>NC_143265.1:41220000-51220000 GCF_984573655.1 Nuphar pumila | reverse complement strand
ATATTTTCTAGCTATCCTGGCATGAAGCGAGAGCTTGAGGTTCATCTTTGGCGCATCCTGACACCATCCCTTTTAGGACTTGATAACGGGAGTTTTCAAGATTCCTTCCCTTCTTTGGTATAATCTGAGCGCACGGGCTCTCAGATTCGCACACTTCCCTGTGTCCCCACTGTCCCACCATAGACAGTCCAATTTTGGCTTGAGGTTAAGCCACCAATTTCAGCAAAAGACAATTTCAAAAGTTAATTAGTCTCAGCAATGAGGCGCCCAAAATCAATCCATTTTCAAACTTTAGGGACCCCAATTTCCTTTCTTTTGCAAAACCCCTATCGGACTCATTGTGCAGAAATCTGAAGGTTCCATCACGGTCTCTTCTTTCGAGGATTCCGTCCATTTTCTGCCCAATCAGGTTAAGGGTATAAACCTGAGCCTCATTTGATGAGGTATTCCATTTTCATGCCCAATCAGGTTAAGGGTATAAACCTGAGCCTCATTTGATGAGGTATTCCATTTTCTGCCCAATCAGGTTAAGGGTATAAACCTGAGCCTCATTTGATGAGGTATTCCATTTTCTGCCCAATCAGGTTAAGGGTATAAACCTGAGCCTCATTTGATGAGGTATTCCATTTTCTGCCCAATCAGGTTAAGGGTATAAACCTGAGCCTCATTTGATGAGGTATTCCATTTTCTGCCCAATCAGGTTAAGGGTACAAACCTGAGCCTCCTTTGATGAGGTATTCCATTTTCTGCCCAATCAGGTTAAGGGTACAAACCTGAGCCTCCTTTGATGAGGTATTCCATTTTCTGCCCAATCAGGTTAAGGGTATAAACCTGAGCCTCATTTGATAAGGTATTCCATTTTCTGTCCAATCAGGTTAAGGGTATAAACCTGAGCCTCATTTGATGAGGTATTTCATTTTCTGCCCAATCAGGTTAAGGGTATAAACCTGAGCCTCATTTGATGAGGTATTCCATTTTCTGCCCAATCAGGTTAAGGGTACAAACCTGAGCCTCCTTTGATGAGGTATTCCATTTTCTGCCCGATCAGGTTAAGGGTATAAACCTGAGCCTCCTTTGATGAGGTATTCCATTTTCCACCCAATCAGGTCAAGGGTACAAACCTGAGCCTCCTTTGATGAGGTATTCCATTTTCCACCCAATCAGGTCAAGGGTACAAACCTGAGCCTCCTTTGATGAGGTATTTCATTTTCCGTCCAATCAGGTCAAGGGTACAAACCTGAGCCTCACGTGATGAGGTATTTCATTTCCCAATCAGGTTAAGGGTTAAGCCTGAGCTTTGTTCCATACGAGGTATTTCCTGTCCCATCCAGGTTAAGGGCAAAACCTGCATCTCACTTCTTTTTGAAGTAAAATTTTCTCCTTATTCTCCATTTCATATCTACCATCATCACTTGAACTAATTCTTTCATAACCAGTTAGATTCATCTAACTGGGGCATTTTTATAATTCAAATTTGGTGTGTTTTTCTTTGCCACTAAGCTCGGCTTACAACCGGCTTAGCAGCAAAGAGGGGCATCTGTAAACACCCCAAATTTTCACCCTCATCCAGTGTTTGTCCATTTCATAAGTCATTACAGATCATTGCATGTCATTGCATGTATTCTGCATAGCATTGCATGTCATTGCATAGCATTGCATCTCATTTTTGAGATTCAGCACTCCTATTTCAAAACATTCAATCTAGATTTGAATTTTAAAGCTTTATTTCAAAATCAATTTCAAAACCTGGGTTTTTATTCAATACTCTGTCATTTTCCAACCCCAGGACTTTATATTTCGAAATATTTTCTCAGAAAACAATCTGGATTCATTTCAAATTCAAATTTTAATTGATTTCAATTCACAGATGAGACCCATTGAGGTGGTGTCGCTTCTGAATTCCTCTATTCATCAAATTTCTCAAATTTTTGAAAGTTTCAGTCCGATCAGGACTCTGTCTCAGAGTCCTAATCCGGTCAGAAGTCTGATTTTTTAAGTTTGTTTTACTTCCATTTTCAGTATTTTTCGATTATTTTCAAAATTTAGGTCATTTTACATAGTCCAGTTAGTTCAGGATTCTATTTTAGAGTTCGGTTGAGTTAGGAGTCTAACCCTGACTATGTTTTCTGACTTATTTCATCATTTCTTGATAAAATCTTTTGAAAATTCTTTCACTTGGCTTTTAAAATCTAAAATCTCAGAGTCCTAAGAGTTCAGGACTCTAACCCGGAGTTCCAGTTCGCTTGAGACCCTATTTTCAAATATCTTGAATTTCAAATATCGATTTTAACCCCTTTTCAAAGCCATTTTCAGTGTTTATTTCAAAATTTCTAAAACTCGATGTGGGCCCACTCAGTTGGCACCATATCCAGAGGAATTCTAATTCAGTTAGAACCCTATGCCATTTCAAAAATCCTAATTTTAAGATTACTTTTGAAAATCCTTTTGAAAACTCCTTCAATTTCAAGTTTTAAAATCATCTTTTTGTAAAAACTCAAGTAGGGCCCACTCGGGGTGGTGCCATATTCGAGTCAGTCAGGGCTAGACTAGGGTTAGTTGATGTCTTGGTTAGTGTTAGAGGTTTAGAAGAGTCAAAACTATTTTGAAAAACTCATTTTTGAAAGTTAGTTTTTAAAACTTGTGTTTTTAAAGGTTTTTAAAGGTGTTTTAAAAACCCAATGTGAGAAAATGCCAAGTGGCACCACATTTGGGGATTTTCTAGATTTAGCTAGGGGCTAATTAGGACTTAATTAGGATAATCTAGGCTAGGGTTAGTTAGGTAAACTCACACCAAAATCGCCCCTTTAGAGAGTCCAAGATTTTCAAAAGTGTTAAAATTCAAACCTAATTTTTTTATTATAAATAGATGCATAAGGGGGGTCGATTTTTCCCATCTCTCTCCTATTGGATTCTTGAAGCTTCTCTCTCCTCTTCAACCCTTCCTCCATTGCAGCAACCTCAAGGTAATTATTTTCTTTAATTTTTAGTTTTTATTTAATATTTTTCATTGTTTTAAGCATGATTTAGCCATTGGCACCATCACCTTCATGGACTAAACCATGAATTCAACCTCAAGAACCATCAAGAATCAGCAAGAACGATCCAAGGAGGTGATCTAACCCTGTTTTGGATGATTTACAGCGATTTTAATCCATTAGAATTGATTTTAATATGATTCTTTACATTATTAACCAATAAAATATATGATTTACCCTTTTAATGGGTTAAATCTATGTTTTAAAGGTGATATCAAATTCCAGCCATTGATTCCCTGTTTTTATTTTCATGGTTTATTCATGTTTGTTTTACGTTCTACAGCATAGAAATAATTTTTATTTGCTGTTTTATGGTTTATTTTATTGATTTACATTAGTTAATGCATGGTTTTCCAAGTTTCTTAAATTTCTGTGTGTTTTAGGTTTAGAACAGTAAAGATAATGTTATTTCGGATTGAATTACTCATTGTTTATTTCTGATTTTTTTATATGTGATGAATGCATGAGTTATTGAGTTACTGTAGAAAAATAAGAGGTTTTGGATCTCGGGAACCCTGTCAAAAAAATCAGACATCAAATCGGGTTTTGAAAGCTTTAAAATCGTGGTTAAAATCAAGAAGGTAACTTGCTGTTATGATATTTCTCTCATCTTATATCCGATTTTAGATCTGTAAAGTGCTATGGATTCACATTGAGTAGATCTGTCTTTTGTGAAATTTTCGGATTTTTGACCACTATTTAGTATTTTTACCCTTTCAGAGAATCTGTTTTAAAATTTAAAACTCGTTAGGGTTTACCAAAACCCTAATCAGACTTGTGTTAGTCATAAATCCCAAACCACAGATCCGATTTTAGATCTGTAAAAAGTGAGTATTGTTATTTTTCTGTCTACTATTAACCACTAAAATTTCAGAGATGTTTGTTTAGGATTGCTATTTATTCTTGTATTTTCAATCTGAAGTAGCCGTTTTAATCCCTGTTAAAAGTGATATATTTTAGCTCAGATTGCCGGAAGGGTTTCTCCCTAACCAGAGATGCTTTTTCCAATCTGTAAATTGGGAAATCTCTGTTTTCCTTCCTAGTTAATCTCTGTAAAATTTCATAAATTTTTATGGAGATTTGACCCCTGGTTCGGGTCTTGGACTGAGACTGGTTGGTGAACTAGGTCAAAAATAGCATATTTTTAGGGTTTAATGCAATTTTCGGATTAATTTAATGTCAAAAAAATATTTTTATAATTCTAATTTGATATTAGGGTTATAACAAGTGCAGGTACCGAATTTTATGAATTTTGGAATCCATTTGATGTCTGAATTAATATAATTACAAAACAGGGCACCCGAAGAATTCCAAAACACTGCAAAAATCACAAAATTTGTGATATTCTTGGATTTTTGTGCATAAGCATATATTTTTAGGGTTTAATCATGTTCATAATCATATTAAGATGCTTTAGGTTTAATTTTGTGCTCATTTGATTTCATTTAGTGCATAAAACCTAAGTTTTTACCAAAATCTATTTCTAAAAACCCTGATTTCAAGGCCATAGTCTTGCTATCGGGGGAAATTTGGTCATTTGACCTAAATTTCGAAATCCCTAACCCTAATTTTCATATTTTTAAGCATGTCACATCATATTTAGCTTAGTTTATTCCATTCAATTTTCAAAACTTGCATTTTATCAAAATATCTTTCTAAAAACCCTAATTTCAAGGCCATAGTCTTGTTATTAGGGGTATTTTGGTCATTTTGACACCAATTTCGAAATTTCATATCTTATCCTCCTTATTTATTCAATTTTATTTCATACTTTATCATTTTGATTTAAGGGAATCATGGTAAAAAGGCTTATATCTAGCAAAATCCCACAATTTCCTGATATTGTTGGATAAATCTAGAAAAGCCAACATATTTTCATTAACCAAGTTTTTTAGTTTTGCAGGTACATTGAAGACTTTATTTTCCATGTATTTAAATTTCAATAGTGATGTAATTTGTAATTAAACTTTGGAATAAGAATTTACATTTCCTGCTTAGCTTAGGTTGCATTGCATATAGTTTATTTTTATAATTTTAATGTGTGATGGATGATGATTCATGCATATTTTTACAAATTCACCATGGTCTACACGAATGGCACGTGCACTAGCTTCTATGAAGTTTATAAACTTGGTAAAATTTGTATTTATGGCCATAGTCAGAATACGAATGATACTTAGATTTATGATCTTCACATTAGCCACATTCAGCCTACACTCTTAGGCTAACTTCAAAATGCACTGCATTTCTCAAAAATACAAAAAGTATTTCTCAATTCCTCAAATCCATATTCATTCATTTCATGCATTTGCCAATTCCAATCTCAATTCAGAGAAGTTCATTTTCTCAAAATCTCCCAAGTCTTATAGCAAAATCGATTTTCCCAAAAGCATTGAATTTCAAAGAATATTTCAAGTGTTTCTCAAGTTCATAAACTCAATTTTCCAAAGTTATGCAGTCAATTTCAAAGTTTGAAGTTAGAATTTTTCTAAGTCTTATTCAGAAGAATATGGATTTGCCAATGATATTTCAAGTATTTCCCAAGTTCCAAATTCAAATTTTCTAAGTTAGAATTTCAATTTCCAAGTTTGAATTCAGAGAAACCAAGTCTCTCAGAATCGATTTTCACCAAATGTCAAGGATTCCTCAAAATCAATTTTTATTTCTCTCAGAAGTGTATTTGAAATCCCAATTCATGATTTTCCAAGATTTACATTTTCTAAATATTTCAATCATTCAAAGCAAACATCATGTTTTCAAAATGTGCATTTTCTGAAAATTTATAGCACAGGCCTGATTCTATGTGCATTTAGAAATTAGAATATGATTTAGACAAGTTGAATAAAGTAGAGCATAAGATTGATCCTTGGTTCAATTACCCCTGTTAAAGGTGGCAGGAACGGTTGAACCTCGTACCGACAGGCGAGCCCCATTCTACGGAATTTTTTCGCATTTTTAAAACGGAGGCGAGTTATTTTCAAAATCTTTTTCAAAGGTCAGTTTGATTTGCAAAAGTTAAAAATTTTTGCGATGATAACAAGTTTTTCGGGAGGTTCATCGCATTCGCCTTCACAAACTCCTTCATCTTGGAGATGATCCAAATCTTCTTTGGCTCCAAGGGTCTAACTCGCATAATTCGTCTTCAACTTGATGACAATTAAGAGACCCCTTTTGCGGATATTTAATTGCAGCTTAAATGATTGAGGAGATATAGAAATTGAGTGGATTTTTCTTTATCACCCTTGATATTTCAACTGCCTTGTCTTTACAAGAATGATCTTTAAACATGTTTCATAGCTTCGATTAACATCAATCACTTATGGCTGTGCGGCAACATTGAATTTCCTTTGCTGGTCATATCGAGGATTTATTCTTCATCCCTTTGGTTGGTCAATAGAAAGGATTTGAGTTTTGAATCTTTCTTCACAAAAGTTTTGCTCTTTTGAAAGTAATACTGAAGGTAACTTGAGGTAGTTTTTTTGTGTAATAAAAGATTTTTGGAATCAACAACTATTTTTTTATAACAAATTGGCAAAACATTCTTGGAATCCTTGGTGAAAGAAATCGCTTAAGGTCTAAACAACACATCCGTTGCTAGATTCTCCTCTCCTTTCCCCAAAGAAGAGACTCAGACTTGACTCTTACCTGAACGGGTAACAAAAAGATACTCCTCTCTTCCTTAAAGAGTAGGTGTTTGCAAAACAAACTTTCGAAGAGAAATAAAGTTTTTGTCAAAACTCCTTATTTATAGACTTCTCTTACAAAAAGGGGGCCGCTAACAAAGGTTGGAAAGGATATCATAGAGGAGCGAGTCCATCACAATCTCCCTGAAAAAAGGGTCCTCAATGACGAAGTGGCCTAACAAAAGATATTTAGGGTTACAAGGAGAACAAGCTTCCATCAAAACTCTCCCTGAAAAATGGGTTCCTTGTGTGACAATAAAGATTGTTTTGCAAATTATTCATGAAGCACGAGTCTCTTCAAATTCTCCCTAAAAAAAGGGGTTCAACGAACGAACAATAAAAACATGCGAAAAGAATGAGCTCTTTTAAACTCTCCCTGAAAAAAGGGTATCTCACAAAAGAAATGATTGATAATTGATTTTGAGCTAGTTGGCGAACGAATTCAACACAAAGGTCGAATTTTGAAAGACCATAATTGTCGGATGCGACCCGAAGGTATGACTGATACACTGGAGTGACCCAAGGGTCTGATAAAGCAGATCTGAAGATTAACATTGAGTTTGAACCTCAGTGAGAGTCTAGTGTTTGGGTTGTGACCAGTATGAAGACTGAATTTTAACAAAGTACTAGTACGAGCACTGGATTTCAAGAGATCACCAGTACGAGCACTGGGTTTTAAAAGATTATCAGTACAAGCATTGGATTTTAAAAGATTGCCAGTACGAGCATTGGTTTTTTTAAAAGATTACCAGTACGAGCACCAGTTTTTAAAAGATCGCTAGTACGAGTACTGGGTTTTAAAAGATTACCAATACGAGAACCGATTTTTAAAAGATTACCAGTACGGGCACCGGATTTTAAAAGATTACCAGTACGAGCACCGAATTTTAAAAGATTACCAGTACGAGCACCAGATTTTAAAAGATTACCAGTACGAGCACTGGATTTTTGAAAGATTGTCAGTACGAGCACTGGTTTTTAAGAGATTAGTAGTATGAACATTGGATTTTAAAAGACTACCAATACGAGCACTCGATTTTAAAAGACTACCAGTATGAGCACTATATTTTAAAAGATTACCAGTATGAGCACTGAATTTTTTGAAAGATTACCAGTATGAGCACCGGATTTTAAAAGATTACCCATTAGTTATGATGGGAGATTTTCAATCGTCAACCTCACGAAGACTTGAACAGTTGATCGGGATCTTTGGATTTGTTCTTTATCCCGAATGAAATTTGATGTGAATGCAAAATGGATGTAAGCAAATGCAAATACATGTGAATAAACATGAATATATGCGAATGAATGCAAACAAGTGAATGATGAAAGATTTTGTTTAATCCTGTCTGCATATAGGGTATTTTGAATAGAAGATGAATTTTATAACAAAAATGCCCCAGTGTAGTCTGGGGGAAAGAAATGTTCTGGTAAAAGAATAATTGATCATTTATTGGAAGAGAATTTATTTAGGGATATAAAAGGTAGAATAAAAGTTTTCTAAGTATAAAATTTCTTCAAATGTCGGGCATTCATAGGATCGAGTAATTCTACTCCATCTATGTTAATCAGACGATATGAATTATGTGATAACGCTTCTTTAACCACATAGGGCCCTTCCCAGTTTGGTGACCACTTGCTGTGCAAGCGGTGCTTGAGATGAACTGTTGATCTGAGGACCAAATCATTAATTTGAAATCTTCTTTCGATGACTGACTTGGCATATTACCTAGCTATCCTTTGGCGATAAGACTGTGCATGCTCTGCCGCTTTGAGTCTTCTCTCATCGAGTAAATCAAGTTGTATCAACCTTTGCTGTTGATACTGATCGAGTGGTAGCTCTAGAAGAGATGC
This sequence comes from Nuphar pumila, assembly GCF_984573655.1. Lineage (NCBI taxonomy): Eukaryota > Viridiplantae > Streptophyta > Magnoliopsida > Nymphaeales > Nymphaeaceae > Nuphar > Nuphar pumila. The sequence goes on along the minus strand of NC_143265.1, from coordinate 51,211,428 downwards.
AAATTTAAGGGTAGGTTTCTGAACATGAAGAGGCAATACCACCTCAGTTCCATAGACAAGTTCTGAAGGAGTTGCATTGGTCGGGGTTCAAACGGTGGTTCGATACACCCAGAGTGCATCGTGGATTTTCTCATGCCAATCACGCCCCATTTCAATGGTTCTTTCCAAGATGCAAATCAAAATTTTGTTTGTAGCTTCTGCCTGACCATTTCCTTAGGGATAGTATGGAGCTGAAAAATGATGATGAATTCTGAATTTCGAACAAAATGTTTTTCTCATTCTTGAAATGAGTACCATTATCTGAAACAATGTCATGCGGTATACCGAAATGACAAAGAATATTCTTGTGAATAAATGAGACCACATGTCAGCCCTCTACTGTGCGTAGAGTGACAACTTCCACCCATTTAGTAAAGTATTCGGTTGTGGCAAGAAAATATTTATGGCCATTTGAAGTTGAAGGGGTGATGGGACCTACAACATCGAAGGCCCACATAGAGAACGACCATGGAGAGACGACAGATTGCAAATATGTGGTTGGCACATAAATAGAAGATACATCTGGCATTGTATGCATTTTTTTCACAAAATGATAACAGTCTTGCTGCATGGTCTTCCAATAATATCCTGCCCGAATGATCTACTTAACAAGAGTTTGGTAACCGACGTGGCCACCATAAATGCCTTCATACGCTTCTTGAATGACTTCCTTGGCTTCTTCTTCGTCTAGGTATCTGGAATACTTAGAACTGAACCCACGATGATAAAGAACATTGGCGAGAATAAAATAATAGGCGGACACCAAGGCTTGATACCAAGGCCTACCAGTTTCAATGAAATTTCTAATATCTTGATACCAAGGCTTCTTCTTCTGTTTCACCTAGTTGACTTGCATTATTGGAATGAAGGCAGGTTGGTCAAGTCTGCCAATTTCAAAAGAATGACAAGATTCTCTGTCTTTGAAAGACATAATGTATCCTAGGCTAGCCAAACCATCAGCTATTTGATTAAACTCTCTTTTGATATGAAAAAGCTGAAATTCTTTGAAATTGTCGATGAGGGCTAGAACAATCTTTTGATAAGGAAGCAACTTCTAGTCTTTTACCTGCCATTCTGCTTTGACTTGGCTGACGACGAGCAATAAATTGTCGAAAGCGTGTACTCTCTTAACATTAAAGCCTTGCAGAATTCTCAAACCTTGTATTAAAGCTTCATACTCGGTCATATTATGAGTGCACTAAAAATCAAGTTTGAGAGAGAAAGGGACCATCTTCTTCTCTGGTGTGATCAACAATATTCCGACTCCTATGCCGGTCATGTTTTTGGACCCATCAAAGAATAGATTTCAAACTAGAGATTGTTGAACGTTATGAATGCGCTCATCAGGGAAATCATCTTTAGCTTTCACTTCTTCTAACAAAGGAAAATCGGCTAGCTGGTCGACGATAGCCTGACCTTTAATTGACTGTTGAGAGACGTATTCCAAGTCATACTGCATCAATAGAACTCACCACTTGGTGATCCGTCCACTGAGAAACGGTTGCTCGAGAATGTACTTGAGAGGATTAAGTTTTGAGAGAATCTTGACTTCTGATGCTAACAAGTAATATCTCAACTTTTTGACACATCCAAACCAATGATAGGCATGTCTTTTCTATCTGAGAATACTTCTTCTCGTAGTCAATAAAAGTCTTACTCACGTAGTAAATGGCATGTTCTATCAGACTGCCTTCTTCATATTGCCCTAAGAATCCGCTGCAAGTGACCTGATTAATAGAAATATATAGCAAAAAGGGTTTCCCCAATTCTGGTGATTTTAAGACAGAAGGGTTGAAAAGATACTTTTTGATACGCTTGAATGATTGTTGACACTCTGGTCTCCATTAAAACTTCACTCTTTTTTTGAGTAAATGATTGAAAAGCTCACATCTCATGGCAAGATTGGATATGAATCATCGAATTGATTTCATACGTCCCTGAAGGCTACACAATTCTTTGAGAATAGTCAGGGGTGGCATGTCAATGATGGACTTTGCTTTAGCGAGATTCACTTCTATCCCCTTCTTGCTGACCAAAAAGCCCAACAATTTGCCTGACTTAACTCCGAAAACACATTTATGAGGGTTGAGTCTTAGTTTGTAAAGGACGAGCCGCTTGACGACTTGATTGAGAGCATCAATATGATCTTCTTCTTCCTTGGATTTGACCAGGATATCGTCAACATACACATCCTTGGTCTTGTGCATCTGATCATGGAAGATGGCAGCCATTGTGCGCTGATAGGTTGCTCTGGCATTCTTAAGTCCAAATGGCATAACTGTGTAACAGAAAGTACCCCATGGCATGGTGAAGGATGTCTTGGATTGGTCACAAGCGGCCAATTTGATTTGATTATATCTGGAATATCCGTCCATAAAAGAAAACATGACATGACCCACTGTGCTATCGATCAGGAGGTCAATGTTTGGGAGCGGATAGTCATCCTTTAGAGTAGCTTTGTTGAGATCACAGAAGTCGATACAGATTCGAACTTTGCCATTCTTCTTAGGAACTGCTACGATATTTGCCAACCAATCTGGATAATCTATTGCTCGAATGAATCCTGCTTTAAGCAAATTCTCAAGTCCTTCCTTGACCTGTTGCTCGATTCGAGGGTCCATCTTTCACAACTTCTATTTAACCGGTTTTGCATTAGGTTTCAGAACGAGACGATGTTCTACCAATTTAGGATCTAAACCGAGCATATCCTCGTAAGTCCATGTGAACACTTCTTGGTATTGTTTGAGAAAATCGATGAGCCTTTTCTTCTCATATGTGCTCAGACCAGTGCCAATTTTAAGAATCTTCGGACTACCCTCTGAACCAATATTGATGTCTTCAGTTGGATCCTGAACTAGGGTCGATGGCTCATCTTGTTTCTAAATCCCTGCAAACTCTGGCAATTCTTGAAGAAATGAATCAAATTCTACGGCTTCTTCTGACTGCTTTGTGACTTTACTGTTCCCAGTTCTTGCCTTAACCTGATAGATCTTCGCAGACTTTGACACGATTGATGGATTGACGACTAGTCTCCTTATTGACCGAGAAAACATTCTGAAATTTTGAAAAGGAGTAGCATTTTTAGATAAAGTTGGCTTATCATGAAATAAATTGCGTGAAACAGAATAGATAAATGACAACGAATTTCAAAGACAAATTGTAGAGGAGGAAAGGAAGGATGTCATCCCAATGGATAAGAAAAATTGATAACTTTATTGAAGATTAAAATGATGACATAAGGAAATGAAATAAAACGGGACATCACCCCTACAAAATGCAAGAATCAAAGAACTGAAGTAGAAAAAGAATGATAACAAATGCTCTTAATGGGTCCCTTTGATGAAGACAATATCTTTATGAGATCTATTGCCCATGAATCCCAACCCTGCTCTGTGCGGATGATGATCAGGGATTACTGGTTCTAGCCGGCCACCTCCATTCTTGCCTAGGCCTTTAAAAGGTTGATAGCCGTGTTTGAGTAGAAGATCAAATCTTTTCTTGACTTTTATGAATTTTGGGAATAGAGGATGGTCTCTGAAAGTGTTGTAATCAAGACGACCTCCGATTTTAAAGAAATGTGGTCCTTGCCATCGGACCATTGCTGCGGTATGCTTCGTCTCCGGTGTTGCCTTTAGCTTCAACATCTCGAGGCTTTCACTGAGAATAACCTTTTCACTCTCTCTGATGCTAGGAATATCAACAGTATAGGTCGGTCGGGGAATCATAGGCTGAGGCAGTCTTTCTTCTGGGTCTTCCCCCAGGACAATAGTAATCATGCCGCCCTTAGACCACTTAATGCATTGGTGTAGGGTGGATGGCACTGAATTAGCGTTGTGAATCCACGTTCACCCCAATAGAAGATTATACGTTGGCGGCACATTGACAACATGAAAAAGAATCGTGTGGGCAGAGCAGTTGATAAATATTTCTTGGAAGATCTTGCCCTTTGTTGTCTGTCCATGTTTATCAAATCCATAAATGGTGATCGGATCTGGTGCGTATTCTTCTTCTTTTATATCGAAAGCCTTGGCAGTCATTTTGGGGAAAATGTTGAGGCTACTGCCTCCATCTACAAGCACATGGGGTACAGTCATCCCCTTGGTTTGAACCACAATGTACAGAGCATTGTTATGAAATGCATGGGGCTTGGGTAGATCTTCATTGGAAAATGTTATGGGAGCATTGGTCATGACCTGATTAACAATCTGGGCCATGTCTTTAGGGGTGGTGCCTGGCTTGACCTTGATATTTTATAGTAAATCATTTAGGGCTTGCTGATGCTTGGGAGAAGCACGCGCCAATTCAAGGATTGAGATATTTGAGAGGGCAGAATTGGTCTTCGCACTGTATCGACCTTCTCCTCTGATGCTTTGTCTTTTTCAGATACTAATTTAATAAAGCTTTTGGGGAAGCACGACATTCTTTTGGCCACCTCAGAAGATATCCCAGCAGGCTCTCTTGAGTCTTTTAGCTTGCTGAAAGCTAAAATGAGGTCCATCTTCTGAGTATTGGACTGGGTCTTATGTAATACTAACACCTGATGTTGAATATCAATATCACTGCTAGGGCAAGGTTGGATGTGATTTTGTGGCTGAAATGGGTGATTAGATATCACTACGGTTGAATGTTGAAGGAAGGGCTGATTTAATATTCCCAGTTGCGCATTTTCGGCACCTTCTACTAGCAGGTTTTTATCAATATAATCTTGTATGATGTTTTTTAGAACGAAACAGTTCTCAGTATCATGTACCACTATTCAGTGGAACTTCCAGAATTTGTCCTTCATTTTACCCATAACCACTGGTGGATCAGCTACCCTTGGAAGCTTAATCATGTCACTGTCGAGCATATATTCTAACACTGTTTTGAGGGACTGATTCAGGGGAGTAAACTTGCGATTATAACTCCATCCTTCACGCTTCGGCTTTTCTTCAGGTCTCGATCCCTGTTCAAGAGTCTGTTGTGGTTGTCTTCCATACTGAAAAATCAATTTGTCTTTCTGATAATTTTTGTTGGGGTTTTGACCCCCTGATCCATAATTGTGGTCTTTTGTATTCCCCTTATGATGGTTTTTAGCGTTGTTGGCAGAGTAGGTGAAATGGGTTTTCTTCTTGGATTCCTGCTGACTGTTGCCCTTGGTGAAGGTGAAACCCTTGTAGGATCCGTTTTCCATACTCAACTCGAGCCATTCAGCTCCTTCTGTTAGCTCAATAAAAGTTTTTTATGGCGAGGTGGAAATCAGTCCCCTTAGGGGTTGCGAAAAGTTACTCAAGATTAGGGACAATGCATGTCCTTCTGATATTGTATCTCACATCTTATTGCAAGATGACCTCCATCGGTGAATAAAATCTCTGGCTTTCTCATTTTCTTTCTGTTTCGGACTGCAGAGGTGGCTGAGAGTCAGGAGTGCCTTAACATTGAATAAGAAGCACTCGATGAACAAATTGACCACTTTGTCAAACTCTTTTAGTTCTATGGGGTAAATATGCTCTGAGTACCACTTCACTGCAATACCCTCCAGACTGCAAGGGAAACAAAGAAATAAGGCGCGATTGTTCCTCCTGAACCTGGAACATTTTGCGAAGAAAAGAGCGAGATGTGCTTTTGGATTACCCGAACCATCAAATTTGATAAATTTTCTAGGGAGGTTATCAAGATTGTTATCTCCATCCAATCCGTCACAGAAATCTTCACTTATAAAGATCTTATTTCCCTTGTCAGGAGCTTGGAGGTCCTTGACCATCTTAACCACGTCTCTGAGTTGAGGTTGAGTAGCATCATCGACAGATTGATTTATGGATCTGTAAGCTGACCCTTGTTCTTGGGTTGACCTTCGAAGTTCCTGTTGTATCTCACATTCCTCATCGGTACCACCCACTGACTCTACTTCATCAGAAATTTCCTCACGATGATTTTGCATCTTCGAGATTTTCACATTCTTTTTTGTTATGACAATGAAGCCGTACATGATACTTTAAGTACAAGGTTTTGATGATGAACAAGTGAATCAACTGCATTTCAGCTAAGGCAATAAAGAAATATGACAAACATTAAAGAATTCGATAAAGAATCTTTAAAGCTTAGTGTGCAAATGTAAAATTCATTAAAAGTCTTAGATTCTTGTAAGAGCCTTACTTAGAGTGTATATTTCAGTTGCATTTCACCTAAAAAGTCTTTAGAAAAACTTTTCTAAAAGAACCCTTCATGAAAATCTTTTTAGAAAACTCTTTATTTAATTTTTTGTGTTTATTAGTCGACCAATAGACTCACAAGTCGACTAATCCTTTTGCGCAAATTTTTCTAAACAAAATGTCATTTTTGTCAAATTAGTCGACCGAAGGTTTTATCAGTCGACCTGACAAAATGTTTGTTTTTTGGAAATTTAGCAGTAGTTGACTAATGATTTTATCAGTCGATCGGACAGAACATGTATTTTCAGAAAAATTTAGCAGCAGTCGACTGAAAGTTTTTCAGTATACTGATGATATTATCAGTCGACTAACTTTTTCTCTAGTCCACTAAGTTTCAAATCTTCAGATTTTTCAAACTGCTCGATAAACAGATCAGTCGACCGAAGATAACCGTCAGTCTACTAATAGCTAATTATCAGTCGACTAACTACTGTTCCAGTCGACTAATTTTGCCATTTTTCCTGAAACTTTTAAAAGGCGTGTCTTTTCATTTTTCAAACATTTTGATCGTTCAAAATGGATTGTTTTGATACCCTTTCATACCCTCAACGTATGAAATCTTTCAACTATAAATATGAGTGCATTCTACATTCAAAAATATCAAATCCAATCAAATTATATTGAATTACTCTTTGCTTTTCACTCATATTCATTTTCTCACTCACTTGATATTTTTCACTTCAGTTTTTCACTCAAATTCCTTTGAGAGACAGTGAATTCGTGAGTGGAGTATTTCAACAACCTCAAAAGCCAATTGCATTTCATTTGCATTCATAAGAAGGGCTCGTAGGTTGTGTTGTAAGTTGTTACTTATTTTATTTTCTGTAAAAGGAAAGGACTCCTTGGTTTAAAGGAGTTGTTTGCTTTCAGTAGGTGTGTTACTGAAAGTGAGACCGAATTTTGTCTGTATGATCTTGTAGTTACACAAGGTTGATAGTGAAAATCTCAAGCGGGTTTTGCTTGGGGACTGGATGTAGGTCGGGAAAGACCGAACCAGGATAAATTCTTGTGTTCTTTGTGTGATTGCTTTGCGTTTTGCAAAATCCGTCAAAATTCTGAAGATGATATTTAAAATCACTATTCACCCCCCCTCTAGTGCTCGTTGCCTCGATCCTACTGCACTTTCATTTGGTATCAGAACAAGTTTGCTACTATTTTGATTTGACCATCATCTAGCATGGCAACAACATCATCTCAGCACAAAGAAGGATGCTCCTCTGTTCGTTCTCCTCTCTTTGATAGAACAAACTATGGATACTGGAAAGTGAGAATGACAATATTCTTACAATCCATGGATCTCGAAATTTGGAGAGTTATTTCAGAAAAGTATCAAATGCCATCAACTGATTTCAGTCAATAGATAGATGAAGAAAAGAAGACTGTCTCACTTAATGCCAAGGCTATAAATGCATTGTATTGTGCTGTTGACAAGGTAGAGTTTAATCGCATCTCTCAATGCTCTACAACAAATGAAATTTGGCATACTCTTCTTGTGACTCACGAAGGTACGTTGATGTCTTCTTTTAAATCGTTGTAATTTTGAAAAGATTTTTATATGTAAAACATGTGAAAACCAGACATCAAATAATAAAAACCGGTTCTCACTAGTGGATGAGACCGGGTCGAACTCAGGGAACGGGAATATATTGTATTCAAATACACAAATCTAAACTAATCTTTATTGCCAAATTATTAAAATGTAAAATGTTCAAGAAAAGTAAAAACAACTAACTATTACAACAAATGAATACCCTTCGTAGAGGGCGTAAATGCGATATTTACAAACCCAATTAAATTCCTAATTCTAAACTAAAAAGTAAAAAGAAGCTTCTACTCTTCGCTTCCTCGTGTCACGTAATCACTTCCGCTCAAGTCATGTGCTATCCTGCACAATTCAGATGAACACGAGCAGTACAAGATATAGAAACAGAAACTATACTAAACAACTTATTTAAATGCTAAAAACACTATGACTAAGTAATTCACTAAGCAATTTTAAGAACTAAATTTGAAATCAAAACTAACTGACAACATTCTCTTAACTAAATAAAACTAATTAACTAAGATGCAACTAAATGAAACTAATAGCTAATTAACCACTTAACTAACTACTAACTAATACTCAATTAACTAATGTCTATCAGGAAAGTAAACTAATTACTAAAACAAAACAAGAACTTCATGTAATGAAATTAAGGAAAAACAAGAAATGAATGTAAAAAAAACACAGGAAAATGAAATAGGAAAATAAAAGAAAAAAAACACACTGGAAATGACTTGTTAAAAAAAAACAAACTAACTAGAAATCGTGATGTAAAGCAACAAGAAAACAATTGTACATAAGAATTTTAGTGTATTGAAAACAAAAGATACATGAAACGAAAAACAGGAAATTAAGGATTAATGAAAAAAAAACTGGTAATCGGAATGTAAGAACAAAGAGGAAATTAGAGAGAATGAAAAACAGATTCAACATGTAAAAAAAACAAAAAAACAAGAAATTAGAATTGCAATGACTACAGACTATACTAAAAAAAACACAGATGCAGATCTATATGCAAAATCAAAACCAGGAAATGATGAATCAAATAGAAAATTAAATCAAAAAAATAAAAATGAAAAAAACAGAAAATCAAAAGAATGAGGAACAGGAGAATCAGAATAGCACAATCAAATCTAAAAATCGAAAAGAAGAAGAAACATGCGATCTACTATTTTTTTTTATTATTTTCTATTATAAAAAAAATGAAGAAACGATGAATAACATTAGAAATATACAGATGATTAATACAGAATAAATTGAATCATGCAATGAAGAAAAATTTTGGAAACAATATAAAGTTCAATCTTTTTTTTTAATTTTCGTTTTTTCAGAAGTAACACAGCACAACAGAAATGAAATAAAAGATGAAGAAGAAGAAGAAGAGAATCTAAAGAAGAAGAAGAAGAAACAGATCGGAAGAAGAAGAAGAGGAGGAAAATCTGACTAAGAAAAAGAAGAAGAAGAGGAATTGGAAGAAGAATAAAAAGAGGAATTAGACTTTCCATGAAATGGAGGAAATCAGGGAGAGGTGGCCTCCACCTCGTGCGCTGCCGCCAGACTAAAGCACTTCCACCACCAGATTGAAGAAGATGAAAAGGAGGAAGAAGAAAGAGAGGGAAAAGAAGGGGTAAAAGGAAATCCGGCAATGGAAACAGGTGAGAAGAAAGGGAAGAGAGGGAAAGAGGGGAAAGAGAGGGATTGGGTTTGGCGCACAGAGTGAAGACACCAAAATTTTTTCACTTCGTGGGTTTTAAAACCCCAAACCGGCTGGAACCGGTTTGAAACAGAAAATGTTTTCAGTTTTAAAAAATTTCAAACCGGTTCAAGCCGGTTTGCTTATTATTTTTTTTAGTTTTTTTTTTTTAAAATGCAAACCGGTTTGAACCGGTTTGGTTTATTATTTTTTTCTTTTAAAAAAAAATCTAAAAAAAACTATTTAAAAGTTTTTATTTGCTAAAAACCTCAAAACTTTATTTGATTATTATTTTTTTTTTTTAAATATAACTATTCTAATCTATATATTTAATATTTTTTTTCTTCTTTTCTATAAAGAAAACCAAAATGATTTAACTAAATTGCAAAAATGAAACTATGTTTCTCTATTTTCTTTATTTTTAATTTTTTATTAACAACTAAAACTACTACGTAAATACAAACATTAAAATATGTACTAAAATGCAAAATAAAGCTACTTTTTCAAGCATTTTCTAATTTTCAATTATTTTAGCTCATTTACTGAAAACTAACATAAAATTGGGTTTTTGAAACATTTTTTTATAAAATCATGCATATTTTAATATTAATTAACCCTGAAATATATGCATGATCATACGTCAAAGGTAAAAGAATCTAAAATTGCTTCTTTAGTTCATAAGTTTGAATTGTTTAAAATGAAGCAAAATGAATCTACATCGGACATGGTAACAAGAATGACCGATATGACTAACAGTCTAAAATCTCTTGGAAAAGAATATTCACAAGTGGATTTAGTCAGAAAAATCCTAAGGTGTTTAAGTCCTGAATGGGAGAGAAAAACCACAGCTATTAAGAAAGCAAATGATTTAAACACTCTCACTCTTGAAGATTTGGTTGGTAACTTAATGGCATATGAAGTCCAACTTCAAGACAGACAAGAAGAAGAACCCAAGAGGAAATCTCTTGCTTTTAAGGCTACTTCTGACTCTGAAAATTCAGAAGAAGATGAAGATGAAAATATTGCCTTCATCACAAGGCAATTCAAAAGATTCATAAAAAAAAAAAATTCAAAGAAAGGTAAAGAAAGTGGATTCTTTCAATCCTAATGAAGTCTAGTGCTTTAACTGCAAAAAGGCAGGACACATCAAGAAAGATTGTCCTCTTCTCAAAATCAAGCCCAAGGACCAATTTAAGAAGAAAAAGGCATTTCAAGCATGTTTGGATGATAGTGACTCCTCTTCCAATGAAGAATCAAATGAAGAAGTTGCCAACATGTGTTTTGTAGCTCAAGAAGATTCGGTAAGTCAATTTGAGTATGATTATTTATTAGAAACATTTAATGATTTATATGCTAAATTTAAGAGTCTAAGTTCTAAAAACAAAGAGTTAAAAACTGAAAAATCAACTCTTGACTCTCAAAACAAAGTGTTACTTCAAGAGATAGAAGATCTCAAGAAGGAAAACTCTTGTCAAGCATTTGAGATAAAAGAAATTGAAATTAGAACCAATCTCTTACAAAAAGAAATAACGAGTCTAAAAGAAAAATCAAATGATTTTCTTTCTATAGTGACCAAATTCACAAATGGTCAAGAGAATCTAGAAAGACTTTTTGGTTCTCAAAGATGCTCGGTTAATAAAACTGGATTGGGATATAGCTTCTTTGATACTCAAAATAGATCAAACTATGTGGTGAAGAATCAAAGACAATATTCTCAACCATTTGTTTAAAGAACTAAATTTTCTAGTTATAATAGAAATGCATCAAATCATAGAACTTATAATGCTTATAAGCCTAGACACGATTACTCTAGAAATGCTAAATCTTGTTATAGAAAGAATACTTTTTATCAAAGAAAACCAAAATCCAAATGGATATGGGTTCTTAAGACTAACTCTCATAGACCCGAAAATAGAAAGGGGTCAAATGCTTTGTCTTCTATTTTTGTTGTAGGTATATAAAATAAGGAGCAAATGGATATTGGACAGCGGTTGTTCCAAACATATGACTGGAAGGCCGAAGTTATTTTTAACCCTCCAAAGTAAGGATGGAGGAACCGTCACCTTTGGTGACAATAACAAGGGAAAAGTAAACGATATAGGTAAAATTGGTAATCCAAAATTTCCCTTGATAGAAAATGTTCTTTTAGTAGATGGTTTAATGCATAATTTATTATCCATTAGTCAATTATGTGATAACGGTTTTCTTGTTTCCTTTGAACATGATTTATGTTTAATTTCTGGTTTTCAATCTAAAAAGATCATTTTTAAAGGTAAAAGAAGGAACAATGTGTATGAACTTTATCTAGATGTGTTACCCACTTTTAATGAAAAATGTCTTATTGTTTCAAATGAAATTCAATGGTTATGGCACAAGAGACTTGGACATGTTAACTTTAAAATTATTTCCAAGTTATCCAAGAATGATCTTGTTAGAGGCTTACCTAGAATACCATATAAGAAGGATCACTTATGTGATGCTTTCCAAATGGGTAAACAAATCAAGAGTTCTTTTAAAGCAAAAGATATAGTTTCAACAAAACGTCCTCTTGAACTTTTACATTTAGATCTATTTGGACCATCTAGAATTCAAAGTTTGAATGGTAGCAAGTATGCTTTTGTTATAGTAGATGATTATTCTCGATTTACATGGGTGTTTTTTCTAAAAAGCAAAAATGATGCTTTTTTTAAATTTTCCAAACTTTGTAGAAGAATTACAAATGAAAAAATCTACATCTATTATTAAAATTCGTAGTGATCATGGTGGTGAATTCGAAAATGAATCTTTTCTAAAGTATTGTGATTTACATGGTATATCTCACCACTTTGTTTTTCCTAGAGCGGCTCCACAAAATGGAGTTGTTAAAAGAAAGAATAGAACTTTGCAAGAATGTGCTAGAACCATGCTTCAAGATAAAAATTTACCAAAATACTTTTGGGTTGAAGCAATAAATACAACATGTTATGTTTTAAACCGTGTTCTTATTCGACCAATCTTACATAAAACATGTTTTGAATTGTATTATGATCGTATACCAAAGATCTCATATTTCAAAATTTTTGATAGTAAATGCTTCTTGTTAAATACCAAAGATAATCTTGATAAATTTGATTCAAAATTAGATGAATCAATATTTCTTGGATATTCTTCTAGAAGTAAAGCTTTTCGTGTTTTTAATAAAAGAACATCTTGCATTGAAGAATCTTTACATGTTGCATTTGATGAGAATTGTGAACATGTTATACCTCTAAGCGAAGGAGAAGAAGTAATACTTCAAGAAGAACCTTTGATAGAGAATACTTCTCAAGAAAATGTTCCTCTTCAACCTGTTTGGAAAGAAGTTCCCAATCAGCCACATGAACAAGTTATTGGAGAAATAAAGAGTGGTGTCCAAACTAGAAGGCAATTGCAATATATTGCAAATATTACTTTCATATCTAAAATAGAACCAAAGAATGTCAATGGGCCTTGTGATGATGAATTTTGGCTTTTGGCCATGTCTGAAGAACTAGGCATTTGCTCATTTAAAGATTTATAAAATTTGTTTTTGAAATGCTATTTTTGAACAAAATCTCAAAATTGCACCATATTAGTCGACCGATAAACTTCTAGTTGACTGATGTTTTAAAGATTTTTTACTGAAGGTATCGCACCTTATTAGTCAACCGATAAAATTTTAGTCGACTGATATTTTTTTTAAATTTCAACTGAAAGGACCCGATACCCCTTGGATTTTTTTTAACACCCGCTTTTTTTTTAAAAGGGCACCATTTCATTTTTACACCCATTTCGCTTTTCTTAAACGAAACTCTCTCTCCTCTCTCTCTTCCGAAAATCCCTCGGAGTGCCGTTCGAACCCCTTTTCGCCGAAATCCTCTTGCCGTGACAGGTGTATCTTCAGTTCTCGCCGGAATCCTTGTGTGGCAGCCTCCTCACACTTGCCGTCATCCACCATGTCATCTTCTTGCAGACGAACTCCTCCTCAACGAAACTCTCCTGTTGCAACTAAAGAGTTTCTACTGCAACGCCTAATGACATCCATGGCAGTGTTGAAAAGCCAAATGACATCTATTGTGTCTCATCCTGTTCTTCTTTGAGACTCGTCGTTTTCTATAGCAGTCAATTCCTCTACAACGTCTCCACAACGTCTCTACTTGTTGATCAATCACTCCCACCAGACGTCATTTGAAAGCCGACATCAACTGCGATTCTTCTTTGACAGGTGAATCTGTTTCATTCCTTATCAACCATGCCTCGTCAGAAGACTGCATCCGCACAAGGTTCTCCTCCAACTACACCATAAGCACGTCATGGATTTTCTCTCAGACTACTCGGAAATCCTCTTTTATATGATACTTTGGATCGATTTTTGCACTTCCTATTTTACTAGGCCGAAATGTCCTGTTTCATCTATTTTCTTGTTACAAAATCAGAGAATTATTTCCAGGCATTTCACATCTTTTTGATGTCAGAGCAGACCCTCTTCATTATCCTTTACTGATCCACTTGTTTTACACAAATTTACAAATTGATCATGAAACTGAAATTCTTTTCTCTCTTGTTCGCAATGTTGAAATTGAGCTTGATTCTAAACTGCTTGGACAAATCCTAGATATTCCACCTTCAGACACTCTTTTCAATACTATTGAACTTAATGATGAAAGAATTTTTGAACAAATTCTTCTTCCCAGTGCACCTCATTGTCCTCCTTTCAAAAATACTAATCTTCAAACTTGTGCACGCATTGCTGGACGAATTTTTGCCCACAATGTTCTACCTAAAATTGGTTATTTTGATTACTATTCCATAGATCTATCTACGACTCTTTATGTTTTATTTGGAAATATTTCTGTAAATTGGGCCAACGTGTATTTTACTAATTTGTGAAAACAAAAACCTTTTCTTCCGTATGGATGTCTTCTTACTCATATTTTCAGATATTTCAAAGTACCCTTAATCAATGAAAAATATATTGAACAAAAGGAGTTCTTTGATCAAACTATTTTTAAACGTATAAAAATCAAATATCTGCCTCTAAACTTTGATCAAACTGAACCATCTGAACCATCAATCTCTGAACCCTCACCATCTTTTGTGACACCTTCATCTCAAGCAAAACGAAAGAAATTCTCTACTAGTCAAGCCAATGATGAAATTTTGCAGCGCATGGAAGCTTTGAAGCTGCATCAACACACTTTTTGTGAAGATGTGACTCAACAACTTTCTTCAATTCAGAAAGATATTGCTGAACTCAAGGAGATCATCAACCAACACTTTAGAAAAAGACAGAAATGAGAAAAAGACGGAAATTACATGAGAAATTGCATGAGAAATTAAGAGAAAAAGATAGAACTTGCATGAGAAATTAAGAGAAAAGGATAGAAATTGCATATTGCATCATGACATGAAAATTACATCATGTGAAAGCATTGAAAATTGCATTTATGAAAAAGTTTTATAAATACATAAAGTAATGATGGAAATGCAAACCAATCAATATGTGATATATGTGCTTTGAATGTACTAACTTTTAATGTTTTGCAGCATATTGATAAGGGGAGTAAAATCTCCATCTATGCATCTAAATGCTCCATCTTTGATTAGTTTGTCATCATAAAAAAGGGGGAGATTGTTACGACAATGAAGTCGTACATGATACTTCAAGTACAAGGTTTTGATGATGAACAAGTGAATCAACTGCATTTCAGCTAAGGCAATGAAGAAATATGACAAACATTGAAGAATTCGATGAAGAATCTTTGAAGACTAGTGTGCAAATGTAAAATTCATTAAAAGTCTTAGATTCTTGTAAGAGCCTTACTTAGAGTGCATATTTCGGTTGCATTTCACCTAAAAAGTCTTTAGAAAAACTTTTCTAAAAGAACCCTTCATGAAAATCTTTTTAGAAAACTCTTTATTTAATTTTTCGTGTTTATTAGTCGACCAATAGACTCACCAGTCGACTAATCCTTTCGCACCAAATTTTCTAAACAAAATGTCATTTTTGTCAAATTAGTCAACCGAAGGTTTTATCAGTCGACCAAACAAAATGTATGTTTTTTGGAAATTTAGCAGCAGTCGGCTAATGATTTTATCAATCGATCGGACATAACATGTATTTTCAGAAAAATTTAGCAGCAGTCGACTGAAAAGTTTTTCAGTCTACTCATGATATTATCAGTCGACTAACTTTTTCTCTAGTCGACTAAGTTTCAAATCTTCAGATTTTTCAAACGGTTCGATAAACAGATCAGTCGACCGACGATAACTGTCAGTCTACTAATAGCTAATTATCAGTCGACTAACTATTGTTTCAGTCAACTAATTTTGCCATTTTTCCTGAAACTTTTAAAAGGCGTGTCTTTTCATTTTTCTAACATTTTGATTGTTCAAAATGGACTATTTTGACACCCTTTCATACCCTCAACATATGGAATCTTTCAACTATAAATATGAGTGCATTCTATATTCAAAAATATCAAATCCAATCGAATTATATTGAATTACTCTTTGCTTTTCACTCATATTCATTTTTTCACTCACTTGATATTTTTCACTTCAGTTTTTCACTCAAATTCCTTTGAGAGACAATGAATTCGTGAGTAGAGTATTTCAACAACCTCAAAAGCCAATTGCATCTCATTTGCATTCATAAGAAGGGCTCGTAGGTTGTGTTGTAAGTTGTTACTTATTTTATTTTCTGTAAAAGGAAAGGACTCTTTTGTTTAAAGGAGTTGTTTGCTTTCAGTAGGTGTGTTACTGAAAGTGGGACCGAATTTGGTTTGTATGATCTTGTAGTTACACAAGGTTGATAGTGGAAATCTCAAACGGGTTTTGCTTGGGGAATGGATGTAGGTCGGGAAAGACCAAACCAGGATAAATTCTTGTGTTCTTTGTGTGATTGCTTTGCGTTTTGCAAAATCCGTCAAAATTCCGAAGACGATATTTAAAAGCACTATTCACCCCCCCCCCCCCCTTTAGTGCTCGTTGCCTCGATCCTACTGCACTTTCATTTTTCATTGTTTGGCCCCTGCCCTTTTTCTTATTACGAATCTTTCCTGAACTGGTCTCTGTTTCTTCAGTCAACATTTTCTTCATCATCTTCTGAAATAACAGATACATCTGAGGGTCAATGTCATCGCTGCCCTGTTGGCTTCTGTTTCCAGCAGATCATGGAGAGGCCATTTCTTGCTCTGAGGCTGAAGAGTAACTGATATGCTGAACTAGTGCGGTTTTCCTGTCGAACCTTGTCTGAACCATGTAAGGATGTAAGTGCTCTCTGCAGGGCAAAAGTGAGGGTTAGCTACTGAAAATGGTTTTGAATAAGAAACATTTGTTGGATATTTGGTAGACAATTTGAAAGATGTCCCATTACTAAGGATTGAGTCGTCGCTAGAGTCACGATAATTGCGTTGCGATTCTTTGCAAAATAAACAACTGGAAATGTGCCTTGTTACCTAGGCGAGGTCGTCAAACCATGATAGAATGAAAATGGAATGAATTTTATTAAAGAAAACATGATTTAATAATAAACTTGACAGAGAGGAGGGAGACAAACAATTTTCCACTACTCTTGATAATCATTGGACACTCGAGGACCCTGGAAAAGAGTAAAATTGACAAAGGAATCCTATCTATATCTAGCAGAATGGTACGCTCCAGACCACTGTGCTGATGCGAGATCGAACTCTGGCATGATCTCTGAAAGTAGACGAGCTTTTACGTGTTTTTGCCTCTGAGAAAACTGTCAGATACAACGCTCTGGATGATAATAGCTGCAGAAGAATGGGCCAAGTAGCCTGAACCATTTGCCATACGCATAAGTATATCTGAGAGGTGACTCCTGACGATCAAAGTAGTCCCACACGACCTCTTCCTCTTGGAGATTGTCGATCAAGAATCAGTAGCGAGCTATTGGAAGAAGCTTTTCGCTATTGTATCTGAATGAAGTGGCTCTGGTTGGCACATGCCGGAGGAACCATGGTTGCAGGGCATAGGTACACCCCTCAACAAGAATCGATTCTTCGAGTGAGAAACGGGTCAACCCTCGGTACAGAAAAGCGAGTGTGACCATGTCTATAGAGAGGTGGCTAGTCTGTCGACTTCCCCACCTTCGCAGAAGTTGAACTATCCTGATATCTACATAATTTTGTCTATCTGGGAAGAAAGTCAGTCCCACAATGCATAAAATCATCGCATGTTGAATTCTCTCTCGAGTGGTTTTGGATAACGAGCTGACTTCTGCGAATGCCCCATACTGTCGGTAGGTCTCGAGCAAGTTCACGTATTCATTTTCATTTTCCTCGGTCAATGGCCAAGACTTGCGTTCTGTCATGCAGACTAAAGCGTCTCAGGGATCCAGACCCTTGACATTGATTAAGAACTGTTTCTCCAATGGATCTCCTGGATGACTGGCTGGCTCAGGCAATTCCATAATTTCTGAAAACTCATTCATCAACAAAGTTATTTGTCCCCATGGGAACCAGAAAGTACAAGTGCACGGATTCCACCACTCTGCTAGTGCATGGATCAAATTGTCATTGACTGTCTGCTTTTCCACTATGGATGCCAGTTCTAACCCACAATCGCTCAGATGGTCCAGAAACATACGAGAGAAGTTCTTGAGCCATGAATAATACCACCAGAGAATGAAGGACCCGGTGCTGAGAGTTCGATGTTCGGGAATACCTTGTCGCATCTCGTAGGAGATGTGACCCTCAGAAAAGACCGAATCAAGTTGACCAGATGCCATCAAACTGAAAAACATGGAAAAACTAGTATAAAACTTGGGAAAATACAAGGATTTTGAAAAAGATGCAGGTGGGATAAAAATAAAGCAGGAAGTTTGAGATCCAGAAGGAAGAAAGGATGAAAATCACCTGGAGTTTTGAGGGAAATAAAGGAGAATTTGGAAAATCGTCCAGGGTTTTGAGAAAATACAAAGAAGAGTTTCATAAATTGGAAAATGAGGTACTTGAAAAATCGTCCAATATTTTAGAAAAAATTGGGGAAAATATAGCAAAATAAAGAGAGAATGACTACAATACATTCAATCACATCCTGCATAAACAATTATACACATACAACATTCCCTATGAAGCTGACTCTAAATGCATCAATTTTGAAAGAGCTTGTAGGACCCTAATCCTGACTCTAGGCTAAGATCAGTTGTATCCAATCATGCTATGCCGATATACTCGAGCCGAGGCTCGATGTACGTGGCATAAAAATTCATCTCCGGTTCTAGGCTCATGTTTTTCCAACATTCTTGAGTGTCTGCCGATATACTTTGGACTATGGCCCTTAGTACGTGGGAGGGGGGGGGGTAGCCCAAATAAGTGGCTCAGTTGTGAAGCTTTGTCCCAAACTATGGTTTTTAAAGAAATCCCCGCAACGTGAAGACCGGGTAAAAATAGGTGGGGTGGTTTTTTAAAACATGAGCACATGCAAGCAAACAAAGGGCTCTAAGTCCTAAAGAGATAGAATTTTGAAATATTTGAAGAAGCAAATATTGTTTTCATACAAATCCTAAATTGAGGAGTGTTGTATTTCAGACCTAAGTCTATGTGAGCATGAATAATTCTCCTCAATATGGTTCTACCAAACCATGCCTAGTCTACATGCAATCCATGTCAGTTGGGTTCAAGTCTAGGCTCCTAGGTTCACATAATAACAGAAAGTAAAAGCTGACATTCCATGGAACACGATTTTGATAATTTGAACTAAGTCAAGCACATAATTGATCAGACGAGGACAGGTCCCATCACGATCACCAAACCTGTTTTCATTGCAAACTTTTACTTTTGCAAGTCAAACTGACCTTTGAAAAAGATTTTTGAAAATAACTTGCCTCCATTTTAAAATGCGGGATAATTCCGAAGAATGGGACTCGCCTGTCGGTATGAGGTTCAACCGTTCCTGGTGCCTTTACCAGGGGTAATTGAACCAAGGATCAAAAGTGTGCTTAGCTTTTCTCAACTTATCTAAATCGATGTTCTATTCTTAAATGCACAAAGAATCAGGCATGCGCTATGAATTTCTGAAAATGAAGATTTGAAAACATGATGTTTGCTTTAAATATTTGAAACACTTGGAAAATTCTTGGAAAAAATAACACTTTGAAAATCATGAGCCTTGTTTAGAGAATTTTTGAGGAAAATAAAAATCGATTTCTGAAGAATCTAGCGGTTTTGTGAAAATCGATTTTTGAGAAAACATGAAATGACTCAGAGTTTTAAGAAAATCAATTTCTGAGAAAGACTTAAAATTTTTTTGGAAAAAATGATTTTTCTAAAATGGAATTGGAAAATGATTTAAAAAATGATGCCATTTGAATGAATGAATGAATGAATTTGAAAGACATGTTTTGGGAATTGAGAAAATATTTTTTTGTATTTTTTTTAAATGCAGTGCATTTTTGAAGTTAGCCTAAGAGTGTAGGTTGAATGTGACTAATACGAAGATCACAAATCTGGGTCTCATTCGTATTCTGACTATGGACAAAAATACGAATTCCACTAAGTTTGTCAATTCCTTAAGAGCTTGTACACGTGTCATTCATGTAGATCATAGTGGATTTGAAATAAATATGCATGAATGATACATTCATCAGATATTGAAATTGCAAAATTAAACTATATGCAATGTATTCTATTCTAAGAAGGAAATGTAACACTTATTCTAAATTATTACATCTGATATTACATTGAATTGAATAAAAGGAAAATAACTAAAATAACTAAGTCTTCCACTTGAATAATCCTACAAAACTAGAAAACATGTTAGCACAAAAATGTAGGTTTATCTGGATTTATCCAAAAATATTGAAAAATTATCAGATATTATCCAAATGTAAACCCAATTCATACTTTTCTAATATAAATATAAATGATGAAATTTAATTGGAAATATGAAAATGAGCTTTGATAATTCGAAATTGGGGTCAAAATAACCAAAATGCCCCTGATAGCAAGACTATGGCCTTGAAATCAGGGTTTTTAGAAAGATATTTTGCAAAATATAAATTTTGAAATTTAAATAAAAATAAATCAAACACAAGATGATATGATATGATTTAAAATAAGAAAATCAAAGTTAGGGATTTCAAAATTGAGGTTAAATGACCAAAATGTCCCTGATAGCAAGTCTATGGCCTTGAAATCAGGGTTTTCAAAAAATATTTTGTTAAAAACTTTGGATTTAGGGTTTAAAAAGACTACGTAATAGCTAAATTGAACATGAGGTGTCCTAGAATGATTATAAACAAGAACAAACCCTAAAAACATGAACTTATACCCAAAAAATTAGAAATATCATGAAAATCATTATTTTGACACTGTTTCGGTGCGGGTACCCTATTTTGCAATTTAACTCATCCAAGCATCAAATGATATGCAATTTACACTTATTATCATTCTAAAATTAGATTGGAATCAGAAAAAGATATTTTTGTCATTATTCCAATTCAAAAATTGCATTAAAACCCTAAAATATGCTATTTTTACCCATGGGCACGTGCCTGTCATGGTGTCAGACCCAAATTAGGGGTCAATTCACAATAAAAATCCTTGAAATTTTACAGAGACATAATAGACAAAAAACAAAGATTCTCCTTTTTACAGATTGGAAAACCCATCTCTGGTTAGGGAGATATCATTCCGACAATCTGTACTTAAATTTAACGAATATAAAATTAATCAAAACAGATACTTCCAATTGCAAATACAGGGAAAAAAAGAAGACTTCATAAAAAACATCTGAGATTTCATCAGTTAATAATAGACATGTAAATAATGAACTTTACTTTTTATAGATCATTGATTTGATCTACGGTTAAAGATCTATGATTGCCACGATTTGAACCAGAGTTTTAATAAATCATAACAAGTTTTAAAGCATGGGTATGACTTTCTGACAGAGTAAAAATAGTGAACAGTATTATAAAAATACAGAAAAATAAGAATAAATAGTAGGCATTAACACAAATCCACTGCACTTTACGGATCACAAATCAGACTTTGGATGACAGAAATAACATACTTGCAAGTTACCTATGAATTTCGATAGCGATTTTATAACCTAAAAATCATGATTCGATCTTTTATTTTTCTGACAAGGTTCCCGAATCCCAAAACCTTTGATTTTTTTACAAAGACTCAATAACATATCCGTGAACTATATATAAAATTTTCAGCAATTTTTAATAAATATTTAAACTTGGAATAACATGATTTCTACAGTTCTAGAATCAAAACACATGGAAATCTAAGAAACACTAAAAAAAAACATGATTTAACAATGAAAAACAATAAAAAAAATACCTAAAAAGCAAAACAAAATGTATTTTAATGCTGAAACACATAAAATAAACATGAATATGACAGAGAAATAAAGAAAATACAAAGAATCTATGATGGAAATTGATGTTACCTTTGAAAACACAAATTTAACCCATTTAACGGGTAAATCTCATGTTTTATCGGTTAAGAACATAAAAAATAGTAATATAAACGATTCTAATGGATTAGAATCTCTAAAAACAACATGAAACAGGGTTAGATCATCTTCTTGGATCGAACTTGAGGTTCTTGAATATGATCCATGGTTAAGAACCATGAAAAAGGGGGTGCCAATGGTGAAAAATATTGAAAAACATAAAAAAACTAATAAAAATTATGAAAAACCATTAAAGGAACTCACCTTGGGGGCTGCAGCTGCTAAGGAGGAAGAAGAGGTGCTGGAGAGGAGAGAGAGACTCCAAAAAAGAGGTGAGAGAGGGGTCGCACCCCCCCCCTCTTGGGCTCTTTTTATAGATTTTCTAAATTCTATTTTTAGAAAGTTTCCTAATTGACTTAGATAGGCACACGTGGGGGGGGCGACTTTTTGGAATTTTCCTAAACTAACCTGTTATCGTCGCAAAATTTTTCCCCGTCTTCCCTTCCTTGCGGAAGAGAGAAAGAGGAAACGCTTTCGCGCTTCAAACTTGACCGGATTTTGGAAATTGTTTTGAAATACTCGCCTCCGTTTTTGAAAATTTGCGGGAAAATCCATGGGATGGGGCTCGACCTGTCGGTACGAGGTTCGACCATTCCTGCCGCCTTTAACAGGGGCAATCGAACCAAGGACCAAAATTGTGCTTGACTTAGTTAAATCATCAAAATCATGTTCTATCCTAAATGCACAGAGAATTTAGGCATGTGCTATGAGATTTGGAAAATGCAACTTGGGAAAACATGATGTATGCTTGGAAAATATTTGAAGTTGAAAAGATTTCTCAGGAAAAGAGTAAATTTCTCAGGAAACTCAGATGAAAAGATTTGAAATCTTGAGAAAGTTTATAAAGACTTGGGAAAATCATGAATGATTGGAAGTCCTGAGAAAATGTGAGTAATTCTTAGGAAAAGTGTGAACATTTGAAGGGAAATGCTTGTCAGGAAAACTCCAGCTCTGAAAATTTTATTTGGAAAGAGGATTGAAAATTCATAGGAAAACTTTTGTAGTTGAAAAGCATTTCTTGAGAAAAGGTGAAAATCGATTTCTCAGGAAACTCAAATGAAAGGGGTTTTGAAATCACAAGAAAGTTCATAAAGGTGTGGAAAAATCAGAAATAGTTGAAAATCTTGGGAAAATAGAAGTGATTCTTGAGAAAAAGGTGAACCTTTGAAAAGGGAAACACTTCTTAGGAAAACTTGGACTTTGAGAGTTTTCTTAGGAAAATGATGGAAATTCATAGGAAAGCTCATTGGAGAAGGAAATTCAAAACTTGGGAAATTGAAATCCTGGGAATTTTACCCTTGAAATACTTGGAAATCGATTTTGATCTTGGAAAAAGATTGGAAAACTCTTTTGAAGCTCTTAAGAAAATAACATTTTCCAGGGAAAACTATGGGGAAATTGACTTGGGAAAACCGATTTTGAAAGATTCTTAGAGTTTCTTGAGAAATCGATTTCTTGAGAATGAAATTTTCTTAAGAAAATCATAAGAAAACCAATGATTTCATGATGCAAATGATATGAATGAAAGAATGCACTTTGAAAGGTTTTCTAGGGAAATTTGTTGGAAAAATGTGTATTAAGTCAAAGTAAATCCTTCACATATTCTGACTGTGGCCATGAATATGTTCCGAGTTTAATTGATTTAATGCACAAGATTTTGAAAACATTGGAAATATGATGTGCATTTTCAAGATAGCCTAAGAGTGTAGGCTCAATGTGACTAGTAGAAAGATGATGGATCTGGGTCTCGTCCATATTCCGACTAGGGCCGTGAATATGGATTCCACCGAGTTCATCAACTCCCTAAGAGTTGGTGCACGTGCCATTCGTGAACATCCATAGTGTTTTTGAAATAAAATGCATGAATCATATAAGCAGGATATTGCATAAATTCAAACTATATGATATGCATCCTAGTCTAAGCAGGAAATTAACTCTCTTATTCCAAAATTTACATCATTACATCACTAAATAAAGGAAATAAAAGAAATTTGCAGACTTCAGCTCCTTCTTTTGAATGTCCCTGCCAAACTTGAAATAAGGTTAGCTCAAATATGTGGGTTTTTCCAAAATTTTCCAATAATATTATGAAATTATTGGATTTAATAGGATATAAACCCTATGATCATGCTTCCTTGATATTTGAAATGATGTAAATGCAGGGAATTCAGTGGAAAACAGTTTGAAATTCGGAATTGGGGTCAAAATGACCAAAATACCCCTAAAATTAAAGTTACACCTTTAAAATCAGGGTTTTTTGAAGGAAAACTCAGTAAAATTGGGATTTCGAAATTCAAATTGAATTCAATGATGATGAAATGCAGTATGACATGCTGCTTAACACATTAGGACTGTAAAATCAGAATTTGGCATTTTGCAATTTACTCAAAATAATGAATTTCGCTTGTTTTTCACTTGGATCCGGGTCCTACGGGACCCTGTTTTGGTATTGTGGCTAATCCGAACCTCAAATGGATTCCAAATTGCACCAAATTCGGTATGAAGCATCTACTTACTCTGATAAACAGCCTAGAATGCTAAAAATCACGAAATGATATGATTTAAATGCTACAATTCAAAGAAAGTCCTAAAATGGTGGATTTTGCCTATGGATCCGAACCAAATGCAATGCTTAACATGATAATGCAAGATTTATACCATGAAAACTTCTGATATTTTGCATACTGCTAAAAGACCCGAAATGGAACATTTTTGGTTTTTACAGCCTCGGGATTTGAGCCATGGTGAGTTCAATAACAGGGATTTAGTTCTGACAGAGGTAAAAATCACCCTAATCTGATGTAAAATGCCAAACAAATATAAAAAAGCCATAGAAATTTATGAAATTAATCAGAGCTATGCACGACACCTACATGAACAGATTTCATGTTTATGACTTCGGCATTTGATCAACAGAAACACAGAAAAAAATATAACTATTTCTGCCTAAACTAACAGAACAGACAAATGTAGCAAAACAGGGGACTGACAAAAAAAAATCCGAAGCAGGTATCAACACTGTTCTAAAAATCACAGGCTTTTAGATGCAAAAACAGGACATCTCGGACACAATTTTCAATTTTTATAGTTTTGGATTTTGAGCAACACACAAAGCGAAACTATAGCCCTAAGTCGATCCAAGATCTCAGAGGCCCAAATTAGGCTCTGACACGTATCCCGAACTCTCGGATTTTTTTCAGACAATAAAAAAAATCATAAAAATCTGAAAAACTCATATTAAAAACTAGACATTCTCCCGCGTTCAGAACATTTTTTGGATCGAAAATCGGATCTCCCATTAGGGATATCGCGATTTTACAAGTCGGAAAATGATTTTCAAAACTCATCCCGGGTAAAAAAACCCAACTTGCCATTTTGAATGTTTACCGCAGTAAAAAAATTCAAATGCCTCCGAATTTTTGGCAAAATTTCAGGGACACCTAAAGGCGCATTCCGTGATTTTTTTGGTATTTTTAATAAAAAATAAATACATGAAATGACGTGTGAACTGACTGACAAAAATAGAGATCTGCTGAAAATAAGCAGAATTGAAATAAATGCTAAATTAATCCTAATTAATTCATGAAATGTACTAAATGAATGAAATAAAATGCAAATTAAATCTAGCTAACTATATGCATGTTAAAAATCATCAAGAAAGTATAATTATGTATTTTTATATATGTCGTTTTATGAGAATAGCTCAATCCATCCCTCGGATAAGCTCTTTCTTCAAACGACAACACGAATCAAACCAAAAGAATTATCATAGTGAAATCAATAGAAATGGAGGCTTACCTTGTGTTCTCCAGCGGTTTTGGAACTCCCAAAATGAGTGGCTACCTTGATAATGGGCTCCAGAGGGGCGTGAATCTAGAGGAAACCAAGAAAGAATGAAAATGGAATTCTGAAGTTCAATTCTCAAACAGGGCTCTCAGAGTGAAAATGCTAAATCCAAAAGAAGCTCCCCTAGGCTGGGCATGGGGCCTTGTATTTATAGAGATTTTTGGAAAATTTTGAAATTCAAAGAAGCTTAATCTGAGCCCTCCATGTGGCTCCATCTCAGAGGGTGTTGTCTTGGAGTTTGAAATTCAAATTCTGCTTTATTCTGGAAGGAGGAGAGACTTCCATGTGGCGCCATCTCAGAGCATCCACATTGCCATGTGTCAGAAGGTAGGAGCAGAGGAAGCAAAAGACGCCACCTCAGAGGGGTTTGAATTCTACTTTTTCTGATGAAAGGAGAGACTGACATGTGACGCCATCTCAGAGCATCTTCATTGACATGTGTCAGAAGGAAAGGCAGAGGATTCAGATGGTGCCACCTCAGAGAGAGTTTGAAATTTAAATTTCTGCTTTTTCTAGAGGAAAGGAGAGACTGCCATGTGGCACCACCTCAGGGTGGCTCCTACAATGACATGTGGCAAGAGGGAGGAAAAGGGACACGTGGCACCATCTCACACAAAATAGAAAAGGTGAAGTTCAGGATTTGCGTCACCTCAGACTGGAGTTTGAACATTTGAATTCTAGCTTTCTCTGAAGGAGGCAGAAAGTGACATGTGTCACTTGCTTTTTCTGAAGAAAGCAGAGAGAGACACGTGTCCCTTGCTTTTTCTGAGAAGAGCAGAGGGTGACATGTGTCACTTGCTTTTTCTGAGAAAAGCAGGGAGTGACATGTGTCTTCTACTTTTTCTAAAGGAAGCTGGAGATGACATGTGTCATCTACTTTTCTGAGAAAAATAGGAGGGAGACATGTGTCCTCTGCTTTTTCTGAAAGGAGCAGAGATTGACACGTGTCGCTTGCTTTTCCTGAGGAAAGAAGAGAGTGACATGTGTCACCTGCAGGAGACATAATTCAAATGGTGCCACCTCAGAGGAGACAAGTTCTACTTTTTCTGAACAGGACAACACATGACACGTGGCATCTCATGGTGACCTTGGAATGACACTTGGCACAGGGTGAAGATGGTAGACATTGACACGTGGCATAAAATAAAGAGGATGACTAATGACATGTGGCGGCATCTTAAGGTGGTCCCACACTGACACGTGTCAAAGGGTGGCAGAAGAGAGAAGGTGACATGTGGCGCCAACTCTAGGTGAACCCTATGCTGACACATGGCAGGTAAATGGGAGGAGAGAGAAAGGACAAGTGGCACCAATCTAGGGGACAAGGTTCCTATTTTTTTGGGTTTTTCAAAGTTCAGGTTTTTCAAAAGAAAAGTCTATGTGACACCACCTCAGTGTGGGTCCCACATTGCTTCTTTATTGAAATAAGAACAAGACAATAACCTCTTTTTGGAATTTTCATAAAATCTGGGCTAATTGGTAAAACAGGAATTTTTGGAAAGAGTTGGCCCCTGTAGGGCAATTTTGTAAAAGGAAGATATTTGAAATTGTCAAAAGGGCAAAATCTGAGATAAGGTGGCTGAAATCCATATTAAAACTATCCAGATCATTTTCCTGAGGAAATATTTTAAAATTCAGAGCCCTGGGGGTAAAATGGGAAGAACTGATAATTTTGAAGACCCAGGGTTTTGAAATCAATTTTGAAAAGAGTTGAAATTCTAATCTGGATTGAAAATTTTGAAATCGAGAGTTCTGGACCTCGAAATGACATGCTGTGCAGTGCAGTGATATGAAATGCTCATGCAATGCTATACAATGACATGTCTTATTCAATATAATCTTGAACCAAGACTTGGAGATGCCTGTCTCCTGTCAGGAATAAAATTTTGAACATCTGAGCTAAAATAGGGAGACTTTGAGAGTTCTAGATGAAATTTGGACTTTTACAAGGTTCGAACTCAGAAAATGACCATTTTGCCCTCCGGCGATTTCAAAGGCTGAATGATGATGTTTGGTGAAAATGTCGGGGAGGTGAGTGAAAATTTGGGGTGTTTACATAACCCTAGCCCTAACTACCTAATCAATATCTAATTAGACCTCTAATTAACCTAGAAAACCATCCAAATGTGGCGCCACCTAGTGCGTGCCCACATTGGTTTTTAAAATTCTAATTTAAAACTTTTAAAAACAATAGTTTAAAAACCAAAGTTAAAATGGATTTTTTCAAAATTAAATTTAACTCTTCTAAACCCCTAACCTAATTAGGACACTGACTAACCCTAATCTAACCCTGACTTTTGCAAATGTGGCGCCACCCAGAGTGGGTCCCATTTGGTTTTTCAAAAAGCGGTTTTAAAACTTGAAAATAAGAGGTTTTCTCAAAAGATATTCAAAGTAAAACTTGAAATTGAAAGTTTCAAAATGGCACAGAGTTCTGACTGGGTCAGAACTCTTTCAGATATGGCGCCAACTGGGTGGGCCCCATATCAAAGTTTTGAAAATTTTGAAATAAGGACTGAAAATGGCTTTGAAAAGGTGTTAAAATCAACAGGTGAAATTCAAAGGTTTTGAAAACAGTGTTCTAAACGAACTGAAATTCTGGACCAGAGTCCTAAACCAATTAGGACTCTGAGATTTTAGCCAAATGTAGGAGTTTTTGAAAGATTTTATCAGAACTAGTAAAAACAAGTTGAAAAATGTAGTTGTTGTCGTCGCGAAATTTTCCCGTCTTCCCCTTCCTTGCGGAAGAGAGAGGAAAAGGTTTCGCAATTCAAACTTGACCGGATTTTGGAAATTGTTTTGAAATACTCGCCTCTGTTTTGAAAATTGCGGGAAAATCCATGGGATGGGGCTCGACCTGTCGGTACGAGGTTCGACCGTTCCTGTCGCCTTTAACAGGGGTAATCGAACCAAGGACCAAAATTGTGCTTGACTTAGTTAAATCATCAAAATTGTGTTCTATCCTAAATGCACAGAGAATTCAGGCATGTGCTATGAGATTTTGGAAAATGCGACTTGGGAAAACATGATGTATGCTTGGAAAATATTTGGGGTTGAAAAGCATCTCTCAAAAAAAGATGAAAATCAATTTCTCAGGAAACTCAGATGAAAAAGATTTGAAATCTCGGGAAAGTTCATAAAGTTGTGGGAAAATCATGAATGGTTGAAAATCCTCGGAAAATAGAAGTGATTCTTGAGAAAAGGTGAACATTTGAAAAAAGGAAACACTTCTCAGGAAAACTCTGACTTTGAGGATTTTCTTAGGAAAATGATGGAAATTTTATAGGCAAACTCATTCGAGAAGAAAAACTGAACTTGGGAAATTGAAATCCTGGGAATCTTAGCCTTAAACCCCTTTGAAAACTGATTTTTGATTCTCGAGAAAGGTTGGAAGACTCCTTTTGAAAATCTTAAGAAAATAACATTTTCCAAGGAAAATCGAGGGAAAACTTTGATTTTGGAAATCCAACTTAGAAGTTTCTTGAGAGACTAGTTTCCATGGAAAACTGTGAACACTTGACTTGGGAAAACCGATTTTGGAAAATACTCATAGTTTCTTGAGAAATGGATTTCTTTGAGAATGAAGTTTTCTTAAGAAAATCATGGGAAAACCAAGGATTTCATGATGCAAATGATATGAATGAATGAATGCACTTTGAAAGATTTTCTAAGAAATTTGTTGGAAAAATGTGTATTAAATCAAAATAAATCTTTCACATATTCTGACTGTGGCCATGAATATGTTCAGAGTTTAATTGATTTAATGCACAATATTTTGAAAATATTGGAAATATGATGTGCATTTTAAGATAGCCTAAGAGTGTAGGCTCAATGTGACTGGTAGAGAGATGATGGATCTGGGTCTCGTCCATATTCCGACTAGGGCCGTAAATATGGACTCCACCGAGTTCATCAACTCTCTAAGAGTTGGTGCACATGCCATTCGTGTACATCCATAGTGCTTTTGAAATAAAATGCATGAATCATATAAACAGGATATTGCATGAATTCAAACTATATGATATGCATCCTAGTCTAAGCAGAAAATTAAATTTCTTATTCCAAAATTTACATTATTACATCACTAAATAAATGAAATAAAGGGAATTGCAGACTTCAACTCCTTTTGAATGTTCCTGCCAAACTTTAAATAAGGTTAGCTCAAATATGTGAGTTTTTCCAAGATGTTCCAATAATATTATGAAATTATTGGACTTGATTGGATATAAACTCTATTCTCATGCTTCCTTGATATTTGAAATGATAAAAATGTAAGAAATTCAGTAGAAAATAGTTTGAAATTCGAAATTGTGGTCAAAATGACCAAAATACCCCTAGTATTAAAGTTATACCTTTAAAATCAAGGTTTTTTTAAGGAAAACTTGGTAAAATTGAGATTTCGAAATTCAAATTGAATTAAATGATGATGAAATACAGTATGAGGCATGATGACATGCTGCTAAACACCTTAGGACTGTAAAATCAGAATTTGACATTTTGCAATTTATCCAAAATAACGAATTTCGCTTGTTTTTCGCTTGGATTAGGGTCCCGCGGGGCCCTGTTTTGATGATATGGCTAAATCGAGCCTCAAATAAACTCCAAATTACACCAAATTCGGTATGAAGCATCTACCTACTCTTATAAACAGCCTAGAATGCTAAAAATCACAAAATGATATGATTTGAATGCTAAAATTTAAAGAAAGTCCTAAAAATGGTGGATTTCGCCCACGGACCCGAACCAAATGCAATGCTTAATATGATAATGCAAGATTTACACCATTAAAACTTCTGATATTTTTTATACTGCTAAAGGACCCTAAATTAAACATTTTTGTTTTATACAGCCTCGTGATTTGAGCCATGGTGAGTTCAGTAACAGAGATTTGATTCTGATGGAGGTAAAATCAACCTAATCTAATATAAAATGCTAACAAAATAGAAAACAGCCATGGAAATTTCTGCTATTTAACAGAGCTACTCATGACACCTACATGGACAACGTTTATGTTCATGACTTTGGCATTTAATCAACATAAACATGGATAAAAATATAACTTTTCATTACTAAATTGACAGAATAGACAAATGTGGCAAAACAGGAGACTAACAAAAAAAATCCGAAACAGGTATCACAACTGTTCTAAAAATCACAAGCTTTTAGATGAAAACAGGGAACATCTTGGACATAACATTCACTTTTTACAGATTTGGATTTGGAGCAATACCCAAAGAGAACACGTAGCCCTAAGTTGATCCAAGATCTCAGAGGCCCAAATCAGGCTCTGACATATGTCCCTCACTCTTGGATTTTTGTTAGATATTAAAAAACATCAGAAAAATCTAAGAAAATCATGTTAAAAACTATACATTCTCTCGAGTTCAGAACATCTTTAGGATTGAAAATCAGATCTCTCATGAGGGAGATCTCGATTTTACAAGTCGGAAAAGAGTTTTTAAAACGCATCCCGGGTAACAAAACCCGACTTTCCATTTTGAATGTTTACTGCAGTAAACGAATTTAAATGATTCCGAATTTTTGGAACATTTCTAGAGACACCTAAGGGCGCATTTCCTGATTTTTTTGGAATTTTTATTAAAAAATAAATGCATGAAATGACGTGTGGACTGACTGACAAAACTAGAGAACTACTGAAACTGAGCAGAATTGAAATAAATGCTAAATTAATCCTAATTAATTCATGAAACATGCTAAATTAATGAAATAAAATACAAATTAAATCTAGCTAAATGCATGAATGCTAAAAATCATCAAGGAAGCACAATCATGTATTTTTATATATGTCGTCTTATGAGAATAACTCAATCTATCTCTCGGATGAGCTCTTTCTTCAAACGACTACTAAATCGAATTATGAAATCAAATCAAGAGGAAAAGAGGTGTACCTTGCTTCGTTAGGCAGCATTGAAGCTCTTGAAAGGGACGGCTATCACGAGCTTCGTTCATCCTCCGATCCGGGCTTCGGATGATTCACCAAGATCAACTCACTGCCCCTTCTCCACTGAGCCAAAGGGGGCGCGAATTCCAAAGTTCAAAATCGGGTTCTCCAACAGGCTAGGTTGAATTTCCAAGTCCAAAAGGAGTTCTCAAAAATGGTTTTTTTTAGGCTGGGTGTGGAGCCTTGTTTTTATAGATTTTTCTGAAAAATTTGAATTTCAAACAGGCTCAATCTGAGCCCTCCATGTGGCGCCATCTCAGGGGGTGCTATTTTGATTTTTTGAGAAAATAAAATAGGAAATTTGTGGGTGAGACACCTCAGTAGAGGAATTTGGAATTTTTCAAAAAGCTTGCTTGATTTTCTCTGCAAGAAGCTCCCAGATGGCGCCATCTCAGAGGGTGCTCTCTTGGAGTTTGAAATTCAAAATTGCCTTTTGTAGAAAGTCCTCAGGTGGCGCCACCTCATGGTGGGCTACTTTCATTAAAAATAAAATAAAAATAAAATTTTGAAGCCAAGTGGGACTCTGGATTGGCGCCACCTCAAAAGGAGATTTGAGGTGTAAAGCTGGAAACAATGAGAGCATGCCATGTGGCGCCACCTCTGGAGGCTCTTGACATGTGTCAGAAGGACAGGAGTGGAGGAAGCAGACTATTCCACCTCAGAAGAATTCAAAGTCTACTTTTCTGCAGGAAAGGAGAGGCTGACATGTGGCATTTCCTCAGAGTGGCTCCTACGATGCCATGTGGCCGGAGAACATGAATGGAGGAAGCAAAATGCGCCACCTCAGAGGGGGGGGGGTTCTACTTTTTCTGATGTAGGGAGGTCTGGACATGTGGCAGACAAGTGTCAGCTGTCTGGAGGAGTCTTCTCAAATGGCGCCATCTCAGAGGAGAATTTGAATTTCAAATGGAGGTTGGCCCTGAAGGAATGAAGGATGGACATGTGGCTGTTCCTCAGAGTGGCTCCTACAATGCCATGTGGCAGGAGGGAAAAACAAGGAACATGTGGCACCCTCATAGACAAAGTAGAAAAAGGTAGAACTCCAGGATTTGCGCCACCTAGCTCTTGTCTGAAATTTTTTGAATGGTTGCTTTTTCTGAAGAAAGCCAAGAGTGACACGTGTCCTCTACTTTTTCTGAAGGAAGCTAGAAGTGACACGTGTCTCCTACTTTTCTGAGAAAAGGTAGGGGAAGACATGTGTCATCCTGCTTTTTCTGACAGAAGCAGAGAATGACACATGGCAGAGGGAAGAGAAGGAGGTCCAGGCCATGTGGCGCCATCTCAGACAAAATGGAAAAGGTGAAGTTCAGGATTTGCGCCACCTCTAGAGAGATTTGAATATTTGAATTCTAGCTTTCTCTGAAGAGAGCAGGAAGTGACATGTGGCATTTACTTTTTCTGAGAAGAGCAGAGATTGACATGTGTCTTCTGCAGGAGACACACTTCAAATGGCGCCACCTCAGAGGAGACAAGCCTACCTTTTTTGGAGGAAGCTAGGAGTGACACGTGTCTTCTACTTTTCTGAGAAAAGTAGGGAGAGACATGTGTCAGCCTACTTTTCTAAAGGAGGGAGAGGTTGACACGTGTCCTCTGCAGAAGACACACTTTAAGTGGTGCCACCTCAGAGGAGACAAGCTCCACTTTTTCTGGACAAGACAACCTATGACACTTGGCATCTCTTGGTGATCTTTGGAATGACACCTGGCGCAGGATGGATAGGGTGACACATGGCAGATAAATGGGATGACATGTGGCGACTTCTTAAGGTAGCCCCACACTGACACTTGGCATGGAAATGGGAGGAGAGAGAAAAGACAAGTGGCACCAATCCAGGGGACAAGGCTCCTATATTTTTGGGTTTTTCAAAATTCAAATTTTTCAAAAGAAAAGCTTGTGTGACACCACCTCAATGTGGGTCCCACATTGCTTCTTTATTTCAATAAGGATAAAACAACTTCTTTTTGGAATTTTTTATAAAATCTGGACTAATTGGTAAAACAGAAATTTTTGGAAAGAATTGGCCCCTATAGGGCGATTTTGCAAAAGGAAGATAGTTGAAATAGCTGACAAAAGGCAAAATCTCAATTGAAATTTATTGAAAATTATCCAGATTGTTTTCCTGAGGAAATATTTTGAAATTCAGAGACCTTGGGGTAAAATGGGAAGAATTGATAACTTTGAAGACCAAGGGTTTTGAAATCAATTTTGAAAAGAGTTAAAATTCTAATCTGGATTGAAAATTTTGAAATCAAGAGTTCTGGACCTCGAAATGACATGCTGTGCAGTGCAGTGATATGAAATGCTCATGCAATGATATGCAATGTCATGTCTTATGCAATAGAATCTTGAACCAAGACTTGGAGATTCCTGTCTTTTGTCAGGAGTAAAATTTTGAACATCTAAGCTAAAAATAGAGAAATTTTGAGAGTTCCAGATGAAATTTGGACTTTTGCAAGGTCCGAGCTCCGAAAATGACCATTTTTCCCTCCGGCGATTTCACAGGTTGGATGATGATGCTTGGTGGAAATGTTGGAGAGATGAATGAAAATTTGGGGTGTTTACAGCAGTCAGGGTTAGAGTTCTAACTCAAACGAAACTCTAAAATAGAGTTCTGAATTAACTGGGATTCTACAAAATGGATTAATTTTGGAAAAATAAGTGGAAAAGATAAAAATGGAAGTAAAAACAAACTTCAGAATAGACTTTTAACTGGATTAGTTATCTGGGACAGAGTCTTGATCGGACTAAAACTCTAGATTTTTTTGGTATTTTCTGAAAAACAGATGAAAGAACTTACAAAAATAGTGAAAAAAATGACAAGTATTGAAATCAAATAGACTTCTGATCCAACTGGAACTCTAGGGACAGAGTCCTAATTGGACTAGGACTCTAAGAATTTTGGATTTTCTGAGAAAACAAATGAAAGGTTTTTGAAACATAGCTGAAAATAAGATAAAATTGAAGTCTGGTTCAGAGTCCTCATCTGACTAGGACTCTGAAGAAGAGTCCTAATTCGACTAGAACTCTAAAATTTTTTGGTTTTCTTATAAGAAAATGATGAGATTTAAACAAAGCTTTTGAAAACCAGTAAAAATCAAGTGAGAAAACAAGCTTTGGATAGAGTCCTGATTCGATCAGGACTTTGGGACAAAATCTCAGAATTTTGAAATTCCATGATAAAGGTATAACAATTTTGATTTCTGAAGAGACAAATAGAAGGATTTTTGAAAGATTCTCTCAAAATTGAAATCAGGGTCAGAGTCCTGATCCAACTGGGACTCTTTGAATAGAGTCCTGGTTCAACTAAAACTTTGAGTTTTTACTCATTTTGAAAGATTTTGAAAAAAAATTGATTAAAAATAGGCAGAATACCAACGAAAGATAGAGTCCTGATTCGATTAGGACTCCGAGAAAGAGTCCTAATCCGGTTAGAACTCTAGAATTTTGGCTAAAATGGAAGATTTTGAAAGTCAGATGAGAAGGTTTTGAAAACAAATGAAGAACATGAGTAACAGAAGAAATCAGGATAGAGTCCTGGTGCAATTAGGACTTTGAGAAAGAGTCCTAATTCGATTGAGACTCTAGAATTTTGGCCAAAAATAAAGGATTTTGAGAAGCTTTTTCAAAAGCAGGTAAAAAGGGTAGTAAAAATAGAGTTCTAATCTGACTAGAACTCTGAAAAAAGAGTCCTGATCCAACTAGGATTATGAAAAAAGAGTCCTGATTGGACTGGGATTCCGAAATTTTGGCAAAAAATGACAAGAATGGGCAAGAGATATGACTACATCTGGTTTAAAATCAAAATGGAGTTTTGAAAATATTCAAAACAATGAAAATACAGAGTCCTGATCCAACTAGAACTCTAAAATTTTTTAGATTTTTGATAAATAAAGGAGTCCAAAAGCGACACCACCTAACTGGGTCTCATCTGAGAATTGAAATCGATAGAAATTGAGTTTAAAATGAATTCAGATTGTTTTCTGAGAAAAACACTTCAAAATATAAGATCTTGGAGGTTTACAAATGGTAGAATCTCGATTCAAAACCCAGTTTTTGAAATTGACTTTGAAAGAAAAGTTTTTAAAGCTCGAATCTAGATTTAATATTTTGAAAACAGGAGTTCTGGATCTTGATAATTAGATGAAATGACATGCAATGCATGCAGTGACCTGCAGTGACACATGAAATGTAAACACTGGATGAGGGTGAAAATTTGGGGTGTTTACAAGGGCATAAGTTCGATCATTAGTTCGATTACCCCTGGTAAAGGCGCCAGGAACGGTCGAACCTCGTACCGACGAGCGATATCTGTCTCTCCATCTTTTTTTGCAAAATTTCAAAAACGGAGGCGAGTAATTTTCAAAACATTTTCAAAATTAAGGTCAAGTGAGACCTCTGCAAAAGTGTTCCTCTCTCTTCTTTCTTTTCTCTTCCTTTTCTATCTTTTATTCCCCTTCAAAAAGAGAATAGAGGCTAGAAAGAGACAGAGAAGGAAAATAGGAAACAAGAGGAAAAATTTTGCAATGATCACAAAAGCCAAGGTGGCCTTATTGAAAATATGGATAAGGTCAATAAGGAGTTATTGTCATGCCTTAAGCAATATGACCAGTGATTGCATATTTTTGGACTGTCTTGTAAAATAAAAAAATATTAAACTTTGTTGTGTATATTATTGTAAATGAAGTTGTAATTTAATTGTTGTTTAACTAGTTTGAATCGTATATGCATGTGAGTTTGATGTGTTTGAAATGAAGATTCAATTGTGTATATAATAAGTGACACTTTGTTAAATTAAAGTTTAAAATGTGTTTGAAATGAAGATTAAATTGTATATATAACATATAACTATGTTGAAATGAACTTTGAAATGTGTTTGATTTGAAGATTGAATTTTGTATATAACATGTGGCACTTTGTTGAAATAAATTTTGAAATGTGATTGAATTGTGTATGTAACATGTGACACTTTGTTGAATTGAAGTTTGAAATGTGTTTGAACTGAAGATTGAATTATATACATAACAGGTGAGTGTGTCATGTAGAAGTTTGAAACGAAGATTAAATTATATATATAACAGGTGACTGTGTTGAAATAAAGTTTGAATTTTGTATATAATAGAAAATTTCCCATTTTGAAATGAAATTTGAATTGAAGATTGAATTGTGTAATAACATAAAATTTCTCATTTTGAAATGATATTTGAAATTTGTTTAAATTGATGTTTGAATTATGTGAATTTCCTCTAAATATGCAAATTCTCACGTATACATATGAGTTTCCTTCTAAATAAGCAAATTTCTTCTTTATGTGCACAATTTTGCAAAAGGATAGAAAATTTGCATATATACATAATAGATTGCACATATACAAAACTTGTGAATTTTTCCTAAATTATGAATTTTCAACTAAATATATGAATTTTTTATGCAAATTCGCACATAAGCAATTTTTTGCAAAATGATGAGAAGTTCAGACGTATACATAACAGATCACACATATACAAAACATGATTTTTTTTTCTAAATTTGTAAATTTCCAACTAAATATATGAATTTCTTATGTGCAAAATTTTATCAAATATGTGATATTTTTGCTTTAAATTTCACTGTTATAAAACAAATCCACCTGTTTAACAATTTAACAATATATACATACAGAACTAAAATTTATAACTAAAATTTGTCACAAACATAACATGACAACTACAAATTCTATTAACCTAATATGCAAAAGTACAACCAAGTTTTTAAATACAATCATAAATGAACTTGACATCTAAATGGCTTCTAAGTTAGTGTTCATTCTGTCAAAATTACATCCATATTTTTTATTAACAAAATAGAATATACATAACCATCAATATATACTCCCCAAGATTGTCTAAAGCTCAGCTAACTTCTCCTCGGCTTCCAACACCTCATTGTCCGGTGCCCTCTCTTTCTCCCCTCAACCATATCTTTAGCCTACTATAAATAGACCTTATTCCTCTCATATTTATACAACTTCATCATATGCTTCCTGTAAATAGATACATCATTTTAGAAAAGGGTTATTAGTAAACAACTAATAATAGCTTAAATAAAAAAATAAAACATAGACTTGTAACAAAACATGACATTCAACATACCTGTGTGAAATTTAATTCTTCGCCTAAGCCCAAGTATTGCATGTACATTATGACAAATATTTCATAATCATACTTGTAACAATTATAGACCAAGTCAACAACATATACAAATATGGATTGAGTTAACAAACATGTGCAAAGTAATTACGAGTTTGCTTAAGAATATCTTGCACAACAACGGTCATCTAGTAAGTATAAACGTTGTAGCCAAACCACCCTGAAAAAAATGAACCTGCAATACAACATTTAACCTAACAAATACTTGCTAAAAGTAATCACATTATTGAATAAGTAATGCTATTGTACCATATCTTTAACATTTTGATTAGCAAGATCTGTAGATCCCATGAAATTGTACAACTTAAACTCTTTCGCATTAATATCCATTTCCTAAAGAACCCAATGATAATTGCCCTAATTGACAAAAATCAAGATCTGCAACATAAATTGTGTTTAAGGTCATTGTGCAGTTGAAAATTTATGTTATGTAAATGTAAACATTAAGTATAGCTTGTCACATTTACATAATAGATACGACAAAAACAATGATTTTTTTTTTTATGTTTTGGCTTTTAGAGCATTTGTTGTGGATGTCGATGTTTACCATTTAGTTTCTATTAGATAGTAAAAAAATAACAAAAACATCACTTTCGAGACTTACTGAGAAATACGGGATATAATAAATGGTCATTGGCAGTCTGTGACCTACTTGCATTTGCTTCATGTGATACTTTTGGAGGCTATTTATGAATATTTTTAGGTACTGCAAAAGCTAACACGTACTTTGAGTCTATGGCGTGGAGGCAAGCTCCAATCATGAGACCCCTTTTAGGGGTAGAGTTTGGAATATAAAAGAGTGAAGAAAAAAAACCAATACTCACCTCTGAGTCTATGGCGTGGTGGCAGGCTCTAGTCATATAACTACCTTAGGGATGGAGGTTATAAAAAAAATATGTGCCAAGAGAAAGCCAATACTTACTTCTGAAACTATGGTGCAATGACAGGCTCCAATCACATGGCTTTCAAAAGGCAAAAGCTTGGATAGATAGTGGCATCCCTTCTGGACTAGGTAGTCAAAAGACCCATGATTACCAAGTCTCAGGTCAAAGGATGACAAAAGTGAGGAATAAGCCACCATTGAGTTAAAAACAAAGACTTTAGGGAACTTACTTAGGGGAAAAAACTATATTAAAATGCACTATCTTCAAGCTCTAGTCTTTTAGAGTTCAAGCCTTAGTGGGGACCATTAAACCTAACAGTAATGCCTTGAGACTTAATCTTATTTTCCTATAATTAGTTGCTAGAAGCTAAAGTTGAACCAGAAGAGAAAATTCCTAATGAAGCTGGGTATCCTTATCTTATACCAACATACCAACCTAAGTTGATGAGAGTCTAAAGTATAGAAATCTTAAGTGCAGGAATGAGCTTGTCAGGAAGGTTCTAAATTGTTTTTGAAAAATAAGAAAAGAGCCTAAAATCTTTGACTCTAAATGATTAATCATTTGTTGTTGTCATGAGTCAATCATCATAGGGTAGCCATTTTTTCATACAAAGCTTCAATCTTATGTCATACATCATGCACTGTAGGACTCATTGTATTTGTCACAAAAAAAATCACAAAAGCATCAAAAATCAAAACGAGCTTAAAAGGCATCAAGGGGAGCTGCATACCTCTTATGCTACCATTGCCTGAAGCCCAACATTTTCTCTTTCCTATACAACATTTTCTCTTCCCTATAAAGTGGTCAACATTTCTTCTCCAAAAGAAGTTGTAGGTTTATCAACAATACAGATGGATAATGCTTCACAAAGATGGTGTAGCCTACATAGTAGTTCTCAGAGTCACCACCTCCTCCTCTTGAGTCAACATTAATAACCAATCACTTTCAAAACGGTCTTGATAACCCAGTTGTTCCTAGAACTAACACAACCTTATTCGGTGAGACTATAAATGGACTGAAAAACCCAATTTCTCCTCTGACACTGACCCAACCTCGTTCAATGAGACCACAAACAATCTTAAAAGCTTAGTTCACCCTAACAGTGGCCTGACCTCGCTCATTGAGACCACAAATGGTCTCGATAACCCAGTTGTCCCAACACTAGTTTGACTTCGTATGATGAGACCCAAAAAGGTCCTACAATCCAATGGCGCCAAAATTGGCATGTCCCAAGTGTCTGCTTCTTTGCCATAAATTAAACCACATTTGATTAGCGACAAGGAGGGACATTTGTAGACACCTAAATTTTTTTACAAAATCCTTAAAGATGACAAACATAGGGATTTGAAAAAAAAAACATTTTCTATGGGATGCCAAACTAAGTTTGTGGTCTCATCTACTAGACGACAAACTAGCTTTGTGGTTCTACCCTGAGATGACAGTCTACTGTGCGGTCCTGACTAGGATGACAAACCAGCTTTGTCATCCTGTCTCATTAGGCACGTGAATAAGCCTCAGGTAGAGATGTGTCCCAGTTGGACTCAACCTTCTCATGTGCATTTCGTGTAAAATTCTTTCTGAATGAATTTTATCCCCATGAGGATAAGAATATATCTAATTAGGTTGAATTAAACCCCAAAAAACCTTGATCCATATCACATCCAAGATTTCTATAAATAAGAGCTGACCCTTAAAGCCTGAAACATCTAAAAATTCCTTGTCTCAGTATTGTCCCTAGAGGAAGAGCCTACCTAAGTCATGCCTGCACTCTAATGCTCTCTCAGCCAAGCCCTAAATTTCCATACTTACGTGGAGGCATTGTCGAAGTCATTGCAAGAAGTTTTGAACCCACACAGAGGTGTGGCTGAACCGAGAAGGGAAGCCTTAGAGAACCATACGAACCCCAAAAGTTTGAAAAGGTATTTCAAAGATCAATTTGCCTATTCATTTGAATTTTATAAATCTATTTGTCATTCTCATACAAGTTTAATCTCTTTGCATATATGATAATACAGTGAGCATCAAACTATAGAGATTGAAAACATGCTTTGCTTTACCTTTTTCTTGGACAAAAGGATGGCTAGGGCTTGAAACGAGTGTTCACACATCTTTTAAAGGCCTTCAAAAAGGAATTTAGCAAAATTCATGTAAGTTATTCTTCTCCTTTAAAAATTTTTATCTGCATCTCTGTCATCAGATACTCATGTACTCTAATGCTTGTATAACTCAAGGGCATGCTGATGCCCAACCAATAGACCTGATAATTACAGGATTTTTAGGACAACTTATGGGATGATGGGACAATTATCTTGCCAATAATCACAAGATTTCTACACTAAATGAGGTAAAATAGGCCCTAGAGGGAATCCCTTTACCTAATAATCATACAAATGCCACCTTTACCCCTATTCACAATATACTGTTTCATTTCGCTGGAGATATAGGTGATGTATACTAAAAAATAAGGATTCAACTCATCAATTTAAGATGTAAAACACTTTCATGTTTTAGATGGTACAAAGATACCTTCCTGTCAAAATTCTATCTACTTTCAGATCCAAATAATGATTTCTAGAAAGAAAATTTTATCTCAGGTGTAACGCCATAAAATCCCAACTTAAGAAATCCTTAGTTTTTTTTTTAAAAACATTACGCAAAGCAGTACAACCATAAGGGAAAACAGTTGAAAATTCTGAGTGGGTTAAAGGAGGAAACAACAAGTAGGAATATTTTATTACCACTAGTTTACAAAATAAGAGGGAAGAATCAATACATCAAGTCCCATTACAAAAGTCTCCCCGACAAGGGATTTCCCGAAACCAACTACCAAGATGCCAAAGTTTTAGAGTGTGGATTTAATTCTCTATGGCACATCGATCACCATCGCATCACTAGTAGTCACCATCTGTATTTCCATAAAACAGAGTCAGTACTCTTGCGAGTTGGAGATAAAGAATTCACAACTATCCATTTTATGAGAAACATAAGCAGTAATAACGTGGTACACAACTATTAACAATGGCTAATCATAAGTAAATCTAACATAATGGAACGGTAAGAAACATTTGCAGAATTTAACAAGTGCAACTATAAGCCAGAGACAGTAAGCAGGAAAAATACACCTTTGGCAATATGATTAGAAATAAGCAGTAAGAACATCATCAAGTGACTGGCATGCTCATGTGATTATAGTTAACATTCAAATACAACACGGAGCAGTTCAACAATTATAACTATGAGCAGATAAATATGATTTTAATTACAGAGTTATCATAAGGCAGCGAGTGACAACTTTGTGTAACAAGCATGCAACTAGATTCATAACCAATGTAATTACACAATTAAGCAATTAAGCAATTAAACAATTAAATAATCAAGCAGTTGAGCAAGTAAGCCATTGAGTAATCACTATGATAGAAACATCCCGTTCATGAGTTAGTGGTTAGTACATCAGTTTAATTGCTTCGTCCTGATTATCCCTTCGAGTATGCGTAGGAACCTCGCATTCTGCGAGAATCATCGTCGGTATCGATCATTTCAACTTATGTGAATGTGCAACCCGGAGATTATCTTTGTTAGGCTTAACTAGCATTCCCCCCTTCCGAGGTACTTAAGCCCATCTGACCCTGTGTTCCCCATAGGGCAACCCGATCAACATGATGAGGTCACACTCGTACATTCAAATGTTCTAGTACGACACAACTAAGTGGAGTACTTCGCTAGTGAATATGACATCAATCAATCATCATTCAGGGGTGTATGACATTATGCACATGTGAGTTCAACTCACAAAGTTGGTCCATCACCCACACATAACTCGCCACGAAGTTTCACATGCAACAAGTGTCAAAACAACAATGTCATAACTCTACTGTGGTGCTCCAAGTCCCCTTTTCTTTTTGAGACGCAACAAGTGTCAAGTGTATAACAGGCATCATGAGTTATGCGAAATGTACATGCCTCCATTTGAGCATACATAGCATGTTAAGAAACAACAATAATTTCAAAACACTTGATAAATAAAGCATGCTTATCTTAGCACATTTTAATTCAATGACATGATGTGCCAACTGTGCTTGTGGACATGTCAAACTATTAAGCATGTCGCCAAAACTACGACACTTGAATTATCAAAACATGCACATCATAGGCAATTCACAATCGTGTCGACATGTGAGAGAAGTACCCGTGTTAAGATGTGCTAGAAGTGCACGTGTTATGTGCAATTCACTTATCATGCTACATTAATTTATTCTTTCCTCTATTGTATGATTCTAGTCCCCTTTTCTTTTAGTGACGCAACAAGTTCCCATACCCAACACATCTTGTGATTGTAAAGGACATTTCGTGCAAAACATTTTAAGCATTTCATGGTGCAATCACGAAATCACAACACTTAAATCAAACATGCTCATAACTCAAAATTTTAACTATGTCGAGATGTGTATGTGACAAGATGTAACTCATTAAGCATGCCTCATTGTAATTTCCACAAACATATCCTTTTATCAAAGCATCAGGAGGTTCATTTTTGCATTGCACCCTTAAGGACATGACGACCTACAAGGTGCTGCCCAAAAACACAGCTTCTGCAGAAAATTACGGCACACAGGGTGTTGCCTACTACATCGATGTTGCGGGAAATTTCCAGCAAGAGAGTTGTTGCGCAAGGGCTGTTTGCTTGCAGACTTATGGAGTGGCTATATGTGGCCTAAACACGTTAAAATAAATGTGAAATCGCAGCAAATATTATATGCTGCCTCAAGCATCATTGCAGCAGGGCTGTGCTGGCTAATGTGCATCAAATTTGTAGGAAGACGCAACAACTACATGCTGCCAAACGCTTTCAAGTATGCTGTCAATCACAACTCTCTAGGTGCTGCAGTGGTGCCTATAATATGAAATAGATTTCAGCTAGAGGGGCACTGCCATAGCTCGCTTAAAGTGCAAGCAAGGCATGACCTA
Source organism: Nuphar pumila (assembly GCF_984573655.1). Classification (NCBI taxonomy): domain Eukaryota; kingdom Viridiplantae; phylum Streptophyta; class Magnoliopsida; order Nymphaeales; family Nymphaeaceae; genus Nuphar; species Nuphar pumila. The sequence continues at coordinate 51,167,625 of NC_143265.1, read as the reverse complement.
CGAAAGGCTGCCAGCAAGGGCCAGTTATGCAGAGAAAAGGCAATAGCTAGGAGCTGCCCAAAGGTGTCAAACTTCATGGAAAATTGTAGCCAAAAAAGTGTTGCCGCAGGTGCATTTCCAGCAGTAATGTACAACAAGCAATACACAGTCATAGAGCATGGTTTCTGCAGAAAATAGTAGCAGCGAGGAGCTGTCAATGCGTGCATTACCATCCGAAAATCATGCAGCGAACAGGGCTTGTTCACAGGCCTATTACTGCTGGAAAATGCAGCAACTAGGTTGCTGCCAGCTAGGCCCAAAACTACAGTGAAATGTAAACGCAACAGGAATGTTGCTGCCAATGGAAGCCACAGTTGCAGAAATACCACAACTAAAGGTTGCTGCCAAGCGAGGTACACACACAGGGGAAAATTCCAGCTTGAAGATGCTGCCACGATGTGCATTGCTACAGGAATGGCAGTGGAAAAAGGGTTGTCCTACATATGTATCTCTGTAGTCGCACCCCAGCAGCAAAACACAACCCAACAGGTGATGTTGCTGCGAGAAATTGCAGCGACACTAACGCTGTTCAAAGTGGCACAGACCCTGCTAAAAAAAATGACAGCCACTAGGGGCTGCCTCACAATGCACTTACTTCAGGAAAAATGCAGTAAGGTAGAGCTGTCGAGGGGTGGCCAGACTGACATAAACGGGCTCAAAAATTGGGGTCCTCAAATGGGGCTTCGGCCAAGGATGGGCTGCACCATGGGGCTACAACCAAAGCGTGGTTACACACGGACTGGTTCAAACAAAGAGATTCCCACTCACCCAAATTGCTGCCCCTAGAGAGCAAGACTGTCGAAAGTGAGTTACAACACTTGATGTGTTGTAACCACAACACCCACGGCAGCAAGTCCTAGACTGGTCTGAGCTAACCAAGCTATAGCAGGTTGGCATTAGCCGCAACGAGCAAGACGCTCCAACTGCTGAAGAAAAGAATAGGCTTGGGTTGCTGCCATAGCAGGGCAGCACCCAAGTCTGGTCAGCACAGGGACAATGGCATCTGGTGCACTAAAATTGCAGCACGAAGGGGTGAAAGAAAGGGGAGAAAAGGGGTGTGGCCACCCTGCAGCAGACCGACCTATGAACATGGCGTTCTGCTGCAAGATCTGGCCTCCAGCAGATAGGGTAAGCATGCCCGAACCGGCTGGGTTAAACCCACTTACGCTGGAAGGAAAGAAAAAAAAAACAAAGGAAAGTTGTGCGTGGGAAAGAAAAAAAGAATGTGCTGGTGTTTGAAAAAAAACTGGGGGTTCAGCCCTCGGCGATCTGCGGTGCCGAAAATGGCGTCCTTTGCCCTTAATGCAGCAAGGATGAGACCATGAACCATCCAGCGAGATCCCTGAGCTGCTGGCCCTTCCCGCACAAGGAAAAAAAGAGTTGAAACTGTGCATGATTATGAACAAGAAAAAAAAACAGAGAAATATAAGAAATATGGGATCGAAATGTTACCAACAAATGAGCTTGGTGCGTGTATGTGGGTGTGCATTGTGAGATTTGCAAGAGAGGCAAAAATAAACACCATTGGAGATTCCTAATCCACCTAGCCTCCAAGCATTTCATAAAATGCTATGGAGCTTGGCATCATGCTAAACTCATGTTTTTCTACAAAAGGGAGTGGCGGCCATGGAGTTTTTCTCACCTTGCAATCTTTGAAGTCTCCAAGATGAGGGGATCTCTTTGGCTCAAAGTGTAGATGGGAGTCCCGCTCGGTACCCCATAACACACCCAAGCACACAAGAGAGGAGGTATGATCGGTGACCAAGGGGAGGGAACCCCACGGTTGGGAGATAGGGATAGAGAAAGAGAGGAGAGAAAAATGAGTTTTTTTTCTCTTTCTCAAGGTTTTATAAGTTAGGGTTTTGATCCAACGGTAGTGTTTTAATCTTGAAAATGGAGGGTTGTGGTTCATTCAATTAAGTGTCACACCCTTCTAGGTGGTGGCACTTTTGTAAATAATCCCTTCAGCCCAAAAATGCCCCAATCGGCTTATTTCATTTGAATTAATTTGAAAATCTTTCAATAGTGCCCCTCCAAGGCACGATTCATGCACTATTCACGAAGGGCCCCACTAACCTTCATTATTTTATTTATTCCATCCTTTTTTTTATGAAATTGCATTTAGGTTTTGAAAGTGTCTTTCTAAACTTTCGAAAAACTCAAACATTCTCTTAAAAACCTCGATTCTTGTCAGAATTTCTTAAAATACCTTGAGCTTAGGCGATTTAAAATTTTCGTTGGTTCAATCCAAATGATTTTATGCATTTTAAATAAAAACTTAGGGACTTGATATAATATCATTATGAGATATATATATGTATGCCCTAAAAATACATATGAAAATCTTATCATGAATTGATTTTTTCTCAGAAAATTCGCGGGTCTTACATCTTACCCTCCTTAAAAAGAATTTCGTCCACGAAATCACAAACATCAAACAACAAAAAGGTCGGGATTGTTTTCCTCTGTTACTCATTTTGGGCTCCCATGTGCATTCTTCGATGCCATGGTGTTGCTAACACACTTTGACCGACAAAATGGTAACGGTACACAAAACTTGATCTCAATGATCAACGATCTCGACAGGTTTCTCGGTCCTTGTCATGCTTTTCTTTCGATGGAGTCTAATTAGCATAAACTAAATCTCCAATAGACTTCTTCAGACAAAACTTAGCGATATGCTATGGCTGCTCATACTTGAAACACTTGCCATTATAGAGAGGGCAAACTCCGAGGGGATGATCTTTATTACACCGTCGACACATTTGCTGGACATTTCGTTGTTGCGGTTGCCTTTGATGTTGGTGGTCTTTCTTACGCTTTGGCTTTTTGGTAGGGGGCATGGACTCCTTTCTGCTAGGATTCTTCTCACTAGTACTCACATGAATCTTGGTCTGTGGTCCAAGTTTATTCCGCTGGTTCTTCTGCTCCTCAATCCAGTCTTCTTCCAACAGTGTCGTTGTCTCGATGGCCTCATCGAGTGATTTTGGCCCTCGAGTGAATACCTTGGTTCTCAGAGCTGGCTTCAACTCACGAGCGGACTTCATTGCTTGATCCTTTTTCGTGACGTATACATTTGAACAATATCGCTCCAAATAACAAAACTTAGTGATGTAGTCTGCCAGAGTTGTAGTCCTTTGTTGTAGGTCTAAAAATTCTTGCATCTTCTTACTTTGTTCATGCTTAGAAAAATATGCAGAGTTAAAAACCTCTACAAACTCATCTCATATAATGTTCCCATCTTGGAACTTAACCGCAGAGATCGTGTCCCACCACTTCTCTGCATGATCCTTCAAACGATAGGTATCGAAGTTCACCTTCTGCTCCTCCGGGACATTCAGAACACGAAAAATATGTTCTATCTCGCGTATCCATGACTCAGCAGCTTCAGGTTCCGTCTTACCCTTAAAAGCAGAAGGATCCATTTCCATAAAGCGCTTGTAGGTGACCTCACCTATGTTTGGTCTGTCTTGGGCCACATGTTAGAGGTTCACACCCATCTGTTGCATTGCAACGACCTGTTGTTGCACAACCTCAGCAAGGTTATTCACCGTGTCCATGATATCACTGCACCTAGCCTCCCATGCCATCTATCAGGACAAAAACATATAATAATAGTAAATCAACAGGTTTCACTATCATGCTCACTAAGTAATATCTCTAGCAATCTTTCAAAAGTCTCGAGTGCACGATGCACAATTCAAACAATGCCACAATATAAAAATTTATTAGTACAATATCTCAATGTATTCTTTGAATGACCCCAAGTGACACTACTTAAGGCCGCTATCGTCAAAAAATCACCATTCTAGACGACCATCATTAGAGAATTGCCACCCTAACACACTATCCGGAGAATCACCACTCTGATATCATAAATAATAAGCCACCACCCGAATGACATTGTTAGAAGATTACCATCCTAACGACATTGCTAAAAAGTCACCACTCCAGCCACTTTATTAGGGCATCACTACCCAAATGACATCGCTAGAGAATCACCATCCTAACTGCATTGTTGAAGAATCACCACTTCAACAGCATCATTAGGGAATCACCACCCTAATGGCATAGTTAGAGAATCACCACCCTAAAGGTATCGTTGAAGAGTCACCACTTCAACCATTTCATTAGAGAATCACCACTCTAACGACATTGCTGGAGAATCACCACTCTAACGGCATTGTTAGGGAACCACCACCCTAACAGCATCATCAGAGAATCACCACTCTAATGGTATCGCTGGAGAGTCACCACTCCATCAACCTTCATTAGAGAATCACCACTCTAATGGCAGTGTTAGGGAACCACCACCCTAACAGCATCGTCAGAGAGTCACCACTCTAATGGTATTGCTGACATCATTAGGAATCACCACTTGAGCCAATCTCATCACACCACGAGCCCCTTATACTATGGCTGGGAACAAGAATTCCCACATTGCTTTCTCAAAAACAATGTCACCATGAAGATCGACATTATGTTGTCCCCGTCTACGACCTTCTTAGGTGTCGACTGCCATCAGGGGCAACTCATAAGCAATTGCTAAGTTCATACATTTTATGCATGTTCTCATCACCAAGAACAACTGGGAAACTTCAATTTTCTCCAACGAGAAATTCCAAGGTTCAATAGGTACAGACCAGGCTCTAGTAGTCTGCCCGAAAGATTACTTCTATAAATTACCCTTCAGCAAGAATAGGGTTACGAACATATCCAATGTAGTTGGAAAACAACAAGAAACACCAACTTAGAGCCTCATCAGACGATTATTATCGAAACCATATCATCTTTAATACGATTGGTGTAATCATTCGATAATCGTTATGATTCATCAATCGTCTCTGCTCAAGTAATGTGGAATGAGAAGGACAAATACGCAAGTAGTCTCCTGGTTTAGGAAAAGGACTTCAACTCACACAAGAGTTGACACGAACTAACTTGGGAAACCACATCCACAAGCGTAAAAGCATAACTTTTTGAGAACTCTACACCAAGCTTCAACTGACACTTACTCTCTAACTGTCCTCTCAAACCACAATAGGTGCATAACTCAGTTCACGAGGACTGATTCATCCCACGTGTTCTATCTTACATCTCGCACCATAAAGTGCTTGATTAGCAAATACTTGCACACCTCGCTTGATAGTCTGAACCGCTTGGTTCAGGCTCTCAATGCCTTGAGCTAAACCATGTAAGGCTTCAAGCATCAAATCGTGTCTCGCATTCGGCGACAACGGATAAAACATACGTACTTTTTTTTTTTGGCTATGCATGAATAAACAACCAAACATCAATCAATAAAATCTACTAAGTCAGGTATACTTACAGTGCGATGGTTGATGCGTGCAGAGTCTTGAACCACACTTCTAAAACCTGGCTCTGATACCGGATTTGTAACGCCTCAAAATCCCAACTTAGAAATTCCTTAGTTTTTTTTTTAAAAACATTACGCAAAGCAGAATAACCATAAGGGAAAACGATTGGAAATTCTGAGCGGGTTACAGGAGGAAACGACAAGTAGGAACATTTTATTACCATTGGTTTACAAAATAAGAGGGAAGAAGTGATACATCAATTCCCATTACAAAAGTCTCCCCGACAAGGGATTTCTTGAAACCAACTGCCAAGATTCCTAAGTTCTAAAGTGTGGATTCGATTCTCTGCCGCACATCGATCGCCATCACATCACTAGCAGTCACAACCTGTATCCCCATAAAATGGGGTCAATACTCTTGCGAGTTGGTGAGAAACAATCCACAACTATCCATTTTATGAGAAACATAAGCAGTAATAACGTTGTGCACAACTATCAATAATGGCTAATCATAAGTAAATCTAACATAATGGAACAATAAGAAACATTTGCAGAATTTAACAAGTGAAACTATAAGCTAGAGACAGTAAGCAAGAAAAATACACCTTTGGCAATATGATTAGAAATAAGCAGTAAGAACATCATCAAGTGACTGGCATGCTCATGTGATTATAGTTAACATTCATATACAACACAGAGCAGTTTAACAATTATAACTATGAGCAGATAAATATGAGTTTAATTATAGAGTTATCATAAGGCAATGAATGACAACTTTGTGTAACAAGCATGCAACTAGATTCATAACCAATATAATTACGCAATTAAGCAATTGAACAGTTAGGCAATTGAACAATTAAATAATCAAGCAGTTGAGCAAGTAAGCCATTGAGCAATCACTATGATAGAAACATCCCGTTCATGAGTCAGCAATTAGTACATTTGTTTAATTGCTCCGTCCTAATTACCCCTTCGAGCATGCGTAGGAACCTCGCATTCTGCGAGAATCATCGTCGGTATCTATCATTTCAACTTATGCGAATGTGCAACCAAGAGATTTATCTTTGTTAGGTTTAACTAGCAGTATTCCCTTCTTCTGAGGTACTTAAGCCCATCTGGCCTTGTGTTCCTTGTAGGGCAACCCGATCAACATGACGAGGTCACACTCATACATTCACGTGTTCTATTATGACATAACTAAGTGGACTACTTCTACAGTGAAGGTGACATCAGTTAATTATCATTTAGGGGTGTATGAAATTATGCACATGTGAGTTCAACTCACGAAGTGGGTCCATCGCCCACACATAACTCGCCACAGAGTTTCACATGCTACAAGTGTCAAAACAATAATGTCATAACCCTACTGTGGTGCTCCAAGTCTCCTTTTCTTTTTGAGACGCAACAAGTGTCAAGTGTATAACAGGCATCATGAGTTATGCGAAATGTACATGCCTCCATTTGAGCATACATAGCATGTTAAGAAACAACAATAATTTCAAAACACTTGATAAATAAAGCATGCTTATCTTAGCACATTTTAATTCAATGACATGATGTGCCAACTGTGCTTGTGGACATGTCAAACTATTAAGCATGTCGCCAAAACTACGACACTTGAATTATCAAAACATGCACATCATAGGCAATTCACAATCGTGTCGACATGTGAGAGAAGTACCCGTGTTAAGATGTGCTAGAAGTGCACGTGTTATGTGCAATTCACTTATCATGCTACATTAATTTATTCTTTCCTCTATTGTATGATTCTAGTCCCCTTTTCTTTTAGTGACGCAACAAGTGCCCATACCCATCACATCTTGTGATTGTAAAGGACATTTCGTGCAAAACATTTTAAGCATTTCATGGTACAATCACGAAATCACAACACTTAAATCAAACATGCTCATAACTCAAAATTTTAACTATGTCGAGATGTGTATGTGACAAGATGTAACTCATTAAGCATGCCTCATTGTAATTTCCACAAACATATCCTTTTATCAAAGCATCAGGAGGTTCATTTTTGCATTGCACCCTTAAGGACATGATGACCTACTAGGTGCTGCCCAAAAACATAGCTTCTGCAAAAAATTAAGGCACACAGGGTGTTGCCTACTACACCAATGTTGCGGGAAATTTCCAGGAAGAGAGTTGTTGCGCAAGAGCTGTTTGCTTGCAAACTTATGGAGTGGCTATATGTGGCCAAAATGAGATTATATAAATGTGAAATCGCAGCAAAAATTATATGATGCCTCAAGCGTCATTGCAGCAGGGTTGTTCTGCCTAATGTGCATCAATTTTGTAAGAAGACGCAACAACTACATGCTGCCAAACGCTTTCAAGTATGCTGTCAATCACAGCGCTCTAGGTGCTGCAGTGGTGCCTATAATGTGAAATAGATTTCAGCTAGAGGGGCACTGCCATAGCTTGTTTAAAGTGCAAGCAAAGCATGACCTACGAAAGGCTGCCAGCAAGGGCCGGTTATGCAGAGAAAAGGCAGCAGCCAAGAGCTGCCCAAGGGTGTCAAACTTCATGGAAAATTGCAACCAGAAAAGTGCAGTCGCAGGTGCATTTCCAGCAGAAATGTGCAGCAAGCAATGCATGCCCATAGAGCATGATTTCTGCAGAAAATAGTAGCAGCGAGGAGCTGCCAATGCATGCATTATCATTCGAAAATCATGCAGCGAACATGGCTTGTTTGCAAGCCTGTTATTGCCAAAAAATGCAGCAACTCGATTGTTGTCAGCTAGGCCCAAAACTACAGTGGAATACAGTAAAAAATAACAGGAATGTTGCTGCCAATGGGAGCCACAATTGTAGAAATACCACAGCAAAAGGTTGCTGCCAAGCGAGGTAAACACGCGGGGGGAAATTCTAGCTTGAAGATGCTGCCACGATGTCCATTGCTACAGGGATGGCAATGGCAAAAGGGCTTCCCTACATACGTATCTTTGTAGTCGCACCCCAGCAGTAAAACGCGGCCCAACTGGTGCTGCTGCTGTGGGAAATTGCAGCAACACTAACGCTGCCCAAAGGGGCACATGCCTAGCTAAAAAAAATGACAGCCACTAGAGGTTGCCCCGTAACGCACTTACTGTAGGAAAAATGCAATAAGGTAGAGCTACCGAGGGGTGGCCAGACTGACATAAATGGGCTAAAAATGAGGGTCCTCAAATGGGGCTTCGACCAAGGATGGGCTGCACCATGGGGCTACAGCCAAAGCGTGGTTACACGTGGGCTTGTTCAAACAGAGAGTTTCCCACTCGCCCAAACTGCTGTCCTTAGAGGGCAGAGCTGCCGAAAGTGAGTTACGACACTTGATGTGATGTAACCGCAACACCTGCGACAACAAGGCCTAGACTGGCCTGGGCTAACCAGACTGGCACTGCCCACAATGAGCAAGACGCTCCAACTGCTGCTGAAAAGAATAGGCTTGTGTTGCTGCCATAGCAGGGCAGCACCCAGGTCTGGTCAGCACCAGGACAATGGCATCTGGTGCGCTAAAATCGCAGCACGCAGGGGAGAAAGAAAGGGTAGAAAAGGGGTGTGGCCTCCCTGCAATAGACCGGCCTATGGACAGGGCGTTCTGTTGCACGATCTGGCCTCCAGTAGATGGGGTAAGCATGCCTGAACCAGTTGGGTTAAAACCACTTACGCTGGAAGGAAAGAAAAAAAAATAAAGGAAAGTTGTGCATGGGAATGAAAAGAAAAATGTGCGGGTGTTTGAAAAAAAATAAGGGTTCAGCCCTCGACGATCTGGGGTGCCGAAGATGGCATCCTTTGCCCTTAATGCAGCAAGGATGAAATCATGAACCATCCAGCGAGATCCCTGAGCTGTTGGCCCTTCCCGCACAAGGAAAAAAGAAAGAATGCTGAAACCATGCATGATTATGAACAACAAAAAAATCAGGGAAAGAAAAGAAACATGAGATCAAAATGTTACCAACAAATGAGCTTGGTGCGTGTATGTGGGTGTGCATTGTGAGATTTGCAAAAGAGGCGAAAATAAACACCATTGGAGATTCTAAATCCACCTAGCCTCCAAGCATTTCATAAAATGCTATGGAGCTTGGCATCATGCTAAACTCATGTTTTTCTACAAAAGGGAGTGGCAGCCATGGACTTTTTCTCACCTTGTAATATTTGAAGTCTTCGAGATGAGGGGATCTCTTTGGCTCAAAGTGTAGAGGGGAGTCCCGCTCGGTACCCCACGCCACACCCAAGCACACAAGAGAGGATGTACGGTCGGCAACCAAGGGGAGTGAACCCCATGGTTGGTAGAGAGGGAGAGAGGGGAGAGAGAAAGAGAGGAGAGAAAAATGAGTTTTCTCTCTCTTTCTCAAGGTTTTATAAGTTAGGGTTTTGATCTATTGGTGGTGTTTTAATCTTGAAAATGGAGGGGTGTGGTTCATTCACTTAAGTGTCACACCCTTCTAGGTGGTGGCACTTTTATAAATAAACCCTCCAGCCAAAAAACGCCCCAATAGGCTTATTTCATTTGAATTAATTTGAAAATCTTTCAATAGTGCCCCTCCAAGGCACTATTCATGCACTATTCATGAAGGGCCCCGCTAGCCTTCATTATTTTATTTATTCTATCTTTTTTTTTTGTGAAATTGCATTTAGGTTTTGAAAGTGTCTTTCTAAACTTTTGAAAAACTCAAACATTCTCTTAAAAACCTCAATTCTTGTCAGAATTTCTTAAAATACCTTGAGCTTAGGCGATTTAAAATTTTTGCTGGTTCAATCCAAATGATTTTATGCATTTTAAATAAAAACTTAGGGACTTGATATAATATCATTACGATGTATATATACATACACATGCATATACACCTATATATATATATATATATATATATATATATATATGTATGCCCTCAAAAATACATATGAAATTCTTATCATGAATTGATTTTTCTCAAAAAATTTGTGGGTCTTACATTAGGGCTACCACCTCTTTTTGCTAAACAACTTAAATCCCAGTTAAAAAGTGAAGTCAACAATCAAACTATTCCTTATTCATCATACCATATAGGTTATCTGATTCAAAAAGTCTAAATTATTGGATCTCAATTGTGTAATGATCTAATAAATTAAAGATCAGATCAAATAAAATAAAATTTTAGGGAGGTTGGAGTTACAAAACTTCTGCGAGCAATTTAAATTATCCTCTATAACCCCTATATTCAAAATTAAAAGAAAGAGTCATAGTTATTAAAAAAAGAAAGCATACCCACAATAGCATATGGGTCAGGATAAATTTGGGAAAAGAAAAATTAGGCAAAAAACAAGAGAAAAATTTCTTATGTTTGCTATAAATATGGAAAAAGGGGCACTACACAAATAAATACTTTCAAAAATATATAAAGAAAAAGATATGACAAATAGTTGATAAAGAAGATATGGTTGAAATAAGGGGAAAAATAAAAAACCTTCTACAAATATTAGAAATAGAATCATCAAGAAAAGAATGCTCCTATAAGAATTAGTAATCTTCTTATTCAGATAGTGAAATATGGGTTCTTACGTTTGAATAATAGTTTATCCTAGAAATTATTGATAAAATTGAAGATCATCAAGAAAGAAAAAGACAACTAATTAAATTTTTAGAGTTACAAAAATGGGAAGAGAAAAAGAAGAATTCTATTCAATAGATATGTTAATTTGAAGAAGCCAAAGAAATAGGGTAGATTAATGGTAAACTATGCTTAGAAGACCTCTATAAAAAAACAAAGAGAAATGAAGAAAGAAATTCAGAGCCTAAAACGAGGATACAAACTTTGTAGTTATGCCAGATAATGGAAAACACGTCCCATGAAGAAAGTGAGTTTGATAATTTAATAAGGGAACAAGAAGAGCCTCAAAAGGAAAATCAATCACTTGAAGGCTTTATAAATTCTATTAAGAAATTATATAAACAGATATGGTATTGTGAAGTCCAATATAAGGTACTACCAAAGTTTAATTTCAACCATAAAATCTTGATAGATTCTAGAGAAGAATTTAATTGCATAAGAGGGTCTAATTTCGACCAAATATTTTGAAAAAACTCTCCATCAAGTAGGAGTTGCTAATGGAGAAAAATTAAAGGTAGAATACAAACTACCAGAAGTACATGTATGTTTTCAAGGAACATGTGTCAATACCTCCTTTTTCATAATTAATAACTTAAGGCAAGGAGTAATTTCAAAAACTTCTTTTTTAACACAAATCCAACCACTCTGGGTAACCAAGGAAGGCATATTTGATAGGATTAAAGAAAACCCTATTTTCTTTAAATAATGCACTAAAATTGAAGAATCATTACAACAATTAAAGGAGATGACCCACTACAAAGAAAATTTTATAAATGAACTCTCAAGTAAAATCAAGGCAACAAAAATGGAAGATAAGCTAAAAGACTCAAAGCTTCTTAAACAAGTTGAAGAATTTAGACAAAAACTAGAGAAAGAAGTGTGCGTAGAAATACCCAACATGAGGTTAATTTACCCTATATTGAAGGGTTTGATGAAAATAAGATCCCCACTAAAGCTATGCCAATTTAGATGAACAAAAGATTGTTAGAAATGTGCAAGAAGGAAATTAAAGGCCTTTTAGAGAAAAAGCTTGTATGAAAAAATTCTTCTCCTTAGAGTTGCACAAGCTTACCCATTTTCTAACCGTATATGTTGAATCAAATCTTCAACTTACCCATTTTATAATCGTATATGTTGATGATTTATTGATATTTTCACAAAAAAAAGATCAACAATGGAAACATTTAAGGATTTTATTCAGCATTGTACAACAAAATGGACTTGTTCTAAATGCAAAAATGATAAACCTATTTTAGATAAACATAAGGTTCTTAGGATACAAAATTCAATGTGATAACATTTTTCCAATTCAAAGAACCATAGATTTTTCAAAAAAATAAAATTCTTGATGAAATTAAAGAAAAGACTTAGTTGCAAAAGTTTTTGGGATGTTGCTAGGCCCTCCTCAATCTCTGGCTTGATCGGTATATAGTATGGACCAGAAGGGATCCCTGAGCTAGCAACAAACATGTACTCTAGTTTAAGCCTGACAAAAGTGAGAGGATCAAATCTGAGGTTCTCGACCCTCTAAGGTTGGGTTAGATGCGTCTGAGGCACAGGTGATACAAACCTTATTTCAAGCGCCAAAGCATTTATAAAGTGAGGGTAATTGCAGTCTCATCCGAGGCATTGCAAGGTCACAAGCTCGACAAAATGTGGTAAGAGGGTGCACATGGCACATCAGAGGTTTGGTCAGCAGGCACGCATGTCGCGCAAGAATGCGGTAGTGCGAGCAGGGTGCGGCGACGAAACATCAATGGGCCAGCGCGCAAGCATGCAATGAAGGGCCAGTGACACTTAAGAGTCGCATGATGCAGCACGTGTGTTTGCAATGGGTGAGTGTCGGATTGCCTGAGTACGCACAAACGTTAGTGCATTCATGAATGTGGCTATGAGACAGCAATGAGTGAGCTAGTTCAGTTTAGCTGGTGCGTGCTGATTAGAGAAGCCCTCAGCAGCCAACCTTGACCAAGCCAGGTCAAACTTTGACCTAGCTGGCCAAAGTAGACCGCCTCAAGATTGAGTCTATAAACAGAGGTTCACGACCTGTGTAAAGGGGAGGAACATAGTCTTTTGGGAAATTCGAGAATTGTAATTCCTTTTAGAAGTAAAGTCTAGAAGTTTGGCTCCATTCATGGAGAGGCCTCAATTTGAGGAATAGGCCACACTAGCTCCTTCCATCGGCTAGTGTTGGATTGGCCTCACCGGTTCCTTCCATCAGCCAGTGTAGGATCATCTTCACTTCTTCCAATTCGCCTTCTAGACTTCAGGAATTAGGTGATCCGTTCAATCGAACAGGAGACTGAGTTTTAGAAATCAATACAAGCTTAGATCAATCCCTGATCCTAAGTCTTCAGATCTTAAACCATTTCTCTGGTAAGATCTAAAGCGAGCGTCATCCAAACTAGAATTTGTACGGGAAATTCCTTTGCAGGCTGAAGCAATTCATTACCGCAGCTCACGACTGATGATGAGAAGCATTCTGCATCGAAATCTCAGTCATCAATAGACTGTATAACCGTTCAGAAGATCTGGCTAGATGCTATCATCTATGAGTCTCAGAGAATGCGTGAGAGCGAAAGAATCTGCTGTATGCGTACTCTCACTGTGATCAAGGTATATTGATGTTTGGATGCATATGCGAGGACTCCAATAGTCCTGCACTTACAATGGCACATGAGGATACTGAAGATTTGAGATGAATGCAAGGATAGAGTTGTTCAATAGCTTAATAGAGAAGTTACAAAGTTATTAGACGCTGCCTATCAAGTGTATACTGTGATCAATGATCCACACAGATGACCTGCTGAATCAAGGCTTCATCAATGTATAGAGTTAATTGAATATTCATCAACAAATGCTTACAATGAATTCAAATCAATCTGCTGCAAATCTTTGCAAATGAGCTCAAAATGTGGTAAAAAATTCATATCGTGCGCTACATGTTTGTTGAAATGCAATTGAAGTTGTAAAAGGCATAGATCTTGGGCACATTTCTAGCGAGATCGTATCAATTGGTATCAGAGACTCATGTTGATTAACACAAAGTTCTGGCATGAATTGAGCTGAAATCCTATAGGAGATCGTTGATCAAGCTGCAACAAGCTTCATCAGAAATTCTAAACGTCTTTTATGTTCCAAATTTTATTCTGGTCAGTTGAGAGCTTTTATGACAATTCTATTTGCAGATTCTGATTCCTCAGATTGAGCACTATCAAAACAAGTATTCACATGTCCAAATCAGAGTTGAATTGACTTCTGAAAGTGAATTTGAAGTGGCTTGTCTAAATTTGCATAGTAATTACGCAAAGTCATTGGCACGCCTCTGCGATTGTCGTGCATCGTGGTTTGCTGCTTATATCCAAGCTTTATCAGCTTGAGTGTGCTCAAGAATGAGTGGAAATTGCATTTGTGTTTAGCTGTTAAATCAGATCTCAATGTGCATGCAGCAGAAAACTTTTATGGATTTTGCCGAGAATTGAAGGAGCATCACTTGAAGCTCCTCTGCAGGAGCAACAAGTGGATTGCGCAAGCTTTGTGAGAACACAAACATTTAAGCTTTTGACCGGTGTAATAGAGAACTTTAGTGCAGTATAACAGAGAACTTTAGTGCATCATAAGTACTGCGCAGTCACTGTGACACATTGTTTCATCGAGATATTGTAGTGTAGCAGTTGGTGCCAAGCTGCATCTGTCACAACACATTGTTGTTATGCATGCCTACAAATTCCTGCAGGAATAACAAAATTTTTTTAGTACAGATCCTAGCAGGAATGCTCCATGCATGAACCAACAAAAACTTTGCAGATGTAGTCCACCAAATCCTGTAGAAGTCATTATTGAAGTAGAGCTGACATGCCTAATTCGGATCAACTGTGAGTCCTAACATTACTCATACATGTGAGTATGCTATCATCAGTGTGAGCCGACCGAAGATTTTACAGCTTACCATAGCTCAGCGTACACGTGCATAGCAAAACTCGTTTGGTTCACCCAACATTGCTTCTATAAATCATTCAGTCCATTGCATTTAAGCACTCATGTGCATCTCAGCAGGTTGCACAATCACTGCACATTTATGTGCTTACTAAAGGTGTTCGAAGTGAGTGTGTCTGCGTGCTAGCTGCATCCAGTATATCAGACACCATAGTTGTAAACATATGTTCTTCATGAATCCGCACCACAACTGCATGTGTGTCAGTTATGTACTGCCCAACACAACCCATGTTCTGGGTTTCTGAATCTGCATTTGCGAATCACAACAGTGCCTTCCTGTGAGAGCCTGATGTTGACCTTAGCGCTTGTTCACGTTGCTTACCTCAGAGCACGACAGTGTTGTGCAACATGCATTTCAGCACCGTTAAACTCCTTAGCTAAGGTTGTTACATTCCTGCATGCCAGCGCACAATCTACAAGAGTTACTGCATTTGTGAAAGTGCCAAGTCTGCATCACCAGTGCACTTGTTGCACTTAAGTGATCTTCAGTGCACATTTGTCTTACGCGCGCCTTTTGCTGGACCGCAGTATGTCATCTGAAAGCACAACTGAGCCACAACTTGTCATTCACTTGTAGCCGCATTGGCGAGTTTCCCATCGCATTGCAGCAATGTTTAATTGGCATTGTGTTCGCAGAGCTTACTGCGCACACACAGTTGCCACAAGAGTCTATAGCAGTTTTAGAGTGTTGCTTCTGCCATAGCGCATAGGAGCACTGCGACACACACTGCCACATACTACAACACGCGCTGTTATAGTGCAATAGTAACACATCAGTGTGTCAGTGCATCAGCACAACTCAGAGTGCCTCAGCTTGTTGCGCAACCGGCACATCTCCATTCGACAATGCGTATCCTTGCCTCTCATCAATGGCATATCAAGTCGACTATAGCGCAGCTGCTGTGCCGTGTTCTGAAACATTTCACATTCCTTGTCGTGCATCACACATCAAGTGTGAAAGCACCACAGTTCTGTAACATTGGTAGAGTGCTGAAGACTGCAGTAGTATACTTAGCACCATGCATAGCGCAACTGCGTGTTTCTGCATATGTCAATGCTGCGTGTTTCAGCACTAGACAGAGCTGCGTGCCTCAACACACGACAGAGCCTGCACTTTATACCTGCACACTATAGCATGCCAGCCCATTAGTGCAGTGTGACTGGGCATCCTGTCTGTGTAGTGTCTAGCCACGCACGGAGTTGGAAACTCTTCACGGCATTTTAGGCCTCAAATCGTCATACCAACTAACTACAACTACTCAGTAGCGTACGACAATGCACCTCATTTGCAAATACTGTACTTGCTAGAACAATCTTTGGTGCGTCAATTGTCGCAAGCATTGCAGTGTTGCTTACTTCGCAACACATTGTAGTACACGGCTTCATATCGTTGCTGCAGAAATATAGTGTTGCTAGTCGCTGACCTTGCAGTGTACCACAGAACAACAGTTTGTGCCGCATTCTGCAACGCTGCATATACCATAACACATTGTAGTGCTGCAGCCAATACCATGTATTAGAATGCCTACATACGCTGATTCACATTTGAGAGTTTCTGTAATGTGACAACAATGGAGCAAGTGATGCAGTTGAATAAATCTTTATGGAAGTTGAGTGTCTGGCTGCAGAAATACATACCAGATTTAGTCAAGAGCTGGAGTGAAGAGTCAATGTACGTTGTTGTGAATGTGAATTTGCAAATTTGAGGTATTGACAAGCAGATTGAGCATCACCTTAGAAAAGAGAATCATCATACCTAAGTGGTGTGCCTAAAGTGAATTGATGCAGCAACTAAGAGACTAAAAAAGGTTTTAGACTTAGTGTCTCATCCTAGTTGTGAGTCGAGGAGGTTGTTGCGAGCACTTGGACCTATAGAGCGGGAGTTGATCAATCATACAACATGGGTTCTAATAGAATATGAACAAGAAACAATTGAATTAATTTTGACAGATTCCATTCAACTAAGAACCTATGAAGAGCCCAAGAAAGTCCATGATTGTTGTGTGACTCTGGATGATGATACATGAAATGCACATCATGTTAATAAGTTTTTCATGCATTTTGTAACAAGTTTAAGGTTTTAAACCCATGTTTAGATGTATTTTGATAGTAAGGGGTTATGGTTCGAATTTCAGAAAAATCGGACTTAAAATGAGAGAGTTATGGCTATTTTAGTGTTTGAGCATGGATTTTGAGGTGGATCGGATCCATATCCGACCCAATTAGGCTGTTTGGACTTTGGATCAACCTTTAGAAAGCCCAAAACCCAACCCACACGCCTATCCATATCCATTTCAAAAAGTTTTGCAGAACCCCCCCCAGAAAGTGGCGCCTAGCAAAATATTTTTTTAACCTTCTTTCTAAAAAATATCAAAAGTATAAATTATAGTCTCTAAAAACCCTAGGCGTCTTTGGCTTGGATTTGATGCCCCCTGCAGTGCCTCTAGCTCCAGCACCTTCTTCCTCTCCATTCTCCCACGTTTTGGCCATTGAAGACCGGTTTATGCTTGGGTTCCAAGCATATTTCGATCTCTCTTGTGATTTCTATACGTTTCTTCCTTTTTCCTTGATGCGTTTTCACCATTTTTATGTGTTTTTGCAGGTGTACCAGAGGTGGAGACTATTAACCTTGATCTGTAGTGCGAAACACACTTCAAGGTGAGCCGGCCCTACCTCCATCTGGTTTTCTACGCCCTCCGATCGAGAATCGGCGCACATTCCATCATCGGTGGATCTCCAACGTGTTGCAGCTGCAAAAGTGCTGTTTTTGGTGAAGTTCCAGCATTCTTGAACCATTTGGGACGTCAAAATCAAGCCATGGTCCGCTCTTCTTCATCCCCACGATCGTCGGATCAACCGAGAGGTAGGTCTTCTTCTTTCTTCTCTTCTAGCTAAAACCGAATTGGGTGTGTGATTTTATTTTATTATTTTTCTGTGTGTTTCTTGTTGTTCTTTTCATTTCAACCTTAGAATAGACCTCGTGCACAGACCAGCACGGTAGATCTAGGTGTGATTTCAAATTTTTTATTGTTGAGTCTTAATTTCTATCGTTTTCACCTAAATCGTGTAAATCGGCTAGACTCCTCTCTAGCCGATTTTTGTATCCTATCCAGCATGTTGCAGTGAGTTGTTTTGCAGAAAAAAAATGTCGAAAAAGTTCATGTTGATTTAGTGTAGTCGTTGGTTGTGATTGAGTATTGTTTTAATCAAATAAAAAAAAAAGATATCGGCTAGACTACTTCTAGCCGATCCTTGCGTTTTAGGAAGTTTAGTATTTGCGTGTTTGGATCAATTTTCTGTAGTTTTATTTCATCATTTGAGTTTGTTTATTTGTTTCCTGTATGATTTAGATTCGTTGTAAGTAGGGATAGAGTTAAAGGGTTGTCGTGTGATTTGTTTTGGAATAGTTGTGAGTTAGAGTTAAAATTGAGTTTATGCGTGTGATTTTAATTTCAAGTTGTGATTTGTTTGTGTGGTTGATAGTTTCGCAGTCTCGTAACAGTTGTGTGGTTAAATTCAGTAGTTTAGGGTATTTCTAAAGATTGTTTATTGTTTTATTGTTTGGGTGTTTTAAGCATATTGGGAAAATTATCAAAATCGAGTTTTATTATTGTTTTTGTTTTATAGCATTGTCCAGACGGCTGTAGAGTCTTACATAGTTTGTTATATCAGAAATTTATGTCAATTTGGTTTGTCATATGATGTTAGTTAGATCTTGTTTTTGAAAGAGGTTTAGTAGTTGTAAATTTTTTATGTTTTATTCATTAGAATATTCGTTTGGTTAGTTTGTAGTTTTAGGTGTCTTATGATTTTTAACTTAGATTATTGTTTGATGTTTATTTAAGTGATATGTTCATGATGCATAGTTTTGTTCATGTTTCATTCGTGTAATTAGGAGTTTTGATTAGGTATTATTTTAATTTTCGCAATTTGCTTGTTATTTAGGTTAAATCAATTTTTTTTTAGTTTACTTCTTCTTCTTCTTCCCCAAGGAGGGGCGGCAGCCATTAGAGCTCCAATTGAGCTCTAGGTCGTTTTTTTTAGAAGGTATTAATTGCAATTAGGTAGGTTAGGAAGATGTCTAGATTCAATGTATTAGGGTTTTATTGCCTTAGCCGTTTTTAGGGGTCATTTAAGTAAGTTTTGGAATTAGGGTAGCATTTAATTCTAGAAAATCGTATTTCTATTTGAGTCTTTTCATTCCCTAGGTAGTTTTAATTGTCTTAGCCTAGAAAGTAGCTCAATTAGGGTTGGCGATTTTTGAGAAGGAAGGTAATTAAGGTAATTGAATTTGAAAAGTTTTTGGAAAGAGTATATTCTTCAAAAATCGTGTGGAGCATTCAAAGGTGCATTAAATTTTGAGTGTGCATTAAAAAAGGGAGTTACTATTTAGCTTTGGAAAGTGTTTTTGAAATTCAATTAAACTTCCAATCTAGGTTTCACGATTTCTAGAAAGAAATAAAGGCAATTTAATTCAATCTTGGAAAGCAAAAATCGTGGGTTTCTAGGTTGGACTTTTCGTTTTTCCAAAGTAAGCTTTAAAGATATTTAAGGAGTGTAACTCCCTATTTGATTGGGGCGATTTTTGATAATCTAATTATTCCAAAAAATTCAAGCATTAACATTTATTACCTTATTTTTCCAACGTTCTCTATTGAATTCGTTGAGTTTTTTAATTAATTTTAGGTTAATTAGCAGTTTACTAATTTAGTTGACCTAATTAGTTAAGTCAAACCTAGATCGAGTCCAACCTAGTCTAAGTCAAACCTAACCCCAACTTAAGTCAACTGAGGCTACCTCACCCAAGCTGAGCCAAGTCAAACCTAACCTAACCTAACATAGTCAATCCCCTTGACTAAGCATAGGAGTCGTGTACCTAACTTCCCCCAAGTCTAGTCAACCCAAACCGACCTTAGTCTAACCTAACCTAGTCAAAACCTAACCTAGTTGAGTCCACCCTAGTCTAAGTCAAACCTAACCTAAGCTTAGGTCAACCGAGTCTAACTAACCTAGCCTAACCCAAACGGAGCTCACCCAAGCCAACCCGAACCTAGTTAAGTCAAGACCGAGCCTAGTTGAGTCAACCGAGTAAACCTAACCCTAACCCTATCCTAAACCCGCAGCCTTTGTTCTTTAGTAGATTAATTTCATTTTAGTGTAATTTATTTTGATTTTAGACTAATTAGTTTAGTTATTTGATTTAGTTATAGTGTAGAAGTGTGTGTGCGTAAGTTGTACTCGTTTCGTGCGTGTGAGTTGTGCATTGTGAGTATTTTACTAGTAGTTATTTAGTATTTAACATAGTTAATTAGAATTGCATTTCATTGAGTAGCTTAGTTGCATTTGCATCATTAATTTAGTAGTGTTAGTCATAGTTTGCAATTTACGATTATTCTTTAATTCATGTAGTAATAGTGCATTCAATAACAGCATATACACTGTCATTTAGTGTCATTTAGATTGCATTAGGTTTAATTTGCATTTTGTAGTGTTTAAATAGATTTATAAAGTGAATAGTGCACTCAAAGAAAAACCAGATTTTTGCCCCATCGCACTGTCGTCATTTCATGTGCAAAAATTCTGAGTTTTTAGAAAATTCTTTTTCTATTCACTTTATCAACGTGTTAGCTAACTTCATACCAAATTTCAGCTCGATCCGAGTTGGTTTGGTCTGATTTTTAAGCGTTTTATGAAAACCGCTTTTTCTGATTTTTAAATTACGGGACTTTCGATATCCTGATTTTTCCCAGTTTTGAAACGCTTATATCTGGAGTTCCAAATATTTTTTTCATTCTGTGAAAACTGTCAGATTATTTAATCTGTCAGTTACAAAACAAAACAAGTTTCGGGAAAATCAGACCTCGTTTGCCCTGTCAAACAGTGGTTTTCCGATAACCTGTCAGAAATCTATTTTACACTAGTTAGGGGCATTTTTGTAATTTCCTTAGTTTCGGCATTTTAGGATTGTTTTCAGTATTTTCTGCATGGTAGAAGCTGCATAAGCATCATACAGCATTATTAGCATTAGTTTAGCTAATATTAGAATTAGTTTAGTATTTTATTTAATTATTGTCTGATAATTAGAACTTGTTTTATTAATTTCGTAAAATTAGATTTAGTTTCATTTATAGTTTCATTCTTAGAATAAAATACTAACTTTGCATTTTACTTCATTTTAGGTTGAAAAACATCTTCATTTTTTCAGGGTTCTTTGTTCAAGTGCAAATATCGTCTAAGTGGTGAAAAGACCAAAATACCCCTGGCGTGCAACTGAAGACTGGATTGCTATTTCAAGTTTTTTTTTATTGTAATTTCATTAGTTGTGTAATTGTAGATTGATATTTGTAATTAATAAATTAAATTTTACAGAAATATCTTGATTAATTCCTGTTCCCTGAGGATTCGACCTGTACTTACCACTTTTGTGGAAAGTCGATTTTTATACTTTTGGTTGACGATTTTCCAAAGTTTTATTGAAAATAATTGTTTTAAAAATATCATTCCAAAAGATCAACCAAATTATGGCGCCGTTGTCGGGGAACGGCGAATTAATTACTTTATTTCTTAGAGTTTGATTTATTAATTTGTTTTAGTTAGTTAATTAATTGTTTTATTTTTAGTTAGTAGGATTAGTAAGTGAATATAGGATTAACATAGTTAGTAAATATAGGATTCACGTACTGTTCTTTCTAGGATTCACTTAATTTTTCATTCTGCAAGAAGCGATTAGACAGGTGGGTTTTAGAAAAACTTAGTTTGTGATTTCCTGTATTTATTTATTTTCAGTATTTTAGAATAGTTTACTTTGTTATTTATTTATTTAGTTATAGAATTCTGACATAGATAGATAGCATATCTGTTTCTTAGTTATTGTTATTTGTTTTATTTACGTTTTAGTATCTGTGTTAGTTTAGATTTAGATTTAGGTTGTTTGCTTACATCTGGTCTTAGTACCAGTGTATGCAGGGGCGACGAGGTCTAGGAACACCATTACATCCATTTGTTGACAACCCAGAGAGAATTTTACATTCTCATCGAAGTTCGACAACAATGGCTGACATGGATCCTCCACCTCCACCCCCAGTTCATCCATGTCCTCTGCGGGAATACTTCATTCCCATAGTCTATGTTCAGGCATCCTGCATTCGGAGACCCGATGTAGGAGCGCCACATTATGAGATTAAGGCCAGCATTATTCAGATGCTCCATCTTTTTATGGCCTTAGTCACGAGGATCCCTACCGGCATTTAGATGAATTCCTCGAAATCTATTCTACGGTAAAGATACAGAATTTCGATGATGACTCTTTGAGGTTGACTCTATTCTCTTTTTCATTGAAGGACAAAGCCAAGTATTGGCTAAAGTCCTTAGATTCTGTAGAAATAGAGTCATGGGATCAGTTACAACTGGAGTTTCTTCGGAAATACTTTCTCATTGGTCGTACGAACCAATATCGTCGAGCCATCACTAGTTTTGCGGAGCTAGATGGTGAGCACTTCCATGAGACTTGGGAGAGAATGAAAGATCTCCTCAGGAAATGTCCCCACCATCAGGTGCCGAAATGGCAATTGGTGCAGAGCTTCTACGATGGATTGTCTGACAAGAATCGTTAGATGATCAACTCTTCATGCGGAGGGACATTCATGCTAAAGAGCGAGGATGAAGCATGAAGGTTATTTGATACATTGGCCGAAAATTCCCTCTACCATGCTTCGAGCTCTCATTCGGAT
This sequence comes from Nuphar pumila, assembly GCF_984573655.1. Taxonomy (NCBI): domain Eukaryota; kingdom Viridiplantae; phylum Streptophyta; class Magnoliopsida; order Nymphaeales; family Nymphaeaceae; genus Nuphar; species Nuphar pumila. The sequence continues at coordinate 51,144,961 of NC_143265.1, read as the reverse complement.
AGAGCCACACCCAGCATTCAGAAGAAAGCTGGTGTTCTTGAGATTGGTTCATCTACTGCACTACAGTGCAAAGTAGACATGATTGCTCAGAAGTTGGACCAACTTCTCTCAGGACCGCCCACTACACATCAGGTGTGTACTCTTTGTGACAGTCCGGCGCACGATATCACTGAGTGCCCTTCGGCATCTCAGTACCCTGAATTTGTTCAAGAACAAGTTCAGGCAGCTCAGGATTACGTCAGACCGCCGAATAACCAATTCTCATCTACATATAATCCGGGTTGGCGTAACCATCCCAATTTTTCATGGAAGAATCCACAGTCTTCTATATAGATGCCTACTTCCTCTCAGCCAGCTCGACCGTCATCTTTTTCTCAGACATTCCAGAGGCCGAGTTATTCTCAGTCTTCTACTTCATTTCCTCCCCCGATTAAGCAGGAGTCTGTCCCGAACATCTTTTGATGAAAGACTTCTCCAGGCATTCCAAGAGGTTAAAACCTCTAATCAGAACGCCTTTGAGAAGTGTAGTCAGATATTGAGCTCTCATACGCAGTCCATTGCGAAGTTAGAGTCGCAAATGGGACAGTTAGCAAAGGCGATCAGTAGGAGACCCGAGGGTACATTGCCGAGCCAGGCTGTCATGAACCCGAAGGGCAAGGACCAGATGACTGGAGGCCTGTTCCATGCTGAGTCACAGCAGCAGGCCAAATCTGTTATGGCCCTGAGGAGTGGCCGTGAGTATCACGTCGAGAGCAGAGAGAGAGATAGTAGAGAGAAGATAGAGGAGCCAGCGACCATTGTTTCACCTTCGTCGGCTCAGCCATCATCACCATCCCCATCATCATCTTCAATACCATCATCATCATCATCAACCTCAGTACAGAAGAAGGATTGGAGTGAACCTTCTCACAAAGAGAAGGAACGACCTGAGTATATTCTCCCACCACCCTATCCCAAAGCATTAGAGTCTCCTGGATTTAGAGGAAAGTAGGGTGCGAAGATCCAGGACATGCTTGACATCTTCAAGCATGTGCAGATCAACTTACCTTTGCTTGATGTGATTCAGCAGGTGCCGGCATATGCCAAATTCCTGAAGGAGCTATGTACGCAGAAGCGGAAATCTAGAGAAAGAGTTCCTAACAGGGTCCATCTTACTGATCAGGTGAGTTCAGTACTTCAGCATCAGACACCACCAAAGCTCAAGGACCCTGGAGCCCCGATTATTGCCTGTACTATAGGAAACATCCGGATAGAACGCGCATTGCTCGATCTTGGAGCAAGCATGAACATTCTGCCAAGGTATTTCTTTGATTCTTTCGGGCTAGAAGAGATGAGATCGACTCCTATTACACTTCAGTTGGCAGATTGTTATGTCAAGGTACCGAGAGGTGTCTTGGAGGACGTGCTAGTTAAGGTGGATGACTTTTATTTTCTAGTTGATTTCATTATTTTGGATATGGAAGGAGTGGATAGCCAGCACCAGATTCCGATCATTTTAGGCAGACCATTCTTGGCGACTGCCAATGCATGCATCAATTATAGGACTGGAGTCATGGATCTCTCATTCGGCAATAGGAAAGTGTAAACACCCCAAATTTTCACTCACCTCTCCGACATTTTCACCAAGCATCAACATCCAGCCTCTGAAATCGCTGGAGGGCAAAATGGTCATTTTCTGAGCCCAGACCTTGCAAAAGTCCAAATTTCATCTGAAACTCTCAATTTTCTCTATTTTTATCTCAGATATTCAAGATTTTACTCCTGACAGGAGACAGACATCTCCAGAGTCTTGGTTCAAGATTGCATTTCATAAGACATGACATTGCATATCATTGCACGAGCATTTCAAATCACTGCATTGCAAAGCATGTCATTTCGAGGTCCAGAACTCTTGATTTCAAAATCTTTAATCCAGATTAGAATTTCAACTCTTTTCAAAATTGATTTCAAAACCCTGGGTCTTCAAAATTATCAATTCTTCCCATTTTACCCCCAGGACTCTGAATTTCAAAATATTTTCTCAGGAAAACGATCTGGATAGTTTTCAATATGGATTTCAGTCACTTCACCTCAGATTTTGCCCCTTTTTACAATTTCAAATATCCTCCTTTTACAAAATCGCCCTACAAGGGCCAACTCTTTCCAAAATTCCTGTTTTGCCCATTAGTCCAGATTTTATGAAAATTCCAAAAAGAAGTTATTGTTTTATCCTTATTTCAATAAAGAAGCAATGTGGGACCCACACTGAGGTGGTGTCACACAAGCTTTCCTTTTGAAAATTTGAATTTCGAAAAACCCAAAAATATAGGAGCCTTGTCCCCTGGATTGGTGCCACTTGTCCTTTCTCTCTCCTCTCATCCACATGCCAAGTGTCAGTGTGGGGCTACCTTCAGAAGCCACCACATGTCATCCCAATTATCTGCCATATGTCACCCTATCCATCCTGCGCCATGTGTCATTTCAAAGACTACCAGGAGATGCCAAGTGTCATAGGTTGTCCTGTCTAGAAAAAGTGGAGTTTGTCTCCTCTGAGGTGGCGCCACTTGAAGTGTGTCTCCTGCAGAGGACACGTGTCAACCTCTCCCTCCTTCTAGAAAAGTAGCCTGACACATGTCTCTTCCTACTTTTTTAGAAAAGTAGGAAACATGTGTCACTCCTAAATTCCTACAAAAAAGGTAGGCTTGTCTCCTCTGAGGTGGCGCCATCTGGAGTGTCTCCTGCAGAGGACACATGGCAAGCTCTCATTTCCTCAGAAAAAGCAAGTGCCATGTGTCGTTTTCTGTTTTCTTCAGAAAAACTAGAATTCAAAAGTTCAAAACTCCTCATAGGTGGCGCAAATCCTGAACTCCTACCTTTTTCATCCTGTCTGAGATGGCGCCACATGGCCTGGCCCACCTTCTCTCCCCTCTGCCACGTGTCATCTTCTGCTTCTTTCAGAAAAGAAGGTGACACATGTCTCTTTCTCACTCCTTCAGAAAAAGTAGAGGACACATGTCCTCTCCCTACTTTTTTCAGAAAAGTAGGAGACACATGTCACTGCCCTCTTTTTCCTCCCTCTTGCCACATGGCATTGTAGGAGCCACCCTGAGGTGGCGCCACATGTCCATCCTCCATTCCTCCAGGGCCAACCTCCATTTGAAATTCGAATTCTCCTCTGAGGTGGCGCCATCTGAAGAACCTCCTCCAGCAGGCTGACACTTGGAACCATCCTGGACTGCCACATGTCCAGATCTCCTTTCACCAGAAAAAGCAAAATTCAAATTCCTCTGAGGTGGCGCCTTCTGAGCCCACTGCTCTGTCCTTCTGACATGTGTCAAACACCTTTTGAGGTGGCACCATTCCAGGACTCCACTTGGCTCCATTTTTATTTTTTATTTTATTTTAATAAAGGTAGCCCACCATGAGGTGGCGCCACCTGAAGACTCCCTACAAAAAGTGAATTTGAAATTCAAACTCCAAGAGAACACTCTCTGAGGTGGCGCCTCCTGGGAGTTCCCTGCAGAGAGAATCAAGCAAACTTTTGAAAATTTCCAAATTCCCCCTGCTGAGGTGTCTCACCCACAAAATTTCCATTTTTTTTTATTTTTCTCAAAAAATCAAAAGAGCCTTTTGAGGTGGCGCCACCTGAGGGCTCCCTGCTGAAGACAAATTCGAATTTCAAACCCCTCAGATGGCACCCCCTGAGATGGCGCCACATGGAGGGCTCAGATTGAGCCTGTTTGAATTTCAAAAATTTTTAGAAAATTTATAAAAACAAGGGTTCACGCCCAGCCTAAAAAGAGATCATTTTTTTTAGCTCTTGTGAATTTGGAAAATCCAACCTAGCCTTCCTAACATCTGATTTTGAACCTTGGAAATCGTGCCCCCTTTGGCGCATTGAAGAAGGTGAAGTAAAGTTCGTGCCGTGGCCAATCCGATTCCAACAGAGCTCGATTTTGGTGGACCATCCGAAGCTCGTGATAGCTGCCCCTTTCAAGAGCTCCTACGCTGCGTAACGAAGCAAGGTGCACTTCTTTTCCCCTTGATGTGATTCTATAATCCGAATCGGGAGTCGTTTGAAGAAAAAGCTCATCCGAGGGATGGATTGAGCTATTCTCATAAAACGACATATATAAAAATGTTTTGTTATGCTTCCTTGATGATTTTTAACATTTATAGAGTTAGCTAGGTTTAATTTGCATTTTATTTCATTCATTTAGCATATTTCATGAATTAATTAGGATTAATTTAGCCTTTATTTCAATTCTGCTTATTTTTAGTAGGTCTTTGTTTTTGTCAGTCAGTCCACACGTCATTTCATGCATTTGTTTTTTATTAAAAATTCCAAAAAAATCATGGAATGCGCCCTTAGCCCTGACATTTTTATAAAAATTCGGAGGCATTTGAATTTGTTTACTGCGGTAAACGTTCAAAATGACAAGTCGAGTTTTTTTACCCGGGATGAGTTTTGAAAAACATTTTCCGACTTGTAAAATCGAGATATCCCTCATGGGAGATCCGATTTTCGATCCGAAAGATGTTATAAACTCGGGAGAATGTCTAGTTTTTAATATGATTTTTTTAGATTTTTCTGATTTTTTTTATGTCTGATAAAAATCCGAGAGTTCGGGACACGTGTCAGAGCCTAATTCGGGCCTCTGAGATCTTGGATCGACTTAGGGCTATGGTTTCTCATTGTGTGTTGCTCCAAGTCCGAAACTGTAAAAAGTGAAAGTGGTGTCCGAGATGTACTCTATTTGAATCTGAAAGCCTGTAATTTTTAGAACAGTGTTGACCCCTGCTTCGGATTTTTCTTGTCAGCCCCCTGTTTTGCTACATTTGTCGGTTCTGATAGTTTAGGCAGAAATAGTTATATTTGTATCTGTGTTTCTGTTGATCAAATGTCAAAGTCATAAACATGAAAGTTGTTCATGTAGGTGTCTTTCATAACTCTGATTAATTTCATAAATTTCCATGGCAGTTTTGTATTTCTTTAGCATTTTTCATCAGATTAGTGTGATTTTTACCTCTGTCAGAACTAAATCTCTGTTATTGAACTCACCATGGCTCAAATCCCGAGGCTATAAAAACCAAAAATGTTCCATTTCGGGTATTTTAGCAGTCTGAAAAATATCAGAAGTTTCCATGGTGTAAATCTTGCATTATCATATTAGGCATTGCATTTGGTTCGGATCCATAGGCAAAATCCATCATTTTTAGGACTTTCCTTGAATTTTAGCATTTAAATCATATCATTTCGTGATTTTTAGCATTCTAGGTTGTTTATCAGAGTGTTTAGATGCTTCATACCGAATTTGGTGCAATTTGGAATCCATTTGAGTTCGGATCATCCATAATACCAAAACAGGGTCCCGCAGGACCCGGATCCAAGCAAAAAACAAGCAAAATTCGTTATTTTGAGTAAATTGCAAAATGCCAAATTCTTATTTTACAGTCCTAATGTGTTTAGCAGCATGTCATATTGCATTTCATCATCATTGAATTCAATTTGAATTTCGAAATCCCAATTTTACTAAGTTTTCCTTCAAAAAACCCTGATTTTAAAGGTATAACTTTATAATTAGGGGTATTTTGGTCATTTTGACCACCAATTCCGAATTTCAAACTGTTTTCCACTGAATTCCCTGCATTTACATCATTTCAAAACATCAAGGAAGCATGATCATAGGGTTTATATCCAATTAAATCCAATAATTTCATAATATTATTGGAAAATCTTGGAAAAACCCACATATTTGAGCTAACTTTATTTCAAGCTTGGCAGGGACATTCCAAAGAAGGAGCTGAAGTCTGCAAATTTCTTTTATTTCCTTCATTTAGTGATGTAATAATGTAAACTTTGGAATAAGAGAGTTAATTTCCTGCTTAGACTAGGATGCATATCATATAGTTTAAATTTATGCAATATCCTGCTTATGTGATTCATGTATTTTATTTCAAAAGCACTATGGATGTTCACGAATGGCACGTGCACCAACTCTTAGGGAGTTGATGGACTCGGTGGAATCCATATTTACGGCCCTAGTCGGAATATGGACGAGACCCAGATCCATTATCTTTCTATTAGTCACATTGAGCCTACACTCTTAGGCTATCTTGAAAATGCACATCATATTTCCAAAGTTTTCAAAATCATGTGCATCAAATCAACTAAATTCTGAACATATTCATGGCCACAGTCAGAATATGTGAAGGATTTATTTGGACTTAATGCACATTTTCCAACCAATCCCTCAGAAAATCTTTTCAAAGGGCATTCATTTACTCATGTCATTTGCATCATGAAATCATTGATTTTCTCAAGATTTTCTCAAGAAAACTTCATTCTCAAGAAATCGATTTCTCAAGAAACTCTAAGGATTTTTCAAAATCGGTTTTCCAAAGACAAGTTTTTCCACAGCTTTCCTTGGAAAATGATATTTTCTTAAGAGATTCAAAAGAGTTTTGCAATCTTTCTCCAAGATCAAAATTGATTTCCAAGTATTTCAAGGGTAAAAATTCCTAAGATTTCAATTTCCCAAGTTTTGAATTTCCTTCCCTAATGAGTTTTTCTATAAATTTTCCATTATTTTCCTAAGAAAACTCTCAAGGTCCAAGTTTTCCTAAGAAGTATTTCCCTTTTCAAAGGTTCACCTTTTTTCAAGAATCACTTCCATTTTCTCAGGATTTTTAACTATTCCTGATTTTCTCACATCTTTATAAGCTTTCTCATGTTTTCAAAAACCCTTTTTATCTGAGTTTCCTGAGAAATTGACCCTTTTCCTGAGAGATTCTTTCCAACTCCAAATGTTTTCTAAACATACATCATGTTTTCCAACTTGCATTTTCCAAAATCTCATAGCACATGCCTGAATTCTTTGTGCATCTAGGATAGAACACGATTTTGATGATTTAACTAAGTCAAGCATAGTTTTGGTCCTTGGTTCGATTACCCCTGTTAAAGGCGGCAAGAACGGTCGAACCTCGTACCGACAGGTCGAGCCCCATCCCATGGATTTTCCCGCAATTTTCAAAAACGGAGGCGAGTATTTCAAAAGCAATTTCCAAAATCGGGTCAAAGTTTGAAGCGCGAAAGCGTTTCCCTCTTTCTCTTCCGCAAGGAAGGGAAGACGGGGAAAAATTTCGCACGAAAACAGGTTTGGCGACCGTGATGGGACCTGTCCTTGTCTGATCAAAAGTGTGCTTGACTTAGTTCAGTTATTGAAACTGTGTTCTCAAAATGTCAGCTCTTTACTTTCCGATATCATGTGAGCCTAGGAGCCTAGATTCTGACCTAGCTGACATTGATTGCATATAGACTAGGCATGGTTTGGTAGGACCATATTGAGGAGAAATTTTCATGCTCACATAGACTTAGGTCTAAACACAACTCTCCTCAATTTAGGATCTGAATGCAAACAATGTATGCTTCTTTAAAAGATTTTCAAAAGTCTATCTCTCTAGGACTTAGAGCCCTCTATTTCTTGCATGTGATCATTTTTTTCAAATCTCCATTACCTATCATTACCCGGTCTTCACGTTGCTGGGCTCTCTTCCAGAACCATAGTTCGGGACAAAGCCTCACAACTGGGCCAACTATTTGGGTTAACACCCCCTACCATGTACCGCGGGCCACAGTCCGAAGTATATCGGTAGGCGCTCAAGGATGTTGGAAAACCTTACCTTAGAACCGGAGTTGAAATTCTATGCCACGTACCTCGGATTTCGATTCGGGTATATCGGCATAACTGGATTGAATAAAGATGATCTAAACTTAGAGTTAGGATTAAGGTCCTACAGCTGTTTTCAAAATGATGCATCTAGAGTGAGCCTTTTAGAGAATGCTGAATGTGCATAAATGTTTGTGCAGGATGTGATTGTATGTGTATGGTCTCCTTAATTTCTTTATATTTCCCAATATTTTCCAACTTATTAGGCCTTTTTCAAAACATCCTTATCTTCCACAAGATGTTTTTCTCAAACCCTGGATGATTTTCTCAAATATCCAGTTTCTTCCAAAACTCCAGGCGATTTTTCATTCTACCTTTCTACTGGATTTCGAATTTCTAGCTGCATTTTTATCCTGCCTGCAAAATTTTTTCAAAATTTTTCACATTTTCCTAAGTCTCATTCTGAGTCTTCCTCTGCTTTCAGTTCGATGGCATCCAGTCAAGTCGATCCTATCTTTCCTGAAGGTCACATCTCCTTCGAGGTGCGACAAGGTCGTCCTGAACATCGAGCCCTTAGCACCGGAACTTTCATTCCCCGGTGGTATTATTCCTGGCTAAAGAGCTTTTCCCGAATGTTCCCGGACCATTTGAGTGAGTGCGGATTAGAGCTGGCATCAGCAGTCGGAAAGCAGACCATTAATGGCAACCTGATCCATGCAATGGCAGAGCGATGGAATCCTCGAACATGTACCTTCTGGTTCCCGTGGGGAGAGATGACTGTTTTAATGGATGAATTTTCAGAAATCATGGGGTTGCCAGAACCAGCTGGTCGACCAAGCGACCCATTAGAGCATCAATTCCTTATCAATGTCAAGGGTTTGGACCCCCGAGACTCCTTAGCTCGTATGACAGGCCGCCGATCTTGGCCCCTGATCCAGTTAGAAGGAAATGAATATGTTGACCTACTTGAGTTGTACCGCCAGTACGGGACCTTCGTCGAAGTCAGCTCGCTTTCAAGAACAGCCAAAGAAAGGATTCAGAATGCAATGGTTCTATGCACTGTAGGATTATCCCTCTTCCCAGATGGACAAAACTACATGAACATCAGGATAATCCAACTTATGAGAAGATGAGGAAGTCGGCAAACCAATCACCTCTCCATAGCCATGGCAGCGCTCGCCTTCCTATATCGAGGTCTGACTCGATTCTCACTTGGAGAGTCCATTTTAGTTGAAGGATGCATCTACGCACTTCAGTCCTGGTTTTTCCAACACGTTCCAGCCCGAGCAATCTCTTTCAGATACAATGGTCAAGAACTCCTTCCAGTGGCGCAGTACCGGTCTATGATCAACAACATTCAAGAGCATGACGTTGTTTGGGACTATTTTGATCGGCAAATATCTCCTCCCAGATGTACGTACGCTTATGGCAAGCGGTTCAAGTTGCTGGGACCATTCTTCTGCACTTACTACCAACCAGAGAGATGTGTTCGGCAGTTCTCCCAGAGGCAGCAGTATGTCGAAACCCGACTGTTATCAGGAGCTATGGCAGAGTTCGATCTCACCTCCGCACAATGGTCCGGGGCATATCATTCTGCCCGCTACGGCTGAGATTCCTTTGTCTCTCTTAAAATCTTTCCAGGTCCTAGAGTGTCTGCCGACTATCATGAATGGTGGCAAATTGTTTGTCCCCCACCTCTTTGTCAAGATCAATAAAGTCATGTTTTCTCCATTTCAATAAAATTTTCTTTCTCTTTCCATTGTGGTTTGATGACCTCGCCTAGGTAACAAGACATATTTTCGTTGTTTATTTCTTTTGCAGAAGGAATGACAACACAATTGTCGTGATTCCCACGATGACTCAGTCCCTAGTAATGGGACATCTTTTCCAAATTGTCTACCATATTTTCAGCAAATATTTCTTCCAAAAGCTAATTCCTTCAAAATCTAATCAGGTCTTTGCCCTGCAGAAAGTATCCATACCATTTGATGGTCGAGACAAGGTCAGGCAAAAGAACCACGGCATCCCAGTACTCGTCAGCCTCGGAAGAAGAGATGAGTTCCCCTCGATCTGAGAAGAGTCGAGAGCAGCAGCAAGAAGACGATGACATAGACCCTCAAATGTATGCCATGTTCAGAAAAATGATGAACAAAATGATGAATGAGCAGCCCGGGACCAGCTCAGAAAGGAATCCATTCAGAGAAAAGTTCCATGGTCGTAGGAGTAAGAAGGCTCCCAAGAAGCAGATCCAGCCAGAAGAGATTTCAGATGAATCAGATTCCACTGAAAATACAGATGAAGAATATGAGGTGCCTCCGGCATTTCAGAAGCGTGGCCAAAGTAAAAGCCGCAGATCAAAGAGCAGAGATAAAGAAGAGCCTTTGCAAGCGCAGTTCAAAGAAATGGCCCGAGTTGTCAAAGATCTGCAAGCCCGCGACAAGAGCAAGAAAGTCTTCACCAGTGAGGACTTCTATGACGGCTTAGAAGGGGATGATGATCTGGAGAATCTCCCCCGAAAATTCATCAAATTCGATGGTTCTGGCGACCCAAAAGCTCATCTCGCCACCTTCTTCGCAGAATGCTCGAGGTTCAGAAAGGATAACCGAGCATTGTTTCTATGTTTCCCCCGCAGCTTGGAAGGAGCTGCAGCCAAGTGGTATGCTGAGCATATCAACCCCATCGAGCTCAAGGAGTTCGACAAAGTTGTGAATCTCTTTATTGAACGCTTCTTGTTCAACACAGAAACGCTGCCTACACTGAGTCATCTCTGCAATTTAAGGCAGAACGAGAATGAAAAAGCACGGGACTTCATTCACAGATGGAGATCAGCCTGTAACAAGATGAGAGATCCTATCTCGGAAAGGCATGCATTGTCCCTGATCCTTAACAATTTTTCGCAGCCGTTAAGAGGATTAATCTCCACAGCGCCATCCAGGACCTTCATTGAGCTGACTGAACGAGCCGAATGGCTCGAGCTGAGTGTGGAAAATGGGGTCTATGAAGGCTTCACCTTTTCCAAGAACAACTCCCATGGTGAGCAAAAGAAGAAAGCTCACTTTACTTATTCTGCCAGCAACAGCAACAAAGGCCAAAATCGATACAAAGGGCAAAAGAAAGATTACTGCTACGGCACCGGCAGTTCAAACAACAAGGACCAAAAGGCAAAGCCTGCTCCTCAGTACAGCAAACCTCCTCAGCAGGATCAAGGGCCGAAACTGCGTGAGAAGACCAAACATGAAGGATGGAGCTACGACAGGAAGTTTACTCCTCTTGACCAATCACTCGAGGATGTGCTCGAATACATGCTATCGAAAGAGATGGTCAAATTGCCCAGATTGGCCGATCCCCCTGTACCCATGGGGAAATGGAAAGATCAGTTCTGCAAGTTCCACAGGACAGTGGGACACAACACCGAGAATTGCTTTGTTCTCAAAAAACATCGTGCAAGATCTCATTGAAAAGAATCTATTGGTAGAAGGAGAAGAAGAGCAGAAAATGGACATTCTCAATCACCCCTTCCCTTCACACACCACAGCAGTAGTGTCTGCACAACCCTTTCTACCACATGAACATATCAAGCCATGTTCTGCGCAAGATCTCCAAGTTCAGCATCAGGTGTCGGTGCTACGACAAGCAGCTCCAGATTCCAAGAAGATGGACTTAATTTCAGCATTCGATAAAATGAAAGTTGCGGAAGCACCTGTGAAGTCAGTTCCCAAATCAAAAGGAACTCCTGACTTCTTCAAACAAATCGTTAGACCAAGGTCAGAAAGGTCAAGTCAGAAGCCTCTGACTGCTCTATCCAATGTCTCCATCCTTGACTTGGCCAAGAATTCTAGCAAGCATCGACAAGTACTGGATGATCTGCTCAGGAAAATCAAAGTTAAGCCCAGTACCACTCCTGAAGACATGGCACAGATTGTGAACTCCGCCATGACCAATGCACCAATCACCTTTTCAGATGAGGACCTTCCAAAGCCTCATTCCTTTCACAATAATGCTCTTTACATTGTCGTTCGAGTTAGAGGAATGACGGTTCCCCATGTGTTGGTCGATGGAGGTAGTAGCCTCAATATTTGCCCCAAAATGACCGCAAAGGCATTAGGGATCAAGGATGAAGAATATATTCCGGATCCCATCACTATCTATGGGTTTGACAATCATGGTCAAACGGCCAAGGGCAAGATATTTCTGGAAGTGTTTATCAATTATTCGGTGCACTCCGTCCTTTTCCATGTGGTTAACGTACCACCCACCTACAACTTGCTACTCGGAAGGACGTGGTGTAACGCCCCGGATTTTCAAAACAAAGCTAAGTTAAAATTTTCATGGATTTCTTTTTTTTTCTTTGCAGCGGAACTTAGAAAAGCTTTTAGCAGCGGAATAAGACGATAATGAGTCGTCGGTTTTAGAAAACTCCGAGCACGTTGCAGGTATGTGGCCAAGCAACTCATTGACCACCAAAGTGTTCCATTTTATCGAAAGCACATGTTTATTACAACATTACTGCTTAGAAAAGCAGTGAAGGTTCAATAAAAAGGAAGCAGTACAACTTTGTCTAGAGAAACCCTGGAACTTGATGCCGCCTTGCTCCGCATATCGCCACGCAGGTTCAACACCTGAAATCCCCATTAAACGGGGTCAGAACCACTGATGGTCTGGTAAGTAGGCAAACACCTATCTATTCAACTCAAGTAAATGCATAGACCACTCAGGGTCGCAGTTCGTAATACGACGCTCAAGCCTCCATGACTTAGCGTATATCGCACAAGCCTCATCAGGGCTATGAGTTGAACATCCACGCAAGTCGTCATGACTTCGCATAAGCCTCTTCAGGGCTGTGAGTTAGAATAACCTCTCAAGTCTCTACGACTTAGCCTTGACTTCCTCAGAGTCACGAATGGATGTCTAGCTCAAGCCTTTATGCTTGGCACATCCGTATCCTACGAATCTAAGGACAGCTCTCCGAGCTTCACTTAGTCGTACGGATATCAATGGGGTTCTTTCCCAATCGGTCCAGTAGTATACCGACCATGACACCTTCACAAAGGTTATGCAGGACTGACTCAACAACGTCATCCACTCATACATTCAAAGTAGCGCTGTACCTAAGCTAATGCTTTGTTTCGATAATTGCACCTCCCCCTGGGCTTAGGGGACTCATATCTGGGCGACAACGCGACGATCTGGGGGTTGATTATTCTATGTATTTTAGATACCCCAGAGGCCTGTTGACCCCATCCCCCTAGTAGGACGGTACAGCATACCGGAAGAGATCCTTACTAGGTATCCGAATGCATTCTGCTACTGCAGTAGTTGGGTTCAATCCTTAGATATTTAAGGATAACCACGACCTCCATACCTCTGAGTGACGAAGGCCATCAATGAACTCTATCAGGTTCGGGTGAAATATATGTCACTCAAGGCTACGCCATCACCGTCTTCCTCGGTGAGAAATTCTGAAAGGGGCCTGCCGGTCTTACAATTACTTGACGAACATTGCATGCCTATAGGGCAGCCTTTGAGAAGTATGTACCCGACCCCAATCAACCACACGGTTTTCACCGTGGAACAAAGGTTTTATTCATATGCATGCTTAACTCTGCTCTCGGCACTTCGGCCTTGACGAGCACTTCACCTCTTTCGGTGGAAACAACACACTCCGGCTCAGCGGCCCTTACGAGTCTGGTTGTCTGATAATTCTCAATGAGCATGCACATGACTCGATCTCTACGGATCGGCTACTCGGCGTATTTTTACGCAACGAGCTCAGGACCTCGTCAAGGCGCTACCACTACTTTGGCGCAACGGCTCTTACAAGTATGATGCCCTTGCAGGTGTCAGGGAGACGAGTCATTCTGACATCGTTCCAACAAAGGACATCATTGTGCCACTTAACTGGTTTTGGAAGCTCTTCTGCCAACCATTCTGTCAACACCTTCTCTGCTCTACCGGCAGTGGTGCGATGAACCTTTCTACATTGTAGAAGGCGTTTCATAACTGGGTAGCACTTCTGCTACGTTCTTTCTGAGCCATTCTTAGCTCCTTCAGGAATTTCAGCAGCACTTCCTCTCTTTTACGGAGAAAGCGTGCGTTTCTTTTATCCATTTCAGCGGCATCTCCCCTCTTTGGTGGGAAATCGCTACGCTTAACTCGGGAAATGGATGCGCACTGTTGTGCGTACTTTGCATCCATCAAGGTTGCAGGAACCTTGGGCCATAGCTAGGCCATACGTAATTGATTTAGTCTTTACGTAAAGAGCATTTTGCCAAAAGGCGAAGCCTTTCCAATAGGGGCTTCATTCGTCAAGCAGAATCTTGTACGAGGAGCGGTAAGGGAATCACATGGGCGATTTTGGAGTTGATCTCCGTTTGAACGCTCACTTACGCGCCATATATGTAATATAAGCAGAAGCCTGTGCTTTATACAGCGGAGGCGTAAAGGAAATGCATATACTATTATTCAGGGTGTGTAACTGAACGAAATATTCTACATATATAACAAAACAGGAGCCTTGGCATCGTTCGACGCGACGGCGTAAGTAAATGCATAATCGGAAGTGCAGTAATCGGAAGTACAGAAAGCAGGGAGCCTTGGCATCATACGACGCGACGGCAAAGGTAAATTACATGGCCTGTGCGATATAAGACGCGTCGGCAGTATCAGCAGATATATACCTAGATCTGTATCCAACGATAGTTACGAGGCGAGCGAGTGAACACCGAAGTGTCCTAGAGGGCTCAACCAAGAACTAGGGTGAGATACTATTTTGAAGAACGCATATACTGCGTATTCGAACATATATATCCAACGATAGTTACGAGGCGAGCGCGTGAACACCGAAGTGTCCTAGAGGGCTCAACCAAGAACTAAAGCAAGATACTACTTCAGAAAGTATATGCTATATACAAACAATCAAATACTTGAGAGAGATGGTTTAATGAAGCGAACTTACTTCAATTTGAGGAAGAAATGACTCCGATTGCTTCAAACGCTTCGAACGAGGCTCGACTTCGAAAAAGGATCAACTTCGAACTTCGGACGAAAAAGGACTTGGACTTTGACTTTGAACCAAACCAGGTTCAAGTCAAGTCAACTGGGTTCAGACTTAGGTCAAGTAGGTTCAGACCTAGGTCAGGTGGGTTAGGACCAGGTCAGGCAGGCTCAGACCAGGTCAAGCAGGCTCAGGCTAAGTCAGGCAGGCTCAGACCAGGTCAGGTGGGCTCAGGTGGGCTAGGCTAGGTAGGGGAGGTTTGGAAAAGGAGGAGAGAGAGAGGGGTTGGCGATTTTCTAAAGGAGGGGGGGTCCTCTATTTATAGGTTCTGAAACTTGGGCCCCAAGTTTCAGAATCCCCTCTTTACCCTTGGGCTTTTCTGAGAATCCCTTCCATGGAAGGTGCTGGAAGGAGCTGGAAGGCTCTGGAAGGTGCTGGAAGGTGCTGGAATATTCTAGAATCTTCTAGAATATTTTCTGAGAAATATTTCTGTGGGTCCCACCCATATTTCTATGGGTCCCGCAAGAATTTCGGGTTTTCGGCGATTTTTTTCCGAAAAGTTCTGAGTACGCCATTATCTTCGTATTGATGCCACTAAGAAAGTTGGCTCGCAGGAATCCTTTGATTTTGTTCAGATAGGAAGTTATGGCTTCCAGAGTGTTTGAGCATATATTCGCGATTCGACGAATATCCTAAGTGTAACTGGCTCGCAGGAATTGATTCGTTTCGCATTCTGAGAAAAATGTCATTTTTACCGGTAAATGCCATTTTTACCGGTAAATGCCTCATGAATTTTATTCAGATATTTTCTGAAAAATTGCGGGTCTTACACGTAGATTCACAATGCTAATGCAGTGCCTTCCACCCTACATCAATGTGTGAAGTGGTCAAAAGGTGGAATGATTACCACAATACTGGGAGAAGACCCAGAAGAAAGGCTCCCGCAGCCCATGATTCCCCGGCCATCATTCAATGCAGATATTCCCAGCATCAGGGAAAGCGAAGAGATCAATCTCGGAGAGAATCGAGAAATACTTCAGGCACCATCAGAGCCATCTCTGCACACAGTAGCCACGACACAATGGAAAGGTCCTCAATTCTTCAAGGTTGGAGGTCGAATCGACTACAGCACCATTAAGGATCATCCCTTGTTTCCTCAATTCATGAAGTCAAGAAAGGGATTTGACTTACTCCTGAAGCATGGCTATCAACCCTTCAAGGGACTCGGCAAGAATGAAGATGGCCGCATCGAGCCAATGATCCAGAAACATCGTCCCCACAGAGCAGGACTAGGGTTCTCCGGAGGAAGCTCACCAAGGAAGACTGTTTTTGTCAAAGGGGCACAATGAAGACCATTTGTCATTTTCTTTCTGTTCTTTTCCAAATAAATGTCTCATTTTACCAATGTCATTAATCAATTCAATCAATAAAATTCCCAGTTTCTTTGTCTATTCGGATGCCATCTGTCTCCCTTCCTGTCTATCTCTTCATTTTATAATTTGATTGTATGCATGGTTCTCTTCAAAGGATTGCTTGTCTTACTATAAGCCGATTTATCTGAACCAGATTTCTTCTTCAAAATTTCAGAATGACTTCTTGGACAATCAAGAAGCTCGTTCTCAATCCCAAGGCCTTTCAGAAGTCGACAGCAATTCACAGAGTCAAAGCAAGCACCGGAAATGACAAGAGTGCAAAGTAGTCTGATGATTGTGCAGAATATGATCAGTCTCTTCAGGAATTACCGGAGTTCGCCACAGTTCAGAAGCAGGATGAACCATCTCCTCTAGTATAAGATCCAACTGAAGGTGTCAATATCGGTTCAGAGGAAGATCCAAAAATTCTCCAGATCGGAACCAGTCTGAGTCCAGAAGAAAAGAAAAGGCTTATAGATTTTCTCAAGCGGCATGAAGAAGTGTTCGCATGGACATATGAAGACATGCCAGGCTTAGACCCCAAATTAGTTGAACACCGTCTTGTCTTAAAGCCGGACGCTAAGCCAGTCAAGCAGAAGCTGAGAAAAATGGATCCCAGAATAGAACAACAAGTCAAAGAAGGACTTGAAAATTTGCTCAGAGCAGGATTTATTCGAGCTATTGACTACCCGGACTGGTTAGCCAATATCTTCGTTGTCCCAAAGAAAAGTGGCAAAGTGAGGATCTACATAGACTTCAGAGACCTTAACAAGGCAACTCCGAAGGATGACTATCCACTTCCAAGCATCGATCTTCTAGTCGATAGCACGACAGGACATGCCATGTTCTCTTTCATGGACGGATATTCCGGCTACAATCAAGTTAAGTTGGCCGCCCGCGACCAATCAAAAACTTCCTTTACTACGCCTTGGGGCACTTTCTGCTATACAGTTATGCCTTTTGGGCTCAAGAATGCCGGAGCAACGTATCAACGGGCAATGGCTGTCATCTTTCACGATCAGATGCGCAAAATCATGGATGCATATGTTGATGATATCCTCGTGAAATCTAAAGAGGAAGAAGATCACCTCGAAGCACTTGACCAAGTCTTTAAAAGACTTATTCTTTACAAGTTAAGGCTTAACCCGCAAAAGTGTGTCTTTGGAGTCGAATCAGGCAAACTGTTGGGTTTTCTGGTCAGCAAAAAGGGAATTGAAGTTGACCCGGCCAAAGCCAAGGCTATCATTGATATGCCACCCCCGAAGAATCTCAAAGAACTACGTAGCCTTCAAGGACGTATGCAGTCAATCCGGCGATTCATTTCCAATTTGGCGATGAGATGTGAGCCCTTCAACCACTTAATCAGAAAAAGAGTGAAGTTCGAATGGGGGCCAGAATGCCAACAATCGTTCGATCGAATCAAGAAGTATCTTCTCAATCCTCCCATCCTGAAGCCGCCAGAATTGGGAAAACCTCTTCTGTTATACATCTTAGTCAATCAAGTCGCATGCGGCGGATTCTTGGCACAATACAAAGAAGGCAGCCTGATAGAGCACGCCATTTATTACGTGAGCAAGACTTTCATAGATTATGAAAAGAGATACTCTCAAATAGAGAAGACCTGCCTAGCTCTGGTATGGATGTGTCAGAAGCTAAGACACTACCTGTTGGCATCAGAAGTCAAAATTTTGTCTAAACTCAATCCCCTCAAGTATATCTTAGAACAACCTTTCCTCAGCGGACGAGTCACAAAATGGCAAGTCTTACTGATGCAGTATGACTTAGAATATGTCTCGCAGCAATCAATCAAAGGCCAAGCAATTGCAGACCAATTGGCGGATTTTCCTCTGGCTGAAGAGGAGAAAGCCGAAGATGACTTCCTTGATGAGCAAATTTGCAATATCCAGCAATTTCCAGTCTGGAATTTATTTTTCGATGGTTCTAAGAATATAGCGGGAATAGGCATCGGAATTTTATTAATCACTCCTGAGAGGGAGATGATTCCATTTTCTCTCAAGTTAGATTTTCAATGTACTCACAACATGGCTGAATATGAAGCCCTGATTCAAGGTCTAAAAATTCTATTAGACTTCGATGTCAAGAGAGTGCATGCCTACGGTGACTCATTACTTGTTGTCAATCAAGTTTGAGTCGAATGGCAGGTCAAAGATCAGAAGCTATTTCCCTATCAGAAAATTGTTTCAGCTCTTATCAGCAAGTTTGAAGAATTCCAGCTCTTCCATATCAAGAGAGATTTTAATCAAGTGGCCGATAGCCTAGCCAGTTTAGGCTCCATTATGGCATTCAAGAATGGAGAATCTTGTCGCTCTTTTGAAATTGGCAGACTTGACTAACCTGCTTTCATTTCAGCGGAACAAATAAACCAGGCTGAGCAAGGGAAGAAGCCTTGGTATTACAACATCAAAACTTTCATAGAAACTGGCGAATTTCCTCCAGAACTCTCAAAGAAAGAGCAGCGAGCAATCCAGCGTATGTCTACTCGATACTTCATTCTGGAAAATGTCCTCTATCGTCGTGGATTCAGCTCAGAGTATTCCAGATGTTTAGATGAAGACGAAGCCAAAGAAGTCGTGCGAGAAGCACACGAAGGCATCTGTGGTGGTCACGTTGGCTACCAAACCCTTGTCAAGCAAATCATCAGAGCAGGGTACTACTGGAAGACTATGCAACAAGACTGTTATCATTATGTGAAGAAGTGTGTGCAATGTCAGATACACACACCTTCTATCCATGCTCCGGCAACTTATTTACAGTCTGTTGTGTCTCCATGGCCGTTCTCCATGTGGGCCTTCGATGTCGTAGGTCCCATCACTCCTTCAGCTTCAAATGGCCACAAATACTTTCTTGCCGCAACAGAATATTTCACCAAGTGGGTAGAAGCCATCAGTCTCCGCACAGTAGAAGGCCGACACGTGGTCTCTTTCATTCACAAGAACATCCTTTGCCGTTTCGGCATCCCGCATGACATTGTGTCAGACAATGGCAGTCATTTCAAGAATGAAAAGATGAAGACATTCTGCTCAAAATTCAAGATCTATCACCATTTTTCCGCTCCATATTATCCTCAAGGGAATGGTCAGGCAGAGGCCACCAACAAGATTTTAATTCGTATCTTGGAGCGAACTGTGGAAACAGGCCGTGACTGGCATGAGAAAATCCACGATGCACTATGGGCCTATCGGACCACCATTTGTACACCAACGAATGCTACTCCATCAGAACTGGTCTATGGAACAGAAGTAGTATTGCCGCTACATGTTCAGAAGCCCGCTTTGAAATTTGCTTCACTTCTGCAATTACCTCTTGATCAATACCAGCAGCAGCGACTAGTGCAGCTAGACTTACTCGACGAGAGAAGGCTAAAAGCAGCAGAGCATGCTCAATCCTATCGTCAGAGAGTAGCCAGGCAATATGCGAAATCTATCATCGAAAGAAGATTCAAAGTCAATGATTTAGTACTTCGATCCACAGCTTATCTCAAGCATCATCCCGACGGCAAATGGTCGCCAAACTGGGAAGGTCCCAATGTTGTCAAAGAAGCATTACCCCGCAACTCATATCGGCTCGTCAATGCCGATGGGGTAGAATTGCCAGATCCTATCAATGCTCGACACTTGAAAAAGTTTTATACTTGAAACATTTATCCTTCTCTTGTAATCCTTCCTGTTCTTTCAAATAATGATCCAACTTTCTTTCCCAGTTACACTGGGCATTTTAAAATTTTGTTCTATATGCAGACAGGATAAACAAATTCTTCATTTCATGCACATGTGCATTCATATGCATCAATTCATATTCATTTGCATTCAATTGCATTAACAACAATCTGGTCAGTATTGAGATTTCAACAAACAGTCCCATCACGATTCCTAATGATTCAAAATCGAAAGGTCATCACCAATACTGAACCAAAACCCAGCGCTCGAACTGGTATTATTTCAAAATCCAGTACTCAAACTGGCACATTTTCAAAATCCCAATTTTTCAGAAAACCGAGTTCCGACTCGGGTTTTTTATTCAAATCATGTTCTTTTGTTGATCCGGGTTCCGACTCGAGATCTCTCTATTCATTCGAGCTCTGATTCGAGCTCTTCATTTTCTTTGTTGATCCGGGTTCCGACTCGTAATCTCATTATCTTATTTGAGCTTAGATGCGAGCTCTTCATTTTCTTTTGTTGATCCGGGTTCCGACTCGTGATCTCTATATTTTATTCGAGCTCTGACTCGAACTCATCATTCTCCTTTGATTAATCCAAGTCATTTCAATCATCAGGGTCTGTCAATTGCTCAAATTTGATATTTTGCTCTCCAAATTTCAAATTAAATCCTCAAATCAAGCAATTCTCCAATTTCGACCTCTGGGTCACCCAATTTTCAATTCTCAATTTCAATTACCAATCTCAATTTCGACCTTCGGGTCAATCAATTTCCAATTTTTGACCTTCGGGTCAATCAATTTCCAATTCTCGACCTTCGGGTCAACCAATTTCCAATTTTCGACCTTCGGGTCAATCAATTTCCAATTTTCGACCTTCGGGTCAATCAATTTCTAAATTTCGACCTTCGGGTCAATCAATTTCCAATCTTTGACCTTCATTTCTCAATTTCGACCTTTAGGTCACTCAATTCTCAATTTTGACTTTTGAGTCACACAATCTCGACCTTTTTGGTCAAATCAATTCTCAATTTAGACCATCAGGTCATCCAATTTCGACCTTCGGGTCATTCAATTTCCAGCAACCAATTTTCCAATTTCCAATTTCGACCTTTGGGTCAATCAATCTCAATATCCAATTTCAATCATTTTCTCTTGAGAGAGACCCTTTTTAGGGAGAGTTCGAGGGAGCTCGTTCTTTTCGCATGCTATCCAATTAGTTCACTTAGCCCCTTTTTAGGGAGAGTTTAAAGGGGCTCGCGTCTTTGTGAACCGTTTGCAAAACAATTTCCAATTTCACACGAGGAACCCTTTTTAAGGGAGAGGCTCAACGGAGACTCGTTTTTCTTGTGACCCCCCAATTTCATACTAGGCCATCTTCGTCATGAAAGACCCTCTTTGCAGGGAGAGTGTGATGGACTCGTTCCTTTCATGACCCAATTTTTAGACCTCACTATTATCGGCCCCCTTTCCATAAGAGAAGCCTAATATTAGGGAGCTTTGACGAAAGCTCAATTTCTCTTCGAAAGTTCGTTTTGCAAACACCTCCTCTTCAGGGAAGAGAGGAGTATTTCCCATTTCCCATTCAGGTAAGGGCTAAGCCTGAGTCTCTCTTTTTGGGGAAAAAGAGAGGAGAATTTTCGTCACGGACGTATTGAGTCGGATTTCAAATACTCATTTTCACCAAGTATTTCAAGAAAATTTTGTCAATTTGTCAATCAAATTATTTGTAGATTTCAGAATCTTTATTGCACTAATCTCGGCACATCTTTAAAGGCTATTCTTGCAAAGATGAGGCAGTGAAAATATCCTGAGTGCTAGAAAAGAGAGCATTTACCCAAACCCTGTCTCCTCAGAATCACCTAAGCTGCAATTAAATATCCGCAAAAGGGATCTCTCACCTGTCGTCAAGATGAAGGCGAATTAGGCGAGTAGACCCCTGGGGCCAAAGAAGATTCGAAACATCTCCAAGATGACGGAGTTTGTGACGGGTCCTTCCAGAGAAAGTCCAAAGCACTGTCGAGATGAAGGCAGATGCGATGAACCTCTCGACAATCCCTAAAAGATATTTAATTTCAGCTATCATCCAAAGATCTCCAAACCCATCGTCCAAGAAGGATCGAAACATCTCCAAGTTGAAGGAGTTTGTGACGTACCCTTCCCAAAAGAGAGAAAGAGAGGAAAAAGAAAGAGAGAAAAAGTCAGAACATCTCCAAAATAAAGGAGAATGCAGCAAAAACCCAAAGAACCAAAAGAGTACAGAAAGACTATCATGAGAGAAGCTCTCAGGATATCAAACTGCCAAATCTATCAAGAATCCCCTTTAATCTTGTGAAATTCTATTATCAATATTCTTTCATCAATTGCTTTCATAATATCAAATTCTCTTTCCTGCTCATATCAAGGAAATTGATAACTTCCTTGAAGAAGGTCAATTGCGAGCAATTTGGATTTCAAATCTCGATTCTACGAAGTGAACCTTATTTGGAGGTAATGCTTTGGGTAGAAAAGAAAGAATATCTCTGCAACCATGTGCAACATTTTCAAATACTTTGGATTAACAACAAAATTCTCAACATTTTGACAATATTTTCTAGCTATCCCGACGTGAAGTGAGAGCTTGATATCCGTCTTCGATGCATCCTGACACCAATTTTAAATCCCTCTTAAGGACTTGATTCCTTCCCTTCTTTGAGAGCATGAACTCTCATAATTGCACACTTCCCTGTGTCCCCACTGTCCCACCATAGACAGTCCCATTTCGGTTCGAGGTCGAACCACCAATCATTTCCTCGCGAAAGGCAATTTCAAAAGCTGATTTTAGTCTCAGCAATGAGACACCCAAAATCGATCCCTTTTCAAGCTTTAGGGACCCCATTTTCTTCCTTTTGCAAAACCCCTGTCGGATTTATTGTGCAAAATCCGAAGGTTCCATCATACCAATTCCATTTTCCGCCCGATCAGGATAAGGGTACAAACCTGAGCCTCAACCAATGAGGTATTCCATTTTCCGCCCGATCAGGATAAGGGTACAAACCTGAGCCTCATCCAAAGAGGTATTCCATTTTCCACCCGATCAGGATAAGGGTACAAACCTGAGCCTCATCCAAAGAGGTATTCCATTTTCTGCCCGATCAGGATAAGGGTACAAACCTGAGCCTCATCCAAAGAGGTATTCCATTTTCCGCCCGATCAGGATAAGGGTACAAACCTGAGCCTCAACCAATGAGGTATTTCATTTTCTGCCCGATCAGGATAAGGGTACAAACCTGAGCCTCAATCAAAGAGGTATTTCATTTTCCGCCCGATCAGGATAAGGGTGTAAACCTGAGCCTCAATCAAAGAGGTATTTCATCTTCCGCCGAATCAGGTTAAGGGTACAAACCTGAGTCTCATTTCAATGAGATATTCCATCCCCCAATCAGGTTAAGGGTCAAACCTGAGCTTCGTTCCATGCGAGGTATTTCTGTCCCATCCAGGTTAAGGGCATAAACCTGAACTTCACTCTAATAGAGTGAATCTTTTCTCTCCATTCTTCGCTTCATATCTACCATCTTCCTCGGGCCAATTTCTTCACACCCAGTCAGATCCTCCTAACTGGGGCATTTTTTTTTATATAGCCCAAATTTGGTGTGTTTTTCTTTGCCACTAAGCTCGGCCATGAGCCGGCTTAGTAGCAAAGAGGGGCATCTGTAAACACCCCAAATTTTCACTCACCTCTCCGACATTTTCACCAAGCATCAACATCCAGCCTCTGAAATCGCTGGAGGGCAAAATGGTCATTTTCTGAGCCCGGACCTTGCAAAAGTCCAAATTTCATCTGAAACTCTCAATTTTCTCTATTTTTATCTCAGATATTCAAGATTTTACTCCTGACAGGAGACAGACATCTCCAGAGTCTTGGTTCAAGATTGCATTTCATAAGACATGACATTGCATATCATTGCACGAGCATTTCAAATCACTGCATTGCAAAGCATGTCATTTAGAGGTCTAGAACTCTTGATTTCAAAATCTTCAATCCAGATTAGAATTTCAACTCTTTTCAAAATTGATTTCAAAACCCTGGGTCTTCAAAATTATCAATTCTTCCCATTTTACCCCCAGGACTCTGAATTTCAAAATATTTTCTCAGGAAAACGATCTGGATAGTTTTCAATATGGATTTCAGTCACTTCACCTCAGATTTTGCCCCTTTTTACAATTTCAAATATCCTCCTTTTACAAAATCGCCCTACAAGGGCCAACTCTTTCCAAAATTCCTGTTTTGCCCATTAGTCCAGATTTTATGAAAATTCCAAAAAGAAGTTGTTGTTTTATCCTTATTTCAATAAAGAAGCAATGTGGGACCCACACTGAGGTGGTGTCACACAAGCTTTCCTTTTGAAAATTTGAATTTCGAAAAACCCAAAAATATAGGAGCCTTGTCCCCTGGATTGGTGCCACTTGTCCTTTCTCTCTCCTCTCATCCACATGCCAAGTGTCAGTGTGGGGCTACCTTCAGAAGCCGCCACATGTCATCCCAATTATCTGCCATATGTCACCCTATCCATCCTGCGCCATGTGTCATTTCAAAGACTACCAGGAGATGCCAAGTGTCATAGGTTGTCCTGTCTAGAAAAAGTGGAGTTTGTCTCCTCTGAGGTGGCGCCACTTGAAGTGTGTCTCCTGCAGAGGACACGTGTCAACCTCTCCCTCCTTCTAGAAAAGTATCCTGACACGTCTCTTCCTACTTTTTTCAGAAAAGTAGGAAACATGTGTCACTCCTAAATTCCTACAAAAAAGGTAGGCTTGTCTCCTCTGAGGTGGCGCCATCTGGAGTGTCTTCTGCAGAGGACACATGGCAAGCTCTCATTTCCTCAGAAAAAGCAAGTGCCATGTGTCGTTTTCTGTTTTCTTCAGAAAAACTAGAATTCAAAAGTTCAAAACTCCTCATAGGTGGCGCAAATCCTGAACTCCTACCTTTTTCATCCTGTCTGAGATGGCGCCACATGGCCTGGCCCACCTTCTCTCCCCTCTGCCACGTGTCATCTTCTGCTTCTTTCAGAAAAGAAGGTGACACATGTCTCCTTCTCACTCCTTCAGAAAAAGTAGAGGACACATGTCCTCTCCCTACTTTTTTCAGAAAAGTAGGAGACACATGTCACTGTCCTCTTTTTCCTCCCTCTTGCCACATGGCATTGTAGGAGCCACCCTGAGGTGGCGCCACATGTCCATCCTCCATTCCTCCAGGGCCAACCTCCATTTGAAATTCGAATTCTCCTCTGAGGTGGCGCCATCTGAAGAACCTCCTCCAGCAGGCTGACACTTGGAACCATCCTGGACTGCCACATGTCCAGATCTCCTTTCACCAGAAAAAGCAAAATTCAAATTCCTCTGAGGTGGCGCCTTCTGAGCCCACTGCTCTGTCCTTCTGACATGTGTCAAACACCTTTTGAGGTGGCACCATTCCAGGACTCCACTTGGCTCCATTTTCATTTTTTATTTTATTTTAATAAAGGTAGCCCACCATGAGGTGGCGCCACCTGAAGACTCCCTACAAAAAGTGAATTTGAAATTCAAACTTCAAGAGAACACCCTCTGAGGTGGCGCCTCCTGGGAGTTCCCTGCAGAGAGAATCAAGCAAACTTTTGAAAATTTCCAAATTCCCCCTGCTGAGGTGTCTCACCCACAAAATTTCCATTTTTTTTATTTTTCTCAAAAAATCAAAAGAGCCTTTTGAGGTGGCGCCACCTGAGGGCTCCCTGCTGAAGACAAATTCGAATTTCAAACCCCTCAGATGGCACCCCCTGAGATGGCGCCACATGGAGGGCTCAGATTGAGCCTGTTTGAATTTCAAAAATTTTTAGAAAATTTATAAAAACAAGGGTTCACGCCCAACCTAAAAAGAGATCATTTTTTTTTAGCTTTTGTGAACTTGGAAAATCCCACCTAGCCTTCCTAACATCTGATTTTGAACCTTGGAAATCGTGCCCCCTTTGGCGCATTGAAGAAGGTGGAGTAAAGTTCGTGCCGTGGCCAATCCGATTCCAACAGAGCTCGATTTTGGTGGACCATCCGAAGCTCGGAGCGAAGGACGAAGGAAGCTCGTGATAGCTGCCCCTTTCAAGAGCTCCTACGCTGCGTAACGAAGCAAGGTGCACTTCTTTTCCCCTTGATGTGATTCTATAATCCGAATCGGGAGTCGTTTGAAGAAAAAGCTCATCCGAGGGATGGATTGAGTTATTCTCATAAAACGACATATATAAAAATGTTTTGTTATGCTTCCTTGATGAATTTTAACATTTATATAGTTAGCTAGGTTTAATTTGCATTTTATTTCATTCATTTAGCATATTTCATGAATTAATTAGGATTAATTTAGCCTTTATTTCAATTCTGCTTATTTTTAGTAGGTCTCTGTTTTTGTCAGTCAGTCCACACGTCATTTCATGCATTTGTTTTTTATTAAAAATCCCAAAAAAATCACGGAATGCTCCCTTAGGTGTCCCTGAAATTTTTCCAAAAATTCGGAGGCATTTGAATTTGTTTACTGCAGTAAACGTTCAAAATGACAAGTCGGGTTTTTTTACCCGGGATGAGTTTTGAAAATCATTTGCCGACTTGTAAAATCGAGATATCCCTCATGGGAGATCCGATTTTCGATCCGAAAGATGTTCTGAACTCGGGAGAATGTATAGTTTTTAATATGAGTTTTTTAGATTTTTCTGATTTTTTTTTATGTCTGATAAAAATCCGAGAGTTCGGGACACGTGTCAAAGACTAATTCGGGCCTCTGAGATCTTGGATCGACTTAGGGCTATGGTTTCTCTTTGTGTGTTGCTCCAAATCCGAAACTGTAAAAAGTTAAAGTGGTTTCCGAGATGTACTCTGTTTGAATCTGAAAGCCTGTAAGTTTTAGAACAGTGTTGACCCCTGCTTCGGATTTTTTTTGTCAGCCCCCTATTTTGCTACATTTGTCGGTTCTGATAGTTTAGGCAGAAATAGTTATATTTTTATCTGTGTTTCCGTTGATCAAATGTCAAAGTCATAAACATAAAAGTTGTTTATGTAGGTGTCTTTCATAACTATGATTAATTTCATAAATTTCCATGGCCGTTTTGTATTTCTTTAGTATTTTTCATCAGATTAGTGTGATTTTTACCTCTGTCAGAACTAAATCTCTGTTATTGAACTCACCATGGCTCAAATCCCGAGGCTATAAAAACTAAAAATGTTCCATTTCAGTTCTTTTAGTAGTCTGCAAAATATCAGAAGTTTCCATGGTGTAAATCTTGCATTATCATATTAGGCATTGCATTTGGTTCGGATCCATAGGCAAAATCCATCATTTTAGGACTTTCCTTGAATTTTAGCATTTAAATCATATCATTTCGTGATTTTTAGCATTCTAGGTTGTTTATCAGAGTGTTTAGATGCTTCATACCGAATTTGGTGCAATTTGGAATCCATTTGAGGTTCGGATCATCCATAATACCAAAAGAGGGTCCCGCAGGACCCGGATCCAAGCAAAAAACAAGCAAAATTCGTTATTTTGAGTAAATTGCAAAATGCCAAATTCTGATTTTACAGTCCTAATGTGTTTAGCAGCATGTCATATTGCATTTCATCATCATTGAATTCAATTTGAATTTCGAAATCCCAATTTTACTAAGTTTTCCTTCAAAAAACCCTGATTTTAAAGGTATAACTTTATAATTAGGGGTATTTTGGTCATTTTGACCACCAATTCCGAATTTCAAACTGTTTTCCACTGAATTCCCTGCATTTACATCATTTCAAAACATCAAGGAAGCATGATCATAGGGTTTATATCCAATTAAATCCAATAATTTCATAATATTATTGGAAAATCTTGGAAAAACCCACATATTTGAGCTAACTTTATTTCAAGCTTGGCAGGGACATTCCAAAGAAGGAGCTGAAGTCTGCAAATTTCTTTTATTTCCTTCATTTAGTGATGTAATAATATAAATTTTGGAATAAAAGAGTTAATTTCCTGCTTAGACTAGGATGCATATCATATAGTTTAAATTTATGCAATATCCTGCTTATGTGATTCATGCATTTTATTTCAAAAGCACTATGGATGTTCACGAATGGCACGTGCACCAACTCTTAGGGAGTTGATGGACTCGGTGGAATCCATATTTACGGCCCTAGTCGGAATATGGACGAGACCCAGATCCATCATCTTTCTATTAGTCACATTGAGCCTACACTCTTAGGCTATCTTGAAAATGCACATCATATTTCCAAAGTTTTCAAAATCATGTGCATCAAATCAACTAAATTCTGAACATATTCATGGCCACAGTCAGAATATGTGAAGGATTTATTTGGACTTAATGCACATTTTCCAACCAATCCCTCAGAAAATCTTTTCAAAGGGCATTCATTTACTCATGTCATTTGCATCATGAAATCATTGATTTTCTCAAGATTTTCTCAAGAAAACTTCATTCTTAAGAAATCGATTTCTCAAGAAACTCTAAGGATTTTTCAAAATCGGTTTTCCAAAGACAAGTTTTTCCACAGCTTTTCCTGGAAAATGATATTTTCTTAAGAGATTCAAAAGAGTTTTTCAATCTTTCTCCAAGATCAAAATCGATTTCCAAGTATTTCAAGGGTAAAAATTCCTAAGATTTCAATTTCCCAAGTTTTGAATTTCCTTTCCTAATGAGTTTTCCTATAAATTTTCCATTATTTTCCTAAGAAAACTCTCAAGGTCCAAGTTTTCCTAAGAAGTATTTCCCTTTTCAAAGGTTCACCTTTTTTCAAGAATCACTTCCATTTTCCCAGGATTTTCAACTATTCCTGATTTTCTCACATCTTTATAAGCTTTCTCATGTTTTCAAAAACCCTTTTTATCTGAGTTTCCTGAGAAATTGACCCTTTTCCTGAGAGATTCTTTCCAACTCCAAATGTTTTCTAAACATACATCATGTTTTCCAACTTGCATTTTCCAAAATCTCATAGCACATGCCTGAATTCTTTGTGCATCTAGGATAGAACACGATTTTGATGATTTAACTAAGTCAAGCATAGTTTTGGTCCTTGGTTCGATTACCCCTGTTAAAGGCGGCAGGAACGGTCGAACCTCGTACCGACAGGTCGAGCCCCATCCCATGGATTTTCCCGCAATTTTCAAAAACGGAGGCGAGTATTTCAAAAGCAATTTCCAAAATCGGGTCAAAGTTTGAAGCGCGAAAGCGTTTCCCTCTTTCTCTTCCGCAAGGAAGGGAAGACGGGGAAAAATTTTGCGACGAAAACAGAAAGTCAAGCTAAATATATTCAATGTCACGATGGGACCAGCAGGAGACATGGACTGCTTTCATATAGATATTGCACATGAGCTAGTGGAAGAGCAGCCCGAGTTGTATATTACTGAGGATTCTTTAGATTTGTACCATGTAGAGAAGAATAATTGTATAGATAGTGTAGATGTGTCTAGAGTGGCGTCTGAAAGACCACCTTGGGGAGCTGTCAGTGAGCCTCTTCCCCCACTTGCGGAGACCCCCGCCAAATCCTCGATCGAGTCACCTCTGAAACTTGAGTTGAAACCCTTACCGGATTCACTCAAGTATGCTTATCTCGGAGATGATAAGACTCTGCCTGTGATCATCTCATCCCTGCTCACTGAGGAGCAGGAGCAGAGATTGTTGACTATTCTTTGAGAGCACAAGGCAACGATTGGCTGGGGAGTTGCTGATCTAAAAGGGATTGATCCTTCATTCTGCATGCATAGAATCCATTGTGATGTGGAAGTCAAGCCAGTTAGGGATATGCAGAGAAGGCTAAATCTCAATATGAAGGAAGTGGTGAAGAACGAGGTGGTGAAGTGGTTGGATGCCAGAATCATTTACCCTATTTCTGATAGTCAGTGGGTCAGTCTGATTCAGGTTGTGCCAAAGAAGTCAGGACTCATTGTGGTTGAGAATGAGAAGGGTGAGAGAATTCCGATGAGAACCACTAAAGGATGGCGAGTCTGTATCGATTATCGGAAGCTGAATGTGGCAACTAAGAAAGATTATTTCCCATTGCCATTCATTGATCAGATATTAGAAAGACTCGCAGGACAGAGCTACTACTGTTTTCTAGATGGATATTCAGGATACAATCAGGTAGCTGTCCATCCTGACAACCAGGAGAATACTACATTTACATGTCTGTATGGCACCTTCGCATTTAGACGTATGCCGTTTGGGCTCTGTAATGCCCCGACCACTTTTCAGAGGTGCATGCTTGCTATCTTCTCGGACATGATTGATGATGTGAGGGAAGTTTTCATGGATGACTTTTCAGTTTATGGCTCTTCTTTTAAAGATTGCCTCCAAAAACTTACTCGAGTACTGAGTAGGTGTGCGGAGACAAATCTTGTTCTGAGTTGGGAAAAGAGTCATTTTATGGTTCAGGAGGGGATTGTGCTTGGACACATTGTGTTCAAACGTGCCATTGAGGTTGATAGAGCGAAGGTGGAATCCATTTCCCGTTTGACTTCACCCACCTCTGTGAGGCAGATTCGGTCATTCTTAGGGCATGCGGGCTTTTATAGGCGGTTCATAAAAGATTTCAGTAAGATCTCGCGACCACTGTGTACTTTATTAGAGAAAGACCAGCCCTTTGTTTTTAGCGAGGATTGTATGAAGGCCTTTGAGATTCTCAAAGAGGCCTTGATTACTGTACCCATTTTGAGACCTCCAGATTGGACTCTTCCATTTGAGATTATGTGTGATGCATCTGATTATGCTATGGGGGCTATTTTAGGACAACACATTGATAGGAAGCCCTATGTGATCTACTATGCTAGTAGAACTTTGTCTGATGCTCAAATGAATTATACTACGATAGAGAAGGAGCTACTTGCGGTAGTTTTCGCATTCGACAAGTTTAGGTCCTATTTACTCGGTTCGAAGGTGGTTGTCTATTTTGACCATACTGCATTAAAATACCTGTTAAATAAGAAAGACACCAAACCGAGATTGATTCGTTGGGTTCTACTACTATAGGAGTTTGATCTCGAGATTCGAGATAAGAAGGGAAGCGAGAATGTAGTAGCAGACCATCTTTCTAGACTGATCGTAGAGACCACGCAGGATCAGAGGCCGATCAATGATTCTTTCCCCAACGAGCAGATCATGACAATTAGGACATCGCAGTTACCCTGGTTTGCATATATTGTGAACTATTTGGTTTCGAGGCAGATACCTGAGCATTGGAACAAGAATGAGCATGAGAGATTCCTATCTCAGGTGAGGCACTATTATTGGGATGAACCAGAATTGTTCAGATACTGTGCAGATCAGATCATTAGGAGATGTGTTCCGGAGGAGGAGTACCAGTCCATTCTTAATTTTTCCCATTCATTAGCCTGTGGAGGGCATTTTAGTAGTAGGAAGACGGCTGCAAAGGTTTTGCAGTCACGATTTTATTGGCCTACACTCCACATGGATGCTCATGAGTTCTGTAGGCGTTGTATTCGATGCCAGCAGATTGAGAACATGTCCAAGAGGGACATGATTGTAAACACCCCAAATTTTTCTCATCTATTCTTAAAAATCCCTCCTCGTGTAGTGCCAACCCTGTAGGTCAGTGTAGGAGTCAAACCCCGAGTCAGTTTCAAAAAATCAACATTTTACCCATTTTCATTAGGAAAATTACCATTTTACCCCTAGGTCATCCCGGACCCTAGTCAGTCGGAGTCAACTAAGCTCATTGGTTAGTTCAGAACATTTAGAATATCAGTCATTTCAAATTCATTTGAGCTCACAGTGAGAAGACCATTTTCATTTCTGACAATTCCTGCCAAAATGGGATCATTTCTTCAGAAATGAGCTCATTTCTTGCTCAAATCCAAGCCAATTGTCTCTGAGTCAGTCATTCACAGTCCGTCTTATCCCCCAGAGTATAACTTGAGCTCACCAGGAGTTCGAGTGCTCCTGTTTCAGTTCAAAACCATTTCTAAGTGTCCAGGAGCCCATTTTAGTCCATTTCAGCTGAAATTGAGCTAAGTTCAGTCAATTGAGCTAGTGTTCGAGCTTCGATTTTAGTTCATGTCAGTATTATTGACTTTTTTTTTAGCTCAAAGCCAGCTCAAATTCGTAATTCATTTCACTCCAGTGACCATTCCGTACCATTTCTCTAAAAATGACAACTTTTCTTGAAAATTCAGTTGGAAAGGTCAGTTGAGTCAGTGTCTGGTGAGTTCATTTGAGTTTTGAAGCTCTAAAACCCAGCTCAATCTAGCTCATCTCAGTTCAATCCAGCTCGAACCCCAATTTTCAGTGTCACTCTGACCCAGTAGAGTCCCGAAAACCATTTCTTGACCTATTTTGCAAATTTTATCAATTTTAATGCTTTTTAAACTAGTACAGCTGCCAATCGGGGTCTAACATCTAAAATTCTTCATTCAGGGTCTGCATTTCGCATGTCATTTTTCATCATTTCATATCATTTCTCAGCATTTCATAACATTTCATCACATTTCATTTCATTTTCGAAGTCCAGAACTCCAGTTTTATAAATTTCAATCCAGATTGAGTTTTAAAAGTTTTCAGAAATCAATTTCAAACCCCGGGTTTTCAAAATTGACATTTTTACCCCCGGGAGTCTAAATTTGGAAATATTTTTGCAAGAGAAATAATCTGGATTTATTTCAAACTCAAATTTTTGAATTCTACACTGGATTTGCTTCGTAACGAGATATTGAACTTCAAAATCCAAGCTCGCTTTAAAAACTGCCAAAAATAGCTCATTTTGCATGGAAATTTTCTGAAAAGACTATTTTACCCCTCTAATCGTCAAAATAAATTTCAAAAGTAGAATTTGGACCCGCTCTGAGATGGCCCATTCATTTACAATTCTCTTTTATTAAAAAAAAAATTTGTGTTTCTTTTCAAATTTCTTTTTATTTGTTGGTGTTTATTTATTTTTTTTATTTATTATTTTATTTTGTGAGGTGGGACCCGTGAGGGGGTCGCCCAAACCTCCAGCCCAGTTCCTTTCTTCTTTTTCCTCCATTTTCTTTTTTTTTTATTTTATTTCTTTTCTTTCCTTCTTTTTTTCTTTTCTTTCTTTCTTCTTCCTTTTTCTTTTTTTTCTTTCTTTCTTTATTTCCTCCTTTCTTTCCTCCCTCTCCACTCACGTATGATAATCCAGCCCCCCTTCTCTTTCCTCTTTCCCTCTCCTTTCTTCCCCCTTTCTTTCCTTTTCTTTCTCCCTTCTCTCTTTCCTTCTTCTCTTCCTTCTTCCCTTCCTTCTTCCCTTTCTATTTTCCCTCCACAGCCGTATGGCTACAGCCATTCATGTTACAGCCCTTTTTCATTAATCAATAAAAACTTAGGGAAAGATTTCATCTTTCCTAAGTTACCAACCAAAACAAGAGGAACGGCTGCCTCCCATCTCTCCTCTCATTCACGCATCTTTTCATTAGCCCTCTAAAAACTTAACTCCATCCTCAATTAAAACCTAAGTTTTAGGTTTTAATTGGGGGAGCATTTTACACGGCTGGGCATGATTATTGACAACTTTCCTTTCCCTTTAGATTCCCCAACATCATACGGGTGGCCCATAATTCCCTTTTTCATGGGGACTCCCTCTCATGGATTCAGGGGGCCATACGGCTGCACCCTGCTTCCTCTCTCAGGCATCTCTCATCCAACGCACCTCTCATCTCTCTCTCTCTCTCCCTTGAACTCTCTCTTTCTCTCCTCTTTGGCTGCCATTTTCCATCCCTTCAAGCTCCAGCCCTTCTTCAATCAGCCACAGCCTCCTCTTCAATAGCTACCAACCTTCTAACAGCCACCATACAGCCACCACACAAGGATCGTCCAGCCTCTCCTTCAGCCCCCACGCCCAGCAGCAGCCATGCAGCTTCTCCTTCATCTTAAGTCATCTCCAGCAGCACCACCAACTGTAGCAGCAAACCTCTCTACCACAGCCGGTGCTCACCTTCAACCTTGCAGCAATCTCCAGATTTCACCATTGTAGCAGCACCATCTTCCTACAGCCCCAACTCTTCAATCGATTCCACACCAGCCGGCAACCACTTCCTCAAGCCATAACTCCAGCCAGCAGCATAGCAACAGCCTCCTTCAAGTCCAGGTTCAGCATCAACCTTCTTCAGCCCCCTTTTGGTAGCAGCCAACCGTTGATTGTGGTCTGGATTCCGACAGCACTTCCCAGCAGCCACTTCAATCATCACAACAGTCACCATCCCTAGCAGCTTCTCCACCTCAAGTCCATCCGTTGGTGCAGCACATCAGCTCCAACAAGCACAAGCCATCATTCCATCCGGCGATCATTTGCTTCAGTCGGTGCAGCAATAAGCATCAAGCTTATTCCAAAGGAGCTCACACCTCCATTGTTGTTATTTCTCCATTATCCGCAGCCGAACTCTCAAGGAGACTCTCTTTGGTCTTTTGCTTCAACCGACCCAAGGTAAGATCCTCGCATCGTTAGTGCTTGTTTGATGAAGTTTATGATTTTTTTTTATCTTTTATGTCAAGGCTATCTAGGTGAGAGGATCCATCCGATGGATGGATCGGATCCGTCTCACTTGTAGCCAATATCAAAATAAGCATCGTACCCTCTCAACCTTTATTTCATTTTCTGTTTATTTTCATGTCGATTATACATTTGTAGGCATTACATTTATTTTATTTTATTGCTTTATGCGTGTTTCATTGGTCTCATTAATGTTTACCTAGAGAACTATAAGTTTTGATTTTATGCATGAAGTCCAGTTATTATTTTATGCTTGATTTTTTGTCAATAAATTCTAAAATTTTTGTTATGAA
Source organism: Nuphar pumila (assembly GCF_984573655.1). Lineage (NCBI taxonomy): Eukaryota > Viridiplantae > Streptophyta > Magnoliopsida > Nymphaeales > Nymphaeaceae > Nuphar > Nuphar pumila. Next base: position 51,110,432 of record NC_143265.1, on the reverse strand, counting down.
TGACTCTATTTGTCTGCAATCTTCTAACAAAAATTCGAATTGATTTAATGTATATAACTTCATTTTAAAAATAAAACCCTAAACCGGGTTTTCTGTTTCTCTGAACTTCCAATTTCTGCTTTAGCAGACAAAACCCATAAAATCGCCCCCTGTGGAATATTCAAATTGTTCTCCAAAAATCACAGTGGATTCATAATCGAATCTACTGATGATCTGGAAATTTTGAAGTTTTTCCAGTTAGTTTTGACCTCTGTAAAAAATCGGATTTCTCAGACCCTTGGGAAAATCTTGATTTTCCTTCGTCAGGGTATAGACAGACCCTAATTCACCAAGTCCACCCAATCCATAGTCCTTCTGCAAAAACTTTCAACATGAAAGTTGTTCCTAATATATTTTCCTGTCATTTCCCAAAATTTAGGAATTTTGTTGAACTGTTTCATTATTTTTCCCGAAATTTGCATGTCTGTCTGACAGATTTCAATATTCCAAAATTCCAGAGATTTGGGTCTCTGATAACAGCATGCCCTTTTCCAAACCGTAACCCGAATCCCAATTCTATAAAAATAGGAAATCTTACTCTGTTTATCAGGGACATTTGGCCATAATTTAAGACTTTTTCCCATCTGTCTACTATTTTTCCCATGTTTTCTACCGAAACCTGTCTGTTTCCCCTAAATCCTAGAGTCGCCGGATTCCGATCCGACTTGCCGGAGTGGTACAGCTCCTACCATAGGTCAAAACCAGAAAGTGTTAAAGGCAAAAATCCTTGCCTTACTGTCCTCTGTCATCCCATAAAATTTGGGAAATTTTTATGGAAATTTGATATCCTAAATTCACTTTAGAATCAACATTTTAGGCAAAAATCACAAAATTTAGGGTTTTTATTTGAATTTCCATATTTAAAAATACAAAAAAAATAAATTTTCGAGCTCCATTATGTTTTTAGGGTTATTTTAGGTGTCCATGCCAAATTTGGTTTAATTACAAGTTCATTTGCTTCTTGTGTTAGTTTATCTTTAAATTCAGAAGCGAAAATCAGGTTAAATTTGATATTTATGATATTTTCGCCATTTTAGGGTTTTTATCATGTACATGAGCATATAGAATTATTTTAGGGTTAATTTCAATGTCATTTGCATTTCACATTTTTCATTTTTGCAAAATTTATTTCAGAAAACCCTGGTTTCAAGGCCAGTCTTGTTATCGAGGGTATTTTTGGTCATTTTGACCTAAATTTCGAAATTTCAATTTCTAATTATCCAAAATTTCATGCATATCATCATATTTTATCATATTATGTTTGATTTATTTCATTTGATTTTCAAAATTCCAAAATTTATAAAAATTCTTTCAGAAAACCCTGATTTCAAGGTCATCAAGAGTATTTTGGTCATTTTGACCCCAATTTCGAATTTTCAAGTTTATTTTCAAAATTTATTCATTATTTATTATGTTTATATCAAAGGGGGTATGATTTGGGGTTTATATCTGAATAATATTCGATAATTTCCCATATTTTCGGATAAATTCAGAAAAACCTACATTTTTGTGCTAACCTTGTTTTCTAGTTTTGCAGGAACATTCAAGAAGAAGACTTAGCTTTTATTTTTTTTTATTTCAATTCAATGTAACCTCAAATGTAATAATTTGGAATAAGAGTTACTTTTCTGCTTAGAATAGGGCTGCATTGCATATAGTTTAATTTATGCAAATTTCAATATGTGATGTATCATTCATGCACATTATTTCAAATTCACTATGGTTTACACGAATGGCACGTGCACAAGCTCTTATGGAGTTTATAAACTCGGTGAGATTCGTATTTATGACCATAGTCAGAATACGAAGAAAACCAAGATTTATGATCTTCGTATTAGTCACATTCAGCCTACACACTTAGGCTAACTTAAAAAATGCACTGCATTTCTCAAAGTTTCAAAAGGATTTCCCAATTCCTCAATTGAAATTTCCTTTTCAAATTCATATTCATTCATTCATATTATTCAAATTGCATTATTCTCAAATTCATTTTCCAATTTCAATTTAAAAAAAAATCAGTTTTCTCAAGAGTTTCCAAGTCTTTCTCAGGATCTGATTTTCTCAAAATCCTAAGTTTTTCAAATGACATTTCAAAACATTTCCCAAGTTCAAACCAAGATTTTCCAATGTTTTAAAATTCTCAAATTTCAAAGTCTCAAGTTTTCAAAAAGATCGATTTTCTCATGATTTCCCATTTTCCTGAGAACTCAGTTTCCTGAGAATCCATTTTTCATGTCAAAAGTCATTTTCTAATGAATTTCTTGATTTTCTCAGAATTCTCAAATCTATTTTCTCAGAAAAGCAATTCCAAATTTCAAAATCGATTTTCTAAAGTTCAAATTTTTCTGAGAAATCACTTTCCAATGCAAATTTCTGATTTCCAATAAAATTCAATGATTTTCCCAGGAATTCCATTTTCAAGCATTTTCCAGTCCTTGTCTAAATGCATTTCAATTTTCCAAAGCAAACATCATATTTTCTCAAACTTGCATTTTTCAAAATTCCATAGCACAAGCCTGATTCTTTGTGCATTCTAGGAAAAATAGAGCATAATTTAGATATTTGAGTCAAGTTAAAGCACATAATTGGTCCTTGGTTCAATTACCTCTGGTAAAGGTGCCAGGAACGGTTGAACCTCGTATCGACAGGCGGATCCTATTCCATGGAATTTTCCCGCAAATTTTCAAAACGGAGGCGAGTAAATTTTCAAAACAATTTTCAAAACTTTGGTCGAGTTTGACTCGCGAAATTCGTTTCTCTCTCGCAAGGGAGGGGAAAATTTTTGCGATGATAACAATGATGCCCTTGCTTCCGATTTTGATAGTCGAGATTTTTGATGTGTGGGGCATTGATTTCATGGGACCATTTTCGCCTTCATTCAGAAATTTATACATTCTGGTGGCGGTTGATTATGTGTCCAAGTGGGTCGAGGCTGTGGCAACCAAGACCAATGATCATAGAGTAGTGCTTAAGTTCATTAAGCACAACATTTTCAGTCGTTTTGGTGTGCCACGTGCGATGATTAGCGATGGTGGCAAGCATTTTAGGAATGTACAGATAGCTTCTCTGCTGAGACGATATTCTGTCAATCATAGATTCACCACTCCATATCATCCGCAGACTAGTGGACAGGTTGAAGTGTCCAATAGGGAGATTAAGCGAATTTTAGAAAAGACAGTTCGCCCGGACCGCAACGATTGGTCCCAGCGCTTAGATGATGCACTTTGGGCATATAGAATTGCATTTAAGACTCACATTGGAATGTCCCCGTATCGCCTTGTATTCGGGAAAGCATGCCATCTTCTTGTCGAGCTAGAGCATAGAGCGTATTGGGCTATCAAGAAATTGAATTTTGACCTCACCCAGGCTGGCAAAGAGAGAGCACTCCAGCTCTCAGAATTAGAGGAACTCAGGAATGATGCATATGAGAATGCCAAATTATGCAAAGCTCGCACGAAAGCGTTTCATGATAAACATATTTTCAGGAAAGTGTTTGAACCAGATCAGAAAGTGTGGCTATACAATTCTCGTTTACATTTATTCCCAGGGAAGTTGAGATTGAGATGGACAGGTCCTTACATTGTGAAAGAAGTATTTCCCCATGGAGCAGTGACATTATTTGATCCTATGACCCAAGGTACATTCAAGGTGAATGGGCAAAGATTGAAGCCCTTTATTTCAGATTCCTTGCAGGATGGTGAGTGTGAGATAGTGCATCTCATGAAGGCATGAGGATTCAACCAGAGGGATGTATCATATGTACACTAGTTTATTTTTCATTTCAGTATTTTCCTTTATTCAGTATTTCATATGTGTTAACATTTGTTTTGATGTATGCAGAATGAATCTAACACTTAGTATATCAAGTTACCAGGTACAGAGCAGAGCTTTCAAAGAAGAAAAATATCAGATGAAATTCAACTTCATAAACTCAGAGCAGATCAGGTTGTATCTATCCTTTCCCCCATATTCTTTTTATTGTATTTTAGTGTGCATTTGCATTGCATTTTTACTTATTTTGTATGCCACTATGGACAGTGTCATTCAAGCATGGGGGGGGTGGTTTAGATGCACACAAAAATTTCAAATTTTTTTTTATGACTGGTAATTAAAGTAGGCATTTGAGAACAAGTTGTAGCATATATGATTGTTTTTGGCATAATCTAACAGTTTAAAAAAAAATTAAGCCCCATAAATTTTTTTTTTCTCTGAACTAATTCGAATAGAGTAGTTAGTTATTAGAAAATTCAAAGAAAAGATAGTATTTGATTGTTAGAAAATTTTGAATCACTTATGTATAAGTATGCACAATATGTTTTGTGAAAGAAATAAGCAATGGAAAGATGTTTTTGAAAAATGAGTTTAAAAGAATAGAGCTACGTTTAGTTGTTGATGTCTTCGTGAATCATAGTAGTGGAAATCAGACACGAGATGAAGTGTTTGAGTCTCTTAACGAAAAGGATAACGAAGGAAATCATCCTCTTATCTAGTTGATATCTGTGGCCTTTGTAGTTCGAGTAAGTAGAATCTGAAAGGTGTTTTACACCTGGTGCCCTAAAGCCAGCTGGTTTGGGAGCCACCGGTTCGAAAGCTTCTTACATGGACTGCATAGAAAGCCTAAGAGATAGAGACATTGCACATGAAGAGAGGAAAACTATACGTAAACTATTAGAATAGAAGGTCTAGTGACTCGAGCAATTAAGTCTGAGGGATACTTTGTATCTAGTGCCCTAAGGTTGGCCAGCCTGGGAGTCACTGACCCAAAGCTCGCTACACGGGTCACGAAAACTGACTATTCGAAATAGTGCTCATGTGAGAAGAATGCTCAAGAGAACAAAGTTGAAAAAGTGTGAGAATGAAAGAAAACGAATGTGCTGAATGAGAAAATTTTTATTGCTTAGGCATATATGTGTATTACTGTGCAGAAAATATACAAGTGAGGATAAATGAGTAAAACATAAGAATACTTGACTTTCTGAGAAAAATCATAAAATAGCTACAATATTAGAAAAGTGAAGGAAAAAGAATTTTTACTGTGGTGGCATGAGATTTTTAAACTTGTTTTGAGAATGTCAATTACATGAAATATTTGTTCCAACTGCATTCTTAAGAGCCTAATATTTTTGAAAAATCATCCTCGCATTTCATTGATGTTTGTGCGTAGCATCTCTGCAAACCCTCACGAGACCTTACTCGTCCACTGGTGTAAACCAGGGGTTTAAAAGGCTTGTTGCATATGCTAAATGCAACCGTGATTCCTACGAAAGTGAGTTAGTTTGTATGCATTCATATTTAGCATTTCTTGTCTTTGTTGCACAACATAATTAGGGTTTGTTAAGAGACTAACAAACATTCAAGCATGGGGGTATTTGATGATGCATGAAATGCACATCATGTTAATAAGTTTTTCATGCATTTTGTAACAAGTTTAAGGTTTTAAACCCATTTTTAGATGTATTTTGATAGTAATGGGTTATGGTTTGAATTTTAGAAAAATCAGAGTTAAAATGAGAGAGTTATGACTATTTCAGTGTTTGGGCACGGATTTCGAGGTGGATTGGATCCATATCCGACCCAATTAGGCTGTTTGGACTTTGGATCAACCTTTAAAAAGCCCAAAACCCAACCCACATGCCTATCCATATCCATTTCAAAAAGTTTTGCAGAAACCCCCCCCAGAAAGTGGCGCCTAGCAAAATATTTTTTTTAACCTTCTTTCTAAAAAATATCAAAAGTATAAATTATAGTTTCTAAAAACCCTAGGCGTCTTTGGCTTGGATTTGACGCCCCCTACAGTGCCTCTAGCTCCAGCACCTTCTTCCCCTCCATTCTCCCACGTTTTGGCCATTGAAGACCGGTTTATGCTTGGGTTCCAAGCATATTTTGATCTCTCTTGTAATTTCTATACGTTTCTTCCTTTTTCCTTGCTGCGTTTTCACCATTTTTCTGTGTTTTTGCAGGTGTACCAGAGGTGGAGACTACTAACCTTGATCCGTACTGCGAAACACACGTCAAGGTGAGCCGGCCCTACCTCCATCCGATTTTCTACGCCCTCCGATCGAGAATCGGCGCACATTCCATCATCGGTGGATCTCCAACGTGTTGCAGCTGCAAAAGTGTTGTTTTTGGTGAAGTTCCAGAATTCTCGAACCGTTTGGGACGTCAAGATCAAGCCACGGTCCGCTCTTCTTCATCCCCACGATCGTCGGATCAACCGAGAGGTAGGTCTTCTTCTTTCTTCTCTTCTAGCTAAAACCGAATTGGGTGTGTGATTTTATTTTATTATTTTTCTGTGTGTTTCTTGTTGTTCTTTTCATTTCAACCTTAGAATAGACCTCGTGCACAGACCAGCACGGTAGATCTAGGTGTGATTTCAAATTTTTTATTGTTGAGTCTTATTTTCTATCGTTTTCACCTAAATCGTGTAAATCGGCTAGACTCCTCTCTAACCGATTTTTGTATCCTGTCCAGCATGTTGCAGTGAGTTGTTTTGCAGAAAAAAAAATGTCGAAAAAGTTCATGTTGATTTAGTGTAGTCGTTGGTTGTGATTGAGTATTGTTTTAATCAAATAAAAAAAAAGATATCGGCTAGACTACTTCTAGCCGATCCTTGCGTTTTAGGAAGTTTAGTATTTGCGTGTTTGGATCAATTTTCTGTAGTTTTATTTCATCATTTGAGTTTGTTTATTTGTTTCCTGTATGATTTAGATTCGTTGTAAGTAGGGATAGAGTTAAAGGGTTGTCGTGTGATTTGTTTTGGAATAGTTGTGAGTTAGAGTTAAAATTGAGTTTATGCGTGTGATTTTAATTTCAAGTTGTGATTTGTTTGTGTGGTTGATAGTTTCGCAGTCTCGTAACAGTTGTGTGGTTAAATTCAGTAGTTTAGGGTATTTCTAAAGATTGTTTATTGTTTTATTGTTTGGGTGTTTTAAGCATATTGGGAAAATTATCAAAATCGAGTTTTATTATTGTTTTTGTTTTATAGCATTGTCCAGACGGCTGTAGAGTCTTACATAGTTTGTTATATCAGAAATTTATGTCAATTTGGTTTGTCATATGATGTTAGTTAGATCTTGTTTTTGAAAGAGGTTTAGTAGTTGTAAATTTTTTATGTTTTATTCATTAGAATATTCGTTTGGTTAGTTTGTAGTTTTAGGTGTCTTATGATTTTTAACTTAGATTATTGTTTGATGTTTATTTAAGTGATATGTTCATGATGCATAGTTTTGTTCATGTTTCATTCGTGTAATTAGGAGTTTTGATTAGGTATTATTTTAATTTTCGCAATTTGCTTGTTATTTAGGTTAAATCAATTTTTTTTTTTAGTTTAGTTCTTCTTCTTCTTCCCCAAGGAGGGACGGCAGCCATTAGAGCTCCAATTGAGCTCTAGGTCGATTTTTTTAGAAGGTATTAATTGCAATTAGGTAGGTTAGGAAGATGTCTAGATTCAATGTATTAGGGTTTTATTGCCTTAGTCGTTTTTAGGGGTCATTTAAGTAAGTTTTGGAATTAGGGTAGCATTTAATTCTAGAAAATCGTATTTCTATTTGAGTCTTTTCATTCCCTAGGTAGTTTTAATTGTCTTAGCCTAGAAAGTAGCTCAATTAGGGTTGGCGATTTTTGAGAAGGAAGGTAATTAAGGTAATTGAATTTGAAAAGTTTTTGGAAAGAGTATATTCTTCAAAAATCGTGTGGAGCATTCAAAGGTGTATTAAATTTTGAGTGTGCATTAAAAAAGGGAGTTACTATTTAGCTTTGGAAAGTGTTTTTGAAATTCAATTAAACTTCCAATCTAGGTTTCACGATTTCTAGAAAGAAATAAAGGCAATTTAATTCAATCTTGGAAAGCAAAAATCGTGGGTTTCTAGGTTGGACTTTTCGTTTTTCCAAAGTAAGCTTTAAAGATATTTAAGGAGTGTAACTACCTATTTGATTGGGGCGATTTTTGATAATCTAATTATTCCAAAAAATTCAAGCATTAACATTTATTACCTTATTTTTCCAACGTTCTCTATTGAATTCATTGAGTTTTTTAATTAATTTTAGGTTAATTAGCAGTTTACTAATTTAGTTGACCTAATTAGTTAAGTCAAACCTAGATCGAGTCCAACCTAGTCTAAGTCAAACCTAACCCCAACTTAAGTCAACTGAGGCTACCTCACCCAACCTGAGCCAAGTCAAACCTAACCTAACCTAACATAGTCAATCCCCTTGACTATGCATAGGAGTCGTGTACCTAACTTCCCCCAAGTCTAGTCAACCCAAACCGACCTTAGTCTAACCTAACCTAGTCAAAACCTAACCTAGTTGAGTCCACCCTAGTCTAAGTCAAACCTAACCTAAGCTTAGGTCAACCGAGTCTAACTAACCTAGCCTAACCCAAACTGAGCTCACCCAAGCCAACCCGAACCTAGTTAAGTCAAGACCGAGCCTAGTTGAGTCAACCGAGTAAACCTAACCCTAACCCTATCCTAAACCCGCAGCCTTTGTTCTTTAGTGGATTAATTTCATTTTAGTGTAATTTATTTTGATTTTAGACTAATTAGTTTAGTTATTTGATTTAGTTATAGTGTAGAAGTGTGTGTGCGTAAGTTGTACTCGTTTTGTGTGTGTGAGTTGTGCATTTTGAGTATTTTACTAGTAGTTATTTAGTATTTAACATAGTTAATTAGAATTGCATTTCATTGAGTAGCTTAGTTGCGTTTGCATCATTAATTTAGTAGTGTTAGTCATAGTTTGCAATTTATGATTATTCTTTAATTCATGTAGTAATAGTGCATTCAATAGCAGCATATACACTATCATTCAGTGTCATTTAGATTGCATTAGGTTTAATTTGCATATTGTAGTGTTTAAATAGATTTATAAAGTGAATAGTGCACTCAAAGAAAAACCTGATTTTTGCCCCATCGCACTGTCGTCATTTCATGTGCAAAAATTCTGAGTTTTTAGAAACTTCTTTTTCTATTCACTTTATCAACGTGTTAGCTAACTTCAGACCAAATTTTAGCTCAGTCCGAGTTGGTTTGGTCTGATTTTTAAGCGTTTTGTGAAAACCGCTTTTTCTGATTTTTAAATTACGGGACTTTCGATGTCCTGATTTTTCCCAGTTTTGAAACGCTTATATCTGGAGTTCCAGATATTGTTTTTTCATTCTGTGAAAACTGTCAAATTATTTAATCTGTCAGTTATAGAACAGAACAAGTTTCGGGAAAATCGGACCTGGTTTGCTTTGTCAAACAGTGGTTTTCCGATAACCTGTCAGAAATCTATTTTACACTAGTTAGGGGCATTTTTGTAATTTCCTTAGTTTCGGCATTTTAGGACTGTTTTCAGTATTTTCTGCATGGTAGAAGCTGCATAAGCATCATACAGCATTATTAGCATTAGTTTAGCTAATATTAGAATTAGTTTAGTATTTTATTTAATTATTGTCTGATAATTAGAACTTGTTTTATTAATTTCGTAAAATTAGATTTAGTTTCATTTATAGTTTCATTCTTAGAATAAAATACTAACTTTGCATTTTACTTCATTTTAGGTTGAAAAACATCTTCATTTTTCCAGGGTTCTTTGTCCAAGTGCAAATATCGTCTAAGTGGTGAAAAGACCAAAATACCCCTGGCGTGCAACTGAAGACTGGATTGCTATTTCAAGTTTTTTTTTATTGTAATTTCATTAGTTGTGTAATTGTAGATTGATATTTGTAATTAATAAATTAAATTTTACAGAAATATCTTGATTAATTCTTGTTCCCTGAGGATTCGACCTGTACTTACCACTTTTGTGGAAAGTCGGTTTTTATACTTTTGGTTGACGATTTTCCAAAGTTTTATTGAAAATAATTGTTTTAAAAATATCATTCCAAAAGATCAACCACTGGACAAATTGTGGTGTGCAGCAAAGACACCAAACTTGTGCAAGATGACAAGAAAGGCGTAGGCATCCAAAATGAGGTGAAACAACAGTTGAAAGGGAGTAACTTGCTGCCTTATGCGACTGAAAAGCCGACTAGTGTACCAATTCGAGCTAGTCTCTTAGAAGTCAAGTTGTTTCTAGTTCAAGAGTGTAAGAGCAAGGAAGGACCATGGTTGCTTGCAATACGACATTACCATATGCATTTGTTGAGTGACTGGAGGGTGACTGGGCAGCAAGGGAGACCATTAAACCAAAGCCTAGTGGATGAGAAGAGATTGCGCATTATCCAAATGCAACCTACCTTACCAATGCCAGAATGGAACAAATTTTCATTTGATCCGGGAGGTTGAAGAATGGATGGAGATCAAAGTGTGGCTAGTAGAATTAGAAAAATTAGCATATAATAAGATCAGAGTAGCGCAGTCAGAAATGTGAAATAAGCATGGAGTTGGAGGACCATAACCCACAGGTTTGGAAGATGTCTTGAGGACAAGACTAAACAGAGCATGGTGAATTGATACGAACCTCATTTCAAGTGCCAAAGCATTTGTACAATGAGGGTAATTGCAGTCTCATCCAAGGCGTTACAAGGTCACAATCTCGACAAAACATGGTAAGAGGGTGCACATGGCACATTAGAGGTTTGGGTCAGCAGGCATGCATGTCATGCAAGAATGCGGTAGTGCAAGCAGAGCGTAGCCTACATAGTTGTTCTCAAAGTCACCAGCTCCTCCTCTTGAGTCAACATTAATAACCAATCACTTTCAAAACGGTCTCGATAACCCAGTTGTTCCTAGAACTAGCACGACCTTATTCGGTGAGACTATAAACGGACTGAAAAAACCAATTTCTCCTCTGACACTAACCCAACCTCGTTCGATGAGACCACAAACAGTCTTAAAAACTTAGTTCACCCTAACAGTGGTCTGACCTCGCTCATTGAGACCACAAATGGTCTCTATAACCCAGTTGTCCCAACACTAGTTTGACTTCGTATGATGAGACCCAAAAAGGTCCTACAATCCAATGGCGCCAAAATTGGCATGTCCCAAGTGTCTGCTTCTTTGCCATAAATTAAACCACATTTGATTAGCGACAAAGAGGGACATTTGTAGACACCTAAATTTTTTTACAAAATCCTTAAAGATGACAAACATAGGGATTTGAAAAAAAAAACCATTTTCTATGGGATGCCAAACTAAGTTTGTGGTCTCATCTACTAGACGACAAACTAGCTTTGTTGTTCTACCCTGAGATGACAGTCTACTGTGCGGTCCTGACTAGGATGACAAACCAGCTTTGTCATTCTGTCTCATTAGGCACGTGAATAAGCCTCAGGTAGAGATGTGTCCCAGTTGGACTCAACCTTCTCATGTGCATTTTGTGTAAAATTCTTTATGAATGAATTTTATCCCCATGAGGATAAGAATATATCTAATTAGGTTGAATTAAACCCCAAAAAACCTTGATCCATATCACATCCAAGATTTCTATAAATAAGAGCTGACCCCTAAAGCCTGAAACATCTAAAAATTCCTTGTCTCAGTATTGGCCCTAGAGGAAGAGCCTACCTAAGTCATGCCTGCACTCTAATGCTCTCTCAGCCTAAGCCCTAAATTTCCATACTTACATGGAGGCATTGTCGAAGTCATTGCAAGAAGTTTTGAACCCACACAGAGGTGTGGCTGAACCGAGAAGGGAAGCCTTAGAGAACCATACGAACCCCAAAAGTTTGAAAAGGTATTTCAAAGATCAATTTGCCTATTCATTTGAATTTTATAAATCTATTTGTCATTCTCATACATGTTTAATCTCTTTGCATATATGATAATACAGTGAGCATCAAACTATAAAGATTGAAAACATGCTTTGCTTTACCTTTTTCTTGAACAAAAGGATGGCTAGGGCTTGAAACGAGTGTTCCCACATCTTTTAAAGGCCTTCAAAAATGAATTTAGCAAAATTCATGTAAGTTATTCTTCTCCTTTAAAAATTTTTATCTGCATCTTTGTCATCAGATACTCATGTACTCTAATGCTTGTATAACTCAAGGGCATGCTGATGCCCAACCAATAGACCTGATAATTACATGATTTTTAGGACAACTTATGGGATGATGGGACAATTATCTTGCCAATAATCACAAGATTTCTACACTAAATGAGGTAAAATAGGACCTTTAGGGAATCCCTTTACCTAATAATCATACAAATGCCACCTTTACCCCTATTCACAATATATTGTTTCATTTTGCTGGAGATATAGGTGATGTATACTAAAAAATAAGGATTCAACTCATCAATTTAAGATGTAAAACACTTTCATGTTTTAGATGGTACAAAGATACCTTCCTGTCAAAGTTCTATCTACTTTCAGATCCAAATAATGATTTCTAGAAAGAAAATTTTATCTCAGATGTAACGCCATAAAATCCGAACTTAAGAAATCCTTAGTTTTTTTTTTTGAAAACATTACGCAAAGCAGTATAACCATAAGGGAAAACAGTTGAAAATTTTGAGTGGGTTAAAGGAGGAAACAACAAGTAGGAATATTTTATTACCACTAGTTTACAAAATAAGAGGGAAGAAGCAATACATCAAGTCCCATTACAAAAGTCTCCCCGACAAGGGATTTCCCGAAACCAACTACCAAGATGCCAAAGTTTTAGAGTGTGGATTTAATTCTCTACGGCACATCGATCACCATCGCATCACTAGTAGTCGCCACCTGTATTTCCATAAAACAGAGTCAGTACTCTTGCGAGTTGGAGATAAAGAATTCACAACTATCCATTTTATGAGAAACATAAGCAGTAATAATGTGGTACACAACTATTAACAATGGCTAATTATAAGTAAATCTAACATAATGGAACGGTAAGAAACATTTGCAGAATTTAACAAGTGCAACTATAAGCCAGAGACAGTAAGCAGGAAAAATACACCTTTGGCAATATGATTAGAAATAAGCAGTAAGAACATCATCAAGTGACTGGCATGCTCATGTGATTATAGTTAACATTCAAATACAACACGAAGCAGTTCAACAATTGTAACTATGAGCAGATAAATATGATTTTAATTACAGAGTTATCATAAGGCAGTGAGTGACAACTTCATGTAACAAGCATGCAACTAGATTCATAACCAATGTAATTACACAATTAAGCAATTAAGCAATTAAGCAATTAAGCAATTAAATAATTAAATAATCAAGCAGTTGAGCAAGTAAGCCATTGAGTAATCACTATGATAGAAACATCCCGTTCATGAGTTAGTGGTTAGTACATCAGTTTAATTGCTTCATCGTGATTATCCCTTCGAGTATGCGTAGGAACCTCGCATTCTGCGAGAATCATCGTCGGTATCGATCATTTCAACTTATGTGAATGTGCAACCAAGAGATTATCTTTGTTAGTCTTAAGTAGCATTCCCCCCTTTCGAGGTACTTAAGCCCATCTGACCCTGTGTTCCCCGTAGGGCAACCCGATCAACATGATGAGGTCACACTCGTACATTCAAATGTTCTAGTACGACACAACTAAGTGGAGTACTTTGCCAGTGAAGGTGACATCAATCAATCATCATTCAGGGGTGTATGACATTATGCACATGTGAGTTCAACTCACAAAGTGAGTCCATCACCCACACATAACTCGCCACGAAGTTTCACATGCAACAAGTGTCAAAACAACAATGTCATAACTCTACTGTGGTGCTCCAAGTCTCCTTTTCTTTTTGGGACGCAACAAGTGTCAAGTGTATAACAGGCATCATGAGTTATGCGAAATGTACATGCCTCCATTTGAGAATACATAGCATGTTAAGAAACAACTATAATTTCAAAACACTTGATAAACAAAACTTGCTTATCTTAGCACATTTTAATTCAATGACATGATGTGACAACTGTGCTTGTTGACATGTCAAACTATTAAGCATGTGGCCGAAACTACAACACTTGAATTATCAAAACATGCACATCATAGGCAATTCACAATCATGTCGAGATGTGAGAGAAGTGTCCGTGTTAAGATGTGCGAGAAGTGCACGTGTTATGTGCAATTCACTTATCATGCTACATTAATTTATTCCTTCCTTTATTGTATGATTCCAGTCCCCTTTTCTTTTGGGGACGCAACAAGTGCCCATGCCCAACACATCGTGTGATTGTAAAGGAGATTTTGTGCTAAACATTTTTAGCATTTCATGGTACAATCACGATATTGCGACACTTAAATCAAACATGCTCATAACTCAAAAATTTAACTGTGTCAGGATGTGTATGTGACAAGATGTAACTCATTAAGCATGCCTCATTGTAATTTCCACAAACATATCCTTTTATCAAAACATCAGGAGGTTCATTTTCGCATTGTACCCTCAAGGACATGACGACCTACAAGGTGCTGCCCGAAAACATAGCTTCTGCAGAAAATTACGGCACACAGGGTGACGCCTACTACATCGATGTTGTGGGAAATTTCCAGCAAGAGAGTTGTTGCGCAAGGGCTGTTTGCTTGCAGACTTATGGAGTGGCTATATGTGGCCAAAACGCGATAAAATAAATGTAAAATCGCAGCAAATATTATATGCTGCCTCAAGCGTCATTGCAGCAGGGTTGTGCTGCCTAATGTGCATCAATTTTGTAGGAAGACGCAACAACTACATGCTGCCAAACGCTTTCAAGTATGCTGTCAATCACAACTCTCTAGGTGCTGCAGTGGTGCCTATAATATGAAATAGATTTCAGCTAGAGGGGCACTGCCATAGCTTGCCTAAAGTGCAAGCAAGGCATGACTTATGAAAGGCTGCCAGCAAGGGCCGGTTATGCAGAGAAAAGGCAGTAGCCAGGAGCTGCCCAAGGGTGTCAAACTTCATGGAAAATTGCAGCCAAAAAAGTGTTGTCGCAGGTGCAATTCCAGCAGTAATGTACAACAAGCAATACACGGTCATAGAGCATGGTTTCTGCAGAAAATAGTAGCAGCGAGGAGCTGCCAATGCGTGCATTACCATCCAAAAATCATGCAGCGAACAGGGCTTGTTCACAGACCTATTACTGCTGGAAAATGCAGCAACAAGGTTGCTGCCAGCTAGGCCCAAAACTACAGTGAAATGTAGTAAAATGCAACAGGAATGTTGCTGCCAATGGAAGCCACAGTTGCAGAAATACCACAACTAAAGGTTGCTGCCAAGCGAGGTACACACGCAGGGGAAAATTCCAGCTTGAAGATGCTGCCACGATGTGCATTGCTACAGGAATGGAAGTGGCAAAAGGGCTGCCCTACATATGTATCTCTGTAGTCGCACCCCAGCAGCAAAACGCAGCCCAACAGGTGATGTTGCTGCGAGAAATTGCAGCGACACTAACGCTGCCCAAAGTGGCACAGACCCTGCTAAAAAAAATGACAGCCACTAGGGGCTGCCCAGCAATGCACTTACTTTAGG
The DNA here is from genome assembly GCF_984573655.1 of Nuphar pumila. Lineage (NCBI taxonomy): Eukaryota > Viridiplantae > Streptophyta > Magnoliopsida > Nymphaeales > Nymphaeaceae > Nuphar > Nuphar pumila. The sequence continues at coordinate 51,095,028 of NC_143265.1, read as the reverse complement.
AAAAATGCAGTAAGGTAGAGCTGCCGAGGGGTGGCCAGACTGACATAAACGGGCTCAAAAATTAGGGTCCTCAAATGGGGCTTTGGCCAAGGATGGGCTGCACCATGGGGCTACAGCCAAAGCGTGGTTACACACGGACTGGTTGAAACAGGGAGATTCCCACTCACCCAAACTGCTGCCCCTAGAGGGCAAGACTGCCGAAAGTGAGTTACAACACTTGATGTGTTGTAACCGCAACACACACGGCAGCAAGTCCTAGACTGGTCTGAGCTAACCAGGCTGGCATTGCCCGCAACGAGCAAGACGCTCCAACTGCTGAAGAAAAGAATAGGCTTGGGTTGCTGCCATAGCAGGGCAGCACTCAGGTCTTGTAATACCTAGGAAAAAAAAAACCGAGTCGGACACGCGTCGGACACGTGTTCTGGTCAGTGGGCGATCTCGGATCCAGGCCAGACCCGGATCTATGCCGGACCCGGACCCGGCTTCTCGAACATTCGAGAAGCCGGTGCGCGCCCCCCTTTTTAAAAGGGGGTAGGGTGCCTCGGAAGAGGGCATTTGCCCTCGCTCGACTCTCTCTCTTTCTCTCTCCCCCCTCTCGTTCTCGGCTCGTTTCCAGCGACGCACCGACCGGCGAAGGTCCGATCGCCCTCCGGCTGCCACTTTGGTGGTGTCTCCCCCCCCCCCCTTCGTGCTCTTTCGCCGCCATTTTCCTCCCTCTTTTCTGGAGACTTGCCGCCGGACTGTTGAGAGGTACGCGTTTTCCCCTCTTTTCTTTTTTTTCCCTGGGCTGCGGACTTGTCGGCCGGCAGGGGGTCGGTCCCCTGTCGCCGACAGTGCGCCGGTAGGATGGGGGCTTCGCCCCCCTGCTGTTGTGCTTGGGTCGGCTGGGGGCTTATCCCCTATCGTCGGCCGCTCGTTGGTAGGGGGAGCTTCGCCCCCCTGCCCGAGCCTCCTTGTCAGCAGGGGGTCTCCCCCCCCCTTGCCATCGTCGGTGTGTCAGGGGGGGGGGAGGTTTGGCCCCCCTGACACCGACGTTTTGTCGGATGGGGGCTTAGCCCCTATCGCCGGCCGGTTGTTGGCAGGGGGCTTCGCCCCCCCTGCTGGGGTCTGTTTGGTCGGCAGGGGGTTTAGCCCCCTGTTGCCGGCGTGTTGTCGGCAGGGGGCCTGGCCCCCTGCCGTTGTTTGTTGCGTTGGTAGGGGGCCTGGCCCCCTGCCATTTTTCCGGTTATCGGTAGGGGGCAAGGCCCCCTGCCATTTTTTCCCGGTTGTCGGTAGGGGGCCTGGCCCCCCTACCATTCTCTGTTTGGCGGCAAGGGGCCTGGCCCCTTGCCTTTGTGTTTGCTGGCAGGGGCGGAGCCCCCTGTCACCCCTGGTTGTAGGTAGGGGGCCTGGCCCCCCCTACCATTCTCTGTTTGGCGGCAAGGGGCCTGGCCCCTTGCCTTTGTGTTTGCTGGTAGGGGGCGGAGCCCCTGTCACCCCTGGTTGTGGGTAGGGGGCCTGGCCCCCCCTACCATTTTCTGTTTGGCGGCAAGGGGCCTGGCCCCTTGCCTTTGTGTTTGCTGGCAGGGGGCGGAGCCCCCTGTCACCTCTGATTGTCGGTAGGGGGCTTGGCCCCCCTACCGTTATCTGTTTGGCGGCAAGGGGCCTGGCCCCTTGCCTTTGTTTTGATGGCAGGGGGCGGAACCCCCTGTCATTGTTCTGTTTGGCGACAGGGAGCAGGGCCCCCTGTCGTCTCCTTTGTTTGTCAGCAGGGCTCAGCCCTTGCTGATCGCTTGCCCTTTTGGGATTTGTTTTGCTTCTGGCTTGCTGACCTCTTTAGTGTGTACAGGTTGCACGACGGAGCGCTCGCGTGTCTCGTGGCCCGAGACCCTTCGAACTTACGCCCGCAGGCGTGCAGTGATCCGCGACTCCCCAAGGTAGGGGAAAGTTGCGTGAAAGGATTTGAATGAACTAAACTAAACTAAATGGAAGATAATTAAAAGAATCTGCTTATATACGTATATGTATGTCTTTATAACTCAAGGACGCGGTTTTGCGATCCTTGTCCTGTTTATTTTCCAGCATTTACTTTCTGCTGCCATCGCGCTATATGTGCCCAGGCTTCCCTTTCTGTCTTTTTAACTCAAGGACGCGGTTTCGCGATCCTTGTCCTATTTATATTTCAGTATTGTACTTTTTGCCGCCGCCGCGCTATATGTGCCTAGGCTTTCCTTTTCGTCTTTTTAACTTCAAGGACGCGGTTTCGAGATCCTTGTCCTGTTTACTTTTGTCGTACCTTACTTTTTGTTGCCCCGCGCTTTATGCGCCTTGGCTATTATATTTGTGCATTTTACTTGTTGCTTTGCTTATTTATGCTGACTCATTTCTTGCCTATGTTATATAGACTTCGATTTTGCTATTGTTCTGCCTTGCAGATGCTTTTAGAGATTGCTATCAGTACTCGAGCCCCTTTGTATATTCTTGGCGGCTTATGGCTATAAACTTAGCAGTATCATGCGATGCTATAATGCGTAGCGCAGAGTGAATGGGTTTTATGTTCGGTTTTGAATATCTCACTAAGCGATAATCATGTGCCTTCACAGGCAAGATGCTCGAGTGGGTCGAATAGACCAGGGCATATAGAGCAAGGTGATGAAGTTGAATAACCCTTCATCGTGCTTGTTCGGGCTGGTTCATCAAGAGAGAGGATGGATGGTACAAACCCTTCGGTGGACAGGCCATTCATGGCCATTTCGAGCAAAGGCTCGGCTTCCCTAGTCATCGAAGGTAGGGGAGTTGGCGTCACCATAAGTATCCTAGGTGGTAGTCGCCCGGCACTTCTGCAGAAGTTGGATGCATCCGTGGGCCCCTTCTAGCCTTTGAGGACTTGCTCTCTCGACCACAGGTCGTCCCCTTAGGAGCGGACTCAGTCAGTCCTTCAGGGTATAATAAGATATATGGCATAATGGACCCCTGAAAGGTTCTCGGCTGTTTCTACGTTTATACATTGTGCGTACCCACAATGTCCAAATAATAAGCAGATCACACTTATGGCATGCTCACATTTATTTGTTCTCGTACTGTTACTTTTACCTCACTATCTGTCTGTGCTTACGATAGTTGGAAGGTATGCATGATAAGTCTGTTTATGATTGCTTACAGTTGTATTGATATCACTGTTTTGCTTACGTTCATGACATACCTGTTAGCTTTGCTATTCACTTGCGTAGATTGTATCTGTTTCTGCTTGCTTCTGTTCAAGCATGCTTTAGATTAGTTCATTTTACTTTTTTTACGCACCTACCAATTTTCAGGACTGACCCCATTCCTTTATGGGTGTAGGTGACAGGTAGCTCTTCTTTGGTGGTGGTGCAGAAGCTACGCGGTCAAAGTTTCGCCTCTCTCGTCGACTCGCTGGCTATTTTGTTTTTGTACCCCTTTTTTGTTTTGGGGGTGGACACCCTCTGCCTTGTATAAATTAACTCTGTCTGTTATAAATGCACTTTTTATTCTCTGCTCACTATTTTGGTTTAAAAAGGTGAACTTGTATTTGTGATGAGTCTTTTTGCTAAAGTACCCAGAAGCTTTGACTCGTGTTTTTAAAACCCTTTGATATCTTTTGAAATTCTTGCTGCAACTCTGATTTTTCCTTAAAGGTGTTTCGATTTCAAATCTTTTCCTTTCTCGAGTCAAACTTTTGGGGCGTTACAACTTTTGGTATCAAAGCCAGGACGAGAATGGTTGAGCTTTGACATCGAGCTTCCCACCGCACTGTAAGTAGACATTTAATTTTCTTGATTTGATAAAATTAATGCTTTACTTTTACCTTGAACAATACTTGTGTGTAATGGATCCGTCAGCTGATCCGAGTGGCCACCACGGCAGGGGAGGGCGCCGAATGCTCGCTCGTTCGGTTAGAGGTAGGGGCTTCCATATGCAGAGGGGACATACGGTGTCCTGCGAAGAGTGTTGGGCTAATCGCCCACCTCCACCGGTTTTCACAGATGAGACAGGTAGCCCACTGCCTCCAGAATTTCAGTTACCTTTGGCAGAAACCTGGTCTTCGGTATATGTTCAGATGGGAGGACATCTACCCTCGCAAGTCTTGGCAGGTCTGCAAGCTACGCCGGAATTTTCTGATGGTAGTGGTCCTGCTCTTGTACCACTTGAGTGCATCTTTTGTGGCGATTCCGGACACACCTTAGAGTTTTGCCTCCTTAAGGAAGAACAAGATAGAGCAATCGTAGTTCAGGAGTCTGCTGAAGCTGTCATCCCTGACCTTAACATGCCAGATTTACCTTTAGCAATCCTTGAACCTTCGCCCCCAGTAATCTCTGAGGGCCCTGCTCTCCCTATTCCTGGTGTGGATTTTCCAATTGAAATTTCATATTCGTCTACTAGTGGCTCGGCTTCATTGGATTACACACCTTCGACTCCGATGTATGATGTGGAAGTTCCTTCAGATGAGCCGCTCCCTTTTGTCCCTCGACGCAGATTTAGGCGTACGGGGAATAAGAGAGAATACCTTCGCCAGTTTGAACGTCCCTAGAAGGGAGTACTTGTAAATTTTTGTTCAATATTTTGTAAGAGAGGCTGTGAACTCTCATGCGGATAAAGTTTTCTTTTGGCTTGTATACCAGCATCGCTGGAATTTTTGTATATGCGGTAACTTAAGATCTATGAAATATCTTTTGTTTCTTAATTGTCTTGGTGCATTCTAACGCATTTTATGTGTTTTTAAGGATGGCTCGTCGACCAGATGAGGATTTGTCGGAGGACGGGCTCGAACGCAGGGGATTCATTATGGATTCTCTGAATGCGTTAGCCGAAGCAATTCAAAATCAAGGGACTACGCAGAGACGTCAGGCTCCAGAGCAGGGGGGCTCTTTCGAGAAATTCTTAAAGTTGGACCCTCCTGTTTTTTCCAGCGGAGCGGACCCGGATGAGGCAGAATACTGGGTCAGTGAGATTGAGCGAGTCTTTGACGTCCTCACGGTTCCTGAGGAGAAAAAGACTCTATTTGGGTCCTTTCGTTTAAAGGATGAGGCTCGTATTTGGTGGGATACCACCCGCAGGATTCGTTTCTCAAGCATTGGCACGGTGCCCTGGGAAACCTTCAGAAAAGCATTTCTCGACAATTATTTTCCCCCTCATGCAAGGGAGAAAAAGAAGATGGAGTTTTTGGAGCTGTGTCAGGGCAGCTTGACTTTGAATGAGTATGCGGCCAAGTTTCAACAGCTGGAGAGGCATTGTCCCAACCTCTTCGAGGATGAGCGTGAGCGGGCACGGAAGTTTATTAGAGGCCTGAAAGAAGGACTCAAGCACAAGTTTCTTACTAGCATGCCTGCAACCTTAGCGGCAGCTGTCGAGACAGCTGCTTTCCTCAATGACGAATGGGAGCGCTTCAAGAGCATTCAGACCCGGAAGCCACTTACGACTGGTGGTGATCGAAGACGGACGCAGCAGCGTAGTCAGGCCAAGCAACTGTTATTGCCCATCAAGGTTGAAGGAGGTAAGCAGCCAGTTCTGCCTGTAAAGGTGGAAGGAGAGAAACCGTCAAGTCCCCCGGCAAAAAGGCAGCGAAACCAGTATCGTCTGCCACGGCGACCGCCTAGTGGAGCTTGCGGTAAGTGTGGGAGGTTTCACGCGGGTCAGCCTTGCCCTCGTGAGACAGGTGGCTGTTTATATTGTGGCAAGATGGGCCATTTCATTCGTGATTGCCGCAAGAAGGCGGCAGACGAATTCAGGCAGGCCACCGGTGCGTCCCAGCCACCCCTGCAGCTACAGGCACCATCGTCGACCCTGCCAGAGCAGCCACAGACCAGCGGCGTGAAGAAAGCTCATGCGCGCGTCTATACCGCTATGGCCGAGCAGTTGACTAAAGGAGATCTTGTGCAAGGTATGATTTTAGTTGCAGATCGTGCAACCTTCGTTCTTTTCGATTGTGGTGCTACACACACGTTTATTTCTGCAAGTTTTGCTGCACAATTGAAATTGCCTATATCTCAATTAGACTCTGCTTTAGATGTTTATAATCCGATTGGGAAGAATACAGTTTGCGTCACCTACTTGTCAGATTTAGATGTGGTTGTGGCTAAGCGACATATGCCAGCCTGTGCCATTTTGCTCGAAATGTCTGAGTTTGATGTTGTCCTGGGCATGGATTGGTTGCACAAATACCATGCCAAGGTTTTATGCCGTGAGGGTAGAATTGTTCTGTCTCCTCCAGGCTCTTCGAAGGTGGAATTTAGGATTCCACGATCGGTACGGGAGACCAAAATGATTTCAGCTTTTCAAGCGCAGAGCTTCTTACGAAAGGGATGTTCCGCTTTTCTCGTAAATCTCATTCAGTCAGTGGAGACACTTACCCCCATTGACGAGTTGGATATAGTACGTGATTACCCCAATGTTTTTCCCCAAGAATTGCCTGGTCTTCCTCCTCCCCGAGAAGTGGAGTTTTGTATTGATTTGTTGTCCGGCACCGCACCTATCTCGAAGGCTCCGTATCGTATGGCACCCGCTGAGCTTGAGAAGCTCAAAAAGCAGCTTCAAGAGCTTATGATTCAGGGGTTTATTCGCCCTAGTGTGTCACCCTGGGGGGCTCCCGTTCTCTTCGTGAAGAAGAAGGATGGATCTTTGAGGTTGTGCATTGATTATCGAATGCTCAACCAAGTCACGATCAAGAATAGATATCCGTTACCGCGTATTGAGGATTTGTTCGATCAACTGCAGAAAGCTAGGGTCTTCTCCAAGATTGATCTTAGATCCGGATATCATCAGCTTCGGATCAAGGAAGACGATGTTTTGAAAACAGCTTTTCGTACTCGGTATGGGCATTTTGAGTTCACTGTTATGCCTTTTGGACTCACTAATGCCCCGGCAGCTTTTATGGACCTTATGAACCGAGTGTTCAGGCCTTTCTTAGACACCTTCGTGATCGTGTTTATCGACGACATCCTGGTCTACTCTGAGAGTTGGGAACAGCACCGGGAGCATTTGAGCATTGTCTTGGAGACCTTGCGAAGGAAGCACTTGTTTGCTAATTTCTCCAAATGCGAATTTTGGCTCGAGGAAGTGATGTTTTTAGGGCACGTCATCTCGAAGGATGGGGTGTCCGTAGATCCTGCAAAGGTTGAGGCTGTGTTGAACTGGCAGCAACCAAGAAATGTGCGTGACATTCGAAGATTTCTAGGATTAGCTGGATACTACCGCCGGTTTATCCAGGATTTCTCCAAGATTGCTTAACCTATGACCAAGCTGCTGAAGAAAGAGACAAAGTTTTTATGGGACGATAGTTGCGAGGCCAGCTTTCAGTCTCTGAAGGAGCGACTTACTTCTGCTCCTATCCTGGCCTTGCCTTCTGGCCAGGAAGGATTTATGATTTATACCGATGCCTCAGGCACGGGCCTGGGCGGGGTTCTTATGCAGAATGACCGAGTGATAGCATATGCCTCTCGTCAGCTCAAACCGCACGAAAAGAATTATCCTACGCATGATCTTGAATTAGCCGCGGTAGTCTTTGCTTTAAAGGTATGGCGACATTACCTATATGGTGTGCAGTTCGAGGCTTTCACTGACCACCAGAGTCTCAAATACCTCTTTTCTTAAAAAGATCTCAATATGCGTCAGTGGCGATGGCTTGAGTTTCTTAAAGATTACGATTTTTCGCTTTCCTACCATCCAGGAAATGCGAATGTTGTTGCGGACGCCCTTAGCTGCAAATCCTCTGGAATTTTGGTCAGCATGTTGGCTGTTGAGTGGAGGATGATCGAGGATTTTGTTTCATGGAAACCTTTCCTTTCTCCAACAGGTTCGTTGCGTTTATCAAACCTCATAGTCCTTCCGGAGTTGTCTACCCGAATCATTGCTGGGCAGAAGCTTGATCCACGCTATGAGGGGTTTAAGGCGAGTGCGGCTCAGGACAGTTCTTCGTTCCGTCTGAAGGAAGACAGTAGTATTTGGTTTAAAGATCGCCTTTGGGTCCCTAGTGACCCTGCCCTGAAGAATGAAATTTTGTCTGAAGCACATGGATCGAAGTATACCATCCACCCCGGAGGCACAAAGATGTTTAAAGATCTACAGAGGAGTTTTTGGTGGAACGGCATGAGGCGTGAAGTAGCAGAGTTCGTGTCTAGATGTTTGACTTGCCAGCAGGTCAAGATCGAACACCAACGACCGGGTGGAGCCACGCAGCTAATGGAGATCCCACTATGGAAGTGGGAGGACATCGCTATGGACTTCGTTGTCGGGTTACCTCGAACGAAGAAAAAGCACGATGCAATTTGGGTAATAGTTGATCGACTCACTAAATCCGCGCACTTCTTGCCTTTCCGTCTCGGCCAGTCGCTCGACAGCCTTGCGGATATGTATATTCGGGAGATCATTCGCCTGCACGGAGTGCCAATCTCTATTATATCCGACCGTGATCCGAGGTTCACTTCGAGATTTTGGGGGCAGCTCCAGCAAGCCTTGGGAAGTAAACTAAAGTTTAGCACAGCTTTCCACCCTCAGACTGATGGGCAGTCAGAACGCACTATTCAGACCCTGGAAGATATGCTACGTGCTTGTATGATTGATTGGCATGGAGAGTGGGATTCTCACGTTTGCTTGGCCGAATTTGCCTACAACAATAGCTACCACGCAAGTATCGGCATGGCCCCATACGAAGCTTTATATGGGAGACCGTGTCGGGCACCGATTTATTGGGATGAGGTAGGTGAGCGAAGGCTCGAGTCACCCATCGTACTCCAGCACTATACCCAACAAGTGCATCTTATTCGGGAGCGTCTTCGTACTGCTCAGAGCCGGCAAAAGAGTTATGCCGATCGACGTCGTTGAGAGCTTTTCTTCGCAGTTGGAGATATGGTGTTTGTAAAGGTATCTCCGACAAAGGGTGTTTTCCGTTTTGGAAAGAAAGGGAAATTGAGTCCCCGGTATATTGGACCTTTCGAAGTTTTGGAGCGGATAGGTGGGACGGCCTATCGGGTGGCGTTACCTCCGCAATATGCTCAGATTCACAACGTTTTCCACGTGTCTATGTTGCGAAAGTACATCCATGATCCATCCCATGTTGTTTGCTTTGGCGACATGGATGTTCGAAATGACCTAACCTTCAAAGAAAGACCAGTGGAGATTGTTGATCGTTGCGAGCGAGTGACGAGATCCAGGACGATACCTTTTGTTAAGGTTCGTTGGCGACACCATGGCTTCAATGAATGTACTTGGGAGCCAGAGGCTGATGTAAGAGATAAATACCCCGAATTGTATGCTTGAAACTTTTTGTAATAAAATTTCGCGGACGAAATTCTTTTAAGGAGGGAAGGATGAAATACCTGGGAAAAAAAAAACCCGAGTCCGACACGTGTCGGACACGCGCCAGGCACGTGTCCTGGTCAGTGGGCGATCTCGGATCCGGGTCGGACCTGGATCTATGCCGGACCCGGACCCGGACCCGGCTTCTCGAACATTCGAGAAGCCGATGCGCTCCCCCCTTTTTAAAAGGGGGTAGGGTGCCTCGGGCGAGGGCATTTGCCCTCGCTCGACTCTCTCTCTTTCTCTCTCCCCCCTCTCGTTCTCGGCTCGTTTCCAGCGACGCACCGACCGGCGAAGGTCCGATCGCCCTCCGGCTGCCACTTTGGTGGTGTCTCCCCCCCCCCCCCTTCGTGCTCTTTCGCCGCCGTTTTCCTCCCTCTTTTCCGGCGACTTGCCGCCGGACTGTTGAGAGGTACGCGTTTTCCCCTCTTTTCTTTTTTTTCCGTGGGCTGCGGACTCGTCGGCCGGCAGGGGGTCGGTCCCCTGTCGCCGACAGTGCGCCGGTAGGATGGGGAATTCGTCCCCCCCCCCCCCCCCCTGCTGTTGTGCTTGGGTCGGCTGGGGGCTTAGCCCTTGTCGTCGGTAGGGGGAGCTTCGCCCCCCTGCCCGAGCCTCCTTGTCGGCAGGGGGTCTCCCCCCTCTGCCATCGTCGGTGTGTCAGGGGGGGAGGTTTGGCTCCCCTGACACCGACGTTTTGTCGGATGGGGGCTTAGCCCCTATCGCCGGCCGGTTGTTGGCAGGGGGCTTTGCCCCCCCCCCCCTGCTGGGATCTGTTTGGTCGGCAGGGGGTTTAGCCCCCTGTTGTCGGCGTGTTGTCGGCAGGGGGCCTGACCCCCTGCCGTTGTTTGTTGCGTTGGTAGGGGGCCTGGCCCCCTGCCATTTTTTCGGTTATCGGTAGGGGGCCGGGCCCCCTGCCATTTTTTCCCGGTTGTCGGTAGGGGGCCTGGTCCCCCTACCATTCTCTGTTTGGCGGCAAGGGGCCTGGCCCCTTGCCTTTGTGTTTGCTGGCAGGGGGCGGAGCCCCCTGTCACCCCTGGTTGTAGGTAGGGGGCCTGCCCCCCCCTACCATTCTCTGTTTGGCGGCAAGGGTTCTGGCCCCTTGCCTTTGTGTTTGCTGGCAGGGGGCAGAGCCCCTGTCACCCCTGGTTGTAGGTAGGGGGCCTGGCCCCCCCTACCATTTTCTATTTGGCGGCAAGGGGCCTGGCCCCTTGCCTTTGTGTTTGCTGGCAGGGGGCGGAGCCCCCTGTCACCTCTGATTGTCGGTAGGGGGCCTGCCCCCCCTACCGTTATCTGTTTGGCGGCAAGGGGCCTGGCCCCTTGCCTTTGTTTTGCTGGGAGGGGGCAGAACCCCCTGTCATTGTTCTGTTTGGCGACAGGGAGCAGGGCCCCCTGTCGTCTCCTTTGTTTGTCAGCAGGGCTCACCCCTTGCTGATCGCTTGCCCTTTTGGGATTTGTTTTGCTTCTGGCTTGCTGACCTCTTTAGTGTGTACAGGTTGCACGACGGAGCGCTCGCGTGTCTCGTGGCCCGAGACCCTTCGAACTTACGCCCGCAGGCGTGCAGTGATCCACGACTCCCCAAGGTAGGGGAAAGTTGCGTGAAAGGATTTGAATGAACTAAACTAAACTAATTGGAAGATAATTAAAAGAATCTGCTTATATACGTATATGTATGTCTTTATAACTCAAGGACGTGGTTTTGTGATCCTTGTCTTGTTTATTTTCCAGCATTTACTTTCTGCTGCCGTCGCGCTATATGTGCCCAGGCTTCCCTTTCTGTCTTTTTAACTCAAGGACGCAGTTTCGCGATCCTTGTCCTATTTACATTTCAGTATTGTACTTTTTGCCGCCGCCGCCGCGCTATATGTGCCTAGGCTTTCCTTTTCGTCTTTTTAACTTCAAGGACGCGGTTTCGTGATCCTTGTCTTGTTTACTTTTGTCGTACCTTACTTTTTGTTGCCCCGCGCTTTATGCGCCTTGGCTATTATATTTGTGCATTTTACTTGTTGCTTTGCTTATTTATGCTAACTCATTTCTTGCCTATGTTATATAGACTTCGATTTTGCTATTGTTCTGCCTTGCAGGTGCTTTTAGAGATTGCTGTCAGTACTCGAGCCCCTTTGTATATTCTTGGCGGCTTATGTCTATAAACTTAGCAGTATCATGCGATGCTATAATGCGTAGCGCAGAGTAAATGGGTTTTATGTTCAGTTTTGAATATCTCACTAAGCGATAATCATGCGCCTTCACAGGCAAGATGCTCGAGTGGGTCGAATAGACCAGGGCATATAGAGCAAGGTGATGAAGTTGAATAACCCTTCATCGTGCTTGTTCGGGCTGGTTCATCAAGAGAGAGGATGGATGGTACAAACCCTTCGGTGGACAGGCCATTCATGGCCATTTCGAGCAAAGGCTCGGCTTCCCCAGTCATCGAAGGTAGGGGAGTTGGCGTCACCATAAGTATCCTAGGTGGTAGTCACCCGGCACTTCTGCAGAAGTTGGATGCATCCGTGGGCCCCTTCTAGCCTTTGGGGACTTGCTCTCTCGACCACAGGTCGTCCCCTTAGGAGCGGACTCAGTCAGTCCTTCAGGGTATAATAAGATATATGGCATAATGGACCCCTGAAAGGTTCTCGGTTGTTTCTACGTTTATACATTGTGCGTACCCTCAATGTCCAAATAATAAGCAGATCACACTTATGGCATGCTCACATTTATTTGTTCTCGTACTGTTACTTTTACCTCACTATCTGTTTGTGCTTACGATAGTTGGAAGGTATGCATGATAAGCCTGTTTATGATTGCTTACAGTTGTATTGATATCACTGTTTTGCTTACGTTCATGACATACCTGTTAGCTTTGCTATTCACTTGCGTAGATTGTATCTGTTTCTGCTTGCTTCTGTTCAAGCATGCTTTAGATTAGTTCATTTTACATCTTTTACGCACCTACCAGTTTTCAGGACTGACCCCATTCCTTTATGGGTGTAGGTGACAGGTAGCTCTTCTTTGGTGGTGGTGCAGAAGCTACGCGGTCAAAGTTTCGCCTCTCTCGTCGACTCGCTGGCTATTTTGTTTTTGTACCCTTTTTTTGTTTTGGGGGTGGACACCCTCTGCCTTGTATAAATTAACTTTGTCTGTTATAAATGCACTTTTTATTCTCTGCTCACTATTTTGGTTTAAAAAGGTGAACTTGTATTTGTGATGAGTCTTTTTGCTAAAGTACCCGGAAGCTTTGACTCGTGTTTTTAAAACCCTTTGATATCTTTTGAAATTCTTGCTGCAACTCTGATTTTTCCTTAAAGGTGTTTCGATTTCAAATCTTTTCCTTTCTCGAGTCAAACTTTTGGGGCGTTACAGGTCTGGTCGGCACCGGGACAATGGCATCTGGTGCACTAAAATCGCCGCACGAAGGGGTGAAAGAAAGGGGAGAAAAGGGGCATGGCCACCCTGCAGCAGACCAACCTATGAACAGGGCGTTCTGCTGCAAGATCTGACCTTCAGCAGATAGGGTAAGCATGCCCGAACCGGCTGGGTTAAACCCACTTACGCTGGAAGGAAAGAAAAAAAAACAAAGGAAAGTTGTGCATGGGAAAGAAAAAAAGAATGTGCTGGTGTTTGAAAAAAAAACTGGGGGTTCAGCCCTTGGCAATCTGCGGTGCCGAAAATGGCGTCCTTTGCCCTTAATGCAGCAAGGATGAAGGATGAGACCATGAACCATCCAGCGAGATCCCTGAGCTGCTGGCCCTTCCCGCACAAGGAAAAAAAGAGTCGAAATCGTGCATGATTATGAACAAGAAAAAAAAAACAGGGAAATAAAAGAAATATGGGATCGAAATGTTACCAACAAATGAGCTTGGTGCGTGTATGTGGGTGTGCATTATGAGATTTGCAAGAGAGGCAAAAATAAACACCATTGGAGATTCCTAATCCGCCTAGCCTCCAAGCATTTCATAAAATGCTATGGAGCTTGGCATCATGCTAAACTCATGTTTTTCTACAAAAGGGAGTGGCGGCCATGGAGTTTTTCTCACCTTGCAATCTTTGAAGTCTCCAAGATGAGGGGATCTCTTTGGCTCAAAGTGTAGATGGGAGTCCCGCTCGGTACCCCATGCCACACCCAAGCACACAAGAGAGAAGGTATGATCGGTGACCAAGGGGAGGGAACCCCACGGTTGGGAGATAGGGAGAGAGAAAGAGAGGAGAGAAAAATGAGTTTTTTTTCTCTTTCTCAAGGTTTTATAAGTTAGGGTTTTGATCCAACGGTAGTGTTTTAATCTTGAAAATGGAGGGTTGTGGTTCATTCACTTAAGTGTCACACCCTTCTAGGTGGTGGCACTTTTGTAAATAATCCCTTCAGCCCAAAAATGCCCCAATAGGCTTATTTCATTTGAATTAATTTGAAAATCTTTCAATAGTGCCCCTCCAAGGCATGATTCATGCACTATTCACGAAGGGCCCCACTAACCTTCATTATTTTATTTATTCCATCCTTTTTTTTATGAAATTGCATTTAGGTTTTGAAAGTGTCTTTCTAAACTTTCAAAAAACTCAAAATTCTCTTAAAAACCTCGATTCTTGTCAAAATTTCTTAAAATACCTTGAGCTTAGGCGATTTAAAATTTTTGTTGGTTCAATCCAAATGATTTTATGCATTTTAAATAAAAACTTAGGGACTTGATATAATATCATTACGATGTACATATATATATATATATATTTATATATATGTATGCCCTAAAAATACATATGAAAATCTTATCATGAATTGATTTTTTCTCAAAAAATTCGCGGGTCTTACATCTTACCCTCCTTAAAAAGGATTTCGTCCACGAAATCACAAACATCAAACAACAAAAAGGTTGGGATAGTTTTCCTCTGTTACTCATTTTGGGCTCCCATGTGCATTCTTCGATGCCATGGTGTTGCTAACACACTTTGACCGACAAAATGGTAACGATACGCAAAACTTGATCTCAATGATCAACGATCTCGACAGGTTTCTCGGTCCTTGTCATGCTTTTCTTTCGATGGAGTCTAATCAGCATAAACTAAATCTCCAATAGACTTCTTCGGACAAAACTTAGCGATTTGCTATGGCTGCTCATACTTGAAACACTTGCCATTATAGAGAGGGCAAACTCTGAGGGGATGATCTTTATTACACCATCGACACATTTGCTGGACATTTGGTTGTTGCGGTTGCCTTTGATGTTGGTGGTCTTTCTTACGCTTTGGCTTTTTGGTAGGGGGCATGGACTCCTTTCTGCTAGGATTCTTCTCACTAGTACTCACATGAATCTTGGTCTGTGGTCCAAGTTTATTCCGCTGGTTCTTCTGCTCCTCAATCCAGTCTTCTTCCAACAGTGTTGTTGTCTCGATGGCCTCATCGAGTGATTTTGGCCCTCGAGTGAATACCTTGGTTCTCAGAGCTGGCTTCAACTCACGAGCGGACTTCATTGCTTGATCCTTTTTCGTGACGTATACATTTGAACAATATCGCTCCAAATAACAAAACTTAGTGATGTAGTCTGTCAGGGTTGTAGTCCTTTGTTGTAGGTCTAAAAATTCTTGCATCTTCTTACTTTGTTCATGCTTAGAAAAATATGCAGAGTTAAAAACCTCTACAAACTCATCTCATATAATGTTCCAATCTTGGAACTTAACCGCAGAGATCGTGTCCCACCACTTATCTGCATGATCCTTCAAACGATAGGTACCGAAGTTCACCTTCTGCTCCTCCGGGACATTCAGAACATGAAAAATATGTTCTATCTCGCGTATCCATGACTCAGTAGCTTCAAGGTCCGCCTTACCCTTAAAAGCAGAAAGATCCATTTCCATAAAGCGCTTGTAGGTGACCTCACCTATGTTTGGTCTGTCTTGGGCCACATATTAGAGGTTCACACCCATCTGTTGCATTGCAACGACCTGTTGTTGCACAACCTCAGCAAGGTTGTTCACCGTGTCCATGATATCACTGCACCTAGCCTCCCATGCCATCTATCAGGACAAAAACATATAATAATAGTAAATCAACAGATTTCACTATCATGCTCACTAAGTAATATCCCTAGCAATCTTTCAAAAGTCTCGAGCGCACGATGCACAATTCAAACAGTGCCACAATACAAAAATTTATTAGTATAATATCTCAATGTATTCTTTGAATGACCCCAAGTGACACTACTTAAGGCCGCTATCGTCAAAAAATCACCATTCTAGACGACCATCATTAGAGAATTGCCACCCTAACACACTATCTGGAGAATCACCACTCTGATATCATAAATAATGAGCCACCACCCAAATGACATTGTTAGAAGATTACCATTGTAACGGCATTGCTGAAAAGTCACCACTCTAGCCACTTTATTAGGGCATCACTACCCCAAATGACATCGCTAGAGAATCACCATCCTAACGGCATTGTTGAAGAATCACCACTTCAACAACATCATTAGGGAATCACCACCCTAATGGCATAGTTAGAGAATCACCACCCTAAACGTATCGTTGAAGAGTCACCACTTCAACCATTTCATTAGAGAATCACCACTCTAACGACATTGCTGGAGAATCACCACTCCAACAACCTTTATTAGAGAATCAACACTCTAATGGCATTGTTAGGGAACTACCACCCTAACGGCATCATTAGAGAATCACCACTCTAATGGTATCGCTGGAGAGTCACCACTCCAACAACCTTCATTAGAGAATCACCACTCTAATGGCAGCGTTAGGGAACTACCACTCTAACGGCATCATCAGAGAGTCACCACTCTAATGGTATTGCTGACATCACTAGGAATCACCACTTGAGCCAATCTCATCACACCACGAGCCCCTTAGACTATGGCTGGGAACAAGAATTCCCATATTGCTTTCTTAAAAACAATGTCACCATGAAGATCGACATTATGTTGTCCCCGTCTACGACCTTCTTAGGTGTCGACTGCCATCAGGGGCAACTCATAAGCAATTGCTAAGTGCATACATTTTGTGCATGTTCTTATCACCAAGAACAACTGGGAAACTTCAATTTCCTCCAATGAGAAATTCCAAGGTTCAATAGGTACAGACAAGGCTCTAGTAGTCTGCCCGAAAGATTACTTCTATAAATTACCCTTCAGCAAGAATAGGGTTACGAACATATCCAATGTAGTTGGAAAACAACAAGAAACACCAACTTAGAGTATCATCAGACGACTATTATCAAAACCCTATCATCTTTAATATGATTGGTGTAATCATTCGATAATCGTTATGATTCATCAATCATCTCTGCTCAAGTAATGTGGAACGAGAAGGTGAAATATGCAAGTAGTCTCTTGGTTTAGGAAAAGGACTTCAACTCACACAAGAGTTGACACGAACTAACTTGGGAAACCACATCCACAAGCATAAAAGACAGATTCATCCCACGTGTTCTATCTTACATCTCGCACCAGAAAGTGCTTGATTAGCAAATACTTGCACGCTTCGCTTGATAGTCTGAACCGCTTGGTTCAGGCTCTCAATGCCTTGAGCCAAACCATGTAAGGCTTCAAGCATCAAATTGTGTCTCGCATTCGGTGACAACGGATAAAACATACGTACTTTTTTTTCTAGCTATGCATGAATAAACAACCAAACATCAATCAATAAAATCTACTAAGTCAGGTATACTTACAGTGCAATGGTCGATGCGTGCAGAGTCTTGAACCACACTTCTAAAACCTAGCTCTGATACCGGATTTGTAACGCCTCAAAATCCCAACTTAGAAATTCCTTAGTTTTTTTTTTTGAAAACATTACGCAAAGCAGAATAACCATAAGGGAAAACGTTTGGAAATTCTGAGCGAGTTACAGGAGGAAACAACAAGTAGGAACATTTTATTACCATTGGTTTACAAAATAAGAGGGAAGAAGTGATACATCAATTCCCATTACAAAGTCTCCCCGACAAGAGATTTCCCGAAACCAACTGCCAAGATTCCTAAGTTCTAGAGTGTGGATTCGATTCTCTGTCGCACATCGATGGCCATCACATCACTAGCAGTCACAACCTGTATCCCCATAAAATGGGGTCAGTACTCTTGCTTGTTGGTGAGAAACAATCCACAACTATCCATTTTATAAGAAACATAAGCAGTAATAACGTTGTGCACAACTATCAATAATGGCTAATCATAAGTAAATCTAACATAATGGAACAATAAGAAACATTTGCAGAATTTAACAAGTGAAACTATAAGCTAGAGACAGTAAGCAAGAAAAATACACCTTTGGAAATATGATTAGAAATAAGCAGTAAAAACATCATCAAGTGACTGGCATGCTCATGTGATTATAGTTAACATTCAAATACAACACAGAGCAGTTTAACAATTATAACTATGAGCAGATAAATATGAGTTTAATTACAGAGTTATCATAAGGCAGTGAGTGACAACTTTGTGTAATAAGCATGCAACTAGATTCATAACCAATATAATTACGCAATTAAGCAATTGAACAGTTAGGCAATTGAACAATTAAATAATCAAGCAGTTGAGCAAGTAAGCCATTGAGCAATCACTATGATAGAAACATCCCGTTCATGAGTCAGCAGTTAGTACATCTGTTTAATTGCTCCGTCCTAATTACCCCTTCTGGCATGCGTAGGAACCTCGCATTCTGCGAGAATCATCACGGTATCTATCATTTCAACTTATGCGAATGTGCAACCAAGAGATTTATCTTTGTTAGGTTTAACTAGCAGTATTCCCTTTTTCTGAGGTACTTAAGCCCATCTGGCCTTGTGTTCCCCGTAGGGCAACCCGATCATTTAGGGGTGTATGAAATTATGCACATGTGAGTTCAACTCACGAACTGGGTCCATCACCCACACATAACTCGCCACAGAGTTTCACATGCAACAAGTGTCAAAACAATAATGTCATAACCCTACTGTGGTGCTCCAAGTCTCCTTTTCTTTTTGGGACGCAACAAGTGTCAAGTGTATAATAGGCATCATGAGTTATGCGAAATGTACATGCCTCCATTTGAGCATACATAGCATGTTAAGAAACAACAATAATTTCAAAACACTTGATAAATAAAGCATGCTTATCTTAGCACATTTTAATTCAATGACATGATGTGCCAATTGTGCTTGTGGACATGTCAAACTATTAAGCATGTCGCCAAAACTACGACACTTGAATTATCAAAACATGCACATCATAGGCAAATCACAATCGTGTTGACATGTGAGAGAAGTACCCGTGTTAAGATGTGCTAGAAGTGCACGTGTTATGTGCAATTCACTTATCATGCTACATTAATTTATTCTTTCCTCTATTGTATGATTCTAGTCCCCTTTTCTTTTAGGGACGCAACAAGTGTCCATACCCAACACATCTTGTGATTGTAAAGGACATTTCGTGCAAAACATTTTAAGCATTTCATGGTACAATCACGAAATCACAACACTTAAATCAAACATGCTCATAACTCAAAATTTTAACTATGTCGAGATGTGTATGTGACAAGATGTAACTCATTAAGCATGCCTCATTGTAATTTCCACAAACATATCCTTTTATCAAAGCATTAGGAGGTTCATTTTTGCATTGCACCCTTAAGGACATGATGACCTACTAGGTGCTGCCCAAAAACATAGCTTCTGCAAAAAATTAAGGCACACAGGGTGTTGCCTACTACACCAATGTTGCGGGAAATTTCCAGCAAGAGAGTTGTTGTGCAAGAGTTGTTTGCTTGCAAACTTATGGAGTGGCTATATGTGGCCAAAATGAGATAAAATAAATGTGAAATCGCATCAAAAATTATATGATGCCTCAAGCGTCATTGCAGCAGGGTTGTTCTGCCTAATGTACATCAATTTTGTAGGAAGACGCAACAACTACATGCTGCCAAACGCTTTCAAGTATGTTGTCAATCACAGCGCTCTAGGTGCTGCAGTGGTGCCTATAATGTGAAATAGATTTCAGCTAGAGGGGCACTGCCATAGCTCGTTTAAAGTGCAAGCAAAGCATGACCTACGAAAGGCTGCCAGCAAGGGCCGGTTATGCAGAGAAAAGGCAGCAGCCAGGAGCTGCCCAAGGGTGTCAAACTTCATGGAAAATTGCAGCCAGAAAAGTGCTGTTGCAGGTGCATTTCCAGCAGAAATGTGCAGCAAGCAATGC
Organism: Nuphar pumila; assembly: GCF_984573655.1. Taxonomy (NCBI): domain Eukaryota; kingdom Viridiplantae; phylum Streptophyta; class Magnoliopsida; order Nymphaeales; family Nymphaeaceae; genus Nuphar; species Nuphar pumila. The sequence goes on along the minus strand of NC_143265.1, from coordinate 51,075,568 downwards.
ATGCCCATAGAGCATGATTTCTGCAGAAAATAGTAGCAGCGAGGAGCTGCCAATGCATGCATTACCATTTGAAAATCATGCAGCGAACATGGCTTGTTCGCAAGCCTGTTATTGCCGAAAAATGCAGCAACTCGATTGTTGTCAGCTAGGCCCAAAACTACAGTGGAATGCAGTAAAAAACAGCAGGAATGTTGCTGCCAATGGGAGCCACAGTTGTAGAAATACCGCAGCAAAAGGTTGCTGCCAAGCGAGGTAAACACGCAGGGGAAAATTCTAGTTTGAAGATGCTGCCACGATGTCCATTGCTACAGGAATGGCAATGGCAAAAGGGCTGCCCTACATACGTATCTTTGTAGTCGCACCCCAGCAGTAAAACGCGGCCCAACTGGTGTTGCTGCTGCGGGAAATTGCAGCAACACTAACGCTGCCCAAAGGGGCACATGCCCAGCTAAAAAAAAATGGCAGCCACTAGAGGTTGCCCCGTAACGCACTTACTGTAGGAAAAATGCAATAAGGTAGAGCTATCGAGGGGTGGCCAGACTAACATAAATGGGCTAAAAAATGAGGGTCCTCAAATGGGGCTTCGACCAAGGATGGGCTGCACCATGGGGCTACAGCCAAAGCATGGTTACACGTGGGCTTGTTCAAACAGAGAGTTTCCCACTCGCCCAAACTGCTGCCCTTAGAGGGCAGAGCTGTCGAAAGTGAGTTACGGCACTTGATGTGTTGTAACCGCAACACTTGCGACAACAAGGCCTAGACTGGCCTGGGCTAACCAGACTGGCACTGCCCACAACGAGCAAGACGCTCCAACTGCTGCTAAAAAGAATAGGCCTGTGTTGCTGCCATAGCAGGGCAGCACCCAGGTCTGGTCGGCACCAGGACAATGGCATCCGGTGCGCTAAAATCGCAGCACGCAGGGGAGAAAGAAAGGGTAGAAAAGGGGTGTGGCCGCCCTGCAATAGACCGGCCTATGGACAGGGCGTTCTGCTGCATGATTTGGCCTCCAGTAGATGGGGTAAGCATGCCTGAACCAGTTGGGTTAAACCCACTTACGCTGGAAGGAAAGAAAAAAAAATAAAGGAAAGTTGTGCATGGGAGTGAAAAGAAAAATGTGCGGGTGTTTGAAAAAAAATGGGGGTTCAGCCCTCGACTATCTGGGGTGCCGAAGATGGCATCCTTTGCCCTTAATGCAGCAAGGATGAAACCATGAACCATTCAGCAAGATCCCCGAGCTGTTGGCCCTTCCCGCACAAGGAAAAAAGAAAGAATGCTGAAACCATGCATGATTATGAACAACAAAAAATCAGGGAAAGAAAAGAAACATGGGATCAAAATGTTACCAACAAATGAGCTTGGTGCGTGTATGTGGGTGTGCATGTTGAGATTTGTAAAAGAGGCAAAAATAGACACCATTGGAGATTCTAAATCCACCTAGCCTCCAAGCATTTCATAAAATGCTATGGAGCTTGGCATCATGCTAAACTCATGTTTTTCTACAAAAGGGAGTGGCGGCCATGGAGTTTTTATCACCTTGTAATCTTCGAAGTCTTCGAGATGAGGGGATCTCTTTGGCTCAAAGTGTAGAGGGGAGTCCCGCTCGGTACCCCATGCCACACCCAAGCACACAAGAGAGGATGTACGGTCGGCAACCAAGGGGAGTGAACCCCATGGTTGGGAGAGAGGGAGAGAGAAGAGAGAGAGGGGAGAGAGAAAGAGAGGAGAGAAAAATGAGTTTTCTCTCTCTTTCTCAAGGTTTTATAAGTTAGGGTTTTTTATCTATTGGTGGTGTTTTAATCTTGAAAATGGAGGGTTGTGGTTCATTCACTTAAGTGTCACACCCTTCTAGGTGGTGGCACTTTTGTAAATAAACCCTCCAGCCCAAAAACGCCCCAATAGGCTTATTTCATTTGAATTAATTTGAAAATCTTTCAATAGTGCCCCTCCAAGGCACTATTCATGCACTGTTCATGAAGGGCCCTGCTAGCCTTCATTATTTTATTTATTCTATCCTTTTTTTTGTGAAATTGCATTTAGGTTTTGAAAGTGTCTTTCTAAACTTCTGAAAAACTCAAACATTCTCTTAAAAACCTCGATTCTTGTCAGAATTTCTTAAAATACCTTGAGCTTAGGCGATTTAAAATTTTTGTTGCTTCAATCCAAATGATTTTATGCATTTTAAATAAAAACTTAGGGACTTGATATAATATCATTACGATGTATATATACATACACATGCATATACACCTATACATACATACATACATATATATATATATATATATATATATATATATATATATATATATATATATATATGTATGTATGCCCTCAAAAATACATATGAAATTCTTATCATGAATTGATTTTTCTCAGAAAATTTGCGGGTCTTACATTAGGGCTACCACCTCTTTTTGCTAAACAACTTAAATCCCAGTTAAAAAGTGAAGTCAACAATCAAACTATTCCATATTCATCATACCATATAGGTTATCTGATTCAAAAAGTCTAAATTATTGGATCTCAATTGTGTAATGATCTAATAAATTAAAGATCAAATCAAATAAAATAAAATTTTAGGGAGGTTGGAGTTACAAAACTTCTGCGAGCAATTTAAATTATCCTCTACAACCCCTATATTCAAAATTAAAAGAAAGAGTCATAGTTCTTAAAAAAAGAAAGCATACCCACAATAGCATATGGGTCAGGATAAATTTGGGAAAAGAAAAATTAGGCAAAAAACAAGAGAACAATTTCTTATGTTTGCTATAAATATGGAAAAAGGGGCACTACACAAATAAATACTTTCAAAAATATATAAAGAAAAAGATATGACAAATAGTTGATAAAGAAGATATGGTTGAAATAAGGGGAAAATAAAAAACCTTCTACAAATATTAGAAATAGAATCATCAAGAAAAGAATGCTCCTATAAGAATTAGTAATCTTCTTATTCAGATAGTGAAATATGGGTTCTTACGTTTGAATAACAGTTTCTCCTAGAAATTATTGATAAAATTGAAGATCATCAAGAAAGAAAAAGACAACTAATTAAATTTTTAGAGTTACAAAAATGGGAAGAGAAAAAGAAGAATTATATTCAATAGATATGTTAATTTGAAGAAGCCAAAGAAATAGGGTAGATTAATGGTAAACTATGCTTAGAAGACCTCTATAAAAAAACAAAGAGAAATGAAGAAAGAAATTCATAGCCTAAAAACGAGGATACAAACTCTGTAGTTATGCCAGATAATGGAAAACACGTCCCATGAAGAAAGTGAGTTTGATAATTTAATAAGGGAACAAGAAGAGCCTCAAAAGGAAAATCAATCACTTGAAGGCTTTATAAATTCTATTAAGAAATTATATAAACAAATATGGTATTGTGAAGTCCAATATAAGGTACTACCAAAGTTTAATTTCAACCATAAAATCTTGATAGATTCTAGAGAAGAATTTAATTGCATAAGAGGGTCTAATTTCAACTAGATATTTTGAAAAAACTCTCCATCAAGTAAGAGTTGCTAATGGAGAAAAATTAAAGGTAGAATACAAACTACCAGAAGTACATGTATGTTCTCAAGGAACATGTGTCAATACCTCCTTTTTCATAATTAATAACTTAAGGCAAGGAGTAATTTCAAAAACTTTTTTTTAACACAAATCCAACCACTCCGGGTAACCAAGGAAGGCATATTTGATAGGATTAAAGAAAACCCTATTTTTTTTAAATAATGCACTAAAATTGAAGAATCATTACAACAATTAATGGAGATGACCCACTACAAAGAAAATTTTATAAATGAACTCTCAAGTAAAATCAAGGCAACAAAAATGGAAGATAAGCTAAAAGACTCAAAGCTTCTTAAACAAGTTGAAGAATTTAGACAAAAACTAGAGAAAGAAGTGTGAGTAGAAATACCCAACATGAGGTTAATTTACCCTATATTGAAGGGTTTGATGAAAATAAGATCCCCACTAAAGCTATGCCAATTTAGATGAACAAAAGATTGTTAGAAATGTGCAAGAAGGAAATTAAAGGCCTTTTAGAGAAAAAGCTTGTATGAAAAAATTCTTCTCCTTAGAGTTGCACAAGTTTACCCATTTTCTAACCGTATATGTTGAATCAAATCTTCAACTTACCCATTTTATAATCGTATATGTTGATGATTTGTTGATATTTTCACAAAACAAAGATCAATGGTGTGAGTTTTGGAAAATGATTTTTAAAACAATATTTAAAAAAAAAAAAAAACTAGTGTGAAAGCCAAACACCAAATAATAAAAACCGGCTCGCACGAGTGGTGGAGTCCGGGTCGATCTTAGGGAACGGGAAATACTTGTATTCAAACACACAAGCTAAACTACTCTTTATTGCCAAAATAAAAAGAATTAATTAAATAATTAACTAACTAAGGGAGTACGGCCCTACGCAGAGGGCTTAAACAAAATAAATAAATGGTTTTATTACAGACCCAATTAATAAAACAAAATAAAACCCTAATCTAAAAAAAAGGAAAAGAAAAGGCTTCAGTGCTTCGAGTCTTCTTGTCCCTTCTTGAGGTAATGTATGTTTTCTTGAACCTTTGCTTTTCTGAGGGCTCCCTGAGGACCTCTCTGAGGGGACCTCAGAGGGTACTTTTTAGGGCACAAAAAGGGCTTTACCGCACGTTCCACCGCTTCCCTGCAAAACACAAAAACACAAAAACAAAGCAGTACGACGAAACTAAACAAGAAATTAATACTAATGACTAAAAATATTCAGCACATACACGATTTGAATTAAGTAACTAAACTAAACATGAACAGCTAATCTATCCTAACACTAAAAGACAAAAATTCAAAACTACCTAAACACTAACAATTAAACTATGCTGCTTATGTAAACAAAACAACATAACTAAGAACTAACATTGACTATTCTGCCTATGCAATGAAATACTTAATAAACAACTAATGGAATTATCTAACATAGGTGATAAACAAATGCTGAACAAAAACTATGACAGAAACATTACTAAATGAGAACTACACAAACGATGAACATAAATGTTACACAACGCTGAAACTAAATAACACAAAATGACTAAACCTAACAAAAAAAATTTGCTGACTGAAGAACCGACTGAAAGTAAATATTAAACAGAGTGAAAAACTAATAACTTACAGACCTATGTTGTTCAAACATGTAATTGTTATCTAATTAAAAACTTACACTCCTCAATTAACCTCAATCACTAAATAACAGAACACAAAACACATTAACTCATATGACTCACTAAAGAATCAACATATAACAACTTAACCACTTTACAAGAAGCGTTGAATCACAAAGATAAAGCTGGAAAATTTTATTTAACTACTAACTTAAACTAAATTAACAATAACATCAACTAATGCTAAACTATTAGATGACTCAGTGCTAACAAGGAAAGATCGTAAACTATACTATGGATTAATCAATCATGCAACAATATAAATCTAATGACACCTAACATGCTATCACTAATGGAAGAGATCTAATGCACTAACACATGAACGAAGGATAGATGTCTAATTAATTTAAAGCTGAAACAAAACTTATTATGAAAACTAAAACAACTAAGTACAATAAAAAAAAACTAACATAACAAATCCCATAACCTACAGCGTAAGTGAAATAAACTAAACTAAGAAATCTACCTATTAACGTCAATTGCTAGAATCTAAACACTTACTGCATCAATGAACTAATAACGACTAATGCTAATAAAAGAACATTGCAACTAATAACAAACAAGAACGTTGCAGCTAAAGAAAGTGCTGAAGCTAAAGCCGACTGAGTAAAAAAAAATTTAACTTGCAGTTTGACACAAAAACAAAAATGACAAAACCTAAATGGGAAAAACGCTGAAGCTGAACAAAGGAATATGCAGATTACTGAATAGGATGCTAAAAACGACTGAATAATAATAATAAAACGCTGAGATTCAAGAAAAACAACATGCATTGACTAAACTATTTTATATATATATATATATTTTTTTTTGTATTTCAGATGTTACACCTAAACTAAATGTGATAAACAAATCTAATATACCCTACTATGCCACTGTATCTACAGAAAACAGGCTCAAAGAAACAAACCGTTGAGGGTTGCCTCCACAGAGGGGTTGAGGAGAGAGCGGCCTCTCACGATCTATGCCTGTCACGCTGCACCCCTTGATGATAGACGATGAAGAAGATGTTGGTGAAGGGAAATGGTAGAGGAAGGAAAGAAAAAGAGGAAAAGAAGAAGAAGAAGAGGAAACTGGTTGGAGAGAGAGAGGGAGGGGGCGTGAGTTTCCAAGAGAGAGACGTCCCTTTTTTCTGCTGTAGAAGACTACTTATAATATTAAATTAGGGTAAAACAAAAAAATTCAAAACGAGTCCACAATTTTCAATATTTTTCAAAAGACCCATTTTTGTAAAACATGTTTTATTGTCTAAAAACAAACAAACAAACTTCCTAAACTGATTAAAAATTAGCTAATAAAAACCTAAGCAAACTAAACTATGATTAAGACATTCTAACTATAATAGAAACACTAAAAAAATATATGCAGGGAAAGCTTTGAAAAATACGATTTTCTGATAAAATTCAATTCAATGCAATTTCTCAAAACTAACAATAAAAATGTGTTTTTAGAGCGATTTTAACACGGATCATGCATAAATAATGATTAATAAAATGCAAATATTATACATGATCAAATACCCCCATGCTTATCGTTTGCTAGTCCTCGAGCATACTAAAGCAAAACAAAAATAATAACTAATCAACACAAAAACCTAACTCACTTTCGTAGGAATCACGGTTGCATTTAGCGTATGCAACAAGCCCTTTAAACCCCTGGGTTACCCCATAGAACGAGTAAGGTCTCGTGAGGGTTTGTAGTGATGCTACCCACAAACATCTGTGTCAAGTATGCATAAAAATTTTAAAACACAAAGCAATAGGCAGTTAAGGAGTTTGTTTTCACAAATATGCCATTGCATCATCAAAACATGAATAGAGTCTTCTACTTGACACCACAGAATAAAATATTTTCTTTCACTTTTCTAAATAGCATAATCATTTATGTTTCATCCTCAGAAATTCAAATACATACATATTATTATTTACTTCTCCTCACTCATATGTGTTCTGCACAGGTTTTCTCAATATTTGCTTTTAAGCAATGAACTTTTCTCTTTTACGCTCTTTTCTTTTTCTTGATTTTCAATTTTCCTCATTTTTCAATTTTTTTTTCTGAGCACTATAGCCAATTTTCAGTTTTCGTGACCCGTGTAACGAGCTTTGGGTCAGTGACTCCCAGGTCAGACGACCTTAGGGCACTAGATACAAAGTATCCCTCAGACTTAATTGCTCGAGTCACTAGACCTTCAATTTTTTTATAGTTTACGTATAGTCTACTTCTCTGTCATGTGCAATGTCAATATCTATTAGGCTCTCTATAAAGTCCATGTAACGGGCTTTCGGACCGATGGCTCCCAAACCAGCTGGCTTTAGGGCACCAGGTGTAAACACCCCTCAGGCTCTACTTGCTTAAACAAAATAGGCCACAGATATCAACGTAGACAAAGAATTGACTTCCTTCGTTATCCTTTTCAACATGGAACTCAAGCACTTCAACTTGTGTCTAAACCCAGCTACTAGGGAGTACGAAGATATCAAACAACTAAACGTATGCTCGTTTTACTTTTTGAGCTCTTAAATGCAATATTGTTCATTTGCTTAGTTTTTCAAAAAAAAATAAAACTGTGCATATCCATACTTGTGATTCAAAATAAACTCTAACATGCATCTATAATTATTTCTTTGAAATCCACACAAATAACCATGTTTTTCTAGATTCGTGTTAGAAAAAGTTTTTCGTGGGGCTTAAAAATTCTCTAAAAATGTTAGATGTTGCAAAGCAGTCATATAAGTTCAAACTCGTTCCCTAAAAGCCTAATTTTTATGGGTTGACATAAAATTGCAGGTACAAAGACATGAAAAAAAATTTGGTGTGCAAACTACACCCTCCCCCATGCTTGAATGACACTGTCCTCAGTGGCACTCCCCCATGCTTGCATGAAACTAAGGGAATGCATATGAAAACAAAAATAAATGAGAGAAAAAGGAGTAGAAGTCACCTGATCCACACTGTGAAACCTTACCTGATACAACATGTGAATGGCTCTACATAGGTTCCACCTGTCTCACAGTGACAACTCATAGAGATATGCAAAAGAATGCAATGCATACATGATCTAGGCTTGACGCTCATGAAGAAAAACTACCTAAAAACAAAAAATATTAAAGCTACTAATGGTACATCAAAAATATGGGTTGCCTCCCATAAAGCGCTAATTTTTACGTCCCCAGCCAGATGGATCCCTGGAAAAATCTTCATCGTCCATGAGATCAATGGACATGAAGTCTCGCTCAATCAGGCTCAATAAAGAAAAGAGTGTCATCTGTGACACTACGCACTGTGTTTCCATCCCTTCTACCTGTAAATGTAATATCATGACTCTCTCGACAAGAAGAACGAAGATTAGTCTCATCTGAGAGACTAGTCAAGAAATGAGAGTCTAGGTCCGACCGACTACCCATGAATGCAACTTCAGACAAGTGGTGAATATGATCTGGCTTGACTTGGTTAAGCACCTTCTGCATCTGTACCTCTTGCTTACTAAAAATCGGTGATCCTAAAAGCTGAGAGAATGGGGCTTTATGAATATATGATGATTGTAGAAGTTGTGGGCCTTGACTCTTCTCCTGGGGCCTAATGGAGGAGATCGACTCATCAGTGAGTATGACATTGGGTTCATGAATCGATTCCTGAATGGGGTGACACGCCTTCCCATTCCTAAGGGATGTAACAGATTTAACCTGCGCAGGATGTGAATCTGCGGGGTGCAGGTCAAATGACATAGGATCCTTTCCCTTTGGGTTGACCCCAGGCTGACTAGATAGGCCCCTCTCACTTTGCCTACTGAAGGCCTGAGCCAACTGTCCCATTTGAGTCTCTAGCTTGGCTATTGACTGCGTGTGGGAACAAAGAGTGACCTTAATATCAGAAAAGACCTCTAACATCTTCTGCTGGAATGATGGACTCGATGTGAGCTCTTGAGGAGAAGGTAGACTAGACTGGGGATGAACCTGTGGAAAAATGGGATGTGAGTAACCTTATGAAGGGTTACTGTGTCTAAACTGTGTCTGGGAGGGCTGATGGGATGGGGCAATGGTATGGTTTCGCCAACCTGGGTTATATGATGGTGCAAATGAATCAGGCTCAGGCCCAGCGAAACCTTGGGCAGCATTCACCTGCTCCTGAACGAATTCAGGATATAGCGGTGTTGTCGGACATTCTGAAACACAGTGTGCAGGGCTAGCACAAAGCTCGCACACTTTTCCTACTGGACTTCTCGAAGAGTTTGCTAAGAATTGATCTAACTTCCTATTCAACTGGTCAACCTTGGTACGCAAATCTAACTAAGACCCAACTTCGGAAATCCCAACTTTCCTAGGACCACTAGACAAAGGTGTAGTCCTATCGAGCTGTGAAGACAAAGCATGATGCATCGTGTTTTCACTCAAGGTCTCAAATAGAGACCACGCCTCGTCCTCACCCTTGAGCATAAAAGTGCCCCCACACGATGAATCAACCATTTGACGATTCTTTTCAGTAAGACCGTCATAAAAATACTGCACCAGTTGCCAGCGAGGCACCTGGTGGTGGGGACACTTGCAGAGAAGATCTTTCATCCTCTCCCAAGTCTCATGAAACATTTCTCCCTCTATTTGTGAAAAGCTGGTGATGGCCTTTCGATACTGGTTCGTCTTACCGATTGGGAAATATTTTTTTAAAAACTCTCTTTACATCTGTTCCCACGTGGTAATTCGAACTGTATCTAACGCCTTCAGCCAATGCTTGGCTTTATCCTTCAGAGAGAAGGGAAATAGGGTTAACCTCATAACATCGTTGGTTGATATTTTGGAGTGCTCTTTTAAAAAAAGTATTTTCAATAAAACTTTGGAAAATCGTCAACCAAAAATTTAAAAACTGACTTTCCACAAAGTGGTAAGTACGGTTCGAATCCACAGGGAACAGGAATTAACCACAATATTTCTATAAAATTCAATTTATTAATGACAAATGTCAACCTACAATTATAAAGTTAATACAACTGCAAATAATCACTAAAAGAAAAGTAATCAAGCAATCAGTCTTCTGCTCCGCGCCAAGGGTATTTCCGTCCTTTTTGCCATGTAGAGAATCTTCTAACTTGGTCAATAACCCTGGACACTAAATATGCTTTTCAACCTAAAAATGCAGAAAAATACAAGTTAGTTTTCTATTCTAACAATTAAAACAATAACTAAAACTATTTCTAATTATACGAAAATTACGAAACAAATGCTAATTATCAAACAAAAACTAAATAAAATACCAAATTAATTCTAAAATTAACCAATTTCACTCTACTAATGCTGTATGATGATGATGCAAATCCTAAAACGCAGAAATTATGGAAAACAAGTCTAAATTACCGAAACTACGAAAATTACGAAACTGCCCCTAACTAGTGTAAAATAGCATGCTGACAGGTTATCGGAAAACCACTGTTTGACAAGGCAAACGAAGTCTGATTTTCCCGAAATTTGTTCTGTTCTGCAACTGACAAATTAAACAAATTGACAGTTTTTACAGAATTTAAAAACAATATCTGGAACTCCATATATAAGCGTTTCAAAACTGGGAAAAATCAGGATATCGCAAGTCCCGAAATTTAAAAACCAGAAAAAGCGGTTTTCACAAAATGCTTAAAAATCAGACCAAACCAACTCTGATGGAGCTGAAATTTGGTTTGTAGGCAGTTGACACACTAATAAAGTGAATAGAAAAATAATAATTTAAAAACGTGAAATTTTTGCACATGAAATGACGACAGTGCGAGAGGGCAAAAATTGGATCTTGTTTTGAATGCACTATTCACTTTATAAATCTATTTAAACACTAATTAATGCAAATTAAATCTAATGCAACCTAAATGACAGATTGTAAGTTAATGTTAAATGCAATGATGCTAAATAAAATATAAACTAAATATGATATGCAAAAAATTTTTTTTCTTTTTTTTTTGACTAAACTTAAATGAAATAATGATGCGAATGCAATTAATATACTTAAAAATACACTTAACTATACGAATGAATGACTGCAATGAATACCAACTAATTGCAACTAAGCTAATTGAATTACTAAAAATAGTTAGCAAACACCTTAGACAAACAATGAAAAATCTATTAGATCGACTAAATGAAAACCTATACTAACTTACACTGAGATTAATCTAACTTGAAAATAAATTGTACTAATTCACTAAATACCAAAGAGTGATGGTTTGAATATAGAACTAAGCTCACACCACACTTGGTTAGAGTGACTGGGTTCACTAGGTGTACTCAACTTAGACTATGGACACGACGAACCTAACTGGGTTGACTAGATTGACTAGGTTAGGTTAGGTTGACTAAATTAGACATTGGCTAATTTAAACACTTAAAATTAAGACTTAATTAATTAAGACTCACACTAATTATATACCTAAAAGAATCAAGTAAATTCTAATTAACTCAATCTAACTAGGGGTCTAATTAGTAACTAAGGTTAATTCTATTAACTAAAATAATTAAACATACTTTATGCTAAAGTACTATGGACGATTAGAGAAATATGAAATAGTAAATGTCAAAGATAATATTGGAAAGTGATAATTCTCAGAATCGTCCAACTAGAAGGGGAGTTACAATCTTTGATTAAATCAACTTTGATATTTTGGTAAAGTAGAAACCATCCCAACCAAGAGGAGTTATTGTCTTTCCTTAAGTGCTTTGCAAAATAAATTTGGAAATCATTAAAAATCGCCCAGCTCACAAAGACTACCCGTTTTGAACTTTCTCAGAATAATTGGAAGATAATTAACTTCTCTTTCTCAAAACCGTTGAAACCCCTTTTGGCAACTTAATTGGATTTCAAACTAAATTTCCAAAACTAAATATGTAACTCCCTTCTACCTTGACTCATTCAAAATTTAAAGATTTTTTTTTTTAGACAAACCACACGATTCTAGAAGATCCCTACTTACCAAATTATTTTTACTCTCTACACTAAGGGCGACAACACCTAATTCAAACTTACTAAATACTAAAAGAAAACGTCTAAATATACTAAATCCTAATACAATGCAGCTAGACACTTTGAAATACTTACTAAAAAGCTAACAAGCTACCAAAAGCAGCCTAGAGCTTGAATTGAGCTCTAATGGCTGCCGCCCCTCCTTGGGGAAGACAACTACCTAAGTAAAAATCGACCTTTCAAAACATAAAAATTCAAAACTAAAATAATACTATGCTACGGATCTTAATCAATCTAACTACACTAATGACAATCACTTTAATGAAATATGATACTGGAAGTAGACATTACATAGAACATGAACAACACCCTAACTACACGCCTAACACAAAACACCACAAATTGAAGATACTTACCACTACAATTACCACAAAATAAAAATCGACTTTAACTAAATATTAATCAACAAAGTACTACTGTAACAACTAGACTAAATGAACATTAAACGACAGTCGACTGGACACTATAATCAAGAACACACGAGAACTTAATTTTTGTATTTTCCTCAAAAACAACGAAACACTAATAACACTAAAACATCAAAAACAATATTTAGAACGAAACTAATACTATGAACTTTGAATTAAACAATCTCACAAGACTGTTATCTACCACACAAACAGCTAACTACATGGATTACTCGATCTAAACACACACACTTAACAAAAATGCACTTCTAATTCAAAGAATGTTTGAAAAACAAATCCCACGACACCATATACTCAAATCAACATGGAACTTCAGCAAACTCAACTTGAATATGATCTAAATGTGGTCTGCTAACCCAGTTTTTCTGCAAAAACCGATCAAAGGCTCAAACTCAAAATGAACCAAGATCGGCTAGAATGGATCTAGCCGATTTATTGGTTTTCAATAAAAACGTTCTTTGATCCAGTCCCAACGCCCAGAATAAATCAAAATAAACTTTTTAAAACAAGTTTTCTGTAAAAAAACATTGTAGAACACGCTGTAAACAAAAATAAACAAATCGGCTAAAAGAACCTCTAGCCGATTTACACGTTTTGCATAAAAACAATAAAAATCGATCCTTGAATCATGAAACAATGAAACAACACCTAGATCTAACGTGCTGGTCGGTGCACAAATGCTATACTAAGGTTGAAACACGAAAAATACAGCAAACACACAGAAAAGAAAACACGAAAACAAGCACACACGATTTGGGTTTTAGCTAGAAGAAAAGGGAGAAGAAGATCTATCTCTAGAGCGATCCGACGATCGTGGGGAAGAAGAGAGCGGACAATGGCCTTGGATTGACGTACCGAACGGTTCGAGAATGCTGGAATGTCACCACGAACAGGATATCTACAGCTGCAACACGTTGGAGATCCACCGAAGATGGAACGGGTGCCGATTCGCGATCGGAGGGCTTAGAAAGCCGGATGGAGGTAGGGCCGGCTCATCTTGTTGGAGTGTTTCTCACTTCCAAGCAAGATTAATGGTCTCCACCTCTGCTATACCTGCAAAAACACAGCAAATGGTGAGAAAACGCAGCAAGGATACTAAAGAAGCGAAAAAGGATGGAAAGAGAGATAGAGTAATGCTTGATTTCCAAGCAAAAACCCAATTTTCGATGGAAATGAAGTAGGATGAGAGGTTGGAAGGTGCTGGAGCTAGAATCACTGTAGGAGGCGCCAATTCCTATGCCAAAGACGCCTAGGGTTTGCTGGAAACTACAATTTATACTTTTGATAGTTTTCAGAAACAAGGTTATAAAAAAATATTTTACTAGGCGCCACTTTCTGAGGGGTTTTCTGCAAAACCTTTTTGAAATGGGTATGGATATGTGTGTGAGTTGGATTTTGGGCTTTTTAAGAATTGATCCAAGGTCCAATTGACCTAATTGGGTCGGATATGGATCCGATCCACCTCGAAATCCGTGCCCAAACACTGAAATAGCCATAACTCTCTCATTTTAACTCCGATTTTTCTGAAATTCAAACCATAGCCCCTTACTATCAAAACACATCTAAACATGGGTTTAAAACCTTAAACTTGATACAAAATGCATGAAAAACTTGTTTACATGATGTGCATTTCATGCATCATCAAATACCCCCATGCTTGAATGTTTGTTAGTCCCTTAACAAACCCTAATTATGTTATGCAACGAAGACAAGAAATGCTAAGTATGAATGCATAATACTAACTCACTTTCGTAGGAATCACGTTTGCATTTAGCGTATGCAACAAGCCCTTTAAACCCCTAGCTTACACTAGTGGACGAGTAAGGTCTCGTGAGGGTTTGCAGCGATGCTACCCACAAACATCAATGAAATGCGAGGATGATCTTTCAAAAATATTAGGCTCTTAAAGATACAGTTATAATACATATTTCATGTAATTGACATTCTCAAAACAAGTTTAAAAATCTCATGCCACCACAGTAAAAATTCTTTTCCTTCACTTTTCTAATATTGTAGCTAGTTCATGATTTTTCCGAAAGTCAAGTATTCTCATGTTTTACTCATTTATTCTCACTTGTATATTTTCTGCACAGTAATACACATTTATGCTTAAGCAATGAAAAATTTCTTATTTAGCTCATTCTTTTCTTTCATTTTTACTCTTTTTCTTCCACTTTTGAGCTCTTGCGCATTCTTCTCATATGAGCACTATTTCGAGTAGTCAGTTTTCGTGACCCGTGTAGCGAGCTTTGGGTCAGTGACTCCCAAGTCGGCCGACCTTAGGGCACTAGATACAGAGTATCCCTCGGACTTAATTGCTCGAGTCACTAGACCTTCTATTCTAATAGTTTACGTATAGTCTTCCTCTTGTCATGTGCAATGTCTCTATCTCTTAGGCTTTCTATGCGGTCCATGTAACAAGCTTTCAAACCAGTGACTCCCAAACCAGTTGGCTTTGGGGCACCAGGTGTAAAACACCCTTCAGATTCTACTTACTCGAACTACAAAGGCCACAGATATCGACTTAGACAAGAAGATGATCTCCTTCGTTATCCTTTTCGTTAAAATACTCAAACACTTCATCTCGTGTCTGAGTTCTACTACTAGGATTCACGAAGACATCAACAACTAAACGTAGCTTTATTCTTTTAAACTCATTTTTCAAACACATCTTTCCATTGCTTATTTCTTTCAGAAAACATACTGTGCATACTTATACTAAAGTGATTCAAAATTTTCGAACAGTCAAATACTATCTTTTCTTTGAATTTTCTCATGAATAACTACTCTATTTGACTCAGTTCAGAAAATAAAAATTTTTATGGGGCTTAAAAATTTATAAACTGTTAGATTATGCCAAAAACAATCATATATGCTACACTTTGTTCTCAAATGCCTACTTTGATTACCAGTCATAAAAAAAAAAAAAAATTGTGTATTTTTGTGTGCATGCATCTAAACCACCCCCCCATGCTTGAATGACACTGTCCCTAGTGGCATACAAAATGAATAAACATGTAATGCAAATGCACACTAAAAGACACTAACAAAAATATGGGAGAAAGGATAGATACAACCTGATTTGCTTTGAGCTTCTGAAGTTGATTTTTATCTGATCCTTGAATTCTTTAAAAGCTCTTCTCTGTACCTGGTAATTGATATACTAATTGTTAAGTTCATCCTGCATGCATCAAAACACAAATTAGCACATGTGAAATGAAATACTAAATAAATAAAAACTCTGAAATGAAAAGAAATAATGTACATATGATACATCCCTCTGGTTGCACTCTCATGCCTTCGTGAGATGCACTATCTCACACTCACCATCTTGCAAGGCATCTGAAATGAATGGCTTCAGTCTTTGCCCATTTACCTTGAATGTACCTTGGGTCATAGGATCGAATAGTGTCACTGCTCCATGGGGAAATACTTCTTTTACAATGTACGGACCTGTCCATCTCGATCTTAACTTCCCTGGGAATAAATGTAAACGAGAATTGTATAGCCACACTTTCTGATCTGGCTCAAACACTTTTCTGACAATATGCTTATCATGAAATGCTTTTGTGCGAGCTTTGTATAATTTGGCATTCTCATATGCATCATTCCTGAGTTCTTCTAATTCTGAGAGTTGCAGTGCTCTCTCTTTGCCAGCCTGGGTGAGGTCAAAATTCAATTTCTTGATAGCCCAGTACGCTCTATGCTCTAGCTCGACAGGAAGATGGCATGCTTTCCCGAATACAAGGCGATACGGGGACATGCCAATGGGAGTCTTAAATGCAGTTCTATATGCCCAAAGTGCATCATCTAAGCGCTGGGACCAATCCTTGCGGTCCGGACGAACTGTCTTTTCTAAAATTCGCTTAATCTCCCTATTGGACACTTCAACCTGTCCACTAGTCTGCGGATGATATGGAGTGGTGAATCTATGATTGACAGAATATCTTCTCAACAGAGAAGCTATCTGTATATTCCTAAAATGCTTGCCACCATCGCTAATCATCGCACGTGGCACCCCAAAACGACTGAAAATATTGTGCTTAATGAACTTAAGCACTACTCTATGATCATTGGTCTTGGTTGCCACCGCTTCGACCCATTTGGACACATAATCAACCGCCACCAGAATGTATAAATTTCCGAATGAAGGCGGAAATGGTCCCATGAAATCAATGCCCCAAACATCAAAAATCTCGACTATCAAAATCGTAAGCAAGGGCATCATGTCCCTCTTGGACATGTTCCCAATCTGCTGACATCGCAGGCATCGCCTACAGAACTCATGAGCATCCCTGTGGAGTGTGGGCCAATAAAATCCTGACTGCAAAACCTTTGCAGCCGTTTTCCTACTACTAAAATGCCCTCCACAGGCTAATGAATGAGAAAAATTCAGAATGGATTGGTACTCTTCCTCCGGAACACATCTCCTAATGATCTGGTCTGCACAGTATTTGAACAACTCTGGTTCATCCCAATAATAGTGCCTCACTTGAGATAGGAATCTCTCACGCTCATTCTTGTTCCAATGCTCAGGTATCTGTCTCGAAACCAGATAGTTCACAATATCTGCAAACCAGGGTAACTGCGATGTACTGACTGACATGATCTGCTCGTCGGGGAAAGAATCACTGATCGGTCTCTGATCCTGCGTGGTCTCCACTATCAGTCTGGAAAGATGGTCTGCTACTACATTCTCGTTTCCCTTCTTATCTCGAATCTCGAGATCAAATTCCTGTAGTAGTAGTACCCAACGAATCAATCTCGGTTTGGTGTCTTTCTTATTCAATAAATATTTCAATGCAGAATGGTCAGAATAGACAACCACCTTCGAACCGAGTAAATAGGACCTAAATTTATCCAATGCGAAAACTACCACAAGTAGTTCCTTCTCTGTCGTAGTATAATTCATCTGGGCATCAGACAGAGTTCTACTTGCATAGTAGATCACATAGGGCTTCTTATCAATGCGTTGTCCTAAAATGGCCCCCATAGCATAATCAGATGCATCGCACATAATCTCAAATGGGAGAGTCCAATCTGGAGGTCTCAAAATAGGTGCAGTA
This sequence comes from Nuphar pumila, assembly GCF_984573655.1. NCBI lineage: Eukaryota > Viridiplantae > Streptophyta > Magnoliopsida > Nymphaeales > Nymphaeaceae > Nuphar > Nuphar pumila. The sequence continues at coordinate 51,057,865 of NC_143265.1, read as the reverse complement.
ATCAAGGCCTCTTTGAGAATCTCAAAGGCCTTCATACAATCCTCACCGAAATCAAAGGGCTGGTCTTTCTCCAATAACGTGCAAAGCGGTCTAGAGATTTTGCTAAAATCTTTTATGAACCGCCTGTAAAATCCAGCATGCCCTAAAAATGATCGAATCTGCCTCATAGAGGTGGGTGGAGTCAAACGAGAAATAGATTCCACCTTAGCTCTGTCAACCTCAATACCACGCTTGGACACAATGTGTCCTAGCACAATCCTCTCCTGGACCATAAAATGGCTCTTTTCCCAACTCAAGACGAGATTGGTCTTCGCACACCTACTCAGTACTCAAGCAAGTTTTTGGAGGCAATCTTCAAAAGAGGAGCCATACACTGAAAAGTCGTCCATAAAAACTTCCATCACATCATCAATCATGTCCGAGAAGATAGCAAGCATGCACCTCTGAAAAGTAGCCGGGGCATTACAGAGCCCGAACGGCATACGTCTAAATGCGAAGGTGCCATAAGGACATGTAAACGTGGTCTTCTCCTGGTCATCAGGATGAACAGCTACCTGATTGTATCCTGAATATCCATCTAGAAAGCAATAGTAGCTCTGTCCTGCGAGTCTCTCTAAGATCTGATCAATGAATGGCAATGGGAAATGATCTTTCCTAGTTGCCACATTCAGCTTCCTATAATCGATGCAGACTCGCCATCCTGTAGTGGTCCTCATCGGAATTCTCTCACCCTTCTCATTCTCAACCACAGTGAGTCCTGACTTCTTCGGCACAACTTGAATCGGACTGACCCACTGACTATCAGAAATAGAGTAAATGATTCTGGCATCCAACCACTTCACCACCTCTTTCTTCACCACTTCCTTCATGTTGGGATTTAGCCTTCTCTGCATATCCCTAAAGGGCTTGACTTCCTCATTACAATGGATCCTATGCATGCAGAATGAAGGATCAATCTCCTTTAGATCAGCAACTCCCCATCCAATCGCTGCCTTGTGCTCTCGAAGAATAGTCAGCAATCTCTGTTCCTGCTCCTCAGTGAGCAAGGATGAGATGATCACAGGCAGAGTCTTATCATCTCCGAGATATGCATACTTGAGTGAATCCGGTAAGGGTTTCAACTCAAGTTTCGGAGGCGACTCTATCGACGATTTGGCGGGGGTCTCTGCAAGTGGTGGAAGAGGCTCCCTGACAGCTCTCCAAGGTGGTCTCTCTGATGACACTCTAGACACGTCTACACTATCTACACAGCTATTCTTCTCTATATGATACAAATCTAAAGAATCCTCAGTAATGTACAACTCGGGCTGCTCCTCCACTAACTCCTGTGCAATGTCTACATGAAAGCAGTCCATGTCTCCTGCTGGTCCTATTGCGGCATTGAAAATATTCAGCTTTACCTTCCTATTGCCAAATGAGAGATCCATGGCTCCGGTCCTACAGTTGATGCACGCATTGGCAGTCGCCAAAAATGGTCTACCTAAAATAATCGGAGTCTGGTGCTGGCTATCCACTCCTTCCATATCAAGAATAATGAAATCGACTGGAAAATAAAAGTCATCCACCTTAACTAGCATGTCCTCCAAGACACCTCTCGGTACCTTGACGGAACGATCTGCCAGCTGCAGTGTAATCGGAGTCGATCTCATCTCACCTAGCCCGAAAGAATCAAAGAAATATCCGGGCAGAATGTTCACGCTTGCTCCAAGATCGAGTAATGCGCGTTCTATCCGGATGTTCCCTATGGTACACGCAATGATAGGGGCTCCAGGGTCCTTGAGCTTTGGTGGTGTCTGATGCTGAAGTACTGAACTCACCTGCTCAGTCAGATGGACCCTGTTAGGAACTCGCTCTCTAGATTTACGCTTTTGCGTACATAGTTCCTTCAGGAATTTGGCATATGCCGGCACCTGCTGAATAGCATCGAGCAAAGGTAGGTTGATCTGCACATGCTTGAAGATGTCAAGCATGTCCTGGATCTTCGCCCCTTGCTTCCCTCTATAACCAGGAGACTCTAATGCTTTGGGATAGGGTGGTGGGGGAATATACTCTGCTGGGTCCTCCTCTTTGTGAGAAGGCTCACTCCTATCCTTCTTCTTCTTCTCTGAGGATGAAGATGATGAAGATGGTGAAGGTGATGATGGGGATGGGGATGATGATTGAGCCGACGTGGGTGAAACAACGGTCTCTGGCTCCTGTATCCTCTCTCTACTCTCTCGCTCTCTGCTCTCGACATGATACTCACGTCCACTCCTCAGGGCCATAACCGATTTGGCCTGCTGCTGTGTCTCGGTATGAAATAGGCCTCCAGCCATCTGGTCCTTACCCTTCGGGTTCATGACAGCCTGACTCGGCAATGTACCCTCGGGTCTCCTACTAATAGCCTCAGCTAACTGTCCCATTTGCGACTCTAACTTCGCAATGGACTGCGTATGTGAGCTCAAAATCTGGCTACACTTCTCGAAGGCATTCTGATTAGAGGTTTTCACCTCTTGGAATGCCTGGAGAAGTCTTTCCTCAAAAGATGTCTGCGGGGCAGACTCCTGCTGAATCGGGGAAGGAACTGAAGAAGAAGAAGACTGAGAATAGTTCGGTCTTTGAAATGGCTGAGTAAAAGATGGCTGCCGAACTGGCTGAGAGGAAGTAGGCATCTGCATGGAAGACTGTGGATTCTTCCATGAAAAATTGGGATGGTTACGCCAACCCGGATTATATGTCGATGAAAATGGGTTATTTGGCGGTCTGACGTAACCCTGAGCTGCCTGAACTTGTTCTTGAACAAATTCAGGGTACTGAGCTGCCGAAGGGCACTCAGTGATCTCGTGTGCCGGACTGGCACAAAGAGTACACACCTGCTGTGTAGTGGATGGTCCTGAAAGAAGCTGGTCCAACTTCTGAGCAATCATGTCTACCTTGCACTGTAGTGCAGTAGATGGACCAATTTCAAGAACACCAGCTTTCTTCTGAATGCTGGGTGTGGCTCTATCAGAATGAGAGCTCGAAGCGTGGTGGAGAGAATTCTCGGCCAATGTATCAAATAACCTCCATGCTTCATCCTCGCTCTTCAGCATGAATGTCCCTCCACATGAAGAGTCGATCATCTGACGATTCTTGTAAGACAATCCATCGTAGAAGCTCTGCATCAGTTTCCATTTCGGCACCTGATGATGGGGACATTTCCTGAGGAGATCCTTCATTCTCTCCCAGGTCTCATGAAAGCGCTCACCCTCTAGCTCTGAAAAGCTAGTGATGGCTCTACGATATTGGTTCGTACGACCAATGGGAAAATATTTCCGAAGAAACTCCTGTTGCAATTGATCCCATGACTCTATTTCTACAGAATCTAAGGACTTCAGTCAATACTTGGCTTTGTCCTTCAATGAAAAGGGGAATAGAGTCAACCTCAAAGCATTATTATCGAAATTCTGTATCTTAACAGTAGAACAGATTTCGAGGAATTCATCTAAGTGTCGGTAGGGATCCTCATGACTAAGGCCATAAAAGGATGGAAGCATTTGAATAATGCTGGCCTTAATCTCATAATGTGGCGCTCCTACATCGGGTCTCCGAATGCAGGATGCCTGAACATAGTCTGTGGGAATGAAGTATTCCCGCAGAGGGCGTGAAAGAACTCGGGGTGGAGGTGGAGGATCCATGTCAGCCATTGTTGCCGAACGTCGATGAGAATGTAAAATTCTCTCTGGGTTGTCAACAAATGGGTGTAATGGGGTTCCTAGACCTCGTCGACCCTGCATACACTGGTACTACTACCAGATGTAAGCCAACGACCTAACTAACTAAAAAAAAAATATAAACTAACACAAAAACTAAAATGGAAATACACAAAATAAACAACTACTAAACACTATGCTAAACTAACTATGTCAGAATGATTTAACTAAGTAAATGAAATAACAAATTAAACTATTCTAAAGTACTGAAAAGATAAATACAGGAAATCACAACTAAGTTTTTCTAAAACCCACCTGTCTACTCGCTCCTTGCAGAATGAATTTTAAGTGAATCCTAGAAAGAACAGAACGTGAATCCTATATTTACTAACTATGTTAATCCTATATTCACTTACTAATCCTACTAACTAAAAATAAAACGACTAATTAACTAACTAAAACAAATTAATAAATCAAACTCTAAGAAATAAAGTAATTAATTCGCCGTTCCCCGGCAACGGCGCCAAAATTTGGTTGATATTTTGGAGTGCTCTTTTAAAAAAAGTATTTTCAATAAAACTTTGGAAAATTGTCAACCAAAAATTTAAAAACCGACTTTCCACAAAGTGGTAAGTACGGGTCGAATCCACAGGGAACAGGAATTAACCACAATATTTCTATAAAATTCAATTTATTAATGACAAATGTCAACCTACAATTATAAAGTTAATACAACTGCAAATAATCACTAAAAGAAAAGTAATCAAGCAATCAGTCTTCTGCTCCGCGCCAAGGGTATTTTCGTCCTTTTTGCCATGTAGAGAATCTTCTAACTTGGTCAATAACCCTGGACACTAAATATGCTTTTCAACCTAAAAATGCAGAAAAATACTAAGTTAGTTTTCTATTCTAACAATTAAAACAATAACTAAAACTATTTCTAATTATACGAAAATTACGAAACAAATGCTAATTATCAAACAAAAACTAAATAAAATACTAAATTAATTCTAAAATTAACCAATTTCACTCTACTAATGATGTATGATGATGATGCAAATCCTAAAACGCAGAAATTATGGAAAACAAGTCTAAATTACCGAAACTACAAAAATTACGAAACTGTCCCTAACTAGTGTAAAATAGCATGCTGACAGGTTATCGGAAAACCACTGTTTGACAAGGCAAACGAAGTCCGGTTTTCCCGAAATTTGTTCTGTTCTGCAACTGACAGATTAAACAAATTGACAGTTTTTACAGAATTGAAAAACAATATCTGGTACTCCAGATATAAGCGTTTCAAAACTGGGAAAAATCAGGATATCGCAAGTCCCGAAATTTAAAAACCAGAAAAAGCGGTTTTCACAAAATGCTTAAAAATCAGACCAAACCAACTCTGATGGAGCTGAAATTTGGTTTGTAGGCAGTTGACACACTAATAAAGTGAATAGAAAAATAATAATTTAAAAATGTGAAATTTTTGCACAGTGCGAGAGGGCAAAAATTGGATCTTGTTTTGAATGCACTATTCACTTTATAAATCTGTTTAAACACTAATTAATGCAAATTAAATCTAATGCAACCTAAATGACAGATTGTAAGTTAATGTTAAATGCAATGATGCTAAATAAAATATAAACTAAATATGATATGCAAAAAAATTTTTCTTTTTTTTTTTGACTAAACTTAAATGAAATAATGATGCGAATGCAATTAATATACTTAAAAATACACTTAACTATACGAATGAATGACTGCAATGAATACCAACTAATTGCAACTAAGCTAATTGAATTACTAAAAATAGTTAGCAAACACCTTAGACAAACAATGAAAAATCTATTAGATCGACTAAATGAAAACCTATACTAACTTACACTGAGATTAATCTAACTTGAAAATAAATTGTACTAATTCACTAAATACCAAAGAGTGATGGTTTGAATATAGAACTAAGCTCACACCACACTTGGTTAGAGTGACTGGGTTCACTAGGTGTACTCAACTTAGACTATGGACACGACGAACCTAACTGGGTTGACTAGATTGACTAGGTTAGGTTAGGTTGACTAAATTAGACATTGGCTAATTTAAACACTTAAAATTAAGACTTAATTAATTAAGACTCACACTAATTATATACCTAAAAGAATCAAGTAAATTCTAATTAACTCAATCTAACTAGGGGTCTAATTAGTAACTAAGGTTAATTCTATTAACTAAAATAATTAAACATACTTTATGCTAAAGTACTATGGACGATTAGAGAAATATGAAATAGTAAATGTCAAAGATAATATTGGAAAGTGATAATTCTCAGAATCGTCCAACTAGAAGGGGAGTTACAATCTTTGATTAAATCAACTTTGATATTTTGGCAAAGTAGAAACCATCCCAACCAAGAGGAGTTATTGTCTTTCCTTAAGTGCTTTGCAAAATAAATTTGGAAATCATTAAAAATTGCCCAGCTCACAAAGACTACCCGTTTTGAACTTTCTCAGAATAATTGGAAGATAATTAACTTCTCTTTCTCAAAACCGTTGAAACCCCTTTTGGCAACTTAATTGGATTTCAAACTAAATTTCCAAAACTAAATATGTAACTCCCTTCTACCTTGACTCATTCAAAATTTAAAGATTTTTTTTTTTTTAGACAAACCACACGATTCTAGAAGATCCCTACTTACCAAATTATTTTTACTCTCTACACTAAGGGCGACAACACCTAATTCAAACTTACTAAATACTAAAAGAAAACGTCTAAATATACTAAATCCTAATACAATGCAGCTAGACACTTTGAAATACTTACTAAAAAGCTAACAAGCTACCAAAAGCAGCCTAGAGCTCGAATTGAACTCTAATGGCTGCCGCCCCTCCTTGGGGAAGACAACTATCTAAGTAAAAATCGACCTTTCAAAACATAAAAATTCAAAACTAAAATAATACTATGCTACGGATCTTAATCAATCTAACTACACTAATGACAATCACTTTAATGAAATATGATACTGGAAGTAGACATTACATAGAACATGAACAACACCCTAACTACACGCCTAACACAAAACACCACAAATTGAAGATACTTACCACTACAATTACCACAAAATAAAAATCGACTTTAACTAAATATTAATCAACAAAGTACTACTGTAACAACTAGACTAAATGAACATTAAACGACAGTCAACTGGACACTATAATCAAGAACACACGAGAACTTAATTTTTGTATTTTTCTCAAAAACAACGAAACACTAATAACACTAAAACATCAAAAACAATATTTAGAACGAAACTAATACTATGAACTTTGAATTAAACAATCTCACAAGACTGTTATCTACCACACAAACAGCTAACTACATGGATTACTCGATCTAAACACACACACTTAACAAAAATGCACTTCTAATTCAAAGAATGTTTGAAAAACAAATCCCATGACACCATATACTCAAATCAACATGGAACTTCAGCAAACTCAACTTGAATATGATCTAAATGCGGTCTGCTAACCCAGTTTTTCTGCAAAAACCGATCAAAGGCTCAAACTCAAAATGAACCAAGATCGGCTAGAATGGATCTAGCCGATTTATTGGTTTTCAATAAAAACGTTCTTTGATCCAGTCCCAACGCCCAGAATAAATCAAAATAAACTTTTTAAAACAAGTTTTCTGTAAAAAAACATTGTAGAACACGCTGTAAACAAAAATAAACAAATCGGCTAAAAGAACCTCTAGCCGATTTACACGTTTTGCATAAAAACAATAAAAATCGATCCTTGAATCATGAAACAATGAAACAACACCTAGATCTAACGTGTTGGTCGGTGCACGAATGCTATACTAAGGTTGAAACATGAAAAATACAGCAAACACACAGAAAAGAAAACACGAAAACAAGCACACACGATTTGGGTTTTAGCTAGAAGAAAAGGGAGAAGAAGATCTACCTCTAGGGCGATCCGACGATCGTGGGGAAGAAGAGAGCGGACAATGGCCTTGGATTGACGTCCCGAACGGTTCGAGAATGCTGGAATGTCACCACGAACAGGATATCTACATCTGCAACACGTTGGACATCCACCGAAGATGGAACGGGTGCCGATTCGCGATCGGAGGGCTTAGAAAGCCGGATGGAGGTAGGGCCGGCTCATCTTGTTGGAGTGTTTCGCACTTCCAAGCAAGATTAATGGTCTCCACCTCTGCTACACCTGCAAAAACACAACAAATGGTGAGAAAACGCAGCAAGGATACTAAAGAAGCGAAAAAGGATGGAAAGAGAGATAGAGTAATGCTTGATTTCCAAGCAAAAACCCAATTTTCGATGGAAATGAAGTAGGATGAGAGGTTGGAAGGTGCTGGAGCTAGAATCACTGTAGGAGGCGCCAATTCCAATGCCAAAGACGCCTAGGGTTTGCTGGAAACTACAATTTATACTTTTGATAGTTTTCAGAAACAAGGTTATAAAAAAATATTTTACTAGGCGCCACTTTCTGAGGAGTTTTCTGCAAAACCTTTTTGAAATGGGTATGGATATGTGTGTGAGTTGGATTTTGGGTTTTTTAAGAATTGATCCAAGGTCCAATTGACCTAATTGGGTCGGATATGGATCCGATCCACCTCGAAATCCGTGCCCAAACACTGAAATAGCCATAACTCTCTCATTTTAACTCCGATTTTTCTGAAATTCAAACCATAGCCCCTTACTATCAAAACACATCTAAACATGGGTTTAAAACCTTAAACTTGATACAAAATGCATGAAAAACTTGTTTACATGATGTGCATTTCATGCATCATCAATCGTCTCCAAAATTATTGATTCGCACTGTCGAGCAAATCTCAAGGAATTCATCGAGATGACGATATGGGTCTTCATTGCTAAGGCCATAAAACGAAGGTAGCATTTGAATCACACTGGCCTTAATCTCAAAATGGCTCGCTCCTACATCAGGTCTCGTGATACAGGAGGCGGGAGTATACGTATTTGGCATGAAGTACTCCCTCAAAGGACGGATCAAATGGTGATCGTCAGCCATTGCGTACACCTTGGAGTAGACCGGTGTAGCACACGTCCTAATATGAGGTTTTCTACCTAACTAACGCGCTAGCGGCCAAACCACGCAAACCACAAAGCGAGTCAAACAAAAACAACAAAAACTAACCAAACACCACGCAGTTACACAACAGAGATTATGCAAAAGAAATATGAAATCTATGTGTACGGTACCAATCGTACACAGTCACCTCTAAAGGAATCCTAGTGGGTGGGCTGTGCAGGAAAAGTAAGCTCGTCTCTACAATATGCACACACGTGGTTCTAAACCTAAATGCAAAACAAACACTAGGCAATAAAGTGACTACTCGTATTTCGCCGTTCCCCGGCAACGGCGCCAAAAATTTGGTGTGAGTTTTGGAAAATGATTTTTAAAACAATATTTTTAAAAAAAAAAAACTAGTGTGAAAGCCAAACACCAAATAATAAAAACCAGCTCGCACGAGTGGTGGAGTCCGGGTCGATCTCAGGGAACGGGAAATACTTGTATTCAAACACACAAGCTAAACTACTCTTTATTGCCAAAATAAAAAGAATTAATTAAATAATTAACTAACTAAGGGAGTACGGCCCTACGCAGAGGGTTTAAACAAAATAAATAAATAGTTTTATTACAGACCCAATTAATAAAACAAAATAAAACCCTAATCTAAAAAAAAGGAAAAGAAAAGGCTTCAGTGCTTCGAGTCTTCTTGTCCCTTCTTGAGGTAATGTATGTTTTCTTAAACCTTTGCTTTTCTGAGGGCTCCCTGAGGACCTCTCTGAGGGGACCTCAGAGGGTACTTTTTAGGGCACAAAAAGGGCTTTACCGCATGTTCCACCGCTTCCCTGCAAAACACAAAAACACAAAAACAAAGCAGTACGACGAAACTAAACAAGAAATTAATACTAATGACTAAAAATATTCAGCACATACACGATTTGAATTAACTAAACTAAACATGAACAGCTAATCTATCCTAACACTAAAAGACAAAAATTCAAAACTACCTAAACACTAACAATTAAACTATGTTGCTTATGTAAACAAAACAACATAACTAAGAACTAACATTGACTATTCTGCCTATGCAATGAAATACTTAATAAACAACTAATGGAATTATCTAACATAGGTGATAAACAAATGCTGAACAAAAACTATGACAGAAACATTACTAAATGAGAACTACACAAACGATGAACATAAATGTTACACAACGCTGAAACTAAATAACACAAAATGACTAAACCTAACAAAAAAAATTTGCTGACTGAAGAACCGACTGAAAGTAAATATTAAACAGAGTGAAAAACTAATAACTTACAGACCTATGCTGTTCAAACATGTAATTGTTATCTAATTAAAAACTTACAGCCCTCAATTAACGTCAATCACTAAATAACAGAACACAAAACACATTAATTCATATGACTCACTAAAGAATCAACATATAACAACTTAACCACTTTACAAGAAGTGTTGAATCACAAAGATAAAGCTGGAAAATTTTATTTAACTACTAACTTAAACTAAATTAACAATAACATCAACTAATGCTAAACTATTAGATGACTCGGCGCTAACAAGGAAAGATCGTAAACTATACTATGGATTAATCAATCATGCAACAATATAAATCTAATGACACCTAACATGCTATCACTAATGGAAGAGATCTAATTCACTAACACATGAACGAAGGATAGATGTCTAATTAATTTAAAGCTGAAACAAAACTTATTATGAAAACTAAAACAACTAATTACAATAAAAAAAAAACTAACATAACAAATCCCATAACCTACAGCGTAAGTGAAATAAACTAAACTAAGAAATCTACCTATTAACGTCAATTGCTAGAATCTAAACATTTACTGCATCAATGAACTAATAATGACTAATGCTAATAAAAGAACATTGCAACTAATAACAAACAAGAACGTTGCAGCTAAAAAAAGTGCTGAAGCTAAAGCCGACTGAGTAAAAAAAAATTTAACATGCAGTTTGACACAAAAACAAAAATGACAAAACCTAAATGGGAAAACGCTGAAGCTGAACAAAGGAATATGCAGATTACTGAATAGGATGCTAAAAATGACTGAATAATAATAATAAAACGCTGAGATTCAAGAAAAACAACATGCATTGACTAAACTATTTTATATATATATATATATATTTGTATTTCAGATGTTACACCTAAACTAAATGTGATAAACAAATCTAATATACCCTACTATGCCACTGTATCTACAGAAAACAGGCTCAAAGAAACAAACCGTTGAGGGTTGCCTCCACAGAGGGGTTGAGGAGAGAGCGGCCTCTCACGATCTATGCCCGTCACGCTGCACCCCTTGATGATAGACGATGAAGAAGATGTTGGTGAAGGGAAATGGTAGAGGAAGGAAAGAAAAAGAGGAAAAGAAGAAGAAGAAGAGGAAACCGGTTGGAGAGAGAGAGAGAGAGGGAGGGAGGGGGCGTGAGTTTCCAAGAGAGAGACGTCCCTTTTTTCTGCTGTAGAAGACTACTTATAATATTAAATTAGGGTAAAACAAAAAAATTCAAAACAAGTCCACAATTTTCAATATTTTTCAAAAGACCCATTTTAGTAAAACATGTTTTATTGTTTAAAAACAAACAAACAAACTTCCTAAACTGATTAAAAATTAGCTAATAAAAACCTAAGCAAACTAAACTATGATTAAGACATTCTAACTATAATAGAAACACTAAAAAAATATATGCAGGGAAAGCTTTGAAAAATACGATTTTCTGATAAAATTCAATTCAATGCAATTTCTCAGAACTAACAATAAAAATGTGTTTTTAGAGCGATTTTAACACGGATCATGCATAAATAATGATTAATAAAATGCAAATATTATGCATGATCAATCAACAATGGAAACATTTAAGGATTTTATTCAACATTATACAACAAAATGGACTTGTTCTATATGCAAAAATCATAAACCTATTTCAGATAAACATAAGGTTCTTAGGATACAAAATTCAATGTGATAACATTTTTCCAATTCAAAGAACCATAGATTTGGCAAAAAAATAAAATTCTTGATGAAATTAAAGAAAATACTTAGTTGCAAAAGTTTTTGGGATGTTGCTAGGCCCTCCTCAATCTCTGGCTTGATCGGTATATAGTATGGACCAGAAGGGAGCCCTGAGCTAGCAACAAATATGTACTCTAGTTTAAGCCTGACAAAAGTGAGAGGATCGAATCTGAGGTTCTCGACCCTCTAAGGTTGGGTTAGATGCGTCTGAGGCACAGGTGATACGAACCTTATTTCAAGCGCCAAAGCATTTATACAGTGAGGGTAATTGCAGTCTCATCCGAGGCATTGCAAGGTCACACGCTCAACAAAACGTGGTAAGAGGGTGCACATGGCACATCAGAGGTTTGGTCAGCAGGCACGCATGTCGCGCAAGAATGCGGTAGTGCGAGCAGGGTGTGGCGACGGAACGTCAATGGGCCAGCGCACAAGCATGCGATGAAGGGCCAGTGACACTTAAGAGTCGCGTGATGCAGCACGTGTATTTGCAATGGGTGAGTGTCGGATTGCCTGAGTACGCATAGACGTTAGTGCACTCAAGAATGTGGCTATGAGACAACAATGAGTGAGCTAGTTCAGTTTAGCTGGTGCGTGCTGATTAGAGAAGCCCTCAGCAGCCAACCTTGACCAAGCCAGGTCAAACTTTGACCTAGCTGGCCAAAGTAGACCGCCTCAAGATTGAATCTATAAACAGAGGTTCACGACCTGTGTAAAGGGGAGGAACATAGTCTTTGGGGAAATTCGAGAATTGTAATTCCTTTTAGAAGTAAAGTTTGGAAGTTTGGCTCCATTCGTGGAGAGGCCTCAATTTGAGGAATAGGCCACACTAGCTCCTTCCATCGGCTAGTGTTGGATTGGCCTCACCGGTTCCTTCCATCAGCCAGTGTAGGATCATCTTTACTTCTTCCAATTCGCCTTCTAGACTTCAGGAATTAGGTGACCCGTTCAATTGAACAGGAGACTGAGTTTTAGAAATCAATACAAGCTTAGATCAATCCCTGATCCTAAGCCTTCAGATCTTAAACCATTTCTCTGGTAAGATCTAAAGCGAGCGTCATCCAAACTAGAATCTGTACGGGAAATTCCTTTGCAGGCTGAAGCAATTCATTACCGCAGCTCACGACTGATGATGAGAAGCATCCTGCATCGAAATCTCAGTCATCAACAGACTGTACAACCGTTCAGAAGATCTGGCTAGATGCTATCATCTATGAGTCTCAGAGAATGCGTGAGAGCGAAAGAATCTATTGTATGCGTACTTTCACTGTGATCAAGGTATATTGATGTCTGGATGCATATGCGAGGACTCCAATAGTCCTGCACTTACAATGGCACATGAGGATACTGAAGATTTGAGATGAATGCAAGGATAGAGTTGTTCAATAGCTTAATAGAGAAGTTACAAAGTTATTAGACGTTGCCTATCAAGTGTATATTGTGATCAATGATCCACACAGATGACCTGCTGAATCAAGGCTTCATCAATGTATAGAGTTAATTGAATATTCATCAACAAATGCTTACAATGAATTCAAATCAATCTTCTGCAAATCTTTGCAAATGAGCTCAAAATGTGGTAACAAATTCATATTGTGCGCTACATGTTTGTTGAAATGCAATTGAAGTTGTAAAAGGCATAGATCTTGGGCACGGTTCTAGCGAGATCGTATCAATTGGTATCAGAGCCTCATGCTGATTAACACAAAGTTCTGGCATGAATTGAGCTGAAATCCTACAGCAGATCGTTGATCAAGCTGCAACAAGCTTCATCAGAAATTCTGAACGTCTTTTATGTTCCAAATTTTATTCTGGTCAGTTGAGAGCTTGTATGACAATTCTAATTGCAGATTCTGATTCCTCAGATCGAGCACTATCAAAACAAGTATTCACATGTCCAAATCAGAGTTGAATTGACTTCTGAAAGTGAATTTGAAGTGGCTTGTCTAAATTTGCACAGTAATTACGCAAAGTCGTTGGCACGCCTCTGCGATTGTCGTGCATCGTGGTTTGCTACTTATATCCAAGCTTTATCAGCTTGAGTGTGCTCAAGAATGAGTGGAAATTGCATTTGTGTTTAGCTGTTAAATCAGATCTCAATGTGCATGCAGCAGAAAACTTTTATGGATTTTGCCGAGAATTGAAGGAGCATCACTTGAGGCTCCTCCGCAGGAGCAGCAAGTGGATTGCGCAAGCTTCGCGAGAACACAAACATTTGAGCTTTTGACCAGTGTAATAGAGAACTTTAGTGCAGTATAACAGAGAACTTTAGTGCATCATAAGTACTGCGCAGTCACTGTGACACATTGTTTCATCGAGATACTGTAGTGTAGCAGTTGGTGCCAAGCTGCATCTATCACAACACATTGCTGTTATGCATGCCTGCAAATTCCTGCAGGAATAACAAAAATTTTTTAGTACAGATCCTAGCAGGAATGCTCCATGCACGAACCAACAAAAACTTTGCAGATATAGTCCATCAAATCCTGTAGAAGTCATTATTGAAGTATAGCTGACATGCCTAATTCGGATCAACTGTGAGTCCTAACATTACTCATACATGTGAGTATGCTATCATCAGTGTGAGCCGACCGAAGATTTTACAACTTACCATAGCTCAGCGTACACGTGCATAGCAAAACTCGTTTGGTTCACCCAACATTGCTTCTGTAAATCATTCAATCCATTGCATTTAAGCACTCATGTGCATCTCAGCAGGTTGCACAATCACTGCACATTTGTGTGCTTACTAAAGGTATTCGAAGTGAGTGTGTCTGCGTGCTAGCTGCATCCAGTATATCAGACACCATAGTTGTAAACATATGTTCTTCCTGAATCCGCACCACAACTGCATATGTGTTAGTTATGTGCTACCCAACACAACCCATGTTCTGGGTTTCTGAATCTGCATTTGCGAATCACAACAGTGCCTTCCTGTGAGAGCCTGATGTTGACCTTAGCACTTGTTCACGTTGCTTACCTCAAAGCACGACAGTGTTGTGCAACATGCATTTCAGCACCGTTAAACTCCTTAGCTAAGGTTGTTACATTCCTGCATGCCTGCGCACAATCTACAAGAGTTACTGCATTTGTGAAAGTGCCAAGTCTGCATCACCAGTGCACTTGTTGCACTTAAGTGATCTTCAGTGCACATTTGTCTTACGCGCGCCTTCTGCTAGACTGCAGTATGTCATCTGAAGGCACAACTGAGCCACAACTTGTCATTCACTTGTAGCCACATTGGCGAGTTTCCCATCGCACTGCAGCAATGTTTAATTGGCATTGCGTCCGCAGAGCTTACTGCACACACACAGTTGCCACAAGAGTCTATAGCAGTTTCAGAGTGTTGCGTCTGCCATAGCGCATAGCAGCACTGCGACACACACTACCACATACTACAATGTGCGCTGTTGTAGTGCAACAGTAACACATCAGTGTGTCAGTGCATCAGCACAACTCAGAGTGCCTCAGCTTGTTGCGCAACCGATGCATCTCCATCCGGCAATGCGTATCCTTGCCTCTCATCAATGGCATATCAAGTCGACTACAGCGCAGCTGCTGTGCCGTGTTCTGAAACATTTCACATTCCTTGTCGTGCATCACACATCAAGTGTGAAAGCACCACAGTTCTGTAACATTGGTAGAGTATTGAAGACTGCAGTAGTATACTTAGCACCATGTGTAGCGCAACTGCGTGCTTCTGCATATGTCAATGCTGCGTGTTTCAGCACTAGACAGAGCTGCGTGCCTCAACACACGACAGAGCCTGCACTTTATACCTGCACACTATAGCATGCCAGCCCATTAGTGCAGTGTGACTGGGCATCCTGTCTGTGTAGTGTCTAGCCACGCACGGAGTTGGAAACTCTTCACGGCATTTCAGGCCTCAAATCGTCGTACCAACTAACTACAACTACTCAGTAGCATACGACAATGCACCTCATTTGCAAATATTGTACTTGCTAGAACAATCTTTGGTGTGTCAATTGTCGCAAGCATTGCAGTGTTGCTTACTTCGCAACACATTGTAGTACACGGCTTCATATCGTTGTTGCAGAAATATAGAGTTGCTAGTCGCCGACCTTGCAGCGTACCACAGAACAGTTTATGCCGCATTCCGCAACGCTGCATATACCATAACACATTGTAGTGCTGCAGCCGATACCATGTATTAGAATGCCTACTTACGTTGATCCACATTCGAGAGTTTCTGTAATGTGACAACAATGGAGCAAGTGATGCAGTTGAATAAATCTTTATGGAAGTTGAGTGTCTGGCTGCAGAAATACATACCAGATTTAGTCAAGAGCTGGAGTGAAGAGTCAATGTACGTTGTTGTGAATGTGAATTTTCAAATTTGAGGTATTGGCAGGCAGATTGAGCATCACCTTAAAAAAGAGAATCCTCATACCGAAGTGGTGTGCCTAAAGTGAATTGATGCATCGATTAAGAGACTAAAAAAAGTTTTAGACTTAGTGTCTCATCCTAGCTGTGAGTTGAGGAGGTTGTTGCGAGCAGTTGCACCTATAGAGCGGGAGTTGATCAATCATACAACATGGGTTCTAATAGAATATAAACAAGAAGCAATTGAATTAATTTTGACAGATTCCATTCAACTAAGAACCTATGAAGAGCCCGAGAAAGTCCATGATTGTTGTGTGACTCTGGACAAATTGTGGTGTGCAGCAAAGACACCAAACTTGTGCAAGATGACAAGAAAGGCGTAGGCATCCAAAATGAGGTGAAACAACAGTTGGAAGGGAGTAACTTGCTGCCTTATGTGACTGAAAAGCCGACTAGTGTACCAATTCGAGCTAGTCTCTTAGAAGTCAAGTTGTTTCTAGTTCAAGAGTGTAAGAGCAAGGAAGGACCATGGTTGCTTGCAATACGACATTACCATATGCATTTGTTAAGTGACTGGAGGGTGACTGGGCAGAAAGGGAGACCATTAGGCCAAAGCCTAGTGGATGAGAAGAGATTGCGCATTATCCAAATGCAACCTACCTTACCAATGCCAGAATGGAACAAATTTTCATGTGATCCAGGAGGTTGAAGAATGGATGGAGATCAAAGTGTGGCTAGTAGAATTAGAAAAATTAGCATATAATAAGATCAGAGTAGCGCAGTCAAAAATGTGAAATAAGCATGGAGTTGGAGGACCATAACCCACAGGTTTGGAAGATGTCTTGAGGACAAGACTAAACAGAGCATGGTGAATTGATACGAACCTCATTTCAAGTGCCAAAGCATTTGTACAGTGAGGGTAATTGTAGTCTCATTTGAGGCGTTACAAGGTCACAATCTCGACAAAACATGGTAAGAGGGTGCACATGGCACATTAGAGGTTTGGGTCAGCAAGCATGCATGTCATGCAAGAATGTGGTAGTGCAAGCAGGGCGTGGCGACAGAACATCAATGGGCCAGCGCGCAAGCATGCGATGAAGGGCCAACAACACTTAAGAGTTGCGTGATGCAGTGTGTGTGCTTGCAATGGGTGAGCGTCAGATTGCCTGAGTATGCACAAACGTTAGTGCATTCACGAACATGGCTATGAGTCAACAATGAGTGAGCTAGTTCGGTTTAGCTGGCGCATGCTGATTGGAGAAGCCCTCAACAGCCAACCTTGACCAAGCCATGTTAGACTTTGACCTAGCTGGCCAAAGTAGACCGCCTCAAGATTCAATCTATAAATAGAGGCTCACGATATGTGTAAAGGGGAGGAGCGTAGTCTTTGGGGAAAATTGAGAATTGTAATTCCTTTCAGAAGTAAAGTCTGGAAGTTTGGCTCCATTCGTGGAGAGGTCTCAATTTGAGTAATAGGCCACACTAGTTCCTTCCATTGGCTAGTGTTGGATTGGCCTCATTGGTTCCTTCCATCAGCCAGTGTAGGATCATCTTCACTTCTTCCAATTCGCCTTCTAGACTTCAAGAATTAGGTGATCCGTTCAATCGAACAGGAGATTGAGTTTTAGAAATCAATACAAGTTTAGATCAATCCCCGATCCTAAGCCTTCAGATCTGAAACCATTTCTCTGGTAAGATCTAAAGCGAGCATCATCCAAACTAGAATCTGTACGGGAAATTCCTTTACAAGCTGAAGCAATTCGTTACCGCAGCTCACGACTGATGATGAGAAGCATCCTGCATCGAAATCTCAGTCATCAACAGACTGTACAACCGTGCAGAAGATCTGGCTAGATGCTATCATCTATGAGTCTTAGAGAATGCGTGAGAGCGAAAGAATTTGTTGTATGCGTACTCTCACTGTGATCAAGGTATATTGACGTCTGGATGCATATGCGAGGACTTCAATAGTCTTGCACTTACAATGTCACATGAGGATACTAAAGATTTGAGATGAATGCAAGGATAGAGTTGTTCAGTAGCTCAATCGAGAAGTTATAGAGTTATTAGACGTTGCCTATCAAGTGTATACTGTGATCAATGATCCACACAGATGACCTGCTGAATCAAGGCTTTATCAATGTATAGAGTTAATTGAATATTCATCAACAAATGCTTACAGTGAATTCAAATCATTTTTCTGCAAATCTCTACATATGAGCTCAAAACATGGTAACAAATTCATACCACACGCTACATGTTTGTTGAAATGCAATTGAAGTTGTAAAGGGCATAGATCTTGGGTACGGTTCTAGCGAGACCGTATCATAGGCCTCTGCTGAAAATGATGGGGTAGAGGTCTAAAAGTAACCATGGTGTAGGTTTCAGGTAGTTTTGGGAAAAAATCTAATGAAATAAAAAATCAGGTAGGCTAAAAATGATTTTGGGGGGCAATTGAGAGAAGGTTTCAGTTCAAATATAATATGTAATGAACCAAGGGCTTTCTAGTCACCTAGAGACATATTTCAATGTTAGAATAGGCTATTTTAGGTCAGAGAACTGTAAAATAGTTTGTTGGAAGGCTGGGAAGGTCAAATAGTGAAAACATGAATTTTCAAATTAATCAGATAGATGTGGTTTTAGTTCTAAGGCTATAGAAAGCAAACTAATGCAACCTAGGGTATGGTTACAGGTTTAGGAAACTAATATCAGAGGGTTATAGGGTTGAGTATCTGAGTTGGACTTGGGAGAGGGTGGTACAACAGAACCACGATGGTAGAGGCTTTCAAATCACTTTTCCTAGTAGTGTATCCTTCTTGGATCTCTAAAAGGAAACATGTGAAGGGCTTGGGTCCTTTGCATAGACTGGATCCACCACCACACATGTGGTGGCAAGTGAGATTAGAGGGAGATAAAAAAAGAAGACGTCAGAGAGGTAGGGACATCCAAGAGAGATGAGAGAGAAAATATGGTGTCAGAGGGTAGGGACACCAGAGAGACAGAAGGAGAAAGAGAGTGGGGACAACTAGGCTTTCTGAGAAAACTCAATGCATTCATCAATCTATAATCCAAAGGGGTTCTCTGAACCTTTATTTATAGTATATAGGTACGAAGTAAAGTCCTAATCCAACAACTAATACATAAGCTATAAAAGAGTCCTATTGTGAAACAAGAACTAGACTAGAGAGAGGATTCTAAAATCCTATCTTTGACATGACTCCACACAAGCCTAAAATCCTAAAATCATAAAAAAATTAAGCATACCTAATTGAACTCTAGACATTCAAGAGAAATATGAGACATTTTATATAGGGGAGAATGCCCACTTGTGGGCCCTGTTGTCTTGTTTTCCTTTGTTATGGTGTCGACATGTGTCATATGTTGTAGATTCCATCTCAACTCCAGAAAGTCAATACGACGTTAACACTTGTCTCGTATAGGGCCCACTCTTGATCCACCACCTAAGTTGCCATATCAGCATGTCTAGCTCCCATGCTAATTGGGTTGTCCACTGCAACACTGGATATGGGTCACCATCTAGATCTGGATTTTTCGTTGGATCTGGATCTTCTATTAGGTCTGATGTTGTAGCTGGATTTGGGTCAAGAACAATTATTGGACCTTGATCCATACAGATCCGACCAACTTCTTTAAAATTAAATGGATTAAATACTAATGTCCAAACCCAATAACCCGCTACACCCCCTCCATTAGAGCAAAATAATGAAACATTAAATCTAACTAAAATCCAAAAAATGCTAAAGTAAATTGGGGTCGATTCTGGACTGTAATACACCATAGTGCTTTGCATCACTGTGCCCCCAAAGTGGGAGCGACCACGACCCAATTGCTTGACCTCTCCACCCGGATCACACGAGGTTTTGATATATATGATGTACTATGGTGATTCCATGGTTAACCATTCATTGTTCCATAACCGCTGCCCAATGTGTGAATTGCATAAGGGAGGGGTGGTGATGTCCATAGGACATGTCCCAAGCATGTGTCCGATGAGCATGCCTTCTATTTGTACTCTCACATATCAGACTGTTGCCAAATTTTTTATGCAGTCAACTGTGTTCGACTGCTGGTCTGGCCAAGCCAGGGGTGACTAAGTTTGAGTGCCCTATACCCCCGATCGTGCATCATTATCAACAGGTTGAGGGCTCTAGTTCATTGTTGTGCACAAGGGTATATCCTTGCACTCAGTGCTATTGAACCCATGACCATTGTCATCACGGTTGGAATTGTATGTTGTGGGCTAGTTGAGCTGCCAACTTTGATAGACATGCTCTTGACCCGTGGAGCATTGTTGTGGCATTAGTGAAGGCCACACTGGAGGAGGAATCACTACCGATGGAAAATCGAATGGTGAAATATTCAACTTCATAGATATGTCGTGCAAGGGTTGGGACCTCCAAAGGCCACTCTGTATCGTGCTTACCAGTGATGTGCACAAACATGGTGTCTACTATTTTTTTATACATGAGCTGAGCACATACTCACTCTTATTCTTGAAAGTTTTTTAGAGTTCTATGCTCTGGTCATACTGTGAATTTGTCATTTTCCGTAAGGACGCAAGCTCACGATATACTTCTTTTAGCCCCATCAAAATTTGATCACAAGTCGCACAATCTATAGTTGTCAAATGAATCTTCACTCTAATACCACTTTGTTAGGCCCTCTTCAAGGTTCGATTGGATCAATACAGAGTCTGGACCAGAAGGGTGTTAAAAGTGTATATAACTATATATAATATAATATATTTTATTATATATTATATTATATATAATAATTATATATTTTTATTTTTTTATTTATTTCAGTATTTTTAGGCTAAGTCTAGTTTATATTGAACTAGACTTAAAATTAGTCAATTTTTTGGCTAGTTTTAAGATAGACATCAAGAAATGCTCTAGTTTAGCCAAATTTGAGCATGCCAATAAGGCTTGGAAATATCTTAGAAATATATATTCCCTTAAAGACATTGCACATGTGTGCAATTTGCAAGATAAAGTTCAGACTTTGACTCAAAAAAATAAAAGTATTATAGAATATTATAATGAGTTGTTCGAACTTTGGGAATAGTTGGCTCTTCTTGAGCCAAAGTGGCATTGTCTCGAATATATCGAGCTTTGCCAAAAATAACTTGATATGGAACTTTTTTACCAATTCATAAATGGTTTGAGGCCAAAATTTAAAACAAACAAATCGGCCCTTTTACATAGAGGAAAACTTTTCTCTATTATTGACACTATTGAGGAGCTAACTATAGAGGAAAATAGTCTTAAGAAGAATACTTAAAAGAATGAATAAGATTTCGTTCTAGCCATATCTAGACCGGGAAATTATATCCATGCTTATAAGCTGCTTCATTTTGGTAAGCAAAATAATGATTATGACAAAAGAAAAGTCATTTGCCATCATTGCCATGAACCGGAGCACTATAGGCCTCAATGTCTTAAATTAAAGAGGAGAAAAAAAAATAGTTGCATATGTTGGTTCATCACAAGAACTAAAAGATCAAACCAATCAAGATGCACCTGTATCTATGGCATAATTAATGAAAATCCTTCAACCTCTTCTCAAAGGAGCATCTTCCTCAACTGAAGCCTCAACCAGAGTTGTTGTCGCATCCTTCTTCGATCCCAGTAACTTTTTTTGGCTCCTTGACTCTGGTGCTTCTTTTCATATAACTCCAAATATCAATAGTTTGTCTAAATGTTTTAACAATAACTCAAGTGTGTCAAATATTTTTACAGCTAATGGTACATCTCTTGAAATAAAAAGAATAGAAAATTTTGAAAACCTTCAAAAATCTAAAAAATTATTTATTCCAAAAGTTAGATATATTCCCAAACTAAATTTAAATCTTTTATTTGTCTCTCAAATATATGGTTATGGGTATAAAATCTACTTCTCTTCTCATGGTTGTTGGATACAAGATCACTATTCAAGGAAGCTGATTTGGGAAGGCCATAGAGGAGGACTCTATTATATGGATTTTTTGAAATTACCAAAGAATGCCTTTTGTTATAATGTTCGAAAACTAGAGTTGGATCTATGGTTTGACTGAACGAAAATACCCATATTATGGAAACTACTAGGACTTTATTGATAGCAAATCAAGTTCCAAAAGAGTTTTGGGTAGAAACAATCGTAATTGCTACCTATCTCATTAACCGAATGCCAGCTTCTTCTTTGAAAAATATAACTCCAATTGAAAAACTTGTCAAAATATCTTTTGATTACTATAGATTAGCATTTTTTATGCAAATATTTTGTCTTCACCAACAAAAATGATAAACTCTCCCCCCATGCCATTCCTTATGCCTTATTAGGTTATGCAGATAATAAAAAAGGCTATATTGTTTTGATTTTAAAAATGAAAAATTATATGTATCAAGAAATATATCCTTCTTGGAAAAGAAAAGTTTTTTTTATTTTTAAAAAACCAAGGAAGTAACCGAATATTCCTTTTTGATAGGTTTGACTTCGAGATCTGATGAATGTGACTATGAATATGACCTAGACAATGGTTAAGGTACTGTTGATTCTGAACATAATGTTGCTAATGAAGAGCAAACCTATAGGGACACCAGTTTATAATACTCAAGACGTAGAGAATCCAATCTTCTATGTGCATTGGAAAAATATTCTAAAGCACAAACCAAAAGGTCATCCAGAATTTTTAAACCTCCCAAAAAGTTTGTGTCCTACAAATCTTTCTTACCCACATATAAGGCATTTATTGCATTAATACACTTGTATATAGAACCTTCATCCTATACTCAAGCCAAAAACCATACAGAGTGGGTTGAAGCCATAAAGGCAGAATTGAAAGCATTAGAAATGGCTAACACTTAGACTATTCAAGATATTTTATAAGGAAATAAACCTATAGGCTGTAGGTGGGTTTATAAAGTTAAAACCAAGAGTGACATAACTCTTGAAAGATATAAAGTCGGATTAATGACCAAGGGGTATTCCCGACAGTATGGCATCGATTACGAAGAAATTTTTGCTCCAGCTACCTGAATGACCCCCATCAGGACACTAATAGCTTTAGCCTCTATTAGAAAATGACTCACATTTCAAATGGATGTCAAAAATATTTTTTTCAATAGAAACCTAGTTAAAGAAGTTTATATAAAAGCACTACCTGGTATTAGTATTCCTAAGGGTAAGGCACTTCATTTAAAAAAGACTTTTTATGGTCTTAAATACGCACCAAAAGCCTGGTATGATAGGTTTAGTCAAGATATGTTTGATATTAGATTTAGAACTTGTTTGACTGTCACTGCTTTGTTTATTAAGATTGTTGATTCAGGGATTGTTATTCTTCTTCTTTATATGGATAACATGATCACTGGAGGCGACAAACAGGGAGTTGAAAACATTAAAAAGTTTCTTATAAATCATTTTGAAATGACTGATTTAGGTTTATTGAGATATTTTTTAGGAATTAAAGTTGCTTATTCTCCTCGAGGTTATTTATTATCTCAATCTAAATTTGCTTTTGATATTGTTTACAGGTTTGGAATTATAGATGATAAGAGAGTGGATACTTCAAAAGTTGTCAACATCAAAATGAGAATCGATGATGGAGAACCTCTTGATGATCTCAATCCTTACAGATAACTTATTGGAGTACTTTCCTATCTTTCCATTACTAGACCTGATATAACACATGTTGTACACACAGCTAGTTAGTTTTACCATGCTTCCACGTATGTTTACATGGGAGCAATTTTGTGTATTGTTAGATACATCAAGTCTTCCCTTTCACGAGGCCTCTTCTTGTCTGCTTCATCGTCATTATATTTAATTTCTTATACTGATGCTGACTGGGGAGATGATCCTAATAACAGACACTCAACCACTGGTTTTTGTGTTTTCATAGGTGAATCCTTGATTTTGTGGCGGTGCAAAAAGTAGTAGAAAGTCTTTCTTTCATCCACCGAAGTTGAGTAACAAGCCATGGCCACCACAACAATGGAGGTAGTTTGGCTTAGAAGACTACTAGCTAACATTCAAGCTGAAGTGACACAAGCTTCACGCATATGCTGTGACAACAAGAGTGCGATTTATATTGCCAACAATTGAACATTTCATGAACACACCAAACATATTGAAATGGATTATCACTATGTCAGAGAGGAGTATCTACATGAAACTATTGATCTGCCATATGTTACATCAGAATACTAATTAGTAGATTTCTTCACCAAATCTCTCCCTACTCCTAGATTTCATTTCCTTTTAAACAAACTTCCGCTCATTATACTGTAAGTTTGAAAGGGAGTGTTAAAAAGTATATATAATATAATATAATATAATATAATATAATTTATTATATATTATATTATATATAATATTTATATTTATTTATTTTTGTATTTTTAGGCCAAGTCTAGCTCATATTGAACTAGACTCAAAACTAGTCAAACCTTTGACTAGTTTTGAGATAGTCGTTGGAGCTACTTCAACGGCTACAATTAGAGTCGTTGGACTAGCGCCAACGACTCTCTTGAGTCCCCTTTAAGCCTCTTTCTCTCCCTCTCTTAATGTATATAAATAGGGGTGTTCCCCTTCTCTTTGTATCAATGCTTCTTAAGCATTTTCATGTGAATGAAATAAAGTTTATTATTTTATCTTTGTGTTATTTATTTTATACCCTTTTTTGGGTTATGATTGTAGTGTCTTTAATAGACATCGATTATAAGCATTTGCCTTTTGTGGAAGATCCTCATTTCCTTATAAAGGGAGCCTCAGGCTAGCAACAGACATGTACTCTAGTCTAAGCCTGACAGAAGCGAGATGATTGAACCTGAGGTTCTTAATGCTTTGTGGATGGGTTGAGACCCCTACTAGACACGATGGGGTAGAGGTCTAAGGGTAACTGTGGTGTAAGTTTCAGGAAAAGATCTAATGAAACAGGAAAATCTCGTAGGCTAAAAATGACCCTGGGGCCAATCAGAGGAGAGTTTCATTTTAAATATGACATATACTGAACCAAGGGTTTTCTGGTCACCTAGGGATATGTATCATGGTTAGGATAGCTACTATAGGTGAGGAAAAAATAAAATAGGTTGTTGAAAGGCTGGGAAGGTCAAATAGACGTGAATTTGGTTCTACGGCTATGGAAAGCAAATTAAAGCAACCTAGGGTTTGGTTACAGGTCTAAGAATTTAATATTAGAGGGTTATAGGGCTGAGTACCTGAGTTAGACTTCGTAGAGAGAAGTAGAATAGAACCATGACTGTAGAGCCTTTCAAATCGCTTTCTCAGGCATTATAGCCTTCTTGGATCTTTGAAAGGAAACATGTGAAGAGCTTGGGCCCTTTGCATAGGCTGGATCCACCACCACACACTTGGTTCCAAGTGAGATCAGCGGAAGAGAAGAGAAGAAGATGTCAGAGAGACAAAGACGTCCAAGAGGGAGGAGAGAGAAAAGAGGGCATGAGAGAGTAGTGATGCCAGAAAGACAAAAGGAGAAAGAGAGGGGGGATGACTAGGCCTTCTGAGAAAATTCAATGCATAAATCAATCTATAATTCAAAGGAGTTTTTCATACCTTTATTTATAGCATAAAGGTCTGGAGTAAAGTCCTAATCTAAGAACTAATCCATAAGCTATAAAAGAGTATTATTGTGAAACAAGAACTAGACTAGAAAGAGGATTTTAGAGTCATATCTTTGACATGACTCCATATAAGCCTAAAATCATAAAAGACAATTAAGCATATCATATTAAACTATAGACATGAATGGAAAGTAGGAGACATTTTAGAGAGGGGAGGACACCCCCCTTGTGGGCCCCGTTGACTTGCTTTCCTTTGTTATGGTGTCAAGACATGTTGTAGATGTCATCTCAACTCCAGAAAGTTTATAGGACGTTGACACTTGTCTCGTATTGGTCTCACTCTAGATCCATCACCTAAATCGCCATATCAACATGTGTGGCTCCCACGTTGACTAGGTTGTCCACCTCAACACTAGATCTGGGGCACCATCTAGATCTGAATCTCCTCTTGAGTTTGGAGCTACATCTAGATTTGGGTCAAGAATAACTGTTGGACCTTGATCCATACTGACTCACTTCGATAAAATTAAATGAATCAAATACTAACATCCAAATCCAATGACCCGCTACACCCCCTCCATTAGAGCAAAACATTGAAACATTAAATCAAACTAAAATCTAAAGGATACCAAAGTAAATTAGGGCCAATTCTGGACCGTAACAGAAGTCTAAACTATGTTTTCAATTTCTATAAAAACCTTGCGAAAGTTAGAAAATTGCTAAGCCACAAGTTAGGGAAGAATTTACCTCTATGGATAAAGGATCATTTTGAAGCGGTAAAAAACATTAAAAGCAAGGTAAAAACATTGCCTTCTCTACAAATATTTAATCATAGTAAAAAATGATGCTTCTGAAATTGGATATGGAGGTATCATAAAACAAAAGGTTGACCAACATAATCCAGAACAAATAGTAAGATTTATGTCTCATGTCTAAAATAAAACCCAGAAAAATTATTCTACTATTAAAAAAGAAATTTTAGCAATTGTAAAAATGATTTCAAAATTTCAAGGGGACTTACTAAATCAGAAATTTTTATCAAGGGGTGACGACAAGTGAGCAACATAAATCTTATAAAAAGATGTTTAAAACATAGTTTCAAAGCAAATATTTTCTAGATGATAAGCCATATTATCTGCTTTTTATTTTGACATAGAATATATAAAAGGTGAAAGTTATTCACTATATGATTTCTTATGTCAGTTCTGCATAGAAAATGAGTTACAAAGATGCAGTAAAGACCCCTGAAAATCCCATTAATGGAAGAATAGTAAAAATGGAGTCTTCGTCCCCATCTATGCCACTGATAAAAAAGAAAAAGAAAAAGAAATCAGCCCTTATATCTATAAAGCTGATGAGGAAATTCTCTCTCAAAATTCTAGAGATCACTCTTTCCCAAGAGGATCTCCAGAAGAAATACCTTCCCTATAATGAATATTTCATCCCTAACATTAGAGGGAATAATCATAAATTCTATGAAATAATTCTAATCAAGACAAAAAGTGCAAAGATTTGTTACGCAAATAAAAATGCTTATTCCAGGATGAGCATTAAAAAAAATTGTTTATGCATGAATGGGGTATTTCATCGTATCCCAATGTGACTAGAAAAAATGTTTATCATATCTAAAGCATGCGATATTATAATTATTGAGATTATTAAGATGCTTGGATTAATTATTTATATATCCAAAATCCCAAAAATCAATGGCCCACAATGTGCCAAAATTTTATAATTCAAAAGATCACATTTTTACATCAGATAAGAACGGCCCACAATGTGCCAAAATTTTATAATTCAAAAGATCACATTTTTACATCAGAAAAGAACGATCCAAAGCTTGATCCTTAGCAAACAAACCATGTTGAAAATATCTATGTGGTTAGATTGAGTCGATACAACTTGCACCTATGATTTCTAGCTCATTAGTTCCTTACCATCACTAGTAGCAAATATTTTCCCTATGTATATGGGCAATCCATTTAATGGTCTACCCCTTATCCTCCCCTTCAAAATCTGTATGTTCAATATATTTTTTGAAAAATCTGATTGTATAACTGCAATCTCTATGGTTAAAAATATATTATTAGACACTTGTAAGATTTTATAAGGTAGAAATTTTCACAAAATTTAGAACTGTTGATATTTTTTTTTATCCTTGTAAAATCCTATGTACACATCAAAAAAGTTTGACGCAAGTCTATTAGCATGTTTTCAATCATAGAGAGCCAAAAAACAGATCTAACATGCACATTGCAAAAAAAAAAAGACCAACAGCTCCATCACTCCGCAGTTGCATCCAAACAACTGTACCATCAGAGGTGGAACATGAAATGCAACTATGGGCATATTTGGAAGTGAGAAAATGATCAGCAAAATAGTGGTGGGAAAGAAAAAATACAATTTTTTTCATGGTCCCACAACAACAACAACAACAACTACGCCTTCATCCCAAAACAATTGGGGTCAGCGATATGAACCAAAAAAGAAATTCATTTTGGGTCTTCCACATGAATCCTTTTCCTCCAATCATTTCTATCCAACGCCATGTCCTCGGTGAGGTTCAAAGCATTCATATCCTTTCCTATCATCTCCATCCAAGTCTTCCTAGGCCTACCCCGACCTCTTTTAACTAATATATTTTCCCATTTCTCCAACCTTCTAACTGGAGCATCATTAGGCCTTCGCCGAATATGTCCAAACCACCGTAAACGATTCTCTCGCATCTTATTTTCAATGGGTGCAACACCTACCTTCTTACGTATCTCTTCGTTCCGAATCTTATCTTTTATTGTATTTCCACACATCCATCTAAGCATCCGCATCTCAGCTACACTCATTTTTTGAATATGATGTCTCTTGGCAGCCCAACATTCCGTACCATATATTAAAGCGGGTCTAATAGTCGTCCTATAAAACTTTCCCTTCAACCGCAATGGCATTCTACGATCGCACAACACTCCAGTAGCACTTTTCCATTTCATCCACCCAACCTTTATCCTATGATTTACATCTCCATCAATTTCTCCATACTTTTGAATGATGGATCCCAAATATTTGAAATAATCATTCACCGGTATATCTTGCTCACCAAGCTTCACTACACTCCCATCACTACTTCGTTGCTTACTAAACCGACATTTCATGTATTCAGTCTTACTCTTACTCAACTTAAAACCTCTAGCTTCCAATGTCTGTCTCCATAATTCTAACTTAGCATTAACCCCAGCTCTAGACTCATCAATCAAAACAATATCATCAGCAAACAACATACACCACGGTACATTTTCTTGAATTGATCTCGTAAGCTCATCCATCACTATCGCAAATAGGAAAGGGCTTAAAGCAGATCCTTGATGTAACCCAACCGTTATCGGAAAATTGGTTGTCACCCCTCCACAAGTGCGGACATTGGTTACTACTCCTTCATACATATCTTTAATTATACTAATGTACTTGAGAGAAACACCTTTTTTCATCATTGTCCACCAGAGAACGTCCCTAGGTACTCTATCGTATGCCTTCTCTAAATCAATAAAAACCATATGCAAATCTTTGTTCCTCTCTCTATATCTTTCAATAAGTTGTCTAAGAAGATGTATAGCTTCCATAGTTGATCTTCCAGGCATAAAACCAAATTGATTCTCCGATATCATGACAATCTTCCTCAACCTAGACTCAATCACCCTCTCCCAAAGTTTCATAGTATGACTCATGAGTTTTATACCACGATAGTTTGTGCAATCTTGTATATCACCCTTATTCTTATATAAAGGCACCAAAGTACTCTTCCTCCACTCATTAGGCATCTTATTTGTTCGCCAAATCAAGTTAAAAAGATTTGTCAACCATTCTAAACCTTTCTCTCCCAAGCATTTCCAAGCCTCGATAGGTATACCATCTGGGCCAACTGCCCTTCTTGATTTCATTTTCTTCAAAGCCTCTGCAATATCTTTCTTTTGAATCTTGCGCATGAAGTCACGATTTATCTCATGAAAAGGAATGGAGAAGTCTCCAAGATCTTGAGCATGACTATCATTAAATAGCTTATCAAAATAATCTTTCCATTTCTCCTTAATCTCCTCATCTTTGACTAAAACCCTTTGCGTTTCATCTTTGATACATCTAACCATACCCAAATCCTTCGATTTCCTATCTCTCATCTTTGCAAGTCTATAAATATCCTTCTCACCTTCTTTGGTATCCAACTTGTCATAAACCTCCTTATATACCTTAGCCCTCGCGTTTCGAACAACTTTTTTAGCTTCCTTCTTTGCTATCATATACTTCTCCAAATTCTCATTATCACGACTCTTACTTAGATTTATATAACACTCTCTTTTAACCTTAATAGCTAATTTGACATCCTCGTTCCACCATGATGTATCCTTACCTAGTGGTGCACCGCCTTTAGACTCACCCAATACCTCCTTAGCTACTTTTCTCATACCACCCGCTATCTTATTCCACATTGATTCTGAATCCTCCTCGAGACACTAATCAACTTCCTTAACTACCTGCTCTACAAACATTCCTTGTTTAGCTCCTTTCAGTGCCCACCACTTAATTCTAGGATCTATCCTATGTCTATCCCTTTTGCGGCATTGTCTAATTCTAAGATCTAAAATTAAGACTCTATGTTGTGTAGCTACACTTTCTCCTGGTATAACCTTACAATTGATGCAACAACCCCTATCTCTCTTTCTAAGTAGGAAAAAATCTATCTGACTCGTATAAACCCCACTTTTAAATGTTACTAGGTGAGACTCCCTCTTCCTAAACCAAGTGTTTGCTAAGATCATATCATAGGACAAACAAAAATCTAAAATCCTTTCTCCACTTTCATTTCTTTCTCCTATACCATAGCCTCCATGGATATTCTCAAATCCATCCCTACTAATGCCTACATGTCCATTAAGGTCACCGCCGATGAAAAGCTTTTCTCCATAAGATGTCTCTTGTACTACTCCATCTAAATCTTCCCAAAATTGATGCTTAATGGAATCATCTAAACCTACTTGAGGTGCATAAACACTAATAATATTAATAATATCCGTACCTAATACTAATTTAATAAGTAAAATTCTATCACCCTTCCTACGGACCTCAACTACATTATCTATAAACTGAAGACTCATAACAATCCCTACTCCATTCTTATTCCTATTTAATCCTGTATACCAAATCTTATATCCCCAAGGTTCTATCACTTTAGCTTTCTCACCTACTCATTTGGTCTCTTGAAGACATAAAATATCAATCTTTCTCCTACACATAACATCTACTAACTCTACCAACTTACCAGTTAAAGACCCTATGTTCCAAGTGGCTAACCTAATTTTATGGTCTTGGACTAACTTCTTTACCCCCACCCGTCCAACAAAGTGAGGGAACCCTTGCCTATTTGACACCACACCCGGGCGCCGGTGTGACGCGTCGCTTCTGGGCGACGACCTAGCAACCCTTGCACATTTATCACTGCCTCCGGGCCTAGAGAGTACAGCGCGTCGCTCAGTAGGGAACGCCCCAACGAAATTCTCATATTGGTTCATTTTCATAGGATATGACAAAGTTTTTATGCTGGCTGTCACAGGCCTACCGCAACCCTCCTCCTTTATCCGGGCTTGGGACCGGCAGTGTATAACTACTCAGGCGGAGTTAATTTTTTTTTTTTCATGGTCCCAATGAGAGAAAATATTTGCTACGAAAAATGTATTCTGCGGGAATTCTTCCACTTTAGCTATATCCATTTTCTTGAATGGATTAGGAAAAAATTGCTATAATTTTAGAGAAACATTCCAGAAATCGCATTGAATGTGGATGTGAATAAGGACATAATGTTGTTTGCCTGCCCAAGTGGTTATGATGGATTTTGTAAAGATGGTGGAAACCAATGTTTTAAAAATTGATCTCAAACAGCCTGAATTGGCGATTCCCGATACAAGGTCAATTCAAAATTGTTTTTTAAATATTTTTAAAGAGGTTAATATTTTTTATTTTTTAATCATGTCTTTTGATGGTAAAAAAGAGTTGATTCAAGATCGATTTAATTCATCTAGTGAACCGATTTTAACAAACATTGGTAGAAAAAAAATCAATTTTGCCTCAAGATTGGTTCTCTCTTGAATCATACCAACGGCTAGCTCGGTGGATCTCCTTTGCGAGCTAGGACACTCGGGTTTTCTATCTAGAAAGGGGGTTCATTAGTGACTAGGGGGGGAACTCATTAAGGTGTGTTTGGACGAGTGTCAAACCTGGTTTTGCTCCCAAAACCTGGTTTGGTGGCTCTTTTAGTGCTACCAAACCAGATTTTGAGTAAATCTCGTTTGAGCAAAGTAGGTTTTCAACTCAGTTTTGCAAAAGATCCCCCCCACCTTGTTTTTCAACCAAGTTTATCGGTAAGGAGAGGAGCTCTTCCTCACCCCTCCCCACCCTCTTTGCTCTACCCCCACCACTACTAACATAGCCAGCTATTTTCCAGCCGAAAAATAGTCGGAAACTTTATTTTCTAACATTTTTGAAACGTTAATGGCTGGCGGACCAACCATTCTTATTTTTTTTTCAGATGGCCGGCCATGTTCCGACCAGCCATTGGCCAGGAAATTGCCAACCTGAGGTCGCAAGACACGGCCGGTCCAGGCCAGCCATTTCCCTTTTTTTTTTTCATAGTTAATGGCTGACCGGCGTTTTTTCGGCCATACTATTTTCTGGCCTATGGCTTGCCAAAAAAGGGCCGGCTTTACTTTTTAAAAAATAGTTTTTAAGTTTTTAGTGACCGAAAACCTGAAAACTAGATTTTTGGTCACCCAAAAAGTCCTTTCTTTGAGTTTAGCAAATCAAGGTTTCTAAAAACTTGATTTTTCGCAAAATCATGTTTTGCCCCTCGCCATCCACACAGGACTAAGAGACTAGAAGCTCGGCTCAACTCGTATAAGATCGTTTTACATATTATATATTTTATATACATATTAGATATATGTTATATATTATACCTATTTTTTGTAATATTATATATTTTATATATTAACAAGCTTAAATACTATTTAAAAATAAATCTTTAAAGGAAACGAGCCAGCTCGTAATAAGCTCGGGCTCATGACTAACGGAAGAGCCGAGCTTAACAAGCTCAGGCTTAGCTTGGCTCATGACAAGCTGAAGAGTCTAGCTCGGGCTGGGGGACTCGTTTACCAGCCAGCCCAACACGAGATTTAGGTGAGTTGTTTTTCTAGCCAGATTCCTGAATTAAAAAAAAAAGGATGTTGCTGTGAGTGGCTAAGGCCAACCTTGTTAGGCAGGCTGCCTATGGAGTTGGGCAGCTGCTGGTTTTTATTTTGTGTTACAACCTACCTGTGTCTTTATGCAAAAAAAAAAAAAAGTTAACACGTGGATACATGACTTTTGAGTTGGGTTGCTGAATTGCGAGGAGATGTAGCAGACAAGAAAAAGAGAGAAAGAAGGATATGACTTCTCTCTTGGTGGATGCAGTCAATATGCGGAACCACGTCAAAAATCTTCTCACTCTTTGCCTAATTTTTGTCCTTTGTACAGAATGCTTTTTCATATTAAAAGAAAAAAAGCTAAATCATTCCAGAGCTGCCCTCTCATTACCCCCTTCATGTTCAGGCTTGGAAGTTGGAATCTCCCCCCAACTCCCACCATCGCCTCCCTGTTGCTGAGCCTACACCATTAGCAGGTACTCTCTCTCTCTCATGATATATTTTGGATCTCATTGATACAAGTTGTTTTGATCAAATCTGACCCTATAAATGAATTTAACATGATCAATTTAATAGGAATGGATCTTTGAGTGAGTTGTGGAAAAACCACAATCTTTTAAATCACCAAATTTAAATGCTTTTTTCGGCCATTGGTTTTTTAATATTCAAAAAATCCTGCACATAGGGATGTAGACGGTTGGGATTGGATGCGACCAATGCCATATTCAACTAATAGGATGTTGGCTAAATGGATTTGGATTCAGATGGTGAAAAACTCACATATATCAGATCAAATTCGAGAGTTTGTCGGATCCGGTAGCAAAAAGTCAAAACTATATTCGCATCCGATTATGATTGGATATGGTTTTGGCTTACCAAATGCAACTAAACTGAATTTCAGTAGGATATAGGATAAAATCTGATTCATTGACATTCCTACCTGCACATACCAAGTGATAGCGGCATTAAGGAGAAGGTGTTGTTGACCTATTAGTCCCAAATTCAAATTCAACTCCCAACATTGTACCGGTATTTTTCATTAGCGAGCTCCATAAAGGCTTGGGTGTCAGAGAGATTATCGCTTATAAAAACATCGCTACATGCACACAAGTTGAATTCTAACGACGATCTTGGCTAAATGGACGATGTTAGATCACGTATATGTGATCTGATTTGATCAAAGCAACAACTTACATGCATGAGATGAGATCCCGTGGAGAGGACTTGGATCAACTATCGTTTTAGTTTCTCGATAACAGATCTATTTTTGAGTCGTTAGACCGCGTGAGGTCTAGCCGCCTAGGAACTTAGTCATTATCAAATTAAGAAGAAAATTTTCATTTGACGACCAATCTTTTGCCCGTCTAAGAAAAAGGCCTTGCTTTTCTGAATTTTCAAATATGTGCCTTTTTTTTACTGGAAACTGCCAAAGAAAAACTTTGGGTTAATCTTTCATTATCTTGAGAAATGTGACTTTCAGTTTTCTATATAGCCCTTTGAAACCCAAAAATACTTATTTACCCTTATATAAAATAGAAGTG
This sequence comes from Nuphar pumila, assembly GCF_984573655.1. NCBI lineage: Eukaryota > Viridiplantae > Streptophyta > Magnoliopsida > Nymphaeales > Nymphaeaceae > Nuphar > Nuphar pumila. The sequence continues at coordinate 51,023,398 of NC_143265.1, read as the reverse complement.
AGGTGTTTTAGTGAGTTGAAGGTATTATTGTTATTACTCTCCATTTAATTGAGATCTAACTTGGCTTAATCGCTACGCCACAAAAGCATGGATGCGTGCAAATATGTGACTTTTTTTGAATTTATAACTCTAAGAAACTGCACTTGGCACGAAGACCTGATCGTGCCTGCCATACCTACAGTCGCTGTGCTGGCTGTATAAAACTCTGAGGCTAGAACTCCTGCCCTCGGGACCTATGCTAGGCATTGGCTTGCGCAGAGAGGTGACACCCATGGGAATCGAACCTTGACTGCCCGTCTAGTATCCAAGGCCCCACCCTACTATGCCAACCCCTTTTTGAGGCATGCACATACGTGACTTGCAAACATGATACGGATTTAGGAATGTCAATGGGTTGGATGTAGTCTGACTTCTGAATTCAAATCTGATTAGTCAGAAAAAGAATCCAGATTTGGTATTGAGTTTTGCATTTAAGTCCGAAAAAGAATCCGATTATGTGTAAATATCAGATTTTAAGGTAGTCGAATTTGGATTTGATATTGTCTGATCCCATCCCAGTTGGAGTCTGATTATGTTAGATACAATTAGGTCAAACTCTATAATGGTTAAATCCGGCTTGTTTACTTCCCTATAATCCCTGTAGGGAAAATTTATAAAATTTGACACAAGGACACATATATATACATAATGAACTCCTATATTCAAACAAAAATAAATTTTTATAATATAATTAAAGATTCAAGATTATCCTTCAAACTGTGTTCTTGTCATATATTATTTATTTTCATATAACTAAATTTATATTTTAAGTTTTTTTTTTAAATAAATGGCTTATTTTTTAGTATCTTAGAATTGTAATATGTGGGATGAGTTACACAACAATTGCAGTACAAATTTTTATTATTTGCTTTGTATCCAAACTTCAAAATAATAGTTTTGCATTTTTTATTAATTGTACATGTTATTTAGTTATTCTAATAAATGATTTTAAGTAGTTTTTTAATAAGATGATATATATAATTGTCAACTATGAATGTTATTTCGTAATTATTCATTTTGACAGACTTTATTTTTCTTCAAAGAACTTCATTCTGTAAAAGTTATCTTTTTACATGCATCATTTTATCTTCTTATACTACTTTCTGAACGATTCTCCCCACCGCTTTTTATTAGCATTTTGATTTCCGCTTCTCGAATTCTCTAAAATTTTTGATTGATTGACTCCCGATTCTGATTCTTGTACTGTTCCCGTTATGACAACTATGGTGAGGGCCTTTGAGTTACATCTGGCAGGTGATTGAGAACCGGTGTACATTGGTATTTTTTCAAGGGTGGAGCGGGTATTCTAAATATCTCAAACGTTTTGAAGGTATTTGTAAATTTTAAAAAAAAAAAAAAATGCCAAGGTTTGTTTTTTAGGGGGTTTCTCCACCCTCAGTGCAACCACGGACCCTCCCTCGTTTCAACGCTTGTGGCCTTTTCATCTCGTTCCGGCTTCCACTGTTGACGGCGAGGGTCTCTCCGGCAAGCACGGTCCTAACCCAGATCTCTCTCTCTCTCTTTGTGAATGTGTGTGTACCCAAAATCTATACTGGTGGTTGTATTGTGTTGATTGTATTATACGTGGGTCATTAGCATTTAGAGTTTTTATTAATAGTTTTTTTGGACATTCTCAATTTTTTTCAATAATGTTATTGGGGGTTTTGGGCATTCCGAAATTTCTCGATGATGATGCTCTAGAGGTATATAGTTAATGAAATTTGTATTTGTTTTTTGGGGATCTTTGACTATTTGATTTTGGGGCTTTTGATTCTATGCTAAAATGGGTTCTGTGGAGCTTCTTGATTTTTTTTTAATTTCGTTTACAATCTATTTTATTAGTTGCTTATGCTTTATGACTTAATTGTTATGCTTATTGTGTTGCAATGTTATTTTTGTTAGTGGCTATGCATAATGAGTTTCGTAGGGCTTGTTGATTCTCTATCTCCCTTCTTGTGAAGGCCACGCCATTGGTGATGGTATCAACATCGTTCTCTTGATGCCATGTTCAAGAGGAGCTACCTTATCTTCAGTTGATTCAGAGGTTTCCTATGCAGTGATTACTGGTAAAACTTGGGAACGTAGGCCACCAGTCCCCCCAGGATCCTGATCAGTGAAACCCTTAGTGAATTACTTCAGAGCTTGAAAGGTCTTAGGTAGGAGCTCTCATATCTCCCTTTCTATTATTTACGTGTCTCCTATATCATTCCTCCGAGTCCTTCGTTTCTCAGTTGTTCTTAGAGATTGATATCTCAAACATGGAAGGTGTTTCTGCCCTCAAGCACATAAGTTGTTGTTTGGAATGGCAGTTGTGCAGTGGATATGGGGCTTAAAGTTTATCAGCAAATGTTTACTTTCTGTCTAGAAACAGGTCAATCAGTTGAGTCATCATTGTGGGAGACAAAGTTATTGGCAATTTGAAACCTCTTCTAATTGCTTACTAAGAAATTTTTATTTGCACAGACTTTTTTGAAAATATTTTTGTATGTTCTTTTAGAGTTCGTCCCATGATAACCAACTAATAATGGCACCGCTTTTTCACTTCCTGCTAGTTGTAAACTTTTTCAGTGTTTTAGAGTCTGTCTGAAACTAGTTTAGGTTGATGCTGGATGCATGTTGGCAGCTTCAATCCTTCAAATTACATGCATCTGTTTATGTAATTAGTGTTTATAAATTTTAATGTTCTGTTATCTAGATATTCATTTGCTGTTGCAGATGTCTAATAATGATGGCAGATCCAAGGATGAGACATGCAGAAGTGCTGATGGAATCTCTCTCTCTAAAGATGCTGAAGAAACTTGGTATGATGTGCTCAAAAACTTGCTGCAACAGGCGTCTGTTTATGGGGTAGCAGCTGGATATTGTCTTTCTGCGTCACTCTTATCAATAATCAACAAATGGGCAATCATGAAATTCCCATATCCTGGTGCGTTGACTGCTTTGCAATACTTCACAAGCACACTTGGTGTCTTGATCTGTGGATCGTTCAAAATTATTGACTATGACCAACTGGACCTACGTACCATGTGGAAATTCTTACCTGCTGCCATCATATTCTATACTTCCCTTTTCACAAATAGTGAACTTCTGCTTCATGCCAATGTGGATACATTCATAGTTTTCCGATCAGCTGTCCCCATATTTGTTGCAATTGGAGAAGCCATCTACTTGAAGCAGCCATGGCCATCACTTAAAACTTGGTTGTCTCTTGCTACTATTTTTGGTGGAAGTGTGATTTATGTTATCACGGATTATCAGTTTACTGTTACTGCTTATACATGGGCTTTGGCTTATCTTGTGAGTATGACAATAGATTTTGTTTACATAAAACATGTGGTTATGACAATTGGACTGAACACATGGGGTTTGGTGCTGTACAACAACCTGGAAGCTTTGCTCCTGTTTCCAATTGAATTGCTTATTATGGGAGAGCTGAAGAAGATTAAGCACGACATTTCAGATGAATCAAGTTGGTATTCCTTTGGTGTGATTTTGCCAGTGGGTTTATCTTGCTTATTTGGACTTGCTATCTCTTTTTTTGGGTTCGCATGCCGGAGGTCCATCTCTGCCACTGGGTTTACTGTTCTTGGTATTGTCAACAAGCTTCTGACAGTGGTCATAAATTTAATGATTTGGGATAATCATTCAACCTTTATAGGGACAATTGGCCTTTTGATATGCATGTTTGGAGGGATCATGTATCAGCAATCAACTACCAAGCGTGCACCTCCAAAGGTTCAAGCAGAAGCTGATGATGAAGAAGCAAAGCTTCTCCTGGAAATTCAGAACCAAGAAACTGCTGTTCCAGAAAAGCTAATGCATGACCAGGAAGCTGTTGCTACAGAAAAACCACAAGGAGGGACTCAATGATGTGTAATTCTTTTTTCTAGGTAATGTTCAATCTCAAAATGCTTGTAATTCTTAGATATGTCTCAGAAGACGACACATTGTTGAAAGGATCTTTATTTTCATATCTTTTAACCACAGCAATTTATACTTGTTGCAAGCTTGCTTCACTCTTTTCCTTTTTCCCTTTGTTATACTGATGGGTTTCTCTAGACCAAGCTTTACCGGAAACTCTACCAGCATGTGGGAAACTGTTTCCAGAACACAAAACTTAATATTTTCCAAACTTGTGAGATACTTGCAGAGATACACAGGGAACATGTTTCCTATTGAACGGGAAGCCTGTTTACTTTACATGGAAACATGTTTCTCACACATTTTCCTTAAAAAAAAAATTTTTGCAAAAAAAGTTGACACGTGTTATTTAAAAATTTTAATTACTTGTTTAAAAAATAGTTTTTTACATATTATTAAAGTAAAAAAAGGATGTAATATGCTAGATGAAATGGAAAATCCTTATAATTTGATGTAATGACACTATTTTTACATTATTTCATGAATCTCTTCATTGTGATGTAATTACTGGTGGCCCGGTATGAAGAAGGATGTCGCTGAATACGTGTCGAGATGTTTAATCTGTCAGCAGGTCAAGATAGAGCATCAGAGACCGGGAGGTGTAATGCAGTCGATTGAGATTCCGCAGTGGAAGTGGGAAGACATTACCATGGACTTTGTGGTAGGTCTACCCAAAACACGCCAGCAGTATGACACCATTTGGGTGATTGTGGATCGCCTTACAAAGTCGGCACACTTCTTACCGACCATGGCGAATCAAACCTTAGAGAGTTTGACGGATTTATATGTCGACGAGATTGTCATATTACATGGGGTACCTGTTTCGATTATCTCAAACAGGGGTCTTAGATTCACGTCAAAATTTTGAGAACAACTTCAGAAAGCCTTGGGGACAAAGCTTAAGTTTAGCACAACTTTTCACCCCCAGACGGATGGTCAGTCAGAGAGGACTATTCAGACACTCGAGGATATGTTGCGAGCGTGTGCATTGGAGTGGAAAGGTGACTGGAGTAAGCACCTAAAGTTAGCGGAGTTTGCCTACAATAACAATTATCATTCGAGTATCGGTTTGGCTCCATATGAGGCATTATACGGGCGACCCTGTAGGTCTCCTGTTTGTTGGAGCGAGGTAGGTGATTGAACTGTTGAATCGCCTATAGTTTTGCAGCATTATACGGATCAAGTACAGTTGATTTGTAAGAGGCTTTTGATAGCGCAGAGCCATCAGAAGAGTTATGCAGATCCAAAGAGGCGAGAGGTTTCTTTCGAGGTTGGTAATCATGTGTTTGTCAGGGTATCGCCAACGAAGAGCGTATTTCAGTTCGCCAACAAAGAGAAATTGAGTCTGAGGTATGTAGGATTGTTTCTCATCCTCGAGAGGATAGGAGGCACCGCGTATAGATTGACACTTCCCCTTCAGTTTTCCAACATCCACGATGTTTTTCATGTGTCAATGTTGAGGAAATATGTACCAGATCCTACTCATGTTATTCAGTATGACGAAGTCGAGGTTCAGAGAGACCTCACGTTTGAAGAACGACCGGTAGAGATAGTAGATCGACGAGAACAAGTGCTGCGACATAAGTCAATTCCACTTGTTAAAGTACGATGGCAGCACCACGGGCTGGAGGAGTGTTCTTGGGAGCCCGAGGCCGATATGAGAGCTAAATATCCACACTTGTTCGGTACGTAATGTTAACCAAATTTCGAAGAAGAATTTTTTTTAAGGAAGATTGGATGTAATATCCGAAAATTTCTAAGTTCTTTTCTATAGCATTGTGAAATGTCTTGAATTTCGTGTCAATATAGAACCCTAATTTCTTTAAAAATTAATGTTTGAGTATATTCGTAAGGATTAAGGGGGTTAATTATATTGAATTGTAGTAAATATAAACCCTACATGGTTTGGATATCTGAGAAAATTCTAAGTGATGTCTAATTGAAAACGTCTTAAAAAAAATATTGATTTTTCTTTTAAGTAAAATTATTTAAATAAAGTAAATTAACAAAAGTAGATTTTAAAAATATACATATTAATATGCTTAATAAGATGGAATTAACTTATATTCAATTCCTTTACATTTTCACGTGAGTTGTGGTTATATAAAACAAAAATGATTTTTAATTAAAATTTTATGATTATTCAATAATAGTTTAATATAATAATTTTTCTTTTTTATAAATTAAAATCTATTTTCATTAGTTTAGTAGGAGCCCATAGGTGGGCCGTCCCATCCTATGTGGCATCTTACTTCAAATTTTAGAACTCCGTTCTTGCAAGAAAAGCATAGAAACCCTACCTTTTGTTGAAAAAAAATGTATTTTTTGATGGATGAACGACCCTTTTTGCTTGATCCACCGATCAACTCCTCCTTCTAGCAAGATGAGGACCTTAGATCTCCTCACCACACCCCTTGAGGTCTGGATCTTGCACTCAAGAATCAAAAGAAACTCTAAAAAGAAGAGAATAAGGAAGGGAAAGAGAGGAAAGAGAGGAGAGGGTTTTGGGGGGAGAGAGAAGTTCTCCTTTTTTTTCCAGCACAAATGAGGGAGGCATGGGCTATGGGAGGATTTTATAACCCTCTTTAAGTTAGGTTATGGGTTGGAATTAATTCCAACCCTTGATCAAAACATGAGGACCAATGAGAGTCCTTAATCTCTCTATTTGACTAGTTAAGCTTTAAATAAGCTTGAAAATCACTAGGCCTTTAATTTCAAAATAAATTTGAAGTAAGATGCCACATAGGATGGGACGGCCCACATATTGGCTCCTACTAAACTAATAAAATGGGTTTAATTTATAACAAAAATCTATTTTATTAAACTATAATTAAATAACAATAAAATTCCAATAAAAATCGTTTTTGTTTTATACAACCACAAATCATATAAAATGTAAAGACATTAAGTATTCACTAATTACAACTTATTAAGCATATTAATATGTATATGTTCACAACCTACTTTTGTTAATTCACATTATTTAATTAATTTTACTTAAAGAAAATTCAACATTTTCTTTTTAAGAGAGACATTTTCAATTAGGCATCACTTAGGGTTTTCTCAATTATTCAAACCGTGTAGGGTTTATATTTACTACAATTCAACCTTATTAAACCCCCTAAGCCTTACAAATATACTCGAACATTAATTTTTTTTAAAGAAATTAGGGTTCTATATTGACATGAAATTCAAGACATTTCACAATGCTATAGAAAAGAACTTAGAAATTTTCGGATATTACATCACTAAATTTTGGGAACACTAAAGCCTTTTGTTGCATTTAAACACTTTATTTAGATATTTATCATTGTACCTCACATATTTAATTTGTGTAGACTATAATATTCTCAATAGTGTTTCCATTCTACATGAGCCTAAAAAAAGTTTCATTTTCCATTTTGTTTTCTCAAAACGTTTTTCTATTCTGTTTCCATTCTTGGCAACCTTAGTCTAGACAGCTGCATTCTGTTTCTATTTTGTTTCCATTCTTGCACATAAATGGCGCTTGTCTCTATCAGATCATTTTGCCTTCTTTTTCCCCTTTAGTTGGAAAGAAAGATTATTCATTTACATAAGATATGGGTACCAATTATATCTCTGCATTTGTTCATAAAAGAAAGCAATTAAAATTAAAAATAAAAATAAAGTTCTTTCTTGAGAAATTGCTGCTGAAGGCAAGAATGTTGCCTTTTGAATTAAATTGCAAAAACATACCCAACATTTTGGCTATTCCCAGTAGACTTCAGATATATCACCGCAGGGATTAGGAAATTGATCCCAAATAAGTGCCTGAATCATAGTAGGTGATGGAGACCAGCAAATATTGAATAAATAAATCTACCATTTTATTTGCTTTATGCAAATCGTTCATGAAGGCAAAGCATTGCAAGTGAATGGTGAGAACCGCGGTCGAATTCGAGCTGGCTGGATGGTCAGGTCACACTAACATAACCAATGGGTCTTGGGTTCGAATCTTATACCCCAATTTGCCTATCCGAGAAAAGGAAGGCGAGGTGAAGGTAAGAGCCTATGCTAGGAATGCTTCGTGCATTCAGCTCGCATGGGCCCGAGCCAAAAAACAAGCCCAAGCTGGCTCGCCTAAACAAAATTTCATTTTTTATCAAAGCGTTCATAGTGAGAATGCAACTTTTTTTGACATTGGTTGCAAGCTGGTTCCTTGGTTGCAAGTATATCTAACCACCCAAGTGAGCTAACTTTTTTTGACATGCATGATAAATAAGTTCTATATAAGCTATTTAAATGAGCCTATATGAGCCGAGCCAAGAGACAAACGCCCCTTGTTCATGCTCGATTCGGTCATCTATAACAAACAAGCTCGTGCTCGGGGCTCACCTTCCAAATTAACCAAAATACAAACAAGCTTGAGACGAGCCAAGCCAGAGGTTGCTCGGTTCGTTTCTCAGCCCTACTTGCAACCACCCAAACACACTTCGATCAGGTTCATTCTCATAACCCAGATCCCAAGAAAATCTAAAAGTAACCGAGCTACACCAGACTTATAAATGTAAAACGGCTAGGGGTTTCCATCACCTGGGCCAGAATCTAGCTTCATATCCAACAATACTAGATCCAGTTAGGTCTAAATTCGGCTAATCCAGTTCCAAGCCAAATCTTATATATAATATACTAAAGCGTTACTATCTACCCAGCGAACTGAAAATTCATAGTTTGCAAACCAGTACTCTCTCTCTCTCTCTCTCTCTCAATAATTTAGTGAAGACCAATGAAGAAGCACATAAGAAACAAGAGAGCTAATGCCCTCATAGACTTTGTGAAAAGTTCTACAAAATAGGACGTAGGAGCACAAAGTAGAACAATGACCAATATGGAAAACCCTAAGTTAGCAAATAAATAACAGCTCTACGTCAAACATCATCACCCATCTCCAAAACTATCTCCCACGATGCACTCACAATGATTGTAGATAGATAATCCCAGACGCCCAATGGTGCTGCAAAAGTCACTACAATCATCCTCTTACAACATTCAATATTTCTCTGTTTCTACTTTAGGCTGTCCCCAGGTTTACTCATTTCTGAGCCGTGCGGTTTCCAGATCCAACCCATAACCTCTTGACAGCTACCAGGATTTTTTCTGGGACCATGGGGCCATCCTCATGATCAACCATCTTCGAATCCCGTCTCATGCCGCTGACTGATGCCTTCACCTTGTTCAAGATGTCTACGTTATCACGAAATATGACTGCACCTTTCGGCCACAGTATCCGGTCCATCTCCAAGAGAATGTCCTCCATGTTGCACCTGGTTCAATCATAGTTGCAGCATAACTCAATTCTTTAGGTTATGAACATGCAGCAATTGCTAAAAGGCTAAGCAGCGGTACAGAACTAAGAAGACACAACGGTCAATTGGAGCCCTGCTATTTAAACTTTGTAATTTCATCAAATCAACTGAGCCTCTAATCAGTTCATCTAATCTTCGTACAGCTGTAAGAAATCTAATAAAATCAACAAACTTACTTGTCCTGGTATAAGCTGAAAACACCATTTGCGTGGATTAGGTCATATGTCCTCGGATAGATAGAAAAGGCTTCATACCTGAGAAACATGAATGGTCAAGATCAATTTGAACAATCATTCCAAAGAGAAAAGATGAAAGTTATTAGTGGCAAAACATGAATAGAATAAGACATTGCAATTCTGAAGCAAGAAGATTGCAAGCATTTAGTTACCAGCAAACATCACTGTTTAACAAATGTTGGAAACAAACTAAAAGGCAAAATCATGCACCCACCAACTGAAGAACCACCACCAATCAGTCTCACATATGATCTCCAAGAATAACTCCAGTTATTTTCAGTGTTGCATTTTAAATTATAGTGCTGAGGAACAGCATCAGACAAGATCTAAACCTAGGACACGTCAGATAAGATAGTCATCCACTGATCCCGTTATCACACCATTTAGGAAGGGTATCATCAAGCAAGGTCCTAACACGAAATAGTCAATGGTAAACTCTGCTGATGAGACCATTTTTCTTACAGCACCAAATAGTGCTTCCAATCTATGACCTCTAGCTGTCAAGTTCGGACTCTATCAATTGATCACAATGAGTTGCGGACATAAGCTAAGAAGCATCAATCAAGATTGTTAGTCTCCACCCAGACCCAATGAAAAAAATTAGATCACTTCAGGAAATCTCTATAAGAACAGGTTTTATTCTTACAATAATAGTAATAATTCCATTAGATACATTGTGTGGTTGGTAACGTTGGTGAATTAGATAAGAATACAGAAAGCATAGAACAGGGGCATGATGGGTCAACTACTACAACTACATGCACATCTAGTACAGTGGCTTGGAAGCTGTAATGAAAGTGGTGGATCTTGTAGCCCCTTATCACTGGGGGGGGGGGGGGAATTGGACTGTTCAGGCATGTTCCTGCGAAAGCCAACTGGATGGCCTGATCCCAAAAACAAAGAGGGAACTCAGAAGTCAGAACTGACTCGAGCCAGACCTTAAATTATGATAAAGAAAGCCAAGATCGATTGGAAAGGCTCAGGACCAAAGCCACTAATCTGAAATGACGAGTTTAGTTTCTTCAGATCCTTAATGGCCAAACCCCCATGATGAAAGGGTTTAGATAGGAGACCCCAGGAAACAAGATTCAGGGCATATTTTCTCTCAGAACCCCCACCCCAAAAAAGATATTCACCCTAAGGGACCCAGACTCCTTTACATAAGATTTTCACACTAAAACCTAACAATGCAGGTCCATCAAATACAAACACCATTAAATCCACCAATCTAACATGAACAAGATCCACCAAGATGGTACAGGATACCCATATGGAATGTGCTCAACCTAGAAGCAATGACACCCATCATAAGGGTTGCAAGAGACTGTAAGACTTAAACCTCAATTGTCAGCTTTTGAACGTCTACAATTCCACACTTCCGCCCCCAGATCTGACTGCAATGTTCTATTGAAGATAGAGAAGGCAACGCTCTGTTATGTCATAATCCTAGATTCCAAAAGTTTGGAATGAAAGACCAACCTGTCAAGCCAGCAATCTCTTCATGGCATTTACCTGTCGTTTTTTTTTTCAGTTAACCATAGGCACCACTTTTTGCATATGAAATTTCAATAACTCTTCTTTAGACGTGCAACTTATATTGGTTCATTTTTTTTCAGTTACATCTTATGTCAACCCCGTTTTGGCATGAATCAAGTAAACTCTGTTGTCAGAAAACACATTCAATTTGAAATGATGGCAAAGAATGGAAATTTAAGAACAAGTGTGACCATCATTTGCCAATGAATGCACCTAAGTGAATTGAATCATCTAACGTAAGAAGCCTGAAATTCCGATAAAGCAGAGACTTGAATAAATGATTTCAGCAGCAGCAAGAAAAACAAAACATTGAGGGGAAACACTAGTTCCTATTACAGTGTCTGGAAAATCAGCAGAAAGTAGGAAAATCTCATAGTAGAGATACTTCAGAATGTGGAAGATATATTCTTTTTTTAAAAAATCTGTGGGTGCACCATTCAGTTTGTGATATAAGTTAATATGCAAGTCTTGTATAACAAGAGTCAAATGAAATCCTGAACCTAGGTGTGGAGAAACAGAGAAAAATCTCAACTCAAATCAAATGTATTGGAAGCCTAAAAATGAAATCCACAGTATACTCAACCACACAAACAGTAAGGAGAAGAATGACCTATTCTCTGATGGATTAATGATGTATATCATCAAATAAATCATGGCAAGAAAAATGTGCCATCAAATAAAAAAAGAGAGGAATTAATGCAGGATTATGGTAACCTTAGAATGTTGACAGAAACCTTTTGCCTTCTCAAAAACAGAATGTTAACAGAAACCTAAAAATAGACAGGGCCAGATAACCATACCAGTCATGATAAATGCCAATCAAACCCCGTTCATATATAACACCTAACCTATTTTTCTCAGCAATAGTAGGCACAACATTCAAGAGCTGCCGCAAAACTTCACAAACCCGCATTCATATCGATCATATTGCGGTATCTCTCTGTGCCAACATATTTATTGATTTTCTTGTAAGCATTTACATGTTTCCTCCATACTTTGTTATCCGCATTAAACAAGTCTACAGTGACCCCTGGAACAGATCCACTAGTAATTCTGGGCGGCACAGCACTAAGCCGATCGGGGAACTTCTCTAATACCCCTCCAGCAACCTCATCAGGGTAAGGACTTATGGATGCAGTCATCTTCTTTTACTTGAGATACATGAAAGTGAGCAACAATTTAGAGATGATGTTTTGATGATTGTAAAATGGTATCCAATTACAAAAAAATTGAATACATCTATGTGATGCATAAAACAGTGTCACAAAATGATAATTAGGCTTTCTGATCATAATTGTCAAGAGATCAAAGGGAGGTTAGGGTTAGATGAGACAACAAAATAGGGAGAGAATCACACTATTCATTCCTATGTCGTGAAAGAGAACCATTTACACATAGAGGGTAGACTCCCTTTAGTCGGGGGAGGTTATATAACCCCCCCCAACACGCACTGTAGCTACAGTGCGTGTTCGGGGGAGAAGACGCAACACCCTCTCCCCTTTAGTACAAAAAATAAAAGTGTGAAAATGACTATTGTGCCCCTTTTTTAATCGGGTATATACAAACTAACACACACACTGTGTGTGTGTGTGTGTGTGTATATATATATATATATATATATATATAAAGCTATTTTATATAACACTACGCTATACTATATTACATGTTCTTCTACATCTTCTCAGGTATTGACTCACAGGTTTGTCCCTTTTCTTAAGTTACCAAATGTCCTTGGTGAGTTGAGGGGAAGCAGATCAGGTCTTGCTGAACATGAGCGTTTTTGCTCATGCCGATATCGTGGCCGTCTGTTTGCATTTTGGATGAATGCCATGTGGTTTTGTTGACTTTGAGCTTTTTGAAATGCAAATCTGATGGCCACGATGTCAGCATGAGAAAAAACGCTCATGTTCAGCATGACCTGATCTGCTTCCGAGTTGAGGAGCCATGACATGACTAAGTAGTCATTGGATTCTCACTCCTCATACGCAGGGTTCGAGGGATAGGGGCAGCTTTTTTGCCCGTGATGTAGTTGAGCTTTCTCTTCCCACAAGATACAACTTTGAGGCCTTAGACCAGGGTGAATAGTTGTACCCGTTAAGAGGTATAGTGGTGATTTTCAGGCTAGGGTTGGACTAGTACTGAACTATCACTTTATGAGGGGTGGATTCAGACCCCGAAGTTGGAGTGGGTGGCAAGCCTTGGTCACCCGCTATACCAACCTATATCGTATATAAGTCTGCTGTAAATAAGGTTGTGACGGCTGATAGACGAGTAGGTAGAACGAGTCGGTGGTAGAATTGGGGTTCAACAGCAGAAGATACACTATCTTGAATGGCTCTAGAAGATGCAACGAGAGGGTCATCGACAGTGAATATGCATCACGGTCCTTGTAGAAGGAAATAGGGGTTCAGCGAATGAGGTGGTAGGGTGAGCACGATCACCATGATCAGATACAGGCCTTGCAGTGAAGGGTGCAACGTGAGTGACCATCTTGATCCAGTGTAGGGAGAGCCATAACCTCAGGATGAAAGTGCAAGTCAGCTCACAAGGAGCAGGGGCTAGAATCACAGCACCCAAACGTCTAAGTTTTGTTGTTGTTGTCGTAGGAATTTGATGACGATTGGTCTCTTCATTTTCCTGTTCTACACCTTCATGTCTTCTTTAATAGGTCTGACCAAACCTATCTTCTCTAGCTAGAACTTGCTCACTTTGATTCTCCATCTCCTCTCTCTCACTTTTTCTTTCTTCAAAAGAAACCAAAAAAGATAAGTCAGAATACCGACACTCTCTTATCAACAGGATCATAGCACTTGTACCCTTTTTGACCCTTAACAAAACTAAGAAAATAATATTTGACAGCTTTAAGAGATAACTTATCCCTGTATTTGTCAGCTAGCAAAACAAAATATACTCAACCAAACACCTTTAACATATCATAGTTTGAAACTTTTCCTTACAGTTTCTGAAAAGGAATATGCCTTTAAGCACTCCAGAGGACATACAATTTATCTAATAGATGACTAATTAAATTGCATTTGCCCAAAGCACTTTGAGTACCTCTTTCCCAAACATAAGAGTTCTTGTTGTTTTCAAGATATGCTTGTTTTTTCTCTCAACTACACAATTTTTCTCAGGAGTGTAAGGACATGACTTTTAATGAACTATACTTCTCTTGTAAAAACTTTTTAAACACATAGTTAACATATCCATCACCCGAGTCAGTACACAGAGTTTTGATTTTAGCTGCAAATTGATTCTCAATCATGACACAAAAGCTCTTAAAGATTTCAAAAAGATCACTTTTATTTTTTATAAAATATATTCATGTAAACCTTGTACAATCATCTATGAAAGTCACAAGATAGGATGATCCTCCTTTTGACACAACAGATACATCAGAGTGTATCAAATCAAAAGAGCTTTCTGATTCTCTATCATTATACTTGAATGATAAATCATGATTCTTGGCCAATCTACAACTCACACAATCTTTAACATGACTTGATATAACTAGCTTGAATTTTTCAAAACTTCTCGAGGACACTAAACTTTGCAACCTAGAGCTGAAAATATGCTCTGGTCTTTGGTGCCACAAAACATACTCATCCAAAATTGAAGCTCCATATCCGGTTTTAACTTCCTTTTGCTTCCTCATATCAATCAAATTCAGTTAGTAAAGATCTTCTTTTCTATGACCAATCACAATCTTCTTCTTTGACAATTGATCTTTCACAACACAACCAACAAAAGAGAAGATGGCATTACATTAAAGTTTGATAATTTGACTCACAAAAAATAAGATTCATAGCAAGAGATAGAACATGATAAACTTGAGAAAGATTGAATTTACTACCATGATAAGAGTCACAAGTAATAGAACCTATTTTGGAGACTAATATAGAAGAACCATCTACAATGCGAAAGATGTCACTATAGAGACGACATTTGGCTAAGACATACTCATGAGGTATTATATGACATGAAGCCCTAGAGTCTATTAGCCAACCAGATGATGGACCTGAGAAAACAGTACCAGAGGAGGAGGCAGGAGTGACAGAAAAAGAAGGGTCAACGACTGACTGAAAAAGAAGTTGCAACTGTTAAATATGATGTTGAATTTCCTGTTAAACTTGCTCTAATCTCTGAAATTGCCCACTACTCATTACTCTACCACCAATTATGCCACCTATCTGCCTGGATACAGTCATGACATTATCCTTCTCCATAACTCACCAACCCCCAAAACTACACTGTTTGATGGCTACACAAACTAGCAAAATACAACAAAAGAACCACAATATGTTGTACGAAGTCACAAGTATTTGATAGATTTTCAAGCCACAAAGCTTCAATAACACCTCTTTTCAACTACCCACATAAACGGCCACAACATACACACTTCCAAAATGATGGACCTTGACACACCAGAGCAATACAAAGACCCAATACCTTGTATAGCAAACTTGATAAACTAACTGGTTGAAACCACAAGCAAGATAAACTCTTTTCTACTGATGCCCAGTTTGTATGAAAACTAGCAAAAAAATAGCACAACAGTGCACCCATTATGCCAAAGATTGAGTACTTAGATAAAAAAATAAACACCTATAAATTAGCATTTCAATAGCCAAAATCTCAAAATATGGTTTACCACCCCAAATATTTCTTCAAAAGAGCAATCAAAACTCCACAGAAAGTTAATCTCAACCACCAAAACATCTCGAGTCTTCTCTTTGCAGTTGATCAGTTAGAGGAATACTAGAGGGAGAGAGAGCAATACATTGCTTCATTGTTTTCTTATTTTAAAAAAGTAATAGCCAAAAAAACAGTTATCATCATACTTAGGAATGCTAGGACTTGACAAAAACTCCTCCAAATCACCACATTAACACTTTAAAATTGTTCTAACAATCTTATAGGGTGAAAACGACCTGATTACACCCTTTTTCAGTCAAGCAAAGTGATCAGACTGATCACCACAAAACAGTAACACGTGTTGCGTGTTACTGCCACATAGAAACCCACCAAAACCTTGACAAAACTCCTCCAAATCACCACAACAGCCCACCAAACCTCTTCTAAAAGTTTTCTAGGGCAAAAACGACATGATAAGGACAAATCTAAGCCACTAAGAACCCCCGATAAGATTGGAATCGACGTATTTCTTCAAACTAGACATTGTTCACCCCCAAATCCAGAAAATACAAAAAAAAATCATAGAAATTTCAAATCTCAACCAATCTCCACGATTTTTGGTTTGTATGGCTTCTAAAATCATGCTCTAGCAAATGCATACCTCAACCTGATGATATCCCCCAAATTATACGGATGTCACTTTCGAGGCACACAAACAAGAACAACATTGTAGTAGAACAGGAACGAAGCTTCTCTCCTCCAAAGGCACCCCCACACATCCCTCTCTCCTCCTCTTGATAATGACTTTGATACCATGTCAAAAATCCAAAGAGATAAGAGTAAGGGAGGTTAGGGTTAGATGAGGCACAACAAAATGGGGGAGAAGAACATCACACTGTTCATTCCATATCATGAAAGAAAACCATTTATACAGAGGGTCCGACCCCGTTTAGTACAACAAAAAGAAACAGTCTGAAAATGACTATTGTGCCCCTTCTTTAAAGGGTATATACGAACTAACATATATAGTGTTGTTTTACATAGCATTATGCTATACTATATTACCTAAACTTTCAATAATAATCTGCTTTAACATGCCAAAAGGACAATCCATTTTCTAAGGACAAGTTGAAGAGGCTAATAGAATAAGTAGACAACAAAAAAGGCATAAACTATTTTAGGTTATTCTCTTTACCTCATTTAGACAGCCGCAGTCCCCATTTTTGGGATAATTCATCATAGGTACCTTGATCTCCAAGTCTCAAATATTTTTTACTAGGCCTCAATAGAGCACCCAATAAGTGCTTAGAAAGCTTCAGCTTGTAGTGGATATTCATCTAGTATCACAATCATCAACACCGAATCAATAAGACCCTCGAAATTTTTGAAAAAATTATCCAGTGAATGATGAAATTTCAAGGTACATGTATGAGCCTATATATCTATACACGTATAGATATATGTATGCGTACATATATATATATTCAATTAATTCAAACCCTTGAAATCTTTTAGGATTTTATTTTATTAAAGGAGTTCTTCTTTTTTAAAAATGTTTGTGAATGATAGGAACTTAGGAAATGAATTTAAACCTTAAGTTTAATTTAAAAAAAAAAAGCTTAACATACACTTCATTACAAAATCATGCTTCGAATGTGGTTTATGAAGATTTTTAGGTTTTATCAAAAAAAAAAAAATAGAAATGATACATTCAAAGATTTAAAGCATAACTTTAAAAAAAATGAAATGAAAAATGTTGAGGGTTTTATAAAGAGCCAAAATGAAATTTTACAAAATCAATTTGTGGTTTTCTAAAATTTTGAAAAGTAGGTTGGTTTGGGGATTTGGAAGAAGTTGGCATGAAGCCATTGAGATCAAGTACAACCCATGCTACATAAAAAAAATATTGATTAAAAAAAAAATAAAGGATGAAAAGTCAAAAGGCCTTAAAAATTGTCTTATTTTAAGGAGGAAAATGGGGGGTAGTTGGTAGCATTATTGGAGGGGAGTGTGTAGCATTTATTGAAGGGGGCTTCAAAGTCAAAAGGAGGAGGATTTAGGGGGGGGAGGGGTGATCATGGAGAGCCCTCCATCTCATCCTCCTAACCTCAGCCCTCCATCTCTCTCTCAACTCTATAAGAAGCTTGAGAAGGGAGAGGAGAGAGAAAAACCATTCTCTCCTTCTCTTCTCTCCTTCCCTACTCTTTCTCTTCTCTCATTCTCTTCTCTTTCCATCTCCCTCCACCGAATATTGCTAAGTGTGTGTGTGTGGTGGAGCTCCATTCCAAGAAGCACATCATTTCCTTCTCCAACCTTCAAACCGATCAAGGTGAGGTTTTCTTCCATTTTTACCATTTTTACCATTTTTATCAGAATAATGTGCATGAATATCTTGATGGGAGCATGAAGCCTCGTATCCTTCTTGAATTTATGAAAATGTAAGATGATTGGGTGGATTTAGCTGATACAATGAGTGTCGTGGTTTGATGTTATGCACACATCCATGCTCACACACGCACTAGGTCTTTCTTTTATGATTCAGTTTTCTCGATTTTTCCGAGTTGTCAGAGACAACCTTAGTAAATCGAATGTATCTCCTTGGATACAAGTCGGTTTTCAGTGTTCTTAGGCATTATGGAAAGCTAAGACCCAGTCCTTCAACTTTTTAGTTTAGAACTTGGCCTGATTTGGTCCGTAGGGTCCTGCAAAATCTCTGTCAAGATGGCAAAAATTCAGACTATCGTCAATCACTGTTCAGTCCAGAACATTCTGGACAGTGTCTAGTAATTTTGGGATATATCCTGGCTCGCTCCATGAAAACCTGATTTTTTTGTTTGTGGAAAGCTAAGAGATAGCTCCACAACTTTCGTGTTCAGCTTCGAGGCTGAATCCGCTTGTAAGCCTCACAAAAACGTTGGTCTTTTGGTTGTTGAGCGCTCCCGCTCCTTGAGCCCAGACAGATATCTTTTGTAAAGCCTCTCGTTTTAGTGCGGCCTGCACTCTAGTCGGTTTGGACGCCTTAGTCCATACCGTGACTCAGGGCCCGGACACATGGGCATGGGTCTAAACCAGACCCAGGCCATCCGGGCTGGCTGCAACTGAACCGAGTTTGGTTCAGTTGGAGCTGTCGGGTGTGGCAGTGCCATACTCAGTCTGGACAGGTCTGTCCAGACTGTGCACATGGACTGCGCACACCCAGTCCAACCAGCACAGGCCTGGACTGAATGTCTGGACCTGGGGTTGCTGGTCCCTGTCGCAGCCTGCACCCTGTCCGGTCAGGTCTTCGTTGCCGCACGCAGGCCCCACATTCGGCATGTTGTGCTGGCCCTCGTGGCCCGATGTGTTGTCCATCATGAGTGCCATGGCGCACCCTTCTACAATGTCGTGGCAGCAGGGAGGTGGACAGCAAGTGGAAACTTGCTGCCCACCTAGTTCGCCTGTGTCACAGCAATTCCCTTGGCCCTTGCTGGCCTGATAGTGATGTACCACCCTTTTTAGTTGTTGTTGCTTCCGGTATCGGCAACAAGCCATCCCTTGTTGTTGGCCATGTTTCCAGCTTGTGCAGGGCCGCAACTCTGCTGTGCTGGCCACAACCCTACTGTGCTAGCCGCAAAACTGTTGTTACGCCTTGAAGTCCTATGGACCGATGCAGTGTGGCACCGGGCAGAGATAGCGGGCTGCCTGGTCACCCGGTGTTTCGTGTGCATCCACATTGCACGCATGGCTGCATAGCGCGACTCCTTAAATTCAATTGTATGCCACTAAAAAGTATGTTACTTTTGAGGTTTTTCCATGGCATGTGCAAAGGTAATAAATCTGTAATGATGTACGTGCATGGTGGCGAGTTAGTTCTCTAATTAAGTGTATGGCAAAGGCAAAGAGTTTTTTGAATGTCGCATGTATACATTTAATGCAAAATTTTACAGTTCGAATGCATAAATAACGAACACCACTCACACATTAAGCATGTGCATGGATAGTATTCGTTAATTATGTGTTTAGTGTCAAATCACAAGAAGATTTGTAAAATTACATGTCTAAGTCATGCATCGCATGTTTGGGCAACTCTCTCTTGCACATATGGGCACGTTGCAATATGGTTTGATGTGATTTGCGAAATAATTACTATTTCACATGCGAGACTTGTGCAAAAAATTATAAGATTGAATATGTGCATGCTTCACACTCGCACTTAGCACATCTTGACACTAAACTAGCTTTATTTATTGTTTATATCAAGTATCATGTTTGGGATTATGCGCTACGATAGATCATGTTACCCTGGGCACTACACGGATGCATTATCGCACACTACGCACTTGATGTAGCCCGACAAAGGGTTGGGAGGTTAACACCACATAGGGTATTAGCGTGATTGCCAGTTGTGGTTGTGTGACTCCTCCGAAGTCATGTTGGGCGAACGTTCCATATCCGTGAGAGAGCTCACGTGTTGTGATACCCTAAAAATGAAAATAGTGTTAAAGATCGCCTTCACCGATGATGTACTCTCCTTTGGCCATGTGAGGTCAAGCATGTGAATGGGCAGGCTAAGTCCTCGTTTGCGTACCCCGCGGGGACCACGAGGCAAGTATGTCTAAACACCTCAGAAGGAAGTGTGATTGTCAAACCAACTTAAGAAAGATAAATCATTGTTGCCCCATTCACAAAATGATTCATCTTAGAGAGGGTGGATGGTACAACCTTGAGTGACAAGTCGTTACTACGACAAGTTTATAGGAGTTGAGGCATCCTTTGACCTCCAGTCACTCAGAGTTAGGGAGGTCGAGGTTACCTGTTAAGGTATCTCCACTACTGCAGTAGTGAGGATTGCAATCCATTACCTATGCGTGGTTTCTCACGGCTGCGAGCAACCCACATGAGGTTTACTCGGTCTGTAGCATCCCTGGTTACCACATTAGAGATTGAATAACAGACGTCGGGGTGCACGTCTCACAGAATATGAGGTTCCTTCGCGTACCCGAATGAGTAATCTGAAGAACATAATTACTAACCAATCACAGATTGACTTGCCTTGTTAGTTACGTTGTTTGGTTGTTTAGAGTAGTTTTACATACTTCTGTACTCGTGCTTTCTCGTAGTAGAGATATAGTAGATGTCGTACTTTGATTACATGTTTCTAACTGTTTTATCATAGCACTGTTGGCTATGAATTGTTACTCTTATTATGGTTAGCTATGTTAGCGCACTGCACATGTTTGCTCACATGCACATGTACTTTAATTTAATGTCTCTAATTGTGCCATCATGTTAGCTATAACCTGTTATTTATAGTTTCTGAGTGATGTCATATCTGCTTTCATGTTTCATACTTCATGTTTTTCCTTTAAAATGGTATTATATGGATGATTTATCTCACCAACTCGCAAGAGTACTGACCCCGTTTTATAGGGATACAGGTGTTTGACAAGATGTGCGATGGGGTTTGATGTGTTGTGAGACTTGAATCCCACACTTCTAGAACTTAGTGATTCTGACAGTTATTTGGGGAAATATCGCATCTCTTTGAGAGAAAATTTGTAAAGAAATAATTTATAAATCTTTTCGTCTCATTTTGAAAACCAATGGCAATATGTTGTTTCTATTTGTTGGTTTCACCTTTAACTGCTCAGAATTTCCAACTCTTTTTCCCTTTTGATTTTCCGCTTTGCTTAGTGTTTAAAAAAAAATTACTCTAAAATTCAATGGATTTTCCAAGTTGGGATTTTGGGGCGTTACAGAACTGACATCAGAGTAGTGTTTTAGAAGTGTGGTTCAAGACTCTGCATGCATCGACCATCGCTCTGTAAGTATACCTGACTCAGTAGAATTGTGTGTTTATTATTGTATTTGTTTTTTCTTGCATGATTAGATAAATACGTATGTTTTATCGATTGTCGTCGGACGTGAGACACAACCTTATGCTTAAAGCTTTATATGATTAGGCTCAAGGCATCGAGAGCCTGAACCAAGCGGTTCAGACTATTATGCAAAGCATGCAAGTGTTTGCGAACCGAGCACCTCTTCGTGCGAGATATAAGATTGAACATGTGGGGCAAATTTGTCCCTGTAAACTGGGTATAAGCGCCTATTATGGCCTGAGAAAACACTTAGAGATTGAGTGCCAGTTGAAGTTTGGTGTAGAGTTTCGGAAAGGTAACATTGTTACGCTTGAGGATGCAGTTTTCCAAGCTAGTTCGTGCCAACTCCTGTGAGAGTTGAAATTCTTGAATTAAACCCAGAGACTAATTACGTATTTCATCGATTTCTTATTAGTACACACCAGCTTCACTTCCTCGTTCCACATTACTTGAGTGGAGACGATTGATGAATTGTAATGACTATCAAAACTATTACACCAATCGTATTGAAGACGATATGATTTTGATAAGAGTCGCCTGATGAGACTCTAAGTTAGTGTTTTATGTTGTTTTCCAACTACGTTGGATATGTTCGTAACACTATTCTTGATGAAGGGTATATTTCTGAATATGACCTTTTGAACAAAAGGCTAAAGCCATGTTTGTGCGAGTTGAATCTTTGGATTTCCCCATTGGAGGATATTGTAGATCCCCAGTTGTTCTTGGTGATGAAAACATGCATAAAATGTATGCGCTTA
The DNA here is from genome assembly GCF_984573655.1 of Nuphar pumila. NCBI lineage: Eukaryota > Viridiplantae > Streptophyta > Magnoliopsida > Nymphaeales > Nymphaeaceae > Nuphar > Nuphar pumila. The sequence goes on along the minus strand of NC_143265.1, from coordinate 51,001,088 downwards.
GCAATTTGCTTATGAGTTTGTTATCGTCGCGAAATTTTTCCCCGTCTTCCCTTCCTTGCGAAAGAGAGAAAGGGAGAAACGCTTTCGCGATTCAAACTTGACCGGATTTTGGAAATTGCTTTTGAAATACTCGCCTCCGTTTTGAAAATTGCGGGAAAATCCATGGGATGGGGCTCGACGTGTCGGTACGAGGTTCAACCGTTCCTGCCGCCTTTAACAGGGGTAATTGAACCAAGGACCAAAATTGTGCTTGACTTAGAGAAATTATCAAAGTTATGTTCTATCCTAAATGCATAGAGAATTCAGGCATGTGCTATGAGATTTTGGAAAATGCAGCTTGGGAAAACATGATGTATGCTTGGAAAATATTTGGAGTTGAAAAGATTCTCTTAGGAAAAAGATGAAAGTCAATTTCTCAGGAAAACTCATGTGAAAAAAAGGGTTTTTGAAGTCACGGGAAAGTTCATGAAGTTGTGGGAAAATCATGAATGATTGAAAATCCTGGGAAAATGGAAGTGATTCTTGAGAAAAGATGAACCTTTTGAAAAGGAAAATATTTCTTAGGAAAACTTGGACTTTGAGAGTTTTCTTAGGAAAATGATGGAAGATTTATAGGAAAACTCATTGGAGAAGGAAATTCAAAACTTGGGGAATCGAAATCCTGGGAATTTTACCTTGAAACATTTGGAATTTGAGTTTGATCTTTGAGGAAAATTGGAAACTTCTTTTGGAAATCTTAAGGAAATAACATTTTCCAGGGAAAATCGAGGGAAAGCTTTGATTTTGGAAATCCAACTTAGAAGTTTCTTGAGAGACTGGTTTTCATGGAAAACTGTGAAAACTTGACTTTGGGAAAACCAATTTTGGAAAATACTCAGAGTTTCTTGAGAAATCGATTTTCTTGAGAATGAAACTTTCTTGGGAAAATCACGAGAAAACTAATGATTTCATGATGCAAATGATATGAGTGAATGAATGCACTTTGAAAGCTTTTCTAAGAAATTTGTTTGAAAAATGTGTATTAAGTCAAAATAAATCCTTCACATATCCTGACTGTGGCCATGAATATATTCGGAATTTAGTTGATTTGATGCACATGATTTTGAAAACTTTAGAAATATGATGTGCATTTTAAGATAGCCTAAGAGTGTAGGCTCAATGTGACTAGTAGAAAGATGATGGATCTGGGTCTCGTCCATATTCCGACTAGGGCCGTAAATATGGATCCCACCGAGTCCATCAACTCCCTAAGAGTTGGTGCACGTGCCATTCGTGAACATCCATAGTGCTTTTGAAATAAGATGTATGCATCACATAAGCAGGATATTTGCATAAATTCAAACTATATGATATGCATCCTAGTCTAAGCAGGAAATTAACTCTCTTATTCCAAAATTTACATTATTACATCACTAAATAAAGGAAGTAAAAGAAATTTGCAGGCTTCAGCTCTTTCTTTTGAATGTCCCTGCCAAACTTGAAATAAGGTTAGCTCAAATATGTGGGTTTTTCCAAGATTTTCCAATAATATTATGAAATTATTAGACTTAATTGGATATAAACCCTATTCTTATGCTTCCTTGATATTTGAAATGATGAAAATGCTAGAAATTCAGTAGAAAACAATTTGAAATTCGGAATTGAGGTTAAAATGACCAAAATACCCCTAAAATTAAAGTTACATCTTTAAAATAAGGGTTTTTTGAAGGAAAACTAGGTAAAATTGAGATTTCGAAATTCAAATTGAATCCAATGATGATAAAACGCAGTATGAGTCATGATGACATGCTGCCAAACATATTATGACTGTAAAATCAGAATTTGACATTTTGAAATTTAGCCAAAATAGCGAATTTCGCTTGTTTTTCACTTGGATCCGGGTCCTGCGGGACCTTGTTTTGGTATTGTGGTTAATCCGAACCTCAAATGGATTCCAAATTGTACTAAATTCGGTATGAAGCATCTACTTACTCTGATAAACAGCCTAGAATGCTAAAAATCATGAAACGATATGATTTAAATGCCAAAATTCAAAGAAAGTCCTAAAATGGTGGATTTTGCCTATGGATCCGAACCAAATGCAATGCCTAATATGATAATGCAAGATTTATACCATGGAAACTTCTGATATTTTGCAGACTGCTAAAAGACCCGAAACGGAACATTTTTGGTTTTTACAGCCTCGGGATTTGAGCCATGGTGAGTTCAATAACAGGGATTTAGTTCTGACAGAGGTAAAAATTACACTAATCTGATGTAAAATGCCAAACAAATATAAAACAGCCATGGAGATTTATGCAATTAATCAGAGATATGCACGACACCCACATAAACAACTTTCAGGTTTATGACTTCTGCATTTGATCAACGTAAACACAGATAAAAATAGAACTATTCCTGCCTAAACTAACAGATCAGACAAATGTAGCAAAACAGAGGACTGACAAGAAAAATCCAAATCAGGGGTCAACACTGTTTTAAAAATTACAGACTTTCAGATGCAAATAGAGGACATCTCGGACACCACTTTCACTTTTTATAGTTTTGGATTTGGAGCAATACACAAAGAGAAACATAGCCCTAAGTCGATCCAAGATCTCAGAGGCCCAAATTAGGCTCTGACACGTGTTCCGAACTCTCGGATTTTTTTCAGATATAAACAAAAATCAGAAAAATCTGAAAAAATCATATTAAAAACTAGACATTCTCCCGAGTTCATAAAATTTTTCGGATAGAAAATCGGATCTTCCATGAGGGACATATTGATTTTACAAGTCGTCAAATGATTTTCAAAACGCATCCCGGGTAACAAAACCCGACTTGCCATTTTGAATGTTTACCGCAGTAAAAAAATTCAAATGCCTCCGAATTTTTGGCAAAATTTCAGGGACACCTAAGGGCGAATTCCGTGATTTTTTTGGGATTTTTAATAAAAACTAAATGCATGAAATGACGTGTGGACTGACTGACAAAAATAGAGACCTATTGAAAATAAGCAGAATTGAAATGGATGCTAAATTAATCCTAATTAATTCATGAAATATGCTAAATGAATGAAATAAAATGCAAATTAAACCTAGCTAAATACATGAATGTTAAAAATCATCAAGGAAGCATAATGAAACATTTGATATATGTCGTTTTATGAGAATAGCTCAATCCATCCATCAGATGAGCTCTTTCTTCAAACGACTCCCGATTCAAATTATAGAATCAAATCAATGGGAAAAGAAGTGCACCTTGTTTTGTTACGCAGCGTAGGAGCTCTTGAAAGGGGCAGCTATCACGAGCTTCCTTCGTTCTTCGCTCCGGGCTTCAGATGGTTCACAAAAATCGACCTCTGTTGGAATCGAATTGGCCACAGCACGAGCTCTACTCCACCTTCTTCAATGCGCCAAAGGGGGCACGATTTCCACAGTTCCAAATCTGATTCTAGGAAGGATAGGTCGGATTTTCCAAGTTCACCAGAGCTAAAAAAAAATGATCTCCCTCAGGCTGGGCGTGAACCCTTGTTTTTATAAATTTTCTGAAAAATTTTGAAATTCAAACAGGCTCGATCTGAGCCCTCCATGTGGCGCCATCTCAGAAGGTGCCATCTGAGGGGTTTGAAATTCGAATTTGTCTTTTGCAGGGAGCCCTCAGGTGGCGCCACCTCAAAAGGTGTTTTAATTTTTGAGAAAAATAAAAAAAATGGAAATTTTGTGGGTGAGACACCTCAGCAGGGGGAATTTGGATTTTTTCAAAAGTTTGCTTGATTCTCTCTGCAGGGAACTCCTAGAAGGCGCCACCTCAGAGGGTGTTTTCTTGGCATTTGAAATTCAAACTCACTTTTTGTAGGGAGTCCTCAGGTGGCGCCACCTCATGGTGGGCTACCTTTATTAAAAATAAAATAAAAATAAAAATGGAGCCAAGTGGAGTCCTGGAATGGTGCCACCTCAAAAGGTGTTTGACACATGTCAGAAGGTCAGAGCAGTGGGCTCAGAAGGCGCCACCTCAGAGGAATTTGAATTTTGCTTTTTCTGGTGAAAGGAGATCTGGACATGTGGCAGTCCAGGATGGTTCCAAGTGTCAGCCTGCTGGAGTGATTCTTCAGATGGCGCCACCTCAGAGGAGAATTCGAATTTCAAATGGAGGTTGGCCCTGAAGGAATAGAGGATGGACATGTGGCGCCACCTCAGGGTGGCTCCTACAATGCCATGTGGCAAGAGGGAGGAAAAAGAGGGCAGTGACATGTGTCTCCTACTTTTCTGAAAAAAGTAGGTAGAGGACATGTGTCCTCTACTTTTTCTGAAGGAGTGAGAAGGAGACATGTGTCACCTTCTTTTTCTGAAAGAAGCAGAAGATGACACGTGGCAGAGGGATGAGAAGGAGGGAAGGGACATGTGGCGCTCTCATAGGCCATCTGGGAAATCAGAGCTCCGGATTTTCGCCACCTAGTGCCTTGTTTGAATTTTAAATGGTTTGCTTTTTCTGAAGAAGGCCAGGAGTGACATGTGTCTCCTACTTTTCTGAAAGAGGTAGGGAGAAGACATGTGTCCTCTACTTTTTCTGAAAGAAGCAGAGAATGACACGTGGCAGAGGGGAGAGAAGGTGGGCCAAGCCATGTGGCACCATCTCAGACAAGATGAAAAAGGTAGAAGTTCAGGATTTGCGCCACCTATGAGGCGTTTTGAACTTTTGAATTATAGTTTTTCTGAAGAAAGCAGGAAATGACACATGGCACTTGCTTTTTCTGAGGAAATGAGAGCTTGCCACGTGTCCTCTGCAGGAGACACACTCCAGATGGCGCCACCTCAGAGGAGACAAGCTTACTTTTTCTGGATGAGTCTAGGAGTGACATGTGTCTCCTACTTTTCTGAGAAAAGTAGGGAGAGACATGTGTCAGGCTACTTTTCTAGAAGGAGGGAGAGGTTGACACGTGTCCTCTGCAGGAGACACACTCCAAGTGGCGCCACCTCAGAGGAGACAAGCTTCACTTTTCTAGTCAGGACAACCTATGACACTTGGCATCTCCTGGTAGTCTCTGCAATGACACATGGCGCAGGATGGATAGGGTGACACATGACAGATAATTGGGATGACATGTGGCGGCTTCTGAAGGTAGCCCCACACTGACACGTGGCAGAAGAGGGAAGGTGACATGTGGCACCAACTCTAGGTGAACCCTATGCTGACACATGGCATGTAAATGGGAGGAGAGAGAAAAGACAAGTGACGCCAATCCAGGGGACAAGGCTCCTATATTTTTGGGTTTTTCAAAATTCAAATTTTTCAAAAGAAAAGCCTGTGTGACACCACCTCAGTGTGGGTCCCACATTGCTTCTTTATTGAAATAAGGATAAAACAACTTCTTTTTGGAATTTTCATAAAATCTGGACTAATGGGCAAAACAGGAATTTTGGAAAGAGTTGGCCCTTGTAGGGCAATTTTGTAAAAGAAAGATATTTGAAATTGTCAAAAAGGGCAAAATCTGAGGTGAAGTGACTGAAATCCATATTAAAACTATCCAGATCGTTTTCCTGAGAAGATATTTTGACATTCAGAGCCCTGGGGGTAAAATGAGAAGAATTGATAATTTTGAAGACCCAGTGTTTTGAAATCAATTTTGAAAAGAGTTGAAATTCTAATCTGGATTGAAAATTTTGAAATCAAGAGTTCTGAACTTCGAAATGACATGCTTTGCAATGCAGTGATTTGAAATGCTCGTGCAATGATATGCAATGTCATGTCTTATGAAATGCAATCTTGAACCAAGACTCTGGAGATGTTTGTCTCCTGTCAGGAGTAAAATCTTGAATATCTGAGATACAAATAGAGAAAATTGAGAGTTTCAGATGAAATTTGGACTTTTGCAAGGTCCGGGCTCAGAAAATGACCATTTTGCCCTCCAGCGATTTCAGAGGCTGGATGATGATGCTTGGTGAAAATGTCGGGGAGGTGAGTGAAAATTTGGGGTGTTTACAGATGCCCCTCTTTGCTACTAAGCCGGCTCATGGCCGAGCTTAGTGGCAAAGAAAAATACACCAAATTTGGGCTATACATAAAAAAAATGCCCCAGTTAGGAGGATCTGACTGGGTGTGAAGAAATTAGCCTAAGAAAGATGGTAGATATGGAGAGAAAAGACTCACTCTGTGAGAGCGAAATTTAGGTTTCATGCCCTTAACCTGGATGGGACAAAAATACCTCGCATGGAACGAAGCTCAGGTTTGAACCCTTAACCTGATTGGGGAAATGAAATATCTCATTGAAATGAGATTCAGGTTTGTACCCTTGACCTGATCGGGCGGAAGATGAAATACCTCTTTGATTGAGGCTCAGGTTTGTACCCTTATCCTGATCGGGTGGAAAATGAAATACCTCTTTGGATGAGGCTCAGGTTTGTACCCTTATCCTGATCGGGCGGAAAATGGAATACCTCTTTGAATGAGGCTCAGGTTTGTACCCTTATCCTGATCGGGCGGAAAATGGAATACCTCTTTGAATGAGGCTCAGGTTTGTACCCTTATCCTGATCGGGCGGAAAATGGAATACCTCTTTGAATGAGGCTCAGGTTTGTACCCTTATCCTGATCGGGCGGAAAATGAAATACCTCTTTGGATGAGGCTCAGGTTTGTACCCTTATCCTGATCGGGCGGAAAATGGAATACCTCTTTGGATGAGGCTCAGGTTTGTACCCTTATCCTGATCGGGCGGAAAATGGAATACCTCTTTGAATGAGGCTCAGGTTTGTACCCTTATCCTGATCGGGCGGAAAATGAATGGAATCCTCGAAGGAAGAGACCATGATGGAACCTTCGGATTTTGCACAGTAAATCCGACAGGGGTTTTGCAAAAGGAAGAAAAATGGGGTCCCTAAAGCTTGAAAAGGGACTGATTTTGGGCGTCTCATTGCTGAGACTAAAATCAGCTTTTGAAATTGCCTTTCGCGAGAAAATGATTGGTGGTTCGACCTCGAACCGAAATGGGACTGTCTATGGTGGGACAGTGGGGACACAGGGAAGTATGCAAATCTGAGAGTTCATGCTCTCAAAGAAGGGAAGGAATCAAGTCCTTAGGAGGGATTTAAAATTGGTGTCAGGATGCATCGAAAGTGGACATCAAGCTCTCACTTCATGTAAGGATAGCTAGAAAATATTGTCAAAATGTTGGAAATTTTGTTGTTGATTCAAAATTTTTGAAAATGTTGCACATGGTTGCAGAGATATTCTTTCTTTTCTACCCAAAGCATTACCTCCAAACAAGTTTCACTTTGTAGAATTGAGACTTGAAGTCCAAATTGCTTGCAATTGACCTTCTTCAATGAAGCTATCAATTTCCTTGATATGAGCAGAAAAGAGAATTTGATATTATGAAAGCAATTGATGAAAGAATATTGATAGTAGAATTTCACAAGATTAAAGAGGATTCTTGATAGATTTGGCAGTTTGATATCCTGAGAGCTTCTCTCTTGACAATCTTTCTGCACTTTTTTTTTTGACTCTCTGGTGTTTTGGCTACATTCTCCTTCATTTTGGAGATGTTCTGACTTTTTCTCTCTTTCTTTTTCCTCTCTTGCTCTCTTTTGGGAAGGGTACGTCACAAACTCCTTCAACTTGGAGATGTTTCGATCCTTCTTAGATGATGGGTTTGGAAATCTTTGGGCGATAGCTGAAATTAAATATCTTTTAGGGATTGTCGAGAGGTTCATCGCATCTGCCTTCATCTCGACAGTGCTTTGGACTTTCCCTGGAAGGACCCGTCACAAACTTCGTCATCTTGGAGATGTTTCGAATCTTCTTTGGCCCCGGGGCTCTACTCGCCTAATTTGCCTTCATCTTGACGACAGGTGAGAGCTCCCTTTTGCGGATATTTAATTGCAGCTTAGGTGATTTTGAGGAAACAGGGCTTGGGTAAACGCTCTCTTTTCTAGCGCTCAGGATATTTCCACTGCTTTGTCTTTACAAGAATAAACCTTAAAGATGCGCCATTGACTGCGATCAATATCGATCATCTACGGCTTTTCAATAACATTGAATCTTCTTTTCTGGCCATATCGAGGATTTATCCTTCATCCTTTTGGTTGGTCAAATAGAAAGAATTTGAAGATTGAATCTCTTTTTGCAAAAGCTTCACTCTTTTGGAAGTAATGCTGAAGGTAAACTAAGGTAAAGATTTATGCAATAAAATTTTTGAAATCAACAGGTAATTGATTGACACATTGACAAAATTTTCTTGAAATCCTTGGTGAAAATGAGTATTTGAAATCCGGCTCAACCCATCCGTGACGAAAATTCTCCTCTCTTTTTCTCCAAAAAGAGAGACTCAGGCTTGGCCCTTACCTGAATGGGAATTGGGAAATACTCCTCTCTTCCCTAAAGAGGAGGTGTTTGCAAAACGAACTTTCGAAGAGAAATTGAGCTTTCGTCAAAGCTCCCTAATATTAGGCTTCTCTTATGGAAAGGGGGCCGATAATAGTGAGGTCTGAAAATTGGGTCATGAAAGGAATGAGTCCATCACACTCTCCTTGCAAAGAGGGTCCTTCATGACGAAAAATGGCCTAGTATGAAATTGGGGGGTCACAAGAAAAGCGAGTCTCCGTCGAGCCTCTCCCTTAAAAGGGTTCCTCGTGTGAAATTGGAAATTGTTTTGCAAACGATTCACAAAGACGCGAGTCCCTTCAAACTCTCCCTAAAAAGGGGCTAAGTGAACGAATTGGATAACATGCGAAAAGAACGAGCTCCCTCGTGCTCTCCTTAAAAGGGGTCTCTCGCAAGAGAAAATGATTGAAATTGGATATTGAGATTGATTGACCCAAAGGTCGAAATATAAAATTGGAAAATTGGTTGCTGGAATTGAATGACCCAAAGGTCGAAATTGGATGACCTGACGGTCGAAATTGAGAATTGATTGACCCGTAGGTCGAAAATTTGGAATTTGATTGACCCGAAGGTCGAAATTTGGAAATTGATTGACCCGAAAGTCGAAAATTGGAAATTGATTGACCCGAAGGTCGAAAATCGGAAATCGATTGACCCGAAGGTCGATATTTGGAAATTGATTGACCCGAAGGTCGAAAATTGGAAATTGGTAATTGAAATTGAGAATTGGAGATTGGGTGACCCAGAGGTTGAAATTGGAGAATTGCCTGATTTGAAGATTTAAATTGAAATTTGGAAGGCAAAATATCAAATTTGAGCAATTGACAGACCCTGATGATTGAAATGACTTGGATCAATCAAAGGAGAATGATGAGTTTGAGTCAGAGCTCGAATAAAATAGAGATCACGAGTCGGAACCTGGATCAGCAAAAGAAAATGAAGAGCTCGCATTTGAGCTCGAATGATGTAGAGAGATCACGAGTCGGAACTCGGATCAACAGAGAAAAATGAAGAGCTCGAATCTGAGCTCGAACGAGGTAATGAGATCACGAGTCGGAACCCTGAACAACAGAAGAAAATGAGAGCTCAAATCAGAGCTCAAATAAGATAATGAGATCACGAGTCGGAACCCGGATCAACAAATGAAAATGAGGAGCTCGAATCTGAGCTCGAATACATAGAGAGATCTCGAGTCGGAACTCGGATCAACAGATGAAAATGATTTGAATAAAAACCCGAGTCGAAACTCGGTTTTCTGAAAAATTGGGATTTTGAAAATGTGCCAGTTTGAGTACTGGATTTTGAAATAATACCAGTCCGAGCGCTGGGTTTTGTTCAGTATTGGTGATGACCTTTCGATTTTGAATCATTAGGAATTGTGATGGGACTGTTTGTTGAAATCCCAATACTGACCAGATTGTTGTTAATGCAGTTGAATGCAAATGAATATGAATTGATGCATATGAATGCATACGTGCATGAAATGAGGAATTTGTTTATCCTGCCTGCATATAGAACAAAATTTTAAAATGCCCCAGTGTAACTGGGAAAGAAAGTTGGATCATTATTTGAAAGAAACAGGAAGGATTACAAGAGAAGGATAAATGTTTCAAGTATAAAACTTTTTCAAGTGTCGAGCATTAATAGGATCTGGCAATTCTACCCCATCGGCATTGATGAGTCGATATGAGTTGCGGGGTAATGCTTCTTTGACAACATAGGGACCTTCCCAATTTGGCGACCATTTGCCGCCGTGACGATGCTTGAGATAAGCTGTGAATCGAAGTACTAAATCATTGACTTTGAATCTTCTTTCGATGATAGATTTCGCGTATTGCCTGACTACTGTCTGGCGATAGGATTGAGCATGCTCTGCTGCTTTTAGCCTTCTTTCGTCGAGTAAGTCTAGCTGCACTAGTCGCTGCTGCTGGTATTGATCAAGAGGTAATTGCAGAAGTGAAGCAAATTTCAAAGCGGGTTTCTGAACATGTAGCGGCAATACTACTTCTGTTCCATAGACCAGTTCTGATGGAGTAGCATTCGTTGGAGTTCGAATAGTGGTCTGGTAGGCCCATAGTGCATTGTGGATCTTCTCATGCCAGTCACGGCCTGTTTCCACAGTTCGCTCCAAAATACGAATTAAAATCTTGTTGGTGGCCTCTGCCTGACCATTCCTTTGAGGATAATATGGAGCGGAAAAATGGTGATAGATCTTGAATTTTGAGCAGAATGTCTTCATCTTTTTATTCTTGAAATGACTGTCGTTGTCTGACACAATGTCATGTGGGATGCCGAAACGGCAAAGGATGTTCTTGTGAATAAAAGAGACCACATGTCGGCCTTCTACTGTGCGGAGACTGATAGCTTCTACCCACTTGGTGAAATATTCTGTTGCGGCGAGGAAATATTTATGGCCATTTGAAGCTGAAGGAGTGATGTGACCTACGACATCGAAGGCCCACATGGAGAACGACCATGGAGAAACAACCGACTGTAAATAAGTTGCTGGAGCAAGGATGGAAGGTGCATGTATCTGACAATGTACACACTTCTTCACATAATGATAACAGTCTTGTTGCATAGTCTTCCAATAATACCCTTGTAACGCCCCGGATTTCCAAAACAAAGCTAAGTTAAAATTTTCATGAATTTCTTTTTTTTTCTTTGCAGCGGAACTTACAAAAGCTTTTAGCAGCGGAATCAGACGATAATGAGTCGTCAGTTTTAGAAAACTCCGAGCACGTTGCAGGTATGTGGCCAAGCAACTCATTGACCACCAAAGTGTTCCATTTTATCGAAAACATATGTTTATTACAACACTACTGCTTAGGAAAGCAGTGTAGGTTCAATAAAAAGGAAGCAGTACAACTCTGTCTAGAGAAACCCTGGAACTCGATGCCGCCTTGCTCTGCATATCGCCACGCAGGTACAACACCTGAAATCCCCATGAAACGGGGTCAGAACCACTGATGGTCTGGTAAGCATGCAGTCATACATCCATTCAACTCAAATACAATAATGACCACTCAGGGTCGCAATGCGCAATAACGACGCTCAAGCCTCCAAGACTTAGCGTTATCGCAGGAGCCTCCTCAGGGCTATGAGTTGAACATCCGCTCAAGTCTTCATGACTTAGAGCAAGCCTTTTCAGGGCTGTGATTTGAATAACCGCTTAAGTCTCCACGACTTAGCCATGACCGCTACCGGGTCTCAAAGTGATGTCTAGCTCAAGTCTTCATACTTGGCACATCTGTATCCCACGCATCTAAGGACAACTCCTCGAGCTTCGCTTAGTCGTGCGGATACAACACGGGTCTTTGCCCAGTCGGTCCAGTAGTATACCGAACATGACACCTTCATAAAGGTTATGCAGGACTGACTCAACACGTCATCCACTCATACATTCAAAGCATCGCTGTACCTAGAACTAATGCATTGTTTGATAATTAACCGCTCCCGCCTTTGGTACGCAGGTAGAGCTATTGCCCGGGCATCAACGCGACGTTCTGGGGGTTGATTATTCTATGTATTTTAGATACCCCAGAGGCCTGTTGACCCTATCCATAGTAGGGCAGTGTGTTTCAACTGGGAGAATCCTACTAGGCCCATATTCGGATGCATCCTCTACTTGCAGTAGTTGGGTTCAATCCTTAGATCTTAAGGATAACCACGACCCCAAAACCCATGAGTGACTGAGGCCATCGTGGACTCTATCAGGTCCAAAGTAAAATACATGTCACTCAAGGTTGTACCATCACTGTCATTCCACAGTGAGCATAATTCCTGAAGGGGTCTGCCAGTCTTACAATTACTTGGACAAAATCTGCATGCCATTTAGGCAGCCCGTGCTTTCAGCATTACGAGAGTATGTACCCGACCCCATTCAGTCTTCCCCAACACAGTCATTACTGAGGGGGTACCCCTAACACGATCTTCAACTGCGGGGTATGTGCGACCTTAAGTCTTATTCATATGCATGCAGAACACCGCTCTTTGGCACTTCGGCCACCACGAGCATCACACATCTTTGGGTGGAAACAACACACTCTGGCTCTTCGGCCCTTACGAGTCTGGTTGTGTAACCGTTCTCAATGAGCATGCATATGACTCGATCTAAATATATCGGCTACTCGGCGTATTTTTACGCAACGAGTCCAAACCTAGCCAAGGCGCAACCTCTACTCCGGCTCAGCGGCCCTTACGAGCAAGATGCCCTTGTAGGCACAAGGATACGAGCCGATCTGGCATCGTTCCATCAATGAACATCATTATGCCGTTCCATTGGTTCCGGCAGCTCTTCTGCCGACCATTTCGTCAGCACCTCCCCTGCTCTACCGGCAGTGGTGCGACGAACCCTTCTACGTTGTAGAGGGCAAACCATGAACTGGGTAGCACTCTGCTATATGTCAGAGTATCCTGCTACGTTCTTTCTGAGCTATTCTTAGCTTCTTCAGAAATTTCAGCAGCACTTCCTCTCTTTTACGGAGAAAGCGTGCGTTTCTTTTATCCATTTCAGCGGCATCTCCCCTCTTTGGTAGGATATCGCCACGCTTAATTCGGGGAAATGGATGCGCACCGTTGTGCGTACTTTGCATCCATCAAGGTTGCAGGAACCCTTGGCCATAGCCAGGCCATACGTAATTAACTTAGTCTTTACGTAAAGAGCATTTTGCCAAAAAGCGAAGCCTTTCCAATAGGGGCTTCATTCGTCAAGCAGAATCTTGAACGAGGAGCGGTCAAGGAATCGCATGGGCGATTTGGAGTTGATCTCCATTTGAACGCTCATTTATGCACTATATATGTAGTATAAGCAGAAGCCTGTGCTTTATACAGCGGCGGCGTAAAGAAATGCATATACTATTGTTCAGGGTGTGTAACTGAACGAAATATTCTACATATATAACAAAGCAGAAGCCTTGGCATCGTTCGACGTGACGGCGTAAGTAAATACATTGCAGAAAGCAGGAGCCTTGGCATTGTTCGACGCGACGGCGTAAGTAAATGCATAATCGGAAGTGCAGTAATCGGAAGTGCAGAAAGCAGGGAGCCTTGGCATCATACGACGCGACGGCAAAGGTAAATTACATAGTCTGTGCGATATAAGACGCGTCGGCAGAATCAGCAGATATACACCTAGATCTGTATCCAACGATAGTTACGAGGCGAGCGAGTGAATACCGAAGTGTCCTAGAGGGCTCAACCAAGAACTAGGGTGAGATACTATTTTTGAAGAACGCATATACTGCGCATTCGAACATATATATCCGACGATAGTTACGAGGCGAGCGAGTGAACACCGAAGCATCCTAGAGGGCTCAACCAAGAACTAAAGCAAGATACTACTTCAGAAAGTATATTCTATATACAAACAACCAAATACTTGAGAGAGATTGATCAACGAAGCGAACTTACTTCAAATCGTGGAAGAAACGGCTCTGGGTTGCTTCTTTGGCTTCGAGCCTTCCTTCGAGAGGTCAGACTAAGTCAGATGAAGCTGACTTAGTTGAGAAAGAGGTAGAGTAGGTCAAGCTACTCAACCTAAGTGGTTTGAACCAAACAGGGTTCGATCCAAGTCAACTGGGTTCAGCAGGTTCGAACTCAGCTCAAGTAGGCTAAGTCTGGGTTCAGAAATCCAAACCAGAATCTGGACAAAAAGGGACTTTGACTTTGACTTTAAACCCAACTAGGTTCAAGTCAAGTCAACTAGGTTAGGACTAGGTCAAGTGGGTTCAGACCCAGGTCAGGTGAGCTAGGACCAGGTCAGGCAGGCTCAGACCAGGTCAGGTGGGTTCAGGCCAGGTCAGGTGGGCTCAGACTCACTTGGGCTCACTAGGGGAGGTTTAGGAGAGAGAGAGAAGGCAAGAGAGAGAGGGGGGGTCGAAATTATGAGAAGAGAGAGAGTGGGGAGGGCTATTTATAGCCCAAGCCCACCTCCTCTTGGGTTTTTCCATGCCCCTTTTACCCCTGAGCTATATTTTAATTCCTAGAGGTTCCTTTTGAGGTGGGGCCCACAAGATATTTCCATAGGATATTTTGTGGGTCCCACAAGATATTTTCTGAGGAATATTTCTGTGGGTCCCACCAATATTTCCGTGGGTCCCGCAAGAATTTCAAGTTTCCGGCGATTTTTTCCGAAAAATTCTGAGTACGCCATTTTCTTCATATTGACGTAACTAAGAAAGTTGGCTCGTACGAATCTATTGATTTCGTTTAGTTAGGAAGTTATGGCTTCTAGAGTGTTTGAGCATATATTCGCAATTCGACGAATATCTTAAGTATAACTGGCTCGTACAAATCGATCTGATTCGTATTTCGAGTTCAGATGCTATTTTTACTTGAAAATGCCTCGTGAATTTCTTCAAAAGATACTGAAAAATTATGGGTCTTACATCATTACCCCCTTAAAGGAATTTCGTCCGCGAAATTCAGTTAAGAGTACTAAGTGCGTAACTCGGGATATTTCTCCCATATGTTAGATTCATAATGTTGTTCACTTAGTTCAACATCGTATTTATTTCAGTCATAACCTCATATCATGATTCCTGATCAATGAGGTATGTTTCTCATATCTGAGTTCAAATTATGCTACAACCACGATAGTTTGTTGAATCAATGTTCTTCCAACCGGCTATCAACATAGCCATCTTGTGTAACTATTTCATACACACAGATCATTCTTCTAGAGATTAACCATATTGGAATAAGTCCCCTGTCAGACTACCTGGTATTGGAAACGTACCTCCTCACAGGTTCGCCCTCGTCAGACTTACCTGATATTGGATCAGTACACCCTCACAGAATCATACTAACCAAGCTACTGGTTTTGGAACATATACACTCGCACGGAGTTGTATACCCGCACAGGCTCACTCTGGCTAGTCGATCTGATCTTGAATATGTAAAACCTCACAGGACTCTCTTCTTGGGAACAATTCCTCAATGGTTTATTTTATTAAGTAACTTTTAGCGTTTATAATTACACAAACTTAATTTCCCAATCATGGAGTCTATAGCCATCAATTTCTGGGTATAAGCACTTAAGATTTTAATTTGACAAATCCAAAATTACTTTAAGGAGCAAGGATACATATCGATCCAGATGACCGTACACAAGGTCATAAGCCTCTTGTCTCGAGTGATTATTGGATCTTGTCCTTTGATAGCTTTTTACCCATTACAACTCTATCTATCAAGGTATCCAGATTCCTTGATATGGTCATCATTCGTGAGTTGTTCGGCTGTCACCGCATAGATACGACCTGCCATGGGTTTCTGCTCTGCCCCAGGTAATGGCAGACGTTGTTGTTGAGAGGGTCCTCCATATCCCATATTTCTTCGTTGAAGATCTGAGGCCTTCTTGCGGCATTCTGTTACATGATACCCTGGTTTGCCGCAATACAGGCAACCTCCTGTATCGCGAGGACAAACCCCTCCGGGATGATCTGAGCTACACCTCGGGCATCGAAAATTAGACTGTCGATAGGGCTGATTGACTTCTACCATCTGCAATGGCCGCTCGGCCGGTGGAGTGAAATTCTTTTCCTGAAAATCTCTTTTATACAAAGGTGGTTGCGATTCTTGGCCACCTGGGAACGTCCTTTTATTGTTCCGACCATCAACTACGGCCCTCTTTGCTATGGTCACCTTAGACCGCGCCAAATCCTCGCTAATCTTTGAAGATGCTGCCACAGCAGCTTGAAAAGTCGAGGGCATGCTTGTTATGACTCGAGATCGTAGCCCTTCCCGAAATCCATTGATATATTTATCGGCCCTCTCTAGGTCAGTATCGAATAACCGAGAGTAGTACCGCTCAAGGTTCTGAAACTTGGTAGTATAATCGATAAGACTCATACCACCCTGCTCTAGTTCCAGAAACTCCATCTTTTTCTTATTTCTGGAGTGTATCGGAAAGTAGTTATCCAAAAATTCCCTCCGAAAATCATTCCAAGGGATGACTTCGTGAAGTGAGAACTGAATAATCCTAGTGGTATCCCACCACTTTCGTGCATTATCCTTCAGCCTATATGTGCCGAAGTTAGTCTTTCTATCCTCTGGTACTCCCAATACCAGGAATGCACGCTCTGTTTCCTCGATCCAGCTTTCTGCGAGCTCTGGATCGACACTGCCAACGAAAACAGGTGGGTCGAGTTTGAGGAACCTTTCATATGTTATTCCTCCAAGGTTCTCATTGCGAGGTGGGGTTGGTGCTTGCCTTGATTCACGAATGGCAGACGCAAGCCTGTTGAGTGTCTCTAGCAGGAAGCCCTGTGTATGGGACTCCTCGCTCGGCATGGTTCTCCTCGTCCTAGGTGCCATTTATCTATTCACGCAATATACCAAAATCAGAGAAAGTATAAGATTTATACTTACAGTGCGATACCGCAAACATGACGGATCTTGAACCAGGTTTCTCAGACTCATGCTCTGATACCAATTCTGTAACGCCCCGGATTTCCAAAACAAAGCTAAGTTAAAATTTTCATGAATTTTTTTTTTTTTTTTTTCTTTGCAGCGGAACTTACAAAAGCTTTTAGCAGCGGAATCAGACGATAATGAGTCGTCAGTTTTAGAAAACTTCGAGCACGTTGCAGGTATGTGGCCAAGCAACTCATTGACCACCAAAGTGTTCCATTTTATCGAAAACATATGTTTATTACAACACTACTGCTTAGGAAAGCAGTGTAGGTTCAATAAAAAGGAAGCAGTACAACTCTGTCTAGAGAAACCCTGGAACTCGATGCCGCCTTGCTCCGCATATCGCCACGCAGGTACAACACCTGAAATCCCCATGAAACGGGGTCAGAACCACTGATGGTCTGGTAAGCATGCAGTCATACATCTATTCAACTCAAATACAATAATGACCACTCAGGGTCGCAATGCGCAATAACGACGCTCAAGCCTCCAAGACTTAGCGTTATCGCAGAAGCCTCCTCAGGGCTATGAGTTGAACATCCGCTCAAGTCTTCATGACTTAGAGCAAGCCTTTTCAGGGCTGTGATTTGAATAACCGCTTAAGTCTCCATGACTTAGCCATGACCGCTACCGGGTCTCAAAGTGATGTCTAGCTCAAGTCTTCATACTTGGCACATCCGTATCCCACGCATCTAAGGACAACTCCTCGAGCTTCGCTTAGTCGTGCGGATACAACACGGGTCTTTGCCCAGTCGGTCCAGTAGTATACCGAACATGACACCTTCACAAAGGTTATGCAGGACTGACTCAACACGTCATCCACTCATACATTCAAAGCATCGCTGTACCTAGAACTAATGCATTGTTTGATAATTAACCGCTCCCGCCTTTGGTACGCAGGTAGAGCTATTGTCCGAGCATCAACGCGACGTTCTGGGGGTTGATTATTCTATGTATTTTAGATACCCCAGAGGCCTGTTGACCCTATCCATAGTAGGGCAGTGTGTTTCAACTGGGAGAATCCTACTAGGCCCATATTCGGATGCATCCTCTACTTGCAGTAGTTGGGTTCAATCCTTAGATCTTAAGGATAACCACGACCCCAAAACCCATGAGTGACTGAGGCCATCGTGGACTCTATCAGGTCCAAAGTAAAATACATGTCACTCAAGGCTGTACCATCACTGTCATTCCACAGTGAGCATAATTCCTGAAGGGGTCTGCCAGTCTTACAATTACTTTGACAAAATCTGCATGCCATTTAGGCAGCCCGTGCTTTCAGCACTACGGGAGTATGTACCCGACCCCATTCAGTCTTCCCCAACACAGTCATTACTGAGGGGTACCCCTAACACGATCTTCAACCGCGGGGTATGTGCGACCTTAAGTCTTATTCATATGCATGCAGAACACCGCTCTTTGGCACTTTGGCCACCACGAGCATCACACCTCTTTGGGTGGAAACAACACACTCTGGCTCTTCGGCCCTTACGAGTCTGGTTGTGTAACCGTTCTCAATGAGCATGCATATGACTCGATCTAAATAGATCGGCTACTCGGCGTATTTTTACGCAACGAGTCCAAACCTAGCCAAGGCGCAACCTCTACTCCGGCTCAGCGGCCCTTACGAGCAAGGTGCCCTTGCAGGCACAAGGATACGAGCCGATCTGGCATCGTTCCATCAACGGACATCATTATGCCGTTCCATTGGTTCCGGCAGCTCTTCTGCCGACCATTTCGTCAGCACCTCCCCTGCTCTACCGGCAGTGGTGCGATGAACCCTTCTACGTTGTAGAGGGCAAACCATGAACTGGGTAGCACTCTGCTATATGTCAGAGTATCCTGCTACGTTCTTTCTGAGCTATTCTTAGCTTCTTCAGAAATTTCAGCAGCACTTCCTCTCTTTTACGGAGAAAGCGTGCGTTTCTTTTATCCATTTCAGCGGCATCTCCCCTCTTTGGTAGGATATCGCCACGCTTAATTCGGGGAAATGGATGCGCACCGTTGTGCGTACTTTGCATCCATCAAGGTTGCAGGAACCCTTGGCCATAGCCAGGCCATACGTAATTAACTTAGTCTTTACGTAAAGAGCATTTTGCCAAAAAGCGAAGCCTTTCCAATAGGGGCTTCATTCGTCAAGCAGAATCTTGAACGAGGAGCGGTCAAGGAATCGCATGGGCGATTTGGAGTTGATCTCCATTTGAACACTCATTTATGCGCTATATATGTAGTATAAGTAGAAGCCTGTGCTTTATACAGCGGCGGCGTAAAGAAATGCATATACTATTGTTCAGGGTGTGTAACTGAACGAAATATTCTACATATATAACAAAGCAGAAGCCTTGGCATCGTTCGACGCGACGGCGTAAGTAAATACATTGCAGAAAGCAGGAGCCTTGGCATCGTTCGACGCGACGGCGTAAGTAAATGCATAATCGGAAGTGCAGTAATCGGAAGTGCAGAAAGCAGGGAGCCTTGGCATCATACGACGCGACGGTAAAGGTTAATTACATAGCCTGTGCGATATAAGACGCGTCGGCAGAATCAGCAGATATACACCTAGATCTGTATCCAACGATAGTTACGAGGCGAGCGAGTGAACACCGAAGTGTCCTAGAGGGCTCAACCAAGAACTAGGGTGAGATACTATTTTTGAAGAACGCATATACTGCGCATTCGAACATATATATCCGACGATAGTTACGAGGCGAGCGCGTGAACACCGAAGCGTTCTAGAGGGCTCAACCAAGAACTAAAGCAAGATACTACTTCAGAAAGTATATTCTATATACAAACAACCAAATACTTGAGAGAGATGGATCAACGAAGCGAACTTACTTCAAATCGTGGAAGAAACGGCTCTGGGTTGCTTCTTTGGCTTCGAGCCTTCCTTCGAGAGGTCAGACTAAGTCAGATGAAGCTGACTTAGTTGAGAAAGAGGTAGAGTAGGTCAAGCTACTCAACCTAAGTGGTTTGAACCAAACAGGGTTCGATCCAAGTCAACTGGGTTCAGCAGGTTCGAACTCAGCTCAAGTAGGCTAAGTCTGGGTTCAGAAATCCAAACCAGAATCTGGACAAAAAGGGACTTTGACTTTGACTTTAAACCCAACTAGGTTCAAGTCAAGTCAACTAGGTTAGGACTAGGTCAAGTGGGTTCAGACCCAGGTCAGGTGAGCTAGGACCAGGTCAGGCAGGCTCAGACCAGGTCAGGTGGGTTCAGGTCAGGTCAGGTGGGCTCAGACTCACTTGGGCTCACTAGGGGAGGTTTAGGAGAGAGAGAAGGCAAGAGAGAGAGGGGGGTCGAAATTATGAGAAGAGAGAGAGTGGGGAGGGCTATTTATAGCCCAAGCCCACCTCCTCTTGGGTTTTTCCATGCCCCTTTTACCCCTGAGCTATATTTTAATTGCTGGAGGTTCCTTTTGAGGTGGGGCCCACAAGATATTTCCATAGGATATTTTGTGGGTCCCACAAGATATTTTCTGAGGAATATTTCTGTGGGTCCCACTAATATTTCCGTGGGTCCCGCAAGAATTTCAAGTTTCCGGCGATTTTTTCCGAAAAATTCTGAGTACGCCATTTTCTTCGTATTGACGTAACTAAGAAAGTTGGCTCGTACGAATCTATTGATTTCGTTTAGTTAGGAAGTTATGGCTTCCAGAGTGTTTGAGCATATATTCGCAATTCGATGAATATCCTAAGTATAACTGGCTCGTACAAATCGATCTGATTCGTATTTCGGGTTCAGATGCTATTTTTTCTTGAAAATGCCTCGTGAATTTCTTCAAAAAGATACTGAAAAATTATGGGTCTTACAACCCTGCTCTTATGATTTGCTTGACAAGGGTTTGGTAGCCAACGTGACCACCACAGATGCCTTCGTGTGCTTCTCGCACGACTTCTTTGGCTTCGTCTTCATCTAAACATCTGGAATACTCTGAACTGAATCCACGACGATAGAGGACATTTGCCAAAATGAAGTATCGAGTAGACATACGCTGGATTGCTCGCTGCTCTTTCTTTGAGAGTTGTGGAGGAAATTCGCCAGTTTCTATGAAAGTTTTGATGTTGTAATACCAAGGCTTCTTCCTTTGCTCAGCTTGGTTTACCTGTCCTGCTGGAGTGAAAGCAGGTTGGTCAAGTCTTCCAATTTCAAAAGAGCGACAAGATTCTCCATTCTTGAATGCCATAATGGAGCCTAAACTGGCTAGGCTATCGGCCACTTGATTAAAATCTCTCTTGATGTGAAATAACTGGAATTCTTCGAACTTGCTGACGAGAGCTGAAACAATTTTATGATAGGGAAATAACTTCTGATCTTTGACTTGCCATTCGGCTCGGACTTGATTGACAACAAGTAATGAGTCACCGTAGGCATGTACTCTCTTGACATTGAAGTCTAATAGAATCTTTAGACCTTGAATCAGGGCTTCATATTCAGCCATATTGTGGGTACATTGAAAATCTAACTTGAGAGAAAATGGAATCATCTCCTTCTCAGGAGTGATTAATAGGATTCCGATGCCTATTCCGGCCATGTTCTTAGAACCGTCGAAAAATAAATTCTAGACTGGAAATTGCTGGATATTGCAAATCTGCTCATCAGGGAAGTCATCTTCGGCTTTCACTTCTTCGGCCAGAGGAAAATCCGCCAATCGATCTGCGATTGCTTGGCCTTTGATTGACTGCTGCGAGACATATTCTAAGTCATACTGCATCAGTAAGACTTGCCATTTGGCGACTCGTCCGCTGAGGAAAGGTTGTTCTAAGATATACTTGAGGGGATTGAGTTTAGACAAAATTTTGACTTCTGATGCCAACAGGTAGTGTCTTAGCTTCTGACACATCCATACCAGAGCTAGGCAGGTCTTCTCTATTTGAGAGTATCTCTGTAACGCCCCGGATTTCCAAAACAAAGCTAAGTTAAAATTTTCATGAATTTTTTTTTTTTTTTTTCTTTGCAGCGGAATTTAGAAAAGCTTTTAGCAGCGGAATCAGACGATAATGAGTCGTCAGTTTTTAGAAAACTCCGAGCACGTTGCAGGTATGTGGCCAAGCAACTCATTGACCACCAAAGTGTTCCATTTTATCGAAAGCCACATGTTTATTACAACACTACTGCTTAGAAAAGCAGTGTAGGTTCAATAAAAAAGAAGCAGTACAACTCTGTCTAGAGAAACCCTGGAACTCGATGCCACCTTGCTCCGCATATCGCCACGCAAGTTCAACACCTGAAATCCCCATTAAACGGGGTCAGAACCACTGATGGTCTGGTAAGTAGGCAAACACCTATCTATTCAACTCAAGTAAATGCATAGACCACTCAGGGTCGCAGTTCGTAATACGATGCTCAAGCCTCCATGACTTAGCGTATATCGCAAAAGCCTCATCAGGGCTATGAGTTGAACATCCACGCAAGTCTTCATGACTTCGCATAAGCCTCTTCAGGGCTATGAGTTAGAATAACCTCTTAAGTCTTTACGAGTTAGCCTTGACCTCCTCAGAGTCACGAATGGATGTCTAGCTCAAGCCTTTATGCTTGGCACATCCGTATCCTACGAATCTAAGGACAGCTTCTTCGAGCTTCACTTAGTCGTACGGATATCAATGGGGTTCTTTCCCAATCGGTCCAGTAGTATACCGACCATGACACCTTCACAAAGGTTATGCAAGACTGACTCAACAACGTCATCCACTCATACATTCAAAGTAGCGCTGTACCTAAGCTAATGCTTTGTTTCGATAATTGCACCTCCCCCTGGGCTTAGGGGACTCATATCTGGGCGACAACGCGACGATCTGGAGGTTGATTATTCTATGTATTTTAGATACCCCAGAGGCCTGTTGACCCCATCCCCCTAGTAGGACGGTACAGCATACCGGAAGAGATCCTTACTAGGTATCCGAATGCATTCTGCTACTGCAGTAGTTGGGTTCAATCCTTAGATATTTAAGGATAACCACGACCTCCATACCTCTGAGTGACGAAGGCCATCAATGAACTCTATCAGGTTCGGGTGAAATATATGTCACTCAAGGCTGCGCTATCACCGTCTTCCTCGGTGAGAAATTCTGAAAGGGGCCTGCCGGTCTTACAATTACTTGACGAGCATTGCATGCCTATAGGGCAGCCTTTGAGAAGTATGTACCTGACCCCAATCAACCACACGGTTTTCACCGTGGAACAAAGGTTTTATTCATATGCATGCTTAACTCTGCTCTCGGCACTTCGGCCTTGACGAGCACTTCACCTCTTTCGGTGGAAACAACACACTCCGGCTCAGCGGCCCTTACGAGTCTGGTTGTCTGATAATTCTCAATGAGCATGCACATGACTCGATCTCTACGGATCGGCTACTCGGTGTATTTTTACGCAACGAGCTCAGGACCTTGTCAAGGTGCTACCACTACTTTGGCGCAACGGCCCTTACAAGTATGGTGCCCTTGCAGGTGTCAGGGAGACGAGTCATTCTGACATTGTTCCAACAAAGGACATCATTGTGCCACTTAACTAGTTCTGGCAGCTCTTCTGCCAACCATTTTGTCAACACCTTCTCTGCTCTACCGGCAGTGGTGCAACGAACCTTTCTACATCGTAGAAGGCGTTCCATAACTGGGTAGCACTTCTGCTACGTTCTTTCTGAGCCATTCTTTAGCTCCTTCAGGAATTTCAGCAGCACTTCCTCTCTTTAACGGAGAAAGCGTGCGTTTTCTCTTATCCATTTCAGCGACATCTCCCCTCTTTGGTGGGAAATCGCTACGCTTAACTCAGAAAATGGATGCGCACCGTTGTGCGTACTTTGCATCCATCAAGGTTGCAGGAACCTTGGGCCATAGCCAATACGTAATTGATTTAGTCTTTACGTAAAGAGCATTTTGCCAAAAGGCGAAGCCTTTCCAATAGGGGCTTCATTCGTCAAGCAGAATCTTGCACGAGGAGCGGTAAGGGAATCGCATGGGCGATTTTGGAGTTGATCTCCGTTTGAACGCTCACTTACGCGCCATATATGTAATATAAGCAGAAGCTTGTGCTTTATACAGCGGCGGCGTAAAGGAAATGCATATACTATTGTTCAGGGTGTGTAACTGAACGAAATATTCTACATATATTACAAAACAGGAGCCTTAGCATCGTTCGACGCGACGGCGTAAGTAAATACATTGCAGAAAGCAGGAGCCTTGGCATCGTTCGACGCGACGGCGTAAGTAAATGCATAATCGGAAGTGCAGTAATCGTAAATTGCAGAAAGCAGGAGCCTTGGCATCATACGACGCGACGACAAAGGTAAATTACATGGCCTGTGCGATATAAGACGCGTCGGCAGTATCAGCAGATATACACCTAGATCTGTATCCAACGATAGTTACGAGGCGAGCGAGTAAACACCGAAGTGTCCTAGAGGGCTCAACCAAGAACTAGGGTGAGATACTATTTTGAAGAACGCATATACTGCGTATTCGAACATATATATCCGACGATAGTTACGAGGCGAGCGCGTGAACAATGAAGCGTCCTAGAGGGCTCAACCAAGAACTAAAGCAAAATACTACTTTAGAAAGTATATGCTATATACAAACAATCAAATACTTGAGAGAGATGGTTTAATGAAGCGAACTTACTTCAAATCGTGGAAGAAACGACTCCGATTGCTTCAAACGCTTCGAACGAGGCTCGACTTCGAAAAAGGATCAACTTCGAACTTCGGACGAAAAAGGACTTGGACTTTGACTTTGAACCAAACCAGGTTCAGGTCAAGTCAACTGGGTTCAGACTTAGGTCAAGTAGGTTCAGACCTAGGTCAGGTGGGTTAGGACCAGGTCAGGCAGGCTCAGACCAGGTCAAGCAGGCTCAGGCTAAGTCAGGCAGGCTCAGACCAGGTCAGGTGGGCTCAGGTGGGCTAGGCTAGGTAGGGGAGGTTTGGGAAAGGAGGAGAGAGAGAGGGGTTGGCAATTTTTAAAGAGAGGGGGGCTCCTTTATTTATAGATTCTGAAACTTGGGCCCCAAGTTTCAGAATCTCCTTTTTACCCTTGGCTATTCCGGAAATTCCAAGAGGTTCCTTGGAGTGGGGCCCACTTGGATATTTCCATGGGATATTTTTGTGGGTCGCACCAGATATTTTTTGAGGAATATTCCTGTGGGTCCCACCAATATTTTCGTGGGTCCCGCAAGAATTTCGGGTTTTCGGCGATTTTTTTTCGAAAAATTCTGAGTACGCCATTCCCTTTATATTGACGTAACTAAGAAAGTTGGCTCGCAGGAATCCTTTGATTTCGTTCAGGTAGGAAGTTATGGCTTCCAGAGTGTTTGGGCATATATTCGCGATTCGACGAATATCCTAAGTATAACTGGCTCGCAGGAATTGATTCATTTCGCATTCTGAGAAGAAATGCTATTTTTACCGGTAAATGCCTCATGAATTTTATTCAGATATTTTCTGAAAAATTGCGGGTCTTACATCATTACCCCCTTAAAGGAATTTCGTCCGCGAAATTCAGCTAAGAGTACAAGGTGAAGAGTTCAGGATATTTATCCCGCATATCCGATTCAGGCTCCCAAGTGCAATCATCGATTCCGTGATGTTGCCATCTCACTTTGACAAGTGGAATGACCTTTGTCCTTAGCACTTGCTCCCGTCGGTCCATGATCTCTACTGGCCTTTCTTCCACCGTCATATCCTCCTGGATGTCAATATCTTCATGTTGGATGACGTGGGAAGGGTCGTGAACGTATTTTCTAAGCATTGACAGATGAAATACATTGTGTATCTGTGTATACTGCGGTGGCAATGCTACTCTGTAGGCGGTCTCTCCTATCCGGCTCAAAACCTCGAAGGGACCAACGAATTTGGGGCTGAGCTTCCCCTTCTTTCCGAAACGAAACACACTCTTGGTTGGGGAGACCTTGATAAAAACCTTATCTCCAACCGCAAAAGTGAGTTCCCTACGCCGCTGATCAGCGTAGCTCTTCTGTCGACTCTGAGCAGTCAGTAGCTTCTTCCTGATCATGTGGACCTGCTCAGTATAATGCTGCAACACTATGGGCGAGTCCAAGATTCGCTCACCCACTTCACCCCAATGGATTGGTGATCGACAAGGTCGCCCGTACAAGGCTTCATACGGTGCCATCCCAATGCTAGCGTGGTGGCTATTATTATAAGCAAATTCAGCCAACGCTAGGTGGGAATCCCAATCACCTTTCCATTCTAGCATACAGACTCTTAGCATATCTTCGAGAGTCTGTATGGTTCGTTCTGATTGCCCATCTGTTTGGGGATGGAATGCTGTACTGAACTTGAGTTTCGTCCCCAGGGCTCTCTGAAGCTGCTCCCAAAAGTGAGAGGTAAATTTCGGGTCACGATCAGATATGATCGAAATCGGCACTTTATGGAGTCTAACGATTTCCCGAATGTAGATCTCCGCCAATCATTCAGTTGAGTATCGAGTGTTGATTGGCAGGAAGTGAGCAGACTTGATGAGTCTGTCTACGATCACCCATATTGAGTCATGTTGTCTCTTGGACCGAGGCAATCCAACGATGAAATCCATCGTAATGCCCTCCCATTTCCATTCTGGAATCTCGATCCGTTGCATTTTTCCACCAGGTCGTTGATGCTCGATTTTTACTTGCTGGCAGATCAAACACTTTGAGACAAATGTAGCCACATCCTGTTTCATACCCCTCCACCAGTACTTTCTCTGTAAGTCCCGAAACATTTTCGTACCCCCAGGGTGAATGGTGTACTTGCTATTATGAGCCTCCTGGAGTACTTCTTGTCTTAGCTCAGGGTTATTTGGAACCCAAATCCTTTCTTTCATCCATATTCCTCCATCTTCTTTTAAATGGAAGAAAGTGTCATCTCTTTCGGCACGAGCTTTTAATTCTAAGTACTGGGGGTCCTTAAACTGTTCGGCTACAATGCGATCGAGGATCTCGATATGGATTGTCAGGCATGACAATCGAATCTTTCCTGGGTCAGCCAGGAATGGCTTCCAACTGACAAAATCCTCCATCAGCTTCCATTGTCCGGTGAGGCTGGCCAGAGTGCCAACAGTCTTGCGACTAAGGGCATCTGCTACAACATTCGCTTTTCCAGGGTGATAGGAAAGCGTGAATTCATAGTCTTTGAGGAATTCCAGTCATCGTCGTTGTCGCATATTGAGTTCTTTTTGAGAAAAGAGGTATTTTAGGCTTTTATGGTCCGACATGACCTCGAATTTCTCTCCATATAGGTAGTGTCGCCAGATTTTAAGCGCGAACACTACCGCGACAAGCTCAAAATCGTGGGTTGGATAGTTTTTCTCATGAATTCTTAACTGACGGGATGCATAGGCGATTACTTTGCCATGCTGCATCAATACACAACCCAGACCTGTTCCCGAGGCATCGGTATAAGCAACGAAGCCTCCCTGACCAGCAGGTAAGGTAAGGACAGAGGCAGTGGTAAGCCTCTGTTTCAGAACCTCAAAGCACTCCTTACACTGGTCAATCCATTCAAACTTGACTCCCTTTTTCAACAATTTTGTCATCGGTACGGCGATTCGGGAGAAGTCTTGTATGAACTTCCGATAATATCTGGCAAGTCCAAGGAAGTTGCGGACCTCAATGATATTTTCTGGCTGCTTCCAGTCTATCACAGCTTCGACCTTCGCAGGATCTACTGTGATTCCATCTTTTGAGATCACATGGCAAGGAACATTACTTTGTCTAGCCAGAATTCACATTTTGAAAACTTGGCATATAACTGATTATCTTGAAGGGTTTTCAAGACGATTCTCAAGTGCTCCTTGTGTTGTTCCTCATTCTTTGAATACACGAGAATGTCATCAATGAAGACAATGACAAAAGTGTCTAAGTATGGCTTGAACACTCGGTTCATCAGGTCCATAAAGACAGCAGGCGCATTAGTAAGTCCGAAGGGCATTACTACGAACTCATAATGGCCATATCTCGTTCTGAAGGCAGTCTTAGGTATATTCTCCTCCTTAACTCTGAGCTGATGGTATCCAGACCTGAGGTCGATCTTGGAGAACACTCTCGTTGTTCTGAGCTGATCGAATAAGTCCTCAATCCGAGGCAACAAGTACTTATTTTTAACGGTTGCCTGGTTAAGCATCCGATAATCGATGCATAACCGAAGGGATCCATCCTTCTTCTTTACAAACAGCACTGGGGCTCCCCATGGTGACATACTTGGTCGGATGAACCCTTGTTCCATCAGTTCTTCCAACTGACATTTCAACTCACTGAGTTCAGCTGGTGCCATACGATAAGGGGCTTTGGATATTGCGTTGTTCCAGGTAAGGATTGAATTCCAAATTCAACCTCACGAAGTGGCGGAAGTCCTGGCAATTCCTCAGGAAACAGATCGGGAAACTCCCGCACCACTTCCAAACTCTCAAGGGGTTGGTCGTTGGATTTTTCCACCGAGAGACTCAACAGGAAGGCCACACAACCCTTCCTAAGGTATTTTTGTACCTTAAGTGCTGATATGAGCCTTTTTTGTGGAACTGGTTTGGATAATCGGTATTCCATCTTAGGCAATCCGGGTCGAGATAGAATCACTCTGCCCTCGCGGCACAGAATCTTTGCATTATTCTGAGCCAACCAATTCATTCCCAGAATGACATCGTACTGTATCATATCGATCAGGATGGCGTCAGTAGGCAAGTGTTGCCCTGCTATCTCAATATCCAAATTTTTCACACACCGGATACATTTGGTGCGTGAACCCAACGGGTTATATACTTCTATCATTTTATCAATCGGTTGCACCGAGGCGTGGAGTTGTTCGGTGAAATCGTCAGAGATAAACGTATGAGTAGCACCACAATCAAACAAGACGTAAGCTGCATGTCCATTAACAGGTACGGTGCCTTCAATGAGGTCACCGGTTTCGACTTGTTCAGTCGTTACAGCGTATACACGACCTGCAGCAGGCCTTTGTTCTACTCTAGGTGGGGGTCGTTGGACTAGTGTTCGTTGTGGTACTTGTTGAGAGGGTCCGGCAGATCCGGCATTCCTCCTTTGCTTATCAGCAAGCTTCTTCCTGCACTGTCTTGTAATGTGGCCCATTTTGCCACAATAGAAGCATCCACCTGTGTCACGTGGACATGGTCCTCTTGCGTGATTAACATGGCATTTTGGGCAGTTTGGGTTGGACTGCAGGTTGTTTGGAGCCATGTTCTGCCTTGGCCTTACAACTTGTTGAGTGTTGTTCCCACCTTGGAACCTTTTCTTCTGAAAGGGTTGTCGTGAACCCTGGCCACTTGGAAACATTCTCTTCTTGCTCCCACCATCAACTATGGGCCTTTTTGCTATGATCACTTTTGATCGCTCCCAATCCACTTGTATTTTTGAAGCTGCTGCCACAGCCGTTTGAAATGTTTGGGGCATGCTGGTGATAACCCGTGACCTTAGCCCTTCTCGCAGTCCATTGATGTACTTGTCGGCCCTTTCTTGGTCGGTCTCAAATAACCGGGAGCAGTACCATTCAAGATTTTGAAATTTGGTGGTATAGTCAATCAGATTCATGCCACCCTGCTCCAATTCTAGAAACTCCATCTTCTTCTTGTTTCTGGAGTGTAATGGACAGTAATTATCCATGAAAGCTCTCCGGAAGTCAGTCCAAGGAATGACTGCAACTTCCGAGAACTGGATAATCTTAGTGGTATCCCACCACTTCCGTGCGTTGTCTTTCAGCCTGTACGTGCCAAAGTTGGTCTTCTTTTCTTCTGGTACTCCCAGCACCAGGAAGGCACGTTCGGTCTCTTCGACCCAACTTTCTGCCAGTTCAGGATCGGCTCTACCGGCGAAGACTGGTGGATCGAGCTTGAGGAATTTTTTCATAGGTTATTCCACCAAGGTTTTCGCTTCGAGGTGCGACTGGTTCTGGGCTTGTTTCTCGAATGACAGTAACCAAATTATTGAGTGTTTCCAGCAGAAATCCTTGAGTATGGGACTCTTCGCTTGGTATGGTTCTCCTCGTTGTAGGAGCCATTTATCTACCACATACAAACAACGTGTTTTAGTTTCACAATGTATATATTGAAGCAAAGTTCTATTTACTTAATATACATCACATTTACACAAGCATCGCCTTAAACAAAACATCATGCCACACTGACAGACTTTTAGGCATTGAGAAACTATGTACATGAGTCTATTGACTCCAAAACACTACCAGTCTCTTCTAGGAACTGAACTTCTTTCTTGACCCAAAGAACCCAAAGTATCGTTTACTTCCACATTGCCTTGGTGCAGGCACTACTAGTTTTGGCTTGGGCGGCACTTCCGCACTCTCAGGCGACTCTTGTGGATAGATCAGTGATGCCGGTCCACTTGCCCATTCAGTGGCATCATGGCTCGGGGAATCCGAGACCATAACAGGATGATATAGGTTGTATCCCTCTCCTTGGCCATTCAGGCTCAGCGTTGGTGAAGCCGCTCTGTTCCCCCATATAATCGTACTATGA
The DNA here is from genome assembly GCF_984573655.1 of Nuphar pumila. NCBI lineage: Eukaryota > Viridiplantae > Streptophyta > Magnoliopsida > Nymphaeales > Nymphaeaceae > Nuphar > Nuphar pumila. Next base: position 50,970,845 of record NC_143265.1, on the reverse strand, counting down.
TTCGAGGAATCCGAAATCATAATGGGATTATAGAAGGAGTTGTTGCATCCCTCCTCCCGACTGTGCAAGCTAGGCGTACATGATGCCTGTTGATAGCCTTGCGATTGACCAAATCCCTCAAGGAAGTTCAAGTCAAATCCTACCAGAGATGGTAGTTCATCAGAAGTCGCTGGGGTACGACTACTCCCTCTACTGGAGTAATGTGGCCCACTAACACGCGAGGTCTCATCCCTAAGACCAAGCGATCCCCGCCGACCCATATCGGCGGTATGCTTCATTTGGCATTCGTTGACGGAATGCCCTTCTTCGCCACAATACTGGCAGTCTTGGACTTCATATGGGCATACCCACTCATCGTGCATGATCCCGCAACGATAGCAGTATCCTTTGGAGTCGTGAGTTGCCATCTATACAAAGATGCACCCAGATCAGAACAAGAAGTATAAAATACACTTACAGTGTGATATAGTGGACAAGTCGGATCTCAAACCAGGTTTCTCAGACTCTTGCTTTGATACCAATTCTGTAACGCCCCGGATTTCCAAAACAAAGCTAAGTTAAAATTTTCATGAATTTCTTTTTTTTTTTTTCTTTGCAGCGGAATTTAGAAAAGCTTTTAGCAGCGGAATCAGACGATAATGAGTCGTCAGTTTTTAGAAAACTCCGAGCACGTTGCAGGTATGTGGCCAAGCAACTCATTGACCACCAAAGTGTTCCATTTTATCGAAAGCCACATGTTTATTACAACACTACTGCTTAGAAAAGCAGTGCAGGTTCAATAAAAAGGAAGCAGTACAACTCTGTCTAGAGAAACCCTGGAACTCGATGCCGCCTTGCTCCGCATATCGCCACGCAGGTTCAACACCTGAAATCCCCATTAAACGTGGTTAGAACCACTGATGGTCTGGTAAGTAGGCAAACACCTATCTATTCAACTCAAGTAAATGCATAGACCACTCAGGGTCGCAGTTCGTAATACGACGCTCAAGCCTCCATGACTTAGCGTATATCGCAAAAGCCTCATCAGGGCTATGAGTTGAACATCCACGCAAGTCTTCATGACTTCGCATCAGCCTCTTCAGGGCTGTGAGTTAGAATAACCTCTTAAGTCTTTACGACTTAGCCTTGACCTCCTCAGAGTCACGAATGGATGTCTAGCTCAAGCCTTTATGCTTGGCACATCCGTATCCTACGAATCTAAGGACAGCTTCTTCGAGCTTCACTTAGTCGTACGGATATTAATGGGGTTCTTTCCCAATCGGTCCAGTAGTATACCGACCATGACACCTTCACAAAGGTTATGCAAGACTGACTCAACAACGTCATCCACTCATATATTCAAAGTAGCGCTGTACCTAAGCTAATGCTTTGTTTCGATAATTGCACCTCCCCCTGGGCTTAGGGGACTCATATCTGGGTGACAACGCGACGATCTGGGGGTTGATTATTCTATGTATTTTAGATACCCCAGAGGCCTGTTGACCCCATCCCCCTAGTAGGACGGTACAACATACCGGAAGAGATCCTTACTAGGTATCCGAATGCATTCTGCTACTGCAGTAGTTGGGTTCAATCCTTAGATATTTAAGGATAACCACGACCTCTATACCTCTGAGTGACAAAGGCCATCAATGAACTCTATCAGGTTCGGGTGAAATATATGCCACTCAAGGCTGCGCCATCACCGTCTTCCTCGGTGAGAAATTCTGAAAGGGGCCTGCCGGTCTTACAATTACTTGACGAACATTGCATGCCTATAGGGCAGCCTTTGAGAAGTATGTACCCGACCCCAATCAACCACACGATTTTCACCGTGGAACAAAGGTTTTATTCATATGCATGCTTAACTCTGCTCTTGGCACTTCGGCCTTGACGAGCACTTCACCTCTTTTGGTGGAAACAACACACTCCGGCTCAGCGGCCCTTACGAGTCTGGTTGTCTGATAATTCTTAATGAGCATGCACATGACTCGATCTCTACGGATCGGCTACTCGACGTATTTTTACGCAACGAGCTCAGGACCTCGTCAAGGTGCTACCACTACTTTGGCGCAACGACCCTTACAAGTATGGTGCCCTTGCAGGTGCTAGGGAGACGAGTCATTCTGACATCGTTCCAACAAAGGACATCATTGTGCCACTTAACTGGTTCTGGCAACTCTTCTGCCAACCATTTTGTCAACACCTTCTCTGCTCTACCGGCAGTGGTGCGACGAACCTTTCTACATCGTAGAAGGCGTTCCATAACTGGGTAGCACTTCTGCTACGTTCTTTCTGAGCCATTCTTTAGCTCCTTCAGGAATTTCAGCAGCACTTCCTCTCTTTAACGGAGAAAGCGTGCGTTTTCTCTTATCCATTTCAGCGACATCTCCCCTCTTTGGTGGGAAATCGCTACGCTTAACTCGGGAAATGGATGCGCACTGTTGTGCGTACTTTGCATCCATCAAGGTTGCATAAACCTTGGGCCATAGCCAGGCCATACATAATTGATTTAGTCTTTACGTAAAGAGCATTTTGCCAAAAGGCGAAGCCTTTCCAATAGGGGCTTCATTCGTCAAGCAGAATCTTGCACGAGGAGCGGTAAGGGAATCGCATGGGCGATTTTGGAGTTGATCTCTGTTTGAACGCTCACTTACGCGCCATATATGTAATATAAGCAGAAGCCTGTGCTTTATACAGCGGCGGCATAAAGGAAATGCATATACTATTGTTCAGGGTGTGTAACTGAACGAAATATTCTACATATATAACAAAACAGGAGCCTTGGCATCGTTCGACGCAACGGCGTAAGTAAATACATTGCAGAAAGCAGAAGCCTTGGCATCGTTCGACGCAACGGCGTAAGTAAATGCATAATCGGAAGTGCAGTAATCGTAAATTGCAGAAAGCAGGAGCCTTGGCATCATACGACGCGACGGCAAAGGTAAATTACATGGCCTGTGCGATATAAGACGTGTCGGCAGTATCAACAGATATACACCTAGATCTGTATCCAACGATAGTTACGAGGCGAGCGAGTAAACACCAAAGTGTCCTAGAGGGCTCAACCAAGAACTAGGGTGAGATACTATTTTGAAGAACGCATATACTGTGTATTCGAACATATATATCCGACGATAGTTACGAGGCGAGTGCGTGAATACCGAAGCATCCTAGAGGGCTCAACCAAGAACTAAAGCAAGATACTACTTTAGAAAGTATATGCTATATACAAACAATCAAATACTTGAGAGAAATGGTTTAATGAAGCGAACTTACTTCAAATCGTGGAAGAAACGACTCTGATTGCTTCAAACGCTTCAAACGAGGCTCGACTTCGAAAAAGGATCAACTTCGAACTTCGGACAAAAAAGGACTTGGACTTTGACTTTGAACCAAACCAGGTTCAGGTCAGGGTTCAGACTTAGGTCAAGTAGGTTCAGACCTAGGTCAGGTGGGTTAGGACCAGGTCAGGCAGGCTCAGACCAGGTCAAGCAGGCTCAGACTAAGTCAGGCAGGCTCAGACCAGGTCAGGTGGGCTCAGGTGGGCTAGGCTAGGTAGGGGAGGTTTGGGAAAGGAGGAGAGAGAGAGGGGTTGGCGATTTTTAAAGAGAGGGGGGCTCCTTTATTTATAGATTCTGAAACTTGGGCCCCAAGTTTCAGAATCTCCTTTTTACCCTTGGCTATTCCGGAAATTCCAAGAGGTTCCTTAGAGTGGGGCCCACTTGGATATTTCCATGGGATATTTTTGTGGGTCCCACCAGATATTTTCTGAGGAATATTCCTGTGGGTCCCACCAATATTTTCATGGGTCCCGCAAGAATTTCGGGTTTTCGGCGTTTTTTTTCTGAAAAATTCTGAGTACGCCATTCCCTTTATATTGACGTAACTAAGAAAGTTGGCTCGCAGGAATCCTTTGATTTCGTTCAGGTAGGAAGTTATGGCTTCCAGAGTGTTTGGGCATATATTCGCGATTCGACGAATATCCTAAGTATAACTGGCTCGCAGGAATTGATTCGTTTCGCATTCTGAGAAGAAATGCTATTTTTACCGGTAAATGCCTCATGAATTTTATTCAGATATTTTCTGAAAAATTGCGGGTCTTATAATCTCTTTTCATAATCTATGAAAGTCTTACTCACGTAATAAATGGCGTGCTCTATCAAGCTGCCTTCTTTGTATTGCGCCAAGAATCCACCGCATGAGACTTGATTAACTGAGATGTATAACAAAAGAGGTTTTCTCAATTCTGGCGGCTTCAGGATTAGAGGATTGAGGAGATACTTCTTGATTCGATCGAACGATTGCTGACATTCTGGTCCCCTTTCGAACTTAACTCCTTTTCTGAGTAAGTGGTTGAAGGGCTCACATCTCATCGCCAAATTGGAAATGAATCGCCGGATTGACTGCATACGTCCCTGAAGGCTACGCAGTTCTTTGAGATTCTTCGGGGGTGGCATATCAATGATAGCTTTGGCTTTGGCCGGGTCAACTTCAATTCCCTTTTTGCTTACCAGAAAACCCAACAGTTTGCCTGATTCGACTCCAAAGACACATTTTTACGGGTTAAGCGTTAACTTGTAAAGAATGAGTCTCTTAAAGACTTGATCAAGTGCTTCGAGGTGATCTTCTTCCTCTTTAGATTTCACGAGAATATCATCAACATACGCATCCATGATTTTGCGCATCTGATCGTGAAAGATGACAGTCATTGCCCGTTGATACGTTGCTCCAGCATTCTTGAGCCCAAAAGGCATAACCGTATAGCAGAAAGTGCCCCAAGGCGTAGTAAAGGAAGTTTTTGATTGGTCGCGGGCGGCCAACTTAATCTGATTGTAGCCGGAATATCCGTCCATGAAAGAGAACATGGCATGTCCTGCCGTGCTATCGACTAGAAGATCGATGCTTGGAAGTGGATAGTCATCCTTCGGAGTTGCCTTGTTGAGATCTCTGAAGTCTATGCAGATCCTTACTTTGCCGCTTTTCTTTGGGACAACGACGATATTGGCTAACCAATCTGGGTAGTCAATAGCTCGAATAAATCCTGCTCTGAGCAAATCTTCAAGTCCTTCTTTGACTTGTTGTTCTATTCTGGGATCCATTTTCCTCAGCTTCTGCTTGACTGGCTTAGCATCCGGCTTTAAGACAAGACGGTGCTCGACTAATTTGGGGTCTAAGCCTGGCATGTCTTCATATGTCCATGCGAACACTTCTTCATGCCGCTTGAGAAAATCTGTAAGCCTTTTCTTTTCTTCTGGACTCAGACTGGTTCCGATCTGGAGAATTTTTGGATCTTCCTCTGAACCGATATTGACACCTTCAGTTGGATCTTGTACTAGAGGAGATGGTTCGTCCTGCTTCTGAACTGCGGCGAACTCCGGTAATTCCTGAAGGGACTGATCGTATTCAGCACAATCATCTGACTGCTTTGCAATCTTATCATTTCCGGTGCTTGCTTTGATTCTGTGAATTGCTGTCGACTTGTGAAAGGCCTTGGGATTGAGAACGAGCTTCTTAATTGTCCGAGAAGTCATTCTGAAATTTTGGAGAAGAAATCTGGTTCAGACAAATCGGCCTATAGTAAGACAAGCAATCATTAGAAGAGAATCATGCATAAAATGGCATTGAATTATGAAATGATGAGATAGACAGAAAGGGAGTAGATGGCATCTGGATAGACAAAGAAACTTGGAATTTTATTGATTGAATTGATCAATGACATTGGTAAAATGAGACATTTATTTGGAAAAGAATAAAAAGAAAATAACAAATGGTCTTCATTGTGCCCCTTTGACAAAAACAGTCTTCTTTGATGAGCTTCCGCCAGCAAACCCTAGTCCTGCTCTGTGGGGACGATGTTTCTGGATCATTCGCTCGATGAGGCCATCTTCGTTTTTGCCGAGTCCCTTGAAGGGTTGATAGCCATGCTTTAGGAGCAAATCGAATCCCTTTCTTGACTTCATGAATTGAGAAAACAAGGGATGATCCTTAATGGTGCTGTAGTCGATTCGACCTCCAACCTTGAAGAATTGAGGACCTTTCCATCGTGTTATGGCTACTGTGTGCAGAGATGGCTCTGATGGTGCCTGAAGTATTTCTCGATTCTCTCCGAGATTGATCTCTTCACTCTCCCTGATGCTGGGAATATCTGCATTGAATGATGGCCGGGGAATCATGGGCTGCGGGAGCCTTTCTTCTGGGTCTTCTCCCAGTATTGTGGTAATCATTCCACCTTTGGACCACTTCACACATTGATGTAGGGTGGAAGGCACTGCATTAGCATTGTGAATCCATGTCCTTCCGAGCAGCAAGTTGTAGGTTGGTGGTACATTAACCACGTGGAAAAGGACGGAGTGCACCGAATAGTTGATAAACACCTCCAAGAATATCTTGCCCTTGGCCGTTTGACCATGATTGTCAAACCCATAGATAGTGATGGGATCTGGAATGTATTCCTCGTCCTTGATCCCTAAGGCCTTTGCGGTCATTTCAGGACATATGTTGAGGCTACTGCCTCCGTCGATCAGCACATGGGGAACTGTCATTCCTCTGAATCGAACGACAATGTATAAGGCATTATTATGAAAGGAATGAGGCTTTGGAAGGTCCTCATCTGAGAAGGTGATTGGTGCATTGGTCATGGCAGAGTTCACAATCTGTGCCATGTCTTCAGGAGTGGTACTGGGCTTAACTTTGATTTTCCTGAGTAAATCATCAAGTACTTGCTGGTGCTTGCTAGAATTCTTGGCCAAGTCAAGGATGGAGACATTGGATAGAGCGGTCAGAGGCTTCTGACTTGAATTCTCCAGCCTGGGTCTAACGATTTGCTTGAAGAAGTCAGGAGTTCTTTTTGATTTGGGAACTGACTTCAAAGGTGCTTCCGCAACTTTCATTTTATCGAATGCCGAAATTAAGTCCATCTTCTTAGAATCTGGAGCTGCTTGTCGTAGTACCGATACCTGGTGCTGAACTTGTAGGTCTTGCGCAGAACATGGCTTGATACGCTCATGCGGCAAAAATGGTTGTGCAGACACTACAGCTGTGGTGTGTGAAGGGAAGGGGTGATTGAGAATGTCCATTTTCTCTTCTTCTTCTCCTTCTACCAATAGATTCTTTTCAATGAGATCTTGCATGATGTTTTTGAGAACAAAGCAGTTCTCAGTGTTGTGTCCCACTGTCCTGTGGAACTTGCAGAACTGATCTTTCCATTTCCCCATGGGCACAGGGGGATCGGCCAATCTGGGCAATTTGACCATCTCTTTCGATAGCATGTACTCGAGCACATCCTCGAGTGATTGGTCAAGAGGAGTAAACTTTCTGTCGTAACTCCATCCTTCATGTTTAGCTTTCTCGCGCAGCTTCAGTCCTTGATCTTGCTGAGGAGGCTTGCTGTACTGAGGACGAGGCTTTGCCTTTTGGTCCTTGTTATTCGAACTGCCTGAGCCATAGCAGTAATCCTTCTTCTGCCCTTTATATCGATTTTGGCCTTTATTGTTGTTGCTGGCAGAATAAGTGAAGTGAGCTTTCTTCTTCTGCTCACCATGGGAGTTGTTCTTGGATAAGGTGAAGCTTTCATAGACTCCATTTTCTACACTCAGCTCGAGCCATTCGGCTCGTTCAGTCAACTCAATGAAGGTCCTGGATGGTGCTGTGGAGATCAATCCTCTTAACGGCTGCGAAAAATTGTTGAGGATCAAGGACAATGCATGCCTTTCCGAGATAGGATCTCTCATCTTATTACAGGCTGATCTCCATCTGTGAATGAAGTCCCGTGCTTTTTCATTCTCGTTCTGTCTCAAATTACAGAGATGACTCAGTGTAGGTAGCGCTTCTGTGTTGAACAAGAAGCGTTCAATAAAGAGATTCACAACTTTATCGAACTCCTTGAGCTCGATGGGGTTGATATGCTCAGCATACCACTTAGCTGCGACTCCTTCCAAGCTGCGGGGGAAACATAGAAACAATGCCCGGTTATCCCTCTTAAACCGAGAGCATTCAACAAAGAAAGTGGCAAGGTGCACTTTTGGGTCGCCAGAACCATCGAACTTGATGAATTTTCGGGGGAGATTCTCCAGATCATCATCCCCTTCTAAGCCGTCATAGAAGTCCTCACTGGTGAAGACTTTCTTGCCCTTATCGCGGGCTTGTAGATCTTTGACAACTCGGGCCATTTCTTTAAACTGCGCTTGCAAAGGCTCTTCTTTATCTCTGCTCTTTGATCTGCGGCTTTTACTTTGGCCACGCTTCTGAAATGCCGGAGGCACCTCATATTCTTCATCTGTGTTTTCAGTTGAGTCTGATTCATCTGAAATCTCTGCTGGCTGGATCTGCTTTTTGGGAGCCTTCTTACTCCTACGACCATGGAACTTTTCTCTTAATGGATTCCTTTCTGAGCTGGTCCCGGGCTGCTCATTCATCATCTTATTCATCATTTTTCTGAACATGGCATACATTTGAGGGTCTATGCCATCATCCTCTTGCTGCTGCTCTTGACTCTTCTCAGACCCGGGGGAACCCATTTCTTCTTCCAAGGCTGATGAGTACTGGGATGCCGTGGTTCTTTTGCCTGATCTTGTCTCAACCATCAAATGGTATGGATGCTCTCTGCAGGGCAAAGACCTGATTAGATTATGAAGGAATTAGCTTTTGGAAGAAATATTTGCTAAAAATATGGTAGACAATTTGGAAAAGATGTCCCATTACTAGGGACTGAGTCGTCGTGGGAATCACGACAATTGTGTTGTCATTCCTTCTGCAAAAGAAATAAACAACGAAAATATGCCTTGTTACCTAGGCGAGGTCGTCAAACCATAATAGAAAGAAAGAGAATTTTATTTAAAAAGAGAAGAATAAGATTTTATTGATCTTGACAAAGAGGTGGAGGACAGACGATTTGCCACCATTCACGATAGTCGGCAGACACTCTAGGACCTGGAAAGATTTTAAGAGAGACAGGAATCCCAGCCGTATCGGGCAGAATGATATGCCCCGAACCATTGTGCGGAAGTGAGATCAAACTCTGCCATAGCTCCTGATAACAGTCGGGCTTCAACGTACTGCTGCCTTTGAGAGAACTGCCGAACACATCTCTCTGGTTGGTAATAAGTGCAGAAGAATGGTCCTAGCAACTTGAACCGCTTGCCATAAGCGTAGGTATATCTGGGAGGAGATATTTGCCGATCAAAATAGTCCCAAACAACGTCATCCTCTTGAATGTTGTTGATCATGGACCGGTACTGCGCCACTGGAAGGAGTTCTTGACCATTGTATCTGAAAGAGCTTGCTCGGGCTGGAACATGCTGGAAAAACCAGGACTGAAGTGCGTAGATGCATCCTTCAACTAAAATGGATTCTCCAAGTGAGAATCGAGTCAGACCTCGATAAAGGAAGGCGAGCGCTGCCATGGCTATAGAGAGGCGATTGGTTTGCCGACTTCCCCATCTTCTCATAAGTTGGATTATCCTGATGTCCATGTAGTTCTGTCCATCTGGGAAAAAGGACAGTCCTACAGTGCATAGAACCATTGCATTCTGAATCCTTTGGTTGTTCTTGAAAGCGAGCTGACTTCGACGAAGGTCCCGTACTGGCGGTACAACTCAAGTAGGTCAACATATTCATTTCCTTCTAACTGGATCAGGGGCCAAGATCGGCAGCCTGTCATACGAGCTAAGGAGTCTCGGGGGTCCAAACCCTTGACATTGATAAGGAATTGATGCTCTAATGGGTCGCTTGGTCGACCAGCTGGTTCTAGCAACCCCATGATTTCTGAAAATTCATCCATTAAAACAGTCATCTCTTCCCACGGGAACCAGAAGGTACACGTTCGAGGATTCCATCGCTCTGCCATTGCATGGATCAGGTTGCCATTGATGGTCTGTTTTCCGACTGCTGATGCCAGCTCCAATCCGCACTCGCTCAAATGGTCCGGGAACATTCGGGAAAAGCTCTTTAGCTAGGAATAATACCACCGGGGAATGAAAGTTCCGGTGCTAAGGGCTCGATGTTCAGGACGACCTTGTCGCACCTCGAAGGAGATGTGACCTTCAGGAAAGATAGGATCGACTTGACTGGATGCCATCGAACTGAAAGCAGAGGAAGACTCAGAATGAGACTTAGGAAAATGTGAAAAATTTTGAAAAAAAATTTGCAGGCAGGATAAAAATGCAGCTAGAAATTCGAGATCCAGTAGAAAGGTAGAATGTAAAATCGCCTGGAGTTTTGGAAGAAATGGGATATTTGAAAATCATCCAGGGTTTTAGAAAATAAAGGAAAAGATGAGAATATGGATATTTGGAAAGATATTTTTGGAAAAAATATGAGAGAAATAAAAGTAGCATACAAACTCACATCCTGCATAAACATTTATGCACATTCAGCACTCCCTAAGAAGCTGACTCTAGATGCATCATTTTGAAAACAACTGTAGGAACTTAATCCTAACTCTAAGTTCAGATCATCTTTGTCCAATCTAGTTATGCCGATATACCCGAATCGAAATCCGAGGTACGTGACATAGAGTTTCAACTCCGGTTCTAAGGTAAGGTTTTCCAACATCCTTGAGCGCCTACCGATATACTTCGGACTGTGGCCCGCGGTACGTGGTAGGGTGGTGTTAACCCAAATAGTTGGCCCAGTTGTGAAGCTCTGTCCCGAACTAGGGTTCTAGAAGAGAGCCCAGCAACGTGAAGACGGGTAATGATAGGTAATGGGGGTTTGAAAAAATGATCACATGCAAGAAATAGAGGGCTCTAAGTCCTAGAGAGATAGACTTTTGAAAATCTTTTGAAGAAGCATACATTGTTTGCATTCAGATCCTAAATTGAGGAGAGTTGTGTTTAGACCTAAGTCTATGTGAGCATGAAAATATCTCCTCAATATGGTCCTACCAAACCATGCCTAAGCTATATGCAATCAATGTCAGCTAGGTCAGAATCTAGGCTCCTAGGTTCGCATGATAGCAAAAGTAAAGGGCTGACATTTTGTGAACATAATTTCGATGATTGAACTAAGTCAAGCACTACTTTGACCAGACGAGGACAGGTCCCATCACGGTCGCCAAACCTGTTATCGTCGCGAAATTTTTCCCCGTCTTCCCTTCCTTGCGAAAGAGAGAAAGGGAGAAACGCTTTCGCGATTCAAACTTGACCGGATTTTGGAAATTGCTTTTGAAATACTCGCCTCCGTTTTGAAAATTGCGGGAAAATCCATGGGATGGGGCTCGACCTGTCGGTACGAGGTTCAACCGTTCCTGTCGCCTTTAACAGGGGTAATCGAACCAAGGACCAAAATTGTGCTTGACTTAGAGAAATTATCAAAGTTATGTTCTATCCTAAATGCACAGAGAATTCAGGCATGTGCTATGAGATTTTGGAAAATGCAGCTTGGGAAAACATGATGTATGCTTGGAAAATATTTGGAGTTAAAAAGATTCTCTTAGGAAAAAGATGAAAGTCAATTTCTCAGGAAAACTCATGTGAAAAAAAGGGTTTTTGAAGTCACGGGAAAGTTCATGAAGTTGTGGGAAAATCATGAATGATTGAAAATCCTGGGAAAATGGAAGTGATTCTTGAGAAAAGATAAACCTTTTGAAAAGGAAAATATTTCTTAGGAAAACTTGGACTTTGAGAGTTTTCTTAGGAAAATGATGGAAGATTTATAGGAAAACTCATTGGAGAAGGAAATTCAAAACTTGGGGAATCGAAATCCTGGGAATTTTACCTTGAAACACTTGGAATTTGAGTTTGATCTTTGAGGAAAATTGGAAACTTCTTTTGGAAATCTTAAGGAAATAACATTTTCCAGGGAAAATCGAGGGAAAGCTTTGATTTTGGAAATCCAACTTAGAAGTTTCTTGAGAGACTGGTTTTCATGGAAAACTGTGAAAACTTGACTTTGGGAAAACCGATTTTGGAAAATACTCAGAGTTTCTTGAGAAATCGATTTTCTTAAGAATGAAACTTTCTTGGGAAAATCACGAGAAAACCAATGATTTCATGATGCAAATGATATGAGTGAATGAATGCACTTTGAAAGCTTTTCTAAGAAATTTGTTTGAAAAATGTGTATTAAGTCAAAATAAATCCTTCACATATCCTGACTGTGGCCATGAATATATTCGGAATTTAGTTGATTTGATGCACACGATGCCAGTTGTGGTTGTGTGACTCCTCCGAAGTCATGTTGGGCGAACGTTCCATATCCGTGAGAGAGCTCACGTGTTGTGATACCCTAAAAATGAAAATAGTGTTAAAGATCGCCTTCACCGATGATGTACTCTCCTTTGGCCATGTGAGGTCAAGCATGTGAATGGGCAGACTAAGTCCTCGTTTGCGTACCCCGCGGGGACCACGAGGCAAGTATGTCTAAACACCTCATAAGGAAGTGTGATTGTCAAACCAACTTAAGAAAGATAAATCATTGTTGCCCCATTCACAAAATGATTCATCTTAGAGAGGGTGGATGGTACAACCTTGAGTGACAAGTCGTTACTACGACAAGTTTATAGGAGTTGAGGCATCCTTTGACCTCCAGTCACTCAGAGTTAGGGAGGTCGAGGTTACCTGTTAAGGTATCTCCACTACTGCAGTAGTGAGGATTGCAATCCATTACCTATGCGTGGTTTCTCACGGCTGCGAGCAACCCACATGAGGTTACTCGGTCTGTAGCATCCCTGGTTACCACATTAGAGATTGAATAACAGACGTCGGGGTGCACGTCTCACAGAATATGAGGTTCCTTCGCGTACCCGAATGAGTAATCTGAAGAACATAATTACTAACCAATCACAGATTGACTTGCCTTGTTAGTTACGTTGTTTGGTTGTTTAGAGTAGTTTTACATACTTCTGTACTCGTGCTTTCTCGTAGTAGAGGTACAGTAGATGTCGTACTTTGATTACATGTTTCTAACTGTTTTATCATAGCACTGTTGGCTATGAATTGTTACTCTTATTATGGTTAGCTATGTTAGCGCACTGCACATGTTTGCTCACATGCACATGTACTTTAATTTAATGTCTCTAATTGTGCCATCATGTTAGCTATAACCTGTTATTTATAGTTTCTGAGTGATGTCATATCTGCTTTCATGTTTCATACTTCATGTTTTTCCTTTAAAATGGTATTATATGGATGATTTATCTCACCAACTTGCAAGAGTACTGACCCCGTTTTATAGGGATACAGGTGTTTGACAAGATGTGCGATGGGGTTTGATGTGTTGTGAGACTTGAATCCCACACTTCTAGAACTTAGTGATTCTGACAGTTATTTGGGGAAATATCGCATCTCTTTGAGAGAAAATTTGTAAAGAAATAATTTATAAATCTTTCCGTCTCATTTTGAAAACCAATGGCAATATGTTATTTCTATTTGTTGGTTTCACCTTTAACTGCTCAGAATTTCCAACTCTTTTCCCCTTTTGATTTTCCGCTTTGCTTAGTGTTTAAAAAAAAATTACTCTAAAATTCAATGGATTTTCCAAGTTGGGATTTTGGGGCGCTACAGAACTGACATCAGAGTAGTGTTTTAGAAGTGTGGTTCAAGACTCTGCATGCATCGACCATCGCTCTGTAAGTATACCTGACTCAGCAGAATTGTGTGTTTATTATTGTATTTGTTTTTTCTTGCATGATTAGATAAATACGTATGTTTTATCGATTGTCGTCGGACGTGAGACACAACCTTATGCTTAAAGCTTTATATGATTAGGCTCAAGGCATCGAGAGCCTGAACCAAGCGGTTCAGACTATTATGCAAAGCATGCAAGTGTTTGCGAACCGAGCACCTCTTCGTGCGAGATGTAAGATTGAACATGTGGGGCGAATTTGTCCCTGTAAACTGGGTATATGCGCCTATTATGGCCTGAGAAAACACTTAGAGATTGAGTGCCAGTTGAAGTTTGGTGTAGAGTTTCGGAAAGGTAACATTGTTACGCTTGAGGATGCAGTTTTCCAAGCTAGTTCGTGCCAACTCCCGTGAGAGTTGAAATTCTTGAATTAAACCCAGAGACTAATTACGTATTTCATCGATTTCTTATTAGTACACACCAGCTTCACTTCCTCGTTCCACATTACTTGAGTGGAGACGATTGATGAATTGTAATGACTATCAAAACTATTACACCAATCGTATTGAAGACGATATGATTTTGATAAGAGTCGTCTGATGAGACTCTAAGTTAGTGTTTTATGTTGTTTTCCAACTACGTTGGATATGTTCGTAACACTATTCTTGATGAAGGGTATATTTCTGAATATGACCTTTTGAACAAAAGGCTAAAGCCATGTTTGTGCGAGTTGAATCTTTGGATTTCCCCATTGGAGGATATTGTAGATCCCCAGTTGTTCTTGGTGATGAAAACATGCATAAAATGTATGCGCTTAGCAATTTGCTTATGAGTTTGTTATCGTCGCGAAATTTTTCCCCGTCTTCCCTTCCTTGCGAAAGAGAGAAAGGGAGAAACGCTTTTGCGATTCAAACTTGACCAGATTTTAGAAATTGCTTTTGAAATACTCGCCTCCGTTTTGAAAATTGCGGGAAAATCCATGGGATGGGGCTCGACCTGTCGGTACGAGGTTCAACCGTTCCTGCCGCCTTTAACAGGGGTAATTGAACCAAGGACCAAAATTGTGCTTGACTTAGAGAAATTATCAAAGTTATGTTCTATCCTAAATGCACAGAGAATTTAGGCATGTGCTATGAGATTTTGGAAAATGCAGCTTGGGAAAACATGATGTATGCTTGGAAAATATTTGGAGTTAAAAAGATTCTCTTAGGAAAAAGATGAAAGTCAATTTCTCAGGAAAACTCATGTGAAAAAAAGGGTTTTTGAAGTCACGGGAAAGTTCATGAAGTTGTGGGAAAATCATGAATGATTGAAAATCCTGGGAAAATTGAAGTGATTCTTGAGAAAAGATAAACCTTTTGAAAAGGAAAATATTTCTTAGGAAAACTTGGACTTTGAGAGTTTTCTTAGAAAAATGATGGAAGATTTATAGGAAAACTCATTGGAGAAGGAAATTCAAAACTTGGGGAATCGAAATCCTGGGAATTTTACCTTGAAACACTTGGAATTTGAGTTTGATCTTTGAGGAAAATTGGAAACTTCTTTTGGAAATCTTAAGGAAATAACATTTTCCAGGGAAAATCGAGGGAAAGCTTTGATTTTGGAAATCCAACTTAGAAGTTTCTTGAGAAACTGGTTTTCATGGAAAACTGTGAAAACTTGACTTTGGGAAAACCGATTTTGGAAAATACTCAGAGTTTCTTGAGAAATAGATTTTCTTGAGAATGAAACTTTCTTGGGAAAATCACGAGAAAACCAATGATTTCATGATGCAAATGATATGAGTGAATGAATGCACTTTGAAAGCTTTTCTAAGAAATTTGTTTGAAAAATGTGTATTAAGTCAAAATAAATCCTTCACATATCCTGACTGTGGCCATGAATATATTCGAAATTTAGTTGATTTGATGCACATGATTTTGAAAACTTTGGAAATATGATGTGCATTTTAAGATAGCCTAAGAGTGTAGGCTCAATGTGACTAGTAGAAAGATGATGGATCTGGGTCTCGTCCATATTCCGACTAGGGCCGTAAATATGGATCCCACCGAGTCCATCAACTCCCTAAGAGTTGGTGCACGTGCCATTCGTGAACATGCACAGTGCTTTTGAAATAAGATGTATGCATCACATAAGCAGGATATTTGCATAAATTCAAACTATATGATATGCATCCTAGTCTAAGCATGAAATTAACTCTCTTATTCCAAAATTTACATTATTACATCACTAAATAAAGGAAGTAAAAGAAATTTGCAGGCTTCAGCTCTTTCTTTTGAATGTCTCTGCCAAACTTGAAATAAGGTTAGCTCAAATATGTGGGTTTTTCCAAGATTTTCCAATAATATTATGAAATTATTGGACTTAATTGGATATAAACCTTATTCTCATGCTTCCTTGATATTTGAAATGATGAAAATGCTAGAAATTCAGTAGAAAATAATTTGAAATTCGGAATTGAAGTTAAAATGACCAAAATACCCCTAAAATTAAAGTTACATCTTTAAAATCAGGGTTTTTTGAAGGAAAACTAGGTAAAATTGAGATTTCGAAATTCAAATTGAATCCAATGATGATAAAATGCAGTATGAGGCATGATGACATGATGCCAAACATATTATGACTGTAAAATTAGAATTTGACATTTTGAATTTTAGCCAAAATAGCGAATTTCGCTTGTTTTTCACTTGGATCCGGGTCCTGCGGGACCCTGTTTTGGTATTGTGGCTAATCCGAACCTCAAATGGATTCCAAATTGTACCAAATTCGATATGAAGCATCTACTTACTCTGATAAACAGCCTAGAATGCTAAAAATCATGAAACGATATGATTTAAATGCCAAAATTCAAAGAAAGTCCTAAAATGGTGGATTTTGCCTATGGATCCGAACCAAATGCAATGCCTAATATGATAATGCAAGATTTACACCATGGAAACTTCTGATATTTTGCAAACTGCTAAAAGACCCAAAATGAAACATTTTTGGTTTTTACAGCCTCGGGATTTGAGCCATGGTGAGTTCAATAACAGGGATTTAGTTCTGACAGAGGTAAAAATTATACTAATCTGATGTAAAATAACAAAAAATTATAAAACAGCCATGGAGATTTATGCAATTAATCAGAGATATGCACGACACCTACATGAACAACGTTCATGTTTATGACTTCGGCATTTGATCAACAGAAACACAGATAAAAATAGAACTATTCCTGCCTAAACTAACAGATCAGACAAATGTAGCAAAACAGGGGACTGACAAGAAAAATCCGAATCAGGGGTCAACACTGTTCTAAAAATTACAGACTTTCAGATGCAAACATAGGACATCTCGGACACCACTTTCACTTTTTACAGTTTCGTATTTGAAGCAACACACAAAGAGAAACCATAGCCCTAAGTCGATCCAAGATCTCAGAGGCCCAAATTAGGCTCTGACACGTGTCCCGAACTCTCGGATTTTTGTCAGATATAAAAAAAAATCAGAAAAATTTGAACAAATCATATTAAAAACTAGACATTCTACCGAGTTCAGAAAATGTTTTGGATAGAAAATTGGATCTCCCATGAGGGATATCTCGATTTTAAAAGTCGTCAAATGATTTTCAAAACGCATCCCGGGTAACAAAACCCGACTTGCCATTTTGAATGTTTACCACAGTAAACAAATTCAAATGCCTCCGAATTTTTGGAAAAATTTTAGGGACACCTAAGGGCGCATTCCGTGATTTTTTTGGGATTTTTAATAAAAACTAAATGCATGAAATGACGTGTGGACTGACTGACAAAAACAGAGACCTATTGAAAATAAGCAGAATTGAAATAGATGCTAAATTAATCTTAATTAATTCATGAAATATGCTAAATGAATGAAATAAAATGCAAATTAAACCTAGCTAAATGCATGAATGTTAAAAATCATCAAGGAAGCATAATGAAACATTTGATATATGGCGTTTTATGAGAATAGCTCAATCCATCCCTCGGATGAGCTCTTTCTTCAAACGACTCCCGATTCAAATTATAGAATCAAATCAATGGGAAAAGAAGTGCACCTTGTTTCGTTACGCAGCGTAGAAGCTCTTGAAAGGGGCGGCTATCACGAGCTTCCTTCGTTCTTCGCTCCGGGCTTCAGATGGTTCACAAAAATCGACCTCTGTTGGAATCGAATTGGCCACAGCACGAGCTCTACTCCACCTTCTTCAATGCGCCAAAGGGGGCACGATTTCCACAGTTCCAAATCTGATTCTAGGAAGGCTAGGTCGGATTTTCCAAGTTCACCAGAGCTAAAAAAAAATGATCTCCCTCAGGCTGGGCGTGAACCCTTGTTTTTATAAATTTTCTGAAAAATTTTGAAATTCAAACAGGCTCGATCTGAGCCCTCCATGTGGCGCCATCTCAGGAGGTGCCATCTGAGGGATTTGAAATTCGAATTTGTCTTTTGCAGGGAGCCCTCAGGTGGCGCCACCTCAAAAGGTGTTTTAATTTTTGAGAAAAATAAAAAAAATGGAAATTTTGTGGGTGAGACACCTCAGCAGGGGGAATTTGGAATTTTTCAAAAGTTTGCTTGATTCTCTCTGCAGGGAACTCCCAGAAGGCGCCACCTCAGAGGGTGTTTTCTTGGCATTTGAAATTCAAACTCACTTTTTGTAGGGAGTCCTCAGGTGGCGCCACCTCATGGTGGGCTACCTTTATTAAAAATAAAATAAAAATAAAAATGGAGCCAAGTGGAGTCCTGGAATGGTGCCACCTCAAAAGGTGTTTGACACATGTCAGAAGGTCAGAGCAGTGGGCTCAGAAGGCGCCACCTCAGAGGAATTTGAATTTTGCTTTTTCTGGTGAAAGGAGATCTGGACATATGGCAGTCCAGGATGGTTCCAAGTGTCAGCCTGCTGGAGTGGTTCTTCAGATGGCGCCACCTCAGAGGAGAATTCGAATTTCAAATGGAGGTTGGCCCTGAAGGAATGGAGGATGGACATGTGGCGCCACCTCAGGGTGGCTCTTACAATGCCATGTGGCAAGAGGGAGGAAAAAGAGGGCAGTGACATGTGTCTCCTACTTTTCTGAAAAAAGTAGGTAGAGGACATGTGTCCTCTACTTTTTCTGAAGGAGTGAGAAGGAGACATGTGTCACCATCTTTTTCTGAAAGAAGCAGAAGATGACACGTGGCAGAGGGATGAGAAGGAGGGAAGGGACATGTGGCGCTCTCATAGGCCATCTGGGAAATCAGAGCTCCGGATTTTCGCCACCTAGTGCCTTGTTTGAATTTTAAATGGTTTGCTTTTTCTGAAGAAGGCCAGGAGTGACATGTGTCTCCTACTTTTCTGAAAGAGGTAGGGAGAAGACATGTGTCCTCTACTTTTTCTGAAAGAAGCAGAGAATGACACGTGGCAGAGGGGAGAGAAGGTGAGCCAAGCCATGTGGCGCCATCTCAGACAAGATGAAAAAGGTAGAAGTTCAGGATTTGCGCCACCTATGAGGCGTTTTGAACTTTTGAATTCTAGTTTTTCTGAAGAAAGCAAAAAATGACACATGGCACTTGCTTTTTCTGAGAAAATGAGAGCTTGCCACGTGTCCTCTGCAGAAGACACACTCCAGATGGCGCCACCTCAGAGGAGACAAGCTTACTTTTTCTGGATGAGTCTAGGAGTGACATGTGTCTCCTACTTTTCTGAGAAAAGTAGGGAGAGACATGTGTCAGGCTACTTTTCTAGAAGGAGGGAGAGGTTGACATGTGTCCTCTGCAGAAGACACACTCCAAGTGGCGCCACCTCAGAGGAGACAAGCTCCACTTTTCTAGTCAGGACAACCTATGACACTTGGCATCTCCTGGTAGTCTCTGCAATGACACATGGCGCAGGATGGATAGGGTGACACATGGCAGATAATTGGGATGACATGTGGCGGCTTTTGAAGGTAGCCCCACACTGACACGTGGCAGAAGAGAGAAGGTGACATGTGGCACCAACTCTAGGTGAACCCTATGCTGACACATGGCATGTAAATGGGAGGAGAGAGAAAAGACAAGTGGAGCCAATCCAGGGGACAAGGCTCCTATATTTTTGGGTTTTTCAAAATTCAAAATTTTCAAAAGAAAAGCCTGTGTGACACCACCTCAGTGTGGGTCCCACATTGCTTCTTTATTGAAATAAGGATAAAACAACAACTTCTTTTTGGAATTTTCATAAAATCTGGACTAATGGGCAAAACAGGAATTTTGGAAAGAGTTTGCCCTTGTAGGGCGATTTTGTAAAAGAAAGATATTTGAAATTGTCAAAAAGGGCAAAATTTGAGGTGAAGTGACTGAAATCCATATTAAAACTATCCAGATCGTTTTCCTGAGAAGATATTTTGACATTCAGAGCCCTGGGGGTAAAATGAGAAGAATTGATAATTTTGAAGACCCAGGGTTTTGAAATCAATTTTGAAAAGAGTTGAAATTCTAATCTGGATTGAAAATTTTGAAATCAAGAGTTCTGAACTTCGAAATGACATGCTTTGCAATGCAGTGATTTGAAATGCTCGTGCAATGATATGCAATGTCATGTCTTATGAAATGCAATCTTGAACCAAGACTCTGGAGATGTCTGTCTCCTGTCAGGAGTAAAATCTTGAATATCTGAGATAAAAATAGAGAAAATTGAGAGTTTCAGATGAAATTTGGACTTTTGCAAGGTCCGGGCTCAGAAAATGACCATTTTGCCCTCCAGCGATTTCAGAGGCTGGATGATGATGCTTGGTGAAAATGTCGGGGAGGTGAGTGAAAATTTGGGGTGTTTACAGATGCCCCTCTTTGCTACTAAGCCGGCTCATGGCCGAGCTTAGTGGCAAAGAAAAACACACCAAATTTGGGCTATACATAAAAAAATGCCCCAGTTAGGAGGATCTGACTGGGTGTGAAGAAATTAGCCCAAGGAAGATGGTAGATATGGAGAGAAAAGACTCACTCTGTGAGAGCGAAATTCAGGTTTCATGCCCTTAACCTGGATGGGACAAAAATACCTCGCATGGAACGAAGCTCAGGTTTGAACCCTTAACCTGATTGGGGAAATGAAATATCTCATTGAAATGAGATTCAGGTTTGTACCCTTGACCTGATCGGGCGGAAGATGAAATACCTCTTTGATTGAGGCTCAGGTTTGTACCCTTATCCTGATCGGGTGGAAAATGAAATACCTCTTTGGATGAAGCTCAGATTTGTACCCTTATCCTGATCGGGCGGAAAATGGAATAGCTCTTTGAATGAGGCTCAGGTTTGTACCCTTATCCTGATCGGGCGGAAAATGGAATACCTCTTTGAATGAGGCTCAGGTTTGTACCCTTATCCTGATCAGGCGGAAAATGAAATACCTCTTTGGATGAGGCTCAGGTTTGTACCCTTATCCTGATCGGGCGAAAAATGGAATACCTCTTTGAATGAGGCTCAGGTTTGTACCCTTATCCTGATCGGGCGGAAAATGGAATACCTCTTTGGATGAGGCTCAAGTTAGTACCCTTATCCTGATCGAGCGGAAAATGGAATACCTCTTTGAATGAGGCTCAGGTTTGTACCCTTATCCTGATCGGGCGGAAAATGAATGG
This sequence comes from Nuphar pumila, assembly GCF_984573655.1. NCBI lineage: Eukaryota > Viridiplantae > Streptophyta > Magnoliopsida > Nymphaeales > Nymphaeaceae > Nuphar > Nuphar pumila. Next base: position 50,949,717 of record NC_143265.1, on the reverse strand, counting down.
AATCCTCGAAGGAAGAGACCATGATGGAACCTTTAGATTTTGCACAGTAAATCCGATAGGGGTTTTGCAAAAGGAAGAAAAATGGGGTCCCTAAAGCTCGAAAAGTGACTGATTTTGGGCGTCTCATTGCTGAGACTAAAATCAGCTTTTGAAATTGCCTTTCACGAGAAAATGATTGGTGGTTCGACCTCGAACCGAAATGGGACTGTCTATGGTGGGACAGTGGGGACACAGGGAAGTGTGCAAATCTGAGAGTTCATGCTCTCAAAGAAGGGAAGGAATCAAGTCCTTAGGAGGGATTTAAAATTGGTGTCAGGATGCATCGAAAGTGGACATCAAGCTCTCACTTCATGTCAGGATAGCTAGAAAATATTGTCAAAATGTTGGAAATTTTGTTGTTGATTCAAAATTTTTGAAAATGTTGCACATGGTTGCAGAGATATTCTTTCTTTTCTACCCAAAGCATTACCTCCAAACAAGTTTCACTTTGTAGAATTGAGACTTGAAGTCCAAATTGCTTGCAATTGACCTTCTTCAAGGAAGCTATCAATTTCCTTGATATGAGCAGAAAAGAGAATTTGATATTATGAAAGCAATTGATGAAAGAATATTGATAGTAGAATTTCACAAGATTAAAGAGGATTCTTGATAGATTTGGCAGTTTGATATCCTGAGAGCTTCTCTCTTGACAATCTTTCTGCACTTTTTTTTTTTGACTCTCTGGTGTTTTGGCTACATTCTCCTTCATTTTGGAGATGTTCTGACTTTTTCTCTCTTTCTTTTTCCTCTCTTGGTCTCTTTTGAGAAGGGTACGTCACAAACTCCTTCAACTTGGAGATGTTTCGATCCTTCTTGGATGATGGGTTTGGAAATCTTTGGGCGATAGCTGAAATTAAATATCTTTTAGGGATTGTCGAGAGGTTCATCGCATCTGCCTTCATCTCGACAGTGCTTTGGACTTTCTCTGGAAGGACCCGTCACAAACTTCGTCATCTTGGAGATGTTTCGAATCTTCTTTGGCCCTGGGGGTCTACTCGCCTAATTCGCCTTCATCTTGACGACAGGTGAGAGCTCCCTTTTGCGGATATTTAATTGCAGCTTAGGTGATTTTGAGGAAACGGGGCTTGGGTAAACGCTCTCTTTTCTAGCGCTCAGGATATTTCCACTGCTTTGTCTTTACAAGAATAAACCTTAAAGATGCGCCATTGACTGCGATCAATATCGATCATCTACGGCTTTTCAATAACATTGAATCTTCTTTTCTAGCCATATCGAGGATTTATCCTTCATCCTTTTGGTTGGTCAAATAGAAAGAATTTGAAGATTGAATCTCTTTTCGCAAAAGCTTCACTCTTTTGGAAGTAATGCTGAAGGTAAACTAAGGTAAAGATTTATGCAATAAAATTTTTGAAATCAACAGGTAATTGATTGACACATTGACAAAATTTTCTTGAAATCCTTGGTGAAAATGAGTATTTGAAATCCGGCTCAACCCATCCGTGACGAAAATTCTCCTCTCTTTTTCCCCAAAAAGAGAGACTCAGGCTTGGCCCTTACCTGAATGGGAATTGGGAAATACTCCTCTCTTCCCTAAAGAGGAGGTGTTTGCAAAATGAACTTTCGAAGAGAAATTGAGCTTTCGTCAAAGCTCCCTAATATTAGGCTTCTCTTATGGAAAGGGGGCCGATAATAGTGAGGTCTGAAAATTGGGTCATGAAAGGAATGAGTCCATCACACTCTCCTTGCAAAGAGGGTCCTTCATGACGAAAAATGGCCTAGTATGAAATTGGGGGGTCACAAGAAAAGCGAGTCTTCGTCGAGCCTCTCCCTTAAAAGGGTTCCTCGTGTGAAATTGGAAATTGTTTTGCAAACGATTCACAAAGACGCGAGTCCCTTCAAACTCTCCCTAAAAAGGGGTTAAGTGAACGAATTGGATAACATGCGAAAAGAACGAGCTCCCTCGTGCTCTCCTTAAAAGGGGTCTCTCGCAAGAGAAAATGATTGAAATTGGATATTGAGATTGATTGACCCAAAGGTTGAAATATAAAATTGGAAAATTGGTTGCTGGAATTCAATGACCCAAAGGTCGAAATTGGATGACCTGACGGTCGAAATTGAGAATTGATTGACCCGTAGGTCGAAAATTTGGAATTTGATTGACCTGAAGGTCGAAATTTGGAAATTGATTGACCCGAAAGTCGAAAATTGGAAATTGATTGACCCGAAGGTCGAGAATCGGAAATCGATTGACCCGAAGGTCGATATTTGGAAATTGATTGACCCGAAGGTCGAAAATTGGAAATTGGTAATTGAAATTGAGAATTGGAGATTGGGTGACCCAGAGGTTGAAATTGGAGAATTGCCTGATTTGAAGATTTAAATTGAAATTTGGAAGGCAAAATATCAAATTTGAGCAATTGACACACCCTGATGATTGAAATGACTTGGATCAATCAAAGGAGAATGATGAGTTTGAGTCAGATCTCGAATAAAATAGAGATCACGAGTCGGAACCCGGATCAGCAAAAGAAAATGAAGAGCTCGCATTTGAGCTCGAATGATGTAGAGAGATCACGAGTCGGAACTCGGATCGACAGAGAAAAATGAAGAGCTTGAATCTGAGCTCGAACGAGGTAATGAGATCACGAGTCGGAACCCTGATCAACAGAAGAAAATGAGAGCTCAAATCAGAGCTCAAATAAGATAATGAGATCACGAGTCGGAACCCGGATCAATAAATGAAAATGAGGAGCTCGAATCTGAGCTCGAATACATAGAGAGATCTCGAGTCGGAACTCGGATCAACAGATGAAAATGATTTGAATAAAAACCCGAGTCGGAACTTGGTTTTCTGAAAAATTGGGATTTTGAAAATGTGCCAGTTTGAGTACTGGATTTTGAAATAATACCAGTCCGAGCGCTGGGTTTTGTTCAGTATTGGTGATGACCTTTCGATTTTGAATCATTAGGAATTGTGATGGGACTGTTTGTTGAAATCCCAATACTGACCAGATTGTTGTTAATGCAGTTGAATGCAAATGAATATGAATTGATGCATATGAATGCATACATGCATGAAATGAGGAATTTGTTTATCCTGCCTGCATATAGAACAAAATTTTAAAATGCCCTAGTGTAACTGGGAAAGAAAGTTGGATCATTATTTGAAAGAAACAGGAAGGATTACAAGAGAAGGATAAATGTTTCAAGTATAAAACTTTTTCAAGTGTCGAGCATTAATAGGATCTGGCAATTCTACCCCATCGGCATTGATGAGTCGATATGAGTTGCGGGGTAATGCTTCTTTGACAACATAGGGACCTTCCCAATTTGGCGACCATTTGCTGCCGTGACGATGCTTGAGATAAGATGTGGATCGAAGTACTAAATCATTGACTTTGAATCTTCTTTCGATGATAGATTTCGCGTATTGCCTGGCTACTCTCTGGCGATAGGATTGAGCATGCTCTGCTGCTTTTAGCCTTCTTTCGTCGAGTAAGTCTAGCTGCACTAGTCGTTGTTGCTGGTATTGATCAAGAGGTAATTGCAGAAGTGAAGCAAATTTCAAAGCGGGCTTCTGAACATGTAGCGGCAATACTACTTCTGTTCCATAGACCAGTTCTGATGGAGTAGCATTCATTGGAGTTCGAATAGTGGTCTGGTAGGCCCATAGTGCATTGTGGATCTTCTCATGCCAGTCACGGCCAGTTTCCACAGTTCGCTCCAAAATACGAATTAAAATCTTGTTGGTGGCCTCTGCCTGACCATTCCTTTGAGGATAATATGGAGCGGAAAAATGGTGATAGATCTTGAATTTTGAGCAGAATGTCTTCAACTTTTCATTCTTGAAATGACTGCCGTTGTCTGACACAATGTCATGTGGGATGCCGAAACGGCAAAGGATGTTCTTGTGAATAAAAGAGACCACATGTCGGCCTTCTACTGTGCGGAGACTGATAGCTTCTACCCACTTGGTGAAATATTCTGTTGCGGCGAGGAAATATTTATGGCCATTTGAAGCTGAAGGAGTGATGGGACCTACGACATCGAAGGCCCACATGGAGAACGGCCATGGAGAAACAACCGACTGTAAATAAGTTGCTGGAGCATGGATGGAAGGTGCATGTATCTGACATTGTACACACTTCTTCACATAATGATAACAGTCTTGTTGCATAGTCTTCCAATAGTACCCTGCTCTTATGATTTGCTTGACAAGGGTTTGGTAGCCAACGTGACCACCACAGATGCCTTCGTGTGCTTCTCGCATGACTTCTTTGGCTTCGTCTTCATCTAAACATCTGGAATACTCTGAACTGAATCCACGACGATAGAGGACATTTGCCAAAATGAAGTATCGAGTAGACATACGCTGGATTGCTCGCTGCTCTTTCTTTGAGAGTTCTGGAGGAAATTCGCCAGTTTCTATGAAAGTTTTGATGTTGTAATACCAAGGCTTCTTCCTTTGCTCAGCTTGGTTTACCTGTCCTGCTGGAGTGAAAGCAGGTTGGTCAAGTCTGCCAATTTCAAAAGAGCGACAAGATTCTCCATTCTTGAATGCCATAATGGAGCCTAAACTGGCTAGGCTATCGGCCACTTGATTAAAATCTCTCTTGATGTGAAATAACTGGAATTCTTCGAACTTGCTGACGAGAGCTGAAACAATTTTCTGATAGGGAAATAACTTCTGATCTTTGACTTGCCATTTGGCTCGGACTTGATTGACAACAAGTAATGAGTCACCGTAGGCATGTACTCTCTTGACATTGAAGTCTAATAAAATCTTTAGACCTTGAATCAGGGCTTCATATTCAGCCATATTGTGGGTACATTGAAAATCTAACTTGAGAGAAAATGGAATCATCTCCTTCTCAGGAGTGATTAATAGGATTCCGATACCTATGCCGGCCATGTTCTTAGAACCGTCGAAAAATAAATTCCAGACTGGAAATTGCTGGATATTGCAAATCTGCTCATCAGAGAAGTCATCTTCGGCTTTCACTTCTTCGGCCAGAGGAAAATCCGCCAATTGATCTGCGATTGCTTGGCCTTTGATTGACTGCTGCGAGACATATTCTAAGTCATACTGCATCAGTAAGACTTGCCATTTGGCGACTCGTCCGCTGAGGAAAGGTTGTTCTAAGATATACTTGAGGGGATTGAGTTTAGACAAAATTTTGACTTCTGATGCCAACAGGTAGTGTCTTAGCTTCTGACACATCCATACCAGAGCTAGGCAGATCTTCTCTATTTGAGAGTATCTCTTTTCATAATCTATGAAAGTCTTACTCACGTAATAAATGGCGTGCTCTATCAAGCTGCCTTCTTTGTATTGCGCCAAGAATCCACCACATGCGACTTGATTAACTGAGATGTATAACAAAAGAGGTTTTCTCAATTCTGGCGGCTTCAGGATTGGAGGATTGAGGAGATACTTCTTGATTCGATCGAACGATTGTTGACATTCTGGTCCCCATTCGAACTTAACTCCTTTTCTGAGTAAGTGGTTGAAGGGCTCACATCTCATCGCCAAATTGGAAATGAATCGCTGGATTGACTGCATACGTCCCTGAAGGCTACACAGTTCTTTGAGATTCTTCGGGGGTGTCATATCAATGATAGCTTTGGCTTTGGCCGGGTCAACTTCAATTTCCTTTTTGCTTACCAGAAAACCCAACAGTTTGCCTGATTCGACTCCAAAGACACATTTTTGCGGGTTAAGCCTTAACTTGTAAAGAATGAGTCTCTTAAAGACTTGATCAAGTGCTTCGAGGTGATCTTCTTCCTCTTTAGATTTCACGAGAATATCATCAACATACGCATCCATGATTTTGCGCATCTGATCGTGAAAGATGACAGTCATTGCCCGTTGATACGTTGCTCCAGCATTCTTGAGCCCAAAAGGCATAACCGTATAGCAGAAAGTGCCCCAAGGCGTAGTAAAGGAATTTTTTGATTGGTCGCGGGCGGCCAACTTAATCTGATTGTAGCCGGAATATCCGTCCATGAAAGAGAACATGGCATGTCCTGCCGTGCTATCGACTAGAAGATCGATGCTTGGAAGTGGATAGTCATCCTTCGGAGTTGCCTTGCTGAGATCTCTGAAGTCTATGCAGATCCTTACTTTGCCGCTTTTCTTTGGGACAACGACGATATTGGCTAACCAATCTGGGTAGTCAATAGCTCGAATAAATCCTGCTCTGAGCAAATCTTCAAGTCCTTCTTTGACTTGTTGTTCTATTCTGGGATCCATTTTCCTCAGCTTCTGCTTGACTGGCTTAGCATCCGGCTTTAAGACAAGACGGTGCTCGACTAATTTGGGGTCTAAGCCTGGCATGTCTTCATATGTCCATGCGAACACTTCTTCATGCCGCTTGAGAAAATCTATAAGCCTTTTCTTTTCTTCTGGACTCAGACTGGTTCCGATCTGGAGAATTTTTGGATCTTCCTCTGAACCGATATTGACACCTTCAGTTGGATCTTGTACTAGATGAGATGGTTCGTCCTGCTTCTGAACTGCGGTGAACTCCGGTAATTCCTGAAGGGACTGATCGTATTCAGCACAATCATCTGACTGCTTTGCAATCTTATCATTTCCGGTGCTTGCTTTGATTCTGTGAATTGTTGTCGACTTCTGAAAGGCCTTGGGATTGAGAACGAGCTTCTTGATTGTCCGAGAAGTCATTCTGAAATTTTGGAGAAGAAATCTGGTTCAAACAAATCGGCCTATAGTAAGACAAGCAATCATTTGAAGAGAATCATGCATAAAATGGCATTGAATTATGAAATGATGAGATAGACAGAAAGGGAGTAGATGGCATCTGGATAGACAAAGAAACTTGGAATTTTATTGATTGAATTGATCAATGACATTGGTAAAATGAGACATTTATTTGGAAAAGAATAGAAAGAAAATAACAAATGGTCTTTATTGTGCCCCTTTGACAAAAACAATCTTCTTTGATGAGCTTCCGCCGGCAAACCCTAGTCCTGCTCTGTGGGGACGATGTTTCTGGATCATTGGCTCAATGCGGCCATCTTCGTTTTTGCCGAGTCCCTTGAAGGGTTGATAGCCATGCTTCAGGAGCAAATCGAATCCCTTTCTTGACTTCATGAATTGAGGAAACAAGGGATGATCCTTAATGGTGTTGTAGTCGATTCGACCTCCAACCTTGAAGAATTGAGGACCTTTCCATCGTGTTATGGCTACTGTGTGCAGAGATGGCTCTGATGGTGCCTGAAGTATTTCTCGATTCTCTCCGAGATTGATCTCTTCACTCTCCCTGATGCTGGGAATATCTGCATTGAATGATGGCCGGGGAATCATGGGCTGCGGGAGCCTTTCTTCTGGGTCTTCTCCCAGTATTGTGGTAATCATTCCACCTTTGGACCACTTCACACATTGATGTAGGGTGGAAGGCACTGCATTAGCATTGTGAATCCATGTCCTTCCAAGCAGCAAGTTGTAGGTTGGTGGTACATTAACCACGTGGAAAAGGACGGAGTGCACCGAATAGTTGATAAACACCTCCAAGAATATCTTGCCCTTGGCCGTTTGACCATGATTGTCAAACCCATAGATAGTGATGGGATCTGGAATGTATTCCTCGTCCTTGATCCCTAAGGCCTTTGCGGTCATTTCAGGACATATGTTGAGGCTACTGCCTCCGTCGACCAACACATGGGGAACTGTCATTCCTCTGACTCGAACGACAATGTATAAGGCATTATTATGAAAGGAATGAGGCTTTGGAAGGTCCTCATCTGAGAAGGTGATTGATGCATTGGTCATGGCAGAGTTCACCATCTGTGCCATGTCTTCAGGAGTGGTACTGGGCTTAACTTTGATTTTCCTGAGTAAATCATCCAGTACTTGCTGGTGCTTGCTAGAATTCTTGGCCAAGTCAAGGATGGAGACATTGGATAGAGCGGTCAGAGGCTTTTGACTTGAATTCTCCAGCCTGGGTCTAACGATTTGCTTGAAGAAGTCAGGAGTTCTTTTTGATTTGGGAACTGACTTCAAAGGTGCTTCCGCAACTTTCATTTTATCGAATGCCGAAATTAAGTCCATCTTCTTAGAATCTGGAGCTGCTTGTCGTAGTACCGATACCTGGTGCTGAACTTGTAGGTCTTGCGCAGAACATGGCTTGATACGCTCATGCGGCAGAAATGGTTGTGCAGACACTACAGCTGTGGTGTGTGAAGGGAAGGGGTGATTGAGAATGTCCATTTTCTCTTCTTCTTCTCCTTCTACCAATAGATTCTTTTCAATGAGATCTTGCATGATGTTTTTGAGAACAAAGCAGTTCTCAGTGTTGTGTCCCACTGTCCTGTGGAACTTGCAGAACTGATCTTTCCATTTCCCCATGGGCACAGGGGGATCGGCCAATCTGGGCAATTTGACCATCTCTTTCGATAGCATGTACTCGAGCACATCCTCGAGTGATTGGTAAAGAGGAGTAAACTTTCTGTCGTAACTCCATCCTTCATGTTTAGATTTCTCGCGCAGCTTCGGTCCTTGATCCTGCTGAGGAGGCTTGCTGTACTGAGGAGCAGGCTTTGCCTTTTGGTCCTTGTTATTCGAACTGCCTGAGCCATAGCAGTAATCCTTCTTCTGCCCTTTATATCGATTTTGGCCTTTATTGTTGTTGCTGGCAGAATAAGTGAAGTGAGCTTTCTTCTTCTGCTCACCATGGGAGTTGTTCTTGGAAAAGGTGAAGCTTTCATAGACTCCATTTTCCACACTCAGCTCGAGCCATTCGGCTCGTTCAGTCAACTCAATGAAGGTCCTGGATGGTGCTGTGGAGATCAATCCTCTTAACGGCTGCGAAAAATTGTTGAGGATCAAGGACAATGCATGCCTTTCCGAGATAGGATCTCTCATCTTATTACAGGCTGATCTCCATCTGTGAATGAAGTCCCATGCTTTTTCATTCTCGTTCTGTCTCAAATTGCAGAGATGACTCAATGTAGGTAGCACTTCTGTGTTGAACAAGAAGCGTTCAATAAAGAGATTCACAACTTTATCGAACTCCTTGAGCTCGATGGGGTTGATATGCTCAGCATACCACTTAGCTGCGACTCCTTCCAAGCTGCGGGGGAAACATAGAAACAATGCCCGGTTATCCCTCTTAAACCGAGAGCATTCAGCAAAGAAAGTGGCAAGGTGCGCTTTTGGGTCGCCAGAACCATCGAACTTGATGAATTTTCGGGGGAGATTCTCCAGATCATCATCCCCTTCTAAGCCGTCATAGAAGTCCTCACTGGTGAAGACTTTCTTGCCCTTATCGCGGGCTTGTAGATCTTTGACAACTCGGGCCATTTCTTTAAACTGCGCTTGCAAAGGCTCTTCTTTATCTCTGCTCTTTGATCTGCGGCTTTTACTTTGGCCACGCTTCTGAAATGCCGGAGGCACCTCATATTCTTCATCTGTGTTTTCAGTTGAGTCTGATTCATTTGAAATCTCTGCTGGCTGGATCTGCTTTTTGGGAGCCTTCTTACTCCTACGACCATGGAACTTTTCTCTGAATGGATTCCTTTCTGAGCTGGTCCCGGGCTGCTCATTCATCATCTTATTCATCATTTTTCTGAACATGGCATACATTTGAGGGTCTATGCCATCATCCTCTTGCTGCTGCTCTTGACTCTTCTCAGACCCGGGGGAACCCATTTCTTCTTCCGAGGCTGATGAGTACTGGGATGCCGTGGTTCTTTTGCCTAATCTTGTCTCAACCATCAAATGGTATGGATGCTCTCTGCAGGGCAAAGACCTGATTAGATTATGAAGGAATTAGCTTTTGGAAGAAATATTTGCTAAAAATATGGTAGACAATTTGGAAAAGATGTCCCATTACTAGGGACTGAGTCGTCGTGGGAATCACGACAATTGTGTTGTCATTCCTTCTGCAAAAGAAATAAACAACGAAAATATGCCTTGTTACCTAGGCGAGGTCGTCAAACCATAATAGAAAGAAAGAGAATTTTATTTAAAAAGAGAAGAATAAGATTTTATTGATCTTGACAAAGAGGTGGAGGACAGACGATTTGCCACCATTCACGATAGTCGGCAGACACTCTAGGACCTGGAAAGATTTTAAGAGAGACAAAGGAATCCCAGCCGTATCGGGCAGAATGATATGCCCCAGACCATTGTGCGGAAGTGAGATCAAACTCTGCCATAGCTCCTGATAACAGTCGGGCTTCAACGTACTGCTGCCTTTGAGAGAACTGCCGAACACATCTCTCTGGTTGGTAATAAGTGCAGAAGAATGGTCCTAGCAACTTGAACCGCTTGCCATAAGCGTAGGTATATCTGGGAGGAGATATTTGCCGATCAAAATAGTCCCAAACAACGTCATCCTCTTGAATGTTGTTGATCATGGACCGGTACTGCGCCACTGGAAGGAGTTCTTGACCATTGTATCTGAAAGAGCTTGCTCGGGCTGGAACATGCTGGAAAAACCAGGACTGAAGTGCGTAGATGCATCCTTCAACTAAAATGGATTCTCCAAGTGAGAATCGAGTCAGACCTCGATAAAGGAAGGCGAGCGCTGCCATGGCTATAGAGAGGCGATTGGTTTGCCGACTTCCCCATCTTCTCATAAGTTGGATTATCCTGATGTCCATGTAGTTCTGTCCATCTGAGAAAAGGGACAGTCCTACAGTGCATAGAACCATTGCATTCTGAATCCTTTCTTTGGCTGTTCTTGAAAGCGAGCTGACTTCGACGAAGGTCCCGTACTGGCGGTACAACTCAAGTAGGTCAACATATTCATTTCCTTCTAACTGGATCAGGGGCCAAGATCAGCGGCCTGTCATACGAGCTAAGGAGTCTCGGGGGTCCAAACCCTTGACATTGATAAGGAATTGATGCTCTAATGGGTCGCTTGGTCGACCAGCTGGTTCTGGCAACCCCATGATTTCTGAAAATTCATCCATTAAAACAGTCATCTCTCCCCACGGGAACCAGAAGGTACACGTTCGAGGATTCCATCGCTCTGCCATTGCATGGATCAGGTTGCCATTGATGGTCTGTTTTCCGACTGCTGATGCCAGCTCCAATCCGCACTCGCTCAAATGGTCCGGGAACATTTGGGAAAAGCTCTTTAGCCAGGAATAATACCACCGGGGAATGAAAGTTCCGGTGCTAAGGGCTCGATGTTCAGGACGACCTTGTCGCACCTCGAAGGAGATGTGACCTTCAGGAAAGATAGGATCGACTTGACTGGATGCCATCGAACTGAAAGCAGAGGAAGACTCAGAATGAGACTTAGGAAAATGTGAAAAATTTTGAAAAAAATTTTGCAGGCAGGATAAAAATGCAGCTAGAAATTCGAGATCCAGTAGAAAGGTAGAATGTAAAATCGCCTGGAGTTTTGGAAGAAATGGGATATTTGAAAATCATCCAGGGTTTTAGAAAATAAAGGAAAAGATGAGAATATGGATATTTGGAAAGATATTTTTGGAAAAATATGAGAGAAATAAAAGTAGCATACAAACTCACATCCTGCATAAACATTTATGCACATTCAGCACTCCCTAAGAAGTTGACTCTAGATGCATCATTTTGAAAACAGTTGTAGGACCTTAATCCTAACTCTAAGTTCAGATCATCTTTGTCCAATCCAGTTATGCCGATATACCCGAATCGAAATCCGAGGTACGTGGCATAGAGTTTCAACTCCGGTTCTAAGGTAAGGTTTTCCAACATCCTTGAGCGCCTACCGATATACTTCGGACTGTGGCCCGCGGTACGTGGTAGGGGGGTGTTAACCCAAATAGTTGGCCCAGTTGTGAGGCTCTGTCCCGAACTAGGGTTCTGGAAGAGAGCCCAACAACGTGAAGACCGGGTAATGATAGGTAATGGGGGTTTGAAAAAATGATCACATGCAAGAAATAGAGGGCTCTAAGTCCTAGAGAGATAGACTTTTGAAAATCTTTTGAAGAAGCATACATTGTTTGCATTCAGATCCTAAATTAAGGAGAGTTGTGTTTAGACCTAAGTCTATGTGAGCATGAAAATATCTCCTCAATATGGTCCTACCAAACCATGCCTAAGCTATATGCAATCAATGTCAGCTAGGTCAGAATCTAGGCTCCTAGGTTCGCATGATAGCAAAAGTAAAGAGCTGACATTTTGTGAACATAATTTCGATGATTGAACTAAGTCAAGCACTACTTTGACCAGACGAGGACAGGTCCCATCACTGTCGCCAAACCTGTTATCGTCGCGAAATTTTTCCCCGTCTTCCCTTCCTTGCGAAAGAGAGAAAGGGAGAAACGCTTTCGTGATTCAAACTTGACCGGATTTTGGAAATTGCTTTTGAAATACTCGCCTCCGTTTTGAAAATTGCGGAAAAATCCATGGGATGGGGCTCGACCTGTCGGTACGAGGTTCAACCGTTCCTGTCGCCTTTAACAGGGGTAATCGAACCAAGGACCAAAATTGTGCTTGACTTAGAGAAATTATCAAAGTTATGTTCTATCCTAAATGCACAGAGAATTCAGGCATGTGCTATGAGATTTTGGAAAATGCAGCTTGGGAAAACATGATGTATGCTTGGAAAATATTTGGAGTTAAAAAGATTCTCTTAGGAAAAAGATGAAAGTCAATTTCTCAGGAAAACTCATGTGAAAAAAAGGGTTTTTGAAGTCACGGGAAAGTTCATGAAGTTGTGGGAAAATCATGAATGATTGAAAATCCTGGGAAAATGGAAGTGATTCTTGAGAAAAGATGAACCTTTTGAAAAGGAAAATATTTCTTAGGAAAACTTGGACTTTGAGAGTTTTCTTAGGAAAATGATGGAAGATTTATAGGAAAACTCATTGGAGAAGAAAATTCAAAACTTGGGGAATCGAAATCCTGGGAATTTTACCTTGAAACACTTGGAATTTGAGTTTGATCTTTGAGGAAAATTGGAAACTTCTTTTGGAAATCTTAAGGAAATAACATTTTCCAGGGAAAATCGAGGGAAAGCTTTGATTTTGGAAATCCAACTTAGAAGTTTCTTGAGAGACTGGTTTTCATGAAAAACTGTGAAAACTTGACTTTGGAAAAACCGATTTTGGAAAATACTCAGAGTTTCTTGAGAAATCGATTTTCTTGAGAATGAAACTTTCTTGGGAAAATCACGAGAAAACCAATGATTTCATGATACAAATGATATGAGTGAATGAATGCACTTTGAAAGCTTTTCTAAGAAATTTGTTTGAAAAATGTGTATGAAGTCAAAATAAATCCTTCACATATCCTGACTGTGGCCATGAATATATTCGGAATTTAGTTGATTTGATGCACATGATTTTGAAAACTTTGGAAATATGATGTGCATTTTAAGATAGCCTAAGAGTGTAGGCTCAATGTGACTAGTAGAAAGATGATGGATCTGGGTCTCGTCCATATTCTGACTAGGGCCGTAAATATGGATCCCACCGAGTCCATCAACTCCCTAAGAGTTGGTGCACGTGCCATTCGTGAACATCCATAGTGCTTTTGAAATAAGATGTATGCATCACATAAGCAGGATATTTGCATAAATTCAAACTATATGATATGCATCCTAGTCTAAGCAGGAAATTAACTCTCTTATTCCAAAATTTACATTATTACATCACTAAATAAAGGAAGTAAAAGAAATTTGCAGGCTTCAGCTCTTTCTTTTGAATGTCCCTGCCAAACTTGAAATAAGGTTAGCTCAAATATGTGGGTTTTTCCAAGATTTTCCAATAATATTATGAAATTATTGGACTTAATTGGATATAAACCCTATTCTCATACTTCCTTGATATTTGAAATGATGAAAATGCTAGAAATTCAGTAGAAAACAATTTGAAATTCGGAATTGAGGTTAAAATGACCAAAATACCCCTAAAATTAAAGTTACATCTTTAAAATCAGGGTTTTTTGAAGGAAAACTATGTAAAATTGAGATTTCGAAATTCAAATTGAATCCAATGATGATAAAACGCAGTATGAGGCATGATGACATGCTGCCAAACATATTATGACTGTAAAATCAGAATTTGACATTTTGAAATTTAGCCAAAATAGCGAATTTCGTTGTCCCAGAGGAACAGAAGGTGAACTTTGGTACCTAGCATTTGAAGGACCACACTGAGAAGTGGTGGGACACGATTTCTGCGGTTAAGTTTCAAGATAAGAACATTACATGGGATGATTTTGTAGAGGTTTTTAACTCTGCATATTTTTCTAAGTATGAATGAAGTAAGAAAATGCAAAAAAAATTAGACCTACAATAGAGGACAACAACCCTGGCAGACTACATCACTAAGTTTCGTTGTTTGGAGCGATATTGTCCAAATGTTTACGTCATGAAAAAGGATCGAGCAATGAAGTTTGCTTGTGGGTTGAAGCCAACTTTGAGAACCAAAGTGTTCACTAGTGGGCCAAAATCGCTCGATGAGGTCATCGAGGTAGCAACATCGTTGGAAGAAGACTGTATTGAGGAGCAGAAGAACCAACAGAATAAAACCGGACCACAAATCAAGATTCATGCGAGTACTAGTGAGAGGAATCCTAGCGGGAAGAACTTCACACCACCTACAAAAAAGCAAAAGCGTAAAGAAGACCACAAACAATGAAAGAAATCGCAACAACCAAATGTCCAGCAAAAGTGTCGATGATGCGACAAAGATCATCCCTTCGGAGTTTGCCCTCTCTATGATGGCAAGTGCTTTAAGTGTGAGCAGCCAGGGCATATTGCTAAGTTTTGTCCGAAGAAAGCCAATGGAGATTCAGTTTATGCTGATTAGGCTCCATCGAAGGAGAAGTCGTGACAATGAACGAGAAACTTGTCAAGATCATTAATCATTGAGATAATTTTTTGCATACCAAGACTACTCTGTTGGTCAAAGTGTGTTGCCAACACCATGGCATCAAAAAATGCACATGGGAGCCTGAAGCTAGTATGGGGAAATCTATCCCTACCTTTTTGTTGTTTTGTGTTTGTGATTTCGCGGACGAAATCCTTTTAAGGAGGGTAGGGTGTACGACCCTCGAAATTTTTGAGAAAATTATTCAGTGAATGATAGAATTTCAAGGTACATGTATGAGGCTATATATACATGTATAGGTATATGTATGTGTACTTGTCCCTATATATGTATATATATATATACGAATGCGTAACTCTAGAGCAAATATATATATATATATATATATATATATATATATATATATATATATATATATATATATATATATATATATATATATATATATATATATATATATATATATATTCAATTAATTCAAACCCTTGAAATCATTTAGGATTTTATTTTATTAAAGGAGTTCTTTTTTAAAAATGTTTGTGAATGATAGGAACTTAGGAAATGAATTTAAACCTTAAGTTTAATTTAAAAAAAAAGAGCTTAACATACACTTCATTACAAAATCATGCTTCGAATGTGGTTTATGAAGATTTTTAGGTTTTATTAAAAAAAAAAATAGAAATGATACATTCAAAGATTTAAAGCATAACGTAAACTGTTTGATATATATGTGTGTGTGTGTGTGTGTGTGTGTGTGTGTGTGTGTGTGTGTGTGTGTGTGGGTTGAACTTAGTTAAGGTAAGTGGTTGTTCGTTGGATTTTTGTATGGATCTTCGTAAACTTGAGTTTTGGGTCTCGCAAACTTGAGGTTTACAAAGTTTTCCAATTTTCTCGTTAGACCTTGGGAAATGATTTTCTTAAGTTTGAGCCTATTGTACGGTGCAGTAAAGACTCATTGAGCTTAAGGCTTCAAGCACGAAGGAGACCTAAGAGTGCAATGAGGTGATTGCACTAACTTCATTAAAGACAATTTTCTCTTAAGTTAGAGATTTCAGTATAGCTTGTTGGGCAAGGCCCTGTGTACTATAGGGTACGATGTGAACTAAATTTTAAAATGAATTTTAATTAAATATAAAACAAGTTACACAATTCAGTTTAGTTATGCCCTAAAAGATGGGGTAATTGTATTTTTCTTGAGAGCGAGTTTGCACTAACCCTGTGGGATGTATTGAGTTGACAACAGACTCCTTCTCAGCTGCTAGTGGTGTGTTGTTGTTGTCCCCCCCCCCCCCCCCTTGGATACTATGATGGACCAGTCCCTAACAACGGTGGCTTGGAGAACACAAACTCCTTTTTGTTGGAAGTTCAGCTACGTACACTAGCGGTAATACACTATGACTTTTTTTAAGGAAAGAAACACCTAAATAAAGGGTTTCGGACCTTGGTATTGTTGTAACCAAGTTCTTGTGGGGTTAAAAATAAAATATGTAAAATAACTTAGTTGAAAATACACTCCCATGTAGACCGGTGAGCCTATAACGGTCCGAGCAATGGTACCATCATGAAAACAATAATCTTATCAAAATTAAATAATTGTTTATGTGCATTTTATAGAAAGCAAAAGAACTTAAATAGAGAAACATATACATGCATTTAGGTTGTGCATGGTTCGTAGTGTTACCTCTTGGGCTAGGAGTTGTGTTGAGTCAAATCCCACAGGGAGTCAAGACTTAGACTTTTGTTTAGCCTTGGACTTTATTGGAGACCAGTTTGGCTTGGCGACCTATCCATGTTCGCTATCGTGAGATGAGTGATTGTGTTACCTGTTGAAACATGTTGTTTGTCTCACGTTTGCTTTTTTTTTCATTTTTTCAGGTACCCACAAGTAGGTGGGTTCGATGACGATGAATGCGATGAACTGGAGTATACCTAGAGCTGGATCATGGATTTTTCTATTCCTTGGAGCTCTGTGTGTATTTTGGGTTTTCATCAAAAATATTTATAGTGTAAATTTTGTAAAAAATTATTGAAGTTCACCACTATAATTTTGTAAACTTATCATACACATCAATACAAACATTTTTTTGTGAAAATGTATTACTTCCACTATGTGATGAGCTTTACTCAAAATGATTTCAAAAATTTGAAAATTTGTTAGTCTGTTGTGTGTTCTATTTAAAAAAAAATGGCTTAATTTTTTGGGGTCGTTAGAGACTTGGTATCAGAGCAGAGTTTCAATAATGGTCCAAGATCTGATCCAAAAGCTCAAGTGTTGCATCCCGTCAACTGCCTAACCTGGTTAGAGTGGGTAGAGGTTTGGTAGATAATGCTTTTATGGTAGATTGACTTTGTAATTGTAGTGATTGATTGTTTGCTTAGTGCATCGTAACTTAGCCGAGGGCTCTTATGGTGATTCAGGTATTTGATTATTTTTTCTAGATGTTGTGATATCTAGGAGATTGGATTATCCAAAGGGACTTCATTTTATAAGCCCTCATGAAGCTCACCTAGACTGTGCAAACCCAGATCCAGGCATAACCACAAACAACACAGGGAATTACGTACAAGATGTTTATGAATTTGGATCCCCTTTCTTCAAGGAAAAATCGGGTACACGAGCAGGTTTCATCATTTGGAGTGGTACTGCTCTAACACATTCTCCACTGATAAGGCCTGAGCACTGAAGTTAGCATGGGGACTTTGCGATGGATTGCGTATTAATGTCTTCATGGAGCAACCCGAGACACTGTGGTGTAATACCCATAATTTCTTTGAGCAATTTTCATAATTTTTCACAATTTTTGGTAGGGTGTCATTTCACTATTGATGTGTCTTGAAATCATTCACCCCATTGTCGTAGCCTTGCCCCACTAACGCCACTTTTGAACAAGTCTTGCACGACCCCGACCACATGCTATAGGTTTAGACCGCCTTCCACAACAACCTCACTTCCTGCACACGTGAAGCAGACCCACACAGCCAGCAAGGCCGCGTGATTCTCACATGTTCGTTAGCCTGGTGACAATTGTGCACACCCCACGTGTGCTGCGGTGCTACGTGCTGCAGCGGTTACACGCATCCCATGCGCACCGCAGTACTACGCACAACAACAGTTACACGTGCCATGTGTATGCCTTAACACTGCCCTTACAAGACACAGGAGGGGCTCATGCCCCTGCTATTTGATATTTTGAAGATTTTCCCCCTCTTTGCTCCCTTTTTTCCGCTTGCTCCCTTATTTCCCTTCTTTTTCTTCTCTTCTTCCCTACATACTCCTTGTGCATCCTCTCTTGGCCCAACAAGGAGTACACACATGTGTGTGAGGAGCACAAGGAGTCTGTTGGCATGGTCATCACACGCTTTGGGCAGCCGGTTCATGGTTGAAGTTCACTAAAGAGGTAGGGATTTCTATCTTCTATACATAAATTGAAACTCGTAGGCACGAGTTCCTCCAATTTTTTATAAGGACAGACCCTAAACCATGCCTCCCACACGTGGGTTTGGCTTAGGGTTGTCGAAATATAAGATAGAAAGGAGTTTTCAAAGGAAAACCCCCTCTAAAAATTGATTTCTCTAAAATCGAGTTTAAGAACCCGATTCAAACTTTTGATAAAATAATAAAACATGAACTTATGTAAGAAAATCATATTGGACTTAAGAATAAGGGCTTGACTTCAATTTCTCTTAGAAGAAATAGATTCACCTCCAAAAGTAGTTGAATTAGTGAAGTAAAAAAAAAACATGTATGTGTGCTATTAGTTTTGTTAGAAATAAAATCTGTAATTTTTAGAAAATACGTATAATACCTAATTATTTTCCTTCAAATCTTAATTAGAAATAGTAGTTAATGATCATGTGATTGTACTGTAAAGATTAGCATGATTTTTTTAAATGGTAAAATTTGTGTTTTCATATGCTTTATTGCAAATTTTACCGAAACTATTTTTAAGGAAATAGGCTTCGAGGAGACATGTCTATTTTTTGGCCTAACAACTGCGAAAATGAGATATGTCTAAGGTAGATTAAAAAAAAATAGTGTTTTATGGTTTTTATGAATTTTCTTTATATGTTCATGTAAAAATATTTTGAAATTATGAATTCTGGTGGCCTGTTTTGGTCCACCCGAATGCATATTTCCCGTAACTACTTATTTTTGGCTTGACATCTAATTAGTAAAAATATTTCCCGTAACTCGTTTGGAGGAGTTTTTATGAGAAGTTTGTTGCATTGGAAAGTTAACAAAATTTTAAACTACTATAAAATTTTAAGCTATGTTTATGGATTAAGCACTGTTTGGTAAAAGTCGAAACAGAAAAGTAGAGGTCTACACCAAAACGTTCGTAATTCCCTCATTCAGATGAATTTTTATGAACGGTTTATGGCATAGGAAAGCCAACAAGATTCTCTACAAACTGTGAGAAATTCAGCTCTGACTGTTAATTATAAAATTTTTTGTAACCTTTGTAACAGTTGAACAAAGTTGGGTTTTTACAAGTTTGAAATCGATTTAGGAACCAACTATCAAACACTTGCATATTTTGTGCACAGTTATGCATGCCTTTGCAAAAGAATGTCAGACTATATATGCATTGTCAAAAGTAGATTTTCTGCAGGGAATTATGTGCCCATCCATAGGGCATGAACTGAATGTTAAGTGAATGCATAAGCTTGCCTTTATGGCTTTTCACTAATTAAGGGACCAAGGCATCTGTATTGCGAATTAATGGAAAATGTTAATGAACTGTACATGCTGTAATTTCTTTCATATAACTGCCATGTACATGAAATTATCAATGTGAATAAATTGATGCATTTATTTTTTAAGAAACTTCATTGCCTTGTTTATTCATATACGCATGATTTTGAAAAGAATAAAGCATATGCAATGATATCGAACTAAATATTTCAAATGTGCTTCCATAGGACCTAAAGTGGCTGAATTCTTTGAATAAAACTATTATGTGAATGTTTTATGTAAAATAAGTAATTAAAAGCTAAACATATAACATTAAAAGATTGATACATTCTAAGAGAAGGTAAGTGGTACTAGTTTGTATTTGTGGGTATCGAATTGAGCACGGAAGGTTGTTCCTCCCCAACGATAAAGATAGGGGATCCCTCCACATTAGACTGTAGTGTAGAGGTACATAATCTCATGAGTAAAATCTAATGCATCAGGATGGTAGTATGAAAACTTCTCTCGTTCTTGGTGTCCCTCACCTGACACTAGCGAATGGCGCCCGACCAGGTCAAAGCCACCCCTTGATTGAAAAGGTCATCTTTACCATGGCCTTAACCCAGGACTATTGTCTGTGTTTATACCCACAGGGATAAGAAATTGTAACTTAATTTAATTATGCATTAGATAGACATGGCATGCATTATATAAGAAAGAAAACGTAATTAAAGCTAATAAATGGCTCATGCATAAAGTTAGCTTCTACGATGGTAAGTGCATGCATTTTTAATTGTTCATGCATTTTTAAATATTCATGTTTAAGTGAATGACTTATTGAATGCATCTTCGCAAATGTATGCCTGAATGATATTTTAGAAATTGATGTTTATATATTATGTTGCATTTAATCATATTAAATATATGGAAAATCAAAGTAATTCTTGCTTACTGGTTCTTGTTTATGTGTTCTAAATAGCTCTACTCTACTAAGACATGTTTGTCTGACGCTATTGATTTAAAATATTTTCAGGTAGCGAGTGATTTCACACGCGATGGTGGGAGGTTGCGATGGAGACCGAGCCAAGCCATTTCTCATCCTTTGAGTGTTTTCTGTCTGTGAGCATTTTAGAATGCTCGAAACTCTGGTCATTTATTTAAATTTTAAATGGACCATCATTATTTTAATTATAGGGTGTAATAGACATATATTTAGTTTGTGAATGTTTAATTTATGAATTTATTGCATGTGTGGATGTAAAAGTAATAAAAAAGTAACATGCCAAGTTTTTGTCACATTTAGTTTTTCACTGCAATTTCATAAAAGTATTTCAAAAAAATCATGATCTTTGGGATACAAAATTTGGGGTGTTACAATTGGAGGTGATTGAGGCAACCAACATCATTGATGAGGATTGGAGGTCCTCAAAGAAGAATCAGAGCAAGGTTGAGTTATCCCCATCATCCTCCAAAATGAAGAAGGATTCCCAAAAGTCCTTTAAGAAACCCTTCTAGAAGAACCAACAAAGAAAGAATCAGAGGCTACCCTCCTATCAAAAGCATCAGAGATTCAAGGGCAGGTAGTAGCAATCACAGAAGCAACAAAGATAATCTGCTTGGAGATGCCAGATGGACCATGCGAGATAGCCTTGTCCCAGAGAGACGGGTGCATGTTTATATTGTGGCCATAAGTGCCACTATATTAGGTTTTGTTTGAGGAGACTGACTGCTCCTCAACCTTTGCAACAATAGATGTTACCGCAGCAGATACAACTCCAACATCCTCAACATCAGTAGTCCCAGCAGGCCCAACAATAGAAGAGGATTGTGGGCTGTGTGTACACGACTACAACTGACGAGGCAAACTTGAGTCATCAAGTTATTGAAGGTACTTTTAACATCACTGACTTTTATGTGCGAGTGTTATTCGACTCTAGTGCGCCATATTTCTTTGTGTTAAAGGTGTTCACTCAGTTGTTGGACACTCCAACGGTTGAGATGGATAGTTGTGTGGCGATAGCCACACTTTTAGGAGCGAGGACATATTACATATTGCATCTCCTCAGAGTTGCGATATCGATCGAAGGTCAGGTGTTTTCAGTGAACCTCATCCTTCTCAAGATGATGGACTTTGATGTTATTCTGAGGATGAATTGGCTTTGTGAGCACTTCACTAGTTTGGAGTGTCGTGGGCACAGGGCCTTGTTGGAGAGACCTGGTCAGTTCCTAATCGAGTTTTGTGTTGTTCGACCCTCTAGTAATGGGAGAGTGATTTCTTCTATGAAAGCCTTGAGGTTCATACATTATGGTGGTCAAATGTTCCTCACTAGAATGGTTGCCTTGAACTACAAGAAGGTATTGATTCACAATGTAAAGGCCTTTCACAAGTTCACACATGTGTTTCTCGAGGATTTGCCTGGTTTATCGCCACCAAGAGACGTGGAGTTATTAATAGATTTGGAGCCTGGTATAACTCCTATATCTAAAGCACCATACTGTGTGGAAAATCTATCCAAGAATCTCGAAAAAAAAAATCTGGATGAGGGAGATATGAAAAAAAGAAGAGAGGAAAATGAAAGAGAAAGACCAAAAGTGCACATTTTTTAAGGTAAGCCAACCCTCCCAAGCACTTTTTATAGGATTGGGGGTAATATTGTCGCCAGCTCTTGGCAAAAATGCCCTTTGAGCTGTCAAAATGTTCCTAAAAATCCAATTTGACCCCATTTTCAAAAAAATTGACCAAAAAACCCACCAATTTCAAAATTTTCTTTTGCAAAATCCTCTCAAAATGTTTTCTAAATGCTTAAAAACTTTTATTTTTCCAAGCAAATCAGAATCTTTCAATTTTATTTTTCTCCTTTTATTCATGCGTCAAAGAATGAATATAAAGGAAAATAATTAAAGTCAAATCATAACAAAATCATAGAAAATAAAAATATATAAGAAAATTTCCAAAAAATTCAAGGAAAATCCCTAAAAATAAAGATTGCATAATTCATCTAAAATCCTTGAACATTTTGATAAAATCAAGGAAAATGTTCTCTTTGAAGCATCAAAATTCAAAAATAATGATTCAAGAATCATCAAAATTGGAAATTCTTGACAAAAATTCCATCATTGGTCACGAGAAATCCTTGAAAATCACCAAAAATCATGAAAAGTAAAGAAAAAATATCTCAACATAAAAAATCCTAAAGATGATTAAAAAATCATTATAAAATCTATGATTTTTTTAATAAAATTATTAAAATTATTGCATCCTATCACGATAGAAATAAGTACACAAAGAAAATCAATTATATGGGATAAAATTTCAAACACAAATCCTTAAAATCCAGTGAATATTCCTCGAGGTTCTTGAAAATCCTTACCTTTGTCCCATCACAGATTTGCTCAAAAGGTAAGCATCTAAAACCTCCATCACCATTTTTTCTTCACTTTTATCCCAACACGAATATCTTTTTGAGAAAGTGAACCATAAAAGGGGTAAAAATCATTCAAAAATCTAAAACCTCAAGTTATTACAAAACTATTAAAAAAAATGATGAAAATTTTAGAAAAAACATCAAAAATCTCGAAAACCTTAAAGTCGTGATCAAATCTTTGAAAAGAATGCAAGAAAAAATCAAGATTACATCATGAAAATCTTCAGAGGGTCCCCCTCTTCCCCGAAGGTATCTCTATACCTTTGCAAACATGTTTTTGGAAAGACATCCATGTCTTTCAACCTTGTTCTCAGAACAAGTCATCACATTTTAGACATGTTCATTGTCTGAGTTATCCATGAGACAAGAACCCCATGAGCTTTAATAGAGTATCCACTACAAGTTGCAAGTTTCTCAACAAAAGAAAAGAAATTCAAGAACAAAGATTTCAACCAAATTCTCTAAAAAATTAAAAGTATCTTTTCTTGCTTATGGTTGGTCGTTGGCAAGACCCCCATCTTCGGGGCACCCTCCTATGAAACAAGTTGTTTACTTGTCCTAGTAAAGCCAACACAACAGATCGTTGAGCACCGACACAAGTTCAACATGACCTTGGCTCAGGTAGTCGTAACCCTCGAGTAAAGAAGTATTCAAACAAAATTATGCTAAATCAAACCCCCACCAACTTCACATTATCTCTGACTATGTATTCTTCTCTTGCGAAGAGAACCTCCAGCTTTGACTGGATCAATTTTTGGGTGTGTCAACTTTTTTGTTATCAACCGAGCTTTGCACGCTCGATATTAAAGTGGGGCATTTGTTGACACCCAATTTTTTTTGGATTTCTAACTAACATAAATATTGGCCTTGACACATTAGAGTCACCTCGATGACTCGTCAGAAATGGGATGGTTTGTTTGTACTCTAAAGCTTTCGGATGTGAACCTGAAGTATCCTCACATGAAAGGAGAGAGACACTTCGCGAAGAGCCCTTTTTGTGGAAGGTTGATTAGTACTTTGGGCATAATTTCTTTGAATCATGAGAGAAAACCCTTTTTCTAAAACCACCACAATGAATTCAAGCATATTTCAAAGCATTTTGGCCAAAACTCAGTTTTTACCATATTTAATTTTCAATACTACATCCTCTAAATGTTTTCATTAATAACTAGAGGTTTTAAGTTTTTCAACTAAAAAAAAATTACTTCGATCAGACATCAAAGTGAAAAGTTTGAGTGAAACAAAATTTAGTTTCAAGAAAATGATTTTGGAAAGTATAACCAACTTCAAGTCAATTTTTGACTAATCAAATAGCTGATTTTGACTCTGAACTCAAAGTTGTTTTTGAAGAGGAAGATAATAGCTTTCCTACACACTAAATTGCACATCGATATAACATACAATTTGCGAGATATAGCCAAAACACTATATCTGCATAGAAGAGGACATAGCCAGCCAAGGTTTTATTAGTTGCCCCAGCTTGTCCATTCCCTTGAGGATAATAGGGACTGGAAAAATATTGAGAAATGCTGAAATTTTTATAAATCTTTGCAATATTCTTATTTTTAAAATGAGTGTCGTTGTCAAAAACTAAATCTTTTGGAATTAAAAAATGACAAGAATTTTATAAATGAATGATGAAACATGTTGACCTTAGACACTAGACAATAAGATAGTCTCTACACACTTGGTGAAATACTCAATGGCAATGAGGATGTATTGATGACCATTTGAAGCTGTAGGGTATATGGGTCCTATGAAATCAAATGCCCACATGCAAAAAGGCCAAGGTGATGCAACAAAATACAATGTTGATGAAGATGCATGAATGATGTTGCCAGGAATTTGGCATTATGGACATCTTTTGACATAGGTATGGCAATCTAAATCTAAGGTCAGCCAATAATATCCTGTCCAAAGTAACTTCTTTGCCATCCTGCAAGAGACAATATACCTTTCACAAATTCTATTGTGACATTCTTTCATTATGATTTGAGCCTTTTTTTTATCAATACACCTCAAGGGCTCCTTATTATACTCTTTCTTGTATGAAACTCTTGACATGATGAAATATTTAGTTGTCATTTCTCTGAGTTGCCTCTTATCTCTAGAAGTAGTTTTTGCAGGAAATTCTCTCTTCTTCAAGAAATTCTTTATATCATAAAACCATGGTTTTTCGTCATCTATTTATGCCAAATTAACTTTCTCATTCTTTTCTTTTTGGGCTACTTCTTTTCTCCCTTCCAAAGATGGTCTTTCTATCTTTCCAATTTCAAATGATCGATACTTTTGATCTTTTCCAATTTCATATTCGATGTAAGGTTGGCTAGACCATCCACAAATTGATTATTTTCTCTTCTAGTGTGGGACAAATTACAAAGATCAAATTTTATTATGAGATCTTTAACAATTTTATTGTATAAAATCAGTTTCTCATGCTTCATCATCCATTTTTCAATGACCTTTTTGATGATTAACATTGAATCTCCCGATACATTCACTTTCTTAACTCCCAATTCAATCAAAATATTTAATCCTTGGATCAAAGATTCATACTCTACATCATTATGTGTGCAAGGAAAGTCTAGTTTTAATGAATATGACATTCTTTCTTTTTTGGGGTTATGATCACAATTCCAATTCTTAATCCATTAACATTTCTCAATCCATCAAAATACAATTCCCAAATATCATTGTCTTCTTCCAAATTCAGGATGTCTTCATCAGGGAAATCATCTTTGATTCTTGTTTTATCATCTAGATGTAAATTTGATAGATGATTGGCTAGAGCTTAGCACTTAATTGATTTTTAAGGAACATACTTTAAATTGAAATTCATAAGACATGCCATCCGGATATTCTTTCCATCAAAACCATTTTTTTTTAAAGGAACTTAATTGGATCTAAATGAAATATGATTTTCACTTCAAGGGCAAGGATCCCTCATAGTTTTGCAAGTTTCACAAAGCATTAGGTCATTACACAAAATAATACATTACATTGAGGCATATTATCCAAGATTATCTTGATAACCGACAAGTAATAGGGATATGGGAATATCCCAAAACCCTTTTTCTGGTCATCAACAACTTAATATTGTTGGGACATTTGAATAAGTGCATATTCCATGCCATGGAATATTCTCTCAAGAAAGGCAATTTAATGTGGTGGTTATACCACAAATCTATGTAGAGCTTGAAGATGTGCAAGTCATTCTAAAGTAGACCATGATACCTATTACTAAGGTTGGTTCAACAAAAAAGAAAGTCAGCCGAGTCAAAAAGAGGCAATCCCTCTACCTCTCTCCATTTACTCCAGTTTGGCTATGCTTAAAGGAGTTGACTATCAACTTATGTATTTAATAGAATCCAAATTCCTCTACTCCAATACTGTAAAGTTCATAAATTTCTTAGAATTTTTTAATATATAAAAAGAGTTTTTGGGCACTTATTTGAGCATTTAGTTAAATTATCATATTACTATTTTTTGGATAAATTATTTAGCTATTAATTATTAAGCATATTTAATTAATAAAATTAAATAGTTTATTTAAGTGAGAGAATCTAGGTTATCCAATTATTAAACTTAGATTTACGAGGTCGATAGAGGTATTCATATCTAGATCTTGGTAAGGATTTGATAAAAACAACCTATGTAATTTTGAGTCTGGAATATCCAATTGGAGTAAGTTAGACCCAGTAGATTTGAAAGTCATAGTAGGCTTGGATCTAGGAGAGGATCCAAGAACTTTAACCCCCATAACCCATATGGGTTTGGGTTGGATCCAAGTGGACCCAACCCAAAATCTCTTACTCACATCCCTTAACCCACATGGGTTGGGGTTGGATCCAAATGGACCCAACCCAAACCCATCACCCCTACTCCACGATTCACGCAACCCCTCCCTTCTAAAACCCTATAACCCCCTCTCTCTTTCATGCAATTATATCTCTCTCATGTTTTCTTTCTCCCCTCTTGCTCTCTCCCTCTCTCCCTCTCTCACTGTAGGTGAGGAGGTGGTCGACCCACCCTCTTCCACCTCCCTCTCTCGTCTACTGTGAAAATGGGAGCATCATGCTCCTGCCTCCACCTGGAAGCAGCACCACCACAAGGTGCCACCCCTTCCTTGGGTTGCAGCACCTTCCTAGTGCCGACCCTCCTCCCTGAGCAATGGCACCGTCCTGGTGCCACCTCTCCCTTGGGCCACCCCATTCCAGCCGATGACCACCAAGCCCTAAACCCCCTCTGCCTCCTTCCTCTATTATTTTCTACAAATAGTAGCAGCAGCAGTCGGCCGAGCCGATTGCATCCCTCTCTTCCCCCTTGCATGACTCCTCCCACGCCCCTCTCACCCCCACCCCCTTTCGGTTTTAAGCAAGCTTGGCCCAACTAAGCAGAGCTCAACTGAGCTTAGCCCAGCCAAGCAAGATCCCAAGCTAGCTTAGCCCAATCGAGCATCCTGACCATTGTTGTTCAGTTGACTCGCCTGCCGCTCATAACTGCACCCACACGAGGTGCTTCACCGCAATCTCGCTGCCCCCCTATATCGTCAGAACCACATATCACACATACCTTCAACATAAATATCGAGGCACCAACAAGCCTTCTCATATATTCAGATTCACCAAAAAATTGCACGTATTTTTAGGTAGAGAAGTACATGCGATGTCCATATTTGTACGGTCCTAATGTATGCATTTTTATTTACTTCAATATATATATGTATATATATACATATGTATACTTAATGATTTATTTATGTATGCATAATTTCATTTGTGTACGCATGATTTATTTACATACGCATAATTAAATTTGCATACACATGTTTTATTTACATACGCAAGTTTACATTTATGTATACATATTTCATTTATGAATACATGTTCGTATTTCAGACAATGCATATTGCATATTTTTAGATAGTAATATACGAGCATTAAATTGTACAAAAGTAGGCCATTAATACATATGCATTTGAAAATTCTGGATTATCCCGACTTACAATTCTGGTGATAATTGCCGAATTTTTCATCGAGAATGTGTGATATGCATGTGTTGTTTTTAAAATACAAATGATTTAATTTTAAGGAAAAACCTGAATTCTCGTAGTAGATTACTGTTAGAATATAATATTGCATGTGGTTGCGTTGTCGTACTGATCTACATTATGATATGCTTGTTTACTATGCCACAAGAAATGACATACAAATTGCATGTGAACAATTATTATTATTATACTATATGACATGCGAGGCATGCCCATACACTTGTTGATGAATTGGGGTTTATGACAAACCCCGAAGTGCAATATTGCACCGTACTAAGGAAAAACACATGCTTATTTAATCATGAGATTACCTTCATTGGTAAAATGTTCAATCGGTTTAAAAGACCAGAGCATATTAAATGAGTTATGATAATACGCAAATATGAGAACCTATCATCTCTCTAGGTAAGAATGGGTAGATGATGCCTACTAGCATGAGGCATATGCAAATATGGTAAACCCCTTTAATAATAGAGGACCCAATAACCCATTCATACTTGGTTCTTATTTAGAGATATGGTAGGTGGTACAAGCTTCAATAAAAAATGTTATTAATTACTGTGTTTCTAGAGTGACAATGACTTGACATCCCTAGTCATCAGAATTAGGAGACATAACTACCAATATTTGTCTTAGGTGGTAGATCCCACAACTTCTGCAGTAAGTTTATGACGCATCCTTGTTTATCTCAGCCTCTGAGGAGCTCTCTCATTCACTATACCACTCCCTTTAGAGCGAATTCAGCTAGTCATTCAGGATATTAAAATTCATGACATAATAAACCCCAAATGGTCTTAGTTTGTCTCTATGATTTCGTCCTGTGAGTCCCGCAGGTAGGATAATATCAAAACAAAGACCTAATATTATATACCCTATTTATACAAATCAACAAATCATATAATTGTATGCTTTGTTTTTAATGCCACTGGTTGTGTGTGTGTAGAGAGAGAGAGAGAGAGAGAGAGAGAGAGAGAGAGAGAGAGAGAGAGAGAATTGGCTATTTGATTAATGAGCATGGCTTTTCTATTTACCAAATATACAAAATATCGATAATATATGCAGGCTGAGGCATTTGCTTCATTACACCCATAGGATCATGCAAGAGGTCTAGGGTGCGGCAGTATCAGGTGCAATAATCACATTGCACGCTTTAGGTGTTCAATGACTTGCAAATGAAACTATCAATGCTAAAATGCCTTGCTTAATTAAGGATAAAAAAATAGCATTTTTTTTATTTTAATACATAAATTGGATTTTACAAAAGATCAACGGTTCTGAAACTTGTGAAAATGTTATAAAATCCTTCTTCCATATTGTGGTAATTAATGAAAGTCCATCTCTTATGGTGGTTATATCATGAGTTGTATAGATCCAATCGTTAAAAACAAAATCTAACTTTTTATTAAAGTAAATCAGGCTTTTACATTGTTTTATCATATTTATCTAGAAGCAACCATGCATGTTTTACATCTACAAATTTGGATGCGGATGGGAATTTTTTTTGATAATTAGATATTTTATGAAATTTGAACAATATATTGTTGTACTTGTTTAAAATATATTTCTAAGTTTATCACATGAGTGCACCACAGCCCGATGACAATGTATACACACATTTTTCATGTATATATAGGGTGAACATGAAATATAGGTGTCTTATTTGGCTTATCTGGGATCATATAAGCTCAAATTCTGCCTGGTTTGCCACAAGAATGAGCCACGACTCGTTCCATCTCTCTCTTTCTCTCTCTGGGTAAAAAGGAAAGCACCCAGACTTTTGTGTGAGCCCACCTGGTACCATCTATCGATGCCCTTTGCCCGGAGGATTCGGAAAAGCAGAGTGGTTTACACTGCCCCCATGCCTTTCTTTTACAAGTCGTCAGGAAGGATCAGGTGCAATGTGATTGCACACTTTTACTGTGCTACTACACTTGATCACCCAGCATCCGCTGTTGGGTCCTACAACTAGCAGGCTATATCTTCAAGATTGTTGGCTATCAGGTGCAGTGGCAAACTAAAAGTGTGCAATCACATTGCACCTGATCCTCCTTCACCAATGGGGGACCATGCACGCACACTCACTCTTCGCTCTCTCACACATAAGGGCAGGAAAAAAACCTCCATAAGATCAACCATACCCATTGTTTTTAGTCATTCAGGATATTAAAGTTCATGACATAATAAACCCCGAAATTTTTTTTTGAGATAAAATAAAAAATGGCTACAATTATTAATAAAAATCTATTTCATATGGACAAATCAAACTATTTGCTGCAGTCAGGGCTGGGCTAGGACTGGACTGGGCTACAAAAATGGATAAAAAACTATTTCATATGGAATCAGGGGGCTAGGACTGGGCTTTAAAACAAAAAAACAAAAAAAATTAACTGTTTCGGCCCCCCCCTAGCTACGCCCTTGGCTTCAACCAGGTTGCAAAAGGTTACAATTTTTTCTAAAATTTATATGCACCAGTGTTTTTATAGGAGTGAAATATTTTTATTTCCCTCAAGGCAAATAATATCTCATTAGAAGTTTAGAACAACTGTAAAAGAAAACAAAAAGATGAACTTTTACAGTAAAAATGAACACAACGAGCTTTCCAAAGATTCAACTGATTGGATAAAATGCTAAAAGTTTGTGACTTCATTATACAGTTGCATGTACTTCCTCATCAAGAAGGCACCTATTGCAGTTCTAAATATGTGCTCTCATTTTTTGAAATTCGAGATTCTTACATCCCTTTGTTGATAGATACTCAAATTTGCCTAGAAACTTTATAGATTGATAATTCTTTGTAGTGTCATCGAAGAGCAGCTCAGCAAGATATTTTTGCATTTCCAACAGCCGGAGTTAACGTGTGGAACGATCTTCAATTGCTCAAGTCCAATTCCTTGAGCTTCGTCAGTGACCCTACTGAACCCGTTCTTTTAGTGATCACACGAAGAACCATCAAGGACTCGAGTTTCCCAATGGATTTTGATAATTCAGCAATTTTCTCACACCCTCCAACACTTAGTTTCTCAAGTTTCATCAATGATCCAATGGAATCTGGAATCCGTTGCAGATCGCTTAAGTCCATACATAGAAGACAAAGGTTCTTTAACGATGTAGTAAATTTAGGTAGTTCTTCCAAAAGGGTGTGGTCAAGGAGAAGCTCGTTCAAGGACGTAAAATCTCCCAACTGTTGAGACAAAGTTGCAAATTTGTATAGGGATGGCAGTGGACTGGGGCGGAGGCGGGGGATAAGGTCTCCACCTCCACCCTGTCTCAAAATTTTGCTCTCCATCCTGGCCTTCATTCCTGCACGGGTTTTGATTTTAATCCCCATCTCTGTTTCATGTCCTCCATCCCCGGTCCACTGTCATCCCTAAAGGTATTTTAGTTATTTTACTAATGGGGCAGAGTGAGGTGGGGAAAGCAGAAGTCCATCCCCGCATGGGCTTTGATTTTAACCTTCATCCCCACCTCCATGTCCTCTATCCCTTGTCCAAACGGGGCGAGGTGGGGCAGGGCCCCGCTTTACCTCAGTTCACAGCCATCTCTAATTTTGGAACACCTAGAGAGTCTAAGGGTTTCAAGAGAACCCAACAGACAAACATAATCTGGCAGTTTCTCCAGGCTCTAGCAATTCGAGAGGTCGAGGATTTTCAATGAATTCTGCCCATGCGAGAAATCTGGAAACTACTTCAACCTAGTGCAATGCTTCATATTAAAGAATGCAACATTTTAGATGCACAATGTATTGTTGTTTGGCTCAAAATTTCTAGCCTTTTCAACCAAGCTCTTTGGCCAAATAACCCTCTCTTTGACTAAGTTTTTGAGAAATGAATTTTGAAGGAAAAGTTCACTTTGTGAAATATGTTTAATCCCTAACATTTTTAAGAAACACATTGGATTTAAAATATGTAGAGTTGACTTTGAGGGAAAGGCCCTCAAGGGCTTGTCAATTGAACTTTGAATCTGGATTCAGACTCAGATTTGCTTAGTTTGGTTTGGTTTGGTCTTGGTCTTGGCTTTGAATAATATTTTTATGGCTAACCCAATGTTCTCGACGTTAGTGGGTGCATACAAGGGTTTAAGAGCCATTAGTGGGGTTCATGAATGACTTTAAGAGCAATTATGGGGCATGCTAAATGTTGTAGTCAATGGACCTCTGAGGACTCGTTCATTAGATCTATATGTACCTTGAAAGGTCCCTTAGTCCAAAAATAGTGACATAGTATAGCTTGGTTGGTGTGTACCCTCTTCTTCTTTTCACTCTTGTATCAAATTTATTTTTTTTCTTTGTGGGGTTGCTCAGGGTAACCGTGTCGTGGTAGTCGATTACTTTAGTGCAAAAGGTGGTCAAGAAAAAAATGAGAAGTGCAGACTTGGTTGTATCCCATAATCAATTGCAGTTCACACTTCTGCACCTGGTTTTTACTTTAGGGTGCAACTATTGCATTTAAGAGAGCATCATAGTGTGCACTTTCAGGCCATTTTGGTTATTGACATCTCCATGATTGACAATAATTGAGGACCAATAAATTACTGGTAGAGCAACTAGAGCACTTACTAGAAACTGAATGCATTTTAAAGTTTATAATTTTTGGCACATTTATCACACCACAAGTTTGTAAATGTTTGTTAATATATGATCACAGAGGACAAATATTATTAGCTTATTTCCTTCTCAATAGGGTTGCTTTTATTGTTAACTTCACGTGTTATTCGCCAATCATTTTATTGGGATAATTCTTGCTATGCTCGTGGGTTCCAAACCAAAGTTATTGAAAGCTTCTTAGATAGGTGGGAAGCACACTTCCTAAAAACTTGCTTCGGAAGCACGATACTCCTTGCTTTTGAAACTTGATGAGAATCTCAATTCTCCCACCTCTTATGCTTTCCACATGTTTCATACATGCTTTTTCTATGTTCTTTTTTATTTCTTTTTATATTTTTTATGCATTTATCTCACACTTCTTACTCACTTCTCATGTGCTTTCTCTAAATTGACAGTCATCTTTTTTAGTTTTTGACATCACCAACTTCTCATAATCAGGACTTGCTTTTGGAGCAAAAGCGATCCAGTCTAATATCTCTAGTCTGGCGACCAGATTAGAACACAAAATATGGCCAAAACTCTTCATAAATGGTTGTCAATCAATAAAACTCTACAGGAGATCCCAATCTTGGCTGATCAAACAAAAACTGAGGCCTTTTTGCTTAATGCATTTGTAATAATATTGACTTTTTTTATGGTATGATATAGAGAAATCGTAATCCTTCAGAAATTGTAGTCATCTCCTCCACCTCAAATTCGATTATTTTTGCGAAAAAAATATACTTGAGGCTTTTATGGTCAGAGAAAACCTCAATGGTCTCACCATACAAATAATGCATCCATAGCTTCAATGCAAAACCAGTTATAGCTAGGTCCAAGTTATGTGTCAGGTAATTTCGCTCATGGATCCCCAACTGTCTCGAGGCGTAAGCAATTACCCTATCATGTTACATCAACACACAATCCAAACCAATACCAGAAGCATCACTATATAGAATAAAGCCTCTTGAACCACTGGGTAAGGCTAAAATTGGGGTTGAAGTCAACTTCTCTTTCAAAATCCTGAAACTTTCATCACATTGCGAAGTCCACACATACTTGGCTTCCTTTCTTAACAACTTTGTCATAGGGGGATGCTATTTTGGCAAAGTCCTGAATGAATCACCTGTAATAGCCTGCTAAGCCTAAGAAACTACATACTTCTGTGATACTCTTCAGTGGTTTACATGCCATCATTGCTTCCGCCTTCACTGGATCTACCTCGATATCATTGCGAGAGTTCACATACTATAAGTGCATATGTTATTGCTCTGTTTTCTGCCTTTATGTTCATTTTCTCTCTTAAAAATGAGTTAAAAAATGTATATAGCCCTTATTTATATTTCATAACATGTTATTTTAACTACATGATCTTTTTGTTGTTGTTTATTTGATATATCTGTAACTTTTGAATTAGTTATTTGTAATATATATCAAATTTAATATTGTTCTTTTATGATAGTGAATATTCTTGTATGATTTAATTTTGTACAGTTTAGTTTGATCTAATATTGTTTGTATAAAATTAACATATGTCAACATATAATTCACGATGAGGATATGTGTGTTCTTATTTTCTATGGATCAGTTCACCACCCTCCAGCCAAGGTGAACATCTAGACATGATCGACTTCATATCATAGGTTGGTGATACTTCAAGGGAGAAAGTGTATATGTTTTGATTTCTAAACTTTTTGTTATAATTTCTATAATTAAATTTTGATTTATATGAATATTAGAAGTGTATATGTTTATTCTAGGCTTGGAGATGATATAGGGAGTGTAAGGGGTTTGTATTTGAAGTGTGTTTATTGCAAGCTTAGAGAGGATGTAGTGGGTTTGTATTTAAAATATAGTTGTTGCGGGCTTGGAGAGGATATAGGGGGTTTGCATTTTTGAAGTGTATGTTTATTTTTTAAAGTGTATAATGTTTGTTTTTTGAAGTATATATTTGAAGTTATTGTTAAATGTATGTTTAAATTGTATGTCAATATATTGAAGTGTGTTGAATGTTTGAGGATGTATATTTGAAGTTTTTTAATGTAAATTTTTTTTAACTAATATTTAGTTTTCAATTTGCAAGTTTATAGCCTATAACATCGACATTCCTGTCTTGCCATTATAGATGAGATCCATGTCTCGTTGTTATAGCCAACCTATAACGACAAGTTAATTCTTCATGTTATATTCTACAATAGCGAGTTAATACTCGCCATTATAGGCTATAACGTCGAGACAAGAATGTTATAACCTATAGGTAGCCTATAATGGCGAGCCAAAGATGTTGTCATTATAGGGTATCTGACTATTAAAACAACCTCACCATTATAGGCTACCTTATCACTATTAGTATTCTCAATTCCCACAACCTATCACATTGGTGTTGGATCACCCTTTAACGGCGACATATAAATGTCATTGTTATTGGTCAACAAAGGTCATTTCTTTACGATGACTTATCAATGACAAATATCACCATTATAGGCCAATAGCGGCGAGAAATAGAGCAATAGTGGCAAGAAAAAATGCTGCTATTGAACCTTATCCTTGTAGTGTGTGATCCAAAATCATCACTCTCTTGAGTTGCACCTTGAGTACTTAGCATAAAGCCTATGTTTGCACAACGTTTCCAACACTATACGAAGATGAACTCAGTGTTGCTCCACATCATCAGAATACACCTAAATTTTATCGATAAACATGATCATGAACTGATCCAAGTACTGACAAAAAACTCGGTTCATCAAATCCATAAAAACTATTGGTGCATTCGTCAATCTGAACAACATTACTAAGAACTCGCAATGCCCATAGAGAGTACGAAATGTTGTCTTCGGCATGTCCTCCACTCTAATCATCAACTGATGATATCATGTCCTCAAGTTTGTATTTGAGAACACTTTGAGAGTCTTAAGATGATAGAACAGATCCTCGATTCTTGGCAACGAGTACTTGTTCTTGATCATCACTTGATTGAGCATCCTATAATTGATGCATAATCTCAAAGATTCATCCTTCTTCTTGATAAATAGAGCAGAAGCACCCCACAATAAAACACTCAGCCAGATGAAACTTTGTTGTAGTAGTTCTTCCAACTGTTTTTTTAGCTCTGCAGGCTGATGATTAGTATAAGACCCGTAATTTTTTAGTAAAATTTTTTGAATAAATTCATGAGACATTTCATATGAAGATAGCATATGAACTCGAAATATGAATCAAATTGATTTCTACAAACCAGTTATACTTAGGATATTCATATATTCGCGAATATATGCTCAAACAGTCAGGGCACCATAACTTTTTCCCTGAGTAAAATCAAAAGATTTGTACGAGCCAACTTTCTTAGTTATATCGATACAAAAAAAATGGCGTACTCAAATTTTTTTGAAAAAAACTTGTCAAAAACCCAATTTTTTTGTGGGACCCACAAAAATATCCCATAAAATATCTCATGTGGGCCCCACACCAAAAGAATCTCCAATCTTTATCTAGAAAGCCAGGGGCAAAAAGGTAAAAAGGAAACTTAGAAGAGAGGTTTTCTTGGGCTATAAATAGCCCCCCCCCCCTCTTCTCTCTCTCTTCTCATAAAATCTCCCCCCCCCCCCCTCTTCTCTTCTCTCTCTCTCTCTCTCTCTCTCTCTCTCTCAAACCTCCCCTACCTAGCTCATTTAGTATGAGCCTACCTGACCTGGTTTGATGCTGCCTGACTTGTTCTGAACCTACCTGATCTGGTATAAACCTAATTGACTTGGCTTAAACCCAGTTGGGTCTAGTGAAAGTCAAAGTCTCTTTTG
Source organism: Nuphar pumila (assembly GCF_984573655.1). Taxonomy (NCBI): domain Eukaryota; kingdom Viridiplantae; phylum Streptophyta; class Magnoliopsida; order Nymphaeales; family Nymphaeaceae; genus Nuphar; species Nuphar pumila. Next base: position 50,913,398 of record NC_143265.1, on the reverse strand, counting down.
GTCTTAACCTAGGTTTGCTTTACCTGACCTAGACCTAGCCTTTTTAGGCTAAGTCTGAACCTGACTGACCTAGTTGACTTGGACCGAACCCAGTTTTGTCCAAACCACTTAGGTTTAGCAGCTTGATCAGCTATTCCTCTTTCTCAACTAGGTCAAACTCATCTGACTTAGTTTGACCTCTCAAATAAAGGTTTGAACCCAGTTCGAAGTAGATAGATCATACCAGAGTCATTCTTCACCAATCATAGGGTAAGTTTGATTCACTGATTACTCTCTCTCTCAAGTATTTGATGATTTGTGTTGTGCTATATATCGTATATGTTCTGAAGTAGTATCTGACCCTAGTCCTTGGTTTATGCCCTCTAGGACACTTCGGTATTCATGTGCATGCCTTGCGACTATCGTTAGATATTTTACGATAAAAGCTTCTACGTATTGCAGTATATATGTATTTGAGATTGCCATCGCATCGAACGATGTCAAGGCTCCTGCTTTCTGCATATTACATATATATGTATTTGCTTATGCTTTTAAGATTACTGTGGTGTCGAACGATGCCAAGTCTCCTACTTTCTATAATTTAAATTATACTTTTAAGATTATCATTGCGTCGACTGATGTCAAGGCTCCTGCTTTCTGCATATTATATATATATATATATATATATATATATATATATATATATATATATTTGCTTATACTTTTGAGATTGTCATCGCATCGAACAATACGAAGACTCCTGCTTTCTGCAATTTACATTATGCTTTTAAGATTGTCGCTGTGTCAAACGATGCCAAGGCTCCTGCTTTCTACAATTTAAATTATGCATTTAAGATTGTCATTGTATCGAATGCTGTCAAGACTCTTGCTTTTTGCAAATATATATGTATTTGCTTTCTGCAAGTTATTTAGTTTAGTTTTTTCTACTGAATATTAAATATGCACTCATTTACGCTGTCGCATTATAAAGCACAGGCTCCTTATATTACATATAGTGTGCATAAATGAGCGTTCAAATGGAGATCAACTCCAAATCACCAATATGATTTCATTGCCTCTCCTCGATCAAGATTATTCTTGACGAATGAAGCCACTATTGAAAAAACTTTGCTTTTGCGTAAAATTGCTTTTTTATAAAAACCTAAGTCACTTACACAAGGCCTGGTTATGACCCAAGGTTCCAATGAACCTTGATGGATATGAAGTATGCGTAATGGTGCACATCCATCCCTGAGTCAAGTGTAGCAATTTCTCCGTCAAAGAGAGAAAATACTGCTAAAATTTCTGAAAAGATACTCACCGAGCTTAAAAGAAATGCACGCTTCCTCCGTCAAAGAGAGGAAGTGTTGCTAAAATTTCTGAAAAAGCTCAACCAAGCTCAGAAAGAGCGTAGCGTGTTACTCTGTCATACAGAGGAGGTACTACTAAAATTTTGTCAAGTACTTTCTATAACGTAGAAAGGGTCATCACACTTCTGCCGTCAAAGTAGGAGAAGTGTTGTCAAAATGGTTGGCAAAAGAATTGCCTGAACCGGTTAAATGGCACGATAATGCCCTGTTGTCGGGACACTGCCATAATAGCTCATTTTCATGTTTTCCTGTAAGGGCACTTTACTCGTAATGACTGAAGGGCCAGACTAGTTGTTATGCCTTAACTAGGCCAGGTGCTCGTTGCGGTGATATATGTCGAACAGTCGATCCGTTGAGATCGTGTCATATGCATGCTCATTGAGATACTGTTACACAACTAGACTCGTAAGGGCTGGAGAGCCAGAGTACGTTGTCCACCCGAAAGAGCTGAGGTGCTCGTAATGACCATTAGATGCCGAGAGCAGAGTCAAGCATGCATATGAATAAAAATTAAGGTCACAGACCCTACGGTTTTGACCGCGCTGAGGAATACTGAATGTGATCGGGTACATATTTTCTTAATGCGGGATGCACTGGCTTGCCTGAATGGCATGCAAATATCCGACAAGTAACGGTTAAACCGACAGACCCCTTCAGCACTATTGCTCATGTGGTAGACGATGATGATACAGTCGTGAGTGACATGTATTTGATTATGAACCTAACAGAGTTCAAGGAGCCTATCATCACTCAGGGGGTATGGAGGTCGTGGTTATCCTTAAATATCTAAGGATTGAACCCAACTACTACAGTAAAGGATGCATATGAATCGACCTGGTAGGGTTATCACGGTATGAGTTCAACTGCCCTACCATGACAGGGTTAACAGGCCATTGGAGTATTTAAAATACATAAAATAATCAACCCCCAGAATATCGCGTTGATGCTCGGACAAAACTTCTCTCACGTACCAGGGGGTGAACTGCTAAGATTGAAATAATGCATTAGTTCTAGGTTCAGCAATGTATGAATGTATGAATGAATGGACGTTGTTCTATCAAGTCTTGTATAACATTGAGAAAGGTGTCATGATCGGTATATTACTGAACTGATAGGGAAAGGACCCGTATTATTCGCACGACTAAGCTAAGCTTGAGGAGCTAGCGCTTGGATTATGGGATACAGATGTGCCAAGTCATGGTGACTTGAGTTTCACATCCCAAAAGAGGCCCTAAAGAGCTCTACACTAAGTCATGGAGACTTGAGCGTGATGTTCATTCATAGCCCTTATGAGGCCTTCACGATATATGATAAGTTGCAGAGACTTGAGCGTCGTTGTTGCAAATGGTGACCCTGAGTGGTCTATGCATTTTCATTTGCTTGTTTGAATATGTGGATGGATGCTTGCTTATCAGACCAGTAGTGGTTCTGACCCTGTTTTATGAAGATTTCAGGTGTTGAACCTGTGATGTGATATGCGGAGCAAGGCAACATTGAGTTCTAGGGTTTCTCCAGACAGTATTGTATTGTTTCCTTTATAAGACCAAATATTGTTTTTCCAAGCAGTGATATTTGTAATAAACAAGTGGTTTTAATAAATGAAACACCTTGGTGGTCAATGAGTGCTTGGTCATATACCTGTGACTTACCCAGAGTTTTTTAAAACCAATGACTCATTATCATCCATTTTCGCTGCTAAAACCTTTTTTAAGTTCTGATGCAAAGAAAAAAAAAGAAATTAATGCAATTTTCAACTTAGATTTTTGTTGAAAATCTGGGGCATTACAATTAGAGCAGAGGACATGCCGAAGACAACATTTCGTACTCGCTATGGGCATTGCGAGTTCTTAGTAATGTTGTTCGGATTGACAAACAACATTAATGTTAAAATTGAATTTTGAGTCAATAATTTAATATTGAATTTCGAGGACGAAATTCCTTTTTAAGAAAAATAATGTAATACTCATAAATTTTTTTATAGTTATTAGGCAAATTAAAGATAAAATTAAAATATTCAAAATTTTATCGATATATAACCTAGTTAAATTTTGAGAACAAAATTTTTTTAAGGAGGAAAGGTTGTAAAACTTGTGATTTTTTGATATTTTTATGAGAAATAAAAGCAAAATTAATGTTAAAATATCATTCAAACTTAAGGTGAGAATTAATTGTAATCCAATTTTAATTTGGATTTAGAATAAATTTCAAATTGGGAATTTATTCTAAATCAGGTTCTAATTTTAATTGGATTTAATTTGGATTTAAGCTGGACTTAATTGAAATTTAATTTGGGTTTCAATTTCTTCTACATTCGAATTGAGTTTGTATTTAAATTTGGATTTTTATTGAATTTGAATTTCGATTTGGGAATTTTATTCGGATCAGATTTGGATTTAAATTCGGATTTAGTAAATATGTTTTGAATATTATGATTAGATTTGTAATTGATTCGAACCTAAATTGAGATTTAATTAAATGTCAATTCAAGATTGAATTATATAATAATTTAAATATTTGACAAAATTAAACTTGGAATATAAATTGAATTCGTAGAGGATGCAGAATGCTTGGGCGGCATTTCAGGTGAAGTATGATATACAATTGCAGAGCAGAAGCGGAATGCTTGGGTGACGTCGAGCGCTAGTCTTTTCCTTTCTCGAGAATAGTTTTCAAAAAATAATTTTTTTATTTTGGATTGAAAAGACTGATGTAAATTTTAAATTATTGAAATTGAATTAAATTTTATTAGTGAATGTTATTCATATTTTAATTCAGTTAAGATGATTTATTGTATTGTAACCTGCTCAGAATGTTTAATTCAAAGAAAAAGGTTGTTTCCGTTGTTTTAAAAAAAAATCTCTTAAATTTTAGGGTTCAAATTTTGGGGTGTTACATGCCATGTACCCGAAAGATCAAAGTTGGTTTTCATCCTAACACAAGATGTTCTAATCCAACCCCTACCCTCACGGTGGCCTAACTAGACTGACCTCTACCCCCATGATAGAACCTGCATGGGTCTAGCTTTTGGCTTAAGTGGAGCTCTCATGCCTTTTTGTCTTTTCTAGTGTGTTGTATTTTTTGTGTTTTATTTCAACCCTTACCCTCATGGTAAACTAACTAGACTGAGACTTGTCTTTTATATCCAACTTGTCCCTCATGATAGGATTCTACTCGGGCTAGGCTTTGGCCTATGTACACCTCTCATTTCTTTTAAGTCCCTAGTGATTTTCATGTGTTTTTCCTTTTTTTACGAGCAAGATTTTTTCATGTCTCTTTTTTAATTTTTTCTCTCTTTTTGCACTTTTCTTCTCTTTTCTTTTTCTTTTTGCACTAACTCTCTCCCTCATCTTTCTCTTTTTTTAACTTCAAGTATCAAAAGATTTTTTTTTTTTATTTTCTCAAATAGAGTTAGACACCAATATGGTTCCTTAGTGGGCATAGACTGATATCTAAAAGTTTGATTCATGTGCTCTTTTTCATCATGATTTAATTCATTCATATTTCAAAAATAATAATAGAATTTATTTATCATTGTTTTTCAGAAATGATAGAATGACACATCTTTATCAAGAACTTGAGATTATTTTTGAAATATTTTGAAAAATCCCTCATGCTCCTATTCTAGGGATAAAACTTTTTTAGATGAGAAGCATTACTAGGGTTACGAAGCTCAACCTCATCCGCATTGATGAGTCGATAAGAGTTATTGGGCAAGGCATGTTATAATAAAGGGTTCTTCCCAGTTGGGTCTCCATTTTCCTAAAGGGTGAGGACGAAAATGTTAAATCTCTCTAAGGATCATATCATGAACTTTGAATGATCTCTTGATCACACATTTGGCAAAATGTTGTTTAATCCTTCTCTTATAGCCCATGCTTTGTTGTAATGAGCTTCCGATCTTCCTTTCGTCAAGCAAGTCAAGTTCGACAAACTGATACTCTTGGGATTCAAGTGAAAGTTCTAGGGCTACAACGATCCTAAGGGAAGGTAGTTTGAGAATGACTCATACACCAACTCGAATGGAGTTGCATTACTTGGTGAAAGGATCATAGTTCAATCAATATGTGCATAATGCATTATGCAACTTCTCATGCCAATCATAACCTTTTTTTATTGTCCATTCAATGATGTATTTCATTGCTTTCTTGGGGTTCTTTTTCTCAAGATGTTGGTTTTCTTAAGTATCTTTTCCTAAGAAACCTCTTTTTTTGGATTTTTCATTCCAAGAACCTTGCTCCTATGTGGGAAAGCCCCTTTTTCCATTGAGATTTCAACATCAACAAGCTCAAGACACTTACCAAGAAACCCTCTTATACTTTCTTTCCTTATTTTTTATAATTTTTTTAGAAAAAATATATTGTCTGCACCCATTTTAATACTTTCTTGGATTAAGTTTCACTTGGGTGGGTCTATCATCCAAGCATACCTCACAGGTACTCTTTTTTAAAGTTCAAGAAATTTTGAGAAATGATTTTTTTCAAGTAAAAATCTCAACCTTGATTGAGTCATCCATTGCCCTTTGGAAAGGAAATAACCAATCTCTTACGGAGTAGACCGATTCCATCACTTCTTTAAAAATGGAGACAAGTTTTAAAATATTTTTCTAAAAATCTTTTCAAAATATCTTTAAACCTCGGTAAAATTTCTTATCAACAAATATATATAGAGAGAGTAGGTTCCTACATTGACAGGGCTTTTGAAGGGTCCATTTCCATGTTTTTCATGAATCTAACTATACAAATGTGTTTTGCTTGCTTGATTTTATTTGAATTGACTCTTGCATCATATGATTCTTAAAAATTATAATTTTTTAATAAAAAAAACATGACCCAAGTGTCATTTTTTAGAAAATTAACCATGCCAATAGTATCCATGAGGCTAAATTTGTTAGAAACAACCTGAAAATCCCCATTCGCTTGTGGTAGGCAGCGGTAGACACACGAAGTAAAGTAAGCAGCTACCCTCTACTCTCTATATGTATGCATTGTGGGGTAATATTTGGTAATGTGAGGTAACATTTGGTAATGGCACTATTGTTTCACTTAGTTGGAATCAGTTCTTGCAAAAAAAATAAAGGCATGCAGGCAGGATTTTATAAGGCTTAAAAAACTGACCAAATGCGTGATACTTTTCTGAGTTATAAAATCATGTTTTTTAGTAAAAAAAAACATGATCCAAAAGTAAGTTCCCACTATTTTGAACATGCTGGATCTGTCCATGAAGTCAGATTAGATCAAAACAAGTTTCACATAAGAGATCTAGAGGAGCTCGTATGTAATGGCATCATTACCAAATGTTTCTTTGATATATATATATATATATATATATATATATATATATATATATATATATATATATATATATATATATATATATATATATGACGTAACATCCAACTAACAAACATTGGATGCGTGCACGATCAGTGGCACACACGGTTTTAAAGAAAATAAGACTTTTAGTGGCGGTCGCGACCACCACTAAAAGTCTTATTTCTTCCCAGGCTTTTCCGCTAAAATCCTTTAAAAAACACAATCGAATGCGATGTGTGTGTTCGGCCTTACGCCCTTCTGTGTATATGTATTCAGATTCAGGTTGAATTTCCGACCTGATAAAAGTCTGCCAAGTTTACGAAATCTGAACTTGAATGGACCGGGTTGGGTACCAGACCCAATGCTGCTTTGTATTTCTTATATCCGGATCCAGATCCAGAGATCTCAATCTTGAATCCGAGACTCGTTAATTTCTTAATTATTAGGTTTTTAAGTTTTTTATGCCAAACAAACCCAAAAATATGGGTTTGGGTCAAGTGGATATCTGACCTCAGATCCAAACCGTTGACAGCTTTACTTTAGCTCTTTGACAAAAATGAGACACAATTACAAGACGGTGGCAATCCGGTTGACATTTGTATCACCCAAAGATCAATCACCATCATGATTTGACATCTTTCCCTATTGGTGCACATGTCTCTGAGTCCAGATCGGGTGCAATATGATTGTACAAATATTCGTGCATTAAGCTCTTGATTGCCCTCTATCAGACCTTGGGCCTCACAACTGACAGGCCCTGTCTCCAAGATGGAGGGTGATCGGGTGCTTAATGCACAAATATTTGTGCAATCATATTGCACCTGCTCCTGCACCAAAACCTTGCACTAAACCTGGAGGACGTCCACTGGAGTTCATTTGTGGTTAAAATATTGTCTTAGAGATTGCCAGCTAGCTAGTTGGGAGCCCTCGTGTGCAATTATTCGAAGATCAATGAAAAGTAGCTTAACAAAGAAGAAACAGCAAAGCAGTTCATTAAATGGTTTTCTAGAACCAGTCATCAAATGAAATAGATAAAATACAGATCAAACAGTTGTTATACGACACAAACACTTGACCATGGTTCAAGGGATGTTTGAGTGATTTCAAAGCGTTTGATTTCTTTGGAATTGAAGAGACCCAGAAAAATAACTTGTACAAGTGTTTGTTTTTGTGTTATTTGAGAACTAATTAGAGTGCTGTTTCCGAGTAACTTTGACACTTGAATGAAATTTATTGGAAGGGGTTACGCTACGACAACGCATGTGAATCCTTTACAAAGGTCGAGAAGGGAACCTTTTCTTATTCATTTGAAATACCTGTTTGGATGTTGCAATAGATCCTGATGTTACAAGTTCTTCAGAGTTTCTGCTTCTAGTATTGGGAACTCCAAAGATCCTGTTATGTACCACCTCCTTGAAAGTCCAAATTGACCTGTGGAGACCTCAGGCTCAGCTCCTCGCATTAAGAATGTATATTTTTCGCGCTTAGCTCCTCCAGTGGAACACTAACCTACTGGATAGATAAAGAATCATTTTTATTATGTGTGTTTAGGCTAGCTTCCGTTCATGGTCAGGGTCAATTTGCTCGTTGAAGTGACCTTAATTTCATGTATTGTAGCAAAAAAGAAAAAGGTTTTGAAGAAAACAAACCGGGCATGAGTAATATAACTTGTTTTACCAATGCCACCAAGCCCATATATAGTCAGGTTCAAATTCAAACTATATATATATTCACTCATGTCGTCTTGGAAAGGCAAAAAAAAAAAATCCAACACTGTCAACTTGGTATCTTTTGCCTGATCATTTATGTGAAATGTGCAATATCCTTCCATGACACTTAATTAAGGATGTCGAATCTAGTAGTTAGTTGGATTAGACAGGATGGAAACTGTTCGGATTCGGATTGAATGTGGTCAATACCATATTCAACTAATAGAATGTTTTTGTACCAGATCCCATTTTTTACATGTAAACGGATATTTGGATATTCATCATGCAAATTCGAACATTTTTTCAGATTCAGTAGCTTAAAATCAAAACCATATCTGCATCCAATTATAATCGGATATGGTTAATTTTGGTTTACGTACCAAGTGCAACTAAAGATAATTGAATTCGGGATAAAATCTCCATACGTAAATCACATTAATAATTATGAATTCAATGTGAAGTTTTGTGCCGGAGCCCGAACCAAATCTGAACCTAATTAACAGATAATCCAACTTAAATATATAAATATATATATATATATATATATATATATATATAAGTTGGATTATCTGTTAGGTTCAGACATACCCGACAGATTAGCTATTCGGGTTCGTGTGTTACCTTAATTTTGCAATAGGATTCAGTGGTTCTTAGATCCAAACTAAATCTGACCCGTACGTTGACATCCTGCTTGACCAATGCGCGTTCCCACGTCGGGAACATGGAATGTATCGTTTTGGGAGTTCGTACATGCATAGTAAATGAAACACAAGGGAAGGAAACTTGGGTTTGAAGTGTTTGACTCTTTTTCTTTCTTTTCAATAAACAATGTTGCACGCTTGGAGTGGCAAACCCAAGGTCAAGGAGAAGAGACAAGAGTTGGTCCTAACGAGGGCTCAATTTGGGGAATTACGTTGGTTTGGTGTCCCAAGTAGAGATTTTGACTGTGAGCAAAGTATCATTTATGAAGGATTCGTTCTTGTGTTCTCAACATAGCAGACATAGTTGGTAAACTCAATATTTACAAATTACAAGTAGTTACCATGAGTGGTTGACTTGGTCCACATTAGGTTTTCTTTAAGCTTGTTTACACCCTTCCTTACTTTACACGCATTCCTTATGTCCTAATTAATGAATGGAAAATACGAAGTAACCATGTATTTTGTTGAGTGCAAATTTTATTACCTTCTCTTCATTTAGATCATTTTAATCTTTATTTACTTTCAAATGAATCTAGGAAACGCCTATTTGGCTATAAGTAAGTTTCCTTATGATTTTGTATGTTATAGCTTTGGAATGGAACATAAAAACTGTGCTGCCTTGTGTTGATTTATGAAATTAGGAAATTTTTATTTGGCTAACCATTTTATTTTAGTTGAAATGAAAATGAATAGGGCAGGAGTTAATAGATAAAACCATAGCAAGAAAAATGACCATAAGATTGATAAGCACTTTAAGAAATGGAATCACCTCCTATGGATGAAATGATTTTTTGAGGGTATGAATATAAGAATGAATAAAACAATATTTTGTGCAGCTTAAAATGGATGAAAACTGCTAATGGATTCGGGTGGATCCAAAACTGGTCTAACCGGTACGCAATGAAGTTCCAATACCAGTACCCATGTAGACACGAGTCGACAGGACTAGGGAACCTTCTTGAAGAGCTCATGTGACACGGGACCGAGTTTATGGGCTTATGAAGGGGCTAATAGCAAATATTATTTGCAGGGTGGCTCAAATTAAAATGCCACGAGCTCTTGATTTTCCTGTATTTTCAGTTATCTTTTAAGCATTTTATTTTATATTTGAGGATCTACCTAAGAAAGATCCCAAGGACGAAGTATCCCTGACACCGCACGGTATATAATATTACCCTAAGGGAATGAGATTAAGGATCAAAAGCGCATTTCTTTTAACACCCAAGTTCTGATATGGGTGCTTTTGGATCAGGAGAATACAAAATACAAGGAATGTAACAAAATGTGAGCAAGCTTTATTCCAATGGAGATTTGAGCTTTTTTGCGTTAGAAGTTGATGACTATATTAGAAAAAGAAAGAACACATTTTCCTATAAAGAGTGGAGGAGGGGGGTGAGTTTATATCGAAACTTTCCTTTTTCTTGGTTTGAAAGAGGATAATGAGGAAATCCAGAGCATGATCAATGTAAAAACAAAATGATTGAACATCCCCAAAAAGGGCTGCTGAATTTGTAGTCTCTTGAGATTCCCCCCTCACTGGAATTATGAACCTTCTGTTCTCAAGAACACTGTCTGACTTGGGGTTTCTAGGTCGTTGTTTATAGTTTATGTGTGTGTGCGTGTCTGTTGCATGAAAACTTGCTTCAATTACCCGAAAGATCGGCCTAAGCTTCGGCACCAGCCTCCTTAAAAGGAAGCACAGTCAGTCATTGAGCAGCGAAGTTTGTGAAGAACCCTCTTTAGTACTTTGAGCTCTCTCTCTCTCTCTCTCTCTTTCAAGGAGCTTCTGTTCTAGATTTGCTCAGCAGACTCCACGTAGCTGCTTCTTTCACTCTCTCACGAACATAGAGTAGTTTCCTTGGTTGGTCTAATTTAAATTTGAACAACGATTACAACAAGGGTTCTCTTTATTACGGCTTGCGTCTGGTATTAGTATAGACTGTAAAACTTGAGACAAGGCAAACTGCAGTCAAGTGTTGAAAGCAGCTGTAAAAACATTTCTTGGTGCCAAGAAAAAACTTTTTGGAAAGAAAGATATGGAGGAGAAGAATGAAGCAGACAAGGTTGATGAATTCATGCTGCCTGGATTTAGGTTTCATCCAACAGACGAAGAGCTCGTCGGGTTCTATCTCAAAAGGAAGATACAGCAGAGGCTTCTTTCTGTCGACCTCATCAAGCAGCTGGATATCTACAAGTATGATCCCTGGGATCTTCCAAGTAAGTCTTGAAGTTTCTCTCAACCGGGCCTTACACTTCTCTTCTTGCTGGGAACATGTTTTACTTCGATATGGTTATTCATTGCTTCCATAGAAGAAGTTATGAATCAATCGAAGCTCAAACATGAAGCTATTAAATATACTAGCCTCCTGTGTGTAAGATTCTACTAATAGATTGCTTCATTTTTTTTCTCATTTGATGCTTTAATGCACATATTTCTTGTGAAAGAAGGGCCTCCTCCAAAAAGGGAATTCATATTTAAAAAACAAGCTTAGTTAACCTTCCAGAAATGGACAAATTAGTGGTTCTATGATGCTTTCACCTATGTTATGAGCAAAAAGAAAAGAAAAGTATATTCAGAGCTAGAACTAGGCAAAGACTTCTTGTTTCTCCTCTTGGTTGTCCCTGAAATCTAACAGGCTACTCTCTCTAATTTTCTGTCATCTGTGCAAAAAGAGTTGGCGACTGTCGGCGAGAATGAATGGTATTTCTACTGCCCAAGGGACAGAAAATACCGAAACAGCACGCGGCCTAACAGAGTCACTGGAGCAGGTTTCTGGAAAGCCACAGGAACAGACAGGCCTATCTACTCCTCTGAAGGAACCAAGTGCATCGGACTCAAGAAGTCACTCGTCTTCTACAGAGGCAGGGCTGCCAAAGGAATCAAAACGGATTGGATGATGCATGAGTTCAGGCTACCTTCTCTCACTGATTCAAGCTCCACAGCTAAGAAGTCACTGGATAAAAGCGTCCCTCCAAATGTAAGCCATGAACTAAGTAGGCTAGTTCATCTATTTATTCCTTTAAAAACCATACCCATAGATAATGTTGACATAATAACTTAGGGTTTTTTTATTCTTGGGCTTTCAGGACTTATGGGCAATCTGTAGGATCTTTAAGAAAAACAATTCCATAGCTCAGAGAGCACTATCTCATTCTTGGGCATCTGCAGTGGTTGACACCGACGTCCACTGCGATGCGTTATTTCAGACTGTAAGCTCCTGTCAGTTTACTTCAGAGAACATCTCTTGCGCTACTGAAACTGGGTCAGGAATTCAATTCTGCTGTAACAATGATTACTTGCAAACATCGCCAGCTGTGGACTATTTATCTATAGATTTACCAGCCTATAACAAACCAATGATGCAATCTGCTTGCAAACCAACTACATTGTCTATTCCAATTCACACAGAGGAACCCGTCAACTGTATCTTCTCCCCACTTGACATGCTCATAAACCTTTCCTCAGGCATGGTTGGTGATGGCATGAACAAGGTGGCCACAAGTATCGACTTCGGACAGCAACAGCAGCAGCAGCATGGTGCCAGTTCTACTGAAAATTTACAACAGCAGAATGGAGAGGACGAAACATGCATGAGGAAGCCTTACAACAACTGCTTGGCCAACAGCCAATTGGCAATGACAAGAGCAGCTGGCTTCCCATTCAGTCTGCAGTCGAGCACGTTTGAAGCACGGAAAGCCAATTTATCATGGGCTTCTCCAACCACATGTCTGAGTGACTATTCCACAAACAAGTTGTGTATTTGATACGAAGCGACATCTAGCAATTTATTTTCAATCTGCAACAAAAAAATGGGAGAAAATGTTGTGAGAACATCATGCATGTATCAACTAATTAATATACATCTTTATACGCTAGGGTTACGAACAAACTTGGGTTGCAACACTGTGTTCTGCCTTATGTTTTTTTCAGCTTTGTATGATCTTTTAGTGCTTGTTTTATTGATACAAGCTTCCAACATTGAGAAGAAAATGCACCAAATACAAGCAGTACACAGTAATTCACAACAAACCAGAGGCAAAGGTTAAATGATAAAAGCATGCATGGATTTACGTGGTTCGGTGCTAACACCTGCATCCACGAGTTGGGTTCTCACTCTAACGAGCAAGAGAGTGAGTTTCCACTTATTTTTAAAAAGAGGAATTGCAATTGGTTAAGGGTATCTTTTCCACAATCAGCGGGTCTCCCTTCTTTAGAATAAAGCTTAATCTTAGTGACCACATCATATCTAACTTCTAAGAGAATTCCCACGCTGGTCATCCTTATCTTTTCATTTGAGTTTGGCGCCATCATCTCCAAGATCTTCTAAATCGATCTTTGCTTTGTTTGACCAAGTAAACTTTGGATCAATAATATCATCAGCTCCAGATCTGCTAGTATTTTTAGTCCCCCTCAAACTAGACGATGGTTGCGCCCAAAGTCGTAGGTTGCTTCTAAAATCTTGAAACGCGGCATTTGGTACTGCCTTAGTGAATACATTTGCAACCTGGCTGAGAAGACTTCACAGTGTGTGATAAGAGTTTCCAATGCCACTTTTTCTCAAACAAAGAGGTAATCAATTTATACATGTTTCATGCGAGATTGAAAAACAGGTTTTGATGAAAACATTGAGTGCAGAGATGTTGTCATAGAACAAGGTAGGAGGAGGTTGAGCAATGTAGATTCCAATGTGCAAGGAGTATAAAGGAAAGTCATGTAAGCTTTGAAGCTATCAAAAGCCATTGCCCGATATTCAGCCTCTAAATTAGATCGGACTACCGTTTGTTGTTTCTTTTTTTGCATTCCATGAAATGCAGTTAGCTCCCATAAAGATGCAAAACCCAATGGTACATCTTCTAGTAAGGGGCATCTGGCCCAATCTGCATCAGATAGAGATGACTTGGAAAGTAGTAAGTACCATGATCTATGGTCCCATGAATATATCGTAAAATTCTTTTAACCATTTGTTAACAAAAAATTTGTGGTAAAAGAAATGGGACTTACAAAAGATGTGTAACTCTCATCTTTTTCCAAGAGAAGGCAAAGCAAAAGAAAGTTTTCAATCTCCATGGTTTGAAGTTCACTATCGAGAAATCTCGGATTTGAGATTTTGACTACTCATGAAACGAGATATGCAATTGAAATCAATTGTGTATAAGCACTTATGTAGAGAATAAAAAAATGTAAGGAACAATAAAATAGAAGAATAAACTATCAAATTGATCAAGAAAACTTACTTTTTCGAACTATGAGGTCTATTTATCTTTTGATCTCCTCTTTGGTCTAGCATGTAAGCACGATGGTTGTTGCAATGGCTTCAGCAACAACTCCTCATAGTTATGACAGTGTAGGGATCAAGCCGAGAGAGGGTTATACTGAAGACAGGCCTAAGGTAAGCGTTCTCCCTAGGGCCAATACTCAGGCAGAAGATTTCTAGATCTTTTAGACTCTAGAGGTTAGCTCATATTTATAGGAATCTTGGATGGGATATGAGTCAAGTTTTTTCTTAATTCGAATCCAACCCAAATGGATTTGTACTTATCCCAAAAAAGAGATAGAGTTCATTCAAAAAGAGTTCTATTTGGGATAGAAGTTTGGGTTGGATGTGATAGGATAATGGGAGATTAGGACTTAGAAATATTCTATTTTTTGTTCTAGGGAGACATGGATAGGATTTTGGGTGGTTTCTCTTTAAATGACGCACGTGGATGGGGTCTTCTAGAGATTTCATATGGATTTGATACAGGAATTTTGGATCTCCATGTTAAAATTAGGTCATACTTCATATCCATTATGACAGGATAACTTGTTTTGACCATAACTTCATATTTGGATGTTAGATTGAGACATTGTTTGATACATTAAAAAGATAACATCCTCAACTTTAATTTATCTTTTAAGTAAACAACTAAATTTGATTGTGTTGATGGTAAAAAATGCATTCAAAATGGTCTCTACCTAAAAAATAAGATTTTTACTAAAACAAGTTACCTTGTTATGGTTATAACTTTCTACTCTGATATCATATTGACTTGATTTTTAACTTGTTGGAGAGTTAAGATTCTCTTATTTTGGACAAAAGTCTGGATGTTTTTTTGAGGCAAAAAATAAAGTTTAAGTTAATAGAACTTTAAAATAACCCGATCAAAATTAAGGTGTCCACAGATGTCCCTCTTTGTTATTAATCGAATGTGATTCGATTTATGACAAAGAAATAGTCACCCCCCTCAATATGGGATCAGCCAATTTTAGCAACAACTAGGTTGCCGAAACTGTTTGGGTCTCGTCGAACGATGTCAAACCAGTTTTTAAGGATAACTGAGTTATCAAGACCATGTTTGGTCTCGCCGAATGAGGTCAAGCTAATTTTTGAAAACCACTGAGTTATAGAGATTGTTTGAGTCTCACTGAATAAGGTTCGGTCAATTTTGGAAGGTGAACTGGATTGTCGAGATTCTTCTTGGTCTCGCCAAATGAGGTCAAACCAATTTTTGAAAGCCACTGGATATTGATTTTGGCTTTTCAGGATAAAGAGTTGGCAACTCTCAGGGTTGTTGTACAGGTTGTACCATCTCATGAGACGTTATCCCTTTGTATTGCTTACTTGGTATGAACCTGTGATTGCTCTTGGCTATCATTGGCCACTTTATTTGTATGGGAGAGAAAAAATATTAGGCTTCAGGCAAGGGTAGCAAATGAGGTATCTAGCTCCCCTTCATGCCTTTTAAGCACATTTTTTTTTATTTTTTGTGCTTTTGTGATTTTCTTTTTTTCTTTTTCTTTTTCTTTTTTCTTTTTCTTTTTTGCAAAGAGCTTGTGGAGACAAATACAAAAGAGTACTACAACTCTACCCATGCACAATTGCAAATAATAGACATGTTGACAAACTAGTGGTTCACAGACAAGGTAGAGCTGCCCTGGTAGGGGGCACCTCCAATGCTTAGGGAATAATTAGAGATTGTGTGCTCCTCATCAGCTTGCTATTTGGCTATCAGAGGGGGTCACTTAGACCAGATGGTTCAGAATTCCAAAGGATAGAGTTCTCTGCGCACCTCACTCCTAGGATCCATATGACTAGACTCTTGCATGCCTATGATGCATAATGTGGAAATGTGCTTTCATGATATGCAATGGGACTTATGTTTTTTGTAGAAAAATTAGTAGTCATTGGTGATTGGCTTGTGACAACAATGAATGATTGATCATTTAGGGTCAAAGACTTTTGCTTATTTCTTTTTTCTTTAAAAATTTAGACCATTTCTAACAAGCTAAGTCTTGTGCTTAAGATTCCTACACCACAGAATTTTCTCTTCTCAAGTTAGATAAGATAGGGATACTCAGCTTGATTGAAAATTTTCTTTTCTAATTCTTCCTTGACTTCAAACGACTAGTTATAGGGACATAAGATCAAGTCTCAAAGCAATTCTATTAGGTCTAATAGTCTTCACTAAGGCTTAAACTCTAAAGGACTAGAGCTTGATGAGAATGTATTTAAATACATTTTCTGCTCCTAAGTAAGTTCCTTGAAATTTTTGTTTTTGGCTCAAACAGAGTTTATTTTTCACTTTTGCTATCCTTTGACCTAAGACATGGCAATCATGGGTATTCAGTCCATGAGAGATGCCACTATCTATTTAATATCTTCCTTTATAAGCCATATACCTAGAGTCTTCTACCTTGCCATAGGTCCAAAGGTAAGTATTGGTTTTCTCCTAGAACATACTTTTTTATTCTAACCTCTACCCCTAAGGTAGTTATATGGCTGGAGTCGGCCACCACACCATAGATACAGAGGCGAGTATTAGCTTTTTTTTCTTGTCTAACCTCTACTCTTAAGGCAATCATATGACCAAAGTTTGTCATCATGCCATAAACTCAGAGTAGGTGTTAGCCTAAATTCATTGCCTATTTTTATGCATTTTTTTTGTAGACCTTTTTCTTGGTTCTTTTTTTGTATGTTTTTTCTTTGTTTCCCCTATCAAGATAAAAAGAAAGGCTTCCTTGGATGCTGACCTATGAGGCAAATTAGCACCGAAGGTATTCAATATCTGACTCTTTTTTCTGAAGAGTTGGTTACCTATATGAGTTTTTAATAGATCTACACTTATGCATTGAGAATAATCTTGTGTCTTTATAATTCATTTTTATAGACTCATGGGCTAGAACTATTTGATTAAAGCATATTGTTCTTCCTAAATCATTTCCTTTTCTTCTCTTAAGAATTAGATGTTCTATGTGATAGGCTCTCGTGTGCAGAGACACACTTGAGAGAAAGACCATTTTGAAAAGAATTGGATCATGGATAATATATTTTTAAATGTGATGAATTAACTGGATCCAATTGCTTGATCACATCGGCGTTAATGAGCTAATATGAGTACTCAAGAATAACCTTTTTTACTACATACAGACCCTGCCAGTTTGGGCATCATTTCCCTAAAGGATGGCTATCACTGTGGTGAATCCATTCGAGGACAAGATCTTCGACCATAAATGATCACTCAATCACATGTTTTATGTAATGATGCTATATCCCTCTCTCATAATTATTTGAGACAAGATGAATTGGGTTTCTGAAATCGTTTGGGTCTCACCGAATGAAGTCAAGCCAATTCAAGGGTCAACTGGCTTGTCAAGATTGTTAGGGTCTCACCAAACAAGGTCAGGCCAATGTTAGGAACAACTAGGTTGTCAAGATCGTTCGGGTCTCGTTGAACGAGGTCAACCCTATTTGGGATAAACAGTTTATATGCTCGTCTACTAGATGTCCCCTCTTATCTAATGGGGAAAGGTTTTCCTACTTTTCAAAGAGAACTCAGGTAACTCTGTAATATCCTCTCTCTTGGTTCTACACTTAGTTTTAAACTCCTTTGAATTATTTCCACATGATTTTCATAAAAAATGCATCATTGGATATGTTAGAGAAAACAAAAATAAGGGGTTTAACACAAGCTTATTTAACCTTGTTGATAGGAATAGTATGCTTCTACAATGAAGAGATATGCTTGGACCCTAAGAGGGAAATTTTTTTGGATTTTCTTCGTTTTTTTAGATTTTTAAAACTTTTTTTTATTTATTTTTTTGAGATTTTTCACTTTTTTATTTTTTAAGATTTTTTTACTTTTTGATTTTTTTAGATTTTTCACTTTTTTATTTTTTTGGTTTTTCAAAAGACAATTTTATATAAATCTGGTTTTCGAAGGCTTACCTAAGAGTATGAAATGATGACTCATGTTGGACGCCTTTTTTCTCAATAATGTTGTGGGTCTACTTTGGCTTATTGCCTTGTGGTGATTCTCCTTAGGAGAAGAAATGGAAGGGCTCGTATTGTTCTTTAACTTTTGAGATTGAAGGTTGAGTTCATGCCAAAAAATTTGTTAATTATGTGCCATCTGAAGTAATTGAACCTTGTACTAAACTGATGGTGGTGGTCCTCTTTTTGAAATGATTCTTCAAGACCATGTGATTTCTTCTTTAGCTCCCTTTCCTCTTGGCCTTTTATAACCAAGACCCTAAGTTGCCACCTTGGGTGTTGTTGTGAGAGGTACTTTTATCCTTTATTGGCTTTTTCCTAGACCGTCAAAAGATTGGTACCCCATATACAATGCAATTCTTCACCCATTAATATACTTTAAAATATGTCAGTATTGGGGTTGACCCTTGAGATAAGAGTCATTTATTCTTCTTTTGAACCTGAAGACTTTGGGTATTTTGGAGAGGTCTATAACTGACACTTGGTCTGAACTGGATGATGCTACAATCATGACTGAGCTTAATGAGGGGGTGTTTCTTCCTATGACCAAACAGTTGGCATGTTTATTTTCTCTTCAGGTCTGGACAACATGGGTTGTATTGTTCTAATGGTAGGGTCATTTGCATACACCACCACAATTTGATCTTGCCACAGTATTTTGATATACTAGTGGAACGTGGAAGGGACAACCTTAAGGTCATACATCCAAGGCCTCCCTAACAAGTTGTAGGAGAGTGACACATCCACCACATGAAACAATGCCTTTTGAACAATGTGACATATTGCCACAACCAATATCATGTTCCCCATTGTAGTCGTGGTGTTGTCATATCCGCTAATCTGGATCACATGCTTCCTTAATTCTATTTTTGAAATGTCTACTGGATCATAATTTATATGTTTAAATAAAAATGTAAATTCCATGACTTGTGGGATATAACTAATAGAAAAAGTAAAAAATAAGAGATAACAAAAAAGGTGGTTGTTACACATCTTGCTGGCTGAGAGGAGGGCCTTCTAAGGTCGATCCAACAATCCTTATCCCGCAGATATGATCCCAATCTTGCCAAATTTCCGTTGGCAAAAAATCAGGAAAAAATAACCAAATGTTACCAACTTACCATGTTACCATCAAATGTAACGTGCTAGCCTTGTCAACGATAATATGGAATGTCAACATTCCATCTTTATCATTAATATTCTTGCTTATGTCTTTAACCAAAATTTATATTTTTTGCAACATTGCCTAGCGATAGTAACCTTTAATTCCTCCACACATAGGTTTGACAGTAAGACATGGTCTTGTATAATTATAGGGCTCCCAGCTCCAGAATTTCTTTTCTTCTGATTTTCCACAAAGTCTACATACACCAAGCAATGCTCCTCAAACAAGAGCATCATCAATCATGCATGGCATTGATGAACCTAGCTGCCTCTTTTACTTCTCCCAATCGGCTTAAGCACATCAACCATGCATCATCATGGAATGTCTGGTTTGATACCATAATCTTTATTCATGGGAATAAAGATTTTAATGCAGACAGAAAAGTCCAACAAAGTCACAGTGTCTAGCTTGATCGATTCCTCAGTTATTTGGTCAAATATTTGAGAGTCTCAATGCCTTCACCGCCAGTCCAATACATTAAATTTGTTGTATGCAGAAGATAAAACATTTTGCTTCAAAATCCCTTACTTTTCCACATACTATAACTAAAGAACTGCTTATTGAAAGGTTAAAATCTTGACATGTTCTCGCAATTTGAGCAATGAAAATATTTTGCTCAGCTCCAAATGTGGAAAGCACCTCAAGAAAAGCTAATGCAATAAGAAAATCATTCATTCCTACACTATAATTTAGCATCTGATGAAGATGCATCGAGGCGTCTTTACCATATCATGTGAAAAACTTAAAAGAAGAGATGTGATCCATCTAAGACATCTCACTGAACACTCCCTGGGTAGAACACTCTACAGAAAGAAAATTTATGTCACATGAGATTTCTTGTTTAAGTTTTAATTAATTAGTAGTATATATGAGGACCTTATGGAAGTAAATTGGAGTATCCTTTTGATATAGGAAGAAATCTTTTCATGCTTTGAGTATATATTAAGAGGTGGGGTCCTAGTCTCTAGAGTATTCTTCTAACATAGGAAGAAATCCATTACGTTGTGACACGAGTGTAGTTTTTTCAGATTTTATATATATAGTAATGCTATGGTGCTTCAAGAGCACCTACTCCCATATACTAGAATTCATAATTGTAGGTTGTATTTTCTCAATTAGACTTATAGATGTATTCAACATGGTTTATTTGGTAGGAATCATGCTTCAGATCATGTTTTTTGGACATAAAAATAAGATTTTTTAAGTCATGAAATTTTGATACATTGTAAGCCATTGATTTTTAAAGGTCTTAAAAAACCTCCATATATGCTATAATCACATGATCTAAAACTTGTTTTCTACTAAATAATATTTGTACATCATATGTACAGGGACTTATGAACTAAAAAAGTTTGAAAATCTAAAGCTTCTATTTGGTGAGAGTAGGTATTCCAGGAGCACCATATCATTACTAATATATAGGGAGAGAGGAGCCCTTTTCTCAATGCTCGACAAACAAGCAAGCAGTGAAAAGAGTTGATAGGGTGAAAAGAAATCAGGGTTCTAATAAGATCAGTTCATATTTGAGTATAAATTGCCAAGAAAATCCAGTCAATCCATCCCAGGATAAGATAAAAAATAGGATCAAATGTAATCATGCTCAACAAGGCAAGAAGTGTGAAGGTGCTCAACATGGCAAGATGAAGTGTGATCCTACTCACACGTTTTCCCCCCAAGATGCTCAACAAGATAAACTGAAGTTTGATCATGCCTACACATTTTTCCAACAAAGCAAGAGTGTGAAGAAGCTCACACATTTTCTCAACAAGGCAAGCCGAAGTGTGAAGGTGTTCAACAAGGAAAGATGAAGTGTGGAGATGCTCACATGTTTTCTCAACAAGGCAAGATGAGGTGTGAGGCTCAAACAAAGGAAGGTGCTCACACGTATGAATCTGGAAGGGATTTGCCTCAAGTCAAGGCTATCTTTTGCAATGGAAAGAATGACCTACCTATGTCAATAGAGTTGATACAAGGCAAGTCCAACTCTTATTATCACCATAATGGTAAGGACTCTATCATGGCTGGGAATGGAAAGGCATATAAAGACAATCTAGTTATGGCAAGTCTCCACCTTGCAAATGAATCAAATAAAGAAAAAAAGCAATGTGAGGATGAAGACAATCAATTCAAGACTATTTTACAAGAAAATGATGAATTCAAAGGAATCCTTAGTTGCAATCATGCCAAGGTGGAACATTTGAAAATCAAGCACACATTCAAGGAGGCAAATGTGTGTCGGATTGATCCTCTCAATCAAGAAAAATGTCAATTAAGGAGGAATGTATGTGCCTTGTACAAAATTTCTTTATGATCTTGCTAAGCACTCTTTGTATTAAACGCATGAGTGAACTCTTGAACAAATCAAGGTAGAGAGGGGGGTTTTATCCATGGACATAGGTCACATTGACGTTATATGTTTATTGTGTTCTTTCTCTACTCTCATTTTCTTTCTTTGTAGTATTAGAGCTTCGCTTGGGTTAGGTTTAGTCACTCACTTTTGCCTCTTTCTATGAGTTTTTTTGCCATGGCCTCATCCTCTTCCGCTACAGGATCCTCTTTATTTTCATATCAGGACACCATGAACGTGTCAAACTTTGTGTTACTTAAACAGAATCACAGCAACTTCTTGTTATGGGAGACATAAATCTTTGTGCTTGTTGAAAGCTAGGATCTTCATGGATTTATCAATTAGGACTTTCCTGAGCTAGAGCCTACCATCAAACAAGTTGACCAGGGTAATGACGAAGCTTCAGATATTCTAAATCCTGCCTCCCTTGTTTGGCACATATATGATCGTCTCCTCGAAGGGTGGATCACAAGAACTCTTTTAGAGTGAGTTCTTGGCATGGTCATGGGTTGAAAATTTTGAGAGACATCTAGATTGCTCTTGTGGATGCATTCGCACAAGATTCACTTGATGCAATAGATCACTTCTTTAAAAAAAGATAATGACTCTTTGTCTAAGTATATAAGTAAATTGAAAGGCTTATGTGATTATCTCATTGCCTTTAGAAATCGTGTTGAAGACTAAGGTCTTTTGGCTTCTTTAAGGGCTTGGGCAAGGATATGAATCATTTTTCATATATAGCATTCTGCTTATTTTTTAAATCAAATAAAGAAGACCACAAAGGAAAAATCGCATGAGTGTCTTGGGGACCCTATTGGCATTATTCATCTCTTACAAAAAAAAAACTTTATTAATTTTATTAAGGATAATAATAAAAGGTTCTTTTCTTCCTTGAAAAATCATCAAAATTGCCCTTCAAAAAAATTGAAAATAGAAGCCTTGAGCCCTTTGCTAAAATACATTATGACTTATGGGGACCCTCGGATATCTTCTCCAGAGAGAACTACTGATATTACGTTGTCTCTATTGATAATTACTCTTGTTTTTCTTGGTTTTACCCCATGAAAAAGAAATCTAATTTTTTTACTGCTTCAAACATTTTCATAATCTTGTTGAAAGATAGTTTGACAAAAAATTAAAGTTTTTCAATCCGATGTTGGTGGTGAATATACTAACAATATTTTTATTAAATATTTAGATGATTTTGTAATCAAACATCAACTCTCTTGTCCTAAGACTCCTAAACAAAATGGAGTTTTGAAACGAAATCATAGGAATGTTACCGAGTTGGGGATTACCATGCTTTTTCATGCTAACTTTCCAAAATAATTTTGGGTTGAAGATTTTTTCACCGTTGTGTTTTTAATAAATCGATTACCATCTTTATCTTTGCAAAATGAATCACCTTATTTTAAATTTCATCGTATACATTCTAACTATTCTTTTTTTTTGTGTTTTGGAAGTCATCATTTCCCCTATTTGTGTGACTATTGCAAAAATAAATTTGATCATATGACCTTACCTTGCATCTTCTTGGGTTATAGTGTCCATTATAAGGGATATAAATGACTATATCTCTCCACCGAGGAGGATTTATATTTCTCGACATGTGGTCTTAGATGACTCTGATGTACCATTTTAAAATCCTGGTTTTTTGTTAAAAAATGACAAGGTTTAGGGAGAGTTTAGCTCATATCTTGGCCAAGACAATGACGTCAATGCCAAGAATGACATTAATATTGAATCTAAATGGTATAATAGCAGATCCTTGCATGCTGAAAATGATATTTGTGGAACCAATCCACAATTTTTTTTATGAAAACATTGATATTATGCAAAACAACAATGAACAGTTGATTGCTGCTAAGGATGAGGATCAACACATTGAAAGTGAGGATCAACACTCTATTTATGGAAGAAATGGATATGATGTTGGGAATGAGAGACAACAGCTAGTACAACATTCTATCCATATCAGCAATGACTATGATGTTGATAATAAGGGTTGTGATGTGGACCAAAGTCTCAGGTGAGCGTGATTCAACTCCAAAAGTTCAAATCATGCAAATCGGTCCAAGTGTGGTCGATCTTGATTCATTACTCAAGCTCCATATGATGCAAGCCACCTCAGGCATATGGGACCCATGCCAAGTGTCACCACATTAACCATGCAAGTCATCTAAACCAGCAGCCACATCAACAATATGGGATCCACCCATGGATGCCCTCTTTATTGAAGACATGGATGCAAGTAAGACCCACAAAGGATGACCCTTCTAGAAGGATTCATGGAGGACATGTGGACCCCACCCTCTAGCCCCCCCACCCCCTCTGACGCCATTAAGTCTCCCCATGAAACTCATGTAGCCCTTTGGAGTTTCCTCCTTAATGGACCTTGGAAGCCCAAGTGACTCTTGTGAAGTTGGGTCCTATTTAAGTGAATTGGGGGAGGTAATACCTAAGTGTTATTGTTTTAATTATGCCTTGTTATGTGTAATGCTTTTGTGAGAGCTCCTTTAGTATATAAAAGTTGCTCATTTTGACGTATTTGATATGGTGAAGTAAATAGACTTTTCTCTTAAAATCATCCCATTCTCTTCTCTCTTTTTAGTTAACATCCCTCTCTCTCTTGTGGATGTCTCTTTCTCTCTCTTTCCTTACCCCTATGAGTCCCTCTCCATTGACTCATTCACCCTTCTCTAAGGGCTCTTCTCTTTAGCAATTAAAGGTGGTTTAGACCTTGTTTGATTCTGTAATTACCTAATTACAAAGTAGGACCACTTCTATTTTGAGTTTGTGTGGACTGCAACAACATCGTAGAGAACTTAACCCAACTCAACCTTGTACATGGAACTTTGGCCAATCTCGAATGAACCAAACCTTTCTCCAACCTTAGAATGTCTATCTTAAAATGTATAAGTCATTGGAACCCATATCCTAAGCCTCACTTTAGCCTTAACCCTCCTAAGACCAAACATGTCCAGAATTTATTTTCTAACTAGCTTAATTCTTGTAAGAGCTGCAGAAGTTGCCCAACCTAAACCATTAGTCATTTGGGTCTGAAAATTAGACCCAAACTCCATTAGGATAACTATATCAGACCCTTTAAAAATCAAACTTTTATCATATCTTTGTATGGAAATATTGATTTAACAAACCAGGTCAATTTTACCCAAACCCAATCCAGCGTGCAAAAAACTCAATCTCGACTTGCAACTTGCCCAAATTTTAATTCTCAAAATATAAATCCTGCAACCCTGAAATCTGACGCGTACATTTATTAAGGTGTCTAGAATCATCCCCTAATTGTTGGGATATTTCTATCACTTTTTTTTAGTGTACCAAATGTTTTACCGAACCCTATCAGAACCAGCCTACCTGATTACTCGAATTGACTTTTTGACTTAACCCTGAACCTAACCTAGCCCACCTAAGTCTTAATACCTGCAGAATACATAAGGTTGGTAACATCTTGATGTTTTCACCACTGTTCAAAATGAAAAACAAGGGATATCATTTTCTCAATATGAACCTAGCAGCAGTGTCGACATTTAGCTTGGATATTGCAACTCTGATCTAGAGACACTGACTATTCAAGCTGAGGTAGAGAATAATTATCATCCTAATCGAGCTATCACCAAGTCTGTGCATGGGATTTTAAATTCAATCCCAAGTGTCTTAGCTTGCATGACCTTGTTACCACTATTCTTAAGGAACCACATAGCATCAAAGTTGCTCTTTTTCATCCTGAATGGAAGGCTGCCATAGATGAAGAGATAGAAGTTATTCTTGTCAATAATACTTGGAATCTTATTCCAAAAAGAGACAGTGAAAATGTTTTAGGCTCAAAATGGGGTTACAAAGTCAAGCTTAAACCTAATGAGGCTCTTGACTGCCTCAAAGCCTAACTTGTTGCCCAAGGTTTTACTTAAATCAAGGGTGTCAATTTTTATGAAACTTTCTCTCTTGTTGTAAGGCCCGAAAGTATTTGTATTGTTCTCACCATTGCTACCATAAAGATTTAGGACATTCGTTAACTTGAAGTTAAAAATGTTTTTCTTCATGAGATTTTAAAAGAGGAAGTTTTTATAAAACAAGCCCTAGGATATGAAGATATCAATTATCATGATTATGTTTGCAAATTAAACAAGGTTCTCTATGGGCTCAAACAAGCTTCAAGGACTTAGTTTCACAAGCTAAGTGTTTTTTTTGCCAACTTGGGTTTTCATTATAGTTTAGTTGATCCTTCCATATTTGTTAAACATAGTAGCTGCAGAACTCTTATTTTGCTCATATACGTTGATGACAAGATACTAACTGGGTGTAATATCGAGTGTTTAGAAGATTTTATTAAAAAAATTAGAGAGGAATTTTTCATCAAAGACTTGGGACAACTTTATTTCTTCTTAGGCATTAAAGTTGATTATAATGAGTAGGTATGTTTTTTGTGTCAAAAAAAATATGTCAAGGTTCTTTTGGAGTGGGCTCAGATGCAAAGTTATAAAGCCATCACCAATCTTATGGCCCAAAAACATCACCCTAGTTTTACTGAAAAATTTCATGATCCTACCATGTATAGAAGATTAGTAGGATCCCTACAATATTTAACTATTAACAAACCTAAAATATCCTTTAGTGTCAACTATGGTAGTTAGTTCATGCATGACCCCATGGTTGCCCATTTTTAAGCTATCAAATGGATACTGGATTTTGGGATACGTATATTAAAGCGAAGCACCTTGGATCTGTACACCTTCTCTAATGCAGAATAGGTCTGATGCCCAAATGGCAGATGATCAATCATTGGCTTCTGTATCTTTCTCAACAGTAATCTCATCTCGTGGAGCGCTAAGAGACAAAGTACAGTGGCCCAATTCAGTGATGAAATTGAATATAGATCCATGGTCTCCATGTACTGTTGATGAAATCACAAGGATAACTTTTGTTCTTCAAGATATTAGAATTCATTTATCTAACTCTCATTGATGCAATAACACGATGTGGACTCAGTATGCACCGATCCACAATCCAAGATCCAAATGGATCTTGACATGCACGAAAGCTTTTCATGAAAAATGAGACCGAATAGGACTTGGGGAAATAGGTTTTTTTGGGACCCATGCACACTGTTTTGACAGATGCGGCCCAAATGAAAGTTGTGCGTGACTCGCGCAGCTTTCCAACAAACTCAAAATCACTGGATTCAGATCAGCGGTGTTCGTTCTACGGACTCGAATCTGGGACTGACCAACAAGATTATGATAGACTTCCGGATTCTGTGGATAGTCTAATCAATGGGGTTTTTGACCCTTTAAATAGTGGCGTTTGCAAAAACTCCTAACTGAGAAGTCGAAGGTCAGATCCATACCTTTGTAACTAACTAAAATTCATAATTTTCTGAGTTTTTTACAAGGCTCTATGACTTTTTTGAATTCTGGAAAATGGTGTGAGTTATTGATAAAAGAACTAAATTTTTCACTATTCAATAGCAACAAAGATTGATATTTTTTAGGTACTTAAACGAAGATTCAATAAAAACTCAAAACATAAAAACTATAGATCTAGGCTCTAGCTTTTCACAGAATTAAACAAAATGAATTTTTATGCGGAAAATCTCTAAATAATAAAAAAATATCGAACACCACTAAGAGTATTCTGAACCAAACTGGTGACAGTGGATTCCTGTCAGTTCGAGACTTTGATAACAATTTTCAGGGACTCAAACGGCTGATGCACGAACTGGCCTTAACTACAAAGTTATAGAAAAATGTTTTAGCTTTCTGGGAAGCTAAAGAACTTAAGAATCCAACCAGTATCAAGGCCGATACAGGCGATTCTTTAGAGTCATTCCAGACAACTCAGGATTCAGGAATCTGAGATTTGGCAGAAAAATTTGAGTTATGTATTAACCAATAAAACTAGATATTTGTGAACAATAGAATTACTTTGTAATATAAAATACTTCTATTCATTCACTAGAAAAATAACACATAACCTATTGCAACTTTCAATCAATCTTCAACGAGAAACATAAATCGCATCTGATAAAAAATAACAAAAAATGAAAACACATAAACCAAAGAATAATATTCGAATGAAGATGGTAATGGGTGTCGTTGGAAAGCAACCGACACTAATGGAGATTCATGAACAGTAGATCGAACAAACATTAACCATGAACCCAAGTGCCAACACACCAATGGTGATCTTCACAAGAGCACCTTCCACGCCAAAAATGAAGTTTGGTTCTTCTTTCACCAAAAATGTCTTTTCTCTAGAACCAGCCACACCAAAATACATTTTTTTCTCTCTCTAGAACCAGCCACACAACAAATTTCAAAAATGAAGAAGCCTCCTCCCCACCTTGGTCGACCTCTTTTTCATAAAAGCCTTGGAGCTTGGGGAAGAGCCACCATAAAGGAGGTGTGGCCTTCCCAAGCTGTAAACACCCCAAATTTTCACTCACCTCCCCTACATTTCCACCAAGCATCAACATCCAGCCTCTGAAATCGCTGGAGGGCAAAAATGGTCATTTTCTGAGCCCGGACCTTGCAAAAGTCTAAATTTTATCTGAAACTCTCAAAATTTCTCTAATTTTAACTCAGATATTCAAAAATTTTACTCCTGACATGAGACAGACATCTCCAAGTCTTGATTCAAGATTACATTTTATAAGACATGACATTGCATATCATTGCATGAGCATTTCAAATCACTGCACTGCACAGCATGTCATTTCGAGGTCCAGAACTCCTGATTTCAAAATTTTCAATCCAGATTAGAATTTCAACTCTTTTCAAAATTGATTTCAAAACCCTGGGTCTTCAAAATTATTATTTTTTCCCATTTTACCCCCAGGACTCTGAATTTCAAAATATTTCCTCAAAAAAAAACCATCTGGATAGTTTTCAATATGGATTTCAGTCACTTCACCTCAGATTTTTCCCTTTTTGACAATTTCAAATATCTTTCTTTTACAAAATCGCCCTACAAAGGCCAACTCTTTCCAAAATTCCTGTTTTGCCCATTAGTCTAAATTTTTATGAAAATTCCAAAAAGAGGTTTTACTGTCTTATCCTTATGTCAATAAAGAAGCAATGTGGGACCCACATTGAGGTGGTGTCACACAGGCTTTTCTTTTGAAAAGTTGAATTTTGAAAAACCCAAAAATATAGGAGCATTGTCCCCTGGATTGGTGCCACTTGTCATTTCTCTCTCCTCCCATTTCCATGCCAAGTGCCAGTGTGGGGCTACCTTAAGAAGCCGCCACATGTCATCCCATTTATCTGCCATGTGTCACCCTATCCATCCTGCGCCATGTGTCATTCCAAGAGTACCAGGAGATGCCAAGTGTCATAGGTTGTCCTGTCTAGAAAAAGTGGAGCTTGTCTCCTCTGAGGTGGCGCCACTTGAAGTGTGTCTCCTGCAGAGGACACGTGTCAACCTCTCCCTCCTTCTAGAAAAGCAGCCTGACACATGTCTCTCCCTACTTTTCTTAGAAAAGTAGGAGACATGTGTCACTCCTAAATTCCTACAGAAAAGGTAGGCTTGTCTCCTCTGAGGTGGCGCCATCTGGAGTGTCTCCTGCAGAGGACACATGGCAAGCTCTCATTTCCTCAGAAAAAGCAAGTGCCATGTGTCATTTTCTGCTTTCTTCAGAAAAGCTAGAATTCAAATATTCAAAAATCCCCATAGGTGGCGAAAATCAAGAACTCCTACCTTTTTCATCCTGTCTGAGATGGCGCCACATGGCTTGGCCCACCTTCTCTCCCCTCTGCCACGTGTCATTCTCTGCTTCTTTCAGAAAAAGTAGAGGACACATGTCTTCTCCCTACTTCTTTCAGAAAAGTAGGAGACACATGTCACTCCTGGCTTTCTTCAGAAAAAGCAAACATTCAAAATTCAAACAAAGCCTAGGTGGCGCAAATTCTGAGCTCTGATTTTTCCAGATGGCCTGAGGAGGGGCCACATGTCCTTTCCCTCTTTTTCCTCCCTCTTGCCACATGGCATTGTAGGAGCCACCCTGAGGTGGCGCCACATGTCCATCCTCCATTCCTTCAGGGCCAACCTCCATTTGAAATTCGAATTCTCCTCTGAGGTGGCGCCATCTGAAGAACCTCTCCAGCAGGCTGACACTTAGAACCATCCTGGACTGCCACATGTCCAGATCTCCTTTCACCAGAAAAAGCAAAATTCAAATTCCTCTGAGGTGGCGCCTTCTGAGCCCACTGCTCTGTCCTCCTGACATGTGTCAAACACCTTTTGAGGTGGCACCATTCCAGGACTCCACTTGGCTCCATTTTTATTTTTTATTTTATTTTTAATAATGGTAGCCCACCATGAGGTGGCGCCACCTGAGGACTCCCTACAAAAAGTGAATTTGAAATTCAAACTCCAAGAGAGCACCCTCTGAGGTGGCGCCTTCTGGGAGTTCCCTGCAGAGAGAATCAAGCAAACTTTTGAAAAATTCCAAATTCCCCCTGCTGAGGTGTCTCACCCACAAAATTTCCATTTTTTTCTATTAAAACACCTTTTGAGGTGGCGCCACCTGAGGGTTCCCTGCAAAAGCCAAATTCGAATTTCAAACCCCCAGATGGCACCCCCTGAGATGGCGCCACATGGAGGGCTCAGATCCAGCCTGTTTGAATTTCAAATTTTTTCAGAAAAGTTATAAAAACAAGGGTTCACGCCCAGCCTAAAGGGGGATCATTTTTTTTAGCTCTGGTGAACTCGGAAAATCCGACCTAGCCTTCCTAACATCTGATTTTGAACCTTGGAAATCGTTCCCCCTTTGGCGCATTGAAGAAGGTGGAGTAAAGTTCGTGCCGTGGCCAATCCGATTCCAACAGAGCTCGATTTTGGTGGACCATCCGAAGCTCAGAGCGAAGGACGAAGGAAGCTCGTGATAGCTGCCCATTTCAAGAGCTCCTACGCTGCGTAACGAAGCAAGGTGCACTTCTTTTCCCATTGATTGGATTCCATAATTCGAATCGGGGGTCGTTTGAAGAAAGAGCTCATCGGAGAGATGGATTGAGCTATTCTCATAAAACGACATATATAAAAATGTTTTGTTATGCTTCCTTGATGATTTTTAACATTCATATAGTTAGCTAGGTTTAATTAGCATTTTATTTCATTCATTTAGCATATTTCATGAATTAATTAGGATTAATTTAGCCTTTATTTCAATTCTGCTTATTTTCAGTAGGTCTCTGTTTTTGTGAGTCAGTCCACACGTCATTTCATGCATTTATTTTTTATTACAAATCCCAAAAAAATCACGGAATGCGCCCTTAGGTGTCCCTAAAATTTTTCCAAAAATTCGGAGGCATTTGAATTTGTTTACTGCGGTAAACATTCAAAATGGCAAGTCGGGTTTTTTTACCCGAGATGCGTTTTAAAAATCATTTGCCAACTTGTAAAATCGAGATATCCCTCATGGGAGATCCGATTTTCGATCCGAAAAATGTTTTGAACTCGGGAGAATTTTTAGTTTTTAATATGATTTTTTAAAAAAAATTTGATTTTTTTTATTTCTGACAAAAATCCGAGAGTTTGGGACACGTGTCAGAGCCTAATTTGGGCCTCTGAGATCTTGGATCGACTTAGGGCTATGGTTTCTCTTTGTGTGTTGCTCCAAATCCAAAACTGTAAAAAGTGAAAGTTATTTCCGTGGTGTCCTCTGTTTGCATCTAAAATACTGTAATTTTTAGAACAGTGTTGACCCCTACTTCGGATTTTTATTGTCAGCCCCCTGTTTTGCTACATTTGTCTGTTCTGTTAGTTTAGGCAGCAATAGTTATATTTTTATCTGTGTTTCAGTTGATCAAATGCCAAAGTCATAAACATGAAAGTTGTTCATGTAGGTGTTGTGAATAGCTCTGATTAATTTCATAAATTTCCATGGATGTTTGATATTTTTTTAGCATTTTACATCAGATTAGTGTGATTTTTACCTCTGTCAGAACTAAATCCCTGTTATTGAACTCACCATGGCTCAAATCCCAAGGCTGTAAAAACCAAAAATGTTCCATTTCGGGTCTTTTAGCAGTCTGCAAAATATCAGAAGTTTCCATGGTGTAAATCTTGCATGATCATATTAGGCATTGCATTTGGTTCGGATCCATAGGCAAAATCCACCATTTTAGGACTTTCTTTGAATTTTGGTATTTAAATCATATCATTTCATGATTTTTAGCATTCTAGGCTGTTTATCAGAGTAAGTAGATGCTTCATACCGAATTTGGTGCAATTTGGAATCCATTTGAGGTTCGGATTATCCACAATACCAAAACAGGGTCCCGCAGGACCCGGATCCAAGTGAAAAACAAGCGAAATTCGTTATTTTGGCTAAATTTCAAAATGTCAAATTCTGATTTTACAGTCCTAATGTGTTTAGGAGCATGTCATACTGCATTTCATCATCATTTGATTCAATTTGAATTTCAAAATCTCAATTTTACCAAGTTTTCCTTCAAAAAACCCTGATTTTAAAGGTATAACTTTATAATTAGGGGTATTTTGGTCATTTTGACCCCAATTCCGAATTTCAAACTATTTTCTACTGAATTTCCTGCATTTACATCATTTCAAATATCAAGGAAGCACGAGAATAGGGTTTATATCCAATTAAATCCAATAATTTCATAATATTATTGGAAAATCTTGGAAAAACCCACATATTTGAGCTAACCCAATTTCAAGTTTGGCAGGAACAATCAAAAGAAGGAGCTGAAGTCTGCAAATTTCTTTTATTTCTTTTATTTAGTGATGTAATAATTTTGGAATAAGAGAGTTAATTTCCTGCTTAGACTAGGATGCATGTCATATAGTTTGAATTTATGCAATATCCTGATTATATGATTCATGCATTTTATTTCAAAAGCACTATGGATGTTCACGAATGGCACGTGCACCAACTCTTAGGGAGTTGATGAACTCGGTGGAATCCATATTTACGGCCCTAGTCGGAATATGGACGAGACCCAGATCCATCATCTTTCTACTAGTCACATTGAGCCTACACTCTTAGGCTATCTTAAAAATGCACATCATATTTCCAATGTTTTCAAAATCTTGTGCATTAAATCAATTAAACTCGGAACATATTCATGGCCACAGTCAGAATATGTGAAGGATTTACTTTGACTTAATACACATTTTTCTAACAAATTTCCCTAGAAAACCTTTCAAAGTGCATTCTTTCATTCATATCATTTGCATCATGAAATCATTGGTTTTCTTATGATTTTCTTAAGAAAATTTTATTCTCAAGAAATCGATTTCTCAAGAAACTCTAAGAATCTTTCAAAATCGGTTTTCCCAAGTCAATTTCCCCATAGTTTTCCCTGGAAAATGTTATTTTCTTAAGAGCTTCAAAAGAGTTTTCCAATCTTTTTCCAAGATCAAAATCGATTTCCAAGTATTTCAAGGGTAAAATTCCCAGGATTTCAATTTCTCAAGTTTTGAATTTCCTTCTCAAATGAACTTTCCTATGAATTTCCATCATTTTCCTAAGAAAACTCTCAAAGTCCAAGTTTTCCTAAGAAGTGTTTCCCTTTTCAAAGGTTCACCTTTTTCTCAAGAATCACTTCTATTTTCCCAAGATTTTCAACTATTTCTGATTTTTCCACACCTTTATGAACTTTCTTGTGATTTCAAAACCCCTTTCATTTGAGTTTTCTGAGAAATCGATTTTCACCTTTTCCCAAGAAATGCTTTTCAACTCCAAAAGTTTTCCTATGAATTTTCAATCCTCTTTCCAAATAAAATTTTCAGAGCTGGAGTTTTCCTGACAAGCATTTCCCTTCAAATGTTCACACTTTTCCTAAGAATTACTCACATTTTCTCAGGACTTCCAATCATTCATGATTTTCCCAAGTCTTTATAAACTTTCTCAAGATTTCAAATCTTTTCATCTGAGTTTCCTGAGAAATTTACTCTTTTCGTGAGAAATCTTTTCAACTTCAAATATTTTCCAAGCATACATCATGTTTTCCCAAGTTGCATTTTCCAAATCTCATAGCACATGCCTAAATTCTCTGTGCATTTAGGATAGAACATGATTTTGATGATTTAACTAAGTCAAGCACAATTTTGGTCTTTGGTTCGATTACCCCTGTTAAAGGCGGCAGGAACGGTCGAACCTCGTACCGACAGGTCGAGCCCCATCCCATGGATTTTCCCGCAATTTTCAAAAACGGAGGCGAGTATTTCAAAACAATTTACAAAATCCGGTCAAGTTTGAATCGCGAAAGCGTTTCTCTCCTTTTCTCTTCTGCAAGGAAGGGAAGACGGGGAAAAAATTTCGCGACGATAACAGGTTTGGCGACCGTGATGGGACTTGTCCTTGTCTGACCTAAATTATGCTTGACTTAGTTTAATTATCAAAATTATGTTCACAAAATGTCAGCTCTTTTACTTTCAATATCATGTGAGCCTAGGAGCCTAGATTCTGACCTAGCTGACATTGATTGCATATAGCTTAGGCATGGTTTGGTAGGACCATATTGAGGAGATATTTTCATGCTCACATAGACTTAGGTCTAAATACAACTCTCCTCAATTTAGGATCTGAATGCTAACAATGTGTGCTTCTTCAAAGTTTTCAAAATCTATCTCTCTAGGACTTAGAGCCTTCTATTTCTTGCATGTGATCATTTTTTTCAAAACTCCCTTACCTATCTTTACCCGGTCTTCACGTTGCTGGGCTCTCTTCCAGAACCCTAGTTCGGGACAAAGCCTCACAACTGGGCCAATTATTTGGGTTAACACCCCCCTACCACGTACCGCGGGCCACAGTCCGAAGTATATCGGGAGGCGCTCAAGGATGTTGGAAAACCTTACCTTAGAACCGGAGTTGAAACTCTATGCCACATACCTCGGATTTCGATTTGGGTATATCGGCATAACTGGATTGGACAAAGATGATCTGAACTTAGAGTTAGGATTAAGGTCCTACAGCTGTTTTCAAAATGATGCATCTAGAGTCAGCTTTTTAGGGAGTGCTGAATGTGCATAAATGTTATGCAGGATGTGAGTTTGTATGCTACTTTTATTTCTCTCATATTTTTTTCAAAAATATCTTTCCAAATATCCATATTCTCATATTTTCCTTTATTTTCTAAAACCCTGGATGGTTTTTCCCAAATATTCAATTTCTTTCAAAACTCCAGGTGATTTTTCATTCTCCCGTTCTACTGGATCTCGAATTTCCAGCTGCATTTTTATCCTGCCTGCGATTTTCCAAAATCATATGTTTTCTCTCATTGGATTTTCGATTCTGTTGTTTACTTGCAAAATTCTTCACCGCATTTTCCTCGTGCATACCTTGATTATTGTGGCGGAAACTGTTTACCCACTTGCCTTCTCCTTATTCTAAATCTGTTTGCGGATTGTTTTTCCAAAAGATATCTCTTTCCTTCAAAAATGGTGTTTTACTCATCG
Organism: Nuphar pumila; assembly: GCF_984573655.1. Lineage (NCBI taxonomy): Eukaryota > Viridiplantae > Streptophyta > Magnoliopsida > Nymphaeales > Nymphaeaceae > Nuphar > Nuphar pumila. The sequence goes on along the minus strand of NC_143265.1, from coordinate 50,878,118 downwards.
TTGACGACCTCGCCTAGGTAACAAGGCACATTTTCTGTTGTTTATTTCTCTTATAAAGAATGACAACACAATTGTCATAATCCTTATGACGACTCACTCCCTAGTAATGGGATAATCTTCCAATGGTCTACCATATTTTCTTCAATATTTCCTTCCAAAAATCCAAAAACAAAATTCCTCAAAATTTGATCCTATCTTTGCCCTGCAGAGTCCTGCAGAGTCCTGCAGAGTCCTGCAGAGAAAGAGAAAGAGAGAGAATACAAGAAAGCCTTCACAACATTTGATGGTTCAGACAAGGTCAAGGAAGAAGACCGCACCAATTCAGCGTATCAGCTACTCATCAACATCAGAAGGAGAGATGAATTCGCCAAGGTCAGACAAAGACCAAGAGCAGCCAGAAGATGACGGTATCGACCCTCAGATGTATGCGATGTTTCAGAAAATGATGAAGAGGATGATGAGTGAGCAGGCTGGCACCAGCTCAGACAAAAATCCATTCAGTCAGAGAATTAGAGATCGTGTGGCCAAGAGGTCAACCAAGTCCTCTGAGGAGAATGTTCAAGATATTTCAGACGAAGATGATACCGATGAAGAATATGAGGTGCCTCCAGCATTTCAGAAACGTGGCCAAAGGAGGAGTCACAAATCAAAAAGTCAGGTTGCAGAAGAGCCCCTGCAAGCACAATTCAGGGAAATGGCCAGAGTGGTCAAGGATCTGCAAGCCCGCGACAAGGGCAAGAAAGTCTTCACCAGCGAGGACTTCTACGACGGTTTAGAAGGGGATGATGATCTGGAGAATCTTCCCCGAAAATTCATCAAGTTCGATGGTTCTGGCGACCCAAAAGCCCATCTCGCCATGTTCTTCGCTGAATGCTCTAGGTTCAAGAGAGACAACAGAGCATTGTTCTTATGCTTTCCCCGCAGCCTGGAAGGAGTCGCGGCCAAATGGTACGCGGAACATGTCAATCCTATAGAACTGAAAGAGTTCGACAAAGTTGTGAATTTGTTCGTTGAACGATTCTTGTTCAATACTGAAGCGCTCCCAACATTGAGCCATCTCTGCAATCTAAGGCAGAATGAAAATGAAAAGGCAAGGGACTTCATTCGCAGATGGAGAGAGACCTGCAACAAAATAAGGGATCCTATATCAGAAAGACATGCTTTATCATTGATCCTCAATAATTTTTCGCAACCTCTGAGAGGATTAATTTCTACCTCACCATCCAAATCTTTCGTTGAACTCATTGAACGAGCAGAATGGCTCGAGTTGAGTGTGGAGAATGGAGTCTATGAAGGCTTCACATTTTCCAAGAACAACCCTCAAGGTGAACAAAAGAAGAAGGCTCACTTCACTTTTGCGGCTAAATCTTTCAATAATAGCAAAGGCAACAAGAATGATCATGGCAACAGTTTTGAGGGAATCAAGAAACAAAAGGGGAAGGACATCAACAGTGATAAACCTCTCCAATCCATCCCTCAGCATCAAAAGAAAGATCAGAAAAAATCAAAGTGCAAGGACTGGAGAACTGATCGAGAATTCACCCCTTTGGATCAGACACTCGAGAGTATCCTCGAGTATATGCTTGAGAAAGACCTTGTCCGGTTGCCTAAAGCTGCTGATCCTCCAGCAATTATGGGCAGATTCAAAGAACAATTTTGCAAGTTTCATCGAGCAGTAGGGCATGATACAGAAAACTGCTTCGTCCTTAAGAACATTGTTCAAGACTGCATTGACAAGAAGCTCCTCGTTGAAGATGAAAAGGAAGACTAGTCATCCTGACAAAGATTTTTTCTACAATCATTCAAGAAGATGACAATGCCAACAATTTCCCATTTCCCATCTTGCTTTTTCAAAAGAATAATGTAATCCCATTCTCTTTCCTTGATTTTAAAGCATCAATAAAGTCATCAAATTTTTTTCAATAGCTTGGTGTCGTCTTATTTACTTCCTCTTCCTTTTCATAATGTCTCTCTTGTGAAGAATATCTTGAGGACATCTATCAGTCAAGAAGCTTGTCGCCTTATTCATCAATTATCCGTCTTTTATTCAAAATTTTCTCCCTAGTTACACTGGGGCATTTTTTTTGAAAAATTTATCTTTACCTCAAAACATCCTGTATGCAGGCAGGATAAACCATTCTCTCATTTTGCATATATATGCACTCATTTGCATTCATTTGCACTTCATTTGCATTTCATGTGCATGTGCATTGCATTTGCATTGACTATGCACCCAATTCCATTTCCCCTTCAGGTTAAGGGATAAACCTGAATCATTTTCCATAATTCTTCAATTTCGACCCTCGGGTCATCTAATTCTTCAATTTCGACCTCCGGGTCACCCAATTCCCAATTTTAAAATCACCAAAATTCTCAATTTCGATCGCCAGGTCATCCAATTTTCATTCCCCGTTCAGGATAAGGGGATAATCCTGAAACCATTCATAGAAGCAATTCAACTCTCTATAATGGTCCTTGTTCTTCATTGAACTGATAGTGTTCCTATGTGAACTGATAGTCGTTCTTTATCGAACTGATAGTCGTTCTTCACTGAACTGATAGTGTTCCAAGCGAACTGATAGTCGTTCCAAACGAACTGATAGTCGTTCTTCATTGAACTGATAGTATTCCAAGCAAACTGATAGTCGTTCTTCATTGAATTGATAGTGTTCCAAGCGAACTGATAGTCATTCTTAATTGAACTGATATTATTCCCACCGATGGTTGTTCTTAATTGAACTGATATTGTTCCCAGCAAACCGATGGGCGTTCTTAATTGAACTGATATTGTTTCCAGCGAACCGATGGTCGTTCTTAATTGAACTGATATTGTTCTCAGTGAACTGATAGTCACCTCCTTTGAGAAAAAGAGAGGAGAATTTTCGTCACGGATGCGTTAAGCTGGACCTCATGTGCTCTCTTTCATCAAGGATTTCAAGAAAATTTTGTCAATTTGTCAATCAATAGTTGATTTCAGAATCTTTATTGCACTAATCAGTTTACCCTCAGCATTACTTCCAAAAGAGCGAAGCTTTTGCGAAAAGGGATTCAAACTTCAAATTCTTTCTATTGGCCAACCAAAAGGATGAAGGATAAGTCATCGATATGGCCAGAAAAGAAGATTCAATGTTATTGAAAAGTCGTAGATGATTGATATTGATCGCAGTTATGGCACATCTTTAAGGATTATTCTTGTAAAGACAAGGCAGTGGGAATATCCTGAGTGCTAGAAAAGAGAGAATTTACCCAAGTCCCGTTTCCTCAAAATCACCTAAGCTGCAATTAAATATCCGCAAAAGGGATCTCTCACTTGTCGTCAAGATGAAGGCAAATTAGGCGAGTAGACCCCCGGGGCCAAAGAAGATTCGAAACATCTCCAAGATGACGGAGTTTGTGACGGATCCTTCCAGGGAAAGTCCAAAGCACTGTCGAGATGAAGGCAGATGCGATGAACCTCTCGACAATCCCTAAAAGATATTTAATTTCAGTTGTCACCAAAAGATCTCCAAACCCATCGCCCAAGAAGGATCGAAACATCTCCAAGATGAAGGAGTTTGTGACGTACCCTTCCCAAAAGAGAGAAAGAGAGGAAAAAGAAAGAGAGAAAAAGTAAGAATATCTCCAAAATAAAGGAGAATGTAGAAAAAACTCAGAGAGCCAAAAGAGTGCAGAAAGAGTATCATGCGAGAAGCCCTCAGGATATCAAACTGCCAGATCTATCAAGAATCCTCTTTAATCTTGTGAAATTCTATTATCAATATTCTTTCATCAATTGCTTTCATAATATCAAATTCTCTTTCTTGTTCATATCAAGGAAATTGATAGCTTCCTTGAAGAAGGTCAATTGCAAACAATTTGGGTTTCCAATTTCAATTCTACGAAGTGAACCTTGTTTGGAGGTAATGCTTTGGGTAGAAAAGAAAGAATATCTTTGCAGCCATGTGCAACATTTTCAAAAACTTGGAATCAACAACAAAATTCTCAATATTTTGATAATATTTTCTAGCTATCCTAACGTGAAGTGAGAGCTCGATATCCATCTTTGATACATCTAGACACCAATTTTAAATCCCTCCTAAGGACTTGATTCCTTCCCTTCTTTGAGAGCATGAACTCTCAGATTGCACACTTCCCTGTGTCTCCACTGTCCCACCATAGACAGTCTCATTTCGGTTCGAGGTCGAACCACCAATCATTTTCTCGCAAAAGGCAATTTCAAAAGCTGATTTTAGTCTCAGCAATGAGACGCCCAAAACCAACCCCTTTTCAAGCTTTAGGGACCCCATTTTCCTTCCTTTTGCAAAAAAACTCCTGTCGGATTTACTGTGCAAAATCCGAAGGTTCCATCATGATCTCTTCCTTCGAGGATTCTATTCCATTTTCCGCCCGATCAGGATAAGGGTATAAACCTGAGCCTCAATCAAAGAGGTATTTCATCTTCCGCCCGATCAGGATAAGGGTACAAACCTGAGCCTCAACCAATGAGGTATTTTCATTTTTCGCCCGATCAGGATAAGGGTACAAACCTGAGCCTCATTAAAAGAGGTATTTCATTTTCCGCCCGATCAGGTTAAGGGTACAAACCTGAGTCTCATGTTATGAGATATTCCATCCCCAATCAGGTTAAGGGCCAAACCCAAGCTTCGTTCCATACGAGGTATTTCTGTCCCATCCAGGTTAAGGGCATAAAACCTGAATTTCGCTCTCACAGAGTGAGTCTTTTCTCTCCATTCTTCGTTTCATATCTGCCATCTTCTTCGGGCTAATTACTCCACACCCAGTCAGATCCTTCTAACTGGGGCATTTTTTTATATAGCCCAAATTTGGTGTGTTTTTCTTTGCCACTAAGCTCGGCCATGAGCCGGCTTAGTAGCAAAGAGGGGCATCTGTAAACACCCCAAATTTTCACTCACCTCCCCTACATTTCCACCAAGCATCAACATCCAGCCTTTGAAATCGCTGGAGGGCAAAATGGTCATTTTCTGAGCCCGGACCTTGCAAAAGTCTAAATTTTATCTGAAACTCTCAAAATTTCTCTAATTTTAACTCAGATATTCAAAAATTTTACTCCTGACAGGAGACAGACATCTCCAAGTCTTGATTCAAGATTACATTTTATAAGACATGACATTGCATATCATTGCATGAGCATTTCAAATCACTGCACTGCACAGCATGTCATTTCGAGGTCCAGAACTCCTGATTTCAAAATTTTCAATCCAGATTAGAATTTCAACTCTTTTCAAAATTGATTTCAAAACCCTGGGTCTTCAAAATTATTAATTTTTCCCATTTTACCCCCAGGACTCTGAATTTCAAAATATTTCCTCAAAAAAAAACCATCTGGATAGTTTTCAATATGAATTTCAGTCACTTCACCTCAGATTTTTCCCTTTTTGACAATTTCAAATATCTTTCTTTTACAAAATCGCCCTACAAGGGCCAACTCTTTCCAAAATTCCTGTTTTGCCCATTAGTCTAAATTTTTATGAAAATTCCAAAAAGAGGTTTTACTGTCTTGTCCTTATGTCAATAAAGAAGCAATGTGGGACCCACATTGAGGTGGTGTCACACAGGCTTTTCTTTTGAAAAGTTGAATTTTGAAAAACCCAAAAATATAGGAGCATTGTCCCCTGGATTGGTGCCACTTGTCATTTCTCTCTCCTCCCATTTCCATGCCAAGTGCCAGTGTGGGGCTACCTTAAGAAGCCGCCACATGTCATCCCATTTATCTGCCATGTGTCACCCTATCCATCCTGCGCCATGTGTCATTCCAAGAGTACCAGGAGATGCCAAGTGTCATAGGTTGTCCTGTCTAGAAAAAGTGGAGCTTGTCTCCTCTGAGGTGGCGCCACTTGAAGTGTGTCTCCTGCAGAGGACACGTGTCAACCTCTCCCTCCTTCTAGAAAAGCAGCCTGACACATGTCTCTCCCTACTTTTCTCAGAAAAGTAGGAGACATGTGTCACTCCTAAATTCCTACAAAAAAGGTAGGCTTGTCTCCTCTGAGGTGGCGCCATCTGGAGTGTCTCCTGCAGAGGACACATGGCAAGCTCTCATTTCCTCAGAAAAAGCAAGTGCCATGTGTCATTTTCTGCTTTCTTCAGAAAAGCTAGAATTCAAATATTCAAAAATCCCCATAGGTGGTGAAAATCAAGAACTCCTACCTTTTTCATCCTGTCTGAGATGGCGCCACATGGCTTTGCCCACCTACTCTCCCCTCTGCCACGTGTCATTCTCTGCTTCTTTCAGAAAAAGTAGAGGACACATGTCTTCTCCCTACTTCTTTCAGAAAAGTAGGAGACACATGTCACTCCTGGCTTTCTTCAGAAAAAGCAAACATTCAAAATTCAAACAAAGCCTAGGTGGCGCAAATCCTGAGCTCTGATTTTTCCAGATGGCCTGAGGAGGCGCCACATGTCCTTTCCCTCTTTTTCCTCCCTCTTGCCACATGGCATTGTAGGAGCCACCCTAAGGTGGCGCCACATGTCCATCCTCCATTCCTCCAGGGCCAACCTCCATTTGAAATTCGAATTCTCCTCTGAGGTGGCGCCATCTGAAGAACCTCTCCAGCAGGCTGACACTTGGAACCATCCTGGACTGCCACATGTCCAGATCTCCTTTCACCAGAAAAAGCAAAATTCAAATTCCTCTGAGGTGGCGCCTTCTGAGCCCACTGCTCTGTCCTTCTGACATGTGTCAAACACCTTTTGAGGTGGCACCATTCCAGGACTCCACTTGGCTCTATTTTTATTTTTTATTTTATTTTTAATAAAGGTAGCCCACCATGAGGTGGCGCCACCTGAGGACTCCCTACAAAAAGTGAATTTGAAATTCAAACTCCAAGAGAGCACCCTCTGAGGTGGCGCCTTCTGGGAGTTCCCTGCAGAGAGAATCAAGCAAACTTTTGAAAAATTCCAAATTCCCCCTGGTGAGGTGTCTCACCCACAAAATTTCCATTTTTTTCTATTAAAACACCTTTTGAGGTGGCGCCACCTGAGGGTTCTCTGCAAAAGCCAAATTCGAATTTCAAACCCCCAGATGGCACCCCCTGAGATGGCGCCACATGGAGGGCTCAGATCCAGCCTGTTTGAATTTCAAATTTTTTCAGAAAAGTTATAAAAACAAGGGTTCACGCCCAGCCTAAAGGGGGATCATTTTTTTTAGCTCTGGTGAACTCGGAAAATCCGACCTAGCCTTCCTAACATCTGATTTTGAACCTTGGAAATCGTTCCCCCTTTGGCGCATTGAAGAAGGTGGAGTAAAGTTCGTGCCGTGGCCAATCCGATTCCAACAGAGCTCGATTTTGGTGGACCATCCGAAGCTCAGAGCGAAGGACGAAGGAAGCTCGTGATAGCTGCCCCTTTCAAGAGCTCCTACGCTGCGTAACGAAGCAAGGTGCACTTCTTTTCCCATTGATTGGATTCCATAATTCGAATCGGGGGTCGTTTGAAGAAAGAGCTCATCCGAGGGATGGATTGAGCTATTCTCATAAAACGACATATATAAAAATGTTTTGTTATGCTTCCTTGATGATTTTTAACATTCATATAGTTAGCTAGGTTTAACTAGCATTTTATTTCATTCATTTAGCATATTTCATGAATTAATTAGGATTAATTTAGCCTTTATTTCAATTCTGCTTATTTTCAGTAGGTCTCTGTTTTTGTCAGTCAGTCCACACGTCATTTCATGCATTTATTTTTTATTACAAATCCCAAAAAAATCACGGAATGCGCCCTTAGTTGTCCCTAAAATTTTGCCAAAAATTCGGAGGCATTTGAATTTGTTTACTATGGTAAACATTCAAAATGGCAAGTCGGGTTTTTTTACCTGAGATGCGTTTTGAAAATCATTTGCCAACTTGTAAAATCGAGATATCCCTCATGGGAGATCCGATTTTCGATCCGAAAGATGTTTTGAACTCGGGAGAATGTCTAGTTTTAATATGATTTTTTCAGATTTTTCTGATTTTTTTTATTTCTGACACAAATCCGAGAGTTCGGGACACGTGTCAGAGCCTAATTTGGGCCTCTGAGATCTTGGATCGACTTAGGGCTATGGTTTATCTTTGTGTGTTGCTCCAAATCCGAAACTGTAAAAAGTGAAAGTTATGTCCGTGGTGTTCTCTGTTTGCATCTAAAAGCCTGTAATTTTTAGAATAGTGTTGACCCCTGCTTCGGATTTTTATTGTCAGCCCCCTGTTTTGCTACATTTGTCTGTTCTGTTAGTTTAGGCAGAAATAGTTATATTTTTATCTGTGTTTCAGTTGATCAAATGCCAAAGTCATAAACATGAAAGTTGTTCATGTAGGTGTTGTGAATAGCTCTGATTAATTTCATAAATTTCCATGGCTGTTTGATATTTTTGTAGCATTTTACATCAGATTAGTGTGATTTTTACCTCTGTCAGAACTAAATCCCTGTTATTGAACTCACCATGGCTCAAATCCCAAGGCTGTAAAAACCAAAAATGTTTCATTTCGGGTCTTTTAGCAGTCTGCAAAATATCAGAAGTTTCCATGGTGTAAATCTTGCATTATCATATTAGGCATTGCATTTGGTTCGGATCCATAGGCAAAATCCACCATTTTAGGACTTTCTTTGAATTTTGGCATTTAAATCATATCATTTCATGATTTTTAGCATTCTAGGCTGTTTATCAGAGTAAGTAGATGCTTTATACCGAATTTGGTGCAATTTGGAATCCATTTGAGGTTCGGATTATCCACAATACCAAAACAGGGTCCCGCAAGACCCGGATCCAAGTGAAAAACAAGCGAAATTCGTTATTTTGGCTAAATTTCAAAATGTCAAATTCTGATTTTACAGTCCTAATGTGTTTAGGAGCATGTCATACTGCATTTCATCATCATTTGATTCAATTTGAATTTCAAAATCTCAATTTTACCAACTTTTCCTTCAAAAAACCCTGATTTTAAAGGTATAACTTTATAATTAGGGGTATTTTGGTCATTTTGACCCCAATTCCGAATTTCAAACTATTTTCTACTGAATTTCCTGCATTTACATCATTTCAAATATCAATGAAGCACGAGAACAGGGTTTATATCCAATTAAATCCAATAATTTCATAATATTATTGGAAAATCTTGGAAAAACCCACATATTTGAGCTAACCCAATTTCAAGTTTGGCAGGAACAATCAAAAGAAGGAGCTGAAGTCTGCAAATTTCTTTTATTTCCTTTATTTAGTGATGTAATAATTTTGGAATAAGAGAGTTAATTTCCTGCTTAGACTAGGATGCATGTCATATAGTTTGAATTTATGCAATATCCTGATTATATGATTCATGCATTTTATTTCAAAAGCACTATGGATGTTCACGAATGGCACGTGCACCAACTCTTAGGGAGTTGATGAACTCGGTGGAATCCATATTTACGGCCCTAGTCGGAATATGGACGAGACCCAGATCCATCATCTTTCTACTAGTCACATTGAGCCTACACTCTTAGGCTATCTTAAAAATGCACATCATATTTCCAATGTTTTCAAAATCTTGTGCATTAAATCAATTAAACTCGGAACATATTCATGGCCACAGTCAGAATATGTGAAGGATTTACTTTGACTTAATACACATTTTTCTAACAAATTTCCCTAGAAAACCTTTCAAAGTGCATTCTTTCATTCATATCATTTGCATCATGAAATCATTGGTTTTCTTATGATTTTCTTAAGAAAATTTCATTCTCAAGAAATCGATTTCTCAAGAAACTCTAAGAATCTTTCAAAATCGGTTTTCCCAAGTCAATTTCCCCATAGTTTTCCCTGGAAAATGCTATTTTCTTAAGAGCTTCAAAAGAGTTTTCCAATCTTTTTCCAAGATCAAAATCGATTTCCAAGTATTTCAAGGGTAAAATTCCCAGGATTTCAATTTCTCAAGTTTTGAATTTTCTTCTCAAATGAGCTTTCCTATGAATTTCCATCATTTTCCTAAGAAAACTCTCAAAGTCCAAGTTTTCCTAAGAAGTGTTTCCCTTTTCAAAGGTTCACCTTTTTCTCAAGAATCACTTCTATTTTCCCAAGATTTTCAACTATTTCTGATTTTTCCACACCTTTATGAACTTTCTTGTGATTTCAAAACCCCTTTCATTTGAGTTTTCTGAGAAATCGATTTTCACCTTTTCCCAAGAAATGCTTTTCAACTCCAAAAGTTTTCCTATGAATTTTCAATTCTCTTTCCAAATAAAATTTTCAGAGCTGGAGTTTTCCTGACAAGCATTTCCCTTCAAATGTTCACACTTTTCCTAAGAATTACTCACATTTTCTCAGGACTTCCAATCATTCATGATTTTCCCAAGTCTTTATAAACTTTCTCAAGATTTCAAATCTTTTCATCTGAGTTTCTTGAGAAATTTACTCTTTTCGTGAGAAATCTTTTCAACTTCAAATATTTTCCAAGCATACATCATGTTTTCCCAAGTTGCATTTTCCAAATCTCATAGCACATGCCTAAATTCTCTGTGCATTTAGGATAGAACATGATCTTGATGATTTAACTAAGTCAAGCACAATTTTGGTCCTTGGTTCGATTACCCCTGTTAAAGGCGGCAGGAACGGTCGAACCTCGTACCGACAGGTCAAGCCCCATCCCATGGATTTTCCCGCAATTTTCAAAAATGGAGGCGAGTATTTCAAAACAATTTACAAAATCCGGTCAAGTTTGAATCGCGAAAGCGTTTCTCTCCTTTTCTCTTCTGCAAGGAAGGGAAGATGGGGAAAAAATTTCGCGACGATAACACAAGCCTTGCCTCAAAAATTGAATTTGACTAGCCTGTTTTTGGCCATGAGCATTAAAAAGGTCCAACAACTATTTTTGACTTGGAATAGTCAAAACTAAATTTAAACCAGGCCCAAATTGGTTCACCCCAAAGTGGCGCCAACTAGGGCTCCACTGAGATGGATCAAGATCCAGATCTAGATCGTGTATTGAATTAGATCATGCACCAAAACACATTAGAAAATGTAAATGTGAAAAATAAAAACTACCCACGTTCCTCATACACCCTCTAGTACCACAAAAAGATCCTACAGGACACCAGAACTATCCGAATTTGTAGAATCCAACTCTTAAAAAAATAAAAATAAAAAAATTATAAATAAAAATATATTTAGTATGATTCCTCACATGCCAAAATGGAATCGAATAATAAAAATACAATCTCTGAGAAAGATGCAAAATATCTCAGATATTGTAGCATGATAATCAAAATGGGTCTGGGTTGGCAGAGATCCAATTAGACCCTGATAGTCCTACACGATTGGATTTGCTACCCTAGATCGCATCCTGGATTAAATCTTGGGAATTGGATTTAGATCCAATTCGTCTTCAAAACTTGGATCTTCAGAATGCTCTGTATCATTCCCTCCTGGGTCAAAAGGCTTCATCCTCGGAGTCTGTTTTTGCTCAAATGTCATTCTATAATCCCTACACACATTCAAAATGTAATAAGCGCAGAATCTATTCAAGGCAAATAAAAGAGAACTAAATAAGGCAGGAAATTCTATATAAGAATGACAAGAATATTTGTGCAATGTAATGCAATATGCTCTATAAAATGCAATTCAGATAAATTCAAAGCAGAACAATAGAATTGAATCTCAAAAGCATCTAAGATATTATATTTAATAATCTTACCTTGCATCAACATGCTGCAGATAATAACAATATTTGGGTCAACAATGGATAACAATTGACTATTTATCATGCAATTCAAAATATCAATTTTTGCACTAAGATTTTGATAATCACAAGATAAGTCACAAGCAACACAATCTAATAATAGACCAAATTTATTATCGAGATTTGTCAAAGAGACAAAATCAACATTATCTACTAAACTCTGATGGTCATAAATAAGATTTGGGTCTTTAATGTCAACTAGACATATTGCATCATGACTAAAATGAGACTGTAAATTCAACTCCGTAGAAGGAGTTTCAACATCTAAGTGCTCATTGACACATACATCTTGTTGATTCTCATCACTAAAATCCATCTTTTTGACAGTTGACTCGATAATGGATATACTAATGAGACTTGTCAGAACAATGTCTATAATCATGTCAGACGCAACACGGGGGTAAACCATAACATCCATGGGTTCACTATGAGAGTTTTAAAAAATGTTGGGTTCATTAACAAGGATGTCCACAGACTCACTAAGGCGTGGATTGAGCTTTTCAATTTTGACATTAGCCTCGAGAATAGCGGTATAATTGACATGTGGGAAGTCATCAACAACATCTTCACATGCAAGCGTCTCTTCATCTTTGATGCTTTCACCAACTTCTCCCAAGAGCGGTTTATCAAAGATGAAGTTGTCCTCAGACCAGCTTGGATAACCTTCAGGATTTTCCATGAATAAAGGGTTGTCAGAAATGATGTGAGACAACTCTTCATGATCTTCTATGTCAGAAAGTGAAGAAAGGTCAGACAATTCTTCGGACTCTCTAACAAGGATAAGTTCTTCATTCATCTGTTCAAAAAATGGATCAGGAATGACTACACTGATAGGAACATTCTCAAATACAGGTGAGGACTCCTTCACGGTTTTGTCATTAACTTCAATGATAGGATCACTACCGACTTTTGGAGAAGGATCCGCTAGGGAATCCTTTGCGATAGAATGAGATTTCAATAAGTCTTGGGGTTTATGTCTGACGATGAACACATTGGGTCCCTTGATTTGAGATACAACGATCTTAAGGGACTCATGAGGAGACATGGGAATGACAGAAGAAGATGGAGGAACCATAACAGGAATGGTGGATTGGACCACGGATGATGAAGTAGAAGACAAAGGAAGCAAATCTTTTGAAAGAAGCAACTTGATCTTTCTACCCTCAAAAGTGAAGGAATAGACATTGGACTTACCATGACGTATGATATTTCAGTCATATTGCCAAGGTCTTTTGAGAGTAAGATGGTTCGCATCCATAGGGAGCACATCGCACCAGACTTGATCGAAGTAGGTATTTTCAATATAAAACTTGACCAAGCATTGTCGGTTGACACAAACATTGATGCTCTTTTAGAGCCAAGACATCTGATATGGTCGAGGATGAGTCTTACAACTCAAACCTAACTTGGTCATGGCCTCGATCGAAATCACGTTCTCACAACAACTGGAGTCTATGATGAATCTGCATATTTTTCCATTGATAGTACAAGCAGACTCAAAGATGTGAGTTCTTAGCCATCGGTCATTTGTTTCTTGCCGCGGGGCTAAACAAATCTGCCTAGTAATGAGTGCTTCGCCTCTATCAGGCCGTAACACTTCTTTCACATACTCTTCTTCAGGATTTTTCTCAAAAATCTTCTTGTTCTTCATCATAAATAGGATTGGATTCTGGATCCAATCTTGTATCATCCTCAATTTGTGATCTTCGATGAAGAGGGCCTTCTCACGACACTTTGTGGACTTATGATCGGGTTTCCCACAAGTATAGCACTTGATGAGGGTGCTCGAACTCGAGGTCCTAGCCTGGTTTCCTACTGGGCCATTCTGGCTTGTAACCCTAGGTGGGTTTGACGCATTAGGGCGATGGTAGGGTGGGGCAACCTTTTCACTTGGGACTACTGGGGCCCGCACTGGGGGTCTAGTAGTCTGAATAAATTTCATCAAGGTCTTTTGTTGAGTAGATCTTTCCCATTGTCATGCTTTCTAATGAGCCTCAGACATAGTCCAACACTCAACGAAGTTAAGCATATCCTGTAATTGAAAGTTCAGACCTCCAATATATTTCGATACTAACTGTTCTTCACTTTCATGGATGTCATTCTGAGCAATGAGATCATGAAAAAATTTGGTGTATTGATCCATCGAACGAGTTTCTTGTTTCAGACTTTGATATTTTTGATATAGTTCACGATGATAGTTTAACAGAAGAAATTGAGCACGGAGTTTATGTTCCATGTGCTCCCAACGTTCAATCGGGGCATGACCCAAATGTCTACGTGTTTGCTTGAGTTGATGCTACCAGGCTGCAACTCAACCCTTCAATTTGAGGGATATTAATCTCGCACGATGATCCTCTGGGACTTCCTTAAATTCAAGTATTTCACAAACTTCTCTAATCCAATCTAAGAATTCTTCAGGAGTTCCAATCCCCTTGAATTCTAGGATATCAAATCGCAAGCTCGAATCCCAATGGGATCTTCTAGGCTGTAGGTTATCTCTATTCTCTGGACTTTGTTGGTGTGACTCGAAGTCATCATCAGAATCATATGAATGAGCCTCATGAGTTCCTCGAGAACTGTGTGGACTCCGCTCAGCTCATCGTTCATTAACTCTAGCATTTTTTGCCATTTGATGAGTTAAATCTTCAACTAGGTGATTAGCCTCGATGAGTTGTCTTTACAAATCATGCATCTCATATTGATGATCATGTTCATCGTTGCCTCTATTAAAATTATTTTGACCTCGCCCACCCATTCGACCCGCCATCGTGAATGGTACCTAAAAAAATTTGGACTCCCCACAGCACCAGGAATCGTGTCGGATTGAAAAATCTTGCAACCCTTGCTCTGATACCAAAATGATGCAATAACATGATATGGACTCAGTATGCATCAATCCACGATCCAAATGGATCTTGACACATGCAGAAGCTTTTCACAAAAAATAAGACCGAATAGAACTCAAAAAAATAGGTTTTCTTAGGACCTATGCACACTGTTTTGACAGATGTGGCCTAAAAAAAAGTTATGCGTGACTCACATATTTCCAACAAACCCAAAATCACTGGATTCGGATCAGCGGTGTCCATTCTACAGACTCGAATCTGGAACTCACGAATAAGATTATGACAGACTTCTGGATTCTAGGGACAGTTTGTTCGATGGGGTTTTTGACCATGAAAACAGTGTATTTTGCGAAAACTTTTAACTGAAAAGTCGAAGGTCAGATCTAGGCCTTTCCAACAAACTAAAATTCCGAATTTTTTGAGTTTTTTATAAGGCCCTACAATTTTTTGAATTCTGAAAAATGGTATGAGTTATTGATAAAAGAACTAAATTTTTCACTATTCGACAGCAGCAAAGATTGATATTTTTGAGGTACTTAAACGAAGATTCAATTAAAACTCAAAACATAAAAATTGTAGATCTAGATTCTATCTTTCTACATAATCAAACAAAATTATTTTTCATGCAGGGAATCTCTAGATAATGAAAACATTCCGAACACCACCACTAAGAGTATTCTGAACCAAACTGGTGAGAGTGGATTCTTGTCAGTCTGAGACTTTGACAGCACTTTTCAGGAACTCACACGGTCAATTCACGAAATGACCTCAACTACAAAGTTGTAGGAAAATGTTTTAGCTTTTTGGGAAGCTAAAGAACGCAAGAATCCGACCAGTATCAGGGTCGATACAGACTATTCTTCAGAGTCATTCCAGACAACTTGGGATTCGAGAATCCGAGTTTTGACAAAAAAATCCGAGTTATGTATTAATCAATAAAACTGGATATTTATGAACAATAGAATCACTTTGTAACATAAAAGACTTATATTCATTCACTAGAAAAACAACACATAACCTATTGCTACTTTCAATCAATCTTCAACGAGAAACACAAATCACATATGATCAAAAAAAACAAAAAATGAAAACACATGAACCAGTGAATAATATCTGGATGAAGATGGTAATGGGTGTCGTTGGGAAGCAACCGACACCAATGAGAATTCACGAACAGTAGATCGAACAAACAACAACCACGAACCCAAGTGCCAACACGCCAATGGTGATCTTCACAAGATCACCTTCCACGCCAAAATTAAAGTTCAGTTCTTCTTTCACCAAAAACGTCTTCTCTCTAGAACCAGCCACACCAAAATACATTTTTTCCTCTCTCTAGAACCAGCCACACAACAAATTTCAAAAATGAAGAAGCCTCCTCCCCACCTTGGTCGACCTCCCCTTCAAAAAAGCATTGGAACTTGGGGAAGAGCCACCATAAAGGAGGTGTGGTCTTCCCATTGCCTCAAAAATTGAATTTGACTAGCCTATTTTTTGTCATGAGCATTAAAAATGTTCAATGGCTATTTTTGACTTGGAATAGTCAAAACTGAATTTGAACTAGGCCCAAATTGGTTCACTCTAAAGTGGCACCAACTAGGGCTCCACTGAGATGGATCGAGATCCAGATCCAGATCGTGCAGCGAATTGGATCCTGCACTAAAAACACATTAGAATATGCAAATGTGAAAAATAAAAACTACCCACGTTCCTCATACACCCTCTAGTACCACAAAAAGATCCTGCAGGGCACCAGAACTATCTGGGTCCGTAGAATCCGACTCCTAAAAAAAATACAAATAAAAACATATTTAATGTGATTCCTCACATGCCAAAATGAAATCGAATAATAAAAATACAATATCTAATAAAGATGCAAAATATCTCAGATATTGTAGCACGATAATCAAAATGGGTCTGAGTTGGCAGAGATCCAATTAGACCCTGATAGTCCTGCACGATTGGATCTACCCTGGATTGAATCTTGAGAATTGGATTTGGATCCAATTCGCCTTCAAAACTTAGATCTTCAGGATGCTCTGCTTCACTCATTTTCTTTATTGTAATAATGTTAGTGTTGTTCATATCTTTCACAACTAAGCACATTTGTATTGATTACCACTATGTTCGTAAAAATGTGGCTCAAGGAACTATAATCACCAAATATGTCTCATCCAAACATCAACTTGCAAACACTTTCATCAAACCTCTTACCAAAGCACAGATCATTGGATTCTAAGACAAACTTGGCCTATGTACTCAGTATCGTTTGTGGGATAGTAATAAGATCAGTTCAGATTTGGGTATAAATCACCAAGAAAATCCAGCCCAGGATAAGATCAAAGATAGGATCAAATATGATCCCGCTCAACAACACAAGAAGTGTGAAGATGCTCAACAAGGCAAGATGAAGTGTGATCCTGCCCACACGTTTTACCAAGATGCTCAATAAGGCAAGCTGAAGTGTGATCCTGCCCACACATTTTTCCAACAAGGCAAGAAGTGTGAAGATGCTCACATGTTTTCTCAACAAGGCAAGCTGAAGTGTGATCCTGCCCACACATTTTTCCAACAAGGCAAGAAGTGTGAAGATGCTCACATGTTTTCTCAACAAGGCAAGCTGAAGTGTGAAGTTTCTCAATAAGGCAAGATGAAGTGTGAAGACGCTCACACGCTTTCTCAAAAGGCAAGATGAGGTGTGAGGCTCAAGCAAAGGAAGGTGCTCACACATATGAATCTTAAAGGAATTTGCCTCAAGTGAAGGCTAACTTTTGCAATGGAAAGGATGACCTACCTATGCCAAGAGAGTTGACACAAGGCAAGTCTAACTCTTATTATCACCATGATGGTAAGAACTCTATCATGGCTAGGACTAACAGTGGAAAGGAAGATAGAGACAAGCTAGTTATGGCAAGTTTTCACCTTGCAAATGAATCAAATAAAGAAAAAAAATCAATGTGAGGATGAAGACAACTAGTTCAAGACTGCTTTACAAGGAAATGATGAATTCAAAAGAATCCTTAGTGGCAATCTTGCCAAGGTGGGACATCTGGCAAATGGGATGCATAGGAGCCAAATTCGAGCTGAGCCTGGGGTTATTCGAACTCGGCTCATTTTAAAATAGCCATGTTCAAGCTCAGATTGAGCTCGAAGCTAAGCTTCAACGACATTGTTCAAACTTGGTTTAGTTTTGAGCTCGAGCCGAGAACAACATTCTAAAAAGATACATAAAATGAGAAGGTGGGATTCAAACCCTGAACTTCCCAAACGTCCCACCACTGCCTGCAAAAAAAAATATGAGGTGTGGAATTCGAACTCATCACCTTTTGCAGAAGAAGCTAACGCCCTACCGAGTACGCCAACTGTAATTCTTATGCTATAAGTTGGAAATATATATTTTATATATATGAGAACTGAACATGTTAGGCCCAATTTCTCGTTCTGCTCTATAGGTTTTAAGTGTTTTATGATGGTTTTGAACCATTAGATGTGTTTAGCATGATCGATTTAGTGGGAACCAGTTGTTCAGTCTACCACACTTGAAAGATGTGCTCGATATATATATATATATATATATATATATATAAGCCTAATCGAGCTTAATTAAGTTCAGCACCTTGATCAAGCTCGGCTCATTTATGCACACCGAGCCTAGACTTGTGTTCAAGCTTGGTTCATTTGTGTTCATGGACGAGCTCAAACCTAGCTTAAACGAGTCGCATTGTGCATCCCTGTTTGGAAATCAATCACACTTCCAAGGAGGCAAATGCATGTGGGATTGATCTTCTCAGTCAAGAAAAAATGTCAATTAAGGAGAAATGTGTATATGCCTTGTACAAAATTTCTTTCTGATCTTGCTCAGCACTCTTTGTATAAAACGCATGAATGAACTCTGTTATAAATCAAAGTAGAAAGGAGTTTTTTGATCCGTGGTCGTAGGTCACACTGACCGAACTATGTTTATATGATTCTTGTGTTCTTTCTCTGCTCTCCATTTCTTTCTTGAGGTTCAGCTCTTCAAGCTGCATCTTTTCCAAACAATTCAAATGCCTTCTCTGGGTCATACCATAGTCTGCCAAACCAGCCACCGCTCAACCAAGGGCGTAGCTAGGGGGGGCAGGACTGGGCTGTAGCCCAGTCCTGCCTCCCGAAACAGTTAATTTTTTTTGTTTTGTTTTTTAAAAGCCCAGTCCTAGCTCAGCCCTGATTCCATATGAAATATATTTTTATCCATTTTTGTAGCTCAGTCCAGTCCTAGCCCAGCCCTGGCAGCAGCAAATAGTTTGATTTGTCCATATGAAATAGATTTTTATTAATAATTGTAGCCATTTTTTATTTTATCTCAACAAAAAAAATTCGGGGGCGCTGCCCCCGAACACCCGACTATCGCAGAAATAATTTTTTTTCCTACACCCCTGTTTGCCCCCCCCCCCCCTCACATGAATCCTAGCTACGCCCCTGCGCTCAACCATCCCATCAAGCAACTGGAGTGTTTCGTCCAAACTTCCCTAATTTGGTGTACATTGTGAAAAATTGAACTACTCACAAAGACATGAAGAACAGATCAACCCTTGACAGCAAAAGAGTGCATCTGTTTCCCCAGTTGTTCAGTCTACCACACTTGCACTTGAAAGGCTTTGCTGTTCATGCCTTCTAAGAACGTCGGCTGGGACAATTCAATAGATCTTCATGGCTTGGTGGGGGTTGTGCAAGGCCCGGTGAAATGACGTTATGAACAATAATACTGTGCAAATGATCCAATAACGTCAAGATGGCCGAGTTGGTCTAAGGCGCCAGTTTCAGGTACTGGTCCGAAAGGGCATGGGTTCGAATCCCATTCTTGACATCATTTTGAAATTACTCTATTTGTTTGTCTTTTTGGTTTCTTTCTTCGAGTTTTATTTTTGTAACTTTCTTCTTTGATTTTATTTTTGGGCTTTTATTTTAAAAATATAAATACAAATGGAAAACGCTTTACCCACTCTCTCTCTCTCTCTAGAGAGAGAGTTATGGTTAGGTTTTCGTTTTGAAGACCAGAATTGCGGTTTCCATCATTTTTGTGGACCAGAATTTGAGGGGGTTAAGAGATAATTTTGTTAAATCTTTTGTGTTTTCTGGAGGTGTTGGCACACTGCCTCAGTTAGTAATTCACTGGCAACTGTGGTCACCCAAGTTGTCCGCATGAGTGGAACGTGTATTATACAGGCAGGCAGGCTTGCTCATTTTGTAGCTTCGGACTTAGCTCGGATGAGTTGAGCACCACCTGACTTGGTTGAAACATACTCCACTATATCTTTGTGCTGATGGTAATGTTAAATAGGGCAATGTAGTAGTAGCAAGTCATAGTTGCTGGTATTCTTTAGTAAACATACCATGGGTGATGTGTTAAAACATGGTTTGTTCACTAATAAACATGCTTTGGATCTTTTCTTTTTTACTAAAAAACTTTTATTTTTTTCTTTTTGGGGTGCCAAGTGGGCCGTTGATCTTTAGGTTTCTAAATTCCTTTAAACATTTCATGTGTTGTGAATTGATGAATAAGACAATCAGATTATTTTCAAGGCACGATTGTGGTTATTGTAGATAGTGAACATTTCATGTGTGTCAAAGTATACAAAGTGATGAATAATGCTCTTCGTATATTTTTAGCATCCTAGAAACAATAACTGAAGCGATATGCAATAGCCTGGTTAGCATCCTAGTAAAACGTGGATGAGGCTCTATATTGGGGTGGTTTAGTTTGTACGTGCTCGTGACCTACCTACCAGTTATAACCATTGTCCATGTACACACCATCATATGTATGATAGAATAGCAACTGTTGTTTACAAGGATTCTTTCCTTAGCAATCAGTCCTGTAAAAATATGCAACGTGAAATCTCTGCGTTATTTAGTGTAGACCATAGTCACAGATATTGGTGGTATTGTGAAAATATCAGCTTTATAAATATCTTTTTTTGCAATAATGATTTAAAAGGTAAAATACCATGACATTCTCAATCTTTGAGCTAAATATATATTGATATTATCGTGATATTGTCATGGTAATATCCTGATATATAGTTGTCACTTTTATACCATGCCACACAGATATGGATGTGGGAATGGGACACAATGCAGCTACACTTAGTAAGATACGAGGATTTTCAACAATTAGGACAAGGGGACACAACTGTACACACATACACTACAAGGATGAGGGTGCAGCGACTTTTCTTGCAGCTATTGCCCTATTTATCGCTGCTATAAATCTCTAACGGCGACGAAAAACAAATGCACATTTTTTGCCTTAGTTGAGTAATAACAGCGGCATTTATAGGTCATCGTTAATGTGTTACTCAACACCGGCGAAGAATTTCACTGGAACTATGTACGCTAATAAAGGTGACCCACCTTATAACGATGATATTTATGTCATCGTTATAGCCTATAACGATGACATTTTTTTGTCGTCATTATAGTTTATAGAGGTGAGAAGTAAGTCATTGGTATAGGCTATTACGATGATAATTAAGTTGTCGTTATAGGTTCTAACAACGACATAGCAATGTCATCGTTATAGGCCTTAAACCAGCAAAAATAAATTTTTTATATTAGTTTTACAAAAAAAATATATTACATTAAACAAAATGGCAAATACAATTCAAATATACACTTCAAACATCATCAAACATAGCATACATTCAAATATAAGCATGCACTTCTCCAACCTGCTCAAACATTCATCCTCTTCAACCCTCTCAAACATTCAACTTCAAACATACATTCAATAAGCATATACTTCAAAAAATAAACATACATCATCTCCAACCCCCTCCCCTATATCATCTCCAAACCTACAACAAATACACCTCAAAAAATAAACATACATCTTCTCCAACCCCCTCCCCTACATCATCTCCAAACCTGTAACAAACACACTTCAAAAAACAAACATGCATCATCTTAAATCCTCTTCCCTACATCCTCTTCAAACCTACAACAAACACACTTCAAAAAATAAATATACATTATCTTCAACCCCCTCCCCTAAATCCTCTCCAAACCTATAACAAATACACTTCAAGATGACAATTAAAAAAAATATAAAAAAAAATAATAATTATACCAATGTTAATGATGATGATAGCAGTATTAGAAATCAGTCTGATAACTTATAATTATTTTAATCATATTAAGATTGAAGGCTCGATAATGTTTTAGCCTTTTCCTGTACTTTCATGAGAATCTGAAAAAGCATAAAGATAACATTAACAAAACATCTCTTATCAAACATACACTTCTGCAGCCTCCTCAAATATTCATCATCTTCAACCTCCTCAAACATACGTACATTCAAACATCAATTCAAATATAAACATACACCAGTAATATTTAGCACTATACTTTCTAAAAATAAATAAACTTAGGCAAACAACAAATTAAGAATCTATTAGATCAACATATTTTGCACTATACTATATGAATAAAATAAACTTAGAAAATAAGAAACTTACTCTCGTATGATAGCTCTGAAGGTGTGAAGCCTTTCGTTATACCAGGCTTGATAGTTACTAAAATCTTTCGTTGCTTGATTTGCTTTTGATACACGAACATCAGTCTGGTTATGTTGATAATATTTGAATCCAGTTACAACCTTCATCTTTCATGAAATTATCCATCAGAATATTTATCAATTATCCTCTAAATCATCTCGGTGTAACGACATGGGATCTTCGTTGATGGTGTAGGGGGTAATGAATCAACCCCTCTGCAATCATCCTCCTGATACGCATCGTTGTCCTATTCTTCATTTTGTTTAGATAAAAATGGTAAAGTCTCATACATATTTTTTGGTATTATCATATGCGCTATATGCATTTCATATTTTTGGGGATCTCTAATATAAAATACTTGCATAGCTTGAGAGGCTACAATAAAGGGGTCCTCCTGGTATGTTGTGTGAGACATTTTGGCACATTAAAGTATTTCTCCTTATGTATATACATATTATCAAACCAATTACATCTAAATGTATACATCAAATTTTCTTCTATATACTTAAATTCGTTAATATCTTTTAGAACATCGTAATAGTCTATATCAGGTTCTCCTAGATCGCCTTCACTGTTAAGTATCTTTTAGAACACCGTTAATATCTTTTAGAACACCGTTAATATCAGGTTCTCCTGTCTCCTAGAACACTGCTAATATCTTTTAGAACACCATTAAGTATCTTTTAGAACAATACTTAAATTCATTACCCCACTATTCTGAGAAATATGGTCTTTATTGTGAGATTGTGTATGAAACCTGATTACATTTACATCACAAGTTTGATAAGATTGTTATTCGCGCTCAAGTTCTCTTACGATAATTCATAATTTTGGAGAAGCATCCTTTTGATTCTGTAGAAACCAACTTGAGAACTCCTGGTCATGTCGTATTGTAACTTCCTGAATATTGTTATACAAGTTGTGGATTATATGAATATGTTATCTTGGTTACGGCTCACATTCAATGCAGTTGTCTAGTACATATCGATGAGCACTCGTAGGTTCTAAATCTGAAAGTATAATATCTTTTCCAAAGCGCATAAAATTACTGGACTATTTTCCTTTATCTTCGTTAAAGCATCTCTTCTCAACATGTTAGTGCCTTCATCCCATAACTCTTGTAAATCTTTGATTCACAGTTGCATGTAAACATCTATTTCATTTTTTAGTATTTTTGGTCTAAAGATAAGTAGAAAAAGTTGTATGAAAGGATCTTTCATACACATCCATGGAGGCATAATATATGAGAATAATACTACGGGTCACATGTTGTATGACAGACTCATATTTTTAAATGGATTGAAATCATCGTTTGCCAAGCTGAGATGAATATTTTAAAGTTTTGTCATGAATGATATATGTTCTCTATCATACTCCTTTCACACTACAGAATCTGATTGATGAATTAGTATGCTCTCATTGCTTGCACATCAGGTCTTGTGCCACCTCATATTTGATATTGTTTCTGCATTCATGAATAAGTATTGCAACCTCAGCTTTACGAAAAAATATTGTGATACCTTTTGAGAAACTTTTATTCATTTGCCTTTATGTGGTTTTCATCTTCAAGCATTGCACTTTGAGTAAGTTTCTTTCTTTTTATGCTCCTCTCATAAAAGTATACAGTTATTCACGCATGCATCTATCTTCACGTAATCAAAGTCGGTGTCATTCACAAATTTATTTATCTCGTAGTAAGAGTTTGGCAATCTTTTTCACTCAAGCAATGCCTTATTCAACAAATGAATCAGCATGTTGAACAATTTGTTACCTCAATTGTTCATTGATTTGATATGTAACAGCTTAAGAATGAAAGCTAGTTTTGTTAACTTTGTACAACCTTGATATAAATTTCTCTAAACATCACCCATTAATTCTTGAAGGGGCTTGCATTCGGCATCATGGTTTGGAGTTGGATCCAATGTTGTCCTCATAATAGCATTGTTTAGCATTTCTTTGACCTGATCATGAACCTTTGTCGTATCCTTGCTCTTATCACAATTTACATACACTACATTTATGTAGGTTTGGACCACACTCACATGGGACTGAATATATTTCATGGTAGAACCACATTCAAAAATTTAATCAGTAGTAGAAGTTGAAATTTTTTATTCTTGTAGTGCTGATATGGGCATCACATTCTACCAGCAGAATTGACATGAGCATGTGATGCTTCAATGAATCGATCAGTTCTAGATTTATACGGTTCAAAACTTTTGTTGTGATTGTGTATCCATGATTGATCTATATTTACAGATGGCGACCTCATTATATTCAACAAGACCATCTTTGATCAATGATATTTACAAATAAAAACTCATTTAGCATGTTTCATTTAGCACCAACCCATTACTCTCTCTCTCTCTCTCTCTCTCTCTCTCTCTCTCTCTCTCTCTCTCTCTCTATATATATATATATATATATATATATATATATATATATATATATATATATATGTGTGTGTGTGTGTGTGTGTGTGTGTGTGGTTGTATATTAAAATCACACATTAATCGCATGATAAAATGATATATACATCTAAGTTTTAGTACTTAAACAAAAAAAAGCATATTTCTACTAGAATATTCATAAAATGATAATGTATATGAAGGATGTTACAAATTAAAATAAACTTTGTTTACCCACATCATGTGACAATAAATTAGTTTTTTTTAGAAAATATGTGACAAATTAACACAAACTCTCTCTCTCTCTCTCTCTCTCTCTCTCTCTCTCTATATATATATATATATATATATATATATATATATATATATATTTCTAAATTCTAAAATGTTTCACACTTGGAGAGCAAAAGTTGACCCCATTTTAGTGCAAAAGATAATAGCCATGGAAAATAGTTTAAGTGTATGTTGCCCCACAAGTTTTCTAATGATGTGTTTGTTATGACAACAAAAAGGGACATACAGTGAACTAAAGAATGTTAATTTTCAGCAACAGGTTTCATTAAATTCCAGTAACAAATAGTAGTTTGCCATCAACCAAGTTTGTACATTTTAGAACAGTCTGCCAATTGGTATAACTGTATCTTTCATGCCCGAACAAAGCTAAGTCTCAAATTTTTAATTGTTTTGTTCATACTTTAGAACTTTAATATCCAAGAGTATATGTTTGACATGACATGAAATATCACCATGTTCCTAATATACATGTTTCTACCATTTATCATACTATGATTTTGGTATTTCTTAAGGCATGTTTGAATGTTCTTGTTTTTGTGTTCAAGGTCAGATCTGGTGTGGGGCCCATGATAGTCTGAGGGGCATGCAAGAAGGAGATTTTAGATCCGAGGATGACATCCCCCATATTCCCTAATTTCAAAACCATGTATTTCTAGCCTGATCGAGGGGTCAAGCCAAAGATCCTTGGATGTGAATCTCCTAAGATTGATCTTAGATTTTCTTCCATCATATAGGAAGGGCTCCATCACTGTGGTGATCTTGTGGCAATCTATTCGATTGTATCAAAATGCTCAAGAAATTAGGATTTCCCTATTTGAATTAGGTCATTTCAGGACCAACTAATCATTTATCATAAAGAGATGAACTTCAAGAGAATGATTTGAAGTTCTTGCAACGAGGTAGTACCAGACACAAGATATGTAGATCTTTCAAAAAACAAGCATAAAACAATGAGGAAATGTTTGGTGTTTCGGCTCACCAAACCTACCAATTCATTAGTTGAAAAGTAAAGGATATAATCTTGTGTTTCATGCTAGCAAGCCAAACCAAACAAGTAAAACTAAATCAAAATCACAAAAAGAACAAGATGAAAAAGAAGAAATAACAAAAGAAAGGAAAATTATTGAAACAAGTATACAAAGGCAAAATCTAGGTACCGGGCAGAATCTTGCATGTTGTTGAGTGTCAGAGTAGCAAAGGCTTTCGAGATGTCATAACAGGTGCAGACGGTGTGATTATGGTGACCACGAAACTGGCAAATAACTTGTCCCTCTCTTTGATTTTGAGACTAATTTTTTTTAGGACGTGTGGGGCAAAACTGACCACCCCGATTACTGGAATTTTAAAAATTTCCAAAGGATTGATCAGCCCCTCTGGATCGACCTCTACCTCTTCCAAAAGATCCTCCTTTGCCATGTCCTCTTAAAGAGAAAAATGCAGTATAGGAGGTTTCTCCTTGTTATTTGTAACCTCTTTTCTTGATTGATCAACGTTTTATAAATATCCATAAATAAGGGGAGACCATCTTGAGTGGTAACTGAGGTGACAAAACTCTCAGTCCCTCAAGAGCTCATTCAAAGTATAATGAACAAGGTTCTCATCAGAGACAAGTTCACAAATTACATATAAAGAATTTGAAGTGAATTTTATGCGATTAAGGTACTCTACCATCCTCTTATCTTCTTTCTTGATGTTTTGGAGCTCCTTCTTTAATTAGAGGATTCAGACACTAGATTGAGATGAATATGTTTGTTCTAAAGTAGTCCATGCCTCGTGAGTAGTAGAGATTTGAACAATTTTGCCTAACATAGGCTTAGTAACAATTGCATGAATCCAACCTACAGCAAGTTGATATGCTCTCTTCTATATCAAATACTCAAGATTTGGTTTTATATCATTCCCTTCTTGAATAGATTGACTTGGTGCAAGGAATGATCCATCGGCATATTTGAACACATCCTAGAAGAACATAACAGCTTCAATTTGAGACTTTCATAACAGATAATTGTGTCTATCACTAAGAATGAAAAAGCATTCTACTAAATGGAGGAATTTGGCATAAGAGATGCAACAAACAATGATGATAACGAAGGATTGGATGTGATGAGGAACACGACTAGCATCCAAAGAAATCTATATACACTAGCATGAGTATTGAGGCAGCTTGGTTCTGATACCATAAAAACAATAGACTCTCACGATAGAAGAGGTCTACACATACAAAGAACATAATGAACACAGTGATTTTTATGTGGTTCGATCAACATGACCTACATCCATGAGTTTCTCTCTCTCTAGATGATTAGAGGAGAGAGGTTTTCTTCCTTATTATAAGAAGATACATGGTTTGTGGTCCTTTAAGAATGTAACTTATCCTTACAACATACAAGCATATCCAGACTCTATAATGTTTATTTGGATTACATTGATAAGATTGAAATGGGTTAGGAGTTTCTCTAGACGGTTTCAACACTTAAAGAGTTCTATGCAATTGTAACTTATTAGGATAATGTTCAACAATAGTTCCTTGAGATGGCATCTCATTTGGTCGACTTCCATTAGAATTGACCTCTTCTAGATGAGTCTAGTTGAGAGTCCTATATGAACAATCATTCTTAACAAAGATAGCCTTAAATCTTGTTCCCTTGAAGATCTTCACCTCACTCTTTAATGTAAGCCTTCTCCAGTAGATTTAGTTGTTGATCATGCTAGAAAATTGCTAATGTAGAGTCGTCGTCATCTCAATATTCTTTGGAAATATCGTTGGTGGAGATTGCAAATTCATTTATTGTACCCTCTAAATTTTACGGGTTTGTGTTGATCAAACCAGAGTTGGAATCAAAAGAGGTCCCAGTTGGAAGATCGAGACTTGCGGTGAACAAGTATGTCAAATGGAGTCTGGCGTCTCAAGCAGATTGAACCTGTTGGACTTATGTTTTTGGGTTATGTGTCCTATGGTTAGAACCCTTGCTAACATGGTGGGGGAGTGGTCGAAGGTTTCTTGTTGTTGCAAACAATGGGAAATGAAAGGATTAGGTAAAATGGCTAACCAAATAGGTGTGGTTTGGGTTTGGTGAGTTGTTCAGGTAAAGGTCTAGGTGCAGAACTTGTAGGACTTGGTCCAAGGGGTCTAGGAAGGTCTAGGGATATGTAAAGAGGTGTGGGACAAATGAAGGACTATGAGAAAGGTTACAGGCAATCCAGGGTTACCAAATTGTTTAATCAGGTAGGTCAGTCTAACACTAGGATGCGGTTTCAGATTTTCTATCACGAAAAATATGAAAAGGCTAGGCTCAGGCTGAGATATGAGTCTAGGAAAAACTTATGGGTCTGTAGCAGATTGAGGATAAGTGTAACGCTCTAAAAAATAGGCCATTGTTTTTAATATGTAAAAAGATTTGGCCATTTTGAAGCACAGCAGAAGGAATACTATTAAAAAGGGGTTTTCTTTAAAACCAAACTAGATGAGAAAAAAAAACTCATTCTTAACAAGAGAATTCTTTACATAATGAAAAATATAAAATAATTTCATTCATTGAATATTCCACAAAAGTTCAATGAAGTAAAGGTTATACACAAAATTTATCTTTTCAAAATATAATATTCACATGAACAAAACATGGTGAACAACCAATATTGTTTGCAAAAAGAATGCACCCAACATGGGGTAACAGTATAAAAAGAACAACAGCCCCCATACATAATTGACCCAATATACAAAAATGTATAAAAAATAGCAAATGTGGTGCCAAAAATAGAACAGTCTAGAGTCGGCTCCAGGGGGTGACTGAGTCCTTAGCATTCATCATCCTTGATGTGCACTTTTTCATGAGTACTTGAAAAAGGGAAAAGAAGCAGGGGTGAGACTAACTACATGTCTCAGTAGGAACAAGACCACCCGCCCTGCAATAGCGAACATGGATAGGTCACTAGCCTAACCGTACTTAACTTAAGTTTGTGGCTTAACACGAGTCCAAATTCCTGACTTCCTACGGAAAAGACTTGTCTCAACCTCTAACTAAGAGATTGAAACCATCATGCATGCCCTAAATGCATTAACATATTTTACTGATCTTTCAATTAGCTTTTTATTTTGCTCTATACATGATGCATTAAATTTACTATTTTGCTTTCTTATAATCTTCTCCATGGGGGCACTACTACCCGGGCCGCTCTAAGCTCACCGATCTACTGGGGGTGTATTTTCACACACTTATATTTTTATCATGTTTTATTATTATCCCCCAAGAAAAATCCAGATTTACTAGGACCAAGAGTCTAGAACCCTTCATCAAGGTGCTTCTTCCCTTGAAAAGTTGTAGTGCACTACCGCTAGCGTACGTAACCAAAACTTTTAACTAAAAATGAGTCATCATTCCCTAAGCCACTGTGTTTGAGGACCGGTCCACCCTCAGTGACGAGGATGGGCCCTAACAGGGCTGTCACCGCCTCTAATACAACAGCCACAAGGTTGGTGCTAACTCGCTTAACGAGCTGAGTCCATTCAAAGGTCACCCCATCTTTCAGAAAGTGACTCAATTTCTGTGTAACTTGTTTCATCTTTACTTAATATGCATTGTTAATTTAATTCTCATAATATCCCTTGGTTACACAGGTTCTTGCCCAACAAGTTACATTAAGTTCTTAAGAGATTCTTAATTTCTTGTGCCAACACCAAATTGCACACTTGGGCCACCATCGTGTCCCAACAACATCATGTCATTCTTAAGCATTACTGTCAACTACAATAAGCTCGCACTTGGGTATATTTCATCTCCCAAGGACTAATCTATTTATTAAAAGGGTAAAGTCTTAAAATAATCTTTTACGAAGTTCTACAACTAATACATAGTCTTCATAAACCTACGTGATTCTAACCATCTAAATAAGTGAACTTAATCACATTAACGAGTGATATAACATAATTCAGCATCAGTTCATTATATTCATATACATATCGTCATCATTTTATAATAACTATATGTATGCATATTGACCTAACTTAATCACATACATGTTTGTACATATATATACATGTATATATGTTCTTTTTCACATAATCATATTCACAACAAAACTGAATATTCACTTTGCCATACGAAAAATATACATCATGCTTAAGCAAAATAAGAATCATACATTTAGGTATAAGCATCACATCTCAAGGTAAGTCAGGTCCTTCCTTGGACTACTGAACTCAAATTGATGCATACAACACTAAATCACATTACACACATGTTACTTAACCTGCTCCAAGTTTAATACATGCATTACCCAAGCTAAACAACATCCATCCCGGTTCAAAATACCAAAATCGTGAAATCTGGTATGAAAGAGTTAACTCTATCAACTAAGAAGTCGACTCTTCCAGAACAAAAATTTATATGGTTTAGCAAGGGTCAACTCAAAACATTATAAGGGTCAACTCAAACATTACAAGGGTCAAATCTTTCTGGAACATAATATCATTTTGTTCAAAAAGGGTCGACTCTCCAATTACAGGGGTTGACTCTTCCTGAACAGAAACTTGTTATGTTCAGCAAGGGTTGACTCACGTGATTTTATGATCGACTCTGTTACAACAAAGGTCAACCCTCAAGACTGCCAAGAGTCAACTCATAAGAACAAGAGTGGACCCTTAGGTTTGTCCAGCACCCAGTAAAGTAACAGGGGTCGACTTCTGCACCATAAAGGTCGACTCCTGGTGTCAATTTTATGAAATGAGTATAGAAATGATATTTTTATGTAAAAACAATGTCAAAGTCAGACACCAAAAATAAAAACCGGCTCGCACGAGTGGTGGAGTCCAGGTCGATCTCAGGGAACGGGGATACTTCGTATTCAAACACACAAGCTAATCTATGCTTTATTTTCAAAAAGTATGAAAAAAAAGTAGTTATCTAATCGATTAACAAAAGTAGTACGGCCCTACGCAGAGGGCTTAAACAATTATTAAAATGGTTTTATTACAAACCCCAAATTTAAATGAAATTAAAAACTTCCTATTCTAAAAGAAAAGAACACATCTTCAGTGCTTGTGTCTTCTTGTCCTGTCATGAAGGCGTGCTTGAAAGTATCACTTGCTTGTCTCCACGCTTCCCTGCAAAACATGAAATAACACACAGCAGCAGCAACGAATAGCACTACACTATAGAAATGAAAATGCGGAAATGAAATTTGTGCGTAAATGACAAAACAAAATGCGAAATGAAATGCGAAATGTGAATATAAAATGAAGGAAGTAGGAAAGCTAATGGAAAATAAAATGCAACAAAAAAGTAAGATGCAAGAAAAAAAAACAAAAAATGCAATGCAAGAGATAAAAACGCAAGAACTAATGAAATGCTAAAATGGAAATATGCTGAAGTGAAAAACATGGTGGATTGGCAAGGTAAATGCTGAAAATGAACACACACAAATGCGGGAAATATAAAAACACAGGAAATAAAAATGGTAAATGCCAAAGGAAATAGAACACGCAGAAGATAAAATGCAGATGCTTATGAATGCAGAATGATACGCTAAGCTGAGGATGCAAATGCAGATGAAACAGAGATTGAAGAATACGATGAAACCAAATACAAATGGAACAGGAATGAAACAACACACAGATGAACTAGAAATGAGAAAATGCAATGAAACTAAAATCTAAAACGCAAGAGCACGCAGATATGAAATGCGATACAATGCAATTCACGGATGGAATTCATAGATGCAATAGAGGAAATGCATTGCAATGAAATTCACATTTACAGCAAAAATAAAATGCGATATGTTACAAAAGTGCATGACAGGGAGGCGATGCAGATGTTGAATCCTAAAATGCAAAGATGCAAATGATTGTGGTGAATAGAAAATGCAATGAACAGGATATGCGATGAACAGGATAACAGAAGGAAATGCATTTCAGATGCAGCAGCAGTGAAATGCGATGCAAAAATGCAAATGCAAATTATTGCAGAAAAAAACACATGAATTGTTACCCCATCTTTCAGAAAGTGACTCAATTTCTGTGTAACTTGTTTCATCTTTACTTAATATGCATTGTTAATTTAATTCTCATAATATCCCTTAGTTACACAGGTTCTTTCCCAACAAGCTACATTAAGTTCTTAAGAGATTCTTAATTTCTTGTGCCAACACCAAATTGCACACTTGGGCCACCATCGTGTCCCAACAACATCATGTCATTCTTAAGCATTACTGTCAACTACAATAAGCTCGCACTTGGGTATATTTCATCTCCCAAGGACTAATCTATTTATTAAAAGGGTAAAGTCTTAAAATAATCTTTTACGAAGTTCTACAACTAAAACATAGTCTTCATAAACCTACATGATTCTAACCATCTAAATAAGTGAACTTAATCCCATTAACGAGTGATATAACATAATTCAGCATCAGTTCATTATATTCATATACATATCGTCATCATTTTATAATAACTATATGTATGCATATTGACCTAACTTAATCACATACATGTTTGTACATATATATACATGTATATATGTTCTTTTTCACATAATCATATTCACAACAAAACTGAATATTCACTTTGCCATACGAAAAATATACATCATGCTTAAGCAAAATAAGAATCATACATTCAGGTATAAGCATCACATCTCAAGGTAAGTCAGGTCCTTCCTTGGACTACTGAACTCAAATTGATGCATACAACACTAAATCACATTACACACATGTTACTTAACCTGCTCCAAGTTTAATACATGCATTACCCAAGCTAAACAACATCCATCCCGGTTCAAAATACCAAAATCGTGAAATCTGGTATGAAAGAGTTAACTCTATCAACTTAGAAGTTGACTCTTCCAGAAAAAAAATTTATTCGGTTTAGCAAGGGTCAACTCAAAACATTATAAGGGTCAACTCAAATATTACAAGGGTCAAATCTTTATGGAACATAATATCATTTTGTTCAAAAAGGGTCGACTCTCCAATTACAGGGGTTGACTCTTCCTGAATAGAAACATGTTATGTTCAGCAAGGGTTGACTCACATGATTTTATGATCGACTCTGTTACAACAAAGGTCAACCCTCAAGACTGCCAAGAGTCAACTCATAAGAACAAGAGTGGACCCTTAGGTTTGTCCAGCACCCAGTAAAGTAACAGGGGTCGACTTTTGCACCATAAAGGTCGACTCCTGGTGTCAATTTTATGAAATGAGTATAGAAATGATAATTTTTATGTAAAAACAATGTCAAAGTCAGACACCAAAAATAAAAACCGGCTCGCACGAGTGGTGGAGTCCAGGTCGATCTCAGGGAACGGGGATACTTCGTATTCAAACACACAAGCTAATCTATGCTTTATTTTCAAAAAGTATGAAAAAAAAAGTAGTTATCTAATCGATTAACAAAAGTAGTACGGCCCTACGCAGAGGGCTTAAACAATTATTAAAATGGTTTTATTACAAACCCCAAATTTAAATGAAATTAAAAACTTCCTATTCTAAAAGAAAAGAACACATCTTCAGTGCTTGTGTCTTCTTGTCCTGTCATGAAGGCGTGCTTGAAAGTATCACTTGCTTGTCTCCACGCTTCCCTGCAAAACATGAAATAACACACAGCAGCAGCAACGAATAGCACTACACTATAGAAATGAAAATGCGGAAATGAAATTTGTGCGTAAATGACAAAACAAAATGCGAAATGAAATGCGAAATGTGAATATAAAATGAAGGAAGTAGGAAAGCTAATGGAAAATAAAATGCAACAAAAAAGTAAGATGCAAGAAAAAAAACAAAAAATGCAATGCAAGAGATAAAAACGCAAGAACTAATGAAATGCTAAAATGGAAATATGCTGAAGTGAAAAACACGGTGGATTGGCAAGGTAAATGCTGAAAATGAACACACACAAATGCAAGAAATATAAAAACACAGGAAATAAAAATGGTAAATGCCAAAGGAAATAGAACACGCAGAAGATAAAATGCAGATGCTTATGAATGCAGAATAATACGCTAAGTTGAGGATGCAAATGCAGATGAAACAGAGATTGAAGAATACGATGAAACCAAATACAAATGGAACAGGAATGAAACAACACACAGATGAACTAGAAATGAGAAAATGCAATGAAACTAAAATCTAAAACGCAAGAGCACGCAGATATGAAATGTGATACAATGCAATTCACGGATGGAATTCATAGATGCAATAGAGGAAATGCATTGCAATGAAATTCACATTTACAGCAAAAATAAAATGTGATATGTTGCAAAAGTGCGTGACAGGGAGGCCATGCAGATGTTGAATCCTAAAATGCAAAGATGCAAATGATTGTGGTGAATAGAAAATGCAATGAACAGGATATGCGATGAACAGGATAACAGGAGGAAATGCATTTCAGATGCAGCAGCAGTGAAATGCGATGCAAAAATGCAAATGCAAATTATTGCAGAAAAAAACACATGAATTGAAATGAAGAAATGAAATGAAATTGAAACAAACAAATTGCAAAAAGAAATTGAAAAGAAACAAATGAAATGAAGAAATAAACGAATTGCAGAATTAAGACATTATGGATGCACATATGAAATGAAAACGCAGATGAAACACACACAACATAAAAAAAATTGTTTTCTTTGATCTACTCGCTAACCTAAATCGTGAAACGAAAGGGAAGGAGAGGGACTTATCAGACTGTGGAAGGATTTAGAGAAGAATGATCTCTCCCTAAAATTGACATTGCCCTATTGTAGAAGAGGGGATAGATGGCCATTGGCGTGATGGAGGGATTGAGAAGAGAAGAGAAAGGAAAAAAGGGAAGAAGAGAGGAACCGGTGAGAGAGAGAGAAGAGAAGGGTTGAGAAAAGAGAGGGAGGCATCTCTTGCATGGGAGGACCCCCTCTCTTCTCAATACGGGAATTTAAAAGAGAACTTTAGGTTTATTTATTTTTTGTCAAACACATCACTAGTTCTTAGAAATTTCAAAAGAGGGTTTTGCTAAAAAATGTTTTCACTAAAGTGCAATTCCTACAATGTTTTATTCTAAACTACTTAGACTTCTAAAAGAAAAAGAAACATGAGTGTGATTTTACAAATCTAAACTACTAAAAACCCTAAAGCGCAAGATATGACTTGGAATTTATGATTTTTTGATATTTCCCATTTTCGAGCAATTTCTTGAAACTAACAATAAAATTGGGGATTCAATGTGATTTTCTACTAGATCATGCATAAATTAATGTAAATTAAACGCAAAATGTATGCATGATCAAATACCCTCATGCTTATCGTTTGCTAGTCCTTGAGTAAAGTGAAGCCAAATGTAAGAATAAGAAACTACTCCAACTAACTCACTTTCGTAGGAATCATGGTTGCATTTAGCACATGCGACAAGCTCTTTCAACCCCTGGGTTACCCCAATGGACGAGTAAGGTCTCGTGAGGGTTTGCAGTGATGCTACCCACAAACATCTCTGCCATGTATGCATAAAAGTACTCAACTTCACGAGTAGTAGGTAATTAAAGATTTTGTTTTCGCAAATATTTCCTGTCATTACATAATCAAAATATAATTAGAATTTTTTATATTCCACCACAAAATAAAGTATTTCTTTTACTTTTCTAAATATCATGATTAGTTATGTTCTATTCTCGAAAAATCAAATAAGCACATGTTATTATCTATTAATCCTCACGCATATGTTTTTTGGATAGGTTTTCTCAATCTTGCTTCTAAGCAGTGAACTTTTTCTTTTTATGCTCTTTTCTTTTTCTTGATTTTCAACTTTTTTCTTTTTGAGCACTATTTTATTTTATGGCTTACGTATGGTCTGCTTTTCTATCCTGTGCAATGACAATATCTCTTAGGCTTTCTATAAGGTCCTTGTAACAAGTTTTATTGCTCGAACAATATAGGTCACAGATATCGACTAGGACAAAAAGTGATTTTCTTCATTCTTTTGTTCGACATGGGACTCAAACACTTCAACTTGTGTCTGATCCCAATTATTAAGGATTACGAAGACTTTCGCTCTCCTTTTCGATATGCAACTCAAACACTTCAACTTGTGTCTGAGCCCAACTACTAGGGATTGCAAAACACATCCAAACAACCAAACGTATGCTCTTTTTCTCTTTTGAGCTCATATTTTTTATTTTGTGCGTTTGCTTAGTTTTTCAAAAATAACACTGTGCTTATTCATATTTGTGATTCAAAATAAACTCTAACATGCATCTATCATCATTTCTTTGAAATCCACATAAACAACCATGATTTTCTAGATTCATGTTAGAAAAAAAAATTGTGGGGCTTAAAAATCCTCTAAAAACATTAGATTTTGCACAACATTCATATAAGTTCAAACTCCTTTAAAAACCTACTTTTTGTAAATAATGTGTAATAATGTGCAAGTACGTAGACAGAAATATCAGAGTGTGCAACTACACCCTCCTTCATGCTTAAATGACATTGTCTCAGTAGCACTCCCCTATGCTTGAATGGCACTAAGTGAATGCACATGAGATGAAGATAAAAAGGGGAACAGGAAGAGAAGTTACCTAATATGACATATGAATGCATGCCTACGATTACACAAAAATGCATACATGATCTAACAATATGCTCATGAAATACAAGAAAGCAAAACAAAATAAGAAAGGTACTATCTATGAACATCTACGAGGTTCTATTAATGATACAACATACAAACTTGTGTGTGCCTTACACATTCACAAGGTCAACATCCTCGATGTCTTGACTCACCACAATATCAGAAATGTAGGGCTTCAGTCACTGCCCATTGACCTTGAAAATGCTGCTAGTTCGAGGGTCCAAAAGATCTATTGCTTCATGTGGGAAAACTTTATGAACAATAAACGGACCATCCCATCTAGAATGCAATTTTCCTGGAAAAAGATGGAGGCGCGAATGATAAAGCCACACTTTTTGGCCAAACTAAAATTGCTTCCTCATAATGTGTTGATCATAGAACTGCTTGGTTTGAGCCTTGTAAATCTTGGGACTCTCGTAAGCCTCATTGCGCATCTCCTTAAGCTCACTCAATTATAGTTTTCTCTTAGTGCCAGCTTGAGCCATATCAAAATTGAACTTCTTGATAGCCCAATATGCCCTCTGCTCCAACTCAACAGGGAGGTGGCATGGTTTCCCAAAAACCAATCGGTATGAGGACATGCCAATCAAAGTCTTGAAGTAGTCCTATAAGCCCAAAGGGCATCATTGAGGCGTTGGGACCAGTCCTTGCAGTCTGGCCAGACTGTTTTTTCAATAATCTATTTGATCTCCCTATTGGAGACCTCAACCTGGCCACTAGTCTGTGGGTGGTATGGTGTGGCAATCCGATGATGAACAGAGTATTTCCTAAGTAGGGAAGCTACTTGCACATTTTGAAAGTGCGTACCACCATCACTAATTATTGCTCTCGGGACTTCTAACCGACTAAAGATGTTGTGCTTGATAAATCGAAGCACCTCTTTATGATCATTGGTCTGGGTGGTCATGACCTCAACCCATTTGGAGACATAATCAACCACCACTAAAATAAACACAAATCCGAACGACAGCGAGAAAGGACTCATAAAAGCAATGCCCCATACATCAAAAATCTCAACAATCAAAATAGGAAGAAGAGGCATCATATCACATTTGGTGATGTGTCTTGTCTGCTGACATCGCAAACACCTTCTACAAAACTCATGAGCATCTCTATAAAGTGTTGGCCACCAAAACCCCGACTGGAGGACCTTTGCGGCAGTCTTTTGGCTAGAAAAATGGCCTCCACAAGCCAATGAATGACAAAAGGATATAATGGAATTATGCTCCTCCTCGGATACACATCTTTGAATCATCTGATCCGGGTATAAACGAAACAACTCTAGTTCCTTCCAGAAGTAGTGCTTCATCTGCACAAAAAATTGATCTTTCTCATTGTGATTCCAATGCACAGGGTACTCTCCGGTCACCAAAAAGTTAATGATATGCGCGAACCAAGGTAAATGCTTGACATGGAAGAGCTTCTCATCCAAAAATAAATCAGTAATTTGTCCCTGATCAGTGGATGTCTCTATTGTTAGTTTGGACAGATGATCTGCTACAAGGTTCTCACATTCACTCTTGTCTTGAATCTCGAGATCGAATTCTTATAGCAGAAGGATCCACCAGATGAGGCACAATTTGGCATCCTTTTTACTTAACAGATATCGCAATGCAGCATGGTTTGAGTAAATGATGACCTTGAAGCCTAAAAAATAAGAACGAAACTTCTCAAGAGTAAAAACTACGGCTAGCAATTTCTTTTCTGTGGTGGTATAATGCATCTACGCATCAAAAAGGGTCCTACTAGCGTAGTGAATGGTGTGAGATCATTGTTCTATCTTTTGGCCAAGAATAGCTCCAACCACGTAATCAGAAGCGTCACACATGATCTCAAAAGGCACTAACCACTCAGGTGATCAAAGAATAGGAGTTGTGGTGAGGACCTCCTTCAGAGACAGAAAAGACTTCAGACAGGCATCATAAAAAATAAACGGTTGCTCTTTTGACAGCAGGTTGCATAACGGTCGGGAAATCCTACTAAAATCCTTGATGAACAGTTGATATAAACCTGCGTGCCCTAAGAATAAACGCACTTGCCGCACAGAGGTCGGTGGAGATAATCTAGCAATGGTCTCCACTTTGGCCTTATCGACCTCAATCCCTTTCTCAAACATAATATGCCCAAGAACAATCCCTTGTTTTACCATGAAATGGCTCTTCTCCCAACTGAGTACAAGATTTGTCTCCCTACAACGCTGAAGTATACGAGATAGCTTCTGGAGACAATCATCAAAGAAAGAGCTATAGACAAAAAAATTATACATAAAAATCTCAAGGACGTCATCCATCATATGTGAGAAAATCACCATCATGCACAGCTGAAATGTTGTCGGGGCATTGCAGAGCCCGAATGACATTCTCCTATAAGCAAAGGTGCCATAAGGACAAGTGAATGTCATCTTCTTTTGGTCTTCGGGATGAACGGACACTTGATTGGTCTTCGGGATGAACGGCCACCTGATTGTATCCTGAGTACCCATCCAAGAAAAAGAAATATTGTTGGCCTACGAGTCTCTTAAAGATCTGGTCGATGAACGGCAACAGGAAATGATCCTTCTGTGTTGCACTGTTAAACTTCCTATAGTCTATACATACTTGTCATCCCATCGTAGTCCTCATGGGAACGCTTTCTCCTTTTTCATTTATTTCCACGATGAGCCCAGACTTTTTGGGGACAACCTGGGTAGGGCTCACCCACTGACTGTCGGAGATGGGATAAATGATCCTGGCGTTCAACCATTTGACTACTTTCTTCTTCACCACCTCCTTCATATGGGGATTTAGTCTCCTTTGCGCCTCTCTGGAGGGTTTAACACCCTCATCCAGGATAATCTAATGCATGCAAAAGGAGGGATCTATCCCCTTCAAATCGGCCACCGACCATCCAATCGCCTCTTTATGCTCGTGCAGGACCTGTAAAAGTTGACACTCCTGGGTGTCAGTCAGGTCTATAGAAATGATGACGGAGAGAGTCCAATCCTTGCCTAGAAAGGCATACTTGAGTGAGGCCGGTAAGGGATTCAACTCAAGCTCAGGCGAACTCTCTATGGATGGTCGGGCCGGCTTTTTCGCCAATTTAGGAAGTGGCTCGAAGTGCCAGATCCAACTCAGATCACCTGTCTGACTCCCTATTGATCCTAGGCGATCCTCTCTGAGTGATTCATCATCATCCTCCTGAGGTGGATCACTCAACAACCAAACATGCTCTGCTTCTATTAGGTCCTGAATGAAATCGACCTCGAAAGAAGCCTCATCACTGGCAGACCCCATTGCTGTGTGAAAAATGTTCAACCTTATCTTTCTGTTACCAAATGAGACATCCATCATGCCTATGCGACAGTTAATGCATGCATTGGCTGTGACCAGGAAGGGGCGTCCAAGAATAATGGGAGTCTGTCGCATGTTCTCTACTCCCTCCATATTCTAAATAACAAAGTCAACAGGGAAGTAGCAATCCTCCATCTTGACTAGAATGTCTTCAAGAATCCCTCGCAGGACCTTGATTGATCTATCTGCGAGTTGCAAAGTCATAGGTGTTGGCTTCATCTCCTTTAATCCAAATTTATCATAAAAGAAACTCGGCAAGATGTTGACACTTGCCTCAAGGTCGAGCAATGCACGCTCAACAGTGATGTTTTCTATGACACATGAAATGATCAGAGTCCCTGGGTCCTTGAGCTTTGGTGGGGTTTGGTGCTGCAATACCATACTCACCTGCTCGGTCAAATATATCTTCTTTGAAATGTGGGACCTCAACTTCTTTTTTTGCGTACAAAGCTCCTTGAGGAACTTTAAGTATGCAGAG
Source organism: Nuphar pumila (assembly GCF_984573655.1). NCBI lineage: Eukaryota > Viridiplantae > Streptophyta > Magnoliopsida > Nymphaeales > Nymphaeaceae > Nuphar > Nuphar pumila. The sequence continues at coordinate 50,837,933 of NC_143265.1, read as the reverse complement.
ACTTACTGGATAACATCAAGCAAGGGGAGGTTTATCTGAACATGCTTGAATATCTCAAGCATCTCTTGCATATTCACTCTCAACTTGCCTAATGACCTCGGTCTCTCTAGCGCCTCAGGAAAAGGGGCTTTAGGAATGTAGGTTGTCGAAGGCTCAGATAGTAGAGCTCTCTCACTTTCCTGAGGTGAGGCAATAGGGGCAAGCTGCTTCTCACTTATCTTCTTTCTTTCTTCTGCAGCCTCTCTCGCTTGGTATTGCTTCCCACTTCTAAGGGTGATCACCGCTTGAGCCTACTCTTGTTGGGCATTTGTCATATGCAGGCCATGTGTTTGCTCCTTACCCCCTAGGGTTCACCACTGGCTGGCTAGGTAATGCCCCTTCACTTCGCCTGCTAAGTGCCTCGACGAGTTATCCTATTTGTGTCTCAAGTTTTGTAATGGAGTGAGTATAGGAGCTCAAATTTGCCTTAATATCTGAGAAGGCTTGCAACATCTTGTTCTCAAAGGATTGTCTAGTCGAAGGCTCCTGGGACTGGGGCTGACTATAGGCAGTTTGGGCTGGAGGTAACTAGATCTATGAAATCCAGGCGCATAACCGCCTTGCCTGGGTTGGTTTTGGGAAGGGTTGGGTTTGTGGGTTTCGCCATGAGAAGTTGGGATGGTTTCGCCAGCCCGGGTTATATGTGTTGGCATATGGATTGGGTGTGGGCCTAGCAAAATTTTGTATCATCTGAGCTTGCTCTTGGACAAACTCAGGGTACTGTGACGCGACTGGACATTTAACAACATGGTGTACAGGGCTAGCACACAACGCACACACCTGCATAGCAGGAGAGAGAACCGACAAAAGCTAGTCCAATTTTTGGGACAGTTGGTCAGCCGTGTTACTCAACTCAAGGTGCATCCCTATCTCGAAAATACCTGCTTTCTTTGCGCCATCTTGCGCTAGTGTGGCCCTCTCAAATCATGAAGTGGCAACATGGTGCATAGAGTTTTCACTCAGAGTCTCAAAGAGGGTTCATGCTTCATCTTCACTTTTGAGCATAAAAGTGCACCCATTGGCAGCATCAACCATTTGACGATTCTTCTCAGTAAAACCGTTATAAAAATATTGCACCAATTGCCAATAAGGCATTTGGTGGTGGGGACACTTGCGGAGAAGATCTTTCATCATCTTCCAAGTTTCATGGAACATTTCTCCCTCGATTTGTGAAAAGCTGGTGATGGATTTTTTATACTGATTCGTCTTACCAATTGAGAAATATTTCTTTAGGAACTCCCTTTGCATATGTTCCCAAGTAGTAATTTGAATTGTATCTAGGGCCTTCAGTCAGTGCTTGGCTTTATCCAACATCATCACGTCATCTCCAAAGTTATTGATCTGCATTATAGAGCAGATCTCAAGGAATTCATCGAGATGACGAAATGGGTCTTCGTTGCCAAGGCCAGAAAATGATGGTAGCATTTGAATGATACTGGCCTTGATTTCAAAATGGTGCGCTCCCACATCAGGTCTTGTGATGCAGGAGGCGGAAGTGTATGTGTTGGGCATGAATTACTCCCTAAGGGGACAGATCAACTGCTGATCATCGGCCATGGCAGTGGATCGATGGGCTCTCCTAATGAGAGACTCGGGGTCAAGTGAGTGTCGCCCTTACATGCACTAAGAGGTAGACCGATGCAGCAACCATCCTAGACTTTAGTTTTCTACCTACCTAACGCACTAAGCGGCCAAACCATAAAGCGAGTAAACAAAATCAATACTAAAAAGCGAGAAATAAACAAGCACCACACGCTTGCACTCAACAGGGATTTTGCGAAAAGCAAACTATGAGCATGGTACCAATCATGCGCAATCACCTCTAAGGGTATCCTAATAGGTGGGCTATGCAGGAAAAGTAAACTGGTTTCTATGGTGTGCAAACACGTGGTTCTAAACCTAATTACAGAAATCAACTAAGCAGTCCTAGATATGAACAGAAAAAGTAAACTAAACAATCTTAATTAATCAATAGAAGTAAACTAGCAACCTAATTAAACGTGAACAAACAAAGGCAATAAAGTGAATACTTGTATCTCGTCGTTCCCCGGCAATGGCGCCAAAATTTGATGTTGATTTTGTGAAACGAGTTTAGAAATGATATTTTTATGTAAAAACAACGTGAAAGCCAGACACCAAAAATAAAAATCTGCTTGCACGAGTGGTGGAGTCTGGGTCGATCTCAGAGAACGAGGATATTTTGTATTCAAACACACAAACTAATATATGCTTTATTGCCAAAAAGTACAAAAAAGTAGTTATCTAATCAATTAACTAAAGTAGTATGGCCCTACGCAGAGGACTTAAACAATTATTAAAATGGTTTTATTATAAACCCCAAATTTAAATGAAATTAAAAACTTCCTATTCTAAAAGAAAAGAACACATCTTCAGCGCTTGTGTCTTCTTGTTCTGTCATGAAGGCATGCTTGAAAGTATCGCTTGCTCATCTCCACGCTTCCCTGCAAAACACGAAACAACACACAGCAGCAGCGATGAATAGCACTACACTATAGAAACGAAAATGCGAAAATGAAATAAGTGCGTAAATGACAAAACAAAATGCGAAATGTGAATATAAAATGCAGGAAGTAGGAAAGCTAATGGAAAATAAAACGCAACAGAAAAGATACAAGAAAAAAATGAAAAATGCAATGCAAGAGATAAAAATGCAAGAACTAATGAAATGCTGAAATGAAAATATGTTGAAGTGAAAAACACACTGGATTGGCAAACTAAATGCTGAAAATGAACACACGCAAATGCAGAAAATATAAAAATGCAGGAAATAAAAATGGTAAATGTCGAAGGAAATAGAACACGCAGAAGATAAAGCGCAGATGCTTATGAATGCAAAATGATACGCTGAGCAAAGGATGCAAATGCAGATGAAACAAAGATTGAAGAATACGATGAAACCAAATACAAATGGAACAGGAATGAAACAACACACAGATGAAGTGAAAATGAGAAAATGCAATGAAACTAAAATCTAAAACGCAAGAGCACGCAGATATGAAATGTGATACGATGAAATTCACAGATGGAATTCACATATGCAACAGAGGAAATGCATTGCAATGAAATTCATATTTGCAGCAGAAATGAAATGTGATATGTTGTAGAAGTGTGTGACAGAGAGGCGATGCAGATGCTGAATCCTAAAATGTAAAGATGCAGATGATTGCGATGAACAGGATAACAAGAAGAAATGCATTTTAGATGCAGCAGTAGTGAAATGCGATGCAAAAATGCAAATGCAAATGCAAATTATTGCAAAAAGAAACACATGAATTGAAATGAAGAAATGAAATGAAATTTAAATAAAAGAATTGCAAAAAGAAATTGAAAAGAAACAAACGAAATGAAATGAAGAAATAAACGAATTGCATAATTAAGACATTGCGAATGCACAGATGAAATGTAAACGCAGATGAAACACACAACATAATTTTTTTTCATTTTCTATGATCTACTCGCTAACCTAAATCGTAAAACAAAAGAGAAGGAGAGGGACTTACTGGACTCTGGAAGGATTAAAAGAATAATGATCTCTCCCCGGAATTGACATCGCCCTGTTGTAGAAGAGGGGATAGAGGGCCACCGGCATGAAGGAGGGATTGAGAAGAGAAGAGAAAGGAAAAAAGGGAAGAAGAGAGGAACCAGTGAGAGAGAGAGAAGAGAAGGGTTGCGAAAAGAGAGGGAGGCATCTCTTTCATGGGAGGACCCCCTTTCTTCTCAATACGGGAATTTAAAAGAGGGCTTTAGGGTTTTTTTTTTCAAACACATCACTAGTTCTTAGAAATTCCAAAAGAGGGTTTTGCTAAAACATGTTTTCACTAAAGTGCAATTCCTACAATGTTTTATTCTAAACTACTTAGACTTTTAAAAGAAACATGAGTGCGATTTATCGAAACTACTAAAAACCCTAAAGCACAAGATATGACTTAGAATTCATGATTTTTTTATATTTTCCTTTTCGCACGATTTCTCGAAACTAACGATAAAATTGGGGATTCAATGTGATTTTCTACTGGATCATGCATAAATTAATGTGAATTAAATGTGAAATGTATGCATGATCAGCTCCAAAACACACCATATTAGGAAATGTTCCCAACAAAAGTTCTTTGTAAAGCAATCATTCAAAAATTTATAAAAACTTACTTCTAACTGAAAATACATGTGTATTTTCAAGATACAACCATATTTATACAATAAAGAATACGGAAAACTAAAAGCATACATAAATATGCAAGTTTCCTAGGTTCAAAAAAATCATTATAAGCAGTTAAGCTTGACAAATATTTCAAAAATCTAGAGGTTGTCTCAAAGAGAATACAAATTTTTAAGTAAAATAGATTTCATAAAATATTTCCAAAATATAAGTGGATCTCAAACCTTCAATAGCATAGAAAAGCATTTCCAAAGTATTCAGAAAACCTAGCTTCCAAGAATACCAAAATCATTTCTAACAACATGAGTTTTGGGAGTTTCTAAAATCATGTGTTCATAGATTCACAATTAAAAACCCAAGATTTATTTCATTAAAACTCTATCAAAACATGGGATAAATACAATGTAAAATACTAGAAATCCATTTACACAATGCAAGGGTCGATTCTTTTTCAACAAGGATCGATCCAGACACTTTAGGCACAACCCAAGACTCAGCAAGAGTTTACTCCTGAAACCAAGGATCGACCTTCTTTGGTCTGGGATCAACACAAAACCTAGCAACAGTCGACCCTTGAAACCCAGGGATCAACCCTCTCAGGTTTGCCTAATAAACACACTCGCAGAACAGCAAGGGTAAGAGTCGACTCTTAGGCCACAGCAACATAAACAGAACAACAAGAGTTGACTTTTTAAAAGCAAGAGCTGACTGTCAGGCCATAGAAAAATAAACATAACAGCAAGGGTCGACTCTTCAAAAGCAACAATCGACTCTTGCTGACTAAGAAACATAAACAGAACAAGAAGGGTTGGCTCTTCAAAAGCAAGAGTCGACTCTTGCTGACCCAGGGTCATTCAACACAACTTGAGATTCAAATCTCCAAAACCAAGGATCGACCCTCAGGTTGCTTTTAACCTCTTGAACATACATGGGTCGACTCCTATGTTCACCTGAGCTTCTAACAAAATGTTGCTCCTGCTTGGGCCAACTTTTGCAGAGTAGGGATCATCTCCTGTGTTCAAAAAAACCCTCAACAACACACAAAAAATCGAGTTTTGGCAAACTTTTCGCACAAAAATCTTTCATAACTTGCTTACAAAATATTCTTGTTGTCATCCAACATGCATAGCTTATAAAAATAACATTTTCTAGCATGCCTATTCATATGAAATGAATCGTTTCAGCATATAAATGAACACATCAGAATTCATATTTTTCTAAAACATTTCCATATACAAATTTCAAAAAAACAAAGGCTCAATCATGAGCTTCCTTACAGATTTTTTGCAAGTACACAATAGAAATACAACATGATATGCATTTCACGATTTCACATTAAATACACACATCAAAAACTTAGTTTGTGCATATGCATGGCACTATCGCAGAGAGGGGATCAAGCTCCTACCTTGGAATGCAATCTAACAAAAAAAACCAATGCAAAGGACTACACACTCTCGTCCCTTCAACACTCTTGCTACAACTCGTCCTCCTCCTTGAGGATACCCCAAAATAGGAAACCCAAAAGGGTAAGAATGAAAAAAAAATGAATTAGGTGAATAAGGGGAAGGAGGATGGCCTACTTTGGATCATTCCTTCATTGTTAATCCTCCTTGCAAAAATGATATCCTTCACAACTCCAGCACTACAACGTCCTTCGTAGCTCCACCACTCAGCTCCATGAAGAAGAAGATGGGTGGAATGAGAGATGCTCTCCAACAATAGAGGTCAACAATGGAGGTCAGCAATGCAGGAAGAGGGAGATAGAGAGTGGGAAGGGAGAGAGATGAGAGACCAGTTCAAGAAATGGGGTTGAAAGAGACGTTGGGTCTCTTTTAAAAGGAAGGGTTTGGTTGGGTCAGATTCCAGATTGGTTCTAAACTGACCCAAACTAAAGTCCAACTAGAAAAGGCTCTTTGGGCCCTAGTTAGCTTTCTATTAAGCTAACTAGGTCCAAAGCCTAGTTACCCTAACTAAGACTAAAAGAGCTCAGCCATGTGGCCAAGTCCTGCTAACCCTGGCAGGTATAACATGTTGGGGTTGGCAGGGTTGGGCGGCTACTCAATCCCCAAAAGGATGAAAATCCCCCCAAAAGGCAATCATTGCTAAAAAACCCAAAACTAGCCCTCACCAATGATGTTGTCGGTCAATCAGATCATGGTTAATTATGAACCTCATGCAATTGATTGGTATAATCAACTCAAAAATGGATGATAATGTCCATCGAGTCTAAATTGCCCTTGAAACTCTCTCAAAATGGCTAAAATACCCTTAGGACATGTCACGCTCACTCTGAATGCAAATTAACTCTATTTTCGATGAAAAGAATATTGTTCTCTTCAAAATTTTGATATGAACGCAACTATAAACTCAAAATTCATGAATAATGCTTCAAAATTTTCATTATCCTAAAATTACAAAATTTGAGAAAAACCCTAAAAAAATATTGGATATTACAATAAACCTCCCACATTCTATAGTACTAATGCGTGATCTGCAATGCAGCAACACCGGCTAGGTTACTAAGAAATTCAAAACCACATGGTCTGGGGTTTCAAAAGAACTTAGGGTCTTCGAGAAGGGGTAACCGACCATCCTGAGGGTTTGGTCCTCATGTGAACTAGAGAGAAGAGGGAGATGAGAGAGACGTTTAGGAGGAGAGGGGCGAGTAGAGAGAAAAAGAACACTACATTGCAAATTGCATAACTTTAAAAAGGAGACCCCAAGATTCTATTTATAGTGTTTGGCCTAAATCTGGGTCCAGCTCCAATCCAAAAATAAAAACTAACTCATTTTAACTCATACACCCTCTAACTGCCAAAATAAAGTCATAACTGACAGTTAGAAGTATACTAAAAAAGGGGTCAGTTGGACTGACTGGAGTCTCTCCCTAACCAAATCCTAACTAGACCTTATTACCAAAAACAATAATTATAAAAAAAAACATGCTTTGGCTGGACCATTCACATGGTTTAGGAATGTAGGAAAGAGGGGGAAGACACCCCCAACATTTTTTGGAAAGTAGGGGTAGGCTTCCTCTTTTTTTTTCTTGCTTCCAAGTTGGTACCCCCTATGGGCCTCATTTACCTTTTTCTCCTTCATTCTGGTCTAGACATGTTTTCATTAACTTTTTTTACTTAGGAAAGAGCATATCAGTAGCCAAATCACCTCCTAGGGCCCCACTTTGACTTGGAAAGAAACCTTGATTGGATGAGATGGCATCTAGATTATAGAGCGTCGAATTTGATGTCAACTATGGATTTATGACCGTAGCAGCTCTACCACGTTATGGTTCACCTTGCCCTCAAGGTCCAAAGTTTGAGAACCTCCTTTTCAAGTCAAATTTTCATTCTCACATTGTTGAACCTTTGTTGTCGTGATATCACTCAACTAGATACTTCTACATCATTTGATTGTATTTTTGCACTCTCTTGGTCTTCAGTATGGCAGTATGGGTTATTCTATACAAGAGAACATGCTAACCTTGAGGGGTATAACGATGCAAATTAAAATTTAGATAAAGATGATTTATTATTCATAAGCAGATGGGTCGTTACACCTGGATCTGAGCAAATATCTTGCACCTCCAATAAGTAAACCACCATAACCCAATCTACTATAGAGGTTGAGCTTATAACACTAGCATCGGCTAGTATAAAAGCCAAATGGCTAAGGAATTTCTCGATTGAAATTTTATTAAGTAGCAAACATTGCACCCTATAGTGATTCACTATAATAGCCAAGTTGCTATATATAAAGCATAGAGCAATATCTACAATAAAAAATCTAAACATATTAGTCGAAAGCATAATATTGTGAATAATTTACTCAAGCAATAAGTCATTTCGGTATTTTGTGAAAACTTGTCAAAATTTGGCAAATCCACTCTATCACAAAAAATTATTAAAAATATATTTCACGAAATGAAATTAAAACCTACTAAACAAATTACTCATGATGAAAACCCAACCAAGTGACTCGGGTTGATTGAATTCTTATTTCAATGGGAAGAACAAATCATTGGAGTAATTGGGTGAGCACTAAAGTATATATGAAAAAAAAAAATATCTTCATGTCTCATTCTGATATAAGTGCACAAAAACCTATGATATGAGTATGAGTCTCATGACTCTTAATGAGATTTATAGGCCAAATTGGCTAAAGTGGTTAAAACATATTTCTATTTTTGACACTCACCTATATGAGTGTGAATGGGTGAGACATCTACAATGACATTCAGGTTGTATCTAATGCACTCATAAAATAGGATATTGTATAGGATCCTAAATATATGCAGCCTTTATATATTGATGACACATATGGTTACCTAAAAGGAATATGTGTGTGAATGTGCCTAAGCAGTTCACAATATGGACTAAGTTTAAAGCTTGGCTACTTAGTTTATGAGACTATTTGAATCTTGTTCACAATAAGTGAAGGTTCAAACCCAAAAGGTGCATTCATTTATACATATGATTTTCACAAACACTTTCATGTTTTTCTTGTTATAATTTTGACCCATGTAGAGGATTGTTATTGTTTGGCTCAAAATCTATAACCTTTTGAACCAAATTCTTTGGCCAAATAACCTTCTTTTTTCTAGCTTTTTGGAAAATAGATTTTGGAGGGTAAGCCTACTTTATGAAATATGTTTAGTCTTATTATATTGAACATATTTTAGAAACACATTGTGTTTAAAATGTGTAGAATTGACTTAGAGGGTAAGGCTCTCAAGGGGCTTTGGACTTGAATTTAGATTTGGCTTTGGCTTTGGATTCAGATTTGGTTCGGACCGGCTCAATTTGGTTCAGTTCGGTCTGGTCTTAATCTTGGTCTTAGTTTGACTTTGACAAATCTTTTTATCACTTATTTTGAATAATTTTGCACCTCATAAAACTTCTTAAATAGCTTTTATTTTCTAAAAACGGTTTGGTGATTGACCAAGGTAATTAATGAAACTTTTTTACCTAATTGGGGAGCCACACCTAGCCTTAATGGCTAGCCTCAACATGTTTGGACACATTGGGATGTTAGTGGGTTTAGGTGGCCTTTTGAGGCCTTAAATGGGTGTATGCTAACCATGTAAGCATTAACAAGTGCATGCTACCCATTTGGCCTATGCAAACGGTACTTCGGACCATTCTGCTATAGCTTATATATACCTCAGGTCATGGCAAGAACAAGCAAGCTTATGCTTTCCTCTTGTTCTTTACACTATCTCTCTTCTCACTCTCTTCATTTCTCAGTTTTCTCTTCAAAGTTGTTCAAGGTAGCTATATTGTGGCTGGCCAGTCTACTCATTGTTATAAGTGGCTGGTATTGCACGGGAGGTGCAGGCCTTGTATCCTAGAAATGAGGTGTTCAACTCTACTGCACTCAGGTTCAACCTCAGTGGGACAACTATTGCATTTAAGAAAGCGTCATTGTTGCGTGCCTTTAAATTTCAGAGGTACCTGTTACAAAGAGATTTCTAACATATATATCAATTTCAAAGAGAAAATAAACTTTTAACTAAATTTTTTTATTTTTTTTAAGGGGAAAAGAAACATTCCGTTCAGCATCAGTCGTAATCCATTATACAAAGCTATTTATCGTAGAGAATTCTACCAGCAAACCATCCAAAAAGAGACAGATTGTACCGAACAATAGGTTTCGGCCATCCAAGATTTTGGAAGTCCCAGCGTTTACCAGCCATGGCAAAGATATCAAAAAGAATATACCTATGAATGACAGTCCTGCGTTAAGCTGAAGGCCCATTATCTGCAGGCACAAGGGGGCTGTTGTTGATTTACCACTGTTGGGGCAAGTAAGGCAGGGTGGTCGTGTCCTCGACCCGAAGTTTTAACTTGGAGAGAGGCGGGCCCATTGAGTGACCCAGTTAACTGGTGATGTTCCTTTGTCATTCCAATATATATATATATATATATATATATATATATATATATATATATATATATATATATATATATATATAGTTTAACAGGTCTTCTCCTTCCTAGACAAGCAAGCATTTGGCTCTTTCCATACAGCCCACCACACCGATATTATCAAACACCGCCACACAGAACATCACCGACTACAATTGGAGATCGTACCCACGAAGCCTCCCGAACCACTGAAGAGAGATTTGACCACGCATCTGAAAATATTTTCTTAAAAAACTGAGAGGGTGCTTTTTTGAGTCCGATTTTAGATGAAATTACAACGGAACAATGGGGTCAAATATGGAAAAGGCCTGGATATGATCGGGTACAACTATCACGTTTTTTCATACCCAAGAATTAGTCCCTTCCCTAAACAGCAAAGCGCCCATAAGTTTTATTCAAACCGGCTCAGTCCAGTTTTGTTTGGGTTTACCCGACCCAGTTCCACCCTCATTTTCTGGTTTTTTTTCTCATATAATTCCAACTCCAATCTGCACCAGAGAAATTCAAACCGAAAATAAAATAAAATACGAAACAAATTAAACCACTTTTGGAGAAGTGGGTAAGAGTGATTATTGACACCAACGGGGCTCCGTTTGTCTGGCAGGAGCAGTTAGTGCACGTCACCTTGTGTTGGGACGTTGCAAGTTCGAATCCCAATGGCACAGTTGTATAACTGGTAGGGGACAGACTAGCCCCAGCTTTCTCTGTAAAAAAAAAAAAGAATGATTATTGACCCTCAATAACTCGTTTTCAAACATTTTTTAAGAATAAGTGAGCAAAACATTTTTTTAACCAAAAAATAGTTTTCAAATAAATTTTTGGGTGTCATGCAAACGAGGTTCTTGTGATCAAAGAAAGAAAAGGAACACTATCAAACCTCACCCCCCAAAACAAGTTTATTTCGGGCCAAAGTGACACTCTCTTCCCACAAATCCATCTTCAGTGGATGCACTCAGCAGTGGATAGTTGGCAAGCCTTTATTCTTGGCTGCCTTTTCCGCTCTATTCATTCTGATCTGGTGGAAGGAAATTCTAACTGAATTTCAAACATGCTTTCAGGTTATAGTTAAATCATCTAAAGAACGTGTTGTGAAAGTTGTTTCTCTGGCACTAGAGGGACATGATTTCAATCATCTAGTTCATCTTGATATTTTGAATTAATTTTTGCAGTTTAGGAGATTCTGGTATGGTTGCGTTTCTAAGGAATATAACCATGTTCCCTTTTAGTTAGCTTATTATTTTTTTATTGATAAGCTGCACCGGACGCTCTGGCTCAACCTGCCTCACCTACAGTTGTCATGCCGATGATGTAAAACACCAAGGCTACGACCCCCAACCCTGGGGGCTATGCTGAGGACCTGCACCTGCGCACAGTGGTGACACCCATGAGAATCAAACTTTGACCGCCCATCTAATGGCCAAGGCCCCACCCTAGCTTATTTAGGGAACCTTATGTTGATCATTTTTTGGAAAGATAAACCACCATTTGTAGTAAGAGTGCCTAACCTCAGTTTGCTAATCCACAAAAAAAGAAAAAGATAACAGCTCCCAATGAACCAAACAGACCCCGAGAATTCCTTCACACCTTCAGGAATGTGTAGGACTTCTAGGACAAACTGGGACACAGAAGGATCTTTTAGAAAGCCATGTCCTTTGGTGTTAAAGGGCATTCCTCTCCACCAGAATGGAACAAACGGCCCCCTAAAAAGACATGCCAGTCTTCGAACCCAAAGGTAGTAGTAGAAACAATCAGCATAATATTGACTAGCTTCCCTCAACTGTCGCCAATCTTGGTATCTGGGTCTTCTAAACGATTGAAAATTAAATGATAAATTTTAAATACTTGGTTCACGAAAAAAAACCCAAAAAATAATTAAATAAATACAAAGATATAAAATATCTTAAACCAATCACAACACAACACTTTGTCCTCATGGAAAAAAAAATGTAACACTTTGAAAATAAGTATTTTTAAAAAATTGCAACTGGGGCCCATATCACAACTCATGAACCTGTATGGTGAGTCCCACGTTGGATACGCAAAAAAAGGCAAGCTCGCGAGTGGCGGTTATTGAAAAAAAATTTCCGGGCATGTAGAAACACAATAAAATTGCAGCACCAGCAAATCGCACAATGAAGATGGAAGATGTAAAATTTTCAACGCCTGCCCCTAAAGACATGCCATGACGCAAAGCATGACAGAGAACTGACCGAAGCATCTGAGAAAACGCAAGCATAACATAATACTTGGCCTCGTCGTGACTACAATCCCACAAAACCCCACGGATGAAAACTTCCTGTCCAAAAAGATACACGAGGTAAAAACTAAAATCAGATGAAACTGCATTTAGGTTCTGTTGTTTCGTTATACGGTCGAACATCATGATTCAAAACGTTCCATGAATAATCAACAGAAACTCAAATTAAGAAACAAATAAAAATACCTGACCGAAGATCATCTTTATGTTTATATTTAGAAATAACCAACAGTAGCAATGGAGCAATGTGCCTTAAAAGAGTATAACTGAAATAGCAACAAATGGTAAAAGACATGGTTTGTCATCAAACTGGGATAGCTGAAACATGTCTACCTATTTCTTCTAAACAAATTCACTCTCAAATTTACCATTTGCCAAGCTCTTCGTCATCATCAGATCAAAATTTTCTTGGTGGGAAAACTCAAAGGTTTTCTTCTCCTAACTCTTGGCAGCCTGTTTTTCCTTGGCTTTCTGGATCTTCAAGACCTTCTTAACGATCTTCTGCTCTTCAACCAAGAAAGCCCGGATGATTCTGCAAAACAGTACAGAGATAACAATAGAGATTTGAGCTATGGTTTTTTGGACGTCAAAATGAGGGGGAAAAAAGGAAAAAACAAATTCTACCTTTCTCTGACAGCACTGCCAGACAAAACCCCACCATAAGCTCTGTTGACAGTCCTCCGGTTCCTTGATAATCTAGACCTCTTGTATTCAGTTGGTCTCAAGTGCGGAATCTGTGTATCCAATCAAAAGAGGGCACATGAACATCATATCATATGGATTCACCTGAAATGTAAGAAAAAAATGGAGAACCATGTCCAGCATACAACAGACCGCCTATATTCTATGGGACAACAGGCGAGGGGGGGTATGTAATGAAATAGTGGTCTTCAACAAATGCACGAATAACTCACAAACAAGTGTCTATTGGAGACACTACAAGCATGACCCTTAAAAGGGTATAAAAGGAAGAACACTTGAAAAATAAATAATACTTTATTCATGAACAAAATGCTAAAGAAGCATAGTAGTTTACATTGAAGGGGTTCACTCCTATATATACAAAAAAGTGGAAGAGAGAGGAGAGCTCATTTTGAGCTCTCCAAAAGAGACGTTGGAAGTCCAACGTCTCTTAATATAGCTGTTGGACTATAGTCCAACACAGGGTTACCGGAAGCGCCTAGCTAAAAGGGGAAGCGCGCTTCCGAAGCGTGGGGGAAGCGTCCCCCTTTTTTGGGAAGAGCGTTTCCCTTTTTTGGGAAGCGTGTTTCCCTTTAATGGGGGACGCGCTTCCCTTTAATGGGAAGCGCGCTTCCCATCACGCTTCCCCCTCGGCTTCCCCCACGATTCCCCCTCGCTTCCCCCACGCTTCCCCTGTTTTTTTTTTCAATTTTTTTGTATTTTTTATTTTTTATTTTTATTTTTTTCGCTTCCCCCTCGCTTCCGAGACGCTTCCTAGGTCGCTTCCGAGACGCTTCCTAGGTCGCTTCCGAGACACTTCCCGAATCGCTCCTAAGTGGTCCCACGCTTCCCCGCTTCCTAAAATTTTGAAAGTGTCTCGCTTCCCGCTCCCGCTTCCCGTATCGCTTCCCGCTCCCGCTTCCTCAACTGGCAACCATGGTCCAACAGCATTTATTATAGTTGTTGGACTACAGTCCAACAGCTATTTGCACAGTCAAGTTCCAACAGGAACTTGACTGGATATCAAATATCTAGTTTCTATTGAACTAGATGCTAAAAAGAAAATAAAGAAAAATAGAAAGAGAAAATATAATAATATTAAATAATATATATATATATATATATTACAGTTTACATTTTAACACTCCCCCTCAAACTTACGGTACAATGAGCGAAAGTTTGTCTAAGAGGAAGTGAAATCTGAGAGCAGCGAGAGGCTTGGTGAAGAAGTCTGCTAATTGATATTCTGATATAACATATGGCAGATCAATGGTTCCATGTAAGTATTCCTCTCTGACATAGTGACAATCCATCTCAATGTGTTTAGTACGCTCATGGAATGTCCGATTGCTTGCAATGTAGATCGCACTTTTGTTGTCACAGCACATCTTTGAAGCTTGCGTTGCTTTAGCTCTCATATCCGCTAGCAATCGTCTAAGCCACACAACCTCCATAGTGGTGGTTGTCATGGCTCTGTATTCAGCTTCGGTGGAGGAAAGAGAGACTTTCTGCTGTTTCTTGCACCTCCACGAAATTAAGGTTTCACCTAGGAACACACAAAAACCAGTAGTTGAGTGTCTATTATTGGGATCACCTCCCTAGTCAGCATCAGTATATGCAATTAAATTTAATGAAGATGAAACAGACAAGAAGAGTCCTCGTGAAAGAGAGGATTTTAAGTATCTAATAATACGCAAAATTGCTCCCATGTGCACGGAGGTGGGAGCATGCTGAAACTGACTGACTGTATGAACCGCATGAGTTATATCTGGCCTAGTAATGGAAAGATAAGAAAAAGCTCCAACAAGCTGTCTATAAGGAGTAGGATCATCAAGAAGTTCTCCATCATCAATTTTCATTTTAACATTGACAACTTCTGGAGTGTTTACTTTCTTATCATCTGTAATTCCAGACCTGGAAACGATATCAAGAGCAAATTTAGATTGAGATATCAAATACTCCCGAGGGGAATAAGCAACTTCAATGCCTAAAAAATATCTTAATAAACCTAAGTCAGTCATTTCAAAGTGAGTTTTAAGAAGAGATTTGATATTTGCAACTGTCTGTTTGTCGCCTCCGGTGACGATCATATCATCCACATAAAGAAGAAAAATAATGATGCCTGCATCAGATTTCTTAACAAACAAAGCAGTGTCAGTTAAACAAGGTTGAAAACCAATATCAAGCATAACATGACTAAATCGGTCATACCAGGCTTTTGGAGCCTGTTTAAGACCATAAAGAGCTTTTTCTAGACGAAGAACTTTACCCTTAGGGATACTAATACCAGGTGGGGCTTCCATGTATACTTCTTCAACGAGATTCTCAATCACGAAAGCATTTTTGACATCTAATTGAAAGATAGGCCATGTTCTAATGGAGAC
The DNA here is from genome assembly GCF_984573655.1 of Nuphar pumila. Classification (NCBI taxonomy): domain Eukaryota; kingdom Viridiplantae; phylum Streptophyta; class Magnoliopsida; order Nymphaeales; family Nymphaeaceae; genus Nuphar; species Nuphar pumila. The sequence continues at coordinate 50,822,468 of NC_143265.1, read as the reverse complement.
CAAGGCTATTAAAGTTCTAACAGTTGTAATACGGGCCACAGGAGCAAATGTTTCTTCATAATCGATGCCATACTCTTGGGCATATCCTTTTGCTACTAAACGGGCCTTATATCTTTCCAGGGTCCCATCACTTTTGGTTTTGACTTTGTATACCCACCTACAACCTATAGGCTTCTTACCCGAAGGGATATCTTGTATCGTCCAAGTATTGGCCTTTTCTAGTGCATCCAATTCTATTTTCATGGCTTCTATCCATTCTATATGATTTTTGGCTTGAGAATAGGATGATGGTTTAACATATGATTGTATTAATGTAATGGCGGCCCTATACGTGGTTGAAAAAGATTCAGAAGACACAAATTTTTTTGGAGGTTTAGAGATTCTAGACGTTCTTCTAGGTGAGACTTCAGAGTATTTTTGTAATGCACATGGAAAATTTTGCTCTCTACGTCTTGAATATTGTAGACTAACATCCCTATGGATTTGCTCTTCATTATCATCATTTTCAACAACAACAGGACTTTGATCATTGTCAAGGTCACATCCAACATCACATTCATTGGATTTTGAAGTTGGATCAATTAAAAACGAGTATTCAGTGACATCCTTGGATTTTTCAAATTCAAAGAAGCTTTCTTTTTCCAAAAAAGATACATTTCTTGACACATATAATTTGTCATTTTAAAAATCAAAACACCTGTAGCCTTTTTTATTATCACCATATCCTAAAAAGGCACATGGGATTGCACGAGGAGAGAGTTTGTCATTTCTGTTGGTGAAAGCAAAACATTTGCATCCAAAGACTCTTAATCTAGAATAATCTGAAGTTAAATTAACAAGTTTTTCTATTGGAGTTGTATTCTTTAATGAGGAAGATGGCATCCTATTAATGAGGTAGGTGGCAGTTAGGACCGCTTCAGCCCAAAAACTTTTTGGAACTTGATTTGCAATTAGCAATGTCCTAGTAGTTTCCATAATGTGCCGATGTTTGCGTTCAGCTAGGTCATTCTGTTGTGGAGTGTGTGGACATGATCTTTGATGTGTAATACCATGTAAATTGAGATAGTCTTTGAATTCGTTGGACATAAATTCTCCCCCTGAATCAGTGCGAAAAACAGAAATATCATTTTGAAACTTATTTTTGACCATTTTATGAAATATTTGGAAGTTAGCAAAGACATCAGATTTATGTTTAAGAAAATAAATCCAAGTATGTCTAGAAAAGTCATCAACAAAAATGACATAATATGTATAACCACCTTTGGAAATAACTGGTGCGGGGCCCCAAACATCCGAAAGTATTAACTCAAGTGGTCGTGAGGAAACAAAAGTTCTACTAAGAAATGGTAACCTTTTCATTTTGCCAAGAATGCAGTCTTTACAAGAAAAATTTTCAGAATTACAAAATTTTTCCAAACTTGGAAAATATTGAATTTTAGACATATGAGGATGGCCAAGCCTTTTGTGCCATAAATCCAATTCTAATTTCTGAATATTATAACAAAATGCATTCTTGGTAATTTCAAAAAGTTCATGTAATAAAGTCCTTCTCTATGGCCTTCCCCAATCAGCTTCCCTAACTGGCGATCCTGTACCCAACAACCATGAGAAGAGAAGGAGATATTACATCCATAATCAGATATTTGCGAGACAGATAAGATATTCAAATTAAGTTTAGGAATATATCTAACTTCTGGGATAAAAAATCTTTTGGATTTTTGAAGATTTTCAAAACATCATATTCCTTTTACTTCAAGAGATATGCCATCGGCTGTAAAAACCTTTGACACACTTGAGTTATTTTTAAGACATTCGGATAGACTATTAACATTTGGGGTCATATGAAAAGAAGCACCAGAATCTAAAAGCCAAGGAAAGTTACCTGGACCGGAGAAAGATGCAACTGCCGCTCCAGTTGAGGCTTCGGTTGAGGAGGATACCCCTTTGAGAAGAGGTTGAAGGATTTTCATCAGTTGAGCCATAGACACAGGTGCATCTTGATCTTTTGACTCGGATTCAACAGATGCAACTCTTTTTTCTTCTCTTCTTTTTAACTTTGGACATTGAGGTCTATAGTGCCCCGGTTCATGACAATGATGACAAATAACTTTTTTTTATCAAAGTCGCCGTTTTGCCTTCCAAAATGAGGCGGCTTGTAAGTACGAGTATGATTCTCTGGTCTAGATACAGCTAAAACAAAGTCATCATCAACTTTTGGAGTACTTTTTCTAAGTCCATTTTCCTCCATAGTGAGCTCTTCTATAGTATCAACAATAGAAGGAATTTTTCCACGATGTAAAAGGGCCGATTTGATGGATTCAAACTCCGGCCTTAGACCATTCACAAATTGATAGAAATGTTCCATATCGAGTTGCTTTTGGTGAAGCTCGATATCTTCAGCACAATGCCATTTGGGCTCAAGAAGAGCCAACTCTTCCCAAAGTTTGGACAGCTCATTATAATATTCTCGAATAGTTTTATCTTTTTGAGTCATTGTCCGAACTTTATCTTGTAAATTGCATACATGTGCAATATCTTTAAGGGAACACATGTTTTTGAGGTATTCCCAAGCCTTATCGGCATGCTCAAACTTAGCTAGACTAGAGCATTTTTTAATGTCTATGCTATTGATGAGCCATGACATAATTTTTGCATGCCCTATCCTCCATTCTTTCCATTTCTTTTCATAAGTGGCTAACGCCTTACTCTTCTCTTCTTCCGTTAGAGGAACCTCTTTATCACCCTCTTTTTTGGTAAGAGATAGTTTAGGTTCCAAATCGGAACCATCCACTATACCCCATAAACCTTTTCCCCAAATGTGGTGCTTCATAATCGAAGCCCACATTACATAGTTAGTATCATTTAACTTCATAGGAATGATGGTGATCTTATCATTGTCATCCATCTTTTACAAGGGTAAGAGAAGAATAAATAGGAGAGAGAGAGAAAAATAAAAAAAAAAAGAAAAAGAGTAGACAAAGGAATAAGAGAGGATACAAAACCAAATTTTTTTGTAGCACAAGTTCGCCTTTCTTCAAACAAATCTTCTTGAGCCAAGAACAAGGTGATGAAACACCTTTTGTAAATGTGGCACGGAAATCGAGGCGGTAGCACTTCAAGATCTAAGGATTTCATAGCTCTGATACCATGTAATGAAATGGTGGTCTTCAACAAATGCATGAATAACTCGCAAACAAGTGTCTATTGGAGACACTACAAGCATGACCCTTGAAAGGGTATAAAAGGAAGAACACTTGAAAAATAAATAATACTTTATTCATGAACAAAATGCTTAAGAAGCATAGTAGTTTACATTGAAAGGGTTCACCCCTATATATACAAAAAAGTGGAAGAGAGAGGAGAGCTCATTTTGAGCTCTCCAAAAGAGACGTTGGAAGTCCAACGTCTCTTAATATTGTTGTTGGACTACAGTCCAACAGCATTTATTATTATAGCTGTTGGACTATAGTCCAACAGCATTTATTATTATAGTTGTTGGACTATAGTCCAACAGCATTTATTATAGTTGTTGGACTACAGTCCAACAGCATTTATTATAGTTGTTGGACTACAGTCCAACAGCTATTTGCAAACTTGACTGGATCAAATATCTAGTTTCTATTGAACTAGATGCTAAAAAGAAAATAAAGAAAAATAGAAAAAGAAAATAATAAAAGAAAATATAATAATATTAAATAATATATATATATATATATTACAGTTTACATTTTAACAGGGTATGTGTGTGTATGCACTTGTGTGAAGAATGTCATGCAAGTTCTTGTGAAGCCTCAAAGTTCAACAACTTTAAGGCGCCTCCAACATGAGTTCCACTATGAATTGTTTTATTGCACGGACGGTGTAGTCAATGCCAGATTCCAATCCCACCGGGATCACAAACATCTGAATGAATATGGGGCTAAGCCTGATTGATTAATACACAATACAAGAGAGCTTGTAGAAATGAATGACCCCACTACCATTTGGTGCGGATGAAATTGCCCTGATGTATAATAATAATACACAATCAAATTCTAACATCATTGAAGGTGGAATAGCATTAGTGCTAGAAATAGGGTTCCTCAAATGTTTTATATAATCATGTTTTTGTAAGTATATTTATTGAAAAAAAATTTATAATCCACATTTTTTATTTGACATGTTTGGTTGTTAAACATATTTTTACATGTCACCGGTAACGGTAACTGGCCGTTCTTCTTTGGTGAACCCGTCGCCGGAAACCCCTTCATTAAAACCCCATTTGCTCCTCGCCATCTCCTCTCCACCGGAAAACCCTTCTTCATTAAAGCCCCTTTCTGCTCCTTGCAGCCTCCTCCCCACTGGAAAGCCCTTCATTAAAACTCCTTTCCGCTCCTTGCCGCCTCCTCCGCACCAGATAATCATTCCATTGCTGGAAAATCATCCTTGTACCATATGCAATCCTCAAAAGCCACCCAAAACTATACACTTGAGTCCCTAGCAATGTTACCCTCAACCAGGTCACCAATACACAAAAATCTGCTACCTGGCACTAATTTCAGCTGTGTAAAAACCTCATAGGACGGAGATTGGTCTATTATAATCAGAGCATCTAGCATCTCATATTGAGTTTTGATTCAGCTGATGTGCCTCCCCTTTGTCATACCAATCACTTTTCCGGTAAATTTTCTGGCAATATGTTGGCCAGAACATAGCGAAGACAGAATAGCGACATCCCACTCTCATTTTCCAGCCAGATGAGTGCTCAAAAATGGAAGGGCAGTATTTTGGTCACCATCTTGAAGTTAGAAAGAAAATGAAGGAGTGCTAATAGAAGAGAGCTGAAACCCAATAAAACAATGCTCTTTATGAAAAATGGGTCTCCCTCATTTTTTTCAAAACTTCATTTTACTGGCTGAAAAAACTGTTTTGAAAAAAAAACAGATAGCAATGTCAGCCAAACATGCTCAAAATGAAGTTCTGGAAAAAAATAATTTCGAAAACCTCATTTTGAGCGTCATCCAAAAGGCCCCTAAATCACTACACATGAATAGGATGGGTAGAAAACAAGGCTAAATAATTGGACTAAACAGCAAATAGCCCCTTCACGTAAAAAGTGATAAACCATTAACAGAAGTACCCAGAAAAGGATTATCTACCATAAAATCCAGATTATTGGCATTGACAACCTGGAAACAGTAACTACCCATCAACTCAGTGCTCAGGAACAAAGAAAATGTCCAGCATTTACTGAGAAATCACACAGCCATGGAAAATGTGTTTGCCAACCATAAGTTATGAATACACCAACAAAACAGGATAGAAACTTGCATTACTCTCATCACATACATTAATAGACAGGTGTTGCATGAAGAAAAACTTCACAACTAATCATTTTTTTCATATATATGCATGTGCATGTGTGTGTATGTGCACATACCCCTTGTATCCTCTTCTTAGTCACGGGACATCGGGGTCCCTTGGCCCTCTTTTTTGAAGTTTGGTAAACAAGCTTCCCCCCTAAAAGTACAACAGAACCAACTGATTAGAGCATGCTACCAAATAAAACGCAAATGAATTGAAGACCAGATGTGACTACTGAACCAATTTAAGGGAAAAAGCATAAACTAAAATAGTAACTATTTTTTTTTTCAGTCCAAAGATATTGCAATCATATCATTACCATCGACAAAAACTAAACAAAGGCAACTAGGCAATTGTGTCATAGACCAGATGTGACTACTGAACCAATTTAAGGGAAAAGGCATAAACTAAAATAGTAACTGTTTTTTTCAGTCCAAAGATATTGCAATCATATCATTACCATCGACAAAAACTAAACAAAGGCAACTAGGCAATTGTGTCATAGACCAAGAGTAAGAAAAATCACGATTAAACCCCCACACAAACAAATCAACAAAATTGAGCACCCACAAAAACCAAAATCTAAAAAACAAAAAAGCTAATTTAACAGACAAGCAGAAAAAATAACGAGACACGCTGTGCAGAATATAGCTCAATGCAATAGAAAGAAGAGAAGTGCAAAGGTTTGACATGCTTTCTATGGCTGAAATACCTAACCTCGATTCAGATAAAGCTATGTTTGGGAGCCTTGAATTGGAGGTTGTGTTGTGGTTTCCCCCATGCTCTCATGCTCTCTTGCTTGCTGTTTGGAAGCAGTGGCGTTGCAAACAACGCATTGGTAATGGTGTTGGCAGCCCCAACAACACATTTCAACACTATCCACAAGAGGATGTTTTTGGCAACTGCATCTCTCAACATCACACATTGGCAAAACAATCTTTTTGGCAACACACCGAAACAGCGTTTCCATCAGAATGCAAGGCTCCCAAACATAGCCTAAGAAACCACAAATAAAAGAAACGAAAAGGAGAAAAATAACAGAGAATTAGGGTTTAGGATCTAAGGAGCATAACCACGTATCCCATCTCATTTGGCCGACACAAACATCAACAAGCACAAGAAATTAGATCGAAGAATTATCGGAGAAAGAAAAACAGGGGGAAAACATCTATAACCAAGTGAAGACCGATTCCCACACAAACGAACAATCAAATCAAATATCAACTAAACAAAAACATCATACGCATTGCGAACGACGCAGACAAACACTATAGAGAATAATCGGGGTTCGACAAGCACAACCCCATTGAAATACTAACGCTAGCTCGAAGTAAACCGTCAGGATGCTCATTCTTTCTCAAAATCATGACGCTTAAGAACAAAAGAGAAACCAAATCCGCAGAAAATGGGAGGAATTAGGGATTACGAAAACCAATCTTGCACGGTATTTCCGTGCGATTGATACATAAAAGAGCAAGGAGAACCCAACACAGATACACATAAAGGCAGTGCAATGAAAGGAAAACAAAACCCTAACGAGAAAGAGAGAGAGATCTTCTTCTTACCAGGAGTCTTGACGACCCTCGTCTGGTTGGATTTGGTGGCATAACTGTGCCGTTTCCGGTAGGTGAGCCGCTGAACCATCTCTCTCTCTCTCTCTCTCTCTCTCTCTCTCTCTCTCTCTCTCTCTCTCTCTCTCTCTCTCTCTCTCTCTCTCTCTCTCTCTCTCTCTCCACCAAAATCGCAGAGTCAGAAGTAGAGAGGAGCGAGCGTTATATCTTGCAATGCAAAACCCTAGATCTCGTGGTGGGAGGGTGAGTCAGATCCGACGGATGAAATTTGTTGGGACTGGATAGCCCAGATCGTAGTTTGTTATGCCCATGTTGAGTTGGGTACGTAAGGCTGGTAAACGAGCCGAAGGAACCGAACAGAGCATGTTTGGGCTCGGCTCGTTTACCAGTGGATTGAGTGCATGGCTCGGCTCCTGTTCGTGTTTAGCCGAGCCCAAGCCTAGTGTAAAAACATTTCACGCAATTTATACATTAAATATAGATTTTATATATTATGCTTGAAAATATATAAAATTTATATAGATATTACACAAATAGTTCATATTTTATGTATGTTAAATACTGGCTACCAAGAAAGGCACAGAACTAATGAGCTAGAAATCACAGGTGCAAGTTGTATCGACTCAACCTAACCACTCAGATTCAGCATGGTTTGTTTGCTAAGGATCAAGCCTTGATTTTCTGATGTAAAAATATGATCTTTTGAGTTATGAAATTTTGACACATTCTGGGCCATTGATTTTTTACCATTTTAAAAACCTAATTATTTATCATAACAACATGATTCAAAACAAGTTTCCTACTTGACAAACCATGTAGATCACATCTGTAACATTTGATCTAAAAAATTGAGTTTTACTCATTGGTTATGTACCTTCATTTGTAACCAATATTTACATTTTATATATATATATATATATATATATATATATATATATAATGTCACTAAGAACCCTTGAAGAAGTTAAGTAAGCCCCGAGTGCAATAGGGTTTAATCATTTTTTTTTCAAAAATGATCACCCTGCCTTACGTGGCCGACATCTGAAAGCTACTAACACACCTCTCCACCAATGGGGTGTGATTTGGTGACCTCGTGTATATATTTTTCATTCTTTCTTCTCTTTTTTATATATATTTTAGGCATTCTTCTTTTAATATATTATACTTAAAATATATATTATACATAAAAATATATATTTTTTATCTATAAGAGTGCTCCCCAGCCAAGCTGAACACCCACTTGTTTAAGCTAAAATGAGTTGCTCACCAACTATACAAACTGATCATGAACAAGTTCGCTCGGTTCATTTACCAGCCCGAGCACTATGGTTTAAGTGGATCGGATTTGGTCAATGCCTGATTAAATCCGATGCATTATTCTCATATATGGACCTTAACAACATAATGCATTTTGGGACCATGGTTGGTGATCCTCGTAATAAGTTGTCCTATGTTGTGTAAGAGGTGTGGATTTTCTCAGCTCTTCAATTTGGATTAGCTAACATTATTTTTTGTATCTGCAATCTAGTGGGAGTTTCACGTTGCAAGTTGTTTTAGCTCAATCTAACCTTGTAGATAGAGGTGATAAATGAACAAACCAACAAAGAGTGTTCAAGTGTGGCTCTTTTTTTATGCCTAGCCGAGTCGAGCTTGAGCTCATGAAAGGCCCGGGCTAAACGAGACGAACAAGAGCAAGCTCTTTACAAATATGTATATATATTTAAAAAGTTGAAAACAACAAAATTATAACCTAAACCTGCTAAGCCAAGCTCCAACTTGCTCATTTACAAAATAAAACTTTTGCTTTAGGATTTAAACTCTAAACTTATGGATTGCAGGCCAAACACTTCAACTGTCTTTAATTCATAATATAAAATATATGTATTATCAATGAACGAGTCTATACAAGCAGAGACTTGACAAACATTGGTTGTTCATGCTCGCGCTCATCATGCCTATTTCACAAGTTGAAACAAGTTCTTTATGAGCTGAACATGAGCCAAGCCACTAGCAGCTCACCTAGTTTCCCATCCCTACTTGTATGTTGATTTAGAGGAAATCAAACTTTAAATCATGTCTTTTGAAAAAAAAAAGGTTTTATGAGTTAGAAAAATTCGGTGCATCTACAACTATCGATTTTTGCAGCAGTAGTTATATATAAGTTGGTATTTTACTATCTAAAAGTCAGTTCCTACTAAAAAGTGCATGTAGATCACATAAATGGGGTCGTCTTGACCAAACAAATAAAAAACAATAATAATTAGAGTTTGCTAAGTTATTTGTATGTAAAAACAATTGTTGCAAATATTAACTCATTTTTTCCTAAAATGGATTTAGCTTTGCACACATTTTAAATGACACATAAAAACCTAAAAATATGTGAAGCCAAGGTTGAATTCCATAACAATCCCTAATGTATGGGTTACACCCAAAAAAGTCCTTGCATATCCCCTTGTTAGAGAAGTGAGAAATACATACTTGCTCACAATGATTAAAAAAAATAAAGAGTAAGACGAAAGTGTTAGTATTTTGGATCTGGATTGGATCCAGATTGGATCTATATCCATTTTTTCTAACTAACAGTTATGGACGTCAAATATGCGACGATTTGAAATGGGGATAAGTCTCATTTAGTCGTGGGCTTATCTATAACTATTAATCAGTTACGAAGAAACTTTTAAGTATACTTGCATGGTTGACGGCAGGCGTGCATAAGCAGTTTCTTTAAAAGGGTTTCATCTACACGATTGGGTCCCTGCTCTATTTTCTCATTCTATGTCGTGACTAACCTAAGGCAGAAAAAACCTAGAGGAGAAGACTCCCCTACTTCATTCAGATGCCCAAGTTTCATCATCGAGCAATGGCAGGGACATCAGGTACATGCTTCTTCTATTCTCTGTATTTATTGTTTTAGTACAATATGCATATACCAATTGTTTTAGTCTCTGGGGTCGATTTGACCCAACAATTGGTATCAGAGTGGGAGGTTTTCTGGACCTCTACGGCCTGCTCCTTTATCTCTGTATAAGGAGCTGCTTTGCTAGCTTAGACAGATCGATTATGTTCTAGAAACATAATCAGATTTTTGGTTCAGTCAAGCTAAATCAGGGTTCTGGAATCCGAACCGGTCCGATACATTTTCCTATCCGATTCTGAAAACTGTATTGGACCTGACCCATTTCGGATTTGGTTGTAAATCGAATCGATTCAAGGTTCTGAACCGGTCTGATACATTTTTCAATCCGGTTCTGGAAATTGTATCAAACCAGACCCGTTTCGGATCCGGTAGTAAACCGAATTGGGTCAAAGTTCTGAACTAGTCTGGTTCGCGGATTGGATCCAGACCCGTATCGGGTCCGGACGAGTCCCCTGTGACCAACACGGGACGTGTTGGGTCACTGTGATTTTTTGGATTCTTTTTTTTTTTTTTTGCACCGATCGTCGGCAAAAACCCCATTTGGGTTTCAAGGGGGTTTTCACCAGAAAAGACAGAGAACAGGTTTTGGGTTAAACCCAAACCCTCCTGGAAATCACAGACGGCTCTGACCGCCGACCGTTTCGCTGAAAAAACCCTCTGTAAACAAAAAAAATGCTTACAGAGGGCATTTTTTCCTCATTTTCACTGACTTTTGCCTTTGTCACTGTGTGGTGACCGGAGCTGGGAAGGAGGTTGGTTCTAGCTAGAATGCACCGCATCGGATTGCAGAAAGGGATCGGGGTTGGGTCACCGTCGGATGACAAAAGGGGGTCGGGGCTGGCCGGATATGCTCGTCGGAGCCTGACAAAACCTCTAGTCAACAGTTTTTTCTTTTCTCCCATTTTCCTTTTCTCCGGAAGCCTCTAGCATGAAAGATGTTGGCAGGCTCCGCATCAGGTTCTGCCGAATGTGCCGCCATCTGTCCTGTCGGGGCGCCGCCGTCTGTTTCACCAAAGCCACTGGCTGCCTCGTCGGATGCTTCAAAACAGAGAGAGAGAGAGAAGGGGCTTTGAGGCGACTAGGGTTTTTTCGTAAACATCATAACAATGTTTATATACTCGGGAAAGTGGATCGAGTCTGGACCCGATTTGGAATACATGTTTCAACCCGAATCTGAAATCTTTAGGTGGTGCTCCAGTAATTGGGTCTAGGTCTGGACCCGGGTCATCTTGTTTCAGAATCCATAGACCCGAAGTCCAGGAACACCAGGTACGTCTATCCCAGACTTAGTGTTCTAGAACAAACAGTGTGTTCCGAACATAAGGAACATCTGTCTCGGACACTTTATGTGACTGTCATAGAACATAGTATTCTAGAAAAGATAGAATGTTCAGAATAGTTGTTTCAGAATAGATATGTTCTGTCTAAACAGAGCGGTCTGTTCTGGAACAGACAGAATGACCCGAAACGAACCCTATCGGTTCATATGGCTTCTGAAACCAATACGAGGCATTCTGGGACTAGTTTTGAGTGAATTTAAACCAGTTTCTGGGGTTTTTGAGTTGGTTCGCTCACTTGGCATAACTGGTTTTTCGTTTTGAGACTATTCTAAGGGTGTTTCTTTTATAGTTCATCAAGTTTTGAACTGATACATTTATTTCTGGGATTGTTTATCATGTTTTGGGACTGGTTCATGGGTTCTAGGGCTGACATATCATATTTATAAGGCATTTTAAAACATATTTAGTTATATTACTGATTCATTATGTTTTGGAGTCGGTTTTAATGCTTATATACACATTGCTATTGATACTATGCATGTTCATGCATATGTATACATATTTTTTGGATGCATAAAGATATGTGTAATATTTTTTTTTTAGTATGCATGATTGTTTAAGCATTCACATCAATGTTGATATAGGGATTAATATGGAATTTTCATTTGTATGTATCTGTTTTCACCAAAGTGAACTGATGTATATTTTTTCAAATGTCTAGGTAGAAATTTGTTAACATTGAAATTGTATTGGCCTCATAGAAATAATATGTCATCCAAAGATGGTATTATTATGTTTAGAGGCTAGTAGGATAAAATGAAGAAAGTGTCTCTCAGCACATGAGATGTGTAGTACCCAAAGGTACCATGTCGATTGTCTCTGGGTACATGTTCCCTCGGTTTTATCTGACAGTGGGAGGCGAAGTGCATTTGCGTATTATAGGTACCCACCAAAGTGGGACCATAATGACCTCTAGCACTTGCCTATGAAAGAGTAAATAATTAAGGGCCTTATTCATGTATTTATCTTTTCATTTACATGTCTCATTACGTGCAATAATATTATCTTTTGTCTATATAGTGCTTAATACAGTTTTTGGCTAATCTAGTATCCCTTTTCTCGATGGTTCTAACTTCTCAGAATGAAAAGAAACAGTTTTATTTACTTTAAGGTACATGGATTTAGACCTAGCCCTCAAGAAGGAAGAACCTGCTGAACTAATACATACTAGCACTCTGAAACAGAAACCCGATTTTGAAAAGCGGGAGCATTCTAACTGCCTCAGTTTGCTTTTACTGCAGTCTAGGGTGGCTAAGAACATAAGAATGTCATTCCCACATGTAAGACTGTAAAGGATTTTTTGGCTGCTATAGAGGCACAGTTCGTGAGTTCCAACAAGGCTAGGGCCAATACCCTTATGTCTAAGTTAACATCTATGAGATATATGAATGGTAGAAACATCTGGCAACACATACTTGAGATGAGGAACATAGCCACACAGCTTAATGACATGAAGCTGACTATCTCAGACTTCTTTCTTGTCCACCTCATTATGGCATCATTGCCAGCTGAGTATGGTCCCTTTAAAATATCCTACAACACACATAATGACGAATGAACTTTTAATAATCTCATATCCAAGTGTGTTGAGGAAGAAGATAGGTTGAAGGGTGAGAAGGTGCATAGTGCACATATGGCTTCTCATAAGGTTCAACGGAAGAGTGGACTGAAAAAGAAATCTTTTAAGAAGAAGCCTAAGAAAAAGTCAGCCTCTCAGCCCAACCAAGCACCTGCTAAGTCTGATGTTTCTCTAGTAAAGTGTTTTTTTCTACAAAAAGAAGGGACATAAGAAGGCAGAGTGCGTAAAATACCAGCTCTGGTTGAGCAAGAAAGGTAACTTGTCATCTGTTTCTCATGAATGTAATTTAATTAATGTTTCAATTAATAGTTGTTGGATTGACTCAGGTGTCACTGTGCACATTACCAATTCTTTGTAGGCATTTCTGAATCAGAGAGAACCAACAAGTCATGAAAGCAACATCTTCTCTAAAAATAAGATGTGGTCTCATATGAAGGTTGTTGGGACCTACAGAATAGTGTTAGATAGTGGTTTCATTTTGGATTTGGTAGATGTTTTTTATGTTTCATCGTATAGCAGGAACCTTATTTTTGTATCAAGACTTGATAAATTTGGATATTGTATAAAGTTTGAATAGTGTAAATTATATATCAATAAAGATAATATCTTGATTGGTTCTGTATTATTGTGTGATGGATTGTATCGTCTGAAAACCCAAATCCATATCCAAGAAACTCTTAATACTAATTAAGTAGTTGGCAATAAGCGTAGCCTGATAAATGATCAATCCTATCTTCTTTGGCATCGTCATTTATGACATATCTCGAAAGAGAGAGTCCAATAGTTTGTGAAAGAAGGGATCTTGAGATCCTTAGATTTTATAGATAATGAATCGTGTTTGGACTGCATCAAAGCTAAGCAGACAAACACATATAAGAAAAATGTCAAAAGAAGTGATACATTATTGGAAATCATTCATACTGATGTATGTGGACCGTTTACCCCATGTTTTATGGGCCAAAAGTATTTTGTCACCTTTATTGACGATTATTCTCGGTTTATGTATTTGTAACTCTTATTTGAAAAATCTGAGGTCTATCAAGTTTTCAAAGACTTCAAGAAAGAGGTAGAAAAACAAATAGGGAGAATAATCAAAATTGTTAGATCCGATAGAGGTGAAAAATACTATGGGCGATTTACTGATATGGGATAACAAGAAAAACCATTAGCTCAATTTCTGAAGAAAGAAGGCATTGTCCCTCAATACACCATGCCCGGTAGTCCTACAAAAATCATTACAAAAACTCCTTTTGAACTATGAACAAGTAGGAAGCCTTCCCTTTCTTACATGCACATATGGGGTTGTCCTGCAGAGCCTAAACTTTATAACCCCTGTGATCATGCATATATTTCACATTTTATTAATCAGTATTTATTCATGATCCATGTCAAACTTGCCTTAAAAAACCCATTTTTACCATTAGTTTTGAGAAACTGCATTGATTGAATTTTATCAGAAAATTATATTCTTCAAAGCTTTTCCTGCATATATTTTTTTAGTGTTTCTATTATAGTTAGAATTTCTTAATTGTAGTTTAGTTTGCTTAAGTTTTTATTAGCTAATTTGTAATTTTTAATTAGTTTAGGAAGTTTGCTTTTTCAACAATAAAATATGTTTTACTAAAGTGGGTCTTTTGGAAATTATTGAAAACTGTTGGACTTATTTTGAAAAATTTGTTTTACCCTAATATAATATTATAAATAGTATACTACAACAGAAAAAAGGGTCTTCTTCCAATTTTGAAACTCACGCCTCCCCCGTATCTCTTCTTTAATTCGTCTCTCCCTTCTTCCCACTCTCTTTCTTCTCCAACCAGCTTCTCTCCTTCCTTTTCTTTTACTGTCTCTTCATTCCTCTCTCCTCACCTTCCTCCTCGCTAGTTCCTCTTCCTTTCATCCTCAGATTTGGTGGCAGACGTGTGATCATAACAGAAGACCACTCTCTTCTTCAAACCGTCCATCGGATACAAGCTGCATAGGTTGTTTCTTCTTCTTTTTTTTAGTAATTTAGAGTGCATTGCATAACGCATCCCATAGTATACAGTGTTTGTTATTCAGCAGATTTTTGTTGCATATTCATCTAGGTAGTCCACGTCTTGCATCTGAAACCAAAAACAAAAAAAAATCAGTAAGTCTAGTCATGTGCAGGTGCGTTTTTGGTTGAAATAACTCAGTGTTTTTTTAGTGCCTTCAACATCCTTTTTGTCTTCAGTCTGTTATTAGGTTCAGTTTTTCATTTCTATTAGGGTCAGCATCTTTCCTTTTTAGGTCTTTAACGTCTGTTGTGGTGGTCAGTCGTATTCCTGCACAGGTAAATCAATTAATGTTAACATAGGTTAGTTGATTAAAGTTTTACACAACATAGTTTAGCAGGCTTTGTTAATGTTTGTTTTCTTTTGGGTTGACGTTAAGATAGTTTATTTGTTTTCTTTATCCAGAATAATTGTTTTGTTTTGTTAGCATTTTTACATTAGTTTAGTAGTATAATAAGTTATTTTTGTTAGCTTGTTTCAGCTATTCATTAGTCATGAGTGATGTTCCCAAACGTTGATTGTTTCCACCATATATGCTCCCTGTTTACTTTTTTTGTTGTTGCATGTCACAATTATTTTATTTCAGCAGTTTATTTCATTCATTACTTTTTTTTAGCATTAGTTTACTAGTAGTTCATCCATAGTTGGATTCATTGGACATTCTATTGTGTGTCATTAGTTCATCTTATTAGTCGTGTATCACATGAGTTGTTTTAATTTACATAGTTTAATTTAGTAGTTGCTACATTAGTTCATTTGATTGATTTATTTAGTACATAGAGATTTCATTAGTTTATTTGAATTGTTTCATTAGACGCTAATTTCATTAACTGTGATTCGTGATTAATTAATTCTTTTTAGTTTTTTTTCTAGTAGCTAATTATATTAGCAATTCAAATCATGTTTTTGCTGAATTTTTTTTATCATTAGTTTATAAATTTGTGTTAGTTGCCTGCGTACTGCTTGTTTTGTGTTGTTGTGTTTTGCAGGAAAGCGTTGGAACGTACGGTGAGCCCTTTCTGTGCCCTCAAGGTACCCTCTGAGGTCCCCTCAAGCCCTCAGAAGTGCCCTCAGAAAAGCAAAAGTTCAAGAAAATATATATTACTTCAAGAAGGGACAAAAGGACTCGAAGCACTGAAGCCTTTTCTTTTCTTTATAGATTAGGGTTTTATTTTATTTTGTTAATTGGGTTTGTAATAAAACCATTTATTTATTTTGTTTAAGCCCTCTGCGTAGGGTCATACTCCCTTATTTAGGTAATTATTGAATTAATTCTTTTTATTTTGGCAATAAAGAGTAGTTTAGCTTGTGTGTTTGAATACAAGTATCTCCCGTTCCCTGAGTTCGACCCGGACTCCACCACTCGTGTGAGCCGGTTTTTATATTTTTGGTGTCTGGCTTTCACTGGATTTTCATTAAAAATATTGTTTTAAAAAAAGTTTTCATAAAACTCACACCAAGAAGAACCATTAGCTTAATTTCTGAAGAAAGAAGGCATTGTCCCTCAATACACCATGCCCGGTAGTCCTACAAAAATCATTACAAAAACTCCTTTTGAACTATGAACAAGTAGGAAGCCTTCTCTTTCTTACATGCACATATGGGGTTGTCCTGCAGAGCCTAAACTTTATAACCCCCGCATAAAGACTTTTGACCCTAGAACAACAAGTGGTTTCTTCATTGATTATCTAGAAAGGTCAAATGGTTACAAGTTTTATTGTTCATCCCATACACCACATATAGTATAAACGAATAAGACAAGATTTCTATAAAATGGTTATGTTGGGAAAGATGCATTACAAAACCTCAATTTTGAGGAATCTCAGAATAAGGATAATACCCTTAAGATGAATGATAGATTGCCTATCATATTTCAACCAAGTGTTGAACCCATATGTGATGCACCCACTACAGAAGAACCATTAGTAGATAATACTAGAGTACATACAAGAGGATCAGGAACCCCCACCTGTATGGAGATCTACTAGAGTTAGAAGATTTGTTATTTATCCGGATTACGTGGTGTATTTACAGAAGCCCGTAAATCTCATAAATGATGATTCCATGATATTTATGAAAGCTGTTAAAAGTAAGCAATCATCACTTTGGATTGAGGCCATGAAAGAAGAACTAGACTCTATGGCCAAAATAAAAGTGTGGGACCTTGTTACATTACCTAGGAGAGTTAAACCCATTGGGTGTAAATGGGTCTTTAAGACCAAAAGAAACTCCAAAGGTAATATTGATAAGCATAAAGCAAGACTTGTTGCAAAAGGTTTTATTCAAATGGAGGGCATTGACTATAGTGAGACATATTCACCTGTCTCAACTAAAGAGTCAATAAAGATTGTACTTGTCCTAGTAGCTCATTTAGATTTAGAGCTACACCAAATGGATGCAAAAATAGTTTTTCTAAATGGTGAAGATGATGAAGAGGTTTATATGGATTAACCTCAAGGTTTCTCTAAAGGTAGGTTTGAGCGTTTGGTTTGCAAGTTAAATAAGTCATTATATGGACTTAAATAGGCCTCCCGCCAATGGTACATTAAATTTACTGAAGTCGTTCTGACTTTTGAATTTACTGAAAACATCGTTGACTGATGTGTGTTCCTCAAGACAAGTGGGAGTAAGTTCATAATCATGGTATTATATGTAGATGAC
Organism: Nuphar pumila; assembly: GCF_984573655.1. Taxonomy (NCBI): domain Eukaryota; kingdom Viridiplantae; phylum Streptophyta; class Magnoliopsida; order Nymphaeales; family Nymphaeaceae; genus Nuphar; species Nuphar pumila. The sequence continues at coordinate 50,805,024 of NC_143265.1, read as the reverse complement.
ATATTACTTGCAACAAACGATAAGGTCATGCTCAAAGAAACCAAAAAGTTTCTTTCCCTTCATTTTGAGATGAAGGACATGGGAGAGGTTGCTTTTGTTCTCAGCATAGAGATCCGTCGAGATAGAGCAAAATGTGTTTTAGGCCTCTCTCAAAGAACCTATATAAATAAAATTCTCAAAAGGTATGGGATGGAGAATTGTTCTCCTACTACGGCACCCATACTTAAAGGGGATAAAATGAGCCTTAAGGAATGTCCTCAAACTAAAGAAGACAAGGCACTCATGAACCAAATACCATATGCTTCAGTTGTTGGTAGCTTGCAATATGCACAGACCTGCACCTGACCTGACATATCCTATGCAATTGGGGTTCTTGGCAGATTTCAGTCGAATCTAAGTCATGCCCGCTAGACAATTGCAAAGAAGGTCATGCGATATTTGCAATGGACAAAAGATTATATGTTGATCTACAGGAGATCGGAGCACCTTGAAGTGATTGGCTATTCGGATGCTGATCTAGGAGGATGTCCTGATAGTAGAAAGTCTACAACAGGATATATCTTCCTTCTTGCTGGCGGTGTCATTTCTTGGAGGAGTGGGAAGCAGTTCACTACTGCTACACACACCATGGAGTCTGAATTCATTACACTATTTGAGACGATGTCACAAACCATCGTGTTGCAAAACTTCATATCTGGACTCAAAGTGGTTGAATCCATTGGGAGACCACTTAGGGTATATTGTGACAATGAAGCCGTTGTGTCCTTTTCTAACAACAACAGGAGTACTACATCATGCAAACATATGGAATTAAAGTACTTTGTTGTCAAGGAAAGGACTGAGAATCAACATGTGTGTATTGACAACATTGGTACCAAAGAAATGGTTGCAGATCCTCTTACTAAGGGTTTGACCTCGAGATTATATGATGAACATGTAAAGAGGATGGGTTTGTCCATTTCGTTGTAGTCATATATACATTTTGTACATGTGATCACATATTGTAATAAAGGTTGATTCTTTTATTTATATTGCATGAAAGTTCTCTATGTGTACAGAATTTTGTTGAGCAATATAAATTGGACCCGAATAGAATTAAGGCCAATCTATTCAAGTTGTAATTCAAATCATTTGAAAATAGCATATCTTTGTCCAAGTGGGAGATTGTTAGTATTTTGGATCTGGATTGGATACAGATTGGATCTAGATCAATTTTCCCTACCTAACAGTTATGGACATCAAATATGCAGTGATTTGAAATGGGGATAAGTCCCATTTAGTCGTGGGCTTATCTATAACTGTTAATCAGTTACGGAGAAACTTTTAAGTATACCTGCATGGTTGAGGGCAGGCGTGCATAAGCAGTTTCTCCAAAAGGGTTCCATCTACATGGTTGGGACCCTGCACTATTTTCTCATTTTGTGTCATGACTTACCTAAGGTAGAGAAAACCTAGAAGAGAAGACTCCCCCGCTTCATTCAGACGCTCGAGTTTCATCATCGAGCAATGGTAGGGACATCAGGTACATGCTTCTTCTGTTCTCTGTATTTACTGTTTTAGTACAGTATGCATGTACCAATTGTTTTAGTCTCTAGGGTCGATTTGACCCAACAGAAAGCAGATCAGGTCTGAACATGAGCTTTTTGCTCATGCCAACATCATCGTGGTCGTCTGTTTGCATTTTGGATGAATGTCACGTAGCATATAATTGTTCTATTGACCTTTTAACTTTTCAAAATACAAAACGGATGGCCACGATGTTGGCATGACCAAAAAAACTCATGTTCAGCATGACCTGATCTGCTTCCGAGTAAGACTGCTAAAATGAGTAATAAAAGGGCATGGCAGCATTGAATTGGACTAATTCTCATATATATATATATATATATATATATATATATATATATATTACAAAAATGGCATGTCCTAACAGATGGGTCACAAATTTCTGCATTAAGAAAAATAAATCCACAGTTAAAACAAACCAAAGGATAATACCAATAATGAATTTCGTTATTGTATGTGAAAAATACATGTTTCACAAGTTATTTTTAATGAAAATTTATAAACAATACACTGACAAAGTTTGCCACTTGCTGTGAAAAATGCAGTGAGTTTTGCTTATACAAAACTAACCACCCCTGCAAGTCTCAATTCTTTTTCTTCAAAGCATTACATTTCTTATAAAACTGAACCTCAAATTTAATATTATTTTTGTAGCAAACTTTTTCATGTGCTGCAAACCAATAACAAACAACAAGAAAAGCCAAGAGAAAAGAAGGAAGCTTTGGATCATCAAAGACTACGGAAAGGTCATTAGTCAAATGCATCATCATCATCATTAGGAAGAGGTTGTGCAGATGCATGTAGTCATGCTTTTGTTGTTTCACCATGTCAATTGTAAGTTTAATTTGGAGGAGCAAGTGCAGGAGACTCGATGAATGCAAATTAAGATTCCTTTGAAGGAAAACAGATCAACGACAACTTTGCTTAAAGAAATTACAAAAGAAAAAGAATAAACCTAACAATGGCAACAACAATTTACGTATATATTTTAGATAACACCATGGCCCTGAGTAATCCCTATATAACCTTCTGTCGATCCATCAGGTTGCTTTTTCTTAAATTTAGTAGATATGATAAAAACCCACCAGATTAACATTAAGGGCTTGAATCCATCACTCTTTGCAGAGGTATTGTTGATGGGGTCTGTGACACTTTCAATGACCCTCATGCGCCCTTGTTAGCTGACTATGCACAAGCTCGGTTGCACTTGAATCTCAACCAAGATTCGTCATTTTTTAGCCTGCTTGTGCCCATGATATGTCATAATTGTATCCGGATATAGTGTATATCCTCTATCCTCATATCTTCATAACCGATGCATATCCTCTATCTTCATTTGAGTGTATCCTTATCCCTACAATCATGTGATTATATTAAAATCGGTTGTAATGTCTACCCTACACGTCTATATATTTGCATCATGTGCAACAATAATATTATCAAGTTTACGTTCATCCTCTATTGTTTTCACACTTCTTATGGTATCAAAGTAGGCAATCTAACTTTGCTCTCCTCTGCTTCTCAATCTGGTTGAATCTGTCTTCTCATTCGTCATCATCTTGTTTGACTATATCACGGCCTGTCGCAACACCTATCGCTAAACCAATCGCCTCTGATTTATAACTTGTGGCTTAGCCACCATTCATCGGCTACCGCCGGCAGCTCAGACTGAATCCACCCTGCCGCTACTCTCTTCCCTGAGCCTTGATCCTTGCCTCACCGAAGGTCACTCAATGCCAGAACCCCCGTGCGCCATCTGCCACTGGCGACACCCTCCGCCTTTCGCCCTCCCCCCCCCCCCCCCCCTTAGGTGTCTCTCTCGCTCACACACACACACACACACACACTCTCTCTCTCTCCCAGTCTCCCGTTGTCTTCCTCTTTGTCTCCTATTTTTTGGTCGTCAGGCAGAGGTTGTCTGTCCTCTATTTTTTTTTTGGTCGACAGGCAGGGGCTGCGCCCCAACTTGTCTCCCTTTTTCGACCAGCAAGCAGGGGCACCCTTGCCAGTTTTTCTGACAGGTCGGTATGGGAGACACCGTCTGTGAAAAAGAACGAGGCAAGGGCTTTGGGCACCTCCCTTATTTCTTTCTGTCGGCAGGGGGCTTGCCCCTACTGCTTGGGTGTTTCTGGCATGCGAGGGCAAGTCCCTTGCCCCACCCGTTCCTTCTTTTTTGCCAGGGCGCGGTCGAGTTCCCTCTCTGTCTTCTTTTTCTTGGATTTTGAAGGAGGGGCTCAACCCCCTCCTGTTTCTCCTTCTTCGTAAGGGAGGGGCCGAGACCCCCTCCCTGTTGCTTGGGTTACGTGGGAGGGTTTTGGCCCTGACTCCACCTCTCCTCTCACTGTCGCCCTTGTCCCTCTTCGTCGTATATAAATGTGCATTGCATGTACGTAGCTGAGTTAATTGCGCGATCCTTAGTGCTAAGCATCGCATGCGGTTAAAAATACAATGCAAAAAGAAATAAGAAAAAAATGCAAAGGCAAAAGCAATACAAATCGGGTAAATACCTGTGGTGAGTAAGTGATGCAAGTGCATCACATGTTATTTACTTTCTTGGATGCAACACTTTCCTGTTCACACACTCACTTAGTTGTGGATATCTATGACTGCTTTGTTGGAGTTCGGAGATCATGCTGAGCATGATTTGAATGTATGGAAATAAAAATGCTTTTATTTTTATAGTTCGGAGTCTATGCTATTCATGGTAGTAGTTAGCAAGATATTGGAGTGTGTTTTCTGCAGGTACATGTTTGACATTATTGTGATATAAATGATTGAATGTATTGTAATGTTTGACGTGACTTTATCTATGCTTGCATAAAGTTATTTTCGAATCAATTATGCCCTTCATGTGAAATTGTATTATAAAAACATGCTTAAATTGAATGTATCATGTTTATGAATGTGATTTCATTTTTCTAAATATATATATATATATATGTGTGTGTGTGTGTGTGTGTATGTCGTGTATCCATGCGTGCATGAAGTTATTTTTTAATTAAATATGTCCTCCATATGAAATTGTATTATGAAAACATGCTTAAATTGAATGTATCGTATTTATGAATGTGATTTCATCTTTCTAAATATCTTTGTGATCTCTCTCTCTCTCTCTCTCTCTCTCTCTCTCTCTCTCTATATATATATATATATATATATATATATATATATATATATATATGTGTGTGTGTGTGTGTGTGTGTGTGTGTGTGTCGTGTATCCATGCTTGCATGAAGTTATTTTTGAACTAATTATGCCATCTATGTGAAATTGTATTATGAAAATATGCTTAAATTGAATGTATCGTGTTTATGAATATGATTTTATCTTTCTAAATATCTTTGTAATATATATATATCCAACAATGCATGATAAATTTGATATTTTTTTCATCGATGCATTTTATGATTCTCTTTTAACTGGTGAAGATAATATCCATAACATTATAGGATAAAATGGCTGCAAACCGTGAATGAATGTACCGTAGGATAGTTGATAATGAAGTGCTGCTTGAATATATGGATAGTGTTGATAGTTTTATTGAATTTGTAATGGCAAGTGTCAGTACAGTGGATCCCATCAGTCGGATCAGGTGCCCATGCACGACGTGTAAGAATAATTGATTTGTAGAACCTCATGGCGTTAGACATCACCTATATAAGAAGGGTTTTGTGAGTGGTTATCAAAATTGGATGCTTCATGGTGAAAAATTTTAGAATAATTTTGACGTACGGATGGATGTGGCGCACGATAATCCATATATGGATTTAATATTTAATGTTGCAGGATCAGAATTGGTTCTGCTATGGGTCCTAGTGATGTACAAACTGGGGTAGAGAAAGAAGCAACAAATGATGCAGCTAGTAGATTTTATGACTTACTTAGAGATGCTGATGAGCCACTGTGGAATGGTTGCGAGAGTCACACTATCTTGTCTGCAGTTCTTTAACTACTGAATTTGAAGTCAAAGTATAATTTGAGTCAATCATGTTTTGACTGTGTGTGCTCTATTATGAAGACTATGTTGCCCAAAGATGAGAAATTGCCACAAAATTTCTATCGTGTGAAGGTTATGGTCAACGCTCTAGGTATGGGGTATAAAAATATAGATGCTTGTCCAAATCATTACATGTTGTATTTCAAAGATTAAGAAAATAACAGATCATGTTCATCATGCGAGCATCCTCGATTCAAGCAAAAAACAAGAGGCAATGGTAGCACAAGGTCAAAAGAAGTGTCATACAAGTCACTCTGCTACTTCTCTCTCACCCTTAGATTGCAATAATTGTACGTCTTCGAGGACAACTAAATACATGAGATGACATGCAAATAAAGTTCAACATGATAAAGACAAGATCATGCTTCCTGTTGACGCAAAAGCTTGGAAGCACTTTGATCGTACTCATCAGACCTTCATAATGGAAGTGAAAAATGTTAGGCAAGATTTATGTACAGATGAATTTAATTCATTTGGGGGTAGATCAACCCTATACTCGTGTTGGCCAGTATTTGTTACCACATACAACCTTCATTCAAGCTTGTGTATGAAGCGTCAAAATCTTTTCTTGTCTCTATTGATCCCTGCTCCAACCTCTCTGGGCCAAAATCTTGATGTATATTTAAGGCCATTGATTAATGAGCTGAAAATACTGTGGGATGACGGTGTTCTCACGTACGATGCCCACAAAAAACAAAACTTCAATATAAAGGTTGTTGTTCTATGAACAATTAGTGACTTCCCTGCGTATAGTATGTTATCTGGTTGGAGCACACATGAGAGGTTGGAATGTCCATAATGATACAAAATCTTTTAGATTGATGCATGGAAGAAAGTCGTGCTGGTTTGATTGTCACCGTCGATTTCTACCCAACGATCATCCGTTCTGACGACAAAGAAATGTGTTTTGAGCATGCATAACTAAAATAGAAGGTCCACCTGCACGATTGTCTGGCATAAAGATTTTAAGACAATTGTGATACTTTCCATATGGACTGACAGATGCCCGTAGTCTAACGCCCTTCCTTGGATTTGGAAAGGATCATAATTGGACAAAGAAATCTATATTTTAAGAACTATCATATTGGCCGACCTTATTGATACGACATAATTTGGATGTGATGTAGGTGAAGAAAAATATGTTTGATAACATGTTTAATACGATAATGAATGTTAAAAGAAAAATGAAGGATAACCTGAAGTCCTGTATGGATTTAAAAGTAATATATAAAAGACCAGAATTAGAACTTCAAGAGTATAATGGCAAAGTACTGAAACCAAAGGCAAGGTACATGCTTAGTCCAGATCAAGTAAAGCAGGTATGTCAGTGGTTGAGACAGTTGAGATTTCCAGATGGATATGTCTCTAACATTGGTCAGGCTGTGAAGATAGATGAGGGACAGTTATATGGGTTGAAGAACCATGATTGTCATGTCATTATGCAACAGTTGATTCCCCTAGCATTACATGATATTTTAGACAAACCTATATGGGGGTATTATCCAAGTTGAGTAGATTTTTTAGAACATTGTGTGCATCGAAAGTTGTACTAACTGAGGTAAAGAATCTCAAGGATTCTGTCGTCACTACTATTTGTCAGTTAGAGAAGATATTTTTGACAGCATTTTTTGATGTTATGGAACATGTAATCATACATTTGCCACATGAACTTAAGGTTGGTGGTCCTGTGCAATATCGGTGGATGTACCCATTTGAAAGGTATATTTTTGTTTATACTTTTCTCTCTAATGCTATTGAAAATTTATTGTATTACGAGATGTATATTATTGACGGATGCATGTTTAACCTCAAAAAAAAGGTTTGGAATAAAACAAGAGTGGAGGGTTCAATTTGTGAGGTGTACACTTTAGAAGAGATTTCAAATTTCTCATCTATGTACTTTGAACCTCATATTTCAACACGTTACACTTGCCCACCTTGTAATGATGTTGGAGAACAATTTACTATGGTGGACAAACTATCAATATTTTAACCACTTGGGCATGCCTTTGGCAGTTGCCGATCAAGACTCTTAGAAGATCGAGAGCAAGATGCAACACATAACTATATCCTTTTTAATTGTTTAGTGATCGACCCCTACATCGAGTAAGTATACTTAATATGTAACACTAAGTTCTATACGTGCGTACATGGTTCGGTAATATAAATATTTGTTAATTCCAGACGATTTGATCTAGAGTTGCGAAAAGAACTTCCACATCTCACTGATTCAGAAGTACAAAAAGAATATGAAAATAAGTTTGGGGCATGGTTGAAAGAGTTGGTAAGGATGATGACATGCATTCTTTCTGTGTAAACAATAATATGTTACTTAATTGGTTATGATCACAGTCATTATTTATACTTGTAGGTCCGTCATGGTGATGTTAATGATCAAGGAATATGTGATTTAAAAAATAGTCTGACCAAAGTTATGTAATGTTACAATGGGTACATCGTAAATGGTTATCGATTCCATACAAAAGACTATGGTGTAAACAAGTCAACGATGAATACGTGTGTGTCAAGGGTAGTAGCTACGGTGAAAATGAACATGACTACTATGGTGTTATTGAAGAAATAATGGAGTTGACTTACTTAGGCATAAATAACACGATAACTTTATTCAAGTGTCATTGGCTTGATCCCACAGCAACAAGAGTCGACAAAGTCTCAGGCATTGTGAAGGTGAATCATAAATCAAGGTTTGGAACATATGGACCATTTATATTAGCCTCGCAAGCTCAACAAGTTTACTATACTTCATATCTGAATATGAGGAAGTCAGATAGAAATGATTGGTAGGTGGTTTACAAGGTGAAGTTTAAACTATACCCTGAGTATGATCAGTTACAGGAAGACAAGATTGTTGAAGATGGTGATTACTATCAATCAGATGATATGTATGACTTCTCTTATGGTCACGATGTCACACATAGTCTGCATGTTACATCTCTATTGTCTGATGGCACGCGTATGGAAGAATATTATCCAAATGATATACCAAGTGGATGGGCGCCCAATGAAGAAGAAGATAAAGAGGACGAAGAGGAGAAGGAGAAAGAAGAAGAATATGAAAGTCAAAAAAGTGATGAGAAAGCATACTCGAGCTAGTGAAATACATCTTGTAATACATACCACATCACTTTCTCATATGCTCTTATGTTTGTATTTCAGAGATCATGCTAGTCATGGTTGTAGTTAGCGAGATATTTGAGTGTGTTTGTTGCAGGCAAATGTTTGACATTATTGTGATATGAATGGTTTGAATATATTGCAATATTTGATGTGACCGTATGCATGCTTGCATGAAGTTATTTTCGATTTGATTATGTATTTATGTTCATAAAATTGCATATCATGTTACATTTCATGTATACTTATCATGTATATGCACAGTTCATACATAGTTATAAAACTGATTCATGTAGGACCTTTAAATCTTTACATTTCATGCATATGCCATGTCCATGATAAGATTAAGAGTTATGTAACTGAGCCAAATAACATTTTTATTTATTAGAATATGGTTTGTGGAGGTCACAGTGATCGAGCACCCAGTGGTGGAGGATCAAGTGGAGGTCGTGATAGCCAGTCTCAGCCTTTGTCTTCACGTAATGCTTCGATAGGTATATCATTTAAATAATTGTATACTTGATTAGTTTAAATATGCATTGTGTGAATTTCTAACTCATTTTTCTAAAAATGATGTTTCGCGTGCACATGACCCACCTACACCAGCTATTCATACACATCACGAGACAACGCCGAATGCAGGGTCTTCTCAGTCTGACACACGACGACTCATTTAAATAGTGTATATCGATAATCGATCATAAGTATTTCATTTTCACCTGTCCAATACTTATCTTATAAATAGTGTATATCAATAGTTGATTGTTAATATGTACCAATTCATGTGCAGCACGAGGTTTGAGCCACAAGAAGTAATATGAGAAATTAGGCAGTCACTACTTCAGCATCTTCCAAGACTGGTCGCTCAATGGAAAGAGTATCTGAAGGAGGTGTTGAACAAATTGTGGTTCTCATTCATGGTACACAATCGTTTATCATAGCTAATGTGTTTCATATTTAATTTTTTGTTATAGTCATGTATACTAACTTTCTGAAATTATTTGTAGGCTTCGAATCGCTTCGCGATTATGAAGGAGGAGCAAGACGTGAGGCGGGTGTGGCAGAAGGTGGCTGCCAGTCGATTTGTCGACATACTGCACAATATGAAGACTGCAACAATAAAAGCATCTGGTGGGATAGATGATCCACTGTAGTGGAAGAGCCATGACCCTCCTACTATAAGGTCAGATTATTGGGATGCAATGTGCGACAAGTAGGTGGGTCATGAATTTTGAAACCGCTCAGTAAAGGTTGCACAAAACCGAGCGAAGATGCTCGATGCCCAACTACACACAGGTGGATCTAGGACTTTTAGGAGCCACCAGAAGAAAATGATAACTCATTAATATATATTGTCAAATTTATAAGTATTGTTGCATATTTTTTAATTGATTTTTTTACCATTTAACCTCGTAGGAAGCAGAAAAAGGAGGCATTGTGCCTTAAAAGGATGTGTTTGTTAAAACACATAAACATAAAAACGCGAGAGAGTTCGTATAAGAGAAGGCAAGAGCGATAACTATATGTTTTTATTGTATTAATAAACATTATAATAGACAAGTTACCATGAATATTATAATTCTTAATTATTAATCCATACTATAATCATTACTTTGTAAGAGTCATACGAGCAACAGATGGTAGAACGATATGGCGATGACTCCACTCAACATCCGCCTTTTGATTCTGCAGCATGGGTGACTGCAACTGGTGAACCAAAAAAGGGTTGTGTATTCGGGTTTGAGAGTAATATGAACACCAAACCAGTCGTTGCCTCCTCCAGCAAGGACTCTCAGAGTTCTCCCACCAGCATCAACTCCCAGCGTCTGATTGACCCTGCTAATTCTTGGGATGGTGTTTGCCAGCTTGTTAAGGACACAATGCATGACTTTTTACATGAAGCCATTTCCGACATTGTTCGTAATGAGTTGTGCAGCTTTTTTGGGGACAGGAAAACTTTGTCTGCAGGTGCCCGTCAGGTATGAAAGTTTCATGTCGTTAGATTTCAAGCTAGTATATGCATGATTTCATCACATATGAGCATGATTTCATCACTCTGAAATTGTTTGACTGCCTTATAACACATATATGCATGATTCAATCACTATGAGAGTTTTTTGACAACCTTAGAACACATATAAGTATGATTTAATCACTATGAAAGTTTTTTTACTGCCTTATGACATCTATATTATGATTGAATCACTATGAAAGTTTTTTGACAACCTTAGAACACATATATGCATGATTGAATCACTATAAAAGTTTTTTGACAACCTTAGAACACATATATAAGCATGATTTCATTACTATAAAATTGTTTGACTTCCTTATAACACATATATGCATGATTGAATCACTATGAAAGTTTTATGACAACCTTAAAACACATAAGCATGATTTCATCACTATGAAAGTTTTTTGACTGCCTTATAACACATATATGCATGATTGTGATACATAACACATTTATTTGACAGCCTTATAAACCATATATGCATGCTTGAATCACTGACATCTTTTTGACAACCTTAGAACACATATATGCATGATTGAATCACTATGATTTTTTTTTTGTCAGCCTTAGAACACATATTTGAATTCTGTTAATGTCCTTCACTTTATTGTTAGTCTATGTGCCATTCATCCATGTTACTTTGATTGTCTTAGATTAGGTGCATTGTATATAATGTATTTCATTATATTTTGTTTATCAATACTAACCTTTCGGTTCTCTTGTAGGATGCTGGAGATAATCAACGTAGAGGAGTTGATGGTGGCATGGATAAAGGGGAAGATCGAGACAATAAAGATGATGATGCTTTGAATCTTGGTGATGATTAGATTCATGCGTTGAATTTGTTGCACCTTCTTGTTGTTTCAAATGAAACTCTTTGTATATGTTCACTTGTAAGTAATTAGAACTTGACAAAGATTATAGCGGATCGATAAATTTTTTCTCCTTGTAACTTGTGTTAAATTTGTTTCACCTGCTTTGTATATATATTTTTTATGTGTACTTTGTTTTTTATACACAGGATATATAAATTGTATAACGAGAACATTTTTCTCGATATTTATATTTTAAACAATTTTTTTTTTAAATTTTTGCGACGGATTAGCGACGGATAATATCCTTCGCTAATTAGTATCGGCCTCCAATTTAGCGATGGATTAGGGATGGATATTTATCCATCGCAAAACTGAATCGGCCGATGTTTTGCGATGGATTATAATATGTCGCTACAATAGCGACAAAATTAGTAACGAATGTGTATCTGTCGCAAAACCAAATCTCTGCGGATTAGCGATGGCCTCGCAATGGATCATGGCATTTGCTAATCCATCGCAAATTAGCAACAGAAGTAGCAACGGATATGTTCCATCGCTAATTAGCGACTAGGAATTTGTGATGAAAGTTATCCATCGCTAAACTATTCAGTGATGGATTAGCGACGAATTATGTTCGTCGCTAATCCATAGATTTTTTGTAGTGATATATGTTCACACTGCTAGAGAAGTGTGGGTCGATCTAGAAGAACGTTTTTCAAAAGAATACTCTGCAAGAATATACCAATTAAAAAAGCTAATTTCTGATCACAAGCAAAACCAGTCATCTCTTGCTTCATATTACACTACTCTCAAATCTCTCTAGGACGAGTTGAATTTGTACTCCCATATTCCAGCATGTACATATGGAGCTTTTAAGGAATTAAACGAGTGTCAACAACAAAAAAAGGTGTACCAATTCTTTATGGGTTTAAATGACTCATTTGCTACCGTTAAGAGCCAAATTTTGACTATAAAACCTTTGCTTAATATTAGCAAAGTATATGCAATGGTCATGTAGGAAGAAAATCAAAAGATGTTGCAGAACAATCCTGAGACCATAATGGAATCAACTTCTGCCTTGGTTGCTAATGCTAACTCACTCAACCAAAATAATATGGGATTTCAAAGCCCTGGACAGGGTTGAGGGTGACCACGATGCGAACACTGCGGCATGCTTGGCCATGTCAAAACATGCTGCTATGCATTACATGGTTACCCAACCGGGCACCCGAAGCAAAAAAATGGTCCCATAGACTGTCAATGCTTCCAACGAATAGCAAGAGCCTCTTTCCATACCCAATATAGCCACCATAGCTGCCCTTTTGTCCTAAATGCAGATAACTGAGGATCAAAAGGAACAACTCATGTCATGGCTCAACGTTAATGCTCAAGCTTCCTCAGCCAACCTTACAGGTCATACCATTCCTAACAACTCCTTGTGAATTATTGACACTAGTGCTTCAGATCACATGACACCGCACTTGTCATTATTGACTGTTTATTTACCTGTCAATAATATGAGACCTGTCAAACTACCTAATGGTCAAACCATGAAAGTGACCCATATAGAAAATATAAAAATTTCTCCAGCCATTTGTTTAACAAATGTTCTTTGTGTTTCATCCTTTCATTTTAACCTTTTATCGGTTCAAAAGTTAACACAGTCTTCTAATATCGTTGCTACCTTCTTTCCATCTTTTTGCATATTTCATGACCATTTAACGAAGAGGCCGATTGGAGCAGGTGAAGTTCGAAATGGACTCTACTACTACCTTTCAATCAGTTCAAATCATAAAAATCATCACATAAGGGCTCACTATTTCCTTACCATCATTGATGATTTTTTTCGATGCATGTGGGTGTACCTTATGTATGCGGTACAAGAGTGAAACCTTTCAATTCCTAACAAAATTTTGTATTTTGGTAAAAACTCAATACCATCGCCAAGTAAAATGTATTCGTACTAACAATGGTACAGAGTTTTTATCCCACATGATACAATAAAATTTCACTCAAAATGGCATCGAGCATTAGTGCTCATGTGTCCATACCCATCAACAAAATGTACGAGTAGAGCGAAAACATCGACATTTGCTTGGAGTCGCTTGAGCTCTTCGTTTCCAAGCAAATATGCCGATAAATTTTTGGGAAGAATGCATTTTGACAGTAGCCTATCTTATCAACCGCATACCCACTCTCATTTTTCATGGCAAAACCCCGTATGATCTCTTATTTAACACCAAACTCACTTATTATCATCTAAGGGTGTTTGGATGTTTGTATTATTCTCGAAACTTAAATGCTAGAGATAAATTCTCATCTCGTTCCATTAAATGTGTTTTTGTGGGCTATCCTTTTGGGAAAACCGGTTATTGTTTATATGATCTGGAAACCCACTCAATTTTCACTAGTCGTGATGTCATATTCTATGAAGACCACTTTTTTTTTCATCACCAAGACACCACCCAACCTGCAAATCATGTCCTACCTAAACCCATTCCTGACTTAGTGCCTGCCCCTTCCTTTCTTACACCACAGGACATACCCCCAATCACCATCTCCAGTGAATCTGTTGCCGCCGCACCACTTGAGCCATTATGTCGCTCGAGTAGACCTCACCATCGACCCAACTACCTAACCAATTATTTGTGTTCATCTACCCAAGTAGAGCCCACGCCGCCTTTATCCAATCTACAAACTCTTCTTGGTAAGCAATATCCCATCTCAAATTTCATTCCCATTCAAAAAATTTCCTATGCTCACCATGTTTTTTTAGCATCCATTACCTCCTAGGTTGAACCTCAAAGGTTTAATAAAGCTGTCAAGCATGAGCATTGGCGTAATGCCATGATCGCTGAAATTGAGGCTTTGCAAAAAAATAATGCATGGCAGGTGCTTCTCTTCCTCCCGACAAGAAACCAATTGGATGTTGATGGGTTTATAAAATTAAGTATCAGGCAGATGGTTCAATCGGAAGTTATAAGGCTCATCTCATTGCCAAAGGCTACACTCAAGTTGAAGGCTTTAATTATCATGAGACTTTCGCATTGGTCGCTAAACTTGTCACGATGCGATGCTTGTTAGCTCTTGCTGCTATCAAAGGTTGGACCATTTTTCAATGCCTTCTTACATGGTGACCTTCAAGAAGAAGCCTACATGGACCTTCCTCTTGGATTAATGCCAAGAGAAGCACCAAGTTTGCAACTTTCAAAAATCCTTGTATGAATTCAAACAGTCTTCTCGAAATTGGTTTATGAAATTTTTGTCTACACTCAAAGAAGTTGCCTATGCGCAATCGGTGGTTGATTCCACGTTATTCACCAAACGGTATGGGTCCACATTTATCGTCGTCCTTGTATATGTCGATGACATTATTCTTCTCGGTAATGACCCGAAATCTATCTCACAACTAAAGTTTTTTTTTACATACTTGATTTCATATCAAAGACCTTGGCTGTATCAAGTATTTTCTTGGCATTGAGATCGCTCATTCACCTACCAAATTTTTTCTCAGCCAATAAAAGTATGTTCTTGACATCCTATCAGACAGTGGTTTGTTGGGCGCACGACGAGTGTATTTTCCCATGGAGCAATGTCATAACCTTTCAGCTGAGCAAGGCAAACTTCTGCCTGACCCTACATGTTATCATTGATTGGTGGGTAGTTTTATTTATTTAACTGTCACACGCCTGACATAAACTATTTTGTCAATGTTTTAAGCCAATTTATGCACCACCCTTGACAACCTCATATGGATGATGCCTATAGAGTTCTCTGCTATTTGAAATTGACACCCAGAAAAGGCATTTTGTTTTCGGCCACTAGATCCTTGCCACTCAGTGCTTACTGCGATTCAGATTGGGCCAGTTGTCCCACTACCAGACGAACTATATATGTGATTTTACCATGCTCATATGTGCTCTAAGGCAATCAAAAAACTGTATATGTGATTCTATTATGCTCATATGTATTCAAAGTTATATGAAATCTAACGACATGCAATACATCACATGAAACTTTCATACCTGAGAGGCACCTGCAATCGAAGTTCTCCTATTCTGCAAAAAACTGTTGAACTCATCCCGAAGAACGTCAGCAATTATTTTATAGAAGTAGTCACACATTGTGTCCTTAACGATCTGGCGTACATCATCACCGAAAAAAATAGGATGCTTGGAGCTGATGTTGACGGGGGAAGTCTGTTAGCTGTGACTGGAGGAAACAACGACTGGTGAGGTGTTCATATTACTCCCAAACCCAAACACATGACCCTTTTTGGGTTCACCTGCTGCAGTCACCCATGTTGTAGGATCAAATGATGGATGCTGAGTAGAGTCATCACCATATTGCTCTACCATCTATTGCTCATATGCCTCCTATAAAATAATGTTTACAGTATGCATTAATAATTAAGAATTAGAATATTTATGACAACTTGTATATTATAATGATTATTAATACAATAAATGCATACTGTTGTCGTTCTCGCCTTCTCTGATATGAACTCTCATGTGGTCTTACGTTTATGTGTTTCAACAAACACATCCTTGTATGACACAATGCCTCCTTTTTCTGTTTCCTGCGAAGTGAAATGATAAAAGATTTAGTTAACAAGTTTGCAATAATACTTATAAAATTGACAATATATATATATATATATATATATATATATATATATATATATATATTGATGAGTTACCATTTTCTTCAGGTGGCTCCCAAAAGCCCTAGATCCACCTGTGTGTAGATGGGCTTCAGGCATTTTCGCTCGATTTTGTGTAGCCTTCGCTGAGCAGTTTGGAAATGCATCCCCAAATACCGAGCTATGGCAGCTGCTACCTGCGACCTTCTCTGGTTAAAAGCTATTTTATTGGATCTTGGAGTAAGTCATTCTCAACCTATGCAGTTGTATTGTGACAATCAAGTCGTCTTTCACATTGCTGCCAATTCGATCTTTCATGAGCGCACTAAACATATTGAGCTAGATTGTCATTTGGTTTGTGAAAAAACTCAACTGCTTAATTTTTACTGCTCACGTTTCCTCAGCCCAGTAGCCAACAAACATTCTTAGTAAAGCTTTGGGTCAGGACCATTTCCATCACTTTTCACGTAAGTTGGGTTTGACAGATCTTCATGCACCAACTTCAGGGGGAGTCATAATCGTATCCGGATATAGCGCATATCCTCTATACTCATCTCTTTATAACATGTGCATATCCTCTATCCTCATCTGCATGTATCCTTATCCGTACAATCATGTGATTGTATTGAAATCAGTTGTAACGTCTACCCTACACGTCTATATATTTGCATCATGTACAGTAATAATATTATCAAGTTTTTGTTCATCCTCTACTGTTTTCACACTTCTTAATATGATCTGGTTATGATGAAGGCATAAATCATAAAAATATACATGTGTCAAAGAAATAAAATCAAATTTCATCAACATACCAATCCTATCGAGCATGTGACGTTGATGCCAAGCTAAACAGAATCAAATAGTACACATGAAAGGGATGGTTTTCCTTAATCAAATTTACTGATCCCTAATCCAACCACCCAAGCATGCTTCTTACACTGGATTTTGTCTCCCTTAACTTTATATGAAAAGCAATAAGCTCATTAGGTCATAGAGACTGGAGGATCGCAACTGACATACTCTGAGCTTGTAATTTGAAAGATTGGCCTTGCTTGGAATGGTGAATCTGCAACAAGTTTTGTTAGAACATTCAACACTTTCATACTTATTATGCAAGCAAGATAACTGAAATTATTTACAACAAAGAAACCCAATGATAGTAATATGAGCACCTAAGCATTTACATTACTAAAAAACACACAGGGCATCATGAAATTATTTTATATAATGTATAGAATTGACGGTGCCCTGAAGCAGGAAAATGAACACGAGAGCTATTTTCGAAAAGTAAAGAAACCAAATGACAGTGGTATGATCACCTGAGCATTTTTGTCGTTATAAATCACATAAGACAGTACAAGTTTACAATTCGAATTCCAATATTTGTCATGAATGCCATGCTGCAGTTTAGGCTCATGGTTTAAAGAGCACAATCGTATAGTATATATAGTAAAATTCAATACTCCTTTAAATGTTATAACCTCACTATCAGTCATGAATGGCATACTGCCCTTTAGTCCCCCACATCATAGCATTAAAGAATAACACATAAAAAAAAAGGTTAACAATAAATTAAGTAATCAAAGCACCTACTTTTAATTTTTCCTCCTCGAAGTATTCGTTGGCCTCTTCCCTGAAATGCAGCCTAATCTCTTTCCCACGACCAAGTGGTTCATTCCATGTATTCTCTACAAATGATCCTTCCACTTAATTTTGATTCCCACACATATACCTGGAAAAGGGAGAGAAAGCCCAAATGGAATAAGAAATGTATAAAACCAAAAAATACAAAATAATTATACAACGTAACAATGCATACTACTTATCATCATTATTCTTACTAATAGACTTCAACATAATCAGCAACGAGGTAGACAGTGTAAAACCCAACTCCAAACTGTCCAATCATATTCAAGTCACCTCCACTCTGCATTTTCTCCACAAAAGCTGCAATAAAAATGGCAAAACCAAACTTCATTAAGAGTTCACCAGCCACTGAACATTTAAAATTTATGTCAAATTTTCAGCAGCACCAAAAGTATCTAATGTCCCTGACATAGACATGGTACCCAAGTTCTTGAGGAGATCCTCTTTTGACATTTCAATGCCTCGGTCATGAATAGACTACTTTTTTTCTTTGCCTAGCTTAGTCTATACGTAATCAAGAAAATATAAAGGTTAATTAAACACCATAAGACAACCAGTGACTTAATTCATCAATTCTTATTCGTGAATGGGCTTGACTGTTATTCAAGACATTGAGAAAGTTAAGTTGCAAATATACCCAAACTATTAGTATTTGTCCATATTTCAAATATGCAATTAAAGAAATCGATCATTTTCTCCCAAATTTAAAAGACGCAAGTGAAAAAATGTCATTTTTTTTTTAATTATTGCTCCATCTCTTCATATTCTCATAACATAATTCTGATTCAAATTAATATATGAAACATTGTCATCTTAATATTTTGTCCTCATCATAAAACAAGTGCAAGGTTAACCTGGATCTCGAGTTCTGTATCATCACCTTCACCCAAAATCTCTTTTTCTGTGATGGAAAGAAACCTGATCTTATCAAGTGCCTAATCCAAAAATCCTTCACTCAAAAAACCAATTCCCCGAAAAACAATCTAGCACATAACCAAAGCAACCACTCGCATCAGAAGCATTGGAAATGAGTTCCCTCAAGAAAATGTAACCTGGAACTCAAATTTCTCTACATTGCTTTGTAAGGCTTTTTAAGAAGTGGACTCCCACTCCCTGAAAAACAACAACCAACAAGAACCTCAATGACCCAAAAAGCAGATCTTCAATATTTGTCTAATCCTATAATTTAATGGCTGTAAGGTAAGGGTGTCAACGGGTCAGGTTTGGTTTGGACTCAGGTGAAACCAGACCTGGCCTCGATTTCTGGATATAGTATTGAGTCCGGACCTGGGTCTAATCAGACTCATAAGAGAAACCATACCCAGACCTGATAAAAACTGTATGAACCAGACCCGGGCCATAACCCTTCGAAAGTAAGTTTTCCACAATTAGAAGAGCATGATATAGGCGCGCAGAAGACAAAACAAAAAGATGCATATGTATCATCGCTGCATTCGGTGTCGTGAGAAGCGTTCAGAGCGTCACCCACCATGTTAAACGAGCAGCTGATGATGTTGATTGCGCTGGGTCTAGTAGGCATGAACAAGTGTGGTAGCTATGTTGTTCGCTGGTTCCATGCACATTGCAGGACGGATTGTTAATTCGTGGAAAGGTTGAAAACTATTTTGAACTTCCATCACCCAAAGCTATAAGTCGTAGTCACGGCCTTAACTAACCAAACAAAAACAACAGCTTTCTCGTCATTCCAATCTTGATTACCACGTACTCACATACATTTCCTTGAATTTTGAAACTGTGCAATCTACATCGTGTTATAAGCATTGTTTAAAAAACTCGTAGGGTCAACCCAATAACTTGGTTGACTCAGCCCAGATCGCCCAGTCATGGTAAAAAACAAGTACAAAGTAGTTTTGAATAAAACCTGACCGAGTTATCGAGTTGATCCAGCCGAGTCATGGACGAGTCAACCGAGTCATGAGCAAGTCATATATATATATATATATATGAAATATAATATAAATACTATATATATTATATATAATATATATTAATAAAATTATATATTAAATATATTATAAAAATATCATATAATGCATATTATATATAATATATTGATAAAATATTATAAAATATACACAATATATACATATGTTTATATATTTTATATAAAATATAAAATTAACATGACCTAACAGAGTCATAGGTCATTCAAGGATGAAATGAGTGACGAGTCAACAACTTTTAAAACTGTGGTTATAAGTTTTTGAACACATATCTTGTTCTTTTATGAGATTCAACATTTTATTGAGCACCCATATACCCATGAAACCTTATGGGATTTCTACATGCATTTCATAAAATACTGCATCTTAAAGCATTACATGCATTCTTATAAACAATGAATCATGTAAACATGCTATTAAATAATCTATTCATGCAGTATCACATAATTTCAATAAATAGAAATCATCATGCATCATTATCACCAATATATATCATTCTATAAATCACAGTTTTAAATCATTGTTAAGTTGTTTAGGTCCCGCGGCTAGAGTAGCCCGAAACCGCACAACTAAAAACATGTTTTGCCAAATCACAATACAATCAAACATGTCTAGATTCATAATTCATATTCTTTGCAAATAAGATTATGATTATGTTCAATTTATCATAAAAATAAATACAGTTATATTGTCATGAATGAATTAGATCATGAAATATAATTTACGTAGGAGCCTATTTCTCAAAAATAGAACATCCTTATACCAAAACTATAACTTATCGATCATGATCTAACTCACATTTATCTTTATCATAAATATTTATATTAGATCTGATATAATCCAATCTGAATTTGTGAAAATTTTAAAGAAAAATATCAAAACATAATTAGAGTCACAAAACTTGACTTTCTCGATAAGAGCTCCCATAAACCCTTATCGAGCAAATCAATATGACTCTGATTACTATATTGATTTTTCCATACTTTAAATCATATCATACCTAATTAAAATATCTATGATAACATATTAGATCAATGATTTATTACAACTAACTCATAACAAAAAATATACGGGTCAATTTTTTTGGTCCAAGCCCCCATAAGCCCAAATCGGAAGGCTCATATGTTTTTAATTATATTCAGTTGTAGCTCTGCTTACCCATGGTAAATGCACATAATTAAATTTAGTTTAGGCTGCACATAACTTAGAAAAATTAAAGCCCAACAACATATGCAATTATAAGAATCAAATTCTAAGAAACAACCCAAAACCCTAAATCATTG
Organism: Nuphar pumila; assembly: GCF_984573655.1. Taxonomy (NCBI): domain Eukaryota; kingdom Viridiplantae; phylum Streptophyta; class Magnoliopsida; order Nymphaeales; family Nymphaeaceae; genus Nuphar; species Nuphar pumila. The sequence continues at coordinate 50,783,958 of NC_143265.1, read as the reverse complement.
TTTGAGAAATCAGAGTTTTGATTCTCTTATATACAAACCGTTTGATTTTCATTAAGTCAAGCATGATTTCAGTTATTTAACAAGCTACACATGTTGAGTGCAATCATATATATGGAAATACTCTTTTTTGGAATCAACCAAAATAATTAATTCTCATAATAATTAAACTTTAGCAATATCTTTCAAATACAATTTGCATAAATTCAAATTTAGTTCTTTTTTAGTGTTTGGTTCTTTTTTCATGATTTAATATGACATTTTGACACTGATAATATGCAAAATATGACAGAAAACCAGTAAAATAGTAAAACAACAAGATCCAAACATGTTACTATCTAATCACGAGTACAAGTCGTCAGAAAAATTTAGATCTTTATTAACCTGCTTTTACAAAATCCACCAAAAATTATAAACCATATATAAAAATATTATATTTTTACTGTGTCTGCCTTTACTTGTCAAGAATACAACTCAATAAACCGATCTTTAAAATAATGAGTAAAAAAATAATTAAAATTTTCCACTGAACCCTATTCTAATATAGTTAAAATCCAAAATCTGTAAACTGCGGAATTTTTATTAGATTTATGATTTTCTTGGGATTTATGAAAAATGTTTTTAACAAAACCCTTTTTACACAGTCTTTTATTATATGTTGTACTTTACCCAAAAAATTTATAAATTATTTAGAGTGATTTTGTTTGGGCTTTCATACCTTTTAAAAAGATAGGTCAAAATAGTCCTATAACTAGGGCCTAAAATTCAAGCTCTTTTAGGATGGATGTTTCTTCCTCAATACAAATCCAAATCAGGTAAAACAAGATGCTAAAATTAAGCCTAGGATGTGTAGATTGACTTAATATTTTTATTTACATTTTCTGAATTGATATTTTAGGAGATAAAGAATTATTTCTAAATTTGGTTGCAAAAAATATATCAATCATCCCAAGCCAAGGTTTTTTAGAAAACATTTTTGCTAAAAACTTTCTTGAGACAATGGAACCTTTGAAATCTCAGTATTTTAGATTCAACCAAATGTAAAAAGGGCTAACTTATGAATATCACCAAAAAGAAAATACTTTATAGGTGAATCTAACTAGAATCAACAAAGAAACCCTATTTAGATATGCCTTTCAAAAGTGTTTTGATGAAAAACCCATGATTTGTGCTTTACAAATCCAAATAGCAATTTCTTCATAAAGAAAAATGTGTATAACTGATCTAATCATGTAAATACACCTCTGAAATAATATATTATACATATATGCATGCTTGGTGTATGTACAAAGCATATACTACATAAATCTTACTTGAAAAATCGATAGATTTGCTAAACCAAAAGGAAATTGGGTAGCCCAATCTCTACACCACCACCACCACCAAAAGTTTTGCAGGTTTAATGGCTGCTTACCACCACTCCACACCTCCTAGATGTGATTAGGAGAAGTGAAAGAAGAAGAAACGAGAAGGAAATGAGAAGAGAGAGAGAGAGAATTTTTTTTCTATCTTTTTTGTTCTAAAATGAGAGGAGCGTGTGGGAGGGAGTTTATATAACCCTCTCACCTATCCTAAAGTCCTAAGGTGGTTAGGACTCTCTCCTCTAAAATCGTGTGGATGGGGGAGATGAGTCCTCACCTAATTAGTACTCTATCTTCTAGTCTCCTCTCATTTGGTTATTTAATTTCTCAAAAATTTTAGTTGATTAGGATCCTTTATGTTTGACTATTCCACGGCAAACCACTAACAATTATCCAACTAATTTAATCTATTCAAGAGATATGGGACATCCCACCCTCTTTATTATCTTAACTAATAATCTAATTTTCAAATCAAGTTCTAATTATCTCTTTTATTTATTTAATTATTATTTTTAATTAAAACTAAATGAGATTTTAACCCACATGGACTCTTATATCTAAATTGGGGTCTACATAGGATATCCCCTATGAGGGTCCAAACCATTGCTATTAGATCTAATTAATATTTTAAATTAGATCCAATCCAAATGTTACCTCTGATCCATATTGGATCCAAATGCAAGGATTTAGATCCAAATCCAGTGTTCAAAATCTAAAATCACTTACTTTTTCATTTAGTCCACATGCTTTAAAATTTATAATTAATCTTACAATGTTTTTCATAACTTGAGATGGAAAATCATAATTAGTCGAAATCAAGAAAATCAATAAAATCAAGAATTCACACTATAGTCATAGATATATCAATAATTCATCATTTATTCACTTTAATTACCAAAGAAAAATCTCAGGTTTTACATCATACCCCTTAAAAAGAATTTTGTCCCCAAAATTGGATATAAGCGAGACTCAAAACAAATGAAGATATTTCTCCTACATATTAGCTTTAGGCTCTCAAGTGCACTCTTTGATGCCATGATATTGCCACCGCACCTTCACTAGGAGAATAGTCGTCATCCTCAATACTTGCTCTTTCTGATCCACGATTGCTATGGGCTCTCTTCAACGTTCAAATCTTCTCTTATACTCATATCTTCATATATATTGGATCATGTGTGAGGGATTCAGAACATACTTCCTCATAGACATATGAAAGACATCATGTATCTGCGAGTACTAATGAGGTATCATTACTCGGTATAAGGCCTCACATATCCGCTCTAAAATCTCGAATGGTCTGACGTAACTGAAACTCAATTCCTTTTATTCCCGAACCGAAACAAACTTTTGGTAGGAGACACCCTAACAAACATAAAATCTTTCACCACAAAAGTGAGCTCTCTGTGATGCCTATCCCCATAGCTCTTCTATCGACTTTGGGCCACGCGTAGTCTAGCGTGAATCCTTTAAACCTGCTTGATTAGAATCCTTTATATTTAACTATTCCACAACTAACCACTAACAATTATCCAACTAATTTAATATATTCAAGAGGTGTGGGATATCCCAACCTCTTTATTATCTTAATTAATAATCTAATTTTTTAATCAAGTCATAATTATCTCTTTTATTTATTTATTTATCTTTAAATTAAAACTAAATATGATTTTAACCCACATGGACTCTTGGATCCAATTGGGGGTCCACATAGGATATCCCCTTTGAGGGTTCAAACCATTGTTATTTGATCCAATTAATATTTTAAATTAAAACCAATCCAAATGTTACCTCATATCCATATTGGATCTAAATGCTAAGATTTAGATCTGAATCTAATATCCAAAATCTAAAATCACTTACTTTCTCGTTTAGTCTACATACTTTAAATTTTACAATTATTCTTGCATGTTCTTCATAACATGAGACAAAAAATCATAATTAGTCAAAATCAAGAATTCACACTATAGTCATAGATGCACCAATAATTCATCATTTATTCACTTTAATTACCAAATAAAAATCTTGAGTTTTACAATTATAATAAAAAAAGTCAGGTTTTCCAAATCTGTGTACAATGGTCATGGCATCACGATATTTTGTATAAATGTAATGCGGGCCACCAATAAAAGATTATGGCAATATTATTTTACTCTCAACTTTTGAAGCATCCACTTCTCCAAAGCCTAAGCCATCCACCAAAGAGTTATACAACTCAACCATAAACCCATTCTAACGAGTCACAAAAAATTCAAGCCTATCTATTTCAAGTTTTATGTACATGTCGACAAGGTACTATTGTAATAGTTGACCTGCTTGCCATGGAACAAAATGCTCATTTAGACAAATCTGCAACTTATAAGAATAGTCTTTCCTTGGTGATAGTTTTGATCGCTGCCCATGCACATTTATTCCCATCCACAGTATTCCTATATGCCAATCAATCTCCATATACGAAAATAACAAAGGATACTACAAAGGATCATAATTCAAATGAACTCAACAATATTGAGGACCCAAGCATGGGCATAATATAATGCACTTCATTTGCTGGCCCGATGGGTCGCCACCTTGAACCCATATCATCGTAACTTTAGATACTTATGGTTGCTTTTTTCACTTATTGATCTTGTATTGCATTCTTCATAATTTGTATATTATACTCCATTGGCACTGCGATCTCTCTAAAAGTATGAAGGGTTTGCACAAGTGATTGTGCATATCCAAATTTTTTTGCAATTGACAAACGATTATCGGCCACAACATTTAAAAAAAAACTACTCTATTTTCCACCTCATGATCAGGATCATATATGTATACATGAAGCAGCTCATCCACATAGACCAAATGGTTGATTTTATGGTACAATAACCCTTGTATTCCGAAGCAAAAAGACTCCCTCATTCCATGTGTTGCCTTTTCAACCTTAACTCCCATAGATGTGATGGTAAATGTCATATTATACTTGCATATGTATCTACGAAATCATTTTTTGTTTGAAAATTCTAACACATACAAATCGTATAGTGGAACAGTGGGTTGAGACGATAACGAAATAGAGCCATTACAGAACACATGTTGACACTCTCTCGCCAAAAAACCTTTGCACGATAATAGCGGCACAAACTTAGTGATGAGAGAATGATCCTAGCATCATTCCTAGATCCAACGCAATTTAAGTCCAAATATGACCCCTCCCCACAATCATCTACAATGTGATCAACGCCTGCAACAGTTCGATACTTTAAAATAATTTGAACCTAAACACCACGTAACCTATAACAAATTAAAGGACCAATTATGATCCACTATATCATAGGCAGTCGTGTCATATGGATGATTCAAATATGTGTCGATATCAATGATGTCCACCATCATCACATCGCTCCACAATCAGTAGCCTATCCTCTTCCATGTTTGAACCATCAAATGCCTCCCCATCTCGTATACCATATGATCCTAAACAAAGATATTACCTTTGTTACAACCTAAACACAAAATACAAAAAAAGAAACCCTCCCCAACCCAAGTAGATTAATGTAGTGCATCTATGCTCCACTTGTCCCTAATTTAAAAGCAGCATCCCCGCCATCGACAACACCACTACGTAAAGAACTTGATCCCACCAACAAAGTTTCATGACCAGCGCTGCTACTCCCCCTCGCCATCAAGCATCCTCATCCATAATACCACTCCCCAACACAACCGAACCTGCAATGAATCTAGTTTTTTGCAGTCCATCGACCCCCCTTCATATTGTCTCCAATATAGGATGATGTCAGTGATATTGATTTGCAACGACAGACATTGTCACAACACATCTTCTTGAAACTCACATATTGACATGGGTCATCCCTAATTATTTGTTGACGTTGAGCACACTGTGCCTCAGACTTCTGACTTATGTTTGAGAGATCCATCTCATTGCCAACTCCAACCAACAGGAACAAAAAACAAGTGTAGCAAATTAAGAGCTATATATAACAATAGATATCTCGCTAAACAATTTTGTTTTCATCTTTCAAAACACAAACCATCACAAGCCATCAGACAAATCAATTAAATATCCACACATGCAACAACTATGTTGATGCCTTTTTTTGGCTCCACAATCTATTGGAGAAGCGCAAAGTAAGCAGTGCGGTATGAACTGCCTGCCTAGTAAGGCATCTATCGTACCTACTCCAGAGAATAACTCTACACACGTGATCTAAAAATACATTTGTGAAAATAACTGAATCACATAATATAAACCATACATGAAAAGCAAAAAGCACACTACATAGAACTGCAAAATGCACAAGCAATATACGTTCGTAACGTTTTTACTTGAAGACCATTTTTCATGACACCCACAAGCTGAAGACCACATCAAAGAAACACAGGTACTCTAAAATGTACATAGTAAGCGCTGACTTTAGCGTATCAGCTATCAATATTCTCTCATGAAGAGAAGAAGTCATACTTCCTAGATGGCTTTACACTGTGCTCGATACATTGTTTCTCCTCATCCAACTGAGAACAATCTATGTCAATGTTTGTTTGGCATCCACCTAGACGTGTTTCATCAATGACCTATCATTCCTCTATCACTTCGTAGATCTCTTATCCACGAATAACGCAAGTGATCTCAGATGCTCATGGGAGCACCTCATAGTGGCCTTCATAGCAAAAACATATTATCTCATACAAACGATATATTTCTCGTAGCCAAACATAAAGTTGTCCCACGTCCTTCAAACCAGCATAGTAGAGTTATCTTACCTTAAAAAACCGTAATACTCTTAACTATTTTATAAAAGTCAAGATGCATGTCTCTCTGCTCGAATTCATTGGAGAGGTACTCTACATAGATTTGGATCTAAATCCAAAATTCATACCCACTAAAAATACAACTTTAAATTCAATATTTAGGTTTGAATTAAAGTTATTTAAAGTTAAAAAGACTCCCATAGGGATAAGGTACCCTCCGAAAGTTTTTGGATATTTAATTAGTGATAAATAATTAATAATTAATTGTTTAATTATAATTAATTCTTAATTTCAAAAGTTGATAATGGTGGGACTCTAGAGGAGTCCACACTTGCCAAAAGACAAGAATAAATAAAGAGGAGTAACAAAAAAATTGGAAAAAAAGAGAAACAAGTAGAAAAGTCAACAAAGAGTGTTTTAAAAAAATTAATGCATCAGCAATGTCCAATGGACCATGCATTAATGTCTTTCACACCTCTCTTCCTCATGTCAACACTATCCATAGTCGAAGGAGAATGTTGCCTAAGAAAACCATCCACAAAACACCCAACCACACACAACACACTATTTAAATCCCTTAATACTTTACAAATGAAGCATTCAGTTAAGTAACAAATTAATACACAAGTCAATCACAACTAAATTAGCAAAAAGAGTCAATACCATCAATAGCTTGACAAAACACTGATAAAAACAAGGAAAAAAAAATGCATACAACACACAACCACAGAAGCCATCATACTAAAACCCCATAAAACTTCATAAATAAAAGATTTAAGAAACTACCAATGAACAGAAGTCAAACATATCCATAAATGAATCTAGAAACAAAAAAGTATACAATAATTTGAATCCAAAAACCCACCTTCCAACAACCCAAAAAAGCTTCATAAATAATGGATACACTTACTTAATGAACAATTACAAGACCAACATGTCTACAAAGCAAGTCAGAAACAACAAAACATACAACAATTTGAAACCAAATTTGTAACCCAATAAAGCTTAATAAATAAAGGACACACCTACGTAATGAACAAATACTAGACCAACTATGATGCCTCAAAATTTAAAACCTAAAATTTTGGAAAATTATTTTTCTAAATATTAAAAGCAGAAAATGATTTAATATTGAGTATGGATTTGAAAATTTTGAGTGAGCCACAAGAGTAAATACAAAGCTTTTATCAGAGTAAAAACCAAAATATTATTAAAATCATTCTTGTTAAATGTATAGAAAGTTCAAAACTTGAAAAAACAAAATATTATGAACAAAAGTCATAAGCTGGGCCCTAGATCCTCTGGAGAGTGCTAGACATCGATGTTGCTTTTACCCTGCTGCATTCATTGACCTCTACCTGAACAAAACTTATTAAATTGTCAGACTTTTGACAGTCTGGTAAGTCTATACCAATTTTGGTGTTTCAAAATATTAAAACATATTTAAACAATTCAGATATTACAGTTCATATAGCATTTTTATCGAAAAGTAAGACAAAGTATAGAACATAATTGTTTTCATAATTAGGGCATAGTTTTATTTCAAACTATGATTTAAAAGGTCTTTGTTTTGACAATTAACCATCTATCCTGATACGTGGGGGACGACAATCATAGATAACTGAATCACTCTGGGTGTATATATTATTTTCAGATGTTTTAAACCCGAGTGCTTGACTATAGTGAACCCAAAGTGGTTGGTCTGTGACCAGTAGAAATCACCGCTAAGGCAGAATAGCAAATAGGATGCATCATGGACTACTGCAGTAGTTGGAGATCTATCACCTATGACTCATGGATAGCCATCCGCTTCCAAAAACCAATGAATGAGTGGAGACCAATGGAATGCCTTGCTCCAAAAAAATCAGAACAGAATCACTCGTGGTTGTACCATTTACCTTCTTCAAGGTAATAAAACAAAATAAGTCTGAAGGCTTATCTTTATTATAGGGATTATTTTATGTGCCTTACACCGTGTAGGATAGAATGGGGTTTAGTAACCCAAGTACCCATTTTTTGGGTAATATCCATAGTCATGTGTACTCAAACCAATCAGTAGTTGCTTTGTATATACAAGCACTTCACCAATGTGGCAGATCAAATATCTTAGGTTTGTGTGTAGGTATATTTTATTTACCAGCTAATGCTTTGATTCACACTTTAAGAGTTAAGTTATTTCGAGCTCGTATACGAGTCAATCCTAGAACAGAAGTATGACCTACACACTACTGTGTGCTTGTGACACCATAAAAGTTTTTTAGAACCTTGACCTCTTTTGGGCCTTAAATTATTTTTTTTATTCGATGCTGACTATTTTATTGTCAGTAGGATTCTTTGAACCCAGAGCTCTATTCTTGAGCTAAGTAAAGTTGTACGCTATTCTATGCAGACTTCAAATATTTTTATCTTCAAAAGATGAGTATGCAAAATATAAGCAAAAATGCATGCATATTTTATAATATTTTATTCAAAGTATGATGCATACAAAACTATTATCATATTCAAAACAAAATACATATGCCTTTATTACTTTAATCAGAGTATGATATAGACCAAAATTATTACTTTATTCAAAATTTGATACATATATGATTTTATTCAAAAAGGATATATGCAAGACTAGTATTTCATTTGAAATACAACTATTTTGTTCAGAGTGTGATAGAAACTATTAATTTATTTGAAATATGATAGGTATATATATTATTTTATTTAAAAAGGATATATGCAAAAACTAGGATTTCATTTGAAATACAATTATTCTATTCAGAGTATAATGTGTACCAAAACAATTTCATTTAAAATCCAATACATTTATATATTATTTTATTTGAAGTACCATATATATATTATACTAGTGAGACAAGATGAATACTTCATGCGTAACAATTCGAATATAAATAAACATGTGTGTCTTAAATATATATTTAAATATTCAAAAATCACACACATTTGGTGATAGAAATTTACCTTGTAAAGTGTGTTGATGAGAGATAGAAAAATTTTCAAAAGTCTTGGAGGGATTTTTCCCTCCAATATAATCTTTGACAAGCAAAAATGATTTGGACCGCGTTGCGAGTTGTGATTGTTCTGAATAGAGTTGTGATGGCGATAGTCAAAATTTGACTGAATCAGGTGGCACGAGAAACTAGGGTATCGAGAAGGATAGTGAACTGGGTCAATGAGGGAGGTGCAAACTGGGTGCTATAGGGCAGAATCGGGTCACTATAGGGCAAAACTAGGTTAAGGTTATGAGAACTAGGTCAAGTTTAGGGGCAAAGCTCGATAGGCTAGTAGGATGCCCACAAGATGTGGGTGCAGGCTTGTGTTGGTCTAAACCTAAGTAGGTGCAAGCTGCAACACCACCACCAAGGGTGGTGGGAGGAAAGGAAGTGGGAGTGGGGAGAGGAGAGAAATAAGATAGAAGAAGTTGATGGTTGAAAGAGTGGAAGGGAGACCCCTTATATATGGAAGGAGGTAGGACCTTGTGCTGTTAAGTGGCACCACAAGGTCAAACAAGTGTTAACACTTATAAAAACCCATGCAAACCATCAGAGCTTACCATGGGCGATAAAAGAAGAGGGAAAATGGGTCTTGGATTGGATCCCTTGTGGTCCAACCCTTGTCCAATTGGTTGTTCAGTTCAATTGGTTGAACTGAACTAGTTGCATTAACTAAGTCTACTAAGTTAATATAACTAAGTTCAGTTACATATTTTATTTATTTATAATATATATATATATATATATATATATATATATATTATGTATACAAATTTAAACATGGTTGATTGAGCTTAGTCAACAGGTGGATGGACAGGTATAACCTTCTTGTCATAAATATTCTCCCAATATTTATAAAATAATTATTTTATCCTTGAACTTGTCGGGTGAATTCTGAGAGCATATGAGCTCCATTTTTTATGAAATCACTTGCGCTTTTCTCAAAATTCGATGTGGTTGTGACCGTGGCATCTAAAATAATCAATTATCTTAGATATTTATATTTGAGCAATTTTTTTTTTAAATTGTTAGGTATTACACCAACAGATCCACAAAGAAAGTCAGAAACCACTTAGCATACAATAATTCGAAACCAATGTAATACTGAAGCTGCACGACTTTCCTATGTTTCCTTCCTTCTTTACTTTCTCTAAGCTTTGTATACTCAACCCACACACAACGTAAAAATAAAATATAAGAGTTTCTCTTCTTCTTAACCTTTTTTTTATTCTATACCCTATTCTTCGAGAGCACAAGTGTTTGAGATTTAATATGGATTTACGCCACATCTTCCCTCCAGGTGTGTGTTTGTCATCCATTCTAAACCTTTTTGTTGGTGTGTAGCTCAAATTACTCAGTGATCATTTTGTGGTTGAACTGATAGAACATGATAACAATTTGGACAAAGTGAAGCGTGCTTTGTCGATGAAAAGTTTGTGATTGTCTTGCTAACAAATGCCACCATCACACCATGCTGTATGACTGACCACTCATATACACACCTCATCCTACACACATACATTACCATACATGTGTAGATCACCATATCGCCATTCATGCATCTATCATCACACTCAAACAAATGCTATATGCATCACATCTCACATGCATACATTACCATATATCTATAAGCCACCACATCTCATCATCCATGTACAGCCCACCCACAAACAATGTCTATCACATACCTATATATATCACAACATCAACATCCCACATGACATAACCACTCATACACAATGGCAGGTCCCACAATAGAAACCACATGTCAAAACATAACTATCATCGTACATGCACAAACCACCACAACTCATCATCAATGTACAACCCACCCACAAACAATGTCCATCCCATACCCATATAAATAGATCAACACATCACCATCTCACATGATCACGACTACCCACACAACGGTGGGTCCCATAACAAAAACCACCACAACAGGTATCACCTCCACCTTAAACTCCTTGATGGGTCCCACAATGGGAGGTGCTTGTCTTAACGAAGTGTAAACACCCCAAATTTTCCTCATTCATCTTCAAGCACCCCCTTTCGGCAGATGCCAATTTTCTTAGGAGTCTAACCCTAAGTCCAGCCTAGTTTAGGTGTCATTTCACCCCTTTTGTCAGTGAAATTACTATTTTACCCTTAAGTCACCTTAGATCCTCAGTCAGTCAGAGTCAACCAAGCTCATTTGAAGTTCAAAATAGTCAGAATGACTATCGTTTCTAGCTCTCTTGAGCTCACGATGAGCGAATCCTGTTCATTTCTGACCATTTTGGCCAAAATTGGTTTATTTCTTGAGAAATGAGCTCATTTCTAGCTCGAATCCAAGCCAATTGTCTCTGAGTCAGTCGATTCCAGTCGACCCCATTTCTTTGAGTCTAACTTGAGCTCACCAAGAGTTGAAGTGGCTTGGTTCTAGTTTAAATCTGTTTCTCATACTGTTGAAGCTCATTTTAGCCCATTTCAGCTGAAATTGAGCTAAGTCTAGTCAGTCCAGCAAGTGTTTGAGCTCTAGATTTAGTTCGTCTCAGTATAACTGCCCTTCATTCCAGCTCAAACATAGTACAATCTTGTTACCCACTTTACTTCAATGTTTATTTTTCACCATTTCTCTGAGAATGATGTCATTTCTCGATTATCCAGCCTAGGAGTTTAGTCGAGTCAGTGACTTTTTAGTTTCTCTGAGTTTAGAAACTCTAGAAACCAGTTTAATTTAGTTCAAACCTCATTTTTCAATGTCACTCTCTACCCTGTAGGGGCAAAATCATTTCTCAGATCATTTTGTCTGAAATATCATTTTATCATTTTCCCAACTGGTACAACTGCTAATATGGGCTCGAATCAATTCCTTCTTCGAAATTTTAGCTATATTCAAGACCCAATTCACATTTGGATCGGATCCAATAGCGGATCTAATATCCAATCATCAATTCTCATCCTTGGATGGGAATTTCTAATTCTTTAGCTCTGTTGGGGGTCTAGGACTTCAAATCCCTCATCCAGGGTTTTTGCATTTCATGTCATTTTATCGCATTTCATGTCATTTTATCGCATTGCATATCATTTTTGAGATCCAACACTCTTATTTTCAAAATATCAAATTCAGATTCGATTTTAAAACCTTTCTTTCGAAATCAATTTCAAAAACCCAGGTTTTAAATCAATATTTTCTATTTGACCAACCCCCAAGACTTTATATTTCTTATTTCAAAGCATTTTTCCTAGAAAAATGATCTGGATTCATTTTGAACTTGATTTTTAATTCAACTTCCAATTTTTACCAATTTTCTTCAAGTGGGGCCCGCCCTATAGGGGGCACCAAATCCTAATTTCCAACTTTGATTAAATTTTATTTTATTCCATGTTTTATCTATTTCAAAAATATAAATTTTTTTATGAATGTAGGTGTCTTTTTGAAAACCTTTTTTTTAACCCCTTTATTTTCCCATTTTTAAAATTGTTTTTGAAAAATCAAATAAGGCCCACATTAGGTGGTGCCACATTTGAGGGTGTTTAAACCCAATTAGGTCTAGATTAGTTTTTAATTAGGTTTGAAGTTTGAAAAGTCAAAGTCTAATTAATTTTAAAACTCTATCTTTATTTTAGCATTTTAACCTTTATTTAGGGTTTTAAAAACCAAATGTGGGTCCACATAGGTGGCACCACATTTGAGAATTTTTAGAGTTTAATTAGAAGTCAATTAGGTTTAATAAGCTAGAGTTTCGTTTAAGTTAGAACTCTCTAAGGAAAATCGCCCCCCCCCCCTAGTTTTGATTTTTTGAAACTCTTTAAAACAAATCCAACTCTTTAATTAAGAGTTTTGAAAATCTATAAATAGGGCTCTCTAGGGGAGGTCGGCCCATCATGTTTTATCCCTCTCTCCCTCAAGCTCCTCCTTCCTCCATCAGATCCTTCATTGAAGTTTCAAGGTAAGGTCTTTTTTTTTCATTAAATCTACCATTGTCGTCCCTTGTAGTGCAAATTTTATTTTCATTTTCATTGAAGAAACCATGTGACAACTCTAAGAAGATGATCCACTTATCATCCAATGTGTTTTACACATTTTTGATCCATCAATCATGCTAATATTTTACTTATTTCATCGATGCCTGAAAAAAGATCGAGATTCAACCCTTTTATTGATCAAATCCTTCTTTTAATGGGTAAATCAAATTTTTGTTCATGCTTCCCTACATTTTTATTTTTATTTCAACATATTCATGTTTATTTTCAGTTATTCACGCATTTAATTATGATTCATGACATTAGTTACATGTTTTATGGTTTTATCATGTTTAGTTAGGTTTTATTTTGTTCTAGGGTTTAGGTTTTTACGATTTTGATTTCTAGTCGCTTGTTAATGCTATTATTTTACCAGTCTATATTTTTTGCTTAAATATGAAATTTTTATAGTAGAATTATGTATATGCCCATGGTTTTTAATAAAAAATTTAGATTTTTTGAGATCTGTAACCCTGTTTTCAAAAATCAAAGTCAAAACCTGCTTTCTGAACCAGGAAAATACTGTGAAAATCCAAGAGCATCTTTTCGAGGTCATATCTCCCTCATCAAAGATCATTTTTATGATCCGTAAAAAAAGCCATGCTCGTTAGAGTGTCTAATTTATTTTGTAAAATTTTCATAAATTTCTACAATCAATTGTTATTTTTCTTTGAACCAACATCAAATATTGTTTCCTTAGAACTGGTAAGCCTTATTTAACCTCAAGTCATTTTGCCAGAGTGATTTCTTTCTAACCGGATATCATATCGACGATCCATAAAAAGTGTCATGTTCGTCTGCATGTCTAGTTTCTTCAGTATGATTTTGATGATTTTTAAAGTCTATTTGCTATTTTGTTTTAACCCAAAATCAGAACTAAATTTTCTTGAACCATTATATGTTAGCCAGAATTAGACGTAACTTGTCAGAACAATTTCTCCCTAACTGAAAAATGTATCAATAATCCATAAAAAAGGTTATTTTAATTAATCTGTCTAGTCTCTCTCTGTTAATTTCATAGTTTTTTATTACCATTTGATATTCGATTCTAGTCTAACACTATAACAAGTACAGAACCGTAGGTAAAATAGCATATTTTCCCCTTTTTATTTATTATTCATATTCAAAATAATCCCAAAAATATATTTTTCGATTGCATCTTATTTTTAGGGTTATTATAAGTGTTCATGTTAATTTTTATGATTTTTGAAATTTATTTGATGTGTGATTGAGTTACTTCATAAAAACAGAATGCCCGCAGAGTTTCGATTCAACCGGAACACGAGATTTTTTTTTTGCATATTTCATTATTTTTATCAATTTTTCATAATTTTTGAGTTTGATTATCTTCATAATCATGTTAGGGTACTCTCCACTCGATTTGGCATTGTTTTAAATCTGTTTGATCTCCAGATTAAGCGTTTTACAAGAATCTTTTTTGAAAAACTCTGTTTTGCAATAAATATCAATTTTCAAGGGTATTTTAGTTATCTTTCTCCAAATTCCGAATTTTAAAGTTGTTTATTTTTATTATTCATTTAGTTGTGCATATTCTATTATGTTATTTAGTTGGTTTTATTTTAGAAAAGCATAAAAAAGGCTTATATTTGGATAAATCTCTCAATTTTAAATATTATTGGATAAATCCAGAAAAGTTGACATATTTCTACTAATAAGTTTTCTAATTTTACAGGGAAGCTCAAGATTGTATTTTTCTTTATTTTTTTTCTTCTCTTCAGTTTATTATTGATATAAATTATAATATTGAAATAAGAAAATTTATTTTTCTGCTTAGTTTATGATGCATTTGCATATAGTTTGATTTTGATATAACTGTTATGTTTGATCATTCATACGCTTCAAATTCACAATGCTATCTTCAGAAAATATTGCATATTTTTAAAGTTTTTCTAAGTATTTCCCCTTTTTAGAATCAAATGAGATATATTCAATATATATTCGTGACCATAGTTAGGGATATATAGAGAATTTATTTCATCTAAATTCTATGAGGTACAAAAATCCTTTTACAAATGATTTTCTCAAATTCTTCAAAAAATATTTTCACAAATTGCATCCATGCATCATCTAGGTTTAGACTGCATCATGAAATGAATTCACAGGGCCATACACCTATCCCTTTTGATCTATTTTAGAATTCCATTCCTCAAATTCATTTTTTTTTTTAAATCCTTAGTTTTCAAGGAATTTCCAAATCTCTTCTAAGTCTAGTACACGATTTTCCAGGTTCTTCAAAAATATTTTTCAAGTGTGAAAAATGATTTTTCAATCATCTCTTTTCTCAAGTATTTTTAAATATTCGAAGTATATATCATTTTTTCAGTCAAAATTTTTCAAAGTCATAGCATATGCCTGATTCTTAGTGTATTTAGAAAATAGAACAACGATGTAAACAGTTGAGTAAAGCAAAGCATATGATTGATTCTTGGTTCGATTACCCCTAATTATGAGGTCAGGAATGATTGAACCTCGTACCGATATGCGAGTCTCATTCTACAGAATTTTTTTATATTTTAAAATAGAGACGAGTTATTTTTAAAACTTTTTCAAAAATCAGTTTGACTTGTAAAAGTAAAATTTTGCAATGATAACACGGTAGATATGAGTCTCAACCTTAAAAATGCATGACTGACAATAAAACATAGGGCTCATTAAATGCCAAAAAGCTTCAGGGTCTCATTCTGCCTTAATAGTATTGTTAGAATTGAAAATTTTACATGATTGAACTAAGTCTCAAAGATGTCGCTTTGACACGCACAACCGGAGTTCAAATTTTATTTTTTGAAATATAGGATATAACGACATGATTTTTTTAGCATTTTTTTCAATAAACAACATTTTTCATATTTTAATATAAAATGTATTTTATTGAAATATTTTAAATATTCAAATAATATTAAAACATTAAATAATTTTTTGTGTCAGCGTGTCATCGGTGCCATTGTGACATACGATTGAACTCAACTGTATAAGACTCCGTTGAGTCATTGAGTTATCATGGCTCGACTTTTAAGGCTTCCGGAGCGGACATAAAAGGACCAGACATGGGCCAGTTCACGGTGGCTCAAGATGAAATCAATGGATGTGGAGAGAGAGAGAGAGAGAGAGAGAGAGAGAGAGAGAGAGAGAGAGAGAGAGAGAGTCAATTTTTCCTCATCGGTTAAGATGGGTTGCTCTGAAACAGGGGAGTGGCTGGAGAGGGCGTTGATTGAGCTGTGCAGCCGAGTAGAGAACGGGTTGTGCCTGGACCACGACGTCATCTCCGGGGTGGTCTCCTACTGCGAGTTGGCCCCTCCAGAAGACGCAAGTGAATACCTCAACATAATCTACTTTTCTTTACTACCGCTCTTGGTTTTTTGTTCTTCTTCCCCTCTTTTTTTAATTGTTTTTTGGATGATGGGTACTGTAGTTTTTGCATTTTGGCCCGACCATGCAGTCTTTCTAAGGGCATAAGCAACCCCATTGATGGTAGTTTTTGTATTTCATGATTTTTTTCTTTTCCTTCTTATCCATGTGGTTTCTGAATGATGGTTCTTTAGTCTTGGCATAACCATGTAAATTGTTGGATCAAAACCCAGGACCCAATCGATGGTTCTTCCTTTCATTCTTTGGTAAAATGATGGGTTCTCTAGTTTTTGGCAATTTGGCTCAACCATACAATCTTTTTGAGCTGATCAGGAATCCTGTTTGTGCTAGGTTTTGGGCTTCAATATTTTTTTCCTATTATTTATGTGGCTTTTGAATGATGGGTTCTTTAGTATTGGGCTAACCATGCACATTATTGGATGAAAGCCCAAAGCTCGGTTGATAGTAACTTGTGGTGTTCCTTTTTTCCTTTCTTCCTTTTGTTGCTTGAATGATGGGTTCTCTAGTTTTGGCCCATCATATGCATATTTCGTCAGCATCACCTGCCATTTTATGGAGCCAAATCTGGGGCAACATTGAAGCAAAGGTCCAATTCTCAATCCCTTGAAGGATCTATGAGGAGGATCTGGAATATGGGTCACATCATGCTTCAAATGGAAAGTGTCATTTACTTATCCTCACAACATCTGAAGTTCATTGTTGGGGCAGATTCAGAGCATATCCGTTCTCCTCATTTTTCCAGAGAGTCACAAGTTGCAAAATTGTCTCATCAGGATCAGCTGTTCTCTCGATCACATACAGTCCAGTCATCCAGTTATTATTCTCACATCTTTTTGGAATGCGAGTAAATTGTTTTAATTGTTTTTTGTAAGAAGTCATTTGAAAATCCAAAAAAAAATGAAAAATGAAAAATCCAAAAATGTTGGAAAAGTTTGAAAATCCAAAAAAAAATCTAAAAAAAGTTGTCTACTTTGGATGAGGGACCATATAGTTATGGCCAACATGCAAAATTCTGTTGGAGATTCTGCAACCCGCTAAAACCAGTTGATAATAATTGGCAAAATGCTGACTGATTAACTTGTTTATATGTGACTGAACTTTCTTCTCTGTTATTGTGTGTCATTTGATTGAAATTATCTCATTCTTCATGTTGATCTAGCTAGGATTGGATGCAGTAATTGAAGGGTGTTTTTTCTTTTCTTTCTAAACACAAATCAACATTTGGCCTGTTCGTGCTCACCAATGGGATCTCTCCTTGAGTTTATGATATATCTCATCTTGTTACTTCCTTTTGCATTTCTGAGCCTTGTCTATACTTTCATTTTCTTTTTCATCTTTGTTAACTGGGTGATGCAATCTGGACGTGGAAAACAACTTGCTTTATACCTACTCATATGTTGTGCAGTATTCCCCTTATGTTCAGCTAATGACCCAAATTATTCCATATAAGATTGTATATTTTCTTGACGATATCAGGATCACAAAAGCCTTCTTCACTAACTTTGATGTCTGTTCCATATGCCTTCTTTGAGTTGGTCTCAAAGGAATTAATTTGACCTTTGCAGGTCAAGCTTGGAGGTGGTGTCTATGTTGAGATGGTCATTAAATCTAGTAATGATTTAGAACTTCAAAGTTTTGTTTTGTGCAAGGGAAACCAAACCAAGTATAAAAATGAATTTTTGAAAGCTTCATTTTTTTTGGGCACTAAATTTTCTGGTCCCATGTCAAAAAGATCCATATCGTGTTGCCTATTTTCCACTCCTTTCCATGTATTCTGAAGCGCTCAATATTCATCACAGAGAACACCTCAACTGACATTTACTTGGCAGGAACCATAGTGACAAAAGTTTTTATCGACAATTTTTCATTTTTCAAAAACTCGTGAGAAATTGAAAAAATTCCAAAAATCTCACATTTTTTTCGGCAAAATCTTGGCAATAAAAAATTAATTAAAAAATATAAAAATTATTTTTTATAAGAAAATATTAATGAAAATTATTTAAAAATAAAAATATAGGATTTTTTTCACGATAAATAGCCATTTAAAATGGAAATATCACGTTTAAATCGTGGTATTTATGTTTTTCATAAATCTCGCGATATTTTGAAAATCTCACGAGAAATTGCTGTTTTAAACTTTCAAGCAATTTCTTGTGATATTATCGCGAGATTTTCATAAATCTCGCGATATTTGTCACACTGACAGGAACTCAAATCCTAGAACTCTTACCCTTAGCACCTTCTTTATAACCATAAATTTCTATGAGTTATGGTTTTAGCTCTCTTATTTTAGTAAAGGAATTATTGCATAAGCATTAATCCTTAATAATCACAAGTATTTCCAAACAATACATGTCATGGAGTTTCCATGTCCGATCAAGAGTTGACTGAGAGAAAATATAACGACCCCAACTAATCCTTATAAAAATAGTGGATTTTTTTTAAACAATTGCTGAAACAAACCCAAGGATCCGGGGTCTCGCATATTTAATATACCAAACTACAATAAGACGGTGCATTGAATCAACGAAGAATAATCAACTTTATTAATCAATGAATAAATGTCAAATAAGCTAAAATAGTAAATTGTCTATCATAAAAGAGCCACTCTATCAGAGAACTCAGAACTAATCACTAAAGGCTCGCAGTCTCCAGCTTGCAAGTCAACCCATCACTGAGCACCTAGACCTGTAAAACAATTTTTTTTAAAACGGGTAAGAACCAAAGTCCTTTGTACGAATTCTTCTAAAAATTTAAATAGTAAGGAAATAACATAAACCAAATTCATGCATAATTTTAGAGAAATATCACAATAACAATTTATCACAAACAACTTACCATTCAAGTATTTAACAAAATATCATGCAATAACAAATATCATACAAAGTAGAGTAAGCATAAATGTATGAATTAATGCAGAACAATAAATATGCATGATTCAATGCACATGCATGGATAACTTATTAAGTTATTTATTAGACTTATTTTTGCATGCGTGTTCCTATTAAATGCACACAAATTTAGTTTTCACTTTTCCTTAAACTCGCGGATACTCAAAACAGGTACAACATTTCTGAAGTCCAAGTTAGGTTCCCAGTTGTAGCTTAACACACAATTTGTATTTTATTATTGGGTCATACACTTGTTCTTTGACTGATATTAAAAATCAACACCATTCCTCAGAACATTAAAAATCAATATCTAATGCCGAGACATTAGGAAAATCATCCTCCACTGACGATACTTCCTTGATATACCAATAACTAGGCAAAGTGACTGAATTTTTCTAAAACCGTGGTCGAGAGGTGAACAACCATATCGGGTTCAAGGACATAATCACACACGGAGTTTTAGTATCCTCACAGTTTTTCCGAAACTACCATCTAAGATTCTCACACTGTGGCAGATACATCAAGGAAGAGATTAATTACACTGTTTGCTCTCTTTTACCTTTTTAAACAATTTTAGATTTTTTACACAAAAATTATTTTGCAAATCAATATGCAAAACCAATTCTGGGCCGTGACCTACACAATTTTAACAGTACAATTAATTTTGGAAAACCAATAATTTTTAGAAATAAATTTTGCAATGCATAAATAAAATCAATACAAGTAGAGCAACATATGCTCCTGGCCTACACGGCCTGCAGTGGTTCACGTCTGACCATAAAAGCATCTCAAAGTGATTTAATGCATCTTTTTGCAAAATTTTAGTGAACATGTTACAAAACATATCCACAATGTACATTCAAACACACAACCAAATGCACATTAAGTCAATTGCATACGCATGCCAACATATGCTTGCAATACACATTATCATGATCAATTTCATGCATAAACACCTAAATGTGCACATAATTATATTTATGTAAACATCAATATAAACTTTAGAATTTTCATGCATATGATTTACACATTTGCAACATGGTATTTAAATGCATAAGCATACATAACCAATCAAAACACATAATCAAACACATAACCTTACAGTCAATAATGTGGGTCCGAACATAGCAAAACTGTTAAGCTAACATTACATGGCACAATAGCAAATCTGATCAGATTGCATATCAACATTCATTGGCAAAACTGATCAGATTGTTCATGCACACATCCATCCACACCCTGACCAGATTACATATGCACCAAAGCTGCCAAAATTGATCATATTGCACTAGCACAAGACCTTGGCCAATCTGATCGAGATGCCAAACACGTACACTATCAAATCTGATCAAATTGCACATAATGCACCACTCGACAGTCTCATTAGATTGTATGTGGACAAACAATGCCTAAATCTAATTAGATTGCACACAACACCCTACTTGACAATCTGATTTCCACTGCATAACCATGCCCCAATGACATGCTGTCAACAACATGTCATTGTGCTGCCCAGAACAACAGATAAAAACTCAGTCTATATGCAACCAATAACAGTTTATAATTTTAACAAATAATCATATTTGCTAACTGTCAACAAAACATGTATATACAAATCCGATAACAGTCAAACACAATAGCATATATTCAGACTTGATGACAATCAACATAAAATTAGATTTGATAACATGAAATCAAATATGGTAATAGTCAGCATAATGATCGAAAATCAGGTTTAATAACAGTCCACAAACATGACATGTAGGCAAATCGGTAGACCAACATCAAATTAGCATAACCAGATTTGATAATGGTCTACCAACATGCAAATCGGTAGACCAACATCAAATTAGCATAACCAGATTTGATAATGGTCTACCAACATGCAAATCGGTAGACCAACATCAAATTAGCATAACCATATTTGATAACAGTCCACCAACATGACATATAGGTAAATCGGCAGACCAACATCAAATTAGCATAATCAAATACTGATAACAGTCAATGAATCCACGTATAATCAAATTTTATAACAGTAATCAGGATAACATAAATCCAGATTTGATAACATCTAAAAAAAATATCTCAAGCAGGTCTGATTAGCCTACACTCACAGTGTAAAACCCTATAAAAAAATCAATTTCTGATCAAGGTTGGATCCAAACCGGACCCAACCTAGATCCGGATCCAACCTGATACAGCCCCCTCCCCGTGTTTCTATTTAAACACGCAGGCCGCTCGAACAAACAACAAATGTCCCCGGAGTTGTGTACCACCTACCCTCTCTAAGGTAAGCCCGAGTCCGAGTGAGTTACTTATCTTATTAGTTAGATACGGTTAGGGGGGCTCCAACATGTGCATTGAGAGCCCCCACATGTCACATCAACCAAAAAGAAAAAAAGGAAAAAGACAAAAAAGAAAAATACAACAAAAGAAAATGTAAAAAATGTACAATCATATTCTCAAGTGAGAATATGCGTAAAATATGTGAATTTACATAAATACCCTTATCGGGTTTGATATATATATATATACACTTAGATAGATACATATAAATATATAGATCTATATATGTATATGTATCTTTCTCTCTATATATGAATATATATGAAGAGAGACTACATTTTAACACCCCCCCCCTCAAACTTAGGGTGTGACAACCGAAAGTTTGCCAAGAAGGAAGTTAAATCTTAGAGAGCACAACGCCTTGGTTAAGAAGTCTGCCAGTTGATATTCCGATGTAACATAAGGAAGGTCAATGATTCTTCTTAAATATTCTTCACGAACATAATGGCAGTCTATCTTGATATGCTTCGTGCGCTCATAAAATGTGTGATTTTTGGCAATGTAGATTGCACTTTTATTATCACAACATAATTTTGTGGGCCCTAGAACTTGAATATTCATATGTTCCAAGCTGCGAATCCAAACAATCTCCATGGTGGTAGATGTCATGACTCTATACTCAGTTTCGGTAGATGAAAGCGATACTTTCTGTTGCTTCTTGCATTTCCAAGAAATTAATGATTCCCCTAAAAAAATACAAAAATCGGTGGTTGAGTGACGTTTATTTAGGCCACCTCCCCAATCAGAGTCAGTATAAACAATTAAATTCAATTCAGAAGAAAAAAATAGAAATACCCCCTTGTTTACTGTACCCTTTATGTATCTGATGATGCGGAGAATGACGCTCATATGAACTGTAGTAGGTGTATGTTGAAACTGACTAGCAACATGTATTGCATGAGAAATATCAGGTCTCGTAATGTTGAGATACGTTAAAGATTCAACCAGTTGCCGGTAAGGTGTGAGATCTTTTAGGAGAATTCCATCATCAATCTTCATCTTTGAACCTACTATTTCAGGAGTTTTACAGACCTTGTCATCTGTGATTCCTGATCTGTCAAGAATCTCACAAGCAAGTTTAGTTTGAGACAAAAAATAGCCTCTGTGAGAATAGGCCACCTCAATTCCCAAAAAATATGTCAGAAATCCTAAGTCTGACATTTCAAATCTTGAAGTCAAGATAGATTTAATGCTCTTGATTCCTTTGACATCATCACCTGTTATCAACATATCATCAACATATAACAGTAATATAACAATCCCTGCATCAGATTTCTTAACAAACATGCAGTGTCAGTATAGCATGAAGTGAAACCATTTTCAGTCATTATATTGTTAAATCTATCGTGCCAAGCCTTGGGAGCTTGTTTCAAGTCATAAAGAGCTTTACGAAGAAGAACTTTATTTTTAAGAATTTTCATACCAGGTGGAGCATCCATGTAGACTTCGTTAAGAACACCATTTAGAAAGACATTTTTGACATCCATTTGATAAATATTCAATTTTTTAATAGAAGCAATGGTGATGAGATATCTGAGAGTAACCATACGAGCTACTGGAGCAAATGTCTCTTCATAGTCAATTCCGTATTCTTGACTATACCCTTTAGCTACTAGACGAGCTTTATATCTCTCAAGAGATCCATCACTCTTGGTTTTGATTTTGAACACCCATCGATATCCTATAGTTTTCTTTCCACTGAAAAGCGTTTGAAATTCTCAAGTGTTGGCTTTCCTAAGCGCTCTGAGTTCACTCTCCATGGCTTCTCTTCATTCAATACATCGTTTGGCATCTTCAAAATTTTTTGGTTCAAAATATGAGTGAATGGCACTTAAGCAAGCCCGATATTTAGGAGAGAAAAAATCAAAAGATACGAATCTAGAGGGAGTTCTTCTAGTTCTCTCGGTTCTTCTAGGGTTTGAATCATGTGGGAAGATAGATTCGTTAGGTTCACTATATTGCTCAATAGCACTTCTAAAGGTGCATCTATCTCTATGAGTATAGGTGATAGGGTCTCTAGTTATATTTTCTTCTCGAAAGGTAGTAGGGTTAGAGTTATTGTTGATTTCAACCACTTTATTATCACTGTTATATGTTGATTCATCATCACTAGAGATATCATCATCTTTAGATAAAAGATAAAAAAGAAAGGAATAGTCGGCATTTTTTAAATGACATTCATTCTTTTCAAAACCACTATCATTTTCCAAGAATGTTACATTCCTTGAGCCATATAACTTATCATTTTTAGTATCGAAACTCTTTTTGGGTTTCAAAGTAGCCAAGAAAAGCATCATTCTTATCTATAAGGACAAAACACTTACAACAAAAAACTCTCAATCTATTATAATCGGGTTCTTTTTCATATAGAGTTTCGAAAGGAGAGATTTTATCTAAATTTTTGGATGAAAGACGATTAATAAGATAAACTGAAGCAAGAGCCGCTTCGGCCCAAATTTTTTTTGGAATACTTTGGGAAATAAGAAGGGTTCTAGTGGTTTCAATGATATGCCTATGCTTCCTTTCAGCTAACCCATTTTGTTGTGGGGTCTTAGGACACGATCTTTGATGGACAATACCATAGTCTTCAACATATTTCTTAAATTCATTGGAAAGATATTCACCTCCGGAATCGGTCCTAAATATCTTTAAATTACTATTAAATTGATTCTTAATTATCATATGATATGATTTAAAACATGAAAACACTTCATGCTTATGTTTAAGAAAATATATCCAACAATATCGAGAAAAATCATCTACAAAACTTACATAATAGGTAAAGCCTCCCTTGGATATGACGGGTGCCAGTCCCCAAACATCCGAATGCACAATTTCAAAAGGTTTTGTGGTAAACGTAGATCTTTGTTCAAAAGACATACTTCTCATTTTTCCAAGAATACAATTATTACAAGAGAAAGTATTTTTACAAAGATTTTTAATAAAATGCAAATAAGATAACTTGGTGATGTTTTGATGACCAAGTCTTTTATGCCAAACATTTATGTCTTTATGTTGGGCCACATTACAAAAAGGGGTTTTAGGGATTTGAAGAGAATCCACATAGTACAAGTCTCTCTTCCTAGAGCCTTCCCCAATCAACTTTCCGGACCGGTGATTCTGTATTAAACATTTATTAGATGAAAATTAAATGTCACATCCAAGGTCTGAGAGTTGAGAGACGAAAAGTAAGTTCAATTCAATTTAAGTATAAATCTAATTTTGGGAATAAAGAAATTTTGAGTTTCAAAGTTTCCAATCCCCTTAATTTCAAGAGAAGTGCCATCCGCGGTTGAAACAAAAGATGGTGACAAACTTTTAGAATATTCAGAAAGAGAAGAAATATTTAGAGACATATCAAATGAAGCACCCGAGTCTAAAAGCCAAGAAGTTTTACCTAGAGGGAAAGGAGCAAATACGGCGGCACCGGAAATGGCTCCCTTAAGAAGAGGTTGAAGAGATTCCATAATTTGATTTAGAGAGAGAGCTCCATTTGTGAAAGTAGATGTACCTTCTTCTTTTTGAGGTTGGGATGTGGTTGCCATAGCCAATAATTTCTTCCATTTGGGATAAACCGGTTTGATGTGTCCCGGTTCCTTGCAAAAGTGATACACAATTTTGCTATAGTCCCTTCTTCCGCCTTGTCCTCCATTGGATTCTTGATTTTTATTTTGATTTTGATTTTTAAAATGTGGGGGCTTATATGTCCTCAAGTTGTTCCCAGGCCTAAAGACGACATTCACTCCATTACATTCTTCTTGATTTATGGGCATTGCAAAAACACTTGGATTTTGCTTGCTAATGCCCATACGAGTTTCCTCTCCACTTAATTTTGTAATGACGTCTTCTAGAGAGGGAGAGGTGAAGGAGGATAGAAGAGAAGATCTAATTTGCTCAAACTCGGGCCTTAGCCCATTCAAAAAAATTAAAAAATCGATTTTCTTCTAATTGCTTATGACGAAGCTTTATGGCCTCTCCACTCCACTTTGGTTCGAACATAGCAAGCTCATCCCAAACGGAAGAGAGTTTGGCAAAATACTCCATTGTAGTAATTTTCTCTTGAAGAAGAATTAACGCCCTCTTTTAGAGATAATACTTATGGGACAAGTCCCTAGATGTGTACATCTTTTCAAGATACTCCCATGCTTGAGATACCTTTTTGAATTTTATAATATTGACATTGATTCTTGTCTCAACGGAGGAGAAGATCCATGACAAGATTTTGAAGTTCTTCATTTTCCACTCTTCATGTTTTTTGCTATATTCTTCAAGAGTCTTGGTTCGTTCATCTCCCTCAAGAATTTTTATTTCCCCTCTTTCAACCAAAGTAATTTTAGGCTCTAGTTCCAGAATTGAGCCTTGAACATAACCCCAAAACCCTTTTCCTTTAATGTGAGATTTCATATTTTAGGCCCACACGTGATAGTTGAATCCATTTAGCTTGAAACCAAGAGAAAAATGAGTTTTTTTCACCCATTAAAGAGATAAGATGAGAGAAAAGAATACGTACCATAATAAAATTTTAAATCTTACTTGTTGTAGTAATCTTCTAAAATATTGGAGGAAGAAGTGTCTTCACGCTAATTTCCAAAATGTTGAAGGCACGCTTTTCAAGGCACTCAATATTTATGAAGAACCACACCAATTTCTTTCTCCAAGTGACCTTTCTCTGATACCATGTGAAGATCTCTATAAAAAAAGATTTTGTGTAAAAACACAATGCTAGAAACACGAGGTGTGCACAAAGGCACAAAAGAAGAACTTCTCACAAGTGCACAAAGGCACGGATACAGATGCACAAAAGTAAAAAATATCAACTTGAATATATTGGGTCCCAAAAGGGGCTTTACAAAAGCATAGAGAAACCTAAAGGGGGTCACCTCTATTTATAAGACAATGGAGACATGGGGGGGCTCCAATACACATGTTGGAGCCCCTCCAACGGTTAGAATTCTAACCGTTGGAGGGGGCTCCAACATGTGCATTGAGAGCCCCCACATGTCACATCAACCAAAAAGAAAAAAAAAGACAAAAAGAAAAATACAACAAAAGAAAATGTAAAAAACGTACAATCATATTCTCAAGTAAGAATATGCATAAAATATGTGAATTTACATAAATACCCTTATCGGGTTTGATATATATATATATATATGTTTATGTATCTTTCTCTATATATATGAATATATATAAAACAGAGACTACATTTTAACAATTTTTACCTTAGGTGGGTAGGTTGACAAATATCAATTTATTCGTGTAGTCCCACTCACTGTACTCTGGTACCTTTAAACCAACGAGCATTAGCGCCACGATGCTTTAAAACATCGGGCATAATCAAAGTTACGAGTTCTTGTGTATTAGATTTATAAGGCTTTTTAAGAGTATGTGTCATGCTCTTAAAGCTTTCAGTTGCAAGCCCCTGATGCGGCAACCCATGTGTCTTCATTAAACTATTACTATACAAGACACCTATTTACATATAAGGGCATAACCCGTGTCCACATGGCCCTGCGATGGTTCACACGAACCACCAGCTCGAATATGAACCCATTTATGAAAACACAAGTAGCTTAAACTTAACAACCACCAAGCATTAATGCAACCATATATATTTGTAATAGCAAGAATTGCAATTGACCTCACTCCACTGTCACTAAGCCATATATTAAAAATTTCATATGAACATAATGTAAATGAATCTATTAAGTGACAGACTATGCATTTACTTCAAGTGAATTCAAATTTGGGGCACCCACATAAAACATAAAACTGAATGACTCATTAAGTATAAGTAATGATATAAATACTACCATAGCCATCAGCTGTCATGAGGGTATGATAGTTTACACACAGGGAAGGGTATGATGGTTTACATACAGGGAATAGCAGTCCAGTACAATCAGATACTTAAATACGTTTTATGTGTGTGACAGAGTTCAGTATACGTATATAGTTAAAGTGAGTTTCTGTGCGCCTAAATTGAGCACACTCATAATCAGTAAAAGGAATTTAGTTTCTACATGTCTGATTGCAGTACTGTTATAATCAGATAAGAACTAATTTTTGTGTGACAGAATCTTGCATACAGAGATGAGAAATTTGATGTGCCTACAGAATACTGAACTTTGGTATTCAAGGCTCCAGCCAATGAGAAATCAAAGAACATAAATATCTAAGGCAGTACCGATTCATATCCGGTATAATCCAGTATTATTAACTACACTTTTCAAAAGCTAAGAGTCCTGTGATTACAGGTGAACAGTCAAGACTCATACTATAGTAGTCAAAATATCTGAATGCTAAAAACAAACATATACATGTTACCAGACCATATTGATAGGAGCTAATATCCAAGAAAATTGGACAGAACTGATGTTAATACAAGGATTTTAGAACACCCGCGACAGTGACTCAAATGAGGATTCATATATACAGGGGTTTGTTGTCATTTCAGACCCATGGTGTTGAAACATAAAAAGAAAGACATGCCTTCATAACTATTAAATCAAACTTATGTTAAAATTTTGGAAGCGTAATTGATATAAGCTCATAACATAAATTCTTTTCATAGTCTATAAATCAGATTACAACCTCTGTTTTAAGATCTCAAGCCCCAAATTCATCAAATAATAAACACAGTTTCATAACAGGTTGCATATCCTATTGCCAACAGAAATTAAAACGCAGTGCAGAGTTCAAATGCGTAGGTCAGAGATTCTCATATAAAACAACATACACATATCAGAAATTAAAAATACTTCAGGATATTTCCAATGCACACACGCAGAGCAGAGTTCAAATGCGCAGATCAGTCATACTATATAAAAAAAAATCGCAGAACAGCCATTATTCAATAAAAATAATGTAGATCATGGCGATGAATAACAACGCATGATAAAAAAAACAAATGCAGATCAGTTATATAGGAAAAAGAAAAATACCAAATTGATTTATAACTCCCACCGATCATTTTATATCTAAACGAACATGCCTATTATACCTAAAAAAAACGCAGACAACCTTAGAAAGATGCATGATTTTTTAACTTTGGCAAACACCCAAAATCTGATCATAAACAACAATACAAAATCTGAATCCCCTTTCTTTTTTTTTTATTTATTTGGGGTGGTGTGTAAATGCATTGCATACTTGAAA
Source organism: Nuphar pumila (assembly GCF_984573655.1). Classification (NCBI taxonomy): domain Eukaryota; kingdom Viridiplantae; phylum Streptophyta; class Magnoliopsida; order Nymphaeales; family Nymphaeaceae; genus Nuphar; species Nuphar pumila. The sequence goes on along the minus strand of NC_143265.1, from coordinate 50,755,056 downwards.
CAAACTACTCTGCAGAAATCACAAGAATCCTACCCCTGAGTCGAGAACCCTTTTTTTTTCTTTTTGTCGATTTTCCCCTTGTTGCCGTGCTTTCGTGAAGCCGTGCACCTTTTCTCTAAACCGTGCAAGGGAGAGAGACAATGAGAGAGAGGAATAACGAGAGGGAGAGGGAGAGGGAGAGGGAGAGGGAGATGGGGTCTTTAAGGGTTGCGTGAGCAGAAACTAGAGAGAAAATAGGGGAGGCAGGAGAATTGTGGGTGAGAAGTGGGGATCGGTTTTCCCCCCTTCTCCCCATTCTGCGTGAATAGGGGTCTTCACGCACACCCCCACTTTTCCATTTTTCTCTTTATGCTTTTCACGTTTTAGGTTTAACGTGTTTTACTTTAACATGTTTCATATATGTTTTTTCTTTTACTAACATATCCACGTGATTTGGGTTTAATCCCAATCCCACTTACAAGTGACAACACGTTAATTTCTATATTATTATTATTATTTTTTTCAATTGTACCATGCCATAATGTGTGACATTGTGGGCTAAAAAAACAGACTACCGAGATTTTAGATTTTCTACACTGGATCCCACACTCCTCTATGCTTTTGGGTTTATATTTGAACTATCTGGGTCCATTCAAGGATCCAAATTTTCTAGAACTCCATTTCGAGATCCAAATATTCAATATTCAATTAACACGTCATGGATCCAAATACAAAGTTATGGATTCCATATTAAAAATTTAGATCCAAGATCCAATTTAGATTCATGGATCCACATAAAATGCTATGGGTCCAATATCCAAATCTAACTGGACCCTTTCCTATCCAATAAAAATCCAATTATGATATCGGGGATCCGACATTCCCGATCCAAACAAGCCTTCCGGGATCCAATATTAGATATCCCAATAAGGTATTTAGGATCTAATATCGAAGATCCGGATAGGATATCTGGGATCTAATTTCAAAGATCCCAATAGGATATCCGGGATCCAAATAAGAATAAAAATAAAAGCAATGAGAATATCTTCGTACTAAATTTGACCATGAAATTCAAGTCTAATTAGGCAATAAAATTTTACAAGTGTTACATTGACTAATTCATTGGTCAACCTAGGTTGACTATGGTCTAGCCATTGGAGGCTAGTCCAATGGCTAGATTTCTAGTTATTAGACTAGCTCCAATGGCTAGAAGGGAATCCTTCTTTCCTTTTGACTCTTCTCTTTTCTCTCCTTTTTGGCCTATATATATGGGTGGGGTATGTGGCTTTGAAGTGAGAGAGTGATGGGTAGTTTTCTAGGTTTTGAGTGTAGGGAGACATTTGTAATTTTTCATTTCTTTTGTATTATTTGAATTTCATTCTTAATGAAATTATTTATTTTTAAGTCTTGTGTTATATGGGTATTTCTATTATTAATGTATGTTTAACTACATTGTATTCTTGGCCCACGAGACACATTCCAGAGTGCATTGGAATATGTATCATTTCATGACACCTGGGTGTGGTTGACTGCACCCAATGTCATTTTGACTGAATCGGGTGCTGCACCCGCACCGTGCCAACACGGGTGCGGCACCCGCACCTTGCCAACACGTGTGCGACACCCTATTGGACGAATCCCCGTGACAAATTTTAATTGTGACAATTAATATTATTGTGAATATGCTGGGTATATGTAATACAACTTAATTAAGGTTGTTAATTATATTAATACAATTCAACGGAGTAGCCTTTCTCCATTGGCTGAAACTCAGAGGTCACAATTACACAGTTTTCCTCTATTCTCCTACTACTATCACATGGTTGGGGCTTGATTTTCATGGTATCAGAGACAACCTTTCAAATCTCAAATTTGAGTCAAGTCTACCCATTAATATTCCTTGCTTTTCTCCTTTTTTCCCTTCACGTTTCTTGGTGATATCTGTTTGTTAGCATCATAGTCACCTATATGGTTAAAGGTAATTTCTCGACGAGGATTTTTCTTAGAGAGATTTTCATAAGTTGTTAAATCTCGAGAATATCTCGGGAGTTTAAAAAATTTTAAAAAATAAATAACAACAAAAAAGCTAAGAAAATAATAAGTTTTGCATTATTTTTCTTCCAAACATATAAAGAAACATGTTTTAAAGGTTTTAAAATATAAAATAAACAAAAAATAAGAAATGAAAACTTGATAAAAAGAGTTTTTCCCAAAATATCGTGATATTTTGTCTTCCAGCGATATTTTGAAAATATCGTGAGATATTCCCTTTAATATCAACTACCTTAAAATATCGGTATTTCTCATGATATTTTCAAAATATCGCCAATATTGGTGACAATGGTTCACATTAAGCCAAGCAATCTTCAATATTCCAATTGAAGCTAATGCCTTTTGCTTCTTTAACTAACTAACTGAGGAAACAGTCTGATGAAAATGTTTAGCCTAGTACATTTCCAAATCATCACGAGGAGAGTGCTAAACCATGTTAGAGCTCTTCCCCAATTTTAGAAGTTATGATTAGTAGAGCACCTGAATTCAGTAAGACTCAGATCTTCAAGAGCTTCTGGAAGCTCTTTCAATTATGGATCTGATTACTGAGAACTTGACTTAAGATTTATGTCGCAACCCTGATTCCAACGTGTGATCAATTGTCTGCATATGTTCAAATATTCAAGAATATCTTCTGGAACGGGTAGCATAGGTTTATATTAAACAGCTAGGTCTCTCAAGGGATCATGCATTTACATTCAAGCTTGATTTCTTATTCTGGAAAAAAAATGTATCTAACATGAAATCATGGCCTTTGTTTGTTAGTTTCTGCACCATGCAAATCAGTTTACCTGTCACCTAATCTCCCCCATTTTAAATTTAATGATCAATACAATGTTACACTGTCAATCTGTATTCTTGTAGAGGTCTGAAGTTTGAGAAAAACTAGCAAGATTCTCATGTGTCAACTCATGTATTTGTGTTGGTTCGTTGTATTGGTGCAATTTAAAGGTTTGAAGAAGTTGATTGTGTTCACATTTTGTCCATGACTGCTTAAGTTGTAAGCAAGACTAACAGAATTGGCATGTTCAATTTATATTGGTCATAACTATTCCTTATGATGATGAAACAATGAAGATCAGGATGCATAGGTCTGAATTGGTTCTCTTCTCGCATTCTCTGGTTGAATGACAAGTTTTAACTAGTTTCTTCTCTGATCCAATGATCATGATTCGTTGAATTACTGAAGCCACATGAGTTTTGGTTTCTTGAAGTGTTCTTTTTTCTGCAGAATATTATTGGTCAAGAAACCGTTCAACCCATAATAGAGGAGTACATGCAAAGAAGAGGCTGTGTGAATTCCAGCAGTGCCACCAGTGACGTCCTGAAATCTAATCTGCAGACCTATATCAAACCTCCTGCAGATGAAGGTTTGACTGTTGGGTCCAAAAAGCAGTAAAAAATATTCAACGATGGAATGAATGTTATCAATCAGGAAGGAAGAAAAGTTTCCAAGACAACAAATCCACAAGGCACCCAAAAGACTGTATCTAATGTTTCCAAAAATAAGAAATCTGGTAAAGTTGTTTCACTTGCAGATGCTGCTAAGGGATCTATTGTGTTTCAACAGGGAAAGCCATGCTCATGCCAAGCTCGCCGGCACAAGCTTGTTAGCAACTGTTTGTCTTGTGGCAAGATTGTTTGCGAGCAGGAAGGTGAAGGGCCATGCAGTTTTTGTGGTGCACTTGTTCTGCGAGAAGGAAGCACCTATGCTGGTTTAGATGACATTGTAGTTCCTCTTTCTGAGTCTGAGGCAGTGGCAGAAGCTTTCAAGAAAAGGCTTGTTGAGTATGACAGGAATTCTGCTGCACGTACGACAGTGATTGATGACCAGAGTGACTATTATGAAATAGAGGGGAATAGCTGGCTATCTGCTGAGGTACTTTCTTGTTCACTTTTTCTGTCTATTTTTCGTATGTATGGAAATTGTATGTCATTGGCTGAAGTACTTTGATTTTTAGTTAGCTATGGCTAGAATAATTGTTTAATGATATAAACTGAAGCCTTGTAAATTTTGATTATGCTGTCTGAATTCTTTGTTGTTTCTCTATGATAAATTTTCAATTTAAGTCTTCAAAATTCATTTAGTGCCTTTTTTTTTGGTAAAGAGTTGGTGACTTTTTCCATTGCTAATTTGCTACGATATATGTATCTGAATCTTCTGCTCCTGTACAATGATTTTCTAACATGAGTAGATTATAAAGGTATAAAAATTATAAAAAGAATTGTACCTTTCTGTTAGCCCATATGTAAAATGTTGTCTGTGTTACTTGAAATTCATTTTGTGATTTATTTTAAATCCTCTAATTGATATTTAATTATTAATTATTGGTTCACAAATAACATTTTGTTTATTTTTAATTTTTATTTTAAAAAATTTTAAATATTTTTTTGTGAAGCTTAAGTTTTATGCCTCACTTTGTAAACTATTCCTACACCTCAACGTTATTGACAACATTGGGTATAAGTAATTAGGTAATCATATGCAATCTTTTGAGTTTTACGAGCATAAATACATCTGATTGGGAAGCTTAATGTCTTTGTTTTATGCTATGTGTTACCTGGACACTCATATTGGTCTAGCATATCCGTGTCTATCCATGTCTGACACTTCTTGGTATAATGTTGGATACAGCTTTTTGAACTTCATACATCAAAATGCTTGACATTGTTGGACATAATGGGCACAACCAAGTATTGGACAACCCATGTGTGTTGTATGAACACTTCAACAATAAGTATCTGATATTTGATAATCTACCTTTTGTTTTTTTGAGTATCAAGTAAACAATGATGACCTCTCGCACCAATAGTCTTTTGAATTTTTCTTTTTAAGAGTCACAATTCATCTAACTTCAAGGATTTTACAATTTACTTATTTCTTTATTTTTTGTATCATGTATTTTTTCTTCAGGATTTGGCATCTCTCTCTCTCTCATACATCATCTTGTGTCTTGCCAAAGGGTCACTCGATCCTTTAGTGGATAATCAATGATCTTCTTTATCTTTTTCTTTCTGTGACTATTTCCCTTTTTTTCTCGTCACACATTTTCCCTCTCGTTTCTCCCATTTGTCTATAAAAGGAGAATCTGTAATCTTCTTCTTTTACATTTAATTTATGTGTATGTGTGTGTGTGTGTGTGCACACGTGTTATAGTTACCTGTACCACCAATATTTTAAAAATATTATGATATTAATTTTTTCTCATAACAACCACAGATAAAAATGTGAAAATAACATGATATTTTTAAAATATCCTCATAAAACAAATATTGCATTAATATCATGATAATATTGCAGTATTTAAAAAATAAAATTTTTTTATATATTTTTACTGATTCTTTGTTTCTTTTATATTTTAAAACTTCTCAAAAAACTGTTTTTTGTATTTTTTGTAAGAAAATAAAATTATATATATATATATATATATATGTCACATGGGTACGGGTGCAGGGATGCTGCACTTTAAAAAAACATGGGTGCGGGGGTGCGGCAAAAAAAAAAAAAATCGGACCCCCTCATAAAATGATACTCTTCAGAGAGGAAAAGGATATTATGAGGGGTATAAAAATACCCCCTTTTATAATGATACTCTTCAGCGGGATAATTTGGTTATAAACTCTATGAAAGTTAAAGATAGAGGATATTGTCTTGGGTGTATTTCTTGTCAATCTTTTTTATTAATACAAGGAATATGAAAAATGATTACGAAACTACGATTAAAAAGTTCATGGCCTGCAGTTATAGAAATAGCTTATAATCCAAGGGTTATGACCATTACCATGATAATTTGCCCTACACTAATACTAGTGTGACCTCTGGGGAGGCTAAAAGCAATAGCAATTTGCAATTATAAAGTATTCCGTATGGCATTTATTATTTGTTGAAATGCTGTAGCAAAGTATTCCGTAGTTAAACCCGTTGTTAACTTATAGGTTTAAAAGAAATGCTATAGCAAAGTATTCCGAGAGACTTGACATCCTTGGTTTAAAATACATTAATCGCAAAGTGGATATAATATCCATAAAATAAGTCCTATCCCGTTGCTATAATATCCATAAAATAAGCCTTATCCCATGCAAATCTGCCCTATCCCGCGTCCATGCAAATCTACCTGACCCCACGTCCCTTCAAATCAGCCTTATCCCAGCTAAATACAACAAAAGGCTAATACACTTAATACAAGCTATTACCTGACCCCACGTTAAATCAAGATATATGCCGTAAAAATGGCTAATCTACCTGACCCCACGTCCCTTCAAATCAGCCTTATCCCAGCTAAATACAACAAAAGGCTAATATACTTTATACCAGCAATTACCTGACCCCACGTTAAATAAGGATATATGACGTAAAATTGCTAATCTACCTGACCCCACGTAAAAAAGTATATACCCTTGGTTATGGTATAACCTATAAATTAGGCTACTTTTTATGGCATTATCTATGGTATGTTATTTTCAGTGGTATGTTTAATAAGGGTTTTAGTTAAATGTATATCCTCTAAATTATGATGCTCACATTTGCTGGGGGGGGGGGGATTTTATATTGTGGATACTCTCTCTCTCTCTCTCTCTCTCTCTCTCTCTATATATATATATATATATATATATATATATATATATATATATATATATAGAGAGAGAGAGAGAGAGAGAGAGAGAGAGAGAGAGAGAGAGAGAGAGAGAGAGAGAGAGAGATTTTTACTTAATCCAAACATGTAGATGACTTATTTATCACTATTTTGTGGGTTCTTCCTCTTCTTTTCAAAACATTTACAAGAAGTCATCAGAGCTCAGAAATCACTTTCTTTTTCTTGTCTGTCCCATTAATCTCATTTCTTTCCTTGTCTTCTTCCCTTTCTCTTCCTGTGGTTTTTGCGGTTCCGATCTTACTGTTCTTATTGTGAAGCTGTTACAGGGACATGATATTTAGGTCTCATGTCTAGGGGGCAGACATAACGTGGGCAGGCCACATGACACACTATGGCATGTATAGAGAGTGTTTTATTATTTTTTAATAGTTTTAAATAATATTTTTCTATAATAAATGTATTTTTATTTATTAAAATACAAATAACTACTTTTTTATGAAATAAATAATAAAAACCCCTGTACTCGTGTCCTAACTTTCAAGAAATTTGCGTATTCATGTCTCCTATTCATATTGAGTCCCCATCCATGTCCTTGTGACTGCTGTGAAGTGATGGTGGTTGCTTGCTTGATTGTGTGGTTAGGTTATGATTTGTTTTATTCTTCATAGTTCCTCTTCAAATTCTACTTCATTTACTATATTTAAATCTGGAACCCTGCCATGCATGAGTGTCTTGGCCAGATATGCTGTTGAGGTTCCTGTTATTCTTATGGAAAATATATCTGTTTCATGTTCCAGGAAAAAAAACTCTTGCAAAAGCAGCAGCAGAAAGTTGAAGAAGCTGAACGTGAAAAACGGAGTAAAGTGATTGTAACATTTGACTTAGTGGGCCGCAAGGTGGTATTCTGTCTAGCTTTATGTTGAACTGGTTACTTCTTCATTACTCCCATCGATCCATGTGTTAAATAGGCATGCAGTCAATCATTTTGGCCATTCATACCTCTGTAGTTTATATAAGCATTAACATCATTCATATACAACTTGAAATCATCAACAATCTAAGCATCTTATTTGGCAATTTCTTCCTACTTAATGTCATTTGTTTCGCCCTTTGCTTTCTTTGATTAATATATCATTTCTGTCATCTCTCTTTCTCTGAAGAAAAAGAAAAAAAGAACAATCTAAGTATCTTGTCAAGTCGGATAAGGGTTGAATGGTGTGGCCATGTGCTTCCCTTACCACTCAATTGCTTATATCACTCTGTTTTAACTATCAAGTATGGATTCTATGCAGGTGCTAATGCACAAGGATTCTATGGAGTCAGAATCAGAGAACAGTATACTAAGGCCAACAGAGCCTGCAGAAGAAAGAAAAATGAACCGCATAAAGCCTAACCCAAGCATTGGGTTGAGCCCTGTCTTTGTTGATCCTGGTCCACCTAAGGGCTCTGGTAGGGCAAAACAGACCGCTAGAAGAGCAAATGGGTTATGTTTAGGGATAAGTGGAAGGGTGCAGCATGACAGCGTTGAACTGCCGACATTTTCTGCAGATGGTTTGGAATTGCAGTCTTCTCACAACAGTTTGTGGAAAAGCCCTAAGGTCAGCTACATTATCAATGAAGATTTAGCCGAGTGTGCATAAATCAGAAAATTGCTTGGGGCCAAGAACCCTTTTTGTTTCCCTCTTATCTTGTTCATATTTTGATGGGGTACCTGAAAAGGTAGCACTTTCGAAGAAATCACATTTGACTGAATGTTGAACAGCATATTTTAATGGTGGCACATGAAAATAACACTTTTTAAGGAAAACCACACATTTGACCGAATGTTCAAAAGAGGTATTGAACACGAATTAGAGACTTGCAAAAGGAAATTTGCTATGAAGGTATTGTCCATTTTGGTATGTTAGGTGCTTTAGGGCCTGTTTGGAATCTCGATGCTGGGATGGGCGTTTATGCATTTGGTGTTCCTGAGGCGTCAAACGCCCATGGTGGTCCCATTTGGAATCTTGGCGCTAGGATGGGCGTTTATTCATTTGGGATGGGAAGTGCGACCCTTTCCCCTTTGTATTTACACTACAGGATGGATTTGGCAGTTACCACCTCCTAGCAGCTGCCACTTCCTCAAACTCCATGAACGCCCATCCCAGTTATCCATCTCAAACAGGGCCTTATTGTTTGTCCAAGTTGCCTTGACAAATTGAACGAGGTTTGCTTCTCAATGTCAATGCGGTGGTAAGTGAGGATTGAGTGAAGGTCATGGCTTTTGAGATAAACCCGTTTTATTGGAAAAATGTGCTCCACCACCTCTTTTACTATTGTGAACAGGCTAACAAGAGCGCAATTCCTTAGCTCAGTCAATAAAGTAACCAATCCGGACCAACTCCAAGCCCACCAATGGCTTTATGTATGCAGAAAATGATCGTAATGTACAAGCAATTTGACCCGATTCTCTAAAAATCTTATATTTTTTATATTATCCTAATGTTCAAAATTGTAAATATTTGACATCGTTATGATTTTTTTATCCTATGCAATTATGAATTGAGGCCTTTTGCAATAAAATTATATCGTCCGTCTACTAGGTCTAACTCTCACTTAAATACATTCTTAGTTTTTTTTATGCGAATTTAGACTTCAAAAACTCGCATAAATTTATTTGTGAATTTTCAGAGAAACTGAAACCACTAAACTTTTGCTTATAATAAAACATTTTGCATAAAAAATTTGCAAAACACCTATCTCCAATAATATATTGTTTCACATATCATGAAATCACATAAATTTACATGTGAAACTCCACTTAAAGGGAACCAATCTTAAATATGTTACATATTTGTGAATTTTTTATTATATGTAATTTTTTAATAATTGTGATTTTGTCAAATCATATATATATATATATATATATATATATATACTTGTTTTTATTAAGGGTTTCTTCTTTTCATTTGTGTCTGCAAAGAACTTCTCTGTGTTCCCTTGCAATGATTCATGTATTTCAAGGAGGTTATGATATCATCCTTGTGATCAACTTCCTCATCTACAGGTTTGAAAGGTGAGTTCTATACAATATATATCTGCGTATCCCCATGCATATTTTTGAGGAGGTTGCAGTATCATCTTTGTAATTGACTTTCGTTTAGGGTTTACTATATTTATGATTTTTTTCATAAAAATATATATTATTGTAGATGATTTATGATTGTTTGCTTGTCCTTTAGTTAATATTTGTTGTTCTTGTCCTGGTGTAATGGGGTTAGGATTCACTATATACAAGCATTAAAATGGCTAAAGTAGACTACCGTAAGTCTGATTACATTAACTGAAAACATACAAGTGCAGTGTATATGGTGAGGTTAGCCATAACAAGCAAAAGTACGAATAACAGTATGCTAGAGTATATATATGCTTTGCAAAATATAGGATTTGTTAAGAATTGTTTAACAATATATGAGCAAATTTAGTTTTGAATGATTAAAATGAATGCAATATATGAGGAAATTAAGTTTTTAATGAATGAATGCAATGCATGAGCATGTTCATTCTTTTGAATGAATGAAATGAATGCAATGTATAAACATGTTCATTTTTTAATAAATAGAATGAATACAATATATGAGCAAATTCAATTTTGAATGAATGCAATGCATGCGCAATTTTATTTTTTTTAATGAATGAAATGAATACAATGTATGAGCAAGTTTATTTTTTTAGAATGAATGCAATGCATGAGGAAATTTATTTTTTTAAATGAATGAAATGAATGCAATTGACGAGCATGTTCATTAAACAATTAAACTGTAAACTATGTTTTGTAAGTGAATGATGTTCCTTAAACAGTTAAACTATAAACTTGCGAGGATGAGAAAGTCCACATAAAATATAGGCGAATAATGTCCAAATATTTATAAGGATGAAGAAGTTTGCATAAAATATAGATGTACAACGGTAAATATTTGCAAGGATGAAGAAGTCTGTATAAAATATAGGTGAACAATGATAAATATTTACGAGGATAAGAAAATTCAGATAAAATATATGCAAACAATGACAAATATTTGTGAGGATGAAAAAGTTCACATAAAATATAGGCAAAAAATGACATATTTGTGACACCCTACTTTCTATGAAACCCTAGCTTTGCTTTTATCAATTAATAGGTTTGAGCTTATATGTTGATATTTGATTACTTATTATAATTTTTTATAAGATTAAATCCTCCCCTATGTATTCAGCATAGTCAAAATAGTAGTGGGCCCTTGAAATATATCTTATTATTACAAATATGCAATTTTAAAGGTTGAAAATTCTATACATTGTTGGCTGTTGATTTTTAAACCCCAAAAAATTTGATATTTGTGTCAGAAAAAATATGACCCAAGAGACTTTTTTTTTACACCAAATATGCATATTGTATATAAAGAATCATGTGTAAAAAAATAAAAAGTATCAAAATTATAGCATTCACTAAAAGTTCCTTACCCATGAGGGTAGCAAACATTACTTTAATATTCGTATCCAAAAAGGCTCAGTGAGGTCCTATGTCAAGCTGAAGGCCCTAGATCGAATCTCGCTGGCTCATGGAGGCTAACGTTGCTTTATCACGGTAAGGCTAGGTGGTCATGTCCTCAACCCAGAGTTTTACTTTGCAGGGAGATGGGCACATTAAGTGACCCGTGATGGTACCAGGTCTAGATCGAGCTGGACTTGGCTTGTGTGCAGTCGGGTCCAATTTGAGTAACAAGGACACCACCAAGTAAAACCACTAGTCTTTTAATATTCACATTTAAAAGTTTGGGATCTTGATAAGTCAATAGGAACTCTAGTTAGGCTTGAGTCTGATTTATAAACTTGGAAAGCAGATCATGCAGGCCCATACACAATTTGGATCTTGTGAATCAGATTTGATTAGAAAATCGAACTCACCTTGGTGGGCTAGACCCTAATGTTGTCAGTCTGATATTGGACTGGATCGCATAAGACCTGATCCACCAACAAACCAAAACGTGACCAGTCATGTATGAGTCTACCCAAGATCCAAACTTCCAAACAGCCCATAGATTCTCTGAAATACTTTATGGTCCCTAAAACTAAGGGCGTACACGATAGGAGCTTTTAACCAAGCCCGAATCATACTAGACCCATATCGTTGGATATGGATGGTATATATCTTGGTCTGGGTTGAACTGGGAAGGGACCTCCCATAAGCATGGATAGAATCATATAACAAATATGCTTTAATCTGACTCAAAACTGATCTGAGAATTAATCTGCTCTTCTATCAAAATCAGGATCCAGTCTTGGGTCAAGGTTGATCGACCCATATCCGACTTGTTTGAGTCCTTACTCCACCGCCCATATATACATTTTTGGAAATTAATTAATCGAAGCAAGCCATCTTTTATAATTCACGAAACCCGAAGCATCATCAAAACCTCGCAGGTGCTACGTGGTTATTGATTTTTCTTTTTTCCTGTTTCGTTCTCCCTTCATCTTTTGAGAGGGTGTTGTGTGTTCTCCCCCGAAGATGAGGGGTTTGCTACAGTGCATGTTTGGGGGTCTGAATGAGTGCCACATATATAAACACGTAGGGCTCGTATCTCTGTGTGTGTTGACATCACTTAGTGTCATAGTTCGGTGCGATTGCAAAGACTTAAGTACCTTTTTACGCCATTCTTGCCATGAAACGATGGTTCGAGAAAAGGAAAAAATGTCCATCCAAAAAAAAGAGGATGATCTTAACTCTTCAAAAAGTCCAAACATTTCATTTTTGCCCTAAGCAGTAAACTCCTATATTGCCAGCAGATCACCCTTTGACGATGCACCATCTACTGTAACATGAGCTCCCTTTGATGACACACCCTTTACCGTCGTTTGCTGCCACCAGAGCACCCTTTGTCGTCATCTGCTGCTGCCAGAGCACCATTTGCCGTCATCTCGAGTCCAGGTTCCTGCCTTGTTTTTTAGCTTGTGTTACAACATATTGCCGCCTTCTCGTTCCTGCCTTGTGTTATAAAACATTTCCGAGTTCGATCCTATCTTGTGGAGATAACTATAAATCGATCGACTGATTCGATCATTGGTTGCTGTCATAGAGGCATTTGTCGGCCATCTGTTTTTACAGTCTTCTCTTCTTCTTTGTTTTCATTAAGCAGTATGGAAAAAAGCAATGATGCAAAACATTCCAACAAGTGCCATTAAGGCATCGTGAGTACCTTTCCATGTTATCATGCTATTGTTGAAGAACATATGTCATTGTGAGTGCCATTGAGGCGTTGTTTTGTTATTGCAGTTGGATGTTGTATTTTCGACGGTTGAAAAATTAAAGATATTTGTAAGACGCTGGGACCTGTTGACAAGAATGCTTGGTTACAGATGCGAGGAAGAGCCTCTACCCCATCCAGTATCGTCCATTCACTCAGTATATGCAATGTATTGCAAATCGCAGTTGTAGTAACATACTACCGATTTGTGAGATATTATTTTTTTTGTTAATATCAATTTGTAATCTATTATGCTGAATTATCGTATCGATTTGTAATATATTATACGATATGTATATCGATTTGTAAGATATTATGTGTTTTCTATAGCGATTTGTAAGCTATTATGCTGAATTGTCGTATCGATTTGTAATATATTATGCAATATGTATATCGATTTGTGAGATATTATGTGTTTTCTAGTATCGATTTGTAAGATATTTATAATATGATTTTAAAATGTGTGTGTGCGGAAATACATTGTTGCGCGCTTGCGGTGGCGATTTGTGTATTCAAATCACTGCTCATTTAGCGGTTTCTATTGAAATCGCTTCAGAACATCGTAGATATAATTAAATCGCTGTCACGTGAATCACTATCGTCAACACACATATACGATAAATCTTTTCTTTTATTGACATAATAAATAATAACTCGATGCATAATATAAGCAAATAACAAATCGCTGTTGCTTTTATACTGTGATTTATTCAATCATTTCTTTGACTTGCTTAATTAATCAGTATTCATTGTTATATGCATCTTGAGTAAATCGTAGTAAACATATGTGCTGACTAACATAAATTGATATCTTGCTTATGACAGTGGTGAGCTTATCACATGGTTGCAGTAAAGATGATGTATCTCAATCATTGGAAAGTTATGAAGAAGTGAACATCTGTACTAATGACACACCTGAAGAAGTGAACATGTTCACTAATGATGCACATGATAAGAAGGGTGTAGGCATTAGATTCACTCTTGACTTGAATGTTCCAACAGAAGAAATGCAATTCGATATTGAGGTAGATGATCATGACAATACACTTGATAAAGGTGCAGACACTTTGGAATGTACATGATAGTACAATTGACTCTATTCTCATAGAAGGAATACAGTTTAATAATGAGAAAGCTGCATATAAATTTTACAATAATTATGTCTTAAAACTGGGCTTTAGTGTTAGAAGGTATTCTTGGTCAAAAAATGCATAAGGTGTCGTGGTGAGAAAAACATATATTTGTTCTAAGGAAGGTTGAAAGAAGTCAAGTGAAAATCCAATAAGGAGAAAGCCAGATTCAAGATGTGGTTGTCCAACATGAATGGTGTTAAGAAGACTTTCGAATGAGAAATATGTAGTTCGTACTTTAATCAATTATCATAACCATGAATTAGCAGCTTCATTTGACTCCTATGTTAAGGAGATATCGCAAAATAACTAAAGCGCATGCTGCAATTGCTAAAATAGCTGATAGTGTCGATATTGCATCTAGAAAGACATATAATTTATGCACGCACATAGATGGTGGTCGCAAGAATATGCCATTCCCACCTATGGTTCTAAGAAACTACTTGAAAATAAAGAGGCTAGATAACATAAAGAATGGATGAATATGTTGTTTGGTTGATTACTTATAAAAGAAATCAAGTAATGACCCAGGTTTTTTTAGTGCAATGCAACTGAATGAAGATGAATATGCTGTAAATATGTTTTAGGCAGATTCAAAGTCAAGAGTAGACTATGAAAGCTTTAATGATGTGCTTAGTTTTTATACGACAGTGGAGATTAATACTGAACAATGGCCATTTGCGTAGTTTGTCAAAGTGAACCATCACTCACAGAGTTGCATATTAGGCGACACTTTTTTGTATGACCAGACCAAGAAAAACTTTGAATGGTTGCTGAGAGTATTTACACAGGCAATGAATGGCAAGCACCCAGATGGTGATCACACAATTGCGGATGCAGTGTCTCATGTAATGCCAGATGCACATCATCACCTATATTTGTGGCATATCTTTCAAAATGCAACAAAAAACATAGGACACATTGGTGTGAGTTTTATGAAAATGTTTTTTAAAATAATATTTTTAATGAAAATCAAGTGAAAGCCAGATACCAAAAATATAAAAACTGGCTTGCACGAGTGGTGGAGTTCGAGTTGATCTTAGGGAACTGGAAATACTTTGTATTCAAGCACACAATCTAAACTATGCTTTATTACCTTGAAGAATAAAATATTAATTAACTAAATAAATAAGAGAGTACTACTTCTGCAAAGGACTTAAACAAATAATAATAAAGTGCCTTATTACAACCCAAATGAATAACTAAATGAAAGAAATAAAATCCTAATCTAAAAAGAAAAGAAAAAGTCTTTAGTGCTTGAGACTTTTATCCCCTTCCTCTTTAACTTTGGTTAACTAGGTTGAACACTTTTGCATGGTTTGCTAAAGGGCTATCTGAGGGTACTTTTGAGGGCTTGAAGGGACCTCAGAGGGCACTTTGGTGGTACGAAAAGGGGCTCATTGATCATGCATAATATTCACATTTTATTAATCATTATTTATGCATGATCTATGTTAAAATTGCTTAAAAAACCCATTTTTATCGTTAGTTTTGAGAAACTGCATTGAATTGAATTTTATAAAAAAATCAGTTTTTCAAAACTTTCCCTGCAGTTTTAGTATTTTTATTAGATTTAGATTTTTTTAATTATAGTTCAATTAGTTTAGGCTTGTATTAGCTAAATTTTAATTACTTTAGTAAGTTTTGATTTTTAGAAAAATATATTTTTCATAAGAGACCTTGTTTTGGAAATTAGCAAAAATCTTCAGACTATTTTTAAAAAAACCTGTTTTAACCTAATTAGATCTTTACAAATACATCTTTTCCAGCCAAGGAGGCTATTTTTTCCAGCAGCCCTCTTGCTTCCCCTTCTTCTTTCTTCCCTCTTCTCTCTCTTGCTTCTCTTCTCTCTTTTGCCGATTTCTTTCTCTACTATTCTCCTTTTCTTCTTCCTCTTCCTCTTTTTCTTCAAGCTTCGAACCCTTTCGTCATCGGCAACTTCTTCTTTTTCGTCGGGGCAGCGTGTATGCACTTGGGATCAACCATCTTCTTCTTCTCAACCCCTCTATCGGAGGTAAATCATACGGTAAGCCTCTTCTTCCCCATATCTTTACTCAGTACATGCATCACATTATATTTCAAGCATCATTAGTTTATTTAGGATAGTTTGATTTCAATTTTTTTTATTTTTCTGCGTGTTAGAGTAGAAAACGATGCGTCATAGAATAGTTTTTTTATGCAGTTTGTTTATTCTGGTTAATAGTCAATTTTTTTCATAGCCTGCAGTTAAGTTTTTTTAAGGACTAGCAAGCAGACCTGCGTGAGATCCCATTCACGCAGGCTGGTTTGGTTGGATACCGGTAAACAACCAGTGCTAAATAAAAAATTTCATCTGAGCACCTTAATGATACGCGTGAGTGGGAGATCGATCGATAGATCAGATACGCATGCCATTCGGTTGGATACACGGCTTATATTTGATTAGGTTTATTGTGCTTTTGGAATCATGTCATCTCTATCAGATTCAAGGTGAGCACGTGCCATTTTTATTGAAGAAAAAAAAATTATTCCAGCCCATCGCAATGTGCTGAAGGCTGATCGTGTGCAACAAATAATCTTTATCAGACAGATCACATAAGCCATTCAGCGTGAATGCTGAACCAGCTTAGATCTCATCAACGTAACTTTGGGCACACAAAAAAGTATTGTTTTGGTTCAGCACAAATATCTTTTTTTCCCAGAAATTGCATGAACCTGATTGTGCAGGCTTGGTTGTCGTTGTTAATCACGTCACCTAGCGTGATTGATGCTGGGCAGTATCCTGTCTACCAGCGTTATGCTCAGCTGCATTAGGAATTAGGTAGAGTGGTTTTAGAATAGTTTAATTAATAGTTTAGGTTTCATGTAAGTCTTTTTGGCAATTAATAGTTAGTCTAATATTAGAACTCCTACTAGCTACGTTATTTTTTTGGTGTTAGTTATTTAGCCAAGTATTTGACTTAGTTTAGGATAGCATATAGTTATATTGCTGCATGACATTCACTAGTTAGTCACAGGTAATGGTTTGTAGTTAGGTGGGTAAGTTAACAATGCATGGTTTATTAGTTAATATTTGACTTGTTAGTAGAATTGGTTAGAGTTAATGCTTTCTAGTAGTTGGTTAAGTTTAGTTTGTTAGTTAGTTGCAAGTTAGTTACTTTTAAACTCTTTTCTTTATTTGTTTATTTGTTACTAACCTCGGTTTTTAGGACTTGTGTCTTGTAGTTGTGTTTTGTTTTTGTGTTATGCAGGGAGCGTTGGACATGCGAGAGAACCTTTTTCGTCCCCTCAACCCCTCAAAGTGCCCTCACGGAGCTCTCAAAGACCAAAAAGTGTTCAACCTAGTTACCCAAAAGGGATACAAAGAAAAATACAAAAGGAAGCAAAGTAATTTAAAGGGACACAAGGACTCAGAGCACTCATGACCTTTCTTTTAGTCTTAGATTATGGTTTATTTTATTAATTGAGTCTGTAATAAAACCATTTAATTATTTGTTTAAGCCCTTTACGCAAAGCAACACTCTTAGTTATTTTACTTAATTAATTTTTTATTCTTCAAAGCAATAAAGAGTAGTATAGATTGTGTGTTGGATACAAAGTATTTCCTGTTCCCTGAGATCGACCCGGGCTACACCACTCGTGCAAGTCGATTTTTATATTTTTTGTATATGGCTTTCACTTGATTTTGATTAAAAATATTATTTTAAAAAGCATTTTCATAAAACTCACACCACTCACCGCACGTCCAAACACTTCTCTACAAAAATAAAAACACAAAACGCAACAGTACAAAGAAAACTAATGCAAATCTAAGTGTAAAAACCAGAAAAAATAAGGTTCAAACTAAATGTTATATACTCACTAGATGACAAATTAGTGAAACTAACTAACAACCTACGCAACAATTTATGAAACAAACTACAAGAAACTATGAAATGATTAAATCTAATTTGCTTAAACTAAAAAAACATGATTTTGACTATTTGAATTAAGAGGGAACAAAAACACCATACCATGTTGCTAAGGCTTGAAATAAATTACTGAAACCAATAAACATCTAAGGCAATAACTAGCTAAACAACTAATGCTACCTAGTGTTGAAATAACCTAACATCTAATACAAATGAACTAAATAAACAATGCAACTAATACTAATGCAATCAAATGATTAAAATGAACGACCAAACAATTAACGACTAATGTTATCAATAACTAAACAACAAACAAAAAAAACTATTCAAGCTCAACAACTTAACCTGTATTAATAGCCTAACCTATATGAAAATGTATAAACTTGAATCAACTTTAGCTATATGCAATAAATAATAAAACCAACTAAACTAATAAAATCACGACTAGTAAAGAAAAACTAGTAAACTAAAAAAACAACTCTATTACTGAATAAACAAAACACTGATGTTGAAAACTAACTATTAAAAGGAAATTACCAACTAATAAACAAAACACTATACCTATCTAATGTAAACCAGTTCTAACTCACAACAATATCAACGTTAAACAAAAGAAAACACCCCAATCAATGTTGAAAATCACACATAATTAAAATTACTAAAAAATAATTCGGCTACAAATCAACGCTATCTAAAACAATAAGTGGTAATTCAAAACAACTAACTCTAATCAACCTAATGAATGGAAAATTTCTGAAAAAAAAACTAACTATTTAATTGATAAAAGAAAACTACTAAGTTTAAGCTAAGCTATTCTAACACAAAAAAATAAGAAAATGATAATTTGCTAAAAGAAGGCCTATCGGCTAAAATAAAAAAAAATGTTATTTACTAGATCCAAAAAGCACCAAAATAAAAAACGTGAAACACATTATTCTAAGCAAGATCTAACCTAAACTAATCAAGAACTCAATCAAGAAACATGAAAACCAAATATAAAATCTATATTAAAACTACGACCAACCTAAATCAAGATTATTCAATGCTTAAATCAAGAAATGGCTAAACTATCAAAACGAAACATATTTTTTTTTTTGGATGCAATAAACTAAGCTGAACTAAATATGCAGATGATATGAAGATCTAATAAAATTACATGCGATGATATGCTTTATGTGGTGCAAAACTAGATCTACGATGAAATGGGGAAGAAAGAAGCAAACCCGACGATCCGCTTTTGATAGATTGGATGAGAAGAGAAGATGGTTAATCCTAGCTGAGCACACGCCTCCCTTATGAAAAGAACGGTTGCCGATGATGGATTGGATGTGAAGAGAAGAGAAAAAGAAGAAGAAGAAGAGAGGTGGAGAAATTGATAAGGATCAAAAATAAGGGAGAGAGAGAGAGAGAGAGAGAGAGAGAGAGAGAGAGAGAGAGAGAGAGAGAGAGGAGCAAAGGGGGGCATTTTCTTCATAGGAAAAAATGTCCCCTCTTGCTAAAAAGATCCTATTTATAATGATGTAATTAGGTTAAAACACTAATTTTTAAAAAGAGTTTGATAGATTTTTAATAATTTCCAAAAGAGTCCTTTAGAATACATGTTTTTAAAAAGGGGTTTAAATAGAAAAATTCTTAAACTAATTAAAATAAGTTAATTGCAACCTAATATATCTAAACTATGATTAAAAAAATCCTAAAACTAATAAAAACACTAAAAACATAGCAGTGGAACAGAAAATGCGGTATTTTCTCAAAAAATTCAATTTAAAACAAACCCCCAAAACAACGATAAAGATGGGTTTTAATACAATTTTGACATGGATCATGCATAAATATGGATGAATAGAATGCAAAATATATGCATGATCAAATACCCCCATGCTTATCGTTTGTTAGTCCTTGAGCATACTGAAGCAAAAAGCAAAAATACTAAACTAATCAAAACAAAAACCTAACTCACTTTTATAGGAATCACAATTGCATTTAGCATATGCAACAAGCCCTTTAAACCCCTGGGTTACCTCAGTGGGCGAGTAAGGTCTCGCGAGAGTTTGCAATGGTGCTACCCACAAACATCTCTATCATGTATGCATAAATATTTCAATTCAAGAAGCATTAGGTAATTAAAGAGTTTATTTTTGAAAATATTTCATGTCATTGCATTATCAAAACATCATTAGAGTCTTTTATAGACCACCACAGAATAAAACTTTTTCTTTTACTTTTCTAAATATCATAATTATTTATGCTTTATTATCAAAAAATCAAATATGTACATATTATTTGTTAATCCTCACTCATATATTTTTTGCATAGGTCTTCTCAATATTTACTTCTAAGCAGTAAACTATTTCTTTTATGCTCTTTCTTTTTGTTCTTTTTCAAATTTTCCACACTTTTTATTTTCTTTTTTTTGTTGAGCACTATATCAAATTTTCAGTTTTGTGACCTGTGTAACGAGCTTTGGGTCAGTGACTCCTAGGCCAAACAACCTCCTAGGCCAGACGACCTTAGCACACCAGATACAAAGTATCCCTCAGACTTAATTGTTCGAGTCACTAGACCTTCAATTCTCATAGTTTTATGTATAATTTGCTTCTCTATTACTAAAATATTGTTTTAATATAAAACTTAAATCGATATCAAGTTATAAATTGATTTATATTTATGAAGTTACCTCAATTTGTACTTTACTAAGTCTAAACATCGTATTGATTTGTTTATTATTTTTTTTTCTGCCTTTTATAAATCAGTCATTGTGTAAATCATGATACAACATATCGTTCACATAGACAAAGCTCGAATAGGCAAATCACAATAGGATATTCAAACAGATTTGGTGGGATGGGATGCATTAGATTGAATTGATGGGTTTAGGTGGGGGAGTGATTGAATTAGGTTGGTTGTGAGACCCATTTAGCTCTCATCAAATCCAAACCCAATCTAAACTATTATATATATAGATATACATATATATATTTTAATTAAATTTATTTGGGTATCAAATGAACCCAAATTCTATTTATTTAAGTAGGATCAATTTAAAATTTAGATACATCCAAAACTTAAACCCTAAACCCCAAACCCTAAACCCTTAAAACAAAAAAACCCTAATCTATTTAACCTATCTTCCTTTTTTCTACGACAACACAACTTCTTCTTCTTCTTCTTTTTTCTCCTCTACCTTTATCATCTTCTTCTCCTTCTTCTTTTTCCTTGTATTTTTCTTTCTTCTTTGTTGTTCTTTGTTCATTCTACTTGTACTTGATAGATGAGGTTTGATGCTGATAACCTAGTTGTTTTATGCCATGAGGAAAGATGTGGATAATCTTCGATGATTATTATTGTGGTTATCTTCTGTATATATATATCGATATATTTATGACACACACGACTGTGGTGTATTTGTTATGAAGTATATCAAAGTTCATGTAGAATATAACAACCATAATCATCCTCAATCGTTGCCGCCATACCAGAGCAAGCACAAATATTCTGCATGATAGAGAGGGGGTGCTGCTGATGACCATCTATTTGATCTATTCCTACTATCAGAACCTCCATCGTTTGCAAACCATCCTTTGCAGTTGAAAAAATATCTACCTAATCTATGATATACTTTATGACAAATATGCTACCATCGTGAGGGTTCCATCTTATTTGCTTGATGGGATCCATACATTGTGCAACTTTGTTAACTCTGCCTCGAAGCTTTCTTCCCTAGCAAGTTGAATTTTATGCGCACCTGGATTACATTCAAAGCACATCACTATTTGGATGTGGGGGTGATGCTGATGTCTATTTTCCTTGATGATGATGGTCATGTATTGTATCTAAGCTAAATCATTGGTCATGATATATTGTAACTAAATACTCATATTTTTTGTAAATGAATATGGTTGTAAATCACGTTGATTTGTAGTTATGAAGTTACTATGACAACAATATCTTTGTGAACGATGTCAATTTGTATTTATGAAGTTATCTCAATTTGTATCATTGAAGTTACCTCAATTTGTAGTTTACTAAGTCTAAACATCGTGTCGATTTGTTTATTATTTTTTTTTGCCTTTTATGAATCAATCATTGTGTAAATCATGATAGGACATATCGTTCACATAGATAAAGCTCATAAACACAAATCACGATAGGACAAATTGTTTCCACTTTATGTTCATGGCTGTATAGATCGTGATAGAATACTTCTATAAAAAAGACTGTGATCTCTTATAGAACTGGTTGCAAGCAAATCACAATAACACGTAGCATTTATATGTACAAATTGTTTCAGCCTTTTATCAATTTTTGTGTAAATCATGATAGGAAGACAACTCATAAAAGCAAATCATAATTTTCACAGTACACAATGCTAAACGCTTCTTCGATTTTGTTTTATAAAGGCCGAACATTACAACGATTTGTTCAGTGTTACTTGTGTGTTACACTTATTAAAAAAAGAATTATACATTTATAGAATGTCACGTTACAAAAAAGAATTATAGAATTACAATAAAGAATTATAGAATTACAACAAATAATTATCAGGATAAAAAATCACATAATGTTTATTTAGTGGCACTTGACAACTTAGATGGACTATGACATACAAATCATCTATTTCTTTTCCTTGGTAGACTCTCTTTCCTCGGTATCCTCTTGGTTCCCTCAATCTTATTAAAACCACTAGTAATCATCTCTACCAGTGTACCATATTGTGATCACATTTGTCTGTCCAAATTCTGCACCTGCTTCCGTAACTCCTTATTCACTCTCTCTAACATCTCTAACCTTTTGGCGGAGACTACTTTCTTTTTGGTGAGATGTGTTCGCTCCTCATTGTGTACTACAATTGAGGGAATCGTTGTTGTAGCCGGCGTGACAAGATAAACATTTTTTCTATGCTGAGAGATGACATGTTGGGGGGTGTGAGGGACACATGGGTTCCAAATATTTTCATGTTGTTTCTTTTCAATCTCTAGATTTCGACGCATGGGTTCCCAATATTTTTGAAATAGTTGGGGTCATATTGTCATTCTTTATAATCATATGATATGGTACAAACACCTCATTTATTCTAGCTATCCAATTGTTTCGTGAAGCGTTCGTGCCAATTCATGTTCTTGGCTCCACCACTATTCATCTTTATTCTCACTTCCACAGGCTACTTTAGGGTAGGCTATCCCAAGCCAGCTTGTAGAAGAACTCCACTACCATGCTGCAACTCGGGTTCAGATTTGCTAAATAGACAAATATCGCAACCAGACAGTCTCGCAGCCTCAGTAATAACCTCTTGGTCTTTGTCCTCCTCATCTCCATACAGTCTCCACACAACCTGTACATTAGAGATTATGGTTTAGGTATAGACATAATTCTTTATGCTAATGAATGCTAAATATTAAAATGATTTATAATAACGAGTGCTAAATATATTACAATGATTGTTACTAATGAGTGCTTTGTATTCAAATGATTTACTCTAATGAATGCTACATATTACAATGATTTATAATAATGAAGGCTAAATGCTAAAACAATAATGTTTTGTACTAACGAAGACAAAATCCTGCAATGATCATTACTTAAGAATGCTAAAGATTACAATGATTTACACTAATGAAAGTTAAATGCTAAAGCGATAATGATTTGTATTAAGGAATACAAAATCCTGTAACGATCATTACTTAAGGATGTTAAACATTAAAACAATTTATACTAATGAATGCTAAATGCTAATGCGATAATGATTTATACTAACGAAGACAAAATCCTATAGCGATGATTACTTAAGAATGCTAAACAATTCAAAGATTTACACTAATAAAAGTTAAATGCTAAAGTGATAACGATTTGTACTAAGGAATACAAAATCCTACAATGATCATTACTTTAGAAGGTTAAACATTAGAATAATTTATACTAATAAATGCTAAATGATAATGTGATAATGATTTGTACTAACGAAGACAAAATCCTGTAGCAATGATTACTTAAGAATGCTAAATATTTCAACGATCTATACTAACAAATGATAAATACTGAAATAATTGTAAATGATTTTAAACCATTTACCTCATTTAATTGTAGACCCTCTAAAATGAACTTAGCATTATCCTCCTTGACATTTATTGTAGCCCATCAATCGATCTTGGGAAAACCACAAATCGCAAGGCTACACTAAGGACGCAAGCCGACAATATGCTCCCACGCCCAAACCTATAAAAATAATATATTAGTAAAACTATAACCTTCAATGATCTTAGTCTACAACTACCAAATATGTAATAAATAATTACCCAGACAAATGAACAAAACCCTTCGACTATTTTTGTACCCTTACTCGCACGACACAGTTGATTATACAAGTTTGTGAGCATAGCAGCACCCCATGCATAGTTGTCTACTTTATCTAAGTCTTCCAAGAACGACAACCACAGGTAACTTAACCTCGAACCAAACAAATCAAAAAATAAAGTAAGTCTAAAAAAATAAAGAAGGAAGTCGCGTAACTCTTGGTCAGCTCTTTGAGATGCATATGTAGCGAACCCTCCTCATTTATTACAGAAAGAAGAAACTTTGATTGATGTGGAATTGCTTCCACCAGAAATACATTGGCTCCAGTCCTTCATCGACATTCCTAGAAGGGCCGTGCACTTTTCCCTTGCATTATAGTTTGAATCTCGTGCTAGGATAGCAATTCCATGACACTTAAGACTCGTAATCCATGTCACATCTTCTAGGGTTATGGTGATCTTAAAAGAATCAAACTAGAATATGTTCGTCTTATGATTCCACTTATTGACCAGGTGAGTATGGTGTTCCAGCACGTTTTAAAATAATGCTGGTTCAGAAGGTCGTCGAAGTGCATATTTCGTAATCGGTCCTTCTGATATTCACTCAGATGTCTATACCACGATAGAACTACAAGCCACTGATACCGCTCTCTGAGCTTTTTACCTGGTGATCTACTTCTCTTCTGACCTTCCTGTAACACAAAATAACATATTATTCGTATCAAATCAAAATTAGTCCTATTTGTACTTCTACACATCGCTGTATACAGTAATCACTATACACACTACAACAAAGCAGTAGATTAGCGACGACCACATTCCGTCGCTAATCCGTCGCTAACCATGTTAGCGACGGATTAGCGACAACGCGGCGATAGTATGCTTACGTCGCGAATATTTCGATGCTAACTGGTGACGGAATAATTCCGTCGCCAAGTCCGTCGCTAATTGCGACGGAATAACAAGCGCTATATTCCGTCGCCAATCCGCCGGTACTAAACGGCGACCAGGCGTGGCGACGGATTTAATTCCGTCGCTAAGCCGTCGCTAGATTAATATGAATAGCGACGGAATCATCCGTCGCTAATCCGTCGCAAAAACGAAAAAAAATCAAAAAAAATTTATTTAAAAATTAATTACCGAGAACTGTACAATTTATATTTCCTGTACAATTTATATTTCCTGTAAATAAAAAATAAACCACACAAAAAAATTCATATAACAAGTATCTATAATAATTAATCGTTCCACCTTAAAACTAAGAAGTTTAATTATTTACAATTCAACAATTACAATTAGGAAAAATAAAAAAAATAAAACTTCTTCAACACAGTCCTCTAATCATCGCCAAGATTTTGTGCGTCTTCTTGTTCATTGTCTTTATCTGTCCCTTCAGCTCCACTACCCTGATTATCGCTAGCAGCCTACACAAGAAAAGAACAATCAGTATTGATAAACAAAATATAATGAAATAAATTACACACTATATGTGATTCTATCATGTGCTCATGTGTGATCTAAGGCAATAAAAAAACTCTATATGTGATTCTATCATGCTCATATGTGTGCTAAGGCAGTCAAAAAATTGAATATGTGATTATAGCATGTTCATATGTGTTCTAAGGCATATAAAAAAACTCTATATGTGATTCTACCATGCTCAGATGTGCTTTAAGGCAGGCAAAAAACTATATATGTGATTCGATCATGCTCGTATGTGTGCTAAGGCAGTAAAAAAATTGAATATGTGAATATAGCATGCTCATATGTGCTCTAAGGCAGGCAAAGCCAAAAATTTTATATGTGATTCTATCATAAATGATATATAACATGTTCATATGTGTTCTAAGGCAGTTAAAAAACTCTATATGTTATTATAGCATGCTCATATGTGTGCTAAGGCAGTAAAAAAACAGAATATGTGATTATAATATGCTCATATGTGTTCTTAGGCAGTAAAAAAACTGAATATGTGATTATAGCATGCTTATGTGTTCTAATGCAATCAAAAAAACTTTATATGTGATTCTATCATGCTCATATGTGCTCTAAGACAGACAAAAAGTTAAATATATATATATATATATATATATATATATATATATATATATATATATATATATATATATATATATATATGTGATTCTATCATGCTCATATGTGTGCTAAGGCAGTCAAAAAATTGAATATGTGATTATAGCATGTTCATATGTGTTCTAAGGCATATAAAAAAACTCTATATGTGATTCTACCATGCTCAGATGTGCTTTAAGGCAGGCAAAAAACTATATATGTGATTCGATCATGCTCGTATGTGTGCTAAGGCAGTAAAAAAATTGAATATGTGAATATAGCATGCTCATATGTGCTCTAAGGCAGGCAAAGCAACTTTATATGTGATTCTATCATGCTCATATGTGTGCTAAGGCAGTAAAAAAATTGAATATGTGATTATAGCATGTTCATATGTGTTCTAAGGCATCTAGAAAAACTCTATATGTGATTCTACTATGCTCAGATGTGCTTTAAGACAGTAAAAAAAACTATATATGTGATTATACCTGAGAGGGACCTGGAATCGAAGATCCCCTATCCTGAACAGCGGCCTTGATCTCATTTCGGAGAAAGGGGGCGACGATGTATTGGAAGTAGTTATTCAGTGATTCATTAATGATCTCGCGTACATCATCACCGGAAAGAATAGTCGGCTGCTTGGAGCTTATGTCGGCGCAAGAAGTCGGTGAACCGTAACTGGAAGAACCAATAACTGGTGAAGTGTTCATATTACTCCCAAACCCGAACACGCGACCTTTTTTGGGTTCACCTGCTGCAGTCACCCATGCTGTAGGATCAAATGATGGATGCTGAGTAGCGTCTTTGCCATATCGCTCTACCATCTGTTGCTCATATGCCTCCTACAAAATAATGTTTAAAGTATTCATTAATAATTAATGATAACATTATGATGACTTGCATATATATTGCAATGATTATTAATAGAATTATTACATACCGTTGTCGTTCTCGCCTTCTCTGATACGAAGACTCCCGTGGTTTTCCGTTTATGTGTTTCTACAAACACATCCTTATATGGTACACTGCCTCCTTTTTCTGCTTCCTGCGAAGTTAAATGACAAAAGATTTAATACACAAATTTGCAACAATACTTATAAAATTAATATTATATATTGATGAGTTACCATTTTCTTTAGGTGGCTCCCAAATGTCTTAGATCCACCTGTGTGTAGATGGGCTTCGGGCATCTTCGATCGATTTTGTGAAGCCTTCACAGAGCGATTTTTAAATGCATCTCCCGCCCACATATCGCACATTTCATCCCAGTAATCTCTCCTGATAGTAATAGAACCATGGCCCTTCCACAGTAATGGATCATCTACTACGCCAAATGCTTTTTTTGCTGCAGTCTTCATAGTGTGCAGCATGTCTGCAAATCGATTGGCAGCCACCTTCTGCCACACCTTCCTTGCATCATTTTCTTCCACCGTAGTTGCAAAGCGATTCGAAGCCTACAAATATTTTCAGAAAATTAGTAGACATTGCTTAAATAAATTAAATATGAAACACATTAACTATGAGGAACAACTGTATACCATGAATGAGGACCACAATCTGTCTAACACCTCCTTTGGGTACTCTTTCCATTGAGCAACTGGTCCTGGTAGATGTTGAAGAAGTGAATTCCTAATCTCCCGTACTACTTCTTGTGGCTCAAACCTCGTGCTGCACATGAATTGTTACACAGTAAATATCAATATAAAATATTTAAAAGATATGCAATAATTGAAAACAAAATACTTACGGTTGATTATCGATATACACTATTCGAATGAGTCTTCTTGTGCCAGCCTGAGAAGACCCTGTTTCCTGTGTTGGTTGTTGACTTGTGCGATCAATTGGTGTAGGTGGGTCGTGTACAGGCGCAACATCATCTGTAAAAAAATACATTAGAAATTCTCAGAATGTGCATTTGAACTAATCAAGCATCTAATTAGTTATATGATATACCTATCACAGGAGCCCGTGAAGATGAAGGTTGAGCCTGGCTACTACTGGATGAGCGGCCACTATAACCTCCACGAACCATATTCTAACAAATAACATATGTCATACAATACATTCAAATAATTCACATCAAGTATTACAATGCATTCAAGTCATTCACATCAAGCATTGCAATGCATTCAAATAATTCAAATCATTGACATCTAGTATTGCATTAATTCAAATCATTCGTTAATTGCATAAATTATAATACATTCAGATAATTGAAATCATTCACATCAAGTATTACAATGCATTCGAATCATTCGTATCAAGTATTACAATACATTGAAATAAATTTTTTAATCATTCACACCAAGTATTGCAATACAACTCACATCAAGTATTACAATGCATTTAAATAGAGGTTTGTAGTTCATATGGCAAATGTATGATCAAATGTTCCATAACATCGAAAAATGCTGGCGTAAATATCTTTTCTAACAGACAAACAGTGGTGATGACAGAGTCCTCGAGATTCTTTACATCTGATACAATGACCTCCGATGCGCACAATGTTCTGAAAAATCTGCTCAACTCAGACAATACCCCCCATATAGGTTTGTCTAACATATCATGGAATGCTAGGGGTATCAATCGTTGCATAAAGATATGACAATCATGGCTCTTCAACCCATATAACTGTCCATCGTCAATCTTCACAGCCCGAGCAATGTTAGAGACATATCCATCTGAAAATCTCAGTTGTCTCAACCATTGACATACATGTTTTATTTGATCAGGTCCGAGCACGTACTTCGCCTTTGGTTTCAGTACTTTGCCATTATACTCTTTGAGTTCCAATTCTGGTCTTTTATATATTAATTTTAAATCCATACGGGCCTTCGGATTATCCTTCGTTTTTCCTTTAATATTCATTACTGTATTGAACACATTATCAAACACATTTTTCTCTACATGCATCACATCCAAATTATGTCGTATCAATAGGGTCGGCCAATACGGTAGTTCCCAAAAAATAGATTTTTTCGTCCAATTGTGTTCCTTCCCAAATCCACGGAAGGGTGTAGGACTGCGGGCATCTGTTAATACATCTGGAAAGTATCGCAATCTTCTTAAAATCTCTATGCCAGACAATCTTGAGGATGGACCTTCCATTTCAGTTGTGCCTGCTGTAAATGCATTCTTTTGACGTCGGAACGGATGATCGCTGGGTAGAAATCGACGATGGCAATCAAACCAGCAAGGCTTTCTTCCATGCCTCAATCTAAAAGCTTTGGAATCCTCCATGCAGTACGAACAAGCCAACCTCCCATGTGTGCTCCAACCAGATAACATACCATATGCAGGGAAGTCACTGATTGTCCATAGAACATCGGCCTTCATGTTGAAATTTTGTTTTTTGTGGGCATCATACGTGGTAACACCGTCATCCCACAGTACTTTTAATTCATCAATCAATGGCCTTAGATATACATCAAGATTTTGGCCAGGTGAGGTCGGACCAGGGATCAACAGAGACAAGAAAAGATTTGGACGTTTCATACACAAGCTTGGTGGAAGGTTGTATGGAGTTACAAATACTGGCCAGCATGAGTATGGAGTTGATCTACCCCCAAATGGATTAAATCCATCTGTACATAGACCGAGTCTAACATTTCGCACTTCCATTGCGAAGTTCTGATGAGTACGATCAAAGTGCTTCCAAGCTTCAGCGTCAACAGGATGCGTGATCTTGTTTTCATCGTGTCGAACTTTATTTGCATGCCATCTCATGTGTTTAGCTGTCTTTGAAGACATATACAATCGCTGCAATCTAAGAGTGATAGGAAAGTAGCGGAGCGACTTGTATGAAACTTCCTTTGATCTCGTGCTACCATTGCCTCTTGTCTTTGGCTTGAACCGAGGATGCCCACATGACGGGCATGATATGTCGTTTTCCTGCTCCTTGAAATACAACATGCAGTGATTTGGACAAGCATCAATCTTTTTGTAACCCATACCTAGAGCGTTGACCATAACTTTCACACGATAGAAATTTTGTGGCAATTTCTCATCTTTAGGCAACATACTCTTCACAATCATGCACAAACGGTCAAAACATGATTGACTCAAATTATACTCGGACTTCAAATTCATTAGTTGAAGAACTGCAGACAAGATAGTGTGACTCTCACAACCGTTCCAAAGTGGCTCATCAGCATCTTTAAGTAAATCATAAAATCTACTAGCTGCATCGTTTGGTGATTCTTCATCTACGACAGTTCTTACATCACTAGAACTCATAGCAGAACCCAGTTCTGTTCCTGCAGCATCAAATATCAAATTTGTATATGGATTATCGTGCACCACATTCACCCGTGCATCAAAATCGTTTCTAAATTCTTCTCCATGAAACGTCCAGTTCTGATAATCACTCACAAAACCCTTCCTGTATAGGTGATGTCTAACGCCATGAGGTTCTACAAATCGATTATTCTTACAAATCTTGCAGGGACACCTAATCCGACCTGTGGGATCTACCGTACTGACACTCGCCGTTGCAAATTCAATAAAACTATCGACACCATCCATATATTCATGCGATAACTCATTGTCCACTATCCTACGGTACATCCATTCACGGTTTGCAGTCATTCTGTCGTATGATGTTACGAATAGTATCCTAACGAATTAAGAAAAAAACAATCAGAATGCTACGATGAAGAAAATATCAAATTTATCATGCAATATACTATGTCAAACAATAACAAGAATTTTGATGCATGCATTGATAACTTAATATTTTCATGTGCAAACTATTAATGACATGATACAATCATTTGAAGCATGCTTTTATTATAAAATTTCACATGGAAGTCAAAATCAAATTGAAAGTAACTACATGCAAGCATGGATACAATTACATCAAACATTGCAATACATCATAATCATTCATATCAAATAAATGGCAAACATGTACCTGCAGCAAACACACTTCAATATCTCACTAACTACTACCATGCTTAGCATGGACTCCGTACTCCAAAAATAAGAACACTTCCATATTTCTACATTAAAATCATGCTCAGCATGATCTCCGAACTCCAACAAAGCAGTCCTAGATATCAACAACTAAGTGAGTGTGTGAACAATAAAGTGCTGCATTCAATAAATTAAATAACATGTGATACGTTTGCATCACTTACTCACCACGGGTATTTACCCGATTTGCATTGTTTTTGTCATTTACTTACCACAGGTGGCCGAGCACGAGTTGGTTCCGTTGAAAAATCTGCACAAAAACAAAACAAATTAAGTAACAAACTAACTAATCATGAAACAAGATGAAACACTAACTAAAAAAATTAAAACAAATTAAAACAAATTAAAACAACTCTAACTAATTGAAAGAAGAGAAAAGAAAAATAGTATATATGTTAAGCCAAATCTAACTAGAAGATGCTAATTTAACAAACCAGCTATAACATGTTGAACCAGTCGACTAACATAAAGTCATAGACAATTTCTAATCTGAACTACTTAGCAAAGGAATAGTAAATCAATCAATTAGTTTACTAGAAAAGATGTGAACTCCGTTTAACCACCACTATCATAAAGAATTCAAATAGCCCTAATCTAACTAACTGATTGTGAGAACATTAAATACCAATCTATCTAAGAAAAATATAATTATAAAAGACTAATAGATTGAAATACTCTAACTAACCAGATTTCAAGAAAACAAATTGAAGTAAAACTAACTACCAGTAGACATTAACAAACTAACAAATTGATAAAAATTTATGAACTACTCTAACTAGAACAAACTAACAAATTGATAAAAATTTATGAAATACTCTAACTAACCACAGTTGATTAAATCTCAACCTAGCCAGTTGATTTCGATTTGAATTTTTTTTTTATAATTAAATTTTTTTTTGAATTTTAAATCTCAACCTAGCCAGTTAAACCACCTGCCTTTCCGGCAGGGAAGGGGGTTAAACCCCCTGCCGGAAAGGCAGTTTCGGCATGGGGGGTTGACCCCCTGCCGTGCCTTTACGGCAGGGGGGGTCGACCCCCTGCGTTTTCGGCAGGGGGTCGACCCCCCATGCCTTTCCGGCAGGGGGTCGACCACCCCTGCCGGAAACGCAGGGGGTCGACCCCCCTGCCGGAAAGCACGGGGAGCGGCGGCTGCCGAGGTCGCCGGTGGCCGGCGCAGTCGACAGCAGAGAGGGGGAGACCTGGAGCGAAGCTCGGGGGCCACTGGGTCGCCGGAACTCAGAGCGGAGGCGAAGAGGTGGCTGCAGGGAGGATCGTCGGTCGTCGGCGGCTGAGGACGCCGGTTGCGAGTCGCCGGCGAAGGGGAGACAACACCTCCCGGCAGCAGCCACAGGGAGGAACAGCAGGGAGGAGGAAGAGGTCGGCGGCGGGTAGCCGGTGCTCGGGGTCCCTGGCGCAGCCGCTAGCCAAGCAGGGAGGTCGGCAGCGAGGATCGTCGGCGAGGCGGCGACGGCCGGACGGTGGCGAGAGCCGACGGGCGGCGGGAGGGAGAGGGCGGCGGGCGGGAGCAATACAGCGAAACAGGAAAAAGAGAAAGAGGGATGGGATTAGGGATTTACGCGATATTTAGCGACGGCTTAGCGATGGAAACATTCCGTCGCTAAGCCGTCGCTAAATCAAAATACAAAAACCGCGACGGAATATATTCTGTCGCTACTCCGTCGCTAATTAGCGACGGATTAGCGACGACAGAGTTCCCTCTCTAAATCCATCGCTAAAATGGTGTTCTTGTAATAAAAAGTAGCGACAAAAAATTTAGTCGCTAATCCGTCGCTAAGTAGCGACAGATTAGCGATAAAATTTGTTTCCTCGCTAATCCGTCGCGAATTAGCGACAGATTCTATCTCTAGCTAATCTGTCGCTAATTAGCGACGGAAAAAATCCGTCGCTAATTTCCGTCGCTAATTAACAATTTTCTTGTAGTGATATAATAATCGTTGCATACTCACTATCACTGTAATCATATACACAATAATCAATATGAAAGTAATCACTATACGTACTAATCACTATACATAGATCACAGTAATTGCTATATATAGTAATCACTATCACAATAATCGCTATGCATAATAATACCTATTACAGTAAATCATTACGTAATCGCTATATATACTAATCGCTATTATGGTAATTGCTATATATAGGTCACAGTAATCACTATACATAGTAATCACTATACATAATAATCACTATAACAATAATCACTATACATAATAATACCTATCACAGTAAATCGTGATAGACATGAGCGATTTACGTACCTTTGTCATACTTTTCTCTTCTTCATCCCCTCCCTCTATCTTTTGCCTTTCTTGTTGCTCCATCATTTGCTCATCCTCTTCCCTCCTCTGCCTTTCTTGTTCTCTATTCATTCTCTCCTCCTCCTCTGCCTATCTTGTTGCATCTTTGCTCTGCCACCTCCCTCCTCTATTTTTCTACTTCTTCCTTCCTTCGCTCCTTCACCTTCCTCCTTTGCTTTTCTACTTCTTACTTAATTTTCCTTTCCTTCTATTCCTCCTCTTGTTTTTTCCTTTCCCTTTCATTCTCTTCCTCGTCCTCCTTCTCTTTCCTTTGCCTTTCCTTCTCTTTCTCATCCTCCTTCTCTTTCCTTTGCCATTCCTTGTCTTCCTCATTTTGATGCTTCTTCCTTTGCCTTTCCTCTTTCATCTTTATCATTTGCCTTTCCTTCTCTTCCTCATCCTTCTTCTTCAATTGCCTTTCCTTCTCTTCCTCCTTCTCCTTATTCTTTCTTTGTCTTTCCCTCTCCTCCTCCTCCTTTTTCATTTTCCTTTTCTTCCTTTGCTTTTCATTCTCCTCCTCCTCCTTTCTTTGCTTTTCCTTCTTTTCGTCATCCTTCTTCTTCTTCTTCATCTTTAGTTCTACCTCATCCTTCTTCTTTTGCTCTTCAGCCTCAATATTTGATGGATAATGCTCCACATTATACAATTCTAACACTTTGTTCCTGTCTTTATCATTCTCAATCTTCATTATATTTTGGTACCTTTCATAATGCTCATATATATGGGACTGACAGATAATTTTTCTAATAGTCATCCCATCAAACTGCGGGGGCTTTCTTGTCTTATGAATTTTAGTCATTGCTAACCTACACAACACATAAAATTAACCACATCATTATATGTTACAACCGCCTCCCCAAGTATATATTATTACAAATTATTACATTCGTTAAACAATCACCAACATTATAAATCATCACAATATTTGGCTTCATAAGTAAACATTGTTGTAAGATTTAACAAACTTAAGTACAAATTGAGGTAACTTCATACTCGATATGAAAGTAATCACTATACGTACTAATCACTATACATAGATCAGAGTAATCGCTATACATAGTAATCACTATCACAATAATAGCTATACATAATAATACCTATTACAGTAAATCATTACATAATCGCTATTATGATAATTGCTATACATAGGCCATAGTAATCGCTATACATAGTAATCACTGTCACATTAATCGCTATCACAATAATCACTATACATAATAATACCTATCATAGTAAATCGTGACAAACATGAGCGATTTACGTACATTTGTCATACTTTTCTCTTCTTCATCCCCTCCCTCTATCCTTTGCCTTTCTTGTTGCTCCATCATTCGCTCATCCTCCTCCCTCCTCTGCCTTTCTTGTTCTCTATTCATTCTCTCCTCCTCCTTTGCCTATCTTGTTGCTCCTTTGCTCCATCGCCTCCCTCCTCTATTTTTCTACTTCTTCCTTCCTTCACTCATTCACCTCCCTTCTTTGCTTTTCTACTTCTTCCTTCATTTTCCTTTCCTTCTATTCCTCCTCTTGTTTTTTCCTTTCTCTTTCATTCTCTTCCTCATCCTCCTTCTCTTTCCTTTGCCTTTCCTTTTCTTTCTTTTGCCTTTCCTTCTCTTCCTCATCCTCCTTCTCTTTCCTTGTTTTCCTCATCTTGATGCTTCTTCCTTTGCCTCTCCTCTTTCATCTTTATCATTTGTCTTTCCTTCTCTTCCTCATCCTTCTTCTTCAATTGCCTTTCCTTCTCTCCCTCCTTCTCCTTATTCTTTCTTTGTCTTTCCCTCTCCTCCTCCTCCTTCTTCATTTGCCTTTTCTTTCTTTGCTTTTCATTCTCCTCCTCCTTCCTTTGCCTTTGCCTTTCCCTCTCCTCCTCCTCCTTCATTTGACTTTTCTTCCTTTGCTTTTCATTCTCCTCCTTCTTCTTCCTTTGCTTTTCCTTCTCTTCGTCATTCTTCTTCTTCTTCTTTATCTTTAGTTCTACCTCATCCTTCTTCTTTTGCTCTTCAGCCTCAGTATCTGATGGATAATGCTTCACATTATACAATTCCAACACTTTGTCCCTGTCTTTATCATTCTTAATATTTATTATATTTTGGTACCTTTCATAATGCTCATATATATGAGACTGACGGATAATTTCTCTAATAGTCATCCCATTAAACTGCTGGGGCTTTCTTGTCTTATGAATTTTAGTCATTGCTAACCTGCACAACACATAAAATTAACTGCATCATTATATGTTACAACCGCCTCCCCAAGTATATATTATTACAAATTATCACATTCGTTAAACAATCACCAACATTATAAATCATCACAATATTTGGCTTCATAAGTAAACATCATTGTAAGATTTAACAAACTTAAGTACAAATTGAGGTAACTTCATAAATACACATCGCTACTGCTTTAAATGTATAAATTGTTGTTGCTCCAAACTTATAAATCGTTATAGAAATCACAACCTTCATAAGTACATATCGTTGTAACATTTGGATTTCATAAGTAAACATTGTTGTATGATTTAGCAAACTTAAGTACAAATCGTGATAACTTCATAAATCATAAATATACGTCACTACTGCTTCAAGCGTATAAATCATTGCTACATCGAACGTACAAACACTACAAGAAACCTGTGGATTAGCGACGACCTAAATTCGTCGCTAATCCGATGCTAATCCGTTGCTAAACTGTTTAGCGACGGATTAGCGTTGGATTAGTGACTGAAAACTTTCATCGCGAATTTTTCGACAGTAATCCGTGCCAGAACTTATCCGCCACTAAGTCCGTCGCTAATTTGCGATGGATTAGCGACGAATATGATCCATCGCGAGTCCTTCACTATTTTAAATTAGCAATGGATAATATCCATCGTTAAATTTTTTTAAAAAAATTATAAAAAATTGCTCGCTGCCGGCGCGTTCTCCGGCAAGGAGCAATTTTGTTTTCACAGAACCGGTGCGTTCCGACAGGCTGCGACTCCGCGCGGATCCGGGGGAAGCTCCTCTTCAAGTTCCAGGTCTTCCACGAGAACCAGCCGAAGAGCTTCACGGCAGTGGCGCGTTCCGGGGGGAGCTCCTCTCTTTAAGTTCTAGGTCTGCCACGAGAACCAGCCGAAGAGCTTCACGACGGGGGCACTCAGCTTCAGCTGAAACTCTGCGCGGATCTTCGCGAGCTGCAGGGGGAGGAGCAACGAGTACGACATCTTCGCAACTCCGGCAGGCTCTTCGCGACTTCGCGCGGATCTTCGCGACTCCGGCAGGCTCTTCGCGACTCCGGCAGGCTCTTCGCGACTCCAGCAGGCTCTTCGCGACTCCGGCAGGCTCTTCGCGACTTCGCGCGGATCTTCGCGACTCCGACAGGCTCCTCAACAACAGCCACCTCTTCGTCGCCACTCTCTTTGACTTCGGCAGGCTGCAATGGCTCCCCAACGCCTCCTCTTTGTCGCCCCCTTGACGTCTCGGCTCCGACGAAGCCACGGCTCCATCTGCGACTTCTCGTGGGGATCGACTCTTTGTGCGTGTGTCGTCAGCGGAGCTTCGGGGATGGTTTAAATTGAACGGGGGGGGGGGGGGGGACAAAGGGCGGAAAATTTTTGAACGAAGGGAGGGAAAATTTCGTGCCTCAGGTGGGACGAAAATTAGCGACAGAATTAGCGAGGGAATTTTTCCATCCCTAATCCATCGCTAATTAGCGACGGATTAGGGATGGAAAAATTCCCTCGCTAATTTCGTCGCTAAGTAGCATTTTTTTGTAGTGTTTTGGCGACGAAAAAATGTTGTCGCTAATCCCTCGCTAATTAGTGACAACTTTAGCGACAAAGATATTTCTGTCGCTAATTTTGCAAATATTTCAAACGTTAGCGACAAATAGTTTTCGCTCGCTAATCCGTCGCTAACTGGCGACGGAAAAAATCCGTCGCAAATTTCCGTCGCTAAGTAGCATTTTTCTTGTAGTGAAATTGCTACTACATTAAATGTATAAATCATTGTTGCATTCTAATGTACAAATTGTTGTAGAAATTTAGCCTTTATAAGTATATATCGTTGTAATATTTGACCTTTATAAGAACAAATCGTGCTAACTATTTTTCGACGCCTGAAAGGTGGATAAGTATAAATCGATTTATTTCAGTATAAAAATATGTGTTATTTAGCATGAATAGTACAACCGGTTGTAAGATTTAGCATTCAGATTTACAAATCAATTTATTTACATAATGAAACCTTAGATGAAACTCACTGAAACACCATGAGTTTTGGTAATACGACAGTAGAGAAGAAACACCTAGAAGGTAGATGTAATCGATGGTGACAACGATGCTCTCACTGCGCAAGCGACCGCAAAGGATGCTCTGGTGGTAGCAAACCATGATAAAAGGTGCCCCGACAGCAACAGATGACGACAAAGGTTGCTCCAGCGGCAACAGACGACAACAAAAGGTGCTTCGACGACAAAGGGTGCATAATCAAAGGGAGTTTCTGTTACAGCAGATGGTGCAAACGTTAACTACTTAGGACAAAAACAGAACATTTGGACTTTGAACAATTAACATTATCCTCCCTTTTCTGGA
The DNA here is from genome assembly GCF_984573655.1 of Nuphar pumila. Lineage (NCBI taxonomy): Eukaryota > Viridiplantae > Streptophyta > Magnoliopsida > Nymphaeales > Nymphaeaceae > Nuphar > Nuphar pumila. The sequence continues at coordinate 50,716,919 of NC_143265.1, read as the reverse complement.
TGAAGGACATTTTTGTCCTTTTCTCAAACTGGCGTTTCACTTTTTTAGATGGAAGGCATTTTTGTCCTTTGCTTGAATCGTCGTTTCATGGCGAGAAAGGCTACTTGAGTCTTTGCAATCCCACCAGACTCTCACTCTAAGTGATGCCAACATATATGGGGATACAAGCCCCACATGCTTATATACGTGGCACTCATTTAGACACCCGAACACGCACCTACATCTTCAGGGGGGGGGGGGACATATAACCCGCTTCACCCTCTTTTCAAGCAATTAATTTATTCTTCAAAAAAAAAACCTCAAACCCAATGAATGTGATTTCCTTGCCAGCAGGAAGTGAGGATCATAAAGTAAAGTCGGAGATTCAAAAAAATTCCTTGCACTCATATTTCCTTCCATTCTTTTTGCTTTGTTATGGAAATTGGGAAAGAAAAGGGAGAAGCAGAAGATAATCTGGAGATAATTCATTTGATTTTAAATCTTAAATTCTAGCTTGAATTCGATAGCATCTCACGATAAATGTGGTGGCAGTAGATCGGGGGACAACGGGCCCCGCCCCACCTTGCCCTGTTTGGACTTGGGATGAAGGGCTTGAAACGGGGATGGAGGTTAAAATCTATCCCCGTGCGAGGATGGAGGCAAAGATGGACTTAAGCTTTCCCCCGCCCTGCCCCCGTCTCAATCCCCGCCTTGCCCCACCCTGCCTCATCCCCAATCCTTCAAGGGATGACTATTGACCAAGGGGAAACAGAGCCCCGCCCCACCTCACCCCTACTTGGACCAGAGATGGAAGACATGAAACGGGGATGAAGGTGGGGGTGGAGGTTAAAATCCATCCCCGTGCGAGGATGGAGGTTTGGATTTTGAAGCAGAGCGGGGGTGAAGACTTTGTCCCCCGCCCCGGTCCATTGCCATCCCTCTCTCTCTCTCTATATATATATATGACTTTTGAATGGATGGCCTTATTGGGTGATGCAGCCATGTGGGGGAGGAGAGCACATTCTTTATTTTATTTTGAGGTGAGAAGCATCAAAGAGAATAGAGGAGAAAACATTGAAGAATGGGAAGCAGATCAGGTCATCTAAACACGAGCGTTTTGCTGATCGTGGCCGTCTGTTTGCATTTTGGATGAATGCCACGTAACATATAAATGTTCCATTGACTTTTTAACTTTTCAAAATACAAATTGGACAGCCACGATGTTGCCATGAGCAAAAAAGCTCATGCTCAGCATGACCTGATCTGCTTCCCATTCTTCGATGTTTTCTCCTCTATCTTCTTTGAGGCTCTTCACCTCAAAATAAAATAAAGATTGTGCTCCCCCCCCCCCCCCCTCCCCCACCACCACCACACACACACATGGCTACATCACCTAATAAAAAAGAAGAAAACTTGGAGACTTCCTTTTTGTATTCTTCGTTTCCCTCTCTCTCTCTCTCTGGTTGAATCTCTTCTTTTTGACTATTTCCATGGGAGGTTTGAGGAAGTAGAAGTCTAAGTAGAGATAGAGCATCGCCTCCCACAATCTGCATCGGCTCTCTCATCGCTCCCTGAGGTACGATTCCGAATTTCATCATTTCTTCTTCTTTCTATGCTCGATTGGAATTGTCTCGATGAAGAACTTGATTCTTTGCTTTTCCTATTGCTTGATTTCTACGTCTCTTGCTCTTCTAGATTTTCCCTCTTTGTTTCATTTCATGTTTGTGGACAAGAAATGATGGCTATGTGATTTGCGAGAGATGTTCGCTATAGGGCAAAATGTTAGAGTTTGGCTTAAAAAAATGTATTTATCTTAAATAATTGGAAACTGCGGTGGGTAACTGTAAATTTGAAGTAGGTTAGGCTCCTATATGTAAATTACCCTTTTTCTTTTCCCTCGCTCGCTAACTTCTTACTTGTTTCGAGTACTATGGTTTTTATTTTATTTTTCTCTATTAGAAGTCACACTTATTTCTAAGTGTTTTTTTTTGTCTACTTAGATTAAGCTGGTTTTTAATTTGCTCCGTCATTAGCTAGCAATGTTGAAATTCTTTCATATTCAGAAAGATTAGCCCATATATGATTTTGATGATCTTTAGACATTTTTTTGTCACGTGATTCAGCAGAATTGTCGACGCATAACTATATGCTGAATATTGCTATTCGAATCATACTTTACTTCATATGGTTGATTACGTTGCTGCGGAACAAATGTCCGGTTCGTTTCTTTGATAATATGTCGCATTTCTTTTTCTATAAACTAGTCTATATACTTGAGTTGTTGAAGGCTTTCTTGCTCTTTTGCTTCTTCTATACTCTCAATACATAATTAGTCCAACCTTTAGAACGCTTTCATTTCAGCTCTCCTTTAATGTTATGAAAACATCTCCATGGAGCATCCGAGTTACTGTCAGCAGTCTCTCCTTCTTTGCACATTTTGTCAAAAAAAAAAACCAAAAACAAAAAGATATCTAGGCACAGGTTCTTGCTGGAATTTGTGTTTTTGGCTTTCTTGTAACTTTTAGGGAAATTAGGAAATTGTTTCAGGTCCATCATGGGTCCAAAACAAATCGTGCTGGCAAGACTCGAGTTCGGTTAAAATACTTGTGGTGGTGGGTTTGTTATATCAAATTCAACATGGCTGAATACGTGTTCTTTTAAAAATGTATATATATCAACTTCGACAAGGTTGAATACGTATTCTTTTATATATATATATATATATATATCAACTTCAGCCAGGCTCAATACGTGCATACTCAAAGTATATTATTTTCTAACCCAATAGGGCTGAATAATACCCATTTAGAATTTGTTATCTAACTCCATAGAACTGAATAGGTAATCTTATAAAACTATATATATATATATATATATATATATATATATATATCAAACTCAACGGGGCAACAATCCTTTCATAACAGAAAATATTTCAAAGATCACATGAGCAGGACAACAATTAGTTTATGACAGAAAAATATTTCAAAAATCACATAAACAGGGCAACAATCAGTTCATGACAGAAATATTTTCTAGGATAATATGAGTAGGGTAGAAATAATTTTATCATAGAAAACTCTTCAAAAATAATATGAACATGACAATGAATATATATATATATATATATATAGAGAGAGAGAGAGAGAGAGAGAGAGAATCTATGTATTAACATCATATATGAACTATTTTATAACAGAATTTTTTTTCCAAAGATATATGAACAGGGCAACAAGCATTCTGTAACAAAAATTTCCAAGCATTCATAACATATCCAAACCAAAAAAATTTCTGTCTTTGACAAAAAATTTCCCAAGCATTCGTAACTAGGGTTGGCAAAACCTGACACGACCCGCCAACCCGCCTCTTAGGTGGGTTCGGGTTTGGCTTAAACTAACCCGTTTAATAAATGGGTCGACTTGCCTAACCCGTTTATTAAACGGGTCGGGTTCGTGTTAGGGGTATGCCAACCCGCCAACCCGGCTGACCCGTTTAATAAACGGGTTAGGCGGGCGGGTCAACCCGTTTACCCGAACCCGACCCGCCCGCCAATCCGCCAACCCGACTCGCCAACCCGCCCGCTAACCCGTCAACCCATTTACCCGACCCAACCCGTTTATTAAACGGGTTGGCGGGTCATGTCGGGTTACCCGTTTAATAAACAGGTCAGGTTTGTGTTTGCCACAGCCGACCCATTTATTAAACGGGTCGGGTTGGGGTTGAGGTATGCTGACCCGCCAACCCGACCCGATTGCCACCCCTATTCGTAACATATCTAAAATAGTTTTTTTTTTAAAGATACCTCAAGGCGGCAACCATTTTATAAAAAAAAAATTCAAAGATACATGAATAGGACAACAACCATTCTATGACAAATATTTTTTTTAAAGATAACAAGAATAGGGCAACAATCAGTTCATGACAAAAAGTTTCTCAAAAAAAAAAAACACATGAATAGGGCAACAATCAGTTCATGGAAGAAAATTTTTCAGAAAGCTTATGAACATGGCATCAATCAGTTCATGATAGAAAGTATTTCAAAAAAATCATATGTACAACATATAATCCAACATCATTTCTCTTTTTTTTTAAAAGTTTAAATATCAAAACAACAAAATCGTAGGGCATAGTCTATATAGTGAATAAACTGTTTCAGTCATATATGATCCAAACTGAATTTTTTTTCTTATGAACAACATATAATCCATCACCATTTCATTCTTTGAAGTTTCAAATATCAAAACAGCAAAATCGCAGAGCATAGTCTATAGTAAACAAACCATTTTAGTCACATGATGTTGGAGCAAGGGCAGCGAAAGCAACTCTAGAAGAAGCAGAGGCAAATCGAACTTCCCGAGTGATAAAAGAAAGAAAAAGGGGAAGGGAGTGGCGTCTTTGAGGTTTGCTTCAAAGGCTTCTAGTTACAGAGGTAAATTTCTCTATGCATGTTTTTAGGGACCGAGCCCTTAGATTTATAGCCTTCAGTTTCCCTCTCTCGGCTCAACAGTCAGTTGAGAGAATCATGGTGAGTCAAGGTTTTTGATAAAGATAAAATGCAAAATTTGAAATACTTTTATAAAACTGACTCTACTTATCCATGAGCAGGTCTACTCATGGATAAGCATAACGTGCAACACATAGCCACATGCACCAACATCTCCCACTTCGACATGAGACTTCTCAGTTTGCTCTCACTAGTGTAGGCTTCCTTGAATTGATTACGGATTTTTCATTAAGGATTTCCTTCATAATCATACATATCTTAATCCCATACGAGCAACGTGCTCGGTAAACAAGTCTTCTGAAATACCCTTTGTTAAGAGATCAGCTACCATATCCAATGTAAGAAGGTAGTCAACATATATTTCATTATTTTCAATCATATCATATATGTAGTGATATTTCATGATTATATGCTTGCTCTTGGAGTTATCAACTTCACTTTTCATTAGAGCAAGTACAGATTCACATACTAGATCTATCTTTAAGTCTTTAATGAACCTGTTGATCCATACTGCAAATGTTGTGGTTGTATTACATGCGATATACTCAGCCTCTTGAGTATGTTGAGCCACACAACCCTGTTTCTTACAGAACCAAGCAACAACTCCTCCAAAGAGGAAGATGTAGCCAGAAGTAGATTTGCTGTCATCTTTGCACCCTGCAAAGTCAACGTCAGAGTATCTGATCAAGTCAAGGTTGCCAGCTTGAAAACTCAGTTGTAAGCCATTAGAACCTTTCAAGTATCAGAATATCCTCTTAACAGCTTGCCAGTGAGGCCATCATGGATTACTTTGATATATGCTAACAAGACCTACTGCGAAACTTATGTCAGGTCTTGTACATAGCATCATATACATTAGGCTTCCAACAACCTGAGCATAAGAAATTTCAACTCTTTGTTGGCCCTCACCAGGACAATCGCTCTTACTCAAGTTTACTCCTTTAGTAACAAGAGTCCCAATGGGTTTGGAGTCATGCATTCTATATCTCTTCAAAATATAGTCAATATATGTTTCTTGACTTAGACAAAGAGACATTGAACCTCTGTATCGGGTGATTTTAATTTCCAAGATATAAGAGGCTTTACCCATATCCTTTATTTCAAAGTTGGTATATAACTATTTCTTTGTGTTGACTATCATTTCATTATCATTATCAGTCAACAAGATATCATCAACATATAATGATAGGATACATAATAAACTCCTACTTTTCCACACATATACACAGTGGTCTAACTGATTCGGTACGTATCCAATCTTTATTATGGCTTTGTGAAAAGCCAAATACCACTATCTTGGTGATTACTTTAGTTCGTATAAAGTTTTTTTTCAACTTGTATACTTTATCATTATTTGTCACATAACCTTTTAGCTGAGTCATATAAATAACTTCTTTTAAATCACCATTAAGAAAGACAGTCTTTACATCCATCTGCCATATGTCTAAATCATAATGAGCAACTATGGATAATATTATCTTGATAGATGTAAATTTAGCAACTGATGAATAGGTTTCTGTATAATCAATCCCTTCCTTTTGGAAAAAACCTTTTGCAACCAGTCTTGCTTTAAACTTGTCTATAGATCTATCAACTTTATACTTTTTCTTAAGAACTCATTTACAACCAACCAGTTTTCTTCCTTAAGGAAGTTCAGTTAATTTCCAGACTTGGTTTTTTTTTATGGATTCAATTTCTTCATCCATAATCCTTTTCTATTCTGATGCCTCTTTCGAATTAATTGCATCAGCATATGAGAGATTATCGATCATTTCATCAAGGTCTACAGAGTAGCAAAATTTCTCACATAAATACACATAGTAGTCATCCAAATAGGATGGAAGAGCTCTAAACCTTTTATGACTATTTAGTCCTTTTGAAGTAGAGGGTTCAAAATCAGTTGGTTCATTACCTAACTGTTCCACAGTTGGTTTATTACCTAACTGTTCATCTTGATCATCAAGATCATCTAACAAATCAAATGATTCCTTAATTGGATCATTGAATTCATTGATGAGATTTTCTAGAAATTCAACATCTCTACTCTCAATTAGTCCCAATCTTTGGTGGTACAACCTATAGTCTTTTGGAAAACCAATAAAGATACACCTTGCAGATCTGTTATCCAATTTATCCATAGCTGGATCTAAGATCTTCATATGAGCTATACATCCCAATCTCCTAAGATGATTTAAATATGGTTTCATACCAATCCATCTTTCATATGGAGTTGTTGGGACAACCTTGTAGGACACTCTATTTAAAGTATACATAGCTGTATTTACAACTTCACCCCTAAAAACTTTGGGTAGATGTACACTTGCCAATATGGATCTAACCATCTTCAAGAGGGTTCTATTACACCTCTCAACAACACCATTGTGTTGCAGTGTTCTTGGCACGTTTCTTTGCCTATTAATGCCAAGATCCTTGTAATAATCACAAAATTCATTTGAGGTGTATTCACCACCTCTATCAGATCTTATAATTTTAATGTATCTCTCAAGTTGTCTTTCAACTTCATTCTTGTATTCCTTAAATTTCCCAAGTGCTTTAGATTTGAGTCTAATAAGATACAAGTATCCATATCTTGAGAATTCATCGATAGATATTATAAAATATAACATGCCACTATGTGTTTGGACTCTAAAGGGTCCACAAATATCTGTATGAATTATCTCTAATAATTCGGTGGCTCGTATAGCATTAGGTGGAAAGGGTTTTCTTACCATCTTTCCATATATACAGGACTCACATTTTTCGAAGTGAGATTCATCAAAGGTAGGAATTATTTCTTGTTGTGCCAATTTTTTCATTTTCTTTAGGCTTATATGCTCATCTTTTATGCCATGTATTCAGATCAATAATTAAGGCACAATCAATATAAGAGGAAAAGTTGTCTTTATTATTGCATAACTTAAACATGCCATGTTCTTTGTCAAACTTTTCTTCAAATAGTATCCTACTATGTTTTCCCATTGTGACCTTTCTTGGGACAAAACAGACCTTAAAGCCTTTTTCAGTCAAAACTGATACAAACATAAGGTTCCTTTTCATTGAAGGGACATAGAGAACATCTTTAAGTAAGACACTAGTCCCTCTAACATTGAGTCTGTAAGACCCGACCCCTAATACATCACTGTAGGAGTTATTGCCCATGTAGACCTTGTGCTCTTCTAAACCTAGCTTTTTGAGATCCACGGCTTCATTAGTAGACTTGGCAATGTGGCGCATAGATCCAGAGTCCACCCACCATCCAAAGAGTTCTTCGTTCGTGAAGTGGCATTCCGATACAACACAAACGCCTTCTTTTTCATCGTTCTTCATGTTTGAGGTGTTGTATATTCCATTGTTCCTATTGTTCTTATTGTTGGGAAACATTGTTCTGCAATTCTTCTGAATATGTCACATCTTGCCACACTTGAAACACTTGACTTATGAACCCTTGTTGCCTTGAGGTTTGAAACCTGCATTTTGCCCTTTGTAGAACTTGCTATTACCCTTCTTCTTAAAGTTGTTATGTTTAAAGGGTACTTGGCTATTGGATGGTGTGTCTTGAGCCACCATCAACTCGGTCTTCTTTTCTTTAGCCATATGTTCTTGCTGTATGGCTAATTGTAAGGGCAACTCGATCAGGTTTAGGTTCTTTGAGTTCAACCTCAGTACAATTGTCACCATTTTCCATGAATGTGGGAGACTATTTAGTATAATGGACACCTGCATTCTGTCTGGAATAACATTTTTAGCAATGGCTAGGTCTTTAGCCATGACCAACATCTTATTTACATGGTCTACTACACTTTCACTTTCTTTTATCCTATACGAATTGTATTATTCAAGTAGTAGTTGAATATGAACTTCGGATATGGTATCGTACTTCATGGTGATTTCCTCCATCAACTCATTGGCGGTCTTATAGTCTCCAAAGACCCTAATTAGGTCATCGTCCATATAGGTGAGCATAATTGTTCTGGCCATTAGGTCATCCTTTTGAAATTTATCGAACTTATTAATATCATCTTGGGTTGCTTCGACACTTGGATTGTCTATAGATGTGTTCAGGACATATTCTAGACCTTTGAGGGTTAAGGCCAAGGGTATCCATCTTTTTCAAGCCGAAAAATTAGTCTCATTCAGTTTGTCAGTTTTGGCTAGCTCAGAAGCACATACTCGACTTGTCATTTTATACTAAAGTATATTGTTTTATTATTTTATAGCAAGTCAGCACAAAAGGATAAATAAAAATAATAATAAAAGATTTTTTGTCAGGCTAAAAAATGAAAATAGAATTTAAAATAGGTCTTTGTTCGCGAGACAGAACAATTTCGGGTCTTAAAATAGAATTTAACAAAAACCAGGAGCTAATTAGTAATAAAAAAACTTATTTCTGCAAAACTGAAACTGCTGCAGGTACTGATTTAGAATTAAGTCTAATTTTGAATATTTTCTGGAAATTTCAACTGCTGCAAGCCTGTTTCTGAAAATTTTATAAAAAAGTAAAATGGGGCGGGTTACAAATTTAAGAATTATAACAACCTTTTTGAAAAAATACATAAAATTTCAGGGCAAAAAAGTCTTTTTGCCCACCAGGATATAAAAACCCTAAACCCTGTCAAAAACTTTATTTCGACAGAGGGGTTTCTCTCTCCTCTTCGTCAGAGCTCCAGAGCGATCGAAATGACCGGAGAGTTTTCGACCGTTCTCCGACAGTGACAACCCAACTCTGTGGTTGGGTTTGCTCCTCTCGACGCAAGCTCCCTCTGCACACAAAACTGAGGCTAAACGATGGCTGAAAACCGATTTTTCGGTAACTTAGGGTTTATTCCCGAGTTTCCTTTTTGCCTCCTGTGTTCAGTCTCCCGAGTTTCTACTGTTTCTCTTGTTTTGTTTTTGTGTTTTTTCTGTGATTTGGTATTTGCAGGTTGTTGTTCGGCCACTGAGGGTTTTACCCTCTACAGAACCGGGAGCACAATGAATGATGCCGAAAAGGAGAGGGCTTCTGTTTACAGAGCCTAGATCCACTCGGCGTTGTCGAAAAAATGGCAGTCGACCGACCTTAATTTGGCAATAAAAAAAACTTTCGTGAAGAAGCCGACCCTCTGTTTTCCCTTTAGGGTTTTTAGAGACAAAAAAAAAATTGTAGAGGAGTAGACTCACTAGTTAGCGCTTTTCCTTTTCCGCAGGTTGGAGGCAACACAACTTAGGGAGCGTCCTCAAACCACGACTCTGATACCACTGTTGGAGCAAGGGTAGCAAAAACAACTCCAAAAGAAGTAGAGGTGAACTTCCTGAGTGATAAAAGAAAGAAAAAGGGGAAGAGGAGGAATTGAGTGACATCTTTAAGATTTGCTTCAAAGGCTTCTAGTTACAGAGGTAAATTTCTTTGTGTATGTTTTTAGGGGCCGAGTCCCTTAGATTTATAGCCTTCGGTTTTCCTCTCTCAGCTCAACAGTCAGTTGAGAGAATCATGGTGAGTCAAGGTTTTTGATAAAGATAAAATGCGAATTTTAAAATGCTTTTATAAAACTCACTCTGCTTATCCATGAGCAGGCCTACTCATGGATAAGCATAACATGCAACACATGGCCACATGCACCAACACATGAAACTAAAAAACACAAGTCATAATTTATATCAAATAACCTACCCAAAGTCCTCCACCCTTCCAATCCTCGGATGCGAGTCTCCTATACAACAACGAAGGATAAGGAGTGGCTCCCATGGGGTTGTCTCTTTCTCTCGACAACGCAAAAATGAGGAAGACAATGGTGGAGGGGTGGCGCACTGTCGGCGGCACCAAAAAGTGGTGAAGGGTTGGCCGGACAATGGTAGAGAGGAAGAAGATAAGTGAGAGAGGCTAGGGTGAGTTAGGGCAAGAAGAAAAAGAAAGAGGAGAGAAGGTAATGTCGTGAGGTTGAGAGAGGAATGATTTTAAAATAGGGTGGATCCGGGTTTGACCCAGATCCAAAACCATCTTCTAGTTAGGCTAACTAGGTCTAACCCAGTTAGACCAATTAGGGTTGGACTAGACCGTATACTGGGTTCAACCACTTGGTTGAGCCCAGCTGATTCTATTAGGGTCAGCCTTGTTGGAGTTGGCTAGACTGAGCGGTAACCGAGGCATTGCAAGGTTTATTTTGCCCTTGTATGCCAAAAAAAATCCTAATAGGTCTTTTAGACTCATTTCTACCTTTATACAAGTTTTAAAATATCATCACATGCCGCCACTTGGTGAGCAAAAAATGGTCAAGAATAGCCTTCTCACAGTTGACCCTATTGGGTCAACTTAGGGTCGAACAATTTTGACCCTCCGGACCAAAACACTTCTAAAATACTCCCAAAATGCTCCTGAAACTTGCTGGGCTCACGCTAAGCTTATTTTAGCCCTGTTTTCGACAAAATAAAGACTGTTCTTCTTGAAAAAGATGTAAAAATGCAACGAGATGCACGATAGTCATGAAAAATTTGTCAAAAATTTCATTATTCAGATATTATAAAATTAAAAAAATATCAAATTTTACAATGCAGAAACCCTTTTCTGCATTGGTTCATGCAAAAACATATAAAAATTGGAGGATGAACCTTCAGTTTACTGAAAAATGCCCAAAAATAGACTTTAGATCAATGTTGGTGTAAAATGCGGTTTTTAAGACTGAAAACTGTAAGAAATAAGTTTAGAAAGAGTGTAGCAAGGTTTTTAGAGGAGAAAACATGTTCAAAATCCGGTGAAAAGGGCAGGAAAAGGTCACCAGAAACCTTGAGATCCGATTGTTTCCCTCTATCCAGACCACCCACTAGGCAGTAAAACTCCAAACAAGCATCCATCGCTTGCTAGAACCAAGCCAAAACCATCCCATCAGCAAGTCACATGCAAAAGAAGCTTAAAGCCGTTGGAAATCAGGAAGATCCCAGCATGTTGAACAAAACCAAAATTGATGGGGGTTGTGGTTTCTTCCGAGTACCAACATAGGTAACAACCCCTAGGGAGGGTTCCAACCTAGTTTTGCATAGACTAACTTGTGTTTGAATCCTATCCAGAAATATTAGCCACCCAAGTGCCTTGGAGTAAGGTGTGAGCCCTAGTCCCCCAAAGACATCGATGGGGAAACAAGTTCATACCGGGTGACATAAAGGAGAAATAGAAAGAAGCCACTGAAAATTGAAACAGGTTATATGTTACCCCCCGAACAGGGCCGGTAGCTCCATCTCATGTTCAGGGGTTCCTAAATAGCGCCACGTATAAGATGCAGACCGACATGTATCCCCATGTGTGTCCGCATCACATTGCATCGTAATTTGGTGCCATCGCAAAGACTTAAGTACCCTTTACCGCCATTCTCTTCCTCTTCTTGTAACAAACATAAATGCCCTCCATCTAGAAAACTGAGTCGGCGGTTCATGAAAAGGACAAAACTGCCCTCTATCGTTATCACGCCAAAATTTTCAGCAAAGTTTGCGTATGTAGCAAGCTGTATGTTGTAGGATTTAAATAGTTCAAAACAATCCATTCTCGCCCTAAGCAAAAAACTCTACCGGAACATACTTTGCCTTCGTCTGTTGTCGTCGGATCATCCGTTGCCTTCTTCTGTTGCCGCCGGAGCATCCTTTCCTTTGTTCTGCTACCGCCAGAGCAACCATTTCCGTCTTACGCGCAGTCGCAACATCGTTGCCACCATCTATTGCGTAAACATTCTTACTGTTTCTTACTCTACAGTTGGAATATCCAAAATCCTATCGTTTCGGTGAGTTTCGTGTAAGGTTTCGTTATTTAATCTGAAGGTTGCTTCTTATACAACAATTTGTAAGTTTGATAAATCTTACAACAATGTGTACTTATGAACCCAAATATTGCGACGATTTGTAATCATGATGATCGTTTAATGTGTTGTGCATGTTAGCAATGTCTGCGGCTCATCAGAGTAGAGATACCCCGTCGTTCTATGGGTTGTGTATTAGAGAAGTGATCCGCCAGTCCCATCTATATAAGGTTTTTGAAAGGTACCAAAATATACTTAAGATTGAGAATGATAAAGACAGAGAAAAAGCATTGGAGTTGTATTATGCGAAGGATTATCCATCAGATATCGAGGCTGCGGACCAAAGGAAGAATGCTGAAGAACTAAAGATGCAGAAGAAGGATGACCAAGAGAAGGCAAAGCAAATAAATAAGGAGGAGAATGTAAAGAAAAGGCAAAGGAAGAAGGCAAAGCAGAGGGAAAGGCAAAAAAAGAATAAGGAGAGGGAAAGGAAATTGAAGAATATGTAAGAGGATGCTGAGACAGAAACAGACAAGCTGTTGTTGGAGCTTATAGCAATACAAAACAGAGTAAAGCTACTGAAGGAGGCGGAGGAGAGGCGAAGGCAATTGAATAAGGAGGAGGAAGAGAAGGAACAAAATAAGCTTCAGGATGAGGAAGAAAAAGAAAGGCGAAGGAGGGAGAAGGAGTTTGAAGAAGGGAAGAAAATGCAAAGGAAGGAGAAGGAGGATGAGGAAAAGAAGGAAAGGCAATGGAAGGAGAAGGAGGAGGAGAAACAAAAAAAAGAGAAAGGAAGAAGCAGGAGGAGGAAGTGGAGGAAAGAAGGAAATAAGATGAGGAAGAGAAAGAAAGGCGGCAGAAGAAGGAGGACGAGAAAAAGAAGGAGAGAGAAAGGAAGGAGAAAGTGGAAGCAAAAGAGAAGGAAAGAGAAAGGCAGTGGGAGGCAGTGGACCAACCAGAAAGGCCTAGGTTGGAGGGAAAACAGGAGAAAAGAGGGACTAAGGTAAATAAATCCGTCCTGTCTGTGAAGATTTAATAATATGTTTAGCGATTTTGGTATAGCGATTACTGTGTTAGGTATTAATATGTATAGCGATTACTGTGATAGTGTGTGTGCAACCAATATTATTTATAGCGATTAGTAGAATAGTATTTATAAGTACAAATGGTACTAATTTACAATTGGTAAGATTAATATGTTATTGTGTGTTACAGAGAGGTCACAGGAAAAGTAGAGCACCAGGTGAAAAGCTCGGAGGTCGGTGTCAATGGCCTGTAGTTCTATCGTGGTATGGTCAGCTGAGTGCATATCAGAAGGACCGATTACAAAATATGCACTTCGGTGGCCTTTTGGACAAACAATATTTTGAAACTTGCTGGAATACCATGACCCACCTGGTAAATAAGTGGAATGATAAGACGAACACATTCCAGTTTGATTCTTTTGAGATCACCATGACTCTAGAAGATGTGGCGAAGATCACTGGCCTTAAGTGCGATGGCAGTGCTGTCCCATTACGGCATTTAAACTATAACGCAAGAGAAAAATGCACGACCCTTTTAGGAATGTCGATGGACGAATGAAGTCAATGTATTTCTGGTGGAATCATTTCCACATCAATGAAAGTCTCATTTTTTTGTAATAAATGGGAAGGCCACTCCGTTACTTGTGCATCTGAAATAGCTGACCAAGAGTTGCACGACTTCCTTCTTTATTTTTTTGGTCTTACTTTATTTTATAGATTGTTCTGGTTCGAGAATAAGTTATATGTGGCTGCAGTACCTGGCAGACTTAGACGAAGTCAACAACTATGCCTGGGGTGCCGCTATGCTCACACACTTGTACAGTCAACTCTACCGTGCGAGTAATGGTACGAAAATAATTAGGAGATTTTGGCCATTTGTTAAGGTATTTGTTTATTACATACTTAGTAATTGTAGACTAAGCTTATTGAAGGTTGTAGTGTTACTAATATATTATTTTTGTTAGGCTTGGGCGTGAAAACATATTATCCCATTGCGTCCACATTGTGACCCTGCGATTTGTGGTTTTTCAAAGATCGATCGCTGGGCTAGAATAAATGTCACAGTTTATAATGCTAAGTCCATTTTAGATGGGCTGTAACTAAATGAGGTAAACGTTCTAAAATTGTTTACAATCGGGTCAACATTTATCATTCAGTATTATAAATCGTTGTAATGTTTAGCATTATTAAGTAATCATCGCTGCAGGATTGTCTTCCGTAGTACATATCATTGTCGCCATATCATTCTTAAGTAAATTGTAATATATTTGTCACTCGTTATTAAAAAGAATTACCAATGTACAGGTTTTGTGGAGACCGTATGGAGATGGGGAGGACGATGATCAAGACGTTGTTGCAGAGGCTGCTAGATTGTGTGACCGTGATTTGTAGCTGTTTTGCAATTATGAAGCCGAGTTGCAGCATGGTAGTCGAGTTCTCCTACAATTTGACTTGAGACAGTCTATCCCAAATAAGCCTTTGGAAGTGAGAAGGAAGATGAATAGTGGTGGGGGCAAGAACGTGAATTGGCGCGAATGCTACATGGACAAATTATTAATTTGGAACACAGGTGGTGTCCGTGCCGTATCGTATGATTATAAAGGACAACAATTTGATCCCTTCTATATATTTTGAAAGGTATTAGGAACCTATGCGGCAAAATCTGAAGATTGAGAAAATTGGGAACCCATGCCTCCCAACTGCCCCCTTTCATGTTGCAGCCTAACCTCTACAACCTGTTCGTCGTCTACAAAAGAGAACATTGTCTTCGGTTACAACAACTATTCCCTCAGTAACAAATCACGATGAAGAGCGAACACTTGCTATAAAAGAGAACATTGTCTTCGCCGCAAGGTTCGAACTGATGGAGAGAGAGAATAAGAAATTAAGGACAGATGTAAGCAATATGGGGATACAATTGAACTCAGTGGTAGAGATGATGACCAGTTTTTTTAATAAGATGGACGCAACCAAGAGGCCACCCAGGATAGACAGTCCACCAAGAAAAAGAAAGAGACGAGTCTATCATATTTCATCTGATTCGTCAAGTGCCACAGAATAAACCTTAGGTATTCTTTTTTATCACGATAGGTATTTGTTGTAATTATATAAGTAATTGTCGTAACGTGACATTCTTTTATTGTTTAATTCTTTTTTATTACATCTAACAAACATGTTTCGTCTGTGGATCTCGTAAATAAATAAACTGTAATCGAAAATAGATGTCTGTTGTTCAGAAATCGTGGCATTACGTAACCTCCTTGATTGAATGAAAATCACAATATAACTCGCAATATAACTCGTCATTTTTGAATAAAAATCATAATAGATGTCTGATTGACACGAGTAATATTGTTCACAAATCGCAATATAACTCATTATTTTTTTAATGAAAATCGCAGAACACATGCGATTTATGCGGTCAACATGGTCTCATAATCGACGTTAGGAAATGATTAAGGTCGCCATCGATATGATAGATCATTTCTGTTCAGCAATCACTGTATTTGTCTCTGCCTTGATAGAAAATCACAAAAAAGATTTGCGATGTTTGCCGTGAACAATAACTGAACGAGTTCTGATGTCGTAAATGATAATAGTCAGCAGTGATACGAAAAATTTGATGCTCAGAATTTGCTATTGATAATCAACATTAAATTCAAATCGCGCAATAGAATGCCGGCCAGCCATAATCGGTACGATATGGTTCCCGCTTAGAAATCGCTTATTTGCAGGGACACCTTCAATCCAAACCGCGAAGTAGGGTTGCAATTCATGAGGTCAACAACGCAACCGCCATGTGAAACGACATTTAATTTATTTATTTAAAACACAATCATTTAATTTGCAGGCGGTTTTTGAAAAAGGGCGGCATGTGAAACAACATTTTTTTATTTATTTAAAACGCAATCATTTAATTTGCAGGCAGCTTTCGAAAAAGGGCGGCATGTTAAAGAACATTTCCTTTATATTTGACTGACGACGTCGATTCCGTAGCTGCATTGCAAATGTGTCATCAATATCTTCGTCTAGGCATGGCGCCGAAGAAGACAATGAGAGCAATACGACCAGACATGGCACCAAAGAAGAGGATGATGGGAGCAATACGACTAGACATGACACCGAAGAAGAAGACAACCACATCCACAGGACCAGCACTAGCGCTTAAGGCGTAAATTTTTTGAACCTCCTGACCGGTTTAGGCAACATTTGCCTTTTTATGTCGTATATTCAATTGCTGTTGTTTACTGTAGAAAATAATTTCAATGTCGAATTCTGAATACTACACTCATGGTGCACTCAGTGCAACATCCACAGACAAGGGTGGGCGACAACACCCTAAAGAGTTCGTAAATGACATCAAGCAAATGCAAGATGAATTTGCAGACAGGAACACTATCAGTAATTTTGTACGTATGTAACCACTATCATTTTCTAGGTCATCGGTTTGTATGTTTTGAAGTGCGTAAATTTTTGCAACCAGACAATGTGTGATTTTGTCAATTATATTCAAAGCAACACAACGAGCAATACAGTACACATCATCACCTCTTATTTCATGGTATGTCTGGTCTGCTATTGTTTTATTTGCTTTTATGACTTACTCATGTTTCTTGTTGGTTAAACCTTACTATTTCGTGCAACAGATGTACGTTCGGCGAAAGCCATACACCAGTGGATTCGTAGATGCACTACCTTGTTGGAATAACGATGATAACTGCGTAGACTTTTCACATTTTGAAAAGGTAAGTGAACAAACCTCTTCTCCAAGGTTTAGTCCTAACATCCCCATCACGATATGTCTATGGATTTATAAATTATTGTATCGATTCACAGATTTTACTTCCTACACTCTGGCAAAATCCCAAACATTGGGTCTTATACGAGATGAATTTATAGGAAAAACAACTATGGTGTTACAACTCATTGGACTGCCATAGTGGTGTAGAACGTGACACTATGCATTTGGTAAGCTTCTGTCCATAGGTGAATCGTAGCTATTTGAGGTGAACCGGATTTTACTATATTCTCCATTTATCACAGACGAGATTCCTAAATGACCTTGTGGGTGTCGACATTGCCGAATGGATGTTGCTCTGTGCTGACGATGCTCCTTTACAAAATAATGGGGTCGATTGTGGCATATTCGTAATGAAGCATATTGAAGCAATATACAATGGAGAAGAAACTTGTTTCGACGCTGTATGAGCTTTGTATCCGCTGTTATTGGGGATTCCTGTTATATAATGGTTTCATATTACATATTTTGTTGCAGGAAGATATACCGGAAGTACGCGATGAAATATGCCGAAATTTGATTGAGTTTAAAAAGTCGGCAGACATAAATAATCAGCAACAAGATGGCATGGTTTCATTATTCGTGCAACAGTGATGGCATGGTTCGTTTTATGCAGAGATTTGTGAGTTCTTAATGATCTCACTTTGAGAGATGAGATTTTAGAAGAGACTCACAAATCAAGGTACTCCATTTATCTTGCGAGTACCAAGATATTTAAAGATCTTTAGAGACATTTTTGGTAGAACGACATGAGGAGAGATGTGGCTGACTTTGTGGTGAGATGTCTCACCTACCAACCGGTAAAAATAGAGCATTAGAGATCTGGAGGTCTTTTGCAGCCTTTGGATATTACAAAATTGAAGTGAAATGATATTACCATGGATTTTATCGTTGGTCTGCCAAGGGTAACTACGTAATACGAGCGATTGTGGACAGACTGACGAAATCAACTCATTTTTTGTTGATTAGCAAGAGCAAGTCTTTAGAGAGGTTAGTCGATTTGTATATTGATGATATCGTTTGTTTGCATGGTGTTCCGTGATCTATTGTGTCAGATCGCGATCCTCACTTCACCTCGTATTTTCGGAAGCAGTTGTAGAATGCGCTTGGTATGAAGCTGAAGTTTAGTATAACTTTCCATCCTTAGACAGATGGTCAGTTAGAGAGAACTATTCAGACCTTAGAAGATATGCTTTGCGCTTGTGTCTTAAAGTAGTCAGGAGAGTGGGACAAGCCTTCTCACTTTGGAAGAAGTTCAAATGACTATGAATACAAGAAAAAGATAGTATGTCATTTTTGCAAAGAATCGGGTTAGATCAAACCATTTTGCCCAAAGAGGAGAAGCGAAAATAGAAGAGATAAAAAGAAAGTGGCCAGGCATGTTATATTGGTAGAATTTGCATACAATAACAACCATTAAAAAAGTAAAAGGAAAACGGTTTTACTGCGGAGGCATGTAAATTCTAATTATGTCATGAGAATGTAAATTGCATGAAATACTTGCTTAAACTAATTTGTTAACTGCCTAATAATTTTTGAAAAAAATTATTTTCATTCATGTATGACATCGATGTTTGTGGGTAGCATCACTGCAAACCCTCACGAGACCTTACTCGTCCACTGGGGTAACCCAGGAGTTTAAAAGGCTTGTTGCATGAGCTAAATGCAACCGTGATTCCTACGAAAGTGAGTTAGGAGCTGTATATTATTTGGTACATTGCATGCATTGTTTATTGCTAGTTCTTAGCATATTAGTTTTCTTTATTAGTTGTTAAGGGAGTAACAAATATTCAAGCATGAAGGTATTTGATAATGCATGAAATGCATATCATTTTATTACAATATGCATACATTTTACTGTGTTTTGAAAGATTAAAACTCATGTATTAGTGCATGTAGGTGTGTGAACACCCCAAATTTTAAAAAAAATCCAAAAAACTCCATTTTTTCCCCCGACCTCACATCTTCTGAATAATCGGGTCAACTTCTGATAAAAAATCCATTCATTTCTCAGATTCACTGGAATCCAGATTCAAATTTTATTTCTGACCCAATTTTTGAACCAAATCGGATATCCAGATCCAATTCTAATCCTGAATCTCTTATTTAAAAAAAAATCAAATTCTTCATATTTTTTCAGAGTCTTTTCTCAATTCAGGGTCCAATCTCAATTCAAAATCCGAATTCTAATATTTTACCAAAAATCTCGGACCCAGACCCATATTTGAAACCAATTTCCAAAATTAACCCTGTATTTTTTCAATAACCTCATTTTCAGAAAATCTTAAAATTTCAAAACTAATATTTTATAAAAACTCCAAAAACCTTATATCGATCCTCTCCATCATGTTTTAAATTTCTTTTCTTTAAGAAAATATACAAAAAAATAAAATTTCAGGAAATAACCCTAGCCCATTTATGAAAATCTTTAACCCAAAAATCTTCTCTTTGGAAAATTGAAATAAACTAAAGGACCATTTTAAAATTTTCTCAACGGCTTTCCGTTAGTCGCAGGAGTCCCTTTCGATCCTTCTCCTCGGTTTATTTAACAAACCATCTAGAGTCGATGAGTTTCACCGCTCTTTCACCCCCGCACCCTTCTCTCTCATCTTCTCTGATCGCGTTTCACCCCTCCACTACGATCTCTTCTTTTGCCTCTGATCTCTCTCCTTTTCTCCTCTTTTTTTTTTTCTTCTTCTTATTTCCTCTCCTGGCTTTTCTCATCGATTGAGGGAGCTTTGATCCCAACAACAGCAGCCGGAGGTAAGTGGTTCATCTTCTCCCCTTTTCTTCTATACTGCTTATCCCTCATGTTTCTTCACTGCATTCTTTTCTGATTTTCCATAAGTTTCCTTCCCCTTTTGGCTTTCCATAAGAATTCTTTTTTTTTTACTGGATTTCATTCTTCTACATTCTTATTGGCATAAATGGTGAGATCGACCTGCATATAGCAACGTCGATTTACCAGATGCTACAGTGAAGGAATATTCATATTCCAACAGATTTCCTCTTTTTCGGAACTCCTTTCTGAATTTCCTTGATGTTTTCCTTTTTTTTAGTTTATGGTTCATTGTTTGCACTCGTATGGTATGGTCTATTTTCGATTTTGGTTTTATCTTACCTACACCCTTCATGACGGGTTCAGATGGATTTTTCTCATTGTAGCCGAACCATTACACCTGCAAATCCCCCTTAATTCCATAGGGTATATTCGTATACCACACATTGCAATCACATATCTGTTTATGGAATGGAGTGTCTGCTTGTATATAATATGTCCTTCATACTACCGTCATTTTGTAGTCAATGTCATTGATCTTCAAACCGGAACTGAACTATCGATTGTAAGCAGGGGATGGTGCTTCTATCCTAGGCAACAATGTAACTATAATTTCATTTGCAAAGACTGTGGTTTATTGCTGCAAAAAGGATTTTGGAAAATTTTAGACTTTTAGATCCCATGTGACTAATCATTTCACTAGAGTAACTTGTTATGAAAACCTGATGCTGGAAGATATAGTCATCAATCTTCCATTTTAAATCAGTTGCAGATCTGTTCTTAGGAAGTAATTTAAATCAAAGGCTTGAGGCAGTTACCCAAAAGATAGCATGATTGAAAAGGGAGATATGATCAACCATTGTTTTCGCATGATGTTTTAATATTGTATCGCCCATCAATTTGGTAATCATGTTTTCGGGTGATGCCCTTGTCGATTCATGTTGCCACCCCACTTACTTGTTCTATTCATTTTATATTGATGTTCATTTGACATTGGCCCAACATTCTAGCGTTATCAAATACTACTTATTAGTGTGTTTGTAATGAACAACAAACTAATGCTACAACCTCCACCATTCAATACATTTTACCTCCGGCACCCTCCTATGTGCCATATAACTATACATCCATCATTGCTGTTTACATATAGCACATTGTCTCAGTGCCATCACATGCTCATCTTTAGCATTTTTACATTCTTCCCTGTGAATTCACTCACCCTGTTATTACTTCGGCACCCATTGTAGTAAGTCAACACCCACTACCTCTCCATTCTCCAGCCTCACATCCCACCCCACTTGCGCACCATTCACTCACCTGCACAACAACCACCTGCTAATTGCACTGTTCATTAAACATACCTTTGCACTGACTATATTTTTTTCATTTTTATTTTTATTTATTAATCACTTACCATCTTCACTGATTCACCTATAATCTTCATCAGTTCATTTGTTGTTTATTTAGTTCAGTTGTTTAGTTCATTTGTCGTTAACCTGATTTATTTGCTTGATTTGTCTACTTGATTCATTGGTTGTTTGTTTAATTCATTGATTCACTTGCCCACTGACTCAATCACTGCTAACTCTGCAATAAGGGTTGGATTCTCTATATCTGGTCTTGTTTTAGCTGGTTCAGTCCCAGGTTCGGCTCAGAGGCCTAGACAAAAGTCCAACTCTGGGCCACTAAACAAACATGGAGATCTTGCCAAGAAGTTTTTTGGTCTTCAATTTGGAGGTGTGACTCTAGTAGTGCGCCAAAATTTTGGCCCTCTTGTTCCAGTACTTCATACCACGAGTCTTATAACTTCAGGCCCAATTTCTTCAGGACCACTTAATTCTTCTGGTGCACCACGCAAGGTTTCTGGACCATTGGATTCTTTTGGATCAGTCAAATTATACAGTGCATCTATTGTTCATAATCAAGCTGTCACTAATCTTAGTCATGAGAAGGACTATTCCTTCAAAAGGAGCTTCCCAAAGTCGATCTTTTTGGTCATTGACTCTGTTATTTGTGATGGGATTCGCATCTGGTGGATTCATTCTTAGAGCTGTGCACGATCCCATTCCTCTAATCGTAGTTGCAATCATCTTTGGGCCAGTTACTGCATAACCATTATCTCCTGCATTACATCCCCTCGTCTTACCACTGCTGTATTTATAACATCATACTCACTCCTTCACACACCACTGCACTTACACAACACCCTGTGTAACATCTATATAATTGTCTACATTTATTCATAGCATGTTTCAAATCCACTATACACCTCTGTTACAACACTCCCACACTCAGCACTCTTCCCTTTACAACACTTTCACATTATCCCCCTTGCTCTCTCTTATATCAGACTACCTTCCCATACAAGATACCATTCACTGCATTCTGAGCTTTTGCACTAAGTACCCGATGCTTTGCATTTTCCACCTTGGACCTCACTGTTACAGGTGCATATTACATCATGCATCTGTTGTTTTCCTTTTCTGCACTTATCACCATACCTTGCATTACCCTTCAACACATACTCCACCATCACCCTCACTTCCCACTTACTTATCACTGCATCTAACACTTTCCTCGCCACCTAGCATTTGTTAGGCACCCCTTCAAACCTGTTTCACAGCATCCATCACTTCATTCAATACACATTTCATCCTCCCTTGCATCTATATTATTCACCATATCTTTCATTTTTACATCCACCATCACTACCACCTCTCCAATGCATATTTCCATTACATATATTTTTCTTTCCAAGCATGCATTCTTAATTGTGTACATCACATGTATCTTCTTATTTAGTATAGGTATAGTACTTAGGTTCTATACATGCATCCTTTATCTATCCCAGGTATCATCCCTGGCTAAAAAGCATATGCATTTTCATGTAGATTTTCCTCATTAGCATTAAGGCATTATCATGTGCATTCTAGTTTCAATTTAATCTCTGAATTTCTTTTCATATTTTGCAGAGATATATGAAAGATGTTAATTCCTCCTCTTAGACTAGGACTTTACCTTTTCAATTCCAGTTTAATAATTGTAATAGCTAGATATAATGAGAATTCATTATATTTCTAATATTAGAATAGAATGTATGGGCATGTAAATATCATAAATTACCTGTTTTCATATCATTTTTTTATTTTCTGAAAACCCATAATGGTGAAACACGAATGACATGTGCATCATTCTAATAAGAGGTAATTAAATCCTAAGCAAATGATTCACATTGATGGCCATAGTCAAAATGTGGATAATGCTTAAGATTTTTAACTTTTATGGAATAACATTGGATCCACACTTGGATCTCTTTAAAAAATCACCATACTTTCTAAACTTTTTTTCTTCCTTTATCAGAGTTTAACTTGAAATTAACTTAAAATATATATCAATGACCATAGTCAGGATATATTGAGAGTTAATTTCATTTCAAACTCTATAAAGACACCGAAATATGTTTTATTCTTCATCTGAATTTAAATATAGATTATTATATAATACATTTTATGACTATAGTCAGAAATGTATTATATCTTCAATCTTATTTCAATTCTCCTAAAGAATGAAATATGCTTTTCAAATTCAATTTTCAAAATCTTTTAATTCATTTCATCATTTAGGGTAGAATTACATCATTCTTTCAAATTATTTTAAATTTTCTTCAAAAATCAAGTGATTTTGAGATAATTCTTCAAATATCTTCTTCATTTCTCAAATCAATCTTCAATTCTTATTCAAATTCATCTTCCTATTCTCAATTCTATTTTATTTCAAAATTCAATATTCCAAATTCAAAGTTCAATTTAACTTTGAAATTTCAAATTCATCTCTAAATTGAAAATTCAGCTTCCCATTTCAAATCAAACTTCAAAGTTCAATTCAACTTTAAAATTCCAAATTCATTTTTAGAACTCAATTTCAAAGTCAATTCAATATTTCAGATTGAATTTCAAAGTTCAATTCAACTTTGAAATCCCAGATTCATCATCTGATTTCAAAATTTCAAGTTTTAAAACAAGTTTATTTTCTATTCTTCACTTCAAGTTCTCAAATCCCCAAGTTCTTTTGAAAATTTTTGAGTTTTAATCTTCAAATCACTTTTGAGATTAAGATTAGTGCTAAATTCAAGTCCATTTTTTTTAATTCAATCAGGATTTCTCAAATCCAATTCCAATCCAAATTTAATCTGGATTTCTTGAATCCAATTCGAAGTTCTATCTGGATTTTCAAAATCCAGATCTATCTTCAAATCCCATCTGGATTTCCAAAATCCAGATCCATCTTCTAATTTCATATCGGATCCAATTTCATTTAGAATTCCAGATTTCAAAATCCAAATCCATCTAGGATTCCAAATTTCAATTCCAATTTTTCTAAATTCCATCTAGGATTCCAGATTTTCAAATCTAATTTCATCTTGGATTCAGATTTTCAAATCCAGTTCCATTTTCTAAATTGATTTCCAATTCCAAATTCAATTCTATTGTTCATAATTCATCTAGATCTCAAGATTCCAATTTCAATTCCTATTTTCAAAACCATTTTTTTTTCCAAACCCATTCTTTGAGTTTGAAATCAATTTAATTCTTATTTCAGGTTTTGAAATCAAGAATTCTTTTTCAGAATTGATCCATTCAAATTTAAAGTCCATTTTGACTCTGAGACTTCATTTTCTTCAAAAATTCTATCTCAAGTTTCAAAATTCTCTTCAAATCCAAGAGCTATCTTTAAATCTTTGACTATTCCAAGGCTTAGAATTTCAAAGTCTCTTCTTCCAAATCTATTGCTCAAAGTTGTAAGTTAGATTCAAAGTCTAACTTTTTCAAATCAATTTCAACCTTTTTCATTCCTCCAAGTATCTTCAAATTTATTTCAAAAATCACTTAAAAAATCAAAAAAAAAAATCTGAATTATTCTTCTCAAAAGAGCATACATCTTTGCATTCGCACATGCATGATTCTTTGTGCATTCTTAGACTTAGAATAAATTCTTAGACAATATTAGGTAAAACAAAAGGCATAAGTTTGATCCTTGGTTCGATTATCCCTGGTAAAGGTGTCAGAAACGGTCGAACCTTGTATCGATGAGCGAATCCTGTCTCTCCATTTTCTCATAAATTTTAAAAAATGGAGGCAAGCAATTTTCAAAATCATTTTCAAAATTAAGGTCAAGTGAGACCTTTGCAAAAGAGTTTCTCTCTCTTCTTTCTTTTCTCTTCTCTCTTTTTTTCTATCTTTTATTCCCCTTCAAAAAGGGAATAAAGGCTAGAAAAGAAAAAGAGAAATACAAGAGAATTTTTTTTGCAATGATCACAAGGTGCAAAGGAGCAATGGTTCGAATTTCACTCAAATTAGAGTTATAATGAGGAAGATAGAGCAATTTTAAGTTTTAAAGTGATTTTCGAGGCCATTTAGATCCAAATCCGACCCAAGAGCTCAAGTTTGGATCTTAGACTAGATCTAAACCCTATATATCCATAAACCCACGTGATTCAAAGTGTTTTTTCATGAGCTTTTACCGAAAACCCCCTCTTTATAATGCATTTAGGTAGTTATTGGTAAATAGTACATAGTTTAGCATTTATGAGAATTAATTTTGTATTTAGTTGGCTTTTAGAACTAGGAATAACTTTAGGTAGTATAAATAATATAGAAAAATAGGGTTACACATTTTTGGAGTCTTGGAATTGCTGCTCAACCCTTCTCTCTCCTCTTCTCTCGCTCTCACGCCCTTTCTATTATGTGTTCTTCCTTTCCTCTTCTCCTCCTTCTATATTCTTGTTTTTGTTTCTCTTTGCTGTGTATGTGTTGTGTTTTCTTATAGGTGCCGCAGACCTTACGGGAGTTCTCCTCAGTGGTTTTCCGTCTGCATCAACGAGGAGCGGCCGTGCCTTTTCCCTCATGCGGCTTTCTTCTTCTCTTCGTCTTCCCCTTTCTTGATTCGACTTCCGTACGGATGTAACAATGTAGAGGAACAATGCAGACCTCCAAGGAGGTGATGGGTGTGATTTCAACCTCCTTCAATCGCTCTTTCTCCCCCCTCTATCGTCGGACAACCCTAGAGGTGAGTCTTCCCATCCTTTTCTTTAGCTAGATCAAGTCGAGTCATGTTCGGATGCATGTCATTTTTCTAATTTTTTTACAGTAGTTCCAGCAACTTGAAATCATATTTTTCTCTGTCCTAAGATCGAGTTTTTTTCTTAATTTAGATTGTTAATTCATTTCATTTTTTTAGCTAATTATGAAAATCGGCTAGACATAGTCTAGCTGGTTTTGAGTGTTTTACAAAGTTTATGTTGAGATAAGATCTTATGAATAGCTCTACCGATGACGAAGCTTCTTTGTAAGAGAGTATAGTTTGTATTGGACGCCCAGTGTGATGAGAGTTTCCAGGCCTTGAAAAGAAGCTTACGACTACACCAGTGTTGATGTTGCCATTAGGGCAAGGTGGCTTTGTTATGTACACAGATGCCTCAGGCACAGGTCTATGATGCGTTCTGATGTTGCACATGAAAGTTATCACATATGCATATTGTCAGTTGAAGGTTCATGAGAGAAACTACCCTACTCATGACCTAGAATTGGTGGCAATGGTCTTTGCTTTGAAGATTTGAAGGCATTATCTGTATGATGAGAAGTTTGAGGTTTTCACAAACAATAAGATTCTCAAGTACCGCTTTGTACAGAAAGAGTTAAATATGAAACAAAGGAGGTGGTTTGAGTTGATAAAGGATTATGAGTTCACAATCGCTTACCATTCAGGAAAGGCGAATGTTGTAGCGGATGCACTTAACCGCAAGGCATAAGGAGTTTTAGTAGGCTTATGAAGTTTGACTTAGGATCTCATTGAGTGAAGACCCTTTAGAGCTGAGGACGTCAATATCATCATCTCCAGTATGGCTGTGATGATAGATATTATGGAGCGGACAATAGAAAAGCAGAAGAATGATCTCAAGTTTTTTCATACGGTAGCTGCATGTTAGGATGACAAGCAAGCTCTACACCTTCAGAAAGATGAAAGCATCTGGTATGGGAAGAGGTTATAGGTACCTAGTGACCCTTAGATCAGGGAAGAAGTGCTTGGTGATGTGCATAAGAGAAAATTTACTAGATACCTTGATAGTACAAAAATGTTTAAAGACTTGCAGAGAAATTACTGGTGGAGTGGAATGAAGGGGGGCATAGCAGAATATGTTTTGAAATGCTTGACTTGCCAATGAATGAAAATAGAACATCGAGACCTGAAGGTTTACTACAACAAATAGAGATCCATCAGAGGAAATGTGAAGGTATCATGATGGATTTTTTCGTTGGTGTAACCAGAACCTACAGAGGTAACGGTGTGATTTGGGCGATTGTTGATCAACTCACCAAGTTGGCCCATTTTCTTTCGACCAGGACAAACAGTCTTTGGATACTACAAATTTATACATACAGAAGATCATGCTACTACATGAAGTACCTCTATCGATCATCTTGGATCGAGACCCATGTTTTACATCGAAGTTTTGGGGACAGTTGCAGAAGACTTTGGGGACTCAGTTGAAATTCAGTACACCCTTTCATTTTCAGACAAATGGTCAATCAAAGAGGACTCCTTAGACAAATGGTCAATTAGAGAGAAAAATTTAGACTCTGGAGGATATGTTGAGATCATGTACCTTGGATTGAAAGGGTGAATGGGATAAACATGTTGTGTTGGCAGAGTTTGCCTATAACAATATCTACTATGCGAGCATTGGCATGGCACCCTACGAGGCCCTATATGGACGAGCATACATATCACCAGTATATTGGTAGGAGGTTGGTGCACGTACATTAGATGAACCAGTGACGATAGAGAACTATACTGAGAAGGTGTGTATGATTCATGATAGATTACAGACGACTCAGAGTAGACATAAGCGTTATTCAGATCGTCGATGTCGAGAACTCATATTCGAAGTTGCAAATTTCATTTTTATGAGGGTTTCTCCTACCAAGAGTGTGTTTAGGTTTGGAAAGAAAGGGAAGCTCAGTCCCAGATTTGTAAAACTATTTAAGGTTTTGGAGAAAGTAGGCACAACAACATATAGATTGAAGTTACCACCCTAGTATACAACGATCCATGATGTGTTTTATGTGCCAATGTCAAGGAAGTATGTACCTAACCCATCACACGTGATTCAGTATGAGGATATTGAGGTACAAGAAGATTTGATCATAGAAGAGCGCCCAGTTGAGATTAAGGACCATAAGGAAACAATATTGAGATCGAAGACTGTTTCCTTAGTGAAGGTGTAATGGCAACACCACAAAATTGAGGAGTATATGAGGGAGCCTGAGGCTGGCATGAAGGAGAAATAGCCTTACCTATTCGAGTAAGTACAAATTTCGTGGCTGAAATTTCTTTAAAGGGGGTAGAATGTAACATTTGCGATTTTGATTTAGCTTAACTTTTAAATTAAAGTTAAAATCAATTTTTAATTTAGGCAAAATTCGAGAGTCTAAGTTGATTGGACTGTGTTTTGAACTAAAACTAGGTTTCAAGAGAGACACAGGGGGTCACGCCCAGCCTAGTAGGGTGTCAGGCGTTGTTAGGGTGGCCCATAGGGGTTTAGGGGTGACTCAGGGTTATATGAACCCAAGATATGTTAGGTTCAGATCCAAACCTAAGTTTTGGATCCAATTTTGATTTGGATCTTATGTTTGGATATGGATCTTTAAATTAAGTTTTAAATTTAGATTCTTGTTTGGTTCCTAGATCCAACCCAATTGAGTTTGGATTCAAATCAGAGTTTGTGGATCCAGATCACTTGGATCTGAACCTAGGTTGGGTGCCACCTAGATGAGACCCATATTGCTATTTTTAGAGGATATTTAATTAATTATTTCATTTAATTAAATTAATTTGGAGGGTTTTAGAGAGGGTGGGATGTCTCCTCTAGTGGACCCCACATTAGTTAGGTTGGATAGAGTTTTATTCGAGTTGGACTCTAGAGAGTCCATAGTCTTTTGGGACTCTTTAAGAAGAAGAGTTTTATTTTTTGTAGAAGACCCATTAGATGAGGCTTCTAGGTGGGTTGACCCACCTAGTGGACCCCACTTAGTTGTTGCTAGGGATAAGTCTTATCCTTAGTAGGAGAGAGAGAGTCTCATAGGGGGGCGGATGACCCCTTATGGTGGGCTTTTAAGCCCTTTACCTCTAGTCGCCTATTCATTTTCATCATCATCATCTTCTTCTTCTTTCTCTTTCTTCTTCCTTCTTTTTTTAAGCTTTTCTAGCAAACATTGAAGCTCCTTCAAGGTTTGAAGATAGGAGACCATGATCATTCTACGTTTGAAAACCCTATTAAGGTAGATACATCAATCACATAGACATAGAGCTATCCAAACACATAAAATATGCATCGACATGATTTTTAGATCTGAACCAATGAGGATAAGACCTTGAAACACCTCTCTAATTGTAAGACTCGTAATTTTTCAGATGATTTCTGAATAAAATTCATGAGGCATTTATCGGTAAAAATAACATTTTTCTCAGAATGCGAAATGAATCAATTCCTACGAGTCAGTTATACTTAAGATATTCGTCGCTTTGCGAATATATGCTCAAACACTCTGGAAGCCATAACTTTCTACCTGAACGAAATCAGTAGATTTCTACGAGCCAACTTTCTTAGTTACGTCAATACGAAGAGAATGACGTACTTAGAATTTTTCGGAAAAAATCGTCGAAAACCCAAACTTTTTGCGGGACCCACAAAAATATTGGTGGGACCCACAGAAATATTCCTCAGAAAATATCTGGTGGGACCCACAAAAATATCCCATGGAATTTCCATGTGGGCCCCACACCAAAGGAACCTCTTGTCTTTAATTTAAAGCAAGGGGTAGTTTGGTAAATAGGTTAAGCCTTATCCTTTAGAAAGGCAAGGAAGGCTTGCCTTCCTTGGCCTATAAATAGAGCCCCCCCCTCCTTGAAAACTCGCCATCCTCTCTCTCTCCTCTTCTCTCTCCTAAACCTCTCCTACCAAGCCTAACCCACCTGAGCCTGCTTGACCTGGTCTGAGCCTACCTGACCTGGTCCTAGCTCACCTGACCTAGGTCTGAACTTACTTGACCTGGTCCAAACCCAGTTGACTTGACTTAAACCTGGTTTGGTTTAAATTCAAAGTCAAGCTCCTTTTTGGTCCAGATTCCGGTTTGGATTTCTGAACCCAGGCTTAGCCTACTTGAGCTGAGTTCGAACCTGCTGAACCCAGTTGACTTGGACCGAACCCTGTTTGGTTCAAACCACTTAGGTTGAGTAGCTTGATCTACTCTACCTCTTTCTCAACTAAGTCGGCTTTATCTGACTTAGTCTGACCTCTCGAAGGAAGGCTCAAAGCAAAGGAGCACCCCAGAGCCGTTTCTTACATAATTTGTAGTAAGTTTGCTTCGTTGATCCATCTCTCTCAAGTATTTGATTGTTTGTATATAGCATATACTTTCTGAAGTAGTATCTTGCTTTAATTCTTGGTTGAGCCTCTTTTGGACACTTTGGTGTTCACCCGCTCACCTCGTAACTATCGTCGGATATATATGTTCAAATACGCAGTATATGCATTCTTCAAAATGATATCTCGCCTTAGTTCTTGGTTGAGCCCTTCAAAACACTTCGGTGTTCACCCGCTCGCCTCGTAACTATCTTTGGATACGAATCTAGGTGTATATTTGCTGATTCTGCCGAAGCATCTTATATCACATAGGCTATGTAAGTTACCTTTGCCGTCGTGTCGTATGATGCCAAGGCTCCTGTTTTCTGTAATTTTCGATTAATGCACTTTCGATTATGCATTTACTTACGCCGTCGTGTTGAAAGACACCAAGGCTCCTGCTTTCTGCAAGTATATACGTAGAATATTTTGTTCGGTTTCACACCCCGAACAATAGTATATGCATTTCCTTACGCCGCCGCTGTATAAATCACAAGCTTCTGCATATATTACATATATGGCTTGTAAAATGAACATTCAAATGAAGATCAACTCCAAATCGCCAATGTGATTCCCTTATCACTCCTCGTTCAAGATTCTGCTTGACGAATGAAGCCCCTATTAGAAAGGCTTCACTTTTTGGCAAAATGCTATTTACGTAAAGACTAAGTCAATTACGTAAAGCTAAGAATAGCTCAGAAAGAACGTAGCATGATACTTTGTCATACAACAGAGTGCTACCCAGTTCAAGGAATGCCTTCTACAACGTGAGAGGGTTCGTCTCACCACTGCCGATACAACAGGGGAGGTGCTAACGAAATGGTTGGCAGAAGAGCTGCCGGAACCAGTTGAACGACATAAATGATGTTCGTTGATGGAACAATGCCAGAATATTCGTATCCCTGTGCCTGCGAGGGCACCTTGCTCGTAAGGGCCGCTGAGCCGGAGTAGAGGTTGCGCCTTGACTAGGTTTGGACTCGCTGCATAAAAATACGCCGAATAGCCGATCTATTTAGATCGAGTCATATGCATGCTCATTGAGAACAGTTACACAACCAGACTCGTAAGGGCCGAAGAGCCAGAGTGTGTTGTTTCCACCCAAAGAGGTGTGATTCTCGTGGTGTCCGTAGTGCCAAGAGCGATGTTCTGCATGCATATGAATAAAACTTAAGGTCGCATATACTCCGCGGTTAAAAATCGTGTTAGGGGTACCCCCTCAGTTGATGATTGTGTTGGGGTTGACTGAATGGGGTCGGGTACATACTCCCGTAGTGCTGAGGCACGGACTACCTAAATGGCATGAAAATATCTGTTCAAGTAATTGTAAGAGTGACAGACCCCTTCAGGAATTATGCTCACTGTGGAATGACAGTGATGGTACAGCCTTGAGTGACACATATTTTACTTTGGACCTGATAGAGTCCACGATGGCCTCAATCACTCATGGGTTTTGGGGTCGTGGTTATCCTTAAGATCTAAGGATTGAACCCAACTACTACAAGTAAAGAATGCATCCAAATATGGGCCTAGTAGGGTTCTCCCAGTTGAAACACAGTGCCCTACTATGGATAGGGTCAACAAGCCTCTGGGATATCTAAAATACATAGAATAATCAACCCCCAGAACGTCGAGTTGATGTCCGGACAATTGCTTCGCCCGCGTACCAAGGGTGAAAGAGGTTAAATATCGAAACAATGCATTAGCTTAGGTTCAACGATGCTTGAATGTATGAGTGTATGGAAGTTGTTGAGTCAGTCTTGCATAATCTTTTTGAAGATGTCATGATCAGTATACGACTGGATCGACTGGGCAAAGACCCGTGTTGTATCCGCACGGCTAAGCGAAGCTCGAGGAGTTGTCCTTAGATGCGTGGGATACAGATGTGCCAAGTATGAAGACTTGAGCCAGACATCCCTTTGAGACCTGGAAGAGGTCAAGGCTAAGTCGTGGAAACTTTAGCAGATGTTCAACTCATAGCCCTGAGGAGGCTCTTGCGATATACGCTAAGTCTTGAAGGCTTGAGCGTCGTTATTACGAATTGCGACCCTGAGTGGTCATCATATGTACTTGAGTTGAATTGACATATGATTGCTTGCTTACCATACCATCAGTGGTTCTGACCCCGTTTAATGGGGATTTCAGGTGTTGAACCTGCGTGGTGATATGCGAAGCAAGGCGGCATCAAGTTCCAGGGTTTCTCTAGATAGAGTTGTATTGTTTCCTTTTATTGAACCTATATTGCTTTTCCAAGCAGTGATGTTGTAATAAACATATGGTTTTCGATAAAATGGAACACTTCGATGGTCAATGAGTTGCTTGGCCACATACCTGTAATGCGCTCGGGGTTTTCTAAAACTGACGACTCATTATCGTCTGATTTCGCTGCTAAAAGCTTTTCTGAGTTCCGCTGCAAAGAAAAAAAATAAATTCATGAAAATTTCAACTTAGCCTTGTTTTGGAAATTCGGGGCATTACAGAATTGGTATCAGAGCATGTGTCTGAGAAACCTGGTTCAAGATCCTCCATGGTCACGATATCGCACTGTAAGTATATATTTTATACTTTTGTTCTGATCTGTGGCATCTTTATATAGATGGCAACTCATAACTCGTGCGGTTATTGCTATCATTGCAAGTTCATGCACGATGAGTGAATATGCCCGTATGAAGTCCAAGACTGCCAGTTTTGTGGCGAGGATGGAAATTCTGCCAACGAATGCCAAAGGAAATATACTGACGATATGGGTCGGCGGGCATCAAAGGGTCTTAAGAATGAGACTTCGCGTGTCAGTGGACCGCATCACTCTAGTGTTAGGAGAAACCATACCCTAACGACTTCTGATGAATCACCAAGGTTGAAAGACTTCGATTTGAACTTCCCTGCGGAAGTCATTCGTTCGCCAAGCTACCATCTGGCTTCACATACGCCAAGCTTGAATGACCCGAATAAAAAATGAGATTCCTTTTATTCGCCGATCATAATTTCAGACTCCCAGAGTCTTGATACTACCAATTGGGAGAGTGGACCGGCATCCCTCATCTATCCTCAACATTCGCTTGAAAGTGCGGAAGTGCCGCCCAAGCCGATTCTGGTTGTGCCTAAACCAAGGCCATGTGGCAATAGATGGACTTTTATGAGTTCATCTTCATCAAGAAAATTCAGGTTTTAAAGAGATTGGTGATGTTTTGGAGTTAATAGACTCATGTATATAGTTTCTCAACGCCTCAGTTTGCCAGTACGACATGACGTTTTGTTTAAGGCGATGCTTGTGTAAATGAATGCATATAAGTAAATAAAGCTTTTACTTCCTCATATATATCGAGAAACTAAAAACAAGTGCTTGTGTGTGAATAGATAAATGACTCCTACCACGAGGAGAACCATGTCGAGCGAGGAGTCTCATATGCAAGGATTCCTGCTGGAGACGCTTAACAACCTGGTTATAGCCATCCGTGAAACGAGACCAAAACCAGTCACACCTCGCAACGAGAACCTGGGAAAAATAACCTATGAGAAGTTCCTCAAACTTGACCCGCCAGTTTTCATCGGTAAAGCTGATCCAGAACTAGCAGAGAGTTGGATCGAAGAGACTGAACGTGCCTTTCTGGTATTGGGAGTACCAGAAGAGAAAAAGACCAACTTTGGCACCTACCGATTGAAAGATAATGCATGGAAGTGGTGGAATACCACTAAACTTATCTAGTTCTCACAAGTCGAAGTAGTTCCTTGGATTGACTTTCAGAGAACTTTTATGGATAACTACTTCCCATTATATTCCAGAAATGAGAAAAAGATGAAGTTTCTGGAGTTGGAACAGGGTGATATGAGTCTGATGAACTATACCACCAAATTTCAGAATCTAGAGCGCTACTGCTCTCGATTGTTCGAAACAGACCAAGAAAGGGCCGACAAGTATGTGAATGGTCTGCGTGAAGGGATGCGATCTCGAGTGATAACGAGCATGCCTTCAACCTTTCAGGCTGCAGTAGCAGCAACTTCAAAAATCCAAGAGGATTGGGCGCGATCTAAAGTGGTCATAGCAAAGAAACCCATAGTTAACGGTGGGAACCGTAAAAGGACATTCCCAAGTTGCCAGGGTTCACAATAATCCTTTCAAAAGAAGAAGTTCCAAGGTGGGAACAACACTCAATAAGTCGTGAGGCCAAGGCAGAATACGACCCCAAATGGTTAGCAGTCCAGTTTCAACTGCTCGAAGTGTCGTGTGAACCACCCCGGAAAGCCATGTCCTTGTGACATTGGTGGTTGCCTTTATTGTGGCAAGATGGGCCACTTTATAACGGATTGCACCAAAAAGGCTGCAGATGAACAAAGAAGTAATGCCAGATCTGCCAGACCCTCTCGACAAGCGCCATAACATTCGCAGTTCCAACGACCTCCACTTAGAGTAGAACAAAGACCTGCTGCAGGTTGTGTATATGCTGTAACGACTTAACAAGTCAAAAATAGTGACCTGCTTGAAGGCACCGTACCTGTTAATGGACATGCAACTTACGGCTTGTTTGATTGTGGTGCTACTCATACCTTTATCTCTGATGATTTCACCAAACAACTCCACGCCTCGGTGCAACCAGTTGATAAAATGATCGAAGTGTATAACCCGTTGGGTTCACGCACCAAATGTATCCAGTGCGTGAAAAACTTGGATATTGAGATAGCAGGGCAACACTTGCCTACTGACGCCATCCTGATCGATATGATACAGTACAATGTCATTTTGGGAATGAATTGGTTGACTCAGAATAATGCCAAGATTCTGTGCCGCGAGGGCAAAGTGATTCTATCTCGACCCGGATTGCCTAAGATGGAATACCGGTTATCCAAACCAGTTCCACAGAAATGACTCATATCAACACTTAAGGTACGAAAATACCTTAGGAAGGGTTGTGTGGCTTTCCTGTTGAGTCTCTCGGTGGAAAAATGCAATGACCAACCCCTTAAAAGTTTGGAAGTGGTGCGGGAGTTTCCCGATGTGTTTCCTGAGGAATTGCTAGGACTTCCGCCACTTCGTGAGGTTGAGTTTGGAATTCAATCCTTACCTGGAATAATGCCGATATCCAAAGCCCCATATCGAATGGCGCCAGTTGAACTCAGTAAGTTGAAATGCCAGTTGGAAGAACTGATGGAACAAGGGTTCATCCATCCGAGTGTATCACTGTGGGGAGCCCCGGTGCAATTTGTAAAGAAGAAGGATGGATCCCTTCGGTTATGCATCGATTATTGGATGCTTAACCAGACAACTGTTAAAAACAAGTATCTGTTGCCTCAGATTGAGGACTTGTTTGATCAACTCAGAACATCGAGAGTATTCTCGAAGATCGACCTCAGGTCTGGGTATCATCAGCTCAGAGTTAAAGAAGAGGATATACCTAAGACTACCTTCAGAACGAGGTATGACCATTATGAGTTCGTAGTAATGCCTTTCAGACTCACTAATGAGTCTGCTGCCTTCATGGATCTGATGAATCGGATATTCAGACCATTTTTGGACAACTTTGTCATCGTCTTCATTGATGACATTCTTGTATATTCTGAGAACAAGGAACAACACAAGGAACACTTGAGGATCGTCTTGAAAACCCTTCAAGATAACCAACTCTATGCTAAGTTTTCAAAATATGAATTCTGGCTAGACAAAGTGATGTTCCTTGGCCATGTGATCTCAAAAGATGGAATCGTAGTAGATTCTGCAAAGGTGGAAGCTGTGATGGACTGGAAGCAGCCAAAAAATATCACTGAGGTCCGTAGCTTCCTTGGACTTGCCGGATATTATCGGAAGTTCATACAAGACTTCTCCCGAATCGTCCTACCGATGACGAAATTGTTGAAAAAGGGAGTCAAGTTCGAATGGACTGACCAGTGTAAAGAGTGCTTTGAGGTTCTCAAACAGAGGCTTACCACTGCCCCTGTCCTTACTCTACCTTCTGATCGGGGAGGATTCGTTGCTTATACTGATGCCTTGAGAACGAGTCTAGGTTGCGTGTTGATGCAGCACGACAAAGTAATTGCCTATGTGTCACAACAGTTGAGAGTCCATGAGAAAACCTATCCAACCCACGATCTTGAGCTTGCCGCAGTGGTGTTCACACTTAAAATCTGGCGACACTACCTGTATGGAGAGAAATTTGAGGTCATGTCGGACCATAAAAGCCTAAAATACCTCTTTTCTCAAAAAGAACTAAATATGCGACAACGACGATGGCTGGAATTCCTCAAAGACTATGAATTCACGCTTTCTTATCACCCTGGAAAGACGAATGTCGTAGCAGATGCCCTTAGTCGCAAGACTGTTGGCACTCTGGCCAACCTCACCGGACAATGGAAGCTGATGGAGGATTTCGTCAGCTGGATGCCATTCCTGGCTGATATAGGAAAGATTCGATTGTCATGCCTAACGATCCATATCGAGATCCTCGATCGCATCGTAGCCAAACAGTTCAAGGATCTCCAGTACTTGGAAGTAAAAGCTCGTGCTGAAAAAGATTTCATTTGAAAGAAGATGGAGGTATATGGATGAAAGAAAGGATTTGGGTTCCAAATAACCCTAAACTTAGAAGGAAAGTACTCCAGAAGGCTCATAGTAGCAAGTACACTATCCACCCTGGAGGTACAAAAACATTCCGGGATTTGCAGAGGAAGTACTGGTGGAGGGGTATGAAACGTGATGTGGCTATGTTTGTCTCAAAGTGTTTGATCTTCCAACAAGTTAAGATCGAACATCAACGACCTAGTAGAAAAATGCAACGGATCGAGATTCTGGAATGAAAATGGGAAGGCATTACGATGGATTTCATCATTAGATTGCCTCGATCCAAGAGACAACATGACTCAATATGGGTGATTGTGGACATACTCACCAAGTCTGCTCATTTTATGCCAATCAACACTCGATATTCAATAGAATGATTGGCAGAAATCTATGTTCGGGAAATCGTCAGACTCCATGGAGTGCCGATATTGATCATATCTGATCGTGACCCGAAGTTCACCTCTCACTTCTGGGAGCAGCTTCAGAAAGCCTTGGGGACGAAACTCAAGTTCAGTACAACATTCCATCCCTAAACAGATGGACAATCAAAACGAACCATACAGACTCTTGAGGATATGCTAAGAGCCTGTATGCTGGAATGGAAGGGTGATTGAGATTCCTATCTAGCGTTGGCTAAATTTGCTTATAATAATAGCCACTATGCTAGCATTGGGATGACACCGTATGAAGCCTTGTACGGGCGACCCTGTCGATCACCAATCCATTGGGGTGAAGTGGGTGAGCAAACCTTGGACTCGCCCATTATCTTGTAGCACTACACTGAGCAGGTCCATATGATCAGAAAGAAGCTACTAACCGCTCAGACACGATAGAAGAGCTACGCAGATCGACGGCGTAGGGAGCTCACTTTTGCGGTTGGAGATAAGGTTTTTATCAAGGTCTCTCCAACCAAGAGTATGTTTCATTTTGGAAAGAAGGGAAAACTCAACCCCAGATTCGTTGGTCCCTTCAAAATTCTGAACCGGATCGGAGAGACTGCCTACCGAGTTGCATTGCCACCACAATACGCGCAAATACATGATGTATTTCACGTATCAATGCTTAGAAAGTACGTTCATGATTCTTCTCACGTCATTCAACATGAAGATATTGACATTCGGGAAGATATGACGGTGGAAGAAAGGCCAGTGAAGATCATGGACCGACGGGAGCAAGTGCTAAGAACGAAGGTCATTCCACTAGTGAATGTGAGATGGCAACATCATGGAATCGATGATTGCACTCGGGAGCCCAAAGCTAATATGCGGGATAAGTATCCTCATCTATTCACTTTGTACTCTTAACTGAATTTCGTGGACGAAATTCTTTTAAGGGGGTAATGATGTAAGACCCACAATTTTTAGATGATTTCTGAATAAAATTCATGAGACATTTACTGGTAAAAATAGCATTTTTCTAAGAATGTGCAACGAATCAATTCCTGCGAGCTAGTTATACAAAAGATATTCGTCGCTTTGTGAATATATGCTCAAAAACTCTGGAAGCCATAACTTCTTACTTAAACGAAATTAAGAGATTTCTATGAGCCAACTTTCTTAGTTATGTCAATACGAAGAGAATGGTGTACTTAGAATTTTTCAGAAAAAAATCACCGAAAACCCAAAATTTTTGCAGGACCCACGAAAATATTGGTGGGACCCACAAAAATATTCTTCAGAAAATATCTGGTGGGACCCACAAAAATATCCCATGGAATTTTCATGTGGGCCCCACACCAAAGGAACCTCTTGTCTTTAATTTAAAGCAAGGGGTAGTTTGGTAAATAGGTTAAGCCTTATCCTTTAAGAGGATAATCCTTATCCTTTAGAAAGGCAAGGAAGGCTTGCCTTCCTTGGCCTATAAATAGAGGCCCCCCCTCCTTGAAAACTCGCCACCTGAGCCTGCTTGACCTGGTCTGAGCCTACCTGACCTGGTTCTAGCTCACCTGACCTAGGTCTGAACCCACTTGACCTGGTCCAAACTCAGTTGACTTGACTTAAACCTGGTTTGGTTTAAATTCAAAGTCAAGATTCTTTTTGGTCCAGATTTCGGTTTCGATTTCTGAAACTAGGCTTAGCCTACTTGAGCTAAGTTCGAACCTGCTGAACCCAGTTGACTTGGACCGAACCCTGTTTGGTTCAAACCACTTAGGTTGAGTAGCTTGACCTACTCTACCTCTTTCTCAACTAAGTCTGCTTCATCTGACTTAGTCTGACTTCTCGAAGAAAGGCTCGAAGCAAAGAAGCACCCCAGAGTCGTTTCTTCCACGATTTGAAGTAAGTTTGCTTCGTTGATCCATCTCTCTCAAGTATTTGACTGTTTGTATATAGCATATACTTTTTGATGTAGTATCTTGCTTTAGTTCTTGGTTGAGCCTCTTTTGGACACTTTGGTGTTCACCCGCTCACCTCGTAACTATCGTCGGATATATATGTTCGAATACGCAGTATATGCATTCTTCAAAATAGTATCTCGCCTTAGTTCTTGGTTGAGCCCTTCAGAACACTTCGGTGTTCACCCGCACGCCTCGTAACTATCTTTGGATACGAATCTAGGTGTATATCTGTTGATTTTGCCAACGCGTCTTATATCGCATAGGCTATGTAAGTTACCTTTGCCGTCGCGTCGTATGATGTCAAGGCTCCTGTTTTCTGCAATTTTCGATTGATGCACTTTCGATTATGCATTTACTTACGCTGTCGTGTTGAATGACACCAAGACTCCTGCTTTCTGCAAGTATATACGTAGAATATTTCATTCGGTTTCACACCCCGAACAATAGTATATGCATTTCTTTACGCCGCCGCTATATAAAGCACAAGCTTCTGCTTATATTACATATATGACGCGTAAAATGAGCGTTCAAATGGAGATCAACTCCAAATCGCCAATGCGATTTTCTTACCGCTCCTTGTTCAAGATTCTGCTTGACGAATGAAGCCCCTATTGAAAAGGCTTCACTTTTTGGCAAAATGCTCTTTACGTAAAGACTAAGTCAATTACGTATGGCCTGGCTATGGCCCAGGGTTCCTGCAACCTTGATGGATGCAAGGTACGCACAATGGTGCACTTATATTTCTCGAGTTAAGAGTAGCGATTTCCCACCAAAGAGGGGATATGACACTGAAATGGATAAAAGAAACACACACTTTCTTCGTTAAAGAGAGAAAGTGCTGCTGAAATTTCTGAAGAAACTAAGAATAGCTCAGAAAGAATGTAGCAAGATACTCTGTCATACAACAGAGTGATACCCAGTTCAAGGAATGTCTTCTACAACGTGGAAGAGTTCGTCGCACCACTGCCGATAGAGCAAGGGAGGTGCTGACGAAATAGTTGGCAGAAGACCTGTCGAAACCAGTTGAACGACATAAATGATGTCCGTTGATGAAACGATGCCAGAACGACTCGTATCCCTATGCTTGCGAGGGCACCTTGCTCGTAAGGGCCGTTGAGCCGGAGTAGAGGTTGCACCTTGACTACGTTTGGACTCACTGCGTAAAAATACGTCGAGTAGCCGATCTATTTAGATCGAGTCATATGCATGCTCATTGAGAACAGTTACACAACCAGACTCGTAAGGGCCGAAGAGCCAGAGTGTGTTGTTTCTACCCAAAGAGGTGTGATGCTTGTGGTGGCTGTAGTGCCAAGAGCGGTGTTCTGCATGCATATGAATAAGACTTAAGGTCGCATATACCCCGCGGTTGAAAATCGTGTTAGGGGTACCCCCTGAGTTGATGACTGTGTTGGGGCAGACTGAATGAGGTCGGGTACATACTCCCATAGTGCTGAGGTACGGGCTACCTAAATGACATGCAAATATCTGTCCAAGTAATTGTAAGACTGACAGACCCGTTCAGGAATTATGCTCACTGTGGAATGACAGTGATGGTACAGCCTTGAGTGACACGTATTTTACTTTGGACCTGATAGAGTCCACGATGGCCTCAGTCACTCATGGGTTTTGGGGTCGTGGTTATCCTTAAGATCTAAGGATTGAACCCAACTACTGCAAGTAGATGATGCATCCGAATATAGACCTAGTAGGGTTCTCCCAATTTAAACACACTGCCCTACTATGGATAGGGTCAACATGCCTCTGGGGTATCTAAAATACATAGAATAATCAACCCCTAGAACGTCGAGTTGATGTCCAGACAATTGCTTCGCCCGCATACCAAGGGTGGAAGATGTTAAATATCGAAACAATGCATTAACTTAAGTTCAACGATGCTTGAATGTATGAGTGTATGAACATTGTTGAGTCAGTCCTGCATAACCTTTGTGAATGTGTCATGATCGGTATACGACTGGACCGACTGGGCAAAGACCCGTGTTGTATCCGCACGACTAAGCGAAGCTCGAGGAGCTGTCCTTAGATGCGTGGGATACAGATGTACCAAGTATGAAGACTTAAGCTAGACATCCATTTGAGACCTGAAAGAGGTCAAGGCTAAGTCGTGGACACTTGAGCAGATGTTCAACTCATAGCCCTGAGGAGGCTCTTGCGATATACGCTAAATCTTGGAGCCTTAAGCGTCGTTATTACGAATTGTGACCCTGAGTGGTCATCATATGTACTTGAGTTGAATGGACGTATGATTGCTTGCTTACCAGACCATCAGTCTGAGTTGAATGGACGTTTAATGGGGATTTCAGATGTTGGACCTGCGTGGTGATATGCGGAGCAAGGCGGCACCAAGTTTCAGGGTTTCTCTAGACAGAGTTGTACTGCTTCCTTTTATTGAACCTATACTGCTTTTCCAAGTAGTTATGTTGTAATAAACATATGGTTTTCGATAAAATGAAACACTTCGGTGGTCAATGAGTTGCTTGGCCACATACCTGTAATGCGCTTGGGGTTTTCTAAAACTGACGACTCATTATCGTTTGATTCCGCTGGTAAATGTTGTTCTGAGTTCCGCTGCAAAGAAAAAAAAATCATGAAAATTTCAACTTAGCTTTATTTTGGAAATTCGGGGCGTTACACTAATATTTATTTTCAACTTAAAGAATACATTTTTGGTGGATCCATGTCACCATAGAATAAAAATGAAAAATAGTTTCAAAACAAGACTATTTTCGGGCTTCCAACGTGAAAAACGATTTAAGGAAACTTGTTTTCTTGTTAGTTGTTAAATCTTATTTGTTACATCATGTTTAAGATGTTAATATTAGATTATATTGATGAAATATAAGTCCTATAAGTTTTAAAAATTCAATATAGACTTAAATCCATGTTCTTGTATGAAAAAATAGTTTTTGAAGAAGGTTTTGGCAAAAACTGTAAGACCCACAATTTTTTAGTAAAAATTCTGAATAAATCTATGAAGCATTTTTATGTAAAAATAGCATATGAACCCAAAATGCGAAACAAATAGATTTTAACAAACCAATTATACTTATGATGTGCGTATCCTCATAAATATATACTCAATCAGTTAGGGAGTCATAACTTCCTCCTTGAATAAAATTAGAAGATTTTAACGAGCCAACTTTCTTAGTTTCGTCGATACGAAGAAAATTGTGCACTTACAAATTTTCGTAAAAAATATCGATGAAAGCCTTAAAATCCGTGGGACCCAAAAAAATATTCGATGGGTCCTATAAAAATATCTCACCAAAAATATCTTATGGACTCCACACAAATATCTCATGAAATTAATTAGGTAGGCCCCATAGGGATATAGAAGTCATTTTGTTGCTTTATGCCCAAGTTTGGGTCTTGGATCAAGTAAGGGGTTTTGGATTGGATTCACACCACATGTGGATCCAAAATCCATATTTTTGCCTATAAATAAGAGGAGACCCCTTCATTTTAGAAAAAAATTCAGCCCTCCCTCTCTCTCATCTTTCTCTCTTCTCTTTCTTGGTTCTAGCCTAGACCAAGCCCACTTGTAGTGAGCTTGGACCTGCTGAGCCCACTTGACCCACCTCATTTGGTCCTAGCCTAGGTCTGACCCACCTAACCTAGACCTAGCCTACTTGAGCTAAGTCCAGACCCATCTAACCCATTTGACTTGGACCGAACCCAGTTAGGTCAAGACCACTTGGTCTTAGCAGCTTGACCTACTCTTCTTTTTTCTCAACTAGGTTTAACCCATCTGACATAGTTTAGCCTCTTTAAAAACTGTTTGAACCCAGTTTAGCCAAAACTAGGTTTGCAGCAGGCTAAAGCACAACTGAATCCATTTTCACCTGTTGGAGGGTAGGTTTGATCACTAATCAGTGCCAAAGCTCTACCTTTCTTGATATATATATATATATATGCTTTCCACATATTACAAATATATGTATTTGCTTATGCTTTTAAGATTGTCATCGCATCGAACGATGCCAAGGCTCCTGCTTTTTGCATATTACATATATATGTATTTGCTTATGCTTTTAAGATTGTCATCGCGTCGAATGATGTCAAGTGTAATGCCCCAGATTTCTAAAACAAAGCTAAGTTAAAATTTTCATGATTTTTTTGTTTGCAACGGAACTTAAAAAAACTTTTAGTAGCGGAATCAGACGATAATGGGTCGTCGGTTTTAGAAAACTTTGGGCAAGTCACAGGTTTGTGGCCAAGCTCTCCTTGACCACCAAGGTGTTCCATTTATCAAAACCACTTGTTTATTACAAACCTTCCTGCTTGAAAAAATAGTAATTAGTTTTAATAAAAGAAGCAGTACAACACTGTCTAGAGAAACCCTGGAACTCGATGTCGCCTTGCTCCACATATCGCAACGCTGGTTCAACACTTGAAATCCCTATTAAACAAGGTAAAAACCACTGATGGTCTGGTAAGAAAGCATTCATCCATATACTCATTCAACTCAAGTAAATACATTGACCACTCATGGTCACAGTTTGCAATAACGACACTCAAGTTTCCACGACTTAGCGTATATCGTGAGAGCCTCCTCAAAGCTAAGAGTTGAATATTTCACTTAAGTCTGCATGACTTAGCGTGAGCCACTTCAAGGCTGTGATTTGAACATCTCGCTCAAGTCTCCATGACTTAGCTTAGACCTCCTCAGGGTCTCCTCTGGAATGTTAAGCTCAAGTCTCCATACTTGGCACATTCGTATCTCATGAATCCAAGCGCAAGCTCCTCAAGCTTAGCTTGTCGAACGAATACAACTTGGATCATCGCTCAATCGGTCCAGTAGTATACCAATCATGGCATCTCCATTGAGGTTTTGCAGGACTTGACGCAACAATGTTTATTCACTCATACGTTCATACATCGCTGAACCTAGAGCTAATGCATTGTTTCGATATTAGCGATTTACTCCCTGATACACGAGAGAGTTTTGTTCAAGCATCAGTGCGACATTCTAGGGGGTGATTATTCCATGTATTTTAGATACCCCAGAAGCCTGTTGACCCTATCCATGTTAGGGCGATAGTTTTTATATCGGGATAACCCTAACAGGCCGGTTCGGATGCATCCTCAACTATAGTAGTTGAGTACAATCCTTAGATATTTAAGGATAACCACGACCTCGAAACACCTGAGTAACTGGAGGTCCCATTGAACTCTATCTGGTTTATAATCAAATACATGTCACTCATGATTGTACCAGCATCGTATGCCATGGTGAGCAATAGTCCTGAAGAGGTCTGCCGGTCTTACGATTACTTGTCGGATATATGCATACCATTCGGGCAAGCCAGTGTCTCCCGCAATGATGACATATGTATCCGACCTCATTCAGTAATCCACCCTAACATGGTCTTCAACCATGGGGTTCATGAGACTTTAAGTCTTATTCATATGCATGCTTGACTCTGCTCTCGGCATCTACGGTCATCACAAGCATCTCACCTCTTTCGGGTGGACAACGTACTCCGACACGATGGCCCTTACGAGTCTAGTTGTATAATAGTATCTTCGTGAGCATACATATGACACAATCTCAACGGATCGACTTCTCGGCATGTCTCACCGTAACGAACAATTGGCCTAGTCAAGGCGCGACAACTACTTTGGCTCTGCGGCCCTTACGAGTAAAGTGCCCTTCCAGGCGAACATGAAAATGAGCCATTCTGGTAGTGTTCTGACAACAAGGCATCCTCATGCCATTCAATTAGTTCAGATAACTCTTT
Source organism: Nuphar pumila (assembly GCF_984573655.1). Lineage (NCBI taxonomy): Eukaryota > Viridiplantae > Streptophyta > Magnoliopsida > Nymphaeales > Nymphaeaceae > Nuphar > Nuphar pumila. The sequence continues at coordinate 50,671,973 of NC_143265.1, read as the reverse complement.
TGTCAACCATTTCAACAACACTTTCTCTTCTTCGACGGCAGGAGTGAGTCGATCCTTTCTACTTTGTAGAAAGTACCATTTAGAACTTCGACAACACCTCCTCTGTATGATGGAGTAACATGCTATGTTCTTTCTGAACTTGTTGAGCTTCTTCAAAAATTTTAGCAGCACTTTCTCTCTTTGATGGAGAAAGCGTGCATTTTTTTTAAGCTCAGAGTGTATTTTTTCATAAATTCAACAACATTTCATCTCTTTTGACAGAGAAATTGCTATTCTTAACTCAGAGATGAATGTACACCGTTGTGCGTACTTCACATCCATCGAGGTTCGATGGAACCTTGGGCCATATCCAGGCCATGCACAAGTGACCTAGGTTTTTACGAAAAAACACTTTTACGCAAAGGCAAAGCCTTTCCAATAAGGGCTTCATACGTCAAGCAAAATCTTGATCGATGAACGATAATAGAATCACATTGGCGATTTAGAGTTGATCTCCATTTGAACGCTCATTTATACACACTATATGTAATATAAGCAGAAACATGTGCTTTATAAGGCGGTGGCATAAATGAGTGCATACTTATTGTTCGATGAGTGAAACCGAATGAAATATCTTACATATATAATTGCAGAAAGCAGGATCCTTGGTATTGTTCGACGCTACGGTAATACTAAATGCATAATTTAAATTACAGAAAGTAATAGCCTTGGCATCGTTCGATGCAATAATGAATCTTTAAATACATATATACACGGAAATCAATATCTAACGATAGTCACAAGGCGTGCGCGTTAACACCAAAGTGTCCTAAAGGGCATCAACCAAGAACTAGGGCTAGATACCATTTTTAAGAATGCATATACTGCGTAACTCAACGTATATATCCGACGATAGTCATAAGGCGTGCGCGTGAACACTGAAGTGTCCTAGAGGACATCAATAAAGGACTAGGGTAAGATACTACTTCAGAAGATATACTAAATATATCACATCAAATACTTGAGAGAGATGGATTGGTGAAGCAAACTTACTTCTGATCGGTGAATAACAACTTTGGAACGCTTCGACTGCTTCAAATTATGTTTGAACCTTCATTTGAGAGGTCAAACTAGGTCAGATGAGTTCGACCTAGTTGAGAAAGAGGAAAAGCAGGTCAAGCTGCTAAACCCAAGTGGTTTGAACCAAACCTTGTTCAGTCCAAGTCAATTGGGTCAGGCAGGTTCAGACTTAGCCCAAGTAGGATGGGTCTGGGTCAAGTGAATCAAATCTGGGTTTGAGACCAAAAGAGACTTTGACTAAACCCAACTAGGTTCAAGCCAAGTCAAGTGGGTTTGGACCAGGTCAGACATGCTCAGACCAGGTCAGGCAAACTCAGACCCACTCAGGCAGGCTAAGCTAGGTAGGGGAGGTTTAGGAGAGAGAGAGAAGGCAAAGGAGGGTGGGTCAATTTTTTTATGAGAGGAGAGAGGGTGGCGAGGGCTATTTATAGCCCAAAATTACTTGGTCTCTAAGTAATCCTTTTTACCATTTTGCCCTGTCTTTTCGGATAAAGATGGGAGGTTCTTTTGGTGGTGGAGCCCACATAAAATATTTCATGGAATATTCTATGGGTCCCATTAGATATTTTTTGAGGAATATTTTTGTGGGTCCCACCAACATTTCCGTGGATTCCATAAAAATTTTGGGTTTTCGGTGATTTTTTTTCAAAAAAAAATTGTGTACGTCATTATCTTCGTATTGACGTAAATAAGAAAGTTGCCTCATACAAATATCTTGATTTTATTCAAAGAGAAAGTTATGACTCCCTAACAGTTTGAACATATATTCATGAAGACACAAATATCCTAAGTATAATTGGTTTGTAAAAATCGATTCGTTTTGCATTTCGAGTTTATGTGTATTTTTTACATGAAAATGCCTCATGAATTTATTGAGAAAGTTGCAAAAAAATTACGGGTCTTACATCATTACCCTCTTAAAAAAAATTTGTTTGCGAAATTCTGTTAAGAGTACTAAATGAATAGCTCAGGATACTTATCCTGCATGTTGGATTCGGGCTCCCAAGTGCAATCATCTATCCCATGATGTTGCCATCTCACTTTAACAAGTGGGATGACCTTCGTTCTAAGCACTTATTTTCGACGGTCCACGATTTCTACCAGTCTTTCTTCCACCACCATATCTTCTTGAATTTTAATGTCTTCATGTTGGATGACGTGGGAAGGGTCGTGAACGTATTTTCTAAGCGTTGACATGTGAAATATATTGTGTATTTGCGTATATTACAGTGACAATGATACTCTGTGGGTGGTCTCTCCTATCTAGTTTAAAACTTCAAAGGGACCAACGAATCTGGGGCTGAGCTTTCCCTTCTTTCCAAAACAGAACACAGTCTTGGTTGGGGAGACCTTGATGAAAACCTTGTCTCAAACCGAAAAAGTGAGTTCCCTATGCCTTTTATCTGCGTAGCTCTTCTATTAACTCTAAGCAGTCAGTAGTTTCTTTCTGATCATATGGATTTGCTCAGTATAATATTGCAAAATAATGGGTGAATCCAAGGTTCACTCACCCACTCCGTCCCAATGGTTTGATGATTGGCAAGGTCTTCCGTACAAGGCTTCGTATAATGCCATCCCAATGCTAGCGTGATGGCTATTGTTGTAAGCGAATTCAGCCAATGCTAAGTGAGAGTCTTAATCCCCTTTTCATTCCAACATACAGGCTCTTAACATATCTTTAATAGTTTGTATGGTTCGCTCAGATTGCCTATCAGTTTGGGGATGGAATGCGGTACTAAACTTGAGTTTTGTCTCCAGGGCTTTCTGCAGCTGCTCCCAGAAGTGAGAGGTGAACTTCAGGTCACGATCATATATGATCGATATCGACACTCCATGGAGTCTGACGATTTCTCGAACGTAGATTTCTGCCAATCTTTCGGTTGAATATCTGGTGTTGATTGGTAGGAAGTGAGCAGACTTGGTGAGTTTGTCCACAATCACGAGAATGTCATCAATGAAGACGATGACAAACGTGTCCAAATAGGGCCTGAACACTCGGTTCATCAGTTCTATAAAGGCAGTTGGCGCATTCATGAGTCCAAACGGCATTACTACAAACTCATAATGGCCATATCTCATTCTAAAGGTTGTCTTGAGTATATTCTCCAACTTAACTCTGAGTTGATGATACTCCGACCTGAGGTCGATCTTGGAGAACACTCTCGTTGTTCTGAGTTGATAGAATAAATCCTCAATCCGAGGCAACATGCATTTATTCTTAATAGTTGTCTGGTTTAACATCCAATAATCGATGCATAAACGTAAGGATCCATCATTTTTCTTTATAAATAGCACCGATGCTCCACACAGTGACACACTGGGATGGATGAACCCTTGTTCCATCAGTTCTTCAAACTAACATTTTAGCTCACTGAGCTCTGCTGGCGCCATTTGATAGGGGGCTTTTGATATTGGTGTCGTTCCAAGTAAGGATTGAATTCCAAATTCAACCTCATAAAGTGGCGAGAGTCTTGGCCATTCATTAGGAAACACATTGAGAAACTCTCGTACCACTTCCAAACTCTCAAGGGGCTAGACATTTGAGATTTCTGCTGAGAGACTTAGTAGGAAGGCTACACAACCCTTTCTAAGGTATTTTTGTGCCTTAAAGAGTTGATATGAGTCATTTTTGTGGGACAAGTTTGGATAACCGGTATTCTACCTTAGGCAATCTTGATCGAGATAAGATAACCTTGCCCTAGCGGCATAAAATCCTTGTATGATTCTGGGCTAACCAGTTCATTCCTAGAATGACATCGTACTGCACCATGCCAATTAAGATGACATCAGTAGGCAAATGTTGCTCTGCTATCTCTATATCCAACTTTTTCACACACCTGATACATTTGGTGTGTGAACCTAACAGATTGTATACATTTGGTGCATAAAGTTATTCGGTAAAATCATTGGATATAAAGGTATGAGTCGCACCACAATCAAACAAGATGTAAGCGACATGTCTATTCACAAGTATGGTGCCTTCAATCAGGTCACTATTTTTTACTTGTTCAGTCGATACAACATACACACAACCTGCTGTAGGTCTTTGTTCTACTCTAGGTGGCGGTCCTTGGAACTGAGGGCATTGTTGTGCTTGTTGAGAGGGTTCGGCTGGTCCAGCATTCCTTCTTTGTTCATTTGCAGCCTTCTTGGTGCACTCTCTCATAAAGTGACCCATTTTTTCACAATAAAGACAACTACCCGTGTTACCAGGACACGATCTTTCTGGGTAGTTCAAACGACACTTTAAGTAGTTGGAGTAGGACTGCTGACTATTTTGAGTCATATTCTGCCTTTGGTGGAGGCTTCACGACCTGCTGAGCAAAGTTCTTCCTCTGGAACTTTCTCTTGCGAAAGGGTGGTCGTGATCCCTGCCAACCTGGGAACATCCTCTTGCGGTTCTCATTCTCCACTATCGATCTCTTTGCTACGATCACTTTTGATCGCTCCCAGTCAACTTGAATTTTTAAAGTTGTCGCCACAACAACTTAAAAAGTCTGGGGCATGCTTGTTATGACTCGAGACTGCAACCCTCTCTTGGTCTGTCTCGAACAACCGGGAGCAGTACCACTCAAGATTTTGAAATTTGGTGGTATAGTCGATCAGACTCATATCACCTTGCTTCAATTCCAAAAACTCCATCTTTTTTTTGTTTCTGGAGTGCAACGAAAAATAATTATCCATAAAAGTTCTCCGAAAGTCATCCCAAGGGACAACCTCAAGTTGTGAGAACTGGATGATCTTAGTGGTATCCTACCACTTTCGTGCATTATCTTTCAGCCTATATGTGTCGAAGTTAGTCTTTTTGTCCTCTGGTACTGTCAATACCAGAAACACACACTTCATTTCCTCGATCCAGCTTTCTGCAAGCTCTAAATCGGCTCTGTCGACGAAAACCAGTGGGTCAAGTTTGAGGAACTTTTCATAAGTTATTTCTCTCAGATTCTCATTGTGAGGTGGGGCTGATTCTTGCCTTGTTTCACGAATGAAAATTACTAGGTTGTTGAGTATCTCTACCCGAAACCCCTGCGTATGAGACTCCTCACTTGGCATGATTCTCCTCGTCGTAAGAGCCATTTATCTATTCACACACAAGCACACATTTTAGTTTCTCGATGTATACAGAGAAGTAAAACTTTATTTACTTTATATACATTTTATTACATATACATCGCCATTATATACAAGCGTCACGCCACACTAGCGGACATTGGACGCGAGAAACCATACATATGAGTCCATCGACTTCAAACATAACCAGTTTTCTAGGAACTGGGTTTCTTGTTTGACATAAACAACCTAAAATAGGCCTATCGATTGCCACATCACCTTGGCTTCAATGCAATTGCAGTTGGCTCGGGTGGTACTTCTGCACTCTCAAGCGAATCTTGTGGATATACTAGTGACACCGGTCCACTCTCCCATACAGTAGAATCATGAATCAGGGAGCTCGAAATCATAATGGGATAGTAGAAGGACTTGTATTCTTCATCTTGGCTGTTCAGGCTCAGCGTATGTGATGTTGGTCCATTCTCCCATATAGTAGCATCATGACTCAGGGAATCCAAAATCATAATGGGATAATAGAAGAAGTTGTATCCTTCATCTTGGCCATTCAGGCTCGACGTATGTGATACCAGGTGATAGTTTGACAAGCGATTGAATTTTGCAAGGAAGTTTAAGTCAAAGTCTACCAGATGTAGTAATTCATATGAAGTCGATGAGGTACTACTACTCCCAACACTTGAGTGATGTGGTTCACTGATGCGCGAGGTCTCATCTTTAAGACCAAGCGATGCCCGTCGACCCATATCGGCAGTATATCTCCTTTGACATTTATTGGCGAAATGCACATCTTCACCACAATACTGATAGTCTTGGACTTTCAATAGGCATATCCACTCATCGTGCATGAACTTGCACCGATAACAGTAGCCCCGTGAGTCGTGAGTTGCCATTTATACACAGATACACCCAGATCAGAAAAAGGATAAATTTTATACTTACAGTGCGATACCGCGAATAGGACAGATCTTGAACCAGGTTTCTCAGACACTTGCTCTAATACCAATTCTATAACGCCCTGGATTTTCAAAACAAAGCTAAGTTAAAATTTTTATGATTTTTTTTCTTTGCAGCGAAACTTTGAAAAGCTTTTAGCAGCGGAATCAGACGATAATGAGTCATCAATTTTAGAAAACTCCAGGCAAGTCACAGGTATGTGGCCAAGCTCTTCTTGACCACCAATGGGTTCTATTTATCAAAACCACTTGTTTATTACAAACATCACTGCTTGGAAAAGCAGTACTTAGTTTTAATAAAGAAAGTAGTACAACACTATCTAAAGAAACTCTGGAACTCGATGTCGCTTTACTCCGCATATCGCAACGCAGGTTCAACACCTAAAATCCCCATTAAACGGGGTCAGAACAACTGATGGTCTGGTAAACAAACATTCATCCATACATTCATTCAACTCAAGTAAATGCATTGACCACTCAGGGTCACAGTTCACAATAACAATGCTCAAGTCTCCACGACTTAGCATATATCACGAGAGCCTCCTCAGAGCTATGATTTGAACATTTTGCTTAAGTCTGCATGACTTAGCGTGAACCTCTTTAGGGCTGTGATTTGAAAATCTTGCTCAAGTCTCCATGACTTAGCGTAGACCTCCTCAGGGTCTTCTTTGGGATGTTAAGCTCAAATATCCATACTTGGCACATCTGTATCCCATGAATCCAAGCGCAAGCTCCTCGAGCTTAGCTTGTCGAACGGATACAACTTGAGTCTTCACCCAATCGGTCCAGTAGTATACCGATCATGACACCTTCATTGAGGTTATGCAGGATTTGACGCAACAACGTTCATTCACTCATACATTCATGCATCGCTGAATCTAGAGTTAATGCATTGTTTCGATATTAGCGGTTTACCCTCTGGTACACGGAAGAAGTTTTGTTTAGGCATCAACACGACATTCTAGGGGTTGATTATTTCATGTATTTTAGATACCTTAGAAGCCTATTGACCCTATCCATGTTAGGGCGCTAGTTTTTATACCGGGATAACCCTAACAGGTCGGTTTAGATGCATCCTCTGCTATAGTAGTTGGGTTCAATCCTTAGATATTTAAGGGTAACCGCGACCTTGAAACCCTAAAGTGACTGGAGGTCCCATTGAACTCTATCAGATTCATAATCAAATACATGTCACTCGTGGTTTTACCATCACCGTATGTGATGTCTTCTTTTAAATCGTTGTAATTTTGAAAAGATTTTTATATGAAAAGCATGTGAAAACCAGACATCAAATAATAAAAACCGGTTCTCACTAGTGGATGAGACCGAGTCGAACTCAGGGAACAAGAATATTTTGTATTCAAGCACACAATTCTAAACTAATCTTTATTGCTGAATTATGGAAATGTAAAATGTTCAGAAAAGTAAACACAACTAGCTATTACAACAAATGAATACCCTTCGCAGAGGGCGTAAAGTGCAATATTTACAAACCCAATTAAATTCCTAAATTCTAAAATAAGAGAAAAACATCTTCTATTCTTGCACTTCCCATGTCATGCAATCGCTTCTGCTCCACTCCTGTGCGAACCTGCACAAATAAAACGAACACGAGCAGTACCAGAGATAGAAATAGAAACCTATATTAACTAGCTAAATGTTAAAGAACACTGAAGAATATTATCAAAAGACTTCCATGACAATTGAAACTACCTTAACTAACACAAGTAACTAACACTCCACTTTATGAAATCTAATTATTTCAATTAATGAACAGTAAAGACAATTAACACTTTATTAACAAGCTATGCACTTACAATATTGAAAAATACAACACTAAAACTTTTGAAAACAGTAAAATCAAGAATTTTAATCATCAAGGAATGACTTAATGAAAAACAAGCTGAAAACTTACACAGACATAGCAAAAGAAACACATTTGTAAAAGATATTGACTAAAGCAAAACAAGAAAAATCCTTGGAAGAAAAACAAACAGCAAATCGACCTATGTCAACTAAAAATATAGAAAATAAAATGTAAAACAGAAACAGGATGTTGCAAAACAGAAAATATGAATATGAATTTACTAAAAAAACAGGATTTTATCAAAATGAAAAGAAAAGGAATTTAAAAGAAAAACTGAACTGAATGAAAAAGAAAAAAAAACAGACATGATCTAATTGAGAACAGAAAATCCACTAATACTCAATCAGTTTATGGATTCAGAGATAGTTCCGGCAATTTAAGAAGGCTCAGGTTTTCATTACAAATGTGAAGAGAGTTTGGCTAAAAACAGATCAAATGTATTAAACACTAGAAATCAGATATTAATCTGAACTTCTAGCTGATTGAAATCAGGTAACCGAACACAAATTGGATTCAATCTTGATCGCCGGAAAAAAAACACAGACATCAATCTAGGTGATCGATCAAAAATTTTTAGAGCATAGTATTGTAATCCGGTGACATTATGGATTTCAGACTATCAATCTCGAATCAAAGTTCATTTAACTACAGCATCAATTACAAAAATCAAAGATCGGAAAAAAAAATGGAAACAGAAATGATCGAGTAAACAAAACTTTTTTTCTTTCTGTTTTGATTTTCTTTAACAATAGACATCCACCGGAATTTCAGATAGTCACCGGAGTTCAAATACAGACCGGAATTCAAATACAGATCGGAATTCAAATACAGACCGGAATTCAAATACAGACCGGAACTCTTCACAATTCCGATCTGTTTTATTTTCTTTCTTTCTGTTTTTTTTTTTTTTTGAAATTAAGATTCAGCAGATTATCCTTCAGAAAGAATTAAAAACGAAGAAGAAGAAAACTAATTGGAAGAAGAAGAAGAAGAAGAAAAAGAAGAAGTAGAAGGAATTACTTACCGGAAAAAGAAGGAAGAGGTGGCTTCCACTTCAGGCGCCGCCATCGATTGAAGATCTCCTTGCCACCGGATGATGAATAGTTGCTGCTGCTGCTGGAAGAAGAAGAAGAAGAAGAAGAAGAAGAAGAAGAAGAAGAAGAAGAAAAAGAAGTAGCGTGAGATCCGACAACTGGGAAACGGAAGGAAGAGGGGAAAAGCAGAGGGGGAAAAGAAAATTTTGGCGCAAAAACATGGAGCCCCTTTCCGATCTGCTTTACGCCCCTTTTTAAAAGGGTTCAAACCGGTTGGAACCGGTTTGAAACAACCTTTTTTTTATTTTCAAAACTTCCAAACCGGTTCCAGCCGGTTTGGTTTTTCACTTTCTTCTTTTTAGAAATACAAACCGGTTCCACCCGGTTTGTATTATTATTTAGATATTTTTTCTTTATTTATTATTTTTATTTTTATTCTTTTCAAAAGTAAAGAAAACTGTGAAAATTTTCAAAAACAAAACTATTTATAAAAGAACTTCAAAAACTAATCTACTATATTTTTTTTCTTCTTTTCTAAAAAAAACACAACACTTAAATTGAATAAAACTATTTTTCTATTTTTTTTTATTTTTTCTTTTTAATAAAAACTAAAACCAACTAAAAAAACTAAAATAGGCATAAGAATGTAAAATAAAACTATTTTTTTATTCATTTTCTAATTTTAAATCATTTTAGCACTTTTACTCAAAAACTAACATAATATTGGGTTTTTGAAACATTATTTTATAAAATCGTGCATATTTAAATGTTAATAAACCCTGAATTATATGCATGATCAAATACCCCCATGCTTATGTTTTGCTAGTCCTCGAGCAAACTAGAAAAATGCAAGAAATCAAACTATCACCTAACTCACTTTCGTAGGAATCACGGTTGCATTTAGCTCATGCAACAAGCCCTTTCAACCCATGGGTTACCCCAGTGGACGAGTAAGGTCTCATGAGGGTTTGCAGTGATGCTACCCACAAACATCTCTGTCATGTATGCATAATATTACACATCCTCATAAGCAGTAGGTAATTAAAGACTTTATTTTCACAAATATTTCCTGTTATTTCAAAATCACAATATAATTAGAATCTTTTATATACCACCACAGAAAAAGAATTTCTTTCACTTTTCTAAATATCACAATTATTTATGTTTCATTCTTAGAAAATCCAATAAAAACATATTATTATTTACTTATCCTCACTCATATGTTTTCTGCACAGGTTTTCTCAATTACACTTCTAAGCATTGAATTTTTCTTTCTTTTTAAGCTCTTTTCTCTCTTTTTTTTTTCTTTTCACGCTTTTTCTTTTTGCGCACTTATTTTTCTCATATAGCCTGCGTGTGGTCTGCTTCTATGCCTTGTGCAATGTCAATATCTTCTATACTTTTTCATACCAAAAGATATCAACTAAGACATAAAAGTGACTTCCTTCATTCACCCTTATAACATGAGAGTCAAACATTTCAACTTGTATATGTTCTCAGTTACTTACGATCATAAAGTTTTCCACTCTCCTTTTCGAAATGGATTTAAAAGTTTCAACTTACATCTAAATTCCATCTACTAAGGATTGTGGAATTATCCAAACAACCTAACGCATGCTTTTTCTCACTTTTTGAGCTCATTTTTATGCTTTTGTTCATTTGCTTAGTTTTTCAAAAATAGAACTATACATATTCATATTTATGATTCAAAATAAACTCTAACATGTATCTATCATCATTTCCTCGAAATCCACATAAACAACCATAATTTTTAGATCTATGTCAGAAAAAATTTTCATGGGGCTTAAAAATCTTCTAAAAACATCAGATTTGAAATAACATTCATATAAGTTCAAACTCTTTCTTTAAAAATCTACTTTTTATGAGAGATGTGTAAACATGTGCAAGAACGTAGACAAAAATATTCTGGTGAGCTACTACACCCTCCCCCATGCTTGAATTACACTGTCCCAGTGGCATTCTCCCATGCTTATGTGAAACTAAGTAAATACATATGAGATAAAATCAATGAGGGAAAGAAAGTAAACTCAATGAAATCTAAAATGTGAAAATATGCCTACCCTGATCATGGTTTATGAATTATGCACATGAACTATATGAAAGTACTCTTAAAAAAATTGTTTTTCTATGAATATTTACAAGATTTTAAAATATATACAAACATGTGTGAGTCCTAAACTTCTAAAAGATCAACATCCTCAATGTCTTGTCCTGTCACAGTATCTGAGAGATAAGGCTTCAGCCGTTGCCCATTTACTTTAAAAATAGCACCCATACGAGGGTCAAAAAGATCTATCGCTCCATATGGAAACACCCTATGCACAACAAATGGACCATTCCATCTTGACTTCAACTTACCTGGAAAAAGATGAAGACGTGAATGATAAAGCCATACCTTTTGCCCAGGCTCGAACTGTTTCCTAACAATATATCGATCATGAAAATGCTTAGTTCGAGCTTTGTAAATCTTTGCACTCTCATAGGCCTCATTACGCAATTCCTCTAGCTCACTCAACTGTAATTTTCTCTCGACTCCAGCTTGGGTCATGTTGAAATTGAATGTTTTTATAGCCCAATATGCTCTATGTTCTAACTCAACAGGAAGATGGCAGAGTTTCCCAAAAACTAATCGAAATGGTGACATACCAATCGGGGTCTTGAAAGCAGTCCTATAAGCCCACAAGGCATCATCAAGGCGCTGAGACCAATTGTAACGCCCCAGATTTTCAAAACAAAGCTAAGTTGAAATTTTCATGGATTTCTTTTTTTTTTCTTTGCAGCGAAACTTAGAAAAGCTTTTAGCAGCGGAATAAGACGATAATGAGTCGTCGGTTTTAGAAAACTCCGAGCACGTTGCAGGTATGTGGCCAAGCAACTCATTGACCACCAAAGTGTTCCATTTTATCGAAAGCACATGTTTATTACAACATTACTGCTTAGAAAAGCAGTGAAGGTTCAATAAAAAGGAAGCAGTACAACTCTGTCTAGAGAAACCCTGGAACTTGATGCCGCCTTGCTCCGCATATCGCCACGCAGGTTCAACACCTGAAATCCCCATTAAACGAGGTCAGAACCACTGATGGTCTGGTAAGTAGGCAAACACCTATCTATTCAACTCAAGTAAATGCATAGACCACTCAGGGTCGCAGTTCGTAATACGACGCTCAAGCCTCCATGACTTAGCGTATATCGCACAAGCCTCATCAGGGCTATGAGTTGAACATCCACGCAAGTCGTCATGACTTCGCATAAGCCTCTTCAAGGCTGTGAGTTAGAATAACCTCTCAAGTCTCTACGACTTAGCCTTGACTTCCTCAGAGTCACGAATGGATGTCTAGCTCAAGCCTTTATGCTTGGCACATCCGTATCCTACGAATCTAAGGACAGCTCTCCGAGCTTCACTTAGTCGTACGGATATCAATGGGGTTCTTTCCCAATCGGTCCAGTAGTATACCGACCATGACACCTTCACAAAGGTTATGCAGGACTGACTCAACAACGTCATCCACTCATACATTCAAAGTAGCGCTGTACCTAAGCTAATGCTTTGTTTCGATAATTGCACCTCCCCCTGGGCTTAGGGGACTCATATCTGGGCGACAACGCGACGATCTGGGGGTTGATTATTCTATGTATTTTAGATACCCCAGAGGCCTGTTGACCCCATCCCCCTAGTAGGACGGTACAGCATACCGGAAGAGATCCTTACTAAGTATCCGAATGCATTCTGCTACTGCAGTAGTTGGGTTCAATCCTTAGATATTTAAGGATAACCACGACCTCCATACCTCTGAGTGACGAAGGCCATCAATGAACTCTATCAGGTTCGGGTGAAATATATGTCACTCAAGGCTGCGCCATCACCGTCTTCCTCGGTGAGAAATTCTGAAAGGGGCCTGCCGGTCTTACAATTACTTGACGAACATTGCATGCCTATAGGGCAGCCTTTGAGAAGTATGTACCCGACCCCAATCAACCACACGGTTTTCACCGTGGAACAAAGGTTTTATTCATATGCATGCTTAACTCTGCTCTCGGCACTTCGGCCTTGACGAGCACTTCACCTCTTTCGGTGGAAACAACACACTCCGGCTCAGCGGCCCTTACGAGTCTGGTTGTCTGATAATTCTCAATGAGCATGCACATGACTCGATCTCTACTGATCGGCTACTCAGCGTATTTTTACGCAACGAGCTCAGGACCTCGTCAAGGCGCTACCACTACTTTGGCGCAACGGCTCTTACAAGTATGATGCCCTTGCAGGTGTCAGGGAGACGAGTCATTCTGACATCGTTCCAACAAAGGACATCATTGTGCCACTTAACTGGTTTTGGCAGCTCTTCTGCCAACCATTCTGTCAACACCTTCTCTGCTCTACCGGCAGTGGTGCGACGAACCTTTCTACATTGTAGAAGGCGTTTCATAACTGGGTAGCACTTCTGCTACGTTCTTTCTGAGCCATTCTTAGCTCCTTCAGGAATTTCAGCAACACTTCCTCTCTTTTACGGAGAAAGCGTGCGTTTCTTTTATCCATTTCAGCGGCATCTCCCCTCTTTGGTGGGAAATCGCTACGCTTAACTCGGGAAATGGATGCGCACCGTTGTGCGTACTTTGCATCCATCAAGGTTGCAGGAACCTTGGGCCATAGCTAGGCCATACGTAATTGATTTAGTCTTTACGTAAAGAGCATTTTTCCAAAAGGCGAAGCCTTTCCAATAGGGGCTTCATTCGTCAAGCAGAATCTTGTACGAGGAGCGGTAAGGGAATCGCATGGGCGATTTTGGAGTTGATCTCCGTTTGAACGCTCACTTACGCGCCATATATGTAATATAAGCAGAAGCCTGTGCTTTATACAGCGGCGGCGTAAAGAAATGCATATACTATTGTTCAGGGTGTGTAACTGAACGAAATATTCTACATATATAACAAAGCAGAAGCCTTGGCATCGTTCGACGCGACGGCGTAAGTAAATACATTGCAGAAAGCAGGAGCCTTGGCATCGTTCGACGCGACGGCGTAAGTAAATGCATAATCGGAAGTGCAGTAATCGGAAGTACAGAAAGCAGGGAGCCTTGGCATCATACGACGCGACGGCAAAGGTAAATTACATGGCCTGTGCGATATAAGACGCGTCGGCAGTATCAGCAGATATACACCTAGATCTGTATCCAACGATAGTTACGAGGCGAGCGAGTGAACACCAAAGTGTCCTAGAGGGCTCAACCAAGAACTAGGGTGAGATACTATTTTGAAGAACGCATATACTGCGTATTCGAACATATATATCCGACGATAGTTACGAGGCGAGCGCGTGAACACCGAAGTGTCCTAGAGGGCTCAACCAAGAACTAAAGTAAGATACTACTTCAGAAAGTATATGCTATATACAAACAATCAAATACTTGAGAGAGATGGTTTAATGAAGCGAACTTACTTCAATTTGAGGAAGAAACGACTCCGATTGCTTCAAACGCTTCGAACGAGGCTCGACTTCGAAAAAGGATCAACTTCGAACTTCGGACGAAAAAGGACTTGGACTTTGACTTTGAACCAAACTAGGTTCAAGTCAAGTCAACTGGGTTCAGACTTAGGTCAAGTAGGTTCAGACCTAGGTCAGGTGGGTTAGGACCAGGTCAGGCAGGCTCAGACCAGGTCAAGCAGGCTCAGGCTAAGTCAGGCAGGCTCAGACCAGGTCAGGTGGGCTCAGGTGGGCTAGGCTAGGTAGGGGAGGTTTGGAAAAGGAGGAGAGAGAGAGGGGTTGGCGATTTTCTAAAGGAGGGGGGGGTCCTCTATTTATAGGTTCTGAAACTTGGGCCCCAAGTTTCAGAATCCCCTCTTTACCCTTGGGCTTTTCTGAGAATCCCTTCCATGGAAGGTGCTGGAAGGAGCTGGAAGGCTCTGGAAGGTGCTGGAAGGTGCTGGAATATTCTAGAATCTTCTAGAATATTTTCTGAGAAATATTTCTGTGGGTCCCACCCATATTTCTGTGGGTCCCGCAAGAATTTCGGGTTTTCGGCGATTTTTTTCCGAAAAATTCTGAGTACGCCATTATCTTCGTATTGATGCCACTAAGAAAGTTGGCTCGCAGGAATCCTTTGATTTTGTTCAGATAGGAAGTTATGGCTTCCAGAGTGTTTGAGCATATATTCGCGATTCGACGAATATCCTAAGTGTAACTGGCTCGCAGGAATTTATTCGTTTCGCATTCTGAGAAAAATGCCATTTTTACCGGTAAATGCCTCATGAATTTTATTCAGATATTTTCTGAAAAATTGCGGGTCTTACATCATTACCCCCTTAAAGGAATTTCGTCCGCGAAATTCAGCTAAGAGTACAAGGTGAAGAGTTCAGGATATTTATCCCGCATATCCGATTCGGGCTCCCAAGTGCAATCATCGACTCCGTGATGTTGCCATCTTACTTTGACAAGTGGAATGACCTTTGTCCTTAGCACTTGCTCCCGTCGGTCCATGATCTCTACTGGCCTTTCTTCCACCGTCATATCCTCCTGGATGTCAATATCTTCATGTTGGATGACGTGGGAAGGGTCGTGAACGTATTTTCTAAGCATTGACACATGAAATACATTGTGTATCTGTGTATACTGCGGTGGCAATGCTACTCTGTAGGCGGTCTCTCCTATCCGGCTCAAAACCTCGAAGGGACCAACGAATCTGGGTCTGAGCTTCCCCTTCTTTCCGAAACGAAACACACTCTTGGTTGGGGAGACCTTGATAAAAACCTTATCTCCAACCGCAAAAGTGAGTTCCCTACGCCGCTGATCAGCGTAGCTCTTCTGTCGACTCTGAGCAGTCAGTAGCTTCTTCCTGATCATGTGGACCTGCTCAGTATAATGCTGCAACACTATGGGCGAGTCCAAGGTTCGCTCACCCACTTCACCCCAATGGATTGGTGATCTACAGGGTCGCCCGTACAAGGCTTCATACGGTGCCATCCCAATGCTAGCGTGGTGGCTATTATTATAAGCAAATTCAGCCAACGCTAGGTGGGAATCCCAATCACCTTTCCATTCTAGCATACAGGCTCTTAGCATATCTTCGAGAGTCTGTATGGTTCGTTCTGATTGCCCATCTGTTTGGGGATGGAATGCTGTACTGAACTTGAGTTTCGTCCCCAGGGCTCTTTGAAGCTGCTCCCAAAAGTGAGAGGTAAATTTCGGGTCACGATCGGATATGATCGAAATCGGCACTCCATGGAGTCTAACGATTTCCCGAATGTAGATCTCCGCCAATCGTTCAGTTGAGTATCGAGTGTTGATTGGCAGGAAGTGAGCAGACTTGGTGAGTCTGTCTACGATCACCCATATTGAGTCATGTTGTCTCTTGGACCGAGGCAATCCAACGATGAAATCCATCGTAATGCCCTCCCATTTCCATTCTGGAATCTCGATCCGTTGCATTTTTCCACCAGGTCGTTGATGCTCAATTTTTACTTGCTGGCAGATTAAACACCTTGAGACAAATGTAGCCACATCCCGTTTCATACCCCTCCACCAGTACTTTCTATGTAAGTCCCGAAACATTTTCGTACCTCCAGGGTGAATGGTGTATTTGCTGTTATGAGCCTCCTGGAGTACTTCCTGTCTTAGCTCAGGGTTATTTGGGACCCAAATCCTTTCTTCCATCCATATTCCTCCATCTTCTTTTAAATGAAAGAAAGTGTCATCTCTTTCGGCACGAGCTTTTAATTCCAAGTACTGGGGGTCCTTGAACTGTTCGGCTACAATGCGATCGAGGATCTCGATATGGATTGTCAGGCATGACAATCGAATCTTTCCTGGGTCAGCCAGGAATGGCTTCCAACTGACAAAATCCTCCATCAGCTTCCATTGTCCGGTGAGGCTGGCCAGAGTGCCAACACTCTTGCGACTAAGGGCATCTGCTACAACATTCGCCTTTCCAGGGTGATAGGAAAGCGTGAATTCATAGTCTTTGAGGAATTCCAGCCATCGCCGTTGCCGCATATTGAGTTCTTTTTGAGAAAAGAGGTATTTTAGGCTTTTATGGTCCGACATGACCTCAAATTTCTCTCCATACAGGTAGTGTCGCCAGATTTTAAGCGCGAACACTACCGCGGCAAGCTCCAGATCGTGGGTTGGATAGTTTTTCTCATGAATTCTTAACTAACGGGATGCATAGGCGATTACTTTGCCATGCTGCATCAATACACAACCCAGACCCGTTCCCGAGGCATCGGTATAAGCAATGAAGCCTCCCTGACCAGAAGGTAAGGTAAGGACAAGGGCAGTGGTAAGCCTCTGTTTGAGAACCTCAAAGCATTCCTTACACTGGTCAGTCCATTCAAACTTGACTCCCTTTTTCAGTAATTTCGTCATTGGTACGGCGATTCGGGAGAAGTCCTGTATGAACTTCCGATAATATCCGGCAAGTCCAAGGAAGCTGCGGACCTCAGTGATATTTTCTGGCTGCTTCCAGTCTATCACAGCTTCGACCTTCGCAGGATCTACTGCGATTCCATCTTTTGAGATCACATGGCCAAGGAACATTACTTTGTCTAGCCAGAATTCACATTTTGAAAACTTGGCATATAACTGATTATCTTGAAGGATTTTCAAGACGATTCTCAAGTGCTCCTTGTGTTGTTCCTCATTCTCTGAATACACGAGAATGTCATCAATGAAGACGATGACAAAAGTGTCTAAGTATGGTTTGAACACTCGGTTCATCAGGTCCATAAAGACAGCAGGCGCATTTGTAAGTCCGAAGGGCATTACTACGAACTCATAATGGCCATATCTCGTTCTGAAGGCAGTCTTAGGTATATCCTCCTCCTTAACTCTGAGCTGATGGTATCCAGACCTGAGGTCGATCTTGGAGAACACTCTCGCTGTTCTGAGCTGATCGAATAAGTCCTCAATCCGAGGCAACGGGTACTTATTTTTAATGGTTGCCTGGTTAAGCATCCGATAATCGATGCATAACCGAAGGGATCCATCCTTCTTCTTTACAAATAGTACCGGGGCTCCCCATGGTGACATACTTGGTCGGATGAACCCTTGTTCCATCAGTTCTTCCAACTGACACTTCAACTCACTGAGTTCAGCTGGTGCCATACGATAAGGGGCTTTGGATATCGGCGTTGTTCCAGGTAAGGATTGAATTCCAAATTCAACCTCACGAAGTGGCGAAAGTCCTGGCAATTCCTCAGGAAACAGATCGGGAAACTCCCGCACTACTTCCAAACTCTCAAGGGGTTGGTCGTTGGATTTTTCCACCGAGAGACTCAACAGGAAGGCCACACAACCCTTCCTAAGGTATTTTTGTATCTTAAGTGCTGATATGAGCCTTTTTTGTGGGACTGGTTTGGATAACCGGTATTCCATCTTAGGTAATCCGGGTCGAGATAGAATCACTCTGCCCTCGCGGCACAGAATCTTGGCATTATTCTGAGCCAACCAATTCATTCCCAGAATGACATCGTACTGTATCATATCGATCAGGATGGCATCAGTAGGCAAGTGTTGCCCTGCTATCTCAATATCCAAAATTTTCACACACCGGATACATTTGGTGCGTGAACCCAACGGGTTATATACTTCGATCATTTTATCAATCGGTTGCACCGAGGCGTGGAGTTGTTCGGTGAAATCGTCGGAGATAAACGTATGAGTAGCACAACAATCAAACAAGACGTAAGCTGCATGTCCATTAACAGGTACGGTGCCTTCAATGAGGTCACCGGTTTCGACTTGTTCAGTCGTTACAGCGTATACACGACCTGCAGCAGGCCTTTGTTCTACTCTAGGTGGGGGTCGTTGGACTAGTGTTCGTTGTGGTACTTGTTGAGAGGGTCTGGCAGATCCGGCATTCCTCCTCTGCTCATCAATAAGCTTCTTCCTGCATTGTCTTGCAATGTGGCCCACTTTGCCACAGTAGAAGCATCCACCTGTGTCACGTGGACATGGTCCTCTTGCGTGATTAACATGGCATTTTGGGCAGTTTGGGTTGGACTGCAGGTTGTTTGGAGCCATGTTCTGCCTTGGCCTTACAACTTGTTGAGTGTTGTTCCCACCTTGGAACCTTTTCTTCTGAAAGGGTTGTCGTGAACCCTGGCCACTTGGAAACATTCTCTTCTTGTTCCCACCATCAACTATGGGCCTTTTTGCTATGATCACTTTTGATCGCTCCCAATCCACTTGTATTTTTGAAGCTGCTGCCACAGCCGTTTGAAACGTTTGGGGCATGCTGGTGATAACCCGTGACCTTAGCCCTTCTCGCAGTCCATTGATGTACTTGTCGGCCCTTTCTTGGTCGGTCTCAAATAACCGGGAGCAGTACCGTTCAAGATTTTGAAATTTGGTGGTATAGTCAATCAGATTCATGCCACCCTGCTCCAATTCCAGAAACTCCATCTTCTTCTTGTTTCTGGAGTGTAATGGAAAGTAATTATCCATGAAAGCTCTCCGGAAGTCAGTCCAAGGAATGACTTCAACTTCCGAGAACTGGATAATCTTAGTGGTATCCCACCACTTCCGTGCGTTGTCTTTCAGCCTGTACGTGCCAAAGTTGGTCTTCTTTTCTTCTGGTACTCCCAGCACCAGGAAGGCACGTTCGGTCTCTTCGACCCAACTTTCTGCCAGTTCAGGATCGGCTCTACCGGCGAAGACTGGTGGATCGAGCTTGAGGAATTTTTCATAGGTTATTCCACCAAGGTTTTCGCTTCGAGGTGCGACTGGTTCTGGCCTTGTTTCTCGAATGGCAGTAACCAAATTGTTGAGTGTTTCCAGCAGAAATCCTTGAGTATGGGACTCCTCGCTTGGTATGGTTCTCCTCGTTGTAGGAGCCATTTATCTACCACATACAAACAACGTGTTTTAGTTTCACAATGTATATATCGAAGCAAAGTTTTATTTACTTAATATACATCACATTTACACAAGCATCGCCTTAAACAAAACGTCATGCCGCACTGGCAGACTTTTAGGCGTTGAGAAACTAGGTACATGAGTCTATTGACTCCAAAACACTACCAGTCTCTTCTAGGAACTGGATTTCTTTCTTGACCCAAAGAACCCAAAGTATCGTTTACTTCCACATTGCCTTGGTGCAGGCACAACTAGCTTTGGCTTGGGCGGCACTTCCGCACTCTCAAGCGACTCTTGTGGATAGATCAGTGATGCCGGTCCACTTGCCCATTCAGTGGCATCATGGCTCGGAGAATCCGAGACCATAACGGGATGATATAGGTTGTATCCCTCTTCCTGGCCATTCAGACTCGGCGTTGGTGTACCCGCTCTGTTCCCCCATATAATAGTACTTTGATTCGAGGAATCTGAAATCATAATGGGATTATAGAAGGAGTTGTTGCATCCCTCCTCCCAACTGTGCAAGCTAGGCGTACATGATGCCTGTTGATAGCCTTGCGATTGACCAAATCCCTCAAGGAAGTTCAAGTCAAATCCTACCAGAGATGGTAGTTCATCAGAAGTTGCTGGAGTACGGCTACTCTCTCTACTGGAGTAATGTGGCCCACTAACACGCGAGGTCTCATCCCTAAGACCAAGCGATCCCCGCCGACCCATATCGGCGGTATGCTTTATTTAGCATTCGTTGACGGAATGCCCTTCTTCGCCACAATATTGACAGTCTTGGACTTCATATGGGCATACCCACTCATCGTGCATGATCCCGCAACGATAGCAGTATCCTCGGGAGTCGTGAGTTGCCATCTATACAAAGATGCACCCAGATCAGAACAAGAAGTATAAAAACATATACTTACAGTGCGATATCGGGACCATGACGGATCTTGAACCAGGTTTCTCAGACTCATGCTCTGATACCAATTCTGTAACGCCCCGGATTTTCAAAACAAAGCTAAGTTAAAATTTTCATGGATTTCTTTTTTTTTTTCTTTGCAGCGGAACTTAGAAAAGCTTTTAGCAGCGGAATAAGACGATAATGAGTCGTCGGTTTTAGAAAACTCCGAGCACGTTGCAGGTATGTGGCCAAGCAACTCATTGACCACCAAAGTGTTCCATTTTATCGAAAGCACATGTTTATTACAACATTACTGCTTAGAAAAGCAGTGAAGGTTCAATAAAAAGGAAGCAGTATAACTCTGTCTAGAGAAACCCTGGAACTTGATGCCGCCTTGCTCCGCATATCGCCACGCAGGTTCAACACCTGAAATCCCCATTAAACGGGGTCAGAACCACTGATGGTCTGGTAAGTAGGCAAACACCTATCTATTCAACTCAAGTAAATGCATAGACCACTCAGGGTCGCAGTTCGTAATACGACGCTCAAGCCTCCATGACTTAGCGTATATCGCACAAGCCTCATCAGGGCTATGAGTTGAACATCCACGCAAGTCGTCATGACTTCGCATAAGCCTCTTCAGGGCTGTGAGTTAGAATAACCTCTCAAGTCTCTACGACTTAGCCTTGACTTCCTCAGAGTCACGAATGGATGTCTAACTCAAGCCTTTATGCTTGGCACATCCGTATCCTACGAATCTAAGGACAGCTCTCCGAGCTTCACTTAGTCGTACGGATATCAATGGGGTTCTTTCCCAATCGGTCCAGTAGTATACCGACTATGACACCTTCACAAAGGTTATGCAGGACTGACTCAACAACGTCATCCACTCATATATTCAAAGTAGCGCTGTACCTAAGCTAATGCTTTGTTTCGATAATTGCACCTCCCCCTGGGCTTAGGGGACTCATATCTGGGCGACAACGCGACGATCTGGGGGTTGATTATTCTATGTATTTTAGATACCCCAGAGGCCTGTTGACCCCATCCCCCTAGTAGGACGGTACAGCATACCGGAAGAGATCCTTACTAGGTATCCGAATGCATTCTGCTACTGCAGTAGTTGGGTTCAATCCTTAGATATTTAAGGATAACCACGACCTCCATACCTCTGAGTGACGAAGGCCATCAATGAACTCTATCAGGTTCGGGTGAAATATATGTCACTCAAGGCTGCGCCATCACCGTCTTCCTCGGTGAGAAATTCTGAAAGGGGCCTGCCGGTTTTACAATTACTTGACGAACATTGCATGCCTATAGGGCAGCCTTTGAGAAGTATGTACCCGACCCCAATCAACCACACGGTTTTCACCGTGGAACAAAGGTTTTATTCATATGCATGCTTAACTCTGCTCTCGGCACTTCGGCCTTGACGAGCACTTCACCTCTTTCGGTGGAAACAACACACTCCGGCTCAGCGGCCCTTACGAGTCTGGTTGTCTGATAATTCTCAATGAGCATGCACATGACTCGATCTCTACGGATCGGCTACTCGGCGTATTTTTACGCAACGAGCTCAGAACCTCGTCAAGGCGCTACCACTACTTTGGCGCAACGGCTCTTACAAGTATGATGCCCTTGCAGGTGTCAGGGAGACGAGTCATTCTGACATCGTTCCAACAAAGGACATCATTGTGCCACTTAACTGGTTTTGGCAGCTCTTCTGCCAACCATTCTGTCAACACCTTCTCTGCTCTACCGGCAGTGGTGCGACGAACCTTTCTACATTGTAGAAGGCGTTTCATAACTGGGTAGCACTTCTGCTACGTTCTTTCTGAGCCATTCTTAGCTCCTTCAGGAATTTCAGCAACACTTCCTCTCTTTTACGGAGAAAGCGTGCGTTTCTTTTATCCATTTCAGCGGCATCTCCCCTCTTTGGTGGGAAATCGCTACGCTTAACTCGGGAAATGGATGCGCACCGTTGTGCGTACTTTGCATCCATCAAGGTTGCAGGAACCTTGGGCCATAGCTAGGCCATACGTAATTGATTTAGTCTTTACGTAAAGAGCATTTTTCCAAAAGGCGAAGCCTTTCCAATAGGGGCTTCATTCGTCAAGCAGAATCTTGTACGAGGAGCGGTAAGGGAATCGCATGGGCGATTTTGGAGTTGATCTCCGTTTGAACGCTCACTTACGCGCCATATATGTAATATAAGCAGAAGCCTGTGCTTTATACAGCGGCGGCGTAAAGAAATGCATATACTATTGTTCAGGGTGTGTAACTGAACGAAATATTCTACATATATAACAAAGCAGAAGCCTTGGCATCGTTCGACGCGACGGCGTAAGTAAATACATTGCAGAAAGCAGGAGCCTTGGCATCGTTCGACGCGACGGCGTAAGTAAATGCATAATCGGAAGTGCAGTAATCGGAAGTACAGAAAGCAGGGAGCCTTGGCATCATACGACGCGACGGCAAAGGTAAATTACATGGCTTGTGCGATATAAGACGCGTCGGCAGTATCAGCAGATATACACCTAGATCTGTATCCAACGATAGTTACGAGGCGAGCGAGTGAACACCAAAGTGTCCTAGAGGGCTCAACCAAGAACTAGGGTGAGATACTATTTTGAAGAACGCATATACTGCGTATTCGAACATATATATCCGATGATAGTTACGAGGCGAGCGCGTGAACACCGAAGTGTCCTAGAGGGCTCAACCAAGAACTAAAGTAAGATACTACTTCAGAAAGTATATGCTATATACAAACAATCAAATACTTGAGAGAGATGGTTTAATGAAGCGAACTTACTTCAATTTGAGGAAGAAACGACTCCGATTGCTTCAAACGCTTCGAACGAGGCTCGACTTCGAAAAAGGATCAACTTCGAACTTCGGACGAAAAAGGACTTGGACTTTGACTTTGAACCAAACTAGGTTCAAGTCAAGTCAACTGGGTTCAGACTTAGGTCAAGTAGGTTCAGACCTAGGTCAGGTGGGTTAGGACTAGGTCAGGCAGGCTCAGACCAGGTCAAGCAGGCTCAGGCTAAGTCAGGCAGGCTCAGACCAGGTCAGGTGGGCTCAGGTGGGCTAGGCTAGGTAGGGGAGGTTTGGAAAAGGAGGAGAGAGAGATGGGTTGGCGATTTTCTAAAGGAGGGGGGGTCCTCTATTTATAGGTTCTGAAACTTGGGCCCCAAGTTTCAGAATCCCCTCTTTACCCTTGGGCTTTTCTGAGAATCCCTTCCATGGAAGGTGCTGGAAGGAGCTGGAAGGCTCTGGAAGGTGCTGGAATATTCTAGAATCTTCTAGAATATTTTCTGAGAAATATTTCTGTGGGTCCCACCCATATTTCTGTGGGTCCCGCAAGAATTTCGGGTTTTCGGCGATTTTTTTCCGAAAAATTCTGAGTACGCCATTATCTTCGTATTGATGCCACTAAGAAAGTTGGCTCGCAGGAATCCTTTGATTTTGTTTAGATAGGAAGTTATGGCTTCCAGAGTGTTTGAGCATATATTCGCGATTCGACGAATATCCTAAGTGTAACTGGCTCGCAGGAATTGATTCGTTTCGCATTCTGAGAAAAATGCCATTTTTACCGGTAAATGCCTCATGAATTTTATTCAGATATTTTCTGAAAAATTGCGGGTCTTACACCAATCCTTGCGGTCTGGTCTGACTGTCTTTTCAAGAATCCTCTTTATCTCCCTGTTAGATACCTCAACTTGGCCACTGGTTTGTGGGTGGTAAGGTGTAGCAATCCGATGATGCACAGAATATTTCCTAAGTAAGGAAGCTACCTGCACATTACGAAAATGCGTACCACCATCACTGATGATCGCTCTAGGAACTCCGAACCGACTAAAAATGTTGTGCTTAATAAATCGAAGCACCTCTTTATGATCATTGGTCCGGGTGGCCACAGCCTCAACCCATTTTGAAACATAATCAACCGCCACTAAAATATATGTAAATCCAAATGATGGCGGAAAAGGACCCATGAAATCAATGCCCAAACATCAAAAATTTCCACAATCAGAATAGGTAAAAGAGCCATCATGTCGCGCTTGGTAATGCGACCTGTTTGCTGACATCGTAAACACTTCCTACAGAATTCGTGAGCATCTCTATGAAGTGTGGGCCACCAAAATCCAGACTGAAGGACCTTTGCAGCGGTCTTCCGACTAGAAAAATGACCTCCACAAGCTAAAGAATGACAAAATGATAAAATGGAATGATACTCTTCTTCGGGCACACATCTCCGAATCATCTGGTCCGGGCAGGATCTAAATAATTCTGGTTCCTCCCAAAAATAATGTTTCACCTGCGCAAAAAATCTATCTTTTTCATTCCGGTTCCAGTGCGCAGGATACTCTCTAGTAACCAGAAAATTTACGATATCCGCGAACCAAGGTAAACGCTTGACATGAAATAACTGCTCATCCAGAAAAGAATCAACAATCTGTCCTTGATCAATAGATGAATCTATAGTCAGTCTAGACAGATGATCTGCTACAAGATTCTTACATCCACTCTTATCTCGAATCTCAATATCAAATTCTTGTAACAGAAGAATCCAACGAATGAGACGCGGTTTAGCATCCTTTTTACTCATCAAATATCTCAATGCAGCATGATCTGAGTAAATGACAACTTTGGAGCCTAACAAATATGATCGAAACTTCTCAAGTGCAAATACAACAGCTAGTAACTCCTTCTCAGTGGTAGTATAATGCATTTGTGTGTCAGAAAGAGTCCTATTAGCATAATGAATAACATGAGATCGTTTCTCAATCTTCTGTCCTAAAATTGCTCCAACCGCATAATCTGAAGCGTCACACATAATCTCAAAAGGCACTGACCACTCAGGAGATCTGAGAATAGGAGCAGTGGTCAGTGCTCCCTTTAGGGCTAAGAATGCCTTCAGACAGGCATCATCAAACACAAACGACTGGTCTTTCGACAACAGGTTACACAACGGTCTAGAAATCTGACTAAAATCCTTAATGAACCGTCTATAGAAACCTGCATGCCCTAAAAATGAACGCACTTGCCTCACAGAGGTCGGTGGAGCTAATTTGACAATGGTCTCCAGTTTGGCCTTATCGACCTCAATACCTTTCTCAGACACAATATGTCCAAGAACAATCCCCTGCTGTACCATGAAATGACTCTTTTCCCAACTCAACACTAGATTTGTCTCCCTACAGCGCTGAAGTACATGAGATAATTTTTGGAGACAATCATCAAAAGAAGAGCCATAAACCGAGAAATCGTCCATAAAAATCTCAAGGACATCATCCATCATGTCAGAGAAAATCGCCATCATACATCTCTGAAATGTAGCCGGGGCATTACAAAGCCCAAACGGCATCCTCCTATACGCAAATGTACCATAGGGACAGGTAAATGTCGTCTTATCCTGATCCTCGGGATGAACGGCCACCTGGTTATATCCGGAATATCCATCTAAAAAGCAATAATATTGCTGGCCTGCAAGTCTTTCTAAAATTTGGTCGATGAACGGTAACGGGAAATGATCTTTCCTAGTTGCACTGTTCAACTTCCTATAGTCAATACATACTCGCCATCCCGTAGTAATCCTCATGGGAATGCTCTCTCCTTTCTCATTCTTCTCCACAGTGAGCCCAGACTTTTTGGGAACAACCTGGGTAGGACTCACCCACTGACTATCGGAGATAGGATAAATAATCCCAGCATCTAACAATTTAACTACTTCCTTCTTCACCACTTCTTTCATGTGAGGATTTAATCTCCTTTGTGATTCTCTTGAGGGTTTAGCTCCCTCATCCATAATGATCTGATGCATACAAAAGGAGGGGTCAATCCCCTTTAAATCCGCCACAGACCATCCAATAGCTTCCTTGTGCTCATGCAAAACCTGTAACAACTGATGCTCCTGTGAATCTGTTAGGTTTGCAGAAATAATAACTGGGAGAGTCTGCTCTTTTCCTAAAAAGACATACTTGAGTGAAGCTGGTAAAAGCTTCAACTCCAACTCTGGGGGACTCTCTATCGATGGCTTTGCGGACTTCTCAGCTAACTCTGGAAGTGGTTCGGAATGCCAAATCCCTCTGACATTATCTGCCTCACTATCTATTATATCAAGGCGATCCTCTTTGAATGATTCATCAACCTCCTCTTGAGGTGGATCACTCAACAACCAATCATGTTCAGCTTCTATAATATCTTGAATGATATCAACCTCAAAAGAAGCTTCTTCAGTATCAGACTCCATTGATGTACAAAAAATGTTCATCCTCATTTTCCTATTCCCAAATGAAACATCCATCTCACCAGTGCGGCAATTAATGCACGCATTGGCGGTAGCTAGGAAAGGGCGACCAAGAATAATAGGAGTCTGTCTGATGCTATCAACTCCCTCCATATCTAATATCACGAAGTCGACAGGGAAATAACAATCCTCCACCTTGACTAATACATCTTCAAGTATCCCTCTTGGGACCTTAATCGATCTATCCGCTAATTGAAGCGTCATAGGTGTGGATTTCATCTCTTTCAATCCAAATTTATCATAGAAGAAACCCGACAAAATGTTAACACTTGCCCCAAGGTCAAGCAAAGCACGCTCAACAGTAATGTTTCCTATGACACATGAGATGATAGGGGTCCCTGGGTCCTTAAGTTTGGGTGGAGTCTGGTGTTGCAATACTGCACTTATCTGCTCCGTCAAGTATATTTTCTTCTACGCATAGGACCTCAACTTCCTTTTCTGCGTACAAAGCTCTTTGAGGAACTTTGCATATGCAGGGACTTGCTGGATGGCATCTAGTAAGGGAAGGTTTATATGGACGTGCTTGAATATCTCAAGCATCTCTTGCATGTTTACTCCCGACTTACCTAATGCTCTTGGTTTCTCTAACGCCTCAGGAAAGGGGGCTTTAGGAATATGGGTTGTGGAAGGCTCAAATGGAAGAACCCTCTCGCTTTCCTGAGGTAAAACATTAGGGACAAGCTGCTTCTTACTTATCTTCTCTCTTTCTTCTGCAGCCTCCTTCGAATGGTACTGCTTCCCACTTCTAAGGGTTACTACTGCCTGAGCTTGCTCTTGATGTGTATCTGTCATATGCAAACTCTGCATAGGTTCTTTACTCCTAGGGTTAACTATAGGCTGACTAGGCAATGCTCCCTCACTTCTCCTGCTAAGTGCTTCAGCGAGCTGCCCCATTTGAGTTTCTAACTTTGCAATCGACTGGGTATGTGAGCTCAAAGCTTGCAAAATCTTATCTTCAAAAGATTGACTAGGTGAAGGCTCTTGAAAATGGGGTTGAGTATAAGCAGGTTGGGCTGGAGGGTCATTGGATCTTTGGAATCCAGGTGTATAACCACCTTGTCTGGATTGACTCTGGGAAGGGTTAGGGGCTTGGACTTGTGAGTTGCGCCATGAGAAATTTGGATGGTTTCGCCAGCCCGGGTTGTAAGTATTGGCAAATGGATTGGGTGCGGGCCTAGCAAAGTTCTGAGCCATCTGAGCTTGCTCTTGGACAAACTCAGGATACTGTGACGCAGCTGGACACTGGAGAACATGGTGTGCAGGACTCGCACACAACGCACACACCTGCATGGCAGGAGAGGGACCCAACAACAATTGATCTAATTTCTGGGACAGTTGGTCTACCTTGTTGCTCAACTCAAGGTTCATCCCTATTTCGAAAATACCTGCCTTCTTAGTGCTATCCTGTACAGGTGTAACTCTATCAGACCGTGAAGCTGTCGCGTGGTGCATCAAATTCTTGCTTAATGTCTCAAAGAGCAACCACGCTTCATCCTCACTCTTGAGCATGAAAGTGCCCCCACATGCGGCATCAACCATTTGACGATTCTTCTCAGTAAGACCGTCATAGAAATATTGCACCAGTTGCCATCGAGGCACCTGGTGGTGGGGACACTTGCGGAGAAGATCCTTCATCCTCTCCCAAGTCTCATGAAACAGTTCCCCCTCTATTTGCGTAAAACTGGTGATGGCTTTTCGATACTGATTCGTCTTACCGATTGGGAAATATTTTTTTAAAAATTCTCTTTGTATATGTTCCCACGTGGTAATTCTAACTGTATCTAATGCCTTCAGCCAGTGTTTGGCTTTATCTTTCAGAGAGAAGGGAAACAAGGTCAACCTCATAGCATCATCTCCAAAGTTGTTTATTCTCACTGTAGAACAAATCTCTAAGAATTCGTCGAGATGACGATATGGGTCTTCATTGCTAAGGCCATAAAATGAGGGTAGCATTTGGATTACACTGGCCTTAATTTCAAACTGATTTGCTCCTACATCAGGTCTTGTGATGCAGGAGGCGGGAGTATAGGTGTTAGGCATGAAGTACTCCCTAAGGGGACGAGTAATCTGCTGATTCTCAGCCATGGTTGCAGATCTTTGGGCTCTCCTAATAAGGGACTCGGGGTCCTCAATCGGCTCTACCAGCTCAGGGTCAAGTGAGCGTCGCCCTTGCATACACCTCTTACTAGACCGGTGTCGCTCCCGTCCTAACTTTGGGTTTTCTACCTAACTAACGCACTCAGCGGCCAAACCACGCAAACCACAAAACGAGTAAACTAAAAACAACAAAAACTAAACAAACACCACGCAGTTACACATAACAGAGATTATGCAAAGAAATATAAAATCTATGTGTACGGTACCAATCGTACACAATCACCTCTAAGGGAATCCTAATAGGTGGGCTGTGCAGAAAAGTAAGCTCTTCTCTAAGATATGCACATACGTGGTTCTAAACCTAAATGCAAAGCAAACACTAGGCAATAAAGTGAATACTAATATTACGCCGTTCCCCGGCAACGGCGCCAAAAA
This sequence comes from Nuphar pumila, assembly GCF_984573655.1. NCBI lineage: Eukaryota > Viridiplantae > Streptophyta > Magnoliopsida > Nymphaeales > Nymphaeaceae > Nuphar > Nuphar pumila. The sequence continues at coordinate 50,642,382 of NC_143265.1, read as the reverse complement.
TTTGATGTCTTCTTTTAAATCGTTGTAATTTTGAAAAGATTTTTATATGAAAAGCATGTGAAAACCAGACATCAAATAATAAAAACCGGTTCTCACTAGTGGATGAGACCGAGTCGAACTCAGGGAACGGGAATATTTTGTATTCAAGCACACAATTCTAAACTAATCTTTATTGCTGAATTATGGAAATGTAAAATGTTCAGAAAAGTAAACACAACTAGCTATTACAACAAATGAATACCCTTCGCAGAGGGCGTAAAGTGCAATATTTACAAACCCAATTAAATTCCTAAATTCTAAAATAAGAGAAAAACATCTTCTATTCTTGCACTTCCCATGTCATGCAATCGCTTCTGCTCCACTCCTGTGCGAACCTGCACAAATAAAACGAACACGAGCAGTACCAGAGATAGAAATAGAAACCTATATTAACTAGCTAAATGTTAAAGAACACTGAAGAATATTATCAAAAGACTTCCATGACAATTGAAACTACCTTAACTAACACAAGTAACTAACACTCCACTTTATGAAATCTAATTATTTCAATTAATGAACAGTAAAGACAATTAACACTTTATTAACAAGCTATGCACTTACAATATTGAAAAATACAACACTAAAACTTTTGAAAACAGTAAAATCAAGAATTTTAATCATCAAGGAATGACTTAATGAAAAACAAGCTGAAAACTTACACAGACATAGCAAAAGAAACACATTTGTAAAAGATATTGACTAAAGCAAAACAAGAAAAATCCTTGGAAGAAAAACAAACAGCAAATCGACCTATGTCAACTAAAAATATAGAAAATAAAATGTAAAACAGAAACAGGATGTTGCAAAACAGAAAATATGAATATGAATTTACTAAAAAAACAGGATTTTATCAAAATGAAAAGAAAAGGAATTTAAAAGAAAAACTGAACTGAATGAAAAAGAAAAAAAAACAGACATGATCTAATTGAGAACAGAAAATCCACTAATACTCAATCAGTTTATGGATTCAGAGATAGTTCCGGCAATTTAAGAAGGCTCAGGTTTTCATTACAAATGTGAAGAGAGTTTGGCTAAAAACAGATCAAATGTATTAAACACTAGAAATCAGATATTAATCTGAACTTCTAGCTGATTGAAATCAGGTAACCGAACACAAATTGGATTCAATCTTGATCGCCGGAAAAAAAACACAGACATCAATCTAGGTGATCGATCAAAAATTTTTAGAGCATAGTATTGTAATCCGGTGACATTATGGATTTCAGACTATCAATCTCGAATCAAAGTTCATTTAACTACAGCATCAATTACAAAAATCAAAGATCGGAAAAAAAAAATGGAAACAGAAATGATCGAGTAAACAAAACTTTTTTTCTTTCTGTTTTGATTTTCTTTAACAATAGACATCCACCGGAATTTCAGATAGTCACCGGAGTTCAAATACAGACCGGAATTCAAATACAGACCGGAATTCAAATACAGACCGGAATTCAAATACAGACCGGAACTCTTCACAATTCCGATCTGTTTTATTTTCTTTCTTTCTGTTTTTTTTTTTTTTTGAAATTAAGATTCAGCAGATTATCCTTCAGAAAGAATTAAAAACGAAGAAGAAGAAAACTAATTGGAAGAAGAAGAAGAAGAAGAAGAAGAAGAAGTAGAAGGAATTACTTACCGGAAAAAGAAGGAAGAGGTGCTTCCACTTCAGGCGCCTCCATCGATTGAAGATCTCCTTGCCACCGGATGATGAATAGTTGCTGCTGCTGCTGGAAGAAGAAGAAGAAGAAGAAGAAGAAGAAAAAGAAGTAGCGTGAGATCCGACAACTGGGAAACGGAAGGAAGAGTGGAAAAGCAGAGGGGGAAAAGAAAATTTTGGCGCAAAAACATGGAGCCCCTTTCCGATCTGCTTTACGCCCCTTTTTAAAAGGGTTCAAACCGGTTGGAACCGGTTTGAAACAACCTTTTTTTTATTTTCAAAACTTCCAAACCGGTTCCAGCCGGTTTGGTTTTTCACTTTCTTCTTTTTAGAAATACAAACCGGTTCCACCCGGTTTGTATTATTATTTAGATATTTTTTCTTTATTTATTATTTTTATTTTTATTCTTTTCAAAAGTAAAGAAAACTGTGAAAATTTTCAAAAACAAAACTATTTATAAAAGAACTTCAAAAACTAATCTACTATGTTTTTTTTCTTCTTTTCTAAAAAAAACACAACACTTAAATTGAATAAAACTATTTTTCTATTTTTTTTTTTATTTTTTCTTTTTAATAAAAACTAAAACCAACTAAAAAAACTAAAATAGGCATAAGAATGTAAAATAAAACTATTTTTTTATTCATTTTCTAATTTTAAATCATTTTAGCACTTTTACTCAAAAACTAACATAATATTGGGTTTTTGAAACATTATTTTATAAAATCATGCATATTTAAATGTTAATAAACCCTGAATTATATGCATGATCAAATACCCCCATGCTTATGTTTTGCTAGTCCTCGAGCAAACTAGAAAAATGCAAGAAATCAAACTATCACCTAACTCACTTTCGTAGGAATCACGGTTGCATTTAGCTCATGCAACAAGCCCTTTCAACCCATGGGTTACCCCAGTGGACGAGTAAGGTCTCATGAGGGTTTGCAGTGATGCTACCCACAAACATCTCTGTCATGTATGCATAATATTACACATCCTCATAAGCAGTAGGTAATTAAAGACTTTATTTTCACAAATATTTCCTGTTATTTCAAAATCACAATATAATTAGAATCTTTTATATACCACCACAGAAAAAGAATTTCTTTCACTTTTCTAAATATCACAATTATTTATGTTTTATTCTTAGAAAATCCAATAAAAACATATTATTATTTACTTATCCTCACTCATATGTTTTCTGCACAGGTTTTCTCAATTACACTTCTAAGCATTGAATTTTTCTTTCTTTTTAAGCTCTTTTCTCTCTTTTTTTTTTCTTTTCACGCTTTTTCTTTTTGCGCACTTATTTTTCTCATATAGCCTGCGTGTGGTCTGCTTCTATGCCTTGTGCAATGTCAATATCTTCTATACTTTTTCATACCAAAAGATATCAACTAAGACATAAAAGTGACTTCCTTCATTCACCCTTATAACATGAGAGTCAAACATTTCAACTTGTATCTGTTCTCAGTTACTTACGATCATAAAGTTTTCCACTCTCCTTTTCGAAATGGATTTAAAAGTTTCAACTTACATCTAAATTCCATCTACTAAGGATTGTGGAATTATCCAAACAACCTAACGCATGCTTTTTCTCACTTTTTGAGCTCATTTTTATGCTTTTGTTCATTTGCTTAGTTTTCCAAAAATAGAACTATACATATTCATATTTATGATTCAAAATAAACTCTAACATGTATCTATCATCATTTCCTCGAAATCCACATAAACAACCATAATTTTTAGATCTATGTCAGAAAAAATTTTCATGAGGCTTAAAAATCCTCTAAAAACATCAGATTTGAAATAACATTCATATAAGTTCAAACTCTTTCTTTAAAAATCTACTTTTTATGAGAGATGTGTAAACATGTGCAAGAACGTAGACAAAAATATTCTGGTAAGCTACTACACCCTCCCCCATGCTTGAATTACACTGTCCCAGTGGCATTCTCCCATGCTTATGTGAAACTAAGTAAATACATATGAGATAAAATCAATGAGGGAAAGAAAGTAAACTCAATGAAATCTAAAATGTGAAAATATGCCTACCCTGATCATGGTTTATGAATTATGCACATGAACTATATGAAAGTACTCTTAAAAAAATTGTTTTTCTATGAATATTTACAAGATTTTAAAATATATACAAACATGTGTGAGTCCTAAACTTCTAAAAGATCAACATCCTCAATGTCTTGTCCTGTCACAGTATCTGAGAGATAAGGCTTCAGCCGTTGCCCATTTACTTTAAAAATAGCACCCGTACGAGGGTCAAAAAGATCTATCGCTCCATATGGAAACACCCTATGCACAACAAATGGACCATTCCATCTTGACTTTAACTTACCTGGAAAAAGATGAAGACGTGAATGATAAAGCCATACCTTTTGCCCAGGCTCGAACTGTTTCCTAACAATATATCGATCATGAAAATGCTTAGTTCGAGCTTTGTAAATCTTTGCACTCTCATATGCCTCATTACGCAATTCCTCTAGCTCACTCAACTGTAATTTTCTCTCGACTCCAGCTTGGGTCATGTTGAAATTGAATGTTTTTATAGCCCAATATGCTCTATGTTCTAACTCAACAGGAAGATGGCAGAGTTTCCCAAAAACTAATCGAAATGGTGACATACCAATCGGGGTCTTGAAAGCAGTCCTATAAGCCCACAAGGCATCATCAAGGCGCTGAGACCAATCCTTGCGGTCTGGTCTGACTGTCTTTTCAAGAATCCTCTTTATCTCCCTGTTAGATACCTCAACTTGGCCACTGGTTTGTGGGTGGTAAGGTGTAGCAATCCGATGATGCACATAATATTTCCTAAGTAAGGAAGCTACCTGCACATTACGAAAATGCGTACCACCATCACTGATGATCGCTCTAGGAACTCCGAACCGACTAAAAATGTTGTGCTTAATAAATCGAAGCACCTCTTTATGATCATTGGTCCGGGTGGCCACAGCCTCAACCCATTTTGAAACATAATCAACCGCCACTAAAATATATGTAAATCCAAATGATGGCGGAAAAGGACCCATGAAATCAATGCCCCAAACATCAAAAATTTCCATAATCAGAATAGGTAAAAGAGGCATCATGTCGCGCTTGGTAATGCGACCTGTTTGCTGACATCGCAAACACTTCCTACAGAATTCGTGAGCATCTCTATGAAGTGTGGGCCACCAAAATCCAGACTGAAGGACCTTTGCAGCGGTCTTCCGACTAGAAAAATGACCTCCACAAGCTAAAGAATGACAAAATGATAAAATGGAATGATACTCTTCTTCGGGCACACATCTCCGAATCATCTGGTCCGGGCAGGATCTAAATAATTCTGGTTCCTCCCAAAAATAATGTTTCACCTGCGCAAAAAATCTATCTTTTTCATTCCGGTTCCAGTGCGCAGGATACTCTCTAGTAACCAGAAAATTTACGATATCCGCGAACCAAGGTAAACGCTTGACATGAAATAACTGCTCATCCAGAAAAGAATCAACAATCTGTCCTTGATCAATAGATGAATCTATAGTCAGTCTAGACAGATGATCTGCTACAAGATTCTTACATCCACTCTTATCTCGAATCTCAATATCAAATTCTTGTAACAGAAGAATCCAACGAATGAGACGCGGTTTAGCATCCTTTTTACTCATCAAATATCTCAATGCAGCATGATCTGAGTAAATGACAACTTTGGAGCCTAACAAATATGATCGAAACTTCTCAAGTGCAAATACAACAGCTAGTAACTCCTTCTCAGTGGTAGTATAATGCATTTGTGTGTCAGAAAGAGTCCTATTAGCATAATGAATAACATGAGATCGTTTCTCAATCTTCTATCCTAAAATTGCTCCAACCGCATAATCTGAAGCGTCACACATAATCTCAAAAGGCACTGACCACTCAGGAGATCTGAGAATAGGAGCAGTGGTCAGTGCTCCCTTTAGGGCTAAGAATGCCTTCAGACAGGCATCATCAAACACAAACGACTGGTCTTTCGACAACAGGTTACACAACGGTCTAGAAATCTGACTAAAATCCTTAATGAACCGTCTATAGAAACCTGCATGCCCTAAAAATGAACGCACTTGCCTCACAGAGGTCGGTGGAGCTAATTTGACAATGGTCTCCACTTTGGCCTTATCGACCTCAATACCTTTCTCAGACACAATATGTCCAAGAACAATCCCCTGCTGTACCATGAAATGACTCTTTTCCCAACTCAACACTAGATTTGTCTCCCTACAGCGCTGAAGTACATGAGATAATTTTTGGAGACAATCATCAAAAGAAGAGCCATAAACCGAGAAATCGTCCATAAAAATCTCAAGGACATCATCCATCATGTCAGAGAAAATCGCCATCATACATCTCTGAAATGTAGCCGGGGCATTACAAAGCCCAAACGGCATCCTCCTATACGCAAATGTACCATAGGGACAGGTAAATGTCGTCTTATCCTGATCCTCGGGATGAACGGCCACCTGGTTATATCCGGAATATCCATCTAAAAAGCAATAATATTGCTGGCCTGCAAGTCTTTCTAAAATTTGGTCGATGAACGGTAACGGGAAATGATCTTTCCTAGTTGCACTGTTCAACTTCCTATAGTCAATACATACTCGCCATTGTAAACACCCCAAATTTTCACTCACTCCCCCGACATTTCCACTAATCATCAACATTCAGCCTCTGAAATCGCTGGAGGGCAAAATGGTCATTTTCTGAGCCGGACCTTGCAAAAGTCCAAATTTCATCTGAAACTCTCAAATTTTCTCTATTTTTATCTCAGATGTTCAAGATTTTACACCTGACAGGAGACAGACATCTCCAGAGTCTTGGTTCAAGATTGCGTTTCATAAGACATGACATTGCGTATCATTGCATATCATTGCATGAGCATTTCAAATCACTGCACTGCACAGCATGTCATTTCGAGGTCCAGAACTCTTGATTTCAAAATTTTCAATCCAGATTAGAATTTCAACTCTTTTCAAAACTGATTTCAAAACCCTGGGTCTTCAAAATTATCATTTTTTCCCATTTTACCCCCAGGACTCTGAATTTCAAAATATTTCCTCAGGAAAACCATCTGGATAGTTTTCAATATGGATTTCAGTCACTTCACCTCAGATTTTGCCCTTTTTGACAATTTCAAATATCTTTCTTTTACAAAATCGCCCTACAAGGGTCAACTCTTTCCAAAATTCCTGTTTTTCCCATTAGTCCAAATTTTTATGAAAATTCCAAAAAGAAGTTGTGGTTTTATCCTTATTTCAATAAAGAAGCAATGTGGGACCCACACTGAGGTGGTGTCACACAAGCTTTCCTTTTTGAAAATTTGAATTTTGAAAAACCCAAAAATATAGGAGCCTTGTCCCCTGGATTGGTGCCACTTGTCCTTTCTCTCTCCCCCCATTTCCATGCCAAGTGTCAGTGTGGGGCTACCTTCAGAAGTCGCCACATGTCACCCTATCCATCCTGCGCCATGTGTCATTTCAAAGACTACCAGGAGATGCCAAGTGTCATAGGTTGTCTTGTCTAGAAAAAGTGGAGCTTGTCTCCTCTGAGGTGGCGCCACTTAAAGTGTGTCTCCTGCAGAGGACACGTGTCAACCTCTCCCTCCTTCTAGAAAAGTAGCCTGACACATGTCTCTTCCTACTTTTCTCAAAAAAGTAGGAGACATGTGTCACTCCTAAATTCCTACAGAAAAGGTAGGCTTGTCTCCTCTGAGGTGGCGCCATCTGGAGTGTCTCCTGCAGAGGACACATGGCAAGCTCTCATTTCCTCAGAAAAAGCAAGTGCCATGTGTCATTTCCTGCTTTCTTCAGAAAAACTAGAATTCAAAAGTTCAAATCTCCTCATAGGTGGCGAAAATCAAGAACTCCTACCTTTTTCATCCTGTCTGAGATGGCGCCACATGGCTTGGCCCACCTTCTCTCCCCTCTGCCACGTGTCACCCTCTGCTTCTTTCAGAAAAAGTAGAGGACACATGTCTTCTCCCTACCTCTTTCAGAAAAGTAGGAGACACATGTCACTCCTGGCCTTCTTCAGAAAAAGCAAACCATTTAAAATTCAAACAAGGCATTAGGTGGCGAAAATCCGGAGCTCTGATTTTTCCAGATGGCCTATGAAGGCGCCACATGTCCCTGACCCTCCTTCTCATCCCTCCGCCACATGTCATCTTCTACTTCTTTCAGGAAAAGAAGGTGACACATGTCTCCTTCTCATTCCTTCAGAAAAAGTAGAGGACACATGTCCTCTCCCTATTTTTTTCAGAAAAGTAGGAGACACATGTCACTGTCCTCTTTTTCCTCCATCTTGCCACATGGCATTGTAGGAGCCACCCTGAGGTGGCGCCACATGTCCATCCTCCATTCCTCCAGGGCCAACCTCCATTTGAAATTCGAATTCTCCTCTGAGGTGGCGCCATCTAAAGAACCTCCTCCAGCAGGCTGACACTTGGAACCATCCTGGACTGCCACATGTCCAGATCTCCTTTCACCAGAAAAAGCAAAATTCAAATTTCTCTGAGGTGGCGCCTTCTGAGCCCACTGCTCTGTCCTCCTGACATGTGTCAAACACCTTTTGAGGTGGCACCATTCCAGGACTCCACTTGGCTCCATTTTTATTTTTATTTTATTTTTAATAAAGGTAGCCCACCATGAGGTGGCGCCACCTGAGGGCTCCCTGCAAAAGCCAAATTCGAATTTCAAACCCCCAGATGGCACCCCCTAAGATGGCGCCACATGGAGGGCTCAGATTGAACCTGTTTGAATTTCAAAATTTTTCAGAAAAGTTATAAAAACAAGGGTTCACGCCCAGCCTAAGAGAGGATTTTTTTAGCTCTTGTGAATCTGTAAAATCCGACCTAGCCTTCCTAAAATCCGATTTTGAACTTTGGAAATCGTGCCCCCTTTGGCGCATTGAAGAAGGTGGAGTAGAGCTCGTGCTGTGGCCAATTCAATTCCAACAGAGGTCGATTTTGGTGGACCATCCGAAGCTCGGAGCAAAGGACGAAGGAAGCTCGTGATAGCTGCTCCTTTCAAGAGCTCCTACGCTGCGTAACGAAGCAAGGTGCACTTTTTTTCCCCTTGATGTGATTCTATAATTCGAATCGGGAGTCGTTTGAAGAAAGAGCTCATCCGAGGGATGGATTGAGCTATTCTCATAAAACGACATATATAAAAATGTTTTGTTATGCTTCCTTGATGATTTTTAACATTCATATAGTTAGCTAGGTTTAATTTGCATTTTATTTCATTCATTTAGCATATTTCATGAATTAATTAGGATTAATTTAGCATTTATTTCAATTCTGCTTATTTTCAGTAGGTCTCTGTTTTTGTCAGTCAGTCCACACGTCATTTCATGCATTTTTTTTTTATTAAAAATCCCAAAAAAATCACGGAATGCGCCCTTAGGTGTCCCTGAAATTTTGCCAAAAATTCGGAGGCATTTGAATTTGTTTACTGCGGTAAACATTCAAAATGGCAAGTCGGGTTTTGTTACCCGGGATACGTTTTGAAAATCATTTTCCGACTTGTAAAATCGAGATATCCCTCATGGAAGATCCGATTTTCGATCCGAAAGATGTTTTGAACTCGGGCGAATGTCTAGTTTTTAATATGATTTTATAAGATTTTTATGATTTTTTTTATTTCTGACAAAAATCCGAGAGTTCGGGACACGTGTAAGAGCCTAATTTGAGCTTCTGAGATCTTGGATCGACTTAGGGCTATGGTTTCTCTTTGTGTGTTGCTCCAAATCCGAAACTGTAAAAAGTGAAAGTTGTGTCCGAGATGTCCTCTGTTTTAATCTGAAAGCCTGTAATTTTTAGAACAGTGTTGACCCCTGCTTCGGATTTTTTTTGTCAGCCCTTTGTTTTGCTACATTTGTCTGTTCTGTTAGTTTAGGCAGAAATAGTTATATTTTTATTTGTTTTTCCGTTGATCAAATGCCGAAGTCATAAACATGAAAGTTGTTCATGTAGGTGTCGTGCATAACTCTGATTAATTTCATAAATTTTCATGGCCGTTTTGTATTTTTTTAGCATTTTACATCAGATTAGTGTGATTTTTACCTCTGTCTGAACTAAATCCCTGATATTGAACTCACCATGGCTCAAATCCCGAGGCTATAAAAACAAAAAATGTTTCATTTCGGGTCTTTTAGCAGTCTGCAAAATATCAGAAGTTTCCATGGTGTAAATCTTGCATTATCATATTAGGCATTGCATTTGGTTCGGATCCATAGGCAAAATCCATCCTTTTAGGACTTCCTTTAAATTTTAGCATTTAAATCATATCATTTCGTGAATTTTAGCATTCTAGGTTGTTTACCAAAGTGTTTAAATGCTTCATACCGAATTTGGTGCAATTTGGAATCCATTTGAGGTTCAGATCATCCATAATACCAAAACAGGGTCCTGCAGGACCCAGATCCAAGCGAAAAACAAGCGAAATTCATTATTTTGAATAAATTGCAATACACCAAATTCTGATTTTACAGTCATAACGTGTTTAGCAGCATGTCATCATGTCTCTTACTGCATTTCATCATCATTTGATTCAATTTGAATTTCAAAATCCCAATTTTACCAAGTTTTCCTTCAAAAAACCCTGATTTTAAAGGTGTAACTTTAATTTTAGGGGTATTTTGGTCATTTTGACCCCAATTCCGAATTTCAAACTGTTTTCTACTGAATTTCCTACATTTTCATCATTTCAAAATATCAAGGAAGCATGAGAATAGGGTTTATATCCAATTAAATCCAATAATTTCATAATATTATTGGGAAATCTTGGAAAAACCCACATATTTGAGCTAACCTTACTCCAAGTTTGGCAGGGACATTCAAATGAAGAAGCTGAAGTCTGCAAATTTTCATTTATTTCCTTTATTTAGTGATGTAATAATGTAAATTTTGGAATAAGAGATTTAATTTCCTGCTTAGACTAGGATGCATATCATATAGTTTGATTTTATGCAATATCCTGATTATATGATTCATGCATTTTATTTCAAAAGCACTATGGATGTTCACGAATGGCACGTGCACCAACTCTTAGGGAGTTGATGGACTCGGTGGGATCCATATTTACGGCCCTAGTCGGAATATGGACGAGACCCAGATCCGTCATCTTTCTACTAGTCACATTGAGCCTACACTCTTAGGCTATCTTAAAATGCACATCATATTTCCAAAGTTTTCAAAAGCATATGCATCAAATCAACTAAATTCTGAACATATTCATGGCCACAGTCAGGATATGTGAAGGATTTATTTTGACTTAATGCACATTTTTCCAACAAATTTACTAGAAAATCTTTCAAAGTGCATTCATACATTCATATCATTTGCATCATGAAATCATTGATTTTCTCAAGATTTTCTCAAGAAAACTTCATTCTCAAGAAATCGATTTCTCAAGAAACTCTAAGGATTTTTCAAAATCGGTTTTCCAAAGACAAGTTTTTCCACAGTTTTCCCAGGAAAATGATATTTTCTTAAGACATTCAAAAGAGTTTTCCAATCTTTCTTCAAGATCCAAAATCGATTTCCAAGTATTTCAAAAGGTAAAATTCCCAGGATTTCGATTCCCCAAGTTTTGAATTTCCTTCTCCAATGAGTTTTCCTATAAATTTCCCATCATTTTCCTAAGAAAACTCTCAAAGTCCAAGTTTTCCTAAGAAGTGTTTCCCTTTTCAAAAAGGTTCATCCTTTCTCAAGAATCACTTCCATTTTCCCAAGATTTTGAACTATTTCTGATTTTTCCACATCTTTATAAGCTTTCTCATATTTTCAAAAACCCCTTTTTTATCTGAGTTTCCTGAGAAATTGACCCTTTTCCTGAGAGATTCTTTCCAACTCCAAATGTTTTTCTAAGCATACATCATGTTTTCCAACTGGCATTTTCCAAAATCTCATAGCACCTGCCTGAATTCTCTGTGCATTTAGGATAGAACATAACTTTGATAATTTCGCTAAGTCAAGCATAGTTTTGGTCCTTGGTTCGATTACCCCTGTTAAAGGCGGCAGGAACGGTCGAACCTCGTACCGACAGGTCGAGCCCCATCCCATGGATTTTCCCGCAATTTTCAAAACGGAGGCGAGTATTTCAAAACAATTTCCAAAATCCGGTCAAAGTTTGAATCACGAAAGCGTTTCTCTCTTTTTCTCTTCCGCAAGGAAGGGAAGGCGGGGGAAAAATTTCGCGACAAGAACAGGTTTGGCGACCGTGATGGGGCCTGTCCTTGTCTGACCTAAATTATGCTTGACTTAGTTTAATTATCAAAATTATGTTCACAAAATGTCAGCTCTTTTACTTTCAATATCATGTGAGCCTAGGAGCCTAGATTCTGACCTAGCTGACATTGATTGCATATAGCTTAGGCATGGTTTGGTAGGACCATATTGAGGAGATATTTTCATGCTCACATAGACTTAGGTCTAAACACAACTCTCCTCAATTTAGGATCTGAATGCAAACAATGTATGCTTCTTCAAAAGATTTTCAAAAGTCTATCTCTCTAGAACTTAGAGCCTTCTATTTCTTGCATGTGATCATTTTTTCAAAACCCCCATTACCTATATTGTCCCGGTCTTCACGTTGCTGGGCTCTCTTCCAGAACCATAGTTCGGGACAGAACCTCACAACTGGGCCAACTATTTGGGTTAATACCCCCCTACCACGTACCGCGGGCCACAGTCCGAAGTATATCGGTAGGCGCTCAAGGATGTTGGAAAACCTTACCTTAGAACCGGAGTTGAAATTCTATGCCACGTACCTCAGATTTCGATTCGGGTATATCGGCATAACTGGATTGGACAAAGATGATCTGAACTTAGAGTTAGGATTAGGGTCCTACAGCTGTTTTCAAATTGATGCATTTAGAGTCAGCCTTTTAGGGAGTGCTGAATGTGCATAAATGTTTGTGCAGGATGTGATTGTATGTATGATTTTCTCAATTCTTTATATTTCCCAATGTTTTTCAACTCATTAGGCCTTTTTCCAAATATCCTTATTTTCCACGAGATCTTTTCTCAAACCCTGGATAATTTTCTCAAATATCCAATTTCTTTCAAAACTCTAGGCGATTTTACATTCTACCTTTCTTCTGGATCTCGAATTTCTAGCTGCATTTTTATCCTGCCTGCAAAATTTTTCAAAATTTCTCATATTTTCCTAAGTCTCATTCTGAGTCTTTCTCTGTTTTCAGTTCGATGGCATCCAGTCAAGTCGATCCTATCTTTCCTGAAGGTCACATCTCCTTCGAGGTGCGACAAGGTCGTCCTGAACATCGAGCCCTTAGCACCGGAACTTTCATCCCCCGGTGGTATTATTCCTGGCTAAAGAGCTTTTCCCGAATGTTCCCGGACCATTTGAGCGAGTGCGGATTAGAGCTGGCATCAGCAGTCGGAAAGCAGACCATCAATGGCAACCTGATCCATGCAATGGCAGAGCGATGGAATCCTCGAACATGTACCTTCTGGTTCCCATGGGGAGAAATGACCGTCTTAATGGATGAATTTTCAGAAATCATGGGGTTGCCAGAACCAGCTGGTCGACCAAGCGACCCATTAGAGCATCAATTCCTTATCAATGTCAAGGGTTTGGACCCCCGAGACTCCTTAGCCCGTATGACAGGCCGCCGATCTTGGCCCCTGATCCAGTTAGAAGGAGATGAATATGTTGACCTACTTGAGTTGTACCGTCAGTACGGGACCTTCGTCGAAGTCAGCTCGCTTTCAAGAACAGCCAAAGAAAGGATTCAAAATGCAATGGTTCTATGCACTGTAGGACTGTCCCTCTTCCCAGATGGACAGAATTACATGGACATCAGGATAATCCAGCTTATGAGAAGATGGGGAAGTCGGCAAACCAATCGCCTCTCCATAGCCATGGCAGCGCTCGCCTTCCTTTATCGAGGTCTGACTCGATTCTCACTTGGAGAATCCATTTTAGTTGAAGGATGCATCTACGCACTTCAGTCCTGGTTTTTCCAGCACGTTCCAGCCCGAGCAAGCTCTTTCAGATACAATGGTCAAGAACTCCTTCCAGTGGCGCAGTACCGGTCTATGATCAACAACATTCAAGAGGATGACGTTGTTTGGGACTATTTTGATCGGCAAATATCTCCTCCCAGATATACGTACGCTTATGGCAAGCGGTTCAAGTTGCTGGGACCATTCTTCTGCACTTATTATCAACCAGAGAGATGTGTTCGACAGTTCTCTCAAAGGCAGCAGTACGTTGAAGCCCGACTGTTATCAGGAGCTATGGCAGAGTGCGATCTCACCTCCGCGCAATGGTCCGGGGCATATCATTCTGCCCGCTACGGCTGGGATTCCTTTGTCTCTCTTAAAATCTTTTCAGGTCCTAGAGTGTCTGCCGACTATCGTGAATGGTGGCAAATTGTTTGTCCCCCACCTCTTTGTCAAGATCAATAAAATCTTATTCTTCTCATTTTAATAAAATTCTCTCTTTCCATTGTGGTTTGACGACCTCGCCTAGGTAACAAGGCACATTTTCGTTGTTTATTTCTTTTGCAGAAGGAATGACAACACAATTGTCGTGATTCCCACGACGACTCAGTCCCTAGTAATGGGACATCTTTTCCAAATTGTCTACCATATTTTCAGCAAATATTTCCTCCAAAAGCTAATTCCCTCAAAATCTAATCAGGTCTTTTGCCCTGCAGAGAGCATCCATATCATTTGATGGTTGAGACAAGATCAGGCAAAAGAACCACAGCATCCCAGTACTCGTCAGCCTCGGAAGAAGAGATGAGTTCCCCTCGATCTGAGAAGAGTCGAGAGCCGCAGCAAGAAGACGATGGCATAGACCCTCAAATGTATGCCATGTTCAGAAAAATGATGAACAAAATGATGAATGAGCAGCCCGGGACCAGCTCAGAAAGAAATCCATTCAGAGAAAGGTTCCATGGTCGCAGGGATAAGAAGGCTCCCAAGAAGCAAATCCAGCCAGAAGAGATTTCAGATGAATCAGATTCAACCACAGATGAAGAATATGAGATGCCTCCGGCATTTCAGAAGCATGGCCAAAGTAAGAGCCGCAGGTCAAAAAGCAGAGATAAAGAAGAGCCTTTGCAAGTGCAGTTTAAGGAAATGGCCCGAGTTGTCAAGGATCTGCAAGCCCGCGACAAAGGCAAGAAAGTCTTCACCAGTGAGGACTTCTATGACGGCTTAGAAGGGGATGATAATCTGGAGAATCTCCCCCGTAAATTCATCAAATTCGATGGTTCTGGCGACCCAAAAGCTCATCTTGCCACTTTCTTTGCTGAATGCTCTCGGTTTAAGAGGGATAACCGAGCATTGTTTTTATGCTTCCCCCGCAGCTTGGAAGGAGTTGCAGCTAAGTGGTATGCCGAGCATATCAACCCCATCGAGCTCAAGGAGTTCGACAAAGTTGTGAATCTCTTTATTGAACGCTTCTTGTTCAACACTGAAGCGCTCCCAACATTGAGTCATCTCTGCAATTTAAGGCAGAACGAGAATGAAAAAGCACGGGACTTCATTCACAGATGGAGATCAGCCTGTAATAAGATGAGAGATCCTATCTCGGAAAGGCATGCATTGTCCCTGATCCTCAACAATTTTTCACAGCCGTTAAGAGGATTGATCTCCACAGCGCCATCCAGGACCTTCATTGAGCTGACTGAACGAGCCGAATGGCTCGAGCTAAGTGTGGAAAATGGAGTCTATGAAGGCTTCACCTTTTCCAAGAACAACTCCCATGGTGAGCAGAAGAAGAAAGCTCACTTTACTTATTCTGCCAACAACAGCAACAAAGGCCAAAAACGATACAAAGGGCAGAATCAAGATTACTGCTACAGCTCAGGCAGTTCGAACCACAAAGATCAGAAAGCAAAGCCTGCTCCTCAGTTCAGCAAGCCTCCTCAGCAGGATCAAGGGCCGAAGCTGCGCGAGAAAGCTAAACATGAAGGATGGAGCTACGACAGAAAATTTACTCCTCTTGACTAATCACTCGAGGATGTGCTCGAGTACATGCTATCAAAAGAGATGGTCAAATTGCCCAGATTGGCTGATCCCCCTGTGCCCATGGGGAAATGGAAAGATCAGTTCTGCAAGTTCCACAAGACAGTGGGACACAACACCGAGAACTGCTTTGTTCTCAAAAACATCGTGCAAGATCTCATTGAAAAGAATTTATTGGTGGAAGGAGAAGAAGAAGAGAAAATGGACATTCTCAATCACCCCTTCCCTTCACACACCACAGCAGTAGTGTCTGCACAACCATTTCTACCGCATGAACATATCAAGCCATGTTCTGCGCAAGATCTCCAAGTTCAGCATCAGGTGACGGTGCTACGACAAGCGGCTCCAGATTCTAAGAAGATGGACTTAATTTCAGCATTCAGTAAAATGAAAGTTGCAGAAGCACCTGTGAAGTCAGTTCCCAAATCAAAAGGAACTCCTGACTTCTTCAAGCAAATCGTTAGACCAAGGCCAGAGAATTCAAGTCAGAAGCCTCTGACTGCTTTATCCAATGTCTCCATCCTTGACTTGGCCAAGAATTCTAGAAAGCACCAGCAAGTACTGGATGATTTACTCAGGAAAATCAAAGTTAAGCCCACTACCACTCCTGAAGACATGGCACAGATTGTGAACTCTGCCATGACCAATGCGCCAATCACCTTTTCAGATGAGGACCTTCCAAAGCCTCATTCCTTTCATAATAATGCCTTGTATATTGTCGTTCGAGTCAGAGGAATGACGGTACCGCATGTGCTGGTCGATGGAGGCAGTAGCCTCAACATATGTCCTGAAATGACCGCAAAGGCATTAGGGATCAAGGATGAAGAATACATTCCAGATCCCATCACTATCTATGGGTTTGACAATCATGGTCAAACGGCCAAGGGCAAGATATTCTTGGAGGTGTTTATCAACTATTCGGTGCACTCCGTCCTTTTTCATGTGGTTAACGTACCACCAACCTACAACTTGCTACTCGGAAGGACATGGATTCACAATGCTAATGCAGTGCCTTCTACCCTCCATCAATGTGTGAAATGGTCAAAGGGTGGAATGATAACCACAATACTGGGAGAAGACCCAGAAGAAAGGCTCCCGCAGCCCATGATTCCTCGGCCATCATTCAATGCAGACATTCCCAGCATTAGGGAAAGTGAAGAGATCAATCTCGGGGAGAATCGAGAAATACTTCAGGCACCATCAGAGCCATCTCTGCACACAGTAGCCACGACACAGTGGAAAGGTCCTCAATTCTTCAAGGTTGGAGGTCGAATCGACTACAGCACCATTAAGGATCATCCCTTGTTTCCTCAATTCATGAAGTCAAGAAAGGGATTTGATTTACTCCTGAAGCATGGCTATCAACCCTTCAAAGGACTCGGCAAGAATGAAGATGGCCGCATCGAGCCAATGATTCAGAAACATCGTCCCCACAGAGCAGGACTGGGGTTCTCCGGAGGAAGCTCATCAAGGAAGACTGTTTTTGTCAAAGGGGCACAATGAAGACCATTTGTTATTTCCTTTCTATTCTTTTCCAAATAAATGTCTCATTTTACCAATGTCATTGATCCATTCAATCAATAAAATTCCAAGCTTCTTTGTCTATCCGGATGCCATCTACTCCCTTTTTGTCTGTCTCATCATTTTATAATTCAATGCCATTTTATGTATGGTTCTCTTCAAATGATTGCTTGTCTTACTATAGGCCAATTTGTCTAAACCAGATTTCTTCTCCAAAATTTCAGAATGACTTCTCGGACAATCAAGAAGCTCGTACTCAATCCCAAGGCCTTTCAGAAGCCGACAGCAATTCACAGAATCAAAGCAAGCACCGGAAATGACAAGAGTGCAAAGCAGTCTGATGATTGTGCAGAATATGATCAGTCTCTTCAGGAATTACCGGAGTTCGCCGCAGTTCAGAAGCAGGACGAACCATCTCCTCTAGTACAAGATCCAACTGAAGGTGTCAATATCGGTTCAGAGGAAGATCCAAAAATTCTCCAGATCGGAACCAGTCTAAGTCCAGAAGAAAAGAAAAGGCTTATAGATTTTCTCAAGCGGCATGAAGAAGTGTTCGCATGGACGTATGAAGACATGCCGGGCTTAGACCCCAAATTGGTCGAGCACCGTCTTGTCTTAAAGCCGGATGCTAAGCCAGTCAAGCAGAAGCTGAGAAAAATGGATCCCAGAATAGAACAACAAGTCAAAGAAGGACTTGAAGATCTGTTCAAAGCAGGATTTATCCGAGCTATTGACTACCCGGATTGGTTAGCCAATATCGTCGTTGTCCCAAAGAAAAGTGGCAAAGTGAGGATCTGCATAGACTTCAGAGACCTCAATAAGGCAACTTCGAAGGATGACTATCCACTTCCAAGCATCGATCTTCTAGTCGATAGCACGGCAGGACATGCCATGTTCTCTTTCATGGACGGATATTCCGGCTACAATCAGATTAAGTTGGCCGCCCGCGACCAATCGAAAACTTCCTTTACTACACCTTGGGGCACTTTCTGCTACACAGTTATGCCTTTTGGGCTCAAGAATGCTGGAGCAACGTATCAACGGGCAATGGCTGTCATCTTCCACGATCAGATGCGCAAAATCATGGATGCGTATGTTGATGATATTCTCGTGAAATCTAAAGAGGAAGAAGATCACCTCGAAGCACTTGATCAAGTCTTTAAAAGACTTATTCTTTACAAGTTAAGGCTTAACCCGCAAAAGTGTGTCTTTGGAGTCGAATCAGGCAAACTGTTGGGTTTTCTGGTCAGTAAAAAGGGAATTGAAGTCGACCCGGCCAAAGCAAAGGCTATCATTGATATGCCGCCCCCGAAGAATCTCAAAGAACTACGTAGCCTTCAAGGACGTATGCAGTCAATCCGACGATTCATTTCCAACTTGGCGATGAGATGTGAGCCCTTCAACCACTTACTCAGAAAAGGAGTGAAGTTCGAATGGGGACCAGAGTGCCAGCAATCATTTGATCGAATCAAGAAGTATCTTCTTAATCCTCCCATCCTGAAGCCGCCAGAATTGGGAAAACCTCTTTTATTATACATCTCAGTCAATCAAGTCACATGCGGTGGATTCTTGGCACAATACAAAGAAGGCAGCCTGATAGAACACGCCATTTATTATGTGAGTAAGACTTTCATAGATTATGAGAAGAGATACTCTCAAATAGAGAAAACCTGCCTAGCTCTGGTATGGATGTGTCAGAAGCTAAGACACTACCTGCTAGCATCAGAGGTCAAAATCCTATCTAAACTCAATCCCCTCAAGTATATCTTAGAACAACCTTTCCTCAGCGGACGAGTCGCGAAATGGCAAGTCTTACTGATGCAGTATGACTTAGAATATGTCTCGCAGCAATCAATCAAAGGCCAAGCAATTGCAGATCAATTGGCGGATTTCCCCCTGGCCGAAGAAGTGAAAGCCGAAGATGACTTCCCTGATGAGCAAATTTGCAATATCCAGCAATCTCCAGTCTGGAATTTATTTTTCGATGGTTCTAAGAATATGGCAGGAATAGGCATCGGAATTTTATTAATCACTCCCGAGAAAGAGATGATTCCATTTTCTCTCAAATTAGACTTTCAATGTACTCATAATATGGCTGAATATGAAGCCCTGATTCAAGGTCTAAAGATTCTATCAGACTTCAATGTCAAGAGAGTACATGCCTACGGTGACTCATTACTTGTTGTCAATCAAGTTCGAGCCGAATGGCAGGTCAAAGATCAGAAGTTATTTCCCTATCAGAAAATTGTTTCAGCTCTCGTCAGCAAGTTTGAAGAATTCCAGCTCTTTCATGTCAAGAGAGATTTTAATCAAGTGGCTGATAGTCTAGCCAGTTTAGGCTCCATTATGGCATTCAAGAATGGAGAATCTTGTCGCTCTTTTGAAATTGGCAGACTTGACCAACCTGCTTTCATTCCAGCGGAACAAGTAAACCAGGCTGAGCAAAGGAAGAAGCCTTGGTATTACAACATCAAAACTTTCATAGAAACTGGCGAATTTCCTCCAGAACTCTCAAAGAAAGAGCAACGAGCAATCCAGTGTATGTCTACTCGATACTTCATTTTGGCCAATGTCCTCTATCGTCGTGGATTCAGTTCAGAGTATTCCAGATGTTTAGATGAAGACGAAGCCAAAGAAGTCGTGCGGGAAGCACACGAAGGCATTTGTGGTGGCCACGTCGGTTACCAAACCCTTGTCAAGCAAATCATCAGAGCAGGTTACTACTGGAAGACTATGCAACAAGACTGCTATCATTATGTGAAGAAGTGTGTGCAATGCCAGATACACGCACCTTCTATTCATGCTCCGGCAACTTATTTACAATCTGTTGTCTCCCCATGGCCATTCTCCATGTGGGCCTTCGATGTCGTAGGTCCCATCACTCCTTCAGCTTCAAATGGCCACAAATACTTCCTTGCCGCAACAGAATATTTCACCAAGTGGGTAGAAGCCATCACTCTCCGCACAGTAGAAGGCCGTCATGTGGTCTCTTTTATTCACAAGAACATCCTTTGCCGTTTCGGCATCCCACATGACATTGTGTCAGACAATGGCAGTCATTTCAAGAATGAAAGAATGAAGACATTCTGCTCAAAATTCAAGATCTATCATCATTTCTCCGCTCCATATTATCCTCAAGGGAATGGTCAGGCAGAGGCCACCAACAAGATTTTAATTCGTATTGTGGAGCGAACTGTGGAAACAGGCCGTGACTGGCATGAGAAGATCCACGATGCACTGTGGGCCTATCGGACCACCATTCGTACACCAACGAATGCTACCCCATCAGAACTGGTTTATGGAACAGAGGTAGTATTGCCGCTACATGTTCAGAAGCCCGCTTTGAAATTTGCTTCACTTCTGCAATTACCTCTTGATCAATACCAGCAGCAGCGACTAGTGCAGCTAGACTTACTCGACGAGAGAAGACTAAAAGCAGCAGAGCATGCTCAATCCTATCGCCAGAGAGTAGCCAGGCAATATGCGAAATCTATCATCGAAAGAAGATTCAAAGTCAATGATTTAGTACTTCGATCCACAACTTATCTCAAGCATCGTCCCGGCGGCAAATGGTCGCCAAATTGGGAAGGTCCCTATGTTGTCAAAGAAGCATTACCCCGCAACTCATATCGGCTCATCAATGCCGATGGAGTAGAATTGCCAGATCCTATTAATGCTCGACACTTGAAAAAGTTTTATACTTGAAACATTTATTCTCCTCTTGTAATCCTTCCTGTTTCTTTCAAATAATGATCCAACTTTCTTTCCCAGTTACACTAGGGCATTTTAAAATTTTGTTCTATATGCAGGCAGGATAAACAAATTCCTCATTTCATGCACATGTGCATTCATATGCATCAACTCATATTCATTTGCATTCAATTGCATTAATCACAATCCGGTCGGTATTGGGATTTCAACAAACAGTCCTATCATAATTCCTAATGATCCAAAGATCATCGCCAATACTGAACCAAAACCCAGCACTCAAACTGGTATTATTTCAAAATCCAGTATTCAAGCTGGTACATTTTCAACTTTTTGGAAAACCGAGTTCCGACTCGGGTTTTTATTCAAATCATTTTCCTTTGTTGATCCGGGTTCCGACTCGAGATCTTTTCGAGCTTGTCATTCTCTTTTGTTGATCCGAGTTCCGACTCGTGATCTCATTATCTTACTCGAGCCTTAACTCGAACTCTTCATCTTCCTTTGTTGATCCGGGTTCCGACTCGTGATCTCTCTACCTTATTCAAGCCTTGACTCGATTTCTTCATTTTCCTTTGTTGATCCGGGTTCCGACTCGTGATCTCTCTACTTTATTCGAGCCTTGACTCGAACTCTCCATTTTCCTTTGTTGATCCGGGTTCCGACTCGTGATCTCTCTACTTTATTCGAGCCTTGACTCGAACTCTTCATTCTTCTTTGTTGATCCGGGTTCCGACTCGTGATCTCTCTACTTTATTCGAGCCTTGACTCGAACTCTTCATTTTCCTTTGTTGATCCGGGTTCCGACTCGTGATCTCTCTACTTTATTCGAGCCTTGACTCGAACTCTTCATTTTCCTTTGTTGATCCGGGTTCCGACTCGTGATCTCCCTACTTTATTCGAGCCTTGACTCGATTTCTTCATTTTCCTTCTGTTGATCCGAGTTCCGACTCGTGATCTCATTATCTTATTCGAGCTCAGATTCGATCTCTTCTTTTTTTTGTTGATCCGGGTTCCGACTCGAGATCTCTTTATTCTTTCGAGCTCAGATGCGAGCTCTTCATTTTCATTTGTTGATCCGAGTTCCGACTCGTGATCTCTTTATCTTCATTCGAGCTCAGATTCGAGCTCTTCATTTTCTTTTATTGATCCGGGTTTCGACTCGAGATCTCTTTATTCATTCGAGCTCAGATTCAAACTCTTCATTTGTTGATCCGGGTTTCGACTCGTGATCTCTATATTTTATTCGAGCTCTGACTCGAACTCATCATTCTCTTTTATTGATCCAAGTCATTTCAATCATCAGGGTCTGTCAATTGCTCAAATTTGATATTTTGCTCTCCAAATTCTCAATTCAAATCTTTTGGATCAATCAATTCCCAATTTTGACCCCAGGGTCACCCAATTTTCAATTTCAAATTCCAATTCTCAATTTCGACCTTTGTGGTCAAATCAATTCTCAATTCCGACCATCAGGTCATCCAATTTCGACCTTCGGGTCATTCAATTTTCAGCAACCAATTTTCCAATTTTCAATTTCGACCTTTGGGTCAATCAATCTCAATATCCAATTTCAATCATTTTCTCTTGCGAGAGACCCTTTTTAGGGAGAGTTCGAGGGAGCTCGTTCTTTTCGCATGCTATCCAATTCGTTCACTTAGCCCCTTTTAGGGAGAGTTTGAAGGGACTCGCGTCTTTGTGAACCGTTTGCAAAACAATTTCCAATTTCACACGAGGAACCCTTTCAAAGGGAGAGGCTCGACGGAGACTCGTTTTCTTGTAACCCCCCAATTTCATACTAGGCCATTTTTCGTCATGAAAGACCCTCTTTGCAGGGAGAGTGTGATGGACTCGTTCCTTTCATGACCCAATTTTCAGACCTCACTATTATCGGCCCCCTTTCCATAAGAGAAGCCTAATATTAGGGAGCTTTGACGAAAGCTTAATTTCTCTTCGAAAGTTCGTTTTGCAAACACCTCCTCTTTAGGGAAGAGAGGAGTATTTCCCATTTCCCATTCAGGTAAGGGCAAAGCCTGAGTCTCTCTTTTTGGGGAAAAAGAGAGGAGAATTTTCGTCACGGATGCGTTGAGCCAGATTTCAAATACTCACTTTCACTAAGGATTTCAAGAAAATTTTGTCAATTTGTCAAATTATTTGCTGATTTCAGAATCTTTATTGCACTAGTCAGTTTACCCTCAGCATTACTTCCAAAAGAGCGAAGCTTTTGCGAAAAGGGATTCAAACTTCAAATTCTTTCTATTGGCCAACCAAAAGGATGAAGGATAAATCCTCGATATGGCCAGAAAAGAAGATTCAATGATAGTAAAAAGCCATAAATGATTGATATTGATCACAGTCAATGGCACATCTTTAAGGATTATTCTTGTAAAGACAAGGCAGTGGAAATATCCTGAGCGCTAGAAAAGAGAGCATTTACCCAAGCCCCGTTTCCTCAAAATCACCTAAGCCGCAATTAAATATCCGCAAAAGGGATCTCTCACCTGTCGTCAAGATGAAGGCGAATTAGGCGAGTAGACCCCCGGGGCCAAAGAAGATTCGAAACATCTCCAAGATGACAGAGTTTGTGATGGATCCTTCCAGGGAAAGTCCAAAGCACTGTCGAGATGAAGGCAGATGCGATGAACCTCTCGACAATCCCTAAAAGATATTTAATTTCAGCTATCGCCCAAAGATCTCCAAACCCATCGCCCAAGAAGGATCGAAACATCTCCAAGTTGAAGGAGTTTGTGACGTACCCTTCCCAAAAGAGAGAAAGAGAGGAAAAAGAAAGAGAGAAAAAGTCAGAGCATCTCCAAAATAAAGGAGAATGTAGAAAAACCCAGAGAGCCAAAAGAGTGTAGAAAGATTATCATGAGAGAAGCCCTCAGGATATCAAACTGCTAAATTTATCAAGAATCCTCTTTAACTTTGTGAAATTCTATTATCAATACTCTTTCATCAATTGCTTTCATAATATCAAATTCTCTTTCTTGTTCATATCAAGGAAATTGATAACTTCCTTGAAGAAGGTCAATTGCAAGCAATTTGGATTTCAAGTCTCGATTCTACAAAGTGAACCTTGTTTGGAGGTAATGCTTTAGGTAGAAAAAAAGGAATATCTTTGCAACAATGTGCAACATTTTCAAATATTTTGAATCAACAGCAAAATTTCCAACATTTTGACAATATTTTCTAGCTATCCTGACATGAAGTGAGAGCTCGATATCCGTTTTTGATGCATCCTGACACCAATTTTAAATCCCTCCTAAGGACTTGATTCCTTCCCTTCTTTGAGAGCATGAACTCTCAAATTTGCACACTTCCCTGTGTCCCCACTGTCCCACCATAGACAGTCCCATTTCGGTTCAAGGTCGAACCACCAATCATTTCCCGCAAAAGGCAATTTCAAAAGCTAATTTTAGTCTCAGCAATGAGACGCCCAAAACCAATCCCTTTTCAAGCTTTAGGGACCCCATTTTCCTTCCTTTTGCAAAAACCCTATTGGATTTATTGTGCAAAATCCAAAGGTTCCATCATGGTCTCTTCCTTCGAGGATTCCATCCATTTTCCACCCGATCAGGATAAGGGTACAAACCTGAGCCTCCTTTGATGAGGTATTTCATTTTCCGCCCAATCAGGATAAGGGTATAAACCTGAGCCTCCTTTGATGAGGTATTCCATTTTCTACCCGATCAGGATAAGGGTATAAACCTGAGCCTCAATCAAAGAGGTATTTCATTTTCCACCCGATCAGGATAAGGGTACAAACCTGAGCCTCAATCAAAGAGGTATTTCATTTTCCGCCCAATCAGGATAAGGGTATAAACCTGAGCCTCCTTTGATGAGGTATTCCATTTTCCACCCGATCAGGATAAGGGTACAAACCTGAGCCTCAATCAAAGAGGTATTCCATTTTCCGCCCGATCAGGATAAGGGTACAAACCTGAGCCTCACTCAATGAGGTATTCCATTTTCCGCCCGATCAGGATAAGGGTACAAACCTGAGCCTCAATCAAAGAGGTATTTTATCTTCCGCCCGATCAGGTTAAGGGTACAAACCTGAGTCTCATTTCGATGAGATATTCCATTCCCCAATAAGGTCAAGGGTCAAAACCTGGGCTTCGTTCCATGAGAGGTATTTCTGTCCCATCAGGTTAAGGGTTCAAAACCTGAGCTTCGTTCCATACGAGGTATTTCTGTCCCATCCAGGTTAAGGGCATAAACCTGAATTTCACTCTCATAGAGTGAGTCTTTTCTCTTCATCCTCCGCTTCATATCTACCATCTTCCTCGGGCTAATTTCTCCATACCCAGTCAGATCCTTCTAACTGGAGCATTTTTTTCATATGGCCCAAATTTGGTGTGTTTTTCTTTGCCACTAAGCTCGGCCATGAGCCGGCTTAGTAGCAAAGAGGGGCATCTGTAAACACCCCAAATTTTCACTCACTCCCCCGACATTTCCACTAATCATCAACATTCAGCCTCTGAAATCGCTGGAGGGCAAAATGGTCATTTTCTGAGCCGGACCTTGCAAAAGTCCAAATTTCATCTGAAACTCTCAAATTTTCTCTATTTTTATCTCAGATGTTCAAGATTTTACACCTGACAGGAGACAGACATCTCCAGAGTCTTGGTTCAAGATTGCGTTTCATAAGACATGACATTGCGTATCATTGCATATCATTGCATGAGCATTTCAAATCACTGCACTGCACAGCATGTCATTTCGAGGTCCAGAACTCTTGATTTCAAAATTTTCAATCCAGATTAGAATTTCAACTCTTTTCAAAATTGATTTCAAAACCCTGGGTCTTCAAAATTATCAATTTTTCCCATTTTACCCCCAGGACTCTGAATTTCAAAATATTTCCTCAGGAAAACCATCTAGATAGTTTTCAATATGGATTTCAGTCACTTCACCTCAGATTTTGCCCTTTTTGACAATTTCAAATATCTTTCTTTTACAAAATCGCCCTACAAGGGTCAACTCTTTCCAAAATTCCTGTTTTTCCCATTAGTCCAAATTTTTATGAAAATTCCAAAAAGAAGTTGTGGTTTTATCCTTATTTCAATAAAGAAGCAATGTGGGACCCACACTGAGGTGGTGTCACACAAGCTTTCCTTTTTGAAAATTTGAATTTTGAAAAACCCAAAAATATAGGAGCCTTGTCCCCTGGATTGGTGCCACTTGTCCTTTCTCTCTCCCCCCATTTCCATGCCAAGTGTCAGTGTGGGGCTACCTTCAGAAGTCGCCACATGTCACCCTATCCATCCTGCGCCATGTGTCATTTCAAAGACTACCAGGAGATGCCAAGTGTCATAGGTTGTCTTGTCTAGAAAAAGTGGAGCTTGTCTCCTCTGAGGTGGCGCCACTTAAAGTGTGTCTCCTGCAGAGGACACGTGTCAACCTCTCCCTCCTTCTAGAAAAGTAGCCTGACACATGTCTCTTCCTACTTTTCTCAAAAAAGTAGGAGACATGTGTCACTCCTAAATTCCTACAGAAAAGGTAGGCTTGTCTCCTCTGAGGTGGCGCCATCTGGAGTGTCTCCTGCAGAGGACACATGGCAAGCTCTCATTTCCTCAGAAAAAGCAAGTGCCATGTGTCATTTCCTGCTTTCTTCAGAAAAACTAGAATTCAAAAGTTCAAATCTCCTCATAGGTGGCGAAAATCAAGAACTCCTACCTTTTTCATCCTGTCTGAGATGGCGCCACATGGCTTGGCCCACCTTCTCTCCCCTCTGCCACATGTCACCCTCTGCTTCTTTCAGAAAAAGTAGAGGACACATGTCTTCTCCCTACCTCTTTCAGAAAAGTAGGAGACACATGTCACTCCTGGCCTTCTTCAGAAAAAGCAAACCATTTAAAATTCAAACAAGGCATTAGGTGGCGAAAATCCGGAGCTCTGATTTTTCCAGATGGCCTATGAAGGCGCCACATGTCCCTGACCCTCCTTCTCATCCCTCCGCCACATGTCATCTTCTACTTCTTTCAGGAAAAGAAGGTGACACATGTCTCCTTCTCATTCCTTCAGAAAAAGTAGAGGACACATGTCCTCTCCCTATTTTTTTCAGAAAAGTAGGAGACACATGTCACTGTCCTCTTTTTCCTCCATCTTGCCACATGGCATTGTAGGAGCCACCCTGAGGTGGCGCCACATGTCCATCCTCCATTCCTCCAGGGCCAACCTCCATTTGAAATTCGAATTCTCCTCTGAGGTGGCGCCATCTGAAGAACCTCCTCCAGCAGGCTGACACTTGGAACCATCCTGGACTGCCACATGTCCAGATCTCCTTTCACCAGAAAAAGCAAAATTCAAATTCCTCTGAGGTGGCGCCTTCTGAGCCCACTGCTCTGTCCTCCTGACATGTGTCAAACACCTTTTGAGGTGGCACCATTCCAGGACTCCACTTGGCTCCATTTTTATTTTTATTTTATTTTTAATAAAGGTAGCCCACCATGAGGTGGCGCCACCTGAGGGCTCCCTGCAAAAGCCAAATTCGAATTTCAAACCCCCAGATGGCACCCCCTAAGATGGCGCCACATGGAGGGCTCAGATTGAACCTGTTTGAATTTCAAAATTTTTCAGAAAAGTTATAAAAACAAGGGTTCACGCCCAGCCTAAGAGAGGATTTTTTTAGCTCTTGTGAATCTGCAAAATCCGACCTAGCCTTCCTAAAATCCGATTTTGAACTTTGGAAATCGTGCCCCCTTTGGCGCATTGAAGAAGGTGGAGTAGAGCTCGTGCTGTGGCCAATTCAATTCCAACAGAGGTCGATTTTGGTGGACCATCCGAAGCTCGGAGCGAAGGACGAAGGAAGCTCGTGATAGCTGCTCCTTTCAAGAGCTCCTACGCTGCGTAACGAAGCAAGGTGCACTTTTTTTCCCCTTGATGTGATTCTATAATTCGAATCGGGAGTCGTTTGAAGAAAGAGCTCATCCGAGGGATGGATTGAGCTATTCTCATAAAACGACATATATAAAAATGTTTTGTTTTGCTTCCTTGATGATTTTTAACATTCATATAGTTAGCTAGGTTTAATTTGCATTTTATTTCATTCATTTAGCATATTTCATGAATTAATTAGGATTAATTTAGCATTTATTTCAATTCTGCTTATTTTCAGTAGGTCTCTGTTTTTGTCAGTCAGTCCACACGTCATTTCATGCATTTATTTTTTATTAAAAATCCCAAAAAAATCACGGAATGCGCCCTTAGGTGTCCCTGAAATTTTGCTAAAAATTCGGAGGCATTTGAATTTGTTTACTGCGGTAAACATTCAAAATGGCAAGTCGGGTTTTGTTACCCGGGATACGTTTTGAAAATCATTTTCCGACTTGTAAAATCGAGATATCCCTCATGGAAGATCCGATTTTCTCTCCGAAAGATGTTTTGAACTAGGGAGAATGTCTAGTTTTTAATATGATTTTATCAGATTTTTATGATTTTTTTTATTTCTGACAAAAATCCGAGAGTTCGGGACACGTGTCAGAGCCTAATTTGAGCCTCTGAGATCTTGGATCGACTTAGGGCTATGGTTTCTCTTTGTGTGTTGCTCCAAATCCAAAACTGTAAAAAGTGAAAGTGGTGTCCGAGATGTCCTCTGTTTGAATCTGAAAGCCTGTAATTTTTAGAACAGTGTTGATCCCTACTTCGGATTTTTTTTGTCAGCCCTTGGTTTTGCTGCATTTGTCTGTTCTGTTAGTTTAGGCAGAAATAGTTATATTTTTATTTGTGTTTCCGTTGATCAAATGCCAAAGTCATAAACATGAAAGTTGTTCATGTAGGTGTCGTGCATAATTCTGATTAATTTCATAAATTTTCATGGCCGTTTTGTATTTTTTTAGCATTTTACATCAGATTAGTGTGATTTTTACCTCTGTCTGAACTAAATCCCTGATATTGAACTCACCATGGCTCAAATCCCGAGGCTATAAAAACCAAAAATGTTTCATTTCGGGTCTTTTAGCAGTCTGAAAAATATCAGAAGTTTCCATGGTGTAAATCTTGCATTATCATATTAGGCATTGCATTTGGTTCGGATCCATAGGCAAAATCCATCCTTTTAGGACTTCCTTTAAATTTTAGCATTTAAATCATATCATTTCGTGAATTTTAGCATTCTAGGTTGTTTATCAAAGTGTTTAGATGCTTCATACCGAATTTGGTGCAATTTGGAATCCATTTGAGGTTCGGATCATCCATAATACCAAAACAGGGTCCCGCAGGACCCAGATCCAAGCGAAAAACAAGCGAAATTCGTTATTTTGAATAAATTGCAATACACCAAATTCTGATTTTACAGTCATAACGTGTTTAGCAGCATGTCATCATGTCTCTTACTGCATTTCATCATCATTTGATTCAATTTGAATTTCAAAATCCCAATTTTACCAAGTTTTCCTTAAAAAAACCCTGATTTTA
Source organism: Nuphar pumila (assembly GCF_984573655.1). Lineage (NCBI taxonomy): Eukaryota > Viridiplantae > Streptophyta > Magnoliopsida > Nymphaeales > Nymphaeaceae > Nuphar > Nuphar pumila. The sequence continues at coordinate 50,613,012 of NC_143265.1, read as the reverse complement.
AAGGTGTAACTTTAATTTTAGGGGTATTTTGGTCATTTTGACCCCAATTCCGAATTTCAAACTGTTTTCTACTGAATTTCCTACATTTTCATCATTTCAAAATATCAAGGAAGCATGAGAATAGGGTTTATATCCAATTAAATCCAATAATTTCATAATATTATTGGGAAATCTTGGAAAAACCCACATATTTGAGCTAACCTTACTCCAAGTTTGGCAGGGACATTCAAATGAAGAAGCTGAAGTCTGCAAATTTTCATTTATTTACTTTATTTAGTGATGTAATAATGTAAATTTTGGAATAAGAGATTTAATTTCCTGCTTAGACTAGGATGCATATCATATAGTTTGATTTTATGCAATATCCTGATTATATGATTCATGCATTTTATTTCAAAAGCACTATGGATGTTCACGAATGGCACGTGCACCAACTCTTAGGGAGTTGATGGACTCGGTGGGATCCATATTTACGGCCCTAGTCGGAATATGGACGAGACCCAGATCCGTCATCTTTCTACTAGTCACATTGAGCCTACACTCTTAGGCTATCTTAAAATGCACATCATATTTCCAAAGTTTTCAAAAGCATATGCATCAAATCAACTAAATTCTGAACATATTCATGGCCACAGTCAGGATATGTGAAGGATTTATTTTGACTTAATGCACATTTTTCCAACAAATTTACTAGAAAATCTTTCAAAGTGCATTCATACATTCATATCATTTGCATCATGAAATCATTGATTTTCTCAAGATTTTTTCAAGAAAACTTCAATATCAAGAAATCGATTTCTCAAGAAACTCTAAGGATTTTTCAAAATCGGTTTTCCAAAGACAAGTTTTTCCACAGTTTTCCCAGGAAAATGATATTTTCTTAAGACATTCAAAAGAGTTTTCCAATCTTTCTTCAAGATCCAAAATCGATTTCCAAGTATTTCAAAAGGTAAAATTCCCAGGATTTCGATTCCCCAAGTTTTGAATTTCCTTCTCCAATGAGTTTTCCTATAAATTTCCCATCATTTTCCTAAGAAAACTCTCAAAGTCCAAGTTTTCCTAAGAAGTGTTTCCCTTTTCAAAAAGGTTCATCCTTTCTCAAGAATCACTTCCATTTTCCCAAGATTTTGAACTATTTCTGATTTTTCCACATCTTTATAAGCTTTCTCATATTTTCAAAAACCCCTTTTTTATCTGAGTTTCCTGAGAAATTGACCCTTTTCCTGAGAGATTCTTTCCAACTCCAAATGTTTTTCTAAGCATACATCATGTTTTCCAACTGGCATTTTCCAAAATCTCATAGCACCTGGCTGAATTCTCTGTGCATTTAGGATAGAACATAACTTTGATAATTTCGCTAAGTCAAGCATAGTTTTGGTCCTTAGTTCGATTACCCCTGTTAAAGGCGGCAGGAACGGTCGAACCTCGTACCGACAGGTCGAGCCCCATCTCATGGATTTTCCCGCAATTTTCAAAACGGAGGCGAGTATTTCAAAACAATTTCCAAAATCCGGTCAAAGTTTGAATCGCGAAAGCGTTTCTCTCTTTTTCTCTTCCGCAAGGAAGGGAAGGCGGGGGAAAAATTTCGCGACGAGAACAGCCATCCCGTAGTAATCCTCATGAGAATGCTCTCTCCTTTCTCATTCTTCTCCACAGTGAGCCCAGACTTTTTGGGAACAACCTGGGTAGGACTCACCCACTGACTATCGGAGATAGGATAAATAATCCCAGCATCTAACAATTTAACTACTTCCTTCTTCACCACTTCTTTCATGTGAGGATTTAATCTCCTTTGTGATTCTCTTGAGGGTTTAGCTCCCTCATCCATAATGATCTGATGCATACAAAAGGAGGGGTCAATCCCCTTTAAATCCGCCACAGACCATCCAATAGCTTCCTTGTGCTCATGCAAAACCTGTAACAACTGATGCTCCTGTGAATCTGTCAGGTTTGCAGAAATAATAACTGGGAGAGTCTGCTCTTTTCCTAAAAAGACATACTTGAGTGAAGCTGGTAAAAGCTTCAACTCCAACTCTGGGGGACTCTCTATCGATGGCTTTGCGGGCTTCTCAGCTAACTCTGGAAGTGGTTCGGAATGCCAAATCCCACTGACATTATCTGCCTCACTATCTATTATATCAAGGCGATCCTCTTTGCATGATTCATCAACCTCCTCTTGAGGTGGATCACTCAACAACCAATCATGTTCAGCTTCTATAATATCTTGAATGATATCAACCTCAAAAGAAGCTTCTTCAGTATCAGACTCCATCGATGTACAAAAAATGTTCATCCTCATTTTCCTATTCCCAAATGAAACATCCATCTCACCAGTGCGGCAATTAATGCACGCATTGGCGGTAGCTAGGAAAGGGCGACCAAGAATAATAGGAGTCTGTCTGATGCTATCAACTCCCTCCATATCTAATATCACGAAGTCGACAGGGAAATAACAATCCTCCACCTTGACTAATACATCTTCAAGTATCCCTCTTGGGACCTTAATCGATCTATCCGCTAATTGAAGCGTCATAGGTGTGGATTTCATCTCTTTCAATCCAAATTTATCATAGAAGAAACCCAACAAAATGTTAACACTTGCCCCAAGGTCAAGCAAAGCACGCTCAACAGTAATGTTTCCTATGACACATGAGATGATAGGGGTCCCTGGGTCCTTAAGTTTGGGTGGAGTCTGGTGTTGCAATACTGCACTTATCTGCTCCGTCAAGTATATTTTCTTCTACGCATAGGACCTCAACTTCCTTTTCTGCGTACAAAGCTCTTTGAGGAACTTTGCATATGCAGGGACTTGCTGGATGGCATCTAGTAAGGGAAGGTTTATATGGACGTGCTTGAATATCTCAAGCATCTCTTGCATGTTTACTCCCGACTTACCTAATGCTCTTGGTTTCTCTAACGCCTCAGAAAAGGGGGCTTTAGGAATATGGGTTGTGGAAGGCTCAAATGGAAGAACCCTCTCGCTTTCCTGAGGTAAAACATTAGGGACAGGCTGCTTCTTACTTATCTTCTCTCTTTCTTCTGCAGCCTCCTTCGAATGGTACTGCTTCCCACTTCTAAGGGTTACTACTGCCTGAGCTTGCTCTTGATGTGTATCTGTCATATGCAAACTCTGCATAGGTTCTTTACCCCTAGGGTTAACTATAGGCTGACTAGGCAATGCTCCCTCACTTCTCCTGCTAAGTGCTTCAGCGAGCTGCCCCATTTGAGTTTCTAACTTTGCAATCGACTGGGTATGTGAGCTCAAAGCTTGCAAAATCTTATCTTCAAAAGATTGACTAGGTTAAGGCTCCTGAAAATGGGGTTGAGTATAAGCAGGTTGGGCTGGAGGGTCATTGGATCTTTGGAATCCAGGTGTATAACCACCTTGTCTGGATTGACTCTGGGAAGGGTTAGGGGCTTGGACTTGTGAGTTGCGCCATGAGAAATTTGGATGGTTTCGCCAGCCCGGGTTGTAAGTATTGGCAAATGGATTGGGTGCGGGCCTAGCAAAGTTCTGAGCCATCTGAGCTTGCTCTTGGACAAACTCAGGATACTGTGACGCAGCTGGACACTGGAGAACATGGTGTGCAGGACTCGCACACAACGCACACACCTGCATGGCAGGAGAGGGACCCAACAACAATTGATCTAATTTCTAGGACAGTTGGTCTACCTTGTTGCTCAACTCAAGGTTCATCCCTATTTCGAAAATACCTGCCTTCTTAGTGCTATCCTGTACAGGTGTAACTCTATCAGACCGTGAAGCTGTCGCGTGGTGCATCGAATTCTTGCTTAATGTCTCAAAGAGCAACCACGCTTCATCCTCACTCTTGAGCATGAAAGTGCCCCCACATGCGGCATCAACCATTTGACGATTCTTCTCAGTAAGACCGTCATAGAAATATTGCACCAGTTGCCATCGAGGCACCTGGTGGTGGGGACACTTGCGGAGAAGATCCTTCATCCTCTCCCAAGTCTCATGAAACAGTTCCCCCTCTATTTGCGTAAAACTGGTGATGGCTTTTCGATACTGATTCGTCTTACTGATTGGGAAATATTTTTTTAAAAATTCTCTTTGCATATGTTCCCACGTGGTAATTCTAACTGTATCTAATGCCTTCAGCCAGTGTTTGGCTTTATCTTTCAGAGAGAAGGGAAACAAGGTCAACCTCATAGCATCATCTCCAAAGTTGTTTATTCTCACTGTAGAACAAATCTCTAAGAATTCGTCGAGATGACGATATGGGTCTTCATTGCTAAGGCCATAAAATGAGGGTAGCATTTGGATTACACTGGCCTTAATTTCAAACTGATTTGCTCCTACATCAGGTCTTGTGATGCAGGAGGCGGGAGTATAGGTGTTAGGCATGAAGTACTCCCTAAGGGGACGAGTAATCTGCTGATTCTCAGCCATGGTTGCAGATCTTTGGGCTCTCCTAATAAGGGACTCGGGGTCCTCAATCGGCTCTACCAGCTCAGGGTCAAGTGAGCGTCGCCCTTGCATACACCTCTTACTAGACCGGTGTCGCTCCCGTCCTAACTTTGGGTTTTCTACCTAACTAACGCACTCAGCGGCCAAACCACGCAAACCACAAAACGAGTAAACTAAAAACAACAAAAACTAAACAAACACCACGCAGTTACACATAACAGAGATTATGCAAAGAAATATAAAATCTATGTGTACGGTACCAATCGTACACAATCACCTCTAAGGGAATCCTAATAGGTGGGCTGTGCAGAAAAGTAAGCTCTTCTCTAAGATATGCACATACGTGGTTCTAAACCTAAATGCAAAGCAAACACTAGGCAATAAAGTGAATACTAATATTACGCCGTTCCCCGGCAACGGCGCCAAAAATTTGATGTCTTCTTTTAAATCGTTGTAATTTTGAAAAGATTTTTATATGAAAAGCATGTGAAAACCAGACATCAAATAATAAAAACCGGTTCTCACTAGTGGATGAGACCGAGTCGAACTCAGGGAACGGGAATATTTTGTATTCAAGCACACAATTCTAAACTAATCTTTATTGCTGAATTATGGAAATGTAAAATGTTCAGAAAAGTAAACACAACTAGCTATTACAACAAATGAATACCCTTCGCAGAGGGCGTAAAGTGCAATATTTACAAACCCAATTAAATTCCTAAATTCTAAAATAAGAGAAAAACATCTTCTATTCTTGCACTTCCCATGTCATGCAATCGCTTCTGCTCCACTCCTGTGCGAACCTGCACAAATAAAACGAACACGAGCAGTACCAGAGATAGAAATAGAAACCTATATTAACTAGCTAAATGTTAAAGAACACTGAAGAATATTATCAAAAGACTTCCATGACAATTGAAACTACCTTAACTAACACAAGTAACTAACACTCCACTTTATGAAATCTAATTATTTCAATTAATGAACAGTAAAGACAATTAACACTTTATTAACAAGCTATGCACTTACAATATTGAAAAATACAACAGTAAAACTTTTGAAAACAGTAAAATCAAGAATTTTAATCATCAAGGAATGACTTAATGAAAAACAAGCTGAAAACTTACACAGACATAGCAAAAGAAACACATTTGTAAAAGATATTGACTAAAGCAAAACAAGAAAAATCCTTAGAAGAAAAACAAACAGCAAATCGACCTATGTCAACTAAAAATATAGAAAATAAAATGTAAAACAGAAACAGGATGTTGCAAAACAGAAAATATGAATATGAATTTACTAAAAAAACAGGATTTTATCAAAATGAAAAGAAAAGGAATTTAAAAGAAAAACTGAACTGAATGAAAAAGAAAAAAAAACAGACATGATCTAATTGAGAACAGAAAATCCACTAATACTCAATCAGTTTATGGATTCAGAGATAGTTCCGGCAATTTAAGAAGGCTCAGGTTTTCATTACAAATGTGAAGAGAGTTTGGCTAAAAACAGATCAAATGTATTAAACACTAGAAATCAGATATTAATCTGAACTTCTAGCTGATTGAAATCAGGTAACCGAACACAAATTGGATTCAATCTTGATCGCCGGAAAAAAAAACAGACATCAATCTAGGTGATCGATCAAAAATTTTTAGAGCATAGTATTGTAATCCGGTGACATTATGGATTTCAGACTATCAATCTCGAATCAAAGTTCATTTAACTACAGCATCAATTACAAAAATCAAAGATCGGAAAAAAAAAATGGAAACAGAAATGATCGAGTAAACAAAACTTTTTTTCTTTCTGTTTTGATTTTCTTTAACAATAGACATCCACCGGAATTTCAGATAGTCACCGGAGTTCAAATACAGACCGGAATTCAAATACAGACCGGAATTCAAATACAGACCGAAATTCAAATACAGACCGGAACTCTTCACGATTCCGATCTGTTTTATTTTCTTTCTTTCTTTCTGTTTTTTTTTTTTTTGAAATTAAGATTCAGCAGATTATCCTTCAGAAAGAATTAAAAACGAAGAAGAAGAAAACTAATTGGAAGAAGAAGAAGAAGAAGAAGAAGAAGAAGTAGAAGGAATTACTTACCGGAAAAAGAAGGAAGAGGTGCTTCCACTTCAGGCGCCGCCATCGATTGAAGATCTCCTTGCCACCGGATGATGAATAGTTGCTGCTGCTGCTGGAAGAAGAAGAAGAAGAAGAAGAAGAAGAAGAAAAAGAAGTAGCGTGAGATCCGGCAACTGGGAAACGGAAGGAAGAGGGGAAAAGCAGAGGGGGAAAAGAAAATTTTGGCGCAAAAACATGGAGCCCCTTTCCGATCTGCTTTACGCCCCTTTTTAAAAGGGTTCAAACCGGTTGGAACCGGTTTGAAACAACCTTTTTTTTATTTTCAAAACTTCCAAACCGGTTCCAACCGGTTTGGTTTTTCACTTTCTTCTTTTTAGAAATACAAACCGGTTCCACCCGGTTTGTATTATTATTTAGATATTTTTTCTTTATTTATTATTTTTATTTTTATTCTTTTCAAAAGTAAAGAAAACTGTGAAAATTTTCAAAAACAAAACTATTTATAAAAGAACTTCAAAAACTAATCTACTATATTTTTTTTCTTCTTTTCTAAAAAAAACACAACACTTAAATTGAATAAAACTATTTTTCTATTTTTTTTTATTTTTTCTTTTTAATAAAAACTAAAACCAACTAAAAAAACTAAAATAAGCATAAGAATGTAAAATAAAACTATTTTTTTATTCATTTTCTAATTTTAAATCATTTTAGCACTTTTACTCAAAAACTAACATAATATTGGGTTTTTGAAACATTATTTTATAAAATCATGCATATTTAAATGTTAATAAACCCTGAATTATATGCATGATCAAATACCCCCATGCTTATGTTTTGCTAGTCCTCGAGCAAACTAGAAAAATGCAAGAAATCAAACTATCACCTAACTCACTTTCGTAGGAATCACGGTTGCATTTAGCTCATGCAACAAGCCCTTTCAACCCATGGGTTACCCCAGTGGACGAGTAAGGTCTCATGAGGGTTTGCAGTGATGCTACCCACAAACATCTCTGTCATGTATGCATAATATTACACATCCTCATAAGCAGTAGGTAATTAAAGACTTTATTTTCACAAATATTTCCTGTTATTTCAAAATCACAATATAATTAGAATCTTTTATATACCACCACAGAAAAAGAATTTCTTTCACTTTTCTAAATATCACAATTATTTATGTTTTATTCTTAGAAAATCCAATAAAAACATATTATTATTTACTTATCCTCACTCATATGTTTTCTGCACAGGTTTTCTCAATTACACTTCTAAGCATTGAATTTTTCTTTCTTTTTAAGCTCTTTTCTCTCTTTTTTTTTTCTTTTCACGCTTTTTCTTTTTGCGCACTTATTTTTCTCATATAGCCTGCGTGTGGTCTGCTTCTATGCCTTGTGCAATGTCAATATCTTCTATACTTTTTCATACCAAAAGATATCAACTAAGACATAAAAGTGACTTCCTTCATTCACCCTTATAACATGAGAGTCAAACATTTCAACTTGTATCTGTTCTCAGTTACTTACGATCATAAAGTTTTCCACTCTCCTTTTCGAAATGGATTTAAAAGTTTCAACTTACATCTAAATTCCATCTACTAAGGATTGTGGAATTATCCAAACAACCTAACGCATGCTTTTTCTCACTTTTTGAGTTCATTTTTATGCTTTTGTTCATTTGCTTAGTTTTTCAAAAATAGAACTATACATATTCATATTTATGATTCAAAATAAACTCTAACATGTATCTATCATCATTTCCTCGAAATCCACATAAACAACCATAATTTTTAGATCTATGTCAGAAAAAAATTTCATGGGGCTTAAAAATCCTCTAAAAACATCAGATTTGAAATAACATTCATATAAGTTCAAACTCTTTCTTTAAAAATCTACTTTTTATGAGAGATGTGTAAACATGTGCAAGAACGTAGACAAAAATATTCTGGTGAGCTACTACACCCTCCCCCATGCTTGAATTACACTGTCCCAGTGGCATTCTCCCATGCTTATGTGAAACTAAGTAAATACATATGAGATAAAATCAATGAGGGAAAGAAAGTAAACTCAATGAAATCTAAAATGTGAAAATATGCCTACCCTGATCATGGTTTATGAATTATGCACATGAACTATATGAAAGTACTCTTAAAAAAATTGTTTTTCTATGAATATTTACAAGATTTTAAAATATATACAAACATGTGTGAGTCCTAAACTTCTAAAAGATCAACATCCTCAATGTCTTGTCCTGTCACAGTATCTGAGAGATAAGGCTTCAGCCGTTGCCCATTTACTTTAAAAATAGCACCCGTACGAGGGTCAAAAAGATCTATCGCTCCATATGGAAACACCCTATGCACAACAAATGGACCATTCCATCTTGACTTCAACTTACCTGGAAAAGGATGAAGACGTGAATGATAAAGCCATACCTTTTGCCTAGGCTCGAACTGTTTCCTAACAATATATCGATCATGAAAATGCTTAGTTTGAGCTTTGTAAATCTTTGCACTCTCATAGGCCTCATTACGCAATTCCTCTAGCTCACTCAACTGTAATTTTCTCTCGACTCCAGCTTGGGTCATGTTGAAATTGAATGTTTTTATAGCCCAATATGCTCTATGTTCTAACTCAACAGGAAGATGGCAGGGTTTCCCAAAAACTAATCGAAATGGTGACATACCAATCGGGGTCTTGAAAGCAGTCCTATAAGCCCACAAGGCATCATCAAGGCGCTGAGACCAATCCTTGCGGTCTGGTCTGACTGTCTTTTCAAGAATCCTCTTTATCTCCCTGTTAGATACCTCAACTTGGCCACTGGTTTGTGGGTGGTAAGGTGTAGCAATCCGATGATGCACAGAATATTTCCTAAGTAAGGAAGCTACCTGCACATTACGAAAATGCGTACCACCATCACTGATGATCGCTCTAGGAACTCCGAACCGACTAAAAATGTTGTGCTTAATAAATCGAAGCACCTCTTTATGATCATTGGTCCGGGTGGCCACAGCCTCAACCCATTTTGAAACATAATCAACCGCCACTAAAATATATGTAAATCCAAATGATGGCGGAAAAGGACCCATGAAATCAATGCCCCAAACATCAAAAATTTCCACAATCAGAATAGGTAAAAGAGGCATCATGTCGCGCTTGGTAATGCGACCTGTTTGCTGACATCGCAAACACTTCCTACAGAATTCGTGAGCATCTCTATGAAGTGTGGGCCACCAAAATCCAGACTGAAGGACCTTTGCAGCGGTCTTCCGACTAGAAAAATGACCTCCACAAGCTAAAGAATGACAAAATGATAAAATGGAATGATACTCTTCTTCGGGCACACATCTCCGAATCATCTGGTCCGGGCAGGATCTAAATAATTCTGGTTCCTCCCAAAAATAATGTTTCACCTGCGCAAAAAATCTATCTTTTTCATTCCGGTTCTAGTGCGCAGGATACTCTCTAGTAACCAGAAAATTTACGATATCCGCGAACCAAGGTAAACGCTTGACATGAAATAACTGCTCATCCGGAAAAGAATCAACAATCTGTCCTTGATCAATAGATGAATCTATAGTCAGTCTAGACAGATGATCTGCTACAAGATTCTTACATCCACTCTTATCTCGAATCTCAATATCAAATTCTTGTAACAGAAGAATCCAACGAATGAGACGCGGTTTAGCATCCTTTTTACTCATCAAATATCTCAATGCAGCATGAATTGAGTAAATGACAACTTTGGAGCCTAACAAATATGATCGAAACTTCTCAAGTGCAAATACAACAGCTAGTAACTCCTTCTCAGTGGTAGTATAATGCATTTGTGTGTCAGAAAGAGTCCTACTAGCATAATGAATAACATGAGATCGTTTCTCAATCTTCTGTCCTAAAATTGCTCCAACCGCATAATCTGAAGCATCACACATAATCTCAAAAGGCACTGACCACTCAGGAGATCTGAGAATAGGAGCAGTGGTCAGTGCTCCCTTTAGGGGTAAGAATGCCTTCAGACAGGCATCATCAAACACAAACGACTGGTCTTTCGACAACAGGTTACACAACGGTCTAGAAATCTGACTAAAATCCTTAATGAACCGTCTATAGAAACCTGCATGCCCTAAAAATGAACGCACTTGCCTCACAGAGGTCGGTGGAGCTAATTTGACAATGGTCTCCACTTTGGCCTTATCGACCTCAATACCTTTCTCAGACACAATATGTCCAAGAACAATCCCCTGCTGTACCATGAAATGACTCTTTTCCCAACTCAACACTAGATTTGTCTCCCTACAGCGCTGAAGTACATGAGATAATTTTTGGAGACAATCATCAAAAGAAGAGCCATAAACCGAGAAATCGTCCATGAAAATCTCAAGGACATCATCCATCATGTCAGAGAAAATCGCCATCATACATCTCTGAAATGTAGCCGGGGCATTACAAAGCCCAAACGGCATCCTCCTATACGCAAATGTACCATAGGGACAGGTAAATGTTGTCTTATCCTGATCCTCGGGATGAACGGCCACCTGGTTATATCCGGAATATCCATCTAAAAAGCAATAATATTGCTGGCCTGCAAGTCTTTCTAAAATTTGGTCGATGAACGGTAACGGGAAATGATCTTTCCTAGTTGCACCGTTCAACTTCCTATAGTCAATACATACTCGCCATCCCGTAGTAATCCTCATGGGAATGCTCTCTCCTTTCTCATTCTTCTCCACAGTGAGCCCAGACTTTTTGGGAACAACCTGGGTAGGACTCACCCACTGACTATCGGAGATAGGATAAATAATCCCAGCATCTAACAATTTAACTACTTCCTTCTTCACCACTTCTTTCATGTGAGGATTTAATCTCCTTTGTGATTCTCTTGAGGGTTTAGCTCCCTCATCCATAATGATCCGATGCATACAAAAGGAGGGGTCAATCCCCTTTAAATCCGCCACAGACCATCCAATAGCTTCCTTGTGCTCATGCAAAACCTATAACAACTGATGCTCCTGTGAATCTGCCAGGTTTGCAGAAATAATAACTGGGAGAGTCTGCTCTTTTCCTAAAAAGACATACTTGAGTGAAGCTGGTAAAGGCTTCAACTCCAACTCTGGGGGACTCTCTATCGATGGCTTTGCGGGCTTCTCAGCTAACTCTGGAAGTGGTTCGGAATGCCAAATCCCACTGACATTATCTGCCTCACTATCTATTATATCAAGGCGATCCTCTTTGAATGATTCATCAACCTCCTCTTGAGGTGGATCACTCAACAACCAATCATGTTCAGCTTCTATAATATCCTGAATGATATCAACCTCAAAAGAAGCTTCTTCAGTATCAGACTCCATCGATGTACAAAAAATGTTCATCCTCATTTTCCTATTCCCAAATGAAACATCCATCTCACCAGTGCGGCAATTAATGCATGCATTGGCGGTAGCTAGGAAAGGGCGACCAAGAATAATAGGAGTCTGTCTGATGCTATCAACTCCCTCCATATCTAATATCACGAAGTCGACAGGGAAATAACAATCCTCCACCTTGACTAACACATCTTCAAGTATCCCTCTTGGGACCTTAATCGATCTATCCGCTAATTGAAGCGTCATAAGTGTGGATTTCATCTCTTTCAATCCAAATTTTTCATAGAAGAAACCCGACAAAATGTTAACACTTGCCCCAAGGTCAAGCAAAGCACGCTCAACAGTAATGTTTCCTATGACACATGAGATGATAGGGGTCCCTGGGTCCTTAAGTTTGGGTGGAGTCTGGTGTTGCAATACTGCACTTATCTGCTCCGTCAAGTATATTTTCTTCTACGCATAGGACCTCAACTTCCTTTTCTGCATACAAAGCTCTTTGAGGAACTTTGCATATGCAGGGACTTGCTGGATGGCATCTAGTAAGGGAAGGTTTATATGGACGTACTTGAATATCTCAAGCATCTCTTGCATGTTTACTCCCGACTTAGCTAATGCTCTCGGTTTCTCTAACGCCTCAGGAAAGGGGGCTTTAGGAATATGGGTTGTGGAAGGCTCAAATGGAAGAACCCTCTCGCTTTCCTGAGGTAAAACATTAGGGACAGGCTGCTTCTTACTTATCTTATCTCTTTCTTCTGCAGCCTCCTTCGAATGGTACTGCTTCCCACTTCTAAGGGTTACTACTGCCTGAGCTTGCTCTTGATGTGTATCTGTCATATGCAAACTCTGCATAGGTTCTTTACCCCTAGGGTTAACTATAGGCTGACTAGGCAATGCTCCCTCACTTCTCCTGCTAAGTGCTTCAGCGAGCTGCCCCATTTGAGTTTCTAACTTTGCAATCGACTGGGTATGTGAGCTCAAAGCTTGCAAAATCTTATCTTCAAAAGATTGACTAGGTGAAGGCTCCGGAAAATGGGGTTGAGTATAAGCAGGTTGGGCTGGAGGGTCATTGGATCTTTGGAATCCAGGTGTATAACCACCTTGTCTGGATTGACTCTAGGAAGGGTTAGGGGCTTGGACTTGTGAGTTGCGCCATGAGAAATTTGGATGGTTTCGCCAGCCCGGGTTGTAAGTATTGGCAAATGGATTGGGTGCGGGCCTAGCAAAGTTCTGAGCCATCTGAGCTTGCTCTTGGACAAACCCAGGATACTGTGACGCAGCTGGACACTGGAGAACATGGTGTGCAGGACTCGCACACACCTGCATGGCAGGAGAGGGACCCAACAACAATTGATCTAATTTCTAGGACAGTTGGTCTACCTTGTTGCTCAACTCAAGGTTCATCCCTATTTCGAAAATACCTGCCTTCTTAGTGCTATCCTGTACAGGTGTAACTCTATCAGACCGTGAAGCTGTTGCGTGATGCATCGAATTCTTGCTTAATGTCTCAAAGAGCAACCACGCTTCATCCTCACTCTTGAGCATGAAAGTGCCCCCACATGCGGCATCAACCATTTGACGATTCTTCTCAGTAAGACCGTCATAGAAATATTGCACCAGTTGCCATTGAGGCACCTGGTGGTGGGGACACTTGCGGAGAAGATCCTTCATCCTCTCCCAAGTCTCATGAAACAGTTCCCCCTCTATTTGCGTAAAACTGGTGATGGCTTTTCGATACTGATTCGTCTTACCGATTGGGAAATATTTTTTTAAAAATTCTCTTTGCATATGTTCCCACGTGGTAATTCTAACTGTATCTAATGCCTTCAGCCAGTGTTTGGCTTTATCTTTCAGAGAGAAGGGAAACAAGGTCAACCTCATAGCATCATCTCCAAAGTTGTTTATTCTCACTGTAGAACAAATCTCTAAGAATTCGTCGAGATGACGATATGGGTCTTCATTGCTAAGGCCATAAAATGAGGGTAGCATTTGGATTACACTGGCCTTAATTTCAAACTGATTTGCTCCTACATCAGGTCTTGTGATGCAGGAGGCGGGAGTATAGGTGTTAGGCATAAAGTACTCCGTAAGGGGACGAGTAATCTGCTGATTCTCAGCCATGGTTGCAGATCTTTGGGCTCTCCTAATAAGGGACTCGGGGTCCTCAATCGGCTCTACCAGCTCAGGGTCAAGTGAGCGTCGCCCTTGCATACACCTCTTACTAGACCGGTGTCGCTCCCGTCCTAACTTTGGGTTTTCTACCTAACTAACGCACTCAGCGGCCAAACCACGCAAACCACAAAACGAGTAAACTAAAAACAACAAAAACTAAACAAACACCACGCAGTTACACATAACAGAGATTATGCAAAGAAATATAAAATCTATGTGTACGGTACCAATCGTACACAGTCACCTCTAAGGGAATCCTAATAGGTGGGCTGTGCAGAAAAGTAAGCTCTTCTTTAAGATATGCACATACGTGGTTCTAAACCTAAATGCAAAGCAAACACTAGGCAATAAAGTGAATACTAATATTACGCCGTTCCCCGGCAACGGCGCAAAAAATTTGATGTCTTCTTTTAAATCGTTGTAATTTTGAAAAGATTTTTATATGAAAAGCATGTGAAAACCACACATCAAATAATAAAAACCGGTTCTCACTAGTGGATGAGACCGAGTCGAACTCAGGGAACGGGAATATTTTGTATTCAAGCACACAATTCTAAACTAATCTTTATTGCTGAATTATGGAAATGTAAAATGTTCAGAAAAGTAAACACAACTAGCTATTACAACAAATGAATACCCTTCGCAGAGGGCGTAAAGTGCAATATTTACAAACCCAATTAAATTCCTAAATTCTAAAATAAGAGAAAAACATCTTCTATTCTTGCACTTCCCATGTCATGCAATCGCTTCTGCTCCACTCCTGTGCGAACCTGCACAAATAAAACGAACACGAGCAGTACCAGAGATAGAAATAGAAACCTATATTAACTAGCTAAATGTTAAAGAACACTGAAGAATATTATCAAAAGACTTCCATGACAATTGAAACTACCTTAACTAACACAAGTAACTAACACTCCACTTTATGAAATCTAATTATTTCAATTAATGAACAGTAAAGACAATTAACACTTTATTAACAAGCTATGCACTTACAATATTGAAAAATACAACACTAAAACTTTTGAAAACAGTAAAATCAAGAATTTTAATCATCAAGGAATGACTTAATGAAAAACAAGCTGAAAACTTACACAGACATAGCAAAAGAAACACATTTGTAAAAGATATTGACTAAAGCAAAACAAGAAAAATCCTTAGAAGAAAAACAAACAGCAAATCGACCTATGTCAACTAAAAATATAGAAAATAAAATGTAAAACAGAAACAGGATGTTGCAAAACAGAAAATATGAATATGAATTTACTAAAAAAACAGGATTTTATCAAAATGAAAAGAAAAGGAATTTAAAAGAAAAACTGAACTGAATGAAAAAGAAAAAAAAACAGACATGATCTAATTGAGAACAGAAAATCCACTAATACTCAATCAGTTTATGGATTCAGAGATAGTTCCGGCAATTTAAGAAGGCTCAGGTTTTCATTACAAATGTGAAGAGAGTTTGGCTAAAAATAGATCAAATTTATTAAACACTAGAAATCAGATATTAATCTGAACTTCTAGCTGATTGAAATCAGGTAACCGAACACAAATTGGATTCAATCTTGATCGCCGGAAAAAAAACACAGACATCAATCTAGGTGATCGATCAAAAATTTTTAGAGCATAGTATTGTAATCCGGTGACATTATGGATTTCAGACTATCAATCTCGAATCAAAGTTCATTTAACTACAGCATCAATTACAAAAATCAAAGATCAGAAAAAAAAAATGGAAACAGAAATGATCGAGTAAACAAAACTTTTTTTCTTTCTGTTTTGATTTTCTTTAACAATAGACATCCACCGGAATTTCAGATAGTCACCGGAGTTCAAATACAGACCGGAATTCAAATACAGACCGGAATTCAAATACAGACTGAAATTCAAATACAGACCGGAACTCTTCACGATTCCGATCTGTTTTATTTTCTTTCTTTCTTTCTGTTTTTTTTTTTTTTTGAAATTAAGATTCAGCAGATTATCCTTCAGAAAGAATTAAAAACGAAGAAGAAGAAAACTAATTGGAAGAAGAAGAAGAAGAAGTAGAAGGAATTACTTACCGGAAAAAGAAGGAAGAGGTGCTTCCACTTCAGGCGCCGCCATCGATTGAAGATCTCCTTGCCACCGGATGATGAATAGTTGCTGCTGCTGCTGGAAGAAGAAGAAGAAGAAGAAAAAGAAGTAGCGTGAGATCCGGCAACTGGGAAACGGAAGGAAGAGGGGAAAAGCAGAGGGGGAAAAGAAAATTTTGGCGCAAAAACATGGAGCCCCTTTCCGATCTGCTTTACGCCCCTTTTTAAAAGGGTTCAAACCGGTTGGAACCGGTTTGAAACAACCTTTTTTTTATTTTCAAAACTTCCAAACCGGTTCCAGCCGGTTTGGTTTTTCACTTTCTTCTTTTTAGAAATACAAACCGGTTCCACCCGGTTTGTATTATTATTTAGATATTTTTTCTTTATTTATTATTTTTATTTTTATTCTTTTCAAAAGTAAAGAAAACTGTGAAAATTTTCAAAAACAAAACTATTTATAAAAGAACTTCAAAAACTAATCTACTATGTTTTTTTTCTTCTTTTCTAAAAAAAACACAACACTTAAATTGAATAAAACTATTTTTCTATTTTTTTTTATTTTTTCTTTTTAATAAAAACTAAAACCAACTAAAAAAACTAAAATAGGCATAAGAATGTAAAATAAAACTATTTTTTTATTCATTTTCTAATTTTAAATCATTTTAGCACTTTTACTCAAAAACTAACATAATATTGGGTTTTTGAAACATTATTTTATAAAATCATGCATATTTAAATGTTAATAAACCCTGAATTATATGCATGATCAAATACCCCCATGCTTATGTTTTGCTAGTCCTCGAGCAAACTAGAAAAATGCAAGAAATCAAACTATCACCTAACTCACTTTCGTAGGAATCACGGTTGCATTTAGCTCATGCAACAAGCCCTTTCAACCCATGGGTTACCCCAGTGGACGAGTAAGGTCTCATGAGGGTTTGCAGTGATGCTACCCACAAACATCTCTGTCATGTATGCATAATATTACACATCCTCATAAGCAGTAGGTAATTAAAGACTTTATTTTCACAAATATTTCCTGTTATTTCAAAATCACAATATAATTAGAATCTTTTATATACCACCACAGAAAAAGAATTTCTTTCACTTTTCTAAATATCACAATTATTTATGTTTTATTCTTAGAAAATCCAATAAAAACATATTATTATTTACTTATCCTCACTCATATGTTTTCTGCACAGGTTTTCTCAATTACACTTCTAAGCATTGAATTTTTCTTTCTTTTTAAGCTCTTTTCTCTCTTTTTTTTTTCTTTTCACGCTTTTTCTTTTTGCGCACTTATTTTTCTCATATAGCCTGCGTGTGGTCTGCTTCTATGCCTTGTGCAATGTCAATATCTTCTATACTTTTTCATACCAAAAGATATCAACTAAGACATAAAAGTGACTTCCTTCATTCACCCTTATAACATGAGAGTCAAACATTTCAACTTGTATCTGTTCTCAGTTACTTACGATCATAAAGTTTTCCACTCTCCTTTTCGAAATGGATTTAAAAGTTTCAACTTACATCTAAATTCCATCTACTAAGGATTGTGGAATTATCCAAACAACCTAACGCATGCTTTTTCTCACTTTTTGAGCTCATTTTTATGCTTTTGTTCATTTGCTTAGTTTTTCAAAAATAGAACTATACATATTCATATTTATGATTCAAAATAAACTCTAACATGTATCTATCATCATTTCCTCGAAATCCACATAAACAACCATAATTTTTAGATCTATGTCAGAAAAAATTTTCATGGGGCTTAAAAATCCTCTAAAAACATCAGATTTGAAATAACATTCATATAAGTTCAAACTCTTTCTTTAAAAATCTACTTTTTATGAGAGATGTGTAAACATGTGCAAGAACGTAGACAAAAATATTCTGGTGAGCTACTACACCCTCCCCCATGCTTGAATTACACTGTCCCAGTGGCATTCTCCCATGCTTATGTGAAACTAAGTAAATACATATGAGATAAAATCAATGAGGGAAAGAAAGTAAACTCAATGAAATCTAAAATGTGAAAATATGCCTACCCTGATCATGGTTTATGAATTATGCACATGAACTATATGAAAGTACTCTTAAAAAAATTGTTTTTCTATGAATATTTACAAGATTTTAAAATATATACAAACATGTGTGAGTCCTAAACTTCTAAAAGATCAACATCCTCAATGTCTTGTCCTGTCACAGTATCTGAGAGATAAGGCTTCAGCCGTTGCCCATTTACTTTAAAAATAGCACCCGTACGAGGGTCAAAAAGATCTATCGCTCCATATGGAAACACCCTATGCACAACAAATGGACCATTCCATCTTGACTTCAACTTACCTGGAAAAGGATGAAGACGTGAATGATAAAGCCATACCTTTTGCCCAGGCTCGAACTGTTTCCTAACAATATATCGATCATGAAAATGCTTAGTTCGAGCTTTGTAAATCTTTGCACTCTCATAGGCCTCATTACGCAATTCCTCTAGCTCACTCAACTGTAATTTTCTCTCGACTCCAGCTTGGGTCATGTTGAAATTGAATGTTTTTATAGCCCAATATGCTCTATGTTCTAACTCAACAGGAAGATGGCAGAGTTTCCCAAAAACTAATCGAAATGGTGACATACCAATCGGGGTCTTGAAAGCAGTCCTATAAGCCCACAAGGCATCATCAAGGCGCTGAGACCAATCCTTGCGGTCTGGTCTGACTGTCTTTTCAAGAATCCTCTTTATCTCCCTGTTAGATACCTCAACTTGGCCACTGGTTTGTGGGTGGTAAGGTGTAGCAATCTGATGATGCACAGAATATTTCCTAAGTAAGGAAGCTACCTGCACATTACGAAAATGCGTACCACCATCACTGATGATCGCTCTAGGAACTCCGAACCGACTAAAAATGTTGTGCTTAATAAATCGAAGCACCTCTTTATGATCATTGGTCCGGGTGGCCACAGCCTCAACCCATTTTGAAACATAATCAACCGTCACTAAAATATATGTAAATCCAAATGATGGCGGAAAAGGACCCATGAAATCAATGCCCCAAACATCAAAAATTTCCACAATCAGAATAGGTAAAAGAGGCATCATGTCGCGCTTGGTAATGCGACCTGTTTGCTGACATCGCAAACACTTCCTACAGAATTCGTGAGCATCTCTATGAAGTGTGGGCCACCAAAATCCAGACTGAAGGACCTTTGCAGCGGTCTTCCGACTAGAAAAATGACCTCCACAAGCTAAAGAATGACAAAATGATAAAATGGAATGATACTCTTCTTCGGGCACACATCTCCGAATCATCTGGTCCGGGCAGGATCTAAATAATTCTGGTTCCTCCCAAAAATAATGTTTCACCTGCGCAAAAAATCTATCTTTTTCATTCCGGTTCCAGTGCGCAGGATACTCTCTAGTAACTAGAAAATTTACGATATCCGCGAACCAAGGTAAACGCTTGACATGAAATAACTGCTCATCCGGAAAAGAATCAACAATCTGTCCTTGATCAATAGATGAATCTATAGTCAGTCTAGACAGATGATCTGCTACAAGATTCTTACATCCACTCTTATCTCGAATCTCAATATCAAATTCTTGTAACAGAAGAATCCAACGAATGAGACGCGGTTTAGCATCCTTTTTACTCATCAAATATCTCAATGCAGCATGAATTGAGGAAATGACAACTTTGGAGCCTAACAAATATGATCGAAACTTCTCAAGTGCAAATACAACAGCTAGTAACTCCTTCTCTGTGGTAGTATAATGCATTTGTGTGTCAGAAAGAGTCCTATTAGCATAATGAATAACATGAGATCGTTTCTCAATCTTCTGTCCTAAAATTGCTCCAACCGCATAATCTGAAGCGTCACACATAATCTCAAAAGGCACTGACCACTCAGGAGATCTGAGAATAGGAGCAGTGGTCAGTGCTCCCTTTAGGGCTAAGAATGCCTTCAGACAGGCATCATCAAACACAAACGACTGGTCTTTCGACAACAGGTTACACAACGGTCTAGAAATCTGACTAAAATCCTTAATGAACCGTCTATAGAAACCTGCATGCCCTAAAAATGAACGCACTTGCCTCACAGAGGTCGGTGGAGCTAATTTGACAATGGTCTCCACTTTGGCCTTATCGACCTCAATACCTTTCTCAGACACAATATGTCCAAGAACAATCCCCTGCTGTACCATGAAATGACTCTTTTCCCAACTCAACACTAGATTTGTCTCCCTACAGCGCTGAAGTACATGAGATAATTTTTGGAGACAATCATCAAAAGAAGAGCCATAAACTGAGAAATCGTCCATAAAAATCTCAAGGACATCATCCATCATGTCAGAGAAAATCGCCATCATACATCTCTGAAATGTAGCCGGGGCATTACAAAGCCCAAACGGCATCCTCCTATACGCAAATGTACCATAGGGACAGGTAAATGTCATCTTATCCTGATCCTCGGGATGAACGGCCACCTGGTTATATCCGGAATATCCATCTAAAAAGCAATAATATTGCTGGCCTGCAAGTCTTTCTAAAATTTGGTCGATGAACGGTAACGGGAAATGATCTTTCCTAGTTGCACTGTTCAACTTCCTATAGTCAATACATACTCGCCATCCCGTAGTAATCCTCATGGGAATGCTCTCTCCTTTCTTATTCTTCTCCACAGTGAGCCCAGACTTTTTGGGAACAACCTGGGTAGGACTCACCCACTGACTATCGGAGATAGGATAAATAATCCCAGCATCTAACAATTTAACTACTTCCTTCTTCACCACTTCTTTCATGTGAGGATTTAATCTCCTTTGTGATTCTCTTGAGGGTTTAGCTCCCTCATCCATAATGATCTGATGCATACAAAAGGAGGGGTCAATCCCCTTTAAATCCGCCACAGACCATCCAATAGCTTCCTTGTGCTCATGCAAAACCTGTAACAACTGATGCTTCTGTGAATCTGTCAGGTTTGCAGAAATAATAACTGGGAGAGTCTGCTCTTTTCCTAAAAAGACATACTTGAGTGAAGCTGGTAAAAGCTTCAACTCCAACTCTGGGGGACTCTCTATCGATGGCTTTGCGGGCTTCTCAGCTAACTCTGGAAGTGGTTCGGAATGCCAAATCCCACTGACATTATCTGCCTCACTATCTATTATATCAAGGCGATCCTCTTTGAATGATTCATCAACCTCCTCTTAAGGTGGATCACTCAACAACCAATCATGTTCAGCTTCTATAATATCCTGAATGATATCAACCTCAAAAGAAGCTTCTTCAGTATCAGACTCCATCGATGTACAAAAAATGTTCATCCTCATTTTCCTATTCCCAAATGAAACATCCATCTCACCAGTGCTGCAATTAATGCACGCATTGGCGGTAGCTAGGAAAGGGCGACGAAGAATAATAGGAGTCTGTCTGATGCTATCAACTCCCTCCATATCTAATATCACGAAGTCGACAGGGAAATAACAATCCTCCACCTTGACTAACACATCTTCAAGTATCCCTCTTGGGACCTTAATCGATCTATCCGCTAATTGAAGCGTCATAGGTGTGGATTTCATCTCTTTCAATCCAAATTTATCATAGAAGAAACCCGACAAAATGTTAACACTTGCCCCAAGGTCAAGCAAAGCACGCTCAACAGTAATGTTTCCTATCACACATGAGATGATAGGGGTCCCTGGGTCCTTAAGTTTGGGTGGAGTCTGGTGTTGCAATACTGCACTTATCTGCTCCGTCAAGTATATTTTCTTCTACGCATAGGACCTCAACTTCCTTTTCTGCGTACAAAGCTCTTTGAGGAACTTTGCATATGCAGGGACTTGCTGGATGGCATCTAGTAAGGGAAGGTTTATATGGACGTGCTTGAATATCTCAAGCATCTCTTGCATGTTTACTCCCGACTTACCTAATGCTCTTGGTTTCTCTAACGCCTCAGGAAAGGGGGCTTTAGGAATATGGGTTGTGGAAGGCTCAAATGGAAGAACCCTCTCGCTTTCTTGAGGTAAAACATTAGGGACAGGCTGCTTCTTACTTATCTTCTCTCTTTCTTCTGCAGTCTCCTTCGAATGGTACTGCTTCCCACTTCTAAGGGTTACTACTGCCTGAGCTTGCTCTTGATGTGTATCTGTCATATGCAAACTCTGCATAGGTTCTTTACCCCTAGGGTTAACTATAGGCTGACTAGGCAATGCTCCCTCACTTCTCCTGCTAAGTGCTTCAGCGAGCTGCCCCATTTGAGTTTCTAACTTTGCAATCGACTGGGTATGTGAGCTCAAAGCTTGCAAAATCTTATCTTCAAAAGATTGACTAGGTGAAGGCTCCTGAAAATGGGGTTGAGTATAAGCAGGTTGGGCTGGAGGGTCATTGGATCTTTGGAATCCAGGTGTATAACCACCTTGTCTGGATTGACTCTGGGAAGGGTTAGGGGCTTGGACTTGTGAGTTGCGCCATGGGAAATTTGGATGGTTTCGCCAGCCCGGGTTGTAAGTATTGGCAAATGGATTGGGTGCGGGCCTAGCAAAGTTCTGAGCCATCTGAGCTTGCTCTTGGACAAACTCAGGATACTGTGACGCAGCTGGACACTGGAGAATATGGTGTGCAGGACTCGCACACAACGCACACACCTGCATGGCAGGAGAGGCACCCAACAACAATTGATCTAATTTCTGGGACAGTTGGTCTACCTTGTTGCTCAACTCAAGGTTCATCCCTATTTCGAAAATACCTGCCTTCTTAGTGCTATCCTGTACAGGTGTAACTCTATCAGACCGTGAAGCTGTCGCGTGGTGCATCGAATTCTTGCTTAATGTCTCAAAGAGCAACCACGCTTCATCCTCACTCTTGAGCATGAAAGTGCCCCCACATGCGGCATCAACCATTTGACGATTCTTCTCAGTAAGACCGTCATAGAAATATTGCACCAGTTGCCATCGAGGCACCTGGTGGTGGGGACACTTGCGGAGAAGATCCTTCATCCTCTCCCAAGTCTCATGAAACAGTTCCCCCTCTATTTGCGTAAAACTGGTGATGGCTTTTCGATACTGATTCGTCTTACCGATTGGGAAATATTTTTTTAAAAATTCTCTTTGCATATGTTCCCACGTGGTAATTCTAACTGTATCTAATGCCTTCAGCCAGTGTTTGGCTTTATCTTTCAGAGAGAAGGGAAACAAGGTCAACCTCATAGCATCATCTCCAAAGTTGTTTATTCTCACTGTAGAACAAATCTCTAAGAATTCGTCGAGATGACGATATGGGTCTTCATTGCTAAGGCCATAAAATGAGGGTAGCATTTGGATTACACTGGCCTTAATTTCAAACTGATTTGCTCCTACATCAGGTCTTGTGATGCAGGAGGCGAGAGTATAGGTGTTAGGCATGAAGT
Organism: Nuphar pumila; assembly: GCF_984573655.1. Lineage (NCBI taxonomy): Eukaryota > Viridiplantae > Streptophyta > Magnoliopsida > Nymphaeales > Nymphaeaceae > Nuphar > Nuphar pumila. Next base: position 50,589,491 of record NC_143265.1, on the reverse strand, counting down.
ACTCCCTAAGGGGACGAGTAATCTGCTGATTCTCAGCCATGGTTGCAGATCTTTGGGCTCTCCTAATAAGGGACTCGGGGTCCTCAATCGGCTCTACCAGCTCAGGGTCAAGTGAGCGTCGCCCTTGCATACACCTCTTACTAGACCGGTGTCGCTCCCGTCCTAACTTTGGGTTTTCTACCTAACTAACGCACTCAGCGGCCAAACCACGCAAACCACAAAACGAGTAAACTAAAAACAACAAAAACTAAACAAACACCACGCAGTTACACATAACAGAGATTATGCAAAGAAATATAAAATCTATGTGTACGGTACCAATCGTACACAGTCACCTCTAAGGGAATCGTAATAGGTGGGTTGTGCAGAAAAGTAAGCTCTTCTCTAAGATATGCACATACGTGGTTCTAAACCTAAATGCAAAGCAAACACTAGGCAATAAAGTGAATACTAATATTACGCCGTTCCCCGGCAACGGCGCAAAAAATTTGATGTCTTCTTTTAAATCGTTGTAATTTTGAAAAGATTTTTATATGAAAAGCATGTGAAAACCAGACATCAAATAATAAAAACCGGTTCTCACTAGTGGATGAGACCGAGTCGAACTCAGGGAACGGAAATATTTTGTATTCAAGCACACAATTCTAAACTAATCTTTATTGCTGAATTATGGAAATGTAAAATGTTCAGAAAAGTAAACACAACTAGCTATTACAACAAATGAATACCCTTCGCAGAGGGCGTAAAGTGCAATATTTACAAACCCAATTAAATTCCTAAATTCTAAAATAAGAGAAAAACATCTTCTATTCTTGCACTTCCCATGTCATGCAATCGCTTCTGCTCCACTCCTGTGCGAACCTGCACAAATAAAACGAACACGAGCAGTACCAGAGATAGAAATAGAAACCTATATTAACTAGCTAAATGTTAAAGAACACTGAAGAATGTTATCAAAAGACTTCCATGACAATTGAAACTACCTTAACTAACACAAGTAACTAACACTCCACTTTATGAAATCTAATTATTTCAATTAATGAACAGTAAAGACAATTAACACTTTATTAACAAGCTATGCACTTACAATATTGAAAAATACAACACTAAAACTTTTGAAAACAGTAAAATCAAGAATTTTAATCATCAAGGAATGACTTAATGAAAAACAAGCTGAAAACTTACACAGACATAGCAAAAGAAACACATTTGTAAAAGATATTGACTAAAGCAAAACAAGAAAAATCCTTGGAAGAAAAACAAACAGCAAATCGACCTATGTCAACTAAAAATATAGAAAATAAAATGTAAAATAGAAACAGGATGTTGCAAAACAGAAAATATGAATATGAATTTACTAAAAAAACAGGATTTTATCAAAATGAAAAGAAAAGGAATTTAAAAGAAAAACTGAGCTGAATGAAAAAGAAAAAAAAAACAGACATGATCTAATTGAGAACAGAAAATCCACTAATACTCAATCAGTTTATGGATTCAGAGATAGTTCCGGCAATTTAAGAAGGCTCAGGTTTTCATTACAAATGTGAAGAGAGTTCGGCTAAAAACAGATCAGATGTATTAAACACTAGAAATCAGATATTAATCTGAACTTCTAGCTGATTGAAATCAGGTAACCGAACACAAATTGGATTCAATCTTGATCGCCGGAAAAATTATCGTCTGAAAAAAAACACAGACATCAATCTAGGTGATCGATCAAAAATTTTTAGAGCATAGTATTGTAATCCGGTGACATTATGGATTTCAGACTATCAATCTCGAATCAAAGTTCATTTAACTACAGCATCAATTACAAAAATCAAAGATCGGAAAAAAAAATTGGAAACAGAAATGATCGAGTAAACAAAACTTTTTTTCTTTCTGTTTTGATTTTCTTTAACAGAAGACATCCACCGGAATTTCAGATAGTCACCGGAGTTCAAATATAGACCGGAATTCAAATACAGACCGAAATTCAAATACAGACCGGAACTCTTCACGATTCCGATCTATTTTATTTTCTTTCTTTCTTTCTGTTTTTTTTTTTTTTTGAAATTAAGATTCAGCAGATTATCCTTCAGAAAGAATTAAAAACGAAGAAGAAGAAAACTAATTGGAAGAAGAAGAAGAAGAAGAAGAAGAAGTAGAAGGAATTACTTACCGGAAAAAGAAGGAAGAGGTGGCTTCCACTTCAGGCGCCGCCATCGATTGAAGATCTCCTTGCCACCGGATGATGAATAGTTGTTGCTGCTGCTGGAAGAAGAAGAAGAAGAAGAAGAAGAAGAAGAAGATGAAGAAGAAGAAAAAGAAGTAGCGTGAGATCCGGCAACTGGGAAACGGAAGGAAGAGGGGAAAAGCAGAGGGGGAAAAGAAAATTTTTGCGCAAAAACATAGAGCCCCTTTCCGATCTGCTTTACGCCCCTTTTTAAAAGGGTTCAAACCGGTTGGAACCGGTTTGAAACAACCTTTTTTTTTTCTTTCTGTTTTGATTTTCTTTAACAGAAGACATCCACCGGAATTTCAGATAGTCACCGGAGTTCAAATACAGACCGAAATTCAAATACAGACCGGAATTCAAATACAGACCGAAACTGTAACGCCCCGGATTTCCAAAACAAAGCTAAGTTAAAATTTTCATGGATTTCTTTTTTTTTCTTTGCAGCGGAACTTAGAAAAGCTTTTAGCAGCGGAATAAGACGATAATGAGTCGTCGGTTTTAGAAAACTTCGAGCACGTTGCAGGTATGTGGCCAAGCAACTCATTGACCACCAAAGTGTTCCATTTTATCGAAAGCACATGTTTATTACAACACTACTGCTTAGAAAAGCAGTGAAGGTTCAATAAAAAGGAAGCAGTACAACTCTGTCTAGAGAAACCCTGGAACTCGATGCCGCCTTGCTCTGCATATCACCACGCAGGTTCAACACCTGAAATCCCCATAAAACGGGGTCAGAACCACTGATGGTCTGGTAAGTAGGCAAACACCTATCTATTCAACTCAAGTAAATGCATAGACCACTCAGGGTCGCAGTTCGTAATACGACGCTCAAGCCTCCATGACTTAGCGTATATCGCACAAGCCTCATCAGGGCTATGAGTTGAACATCCACGCAAGTCGTCATGACTTCGCATAAGCCTCTTCAGGGCTGTGAGTTAGAATAACCTCTCAAGTCTCTACGACTTAGCCTTGACTTCCTTAGAGTCACGAATGGATGTCTAGCTCAAGCCTTTATGCTTGGCACATCCGTATCCTACGAATCTAAGGACAGCTCTCCGAGCTTCACTTAGTCGTACGGATATCAATGGGGTTCTTTCCCAATCGGTCCAGTAGTATACCGACCATGACACCTTCACAAAGGTTATGCAGGACTGACTCAACAACGTCATCCACTCATACATTCAAAGTAGCGCTGTACCTAAGCTAATGCTTTGTTTCGATAATTGCACCTCCCCCTGGGCTTAGGGGACTCATATCTGGGCGACAACGCGACGATCTGGGGGTTGATTATTCTATGTATTTTAGATACCCCAGAGGCCTGTTGACCCCATCCCCCTAGTAGGACGGTACAGCATACCGGAAGAGATCCTTACTAGGTATCCGAATGCATTCTGCTACTGCAGTAGTTGGGTTCAATCCTTAGATATTTAAGGATAACCACGACCTCCATACCTCTGAGTGACGAAGGCCATCAATGAACTCTATCAGGTTCGGGTGAAATATATGTCACTCAAGGCTGCGCCATCACCGTCTTCCTCGGTGAGAAATTCTGAAAGGGGCCTGCCGGTCTTACAATTACTTGACGAACATTACATGCCTATAGGGCAGCCTTTGAGAAGTATGTACCCGACCCCAATCAACCACACGGTTTTCACCGTGGAACAAAGGTTTTATTCATATGCATGCTTAACTCTGCTCTCGGCACTTCGGCCTTGACGAGCACTTCACCTCTTTCGGTGGAAACAACACACTCCGGCTCAGCGGCCCTTACGAGTCTGGTTGTCTGATAATTCTCAATGAGCATGCACATGACTCGATCTCTACGGATCGGCTACTTGGCGTATTTTTACGCAACGAGCTCAGGACCTCGTCAAGGCGCTACCACTACTTTGGCGCAACGGCTCTTACAAGTATGATGCCCTTGCAGGTGTCAGGGAGACGAGTCATTCTGACATCGTTCCAACAAAGGACATCATTGTGCCACTTAACTGGTTTTGGCAGCTCTTCTGCCAACCATTCTGTCAACACCTTCTCTGCTCTACCGGCAGTGGTGCGACGAACCTTTCTACATTGTAGAAGGCGTTCCATAACTGGGTAGCACTTCTGCTACGTTCTTTCTGAGCCATTCTTAGCTCCTTCAGGAATTTTAGCAGCACTTCCTCTCTTTTACGGAGAAAGCGTGCGTTTCTTTTATCCGTTTCAGCGGCATCTCCCCTCTTTGGTGGGAAATCGCTACGCTTAACTCGGGAAATGGATGCGCACCGTTGTGCGTACTTTGCATCCATCAAGGTTGCAGGAACCTTGGGCCATAGCCAGGCCATACGTAATTGATTTAGTCTTTACGTAAAGAGCATTTTGCCAAAAGGCGAATCCTTTCCAATAGGGGCTTCATTCGTCAAGCATAATCTTGTACGAGGAGCGGTAAGGGAATCGCATGGGCGATTTTGGAGTTGATCTCCGTTTGAACGCTCACTTACGCGCCATATATGTAATATAAGCAGAAGCCTGTGCTTTATACAGCGGCGGCGTAAAGGAAATGCATATACTATTGTTCAGGGTGTGTAACTGAACGAAATATTCTACATATATAACAAAACAGGAGCCTTGGCATCGTTCGACGCGACGGCGTAAGTAAATACATTGCAGAAAGCAGGAGCCTTGGCATCGTTCGACGCGACGGCGTAAGTAAATGCATAATCGGAAGTGCAGTAATCGGAAGTACAGAAAGCAGGGAGCCTTGGCATCATACGACGCGACGGCAAAGGTAAATTACATGGCCTGTGCGATATAAGACGCGTCGGCAGTATCAGCAGATATACACCTAGATCTGTATCCAACGATAGTTACGAGGCGAGCGAGTGAACACCGAAGTGTCCTAGAGGGCTCAACCAAGAACTAGGGTGAGATACTATTTTGAAGAACGCATATACTGCGTATTCGAACATATATATCCGACGATAGTTACGAGGCGAGCGCGTGAACACCGAAGTGTCCTAGAGGGCTCAACCAAGAACTAAAGCAAGATACTACTTCAGAAAGTATATGCTATATACAAACAATCAAATACTTGAGAGAGATGGTTTAATGAAGCGAACTTACTTCAATTTGAGGAAGAAACGACTCCGATTGCTTCAAACGCTTCGAACGAGGCTCGACTTCGAAAAAGGATCAACTTCGAACTTCGGACGAAAAAGGACTTGGACTTTGACTTTGAACCAAACCAGGTTCAAGTCAAGTCAACTGGGTTCAGACTTAGGTCAAGTAGGTTCAGACCTAGGTCAGGTGGGTTAGGACCAGGTCAGGCAGGCTCAGACCAGGTCAAGCAGGCTCAGGCTAAGTCAGGCAGGCTCAGACCAGGTCAGGTGGGCTCAGGTGGGCTAGGCTAGGTAGGGGAGGTTTGGAAAAGGAGGAGAGAGAGAGGGGTTGGCGATTTTTAAAGAGAGGGGGGCTCCTTTATTTATAGATTCTGAAACTTGGGCCCCAAGTTTCAGAATCTCCTCTTTACCCCTTGGCTTTTCAGAAATCCCTTCCATGGAAGGTGCTGGAAGGAGCTGGAAGGCTCTGGAAGGTGCTGGAATATTCTAGAATCTTCTAGAATATTTTCTGAGAAATATTTCTGTGGGTCCCACCCATATTTCTGTGGGTCCCGCAAGAATTTTGGGTTTTCGGCGATTTTTTTCCGAAAAATTCTCAGTACGCCATTATCTTCGTATTGATGCCACTAAGAAAGTTGGCTCGCAGGAATCCTTTGATTTTGTTCAGATAGGAAGTTATGGCTTCCAGAGTGTTTGAGCATATATTCGCGATTCGACGAATATCCTAAGTGTAACTGGCTCGCAGGAATTGATTTGTTTCGCATTCTGAGAAAAATGCCATTTTTACCGGTAAATGCCTCATGAATTTTATTCAGATATTTTCTGAAAAATTGCGGGTCTTACATCATTACCCCCTTAAAGGAATTTCGTCCGCGAAATTCAGTTAAGAGTACTAAGTGCGTAACTCGGGATATTTCTCCCATATGTTAGATTCATAATGTTGTTCACTTAGTTCAACATCGTATTTATTCCTATCATAACCTCATATCATGATTCCTGATCAATGAGGTATGTTTCTCATATCTGAGTTCAAATTATGCTACAACCACGATAGTTTGTTGAATCAATGTTCTTCCAACCGGCTATTATCATAGCCATCCTGTGTAACTATTTTGTACACAGATCATTCTTCTAGAGATTAACCATATTGGAATAAGTCCCCTGTCAGACTACCTGGTATTGGAAACGTACCTCCTCACAGGTTCGCCTTCGTTAGACTTACCTGATATTGGATCAGTACACCCTCACAGAATCATACTAGCCAAGCTACTGGTTTTGGAACATATACACTCGCGCGGAGCTGTATACCCTCACAGGCTCACTCTGGCTAGACGATCTGATCTTGAATATGTAAAACCTCACAGGACTCTCTTCTTGAGAACAATTCCTCGATGGTTTATTTTATTAAGTGACTTTTATCGTTCTAATTACGCAAACTTAATTTCTCAATCATGGGGTCTATAGCCATCAACCTTTGGGCATAAGCACTTAAGATTTTATTTTGACAAATCCAAAATTTCTTTAGAGAGCAAGGGTACATATCGATCCAGATGACCGTACACAAGGTCATAAGCCACTTGTCTCAAGCATTCATTGGATCTTGTCTTTCAATCGCTTTTTACCCATTACAACTCTATCTATCAAGGTATCCAGATTCCTTGATATGGTCATCATTCGTGAGTTGTTCGGCTGTCACCGCATAGACACGACCTGCCACAGGTTTCTGCTCTATTCTGGATAGTGGCAGTCGTTGTTGTTGTATTTGTTGAGAGGGTCCTCCAGATCCCATATTTCTTCGTTGAAGATCTGAGGCCTTCTTGCGGCATTCGCTTACACGATGCCCTGGTTTGCCGCAATACAGGCAACCTCCCGTATCGTGAGGACAAACCCCTCCGGGATGATCTGAGCTACACCTTGGGCATCGAAAATTAGACTGTTGGTAGAGCTGATTGGCTTCTACCATCTGTAATGGCCGCTCGGCCGGTGGAGTAAAATTGTTGTCTTGAAAATTCCTCTTATAAAAAGGTGGTCGTGAGTCCTGGCCACCTGGTAACGTCCTCTTATTGTTCCGACCATCAACTATGGGCCTCTTTGCTATAATCACCTTAGATCGCGCCCAATCCTCGCTAATCTTTGAAGATGCTGCTACAGCAGCTTGAAAAGTCGAGGGCATACTTGTTATTACACGAGATCGCAACCCTTCTTGCAATCCATTTATATATTTATCGGCCCTTTCTTGGTTAGTATCGAATAACGTGGAGCAATATCGTTCAAGGTTTTGAAATTTAGTGGTATAGTCCATCAGACTCATAACACCTTGCTCCAATTCCAGAAACTCCATCTTCTTCTTATTTCTGGAGTGTATCGGAAAGTAATTATCCAAGAAAGTTCTCCGAAAATCATCCCAAGGGATGACTTCAAGCTGAGAGAACTGGATTATCTTAGTGGTATCCCACCACTTTCGTGCATTATCCTTCAGCCTATATGTGCCGAAATTAGTCTTTCTATCCTCTGGTACTCCCAATACCAGGAATGCACGCTCCGTCTCCTCGATCCAGCTTTCTGCGAGCTCTGGATCGGCACTACCAACGAAAACAGGTGGGTCGAGTTTGAGGAACTTTTCATAAGTCACTCCTCCCATATTCTCATTGCGAGGTGGGGCTGGTGCTTGCCTTGATTCATGAATGGCAGACACAAGCCTGTTGAGTGTTTCCAGCAGGAAGCCCTGTGTATGGGACTCCTCACTCGGCATGGTTCTCCTCGTCCTAGGAGCCATTTTATCTATTCACACAAATACACCCAAATCAGAGAAAGTATAAAATTTATACTTACACTGCGATACCGCAAACACGACGGATCTTAAACCAGGTTTCTCAGACTCATGCTCTGATACCAATTCTGTAACGCCCCGGATTTCCAAAACAAAGCTAAGTTAAAATTTTCATGGATTTCTTTTTTTTTCTTTGCAGCGGAACTTAGAAAAGCTTTTAGCAGCGGAATAAGACGATAATGAGTCGTCGGTTTTAGAAAACTCCGAGCACGTTGCAGGTATGTGGCCAAGCAACTCATTGACCACCAAAGTGTTCCATTTTATCGAAAGCACATGTTTATTACAACACTACTGCTTAGAAAAGCAGTGAAGGTTCAATAAAAAGGAAGCAGTACAACTCTGTCTAGAGAAACCCTGGAACTCGATGCCGCCTTGCTCCGCATATCGCCACGCAGGTTCAACACCTGAAATCCCCATAAAACGGGGTCAGAACCACTGATGGTCTGGTAAGTAGGCAAACACCTATCTATTCAACTCAAGTAAATGCATAGACCACTCAGGGTCGCAGTTCGTAATACGACGCTCAAGCCTCCATGACTTAGCGTATATCGCACAAGCCTCATCAGGGCTATGAGTTGAACATCCACGCAAGTCGTCATGACTTCGCATAAGCCTCTTCAGGGCTGTGAGTTAGAATAACCTCTCAAATCTCTACGACTTAGCCTTGACTTCCTTAGAGTCACGAATGGATGTCTAGCTCAAGCCTTTATGCTTGGCACATCCGTATCCTACGAATCTAAGGACAGCTCTCCGAGCTTCACTTAGTCGTACGGATATCAATGGGGTTCTTTCCCAATCGGTCCAGTAGTATACCGACCATGACACCTTCACAAAGGTTATGCAGGACTGACTCAACAACGTCATCCACTCATACATTCAAAGTAGCGCTGTACCTAAGCTAATGCTTTGTTTCGATAATTGCACCTCCCCCTGGGCTTAGGGGACTCATATCTGGGCGACAACGCGACGATCTGGGGGTTGATTATTCTATGTATTTTAGATACCCCAGAGGCCTGTTGACCCCATCCCCCTAGTAGGACGGTACAGCATACCGGAAGAGATCCTTACTAGGTATCCGAATGCATTCTGCTACTGCAGTAGTTGGGTTCAATCCTTAGATATTTAAGGATAACCACGACCTCCATACCTCTGAGTGACGAAGGACATCAATGAACTCTATCAGGTTCGGGTGAAATATATGTCACTCAAGGCTGCGCCATCACCGTCTTCCTCGGTGAGAAATTCTGAAAGGGGCCTGCCGGTCTTACAATTACTTGACGAACATTACATGCCTATAGGGCAGCCTTTGAGAAGTATGTACCCGACCCCAATCAACCACACGGTTTTCACCGTGGAACAAAGGTTTTATTCATATGCATGCTTAACTCTGCTCTCGGCACTTCGGCCTTGACGAGCACTTCACCTCTTTCGGTGGAAACAACACACTCCGGCTCAGCGGCCCTTACGAGTCTGGTTGTCTGATAATTCTCAATGAGCATGCACATGACTCGATCTCTACGGATCGGCTACTTGGCGTATTTTTACGCAACGAGCTCAGGACCTCGTCAAGGCGCTACCACTACTTTGGCGCAACGACTCTTACAAGTATGATGCCCTTGCAGGTGTCAGGGAGACGAGTCATTCTGACATCGTTCCAACAAAGGACATCATTGTGCCACTTAACTGGTTTTGGCAGCTCTTCTGCCAACCATTCTGTCAACACCTTCTCTGCTCTACCGGCAGTGGTGCGACGAACCTTTCTACATTGTAGAAGGCGTTCCATAACTGGGTAGCACTTCTGCTACGTTCTTTCTGAGCCATTCTTAGCTCCTTCAGGAATTTTAGCAGCACTTCCTCTCTTTTACGGAGAAAGCGTGCGTTTCTTTTATCCGTTTCAGCGGCATCTCCCCTCTTTGGTGGGAAATCGCTACGCTTAACTCGGGAAATGGATGCGCACCGTTGTGCGTACTTTGCATCCATCAAGGTTGCAGGAACCTTGGGCCATAGCCAGGCCATACGTAATTGATTTAGTCTTTACGTAAAGAGCATTTTGCCAAAAGGCGAAGCCTTTCCAATAGGGGCTTCATTCGTCAAGCAGAATCTTGTACGAGGAGCGGTAAGGGAATCGCATGGGCGATTTTGGAGTTGATCTCCGTTTGAACGCTCACTTACGCGCCATATATGTAATATAAGCAGAAGCCTGTGCTTTATACAGCGGCGGCGTAAAGGAAATGCATATACTATTGTTCAGGGTGTGTAACTGAACGAAATATTCTACATATATAACAAAACAGGAGCCTTGGCATCGTTCGACGCGACGGCGTAAGTAAATACATTGCAGAAAGCAGGAGCCTTGGCATCGTTCGACGCGACGGCGTAAGTAAATGCATAATCGGAAGTGCAGTAATCGGAAGTACAGAAAGCAGGGAGCCTTGGCATCATACGACGCGACGGCAAAGGTAAATTACATGGCCTGTGCGATATAAGACGCGTCGGCAGTATCAGCAGATATACACCTAGATCTGTATCCAACGATAGTTACGAGGCGAGCGAGTGAACACCGAAGTGTCCTAGAGGGCTCAACCAAGAACTAGGGTGAGATACTATTTTGAAGAACGCATATACTGCGTATTCGAACATATATATCCGACGATAGTTACGAGGCGAGCGCGTGAACACCGAAGTGTCCTAGAGGGCTCAACCAAGAACTAAAGCAAGATACTACTTCAGAAAGTATATGCTATATACAAACAATCAAATACTTGAGAGAGATGGTTTAATGAAGCGAACTTACTTCAATTTGAGGAAGAAACGACTCCGATTGCTTCAAACGCTTCGAACGAGGCTCGACTTCGAAAAAGGATCAACTTCGAACTTCGGACGAAAAAGGACTTGGACTTTGACTTTGAACCAAACCAGGTTCAAGTCAAGTCAACTGGGTTCAGACTTAGGTCAAGTAGGTTCAGACCTAGGTCAGGTGGGTTAGGACCAGGTCAGGCAGGCTCAGACCAGGTCAAGCAGGCTCAGGCTAAGTCAGGCAGGCTCAGACCAGGTCAGGTGGGCTCAGGTGGGCTAGGCTAGGTAGGGGAGGTTTGGAAAAGGAGGAGAGAGAGAGGGGTTGGCGATTTTTAAAGAGAGGGGGGCTCCTTTATTTATAGATTCTGAAACTTGGGCCCCAAGTTTCAGAATCTCCTCTTTACCCCTTGGCTTTTCAGAAATCCCTTCCATGGAAGGTGCTGGAAGGAGCTGGAAGGCTCTGGAAGGTGCTGGAATATTCTAGAATCTTCTAGAATATTTTTCTGAGAAATATTTCTGTGGGTCCCACCCATATTTCTGTGGGTCCCGCAAGAATTTTGGGTTTTCGGCGATTTTTTTCCGAAAAATTCTCAGTACGCCATTATCTTCGTATTGATGCCACTAAGAAAGTTGGCTCGCAGGAATCCTTTGATTTTGTTCAGATAGGAAGTTATGGCTTCCAGAGTGTTTGAGCATATATTCGCGATTCGACGAATATCCTAAGTGTAACTGGCTCGCAGGAATTGATTTGTTTCGCATTCTGAGAAAAATGCCATTTTTACCGGTAAATGCCTCATGAATTTTATTCAGATATTTTCTGAAAATTTGCGGGTCTTACAGAAACTCAAATACAGACCGGAACTCTTCACGATTCCGATCGGTTTTATTTTCTTTCTTTCTTTCTATTTTTTTTTTTTTTAAGATTCAGCAGATTATCCTTCAGAAAGAATTAAAAACGAAGAAGAAGAAAACTAATTGGAAGAAGAAGAAGTAGAAGGAATTACTTACCGGAAAAAGAAGGAAGAGGTGGCTTCCACTTCAGGCGCCGCCATCGATTGAAGATCTCCTTGCCACCGGATGATGAATAGTTGCTGCTGCTGCTGGAAGAAGAAGAAGAAGAAGAAGAAGAAGAAGAAAAAGAAGTAGCGTGAGATCCGACAACTGGGAAACGGAAGGAAGAGGGGAAAAGCAGAGGGGGAAAAGAAAATTTTGGCGCAAAAACATGGAGCCCCTTTCCGATCTTCTTTACGCCCCTTTTTAAAAGGGTTCAAACCGGTTTGAAACAACCTTTTTTTTATTTTCAAAACTTCCAAACCGGTTCCAACCGGTTTGGTTTTTCACTTTCTTCTTTTTAGAAATACAAACCGGTTCCACCCGGTTTGTATTATTATTTAGATATTTTTTCTTTATTTATTATTTATTATTTTTATTCTTTTCAAAAGTAAAGAAAACTGTGAAAATTTTCAAAAACAAAACTATTTATAAAAGAACTTCAAAAACTAATCTACTATATTTTTTTTCTTCTTTTCTAAAAAAAACACAACACTTAAATTGAATAAAACTATTTTTCTAATTTTTTTTTATTTTTTCTTTTTAATAAAAACTAAAACCAACTAAAAAAACTAAAATAGGCATAAGAATGTAAAATAAAACTATTTTTTTATTCATTTTCTAATTTTAAATCATTTTAGCACTTTTACTCAAAAACTAACATAATATTGGGTTTTTGAAACATTATTTTATAAAATCATGCATATTTAAATGTTAATAAACCCTGAATTATATGCATGATCAGTATGCCATAGTGAGCAATAGTCCTGAAGGGGTCTGCCGATCTTACGATTACTTTTCGGATATGTGCACGCCATTCGAGCAAGCCAGTGCCTCTCGCACTGAGGATATATGTACCTGACCCCATTCAGTAATCCACCCTAACATGGTCTTCAACCATGGGGTTCATGAGATTTTAAGTCTTATTCATATGCATGTTTGACTCTGCTCTTGGCATCAATGACCATCACGAACATCTTACCTCTTTCAGGTGGACAACATACTCTGGCACGACGACCCTTACTAGTCTAGTTGTATAACAATATCTCCATGAGCATGCATATTACACGATCTCAATGGATAAACTGCTCGACGTGTGTCACCGCAACAAGCAGTTGGCCTAGTCAAGATGCGACAACTACTCTGGCTCTGCAGCCCTTACGAGTAAAGTGCTCTTACAGGCAAATATGAAAACGAGTCATTCTGGCAATGTTCTGACAATAGGGCATCCTCGTGCCATTCAACTGGTTCAGGCAACTCTTTTGTCAACCATTTCGACAGCACTTCCCCTGCTTTGACGGTAGGAGTGAGTCGATTCTGTCTACTTTATAGAAAGTACCATTTAGAACTTCGACAACACCTCCTCTATATGATAGAGTAACATGTTACGTTCTTTCTGAGCTTGTTGAGCTTCTTCAAAAATTTCAGTAGCACTTCCTCTCTTTGATGGAGAAAGCGTGTGTTTCTTTTAAGCTCAGAGAGCATCTTTTCAGAAATTTGACAGCATTTCTCATCTTTTGACGGAGAAATCGCTATACTTAACTTGGGGCTGGATGTGCACCGTTGTACATACTTTGCATCCATCGAGGTTTGATGGAACCTTGGGCCATATCTAGGTTATGCACAAGTGACTTAGGTTTTTATGAAAGAGCAATTTTGCACAAAGGTGAAGCCTTTCCAATGGGGGCTTCATACGTCAAGCAGAATCTTGATCGAGAAGCGGTAATGAAATCACATTAATGATTTAGACTTGATCTTCATTTGAATGCTCATTTATGCTCACTATATGTAATATAAGCAAAAGCCTATGCTTTATAAGGCGAGGACGTAAATGAGTGCATACTTATTGTTCGGTGGGTGAAACCGAACGAAATATCTTATATATATAATTACAGAAAGCAGGAGCCTTGGCATCGTTCGATGCGACGGCAATACTAAATACATAATTTAAATTGCAAAAAGCAATAGCCTTGGCATCGTTCAATGCGACAATAAATCTTTAAGTATGTATATACACGAGAATGAATATCCAACGATAGTCACAAGGCATGTGCGTGAACACCGAAGTGTCCTAGAAGGCATCGACCATAGACTAGGGCTAGATACCATTTTTAAGAACGCATATACTGCGTAACTCAATATATATATCCGACGATAGTCACAAGGCATGCGCGTGAACACTGAAGTGTCCTAGTGGGCATCAACCAAGGACTAGGGTAAGATACTACATATATCACATCAAATACTTAAGAGAGATGAATCAGTGAAGCAAACTTACTTCTGATCGGCGAAGAACGGCTCCAGAATGCTCCGACTACTTTGAACTATGTCTGAACCTTCCTTCGAGAGGTCAGACTAGGTCAGATGAGTTTGACCTAGTTGAGAAATAGGAAGAGCAGGTTAAGTTGCTAAACCCAAGTGGTTTGAACCAAACTGGGTTTGGTCTAAGTCAATTGGGTCAGACAGGTTCAGACTTAGCCCAACTAGGTTGGGTCTGGGTCAAGTGAATCAAACCTGGGTTGAGACCAAAAGAGACTTTGACTTTGACTAAACCCAACTAGGTTCATGCCAAGTCAAGTGGGTTTGGACCATGTCAAGTAGGTTCAGACTAGGTCAGGCAGGCTCAAACGAGGTCAGGCAGGCTCGAACCCACTCAGGCAAGCTAGGCTAGGTAGGGAAGGTTTAGGAGAGAGAGAGAGAAGGCAAAGGAGATGGGTTGATTTTTTTATGAGAGGAGAGAGGGTTATTTATAGCTCAAAATTACTTGGTCTCCAAGTAATCCCTTTTACCATTTTGCCTTGTCTTTCCAGATAAAGATAGGAGGTTACTTTGGAAGTGTGGCGTATATGAAATATTTCATGGAATATTCTGTGGGTCCAACTAGATATTTTTTGAGAAATATTTCTGTGGGTTTCACCAATATTTTCGTGGGTCTCACAAAAATTTTGGGTTTTCAGCGTTTTTTTTTAAGTTCTAAGTACACCATTCTCTTTGTATTGACGTAACTAAGAAAGTTGGCTTGTATAAATCTATTGATTTTATTCTGGGAGAAAGTTATGACTCTCTGACGGTTTGAGCATATATTCGCGAAGATACGAATATCCTAAGTATAACTGGTTCATAGAAATCGATTCATTTTGTATTTTGAGTTTATGTGCTATTTTCATATGAAAATGCCTTATGATTTTATTAAAAAAGTTTCTAAAAAATTAGGGGTCTTACATCAAGGCTTCTGCGTTTTGCATATTACATATATATGTATTTACTTATATTTTTAAGATTGCCATCGCGTCGAACGATACCAAGGCTCCTGCTTTCTGCAATTTGCTTATGCATTTAAGATTAGCATTGTGTCGAACGATGCCAAAGCTCCTACTTTTTGAAAATATATATATTTGTACTTTTTACAAGTTATTTAGTTTGGTTTCTTTTGCCGAACATTACATATACTTTTATTTACGCCACTGCACTATATCGCACAGGCTCATGCTTATATTACATATAGTTGTGCATAAATGAACATTCAAATGGAGATCAACTCCTATCGCCAATGCGATTTCATATGCTACTCCTTGATCAAGATTTTGATTAACGAAAGAAGCCTCTATTAGAAAGGCTTCGCTATTGTGCAAAATTGCTTTTTTATAAAAAGCTAAGTCACTTGTGCATGGCCTAGCTAAGGCCTAAGGTTTCAATGAACCCCGATAGATGCGAAGTATGCACAATGGTGCACATCTATCCTTAAGTTAAGCATAGTATTTTCTTCATCAAATAGAGGAAGTGTTACTGAATTTTCTTAAAAAATGCTCACCGAGCTTAAAAGAAAACAACACTTTCTATGTTAAAGAGAGAAAGTGATACCGAAATTTCTAAAAGAAGCTCAACAAAACTTAGAAAGAGAGTAGCACGTACTTCGTCAAAGAAAGGAGGTGTTATCCAATTTCTAACAAGTACTTTCTATTAGTACAAAGGATCGTCATGCTTCCTCAATTAAGCAGAGAAAGTGCTACCAAAATTTTTGGCAAAATACTTGCCTGAACTAGTTTAAATGGTACGATGATGCCCTTGTTGTCGAAAGGCTGCTGGAATGGCTCATTCCACCTTCGCCTGTAAGGGCACCCTACTCGTAAGGGCCAGTGCGCTAGAGTAGTTGTTACGCATTGACTAGGCCAAGTGCTTGTTGCAGCTATATACGCCAAGCAGTCGATCCGAAGTGGTCATGGTATATATATTATCATATAAAATACTGTTGTACAACTAGACTCGTAAGGGCTAGAGTGCCTGAGTTCGTTGTTCACCCGAAAGAGGTGAAGCGCTCATGAAAGGTTGTAGATGCTGAGAGCAAAGTTATGCATGCATATGAATACAACTTAATGATAGTTCCTGGACCACACTGTTGGATCATGCTTCGGAATACTGAATGGGGTTGGGGTACATATTCCTTTAGTGCAGAACACACTCGTTTGACCAAGTGGCAGTCAAATATTCTATAAAGAACGATTATGCTGCTGAACTCCTTCAAGACTTAAACAAGTTGTGACAGACGGTGATGGTACAACCATGAGTGACACATATTTATTATGAACCAAAGAGTTCAAGGGACCTCCCCGTCACTCAAAAGGTTTGGATGTCAAGTTGTCCTTAAGATCTAAGGATTAAACCCCACTACTGTAGTACAAGATGCATCTGAAATGACCTGGTGGGGTTATCCTGGTATGCGTTCTACCGCCCCATTATGGACAAGGTCATCAGGCCTCTATGGTATCTAAAATACATGAAATAATAAATCCCCATATGGATTCATTGATGTTGAAGATAAGTTCTCCTACGTACCAGGGGGTGAACGAGTTAATATCGAAATAATGCATTAGTTCTAGGTTCAGTGATGTATGAATGCATGAATGAATGTGAGTTATTCTGACAAGTTTTATATAACCTTGTGGAAGATGTTGAGTTCGGTATACTACTGGACCAATAGGGCAAATACCCGTGTTGTATCCGCATGACTAAGCTAAGCTCAAGGAGCTCTCGCTTGGATTCGTGGGATACAGATATGACAAGTCTTGGAGACTTGAGTGGAATATTTTAATTGTAGCCCTACGGAGATTTTTGCGATATACGCTAAGTCGTGGAGACTTGAGTGTCGTTATTGTGAACTGTGGCCCTAAGTGGTTTATGTATTTTCATGAGTTTATACTTGATTCAATTTGAATATTTTTCTACCAGACCAACAATGGTTTTGACTCTGTTTAATGAGGAATACATGTATTGAACCTGCGATGCAATATGCGAAATAAGGTGGCATTGAGTTTCAGGGTTTCTCCATACAGTGTTGTACCGCTTCCTTTATAAAAACCAGTTCCTTAGAATACTATTTTTTGTAAGTATTGATGTTTGTAATAAACAACTCATTTTTATAAATGAAATACTTTGGTGGTCAATGAGTTCTTGACCACATACCTGTGACTTGCCTAGTGTTTTCTAAAATCGATGACTCATTATCGTCCATTTCTGCTGCTAAAAACCTTTTCTAATTCCATTGCAAAAAAAAAAAGAAATCCATGAATTTTTGACTAAGTAATGTTTTGTAAATCTGAGCCATTACAAAAATGTTTTAGGATTTCGATGTTTTATGATAAAGGAAGTTGATCAGAGCATATATGATAGATCAGTTCATGTGTAGCATGATTAAATATGTTATTGCTTAAATAAACCATGATTTCATGTTGTTTAGGGTTTCTTGTGATTTTTGCATATATTAAATTTTATTTGAGATATTTCATGAAGGTATTGTGATTTTTGGATGATGTATATTAATTTTTTAGCAAGATTAAAGTAAATATGATCATAGATGTATTTCATGATGATGTAAATATATTTAGATCATCAAAAAAATCATGATTGTATGGATTATACTATGAATCTTGTTCTTGCTTAAAGGATCTTGCATGAGTTTGAATCTTAGATATTATGTCTTCATTTTTTGTTCCGACTAGTTTCTGAACAAAATTGATATTTCTATAAAAATAAAGTCAAAAAATAAAAATAAAAATGGTGGAGTGTTCTACATATCTAGGGCTTGAATTTAGAATATTGTTTTATTCCATTTGATCAGTTTTGAGGCCGAAATGATAGGTTTTGTGCCCTGTTAGCAGGACTGTTCTGACAAAAGATTTTGATAGTTTTCAAAACCCAATCAAAACTGATCAAAATAAATTATGAAAAATTTGGATGAAAGTTAATATGTATAAGAAGATCCTGTAAAAAAAAAAATTCAAAAGATTTTTATGTAAGTCTTGAAAAATTCTCTAAACTAGGATGAATTTCTACAGTTGACAGGATTTGTCTTATATTTTTCTTCAACAAGGTTTAGTCCCAGAATTTTTTTGATTTTATTATGACTGATTTTACAGTTCTGTTTCTTGGATTATGTTCTTGAGATGTAAGGGTAGTCCTAGTAAAATTGGAAGGGTGAATCTCGGTCATGTGAGTTTTGGTGTGTTTTCCAAAATTGGGTTAACGGGGATCCGAAATACACTATAGTGGTGTGACTTTTGTTTTAAAATATGTTTTGAAATATAATTTGTAATAAAATGCAAGTGTAAACCGAACAACAAATTTCAATAATTTGTTCACACACAAAAGTGGTGAAGTCTGGGTTGAATCGATAGGGAACGATCTAAGACCACATATTCCAAACAATTCACTCTTCTTTATTGCCTTAAAAAAAATTGTGAAAACAATCAAGTACCAAGCCTATTATAATTGTTCGAGCAGAAATAAGAATTATTACAACCCAAATTAAAATTGGCCTAAAGCCCTACTTAACTAAATAAAATAAACAAAAAAGGAAAACAAGTAAATCAGCAACTTGATGATGTCTTTGGCATGATCATGTGCACGAGATGGCTGCCTTTACATGCAAAACACTGTGAACATAAAAAGAAACTTGTTTGCGCAGGAGTTAGTATAAGCTTAACCTAATCTAGACTTTAAGCCATAAATGCAGACCTATGAAAGCCACAAGGCAATGTGAATGCATAGCTAAACACCCCTAAAAACATGCTTAAATACAGTCTAAGACTGTTGGATACAACTATGCACACGGTCTGGTCTAACACGATGACTAGACCGCACCATCAGCTAGACTCGGGTCTAACCAGATGGACTAAGTTTGCAACTAGACTAAGTTTGCTTTTCTGACGAAAACCAGATTATAGACTTGCTCAAGTCTCCAAAATACAGCTAGGGTCCACTTTAAAGCTATACCCAAGTGAAAGGACAAATTTTCCCTTAACTAGACCCCTGTGCTAGCCGAGTGGGTCAGATGGACTACACCGACTAAATAAATGCAAAAACTGAACCTAACCTAGTTAGATGTTTGATCAAATTGAACCAAGGTTAGGACATACTCTAAACAACCTAGAAATAACTTGAAATAGAAAGAAATTGAAACAGAGCCCACACATCGAACCTAGTGAGGTCTGTTATGTCCTGCAATAAACCTAGAAAAACTAACCTATCTAAATTGTGGTGGTCATGAAATTTGAACTGAAGGTTCTTGTGTTTATCAACAATTCACAACCCCAAACTTGGCTCGAAAGGACTAAAAATTGAACATAAAATGACATCAACAATGTTAGTCGGTCAGATTCCTATCAAAATCTAGTTGATCTACTTGTGACGCCTAAAACTCCATCTTTTAATATTCAAAAAATTCCCAAAAAATCAGGACACAAAGTAAACACAAAGAGCTTTAATACGAAAGAATAAAATCCTAAAAACTCAAAACAAATGTGCTCTGCACAAGATCGGTCTGATAGATCTTGACTGCACCAGGCATTAGTGACACTCCTCAAATTCTGGAATTTATAAATAATTATCTCATGGATGAAATCATGCCAAAATTAAACTTAGACTTGCTGGATGTGTGTTCTACAACATATCCAAAAATCAGGTCAATCGGAGATCGACAACTGCCTGAACCTAGCCATTTTTTATCGAATAGGCTTGTTGCAGGTCTAGAAACCCGATTTAGGTGTTTGGGTAATTCCGACCTAATCTAAAATGATTGTCTTCACCAAAAAAAATGCAGAATGTTGAGGACAACCTTTTGAGATAGAAAATGATTTTTGAAAACTTTTTAGATCAACAAAAGGCTGCCAATTTTTTCCCAAAAGAGAGAAGGAGATACATGTTGTCGATTCTACCTCAGTGGCAGATTCCCTAATACAATGTTAGAGGGTATAGGCCGACTAGCACCTTCATCTTCACCTCAGACACAGAAGAGGGTTGCAGAAGAGAGCAGAAAGGGGTAAGAAACACAAGGCTCGTCGAATAGGGCTGGTACTCAACCTAGAGGAGAGAAGGAGGAGGGTGGTTGCAACTTGAAAACTCATGAATTGCAAGAGAAGAGTGTTACGACAATGAAGCCGTACATGATACTTCAAGTACAAGGTTTTGATGATGAACAAGTGAATGAACTGCATTTCATCTAAGGCAATGAAGAAAGATGACAAGAATTGAAGAATTCGATGAAGAATCTTTGAAGACTAGTGTGCAAATGTAAATTTCATTAAATGTCTTAGATTCTTGTAAGAGCCTTACTTAGAGTGCATATTTCAATTGCATTTCACCTAAAAAGTCTTCAGAAAAACTTTTCTAAAAGAACCCTTTATGAAAATCATTTTAGAAAACTCTTTACTTAAATTTTCATGTTTATTAGTCGACCAATAGACTCACCAGTCGACCAACTTTTTCGCGCTAAATTTTTCTAAGCTAAAACGTCAACTTTCTAAATTAGTCGACTAATCGACTCTTAGTCGACCAAACAGAATGTTTGTTTTCAGAAAATTTAGCAGCAGCCGACTGAAGGTTTTATCAATCGACCAGACAGAATGTGTGTTTTCAGAAAAATTTAGCAGCAATCAACTCAAAGGTTTTTTAGTCTACTGATGATATTATCAGTCGGCTAACTTTTTCTTTAGTTGACTAAGTTTTAAACTTTAGATTTTCAAACAGCTCTGTTAAACACATTAGTCGACCGACGATAACTGTCAGTTTGCTAATATTTGATTTCAATCGACTAACTACTATTCCAGTCGACTAATTTTGTCATTTTTTGTAACTTTTAAAAGGCGTCTTTTCATTTTTCAAACGAATTGACCATTCAAAAGTGATTGTTTTGACACCCTTTCATACCCTCAATGTATGGAATCTTTCAACTATAAATATGAGTGCATTCCACACTCAAAAACATCAAATCCAATCGAATTATATTGAATTAGTCTTTGCTTTTCACTCATATTCGTTTTCTCACCCACTTGATATTTTCACTTCAGTTTTTCACTCAAATTCTTTTGAGAGGTAGTGAATTCATGAGTTAAGTATTTCAACAACCTCAAAAGCCAATTGTATTCCATTTGCATTCATAAGAAGGGCTCGTAGGTTGATTGTAAGTTGATTGTTTCATTTTTCTGTAAAAAGAAAGAACTCCTTGGTTTAAAGGAGTTGTTTGCTTTCAGTAGAATTGTTACTGAAAGTGGGACCGGATTTGGTCTGTATGTTCTTATGGTTACACAAGGTTGATAGTGGAAATCTCAAGCGGGTTTTGCTTGGAGACTGGATGTAGGTCTAGAAGACCGAACTAGGATAAATTCTTGTGTTCTTTGTGTGATTGCTTTGTGAATTTCAAAATCTTTCAAAATTTCAAAGACATTATTTAAAAGCACTATTCACCCCCCCTCTAGTGCTCGTTACCTCGATCCTACAACACTTTAAGAGAGAATGCTCTTTCATCTTGCCTTGGAGCTTTTATCCAGAAGGGGCGACTTTGGTGGATCTGGTCTACCAGTTGCCTCTTCTGTATCATGCATGAAAGGGAATGAAAGAGGAAGCAAGAAAGAAAAAAGATCAAGTTTGAATTTCTTACTGACTTTCCTTTTTTTATTTTTTTTTTATTTTTTTTTAATTTCAAATCATTCAAATGATAGGGGGCGGTTTTGAAAATCTTGCCCCCCTTTCTCTCTCTTTCCTTCCTTGAGCATGAGATGAAGAAGGAAGGGGGAGACTTTGGAAATCTCTCTCCCCCCTCCTTCCCTCTTTGCATGGTGTTTCAAAATTGACAAGTGATACTTGCCTCCTTCAAGCCATATGCAAAAAAGAGTAAATTCGAATGGAGGTGTTGACTTATGGATTCCATATCCTGTCCATAGTGCATCTTAGATCCAATCCAAACTGATATGGGTCCTGGGTCATGGGTTGAACCAATTAGATTTCCTGATGAGATCCAAATACAAATCCAAAAATGTGCTTCAAAGCCCAAAAATTACCTTATTGGCCTCAATTCTCTGTTGCGCAAATTCTAGTACTAAGCATGGGCAATTATGTCAGAAAGCTATAAAAATGCATGCATTTAAATGTGAATATATAGCTCTTATCGTGCTCCATCATATAGCATGTGTTGATGCCTAATTGTATTTTACTTTGTGCAACATGATTATTGATGCTTATAATGAAATTTGATATGATATGCATGCAAAATTAATGTATTTCATGTTATTCTTGATTTGTAACCATTCATATGACAAGCATGTTAATGAACATTGTGCATCATAAGGCATAATCAGTATAAAGTAATCGGTTACACATGTTGTTTGCTTGTTGAAGCATGATCATAATTGCAGGTAGTTGCAACCTTTATGTATGCATACGGGCAAATGATATAGTGACAATGATGTATGATATGAGCATGTGTGTGGCTCAAGTGTGAGCCTGAGTTTGGTAAAATTTATAGATTCCTGTAGTGCACCAAAGAAAGAAAAAATATTCATGCGCATAATCACATGATTGTCTCATGGTGGTCAGGCTCATAGTGTGAACTGTGAGTTGTTTGAATGCATCAAAACAAACTTGCTTATGAAATCTCCAATGGGGATATTGAGTTTCTGAGCACAAGTGTGTGTGTTGTGAGTACATAGAATTTAATTGATGAGCCTAATAATTAAATAACAATAATGACCCATTCAGACTAGGTTCATTGGACCGAATACCACTTTAGAGAGAGTGGGGGTACACACGACCGATTGACCATTGTTTGGTTTTTGGAGGGCAATGGCATCTCCCTTGTTCCCCAGTCTCTAGTCGTAAGGGGCTCAGACTACTAGGTGTCTTAGGTGGTATATCCAGAATTTCTGCAGAGTAAGAATCGATTTCGTGCTGGACCACTAGGAGATTCTCTCGGACACAGACCGCTCCAGTGGAACCTCTATAGAAAGTCACAAATTCTTCAATTCAGTAAGGTTAACAAAATACATGGTATAATAAACCCCTCATTGGATTGGTTGAATCAGAGTTAGGAACCCGAGAATGTACCTTCGAGAGGAAAGAAAAGTGAAACAAAAGAATTAAGAATGAAATCATTGCAATATTTTAGTTTGTGCATAAATTGTTATTTTATTGACATGATGCATTGTAAATGTTTATTCTAAGAGTGCAAGCATGATTGATTGTGTAGATATAAATTATGCTTAATTCTGATATGTTATGTTGCATGATTTAGATAATATTTGAAAATGTGTCAATGCTTATTTTTGTTATTAGAATATTTGTATTCACGTGTTTTTGTGTTACCTACTGAGGTTATAATCTAATGCCTCTACTTATAATATTTTAGATAATGAGTAAGCTGAAGGGTGATGACAGTAGGCTCAGGGTGGCATCAAAAGGGTAACAATTCTTTAAGGCTATTGAGAGGACTTGCCACATTTTGTTATTAGTTGATTATTTTATTAAGACCTATAAACTCTGATAATGCTTGAGACTAGTAATTGATTTTTTTAATACTGTAATGATTTGATTCAGTTGTTCTAGTCTTATGTGTATGTTATATCTCTAACCTCCCAAGGCTTGAACCGTATTTAAAACAATATTTTTGTTGTGTTCTTAAAAATTGTGTAAAGGGGTTTAAAAAAAATCTTAAAATTTTGGTTTCAAAATTTGGTTTAAAAAAAATTCCCTAAAATTTTGGTTTCAAAAATTGGGGCGTTATAATCCTAATCCATAGAATTTGGCACCTAAAAAAATAAAAAGTAAAATAGAAAAATACAAAGATGATTCTAGAAATCATAAAAATAGAACCACAAGACAAAATATATTTTTTGAGATAAATAAAGCAAAAATCTTAAAAAATTAAATGCATAAAATGTCCAAAATACCCCACAACCCCAAATGGACCCAAAATAGGCAATTTTGACATGGGGTCTCGGGTCTTGCAATCCGGATTGAGTCTATTGCTCCTCACTAATATTCGGATGCTTTGCATCATCCCCTCCTAGGTCGAAAGGCTTCATGCTCGGAGCCTTCTTCTTCTCAAGTGAAGCTCCATACTTCGTACAAAAATTCAAAATAAAATTAATGTAGAATCTGTCCCCAGGATAAAGAGATAAACTATGCAATCCTAACAAAATTAGATATTTGTAAGAAGTATGTATGCAATGTAAATTTCGCAAAATCTTTTCAATCATGAACCACACAACATACTTTTAAATCATTAATGCATCAAAATTTTTATAAGATAATGCAAAAAATAATTGGATATTCATGCAAATATTCATGTAAACACATACAAATATCCAACAAAAATATACACATTAATATTCTTTCAAAAATTCAATGCATAAAGATTTTTTGGAAGCAAAATTTTATCCAAGACATGATACTTAACAAATTTTCCTAGGATTAATGCTCTAACAATTTTAGAAAAATTTAGATCATCAAGGTATAAAATTTTTTCTATTTAGCATTTCACACAAAAAAAAAATCTCTTTCTAAGTTCACTACAAGGTGCACTTTCTTTTTCAGAGCTAGAAATAAAACACATTGTATAAATCAACAATGCAAACTTACTACATGAGTTTTCTCTAGATGCAAAGGCAGTATACAAATCATTTTCAACCTCAATCAAATCTTGATGAGCCGAAAAAAAATTTGAAGGCTTTCACGCTTGAAATAATGAATATATTCGACTTACATTTAGGAATAAACTGGATAATTGTACACTCTAAAGGCTCAACATGAGAAAATTCTTTCTCAACTCATAAATTCTCGACAAAATGATTTTCTCGTTGATCCTCACTATTCTCACAATCAGAAAAAATAGATGGATCATCATCTTTGAGCATAGGTTCTTTGTGAACCTCATTAACTAATAGGACCTCTTCAAAAATAGTAGGCATTCTTCTTGGTCTTCCTCATCGACATCGTCGAATATTGGATTGTCAAAGATGAGTTTGTCCTCACATAAGGATAGACAATCATCATGATCCTCAACAAATATAAGGTTATCAAAATTGAGACAAGAAGGTTCTTCGTGATATTCTATTTTATAAAGTGAAGAAATTTGGGACATAGTGGGAATTGAATTTTGGATCATTGAAATCTGACTTGTATGCAGGTTTTTTCGGTGATCCAAAATCAATGGCTATGAAGGTACCAATTTTTTTGGCTCATAAAAACATTATATATATATATATATGAACTGAACATATTAGGTCTCATTTCCCGTTTGGTCTCATAGATGAGTTATGAGAACTGCTCGATTTAGTGATAATATATAGGGAAAATATTGGCTACTAACAAAGGTAAGGAACTAATGAGTAGAAATCACTCTTTTCTTCAAAATTTTCTAATTTTTTGTAAATCAATGGTTTGTTTAGTAGAAAACTTATTTTGAAACATGTGATTATGAAAAGTAATTAGGTTTTTAAAGGGGTAAAAAAATCAATGGACCACAATGTGCCAAAATTTCATAACTCAAAAGATCACATTTTTACATTAGAAAAGCATGATCCAAGGATTGATCATTAGCAAACAAACCATGTTGAACACATTTATGTGTTTATATTGATTTGATACAACTTGCACCTATGATTTCTAACTCATTAGTTCCTTACCTTCTTTAGTAGTAAATATTTTTTTCATCTTCATCTTCCTCATCGAATATTAGATCACCAAAGAATTCACAAAAAGGTTCCTCTAGGGGTTTCTTTACGAAAATATCAAATGTAGGATCAACCTCTTCGCACTGGGACTCCTCCTAGAGATCTGAACCAAGTTCTAGATCCTTGCTCTCCCCTATGACTTCCTCGATTTTCTCAACAAACTGAGGTTCTAAGTCATAATAAAAAATTGGGTTTTCTTTAACCTCGCAACTCGTATACATGGCAACTTCAAACCTAACCATAGAATTAACAGGCCTAAATAAGGTGGGTTGGGTTGAGGACTGAACGATGAGAAGGGCACACGAGTATTCTATCTCGGTCCCCTATGTGAAGGATTCACATAACTCGACTTAGAATATTGAATACTAGACTCTCATTTGGATCTCCTAGGCTGATCCAAAATCCTACATGAATATGAATGCATATGCAGATCAAACTCACGATCGGAATCATACTGGCTTTAAGATCCTCGGGATCTACGTACACCATGCTCGGATCAACACTCTCTCACATGGCATCAAAAATTTTCAAAGTCAGCTCAATAACTTGGTTTCGCAAGTCTTGATTCTCACACATAAGGGTATAATTTTTAGACCTAAAATCTTGATTTTCATTTTTGAGGTTATGTTCACCTCAACCATGACTACTCATTCGCCCAAACATGGCAAACTTCCCAAGAACACCCTAGGATCATAATGGATTCTACTACAAGGCTCTAATACCAAAATTGACAGAGACATTACCAAACTAGAGTCGGTCTCGCAAACACAAGTACATGCCACGTGTATGATACGAAAGCAACAAAATCTAAATTAGAAATAAGCTTTAAAAACTAATATTTTTTTGTTCTTTTCAAAAATAAACAACTATACTAAAATCAACTAAGGACAAGATACATATATATGCTTTGATACAAAAAATGATAAGGTACCAATTCTGGGACAGTCTATGATCCAAAATCCAAATGGATCCTTATGCGCAAAAGTTGAAAATAGGTAAACTATATTATGACAGAGTTCAATCCAGAGTCGTTTAGACTCCGTTTTGCACTTAGTCTGCCAATGGTAACAACATGAAAAATGAAGGCCACATTTTCGCCTTTCCAACAAATCTAAGTTTGCAATTTTCGGACCACAGGTGGTCGAGAAACAACTCTGACAAGAGGATAGTTGACTGGTTTTGAAACCTGACACTTCTAAAACAACCCAATTGGGACAGACCAAAATGAGTATAATTCTTAAGAAACTGCCAAATATCCAAACATGAAAGCTTTAGGAAATATTAATGTGATTCCAATGAAATAAGAATCAATTTGGTCAGAGTCCGGATGGTTCATATATGACTCAATCACTCGATCAGAATGGTACAGTCCAGGACAGTCACCCACGTGATTGTCCACTCTATTTCGGAGCATTTTTTTCAGAATAAATGCCAGAATTAGAAAACGAGTAGAACACAAAACTTGTAGGCGTGTTTGATATATTTCCAACAAGCTATGACATGAAGAGTTTCAAATCTGAATCAAAGAGTTATGCTCAAAACAATGGAGACTGGTTCTCTTTGACAAAGTTTCAAGAATCAATAACACATTCATACACTCTTTCAAGCACCAAAATTAACTACAGCAATACCTAAAAAAATTTAGTGACAGCTATACTAACACCAGAAATAAACTTACATCATTAACATCCATATCAGCATAGGGATGACATAGATTCAGTTTGTGACACAACCAATCAAAATGTATATACAAACATGATCAGTAATTATAGCAATCAGTTATGCTAAATGATAGACAAGCATGTCACCAATGAAGATCAATGTTAATCAATCACTCTATTTTGCCTTCATAGAATATGTTCCAATAAAAATCTGGGTTAGACGGGCTGACACTAAATAGAACAATGGCATATAGGAAATCAGGGTTCAACAGGATTCAATAATAAACCAAATTCAGAATAGATTACAAAGATTTGACTTGTTACAGAAGAAGACATCAAACAAACTTAGGGGAGTTTAGTTTCACATCTAAGGAACAAATATGTGAAATCATGTTCTACTATTGCATAACATAATCCACTCATTGACTTATCCTAGGCACAGTTCCAACAACATAGTTCAAATTGGATACATATATATATATATATATATATATATATATATATATATATATATATATATATATTGTTTGTTTGTTTGTTTGTTTTTTTATTGTTATGATAATTTCAAACAGGAACTCAAACAAAGTTGCTGACTTTAAAATGCTCTTAACGATTTTAATGAGGACATAAATTTCTGAATAGCACTACCAATATATTTTGTGCTCCTTGACTCTCAAGGAAATTGTAGCAAACACCAAACACCAAACACACAACTTAAAGTTATGATTCCAACAAATCGATTGACACACTAAACACGGATTCAACACATCAAGGTTTATGAATGAACCGAACACCCTGGGATGTGCCTCCTTCGAGTATTTTGTTCTTGTCACCAGCCTAGGTTCAGCTCCAGCATCTGGTACAATAAGCACAATGCACACAAAACAATAATGGTCCACAACTCCAAGGTCTCCAATGCATGCAGTAACAGGTCGGTGTCTTCACACGGTTCAGTAGTTCTTCAATCCACAAGATTTTATGACAATGAAAGTCGTCCTTTCACAAGCTCATAGGAATCAAAACCCACAAGTTCAAAATCTCTCTCAAACTCATGTTCACTCACAAGATTCAAACCCTTCAAAAAGTCACATTTTCCTCTCCATGCTTTCCACTCTATTTTTTTCCTTTCATTTTTTTCCAGATTTTTTTTCAAAGTTAGCAAAGGTCCCTTACACATTTTTTCAAGGCTCTTTTAAAGGAAGAAAAAGGCTGCAATGGCTCCCATTGGCCATGTGGGAGGCCACCTCCTTGGTGGCCAATGAGAAGCCAAATTTTAAATTTCTTTGTTTTTCTAGGGTCAAAGAGGGAGGTGCCCTCCTATTGGCCACCTTGGAGGTTTCAAGTCCACACTCCACAAGGCCCAATAGGAGTGTTATCGTCGCGAAATTTTTCCCTCGTCTTCCCTTCCTCGCGGAAGAGAAAAAGAGAGAAACGCTTTCGCGCTTCAAACTTGACCGGATTTTGGAAATTGTTTTGAAATACTCGCCTCCGTTTTGAAAATTGCGGGAAAATCCATGGGATGGGGCTCGACCCGTCGGTACGAGGTTCGACCGTTCCTGCCGCCTTTAACAGGGGTAATCGAACCAAGGACCAAAATTGTGCTTGACTTAGTTAAATCATCAAAATCATGTTCTATCCTAAATGCACAGAGAATTCAGGCATGTGCTATGAGATTTTGGAAAATGCAGCTTGGGAAAACATGATGTATGCTTGGAAAATATTTGGAGTTGAAAAGATTCTCTCAGGAAAAAGCTGAAAGTCAATTTCTCAGGAAACTCAGATGAAAAAGGGTTTTGAAATCCCGAGAAAGTTCATAAAGACTTGGGAAAATCATGAATGGTTGAAAATCCTGGGAAAATGGAAGTGATTCTTGAGAAAAGATGAACCTTTTGAAAAAGGAAACACTTCTTAGGAAAACTTGGACTTTGAGAGTTTTCTTAGGAAAATGATGGAAGATTTATAGGAAAACTCATTGGAGAAGGAAATTCAAAACTTGGGGAATCGAAATCCTGGGAATTTTACCTTTTGAAATACTTGGAAATCGATTTTGGATCTTGGAGAAAGATTGGAAAACTCTTTTGAATCTCTTAAGAAAATATCATTTTCCCAGGGAAAACTGTGGAAAACTTGACTTGGGGAAAGCCGATTTTGGAAAATTCTTAGAGTTTCTTGAGAAATCGATTTCTTGAGAATGAAGCTTTCTTGAGAAAATCATGGGAAAACCAATGATTTCATGATGCGAATGACATGAGTAAATGAATGCACTTTGAAAAGATGTTCTGAGGAATTGGTTGGAAAAATGTGCATTAAGTCCAAATGAATCCTTCACATATTCTGATTGTGGCCATGAATATGTTCAGAGTTTAATTGATTTAATGCACATGATTTTGAAAACTTTAGAAATATGATGTGCATTTTAAGATAGCCTAAGAGTGTAGGCTCAATGTGACTAGTAGAAAGATGATGGATCTGGGTCTCGTCCATATTCCGACTAGGACCGTAAATATGGATTCCACCGAGTCCATCAACTCCCTAAGAGTTGGTGCACGTGCCATTCGTGAACATCCATAGTGCTTTTGAAATAACAATGCATGAATCATATAAGCAGGATATTGCATAAATTCAAACTATATGATATGCATCCTAGTCTATGCAGAAAATTAACTCTCTTATTCCAAAATTTACATTATTACATCACTAAATAAAGGAAATAAAAGAAATTTGCAGACTTCAGTTCTTTCTTTTGAATGTTTCTGCCAAACTTGAAATAGGGTTAGCTCAAATATGTGGGTTTTTCTAAGATTTTCCAATAATATTATGAAATTATTGGATTTAATTGGATATAAACCCTATTCTCATGCTTCCTTGATATTTTAAAATGATGAAAATGCAAGAAATTCAGTAGAAAACAGTTTGAAATTCGGAATTGGGGTCAAAATGACCAAAATACCCCTAAAATTAAAGTTACATATTTAAAATCAGGGTTTTTTGAAGGAAAACTTGATAAAACTGAGATTTCGAAATTCAAATTGAATCAAATGATGATGAAATGCAGTAAGAGACATGATGACATACTTCTAAACACACTAAGGCTGTAAAATCAGAATTTGGCATTTTGCAATTTATCCAAAATAACGAATTTCGCTTGTTTTTCACTTGGATCCGGGTCCTGCGGGACCCTGTTTTGGTATTATGGCTAATCTGAACCTCAAATGGATTCCAAATTGCACCAAATTCGGTATGAAGCATCTACTTACTCTGATAAACAACCTAGAATGCTAAAAATCACGAAATGATATGATTTAAATGCTAAAATTCAAAGAAAGTCCTAAAATGGTAGATTTTGCCTATGGATCCGAACCAAATGCAATGCCTAATATGATAATGCAAGATTTACACCATGGAAACTTATGATATTTTGCAGACTGCTATAAGAGCCGAAATGAAACATTTTTTGTTTTTACAGCCTCGGGATTTGAGCCATGGTGAGTTCGGCAACAGGGATTTAGTTCTGACAGAGATAAAAATCACCCTAATCTGATGTAAAATGCCAAAAAAATATAAAACTGCCATGGAAATTTATGAAATTAATCAGAGACTCTCATGACGCCTAAATAAAGAACTTTTATGTTCATGACTTTGGCATTTGATCAATTTAAACACAGATAAAAATATAACTATTTCTACCTAAATCAATAGAACAGACAAATGTAACAAAACAGGGGGCTGACAAGAAAAATCCGAAGCAGGTGTCAACACTATTCTAAAAATCACAGGCTTTCAGATGCAAATAGAGGACACCTTGTACATAACTTTCACTTTTTACAGTTTTGGATTTGGAGCAACACACAAAGAGAAACTATATCCCTAAGTCGATCCAAAATCTCAGAGGCCCAAATTAGGCTCTGACACGTGTCCCGAACTCTCGGATTTTTGTCAGACATTAAAAAAAATCATAAAAATCTGAAAAAAGCATATTAACAATTAAACATTCTCCCGAGTTCAGAACATTTTTCGGATCGAAAATCGGATCTCCCATGGGGGATATCTCGATTTTACAAGTCGGCAAGTGATTTTCAAAACGCATCCCGGGTAACAAAACCCGACTTGCCATTTTGAATGTTTACCGCAGTAAACAAATTCAAATGCCTCCGAATTTTTGGAAAAATTTTAGGGACACCTAAGGGCGCATTTCGTGATTTGTTTGAGATTTTTAATAAAAAACAAATGCATGAAATGATGTGTGGACTGACTGACAAAAACAGAGACCTACTGAAAATGAGCAGAGTTGAAATAAATGTTAAACTAATCCTAATTAATTCATGAAATATGCTAAATGAATGAAATAAAATGCAAATTAAACCTAGCTAACTATATGAATGTTAAGAATCATCAAGGAAGCATAATTAAACGTTTTATATATGTTGTTTTATGAGAATAGCTCAATCCATCTCTCGGATGAGCTCTTTCTTCAAACGACTCTCGAATCAGATTATGGCATCAAATCAAGGGGAAAAGAAGTGCACCTTGCTTCGTCACGCAGCGTAGAAGTTCTTGAAATGGGCGGCTATCACGAGCTTCCTTCGTCCTTCGCTCCGGGCTTCGGATGGTTCACCAAAATCGACCTATGCTTCAATCGAATTGGCCACTGCACGAACTTTACTCCACCTTCTCCAATGAGCCAAAGGGGGCACGATTTCCAAAGTTCAAAATCAGATTTTAGGAAGGCTAGGTCGGATTTTCAAGTTCACAAAGATGGTTCCCAAAGATGGTCTCCTCTCCTGGGCGTGGAGCCTTGTTTTTATAAATTTTTTGAAGAAATTTGAAATTCGAACAGGCTCAATCTGAGCCCTCCATGTGGCGCCATCTCAGGGGGTGCTATCTGGGGGTTTGAAATTCGAATTTGGCTTTTGCAGGGAGCCCTCAGGTAGCGCCACCTCATGGGGCTATTTTGATTTTTGAGAAAAATAAAAAAAATGGAAATTTTGTGGGTGAGACACCTCAGCAGGGGAATTTGGAATTTTTCAAAAGCTTGCTTGATTCTCTCTGCAGGGAACTCCCAGATGGCGCCACCTCAGAGGGTGCTCTCTTGGAATTTGAAATTCAAACTCACCTTTTGTAGGGAGTCCTCAGGTGGCACCACCTCATGGTGGGCTACTTTTATTAAAATTAAAATAAAGAATAAAAATGGAGCCAAGTGGAGTCCTGGAATGGTGCCACCTCAAAAGGTGTTCTGAGGTGTAAAGTTGGAACAGTAGGGGCATGCCATGTGGCGCCACCTCTGGGGGAGTTCAAATGTTTGAAATTTTGCTTTTTCTACAGGAAAGGAGGGGCTGACATGTGGCATTTCCTCAGAGTGGCTCCTACGATGCCATGTGGCAGGAAAACATGAAGGGAGGAAGCAAAATGCGCCACCTCATGGGGGGGTTTTCTACTTTTTCTGGTGCAGGGAGGTCTGGACATGTGGCAGACAAGTGTCAGTTGTCTGGAGAGGCCTTCTCAAATGGCGCCACCTCAGAGGAGAATTTGAATTTCAAATGGAGGTTGGCCCTGGAGGAATGGGGGTGGACATGTGGCGCCACCTCAGGGTGGCTCCTACAATGCCATGTGGCAAGAGGGAGGAAAAGGATGGAAGGGACATGTGGCGCCCTCATAGGCCATCTGGAAAAATCAGAGCTCCGGATTTGCGCCACCTAGGCCTTGTTTGAAATTTTGAATGGTTTGCTTTTTCTGAAGAAAGCCAGGAGTGACATGTGTCTTCTACTTTTCTGAGAAAAGTAGGGAGAAGACATGTGTCCTCTACTTTTTCTGAAGGAGTTAGGAGGAGACATGTGTCACCTGCTTTTTCTGAAAGAAGCAGAGAATGACACGTGGCAGAGGGGAGAGAAGGAGGGCCAAGCCATGTGCCGCCATCTCAGACAAGATGAAAAAGGTAGAAGTTCAGGATCTGCGCCACCTATGAGGAGATTTGAAACTTTGAATTCTAGTTTTTCTGAAGAGAGCAGGAAATGACACATGGCACTTGCTTTTTCTGAGGAAATGAGAGCTTGACACGTGTCCTCTGCAGGAGACACACTCCAGATGGCGCTACCTCAGAGGAGACAAGCCTACCTTTTCTGTAGGAATTTAGGAGTGACACATGTCTCCTACTTTTCTGAGAAAAGTAGGGAGAGACATGTGTCATGCTACTTTTCTAGAAGGAGGGAGAGGTTGACACATGTCCTCTGCAGGAGACACACTTCAAGTGGCGCCACCTCAGAGGAGACAAGCTCCACTTTTTCTAGACAGGACAACCTATGACACTTGGCATCTCCTGGTAGTCTTGGAATGACACATGGCACAGGATGGATAGGGTGACACATGGTAGATAAATGGGATGACATGTGGCGGCTTCTTAAGGTACCCCCACACTGACACTTGGCATGGAAATGGGAGGAGAGAGAAAAGACAAGTGGCGCCAATCCAGGGGACAAGGCTCCTATATTTTTGGGTTTTTCAAAATTCAAATTTTCAAAAGGAAAGCTTGTGTGACACCACCTCAGTGTGGGTCCCACATTGCTTCTTTATTGAAATAAGGATAAAACAACAAAACCACTTTTTGGAATTTTTATAAAATCTGGACTAATTGGTAAAACAGGAAATTTTGGAAAGAGTTGGCCCCTGTAGGGCGATTTTGTAAAAGAAAGATATTTGAAATTGTCAAAAAGGGCAAGATCTGAGGTGAAGTGGCTGAAATCCATATTGAAAACTATCCAGATCGTTTTCCTGAGAAAATATTTTGAAATTCAGAGTCCTGGGGGTAAAATGGGAAGAATTGATAATTTTGAAGACCCAGGGTTTTGAAATCAATCTTGAAAAGAGTTGAAATTCTAATCTGGATTGAAAATTTTGAAATCAAGAGTTCTGGACCTCGAAATGACATGCTGTGCAGTGCAGTGATTTGAAATGCTCATGCAATGATATGCAATGTCATGTCTTATGCAATATAATCTTGAGCCAAGACTCGGGGATGTCTGTCTCCTGTCGGGAGTAAAATTTTGAACATCTGAACTAAAAATAGGGAAATTTTGAGAGTTCCAGATGAAATTTGGACTTTTGCAAGGTCCGGGCTCAGAAAATGACCATTTTGCCCTCCAGCGATTTCAGAGGCTGGATGTTGATGCTTGGTGGAAATGTTGGGAAGGTGAGTGAAAATTTGGGGTGTTTACAAGGAGCCACCACATGAAGACCTCTCTTGGAAAAGAGACCCATCACACCTTCGCCCAATGAGGAGCCACCCCCATTTGCACCAATAAGGTGCTTTCTTTGTTGGATTGATTTTGATCTCTATACTAAGACCCCAAACATATTTTGACCCAAATCCATTGCTGAAACAAAATTCAAAATTCTATCCCTTTTACCCTTTATACCCTCTAGTGCCATAAAATAATCCTACAGGGCACCAAAACTATCTGGATCTGTAGAATCCGGTACCTAAAAAAATAAAATAGAAAAAATACAAAGATGATTCCAAAAATCACAAAAATGGAACAATAAGACAAAATATATTTTTTGAGATGAATGAAGCAAAAATCTCATAAAATTAAATGAATAAAATAACCAAAATACCTCTCAACCCCAAATGAACTCAAAATGGTCGATTTTGACATAGGGTCATGGGTCTTGCAATCTGGACCGGGTCTTCTACTCCTCGCTAATATCTGAATTCCTTGCATCATTATATAAGTAGGTTGTTAAGATACTTAAAAAATCAAAGGTCTGAAAATTGCACCAAAATTCACAAAAGGTATGCAAACGATCTAACAAACACATAAAAAGGTATTCAAACGACATTAACATTATATACATGAAATTAAACACAACATGAGCCACCAAGCCTGCAAATTGCAGGCTCGCTATAATTTCAAAAATGATTTCAGAAAAAAAGAGGAAAATGTTGGGTTTCGAGAGAGAGAAGGAGAGAGAGGAAGAGAAAGGGAAAGAGAGGGAAGCGAGAGTAACTGGTTCTCAGCAGTCTGGCATGATAAGTGGAGAGGATCCATGTGGTACTCGATGTGACAGAGCAGGGATTCGGATGGTGTTCGACGAGAGAGAGAGAGAGAGAGAGAGAGAGAGAGAGAGAGAGAGAGAGAGGAGAAGGAGAGAGTGAGAAAGAAAGCTTTATAACATGGATTAATTGCTTTAAGTAGGGCTTACGTTGTTCACTGGATCCAACAGCTAGCGACATTCCACTCATCTTATGTTGTTAAGAGTTGCATACTACACACTACTCTATATATATAGAATCACTAGAATATGAGAACTAGAAATATGGGCATTTTTAACATTTTTTTGCAAATCCAACCATGTAGATATGCTTGGCATGGTGTATTTGCTAGGAATCAACTATTAGATCATGTATTTTTGATGAAAAAATGTGATTTTTGAATGCTTGAATATTTATAAAGAATATGAGGCATTGATTTTAAAGCCTTATAAAACAAAGCATGTAGATCACATCTGTATGGTTAGATTCAAGAGAAAAGAACAAAAAATCCATGAAATAGATGCTTCACACATTAATTCTCTTATTCTATTGACTATATTATATATAGAAAAAATGGTTGTTGTCAACCCTTAGGTGTGCTAATACCAGTGAGATGACATTGAGTGTCCATCGTACACTTTTGGTGTCAAGTGTGCTACTAAAGGTCTCAGACCTTTACTGACGCAAACTTTTAGTGCACCAATAAATGTGTTTTTGCAAAAAATGATGTTGAGTGTCCATCGCATCGCATGATGGATGCTCAGTGTCATCCTGCTAGCATTGTGCTCCTAGTGATTGTGTAGCTGCATATCACTAAATATATATATGATCACTAGAATATGCTAATTGGAAACATGTGAACTTAAGTGTGAACTAGACATTTCCAACACTTTTTTTGCAAATCCAACCCTGCAGATGCATTTGGCATGGTCCATTTGCTAGGAGTCGACTGTTGGATCATGTATTTTCGATAAAAATGTGATTTTTGAATGCTTGAATATTTACAAAAATTTAAAGTCATTGATCTTCAAGCCTTAAAAGACCGTTCTTATGAATTGTAATCGGATGATCCAACGGACTATTTCTATAAAACCAAGCATCTAGATAACGTATGTATGGTAAATTTAAGAAAAAATTTAAAAAACCATGAAAGTCTTAGTTCATACTTCAATTAACATATTTTAGTGGCCCTCTCTCTCTCTCACTATATATAACTATGTGTGTGTGTGTGTGTCACACAGCGATCTGTTCCTCTTAACTATGGGATGGTGTAAACGGTTTTAACTTTATCCATTTTTTGGCTCTTTTTTTATAATCTGGCCTTACAAATGTGATGTAACATCTCAAAATTTTAACCCAAATCTTTTTAATATAGTTGAAACATTTATTTTGGTTTTGGTTAGAATTTTGGGCAGGTTACAGGAATACAAACTCAACCTAGGACTGGATCCATTTTCTATATTAGACTTGGGTTGAGGTTCAAAGGTTCAAATCATGAATCAGTTCCAAATAAAAAATCTGAATCCGAGATAGAAATGAGACATAATTTATGAATCAAATTAAACCATTCATTAATTAAATGCATTGTTTGCAAACGTTAAACTCTAAGGTCCGTAACATTGTCAATAAAAATAATGTCTTAATATTCAAAACAAATTTTGGATCTAAAATAATTGGCTTTTAGCACCACCAATAACATCCTATCATCACTCCAACTCATTTACTCATTACCTAAATGTTTATAATATAAGGGTCAAGCTCATCAAGTTTCGGCAGGAATACAATAACATTGCATCTATGTACAAAACTAAGCATACATGAAAACATGCATTTCTTCAAAACATGTATAATGTAACATAACAATCATGATGCATTTAGCTGGACAATTATAGCAATTAAATTCATACAACATATTATAAAACATGAACATATCCACAATTAAGCATTTAAATTATTAAGGCATGCTTTCAATACAAGTTTAACATAAAAAAGAATCTACTCACGTATTAGGCCTTGTTTCGCTTGTTACCCTTCTTGTAGGTATTCACAAGCCACTGTCATGAATTAGAGGAGATCACTCAGGTATTTATTATGTCATCTATTTTAATTTATCGAATGACTTACTAAAACAGATTTACTGAGGATAGTTCACGATCGAGAGAAATCTCACCAATGACCACTAAAAACATGATGCATCCTAAACTTCTACAAAAGACATAGACATGCCCCCTAGGACAAGGTTGGCAATCCAGCCCCCTAAGCTCCAAAAACTAGGGATCAAGATCAAATAAGCTTTCTTGCTCAAAAAGAATATAACGGTCTAATAGACTGTGTACCACCTACTCTCCAAGGTAAGTCTGAGACTGAATGTGTTATTGGGTTCTCTTTATTAAAAGTAACTGTTTATTACATTTTATCACATGTGACATTTGACATTCAACACTTCTTGACCAATTATCCCTACGTTCGCTCTGAGATAATTTTCAAACATTACATTTCTCTGCATCACCACACTAACATGATACATATCATATTTGTGCACTTAATACCACATTAGTTCTTTTAAACCACTTGCTTATTTATGAGCATTCTCATGTGCATGCATGTTTTTCATGCCTTATAGCACATTATCATCACATCATGTTGCACACTATAACATCATGTTTCATAGCATATTATGTTGCATATCATAACATTATGATAGAAATTATATCTTTATATTTAAAAGAGAATTTTATAAAAGATAACACCATGCCTTAGTTGGCCCATATATTGTACATCAGAATGCCACATGTTTATCTGGTTCACTTCTAAAATCATCACATGTCCATCTGGTTCACTTCTAAAATGGTCTCTTGCATTCAAACACAATCTTCTAATTCGAGACTAATAACACATAATTTACTTGTCATTTTAAATTCTTTCATAAATCATACAAAATGATTTTGGCTCTGAGATTTTAACAAAAGGTTCTTACATATATTACATGCATACAAGCAAAAACCCAGACCTTAATTCATTTCAGATGAAGAAATAAAATTTATATAATACAGACTTATTTAAGTTCACAGAAAAGTCTTGTCCAATTATGTCTCTCCAATGAAAAATTATTCAAGAAGAATTAGATGTTGGGATTTTTACTGTGGTGACTTGATATTTCTGATTCAAGCCTACAAAAACCTAAAATTTAGTTCGATTCCATTATTTGGCAAAACATGTTTCAAAAAATTATAGATTCTGGATTGTCATCTGTGAATTTTTATTTCCAACCATAAGGTATTGACCTCTAAGATTTTAACCGTATGTTCTTTCATATTTAGACTAACACACCATAAAATCTTAGCCACAAATCCCGGTTATTCTGAGAGATTATTTTTACAAAAATATGTTATCTTTATAGCCTTACTATCAGGATAAGATTTTTGTGCCGACTTATAGAGGGTATATCTCTCAATCCATGACTCATTTGAGTCTGGAATTTGTATTGGAATTACTTTCATATGTATGAAACATCCACACAAATTCTTAGGATTTATGGGTCTAGGTTTGAGAGAAACAAATTTATCACTATGACTGGTCGAATCAAATAAAACAGAACAA
The DNA here is from genome assembly GCF_984573655.1 of Nuphar pumila. Classification (NCBI taxonomy): domain Eukaryota; kingdom Viridiplantae; phylum Streptophyta; class Magnoliopsida; order Nymphaeales; family Nymphaeaceae; genus Nuphar; species Nuphar pumila. The sequence continues at coordinate 50,550,215 of NC_143265.1, read as the reverse complement.
AATACAGTTTTTCAAGAATCTACCAAGAACTTCATGATTTTCAACAAGATCATCAAAAAAAAATTATCCAACAATTTTACATCCATCAAGAACATATTAGATTCATGCATACACATATTTAATCATGTTGTAAATACAAAAATACAATACATAACAAAAATCTAATACAAAAATCCATCATTTTTTTAAGAAAACATGTTTTCTCTATAATGATCAAAATCGGCTTTCGAAAAAGGATTTGGGGGTTTAAAACCTTCATGCACAAAACAATATCAGTGCCTATGTAAATATAGGTTGATATATGTGCTTATATGCATATGGGGATCATCTCACTGTATGCTCATGTATCCTAGCACTATACACATGTATAAAGTTACGGTATACCTACCTCAAAATTGTTATACCTTACGAAAGACTTTTCGTCTTCACCGAAGGACTTCTTCACACTGATGCACCCTTCAGTAGAGATGCAACCACACTACCAGCTTCTTTCTCAAAGAGGGGCATGAGGGAGGGAGAAGAAGGAGAGAGAAAATAAAGAAATGAGAAAGATAGGGAAGGACATATGGGAGGAAGGGAAAACCCTTTTTTTAATTAACCTTCTCAAAAGGTTTCCTTACCCAATAAGGAAACCTCTCTCAGGCAACCTTAGCTAATTAGGATTTCTTAAAAATTAAGGAACCAATTTGAGAATCCTAACTAATTAAGATTCCTAATGCAATAAGAAAACAATTAAGCAAACTTAGCTAATTAAGTTTTTTAATTAATTAAAGAAACTATTAGGCTAATTTGATTAAGCTAAAAAAAGAGAAAAAGCAAGGAAGGTGGGGATGCCCCACCTTGGATTGACTTAACTTGAGTCCATATCTTGGACTCCAAGATTCAAGAGGGCCCACATCCAACACTACAACAAAGCAGTAGATTAGCGACGACCACATTCCGTCGGTAATCCGTCGCTAAGAGGCATAGCGACGGATTAGCGACGACGAGGCGACGGTATGCTTACGTCACGAATTTTTCAACGCTAACTGGCGACGGATTTATTCTGTCGCCAGGTCCGTCGCTAATTGCGACGGACTAATGAGCGCTGTATTCCGTCGCCAATCCGTCGGTACTAAATGGCGACCACGGCTTGGCGACGGATTTACGTCCGTCGCTAGATTTATATGAATAGTGAAGAATGGTTCCGTCTCTAATCCGTCGCAAACACGAAAAAAAAATTAAAAAAAATTATTTGAAAATTAAATACCGAGAACGGTACAATTTATATTTCCTGTACAATTTATATTTCCTGTAAATAAAAAACAAACCACACAAAAAATTCCATATAAAAAGAATCTACAACAATTAATTGTTCCACCTTAAAATTAACAAGTTTAATTATTTACAATTCAACAATTACAATTAGGAAACATAAAAAAATAGAACTTCTTCAACACAGTTCTCTAATCATCGCCAAGATTTTGTGCGTCTTCTTGTTCATTGCCTTCATCTGTCCCTTCAGCTCCGCTACGCTGATTATCGCTATCAGCCTACATAAGAAAACAATAGTCAGTATTGATAAACAAAATATAATGAAATAAATTACACATTATATGTGATTCTATCATGTGCTCATGTGTGTTCTAAGGCAATAAAAAAACTCTATATGCGATTCTATCATGCTCATATGTGCTCTAAGGCAGGCAAAAAGTTATGTATGTGATTCTATCATGCTCATATCTGTGCTAAGGCAGTCAAAAAATTAAATATGTGATTATAGCATGTTCATATGTGTTCTAAGGCAGCTAGAAAAACTCTATATGTGATTCTACCATGCTCAGATGTGCTTTAAGGCAAGCAAAAAACTATATATGTGATTCGATCATGCTCGTATGTGTGCCAAGGCAGTCAAAAAATTGAATATGTGATTATAGCATGCTCATATGTGCTCTAAGGTAGGCAAAGGAAAAAAAATTATATGTGATTCTATCATAAATGATATATGCTAAGGCAGTAAAAAAACTCTATATGTGATTTGTGAATGCTCATATGTGTTTTAAGGTAGTCAAAAAATTGAATATGTGATTATAACATGCTCATATGTGTTCTTAGGCAGTCAAAAAACTGAATATGTGATTATAGCATGCTCATATGTGCTCTAAGGCAGGCAAAAAAACTTTATATGTGATTATAGCATGCTCATATGTGCTCTAAGGCAACAAAAAAACTCTATATGTTATTATAGCATGCTCATATGTGCTCTAAGGCAATAAAAAAAACTCTATATCTGATTCTATCATGCTCATATGTGTGCTAAGGCAGTCAAAAAACTGAATATGTGATTATAACATGCTCATATGTGTTCTTAGGCAGTCAAAAAACTGAATATGTGATTATAGCATGCTCATAGGTGTTCTAATGCAGTCAAAAAAACTTTATATGTGATTCTATCATGCTCATATGTGTTCTTAGGCAGTCAAAAAATTGAATATGTGATTATAGTATGCTCATATGTGCTCTAAGGCAGGCAAAAAAATTTATATGTGATTATAGCATGCTCATATGTGCTCTAAGGCAATAAAAAAACTCTATATGTTATTATAGCATTCTCATATGTGCTCTAAGGCAGGCAAAAAACTCTATATGTGATTCTATCATGCTCATATGTGTGCTAAGGCAGGCAAAAAGTTATATATATGATTCGATTATGCTCATATGTGTTCTAAGGCAGGCAAAAAAACTTTATATGTGCATATAGCATGCTCATATGTGCTCTAAGGCAATAAAAAAACTCTATATGTTATTATAGCATGCTCATATGTGCTCTAAGGCAATAAAAAAACTTTATATGTGATTATAGCATGCTCATATGTGATTATAGCATGCTCATATGTGCTCTAAGGCAATAAAAAAACTCTATATGTTATTATAGCATGCTCATATATGCTCTAAGGCAATAAAAAAACTCTATATGTGATTCTATCATGCTCATATGTGTGCTAAGGTAGTCAAAAAACTGAATATGTGATTATAACATGCTCATATGTGTTCTTAGGCAGTCAAAAAACTGAATATGTGATTATAGCATGCTCATATGTGTTCTAAGGCAGGCAAAAAAACTTTATATGTAATTCTATCGTGCTCATATGTGTTCTTAGGTAGTCAAAAAACTGAATATGTGATTATAGCATGCTCATATGTGCTCTAAGGCAAACAAAAAGTTATATATGTGATTCGATTATGCTTATATGTGTTCTAAGGCAGACAAAAAACTGAATATGTGATTATACCTGAGAGGGACCTGGAATCGAAGATCCCCTTTCCAGAACAGCGGCCTTGATCTCATTTCGGAGAAAGGGGGCGACGGTGTCATGGAAGTAGTTATTCAGTGATTCTGTAATGATCTGGCGTACATCATCACTAGAAAGAATAGTCTGCTGCTTGGAGCTTATGTCGGCGCAAGAAGTCGGTGAGCCGTAACTGGAAGAAGCAATAACTGGTGAAGTGTTCATATTACTCTCAAACCCGAACACGCGACCTTTTTTTGGTTCACCTGCTACAGTCACCCATGCTGTAGGATCAAATGATGGATGCTGAGTAGTGTTTTCGCCATATCTCTCTACCATCTGTTGCTCATATGCCTCTTACAAAATAATGTTTAAAGTATTCATTAATAATTAATGATAACATTATGATAACTTGCATATATATTGCAATGATTATTAATAGAATAAATACATACCGTTGTCGTTCTCGCCTTCTCTGATACGAAGACTCCTGTGGTCTTTCGTTTATGTGTTTCAACAAACACATCCTTATATGGTACACTGCCTCCTTTTTCTGCTTCCTGCGAAGTTAAATGACAAAAGATTTAGTACACAAGTTTGCAACAATACTTATAAAATTAATATTATATATTGATGAGTTACCATTTTCTTCAGGTGACTCCCAAATGTCTTAGATCCACCTGTGTGTAGATGGGCTTCGGGCATCTTCGATCGATTTTGTGCAGCCTTTGCAGAGCGATTTCTAAATGCATCTCCCGCCCACTTATCGCACATTTCATTCCAGTAATCTCTTCTGATAGTAATAGGGCCATGGCCCTTCCACAGTAATGGATCATCTACTACGCCAGATGCTTTTTTTGCTGCAGTCTTCATAGTGTGCAGCATGTCTGCAAATCGATTGGCAGCTACCTTCTGCCACACCTTCCTTGCATCATTTTCTTCCACCGTAGTTGCGAAGCGATTCAAAGCCTACAAATATTTTCAGAAAGTTAGTAGACATTACTTAAATAAATTAAATATGAAACACATTAACTATGAAGAACAACTGTATATCATGAATGAGGACCACAATCTGTCTAACACCTCCTTTGGGTACTCTTTCCATTGAGCAACCGGTCCTGGTAGATGTTGAAGAAGTGAATTCCTAATCTCCCGTACTACTTCTTGTGGCTCAAACCTCGTGTTGCACATGAATTGTTACACAGTAAATATCAATATAAAATATTTATAAGATATGCAATAATTGAAAACAAAATACTTACGGTCGATTATCGATATACACTATTCGAATGAGTCTTCTTGTGCCAGCCTGAGAAGACCCTGTTTTTTGTGTTGGCTGTTGACTTGTGTGATCAACTGGTGTAGGTGGGTCATGTACAAACGCAACATCATCTGTAAAAAAATATATTAAAAATTCTCAGAATGCGCATTTGAACTAATCAAGCATCCAATTAGTTATATGATATACCTATCACAGGAGCCCGTGAAGATGAAGGCTGAGCCTGGCTACTACTAGATGAGCGACCACTATAACCTCCACGAACCATATTCTAACAAATAACATGTCATATAATACATTCAAATAATTCACATCAAGTATTACAATGCATTCAAGTCATTCACATCAAGCATTGCAATGCATTCAAAGCATTCGCATCAAGTATTACAATGCATTCAAGTCATTCACATCAAGCATTGTAATGCATTCAAATCATTCGCATCAAGTATTACAATGCATTCAAATAATTTAAATCATTCACATTAAGTATTGCAATAATTCAAATCATTCGTTGCATAAATTATAATACATTCAAATAATTTAAATCATTCACATCAAGTATTGCAATGCATTCGAATCATCTGTATCAAGTATTACAATACATTCAAATAATTCAAATCATTCACATCAAGTATTACAATGCATTCAAATAATTCGTATCAAGTATCACAATACATTCAAATAAATTTTTTAATCATTCACATCAAGTGTTGCAATACAACTCATGCATTCGCATCAAGTATTACAATACATTCAAATAATTCAAATCATTCACATCAAGTATTGCAATGCATTCGAATCATTCGTATCAAGTATTATAATATATTCAAATAAAATTTTTAATCATTCACACCAAGTATTGCAATACAACTCACATCAAGTACTGCAATGCATTTAAATAGAGGTTTGTAGTATAAGATTTTGCTCACTAGCTTGAGAATTCTTCCTCGTCACTAGTTTGACTTTCTTCTTCTTCTTCTTCTTCTTCTTCTTCTTCATTGTTTGCCCATCCACTTGGTACATCATTTGGATTACATTCCTCTATGAATGTTTCATTGGCCAATGGAGATATGACATGCATATCATGTGCAACATCGTGACCATAAGCGAAGTCATAGACATCATCTGATTGATAGTAATCGTTGTCTTCAGCTAACTCATCTTCCTGTAACTGATCATACTCGGGGTATAGTTTGGACTTCACCTTGCAAACTGCCCACCATTCATTTCTATCTGACTTTTTTATACTCGGATATAAAGTATAATAAACTTGTTGAGCTTGCGAGGCTAATATGAATGGTTCATATGTTCCAAACCTGGATTTATGATTCACCTCCACAATGCTTGATGCTTTGTCGAGTCTTGTTGCAGTTGGATCAAACCAATGACACTTGAATAAAGTTACCTTGTTATTCATGCCTAAGTAAGTCAACTCCATTATTTCCTCTATAACACCGTAGTAATCATGTTCATTTTCACCGTAGCTTCTACCCTTGGCACATACGCCACTATTTATCGTTGATTTGTTTATACCGTAATCTTTTGTATGGAATCGATAACCATTTACGATATACCCGTTGTAGCATTACACAACTTTGGTCGGACCATTTTCTAAATCACATATTCCTTGATCTTTAACATCACCATGGCGAACCTACGCACATATATAAACAATGATTGTGATCACGATCAATTAAGTAACTTAGTGTTGTTTATAAGTACAAAATTTATGTTAGCTTCTTTACCAACTATTTCAACCACTCCACAAACTTAGTTTCACATTCTTTTTGTACTTCTGCATCAGTGAGATGTGAAACTTCACTTTGCAACTCCAGATCAAATCGTCTGCAAACCACAAATACTTATATTACCGAGTCATGTATCCACATATAGAACATAAAAGGATTTATAATTGAGTTGCATATACATATACTCACTCGATGTATGGGTCGATCGCTGAGCAATTAAAAAGAATATAGATGTGTGCTGCATCTTGCTCTTGATCTGTCAGTAGCCTTGATCGGCAACTACCAAATGCATGCCCAAGTGGTTGAAATATCGATAGCTTGTCAGCTACAGTTACTTGTTCTCCATCATCGTTACGGGGCGGGCATGTGTAACGTGTTGGAATATGAGGTTCGAAGTACATAGATGAGAAATTTGAAATCTCTTTTAAAGTGTACGCCTCACAAATAGAGCCTTCTACTCTTGCTTTATTACGAACCTTTTTTTTTAGGTCGAACATGCATCTGACAAGAATATACATTTCAAATTTTAAATATCTGACATTAAAGAGGAAAATATAAAAAAACATATACCTTTCAAATGGGTACATCCATCGATATTGCACAGGGCCACCAACCCTTAGTTCATATGGCAGATGTATGATCAAATGTTTCATAACATCGAAAAATGCTGGCGGAAATATCTTTTCTAACAGACAAACAATGGTGATGACAGAGTCCTCGAGATTCTTTACATCTGATACTACGACCTCCGATGCGTACAATGTTCTGAAAAATCCACTCAACTCAGACAATACCCCTCACATAGGTTTGTCTAACATATCATGGAATGCTAGGGGTATCAATCGTTGCATAAAGATATGACAATCATGGCTCTTCAACCCATATAACTGTCCATCATCAATCTTCACAGCCCGAGCAATGTTAGAGACATATCCATCTGGAAATCTCAGTTGTCTCAACCATTGACATACATGTTTTATTTGATCAGGTCCGAGCACATACTTTGCCTTTGGTTTCAGTACTTTGCCATTATACTCTTTGAGTTCCAAGTCTTTTACATATTAATTTTAAATCCATACGGGCCTTCGGATTATCCTTCGTTTTTCCTTTAATATTCATTACTATATTGAACACATTATCAAACACATTTTTCTCTACATGCATCACATCCAAATTATGTCGTATCAATAGGGTCGGCCAACACGGTAGTTCCCAAAAAATAGATTTCTTTATCCAATTGTGATCCTTCCCAAATCCACGGAAGGGTGTAGGACTGCGGGCATCTGTTAATACATTTGGAAAGTATCGCAATCTTCTTAGAATCTCTATGCCAGACAATCTTGAGGATGGACCTTCTGTTTCAGTTGTGCCTGCTTTAAACACATTCTTTTGTCGTCGAAACGGATAATCGCTGGGTAGAAATCGACGATGACACTAAAACCAGTAAGGCTTCCTTCCATGCCTCAATCTAAAAGCTTTGGAATCCTCCATGCAGTACGGACAAGCCAACCTCCCATGTGTGCTCCAACCAGATAGCATACCATATGCAGGGAAGTCACTGATTGTCCATAAAACAGCGGCTTTCATGTTGAAATTTTGTTTTTTGTGGGCATCATACATGGTAACACCGTCATCCCACAATACTTTTAGTTCATCAATCAATGGCCTTAAATATACATCAAGATTTTGGCCAGGTGAGGTCGGACTAGGGATCAACAGAGACAAGAAAAGATTTGGACGTTTCATACACAAGCTTGGTGGAAGGTTGTATGGAGTTACAAATATTGGCCAACATGAGTATGGAGTTGATCTACCCCCAAATGGATTAAATCCATCTGTACATAGACCGAGTCTAACATTTCGCACTTCCATTGCAAAGTTCTGATGAGTACGATGAAAGTGCTTTCAAGCTTCAGCGTCAACAGGATGTGTGATCTTGTTTTCATCGTGTCGAACTTTATTTGCATTCCATCTTATGTGTTTAGCTGTCCTTGAAGACATATACAATCGTTGCAATCTAGGAGTGATAGGAAAGTAGCAGAGCGACTTGTATGAAACTTCCTTTGATCTCGTGCTACCATTGCCTCTTGTCTTTGGCTTGAACCGAGGATGCCCACATGACAGGCATGCTATGTTGTTTTCTTGCTCCTTGAAATACAACATGCAGTGATTTGGACAAGCATCAATCTTTTTGTAACCCATATCTAGAGCGTTGACCATAACTTTCGCACGATAGAAATTTTGTGGCAATTTCTCATCTTTGGGCAACATACTCTTCACAATCATGCACAAACGGTCAAAACATGATTGACTCAAATTATACTCGAACTTCAAATTCATTAGTTGAAGAACTGCAGACAAGATAGTGTGACTCTCTCAACCGTTCCAAAGTGGCTCATTAGCATCTCTAAGTAAATCATAAAATCTACTAGCTGCATCGTTTGGTGATTCTTCATCTATGGCAGTTCTTACATCACTAGAACTCATAGCAGAACCCAGTTCTGTTCCTGCGGCATCAAATATCAAATCCGTATATAGATTATTGTGCACCACATTCACTCGTGCATCAAAATCGTTTCTAAATTCTTTTCCATGAAACGTCCAGTTCTGATAATCACTCACAAAACCCTTTTTGTATAGGTGATGTCTAACGCCATGAGGTTCTACAAATCGATTATTCTTACAAATCTTGCAGGGACACCTAATCCGACCTGTGGGATCTACTATACTGACACTTGCCGTTGCAAATTCAATAAAACTGTCAACACCATCCATATATTCATGCGATAACTCATTGTCCACTATCCTACGGTACATCCATTCACGGTTTGCAGTCATTTTGTCGTATGATGTTACGAATAGTATCCTAACCAGTTAAAAGAGAACCATTAGAATGCTATGATGAAGAAAATATCAAATTTATCATGCAATATATGATGTCATACAATCACAAGAATTATGATGCAAGCATTGATAACTTAATATTTTCATGTGCAAACTATTCATGACACGATACATTCATTTGAAGCATGCTTTCAGTATACAATTTCACATGGAAGACATAATCAAATTGAAAGTAACTACATGCAAGCATAGATACCATCACATCAAACATTGCAATACATCGAAATAATTCATAACAAATAAATGTCAAACATGTACCTGCAACAAATACACTTCAATATCCTACTAACTACTTCCATGCCTAGCATGGACTCCGTACTCCAAAAACAAGAACACTTTCATATTCATACATTAAAATCATGCTCAGCATGATCTCCGAACTCCAACAAAGCAGTCCTAGATATCAACAACTAAGTGAGTGTGTGAACAATAAAGTGTTACATTCAATAAATTAAATAACATGTGATGCGCTTGCATCACTTACTCACCATGGGTATTTACCCGATTTGCATTATTTTTGTCGCTTACTTACCACGGGTGGCGGAGCATAAGCGAGTTCCGTTGAGAAATCTGCAAAAAACACTGTGTTAAAATGAATATTGAAGCTAATTAGGGAAACACAAACACTTATGCAATGCAAAAAACAACTAAACTGATGATGATATATCTAATGATGAAATGCGATGAAATAAAGTGTGCAAGTAATGTACTGTAATGAATATTGAAGCTAATTAGGGAAACACAAACACTTATGCAAAGGAAGCAAAAAGACTAAACAGAACTTTTACAAGAATGAAAAACTAAAAGATTAACAAAAATTAGCAGAACAAGAAATGCAGACAAGGAATTATCTAAACATGAAATGCAATGATCAAAAGCAAACACAGAAAAATGAAACAAGAAAATAACGAGAAAAACACAATTGAAAATTGAAATACAGGAAAACAAAAAAATGAACTTGTAAAACACAATTGGCCATCTTCTCTCCATAATATATAACTGATATAGTTTATTCTTGAAATATTTAATGTTTCATGATATATATATATATATATATATATATATATATATATATATATATATATATATATATATGTATATAGTTGAGATGTTTTGTTAGCTTTATTTACATGTTCTCAACTATTAAATGATAATAAAGACCATTTCTGGAAGAGAACGATCAGTGGCTTGGTGTGGAAACATAAGCTTTTTGTTGCTTTTGCTTTGATATAGAAATCATGTAGTAAATGGGTCCATCTTGTAAGGTCTGACTGATTGAATAATGTATAGTAACCATGTTTGAATGAAAGAATTGGAAGCGTAACGTGAAGTCACCCGAGTGTTGGACGTAAAAAGAAGTCCTCAAAAAAGGAGGGAAACGGGGAAAAAGATTAGAAGGCTTCCTGTGCTACAAGTTCTTATGCAGGTTTGCCTGGCATGCCTAGGGCACAAGGGTGCATGGGCCTAGTTGTTAACGAGGCCCTCTTTATGATACCGCCAGGATCCCCCTCAATTGTCATTCCTTAATGCAATGAATGTCATCCAACCACCATGGATGGGTTGTTTGGTTCTCAGCCAAAGCTCAACAAAATTCTTTGAAGCTCAAGAAAGGCAGTTCAGCGATGGATGCCATCATTGTATGAATCAACAGCCAATGACCCTAGCGGTTAGCGGAGTTGGAACGGAACCAGCTGCTAGACAGGCAGTTTGGATTCAATTCTTATGGCCATTATCTCCTTTGCATAAGCCGAACCCAGTATAGGCCATGGGGTCAAGGGTACTAGCCATGGCGTTTTATGGCCCCCCTGCCGAAAAATACTAACGAGGCAGGGGGAACGACCCCCTGCCGAAAAAACTAAAAGGGGCATCCGCCCCTTTTATCAGAAAAAAAGGGTATTTTATCGGAAAAACCTGGGAGACGCCGGTCGGGGGGTGGCGGACCGGGGGCAACGGGCAAGGCGGCAGGCCAGGGAGACGCCGACAGGCGAGATATGGGGCGACAGAAGGGAGAGGGCGGCCGGCGGGAACAGCGGAACAGAAAAGAGAAAGAGAGCTCTGATTAGGGATTTACGCGTATTTTAGCGACGGCCTAAATCCGTCAGAAATTAATATAACTACGTAGCGACGAAAATATTTCGTCGCTAAATCCGTTGCTCAATAGCGATGACACACTTTCCCTCGAAAAATCCGTCGCTAAAATACGCGGTTATTACGACCAAACATTCTGTCGCTAAGCCGTCGTTAATTTGCGACGGATTGTGCGACGGAAGCTATTCCGTCGATATTTTCGTAAATATTACGGTTCTTAGCGACAGATTTGTTTCTCTCGTTAAGCCGTCGCTAATTAGCGACGGAAACATTCTGGCGCTAATATCCGTCGCTAATCCCCTATTTTCTTGTAGTGCAATGGGTGTCTCACCCTTCAATTCAATTTACCATTTGGGTCTACATTAAATGGGCATCCCGCCCCATGGATCCTATTTTCAATTTTTGAGATCCATTTGCAGATCCAAATACTAAAATGCAATTGTTCAAAGTCAAATCCAAATATTAGAATTATAATTATCCAACTTAATTTGAAATTCAAACTAATTTTGAAAGGTGAATTTTATCTTTAATTCTCAAAAATTATAGAAAAATCTCGTGTTACAGATGTACATGTATTGTTTAGTGGAATTTACTTTTGCATCCTACAATTACGGCATGTGTAGTTTTTATAATGCTTCAAAAATCATTTGGTAGACTTTTAGTAAACTTTGAGGCTCATAAAGTAGTATTTTTTATCACAAAACTTGATCCAACAGCTAATTGGTAGCAAATGAATCTTGTTGGAATACATGTGGGGGAATGAGTTGCAAATTATGGCTTAGAAAATTGAACATCAATATCATATGTACCATATAGATGGTAAGATAAATCATCATCATCATCATCAAGCCTTATCCCAACTACATGGAGTTGGCTGTGCGATCCTATTTCTTCTTTCTTGTCTATCTACCTCTAACTCCGGTCACTTTACAATCTTTTATGTTAATTACCTTTAACCGTCTCCTTCTAGGTTTTCAGCGGTTTTCTTTTCATATATATATATATATATATATCACTTTTAAACTACATGTATCTTAATAAATTAGAAGCCACCTAGTTTTTCAAACCTTGTGTATTAGACAAGAGAAAAGCTAGAAATAGACCCTGTTAAATACCTATGTACGATTCGATCTCACATTTGATGGTCAGATTCATGCAAACAATGTTTGTACCACTGTATTGTGTGTGTGTGTAGAGAGAGAGAGAGAGAGAGAGAGAGAGGTGTCCTGTAGACTGAAAACAAAAGGTGGTCAAAACTATGCACGAGTCATACAAGGTGGGGGCGTAGGATACTTTTTGTCCCACAAAGCTTGCTTCTTTTGACTTCATTATTCGTCTAACTTGGTGGTGAGGATTACATGGATTGGCATCCCAAATTCCGTGTGGGACATTTGCAGTCGCCCAATGTTTTGAAGTTGGGGAGTATGGGCTCCACTGGGCTTAACTAATTAGGCAACGTATGCCATGGAAAAGCGTCCCCATTTAGACTCGACTATTCTCCTGGTTCATGCACACACATTATTCTCATCTAGTCAGGAAAAAAAAAACAAATCTATGTCACTTTCAAACATGGAATTGGGATAATGGAAGAGCACTTTGCAACATGTCAAGAATAATGCCAAAAAATGTGAGACCTTGACTTTGTTTATTTTCCACAAAACAAGCCTGTCAGTTTCTTCTTTTAATTCCCTTCTTCATTTGATGAAAACAAACACCGTGTCGAAGAAAATCTTGCTCCTGCCCTCTGATTTCAAGTTTTTGCCAGCCTTGTATTGAAATTGCACTAATTACTTTTTTTTGTTGGTGAAGCTTTTGAATAAATGGAGTCAGGTTAAGCAAAAGCCTAAAAGGTTGGTTAAGTTAACTACAAATCATATAATTATTTCTTGCAAAAATTTTCAGTGCAGGAAAAAAGTGGCACTTTCCCCTTATTCTCCTATAGCAGTTGCACATGCTGTGGCTTTCGGTGCTTGCACGGACTCATGAGGTAAGGTCCAGATCCACTTAAAATACATGGATATATGATCCAATTTCCAACTAACTGTATGTGTGGTTTATCCAACTTCAAAGTAGTTATGTTGATCTTAATTGTATTCAACTGATTGATGCAATCAAAATACCACTAGAATAATAGCATTTTTTAATGCATAGTTATTTTATGCATCAAGAGATAGCCCCCCAAAAAAAATGTATGTTTACATTAAAAATTACCATAACTAGATCCAACCGTCTGCAAGAGAAGGTACACATGACACTCTCCATTGTCAGTGTGTTTTTTTGTCTTAATTTGAACCTGTAAATGTGTTTATTATAAATTACTACGAAGAAAGCATGTATTTCATACTTCATAGGTGTTCTTCATACTTAAAATGTGTTTTTCGAGAAATAAAAAATCAATGGCTCATATTGCACTAAAACTTGATAATAAAAAAAATCATTATTTTAATTCAATCAAAAACATGTTTTATTTTTTAGACAACCTGTCAAGGAGTACACCTAGCTTCGACCTTGTGTCAAGTACTGTAATGTTCCATCAACTTTGTGACATTAAGTTGTCCCTACAATATGAGCAAAGCCCTCGTGGTATCAAAGCATGTTTTTTAGTAAGCAATGATAAACATATCTATGACCTATTGTACATGTTCTAATTAAGCGAAAAATGAATTTTTGCATAGCCTTAATAAAGATATTCTTCACACACATGCACTCTAACGCGCGCGCACGCACACACACACATATATATATAGTAATGGGTCGGTGCTGAATAGGTTTTTTGATCTTTTTCATTTTATTTTTAATTTCTGACCTTACAGATGTGATCTATGTACTTGATTTTATAGGGATCAACCCTTGAAATGTTTGATTCCATCACATGGGTGGGTTTTTATAAAGTTCAAAACATCAATGGTCTAAAATCTTTGTAAATCTTCAAGAATCCAAACATCATTTTTCATCAAAAACACATGATTAAAGGTATTTTAGTTATTTTAATATGGTTGAATTCATATAATATCAAATGCTACTAGTTTCATGTTATATATATATATATATGAAAGGATGTAATAGTGGATGCCCTTTCATCGAACCCGAACCATATAAGAAACCTACTCAAATAATATATAATCAGATGATCCGGGAGCACATTAATTTCTACTGAACAAATTATGTAAAACATTTCTATGAGGTCAGAACAAAAAAAAAACATAAATTTTTTGAAAAATCAAAACCATCCTTCCCTCGTACCCGGTTTGGAGAAACCAATCACCTTCAGCCATCTAATAAAAACCATATGGATGTAGGTTGTATCTTCTCGATCAGCTCACCCTTTCTATTTTTAGGTTACAAATTTAAGAGTTTTATCTCAAGAGATTTTGTCAAAACTTAGCCGTTTTTAATGCTGAATAATGGCGCCATAGAGAGATGCATGCGACTTGTTATTATTTTCCATCAGTTATACATGCATTCAAACACAACCTAAAAATATAAAATATTTTACAAATGTCCGATTTTTCATTTGTTTTTTATTCAAAGCGTGCTTCAATTTTTATTTTTTAATGCTGTGTAAGAGATTGGACTTTATGTACAAGTGTAGCTCAGAATCTAACTTATTATATACCCTTCTCGTGTTTGTTTGGCTTTTTAAGTTATTTACAAGCTACTTTTTTTTTAAAGGAATAGGCAAACATTTTTTTGGTACCCATTGAGTACACCTTGATTCGACCTTGTGGCAAGGAATGCCACTCATGGGTTTGGAACTTGTGATGTATGGTCAACTTCGTAACATTAAGTTGCCCTTACCAGATGCTCAAAGCATATTTTTTAGTAAATAAGCAATGATAAACTGCATACAAGTTCTAATCAAGTGAAAATGTCCTACAAGTATGATTTTTTACATGGTCCTAGTAAAGAAAGGAATTGAAAAGTCAAAACACTTTTTTCAAAATAGTAACTTTATGAATCAATCAAATTAGCCTTGTTGACATAAGTTTTCAAAACTATCACTTTTTAAAAGTACTTTAATCATTTTAATAGGTTGAATTCATCTAATGTTGAATACTATTAGTTTAATGTTAGATTAACTATATATATATATATATACTTGTGTGAAAGGATGTAATAGTGGATGCCCTTTCATCGAACAAACATCGAACACACAATTACTTTTTTTTTTGTTATTTTAGCAACGGTCTTGACCGCCACTAAAGCGGTGTGTGGAATAACAACATTTAGCGGCAGTTGAGATTGGTTGGCTTTTTTTTAATAAGAGTGTCACTGATCACAAGCTCGATCGGAGGTGGGCAGGGGCGTAGCTAGGATTCATGCGAGGGGGGGGGGGCAAACAGGGGTGTAGAAAAAAAAATTGTGTGATAGTCGGGGGTTCGGGGGTAGCGCCCCCGAATTTTTTTTTTGAGATAAAATAAAAAATGGCTACAATTATTAATAAAAATTTATTTCATATGGACAAATCAAACTATTTGCTGCAGTCAGGGCTGGGCTAAAAAATGGATAAAAATCTATTTCATATGGAATCAGGGCTGGGCTAGGACTGGGCTTTTAAAAAAAATAAAAAAAATTAACTGTTTTGGGAGGCAGGACCGGGCTACAGCCCAGTCCTGCCCCCCCTAGCTACGCCTCTGGAGGTGGGTGAACGTTCATTTATAATGGACTTGTGTCATCTATTATTATGCCTTACTGTATATATATATATATATATATATATATATATATATATATATATATATATATATATATATATATATATAGAGAGAGAGAGAGAGAGAGAGAGGGGGGGGGCTTTTAAAAAAAATAAAAAAAATTAACTGTTTCGGGAGGCAGGACTGGGCTACAGCCCAGTCCTGCCCTTAGCTACGCCTCTGGAGGTGGGTGAACGTTCATTTATAATGGACGACTTGTGTATATATATATATATATATATATATATATATATATATATATATATATATATATAGAGAGAGAGAGAGAGAGAGAGAGAGAGAGAGAGAGAGAGAGGTTCCGCCTACCATCTGTATGGTGTGGACAGTTATGATTTTCAATATTTCATTTTTTTCTTTTTGCAAATCCAACCCCACAAATGTTTTGGATCGTATTTTTTTATGTAAAATTAGGATCTTATAAACTTTTAAGTTTATTAAAATTTTAAGTCATTGATTTTTGAAGCCTTATAGAAACCTACTCAAATGATGTAATCAGATGATCCAAGTGCTCAGTAATTTGGACTAAACAAATTATGTAAATCACTTCTATAAGATCAGAATAAAAAATTTTGAAAAATCAAAACCATCCATCCCTCCTATCCGGTTTGGAGAAACCAATCGATTACCTTCAGCCATATAATAAAAACAATGGATGTGTAGGTTGCATCTTCTCGATCAGCTCAGTAATTCTATGAATATTTTTCATCAGTTATACATGCATTCAAACGCAACTTAAAAATATAAAATATTTTCTAAATGTCCGAGTTTTCATTTGTATTTTATTCAAAGCGTGCTTCATTTTTTTATTTTTTAATACTATGTAAGAGATTGGACTTTATGTACAAGTGTAGCTCAGAATCTAACTTATTATATACCCTTCTAAATAATTCAAAGAAGGCATTCTTTTATTCTTCTTGTTATATATACGTCATCTACGTTAATTGAAGTGACGTTTAGATGCCCCTACAGTCCCTTAATTTGGCCTATTAATCCACTGTCTTTTCAATGTGTTTGTTTGCATCTCGGGCCTTTTTAACTTATTTACAAGCTACTTTTCTTCCTTTTTTTAAAGGAATCGGAAAACATTTCATTGATACCAAACAGCACTACTCAATTGAGGGTTTTTGTGACAATTGCAGGCTTTTGGCATTAGAAGAGACTAGATAATTGGACCTGTAAGATAACTTAAAAGGTCGAAAAAAAAATTAGAAGGAAAAGGTAAAAAAAGTTTTTAAGGCATATACATTTATCAAGATTAATGATGGCAATCATAAACGATAAATTTAAAACATTACAAAATATTTTTATTTTATGACCATTAAAAAGGGGAGAAAGACGTTCCGGATATGCCTACTAAAAAAAGGGCAGAGACGTTTTAGAGAGAGAGAGAGAGAAGATATAAATAGTATTTAAAATGTGCCATATAAGTAACACTTCTTTTTTGTAAAAACTCTATAACATTCGCAACACATATGGCAAGAATGTCATTTAATAAAAAGTTATAAAGCATCCAATTTTTTTTGCACCTGATGCCTCTGCTTATGCTTCGATAATACTTATTTAAGATAAGATTAAGAAGACTTAAAAACATCATCTACTCATTCCTGCAATGGTTTTCCTCTTATTTTCTTTCTCCTTTATTTCTCATATGGTTTGGCGTTCTTTAAAGAAAGTGACAGACCTGGAATGATCAAGTTTAGTGTTTTCTGTTCCTTGGAGAATATAATTTCATGTACGCTTGGTAGATTCCAGTATCATAGGCACAGGCAAGCAAGACGCTAAGGCAGTGTTTCCTAGTATCGTAGAATTAGAAGCCAATGTATAGTCTTAGATGGCCAACGGCTTACTCCCAACAGCTATACTAAGGCAGAGTTGGGTATGCAGTGTCTTCTAGGGAGCATTGAAGTGAATACAAGGGCACATTTTCTTACACCCACTAGAGTCATTCTGTCTCTAGATTTAGATTTGATAGAATGGTTATCTATGGAGAACCATTTTCTCACATTATTGCAAACATGAGAAAATAGTTACTAAGAGGGAATGACATAAAAAGGGAAAATGATTCTCCTTTTTTTTTTTTCTTTTTTTGGGATAGGCAAGCTGGGGTTAATCAGAGCCCACCAGACCAACTGTAAGCTTGGGATTTGAACTTGTACCATCCGAACACAAGGTGACGTGCACTAACTGCTACTACCAGACAGGCCGAGCACCCTGTTGGTAACGATTCTCCAATTTTTTAGACAATGGGAGTCAAAGGATGAAGTACCCTGATTCCGGAGAGATTCAAAAGCGATTCCAAATCACTTTTGCAAAGTGCTTTCAAACATGCACTAAGGCTCAATGTGGTTGCAGACATGTTTTGGAAGAAGGAAAACCTTCTTCTAAAAAGGGTGAGATCCACAGAGCCTCTGGAACAGCTGGACTTGTTTAAGGAGGAACTGTGAGACTTCTCTTCTTCCTCATAGCCTTCTTCTTCTTACAAGAACGAGAAGCAGAAGCAGTGACCGCAAGAGCTTCTCTAAGCCAAGGTCCCAGGTCTCCGAGTCGGCCCGGGCTTTTTCAAAGTATCCTGAACCCATGGGCATACGGCCCCCTATGTTTTCGAGAAAGAATGCTTTGGATGGCAGCTTCACAGAAACTACTAACCTTCGCACTTGGTATTCCACATTAGCAGTGTCATCGGGAGAGAAGCTCCTGCAGCCAATGCTTCTCGTTCTTCCTCATGTCCATAAAACTGTTTTTTGGATAATTGAAGGGAAAAACTATTCTTGGACATGTCCATGAATCTTTAACTTAGCCTTCTTCTTTTTTTTGTCAGTTTTGGCTTGTTTTTATTGGGGACAAAAGGAGTGAGGGACATGTCCAAGGCACCTGGATGCCTTTCATCATAGAAATGAGCAGCACCTAACACCTACCAAAGCACTCTGTTTTGGACGATTCTCAGCCATTCATTTTATCTGTTATTGATGACATGAATCTAGAAAGTGAACGACATCAGATTCGTTTTTTTTTTTTTTTTGTGGGGCCCATTCAGTAAAAAAAAAAACGACCTTTTGGATGGGTTTTGGGTGCCATTCATCTTCACGATGGATGGCATCCAAGTGCCTTGGAGTGCTTTTCCATCCAAGGCTACTTGGACCTGATCCGCAGTCGGGCATGGGGACATCTAATTTTTTTTCTTATAAAAACCTTTTACTACTTTTCTTTTTCTTTCAATTGTGTGTTCAACATACAATGAGTCCTAAGAGTCATGGTTTTATACTCCCAATTAATTGCTTGACTAATATATCAGGATTTTATATTTTGAGAAAGATGTTTTTTTCTGGATTTTTAGAAAATTAGGTGTGGCAAACTGAGATCTTAAAATTTTCAGACAAAACATTCTTTTACGGCTTTCAAGGGTCGGTCTTGGAAAAACATCTCTCTCTCTCTCTCTCTCTCTCTCTCATTTGTAATGTGAACGACAAGATTCGTGTAAATTTCAGACTTTTAAACATAAAAATATTAATTTTCAGGTTTATAGAAATACATCCATAGATACAACCTCTGAGCCAATTTCAGATATGAAAGAACTGCTTGGCATTATATTATAAACAGAGACGATTTGGTGCAATTGAAGACTCAAAGGTGCACCACGTGCTCAAGAAAAAAGAGTGGAAAAAAACCCGCTACCTATATAAGTTGGACATGGACCCCCCAACTAAAATCTAAAATTGGTAACCACCAACCTTGCATCATACCATCAAAATAATTTTTTTATTATTATACCATACTACAAAGGAACTAATGGTACAAAAATGTGGTGGTGTTGTCAAAGTGTCAACAAGGGAAGAGTAGGAAGGAAGGGTCCCTCACTAGCTTCCTGCCCTTGAAGGTGATCTTGTGCAGTTTCTTCTGGCACCAGTCCAGCTGGTCGCCTGTCACTCTCGACATCCTCAAGACCCTGGACACCAGTTTCATGTCCACTAGAGAGAAGAAGAGGGACTCGTCCATCCAACCACCATGATGCTTCCGGAATCTCTTCACCAGGCAGTTTCCACTCCTCTGCAAGTCTTTCAATCTCTTGTCTTTCTGAAAGTTACCAAGCAAGGAAAGGAAATCAGTAACAACCTCTCATTTTACCCAAAACTTCTAACCATTTGAAATATTCTGCATTCTGCAAATAATTAAACTAATCCTGCGTTTGGTTGCCTTGGATTTCAAATCTCATGCGATACGAGATTCATGTATTGTACTATTGGTGATTCTCGGATTTGAGATTCAAGGCAATCAAATGCCCCCTCGTTCTGCCCTTTTCAGGTCAGAGTTTGGGTTGGGTGAGCCACAATTTGTGAGGTGCCATTGACTTGACAAGTGGTTAGGCCCAGTCATATGTTCCAGCCTTGTGGACTATTGACTACTATACCCAGTTGACCGATCAAGCGCATGGCCGAGTGTTGCCCGCACCATGCAGACTTGATCTATTCTTGACCAAGTGAGCTATGTTATGAGAGTTTGGTTGGCATAGATCAAAACAGAAGATTCTCCCAGATGGTCAATCTGAGGTTGGTCAACGTCGACCAGGCCAGTGCTCAAACCTACTTTAGCCAAGAACCACATTACGATGATATAGGCTCGGTCCAAGGCAACCAAGCCTTCAGTTGAGCCCGAGCCCAATTCCTGGTCCCTGACTCAAGTCTAGGCAACCAAAGACACCTCTAGAAAACCAAATATTACATATAGAACCGGAAATTAATTTCTGAGACGGACCTTCTGAAGACTCGCTTGAATGTCTGCAAAGAGTTCCGAATCGAGCGGATCCTGAAGCTGGGTTTGGATCCCCAGAAGGCCTTTCATGATGGGTCCCACCTCGTCCCTGTCCCTTTTAAGAAATTCCCAAAATGCCCTCAAGCATTCTTCCATTATCTCCAGCAAATTCTCCAAGGATGTTGCTTCCCCTCCTTCCTCTATCTCGCCAATCTTCTCCTCTACCAAATGCACAAAAAAAAAGATGCCAGGAAACGTTAGTATCAATAGCCGGGTTATATCCTGACCCATTTGGGTGTTTTCCAAATACCAGCAAACATATATATACTTTTCTAAAAATAAATAAATTTAAAAGTATATGTTTTACTAAAAAGTACAAATATATATATTTTTCATATGATTTTTTCTTGTGACATTTTCCCATATAATCATGAGATTTGTGGCTATATGGTTGGTGCAGTGCAAATTGTGGATATATTACTAACCTTTGACCAAGGGGACCTGGAGGAGGCCCTTTTGGACGCAGCGGTTCTGGACATAGTTGTCCACCCTTGGGCCATTGAACTTCTCATCCTCCGTGAACCTTGTGAGGAGGACCAGGAACCTCTGGAATTCTGCGGCCACCCGGTTGAAGTTGAACCACTCATGCAGGTCGGATTCCAATAGCTCATGGCTCCTTATGTACTCCCAATGCAAGAACTCCCATGACAGGCACACCTGACCCACGTACACCATCTCAAGGTCCACCTGCAGCTCCCTCATGAACTCAGCCGATGGCTGTGCTTCGCTCTTATGGCTTCTCCCCCGTTTGAAGCTCTGTGATATTATGGAACTCAGTGCTGGTTTCCTACCCGAAATGGAGTGGAGTGGGTTCTTTATTTTGAGGAAACCTGTCATGGCCAAAACAAGAAGTTAAGCTCTCCCAAGGCAGCGCGCGCGCACACACACACACACAAGCATTTGTCAATGACAGTTAACAGGATGGTATTCTGATAATAATGTCATTAATAATCAGCTGATATTGAACGACTCAAAGTTTTTTCTTGGTGACCACCACCACCATCATCATCAAAGACATGTACCCGTTCTCAGTTATGTCACACTGACACGCCATTTAGAGGGTGTCAAGGGTGCCACGAATCTATCAGATGCTGATACATGCAGACACTATCTTAATATTTTTAATGATATTTAATCAAAACTCTATTTTATATATTAAAATATTAATAGCTTTATATTGATTACAAAATTTAAAAATCCTTACTGCAGAATCCTATTTAAAAAAAAAAATTGAACTTATGGGTCAGACAATACGCCTGTATCCCGAGTCCAGATCGGGTGTTGTGCATTAAGCACCCCCATCACCCTCCATCAGGTCTTGGGTCCCACACCAGACAGGCCCTGTCCCCAAGATGGAGGGTGATCAGGTGCTTAATGTGCAAATATTTGTCCAATCATATTGCACCTGATCTTTTCACATCATTGATTGGGTGCAAATGAACGGCACACCCATCTAAACAGTGAACAAGCTCATTGTGAGCCTTTCATTTTAAACCATTCACATGCCATTCTTCCTAAACACGACATGAAAAAAAGAGTGGGGTCCATCCAAGTGATGGGCATCTCATTAGTACAGGTTTTAGATGCCGCTCATCTTGAGATCAACTGCATCCAAAAGTGCTCACACTCTGATCTGACCCCATCTTTATTTTAATGTAATTAACTCCAAACCTTTGATATTAATGTTAGCAGTGTCAATTGATTGAAGTAACCAAAACACCTCAAAAGTGGCAGCAATTTAAAACTTCTAGTAAGCGTATATTTGGTGAATTACCGGGGGATCCTACAAAATCTAATCTTGCAAGTTAGAGAGATCCCCGATTTGCAGGCATTAAGTATTTTATCTTAAGAATAATTGAAATAAAGAAGGCAACAAAGAGTATTTTAATAGTTTTATTAAAAAAATGAAAATAATTAATCATTTTACAGAAATGCCAATACTTTTAATGGTGTTTTAGTCACTTTAATCAAAACTTTGCCAATGTTGATATATATATATATATATATATATATATAGAGAGAGAGAGAGAGAGAGTATTATGATTATGAACTGCCATTTACTATGGTGGTAAACTGTTTTATGTATGGATCCCTCCACCAAATGTTAGATGTGCTTAGCACGGTTTGATATATTAGAAGCTTTAGTCATCGCCAATATACCATAATTCAATGTTCATAATACTAAAAAATCAATGGCTATAAGGGTTACAAAATGTCTCAAAACAACATGATTGAGTCGACTAAACATATAAAAAAAATCAATAAAACATGTCAAACATGATTCAAAGGCTAGATTTTGAATTTGGAAATTAGATTGATGTAAAAACAAAGTGTATCACAGTGATGTAACGTAGTTCAGTACCACCATAGATTCATTAAAATACAATTATTATTTATGATTTTATAAACTTACAAAAATAATCCATGATATATTCAGGGAGTAGTTAACTTCCACATAGATATTTAGATGTTCGCTTGCCTCCTAACAGAGTTTAAAATGTCAACCCCCAAGGGTAGTTTAACTATTTTATCTAAAAAAAATACACTTTTATCCTATCTTAAATCTAAATATTATAAAAGTAGATGCAAGGGCATGAGGTGCAAAAAATTGGATACATTGTAACATTTTATTAATTGACATTTTTACCATGTAAGTTGAGAATGTCATTAAAAATTTGTCTGGACATTTGTATAGTCTTCATAAAACAGAGTATTACTTTGGCACATTGTAATTTTTTCAAAAATTAATTACTGTATAACTGCTCTCTCTTTCTCTCCAAAACGTCTTTTTTCCTTTTATTAAGGGTTGCAAAATAAAAATATTTTATAATTTAATTTTAAATTTATCAATATGTTTATGATTCTCATTATTTTTTCTTTCAATCTTGATAAATGTATATGCTTTAAAACTTTTTTAGTTATTTTATAGGGCCCGGTCATATGGGCGTGCCGATTATCTAGTTAGCTATAGAAGATACATGGCAGTTGTATTTCAGAAATTCACAATCTCTTTATTTCTTAATGAATTACTATGTATAATGGTGACAATTGACAAATAATCTATGAAATAACTATATTTTTCTAGAATCAGCTCTTTATGTGAATATGAAACCACTTTTCTTAGAAAAGACAAAACTCTTGATCAACTAAAGAATCACTCAAAATGAATACGGATTCTTAGACTTCAAACAAGTATATATATAATTGAACATATTACGTCCCATTTCTCGTTCTGCCTCAGTTGATCCGAACCGTAAGATGTGTTTATCATGCTCGATTTAGCAAAAATTCACTCTTGAATCGATGAAATAACAGGTTTTTATGATTTAGGAAAAACTGGTACCTTCATAGCCATTGATTTTTTATTTTGGATCACCTGAAAAACCATTTACAGGTGAGATTCTTGTGATCCAAAAGCTAGGCAGAATATATATATATATATATATATATATATATATATATATATAGATATAGAGAGAGAGAGAGAGAGAGAGAGAGAGAGAGAGAGAGAGAGAGAGAGACCCATAGAGTACATCTTCTGGTAGTTCAAGATGTCGAACCTACGCATCCTCTCGGAGTAACTCTTGTAGAACTTCTGCAGCTCGTCCATCCGATCCTCGCTGCCCGCTCCTCCCACCGACCGCTGGTC
Organism: Nuphar pumila; assembly: GCF_984573655.1. Lineage (NCBI taxonomy): Eukaryota > Viridiplantae > Streptophyta > Magnoliopsida > Nymphaeales > Nymphaeaceae > Nuphar > Nuphar pumila. The sequence goes on along the minus strand of NC_143265.1, from coordinate 50,525,757 downwards.
CATCCTCATCCACTGCTGCTTCACGTCGTCCATCACCTTTGGCCACTCCGATTCCTCCAATATGGTGGGCAGCCCCGTCGCCCTCGCCCTCTTCAGGTCCGACCTCAGCTGCTCTATCAGCTCCTGGTGTTCCCACATTGCTTCCAAATCCTCCTCCCCCTCCCAACTTTCTGATTGTATTCTCTTCTCCCGAGTGTCTTCGGTTTCTGATGAAGGAGAATGATCAGGATGCTGGTCGTGATGGGCACCCTCTGTTTCTGTCACAAGATGAGGGTTTTGCTGATTGTTTCCTTCAGATGATCCCAGCAAATTGATATTGACGGTGGGAGTAGCCGGCTCATCAGAAGTTCCTTTCAGTGGGATCTCTGAGATCTGGTCATCTTGGCCACCTTTGGTTTTCATTAGGGCCGCTTGGTCATGGGGTTCTTCACGTTTCACAGGTCCGTTAGCAGCAGGGTCGGCGGCTTGATCACAGGCCGTCTCTGCCACAAGGATTTTAGGATTCTGCTCTTGATTATCCTGATATTGCAGTGAGCCGTGAGGAGAACTATGGCTGACAGCGTGGGTCTCCGTAACCGGAGCATCATGATTCAGGTTTGGGATTTCTTCGTCTCTGGTCATCAGAGGATCAGATCCATGGTTGTTACTTTCCTCCTCGACCCTCAACGAACCACCACCAACATCATGATCAGTGGCAACTTCACAGGATTGCAACACGAAATGAGAGTCCTGGTTAGCGATGAGATCGTTCAGCCGTTCGATGATCTCCTCTCCATCAGACGCCTCCGAAATTGTGCTGCTAATGGATGATGCTTCTTCTTCGTCGTCGTCTTCTGGACTCTTCTCCTTATCAGAAGCCTCTGAAATTGTGCTACTAAATGATGTCTCATCTTCTTCTTGGGGGGGTGCCCTGTTCCTTCCAGGCATAGAAAGCCTATCGGGAGATATCAATCCCGTCTCATCATAGGCCTCATCGTTCTGCCCCAAGAATTCGTAGCCGAAACCGAACTCTTTATCGTCGGAAATGTCGCGGTCCAGCATCTTGATTTCTTCTTGAAGATCACCAAGAGACGATGATAAGTACAGAGCAGTCGGTCTCGGCTTGACGCAGATGAAATCTCTCTCGGACAAGAAGTCATCGTCGTCGAAGCTGCTCTCCGTCGTCTCGCTGAACACATCGCAATTCGAACCCACGGAAGAGGATACCTCCGTCTGTGAATCGCCAACGATCGTTCCCCTGTTCCAGTTGGATCCATCCACGGAGCCTCCTCCAAAGTCTTCTGCTCTCAAGAACAGAAACGTGAAACCCTTGAATGCTCTCTCCTTGTTACTGCTAAAACCCTCATCGATCTTCGCCGTATCCTTCAGCAAGACCCCTCCATCCTTGAATTCAGAATCGTTTTCAGACCCTGATTGATCTTCGAAACTGAATTCAATCACCTCCGGCTCCGCGGCAACGAATCGGAAGCTCTTGCCGGGCGAAAATCGATCTTCTTTCTGGCAATCGTCGCTGCCACGAGGACAGCCATCATCTTTCTTATGTTCAGCAGCTCTTTCACCCAGCAATCCCTCTCCTTCCTCCTCTTCCTTATCCCCTCCTTTCTTGTTACACAATTCTTCAGAAGAACCCATTCTTTCTGAATTGCTTCCATCTGGATCAGTAGTCCTACAAAGGTAGAAAGAAAGACAGCAAGAAACCATTAAAATCATTAAAACCCTATCAGCAATAACATGGTTCACAAAACCATTAAAACCTTGCATCCCAAAACCAATAACAGAACAAAGAAAGAAAGACAGCAAGAACGTTTCTTCATTACCTCTTGTGAGAATAGGCCTTGATGAAACTGATCAGGCTAAAGAAACAGGTAGAGAGCAGTACCCAACAATAGGAAACAAGGGGACTCGTGATTCTGTAAGCCTCTTCCTTCACCATACAAAATTGGGCCCTAAACCTATCTGACATACAAGCCTTCTTGCGCTCCATAGCATCAATCCAGGTGGGGAGAGAGAGAGAGATGGGAAATCCTCTCTAGTTTCTGTTGGGTGCAGATGAGGCAGGAAGAGAATGCCTCATGGACTCGTATTGGTAAAAATACCCCATGAAATGGAATTCACACGCAAGAATACGACTCCCCACCTTGTACAAAGAGACTGTGACTAGACTTTTTGGCTTCAGGAACTGATTGAAAGGTTGAGGATTTTTCCTTTATGTGGGTGTGTCTCCACTCTTAATCTCTGTCTCTATGCCAATACGACAACGCAGCTGACTCAATTCTTGCTGTACGTTTGAGCAGATTTCCTTCCTTTTGTTTATTATATATATCATCAGCAGCTAAAAATGACTTGGGGATTATTGACATTGTACCTAAAAAAGGGGTTAATCAGAAAACAACGCTTTGGCGCATTATTATTTCGTGTGAATCAAGAACTAAGTGAAAAAGGATTAGCTTTTGCATTAATTAATTAATTAATCTATTTGGAAAACGTCTGGTGATGTCTGCGTCACGTCTTTTAACCCAAGTTTTTATTTACTTATTAAGCCATTGTTAATTGTGTGGAGAAAAATCCGGTGTTACATAACCGTGAGTTAACGCAAAGACCGAACCCAAAATTGACCAAATCATCCCCGGCTGGGTTATGATCTCAATGGAATATTGCTGGGGGCCGGTAAACAAGCCGAATTAAACAGGACAAAAGGTGTTCGGGCTGGGCTCGTTAAACTCTTCGAATAACTCAAACATGGCTCGTGTTCACCACCAGCCTAACTCTGTTTGTCTTAGCCATGGCCCTAACTCAGTCATTTTCTATAATGAACATCATGTGTTCGTAATCGTCTCATGAACAATTTGAATAACTAAACAAGTTGAGTTTCTGCTTGGCTCAAACTTGAACTCACAAGATCATGAAGGTTGTTCAGATAGTGAGATCGTATAAGCTTGACTCCAACTCATGAGAACGCGGATGGCTTTATCTTTCTGAATTCAAATACATAAATCAAAAGATTTTTTATTTTTAAGGCAGGGTGGTCACGGGCCCCACCCAAGGTTTTCCATCGCAAGGGTCTCATCATAAAAAAAAAATTGATTTCTAGTGATTATTAATCAAATAATACAACAAAAGGACATTACATTTGTTAATTCCCTAACACAATACTAACAAAATGATATAATCTACTAGAGGAACATCTCATTTTAAAGAATGATTTAGAGTTAAAATAAAATACATATTGACAAAAAAAAATATTTTTTAAACAAAAGAAAACATAAATGAGTTCAACAAGTGTCTCCAAAATCTTGACTCTTGATGTACAAAGGTGCTAAAGTTACAACAAAAAATTTAAATTAATCTAAAGAGAAGAAGAAGAAAAATGAATAGTAATAACAAAACCAAAAAAATCATAAAAACTATAAAAAAAAAAACAAATCTTTAAACAAAAGAAAACCCTAACCTTAGTTTCTGATAGCAAGAGTTGCAAGGCCAGCAAAGATCAACATCTTTCTGTATAATATCGTATATTTTTACACAGTTAAATTTGAGATTTTTAAAAATTTAGCTAAGTATAGAAGAAAAATCAGTAGATTCTTGATTGTAGGACTCTTAGTAGAACCTTTAAACACACTTCAAAGGATTTAAGAAGGTTTGAGAGACTTAGAATCTAGTTGAAATAAAATTTTGAAAAGTCAACTTAAGAGTCCAAAATTTTTAAAAAACTCAAGAGAGAAAGGAATCCATAGAGGAGGAGAGTTTTCTCTCTCCAGCCCCTTCTAGATGGGCTGAAGGGGGAGGGGGGGGGGGGTGTCATCCCCCTTGAAGTATATATAAACCTCAAAAAAAAAAAAAAATAGAAAGAGAAGGAAAAAGAGAGGAAGAGCAAGAAGAAGAAGAATGAGGCTCCTTCTCCGATCGTCCAGCGTTTTCCACCATCATTCTTGTTTTCTTTTTTATTCATGATCAAGTTATGGGTTTCTCTCTTGTTTCGAACGAGTAAAAGAGCATGAATTCAATTTTCATTCAATGTTTTTGAGAAAAATCCATGGAAAAGGAGTAGATTTAGATGTTTACTTTAAAATATAGGGATGAGGGTTTATGGATCCTCTTTTATGAATGTATTTTTGATTTTATACATCTTACAAAAATATAAATAAATAAATCAAATTTTGTACATGTCCATTCTCATACTAAAACCGAATTTATTTCATGATAAATATAGCGTGTTATATGCTTGTCTTAGGATATTTCTGATGTTTCATGAATATCCTATCGATAGAAGCATTTGGATGTTGGATCATTGTAAGAGAAAGAAACTTATTTATACATGCATATCTATATAAGCATTTTTATAAGGGTATTGACAGCTTGATGAATATGAGCATACTTAAATCTTAATATGTTCATGCACGCATACTTGATCTTGGATGTGCTTGTAGCTGAATATTGTGCATATATGAATGTAGCATTGCTCACACCTGCATACATGATATTAAATATGCATATGCATGCTTACTTGTGTATAAATTTATATATGCAAGTATTGTTGTATGGCATATGCATAAGAGTTGCATACTTCGACTGTGAATCCGTATACATATTTGAACAATGTCATTTCCCATGCATGTAGTTTAAATTTGAATATCCATGTGCAGACATCACTGAACCTGAATATGTGTGTTTTTTCATGTTAAGTACATATTTTGTCTTTGTTCTTTTCTTTTCAAAATACATAAGAGTTGCATACTTTGATTATATATATATATATATATATATATATATATATATATATATATATATATATATATATATATATATATATATATATATATATATATATATATATAACCAGGGTTTTAAGGGGGGTGGACTGGTCGGTTGACCAGACTTGGCCGCAGCTGACAGGCCTGCTGTGTAAAATCCAGAAATTTTAAGAATTTTTCAGAGAAATAAAATTGAGAATTCTTGGAAAGAGATATGATTATGTCAAGTCCGATGAATTTTCACTGGATTCAAATTGAACCACGTGGGTCCAATGAAGGAAATACGGTTTGGGAATCAGATTCGGACTCTAGGGAGATTCGAAGATCCAACTCGATTTGTAAGGGAATCTCAATAGATTCGAATAACCCATGATCCTTGTGTGAGATCCGAAACGTAATAAATGAAATTTAGTAGGTAGGTAAGAAGAATCGGGAGAACCCATTTGAAAACGGGAAATCCGCCAAGAAGGAAAACGTCAAACGAAGGCTTATATAAATTAATTCCGCCAAAACAAGCAACGAAAGAGAGTGTGGTGTAGTGGTGAGGCTTGTTACCTACCTTGGTTTGAAACCCCCCTAGTGCACATAACTTTTTTTGTTTGCATAAGTCGACTTGAATTTTTTTTTTTGAAAAAGGGGAAAACGTAGGGCTAAAAGCTCCTACGTTTTTGCCAATCCAAAGAGCAAGTGGTAACGTGGAAAGTTACCACTTACTGAAAATATTAAGAACTGAGGATGTGTTTTTCCCTTTTTCCACGTTTTTAGGAGAGCCCTCACCACAAGAGTAGGAAGGGTACCAAAAATGGAAAAAAATAGTTAGAAAAACAAATGTTCATTGTAGAAGGAGGGGCAACATGGGAAGTGAGGGGAACCTGAGAGATCGTCTATGAGGGGACAATTTTCATTTTTTCAAAAAAGGACATTACATTTGTTAATTCCCTAACACAATACTCACAAAATGATATAACCTACTAGAGGAACATCTCATTTTAAAGAATGTTTTAGAGTTAAAATAAAATACGTATTGACAAAAAAGAATATTTTTTAAACAAAAGAAAACATAAATGAGTTCAACAAGTGTCTCCAGAATCTTGACTCTTGATGTACAAAGGTGCTAAAGTTACAACAAAAAATTTAAATTAATCTAAAGAGAAGAAGAAGAAAAATGAATAGTAATAACAAGCCCAAAAAAATCATAAAAACTATAAAAAAAAAACAAATCTTTAAACAAAAGAAAACCCTAACCTTAGTTTCTGATAGCAAGAGTTGCAAGGCCAGCAAAGATCAACATCTTTCTGTATAATATCGTATATTTTTACACAGTTAAATTTGAGATTTTTAAAAATTTAGCTAAGTATAGAAGAAAAATTAGTAGATTCTTGATTGTAGGACTCTTAGTAGAACCTTTAAACACACTTTGAAGGATTTAAGAAGGTTTGAGAGACTTAGAATCTAGTTGAAATAAAATTTTGAAAAGTCAACTTAAGAGTCCAAATTTTTTAAAAAACTCAAGAGAGAAAGGAATCCATAGAGAAGGAGAGTTTTCTCTCTCCAACCCCTTCTAGATGGGCTGAAGGGGGAGGGGGGGGGGGGGTGTCATCCCCCTTGAAGTATATATAAACCTCAAAAAAAAAAAATAGAAAGAGAAGGAAAAAGAGAGGAAGAGGAAGAAGAATAAGAATGAGGCTCCTTCTTCGATCGTCCAGCGTTTTCCACCATCATTCTTGTTTTCTTTTTTATTCATGATCAAGTTATGGGTTTCTCTCTTGTTTCAAATGAGTAAAAGAGCATGAATTCAATTTTCATTCAATGTTTTTGAGAAAAATCCATGGAAAAGGAGTAGATTTAGATGTTTACTCTAAAATATAGGGATGAGGGTTTATGGATCCTCTTTTATGAATGTATTTTTGATTTTATACATCTTACAAAAATATAAATAAATAAATCAAATTTTGTACATGTCCATTCTCATACTAAAACCGAATTTATTTCATGATAAATATAGCGTGTTATATGCTTGTCTTAGGATATTTCTGATGTTTCATGAATATCCTATCGATAGAAGCATTTGGATGTTGGATCATTGTAAGAGAAAGAAACTTATTTATACATGCATATCTATATAAGCATTTTTATAAGGGTATTGACAGCTTGATGAATATGAGCATACTTAAATCTTAATATGTTCATGCACGCATACTTGATCTTGGATGTGCTTGTAGCTGAATATTGTGCATATATGAATGTAGCATTGCTCACACCTGCATACATGATATTAAATATGCATATGCACGCTTACTTGTGTATAAATTTATATATGCAAGTATTGTTGTATGGCATATGCATAAGAGTTGCATACTTCGACTGTGAATCCGTATACATATTTGAACAATGTCATTTCCCATGCATGTAGTTTAAATTTGAATATCCATGTGCAGACATCACTGAACCTGAATATGTGTGTTTTTTCATGTTAAGTACATATTTTGTCTTTGTTCTTTTCTTTTCAAAATGCATAAGAGTTGCATACTTTGATTATATATATATATATATATATATATATATATATATATATATATATATATATATATATATATATATATATATATATATATATATATATATATATATATATATATATATATAACCAGGGTTTTAAGGGAGGTGGACCGGTCGACTGACCAGACTTGGCCGCAGCTGACAGGCCTGCTGTGTAAAATCCAGAAATTTTAAGAATTTTTCAGATAAATAAAATTGAGAATTCTTGGAAAGAGATATGATTATGTCAAGTCCGATGAATTTTCACTGGATTCAAATTGAACCACATGGGTCCAATGAAGGAAATACGGTTTGGGAATCAGATTCGGACTCCAGGGAGATTCGAAGATCCAACTCGATTTGTAAGGGAATCTCAATAGATTCGAATATCCCATGATCCTTGTGTGAGATCCGAAACGTAATAAATGAACTTTAGTAGGTAGGTAAGAAGAATCGGGAGAACCCATTTGAAAACGGGAAATCCGCCAAGAAGGAAAATGTCAAACGAAGGCTTATATAAATTAATTCCGCCAAAACAAGCAACGAAAGAGAGTGTGGTGTAGTGGTGAGGCTTGTTACCTACCTTGGTTTGAAACCCCCCTAGTGCACATAACTTTTTTTGTTTGCATAAGTCGACTTGAATTTTTTTTTTTGAAAAAGGGAAAAACGTAGGGCTAAAAGTTCCTACGTTTTTGCCAATCCAAAGAGCAACTGGTAACGTGGAAAGTTACCACTTGCTGAAAATATTAAGAACTGAGGATGTGTTTTTCCCTTTTTCCACGTTTTTAGGAGAGCCCTCACCACAAGAGTAGGAAGGGTACCAAAAATGAAAAAAAAAATAGTTAGAAAAACAAATGTTCATTGTAGGAGGAGGGGCAACATGGGAAGTGAAGGGAACCTGAGAGATCGTCTATGAGGGGACGATTTTCACTTTTTCAAAAAAGAACATTACATTTGTTAATTCCCTAACACAATACTAACAAAATGATATAACCTACTAGAGGAACATCTCATTTTAAAGAATGTTTTAGAGTTAAAATAAAATATGTATTGACAAAAAAGAATATTTTTTAAACAAAAGAAAACATAAATGAGTTCAACAAGTGTCTCCAGAATCTTGACTCTTGATATACAAAGGTGCTAAAGTTACAACAAAAAATTTAAATTAATCTAAAGAGAAGAAGAAAAAAAATGAATAGTAATAACAAGCCCCAAAAAATCATAAAATCTATAAAAAAAAACAAATCTTTAAACAAAAGAAAACCCTAACCTTAGTTTCTGAGAGCAAGAGTTGCAAGGCCAGCGAAGATCAACATCTTTTTGTGTAATATCGTATATTTTTACACAGTTAAATTTGAGATTTTTAAAAATTTAGCTAAGTATAGAAGAAAAATTAGTAGATTCTTGATTGTAGGACTCTTAGTAGAACCCTTAAACACACTTAAAAGGATTTAAGAAGGTTTGAGAGACTTAGAATCTAGTTGAAATAAAAATTTAAAAAGTCAACTTAAGAGTCCAAAATTTTCGAAAAACTCAAGAGATAAAGGAATCCATAGATGAGGAGAGTTTTCTCTCTCCAGCCTCTTCTAGATGAGCTCGAGGGGGGGAGGGGGGGGGTGTCATCCCCCTTGAAGTATATATAAACCTCAAAAAAAAAAATAGAAAGAGAAGGAAGAGGAAGAAGAAGAATGAGGCTCCTTCTTTGATCGTCCGACGTTTTCCACCATCGTTCTTGTTTTCTTTTTTATTCGCGATCAAGGTACGGGTTTCTCTCTTGTTTCAAACAAGTAAAAGAGCATGAATTCAATTTTCATTCAATGTTTTTGAGAAAAATTCATGGAAAATGAGTGGATCTAGATGTTTACTCTAAAATATAGGGATGAGGGTTTATGGATCCTCTTTTATGAATGTATTTTTTATTTTATAGGTCTTGCAAAAATATAAATAAATAAATCAAGATTTGTACATGTCCATTCTCATACTAAAACCGAATTTATTTCATGATAAATATAGCGTGTTATATGCTTGTCTTAGGATATTTCTGATGTTTCATGAATATCCTATCGATAGAAGCATTTGGATGTTGGATCATTGTAAGAGAAAGAAACATGTTTATGCATTCATATCTATATAAGCATTTTTATAAGTGTGTTGGCAGCTTGATGAATATGAGCATACTTAAATCTTAATATGTTCATGGACGCATACTTGATCTTGGATGTGCTTGTAGCTGCATACTATGCATATATGAATATAGCATTGCTCATACCTGCATACATTATATTAAATATGCATATGCATGCTTACTTGTGTATAAATTTATATATGCAAGCATTGTTGTATGGCATATGCATAATAGTTGCATACTTCGACTATGGATCCGTATGCATATTTGAACAATGTCATTTCCCATGCATGCAGCTTAAATTTGAATATCCATGTGCAGACATCACTGAACCTGAATATGTGTGTCTTTTCATGTTAAGTACATATTTTGTCTTTGTTCTTTTCTTTTCAAAATGCATAAGAGTTGCATACTTCGATTATATATATATATATATATATATATATATATATATATATATATATATATATATATATATATATATATATATATATATATATATATATATATATATATGTATGTATGTATATATATATATATCGGGGTTTTAAGGGGGCTGGTCTGGTCGACTGACCAGACTTGGCCGCAGCTGACAGGCCTGGTCAACCAGGCCTGCCGAGCCTGCTGTGTAAAATTCAGAAATTTTAAGAATTTTTCAGATAAATAAAATTGAGAATTCTTGGAAAGAGATATGATTATGTCAAGTCCGATGAATTTCCACTGGATTCAAATTGAACCACATGGGTCAAATGAAGGAAATACGATTTGGGAATCAGATTCAGACTCCAGAGAGATTCGAAGATCCAACCCGATTGGTAAGGGAATCTCAATAGATTCAAATATCCCATGATCCTTGTGTGAGATCCAAAACGTAATAAATGAAATTTAGTAGGTAGGTAAGAAGAATCGTGATAACCCATTTGGAAATGGAAAATCCGCTAAGAAGGAAAACGTCGAACAAAGGCTTATATAAATTAATTCCGCCAAAACAAGCAACGAAAGAGAGTGTGGTGTAGTTGTGAGGCTTGTTACCTCGTGGGATTTGACGCAGGATCAAAACCCAATGTGCACACATGCGTGTTATGGAGAAACAAGTTTTTCCTTTTTGACAAAGAAACCAGAATAAGCCTAGACAGGTTTAAAGAGAATTAAAATCACACCACTTGCAACAAAATGAGAAATTGGTCTAGTGGTGGGGTTTGTTGTCCCTTTGGGGACTGACCTTGGTTTGAAACCCCCTAGTGCACACAACTTTTTTTGTTTGCATTGGTCGACTTGAATTTTTTTTTCGAAAAAGGGGAAAACATAGGGCCAAAAGCTCCTACGTTTTTGCCAATCCAAAGAGCAAGTGGTAACGTGGGAAGTTACCACTTGCTGAAAATATTAAGAGCTGAGGATGTGTTTTTTCCTTTTTCCACGTTTTTAGGAGAGCCCTCACCACAAGAGTAGGAAGGGTATCAAAAATGAAAAAAAATAGTTAGAAAAACAAATGTTCATTGTAGGAGGAGGGGCAACATGGGAAGTGAAGGGAACCTGAGAGATCGTGTATGAGGGGATGGTTTTCACTTTTTCAAAAAAGTTTTGAAAAAAAAAACCTAATTTGAAGAAGCTAAAATAGGGAGGAGCCCACTTAGCAAATCGTGAATCCATGATTTTGCTCTCCCTCACTCTCTCTCTCTCTCTCTCTTCTTTCTCTAAGCCCACCATTGTTGACGTGGGAGTTCTCTTCCTCACCTTACGTGAAGCTCCAACCGGGAAGGAAGTAACGCCATTTTGCGGGCTCGATTCTCCAAATAAGGTAAGGAGTATTATGCCCATATGCACATATTCAATGCCTTGTAGCACAAATATGTTGCCATACTTGTTGGATAATTGGGTGAAGATACACACTTAGATGGTGGATCTCAACCGTGGTCGACGTGAACGAGTGTCCAACCTCGCGGGTGAGCATACTTGACCGTATCAACCCAAATATCTCAATTGTCTGAGCATAGGTCGGTTTATGAACTGTAATGAATGTATAGGTCCAGATGACAATGTTGGATCTGCAGATTTATGAGGGTCGTGATTGATTTTCGTCGGGGCTCAATCAGAATACCCAGGTGAAAATCCGCTTCCGTAGATCAATTCAAATGTTTCTATACATTTTGAATAAAAACTTAAGGATTCAGTATAATATCATTACGATGTACGTATATATGTATATATATATATATGCCCTAAAAAATACATATAAAATTCTTATCATGAATTAAATTTTTCTTAGAAAAATCGCAGGTCTTACAGATCCAGCCAAGGTGGAGGTCGTATTGTCATGGGAGCAACTGAAGATGGTGTTATTTGATGATGCATGAAATGCACATCATGTAAACAAGTTTTTCATGCATTTTGTATCAAGTTTAAGGTTTTAAACCCATGTTTAGAGGTGTTTTGATAGTAAGGGGCTATGGTTCAAATTTCATAAAAATCGGAGTTAAAACGAGAGAATTATGGCTATTTCAGTGTTTGGGCACGGATTTCGAGATCCATATCCGACCCAATTAGGTTAATTGGACCTTAGATCAACTCTTAGAAAGCCCAAAACCCAACCCACACGCCTATCCATATCCATTTCAAAAAGTTTTTCTGAAAACCCCGTAGAAAGTGGCGCCTAGCAAATTTTATTTTTTTAACCTTCTTTCTGAAAAATGTCAAAACTATAAATAGTTTTTTTTAAAGAACCCTAGGCGTCTTTGGCTGTGTTTGGACGCCCCTTGCAGTGAATCTACTCCAGCAACTCCTTCCCCTCCATCCCCTACACGTTTTGGCCATTGAAGACCCGCCTATGCTTGGTTTCCAAGCATATTTCGATCCCCTTTGTGTTTTCTTTTCATTTCTTTCTTGTTCCTTGCTGTCTTTTCACCATTTTTCTGTACTTTTGCAGGTGTAGCAGAGGTGAAGACCATTAACCTTGTGCGGGAGTGCGAAACACACCAACAAGGTGAGCCGGCCCTACCTCCATCCGGCTTTCTACCCCCTCCGATCGAGAATCGGCGCATAATCCATCTTCGGTGGATCTCCAACATGTAGCAGCTGCAAAGGTGCCATTTTTTTGGTGAAGTTCAGCATTCTCAAACTGTGTAGGACGTCCATCTCCAGCCACGGTCCGCTCTTCTTCATCCCCCCGGTCGTCGGATCTTCCAAGAGGTAGGTCTTCTTCTTCCTTCTCTTCTAGCTAAAACCGAATTGTGTGTTGATTTTCTTTTATTATTTCTGTGTGTTTCTTTTATTTTTTTATTTTTTTTATTGTTTCAACCTTAGAATAGTATCCGTGCATAGACCAGCACGTTAGATCTAGGTTTGTTCCATTGTTTGCATGTTCGAGTATCGATCTCCATCATTTTTCAAGAAAAACGTGTAAATCGGCTAGAGGTTCTTCTAGCCGATTTGGGTTGTCTTCCTCCAAGTGTGTGTTTATGTTATTTCTACTGAAAAAGCATTCAAAAAGATGAGTTTGAGTTATTTTGGGTGTTGGGTCTAGATTCAAAGGTGTTTTTCATTAAAAACCAATAAATCGGCTAGATCCATTCTAATCGATTTTGGTTTCTCTTTATTTTTTTCTTATTTCGGATTTTAGCAGCAAAGCTGGGTTAATAGACCCTATATGGATCCGATTCCAGTGAGTTCTTGTAGATCTATTGAGGGTTGAATCATTGCTTGATTTGAGTATCTTTGATTTTTAAAGATTTTTATTCAAATTGTGAAAATCGGCTAGAATCTCATCTAGCCGATTTCTTTTATTTTGTTTGCTCGTGGTGTGCGTGTAATCTTCTACTTCATACTGCATGTCTGCATCTTTTATTGATTTTACAGTGTTGCAAAGTGTGTTGTGATAATCGTTTTTATCATTTTGTGTTTTTGTGTCTTGTGTCTATTGAAAAAAAAATTACAAAAAATCAAGTTTTCTTTTCTTTATGTTTTTAATTCCAGCATAGTGCTATTCATGTTTGCTTTTGGGTAATTAGGATTCCTTTTTATTATTTTCTAATTTAGTTTTTTCAAAATAGTGGTTATTTAGTTTTATTGCTTTTTGTTAATTTATATTTTTATTTTTTTATTTTTGTGTGGATCTTCTTCTTCCCCAAGGTGGGGCGGCAGCCATTAGAGCTCCTATTGAGCTCTAGGTCAAATTTTTTAGAAAGTCTTAATTGCCATTAGTTGAGTTAGGAAGGTGTCTAGGTTCAATGTATTAGGGTTTTCTCTCCTAGCAGTTTTTAGGGGTCAATTAAGTAGGTTTTGGGAATTAGGTTAGCATTAACTCTTAGGAAATCGATTTTCCATTTAAGTTCTTTTATTTCCTAGGTAGATTTAATTCTATTAGTTTAGAAAGTAGCCCAATTGAAGTTGGCGATTTTGGAAAAAGGAGGTTCTTCAAAATTCGTGTGAGGCATTTAAGGAAAATTTGAATTTTGAATGGGCATTAAAGAAGGAGTTACTCCTTAACTTTGGAAAGTGTTTTTGACATTAAACAAAAATTCCAATCTAGGCTCCACGATTTCCATAGAGTATTAAAAGCACTTTAATTCCATCTTGAAAAGCAAAAAATAGTAGATTTCTAGATTGGCCTTTTCATTTTTCCAAAATGAGCATTAACGGCAATTAAGGAGTGTAACTCCCTCTTTAAATGGGGCGATTTTTGAGAATCCAAAGCATTTCAAAGTTTAAACATTGGTAATTATTACATTCCTTTTCCAACCTTCTCCATTAAAATCGTTAACTTTGAATTAATTGTAGGAATTAAGAGGTTACTACTTTAGTCTAACCCTAACCTAGTCAACCTTAACCCTAGGTCGAGTCAACCCTAGTCTAAACCCACTTGAGTCTAGTCAAGTCAACCCTTAGTTTGAGTCAACCGACCCTACCTATTGAACCTAATCTAACCTAGTCAATTAGATTGACTTGGTTAGGTGTGCCTTGTGTCCAAGTCAACTTGAACCCTAGCCCAAGTCAAACCCTAATTCAAACCTAGGTCGAGTCTAAGACCAAGACCTAACCCTAGTCAAACTTTAGTCCAACCCTATCTAAGTCAAACCTAGTGATTCAAACTTAGTCCGAGCCCACCTAAACCCAACCAATCTTATTTGACAAAGTCAACCCAAAACCGAGTTTAGCCTAAGTCCAAGACTAAGACCAACCCAAGCCGAATCTAGTGAGTCAACTCGAACCTTAGTTGACTAACTTAAGGTAAGTCAAGACCAATCCTACCCTAAGTCAAAGTCAAGACCAACCCGAGGTCGAGTCAACCTTAGCCAAGTCAACCCAACCTTAGCCAAACCTAGCCGAGTCCACATTAGTCCAAGTCGAGTCAAACATAGTTCGAACCTACCCAAGTCAAAACCAAGCTTCGTTGAGTCAACCGAGTGAACCCTAACCCTAGCCTTTGTTCTTTAGTAAATTAATTTCATTTAGTATTATTTATTTTGATTTTTATACTAATTAGTTTATTTATCTAATTTAGTTTTAGTGTAGCCGTGTGTGTACGGATATCGTATTTGTTTCATATGTGTGAAATGTGTTTTGGAATTGTTTGAATTGGTAGTTAGATATTATTTAACTTAGTAGTCGGATTGCATTTTATTGTGTAGAATAGTTGCATTTGCATTATTCGGTAACGTAGTTCTAGTCATAATTTATTTATCGTGTTTTGTTCATCGTGCATTTAGCGCATTCGTATTAGTCATCTGCATATACACTGTTATTCAGTGTCATTTAGATTGTATTAGGTGTAATTTGTATTTGATAGTGTTTAAATAGATTCATAAAGTGAATAGTGCACTCAAATAAAAACCTGATTTTTGCCTTGTCACACCAGCATTATTTTCTGTGCAAACATTCTGTGTTTTCCAAAAATTTTTGTTCTATTCACTTTATTGACATGTTATTTGACTACAGAAAAAATTTCAGCTCATTCGGAGTTGATTTGGTCTGATTTTTAAGCGTTTTGCGAAAACCGCTTTTTCTGGATTTCAAATTACAGGACTTTCGATATCCTGATTTTTTGCAGATTTGAAACGCTTATATCTGGAGTTCCGGATACTGTTTTTTCATTCTGTAAAAATTGTCAGTTTGTTTAATCTGTCAGTTGCAGAACAGAATAAATTTCGGGAAAATCGGACCTCGTTTGCTCTGTCAAACAGTGGTTTTCCGATAACCTGTCAGAATCCTATTTTACACTAGTTTGGGGCAGTTTCGTAATTTTCTTAATTTCGGCATTTTAGACCTGTTTTCATTAGTTTCTGTATTTTAAGAGTTGCATAAGCATCCTACAGCATTAGTAGAAGTCATTTAGTTAATTTTAGATTTAGTTTAGTATTTTATTTAATTATTGTTTGA
Source organism: Nuphar pumila (assembly GCF_984573655.1). Classification (NCBI taxonomy): domain Eukaryota; kingdom Viridiplantae; phylum Streptophyta; class Magnoliopsida; order Nymphaeales; family Nymphaeaceae; genus Nuphar; species Nuphar pumila. Next base: position 50,509,971 of record NC_143265.1, on the reverse strand, counting down.
TAAGTAGCATTTGTTTTATTATTTTCGTAAAACTAGAATTAGTTGTAGTTATGGTTTGCATTGTTACAATAGAATACTAACTCTGTATTTTTCTGCAATTTTAGGTTGAAAAGCATATTTGATTTCCAGGGTTATTGTCCAAGTGCGAAGATTCTTTAATTGGCGAAAAAACAGAAATACCCTTGGTGTGGAGCAGAAGATTTAATTGTTTTTCTTTTTCATTTTCATTTTAGTGATTAATTGTAGTTGTATTAACTTTATAATTGTAGATTGATATTTGTGATTAATAAATCAAATTTTCTAGACATATTGTGAGTAATTCCCGTTCCCTGAGGATTCAACCCGTACTTACCACTTTGTGGAAAGTCGATTTTTTATATTTTTGGTTGACGATTTTCCAAAGTTTTATTGAAAATAATTGTTTTAAAAAGATCATTTCAAAATATCAACCAAATTTTGGCGCCGTTGCCGTGGAATGGCGAATTAATTACTTTATTTCTTAGAGTTTGATTTATTAATTTGTTTTAGTTAGTAATTAGTTGTTTTATTTTTAGTTAGTAGGATTAGTAAGTGAATATAGGATTAACATAGTTAGTAAATATAGGATTCACGTTCTGTTCTTTCTAGGATTCACTTGAAATTCATTCTGCAAGGAGCGATTAGACAGGTGGGTTTTAAAAAAACTTAGTTTGTGATTTCCTGTATTTATCTTTTCAGTACTTTAGAGTAGTTTAATTTGTTATTTCATTTACTTAGTTAGATCATTCTGACATAATTAGTTTAGCATATTTGTTTAGTAGTTATCTATTTTGTGTTATTTACATTTTAGTACCTGTGTTAGTTTATTTTTTATTTTTAGATTTAGGTCGTTTGCTTACATCTGGTCTTAGTAGCAGTGTATGCAGGGGCGACGAGGTCTAGGAACCCCATTACACCCATTTGTTGACAACCCATAGAGAATTTTACATTCACATCGAAGTTTGGCAACAATGGCTGACATGGATCCTCCATCTCCACCCCCAGTTCATTCACGCCCTCTGCGGGAATACTTCATTCCCACAGATTATGTTCAGGCATCCTGCATTCGGAGACCCGATGTAGGAGCGCCGCATTATGAGATTAAGGCCAGCATTATTCAGATGCTTCCATCCTTTTATGGCCTTAGTCATGAGGATCCCTACCGACATTTAGATCAATTTCTCGAAATCTGTTCTACAGTTAAGATACAGAATTTCGATGATGATGCGTTGAGGTTGACTCGACAAAGCCAAGTATTGGCTAAAGTCCTTAGATTCTGTAGAAATAGAGTCATGGGATCAATTGCAACAGGAGTTTCTTCGGAAATATTTTCCCATTGGTCGTACGAACCAATATCGTAGAGCCATCACTAGCTTTTCAGAGCTAGATGGTGAGCGCTTTCATGAGACCTGGGAGAGAATGAAGGATCTCCTCAGGAAATGTCCCCATCATCAGGTGCCGAAATGGCAACTGGTGCAGAGCTTCTACGATGGATTGTCTGACAAGAATCGTCAGATGATCGACTCTTCATGTGGAGGGACATTCATGCTGAAGAGCGAGGACGAAGCCTGAAGGCTATTTGATACATTGGCCGAGAATTCTCTCCACCATGCTTCGAGCTCTCATTCAGATAGAGCCACACCCAGCATTCAGAAGAAAGCTGGTGTTCTTGAGATTGGTCCATCTACTGCACTACAGTGCAAGGTAGACATGATTGCTCAGAAGCTGGACCAACTTCTCTCAGGACCATCCACTACACAGCAGGTGTGTACTCTTTGTGCCAGTCCGGCACACGAGATCACTGAGTGCCCTTCGGCAGCTCAGTACCCTGAATTTGTTCAAGAACAAGTTCAGGCAGCTCAGGGTTACGTCAGACCCCCAAATAACCCATTTTCATTGACATATAATCCGGGTTGGCGTAACCATCCCAATTTTTCATGGAAGAATCCACAGTCTTCCACACAGATGCCTACACCCTCTCAGCCAGTTCGGCAGCCATCTTTTACTCAGTCATTTCAAAGACCAAACTATTCTCAGTCTTCTTCTTCTTCTGTCACTCCCCCGATTCAGCAGGAGTCTGCCCCGCAGACATCTTTTGATGAGAGACTTCTCCAGGCATTCCAAGAGGTGAAAACCTCTAATCAGAACACCTTCGAGAAGTGTAGCCAGATATTGAGCTCACATACGCAGTCCATTACGAAGTTAGAGTCGCAAATGGGACAATTAGCTGAGGCTATTAGTAGGTGACCCGAGGGTACATTGCCTAGTCAGGCTGTCATGAACCCGAAGGGTAAGGACCAAATAACTGGAGGCCTATTTCATACTGAGACACAGCAGCAGGCCAAATCGGTTATGGCCCTGAGGAGTGGACGTGAGTATCACGCCGAGAGGATAGAGGAGCCAGAGACCATTGTTTCACCTACGTCGGCTCAGCCATCATCCCCATCCCCATCATCATCTTCATCATCATCATTATCTTCATCCTCAGAGAAGAAGAAGGATAGGAGTGAGCCTTCTCACAAAGAGGAGGAGCCAGCAGAGTATATTCCCCCACCACCCTATCCCAAAGCATTAGAGTCTCCCGGATATAGAGGAAAGCAAGGTGCGAAGATCCAGGACATGCTTGACATCTTCAAGCATGTGCATATCAACCTACCTTTGCTCGATGCTATTCAGCAGGTGCCGGCATATGCCAAATTTCTGAAGGAACTATGTACGCAGAAGCGTAAATCTAGAGAGAGAGAGTTCCTAACAGGGTCCATCTGACTGAGCAGGTGAGTTCAGTACTTCAGCATCAGACACCACCAAAGCTCAAGGACCTTGGAGCCCCTATCATTGCGTGTACTATAGGGAACATCCGGATAGAACGCGCATTGCTCGATCTTGGAGCAAGCGTGAACATTCTGCCCGGATATTTCTTTGATTCTTTCGGGCTAGAAGAGATGAGATCGACTCCGATTATACTGCAGCTGGCAGATTGTTCCGTCAAGGTACCGAGAGGTGTCTTGGAGGACGTGCTAGTTAAGGTGGATGACTTTTATTTTCCAGTCGATTTCATTATTCTTGATATGGAAGGAGTAGACAGCCAGCACCAGACTCCGATCATTTTAGGCAGACCATTCTTGGCGACTGCCAATGCGTGCATCAATTGTAGAACCGGAGCCATGGATCTCTCGTTCGACAATCGGAAAGTCAAGCTGAATATTTTCAATGCCGCGATGGGTCCAGCAGGAGACATGGACTGCTTTCATGTAGACATTGCACATGAGTTAGTGGAGGAGCAGCCCGAGTTGTACACTACTGAGGATTCTTTAGATCTGTACCATATAGAGAAGAATAGTAGTGTAGATAGTGTAGATGTGTCTAGAGTGTCGTCAGAGAGACCACCTTGGGGAGCTGTCAGGGAGCCTCTTCCACCACTTGCGGAGACCCCCGCCAAGTCTTCGATCGAGTCACCTCCGAAACTCGAGTTGAAACCCTTACCGGATTCACTCAAGTATGCTTATCTCGGAGATGATGAGACTCTGCCTGTGATCATCTCGTCCTTGCTCACTGAGGAGCAGGAACAGAGACTGCTGACTATTCTTCGAGAGCACAAGGCAGCGATTGGCTGGGGAGTTGCTGATCTGAAGGGGATTGATCCTTCATTCTGCATGCATAGAATCCATTGTGATGAGGAAGTCAAGCCATTTAGGGATATGCAGAGAAGGCTAAATCCCAACATGAAGGAAGTGGTGAAGAAAGAGGTGGTGAAGTGGTTGGATGCCGGAATCATTTACCCTATTTCTGATAGCCAGTGGGTCAGTCCAATTCAAGTTGTGCCGAAGAAGTCAGGACTCACTGTGGTTGAGAACGAGAAGGGTGAGAGAATTCCGATGAGGACCACTACAGGATGGCGAGTCTGCATCGATTATAGGAAGCTGAATGTGGCAACTAGGAAAGATCATTTCCCATTGCCATTCATTGATCAGATCTTAGAGAGACTCGCTGGGCAGAGCTACTACTGCTTTCTAGATGAATATTCAGGATACAATCAGGTAGTTTTCCATCCTGACGACTAGGAGAAGACCACATTTACATGTCCTTATGGCACCTTCGCGTTTAGACGTATGCCGTTTGGGCTCTGTAATGCCCCGGCTACTTTTCAGAGGTGCATGCTTGCTATCTTCTCGGACATGATTGATGATGTGATGGAAGTTTTTATGGACGACTTTTCAGTGTATGGCTCTTCTTTTGAAGATTGCCTCCAAAAACTTACTCGAGTACTGAGTAGGTGTGCAGAGACAAATCTCGTCCTGAGTTGGGAAAAGAGCCATTTTATGGTCCAGGAGGGGATTGTGCTAGGACACATTGTGTCCAAGCGTGGTATTGAGGTTGACAGAGCGAAGGTGAAATCCATTTCCCGTTTGACTCCACCCACCTCTGTGAGGCAGATTCGATCATTTTTAGGCCATGCGGGTTTTTATAGGCGGTTCATAAAAGATTTCAGTAAAATCTCTCGACCGCTTTGCACTTTATTGGATAAAGACCAGCCCTTTGTTTTCGGTGAGGATTGTATGAAGGCCTTTGAGATTCTCAAAGAGGCCTTGATTACTGCACCTATTTTGAGACCTCCAGATTGGACTCTCCCATTTGAGATTATGTGCGATGCATCTGATTATGCTATGGGGGCTATTTTAGGACAACGCGTTGATAGGAAGCCCTATGTGATCTACTATGCGAGTAGAACTCTGTCTGATGCCCAGATGAATTATACTACGACAGAGAAGGAACTACTTGCGGTAGTTTTCGCATTGGATAAATTTAGGTCCTATTTACTCGGTTCGAAGGTGGTTGTCTATTCTGACCATTCTGCATTGAAATATTTGTTGAATAAGAAAGACACCAAACCGAGATTGATTCGTTGGGTTCTACTACTATAGGAGTTTGATCTCGAGATTCGAGATAAGAAGGGAAGCGAGAATGTAGTAGCAGACCATCTTTCTAGACTGATCGTGGAGACCACGCAGGATCAGAGGCCGATCAGTGATTCTTTCCCCGTCGAGCAGATCATGTCAGTCAGTACATCGCAGTTACCCTAGTTTGTAAATATTGTGAACTATCTGGTTTCGAGGCAGATACCTGAGCATTGGAACAAGAATGAGCGTGAGAGATTCCTATCTCAGGTGAGGCACTATTATTGGGATGAACCAGAGTTGTTCAAATACTGTGCAGACCAGATCATTAGGAGATGTGTTCCGGAGGAGGAGTACCAGTCCATTCTGAATTTTTCTCATTCATTAGCCTGTGGAGGGCATTTTAGTAGTAGGAAGACGGCTGCAAAGGTTTTGCAGTCAGGATTTTATTGGCCCACACTCCACAGGGATGCTCATGAGTTCTGTAGGCGATGCCTGCGATGCCAGCAGATTGAGAACATGTCCAAGAGAGACATGATGCCCTTGCTTCCGATTTTGATAGTCGAGATTTTTGATGTTTGGGGCATTGATTTCATGGGACCATTTCCGCCTTCATTCGGAAATTTATACATTCTGGTGGCGGTTGATTATGTGTCCAAGTGGGTCGAGGCTGTGGCAACCAAGACCAATGATCATAGAGTAGTGCTTAAGTTTATTAAGCACAACATTTTCAGTCGTTTTGGGGTGCCACGTGCGATGATTAGCGATGGTGGCAAGCATTTTAGGAATGTACAGATAGCTTCTCTTCTGAGAAGATATTCTGTAAATCATAGATTCACCACGCCGTATCATCCGCAGACTAGTGGACAGGTTGAAGTGTCCAATAGGGAGATTAAGCGAATTTTAGAAAAGACAGTTCACCCGGACCGCAAGGATTGGTCTCAGCGTTTAGATGATGCACTTTGGGCATATAGAACTGCATTCAAGACTCCCATTGGCATGTCCCCGTATCGCCTTGTATTCGGGAAAGCATGCCATCTTCCTGTCGAGCTAGAGCATAGAGCGTACTGGGCTATCAAGAAATTGAATTTTGACCTCACCCAGGCTGGCAAAGAGAGAGCACTGCAGCTCTCAGAATTAGAGGAACTCAGGAATGATGCATATAAGAATGCCAAATTATACAAAGCTCGCACAAAAGCATTTCATGATAAGCATATTGTCAGAAAAGTGTTTGAGCCAGATCAGAAAGTGTGGCTATACAATTCTCGTTTACATTTATTCCCAGGGAAGTTAAGATCGAGATGGACAGGTCCGTACATTGTGAAAGAAGTATTTCCCCATGGAGCAGTGACATTATTCGATCCTATGACCCAAGGTACATTCAAGGTAAATGGGCAAAGACTGAAGCCATTCATTTCAGATGCCTTGCAGGATGGTGAGTGTGAGATAGTGCATCTCACGAAGGCATGAGGATTCGACCAGAGGGATGTATCATATGTACATTAATTTATTTTTTATTTCAGTGTTTTTCTTTATTCAGTATTTCATTTCACATGTGCTAACTTGTGTTTTGATGTATGCAAGATGAATTTAACATTTAGTGTATCAATTACCAGGCATGGAAGAGCTTTCAAAGAATTCAAAGATCAGGTGAAAATCAACTTCAGAAGCTCAGAGCAAATCAGGTTGTATCTATCCTTTCTCCCATATTTTTGTTAGTGCCTTTTAGTGTGCATTTGCATTACATTTTTATTCATTTTGTATGCCACTAGGGACAGTGTCATTCAAGCATGGGGGGTGGTTTAGATGCATGCACACAAAAATTTCAAAATTTTTTGTGTGACTGGTAATCAAAGTAGGCATTTAAGAACAAGTTGTAGCATATATGATTGTTTTTGGCATAATCTAACAGTTTATAAATTTTTAAGCCCCATAATTTTTTTTTTTCTGAACTGAGTCAAATAGAGTATTGTTTATGAGATAATTCAAAGAAAAGATAGTATTTGATTGTTAGAAAATTTTGAATCACTTTAGTATAAGTATGCATAGTATGTTTTGTGAAAGAAATAAGCAATGGAAAGATGTGTTTGAAAAATGAGTTTAAAAGAATAGAGCTATGTTTAGTTGTTGATGTCTTCGGGAATCCTAGTAGTGGAACTCAGACACGAGATGAAGTGTTTGAGTATCTTAACGAAAAGGATAACGAAGGAGATCGTTTTCTTGTCTAAGTCGATATCTGTGGCCTTTGTAGTTCGAGTAAGTAGAATCTGAAGGGTGTTTTACACCTGGTGCCCCAAAGCCAGCTGGTTTGGGAGCCACCGGTTCGAAAGCTTGTTACATGGACTGCATAGAAAGCCTAAGAGATAGAGACATTGCACAGGACGAGAGGAAGACTATACGTAAACTATTAGAATAGAAGGTTTAGTGACTCGAGCAATTAAGTCCGAGGGATACTTTGTATCTAGTGCCCTAAGGTCGGCCAGCTTGGGAGTCACTGACTCAAAGCTCGCTACACGGGTCACGAAAACTGACTATTCGAAATAGTGCTCATATGAGAAGAATGCGCAAGAGATCAAAAGTTGAAAAAAAGAGTGAAAATGAAAGAAAAAGAATGTGCTGAATGAGAAAATTTTTATTGCTTAGGCATATATGTGTATTACTGTGCAGAAAATATACAAGTGAGAATAAATGAGTAAAACATAAGAATACTTGACTTTCAGAGAAAAATCATGAACTAGCTACAATATTAGAAAAGTGAAGGAAAAGAATTTTTACTGTGGCGGCATGAGATTTTTAAACTTGTTTTGAGAATGTCAATTACATGAAATATTTGTTCCAACTGCATTCTTAAGAGCCTCATATTTTTGAAAAATCATCCTCGCATCTCATTGATGTTTGTGGGTAGCATCTCTGCAAACCCTCACGAGACCTTACTCGTCCACTAGTGTAAGCTAGGGGTTTAAAGGGCTTGTTGCATATGCTAAATGCAACCGTGATTCCTACGAAAGTGAGTTAGTATTATGCATTCATGTTTAGCAATTTTTGACTCTGTGGCATATCATAATCAGGGTTTGTTAAGGGACTAACAAACATTCAAGCATGGGGGTATTTGATGATGCATGAAATGCACATCATGTAAACAAGTTTTTCATGCATTTTGTATCAAGTTTAAGGTTTTAAACCCATGTTTAGAGGCGTTTTGATAGTAAGGGGCTATGGTTCGAATTTCAGAAAAATCAGAGTTAAAACGAGAGAATTATGGCTATTTCAGTGTTTGGGCATGGATTTCGAGATGGATCAGATCCATATCCGACCCAATTAGGTTAATTGGACCTTGGATCAACTCTTAGAAAGCCCAAAACCCAACCCACACGCCTATCCATATCCATTTCAAAAAGTTTTTTCTGAAAACCCCCCAGAAAGTGGCGCCTAGCAAATTTTATTTTTTTAACCTTCTTTCTGAAAAATGTCAAAACTATAAATAATTTTTTTTAAAGAACCCTAGGCGTCTTTGGCTGTGTTTGGACGCCCCTTGCAGTGAATCTACTCCAGCAACTCCTTCCCCTCCATCCCCTAGAAGTTTTGGCCATTGAAGACCGGCCTATGCTTGGTTTCCAAGCATATTTCGATCCCCTTTGTGTTTTCTTTTCATTTCTTTCTTGTTCCTTGCTGTCTTTTCACTATTTTTGTGTACTTTTGCAGGTGTAGCAGAGGTGGAGACCATTAACCTTGTGCGGGAGTGCGAAACACACCAACAAGGTGAGCCGACCCTACCTCCATCCGGCTTTCTACCCCCTCCGATCGAGAATCGGCGCATAATCCATCTTCGGTGGATCTCCAACGTGTAGCAGCTGCAAAGGTGCCATTTTTTTGGTGAAGTCCAGCATTCTCGAACTGTGTAGGACGTCCATCTCCAGCCACGGTCCGCTCTTCTTCATCCCCCCGGTCGTCGGATCTTCCAAGAGGTAGGTCTTCTTCTTCCTTCTCTTCTAGCTAAAACCGAATTGTGTGTTGATTTTCTTTTATTATTTCTGTGTGTTTCTTTTATTTTTTTATTTTTTTTATTGTTTCAACCTTAGAATAGTATCCGTGCATAGACCAACACGTTAGATCTAGGTTTGTTCCATTGTTTGCATGTTCGAGTATCGATCTCCATCATATTTCAAGAAAAACGTGTAAATCGGCTAGAGGTTCTTCTAGCCGATTTGGGTTGTCTTCCTCCAAGTGTGTGTTTATGTTATTTCTACTGAAAAAACATTCAAAAAGATGAGTTTGAGTTATTTTGGGTGTTGGGTCTAGATTCAAAGGTGTTTTTCATTGAAAACCAATAAATCAGCTAGATCCATTCTAGCCGATTTTGGTTTCTCTTTATTTTTTTCTTATTTCGGATTTTAGCAGCAAAGCTGGGTTAATAGACCCTATATGGATCCGATTCCAGTGAGTTCTTGCAGATCTATTGAGGGTTGAATCATTGCTTGATTTGAGTATCTTTGATTTTTAAAGATTTTATTCAAATTGTGAAAATCGGCTAGAATCTCATCTAGCCGATTTCTTTTATTTTGTTTGCTCATGGTGTGCGTGTAATCTTCTACTTTATACTGCATGTCTGCATCTTTTATTGATTTTACAGTGTTGCAAAGTGTGTTGTGATAATCGTTTTTATCATTTTGTGTTTTTGTGTCTTGTGTCTATTGAAAAAAAAATTACAAAAAATCAAGTTTTCTTTTCTTTATGTTTTTAATTCCAGCATAGTGCTATTCATGTTTGCTTTTGGGTAATTAGGATTCCTTTTTATTATTTTCTAATTTAGTTTTTTCAAAATAGTGGTTATTTAGTTTTATTGCTTTTTGTTAATTTATATTTATATTTTTTTATTTTTGTGTGAATCTTCTTCTTCCCCAAGGTCGGCAGCCATTTGAGCTCCTATTGAGCTCTAGGTCGATTTTTTTAGAAAGTCTTAATTGCCATTAGTTGAGTTAGGAAGGTGTCTAGGTTCAATGTATTAGGGTTTTCTCTCCTAGTAGTTTTTAGGGATCAATTAAGTAGGTTTTGGGAATTAGGTTAGCATTAACTCCTAGGAAATCGATTTTCCATTTAAGTTCTTTTATTTCCTAGGTAGATTTAATTCTATTAGTTTAGAAAGTAGCCCAATTGAAGTTGGCGCTTTTGGAAAAAGGAGGTTCTTCAAAATTCATGTGAGGCATTTAAGGAAAATTTGAATTTTGAATGGGCATTAAAGAAGGAGTTACTCCTTAACTTTGGAAAGTGTTTTTGACATTAAATAAAAATTCCAATCTAGGCTCCACGATTTCCATAGAGTATTAAAAGCACTTTAATTCCATCTTGAAAAGCAAAAAATCATGGATTTCTAGATTGGCCTTTTCATTTTTCCAAAATGAGCATTAACGGCAATTAAGGAGTGTAACTCTCTCTTTAAATGGGGCGATTTTTGAGAATCCAAAGCATTTCAAAGTTTAAACATTGGTAATTATTACATTCCTTTTCCAACCTTCTCCATTAAAATCGTTAACTTTGAATTAATTGTAGGAATTAAGAGGTTACTACTTTAGTCTAACCCTAACCTAGTCAACCTTAACCCTAGGTCGAGTCAACTCTAGTCTAAACCCACTTGAGTCTAGTCAAGTCAACCCTTAGTTTGAGTCAACCGACCCTACCTATTGAACCTAATCTAACCTAGTCAATTAGATTGACTTGGTTAGGTGCGCCTTGTGTCCAAGTCAACTTGAACCCTAGCCCAAGTCAAACCCTAATTCAAACCTAGGTCGAGTCTAAGACCAAGACCTAACCCTAGTCAAACTTTAGTCCAACCCTATCTAAGTCAAACCTAGTGATTCAAACTTAGTCTGAGCCCACCTAAACCCAACCAATCTTATTTGACAAAGTCAACCCAAAACCGAGTTTAGCCTAAGTCCAAGACTAAGACCAACCCAAGCCGAACCTAGTGAGTCAACTCGAACCTTAGTTGACTAACTTAAGGTAAGTCAAGACCAAGCCTACCCTAAGTCAAAGTCAAGACCAACCCGAGGTCGAGTCAACCTTAGCCAAGTCAACCCAACCTTAGCCAAACCTAGCCGAGTCCACATTAGTCCAAGTCAAGTCAAACATAGTTCGAACCTACCCAAGTCAAAACCAAGCTTCGTTGAGTCAACCGAGTGAACCCTAACCTTAGCCTTTGTTCTTTAGTAAATTAATTTCATTTAGTATTATTTAGTTTGATTTTTATACTAATTAGTTTATTTATCTAATTTAGTTTTAGTGTAGCCGTGTGTGTACGGATATCGTATTTGTTTCGTATGTGTGAAATGTGTTTTAGAATTGTTTGAATTGGTAGTTAGATATTATTTAACTTAGTAGTCGGATTGCATTTTATTGTGTAGAATAGTTGCATTTGCATTATTCGGTAACGTAGTTCTAGTCATAATTTGTTTATCGTGTTTTGTTCATCGTGCATTTAGCGCATTCGTATTAGTCATCTGCATATACATTGTTATTCAGTGTCATTTAGATTGTATTAGGTGTAATTTGTATTTGATAGTGTTTAAATAGATTCATAAAGTGAATAGTGCACTTAAATAAAAACCCGATTTTTGCCTTGTCACACCAGCATTATTTTCTGTGCAAAAATTCTGTGTTTTCCAGAAATTTTTGTTCTATTCACTTTATTGACGTGTTATTTGACTACAGACCAAATTTCAGCTCATTCGGAGTTGATTTGGTCTGATTTTTAAGCGTTTTGCGAAAACCGCTTTTTCTGGATTTCAAATTACAGGACTTTCGATATCCTGATTTTTCCCAGATTTGAAATGCTTATATCTAGAGTTCCAGATACTGTTTTTCCATTCTGTAAAAACTGTCACTTTGTTTAATCTGTCAGTTGCAGAACAGAACAAATTTCGGGAAAATCAGACCTTGTTTTCTTTGTCAAACAGTGGTTTTCCGATAACCTATCAGAATCCTATTTTACACTAGTTTGGGGCAGTTTCATAATTTTCTTAATTTCGGCATTTTAGACCTGTTTTCATTAGTTTCTGCATTTTAAGAGTTGCATAAGCATCCTACAGCATTAGTAGAAGTCATTTAGTTAATTTTAGATTTAGTTTAGTATTTTATTTAATTATTGTTTGATAAGTAGCATTTGTTTTATTATTTTCATAAAACTAGAATTAGTTGTAGTTATGGTTTGCATTGTTAGAATATAATACTAACTCTGTATTTTTCTGCAATTTTAGGTTGAAAAGCATATTTGATTTCCAGGGTTATTGTCCAAGTGCGAAGATTCTTTAATTGGTGAAAAGACAGAAATACCCTTGGTGTGGAGCAGAAGATTTAGTTGTTTTTCTTTTTCATTTTCATTTTAGTGATTAATTGTAGTTGTATTAACTTTATAATTGTAGATTGATATTTGTAATTAATAAATCAAATTTTCTAGACATATCGTGAGTAATTCCTGTTCCCTGAGGATTCGACCCGTACTTACCACTTTGTGGAAAGTCGGTTTTTTATATTTTTGGTTGACGATTTTCCAAAGTTTTATTGAAAATAATTGTTTTAAAAAGATCATTTCAAAATATCAACCATTAGACATTAGGGGTTTCTTGGGATTAGCGGGTTACTACCGTCGATTCATCTAAGACTTCTCACGTATAGCTATCCCGATGACTCGACTATTCGAGTGGTTACCTCGGTGTGAGTAGAGCTTTCAGGAGCTGAAGAGGAGGTTGATGACAACCCCTGTTTTGATGTTGCCTTCTGAGATGGGTGAATTCGTTGTGTACAATAATGCTTAAGGGACCAGACTAGGCTGTGTTCTTTTACAGCACGGGAAGGTCATCGCGTACGCTTCTCGGTAGTTGAAGGTGACCCCATGCTTGACTTGGGGCTAGCGATAGTGGTCTTCGCGTTGAAGATTTGGCGCCACTACATTTTTGGAGAGCAGTTTGAGGTCCTGTATGATCATAAGAGCTTTAAGTACATATTCACTCCATGTGATTTGAATTTTAGGCAACGTAGGTGGTTGGAATTTCTAAAGAACTACAACTTTTCCATTGCCTACCATCCTGGTAAGGCAAATGTGGTGGTAGATGCGCTTAGCAGAAAGACATCGGTCATGGCAGCCAGTCTGATAGGCATAGTTGGGATCTGATTGAGGAGTTCGTCAGATGGTAGTCTTTTGCTGATAACTCAGGATGCATCCTTTGTGCAGAGATGCAGGCGCGACCAGAGATTTTAGATCAGATCGAGAAGCGTCAGTCAGTCAATTCAGATTTTGAGAGGTTATGCGTGAGTGCCTAGAAGCCAGAAACATAGTTTCGTCGAGTGGAGGACGGGACCATCATGTTTGGAGATAGATGGTGGGTCTTGAAGAAGTTGCGGGAGGAACTGATGAGTGAAACCCATAGTTCTAGATATTTAGTTCACCCTGGTTCCACCAAGATGTTCAAAGATCTTCAAAGGACTTATTGGTGGAATGGGATGAAGCGAGACATCGTGGAGTTTGTGTCTTGATGTCTCACCTGTTAGCAAGTGAAAATCGAGCATCAGAGGCCTGGTGGACTTCTGCAGCCGCTTGATATCCCTGAGTGGAAGTGGAACGATATATCGATGGATTTCATCGTAGGGTTGCCAGGGACCCAATGGTGGTACAATGCTATCTGGGTGATAGGGGACAAATTAACGAAGAGTGCCCACTTTCTTTCTATCAGGACCAGTCAGAGCTTGGAGAGTTTGGCCAATCTCTACATGGATGAGATCATTAGACTTCACGGGGTGCCACGTTCGATAGTTTCAGATTGAGATCCTCGTTTCACATCTCGATTCTAATGCCAGCTTCAGAAGGCCCTTGGCACTACCTTGAAGTTCAACACAACTTTCCATCCATAGACGAACAGACAGATAGAGCGTACGATCCAAACGCTCGAAGACATGTTAAGAGCATGTGTTTTGGATTGGGCAGATGGTTGGGACAAGCATGTGAAGATTGCAAAGTTCTTGTACAATAATGGTTTTCATGCCAGTATCTCCATACAGCTCAATATGGCCGACCATATAGACCCCCCATGTGCTAGGATGAGGTTGGAGTGAGAGCAGTAGAGTCTCCAGAGATCATTCAGCATTATGCAGACCAGGTGCATTTGATCAGGCAGAGGTTGGTTGCAGCACAAAGTAGGCAAAAGAGTTATGTCGATCAGCGTCATAGAGAGCTCAATTTCGACGTGGGAGATCACGTGTTCTTGCAGATTTTGCCTACGAAGAGTGTCTTCCAGTTCGGGAAGAAGGGAAAGTTGAGCCCTCAGTATGTGGGGCCCTTTGAGGTCCTAGAGCGGGTTGGGGAGACCGCGTACCGTGTGGCACTTCCTCCTCAGTTTTTGTAGATTCATGATATTTTTCATATCTCGATGTTGAAGAAGTATGTACTTGACTCCTCACATGTGATTCATTATGAGGTGATCGAGGTACAACCTAACTTAACGATAGAAGAGAGGTCAGTGGAGATTGTGGATCATCAGAAAAAGATGTTGCGGAGTAGGACGATTTCGTTAGTAAAGGTGCGCTGGCAGTATCACGGACTAGACAAGTGCACTTGGGAGACTGAGGCAGATATGCATCAACACTACTCACATCTTTTTGGTACGTTCTAATTTCATGGACCAAATTCTTTTAAGGGGATAGGGATGTAATATCGCTTATTTTCATACTTAGTTAAATTTGAGATTTTTAAAAATTTGGCTAAGTATAGAAGAAAAATCAGTAGATTCTCGATTGTAGGCCGATGATTTTAAGTCTACGCTTGACCTAGGTCTCATTGTCAAAGCCTAAACGAGCCACTCAGAACGTGAGAAAAAGTTTTATTTTCGACCTTTAAATTCAAGTAAAATTCGAAAGAAATTTAAGTTATTTTTAGGCAAATTTTGAAAGCGAAATTTGAGTTATATATCGTTTGATGCGTCTCAAAATTTTGAGCATAATGATATTTTATTCTCTTTGATTTAGGCTATGGTTGCCTGAAAAATCACATTTTTTAAAAAATTGAGCAGTTTGTCAGTTTAGATTTGGATTTGGATTGGACCAAATCTGATAGATTTGGTCCAAATTAATATGGATTTGGACTCTATCCAAGACCCATATTAATCTAGATTGGATCCATCTCAAGACCCATTTGGATTTTTTAGATGGACTTGAATCTTGGTCTAGATCTGGATCCAAATCCATGCCCAATGATTTTCCAACTTAAAATTCATTAGCAACCTTTAAATTAGAGTTAATTAATATTAAGAAGCCTCCCAAGTTAATTTGGTAAGTTTTGAAAGCTTCTGGAAATTTATATATTATTTAATATTCAATAAATAAATAAATAAATAATTAATTTAATTTTGAAAATCTAATTTGACGATTGTTTAGGACTCTTAGTAAAACCCTTAAACACACCTAGAAGGATCTAAGAAGGTTTGAGAGACTTAGAGTTCAGTTGAAATAAAAATTTGAAAAGTCAACTTAAGAGTTTAAAATTTTCGAAAAACCTAAGAGAGAAAGAAGTCCATAAAGAGGGAGAGTTCTCTCTCTCTCCAGCCCCTTCTAGATGGGTTGGAGAGGGGGGGGGCCATCACCCCCTTAAAGTATATATAAACCTCAAAAAAAATAAGAAAAGAGAAAGGGAAGGAAAAGGAGAGAAAGAGAGAAAAGGAGAGAAAAAAGAGGAAGAGAAATAAGAAGGAGACTCCTTCTTCGATCGTTCGACATTTTTCACCATCGTCCTTGTTTTTTTTTTATTTGGTATGGGTTTCTCTCTTGTTTCCAACGAGAAAAAGCGCATGAATTTGATTTTCATGCATTGTTTTTTAGAAAAATCCATAAGAAAGGAGTAGATCTAGATGTTTACTCTAAAATACATGGATGAGGGTTTATGAATCTTCTTTTAATGTATTTTTGATTTTATAAATTTTGCAAAAATATAAATAAATAAATCAAATTCCGTACATATCTATTCTCATGCTAAAATCAAATTTATTTCATGATAAATATAACTTGTTATATGCTTATCTTAGGATATTTCTGATGTTTCATGAATATCCTGTCAATAGATCATTTGGATGTTGGATCATTGTAAGAGAAAGAAACTTGTTTATGCATGCATATCTATATAAGCATTTTTATGAGTGTGTTGGCAGCTTGATGAATCTGAGCATACTTAAATCTTAATATGTTCATGCACGCATATTTGATCTTGAATGTGCTTGTGGTTGCATATTGTGCATATATGAATGTAGCATTGCTCACACCTGCATACACGATATGAAATATGCATATGCATGCTTACTTGTGTATAAATTTATATATGCAAGCATTGTTGTATGGCATATGCATAAGAGTTGCATACTTGGACTGTGAATCCGTATGCATATTTAAACAATGTCATTTCTCATGCATGCGGCCTAAATTTGAGTATCCATGTGTAGGCATCACTGAACCTGAATATGTGTGTCTTTGCATGTTAAGTACATATTTTGTCTTTGTTCTTTTCTTTTCAAAATCTCTCTCTCTCTCTCTCTCTCTCTCTCTCTCTCTCTCTATATATATATATATATATATATATATATATATATATATATAGGGGTTTTAAGGGGGCTAGTCTGGACGGCTGACCAGACTTGGCCGCAGCTGACAGGCCTAGTCAGCCAGACCTGTCGAGCCTGCTGAGCCCAGCCGAGTGAGCACGGTTGGGCATATTTTAAGAAAAAAGGGTGGTTTTATTTTCAAAAAAAAAAAAACTGCAACTAAACTTTTAGTTTAGTTTGTTGGGTTGGCTGCTAGGCCCTGGCAGGTCCATCCTGGGCTTGTGTAGTGGCTGCCAGGCCCAACCGATAGAACCGAACCCTAGCCGATTGAGTCGGCTGGGTGTTGGGCTATGTTTTTTTTCAAAAAAAAAAGGGAAACTTGGGGTTTGTATTGAATTAGAAATCTAGAAATTTCTTCATGTGTAGTGACTGCAAATTTATGATTGTGCATGTTTTAAAAAGTTTCAATATAAACCATGAATCGAATTAGGTGGATGTAATGTTCAAATTTGGGCATATTTGATATGTTGTATTAGGTTCTTGAAATCTCAAGTGCACTAAACTTTCAGATTTCACTTGTAATGTTTTTTTTTATGCTCCTGCTGCAATTGAGTTTTTGCATGCTTGTGAGGAATTAGTTATGCATGACCATGTCCCTAATGTAATATTGTCTACTTGTACATCCTGCTGCCTTGTGCAAAAGTTCTAATTTTTTAGTTGTTTTCCTTATATACAATTGCATGTTCATTCGTATTTGGACATGAAAGGACTCATGAAAGAGACTTGCATCTTGCATGAACATATAAGCACATGCATGTAAAAGTTTTATCGATATACATCCTCATTTGATATATGTGTGAATGTGCATTTGAAAGCACGTGAAGTGAATGCATAGTGGCATGTTATTCATGATTTTTGCATATGAATGCATAGATGGTCAAAATGGGTCATCATGGGCTGTGTGAGCTTTAATCATGATGCATGCCTCATAGCTGACACAAATGAAAATATCATCTTAAAAGGTATAAGAAAGAATAATATATATGAACTATACCTAGAAAACATCACAGAACATTGCCTCATAGCTAATAATGACACTCAACATCTATGGCACATGAGAATGGGCCATGGCAATTCTAAATACATGTCTAAACTAGCTAAAGATAAGTTAGTACGTGGGTTACCCAACATATCTTTTAAAAAGGATTATTTTTGTGATGCATGTCAATTAGGAAAATTGTCAAAATCTTCTTTCAAATCAAAGAATGTCATTTCAAGTAAAAGACCCTTAGAGCTTCTCCACCTGGACCTTTTTGGTCCTTCTAGGGTAGCTAGCCTTAATCATAATAGATATGCTTTTGTCATTGTAGATGATTACTCAAGATTTACTTGGGTAATATTTTTGAAAAACAAAAGTGACACGTTTTGTCAGTTTGAAATCTTATGTAAAAAATTACAAAACGAAAAATCATGTTCTATTGTTAAAATCCGTAGTGACCATGGAGGAGAATTTGAAAATGAACTTTTTGAAATTTTTTGTAACTTGCATGATATTTCTCATAACTTTGCCTTTCCTAGAGCTGCACCTCAAAATGGTGTAGTAGAAAGAAAGAATAGAACCCTTCAGGAATCTGCCAGGACTATGCTCCAACACAATAATCTTGCAAAATCTTTTTGGGCAGAAGCTGTTAATACTGCATGCTACATAACAAATAGAGTTCTCATTAGACCCTTATTAAATAAAACTCCCTATGAACTATTCTATGACAGAACTCCAAGAATAGACTATTTCAAAGTCTTTGGATGTAAATGCTTTATCCTAAACACAAAAGATAGCCTGGATAAGTTTGATGCTAAATCTGTTGAAGGCATATTCTTAGGATATTCAAGTCATAGTAAAGCATACAGAGTTTTCAATAAGAGTCATAATACTATTGAAGAATCTATGCATGTTAGTTTTTGTGAATCTATTGATCAATCTGTTCATATACAAACTAATGATGATGATGTTGAAAGTACAGATTTATTTTTAGATAACACAGCTAAGTCTAATGAAGATGATCACCAAAGAACCTTCGTCGATATCAAAGATCATCCTCAAAAGCAGATTTTGGGAGAACTAACAAAGGGGGTTCAAACTAGAGCTCAGCTAGAACGGATTGCAAACATGACATTCATTTCTCAACTTGAACCAAAGAAGATTGATGAAGCCATCATTGATGAGTTCTGGATGCTAGCCATGACTGAAGAACTGAATCAATTCCAAAGAAATGACGTTTGGGATCTTGTACCTAGACCAAAGGATCATCCAATCATTGGGACAAGATGGATCTTCAGAAACAAGCTAGACGAAACAGGTAATGTTATAAGAAACAAGGCTAGACTAGTAGCTCAAGGATACAACCAGGAGGAAGGTATTGACTTTGATGAAACATTTGCTCCTGTTGCTAGACTTGAATCTATTAGAATGCTCTTAGCATATGCAAGCTATATGGATTTCAAATTATTTCAAATGGATGTTAAAAGTGCTTTCTTAAATGGTTTTATAAATGAAGAAGTCTATGTAAAACAACCTCCAGGATTTGAAAATGAACAATACCCAGATCATGTTTTTAAACTCAAACGTGCTTTATATGGTTTAAAACAAGCACCTCGTGCTTGGTACGAAAGACTTAAAACCTTTTTATTAAAAACTGGTTTTTTTGTTAGCAAAGCAGATTCTACACTATTTGTCAAAGTAGTGAATAATCATACCCTAATTGTTCAAATTTATGTCGACGACATCATCTTTGGATCTTCTAACATCACTCTCTGTGAAGATTTTTCTAAGTCCATGCAGAAGGAATTCGAAATGAGTATGATGGGAGAACTCACCTACTTTCTTGGACTGCATATTAAGCAAACCAAGGATGGAGTTTTCATCAATCAATCTAAGTATGCTCATGAACTTCTGAAGAGGTTCAACATGAACTCAACTGCTTCAAAATCCACTCCTATGAGCACTACTACTGTGTTGGACAAAGATGAAGATGGTAAGACTGTTGATACAAAAGTATACCGAGGTATGATAGGATCACTTCTTTATTTAACTGCTAGCCGTCCAGATATAATGTTTAGTGTTTGCTTGTGTGCTAGATTTCAGTCAAATCCAAAAGAATCACATCTTAAAGCTGTAAAAAGAATAATGAGATATTTAAAAGACAGTTGATTTTGGATTATTCTATTCAAAATCCTCTACATTTGATCTAATCTCATACAGTGATGCTGACTTTGCTGGAAGTAAATCTGACAGAAAAAGCACAAGTGAAACATGTCACATGCTAGGGCACTCACTAGTATCATGGTTCAGTAAGAAACAAAATTGTGTATCATTATCAACTACTGAAGCCGAATACATTGCTGCTAGCCTAGCTTGTACTCAAGTTATCTGGATGAAACAAACTTTAAGAGATTTTGGTTTAAATTTTGAAAATACAACTATTTTCTGTGATAATACGAGTGCTATAAACCTATCTAAGAATCCTATTTTACACTCACGAACTAAGCACATTCAAATAAGACACCACTTCTTAAGAGAACAAGTCTTAAACAACATAATTAAACTAGAATTCATACCCACTAATCAACAGTTAGCAGACATATTCACTAAACCATTAAAACATGAAGACTTCACACGAATTAGAAGAAAACTAGGAATATGCAAACTAAGTGACTTATAAATTAATCACACTTAATATAATACTTCTTATAAGTCTTGTTTAAATCTTATTTTAAATTACTTTCCTTCTTATCGATTTTAGTTAGTCAAACTAAGTTTCCATATTCACGTATTCTTATAAGACACATTCATTATGTCATTCAACTTGTCATCTTTCAAGTACACATCCATTAAAACTTCTTGTCCTATCTCCTTTCTCTCATATCCATAAAAATAATTGTATTAAAAGCCATCATAACAATGTTCACATCACTCAACTCCTTTAATATTTTTTGTCCCTTATGAAAACTTGTCTTACGATAAAATTGTTTCACCTCTCTACTTAGTTTATGAGAACTCATACTCTTCATTAGTTAAAATCGAATGACTAGTTGATCTCTTTAAAAGATCTAGTTGCTATATTCACACGTAAATTTTTTACTATATCATATATTATATCATAGCCCAACAAACTATCTATTATCATCTCTTTTGTATACAAATTTAGCCTACGTTTTTGTCTACTCTTGTTTAAAATTTAACCTTGTCGAGTTTCTTTAAATAAATCATATCAATCATAACTTTATGTCTTTCATCAATTTTTTTTTCCTTCACAAAAATTCATATATGTCTCATCATCTCTCTCACCACTAGTCTAAGTCAAAATATGTCCTCATATCCACGTATACTCTTAAAAAAAAAAAAAACTAAAATTACAAATATTAATCAAGAAACATTTTTTTTGGGGCACTCTTTTCTTTAAAATGTCATATCTTTCAAAGTACACATCACATGATCACCCTATGACCTTTCTTTCCATCCCTGACCTTGTCTCTCTCTTATTGTATATCTCTCTAAAATCGAGAACCTTTAAAGTCTTGCCTCCAAGCAAAGCTTTATTTATTCTATCTCTACTTTATGTCATATCTAAATCAAGTAAATGTTGTCCTTTATTTTCTTTCTCTCCTCTCTAGATATCCACATCATCTTTTTTATGTCTTTAACTCTCCATTCACGAATTTAGAATCCTTCCACATTGAGTAACAAGTTGTTTGTTTTATTAGGCCATTATTTTTTAAGATCAATCATTTTTTTTATTCAACATGACACCCCATACTCTATTAATGTTTTCTCTCACTAGTCGATAAACTCACCCATAGTAAAATCTATATATTTCAATACTATGTCCTCCTCAATCTAATATAATACACTATCCTCAAACATTGATTTGATTTGTCATTCACTAGTCTCTTAACTTACTCCTCACAGATTTCCTTATTTGACTAAAATCTAAAAATTACTCACTTCCAATGTCATTCATTTCATATCAAAAATTATTTTCTTCCTTCTATTTAATCAATTGGTTCATCTCTTACCATTCCATTCGAACTTTTTTATCCTTATACAAACTTTCTCTCGGTTCTAGCTCCTTTCTCTCCTAGTGATTTATTTTCAAGGCATTCGATAATGGCTTCCTCCTCTACCAATCTGATCACCTCCGCCGATCTAAGGTATCCTGATTTGTTTCACACCTACAACTCACTCTGCTCTCGCTCCATTCATGAAGGAAAATTGATCAACTTTGACGACTTCAAGTTCTTCGACTTAGACACCTATCTCCCTGAACTCAAACCTCTCATAGGATCTTCATCTCCAGCTGCCTACTATTCCGAACTAGTCCGACTGTTTTACACCAACTTCTCTTCTGATCATGAACAAACCTCAATCACCAGCAAAGTCCGAGAACAGCTGATGATTTTCGATGCTTCCGACCTAGGTAGAATTCTAAACTTACCTTCCACCGGTACCGACCTTAACACCATAGTACCAATCAACCGATCGGTACTTCAAAAAATACTTCTCTGCACCAACTGCTACCAACTTCCGTGGCACATGAGGAATCTCCAACCTCATGCTCAGCTAATTGCCCAGATTCTTCTCCACAACATCTATCCCAAGCATCCCCGCCAGGGATTAGTTCCTCGAAAAATCTCTCTTCTTATCTACGCAATCCTTTCTTCTCTTCCGATAAATTGGTCATCCATTATTTTCGACCTCTTTATTCGTTATCAGAAATTTGAGCCTCTTCTTTTTGGGTGTTTTATAACTCCCATTCTCAAATACTTCCAAGTACCACTTCACAACGAAGTCATCCTCCATCCCTCTCACGTCCTCGATGGTACCACCTTCAATCTAAGGTCCCTGCACATGCCCGGCTCTGATGAAGCAGATCCAATGTCCTTCTTCAATTACTTTTCTGCTATGATGGATATCGAGAAAACTCAGGATCGAATCCTTCGTAATCAAGCCCTGTTGCAGCAGACTCGCAAGCGGAATCGTGCCAACCGGACACCTTCACCTTCTCCACCTTCGAGATAGACTCATTTTTTTATCTATATATATTTGGTCTGTAATAACTTTTAATCCTTTCGGTCTGTATTTTTTTTACTCTAATCCCTCCTTTTTGTCCATGACAAAGGGGGAGAAAACCTGTCTCCATTATTGGAGAAATATTCTCTCTTTAAACATTATTTCACTTTTTTATCATATTATTATTTCTATGCATAATGTCTTTTTGACAGGGGGAGCATATTTTGTCATCATCAAAAAGGGGGAGAATGTTGAGAAACTCGGTTTTGATGTAACATAATATGATACACTGTCTTATTTGATTTTATATGATAGGATAATATGTTCTCTTGAAATAATGTTATATTATGACTGAATATGTTTTGCCTTAAATCTAACGAGTATTTGATGCAAGGATATCTCACCCAATAAGGATGGAGACTTCCTGTTCAAGTACAACTATGGTGCAATCATACTCCTTGAAGAAAAAGTTTGATGAGCCATGCTTTCCTAAAGCTCAAATAAAGAAATCGGCTACCTCAAGATGAAGATTTTTTCTTCTTTAGAGTCATATGTAACAGAACCTTCAGGAACTTGCATTTTGCATATTACATACTCATTCATACATACTATATCATAAAAGTATACGATAGTTTCAAAAAGCTTCTTTTTTGAAAACCAATAAGTGTACCTTCTTACAACCTTTTATGAAAAAGACATTTTGTCATATAATAATTGTACCTTCTTACAACCTTTTATGAAAAAGACATTTTATCATTGTACCTTACACTATATACAAGACAACATAAAAAAAGGAATGTAGGAAAAAGACAAAAACATAAAATCGACTACATAAGAAAAACAAATAAAATATGTTTTTGAAAAGACTTTAGTTATCTTCTCTAATGAAATGTTTCTTAAATACAAGAAGAAGACAAAAACATAAATCGGCTACACATAAGAAAAACAAATAAAATATGGTTTTAAAAGGACTCTAGTTACCTTTTTTTATATAACCATAGAATGTCGACTTACTTGAAGTCATCATTCTCTCTACAAAGCATTAAATGCCTTCTGTAACAAATCCTTTCTAAATATCCTTCCCAAAGAATGTCGACCTTCTTTTTGGTCCTCATTCTCTCTGGAGACTTTGAAATACACTACATAAAGAATACACTTGACATGACTATGTACAAATAAATATCTCAAAGCACTCATAGTACTTACACTCATTTAAAGTAAAGAAGTACTAATGTACCTCAAATCATTAATTAGAATAAAGACAAAACTACAACCCAACGTTCAAATGTACTATTGTAAGAAATAGACTTTTTACATAAAATATGTATTACCTAAAAATATTACAACGACTAGTGTACCCTCTATTTCACCTTTATGAAAAAAGGCATTCTCGAACTTCTCTAAAAGATGTTTTTGAAATGACCTAACATTTCACATTTCAAAAAGTTACAATTCCAAAATGTAACGACTACTTTTTATAAGCTATATAAACACACACACATAAACTATTCACAGAAGAGGAATGAAATAGACGTGTGAGCTTACAAAGCGAAAAATTTTCTATTCGTGATTTGAAAAGAGAGCCTTGAATAAGAAAGAGAAAAAGAAAAAGAAAGAAAAGAGAAAAAGTCAAGTCCAGCTCTTTGACAAAGAGTATCCTCTGAGTGACAAACAGAACATTCTTAGAATCCTTCATTCGTGCATTCATATCATTCTGAAGGTTCTATAGGAAGTATTGCAACTCTGTTTATCCACTGTATTCCTTCTTTGTTTAAAGAAGTAGACCTCTGTGAAAGAGGGTGTTGCCCTTCTCTGTTGAGAGAAGAAGACCTCTTGGGAAGAGGGTGTGCCCCTTCTCTGTTGAGAGAAGAAGACCTCTTGGGAAGAGGGTGTTGTACTATTTATCCGGTGACTCGGATGTTATAGTGGAAATCTCAAGTGGTTTGCTTGGGGACTGGATGTAGGTCTAGATATTGACCGAACCAGTATAACTTCTGTGTTTTATGTGTTGTGCCTTATTGCTTAGTTATTTTATTTTATCGATCATAATCATATTTCACTATTCACTTCCCCTCTAGTGGAATTTCATTTGGTATCAGAGCAGGTTTGCTGGTTTCGACATAACAAGTCTTCCAGCACAAATGGCATCTACCTCTTATGCTCGTGATATTGAAGGTCAACACGCATCTCGTCCTCCCTTCTTCAATGGCTCCAACTATGGATATTGGAAGTGCAGAATGACTATCTTTCTCAAATCCATAGACTTTGCTGTATGGAAAATTGTTGAGCATCCATACACATCTCCATCCGCAGACTATAACTTATGGTCTGATGAAGAAAAGAAAATGGCAAACCTAAATGCAAAGGCTATGAATGCCTTATATTGTGCCATTGATCAGAATGAATTCAACAGAATATCTATATGTGAATCTGCATATGACATTTGGCATTCTTTGGAGGTTATTCATGAAGGAACCAACAAAGTAAAACAAGCCAAAATATCATCTCTTGTTAGAAAATATGAGTTGTTCAAAATGAACAAAGATGAACCCATCACAGAGATGTTTACCAGATTCACCAACATCACCAACGATCTGAAATCTCTGGGTGTAACATATTCCCAGACTGAAAAGGTGAAGAAAATCTTGAGATCTCTCACAACTGATTGGGAGAAAAAGACTACTGCTATTGAAGAAGCTCAAGATCTATCTAAACTTACATTGGACGACTTAATAGGCAATCTTATGGCCTATGAAGTCCACATCAAAGAAAGAAGGGAAGAAGAGCAACCAGTAAAGAAAACTCTAGCTTTCCCAGCCCTATCTGAGAATGAAGACTCAGATAAAGAATCAGAAATTGCGCTACTTACCAGAAAATTCCAGCGCTTCATGAGAAGGAACCGACTTCCAAAAAGGCACAAGGAAAGAAAAGATCTTAAAGAAGATCCCATGTGCTTTCAGTGTAATAAGCCAGGCCACTTAAAACGTGACTGTCTACTTCTCAAAAGAAAGTCCAAAACTGAGGAACCAAAGAAGAGGTTCTTCAAGAAAAAGGCTCTGCATGCTCAATGGGATGATTCAGAACCATCCACTAGTGAAGAGTCAAGTGATGATGAAGCCGAAACTGCGAATATGTGCTTCATGGCAAATGAAGATTTGATAATTGGTATTGGAAATATTGGTAACATAGACAAACATCTTATCAAAGACGTTCTCCTTGTTAAAGGCTTAAAACATAACCTACTAAGTATCAGTCAAATGTGTGACACAAGTTATAATGTTAGCTTTAATCATGATGCATGCCTCATAGTTGACACAAATGAAAACATCATCTTAAAAGGTATAAGAAAGAATAATATATATGAACTATACCTAGAAAACATCACAGAACATTGCCTCATAGCTAATAATGACACTCAACATCTATGGCACATGAGAATGGACCATGGCAATTCTAAATACATGTCTAAACTAGCTAAAGATAAGTTAGTACGTGGGTTACACAACATATCTTTTAAAAAGGATTATTTTTGGGATGCATGTCAATTAGGAAAATTGTCAAAATCTTCTTTCAAATCAAAGAATGTCATTTCAAGTAAAAGACCCTTAGAGCTTCTCCACCTGGACCTTTTTGGTCCTTCTAGGGTAGCTAGCCTTAATCATAATAGATATGCTTTTGTCATTGTAGATGATTACTCAAGATTTACTTGGGTAATATTTTTGAAAAACAAAAGTGACACGTTTTGTCAGTTTGAAATCTTATGTAAAAAATTACAAAACGAAAAATCATGTTCTATTGTTAAAATCCGTAGTGACCATGGAGGAGAATTTGAAAATGAACTTTTTAAAATTTTTTGTAACTTGCATGGTATTTCTCATAACTTTGCCTTTCCTAGAGCTGCACCTCAAAATGGTGTAGTAGAAAGAAAGAATAGAACCCTTCAGGAATCTGCCAGGACTATGCTCCAACACAATAATCTTGCAAAATCTTTTTGGGCAGAAGCTGTTAATACTGCATGCTACATAACAAATAGAGTTCTCATTAGACCCTTATTAAATAAAACTCCCTATGAACTATTCTATGACAGAACTCCAAGAATAGACTATTTCAAAGTCTTTGGATGTAAATGCTTTATCCTAAACACAAAAGATAGCCTGGATAAGTTTGATGCTAAATCTGTTGAAGGCATATTCTTAGGATATTCAAGTCATAGTAAAGCATACAGAGTTTTCAATAAGAGTCATAATACTATTGAAGAATCTATGCATGTTAGTTTTTGTGAATCTATTGATCAATCTGTTCATATACAAACTAATGATGATGATGTTGAAAGTACAGATTTATTTTTAGATAACACAGCTAAGTCTAATGAAGATGATCACCAAAGAACCTTCGTCGATATCAAAGATCATCCTCAAAAGCAGATTTTGGGAGAACTAACAAAGGGGGTTCAAACTAGAGCTCAGCTAGAACGGATTGCAAACATGACATTCATTTCTCAACTTGAACCAAAGAAGATTGATGAAGCCATCATTGATGAGTTCTGGATGCTAGCCATGACTGAAGAACTGAATCAATTCCAAAGAAATGACGTTTGGGATCTTGTACCTAGACCAAAGGATCATCCAATCATTGGGACAAGATGGATCTTCAGAAACAAGCTAGACGAAACAGGTAATGTTATAAGAAACAAGGCTAGACTAGTAGCTCAAGGATACAACCAGGAGGAAGGTATTGACTTTGATGAAACATTTGCTCCTGTTGCTAGACTTGAATCTATTAGAATGCTCTTAGCATATGCAAGCTATATGGATTTCAAATTATTTCAAATGGATGTTAAAAGTGCTTTCTTAAATGGTTTTATAAATGAAGAAGTCTATGTAAAACAACCTCCAGGATTTGAAAATGAACAATACCCAGATCATGTTTTTAAACTCAAACGTGCTTTATATGGTTTAAAACAAGCACCTCGTGCTTGGTACGAAAGACTTAAAACCTTTTTATTAAAAACTGGTTTTTTTGTTAGCAAAGCAGATTCTACACTATTTGTCAAAGTAGTGAATAATCATACCCTAATTGTTCAAATTTATGTCGACGACATCATCTTTGGATCTTCTAACATCACTCTCTGTGAAGATTTTTCTAAGTCCATGCAGAAGGAATTCGAAATGAGTATGATGGGAGAACTCACCTACTTTCTTGGACTGCATATTAAGCAAACCAAGGATGGAGTTTTCATCAATCAATCTAAGTATGCTCATGAACTTCTGAAGAGGTTCAACATGAACTCAACTGCTTCAAAATCCACTCCTATGAGCACTACTACTGTGTTGGACAAAGATGAAGATGGTAAGACTGTTGATACAAAAGTATACCGAGGTATGATAGGATCACTTCTTTATTTAACTGCTAGCCGTCCAGATATAATGTTTAGTGTTTGCTTGTGTGCTAGATTTCAGTCAAATCCAAAAGAATCACATCTTAAAGCTGTAAAAAGAATAATGAGATATTTAAAAGACAGTTGATTTTGGATTATTCTATTCAAAATCCTCTACATTTGATCTAATCTCATACAGTGATGCTGACTTTGCTGGAAGTAAATCTGACAGAAAAAGCACAAGTGAAACATGTCACATGCTAGGGCACTCACTAGTATCATGGTTCAGTAAGAAACAAAATTGTGTATCATTATCAACTACTGAAGCCGAATACATTGCTGCTAGCCTAGCTTGTACTCAAGTTATCTGGATGAAACAAACTTTAAGAGATTTTGGTTTAAATTTTGAAAATACAACTATTTTCTGTGATAATACGAGTGCTATAAACCTATCTAAGAATCCTATTTTACACTCACGAACTAAGCACATTCAAATAAGACACCACTTCTTAAGAGAACAAGTCTTAAACAACATAATTAAACTAGAATTCATACCCACTAATCAACAGTTAGCAGACATATTCACTAAACCATTAAAACATGAAGACTTCACACGAATTAGAAGAAAACTAGGAATATGCAAACTAAGTGACTTATAAATTAATCACACTTAATATAATACTTCTTATAAGTCTTGTTTAAATCTTATTTTAAATTACTTTCCTTCTTATCGATTTTAGTTAGTCAAACTAAGTTTCCATATTCACGTATTCTTATAAGACACATTCATTATGTCATTCAACTTGTCATCTTTCAAGTACACATCCATTAAAACTTCTTGTCCTATCTCCTTTCTCTCATATCCATAAAAATAATTGTATTAAAAGCCATCATAACAATGTTCACATCACTCAACTCCTTTAATATTTTTTGTCCCTTATGAAAACTTGTCTTACGATAAAATTGTTTCACCTCTCTACTTAGTTTATGAGAACTCATACTCTTCATTAGTTAAAATCGAATGACTAGTTGATCTCTTTAAAAGATCTAGTTGCTATATTCACACGTAAATTTTTTACTATATCATATATTATATCATAGCCCAACAAACTATCTATTATCATCTCTTTTGTATACAAATTTAGCCTACGTTTTTGTCTACTCTTGTTTAAAATTTAACCTTGTCGAGTTTCTTTAAATAAATCATATCAATCATAACTTTATGTCTTTCATCAATTTTTTTTTCCTTCACAAAAATTCATATATGTCTCATCATCTCTCTCACCACTAGTCTAAGTCAAAATATGTCCTCATATCCACGTATACTCTTAAAAAAAAAAAAAACTAAAATTACAAATATTAATCAAGAAACATTTTTTTTGGGGCACTCTTTTCTTTAAAATGTCATATCTTTCAAAGTACACATCACATGATCACCCTATGACCTTTCTTTCCATCCCTGACCTTGTCTCTCTCTTATTGTATATCTCTCTAAAATCGAGAACCTTTAAAGTCTTGCCTCCAAGCAAAGCTTTATTTATTCTATCTCTACTTTATGTCATATCTAAATCAAGTAAATGTTGTCCTTTATTTTCTTTCTCTCCTCTCTAGATATCCACATCATCTTTTTTATGTCTTTAACTCTCCATTCACGAATTTAGAATCCTTCCACATTGAGTAACAAGTTGTTTGTTTTATTAGGCCATTATTTTTTAAGATCAATCATTTTTTTTATTCAACATGACACCCCATACTCTATTAATGTTTTCTCTCACTAGTCGATAAACTCACCCATAGTAAAATCTATATATTTCAATACTATGTCCTCCTCAATCTAATATAATACACTATCCTCAAACATTGATTTGATTTGTCATTCACTAGTCTCTTAACTTACTCCTCACAGATTTCCTTATTTGACTAAAATCTAAAAATTACTCACTTCCAATGTCATTCATTTCATATCAACAATTATTTTCTTCCTTCTATTTAATCAATTGGTTCATCTCTTACCATTCCATTCGAACTTTTTTATCCTTATACAAACTTTCTCTCGGTTCTAGCTCCTTTCTCTCCTAGTGATTTATTTTCAAGGCATTCGATAATGGCTTCCTCCTCTACCAATCTGATCACCTCCGCCGATCTAAGGTATCCTGATTTGTTTCACACCTACAACTCACTCTGCTCTCGCTCCATTCATGAAGGAAAATTGATCAACTTTGACGACTTCAAGTTCTTCGACTTAGACACCTATCTCCCTGAACTCAAACCTCTCATAGGATCTTCATCTCCAGCTGCCTACTATTCCGAACTAGTCCGACTGTTTTACACCAACTTCTCTTCTGATCATGAACAAACCTCAATCACCAGCAAAGTCCGAGAACAGCTGATGATTTTCGATGCTTCCGACCTAGGTAGAATTCTAAACTTACCTTCCACCGGTACCGACCTTAACACCATAGTACCAATCAACCGATCGGTACTTCAAAAAATACTTCTCTGCACCAACTGCTACCAACTTCCGTGGCACATGAGGAATCTCCAACCTCATGCTCAGCTAATTGCCCAGATTCTTCTCCACAACATCTATCCCAAGCATCCCCGCCAGGGATTAGTTCCTCGAAAAATCTCTCTTCTTATCTACGCAATCCTTTCTTCTCTTCCGATAAATTGGTCATCCATTATTTTCGACCTCTTTATTCGTTATCAGAAATTTGAGCCTCTTCTTTTTGGGTGTTTTATAACTCCCATTCTCAAATACTTCCAAGTACCACTTCACAACGAAGTCATCCTCCATCCCTCTCACGTCCTCGATGGTACCACCTTCAATCTAAGGTCCCTGCACATGCCCGGCTCTGATGAAGCAGATCCAATGTCCTTCTTCAATTACTTTTCTGCTATGATGGATATCGAGAAAACTCAGGATCGAATCCTTCGTAATCAAGCCCTGTTGCAGCAGACTCGCAAGCGGAATCGTGCCAACCGGACACCTTCACCTTCTCCACCTTCGAGATAGACTCATTTTTTTATCTATATATATTTGGTCTGTAATAACTTTTAATCCTTTCGGTCTGTATTTTTTTTACTCTAATCCCTCCTTTTTGTCCATGACAAAGGGGGAGAAAACCTGTCTCCATTATTGGAGAAATATTCTCTCTTTAAACATTATTTCACTTTTTTATCATATTATTATTTCTATGCATAATGTCTTTTTGACAGGGGGAGCATATTTTGTCATCATCAAAAAGGGGGAGAATGTTGAGAAACTCGGTTTTGATGTAACATAATATGATACACTGTCTTATTTGATTTTATATGATAGGATAATATGTTCTCTTGAAATAATGTTATATTATGACTGAATATGTTTTGCCTTAAATCTAACGAGTATTTGATGCAAGGATATCTCACCCAATAAGGATGGAGACTTCCTGTTCAAGTACAACTATGGTGCAATCATACTCCTTGAAGAAAAAGCTTGATGAGCCATGCTTTCCTAAAGCTCAAATAAAGAAATCGGCTACCTCAAGATGAAGATTTTTTCTTCTTTAGAGTCATATGTAACAGAACCTTCAGGAACTTGCATTTTGCATATTACATACTCATTCATACATACTATATCATAAAAGTATACGATAGTTTCAAAAAGCTTCTTTTTTGAAAACCAATAAGTGTACCTTCTTACAACCTTTTATGAAAAAGACATTTTGTCATATAATAATTGTACCTTCTTACAACCTTTTATGAAAAAGACATTTTATCATTGTACCTTACACTATATACAAGACAACATAAAAAAAGGAATGTAGGAAAAAGACAAAAACATAAAATCGACTACATAAGAAAAACAAATAAAATATGTTTTTGAAAAGACTTTAGTTATCTTCTCTAATGAAATGTTTCTTAAATACAAGAAGAAGACAAAAACATAAATCGGCTACACATAAGAAAAACAAATAAAATATGGTTTTAAAAGGACTCTAGTTACCTTTTTTTATATAACCATAGAATGTCGACTTACTTGAAGTCATCATTCTCTCTACAAAGCATTAAATGCCTTCTGTAACAAATCCTTTCTAAATATCCTTCCCAAAGAATGTCGACCTTCTTTTTGGTCCTCATTCTCTCTGGAGACTTTGAAATACACTACATAAAGAATACACTTGACATGACTATGTACAAATAAATATCTCAAAGCACTCATAGTACTTACACTCATTTAAAGTAAAGAAGTACTAATGTACCTCAAATCATTAATTAGAATAAAGACAAAACTACAACCCAACGTTCAAATGTACTATTGTAAGAAATAGACTTTTTACATAAAATATGTATTACCTAAAAATATTACAACGACTAGTGTACCCTCTATTTCACCTTTATGAAAAAAGGCATTCTCGAACTTCTCTAAAAGATGTTTTTGAAATGACCTAACATTTCACATTTCAAAAAGTTACAATTCCAAAATGTAACGACTACTTTTTATAAGCTATATAAACACACACACATAAACTATTCACAGAAGAGGAATGAAATAGACGTGTGAGCTTACAAAGCGAAAAATTTTCTATTCGTGATTTGAAAAGAGAGCCTTGAATAAGAAAGAGAAAAAGAAAAAGAAAGAAAAGAGAAAAAGTCAAGTCCAGCTCTTTGACAAAGAGTATCCTCTGAGTGACAAACAGAACATTCTTAGAATCCTTCATTCGTGCATTCATATCATTCTGAAGGTTCTATAGGAAGTATTGCAACTCTGTTTATCCACTGTATTCCTTCTTTGTTTAAAGAAGTAGACCTCTGTGAAAGAGGGTGTTGCCCTTCTCTGTTGAGAGAAGAAGACCTCTTGGGAAGAGGGTGTGCCCCTTCTCTGTTGAGAGAAGAAGACCTCTTGGGAAGAGGGTGTTGTACTATTTATCCGGTGACTCGGATGTTATAGTGGAAATCTCAAGTGGTTTGCTTGGGGACTGGATGTAGGTCTAGATATTGACCGAACCAGTATAACTTCTGTGTTTTATGTGTTGTGCCTTATTGCTTAGTTATTTTATTTTATCGATCATAATCATATTTCACTATTCACTTCCCCTCTAGTGGAATTTCATTTGGTATCAGAGCAGGTTTGCTGGTTTCGACATAACAAGTCTTCCAGCACAAATGGCATCTACCTCTTATGCTCGTGATATTGAAGGTCAACACGCATCTCGTCCTCCCTTCTTCAATGGCTCCAACTATGGATATTGGAAGTGCAGAATGACTATCTTTCTCAAATCCATAGACTTTGCTGTATGGAAAATTGTTGAGCATCCATACACATCTCCATCCGCAGACTATAACTTATGGTCTGATGAAGAAAAGAAAATGGCAAACCTAAATGCAAAGGCTATGAATGCCTTATATTGTGCCATTGATCAGAATGAATTCAACAGAATATCTATATGTGAATCTGCATATGACATTTGGCATTCTTTGGAGGTTATTCATGAAGGAACCAACAAAGTAAAACAAGCCAAAATATCATCTCTTGTTAGAAAATATGAGTTGTTCAAAATGAACAAAGATGAACCCATCACAGAGATGTTTACCAGATTCACCAACATCACCAACGATCTGAAATCTCTGGGTGTAACATATTCCCAGACTGAAAAGGTGAAGAAAATCTTGAGATCTCTCACAACTGATTGGGAGAAAAAGACTACTGCTATTGAAGAAGCTCAAGATCTATCTAAACTTACATTGGACGACTTAATAGGCAATCTTATGGCCTATGAAGTCCACATCAAAGAAAGAAGGGAAGAAGAGCAACCAGTAAAGAAAACTCTAGCTTTCCCAGCCCTATCTGAGAATGAAGACTCAGATAAAGAATCAGAAATTGCGCTACTTACCAGAAAATTCCAGCGCTTCATGAGAAGGAACCGACTTCCAAAAAGGCACAAGGAAAGAAAAGATCTTAAAGAAGATCCCATGTGCTTTCAGTGTAATAAGCCAGGCCACTTAAAACGTGACTGTCTACTTCTCAAAAGAAAGTCCAAAACTGAGGAACCAAAGAAGAGGTTCTTCAAGAAAAAGGCTCTGCATGCTCAATGGGATGATTCAGAACCATCCACTAGTGAAGAGTCAAGTGATGATGAAGCCGAAACTGCGAATATGTGCTTCATGGCAAATGAAGATTTGATAATTGGTATTGGAAATATTGGTAACATAGACAAACATCTTATCAAAGACGTTCTCCTTGTTAAAGGCTTAAAACATAACCTACTAAGTATCAGTCAAATGTGTGACACAAGTTATAATGTTAGCTTTAATCATGATGCATGCCTCATAGCTGACACAAATGAAAACATCATCTTAAAAGGTATAAGAAAGAATAATATATATGAACTATACCTAGAAAACATCACAGAACATTGCCTCATAGCTAATAATGACACTCAACATCTATGGCACATGAGAATGGGCCATGGCAATTCTAAATACATGTCTAAACTAGCTAAAGATAAGTTAGTACGTGGGTTACACAACATATCTTTTAAAAAGGATTATTTTTGGGATGCATGTCAATTAGGAAAATTGTCAAAATCTTCTTTCAAATCAAAGAATGTCATTTCAAGTAAAAGACCCTTAGAGCTTCTCCACCTGGACCTTTTTGGTCCTTCTAGGGTAGCTAGCCTTAATCATAATAGATATGCTTTTGTCATTGTAGATGATTACTCAAGATTTACTTGGGTAATATTTTTGAAAAACAAAAGTGACACGTTTTGTCAGTTTGAAATCTTATGTAAAAAATTACAAAACGAAAAATCATGTTCTATTGTTAAAATCCGTAGTGACCATGGAGGAGAATTTGAAAATGAACTTTTTGAAATTTTTTGTAACTTGCATGGTATTTCTCATAACTTTGCCTTTCCTAGAGCTGCACCTCAAAATGGTGTAGTAGAAAGAAAGAATAGAACCCTTCAGGAATCTGCCAGGACTATGCTCCAACACAATAATCTTGCAAAATCTTTTTGGGCAGAAGCTGTTAATACTGCATGCTACATAACAAATAGAGTTCTCATTAGACCCTTATTAAATAAAACTCCCTATGAACTATTCTATGACAGAACTCCAAGAATAGACTATTTCAAAGTCTTTGGATGTAAATGCTTTATCCTAAACACAAAAGATAGCCTGGATAAGTTTGATGCTAAATCTGTTGAAGGCATATTCTTAGGATATTCAAGTCATAGTAAAGCATACAGAGTTTTCAATAAGAGTCATAATACTATTGAAGAATCTATGCATGTTAGTTTTTGTGAATCTATTGATCAATCTGTTCATATACAAACTAATGATGATGATGTTGAAAGTACAGATTTATTTTTAGATAACACAACTAAGTCTAATGAAGATGATCACCAAAGAACCTTCGTCGATATCAAAGATCATCCTCAAAAGCAGATTTTGGGAGAACTAACAAAGGGGGTTCAAACTAGAGCTCAGCTAGAACGGATTGCAAACATGGCATTCATTTCTCAACTTGAACCAAAGAAGATTGATGAAGCCATCATTGATGAGTTCTGGATGCTAGCCATGACTGAAGAACTGAATCAATTCCAAAGAAATGACGTTTGGGATCTTGTACCTAGACCAAAGGATCATCCAATCATTGGGACAAGATGGATCTTCAGAAACAAGCTAGACGAAACGGGTAATGTTATAAGAAACAAGGCCAGACTAGTAGCTCAAGGATACAACCAGGAGGAAGGTATTGACTTTGATGAAACATTTGCTCCTGTTGCTAGACTTGAATCTATTAGAATGCTCTTAGCATATGCAAGCTATATGGATTTCAAATTATTTCAAATGGATGTTAAAAGTGCTTTCTTAAATGGTTTTATAAATAAAGAAGTCTATGTAAAACAACCTCCAGGATTTGAAAATGAACAATACCCAGATCATGTTTTTAAACTCAAACGTGCTTTATATGGTTTAAAACAAGCACCTCGTGCTTGGTACGAAAGACTTAAAACCTTTTTATTAAAAACTGGTTTTTTTGTTAGCAAAGCAGATTCTACACTATTTGTCAAAGTAGTGAATAATCATACCCTAATTGTTCAAATTTATGTCGACGACATCATCTTTGGATCTTCTAACATCACTCTCTGTGAAGATTTTTCTAAGTCCATGCAGAAGGAATTCGAAATGAGTATGATGGGAGAACTCACCTACTTTCTTGGACTGCATATTAAGCAAACCAAGGATGGAGTTTTCATCAATCAATCTAAGTATGCTCATGAACTTCTGAAGAGGTTCAACATGAACTCAACTGCTTCAAAATCCACTCCTATGAGCACTACTACTGTGTTGGACAAAGATGAAGATGGTAAGACTGTTGATACAAAAGTATACCGAGGTATGATAGGATCACTTCTTTATTTAACTGCTAGCCGTCCAGATATAATGTTTAGTGTTTGCTTGTGTGCTAGATTTCAGTCAAATCCAAAAGAATCACATCTTAAAGCTGTAAAAAGAATAATGAGATATTTAAAAGACAGTTGATTTTGGATTATTCTATTCAAAATCCTCTACATTTGATCTAATCTCATACAGTGATGCTGACTTTGCTGGAAGTAAATCTGACAGAAAAAGCACAAGTGAAACATGTCACATGCTAGGGCACTCACTAGTATCATGGTTCAGTAAGAAACAAAATTGTGTATCATTATCAACTACTGAAGCCGAATACATTGCTGCTAGCCTAGCTTGTACTCAAGTTATCTGGATGAAACAAACTTTAAGAGATTTTGGTTTAAATTTTGAAAATACAACTATTTTCTGTGATAATACGAGTGCTATAAACCTATCTAAGAATCCTATTTTACACTCACGAACTAAGCACATTCAAATAAGACACCACTTCTTAAGAGAACAAGTCTTAAACAACATAATTAAACTAGAATTCATACCCACTAATCAACAGTTAGCAGACATATTCACTAAACCATTAAAACATGAAGACTTCACACGAATTAGAAGAAAACTAGGAATATGCAAACTAAGTGACTTATAAATTAATCACACTTAATATAATACTTCTTATAAGTCTTGTTTAAATCTTATTTTAAATTACTTTCCTTCTTATCGATTTTAGTTAGTCAAACTAAGTTTCCATATTCACGTATTCTTATAAGACACATTCATTATGTCATTCAACTTGTCATCTTTCAAGTACACATCCATTAAAACTTCTTGTCCTATCTCCTTTCTCTCATATCCATAAAAATAATTGTATTAAAAGCCATCATAACAATGTTCACATCACTCAACTCCTTTAATATTTTTTGTCCCTTATGAAAACTTGTCTTACGATAAAATTGTTTCACCTCTCTACTTAGTTTATGAGAACTCATACTCTTCATTAGTTAAAATCGAATGACTAGTTGATCTCTTTAAAAGATCTAGTTGCTATATTCACACGTAAATTTTTTACTATATCATATATTATATCATAGCCCAACAAACTATCTATTATCATCTCTTTTGTATACAAATTTAGCCTACGTTTTTGTCTACTCTTGTTTAAAATTTAACCTTGTCGAGTTTCTTTAAATAAATCATATCAATCATAACTTTATGTCTTTCATCAATTTTTTTTTCCTTCACAAAAATTCATATATGTCTCATCATCTCTCTCACCACTAGTCTAAGTCAAAATATGTCCTCATATCCACGTATACTCTTAAAAAAAAAAAAACTAAAATTACAAATATTAATCAAGAAACATTTTTTTTGGGGCACTCTTTTCTTTAAAATGTCATATCTTTCAAAGTACACATCACATGATCACCCTATGACCTTTCTTTCCATCCCTGACCTTGTCTCTCTCTTATTGTATATCTCTCTAAAATCGAGAACCTTTAAAGTCTTGCCTCCAAGCAAAGCTTTATTTATTCTATCTCTACTTTATGTCATATCTAAATCAAGTAAATGTTGTCCTTTATTTTCTTTCTCTCCTTTCTAGATATCCACATCATCTTTTTTATGTCTTTAACTCTCCATTCACGAATTTAGAATCCTTCCACATTGAGTAACAAGTTGTTTGTTTTATTAGGCCATTATTTTTTAAGATCAATCATTTTTTTTATTCAACATGACACCCCATACTCTATTAATGTTTTCTCTCACTAGTCGATAAACTCACCCATAGTAAAATCTATATATTTCAATACTATGTCCTCCTCAATCTAATATAATACACTATCCTCAAACATTGATTTGATTTGTCATTCACTAGTCTCTTAACTTACTCCTCACAGATTTCCTTATTTGACTAAAATCTAAAAATTACTCACTTCCAATGTCATTCATTTCATATCAACAATTATTTTCTTCCTTCTATTTAATCAATTGGTTCATCTCTTACCATTCCATTCGAACTTTTTTATCCTTATACAAACTTTCTCTCGGTTCTAGCTCCTTTCTCTCCTAGTGATTTATTTTCAAGGCATTCGATAATGGCTTCCTCCTCTACCAATCTGATCACCTCCGCCGATCTAAGGTATCCTGATTTGTTTCACACCTACAACTCACTCTGCTCTCGCTCCATTCATGAAGGAAAATTGATCAACTTTGACGACTTCAAGTTCTTCGACTTAGACACCTATCTCCCTGAACTCAAACCTCTCATAGGATCTTCATCTCCAGCTGCCTACTATTCCGAACTAGTCCGACTGTTTTACACCAACTTCTCTTCTGATCATGAACAAACCTCAATCACCAGCAAAGTCCGAGAACAGCTGATGATTTTTGATGCTTCCGACCTAGGTAGAATTCTAAACTTACCTTCCACCGGTACCGACCTTAACACCATAGTACCAATCAACCGATCGGTACTTCAAAAAATACTTCTCTGCACCAACTGCTACCAACTTCCGTGGCACATGAGGAATCTCCAACCTCATGCTCAGCTAATTGCCCAGATTCTTCTCCACAACATCTATCCCAAGCATCCCCGCCAGGGATTAGTTCCTCGAAAAATCTCTCTTCTTATCTACGCAATCCTTTCTTCTCTTCCGATAAATTGGTCATCCATTATTTTCGACCTCTTTATTCGTTATCAAAAATTTGAGCCTCTTCTTTTTGGGTGTTTTATAACTCCCATTCTCAAATACTTCCAAGTACCACTTCACAACGAAGTCATCCTCCATCCCTCTCACGTCCTCGATGGTACCACCTTCAATCTAAGGTCCCTGCACATGCCCGGCTCTGATGAAGCAGATCCAATGTCCTTCTTCAATTACTTTTCTGCTATGATGGATATCGAGAAAACTCAGGATCGAATCCTTCGTAATCAAGCCCTGTTGCAGCAGACTCGCAAGCGGAATCGTGCCAACCGGACACCTTCACCTTCTCCACCTTCGAGATAGACTCATTTTTTTATCTATATATATTTGGTCTGTAATAACTTTTAATCCTTTCGGTCTGTATTTTTTTTACTCTAATCCCTCCTTTTTGTCCATGACAAAGGGGGAGAAAACCTGTCTCCATTATTGGAGAAATATTCTCTCTTTAAACATTATTTCACTTTTTTATCATATTATTATTTCTATGCATAATGTCTTTTTGACAGGGGGAGCATATTTTGTCATCATCAAAAAGGGGGAGAATGTTGAGAAACTCGGTTTTGATGTAACATAATATGATACACTGTCTTATTTGATTTTATATGATAGGATAATATGTTCTCTTGAAATAATGTTATATTATGACTGAATATGTTTTGCCTTAAATCTAACGAGTATTTGATGCAAGGATATCTCACCCAATAAGGATGGAGACTTCCTGTTCAAGTACAACTATGGTGCAATCATACTCCTTGAAGAAAAAGTTTGATGAGCCATGCTTTCCTAAAGCTCAAATAAAGAAATCGGCTACCTCAAGATGAAGATTTTTTCTTCTTTAGAGTCATATGTAACAGAACCTTCAGGAACTTGCATTTTGCATATTACATACTCATTCATACATACTATATCATAAAAGTATACGATAGTTTCAAAAAGCTTCTTTTTTGAAAACCAATAAGTGTACCTTCTTACAACCTTTTATGAAAAAGACATTTTGTCATATAATAATTGTACCTTCTTACAACCTTTTATGAAAAAGACATTTTATCATTGTACCTTACACTATATACAAGACAACATAAAAAAAGGAATGTAGGAAAAAGACAAAAACATAAAATCGACTACATAAGAAAAACAAATAAAATATGTTTTTGAAAAGACTTTAGTTATCTTCTCTAATGAAATGTTTCTTAAATACAAGAAGAAGACAAAAACATAAATCGGCTACACATAAGAAAAACAAATAAAATATGGTTTTAAAAGGACTCTAGTTACCTTTTTTTATATAACCATAGAATGTCGACTTACTTGAAGTCATCATTCTCTCTACAAAGCATTAAATGCCTTCTGTAACAAATCCTTTCTAAATATCCTTCCCAAAGAATGTCGACCTTCTTTTTGGTCCTCATTC
Source organism: Nuphar pumila (assembly GCF_984573655.1). Taxonomy (NCBI): domain Eukaryota; kingdom Viridiplantae; phylum Streptophyta; class Magnoliopsida; order Nymphaeales; family Nymphaeaceae; genus Nuphar; species Nuphar pumila. Next base: position 50,469,534 of record NC_143265.1, on the reverse strand, counting down.
TCTCTGGAGACTTTGAAATACACTACATAAAGAATACACTTGACATGACTATGTACAAATAAATATCTCAAAGCACTCATAGTACTTACACTCATTTAAAGTAAAGAAGTACTAATGTACCTCAAATCATTAATTAGAATAAAGACAAAACTACAACCCAACGTTCAAATGTACTATTGTAAGAAATAGACTTTTTACATAAAATATGTATTACCTAAAAATATTACAACGACTAGTGTACCCTCTATTTCACCTTTATGAAAAAAGGCATTCTCGAACTTCTCTAAAAGATGTTTTTGAAATGACCTAACATTTCACATTTCAAAAAGTTACAATTCCAAAATGTAACGACTACTTTTTATAAGCTATATAAACACACACACATAAACTATTCACAGAAGAGGAATGAAATAGACGTGTGAGCTTACAAAGCGAAAAATTTTCTATTCGTGATTTGAAAAGAGAGCCTTGAATAAGAAAGAGAAAAAGAAAAAGAAAGAAAAGAGAAAAAGTCAAGTCCAGCTCTTTGACAAAGAGTATCCTCTGAGTGACAAACAGAACATTCTTAGAATCCTTCATTCGTGCATTCATATCATTCTGAAGGTTCTATAGGAAGTATTGCAACTCTGTTTATCCACTGTATTCCTTCTTTGTTTAAAGAAGTAGACCTCTGTGAAAGAGGGTGTTGCCCTTCTCTGTTGAGAGAAGAAGACCTCTTGGGAAGAGGGTGTGCCCCTTCTCTGTTGAGAGAAGAAGACCTCTTGGGAAGAGGGTGTTGTACTATTTATCCGGTGACTCGGATGTTATAGTGGAAATCTCAAGTGGTTTGCTTGGGGACTGGATGTAGGTCTAGATATTGACCGAACCAGTATAACTTCTGTGTTTTATGTGTTGTGCCTTATTGCTTAGTTATTTTATTTTATCGATCATAATCATATTTCACTATTCACTTCCCCTCTAGTGGAATTTCATTTGGTATCAGAGCAGGTTTGCTGGTTTCGACATAACAAGTCTTCCAGCACAAATGGCATCTACCTCTTATGCTCGTGATATTGAAGGTCAACACGCATCTCGTCCTCCCTTCTTCAATGGCTCCAACTATGGATATTGGAAGTGCAGAATGACTATCTTTCTCAAATCCATAGACTTTGCTGTATGGAAAATTGTTGAGCATCCATACACATCTCCATCCGCAGACTATAACTTATGGTCTGATGAAGAAAAGAAAATGGCAAACCTAAATGCAAAGGCTATGAATGCCTTATATTGTGCCATTGATCAGAATGAATTCAACAGAATATCTATATGTGAATCTGCATATGACATTTGGCATTCTTTGGAGGTTATTCATGAAGGAACCAACAAAGTAAAACAAGCCAAAATATCATCTCTTGTTAGAAAATATGAGTTGTTCAAAATGAACAAAGATGAACCCATCACAGAGATGTTTACCAGATTCACCAACATCACCAACGATCTGAAATCTCTGGGTGTAACATATTCCCAGACTGAAAAGGTGAAGAAAATCTTGAGATCTCTCACAACTGATTGGGAGAAAAAGACTACTGCTATTGAAGAAGCTCAAGATCTATCTAAACTTACATTGGACGACTTAATAGGCAATCTTATGGCCTATGAAGTCCACATCAAAGAAAGAAGGGAAGAAGAGCAACCAGTAAAGAAAACTCTAGCTTTCCCAGCCCTATCTGAGAATGAAGACTCAGATAAAGAATCAGAAATTGCGCTACTTACCAGAAAATTCCAGCGCTTCATGAGAAGGAACCGACTTCCAAAAAGGCACAAGGAAAGAAAAGATCTTAAAGAAGATCCCATGTGCTTTCAGTGTAATAAGCCAGGCCACTTAAAACGTGACTGTCTACTTCTCAAAAGAAAGTCCAAAACTGAGGAACCAAAGAAGAGGTTCTTCAAGAAAAAGGCTCTGCATGCTCAATGGGATGATTCAGAACCATCCACTAGTGAAGAGTCAAGTGATGATGAAGCCGAAACTGCGAATATGTGCTTCATGGCAAATGAAGATTTGATAATTGGTATTGGAAATATTGGTAACATAGACAAACATCTTATCAAAGACGTTCTCCTTGTTAAAGGCTTAAAACATAACCTACTAAGTATCAGTCAAATGTGTGACACAAGTTATAATGTTAGCTTTAATCATGATGCATGCCTCATAGCTGACACAAATGAAAACATCATCTTAAAAGGTATAAGAAAGAATAATATATATGAACTATACCTAGAAAACATCACAGAACATTGCCTCATAGCTAATAATGACACTCAACATCTATGGCACATGAGAATGGGCCATGGCAATTCTAAATACATGTCTAAACTAGCTAAAGATAAGTTAGTACGTGGGTTACACAACATATCTTTTAAAAAGGATTATTTTTGGGATGCATGTCAATTAGGAAAATTGTCAAAATCTTCTTTCAAATCAAAGAATGTCATTTCAAGTAAAAGACCCTTAGAGCTTCTCCACCTGGACCTTTTTGGTCCTTCTAGGGTAGCTAGCCTTAATCATAATAGATATGCTTTTGTCATTGTAGATGATTACTCAAGATTTACTTGGGTAATATTTTTGAAAAACAAAAGTGACACGTTTTGTCAGTTTGAAATCTTATGTAAAAAATTACAAAACGAAAAATCATGTTCTATTGTTAAAATCCGTAGTGACCATGGAGGAGAATTTGAAAATGAACTTTTTAAAATTTTTTGTAACTTGCATGGTATTTCTCATAACTTTGCCTTTCCTAGAGCTGCACCTCAAAATGGTGTAGTAGAAAGAAAGAATAGAACCCTTCAGGAATCTGCCAGGACTATGCTCCAACACAATAATCTTGCAAAATCTTTTTGGGCAGAAGCTGTTAATACTGCATGCTACATAACAAATAGAGTTCTCATTAGACCCTTATTAAATAAAACTCCCTATGAACTATTCTATGACAGAACTCCAAGAATAGACTATTTCAAAGTCTTTGGATGTAAATGCTTTATCCTAAACACAAAAGATAGCCTGGATAAGTTTGATGCTAAATCTGTTGAAGGCATATTCTTAGGATATTCAAGTCATAGTAAAGCATACAGAGTTTTCAATAAGAGTCATAATACTATTGAAGAATCTATGCATGTTAGTTTTTGTGAATCTATTGATCAATCTGTTCATATACAAACTAATGATGATGATGTTGAAAGTACAGATTTATTTTTAGATAACACAGCTAAGTCTAATGAAGATGATCACCAAAGAACCTTCGTCGATATCAAAGATCATCCTCAAAAGCAGATTTTGGGAGAACTAACAAAGGGGGTTCAAACTAGAGCTCAGCTAGAACGGATTGCAAACATGGCATTCATTTCTCAACTTGAACCAAAGAAGATTGATGAAGCCATCATTGATGAGTTCTGGATGCTAGCCATGACTGAAGAACTGAATCAATTCCAAAGAAATGACGTTTGGGATCTTGTACCTAGACCAAAGGATCATCCAATCATTGGGACAAGATGGATCTTCAGAAACAAGCTAGACGAAACGGGTAATGTTATAAGAAACAAGGCCAGACTAGTAGCTCAAGGATACAACCAGGAGGAAGGTATTGACTTTGATGAAACATTTGCTCCTGTTGCTAGACTTGAATCTATTAGAATGCTCTTAGCATATGCAAGCTATATGGATTTCAAATTATTTCAAATGGATGTTAAAAGTGCTTTCTTAAATGGTTTTATAAATGAAGAAGTCTATGTAAAACAACCTCCAGGATTTGAAAATGAACAATACCCAGATCATGTTTTTAAACTCAAACGTGCTTTATATGGTTTAAAACAAGCACCTCGTGCTTGGTACGAAAGACTTAAAACCTTTTTATTAAAAACTGGTTTTTTTGTTAGCAAAGCAGATTCTACACTATTTGTCAAAGTAGTGAATAATCATACCCTAATTGTTCAAATTTATGTCGACGACATCATCTTTGGATCTTCTAACAGCACTCTCAGTGAAGATTTTTCTAAGTCCATGCAGAAGGAATTCGAAATGAGTATGATGGGAGAACTCACCTACTTTCTTGGACTGCATATTAAGCAAACCAAGGATGGAGTTTTCATCAATCAATCTAAGTATGCTCATGAACTTCTGAAGAGGTTCAACATGAACTCAACTGCTTCAAAATCCACTCCTATGAGCACTACTACTGTGTTGGACAAAGATGAAGATGGTAAGACTGTTGATACAAAAGTATACCGAGGTATGATAGGATCACTTATTTATTTAACTGCTAGCCGTCCAGATATAATGTTTAGTGTTTGCTTGTGTGCTAGATTTCAGTCAAATCCAAAAGAATCACATCTTAAAGCTGTAAAAAGAATAATGAGATATTTAAAAGACAGTTGATTTTGGATTATTCTATTCAAAATCCTCTACATTTGATCTAATCTCATACAGTGATGCTGACTTTGCTGGAAGTAAATCTGACAGAAAAAGCACAAGTGAAACATGTCACATGCTAGGGCACTCACTAGTATCATGGTTCAGTAAGAAACAGAATTGTGTATCATTATCAACTACTGAAGCCGAATACATTGCTGCTAGCCTAGCTTGTACTCAAGTTATCTGGATGAAACAAACTTTAAGAGATTTTGGTTTAAATTTTGAAAATACAACTATTTTCTGTGATAATACGAGTGCTATAAACCTATCTAAGAATCCTATTTTACACTCACGAACTAAGCACATTCAAATAAGACACCACTTCTTAAGAGAACAAGTCTTAAACAACATAATTAAACTAGAATTCATACCCACTAATCAACAGTTAGCAGACATATTCACTAAACCATTAAAACATGAAGACTTCACACGAATTAGAAGAGAACTAGGAATATGCAAACTAAGTGACTTATAAATTAATCACACTTAATATAATACTTCTTATAAGTCTTGTTTAAATCTTATTTTAAATTACTTTCCTTCTTATCGATTTTAGTTAGTCAAACTAAGTTTCCATATTCACGTATTCTTATAAGACACATTCTTTATGTCATTCAACTTGTCATCTTTCAAGTACACATCCATTAAAACTTCTTGTCCTATCTCCTTTCTCTCATATCCATAAAAATAATTGTATTAAAAGCCATCATAACAATGTTCACATCACTCAACTCCTTTAATATTTTTTGTCCCTTATGAAAACTTGTCTTACGATAAAATTGTTTCACCTCTCTACTTAGTTTATGAGAACTCATACTCTTCATTAGTTAAAATCGAATGACTAGTTGATCTCTTTAAAAGATCTAGTTGCTATATTCACACGTAAATTTTTTACTATATCATCTATTATATCATAGCCCAACAAACTATCTATTATCATCTCTTTTGTATACAAATTTAGCCTACGTTTTTGTCTACTCTTGTTTAAAACTTAACCTTGTCGAGTTTCTTTAAATAAATCATATCAATCATAACTTTATGTCTTTCATCAATTTTTTTTTCCTTCACAAAAATTCATATATGTCTCATCATCTCTCTCACCACTAGTCTAAGTCAAAATATGTCCTTCTCATATCCACGTATACTCTTAAAAAAAAAAAAACTAAAATTACAAATATTAATCAAGAAACATTTTTTTTGGGGCACTCTTTTCTTTAAAATGTCATATCTTTCAAAGTACACATCACATGATCACCCTATGACCTTTCTTTCCATCCCTGACCTTGTCTCTCTCTTATTGTATATCTCTCTAAAATCGAGAACCTTTAAAGTCTTGCCTCCAAGCAAACCTTTATTTATTCTATCTCTACTTTATGTCATATCTAAATCAAGTAAATGTTGTCCTTTATTTTCTTTCTCTCCTCTCTAGATATCCACATCATCTTTTTTATGTCTTTAACTCTCCATTCACGAATTTAGAATCCTTCCACATTGAGTAACAAGTTGTTTGTTTTATTAGGCCATTATTTTTTAAGATCAATCATTTTTTTTATTCAACATGACACCCCATACTCTATTAATGTTTTCTCTCACTAGTCGATAAACTCACCCATAGTAAAATCTATAAATTTCAATACTATGTCCTCCTCAATCTAATATAATACACTATCCTCAAACATTGATTTGATTTGTCATTCACTAGTCTCTTAACTTACTCCTCACAGATTTCCTTATTTGACTAAAATCTAAAAATTACTCACTTCCAATGTCATTCATCTCATATCAACAATTATTTTCTTCCTTCTATTTAATCAATTGGTTCATCTCTTACCATTCCATTCGAACTTTTCTATCCTTATACAAACTTTCTCTCGGTTCTAGCTCCTTTCTCTCCTAGTGATTTATTTTCAAGGCATTCAATAATGGCTTCCTCCTCTACCAATCTGATCACCTCCGCCGATCTAAGGTATCTTGATTTGTTTCACACCTACAACTCACTCTGCTCTCGCCCCATTCATGAAGGAAAATTGATCAACTTTGACGACTTCAAGTTCTTCGACTTAGACACCTATCTCCCTGAACTCAAACCTCTCATAGGATCTTCATCTCCAGCTGCCTACTATTCCGAACTAGTCCGACTGTTTTACACCAACTTCTCTTCTGATCATGAACAAACCTCAATCACCAGCAAAGTCCGAGAACAACTGATGATTTTCGATGCTTCCAACCTAGGTAGAATTCTAAACTTACCTTCCACCGGTACCGACCTTAACACCATAGTACCAATCAACCGATCGGTACTTCAAAAAATACTTCTCTGCACCAACTGCTACCAACTTCCGTGGCACATGAGGAATCTCCAACCTCATGCTCAGCTACTTGCCCAGATTCTTCTCCACAACATCTATCCCAAGCATCCCCGCCAGGGATTAGTTCCTCGAAGAATCTCTCTTCTTATCTACGCAATCCTTTCTTCTCTTTCGATAAATTGGTCATCCATTATTTTCGACCTCTTTATTCGTTATCAGAAATTTGAGCCTCTTCTTTTTGGGTGTTTTATAACTCCCATTCTCAAATACTTCCAAGTACCACTTCACAACGAAGTCATCCTCCATCCCTCTCATGTCCTCGATGGTACCACCTTCAATCTAAGGTCCCTGCACATGCCCGGCTCTGATGAAGCAGATCCAATGTCCTCCTTCAATTACTTTTCTGCTATGATGGATATCGAGAAAACTCATGATCGAATCCTTCGTAATCAAGCCCTGTTGCAGCAGACTCGCAAGCGGAATCGTGCCAACCGGACACCTTCACCTTCTCCACCTTCGAGATAGACTCATTTTTTTATCTATATATATTTGGTCTGTAATAACTTTTAATCCTTTCGGTCTGTATTTTTTTTACTCTAATCCCTCCTTTTTGTCCATGACAAAGGGGGAGAAAACCTGTCTCCATTATTGGAGAAATATTCTCTCTTTAAACATTATTTCACTTTTTTATCATATTATTATTTCTATGCATAATGTCTTTTTGACAGGGGGAGCATATTTTGTCATCATCAAAAAGGGGGAGAATGTTGAGAAACTCGGTTTTGATGTAACATAATATGATACACTGTCTTATTTGATTTTATATGATAGGATAATATGTTCTCATGAAATAATGTTATATTATGACTGAATATGTTTTGCCTTAAATCTAACGAGTATTTGATGCAAGGATATCTTACCCAATAAGGATGGAGACTTTCTGTTCAAGTACAACTATGGTGCAATCATACTCCTTGAAGAAAAAACTTGATGAGCCATGCTTTCCTAAAGCTCAAATAAAGAAATCGGCTACCTCAAGATGAAGATTTTTTCTTCTTTAGAGTCATATGTAACAGAACCTTCAGGAACTTGCATTTTGCATATTACATACTCATTCATACATACTATATCATAAAAGTATACGATAGTTTCAAAAAGCTTCTTTTTTGAAAACCAATAAGTGTACCTTCTTACAACCTTTTATGAAAAAGACATTTTGTCATACAATAATTGTACCTTCTTACAACCTTTTATGAAAAAGACATTTTATCATTGTACCTTACACTATATACAAGACAACATAAAAAAAGGAATGTAGGAAAAAGACAAAAACATAAAATCGACTACATAAGAAAAACAAATAAAATATGTTTTTGAAAAGACTTTAGTTATCTTCTCTAATGAAATGTTTCTTAAATACAAGAAGAAGACAAAAACATAAATCGGCTACACATAAGAAAGACAAATAAAATATGGTTTTAAAACGACTCTAGTTACCTTTTTTTATATAACCATAGAATGTCGACTTACTTGAAGTCATCATTCTCTCTACAAAGCATTAAATGCCTTCTGTAACAAATCCTTTCTAAATATCCTTCCCAAAGAATGTCGACCTTCTTTTTGGTCCTCATTCTCTCTGGAGACTTTGAAATACACTACATAAAGAATACACTTGACATGACTATATACAAATAAATATCTCAAAGCACTCATAGTACTTACACTCATTTAAAGTAAAGAAGTACTAATGTACCTCAAATCATTAATTAGAATAAAGACAAAACTACAACCCAACGTTCAAATGTACTATTGTAAGAAATAGACTTTTTACATAAAATATGTATTACCTAAAAATATTACAACGACTAGTGTACCCTCTATTTCACATTTATGGAAAAAGGCATTCTCGAACTTCTCTAAAAGATGTTTTTGAAATGACCTAACATTTCACATTTCAAAAAGTTACAATTCCAAAATGTAACGACTACTTTTTATAAGCTATATAAACACACACACATAAACTATTCACAGAAGAGGAATGAAATAGACGTGTGAGCTTACAAAGCGAAAATTTTTCTATTCGTGATTTGAAAAGAGAGCCTTGAAAAAGAAAGAGAAAAAGAAAAAGAAAGAAAAGAGAAAAAGTCAAGTCCAGCTCTTTGACAAAGAGTATCCTCTGAGTGACAAACAGAACATTCTTAGAATCCTTCATTCGTGCATTCATATCATTCTGAAGGTTCTATAGGAAGTATTGCAACTCTGTTTATCCACTGTATTCCTTCTTTGTTTAAAGAAGTAGACCTCTGTGAAAGAGGGTGTTGCCCTTCTCTGTTGAGAGAAAAAGACCTCTTGGGAAGAGGGTGTGCCCCTTCTCTGTTTAGAGAAGAAGACCTCTTGGGAAGAGGGTGTTGTACTATTTATCCGGTGACTCGGATGTTATAGTGGAAATCTCAAGTGGTTTGCTTGGGGACTGGATGTAGGTCTGGATATTGACCGAACCAGTATAACTTCAGTGTTTTATGTGTTGTGCATTATTGCTTAGTTATTTTATTTTATCGATCATAATCATATTTCACTATTCACCCCCCCTCTAGTGGAATTTCATTTGGTATCAGAGCAGGTTTGCTGGTTTCGACATAACAAGTCTTCCAGCACAAATGGCATCTACCTCTTATGCTCATGATATTGAAGGTCAACACGCATCTCGTCCTCCCTTCTTCAATGGCTCCAACTATGGATATTGGAAGTGCAGAATGGCTATCTTTCTCAAATCCATAGACTTTGCTGTATGGAAAATTGTTGAGCATCCATACACATCTCCATCCGCAGACTATAACTTATGGTCTGATGAAGAAAAGAAAATGGCAAACCTAAATGCAAAGGCTATAAATGCCTTATATTGTGCCATTGATCAGAATGAATTCAACAGAATATCTATATGTGAATCTGCATATGACATTTGGCATTCTTTGGAGGTTATTCATGAAGGAACCAACAAAGTAAAAGAAGCCAAAATATCATCTCTTGTTAGAAAATATGAGTTGTTCAAAATGAACAAAGATGAACCCATCACAGAGATGTTTACCAGATTCACCAACATCACCAACGATCTGAAATCTCTGGGTGTAACATATTCCCAGACTGAAAAGGTGAAGAAAATCTTGAGATCTCTCACAACTGATTGGGAGAAAAAGACTACTGCTATTGAAGAAGCTCAAGATCTATCTAAACTTACATTGGACGACTTAATAGGCAATCTTATGGCCTATGAAGTCCACATCAAAGAAAGAAGGAAAGAAGAGCAACCAGTAAAGAAAACTCTAGCTTTCCCAGCCCTATCTGAGAATGAAGACTCAGATAAAGAATCAGAAATTGCGCTACTTACCAGAAAATTCCAGCGCTTCATGAGAAGGAACCGGCTTCCAAACAGGCACAAGGAAAGAAAAGATCTTAAAGAAGATCCCATGTGCTTTCAGTGTAATAAGCCAGGCCACTTAAAACGTGACTGTCCACTTCTCAAAAGAAAGTCCAAAACTGAGGAACCAAAGAAGAGGTTCTTCAAGAAAAAGGCTCTGCATGCTCAATGAGATGATTCAGAACCATCCACTAGTGAAGAGTCAAGTGATGATGAAGCCGAAACTGCGAATATGTGCTTCATGGCAAACGAAAGTTCGGTAAGTGAAATCTCTGATTTTTCCTTTGAAGAACTTCTAGATGCTTTTCAAGATCTATTTGAAGAATCTAGAAAATTGAGTTTCAAAAATAAAGTTTTAAAATCTGAAAATTTAAAGCTTTCTCAAGAGAATGAAAAACTCAGCAGTGAAAATTCTGAGTTGAAAAAGAAAAATCTTTTGCTTATGTCTGAAATTTCTTCTACTAGCTCCAAAACTTAAAATATGCAAGTAGAGATTTCAGAGCTAAAAAGTAAAACTAAGAACCTCATGAAAACGGTCTTCAAGTTTACTAAAGGTAAAGAGAACTTGGATAAACTCTTATCCTCTCAGAAGGTCTCTTTTTACAAGAATGGTATTGGCTACTCTCATTTCAAAAAACCTTCTTGTATAAATCAAAAGACCACGTTTGTGAAAAGTTCATCTCAACTAAATAAGGAGTATTACAATGTTAATCTTTTTAACTCCTCTAAAGAGATAGACAAACCCAAATCCAAATGGATATGGGTTCCAAAGTCTAACAAAAAAGGACCCGATTGGGTACCAAAAAGGAGATTTACTTGTTTTGCAGGCTCCAAAAAAGAACAGATGGATATTAGATAGTGGATGTTCAAAGCACATGACAGGACATCCAGACCTTTTTGCTGTTCTTCATCATAAAGAAGGAGGAACCGTCACCTTTGGAGATAACAACAAAGATTTGATAATTGGTATTGGAAATATTGGTAACATAGACAAACCTCTTATCAAAGACGTTCTCCTTGTTAAAGGCTTAAAACATAACCTACTAAGTATCAGTCAAATGTGTGACACAAGTTATAATGTTAGCTTTAATCATGATGCATGCCTCATAGCTGACACAAATGAAAACATCATCTTAAAAGGTATAAGAAAGAATAATATATATGAACTATACCTAGAAAACATCACAGAACATTGCCTCATAGCTAATAATGACACTCAACATCTATGGCACATGAGAATGGGCCATGGCAATTCTAAATACATGTCTAAACTAGCTAAAGATATGTTAGTACGTGGGTTACCCAACATATCTTTTAAAAAGGATTATTTTTGTGATGCATGTCAATTAGGAAAATTGTCAAAATCTTCTTTCAAATCAAAGAATGTCATTTCAAGTAAAAGACCCTTAGAGCTTCTCCACCTGGACCTTTTTGGTCCTTCTAGGGTAGCTAGCCTTAATCATAATAGATATGCTTTTGTCATTGTAGATGATTACTCAAGATTTACATGGGTAATATTTTTGAAAAACAAAAGTGACACGTTTTGTCAGTTTGAAATCTTATGTAAAAAATTACAAAACGAAAAATCATGTTCTATTGTTAAAATCCGTAGTGACCATGGAGGAGAATTTGAAAATGAACTTTTTGAAATTTTTTGTAACTTGCATGGTATTTCTCATAACTTTGCCTTTCCTAGAGCTGTACCTCAAAATGGTGTAGTAGAAAGAAAGAATAGAACCCTTCAGGAATCTGCCAGGACTATGCTCCAACACAATAATCTTGCAAAATCTTTTTGGGCAGAAGCTGTTAATACTGCATGCTACATAACAAATAGAGTTCTCATTAGACCCTTATTAAATAAAACTCCCTATGAACTATTCTATGACAGAACTCCAAGAATAGACTATTTCAAAGTCTTTGGATGTAAATGCTTTATCCTAAACACAAAAGATAGCCTGGATAAGTTTGATGCTAAATCTGTTGAAGGCATATTCTTAGGATATTCAAGTCATAGTAAAGCATACAGAGTTTTCAATAAGAGTCATAATACTATTGAAGAATCTATGCATGTTAGTTTTTGTGAATCTATTGATCAATCTGTTCATATACAAACTAATGATGATGATGTTGAAAGTACAGATTTATTTTTAGATAACACAGCTAAGTCTAATGAAGATGATCACCAAAGAACCTTCGTCGATATCAAAGATCATCCTCAAAAGCAGATTTTGGGAGAACTAACAAAGGGGGTTCAAACTAGAGCTCAGCTAGAACGGATTGCAAACATGGCATTCATTTCTCAACTTGAACCAAAGAAGATTGATGAAGCCATCATTGATGAGTTCTGGATGCTAGCCATGACTGAAGAACTGAATCAATTCCAAAGAAATGACGTTTGGGATCTTGTACCTAGACCAAAGGATCATCCAATCATTGGGACAAGATGGATCTTCAGAAACAAGCTAGACGAAACGGGTAATGTTATAAGAAACAAGGCCAGACTAGTAGCTCAAGGATACAACCAGGAGGAAGGTATTGACTTTGATGAAACATTTGCTCCTGTTGCTAGACTTGAATCTATTAGAATGCTCTTAGCATATGCAAGCTATATGGATTTCAAATTATTTCAAATGGATGTTAAAAGTGCTTTCTTAAATGGTTTTATAAATGAAGAAGTCTATGTAAAACAACCTCCAGGATTTGAAAATGAACAATACCCAGATCATGTTTTTAAACTCAAACGTGCTTTATATGGTTTAAAACAAGCACCTCGTGCTTGGTACGAAAGACTTAAAACCTTTTTATTAAAAACTGGTTTTTTTGTTAGCAAAGCAGATTCTACACTATTTGTCAAAGTAGTGAATAATCATACCCTAATTGTTCAAATTTATGTCGACGACATCATCTTTGGATCTTCTAACAGCACTCTCAGTGAAGATTTTTCTAAGTCCATGCAGAAGGAATTCGAAATGAGTATGATGGGAGAACTCACCTACTTTCTTGGACTGCATATTAAGCAAACCAAGGATGGAGTTTTCATCAATCAATCTAAGTATGCTCATGAACTTCTGAAGAGGTTCAACATGAACTCAACTGCTTCAAAATCCACTCCTATGAGCACTACTACTGTGTTGGACAAAGATGAAGATGGTAAGACTGTTGATACAAAAGTATACCGAGGTATGATAGGATCACTTCTTTATTTAACTGCTAGCCGTCCAGATATAATGTTTAGTGTTTGCTTGTGTGCTAGATTTCAGTCAAATCCAAAAGAATCACATCTTAAAGCTGTAAAAAGAATAATGAGATATTTAAAAGACAAAGTTGATTTTGGATTATTCTATTCAAAATCCTCTACATTTGATCTAATCTCATACAGTGATGCTGACTTTGCTGGAAGTAAATCTGACAGAAAAAGCACAAGTGAAACATGTCACATGCTAGGGCAATCACTAGTATCATGGTTCAGTAAGAAACAAAATTGTGTATCATTATCAACTACTGAAGCCGAATACATTGCTGCTAGCCTAGCTTGTACTCAAGTTATCTGGATGAAACAAACTTTAAGAGATTTTGGTTTAAATTTTGAAAATACAACTATTTTCTGTGATAATACGAGTGCTATAAACCTATCTAAGAATCCTATTTTACACTCACGAACTAAGCACATTCAAATAAGACACCACTTCTTAAGAGAACAAGTCTTAAACAACATAATTAAACTAGAATTCATACCCACTAATCAACAGTTAGCAGACATATTCACTAAACCATTAAAACATGAAGACTTCACACGAATTAGAAGAGAACTAGGAATATGCAAACTAAGTGACTTATAAATTAATCACACTTAATATAATACTTCTTATAAGTCTTGTTTAAATCTTATTTTAAATTACTTTCCTTCTTATCGATTTTAGTTAGTCAAACTAAGTTTCCATATTCACGTATTCTTATAAGACACATTCTTTATGTCATTCAACTTGTCATCTTTCAAGTACACATCCATTAAAACTTCTTGTCCTATCTCCTTTCTCTCATATCCATAAAAATAATTGTATTAAAAGCCATCATAACAATGTTCACATCACTCAACTCCTTTAATATTTTTTGTCCCTTATGAAAACTTGTCTTACGATAAAATTGTTTCACCTCTCTACTTAGTTTATGAGAACTCATACTCTTCATTAGTTAAAATCGAATGACTAGTTGATCTCTTTAAAAGATCTAGTTGCTATATTCACACGTAAATTTTTTACTATATCATCTATTATATCATAGCCCAACAAACTATCTATTATCATCTCTTTTGTATACAAATTTAGCCTACGTTTTTGTCTACTCTTGTTTAAAACTTAACCTTGTCGAGTTTCTTTAAATAAATCATATCAATCATAACTTTATGTCTTTCATCAATTTTTTTTTCCTTCACAAAAATTCATATATGTCTCATCATCTCTCTCACCACTAGTCTAAGTCAAAATATGTCCTTCTCATATCCACGTATACTCTTAAAAAAAAAAAAACTAAAATTACAAATATTAATCAAGAAACATTTTTTTTGGGGCACTCTTTTCTTTAAAATGTCATATCTTTCAAAGTACACATCACATGATCACCCTATGACCTTTCTTTCCATCCCTGACCTTGTCTCTCTCTTATTGTATATCTCTCTAAAATCGAGAACCTTTAAAGTCTTGCCTCCAAGCAAACCTTTATTTATTCTATCTCTACTTTATGTCATATCTAAATCAAGTAAATGTTGTCCTTTATTTTCTTTCTCTCCTCTCTAGATATCCACATCATCTTTTTTATGTCTTTAACTCTCCATTCACGAATTTAGAATCCTTCCACATTGAGTAACAAGTTGTTTGTTTTATTAGGCCATTATTTTTTAAGATCAATCATTTTTTTTATTCAACATGACACCCCATACTCTATTAATGTTTTCTCTCACTAGTCGATAAACTCACCCATAGTAAAATCTATAAATTTCAATACTATGTCCTCCTCAATCTAATATAATACACTATCCTCAAACATTGATTTGATTTGTCATTCACTAGTCTCTTAACTTACTCCTCACAGATTTCCTTATTTGACTAAAATCTAAAAATTACTCACTTCCAATGTCATTCATCTCATATCAACAATTATTTTCTTCCTTCTATTTAATCAATTGGTTCATCTCTTACCATTCCATTCGAACTTTTCTATCCTTATACAAACTTTCTCTCGGTTCTAGCTCCTTTCTCTCCTAGTGATTTATTTTCAAGGCATTCAATAATGGCTTCCTCCTCTACCAATCTGATCACCTCCGCCGATCTAAGGTATCTTGATTTGTTTCACACCTACAACTCACTCTGCTCTCGCCCCATTCATGAAGGAAAATTGATCAACTTTGACGACTTCAAGTTCTTCGACTTAGACACCTATCTCCCTGAACTCAAACCTCTCATAGGATCTTCATCTCCAGCTGCCTACTATTCCGAACTAGTCCGACTGTTTTACACCAACTTCTCTTCTGATCATGAACAAACCTCAATCACCAGCAAAGTCCGAGAACAACTGATGATTTTCGATGCTTCCAACCTAGGTAGAATTCTAAACTTACCTTCCACCGGTACCGACCTTAACACCATAGTACCAATCAACCGATCGGTACTTCAAAAAATACTTCTCTGCACCAACTGCTACCAACTTCCGTGGCACATGAGGAATCTCCAACCTCATGCTCAGCTACTTGCCCAGATTCTTCTCCACAACATCTATCCCAAGCATCCCCGCCAGGGATTAGTTCCTCGAAGAATCTCTCTTCTTATCTACGCAATCCTTTCTTCTCTTTCGATAAATTGGTCATCCATTATTTTCGACCTCTTTATTCGTTATCAGAAATTTGAGCCTCTTCTTTTTGGGTGTTTTATAACTCCCATTCTCAAATACTTCCAAGTACCACTTCACAACGAAGTCATCCTCCATCCCTCTCATGTCCTCGATGGTACCACCTTCAATCTAAGGTCCCTGCACATGCCCGGCTCTGATGAAGCAGATCCAATGTCCTCCTTCAATTACTTTTCTGCTATGATGGATATCGAGAAAACTCATGATCGAATCCTTCGTAATCAAGCCCTGTTGCAGCAGACTCGCAAGCGGAATCGTGCCAACCGGACACCTTCACCTTCTCCACCTTCGAGATAGACTCATTTTTTTATCTATATATATTTGGTCTGTAATAACTTTTAATCCTTTCGGTCTGTATTTTTTTTACTCTAATCCCTCCTTTTTGTCCATGACAAAGGGGGAGAAAACCTGTCTCCATTATTGGAGAAATATTCTCTCTTTAAACATTATTTCACTTTTTTATCATATTATTATTTCTATGCATAATGTCTTTTTGACAGGGGGAGCATATTTTGTCATCATCAAAAAGGGGGAGAATGTTGAGAAACTCGGTTTTGATGTAACATAATATGATACACTGTCTTATTTGATTTTATATGATAGGATAATATGTTCTCATGAAATAATGTTATATTATGACTGAATATGTTTTGCCTTAAATCTAACGAGTATTTGATGCAAGGATATCTCACCCAATAAGGATGGAGACTTCCTGTTCAAGTACAACTATAGTGCAATCATACTCCTTGAAGAAAAAGCTTGATGAGCCATGCTTTCCTAAAGCTCAAATAAAGAAATCGGCTACCTCAAGATGAAGATTTTTTCTTCTTTAGAGTCATATGTAACAGAACCTTCAGGAACTTGCATTTTGCATATTACATACTCATTCATACATACTATATCATAAAAGTATACGATAGTTTCAAAAAGCTTCTTTTTTGAAAACCAATAAGTGTACCTTCTTACAACCTTTTATGAAAAAGACATTTTGTCATACAATAATTGTACCTTCTTACAACCTTTTATGAAAAAGACATTTTATCATTGTACCTTACACTATATACAAGACAACATAAAAAAAGGAATGTAGGAAAAAGACAAAAACATAAAATCGACTACATAAGAAAAACAAATAAAATATGTTTTTGAAAAGACTTTAGTTATCTTCTCTAATGAAATGTTTCTTAAATACAAGAAGAAGACAAAAACATAAATCGGCTACACATAAGAAAGACAAATAAAATATGGTTTTAAAAGGACTCTAGTTACCTTTTTTTATATAACCATAGAATGTCGACTTACTTGAAGTCATCATTCTCTCTACAAAGCATTAAATGCCTTCTGTAACAAATCCTTTCTAAATATCCTTCCCAAAGAATGTCGACCTTCTTTTTGGTCCTCATTCTCTCTGGAGACTTTGAAATACACTACATAAAGAATACACTTGACATGACTATATACAAATAAATATCTCAAAGCACTCATAGTACTTACACTCATTTAAAGTAAAGAAGTACTAATGTACCTCAAATCATTAATTAGAATAAAGACAAAACTACAACCCAACGTTCAAATGTACTATTGTAAGAAATAGACTTTTTACATAAAATATGTATTACCTAAAAATATTACAACGACTAGTGTACCCTCTATTTCACATTTATGGAAAAAGGCATTCTCGAACTTCTCTAAAAGATGTTTTTGAAATGACCTAACATTTCACATTTCAAAAAGTTACAATTCCAAAATGTAACGACTACTTTTTATAAGCTATATAAACACACACACATAAACTATTCACAGAAGAGGAATGAAATAGACGTGTGAGCTTACAAAGCGAAAATTTTTCTATTCGTGATTTGAAAAGAGAGCCTTGAAAAAGAAAGAGAAAAAGAAAAAGAAAGAAAAGAGAAAAAGTCAAGTCCAGCTCTTTGACAAAGAGTATCCTCTGAGTGACAAACAGAACATTCTTAGAATCCTTCATTCGTGCATTCATATCATTCTGAAGGTTCTATAGGAAGTATTGCAACTCTGTTTATCCACTGTATTCCTTCTTTGTTTAAAGAAGTAGACCTCTGTGAAAGAGGGTGTTGCCCTTCTCTGTTGAGAGAAAAAGACCTCTTGGGAAGAGGGTGTGCCCCTTCTCTGTTTAGAGAAGAAGACCTCTTGGGAAGAGGGTGTTGTACTATTTATCCGGTGACTCGGATGTTATAGTGGAAATCTCAAGTGGTTTGCTTGGGGACTGGATGTAGGTCTGGATATTGACCGAACCAGTATAACTTCAGTGTTTTATGTGTTGTGCATTATTGCTTAGTTATTTTATTTTATCGATCATAATCATATTTCACTATTCACCCCCCCTCTAGTGGAATTTCATTTGGTATCAGAGCAGGTTTGCTGGTTTCGACATAACAAGTCTTCCAGCACAAATGGCATCTACCTCTTATGCTCATGATATTGAAGGTCAACACGCATCTCGTCCTCCCTTCTTCAATGGCTCCAACTATGGATATTGGAAGTGCAGAATGGCTATCTTTCTCAAATCCATAGACTTTGCTGTATGGAAAATTGTTGAGCATCCATACACATCTCCATCCGCAGACTATAACTTATGGTCTGATGAAGAAAAGAAAATGGCAAACCTAAATGCAAAGGCTATAAATGCCTTATATTGTGCCATTGATCAGAATGAATTCAACAGAATATCTATATGTGAATCTGCATATGACATTTGGCATTCTTTGGAGGTTATTCATGAAGGAACCAACAAAGTAAAAGAAGCCAAAATATCATCTCTTGTTAGAAAATATGAGTTGTTCAAAATGAACAAAGATGAACCCATCACAGAGATGTTTACCAGATTCACCAACATCACCAACGATCTGAAATCTCTGGGTGTAACATATTCCCAGACTGAAAAGGTGAAGAAAATCTTGAGATCTCTCACAACTGATTGGGAGAAAAAGACTACTGCTATTGAAGAAGCTCAAGATCTATCTAAACTTACATTGGACGACTTAATAGGCAATCTTATGGCCTATGAAGTCCACATGAAAGAAAGAAGGGAAGAAGAGCAACCAGTAAAGAAAACTCTAGCTTTCCCAGCCCTATCTGAGAATGAAGACTCAGATAAAGAATCAGAAATTGCGCTACTTACCAGAAAATTCCAGCGCTTCATGAGAAGGAACCGGCTTCCAAACAGGCACAAGGAAAGAAAAGATCTTAAAGAAGATCCCATGTGCTTTCAGTGTAATAAGCCAGGCCACTTAAAACGTGACTGTCCACTTCTCAAAAGAAAGTCCAAAACTGAGGAACCAAAGAAGAGGTTCTTCAAGAAAAAGGCTCTGCATGCTCAATGGGATGATTCAGAACCATCCACTAGTGAAGAGTCAAGTGATGATGAAGCCGAAACTGCGAATATGTGCTTCATGGCAAACGAAAGTTCGGTAAGTGAAATCTCTGATTTTTCCTTTGAAGAACTTCTAGATGCTTTTCAAGATCTATTTGAAGAATCTAGAAAATTGAGTTTCAAAAATAAAGTTTTAAAATCTGAAAATTTAAAGCTTTCTCAAGAGAATGAAAAACTCAGCAGTGAAAATTCTGAGTTGAAAAAGAAAAATCTTTTGCTTATGTCTGAAATTTCTTCTACTAGCTCCAAAACTAAAAATATGCAAGTAGAAATTTCAGAGCTAAAAAGTAAAACTAAGAACCTCATGAAAACGGTCTTCAAGTTTACTAAAGGTAAAGAGAACTTGGATAAACTCTTATCCTCTCAGAAGGTCTCTTTTTACAAGAATGGTATTGGCTACTCTCATTTCAAAAAACCTTCTTGTATAAATCAAAAGACCACGTTTGTGAAAAGTTCATCTCAACTAAATAAGGAGTATTACAATGTTAATCTTTTTAACTCCTCTAAAGAGATAGAGAAACCCAAATCCAAATGGATATGGGTTCCAAAGTCTAACAAAAAAGGACCCGATTGGGTACCAAAAAGGAGATTTACTTAATGTTTTGCAGGCTCCAAAAAAGAACAGATGGATATTAGATAGTGGATGTTCAAAGCACATTACAGGACATCCAGACCTTTTTGCTGTTCTTCATCATAAAGAAGGAGGAACCGTCACCTTTGGAGATAACAACAAAGGTTTGATAATTGGTATTGGAAATATTGGTAACATAGACAAACCTCTTATCAAAGACGTTCTCCTTGTTAAAGGCTTAAAACATAACCTACTAAGTATCAGTCAAATGTGTGACACAAGTTATAATGTTAGCTTTAATCATGATGCATGCCTCATAGCTGACACAAATGAAAACATCATCTTAAAAGGTATAAGAAAGAATAATATATATGAACTATACCTAGAAAACATCACAGAACATTGCCTCATAGCTAATAATGACACTCAACATCTATGGCACATGAGAATGGGCCATGGCAATTCTAAATACATGTCTAAACTAGCTAAAGATAAGTTAGTACGTGGGTTACCCAACATATCTTTTAAAAAGGATTATTTTTGTGATGCATGTCAATTAGGAAAATTGTCAAAATCTTCTTTCAAATCAAAGAATGTCATTTCAAGTAAAAGACCCTTACAGCTTCTCCACCTGGACCTTTTTGGTCCTTCTAGGGTAGCTAGCCTTAATCATAATAGATATGCTTTTGTCATTGTAGATGATTACTCAAGATTTACTTGGGTAATATTTTTGAAAAACAAAAGTGACACGTTTTGTCAGTTTGAAATCTTATGTAAAAAATTACAAAACGAAAAATCATGTTCTATTGTTAAAATCCGTAGTGACCATGGAGGAGAATTTGAAAATGAACTTTTTGAAATTTTTTGTAACTTGCATGGTATTTCTCATAACTTTGCCTTTCCTAGAGCTGCACCTCAAAATGGTGTAGTAGAAAGAAAGAATAGAACCCTTCAGGAATCTGCCAGGACTATGCTCCAACACAATAATCTTGCAAAATCTTTTTGGGCAGAAGCTGTTAATACTGCATGCTACATAACAAATAGAGTTCTCATTAGACCCTTATTAAATAAAACTCCCTATGAACTATTCTATGACAGAACTCCAAGAATAGACTATTTCAAAGTCTTTGGATGCAAATGCTTTATCCTAAACACAAAAGATAGCCTGGATAAGTTTGATGCTAAATCTGTTGAAGGCATATTCTTAGGATATTCAAGTCATAGTAAAGCATACAGAGTTTTCAATAAGAGTCATAATACTATTGAAGAATGTATGCATGTTAGTTTTTGTGAATCTATTGATCAATCTGTTCATATACAAACTAATGATGATGATGTTGAAAGTACAAATTTATTTTTAGATAACACAGCTAAGTCTAATGAAGATGATCACCAAAGAACCTTCGTCGATATCAAAGATCATCCTCAAAAGCAGATTTTGGGAGAACTAACAAAGGGGGTTCAAACTAGAGCTCAGCTAGAACGGATTGCAAACATGGCATTCATTTCTCAACTTGAACCAAAGAAGATTGATGAAGCCATCATTGATGAGTTCTGGATGCTAGCCATGACTGAAGAACTGAATCAATTCCAAAGAAATGACGTTTGGGATCTTGTACCTAGACCAAAGGATCATCCAATCATTGGGACAAGATGGATCTTCAGAAACAAGCTAGACGAAACAGGTAATGTTATAAGAAACAAGGCCAGACTAGTAGCTCAAGGATACAACCAGGAGGAAGGTATTGACTTTGATGAAACATTTGCTCCTGTTGCTAGACTTGAATCTATTAGAATGCTCTTAGCATATGCAAGCTATATGGATTTCAAATTATTTCAAATGGATGTTAAAAGTGCTTTCTTAAATGGTTTTATAAATGAAGAAGTCTATGTAAAACAACCTCCAAGATTTGAAAATGAACAATACCAGATCATGTTTTTAAACTCAAACGTGCTTTATATGGTTTAAAACAAGCACCTCGTGCTTGGTACGAAAGACTTAAAACCTTTTTATTAAAAACTGTTTTTTTTGTTAGCAAAGCAGATTCTACACTATTTGTCAAAGTAGTGAATAATCATACCCTAATTGTTCAAATTTATGTCGACGACATCATCTTTGGATCTTCTAACAGCACTCTCTGTGAAGATTTTTCTAAGTCCATGCAGAAGGAATTCGAAATGAGTATGATGGGAGAACTCACCTACTTTCTTGGACTGCATATTAAGCAAACCAAGGATGGAGTTTTCATCAATCAATCTAAGTATGCTCATGAACTTCTGAAGAGGTTCAACATGAACTGAACTGCTTCAAAATCCACTCCTATGAGCACTACTACTGTGTTGGACAAAGATGAAGATGGTAAGACTGTTGATACAAAAGTATACCGAGGTATGATAGGATCACTTCTTTATTTAACTGCTAGCCGTCCATATATAATGTTTAGTGTTTGCTTGTGTGCTAGATTTCAGTCAAATCCAAAAGAATCACATCTTAAAGCTATAAAAAGAATAATGAGATATTTAAAAGACACAGTTGATTTTGGATTATTCTATTCAAAATCCTCTACATTTGATCTAATCTCATACAGTGATGCTGACTTTGCTGGAAGTAAATCTGACAGAAAAAGCACAAGTGAAACATGTCACATGCTAGGGCAATCACTAGTATCATGGTTCAGTAAGAAACAAAATTGTGTATCATTATCAACTACTGAAGCCAAATACATTGCTGCTAGCCTAGCTTGTACTCAAGTTATCTGGATGAAACAAACTTTAAGAGATTTTGGTTTAAATTTTGAAAATACAACTATTTTCTGTGATAATACGAGTGCTATAAACCTATCTAAGAATCCTATTTTACACTCACGAACTAAGCACATTCAAATAAGACACCACTTCTTAAGAGAACAAATCTTAAACAACATAATTAAAGTAGAATTCATTCCCACTAATCAACAGTTAGCAAACATATTCACTAAACCATTAAAACATGAAGACTTCACACGAATTAGAAGAGAACTAGGAATATGCAAACTAAGTGACTTATAAATTAATCACACTTAATATAATACTTCTTATAAGTCTTGTTTAAATCTTATTTTAAATTACTTTCCTTCTTATCGATTTTAGTTAGTCAAACTAAGTTTCCATATTCACGTATTCTTATAAGACACATTCTTTATGTCATTCAACTTGTCATCTTTCAAGTACACATCCATTAAAACTTCTTGTCCTATCTCCTTTCTCTCATATCCATAAAAATAATTGTATTAAAAGCCATCATAACAATGTTCACATCACTCAACTCCTTTAATATTTTTTGTCCCTTATGAAAACTTGTCTTACGATAAAATTGTTTCACCTCTCTACTTAGTTTATGAGAACTCATACTCTTCATTAGTTAAAATCGAATGACTAGTTGATCTCTTTAAAAGATCTAGTTGCTACATTCACACGTAAATTTTTTACTATATCATCTATTATATTATAGCCAACCAAACTATCTATTATCATCTCTTTTGTATACAAATTTAGCCTACGTTTTTGTCTACTCTTGTTTAAAACTTAACCTTGTCGAGTTTCTTTAAATAAATCATATCAATCATAACTTTATGTCTTTCATCAATTTTTTTTTCCTTCACAAAAATTCATATATGTCTCATCATCTCTCTCACCACTAGTCTAAGTCAAAATATGTCCTTCTCATATCCACGTATACTCTTAAAAAAAAAAAAAACTAAAATTACAAATATTAATCAAGAAACATTTTTTTGGGGCACTCTTTTCTTTAAAATGTCATATCTTTCAAAGTACACATCACATGATCACCCTATGACCTTTCTTTCCATCCCTGACCTTGTCTCTCTCTTATTGTATATCTCTCTAAAATCGAGAACCTTTAAAGTCTTGCCTCCAAGCAAACCTTTATTTATTCTATCTCTACTTTATGTCATATCTAAATCAAGTAAATGTTGTCCTTTATTTTCTTTCTCTCCTCTCTAGATATCCACATCATCTTTTTTATGTATTTAACTCTCCATTCACGAATTTAGAATCCTTCCACATTGAGTAACAAGTTGTTTGTTTTATTAGGCCATTATTTTTTAAGATCAATCATTTTTTTTATTCAACATGACACCCCATACTCTATTAATGTTTTCTCTCACTAGTCGATAAACTCACCCATAGTAAAATCTATAAATTTCAATACTATGTCCTCCTCAATCTAATATAATACACTATCCTCAAACATTGATTTGATTTGTCATTCACTAGTCTCTTAACTTACTCCTCACAGATTTCCTTATTTGACTAAAATCTAAAAATTACTCACTTCCAATGTCATTCATTTCATATCAACAATTATTTTCTTCCTTCTATTTAATCAATTGGTTCATCTCTTCCCATTCCATTCGAACTTTTCTATCCTTATACAAATTTTCTCTCGGTTCTAGCTCCTTTCTCTCCTAGTGATTTATTTTCAAGGCATTCGATAATGGCTTCCTCCTCTACCAATCTGATCGCCTCCGCCGATCTAAGGTATCCTGATTTGTTTCACACCTACAACTCACTCTGCTCTCGCCCCATTCATGAAGGAAAATTGATCAACTTTGACGACTTCAAGTTCTTCGACTTAGACACCTATCTCCCTGAACTCAAACCTCTCATAGGATCTTCATCTCCAGCTGCCTACTATTCCGAACTAGTCCGACTGTTTTACACCAACTTCTCTTCTGATCATGAACAAACCTCAATCACCAGCAAAGTCCGAGAACAGCTGATGATTTTCGATGCTTCCAACCTAGGTAGAATTCTAAACTTACCTTCCACCGGTACCGACCTTAACACCATAGTACCAATCAACCGATCGGTACTTCAAAAAATACTTCTCTGCACCAACTGCTACCAACTTCCGTGGCACATGAGGAATCTCCAACCTCATGCTCAGCTACTTGCCCAGATTCTTCTCCACAACATCTATCCCAAGCATCCCCGCCAGGGATTAGTTCCTCGAAGAATCTCTCTTCTTATCTACGCAATCCTTTCTTCTCTTCCGATAAATTGGTCATCCATTATTTTCGACCTCTTTATTCGTTATCAGAAATTTGAGCCTCTTCTTTTTGGGTGTTTTATAACTCCCATTCTCAAATACTTCCAAGTACCACTTCATAACGAAGTCATCCTCCATCCCTCTCACGTCCTCGATGGTACCACCTTCAATCTAAGGTCCCTGCACATGCCCGGCTCTGATGAAGCAGATCCAATGTCCTCCTTCAATTACTTTTCTGCTATGATGGATATCGAGCAAACTCAGGATCGAATCCTTCGTAATCAAGCCCTGTTGCAGCAGACTCGCAAGCGGAATCGTGCCAACCGGACACCTTCACCTTCTCCACCTTCGAGATAGACTCATTTTTTTATCTATATATATTTGGTCTGTAATAACTTTTAATCCTTTCGGTCTGTATTTTTTTTACTCTAATCCCTCCTTTTTGTCCATGACAAAGGGGGAGAAAACCTGTCTCCATTATTGGAGAAATATTCTCTCTTTAAACATTATTTCACTTTTTTATCATATTATTATTTCTATTCATAATGTCTTTTTGACAGGGGGAGCATATTTTGTCATCATCAAAAAGGGGGAGAATGTTGAGAAACTCGGTTTTGATGTAACATAATATGATACACTGTCTTATTTGATTTTATATGATAGGATAATATGTTCTCTTGAAATAATGTTATATTATGACTGAATATGTTTTGCCTTAAATCTAACGAGTATTTGATGCAAGGATATCTCACCCAATAAGGATGGAGACTTCCTGTTCAAGTACAACTATGGTGCAATCATACTCCTTGAAGAAAAAACTTGATGAGCCATGCTTTCCTAAAGCTCAAATAAAGAAATCGGCTACCTCAAGATGAAGATTTTTTCTTCTTTAGAGTCATATGTAACAGAACCTTCAGGAACTTGCATTTTGCATATTACATACTCATTCATACATACTATATCATAAAAGTATACGATAGTTTCAAAAAGCTTCTTTTTTGAAAACCAATAAGTGTACCTTCTTACAACCTTTTATGAAAAAGACATTTTGTCATATAATAATTGTACCTTCTTACAACCTTTTATGAAAAAGACATTTTATCATTGTACCTTACACTATATACAAGACAACATAAAAAAAGGAATGTAGGAAAAAGACAAAAACATAAAATCGACTACATAAGAAAAACAAATAAAATATGTTTTTGAAAAGACTTTAGTTATCTTCTCTAATGAAATGTTTCTTAAATACAAGAAGAAGACAAAAACATAAATCGGCTACACATAAGAAAAACAAATAAAATATGGTTTTAAAAGGACTCTAGTTACCTTTTTTTATATAACCATAGAATGTCGACTTACTTGAAGTCATCATTCTCTCTACAAAGCATTAAATGCCTTCTGTAACAAATCCTTTCTAAATATCCTTCCCAAAGAATGTCGACCTTCTTTTTGGTCCTCATTCTCTCTGGAGACTTTGAAATACACTACATAAAGAATACACTTGACATGACTATGTACAAATAAATATCTCAAAGCACTCATAGTACTTACACTCATTTAAAGTAAAGAAGTACTAATGTACCTCAAATCATTAATTAGAATAAAGACAAAACTACAACCCAACGTTCAAATGTACTATTGTAAGAAATAGACTTTTTACATAAAATATGTATTACCTAAAAATATTACAACGACTAGTGTACCCTCTATTTCACATTTATGGAAAAAGGCATTCTCGAACTTCTCTAAAAGATGTTTTTGAAATGACCTAACATTTCACATTTCAAAAAGTTACAATTCCAAAATGTAACGACTACTTTTTATAAGCTATATAAACACACACACATAAACTATTCACAGAAGAGGAATGAAATAGACGTGTGAGCTTACAAAGCGAAAAATTTTCTATTCGTGATTTGAAAAGAGAGCCTTGAAAAAGAAAGAGAAAAAGAAAAAGAAAGAAAAGAGAAAAAGTCAAGTCCAGCTCTTTGACAAAGAGTATCCTCTGAGTGACAAACAGAACATTCTTAGAATCCTTCATTCGTGCATTCATATCATTCTGAAGGTTCTATAGGAAGTATTGCAACTCTGTTTATCCACTGTATTCCTTCTTTGTTTAAAGAAGTAGACCTCTGTGAAAGAGGGTGTTGCCCTTCTCTGTTGAGAGAAAAAGACCTCTTGGGAAGAGGGTGTGCCCCTTCTCTGTTGAGAGAAGAAGACCTCTTGGGAAGAGGGTGTTGTACTATTTATCCGGTGACTCGGATGTTATAGTGGAAATCTCAAGTGGTTTGCTTGGGGACTGGATGTAGGTCTGGATATTGACCGAACCAGTATAACTTCTGTGTTTTATGTGTTGTGCCTTATTGCTTAGTTATTTTATTTTATCGATCATAATCATATTTCACTATTCACCCCCCCTCTAGTGGAATTTCATTTGGTATCAGAGCAGGTTTGCTGGTTTCGACATAACAAGTCTTCCAGCACAAATGGCATCTACCTCTTATGCTCGTGATATTGAAGGTCAACACGCATCTCGTCCTCCCTTCTTCAATGGCTCCAACTATGGATATTGGAAGTGCAGAATGGCTATCTTTCTCAAATCCATAGACTTTGCTGTATGGAAAATTGTTGAGCATCCATACACATCTCCATCCGCAGACTATAACTTATGGTCTGATGAAGAAAAGAAAATGGCAAACCTAAATGCAAAGGCTATGAATGCCTTATATTGTGCCATTGATCAGAATGAATTCAACAGAATATCTATATATGAATCTGCATATGACATTTGGCATTCTTTGGAGGTTATTCATGAAGGAACCAACAAAGTAAAAGAAGCCAAAATATCATCTCTTGTTAGAAAATATGAGTTGTTCAAAATGAACAAAGATGAACCCATCACAGAGATGTTTACCAGATTCACCAACATCACCAACGATCTGAAATCTCTGGGTGTAACATATTCCCAGACTGAAAAGGTGAAGAAAATCTTGAGATCTCTCACAACTGATTGGGAGAAAAAGACTACTGCTATTGAAGAAGCTCAAGATCTATCTAAACTTACATTGGACGACTTAATAGGCAATCTTATGGCCTATGAAGTCCACATCAAAGAAAGAAGGAAAGAAGAGCAACCAGTAAAGAAAACTCTAGCTTTCCCAGCCCTATCTGAGAATGAAGACTCAGATAAAGAATTAGAAATTGCGCTACTTACCAGAAAATTCCAGCGCTTCATGAGAAGGAACCGGCTTCCAAACAGGCACAAGGAAAGAAAAGATCTTAAAGAAGATCCCATGTGCTTTCAGTGTAATAAGCCAGGCCACTTAAAACGTGACTGTCCACTTCTCAAAAGAAAGTCCAAAACTGAGGAACCAAAGAAGAGGTTCTTCAAGAAAAAGGCTCTGCATGCTCAATGAGATGATTCAGAACCATCCACTAGTGAAGAGTCAAGTGATGATGAAGCCGAAACTGCGAATATGTGCTTCATGGCAAACGAAAGTTCGGTAAGTGAAATCTCTGATTTTTCCTTTGAAGAACTTCTAGATGCTTTTCAAGATCTATTTGAAGAATCTAGAAAATTGAGTTTCAAAAATAAAGTTTTAAAATCTGAAAATTTAAAGCTTTCTCAAGAGAATGAAAAACTCAGCAGTGAAAATTCTGAGTTGAAAAAGAAAAATCTTTTGCTTATGTCTGAAATTTCTTCTACTAGCTCCAAAACTAAAAATATGCAAGTAGAGATTTCAGAGCTAAAAAGTAAAACTAAGAACCTCATGAAAACGGTCTTCAAGTTTACTAAAGGTAAAGAGAACTTGGATAAACTCTTATCCTCTCAGAAGGTCTCTTTTTACAAGAATGGTATTGGCTACTCTCATTTCAAAAAACCTTCTTGTATAAATCAAAAGACCACGTTTGTGAAAAGTTCATCTCAACTAAATAAGGAGTATTACAATGTTAATCTTTTTAACTCCTCTAAAGAGATAGACAAACCCAAATCCAAATGGATATGGGTTCCAAAGTCTAACAAAAAAGGACCCGATTGGGTACCAAAAAGGAGATTTACTTAATGTTTTGCAGGCTCCAAAAAAGAACAGATGGATATTAGATAGTGGATGTTCAAAGCACATGACAGGACATCCAGACCTTTTTGCTGTTCTTCATCATAAAGAAGGAGGAACCGTCACCTTTGGAGATAACAACAAAGATTTGATAATTGGTATTGGAAATATTGGTAACATAGACAAACCTCTTATCAAAGACGTTCTCCTTGTTAAAGGCTTAAAACATAACCTACTAAGTATCAGTCAAATGTGTGACACAAGTTATAATGTTAGCTTTAATCATGATGCATGCCTCATAGCTGACACAAATGAAAACATCATCTTAAAAGGTATAAGAAAGAATAATATATATGAACTATACCTAGAAAACATCACAGAACATTGCCTCATAGCTAATAATGACACTCAACATCTATGGCACATGAGAATGGGCCATGGCAATTCTAAATACATGTCTAAGCTAGCTAAAGATAAGTTAGTACGTGGGTTACCCAACATATCTTTTAAAAAGGATTATTTTTGTGATGCATGTCAATTAGGAAAATTGTCAAAATCTTCTTTCAAATCAAAGAATGTCATTTCAAGTAAAAGACCCTTAGAGCTTCTCCACCTGGACCTTTTTGGTCCTTCTAGGGTAGCTAGCCTTAATCATAATAGATATGCTTTTCTCATTGTAGATGATTACTCAAGATTTACTTGGGTAATATTTTTGAAAAACAAAAGTGACACGTTTTGTCAGTTTGAAATCTTATGTAAAAAATTACAAAACGAAAAATCATGTTCTATTGTTAAAATCCGTAGTGACCATGGAGGAGAATTTGAAAATGAACTTTTTGAAATTTTTTGTAACTTGCATGGTATTTCTCATAACTTTGCCTCTCCTAGAGCTGCACCTCAAAATGGTGTAGTAGAAAGAAAGAATAGAACCCTTCAGGAATCTGCCAGGACTATGCTCCAACACAATAATCTTGCAAAATCTTTTTGGGCAGAAGCTGTTAATACTGCATGCTACATAACAAATAGAGTTCTCATTAGACCCTTATTAAATAAAACTCCCTATGAACTATTCTATGACAGAACTCCAAGAATAGACTATTTCAAAGTCTTTGGATGCAAATGCTTTATCCTAAACACAAAAGATAGCCTGGATAAGTTTGATGCTAAATCTGTTGAAGGCATATTCTTAGGATATTCAAGTCATAGTAAAGCATACAGAGTTTTCAATAAGAGTCATAATACTATTGAAGAATCTATGCATGTTAGTTTTTGTGAATCTATTGATCAATCTGTTCATATACAAACTAATGATGATGATGTTGAAAGTACAGATTTATTTTTAGATAACACAGCTAAGTCTAATGAAGATGATCACCAAAGAACCTTCGTCGATATCAAAGATCATCCTCAAAAGCAGATTTTGGGAGAACTAACAAAGGGGGTTCAAACTAGAGCTCAGCTAGAACGGATTGCAAACATGGCATTCATTTCTCAACTTGAACCAAAGAAGATTGATGAAGCCATCATTGATGAGTTCTGGATGCTAGCCATGACTGAAGAACTGAATCAATTCCAAAGAAATGACGTTTGGGATCTTGTACCTAGACCAAAGGATCATCCAATCATTGGGACAAGATGGATCTTCAGAAACAAGCTAGACGAAACAGGTAATGTTATAAGAAACAAGGCCAGACTAGTAGCTCAAGGATACAACCAGGAGGAAGGTATTGACTTTGATGAAACATTTGCTCCTGTTGCTAGACTTGAATCTATTAGAATGCTCTTAGCATATGCAAGCTATATGGATTTCAAATTATTTCAAATGGATGTTAAAAGTGCTTTCTTAAATGGTTTTATAAATGAAGAAGTCTATGTAAAACAACCTCCAGGATTTGAAAATGAACAATACCCAGATCATGTTTTTAAACTCAAACGTGCTTTATATGGTTTAAAACAAGCACCTCGTGCTTGGTACGAAAGACTTAAAACCTTTTTATTAAAAACTGGTTTTTTTGTTAGCAAAGCAGATTCTACACTATTTGTCAAAGTAGTGAATAATCATACCCTAATTGTTCAAATTTATGTCGACGACATCATCTTTGGATCTTCTAACAGCACTCTCTGTGAAGATTTTTCTAAGTCCATGCAGAAGGAATTCGAAATGAGTATGATGGGAGAACTCACCTACTTTCTTGGACTGCATATTAAGCAAACCAAGGATGGAGTTTTCATCAATCAATCTAAGTATGCTCATGAACTTCTGAAGAGGTTCAACATGAACTCAACTGCTTCAAAATCCACTCCTATGAGCACTACTACTGTGTTGGACAAAGATGAAGATGGTAAGACTGTTGATACAAAAGTATACCGAGGTATGATAGGATCACTTCTTTATTTAACTGCTAGCCGTCCAGATATAATGTTTAGTGTTTGCTTGTGTGCTAGATTTCAGTCAAATCCAAAAGAATCACATCTTAAAGCTGTAAAAAGAATAATGAGATATTTAAAAGACAGTTGATTTTGGATTATTCTATTCAAAATCCTCTACATTTGATCTAATCTCATACAGTGATGCTGACTTTGCTGGAAGTAAATCTGACAGAAAAAGCACAAGTGAAACATGTCACATGCTAGGGCACTCACTAGTATCATGGTTCAGTAAGAAACAGAATTGTGTATCATTATCAACTACTGAAGCCGAATACATTGCTGCTAGCCTAGCTTGTACTCAAGTTATCTGGATGAAACAAACTTTAAGAGATTTTGGTTTAAATTTTGAAAATACAACTATTTTCTGTGATAATACGAGTGCTATAAACCTATCTAAGAATCCTATTTTACACTCACGAACTAAGCACATTCAAATAAGACACCACTTCTTAAGAGAACAAGTCTTAAACAACATAATTAAACTAGAATTCATACCCACTAATCAACAGTTAGCAGACATATTCACTAAACCATTAAAACATGAAGACTTCACACGAATTAGAAGAGAACTAGGAATATGCAAACTAAGTGACTTATAAATTAATCACACTTAATATAATACTTCTTATAAGTCTTGTTTAAATCTTATTTTAAATTACTTTCCTTCTTATCGATTTTAGTTAGTCAAACTAAGTTTCCATATTCACGTATTCTTATAAGACACATTCTTTATGTCATTCAACTTGTCATCTTTCAAGTACACATCCATTAAAACTTCTTGTCCTATCTCCTTTCTCTCATATCCATAAAAATAATTGTATTAAAAGCCATCATAACAATGTTCACATCACTCAACTCCTTTAATATTTTTTGTCCCTTATGAAAACTTGTCTTACGATAAAATTGTTTCACCTCTCTACTTAGTTTATGAGAACTCATACTCTTCATTAGTTAAAATCGAATGACTAGTTGATCTCTTTAAAAGATCTAGTTGCTATATTCACACGTAAATTTTTTACTATATCATCTATTATATCATAGCCCAATAAACTATCTATTATCATCTCTTTTGTATACAAATTTAGCCTACGTTTTTGTCTACTCTTGTTTAAAACTTAACCTTGTCGAGTTTCTTTAAATAAATCATATCAATCATAACTTTATGTCTTTCATCAATTTTTTTTTCCTTCACAAAAATTCATATATGTCTCATCATCTCTCTCACCACTAGTCTAAGTCAAAATATGTCCTTCTCATATCCACGTATACTCTTAAAAAAAAAAAAAAAACTAAAATTACAATTATTAATCAAGAAACATTTTTTTTGGGGCACTCTTTTCTTTAAAATGTCACATCTTTCAAAGTACACATCACATGATCACCCTATGACCTTTCTTTCCATCCGTGACCTTGTCTCTCTCTTATTGTATATCTCTCTAAAATCGAGAACCTTTAAAGTCTTGCCTCCAAGCAAACCTTTATTTATTCTATCTCTACTTTATGTCATATCTAAATCAAGTAAATGTTGTCCTTTATTTTCTTTCTCTCCTCTCTAGATATCCACATCATTTTTTTTATGTCTTTAACTCTCCATTCACGAATTTAGAATCCCTCCACATTGAGTAACAAGTTGTTTGTTTTATTAGGCCATTATTTTTTAAGATCAATCATTTTTTTTATTCAACATGACACCCCATACTCTATTAATGTTTTCTCTCACTAGTCGATAAACTCACCCATAGTAAAATCTATATATTTCAATACTATGTCCTCCTCAATCTAATATAATACACTATCCTCAAACATTGATTTGATTTGTCATTCACTAGTCTCTTAACTTACTCCTCACGGATTTCCTTATTTGACTAAAATCTAAAAATTACTCACTTCCAATGTCATTCATTTCATATCAACAATTATTTTCTTCCTTCTATTTAATCAATTGGTTCATCTCTTACCATTCCATTCGAACTTTTCTATCCTTATACAAACTTTCTCTCGGTTCTAGCTCCTTTCTCTCCTAGTGATTTATTTTCAAGGCATTCGATAATGGCTTCCTCCTCTACCAATCTGATCACCTCCGCCGATCTAAGGTATCCTGATTTGTTTCACACCTACAACTCACTCTGCTCTCGCCCCATTCATGAAGGAAAATTGATCAACTTTGACGACTTTAAGTTCTTCGACTTAGACACCTATCTCCCTGAACTCAAACCTCTCATAGGATCTTCATCTCCAGCTGCCTACTATCCCGAACTAGTCCGACTGTTTTACACCAACTTCTCTTCTGATCATGAACAAACCTCAATCACCAGCAAAGTGCGAGGACAGCTGATGATTTTCGATGCTTCTGACCTAGGTAGAATTCTAAACTTACCTTCCACCGGTACCGACCTTAACACCATAGTACCAATCAACCGATCGGTACTTCGAAAAATACTTCTCTGCACCAACTGCTACCAACTTCCATGGCACATGAGGAATCTCCAACCTCATGCTCAGCTACTTGCCCAGATTCTTCTCCACAACATCTATCCCAAGCATCCCCGCCAGGGATTAGTTCCTCGAAAAATCTCTCTTCTTATCTACGCAATCCTTTCTTCTCTTCCGATAAATTGGTCATCCATTATTTTCGACCTCTTTATTCGTTATCAGAAATTTGAGCCTCTTCTTTTTGGGTGTTTTATAACTCCCATTCTCAAATACTTCCAAGTACCACTTCACAACGAAGTCATCCTCCATCCCTCTCACGTCCTCGATGGTACCACCTTCAATCTAAGGTCCCTGCACATGCCCAACTCTGATGAAGCAGATCCAATGTCCTCCTTCAATTACTTTTCTGCTATGATTGATATCGAGCAAACTCAGGATCGAATCCTTCGTAATCAAGCCCTGTTGCAGCAGACTCGCAAGCGGAATCGTGCCAACCGGACACCTTCACCTTCTCCACCTTCGAGATAGACTCATTTTTTTATCTATATATATTTGGTCTGTAATAACTTTTAATCCTTTCGGTCTGTATTTTTTTTACTCTAATCCCTCCTTTTTGTCCATGACAAAGGGGGAGAAAACCTGTCTCCATTATTGGAGAAATATTCTCTCTTTAAACATTATTTCACTTTTTTATCATATTATTATTTCTATGCATAATGTCTTTTTGACAGGGGGAGCATATTTTGTCATCATCAAAAAGGGGGAGAATGTTGAGAAACTCGGTTTTGATGTCACATAATATGATACACTGTCTTATTTGATTTTATATGATAGGATAATATGTTCTCTTGAAATAATGTTATATTATGACTGAATATGTTTTGCCTTAAATCTAATGAGTATTTGATGCAAGGATATCTCACCCAATAAGGATGGAGACTTCCTGTTCAAGTACAACTATAGTGCAATCATACTCCTTGAAGAAAAAGCTTGATGAGCCATGCTTTCCTAAAGCTCAAATAAAGAAATCGGCTACCTCAAGATGAAGATTTTTTCTTCTTTAGAGTCATATGTAACAGAACCTTCAGGAACTTGCATTTTGCATATTACATACTCATTCATACATACTA
This sequence comes from Nuphar pumila, assembly GCF_984573655.1. Taxonomy (NCBI): domain Eukaryota; kingdom Viridiplantae; phylum Streptophyta; class Magnoliopsida; order Nymphaeales; family Nymphaeaceae; genus Nuphar; species Nuphar pumila. Next base: position 50,434,384 of record NC_143265.1, on the reverse strand, counting down.
TATCATAAAAGTATACGATAGTTTCAAAAAGCTTCTTTTTTGAAAACCAATAAGTGTACCTTCTTACAACCTTTTATGAAAAAGACATTTTGTCATATAATAATTGTACCTTCTTACAACCTTTTATGAAAAAGACATTTTATCATTGTACCTTACACTATATACAAGACAACATAAAAAAAGGAATGTAGGAAAAAGACAAAAACATAAAATCGACTACATAAGAAAAACAAATAAAATATGTTTTTGAAAAGACTTTAGTTATCTTCTCTAATGAAATGTTTCTTAAATACAAGAAGAAGACAAAAACATAAATCGGCTACACATAAGAAAAACAAATAAAATATGGTTTTAAAAGGACTCTAGTTACCTTTTTTTATATAACCATAGAATGTCGACTTACTTGAAGTCATCATTCTCTCTACAAAGCATTAAATGCCTTCTGTAACAAATCCTTTCTAAATATCCTTCCCAAAGAATGTCGACCTTCTTTTTGGTCCTCATTCTCTCTGGAGACTTTGAAATACACTACATAAAGAATACACTTGACATGACTATGTACAAATAAATATCTCAAAGCACTCATAGTACTTACACTCATTTAAAGTAAAGAAGTACTAATGTACCTCAAATCATTAATTAGAATAAAGACAAAACTACAACCCAACGTTCAAATGTACTATTGTAAGAAATAGACTTTTTACATAAAATATGTATTACCTGAAAATATTACAACGACTAGTGTACCCTCTATTTCACCTTTATGGAAAAAGGCATTCTCGAACTTCTCTAAAAGATGTTTTTGAAATGACCTAACATTTCACATTTCAAAAAGTTACAATTCCAAAATGTAACGACTACTTTTTATAAGCTATATAAACACACACACATAAACTATTCAAAGAAGAGGAATGAAATAGACGTGTGAGCTTACAAAGAGAAAAATTTTCTATTCGTGATTTGAAAAGAGAGCCTTGAAAAAGAAAGAGAAAAAGAAAAAGAAAGAAAAGAGAAAAAGTCAAGTACAGCTCTTTAACAAAGAGTATCCTCTGAGTGACAAACAGAACATTCTTAGAATCCTTCATTCGTGCATTCATATCATTCTGAAGGTTCTATAGGAAGTATTGTAACTCTGTTTATCCACTATATTCCTTCTTTGTTTAAAGAAGTAGACCTCTGTGAAAGAGGGTGTTGCCCTTCTCTGTTGAGAGAAGAAGACCTCTTGGGAAGAGGCTGTGCCCCTTCTCTGTTGAGAGAAGAAGACCTCTTGGGAAGAGGGTGTTGTACTATTTATCCAGTGACTCGGATGTTATAGTAGAAATCTCAAGTGGTTTGCTTGGGGACTGGATGTAGGTCTGGATATTGACCGAACTAGTATAACTTCTGTGTTTTATATGTTGTGCCTTATTGCTTAGTTATTTTATTTTATCGATCATAATCATATTTCACTATTCACCCCCCCTCTAGTGGAATTTCAGAAAGTGATATTGTGGTTGTTGATTTTTATAGTATCCTGACATTGGTTGTTGATTTCCAATATTTTGATAGATGGTGTTGATTCCTAATATCGGTCATGGGCTAAGTTTGAAACCCAATAATAAAATACAACTTGTGTGCTAAGTTACTTTAAGTTACTCTGGAGACCCTACTTTACCTCAGAAATTCTTACCTATTTGGAGTATCTATGGAAAATGGTAATAAAAGAGAGAAACTTAAATTGTGTGTATTTAATAGGGACATGCATATGAAAAGAAGACTCTGATAAAAGATAATAATTTATTCATGGATTGCACTGAAATCATGCATATTTACTTGTTCCCTTAATTGTGATATATTGATGAATGCATAATGTTTGTTCTCTAATGTATGATAAATGTCTTTATTGCTTAAATTATGGTCCCTATTGTTTATTAAATTATTTTTTCATGCTTAATAATTATTCCCTATTGCATGAATAGTTAATTGAGTTATGAATTTATCGTAATTGTATTCCTCTAAAATATTGTATGAATCTTATTTATGTTATTTTTACTTATTTATTTCATTAGAGGGATTCGTACATAGATTTATTTGGATTCTGACATGTCTACTTTTGTGTTTTTCGCAGCCTCAGATGCCCAGTGAGGTGACCTGCTTTGAGAGGAGCTATGAGGGGGCTACACGATTGCTTGACACATTTTTTTAGACAGTGTGGCTCTTCTGTTTGCTTTATTTATATTTCATTTGCTTATGTCTCAAGCTACATGCACTTAAATTAAATAAAGTATGATTTGGTTTGGTTTGACAGATGAGTATAAGATCCCTTGCGGTAGTGGTTATGTTTTAGCTGTAAGGGCCTCGGGTTTTTTGGAATGTTTTCGCACTTGTTTTAAAAAAAAAAATGCCACTTTTTCATGGGTACGAGTTGGGGTCATTACATCCTGTTCAACACAAACCCAATAGAACCTGACATCACAGAGAAAGAAAGAAAGAGGTAACTTAAATCTGAAATGAAAAAGAAGAAGACAAATTAGATGAGAGAGAGCAAAATTTATTTTGCTTATTCTAAACAACAATCAAAAGGAGAGAGAGAGAGACCGTGCTCAGATATGGGCTTGATCTTCTAGTGGGCAATACTCTTGTAGAGAGTAGATGCTCCTTTATCGATCGTGCGCACTCTGTAAGATTGTATCTCTAATTCTCCACTCTCAAAGTCAGTAAAGTCGTGAAACAGTTAAGGTCTGATTTATAAATGCCCAAGGCAGCAACAGACCAATAAAACCCCTCTCCTCTCTCTATCATGTTACTTTTTGTTTTTTCAAATAAAATTAACTTTTTAAATAAAAATAAATCATTTTTTTATTTTTTATAAGATTTTGTCAATAGATCATGATAGCATTTTTACATTAAAAAACAACATAAAACAACAAACTTACAAAAGTACCTACCAAGAGTATGATGCAATGCATATAAAAGGCCATAATAAAATATTTAAATAAGGCTATAATCATAATTATAAAAAATTATTTTATTTCTTTAAAAATGTGATTATTTTCACCAATCAATTTAAATAATTTTCAAATATAAAAATTAAAATATTCCAAAAAATGGCATCATTATTCCAAAAAATGCCAATCCATATTTATTAATTTATGTATATTTTATGTCATTTTATATTATGTACTTTATGTTATATTATATACATAACATTTTAATATTTTGTTATATATAATTTTATTAAAATTATATTATATATTTATATATTATATTTATGTTATAATATATATTTTTATGATGCTTTATAATATTTTATAGTTGGGATTGGAAATATTATGTTACATTATATCTAAAACATTTATTGCATATTTATAATTTACAATTATATTATATCTATATTATGTCTTATACTATTTTATAGTTGCAATTTTAATATTTTCATATATATATATATATATATATATATATATAGCAAAATTGGTTACTTTTACGGTTCACATGATGCTCACATTGCTAGTTTGAGATTTTTTTATGATGAAGTTCCCCACCAAAATGGGTACCAACCATGTATGTGGTTGGTAAGCCCTAAAAGGACTTGAATGTCGATGACTCCACCCTAGCATTATGGATTACCCATTGATTTTGGATGTTTTAAGTTATGTTTTGCAAATCAAACCTTACTCATGATAAAAAAAATGATTTGTGACTTATGAGCAATAAAATTTATGAAAATTTTGAATCATCGAATTTTGAAACCTTATAGAAACATGCTTATGTATCATACTCAAATTATCCAAAAGTTTATTCTATTTCTAGTAAATTAATTTTTAAACCTATTATTTCAAAGAGTTTGGATTTTCAAAAATACTTTTTCAATGAGTTAGGATTTCTTAAAAATTTTCTTTGAACTAAATGAATTTTTGAAAATATTTTTTCAGCAAGTTTGGATTTTTAAAAATATTATTTTAATGAGTCAAAACTTCTTAAAGTATTTTTTTGCTTGAAATGAATTTATAAAGATACTTTTTTAGAGTCTAAATTTTTAAAAATACTTTTGTCAAAGTCTGGATTTTTTAGAATACTTGTTGCACTAAATGAATTTTTAATAATATTTTTCAGTGAGTTTGGATCTTTATAAATATTTGTTCAATGAGTCAAGATTTTTTTAGATATTGCTTTGTGTTAAATGATTTTTTAAAAATATTTTTCAGTGAGTCAAGATTTTTTAAAATATTACTTTGCTTTAAAATAATTTTTAGTTGTTTTAGTTTGATTCTGGATTTTTTAAAATATAGCGACATTGGTTCCCTTCTACAATTCACATGTTGGCACAATGCTAATTTTGGATATTTTTTGTGATGAGGTTTTTTTGTCAAAGCGTGTACCAACCATATATGTGCAATATGGTTGGTGAGCCTGATAAGGGCTTAAATTTTGATAACTCTACCTTGCGATTACAGATTACCCATTGATTTTGAATGTTTAAAGTAGTGTTTTTGCAAATCCAACCTTATAAATGTGTTTAACCTATTTTGTTTGCTATAAATGGATGAATGGATTGTGTTTTTTAATAAAGATATTGATTTTATGATTTATGAACATTAAAATTTATGAAAATTAAAATTTATGAAAATTAAAATTTATGAAATTTTTGAATCATCAAATTTTGAACAATCAAATTTTGAATCCTTATAGAAACATGGCTATATGTCGTACTTGAATTATTCAAAAGTTTATTCTTTTTTCAATAAATACATTTTTTAAATTATTGTTTCAAAGAGACTGGATTCTCAAAAGTATTTTTTTCATTGTGTCAGGATTTCATAAAATATTGCTTTGAACTAAATAAAATTTTGAAAACATTTTTTAGCTAGTTTGAAATTTTAAAAATATTATTTTAATGAGTCAAAACTTTTTAAAACTTTTTTTGCATACCTTTTCAAATTTTGGATTTTTAAAGGTATTTTTCAAATTTTGGATTTTTAAAATGCTTTTTTCAAAGTTTGGATCTTTTAGAATATTTTTTGCATTGAATGATTTTTTAAGAATTGTTTCCAGTGAGTTTGGATCTTTAAAAATATTTTTTCAATGAGTCCAAATTTTTAAGATATTGTTTTGCACCAAATGAATTTTTAAAAATATTTTTCATTGTATCAAGATTTTTTAAATATTCTTTTGCTCTAAAATAATTTTTATATTTTTTTAGTGATTCTGATTTTTTTAAAACTAGCAAAATCGATTCCCTTTTACCGTTTATATGCAACAGACAAGTGTCATACAAGAATTATCCAAAGTTTATTATTTTTCAATAAATAAATTTTTAAAACTATTGTTTCAAAGAGTCTAAATTTTTAAAAATATTTTTTTCAATGAGTCAAGATTTTTTAAAATATTGCTTTGTATTGAATGAATTTTTAAAAATATCTTTTCAGCGAGTCTGGAATTTTAAAGATATTATTTCAATGAGTCAAAACTTTTAAAATATTTGTTTACACAAAATAAATTTATAAAAGTACTTTTTTAGAGTCTTTATTTTTAAAATTAGTTTTTTCAATGAGTTTGGATTTTTGTAGATTTTTTTACACTAAATGAATTTTTAAGAATATTTTTCAGTGAGTCTGGATCTTGAAAAATATTTTTCAATTAGACAATATTTTTTAAGATATTAATTTGAGCTAAATGAATTTTTAAAAATATATTTTCAGTGAGTCAAGATTTTTTAAAATATTGTTTTGCTCTAAAATAGATTTTAATTTTTTTAGTGATTCTGGATTTTTTAAAATATTTTTTCATTAAGTCAAGGTTTTTTTAAATAGATTTTAATGCGAGCATACAACTAAACGAGCAACCAAACTCAAATGAGTTTTTGAGCATTAGACGAGCCGAACAATTGTTAAATGGCTTGTTAAGATGTGAGCATACAAACCTAAATGAGCAATTGAGCTCGAATGAGTTTGTGAGCATTGGACGAGTCGAACAACTCATAAATGAGACAAACATGCATTGTTCATACTTGTCTCGGTAAGGTATGTTGAGCGAACTCGTGATCGGCTCATTAGCTAAATGAGTCGAACAGAAACGAGCTATGAACAAGCCGAATGACAAGCAGCTCAGTTCATTTATCAGCCCTAGATATCACATTGAAAAATGATTAATTGCTCTCTTAGGAGAGAAGGGGGAGAGGGGGGTGAAAAGTGTTAGGGTAAAGAGTGGCAATGGGGAGACACATGCTTGCGTAAACATCATATTCAACATATATCATGTAATCAATATGGAGCTTAGATAGATGGTAGGTGATGGCATGATTCATGTATCAAATATGGCTTTATTATGTTAAACAACAAAATAGGTTTTGTTTTTTTTTGAAAAATGATTGTACTATATGGTAAAAAAGACATGTTTCCCTAAAACCTCGCAATTTGTAATATTTTTCTCATGTCTAAAATCACAAATAGTCAATGTTGGAATGTCCCTCTTACCCTTCGCATGCGCGAAACTGATGATGTCCGTGCGATATATCTCTTCGCTCCTTAGGTGCTGCATACACCCACTTAAAATGATATCTACACATTTTTTTAGACTTCACAAAGTTCACATAAAATTATATGCGAACTTCCTATTAAACTTGAACAAAATGAGAAAATCCACATATGTTTAATGTGGACTTACTCAAGTCCTCATATATTTTAAACAAACTTTCTCAAGTCATGACATATTTTATGCGGACTCGAGGAAGGTCACACATATTTTATGCGGACTTGAGGAAGTGCATAAAATATGTGCGGACTTCCTCAAGTCATTCTCGTTTGTGGTCATTGTTTGCATGTTTAGGAGAAATATTTTATTTTTTAGATGACGTTTATCCCCAACTACTCACCAAATCAAAGTGATATTGATCTATCTTTTTCCTTTTTTATGTTTTTTGGATTTCTGATGAAGGTGGCCAAAAAATAGCATGGAATAAACAAAAAATGTACAACTCTCGAAGGTGCTGATCATGTTTTTATTGAAGTTTTAGAACTCAAAAATGGAAACCCTAGAGGGGTTTTCGATTCTGACTCAAAACATGAAAGTCATAGGTCTGTCTATGAACTTTTGAAAGAAAGAGATATACAGATACGAGAACATAGATTGTTCTACAAAAAATAGTTACATATTTGGGAGAAAGTTCACATATATATAGAAGTTCATATATGATTTAGCTTGCATTAGACGTAGTTTGGTAGTTTTTCCTTATAAATCGGGAAGCAGATGTACACCCTAAGTCTCTGACTCTTAAAAATTTTCAACTCCTTAAACCGACTCACCTAACCCAGGTATGAGGAGCCCTTGTAGGCAGCAAAAGAGACTGATTACTCATACGTGTTATGGAAGGAAGTAAAAAGCATAGGAACAGAGCTCGAGCTTTGTTGAGCCAAAAGCGGAAGATTCATGTGGTTTCAGTTCAGAAAGTGAAACATTTCATTCAGGCTGAATCTAGTGAGACTGGAATGAAAATAGTGATTTTACCACATTTATTTGCATTTTTATCATGAAAATCTCAGGAATATTGGTTTAATTTTTTGTATTCCTTTATATTAAGATTTTTAATTTCTAAATATATTTTATTTTGTTGATAAAAAACAGAAAGATGTAAAAAAAAAAAGATCCTAAGAAGGAAATTGACGTCCATTCAATTGGCGTTTTGAATTTTTTTGAGACCACAAATTGAACGCGATGGTCCACCCAGTTATCTTCTTAGATCTCACTTGTTTCCTTTTATGAATTAAAGGTTTTGAGGGAAATGGGAATCAGATTCCGTGCTACTTGATTCTACCCAAACGAAGTGGGGAATTGGAAATTAAGGCCTACAATCTCCCATCAATCCTTTGCATTATTAAGTATGAAGTGCTTTGGGTGTCCCCAAATAGTGAGGAAATTCCCAATTCCCCTCCACGTCCCACACGCATCCTTCTCTGTTAATTTCAAGTTCATGGACTTCACCAAATTCACGAACTTGGTCATCACGCCTTTCAAGTGATTGCAGATGCACCAAAAGGTCAAAAAGATTATTTTGGCCCCGACTTTGCAAGTGGAAGACTTCCTATTACAATCAATCACCAACAAAGAAAAAAAAATCCCTCTTAACCTTTCAACTTCTGACCCCATAACGCCCATATATATATATTCTTTATTTAACCTTATCCTGTGGGGTCACTTTCGTCCTCGATTAATCATACTCTTCTGCAAAAGAAAATGTTCGAGGGATGTCGCTGTTATCTCATTATATCGTGATTTGCACGTTTTATCTTATTTTACTTTGTCAATAATTTTGCAAGTCTTTTTTTTTTTTTTTGAATAGTACAAGTGAGGTTAGACAGAACCCTATCAGTTCATTTCATAAAAAGCTTTAAAAGTACAAGATTGTAACTCTAACTCATCGGGAAACCAGTCTGAAGATTTAACCTTCCAAATGAATTAATTGTTCAGCAGAGCCATAAAAGTATAAAAACTAGTGCATCATATTGCAGTACTTAGGCTTTACACTAGTGAAAAACTGATTTTTAGAGTAAATCCTTAGGTTCTCCTTGCTCACTCATCTGCTTGTCGTCACTCTGACCAGATCAGCAGATTCCTCATGGGCCATCAATAGAATCTTTCAACCATGTGTGCTTGAGTTTGAGCCTAATAACCTCATGTATTTTGAATGAGCTAACTGCAAAGTCCACAAAATTTTCAGAATTTCTAAATAAATAAAAAAGGATTTTTTTGAATTATTATGATATTTAGCTTTGATTAAATACTATTTTTGACAAATTAATTAGTTAATATTGGTAGATTAATTTGTGATTATGTATTGATAATCTTTTGGTATTTATTTAAGTTATTTAATATTTAATTGAGGATTTACGAGTTTTGTACTTGGTATTTGGATTTGGACCTCAGTAGAGATCCATGAAGATCAACTCACACCAATATATGTTTGAGCTGTCTTAATAATTCGGGTCAACCCAAATAGATTTGGGTAAGGTTTAGACCAATATCGGGGTTTAAACCGGACATAGAAGAGATTTGGATTTATTTGAGACCCAAATGAATCATCCTCTAAAGTAGTAAGTATTTTGGATCCATTTAGAGACCCAAATGGATCCCACTAAGAAAAAGGATAATTTCAAGATTTTTTTACTCATCATAAGTTTTATGCACTACGAGGTAGGTTTACTATAACTTATGTATATCCAAAGTTTTAGGTTATTTAAAAAAAAAATATATATATATATATATATATATATATATATATATATATATATATATATATATATATATATATATATATATATATATATATAGTTTCAAAAATTGTTTTGTATTGCCAACTTTATGAGAAAAATGTATATCTATGAAAATATTAGATTTTTACAAGCAAAAGTATGCATGTGTTTCAAAAGTTTTAAAATTTATCCATATGTGAATTTTGAATATGTTTTGAATAAAATTACATATATGTTCAAAATTTATGAGCATATTCACACACATGTACTTCGAATTTATAAACATGCAATATACGAGTATATTTTAGAGTTTTACAAATAAATGCATGTATATGGTTTAGGCTTTTGAAAGTGCATGTTCCAAAATGTTTACAAAATTTTTTTATGAATAAAAAATCAAATTTTAATACATAAGTACAATCTGGATTGACGATGCATGTTAGCATGATGTTTATGCTTATAACATAATGAATGATGAAATGCATATTGAATAATGTATGTATTACAGAATATCCATGATGAAAAGCATGTGATGCAATAGTTATTTTATGATGGCACAAGCTCGGATGAGTGGCTACTAACCTTGTGAACAGTCAACTGAACTGATATATGTTAGTTTCCCAAATGAGTGGCCAATAACTTTAGGATGGGTTACATGAAATCATATGTGCTTGTCCTCTATAGATACTATTGAATCTGTAAAAGATTAATTATTTTTGTAAAGCATGCATGTCAAGAGAATTAATCAAATGATAAATGATGTGTCAATTTTCTTTTAGCTTATAATGAGAGAGTAAGCGGGTAGTGAAATTTTATTAAAGCACAAACGGTTGCTTCTCAAAGGATAGCTGCCACCGGTGCTACAGGATGGTAGTGTGATTGTTTCAGCTGAAAATCAAGTCTAATATATCATGATGCAGGTGTTGGAGTTTCTATCTCATTGAATCGCCCTTTATTAGAGAATAGGAGAAGAAAAGCAAGACTAGGGTAATAAAATATAAATTGATTGAATATACCTCTGGCCCGAATATCTAATTTGAGTATTGTCTATGTCGTACTAACAAAACATAAAAAAAAATGAAAATGTTTTATGCATGTAGTTCAGCATGACATGCACTATCTAAGAAAGAAAAGGTAAATGAAAAGAATTACAAATTATTCATACTTATGATGATTGCTTCACTTGCATTGGTAAGTCATGTATAAACTGAATAATCATGCATGAGTAAGATTATTGCATGTGATATTGAACTGTCATTTGCATGCACTGATAATTGCTTATTTATATGAAATGACTGTTATTTTATGTATACTTGTTTCTATGCATCTATGTCTAGTTATTGTATTCCTGTTGAGGGTTGTTATGACCCCATACTAAAACAATTTTAGGTAATGTGTAGTTAAGGCGAAGCGATTGTAAGAAGTTGAGGTGGTCTCAAAGTGCCTGTCATTTTTCTTTCTCGGAACTGGGTTTTCGGATGAACTTCACTAGTTGTTTTGGAAAACATTATTGTTATTTTATATATTATAAATTATTGTTTATGAAAAAAATTTATTTTATAAAATATTAATTACTTTAAATTCAATATTATTGTAATTAATCGTTTTGTAACCCGCCTGAGGTTTTGATAAAAAAAGAGTTTAAGAAAGTTTTTGTTGATAATTAAAAAAATAAGTTTTAAATTTTATTTATTTTTTTAGTTTAAAATCTTAGAGTGAGACTTATTTTTCATTAAGGACTAGCTTATTGCAATGAAATGTTAAAAAACCTTGTCCTTGCCTGGACATAAAGGGCACTGCACTGTGTCAATGGTGAGTAAAATCCAGGTTTCAAGAAAAAGCCATGGCCTTCGAAAAAGAATAAAAGAGTCCATGTCATTTTTGTCATGGATTCCTCCCCCCTCGGAGATGTAATTAACTATGTGATGATGTTATAGGTTTGTTATCAATTACAAGCTACATGCTATACATGCTACGAAGAAGCATAGCTCAGGAAAATGGTCCAAAATCTAGAGCATCGGCTAACATGTGAAAAGAAGGCACCAAGGTCATACCCTCTTTCTAGGGATGCTGATTGGTCACTACACATCGTCTGATATTGCCAAAATGTAATGTCCTTTTGCCCCCAAAGGTTTGAGGTGTCGGTGTCTTTTTGTGCCGGCAAGAGAGAGAGAGAGAGAGAGAGAGAGTCTGGACCTAAGTTCAAACTTTTCCAATTTGGCAGAAGAGAAATTGCAAACGTTTCGCAGTCATGTTACAGGAAAGTTTGGCATACTTCACCATAGCCTTTGGCTTGGATATCAGTGGAAAGGGGTTCATAAACATGTGTCGTTGGTTTTTGCAGAGGAACCCTAATGTAATCAATAAGCTGTCAATGGATTTGAGATGCCCATAGACTCAGTCCCCGCGCATAATTTATATTGAATGTGATTGATAACTAACACAATTTGATATCAAAACATATGGTATCTTAACTTTAGGATTATTTACAAAAATATTCTTGGTTTTTTTTATAATTCAATTCATACTGGAAAAAACTCATAATTCAAAATCTTACCTAGTTTAATATTCACATATTCAAATTCATGCCCTAATAGTCCATAAATTCAAAACCAAAGTGACAAATATCATAGATATTTTGAAAATATGGCCATTTTATTGAGATATTTTCAAAACCTGAAATATTTTCTTATATATTTTTAAATTTTAATATACCAATATTTTTGAAGATTTTCCAGAATATATATATATATATATATATATATATATATATATATATATATATATATATATATATATATATATATATATATATATATATATATATATATATTGATTTAGGTGCTTGTGATACGCGTTTGATGGGTTTATCTGCTCTTTCAGTATTTTTTTTTCTCTGTTCTGAACCCATAAATGTATTTGGCATGGTTGATTTACAAGGAATCCACACCTGATCATGTGTTTTCGATGGAAAAAAATGATATTTGGAGCCTAAAAAATTTACAAAGATTTTTTTACAGTTGAATTTTATAACCTTATAAAGCCCACCCATGTGTGGAAATCGAACACTTCAAGAGTTGATCCCTATAAAATCAAGTAGACCATCACATGTATACGGTCAAAATTTAAAAATAAAATGAAAAAACCTGAAAAACCCCATCAAGCACCTCTCTCTCTCTCTCTCTCTCTCTCTCTCTCTCTCTCTCTCTCTCTCTCTCTCTCTCTATATATATATATATATATATATATATATATATATATATATATATATATATATATATGAGAACCAAAATATGAAAACTGAAAATATGAGAATTTCTAACACTTTTTTTTCGCAAATCCAACCATGTGGATGCGCTTGGCATGATGAATTTGCTGGAATCAACCATTGGATAGTGTATTTTCTATGAAAAAATAAGATTTTTGAATGCTTGAATATTTATGGAGAATATGAACCATTGGTTTAAAAACCTTAAAAAAATCTCATTTATGCATCAAAATTGGATGATTCAAGAAAGTGTTCTTATAAAACCAAGCATGTAGATCACATCCGTATGGTTAGATTCGAGAGAAAAGAATAAAAATTTAACTAAAATTGTGGTTCACACATTAGTTCTGGTATTTCTCTTCCTCTCTCTCTCTCTCTCTCTCTCTCTCTATATATATATATATATATATATATATATATATATATATATAGAGAGAGAGAGAGAGAGAGAGAGAGTAATGGGTGTTAAACCAATTTGGTGCTAAACAGCGTGCTAAATGGGTTTTTTGAGCTTTTTCATTTTATTTTTAAATTATAACCTTACAGATGTGATCTATGTACTTGATTTAGAGGGATCAGTTCTTGAAGCGTTTGATTCCAACACATTGGTGGGTTTTTATAAAGTTCAAAAAATCAACGGTCCAAAATCTTTGTAAATTTTCGAGGCTCCAAACATCATTTTTTTCATCAAAAACACACAATCCAGGCATGGATTCTTAGTAAATAGACCATGCCCAACACATTCATGGAACCAAAACCCCATAAAAAGCATCGGAGAAGCCCGAAAAACCCATTTAGCACACGGTTTGGCACAAACCCATTTTCTCTCTCTCTCTCTCTCTCTATATATATATATATATGAGAACTGAACATATTAGACCTCATTTCTCATTCTACCCATTCTGCCCCATGATTTTGAAGTGTTTTATGATAGATCTGAACCATTAGATGTGTTAAACATGTTTTTATGAGCCAAGAAAAGCTGTACCTTCATAACCATTGATTTTGGATCATCAGAAAAACCTGTATATAGGTCAGATTCCGGTGATCCAAAAACCGGTTTCCACTAAACAAAACCTATAGATCACATCTATGGTCTTAGATGTGAGAAAAAATATAAAAAAATTGCAATTTTGAGAGGGCAAAACTGGGCAGAATGAGAAAGTGGGCAGCACCTACGCATTACTCTCTCTCTCTCTCTCTTTCTCTCTCTCTCTCTCTCTCTCTATATATATATATATATATATATATATATATATATATATATATACACACACACACACCGGAAGCTCAGTGAGCAAGGTGGTTTTTCCCCAAATATAAAAAAAAAAGCAAAAAATGTTCTGCATTCAGGCCTTGCAAGCCCAAGAAAATCAGAATTCAGGCAAAACCTTGATCTTGAGCCCAAACACAGCACAACCAAGTTCGTGTTACCCAGCCCAAAAAAGTTCCCCCTACATTGTGAAGTATGAGGGAAGATTGCATAAGCATATAGGGATGCATGCAACCATTTCTTCTACACACTGCACATATCAGGAAGTGCATTTTCATGCAGATTCACATTATGCTGTAAACACTTCTATCACGTGGTGAATGAAATAGTTTAGCTAGAATAGTTTATTAGCAATATAGGTCTTCTATAACAGCCCAATTAAAGGAATAGTGTGCAATCTTTGTCGCAAGGAACTTGACTCGCCTGGAAAGCCAACATCTTTACCTTTTTCATAATTATCAAAGAGAAACCTGGGATCAGGTGGTGGATGTAAGATCTACGATTCTAATTTTGATGTATATTGTGTAATTATATGGAATCGATGAATTTTTATGTTTTGACAATTTTCTAATGATTTGCTTAGTTGAGAATCGGGTAAATCGCGTAATTGTATTGCAAAGAGCGATTTCGGGGAATCTAGAATGAATCTACCTCCGAAACTTTTAGGGTGAGTTTGGAATAGGGTTGTGGTGATACACCCCGAAAATGAGACCCGAGTGACGAAAAAACCTCGTCAGTGCATGCGAATCACGAGTCTTGACCTAATTTTAGACCCAAAACTTAGAACGCTCAATTTTAGCAAACAAGAGGTGATTTCCTTAGGGGGCATTGACCATTCTACGTTAATTACAGTTATGAAGAGAACAGAATGAGTTGTTGGAATTAAATTAGCATTTTAATGTGTTGAATAAGCATTCTTTAAAGAAGTACACTATATGCGATTTTGGATTTGGATCCGGGGCTACTAGGAGATCCAAAACCCTGGGACGACCCTACAGTGGACGTCCATGTCCTTGGTTGACCAACTGGGCAAGGGCTGACCAGCTGGATGGTATTTTTGAAATAATCTTGCATGGATTTAAAGAATAGGCCTTCATTGGCCATGTGTCTTTCCAACACCCTCATGATGAAGCCTAGGCTCTATCATGAGGGGCGCCATTTTCAAAAAAGAGCCATGGGGTGGCGCCCCATGCCAGATTCGTGATTATTTTCATAGACATTTGAATCCTTTCAATCCATTGGGCACGATGGGTGGCAGCCAGGGGCACCCTTTTGTAAAATTTCAAACTTTTAAGGGCATTTAAGGATGGCATTTTCGAGATTTTTGCAAAGCCTTTTGGAAGGCTTGACATGCATTGGTTGTTGGGGGGCGTGGAGCTCCCCAACCCTCCATCTTGGAGGGATTTAATCCCAGCCGTTCACCTCTAAGCCTACCTCTATAAAACCTTTACAAAAAAAAAACGGGTCCCTCTTATTTGGGGCGATTTTCCTTTTTCTCTCTCTCTCTCCTCTCAAGCTTCCTCAGTCCAGCCGTGTGCTTCCTCTTGGTGTGAAGAGCTGCAACACCTTCCTCATTAGCTAAGGTGAAGACTCACCTCACTTGTTATGGTTTCATTATGAAGAGGAAACCGTTGGAAACTTTGCACCTTGGCATGCAAAAATCCAAACGGTGGATTAGGTGATATAGCTATTGTTCCGATCTTAAATCACCATGGATTAGCAGGATTTCTTGCCGCACGTATTTGAAAGCTTTTCCCTTTTTGTTTTCGTTCAATCACCGTTTTATTTGAAATCATTTCTTTGCTTTTTGTTGTTTACCATATTAGTTTAACACTGTCTTAGTTGTTATGTGATTCTTCTATGCTGAAGTTCATGGCTTTCTCCACCTTCTTCTTTCTATTTTCTATTTTTTTTCTTTTTGGTATGGTGGGCCGAGCTGGGCTCGTCCAGCACACACCTAGGTCGGTTAGCTGTCCCTTGTATTTGGGAACACTAGGCGGCGTGTTCCAGACATCAGCATTTATATTTTTTTTTGTGGTTATTGTTATTCTTGTTCTGTGTTTTTCTCTTGCGGTGCTGGGCTTAGACCAGTCCCAAAATGCTGGGACTGGGGGCTGCAGCCATGTTGTCGAGCGTTGGTCACAGTGTGTCCAGCTCATTTTGGGCGTAGGAAGGTCAGGCGATTGTGTTAGCCTCTTGCATGTCTTTTCCTTTTTCTTTGTTCGGTCTTCTTTGGAACCAGGACTGGAGCAGCTGGGCCGGTTTTGGTGTGCCCAGCACACCCTCCTTGTTGTTGTGAACCGAGCCCTTGAGCTCTGGTTCACGCTGACAAGGGTGGCTCGGTCTGGTCCAGCGGACCAGACCCCCATGGTCTATCCTTTTGCTCCAGGAATATATCTGGCGCCACTTGGGTGGCCCGCGCATGCAAGTAGGGATTTGGCCTCTAGCTTCTTCTTCCCTCCGCGTTATCGTTCCGCCTAAACCCTTCGGTTCAGGTCTGAACCAAGGTTTAGACCTGATGGTTTGTCAGCCTGGGCGTGGCACAAGGTGCCAGCCGTCCAACCCCTTTCGTGGGAGCCGGATGGAGCCTAGTGGTGCCGAGCACCCAGACCCTTTTCATTCGACCATTTTGGGTTGCATGTAGGTCTGAACCGAATGGTTTAGACCTGTGCATGTATGGGGAACCAGGCCGGCACCGGGTGCCAGCCATGGTTCTGTTTTTGGACAGGTCGAGTGCCAGCCGCATGGTGCTGGGCACCCGGGTCCCTCGAGCTGATCCCCTTCGGGTCCGGGTCTGAACCAGAGAGAGAAGGGTTCGGACCCACTGCTGGCCAACCACAGCCCGGTCTCATAGACCAGACCGACTGGGCCCAGTTTTTGGGCTCAACCCGCAGGCTTAGCCACGGTTATCTTTGCCGGGGCTGGAAACAACCCAACCAAAACCCTTGACAGGTAGGGTCCGGTTCCTGAGTCGGTCCAGACCTCGATGGTAGGTCCGACAGTCTGGTTCGTAGGACCAGACCACCCTTAGCTAGAGCTTGTTAGCACAAGTGCGGGTGGACTTTCGTTTCGCCACACTCGCGGCCCCGCTACACCATTATTTATGGCTGATAGTAGGTTACCCTATCAACACTAGCTCACACCTACTTCGAGTCGAACCTGATTAGGTTCAAACCAGCCTTTGTATTGCCCTGCACCCTCCTCGCACTTCGGTTAGGTTCGGCATGAGTGCATGCCTTGGGATGCACCGGGTTCGAGTAAGCTTTTCATATATATATATATATGTAAATGGGATTGTATATATATATGTATATACGTATACATATAGGTATGTGCCTCGCCGAGTATGTTTGAAATGGTTGATATATATATATGTACACATGAATATATGTAAGGGTATTAAAACTTATGACTCTCGTGTCCCGTTCAAGCATTTTCTCAGATGATTCCATACTCCGAGCTCAGTATGAATTCCATAGCATTATCCTACGTTCATTTTGGACAAACGGTTTGTTTAGGGTCCGCGGGCGCGGCACCCCGAACCGTGGTAATGCCAATGTTATTCCCATTAGATGGGTTAAGTTCAGAAATCATCTTCGACACGTAAGTGTGTCGTACTGCGTAAGAAAAATCCTTATACCTTGATTTACGTGCAACTACTTAGTTAAGTATACAGACGAACACTATTGCAAATCCACATACTTGGAAACTACGTTGAATTACAAGCATTGTTTCATTGTCTTTGTTTCGGGTCCGCAGGCGCGGCACCCCACACCGTGGGAATAGCTAATGTTGTTCCCATAAGTCGGGTATATATCAGATTTTCACCATAAACATGTAAGTGTGTCAACCACGTATGAAAGCATAGTGAATGCAATATTCACACTGAAGTATGCAAGTTAATCATTTCATATTATGCAACTGCCTCTGTTGTTTATGCTTGTGCAAAAGATAGAAACATACACTTCGCACTTGGCACATCCTGACACTGTTACTGAGTAGTGCGTACCTTGAAAAGGTACATTGCTTGAGGCATTAGTAAGTGCACCACGTGCACTTACTACAAGAAAGAAAAGAATAAAGATAGGGTATGAATAATGAAATGACTTGTTATGGGCTCAGTTGGAGTCGTTGGGCAATGACCCTTGCTTAAAGAGATGGACTCTTGTGTGATATACCCTAAACAGAAATAAATCAATAAGGTATTTCGACTGCTTTCACGAGCAGTGTGCTCCGTTGGCCGCGTGAGGCTGAGCACGTGAATGGGCAGGCCAAGTCCTCGTTTTGCATACCCTGCGGGGACCACGAGGCAAATTCCTCGTGAGAGGTGTGTTGAACATGAGCCTTAAGAAAGATAAACCTGCTTCGCCCCATTCACAAAATGGTTCACCTCGGGAGAGGGTGGATGGTACAACCCTGAGTGACTTGTCATTACTACGACACGTGTTTGACAGGAGCTGTAGCGCCCTTTGGCCTCCAGTCACTCAGAGTCAGGGAGGTCGAGGTTGCCTTTTTAGGACCTCACTACTGCAGTAGTATAGATTGCAATCCTTGCCTATGCGAGTGTTTTCTCCTAGCTGTGTGCTGCTCGCATAAGGTCGACTCGGTCTGTAGCTTCCCCGGTTACCACACTAGAATTTAAATAACAGACGCCGGGTGCATGTCTCACAGAATGCGAGGTTCCTTCGCGTACCCGAAGGAGTAATCAGAAGAACTTAAGAACTAACCAAACAGCTGACTTAAAGTAGTTGTTGCTTTACTTGTGTTGTAGACTTACTTTAGTTGTTAAAGTCATTTCAGTTTGTTACCTTAGTTACTTGCTGCTCAGTTCGCTTATACTTCAGTTCGTTGCTTCAGCTACTTGTTTTCCTGTTGACTAGTACTTGTCACTTCACACTTACCAGACACAAGCACTTACACTTGTCAGCTTATTTCCTGCTTTCCTGTGTACTTGATATATATACACATTGCCTGTGGTTGTTTCTTCACCACCTTGAAAAAGGATTGACCCCGTTTTATGGGGATGTAGGTGACGAACAGGCTTAGTGCGGATGCAATGATACACGATGGAGGCTCTGAGGACCCACACACTTGACCTGCAGATCTTGTACCTGGTGGTTTTGGGGTTTTTGGTTGTTGTTGGGATGTATCCCCTATTTTGTACCTTTTGTACTTATAAGTTGTAAACTCTTTAAAACTGTTGGGGTGTTTCCCCTTTTTACTTCATAGTTACACTTTTGGTTGCACTTATTTGTGGCGGCCGCCCAGACTTGCGGCTTTGTTGTTTTCCCACGTTTGCTTCCTCTAGTTTCCTACTTAAACCTTTCAAAAAAAAATTTTTCCATAGAAATCCCAAGTTTTTCCAAGGTCGGGGTTTGGGGCGCCACAGCGATTGGTATCAGAGCAATGTTTAAGTGTGTGGTCAGAGCTTCATTGTGCATCATCCATCGCACTGTAAGTATAAGATTAGCTTCTTCTTCTTCTTGTTTTCCTTCTTTCCTTCCTTTACTTCATGCTTTTAGATGGTTTGTGTTGTGGTTCTGTGTATATCATAGATGTCGACGAACCCGACCTACGACAAGATTTTGGAGGCTCTCCAAAACCAGACTCGAGGCGAAGAGGCCCTGAGTGGAGCTGTGCGACATTTGGCACGTAATGTGCATATGTTGGCACCCCCGTGTGCAAGGTGTTTGGGAGATCATGTGGGACAGATCTGTCCCCGTGAGTTGGCTGAGTGCCTCTACTGTAGCCTTCGTGGGCATGTCGAAGAGGAATGCCAGACGAAGCAGAGGGATGAGCTCTGGAAGAGCAATGCGGAAGACATCCAGGATGTTTCTTCAGTCTCTGGACCTTTGGTTCTGGAAGTGGATAGCCAGGACGGAGAAAAGTGAGGAGCGATCGATTCTCCTTAATATTCTCCCGAGTCCTACCCCTATGGTGTTTCTTCGGAGTACGTGCCACCAATTTTGGGAGAAGTCCAGGAGATCTCTGACACGCCACTGAAGGAAGTTGTTTCTCCTCCACGTGTTAGGCCGAGGCGCTGTGGTAGTCGGAAGGACTACAGGGACTTCTACACCAACAAGTCGTGATATTGCGATGTAATGATTAGATGTTAGAAACACTGAGTCAGTGTTTCATTTTTGCTTTTGTCGTGCTTAAATTGTTGGCAGCACTTGTTTAACCCTATCTTGATGAAGGGTGCTTCTATAATGTTTCAGTTTTCCTTGTTAAGGAAATGAAAATTTTCCTATCTCTGTGTATTTGCTGGTTGCTTATGTATAGAATGTTGCGTATTTAGATGGCGTGGTGCACCAGGTGTGACGACCTGATGGAGACTCTGAACAACCTTACACAGGTTGTAGGACGACAAGCGGAGACCATGAGGAACATGGGCGAACACATCCAACAGACCGCCCAGGGACAGGGAGCACCTGCCCAGGTTCCTGTTGCGACAGTCCCATATAAGCAATTTATGAGCTTGAACCCTCCCTCGTTTGATGGAAAGTCGTCGCCGGAAGCGGCCGAGGATTGGATCAAAGAAATTGAACGTATCTTCCGAGTGTTACAAGTTGGTGATGATCGGAAAGTAGATTTTGGGACATATCGTCTCAGGAAGGACGCGGAAAGGTGGTGGGCAGCTACCTGGGAGATAAAATTCGACAACCAGCCAGTTGATTGGGAGCAATTTGTGGAAGCGTTCTATGCAGCATATTTTCCAGCTCACGAGAGGAGCCGAAAAATGCAGGAGTTTCTCGACCTCCAACAGGGTAGTTCTTCTCTTCCGGATTATGTCACGCGTTTTCGAAGCCTAGAGAGGTTTTGTCCGCACTTATACACGACAGAAAAGGAGCGAGCTCTTAAATTTGCTCGAGGTCTGAAGCCAGTCTTAAGGACGAAGGTGTACACGCGTGCGCCTATGATGGTCGATGAGGCTCTAGAGACGGCCTCCTTGCTTGAACATGATTGGATAGAATCGCAGAAGACCCCCGCACCACGTCAGCAACAGCAGAATCCTGGCCAAAGGAGTTGGCCAAGGAAGAGACAATTCCAGAGGAATCAAGATGGAAGGAAGTTCCATCCTCAGACAAAGAAGCAGCGTAACAACAACAGCAGCAACACCCGCCAGAATCAGTATCAGAACCGTAGGCCCCAGTACCAACAACGCCAACAGCCGCAGCAGAAGCAGCTTACCGCAGCTAGTTGTCCAAAATGTATTACAGATCATCCAGGGCGACCCTGCCCGCGAGACACCGGCGGATGCTTATATTGTGGAAAGATGGGTCATTATATCAGGGATTGTAGAAAGAAGCAAGCAGGCGACCAGCGCAGGAATACGCCGGGTACTTCTCAGCCGACACCGCAACGACAGCCAACGACGCAGCAGCAGCAGCAACAACAGTCATATCCACCCAAGACAGCAACCCAGAAGGTCATTGCAGGTCGAGCATACGCGACATCAGTCGAGCAAGTGACCAAGGCAGAGTTGGTCCACGGTACGATTTCGATATTCGGACATGAAGCACTTACATTGTTTGATTGTGGTGCCACTCATTCGTTCATAGCAACTAGATTCGTTCGTACCTTACCTTTGGCAATCGAGTCTTTGAACTTTCCGTTGGAGGTTCGCACTCCAACTGGAGAGCAATCTTTTTGTGACTCGTATGTTCCGAACATCGAGGTGTCAGTGGCAGGATAGAACTTGTCAGCTGATGTTATCCTGTTAGACATGACAGAGTACGATGTCATTCTGGGCATGGATTGACTTTTTGAGTATCATGCTCAAGTCTTCTGTCAGGAAGGCAAGATCGTTCTTTCTCAGCCTGATCGTCCTGTTCTGGAGATCAAGCTTCCTCGACCTTTGCGCGATAGTCGCATGATTTCTTCTTTCAAGGCTTAGAAATATCTGCGAAACGGGGATACTGCATTCTTAGTCAGCATTGCCCCAGTTGAACCCGAGATGGTTTTGATCGAAGACTTGGACGTAGTCCGAGATTTTTACGATGTGTTTCTGGAGGAACTACCTGGGTTACCTCCGTGGCGTGAGATCAAATTCGGTATCGAGTTGTTGCCTGGAACGACACCAATCTCCAAGGCACCATATCGTATGGCTCCGGCAGAGCTTGAAGAGTTAAAGCGTCAGTTGGAAGAACTCCTTGATCAAGGTTTTATTCGACCTAGTGCTTCACCGTGGGGAGCACCAGTGTTGTTCGTACGGAAGAAGGATGGATCCCTGAGGTTGTGCATCGATTATCGGATGCTCAACCAGGCGACAATTAAGAACAAGTATCCGTTGCCGAGGATCGAAGATCTTTTCGATCAGTTACAGAAGGCGAAGGTCTTCTCGAAGATAGATCTTAGATCGGGTTACCATCAACTTCGTATCCGAGAGGATGATATTGCGAAGACAGCTTTCCGGACGAGATATGGGTTGTATGAGTTTGTGGTGATGCCTTTTGGCCTCACGAATGCTCCAGCAGCATTCATGGATTTGATGAACCAGATTTTTCGTCCATATGTGGACTCGTTTGTGATAGTATTTATCGACGACATCTTGATCTATTCGGAGAGTCCGGAGCAACATCGAGAGCATTTGCGGGCTGTGTTGAGTACTCTTCGCGAGCATCAGTTGTTCACCAAATTCTCTAAGTGTGAGTTTTGGCTCGAGCGCGTCATGTTTCTTGGCCATGTGATATCGAGGGACGGAGTATCCGTCGATCCAGCGAAAGTAGAAGCAGTTTTAGGCTGGAAACAACCTAAGAATGTATCTAAGATTCGTAGCTTTCTTGGATTGGCCGGTTATTATCGACGTTTTATCCAAGACTTTTCAAGGATCGCTTTACCTTTGACGAAGTTGTTGCGTAAAGGTATTAAGTTCGTGTGGAACAGTGCCTGTGAGGACAGTTTCTAGATCCTGAAGTTGAAGTTGACTACCTCGCCGGTATTGGCTTTACCCTCAGGTAGAGGTGGCTTTGTGGTGTACACAGACGCCTCTGGTACCGGTTTAGGTTGCGTGCTTATGCAGCATGGCCGAGTTATTGCCTATGCCTCCAGACAGTTGAAGACTCACGAGCAAAATTATCCGACGCACAATTTAGAACTGGCAGCAGTCGTGTTCGCTTTGAAATCATGGCGACACTACCTATATGGGGAATCGTTTGAGGTCTTTTCCGACCACAAGAGCCTCAAATATCTGTTCTCTCAGAAGGAGTTGAATATGAGGCAACGACGATGGCTTGAGTTCATCAAGGACTATGATTTCACGTTGTTGTATCATCCTGGTAAGGCGAACGTTGTGGCAGATGTGCTTAGCCGCAAAGCGGGTGGCGTTCTGGCTAGTCTTGTGTGGAGCCAGAAGCTTATCGAAGATTTTGTTGCATGGAAACCTTTTTCTGTTGGTGGTGGTTCGATCAGGTTGTCTGGTCTGACCATTCGATCTGCGTTTTTGCCAAAGATCGTAGAGGCTCAGAAGCTTGACGACCAGTATGGTAAGTTTCTAGCCTTGGCTGAGCAAGCAGATTCTCCTTTCAGAGTGTCTAGTGATGGCAGCGTGCATATGAGAGATCGCCTTTGGGTTCCGTGCAACTGTGAGGTGAAGAGAGAAATTCTTGACGAAGCTCATATGTCAAGATATACGATTCATCCCGGAGGAACAAAGATGTTCAAGGACTTACAGCGGAAATATTGGTGGAGTGGTATGAAGCGCGAGATAGCGGCTTACGTTGCGAGATGCTTGACGTGTCAGCAAGTTAAAGCGGAACATCAACGTCCCGGTGGTACCTTGCAGAGGATTGAGATTCCTCAGTGGAAATGGGAGAATGTTACAATGGATTTTGTGGTAGGATTGCCACTGTCTAGGCGTAAACACGATGCGATATGGGTAGTCGTGGACAGACTCACCAAGTCTGCCCATTTCTTGCCAATCAGGATCAGTCAGTCTCTTGAGAGCCTAACTGACTTGTACATTAGAGAGATTGTTCGGCTTCATGGTGTGCCGAGGTCTATTATTTCCGATCGTGATCCCCGATTTACGTCGCGACTGTGGGGTCAGTTGCAATCTGCTTTGGGGACGAAATTGAAGTTTAGCACAACCTTTCATCCTCAGACGGATGGACAGTCCGAGCGAACGATTCAAACGTTGGAAGATATGTTGCGAGCTTGTATGCTTGATTGGAAGGGTGAATGGGATTCACACCTATGTTTAGTAGAGTTTGCGTATAACAACAGTTACCACGCTAGTATCAG
The DNA here is from genome assembly GCF_984573655.1 of Nuphar pumila. Taxonomy (NCBI): domain Eukaryota; kingdom Viridiplantae; phylum Streptophyta; class Magnoliopsida; order Nymphaeales; family Nymphaeaceae; genus Nuphar; species Nuphar pumila. Next base: position 50,410,374 of record NC_143265.1, on the reverse strand, counting down.
GATGGCCCCGTATGAAGCGTTGTATGGTAGACCTTGTCGGTCGCCATCTTATTGGGATGACATCAGCGATAGAGCGAGCGAATCGTCGATTGTTCTTCAGCACTACACGCAACAAGTGCAAAAGATTCGTGAACGTTTGAAGGCAGCGCAAGATAGACAGAAGAGTTACGCCGATAAGAGACGTCGCGAATTGTCTCTTAATGTTGGAGACATGGCTTTTGTCAGAGTTTCGCCGACTAAGAGCGTATTTCGTTTCCAAAAGAAAGGGAAGTTGAGTCCGAGGTATGTCGGACCATTCGAGATCGTGGCACGGATTGGTGAGGTGGCATATCGTGTCGAGTTACCTCCACAGTATGCCCACATTCACAATATTTTTCACGTGTCGATGCTCAGAAAATACATTCCTGACCCATCACATGTCATTTGTTACGAAGATGTAGACGTGCAAGAAGATCTGACTTTACAAGAAAGGCCTATCGAGATTGTTGATCGACGAGATCAAGTTTTGCGTACCAAGACTATTCCGTTAGTTAAGGTACGGTGGCAGCACCATGGCATTAAAGAATGCACATGGGAACCAGAAGCGAACATGAGAGAGTCTTATCCATAACTTTTTATAACCTCCTAATGGTGATTTCGCGGACGAAATCCTTTTTAGGAGGGAAGGATGTAAGATCTACGATTCTAATTTTGATGTATATTGTATAATTATATGGAATCGATGAATTTTTATGTTTTGACAATTTTCTAATGATTTGCTTAGTTGAGAATCGGGTAAATCGCGTAATTGTATTGCAAAGAGCGATTTTGGGGAATCTAGAATGAATCTACCTCCGAAACTTTTAGGGTGAGTTTGGAATAGGGTTGTGGTGATACACCCCGAAAATGAGACCCGAGTGACGAAAAAACCTTGTCAGTGCATGCGAATCACGAGTCTTGACCTAATTTTAGACCCAAAACTTAGAACGCTCAATTTTAGCAAACAAGAGGTGATTTCCTTAGGGGGCATTGACCATTCTACGTTAATTACGGTTATGAAGAGAACAGAATGAGTTGTTGGAATTAAATTAGCATTTTAATGTGTTGAATAAGCATTCTTTAAAGAAGTACACTATATGCGATTTTGGATTTGGATCCGGGGCTACTAGGAGATCCAAAACCCTGGGACGACCCTACAGTGGACATCCATGTCCTTGGTTGACCAGCTGGGCAAGGGCTGACCAGCTGGATGGTATTTTTGAAATAATCTTGCATGGCTTTAAAGAATAGGCCTTCATTGGCCATGTGTCTTTCCAACACCCTCATGATGAAGCCTAGGCTCCATCATGAGGGGCGCCATTTTCAAAAGAGAGCCACGGGGTGGCGCCCCATGGCAGATTCGTGATTATTTTCAAAGACATTTGAATCCTTTCAATCCATTGGGCACGATGGGTGGCAGCCAGGGGCGCCCTTTTATAAAATTTCAAACTTTTAAGGGCATTTAAGGATGGCATTTTCGAGATTTTTGCAAAGCCTTTTGGAAGGCTTGACATGCATTGGTTGTTGGGGGGCATGGAGCTCCCCAACCCTCCATCTTGGAGGGATTTAATCCCAGCCGTTCACCTCTATGCCTACCTCTATAAAACCTTTACAAAAAAAATGGGTCCCTCTTATTTGGGGCGATTTTCCTTTTTCTCTCTCTCTCTCCTCTCAAGCTTCCTCACTCCAGCCGTGTGCTTCCTCTTGGCGTGAAGAGCTGCAGCACCTTCCTCATTAGCTAAGGTGAAGACTCACCTCACTTATTATGGTTTCATTATGAAGAGGAAACCGTTGGAAACTTTGCACCTTGGCATGCAAAAATCCAAACGGTGGATTAGGTGATATAGCTATTGTTTCGATCTTAAATCACCATGGATTAGCAGGATTTCTTGCTGGACGTATTTGAAAGCTTTTCCCTTTTTGTTTTCGTTCAATCATCATTTTATTTGAAATCATTTCCTTGCTTGTTGTTGTTTACCATATTAGTTTAACACTGTCTTAGTTGTTATGTGATTCTTCTATGCTGAAGTTCATGGCTTTCTCCACCTTCTTCTTTCGATTTTCTATTTTTTTTTTTTTTTGGTATGGTGGGCCAAGCTGGGCTCGTCCAGCACACACCCAGGCCGGTTAGCTGTCCCTTGTATTTGGGAACACTAGGCAGCGTGTTCCAGACATCAACATTTATATTTTTTTTTGTGGTTATTGTTATTCTTGTTCTGTGTTTTTCTCTTGCGGTGCTGGGCTTAGACCAGTCCCAAAATGCTGGGACTGGGGGCTGCAACCATGTTGTCGAGCATTGGTCACAGTGTGTCCAGCTCATTTTGGGCGTAGGAAGGTCAGGCGGTTGTGTTAGCCTCTTGCATGTCTTTTCCTTTTTCTTTGTTCGGTCTTCTTTGGAACCAGGACTAGAGCAGCTGGGCCGATTTTGGTGTGCCCAACACACCCTCCTTGTTGCTGTGAACCGAGCCCTTGAGCTCTGGTTCACGCTGACAAGGGTGGCTCGGTCTGGTCCAGCAGACCAGACCCCCATGGTCTATCCTTTTGCTCCAGGAATGGATCTGGCGCCACTTGGGTGGCCCGCGCATGCAAGTAGGGATTTGGCCTCTAGCTTCTTCTTCCCTTCGCGTTATCGTTCCGCCTAAACCCTTCGGTTCAGGTCTGAACCAAGGTTTAGACCTGATGGTTTGTCAGCCTGGGCGTGGCACAAGGTGCCAGCCGTCCAACCCCTTTCGTGGGAGCCGGATGGAGCCTAGTGGTGCCGAGCACCCAGGCCCTTTTCATTCCGCCATTTTGGGTTGCATGTAGGTCCGAACCGAATGGTTCAGACCTATGCATGTATGGTGAACCAGGCCGGCACCGGGTGCCAGCCATGGTTCTGTTTTTGGACAGGTCGAGTGCCAGCCACATGGTGCTGGGCACCCGGGTCCCTCGAGCTGATCCCCTTCGGGTCCGGGTCTGAACCAGAGAGAGAAGGGTTCGGACCCACTGCTGGCCAACCACAGCCCGGTCTCATAGACCAGACCGACTGGGCCCAGTTTTTGGGCTCAACCCGCAGGCTTAGCCACGGTTATCTTTGCCGGGGCTGGAAACAGCCCAACCAAAACCCTTGACAGGTAGGGTCCGGTTCCTGAGTCTTTCCAGACCTCGATGGTAGGTCCGACAGTCTGGTTCGTAGGACCAGACCACCCTTAGCTAGAGCTTGTTAGCACAAGTGCGGGTGGACTTTCGTTTCGCCACACTCGCGGCCCCGCTACACCATTATTTATGGCTGATAGCAGGTTACCCTATCAACACTAGCTCGCACCTACTTCGAGTCGAACTCGATTAGGTTCAAACCAGCCTTTGTATTGCCCTGCACCCTCCTCGCACTTCGGTTAGGTTCGGCATGAGTGCATGCCTTGGGATGCACCGGGTTCGAGTAAGCTTTTCATATATATATATATATGTATATACGTATACATATAGGTATGTGCTTCGCCGAGTATGTTTGAAAGGGTTGATATATATATGTACACATGAATATATGTAAGGGTATTAAAACTTATGACTCTCGTGTCCCGTTCAAGCATTTTCTCAGATGATTCCATACTCCAAGCTCAGTATGAATTCCATAGCATTATTCTACGTTCGTTTTGGACAAACGGTTTGTTTAGGGTCCGCGGGCGCGGCACCCCGAACCGTGGTAATGCCAATGTTATTCCCATTAGATGGGTTAAGTTCAGAAATCATCTTCGACACGTAAGTGTGTCGTACTGCGTAAGAAAAATCCTTATACCTTGATTTACGTGCAACTACTTAGTTAAGTATACAGACGAACACTATTGCAAATCCACATACTTGGAAACTACGTTGAATTACAAGCATTGTTTCATTGTCTTTGTTTCGGGTCCGCAGGCGCGGCACCCCACACCGTGGGAATAGCTAATGTTGTTCCCATAAGTCGGGTATATATCAGATTTTCACCATAAACATGTAAGTGTGTCAACCACGTATGAAAGCATAGTGAATGCAATATTCACACTGAAGTATGCAAGTTAATCATTTCATATTATGCAACTGCCTCTGTTGTTTATGCTTGTGCAAAAGATAGAAACATACACTTCGCACTTGGCACATCCTGACACTGTTACTGAGTAGTGCGTACCTTGAAAAGGTACATTGCTTGAGGCATTAGTAAGTGCACCACGTGCACTTACTACAAGAAAGAAAAGAATAAAGATAGGGTATGAATAATGAAATGACTTGTTATGGGCTCAGTTGGAGTCGTTGGGCAATGACCCTTGCTTAAAGAGATGGACTCTTATGTGATATACCCTAAACAGAAATAAATCAATAAGGTATTTCGACTGCTTTCACGAGCAGTGTGCTCCGTTGGCCACGTGAGGCTGAGCACGTGAATGGGCAGGCCAAGTCCTCGTTTTGCGTACCCTGCGGGGACCACGAGGCAAATTCCTCGTGAGAGGTGTGTTGAACACGAGCCTTAAGAAAGATAAACCTGCTTCGCCCCATTCACAAAATGGTTCACCTCGGGAGAGGGTGGATGGTACAACCCTGAGTGACTTGTCGTTACTACGACACGTGTTTGACAGGAGTTGTAGCGCCCTTTGGCCTCCAGTCACTCAGAGTCAGGGAGGTCGAGGTTGCCTTTTTAGGACCTCACTACTGCAGTAGTATGGATTGCAATCCTTGCCTATGTGAGTGTTTTCTCCTAGCTGTGTGCTGCTCGCAGAAGGTCGACTCAGTCTATAGCTTCCCCGGTTACCACACTAGAATTTAAATAACAGACGCCGGGTGCATGTCTCACAGAATGCGAGGTTCCTTCGCGTACCCGAAGGAGTAATCAGAAGAACTTAAGAACTAACCAAACAGCTGACTTAAAGTAGTTGTTGCTTTACTTGTGTTGTAGACTTACTTTAGTTGTTACAGTCATTTCAGTTTGTTACCTTAGTTACTTGCTGCTCAGTTCGATTATACTTCAGTTCGTTGCTTCAGCTACTTGTTTTCCTGTTGACTAGTACTTGTCACTTCACACTTACCAGACACAGGCACTTACACTTGTCAGCTTGTTTCCTGCTTTCCTGTGTACTTGATATATATACACATTGCCTGTGGTTGTTTCTTCACCACCTTGAAAAAGGATTGACCCCGTTTTATGGGGATGTAGGTGACGAACAGGCTTAGTGCGGATGCAATGATACACGATGGAGGCTCTGAGGACCCACACACTTGACCTGCAGATCTTGTACCTGGTGGTTTTGGGGTTTTTGGTTGTTGTTGGGATGTATCCCCTATTTTGTACCTTTTGTACTTATAAGTTGTAAACTCTTTAAAACTGTTGGGGTGTTTTCCCTCTTTACTTCATAGTTACACTTTTGGTTGCACTTATCTGTGGCGGCCGCCCAGACTTGCGGCTTTGTTGTTTTCCCACGTTTGCTTCCGCTAGTTTCCTACTTAAACCTTTCAAAAAAAAAAAATTCCCATAGAAATCCCAAGTTTTCCAAGGTCGGGGTTTGGGGCGCCACAGTGAAACCCCTCAACAGATAAAAAGGACTAATCTCATACCAAAATAGAAGAAGAAGAGCAGTGTCCCTTACAAAGATTCTCATATGACTTGACACAAAATTTGAATTCGACGTGCCTAAAACGCTTTGAAAAACAAGACACAAGGGCACAGAGCTTTTTAATTTTTGATCAATAGAAAACCATTTTTAAAATTGTAATATATAAAATGTCTTTTTATGTAAATATTACTAAAAAATATTAAAAGTATTAAAATAATGACTGTGTGACTGTCATTGCAGTGTGTCATAGCATGTTCGACTCTGTGTGACCCATGATACATACTTTTAGATGGCGTGTCACTGTGACATAGCTGAGAAGTGAGAAAATCATCAACTCAAGAAATTAAAATCAAAAGGTTCGCTCGTAAGCCAGTCAAGGTAATCCCAAATAACTGAGCATAAAACATAACTAAAAGGCATGCAAGTAATTAGATGTATAAACATATAACAATGCAGCACAAGTAATTATTTCAAAGTAGAAGAATTGAGCAATTTCAAGCATGCATTGCTAACTCCTCATCATATTTGAAAGGAATAATAGATACAGAGGGATGGCTAAGAAATACAAGACGTTCTGTATGTGCATCAAACAAACCCACGTAACCATCCAAGTGTAACTGCTACTTGTTTGTCAACAGGGTCACTATACAACAAACACTTTCAGCAAATGTGTTGGTTCACTTACCGTGTGCATTAGCAAATATATAACCTCACTGTCACAGACCAAGCTCGCCTGTAACACTCACAGCAGAATCAATAAATCCAGGCTCAGCCATTGCACCATTCCCATAGTTCCCACAAGCCAATTTCTTCGTGACCGAAGGAATGACAGAAGCACCTAATTCACTTATCAAGTCAAGATGCTTCCGAGTGAAAGGGCTATTCCACATGAAGGTGTTCATAGCAGGAGCAACAAAGAATGGCTTGCTGAAGTCCCATGCCCTGACAACACGTCAACAAGTCGCACAGCCCCCCTGCCATTTTCTTACCAAACCTGAGGGCTGATGTTTCATGTTTTTGGGTCAGACTATTGTTCAGTTTGGTCAATACCAGACCTACATCCATTTGCCCCAGAATAAACAGTAAAATGGCTTCTAGAATTCATCAAATCTGGTACCTAAGCGCGTCCAATAAAGGAAAAGAACCAAGTATATGTACTTTAGATCTAATTTAGGATAATGGAATCTTATTCAACTAATAAACAAAGTAGTTTAGATTTAAAATCAATCCCCATAATCCAAATTTCTTTTAGTGGACAAGGATTTGTCTTAACAAGTCCCTCTCAAGGGAAACATAATTAAGATATGGATTTGAATTCACACAGATCAAATCCCATTATACCTTAATCCATTGCAATGCAAAATGCCCATAATGGCATTACTGGTTATAGAATTGGGTTTTTATACTATTCAATACCATAATGAAAAGGATTTGTCTTATGAAGATTGCATACGTGGAAAAATTAAATCTCTACATTTTGAAAATAGTCAATTTGTATCTAAAGAACCTTTTGAGTTAATACATTCGGATATTTGGGGATTGACACTGGTTATGTCCAAAGGAGGAGTTTCGTATTATGTAATTTTTGTGGATGATTATAGTAGGCACACATGGATATACTTTCTTAAACTCAAATCTGAAGTCTTTGAATGTTTTCAAAAATTTCATAGTTATGTTAAAAATCAGTTCAAAACATCTATTAAAATATTTAGATCCGATTCCGGAGAGATTTTTTGTCAAAAGATTTTAAAGGCTTTCTTGATCAATAAGGGATTACTCATACAAAATCTTGCCTTTACACCCCACAACAAAATGGGTTGGCAAAAAAAAAGCATCGACATATTATTGAAACCACTAGGACTCTTCTAATATCTAAAAATGTTTCAAAAAAGTTTTAGGCCGAAGCCACCCTTACGATAATTTACTTAATGAATAGAATGCCTTCCACTATTCTTGAAAATACTTCTATTAAAAAGCTTTTTAAAATTCTTCTCGATTATTCAAGATTAAGAATTTTTTGTTGTAAATGTTTAGTTTTTGTTTTTTTTAAATGATAAACTTTTCGTTAAGGCAATTCTTTGTGTTTTCCTAGGCTATGCCAAAAACCAAAAAGGATTTAGGTATTATAATATTGAAAAGGACAAGCTTTGTGATAAGTATATCATTTAACTAATTGGATGCTTGATTAGTTGAAATGCGCATTCTGAGAATTTCTAACTTATTTTTTTACAGATGATGTTTCGCCTGTACATAACCCACCTACACTAGTTGATCACACAAGTCAGGAGTCAACACATGATGTAGGGTCTTCTCAGTCTGGCACAAGAAGACTCATTCGAATAGTGTATATCGATAATCGACCATAAGTATTTCATTTTCACTTATTGCATATCTTATAAATATTTTATATTGATATTTATTGTGTACCAATTTATGTGCAACACGAGGTTTGAGCCACAAGAAGTAGTACACGAGATTAGGAATTCACTTCTTCAACATCTACCAGGATTGGTAGCTCAATGAAAAGAGTATCCAAAAGAGGTGATAGACAGATTCTGGTCCTCATTCACGGTATACAGTTGTTTGTCATAGTTAATGTGTTTCATATTTAATTTTTTTTTATAGTCATGTCTACTAACTTTTTGAAAATATATATAGGCTTCGAATTGCTTCGCGACTACGGTGGAGGAACATGATGCAAGGAAGGTGTGGCAGAATGTGGCTGCCAATCGTTTTACAGATATGTTGCACAATATGAAGACTGCAACAAAAAAAATATCTAGCGGAATAGATGATCCACTACAGCGGAAGGGCCATGGCCCTATTACTATCAGGAGAGATTATTGGGAGAGAATGTGTGACAAGTGGGCAGGGGATGCATTTCGAAATCGCTCTGTGAAGGATGCACAAAATTGAGCGAAAATTGTCCCGTAACCAGAATCGCTGAGTCTTTCCCGCCTGCACCAGAGAGACACGGTTTGTGTCCTGCTGCATTTTTTCGCAGATGCGATCCAACAATGCGCCCTCCAAGTGAACTTTAGAAGGCTCCGCCTGCACAGCCGCCAGTTCTGCCTTGTGACTCAGGGCGTCAACATCAATGTTGGTCTTCCCCACCTTATACTCCAAAGCGAAATCAAACTCAACTAAAAACATTTGCTATCGAGCTTGCTTGGGTGTCAGCTTATTCTGCGTCTGAAAATAGCTTGTGGAGACATTGTTTATCTTGATAATGAACTGGGCACCCAGAAGATAGTGCTGCCAGATCCTGAGGCAGTGCACGATGGATGTCTCATTTCATGCTCGTGCACTGTGTAGTGCCTCTTCGCATCCTTTAGCTTTCAACTCTCATAGGTAATCGGATGGCCCTCCTGCATAATAACTTCACCAATGGTGAAGTCTGAGGCGTCTGTGTGAACTTCAAAGGGTCTGGACTGGTCTGACAACCGCAACACTGAGCCTTCTTCAAGCTGTCGAAGGTGTCTTGGCAGGCTCCTAGCTAGAGCCATACTCGATTCTTCTTTAGCAAATCTATGAGGGGTGCAACAATGAAGGAGTAGCCGTTGATGAATCGCCGATAATAGTTGGCGATCACAACTCTAGTACTTTAGTCGGCAAATTTCATTCCTTGATGACTCTTATCTTCTGTCCGTCCATGCGCAGCAAACCACACCGCACGACGTGGCTAAGAAAACTGTTTTCTTCCTGGCCGAAGAAACACTTTTCTCGCTTGACATAGAGGTCATTTTCCTTCAACACCTGAAACATTGTTCGCAAGTGTCTGACATGTTTCTCCATGCTGCTGCTATAAATTATGATGTCATCGAGATAGACTACTATGAACTTGTCTAAGTAAGGGTAGAATATCTTGTTTATCAATGTCGTGAATGTAGCCAAAGCATTAGTCAACCCGAATGGCATCACTAAGAATCCATAGGCACCATAGCGAGTGACACAAGTTATCTTGGGCTCATCACCATCAATAATCCTCACTTGTCAGTAACCCGATCGTAGATCTAGCTTTGAAAAGATACGAGCACTGCCTAGCTGGTCGAACAAGTCCGCTATTAGTGGCAACAAATACTTGTTTTTCACCGTGACCTTGTTCAACGCACGATAGTCTACACATAACTGTTTAGAGCCATCATGCTTCACCTGAAAGAGTACTGGGGCACCAAAGGGTGCTTTAGAAGGATGAATAATGCCTGCCTTCAAAATCTCGTCCAGCTGCATGCACAACTCTTTCAATTCAGCCGGTCCCATGTGATAAGGGACCATGACAGGGGGCTTTGCTCCAGATGTCAATTCTAACTTGTAGTCGACCTGGTGTCTTGACGGCAGGCGCTTCGGCAGTTCTAAGGGCATCACTCCCTGAAACTCAGCCAATAGTGGGGCAAGGGTCGACAATACTGCTGCTTCCACATTTCCTTCTTCGGTGCGCATGATGACTAGGAATGTCTGATCTACACGCTTGATACCCTTCTTCAATTGCATAACAGATAACATTAAAGACTTACCTCCAAGAGTAAGGCACTACATCGTGTGTGAAAAGTTTGACCTCATGATTGTCAATGAGTTGAACTTTGACAACATCATCACATTCTGGCTGCGAAAAAAATTCCATGCCCAAAATCATTCTGAAGTCGTCCAGGGACACCATTGAGAAGTTGGCTTTGTTGGCCCAACTTCCAATTTGGATAGCCATATCCCTTGCTTCACCAAAGATTGGCTTGACCTCATAGTTCACCGTATTGATGGTCCTCTGCTATGGCTCAGGTTTCAAGCTCTTGTTTTTGTTTGATATAATGAATGAGCATAATAATGGTAATATTGATAACAGTAATTATATTGATATAAATAAAAGTAGTGATATTCATGATATGCATAAGAGTGTCAATGGTAATGATCATGAAGGTGATATGCCTATTGTTTAACCTCATAATGAATTTCAAACATATTCTCGTCGTACACAAGGCCAACCACCATGTGCATTAGAAAGGTATATCCAAAGTCAAGACATAGATTAATCTAGTCTTAGAAGATCTACAAGGATATCTCAAGCTCCCAGTAGGTTTGTATCCTACGAGTCTTTTAAACTCCACTATAGAGCATACCTTATGGCCATACATTCTTATATCAAACCCTCTTCCTATAATGATGCCAAAAATCACCATGAATGGATTAAGACTGTAAATAATGAATTAGAAGCCTTAGAAAAGGTCAAAATCTGAGAGATTCAAACATTACTTATAGGAAAGAAAACCATAGGATAGAGATGAGACTATAAAGTTAAAACAAAAAGTGTTGGAACATTATAAAGATATAAAGTTAGGCTAGTTGTTAAAGGGTATAGCCAAGAATATGAAAAAAACTATGAAAAAAAACTTTACCCAAGTAGCTAGGATGACCACAGTTCGAACTTTAATAACCATAGCATCTATTAAAAAATAGTTCATCTTTCAAATGAATATTAAAAATGTCTTTTTAAATGAAACCCTTAATGAAGAAGTTTATATGAAACCTTCACTCGAGTTAGGCTTGGTACATGAAAAAGTCCTTCGATTACGAAAGGCTTTGTATGGTCTAAAACAAGCTCCTAAGGCTTGGTATGATTGCTTTAGTGATGTGATGGTTGAACTAAAATTTATATCTTATTATACTTATATTGTTTTGTTTGTTAAGTCCTCTGACACAGGTATGATTATCTTACTCCTCTGTGTGGACGATATGATTATCACAAGAGGTGATAAATTGGGAGTTAGCAATATCAATGATGTTCTCAAAAGAAACTTTGATACGACAGATCTGGTTTTCTTTGATATTTTCTTAGAGTATAAGTTGCTTACTCACCCGAGGGTATTTTTTGAAACAGACTAAGTATGCAGTTGAGATAGTTAAAATGTCAGGTCTTACAAATGAAAAGAGAGTGGACACGCTAGAGGTCATCAATACGAAAATGAGGACAAATGATGGAGAACCTCTAAAAGATCGAACTCCATATTACCAAATGATTGGTGCCTTATCTTTTCTTTTCATTACTCGTCTTGATATTGTTCATGCTATTAATAATGTTAGTCAATTCCAACATTCTCCCACTACATTACATATGAGTTCTGAAATTAGAATAGTTAGATATGTTAAAAATAATATTAATGATGGTTTATTTTTGTCATCCTCATCCCCATTAGATATTATTATATATATTGTCTCTGATTGGGGAGGAGATGTAAATGATCATCACTCACCTATTGGTTTTTGTATTTTTATAGGTGATTCTTTGATGTCTCGAAGGTGCAAGAAACAACAAAATGTGTCCTTATCTTCCACAGAAGTTAAATATTGTGTTATGGCTACTATGACTTCATAATTGGTGTCGTTGCGACAGTTACTTGAGGATTTGGGGGTTTTCATATTTGAGCCTTCAAAGTTATGTTATGATAACAAAAGTGTCATATATATTGCAAGCAATCACATTTCATGGGTGAACAAAAAATATCAAAATGGATTGTCATTATTGTAATGAAATGGATTAAATTCAAAAAGTGTCACTTATGGACTTGCAAGAACACACTTCAATCAAGAATAACACTTGATTGAATAAGCCACAACACCCTCACAACGGTCAAAATATTCTTGTTATTGCATAGGAAAAAGCTCTCAAGAGTATTGAGAATACAAAGTCCTTGAAAGGCTATTTATAATACAAAGGGTCACAAGGGAGCAACTCAAAGTAACTCTATTTGTGACCATTGGGAGCAGCTCCAACAGCTAGTTGGAGCTGCCCCATCAATTCAAAAAAGAAAAAAGTACAAAAATAAAAAAGATGAAATAAAAAAAGGTGGTCACCTATTATAGTGAAAAGACCAAAATACCCCTGATGGGTATTTTGGTTTATATATATAATCTTAATAATTATGCCCAAGAAGAATTCCTGAAGAAGACCATCCCTTTGACATATATGTCATCTAAGTCTCAACTGGCGGACTTCTTCACTAAGGTGCTACCTTTACCCAGATTCAATTTTCTTCTTGGCAAACTCTCGGTTGTCATTCCGTGAGTTTGAGGGGGGAGTGTTAAAATGTAGTTGTTATATATATATATATATATATATATTTATATATATATATATATATATATATATATATATATATTTATATATATATATATATATATACTCTCATAAATAGGTCTAGGGGTATTTTGGTCTTTTAACCATATGTAATAGGTGTCACCCCTTTTGTTCTTTTTTATTATTTTTATTTTTTGTATATTGTTGTATTGTCAAGGGTATTTCTATCCTTGACAATACAACAAGAATATAGCTGATGAGAGATCCCATTGGCTAGACTTCTAGCCATTGGGGAGACCCCAACAACTACTTTTTTTAGCCTCTCACTCCCTCTCTTGTGTATAAATATGGGCATTCAGCCCCTTGTAAAATCAATGAATTTTGTGTGCATTTGCAGTGAATAAAATTTAATTTTTATATTGTTGTTGTGTCTTCTTCTAAGGCCCCTAAGTGGCTATTGTGCTTTCCCCTCTTTTGTGAGATTCGTATTGGCCTCTTAGTTAGAGGTCTGTGAAGAACTCTTGGTTTCATTACAGTAGGGAAGATACATGATGTGAGGAATCATTCCAAAAGTGAAAGACTTCAATTGGTGATGTGATGGACAATTCAAAGGGGCTGTGAAAATTGATACTTTTTTGAGACTTGGGGAGCGTAATTTGTAATTATGTTGGTAATCCCTGAATCGCTGTTGGAAAAGAATAACAAATATATAGAGATCCAAGTTTCAAGAAAATCAATAATTATACATGCAACATTCAATCGAGGAAAAACATTAGAAATAGTAGCATTACTTTGTAGATCATGGATTTAAAAAAAGATTTGAAATTTATGCAACATTTGAGATATTATACGAGCTCTACAGTTGCCATATTTGGATAAAGAGTTGCATATGTTATTCCAAGTACTTTATGTATAACATAGAAATCACAAAACAAATATAAGAAGTATTTCATATTTGTTTGATATAGTAAACTAAAGTGGAAAACCATCAACCATCTCCCTTGTTTACTCTATTTGTCTTACTCTAATCACTTGCATCCTTATTTTTAAAATGTTCGCCTCTGTTAGAATTTAGACATCTTAAAAAGGGGATTTTAGAATCATGTTTCCTTTAGCTGAGATCAAGCTTTCCAAACTTAAATGTACCTCATTCCATGAATTAGAAAGCTCTATTTGTGGTTAAAAGGAATTACTTTTTCCCAAAAGCAGGAGGTGGAAATCCTTGATGCTTTTGAGTTCTTTGTGCGCTTTTCAACTAATGAATTTGAAGTCTGAGTATAATTTGAGTCAATCATGTTTTGACCGTTTGTGCATGATTGTGAAGAGTATGTTGCCCAAAGATGAGAAATTGCCACAAAATTTCTATCGTGCAAAGGTTATAGTCAACGCTCTAGGTATGGGGTATAAAAAGATAGATGCTTGTCCAAATCACTGCATGTTGTATTTCAAGGATCAGGAAAACAACATATCATGCCCGTAATGTGGGCCTCCATGGTTCAAGCAAAAAACAAGAGGCAATGGTAGCACGAGATCAAAAGAAGTTTTGTACAAGTCGCTCCGATACTTTCCTATCACTCCTAGATTGCAACAATTATATATGTCTTCAAGGACAACTAAACACATGAGATGACATGCAAATAAATGTCGACATGATGAAGACAAGATCACGCATCCTGTTGACGCAGAAGCTTGGAAGCACTTTGATCGTACGCATCAGAACTTTGCAATAGAAGTGAGAAATGTTATACTCGATCTATGTACAGATGGATTTAATCCATTTGGGGGTAGATCAACTCCATACTTATGCTGGCCAGTATTTGTAACTCCATACAACCTTCCACTAAGCTTGTGTATGAAGCGTCCAAATCTTTTCTTGTCTCTATTGATCCCTGGTCTGACCTCACCTGGACAAAATATTGATGTATATTTAAGGTCATTGATTGATGAACTTAAAATACTGTGGTATGACGGTGTTACCACGCATGATGCCCACAAAACACAAAATTTCAATATGAAGGTCGTTGTTCTATGGACAATCAGTGACTTCCTTGCATATGGTATGTTATCTGGTTGGAGCACACATAGGAAGTTGGCATGTCCGTACTGCATAGATGATACCAAAGCTGTTAGATTAACGCATGAAAGGAAGCCTTGTTGGTTTGAGTGCCATCGTTGATTTCTACCCTGCGACCATCCGTTCCGACGACAAAGGAATGTGTTTAGAGCAGATACAACTGAAATGAAAGGTCCATCCACAAGATTGTCTGACATAGAGATTTTAAGAAGATTGTGATACTTTTCAGATATATTAACAAATGCCCGCAGCCCAACACCCTTCCTTGGATTTGGGAAGGATCACAATTGGATAAAGAAATCTATTTTTTGGGAACTACCATATTGGTCGTCCCTATTGATACGACATAATTTGGATGTGATGCATGTGGAGAAAAATGTGTTTGATAATGTGTTCAATACAATAATGAATGTTAAAGAGAAAACAAAGGATAATCCGAAGGCCCGTATGAATTTAAAAGTAATATGTAAAATACCAAAATTGGAACTCAAAGAGTATAATGGCAAAGTACTGAAACCAAAGGCAAAGTACGTGCTTGGACCTGATCAAATAAAGCATGTATGTCAATGGTTGAGACAATTGAGATTTCCAGATGGATATGTCTCTAACATTGCTCGGGCTGTGAAGATTGACGATGGACAGTTATATAAGTTGAAGAGCCATGATTGTCATATCTTTATGGAACGATTGATACCCCTAGCATTCCATGATATGTTAGACAAACCTATATGGGGGGTATTGTCTGAGTTGAGTGGATTTTTTAGAACATTGTGCGCATCGGAAGTCGTAGTATCTGATGTAAAGAATTTTGATGACTCTGTCATCACCACTGTTTGTCTGCTAGAAAAGATTTTTTTGTCAGCATTTTTCGATGTTATGGAACATTTGATCATACATTTGCCATATGAACTAAGGGTTGGTGGCCCTGTGCAATATAGATGGATGTACCCATTTGAAAGGTATATGTTTTCTTATATTTGTCTCTTCAATAACATATATTTTAAATTTGAAATATATATTTTTGACAGATGCATGTTTGACCTAAAAAAAGGTTCGTAATAAAGCAAGAGTAGAAGACTCTATTTATGAGGCGTACACTTTAGAAGAGATTTCAAATTTCTCATCTATGTACTTTGAACCTCACATTCCAACACGTTACACATGTCTGCCTCGTAACGATGATGAAGAACAATTTACTGTAGCTAACAAGCTGTCAATATTTCAACCACTTGGGCATGCATTTGGTAGTTGCCGATCAAGACTCTTGACAGATCGAGAGCAAAATGCAACACATATCTATATTCTTTTTAATTGCTCAGTGATCGACCCATACATCGAGTAAGTATATGTAGACGCAACACAATTATAAATCCTTTTATGTTCTATATGTGCATACATGGTTCGGTAATATAAGTATTTGTGGTTTGCAGACGATTTGATCTGGAGTTGCGAAGAGAAGTTTCACATCTCACTGATGCAGAAGTACAAAAGAAACGTGAAACTAAGTTTGTGGAGTGGTTGGAATAGTTGGTAAGGATGCTCACATAAATCGTGTACTTGTAAACAACACTAAGTTACTTAATTGCTCATGATCACAATCATTGTTTATGTTTGTGTGTAGGTCCGCCATGGTGATGTTAAAGATCAAGGAATATGTGATTTAGAAAATGGTCCAACCAAAGTTGTGCAATATTACAACGGGTACATCGTAAATGGTTATCGATTCTATACAAAAGATTACGGTATAAACAAATCAACGATGAATAGTGGCGTGTGTGTCAAGGGTAGCAGCTACGGTGAAAATGAACATGATTACTACGGTGTTATAGAGGAAATAATGGAGTTGACTTACTTACGCATAACTAATAGGGTAACTTTATTCAAGTATCATTGGTTTGATCCAACTGCAACAAGACTCGACAAAGCCTCAGGCATTGTGGAGGTGAATCATAAATCAAGGTTTGGAACATATGAACCATTCATATTAGCCTCGCAAGCTCAACAAGTTTATTATACTTCATATCCGAGTACAAAAAAGTCAGATAGAAATGAATGGTGGGCAGTTTGCAAGGTGAAGTCCAAACTATACCCTGAGTATGATCAGTTACAGGAAGACAAGTTAGCTGAAGACAATGATTACTATCAATGAGATGATATCTATGACTTCTCTTATGGTCACGTTGTTGCGCATGATATGCATGTCATATCTCCATTGGTCGATGAAACATTCATAGAAGAATGTGATCCGAATGATATACCAAGTGGATGGGCAAACAATGAAGAAGATGAAGAAGAAGAAGAAGAAGAAGAAGAAGAAGAAGAATATGAAAGACAAACAAGTGATGAGGAAGAATTCTCAAGCTAGTGAGCAAAATCATGTAATAAAAACCTCTATTTGAATGTATTGCAATACTTGATGTGAATGATTTGAATTATTTGAATGTATTGTAATACTTGATGCGAATATTTTAAATGTATTGCAATACTTGATGTGAATGATTTGAGTGTATTGCAATGATGTGAATGATTTGCAAGTATTCCAATGATTTAAATTATTTGAATGTATTATAATATTTGATGCGAATGATTTGAATGTATTGCAATACTTGATGTGAATGATTTGAATGTATTGCAATGATGTGAATGATTTATAGGTATTCCAATGATTTCAATGATTTGAATGTATTGCAATACTTGATTTGAATTATTTGAATATATTGAAATGTATTGCATTGATGTGAATGATTTGAAATAATTTGAATGTATTGTACGATATTTTTTATTTGTTAGAATATGGTTCATGGAGCTTACAGTGGTCATTTATCCAGTAGTAGCCAGGCCCAACCTTCATCTTCATGGGCTCCTGTGATAGGTATATTATTTAACTAATTGAATGCTTGATTAGTTGAAATACGCATTCTAAGAATTTCTAACATATTTTTTACAGATGATGTTTCGCCTGTACATGACCCACCTACACCAGTTGATCATACAAGTCAGGAGCCAACACATGATGCAGAGTCTTCTCAGTCTGGCACAAGAAGACTCATTCAATAGTGTATATCAATAATCGACCATAAGTAATACATTTTTACTTATAGCATATCTTATAAATATTTTATATTGATATTACTGTGTACCAATTCATGTGCAGCATGAGGTTTGAGCCACAAGAAGTAGTACTCAAGATTAGGAATTCACTTCTTCAATATCTACCAGGATCGGTCACTCAATGGAAAGAGTATCCAAAAGAAGTGATAGACAGATTGTGGTCCTCATTCACGGTATACAGTTGTTTGTCATAGTTAATGTGTTTCATATTTAATTTTTTGTTATAGTCATGTCTACTAACTTTCTGAAAATATATATAGGCTTCGAATCGCTTCGCGACTACGATGGAGGAACATGATGCAAAGAAGGTGTGGCAGAGGGTGGCTGCCAATCAATTTGCAGACATGCTGCACAATATGAAGACTGCAGCAAAAAAAGCATCTGGCGGAATAGATGATCCACTACAGTAGAATGGGCCATGACCCTATTACTATCAGGAGAGATTATTGGGAGGGAATGTGTGACAAGTGGGCGAGGGATGCATTTCGAAATCGCTCTGCGAAGGCTGCACAAAATCGAGCGAAAATGCCCAAAACTCATCTACACACAGGTGGATCTAAAACTTTTGGGAGCCACCTGAAGAAAATGGTAACTCATCAATATATATATATATATATATATATATATATATATATATATATATATATATATATATATATATATATATATATATATATATATATATATATATATATTATCAATTTTATAAGTATTGTTGCAAACCTGTTAACTAAATCTTTTATCATTTAACTTCGCAAGAAGCAGAAAAAAAAGGCATTGTACCATACAAGGATGTGTTTGTTGAAACACATAAATAGAAGACCACGGGAGACTTTGTATCAGAGAAGGCGAGAATGACAACGGTATGTATTTATTTTATTAATAATTATTATAATATAAAAGTTATCATAAACATTGTAATTATTAATTATTAATGCATACTATAAACATTATTTTGTAGGAGGCATATGAGCAACAGATGGTAGAGCGATATGGCGAAGACTCTACTCAGCATCCATCATTTGATCCTGCAGCATGGGTGACTGTAGCAGGTGAACCCAAAAAGGGTCGTGTGTTCAGATTTGGGAGTAATATGAACACCTCACCTATCGTTGCTTTCTCCAGTCACGACTCACAGACTTCTCCCGTCGACATCAGCTCCAAGCATCCTATTTTTTTCGATGGTGATGTACGCCAGATCGTTAAGGACACAATGCGTGACTACTTTCATAAAACTATCGCCGACGTTCTCTGAGCTAAGTTCAACAGTTTTTTGCTGAACAGGGAAACTTCGATTGCAGGTACCTCTCAGGTATGAAAGTTTCATGCGATATATTGCATGCCGTTAGATTTCATATAACTTTGATTGCCTTAACTTAGGTGCATTGGATATAATTTATTTCAGTATATTTTGTTTATCAATACTGACCTTTTATATAATATTTCAGTATAATATTTTTACTGCCTTTGAACACATATGAGCATGATAGAATCACATATACAGTGTTTTTACTGCCTTAGAACACATATGAGCATGATAGAATCACATATACAGTCTTTTTACTGCCTTTGAACGCATATGAGCATGATAGAATCACATATAAATTTTTTTACTGCCTTTAGAATACATATGAGCATGATTAAATCACACATACAATTTTTTTACTGCCTTAGAACATACATGAGCATGGTAGAATCACATATACATTTTTTTGCCTGCCTTAGAACACATATGAGCATGATAGAATCACATACATTTTTTTGCCTGCCTTAGAACACATATGAGCATGATAGAATCACATATAAGTTTTTTTACTACCTTTAGAATATATATGAGCACGATTGAATCACATATAAAAATTTTTTTATTGCCTTAAAGTACATATGAGCATGAAAGAATCACATATACAGTTTTTTTGACTACCTTAGAGCATATATGAGCATGGTAGAATCACATATACAATTTTTTTGACTGCCTTAGAACACATATGAGCATAATATAATCACATATACAGTTTTTGCCTGCTTTAGAACACATGTGAGCATGATAGAATCATATATACAGTTTTTTGACTGCCTTAGAGCATATATGAGCATAGTA
The DNA here is from genome assembly GCF_984573655.1 of Nuphar pumila. Lineage (NCBI taxonomy): Eukaryota > Viridiplantae > Streptophyta > Magnoliopsida > Nymphaeales > Nymphaeaceae > Nuphar > Nuphar pumila. Next base: position 50,390,443 of record NC_143265.1, on the reverse strand, counting down.
GAATCACATATACAGTTTTTTTGACTGCTTTAAAACACATATGAGCATGATATAATCACATATACAATTTTTTGCCTGCTTTAGAACACATGTGAGCATGATAGAATCATATATACAGTTTTTTGATTGCCTTAAAGCACATAAGAGCATGATAGAATCACATATAAAGTTTTTTTAACTGCCTTAGAACACATATAGGCATGATATAATCACATATTCAGTTTTTTGACTACCTTAGAACACATATGAGCATGATAGAATCACATATACAACAGTTTGCTTGCCTTAGAGCACATATAAACATGGTAGAATCACATATAGAGTTTTTCTGACTGCCTTAGAACACATATGAGCATAATATAATAACATATAGAGTTTTTTTACTGCCTTAGAATACATATCATTCATGATTGAATCACATATAGTGTATAATTTATTTCAATATATTTTGTTTATCAATACTGACCTTTCTTTTCTTGTGTAGGTTGCTGGCGATAATCAGCGTAGTGGAGCTGAAGGGACAGATCAAGGCAATGAACAAGAAGATGCACAAAATCTTGGCGATGATTAGATTAATGTGTTGAATTTGTTCTACTTTCTTTTAGTTTCAAAAATGTAAATGTTGAATTGTAAATAATTAAAACTTGCGAATTTTAAAGTGGAACGATTAATTGTTTTAGTTTCCTTTTATATGTATTTTTATGTGTACTTTGTTTTTTATTCACAGGAAATATAAATTGTACAGGAAATATAAATTGTAGCACGAGAAATGTTTTCTCGATATTTAATTTTCAAATATTTTTTTTTTAAATTTTTTCCTTGTTTAAGACAAATATATCCGTCGCTATTTAATATTACTGTTGAAGGTAAGTCATCGTTTAATAATGACGGCCTTGCGACGGATGTTGCATTCGTTATTCTGTTGTAATTTAGCGACAGAATGAGCGACAGATACAGTATGTCACTACTTAGCAACGGAATGGGCAACAAATATATTTCGTCGCTCTTTAGCGTCGAAAAATTCACGATGAAAGATATCCGTCGCTAATCCGACTCTAAGCCGTCACTAAGCTGGTTAGCGACGGATTAGCGGCGGATTAGCAATGGATTTAGGTTGTCGCTAATCCACTGGTTTGTTGTAGTGATGGCAAATGATTGGACTCTGGATATCTGATGAGCTAATCCAGGTTCAGAAAGTAGATTGGACCCTGAATATAGCTAATAGAATGAATTGAATAAAGGGATCTAGGTCTAGAATAGAGAATTTGATATTCGATATCAGATTCAATATTGGATCCAATATCCAAGTTGAAATATGAATTAGATCTCAGATATAGATATGGTTTCAGAAAGAGGATTGATCCAAGTTCGGGCTAGAAATTGATTGAATAGCCATTATGAGCAGAAATGATCAAGATCAGAAATGATTTTTGCCCTATAAGGCAAAGAGTGACACTCGGAGAGTGAGGTTTGAACTGATTTAAACTGGATAGAACTGGGTTCTAAGGTTTCTGAACTTAGGTGAACTAAAAAGATGTTGACTCAACTAAACTCTTATACCAGCTGATAAAAAACAAACACAATTCTTAGAGAAATGATGAGAATTTCACTGTAGAGTAAAGTGAGTGACAAGAATGTGCTGAGTGTGAGCTAAAATGGTTACCTGAACTAAGATGAACTAAATCTGGATCTTAAACACTAGCTAGGTTGACTGGGGTTAGCTTAATTTTAGCTGAAATGAGCTAAAATGGACTCCAAGAATGTGGAAAATGAATTTGGAGTAAAACTGGACCACTTAAACTTCTGATGAGCTCAAGTTAGACACATGAAAATAGAATCAACTGAAATTGACTGAATCAGAGATAATTGACTTGAATTCGAGCTAGAAATGAACTCATTTTATATGAAATGAACCAAATTTAGTTGAAATGAAATGACACTACTCATTGTGAACTTAGGGGAGCTAGAAATGACTGACATTCTAGTTCTTCTAAGCCTAAAATGAGCTAGGTTGGGTCTAACTGACAAGGGACTAAGGTGACCTAGGGGTAAAATGGTAATTTTACTTGAAAAAATAGAAGAAATGACACCTAAACTGGAATGAATCTAGGGTTTAGAGTCCTATACTGTACTACAGGGTCAACATCTATGGAAAAGGGGTGTCCAAAATGGACCTGGAAAATTTGAAGTGTTTACACCTAGATCCCTCTAGAAGCCCTGAACCAAGTCCTTTCAAATTTGGACCAAACTCTGTTCCCAATTCACATGTCAAGCCTAGTTTTAACCTATCCATTTTAGCCATTTGACCCCGTAGCTTTCTGTACCTTCTAATACATCACCATTAGAGACATCAAACCCTTATCACACTGTATGAACTTGGGTACAACACCCTCGGCACATCAACCATAGACCCAAAGGGCATAGAACTGCAGGCATGATCATCTCGCTTCTGTTAGGCTCAAACTAGAGTACTAGTCTATTGCCAGCCTAAGGCTCCCTTCAGGTCCAAGTTTCAAACCATCAAAACTGGATCTTGAGGAGAGTCTAACAAATTGGTATCAGAGCAAACAATATACCATGGAGAGATCTCAACCTCTCCATGATGATAAACTCAAAGTTATTCGCATGGCAAAAATGCCTGGGTGATCCCCAAGCGAACCCAAGCCGAGATGTATCGGCGAAGGCCAGAAAGCATCGACAAAACCAACCACTTGGAGTGTATTGAGAGGATTGTAGAAGCCCTAGTTGATCGGTTGGATTCTCTCCACAAGTTAAGGCATAGCATCAACCAAGATGCTGCCTTCAACAGTGGTTGAAGGGGAAACCTGATCAAACAAATTTTTGAGGATTGATCGCATGAGTTCACTCGAGGCATAGGTAAGAAGTCGACGAGAATAGGTCTCATTGTTATAGAATAAAAACCTATAATAATGCGATCCGTATCTCACCGTTATTGATCTATAACAACAAAATTCTATGACCGTTAAATATTGCCGTGAAAGTATTAACGATAGTATTTAACAATAGAGAATCTCGTCATTATACATGTCTTTAACGTCGATATAACTCTCGTTGTTATAGAGTAAAACCCTATAACGATGAGATTTAGATCTCGACGTTATTGATTTATAACAGCGAGATCTTATGCCCATTAAATATAGTAGTTAAAGTATTTTAACGGCCGGATAATCTCGTTGTTATAAACAAATCTTTAATGTCGACATCCTCATGTCACCGTTATAGATATAAGCAATAATGACGAGATGTGTACAGGGGCAAAGCATTCAAGGTCCGGTCCAACTCACCATTATTGATGAAGCAATAACAATGTGATATTTATGTCACAACTATTACTTATCAATTAGCGAGGACAAAACTCTCGCCGCTATTGCTTGATCAATAGAGACAAGTTTTTTCTCGCCGTCAAAGTGTCGCCGTTATTGACCCTCATTCTTGTAGTGTGTTTTCATGTAGGGTGTTTAGTGTAATTGCCCAAAACACCAAATGATCAGGAAAATAATAATAATAATTTTATAAGTATGAACCCCTACAACCCATAGAGTATGCACTACATCTAACATTGAATCCTACCTTCAATGAAAACTTGCATGGATCTTTCCTTCTTTAAATGGCATTGGTGGATACAAGGATAAGGCAGGGCGGTCATGGGACCCACCCAAGGTTTTCCTTGCTTCTGCGAGGGTTCCTAGTCATAAAAAAAGGATAATTGCAAATATTCAAGACAGGATGCAGTCGGCAAAGTTCTAGCAGCCATGCACGGTCGCTACCAGCATCCTTCTCTACATGATTCAGTGATCCATTTTTTCTACTCGTTTGATGGATTTTCGTATCTCGTGGATTCCAAAGGAAAGAAATTGCATCCCTCGACGTTAATTTGATCTGTTAATATCACTAATAATAAGAAAACTTACATCGACACACATGATAGAAAACGCAACAGTGCAACACTTCTATGATTCCACATTAAGGACACACCTCAAAACCAGCAGTAGGTTCCCCAGCAGCAAAAAGTCTAATGATAGGAAATAGCCCCTTGGACAGACCATAATTAAGGGACAGACCATAATTAATGATAGGTTTGAAGCAAGCCATTCAAGCTTCCTGTTTCACATTAGAACTAGAGATGTCGAAAATCATCCTTATCAAAGAATCAGTTGGAGAATGCACTTCAATCCAAGCTCTCTTTGAAAGATGAAAAATAAAAAAGTTCTTTAAGAAGCCAAAGTGGAAGAGGATATGAAAATCGATCAAGTGGATACGGTCTCAGAGGAAGAGGTGGTAGAGGTCATTCTTATAATAGTGAACACTGGAATCAAAGCTTCAATGTATCAAAATGATGTGGAAAAAGTAACTTCAATTGGAAAGGATATGATAAGAGGAATGTGTAATGTTTTAAATGTAGAGCAAAGTTGGGTAATGAAGTTGGTGCTCAAGGAAACTATGTTGAAAAGAAAAAAGATTGAGTAAAGTCTACACTTTTTCTAGCATATTATGGAGTGGAAGGTGCATCACATGTATGGTATTTAGATACCAATGCAAGCGACCATATGTGTGAAAACAAAAAAATATTTATAGAGCTCAATGAAGCCATCAAAAGCAATATCACATTTAGGGATCACTCTCAAAGTCCAGTAAAAAGAAAATGTAAGATTCTCATACAATTGGAGAATGGAAGTCAAGAATACATTTCAGATGTTTATTATGTTTTTGATATAAAGAGCAACATTCTAAGCTTGGGGCAACTCTTAGCAAAGAGGTATGATACACATATGAAAGATTTTTCTTTTTACAAGAGATCAAAAGAACAAGTTGTTGAGACCATAACCAGCATGTGCCCACAGGTAAAAATAGCATATTTTATGGTTTTAATGCAATTTTTGAATTGGAATAATTTCAAAAATATATTTTTATGATTCCAATATAGTTTTAGAATGATAATAAGTTTATATAATGATTTTTATTAATTTTGGATATCATTTGATGCTTGAATGAGTTAAATTACAAAACAGGGTACCCAGAGGATCTCGAAACGCTGCCAAAATCATGATTTTTATGATATTTCTGATTTTTGGGTACAAGTTCATGTTTTTAGAGTTTTTTCATGTTTAGAATCATGCTAGGACACCTCATGTTCGATTTAGCTACTATTTGATCTTTTAAACCCTAAATCCTAAGTTTTTACCAAAATATTTTCTGAAAACCCTAATTTCAAAGCCATAGTCTTGCTATCAGAGGCAATTTGGTTATTTGACCTTAATTTCGAAATCTCTAACTTAGATTTTATTATTTTCAATCATATCATATTATCTTGTGTTTGATTTATTTTCATTTGAATTTCAAAATTTATATTTTATAAAATATCTTTCTAAAAAACCTTGATTTCAAGGCCATAGTCTTGCTATCAGGGGTATTTTGGTTATTTGGACCCCAATTTCGAATTTTCAAATCTCATTTTCATATTTCCAATGCAATTTTATCATTTATGTTTATATCAGGGAAGTATGAATTGGGTTTACATTTGGATAATATTCGATAATTTTCCAATATTTTTGGATAAATCCAGATAAACTTACATTTTTGTGCTAACATATTTTCCAGTTTTGCAGGATTATTCAAGTGGAAAACTTAGCTTTTTCATTTTATTGCTCTTTTATTCAATTCAATGTAAATATCAAATGTAATATTTGGAATAAGATTTACATTTTCTGCTTAGAATAGGCAACATTACATATAATTTAATTCTGCAAATATCAATATCTGATGTATGTCAATTCATGCATCTTTTTACAAATCCACCATGGTTGACACGAATGGCACGTGCACAAGCTCTTAGGGAGTTGACAAACTCGGTGGAGTTCGTATTCATGGCCATAGTCAGAATACAAATGAGACCCAGATTTGTGATCTTCGTATTAGCCACATTCAGCCTACACTCTTAGGCTAACTTCAAAATGCACTGCATTTCTCAAAAATACAAAAAGATTTTCTCAATTCTTCAAAACAATGTATTTTAAATCCATATTCATTCATTTCATTTAATTTGCAAATTCCAAACCCAATTCAGAGAAATCGATTTTCTCAAAAAATTTTAAGCCTCATTCAGAAATTGATTTTCTCAAAAGTCTGATCTTTTAAGTGGTATTTCAAGTATTTCTCAATTTCAAATCATGATTTTCCAAGTCATAATATCTTTAATTTCAAAGTTTGAATTCAGAGAAATCAAGTTTTTCCAAAGTTATTTGAAATTCTTCAGAAATTGATTTTCATTTACCTAAGAAATGTTCTCTAAACAAGATTCACGATTTTCAAAGGGTTATATTTTCCAAGTATTTCAAATATTCAAAGCAAACATCATGTTTTCAAATTTGCATTTTCAGAAATTCATAGCACATGCTTGATTCTTAGTGCATTTATGAAATATAACACGATTTAGACAAGTTGAGCAAAGCTAAGCACACTTTTGATCCTTGGTTCAATTACCCCTGGTAAAGGCGCCAGAAACGGTTGAACCTCGTACCGACAAGAGAGACCCATTCTTCAGAATTATCCTGTATTTTAAAACGGAGGCGAGTTATTTTAAAAATCTTTTTCAAAATCTTTTTCAAAGGTCAGTTTGACTTGCAAAAGTAAAATTTGGCAATGATAACATCTAGCTAGCAATAAAGTGAAGGATATTAAAAGAATTAAAATGTGTTCTAAGGCTGACAGTAAAAAAATCATAATGATTCAATCATGTAAATATGTGTTCTAAGGTTGTCAAAAAACTCTCATAGTAATTCAATCATGCATATATGTGTTCTAAAGTAGTGAAAAAACTTTCATAGTGATGGAATCATGCCTATGTGTGTTCTAATATAGTAAAAAAACTTTAATAGTGATGAAATCATGCATATATGTGTTCTAAGGTAGTGAAAAAACTTTCATAGTGATGAAATCATGCTTATATGTGTTCTAATGTAGTAAAAAAACTTTAATAGTGATGAAATCATGCATATATGTGTTATAAGGTAGGGAAAACATTCATAGTGATGAAATCATGCTCATATGTGATGAAATGATGCATGTACTAGCTTGAAATCTAATGACATGAAACAAATGACATAAAACTTTCATACCTAACAGGCACCTGCAGACGAAGTTTTCCTGTTACAAAAAAAAAAAACAGGACAACTCATTACAGACAACGTCAGAAATTGCTTCATGTAAATAGTCACGCATTGTGTCCTTAACAAGCTAGCGGACACCATCCCAAGAATTAGGCTGGTCAGTCGGATGCTTGGAGCTGATGCTGGCGGGAGAACTCTAAGAGCCATGAATGGAAGAGGCAATGACTGGTGACGTGTTCATATTACTCCCAAACCCAAACACAGACCCTTTTCGGGTTTACCTGTTGCAGTCACCCATGCTGCAGGATCAAAAGTCAGATGATGAGTAGAGTCATCGCCATATCGCTCTACCATCTATTGCTCGTATGACTCCTACAAAGTAATGATTACAGTGTAAATTAATAATTAAGAATTACAATATTCATGATAACTTATATATTACAATGTTTATTAATATAATAAATATATACTGTTGTCGTTCTCGCCTTCTCTGATACGAACTTTCCCATGGTCTTACATTTATGTGTTTCAACAAACACATCCTTGTATGGCACAATGCCTCCTTTTTCTGCTTCCTACGAAGTTAAATGCTAAAAAAATTATTTAACAGGTATGCAACAATACTTATAAATTTGACAATACATATATTGATGAGTTACCATTTTCTTCATGTGGCTCCCAAAAGTTCTAGATCCACATGTGTGTAGATAAGCATCGGGCATCTTCGCTCGATTTTGTGCAGCCTTCGCTGAGCAGTTTCAAAATTCATGCCCCGCCCACTTGTCGTATATTGCATCCCAAACATCTGACCTGATAGTAGGAGGGCCATGGCCCTTCTACTGCAATGGATCATCTATCCCGCCAAATGCTTTTCTTGCTGTAGTCTTCATATTGTGCAGCATGTCTGCAAATCGACTGGCAACCACCTTCTGCCACACCTTCCTCGTGTCCTGCTCCTCCATCATAGTCGCGAAGGGATTCAAAGCCTACAAATAATTTCAGAAAGTTAGTAGACATGACTATAATAAAAAACTAAATATGAAACACATTAACTATGAGAAATGATTGTATACCATGAATGAGGACCACAATTTGTCCAACACCTCTTTCGGGTACTCTTTTCATTGAGCGACCGGTTCTAGTAGATGTTGAACTAGTGAATGCCTAATCTCTCGTATTACTTTTTGTGGCTCGAACCTCGCGCTGCACATGAATTGGTACACATTAACTATCAATATAAAATATTTATAAGTTAAGTATAGGATAAGTTAAAATGAAATACTTACGGTTGATTATCGATATACACTATTTGAATGAGTCATTGTGTGTCAGACTGAAAAGACCTTGCATCCGGCGTTGTCTCGAGACGTGTATGAATAGCTGGTGTAGGTGGGTCATGTGCAAGCGAAACATCATCTATAGAAAAATAAGTTACAAATTCACACAATGCACATTTAAACTAAAGTATACAATTAGTTAAATGATATACCTATCGTTGCCACCCGTGAAGATGAAGGTTGGAACTGGCTACCACTGGGTGCTCGACCACTGTGACCTCCACGAACCATATTCTAACAAATAAAAAATGTCATGCAATATATTCAAACATTGCAATACCTTCAAATCATTGTAATACATTTCAAATCATTCACATCAAATATTGATATACATTAAAACATAAGATATGACATCACTTGCTAACCATGGATAACTTATCCTTAACTTGCAATACAATTGGATTAGTTACACAACTCTATATCTTCATGGATACATAATCAAATCGAAAATAACTTCATACACGACATTCAAATATTGCAATACATTCAAATTATTGCAATACATTCAAATCATAACTCTATATTTAGCGAAGATACATAATCAAATAAAAAATAACTTCATGCAATATATTCAAACATTACAATACCTTCAAATCATTCAAGTCTTTGCAATACATTCAAATCATTCACATCAAATATTGCAATACATTAAAACATAAGATATGACATTACTTGTTAATCATTGATAACTTATTCTTAAGTTGCAATACAAGATGTATTTCACTAGATGTATACATTCAAATCATTCACATTAAATAGATGTATGTATTACAAGATGTATTTCACTAGCTCGAGAATGCTTCCTTATCACTTGTTTGACTTTCATATTCTTCTTTTTCTTCCTCCTCCTCTTCATCATCTTCTTCTTCTTCATTGGCCACCCATCCACTTGGTATATCATTTGGATCACATTCTTCTATGCATGTGTCATCAAACAATAAAGATATGACATGCATACCATGTGCGCCATCGTGACCATAAGAGAAGTCATACATATCATCTGATTGATAGTAATCACTCTCTTTAGTTAACTTGTCTTCCTGTAACTGATCATACTCAGGGTAAAGTTTAGACTTCACCTTGCAAACTGTCCACCATTCATTTCTATCTGACTTCCTTGTAGTCGGATATGAAGTATAGTTAACTTGTTGAGCTTGCGAGGCTAATATGAATGGTTCATATGTTTCAAACCTTGATTTATGATTCACCTCTACAATGCCTGAGGCTTTGTCGACTCTTGTTGCTGTGGGATCAAACCAATAACACTTGAATAAAGTTACCCTATTATTTATGTCTAAGTAAGTCAACTCCATTATTTCTTCTATAACACCGTAGTAGTCATGTTCATTTTCACCGTAGTTGCTACCCTTGACGCACACACTACTATTCATCGTTGACTTGTTTACACCATAGTCTTTTGTATAGAATCGATAACCATTTATGAAATACCCGTTGTAATGTTGCACAACTTTGGTCGGACCATTTTGTAAATCACATATTCTTTGATCTTTAACATCACCATGGCGGACCTACAAGCATAAACAATGACTATGATCACGACCAATTAAGTAACTTATTGTTGTTTACACAGAAAGAATGCATGTCATCATCCTTACCAACTCTTTCAACCATGCCACAAACTTATTTTCACATTCTTTTTGTACTTCTACATCAGTGAGATGTGAAAGTTCTCTTCGCAACTCTAGATCAAATCGTCTACACATAACAAATATTTATATTACTGAACCATGTACGCATGTATAGAATTCACTGTTACATATTAAGTATACTTACTCAATGTATGGGTCGATCGTTGAGCAATTAAAAATTATATAGATTTGTGATGCGTCTTGCTCTCGATCTTCCAAGAGTCTTGACCGACAACTACCAAAGGCATGCCCAAGTGGTTGAAATATCGACAGTTTGTCAGCTACAATAAATTGTTCTCCATCATCATTATGAGGTGGGCATGTGTAACATTGTGAACACCCTAAATTTTCCAAAAAAAATAAAAAGTTCCCTTTTTACTCCTGGGTCCATCTTCTGAATAATCGGGTCAATTTTTAATCAAAATTTCCATTCATTTCTTGGATTCACTAGAATCCGGACTCAATTTTTATTTCTGACCTAATTTCAAATCCAAATCGGATATCCGGATCCAATTTTGATCCCGGATCTCTTATTGTTCAAAAAATCAAAAAATTCAATTCTTTGTATTTTCTCAGAGGTTTTATCTGAATCCAATCTCAAATTCAAGATCCAATCTCAATTTGAGATACTAATTCTAAAGTTTTACCAAAAATCTCGGATCCAGAGCCATTTTGAAATCCTAGTTCTGAAATTAACCTGATGTTTTCTCAAAAACCTTATTTTTAGAAAATCTTGAAATATTTCAAATTAAATATTTTACCTTTCAAAAGCCTCGTTTGGATCCTGTCTTGTAAAAACCTTCGTGTCCTTCTCGTATTTTGGGTGGTCCTTCAAAAACTTAAACGAAAAAAAAGCTTTTAGAAAAGAGGCTTCACCCCCATTTTTGAAAAATACCCTTAAAAGATCACCTTTCTGAAAATTTCTGAAAATTAAAGAATCCCCATTAAAAGGCCTCTAACGACCGGCTGTTATAAAAGACCCATCGCAGGGTCCTCGATTTCTCACCGCTTCTTCACTCCTCCACTACACCTCTTTCATCCGATCCTTCCTCTTTCTTCCCCTTTCCCCTTCTTCTTCTTCCCCTTTCCTTCTTCCACTTTTTCTCTGGGTCTTCTCCATCGATAGAAGGAAATCAACCTCATTCCAGAAGCTCATCAAGAATAAGGGTCCATCCCAACAACAATATCAGGCTACAATCCCCAGCTGAGCTACCCTTTCTTCAAAACCCCTGCAAGCAAGCATTATATAGCAGATCACCGCTTTATTTCCTGAATATCACCCAATTGTCGGTTGCATTAGTATCATCCAATATAATCTGCTGAGCCCCAATTGATCTCACACTGTGAAGATCCATATAATTGAACCACTTTTCATTCACGGGCCCATTATATTCTTAAGGTCCCTGTGGTGTTATCAAAGGTGAATAGTGAATCCAGTGAATCGGTTATCAAGTTCACAAAACAGGCTGATATTTTGTTGTTTCGTGGGCTGGAGCATCTCCACAACAACATAATACTCCAAGGCGTTCATTGTCCAGTATATCAAAACAATATAATCATCCCAAGAAAAAAAAGAATTTAAATGGAAACACTCTTGCAATTTAGGCAGAAAGAAAATCTCTCATGCTATCCCTGATGATATTTTTCTAAAAGACAAAAGATCAAATGAGGATGAAGGAAATGAAGATAACTTTAGCAATGTGGAGCATTCAGATGCTCTGATGGATGAATCAGATTTGTGTATAAGGTAATATTTTGAAGGAGATAAAGTTGAGATGGAATTAAAAAGATCTCTAGTCTTAATGATCACAGTATTGGTAACACTGAGGTGGATGACAGTAACAATGAACAAGGTCGGACTCTTCGATCTTGGTCTGGTCCAGTGTGGCTTGCGGGACAGGTGACTGTGCCATGCAAAATGTTATTCTCCAGATGGACTTGCGGCTTCTAACCTTCAGTGGAATGCAAAATTGCTGGTTGCATAGGGTGTCTGTTAAAATTGATGGGAATGGGACTGTTCAAACAAGCTAGCAGGTCACAAATCTCTATTGAGGCACTAGACCATCACTCCCTTTGCCTGAAGGTGGAAGGGATGCCATCACCAAGAACCCTGTTTTATGAAAAGATCAACTCCCTCACAAGCTCCTCTACCCAAAGTCAAAGAAGAATCAGGCGAACCAAGGGAATCAAGATATCTTGAGTGTAGTAAATCTTGCAAAATGTAACATCATTCTAGATTTCTCTCTCTCTTTTTTTTGGTTTCTCTCCAGAGGTTTCAGTTTTAGGTGAGATTCATGTTTATCATTTACTGACATCTTAATCAGATTTCATATTTTCGGGCTACTTCTGATGGGCCGGAACACTAATGCTCTTTCACACATATCCTTCATTTTTTTTATGATTACTTACCATTCTCCATTTTAAGCTGGTAACTTGGCAGATATGTTGCGGTTATGAATGTAATTTTCTCAATACAGTGCTCCATGGTATTCAATTCACAATAATTGTCACATCAGATGAAAATGCAATATCTATTATATCACCTCATATATCTGTTTAGAGATAGATTGCTAATAACACAATGCATATGTTGTCCAATGGCTCACTGAGCTATGATCCATGAATTCAAATGTTAGCTTGTTATATATATTCTAGAGGTTATTTGTTTATATTCTGAATAAAATACTCACATTGGATAGCTCCATTACATCCCTTGCATTCGATATTCGGTGTTCACAGTCTCAACACAGCTTATCCTCCATTCTCATCCATATGTGCATAATTATCTTTCCCTTAATGTTGCATTTGCATATCTAGCATGAACACTTCTCCATCTACTACCACTACTTGTTGTTATCTACACCTTCCCCATATAACCTTCACAAGCATATCATTACAACATCTTATACCCCTTTCCTGCTACTACACTTACATTATAGGCACACAACCCCTTATCTCCACCACATATGCATCACCACCTAACTGCTACAGTGCCACTTGCAGTAGCATGCGTATCCCCTATTAAGGTATTGTTGTACCACACTGCAACATTTCCCATTTCCCACTTCCTTCACATGCCAGCCCCATCTACTATTGTCTCCATCACTATGTCAATGCCCCACTTCTTAATACACAACTGCACCATATCAACAGGCTTCACCCATTGTTATCACCCTAACAACACATCCTGCACATCACATCCCTTCAGCCACCTGCTATCACAAATGCGGCACGCTTGGCACAACACTTCATTAAACCCACAGCAGCATCACATTCACCTTCAATATCCATTACGTCTAGCTTTCATTGTCAGCAACTTACTCACTCACTACATGCACTCATTTCCACTGCATGCATCATCTCTCCACCATCATCAACTCACTCCCTCTTGCTTCATTCTTTCAAGTTTTTGGCATGTCATAACATAGCATGTTTATAGACATCATGTCTTAGGCCTCATCACCTGTTTTGGGTCTTGGATTGCATTATAACTATGTACTCTTTCTGAATTTTATAAATGGTCGGTTCATCTGCATTGTGATGTATCATCTCTTTCTCATGTAAGCATAATGTATCATATGCATATCTCTACATCCATTGTCTTTACAATATGATGCATTATATAGATATCTTCATATAGAGATTTCTCATTAGTCTAGGCATAATTATATGTATATAGGGTCTTTAAGCATGGCATTTTCATACCCTTCTATATTTTACATTTTCTACTTTATGCTAACCTTGTTTTTGCAGGGATACATGAGATGTTGGTTCTCTCTTTTAGATTAGGGCTTGATTATTTTAATTTCAATTCTCAAATTGTAATAGCTAGAGCATAATGAGAAATTTACATTTCCTGTGCTAGACTAGAATGTATGAGCATGTAAGTATTATGAATTGCTTGTTTCATATCATTTTTTTTCTCTTTTATTTCAAAAATTTACGAATGGGAACACGAATGACACGTGCACCATTCTAATAAGAGGTAATTAATCCTAAGCAAATGACCTACACTGATGGCCATAGTCAAAATGTGGACAATGCTTAGGATTTTTATCTTTTATTGAATAACATTAGAGCCACACTGGATCTCTTTTAAAAAATCATCATATTTTTCTAAATATTTTCTTCCTTTATCAGAGTTTTACTTGAAATTAAATCAAAATATATATCAATGACCATAGTCAGAATATATTGAGAGTTAATTTCATTTCAAACTCTATAAAGGCACCAAAATGTATTTTATTCTTCATCTGAATTTAAATATAGATTATTTTATAATACATTTTCTAACTATAGTCAGAAATGTATTATATTTTCAATCTTATTCTAATTCTACTAAAGAATAAAATATGCTTTTCAATATCCAATTTTCAAATTCTTTAATTCATTTAGGATAGAATTACATCATATTTTCAAATTATTTAAATTTTCTTCAAAAATCAATTGATTTTGAGACAATTCTTCAAATATCTTCTTCATTTCTCAAATCAGTCCTCAATTTTTATTCATAAATTCAAATTCATTTTCATATTCTCAATTCTATTTTATTTCAAAATTCAATATCCCAATTTCAAAGTTAAATTTAACTTTGAAATTTCAAATTCAAAAATTCAATTTTCAACTCAAATCAAATTTCAGAGTTCAATTCAACTTTGAAATTCATAATTCATTTCCAAGATCAAGATTCAATTTCAAATTCGATTTAATATTCAAAATCAAATTTCAAAGTTCAATTCAACTTCGAAATTTCCAGATTCATCTCCTGATCTCAAAATTCAAGTTTGAAAATCAAGTTTAATTCTCTATCCTTCTTTCCAATTTCAAAAGTCGATTTAGGATCTCTCAGATCCAATTTCAGGTTTCATCTGATTTCCAAAATCAAATTCAATCTTGAAATTCCATTTGGACTTCTCAAATCCAAATCTAAGTTCTATCTGAATTTCCAAAATCCAAAATTCCATTTTCAAAGTCCATTTGGATTTCTCAAATCCAATTCTATTTTCAAAATCCATTCCCAAATCTAGATTTTAAATCCAAATACATCTTGGATCCGAGATTTCAAATCTAGTTCAATTCCATTTTCAAATCTCATCTGGATTTCAAGATTCTCATTTCAGTTCCTATTTCCAAAACCATTTTCAAATATATTTCTTAAGTCTAAATTCAAATTCAAATTTTGTTTGAGGTTCCAAATTCAAAAATTTCTTTTCAAAAATTGATTCTTGATAATCAAATTCAAATTCAAAGTCCATTTTGACTTTGAAACTCCATTTTTTTCTCGAAATTCTATCTCAAGTTCCAAATCTCCTTTTCCTTTTATTTCTTCAATTCAAAATCCATCTTCCAAACTCTGATTATTCCAAGACTTGGCATTTCAAGTCTCTTCTTCCAAATCTATTTCAAATTCGGAGTTAGATTCAAAAATCTAACTTTTTCATACCAATTTTCAGCCCTTTGAATAATTTATTCACTACATTATCAAATTTATTTCAGAATTACTTGGATAATCCCAAAAAGTTCTAGAATTATCTTCAAAAGAGCATATATCTTTGTATTCGCACATGCATGATTCTTTGAGCATTCTAGACTTAGAATAAATTCTTAGATAATATTTAGGCAAAGCAAAAAGACATAAATTCGATCTTTGGTGCGATTATCCCTGGTAATACCGTCAGGAATGGTTGAACCTCGTACCGACGAGCGGATCCTGTATCTCCATTTTCCCGCAAACTTTCAAAAATGGAGGCGAGTGATTTCAAAACATTTTAAAAAATTTTAGGTCAAGTGAGATCTTTGCAAAAGAGTTCCTCTCTCTTCTTTCTTTTCTATCTTTTATTTTCCCCTTCAAAAAGGGAAATAGAGGTTAGAAAGGAAAAGAGAAGGAAAAAGAGGAAACCAAGAGGAAAAATTTTGCAATGATCACAGAAGTGGCGACCGTGATGGGACTCGTCTTCGTCCGATCGAATTTTTTGCCTTTTACTTTGCTTTGATATTGTCTAAGGCTTTATTCTTCAAATGTCAGCTTTATTTCCATGCAAACCTTAGGAGCCTAAACTTTGTCCAAGCTGTCATATTGCATATAGGATTTAAGTATGGTTTGGTAGGACCATATTGAGGAGATCTATTCATGCTTACTTAGACTTAGGTCTGAAATGCAACTCTCCTCAATTTTAGGGATTGAATGCAAACAATGTATGATTCTCTTCATTTAAATTTTATCTCTTTAGGACTTGCATTAGAGACATCTGGTTTTATTACATATTAAGCATGCTTTCGAAAACATCCCTACGTATATTGTCTCGGTCTTCACGTTGCTGGGCTGTCTCACTTAACCATAGTTCGGGAGAGAGCCTCACAACTAGACTACTTATTTGGGTTAACACCCCCCTACCACGTACTTAAGGGCCATAGTCTGAAGTATATCGGTAGGTGCTCAAGGATGTTGGGAAGCCATTACCTTAGAACCGAAGAAATATTTTTATGCCACGTACTTCGAGCTTCGGCTTGAGTATATCGGCATACCTTGATTGGAATCAGATGATCTGAACCTTAGAGTTAGGATTAAGGTCCTATAAGCCATTTTAAATATTGCATCTAGAGTCAGCTTCTAGGGAGTGTTGTTCTGTATATCTTTGCTTGTATAATTTGGCTTCTTTTGTATATATTATCTTATAAATTCTTATTTACTTCACCTTTTTCAAAACCCTGGATGTTTATTTCAAAAATTTCTTTATTTTCTCAAAATCCTTGATTATGTATTTCTCATTTTTTATTCTTTCATAAATTTTTCTTAAAACCTGGATATTCTTTTAAAACTTTTTCTCAAAATCTAAGTATACTTTTCTCATTCCATGTTTCTTCGGAGTCATTCTTTTTAATTCTTCTTTTATTTTTCAAAGTCCATGTGTATTTTTCTTTTTTCTCTTCTGATTTATTCAATTCTTTTGATCCTGCCTGCAATTTTTCAAAATATTCATGTCTTGTCATCCATCTTCAAAATGCTCTTCAACGTACATTCTATCTTCTTCATATAAAATCTCTTTTATCAGGAGATCTCTTTTCAAATCTTTTAAACTTTTTCTTCACTATCTCTCTTCCTCTAATTTTTTTTTTTCAATCTGAACCCTTCCCTTATTTTACACATCAAGCATTCCATTATGGTTCAAACGAGAGCATCTCAGCAGCACAATGACAGCGAAGTAGAGGAAGTGAACTCTCTCAGATTGTCCCAAAGACATGATTCAGAAGAAGATGATGTTGATCCAGCAATGTACAAGATATTCCAAAAAATGATGGCAAAAATGATGTCTGAACAGACTGGGGCAGGCCCAAAGAAAACATCCTCTAAAAACAAGATCAAGAGGAAACCAGTGAAAAAGCATGTCAGAATCAACAAAAAAAGAATCTAGTAGGACAACACCTCTGAGGGTATGGAATCGACAGAAGAGGATTTTGAAGAAGAGCAGTTTGTATTCATTCCAAGACATCTACGGCAGCCCAAGAAGATGGCAGAAGAGTTCGAATCGCTAAATAAGCCTAGAGATGAGGTCCCAACAGAAGATCCAATCCAAGCATTGACTAAGATAGTCAAGGACCTACAAATCTGAGACAAGGGGTAGAAAGCATACACCAGACAAGGCTTCTATCTAGGGTTGGATAGGGATAGCATCTTGGAAGACTTCCCCAAAAAATTCATTAAATTTGATGGATCCGGCAACCCAAGGGCCCATCTTGTAATGTTTTTTTGCAGAGTATTCCAGATTCAATGAAGACAACCATGCGCTTTTCTTATGCTTTCCGCACAGTCTCAAAGGCGTAGCAACAAAGTGGTATGCAGAACACATCAACTCCATTGAGCTACAAGATTTTGACAAGGTTGTTAATCTGTTTGTGGAACAATTCATGTTCAATTCTGAGGCGTTGCCCACCCTCAATCATCTATACAATCTAAAACAAGAGGACAAAGAAAAGGCCATAGATTTCATTCGCAGATGGAGAAACACATGCAACAAAATGAGAACCCCCATCTCAGAGGAGCACGCACTCTAGGTTATCCTGAATAACTTCTCTCAACCTCTCAGGAGCCTTATTTTCACTTACTCATCAAAATCGTTCATTGAACTTATTGAACGAGCTGAATGGATTGAGATGGGAATGGATAATGGAGTCTATGACGGCATCACTCTGGCAAGGAACAGTCAAGATGCGAAAAAAAAAGCCCATTTCACTCTTTTTGCTAGTTCCTTATCCGACAACAAGGGTAACAAGAATGATCATGGCAACAATTCAGAAGGATTCAAAGGTCAAAAAGGAAAGTTTTTCAACAATAATAAGCCTTCTCAATCCAATCCTCAGCAGCGGGAGAAAAATCAGGAAAAACCAAAGCGCAAGGACTGGAGTCCCGACCGCGAGTTCACCCCTTTAGAACAAACACTCGAGGAGGTTCTGGAATATTTGCTCACGAAAAATATGATCCGTCTGCCAAAAGTTGTCGATCCTTCAGCAATCTTGGGCAAGTTTAAAGAACAGTTCTGCAAATTTCACTAAGCAGTGGGGCATGACACATAGCACTTTTTTGTTCTCAAGAATATCATCAAGGACTGCATTGATAAAAATATTTTGGTGGAAGGTGAAGAAGAACAGTCGGCCATCCTGACTGAGCCTTTCCAAAACCACTCGAGAGAATGATGATGCCCAAAGTTTCTCTGTTTTCTTCCTTTATGTCAGTCACCTTGTTGGGGCAAGTTAGCCCAGTCTTTTGTGACCCTTTTGGTCAAAGTACTTGTAAATATTCAAGTTTTTGTTTTCAGTTTTGCTTATCAATGAAATGTCAAATTTCTTTCATATCTTTGGTATTCAATTCTTTCTTTTGCCATACTGGGGCATCTTTTATTGTTAAAATTATATTTACATTTCAAAAAATCTTCTTTACCATCAACTTCTATTAAATTCCTACTATTTTCAGGATAAGGAACAATCCTGACATCATCCACGAGAGAAATGAAATTACCTATGAGGGTTTTTCAAAATCGTGAAATTTCTTGCGAAATCTTCGTCATGATCACCAAAAGTTCAATATTTTGGTAAAATCTTTTTCAAAATCAACCATCGCGTTGATCTTCCTTTTCCAAAAATGGTCTCGAACCATTGCCTTAAAAAATCAACCCTCATGTTGATCTCTCTTCAAAATCAACCCTCGTGTTGATTCTTCTTCAAAGATCAACTTTCGTGTTGATCATTCTTCAAAATCAACCTCACAGTTGATCCTCTTCGCAAAAATGATTTTCTCATGAACATTCTCATCTCACTTAAAAGATCCTGTATGCAGGCAGGATCAGACAAACTCTTTTCCTCAATTTTTATCAATTTTTCATTAATCTTTTGTCAATCTTTATCAGTCTTATCAATTTTTATTCATCTTTATCAATTTTATCAATTTTATTGATTTTTTATCAATTTTATTTTTTTATTTTATTTTTAATTTTTTTTGTCAATTCTTATTTAACTACCCTTTCAGGTTAAGGGATAAACCTAATGCCTCTTTCTAATGAGATATTCCTTTCCTATTTATTATTTCCCCACTTAGGTTAAGGGATCAACCTGAATTTTCCCACTCAGGTTAAGGGATAAACCTGAACCTTGTCCTACGAGGTCCTTCTTCCTTCAGAATGAGCGATAATCCTGAAGTCTTTTCATCATCTTTTAAGTGTCATCAAATTTTCGGCAATTTTAACAATTTTTATAAGATCTTTGTCAATTCTTTATAAAAAATTTATTCTTCATTAATTTTTATCAATTTTATTGATTCTTTATCAATTTTTATCAAATTCTTTCGATTCTTTATTAACTTTTTATCAATTTTGACAATTTTATTCTTTTTCTGCTCAGGTTAGGAGATAAACCTGAACCTCGTCTCGCAAGGTCCTTCTTCCTTCAGGATAAGGGATAATCTTGAAGTCTTTCATCATTTTTCAAGCATCATCAATCTTCCATCAAATTTTACCAATTCTTACCAGATTTTTTTTGTCCGTCCTTGTCAATTCTTTATCAATTTTTATTCTTTTATCAATTTTATCAATTCTATTGATTCTTTATCGATCTTTATTAATTCTTTTGATTCATCAACTTTTAATCAATTTTGTCAATTTTTATTCATTTCCCTTTCAGGTTAAGGGATAAACCTGGATCATTTTCCATAATTTCCTCAATTCTCATCAATTCTATTCGATTTTTCTTTTTATCTTTTATTTTGAAAATCCGAGTTTCAACCTGGGTTTTCTTCTTTTATCTTTCGTCTGAAGTTTCGAGTTCCGACTCAGACTTCCTTTTGGATCCAATGCTCGTGTTGGAACCAATCGTCGCTTCGAAAATTCGAGTTATCAAAACTCAGGTTTTTCTTTTATCTTTTATTTTGAAAATCCAAGTTTCGACTGGAGTTTTCCCCTTTTATCTTTCGTTTGAAGTTTCGAGTTCCGACTAGGACTTCCTTTTGGATCTGATGCTCATGTTGGAACCAATTGTTGCTTCAAAAGTTCAAGTTTTCAAAACTCAGGTTTTTTTTTATCTTTTATTTTGAATATCTGAGTTCTGACTCGGGTTTTCGCCTTTTATCTTTTGTTTGAAGTTTCGAGTTCCGACTCGGGCTTCCTTTTGGATCCAACGCATTGGATCAATTGTTACATCAAAAATTTGAGTTTTCAAACTCGATTTTCTCTTTTGTCTTTTATTTTGAAGATCCAAGTTCTGACTCGGGTTTTTTCCTTTTATCTTTCGTTTGAAGTTCTCAGTTTCGACTCACACTTCCTTTTGGATCCAATGCTCGTGTTGGAACCAATCGTTGCTTTGAAAATTTGAGTTTTCAAACTCGGGTTTTTCTTTTATCTTTTATTTTGATGATCCGAGTTTTGACTCGGGTTTTCCCCTTTTATCTTTTGTTTGAAGTTTCGGGTTCCGACTTGGACTTCCTTTTGGATCCAATGCTTGTGTTGGACTATTTTTCTTTTAAAAATTCAGGTTTTGACTCGGGTTTTCATTCCCATTCAGGATAAGGGATAATCCTGAGACCACTCATAGGAGAAACAATGCTACCTATAAAAATTCTTTTACAAGACAATTTTCATCAATTTCCTTAATTTTCTCTTCATTTTTATCAAATCTTTCATCACTTTCTATCTCTTTTCATCAGCTCTTCTCAAATTTTATTCTTTCTCCATTCAGGATAAGAGATTAATCCTGAAAAATGCACCACATACAGCTAACTATGATGGTCCATTCAACTAGCGAGTTGAACCCGCCCTTCTTAAATTGTGATCTTTAGGTTGAACCACTATAGAATCGATAGTTTGTAGGTTGAACCCTTATCGAACCAATATGGCTCACAGGTTGAATCCCTTCGTGAACCAGAATTCCTTATCAACCCAGTGGTTTTATAGGTTGAGTTCCTACTAATCCAAGGATCTTAGGTTGAACCCCTTTCGATCCAATCTCATTTTCAAAGATGCAATCTGTAGGTTGAATTCCTACTGATCTGCAGTCCATAGGTTGAACCCCTTTCGGACCATTCCAAGTCGATCTTTAGGTTGAACCACTACTGATCCACGATCTTTAGGTTGAACTCCTACAAATCCGCAGTCCTTAGATTGAACCCCTTTCGGACCATTCCAAGTCAATCTTTAGGTTGAACTCCTACTGATTCATGATCTTTAGGTTGAACTCCTATTGATCTGTAGTCCTTAGGTTGAACCCCTTTCGGACCATTCAAAGTCGATCTTTAGGTTGAACCACTACTGATCCACGATCTTTAGGTTGAACTCCTACAAATCCGCAGTCCTTAGATTGAACCCCTTTCGGACCATTCCAAGTCGATCTTTAGGTTGAACTCCTACTGATTCATGATCTTTAGGTTGAACTCCTATTGATCTGTAGTCCTTAGGTTGAACCCCTTTCGGACCATTCAAAGTCGATCTTTAGGTTGAACTCCTACTGATCAGTGATCTTTAGGTTTAACTCCTACTGATCCGCAGTCCTTAAGTTGAACCCCTTTTGATCCATTCCAAGTTGATCTTTAGGTTGAACTCCTACTGATCCGCGATCTTTAGGTTGAACTCCTACTTATCCGCAGTCCTTAGGTTGAACCCCTTTCGAACCATTCCAAGTCGATCTTTAGGTTGAACTCCTACTGATCCGCGATCTTTAGGTTGAACACCTAGGGATCCGCAGTCCTTAGGTTGAACCCCTTTCAGACCATTCCAAGTCGATCTTTAGGTTGAACTCCTACTGATCCGCGATCTTTAGGTTGAACTCTTACTGATCTGCAGTCCTTAGGTTGAACCCCTTTCAGACCATTCAAAGTCGATCTTTAAGTTGAACTTCTACTGATCTGCGATCTTTAGGTTAAACTCCTACGGATCCACAGTCCTTAGGTTGAACCCCTTTTAGACCATTCCAAGTCGATCTTTAGGTTGAACTCCTACTGATCCGCGATCTTTAGGTTGAACTCCTACGGATCCGCAGTCCTTAGGTTGAACTCCTTTCGAACCATTCAAAGTCGATCTTTAGGTTGAACTCCTACTGATCTGCGATCTTTAGATTGAACTCCTATTGATCCGCAGTCCTTAGGTTGAACCTCTTTCGAACCATTCAAAGTCGATCTTTAGATTGAACTCCTATTGATCTGCGATCTTTAGGTTGAACTCCTACGGATCCGCAGTCCTTAGGTTGAACCCCTTTCAGACCATTCAAAAGTTGATCTTTAGGTTGAATTCCTACTGTTCAAGTCCCTTAGGTTGAACTCCTCTGGGACCTATGTTCTTAAAAAAAAGTTGATCTTTAGGTTGAATTCCTACTGATCAAGGCCTTTAGGTTGAACTCCTTTTGGACTAATTTTCCTTCAAAAAGTCAATTTGTAGGCTGAATTCCTACTAATCTATATTCTTTTGCAGTTCTCTGGTCGAATTCCTATTGAACCAAATTCATTCTTCAAAAAACCAATCTGTAGGTTGAATTCCTACTGATCTATATTCTTTTGCGGTTCTTAGGTTGAATTCCTATTGAGCCAACTTCATTCTTAAAAAATTTCAATCTGTAGGTTGAATTCCTAGTGATCTATATTCTTTTGTGATTCTTAGGTTGAATTCATATTGAACCAAATTCATTTTTCAAAAATTTAATTTGTAGGTTAAATTCTTATTGATCTATATTCTTTTGCGATTCTTAGGTTGAATTCCTATTGAACCAAATTCATTTTTCAAAAATTCAATCTGTAGGTTGAATTTCTACTGATCTATATTCTTTTGTGATTCTTAGGTTGAATTTCTATTGAAACAAATTCATTTTTCAAAAATTCAATCTGTAGGTTGAATTTCTACTGATCTATATTCTTTTGTGGTTTTTAGGTTGAATTCCTATTGAACCAAATTCATTTTAAAAAATTCAATATGTAGGTTGAATTCTTACTGATCTATATTCTTTTGCAATTCTTAGGTTGGATTCATATTGAACCAAATTCATTCTTCAAAAAGTCAATCTGTAGGTTGAATTCCTACTGCTCTATATTCTTTTGCGGTTCTTAGGTTAAATTCCTATTGAACCAAATTTATTTAAAAAAAAAAGTCAATCTGTAAGTTGAATTCCTACTAATCAATATTCTTTTACGGTTCTTAGGTTGAATTCCTATTGAACCAACCTCATTTTTCAAAAATTCAGTCTGTAGGATGAATCCCTACAGATCCAATATTCTTTATGGCTCTTAGGTTGAATCCCTGTTGAGCCAATGTTGTCCTTAATAAAACCAATGTTTCCTTGTTATTTCTTCCAAATTTCATCTAAAGGTCCTATCAAAATCTATATTGAGTGATTATTTCACAAAGGATTCTCGAAAACTTTGCCAATTTGCTAAAAATATGTGTCGATTCTAATATTTTACTGCACAAAAGAATCACCTCAGATTACCTCTAGTATTTGTTTCAAAAGGATGAAGTTTTTTGCGGAAAAGAGTAAAATTCAAATCTTCTCTCTGTTGATCAACCAAGAGGATGTAAGAAATATACTTGGTATGATTAGCGAAAGAAATATTCAATGATGTTGAAAAGCTAGAAGTGAATCGATATTGATCATAGCTATGGCGCATATTTAAAGACGATTTTCTGGCAATCAGGCAGTGGAAATATCTTGAGTGATAAAAAAATCCACTCAATCCATATCTCCTTATTCATTTAAGCTGCAATCAAATATCCACAAAAGGGATCTCTCAATCATCGTCGAGTTGAAGGTTGGTGGATGAGTTTAGACCCTCGGAGCCAAAGAAGATTGGGATCATCTCCGAGATGAAGGAGTTTGCGACGGATCCTTCCAGGGAAAGATCAGATCACCGTCAAGATGAAGGCGAATGTGATGAACCTTCCGACAAACCCTAAAAGATATTTGATTTCCGCTATTATCAAGAGACTTTCAACCAATGAGCCAATATCATCAATATAATTCTTGAGAAAAAGAAGGATGAGAGCATCTCCAAGATGAAGGAGTTTGTGACATACCCTTCCCAGAAAAAAAGAAAAGTCAGGACATCTCCAAAATGAAGGATGATGTAATAAACTCCTCATCAAAAACCCAAGAAAGCTCAATGTCTCAAAAAGAGTGCCAAAAAGATTATTATGGGAAAAGCCCCAGGATATTAAACTGCCAAAATTGCCAGAAATCATCTTTTCTTATGCGAATTTTTTTTATCAATATCTTTTCATTAGTTGCTTTTATGAAATTAAGAGTATTTCTTCTCTATTCATATCAAGGAGATGTATAACTTCCTTGAAGAAACTCAACAACATAAAAATTTGAATCTGACTCTGGAATCTGGGAACTTAACCTCATTTTGGAGAAAATACTCTAGGTAAAAAGAGGGAATATCTTTCGCACATGCACACTTTCAAACATTTGAATCAATTACAATTTCATTTTATTGGCAAAATTTTTTGGTTATCCAAAAATGAAATAAATACTCAATATCTATTTTGATGCAACCTAGAATTGTTTATATTTTTCAAAGAGAGTTGCCTCATTCTGGTGAGGTATTTCTCCCAGTCCCATCATGGTCTTCCCCATCAAGGAATTCATGCTTTGTATATTGATTCGGATAAAGATTATACTTGAACCTCATCTCACGAGGTATTTTTCAAAAATGTCCCATCGTGGTTTTTCAAATATCTTCGTCCCATCCAGGTTAAGGGCTAAAATCTGAGTCTTTTCAAAAATTCTTATTTTTTTCTCAGCCACGAGACATCTTCAAAATCTCTCCTTTTTACCATTTCGGGATATTCATCCCAAAGTCCCATCACGATTTCCTCATTATTTTCTTCTTCTGGATTTCCTTTTCTTCACAAAGCCATTCAGGATAAGGTATAAAACCTGAAAATAAAGTTTTGTAAAATAATTCTTCCACACCTAGCTCAGACCTGACTGGGGCATTTTAAAAAAATTGGTGTGTCTTCTTTGCCGCTAAGCTAGACTTACAACCGGCTTAGCAGCAAAGAGGGGCATCCGTGAATACCTCAAATTTTCCAAAAAACTCAAAAAATTCCCTTTTTACCCCTAGGTCCATCTTCTGAATAATCGGGTCAATTTTTAATCAAAATTTCCATTCATTTCTTGAATTCACTGGAATCCAGACTCAAATTTTATTTCTGACCCAATTTCTAATTCAAATCGGATATCTGGATCCAATTCTGATCCTGAATCTCTTATTGTTTAAAAAATCAAAAAATTCAATTCTTTGTTTTTTCTCAAAGGTTTTATCTAGATCCAATCTCAAATTCAAGAACCAATCTCAATTCGAGATCCGAATTCTAAAGTTTTACCAAAAATCTCGGACCCAGAGCCATTTTGAAATCCTAGTTCTGAAATTAACCCGATGTTTTCTCAAAAAACTCATTTTTAGAAAATCTTGAAATATTTCAAAACAAATATTTTACCTTTCAAAAGCCTCGTTTGGATCCTGTCTTGTAAAAACCTCCATGTCCTTCTCGTATTTTGGGTGGTCCTTCAAAAACTTAAATGAAAAAAAAGCTTTTAGAAAAGAGGCTCCACCCTCATTTTTTAAAAATACCCTTAAAAGACCACCTTTCTAAAAATTTTTGAAAATTAAAGGATCCCCTTTGAAAGGCCTCTAACGGCCGACTGTTATAAAAGACCCATCGCAGGGTCCCCGATTTCTCACTGGTTCTTCACCTCTCCACTACGCCTCTTTCATCCGATCCTTCCTCTTTCTTCCCCTTTCCCCTTCTTCTTCTTCTTCCCCTTTACTTCTTCCACTTTTTCTCTGGGTCTTCTCTATCGATAGAAGGAAATCAACCTCATTACAAAAGCTCATCAAGAAGAAGGGTCGATCCCAACTGCAATATCAGGCTACATTCCCCAGCCAAGCTACCCTTTCTTCAAAACCCCTGCAAGCAAGCATTATACAGCAAATCACCCATTTTATTTCCTGAATATCACCCCACTGTCAGTTGCATTAATATCATCCAATATAATCTGTTGAGCCCCAATTGATCTCACACTGTGAAGATCCATATAATTGAACCACGTTTCATTCACGGACCCATTATATTCTTAAGGTCCCTGTGGTGTTATCAAAGGTGAATGGTGAATCCAGTGAATCGGTTATCAAGTTCACAAAACAGGTTGATATTTTGTTGTTTCGTGGGCTGGAGCATCTCCACAACAACATAATACTCCAAGGCGTTCATTGTTCAGTATATCAGAACAATATAATCATCCCGAGAAAGAAAAGAATTTAAATGGAAACACTCTTGCAATTTAGGCAGAAAGAAAATCTCTCATGCTATCCCTGATGATATTTTTCTAAAAGACAAAAGATCAAATGAGGATGAAGGAAATGAAGATAACTTTAGCAATGTGGAGTATTCAGATGCTCTGATGGATGAATCAGAATTATGTGTATAAGGTAATATTTTGAAGGAGAAAAAGTTGAGATGGAATTAAAAAGATCTCTAGTCTTAATGATCACAGTATTGGTAACACTGAGGTGGATGACAGTAACAGTGAACAAGGTCGGACTCTTTGATCTTGGTCTGGTCTAGTGTGGCTTGTGGGACAAGTGACTATGCCATGCAAAATGTTATTCTCCAGATGGACTTGCGGCTTCTAACCTCCAATGGAATGCAAAATTCCTGGTTGCATAGGGCGTCTGTTAAAATTGATGGGAATGAGACTGTTCAAACAAGCTAGCAGGTCACAAATCTCTATTGAGGCACTAGACCATCACTCCCTTTGCCTGAAGGTGGAAGAGATGCCATCACCAAGAACCCTGTTTTATGAAAAGATCAACTCCCTCACAAGCTCCTCTACCCAAAGTCAAAGAAGAATCAGGCGAACCAAGGGAATCAAGATATCTTGAGTGTAGTAAATCTTGCAAAATGTGACATCATTCTAGATTTCTCTCTCTCTTTTTTTTGGTTTCTCTCCAGAGGTTTCAGTTTTAGGTGAGATTCATGTTTGTTATTTACTGACATCTTAAGCAGATTTCATATTTTCGGGCTACTTCTGATGGGCCGGAACACTAATGCTCTTTCACACATATCCTTCATTTTTTTTATGATTACTTACCATTCTCCATTCTAAGCTGGTAACTTGGCAGATATGTTGCGGTTATGAATGCAATTTTCTCAATACAATGCTCCATGGTACTCAATTCATAGAAATGCAATATCTACTATATCACCTCATATATATGTTTAGAGATAGATTGCTAATAACACAATGCATATGTTGTCCAATGGCTCACTGAGATATGATCCATGAATTCAAATGCCAGCTTGTTATATATATTCTAGAGGTTATTTGTTTATATTTTGAATAAAATACTCACATTGGATAGCTCTGTTACATCCCTTGCATTCGATATTCGACGTTCAAAGTCTCAACACAGCTTATCCTCCATTCTCATCCATATGTGCATAATTATCTTTCCCTTAATGTTGCATTTGCATATCTAGCATGAACACTTCTTTATCTACTACCACTACTTGTTGTTATCTGCACCTTCCCCATATAACCTTCACAAGCATATCATTACACCATCTTATACCCCTTTCCTGCTACTACACTTGCATTATAGGCACACAACCCATTATCTCCACCACATATGCATCACCACCTAACTGCTACAGTGCCACTTGCAGTAGCATGTGTATCCCCTGTTAAGGTATTGTTGTACCACACTGCAACATTTCCCACTTCCTACTTTCTTCACATGCCAGCCCCATCTACTATTGTCTCCATCACTATGTCAATGCCCCACTTCTTAATACACAACTGCACCATATCAGCAGGCTTCACCCATTGTTATCACCCTAACAACACATCCTGCACATCACATCCCTTCAGGCACCTGCTATCACAAATGTGGCATGCTTGGCACAACACTTCATTAAACCCACAGCAGCATCACATTCACCTTCAATATCCGTTACGTCTAGCTTTCATTGTCAGCAACTTACTCTCTCACTACATGCACTCATTTCCACTGCATGCATCATCTCTCCACCATCATCAACTCACTCCCTCTTGCTTCATTCTTTCAAGTTTTTGGCATGTCATAACATAGCATGTTTATAGACATCATGTCTTAGGCCTCATCACCTGTTTTGGGTCTTGGATTGCATTATAACTATGTACTCTTTCTGAATTTTATAAATGGTCGGTTCATGTGTATTGTGACGTCTCATCTCTTTCTCATGTAAGCATAATGTATCATATGCATATCTCTACATCCATTGTCTTTACAATATGATGCATTGTATAGATATCTTCATATAGAGATTTCTCATTAGTCTAGGCATAATTATATGTATATAGGGTCTTTAAGCATGGCATTTTCATACCCTTCTATATTTTACATTTTCTACTTTATGCTAACCTTTTTTCTGCAGGGATACATGAGATGTTGGTTCTCTCTTTTAGATTAGGGCTTGATTATTTTAATTTCAATTCTCGAATTGTAATAGCTAGAGCATAATGAGAAATTTACATTTCATGTGCTAGACTAGAGCGTATGAGCATGTAAATATCATGAATTGCTTGTTTCATATCATTTTTTTTATTTCAAAAATTCACGAATGGGAACACGAATGGCACGTGCACCATTCTAATAAGAGGTAATTAATCCTAAGCAAATGACCTACATTGATGGCCATAGTCAAAATGTGCACAATGCTTAAGATTTTTATCTTTTATTGAATAACATTAGAGCCACACTGGATCTCTTTTCAAAAATCATCATATTTTTCTAAATATTTTCTTCCTTTATCAGAGTTTTACTTGAAATTAATTCAAAATATATATTAATGGCCATACTCAGGATGCATTGAGAGTTAATTTCATTTCAAACTCTATAAAGGCACCAAAATGTATTTTATTCTTCATCTGAATTTAAATATAGATTATTTTATAATACATTTTTTGACCATAGTCAGAGATGTCTTATATTTTCAATCTTATTCTAATTCTCCTAAAGAATGAAATATGCTTTTCAAAATCCAATTTTTAAATTCTTTAATTTATTTAGGATAGAATTACATCATATTTTTAAACTATTTCAAATTTTCTTCAAAAATCAAGTGATTTTGAGACAATTCTTCAAATATCTTCTTTATTTCTCAAATCAATCTTTAATTCTTATTCATAAATTCAAATTCATCTTCATATTCTCAATTATATTTTATTTCAAAATTCAAAATTCAATATCCCAATTTCAAGGTTCAATTTAACTTTGAAATTTTAAGTTCAAAAATTCAATTTCCAACTCAAATCAAATTTCAGAGTTTAATTCAACTTTGAAATTCCAAATTCATTTCCAAGATCAAGATTCAATTTCAAATTCGATTTAATATTCAAAATCAAATTTCAAAGTTCAATTCAACTTCAAAATTTCCAGATTCATCTCTTGATTTCAAAATTCAAGTTTGAAAATCAAGTTTCATTCTCTATCCTTCTTTCCAATTTCAAAAGTCGATTTAGGATCTCTCAGATCCAATTTCAGGTTTCATCTAGATTTCCAAAATCCAATTCTATCTTCAAATTCCATTTAGACTTCTCAAATTCAAATCTAAGTTCCATCTGGATTTCCAAAATCGAAAATTTCATTTTCAAAGTCCATTTGGATTTCTCAAATCCAATTCCATTTTCAAAATGCATTCCCAAATTCATATTTTAAATCCAAATCCATCTTGGATCCCAGATTTCAAATCCAGTTTAATTCCATTTTCAAATCTCATCTGGATTTCAAGATTCCCATTTCAGTTCCTATTTCCAAAACCATTTTCAAATCTATTTCTTAAGTCTAAATTCAAATTCAATTCCTGTTTGAGGTTTCAAATTCAAAAATTTCTTTTTCAAAAATCAATTCTTGAGAATCAAATTCAAATTCAAAGTCCATTTTGACTTTAAAACTCCATTTTTTTCTCGAAATTCTATCTCAAGTTCCAAATCTTCTTTTCCTTTTATTTTTTCAATTCAAAATCCATCTTCCAAACTCTGATTATTCCAAGACTTGGCATTTCAAGTCTCTTCTTCCAAATTTATTTCAAATTCTAAGTTATATTTAAAAATCTAACTTTTTCATACCAATTTTCAGCCCTTTGAATCATTTCTTCACTACATTATCAAATTATTTCAGAATCACTTGGATAATCCCCAAAAGTTTTAAAATTATCTTCAAAAGAGCATACATCTTTGCATTCGCACAAGCATGATTCTTTGAGCATTCTAAACTTAGAATAAATTCTTAGATAATATTTAGGCAAAGCAAAAAGACATAAATTTGATCCTTGGTTCGATTACCCCTGGTAAAGGTGCCAGGAACAATCGAACCTCGTACCGACAAGCGGATCCTGTCTCTCCATTTTCCCGTAAACTTTCAAAAGTAGAGGTGAGTAATTTCAAAACATTTTAAAAAATTTTAGGTCAAGTCAGACCTTTGTAAAAGAGTTCCTCTCTTCTTTCTTTTCTCTTCTCTATTCTTTTATTTTCCCCTTCAAAAAAAGAAATAGAGGTTAGAAAGGAAAAGAGAAGGAAAAAGAGGGAACCGAGAGGAAAAATTTTGCAATGATCACAAACATGTTGGAATGTGAGGTTCAAAGTATATAGATGAGAAATTTGAAATATCTTTTAAAGTGTATGCCACTCAAATAGAACCCTCTACTCTTATTTCTGAACCTTTTTTTTTTTTGAGGTCAAACATGCATCTGTCAACAATATACATCTCGGATTACAATAAATTTCTCAATAGCATTGAAGAGAAAAATATAAAAAAACAT
Source organism: Nuphar pumila (assembly GCF_984573655.1). Classification (NCBI taxonomy): domain Eukaryota; kingdom Viridiplantae; phylum Streptophyta; class Magnoliopsida; order Nymphaeales; family Nymphaeaceae; genus Nuphar; species Nuphar pumila. The sequence goes on along the minus strand of NC_143265.1, from coordinate 50,359,001 downwards.
ATACTTTTCAAATGGGTATATCCACCGATATTGCACAGGACCACCAACCCTTAGTTCATATGGTAAATGTATGATCACATGTTCCATAACATCGAAAAATGTTGGCGGAAATATCTTCTCTAGCTGACAAATAGTAGTGACGACAGAATCCTTGAGATTCTTTACCTCAGATACTATGATTTTCGATGTGCACAATATTCTAAAAAATCTACTCAACTCAGATAATACCCCCTATATAGGTTTGTCTAACATATCATAGAATGCTAGGGGTATCAACCGTTGCATAATGACATGACAATCATGGCTCTTCAACCCATATAATTGTCTCTCATCTATCTTTACAGCCCGAGCAATGTTAAAGACGTATTCATCTGAAAATCTCAACTGTCTCAACTATTGACATACCTACTTTATTTGATCTGGTCCAAGCATGTACCTTGCCTTTGGTTTCAGTACTTTGCCATTGTACACTTTGAGTTACAATTCTGGTCTTTTAGATATTACTTTTAAATCCATACGAGCTTTCAGATTATCCTTCATTTTCTCTTTGACATTCATTACCGTATTGAACACATTATCAAACACATTTTTCTCCACATGCATCACATCCAAATTATATCGTACCAATAAGGTCGGCCAATATGGTAGTTAGCAAAATATAGATTTTTTTGTCTAATTGTGATCTTTCCCAAATCCAAGGAAGGACGTCGGGCTACGGGCATCAGTCAGTCCATATGAAAAGTATCATAATCTTCTTAAAATCTCTATGTCAGATAACCTTGTAGGTGGACCTTCTATTTCAGTTATGCCTACTCGAAACACATTTCTTTATCGTCAGAACGGATGGTCACTAGGTAGAAATCGATGATGACAATCAAACCAGCACAACTTCCTTCCATGCTTTAATCTAAAAGATTTTGTATCCTCCATGCAGTACGAACATGCCAACCTCCCATGTGTGCTCCAACCAGATAACATATCATATGCAGGGAAGTCACTGATTGTCCATAGAACAACAACATTCATATTGAAGTTTTATTTTTTGTGAGCATTGTATGTGAGAACACCGTCATCCCAAAGTATTTTCAGTTCATCAATCAATGACCTTAAATATACATCAAGATTTTGGCCCGGAGAGGTCAGACCAAGGATCAATAGAGACAAGAAAAGATTTTGACGCTTCATACACAAGCTTGGAGGAAGGTTGTATAGGGTGACAAATACTGGCCAACACGAGTATGAAGTTGATCTGCCCTCAAATGGATTAAATCCATCTGTACATAAACCGAGCCTAGCATTTCTAACTTCCATTGCGAAGGTCTGATGAGTATGATCAAAGTACTTTCAAACTTTTGCGTCAACAGGATGTATGATCTTGTCTTCATCATGTCGAACTTTATTTACATGTCATCTCATGTGTTTAGCTGTTCTCAAAGACATATATAATTGTTGCAATCTAGGGGTGAAAGAAAAGTAGCGAAACGACTTGTATGACACTTTTTTTGACCTCATGCTACCATTCCCTCTTGTCTTTGGCTTGAATCAAGGATGCCCACATGACAGGCATGATCTGCTATTTTCCTGATCTTTGAAATACATACAGTGATTTGGATAAGCATCTATCTTTTGATACCACATACCAAAAGCGTTGACCATAACCTTTGCATAATAGAAATTTTATGGCAATTTCTCATTTTTGGGCAACATACTCTTCACAATAGAGCACAGACAGTCAAAACATGATTGACTCAAATTAAACTCGAACTTCAGATTCAGTAATGAAAGTGCTATAGGATTGAGGCAATGAGCACTAGAGGGGGGGGGGGGTGAATAGTGTTTTTAAATATCGTCTTTGAAATTTTGAAGGATTTTGAGATTCGCAAAGCAATCATACAAAGAACACAAGAATTTATCCTGGTTCAGTCTTCCAGACCTACATCCAGTCCCCAAGCAAAACTCGCTTGAGATTTCCACTATCAACCTTGTGTAACTATAAGATCATACAGACCAAATCTGGTCCCACTTTCAGTAACAATCCTACTGAAAGCAGACAACTCCTTTAAACCAAGAAGTCCTTTCCTTTTATAGAAAAATGAAATGTTCAACTTACAATCAACCTACGAACCCTTATTATGAATGCAAATAGAATGCAATTGGCTTTTGAGGTTGTTGAAATACTCAACTCACAAATTCACTATCTCTCAAAAGAATTTGAGTGAAAAACTAGAGTAAAAATATCAAGTGAGTGAGAAAATGAATACTTTAATGAATAGGAGTGAAAAGCAAAGAATTTGATCTTTGTAATTCAATGTAATTTGATATGATTCAATGTTTTTGAGTGTGGAATGCACTCATATTTATAGTTGAAAGATTTCATACGTTGAGGGTATGAAAGGGTGTCAAAACAGTCCATTTTGAATGATCAAAATGTTTGAAAAATGAAAAGATACACCTTTTAAAAGTTATAGAAAAATGGCAAAATTAGTCGACTGGAACAGTAGTTAGTCGACTGAAATCAAATATTAGCAAACTGACAGTTATCGTCAGTTGACTAATGTGTTTATCATAGCCGTTTGAAAATCTAAAGTTTTGAAACTTAGTCGACTAAAGAAAAAGTTAGTCGACTGATAATATCATCAGTAGACTGAAAAATCTTTCAGTCGACTGCTGCTAAATTTTTCTGAAAACACATGTTTTGTTCGGTGGACTGATAAAACCTCCAGTCGACTGTTGCTAAATTTTCTGAAAACACACATTCTATCCGGTCGACTGATAAAACCTTCAGTCGACTAATTCAAAAAATTGACATTTTTGCTTTAAAATTTTGGCACAAAAAAGTTGGTCGACTGGTGAGACTGTTTGTCGACTAATAAACATAAAAAATCAAGTAAAGAGTTTTCTGAAATGATTTTCATCAAGGGTTCTTTTAGAAAAGTTTTTCTAAAGACCTTTTAGATGAAATGTAATCGAAATATGCATTTTAAGTAAGGCTCTTACAAGAATCTAAGATATAAAATGATTTTTACATTTGCACACGAGTCTTCAAAGATTCTTTATTGAATTCTTCAATACTTGTCATCGTTCTTCATTGCCTTAGCTGAAATGCAATTGATTCACTTATTTATCATCAAAACCTTGTACTTGAAGTATCATATACGGCTTCATTGTCGTAACAAGTAGTTGAAGAACTGGAAACAAGATAGTGTGACTCTCACAACCATTCCAAAGTGGCTCATCAGCATCTCTAAGTAAATCATAAAATCTACTAGCTGCATCATTTGTTGCTTCTTCCTCTACCCCAGTTGGTACATTACTAGGACCCATAGCAGAACCCAGTTCTGGTTCTGTGACATCAAATATCAAATCCACATATGGATTATCGTACACCACATCCACCCATGCATCAAAATTATTCCTAAATTCTTCACCATGAAATGTCCAATTCTGACAATCACTTACAAAACCCTTCTTGTATAGGTGATGTCTAACACCATGAGGTTCTACAAATTGATTATTCTTACACATCGTACAAAGACACCTAATCTGACCTACAGGATCCACTATACTGACACTTGCCCTTGCAAATTCAATAAAACTGTCAACATCATCCATATATTTAAGCGATACCTCATTGTCAACTATCCTATGGTACATTCATTCACAGTTTGCTGTCATTTTGTCCTATGATGTTACGGATATTATCCTAACCAGTTAAAAGAGAATCATCAGAATGCTATGATGAAGAAAATATCAAATTTATCATGCATTTATGGTAGATGTATTGATTTGATATATATCACACACACACACACATATATATATATATAATGTCATTCAATCATAAGAAATAGGATGCGTGCATTGATAACTTAATATTTTCACATGCAAAACCAATCATTTGAAGCATGTTTGAAGCATTGATAACTTATCATTCATTTTCACGTGCAAACTCATTCATAACACGATACATTCATTTGAAGCATGTTTTCATGAAGCAATTTCACATGGAAGTTATAATCAAATTGAAAGTAACTTCATGCAAGCATGGATACAATCACATCAAACATTGCAATACATTCAAATCATTCATATCAAAACAATGTCAAACATGTACCTGCAGCAATCACACTTCAATATCCCGCTAACTACTACCATGACTAACATGGAATCCAAACTCCAAAAATAAGAACACTTCTATTTTCATACATTAAAATCATGCTGAGCATGATCTCCAAACTCCATCAAAGCAGTCCTAGATATCCATAACTAAGTGAGTGTGTGAACAAAAAAGTGTTGCATCCAAGAAATTAAATAACCTATGATGTACATGCATCACTTACTCACCACAGGTATTTGCCCGATTTGCATTGCTTTTGTCACTTACTTACCACGAGTCGCGGGGTACAAGCAGAATTCATTACGTAATCTATAGAAGACACTGTGTTAAAATGAAGTTTATTACCCGATGACAATGATGGTGACACCCCCTATCAAAAATGAGCCTGAACAGGGAGACGCAACCCTCTGCTGAAAGCAAGATAGGCAAGGGCGCTGCCCCTGCCGACAATAAGGTCAAGGCAGGGAGCGAAACCCTCTGCCAGAACATTCACAGGAGGCAGGGGTGGGATCCCCTCCCCCCCCCGAAGGGAAGCATCAGGAGGCAGAGACTGAGCCCCCTGCCAAGAATCAAAAATGAGGCAGGGGGTCTCGCCCCCTACCGAGGCAAAATTTTCCGACAGGGGGATCTGCCCTCAGCCTGGAAAACAGACAAGGGGCATGGGGGCTTCGCCCTCTATCAAAATTATCGAGGACAGGGGAGGTGAAGTCACCCCTTGCCAGGGAAAACAAAAGGGCAGGGGGCTTCTCCCCCTGTCAATCATTCTCTGACAGCGGGGTGGAGCCCCACTGTAGGAGAAGTCAAGAGAATAGGGGGGAGGGGCTATCAGCATTCGAAAGGACAGGGGCAAAGCCCCCTGTCCTGCTAGAGATCAGGGCAAGGGGAGGGTTTGGCAGAGGCGATCAGAGCCTCTGCCAGCTGCTACCAACTACATAGGGGTGGGGAGGGCCCAACAGAGGCTGTCGAGCCTCTACTTGCCCTCCAGCAACCATAGGGGGAAGGGGGAGGCTCCAGCATAGGGGAATGGGGAAGGGTTATCTGCAGGCAGGCTGGGGTTGTCGACCCTCCAGCAACTATAGGGGGAGCAACGAGAGAGAGAACGAGAGGGGAACAAAAGAGGAGGTCATCGGACGGGGCTCGCAAAAAAAAAAACAGAGGGGGAGCAACGAGAGAGAGAACAAGAGAGGGAACGAGAAGGGAAGGAGAGAGGAGGTCGTCGGTCGGCGGGTGGGCGACGAGGGGTCGACGGGCGGTGGGCGGACGACGAGGGGTTGACGGGCGGCGGGCGGGCGACGGGAGGTCGACAGGCGACATATGAAACATAAAGGGAAAAGGTGCTCGCATTAGGAATTTACAGGAGAAATTAGCGACAGAACAATTTCGTCGCTACTTGGCGATTGAGTAGTGACGGAAAATTTCTGCCGATGATCCGTCTCTAAAGTGCAACGGAACATGAGACAGATTTTTTCTGTCGCTACTCCGTCACCAAGTAGCGATGAAAGTTTTTCGTCGCTAATTACGCAAATAACAAGAAATAAGAAATAAGAAAAAGCGACAACACAATCAAACAACAAATAGCAAAAAGAGAACACGATGATCGTACAGAAACCCCTAACAACTAGACACTAACAACGACGATCGCAGATAAACCCCTAACAAAAATGCACAATAACTGAGGATTTGAAATGCAATACCTTCGCTGAGAACCACTTCTGAGGGAATGACACCGATGCCCAAGACGTCGACGTCCTCAACCTTCTCCTCTGCGTTCGTTTTCAATTGAAATCCTAAGCGTTGGCCCCAACGGGCCACGAGTAATAATAAGAAGAAAGGACCCGAGGGGTTGGTTTCTGTCGGATTTGACCATCTGTTCCATTCTCCTCTCCTACCCCTCCAGACACCTCTTCTATATTTTCGAAAATGGAGGGAATGAAAAAGGAAAGAAGGGAGGGAAAATGTTTTCACTGGCGCAATCTGGAGCTTTGCCAGAGAAACTTGATTTATGTTTTTACTGGCACAATATTAAATAGAGCCAGAAAAAAAGTCTTCTGTAATTTTTTCACCAGCAAAAATATTTTTAATGATGCAGTCTATTTCTGCGCCAGCAAAAGCAACTGTATGCTTGCGCTACAGCTGGGATGCGCCAGCAAAAGCTGGTTTTCTTGCACTCGGGTTTGAACTTGAAACGTCCCACCATGATCTGCTTTCTAACACTGGTTGTGTACACATAAGAGATGAGTTAAAAGATTAGATGTCTGGGCGTGATCATGACGCGTGTGTGTGTGTGTGTGTGTGTGAGAGAGAGAGAGAGAGAGAGAGAGAGAGAGTTTGAAAGAAAATATATATATACCACATGTGCTGCACATGAGCCAGGTTTTTTATCCAGGTTTGAGCCAAGCTTGGGCTGGCTCTTCTCAGCTCGTTAAAAAGTTTTGGGGGTTTAAGCTTGGCTTGAGCTCGAGCACCCTATGTCCATAACCGGCTCCAGTCATACCCAAGCTCAGCTCGGCTCAACTCAAGCTGACCAACCTTAATTTTAATTTGTTTCTGAAAACGTTCAAAGAGGGTGAGATTCAAATTCACCCACCTCCTCTAAGAGGGCTAACAACTTGCCCGTTAGAACAACATTTGTGTTGCCCTTTTTTGTTACCAAAATGTGTACATATATCTTCATTGCCTTATGTAATTATAAAAAACTGAGCTTAATTAAGTTAATCGAGCTCCATTGCTTGTTTAAGATACACTTGTTTATGTGAACCAAAATGGAAGCTTTGTGCAAGCTCATTTATTTTTCTCGGACGAGTTTGAGCCGAGCTTAAATGGGTAGAGCCTGAGCTAGCTTGGCTTGTTGTGTAGCCCTAGCCACATGAAGTATGAGTGTTCTTACTTTATCTGATGATATGCTCAAATTTTAATTGAGGATGACTGATGCAACTATTGGATGAGGCAGGATCAGGTGCAATCACATTGCACAAATTCAATGTGCCGCTTCACCTGATCACCCTTCATCTTCTGTTGTACAGCCTGTCATAGTGAGGCCCAACAGTGAATGGATGGTGATCAGGTGCAGCGGCACAGTGCATTTGTGCAATGTGATTGCACCTGATCCTAACACCTATTGGATAGGCCTGAATGCACACAGCGTACAAAGTTAGTACACAACGTGTAAGTAGTTGACAATGTGGTGTCAAGGTTCTTCATACCACTCCATGCTTACATCACCAAATGTGCTTTCAGTTTATTATTAAATGTTTATGGGATGCTTAATAATGATCATGTTGGCATATTATATTATGGTAGTTTCTCCTTTTGCACTTCAACCTGCTCCAGCTCACCAAAGACTTTCAATCCCACTTGTTGCTTTTGCTTGAACCTGGTCATGACCAAACCCTCCACCCACTTTTACATCGGTTTGTCACCTTTACAATCGGAAAAAGCCGACGGCAGATCAGGTGCAATCACATTGCACACTTTGAGTGTGCGGCAGCTGTAGGGCCCAACAGAAGATGAACGGCAGATCAGGTGCAGCAGCACACTAAAGTGTGCAATGTGAATGCACCTGATTCGTCCTAAAAAAAAAGGTAATATTACTTTTTTTTTTTTAGAAAGACTTGTTTCTTGATATTCTGATTCCACGGTTGTCTTCAAGCACTATTAAACAGGCGGTTGGCATAGTGGGCTACATTATTATGCCACAATATGTTTTTGCACTCTGCCCTTGTTCAGTCTAGAAAATTTGATATAACTAGAAAGGGTGAAGTTAGGGAAGCACTCAACTAGTAACCCTTTTTTACTTGCTGAACCTCTAAATCCTACCTGCCCTATTTTATCAAAATCCAAAGACAGAAGAAAAGCTAGTACTTACCAACTGCGAAGAAGGAAACAAAAAAAAATAGAAATTATACGGCGTTAATTTCTCACACAAGTAATCGATCCAAATCGAACAGCTCCTTCATCAGTCAAATGAATTGATGCCGTTGGCTTTCCCTTTTCGACTGTTCTGCTTGTCCTAGTGGATCAAAGGTTCCTAATGCGTCCCCACAAGTTGACAAATAATCGCAGAACATGATTTGTTGGAGTGGGAAGGCGCTTTAAATTAATTGGTTGCACTTTTCTCATTGAGGCGATCATGTTCTTAGAAGAGTAAGTCAGGGCAGGTGCCACCACATTCCAAACAGGCTAATAAATGAGGTACCCACCAACAAGATCCACCAATGTCTATTATGCTCTACAATTATGGATAGATAGCTGTGCCTTGAACGCCTTTAAATCTAATATGCACCAAGTTTCCTCTTCTTGTGTCTTTGTTACTTATTTTTGTTGGAGATTCCAAGCAAGGTGTATAAATAGATACCAGTCATCCCTTACTTACATCATCTTGCATTCTCTCCCTTAGCAGCTAGCGATCACTAGGAGCCCACCTTTAGTAATTACTAATTGAAAAGAAGCCATGAAGGAAAAGATTGTAGAGATGGGGTCAAGTTCAAGAGCAGTGGCAGCAACGAATAGAGGGATTGGAGTATTTGATTTCATCTTGAGGTTGGTCGCCATAATTGGCACATTAGCAAGTGCAATAGCCATGGGAACCACCAACGAAACGCTTCCATTCTTCACGCAATTCATTCAATTCCAGGCCAAATATGATGACCTCCCATCCTTCACGTGAGTCCCATTCAATTCTACACTTTTAAAACCCCATAACAAACTTCCTTTATTGAGAGAGAGAGAGAGAGAGAGAGAGAGATCTAATATTTCTTTGGTTGGTTATACAGGTTCTTCGTGATCTCAAATGCCATCGTCAGTGCCTATCTTGTCCTGTCACTCCCATTATCGATCATCAACATTTTGAGGGGCAGAGCTGCCGCTGCAAGAGTACTTCTCATCTTCTTCGACACGGTAATAGATAGCTTTAACCACGTATAGCTAGCATCTTGTTGCTGTACTGATATAGTCACAAACTTCCAACTCCAACCAACGGGGGGCTCCGCTTGTCTGGCAGGAGCAGTTAGTGCACGTCACCTTGTGTTGGGACGTTGCAAGTTCGAACCCCAAATGGTATAGTTGCGTAACTGCTCCCAGCTTTCTCTGTCGAAAAAAAAAAACTTCCCAACTCCAACGGTGGGAGAACATAATAATAATAAGCAAAAACTCACACAATGTAATGCGGTTTATACAGACGCTCACAGAAACACATTTCCCAAGCACGCGCGCACACACACTTGTCTCTGTTTGTCTATCCAGCCAACAAAAGGTAGTTTTAAAAACACTTGTGCCGTTTGATGCAGCCAATGACTTGGTCAGTTATCAGTTAATCGTTGCTTGCACTTGTCTGTGCTGTCTTTAATTTCTGATGAAATGAACAATACCGCGTCAAAGCAATAGAGATTTTACACTCGAGAGTAAATAACCGACCTCTATTTGTTGCGTACAGTCGATCGAGCCTAACTTTTAATTGAACTATGTAAGCCCTTATATTATTATTATTATTATTATTATTATTATTATAACGTCTTCTTTTTCTTGAAAAGGGAATGATGGCTCTTCTTACATCTGGGGCATCCGCAGCTGCAGCAATTGTGTACCTTGCCCACAAAGGAGATGACAGGACCAACTGGTTGGCCATATGCCAACAGTTCGACTCTTTTTGCCAACGCGTGTCGGGATCTCTCATAGGCTCTTTTGTTGGGGTGGTCATGTTTATCCTGCTAATACTCCTATCTGGCATTGCCATCTCCAGGCGTTAAGCTTCATCACACAACACACATACATATTCAACTGCATGCATGGTTGCTTTGGTAATTGGTGTGCTGATCTTTCCTCAAGGGTTTGATACAGGAAAGAGCGTGTCAGAATAATTTGTTTGTAAATGTTATTTGGGGTGTCATGAAAAAAGGAACCCTTGTGTGAGTGGTCTTTGTGTCTTGCTTTCCACAAAAATGGAGGTGATGCTTTATGTTTATTTCTTTGTAATGTGCAAGTAAATTGATGTTACTGTACCATGTTCTATTTGTTCCTTTTCCTGAGTAGGCAACGACCAGCTTGAAATGGATATTGGGACTCAAAAAAACATGCTTTCAATCAAAACTTAGCACGTTAGATCAATGTACGTTTCACTTTGACAAGGCTAAATGAAGTGCTTAGTGTGTTTCCCAAAATAAAGGACTAGCCTAGACTTGTGCGGAATGGTACACAATTTTGGCGAGAGGGTGGTGTATGTTCGCCCCCGATGATTCACTGAATCCCACGTCTGTGTTTGGGGGGTCGAATGAGCAGCACGTATTTAGGCACATGGGGCTCGTATTCCCGTGTATGATGACATAACTTTGCATCAGACTCTGGTGCTATTGCAAAGACTTAATCACCCTTACTTGTTTTTCTTGCCCTGAAATGACGGTTCGAGGAAATGACAAAAATATCCTCCATTCAAAAGTTGGGAAAATACGGTTCGAGAAAAGGACAAAAAAGTCTTCCATCCAGAAAGTTTGATGTTAACTATTTAAAGTGGAGACGTTCCCTATTCATGAAACTCCTGCGCCATCTGCTCTAACAGTAGCTCCCATTATCAACCCAAACTTTGCCTTTGTCTCCAGTCGAGGTTTCCACCTTGTTTTTTATCCTGTTTTACAACACATTGTCGCCTTCTCGTGCCTGCCTTGTGTTACAAAACATTTATCTGTCTTCTCTTCATTTTTGTTGTCGTTAGGCATTATGGAAGAAAGCAATGATGCACAAACATTCCAACCAGTGCCATTAAGGCAGCGTGAGTAGCTTTCCATCTCATCATGCTATCAATGAAGAAGGCATGTCGTCTTGTGTGCCATTAAGGCATTGTTTGGTTATTGCAGGTAGATCTTGTTCTTACGATGGTTGAAAACTTATCGATATTTGTAAGACGCTGGGACCTGTTGACAAGAATGCTTGTTTACAAATGCTAGGAAGGGCCTCTACCCCATCAGGTATCCTACATTCACTCATTATATGCATTGTATCTCCAACCGCTGTAATAGTAACATACTCCCATTTTTGTGAGATATATCTTTGTTAGTTAATATCGATTTGTTTGCTATTTTGCTTGATTTCTTTTGTATCAATTTGTAATTTATTGTGCGATATATTAATCGACCTTTTAGATATTATGGTTTTGTATTGTCGAGTTGTAAGTTATTATGCTGAACTGCCGTATCGATTTTTAATATATTATTCGATATTCATATCACATTGTAAGATATTATATGTTTTGTAATATGTATTTCTAAGATATTTGTACACAGACTTTGAAAACGTGTGCATGCAGAAACATGTAGTTACACGATTGCGGGGGCGATTTTTGCATTCATACCGCTGCTCTGTCAGCGATTTCTATTGAACTCGTTTTACAACATCATGGATATAATGAGAGCGTTATCGTCAACACACATGTACGACAAGTATCTTTTATTGGCATGGTAAGTGACAACTCGATGCTCAGTATAAGCAAATATCAAACCGCACTTGCTTGGATACTGTCATTCATTAAATCGTTGCTTTGACTTGCTTAATATCGATTTGTTTGCTATTTTTGTTAGTTAATATCGATTTGTTTGCTATTTTGCTGCAAACACCAATTGATATATTGCTTAAAACTTTGTTGAGCTTATCATCAGGTTGTAATAAAGATGATGTAGCTCAATCAAATGAAAGATCTGGAGAATTGAACATATATACTAATGACACAACTGAAGAATTGAACATTTGCGCTAATGATCCACATGAAAAGAAATGTGCAGGCATTAGACCCACTCTTGACTTGAATATTCCAGTAGAAGAAATGCAATTCAATAATGAGGTAGATTACCATGACAGTACACATAATAAAAGAGTAGGCACCGGGAATGTAAATGGAAGCAGACTAGATTTGAATGTTCCAGTAGTGAAAATGCAATTCAATAATGAGGTAGATTTTGATGTCAGTACACATAATAAAAGTATAGGAACTGGGAATGTACATGGAATTACACTTGACTCTGTTCCTGTAGAAGGAATGCAGTTTAATAATGAGGAAGATACATATAAATTTTACAATGATTATGCCTTAAAAGTTGGCTTCAGTGTGAGAAGGTTTTCTTGGTCAAAAAATGCACTGGGTGTCTTGGTTAGAAAGACGTATGTTTGTTCCAAGCAAGGTTGAAAGAAATCAATGGGAAATTCAATAAGGAGCATACCAGAATCAAGATGTGGATGTCAAGCGAGAATGGTTTTGAGAAGACATCAGAATGGGAAATTTGTAGTTCGTACTTTAATCAGTGATCATAATCATGATTTATCTGCATCATTTATGACTCCTATGCTAAGGTCACATCGTAAAGTAACTGTAGTGTATGCTGCAATGGCCGAAATAGCCGATAGCGTCGGCATTGCACCAAGGAAGACATACAATTTGTTTGCCCACATCGACGATGGTCGCGATAATGTGTCATTCACACCTTTGGATCTAAGAAACCACTTAAGAAGGAAGATGACAGATAACATGAAGAAAGGAGAAATATGTTCTTTGGTTGATTACTTACAAAATAAATCAAGCAATGAACATGGTTTCTTTAGTGCAATGCAAGTGGACGAAGATGGATATGCTGTGAATATGTTTTGGGCAGATTCAAAGTCAAGAGTAGATTATGAATGCTTCAATGATGTGCTTGTATTTGATACTACAGTAAAGATTAATACTGAACAATGGTCATTTGCGTAGTTTGTCGGAGTGAACCATCACGCACAGAGTTGTATATTAGGCAGGGCGTTTTTGTATGACCAGACCAAGGAAAGCTTTGAGTGGTTGTTCAGAGTATTTACACAGGCAATGAACGGGAAGCAACCTGAAGCTGTACTTACAGATGGTGATCACGCAATTGCGGCTGCAGTGCTTCATGTGTGGCCAGATGCACATCATCGCCTATGTTTGTGGCATATCTTTCAAAATGCAGCAAATAGCATAAGACACATATTTAATCAGAAGACAGGGTTTGACAAAAAGTTTACTAGGTGTGTGCTTGAGAGCGTAGACGAGATCACCTTTATGTCTGATTGAGAGGAAATGATTCAGACATACAACCTTTAAGATTGTCTGTGGTTACAAAATTTATATGCAGAAAAAGAAAAGTGGGCATTGGCATATGGAAGACAATACTTTTGTGCTGATATGATAAGCACACAAAGAGCTGAATCTATGCATGCCACGCTGAAGAAAACCATGTATTCATGTTTGACAATATTTCATTTCATGGAACAATATGAATTATTTGTAGACAGTCTAAGACAGAATGAGCTTGAACAATACATGAAATGCTTCAACACACGACCTCTAACTTTTGGCATGAAAATATTGATGTGACCTGCAGCTCTGTATACACTAACTGTATTTGAATAGATCAAGAAAGAGGTGTTACATGTCATGAATTGCAAAATAGAAGGACTCATGCAAACTGAGAATATGCACAAATATCATATTTTATGACAGGGTGAAAAGCATCACGAAAGGCAAGAAGCACATGTCACGTACAATGTTGACAACAGAAGAGTTGAATGTTCATGCAAAATGTATGAATTCAAAGGTATTTTATGCTGTCATGCATTAAAGGCACTCAATCAAGAGAAGATATAAGAAATACCTGAGTCTTACGTAATGCGAAGATGGAAGAGACATGCAAAGATTGAAACCATTGTTATGGACAATGTGAGTAAATCTGGTGTTGACGAGAAGTGCCACATAGCCTCCCGTTACCAACAACTGTGTAGGTCATTTATGCATGTTGCTGATTTGGCATCGAGAAGTGAAGAAGGCTATGTATGCGTGAGAAAAGCTTCAATGCAGTTACTTGAAAACTTGGAGTTAATTCACCTTAAGTTCGTTGCAGCGAATGAATACCAGTCGAAGATAATGGGATCGAACAACGTAGGTGAAAATCATGTTTCGCTTGACACTCCTGAGAAGTTGCGCCGAAGCATAAACATTATCTTCAACAAGTCAGTAGTGAACGTTGTTGATTATGATAGACATATTTATGAAGCGAAGGGTATGAAAAGAAAACCTGCATCTGATCGCAGTCATCAGAGGGAAAAGGGTGCACTAGAATTGGTTGGCAAGAAAAGGACTAAGAAACAACCAACATGTAATAAAACACAACAAAGCCCTTCGAATGAGCAGGTATGTAAGACATTATATTGTTTTCCATTACGTGAAGCTTGTCAATATCTAACTCGTGTAATGTCTAACATGCAACAATACCCTATAGAAGTAACACCAAACGTTGAAACCTTCATTCCTCCCGACCAGATTTTCTGCAACGATAGCTTCAGTTTTACAAGTCTTTTGGTATGTAATCAATGTTGGGAGGAGGTTTGCATTTCTTGTGAAACTTAATGCAGTGTCTTATATTTTCTATTGCATGACAGGCTCTGATGCATTCGACAGATAGGTATGGGACACAGGAATCTCCTACAGAAGCCACAAATCACTATCTATCGGTTTAAGCAAATCCAACCACGGACCGCAAGTCGTCACTGACAAATCACTATAATGGCGATTTGTGGTTATCGTTGAATAGCAATTTTTGGCATCACAGCATAGTGATTTGCGGGTATTGTTGGAATGTCAATCCAAGCAGGTTGAGAAGGGTTGTTTCAGTAAGCTTTTTTGGGCCATTGATCAAGGTTGCAATTCATTTTATGATATAAGAAAGCTTTCATCTGCGTTTTCCAGGTAAGTGGTTGCACAATGTTGGACTTGTGTAATGATAATAAAACGAAATCATTTTATGATCTGAGTTTTTTTGGTTGATTTAAACAAGTCCTTTATTTATTAAATTGCGATTTACAGCCAATAAATAGAATGTGTCCCAACATAGCTGCCAATCTACTTCCAAGATAGTGTCATGTTCACAAGCTACGAGTGCCCTTCTTTTTCTTTATACTTGTGCGTATAAACATATTGTAAAATAGATTATTATTTTATTTATCGTAAATTGCGCTTTAGAAGTCTTTTGGTATATAATCAATGTTGGGAGGAGGTTTGCATTTCCTGTGAAACTTGTAGTATGTGTCTTATATTTTCTATTTCAATGTTGGAAGTAGATTGGCATCTATGTTGGGACACATTCTATTTATTGGATGTAAATCTCAATTCAATAAATAAAGAACTTGTTTAAATCAACAAAAAAAACTCAGATCATAAAATGATTTTCTTTTATTATCATTACTCAAGTCCAACATTGTGCAACCATCTACCTGAAAAATGCAGGTGAAAGCTTACTCAGATCATAAAATGAATCGCAACCTTGATCAATGGCCTAAAACAGCTTATTTAAACAACCCTTCTCAGCTCGCTTAGATTAACATTCGAAGGAAAACCGCAAATCACTTTGCTGCGATGTCACAAATTGCTATTCAACGATAACCACAAATCGCCATTCAGTGATGCCATGAATCGACTTCTTGCAGAAGCCACAAATCGTTGTCCGGCTCATAGCATAAACTATCTAGCGATGGGTGTGTCATCCTTCTACCGGTGGCTTGTTGACAAGTATCAAAAGATAATTGTGGCTATTAAAGAGGAGAGGACAACAAAGGATGAAAATGGAGTTGAGTTCATAGACACAGACATACCACTACTACAAATCATCATTCAGCTGATGATCACTACTACAAATCGTTGTCCAGCGAATAGGAAGGACAACCTCAACATGATCAGGCGGCGCGCTTGGAATTCTGCTGCGGAATTGAATAAGGAGGGAAACCAGTCACAAACAACTTTGAATGTAACATCATAATTGTTTTTCATTGTAATCCATCACTTATAAGACCGAATGCTTTTAAGATTGCTAGAGTGTAAGAATCAATATATGCAAATCGGTCCACCAATGGTGTTAGGACTGTTTTGCTGTAAGCTTGCATTCGAGGATTGTTTACTTAATTTTTCACTAGACAAAAGGGTCTCCGTAATTATTAACGTTATCCCAGTAAGGTAGGCCTTCTTGAAATCCAGTGGACTATGGCAATTATTCCTCTTATCCTTCCTTTTCTTCTTCGTCTGTATTGATCGAGGTCATAAGACCACCTTATCCAATCGATGTACTACTTACACGCCTCACATGTTCCACAGTACTCTACGAGTAAAGGGAAATAGGTCCTCAATAGGCTGGCCTAGTAAGGAACAAAACGTTTGTTGTTTACAAATCGCAATACACATATGTGTTGCGTATGGACAACAAAGGATATATCGTAAGTTTTTTTATTAATCGTATATTATTCATTTATCATGGTGGTTGAGCAGATCTTTTGGCTCATAGATAGTCGCACAAGCACTGGACGATGTGATTATCTTCTACTTCGTGAACCAGCAATAGTCAAACCGACGGTACCTTTATAAACCTGGAGTTCCTCCCTCGAACATGTGAGGCAAAGGAAGACAGCTACACGACCAACAATGGTGAATCAGTACGATATTGTCTACACATCGTCTCCATTTTCATCAAAATTCGTCTCTTTTATGCCGTATTTGCGCTTTGTGTTGTGTACTCTATAATGTAATTTCAATAATGTTCTTTGCAATGTCCTTGTTCATTTCAGTAGAACATCCACCGACAAAGTTAGGCGAGAACTTAGTCAATCACTCTTGCAGGACATCAAAAGAATGCACAATGAATTCGCACAGTGCAACATGATCAGTAATTTTGTTCATATGAAAGTAGTAGGAGTTGTCTATATACGTAAGCCATGTGTACGTACGTTAACAACAACATATTTGTTGCAAACAAACTATATCTGATTTCGTCAGTTATATTAAAAGCAACGCGCCAAGCAAGACTATAAGCATCGTCAACCCGTATTTCATGGTATATCAGTTGTATTTTATGTTGCTTTTGGTTATTGATTTAGTCCAGTTGATTCGTATGTTAACATTGTTGTTAATAAGGTTTCGGTTTGCAGACTATCTTACGCCGTTTGCCATACTCCAGTGGATTTAAAGATGGCCTACCTTATTGGGTTAATGGTAATCATTGCAGAGACCTTTTGTCTAATGAAAAAGTAAGTAAACACCCCTAGAGTTCAAGGTCACAGCATAACAGTGCTAACAACATTTTTTACGATCCATTTGCAGATATTAATTCCTACACTCTGGAATGCTGAAAAGCATTGAGTCTTATACGTGATGGATTTACACAAAAAACAACTATGGTGTTACAATTCGTTGGAAGTTGACAGTGGTTTACGGCTTGACATTTCACATCTCGTAAGATTCCATCTATATAAGTATCGTGTCGTGTACTGGGGTCATGAAGTTACTTTCGGCCGCATTATTCTCAGATCGGTTTCGTCAAAGCTATTTTGGGAGTCAACGTTAGCGAGTGGATCTATCGCACGACATACCACGCTCCTTTACAAAATAATGTCATTGATTGCGGCGTATTTGTAATGAAGTACATTGAAGCGATATACAATGATGCAAAACCCTGTTTCGATGCTGTATGCCATTTCTTGACCTCTGTTATTAGTGATTAAATGCATGTCTATTGGTTCCATATTAGAATTTGTTTTTGCAGGTTGATATACCTGGATTCCGCGAAGAACTCTGCCAAAAATTGACGTCCTTTCTAATTGCGGAGACGAAACTAACTGAGCCGCCACAAGGATCTAAAAGGCGACGACCAACGGTGCCCAACCCGTATGATTGACAGTCGCAGAATTAGATTGCAATGTATGCAGTGAAAGAAGCCTTCTAATGTTCGAAATGATAATTTTCAACATCGTTATGAAATGTTTGATGTTTAAACATCGCCTTATTGCTGACACGCACAGAATGAAAATTGCAGAAGAGATTCGAGATGAATGTGGTGAACAAGAACCATTAATGTCGCTTCTGTAATTACAAATAGTACACAGCGATAAGACGGGTTTGCTGTTGAGAAATGATGGTCTAACATCATCTTCACTACTACTACCATGAAATCTCGTGTAAGAATTTGAAATTTTTTTGAATTTAAAACGACTTTTCCTTTAATTATGATTTTGCATACATATGAAAAGAGTCTACACGGATAACACAACTGCGTCGAAGCCGCCTATACACTCGATTCAAGAACAAGTCATTCTTTGCAGGAATTGTCGGTTTGTCGATTCCTTATTCGCGAAGCAAAGTGAAACACATCCTTAACCTGTGTGATGGGTCATTCAAATATTAATGAAACGTCCTATCACCCTTCGTCAGTTTTCATATAAATATGACAGTTTTAACAAAACAAAGAGCAAATCTCAAATAAAATACCCTCCACATTAATGAAATTGAAGAATGGCATGTCAGAGAGCTATTCTCAAAACTAATCAATGTGATTGGACCTGGTAGTTCAAATCATGGTAGCACGTAGCGTGTGAGTTTGATTGTAGAAATATTTTTTGTTCTTATATAAATCCACAACTTCGTCCACACGCATCCCAACAAATCGCCTTAGGTGTACATTACGGATTCACACCTCGACATTGGTCGTCACGAGTCACTCTCATCTAGCCATGCACTACATTCGTTCACGATGGGGCATATATATTATGATTTCATTCTCGCAAGTTCAACAACACAACAATTTCTGAGAACAAACCTTTCTTATCGACAAACACTTTGTCATTTGTTTAAAGTGAACATTACGTGCCTTTATAGACCACAAATCGCAGAAATCTATTTTCGGGCTTTTCGTTCACGTAATGCGATCTATACAACGATTTCAGAACAACAACAAAATATCTTTCGCTGTACAATATTTTTAATTACCGAAGAGCATCATTACTAACATTTGTTAAGCTCATACAACACAAAACTATTTCTCGATACGATTTAGTTTTCGTAGATGAAGCAGTACAACGATTTAAAGAGTGTTTTGTAATGTTTAAATTATATTTTAACGGAGACAGATTTACAAAATTTGTAGTCCTACAAAATTTGCCTACCGAAAGTCCTTCTCCTACATATCTCAAGTCTGTCTCTATCTTTCTGTGTTTGTCTCTTCGATTGTGTTGATACCAGAAACAAGACGATTCAGATACCGGGTTAGATGAACCCCCGTCATCGGAATGACCACTCCTCTGAAACCTCCTCCTCGCGAGGGATAGGAAGAGGACGCGATGGAGCTCCTGATGGCCACCCCTCAGCGCGCCGACTGTGTCCCTCGCCACTACTGACGACTGCAAATTAAATGCCCGCGACTGCACCGCTGGCAGCTTCACGTCAGCCAACTCCACCTCCACCGACCGCTCCTCACCATGTTGCGACTGCACCACCGGAGTTGGGCGAGAACGGTGATGGCGGAGCTCGTTAGGTTGTACAGAGAGAGCAATTGATAGGTTTCACATTACATATTTTGTCTTCCGTTCTTTTTAAACTTAATCAAATTTCCGCATATTTCCTCGCGTAACTCCGGTATATCTTCCTGCAACAAAAATATGTAATGTGAAACCAATATATAACAAAAATCCCCAATAACAGCGGATACAAATATCATACATTGTCGAAAAAAGGTTCTTCTCCTTTGTATATTGCTTCAATATGCTTCATTATGAATATGCCACAATCGACCTCATTACTTTATACAGGAGCATCGTCAGCACAGAGCAACATCCACTCGGCAATGTCGAGACCCACATAGTTGTTTAGGAATCCTGTCTGTGATAAAGGGAAAATATAGTACAGTCTGGTTCACCTCAAATAGCTACAATTCACCTATGGGCAGAAGCTTACCAAATGCATAGCATCACGTTCTACACCACTGTGGCAGTCCAATGAGTTGTAGCACCATAGTTGTTTTTCTACAAAATTCATCTTGTATAAGATCCAATGTTCTGGATTTTGCCACAACGTAGGAAATAAAATCTGCGAATCGATACAATAATTTATAATTCCATAGACATATCGTGATGGGGATGTAACAACTAAACCTTAGAGAAGAGGTTTGTTCACTTACCTTTTTAAAATTCGAAAAGTCTATGAACTCATCACCGTTGTTCCAACAAGGTAGTGCATCTAGGAATCCACTGGTGTATGGCTTTCGCCGGACGTACATTTGTTGCACGAAATAGTAAGGTTTAACCACCAAGAAAAGTGACTAAGTCATAAGAGCAAATAAAACAATGGCAGACCAGACATACCATGAAATAAGGGGTGATGATGCATACTGTATTGCTCATTTCGTTGCTTTGAATATAATTGACAAAATCACACATTGTCTGGTTGCAAAAATTTATGAACTTCAGAACATACAAACCGAAGACCTAGAAAATGATAGTGGTTACGTACGTACAAAATTACTGATAGTGTTCCCATCTGCAAATTCATCTTGCATCTGCTCGATGTCATCTACGACCTCGTTAGGGCGTTGCTGCCCACCCTTTTCTGTGGATGTTGCACTGAGTGCACCATGAACGTAGTATTCAGAATTCGACATTGAAATTATTTTCTACAGTAAACAACACAAGCCAAAATACGACATGAAAAGGCAAATGTTGACTAAACCGGTCAGGAGGTTCAAAAAATATACGTCTTAAGCGCTACAGTTGGTTCTGTGGAAGTAGTTGTCTTCTTCTTCGGCGTCGTGCCTAGTCGTATTGCTCCCATCATGCTCTCCTTTGGCGCCATGCCTGGTTGTATTGCTTCAATCGTCCTCTCCTTTGGCGTCATGCCTGGACGTACTTTTCCCATAGTCCTCTTCTTTGGCACCATGCTTGGTCGTATTACTCCCATCGTCCTCTTCTTCGGTGTCATGCCTGGACGAAGATATCGATGCCACCTTTGCAACTCAAATACGGAATCGACATCGTCAGTCAAATATAAAGGAAACGTCATTTAACATGATGCCCTTTTTCGAAAACTGCCCGCAAATTAAATGATTGCGTATTTAATATTTAATAATATGTCTTTTCACATGCCGTCCTTGTTCGATAATCGCCCGCAAATTAAATGATTGCGTTTTAAATAATTAAAAATACATCTTTCTCCATGCCGCCCTTTTTCGAAAACAACCCACAAATTAAATAATTGGGTTTTAAATAATTAAAAAACCATCGTTTCGAATACCGCCCTTTATCGAAAACAACCCGCAACTTAAATGATTGGGTTTTAAATAATTAAAAAATAGTTGTTTCGACTTCATATTATAACAATGGTTGAGTGGGAGATTGACCCGACCCGAACAAACTCGTTTTCCAGGTATGAATAATCTTTGACGATTATTGAATTGATTATCAAATATAGATACATCAATATATTCATGCCACATATCTTAGCCCTTATCGGTTTTTTAACAACAAACATTCATTGTCGCTTTATACTAGTATCATTTAACACCGCAAACAGTTGTTGACTTACAACATTTACAAAGGGACAAGCCATTGTCGTTTGCGTCGTTGACCTCATGAATTGCAATCCTATTTCGCGGTTTGCATTGAAGGTGTCCCCGCAAATGAGCGATTTCTGTCAGGGAAAGATATCGAACCAATTTTGGCTGACCAGCATCCTATTGCGCGATTGCAATTTACTTATGATTATCAGTAGCGATTTATAAGCATTAAACTTTTCTTATCGCTATTGACTGTTACCATTTACGACGTCAGAACTCGTTAAATTATTGTTCACGGCATACATCGCAAATCCTTTTTGCGATGTATTATCGAGGTAGAGACAAATACAACTATTGCTGGGCAGAAATGCTCTATCATAACGATGGCGACCTTAGTCAATGCCACGGATTCTGAACAACATACATCTATTTTTTATTAAAGTTTATTTATTTATGAGATCCATAGACGAAACGTGTCTGTTACATGTAATAATAAAGAATTAAAAAATAAAAGAATGTCACGTTACGATAATTAATTATACAATCACAACAAATATCTATCGTGATAAAAAATAATGCCCAGGGTTTATTCCTAGGCACTTGACGAATCAGATGAAATATCATACACTTGTCTCTCTTTTTATTGGTGGACTGTCTATCCTGGGTGGCCTCTGGGTTGCGTCCATCTTACTAAAAAAACTGGTCATCATCTCTACCACTGAGTTCAATTGTATCCCCATATTGCTAATTTTTGTCCTTAATTTCTTATTCTCCCTCTCCATAAGATCGAACATTGCGGCAGAGACAATGTTCTCTTTTGTAGCAAGTGTTCGCTCTTCATCACGCTTTGTTACTAAGGGAATCGTTGTTGTAACCAAAGAGAGACGACATTTTGGTTGTAGAGGTTGGGCTGCAATATGAGCGGGGGCGGTTGGGATGCATGGGTTTCCAATTTTATCAAATCGACAAATTTCGGTGCATTGGTTCCCAATAGCTTTCGAAATAGAAGGAATCAAATTGTCGTCCGTTAGAATCATACGATACGGCACAGACACTACCTGAGTTCCAAATGAATAATTCATCCCTGTAGCGTTCACGCCAATTCACGTTTCTGCACCCACCACTATTCATCTTCCTTCTCACTTCCAAAGGCATATTTGGGATAGACTGCCCCAAGCCAGATTGTAGAAGAACTCGACTACCATGCTGCAACTCAGCTTCATAATTGCAAAACAGCCACAAATCGCGGTCAGACAATCTAGCAGCCTTTGCAACAACGTCTTGGTCATCGTCCTCCCCATCTCCATAAGGTCTCCGCAAAACCTGTACATTGGTAATTCTTTTTAATAACGAGTGACAAATATATTACAATTTACTTAAGCATGATATGACGACAACGATATATACTACGGAAGTCAATCCTGCAATGATGATTACTTAAAAATGCTAAACATTACAATGATTTATAATACTCAATGATAAATGCTGACACGATTGTAAACAATTTTAGAACATTTACCTCATTCAGTTGCAACCCATCTAAAATGGACTTAGCATTATGAACTGCGACGTTTATTCTAGCCCAGCGACCGATCTTTGGAAAACCACAACTCGCAGAGGTATCACGTGAACGCAATGGGATAATATGTTCCCATGCCCAAGCCTAACAAAAAAATTATTATTAGATATACTACAACCTTCCATGAAATTAGTCTACAATTACTAAGTATGCAATCAACAAATACCTGAACAAATGGCCAAAATCCCCCAACTGTTTTCGTATTATTACTCGCACGGTAGAGTTGACTGTACAAGTGTGCGAGCATAGCGGCACCCCAGGCATAGTTGTCGACTTCGTCTAAGTCAGTCAGGTACTGCAGTCACATGAAACTTATTCTCGAACCAAAACAATCGGAAAATAATGTAAGACCAAAAAAATAAAGAAGTCGCACAACTCTTGGTCAGTTGTTTCAGATGCACAAGTAGCAGAGCGACCTTCCCATTTATTACGAAAAAATGAGACTTTCATTGATGTGGACTTCATTCCACCAGAAATACATTGACTTCATTCGTCCATCGACATTCCTAAAAGGGCTGTGCATTTTTCCCTTGCGTTATAGTTTAAATGCCGTAATAGGACAGCACTGCCATCGCATTTAAGGCCAGTGATCCTCGCCACATCTTCTAGAGTCATGGTGATCTCAAAAGAATCAAACTAGAATGTGTTAGTCTTATCATTCCACTTATTTACCAGGTGGGTCATGGTATTCCAGCAAGTTTCAAAATATTGTTGGTCCAAAAGGGCACCAAAGTGCATATTTCGTAATCGGTCCTTCTGATATGCACTCAGCTGACCATACCATGACAGAACTACAAGCCATTGACACCGACCTCTGAGCTTTTCACCTGGTGCTCTACTTCTCTTGTGACCTCCCTATAACACAAAATAACATATTATTCCTACAAATTGTAAATTAGTTCCATTTGTACTTATAAATAATATTCTACTAATCGCTATAAATAATATTGGTTGCACAGTAATCACTATACATATTAATACCTAACACAGTAATCGCTATACCAAAATCGCTAAACATATTATTAAATCTTCAAAGACAGGACAAATTTATTTACCTTGGTCACTCTTTTCTCCTGTTCTCCCTCCAACCTAGGCCTTTCTGGTGGGTCCACTGCCTCCAACTGCCTTTCCCTTTCCTTCTCTATTGGCTCCACCATCGCCTTCTTTTCCCTCTCCTTTTTCTCGCCCTCCTTCTCCTTTCTTATTCTCTTCTTTCTTTTCTCGTGCTCATCCTTCCTTTCTCTCTCCTTCCTTTGCTCGTCCTCCTTCTCCTTCATTTCTCTCTCATTTTTCTCCTCCTCCTTCTCCTTCCGTTCTCTCTCCTTTTTGGCTTCGTCCTTCTCCTTCCTTTCTCTCTCATTCCTTTCCTCGTCCTCCTTCTCCTTCCTTTCTCTCTTCTTTTTTGCCTCCTCCTCCTTCCTTTCATCGTCCTCCTTCTTCTTCCTTTCTCTCTCCTTTTCTCCGCCTTCTTTCTTTCTCTCTCTTTTATCGCCTTCTCCTTCCTTTCTCTCTCCTTCCTTTCTCTCGCCTTTTTCTCCTTCCTTTCTCTCTCCTTTTTCTCCTCCTTCTTCCTTTCTCTCTCCTTTTTCTCGTCCTCCTCCTTCTGATGTCTTTCTTTCTCTTCCAAATATTGTTTTCTTCTTTTCTGCACTTCCTCCTCTTGCTTCTTCCTTTTTCTTTCATTTTCTTCCTCCTCCTCCTTCTCCTTCTACCGCCTTTCTTTCTCTTCCAAGTCTTGCTTCCTTCTTTCCTGCACTTCATCCTCTTGTTTCTTCTTTTCTCTTTCTTTTTCTTCCTCCTCCTTCCGCCACCTTTCTTTCTCTTCCAATTCTTGTTTTCTTCTTTGCTGCACTTCCTCCTTCTGCTTCTTCCTTTCTCTTTCCTTTTTTTCCTCCTCCTCCTTCTCCTTCCATTGCCTTTCCTTCTTTTCTTCATCCTTCTTCTTCTACCTTTGCATTTCCTTACCTTCCTCAAACTCCTTCTCCCTCCTTCGCCTTTCCTTTTCTTCCTCATCCTGAGGCTTATTTTGTTCCTTCTCTTCCTCCTCCTTATTCATTTGCCTTTGCCTCTCCTTCGCCTTCTTCAGTAGCTTTGCCTTGTTTCGCCTTACTTTAGTCTCCAAGGTCCCCTTATCCAATTCCGCCATTGCCTCCATCATTACCTTGTTAAAATACCTTTGCCAATCCTCCTCATTCTTTTTTTGCCTTTCCCTCTGCTCTGCCATCTTCCTCCGCCTTCTCTTTTCATTCTCCTCCGTATTTCTTTGCTTTGCCTTCTCTTCGTCATCCTTCTTTTGCATCTTTCGTTCTTCAGCATTCTTCCTTTGGTCCGCAGCCTCGATATCTGAGGGATAATCCTCCACATAATACAATTCCAAGGCTTTCTCCCTATCTTCATTGTTCTCAATCTTAAGTATATTTTGGTACCTCTCAAGAACCTTAGATAGATGAGACTGGCAGATCACTTCTCTAATACACAAACCATAGAACGACGGGGCATCTCTTCTCTGATGAGCCGCAGACATTGCTAATCTGCACAACATATTAAACGATCATCATAATTACAAATCGTTGCAATATTTGGGTTCATAAGTACACATCTTTGTAAGATTTATCAAACATACAAGTCGTTGTATAAGAAGCAACCTACAGATTGAATAACGAAACCTAATACGCAACAGAAACAATAGGATTTTGGATATTCCAACTGTAGAGTAAGCAACCGTAACAACTAATACGCAACAAAAGGTGGCAACGATGTTGCGACTGCGCGTAAGATGGAAACGGATGCTCTTGAACAAAGGAAAGGATGCTTCGTTGTACACAGATGAAAGCAAAGTATGCTTCGGTAGAGTTTTCTGCTTAGGGCGAGAATGGATTGTTTTGAACTATTTAAATCCTACAACATACAGCTTGCTGCATACGCAAACTTTGCGGAACGTTTTGGCGCGATAACAATGGAGGGCAGTTTTGTCCTTTTCACGAACCACCGATTCAGTTTTCTAGATAGAGGGCATTTATGTCCGTTCGAGGAAGAGGAAGAGAATGACGGTAAAGGGTACGTAAGTCTTTGCGACGACACCAAATTACGATGCAATATGATGCGGACACACATGGGGATACATGCCGGTCTGCATCTTATACGTGGCGCTCTTTGGGAACACCCGAACATGAGATGGAGTACCGGCCCTATTCAGGGGGGGAACATATAACCTGCTCACAATTTTGGCTCATGAGCGCGTTTGCACCCCACCGGGGGGTTGACCGATCCCTGTCAGGGCTGCGTCCCATGTTTGATACATGTGTTAACTCTGGCGGGGTGAGTTTAAGACAGGGCAAGCGTACCCTTGCTTATTTATTTTCAAGAGGGTGTGTTGAAAGTAGTGTCAACAGGGCTGGTTTACCTGGACCCGAACCAAACCCTATAGGATCCGGGTATGGTGATAAATAATAAGACATGAGTACAGACTCGAAGGTCCGATTAATACATGGACTCGAGTATAGTTTGTGAAATTTTATATCAGACCCAGACCCGACCTGATCAGTTTCAATTAAGACCCATAAATAAAAATGATAAAAAATATGGTTTTACTGGGTATGGTCCGGGTCTGGTTCATGTAATTCTTATCGGGTCTGGGTATGATATTTTTTATAGTAGACCTGATTAGACTCAAGTTGAGACCCAATACCATACCCAAAACCCAGGTCCAAGTCTGATAGCACCTGGGTCCTAACCAAAGCAGACCCGTTGACACCCGTAGTTGAAAGTTGGAACCAGTGAGTCGCACCTCCAGGCGGCGTTTGTTCAGTTACTCAAACACCCATACGTTGTCATGAACCATGATGATCATGAGGACACACACTTCAAGACCTCATTTCACCTCGGTTAATAGAAAAGAAAATTAAGTAAAAATATTGGAAAAGAAATAAAGAATTAAAACTAAGCTTAGCGGTGTAAATGGTCAGGTTTGACCAAGACCAAACCTTATAGGGTCAGGGTTTAGTGATAAAGAACGCGGCCCCATTAAAATCCTGGTCAGAGTCAAATGGTCCAATTAATATATGGAGCTGGGTATGGTTTGCGAAATTTCATACCAGACCTGGTTCCTACCCAAGTTTCGACTAAGATCTGCAATTTTTTAATGTAAAACAAGATAAAAAATATTATTTTGCTGGTTACGATCCGAGTCTTGTTCATATAATGCTTATAGGATCTGGGTACGGTTTCTCTTATGGTAAGTTTGATTGGACCCGAGTTCAAACCCAATATCATCTTCTCAAATCAAATCTGGGTTTGGTCCCACCTGAATCAGAACCAAACCCAACACGTTGACACCACTGGCTAGGCTATCATGGGGACACACCATTGCACTCAGCCTAGTGACAAGCACGGACATGTGGATTCACCATTATTTTAATATTTTAATACATTTTATTACTCTTCAGAATAATAAAAATATTTTTTAAAAAAATTAAAAACATCCACGTGTCTCATTTTGAAAAAAAAAATCAAAATTAGAGTCAACCCTGCATTCCATGTCCTCGAGTGCACGAATCTTTGTGACAAAGAAGTTATGTACAAAGTGAACGAAAAAAACAATAAAAACAAAGTGAATTGCAATCAAGCCCATAAATGCATTTTAAGCCACTTAAATATTTATTAGAATTTCAATGGTTTTTAGCCAGGGCCAAAACCATGGGAAATACTAAGAAAGGCCATGGCTAGTTGACACCAACACGTTTGCCATGGTCTACGTTGTTGTCCATGGCTGCACATGATACTAAAGCCATATATCACATTTAGCTACAGTTATAACCGTGGTTGCATATATCTATATCTATATATATATATATATATATATATATATATATATATATATATATATATATATATGCTAAATGATATATGTTAAATGAGATTTTTAAGGTTTTTTTATTTTTAAATTCTGTACAGATGTGATCCATGTACTTGGTTTCATAGGGATCAACTATTGAAGTATTTGACACATTGGTGGGTTTTTATAAGGTAAGAAAACTCAACAGGCCAAAACCTGTGTAAAATTTTTAAGCTCTAAATATCATTTTTTTTATCAAAACACATGATCCACGTGTTGATTCCTCCTAAATAGATCATGTCCAACACATTTTATGGGTCCTAACTGCTAAAAACATATTGGAAAAGCAGAAAAACCTATTTAGCACCTACCCATCTCTCTCTCTCTCTTTCTCTCTCTCTCTCTCTCTCTATATATATATATATATGTGTGTGTGTGTGTGTGTGTGCGCGTGTGTGTGTCAAGGTAGTAGCTGCCTCCTGCAGCCTACGCCAAGCAAAGGGGAAGGAGGGGTTCTAAGTTGTTTCTCCAAAATCTGACCATGCAGATGTGTCTGGCATGGTCGATTTGCTAGAAAATGAAACTTGGATCATGTGTTTTCGATAAAAAAAAATATGAATTTTAAGCACTGAATATTTATCATAGTTTATCAAAATTTTACACAATTGATTTTCAAAGCTTATAAAAACCACCAATGATGCAAGAGTCCATTCCTCTAAAATAGAATACATGGAATACATCTACATGTTCAAATTAGAGAAAAGCATGGAAAAGAACCCTTCAAAAGACCCATAGGCAGTGGTAAGCATGGATAGTGTAAGCAGCTACTCACTATATATATATATATATATATATATATATATATATATATATATATAGTCACTAGAAAAACATGAAAAAAAAAACCACGGATCAATGTAGGCAGCTAGGTACTCACTACTATACAAATGCATAAACTAGAAATATGAGAACGAGAAATATGAAAACTAATGCATAAACTAGGCATTTTCAGCACTTTTTTTGCAAATCCAACCATGTAGATGTATTCAACATGGTGAATTTGCTAGGAATCAATTGTTAGATCATGTATTTTTTTAATGGAAAATATGATTTTTGGATGCCTAGATATTTTATGGGTCATTGATTTTATAGCCTCAAAAATTTTCATTTATGCAACATAATCATATGATTCAAGAACTAGTCCTTGTATAACCAAGCATGTAGATCACATCCGTACGGTTAGATTTAAGAGAAAAGAACAACAAATCCTAAAAAATTGTAATTCACATGGTAGCCCTCATATTCTAAGACTATATATATATATATATATATATATATATATATATATATATATATATATATATATATATATATATAGAGAGAGAGAGAGAGAGAGAGAGAGAGAGCTATAATGTGAACCAAGATTTCATGGATTTTTTGTTCTTTTCTCTTAAATCTAACCGTGTGGATGTGATCTATATGCTTGGTTTTATAGGGATCAACTCTTGAATCATCAGATTATGTTGCAAGAACAATATTTTTTAAGTGTAATGACCCCAACTCATACCCTTTAAAAAGTGCAGATTTTTTTTTTTAAAACTATGGCGGAAACATTCTCAGAGATCCGGGGCCTTTATAGTTCCACTCTCAATTGAATAACACAACCAACCACAAGAGATCTTATATTTATCATCCACACCATAGCAAAGCAAAATTTTATTAAATAAATAATAACAATCTTGATATAGTTGCATAAAAAAATCAGAGTGCATAAACAATTGAATGTAAAGAAAAGTTGAGTCATGTTGTCCCTCTATGAAGTTGTCTAGCAAACATGTAGCACTTGTAGCTCTCCTAGAAGTGAGTCGCTTCACTGATCCTCTACGGCTGCGAAAAATCATAAAAATAGGGTGTCAAAAATCTAAAGAATTCTGCGTACGAATCCCTCTAATAAATTAAATGAGCATAAAGAATATAGATAAGAATTCATGTAATGTTTTAGAGGTATGCAATTACGACAAATTCGTAATTCGATTAAACATTCATGCATTAGAGACAATTATTAAGTATGAGTAAACATTTAATAAGTACAATGATCATAATTTAAGCAATACAATCATTTAACATGCATTAGACAACAACATTATGCATTTATCAATATTTAGCAGTTAAGAGAACAGGTAAACATGCATGATGTAATGCATAACAGAAATATGCATGGTTTCAGTGCAATGCATGAGTAAATTATTACCTCTTATTAAAATTTTATTTTCATATGCATTTTCCTATTAAATGCAAACAATTTAAGTTTCTCTTTTTAATTATCGTGCCTACGGATACACCAAACGGGTAAAATCTCCGAGGTCAAGTTAGGTTCTCAGGGTAGCTTAGCACACAATTTGTATTTTATTACTAGATTCCAAACTTAGCCCTCAAACAAAAACAACCTTCGGAACATTAGACCAACCATCTAATGTCGGGGACACCAAGGACCACCCATCCACAAGTGTCACTTTTCTTGGTATACAAAAATAACAGTTGTATCTACATACCACCCCCAGGCAAAGTGGTGGACTCTCCCTAAAATCGTGGCCAGGAGAAAGAACCTCAATATCGGGTTCAGGGGTAATCAATAATGCACACAAAGTTTTTGTATCCTCGTGGTCCTCAAAAATTGCAACTCCAAGAGTCTCATACTCTCGACGAAACATCTTAAAAAGTACATTACACTCTTCTTTTATTTTTATTAGATTATTATTATCTCATTTTTTTAATTTGCAATTCAGTATACAAACAAAGGCAACAACTTGCATATACCCCTACGAGAGCCATCACGAGACTCTCGCCCGTGGAAACACATAGAACAGTGCAATGCAATGCAAAATATTAATATGATTTTTACGATGCATTTAAAATAAATAAAGGAGAAAACCAAAGCTCGAGGCTCACCCAGCCTACGATGATTCATTTCAATCATCGATGCACCATATGAAAAAACCATAACACTATGACACATATAACATAATGTCAACATGTTTTTAATGCACATTCATGGATGCCAACATAACAATGTGCATGCAACAATAATAGTCATATGCATTCTGATACACATCCATATATATCAATTTAACCATGTGCATGAACCAACAATATTCATATGCATGTGTATGATTTTACACATTCATGGTAAGTGTATGCTTCCATCCCATACTCATATTTATAGCACATGATTTTTCTCCTTCCTCATTCAATTTCATTAAACCTGTGAACATGCATATAGCCATACATCACATTCGAACTAGGTATGACTGACTAGATGCAATCACACGGGTATCCCATTCTCTTGCATGCAATAAGCCCACTTGAACTCAATTACTAATCTAGGAATTCACAAATCAAAATTAATTTTGTTCAAGTTATACAGTTAGAGGTACTATGCATGATTAACTTGCAACTACATGCATTCAGAACCTATATCACACCCACGACAGGGCATAATATACATTAAACCCTTAAGCCATTAGCAAATGACGCACACATGCCTCTGCACCTTCAAAATGTAAGCATGATAAATATGAAAAAGAAACTGAATGATGACACATACTTAATAGAAAATAATTTGGTATTCATATATAATTTTTTTTGAACCCCATGCTCGGCCGACAAAGGGTTGGGCCTATGCAAGGACACGGGGACCTGACAAGTCAGCCAAAACTAGGTTAGGCTGGGCTGCCAACCAGCCCAAATATGCATGCCCATCCGACTAACAGTCAGCTGGGATTGCAAACCTATTAACAAAAATAATTTTTTTTAAAGCACCCAGCCCAGCCAACTAAATTGACTGGGCCCTATTAGGGCCAGTTGCCCAGCCAACAGTGGGTTGGCTGGGGCTCTTATCGACTCAGTATTCCCAACAAAATAATTCTGGTACCCAACAAAATAATTCTGGTACCAACAAAATTTATATCATAAATAAGCCAGCACCCATGATATAATTTTTTTTTGTGTAACAGACCTAGGCCAGCAAGATGATGTGCCGCACCATCCCAGCCGACTTAGTTAGTTGGGCACTACATAGGCTCAACTGGGCCTATGGGCAAACTGCCAAGGCAAGGCAGCCGACAACTAGACTAAAAGATGGTGTTTCTGATTTAATACAAAAAGAAGGATACTAGCACTCTAATTGACTGTTAAACTTTCATACATCTTGCCAGTAGTTGGACACCTTCTCTACTTTACAATTCAAAGTTCAGATAAGTAGTACATGTACCTAGTCACATACACAAAAGTTCATGCATTAAGATTATTATGCCTTGGTGTTTCCAACACTCCCTATCTCCAATGGAGAACAAGCACTTGTAAACATAGCCAAAAACAACATCAAGGGCACTTGAATTCATGTCTTTTTATTATCATATGGTAAGCTACATATTCAGATAGTTTGCAACAAATGGACTTGGAACAAGCATGGATGCCTTCAATTAAAAGGGCATTCAGTATGCCTAAAAATTTATCAACATCAAGTTGCACTCTCTGATTAGTGATTTTAAACACAACCTCGACTAGACCCCTGTGGCTCGGCGGGCCTGGCAGGCCTGTCAAGGCGCTGTCAGTCCGCAACCCGTGGTAACAACTATTTTTTTAACAACATTTTACCCAGCCGACTGGGTCAACTGGGGTTCTACTCCAGCCGACTCAGTCGACTGGGCCTGGCAATCACTACAGAGGCCCAGTCGGGCCTGTGGGTATGCTACCAAGGCCTGGTAGCCAACTGAGTACCACTCAGATGGGCTGCCAGTCAACCCAAACCATAGAAACTTAACTATTTTAAGGTTTCAACAGGTGTGTGCAGGTGTCATCTCATGCACAAATGGTTTATGATCGCCAACTTCAAAGGAAGAATACACATAACTAGATTTTTGTTTGCCCATGCTTTCACAGGCATGTACAGATTACTAAACCAATAATCATAAAATTTAGAATATTTCCTGCAACACATTTTCATTTAAGCATGAATGACCATGGGTTACTTAACTTAATAATACATGTATGTAAAAAGTGTGAAACAACAAACGATTCATATAGACATCATGTATACATATTCAGAATTACGAATATATACAAACAACATTGATTCAACATCTTTTTATATGTATAAACATTAATCTATAACATAATCTATCCATAGAGAAGCAATTTTCATTAAGAATAACCTTTAAATAAACATATATATGTCACTTAAAATTCTGCTATAGCACAAAAATAGACATGAACAAAATTTTAAATTGAAAAATTAGTAGAAAGAACCATCAATGCACCCATGGAAGAGGATCCATGAACCCTCTTCCATGTATGTAAAGATATTCACCCATATTTTTGCATATAATATAGATTTCCAACAAGATATTGCATGGGAATCTCACCCATATTCAACACCTCATTCGATTCAAGAGAGGAGACCCATACCTTTGTAAAAATTTAAAAAAAATGAGAAATAACGGTGGAAAAGGACTGAATTGGTTGGAAAAGAAGGCCCTCCTTCCTCTCCTTCCCTCTCTTTCTCTCTCTCTTCTCTTTCCTTCCTTCCTTTTTTTCTCTTAAATAGAGTGAGAGGGAGGTTACACCCCCCCCCCTTCTCCAGCACTCTCTTTTTATACTTAATTAACTCCAATTTAAAGCTCCTAATTGAATTTAAAGCTAGAAAAACATTGGGCTTGGATTTGGATCTAGATCCGGATCCAAGATCTAAATCCAACTCTGAAAACCCAAATAGATTTTGGACTGGACCAAATCTGAATTAATATGGGTCTCATTTCAAATGATACCCAAATTCATAATAATTTGGATCATATGCATTGGATCCAAATTCGGATCCGTTTTGACAAACTGCTAAATTTTTAGAAAAGCGTGATTTTTGGACCTTCCGTAGATCGAATCAAGGAAAATAAAATGTTGTGCTCAGAATTTTGAGATGCATCCAACAAAATATTACACGAATATCAAATTTTGAATTTTGCCCAAAAATAATCTGAATTTCACTCGAATTTTGCTTGAATTTAAAGGTCAAAAACAAAATTCTTTCTCACACTTTGATTGGGTCGTTACGACCTTATCGATGGGACCTGGGCCAAGCCCAGACTCAAAGACATCAGTTTAAAAATCAAGCTTTAAACAATTTTTCTCTCTAACAGCAAATTTTTTAAAATCTCATAAAATGACTTAGTATAAAAGTACGCGATATTACATCCCTATCCCCTTAAAAGAATTTTGTCCTCGAAATTAGGATATGTTGACAAGGCGTAGGTAGCACCAAAATCAAATATCACACGAGCCTAATGATCAACAACTAAGACGATACCTTCGATCAGATCGGTCTGATCTTCTTGTGTGGTAGTCATAACGACATAGACTCTCCTTTTGGTCATTTGCTGACCCTGCTGCTCCTAATGCCTCTGTTGTTATTGTTGTGGTTGTTGCTGCTGCTGTCCTCCCTGAGCCACTGGCTTATTCAGACAGTAGGAAGTAATATGTCCAGGCTGCTGGCACTGAAAACAAACCCCCTTGAACATTGGGCAAAAGCCTGGAGGATGACTTTTATTGCACCTGCGACACACTGATTGGGCCTTTCCCTACTGAGGTTGTCCTTGGGTCCGCTGCCTCTTGCCTCCATGTTCCTTCCCACCCGCGGGTGGGTTCTTTCTCACACCACCAGCTGAACTACTTCCATTGTTGTCCTTTTGCGAGTCACTCTTGAACCTCTCCCATTCCTCCTTCAGGACCACTGCAATCTCAATCACCTCCTCTAGTTTAATGGGTCGGCTTCCCAACACCCACACTTAAGTCTGTCCTTCAGCCTGCATACATACTTCATCGCCCTCACCTTCTCATTCTTAAATAGGTTTAGGCATTACCTCTTGAGACTCTAGAATCTAGTGGTGTAGTCCACCAGGCTCATGTTTCCCTGATTCAAGTTGAGGAACCTCTGCTGCATTTGCTCCTCAGCGTAAGAGGAAAAGTAAGCATCCAGAAACTTCTCCCTGAACACCTCCCAGGGAATCACGTCCATGTCAGCAAACTTCATCCTTCAAGTGTGTCCCACCACTTCTTGGCATCGCCCTTCAGACGATACATCCTAAATGTGGTCTTCCTATTCTTGGGAACAAGTAGGACATCAAACGTCTGCTCAGTCTCCTCGACACAGCTCTCGACTACCTCTGGGTCAGCCTTTTCTGAAAAAGTTGGTGGATCCAACTTCAGGAATCACTCATAAGAAACCCCACTGGGGTTCAGGACAACTTCGGAAGGATTGATGCAGGTGGTTGCCTGTGCTGCCTGCACCGTATGTGTTGCCTCTGCTGCCTGAGCCATTTGTGTCACCTACGCCGTCATTGTCTTAGTCAGGGTACGGAGGGCATTCATCATGAAGTCCATATGTTCTGCCAGTTAACAGGAGTACCAGAAGAGGTCGAAGCACCCCTATATCCATACATCTACACGTGCAATTTTTAATGTAAAAGGATTAAACCCTTATCCATCCTACCCCCTTAGGATTGATCCCGAACAATTTCATTCATATTATCAAATCATGATTTTTAATTCACACTAAAAGAGAATTAAACTATGAATGCAATTAAGCACATGAAATTTACATGCTTAAATAAAAGTGTTAAATAAACTTACCAGTGAAGGAGACTGCTCTAGAGCATGAGGCGCGACTTGCTAACGCTTCAGAATAAGGCGCACTTACAAAAATTTAAAAACTTAATGCTAAAAGATGATAAAAGTGTAAGATTTTGTGGTGCGCTCTGATACCAAACCTGTAACGACCTCAATTCATACTCCTTAAAAAGTGCAGAATTTTTTTGTTTTTTTTTAAATCATCGTGAAAACATTCCTAGAGACCTGGGCCTTTACAATTCTACTCTTAATTGGATAACACAACCAACCACAAGAGATCTTATATTTATCATACACACCATAGCAAACCAAAATTTTATTAAATAAATAATAACAGTCTTGAGACAGTTGCATAAGAAAATCAGAGTGCATAAACAATTGAATATAAAGAAAAAATAAAGAAAAGTTGAGCCATGTTGTCTCTCTATGAAGCTGTCTAGCAAACGTGTAGCACTCGTAGCTCTCCTAGAAGTGAGTCGCTTCACTGATCCTCTATGGCTACGAAAAATCACAGAAATGGGGTGTCAGAAATTTGAAGAATTCTGCGTATGAATCCCTCTAATGAATTAAATGAGCATAAAGAATATAGATAAAAATTCATGCAATATTTTAGAGGTATGCAATTATGACAAATTCGTAATTCGATTAAGCATTCATGCATTAAAGATAATTATTAAGTATGAGTAAACATTTAATAAGTAATAATGATCACAATTTAAGCAATACAATCATTTAACATGCATTAGACAACAACATTATGCATTCATCAATATTTAACAGTTAAGAGAACAGGTAAACATGCATGATCTAATGCATAGCAAGAATATGCATAGCTTCAGTGCAATTCATGATTAAATCATTACCACTTATTATTTTTTTTTTCATATGCATGTCCCTATTAAATGCACACAATTTAAGTTTCTCTTTTTAATTACTGTGCCCACGGATATACCAAATAGGTAAAATTTCTGAGGTCAAGTTAGGTTTCCAAGGTAGCTTAGCACACAATTTGTATTTTATTACTAAGTTTCAAACTTAGCCCTCGACTGAAACAACCTTCAAAATATTAGACCACCCATCTAATGTCGAGAACAGCATGGACCACTCATCTACATGTGCCACTTTTCTTGGTATACAAAAATAACAGTTGTGTCTACACACCATCCCCAGGTAAAGTGGTGGACTCTTCCATAATTGTGGCCAGAAGAAAGAAGCTCAATATCAGGTTCAGGGGTAATCAATAATGTATATAAAGTTTTTGTATCCTCGTGGTCCTAAAAAACCGCAACTCCAAGAGTCTCGTACTCCCAACAAGACATCTTAAAAAGTACGTTACACTCTTCTTTTATTTTTATTGTATTATTATTATCTCATTTCTTTAATTTGCAATTCAGCATACAAACAAAGGCAACAACTCGCATCTAGCCCTACGAGATCCATTACGGGACTCCCACCCGTGGAAACACATAGAACAGTGCAATGCACTACAAAATATTAATGTGATTTTTGTGGTGCATTTAAAATAAATAAAGAGCAAGTCAAAGCTCGAGGCCCACCTGGCCTACGATGATTCATTTCAATAATCGATGCACCATATGAAAATAACATAACACTATGCCACATATAACATAATGTCAACATGCTTTCAAAGCACATTCATGGATGCCAACATAACAATGTGCATGCAACAATAATAGTCATATACATTCTGATGCACATCCATATATATCAATTTAATCATGTGCATGAGCCAATAATATTCATATACATGTGTATGATTTTACACATTCATGGTAAATGTATGCTTTCATCCCATACTCATATTTATATCACATTCTTTCTCTCCATCATGATTCAATTTCATTAAACCTGTGAACATGCATACAATTATGTATATACAAAACATATCCTTCTAAGTATGCACATGTTCATGAATACAGTCATACATCACATTCGAACTAGGTAAGACCGACTAGATGCAATCACACGGGTGTCCCATTCTCTTGCATGCAATAAGCTCACTTGAACTCGATTACTAATCTAGGAATTCACAAATCAAACTTAATTTTGTTCAAGTGATACAGTTAGAGGTACTATGCATGATTAACTTGCAACTACATGCATTCAGAACCTATATCACACCCACGACAGGGCATAATATACATTAAACCCTTAAGCCATTAGCAAATGACACACACATGCCTTTGCACCTTCAAAATGTAAGCATGGTAAATATGAAAAAGAAACTAAATGATGACACATACTTAACAAAAAATAATTTAGTATTCATATATAATTTTATTTTTAAACACCTTGCCCAACCGACAAAGGGTTGGGCCTATGCAAGGACACGGGGACCTGGCAGGCCAGCCGAAACTAGGTTCGGCTGCGTTGCCAGCCAGCCCAAATACGCATGCCCAGCCGACTAACAGTCAGCTGGGTTTGCAAACCTGTTAACAAAATTCTTTTTTTTTTAAAGCACCCGACCCACGAACTAAATTGACTAGGCCCTATTAGGGCCAGTTGCCCAGCCAATAGTGGGTTGGTTGGGGCTCTTATCGACTCAGTATTCCCAACAAAATAAATCTGGTATATATATATATATATATATATATATATATATATATATATATATTGTATCATAAATAAGCCAACACCCATGATATAATTTTTTTTTTTAACACACCTAGGCTAGCAAGATGGTGTGCCGCTCCAGCCCAGCTGACTCAGTCAGCTGGGCCTGACAGTCACTACACAGGCCCAGTCGGGCCTATGAACAAACTGTCAAGCCATGGCAGCCAATAACTAGACTAAAAGATGATGTTTCTGATTTAATACAAAAAGAAGGATACTAGCATTTTGATTGATTGTTAAACTTTCATACATCATGCCAGTAGTTGGACACCTTCTCTCCTTTACAGTTCAAAGTTCAGATAAGTAGTGCACGTACCTAGCCACATACACACAAAAGTTCATGCATTAAAATTATTATGCCTTGGTGTTTCCAACACTCCCTGTCTCCAATGGAGAACAAGCACTTGTAAACATAGCCAAAAACAACATCAAGGGCACTTGAATTCATGTCTCTTTATTATCATATGGTAAGCTACATATTCAGATAGTTTGCAACAAATGGACTTGGAGCAAGCATGAATGCCTTCAATTAAAAGGGCATTCAATATGCCTAAAAATTTATCAACATCAGGTTGCTCTCGGCCTCGGCTGGACCCCTGCAGGTTGGCGGTCCTAGCAGGCCTGTCAAGGCGCTGCCAGTCCGCACCCTCGATAATAACTATTTTTTTTAACAACATTATACCCAACCGATTGGGTCAGCTAGGGTTCTGCTCTAGCACAGTCGACTCAATTGACTGGGTCTGGCAATCACTACATAGGCTCAGACGGGCCTGTGGGTATGCTGTCCAGGCCTGGCAACCAACCGAGTACCACTCGGATGGACTGCCAATCAACCCATACCATAGAAACTTAACTATTTTAAGGTTTCAACAGGTGTGTACAGGTGTCATCTCATGTACAAATGGTTCATGATCACCAACTTCAAAGGAAGAATACACACAACTAGATTTTTGTTTGCCCATGCTTTCATAGGCACGTACAAATTACTAAATTATTAATCATAAAATTCAAAATATTTCCTGCAACACATTTTCATTTAAGCATGAATGACCAGTGGTTACTTAACTTAATAATACATGTATGTAAAAAGTGTGAAACAACAAATGATTTCTATGGACATCATGTATACATATTCAGAATTACAAATATATACAAACAACATTGATTCAATATCTTTTTATATGTATAAACATTAATCTATAATATAATCTAACCATAGAAAATCGATTTCCATTAAAAATAACCTTTAAGTGAACATATATACGTCACTTAAAATTTTGTTGTAGCACAAAAATAGACATGAACAAAATTTTAAATTGAAAAATGAGTAGAAAGAACCATCAATGCACCCATAGAAGAAGATCCATGAATCCTCTTCCATGTATGTAAAGATATTCACCCATATTTTTGCATATAATATAGATTTCCAACAAGATATTGCATGAGAATCTCACCCATATTCAACACCTCACTCGATCCAAGAGAGGAGACCCATACCTTCGTAAAAATTGAAGAAAAAACTTAGAAATAGCTGTGGAAAAGGACTGAATTGGCTGGAAAAGATGGCCCTCCTTCTTCTCCTTCCCTCTCTTCCTTCCTCTCTTTTTCTCTCTCTTTTTTACTTATTAAATTAGTATTAGGTACGGATATTATTAATATTATTAGTGTTTATGCACCTCAAGTAGGTTTAGATGATTCCATTAAGCATCAATTTTGGGAAGATTTAGATAGAGTAGTACAAGAGACATCTTATGGAGAAAAGCTTTTCATCGGCGGTGACCTTAATGGACATGTAGGCATTAGTAGGGATGGATTTGAGAATATCCATGGAGGCTATGGTATAGGAGAAAGAAATGAAAGTGGAGAAAGGATTTTAGATTTTTGTTTGTCCTATGATATGATCTTAGCAAACACCTGGTTTAGGAAGAGGGAGTCTCACCTAGTAACATTTAAAAGTGGGGTTAATACGAGTCAGATAGATTTTTTCCTACTTAGAAAGAGAGATAGGGGTTGTTGCATCGATTGTAAGGTTATACCAGGAGAAAGTGTAGCTACACAACATAGAGTCTTAATTTTAGATCTTAGAATTAAACAATGCCGCAAAAGGGATAGACATAGGATAGATCCTAGAATTAAGTGGTGGGCACTGAAAGGAGCTAAACAAGGAATGTTTGTAGAGCAGGTAGTTAAGGAAGTTGATTGGTGTCTCGAGGAGGATTCAGAATCAATGTGGAATAAGATAGCGGGTGGTATGAGAAAGGTAGCTAAGGAGGTATTGGGTGAGTCTAAAGGCGGTGCACCACTAGGTAAGGATACATCATGGTGGAATGAGGATGTCAAATTAGCTATTAAGGTTAAAAGAGAGTGTTATAGAAATCTAAGTAAGAGTCGTGATAATGAGAATTTGGAGAAGTATATGATAGCAAAGAAGGAAGCTAAAAAAGTTGTTCGAAACGCGAGGGCTAAGGTATATAAGGAGGTTTATGACAAGTTGGATACCAAAGAAGGCGAGAAGGATATTTATAGGCTTGCAAAGATGAGAGATAGGAAATCAAAGGATTTGGGTATGGTTAGATGTATCAAAGATGAAACGCAAAGGGTTTTAGTCAAAGATGAGGAGATTAAGGAGAGATGGAAAGATTATTTTGATAAGCTATTTAATGATAGTCATGCTCAAGATCTTGGAGACTTCTCCATTCCTTTTTATGAGATAAATCGTGACTTCATGCGCAAGATTCAAAAGAAAGAAATTGCAGAGGCTTTGAAGAAAATGAAATCAAGAAGGGCAGTTGGCCCAGATGGTATACCTATCGAGGCTTGGAAATGCTTGGGAGAGAAAGGTTTAGAATGGTTGACAAATCTTTTTAACTTGATTTGGCGAACAAATAAGATGCCTAATGAGTGGAGGAAGAGTACTTTGGTGCCTTTATATAAGAATAAGGGTGATATACAAGATTGCACAAACTATCGTGGTATAAAACTCATGAGTCATACTATGAAACTTTGGGAGAGGGTGATTGAGTCTAGGTTGAGGAAGGTTGTCATGATATCGGAGAATCAATTTGGTTTTATGCCTGGAAGATCAACTATGGAAGCTATATATCTTCTTAGACAACTTATTGAAAGATATAGAGAGAGGAACAAAGATTTGCATATGGTTTTTATTGATTTAGAGAAGGCATACGATAGAGTACCTAGGGACGTTCTCTGGTGGACAATGATGAAGAAAGGTGTTTCTCTCAAGTACATTAGTATAATTAAAGATATGTATGAAGGAGTAGTAACCAATGTCCGCACTTGTGGAGGGGTGTCAACCAATTTTCCGATAACGGTTGGGTTACATCAAGGATCTGCTTTAAGCCCTTTCCTATTTGCGATAGTGATGGATGAGCTTACGAGATCTATTCAAGAAAATGTACCGTGGTGTATGTTGTTTGCTGATGATATTGTTTTGATTGATGAGTCTAGAGCTGGGGTTAATGCTAAGTTAGAATTATGGAGACAGACATTGGAAGCTAGAGGTTTTAAGTTGAATAAGAGTAAGACTGAATATATGGAATGTCGGTTTAGTAAGCAACGAAGTAGTGATGGGAGTGTAGTGAAGCTTGGTGAGCAAGATATACCGGTGAATGATTATTTCTAATATTTGGGATCCATCATTCAAAAGTATGGAGAAATTGATGGAGATGTAAATCATAGGATAAAGGTTGGGTGGATGAAATGGAAAAGTGCTACTGGAGTGCTGTGCGATCGTAGAATGCCATTGCGGTTGAAGGGAAAGTTTTATAGGACGACTATTAGACCCGCTTTACTATATGGTACGGAATGTTGGGCTGCCAAGAGACATCATATTCAACAAATGAGTGTAGCTGAGATGCGGATGCTTAGATGGATGTGTGGAAATACAATAAAAGATAAGATTCAGAACGAAGAGATACGTAAGAAGGTAGGTGTTGCACCCATTGAAAATAAGATGCGAGAGAATCGTTTACGGTGGTTTGGACATATTCGGCGAAGGCCTAATGATGCTCCAGTTAGAAGGTTGGAGAAATGGGAAAATATATTAGTTAAAAGAGGTCGGGGTAGGCCTAGGAAGACTTGGATGGAGATGATAGGAAAGGATATGAATGCTTTGAACCTCACCGAGGACATGGCGTTGGATAGAAATGATTGGAGGAAAAGGATTCATGTGGAAGACCCAAAATGAATTTCTTTTTTGGTTCATATCGCTGACCCCAATTGTTTTGGGATGAAGGCGTAGTTGTTGTTGTTGTTGTTGTTGTCTCTTTTCTTCCCCCCTTTTTTTCTCTTAAATAGAGTGAGAGGGAGGTGACACCCTCCCTTCTCCAGCCCTCTCTAAATGGGATGGAGAAGGAGAGTTTACAATATGTGAAACTCTCTTTCTCATGTTTCCAAAATTTTAAAAATTTCCATGTTGATTTTTTTTCAAAACTTTCCAATTCTTTTAAAAGTCTTTATTAATACTTCTTAAGCCTTCTTAAGTAAGTAAGAGCACTCTTTTAAGAAGTCCTATTCTGCCCTAATTACAAACGCGGAATTAATAAAAATTAAATAAATAAATAATTATATTAATTGTTTAAACACTTTCAAAAATAGTCAAATCGATTAGGAAGGCTTTTTATACTTAATTAACTCCAATTTAAAGCTCCTAATTGAATTTAAAGCTAGAAAAACATTGGGCTTGGATTTAGATCTAGATCTAGATTCAAGATCCAAATCCAACTCTGAGAACCCAAATAGATTTTGGACTGGACCAAATCTGTATTAATATGGGTCTCAAATGAGACCCAAATCCATAACAATTTGGATCATATACAGTGGATCCAAATCCGATCCAAATCCGGATTTGTTTTGACAAACTGCTAAATTTTTAGAAAAATGCGATATTCGAACCAATTGTAGACCAAATCAAGGAAAGTAGAATATCGTTGCTCTCAGAATTCCAAGACACATCCAACGACATATTACACGAATATCAAATTTTGAATTTCACCCAAAAATAACTTAAATTTTGCTTGAATTTAAATGTCAAAAATAAAATTCTTTCTCATGCTTAGATTGGCTCGTTACGACCTTGTCGATGGGACCTAGGCCAAGCTTAGACTCAAAGACATCAGACTAAAAATTGTGCCTTAAACGATTTTTCTCCCAGACAGCCAAATTTTTGAAAATCTCATAAAATGACTTAGTACGAAAATACATGATATTACGTTACGACTTTAAAATCAGTAGCTCATAATCTTCATAAATATTCAATCATC
Source organism: Nuphar pumila (assembly GCF_984573655.1). Lineage (NCBI taxonomy): Eukaryota > Viridiplantae > Streptophyta > Magnoliopsida > Nymphaeales > Nymphaeaceae > Nuphar > Nuphar pumila. The sequence goes on along the minus strand of NC_143265.1, from coordinate 50,315,530 downwards.
CAAAAATCATACTTTTTATCAAAAATACACGATCCAAGAAATGATTCCTTGCAAAATCACTTTGCCAGATTGGTTGGATTTGCAAAAAAATATTGGAAATGCCCAGTTCACACAACAATTCTTATATTCTAGTGACTATATATATATATATATATATATAAGTAAAATTATACAAATTCTCAATACAAAAGAAATATATATACATGAATATATACAATAAATATATGAAAAATAAATATGTAAATAATAATTTTAATTAAGTATTGTTAACATATTAATATATTTGAGAATAACTAATATATATATATAAATTATGAATAATATCAATATATAATACAACGCATCATTATTATTACTACAACTTTCTCTGCAATAGAATTTGGCCATAGAGGTCAGCCCTTCATTATTATTACTATATTGACTATGCTGAAAACATTCATGAGGTCCGAAATAACCTCCCCCATATATGCTACCCTTCATTTGGAACTCATATGCTAAATGGGCTTTTCATTTTTCTGTTTTTTTTTACAATTCTGATCTTGTAGATGCATTTGACATGGTCAATTTCAATTTGATTTACACTACAACAAAGCAGTAGATTAGCGACGACCACATTCCGTCGCTAATCCGTCGCTAACCATGTTAGCGACGGATTAGCGACAACGCGGCGACAGTATGCTTACGTCGCGAATATTTCGACGCTAACTGGCGACGGAATAATTCCGTCGCCAAGTCCGTCGCTAATTGCGACGGAATAACGAGCGCTATATTCCGTCGCCAATCCGCCGGTACTAAACGGCGACCACGGCGTGGCGACGGATTTAATTTCGTCGCTAAGCCGTCGCTAGATTAATATGAATAGCGACGGAATCATCCGTCGCTAATCCGTCGCAAAAATGAAAAAAAAATCAAAAAAAATTTATTTAAAAATTAATTACCGAGAACTGTACAATTTATATTTCCTGTACAATTTATATTTCCTGTAAATAAAAAACAAACCACACAAAAAAATTCATATAACAAGTATCTATAATAATTAATCGTTCCACCTTAAAACTAAGAAGTTTAATTATTTACAATTCAACAATTACAATTAGGAAAAATAAAAAAAAATAGAACTTCTTCAACACAGTCCTCTAATCATCGCCAAGATTTTGTGCGTCTTCTTGTTCATTGTCTTTATCTGTCCCTTCAGCTCCACTACCCTGATTATCGCTAGCAGCCTACACAAGAAAAGAACAGTCAGTATTGATAAACAAAACATAATGAAATAAATTACACACTATATGTGATTCTATCATATGCTCATGTGTGATCTAAGGCAATAAAAAAACTCTATATGTGATTCTATCATGCTCATATGTGTGCTAAGGCAGTCAAAAAATTGAATATGTGATTATAGCATGTTCATATGTGTTCTAAGGCATATAAAAAAACTCTATATGTGATTCTACCATGCTCAGATATGCTTTAAGGCAGGCAAAAAACTATATATGTGATTCAATCATGCTCGTATGTGTGCTAAGGCAGTAAAAAAATTGAATATGTGAATATAGCATGCTCATATGTGCTCTAAGGCAGGCAAAGCCAAAAATTTTATATGTGATTCTATCATAAATGATATATAACATGTTCATATGTGTTCTAAGGCAGTTAAAAAACTCTATATGTTATTATAGCATGCTCATATATGTGCTAAGGCAGTCAAAAAACAGAATATGTGATTATAATATGCTCATATGTGTTCTTAGGCAGTAAAAAAACTGAATATGTGATTATAGCATGCTTATGTGTTTTAATGCAATCAAAAAAACTTTATATGTGATTCTATCATGCTCATATGTGCTCTAAGACAGACAAAAAGTTAAATATATATATGTGATTCTATCATGCTCATATGTGTGCTAAGGCAGTCAAAAAATTGAATATGTGATTATAGCATGTTCATATGTGTTCTAAGGCATATAAAAAAACTCTATATGTGATTCTACCATGCTCAGATGTGCTTTAAGGCAGGCAAAAAACTATATATGTGATTCGATCATGCTCGTATGTGTGCTAAGGCAGTAAAAAAATTGAATATGTGAATATAGCATGCTCATATGTGCTCTAAGGCAGGCAAAGCAACTTTATATGTGATTCTATCATGCTCATATGTGTGCTAAGGCAGTAAAAAAATTGAATATGTGATTATAGCATGTTCATATGTGTTCTAAGGCATCTAGAAAAACTCTATATGTGATTCTACCATGCTCAGATGTGCTTTAAGACAGTAAAAAAAACTATATATGTGATTATACCTGAGAGGGACCTGGAATCGAAGATCCCCTATCCTGAACAGCGGCCTTGATCTCATTTCGGAGAAAGGGGGCGACGGTGTATTGGAAGTAGTTATTCAGTGATTCATTAATGATCTCGCGTACATCATCACCGGAAAGAATAGTCGGCTGCTTGGAGCTTATGTCGGCGCAAGAAGTCGGTGAGCCGTAACTGGAAGAACCAATAACTGGTGAAGTGTTCATATTACTCCCAAACCCGAACACGCGACCTTTTTTGGGTTCACCTGCTGCAGTCACCCATGCTGTAGGATCAAATGATGGATGCTGAGTAGCGTCTTCGCCATATCGCTCTACCATCTGTTGCTCATATGCCTCCTACAAAATAATGTTTAAAGTATTCATTAATAATTAATGATAACATTATGATGACTTGCATATATATTGCAATGATTATTAATAGAATTAATACATACCGTTGTCGTTCTCGCCTTCTCTGATACGAAGACTCCCGTGGTCTTCCGTTTATGTGTTTCTACAAACACATCCTTATATGGTACACTGCCTCCTTTTTCTGCTTCCTGCGAAGTTAAATGACAAAAGATTTAGTACACAAATTTGCAACAATACTTATAAAATTAATATTATATATTGATGAGTTACCATTTTCTTTAGGTGGCTCCCAAATGTCTTAGATCCACCTGTGTGTAGATGGGCTTCGGGCATCTTCGATCGATTTTGTGAAGCCTTCACAGAGCGATTTTTAAATACATCTCCCGCCCACATATCGCACATTTCATCCCAGTAATCTCTCCTGATAGTAATAGGACCATGGCCCTTCCACAGTAATGGATCATCTACTACGCCTGATGCTTTTTTTGCTGCAGTCTTCATAGTGTGCAGCATGTCTGCAAATCGATTGACAGCCACCTTCTGCCACACCTTCCTTGCATCATTTTCTTCCACCGTAGTTGCAAAGCGATTCGAAGCCTACAAATATTTTCAGAAAGTTAGTAGACATTGCTTAAATAAATTAAATATGAAACACATTAACTATGAGGAACAACTGTATACCATGAATGAAGACCACAATCTGTCTAACACCTCCTTTGGGTACTCTTTCCATTAAGCAACTGGTCCTGGTAGATGTTGAAGAAGTGAATTCCTAATCTCCCGTACTACTTCTTGTGGCTCAAACCTCGTGCTGCACATGAATTGTTACACAGTAAATATCAATATAAAATATTTAAAAGATATGCAATAATTGAAAACAAAATACTTACGGTCGATTATCGATATACACTATTCGAATGAGTCTTCTTGTGCCAGCCTGAGAAGACCCTGTTTCCTGTGTTGGCTGTTGACTTGTGCGATCAACTGGTGTAGGTGGGTCGTGTACAGGCGCAACATCATCTGTAAAAAAATACACACCAAGTTCTCAGAATGTGCATTTGAACTAATCAAGCATCTAATTAGTTATATGATATACCTATCACAGGAGCCCGTGAAGATAAAGGTTGAGCCTGGCTACTACTGGATGAGCGACCACTATAACCTCCACGAACCATATTCTAACAAATAACATATGTCATACAATACATTCAAATAATTCACATCAAGTATTACAATGCATTCAAGTCATTCACATCAAGCATTGCAATGCATTCAAATAATTCAAATCATTGACATCAAGTATTGCACTAATTCAAATCATTCGTTAATTGCATAAATTATAATACATTCAGATAATTGAAATCATTCACATCAAGTATTACAATGCATTCAAATCATTCGTATCAAGTATTACAATACATTGAAATAAAATTTTTAATCATTCACACCAAGTATTGCAATACAACTCACATCAAGTATTACAATGCATTTAAATAGAGGTTTGTAGTATAAGATTTTGCTCACTAGCTTGAGAATTCTTCCTCGTCACTAGTTTGACTTTCTTCTTCTTCTTCTTCTTCTTCTTCTTCTTCTTCATTGTTTGCCCATCCACTTGGTACATCATTTGGATCACATTCCTCTATGAATGTTTCATCAGCCAATGGAGATATGACATGCATATCATGCGCAACATCGTGACCATAAGCGAAGTCACAGACATCATCTGATTGATAGTAATCACTGTCTTCAGCTAACTCATCTTCCTGTAACTGATCATACTCGGGGTATAGTTTGGATTTCACCTTGCAAACTGCCCACCATTCATTTCTATCTGACTTTTTTATACTCGGATATGAAGTATAATAAACTTGTTGAGCTTGCGAGGCTAATATGAATGGTTCATATGTTCCAAACCTAGATTTATGATTCACCTCCACAATGCCTGAAGCTTTGTCGAGTCTTGTTGCAGTTGGATCAAACCAATGACACTTGAATACCGTAACCCTGTTATTCATGCCTAAGTAAGTCAACTCCATTATTTCCTCTATAACACCGTAGTAATCATGTTCATTTTCACCGTAGCTGCTACCCTTGACACACACGCCACTATTTATCGTTGATTTGTTTATACCGTAGTCTTTTGTATGGAATCGATAACCATTTACGATATACCCGTTGTAGCATTGCACAACTTTGGTCGGACCATTTTCTAAATCACATATTCCTTGATTTTTAACATCACCATGGCGAACCTACGCACAGACATAAACAATTATTGTGATCACGATCAATTAAGTAACTTAGTGTTGTTTATAAGTACAAAATTTATGTTAGCTTCTTTACCAACTGTTTCAACCACTCCACAAACTTAGTTTCACGTTCTTTTTGTACTTCTGCATTAGTGAGATGTGAAACTTTGCTTTGCAACTCCAGATCAAATCGTCTGCAAACCACAAATACTTATATTACCGAGCCATGTATCCACATATAGAACATAAAAGGATTTATAATTGAGTTGCATATACATATACTTACTCGATGTATGGGTCGATCGCTGAACAATTAAAAAGAATATAGATGTGTGATGCATCTTGCTCTCGATCTGTCAATAGCCTTGATCGGCAACTACCAAATGCATGCCCAAGTCGTTGAAATATCGACAGCTTGTCAGCTACAGTTACATGTTCTCCATCATCGTTACGGGGCGGGCATGTGTAACGTGTTGAAATATGAGGTTCGAAGTACATAGATGAGAAATTTGAAATCTCTTCTAAAGTGTACGCCTCACAAATAGAGCCTTCTACTCTTGCTTTATTACGAACCTTTTTTTTTAGGTCGAACATGCATCTGACAAGAATATACATTTCAAATTTTAAATATCTGTCATTAAAGAGACAAATATAAAAAAACATATACCTTTCAAATGGGTACATCCATCGATATTGCACAGGGCCACCAACCCTTAGTTCATATGGCAAATGTATGATCAAATGTTCCATAACATCGAAAAATGCTGGCGTAAATATCTTTTCTAACAGACAAACAGTGGTGATGACAGAGTCCTCGAGATTCTTTACATCTGATACAATGACCTCCGATGCGCACAATGTTCTGAAAAATCCGCTCAACTCAGACAATACCCCCCATATAGGTTTGTCTAACATATCATGGAATGCTAGGGGTATCAATCGTTGCATAAAGATATGACAATCATGGCTCTTCAACCCATATAACTGTCCATCGTCAATCTTCACAGCCCGAGCAATGTTAGAGACATATCCATCTGGAAATCTCAGTTGTCTCAACCATTGACATACATGTTTTATTTGATCAGGTCCGAGCACGTACTTCGCCTTTGGTTTCAGTACTTTGCCATTATACTCTTTGAGTTCCAATTCTGGTCTTTTACATATTAATTTTAAATCCATACGGGCCTTCGGATTATCCTTCGTTTTTCCTTTAATATTCATTACTGTATTGAACACATTATCAAACACATTTTTCTCTACATGCATCACATCTAAATTATGTCGTATCAATAGGGTCGGCCAATACGGTAGTTCCCAAAAAATAGATTTTTTCGTCCAATTGTGTTCCTTCCCAAATCCACGGAAGGGTGTAGGACTGCGGGCATCTGTTAATACATCTGGAAAGTATCGCAATCTTCTTAAAATCTCTATGCCAGACAATCTTGAGGATGGACCTTCCATTTCAGTTGTGCCTGCTGTAAATGCATTCTTTTGACGTCGGAACGGATGATCGCTGGGTAGAAATCAACGATGGCAATCAAACCAGCAAGGCTTCCTTCCATGCCTCAATCTAAAAGCTTTGGAATCCTCCATGCAGTACGGACAAGCCAACCTCCCATGTGTGCTCCAACCAGATAACATACCATATGCAGGGAAGTCACTGATTGTCCATAGAACAGCGGCCTTCATGTTGAAATTTTGTTTTTTGTGGGCATCATACGTGGTAACACCGTCATCCCACAGTACTTTTAATTCATCAATCAATGGCCTTAGATATACATCAAGATTTTGGCCAGGTGAGGTCGGACCAGGTTTCAACAGAGACAAGAAAAGATTTGGACGTTTCATACACAAGCTTGGTGGAAGGTTGTATGGAGTTACAAATACTGGCCAACATGAGTATGGAGTTGATCTACCCCCAAATGGATTAAATCCATCTGTACATAGACCGAGTCTAACATTTCGCACTTCCATTGCGAAGTTCTGATGAGTACGATCAAAGTGCTTCCAAGCTTCAGCGTCAACAGGATGCGTGATCTTGTTTTCATCGTGTCGAACTTTATTTGCATGCCATCTCATGTGTTTAGTTGTCTTTGAAGACATATACAATCGCTGCAATATAGGAGTGATAGGAAAGTAGCGGAGCAACTTGTATGAAACTTCCTTTGATCTCGTGCTACCATTGCCTCTTGTCTTTGGCTTGAACCGAGGATGCCCACATGACGGGCATGATATGTCGTTTTCCTGCTCCTTGAAATACAACATGCAGTGATTTGGACAAGCATCAATCTTTTTGTAACCCATACCTAGAGCGTTGACCATAACTTTCGCACGATAGAAATTTTGTGGCAATTTCTCATCTTTAGGCAACATACTCTTCACAATCATGCACAAACGGTCAAAACATGATTGACTCAAATTATACTCGGACTTCAAATTCATTAGTTGAAGAACTGCAGACAAGATAGTGTGACTCTCACAACCGTTCTAAAGTGGCTCATCAGCATCTTTAAGTAAATCATAAAATCTACTAGCTGCATCGTTTGGTGATTCTTCATCTACGGCAGTTCTTACATCACTAGAACTCATAGCAGAACCCAGTTCTGTTCCTGCAGCATCAAATATCAAATTCGTATATGGATTATCGTGCACCACATTCACCCGTGCATCAAAATTGTTTCTAAATTCTTGTCCATGAAACGTCCAGTTCTGATAATCACTCACAAAACCCTTCCTGTATAGGTGATGTCTAACGCCATGAGGTTCTACAAATCGATTATTCTTACAAATCTTGCAGGGACACCTAATCCGACCTGTGGGATCTACCGTACTGACACTCGCCGTTGCAAATTCAATAAAACTATCGACACCATCCATATATTCATGCGATAACTCATTGTCCACTATCCTACGGTACATCCATTCACGGTTTGCAGTCATTCTGTCGTATGATGTTACGAATAGTATCCTAACGAATTAAGAAAAAAACAATCAGAATGCTACGATGAAGAAAATATCAAATTTATCATGCAATATACTATGTCAAACAATAACAAGAATTTTGATGCATGCATTGATAACTTAATATTTTCATGTGCAAACTATTAATGACATGATACAATCATTTGAAGCATGCTTTTATTATAAAATTTCACATGGAAGTCAAAATCAAATTGAAAGTAACTACATGCAAGCATGGATACAATTACATCAAACATTGCAATACATCATAATCATTCATATCAAATAAATGGCAAACATGTACCTGCAGCAAACACACTTCAATATCTCACTAACTACTACCATGCTTAGCATGGACTCCGTACTCCAAAAATAAGAACACTTCCATATTTCTACATTAAAATCATGCTCAGCATGATCTCCGAACTCCAACAAAGCAGTCCTAGATATCAACAACTAAGTGAGTGTGTGAACAATAAAGTGTTGCATTCAATAAATTAAATAACATGTGATACGTTTGCATCACTTACTCACCACGGGTATTTACCCGATTTGCATTGTTTTTGTCATTTACTTACCACAGGTGGCCGAGCACGAGTTGGTTCCGTTGAAAAATCTGCACAAAAACAAAACAAATTAAGTAACAAACTAACTAATCATGAAACAAGATGAAACACTAACTAAAAAAATTAAAACAAATTAAAACAACTCTAACTAATTGAAAGAAGAGAAAAGAAAAATAGTATATATGTTAAGCCAAATCTAACTAGAAGATGCTAATTTAACAAACCAGCTATAACATGTTGAACCAGTCGACTAACATAAAGTCATAGACAATTTCTAATCTGAACTACTTAGCAAAGGAATAGTAAATCAATCAATTAGTTTACTAGAAAAGATGTGAACTCCGTTTAACCACCACTATCATAAAGAATTCAAATAGCCCTAATCTAACTAACTGATTGTGAGAACATTAAATACCAATCTATCTAAGAAAAATATAATTATAAAAGACTAATAGATTGAAATACTCTAACTAACCAGATTTCAAGAAAACAAATTGAAGTAAAACTAACTACCAGTAGACATTAACAAACTAACAAATTGATAAAAATTTATGAACTACTCTAACTAGAACAAACTAACAAATTGATAAAAATTTATGAAATACTCTAACTAACCACAGTTGATTAAATCTCAACCTAGCCAGTTGATTTCAATTTGAATTTTTTTTTTATAATTAATTTTTTTTTTGAATTTTAAATCTCAACCTAGCCAGTTAAACCACCTGCCTTTCCGGCAGGGAAGGGGGTTAAACCCCCTGCCGGAAAGGCAGTTCCGGCATGGGGGGTTGACCCTCTGCCGTGCCTTTACGGCAGGGGGGGTCGACCCCCTGCGTTTTCGGCAGGGGGTCGACCCCCCATGCCTTTCCGGCAGGGGGTCGACCACCCCTGCCGGAAACGCAGGGGGTCGACCCCCCATGCCTTTCCGGCAGGGGGTCGACCCCCCATGCCGGAAACGCAGGGGGTCGACCCCCCTGCCGGAAAGCACGGGGAGCGGCGGCTGGCGAGGTCGCCGGTGGCCGGCGCAGTCGACAGCAGAGAGGGGGAGACCTGGAGCGAAGCTCGGGGGCCACTGGGTCGCCGGAACTCAGAGCGGAGGCAAAGAGGTGGCTGCAGGGAGGATCGTCGGTCGTCGGCGGCTGAGGACGCCGGTTGCGAGTCGCCGGCGAAGGGGAGACAACACCTCCCGGCAGCAGCCACAGGGAGGAACAGCAGGGAGGAGGAAGAGGTCGGCGGCGGGTCGCCAGTGCTCGGGGTCCCTGGCGCAGCCGCTAGCCAAGCAGGGAGGTCGGCAGCGAGGATCGTCGGCGAGGCGGCGGCGGCCGGACGGTGGCGAGAGCCGACGGGCGGCGGGAGGGAGAGGGCGGCGGGCGGGAGCAATACAGCGAAACAGGAAAAAGAGAAAGAGGGATGGGATTAGGGATTTACGCGATATTTAGCGACGGCTTAGCGACGGAAACATTCCGTCGCTAAGCCGTCGCTAAATCAAAATACAAAAACCACGACAGAATATATTCTGTCGCTACTCCGTCGCTAATTAGCGACGGATTAGCGACGACAGAGTTCCCTCTCTAAATCCATCGCTAAAATGGTGTTCTTGTAATAAAAAGTAGCGACAAAAAATTTAGTCGCTAATCCGTCGTTAAGTAGCGACAGATTAGCGATAAAATTTGTTTCCTCGCTAATCCGTCGCGAATTAGCGACAGATTCTATCTCTAGCTAATCTGTCGCTAATTAGCGACGGAAAAAATCCGTCGCTAATTTCCGTCGCTAATTAACAATTTTCTTGTAGTGTTATGAAAAATAGACACCTGGATCCTGTGCTTTTGATAAAAAATGATATTTGAAGCTTTGAAAATTTACAAAGATTTTAAACTATCGATTTTTCAAACTTTACAAAAGTCTACCCATGCATTATAATTGAACACTCCGAGAGCTAGAGGTGATCCTTATAGTACCAAGCACTTAGATCTCATGGTCAACATTTTAAAAACAAAAAAACTCAAAAAACCCATTTAGCATGTTTGCATCACTATATATATATATATATATATATATATATATATATATATATATATATATATATATATATATATATATATATATATATATATGGCCACTAAAATATATTAACAAAATATGTGAAGTAGAGTGTGAACTGAACTAGGCATTCCCAACACCTTTTTTGCAAATCCAACCCAGCAGATGTATTATGCATGGTCAATTTACTAGGAATCCACTATTAGGTCATGTATTTTCATTGAAAAATATAATTTTTGGATGATTTAATATTTACAAAAATTATGAGATATTGAATTTCAAGCCTTAAAAGATCCTTCTTATGCACCATAATCGGTTGAGCTAAGAGTTGGTTTCTATAAAACCAAACATCTAGATCACATCCATTGGGTGAAATTTAAGAAAAAATGAGAAAAAACCCATACAAATATAAAAATATATAATATTTACAAGAATATATCTATAAAAATATAAAAATATATAAGGATATACTTATACGAATAAAGTATTATAAATGTATAGATATATCTATATAATTATATTAATAATACATATATTCATAATAAATGGGGCAATTTGGTCACTTTTCCAGATTAATACCTTTTTAGAGGTAAAATGTAGATAAAAAGGAGAGAGAATCTCTCCTGGATAGAGAAGGCCTGGTTGGGTCTTCCAATTGAATTCAAATTTGCCTTCACCTCTATAAAAGGCTCCTATAAGCATCATTCGATTTTATCTGAATAAGAAATACTTTGGAGAGGTTTCTTTTACCTTTCTTGGCCTACTTGCTTAGTAGGACTAGGTCTCCTTCCTTAGAAGGGGAAGGATCTTGACTTACGAGGAGAATCCTATTCTTAACTACTATTTGCCTTATCCCCTCTCTCACCTTCTCACGTCTCTTCTATATTCCCAAGCCCACCTAACCTATCTCCATCTCACGCACCCTTCTTCTCTCCTTATCCCTCATGCACCATCACTCCAAACCATGTGATCTTCTTTGACCGCTGCTACCTCCAACCCAGCACCTTTGGTTCAAGTGTAGCAACCCATATTAGGTGGCTATTAGTAGAAGATTGGGAGAGTAATCATGTAAAAATTCTTTCATATTTTATAAACAATGTTGACATTAAAATATGTGACAACATTGCTAAGTTTAGAAAGGCCAAAGAAGCTTTGTCATTTATGAAATACATGTATATAAAAAAAGATCTTACAAGATAATATTTATTATAAGAAAAAATTAAAACTACCAAGCAAGGGGACATGAGCGTCCGAGACTTCTTTAGTACCTTATCTCCTCTATGAGATGAGTTGACACTTCTTGAACCCAATTGGGTTGTTATTGAAGATGTTGAACTAAGATGAGAGAAAATGGGGAAATGTTTTTTTTTTAATTTATACATGGTCTATGCCTTGAATATGAACCAATGAGATCTTCTCTTTATAGATCTTCTCCTTTACCTCTTGAAGATGTCGTTGTCGAGGTTTGCCAAGAAGAGACTCGACTTGGTATGACAAAAGAAAGATGAGATGAAGTGTTAACAGTGTCTAAGCTCGACAACAACATGAAGACCTACAAGCCTCCACACTTTGGGAGCAAAATAATTATAATAGTCATAATAAGTATAGTAGTTACGATAACTATAGTTGTGGTAGAAAAATTATTTGTTACTATTGTAATGAGTCGGGTCACATTAAACCCATTTGTCCAAAGCTCAATAACAAAGTGGATTCCATTGAAGAATCTACACCCAAGAGGGAAGTGTCAAGAAAAAGAGGAGACTCTGAAGACACTTTTTTTTTAACTATCGAGGACACTTCAACAAATACTTAAATCTATATCTGGTGCCGTTATTTCTTCTTCTGCTGCTCCAGGTATATGTTCTTGGATTCTTGATTCGGGAGTCTCATTTCATATGACCCCTCATAAGAACTCTTTTTTCGACATATGCACCAACAAAAGTCTATCTTATGTTTCAACCATCGATGGGGCTTTTTAAAAATTAAAAGTATTGGGACTTTAGATTCAAAAACATCTAAAAAGGTTTTTGTTTCCAAAATTAGAGTGGTTCCCAAACTCAACCTTAATCTTTTTTTTGTTTCTCAAGCCATCCCATAGAAGAGGAGATCTTTACTACATGGATTTTTTGTCTATTCTTTCTAAGTCATTTTATAACTATATCCAAGAAAAGAATATTGAAATATGGCATAAGTGACTTGTACATTTTTGTTTTTCTAAGATATATCTTTTCTTATTTATGGAGACTTATTGAAATGAAAAAGATATTATTTATATAGATTGGATCTTTGGAAAAATAAAATCTATACATTTTTCTCTTAGAACTTTTGTTTCCAAAAGACCATTTGAGTTGATGCATTCGGATGTATGAGATACTCTCCGGTTATATCAAATGGTGGATATTCCTATTATATTGTCTTCATTGATGATTTCATAAGATACATATGGGTCTACTTCTTTAATTTAAAACTAGATGTCTTTTCTTTTTTTAAAAATTTTTACATGATGGTTAAAAATCAATTTTAAAGTAATATTTCTATTATTAAATATGAGTTGGGTGGAGAATATATGTCAAATGAATTGCAAAATTATTTAAAGAAAAATAGTATTTGTCATAAAAGATCTTTCCCTAGAACTCCCCAATAAAATATGTTGACAGAAAGAAAACATAGACATATCATGGAATTTGCTAGAACCTTACTTATTTCTAAAAATATTCTTAAAATTTTTTAGGTTGAAGTCATTTTGACTTCAACATATTTAATAAATAAAATGACTTCTTTTTCTTTGCAAAATATTTCTCTATTTAAAAAATTGTTTAAAATATCACTCGATTTCAAAAGATTACATTTTTTTTATAAATGCTTTGTATTTTCTCACAAAAATGATAAACTACCTTCAAAAGCAATTTAGTGTGTATTTATAGGGCATGGTGATAAGAAAAAAGATTATCATTATTTTGATTCTAAAAACAATAAACTTTATGTGATCAAGGATGTGACTTTCTTGAAAAAAGAAAATGGTTTTGATAAAGAAAGAAACAAAGAAGAAGTAGACTATGCGTTCTTGTTTGATCTCTTGCCAAGGCAAGAAGTTTATTCTCATGAATCAAATGATTGTAACTGAAATCATGATAGTGATATTTCTTTGAAAAATAATCATGATAGTGATGTTTGGAAATTGTTTTACAATAATGATAATTTAGTTGAAAAGTCCTTTCAAAATATTCAAGTTTATACCCGACATAGTCAAGAAAACTAAACAAGTGCTTACGAAAAATATTCTTAAGATATTCCTATAGATGAAACACCTAGTCAAGATTTGTCTCTAGAAAATACCACACTTAGAAAATTAGATAGAGCCTCCATTCTACCAAATAGGTTTATGTCCTATAAATTTTTCTCACCAAACTATAAGACATATCTGAAAGTGTACTAGGATCGAGGCAACGAGCACTAGAGGGGAGATGAATAGTGCTTTTAAAAATAATCTGCGGAATATAAAAGGATTTTGCAATTTGAAAAGCAAACACACAAAGAACACAAGATTTTATCCCGGTTCGGTCTATCCCGACCTACATCCAGTCCCCAAGCAAAACCCGCTTGAGATTTCCACTATCAACCTTGTTAACTACAAGATCACACAGACCAAAACCGGTCTCACTTTCAGTAACAACCCTACTGAAAGCAAACAACTCCTTTAAACCAAGGAGTCCTTCTTTTTACAGAAAATAAGTAACAACTTACAATACAACCTATGAGCCTTTCTTTTGAATGCAAATGAGATGCAATTGGCTTTTGAGGTTGTTGAAATACTCTACTCACAAATTCACTATCTCTCAAAGGGATTTGAGTGAAAAACTGAAGTGAAAATATCAAGTAAGTGAGAAAACAAATACTTGAATGAATAGGAGTGAAAAACAAGAAGTAAATGATTCAAATTGATTGAATTCAAGTTGTTTTTTAGTATAAAATGCACTCATATTTATAGTTAAAAAATTCCATACGTTGAGAGTATGAAAGGTGTCAAAACAGTCCATTTTGAACGATCAAAATGTTTGAAAAATGAAAAGACACGCCTTTTTGAAGTTTCAGGAAAAACAGCAAAATTAGTCGACTGGAACAGTAGTTAGTCGACTAATAGTTAGTTATTAGTAGACTGACAGTTATCGTCGGTCGACTGATCTGTTTATCGAACCATTTGAAAATCTGAACTTTTGAAACTTAGTCGACTAGAGAAAAATTAGTCGACTGATAATATCATCAGTAGACTGAAAAACCTTTCAGTCGACTGCTGCTAAAATCTTCTGAAAAACAAACATTTTGTCCGGTCGACTGATAAAAGCACTAGTCGACTGTTGCTAAATTTTTCAAAAAACACATGTTCTGTTCAATCGACTGATAAAACTGTTAGTCGACTGCTGCTAATTTTCCAGAAAACAGACATTCTGTCCAGTCGACTGATAAAACCTTCGGTCGACTAATTTGACAAAAATGACTTTTTAGAAAATATAGCGCAAAAGGATTAGTCGACTGGTAAGTCTATTGGTCGACTAATAAACATGAAAATTTAAGAAAAGAGTTTTATAAAAAGATTTGCATGAGGAGTTCTTTTAGAAAAGTTTTTCTAAATACTTTAGGTAAAATGCAACCTAAATATGCACTCTAAGTAAGGCTCTTACAAGAATCTAAGAATTTTTAATGAATTAAACATTTGCACACTAGTCTTCAAAGATTCTTCATCGAATTCTTTAATTTCTTCATAGCCTTAGCTGAAATACAGTTGATTCCACTTGCAAATCATCAAAACCTTGTACTTGAAGTATCATGTATGGCTTCATTGTCGTAACAATCTCCCCCTTTTTTATGATGACAAGCTTAATCAAAGATGGAGCATTTTAGATGCATAGATGGAGATTTTACTCCCCCTATCAATATGCTGCAAAACATTAAAAAGTTAGTACTTTCAAAGCACATATATCACATATTGATTGATTTGCATTTTCATTCATCATTACTTCATGCATTTATAAATGCATTCATTCAAAGCTTACTTTTTCTCTTAATTTCACATTTCTCTTGCAAGATCTTCTGCAATTTCAATTTAATGCTATCTTTTATCTTTTTCTCCCCCTTTGTCAGAATAAAAAAGAGTAAGGGCAGAAATAGCATAAGCAAAATAGAGATACAAGTTTAAAATATTACAACCCATAAAGTATGAAAGTTTAGACAACAAAGATCAGAAAAGTGAGTTGAGCAAATCCTTGATTGAAGTAATCTCTTTCTGAATCGAAGATAGTTGTTGAGTGACATCTTCACAAAATTTGTGTTGATGCAGCTCCAAAGCTTTCAGTCTCTGCATAACTTCATCATTGTCTTGACTTGTAGGAAATTTTTTCCTTTTTGCATGAGATGAAGTTGTCGCAGAAGGTGAAGGTTCAGAAATAGATGGTTCAGTAGGATCAGATGGTTCAGTTTGATCAACATTTAAAGGAGGCAGATATTTAATTTTCATTCTTTTAAAAATTGTTTGATCAAAGAACTCTTTTTGCTCAATATATTTTTCATTTGTTAAGGGAACTTTGAAATGTCTAAAAATACGAGTTAGAAGACATCCATAAGGAAGAAATGGTTTTTGTTTCCACAAATTTGTAAAATACACATTGGCCCAATTTACAAAAATATTTCCAAATAAAACATAAAGAGCCATAGATAGATCTGTGGAATAGTAATTAAAAGAACCAGTTTTAGGTAGAACATTGTGGGCAAGGATTCGTCCAGCAATGCGTGCACGAGTTTGAAGATTAGTATTTTTGAAAGGAGGGCTGTGAGGTGCACCTTGAAGAAGAACTTGTTCAAAAATTCTTTCATCATTTAGTTCAACAGTGTTGAAAGGAGTGTCTGAAGGTGGAATTTCTAGAATTTCTCCAAGCAGTTTAGAATCAAACTCGATTTCAACATCACGAACAAGAGAAGAAAGAACTTCAGTTTCATGATCAATTTGTAAA
The DNA here is from genome assembly GCF_984573655.1 of Nuphar pumila. NCBI lineage: Eukaryota > Viridiplantae > Streptophyta > Magnoliopsida > Nymphaeales > Nymphaeaceae > Nuphar > Nuphar pumila. The sequence continues at coordinate 50,299,043 of NC_143265.1, read as the reverse complement.
TTCGTGTAAAACAAGTGAATCAGAAAAGGATAGTGAAGGGTATCTGCACAGGCATCAAAAAGATGTGAAATTCCAAGAAATAATTCTCTTATTTTGTAATGAGAAAATAGGTGAAATAGTACATTTCGGCCTGGTAAAATAGATAGTGCAGAAATTGATCCAAAAGTATCATATAAAAGAGGATTTCGGAGTAATCTGAGTGAAAAACCATGTCTTGAAGAAGGTGTAGGAGGAGGAGAACCTAAACCTTTTGCAGATGCAGACTTCGTACGAGGCATGATTAAAAACAGATTTACCAAAAATGTCGGCTTCCAAATGACGGCCGACAAGAGAAAAATGTTGTCCGGCGTTCAGAAACTAAGGAAGATACGGTGGCTGACGGCGAGTGTGAAGGCTGCCACAAGGGGATTCCGGCAATGGCTAAAGATATACCGTCACAACAAGAGTGTTTCGGCGTGTTTTGAAGATGCGCCAGTTACTGCAAGAGGATTCTGGCGTTTTAAGATCACGACCAGAAGATTCCAGCATCTCCCTGTCACAGCAAGAAAATCCCGGCGAAGATCGAACGACACTCCGAGGGATTTTCGAAAGAGAGAGAGGAAAGAGACCAAAAAAGGGTTTTTGTTTTAAGGGTTTCGTTCCTTTAAAATAAAAATGAAAAGGTGTGAAAATGAAATGATGCCTATTTAAAAAAAATGGGTGTTAAAAAAAATCCAAGAGGTATCGGGTCCTTTCATTTAAAATTTTTAAAAAAAAATTAGTCGACTAAAACTTTATCGGTCGACTAAGAATGTGTGACTCATTCTAAAAACATCAGTCGACTAGAAATATATTGGTTGACTAATATGGTGCGATACATTCTAAAAAAATTTAAAGCATCAGTCGACTAAATTTTTATCGGCCGACTAATATAGTGCGATTTTGAGATTTTGTTCAAAAATTAGCATTTTTATAAATCCAAAAATGAGCAAATACCTAGTTCTCTCCTAATTCTCATAAAATCTTCATTTTTAAGAGGTTTAGTGAAGATATCGGCATGTTGTTCTTTAGTGAAAATAAAATTTAACGAAATATCTCCTTTTAACACATGATCTCTTAAGAAATGATGTTTAACTTCAATATGCTTAGTTCTTGAGTGCTGAACAGGATTTTTTGAAAGATTTATAGCACTAGTGTTATCACAATAAATAGTTGGTGTGGAGTAATTCAAACCAAAATCTTTTAAGGTCTGTTTCATCCATAGTACTTGTGAACATGCTAAACTAGCCGCTATATATTCTGCTTTAGTTGTTGAGAGTGACACTGAATTTTGCTTTTTACTAAACCAAGAGACTAAAGAATTTCCTAAGAAATGACAAGTTCCACTAGTACTCTTGCGATCAGATTTACTTCCTGCAAAATCTGCATCACTATATGAAACTAAATCAAAGGAAGATGATTTTGGGTAAAACAAACCGAAATCTGAAGTATCTTTCAAATAACGAAGAATTTGTTTTACGGCAGTTAAATGAGATTCCTTTGGATTAGCTTGAAATCTTGCACACATACAAACACTAAACATAATATCAGGTCGACTAGCAGTTAAGTATAATAGAGATCCGATCATACCTCTGTAGAGCTTAGTACCTACACTTTTACCATTTTCATTTTTATCAAGAGAAGTAGTTGTACTCATAGGATTCCTTCTTGATTTTGATGAGTCCATCCCAAATCTCTTGAGAAGTTCTTTTGTATACTTAGCCTGATTGATGAAGATTCCTTCTTCAGTTTGCTTTATTTGAAGTCCAAGGAAGTAGTTTAATTCGCCCATCAAGCTCATTTCAAACTCTTCCTGCATAGCTTTAGCAAATTCTTTACAAAGAGAATCATTAGTATAACCAAATATTATGTCATCAACATAAATTTTCATAATAAGAATATCTGAATTAAGATTTTTAATAAATAAAGTGGAGTCTACCTGACCAATGGAAAAAACAGATTGTTCTAGAAAATTTCGTAGTCTTTCATACCACGCTCTTGGTGCTTGTTTGAGTCCATACAAAGCTCTTTTCAATTTGTAGACTTTTTTTGGATATTTTTCATTTTCAAAGCCTGGAGGTTGCTCTACATAAACTTCTTCATTGATGTGTTTTTTTAAGAATGCACTCTTAACATCAATTTGATATAACTTGAAGTTCATGTAACTAGCAAAAGCAAGCATCATTCGAATTGACTCTAATCGAGCCACTGGTGCATAGGTTTCATCAAAATTTATGTCTTCTTCTTGATTATAGCCTTGTACTACTAGCCTTGCTTTGTTACGAATGACTTCACCATTTTCGTCCAGCTTATTTCGGAAGACCCATCTTGTTCCAATTACTGGATGATCCTTTGGTCTATCAACTAGATCACAAACATCATTTCTAGTAAATTGGTTAAGTTCTTCAGACATGGCCAAAAGCCAAAATTCATCATCACAAGCCTCATTGATATTCTTTGGTTCTAATTTAGATATGAAAGCAACATTTGCAATATATTTTTCTAATTGCCTTCTAGTTTGGACACCACTCTTTATTTCACCAATAACTTGTTCATGTGAATGATTAAGAATTTCTTTCCAAACCGGTTGAAGAAGAATATTTTCTTGAGAAGTACTCTCTATCAAGGGTTCTTCTTGAAGTATTACTTCTTCTCCTTCGCTTAGAGGTATAATCTGCTTACAATTCTCATCAAATGCAACATGTAAAGATTCTTCAATACAAGATGTTCTTTTATTGAAAATACGATAAGCTTTACTTCTAGAAGAATATCCAAGAAATATTGATTCATCTGATTTTGAATCAAACTTATCAAGATTATCTTTGGTATTTAACAAAAAACATTTACTACCAAAAATTTTGAAATATGAGATCTTTGGTATACGATCATAATACAATTCAAACCATATTTTATGTAAAATTGGTCGAATAAGAACACAGTTCAAAACATAACATGTTGTATTTATTGCTTCAGCCCAAAAGTATTTTGGTAAATTTTTATCTTGAAGCATGGTTCTAGCACATTCTTGCAAAGTTTTATTCTTTCTTTCAACAACTCCATTTTGTGGAGCTGCTCTAGGAAAAGCAAAGTTGTGAGATATACCATGTAAATCACAAAACTTTAGAAAGGATTCATTTTCAAATTCACCACCATGATCACTACAAATTTTAATTATAGATGTAGATTTTTCATTTGTAATTCTTTTACAAAGTTTAGAAAATTCCGAAAAAGCATCATTTTTGCTTTTTAGAAAAATCACCCATGTAAGCCGGGAATAATCATCTACTATAACAAAAGCATACTTACTACCATTCAAACTTTGAATTCTAGATGGTCCAAATAGATCTAAATGTAAAAGTTCAAGAGGACGTTTTGTTGAAACTATATCTTTTGCTTTAAAAGAACTCTTGATTTGTTTACCCCTTTGGCAAGCATCACATAAGTGATCTTTCTTATATGGTATTCTAGGTAGGCCTCTTACAAAATCATTCTTGGATAACTTTGAAATAATTTTAAAGTTAACATGTCCAAGTCTCTTGTGCCATAACAATTGAATTTCATTTGAAACAATAAGACATTTTTCATTAAAAATGGGCAATTCATCTAGATATAGTTCATACACATTGTTCCTTCTTTTACCTTTAAAAATGATCTTTTTAGATTGAAAATCAGAAATTAAGCATAAATCATTTTTAAAAGAAACATGAAAACCTTTATCACATAATTGACTAATAGATAATCAATTATGCATTAAACCATCTACTAAAAGAACATTTTCTATCAAGGGAAATTTTGAATTACCAATATTACCAATACCTATTACGTTTCCCTTGTTATTGTCACCAAAGGTGACGGTTCCTCCATCCTTATTTTGAAGGGTGAAAAATAACAACGGCCTTCCAGTCATATGTTTAGAACAACCACTGTCCAATATCCATTTGCTCCTTATGTTGTGTACCTACAACAAAATTAGAAAACAGAGCATTTGACCCCTTTCTATTTTTGGGTCCATGAGAGTTAATCTTAGGAACCCATATCCATTTGGATTTTGGTTTCCTTTGATAATAAATATTCTTTCTATAAAAGAATTTATCATGTCTAGAATAATCATGTTTAGGCTTATAAGTATTATAGTTTCCATGTTTAGATGCATTTCTATTAGAACTAGAAAGTTTAGTTCTATTAACAAATGGTTGAGAATAATGTCTTTGATTTTTCACCACATAGTTTGGTCTATTTTGAGTATCAAAGAAGCTATATCCCAATCCGGTTTTATTAACCGAGCATCTTTGAGAACCAAGAAGTTTTTCTAGATTCTCTTGACCATTTGAGAATTTGGTCACTATGGAAAGAAAATCATTTGATTTTTCTTTTAGACTAGATATTTCTTTTTGTAAGAGATTGGTTTTAACTCCAATTTCTTTTATCTTAAATGCTTGGCAAGAGTTTTCCTTCTTGAGATCTTCTATCTCTTGAAGTAACACTTTATTTTGAGAGTCAAGAGTTAAATTTTTAGTTTTCAACTCTTTATTTTTAGAACTTAGACTCTTAAATTTATCATATAAATCATTGAATGCTTCTAACAAGTCATCATAGTCAATTTGACTTACTGAATCTTCTTGTGCTACAAAGCACATGTTGGCGACTTCTTCATTTGATTCTTTATCGGAAGAGGAGTCACTATCATCCCAACATGCTTGAAATGTCTTTTTCTTCTTGAATTGTTCCTTGGACTTGATTTTGAGAAGAGAACAATCTTTCTTGATATGTCCTGCCTTTTTGCAGTTAAAGCACTTGACTTCATTGAGATTGGAAAAATCTGCTTTCTTTACCTTTCTTTGAAATCTTCCCTTTTTGATGAATCTTCTGAATTGCCTTGTGATGAAGGCAATATCTTCATCTTCTTCTGAATTTTCTAAGTCAGAAGTAGCCTTAAAAGCAAGAGATTTCTTCTTGGTCTCTTCTTCTTGTCTATCTTGAAGTTGGGCTTCATATGCCATAAGGTTACCAACCAAATCTTCAAGAGTGAGAGTGTTAAGATCATTTGCTTCTTCAATAGTAGTGGTTTTTCTCTCCCATTCAGGAGTTAAACACCTTAGGATCTTTCTGACTAAATCCACTTGTGAATATTCTTTTCCAAGGGATTTCAAAGTGTTAGTTATATCGGTCATTCTAGTTACCATGTCCGATATAGATTCATTTTGCTTCATTTTGAACAATTCAAATTTATGAACTAAAGAAGCAATTTTAGATTCATTTACCTTTGACGTACCTTCGTGAGTCACAAGAAGAGTATGCCAGATTTCATTTGCTGTAGAGCATTGAGAGATGCGATTGAACTCTACCTTGTCAACGACACAATATAATGCATTCATCGCCTTGGCATTCAGTGAAGCGGTTTTCTTTTCTTCATTGGTTCATCGGCTGAAATCAGTTGATGGAGTTTGGTACTTATCTGAAACAACTCTCCAAATATCGAGATCCATGGATTGGAAGAATATTGTCATTCTCACTTTCCAGTATCCATAGTTTATTCTGTCAAAGAGAGGAGGACGAACAGATGAGCATCCTTCTTTGTGCTGAGATGTTATAGTTGCCATGCTAGATGATGATCAAATCAGAATAATAGCAAACCTGCTCTGATACCAAATGAAAGTGTACTAGGATCGAGGCAACGAGCACTAGAAGGGGGGTGAATAGTGCTTTTAAAAATAATATGTGAAATATAAAAGGATTTTGCAATTTGAAAAGCAAACACACAAAGAACACAAGATTTTATCCTAGTTCGGTCTATCCCGACCTACATCCAGTCCCCAAGCAAAACCCGCTTGAGATTTCCACTATCAACCTTGTTAACTACAAGATCACACAGACCAAAACCAGTCTCACTTTCAGTAACAACCCTACTGAAAGCAAACAACTCCTTTAAACCAAGGAGTCCTTCTTTTTACAAAAAATAAGTAACAACTTACAATACAACCTATGAACATTTCTTTTGAATGCAAATGAGATGCAATTGGCTTTTAAGGTTGTTGAAATACTCTACTCACAAATTCACTATCTCTCAAAGGGATTTGAGTGAAAAACTGAAGTAAAAATATCAAGTAAGTGAGAAAACAAATACTTGAATGAATATGAGTGAAAAGCAAGAAGTAAATGATTCAAATTGATTGAATTCAAGTTGTTTTTTAGTGTAAAATGCACTCGTATTTATAGTTAAAAAATTTCATACGTTGAGAGTATGAAAGGGTGTCAAAACAGTCTATTTTGAACAATCAAAATGTTTGAAAAATGAAAAGACACGCCTTTTTGAAGTTTCAGGAAAAACGACAAAATTAGTCGACTGGAACAGTAGTTAGTCGACTAATAGTTAGTTATTAGTAGACTGACAGTTATCGTCGGTCGACTAATCTGTTTATCGAACCGTTTGAAAATCTAAACTTTTGAAACTTAGTCGACTAGAGAAAAATTAGTCGACTGATAATATCATCAGTAGACTGAAAAACCTTTCAGTCGACTGCTGCTAAAATCTTCTGAAAAACAAACATTTTGTCCGGTCGACTGATAAAATCATTAGTCGACTGCTGCTAAATTTTTCAGAAAACACATGTTCTGTTCAGTCGACTGATAAAACCGTTAGTCGACTGCTGCTAATTTTCCAGAAAACAGACATTCTGTCCAGTCGACTGATAAAACCTTCGATCGATTAATTTGACAAAAATGACTTTTTAAAAAATATGGCGCAAAAAGATTAGTCGACTGGTAAGTCTATTGGTCGACTAATAAACATGAAAATTTAAGAAAAGAGTTTTATAAAAAGATTTTCATGAGGGGTTCTTTTAGAAAAGTTTTTCTAAAGACTTTTAGGTAAAATGCAACCTAAATATGCACTCTAAGTAAGGCTCTTACAAGAATCTAAGACTTTTTAATGAATTAAACATTTGCACACTAGTCTTCAAAGATTCTTCATCGAATTCTTTAATTTCTTCATAGCCTTAGCTGAAATACACTTGATTCCACTTGCTCATCATCAAAACCTTGTACTTGAAGTATCATGTATGGGTTCATTGTCGTAACAATATCTTCTAACTACTCACTTCTATCATGAACTCTGTCATTATAATGAAGCCAAAGATTATCTCCATTGAATTGATACAATAAAGTTAGAGCTAAGAGCTCTTTGTAAGGCCCATACTTGAGAGATAGTGAATTTACCTTTAGGAAAGAAATTTATAGGATGCAGATGGATGTTTAAGGTTAAAACTAAAAGTTATGAAACCTTAGAGATATACAAAGTTAGGCTAGTTATCAAAGGTTACTCCCAAGAGTATGAAATCGATTATGAAGCGACCTTTACCCCTGTAGCTCGGATGACTAGTGTTAGAACCCTAATAGCCATTTTATCCACTCAAAAATGGCCTATTTAGCAAGTAGATATGAAAAATAGTTTTCTCAATGGTGATTTTAACAAAGAAGTATTCATGGATCCTCTACCAGGACTTAATATTGAAAAAAAAAACTTTAAAACTAATTAAAAATTTATATGGTCTAAAATAAGCTCCTAAGACTTGGTATGACATATTTAGTATTGTTATAATAAGTTTGAGCTTTCAATATTACTATGTTGACACTAGTCTCTTTGTTTAAAATACAGGTATAGATATTGTGATATTGTTGTTGTATGTAGATGATATGATAATTATAAGGAGTGATAAAAAGAGAGTTAGTGAAATTAAAATTATTTTTTAAAAAAATTGATATGTATGATTTGGGTTTCTTAGGATATTGTTTAGGTATTGAGGTAGCTTATTCTCTCAGAGGATATATTCTATCACATATGAAGTTGATAACTGATATTTGTATTGAGACAGATATTTCTGACATTAAGAAGGTAAAAACTCTTGAGGTTGTCTATGCAAAATTAAGACTTGAAGATGAGGCACTATTTGAAGATCATACACCTTATAGACAGTTGATCGGATCACTCACCTACCTATCCATTACCAGACTCAACATATTCCATGTGATTCATGCAGTCAACCAATTCCAACATGCCACAACGACCATGCACATAAGTACAACATTAAGGATTATTAGATACATTAGGAACTCAATAAACAAAGGAATTTTCTTATCTTCATCATCTTCTTTATATTTGTTTCATATACTGATGTTGATTGGGAGGAACCCTAATGATAGAATCTCAACTATATTTTTTTTGTTTTCTTAAGAGATTCTATAATTTTGTGGAGATGCAAGATGAAACAAAAAGTATCGACTTAACTGAAGATAAATATTGAGTGATGAATATGACAACAATGAAACTTGTGTGGCTAAGAAATCTTCTCAGGGACATTGGAGTAATCATCTTAAAACCTTCGAAGATGTGTTGCAATAATAAGAGTGTGATCTACATTGCAAACAATCACAGCTTCTACGAGTGAACCAAACATATTGAGATGGATTGTCATTATGTATGCGATAAATATCTAAGAGAAATTATTGAGTTGTTGTATGTTACATTAGAGTATCTGCTTGCAGATTTCTATATTAAACTCTTCCTGCACTTCAGTTTATTTTTCTCCTTAACAAATTGTCGTTGATTTCACTATAAGTTTATGGGGAGTGTTAACATATTTATATATAATGTCATGTATTATAATAGGCAATACCCTTCAGGGATAATTTGTCTTTTTCATGTTATTGTAATGGGTGTTGTCCGCTAGGGACAGTTTTATTTCATTTTTCTTTATTTTATTTTCTACCCTGTATGTAATCAGGGGTGGAGCCAAAAATTTGAACTAGGGTGGACACAAACTCTAGCTCAGGGAAACAAGATGAACAACTTGCCATTTGGCTCGGCTTGACTCAGAAATTGAGCTCAACGAACCAAGCTATCATCTAGCTCATTCAAGTAAATAAGCCGAGCATGAACATTGCAAGCTCAATTGGCTTGACTTGTATAGGTCATTTTACATATTATATATTTATATATACTTTTATATTTTACATTTATACATATATTATATACATAAAATGCTTATTATATATGTTTTGTACATGGATTAAACATATGTTTTATATGTATTATACATGTAGTTTATATATTATCAAGCTTTAAAAAATAAAGTTTTTAGAAGATGAGCCAGCTCGTGATTTGCTCACGAAGAGCAGGGGTGTAGCCTTAACGAGCCAAGCTCAAACAGTCCAAGCTTGGCTTGTTTACCAGTCCTAGTAAACCCCTCCATTGGGGAGATTGTTGGGTTGAGAGAGCGCGAGTCATTGGGTGGGGGAGGGGGCACATGAAAGATCTTCTTCCATTGGGTCACGGTGGGCACTGCCCACCCTTGACCTGCACCCCCCTATTAGGGAGTTTACGTACCCACCCTGACCTCAATGTGGCTCTACCACTGTTTGTAATAGTGAAGGGGCTCTATGGTCATTTGGACCATAGAGTCGTTGGGAGCTCACAACGACTCTTTTGGGAGCTCCCTTCTCTCTTGTGTAGCCTATTTAAAGGGACTTCTTATCCTCATTCTGGTGTGCCTTTCTTGAGCATTGTCTCTCAATAAGTTAATATTTTTTATGTTCTTTTGTTTATGTTTCGACTCTTTGAAATCTTTTGTATGCGCTTTGTGCTTGTGTAATGCCTTAGTGTCTTTGTATTGTTCCTTGGTGGACTTGTAATTGTGCTTGTGCATTTAGTATGTGTTTATGCATACTTCATTACAATTACAATACATACAACTAGGAAAAGGAAAAGAGCAAGTATCTGAAAAACAGGGTGGAGGTGTAAGAGCTGCAAAAATAGCATGTAATCTTTAGCCTTCCCTACAAGTATAGAGCTTGCAGCTGTAGATATTACTACAATTACCTGTACGTGGACAAAAACTCACTCAAGGAGATGTACAACTGAAGATTTAAAACAAGAATTCCCATGACACACCATACTAGCCTTCCTTCATCTGATTATAACTTGTTTTCTTGTCCAATTGAAGGTTCCCATTATTGTAAACTCTCAAAATATTGGTCTTTCATCTTCTTCACAAACCAAATGAAACCTTCCAACATATTCTGGCGATCTTCCAATCATGGGTGTTCAAGAAGTAGGTCTAATTCATGTACATTAAAAAAACTGCCTAGGATTGTTCAGCTGGGCTTTGCCTTCAAGGTTTTTGCAGTCATCAGTTTATAACCTGGCTGCATCTGGGAAGGATCTCAGTGCAGCAGTGAAGTAGACCTCATTGGGACTCAGTTCAACTGCAGAAAGCCTTTTTCCTGGAGCTATTTCTCAGTTTTCTGTAGCTGACAATTTCTCTCTATGGTTATCAGGGAATTGCTACAGCCTTCACTAGACCTTCAGCTTTTTCTGGCGCACCTCATTTCTCAGACTTGGATTCAGATGATCTTTTGTTTCGAGCTGCCAGCGGTCAAAACTGTCTGCGTACAACAGAGTTTGAATCATTCTCTATTTTCTTTACTTATTTGTTGCTGTTGTTCTTTACTTTTCCTTGCATCTTGATTGCTGTAGCCAATTCATTGTATCTGAAATGAATTTTTCATTCTGTTCGAGAAGAAAAAGCCTAGCACTAGTTCACAAACATGGAACAAAAGCAGTAAAGCAACCAAATGAAGTTATGGGTTACAAAGATATCACTGCTACAGCATTTTCATAAGAATTTCATCTAAACAGCCTCTTGTGCAACAGTGTGGGATACTGGCAGCTGCTCCTGATGTCGTTTTATCAAAATAAAATTCTTTTAGTTGCTAAATGGAGAGCATTTACATCCTACATCCTGATCCAACAATTTCTCACGGAGGATCTAGGGAACCACCCAGAACCTCGGATACTATAAAAGTGGTTGAAATTCCTGTACAACAAATTATTGTAAGGAATGACCAAACACCAACTAATTAACTGCAGCATGACAAAAGCACCAACTAATTTAAGACTAAACATGTAACCAGGAAACTTTAAATAGGAAAGTAACTATTGAAAATTCACATGGTACAGTACATCCCTTGAGTGATTGTTAACTACCAATATCATATCAATATCTTGATGAAGTTGAGTTAGAGTAAAAGCAAGTGAATGTTCCAAAAATCTAGCACATTTAGTATTAGAAGAATTTTTGAAAAATCAGCATGTAGGATTACATAATGTAGCTGATAGCCCATTGAAATGAGTTTTTTTTTGGATAGTCCAAGGGAAAAACTCTTCATCATGGACCACACATTGGCTGGTCTTCAGTTGGAAAAACCCTTGAGGTCCCCCTGCCCTGTGGGGAGTTCACCCAGCTTCGACCTTTAGGTAAGGGATGCCACCCATGGGTTTCAAACTTGTGAAGTCCATTGAAATGACTTGTTAAACGAAAGTTGATTTGACACAAATTCAGAAGCCCTTAACCACAGAGTGAAGCTTCCAAATATTCAAATTCCTGTATTGTTTACATTTATCATGAATATGCTATCATTAAGCTACCCCAGACACACTATCAAATCAACTTATATCATGACCTACCCAAATGCAATCTCTTGTTAAAGCACATAACAAAATGAAATAAGATGTTAGTGCCCGAACATATTTAGTAAAAAGCTTGATTACAAGCACTATACAAGTGACAAGTGAACATGCGCTACTGCCGAAATTACATCCCCACCATCATTTCCCTAGCATTGCTCTCTTTATATCTACTGAAAATAAATCATATATAGTTAGAACACAAAGTTTCCTGTCATTATATATATCTACAGATATATCACATCTTGATACTTCACTTTTCTTTGATTGAAAAAGTTATTCATTTGGACATATGCAGAAAAAGAAAAATAATTCAAATGTGCTAAAAATTATATGGGGCAAAGTAAAGTATATGCTTTGTATGTGTGAGGCCTCTAACCTTGACGAAACCATGATTCATAGAGGTATATGTTCTAACATTGAGATGATTTAAGGATTTGATCCAAGTAGTAATATGGACTCTCTCTCTCTCTCATTTATATATTCTATGATCACTTGTGAAATCACAAAATTATCTCCAACCAGCAGTCTTATATATGCATTTTCTTTTGTTTTACTTTCATCGGAAACAGTAGTTGTAGATAAATGGGCTTATGTGGTGACTCAACTGATGCACGTGTAGGATTAGCATCTTGAGGTTTTTATCTTGCATAAGATTTTTTTCCAAGTTCGCATAACTGATGTACTTCTTCTCAACCTTGTTCTCCTATGTACTTGAGTCAATTTTGTTAGGAAATCATGAGAATAACTTAATGCTGTTGACCATTATGAAGTCGGTCTGAATTACTCAAAGCGATTTCAGAAGTCTTCTTGCATACATGTTTCTTAACTGGCCGACTCTGCATCTATGGACCAGAGGTCATTGGGCTGTGTCTATGAGAAGATGTCCTTGGGGTAGTTAGCCTGGATGTTGTAGCCTGCACTTGCAGGTGTTCCCGATACATGCTAAAAGTCTTGGAAGATTGCATTTACTGGGAACACGTACAGCCAGTATTTTTGAGTACCCAGACAATCATGTTCAACTTTAAGTCACGCTTCTCGGGAAGGACTTCACTTGACACAAACACCTGACACAACCAACTTTTATGTACCCTCAAAATTCTTTGAGCAGTTGCAAAAGATCTAAAGATACTTGTTATCTGGTTGATAGCTAGGTAAATCAAGCAGTAGGATATATATGTTTGTGATTGTGAATGTTTTGTATCTGTGAAATATAGAGTGCATTCTGGAATCAATGATCTTTATCTTGTATTGAAATATCTTCAGATTAAAGGTTAGGCTGAGTAGAGCATGGGGAATGTCTCAAGTTACTTTTCCAACCCAGCTTTCTACGCTTAATTTAACCTTTTGCAGTCAACTCATGGTTAATGGAACTATATACAGTGCATGCAAAGTAGAAGAGAAAGCTGTGTTCATTTCTTTGTCTACCAAACTTTGTTCATTGATTCGCTAAGAGCTGTTACTGGCTGGTTACGGCTCTTTTCATGATCCAACTTTCCAACTTTTTGTCTTTCACCTTGAACTGATAGCTCATTCGTACTGTTGGGTTAGTCAGTTTATAGGCCATTTGGGGTTTGAGGTAACAGTATTTCGTTGTGCTGCATTCCGTTTGGTCATCTGATTCTGTGGGGTTTCTTTGGGCTCTAATATTTGGTTTGACTAGTAAAGAGTCAGGGAGCCACCGGCTTCGGCTTACGCAAGGGGAATAACACCCGCAGGAGTTAAACCTTTGCCCGTCAAACAGTCAAGGCCCGTTCCAACTACGCTACCCCCTCGGGTCTAACACTAATATATATGTTACCACTGATAAAAATCAATATCTTGATTTTATCTTTCCCATATTTCCCATTTCTTTGAAGAAAAACTGAGAATCAAGTTTGTTTCGAGTGCATTGTCAACCGAATCTACTGTGATATGTACATTATATTAGTAACGGTGGGGCACTTATTACAGGGTTGAGAAGGAAGGCTACAATATCACACTCGTCTTTCCCTTTTCACAATCAAGCTGCGGTTAGACAGATTGAATCACTGTTAAAAGAAGTGAAAGACAAGCGAACTAAGCCAGTTATTCTCTAGGAATTCTGTTTAAGATATGAAGGAGGATAATTTTGAAGAGTGATCAGATATATGTTATGTACACTTTCTAAAACTTACTTTTAAAATAAAGGCCATAGAGGCAACTTAGTAATTAGAGATCCGGAGATGACCTCCCACACGTCATACCTATATCAACAGACGCAATAAGATGTCTCATTTTTCTCTTGTTCTTATGCCCCCATTAGATGCAATAAACAAATTAATGATGTGAATCGCGTATATCTGCTCCCAATTAGAATCAAGTTGAAATGAATATGTGAATCTTATTGAGAATGGGTTACATGCAGCATTCAGGATTAGGAGCCAAATCTATAGAGCTATTTCCAGGCTCTGGCTTTTGCACTTCTCTGTCCTTCATATCCTGCCTCACATTGACAACATCTTTCCACCTACCCTCCGTTGCATACATATTAGAAAGAAGCACATAATCCCCACTATGATCTGGCTCCAAATCAAGAAGCTGCCTCCGCACACATTCTGCGAGTTCGAGCTCCCCGTGCACCCGGCATGCACCCAACAGAGTCCTCCATATGATTGCATTTCTATATTCTCCTGGCATTCTCTCTATAAGCTCATAGAATTCCTCCACAAACCCTGCCCTTCCCAGCAGATTAACCATGCATCCGTAGTGCTTGACACTCGGTCTTATTCTATAGCTCATTGTCATGCCATCAAAATGATTCTTCCCTTCGTACACAAAACCCGCACGGCTATAAGCACAGCGTACACCAAGAAACGTGACGTCGTTTGGTGCACTTGTCCCAGCACTCTCCATACGTGAGAAGACTTTTAAGGATTCCCTTGCATGGCCATGAATGGCAAGCCCTTGTATCATTGTAATACCGTGTGTTTTCGTACTTAATTTTATGAGATTTTTGAAAATTTGGCTAAGTTTGACAAAAAAATTGTTTGAGCCTCGATTTTAGATCAATATTTTTTAGTCTGAATAACGCGTGTTTTCGTACTTAATTTTATGAGATTTTTGAAAATTTGGCTAAGTTTGACAAAAAAATTGTTTGAGCCTCGATTTTAGATCAATATTTTTGAGTCTGGACTGGGCCCAGGTCGAGGCGAGCCGATCGAAGCATAAGAAAGAGTTTTATTTTCGATCTTTAAATTCAAGCAAAATTCGAGCAAAATTCAAGTTATTTTCAGGCGAAATTCAGAATTTGATATTTGTGTAATATGTCGTTGGATGCGTCTCAAAATTTTGAGTGCAATGATATTTTACTTTTCTGAATTCGAGCTCCGATTGGTCCGAAAATTATAATTTTTCAAAAATTGAGCAGTTTGTCAAACGAGATCCGAAGTTGGATCGGGTTGGATCCAATGCATATGATTCAAATTATTATGGATTTGGATCTTATTCAAGACTCATTTTAATTTGGATTTAATTCAAATCTTGATCCAATTTTGTTTTGGGTATGATTTTGGATTCGGATTCGAACCCAAATCCATGTCCAATAAAAAATTAGCTTTAAATTCAGTTTAAAGTTTTAAATTATAGCTAACTGGAGTTAGGAAGACTCCTAAAGTAATTAAACCAACTTTGGAAATTCAAAATTAATTAATTAATTATTAATTGATTATTAATTAATTAATTCATAATAATTATTTAATTAAATTTTATTAATTCTGAAAATTTGATTTAGGGCTGATTAGGACTTCTTAAAAGAGTCCTCGTACTTACCTAAGAAGACTTAAGAAGGATTAAGAAATGATTTTTAGAAATTTGGAAACTTTGAAAAAAAGTCAACAAAGAGGAATTTAAAAAAAAATAGAAACTTGAGAAGAGAGTCCCAATATTTGGAAACTCTCTTTCTCCATCCCATTTAGAGAGGGCTGGAGAAGGAAGGGGCGTCACCTCATTCTCTCTCTATTTAAGAAAAAAAAAAGAGAAAGAAAAGAAAATGAAAGAAAGAGGAAAAGAGAGAGAGAGAGGGAAAGAAAGAGAAGGGGAGGAAAGAGAGGAAGAAGGACATTCTTCTCCAGCCAACCCAGTCTTTTCCACCATTGTTCCTCATTGTTTTTCAATTTTTGCAAAGGTACGAGTTCTCTCCTTTGGATCAAGTGAGAAATCGAATGTCAATTCGATTTTTCATGCAATATTTGGTGTAAATCTATGATTAAATAGTGAATCCATGTGTTCACTCTAGAATACATGGATAAGGGTCCATGGTTTCCCTTTCGTATGCATGTTTTCGATTCTTTTTACACTTTCAATAAAATAAATTTTTGTATAGGTGAAGCAAATTTAACACAAGTTATAAGTGAAACAAAATTAACAACCCATTATAATCCTCGCCAAGTTCTAATTTGTTACAAGTGAACATATACAAAGAGTTTCGTTTGAAACAAATTCAACAGATGAAGCTAATCCTTGCCAAGATTCGGATCATCGTCCTCTTCATTGTCTCGATCTGCCCCTCCATTCATGCCTCCATCAACTCCTCTACGCTGATCATCTCTAGCATCCTACAAGAGAACTGAAATGTTAGTATTGATAAACAAAATATAATGAAATAAATTATATGTAATACACTTAATCTAAGACAATCAAAGTAACATGGTTGAATGATACATAGACTAACAATAAAGTGAAGGACATTAACAGAATTTAGAGGTTGTAAAAAAAAATCATAATAATGAAATCGTGCTTATATGTGTTCTAAGGTTGTCAAAAAACTTCCATAGTGATTCAATCATGCATATGTGTGTTATAAGGCAGTCAAAAAATTTCATATTGATTCAATCATTTATATATTTGTTCTAATGAAGGCTGACCAAAATAATCATAGTGATTCAATCATGCAATTATGTGTTCTAAGATTGTCAAAAGAATGTTATAGTGATTCAATCATGCATATATGTGTTATAAGGCAGTCAAAAAACTTTTATAGTGATGAAATCATGCGTACATGTGATCTAATGCTAGCAATAAAAATTCATAGTGATTCAATCATGCAGTTATATGTTCTAAGGTTGTCAAAAGAATAGCATAGTGATTCAAGCATGCATATATGTGCTTTAAGGTTGTCAAAAAAACTTTCATAGTGATTCAATCATGCATATATGTATTATAAGGCAGTCAAAAAACTTCCATAGTGATGAAATCATGCATACATGTGTTCTAATGCTAGCAATAAAAATTCATAGTGATTCAATTATGCATATATGTGTTTTAAGACAGTTAAATTTTTTTATAGTGATTCAATCATGCATACTTGTGTTCTAATGCTAGCAATAAAAATTTATAGTGTTTCAATCATTCATACCTGACGAGCACCAAAGCTCATGTTGAATGCAGATGAAGTTCTCCTATCCCAAAAAAAGTTGCACAACTCATTACGGACAACGTCGGAAATGACTTCACGTAAAAAGTCATGCACTGTGTCATTAACAAGTTGGCGGACACCATTCCAAGAATTAGCAGGGTCAATAAGATGCTGGGAGTTGATGCTGGCGAGAGAACTCTGAGAGCCCTGGTTGGAGGAGACAACGACTGGTGTGATGTTCATATTACTCCCAAACTCGAACATATGACCCTTTTTGGGTTCACCGGTTGCAGTCACCCATACTGTAGGATCAAAAGGCGGATGCTAAGTGGAGTCATCACCGTATCGCTCTACCATTTGTTGCTCGTATGACTCCTACAAAGTAATGATTACAGTATGAATTAATAATTAAGAATTACAATATTTATGATAATGTAATTCATGGTAACTTGTATATTATAATGTTTATTAATACAATAAATATATATTGTTGTCGCTCTCACCTTCTCTGATACAATTCTCTCGTGCTCTTACGTTTATGTGTTTCAACAAACACATCCTTGTAAGGCACAATGCCTCTTTTTTTGGCTTCCTGCAAGGTTAAATGATAAAAAAATCAATTAGAAAGTACGCTCAAATACTTATAAATTTAACAATATATATATATATATATATATATATATATATATATATATATATATATATATATATGTTAATGAGTTACCATTTTCTTCTAGTGGCTCTCAAAAGTACTGGAACCATTTGTGTGTAGATGGGCATCGAGCATCTTTGCTCGGTTCTGTGCAGCCTTTGCTGAGCGGTTTTGAAATTCATGACTCGTCCACTTGTCGCACATTGCATCCCAATAATCTATCCTGATAGTAGAAGGATCATGGCCCTTCCACTGCAGTGGATCATCTATCCCATCAGCTGCTTTTATTGCTGCAGTTTTCATATTGTGCAGCATGTCAGTAAATCGATTGGCAGTTACCTTTTGCCACACTATCCTCGTGTTTTGCTCCTCCTTTGTAGTTGCGAAGTGATTCAAAGCCTACAAATAATTTCAGAAAGTTAGTGCACATGACAATAACAAAAGATTAAATATGAAACACATTAGCTATGATAAATGATTGTATACCATGAATGAGGACCATAATCTTTCCAACACCTCCTTCGAGTACTCTTTCCATTGAGCGACCAGTTCTGGTAGATGCTGAAATAGTGACTTCCTAATTTCTTGTATTACTTCTTGTGGCTCGAACCTCACACTGCACATGAATTGGTACACATTAACAATCAACTATCGATACACACTATTTATAAGATAAGTATTGGATAAGTGACAATGCAATACTTACGGTCGACTATCAATATATATTATGTAAATGAGTCATCGTGTATGAAACTGAGAAGACTCTGAATCCGGCGTTATCGCATGATGTGTATGAGTAGCTGGTGTAAGTGGGTCATGTGCAGGCAAAACATCCTCTACAAAACAATGAGTTGAAAATTTACACAATGCACATATAAACTAATCAGATGTTCATTTATTTAAATGATATACCTATTGAAGCATTACGTGAAGACGAAGGCTGAGACTGGCTATCACTGAGTTGGGATCCTATAAAGACGATTAACAAGTAACAATTTTTATATCAACATATAAGCAAAATTATAATAAATTTCTATATTTAAATATAGCATAAAGACATCTACCTAATGATGTCCCACGACCTCCACTTGGTCCTCGACCACTGACTGTTCGACCACTGTGCCCTCCACGAATCATATTCTAACAAATAAAAATGTTATTTGGATCAATTACATAACTCTTGATCTTAGCATAGACATGACATATGCATGAAATGTAAAGATTTAAAGGTCCTACATGAATCCTCATCACTTGGTATGTATTACAAGATATATTTCACTAGCTCGAGTATGTTTCATCATCACTTGTTTGACTTTCATATTCCTTTTCTTCTTCCTCCTCCTTTTTGTCATCTTCGTCTTCTTCTTCATTGGGCGCCCATCCACTTGGTATATCATTTGGATCACATTCTTCCATACGTGTGCCATCGGACAATGGAGATGTGACATGTAAACCATGTGTGACATCGTGACCATAAGAGAATTTATATATATTGTCTAATTGATAGTAATCACCTTCTTCAGCAATTTTGTCTTTTTATAACTGATCATACTCGAGGTATAGTTTAGACTTCACCTTGCAAACCGCCCACCATTTATTTCTATCTAACTTCCTTATATTCGGATATGAAGTATAGTAAATTTGTTAAGCTTGCGAGGCTAATATAAATGGTTCATATGTTCACTACAAGAAAAATCTGTATTGGCGACGGATGTTATCTGTCGCTAAGTCGTCACTAAGTCGTCGCTAATTTGTCGCTAAATAAGTTAGCGATGGATTTTGTGATGGATTAGCAACAGATAGCGTCTGTCGCATAACCCTAGTTGCTAAACTATGATAGAATTTATTTGTCGCTAATTAGCAATGGATCACGTCTGTCGCTAATTAGTCACTAATTAGAGACTGATTTGGTTATGCGATGGAATTTAATCTATCGCTACCATTTACCGAGGGACACGTGACTATCGCTAATGTTCGTCGCCAATTTGGCGACGACCATTCGCGATTGTTTGAATTCCATTGCAAACCGATGACAACTTTCAAATAGCGACGAATATTATCTGTCGCTAATGTTTAATAAAAAATTTAATTTTTTTTTGAAATATTTTGAATTTTGAGAAAAAATTCTCGTTATACAATTCATATAACCTGCTTATAAAAAATCCTACACATAAAAAATACATATACAGGTGAAACAAATTTAACACAAGTAAACTTTAACAACCAAATACAGTCTTTGCCAAGTTATAATTAGTTACAAGTTTGTCAAACAAATCTAATCCTCGCCAAGATTTTGGGCATCATCCTCTTCATTTTCTCAATTTGCCCCTCCATCCATGCCTCCATCATCTCCTCTACGCTGATCATCTCCAACATCCTACAAAAGAGAACCAAAATGTTAGTATTTATAAATAAAATATAATAAAATAAATTATATGCAATGCACTTAATCTAATGCAACAAAGTAAATGGCTGAATGACACATAGACTAGCAATAAACTGAAGGACATTAACAGAATTCAAATATGTGTTCTAAGACTGGAAAAATAAATTATAGTGATTCAATTATGCAAATATGTGTTCTAAGGTTGTCAAAGAATGTCACAGTGATTCATGCATGCATATATGGTTTATAATGTTGTCAAATAAATGTATTATGTATCACAATCATGCATATATGTGTTACAAGACAGTAAAAAAACTTCCATAGTGATGAAATCATGCTTATTTGTGTTCTATTGCTGTAAAAAAATGTTCATAGTGATTCAATCATACTCATATGTGTTCTAAATCAGTCAAAAAACTTGCATATTGATTCAATCATGGATAAATGTGTTCTAAGAAAAAATTTATAGTAATTCAATCATGCATAATGACATAACAATCATGGCTCTTCAACCCATATAATTGTCCCTCGTCTATCTTCACAACCCGAGCAATGTTAGAGACGTATTCATCTGGAAATCTCAACTGTCTCAACCATTGACATACCTGCTTTACTTGATCTGGCCCAAGCACGTACCTTGCCTTTGGTTTCAGTACTTTGCCATTGTACTCTTTCAGTTCCAATTCTGATCTTTTATATATTACTTTTAAATCCATACGGGCCTTCAGATTATCCTTTGTTTTTCCTTTCACATTCATTACCATATTGAACACATTATCAAACACATTTTTCTCCACATGCATGACATCCAAATTATGTTGTATCAATAAGGTTGGCCAATACAGTAGTTCCCAAAATATAGATTTCTTTGTCCAATTATGATCCTTCCCAAATCCAAGGAAGGGCGTCGGCCTACGGGCATCTGTCAGTCCACATGGAAAGTATCTCAATCTTCTTAAAATCTTTATGCCAAACAACCTTGTGGGTGAACCTTGCATGTCAGTTGTGCATGCTCGAAACACATTCCTTTATCGTCGAAACGGATGGTTCCTGAGTAAAAATCGACGGTGATAATCAAATCAGCATGACTTTCTTCCATGCGTCAATCTAAAAGATTTTGTATCCTCCATGCAATACGAACATGCTAACCTACCATGTGTGTTCCAACCAGATAACATACCATATGCAGAGAAGTCATTGATTGTCCATAGAACAACAACCTTCATATTGAAGTTTTATTTTTTTTGGGCATCGTATGTGAGAACAATGTCATCCCACAATATTTTCAGTTCATCAATCAATGGCCTTAAATATATATCAAGATTTTGGCCCGAAGAAGTTGGACCAGGGATCAATAGAGACAAGAAAAGATTTTGACGCTTCATACACAAACTTGGAGGAAGGTTATATGGGGTAACAAATACCAACCAACACAAGTATGAGGTTGATCTACCCCCAAATAGATTAAATTCATCTGCACACAAACCTAGCCTAACATTTCTCACTTCCATTGCGAAGTTCTGATGAGTACGTTAAAGTGCCTCCAAGCTTCTGCGTCAATAAGATGTGTGATCTTGTCTTCATCATGTCGAACTTTATTTGCATGCCATATCATTTGTTTAGCTGTCCTCGAAGACATATACAGTCGTTGTAATCTAGGGGTGAGAGGGAAGTAGAGAAATGACTTATATGACACTTCTTTTGACCTTGTGCTACAATTTCCCCTTGTCTTTGGCTTGAACCGAGGATGTCCACATGATGGACATGATCTGCTATTTTCTTTATCTTTGAACTACAACATGCAGTAATTTGTACAAGTGTCTATCTTTTGATACCCCATACCTAGAGCATAGACCATAACCTTCGCACGATACAGATTTTTTGGCATATTCTCATCTTTAGGCAATATACTTTTCACAATAGAGTACAAACGGTCAAAACATTATTGACTCAAATTATACTCTGACTTCAAATTCAGTAGTTGAAGAACTGCAGACAAGATAGTGTGACTCTAGCAACCATTCCACAGTGGCTCATCAACATCTCTAAGTAAGTCATAAATCTATTAGCTGCATCGTTTGTTACTTCTTCCTCTACCCCAGTTGGTGCATCACTATGTCCCATAGCAGGACCCATTTGTGGTCTTGCAACATCAAATATCAAATCCACATATAGATTATCGTGCACTACATCCACCCGTGCGTCAAAATTATTCCAAAATTCTTCACCATGAAGTACTCAATTCTGATAACCAATAACAAAACCCTTTCTGTATAGGTGATGTCTAACGCCGTGAGGTTCTACAACTCGATTATTCTTACACATCGTGCATGGGCATCTGATCTGATCGGTAGGATCCACTATACTGACACTTGTCGTTGTGAATTCAATAAAATTGTTAACACCGTCCATATATTCATGCGATACCTCATTATCAACTATCCTACGGTATATCCAATCATGATTTACAGCCATTTTGTCCTATAGTGTTACAAATATTATCATCACCAGTTAAAAGAGAATCTTAATAATGTTATGATGAAAAAAATATCAAATTTATCTATTAATTCTTGTTTGGTGATTGTTTATGAGCAATTTTTTGTTTCAATCAATGCATAGATTTTCATGTGTAACACCATCACATCATATTTATACACATCATGAAGATATTTATAAATATGAAATCACATTCCATAAAATGATACATTTATTTAAGACATGTTTTCATGATACAATTTCACATGAAAGACATAATCAAATGAAAAATAACTTCATGCAAGCATGGATGCAGACGCATCAAACATTGCAATACGTTCAAATCATTCATATCAAAACAATATCAAACATGTACCTGCAACAAATACACTTCAATATCACGCTAACTACTACCATGCCTAGCATGGAATCCATACTCAAAAAATAAGAAGACTTCTATTCTCATACATTAAAATCATGCTGAGCATGATCTCCAAACTCCATCAAAGTAGTCCTAGATATCCACAACTAAGTTAGTGTGTGAACAAAAAAGTGTTGCATCCAATAAATTAAATAACATGTGATGCACTTGCATCACTTACTCACCACGGGTATTTACCCGATTTGCATTATTTGTGTCACGTACTTACTATGGGTGGCGGGGTACAAGCGGGATCCATTGAGAAATTTGCAAGAGACACTGTGTTAAAATGAAGTTTATTACCCGAAAACAAGGAGGGTGATGCCCCCTGTCGGAAATGAGCCCGAACAAAGAAACACAAACCTCGGGTAAACAGAATTGAAATATGAGGTAGTAAGGCTGAAACCAAATAAGGCAGGGGGGCCACCCCCTGCCGAAAAAACAATAAGGCGGGGAGGGCTACCCCCTCCCTAAAAACAAAATGAGGTAGGGGGGGCCACCCCTTGCCAAAAAAGAAAACAAGTAAGGTAGGGGGCCATCTTCTACCGGAAAGAAAAAAAATCAGTCAACAAGGCAGGAGGGCTACCCCATGTCGAAAAACACAAGGCAGAGGGGCCACCCCCTGCCAGAAAACAAGCGAGGCAGGGGGTGCCACCTCTTGCTGGAGAAATCAAGCAAGGTAAGGGGTGCCACCCCCCTGTCGGAAAACAAGTAAGGCAGAGGGGAGCACCCTCTACCGAAAAGAAAAAAAATCAGTCAACAAGGCAGGGGGGCTACCCCCTATCAGAAAACAAGTGAGGCAGGGAGTGTCACCCCCTGCCAAAGAAATCAAGCAACGCACGGGGGCCACCCCCTTGCCAGAAAAATAGTAAGGTAGGGAGAGCATCCCCTTCCTGAAAACAAAATGAGGCAGGGGGCGACCTCCTGCCAAAGAAGAAGAAAGGCAGAGGGTGCCACTCCCTGCCGGAAAACAAGTAAGGAAGGGCTTACTCCGGTCCTCTGGCTATCCCAAAAGAAAGGGAGAAAATGCAAGAGGGGGTCACAGGGTTTACCTGGGAGACGTCGAGAAAGACAACGGCGGTAGAAATGGCATGGGGACAGGCTTGTAGGAGCTTGCAGATGGAGAACGGAGGAAATGATGATCGTGAGGCACGCTGGGGACTGCAACGATAACACCAAAAAGGGGGGAGCACGAAGACCGTGACCGAGAGGTCGTTGGTGTGTCAATGACAAAGGTGGTGGCTCTGCTCATAGGGTTTGATGAACGGGAGCATAGAGGAGTACTTGGGGTCACCGACAGCTTCAATCGACGGTGCCTGCTGAGAAGGGCGACAGTGGTCATTGATAGCACACCGTCAGTGGCTAACGAAGAGGGAGACAGTGGCGTTGGGGTTTGCTGGCTGGAGATGAACGCGGTGGACTAGGATTTGATTTTGGGGAAAATTAGAGAGAGAGAGAGGAGAGAGAATATCATGGCTTAGAGGGGCTTATATAGAAAAATAGCGATGAATTAGCAATGAACGTATGTCATAGCCAACTCCATCGCTAAGTAACAACTTTTATAGCGACATATGCCTTTTGTTGCTAATCCATTGTTAAGTTGCGACAGAGTCCGAGGCGATTAGTTTGTCGTCGCTAATTTATCGCTATTTATCGATGGATTAGCGATGGAAAAATTATGTCGTTAATCCATCGGTAATTAGCAATGGATTAACGACAAACAAATTTTGTTGCTAAGTAGCGACAAAATAGCATCAGGTAATTTTCTCTAGCTAATCCATCACAAATTGGCAACAGAAAAAATCCATCACAAATTTCTATCGCTAATTAACATTTTTCGTGTAGTGGTTCCAAACCTTGATTTATGATTCACCTCCACAATGCCTGAGGCTTTGTCGAGTCTTGTTGTTGTGGGATCAAACCAATGACACTTGAATAAAGTTACCGTGTTATTTATGCCTAAGTAAGTCAACTTCATTATTTCTTCAATAACACTGTAGTAGTCAAGTTCATTTTTACCGTAACTGCTATCATTGACACACACACCACTATTCATCATTGACTTGTTTACACCATAGTCTTTTGTATAGAATCGATAACCATTTATGATATACTTGTTGTAACATTGCACAACTTTGGTCGAACCATTTTGTAAATCACATATTCCTTGGTTATTAACATCATCATGGTGGACCTACAAGCATAAACAATGACTGTAAACACGACCAATTAAGTAACATATTATTGTTTACACGGAAAGAATGCATGTCATCATCCTTACCAACTCTTTCAATCATGCCCTAAACTTATTTTCATGTTCTTTTTGTACTTCTGAATCAGTGAGATGTGAAAGTTCTCTTCGCAACTCCAGATCAAATTGTCTGCACTTAATAAATAATTATATTACCGAACCATGTACATAGAGAACTTAGTGTAACATATTATATATACTTACTCGATGTAGGGGTCGATCTCTGAGCAATTAAAAAGGATATAAATTTGTGATGCATCTTGCTCTCGATCTTCCAAGAGTCTTGATCGACAACTGCCAAAGGCATTCCCAAGTGGTTTAAATATCAATAGTTTGTTAGCTACCATAACTTGTTTTCCATCATCATTATGAGGTAGGCAAGTATAACGTGTTGGAATATGAGGTTCAAAGTACATAGATGAGAAATTTGAAATCTTTTTTAAAGTGTATGCCTCACAAATTGAACCCTCCACTCTTGCTTTATTCAGAACAATTTTTTTTGAGGTCAAACATGCATCTGTCAACAATATACATCTCTTAATACAATAAATTCTCAATAGCATTAGAGAGAAAAGTATAAATAAAAATATACCTTTCAAATAGGTACATCCACCGATATTGCACAGGACCACCAACCCTAAGTTCATATGACAAATGTATGATCACATGTTCAAGAACAACAAAAAATATTGGCGAAAATATCTTCTCTAGCTGACAAATAGCAGTGATGACATAATCCTCGAGATTCTTTACCTCAGTTACTACAACTTTTGATGCACACAATGTTCTAAAAAATCTACTCAACTCTGTAATACCCCCCATATAGGTTTGTCTAACATATTATAGAATGCTAGGGGAATCAACTGTTACATAATGACATGACAATCATGGCTCTTCAATCCATATAATTGTCCCTCGTCTATCTTTATAGCCTGAGCAATGTTAGAGATATATCCATCTGGAAATCTCAACTGTCTCAACCACTGACATACTTGCTTTACTTGATTTGGTCTAAGCACGTATCTTACCTTTGATTTCAGTACTTTGCCATTGTAGTCTTGGAGTTCCAATTCTGGTCTTTTATATATTAGTTTTAAATCCATACAGACCTTCAGATTATCCTTTATTTTTTCTTTGACATTCATTACCGTATTGAACATATTATCGAACATATTTTTCTTCACATGCATCACATCTAAATTATGTCGTATCAATAAGGTCAGCCAATATGATAGTTTCCAAAATATAGATTTCTTTGTCTAATTATGCTCCTTCCCAAATCCAAGAAAGGGTGTCGGACTACGGGCATCTGTCGGTCCACATGTAAAGTATTGCAATCGTCTTAAAATCTCTATGCTAGACAACCGTTTAGGTGGACCTTCTATTTCAGTTATGCCTGCTCGGAACACATTTCTTTATCATCGAAACAGATGGTCGCTGGGTAGAAATTGGCGATGATAATCAAACCAACACAACTTTCTTCCATACGCCAATCTAAAAGATTTTGTATCCTCCATGCAGTACGGACATGCCAACCTCCCATGTGTGCTCCAACCAGATAACATACCATATGCAGGGAAGTCACTAATTTTCCATCGAACAACAACCTTCATATTGAAGTTTTGTTTGTTGTGGGCATCATATGTGAAAACACTGTCATCCCACAGTATTTTCAGCTCATCAATTAATGGCTTAAAATATATATCAAGATTTTGGCCCGGAGAGGTCGGACCAGGGATCAATAGAAACAAGAAAAAATTTTGATGCTTCATACACAAGCTTGGAGGAAGGTTGTATGGGGTGACAAATACTAGCCAACACGAGTATGGGGTTGATCTACCCCCAAATGGATTGAATTCATTTGTACATAAACCGAACATAACATTTCTCACTTCTATTGTGAATGTCTGATAAGTATGATCAAAGTATTTCCAAGCTTTTGCGTCAACAGGATGCGTGATCTTGTCTTTATCATGTCGAACTTTATTTGCATGTGATCTTATGTGTTTAGTTGTCCTCGAAGAGATATACAATCTGCAATCTAGGGGTGAGAGGAAAGTAGCGGAGTGACTTGTATGACACTTCTTTTGACCTCGTGCTATCATTACCCATTGTCTTTGGCTTGAACCGAGGATGTTCACATGATGAACATGATATGCTATTTTCTTAATCTTTGAAATACAACATGCAGTGATTTGGACAAACATCTATCTTTTGATACTCCATACCTAAAGCATTGGCCATAACCTTCGCACGATAAAATTTTTATGGCAATTTATTATCTTTGGGCAACATACTCTTCACAATAGAACACATATGGTCAAAATATGATTGGCTTAAATTATACTCTGATTTCAAATTCAATAGTTGAAGAACTGCAGACAAGATAGTGTGACTTTCGCAACTATTCCACAGTGGCTCATCAGCATCTCTAAGTAAGACATAAATCTACTATCTGCATCATTTGGTGTTTTTTCCTCTACCCTAGTTAGTACAACACTAGGACCCATAGCAGAACACAGTTTTGGTCCTACGACATCAAATATCAAATCCACATATAGATTATCGTGCACCACATCCACCCGTACGTCAAAAACATTCCAAAATTCTTCACCATGAAGCGTTCAATTCTAATAACCACTCACAAAACCCTTCCTATATAGGTGATGTTTAACATTATGAGGTTCTACAAATCGATTATTTTTACATATCGTACAGGGGCACCTGATCTGACCGATGGAATCCACTATACTGACACTTGTCGTTGCAAATTCAATAAAACTGTCAACACCATCCATATATTCGAGCGACACCTTATTATCAACTATCATACGATACATTCATTCACGGTTTACAGCCATTTTATCCTATGATATTACGGATATTATCTTAACCAGTTAAAAGAGAATCATAATAATGCTATGATGAAAAAAATATCTAATTTAACATGCATTGATGGTAGATGTAATGATTTGATATATATATCACACACACACACACACACACACACACACACATATATATATATATATATATATATATATATATATATATATATATATATATATATATATATGATGTCATTCAATCACAAGAACTATAATGCATGCATTGATAACTTAATATTTTCTTGTGCAAAACCATCACATCATATTTACACTTATCACAAGGATATTTAGAATGATGAAATCACATTCATCAATACAATACATTCATGTGAAACATGTTTTCATGATACAATTTCACATGAAAGGAATAATCAAATTGAAAATAACTTCATACAAGCATGAATACAGACACATCAAACATAACAATATAATCACTCATTCATACCACAATAATGTCAAACATGTACCTACAACAAACACACTCTAATATCCCTCTAACTACTACCATGACTAGCATAGAATTTGAACTTCAAAATAAGAGCACTTCTATTTTCATACATTCAAATCATGCTCAGCATGATCTCCGAACTCCAGCAAAACAGTCCTAGATATCCACAACTAAGTGAGTGTGTGAACAGAAAAGTATTGCATTCAAGAAAATAAATAACTTGTGATGTGTCTGCATCACTTACCACAGGTATTTACCCAATTTGCATGCTTTTGCCTTTGCATTTTTCCTATTTCTTTTTACATAGCATTTTTAGCCGCATGCGATGCTTAGCACTAAGCATCGCGCAATTAGCTCAGCTATGCACCTGCAAAGCATAAATATACAAATGGAAACTCTGTTTCTTCAAATCAAACAGAAAATTGATCCCATAAATCAAAGGAGAACAAGGACTTTGTTTGGAGATGGGAAGGTGGCCAAGCACCTTGTGGCAAAAGCACCACGCATAGCCATGACAATGCTGGGTACCAAAGCCAACCCACTCATGCCCAAAGCATGCACAAGAGGCCTAAAGCTCCCCCCACTGTCCAGCACAACCATCGAACGAGTGAGCAAGCAAGTCGGGGGCACAAGCATGGTGAACACGAGAGAGGGGGAGCGCAGGGAGGGTCTTGCCCTCCCCTGCCGCAATAGGGAGATAGAGAATACTCGCAAGGGCTTTAGCCCCTACCGAACTGCCATGGCTGCCGACCTAATGGAATACTGGCAGGGGCTTCAGCCCCTGCCGAACGGCCATGGCTGTCCAAAAAGATAGACAGGCTGGGCTTTAACCACTGCCAGTCGGCAGGAAAGAAAAAGGAGGACAAGAAGAAGAAGACACGCAAAGGGGAAAGAGGTTACTTGCGAAGGCGACTGGCATTGCGGGTTACTCGATTAGGGTCGCCAATGAGAGCACATGAAGGAAAGAAGAGGATGAAGGAGTAGAAAGCAGTGGTGGTGGCATTGTCACCTGGCGGCGGTGCTCACCGACGACAGCAGGTCGGGAAAGGCGATGAGAGGGAGAGTGCTTGGGGGTTGGCGGCGGTGGCACACAACGGTGAGAGAGATGGAGTGAGGGAAAAAGAAGGAGGTGAAGGAGAGGGCGGCGGGCGGCGGGTGGTGGGCGACGGGCAGCGGACGATGGGCGATGAGCAATGGGATGAAACAAAAAGGGAAAAGAAAGGAGCTCGTATTAGGGTTTTACGTGAAATTTTGTGATAGATTAGCGACATAAAAATTCTATCACAAATATCATCGCAAATTTATGACGGAGTAGGGACGGAAAAATGTTGTCGCTCATTTGTCATGAAGTTGTGATGAAGTTTGAGACAAAAATTTTTCGTCCCAAATTTGCGACGGTGTTTGCGACAGAATTTTTTGGTCACTAATTCTGTAACTAATTCCAAATTTAGGGACAGATAGTTTTCTCTCGCTAATCTGTCACAACTTTACGATGGATTATTTCTGTCACAAATTTTCGTCGCTAAATAACATTTTTCTTGTAGTGTGCGATTTTCTCAATATACAAGTGGTTGGATACATGTAGCCATGTGCAAGAAATTATATTTATACACGTGTGTCATATTAAGGAATCTGAATATGTATTTTATGATGAGTTGAGATTTCATGAAAGACATCTACAACATGATCATTCTAATTACTTGTACATGAAAGTAACAGTGTATTTAAACTCTGAACCATGGTATTTATAGCATGCAGTTGAAGGCTCATGCTCTTATGAGTATAAGATGTGTATGCAACCATGGGCTATGAAAGAAAAAAATTTGTTTATCTGTTCTTTCTGAAATTGTTTTATGTGTTCTTTCTGAAATAAGTTTATGTGTTCTTTTTTGAAATCTGTATTTCTTTTTTATGAAAGAAATATTTTCTTGAGGCTTCATGGTTTGGCCGGCAGACCAGAGCTAGTGAAATGTAGCCTCGTTAGGCCTGTTCGTGACAGGCCTAATTCGAGCCTGCAGGGGGTCCCAACCGAGTGGACTCGGTTGGGAGACAATTTGGGTCAGCTTAAAAAAAAACTAAAAAGACAATTTCGAAAGAAAAAGAGAAAGGTTTTTTTTTTTATTAAAACTTTTTTTTCAAAAAGGGTTGAGTCGGTTGGCAGCCAGCCGAGGGAGTCTCAGCTGACTGTCAGACCCTGGTAGCACCTACACAGGCCCGACCTGGGCCTGTGCATGGTCTGCCAGACCCAGCCGAGTGACCTTGGCTGGGCTGGTTGGCCAGCCTGAGCTGGCAGGGTCCTGCCAGACCCAGTCCAACCAAGAAGCTGGACTGACGTAGGCTTGGCATCCCCCTATCCGGCCCAACTGGGTCTGATCAGACCAGACCTAGCCGACCACGGTCGGTTGGGTCTGATCTGAACCCCAGCCGACTGGGTTGGTTGGATGTTAAGGCCCTTTCAAAAAAAATAATAAATTTATAATGAATGGCATTTATTTATTTTCTAGAAACAAAGTTTTATAAATAAAAAGATATTTTGTTTTAGATAGGCGGGTGGCCTGTTTGGGTTCAGTCGGGTCGGGGCTTAACCCTAGTCGACGGTGTCGGTTAGGCTTAATAGGTCTACAAAGAAATTTTATGTACATTTAACACCTTAGTGTTATTTGAGTCTGGAATTAGATATTTATTATACATGTTAAAATTTTCAGATTTTGTTATGTACCTGTATGTGGATTTTAATACATGTTATGAATAAAAAATTTCACATGTTTTGAATTGATGTGACATGCTTAAGCACTGGGCTATATGAAGTTTGTTTCAAGTGCAGGTACACACATGAAATTTGTGTTGTTTTGCATGTACATAAATGCATGTGTGATCACTTGTCCAAATTGAGATGATTCATTAATGATAGCGTGCTTATGAAATGGTTTCATAAAAGCACATATACTTAAATGGTGAACATGCATATGAATGTTATATTTTATGCACATTGTTAATTGGTTAAATTGATATATATGAATGTGTATTTGAAGGCATGTTAACATCATTGCACATTGCTATGATTTTTGTATATGGTGCATCGATGATCGAATGAATCATCGTAGGCCTGGTGAGCCTTGAGCTTTAATTTTTCTCCTATTTTATTTATTTCAAATGCATCATAAAAAATGAATTAATGTTATTGCACTGTTCTATGTTTTTTCGCGAGCGGTGGTCCCGTGATGGTTCTCGCAGAAAAATATGCAAGTTTGTGTTTTTATTTGCATACTAAATTTGTAAATTAAAGAATTGATTATTAATAAGAAAGTAAACAAAAAAGAATAGTGTAATATATGTTCTGAGATCTCTTATCGTTAGAATGAGAATCTTAGAGTTTCAGATTTAGAGGACCATGAGGATACAAAAACTCTGTGTGCATTATTGATTACCCCTGAACCTGATATTGAGGTTCTTTCTCCTGATCACGGTTTTAGGGAGAATCCGTCAGTTTACCTGAGGGTGGTGTGTAAACACAACTATTATTTTGGTATATCAAGAAAGTGACATTATTGGATGTGGAGGTCCTTAGTATCCCAACATTAGATGTGGAGGTTTAATGTTCTGAAGGTGATTCGGTCGAGGGCTAAGTTTGAAATTCATTTATAAAATACAACTTGTGTGTTAAGTTACCTTGAAAACCCTACTTGATCTTAAGAATTTTACACGTTTGGTGTATCCGCGAGCAACGATAGTAAAAAGAAGAACTTAAATTATGTGCATTCTAATAGAGATATACATATAATAAGAGAACTTAATCAAAGATAATAAAGTATTCATTCATGTGCACAGACATCATGTATTTTTCTGTTATGCATTAAATCATGCATATTTACCTGCTTCTCTACTTGTCCTGTATGATTGAATGCATGATAGTAAATTATTTTGCATGCTGAATGTTTTAAATGCTTATCTAAACCATATTATTATTGCAATAATATTTTTTAAAATTATTGCATGAATTCTTATTTATATTATTTATGCTTATTTGTTTCATCAGAGAGATTCGTACATAATATTTTTTAAATTTTTGACACTTTTACTTTTGTGATTTTCGCAGTCGCATAGGATTAGTGAAATGACTCGTTTTTTAGAAAGCTACGAGTGTTACACGTTTGTTATACAACTTCACAGATGGATAGCGTGACTCTGCTTTTTTTTACTTTTTCTTTACATTTAATTGTCTATGTAATCTGATTTTCTTATACGATTGTCTCGATATCATTATTTCTTAATTAATAAAAATTTGATGATAAATTTAAGATGCCTAATCGTTTGTTTGGTTATCCAATGAAAAGTAAAACTGTAAAAGCTTCGAGTCTCTCAAAAAAAATTCACAAGGATTTTAAAAAAAAAATCTATGTTTTAAAGGGATATGAGCTGGGGTTGTTACAATCATGGCATTCATGCTATCAAAGATGCGGCGTGCATTCATGCTATCAAAGATGCGGCGTGCATTAACTAAGGAGTTCCTGAGGCGTCGTGCCCGCACAAAGATACATAATAATGAGCCAATCTGCCATAATCCAGAGCACCCATATTAGCACAAGCCGAGAGAATGACAACCAACGTGGCTTCGTCCGGCATCACGCCATCTCCCGCATTCTCTGAAACAATACCATGGCTTCATCTGGCGAACCGCGGTGCACGCAGCCGTCAATGATGGTATTCCAAGATATCAATTCTGGTTGGGGCATCTCAACAAACACTCGCCGTGGATCTTCGATGCGCTTACACACAGTGTACACGTGAACAAGAGTGTTCCTAACGAAGGGATGAGCATCCAAACCATGCTTCACACAGGCGGAATGGATCTGCCCGCCCAGTGCAAGCGATGGCAGCTGCCCACATATCTTAAGCAGGAAAGAAAAGGTGAAGTTATCGGGCAATGGAGGCGGCGTCACGGCCGATTCCGAAGCTTCCTGGATAAGAAAGGCTTCCATGGGGTTGTTGGTTCTTCCCAATCCTCTTATCATGGTATTCCAAATAAACCCATCTGGGTTGTCCATCTGATTGAACACCGAGAGGGCATAGTCCATCGCTGCTGCTGCTGCTTCCACACAACAGAAGAGAATGAGCTTGCTCACCACCAACACATTCTGATGGAGCCCCCCCGTCTTCACCACTTGAGCGTGCACCATGTTCACGCCCTTCATGTCGGTGCAGCGCTGGATGAGATGGATCAACCTCTCCTCCAACTGTTTGCTGCCATCATCTTCTCCACTCCTTGGCAGCGTCTTGAACAATGTTGCTAGAGACCCTGCGGGGTTGTGGAGAGCAGAACGAGTGACGAGTGACGATTGACAAGGTATGGGCAATTGTAACCTAACCAAATCGGCCAAGCAGTTGAGCACCCAATTCATACAACGCTTTGCTCTCATTATAATTCCCAACATAAGCTTCAGTTTTGCGTCACTGGTTTTGGAGGTGTACGCGCGCATATCGGAACCGTTTGGCTGAAACCTGAAGGGCTCTGCTGCTATACCTGTACTTAAGGCTGTGTTTGGGAGGAGGTATTTGGAGGGTTTTTAAAGGAGTTGGGGAAAATCAAATTACAAGAATTCAAAGGAATTGGTTTCGAAGAAAAATGTGAATTCTGTTTTTTTTTTAGTTTGAAAGCACTAGGAACTCAATTTAAGGATTCCGGCTTTTACTTCCTCTTCGTTCCTTATCTTCAAGTGTGTAACGTGGGCTAACATCTAAGTATCCAGTTCCAGTGTTCATCTCTAATGACTAAACACTCCTTTGGAACGAAGGGTTCGTGAATCGGGTTGGGGCATTTTGGGTACTTTAAGAATTTGCGCGCATAGGCACACGCCATTTTTGGGGTGTCCCCTTGAGGGGACATGCTGACACAGACACTAACAAGTATGATCTTATTTTATTTATATTTTAATCCTTTTTTTATTTGTTGAATAAAGCATGCATTTTAATTATTAAAATATCAAAAAATAGTTTTTAATTGATTAAAATTAAAAAAAAAAAATCATGTCCTTGTGTCCTATTTTCTTAAAAAGAAATTTGAACTTGTCGAATGAACTCGCATCACATGTCCTCGTGTCCACGTTTCTTTGCGACAACAGTAAGACGCCTCCTATTAACAGAAAATGCATACATCTAGCTAACACCAGTTAGCATGGACCATTTTATGTGATGCAACTCAAAGTTTCCTACGAGACATTCTTGCATATGTTGAGATGAGTCGTGAGATTTGAGGGCCTCACCATTTTATGAGATTTGAGGGCCTCCATTTTATGTGAAATATAAGCGTTATGCTACTCAAAGTTTGGTGGACATGGATATGAATTCTTATTTTTTTCTCAAATTACCCAAAATTTAAACTTTTTTTTCATACTTGCGTCCAGTTTGAGATCCATATTTGGGGGCTAAAATCCATAATTTTTTTATAAAACTTTCATAATTAGATCTAATATCACAATGATTAAAGCTTTTATATATAAAAAATATGAATTCTTATTTTTTTCTCAAATTACCCAAATTTTAAATATTTTTTTTAGTTTTTAGATTTATATTCGAAGTTAAAATACATAATAAACATGTTAAACCACTCATATGGTTGGGCGGATTGAGGTTGGTTCCACCAGGTAAGGACTGTCGAAACTCAGATCAGCCACACGTTCAATTGATCGAACCTTAGGCAACAACCTAAGCTCCAATGTGAGTGCATACGACCTACTAGAGGTTTTTTCACTTAAGAAAAGAAGTGAGAGGGATGAGCCCTAGAGAGAGATAGAGAGAAGAGAGGGACCGAGATTTGGAGAGAGGGAGACACCCCTTAGAGAGAGAGAGAGAGAGAGAGAGAGAGAGTTTTAGATTTTTATCAACATACTTCTAAGCTAAAAACAAGGCATATATAGGCCTAGAGGGCCTCATAAACCCTTTATGTAAATTACCAAAATAATTTAAATGATCTATTAATTCTAGTTAAACCTTTATAGACATAGGCTAAATCTAGATAAGCCTTCTTTGACTTGTCTATTTCTAAAACTCTATCTTCCATAAATAGACCAATACCTTTGTCATCTCTCTTTCTATTATTAGGGCCATATTAACCCAACTTGTATGACCTTCTATTGAACTCCAAAAATAGGTTAAACATCCCTTGAGTGGGCCCCACCAATCTCTAAGGGTCCAAAATTATGGGAGGGTGCCCCATATGTGGGCCCCAGCTGCCCAATCAAATGGATCCTTGGATTTGAATCAACACGACCCATATCGGATAATAAGGGTATTGTCTTTAAACAATAAAATGATATCATTAGTATATTCATATCCAAATAAACCTCATATGACATTTATTTATCAATCAATATACATGCGGATCAAAATTTTCATAATGAATAAACATGTTTATCTAATTCACAAATATAGATACAAAATGATACTTGAATCTAAAAAAATTGAATATGGGTCAAGATCCAATAAATAAATAAAAATGGGTCTGAACAAAAAATGGTTTAGTAAGGGTCTAAACCATTGCCAAAAAAGTAAAATTTAACAGCATATGCATATAACACTTTTAGGAATACTAATAACAATAGAATCTAGAGAAATGCAAGAGGATTTGTAATACCCATAATTTTTCAGTAATTATTTTAACAAGTAAATATAATTTTTATGTCTAATTTAAGGATTTTTATTCATTCAAGTATGCATTGGAATTAGAATTAATTGAGTTATTAATCCGAGAGGTTAATCTCACTTGAATTAGGATTTTAACTAGAGTTATTTTGAGATTCAAATTTAACTTGGGGTTAAATTCATGCAAATTAGAATTTAAATGAAATTTGGATTTTGATTTAATTACAAATGAATTTGGATTTAGTAGGTGGAGTTAGATCCAAATTAGTTTTAAAACTAATTGGATTTGGATTTGGTATGAAATCCAAGATTTAAAATAGATTTAAAATAGATCTAAAATCAAAATTAGAAATTAGAGAATTTATTAAATTAAATAAAACCTAATTAATTAAGTAAGTTAATCCAAGAGGGTGGTATGCCCCTCTAGGTGGTCCCATAATCCCTTGGCTGGATACTACTTTCTAAAAACTTCAATTCCTTTGAAATCTCATGAAAAAAAGAAAATAATTTTTTTTCAAAACTTACCAAAAACAAGAGTCAAGGCTTTGGTAAGAAAGCCTGGAATCTAAAATTGGACTTATGTAGCAAGTAAGGGAAGTAAGGAGACCCCATGGGAAGTCCCTACCTACTTGGAACTTATATATATATATATATATATATATATATATATATATATATATATATATATATATATATATATATATATATATATATAACATAGAAAGAATGAAAGTCGAGGAAGAAAAAAAAAGTAAAATAGAAACTTTTGAAAACAAAAAGGAACTTGTGTTAGATTTTTTTTTTTGAGTTGGAAAAAATCCAGGAAAGGGGAGACAACCCACCCTCTTTCCATTATGAATAAAGGAAGAAAATAAAGGGTTTTAGAAACAATTTCCAGCCTTCAAATAGGGGACCCAAAGGGGGGTGCCCCCCACTTCTTTTTTTTCTTCTCCAATTGGGAAAACTTCCCCCCTTGGAATTCTCTTTTTTTTTATCTTCTTTCTCTTGTGTGGAGGGTTGTCCAACAACCATTGGTGGTTTTACCTTGAAGCTGGTTGTGTTTTGGAGGTATTGTTTTTGTATTTTGAGACAAAAAGCGAAGGGTTTTGCCAGTTCAGAACTACTTGCAAGGTAGGTGCATCAAACACATAGGCATGGATCGATCTAAACACATGAAATATACATAGGGGTTATACCAAGATCTGAGCTAAGGGTGGATCAAACCTTGGAACAACCAAAATGGATTTGGTTTTGGTTTCTAAAATCAATTTTTGCGAAACCATGTCACCATAGTTGATTTTTGAAAACCAATTTTATAAAACCCAAGATTGTTTTTAGCAATTAAAATGAATAAATGTTGAACTTTATCTGGATCGATGACATGAGTGCAATTTCTTGGTTTTCTTGAAATTCTTGATTTTGAATTATTATGAAATTAAGTCTCAAGTTATGAAGAACATTGCAAGAATAATTATAAAATTTAAAATATGTGGACAAACAAAAAAGTAAATGATTTGTATATTTTTAGATTACGGATATTGGATTTGGATCTAACCCAATTAAGTTAGATATAATCCATAATATTCAGATCTAAGTAGGGATGGATTAGATTGGATATAATTGAGGATAGTTGGATCTAATCTTATCAGATTGGACCCAAAGGGCCGGACACTCTGAATAATGACATTATTGTTTCGATAAAATTATGGTCGATTGGTGGCTCACCTATTAAATCAGAGCTTATCTTAACGTTCTTTATTTTGAGTGCATCGAAATTGACTATCAAAATGTCTAAATTGGTGTTGATTTGATCATTTTATCATCGCCTAAAGTTTATGCCTAATTGTAGGTCAAAATCAATGTTTTTTGACATCAACTAAATTTTCTTACTGATCCGTGTATGTACAATTAAATCTAAGACCACCATGGCGATCTATGTTTTGAGAGCTATCAAAACAACTATTTAAATGTTGAATTCTTTTGAGTCTTTGGGTCTATAGGCCTCCTAGAGGGTTACCCTATTATTGAAGCCTAAGTCAGGGTAAAAAGTTCTCGCTTTTCTTCTCTAGCTTAATTAATTTTAAAATCTTATAAATTATGACCCATAATTTACTTTTTTATTTTATTATTAAAGAAAATTAATAGATATTAACCTCTTATATTAGAGATGGGACTCTTGTTTAAGCTCATCTATAAATAGAGGTCTTTATGAGGAGAATTAACAAGGTTAGTTCTCCATCATTCTCCTATTTTCATTAGAGTTCTCTAATCTCTCTCTCTCTCTCTTTCATCTTCTTCCTTCTTTTTGGAGCTTTTTCAGCAACCATTAAACCTATGAAACTTTTGGTGGTGGTGGTGTAGAGATCAGAGTACCTGGTTTCCTTTCGGTTTAGAGGATCTATCACTTTTTCAGGTAAGATTTATATAATAGATATTTTTTACGTACATTAGGCATGCATATATGAGTTATATTTATTTCGGGCAGCATATTTACATGTCTGAATCTGTTATACATGTTTTATTTTATAACGAAATCACTATTTGGGTTTGAAGAAGGCAAATCATGAGTTTTTCATAAAAATGATTTTGAAAAACATGCCTAAATAGGGTTTCTTTGTTGGTTCCTATTAGATTCAGTCGTAATTTGATTATTATTGGTGATATTCATAAGTTAAACCCATATTATATCTGATTAAATTTAAAATATTGAGTTTTTAAAGGTTTTATGGATTCAAGAAGATTTTTCACAAAAATATTTTCTGAGAAATCTAAGTTTGTGATGACTGATATGTTATTCCCGACCAGTTTTGAAAATAAATCTATATTTTTTTAAATATCAGTTCAAAAAATCTAAATAAAAATACTTGATTAATATGTGCATCTTGCTCTTTATTTTAGAATCTTACCTGATTTGGATTTGTATTGAGGGAGAACCATTCATTCTAATAGAGCTCCAATTTTTTGCTCTGGTTACAGGACTATTTTGACCTATCTCTAAGAAAGGTAAAAACACCCAAGTAAAATGACTCTAAATATTTTATAAAAATATTGGGTGAAGATTATCATATAATAACAAACTGTGTAAAAAGAGTTTTGCCAAAAATGTTTTCTATAAATTCTAAGAAAATCTTTAATTTGATAAAAATCTTGCAGTTTACAGATTCTAGATCAAAACTTTGTTAGAA
This sequence comes from Nuphar pumila, assembly GCF_984573655.1. Taxonomy (NCBI): domain Eukaryota; kingdom Viridiplantae; phylum Streptophyta; class Magnoliopsida; order Nymphaeales; family Nymphaeaceae; genus Nuphar; species Nuphar pumila. The sequence continues at coordinate 50,259,786 of NC_143265.1, read as the reverse complement.
AAGGGTTCCATAAAAGATTTTTAATTATTTTTATATTTATTATTTTTGAGATCGGTTTATTGGGTTGTATTCTTGACAGGTACAAGCAGACACAATAAAAATATGGTGATTTTATATGTGATATGTTATTTATGATAGATTTTATAAAAATGGGTCATCAAAAATTTAAATTTCCGTGACGACTTATGCTTGTAGTTAATTAGTAAACTTATTTGGGTCTTATGGTTTTAATGTTTTTTTATGATATATACTTCATATTATCAGTGTTAATAGACTCTAGTAAATCATAAACAAAGGGCTAAATGTTTAGAAAGATGTAAAGTGATGCAAGTTGTAATTAAAAGATACTACCAAATCTTGATTGTCTTGTAAATAAACTGTTTTGATTGATTCCAAAAGAGAGTACCTTTATTTATATAATTATGTTTAGCATGTTTAGCTTGTTTAATATCTGAATTAATTCTTGACTTAATAAAGATTTAATGATTTATGTTTGAGAGAATCAAAACCTCGATTTTACATAAATCTATTTAGGGTTTTGAGCTCTTTCTTGACTTTTGATTCTTCCAAAAGCATATGTTGTTGAGATATGATTTTTCTAAATTATGTACAACATGAATTGAATTAAGTTAAGCATATTTTTATCGTTCAACCATGTCGACAATTGGACATAATTAAAAATATACAAGTCTTTTCGATTTGGGCTTATGCGGATCTAGCTCGGGAAAATCGACTTATGTGTTTTTGGTTATGGGTTAGTTGTAGTGGATTCATTGATTCAATTTGATATCATGAATATTTTAATTAAGTCTGATATGATTTGAGTACTGAAAAATCAAAAGATTAATTGAAGTCATGTCAATTTGCTTGGTGAGGGTTTATAAGAGCTCTTATCGAGAAAGTCGGGTTTATAGCTTTAATTATGTTTTGATGTTTTCTCTAAACTTTTCATAAATTTAATTTTGAATTATATCAGATACGATATAAATATTTATGATAGAGATAATGGTAAGTTAGATTGCAATTGGTAAGTTATGGTTGTGGTGAGAGGATGCCCTATTTCTAAGAAAAAGGCTCCTACACATGTTTTTGTTGTACGATTTTAGGGTACTCTAGCCACAAGACCTAAATAATTTGACAGTAATGTTAAAACTGTGGTTCTCAGATTGATTCATATTTGTGATATTGATACATGCTTATTTCTGAATAATGAAATTATGTGATACTGCATGGGTAAATTATTGAATAACATGTTGACATGATTTTTTGCTTATGAAAATACATGTTATGCTTTGAGATGCAGTATTTGTGAAATGCATACAGGATGATATAAATCCTACAAGGTTGCATGAGCACTTTAAGTGCTCAATAAAATAATAATTTATGGTTTCAAAGAGGAAGCAATGAGATGGCAATGCATTAGTTTAAATGGTAGATGCATTTACCTCTGACCTAATTAATAAAGATAACCCTGTGATATATTTTTGGGTATGCCTTTACCAATGTATATTGAACTAGAATGATTGTTGGTCTACCTTAGAGAGGGTAGGTGGTATAAAACTCTTTGGGCCCTATTTTTTCTTATTATGCTGCAAGGGGCAATGCCTCGACGGCCCCCCAACCTAGAAAATTTAAGGGGACTAGGACTGTCTCTTATATCCTAGCGAGCATGTTCTTAGTACTTCTATAGAAATGAGTGATCATGATCATCGTTGTGGCACGAAGCCACGCACACGAGTAGATTCTCTTTGAGCATGCTGCTACCTCTCACGGCTTGACTTTGATCTTGAGAAAGATGACTCATTCAGCTACTCGAAAAATTAAAATACCAGGCATAATAAACACCCGAGTAGTCTAGTTTATTTCGTGTTGGTCCTACGCATACCCGATAGACATTTGGTAATCAAATGGAACATAAATTACTTGCTTACTTTACTTTACTATACTTTTATTAGGTTCATATAATTTTGTGGATTCATGCATATTATTGAATACCTTGATTTCAATTTGAATGCAGTTATGTGTGTTTGAGATTGTTGTATCATGCTTGTGTATATTTTTAGAATCATGAATATATGAACTTCCTGTAAAATCGTTTATCTACCAATTAAATGTTGAATGTAGTTCTTTGGTGATCGATTCATATGATGCAAACTTTATGTATTGTATCTTGCATTATATAGCTGTGTAAATTTTACTGAGACTCTTGAAAGTCTCATACTTTCAAAATAAAATATTTTTCAGAAAATATGTGATATGTAGAGCGAGTGCATGATGCTAGAGGAGGCTATGAGAGCTTATGTTTTTAAGATCCCAGGGGCTACTTGTCTTATTTTAATTTGATATTCATTGACTATTTAATTTTCTACTTTTAAACAATTGCTTGAATGGTTTAATATTTAAATGAGACTATCTCATATTTCAATTAATTTCTCTTATGGGTGATTGAATGATAATGTTTTAAAATGTAATGTGTCTGGGAGATTTAACAAAAATTTAGTTTATTAAATTGATTTTAAAATCAATATTTTTTGTTATATTTGCTTACATAATTAATAAGTTAAGGATTTTGTCATTTGGATGCTTTATTCTTAAACTTTGTTCTAAGGAGCTATTAAACGATGATGTATGCACAACGGTGAACTTAGATTTATAACTTCTTCTATGTAATGGTTCAATCGGATTTGTTAATGGTGGTTCTGGATCTGGTACTCATGCTTGTGCTGAGGTGGGCCGTTTAGTAGTTGGTATAGTTGGAATATGTCTGTTAGTGAGACTGTTGCATCATTACATTATAGAAAAGAAAAATATAATTAACAATATGTATAAGTTTGGTTTTTTTTTTAATATTTTTGGGTTAAAATTTGTCGGGCCGTTATAGGTTTGACAAAAAACAAGATTTGAAGCCTTAAAGCAAACATCAATTTTGAAGTAGATTAGATCTATGATTGAGTGTTGGATCTCAATTATTTTTAGCATATTTAATGTATAAATGATGTGTTATGTGTTACGAGCATGATTCTTAAGTTCGGAAATTTATTTGGGCTTAAATTTTGGTTTAAATCAAGTATATTATTTTATAAAGGGATTTAGGCAAAATCAGGTTAGGGTTTTTTATTATATGCTAAAAATAAGTTAGTATCAACAAGTTAATTAGTTAGTTTCATGTTAGTGTTATTAATTAGCATGTTAGTATATATGCAAAACCATGATTTGATGTCTTGATTGGTTTTCATGTGATTAATGGATAGATGCATATCTATTTGGATAGATCCATAATTGAAACATGATTTAGGAATGATGCATGTTGATGTTATAATTGTTGCTAGCATAAAAAACCTTAAATAATTACCAAAATATACTATAGATATGTTTAGATTATCTGCAAATATAGTTGATCATGTTTTGATATCATCCTTGATCTTGATTATTGCATGTATCATGAGTTTTTCAAATCACTGTTATGTTGTTCTCATTTTTAATCTAATCAGTTTTGTAAAAAAAATATTTCTCTCAAAATATTAATCGACAAAATAAAAATAAAAATACTATGATATTCTACACATCTAGGGCTTGATTTTATAATCTTATTTAGTCTCGTTTGAGTCATTATTGAGAGTGAAACGACTCTTACAACAAAGTATACATTTTTTGTCCTGGTTGTAGTACTATTTTGACCTATCATTTTAAAAATTATAGAAACCCATTCAAAATGACTTAAAACAAATTGTGAAAAATTTGAGTGGAAGACAATACACAGAAAAATACTCTGCAAAAAAGATTTTATCAAAATAGTTCACAATAAATCCTATGAAATTTCTCAAGTTGAAAAAAAGCTTTGCAGGTTAGAAAATATGTCCTATAATTTTTTTGGACAGATGTCTGTTACAGAATTTTCATGGATTTATGGAGAATGATTTTGGTATTAAAATTTTGGTGGTTTGTTTCTGACATGTTAGGGCAACTCCAGTTAAATTTTGGATGCAAAAACTATTTTCTGTGATTTTTAATAATTTTTTCAAAATCATCTAAATTGGGATTCAAATTTCTCAAATAACATGTGTTAATGCCTAATTGTTTTTCTATATTACTAAGCATGATGAGTGATAGTTAAGACATGATTTATGATATTTTGTGCATGTTAATTGAATATTCTTCATGTTGAATCATGTATGTTAAGAAGTCATATGACATGTATGAGAATGTGCTTTATGCATCATGAGGCATGATCCTGAGAAAGAATTTAATGCACATGTGATTTCGTTGAATGAGCATAGTTATGGATGAAATTATGCATGCAACCTTTATGTAAACATGTAAGAATGTAATTCGGTATATGCATGAGGACAATAAATATGTGGCATGGGTATGAACATGGCTCATGAGTTAGCCTAGGTTCGATGAAACCCCATGTGTGTTTGTTGAGCACCAAGAAAAGAAAAGACTTAAAAAGATATGCACATAATCACATAATTGCCTCAAGGAGGCTATACTCAAAGTTACCCAGAGATGGGGTTTGTACTGCGAGCAATTTGAATGGGTTAAGAAACAACATTGTATTATAAAAGCATCCCCGAGTGGAGCTTGGGCTAGTGAGCCTATATGCTAAGAGAACTTAAAATTAATTTATAAGCTTAATTTTAAATAAAACCTAATGACCTATTCAAACCCAGGACCACTTTTGAGAGGGTGGTGGTATACTCGATCGATAGTTTGTTGCTTTGGAGAGTTAGTCATCTCTGTTGGCCTCCAGTCATCGGTCGTATGAGGTTGTACTACCGTGTGACCTAGGTGGTATGTCCCAAATTTCTGTAAAGTATGAATTAATTCCGTATAAATCACTAAGTTCTTTCAGTCATGAACTGCTTCAATAAAAAACTCTAAAAGAAAGTTTGTAGATTCTTCTAATCAATGAGACTAATAATTTATATGGTATAACACACACCTCATTGGATTGGTTGAATTAGAGTTAAGAATCTCGAGTATGTACCCTTCATAACGAGAAAGGAGAAACAAAATATTAAGTACTGAATCACTAGCATTACTATAGTTTGTGCATGATTGTAGGGTTTATCATGAATTGTATGTTTACTTTTAAAGTTATGCCTAGTAGGATAACTGACATGAATATTGACTGTAAGCATGCTTGGTTGTAAATATAAGCATTGGACTTATATTGTTATGTTGTGTTACATGCTTTAGTTGATTGTCTGAAGATGTACTAATGCTTATCTTTTGTATTTGAGTTATATTCATGTTTATATCGTTTGATGTATCCTATTTGGGTTGTGAATTAATGCCCCTTACTTTAACATTTTTCAGATAATGTATGAACTGGTGTGATGGTAGGTTGCTCGACGGCGTCAGACAAATCACCATTGTTCTCTTTTTCGGGGGATCCAACTTCATTTTGGATATTTTTATATTAAGTTAGATTTTTGTTGAGACATGTAAGCTCTGAATTTATTTGAGTATTGGTTTGAATTAATTTTTTTAATTAAGTTCTTTAAATCCAGTTGTGTGTGTGTGTTGATGTTAGGGTCGGACCTGTAAAGAGGCCAACGAGGCTTGGGCCTTAGGGCTCAAAAAAGTTTTAGGGGCCCATTTTTAAGGCCCGAGCTCCCCATTTGTTTAGAAAAGGTTCGGGTAAAGGACTGGACCCAGATCCTTTACCTAACCCGGATCCGATTAAACATTAAAAACCCATGCGCCCCCTCGTCTTCTTCAATCTAAAACCCCTGCGCCCTCTCGTCTTCTTCAAGAAAAATTCAGTATATTTGAAATTTCAGAAATGTGGGCCCATATTTAAAATTAGGGGCAAAAAAGTTGGGCCTATTTCAGCGCGGTGTAGCTAGAGGATACAATGGAAGCCAAGCTCTCGACCCAAGCATCTCTCCCAAAAGGAAGCTATCATTGGTGATCTCCTCTATCTTATCCTCCAACCATCTCCTACTCTCTCTCTCTAGAGCGGCCATAGCGTTGAAGCGGTGTCTCCCCTCTCAACTGTCTTTCACAAAGATGGTGCTTCCCTGCAATAGCTCTCGATTGGGAAGATTTGTGATGATAGTCATTGTGCCTCCCAAATCCAAGTGAGTTTGCATGTTTTTTTGTCTCTTGAATGTTGTGTGAGTTTTTTCATTTTTTCTCTCCTTTGGAAGGGGTGATGGAAATCATGTGAATTTGTACTAGATGTGTTTGTTTCCACATGAATCCATTTGAGGGTTTTGGTTTGGGATTCATTTTTTTACTGCCCAAAAGAAGGTCGATGCATTTTCTAGGGAATTTTGTGGTGGGGTGTGATGAAAGTTGTGATTGTGTGAAGTGTTTTGTTTTTTGGTGCTACTTCATGAGATTGGTTTCTTGGATTTCTGATTTCTTTTTGACGCCTGCATTTTCAATTTGGGTTCCTCATTTGCTTTCCAGAATTTGAGATGCACCTTATGAAATCTCCCAAGAAATTGAAATTTGATACTTTTGTATGTTAAATGCGCATTAATTTTTAGGTCGTTAATTATAGGTATTTTTGTTAAATTCTGATTTCTAATTTGTGATTTGTTAATTACAGGTATTTGTGATTTGTGATTTATTAATTATAAGCAACAAATAATGCCTCCTAAGCATAAATATGGTGCTCAAAAGAGAAAAAGAAGAGAAAAGGAAGCAATATTAATTCAAAGTCAAACTGGAGCTATCAACAAATATTTTAATAGAACTGTGAAACCAAATGAGGAAGCCCATGAAACCGTGGATCTAAATGAAAATGAGGAAGCCCATGAATTCATGGATCTGAATGAAAATGAGGAAGTCTATGAAACTATGCATTTGAATGAAAATGAGGAAGTGAATGAAATTATGGACTTGAATGAAAATGAGGAAGTGAATGACATCTTGTTTCAAGAAACTAAAGATGGAACTCGAACTGAAGAGATTAAAGAAACGGAAGATTCAACTACAAATTTAGAGGATTGTGCAAATTGGAATAACATCAATATGAAACTTTAAGATTTTTTAGTAGAAATGGATCCAAAGAAAGTGGATGACATCTTATTTCTTAAAGATAGAAACAATAGGCATTTTGATTCATCACATTATACACGTGTACTGACAAATGGGCAGACATCTGATAGAAGATGGGAAATATATTCTATCTCTTTAGATAAAATATTTTGCTTCTGTTGCAAGTTGTTCAAAACAACACAAATGATAAGCAGAATGAGGCAATTGGGCAATCATGGATACAACGATTGACATAATATGCATAGAAGTCTTAGAAATCATAAAGCTAGTAGAGATCATATGGAATGCATGTTTTCTTGGATTGATTTAGAAAAGAGACTCAAAACAAACCAAACAATTGATCAGAGTGTGCAAGTTCAAATCAACAAAGAGAGGCAGCATTGGAGGCAAGTTTTGACAAGAATAATCTCCATTGTGAAAAGACTTGCCAAAAACACTTTAGCATTTCGAGGAGATAATGAGAAACTCTATGGTGAGAACAATGGCCTATTTTTGCAAATAATAGAAATGGTTGCTGAATTTGATCCAGTAATGGAGGAGCATGTTCGGCGTGCTCAAGCACGAGAAATTCAGTATACATACCTTGGACCCAAATTTCAAAATGAGTTAATTTTGACATTAGCCAACGAAGTGAGAAGTGCAATCATTGCGAAAGTTAAACATGCAAAATATTTTTTAGTAATTCTTGATTGTACTCCTGACGCGAGTCATGAAGAACAAATGTCTCTAGTACTACGATGTGTTGATGATTCGATAGACACACCAAAAATAGAAGAATATGGGATTGAATTTTTGAAGGTGGATGATACATCAAGACTTGGATTGTCAACTGAATTGAAAAATGTGCTAACTACACTTGGGCTTGATATTGATGATATAAGAGGGCAAGAGAATGACAACGATGCTAACATGAGTGGAAGACACAAAGGTGTCCAAAAAAGAATACTTGAAATGAATCCTAGAGCTTTCTATACTCCATGTGGTTGTCATAGTCTTAATTTGACAATTATGGATATGGTGGAATGTTGTCCTAAAGCTAAATCATTCTTTGGAGTAGTGCAACGCATCTACACATTGTTTTCTTCTTCTCCAAAGAGATGGAATTTTTTTAAAGATATGGTACCCGGTCTGACTCTAAAGCCATTATCACAAACACGGTGGGAAAGTCATGTTGAGAGTGTAAAAGCTATAAAAGATCAAACTACACAAATAAGAGATGATTTGCTTGAATTGGTTGAAAAAAGTGAAGATTCCAAAACAAAGAGTGAGGTCGAGACCTTAGCAATTTTTGATTTGGAGAATTTTGAGTTCTTACTTGGAATGATGATTTGGTACAAATTGTTATATGCAATTAATAATGTCGGTAAGTTTCTTCAGTCTAAAAGTATGGATATTGGCATTGCAGTCAACCTCTTACAAGGACTTATTGTATTTCTTGATGAATATATAAAATGTGGATTTTCTAGTGCCATGGATGAAGCTAAGAAACTAGCAAGTGACATGGGGTTTGAACCTAAATTTCAAGAAAAATGCATAACCTGAAGAAAGAAACAGTTTGATGAAAGTGGCGATGTAACACTATCAAGTGAAGAATCTTTTAGAGTAGAATATTTTATGTTTATAATTAATCAAGCTCGATCTTCCCTTCAACTCCGGTTTGAACAATTTAAACAATATGAAGAGACTTTTGGATTTTTGTTAAACTTAGAGAAGTTGAAGACTGAAGCCGATCCCTTAAATAGCTTAAAGAAGTATTGTGAGAAGCTTGAGAAATTTTTAAGTCATGATGGACATTCAGATATTGATGGTTATGATTTATCTACAGAGTTGATGACCCTGAGGTGTTATTTAACCACTGAAAGAACGACAATTGATGTACTGCGTTATTTGGCAAAAATGAATGGTTTATTCCCAAATGCTTATATTGCTTATAAAATTTTGCTAACAATATCAGTTACCGTTGCATTAGCAGAAAGAAGTTTATCAAAATTGAAGTTAATCAAGAATTATCTTGGACCAACTATGTCTCAGGACATATTGAATGGATTGACTATGTTGTCAATTGAGAAAGAAATGGTTGAACAACTTGATTATACTGATTTGATAAATATTTTTGCATCTAAAACAGCTAGACGAGTAGTGTTTAAGTAGTTTATATAAATATTTTAGACATTGTTATTTGATATAATATAAATATTTAGAATATCATATTTGTTTAGTAAAAATATAAATCTTATCGTTATTTGAATGATGATACTATCAGGTTGTGTCTTATTCTCTTGACTTTCTTGTTTCACTGTAATTTCTTATTTCTAATTTATGTTAGTAGTTAATTTTTGTTAGTTAATTACTATTAATTATTGTTAGTTAATTGATGTTATTGCTAGTTAAATCTAAAAATAATATAAATATTTGTATTAGTTAATCTTTGTTAATTAATGTTGAACAACTTGATTAAACTGATTTGATAACTATTTTTGCCTCTAAAACAATAAGACGAGTATTGTTTACGTAGTTTATATAAATATTTTATACATTTTTATTTAATATAATATAAATATTTGGAATATTATATTTGTTTAATGTGAATGCAAATTTTATTGTTATTTTGATTCTTTAAAAAAAAAATTAGAGGCGCCGCCCCCGAACTCCTACTATTAATAGGGGGGCCATTTTTTCCCTCTGCCGTAGGCCCCATAAAACACAGGTACGACCCTGGTTGATGTGTTATTATAACCGTTCTAAAGTTTCAATCAATTTTACAAAAATTATTCTGTTGTATTTTACATTCGTTAAGTCGTTTAAAAAAAAAATCCTTCAACATTTTTGATAAAATCTTGGGTCTTTACAAGATATAAAAAATATAACTCGATAAATATAAAATATGCCTAATGCAAGACTCAATTTCAACTATAACAACATATAATCATAAAAAAATAGTTTGCATGGTTATAAATAGCAAATAAATGAACATTAATCTCAAAATGATCCAAAGCATGAAAGTGAAGATATATATGCATCCAAAACCAAGAACATATGAAACATGTTACTATTATGACAAATCAAAAAATTAATAATGATCTTAAATGAGAACAACATAGAAAATTCAACTTGCATGGTTAATAAGTGAAAATAAATGATCACTAATCTCAAATAGATCCAAACCATAAAAGTAGATATGGATCAAAAAACAAAGATCATAAGAAATATGCTACATGTAGAAAAAAGACCCAATACAAGTAAATACTAAAATTCAACTCACAAGTATAAAATAACTAAATTGATCTAATTTAAAACAAAATCCTAAATTGGATTAGGATAAAAAAATGATCCAAAAAATCTAAATTTAGATCTAAATCAGGGTCCAAAAACAAAAGTATGCATGCATCATTTTTCTACATTCTAATGATGGAAAACACCAATATAATCTATCTATATAATAATGGTTTCAAGAGATTAGGAAAAATCTATTAAAAATCTCATAGATTCTCCATAATTAGGCTCAAGAATGCATGAGCATGCAAAAAAATATAGACTAAAGTGTATTGCCAAAATAGCAAAACAAAAAATTACATTGTACCTTACTTAATTCGATTTCTTACGATCGATCAAAAATTTGCCTAGGAGGTAGCCATGAAGCATGTCACTTTTAACTTGTTGGAATTTTTGCACGATCTGGATGGTGATCATGGTGATGATAATAACTAAATGATCTTGGAGGCACAAACTATGATGCTTTTTTAAAAGGGACAGTTACCCCTCAAAGTAATAGCCTTTTGGTGAAAGAGCTTGGTTCAAAAGGCTATTAATTTTGAGTCAAAACAACAATATTAATAACTATTTGAAAGCATGCTTTAAAAAAAATATTTAACAATTTGAAGCTAGCTGTTTCCCATGTTCCTAGCACCACCGTCAAATTAAACGTTCTACCCTCTAAGAAGCAGTAAAATTTGTGAACTATGCGTGCTATGTAAGTCAGTTTCTTGGGATTTTTGCTTTTACTGAAAAGTTGGTCCTTAGGTTTATTTACCCAGGTAACAACTAACAATATATAAGGCAATAATAATAATAATAATAATAATAGCCGAATATTTGAAATTTAAAGAAAAGGGATGAGAAGCCAAAATTAAGTACAAATACGCGTAGCCGTTTTTTCCAACACCCCCTTTTTTTTTGCTGAATTTAGCAATAGCACCAACGGGGGCTCCGCTTGTCTGGCATTAGTGCACGTCACGTGTGTTGGGACGTTGCAAGTTCGAACCCCAAATGGTATGTTGTATAACTCGTAGGGGTCTGCTCAACCCCAACCCTAGCTCTCTTTCGAAAAAAAAAAAAAAATAGCAATAGCAAATTAGAAAGTTATACTGGTACCTGGATGAGTTTGAAAAAACAGGTCCTCATGTATTTTTGGCCGCCTGTAAATTTGTCCCATCATTAGAAGTGAAAAAAAAACCCAAACCCCAGTCTGGACAGCTGGCAACCGGAGAGAGTGGAACTTGACTTTTGTATTCGCCATTGGACCAACCCATGGGTGTGGGTGTGGCTACCTTTCGTTTTTTTCCCGTTTTTTCGCTTTTTCGCTTCTTTTGGTGACCACTCATTAAGAGAGGGAGGGAGGGAGTCTTATCTTGTGATCGTGCATTCCGGGCTATACAAGTGCGCAAGGAATGGGGTTGCAAACTGTGCATGGAACGAAGCTCTTCCTTGATAAATGATGGCTGATGCGATCATGGGTCTGAGAATAGCGTCTCACAATCACCTCAATCTTCTGCAAACAACAAAATGCATGGTAAACCTTGCTGAAGGATCTTCCAGAAATTGCACTTGTTTTTCTTCCCTAACCAATCTAAACTCAGTTTATTGGCTTCTTAGACCATAGGGACAAAGAATTCAAGTTGTAGAATGAACACCAACAAGACTAACTGGTTTCTTAAGGTGAGCAAGTGGCTTCTAAATTCGATCAGAGTAACATTATCTGGACAAAGCTAGCTTTGAAATTTAACTATGGGACTTGAGGTGTTTTTCATTCAGAATGAAAGACGAGGGAAAGAGAGGAGGCAAATGTGGAGAACTCAATCATTCCTAGATTGGCCGTTGTTGTCTGTTCTAGTTCAACATGTTGAAGGTGAAAGGGATGTTATCATTCACAAGGCAGTTTGGCATCTCAATGATGAAACTCTCAAGAACATCTGTAAGTACTTTTTTTTTTTTATCGCTTTTGGTTATTTTCCCATTCCTTCCCTGTTGAAGCGAAAGGGGAAAGAAGAAGGGAAAACAACATTGAGAACTGATGCAAAGTGCACTTCTCATAAGGCGGGAGAACCTTACATGCATACAGAAAGACCAAAATTGGTTTTCTCGGCCTTTAAGAATCTGCGATTTGTATGCTACTTATAAAAGAGGGATGAAAGGCATTAGGGGCCCAAAACTTAGTTGCATTGTAACATTTCAAAAATAACAAAGGGAAGCGGTCGGAATTTAGTAAAATGTTCTTTCTTTCTATTTTTTTTTTTTTGGTTTTTACAGAGTACGCAGGTAAGTAACATTTTGTTAAATGACAGTAAATTTTAGTGAGTTTTTATTGTCATTTACTAAACTGGTTGTGGTATAAATGTGTATTTTAATAGAGAGAAATTAAGAAAGCTATTTACATAGGATCCTAAAAGAGAGAGACAGAGGATGTCAATAAATCGAATTTTATCTAATATCTAATGGAATCCAACTTCATTTAGTTGGATTTGGTAAGCCAAAACCATATCCAACTATAATCAGATGCAGATAGAATCTGATGAATATATAGATTTTATGGAAATCTGAACTTGTTTGCAAGTAAAAAAAGGGCTTGGTATGAGCTTTTCACTGGATCTGAATTCAAATTCAAATCCATTTAATCAATATCTTATTAGTAGAATATGGTATTTAGCTATATCCAACCTAGATACAAACTGTTTACATCCCTATTACTAGATTAAGTTTTTATCATCATGTTTGATCACTATCTGTGCTTTATTTATCATGTTTGATTTGTGTGTGTGGGTGTGCTCTCATCTATATGACCTGCTAGTAAGGAGTCAGGACGGGGTCGTTTTGCTAATAATTTATAAAGTTGGATAAAGGAGAATTCTATATTTCGGTTTTTGTTCCTCCTAAAATGCAAAATGGAGAAATCAGGATCTCTATGCTTGTAAAGGAGAATCTCTCTCTCTCTCTCTCATAAAAGTGAATGGTTGCAGATACAATGTACATCATGTTCACTTGTTGGGGCTGCTGTTTCTTTGGATCAACCAAGGTCTCTCTCTCTCTCTATATATATATATATATATATGTGTGTGTGTGTGTGTGTGTGTGTGTTGTGGGTGCGCACACCTGTACACATGTGCCTGCTATAGTATAGGTAAACCAGCATATTTGGCGTAAATGATGGCATTGGTACTCAGGCTGAGTACTTAGAGCATAGAACTCAGTCCAACTGGTGCTGCAACGTGTCTTGGAGCCCACTATCCCCTAGGATGGTGGTCCCTTAACCACCACAATGAGGGAAAATTGGCGGGCCCTAGGACAAGCCTACCACAGTCCTTGGGAAAGTGGGCTCCAAGAAGCGTGGTAACACTCAATTTTTTTTTTGAAAGGCAAGCTGGGGTTAGGCAGACCCTACCAGTTACACTATACCATTGGGTTTTAGACCTGCAACATCCCAACACAAGGTGACGTGCACTAGCTGGTCCTACCAAACTAGGGGAGCTCCCGTTTGTAGTGGTAACACTCAATTGGGCAAAGTACTTAGCTAAATCTTGAGCTCGAATACTTGATATGTCTTTGCATTTAATCCCATATGGGTGCAATCCTACGCGACTTTGTAAGAGGCCTCGAAGCGAATCACGGGTCCGCAGAAGAGCAACCCATCTTAGCAGGGCGTGAAGTTATCGGTTACCTTGTTTATAAAAGATGGTGAGGCTCATGAGCGATGTGAATTTTCTTTTCTGTGGCTATGGTAATAACCCATATATGACCAAGTTCGCTTTCTTAGCTGGAAAACCACCCCCAACCGCCGTTTGTGAACTCTTTTTTACCCAAAATTCTAAAGTCTGAACTAATAAAGGTTTTGGAGAGATGGGGAGACTTGGGAAGTGATTTTGGTATCGATCATTGGTGATTGTGAGCTGCAAGTTGAGAAGGAATTTGGAAATTTTGGGGGGATAACTTAGAGAGGGATTTACTTTATATTTGGTTGCATCTCATGCGTGATGTGAAGCCATATGATTTCACAATATAATTTGGAATCACATGAGATTGACTTCAAAAGTAATTTCAAATCACATTCGCATGAGATTCCAAGTGTGCATATTTGAATGCAACCAAACATTCTACTTTTCAAAATCCCACTTTACCCCAAAGCCAAACCCATTGCCTCTCCCCCTAATGCCTTGCACTATTTTTCCTTTTTTCCTTTTTTTTTGTTCAGTGTGGGTGGCCCTCCCTAGCACTCTAAAAAGCAACACGAAGAGCCTGTGTTTGTAACTTGTCCTCTGCTTTTTGCAGGATCCGTATTATGACAGCGAGCAATACAGAAAAGAAGGAGGAGATGGAACGGGCTTTTGGATCTACGATAAGGTATTAATTATCCCTCTTTTCACTCGCACATACACACGGCAGTGCACTCGCTCCAAGTGGAGAGACCAAAATTGGTAACTACCATGAATATATATATATATATATATATATATATATACTCTTACAGCAAGAAGACATGGAAGAGGCTGCAAGAGCACAACTGTGGAGAGAAGAACTGATCGAGGAGATTGAGCAAAAAGTTGGAGGACTGAGGGAGTTAGAAGAAGCTGGAAAGAAGAAGCAAGAGGAGCTCGTCAGCTAAAAATCATATTTCCATATATAAGCTCCATAAACAAAATGTTCTTTGGGTGCATCACTTGTGTATAGGGCCAAAATTCATCAGTGATATGTGCGACTACAAAATATGCGAAGCCGAATAAGACGAAATTGAAAGTAGTTTAATGGAACGAGCTCCTAGGAAGGAATCTCGATTATTTGTACAACTTTCCCTGGGTTGGACTCTGTTTGGGAGGCTAGATTTGGCAATGAAATGGCGAACCCTGGGTTGGCTAAATCCAAGATTCAGGAGCCTTGAAATTCGCCAAATACCGATCTCTTGTTTAGGAGCCGGTCGGTATGTCTGGCAACCTATATATTGCAGCTATCTTGCCAATTACCAGCTCCCAAACAACCAACAAGCAAAGAAAAATTACAAAAACCTAAGCCTGAAATCGACGATAGTTTTCAACATTAAAGTAACTAATTCCTGATTTCAACATATTTGTGCAAACGTGAAGAGGTCTGTGCAAATATATTGCAAATCTCTTATGTAATTTTAACTTGGTGACATATTTGTTCGAAAGTGAGAAGGTCTGTGCAAATATATTGCGAATCTCTTAAGTAATTTTAACTATATTTGGAGGTTCGAAACATATAAGAGGCTTACATAAATATGTTGCAAAAGGTAAAATGGTGTTACAAGGTTAAGAATCAGTGATTTTGAACATGCTAAGAATTTTAACATATTTGTGGGTTTATGGAAGAACACCTCATTTTTATAAGACAGTACAGTAATTTTCTGTGGGTTCAAATTAAATTTGGACCATGAGGGTTCATGGTCGAATGGCCAAAAATGTGGCTTCCCAAGGGAATGATGGACACTCAGCTGGTTTGGTTTGGACTGGTAAATGAGCCAAACCAGCCGAGCTTGGGTTGTTCGGTCCTGGCTCGCGTAGGGTACACCTCTGCTCAGGGGTCATGAGCTAAGCCTGAGATCGTTACGAGCCGATCATGAGCTAACTCGTTTTCTTAAAAAAAATGATTTTTAAGTATTTTTTAAAGCTTGATAACGTATAAAATATACATCTAATACATATATTAATATATGTACAACACACACACATATATATATAATATAATATGTCATTTACCTAAAATGATCTGTTTGGTAGCTCGGCTCGCCGAGTTCAATTTCCCAGCTGAGCCAAACAGCAAGCTGCTCGTCATGTTTCCCAGCCCTAGAGCTGAGTACCTTATGGGCTTTCCAGTAAATACCTGGGCTTTGGAGAGGCTTGAACGGAAATTTTGAGCCATGAAATAAACCCAACTGGGACTAGGCCCAGCCAGATAAGGATCAGGCCAAGCTGGGCCTTGGATGCAAATGTTCCAAGTAAAGCGGTCTGTTCCCTGCCCAACCCAGTTATCTGGCCTGCGTTTGGGTGCAGTTAGCCTGACCAGAAGTGTGACCCAATTATGCATGGCACCGACCACGTTTTTGCACATGACCTGATCATGAACCAGGCCTTGGTCAAACGGGCACAATCTAAACCTGGACCTCCTATTTCACATGTTAATAATGTTGCACTCAAATGCAGTTTAAAATCAAATCCAAAGTTTGAACTAGTCATGAGCATGGTTTTGAAAGGGCATATATAGTTGAGGCCTAATTGGTGGCTTATGCTTTTAACGCCTTATGGGTCTACTTGGAGAGGGTGGTGTATGCTCTCCCCCGATGATTCACTGAATCCCACGTCTGTGCTCGAGAGGGCGAATGAGCACCACATATTTACGCACATGGGGCTCGTATTCCCGTGTATGTTGGCATAACTTTGAATCGGACTCTGGTGATGTTGCAAAGACTTAATCACCCTTACTTGCTTTTCTTGCCCTAAAATGATGGTTCGAGGAAATGACAAAAATATCCTTTATTCAAAAGTTGGGAAACTACGGTTTGAGAAAAGGACAAAAAAGTCCTTCATCCAGAAAGTTTGATTTTAACTATTTAAGGTGTAGACGTTCGCTATTCATTAAACTCTTGCGCCATCTGCTGTAACAATAGCTCCCATTGTCAACGCAAACTTTGCCTTCGTCTCCAGTCGAGGTTTTTGCCTTATTTTTTATCTTGTTTTACAACACATTGTCGCCTTCTCGTGTCTGCCTTGTGTTACAAAACATTCTCGTGTCTTCTCTTCATTTTTGTTGTCGTTAGGCATTATAGAAGAAATCAATGATGCACAAACATTTCAACCAGTGCCATTAAGGCGTCGTGAGTAGCTTTCCATCCCATCATGCTATCGATGAAGAACGCATGTCGTCTTGTGTGCCATTAAGGTATTGTTTTGTTACTGCAGGTAGATCTTGTTCTTACGATGGTTGAAAACTTATCGATATTTATAAGAAGCTACGCTAGGACCTGTTGACAAAAATGCTTGTTTACAAATGCTAGGAAGGGCCTCTACCCCATCAGGTATCCTACATTCACTCATTATATGCATTGTATCTCAAACCGCTGTATTAATAACATACTACTGATTTGTGAGATATTGTTTTGTTAGTTAATATCGATTTGTTTGCTATTATGCTCAATTTCTTCCGAATCGATTTGTAATTTATTGTGTGATATATTTATCGACCTTTTAGATATTATGGTTTTGTATTGTCGATTTGTAAGTTATTATGCTAAACTACCGTATCGATTTTCAATATATTATTCGATATGTATATCGATTTGTAAGATATTATATGTTTTGTAATATGTATTCATAAGATATTTGTACACTGACTTTGAAAACGTGTGCGTGCAGAAACACATCGTTACACGCATGCGGTGGCGATTTTCGCATTCAAATTGCTGCTCTGTCAGCGATTTCTATTGAACTCGCTTCACAACCTCTTGGATCTACTGACAGCATTATCGTCAACACACGTGTACGACATTTCGTGTCTTTTATTGGCATGGTAAGTGACAACTCGATGCTCAGTATAAGCAAATATCAAACCACACTTGCTTTTATACTGTCATTCATTAAATCGATTCTTTGACTTGTTAACCCTTATCAGTATCCGTTGTTATATGCATCCTGATTAAATCGTAGTAAATGTATGTGCATGCTAACGCAATATGATATATTGCTTACAAAACATTCTCGTGTCTTCTCTTCTTTTGCATTGTCGTTAGGCATTATGGAAGAAAGCAATGACGCACAAATATTCTGACCAGTGCCATTAAAGCGTCGTGAGTAGCTTTTCATCTCATCATGTTGTCGATGAAGAACACATGTCGTCTTGTGTGCCATTAAGGCATTGTTTTGTTACTGCAGGTAGATCTTGTTCTTACGATGGTTGAAAACTTATCGATATTTGTAAGACGCTGGGACCTGTTGACAAGAATGTTTGTTTACAAATGCTAGAAAGGGCCTCTACCCCATCAGATATCCTACATTCACTCATTATATGCATTGTATCTCAAACCGCTGTATTAGTAACATACTACCGATTTGTGAGATATTGTTTTGTTAGTTAATATCGATTTGTTTGCTATTTTGCTGACAACACAAACTGATATATTGCTTATAACATTATTGAGCTTATCATCAGATTGTAATGAAGATGATCTAGCTCAATCAATTGAAAGATATGGAGAATTGAACATCTATACTAATGACGCAACTGAAGAATTGAACATCTGCACTAATGATGCACATGATAAGAAGGGTGTATTAGACCCACTCTTGACTTGAATGTTCCGGTAGAAGAAATGCAATTCAATAATGAGGTAGATTGTCATGACAGTACACATAATAAAAGTGTAGGCACTGAGAATGAACATAGAAGTACACTTGACTATGTTCTGGTAGAAGGAATGCAGTTTAATAATGAGAAAGCTGTATATAAATTTTACAATGATTATGCCTTAAAAGTTGGCTTCAGTGTGAGAAGGTTTTCTTGGTCAAAAAATGCACAAGGTGTCGTGGTGAGAAAGACATATGTTTGTTCCAAGCAAGGTTGAAAGAAATCAATGGGAAATCCAACAAGGAGCATGCCAGAATCAAGATGTGGATGTCAAACGAGAATGGTTTTGAGAAGACATCCGAATGGTAAATTTCTAGTTCGTACTTTAATAAGTGATCATAATCATGTTTTATCTGCATCATTTATGACTCCTATGTTAAGGTCACATCGTAAAGTAACTGTAGCGCATGCTGCAATGGCTGAAATAGTTGATAGCGCCGACATTGCACCAAGGAAGACATATAATTTGTTTGCCCACATAGATAGTGGTCGCGATAATGTGTCATTCATACCTTTGGATCTAAGAAACCACTTGAGAAGGAAGAGGACAGATAACATGAAGAATGGAGAAATATGTTCTTTGGTTGATTACTTACAGAAGAAATCAAGCAATGACCCTGGTTTCTTTAGTGCAATGCAACTGGATGAAGATGAATATGCTGTGAATATGTTTTGTGCAGATTCAAAGTCAAGAGTAGATTATGAATGCTTCAATGATGTGCTTGTATTTGATATTACAGTAAAGATTAATACTGAACAGTGGCCATTTGCGCAGTTTGTCGGAGTGAACCATCACTCACAGAGTTGTATATTAGGCGGCGTGTTTTTGTATGATCAGACCAAGGAAAGCTTTGAGTGGTTGTTCAGAGTATTTACACAGACAATGAACGAGAAGCAACCTGAAGCTGTACCTACAGATGGTGATCACGTAATTGCGGCTGCAGTGCTTCATGTGTGGCCAGATGCACATCATTGCCTATGTTTGTGGCATATCTTTCAAAATACAGCAAAGAATATAGGACATATATTTAATCAGAAGACAGGGTTTGATAAAAAGTTTACTAGGTGTGTACTTGAGAGCGTAGACGAGATCACCTTTATGTCTGATTGGGAGGAAATGATTCAGACATACGACCTTGAAGATTGACTGTGGTTACAAAATTTATATGCAGAAAAAGAGAAGTGGGCATTGGCATATGAAAAACAATACTTTTGTGCAAGTATGATAAGCACACAAAGAGCTGAATCTATGCATGACACACTGAAGAAAACCCTCTATTCATGTTTAACAATGTTTTGCTTCATGGAACAATATGAATTATTTGTAGACGGTCTAAGACAGAATGAGCTTGAACAAGACGTGAAATGCTTCAATACATGACCTCCAACTTTTGGCATGAAAATATTGATGCGACCTGCAGATCTATATACACTAACTGTATTTGAATGGATCAAGAAAGAGGTGTTTCATGTCATGAATTGAAATATAGTAGGACCCATGCAAACCGAGAATATACGCAAATACCATATTTTATGGGAGGGCAAAAAGCATCACAAAAGGCAAGAAGCACATGTCACGTACAATGTGGACGATGGAAGAGTTGAATGTTCGTGCAAAATGTATGAATTCAAAGGTATTTTATGTTGTCATGCATTAAAGGCACTTAATCAAGAGAAGATACAAGAAATACCGGAGTCTTATGTAATGCAAAGATAGAGAAGACAAGCAAAGATTGAAATGCTTGATATGAACAATGTGAGTAAATCTGGTGTCGACGAAAAGTGCCACATAGCCTTCTTTTACCAACAACTGTGTAGGTCATTTATGCATGTTGCTGATTTGGCATCGAGAAGTGAAGAAGGCTATGTATGCATGAGAAAAGCGTCAAGGGAGTTACTTGAAAACATGCAGTTAATTAACCTTCAGTCCGTTGCAGCGAATGAATACCAGTCGAAGATAATGAGATCGAACAACATAGGTGAAAATCATGCTTCGCTTGATACTCCTGAGAAGTTGCTGAAAGTGCAGTAGGATCGAGGCAATGAGCACTAGAGGGGGGGGGGGGTGAATAGTGCTTTTAAATATCGTCCTCAAAATTTTGATGGATTTTGCAAAACGCAAAGCAATCACACAAAGGAACACAAGAATTTATCCTAGTTCGGTCTTTCTCGACCTACATCCAGTCCCCAAGCAAAACCCGCTTGAGATTTTCACTATCAACCTTGTGTAACTACAAGATCATACATACCAAATCCGGTCTCACTTTTAGTAACACACCTACTGAAAGCAAACTACTCCTTTAAACCAAGGAGTCCTTCCTTTTATAGAAAATAAGTAACAACTTACAAAACAACCTATGAGCCCTTCTTATGAATGCAAATGAGATGCAATTGACTTTTGAGGTTGTTGAAATACTCAACTCACGAATTCACTGTCTCTCAAAGGAATTTGAGTGAAAAACTGAAGTAAAAAATATCAAGTGAGTGAGAAACTGAATATGAGTGAAAACCAAAGAGTAATTCAATATAATTCGATTCAAAATGATTTCTTTTGAGTGTGGAATGCACTCATATTTATAGTTGAAAGATTCCATACGTTGAGGGTATGAAAGGGTGTCAAAACAGTCCGTTTTGAATGATCAAAACATTTGAAAAATGAAAAGACATGCCTTTTAAAAGTTTCAGGAAAAATGACAAAATTAGTCGACTGGAACAATAGTTAGTCGATTGATATTTAGCTATTAGTAGACTAACAATTATCGTCGGTCGACTAATGTGTTTATCAAGCTGTTTGAAAATCTGAACTTTTGAAACTTAGTCAACTAGAGAAAAAGTTAGTCGACTGATAATATCATCAGTAGACTGAAAAACCTTCAGTTGACTGCTGCTAAACTTTTCTGAAAATACATGTTCTGTCCGGTCGACTGATAAAATCATTAGTCGACTGCTGCTAAATTTCCAGAAAACAGACATTCTGTCCGGTCGACTGATAAAACCTTCGGTCAACTAATTTGACAAAAATGATATTTTGTTTAGAAAATTTGGCGTGAAAGGATTAGTCGACTGGTGAGTCTATTGGTCAACTAATAAATACGAAAAATTAAATAAAGAGTTTTCTAAAAAGATTTTCATGAAGGGTTCTTTTAGAAAAGTTTTTCTAAAGACTTTTTAGGTGAAATGCAACAAAAAATGCACTCTAAGTAAGGCTCTTACAAGAATCTAAGACTTTTAATGAATTTAACATTTGTACACTAGTCTTCAAAGATTCTTTATCGAATTCTTCAATGCTTGTCATCTTTCTTCATTGCCTTAGCTGAAATGTAGTTGATTCACTTGTTCATCATCAAAACCTTGTACTTGAAGTATCATGTACAGCTTCATTGTCGTAACAGTTGCGTCGTAGCCTAAACATTATCTTCAACAAGTCAGTAGTGAACGTTGTTGATTATGATGGACATATTCATGAAGCGAAGGGTATTAAAAGAAAACATGTCTTTGATCGCAGTCGTCGGAGGACAAAGGGTGCACTAGAATTGGTTGGCAAGAAAAGGTCTAAGAAACAACCAACCTCTAATCAAAAGCAACAAAGCCCTTCTCATGAACAGGTATGTAAGACATTATATTGCTTCCCATTACGTGAAGCTTGTCAATATCTAACTCGTGTAATGTCCAACATTCAGCAATACCCTAAAGACGTAATACCTAACGTGCTAACCTTCATTCCTCTCAATCAGATTTCTGACAACGATAGCTTCAGTTTTACAAGTCTTTTGGTATGTAATCAATGTTGGGATGAGGTTTGCATTTCTTGTGAAACTTAAGGCAGTGTTTTATATTTTCTGTTTCATGACAGGCTCTGATGAATTCACAAGAGAAAACTGGTACACAGGAATCTCGTTTGGGCTATTAATTAAGTTGTCATGCCTCTTTGCATGACCCGATTTCCATATTGTCGGATTTGTTAAGAGTTTAGGGTTTACAACAGAGCTCATTTACTGAGAAATTGTTGGGTATCTCTTCTTATTCAGACCACAGCAGAACTCCTAGAACGTCCACTGATCTTGCCGAGGAAGTCTTTCGTATTCGCTGGATTTTGATTTGTCAGTGACGATTTGTGGTCCGTCCTTGGTGGTGCGTGAATCGATTTCGTATTCGCTGTATAGCGATTTCTACAGTCATCCAGCTGCAATTTGTATGAGAAATCTATAACAGTCATTTGTATACGCTTAATACATATTTACAACGATTTGTAGTTCAAATACTGTGCATTGATTTTATGAAAAATTTATAACAAAGTAACGATTTCAATACAGAAATCGATGTACGTATAGCATAATACAGTACAAATCAAGACAAAAATTGAACATGAAGCCTCAACCCGATTCCCTATAACATAAACCCTATACCCTAAACTGAATGAACATTGGAGAACACATTTGCGATTTATTCGGTCAACACAGGCATGTAATCAACGTTCGGAAATGATAAAAGTAAAGATCGATAAGAAATGATTGACGTTCACAAATCGTTGTAATTCTCTACCTCCTGTACTGAAAATCACAAAATAAATTTGCGTTGTATATTGTAAAAAAAACATGGTAATGTTCTCTGTTAAATGATAATAGTCAGCAGCGATAAGGTACATTTGTCATTCAGAAATCACAATTTTCCTTGTCGTCATTGAATGCAAATCGCAGGACACATATGCGATTCATACAGACAACAAAGGATATATTGACAATTTTTTCATTCATCGTACATTATTCATTGATCACGGTGGTTGAGCAATAGATCTTTTAGCTCATAAATAGTCGCACAAGTACTGGATGGTGTGATTATCTTCTACTTCGTGAACGAGCAACAGTCAAACCGACAGTTCCATTATAAACCTGGAGTTCGTCACTCGAACATGTAACCAGCTACATAGCAAATTGTAGTCTATGAGGCAGACGAAGACAGCTACACGACCAACGATGACGAATCAAGTGTATATTGTCTACACATCGTCTCCATTTTCATCAAAATTCGTCTCTTTCATACCATTTTTGCGATTTGTGTTGTGTATTGTATAATATAATTTCAATATTGTTCATTGCAAATTCCTTATTCATTTCAGTAGAACATCCACCGAGGAAGTTGGGCAAAAACTCAGTCAATCACTCCTAGAGGACATCAAATGGATGCACGATGAATTCGCACAATGCAACATGATCAATAATTTTGTTCGTATGAAACTAGTAGGAGTTATCTATATACGTAAGCCATGTGTACGTACGTCAACAACATCATATTTGCTGCAAACAGACTATTTCCGATTTCGTCAGTTATATTAAAAGCAACGCAACAAGCAAAACTATAAGCATCGTGAGCCCTTATTTCATGGTATATCGGTTATATTTTATGTTTTTTTTTTTGTTATTGATTTAGTCCAGTTGATTCGTATTTTAACATTGTTGTTAACAATGTTTCGGTTTACAGACTATCTTACATCGTTTGCCATACTCGAGTGGATTTAAAGATGATCTACCTTACTGGGTTAACAGTAATCATTGCAGAGACCTTTTGTCAAGTGAAAAAGTAAGTAAACAAACCTAGAGTGCAAAGTTACAACATAATAGTGCTAACAACATTTTTACGATCCATTTGCAGATATTGATTCCTACACTCTGGCAATATGAAAAGCATTGGGTCTTATACGTGATGGATTTACATGAAAAACAACTATGGTGTTACAATTCGTTGGATGTTGACAGTGGTTTACGACTTGACATTTCTCATCTCGTAAGATTCTATCTATAGGAGTATCGTGTCATGTACTGGGGTCATGAATTTACTTTCGGTCGCATTATTCTCAGATCTGTTTCGTCAAAGGCATTTTGGAAGTCGACGTTAGCGAGTGGATCTATCGCACGACAGACCATGCTCCTTTACAAAATAATGGCGTTGATTGCGGCGTATTTGTAATGAAGTACATTGAAGCGATATACAATGGTGCAGAACCTTGTTTCGAGGTTGTATGCCATTTCTTGGCCCCTGTTATTGGGGATTAAATGCATGTCTATTGGTTCCACATTACAGTTTTTTTTGCAGGTTGATATACCTGGATTCCGCGAAGAACTCTGCCAAAAATTGACGGCCTTTCTAATTGCGGAGGAGAAACTAATGCAGCCGCCACAAGGATCTAAAAAGCAACGAACAGTGGTGCCCACCACACCAGAGTAATTTCATGTTCGTCTATTTCAAGTAGATTTTAGAGATGGTACAACCAACTTGTGTGTAATCAATCCTATTTCGACCGAATATTACAAGTCGTTGTTGACAGCATGAATCACAATCCTATTTCGCGGTTTGCATTTAAAGTGTCTCAGCAAAAGAGCAATTTCTGATCAGCAAACATATCTTACCGCTTTTGACCTTTATCATGAGCGCATATCTTACAACAAACATGATTTATGCATGCTCTAAAAAAACATGTATATGTTCGCCCTAAAATAATAATACTCAACAGCGATAAGGAACATTTGTTGTTTAGAAATCGCAATATTCTTCGTCGTCATTAAATGCAAATCGCAAAAAAAATATGCGATTTATACGATCAGCATACGCAAGTAATGAAATCTTTTAATTGATAAAAGATGTGCTCTCAACCCGCATGATTGACAATCGCAAAATTAGATTGCGATGTATGCAATCAACAAAGGCTTGTAATGTTCGAAATGATAATAGTCAACATTGATAGGAAATGCTTGATGTTTACATATTGCTTTATTGCTCACACTCACTGAATTAAAATCGCAAAAGAGATTCGCGATGAATACGGTCAACAAGAGCCATTAAAGTCACTTTCGTAATTAGAAATAATACACAGCGATAAGACATGTTTGATGTTCAGAAATCGTGGTCTAATGTCATCTTGACTGCTACTACCATGAAATCTTGTGTAATAATTTGAAAAAATTTAGACTGTGAAACAACGTTTCCTTTAATTATGAGTTTGCGGACATCTGAAATAAGTCTAGACGGATACCTCAATTGCGACGAAGCCGGTTATACACTCGATTCAAGAACAAGTCGTTTATGCATGAATTGTCGGTTTGTTGGTTCCTTATTCACGACGCAAAGTAAAACACATCTTTAACCTGTGTGATGTGTCATTCATATATAAATGAAATGTCCTATCACCCTCCGCCAGTTTTTAAATAAATACGACAGTTTTCAAAAACAGTGAGCAAATCTCAAATAAAATACACTCCACATTAATGAAATTAAACAATGTCATTTCATACAGTTGTATACAAAACTAATCAATGCGATTGGACATAGTAGTTCAAATCACGGTAGCACGTATCGTGTGAGTTTGATTATATAAATATTTTTTGGTCTTATATAAATCCACAACTTCGTCCACCCTCCTCCCAACAAATCGCCTTAGGTGTAGATTATGGATTTACACCTCGACAATGGGTCGGCCCGAGTCACTCTCCCAACTAAACCCATCACAGAAACCGAGACATTGTTCAGACTGGTTCGCCATTTGCGATTTTAATTCAATGAGATTGAGCAATAGAACAATTTCTAAGCATCAAGCATCTCTTCTAGCTATGCACTATTTTCATTCACGATGGGGCATATATATTACGATTTTCATTCTCGTAAGTTCAGCAATATAGCAATTTCTGAGGAACAAACCTTTCTTATCGATAATTACTTTGTCATTTGTTAAGAGCGAACATTGCGTGCCTTTGTGGATCACATAAAGCGAAAATCTATTTCCGCGATTTTCATTCACGGAGTGTGAGTTATACAAAGATTTCGGAACAACAACAAAATATCTTTTGCTCGTTGTGCAATATTTTTAATTACTAAAGAGCAACATTACTAGCATTGATTCACTGCATACAACACAAAACTATTTTTCATTACGATTTAATTTTTGTAGATGAAGCAGTACAATGATTTACAAGCATGTTTAGTAAAGTTCAAATTATATTTCAACCGAGACATATTTATAAAATTTGTAGTCTTACAAAATTTGCCTACGGAAATTTGTGTAGACAGTCTCCAAAATCTGCTAGAAATCTATTTACATTCTTTTAAACTTTTCTGGATCGTGTCGTTCGTTTCCTTTGTAAGTAGTCTTGTTGGCTGATTATTTATGTCTGCCGACTTTTTAAACTCAATCGAATTTCGGCATAGTTCCTTGGGTAATTCTGGTATATCTTCCTGCAACAAAATATGTAATGTGAAACCAATATATAAAAGGATTCCCCAATAACAGCGAATACAAAGCTCATACAACGTCGAAAAAAGGTTTTTCTCCATTGTATATTGCTTTAATATGCTTCATTACGAATATGTCACATTTGACCCCATTACTTTGTAAAGGAGCATCGTTAGCACAGAGCAACATCCACTCGGCAATGTCGACACCCAAAACGTCGTTTAGGAATCTCGCCTGTGATAAATGGAGAATATAGTAAAATCTGGTCCGCCGCAAATAGATACGATTCACCTATGGACAAAAGCTTACCAAATGCATAGCGTCACGTTCTACACCATTGTGGCAGTCCAATGAATTGTAGAACCATAGTTGTTTTTCCTGTAAATTCATCTCGTATAAGACCCAATGTTCAGGATTTTTCCAAAGTGTAGGAAGTAAAATCTGTGAATTAATACAATATTTTATAAATCCATAGACATATCATGATGAGGATGTTAGGACTAAACTTTGGAGAAGAGGTTTGTTCACTTACCTTTTCAAAATTCGAAAAGTCTGCACAGTGATCATCGGTATTCCAACAAGGTAGTGCATCTACGAATCCACTGTTGTATGGCTTTCGTTGGACGTACGTCTGTTGCACGAAATAGTAAGGTTTAACCACCAAGAAACATGAGTAAGTCATAAAAGCAAAAATAAAACAATAGCGATTTCAGACATACCATGAAATGAGGGGTGATGATGCGTACGGTATTGCTTGTTGCGTTGCTTTGAATATAATTGACGAAATCACACATTGTCTGGTTGCAAAAATTTATGAACTTCAAAACATATAAACCGATGACCTAGAAAATGATAGTGGTTACATACGTACAAAATTACTGATAGTGTTCCCGTCTGCAAATTCATCTTGCATCTGATTGATGTTCTCTTCGAACTCTTTAGGGCGTTGTCGCACACCCTTGTCTGTGGATGTTGTACTGAGTGCACCATGAGCATAGTATTCAGAATTCGACATTGAAATTATTTTCTATAGTAAATAACACAAATCGAATATACGACAAAAAAGGCAAATGTTGCCTAAACCGATCACGAGGTTCAAAAAATATACGCCTTAAGCGCTAGTGCTGGTCCTGTAGATGTGATTGTCTTCTTCTTCGTCGACGCTGAGTGTCTATCTGTCGTCATCTTCTTCGGCGCCATGCCTGGTCGTATTGCTACCATCGTCCTCTTTTTTGGCGCCATGCCTGGACGAAGATATTGATGACCCTTTTGCGATGCAACTACAGAATCGACGTGTCAGTCAAATATAAAAGAAACGTCGTTTCACATACCACCCTTTTTCAAAAACCGCGCGCAAATTAATTGATTGCGTTTTAAATAAATAAAAAAAATGTCGTTTCGACTGCATATTATAACAATAGTTGGGTGGGAGATTGACCCAACCTGACCAAACCCGTTGTCCAGGTATGTATAATCTTTGATGATTATTGTATTGATTATCATATGTGGATACATCGATATATTCATGACACATACTTTCCTTATTGGTTTTTTAACAAGAAACGTTCATTATCGCTTTAGACTATTATCATTTAACACTGGCAAAATTGTTCCGTCTTGTTGTCCGCATACATCACAAATCGATGTTGACTTATACCATTTACAAAGGGCGATTATTACAAGCCATTGGGAGTTGCATGAATCGCTAACCTATTACACGGCCAAACAATAGTAACCTTTGTTAATTGCATACAACTGAAATTAACATGTATAGCGATTGTTGACAATATACGTCGCATTCAAGGAGGTTGAGCTATAACAGCCATTTTTGGCTCCATTAATCGCGTATGAGTTTTGCGATTTTTATTCATTGGCGATGAGAAAAATTACGATTTCTAGACGACAAACGTTCTATTTCCTACATAGCCAGCCTATTGATGACCTATATCTCTTTCCACTTAGTGTACTCTAGAACATGCGAGGCGTGTCAGTAGTACGACGATTGGATGAGAATGCCTTATGACCTCGATTACTGCTTTGTGCACGTTGTTCAACAATACTGCCATTTGCGATCATCAAAATCTTCTTATCGATGATTTCGTTTACGAAAGCCGAATATTATAAGGCGTTGTTGACCTCATGAATTGCAATCCTATTTCACGGTTTGTATTTAAGGTGTCCCTGCAAATAAGCAATTTCTGAGCAGGAACCATATCGTACCGCTTTTGGCCGCCAACCTATTGCGTGATTTGAATTTACTGATGATCATCAATAGCGATTTTTGAGCATCAAACTTTTCTTATCGCTGTTGATTGTTATCATTTACGATGTCAGAACTTGTTCAATTATTGTTCACGGCATACATCACAAATCCTTTTTGTGATTTTCTATCAAGATAGAGATAAATACAACGATTGCTGAACAGAACTGATCTATTATATCGATGCTGACTTTAATCATTTCCTAACGTCGATTACAGGACCTTGTTGACCGCATAAATCACATGTGTTCTGCAATTTTCATTAAAAAATGACGAGTTATATTGCGATTTGTGAACAATATTACTCGTGCCAATCAGACATCTATTGCGGTTTTCATTAAAAAATGATGAGTTATATTGCGAGTTATATTGCGATTTTCATTCAATCAAGGAGGTTAGGCAATGCCACGATTTCTGAACAACAGACATCTATTTTCAATTAAAGTTTATTTATTTACGAGATCCATAGACAAAACATGTATGTTAAATGTAATAAAAAAGAATTAAACAATAAAAGAATGTCACGTTACGACAATTACTTATAGAATTACAACAAATACCTATAGTGATTTCTAAGCATCAAACTTTTCTTATCGATGTTGACTGTTATCATTTACGCCGTCATAACTTGTTCAATTATTGTTCACGGCATACATCACAAATCCTTTTTGCGATTTTCTATCAAGACGGAGACAAATACAGCGATTGCTGAACAGAAATGATCTATTATATCGATGCTGACCTTAATCATTTCCTAACGTCGATTACAGGACCTTGTTGATCGCATAAATCGCATGTGTTTTGCGATTTTCATTAAAAAACGATGAGTTATATTGTGATTTGTGAACAATATTACTCGTGCCAATCAGACATCTATTGCAATTTTCATTGCGATTTTCATTCAAAAACGATGAGTTATATTGCGATTTTCATTCAATCAAGGAGGTTAGGCAATGCCACGATTTCTGAACAACAGACATCTATTTTCGATTAAAGTTTATTTATTTACGAGATCCATAGACGAAACATGTCTGTTAGATGTAATAAAAAAGAATTAAACAATAAAAGAATGTCACGTTATGACAATTACTTATAGAATTACAACAAATAACTATAGCGATTTCTGAGCATCAAACTTTTCTTATCGTTGTTGACTGTTATCATTTACGCCGTCAAAACTTGTTCAATTATTGTTCACGGCATACATCGCAAATTCTTTTTATGATTTTCTATCAAGACGGAGACAAATACAACGATTGCTGAACAGAAATGATCTATTATATCAATGCTGACCTTAATCATTTTCTAACATCGAATACGGGACCTTGTTGACCGCATAAATCGCATGTGTTCTGCGATTTTTATTAAAAAATAATGAGTTCTATTGCGATTTGTGAACAATATTACTCGTGTCAATCATACATCTATTACGATTTTCATTCAAAAACGACGAGTTATATTACGAGTTATATTGCGATTTTCATTCAATCAAGGAGGTTAGGCAATGTCACGATTTCTGAACAACAGACATCTATTTTTTATTAAAGTTTATTTATTTACGAGATCTATAGACGAAACATGTCTGTTAGATGTAATAAAAAAGAATTAAACAATAAAAGAATGTCACGTTACGACAATTACTTATAGAATTATAATAAATAACTATCGTGATAAAAAAGAATAGCTAGGGTTTATTCTGTGGCACTTGACAAATCAGATGAAATATGATAGAGAACTCGTCTCTTTCTTTTTCTGGGTGGACTGTCTATCCTCGGTGGCCTCTTGGTTGCGTCCATCTGATTAAAAATATTGGTCATCATCTCTACCACTAAGTTCAATTATCTCCTCATATTGCTTACATCTGTCCTTAATTTCTTATTCTCCCTCTCCATCAGTTCGAACCTTGCGGCTGAGACATCATTCTCTTTTATAACATGTGTTCGTTCTTCATCGCGATTTGTTACTAAGGGAATCGTTGTTGTAGCCGGAGGGGGACGACAGACGGGTTTTAAATGCTGGGATGCAACATGAAAGGGGGCAGTTGGGAGGCATGGGTTTTCAATTTTCTCAATCTCCAGATTTCGCCGCATAGGTTCACAATACCTTTGCAAATATAAAGAATCAAATTGTTGTCCTTTATAATCATACGCTACGACACGGACACCACCTGTGTTCCAAATTAATAATTTGTCCCTATAGCGTTCGTGCCAATTCACGTTCCTGCCCCCACCACTATTCATCTTCCTTCTCACTTACAAAGGCTTATTTGGGATAGACTGCCCCAAGCCAGATTATAGGAGAACTCGACTACTATGCTGTAACTCGGCTTCATAATTGCAAAACAACCACAAATCGCGGTCAGACAATCTAGCAGCCTCAGCAACAACGTCTTGGTCATCGTCCTCCCCATCTCCATATGGTCTCCACAAAACCTGTACATTGGTAATTCTTTTTAATAATGAGTGACAAATATATTACAATTTACTTAAGAATGATATGACGACAACGATATGTACTAAGGAAGATAAAATCTTGTAGTGATAATTACTTAAGAATGCTAAAAATTTCAACGATTTATAATACTGAATGATAAATGCTGAACCGATTGTAAACAATTTTAGAACGTTTACCTCATTTAGTTGCAGCCCATCTAAAATGGACTTAGCATTATGAATTGTGACGTTTATTCTAGCCCAGCGAACGATCTTTGGAAAACCATAAATCGCAGGGTCACAATGTGGATGCAATGGGATAATATGTTCTCACGCCCAAGCCTAACAAAAACAATATATTAGTAACACTACAACCTTCAATGAGCTTAGTCTACAATTACTAAGTATGTAATAAACAAATACCTGAACAAATGGCCAAAATCCTCCGACTGTTTTCGTACCCTTACTCGCATGGTAGAGTTGACTGTACAAGTGTGTGAGCATAGCGGCACCCCATGCATAGTTGTCGACTTCATCAAAGTCTTCCAGGTACTGCAGCCACATGTAACTTATTCTCGAACCAGAATAATCGAAAAATAAAGTAAGACCAAAAAAATAAAGAAGGAAGCCACACAACTCTTGGTCAGCTATTTTAGATGCACAAGTAGCGGAGCGGCCTTCCCATTTATTATGAAAATATGAGACCTTCATTGATGTGGAATTGATTCCACCAGAAATACATTGACTCCATTCATCCATCGACATTCCTAGAAGGGTCGTGCTTTTTTTTTCTTGCGTTATAGTTTGAATCCCGTAATAGGACAGCACTGCCAATGCAATTAAGGTCAGTTATTCACGCCACATCTTCTAGGGTCATGGTGATCCCAAAAGAATCAAACTGGAATGTGTTTATCTTATCATTCCACTTATTTACCAGGTGGGTCATGGTCTTCCAGTAAGTTTCAAAATATTATTGGTCCAAAAGGCCACCGAAGTGCATATTTCGTAATCGGTCTTTCTGATATGCGCTCAGCTGACCATACCACGACAGAACTATAGGCCACTGACACCGACCTCCGAGCTTTTCACCTGGTGCTCTACTTCTCTTCTGACCTCCCTGTAACACATAATAACATATTATTCGTACCAATTATAAATTAGTATCATTTATACTTATAAATAATATTCTACTAATCGTTATAAATAATATTGGTTGCACACACACTATCACATTAATCACTATACATATTAATACCTAACATAGTAATCGCTATACAAAAATTGCTAAACATAGTATTAAATCTTCACAGACAGGACAAATTTATTTACCTTGGTCGCACTTTTCTCCTGTTCAACCAATCCCTCCAACCTAGGCTTTTCTGGTTGGTCCACTGCCTCCCACTGCTTTTCCACTTCTACCGTCCCTAGCTCCATCACCGGTATCGTCTGATTTTCAATTTGTTCCTTCATTTCTCTTTCCTTCTCTTCCTCCTCCACCTTCTCCTTTCTTTCTCTTTCCTTCTTTTCCTTGCCCTCCTTCTCCTTTCGCCGCCTTTCTTTCTCTTCCTCATGTTGTTTCCTTATTTCCTCCACTTCCTCCTCCTGCTTCTTCCTTTCTCTTTTCTTTTCTTCCTCCTCCTCCTTCTCCTTCCTTTATCTTTCCTTCTTTTCCTCATCCTCCTTCTCCTTCTCCTTCCTTTGCCTTTTCTTCCCTTCCTCAAACTCCTTCTTCTTCCTTTGCCTTTCCTTATCTTCCTCAAACTCCTTCTCCCTCCTCCGCCTTTCATTTTCTTCCTCATTCTGAAGCTTATTCTGTTCCTTCTCTTCCTCCTCCTTATTCAATTGCCTTAGCCTCTCCTCCGCCTCTTTTAGTAGCTTTACCCTCTTTCACATTGCTATATGCTCCAACAACAACTTTTGCATTTCCATCTTAGCATCCTTCTTTAGATTGTTCAATTGCCTTTCCCTCTCCTCCTCATTCTTTTTTTGCTTTTCCCTCTCCTCTGCCTCCTTCCTTTGCCTTTCCTTCTCTTCCTCAAACTCCTTCTCCCTCCTTCGCCTTTCCTTTTCTTCCTCATCCTGAAGCTTATTCTGTTCCTTCTCTTCCTCCTCCTTATTCAATTGCCTTAGCCTCTCATCCGCCTCTTTTAGTAGCTTTACCCTCTTTCACATTGCTATATGCTCCAACAACAGCTTTTGCATTTCCATCTTAGCATCTTCCTTTAGATTGTTCAATTGCCTTTCCCTCTCCTCCTCATTCTTTTTTTGCTTTTCCCTCTCCTCTTCCTTCTTCCTTTGCCTTTTCTTTTCATTCTCCTCCTTATTTCTTTGCTTTGCCTTCTTTTGGTCATCCTTCTTCTGTATCTTTAGTTCTTCAGCATTCTTCCTTTGGTCCACAGCCTCGATATCTGATGGATAATGCTCCACATAATACAATTCCAACACTTTTTTCCTGTCTTTATTATTCTCAATCTTAAGTATATTTTGGTACCTTTCAAAAAACTGAGATAGATGGGACTAACATATCACTTCTCTAATACACAACCCATAGAACAACGAGGTATTTCTTCTCTGATGAGCCGCAAACATTGCTAACCTGCACAACACATTAAATGATCATCATGATTACAACTCGTCGCAATATTTGGCTTCATAAGTACACATCGATGTAAGATTTAGCAAACTTATGTACAAATCGAGGTATCTTAATAAACACACATCGCTATTGCTTTGAATATATAAATTGTCGCCGATTCAAACTTACAAATTGTTGTATAAATCGCAACCTTCAGATTGCATAACGAATCCTTACACGAAACTCACCGAAACAATAGGATTTTGGGTAATCCAACTGTAGAGTAAGAAACAGTCAGAACGTATACGCAACAGATGGTGGCAATGATGCTGCGATTGCGCATAAGACGAAAACGGATGCTCTGGTGGTAGCAGAACAAAAAAAAGGATGCTCCGGCGACAATAGAAGAAGGCAACGGATGATCCGACGACAACAGATGATCCAGCGACAACAGATAAAGGCAAAGTATGCTCCGATAAACTTTTCTGCTTAGGGCAAAAATGGATCGTTTTGAACTATTTAAATCCTACAACATAAAGCTTGCTACATATACAAACTTTGCTGAAAATTTTAGCGCGATCACGATGGAGGGCAGTTTTGTCCTTTTCACGAACCGCCATTTTTGTTTTCTAGATAGAGGGCATTTATGTCCATTCCAGGAAGAGGAAAAGAATGGTGGTAAAGGGTACTTAAGTCTTTGCGACGGCACCAAATTATGATGCTATATGATGCGGACACACATGGGGATACTAGCTGGTCACTCATTGGGACCCCCCGAACATGAGATGTAGCTATCGGCCCTGTTTGGGGGGGGGGGGGGGGTTAACATATAACCTGCTTCTGTCTACTTGCCTCAAAAGGCTTAAGTCCTATTTTTTTATTTTTTTTACTTGGAGAAACCACTTCAGGCTCAGCCTGGCGTGCTTATGGTCTGTCCATATCCGAAGGCTTACCCCTCAACACTAGGGAGTCACCAAGATTCAGCTTACATAGGAGTTGTGACGCCCACGAGATTTGAACCTAAAACTGCCCGTCAAACGGGCTAGGCCCCATCCCACTATGCCAAACGCATAGACTTCCTACTTGAAGTGGTTTGAGTCTCTCAAAAAAAGGTTTAAGCATCTCAAAAATGTGTTTCTCATTAAAAGTCTATTAAAAAGTTGTTTTTTTAAATTCTTATCGTAAGAACAAATGTGCACGTTAAACTTAAATTTACACTATGTTTAACTGGCACCAAATGAGATACATGGAACCAGGGTCTCAAGTTTGAATCGGACAGGAGTTGTCCCTTGGCTCGATGGCCATCAAACAAAAAAGTTACAACCCATTACTATAATAAAAAAGCAAATAAGCGAAAAATAGTGCTAACAATTTTTCTATTTCATATCAAGTACTGCAAGTGGCAAATGATAGAATTACTTAATTATTTCCACTAGGATTATATAAAAACTGTGTAGCCATTTAAGCTTTATACGCTTACATAATTAAAGATTAAAATTTGCAAAACGTGAAACAAAAAGATGAGAATAAATATAGAATTTGTACAAATGATTATAAGCATTTTACGAGGGTTAAAAAAATTAACAGCCTACAATATACCAAATTTCCGAACCTCAATAAAAATAAACATATTTTTACATAAAAAAAATGATCCACTGAACACATTCATGAGGTCAGAATATGAGTTTCAATTAGGGGGTTCCGTCTCAGCTAAGCAAAAGAAGCATCCGCATACATCCACCAACCTCCCCAATGAGCTACCAAACTCCAGGATTTGCATTCTACTCTGAAGACCCAGTAGCTGCTGCTCCATGCACACAACTGATCTTTCCCTCATCATCACGCTCTCTTCCTCTAAATGGGCAATATGCTCGTCCTGATCTTTGATCCTAATAATTAAGTTCGAGGATCCGTGTCCCTGACTTGGAACTCTTTGAATGCTTTTGCAAGCATTCTCGCCTGCGGATTCGTCGGCATCATCGCTGGTGTTACGAAGTTTCAACAGTCCTTTCATGGAGCCAATGATGTTTAAGACAGGGAAGGTAGAGATGAAGAGAGAAGAAGGAATCGCCGAGTTTTTGCTTCTTATTATAAAAGATGTGGTATTCAGAGGAGCATTTGACGCATCGTAGTTGAAGGGCTGATGTTTCTTGCTCGATGGTTTTCTTTTGCTCTTAAAGGGGTATTTCTTCTGAAACTGGAGCAGTCTTGAGCTCATGAAACTCTTAATTTGGAAATGCGATAGAGATGTCCCTACTATCCACATGCAGCTTTCCATAATAATAACCTCCCCTCATCATTTTAGCTTCCTAATAATTAAAGGAAATAAAAGAGGGTAGGAGACAAACAGCCTGAAAACCTCTGTACCTCAATTTGCAGAAATCATTACAAAGGAAACATGATATTTGTTTGATTAAAAAAATCATAATGCCAATCTCATCCCTCCATCAGAGGGCTCAGCAATCCCGGACCACAACACCCATTTTTATAGTAAAAAGATCAGGTGCAATATGATTGCACAAATATTTGTGCATTAATCACCTGATCACTACCCTCCATCTTCAAGACAGGGCCTGTCAGTTGTGGGTGGGGCCCAAAGCCTGATGGAGGTCAATCAGGTGCTTAATGCAGCAAATATTTGTGCAATCGTATTGCACCCGAAGCATTGGCGTTTTGTTGCGAGAGGGTGGTGTATGTTCGCCCCCGATGATTCACTGAATCCCACGTCTGTGTTCGGGTGGTCGAATGAGCGCCACGTATTCATGCACATGGGGCTCGTATGCCCGTGTATGTTGACATACCTTTGCATCAGACTCTGGTGCTGTTGCAAAGACTTAATCACCCTTGCTTTTCTTGCCCTGAAATGAGGGTTCGATGAAATGACAAAAATATCCTTCATTCAAAAGCTATGAAACGATCATTCGAGAAAAGGACAGAAAAGGACAAAAAAGTCCTCCATCCAGAAAGTTTGATGTTAACTATTTAAAGTGGAGACGTTCCCTATTCATTAAACTCCTGCGCCATCTGCTGTAATAGTAGCTCTCATTATCAACCCAAACTTTGCCTTCGTCTCCAGTCGAGTTTTCCGCCTTGTTTTTTATCTTGTTTTACAACACATTGTCGCCTTCTCGTGCCTGCCTTGTGTTACAAAACATTCCTGTGTCTTCTCTTCATTTTTGCTGTCGTTAGGCATTATGGAAGAAAGTAATGATGCACAAACATTCCAACAAGTGCCATTAAGGCAGCGTGGGTATCTTTTCATCTCATCATGCTATCGATGAAGAAGGCATGTCGTCTGGTGTGCCATTAAGGCATTGTTTGGTTATTGCAGGTAGATCATGTTCTTACAATGGTTGGAAACTTATCGATATATGTAAGACGCTGGGACCTGTTGACAAGAATGCTTGTTTACAAATGCTAAGAAGGGCCTCTACCCCATCAGGTATCCTACATTAACTCATTATATGCATTGTATCGATTTGTTTGCTATTATGCTTAATTTCTTTCTTATCGATTTGTAATTTATTATGCGATATATTTATCGACCTTTTAGACAGTATGGTTTTGATTGTCGAGTTGTAAGTTATTATGCTGAACTGCCATATCGTTTTTCAATATCTTACAAATCAATATGTATATCGATTTGTAAGATATTATATGTTATGTAATATGTATTTTTAAGATATTTATACACAGACTTTGAAAACGTGTGCTTGCAGAAACACATAGTTACTTGCATGTGGGGGGGAGGGGGGGCGATTTTCGCAGGCATGTGGATGTAATGATTGGACTCTCTCAGCGACTTCGATTGGACTCGCTTTTGAGCCTAGTGGATGTAATGAAAGTGTTATCATCAACACACATGTACGACATGTGTATTACAATTGGCATGGTAAGCGACAACTCGATGCTCAGTATAAGCAAACATCAAACCGCACTTGCTTTGATACTATCATTCATTAAATCGTTGCTTTGACTTGCTTAACCTTATCGGTATCCGTTGTTATATGCATCCTGATTAAATCGTAGTAAACGTATATGCTTGCTAACACAAATCGATATATTGCTTACAAAACATTCCACTATCTTCTCTTCTTTTTCATTGCTTGTAGGCATTATGGAAGAAAGCAATGATTCACAAACATTCCAACCAGTGCCATTAAGGCACCGTGAGTAGCTTTTCATCTCATCATGCTATCAATGAAGAAGGCATGTCGTCTGGTGTGCCATTAAGGCATTGTTTGGTTATTGCAGGTAGATCATGTTCTTACGATGGTTGGAAACTTATCGATATTTGTAAGACGCTGGGACCTGTTGACAAGAATGCTTGTTTACAAATGCTAAGAAGGGCCTCTACCCCATCAGGTATCCTACATTAACTCATTATATGCATTGTATCGAAAAACCCCTGTTTTAGTAACATACTTCCATTTTTGTGAGATACATTTTTGTTAGTTAACATCGATTTGTTTGCTATTTTGATGCAAACACAGATTGATATATTGCTTAAAACATTGTTGAGCTTATCATCAGGTTGTAATAAAGATGATGTAGCCCAATCAATTGAAAGATCTGGAGAATTGAATATCTATACTATTGACGCAACCGAAGAATTGAACATCTGCACTAATGATGCACATGAAAAGAAGGGTGCAGTCATTAGACCCACTCTTGACTTGAATGTTCCAGTAGAAGAAATGCAATTCAATAATGAGCTAGACTACCACGACAGTACACATAATAAAAGTGTAGGCACCGGGAATGTACATGGAAGTACACTTGACTTGAATGTTACAGTAGAAGAAATGCAAGTCAATAATGAGGCAGATTTTGATGTCAGTACACACAATAAAAGCGTCGGAACTGGAAATGTACATGGAATTACACTTGACTCTGTTCCTGTAAAAAGAATGCAGTTTAATAATGAGAAAGCTGCATATAAATTTTACAATGATTATGCCTTAAAAGTTGGCTTCAGTGTGAGAAGGTTTTCCTGGTCAAAAAATGCACAGGGTGTCGTGGTTAGAAAGGCATATGTTTGTTCCAAGAAAGGTTGGAAGAAATCAATGGGAAATCCAACAAGAACCATGCCAGAATCAAGATGTGGATGTCAAGCGAGAATAGTTTTGACAAGACATCCGAATGGGAAATTTGTCGTGCGTACATTAATCAGTGATCATAATCATGAGTTATCTGCATCATGTATGACTCCTATGCTAAGGTCACATCGTAAAGTAACTGTAGCGCATGTTGCAATGACTGAAATAGCCGATAGCGTCGGCATTGCACCAAGAAAGACATACAATTTGTTTACCCGCATGGATGGTGGTCGCGAAAATGTGCCAGAAAACATGAAGAACGAAGAAATATGTTCTTTGGTTCATTACTTACAGAATAAATCAAGCAATAAACATGGTTTCTTTAGTGCAATGCAAGTGGACGAAGATGGATATCCTGTGAATATGTTTTGGGCATATTCAAAGTCAAGAGTGAATTATAAATGCTTTAATGATGTGCTTGTGTTTGATACTATAGTAAAGATTAATACTGAACAGTGGCCATTTGCGCAGTTTGTCGGAGTGAACCATCACGCACAGAGTTGTATATTAGGCGGGGCGTTTTTGTATGACCAGACCAAGGAAAGCTTTGAGTGGTTGTTCAGAGTATTCACACAGGCAATGAACGGGAAGCATCTTGAAACTGTACTTATAAATGGTGATCACGCAATTGCGGCTGCAGTGCTTCATGTGTGACCAGATGCACATCATCGCCTATATTTGTGGCAGATCTTTCAAAATGCAGCAAGAAACATAGGACACATATTTAATCAGAATACAGGGTTTGACAAAAAGTTTACAAGGTGTGTACTTCATAGCGTAGACGAGGTCACCTTTAAGTCAGATTGGGAGCAAATGATTAAGACATACGACCTTATTGACTGTCTGTGGTTACAAAATTTATATGCAGAAAAAGAGAAGTGGACATTGGCATATGGAAGACAATACTTTTGTGCAGGTATGATAAGTACACAAAGAGTTGAATCTATGCATGACACGCTGAAGAAGACCCTGTATTCATGTTTAACAATGTTTCGTTCCATGGAACAATATGATTTATTTGTAGACAGTCTAAGACAGAGTGAGCTTGAACAAGACGTGAAATGCTTCAATACACGACCTCTAACTCTTGGCATGAAAATATTGATGTGACCTGCAACTCTGTATACACTGACTATATTTGAATGGATCAAGAAAGAGGTGTTACATGTCATGAATTGCAAAATAGAAGGACTCGTGCAAACCGAGAATATGCACAAATACCATATTTTATGGCAGGGCAAAAACCATCACGAAAGGCAAGAAGCACATGTCACGTACAATGTTGACAACGGAAGAGTTGAATGTTCATGCAAAATGTATGAATTGAAAGGTATTCTATGTTGTCATGCATTAAAGGCACTCAATCAAGAGAAGATACAAGAAATACTTGAGTCTTACGTAATGCAAAGATGGAAGAGACGCACAAAAATTGAAATGCTCGTTATGGACAATGCGAGTAAATCTGGTGTTGACCAGAAGTGCCACATAGCCTCTCGTTACCAACAACTGTGTAGGTCATTCATGCATGTTGCTGATTTGGCATCGAGAAGTGAAGAATGCTATGTATCTATGAGAAAAGCTGCAATGGAGTTACTTGAAAACGTGGAGTCAATTCACCTTAATTCCATTGCAGCGAATGAATACCAGCCGAAGATAATGGGATCGAACAACGTAGGTGAAAATCATGTTTCGCTTGACACTCCTGAGAAGTTGCGCCGAAGCGTAAACATTATCTTCAACAAGTCAGTAGTGAACGTTGTTGATTATGATGGACATATTCATGAAGCGCATGGTATCAAAAGAAAACCTACCGCTGATCGCAGTCGTCGGAGGTCAAAGGGTGCACTAGAATTGGTTGGCAAAAAAAGGACTAAGAAACAACCAACCTATAATAAAAAACAACAAAGCCCTTCGAATGAACAGGTATGTAAGACATTATATTGCTTCCCATTACGTGAAGCTTGTCAATATCTAACTCGTGTAATGTCCAACATGCAGCAATACCCTACAGAAGTACCAGCAAACGTTGAAACCTCCATTCCTTCCGACCAGATTTCCGGCAAGGATCGCTTCAGTTTTACAAGTCTATTGGTATATAATCAATGTGGTGAGGAGGTATGCATTTCTTGTGAAACTTAATGCAGTGTCTTATATTTTCTCTATCATGACAGGCTCTGATGCATTCGACAGATGGGTATGGGACGCAGGAATCTCGTGTGGGCTATTAGTTTAGTTGTCATGCCTCTTTGCATGACCCAATTTCAACATTGTCGGATTTGTTACGAGTTTATAGTGATTTGTCATCAACGACTTGCGGTCCGTACTTGTATTTTTGCTTAAATCGATAAATAGCGATTTGTGGCTTCTGTTGGAAGTCGATTCATGACATCACTCAATGGCGATTTGTGGTTATCGTTGAATAGCGATTTGTGTCATCGCAGCATAGTGATGTGTGGGTATTGTTCGAATGTCAATCTAA
Organism: Nuphar pumila; assembly: GCF_984573655.1. NCBI lineage: Eukaryota > Viridiplantae > Streptophyta > Magnoliopsida > Nymphaeales > Nymphaeaceae > Nuphar > Nuphar pumila. Next base: position 50,218,081 of record NC_143265.1, on the reverse strand, counting down.
GCGGGCTGAGAAAGGTTGTTCAAGTAAGTTTTTATGGGGCATTGATCAAGGTTGCGATTCATTTTATGATCTGAGTAAGCTATCACCACGCAAATGAAATCTTACTTAGATCATAAAATGAAACGCAACCTTGATCAATGCCCAAAAAAAACTTACTTGAACAACCCTTCGCATCCCGCTTAGATTGACAGTCGAATAATACCCCCAAATCATTATGCTGCGGTGCCAAATATCGCTATTCGACGATAACCAAAAAATCGCCATTAAGTTATGTCATGAACCAGCAGAAGCCACAAATCGCTATTTATCGATTAAAGCAAAAATACAAGCACGGACCGCAAGTCGTTGATGACAAATCACTATAAACTCGTAACAAATCCGACAATGTTGAAATCGGGTCATGCAAAGAGGCATGACAACTAAACTAATAGCCCACACGAGATTCCTCTCCAGCTGACAACACAATCGCTTTCCCACGATAACCACAACTGGCTATGCAGCGATTACGAAGTCTACTTACGCAGCTCCAAGCGATTGTGAGAAATCGAACCTTACATTTCAACGGCGCCATTCCTGGACGAAGAAAGATCAACCATAGAACAAAGAAGGAATTCCGGTCAATTTACCAACGTTAGTTGGTAAAGCTATGATTGTAAATAAAAGGCGTCGATTCAACTTCTTCTGTAGCAATTCTTTCGTGTTCCCAACACCTCCAATTGTTATCTTGTGAAAACTTTTAGCCATATGTTGTAAATAAAAGGCTAATCAATGTGTCATTTCTCTTCCTCACTTCATTTCTTAATAGGTAAGTAAACCTCTTCGTCTGTTACAGGGTGAGCTTTGTTCGCTTTAACAGTGGAAGTGCAAGTGTGAGTGGTACTCCATAATTTCTCACAATCGCTTTGGAGTTCTTAATGTGGGATCGTTCAGATCCCTCTGTTTTTTATCAACAAATGTTCATTATCGCTTTATACTAGTATCATTTAACACCGCAATTCGGTGTTTACTAACACCGCTACGTGCTACCGCGATGTAGGCCGTGAATAATAATTTTATGAGTTCTGACGTCGTAAATGACATCAGTGAATAGCGATCAGAGAAGATTGATGCGATGAAATCGCTACTGATGATCATAAGTAAACTGTAAGTAAATTGCAATCCCGCAATAGGATGTCGGCCAGCCAAAATCGGTACGATATTGTTGTCTGTCAGAAATCGCTCATTTGCAAGGATTTCAATTCATGAGGTCAACAACGAAAACGACAATGGCTTGTCCCTTTGTAAATGTTGTAAGTCAACAAGGATTTGCGGTGTTAAATAATACTAGTATACAACAACAATGAACGTTGTTAAAAAACTGACAACGGCTATGATATTTGGCATGAATATATCGTTGTATCCATGTTTGATAATCAATTGAGTAATCGTCAAAGATTATTCATACCTGGAAAACGGGTTTGTTCGGGTCAGGTCAATCTCACATTCAACCATTGTTATAATATGAAGTCGAAACGACATTTTTTAATTATTTAGAACCCAATCATTTAAGTTGCGGGTTGTCTTCGATAAAGGGCGGTAGACGAAACGACGGTTTGTAATTATTTAAAACGAAATCATTTAATTAGCGGGGTTTTTTTGAAAAAGGGCGGCATGGGAAAAGATGTATTTTGTATTATTTAAAATGCAATCATTTCATTTGCGGGCGTTTATCGAGCAAGGGCGGCATGTGAAATGACGTATTATTAATTATTTAAAATGCAATTATCTAGTTTGTGGGCGGTTTTCGAAAAAGGGTTGCATGTTAAGGGACATTTCATTTATATTTGACTGACGACGTCGATTCCATATCTGCGTTGCAAAGGTGGCATCAATATCTTCGTCCAGGCATGGCGCCAAAGAAGAGGACTATGGGAGAAATACGACCAGGCATGGCGCCGAAGAAGAGGACGATGGGAGCAGTACGACCAGGCATGGCGCCAAAGGAGAGGACGATTGGAGCAATACGACCAGTCATGACATCAAAGGAGAGCACGATGGGAGCAATACGACCAGCCACGTCACCGACGAAGAAGACAACCACTCCCACAGTACCAGCTTTAGCGCTTAAGATGTATATTTTTGCCTTTTCATGTCGTATTTCGTCTTTTGTTGTTTACTGTAGAAAATAATTTCAATGTCGAATTCTGAATACTATGCTCATGGTTCACTCAGTGCAACATCCACAGATAAGCGTGGGCGGCAACTCCCTAAGGAGGTCCTAGATTTCATTGAGGAGATGCAAGATGAATTTGCAGACGGGAACACTATCAGTAATTTTGTACGTATGCAACCACTATCATTTACTAGGTCTTCGGTTTGTATGTTCTCAAGTTTGTAAATTTTTGCAACCAGACAATGTGTGATTTTGTCAATTATATTCAAAGCAACACAACGAGCAATGCAGTACGTATCATCACCCCTTATTTCATGGTATGTATGGCCTGCCATTGTTTTAATTGCTTTTATGACTTACTCACTTTTCTTGGTGGTTAAACCTTACTATTATGTGCAACAGATGTACGTCCGGCGAAAGCCATACACCAGTGGATTCGCAAATGTACTACCTTGTTGGAACAACGGTGAAGAGTTTGTAGACTTTGCGAATTTTGATAAGGTAAGTTAACAAACATCTTCTCCAAGTTTTAGTTATTACATCCCCATCAGGATCTATCTATGGAATTATAAATTATTGTATCGATTCGTAGATTTTACTTCCTACGGTGTGGCAAAATCCAGAACATTGGGTCTTATACAAGATGAATTTTGTGGAAAAACAACTATGGTGCTACAACTCATTGGACTGCCACAGTAGTGTAAAACGTGACGCTATGCATTTTGTAAGCTTCTGCCCATAGGTGAAGCGTAGCTATTTGTGGTGGACCGGACTGTACTATATTTTCCCTTTATCACAGGCGGGATTCCTGAAGGACTATTTGGGTGTCGACATTGCCGAGTGGATGTTGCTCTGTGCTGACGATGCTCCTGTACAAACTAATGGGTTCGATTGTGGCATATTCGTAATGAAGCACATTGAAGCAATATACAAAGGAGAAGAAGCTGTTTTCATCGCTGTATGAACTTTGCATCCGCTGTTATTGGGGATTCCTGTTATATATTGGTTTCACATTACATATTTTGTTGCAGGAAGATATACCAGATTTATGCGAGGAAATATGAAAAAATTTGATTGAGTTCAAAAAAACGGGAGACAAAATCTGTAATGTGAAACCTATCGATTGCTCTCTTTGTACAACCTAACGAACTCCGCCATCACCGTTCTCGCCCAACTACAGCTGTGCAGTCGCAACATGGTGAGGAGCGGTCGGCGGAGGTGGAGTTGGCTGACGTGGAGCTGCCGGCGGTGCAGTCGCGGGCACTTAATTTGCGGTCATCAACGGTGGAGAGGGACGCGGTTGCCGCACCGAGGGTGACCATCAGGAGCTTCACCGCGTCCTTTTCTTCTCGCGAGGAGGAGGTTTCAGAGGAGCGGTCGTTCCGGTGAAGGGGGTTCATCTAACCCGGTTCCGTTGACGGGGGTTCATTTTCTGGTAGGCAAATTTTGTAGGACTACAAATATTGTAAATCTGTCTCCGTTGAAATATAATTTGAACATTACAACACACTCTTGTAAATCGTTGTACTGCTACATCTAAGAAAACTAAATCGTATAGAGACATAGTTTTGTGTTGTATGCGCTTAACCAATCCTGGTAATGCTGGTCTTTGGTAATTTAAAATATTGTACAGCGAACGATATTTTATTGTTGTTCCGAAATCGTTGTATAGCTCGCATTCCGTGAACGAAAAGTGCATAAATAGATTACCGCGATTCCTAGTAACAAAGGCACGTAATGTTCGCTCTGAACAAAGTTGTGGTTTTATATAAGAACAAAAAATATTTCTACAATAAAACCCACCCGCTACGTGCTACCGTGATTTGAACTACCAGGTCCCATCGCATTGATTAGTTTTGAGAATAGCTCTCTGACATGCCATTCTTCAAATTCATTAATGCGGAGGGTATTTTATGTGAGATTTGCTCTTTGTTTATTAAAACTGTCATATTAGTTTGAAAACTGACGGAGGGTGATAGGACGTTTCATTAATATTTGAATGACACATCGCACAGGTTAAGGATGTGTTCTATTTTGCTTCACGAATAAGGAACCGACAAACCGACAATTCCTGCAAAAGCGACTTGTTCTTGAATCGAGTGTATAGGTGCTTCGACGCGGTTGTTGTATCCATGTAGACTTTTTCATATGTATGCAATATCATAATTAAAGTAAATAGTCGTTTGAAATTAAAAAAATTTACAAATTCTTACACAACATTTCATGGTAGTAGTAGTGAAGCTGATGTTAGACCACCATTTCTGAACAACAAACCCGTCTTATCGCTGTGTACTATTTGTAATTACGAAAGCGACATTTTTGGCTCTTGTTCACCGCATTCATCTCGAGTCTCTTATGCGATTTTCATTCTGTGCGTGTCAGCAATAAGGCGATGTTTACACATCAAACATTTCATAACGATGTTGACTATTATCATTTCGAACATTCCAATGCTTCGTTCATTGCATACATCGCAATCTAATTCTGCGACTGTCAATCATGCATCTTGGGCACCGTTGGTCGCTGCCTTTTACATCCTCGTGGCGGCTCTGCTAGTTTCGCCTCCGCAATTAGGAAGGACGTCAATATTTGGCAGAGTTCTTCACGGAATCCAGGTATATCAACCTGCAAAAACAAATTGTAATGTGGAACCAATAGACATGCATTTAATCACTAATAACATAGGACAAGAAATGACATACATCATCGAAACAGGGTTTTGCACCATTGTATATCGCTTCAATGTACTTTATTACAAATACGTCGCAATCAACGTCATTATCTTGTAATGGAGCATGGTATGTTGTGCGATAGATCCACTCGCTAACATCGACTCTCAAAATGACTTTGACAAAACCGATCTGAGAATAATGCGACCCAAAGTAAATTCATGACCCCAGTACAGGACACGATACTCATATAGATGAAATCTTACGAGATGGGAAATGTCTAGTCGTAAATCACTGTCAACTTCCAAAGAATTGTAACACCAAAGTTGTTTTTCGTGTAAATCCATCACGTATAAGACCCAATGCTTTTCTGATTGCCAGAGTGTAGGAATCAATATCTGCAAATGGATCGAAAAAATGTTGTTAGCACTGTCATGCTGTAACCTTGCATTCTAGGTTTGTTTGCTTACCTTTTCACTTGACAAAAGGTCTCTGCAATGATTACTGTTAACCCAATAAGGTAGGTCATCTTTAAATCCACTGGAGTATGGCAAACGGCATAAGATCATCTGCATACTGAAATATTGCTAACAACAATGTTAACATACGAATCAATCAGACTTAATCAATAACCAAAAGCAACGTAAAATACAACCGATATACCATGAAATACGGGCTGACGATGCTTATAGTCTGGCTTGGTGCGTTGCTTTTAATATAACTGACGAAATCAAATATAGTCTGATTGAAGCAAATATGGTGTTGTTAACGCACGTACACATGGCTTACGTATATAGACAACTCCTACTAGTTTCATACGAACAAAATTACTGATCATGTTGCATTCTGAGAATTCATTGCGCATTCGTTTGATGTCCTCCACAAGTGATTGACTAAGTTTTCGCCCAACTTCGTCGGTGGATGTTCTACTGAAATGAATAAGGACATTGCAATGAACGATATGGAAATTACATTACATAGTACACAACACAAATCGCAAATAACGGCTTGAAAGAGACGAATTTTGTTGAAAATGGAGACGATGTGAAGACAATATACGCATGATTCGCCATTGTTGGTCGTGTAGCTGTCTTCGTCTGCCTCACCGACCACAATTTTCTACGTTCGGGGGGGGGGGGAGTCCAGGTTTATGAAGGAACCGTCGGTTTGATTGTTGTTGGTCCACGAAGTAGAAGATATTCACACCGTCGAGTACTTGTGCGACTATTTATGACCCAAAAGATCTACTGCTCAACCAACATGATCAATGAATAATGTACGACAAATCCAAAATTTATGGCCATTGGTTGGAATTGCGTAATTCGACTACATATTCGATGCATAGCGAGTTGTGGTTATCACAGAAAGTGATTTGTGCTGTAATACTCGGCCCTTGTAAATGGTGTTAGTCAACACCGAATTGCGGTGTTAAACGATACTAGTATAAAGCGATAATGAACGTTTGTTGATAAAAACCAGAGGGATCTGAACGATCCCACGTTAAGAACTCCAAAGCGATTGTGAGAAATTATGGAGTACCACTCACACTTGCACTTCCACTGTTAAAGCGAACAAAGCTCACCCTGTAACAGACGAAGAGGTTTACTTACCTATTAAGAAATGAAGTGAGGAAGAGAAACAACACATTGATTAGCCTTTTATTTACAACATATGGCTTAAAGTTTTCACAAGATAATAATTGGAGGTGTTGGGAACACGAAAGAATTGCTGCAGAAGAAGTTGAATCGACGCCTTTTATTTACAATCATAGCTTTATCAACTAACGTTGGTAAATTGACCGGAATTCCTTCTTTGTTCCATGGTTGATCTTTCTTCGTCCAGGAATGGCGTCGTTGAAATGTAAGGTTCGATTTCTCGTAATCGCTTGGAGTTGCGTAAGTAGACTTCGTAATCGCTGCATAGCCAGTTGTGGTTATCGCGGGAAAGCGATTGTGCTGTCAGCTGGACAGGAATCTCATGTGGGCTATTAGTTTAGTTGTCATGCCTCTTTGCATGACCCGATTTCAACATCGTCAGATTTGTTACGAGTTTATAGTGATTTGTCATCGACGACTTGCGGTCCGTGCTTGTATTTTTGATTTAATCGATAAATAGCCATTTGTGGCTTCTGCTGGAAGTCGATTTATGACATCACTTAATGACGATTTTTTGGTTATCATCGAATAGCGATATTTGGCACCGCAACATAATGATTTGGGGGTATTGTTCGACTGTCAATCTAAGCGGGATGCGAAGGGTTGTTCAAGTAAGTTTTTTTGGGGCATTGATCAAGGTTGCATTTCATTCTATGATCTAAGTAAGATTTCATTTGCGTGGTGATAGCTTACGTCTTTTCCCATGCCGCCCTTTTTCGAAAAAAACCCGCTAATTAAATGATATCGTTTTAAATAATTAAAAACCGTCGTTTCGTCTACCGCCCTTTATCGAAGACAACCCGCAACTTAAATGATTAGGTTTTAAATAATTAAAAAACCGTTGTTTTAACTTCATATTATAACAATGGTTGAATGGGAGATTGACTCGACCCGAACAAACCTGTTTTCCAGGTATGAATAATCTTTACGATTACTCAATTGATTATCAAACATGGATACAACGATATATTCATGCCAAATATCGTAGCCGTTGTCGGTTTTTTAACAACGTTCATTGTCGCTTTATACTAGTATCATTTAACACCGCAAATCCTTGTTGACTTACAACGTTTACAAAGGGACAAGCCATTGCCGTTTGCGTTGTTGACCTCATGAATTAAAATCCTCGCAAATGAGCGATTTTTGACAGAGAACAATATCGTACTGATTTTGGCTGGCCGGCATCCTATTGCGCGATTGCAATTTACTTACAGTTTACTTATGATCATCAGTAGCGATTTCATCGCATCAATCTTCTCTGATCGCTATTCACAAATGTCATTTACGATGTCAGAACTCGTTAAATTATTGTTCACGGCCTACATCGCAAATCCTTATTGCGATGTATTTTAGAAGAGGAGACAAATACAGCTATTGTTGGTCAGAAATGCTCTATCATAACGATGACGACCTTATTCAATTCAATGTCACGCATTCTGAACAACAAACATCTATTTTCGATTAAAATTTATTTATTTACGAGATCCACAGAAGAAACATGTATGTTACATGTAATAATAAAGAATTAAACAATAAAAGAATGTCAAGTTACGACAATTAATTATACAATTACAACAAATAGCTATCGTGATAAAAAAGAATGCCCAGGGTTTATTACTAGGCACTTGACGAATCAGATGAAATATCATACACTTGTCTCTCTGTTTTTATTGGTGGACCCTTTATCCTGGGTGGCCTCTGGGTTGCGTGCATCTTACTAAAAAAGCTAGTCATCATCTCCACAACTAAGTTCAATTGTATCCCCATATTGCTAACTTTTGTCCTTAATTTCTTATTCTCCCTCTCCATAAGATCGAACCTTGCGGCAGAGACAATATGCTCTTTTGTAGCAATTGCTCGCTCCTCATCGCGCTTTGTTGCTGAGGGAATCGTTGTTGTAACAGAAGAGAGACGACGTTTTGGTTGTAGAGGCTGGGCTGCAACATGAGAGGGGGCAATTGGGATGCATGGGTTCCCAATTTTATCAATCGACAGATTTCAGCGCATTGGTTCCCAATAGCGTTCGAAATAGAAGGGATCAAATTGTCGTCCATTAGAATCATACGATACGGCAGGAACACCACCCGAGTTCCAATTGAATAATTCATCCCTATAGAGTTCGCGCCAATTCACGTTCCTGCACCCACCACTATTCAACTTCCTTCTCACTTCCAAAGGCATATTTGGGATGGACTGCCCTAAGCCAGATTGTAGGAGAACTCGACTACCATGCTGCAACTCGGCTTCATAATTGCAAAACAGCCACAAATCGCGGTCAGACAATCTAGCAGCCTCTGCAACAACGTCTTGGTCATCGGCCTCCCCATCTCCATAAGGTCTCCATAAAACCTGTACATTTCTAATTCCTTTTAATAACGAGTGACAAATATAATACAATTTACTTAAGCATGATATGGCGATAACAATATGTACTACGAAAAACATTCCTACAACGATGATTTACTTAAGAATGCTAAACATTACAACGATTTATAATACTCAATGATAAGTAAACAATTCTAGAACGTTTACCTTATTCAGTTGCAGCCCATCTAAAATGCACTTAGCATTATGCACTGTGACGTTTATTCTAGCCCACCGACTGATCTTTGAAAAAACACAACTCACAGGGGCAGCACATGGACGCAATGGGATAATATGTTCCCATGCCTAAGCCTAACAAAAACAATATTATTAGTAACACTACAACCTTCAATGAAATTAGTCTACAATTACTAACTATGCAATCAACAAATACCTAAACAAATGGCCAAAATCCCCCAACTGTTTTTGTACCATTACTCGCATGGTAGAATTGACTGTACAAGTGTAAGAGCATAGCGGCACCCCAGGCATAGTTGTTGACTTCGTCTAAGTCTACCAGGTACTGCAGCCACATGGAACTTATTCTCGAACCAGAACAATCAGAAAATAATGTAAGAGCAAAAAAATAAAGAAGGAAGTCGCGCAACTCTTGGTCAGCTGTTTCAAATGTACAAGTAGCGGAGCGACCTTCCCATTTATTACGGATAAATGAAACTTTCATTGATGTGGACTTCATTCCACCAGAAATACATTGACTTCATTCGTCCATCGACATTCCCAAAAGGATCGTGCATTCTTCCCTTGCGTTATAGTTTGAATGCCGTAATAGGACAACACTGCCATCGCACTTAAGGCTAGTGATCCTCGCCACATCTTTTAGAGTCATGGTCATCTCAAAAGAATCAAACTGGAATGTGTTAGTCTTATCATTCCACTTATTTACCAGGTGGGTCATGGTATTCCAGCAAGTTTCAAAATATTGCTGGTCCAAAAGGGCACCGAAGTGCATATTTCGTAATCGGTTCTTCTGATATGCACTCAGCTGACCATACCATGATAGAACTACAGGCCATTGACACCGGCCTCCGAGCTTTTCACCTGGTGCTCTACTTCTCCTGTGACCTCCCTATAACAAAAAATAACATATTATTCATACCAATTGTCAATTAGTTCTATTTATACTTATAAATACTATTCTACTAACCGCTATAAATAATATTGGTTGCACACAGACTATCGTAGTCATCGCTATAGATATTAATACCTAACACAGTAATCACTGTACCAAAATCGCTAAACATATTATTAAATCTTCAAAGACAGGCCGAATTTATTTACCTTGGTTACTCTTTTCTCCTGTTCTCCCTCCAACCTAGGCCTTTCTGGTGGGTCCACTGCCTCCAACTGCCTTTCCCTTTCCTTCACTACCGGCTCCACCATCGCCTTCCTTTTTCTCTCCTTTTTCTCGTCCTTCTTCTTCTTCATTATTCTCTCCTTCCTTTTCTCGAGCTCCTTCTCCTTCCTTTATCTCTCCTTCCTTTCCTCGTCCTCCTTCTTCTTCCTTATTCTCTCCTTCCTTTTCTCGTGCTCCCTCTCCTTCCTTTCTCTCTTCTTCCTTTCCTCGTCCTCCATCTCCTTCCTTTCTCTCTGCTTTCACTCCTCCTCCCTCTTCTTCTTTTCTCTCTGCTTTCTCTCCTCCTCCTTCTCCTTCCTTTCTCTCGCATTTCTCGCCTCCTCCTTCTTCTTCCTTTCTCTCGCCTTCTACGCCTTCTCCTTCCTTTCTCTCTCCTTTTTCGTCCCCTCCTTTCTTTCTCTCTCCTTTTTCTCGTCCTCCTCCTTCCGTCCCCTTTCTTCCTCTTCCAAATAGTGTTTCCTTCTTTCCAGCACTTCCTCCTCCTGCTTCTTCCTTTCTCTTTCTTTTTCTTCTTCCTCCTCCTTCTCCTTCCTCCGCCTTTCTTCCTCCTCCTCCTTCTCCTTCTGGCGCCTTTCTTCCACCTGCTTCTTCCTTTCACTTTCTTTTTCTCCCTCCTCCTCCTCCTTCTCCTTCCGCCACCTTTCTTCCTCCTCCTCCTTCTCCTTCCGCCGTCTTTCTTCTGCCTGCCGCCTTTCTTCCGCCTGCCGCCTTTCTTCCACTTTCCTTCTGTTTCTCCTCCTCCTTCTCCTTCCGCCGCCTTTCATCCTCTTCCAAATAGTGTTTTCTTCTTTCCAGCACTTCCTTCTCTTGCTTCTTCCTTTCTCTTTCCTTTTGTTCCTCCTCCTCTTTCTCCTTCCGTTGCGTTTCCTTCTTCTCCTCATCCTCCTTCTCCTTCCGTTGCACTTCCTCCTTATTCATTTGCCTTTGCCTCTTCTTCGCCTCCTTCAGTAGCTTTGCCTTGTTTCGCATTGCTTTATTGTCCAAGATCCAGTTATCCACTACCGCCCTTGACTCAATTTGTACCTTGTTAAAATACCTTTGCCAATCCTCCGCACTCTTTTTTTCCCTTTCCCTCTGTTCTGCCATCTTCCTCCGCCTTCTCTTTTCATTCTCATCTGTATTTCTTTGCTTTGCCTTTTCTTCGTCATCTTTCTTCTGCATCTTTCGTTCTTCAGCATTCTTCCTTTGGTCCGCAACCTCGATATCTGATGGATAATCTTCCGCATAATACAATTCCAACGCTTTTTCTCTGTCTTTATCGTTCTCAAACTTAAGTATATTTTGGTATCTTTCAAAAACCTTGGATAGATGGGATTGACAGATCACTTCTCTAATACATAAACCATAGAATGACGGGGCATCTCTTCTCTGATGAGGCACAGACATTGCTAACCTACACAACAAATTAAACGATCATCATGATTACAAATCGTCGCAATATTTGGGTTCATAAGTACACATCTTTGTAAGATTTCTCAAACTTACAAGTCGTTGTATAAGAAGAAACCTACAGATTGAATAACAAAACCTTACACGAAACTCACCGAAACGATAGGATTTTGGATATTCCAACTGTAGAGTAAGCAACAGTAACAACTAACGCGCAACAGAAGGTGGCAACGATGTTGCGACTGCGCGTAAGATGGAAACGGATGCTCTGGAACAAAGGAAAGGATGCTCCGTTGTACACAGATGAAAGCAAAGAATGCTCCGGTAGAGTTTTCTGCTTTGGGCGAGAATGGATTGTTTTGAACTATTTAAATCCTACAACATACAGCTTGCTGCATACGCAAACTTTGCGGAACGTTTTGGCGCGATAACGATGAAGGGCATTTTTGTCCTTTTCACAAACCACTGATTCAGTTTTCTAGATAGAGGGCATTTATGTCCATTCAAGGAAGAGGAAGACAATGGCGGTAAAGGGTACTTAAGTCTTTGTGACGGCACCACATTACGATGCAATATGATGCGGACACACATGGGGATACATGCCGGTCTGCATCTTATACGTGGCGCTCTTTGGGGACACCCGAACATGAGATGGAGTACCGGCCCTGTTCGGGGGGGAACATATAACCTGCTAGAAAGAGGTAAATTACCATTTATTCATTTCCCACTTTGGCGTTTACTGTTTACGATATAAACAGAACATGTGTGTGTGTGGACCGTATCAATTACTAAAATCTCACCCTACTTGTACATTTTCAACTGAATCGGACTATATGGATGGATCTAACATGGTTCATTTATTTCAAATCATGTTTCTTATCCAGCAAAAACAAGAAAAAGAAAAACTTTTCTTTTCCTATAATTAAGCTATGATGCAATCCAGATTGTAGACATCTGTTTTCGTTCTTCTTTAGAATATGTGTTGATATTTTAATTCATTGGCTCAAAAGCATGTTTCATTTAAGCGAGTCATGACAAACACATTTATAATGTTAGATTTCCTTAAAAATACGTGATCAGTAAGCAAAGTTCTAGAAAGAAAAACAAGAAATTCAAAAAAGATAGAAAATCTTCGATGTGCCATTTCAGTCGATATAATCTCACCTGCAAACCTGAAAATATTCAGCTCCAGATCAAGAGAACAAAACCAAACCCTGATAAATCTGAACCATTTCTCCCATACCCGAATCTCAGTGACAAAAAAAAAAAAGAAGTGGGAGGAAAAGAGAGAACAAGTTCCTCCCGTCCCATCCCCCTCTTTAATTAGAGCCTTCTTGTGAAGAAGTCAGCCAATGCTTCAGCTATGAAAACCAAGGCACTCGATAAAAAAGACAGGAGGTTGAGGAAGAAAGTCAGAGAAGTCATGGATTCGGAGGCTCCGTGCAGAAGAAGAAAAAGTTTCAGGTGCCCTCAGTTAGCATCTCCCGGAAGCTTTCGCTTGGAGAGAGAGAGAGAGAAGTTTCGCTAACATGGCCTAATAAGGATGATTTGAAACTGACAAAAAAATCCGACGGTCTGATGTGAGCGTTGAAAGCAATTGGGAGAGACAGGGCCATCAGATTCAAATGGAAGGGAAGGGCTCCAATTTAGGGGGCCCACGTTTGATCTTATCTGATGATCTATTCTAACCCATAACCATCACTCCAAATCCTCCTAGCTTCTGTCAAATCCCATTTCCCAACCACTTCCAGCACTTACATCTACAAAAGTATGCTCAATGGGGATAGGGATGCACACAAGCCTGGCCTGGCCTGTTCCAACTCAGCTCGGTTTAAAATCACTTTGTCCAAGCTCGAATCCGGGAAGCTTTGTCCAAACTCGGCTTGGTTTCAAGCTTGAGCCGAGCTTAAACAAGATTTATTAAAAAAGAAAAAATTAGAGAAGAAGGATTTGATCCCCAAACCTCCTTAACAATAACCAAGAGACTGCCATTAAGACAAAAAGCATATTTTTTATTATAAAAATTCTATACATATTAAAAATTCTCAGCTAAAAACTGCACAGAAGGCAAAATATAAACCCAACAAGTTCTTAATAAAGACTAACGCCCTACCCATTGCAGCAACAATGAGGTTATGAATTATATATATATATATATATAGAGAGAGAGAGAGAGAGAGAGTTTGTAATGAACCAAGCGAGCCTGTCAAGCCTTATTAGGGACAAGTTGTTCAAGCTCGACTCTATAGCTCGTTCGATCTTTATATACAATTCAAGCTTAGCTCATTTACGAAACTAACGAGCCTGAGGCAGCTCAGTTCTGTGCGCATCCCTAAATGAGGGCAAAGGGGAGAACAAGAAAAAAGAGTTTGGTCTTTGATGGTTTTCATGGGGTCCACATCAGCCCACCGGAAGCTTCAAAGCTGGGAACAGGACAAGAGTCACCACCACGTATACGAAAGTATTTTTAGAATTTTACATTGGTAGAGCTGCCACTGTGCCAGCTGGGGATGGGAAAAGAGATGAGCCGTTCGTGTCCAGGCTAATAAAGAGCTCTTGCGGACTCGTGAAATGAAATGGGCTTTGACAAGCTCGAGCGTGAACAACCAACCAATGTTCATTTCTGCTCGGCGTAATAATAAATATATTTTATATTATAAAATAAAGATGGTTGAAGTGTTTGGCTTGCAAGCAATAAGTTTAGATTTTACAAGTTTAAAACAATTATGTATTTTGTAAATGAGTTAGTTTGAGCTTAGCTTAGTAGGTTTAGGATCCAAATTATACTGTTTTCAGCTTTTAAAAAATAATTTTTTTTTTGGTAAAATGAGCTTGCTCGTACTTAAGCTTGTTTAGCTCAGGCTTTTCATGAGTTGGGTTCGCCACAAGAAATGAGCCAAGCCTGAACACCCTAATTTCCGTTTGTTTGTCTTGTTACTAGCCCTACTGCCAACGGCTTGGACCCACACCAGATCTCGGTCCTATTTCAGGCTACTACAACACTGGGTCCAGGTCCGATAAGACCTATCTTGGTCAGAATCAGATCAGGGCCAATCTACACATCAGAAACTGGACCCAGTAAAATCTTATAATCTTTTTTATGTTTCAAATACAAAATTTGCATATCATAATTGAAACTCCAGTCAGATCCGCATCTGCATTGGAGCATTATAAATCAGACCCAGATCCATATGCTACTCAGATCTTTTGTGTCAGGCATGATATCTGTAAGCACCAACCCAGGTCCTATTGGATACAATCGATTGAGAATCAAGTTACTCGACCCGCTGAAGGCCCTAAATAACCTGCTCTTGGTAAATCTACAACCTAGGATATATCATCTACACGGTTAGTTTTAGTAAGAAATAGGCTTTGGATCATAAAATTGTGATGCATAAACAGATTTTTCAAGGCTTCAAAGATCAACAATCTACAACGTATCACAGACCATGCTGAACACGTACAAGGTCGGATTGGGTCAATACAACTTGCACATCTAGATAGGATGGTCATGCATGTTGACATCCAAATAAACAGTGCTCCGAATGTCATTCCGTATGCAATTTTTTTCTGTTCGATAAACTGTTCTATTTATCGAACAGGTCAGAACATGATAAATTCCAATCAAAATCTTCATACAAACTAAATCTAATGCAGTAGAGTTGAATCTTGATCTAAATTTTAAATGACAATACTGGATGCTGAAAAATTAGAGGTCAAATCTAGGCTTTATATAAGAGGCTTAAACATAAGAGATTTGATTAGGAACTAACAATAGGTCTAACAGAAATACCAATTGAATTCAAATCGGATTCCAGACAAAAACCTGATCACGTAAGCAAAAATTTGATGCAAATGTTTTTTTTTTTTAAAGGCAAACTCGGGTTAGGCAGACCCCACCACTTATACATCATACCATTGGGATTTGAACTTGCAACATCCCAACACAAGGTGACGTGCACTAACAGCTCCTACCAAACAAGTGGAGCCTCGTTGGTGATCCAAATGTATATTTATATTCAGAGCCATCTTTAAATTTCATGTTCAACAAAAAAATTGTGTTGGAGGTTTAACTTCATTCTTTATTATATATATCATTCATTATCGTAAACAAATCAATCACTTGTTACATATACAACATATAAACAAATCAATCACCTATTATATAAATAATTCATTCTACTCAAAAAACAAGAATCAAACAACTTCATTCCCTGTTATATATACAATTTATTCTCCTCAAAAAACAAGAATCAAACAACTTTATTTCGTGTTATATACACAATTAATTCATAAACAACATTACCTCACACACACATTCATTAATTTATACATAACATAATAAAGTTCAATTAATGTACATAACAAAATTCAAGCTACAAATCACTTTCACTTTTGCTTTAGTTGGTCTTGTAGCTCCTTGTAATTTTGCAAATGAGCGATAAGACTACCTTGATAGTTAAGTATCTCCCCCCAGTCTGGCAATTTCTTCCCTTAAACACGCTATTTCTACATCCGCCTTGTTAGCACTTGTTGTAGCCTCAACTTTCTCCTCGATGTGGACCTTAGCACCTTCTTCATCTCTGTCTAAATCAGCTATGAATTCCATGTTGATGTATTTCCCACTATCATACAAGGCTTCTAATTCATATTCAAACAAAGTGGAGTAATCCTTCTTATTCTTCATTGTGCCATGGATTGTTTTACTAACTACTCCAGAGTGTCGGGGTGTTCACTAAACAAAATCAAATTGTCGAACCACTCGACTGGCTAGCTGGCGCTCATCTTCGTTCATATTGTGTAACCAAATGTCAGTCCTTGTGAGGTCTCTCACATGCACAACCACATCTTCACGATAATCATTTATTACATCTACATACATAAGGGTACCGTGTTATCTAAAACATAACAAACATCATGAATGCATCCAACAAAAGAATTAACATCGCCAACAAATTATTTGAAGAATACTTATGTGTTTTGGTGATGTTCTGTAATTGTGCTATGCAAGATGCCCTATTGATATTAGGACTCAACCATCATTTTTATCTTCTTTGTCATATGTCTGCCTCCATATTGCAACACGTAAAAATTTAGAGAAATTATTATGTATCAAGGGTCTTCCAAAAGATATGTGCTCTCATATCCAAACTTATAATGATCAATAAAAGGATTAGTACCACATCAATAATTTATAGACAATGAATGCAAAAAAATATCAAGTAGAAAACATGAAAGAATGAATACCTCTAACAAAACCAAAATGCCTGCAATATTTTTTCTGCTAGTCTTGCACTGAAACAAACCTGCATACATGTATGCAAGAATGACAACTCCCTATGCATATTCATCAGTGGAAGTCAATGATTGCAATAATTTCAAGCATGATCCATGGATTGTTTTATCACCAGAGTCAATGAATAAGCATACACAAAAAAAATAGAGCAAGAATGCTCTAATGTTATTATGTGGATTCTTTCTGCCATTCCCTCCAAAAGTCGACACAAGCTTCATACCATAACTTTTTTAATATGGGGGTCATAGTGGTTCCTCAACCCTCTTCAATTATTTTTATCGTTTTTGTTCGCATCTATTAGGACACAACCAAAATCCTTGAATTCTCCCCACCGACAGTCACGAGCTTTCCATGGCACTTCAATCTGAAGATGCGTGCAACATCCTCTAACGTACTCATCATCTCTAAGTCTCTGAAGTTGAATGTGTTTGACGACGGACTCCAAAACTTTACAATAAAATCTGTGAGACTATGGCTGATGTTTCATGGCGTGATCTCCAATAATTTTCGAAAATGCATCTAATCCAACAAATTCTTATGGGACTCCGTCAGTGCTAAAAACCACGAGTGTGATCTGTGCCAGTACCATATTATAAAAATTCTTAACCTACGACTATTAGAGTGTTTATTCGCTATTCTCTACTTGCTCGGCCATGGTGGCATAGACACGACCAAACACTACTTTTTGTGGTTGTTGTTGTTGTTGACCTTCAACTATGGTTCGTCTCTGCCAATCTTTCACCTTCTTGCGACATTCTTGGATGTAATGCCCCATCTTTTCGCAATACAGACAACCTCCAGTATCTCGAGAACATGGTTGTTCAAGATGAACATAGTTGCACTTCGGGCATGATTGATTTGACTGTTGTTATGGCTCAATTCTTCTATCTTGATTTTGCTTCTTGAATTGGGGTCTCTACATTTTTCCATCAGTAAGTTATCATTTGTTGCCTCTAACATTTTCATTAGACTTTCTGTCTTGTCCACCCTTAACTCTTTCCCAATCATCATTTAAAAGGGTGGCTGCCACAACAGCCATAGAGAAAGTTGAGGGTATACTGGTCAGGACCCGATGATAGAGTCCTTTCTTTAGTCTCCAAATGAATTTTTCGGCCCGCTTGCAATCATCTTCGAATAGGCTGGATCAGTATCGTTCCAAGTTCTGAAATCTTGTGGTGTAATCCACCAGACTTGAGTTACCTTGGCATAACTTAAAAAATTCTATCCTCTTTTTATCTCGTGCATGAGGGAGAAAATAGTTCGTCAAAAAAACACTACGAAAAGCTTCCCAAGGTATAACTGTTGCTCTCGGAAAATGGATACCCCGTGTTGCGTTCCACCATTTATGGGCGTTATCCTTAAGCTGATATATACCAAAAACCATCTTCTTCGCTTTGGGTACTGACAACACTTGAAAAGTTCGCTCGGTCTCCTCAACCTAGTTTTCAAGGAGCTCTGAATTGGCCTTTCCAGCAAAGGTCGGAGGATCTAGTTTCATTTTTTTTTATAAGTGATTGTGCCTTGATAATGGTTCGCCTCAATAGTTGCAGCTTGATCCCTCTGAGCATGAACTTGACTATGAATTACGTTGGCTAAGATGCTGAGGGAATCCATGATGAATCCCCATTGTTCAGACCATTCGTCAGGCGATTCACCATTCATACGTTACGTCATCCTTTATTCACACCAAAAAAAGTGTAAGTCGATATTTAAAATAATTATGGTAAACAAGTAAAATAATATTTTTATATACTACAAAACACTTTACAAAAACCCAACATTGTTGGTTGATTTTACAAAAGGTTATAATCTGTCGGATAAGAGTTCATCGACTCTACAAAAAGCATCAAAATCCTAGCATTCTCTACCTCCCCTTGTAGGAATGATTCTGGTATTGCTTAACACTACTCCTCACAATACTCGTGTGCCTAACCTTGCGTGGAGGAGAGGGGGGTAAGGTCAAAGTGCCAAGTATATCCAGAGAACCTCTTACGGAGGGAGCTACATCCTTAAGGCCTTGCGCAACCAACTGCTTCTTGTCGTGACCCTGTTTAAGATGACATTCTATCTAGTTACCAGGTCATCCTACGTTTATGCTTTCGTAAGCCAACTTATCCACCATATGATTCATGTTCTGGACAATCGATTGAAGTTGTTCAACTGCTCCAGTTAAGGCATTTATTGTCTCGACCATCTCATTGTTTGACATCTAATTCAAAACATATTTTCTTAATCAGGATATATACAAATAACAATTTAATCGAGAATACTTATAATATGATGCAGATGTTGGATGATCAAGAATCACTGTATTCTCTCTCGCTCTAATACCAAAGTTATAACGCCCCAAAATCCCTAACTTATAATCTTTTAGAAAAAATTTAAATGCTTTGCAATTAATCCTTTTTTATAGTTTAAAATGGCAATTCAACGAAAAAATAATGTTTGAAGTAACAAGTTAACGGACCTTGGGCACATTACAGGTGAACTTTTCTTTACACGATGGATTTGTATCTCCATGTACGCATTAAAACCACATAGATTCAAAACAAGGTTTTTGATAATTAAAGTTTATATAAAAGAGAAATTTTAAAGAAACCCTTATATAAAATTATAAAATGTGCTCAAGAGCGAAACAACAAAGAAATAGTGGGATCTTGATATCATCACGTCATCGTGCCATCGCTTGCCGTATCAACCTAATCACCACCTGTATCTCATAAAATGGGTCAGACTTACAAAAATCTGGTAGGTGCATAGATATCAAAATTTAGAACAAGACTAACATATGTGTTGTTCCTTTCATGATGTACAATTTAGAATAAGTAAAATGAGCTTGATAAATCTTATTTCGATAATTAATTATTCTGAAGGTATACACAAAAAAAACATAGAAATAACTGAGACTACTCAGGAGTTTGTTATTGTATGTATTTTGATACCCCAGACAACTAGCTGAGTCCACTCCTAAGGGGACGACCAATGAATGAGAGAGAATTATGCAGAGATTACTTGTTCAAGTGGATGCACCAAACTTCTATAGAAGTTATTGAGATTTAGCACCTAGGATAATTTTTTGTAGCCCCATCTTCTAACTTCGATAACTAGAGACACTGAGTCATTACTACTTGAGGAGCGTACTTGTTAACAACTTGTCTATCGAAGTTTTCATATCATCCCATCATCTTTCTTGACGAAACCAAAGAGACAAATGGGTATGTTAGGTTCTATTTTAATTGACGACCCATTCTCCATGCTCTGGTCTTTTAAACCAAATCGAGCATCTTGCCTGTGAAGGTGATCATCACTATTTATGTGATTTTGTTAATCATGGTGCATTATCGCACTACAAGGTTACCATAAACCTCCAGCCAAATCATCATAGTACTAACATGTCGTGCATGTCTGATAGCACCGCTACGATAAAAAATATATTGGCTTCTCAAAAAGAAATCTCAACATTTATTTAGAAATTTCAATGTTCCATGCTCTAGACCGAAGAATATCCGAGTCATTTCGAATACCAAAGAGAATGACTGAACGTATGTACCACCTAGGGCTACGTAGTCGAAGCCTTTTTGTTACACAGGTTGAGGGAAAAACTCAGTTGCGAAAACATAAATGCCAAATACTTGTTTTGCTTTTTGAGACAACGAATAATACGAGCTTAAAATCTCGTATGTGAAATCTTTTTAAAAATAGACACTTGGTGAGGATGCACAAATCTGCATCTTTAAATGCACATGTAATCTTAAGTAGGCAGAAGTACATAAAACTAAATACCTTATAAAGTTATATATATATATATATAGAATACATATATAGTAAAACATAAGCCTATGCACATTGTAGCGCGACGATAAAGTAAATGACATACTGCATGGCCCGATATGTGAAACCACACATTGAGCTAAATAAATTATGTAAGTGATGCACAATGTATAAAACCATACATTGGCTAAATAAATTGCATAAGTGATGTACGATGTACGAAACCGTACATTGTCTAAATAAATTACGTAAGCAGGAGCACTCGAGCCAGCTTGGGTGAGCGGGTTCGAATTAGGCTAACTCGGTATGGCCTGACTCGAGAAGGCAACAACAATAGCTACTGCTGCTCGGGTATGGCAATGGGATAGGGGGTGGGACTCGATGGTCAGGCTGAGCCCGGCCTAGTCCCAACCTTGTGATGGGACTGAGCCTTGCTCAGTCCTTCAACAAGGGTAAACGACGAGAGGGGGGCTGACAACCTTGCTAGCCTGGTAGGAGCAGCCAACACATGTTACCCTGTGTGTCTAGATATTGTTGTAGATTGTGGCCAGCCCACAGCCTAACCACGCTACAGTCAAGCCAGGCTTGGTTCTTTCGCAAGTGAGGAAAGAGGGCATGTGTGGGGGAAAAGGGGCGATAAGGGAGTGATCTCAACCACCGCCTGTCAGCTATCCCACCAAAGCAACAACATCAGCTGCTGCTAGAAACGAGAAGGAAGAGGGTGTTGGGTACCCTCTTTTCTGGTGAGACAAAGAGGAGGAAGGAGAGGGTGCTCGACACCCTCTCTCTTGGTTGGGTTGCCAACGAGAGAAGAGCAACTGGGGGGTGAGCTACGGCTTCAGCCACCCCACCTGGTCGGCAAGAGAAAAGAAAGAGAAGAAGGGGAGGGTGCTCGACACCCTCCCTCCTGGCAAGTTAGAGCCATCAACAGTGGTGGCTTTGGTCTGTCGGCAACAAATAGGGAAGAAAAGAGAGGAGAGGGTGCTCGACAACCTCCATCCTGGCAAACCAGAACCTCCAGCAGTGGTGGCTCAGGTTTGTGGGCGACAGATAGGGAAGAAGAGGGAGGAGAGGGTGGTCGGCACCCTCCCTACTGGTGAGGTCTAGTTTGCCTGTGAGAGACAAGGAAGAAGAGAGAGGAGAGGGTGGTCTAATTAAAAATGACTATAATATAACAAAATCTAAAACAAATAATGAAAAACTAACTATAATATTTAATCTAACTACTTAATCTAATTAAAACTGAAACAAAAAAGAATTAGTTATGTATAATTTAACAAAACCAAACAAAAAATAATTGACTACCATATTGAAATCCAATTTAAAATTGGTGTGAATCCAATTAAAACTAAGCCTAACTGAATTAAAAGCTAACATTAAGCTACAACAATTTTAAGAAGATAATATAACTAATCTAATAAAATCGATAATTAAAATAAAGACATAAATAAGCTAATCTATTTTTAATCTATTCTAATCTTTAACAAACTAATCTAATTAATTTACATTAATCTAAAACTAATACTAATCTAATTACTGTAAAAAAACATAAATAAAATGTGAATCAAATGGATGTGAGAATCTTGTAGCAGATCATTTATCCAGACTGACAGTGGAGACATCCACTGATCAGGGGCAGATTGATGATTCATTTTTGGATGAGCAGCTCTTTCATGTCAAGCATCTGCCTTGGTTCGAGTATATCATCAACTTTTTGGTGACCGGAGAGTACCCTTCGCACTGGAACCGCAATGAGAGAGATCATTTTTTCTCGTAGGTAAAGTACTATTTTTGGGAGAAACTAGAGTTGTTTCGATTATGCCCAAATCAGATGATTTAGAGGTGTGTTCCTGGAAAGGAGTATGACTCCATTCTATCATTCTGTCATTCCTTGGCTTGTGGAGGTCATTTCTCTAGTCGAAAAACCACCGCAAAGGTCCTTCAGTCAAGATTTTGGTGGCCGACACTGCATAGAGTTGCCCATGATTTTTGTAGGAGGTGCTTGCGCTGTCAGCAGACAGGACGCATTGCCAAGCGTGACATGATGCCCCTTCTTCCTATTTTGATTGTTGAGATTTTTGATGTGTGGGGCATTGATTTTATGGGTCCTTTCCCGCCATCGTTTGGATTTGTATACATTTTAGTGGCAGTTGATTATGTTTAAAAATGGGTCGAGGTCATGTCCACCCGAACCAATGATCATAAGGAGGTGCTTCAACTTATCAAGCACAACATTTTTAGTCGATTCAGAGTCCCTAGAGCGATCATTAGTGATGGTGGTACGCACTTTTGTAATGTGCAAGTAGCTTTCTTACTTAGAAAATATTTTGTGCATCATCGGATTGCTACACCTTACCACCCGCAGACCAGTGGCCAAGTTGAGGTCTCTAACAGAAAGATCAAGCAGATTCTTGAAAAGACAGTCCGACCAGACCGCAAGGTCTGGTCTCAGTGCCTTGATGATGCCCTATGGGATTATAGGACTGCTTTCAAGACCCCGATTGGTATGTCATCGTATCGATTGGTTTTTGGGAAACCATGCCATCTCCCTGTTGAGTTAGAGCATAGAGCGTATTGGGCTATAAAAAAGTTTAATTTTAATATGACCCAAGCTGGAGCAGAGAGAAGATTACAATTGAGTGAGCTAGAGGAATTGCGTAATGAGGCCTATGAGAGTGCCAAGATTTACAAGGCTCGAACCAAGCATTTCCATGATCAGCACATTGTGAGGAAGCAGTTCGAGCCTGGTCAAAAGGTTTGGCCTTATCATTCACGTCTCCATCTTTTTCTAGGGAAGCTGAAGTCCAGATGGGATGGACCGTTCATAGTCCATAGAGTTTTTCCACATGGAGCGATAGATCTTTTGGACTCTCGAACGGGCAACATTTTCAAAGTCAATGGGCAGTGGCTGAAGCCCTACATTTCTGCTATTGTGGTGAAGCAAGACATTGAGTCTGTTGACCTCATTGATACATGAGGGCACGCACAGGTTTGTATGTTGTATTTTTAGTAGGATCTAGTAAATGTTCATAGATGGTTTTTCTTTATTTTGTTTTGTTTTTTTGTATCTCATGAGTATGTTGTTAGATTAGGTATGCATTCTTGTGTAATCGTAGGACATGCATTCATATGTCATATCAGGTGACTTCTACTCTTTTCTCCCAATTATCTTGTTCTCACGTGCAACCTCTTAGTTTCATACAAGCATGGGGGAGTGTCACTGAGGACAGTGTCATTCAAGCATGGGGGAGGGTGTAGTTTGCACACCTAAACTTTTCATGTCTTTGTACTTGCATTTTTTATGTCAACTCATTAAAATTAGGCTTTTAGGGAATGAGTTTGAACTTATATGACTACTTTTCAACATCTAATGTTTTTAGAGAATTTTTAAGCCCCATGAAATTTTTTTTCTAACACGAATCTAGAAAACCGTGGTTGTTTATATGGATTTCAAAGAAATGATTATAAATGCATGTTAGAGTTTATTTTGAATCACAAGTATGAATATGCACAGTTTGATTTTTGAAAACCAAGCAAATGAACAACATTGCAAAAGAGCTCAAAAACTGAAACGAGCATACGTTTAGTTGTTTGATATCTTCGTACTCCCTAGTAGCTGGGCTTAGACACAAGTTGAAGTGTTTGAGTTTCATGTTGAAAAGGATAACGAAGGGAGGCAATTTTTTGTCTACGTTGATATCTGTGGCCTATTTTGTTCGAGCAAGTAGAGCCTGAGGGGTGTTTACACCTAGTGCCCTAAAGCCATCTGGTTTGGGAGCCATTGGCTTGAAAGCCTTTTACATGAACTTTATAGAGAGCCTAATAGATATTGACATTGCACATGACAGAGAAGTAGACTATACGTAAACTATAAAAAAATTGAAGGTCTAGTGACTCGAGCAATTAAGTCTGAGGGATACTTTGTATCTGGTGTCCTAAGGTCGTCTGGCTTGGGAGTCACTGACCTAAAGTTCGTTACACGGGTCACAAAAACTGGAAATTTGGTATAGTGCTCAATAAAAGATTAAAAAAAAATAGCATAAAAGAGAAAAGTTCATTGCTTAGAAGCAAATATTGAGAAAACCTATGCAGAACACATATGAGTGAGGATAAGTAAATAATAACATGTATGTATTTGAATTTCTGAGAATGAAACATAAATGACTATGCTATTTAGAAAAGTCATAGCATAGTCAGACTCTAATCATGTTTTGATAATGCAATGGCATGAAATATTTGTGAAAATAAACTCCTTAACCACCTAATGCTTTATGTTCTAAAATTTTTATGCATACATGACAAAGATGTTTATAGGTAGCATCACTGTAAACCCTCACAAGACCTTATTCATCCACTGGGGTAACCCAGGCGTTTGAAGGGCTTGTTGCATATGCTAAACACAACCGTGATTCCTACGAAAGTGAGTTAGGTTTTTGTTTTGATTAGTTTATCATTTTTGTTTTTGCTTCAGTTTGCTCGAGGACTAGCAAACGATAAGCATGGAGGTATTTGATCATGCATAATTTTCACACATAAATTCATATATTTTTCATGCATGATCATGTCAACAATTGCTTAAAAAATGCTTGTTTGCGAAGGTTTTCAAAGTTTTTTTTATCAAATATTAAATTGAGCAATGTGAACCCTTTTTGAGCCTTTTTGAGAAATTAATTAAGTTTTTGGAAAATACTTTTAAAAAAATGAAGTTGTTTGAAATATTTAAAAAATATATAGACTCTTTTTGAAAAAATTTCCGAAACCTAATTAAAACATTATAAATTAGATGTCTGAGAGAAGAAAGGGGTCTCTCTCTTTGGAATTCACGCCTCTCTCTCTCTCTCTCTCTCTCTCTCTCTCTCTCTCTCTCTCTCTCTCTCTCTCCTTCCAGCCAACTTCTTCTTCTTCTTCTTTATTCTACTTCTTTTTCTCTTTTTCTTTCCTTCCTCTACCCTTTCCCTTCACTGACATCTTCTTCATCGTCTATCATCAAGGGGTGCAGCGTGACAGGCATAGATCGTGAGATGCAAGTAGGGTTTGTGTTTATTCATAGTGTTGATTCGCAGTTAGCATTAACATTTTTACAGATTACTTGATTTACATATAGGTTAGGTTGTTGATTTTTAGCACAAGTTAGTTAAGCAATATTTTAATCATTTTCAGTTCCATTTTTTTTCTGTTTTTTTTTCTCAGTTGGTTATGTCCTCCAATATAGATGTGTTTACAAAATTTTTATTCAGTCGGTAGTCCTTCTTTTCAATCGTTTCAGCATATAGCGTTTTAGCCGTTTAGTGCATCTTAATTTTTAACATCTAGTTCAGCGTTTTTTTTATTCACTCTATTTTAATATTTACTTTCAGTCGATTCTTCAGTCAACAATTTTTTTTAGTTAGGTTTAGTCGTTTTGTGTTATTTAGTTTCAGCGTTGTGTAATATTTAGGTTCAGTGTTTGTGTTAGTTCTTATTTAGTAATGTTTCTATCATAGTTTTTATTCAGCATTTGTTTATTACCTACGTTAGATAATTCCATTAGTTGTTTATTAAGTATTTCATTGCATATGCTCTTTACTCATTATATGTTTATGCTATTAGTGATTTTAATTCATTAGCAATAAGATAGTTAGCTCTTTATGTTGTTTTGTTTACATAGGCAGAATAGTTGAATTGTTAGTGAATAGGTCAGTTTGGAATTTGTCTTTGTGTGTGACGTTAGTTTACTTCAATAGGTTAAATTAATTAATTAATGTCAATAGGATAGTTGACTACTTGGTTCAATAGGTCATTAGTGTTATTAGTTATATTGTTTAACATTTTAGTTTATTTGTTTGCTTTGAATAGCTTAATTACATATATCTTAGTTATGTCAATTCACGTTTTGCTTAGTTGTTAGCTAGGTAATTTAGCCATTTTAATTTAGGTTGCTATAATTAATTAGTCTATCATATTGTCATGTTTTATCTCACGTTTTTAGTCATTTGAGTTAAAGCTTTAGTTAATTGCATAGCCATGTCTTAGTTAGATTGTTGATTGATTGTGTTCATTTTCTAATCCATCCATCAAATTGTTATTTTAGTTGGATTTGAGTTTAGTTAGTTTGATCTAATTTATTTGATTAGTGGATTTGTTAAAGAATATCATAGTTTGTTATTCAGTTGGTTGTTTAGGTAGTTTTGAAATTTTTTCTTTTAGTGTTAAGATAGATTAGTTGTTCATGTTTAGTTTAGTTACTTAATTCAAATCTTGTATTTGCTGAATATTTTTAGTCATTAGTATTAATTTCTTGTTTAGTTTCGTCGTACTGCTTTGTTTTTGTGTTTTGCAGGGAAGCATTGGAACCAGCGGTAGAGCCCTTTTTCGTGCCCTAAAAGGTCCCCTCAAGGGACCCTCAGACCCTCAGAAAGGTCCTCAGGGAGCCCTCAGAAAAGAAAAAGTTCAAGAAAACATACATTACCTCAAGAAGGGACAAGAAGACTCGAAGCACTAAAGCCTTTTCTTTTCTTTTCAGATTAGGGTTTTATTTTATTTTATTAATTGGGTATGTAATAAAACCATTTATTTATTTTGTTTAAGCCCTCTGTGTAGGGTCATACTCCCTTAGTTAGTTAATTATTTAATTAATTCTTTTTATTTTGGCAATAAAGAGTAGTTTAGATTGTGTGTTTGAATACAAAGTATTTTCTGTTCCCTGAGATCGACCCGGGCTCCACCACTTGTGTGAGCCGGTTTTTATATTTTTGGTGTCTGGCTTTCACTGGATTTTCATTAAAAATATTATTTTAAAAAGGGTTTTCATAAAACTCACACCAGATGGCTCGCCTAAACTGGTTAATTCTACCTATAGAAAAATATTTCTTCAAAAACTCCTACATTTGATCTCAGGACCCTATTTTTATAGTATCTAAGGACTTTAACCAATACTTGGAATTGTACTTCAATGAGAACGAGAAAAGAGTCAACTTTAAAGCATCATCCCAAAATTTTTAGATTTTCACAATGGAGCATATTTCGAGGAACTCGTCTAAGTGACTATAGAGATCCTCATGACTAAGGTCATAAAAAGATGGTAACATTTGGATCACGTTGGCCTTAATCTCATATTGTGGTGCCCCTACAGCAGGTCTCTTGATGCAGGACGCCTGGGTGTACTCCGTGGGTATGAAGTACTCTCAAAGAGGACATGTAGGAGAAGTAGGCCTCATATCACCCATTTCTCTTTAACCTCGAGGAGAAGGAATTATTCTCTCGAGATCTTTGACAAAGGGATGCAACGAGTTACCCAAAGTCCTACGCCCTTTCATACACTGGTGCCTGGACCAGGTAGGCACACAAACCTAATCTAATATAAAAAACCTAACTACGAACACAAAAGAAAGTGAGCCTACATGTAGCTAACTATGTTCAAACCTATACTAACTATCTATGTTTAAGCTAACTACACAAACATTAATAAAGCAAGAAAGTGAACTATTGCCTTTCACTGTTCCCCAACAACGGTGCAAAAAATTTGATATAAGTTTAAAAACAATATTTTTAAATCAAGAACTGCGCACTAAATAATAATTTAAAACCAATTCTTGCACTCGTTGTAGAGTAGCAAGTCAGATCATCTCTACAGAAAACAAAACTTAGGCAAAAAAAATTCACTGAACTTAACTTTATTAATATCTGAAAAGAGAAAAGTACACTATTCTTAATAACAAGCTAACTGAAAAACAGAAGAGACAAAAACAATAAAAATTCTAACTATGCTCGAGCCCTCAGATAATATTCAGGGACATGTATAATTCTCTTCTTCTTTTGTATCCACCTTGTCCTTATGCTGGAACAGTAGGGACCTGTAATATAAAGAAAAAAAAAACAAAAAAGTGACATTCTCTCTTCTAATAGTGTATTCAGGTATATTCAACTAAATAAGGGATGATAGTACACTACTGAATGGGAACAATAAATAAAAAGAGGACTAAACTAAAGGGTCTATGAAATAAAATGGGAACTATGTTAAGGTTTACAAAATTTTGGAAAACTAAATTAAAAAGGGATCTTACTTAAAAAGGGACATTAATTATTTAACTATACTAATCAAGAAACAATTAACAAACTATGAACTAGCCAACAAACAATAAACTTTAATTAACTAACTAAACAAGAAAGAAAACACTAACTGGTTTAATTATCTAACTAACTAACTATCCAGAACTGAATTCAAGAACTAACAATTAACATACTAGCTACATAACAAGAATAAATAACAACTAAAAACTAATCACGAGATTAAATAAAAGCAATGCTAACTGACTATTCAAGAATTGAAAATAACCAATATACTCACTAAATGACAATGAAACCACAAACTAACTAATGAATAAAAGAACATGCTAACTTACTAACAAGAAAGCATTAACTGAATATGCAGTTCAAGAACTAAAATTTTAAAACTAGCTTGCTAACTAATTGATAAATAACAAACTAACGTGCTGTATGAGTTGCAAAACTAAACTAATCTAACAAAATCTAGAACAAAATAATAAAGAACTAACTATAATATTTAATCTAGCTACTTAATCTAATTAAAACTGAAACAAACAAGAATCAACTATGTATAATTTAACAAAACAAAACAAAAGCTAATTGACTACCATATTGAAATCAAATTTAAAACTGACATGAATCCAATTAAAACTAAGCCTAACTGAATTAAAAACTAACATTAAGCTATAGCAATTTTAAGAAGATAATATAACTAATCTAATAAAACTGATAATTAAAATAAAGACATAAATCGACTAATCTATTTTTAATCTATTTTAATCTATTTTAATCTCTAACAAACTAATCTAATTAATTTACATTAATCTAAAACTAACACTAATCTAATTAGTGTAAAAGAATATAAATAAAACATGAATCAAATTTAACTAATTGAAACAAAAATAATGATTCATATCTAATTTGAGTAAATTAATCTATTTAAATAAAATGATAATTAATAGATTAATAAGTATTTTATAATCTAACTATTAAAAATAAATTATAGAATTAAATATTATCAACTAACTACTGAAAAAGAACAAAAAAAATAACTCTAATCTATGTGACTGAATAAAAGAAATTAAAACAACTAACTATTTATTTATCGATTAATCTATTTTAATCTAATAATTAAATAAAACTAATTTAAACAATTAACAAAAAACAAGAACATGAATTGAACAATGAATAAACTAACCTAGTACTGAAAATAAAAAACAAATACTCAGATCTAATCAACAAAAATTAAAAAGAATAAAAAAGATTATCAAAACCCTAAATCAGCTATTTAAAAAGAACTTAATTTATTAATCAATATACTACAAAAAATAAAGAAACCTAATTTAAATTGAATCTACACTAAATCTGAACCTAAACTAAATTAAAATAACTTGAATAACAAAGCCACTTTAATCTAAACCAAATAATTTCAAGAAAACATGATTCTTTTGCAGAAAAATCACTAAAAACCTAATTTTCCCTGATTTAAATTTTATAAAAACCTAAATTTAAAATTAAAGAAACCTAGATCTACTCTAAAACTAACCTCAAATTAATAAAATTAAAGCAAATATAAAAAAAAAACTATGCTACGAATCAATACAGACAAATTTTATAAATCACCACTTACCCGACGGGCCTTTTCGGTTAAGTTCTTTGACCCGGATGACTCAAGACTCGACCAAAACACACAAAAAAATGATCAAACCTCATAAAAAGTCTCTAGAAGACAAATAACATAATATATCAAAAACTCAAAACAAAATGAAAAAGAAAAGGGCCAAGACTTGGGTTCTTTATACAAAATAAGGTGTAAAAGACCAAAAAGTAGAGAGGGGGAGGAAGGTGCACCTCAAGGGCTGCCCAACGAATGTAGGGATAGAAAGGAGTGAACTTACACTTTAGATTTCATATCATATACGTCTTTTTCTTGCTGGAATTCTATTTTTGTTGTAGCACGCCTGAAAATCGAGTCAACGAAGGGGGAGATTGGTATTAAAAGAAAGAGATTGATCAGTTGTAGGGGAAGATTTCTTGGCCGCCAATCGTGGTGGTAGATGGTGGTTCACACCAAATCCGAATCAAAAGCTTTTAGCCATGTGTACCTACATCAAATTCAAAAAGTAACAAAAAAAGAAAAGAAAAAGAAAAATAGTGGAAAACAAGATGATATAGAGAAGCAAAATAGCATAAAGAAGGGAAGCAGAAAGGAGGGAGAGGCAGAAATGGGAAAGGAGGATCTGGTAAAAGGGGCATGAAACCCTAGGTGTAAGACAGTCTCTCTATGGCTGGATGTCCTCTATATAAAATACTATTTTTAAGAAATTATAAAACAAGGCCGTATTTTAACTATTTACAAAATAGTACCTAAAACATTTAAAAATTATTAAAAGGTGCATGGACCAATTCCAAAAGGGGTTTTTGGATATTTAATCATGTGTGGACCTTGAACTTTGGGTTTGGAGGACGTGTAAACCAGATTTGATATCTATTTGGTATGATTTGGATCGGATATGGATCCAGTTTGCATCGACACATATCCAATTTTTCAAAAAATGCTCTATTTTTTTTGTTTTAACTCTGATTCTGACAAAATTTGAATCGTATCTCCTTCACCCTAAAACAACATAGATAAGGTGTTGAAGCTATAAAATTTTATATAAACGCATGATTTTATAATAACATGATATATATTTCATGCATTATCAATATGTATTCTATATACATATATAATATTATAAAGTACGCAATTTTGCATACTCCTACATACTTTAAATTATGCTAGTATGTATTTAAAGATGCAGATTTGTGCATCTTCACTGAAACTCAATTTTTTAAAGATTTTACATGCAAGATTTCAATTTCGCATTGTTTGATGTTTCAAAAAGCAAAACAAGTGTTTTGCATATGCATATTTGCAATTGAGTTTTTTCTTCGAACCAACATAACAAAAAGGCTTTGACTACGTAGCCCTTGTTGGTACATACGTCTAATCCTTCTTTTTGGTATTTGAATTGACTCAGATATTTCTCGGCCTAAAGCGCGAGATATTGAAGTTTTTAAATAATGTCTGTTTTTTTTAAGAAACCAATATCTTTCCCATCATAGTGGTACTATCAGACATGCATGGCATGTTAGTACTATGATAATTGGACTGGAGGTTTATGGTAACCTTGTAGTGCGATAATGCACCATGATTAACAAAAAATCACATAAATAAAGATGATCACCTTCACAGGCAAAATGCTCGATTTGGTTTAAGAACAATGCATGTAAAATAGGTCGTCAGTTAAAATAAGACCTGACATATCCATTCATCTCTTTGGTTCCGTCAAGAGAGAGAATGAAATGGTACAAAAACTCTTATGGATAAGTTATTAACAACTACACTCCTCAAGTAGCAATGACTCGGTGTCCCTAGTCATTGGAGTTAGGGGACTGTGCTACCAAATATTATCATAGGTGGTAGATCCCAATGACTTTTCTAGAAGTTCAGATGCATTCTCTTGTAACAAGTGGCCTCTATAAATTTTTCTCTCGGTCATTTGGTCATCCTCTTAGAAGCGGACTCATCTAGTTATCTGGAGTATCAAAATAAATAGAATAACAAACAAGATTACCATGCTCATTTTACTTATTCTAAAACTGCACATCACTAAAGAAACAACACATATGTTAGTCTTGTTCTAATTTTTTATATCTATGCACCTAACAGGCTTTTATAAGTCTGACCCATTTTATGGAATACATGTGATGATTAGGTTGATGTAGAAGGCGATGACGCGATAACATGATGATATCAAGATCCTACTCTTTGTCTGTTGTTTCGCTCCTGAGCACGTTTTGTAATTTTATATAAGAGTTTCTTTTGAAATTTCTCTTTTTGTGTAAACTTTAATTATCAAAAACATTGTATTGAATCTATGTGGTTTCAATGATTGTATGGAGATACAAATCCATTATGTAAAGGAAAGTTCACCTGTAATGCATCCAAGATTTGTTGACTTGTTCTTTCAAACATTATTTTTCAGTGAACTACCATTCTAAACTCTGAAAAATGATTGATTGCAAAGATTCAATTTTTTCTTAAAAAGTTTACAAGTTTGGGATTTTGGGGCGTTACAATAATAATTTATATAAAAGTCAAACCAAGGCCCTTATTTGTCCAAGTGCGATAAAGGGTGCCTATAGAAGTTTTAATAATTAAAATACAAGAAAGTTTCTCTCAGACTTTTAAAACAAAGCAATATTATGTTAAGATAAGATTTTAAAAAATATAAATTATGAAAGAAACTAAGATTTAAAGATGTAAAATTTTGGACTCGTTTGTAAAATTTTCAAATTTGTACCGAAACACTGAAGTTGATTTTTTATTCGTCAGTATTTTGAATTCTTAACTATTTTTAATAGATTTAAATAGGAGGTATTGACTTATTTACATGTAATATCTAAAGTAAATGAAGAATAAAATGAAAATAAAAATAAATAAGGACATGTAAAGATGTTGAAAGGCCAAGGAAAAAATGATAATTTTGCCCCATGTCCCAACCAACCTATTCCCCTCCCGGTTGATGCCTTAGCCCATCTATACATACCCCTAGGGTTTGAAAAAAGAGGAAGGAAGAGGGGCTAAGGAGAGAAGGCCTGGGGACATCTTGAGGAGTTTTCATATGGCAAATTAGACTTGGCCATGTGTCAACCTATAATTGCCAAAGTACAGAGAAGAATCAATTCTTAGAAATCCAAGCTTTTATCATATTTGGGTATAATTCTTCTTATTTAGAATACTTTGATCTCTATTCCCATGTTTTGGCTATTGTCTTTCAGGCTACCCAAGAAGATCAATGGGATGTTAGAAGTCCAATTTCACCCATTTCTTTGGCATGTCTTTTTTATGTTAAGTAATGATGAATTTGTATATTGGAAGGACAAACCAGTGGATTTGCTACCCTCTGTTAAGATAAATGTATCTTTTGTATATATGTATATATATATATATATATAAAATTATTGTATATATATAATATATTGTATGTATACATATTGTGTGGATCATATGTAAATTGATTCATTATTGTTAATAGAATTCAGAGCATAGCCTCTAGATTTTCCTCTAAAAGAAGTAATTAATTATATTTTTCTAATAATTTAACTTTCATGGAAAATAAAGTGGCCCTTTGACATAGTCAATGGGAATGGTGGAGTTCCTCGCTAGTGATCATCTCATTAGATTTTTTGAAAGGGATACAAGATCTTTGGCCCTTTTTGGGTATTCGATGGTTGGTAGAACTCATCACCGCTATAATTATGGGCCTATTTGAAGTACAAAGGAATTTTATTAGCCAAAATAAAATTGAGATGTATTGGCCCTTCGAATATTTGGTGAAAATGTGAATCGGATTTAGCAATCATGTTAGAAGATGTGAATCAGTTTAATGCAATAAGAAATTGTATAATTGTACTACATTTGAAAAAAACAAGTTTAATGAGATTGCATGATGATTTATAAAATGTCTTAAAATGTATTTTACTGTCTTTTATATGCACCACATTTTAAGAAGAGTGATTTAAGATTTATTGTGTTGACTCTTCATAAATGTCATTTCAATTTTCAATTTTTGAAAATCTCAAAAATGTCATTATTATAATTATAATTAGTTGCTTAGCATTATAGCTTATTAGTTGATTATTATTGTTTCAAAGCTGCAATTTTGATACAAGTAGCAAAGGTTTTGGAAAGATAGTCATAGGATGCTATGATAAGGACATCAACAAGAGTGTCAAGCATTTTAGCTTACAATTAAGTCATTGGTTTGTTAGCTTTATGTATTGAAAAAACTTATAATTGACTCAGAACTGTATGTTGGGTGTATTAGAGATTGTAATGAATGTTGAGTTATTAGATAGAGTTGTACAAATACTTTGTAAATGTTCAAAGTCATGCTTTTGTAAAGCTATGTCGAGTTTCTTTAAGACCCGAAGACAAAAATGCAGCAACTCGAGTCACACTCTAAGACATGACCAATTATGAGCCTATTTTAGGGTGTGACAATTGTGGTATCAGAAAACTAGGTTTAGGTATTAGGTCCAAGAGATACTGGGTATATTTTCTTTAGGAAATAAATTAATAACAAGTAGATGAGACTAAACATTGATCTTCTAAGGAATAGGAAAAACATTGGAGAGACCATTTGGATCTAGCTCTAATTCTTTGAAGAATGTCTACAAGGCTTTAGAGAGCATGACCACAATTTTGAAACATCAAATAGCACAAAACAATTTTGTGCCTAGACAACCATTGGTTGAAAGTAGTAATTTTAGCACTGAGCAAATTAAAAGATTAAATCCACCATATTTCCTTGAAGTTCCCAATCTATTAGAAGCTGAAAGGTAGATAATGTAATTAGAAAAGATATTTAATGTTTTTGAGATGTGATGATGAGCATAAAATTCTGTTAGTGACATTTATGTTAGAAGGAGAAGTGGTGCATTGATAAAAAATGACAAAAGGTATTTTGAAATAAGAAAATAAGCCACTTGGGCAATATTTCTAGAAGTATTTTATGAGAAATATTTTTCAGGTTGCGTACGAGATAAAAAGTAAGTGGATTTTCTAGAACTTATCCAATGAAATAATATGAGGCAAAATTCACTGAATTAACTAGGTTTGCTCCTCGCATGGTCATGGACAAAACAAAATAGAAGTGGGATATCAACTCTAAAGCCACATGGAAGTAGTAGATAAAGCACTAGTAGAAAAATATTGTGAAGAATTTCGAAAGATAAAAGATCAGAACATGCTAGACCCACAAGAGTCACCTCATCACATAGCCATGGGGACAAAGAAAATGAGAACATAACCCCAATATCTAGCTGAACATTGCTAGCAGTGTGGGAAAAACCATGGCACAGAACCATGATATTTGGTTGTGGTAATACACATGATCAAAGATTACCCTTTAATGCAAGAGAAAGAATAACAAAAGGTTGGGGTTGACAAGGTATAGGGGAGATTCTATGTAATTACCAAACAAGATGCTTAAGCTTCTCCATTGGTAATCAAAGGTACCCTTCATATCTTTCAAAATATAGCTCAAATTTTAATTGATCTTGGATCTACACATTAGTTTTTATCACCATATTTTGCTCATTACTTGAAAGGAAAACTTGAACCATTAGAATATTTTTTTTAACTATTGCTACACTAGTGGATAATACATTAACGGTTGAATTAGTATACAAGTCATGTGTCATAAATATGAAAGGGAAGGAATTGTTAGTAGACCTGAGTCTTTTAAATATAAAAGATTTGATGTGATCTTAGGCATGAATTGACTTTCCTAATATCATGCCAAGGTTGATATAGAAAATTAGCCACCTTCCATATTCTAGATCTATCTGAATTTTATTTTGAGGAAATATGAGAAATTTCTCCTCCCTATTTGATATCATCTCTTCATGGTGAGTAGTTACTTCAGAAGTTGACAGGGTTTCTTAGCCTATATGGTAGAAAAAGAAAAAGGGAAATTGAAATTATAAGATATTCCAGTAGTTGAAGAATTTGCTAACATATTTCTTGAAGAACTACTTGGATTGTCACTTGATGGTGAGATTGAGTTTTTGATAGAGTTACTTACAAGGACTACTCTAATATCTAAATCAACCTTATTGTATGGATCCTACAAAACTCAAAGAACTTAAGATCTAATTGAAAGAGTTGTTAGATAAAGGCT
The DNA here is from genome assembly GCF_984573655.1 of Nuphar pumila. Taxonomy (NCBI): domain Eukaryota; kingdom Viridiplantae; phylum Streptophyta; class Magnoliopsida; order Nymphaeales; family Nymphaeaceae; genus Nuphar; species Nuphar pumila. The sequence goes on along the minus strand of NC_143265.1, from coordinate 50,181,652 downwards.
TCATACGACCTAGTGTATCACCATGTAGTTCTACTATCTTATTTGTCAAGAAGAAAGATGGATCATTAAGAATTGGTATCAACTACATTCAATTAAACAAGGTAACTGTAAAAGATAAATATTTTCTATCAAAGATAAATAATTTATTTGATCAATTGCAACATGCACTAACATTTTCAAAGAATGATATTATATCTATATACTACAAACTCAAGATCAAAAGTGAGGATGTTCTTAAGACAACATTCCATGCTAGCTATGGCCATTGTGAATTTCTAGTTGCCATTTGAATTGACTAATTCTCCTGCAACATTTATGAATATCAAGTTTTCTAGCCATACTTGGATAAATCTGTTATTGTATTTATTAATGATATCGTCATTTGTTCTCGAGAAAAAGAAGAGCATAAAGAACATTTAAGGCTTGTTTACATATACTTGGAGAAAATAAGAATTTTTTGTATAGCAAGTGTAAATTTTGGTTAAAACAAGTAATTTTTTGAGGACATGTGGTCTCCAAAGATGACATTTTTTTATCCTTCAAAGGTGGAAGCTATAGTAAGTTGGGAGACACCCAATAATGTAATCAAAGTCAGAAGTTTTCTGGGATTGACAAGTCATTGTTGCTCCTCTAATAAAATTGACACTAAAGAATACTAAATTTGTATGGATCGAAGAATGTGAAAGAAGTTTCCAAGAATTGATGAACCAATTAACTACAACACCTCTCTTGACTATCTCCAATGGGACTAAAAGATTTGAAATATATAATGATGCTTTATGCGATGAACTGGGTTCTGTCCTAATGCAAAATAAAAAAGTAGTCGCTTATGCATCAAGACAATTAATGAATTATGAGGAAAACTATCCTACATGATCTAGAATTGGCAACAATAGCTTTTGCCTTGCAAATTTGGAGGCATTATCTATATGGGGATTTGGGAACAATTTGAGATGTACATTGATTATAAAAGTTTAAAGTATCTATTTTTCCAAAAAAGAGTTGAACACGCTGTAAACACCCCAAATTTTTCAGGTCCATTCCGGACATCTCCTTTCACAAATGCCAATCTCCTGTAGGGCAACGTAGAGTCTCACCCCTAGGATTACTCCAATCTAGAGGTCAGTCTACTTTATTTTTGTTAATAAAATTACCATTATACCCTTGAGTCACCCTTAGCCTTTTATCAATTAGATTTAATCAAACTCATCTCAAGCTCAGAGAAGTTAGAATATTAGTCATTTCTAGCTCCACTAAGATCACGATGAGTTGTGTCAGTTTATTCTGGCTAAATTTAGTTTGTTTCGAGCGAAATGAGCTCATTTTAGCCAAACTGTCCTTGAGTAAGTTAAACTCACTAGAACCGATCCTCATGAGTTTATTATGAGTTCATCAAAAGTTTGAATGGTCTGGTTCCAGTTCAAAATCACCTTCTGCATTCTCGAACCTTTATTTTAGCTCAATTCAGCTCGTTTTAGCTCAATTCAATCAGAATTGTGCTGACCCCGGCTAGTTGAGCTAGTGTTTTAGCTCCGAATTTAGTTCACCTTAGTATAACTGACTTATGATTCAGTTTATTTCAAACCTATTCAGTTTAAATCAATTCAGTACCGTGTTTCTACCCTTGTAGGGCAAAAACAAAAAAATAATAATTTCTTTAGAACATCGTTTCTACCAATTTTTAAACTGGGACAAGTCCCAAATTCAGACTCAGGTCAATTTTTTTATCTGATATTCTATCAATATCCGAGATTCAATCCATATTTCAAATCAGATATTGGATCCAATGTTGGATCTGATGTTCATTTTCTATTTTAGACCTAGATTTTCTATTTTCTAATTACATCCAGAATCCAATAATCATTTGGATCTATTTTCTTCATTTTTTATCTTCCTTCGAGATCCAGATCCATTTTTTTTCAAAACCTCGGATCCATCACATCAGCCCTAAGCCTAAAAATATCTAACAAATCCAATACCTAAACTACCCCCACTCTTGGCTATAAATAGAAGCCAAAACAGGGGGGGGGGGGGGGGGGTCGATGATCCATCTTCCTCTTCTTTTCATTTTTTTAATTTTGGTTTTTGTTTGGTGGCTGAAGTGAAGAAGAAGCATCCCTCTTCAGCCCAAGGTGAGTGCTCCTTCTCTCTTTCATTTCATTTTTTCCCTTTATCTCCCTATGTGTCACCCTCTCTTCTCTTCTTCTTCTTTTAATTTCCATTGAATTTCATAAGTAGAAATATAGATCTACTTTAGTTTTGTATTAATTTTCATTTTATGTCTTTTGATCCATTCAATTTGCTATTTGATTCATGCAATTTCATTTTAGCCATTAGAGTCATAAGATTTGCTTCTATAGATCAAATCTCATGTTCAATTGGCCAAATCAATCTCAATTTATGCCCCAATGCTTTCAATTCTGCTTTTAGAGGTTTTAATTTAGTTTTTGCATCATTTTCATCATCATCCATGATCTGAAATGATAGATCTCATTCTTGATCACTAGATCAATTCATTAATGAGGTTCTATTCTATTTTATTCAATCATATTTACATGATATTTTTAATTCTGGTCCAATTTTAGATTCATCAATTCACATATAATTAGATAGAATTTTAATTTAAAATTTTTTATTGTTTCACATGTTTTCGAGATCTCCACCAAAATTCATTATATTTTGAGGTCGTTTGACCCACTTAAAAAATCAGGATTCGGGACCTGTTATTCTGCACCGCTCGGATTGTCCCTGAATCAGGCTTGACTTACCGAAGTGATTTCTCCCTAACCGAAGATGATCTCTCCAATCTGTAAAATGTCGTGTCTCCAAAATTGAATCTAGTTTGTCCATGTCAATGTTTATCCATTTCTATGGTCATTTCATATCTGGTTTTGATCAGAAACCATAACCTTATTACTTTGTGTCATTTTAATGACCCAGATTTTAATCCATTTTGTCAGAGTCATATCTCCTCAATGAAAGATCATTTTATAAATCTGTAAAATGGGTTCTTGTCATCTACATATATAGTTCATCCCTAAAAAATTTTAGAAATCTCTATATGGATTTCTATTTTATTTCTATTTAAAACCGAGATCCTATCTGTTTGTAATCTTAGGCATTGCACAGACTCAGGAACGACTTGTTTCATTCATATCTCCAAAATGGAATATCATTTTCAAGATATGTAAAAAAGAGTTTCTTCCTTAGAATGTCTAGTTTGTGCATGCCAATTTTCATAAATTTGTATTGCTTCTTAATATTCCATTCTGATCCAAATTTAGAATTTTATCAATTTACAGTGAAAGGCTTTTCGCAGGTTTTGAACTGACCTGCTTGGATCAGAATCGTTCATGGAAGACCATTTTCTAGATCTGTAAAATAGATGTTTCTCCTCTACATGACTAATTTACCTCTGCAAATTTGTATCAATTTCTATGGATATTTCATATTTGTTTCTATTTGAAAATCAGAACCCTGTCATTTTGCCTCAATAAGCATTACTTAGATCTTATCTCATTTTGTTTAGATTATCTCTCTCTAATGAAAAATCATTTTTAAAATTTGTAAAAAGGGTTTTTTTACATTTTGTGTTTAGTTTATCCCAGTAAATTTTCATAAGCGTTCATGCTAATTTGATATTCCAATTCTGTTAAAAACAGGGGCTGGTTATAGAACTTCAAGTTCTGTAACAAGTCTATTCCCTGAGATGGAATAGTGACTTCCTGAAGTTGTCATTTCCAAACAAAGAATGATTTTCCATTTTTATAAATTGAAGTTGTTTTATGATTGTGTTTACCAATTTTTTCCACAAATTTAAAGAAAATTGAGTTGGTTTAGTTTCTGAAACACTCAAATTACAGAAACCTATCTGCTAAAATCTAATTTCCTATTTCTAAAATTAATGATCTGATGTTTCATTCATATCTCAAGATTCAAAAATGATTTTGATGATCTGTAAAAAGGAAATGATTTTTTAATGTGTTACAAATCCATACATTCATTTTGAGTATGATTTGAGTTGTTTTTTACTTCTATTCATCCGAAATGCTTTGACAGGTTGCTTGTTAAATCTTGATTTTGCAAATTCTTATTTTAATTGGATAAATAGCTTTAATTCAGGTTTTTCTTCAATCTATTATTGCATTTATCAATTCCAGAGTATTCATAATCTCCATATAAATTTTCACAAATTTTTATGGTCATTTGATCTTTCATTCATTGTATTTTTCAAAACCAATTTTACAAAAAACAATTTCTTTGTTAAAATGAAGTTAAATTGGGCATTTTAATATTTTAAATATAATTCATATATTTAATAAATTGAAAATGTTTTTTTTCATCAACTTAGAATGTCTTAGCTTCATTTTAATGAATTTTGAAGTTCATTTGCCTTTATTTTCAACAATTTTCAATGTCTACCTTATAAAATCTTCAATTTCGAGGTTAAATTCATTTTAAATTCAAATTTTAAAGTGAATTCATATATTTCAAAACTCAATTTCAAAAATTTGAACTCTAAAACATCATTTTCAAATGTTTTGCAAAGTCATGCATCATTTGCATTTATTTTGTTTAATTTCTCTTAAATTTGGGGGCATAAAAGGCTAATTTTGGTTATTTTTCTCAATTTTTCGAATAATTGAAAGAAAATCCATAAAAGCCTACGTTTATTTTCAACAAGTTTGCTAATTTTGCAAGAAATTTTTATTTTGTTATTTCATTAATTGTTGTACTAATTCAAGGCTTGTAATAAATCAATTAATGAGAATTTTACTTTATGCTTAGTTTAGAATGAATGAGCATATAGTTTAAATTTTAATTTTTAATAATAATTGCTATATTTTTTTATTTTAAATACACTATGGTGAAAAACGAATGGCACGTGCACCACTTTAATAAAGTTCAATAAACTTAGTAAAGTTCGTATTTGTGGTCATAGTCAGAATATGAATAATACTTAGATCTATTGTTCTTTATTAAAGCAAAAATCGACCTACACTCTTAGGTCATTTTTCAAAAATCATCATATTTCAAAATTTAAAATTCTTTTCTTTCTTTATTAGAATTTAAATAAAGATTAATTCAAAATATATTTATGGCCATAGTCATGGATATATAAAAAACTTAATCCTGTTTTAATTATGAAAAGACACAAAAATTCTCTTTTTCAAAAAAATAAAGTTTTAAATTTCAAATGATTGTCAATAAATTTCCTTCAAAATTCTTTATAAAATAATGCATTCATCATTTAGGATAGAATTGCATCATTTCATTTTTCAAAAATCTGAATTTTCAAAATATTTTCCATTTTCTAAGTGATTTTTGAAATATTTTCAAGATTATTTCAATTTATTTTCAAAACATTTTTAAGTTTATTCCAATCATTTTCAAGTTTATTCCAAGTCATATTCAAATCATTTTCAAGTTTATTTCAAATCATTTTCAAAAACATTTTCAATTTTAGTTTAAAATATTTTTCAAATCATTTTTCAAGTTTATTTCAAATCATTTTTCAATTTTATTTCAAGTCAGTTTTGAAACATTTTTCAAGTTATTTTGAAATTTTCTCAAAGCATTTTTCCAAGTTATTATTGAAATTATTTTAAAGCATTTTCCAAATTATTTTCAAAATAAATTCAAATCATTTTCAAAGTTAATTATAATTCAATTTCAAAATAATTTCAATTTCAAAATCCAATTCCAACTTCAATTTTAAAATAAATCTAATTTCAAAGCAATTTACAACTTCAATTTCAATTCACTTTCAATTTCAAAATAACTTCAATTTCAAATTCAAATTCAGATTAATTTCATTTAATTCCAATTTTAAATTTCAAAATAAGTTTCAATTTCAAGTTCAAATTTTGATTCCAATTTTTCCAAATTCAATTTTCAACTTTCAACTTTCAAATTCAGTTTAAATGTCAAATTCGATTTCAATTTTAATTTCATTTCCAAATTTCAATTTCAAATCTTCATTTTAATTTCAAATTTTTAAATTTTAATTTCATTTTCAAATTTCAATTTCAAATCTTCATTTTAATTTCAATTTTTTAACTTTCAATTTCATTTTTAAATTTTAATTTTCCAACTTCAATGTCAAATTCCAAATTTCACTTTCAAATTCGATCTTAGATTCAAATCAACTTCAAGTTTTAAATTCTAAGTGCTTTTCAAAATCATTTCAAGTCGATTTCAAGATATTTTCAAACCATTTTTCTTCAAAAGCATATTTTCAAATCAAAATCGAAATCACTTGGACCTTCAATTCTGAAATATTTTTCCAAACACTTTTTCAAATCAAAGCAATTTTTCAAAAGCATTCATTACATTTCAAAAATAAACTTCAAAAATCATAGCACAAGCATGATTCTATGTGCATTTAGGACTTAAAATAATTTCTTAGGCAAATTTTGAACAAAGCAAAGGCATAAATTCAATCCTTGGTTTGATTACCCCTGGTAAAGGCGCGAAGAATGGTTGAACCTCATACCGACGAGCGAGCCTTGTCTCCCCATTTTCCCATAAATTTCAAAACAGAGGCAAGTTATTTTCAAAAATCTTTTTCCAAAAGGTCAAGTAGACCTTGCAAGAGCTTTCCTCTCCTAAAAAGAAAGGAAAATTTTTGCAACGATCATACATGCGACAAAGACAATGGATGAAACTTTTAAATGATCAGTATCATTCAGGAAAAGCCAATGTAGTCGCAAATGCCTTAAGCAGAAAAAATACTAGAAAAATGACTCATATGATAGCAAACTTGAAAGTGCAATCAATGCTCATACAAATAATTAAGGTTGCACAAAAAGAAGATTCTTACTTAAGGGTTTTAATGGATGAAGCTGAGAAGGATTTGAAACTAGACTTTGATTTACAAAGAGATGGCATATTAAAATACAAGGGATAATTTTGTTTTCCAAGTAATACAAGTATAGAAAAAGAAATATTAGAAGCACCTCAAACTCGATATACTATGCATCGAGGCAAAACATTATACCCTTTTTTATTTTCTGCATAACCCAAGAAAACATAAGGTAGCCTTGGGAGGGAGCTTTTCGCTTTTGTCAAACAGAACAAAACATTTGAAACAAAAAGTTCTAAGTCTATGATAATGTGGAGTTATTTTGAATAGTTTTTTAATAGGTGAAATATTTTTTAAGAGAGGATGAGGGCATTCTATTGATAAGATAAACAACATTGAACGCAACTTCAGCCCAAAAGATTTTTGAAAAAATGTTAAAAATGTGTAATGTGCTTGTGGTTTCATTAATATGTCTATGTTTTCGTTCTTTAAGTCCATTTTTTTGGGGCACGAGTGGGCAATGTCTTCGGTGAACAATCACATTGGAATTCAAATAGCTTTTAAACTCATTTTATGAAAACTCTCACTGAATACATACATACATATATATATATATATACTTTTCAAACCTATTCTATGCAAGGTTATGAAAATTTTAAAGGTCTTAAAAACTTCAGGTTTCTGCCTAAGAAAGTAAATCCAAGTATATCTCATAAAATCATCCACAAAAATAACATAAGTATAGCCACTCTTAAATGCTATTGGTGTAGGACCCCAAAAATTCATGAGGTTTCATAGACATAAATATTCTTTGTCCAAAAGGTAAAACTTCCATTTACCAAGAATGCCATCTATACAATGAAAGTTTTCAATATTATAATTTTTTTCCAAACTTGTTGAATGTAGATGCCTCCTACTCTATGGCCTTTCCCAATTAGCTTCTTTGACTGGTGATCCTGCACACAACACATTTTTTATGAGAAGGTGACCTTACAATTATGGTTGGTGATTTGTGAAACAAAAAGTAAATTTAGGTTTAATTTTGGAATGAGTCTAATAGTCATATAAAAACCATTGGTGTTTTCCAAATTCTCTACTCCATTAATATGAAGACAAGTCTCATGAGCAGTGAAAATGAAAGACACTCTTGAATCATTATGACATTTAGATAAAAAAACCTTTGTTTGGAGTCATATAAAAAGATGCGCCAAAATCTAATAGCCAAATAATCATACTTGGAGAAGATGATGATGAAATAGTCAGCTCCGTGAGAGATGAAGGTCCCTGGAGTAGTTGAAGAGCTTCTACAAGTTGGTAAAGAGATATGTTCTCAATAGTCATAGCTTCGCTTTCACATTCCACCTTAGATTCTTGAGAGGTTCCAACCATAGCTACTTTCTCTACCTTCTCTTATTTCTTCTTTAATTTGAAGCAATAAGGTTTAATGTGTTCCAATTTATTGCAATGATGGCAGACAATCTTCTTTTTACCCTAATATTCATTGCTTTGTTTGTAGAAGTGAGAGGGCTTATAAGTCTTAGAGTTAGATCTCGATTTAGATACGGAGTCTCCTTCACTCTTGAATTGTCCAAAAATTTTAAATCTATTTTCTTTCAAGGTGAACTTTTTCAAGGTTTTATCAATGGATGAGATGCCACCTCTATGTAGCAAGGATGATTTCACTTGATCAAACTATGTTCTAAGAACATGAAAGAATTGCTCCTTAATTTGATTTTAGCGTAGGTTGATGTCAAGCAAGTAATGCCATTTAGGCTTCAACATGGAAAGTTCATTCCAAAGTTTGGGGAAATTCTCATAATACTCTCTAATTGTTATCTCTTTTTGTTGCATGGTTTGAACTTTATTTTGAAGATGACATATGTGAGCAATGTCCCTTAAAGAGAACATCCTCTTGAGGGAGTCCCAAGCTTGATTGGCATACTCGAACTTGGCAAGATTCGAACACACCAAGACATCTACACTATTGATGAGACACATCATAACTTTAGAGTAGCCCACCTTCCACTCCTTCCATTTTTTCTCACAATCCGCAATGACTTTCATCTTCTCGTCTCCTTAAAGGTCCACTGTCTTCTCATTTTCAAGTTTTGTGAAGATTAGTTGTGACCATTCCCCATAAATCTCTTATATATATATATATATATGGTGTTTCATAGAATTAGACTAGAGATGTGATGCCCCAAGTCATGGTCCTTGAACACCTCAATCCACCACTTGAACACCAACACCATGAACACTTTTCTCATGAGCAAACTTCAAGGAATCAAGAGCCAAGGCTCTGATACCATGTAATAAAGGCAATATCCGAAGTAGAAGACCATAATACGGCTAGAAATACTAACCGTTAGACTAGTGCTAACGGCTAGTTGGCTACATCCAATACAAAATAAAATACATATTTACAAAAAGAAAATATAGAAATTACACCCATATCTTAAGTATATTCTATAATAATATATATATAGTATTTAATAGTAACAACTAATAAAACTCATGTCTCTTCTGAATCCTTCATGACTACTTTTGTTGAGTACATCAGCCCTTGCATCACCCTTCTCCATATCTCACCAACTTGAAAATACAATGCAAAGTCCTGCACAAAGCAACAAACACCGCAAAACAAAGACCAAAGTGTGTTATAATACTAGTATAGTAAGAAAACACCAAAAGATTATGCCACACCCAAGAACTCCCAAGGGTATCCTCAACTGCTACAATACCAATACCATGAAAACCCAAGAAAACACCAAAAGACCATGTTGCACCCAAGAATATCTCCAACTACTACCAAGAGGTCACAAAACTTAAAACCAAAATTCTCCACAACCAAACTTCACCATCAAAGCAACCAAAATGACTGACACAAAAATCACCAAGAATCCCACTCAAAATTGCACAAGTTTATTTATGTATGATTGTTATAGTATTTTTGTGAGCATTAATTTTTTTATACTATGTGAAGTTTTATACCTGCATTAGATCATATCTTTTAATATATATATATATATATATATATATATATATATATATATATATATATATATATATATATATATATATATATATATATATATATATATATATATCAAGCTGTGTGTTCTACATGTCTGTTGATCATATACATGATCTGGACAGATTGACTCAGCACTTATATATTTTTGAGTAGCCGATTCATGTACATGAAGTTGATCATGTATATGGATCTAGTTAGCACTTATGTATTTTCTGAGTATCTAATTCATGTACATGAAGCTAATTCATGTGCATGAAGTTAATCATGTACATGAAGCTGATCATGTAAATGAATCTGATCAGCATAGTTATGTTTTATGATTAGCCGATTCATGTACATGAGGTTGATCATGTATATGAATCTGATAAACTCTTGTATATTTCTCTTTTGTTGATACATGTATATGCAGCTGATCAAGTACATGAATCTGATCAGCTTTACATTGATATTTTTGCTTAGTCGATTCATGTACATGAAGTTGATCATGTTTATGAATATGATCAGCATCTGCATATATTTTTTGTCAGCCAATTCATGTATATGAAGCTGATCATGTACATGAATTTGATCAACACTTGTTTATTTTATGATTGTTTGATTCATGTACATGAGGTTGATCATGTATATGAATCTGATAAGAAATTATGTACATAATTATGTTAGCCAATTCGTGTATATGAAGCCGACTACATGAATCTAATCAATATATATATATATATATATATATATATATATATATATATATATATATATATATATATTCTGATTATGTACATAAATTTGATCCTAAAACAGATCAATTTGTAGTTTGCATATCACACATATGATTTAGTTATAATTAGATGTTTGCATGACTGCCATCATATGCATAGATTTGATCAAGAATAGTGTGGTTTGTACGCTTTCTATATATATGTGTTTTTTTGTGCTATGAATGTGCATTGTAAACATAAATTATGAAATTGTGTGTGTTTTATGTTCACTAAAATTTTACAATTAGCATAAATCACTTTTTGTAATACTCTAATTTTTATAACCGAAAAAAAATGGTAGAATTTTTTTTTTGAAACCCTTTTAACTACTTTAACAAATACAGTGAAAAAACTCATCGGGTCTAAAACTTGGCATGCTACTTTTTATAATCATTTGTATCGTACAATTATAGAATTACAACTAATTCAACATCCATATGATAATAAAAATCAAATGTCCACAAGTATCATAATCAATTACATTTGTCTTTTGAATTAAAAGTAAAAATAATTAGAATCCAAAATCTTCAGAGGCAAAGGAAAGATAGGCTCAGTTTCCATCGCAACCTCCTGCCTTCGCATGTAAGTAACTACTCACTACCTAAAAAACATTAAAATACATAAGTTCAAACATAACATGTCTCAGTAGGGTAAAATATACTTAACTTGAAAAATAGAATACGAAATAAGAATCTCATCCAATTTTCTATAAGATAATCAAGCAAGACTAAGAAATTAAGCATACTCGCTAATTAAACAAATAAGCACATTAACATCAAATGGAACAAATATGCATTAACAATTAAAATGCATGTACTTATCATATGCAAAAGCCCTTCGATGCATGAATCGATTCTTGTCTTCAATTATATTTTCTTTCTTAAATGATGCATACTATGCCTAACTAATTGTGCATATATATTAGGTTTCACTTCTTAGCCTTGTTGGTATGACACAGGCTTGAAAACCTGGATCAGAGCCATGGCGCAGGAGTATTTTCATACATAAGGGTAGCTTTGACCTGGCTAGACACCTTTCATCAAGGACAGGGTGAGGCACGATAATTCGAGAGAGATTCTCAACACCTTTAATCTCAATGCAACAGATTTTCACTGATGAGTATCTTATTCTCTACGTTGCAGTATATTGCAGAGGTTTCTCCATAAAATTATGGAAGGAGAGGAGCAACCTTCCATGCTCGAAACTTACTTAACCCATGAAGTTTTGTACCACTTGTCACTCTCCTAGCAAGTATCTTTTACTTGTGATGTATTTTTTTACTTGCTAACTTAATATCTTTCATGAAATCATAATAGAATCCATTAAAAGGATTCGACCTCTCAGAGGGCATTGGTTGCATGTATAAAGCATTTGCATTGAAATATTCATTCATTCATGCTTTTAAACAGAACATAGGAATATACATAAATGCAATTGTCATTTATATTTTTTTTTTTTACATCCATTCATACATGCCTAACAATATCATCATAATCATCATCAGAATTTAAATGAATTTCAGCAGGGATTTTACTAACAATCATAGACACATTACGCAATTGGGACACTTCGATCCATTGATTGCACATGGCCCCCTTTTGGGCACACATAACATATAATTTAACATGCATGTATGTCTTATCATAGGCACATTGTACCCTGCATAAAATCAGATATTCACATGCATACACATTTGATATATTGACTGGTTCTAATTTGCAAAACCCTCAATTTTGTCCGACTGTTACAGAATTAACAAAAAAATTTACATTCAGTGAATAGAGCTGAGATTTTATATATTATAAAAAATTTTGCCAGCTTTTCGTAGTCGTAAACTGTTTATAAACATTCTTCAATTTGAGGAAGTTATAAATGTTTTACTGCAGTCATGTTCTTTTTTGTTCTGACTATCATAGAGACATGCTCATTCTATAAACAGAGCCCAAAATTTTACAGTGGATCGAAAATTTTGTTAGCTTTCCAACGCAACAAACTACTCATCAAAACTCCTCTGAACGAGAGAGTTATGAGCATTTTACTGGTCGAGTGTTTGGTCGAAAAACAAAAATATTGGATCTATGCATTCGATTTGGACCAAACCAAGTCACCCGAATCCGTACACCCATATTTTTTCTCATAATTTATTTTATAAAATTAAATAAAATACAACAATTTATTTCTCATAGCCTACAACAGACAAATCCATTTTTTCTCAGCCTTTTCGGTCAAAAAAATAGACTTGTCTTACACATGCCATATTCTCTCAGAAATTAATTTGATAAAATACATAATTAAATAACTAAATCATAGAATTTGCATAAAAATAAAAATAAAAATAAAAAAAAGCTATAAAAATCATAGAATATCCACATGCATATATTCTACCAACAACAGTAAAAAAATTTATATGGTCTTCTTTATGAAATTCCTGATTTTCCCTAAATTACCAAAATCTTTTCTAAAAAACCCAATTTGACTAAAATTGCAATGTCTCAAAATTTCAACCATGAAAATCCATAAAATGTTTACAGAATGTTTAAAATATAATATACTACTGACCCAAATCGAAATTTGCATGAAAATATTAGCCCAATTTATGTATTATAAAAATTTATGATTTTATTTTTTGGGAAAAAATATGTTTTTAAGACGGGTTTCTCTTAGAAAACCATTCTTTTTCCATCTTTCGACAGCCCTAAGCCAAACCCACGTATGGGAGGGTTTGTTTAGGGTCTATACTTATGAAAAATCAGTAAAATTCATGTTATAAATTTTGTTTCGCAAGAAAAGTATAGATCCACCTACCTTTTGTCAAAAAAATTGATCCTACGCATGTTGATTGATATTTTCACATGTACCAACCGGTCCACACATACTATGACCTCGATTGAACCCTCCTTGAGCCATCATCAACTACGTGAAGCCCTCTCTTGTATACCCAAGAGAGAAAACTCCAAGGAATTGGGTGTGAAAAGGGGAGAGAAAGATGAGAGGAGGTAGGGAATTGGGGAAAACAAAGGTCTCTAAAAACAATTCTCAAATAAGGGGGGCATGGGCCCCTCCTCTACATTTATAGAACTTGAGTTGTGGTCAAGGGCTGGAGCAAATCCCACCCCTTGATCTCAATCAAAGGTTACTTACCAAATTTAAAAAAAACTTTACTTTTTATTTTCCTAAGCTCTTTTCATTTTTTTTGTTCTCTTTTCTAATAAGTATAGCCTATATAATATAATGTATAATATATACTATTAATGTCAAATAGAGGATCTCCATAGGGCTGGTCGACACCCCTACGGGATCCTTTCTTTCAAATTTACAAAACTTAGCAACTTGCTTGATTGGCAAGCAAGTTGACTAAGTCCACTTTTTTTTCCTTCTTTCTTTCCTATTTCCCTCATGGGTCCAGTCCTTTCTGGACCCATCTAGGTCCACCTAAAAATGGATCCACCACTTATGGGGTTTAGTTTTGAAAAATAGCAAGTTTTGAATTTTTCAACCCCTTTGCTTTATTTTTTGGTAAGTTTGATTTTCACCTTATTTTTAAACCTATTTTTATTTTCACCAATTTAAACTTTAAATTAGGATGCCACATATGATGGGATGGCCCACCTATGGACTCCTACCATTTTATAAATTGTAGTTAATTTTGAAATTTATTCCATTAAATTCTAACTTAATTCCTTTTAAATCTAAATAAAACTTTTCCTAAATAAACTTGTAATTCACATGAAATGCTTGTACATGTAACTTAATTAAATTCAAGCCTAATTACATTTCATTAATATATTTTTAAAGTTTTAAGCATCTAAATTATTTATTTTAATTAATTCTACTAAGGTTAAAAAAATCTGAATTTTACCAAAATATACCTCAAATTTTTTAAAGCTCTAGGCATGCAGGGTTTTATTTATTTATTTTTTCTATTTAACATTTTCAACTAACCCTATAAATCCAAATTACACCCGTATCCAAATAAGATCCAAATTGACTTTAAATTTATTTTATATTAAATTAAATTTTTAATGCAAATCCTTTGGAATGAATTAAATTCAAATATAATATAAATCTAATTTAGTTTTGCAGTTAAATCTGATTTCATTCCTTGATTAAATTTTGACTCTTTCTAGTACACAAATTAAATCTCAATTTAGTATTAGTTATGATTCTATATTTTATCTAAATTCAATATGAAAATTTATTTATTTTATTATTTATTAATTACTAAAATATCATAGGTATTACATTAAAACTTAAATTTAAATTCTAATTCTAAATTTAGTTTTAACAAAGCTTTAAATTTTGAATTGACATTCAATTAAGTCTTGATTTAGATTTGAATCAAACTCAAATCTAATTATAAAGTTTGATACATATTTATTAAATCCAAACTCAAATCCAAATTCGATCCAAAATTGAATTTTCTAAATTAGAATTCGGATTGGTAAAACTTCAAAAATTAAAATCAAAATTCAATAAGACTTTTAAACAAAGTATATACTTAATTTGAATCCTGACTGATAATAAAACTCAGATTAGATCCGATAAAAATCAAAACCCTGATTCAGAATAAATTCTTAACTCGAACTTTATTCTGAATCCTAAATAATACTTAAATTATAATTAAATTTATAGATTAATTTTGAATAATATTTTAGCCTAAACTTTTTTATTATTTCTCATAAAATATCAAAAAATTATGAGTTTTACACTTTTTTAGATATGTTAGTGGTTATATGTGAACCAATGTAGGCCTATGTAGGCTAGGAGCACGTGTTGCTCATGTGTTATTAAATTGTTTATGCATTACAAAATGATTTTTGAAAATTATTTTTTTTTTAAAATTAATTACAATGTTAAATTATGAGGGCCAATGCCTGAAATAGTTATTGCATGTTGATTTGCAAAACAGTTCTTGTGTAAAGAACTTGAAATTGATTTAAATAGTAAAAGAGACCAAAACAGTGTAATTAAGCTCTTCCTTGATATTCCTTCTAGAGTGTGAAAATCTTGGATGACGGTCATGGAGGACCGTGATGATACTAAAACTTTGTATGCAATTGTATCCCCAGAACCCGATATGAGGTTCACTTTCTGACCACGATTTTAAGGAGCTTTCAGCCACTTTGCCTGGGGGTGTTGTTGTTGACTCAGTTGTAGTTATTGGTATACTAAGAAAGTGGTATCAATGAATGTTGATTTTCTTGATGTCCCGATATTAGGTGTTGATTCCAAATATTCCAATTTATGATGTTGATTTTTCTGATCAGTCGGAGAACAACTGTGGAACCCAATAATTAAAATACAAATTATGTGTTAAGCTATAACTGAGAACTAACTTGAACCTCAGAAATTGTACCCGTTTTGAGTATTCATCGGTTTAAGGAAAAGTAAAAATTAAATTTGTGTGCATTAAAATAGAAACATGCATGCAAAATCAACTAGGATAAATAACTTAAGAAGTTATTCATGCATATGCATTGAATCATGCATCTTTTATTGTTCAACATTAGTTTCATGCATTTGTGCATATTTGATTTGGTATGATATTTATTAAATGCTTAAATGGTAAGTTAATTGTGGTAAATTATTGCTTATGATTTTCTCTTAAATTTATGCATACGTTCATTTATGTTATTTCCTTTACTGTTGAATTTTCAAAAGAATTCATACGAGGACTTCTGTTTTTACCCATTTTCTAAAACTATTTTATAGGTACAGATGCTCAGTGACATGTAGGACTAGCTGACTAGAAGATGCGAGGCTTGTGACTTGGTGCTTGGGTTCTAATCAGAGTGCAGGATTTTTGATAGAGTTGATTTTATATTTTTTGGACTTTTTGACTTATTGAATAGTTAATGAAGTTTGATTGATTACTTCTAATTGATTCAATGCATGGAATGGTTTGTGGTATGGTAATATTAAGTATGTGATGTACCGGGTCTTTAGGAGGTTTTTCGCAATTGTTTAAAAAAAATCCACTGTATTTCGAGGGTTTTACCTTTTAATTCTTTTACTCTTGCTATTCCATTTTTCTATGAGTAAGTAAATGTCATGTGTTAGGCATGAAATTTTGCTTAAGGTGATATAATCCGTAGTCATCGATCTTGCCAATATTTTGAAAATATTGCAATATTATCGGTATTTCAAGGTCAGCCAATATTTTTCCAAGATTTTCAAAATATTGCTACAATCTAAAATATCATGATATTTTTCTGAAATTTTTATGAGATATTCTCAATATTTTCACAAACAACTTTTCTTATATGTTTTATCTTTTTTTGTTACTTTAATATGTTAAAAGCTTTTGTAATTGTTTCTTTATATTTTTGCAAGAAAAATACTATAAAACCTATTATTTCTTGTCTTTTTATTTTTCATTATGTTTTTTCAAATTTTAAAAATTTGGATATCTTACCTAGATTTTTACATTAAAACAACTTTTGGAAAAAAACTCCCAAGGAAAACCTTGATGAGAACGGTAGTTGTGACTGATTTATTCTAATATTTTGTTGTGGGCTATTGGTATCTTTTGATTTTGGTGGCTATTGTGGCATTATGATTTTCCATTTTTTGAAATGCTTTGTGTTGAAGGTTAGATGTATTGAATTGGCACCTCTTGTGAATTAGTGGGCATATGATATCATGTCCTGTACGTTTATCTTTGTACATATAAATGTTATCTTCTTTTGCACATTTCTCGCCTATAATTCATATTGTATTCTTGAGGAAGTTCATATTTTTATGTCTTCTAGGATTTCTTCGTGTGTATTTCAAGAGAAGGTTGGAAGAGTTAAGCACAGTGACGACAAATGATGATGGAGATGGAGCAAAAAAGCATATTAGATGCAACAATGATTTAAGGGTTGGAAATAAGTTGTCTGGAATGGATAAAATGGATGGTGATGAAAGCTATCAAGATCTAGCTCATTCCTGCAAGAGCAGATTGGTTGGAAATATTGGAAAAGTTGTCAATGACCTTAGAAGCCTTAGATTTTCTTCCATGACTGAGGATGCATATGCTTCTACTATTTTTGTGCTATTGAAGGCAGCTATAGATTTATCTTCTTCATTTCAATTGCTAGAGTGTATCTTATATAATTTGCTTGCCTGGAACATTTAAGCATGTTTTACTGATTATGGCCAGGAATTCATTTATAAATTCCCAGAAAATGTTTTAGTTCACTCTTATCCTGAACCAATATTGCTTTTCTTATTCATAGGCCAAGGTTGAAGATTTGGCAAGTGACGATTACAAGATTCCTGTTCTTTAGTTAATTAAAGAATGGATCCAAGTAACCTTTTGTGTTACTCTAAGTAACCTTTTGGGTTACCTTTTGATGTCACGAGTACCCCTTTGTATTTCAGAATCACCAAATTATGTGTAAATTTGTCCCCATCTTTTCATTACTTAAAATTTCATCAATATTCATGTGTTTTGACCTTAGTTGTCAAAAGCAGTGCCTAGGCCGCCTAGGTGCAGGGCCACTGCCTAGGCTTATGAATCCAGGCACAGGGCTCTATATTTCCACCTAGGCTGAATAGGCAGTGCCTAGGCCACAGGGGCTTGGTTGTTATTTTTTTATTTTTTTGTTTTCTTCTCTCTTATTTTTTTTTCCTTTTCTTTTTTACCTTCTTATTTTTTATCATGAAATTTAAACATTTTATCATGAAATTTTATTACGATATCAAATGATGATTTTTTTATCTCTTTAAAATTCATATTTGAGAATTTAATCAATTACTTGTTCTCTATTCAGCAACAGTCATAAACACATCTAGCTATTCAGATTGTGCATAAAAATTTTAAAACTATGATTTTTAGAGGGTCCTAATAGTGACTTAATGAAATAGGAGCAGGATAATCCCCCCCCCTCCTCGGTCTCTCTCTCTCTCTCTCTCTCTCTCTCTCTATATATATATATATATATATATATATATATATATATATATATATATATATATATATATATATATATATATATATATATATATAATAAACGGATGGTGTGCCCCAAGTTTTGGTGTATGTTTAATATTATGCAATTTCATGAATTTTGTGACATTTTACATTGAATTACATACTTTATCCATAGTTACAATCATATGTTTGTTACTAAATTTAACTATTTATTATAATATTTTTTTATTTTCTTGATGTTTTATTTTTTTAGTCTTGCCTAAGCCAACTTGTCCCACCTAGGCCGACTAGCCCCACCTAGTCCTTTTAGGGGTCTTCCATCTAGGCTTCGACTAGCCCTTTTGACAACTAAGGTTCTCACTCATTCATCATTTAAGTCTATCTATTAAAGTGAAGCAATATGATAGAAAACACATAGAATTTCCATTTATAAAAAGTCCTGCCAAATGTTCATAAGGGGGTTGGTAAAAGAAACATCTACATATGCAATTTCTTGATTTTAATTTTAAAGTACCATGATCTGCATTGAGGCAAATTATTTTCATCATCATCATCATTTTCTTTTATACAAAAACTTGGGTTGGGCAGGTGTAAACACTCCAAATTTTTAGCTTCATTCACAAACACCCTTTCTCCTTGCCACTGGGACCTGCTCTCTAAATCCTTCAAGGAATCAATTGGTCGACATCTGATCCAGGACCATCCAGAGCCAAATTTTGCCCCAAATTCAAATATTTCAAAATTTAATCTCAATTTCAAGCATCAATTTTTGCCTTCGAACAGAAATGTTTAATTTTTTTGTCTCTGTCAAGGGTCCGGGACATCAAATCCTCCATCCAAGGTTTGCATTTTGCATCTCATTTTGTATCATTTCATATCATTTCATATCGTTTTGCATCATTTGACATTATTTCATGTCATTTTGTTGCATTACATGGCATTGCATGTCAGTTTTAAGATCCAACACTCTGGTTTTTCAAAATCTTCAATCCAGATTCGAGTTTTAAAACCCTATTTTGAAACCAATTTCAAAAACCTGGGTTTTTAGATTAATATTTGCCTTTTGTTAACCCCCATGATCTTATATTTTAAAATATTTTCTTTAGAAAGCGATCTGGATTCATTTTAAACTCAATTTTAACTGATCTTAATTTTTAAATGAGACCCATCTAGATGGTGTTGCCTCTTAATCCCTTCTTTTATCCAAATTTCTCAAATTTCAGAGTTTTAGTTAACTTAGGACTCTATCTTTTCAGTTTTTTGTACCTTTTTCAAAATTTCATTTTGGTTTTAAATCAGAGATAGTCTTATCGCTAGTCCATTTCTTTCATTTTGGCCAAAATCTCAGAGTTTTAGTCGGACTAGGACTCTATCTAAGAGTTTCAGTCAGATTTGGACTCGATTTCTCATTGATATTTTTGTCTATTTCCAAGAAAATCTTTTAATTTGGCCCAAAATTTTAGATTTTTAGTCAAACTATTCTAGCTATCTTGATATGAAGCAAGAGCTCGTTGTCCATTTTGACACATCCTGGCGTCACCTTATGCCTCCTTGATAGAGTCATCTTATGTATCTTTTGCATTGTCGAAAGATTTGGCTCACTTCTCTCCGAAAGGATAGCCTTAATCATTTTTCGTGTTGTTAAAAGATTCACCTCACTTCTCTCCGAAAGAATAGCCTTAGTCATCTTTCGAGTTGTCGAAAGATTCACCTCACTCCTCTCTGAAAGAATAGCCTTAGTCATCTTTCATGTTGTTGAAAGATTTGCCTCACTCCTCTCTGAAAGGATAGCCTTAGTCATCTTTCGCGTTGTCAAAAAATTTGCCTCACTCCTCTCCGAAAGGATAGCCTTAGTCGTCTTTTACGTTGTCGAAAGAATTGCCTCACTCCTCTCTGAAAGGATTGCCATATTTGTCTATCATGTTGCCGAAAGAATTGCCTCACATCACCTTAGTCATCTTTTGCGTTGTCGAAAGAATTGTCTCACATCGCCTTATTCATCTTTCATGTTGTCAAATGAATCACCCTTACCCCTCTTTGAGAGAGTTGCCTTATTCGTCTTTTGCACCAACAAAAAATTTGCCTTATACTTTTTTGAATGAATTATCTTATTCGTCTTCCAAGTTGTGTCCTGAAATCTTATTTTTCTTAGCTTTTACAAACCCCTCTCGGACTCATTATGCAAAATCCGAAGGTTCCATCATGGTTTCTTTATTCGCGGATTCTGTTATCCATACTCGTTCAGGTTAAGGGTTACATATGAGCCTCCTCCACGAGATATATTTTCGTCCCATCCAGGTTAAGGGCTAAGCCTGAGCCTCATTTCGATGGGGTGAATTTTCTTCTCCATTCTCTATGTCATATCTACCATCATCACAAGCACAAATTCTTTCATACCCAATCAGATTCCTCTAACTGGGGCATTTTTACAGTCCAAATTTGGTGTGTTTTTCTTTGCCACTAAGCTCGGCTTCCAACCGGCTTAGCAACAAAGAGGGGCATCTATAAACAAACCAAATTTTCACCTTCATTCACAAACACCCTTTTCCCTTGCCACTGGGACCTACTCTCTAAATTCTTCAGGAAACCAGTTGGTCGGCATCTGATCTAGGGCCATCCAAAGCCCAATTTTTACCCCAAATTCAAATACTTTAAAATTTAATCTCAATTTCAATAATCAATTTTTGCCTTTGAACAAAAATGTTTAATTTTTTTATCTTTGCCAAGGGTTCGGGACTTCAAATCCCTCATCTAGGGTTTCATTTTGCATCTCATTTTGTATCATTTTATACCATTCCATATCATTTCGCATCATTTCACATTATTTCATGTCATTTCGTTGCATTGCATGGCATTTTTGAGATCCAACACTCTGGTTTTTTAAAATCTTCAATCCAGATTCGAGTTTTAAAACCTTATTTCGAAATCAATTTTAAAAACCTGGGTTTTTAGATCGATATTTGTCTTTTGTTAACCCCCGTGATCTTATATTTCAAAATATTTTTCTTAGAAAGCGATCTGAATTCATTTTAAACTCAGTTTTAACTGATCTCAATTTTCAGATGAGATCCATGTAGGTGGTGTTACTTCTGGATCCCTTCTTTCAACCAAATTTCTCAAATTTTAGAGTTTTAGTTAACTTAGGACTCTCTCTTTTCACCTTTTTTAACCTTTTTCAAAATTCTATTTTGGTTTTAAATCAGAGATAGTCTTATCTCTAGTCTATTTCTTTCATTTTGGCCAAAATCTCAAAGTTTCAATCGGACTAGAACTCTATCTCATAGTTTCGGTCGGATTAGGACTCTATCTCTCATTGATATTTTTACCTATTTCCAATAAAATCTTTCAAAATCTTTCATTTCAGCCCAAAATTTTAGAGTTTTAGTCAAACTATTCTAGCTATCTTGATATGAAGAAAGAGCTCGCTGTCCATTTTGACACATCTTGGCATCACCTTATGCCTTCTTGAGAGAGTCCCCTTATCCATCTTTCGCATTGTCGAAAGATTCGCCTCACTCCTCTCCGAAAGGATAGCCTTAGTCATCTTTCGCGTTGTCGAAAGATTCACCTCACTTCTCTTCGAAAGAATAGCCTTAGTCGTCTTTCGCGTTGTCGAAAGATTTGTCTCACTTCTCTCTGAAAGAATAGCCTTAGTCATTTTTCATGTTGTCGAAAGATTCGCCTCACTCCTCTCCAAAATGATAGCCTTACTCATCTTTCGTGTTGTCAAAAGATTCGCCTCACTCCTCTTCGAAAGGATAGCCTTAGTCGTCTTTCATGTTGTTGAAAGATTTGCCTCACTCCTCTCTAAAAGGATAGCCTTAGTAGTCTTTCGCGTTATCAAAAGATTCGCCTCACTCCTCTCCGAAAGGATAGCCTTAGTCGTCTTTCATGTTGTCGAAAGAATCCTCACTCCTCTCTGAAAGGATTGTCCTATTTGTATATCATGTTGTTGAAAGAATTGCCTCACATCACTTTATTCATCTTTCGCGTTGTCGAAAGAATTGCCTCACATCGCCTTATTCATCTTTCATGTTGTTGAAAAAATCACCCTTGCCCCTCTTTGAGAGAGCTACCTTATTTGTCTTTTACACTAACAAAAAAATTGCCTTATACTTTTTCAAATGAATTATCTTATTCGTCTTCCAAGTTGTCTCCCGCAATCTCATTTTTCTTACCTTTTATAAACCCCTCTCGGATTCATTATGCAAAATTCGAAGGTTTCATCATGGTTTCTTCATTCGAGGATTCTGTTATCCATACTCGTTCAGGTTAAGGGTTACACCTGAGCCTCCTCCGCGAGGTATCTTTTCATCCCATCCAGGTTAAGGGCTAAGCCTGAGCCTCATTTTGATGAGGTGAATTTTCTTCTCCATTCTCCATGTCATATCTACCATCATCACTTGAGCAAATTCTTTCATACCCAGTCAGATTTCTCTAACTGAGGTATTTTTATAGTCCAAATTTGATGTGTTTTTCTTTACCACTAAGCTCGACTTCCAACCGGCTTAGCAACAAAGAGAGGCATCTGTAAACACCCCAAATTTTCACCTTCATTCAAAAACACCCTTTCCCCTTGCCACTGAGACCCTCTCTCTAAATCCTTCAAGGAACCAGTTGGTCGACATCTGATCTAGGGCCATCCAGAGCCCAAATTTTTCCCCAAATTCAAATACTTCAAAATTTAATCTCAATTTCAATCATCAATTTTTATCTTCGAACTGAAATTTTCAATTTTTTTGTCTCTGCCAGGGGTCGGGGACTTCATATCCCTCATCTAGGGTTTGCATTTTGCATCTCATTTTGTATCATTCCATATCATTTCGCATCATTTCACATTATTTCAGGTCATTTTGTTGCATTGCATGGCATTTTTTGAGATCCAACACTCTGATTTTTCAAAATCTTCAATCCAGATTCGAGTTTTAATACCCTATTTCGAAACCAATTTTAAAAATCTGGGTTTTTAGATCGATATTTTCCTTTTGTTAACCCCCATGATCTTATATTTCAAAATATTTTCCTTAGAAAGTGATCTGGATTCATTTTAAACTCAATTTTAACTGATCTCAATTTTTAGATGAGACCCATGTAGGTGGTGTTACTTCTGGATCCCTTCTTTCATCAAAATTTCTCAAATTTTAGAGTTTTAGTTAACTTAGGACTCTGTCTTTTCACCTTTTTTAACTTTTTTCAAAATTCTATTTTGGTTTTAAATCAGAGATAGTCTTATCCCTAGTACATTTCTTTCATTTTGGCCAAAATCTCAAAGTTTCAGTCGGACTAGGACTCTATCTCAAAGTTTCAGTCAGACTAGGACTCTATCTCACAGTTTCAGTCGGATTAGGACTCTATCTCTCATTGATATTTTTATCTATTTCTAATAAAATCTTTCAAAATCTTTCATTTTGGCTCAAAATTTTAGAGTTTTAGTCAGACTAGGACTCTGTCCCAGAGTTTTAGTCAGACTAGGACTATATCTCGATTTCATCTTTTATTCATGTTTTTCACTTATTTTCAAAAACTTTCTCATTTGACTTTTAAAAGATAAAAATTTTAGAGTTTTAGTCAGACTAGGACTCTATCACAGAGTTTGAGTCGGATTAGGATTCTATCTTTCATCTCTATTTTTACCTGGTTTCAAGAAAATATTTCAAAATCTTTCGAAAGAAGTCAATATTTTAGAGTTTTAGTCGGATCAGGACTCTGTTTCAGAGTTTTAGTTGGATTAGGACTCTAATTTTGACTTTATTTTTTAGAAAATCTTTAAAAAATTTCTTCATTTATCTTTCAAAAAATCAAATTTCAAAATTTTAGCACTTTATTGTAGAGTTTCAAAATTTTAGGACTTTACCCCAGAGTCTCAATTGGTTCAGAACTCTACTCTGATTTCATTTTTTTACTTTTATTTCACTTATTTTTTGAAAACAAATTCAATTCTAAGAGTTTCAAAATTTTGGGACTATATCCTAGAGTTCCGGTTGATTAGGACTCTAACCTTGGTTTCGTATTTTTGTTCATTTTCACTAATCTTTGAAAAAAACTTTCAAAATCTCCTTGTTTGTCTCTCAAAAACCAAAATTTAAGAGTTTCAAAATTTTAGGACTCTAGTCAGAATTCCAGTTAGTTTAGGACTCTGTTTTCAAAACTTCTGATTTTCATCCGATGATTTCAACTTTGTTTCAAAACCCTTTTTGAGTCTTTATTTTAACTTTTTTAATGCCCTAATGTGGGGCCCACACAGTTGGCGCCATATCTAAAGGAGTTTCGATCCAGTCAGAATTCTGGTTGACTCGAAACATTCAATTTCAAAGTTCATTTTTTCTGACCCCTTTTGAAAACCTTAGTTTTAACCCTTTATTTTTAGGTTTCAAAATTGTTTTCTGAAAAACAAGTGGAGCCCACACTAGGTGGCGCCACATTTGAAATTACTTTGGTTAGCTTAGGATTAACTAGTAACCTAGTTAGGTCAGAGTCAAAATCGATTTTAAAACCTCATTTTCATTTTAATACTTTTAAAACCTTGTTTTAGCTTTTATTCAAAGTTTTAAAATCAAATGTGGGTCCACAATAGGTGGCACCACATTTGGACTTGTCTTAGGCTAACTAGGATTCAATTAGGTTAATTAGAGTCTAATTAGAAAGGTTGAAAATTCAAACCCAATTAACAAAATTGCCCCCCACCCCCCTTAATTAATTCAATTAAGAAAGTTTTAAACCAACCAAAACTCGTTCTAATTAATGGTTTGAAAAACTATAAATAGGGGACTCTAGGGGGGGTCAAACATAATTTTTTTCACCCTTTCTCTCTCTCTCCAAAAATTTGTGGCCCTCTCTCCCTTAAGCCTTCCTCCTTCCTCCATTGTTGCAGCCCCCAAGGTGAATCATCTTCTTCTCCTTTTATTATTTTATTTATTTTTTTTATATATTTTTGCCATTGTTCTCCCTTTTGGCATGTTTTCCTTTTCTTTTATTTCAAAAAAATTATGTGAGGACCTCAAGATGATGTTTAGCTGATGTTTTATGGTATCTTTTACATTTTTGATCCATTAATAATATTTATTTTTCATTTATTATGTTAAACACTCGAAAAAGATCGAGATTCGACCGTTCAATGGATCAAATCCATCTTTTAGTGGCTAAATCAAATTCCAACCAAGCTTTCCCTAATTTTTTTATTTATTTTATCATGTTAATATTTATTTTATGTGTTTAAGTATCAAAACATGATTTATTGCATTATTTATATTTTTTAATAATTTTTACATGCGTAAATTAGGTTTATTCATGCGCTTTATTGATAATATGCGTTCTTGATTCTAGGCATGCGGTAACGACATTATTTCATGTTTATTTTTCTGTCATTAAATTCTTATTTTTTAGGGTTAAACTGTGCATGTGTCAGAGATTTTTTATAAAAAAAATTGGATTATTTTGAGTTTTGTAACTCTGCTAAAAAAATAAAAAACTGAACTCTGATTCTGGTACCGTGAAGGCATTGTACAGAATCAAGTATGGTTTGTCAAAGCGATATCTCTCTCATCAAAGATTTGATCGATGATCCGTAAAAAGCAGTGGGTTTGTTATAATGTCTAGTATATCTTATAAAAATTTTAGATTTTTCTATAGTTTTTTGCAATTTTTCCTCTATCATAAATCAGAACCTATTTCACAGTGGACGTTATGTATGGTTTTGGCCCTAGTCCGACTTGCATAGATCGTATCTCCCTAATCAAAGAACTGATCAATGATCTATAAAAATTTATAGATTCAGCAGCATGTCTAGTTTTATTAGTATGATTTTTAAACACTGTTTGCTATTTTTAATTGAGCCAAAATCAGAACTGTCTTTTCTAGAGCCGTTTTGTGTTCGCTGGAATCAAACGTATATTGCCGGAATGATATCTCCCTAACCGAAGATACTTTTTCTGATATGTAAATAGGAATATTTTTGTTTATCTATCTAGTTTCTTAATGTAAAATTTCATTATTTTTCATTACTATTTTATACCCGATTCGGGTCTGACACTATAACAGATACGTGCCCACAGGCAAAATTGCATATTTTTATGTTTTTTATTTAATTTTCATATCAAAATAATACCAAAAATATATTTTTGGTATTACACTTTAATTTTAGGGTTATTAGAAGAGTTCATGTCAATTTTTGTGAATTTTGGAATTCATTTGATGCATTTTTTTATTAAATCATGAAAACAGGTGCTTATAGAATCCCGATTCAACTGAAACACAGGCAAAAATTGATATTTTCATGATATTTCAATTTTTTAGGAAACAATTTATATTTTTAGGATTTGATTATGTTTATAATCATCCTAGGGTTCTCCACACCCGATTTGGAGTTGATTTGAATCTGTTTGATCCCTGAATTAAAAGTTTTACAAAAAACTTTTCTGAAAACCCTGATTTCAAGGCCATAGTCTTGCTTTCAGGGGCATTTTGGTTTTTTTTTCCAAAATTTTAAATTTCAAAGTTATTTATTTTTATTATTTATTTAATTTTGGAACATTTTTTATTATATTTATCTCAAAAAAACATGATAAAAGGTTTATATTCAGATAAATCCAGCAATTTCCACATATTGTTGGATAAATTTAGAAAAGTCGACATATCTTCACTAACAAGTTTATCAGTTTTGCAGGGACATTCGAGATTATATTTTCTTTATTTTTTTCTTTATTTTAAATTATTATTGATGTAAATTATAAATATTGAAATAAGAAGTTAATTTCATGCTTAGAATAGGGTTGTATTGCATATAGTTTATTTCTTTAAATAATGTCAATATGTGATGGATGATGATTCATGCATATTCAAATCTACCATAGTTTACACGAATGGCACGTGCACTAGCTTCTAAGGAGTTGATAAACTCGGTGGGTTTTGTATTTGTGGTTATAGTCAGAATACGAACAAAACCCAAATTTATCATCTTTTTCTAAGCCACAAATGGCCTACACTCTTAGGCATTTTCAAAAATCAAAGCACATTTTCCAAACTTTTCTAAGTATTTACCCCTTTTAGAATCAAATGAGATATATTCAATACGTATTCGTTGCCATAGTCAGAGATATGTAAAGAATTTATTTTATCTAAGTTCTATAAGGCAATAAAATCTCTTTTTCAAAGATTTTTCTCAAATTGCATTCATTCAGTCATCTAGGTTAGACTGCATCATGAAAATATTTTCACAGGGCCACACGCCCATCTTTTTGATCAATTCAATGGTTCAATCTAAAAAAAATTGATTTTCTCTAAGTCTTTCTTCAGAATTTGATTTTCTCAAAAAGATCTCCTTTTCTTCAAAAATTGATTTCTCTTTTCTTCATAATACTTTCTCAATGTGATTCACAATTTTCAAAGTATACTTTTTTTTAAGTATTTTCCAAATATTTGAAAAATGTATCATGTTTTCAATCAAAAAATTTCTAAGTCATAGCACATGCCTGATTCTTTATGCATTTAGGAAATAGAACATCGATTTAGACAGTTGAGTAAAGCAAAGCACGTGATTGATCCTTAGTTCGATTACCCCTGGTTATAGCGCCAGGAACGGTTGAACTTTGTACCGACAAGTGAGTCTCATTTCTCAAAATTTTCCTATATTTTAAAATGAAGGCGAGTTATTTTCAAAATCTTTTTCAAATTTGCGATGATAACAGCAGGCCTCTACCAGTACAAAAGATTACACATGTTAACATTGGTAACCACTCAGGTGGTTTGTCCTTCCAAATGCAAGCTCTTCGAAAAGCTCCCAGCTTGGCCAGATTATGGGCTACATAATTGGTGCTCTTTGGAACCCAGGGGCATTGAAAGCCACACAAATTGGATATTTGCCTTACAACGGTCTGGTTGTGCAAGTGAGATGAAACTTCACCTTGTAATGTCGCTTGCATAATGCATGCAATGTCTTGATGAGATGTCTCAACCATAATCTTTGAGGTGGGAGGAAGGAGATTCAAAATTTGAGACCATAAATCTCATTTCTGGAAAATCTGCTCCTTTTTAGCTATAAACCAGCCTATATATAGATTGTGACTTATATGATTGCATACTAAAAAGCTCACACTCCACCATTGCCTACAAAAACCCCCTTGAGGGACAGGGCTCCATCTATCAGCATGTAGCCTGTCATGAGCTGAAGTATATGCTTTGGTGTACCACTTATGGGCAAGAAAATACTTGAGAATATTAACTCTTATGGGTCAAACACTTGAAAACACAAGAATGATCCACTTAAATGCTGAGAACACAAAAATAATTAATATTATTGGAGAACAATCCCTTGAAGAGTGCTTACAATGGTTGGGGTTTAACCCCATATTTATACACAAATGAGAGGCTCAAAGGAGCCATTGGGACCAACCCAACGACTAAAAATGTAGCCATTGGGTAGAGTCTCGACTCTTTGGGGGATATTTCTAATAAGGCCCTTGAGGCTGAGAATATTTACAATAATAAAAATAAAATAGAAAAAGAATATATATATATATATATATAAAGACCAAAATGCCCCTAAGATACGTATGTACAAAAATACATGTAAACACATACACATACATATAAGATATACATATATGTTTACATTAACAATAGAGTAGAGCTACCAAAGATATTAAGTTGTTGAGGAATATATATATATATATATATATATATATATATAGATAGATAGATAGATAGATAGATAGATAGATAGATAGATAGATGTTTACATTAACAATAGCTAACTGAGAGCAATTGGATGAGTGAAGCTACCAAAGATAATAAGTTGTTGAGGAACCACATAAATAACAAAGCAGACAATGAAGCAATTGGATGAGTGGAGCTACCAAAGATATTAAGTTGTTGAGGAACCACATGAATAACAAAGCAGATAATGAATTGGTTAGAAGGATGGAAAATCATTTGATATATTAGAAACTGCCACTTACACAGTAATAAGAAAATATTTATTTTCATTAATATGAAAATGCATCAAATAATGCATGCAATATGCATACAAGAAATGAGACATCCCCTTTATATACAAGAGAAATAGCTATCCATTGTGGAGTGTGAGCGGCTAGGAGTCCAACAGCTAGCTGAATGCAAAACTAAAGCAAAAAAGAAAAAATGGCTAGACTACCCTATAGCACATAAGCTATCACACAAGGACCAATGACATAAGAGGAAATAAACCTAATGTGCACATGTAGATCTAAAGACGGTCTATGTATATGTATCACTACAAGAAAATTGTTAATTAGCGACGGAAATTTGCGACGGATTTTTTCCGTCGCTAATTAGCGACAGATTAGCTAGAGAAACAATCTGTCGCTAATTCGCGACAGATTAGCGAGGAAACAACTTTTATCGCTAATCCGTCGCTACTTAGCGATGAATTAGCGACTATAATTTTTTGTCGCTAATTCTTATTACAAGAACACCATTTTAGTGATGGATTTAGAGAGGGAACTCTGTCGTTGCTAATCCGTCGCTAATTAGTGATGGCTTAGCGACAAAATATATTCCGTCGCTTTTTTGCTATTTTGATTTACGACGGCTTAGCGACGAAATTATTCCGTCGCTAAGCCGTTGCTAAATGTCGCGTAAATCCCTAATCCCATCCCTCTTTCTCTTTTTCCTGTTTCGCTGTCTTGCGCTCGCCCGCCGCCCTCTCCCTCCCGCCGCCCGTCGGCTCTCGCCACCGCCCGACCGCCGCTGCTCGCCAGCCGCCGCTCCCCGTCCACCGCTCTCCAGCCGCCGCTCTCCAGCCGCCGCTCGCCAGTCGTCCACCGCTCGCCAGCCGCCGCTCACCAGCCGTCCACCGCTCGCCAGCCGCCGCTCCCCGTCAGCCGCCCGGCGACGCACAGGTAATCATTTCCGGTACGGTAAGTCATCTTCATTCTTCTTCTTATTCTTCTCCCGCCCCTTTTAGTTTTTCTGGCAGGGGGTCGGCCCCCCTGCCTCGTTAGTTCCACAGAGCCTGGTACCAACATTCCCTTTTATTTCCACAATTAGGAATTTGAATTTTCAGATGAGCCCGTTCCTACTGGATGGTGTTGAATCGAAAAACATGATCATTGTACTGGCATTTACCTTTTACACTGGTGACTTTGATCCTTTGTTGATTTTTTAGAGTGATTAAGGTGTGCTAAAATTATCTTGAATTCCTACTTTTCCAAACATCATTAAGAACGATTGGATTTCATGTCGAATAGATATTCTCTGAAAGCAGAACAACCCATCCATGGTGGTCAGATGTCATTCATTTAGAACTGATCCATGGTTGTTGTTTTTTTCCATATTTTACACGAGGAAACTGCAGTCTTGGGTCTGGAGATGGTCGCTTTCTCGGGGCCATAAAACGCCATGGCTAGTACCCTTAACCCCATGGCCTATGCTGGGTTCGGCTTATGCAAAGGAGATAATGGCCACAAGAATTGAATCCAAACTGCCTGTCTAGCAGCTGGTTCCGTTCCAACTCCGCTAACCGCTAGGGTCATTGGTTGTTGATTCATACAATGATGGCATCCATCGCTGAACTGCCTTTCTTGAGCTTCAAAGAATTTTGTTGAGCTCTGGCTGAGAACCAAACAACCCATCCATGGTGGTTGGATGACATTCATTGCATTAAGGAATGACACCTGAGGGGGATCGTGGCGGTATCATAAAAAGGGCCTCGTTAACAACTAGGTCCATGCACCCTTGTGCCCTAGGCATGCCAGGCAAACCTGCATAAGAACTTGTAGCACAGGAAGCCTTCTAATCTTTTTCCCCGTTTCCCTCCTTTTTTGAGGACTTCTTTTTACGTCCAACACTCGGGTGACTTCACGTTACGCTTCCAATTCTTTCATTCAAACATGGTTACTATACAGTATTCAATCAGTCAGACCTTACAAGATGGATCCATTTACTACATGATTTCTATATCAAAGCAAAAGCAACAAAAAGCTTATGTTTCCACACCAAGCCACTGGCCGTTCTCTTCCAGAAATGGTCTTTAATATCATTTAATTGTTGAGAACATGTAAATAAAGCTAACAAAACATCTCAACTATATACATATATATATATACATATATATATATATATATATATATATATATATATATATCATGAAACATTAAATATTTCAAAAATAAACTATATCAGTTATATATTATGGAGAGAAGATGGCCAAACACATCACAAATATGATATATAAAAATATTTAATAAGACAATTTAACATTTTTAAAAAATCATTAATTTTTCAAACACAATAGTCACCACATTGAATAAATGATTTAATTACAGAATAAATAAACAAACTACAATACACTAAAACACACACAAAAGAACCTAAAAATACCCATCAATACTCACCACATTGAAAACATCTCTTGTCTACCTACAATGATACTCAAAATAAGTGTATAAGCTACTAGAACAAGAGTATAATTATAATGTCACTTATGAGCTAAATAAAACACACAAAAACATGACTATTATAATGTTAATCTTTTAGTTTTTCATTCTTGTAAAAGTTTTGTTTAGTCTTTTTGTTTCCTTTGCATAAGTGTTTGTGTTTCCCTAATTAGCTTCAATATTCATTGCAGTACATTACTTGCACACTTTATTTCATCGCATTTCATCATTAGATATATCATCATCAGTTTAGTTGTTTTTTGCATTGCATAAGTGTTTGTGTTTTCCTAATTAGCTTCAATATTCATTTTAACACAGTGTTTTTTGCAGATTTCTCAACGGAACTCGCTTGTGCCCCGCCACCCGTGGTAAGTAAGTGACAAAAACAATGCAAATTGGGTAAATACCTATGGTGAGTAAGTGATGCAAGCGCATCACATGTTATTTAATTTATTGAGTGTAACACTTTATTGTTCACACACTCACTTAGTTGTTGATATATAGGACTGCTTTGTTGGAGTTCGGAGATCATGCTGAGCATGATTTTAATGTATGAATATGGAAGTGTTCTTATTTTTGGAGTACGGAGTCCATGCTAGGCATGGTAGTAGTTAGTGGGATATTGAAGTGTGTTTGTTGTAGGTACATGTTTGACATTTGTTTAATATGAATTATTTCGATGTATTGCAATGTTTGATGTGATGGTATCCATGCTTACATGTAGTTACTTTCAATTTGATTATGTCTTCCATGTGAAATTGTATACTGAAAGCATGCTTCAAATGAATGTATCGTGTCATGAATAGTTTGCACATGAAAATATTAAGTTATCAATGCATGCATCATAATTCTTGTGATTGTATGACATCATATATTGCATGATAAATTTGATATTTTCTTTATCATAGCATTCTGATGGTTCTCTTTTAACTGGTTAGGATACTATTCATAACATCATATGACAAAATGACTGCAAACCGTGAATGGGTGTACAGTAGGATAGTGGACAATGAGTTATCGCATGAATATATGGATGGTGTTGACAGTTTCATTGAATTTGCAACGGCAAGTGTCAGTACAGTAGATCCCACGGGTCAGATTAGGTGTCCCTGCAAGATTTGTAAGAATAATCGATTTGTAGAACCTCATGGCGTTAGACATCACCTATACAGGAAGGGTTTTGTGAGTGATTATCAGAACTGGACGTTTCATGAAGAAGAATTTAGAAATGATTTTGATGCATGGGTGAATGTGGTGCACGATAATCCATATACGAATTCGATATTTGATGCCGCAGGAACAGAACTGGGTTCTGCTATGAGTTCTAGTGATGTAAGAACTGCCGTAGATGAAGAATCACCAAACGATGCAGCTAGTAGATTTTATGATTTACTTAGAGATGCTATGAGCCACTTTGGAACGGTTGTGATAGTCACACTATCTTGTCTGCAGTTCTTCAACTAATGAATTTGAAGTCCGAGTATAATTTGAGTCAATCATGTTTTGACCGTTTGTGCATGATTGTGAAGAGTATGTTGCCCGAAGATGAGAAATTGCCACAAAATTTCTATCGTGCGAAAGTTATGGTCAACGCTCTAGGTATGGGTTACAAAAAGATTGATGCTTGTCTAAATCACTGCATGTTGTATTTCAAGGAGCAAGAAAACAACATATCATGCCCGTCATGTGGGCATCCTCGGTTCAAGCCAAAGACAAGAGGCAATGGTAGCACGAGATCAAAGGAAGTTTCATACAAGTCGCTCCGCTACTTTCCTATCACTCCTAGATTGCAGCGATTGTATATGTCTTCAAGGACAGCTAAACACATGAGATGGCATGCAAATAAAGTTCGACACGATGAAAACAAGATCACGCATCTTGTTGACGCTGACGCTTGGAAGCACTTTGATCGTACTCATCAGAACTTCGCAATGGAAGTGCGAAATGTTAGACTCGGTCTATGTACAGATGAATTTAATCCATTTGGGGGTAGATCAACTTCATACTCATGCTGGCCAGTATTTGTAACTCCATACAACCTTCCACCAAGCTTGTGTATGAAACGTCCAAATCTTTTCTTGTCTCTGTTGATACCTGGTCCGACCTCATCTGGCCAAAATCTTGATGTATATCTAAGGCCATTGATTGATGAACTAAAAGTATTGTGGGATGACGGTGTTACCACGTATGATGCCCACAAAAAACAAAATTTCAACATGAAGGCCGCTGTTCTATGGACAATCAGTGACTTCCCTGCATATGCTATGTTATCTGATTGGAGCACACATGGGAGGTTGGCTTGTCCGTACTGCATGGAGGATTCCAAAGCTTTTAGATTGAGGTATGGAAGGAAGCCTTGCTGGTTTGAGTGCTATCATCGATTTCTACCCAGCGATCATCCGTTCTGACGTCAAAAGAATGCGTTTAAAGCAGGCACAACTGAAACAGAAGGTCCATCCTCAAGATTGTCTGGCATAGAGATTCTAAGAAGATTGTGATACTTTCCAGATGTATTAACAGATGCCCGCAGTCCTACACCCTTCCGTGGATTTGGGAAGGATCACAATTGGACGAAAAAATCTATTTTTTGGGAACTACTGTATTGGCCGACCCTATTGATACGACATAATTTGGATGTGATGCATGTAGAGAAAAATGTGTTTGATAATGTGTTCAATACAGTAATGAATATTAAAAGAAAAATGAAGGATAATCCGAAGGCCCGTATGGATTTAAAATTAATATGTAAAAGACCAGAATTAGAACTCAAAGAGTATAATGGCAAAGTACTGAAACCAAAGACGAAGTACGTGCTCAGACCTGATCAAATAAAACATGTATGTCAATGGTTGAGACAACTGAGATTTCCAGATGGATATGTCTCTAACATTGCTCGGGCTGTAAAGATTGACGATGGACAGTTATATGGGTTGAAGAGCCATGATTGTCATATCTTTATGCAACGATTGATACCCCTAGCATTCCATGATATGTTAGACAAACCTATATGGGGGGTATTGTCTGAGTTGAGCGGATTTTTCAGAACATTGTGCGCATCGGAGGTCGTTGTATCAGATGTAAAGAATCTCGAGGACTCTGTCATCACCACTGTTTGTCTGTTAGAAAAGATATTTCTGCCAACATTTTTCGATGTTATGGAACATTTGATCATACATCTGCCATATGAACTAAGGGTTGGTGGCCCAGTGCAATATCGATGGATGTATCCATTTGAAAGGTATATGTTTTTTTATATTTGTCTCTTTAATGACAGATATTTAAAATTTGAAATGTATATTCTTGTCAGATGCATGTTCGACCTAAAAAAAAGGTTCGTAATAAAGCAAGAGTAGAAGGCTCTATTTGTGAGGCGTACACTTTAGAAGAGATTTCAAATTTCTCATCTATGTACTTCGAACCTCATATTCTAACACGTTACACATGCCCGCCCCGTAACGATGATGGAGAACAAGTAACTGTATCTGACAAGCTGTCGATATTTCAACCACTTGGGCATGCATTTGGTAGTTGCCGATCAAGGCTATTGACAGATCGAGAGCAAGATGTAGCACACATCTATATTCTTTTTAATTGCTCAGCGATCGACCCATACATCGAGTAAGTATATGTATATGCAACTCAATTATAAATCCTTTTATGTTCTATATGTGGATACATGGCTCGGTAATATAAGTATTTGTGGTTTGCAGACGATTTGATCTGGAGTTGCAAAGCGAAGTTTCACATCTCACTGATGCAGAAGTACAAAAAGAACGTGAAACTAAGTTTGTGGAGTGGTTGAAACAGTTGGTAAAGAAGCTAACATAAATTTTGTACTTATAAACAACACTAAGTTACTTAATTGATCGTGATCACAATCATTGTTTATGTCTGTGCGTAGGTTCGCCATGGTGATGTTAAAGATCAAGGAATATGTGATTTAGAAAATGGTCCGACCAAAGTTGTGCAATGCTACAACGGGTATATCGTAAATGGTTATCGATTCCATACAAAAGACTACGGTATAAACAAATCAATGATAAATAGTGGCGTGTGTGTCAAGGGTAGCAGCTACGGTGAAAATGAACATGATTACTACGGTGTTATACAGGAAATAATGGAGTTGACTTAGGCATGAATAACAGGGTTACGATATTCAAGTGTCATTGGTTTGATCTAACTGCAACAAGACTCGACAAAGCTTCAGGCATTGTGGAGGTGAATCATAAATCCAGGTTTGGAACATATGAACCATTCATATTAGCCTCGCAAGCTCAACAAGTTTATTATACTTCATATCCGAGTATAAAAAAGTCAGATAGAAATGAATGGTGGGCAGTTTGCAAGGTGAAGTCCAAACTATACCCCGAGTATGATCAGTTACAGGAAGATAAGTTAGCTGAAGACAGCAATTACTATCAATCAGATGATGTCTATGACTTCGCTTATGGTCACGATGTTGCGCATGATATGCATGTCATATCTCCTTTAGCCGATGAAACATTCATAGAGGAATGTGATCCAAATGATGTACCAAGTGGATGGGCAAACAATGAAGAAGAAGAAGAAAGTCAAACTAGTGACGAGGAAGAATTCTCAAGCTAGTGAGCAAAATCTTATACTACAAACCTCTATTTAAATACATTGCAGTACTTGATGTGAGTTGTATTGCAATACTTGGTGTGAATGATTAAAAATTTTATTTGAATGTATTGTAATACTTGATACAAATGATTCAAATGCATTGTAATACTTGATATGAATGATTTCAATTATTTGAATGTATTATAATTTATGCAACGAATGATTTGAATTATTGCAATACTTGATGTGAATGATTTGAATTATTTGAATGCATTGTAATACTTGATGTGAATGATTTGAATGCATTGTAATACTTGATGTGAATGATTTGAATGCATTGCAATGCTTGATGTGAATGACTTGAATGCATTGTAACACTTGATGTGAATTATTTGAATGTATTGTATGACATATGTTATTTGTTAGAATATGGTTCGTGGAGGTTATAGTGGTCGCTCATCCAGTAGTAGCCAGGCTCAGCCTTCATCTTCATGGGCTCCTGTGATAGGTATATCATATAACTAATTGGATGATTGATTAGTTCAAATGCGCATTCTGAGAATTTCTAATGTACTTTTTTACAGATGATGTTGCGCCTGTACACGACCCACCTACACCAGTTGATCACACAAGTCAACAGCCAACACAGGAAACAGGGTCTTCTCAGGCTGGCACAAGAAGACTCATTCGAATAGTGTATATCGATAATCGACCGTAAGTATTTTTTTTCAATTATTGCATATCTTTTAAATATTTTATATTGATATTTACTGTGTAACAATTCATGTGCAGCACGAGGTTTGAGTCACAAGAAGTAGTACGGGAGATTAGGAATTCACTTCTTCAACATCTACCAGGGCCAGTTGCTCAATGGAAAGAGTACCCAAAGGAGGTGTTAGACAGATTGTGGTCCTCATTCATGGTATACAGTTGTTCCTCATAGTTAATGTGTTTCATATTTAATTTATTTAAGCAATGTCTACTAACTTTCTGAAAATATTTGTAGGCTTCGAATCGCTTCGCAACTACGGTGGAAGAAAATGATGCAAGGAAGGTGTGGCAGAAGGTGGTTGCCAATCGATTTGCAGACATGCTGCACACTATGAAGACTGCAGCAAAAAAAGCATCTGGCGTAGTAGATGATCCATTACTGTGGAAGGGCCATGGTCCTATTACTATCAGGAGAGATTACTGGGATGAAATGTGCGATAAGTGGGCGGGAGATGCATTTAGAAATCGCTCTGCGAAGGCTGCACAAAATTGATCGAAGATGCCCGAAGCCCATCTACACACAAGTGGATCTAGGACATTTGGGAGCCACCTGTAGAAAATGGTAACTCATTAATATATAATATTAATTTTATAAGTATTGTTGCAAACTTGTGTACTAAATCTTTTGTTATTTAACTTCGCAGGAAGCAGAAAAAGGAGGCAGTGTACCATATAAGGATGTGTTTGTTGAAACACATAAACGGAAGACCACGAGAGTCTTCGTATCAGAGAAGGCGAGAACGACAACGGTATGTATTAATTCTATTAATAATCATTGCAATATATATGCAAGTTATTATAATGTTATCATTAATTATTAATGAATACTTTAAACATTATTTTGTAGGAGGCATATGAGCAACAGATGGTAGAGCGATATGGTGATGACACTACTCAGCATCCATCATTTGATCCTACAGCATGGGTGACTGCAGCAGGTGAACCCAAAAAAGGTCGCATGTTCGGGTTTGGGAGTAATATGAACACTTCACCAGTTATTGGTTCTTCCAGTTACGGCTCACCGACTTCTTGCGCCGACATAAGCTCCAAGCAGCTGACTATTCTTTCCGGTGATGATGTACGCCAGATCGTTAATGAATCACTGAATAACTACTTCCAATACACTATCGCCCCCTTTCTCCGAAATGAGATCAAGGCCGCTGTTCTGGAAAGGGGATCTTCGATTCCAGGTCCCTCTCAGGTATAATCACATATTCAGTTTTTTGTCTGCCTTAGAACACATATGAGCATAATCGAATCACATATATAACTTTTTGCCTGCCTAAGAGCACATATGAGCATGCTATAATAACATATAGAGTTTTTGATTGCCTTAGAGCACATACGAGCATGCTATAATAACATATAGACTTTTTTTATTGCCTTAGAGCACATATGAGCATGCTATAATCACATATAAAGTTTTTTTGCTTGCCTAAGAACACATATGAGCATGATAGAATCACATATAAAGTTTTTTTGACTGCATTAGAACACATATGAGCATGCTATAATCACATATTCAGTTTTTTGACTGCCTAAGAACATATATGAGCATGTTATATTCACATATTCAATTTTTTGACTGCCTTAGCACACATATGAGTATGATAGAATCACATATAGAGTTTTTTTATTGCCTTAGAGCACATATGAGCATGCTATAATAACATATAGAGTTTTTTTATTGCCTTAGAGCACATATGAGCATGCTATAATAACATATAGACTTTTTTTATTGCCTTAGAGCACATATGAGCATGCTATAATCACATATAAAGTTTTTTTGCCTGCCTAAGAACACATATGAGCATGATAGAATCACATATAAAGTTTTTTTGACTGCATTAGAACACATATGAGCATGCTATAATCACATATTCAGTTTTTTGACTGCCTAAGAACACATATGAGCATGTTATAATCACATATTCAGTTTTTTGACTGCCTTAGCACACATATGAGCATGATAGAATCACATATAGAGTTTTTTTATTGCCTTAGAGCACATATGAGCATGCTATAATAACATATAGAGTTTTTTTATTGCCTTAGAGCACATATGAGCATGCTATAATCCCATAAAAAGCTTTTTTGTCTGCCTTAGAGCACATATGAGCATGCTATAATCAATATTCAGTTTTTTGACTGCCTAAGAACACATATGAGCATGTTATAATCACATATTCAGTTTTTTGACTACCTTAAAACACATATGTTTATGCACAAATCACATATAGAGTTTTTTTACTGCCTTAGAACATATATAATTTATGATAGAATCACATATAAATTTTTTTGCTTTGCCTGCCTTAGAGCACATATAAGCATGCTATAATCACATATTCAATTTTTTGACTGCCTTAGCACACATACGAGCATGCTCGAATCACATATATAGTTTTTTGCCTGCCTTAAAGCACATCTGAGCATGGTAGAATCACATATAGAGTTTTTCTAGCTGCCTTAGAACACATATGAACATGTTATAATCACATATTCAATTTTTTGACTGCCTTAGCACACATATGAGCATGATAGAATCACATATATATATAACTTTTTGTCTGCCTTAGAGCACATATGAGCATGATAGAATCACATATAGAGTTTTTTTATTGCCTTAGATCACACATGAGCACATGATAGAATCACATATAGTGTGCAATTTATTTCATTATATTTTGTTTATCAATACTGACTGTTCTTTTCTTGTGTAGGCTGCTAGCGATAATCAGCGTAGTGGAGCTGAAAGGACAGATAAAGACAATGAACAAGAAGACACACAAAATCTTGGCGATGATTAGAGAACTGTGTTGAAGAAGTTCTATTTTTTTATGTTTCCTAATTGTAATTGTTGAATTGTAAATAATTAAATTTGTTAATTTTAAGGTGGAACGATTAATTGTTGTAGATTCTTGTTATATGAAATTTTTTGTGTGGTTTGTTTTTTATTTACAGGAAATATAAATTGTACAGGAAATATAAATTGTACAGTTCTCGGTATTTAATTTTCAAATAATTTTTTTTTTATTTTTTTTCGTGTTTGCAACGGATTAGCGACGGAACCATCCGTCGCTATTCATATTAATCTAGCGACGGCATAGCGACGGAAGTAAATCCGTCGCCAAGTCGTGGTCGCCGTTTAGTACCGGCGGATTGGCGACGGAATATAGCGCTCGTTAGTCCGTCGCAATTAGCGACGGACCTAGCGACGGAATAATTCTATCGCCAGTTAGCGTCGAAATATTCGTGACGTAAGCATACCGTCGCCTCGTTGTCGCTAACATGTGTAGCGACGGAATGTGGTCGTCGCTAATCTACTGCTTTGTTGTAGTGTATACATATATTTAGCACTATCCCTTAAAGTTATGGTTTAACAACCAGAAGTTACTAAGAAGAAAATGCAAATGAGGAGATAAAAGCAGCTTGGTGAAGAAATCTACAACACATGACAATTTTATGGCCTTCTTTAGATACTCTTCTCTAACATAGTGATAATCTATTTCAATGTGATATATTATTTATGGAACGTATGGTTGCTTGAAATATATATTACACTTTTATTGTCTCATTGCAACCTTGATGTCTTTGTCATATGTACTCCCATGTCTTTTAGCAACCTCCTAAGCCAAACAATCTCCATAATAGTGGTGTTCATTGTTCGATAATCAACTTTAATAGAGGATAATGATACATTATGTTGCTTCTTTCACTTCTATGAAGTCAGCAATTCACCTAAAAACACACAAAAGTCAGCGATTGAGTGTCTACTATTGGGATCTCTTCCATAATCGCTCGATGCTTGGTTTCAATAGAGGATAAATATACGTTCTATTACTTCTATAAAATCAATAATTCATCTAAAGACACACAAAAGTCAGTGGTTGAGTATCTACTATTGAGATCTCCTTAAATTCAATATAAAAGTAGTTGACAAGAAAAGCCCTTTACTAAGTGAGGCCTTAATATATCTAACTATTTGTAATACAAAACTCATATGCTATAGCTATTAAGTTCCTAACAATGGTCATGCAAGCTATAAGAGCAAAGGTTTCTTCATAATTTATTTCATATTTTTGTGAATATCTCTTTATCATTAATGTAACCTTATGTCTTTCTAAAGTTCCATCACTTTTTGTAACCTCATATACCCATCTATAGGTATATAAGATTTTATTTGTAATTTCATGGCTTCTATCTACTTAGGGTATTCTTTAGCTTGGGAGTATGCATTAGACTCTACTTAGACTAAATAAGAATGTATTAAAGCAAAACAAGCTCTGGATTTTGGTAAAAGGATTTATAGGACACAAGTTTCCCTAGTGGCTTGGACACTCTAGTGGAATGTTGAATGCTAGCATGTCCCTCAGTTTGATAACTTGAATACTTTTCTAGTGCACATGGAGGTCTCTCAGTTCCATATCTAGAATATTGCAAACAAGAATCTTCATATTCTTCAACATTAATAATATCATTAGAGGTATAAATATTAATATATTTGATCATGCATATATTTTAGGGATATTTCATATAAAAATATGCATGATTTCATGAGAAAATGATTTAAAAACCCTATTTTATGCTAGTTTTGAGTACATGAGATAAAATGATTTTAAAATAGAAAATGAATAAAAAATAGCTTTATTTTATATTTTAATATATATTTTAATATATATTTTAGTTTTTGACATAATTGTAGTAGTTTAGTTTTTGAAAAAAAAAAATAGAGTTAAAATAGACTTAGTTTTGTATTTTCTAAAACATAGTCATTTTTGAGTTATTTTATAAATAACTTTTTGAAGAGAGGTTTTGAAATGCAATTTTAAAAAAGAAGATGGACTTATGAACAAAAGTTCAAATCTTTAAATATGATACGTAGGGGGAATAGAAGATTGTCTTCTCTCTTATGCCTTTTCCCTCTTTCCTAACCCTTCCCCTCCAGCTCTTCTTGCCCTTCCATCCCCTTCTCCCTTGTTCTCTCTTCTTCCTTAATCCGATGGAGGCATCTAGCTACGGTGATGGCATACGGGAGGAGTCCACCTCTCTCCTAACCCTTCAAGTTCACGATAAGATCTTCAGTTTCTTCCTCTTCTTCTTCTATTTTTCTTCCTCATTCTATTCTTCATTAGATTAGTTCAACTGAAATAAAATCAAAATAAAATGAAATCGTAGCATTCATGATTCATTCTGAAAAACATTTTGATCTACTGTACTTAGATTCAAAAATTTCCAGATTGCATTTTAATTTGTAGTTCATATGCATTCTCTTTTGCATCGTATTATTTTTTACTGCATTGATAATAACATCGTTGAAGCATTAGTATCAATTCATCGACATCATCAGAATATTAATTTTCAAAATCTGATCGATTGCGATATAATGTTTTCAATCCGGCAATCGATAGCGATTTGTGATTTGTATAATCGATCATCAGATGTCTGGATTAATTACAGTCAATTGATTCATGTTTTGATTTGTTTAAACATTTCTTTAACATCTGTTTGATGATTAATGGAACTCTAGCGACTGATCGGAAAACTAGAGCTCATTTGATCGCTATTGCTGATATAATTCCTGGTGACTAGTTTTTTTTTTCTCTGATCAATCAAGTTTCGGCGATCCAAGGTCTGAATCCATCGATCGATTGTCTAATATCGATCGATCAGAGGTCTGGATTGAAATCCAGCCTGTCGGAATCCTAATCCGGCGTCCTCCTGCCGGAATCCTCTGTGTAAGCTGTGACTTCGTGAATCCTCTGTCATGATATGCCGTGAAATTTGAATTCGCTGGATCTGTCGTAGATAGCTGGCCGAAATCCCTTGTTTAAGCTGGAAACTTCACATTTATCGTGAAGATCTTTGACACTATTGCTGTTTTCAATGGAGGATGCCTACTGCTTGAACTTCTGATGGAGAATGGTTGCTAGTTGAGTCAGACGTTGCTGCTTGAACTCCAGAATGTTTTTGAACTCCATTGAATACCGATACGATCGGATTTACTGATTTTTGAATTCCTATTTACTGCATGTTTTGAGTAATTTCACTGAATCTGTTGTTGTGTGTTTACTTTGAATTCTAACTGATTGAATCACTATGTACTGGGAATAGTCTTATACTGATAAGATCCAGTGAAATGCTAAGTTTCACTGCTTATTTTTTCTAAATTTCACTGTTAATTCCTAATGAGTTTCATTGCAAATTTTTCATTGAGTGTTAGTTAGATCAGATTTGAGCTTTGTTATTTTACTGAGAATTGCTGAGTTTTAATTGTAGATGCTTTGTTTAAATGAGTATTAGTTCATTAGTTGTATAGCTAAATTGATTAGTTCATTAGTTTATAGTTGTTTAGC
Organism: Nuphar pumila; assembly: GCF_984573655.1. Classification (NCBI taxonomy): domain Eukaryota; kingdom Viridiplantae; phylum Streptophyta; class Magnoliopsida; order Nymphaeales; family Nymphaeaceae; genus Nuphar; species Nuphar pumila. The sequence continues at coordinate 50,138,026 of NC_143265.1, read as the reverse complement.
TTAATCTACTAATTGTTAGTTGTTAGTTCATTAATAATTAGTAATTAGTTAAACCATTAGTTAGTGTTAGTTAAATCTAATAATTAGCATTGTTAATTACTTTGTCATTAGATTAATTAGTCAATTAGTAGTCAGTAATCATTTTAATTTGAAGTGTCATGTAGATTTCTTTCGTTTTTTAATCTAGTTTCCACTTCTATCTCCTGTACTGCTCGTGTTCATTTAATTTGTGCAGGATTGCACAGGAGTGGAGCGGAAGCGATTGATTGACACGGAAGCACAAGAATAGAATATTTTTTTTTACTTTTCAGTTTAGAATTAGGAATTTAATTCTGGGTTTGTAAATATTGCTTTTTACACCCTCTGCGAAGGGTATTCATTTATTGTAATAGTTAGTTGTTTTTACTTTTCTCGTACATTTTACATTTTACATTTTACATTTTATAATTCGGCAATAAAGAAATAGTTTAGATTTGTGTGCTTGAATATGAAATATTCTCGTTCCCTGAGTTCGACCTGGTCTCATCCACTAGTGAGAACTGGTTTTTATTATTTGATGTCTGGTTTTCACATGTTTTACATATAAAAAATCTTTTCAAAATTACAACAATTTAAAAATAGACATCAAATTTTTGGCGTCGTTGCCGGAGAACGACGAAATACTAGTATTCACTTTATTGCTTAGTGTTTGTTTGCATTTAGGTCTAGAACCACATGTGTGCATATTGTAGAGACGAGCTTACTTTTCTGCACAACCCACCCACTAGGATCCCCTTAGAGGTGACTGTGTACGATTGGTATCGTACACATAGATTTCATACTTTCTTTGCATAATCTCTGTTATGTGTAACTGCGTGGTGTTTGTTTAGTTTCTGTTGTTTTTAGTTTACTCGCTTTGTGGTTTGCGTGGTTTGGCCGCTTAGTGCGTTAGTTAGGTTGAAAACCCAAAGTTAGGATGTGTGCTACACCGGTCTACTCCAAGGTGTACGCAATGGCTGATGATCATCATTTGATCCGTCCTTTGAGGGAGTACTTCATGCCAAATACGTATACTCCTGCCTCCTGCATCACGAGACCTGATGTAGGAGTGAGCCAGTTTGAGATTAAGGTCATTGTGATTCAAATGCTACCCTCTTTTTATGGCCTTAGCAATGAGGACCCATATCGTCATCTTGACGAATTCCTTGAGATTTGCTCGACAATGCGAATCAATAACTTTGGAGATAATGCTATGAGGTTAACTTTGTTTCCGTTCTCTCTCAAAGATAAAGCCAAGCACTGGCTAAAATCTCTTGAGACTGTTCGTATTACTACTTGGGAAGGAATGCAGCGCGAATTCCTCAAAAAGTACTTCCCAATTGGTAAAACGAATCAGTTTCATAAAGCTATAACCAGTTTTTCTCAAATTGAGGGAGAACAGTTTCACGAGTCTTTGGAGAGATTGAAAGATCTTCTCCGCAAGTATCCCCACCACCAAGTGCCCCGCTGGCAACTGGTGCAATATTTCTATGACGGTCTTACTAAGAAGAACCGTCAAATGGTGGATGCCGCGTGTGGAGGCACATTTATGCTAAAAAGTGAGGATGAAGCGTGGTCGCTTTTTGAGACATTGAGCGAGAATTCGATGCATCATGTGACAGCCTCACTGTTCGATAGGGCTGCATCTGCACAGAATAGCATTAAGAAGGCAGGCATTTTCGAGTTAGGGATGAACCTTGAGATGAGCAACAAGGTAGACCAACTGTCCTAGAAATTAGATCAGTTTTTGTTGGGTCCCTCTCCTGCCATGCAGGTGTGCGTGTTGTGTGCGTGTCCTGCACACCATGTCTTCGAGTGCCCAGTTGCGCCACAGTACCCTGAGTTTGTCCAAGAGCAAGCTCAAATAGTTCAAAACTTCGCTAGGCCCGCACCCAATCCATTTGCCAACACTTATAACCTGGGCTGAAGAAACCATCCCAATTTCTCATGGCGCAACTCACATATCCAACCCCCTAACCCTTCCCAGAGTCAACCCAGTCAAGGCGGTTATGCGCCTGAATTTCAGAGATCCAGTTATCTCCCAGCCCAACCTGTTTATACTCATCCCCAGTCTCATGAGCCTTCGCATAGTCAGTCCTTTGAGGACAAGATGCTACAAGCATTTTCTGATATTAAGGTGAATTTGAGCTCGCATACTCAGTCTATTGCATACTTAGAGACCCAAATAAGGCAGCTCGCCGAGGCACTTAGCAGACGAAGTGAGGGGACACTGCCTAGCCAGCCTATTGTCAACCCTAGGGGAAAGGAACCCATGTGTAGCTTGCATCTGACAGATACACATCAAGAGCAGACTCAAGTAGTAACCCTTAGGAGTGGGAAGCAGTACCAAGCGAGGGAGGCTGCAGAAGAAAGAGAGAAGATAAGTGAGAAGCAGTTTGTCCCTAATGTTTTACCTCAAGAAAGCGAGAAGGTTCTTCCATCTGAGCCTTCACCATCCTACATTCCCAAAGCCCCCTTTTCTGAGGCGTTAGAGAGATCGAGAGTACTAGGTAAGTCCGGAGTGAACATGTAAGAGATGCTTGAGATATTCAAGCACGTTCAGATAAACCTCCCCTTACTAGATGTCATCCAGCAAGTCCCTGCATATGCAAAGTTTCTCAAAGAGCTTTGTACGCAGAAAAGGAAGTTGAGGTCCCATGCGTAGAAAAAGATTTATTTGACTGGGCAGGTGAGCGCAGTATTGCAACACCAAACCCCACCTAAGCTCAAGGACCCATGGACTCCTATCATCTTATGTGTCATAGGAAACATCACTGTTGGGCGTGCATTGCTCGACCTTGGGGCAAGTGTTAACATCTTGCCGGGTTTCTTCTATGACCAATTTGGATTGAAAGAGATGAAACCTACACCTATGACTATTCAGCTTGTAGATAGATCGATCAAGGTCCCGAGAGAGATACTTGAAGATGTTTTAGTCAAGGTGAAGGATTGTTATTTCTCTATCGACTTCGTGATATTAGATATGGAGGGAGATGATAGCATACAACAAACCCCTATTATTCTCGGTCGCCCATTCCTAGCTACCGCCAATGCGTGCATTAATTGCCGCACTGGTGTGATGGATGTGTCATTCGGAAATAGGAAGATGAGGCTAAACATTTTTCATGCTGCTATGGGCCTGTTGTTGAGGAGGCTTCTTTCGAGGTTGATGTCGTTAAAGACCTCGTAGAAGCAGAATATGCTTGGTTGTTGAGTGATCCACCTCAGGAGGAGGATAACGAATCACTCGAAGAGGATCACCTAGGATTACTTGAGAATCAGATAGGTGATTTGAGTTGGATCGGGCACTTCGAGCCATTTAGAGGTAGACAGGATGGGAACACAGTGCGCAGTGTCACAGATGACACTATTTTTTATAGAGAGCCCGATTGAGCCTGACTTCATGTCCATTGATCTCATGGACAATGAAGGTTTTTCCAGGGATCCGTCTGGCTGGGGACGTGAAACTTAGCGCTTTATGGGAGGAAACCCATATTTTATATAGTATTACATTCATTGTTAGGATTTGTAGATTTTCTTTGGTTTTATTTTTCGTTTTCTATCTCTTTCTATGAGTTTCATGTTTTGTCATGTACACATTGCATTCATTACATTCATAGAACGTGCATTTTTTATTCATGTCAAGTTGTTTCTACTCTTTTCCCTCATTTATTTCCTCTCATGTGCATTCACGTAGTTTCATATAAGCATAGGGGAGTGCCACTGGGACAGTGTCATTCAAGCATGGGGGAGGGTGTAGTTTGCACACCTCGTTCTTGCACATGTTTACACATTTTCATGAAAAGTAGGTTTTTAAAGAAAGAGTTTGAACTTATATGAATGTTATTTCAAATCTGATGTTTTTAGAGGATTTTAAGCCCCATGAATTTTTTTTTCTGACATGGATCTAAAAATTATGGTTGTTTATGCGGATTTCGAAGAAATAATGATAAATACATGTTAGAATTTATTTTGAATCACAAATATGAATATGCATAGTTTTATTTTTGAAAAATTAAGCAAATGAACAAAAGCGTAAAAATGAACTCAAAAAGTGAAAAAGAGCATGTGTTAGGTTGTTTGGATAATTCCACAATCCTTAGTAGATGGGACTTAGATGTAAGTTGAAACTTTTGGATTCCATTTCGAAAAAGAGAGTGGAAAACTTCATGATCCTAAGTAGCTGAGAACAGATATAAGTTGAAGTGTTTGACTCTCACGTTGCAAAGGTGAATGAAGGAAGTCACTTTTATGTCTTAGTTGATATCTTTTGGTATGTATTGAAAAAGTATATTTTTGTCCTAGGTGGGCACGTCTCTAGGCCTTCTGCAGAAGTGTATGGTCATGATCATCATATGGCATGAAGCCATTCTCCCAGACAGATTCTCTTTGAGCATGCCGCTACGTCTCACAACCTGACTCTGTTCTTAGAGGGATGATTCAATTAGTTACTTGAAAAAATAAAATATATAGTATAATAAAATACCCAAGTAGTCTAGTATATTTTGTAGAGGGCCTATGCATACCCGATAGACTTTTTGATAATCATGTGAAACTTAAAATACTTTCTCACTTTACTTTTCTACACTTTTATTTATGCTCATATGATTATGTGGATTCATGCATATGATTGAATGTCTTGATTCAATTATATTGCAGTTGTGCATGCCTTAAATTGTTATATCATGTTTGTGTACATTTTTAGAATCATGAATGTGTGTGAATCTTACTAAGACTCTTTAAAGTCTCATGCTTTCAAAATAAAATATTTTTCAGGTAACACGTGATCTGTAGAGCGAATGCAGGATGCTGTGAGGGGGCTATGAGTGATTAATGATTTCAAGATCCTGACAGCTATTCATTAAATTTTAAATTTTATACTTATTTAACTATTTAATTATTTATTTTTAGACAAATGCATGAACGATTCATTGAGTTGATAAATTGTTAAGTATTTTAATTAATCTCTTTTATGGATGGTCGAGTGAGTGTGTTTTAAATGTAATGTATCCTGGAGGTTTAACCAAAAAATCTAACTTATTAAATTTATTTCAAATCAATATTTTTCGTTGTGTGTACTCACATAAGTAATGGCATTAGTATTTTGTCATTTGGATGCCTTTATGTCGAACTTTGTTCTAAGGAACTATTAAACACTGGTATATGCCCAAGCTGACTCTTTAAAACTTAATTTGGTCAAGGCAATGCCAATGATGAAATACTTAAATTGATAAAATTTCTTTTATGTAGTGGTTCAATCAGATTTTTTAACGGTGGTTTTATACTAGATATGGTACTAGGAGGCTAAGACACGCTCCCACTTGCGCTCAGGTGGGTCGTCTAGTACTTGGTACAGTTGAAATATATCCATTGGTGAGACCATTGCATTATTACATATTAGAAAAGAAAAAGAAAATCAACGTGTTACCTTTGAAAAAAAAATATTGGTATTTTTGGGTTGAATCTATGGGGCCATTACATTAGGTTCTTGAGAAGTCACAACCATCGCCACCTTTTCTTTAACTTGGGGCAATAAGGCTTAATATGCCCTGGTTCATTTCAATGATGGCACACAATCTTATTTTCCCTTTCATAATCATTGCTTTGCCTTGAGAAGTGAGGGGACTTGTATGTTCTTGTAACATAATACCCTATTTTCTTAAGTTATAGGCCATAATTTTACTCTAAATATAGCGATTTATATAAAAGTCAACCTCTATCCAAGTGTTGTGAAAGGTGACCATATCCTAAAAATATTTTTAATGGTTAAATTATAAAAGGTTTTCTCTTGGACTTTTGACACAAAGTAATAATATGTAAAAATAGAACTTGTAAAAATTTAAGATCAATGAAGTACTTAAGATCTCAAGAGGTACAATCTTGGACCCAATCACAAAATTTTGTTCAAAAGTTCTAAAGTAACTCAACTTAAGTTGAATACCATTATCATGTAGAAAATATGTGAATTCATTTGACATGTATAAATCACCACCATCACTTCATAGGGCAAGACTTTTTCTTGAGAATTGGGTTTCCATATATGATTTGAGTTGATGAAATATGGGAAAGACTTGGTCTTTCAATTTCAAAAATAATATCCAAGTAAAACAAGCATAGTCATCGACAAAGATTAAATAATATTTGGATTTTGACAAATATATAATAGGGGAAGGACCCCACACATCAAAATGAATGAGTTTAAAAGGAAATGAAAGCCTGTTTATTATATCTTGAAAAAGAAAGTTCATGACTCTTACAAACTCGACAACTGACACAAGAAGATACACTTTGGTCTTTAACATAAATAAGAGATTTATTACACAAAATATCAATAAAGCTGAAATTGCAATGCCCTAATCTACGATGCCAAACATTACCATCCTGACCAATAATAGTCTTCGAAGAAGAGAACAAGGCATGACTAGCTGAAAAAGTAGTAGACGAGGTCAGAGCTTTATCAAGCAGACACAGATTCCTGTAACTCTTTCCTTCAACGAGCATCTGATTTGTGTGAATGCCCTTCACAAAAATAGAAGATGGAGAAAAGGTGACACATGAATTACTATCTCGACACAACTGAGAAACAAAAAATAATTTTTTTGAAAGATTAGGAACAAGAAAAATATTTGATAAATGAACCTCTACTAATAGGAACAATAGCAATGCCCACACAAATGTTGTGGTGATGTTTTCCATCTCCAGTGATCATACGCCCATTTCCATGATAAGGTTTAGAATAAGAGACTTTACTTGAATCTTGAATAACATAGTTTGCTGCCCTTAAGTTCAAGAATCAGCCTTGATGAGACCCTGATGAATGTGACATGTCAGAATGTGATGCCCATATCTTGTGCCTCCTTGAGACTGCTCCTGCTATTGCTCTGAAGTAAGGATTATGTCTTCATTGTTATTAAAACGAAAATGGTTAATCAACGATGCTTCTCTAACAATTTGATCAGCATGAGGAGTACTAGACCAACTCTACACTCAACCAAGGCACACAAACTTCAAAATATCATTGATATCAGTCACAAATATCACTGATATTCTAAAAATGTTGTGATATTAAAGTTGTAAAATGAAAAAACAATATTAAAGGTAAAATATCATGATATTTTAAAAAAATATTGACAATCTATATATAGCATGATAATATTGCAATAATATCGTTATCACAAACCCCACCAAATATTGATTTTTTAATATGTTAATTGTCAATTTCCATTTCTTCATGTTGTTTAGATCAAATTAGATCAAATCCAAGTGATGGATTTGCGTTTAATCTGAATTTTGTTTTTGCTTTTGCTAAAAATCTAAAAAGATGTAGATCTATGCTCAATTGGCCTAAATCCAATTATAGCATTAAATCAATTCATCTCATAGTTTAGATTCAATTCTTGCATTTTAATTTCTGTTTCTTTGCTTTTATTTTTCAAGTAGATCATTTATGAATTGGATCTCATTCCATGAATTTTGAATTATTCATTCTTTGATCTAATTCGATAGATCAAAGTGTGAAAATCAGAATTCTGGAATTTCGTTTTTGTTGATTTTTTATAGTATTTTGTTTTTAGCATAAATAGAGTTTTTGGAATCTAAATCAAGATTCGTAAATTGGATCTGATTCTTGATTGAATCGTTTTTCTCTCTGCAAAAATTCAGCAAGATTGGATTTTTTTTTATAGTTCGTTCTGAACTTTTCTAGTGACATATTCGAGCAACTCTATCTTTTTGCACTTTTATTTCCTATGTTTTTTTCTGCATTTTGTTTTTGATAGATCTGAAGCTTCCAAACCTTGAATCCAAATCTGTAAAATGGATTGGACTTCTGAACAAATCTAGTTTCTTTTGTAAAAATTTTGTTCAATTCCAATTTGGTTTACTATTTTAAATCTATCAGAAATGAGAATCTATTAGTTAGTTTGACAATAATTTCTTGCTTTTCAAAGTTACTATTCATTTGTTAATAACTAGAGTTTTGCACAAAAATTTTCAATTCCGTAAATTGGATTATCTTTCTATATGTGTTGAGATCATAGCTAAATGTTTTTAGAAGGATCTGAATCCAATTGACATTCATTTTTGCTAAATTACAAAAACCTATTTTGATAGGAAATTCTGGAATTGTCAATGGCAAAACTCTAATTTCGTGTACTAACCCCAATTAGAGTAGATTTTGTGTTTTTGTATTTTTGTTTAGTGTTTTTGCAGAAGGGTGCCATTTGTTGATTTCATAGTGTTGAAGAGAAGTGAATTTGGATTTCAAGTGAAGAGGCGAAAGGCAAAAAGCAAAAGGCAAAAAAGCTCCTTTTTTAAATTTTGTTAGCATTTTCCTTTTCTAGTTAATTAGAGCCTTTTTGGCCACATTAAAGATTTGTAATTAATTTTATTTTTAGTCATTAGGTTGCAATAAGCACTTTAATATTTTTTATTGAACATTGTAATTAGTTTTGATTTTTCTTTTTAAGGCAATAAATAATTCAAATTGAGTGGAATACAAAGTTTATCAAACACGTTCCTCGAGTTTGACTCGGTTCTCACTACTTGTGATAGTTGGATTATTATTATTTGGTGGCCAACTTTCATAAATACTTTTCATAAAAATATCCTTTTAAAAATACATTCTAAAGTGTACACCAGGATATATATTTTTCCTTTTTTTTAGGACAAAAAACAAATTAGATCTCGATATGGTCTGATTTAATGCAGAGATAGATAGGGGAAATTGTGAAAGAATTATCTAGGGTACAGAAAACTTTTGATTGAATCTTTAGAGACAAACAATAGATCTTAATGATTGACATAGAGAAAAAGATAGATCTGATCTAATTTCGACCAGATCTATAAGAAAAGTGACAGTTCTTAATGATTGGAAAGGAAAAAAGGTAGATATGATGTTATTCTAAGCAGATCTAAAAGAAAAAGGTATATTTGATCTGATTTTAATTAGATCTATAAGAAAACGAAGAGATTGGAGAGGAAGAAAGGTAGATCTGAAAGAAAAAGGTAAATCTGATCTAATCAGATCTGCAAGAAAGTGAAGAGAATTTATGAGGGTAAAGTTGAAACCATTATATAGTGAGATAATGATAGGGGTGATTGCAAAAATTCCAGCTTTAGTCTCACAAATTTAAATCTTGATGATTAGAGAGGAAGAAAGTTAGATATGATGTTATTCTGATCAAATCTGAAAGAAAAAGGTATAGATCTGGTGAATGCGAACCTGATCCGATATAGAAAACACAATGAAAAAGAAGAAGAAGAGTTTATCTAACTAAAAAATCAGATCTGATTTAGAAAATAAAGGAACAAGGAATCTATTGACGAAAATAATATGTGCACCCAAGATTTAATTGGACTTATCTTTTTGTCGGCTCTGATACCATGTTAGAATGCCTCGGGAATAAGTTTTCTTGTACAAGCAGTGGAGGAGAGAAAGAAGAAGAGAAAAAAGATGGAGTTACCATTTTGGGTGGCATGTTTATGTATTTATATTTGAATGTTGAATATACAATAATACCTTTCACTTAATTGGGTATTTACAATATATATATATATATATATATATATATGTATTACATCATGATCTCATGGATCTAGATTCGATCCAACCAAGATATTCTTAACACACATAACCAGAACCATGATTACCAATTGCATTAAGCAAAATTTTGAACTCTAGATTGTTCATAACAAGAACATTAAAAAGAAGACTCAATATGTTTGTTTTCTTGTTTTTTCACATTCCACACATTGTTTTTTGAATGCCTCCAATGAAGAAGACGAAAGAGGCTTGCTACGAGCCGTGCCTAGTGATGAATTGCTCCCTTGTCTACTTGTTCCATCCATGTAAGACATGATCTTACTCCTCTTAGCTTATTTCTCCACCTCTTGACATGCTGCAATTGCCATATTTTTTACCAAGTCTGGAACCCCTTTACATGTTTTCACATCTTTTTTTGTTGATTCCATCCAAATGGTACTTAAACTGAGTGATTCCTCTTGAAAATTCAATTTTGCAATAGTGACATAACACTTTTTTGCCTCTTAGGTTTCCTCTATGCTGCCAATTATCATCTTTTTCTCTGGGCAATTTTCCTTCCCTTTTTCTTTCCTTCCTTTATTCCTTTATTTTCTTCCGTCTCTTCCTTCCTACTTTCTTATTTCTTCCTCTCTCACAAGGCAGCCACTAAGACTCCCTTCCCTTCCTTGGTTTATTTCTTCCTTCCTTCTTTTTTCCCCTATCGCAAGGCAACCACCTAGAGATTCCCTTCTTCTCTTCCTTCCCTTCCTCTTTCTTTCTTATCTTCCTTCCCTTCTTTTTTCTTCCCTTGTCACAGTGCCACCATCAAGACCCCTTTCCTTCTTTTCTTCCCTTCCTCTTTATTTCCTTCTTTTCCTCCTTCCCTTCCTCTTTCTCTTTCTTCATTCTTTCCTTATCGCAACTCGCAAGGTAGCCACTGAAATTATCGAGCATCAAGGGTCATGATCAAAGACTCCCTTACCAAAAGTAATTTTCTTAATATGTTAATGAAACTATATGAATGCATGAATGCACATAAAGAAATAAGGCAGTGAGCGAAGAAAAGATACGACCAGATAAAAAATGATGGAGTTTCTTTCATATAATGCCTTGTATTGTGAAGCTCCAGATTGTCCTATACTTGTACTCATCATGGTGTGTATGCATGATCTATTATTAATACTCATGATTTAAAAGCAAAAGAAATAAAGTAGTAAAACTACTAATTTACAACACTAGTGTGGGCTACCTCACAACAAGCGCTAAGTTTTATGTCTTCAGTCAGACGTCAGATAGTGCTTAGCCCTCGCAATCTATAAGGTTAATGAAATTCATGTTTTGTCCCTCACCAAGATCTGAAATATAAGGCTTCAACCTATGCCTATTTACTTTAAAATGTCCTCCTGTTTTGGGGTCCACTAGAGTGACTGCTCCATGAGGAAAAACTTTGTGAACCACAAACGGGCCATTCCATCTAGACTTGAGTTTCCCTAGAAAGAGCTTTAATCTAGCATTTAATAGCCAAACTTTTTGTCTAGGCACGAATTGCATCCTATTGATGTGATTGTCATGAAAATCTTTTATTCGTGCTTTATAGATTTTGACACTATCATATGCCTCATTATGCAACTCTTCTAGTTCACTCAACTATAACCTGCATTCCTTACCAGCCTGAGATAATTCAAAATTGAATGCTTTGATGGCCCAGTAGGCCCTATGTTCCAGCTCAATGGGAATGTAGCATGCTTTCCCAAAAACTAATCGATATAGTGACATGCCAATGGGGGTATTAAAAGCGGTCATATATGCCCACAGAGCATCATCCAAACATTGACACCAGTCCTTGCGGTCTGGTCTGACTGACTTTTCTAAGATCCTCTTTATCTCCATATTGAAGACCTCAACTTGCCTCTGGTTTATGGGTGATATGGGGTGGCTATCTTGTGATGCAACTTGTACATTCTTGAAATGCTTGCCTCCGTCACTAATGATGGCACATGGCATACCAAACCGGCTAAAGATGTTATGCTTAATGAACTTAAGCACTACCTTGTGATTGTTAGTTCTGGTTGCCACTGCCTCTACTCACTTGGAAACATAATCCACACTAACAAGAATATAAACAAAACCGAATGACAGTGGAAAGGGACCCATGAAATCTATCCCCCACAAATCAAATATCTCAACTATCAAAATGGGGACCAAGGGCATCATATGCCTCTTGGATATATTTCTCATTTGTTGGCATCACAGACATTTTTGACAAAATTCATAAGCATCCTTATGTAATGTGGGCCACCAAAATCCAAACTGCAAGACCTTTGCTGCAGTCATTCTACTGAAAAAATGTCCCCCACATGCCTAGGTGTGGCAAAAAAGTCAAAATGGAACGAACCTCCTCTTCGGGCACACACGTCCTGATGACTTGGTCTGCACCTAATCGAAACAATTATGGATCCTACAAGAAGTAATGCTTCACCTGCGCCATAAATTAATCTTTTTTAAATTTACTCCAATTCACAAGGAATTCTCCTATCACCAAATAATTGACTATGTTGGCAAACCAAGGAAAATGCCTAACACTCAAAAGTTTCTCATCTAAAAAAGAGTCATTAATTGGTCTCAACTGCAGGGATGACTCTATTGTCAGTCTCGACAAATGATATGCTACTATATTCTGACTTTCACTTTTATCTTGAATCTCGAGATCAAATTCTTGTAGTAACAAAATCCACTGAATGAGTCATGGTTTGGTATCCTTTTTACTCATCAAATATCGTAAAGCGGCATGGTCTGAGTAGATGACCACCTTAGAGCCCAAAAGATATGATTGGAACTTCTCTAATGTGAAAACTACAGCTAGTAGTTCCTTTTCTATAGTAGTATAATTCAACTGAGCATCAGATAGGGTTATACTAGCATAATAAATCATATATGGCTTCCAATCAATTCTTTGACTGAGAATGACATCAACCGCATAATCAGAGGCGTCACACATAATCTCAAAAGAAAATGCCCAATCTGGAGATATTAGAATAGGGGTTGAAATCAAGGCTTCATTAAGCTTAGGAAAAGCATGCATGCAATCAGGACTGAAGTCAAAAGGCGTCTCCTTAGAGAGTAATGCACATAAAGGATGAGAGATCTTGCTGAAATCTTTGATGAATCTTCTATAAAATCCAGCATGCCCTAAAAATGAACGGATCTGGTGAACTGAGGTAGGTGAAGTAAGTTTTGCAATGGCATTCACCTTAGCCCTATCTACCTCAATGCCTCTTTATGACACAATATAGCCCAATACTATTCCTTGTTTCACCATGAAATGACTCTTTTCCCAACTCAAAACCAAGTTTGTCTTCATACATCTTTTCAATACTCTTGTAAACTTTTGGAGATAATCCTCAAAAGAAGAGTCATAAATAGAGAAGTCGTCCATAAAAATTTTTAGGATGTCATCAACCATATCTGAGAAGATAGCCATCATAAACCTTTAAAAAGTCATTGAGGCATTACATAGTCCAAACGACATTCGTCTAAATGCAAAGGTGTCATAGGGGCATGTGAATGTGGTCTTCTCTTGATCTTCTGGGTGAACGGCCACTTGGTTATATCCTGAATATCCATCTAGAAAGTAAAAATAACTCTGGCATGCGAGTCTTTCTAAAATCTAATCAATGAATGGCATCGAAAAATGATATTTTCTCCTTGCATTGTTCAATATCCTATAGTCAATGCAGACTCGCCAACCCGTAGTGTTTTGTATGGGGATGCTCTCTCCCTCTTCATTCATGAAAACTGTGAGTCTTAATTTTTTAGGAATAACTTGGGTAGGACTCACCCACTGGATATATGATCTTAGTATCCAACCACTTTACCACTTTCTTTTTCACCACCTCCCTCATATTTGGATTTAACTTGCTCTGCATTTCTTTAGAGGGTTTAACACCCTCATCCATGATATTTCTATGCATGCAGAAAGAAGGATCAATCCCTTTCAAATCTGTGACTGACCACCCTATTATCGTCTTATGCTCTTGTAGGACCTAAATCAATTGATTCTCCTGATCACTTGTCAGGTCCAAAGCAATAATGATGGGAAGTGTTTTCCTATCACCTAAAAGGCATACTTGAGGGTAGCCGGTAAGGGCTTCAACTCAAGTGTTGGCGGACACTCAAAAGAAGGTTTGGCAGGTGACTCTGCCAACTCAAGGAGAGGTTCAAAAGTCCAGGCTGCTCTCCTTTTGCCTGGTGAGACCGCCATAACATCATTATCATCCAATTCATCTTCTCAACATGAAACATCCTCCTCCTTCTGAAGATGGTCTACTGACATCCATAAAGGCTCGACTTCGACCAGGTCTTCAACAACATTAACCTGAAAACAAGCGTCATTGCTCGTAGATTCCATGGTAGTATTAAAGATGTTTAATCGTATCTTCTTATTCCCAAAAGATACATCCATGGCTCCAGTGCGACAGTTAATGCAAGCATTAGTTGTAGCCAAGAAGGGTCGACCCAAAATGATGGGTGTCTGTCGGATGTTATCTATGCTTTCCATATCCAAAATTGTGAAGTCAATGGAAAAAAAGAAGTCCTCCACTTTAACCAATACATCTTCAAGAATCTCTCACGGGACTTTGACAGATCTATTTGCGAATTGCAGTGTCATAGATGTAGGCTTGATATCCTTAAGCTCAAATCTATCATAGAAGAAACTCTGCAAGATATTAACACTTGCCCCAAGATTGAGCAATGCACGCTCGATAGTAATGTTTCCTATGACACATGAAATAATGGTCACCCCTGGGTCCTTGAGTTTAGGTGGTGTCTGGTGCAAAAGCATTGAACTTACCTGCACTATCAAATATACTCGCTTGGGAGTATTGGACCTTGACTTCCTCTTTTGGGTGCAAAACTCTTTAAGAAACTTTACATAGGATGGAACTTGCTGAATAGCATCAAGCAACGAGAGGTTTATGTTGACTTGCTTAAATAATTCAAGCATCTCATTCCTTTTCACTCTTTGCTTGGCAAAAGCTTTTGACTTCTCTAAGGCATGTGGAAAAGGGGCTCTAGGGATGTAAGAAGGTGATGGCTCAGGTTGTGTGCCTTGGCCACTCTCCTTGGACCTGGTAAGAGGACTTGACTGCTCTATAAGTGGGTCAATGGTTTCTTAAGTCGTCATCCTAGGTGGGTGAAACACCTTTCCACTTCGAAGGGTCATCACAGCCTTTGCTTGCTCTTGATGATCCCCTGTCAAATGCATGCCATGGTGCATGGGTTGCTTATCCTTCGGGTTGACGATGAGATGACTAGGTAAATTTCCCTCACTGTGCCTGTTTAACGCCTCAGACAGCTATCCCATTTGAGTCTCTAGCTTGGCTATTGACTGCATATAGGAACTGAGGTTAGCCTTTATGTCTGAAAAGACTTCTAAAAGCTTCTCCTGAAATGATTGACTAGAAGTGGTTTTCTGGGAAGAAGGTTGGCTATATTAGGGTGAAGCTTGGAAAAAATTGGAATGTAGGTAACTTGACTGGAAGTTACCCTGTCTACCCTGGGTCTAGGAAGGAAAGGTGGGTGGTCCTTGTGGATTCTTTCATGAAAAGTTTGGATGGTTTCGCCATCCTGGGTTATAAGTTTGTGCAAAAGGGTTCTTCACAGGCCTAGCAAAACCTTATGCCAATTGAACTTGTTCCTGAACAAATTCAGGATATTGTAGCATGACTAGACAATCTACAACACAGTGTGCAGGGCTAGCACACAAAGCACACACCTGCTATGCTGGGGTAGAGCATGAAAGTAACTTATCCAATTTTTGGGTCAATGTATCTACTTTTTGGTGTATCTCTAAGGAGGCCCCTACTTCATATATCCCCCCTTTCTTGGGTCCCGCAGTTGTCCTATCAATTTGTGAGGTTGCAACATGATACATTGAGTCTTCACTTAATGTTTCAAATAAGGCTCATGCCTTATCCTCACTTTTCAACATAGATGTGCCTCGACAAAACGAATCAACCATTTGCCTATCTTTGTTAGACAGGCCATCATAAAAACACTGCACCAAATACCACTTGGGCACTTGGTGGTGAGGACACTTTTTGAGTAGGTCTTTCAACTTGTCCCAGGTTTCATGAAATTGTTCTTCCTCTATTTGGAGAAAATTGGTTATTGTCTTTCAATATTGGTTCGTTTTGCCAATGGAAAAGTATTTTTTTAGAAATTTCTTTTGCATTTGGTCCCAAGTAGCAATACGAATTGTATCTAAGGATTTAATCTAGTGTTTCACTTTATCCTTAAGGGAGAATGAAAAAAGAGTTAATCTCAAAGCGTTATCTCCAAAATTATATATTTACACAGTGTAGTAGATCTCAAGAAATTCGTCGAGGTGACAATATGGGTCCTCATTGCTAAGGCCATAAAAAAATAGAAGCTTTTGACTGACACTTGCCTTGATTTCAAATTGGTTTGCCTTTACATCAGTTCTCATGATATAGGAAGCAGGGGTATTGTTATCATCGCAAAATTTTTCCCCTCCCTTGCGAGAGAGAAACGAATTTCGCGAGTCAAACTCGACCAAAGTTTGAAAATGGTTTTGAAAATTACTCGCCTCCGTTTTAAAAATTTGCGGAAAAATTCTGTGGAATGGGATCCGCCTGTCGGTACGAGGTTCAACCGTTCCTGGCGCCTTCACCAGGGGTAATTGAACCAAGGACCAATTATGTGCTTTAACTTGACTCAAATATCTAAATTATGCTCTATTTTTCCTAGAATGCACAAAGAATCAGGCTTGTGCTATGGAATTTTGAAAAATGCAAGTTTGAGAAAATATGATGTTTGCTTTGGAAATTTGAAATGCATTTAGAAAAGGACTGGAAAATGCTTGAAAATGGAATTCCTAGGAAAATCATTGAAGTTCATTGGAAATCAGAAATTTGCATTGGAAAGTGATTTCTCAAGAAAATTTGAACTTTAGAAAATTGATTTTGAAATTTGGAATTGCTTTTCTGAGGAAATGGATTTGAAAATTCTGAGAAAATTGGGAAGTTCATTGGAAAAGGATTTTTGAAATGGAAAATGGATTCTCAGGAAAACTGGAAAATATGAGAAAATTGATTTCTGAAAACTTGGGATTTTGAAATTTGAGAATTTGAAAACATAGGAAAATCTGGATTTGAACCTGGGAAATGCTTTGAAATGTCATTTAAAAACTTAGGATTTTGAGAAAATCAGATCCTGAGAAAGACTTGGAAATTCTTGAGAAAACTGATTTTTTTTTAAATTGAAATTGGAAAATGAATTTGAAAATAATGCAATTTGAATGATATGAATAAATGAATATGAATTTGAAAAGGGAATTTCATTGAGGAATTGAGAAATTCTTTTGAAACTTTGAGAAATGCAGTGCATTTTTTAAGTTAGCCTAAGAGTGTAGGCTGAATGTGGCTGATATAAAGATCATAAATCTTGGTTTTCTTCGTATTTTGACTATGGCCATAAATACGAATCCCACCGAGTTTATAAACTCCATAAAAGCTTGTGCACGTGTCATTCGTGTAAACCATAGTGAATTTGAAATAACTATGCATGAATCATACATCACATATTGAAATTTGCAGAAATTAAACTATATGCAATGCAGTCCTATTCTAAGCAGAAAATGTAACTCTTATTCCAAATATTACATTGCTTTTTACATTGAATTGAATAAGATAAATAAATGAAATAACTAAGTCTTCTTCTTGAATGTTCCTGCAAAACTAGAAAACAAGGTTAGCACAAAAATGTAGGTTTTTCTGAATTTATCCAAAAATATGGGAAATTATCGGATATTATTCAGATATAAACCCAAATTCATACCCCCTTTGATATAAACATGATAAATAATGATAAAATTTTGAAAATAAACTTGAAAATTCGAAATTGGGGTCAAAATGACCAAAATACCCCTGATGACCTTGAAATCAGGGTTTTCTGAAAGAATTATTGTAAATTTTGGAATTTTGAAAATCAAATGAAATAAATCAAACATAATATGATAAAATATGATGATATTCATGAAATTTTGGATAATTATAAATTGAAATTTCGAAATTTAGGTCAAAATGACCAAAATACCCCCGATAACAAGACTATGGCCTTGAAACCAGGGTTTTCTGAAATAAATTTTGCAAAAATGAAAAATGTGAAATGCCAATGACATTGAAATCAACCCTAATATGATTCTACATGCTTATGTACATGATAAAACCATAAAATGACAAAAATATCATAAAAAATCAAATTTAACCTGATTTTCGCCTGATTTTCGCTTCTGAATTTAAAGATAAACTAACACATGGAGCAAATGAACTTGAAATTAAACCAAATTTGGCATGGACACCTAAAAGAACCCTAGAAACATAATGGATCTCGAAAATCTATTTTTTTTGTATTTTTAAATATGCAAATTCAAATAAAAACCCTAAATTTTGTGATTTTTGCCTAAAAAGTTGATTCTAAAGGGGATTTAGGATATCAAATTTCTATAAAAATTTCCCAAATTTTATGGGGTGATAAAGGACAATAAGTAAAGGATTTTTGCCTTTTACACTTTCTGGTTTTGACCTATGGTAGGAGCTGTGCTACTCCGGCAAGTCGGATCGGAATCCGGCGACTCTAGGATTTAGGGGAAACAGATAGGTTTCGGTAGAAAACATGGGAAAAATAGAATACAGATGGGAAAAAAGCTGAAATTGTGGAAAAATGTATCTGACAAATAGAGGAAGATTTGATATTTTGACACCATTGGTATTTGGGCTATGGTTTGGAAAAGGGCACACTGTTATCAGACACCTAAATCTCTAGAATTTCAAGATATTGAAATTTGTTAGACAGAAAACTAAAATCTGGAAAAAATAATGAAACAGACTAAAAAATTCCCAAATTTTGGAAAATAACAGGAAATTATGTTAGGAACAACTTTCATGTTGAAAGTTTTTGCAGACGGGTTACATATTGGATAGACTCAGTGCATTAGGGTCTGTCTATACCCTGACAAAAGAAAATCGATATTTTCCCAGGGGTCTGAGAAGTCTGATTTTTATAGAGGTCAAAACTAATTGGAAAAACCTCAAAATTTCCAGATCATTAGTATATTCAATGATGAATCCACTATGATTTTTTGAAGGAAAATTGAATCATCCATGGAGGCAATCTTGGGTCGACAACCCTGCTAAATGGGAATCTGGAATTTCCAGAGGGTTTAAAACCTGATCTGGACTTTGGATTTATTAGATAGAGTTATTAAACTCAAATCGATCCGAATTTTTGCAGAGAAATGAATGATTAACCCATACATCTATCATAAAATTTTTGAAATTTATAGATGAACAATTAAACATGAAACGAAGGCTGGACTGACGCTTAAAATCAAAACCTATAAACTAATAAGCAAATATTAAAGAAACTAATCAAAATACCTATAAAGCATTAAAATAATCTAAATATGAGGCCTATAATACGAAATTTACATGAATTCAATGATAAAACAAAAATAATCAGGGGGTATAATCTAAACTTAATTTTGGCTATGGTGATAGGGGATCCGATCCATCCATCGGAGGGATCCCATACTCCATGTAGCCTTAAGCAAGAAAGTAAGAAAAATAAAAAAGTAAAAAGATGAAGCTCTTACCTTGGGTTTGCTGGGATTGGCTGAAGGAAAGCGGATGTGGTGGAGATGATCCAAGGTTGAGGAAGTTGGGGGCGTCAAAGGCACCAAGGTGAGGATGGCTGGAAGTCAAGAAGGAGGTGCCAGCTGGAACGTGTGATGAAGGTAGTGGCTGCACTTGAAGTTGGTTGTGGCTGGTAGCAAGGGTGTGAAGGAGGCTTGCTGGAGATGGCTATGCTGCTGTGGAGGTGTCCCTGTGGTGCTGCCAAGGATGAAGGTGTGGCTGTGGCTGCAAAGAGCTCCCCTTTGGTGGCTGCTGCCTTTGAGAAGGTTGAAGATGGCTGCAATGAAGGGCTGCTGTTGGAGGCCCAGCTGCTGCTGTGGAAGGTGGCTGTGATGGAGGCCCAACTGCTGCTGTGGAAGGTGGATGTAATGGAGGTACAGCTGATGCAAGTAGGTGAGGGAGAACAGCGTAATGGAAAACCAAGGGAGTGAGAGAGAGAGAGAGAGAGAGATATGCGTGAGATGAGAGGAATAGGCTGCAGCCGTTCTTTTTTTTTTTTTTTACAACTTAGGTTTTAATCACATAAAACCCTAAGTTTCTAATAGTGTGCAATGGCTTTGATTATTGACTCTACGTGAATGGCTTCAACCATATCACCTTGGAGGAAATATGAAGGGAGTAAGGAAGAAAGGGGAAAGAAGGAAGGGAAGGAAAAGGAAAGAAGAAGGGAAAAAGGAAAAGAAAAAGAAGAAAGAAAGGAGGGGGAAAGAGGAAGAGAGAAGGGGCTGGAAAAGAAGCTTACGTAAGTGGAGAGAGGGGAAAGAAAAAGGAGGAAAAAGAAAGAAAAAAAAAAGGAAGAAGAAAGAAAGAAGAGAAAGAAAGAAGGAAAGAAAAAAAAAAAAATAGAAAAAAGAAAGGAAGTGGGCTGGATTGAGGGCTAGGGTGGTTGACCCCCTTGTGGGTCCCACCTTAGGAAAAATAAAATAAGAAAATAAAATAAAAACAAAATAAAACAATCAAAAAATAAAGAAAAAGATAATTTTTTTTCTTTTCTTATAAATTAAAACAATAAAATGCAAATGGATGGGCCATCTCAGAGTGGGTCCAAATTCCACTTTTGAAATTCATTTTGATGATTAAAGGGGTAAAATAGTCTTTTCAAAAAATTTACACAGGAAACGGGCTATTTTTGGCAGTTTTTGAAATGAGCTCAGATTTTGAAGTTCAATACCTCGTTGCTTAGCAAATCCAATATAGAATTTGAAAATTTGATTTTGAAAGAAATCCAGATTGTTTTTCTTGAGAAAATATTTCCAAACGAAACGAGCTATTTTTGGCAGTTTTTGAAACGAGCTCAGATTTTGAAGTTCAATACCTCGTTGCGAAGCAAATCCAGTGTAGAATTTGAAAATTTGATTTTGAAAGAAATCCAGATTGTTTTTCTTGAGAAAATATTTCCAAACGAAACGAGCTATTTTTGGCAGTTTTTGAAACGAGCTCGGATTTTGAAGTTCAATACCTCGTTGCGAAGCAAATCCAGTGTAGAATTTAAAAAATTGAGTTTGAAATAAATCCAGATTGTTTTTCTCAAGAAAATATTTCCAAATTTAGAATCCCGGGGGTAAAAATCTCAATTTTGGAAACCCGAGGTTTGAAATTGATTTCTGAAAACTTTTAAAACTCAATCTGGATTGAAATTTAAAAAACTGGAGTTCTGGACTTCGAAAATGGAATGAAATGTGATGAAATGCTGAGAAATGATATGAAATGATGAGAAATGGCATGAAATGCTATGCGAAATGCTAACCTTGAATAAAGAATTTTGGATGTCAGACCCCGATTGTCACTTGTATCAGTTCTAAAAGCATTAAAATTAATAAAATTTGCAAAATAGCTCAAGAAATGGTTTTCGGGACTCTACTAGGTCAAAGTGACACTGAAAATTGGGGTTTGAGCTGGATTGAACTGAAATGAACTGGATTGAGCTGGGTTTTAGAGTTTCAGAACTCAAATGAACTCACCGGACACTGACTCAACTGACCTTTCCAACTGAATTTTCAAGAAAAGCTGCCATTTTTAGAGAAATGGTATGGAATGGTCATTGGAATGAAGTGAATTACGAACCTGAACTGGGTTTGAGCTGAAACAAAGGTCAGTAATACTGAGATGAACTAAAATCGAGGCTCAAACACTAGCTCAACTGACTGAACTCAGCTCAATTTTAGCTGAAAGAGCTGAAATGAACTAAAATGGGCTCCTGGACACTTAGAAATGGTTTTGAACTGAAACAAGAGCGCTTGAACTCCTGGTGAGCTGAAGTTAGACTCTGAGGAATATGACTGACTGTAAATGACTGACTCGGAGACAATTAGCTTGGATTTGGGTGAGAAATGAGCTCGTTTCTGAAGAAATGATCCCATTTTAGCAAGAATGGTCAGAAATGAAAATAACCTTCTCACTGTGAGCTCGGGTGAGCTTGAAATGATTGGTATTCTAACTGTTCTGAACTGACCAACAAGTTTGGTTGACTCTGACTGACTGGGGTCTGGGATGACCTAGGGGTAAAATGGTAATTTTCCTAATGAAAATGGGTAAAGTGGTAATTTTCTGAAACTGACTCAGGGTTTGACTCCTATACTGACCTAACAGAATTGGCACTGCATGAGGAGGATTGTTTGAGAATGGATAAGGAAAATTTGGGGTGTTTACAGGTATAGATATTGGGAATGAAATATTCTCGAAGTGGATGGGCTAGTCTTTGATCTTCTTCCATGGGGCTAGATCGTTTGACTTTTCTGTCTAAGAACTTAGGGTCCTTGATTTGCAACACAAGTTTGGGATCTTTGAACATATGCCCGTGCATACACCTTGATCAAGACCGATGTAGGCAACCATCCTAAATGGGCTTTCTACCTAAACCTAGCGTGCATACGTGATCAAACCATATAAACCATGAAGCAAGCAGTTATTTGTAAAACTAAAAAGAAAAAAGTAAGTAAACACAAACAAATACGCACTTGCAATCACGCAATTAAAATTTTAAAAATTAAACTAAGTGTAAGGTATCAATCATGCACACGTCACCTAGAAAAGGGTTTTCCTATTTGGATGGGTTGTGCAAGAAAAGTAAACTTAGCACTATGGATTGCAAGCAGCGTGGATCTAATCCTAATTATAAAAACAAATTAAATTAACTGTAATAACCGCATTTTTGTTATTTGTTTGAAATTTTTTTCTATTATAATGCATAAATTATTTGATTTGCCAAGTTTCGGATCCAGGACCCATAAAAGATCCATAGATAAAAATACATATAATATCATGTAAACTTATTAGAAAAGAAAGAAATATTTAAATAAATAATAATAATATATATATAATATATAATAAACATAGAAAATATATATAACTCAAGGATCCATTCGGATCCAACTTGTAGATCCTCATCGTATGGGTGAGGTGTGAACCCAACTATATGTTGGTTTCCGGGTCTCGAGTCAGGACCCGAACCGTGCCCCACTTTAAAAAAAGGTTAGATAAAGGCAACCCGATACAAGTTGCCTGATAAAAAGAGAGGGTTTGGGTTCAGAGTGAACCCTAACCCCGCAATAAGGAAATCGCAATAGGGGGGTGTCAGAGTGCAGCCACCGGGAGGTAGGTCATCTCCTCCCTTTCTGGGCTTTCCCCTTCAAAAGGGGGATCTCGAGTTGGTTCCCCTCGCTCTCCTCTCTTCTTCCCTCTCTCTTTGCCGACCTCGCCTCTCACTGTCCCTCTATCTCTCGGCTTCTCTCTCTCTCTCTCTTCCTCTCGGAATCCTCTTCACAGCGTTGGAGCAGTCGAGGCTGGTGGAAGCACTCTCCTTCTCGCAACAGCTGCAACCCCCAAGCATCAATTTGGAGGTACGGGTTCTCTTTTGATTTCGAATAAGAATGGGAACATAGATTTGTATCCCATGCAATAGTTTGGTAGAGTCGAGGAGTATGTTGTATTCTTGTGTCCTCTGGTTTTCACCTTCTAGAGTTGATAAAACAATGACATTTCCATAAGCTTTGTATTGTAGTACCTGTATCTCTCTATACGCTTTAGAATTTTCTGCTTACAACGTTACAGATTGTTGCTTGCTGAGGGAAATATGTTTTCACTTGTGTTTATTATTCATAGAAGTGTCCCATCCATTATCCTTGGTGTTCTAGTTATTCTTTTATGTGTTGTGTGAGGTCGTTATTCTTTTTCATGTGTTGTCTAAGTGCAAGTGTCTGTAGTATTATCATGTTATAACTGGTGGAACATAACACATGGAGAGAAAATTTCAATTACTGAGGTAAATGGGTGATGTGTCTGATGCCGGTAATTAGTTAAGTATCCTATGTTGGTACAATTTCATCATGTCTGGCATGCTATCCTCAAATTATAGGAAGTTGTCTTTGATGCTTTAACCTTGCAAAGTTATCAGATGTCTCATTGCTCTGCTTCCTGACCTCAGGTTATTACTAACACTTTTTTTTTGTCTTGCATCATGCTGATGCCTGTTGTTTCTTAGTGCTAACTTTCGATATGTTCATAATTGTCATTCTAAACCAAAATTGATGTTACCTTATTTTGTGTTTGGTGGAATATTTCCTTATTCCTAAAAGATTTTCAGACTCTTATGCATGTTGGGAGGGTCACCAAATTGATTGTTTTTAGATGTATCATACCACTTATTTACTAAAGATCATCAGCGAATCTTTGTGCATGATTTCCGCCATTTGGCTTATGTTGGTGTGTACTTCAAACTGGTGTATTCTTTCCTTTTCTTTTCCTTGGGTTACTGAAATTCCCCTTGTTGATTTAGCCTTTTAAGTGTTAAAAGACTTGGTTGTAATGTTTGTGTTTTGCATAATAAAGTGGGATAAATTGCAATACCACATAATTTATGATCCATGTAGGTATATCAGCCTAACCTTTTTAATAGCAGACATAATTGCTTTAGGTTTGCTCTATTATAAGTTTATAACAAGCGCACACTTGACACAATTCTCGTTACATTGACAATGATTGTTGTTAATCGAACCAATCGGCTGGGTGCTGGGCTAATCCCTACAAATATATATATATATATATATATATATATATATATATATATATATATATATATATATATATATATATATATATATATATATATAATATTTGGTCATATATGCAAACTTTTAGATTTGGTTCAGTGTAGGTAATTTGATTTCATTATATGCTAAGAATGGCACTTTCCACATGATTTGGCTGGTTATGATATGCATACGCATTATGTCATTCCAAGTGTTATATGCATAGTCTGCTTCCTGGGTACATGAATCGGACACGCTAATGCGTGAACCTACTTGCATAAGTATTCATAGGTGTTATGTGAAGGGAGTTCTAAATGAAAGCATGCATTTGATATGAACATGTGAATTAAATGAAAGCATACAATTAACATGGTTATGCGAACTCGTACCCATGCATATGAATATTATTGTTGTTTCATGCATATCTCTGAATTGACGTGCATGATTGTACATTGAAAGGCATGTGATATGAAAATAATGCATTGGCATGTTCCTTAAGATTTTTTCATATGAATGAATAGATGATCAAGAAGGATCATCATGGGTTGTGGGATGCTTTGAGTCAGTGTGCTCTTTGCTATACTTGTTTTTGCATTGCAAAAGTCATATTTGGTATTGTGGTTTTAATTGCATTGTTCTATTGTTGCCACGGATGGTAGACCGTGAAGAGTTGTGCATGCTGATTTGCGAGCTTATATTTGCATGTTGATTTGCAAATTTATGGAATTAATATTAATAATAAGATAAGAAAGAGAACAGTGTAATTAATGTTTTCTTGATGTTCCTTCTATGGAAAGGTAATATTGGGTTTAGCGGTTTGGGGATCGTGAGGATACTAAAACTTTGTGTGCATTGTTGTTGTCCCTGAACCCGATATTGAGGTTCTTCTTTTGGCCACAGTTTTAGGAAGAGTATGCCACTTTACTTGAGGGTGGTGTGTAGATATAGTTGTTGTTTTGGTATACCGAAAAGTGGCACTTATGGATGTTGTTTTTTCTGGTGTCCCGACATTAGATGTTTTCTACTGTTCTGATGGATGGTGTTATTTCCTGATATCGGTCGAGAGCTAAGTTTGAAACGGAGTAATAAAATACAACTTGTGTGCTAAGTTACCCTGGGAACCCTACTTGACCTCAAGAATTCTTATCCGTTTTGAGTATCTGCAGGCAATGGTAATAAAAAAAAAGGTGAAACTTAAATGTGGGTGCATCCTAATAGGGACATGCATATAAAAGAAAAATTGATTAAAGATAATAAATTATGCATACATTGCATTGAAATCATGCATATCCCTACTATGCATTAGATCATGCATATGTACTTATTCCCTTAATTGTGATATATTGATGAATGCATGATGTTTTCCCTTAATGCATGTTAAATATCGTTAATGCTTAGAATGCGAGCTCTGTTATTATTAAATATTTCCTCATGCTTAATAAATGTTCTCTATTGTATGAATGGTTATTCAAATTATGAATATGTCCCTCTAAATTATTGTGTAGATCTTATTCATGTTCTTTTTATCATTTGGTTCATTAGAGAAACCTGTACGCAGGATTTTTTGGATTCTAACACCCTACTTTTGGTGTTTTTTGTAGACTCGGATGCCTAGTGGGGTGACCTGTTTCTAAGAAGAGTCATGAGGGGACCATACGACTATAAGGCAGATTCTTTGGACAACGTGGCTTATTGCTTTTGTTTTTCATTTTGCTTTCTTTACTTTTAATTAATTATGTCACAGACTTTTTATATTTGAATAAATAAAGATTGGTTTGATTTGGTTTGGTATGAAAGATGAGTATAAGATCCCTTGTGTGGTGGTTGTGTTTAACTGTACGGCCTCGAGTCTCTGGGATTGTTTTCACACTTGTTTAAAAAAAATATATTTCTGCATTTTTAAGGAGTATGAGTTGGGGTCGTTACACTAACAATCCTAATTATTTTGCAAAAATTAAAAACTAACAATCCTAATTAAGCATAAATAAACGAGAAGGCAATAAAATGAATACATGTTTTTCAATCGCTATTCCCCGCCAACGGCGCCAAAAATTTGGTGTACACTTTGAAATGTATTTTTAAAAGGATATTTTTATGAAAAATATTTATGAAAGTTGGCCACCAAATAATAAAAATCCAACTCTCATAAGTAGTGAGAACTGAGTTGAACTTGAGGAACGGGTTTGATAAACTTTATATTTCACTCAATTTGAATTATTTATTGCCTTAAAAAGAACAATTAAAACTAATTACAATGTTCAACAATGAAATATTAAAGTGCTTATTACAACCTAATGACTGAAAACAAAAATAATTACAAGTCTTTAATGTGGCCAAAAAGGTCCTAATTAACTATGAAAAAATGCTAAAAAAATACAAAAATGGCATATTTTCGCCTTTTGTCTCTTTACTTGAAATCCAAATTCACTTCTCTTCAGCACTATGAAATTAGCAAATGGAACCCTCCTGCAAAACCACTAAAAAAATATTAAAATACAAAATCTAAACTAATTGGTGTTAGTACACGAAATTCTAGTTTTGTCATTGACAATTCCAGAATTTCCTATCAAGATAGGTTTCTGTAGTTTGGCAGAAATGAATGTCAATTGGTTTATATATAAAAAATGAATGCATTGTCATGCATTATCATATCCATATTCCTTTTTTAAAAAAAAGGAAACATCTTGGTGACATCGCTATTCTGACAGACATCACTACCTGCCCTTGATTAAAAAAAAAGGGACGTTACTAGTAATATTGCGCATTTTTCCTTCATTGTAGATTCTAAAATTTTTGAAAATTTGGCAAGTATTTTGTAAGTTGATCAAAATCTTCATTTTTAGATGATGTCAGCTGAGTCTAGGCATGGCCCTTGACCCATTGACAAGACCAAAATGAAGCAAATAAGATTTATAAAACTTTTTGTTTTTGACCTTTAAAATTAAGCAAAATTCGAGTTAAATTCAGGTAAAATTCATAAGCACAAATCAGATAGTATATCATTAGATGTGTCTCATAATTCTTAAACCATTGATATTTCATTTTTTTGAATTCAAGCTATGGTTGGCCCGAAAATTACATTTTTTCAAAAATGAACCGCCTCTATGTTACCAGTTCTAGATTGGATCAGATTCGATCTGTTTGATCCAAGTTGATATGGATCTTAACCTAGTCCAAGATCTATAATAATTTGAATCTGGTCCAGGTTGAGATCCATATGGATTTTGGATATGGATTTGGATCTGAAATCCAAGTCCAACCAATTTAAAGTTTTAAATTCAATTAAAAGGTTAATTTGAGTAAAATTCCATGTTAAGAAGACTCCCATACCGAAGTGATACCCTCTGAAACATTCTTAAAATTTATTATTTAATAATTAAATAATTAATAAAATAATAGTAATTAATAAATTTTGAAATTTCTATTTTTGAATATCGTAGAGT
This sequence comes from Nuphar pumila, assembly GCF_984573655.1. Taxonomy (NCBI): domain Eukaryota; kingdom Viridiplantae; phylum Streptophyta; class Magnoliopsida; order Nymphaeales; family Nymphaeaceae; genus Nuphar; species Nuphar pumila. The sequence goes on along the minus strand of NC_143265.1, from coordinate 50,110,299 downwards.
TCTACATTTATGGAACTCTACTTATTATGTAGGGATCTAGAGGGGGCGTCACCCTCTAGAAAGGCCTAAATGTTATTGGGATAATTAAATAAAAAATAAATAAACTATTAATTATTTAAATTTCAAAATTTTATTTATATGGATATGGTGGAGTTCCACATTTAGTAGAACTCTACCTAGATAGGTGTTCTAGATAGATCCCAAATTAGTTAATAGAAAAAAATAAAATAAATGATAATAAGAGGATAAATAAGATTTGTTAGAGAGAGATTTTATAGAACTCTATCCTCTATAGAAGGACTCTAGAGGGGATATACCCTTTCTCTAGAAGACCAAAAAAAATTATAAAAGGGTCTGACTCGTCTCTCTCTCTCTAGATTTTGTTTTCTGGAGAGAGAAAGAGGAAGAGAGAGAAGGAAGAAGGGAAAAGAAAGAAAGGGAGAAAAAATGAGTAGAGAGAAGAAGAAGAAGAAGAAGGAAAGGAGGGTCTTTTTCGTTCCGATCGTCCAACGAAGATTTTTTTATCCTATTTTTGTCTCCGATCTAAGGTACGGGTTTCTCTTTAGCTTCGAACAGTGAAGAAACAAGTGTAAATTCGATTTATGCATAAATATTCATTGGAAAAAGAGAAATCTATATATATGTATTCAATTATATAGTGACGAGTTTTAGTTTTTTATTTGGATGATTTCCCTAAAGTATTAAGTTCTGAAAGCTTGTATGATTCCATAATAGTTGATATCCTTGAATTTGGGTTGAATATGCATGTTAACAATTTTTTCTATTTGTGCATATGAATATTTATATTAGATGCATATTCAATATTTCTTATCGATTTTATTTTCTATTTCAGCATGATTAACATACATATGTGCAGATTTATTTTTCATGAGACTTTGTTTCTATTCGCGCACATAGTTTAAATGTATATATATACTATTTTTTGTTGGCTGCACCCATTTAGGTGCTAGTTTGGGATCAGATCTGACCCCAAAGCAGGCTTGTCGTAGGTCCTGACATTATATATATATATATATATATATATATATATATATATATATATATATATATATATATATATATATATATATATTGTCTGTGTGTGTGTGGGGGGGGCGTGACCATGTGAGGATTGATTTGGATCATATCTGATCCAAACCACACCTGTCGTAGATTTTCAGCCTGTTGTCATGAGTATTGTTGTATTGAATGTGTTTAAAAAAAAATACTATATATATATATATATATATATATATATAGACAAAAGAAATTGGTTGGCTGTTAAAGATAATAGGAGAACCGGAATTTCTGGTTATATGTATAGTAGATTCATTTTTCCAGTATTCTCATAAGTTTCATATTAATGTGGTTGTGAGGCTACGGAAACTGTTTCTTTTCATTTTATGCATAAAAAATGTTTACGATATGTTGTAGTGTTGTCTTATTTAGCTTTTTATGCTGCTAACTGCATATCGGTAAGGCTGGTCCAGATTTACTGTGCTTGCACAGGTAAATCTGGATATATTGCAGTCCTTTATTTTTGTGGACAGATCTAGAGCAAATTTATTGCATTCACGCAGATAGATCTGGACAGACCTGTCCCTTGTGCTGTCATGGAATGATCGACAACTGGTTATATATATATATATATATATATATATATATATATATATATATATATATATATATATATATATATATGGGCACTGTCGACTGTGTGCACCTACAGATATGAACTGATCTGCCGATGGACATGTTGTGGACAGATCTGGTTCAGATTTGTCTAGGTCACTTTGAGTGTGTTGGCCAACTGCTTTGGGGGTCGGTCTTCCAAAACCGATTTCGGAAATCAACTTTTTTTTATTCTTGGCCATTAAGCTGAGTTGTGTAAGGTCTGTCCAGTATGGTTACACAAGTGACCTATTGACTGTTATGCAAGAAGGAAATTTGGTTATGCTAATGGTGTTGTTTTCCATTAAAAATCATTGTGTATTACTTGATTTCATAAGACCAGCCCTGGAAGGGGCATGAGCAGGTCGTTTATGCTCGGTTTTATTTATATTATGTGGTTGTCATTATGTGGTTTGATGCTACCACATGGCTTGGCATCAAACCAGCCTTGAAATCATGCTTGCCAAGTTATGTAAACACATTGTTAAAATAAATTTTTACTTACTCTCAATGCTGCAAAATGAGTTATTCTACTGCTGTTAAATGAGTTCTATTTGTGATTTTGGTGGGTTGCTATAGGGTAGAACAATGTTGTGCATTTATGTGCAACATTGTTCGCTATTCACTGCTTGTGGCTTCATGTTTTTGCATGAAAAACAAGTTGTCAACAACTAATGTTGTCTTGTGCATATGCTGCAACATAGTTAAGACTCAGTGGTTATGTTATGCTTCTCGAACAATGTAGATACACCCATGATTATTTTGTATGAATGGCAAAGTATTTATTAGATATGTTATGCATTGGATTTTCATGTTTGCAATTGCTTATGTCATGTGCATGGAAAATTATGAAGATTATTGTATGCATGAGTACAATGATGTGCATATTTGAGAGTTTATGCATAAAATGGATCATGAAAAAATGGTATGTTGCAAGCATTTGTTCATATGCATATGCAAATTATTTTATATGTACATTCTTGTTATGTGTGAATGAATGTGCATTGTGGACATTTTTAATAACTATGTGTATGCATGTTCACTAAGGATTTTGCATAAGATGCATTGGTGGTCAGATCTGAACCATTGTAAGCCATGTGGGTCAAGAGTATATGATGTTTTACGGTCGGCTTTATGCATTGCAAAATTTATTCTAAAATTATTAGCTTCTAATTTAATTGCACTGTTAAAATTGCAGTGGGTCGGGTCCTGTGTTGGGTTTTGCATGTTGATTTGCAATACAATTCTTGTGTAAAAACCTTTATTTTTGTAAAAAAGATAAAAGAGATAAACAATGTAATTAATTTTCTTCTTAGATGTCCCTTCCATAGTGTGGGAATCTTGGATGGCGGTTTGGAAAAAAATGTGAGAATACTAAAACTCCGTGTGTGTTTGTGCTCTTGAACCCGATGTGGTGGTTCGCATCCTGACCATAGTTTTAAGAAGATTTCAGTCACTTTGCTTGTGGTGGTGTTACAACACAACTGTTATTATTGGTATACTAAGAAAGTGGCATCAGTGGATGTTGATTTTTCTGATATCCTGACATTATATGTTAATTTCTAATGTTTCGATGGATGATGTTGATTTCTAATATCGGTCGAGGAACAAGTGTAGAACCTAGTAATAAAATATAAATTATGTATTAAGCTACAACTAGGAACCTATCTTAGACTTCAGGAATTGTTTTATCTATTTTGAGCATCTGCGGGTTTAATGAAAAGTGAACCAAAATTGTGTGCATTTAATAGGGACATGCATGCAAAAAAGAACTCTAATAATAACTTAGTAAGTTATTCATGCATGTGCATTGAGTCATAAATATTTATTGTTCTGCATTAGTTCATGCATTCTTACTTGTTTCTATCTCATGTGAGAAATTGTTAGTGCATGACACCTACTTTTAATTGCTCAAATGGTAAATGGATTATGAGATTGTTGTTGTTATATTCCTCTGAATATTTTTCATGAATTTGATTTATGCTCATTTCTTTTCAGTTTAGATTTTTAAAGAAATTCGTACAAAAAATCTCTAGTTCTTACTTAGTGTTTCAAAATTTTTTTTAGGACTTTGATCTCAGTGATGAGGGTGATTGCCACATGGAGCCTGCGAGATCACGTGACTTATGTTATTCTTGACAGTGTGGCTCTGGACTGCATGCATTATTTTATTTATGTTCTATGACATTTATGTATGGATTATTAAAGTTGGTTATTCATTGGTTGATTCAATGTAAAGATCACTTGTGGTTTGGTAGTTGTTAAGTTTGTGGGGCCCCGGATCCTTGGGTTTGGTTTCCGTAATTGTTTTGAAAAAAAAAAATCTACTTTTTACGAGGATAAGTTGGAGACATTATAATTACTGTTTCTTTCTCATGTTCTCATTTTTCAGTTTACAAACTTTATTTCTCTTGTTCTTGTTCTTACAATGGCTATGCTTATTGCTTCTTTCCTCAGCCATCTTGTCACCAAAAAACTCGATTCCATAAATTTTTCTACCTGAAAAAAGCAAATTATTCTTTTCTTATGTAGCTATGATTTAATGGGACTCCTTGGCAGGTCGATCCTTGTACCTTTGGAATTTGTTTCTCAGACAACTTCAATGCAGGAAGGAAGTTCAAAAAAGATAGTTAAATCCCAAATTTGCAATCTTGATTTTATTGATTGGCAGAAAGATGATCAAACAATAGTTGTATTCATCATGACCACTCTTTCGTGTTAAGTTCTGTTTCAGATTCCTCTAGCATTCTTGCAAAGGAGTTGTGGGATGTTTTGCATCACTAGTATGAAGAGATTTCTACTCCAAAGGTATATCAATTGAAAGCTAAATTTGCATATTTAAAGAGAGGTGATTCCTTCGTTGTTGATTATCTTTCAAAAATAAAAGTTATTGTGGATCAACTGGCAGCCATTGGGTTCTCCTTTGTCTAATGATGATATATGCATAAAAACTACTCATGGTTTGTGAGCGGAATATAATATGTTCATCACCGTGTATACAAGCACGACACAGTATCCACCTTTTGATCGCCTACGTACTATGTTATTGGTGCATGAGGCCATGTTCGGTTTGTCAGCTAGACCTCAAAATAATAAAGTAAATCATGAAGTAATGGTTGCTTGTAACGCCCCAAAATCCCTATCTTGTAATCTTTTAGGAAAAAATTAAATGCTTTGCAAACAATCCTTTTTTAGAGTTTAAAATGACAGTTCAACAAAAAAATAATGTTTGAAATAACAAGTCATCAGACCTTGGGTGCATTACAGGCAAACTTTCCTTTACGTAATGGATTTGTATCTCCATATAATCATTAAAACCACATAGATTCAAAACAAGGTTTTTGATAATTAAAGTTTATACAAAAAAAGAATTTCAAAGAAACCCTTATACAAAATTACAAAATGTGCTCAGGAGCGAAATAATAGAGAAAAAGTGGGATCTTGATATCATCACGTCATTGTGTCATTGCCTATCATATCAACCTAATCATCACTTGTATCCTATAAAACGAGTACAAAAATCTGGTAGGTGCATAGATATCAAAATTTAGAACAAGACTAACATATGCCTTATTCCTTTCGTGATATGCAGTTCAAAATAAGTAAAATGAGCATGATAAATCTTATTTTGATAATTAACTATCTTGAAGGTACACATAGAAAAAATATAGAAACAACTAAGACTACCTGGGGATTTGTTATTCTATGTATTTTAATACCCCAGACAACTATCTGAGACTGCTCCTAAGGAGACGGCTAATGACCGAGAGAGAATTCCTCAGAGGCCACTTATTTAAGGGGATGCATCCAAACTTCTGCATAAGTCATTGGGATCTACCACCTAGGATAATTTTTGGTAGTCTCATCCCCTAACTTTGATGACCGAGGACACTAAGTCATTGCTAGTCGAGGAGCGTAGTTGTTAACTTGTCCATCAGAGTTTTTGTACTAACTCATTATCTCTCTTGATGAAACCTAAGAAAAGAATGGGTATGTCAAGTTCTATTTTAACTGATGTCCCATTCTCCATGCTTTGGTCTTTTAAACGAAATCAAACATCTTGCCTATGAATGCAATCATCACCATTTATGTAATTTTCTTTTAATCATCATGCATTTTCGCATTATGTGGTTATCATAAATGTCCAGTCCAATCATCATAGTACTAACATGTCATGTATATTTGATAGTACCACTACGATAAGAAATATATTGGTTTTTCAAAAAGAAACCCCAACATTTGTTTAAAAATTTTAATGTTCCATGATTTAGACCAAAGAATATCCGAGTCATTTCAGATGCCAAAGAGAAGGACAGGATGTACATACCACCTAGGGCTACGTAGAGAAAAACTCAATTGCAAAAATGCAAATGCCAAATACTTGTTTTGATTTTCGAGACAACGAATAATACGAGCTTGAAATCTCGCATGTGAAATCCTTTTTAAAATAGAGACTTGGCGAGGATGCACAAATTTGCATCTTTAAATGCATGCATAATCTAAAGTGGGCAGGAGTACGTGAAACTGCATACGTTATAAAGTTATATAAATTTATATATAATACATATATAGTAAGGCATAAGCCTGTGCACATTGTAGTGCGACAGCAAAGTAAATGACATAAAGCAAGGCTCGATGTGCGAAACCGCACATCAAGCTAAATAAATTATATAAGTGATGCACGATGTACAAAACTGTATATCAACTAAATAAATTGCGTAAGCGATGTATGATGTACAAAACTGTACATCAGCTAAATAAATTACATAAGTGATGCATGATATACAAAACCATACATCTGCTAAATAAATTGCGTAAGCAGGAGCATGTGCACATTACAGCGCGCCAGCTAAGTAAATGATGTAATTTAAATTGACAAGAATACGACTATGTCCATGAGTTAAAAGCATATATATATATATATATATATATATATATATATATATATATATATATATATATATATATATATATATATATATATATATATATATATAACTTATAAGTATTCTGTCATTTGTTCTCGTATGCAACTTTTCCCTACCTCAGAGATGGTTTGATTTGCTGACAATTCTGAGCATAGGTTCTTAAAGGTTCATGCCTTGGTAAATGTATCTCGTCCATTGCACCGAAGTGGTACATTGCAAATGATTTTTATGGTACTATGTTAAGTTCTTGGATTTTGGCAAAAACGGCAATGATTGCATCACAACGGTCGAACTTGAACCCAGATCAAACAAACCGAATTGAGCTGAGCTTAGAGGAACTGAGTCAAACTCGAAGCAATCGAGCCAACTCGTGTGAGCGAGACTGAATCAAGCTAACCCGGTATGGCCTGACTCGAGACAATAGCAGTAGTAGTTGTTGCTTCTTAGATACAACAATGGGATGAGGGGTGGGCTCGGTGGTCAGGCCAAGCCTGACCTGGTCCCAACCTTGTGACAGGATCAAGCCTTGCTCGATCCTTCAAAAAGGGGAAAGGCCGAGAGGGGGGTTGACAACCCCGCTAGCCTGGTAGGAGCAACCAACGCATGCTACCCTGTGTGGCTGATTACTATCATAGGTTGTGGCTAGCCCACAACCTAATTAAGCTATTGTTGAGTCAAGCTCAATTCAAACCCAGCCGAGTCAAGCTCGATTCCTGTGTAAATGAGGAAAGAGGGCAGGTGAAGGGGGAAAGGGGCGATAGGGGAGTGACCTCAACCACCCCCTATCGGTTGTCCCACCAAAGCAACAGCAGCAGCCTATGGCTGCTACTGGAAACAAAAAGGAAGAGGGTGTTGGGCACCCTTTTTCCTGGCGAACCAGAGAGGAGGAAGGAGAGGGTGCGGCTTCGGCCGCCCCACATGGTCGGCAGGAGAAAAGAAAAGGAAAAAGGGGAGGGTACTCGGCACCCTCTCTCCTGGCAAGCCAGAGCCACCAGTAATGGTGGCGCTGGTCTGCCGGTGATAAATATGAAAGAGAGGAGAGGAGAGGGTGCTCGATACCCTTCCTCATGGCAATGGTGGCTTTGGTCTTTTGGCAACAGATAGGGAAGAAGAGGGATGAGATGTTGGTCAGCACCCTCCCTCTTGGCGAGGTCTAGTCTGTCGGCGATAGACAAGGAAGAAGAGGGGGGAGATAGAAATATTGATAGAGGGGGGATCATACTTGCTCCAGCGATTAAGAGAGACATTGTCGGGACTGGGTGCACCGACGAGAAGAAGAGGGAGACGAGGGGGAAAGAGGGAAACAAAGAGATGGGAAGGGTGTCGGGTTGCACCGGTGTGAGAAAGAGGGAAACGAGGGGGAAAGAGGGAAATAGAGAGGCGAGAGGCATCAGGGGGCTCAAAGGTGAGCAGGGGCGCCGACAAGGGGTGTCGGGCTTTGGTGTGGTTCAAGGAAAGAGTCAGGGTGACTCTGGTTTCGTAAAGAAAAAAAAACTGTGGAGGGTTTAAATAGACTATGGAAGGGAGGGTTCTGATCCAAAATATTTTTTTAAAGACACAGGTCTTACATTCTACCCGTCTTAAAAGAATTTTGTCCTTAATTTTTTTCTTCAAAAGTTATCTGCAAAAATCATAATCTAAGTTAATCGAGGTTAACGAGGATACATATATTTGTGTGTAAACCCAAACATATAAGCTCTTAAAGTGTTCAAGATAACTCATTTTCAAGAAGGATATTGAATACAATCTTTTTCTTCTAGGCCAATGAAAATATCTAAGCTGCTTACCACAGGAATGGAGGTAAGACGTTCTTCCTTATTAGTATCTTCTTGGATAGACAAGTGTTTTGTCAACCATGGGTATAGAAGGTAGAATAATATTTCTTTCACCCCAGGTGTTTGTCTTAGTAATTTTAGGTTTTGAGACAATGAGACCATTGTTGTGGTTATCAATAGGGACTCTAGAAATATTTAGTATTTTAGTGTTCTTATTATGTCAAACTTTGTTCATCATTGGATGAAAGTGGTGCACATGTATGTGCATTGCGGTGGGGTCTATGGTGACACGAGTGTTGGTAAGTGGAAAGCTCATGTCTTGCCTTTGGCATGCGGTAGCGGTACGAGGCAACACAACATTGCTTGAAAGCAACTCTACAAGAAAGCATTAATATGTATTGCATCTACTTAGCTTTATGCTTCATGATCCATGTCACGAGGGTCTCTCTAGACACCCGCAACCATGCGCCATGTTTCAGAGGTGCTATGCCACTCGTAACTTGTCTCAACTTTGTGTCAAAAAATAGAGGCGATTTATGCATAATTCATGTATCACGATCGAGTATTCTCCAACACAATCATATGTGGTGAACACATTCATGAAGTTAGAATACAGAAAGAAGCTACTTTATCTGAAGGTGCTATGTCGATGCCTACGCGGGCCTGCCCGAACTTCGGGGACGAGTATCTCCATGCACGTTGAAATCTTTGAGCCAAGATCAAAATCTCACTGACATATTCATATGTGGAGAAGACCCAGTGTGGTCATTTCGATGAAAAATGAAGTCTGCATTCAGAAAAACTATTGGGGATAAAAGTGTTGCATTTTTAAGTGGTATTAGGGTTCTTTCTATTACGAAGGGTTAGTGTCCATAACACCTATATAGGGGACCTTTCTCTTAACTTGCATTGGTGCACCATTATGCGGTCTTGAGTGGGCAAACCTTATATCTCGTGAGTAACACATCAGGGTGCATAGGGGTGCTCACGAGTATGTAAATTTCTCATGAGCATCTAAGGCATGCGTGAGGCTTGCTTTTCTGGCTCGCCTTCCACCCAACCTCACACCCTTGCGAGGGCTCGATAAGTCAATGTCGAGCGATGGTGATTCCTCTTGGCTTGAGAGTTTTACTATATCATAATAGCAACTGGCTTCGACTAGGGGTCGAAAGGCCTTCTGTATCGTAGCAGGGGGTTCTTCGTAGAGAATGTTATATGCTTTATGAGGCCTATAGGTCCCCAAAATCAATATGCCTTCCATTCAGTACGTTTCAAAAACTTGATACTCACTCTAATGTCTATGATGCTTATCCGGATATGTAGTTGGCTTTATGACCCTCGATTGCCTGTGCACTCGTCATAGGAAGGCAACACACCCATCCCTCGTTGGTTTGGATGCTTATATGCCAAAGACTTTGGCATCATTTTGCTATCAACCCGTTCAATATTGTTGCTTAAGACAATTACGTTGTGCTAAGCATGTATGAGATATGCACTACCCTGATTCCATGTTCGCTAGGCTAATGCAGCTCCTTGCTTCTAGGGCAAGTTGCGTGCTGCATGGTCCAAACAACCTATCAAGATCCCTTTCTGCATAAGATAGAAAATGCAGAAAAAATATTATGACAACTAGTATGAGAGCATACAATAATTGGTATCAGATCTTACCAAACTAGTATCAAAGCTGCCCCAAACTGTTGTCAATGTTTACTCATCAGTTTCAATCATCGTCAGAGTCGTCCAGACTATTATCGAAATAGAAACAGTCTTGGTTCACATTTTTTTATGCTAACTATTTGTTCTCTGTTGATATTGGTTGTGTGAACGCTTAAAGTTATCTGCATCATCTCTTACCAGTTAATTCATGGCAAATAGATTAGGACACAACACACCATAAGTGTGATCTATGGTGAAGTTTACACTTGAAAGTATATCATATTCATCGATGGTACTTGCAATATTGTTTGAGACATATTTTTGTATAATCAAGTTTCTAGATCCAGAAGTGACTCATATATTTCCTCCACTCCCTATTGCTTGGAGCATGAGAGTGATCATGCCTATTACAGACCCTTCTTCTATCAATGGATGTTGCTACCTATTTAGCGAGACAATTATGGGCTGCTTTGTATGATTTTATGGTGATTTTTGTTTTTATAGTTGCTCACTTTTGCATGGGATACTGCTCATCGATTGGGCATCTTGATGTGGTAACCTTTCTTTCTTCAAGCACATTAGGGAATGTGTTCTGATTCAGTCTAATATGTTTTTGGTAAGTCTCGCATATGGAGTTTGCTCGCATAATGATGCAATATGGGGAGCGTATAGCATAATTATTCAATTCTATGCACCTTCTTAGTGGGAAAGACTTATCAGAATGCCTTTCTTCTCCCACTCCACTTGGTCCACTCATTTGGCACCTTGCCATGGTGCCATGCACTCATTGATCATTGGGTTCATGTATGTTTCATATTGTCAACATCATATGCTTGGTTCATCTTCACTCAGTCAGTTTCTTAACCTACCTTGTGTCAGGTCACAAATAACATCGTCATGATTGCTAGCTCTTGGCATTTTATCCTTGCAGTGAGACTTGGTGTCACACCTCAATGACCGTCTTAGGGATATTCACCACTTCGTGAAGCCAAACCTTTATTTGGATGATGTGAGTATCCAGACGCTCTGTCACTCATCTCGTGTTCATAGAGCAAACACTTCATGCTACATCATTCAGAGGCCAAACCTCCACTTCTTTAGTGCATGTGAGTGAACTATGAAGACACTCAATGCTCAACCTGTTAATTGTGCTTCACTAGGAGAAGTTAATGCTCTGCAGCCCCTCCTCAAAGGACAATGTAGTTGTCAAAGGACCAACTCATATGCTAAAAGCTGCATCCTTTACTTGGCTCACATTACTACAATCTTTTGGGTCATTCATTGCTCGTTGTCGCGTAGCTTTGTTCAACAGGCCACTAAGGGTTGAAAGATGCTCACTCTACTCGAAAGATCAGAACACATTCAACATCAGCGGCCTTGTATTAGCCGCCTTGAAATTTCATGATAGCTTGTCTATGCCGCACATCTTTGTGGGTGACGATTCCCACACTCCTTGGTCGTTATTAGAAACTTCATGGTAGCTTCAACCTCCTCCTAGTTGGTGAAGTATCGATGATGATGTTGAGTTTATTCTAGTGGGAGAGAATATGATGAACTTTATTCATTAAGAGTGGTCATGTCACCACATTGCTTGGGTCACATATGCTTGTAGTCACATTGCTTTGCTCAATGTATCACCTCAGGTGCCAAACACCTGCTCAACTCTGGAAAACTGGACAACCTCCAACTTTGAAACTCCCTAGATGGATTGCTTATGCTGCATATCTTCGTTGGTGGTGATTCTCACATTGGTGCTTTATTAGTGGCATCCATATACCACACTCAAATGGATTCACACTGAGCTCCATCTCAAGATCTGACTCTACTCATCTGCCTTGCACACAGCCTTTTGAAGGATGGTTGTTCTACACTATCTTCTGCGGTTCTATTTTAGGATCCTCCTAATTGAAGAAGTATCAACGAGAACGTCAAGTTCATTCTAGTGGGGTGAATGTGTCTAACTTTATTCATCATCGACCGAAAGTGGTGCATGTGTGTATGCATATTGCAGTGGGGCCTATAATGACACACATGTTGCTAAGTGAAAAGCTCATTTTTGCCTATGGCATGCAGTGACGGCATAAGGCAACACAACATTGCTCAAAAGCAACTCTATAAGCAAGCATTAGTGTTCATTATATCTCAAGTGCTTATGCTCAACTCTATGGTTCATGCCATAGAGGTCTCTCTGGCCACCCGTGGTCATGTGCCATGCTTCGGGGGTATTACGCCACCTGCGACCCGTCTCAACTTTGTGTCCACAAATTAAAGCCTTCCATGCAAAATTCATGTGTCATGGTCGAGTATTCTCCAATACAATCATATGTAAAGAACGTGGCCGTAAAGTCAGAACACAGAAATGAGATACTTCATCCGGAGGTGTGATGCTAGTGCCTATGTAGGCCCACTTGAATTTCGGGTTTGCGTATCTCCATGTGTGTTGAGAATCTCTGAGCCAAGATCGAAATCTCGTTCACATGTTCATATATGGAGAAAACCCTAGTGTGATCGTCTTGATGAAAAATCAAGTATGCATTCGGGAACACCATTGGGTATAAAAGCATTGTGTTTTCAAGTGGTATTAGGGTTCCTCCTACTTTTGGGGTCAGCATTCATAACACCAATATAGGAGACCTTCCTCTTGACTTGCATTGGTGTAGCAACATGCTATCTTAAGTAGAAAACCCTTATATTTCGTGAGTAATACATCAGAGTGCTTGGAGGTGTTCACGAGCATACAAATTTCCCATGGGCATCTTAGGCATGCGCAAGCTCGCTCTTGTCGCCTGCCATGCTACCAAACCCGATGGGTACATGTCGAACAATGGTGATTTATCTTAGCTAGAGAATTTCACTATGTCATACTAGCAACTGGCTTCGACTAGGGGTCAAAAAACCTTCTCCATCGTAGTAGGGGTTCCCCGTGGGGTGTGCTATACGCTCTGTGGGGTTCGTAAGTCTCAAAAATTAATATGCCCCTCGTTCAGTGCATCTCGAGAACTCGTTGCTCACTCTAATGTTTGTAATGTTTATTCGGACGCATAACTGGTTGTACGACCCTCGTGCGCTCATCACAGGAAGATGACACTTGTCCCTCGTCGGCTTGGACACTCATACGCCAAAGACTTTGGCATCATCCCGCTACCGATCCATTTAACATTGTTGCTTAAGACAATTTCATTGTGCTAAGCGTGCATAAGATATGCACTGCCTCAAATCTGCTTTCGTCATGCTTACGTAGCTTCTCACCTCTAAGGCAAGCTGTGTGCCACATGGTCTAAACAACCCGCCAAGCTCACTCTTCGTGCGAGACAGGAAATGTGAAAAATAAGGTCATGACTTTATGCTCCCAACCTATAGGCTCTTCATTTTTCTCGTATGCTGACTAGGGGTGTCAACTGGTCGGGTTTACCCGGACATGACCCATACCAAACCCTATAGGGTCCGAACTTGAAAATCTTATTAATACATGGATCAGGTATAGTTTGTGAAATTGTATACCAGAACTAGGGCTTGACCCAAGTTTCGATTAAGACCTGCAATTTTTAATGTAAAAATGATGAAAAATAGTATTTAAATGGGTATGGACCGGGTCTGGTTCATGGAGTTCTTATCGGGTCCCAGTATGATTTCTCTTATGGTGGAACTGATTAGACTCGGGTTTAGACCCGATACCATACCCAAAAAATCGGGGCCTGGCCTAGTTCCACCTAGGTCTGAACCAAACTTGACCCATTGACACCCCTAATGCTCACACAAGTGGGCCTCAGTATTTTCCACCACCTATCACTTTTTGCGTAAATCCTTAGACACACCCCCTGTATGAAAGTTTTTCTCACGAAAAGGCTGAGTTGGAAGAATTTTTTAGAAATCTGTGCCCTTTCTCATGAAAGACCTTGACTTTTCATGGAAATAAAACAAACGGACGCTCAAGGAATCATACGGAACTTGGATAGCGTAGAGTTAAGCATCCACCAACTTTAGATGGGAGAGGCTCAAAGAAGAGGGGACTCACGTCTGAGGCTCTGGTCTGGACAGAAATTTTTAACTGATTAACCTGAAAAGGAACACACCCACCTTAACTAACAAATTAGCTAGGGTTCTTGTGGAGTCAAGTTTGTAGTCATTCATTCAAAGTTGGTAGGCAGCTTTGGCCCACATCATAAAGGAAAGAATCAAATGGCATGTAACCATGCTTTCTGGTCCCAAGACCTGTGGGCCAACGTGACGTCCGATCTAGGCCCGAGCATGGTCCATTTGACCAAGCCCTTGAGTCTTGAAATCACGCGCTCAAGTGTGAATATTTCATCATGTGATGACCAAGTTCATTAAATCCAAATGTGTTTACGAGGAACGTGTGCAACTCTGGCACCATTTTCTTCGCCAACTCCGGCACCATAAAATCCTATAAACACCAAATTGGCCCATCCAAGCCAAGTGAGTAAATCACTATAATTATTAATAAAAATACAAACAGGAAAATAAATTAATAAAACATTAATTGAATAGGAAAATGGGATTGCCAGATTAGCAAGCAAATAAATTAAATGACTAAAACCACCGAGGTTGTATTCCATGTGGTAAGCAGGGTACTGTGCCAAGCTGAAGACCCAGGTTCGAATCCCTCTGCTACATGGGGCTTAAGAGATATCTGTTAGAGGTCTGCTTAACCCCGGCTTGCCATTAAAAAAAAAAAATTAAATTAAATGAGCAAAACATAAATAAATAATTGATATCAGAAATGAATAAATAGGTTGATGTGGACTCTTAATGCCGTGAGGTACAAAGAGTGAGGTGCACCTTTTGAAAGCACGGCCATTATTTCATTTCCTGTTTTACATGGCAAGTGTTACTTTTACTGGACGCAATCATAGAAGCTATATAACCAACGGGGGGCTCCGCGTGGTTGGTAGGAGCTATCATTGCACGTCTCCTTATGGTGGGACGTTGCAGGTTCAAAACCCAGTGGTAAGTTGAATAATAACTAACTAAACCCAGTTCCCTTTCTAAAAAAAATCATAAAAACTATAGATGGGCTTCACTCTTCGGCAAGTGATAACGCAAACGTAGTTCACATGAAAGCCACGCTAAAAACCTTAATTGAAATAGACTGTGATGTTTTCTGTACGTTGCTCCTTGGATTAAGACCACCCTCAACTTTCCAATGCACCAATAATATATCTGAATATATATATATATATATATATATATATGTATGCTGTTAATTATTACCTTAATGAGTGCGCTTGCGTGTGTTTGTGTAGTGTTAAATTTTGGCCACCACTAAACTTATTGTGGTCATTGTCAATGGCTTTCAAGAGTCGTATATCTTTGAAGGCATTGTCACCATCTTTTAAGGGAAAATTGTGGATCTCTCGTGATAAATGGGGTTGGTTGAGGCCATTTTGACGAGTGTATGTCTTGTGTAGGGAAATTAAAGCCATCAGTCACTGGTAGTAGCGATCAGCCAATTAGGGTCGTAATAATCAAGGAAGAAAACCTTACTGGACTCCATTTGAGTGATAAATTTGAGAAAGTGGTGTCCTTCATGACTTTCGGTAGTAATGAACAAGGTTGTTAAATGCGATGAGGCGAAGCTAGGCGTTGAACATGTTATGAAGCGGCGTAAGCTTTATGATCAAGAGAGTAGGTCTCAATTCCGGTCGCGGAGAGAAGAAGTCCCCCCGCCCCTCGCCGAAAACCTCGTCAGAGGGTATCAGCTCTGCTTCCCGACGGGTCTGTGACTCTGTGCAGGTTACAACAACGGTCGAAAGAACTCAGTCTATTAAACTCGCTCGAAGCTTTTGCTTTTTTCCCGGCCAATAAATCCAATTTCTGGCCACGAAGAGAAGAAATTTCACCATAAATCTCGCCGAAATATCCTCCTCTGCTCATTGTGTAATTGTTTTCGGTTTTAGCCACAGATCGGAGGAGGCACCGACGCTTCAGGTATTGAGTGTGCGCCTCAGTACCTTGAGCGTGCGCCTCACCTGTGAGGCGTAGGCTTCAAGTATTAAGGCGTACGCCTCTCACAACACTGGTAATGAAACCACAATCAAAGTCATCCACTGATTGGAGAGGCGTTTTAAAGACTTCCCCTATCAGACCAAGCCACAAAGGCGCCATTTAATTTGATCTTGGCTGAGATTGGAAGATTCAACTGCCTAAACCATCTGATCAGCTCTTTTAACTTTGATCCGAGTTGATTATAAAAAAGAAAAAACTTTGATCTGAGTCAATATGAACTTACAAAATAGAGCCCAATGTTGACAGTCATTATAACTTAGAAACGAGTCACAATCAAGGCTCAACCTACATTAATGGCCGTTAATATTGACTAGCTAAACAATGATCATGCTTAGGGCTGGTAAACAAGCCGAACTATCCAAACAGGGCATTTTCAGGCTCGTCTCATTTATCAATGGACTGAGCTTGTATTCATGTCGAGCTTGGCTCATCCCTGAATGAGACGAGTAGAACACAAGCTGACTGTAAAAACATTATATATATAGACACAAGCTGAATACCTTGTGTTTGAGCTCAACTCGTTTAAGCTAAATGATCTGTTCATGGCTTGGCTCGTGAGCTATACGAACCAATCAGGAACGAGTTCGTGATGAGCTGAGCTAAGTTTGATGGGACGTCACAAGTTCAAAACCCACGAGTGGCATCGCAAGGTCTAAGCTTGATGTACTCTCCTGTGGGCAGGGGAGGGGCTCAAAGGTTTTACGAACCCGTGATAGTTTTTTTCTTTTTTTTAAAGATGAGCTGAACCGAGCCGAGTCACGAGCTACATGGTTCGTTTACCAGCCCTAGTTACGATTGTGGCTTAAAAAAACATAAATACTGCTCTCAGTTTACCACCGACAGCCCAATCGAATCAACTGATCGATGACGTGATCATTGAGTCACAAGCATTGGAAAACGTGGTAGATTAGGATCAATAAATAACCTATGAAACTTAAAAAATGTTGATAATTATTTGTCTTACATCAACAAGAGCTCGGTCAATTCACAAGGCCTCTAAAATATCCATTTCAATTTCCAAATCGAATCAAGTTTGTGGCATTCGCATCACATCGAGTGAAACATAAAATCAGCCTTTCACGCTATAATCCAACGTCGTGGTTCGTGAACAAAGGGCATGACAAGTGTTGAAGCTCATGAACTTGTTTTTTTTTTTTTTACGACAGAGAAAGCTGGGGTTAGGCAACACCTAACAGTTATACATCCGTACCATTGGGAATGAACTTGTTTCTGCTTGGAGTCCACCATTCTGGTCAGAATTTTGAGTTTGGTTTGGTCAAATGCGCCAAAAACACATTTGTGTGGTACATGTACACTTTTAGCACCAATATATGAGAGGGAGAGTCATAAATCTCTCTCTCTCTCTCTCTCTCTCTCTCTTTTGGCCAAAGATTCATGAGCGTGAATTTGAAAAACCTGGACAGAAAAAACTCGAATCCCCTGTGCATCACACGCATGATTGATTCAATTTATCGATTAGAGATGTGAGGCCACGTTACCAATGCTCCTATATAACCTAAGTCAAGCGGCCCATATTGACATAAGCACATTTGGTGGTCATAGCTTGGAGGCTAGATCAGGTGCAATCATACAGCACATTTTTTTATGTGCTGCTCCACCTGCGCACCCTCCATCTTGACCATACAGCATGTCATCTGTGGGGTCCAATAGCAGATGGTGAGTGCTCAGGTGCTAGCACATTTAAAATGTGCAATGTGATTGTCACGGGCTAAAACTGAAGGCCTCCCATGACGTGCCCCGACGGAACAACCTTTCAAGTGCACAATAAAAATCGAGCAAAATGTTACTCATCAAGCACGTGAACGCAATAGCACACACATACACAATCACATAAAAAAAGCGAAAAGACAAAAGAACATAGAAAAAGACAAAAAAATAAAGACATATTAGCAAGTTAACAAGTATTGAGAGACTATAAAATCACCTTCTACCCGGGGATCCTTAGGCTAAAGGTCATTACATGCACTACAAGAAAGCAAAAGAGGTAACTACATCAAGCAACAAAAGCAAAAAACTTGGTCGTCTAAAACACTCTCTCCCGCCTAAGTTGGCATCGTCTTCGACAATAATCATGAGTGATACTTTTTCATAAGTTGTCGGTGCTTCCACATACTGATCATTTTTGTAAGACCCACAAATTTTCAGCAAAAATTCTGAATAAATTCATGAAATATTTTATGTGAAAATAACTTATGAACCCGAAATGTGAAACAAATTGATTTCAATGAACTAATTATACTTATGGCGTTCGTATCATCACAAATATATGCTCAAACAGTCAAAGAGTCATAACTTTCTCTCTGAGTAAAATTAGAATATTTCAATGAGCCAACTTTTTTAGTTTCATCGATACAAAAAGAATGACGTAATCAAATTTTTTTGTGAAAAAAAAATGATGAAACTTCAAAAAAATCATGAAACCCAAAAAAAAAAAAATGGTGGGCCCCACATAAAAATATCTCAAAAAATATCTTGTAGGCCTTACACAAAAGAAATCACTTGCCTTTATCCTCAAAGAGAGGGCTAAAAGGGTAAAAAGGATAAGCCTTATCCTTAAAAGGATAAGGCTTATCCTTAAGGAAGCTTAAAGAAGCCTACACCCTTTGCCTATAAATGGGAACTCCCTCCCTTTTTAGAAAATTTGACTCTCCATTCTTTTTCTATCTCTTTCTCTCTCTAGAACCTCCCCTACCTAACCTAGCCTAGCCTACCTGAGCCCACTTAACCTGTTTCTAACCTAGCCTGAGTCTGCCTAATCTAGTTTGAACCCAATTGGGTCTAGTCAAGATTGATCAAGATAGTCTCCTTTGGTCCTAGCCTAGGTTTGACCCACCTAACCTAGACTGCTTGAGCTAAATCCGGACCCACCTGACTCAGTTGACTTGGACCAAACTCAGTTGGGTCAAGACCACTTGGTCTTATCAGCTTGACCTGCACTTCCTTTTTCTCAACTAGGTCAAGCCCATCTGACTTAGTTTAGCCTCTCTAAAGAAAGTTTGAACCCAGTTTAGCCAAAACTAGGCTTGAAGCGGGCTAAAGCACAACCAAAGCTATTTTCTCTTGTTGGAGAGTAAGTTTGCATGTCGATTTCTCTCTATCAAGTGATTGTTAATTGTTGTGGTATGGTATAAACCGTATACATTCTTAAAAAGAGTATCTGACCCTAGTCCTTGATTTACACCCTCTAGGACACTTCGGTGTTCACGTACGTACCCTCGTGACTATAGTTAGATATTTTTCGATAAAGGCTCTGGCTTTCTGTAGTATATATGTATTTGCTTATGCATTTGAGATTGTTGTTACGTTGAACGATGTCAAAGCTCTTGTTTTTTGCATATTACATATATATGTATTTGCTTATGCTTTTAAGATTAACATCGCATCAAACGATGTCAAGGTTCCTGCTTTCTGCAATTTGCTTATGCATTTAAGATTGTCATCGCATCGAACGATGTCATGGCCCCTACTTTTTGCAAATATATATATGTATTTTCTTTCTACAAGTTATTTAGTTTGGTTTTTCCCACCAAACATTACATATGCTTTCATTTACGTTGTCGCGCTATATCTCACAGACTCATGCTTATATTATATATAGCTGCACATAAATGAGCATTCAAATGACGATCAACTCCTGTCACCAATGTGATTTCATATGTCGTTCCTCGATCAAGATTCTGATTAACGAAAGAAGCCCCTATTAGAAAGGTTTTACTCTTTCACAAAACTGTTTTTTTGTAAAAACCTAAGTCACTTGCGCATGGCCTAGCTAAGGCCTAAGGTTTCAATAAACTGTGGTAGATGCAAAGTACGCATAATGGTGCATATCTATCTCTGAGTTAAGCATAGTATTTCCTCTGTCAAAGAGAGAAAGTGATGCTGAAATTTTTGAAAAGATGATCATTGAGATTAAAAGAACACACACTTTTTTTGTTAAAGAGAGGAAGTGCTGTCGAAATTTCTGAAAGAAACTCAATCAAGCTTAGAAAGAGCGTAGCATGTACTTCGTCAAAGGGAGGAGATGTTGCCTAATTTTTGTCAAGTACTTTCTATAAGTAGAAAGGGTCGTCTTGCTTCCTCAGCTAAGCAAAGAAAGTACTACCGAAATGTTTGGCAAAATACTTGCCTGAACTAGTTTAAATAGCATGATGATGCTCATGTTATCAGAATGCTATCGGAATGGCTTATTCCACCTTCACCTGTAAGGGCTAATGCGCCAGAGTAGTTGTCGCACCTTGAATAGGCCAAGTACTTGTTACGATTACCTACACCGAGTAGTCGATCTGAAGTGATCGTGGCATATGCATGCTCATATGAAATATTGTTGTACAACTAAACTTGTAAAGTCCAGAGTGCCGAAGTTCGTTGTTCACTTAAAAGAGGTAAAGTGCTCGTGAAGGTCGTAGATGCCGAGAGCAGAGACATGCATGCATATGAATAAAACTTGATGATAGTGTTTAGACTACACAGTTGGATCGTGCTTCAGAATACTGAATGGAGTTGGGGCACGTATTCCCTCATTACAGAATGCACTAGTTGCCCAAGTGGCATTCGAATGTCTTATAAAGAATGATTATGCCATCGAACTCCTTCAAGACTTACGCTAGTCGTGGCAGACGGTGATGGTACAACCATGAGTGACACATATTTATTATGAACCAAAGAGTTCAAGGGACTTTCTCGTCACTCAAGAGATGTGGTAGTCGGGTTATCCTTAAGATCTAAAGATTGAACCCCACTACTACAGTAGAGGATGCATCTGAAATGACCTGGTGGGATAAACTTCGTATGAGTTCTATT
The DNA here is from genome assembly GCF_984573655.1 of Nuphar pumila. NCBI lineage: Eukaryota > Viridiplantae > Streptophyta > Magnoliopsida > Nymphaeales > Nymphaeaceae > Nuphar > Nuphar pumila. The sequence continues at coordinate 50,089,421 of NC_143265.1, read as the reverse complement.
GCCTATTATGGATAGGGTCATTAGGTTTCTGGGGTATCTAAAATACATAGAATAATAAACCCCTAGATAGCTTTGTTGACACTGAAGATAAGTTCTTCTATGTACCAGGGGGTGAACAAGTTAATATCAAAATAATGCATTAGTTCTATGTTCAGTGATGTATGAATGAATAGGCATTGTTCTGATAATTCTTGCATAACCTTGTGGAAGGTATTCAGATCAGTATACTACTGGACTGATAAGACAAAGACCCGTGTTGTATCTGCACGACTGAGCTAAGCTCACAGAGCTCTTGTGTAGATTCATGGGATACGGATGTGCCAAGTCTTGAAGACTTGAGCTTGATGTTTTAGTTGAGGCCCTGAAGAGGCTTATGTGATATATGCCAAGTCTTTGAGACTTGAGCGAAATGTTCAAATTGTGGCCCTGAGAAGACTTTCACGATATACGCTAAGTCGTAGAGACTTGAGCGTCGTTATTGTGAACTATGACTCTAAGTGGTCCATGTATTTTCATGAGTTTATACTTTATTTGAATGCTTTCCTACCAGACCAGCAATGATTCTGACCCCGTTTAATGGGGAATACAAGTATTGAACCTGCGATGCGATATGTGAAGCAATACGGCATCAAGTTCTAGGGTTTCTCTAAACAGTATTGTATTGCTTCCTTTATAAAAATCAGTTTCATAGAATACTGCTTTTCTAAGCAGTGATGTTTGTAATAAAAAACTCATTTTTATAAATAAAACACTTTGGTGGTCAACGAGTGCTTGGCCACATACCTGTAACTTTTCCGGTGTTTTCTAAAATCGATGACTCATTATCATCCATTTTCGCTGCTAAAAATCTTTTCTAAGTTTCGCTACAAAGAAAAAAGAAATCCATGAATTTTTTACTAAGTAATGTTTTGAAAATCCAGGGTGTTATATGTACACGCTTTGTGATGGTGAAGGGCCACCATATTTGCAAATGAGGCATCGGTGATGACCTCGAAAGATAGTATTGTGCTCGGGGTAAAGCTTCACCAACACCTTGTCTCCTATGCTAAACTCTGCAAGTTGAAGCTTCTCATCTGCCCATTTCTTCGTGCGCTTTGCTGCCTTATTGAGATATACCTTCGCCAACTCTACTTAGTCCTATCAGTTTTTGAAAAACTGGTATGTGTATGACGCTTTCCCATGTCCACATGCAGTAAGAGAGTGAGAAGTCCGCAGTTGTTGCCCTCTTGCAACTTCAAACGGATTATGGCTGGATGACTAACTTTTCTGGAGATTATAACAAAATTGAGCAACATCAAGCAAGTTCACCCAATTTCTTTGGTTAGCACTCACAAAGTACCGAAGATACACCTCCAATATGCCATTAATTTGTTTCATTTACCCATTAGTCTGGGGTTGAAAGTTGGTGCTAAAATGCAAATTTGTTTCTAGCGATCAAACTACCTTACGCCAAAACTTCTCAGTGAAGCGAGCATCTTGATCACTAATAATGCTCTCTAGGATTCCTCAATACTTTACTATATTCTACACGAACAACTTTGCATTGTTAGCAGCTGAGTAGGTGGCAGCGGCATGAATGAAGATAGCATACTTCGAGAACCTATACACAACCACAAGAATTGAATTGTAACCTTGTACCTTCGGCAGAGTAACAATGAGGTCCATGGTGATGCACTCCCACGGATGGCTCAGCACAGACAATGACTCCAACAATCCTCCTAGTCTCTGGTTTATAGCTTTGTCTTAGTGGCAAATCTAGCATGTCTGCACATAGGCATCTATATTGTCTCACATCTGTAACCAATAATACACATGCTCCAATAATGCCAACGTCCTCTGTTGTTCTGGGTGACCAGCCCAGCGTGTGTCATGACACTCCGGCATCAAGTCCCTTCACAGAGTTCCCTACCGCAGAATATATAGACAATCCTCAGTGGTGCGATGCAGATTATCTTCAAACTAAAATATCTGGGTCTTCCCTTCCTTTATCAACATGATAATCTATTATGCCCTAGGATCATTCTTCAATCCTTCTCAAACCTGTTCGAAAAGATCACTTATCAATTGGTTGATGCTACATTTCTCTTCATGCAATGCTGCGAGTTTCACCTTCCGACTTAAGGCATCTGCAACGACATTGGTTCTGCCAGACTTATACTCAAGGATCATATCAAATTCTGTAAGAAATTTCTGCCAACGAGCTTGCTTCAGACTCAACTTCTTCTAAGTCTGGAAGTAACTCGCCACGTTGTCAGTGCACACAATGAACTGCAACCCTAGAAGATAGTGTCTTCACACATGGAGGCAATACATGATAGTTAATGTTTCTCGCTTATGCACAGTGTAGCATCACTCAACGAGCATCCTTCATCTTGCTGCTCTTAAAGAAAATGGGATGTCCTTCTATAGTAACACCCCTCCAATTATGATGTCAGATGCATCGGTCTGCATTTCAAATAGTTTATGATAGTCAAATAACTTCAACACAAGCTCCTCAGTCAACACGTGCTTTAGCTTCTCAAAAGCTTCTTAACAAGAATTAAACCACATCCATGGATTATTCTTCTTCAGCAGATCAGTGAGCGGGGTAGCAATCAAAGAATATCCTAAATGAATCATCGATAATAATTGGCAAGTCCCAAGAAAGAACACAACTCTAAGACTTTCGCAGGTGGCTCCCACTCTTGAATTGCCCTGACCTTCTCGTGATCCATTCTCAGCATTTCTCCTCCCATAATATGTCCAAGAAAATACACTTTTTTCTAGCCAAATATGCACTTTGCTCGCTTCATGTACAACTCATTATCCTTCAGAGTCTGGAACACAATATGAAGGTATTGAACATGCTCTTTCATAGAATTGTTGTACACTACTATATTATTTAGGTAAACCACGACAAACTTGTCAAGGTGCGGGTAAAATGTCTTATTCATTAGTATAGAGAAGGTTGCAGGTACGTTTGTGAAGCCGAATGACATAAAAAAAACTCGAACGCCCCATACCATATCACACAAGTGGTCTTGGCTTCATCCCCTTTGATAATTCTAACCTGTAAATAGCCTGATCACAGATCCAACTTTGAGAAAACACAAGATTTACCCAACTGATCAAACAAGTCCATGATCAAAATAAGCAAATACTTGTTCTTCACAATCAATTTATTCAATGCTCGATAATCCACACACAAGCGCTTCGACTCGTAATGCTTTGCTTGGAATATCATAGGTACTCTAAAGGGTTCTTTGGACAGTTGAATGATCTCGGCTTCTAGCATACCATCTAACTATTTTTACAACTCCACTAGCTCGACAGTTGCCATATGGTATAGTTCCATAGCAGGTGGTCACGAATCCAACACCAGATCAATATCATGATCTACCTCTCTTCATGGAGGTAGCTTCCTCAACAGTTAAGCAAGCATAACACCACCGAACTCCTTCAATACTGGCATGAAGGTAGTTGGGATGTTAGCAATACTCCCCTCTTCATCAATCTTGTGGATTGTCTTGAGACCCTTTTTCAACTGGAGTGCGGATACTAAGAGTTCACAAGGCTTCACCATAGGCAATGCGACAATCGTGCAAGGCTGCTTCTCATCCTCAAAACTGACAGCATTCGGATGAGACGTCAACACAACCTTTTGCTTCGAAGGAACTCCATACATAGGATGACCCTGAAATCATCCATTGGTGATATAAAAAATATGGTCCTTCTAGACCAACTTAGAATTCTCACCAGTGCATCGCAGACAACTCCATAAATAGGCTTGGCTTCGAAGTTGACTGCCTTCATATGACTCTATTTCTTTTTCTATTGTATCCCCAATCGCTCTGCCTCTTCAAGAAAAATAAAATTATGCATGGCATCCGTGTCAACCATGCCTTGATGAGTCGCCCACTGAAAAGGACTTTCAAGTATATTAGCTCTTTGCTCACAAGTGGTCTGACAATAGGTGTCACCTTCATCGCGTTCATTTGCATTACTCTAACAGTCGGTTGCTCTGCGATGACACTCCTGGCTTTAGCCTAGATGGCATTCGCAACACTAGGCTCACAATTATCTTTGTTTCCTAGACCATGATTCCTGTTCAGATAATGATTTGCCTAGTGATCACTATGGCATATGTAATAATCCCGACAATGATAATTTTGCCTTCAATAGTTATTATTTCTCTGTTGGTTATTATGTTGTCCCTCTTGCTAGCCACGATTTTGTTGGTTATCACTCTGTTGGTTTCCATTACCATCATTGTTTCTTCGGTCATTCCTTCGATTCTTGCTTTAATTATATTATGATCATTCTTGAATTATTTCACTACAAGAAATCTGTGAATTAGTGACGGACGCTATCCGTCGATAGTCTATCGCAAATATGTCACTAATCCATTTAGCGATGGATTGGCGATGACTTAGCGATGGGTAGCATCCATCACAATTTCCTGATTGCTAATTAGCGATGGAACTGATCTATTGCTACTTCTGTCGCTAATTCACGATGGATTAGTGAATGTCATGATCCATCCTTAAATAAGGACTGATTTGGTTTTGTGACAGATACATATCCGTCGCTAAAATTTTACGATGGATACATTTTTGTCACTAAATTTTGTCACCCAATTAACGATGGCGTAGTGACGAATTATATTTCATCTCAAAACATTGGCTGATTCAGTTTTTGAGACAGATGAATATTTGTCCCTAATCCGTCGCTATATTTGCAATGGATATTAGCGACGAAAAATATCCATCACTAATCTGTCACAAAATTAAAAAAAAATAAAATAAAATTTATTTGAAATAGAAATATTGAGAAAAGTTCTCATTATACAATTTATATAACATGTGTATAAAAAACAATGTACACATAAAAAAGACATATATAAAGTAAGAGAAACAAATTTAGCACAAGCTATAAATAAAACAAATTTAACAACCCACTATAATCCTCATGAAGTACTAATCAGTTACAAGTGAACATATACAAAGAGTTTTGTTTGAAACAGCAAGCACTTGCAACAAATTCAATACATGAATCTAATCATCACCAAAATTTGGAGTATCATCCTCTTCATTGTCTCGATCTGCCCCTTCATCCATGCCTGCATCAGCTCCTCTACGTTGATCAACTCCAACATCCTACAAGAGAACTAAAATGTTAGTATTGATAAACAAAATATAATGAAATAAATTATATGCAATGTACCTAATCTAAGGAAATCAAAGTAATATAGCTGAATGACACATAGACTAGCAATAAAGTGAAAAACATTAACAACATTCATATGTGTTTTAAGGCTGACAAAAAAAATCATAGTGATGCAATCATGCATATATGTGTTCTAAGGTTGTCAAAAAAATGTCATAGTGATTCAATCATGCATAATTGGTTTATAAGGCTGTCAAATAAATGTATTATGTATCACTGTCACGGGCCTATTTCCTTCAATGGGCCAGCGCGGCGCGACGGTCCTTCCTTACCGCCGCAAGCCTACTCGTCAGCTCGCTTGCCGGTCGCGGAAGCTGATGATCAGAGTGCAAGAGAGCAAGAGAGAATAGAGGGAGAGAAGTTGCAATCACAAGAAGCAATCACAACGAGGGTGAACAAAAGAAAGCTCAACGCATTTGATTCATTCACAATTTTGCCCGCAGGCTATTACAGTTCAAGTATACGGGCTGCCCCTTCGGGGTATTAATTCACCTGAACCGGGCAGCTTACATCAGACTCAACAAAAGCAAAACAGACTCTAAGCGCAACTATACACTGTAAGTCGCAAGGGAACATGCTCCCCCCTTCAAATCATGCGCCGTCCTCGGCGCCATCTGTTTCGTGGTAAGCCCTGACTTCAGCCGGGTAGCGGCTGTTCATTTGAAATGCAGGCTCCCACGTTGGTTCCGCTGTTTCCTCCCACTGCACCAAGTATTTCTTCGCTTGCCCCAAGTAGTTGACCTTGTGGCGAAGGATCTGACTGAGGTGCTTTTCGGCCCGTTGTGCTGCCGGGGCCCTCTGCATGATGGGAGCGCGTTGCGGCACATTGCGTTCCAGGTCTCCATCATCTGGATGGAACTGCTTGAGGTTGCACACGTGGAACACCGGGTGCACCTTGAAGTCTGGGGGCAACTCCAGCTTATAGGCTAGCTTGCCCACCTTCTTTGCGATGGTGAAGGGTCCCTCATACTTTCTGAGTAGTCCGCGGTGCCGCCCGCGGAAGATGCCTGTGCGACCAGGATATAACTTCACCAACACTTGGTCCCCAACTTGGAACCCTGCGGGCCGACGGTGTTTGTCTGCCCACTTCTTCATTCTCTTTGCCGCTTTGTGTAAGAATGCCTTCGCTAACTCATTTTGCTCGTGCCAGTCGCGAACAAACTGATAGGCGAATGATGGCCTTCCCTTTTCCTGTGTGGCAAGAGTGTGCGGGGTCAGTGGCTGCTGCCCCGTGGCTATCTCGAACGGACTGTGGCCTGAAGACTCGCTCTTCTGCAGATTATAACAAAACTGTGTCACATCAAGGAGCTTCACCCAATTTTTCTGATTGGCACTAACAAAGTGCCTAAGGTACTGCTCCAGGATCCCGTTGATGCGCTCTGTCTGCCCATCTGTCTGCGGATGGAAGCTAGTTGAAAACAGCAACTCAGAGCCTAGTAGCCGAAATACTTCACGCCAGAACTTGCCCGTGAAGCGAGCATCACGATCACTCACAATGCTCTTTGGTATGCCCCAGTGCTTCACCACATGCTTTACGAACAACTCTGCAGTCTTCTCTGCAGGGCACTCCTTAGAAGCCGGGATGAAGGTGGCATACTTTGAAAAACGATCCACCACAACTAGAATAGAACTGAGGCCCTCTACCTTTGGCAGACTAACAATAAAGTCCATGGAGATGCTATCCCATGGACGTTCTGGAATTGGTAGAGGCTCAAGGAGACCGGCAGCCTTCTGATTTGTCCCCTTATCTTGCTGGCAGATGAGGCATGTCCGCACATACCCCTCAACGTCGTCTCTCATCTGCGGCCAATAGTAGCCGTGCTCAAGGAGTGCTAAGGTCCGCTCCTGACCAGGATGGCCGGCCCATAGTGTATCATGGCACTCCTTGAGTAGCTCTCGGCGAAGGCTTCCCCACCGTGGTACAAAGATGCGTCCCCCTTTTGTTATGAGGAGGCCATCTTGTAGCCAAAATCGCCGAGTCTTCCCTGCTTGCGCTAGAGAAACAAGGTGTTGTGCGGTCGGATCCTGCTGCGTACCCTCGCGGATGCGGCTCAGCAGTGCACCCTCCAAATGCACTTCAGAAGACTCCGCACGCGCAGCTGCCAGTTCAGCCCTACGGCTCTGGGCATCCGCCACAACATTGGTCTTTCCAACCTTGTACTCCAAGGCAAAGTCGAACTCAGCCAAAAACATCTGCCATCGAGCTTGCTTGGGCGTCAGCTTCTTTTGCGTCTGAAAATAGCTCGTGGCCACATTGTTCGTCTTGACGACGAACTCGGCACCCAAAAGGTAGTGCCGCCAGGTCCTGAGGCAATACACAATGGCGGTCATCTCACGTTCGTGCACTGTGTACCGCCTCTCTGCATCCTTCAGCTTACGACTCTCATATGCGATCGGATGCCCGTCTTGCATAATAACTCCGCCAATGGCAAAGTCTGAGGCATCAGTGTGGACTTCGAAGGATCTCGAATGATCAGGCAGTCGCAGTACTGGCTCTCTCACTAAGGCTTTCTTCAAGCCCTCGAAGGCATCTTGGGACGCTCCTGTCCAGAGCCATACCCGTTTTTTCTTCAACAAATCTGTGAGGGGCGCAGCAATGAGGGAATAACCTTCGATGAAACGTCGATAATAATTTGCCAAGCCGAGGAATGACCGCAATTCTGGCACTTTGCTTGGCGGAACCCATTCCTGGATGGCCCTTATCTTCTGCCCATCCATACGCAGCACACCACGCCCCACAACGTGGCCAAGGAAGCTGATCTCCTCCTGCCCGAAGAGACACTTCTCTCGTTTAACACAGAGGTCATTCTCCTTCAGCACCTGAAACACTGTTCGCAAGTGCCCGACATGTTCCTCCATGTTACTGCTGTAGATCACGATATCATCCAGATAGACTACCACAAACTTGTCTAAGTAAGGGTAGAAAATCTGGTTCATTAAAGTGGTGAATGTGGCTGGAGCATTTGTCAACCCGAATGGCATTACTAGAAATTCGTAAGCACCATAGCGGGTGACACAAGTTGTTTTCGGCTCATCACCTTCGGCAATCCTCACCTGCCAGTAACCTGATCGCAGATCTAGCTTGGAAAAGATACGGGCACTGCCTAGCTGATCGAACAAGTCTGCTATCAATGGCAATGGGTACTTGTTCTTCACCGTGACCTTGTTCAAGGCCCGGTAATCCACACATAACCGTTTAGAGCCATCATGTTTCATCTGAAAAAGGACCGGGGCACCAAATGGGGCTTTTGATGAACGAACAATGCCTGCGTCCAACATCTCGTCTAGCTGCCTGCGCAGCTCCTTCAACTCTGCTGGCCCCATACGGTATGGAACCATTGCGGGAGGCTTTGCTCCCGGGGTCAACTCAATCTTGTGGTCGACCTCGCGTCTTGGCGGAAGACGCTTTGGCAATTCCGGAGGCATCACCCCCCGAAACTCCTCCAATAGAGGGGCTAGGGTCGGCGGCACTGCTACTTCTACCTTCCCTTCATCTGCACGCACTGCAACTAGGAATGTCTGCTCCCCATGCTTGACACCCTTCTTCAGTTGCATTGCTGATAACACTGAAGACTTGCCTTTCTGCGTAAGGCACTGCACTGTGTGGGACAGGTCTGATCCCATGATCGTCAACGTGTTAAACTTTGGCAGCATCATCACATTCTGGCTTCGCAGAAACTCCATACCCAGAATCACCTTGAAATCGTCCAGGGGCACCACAGAGAAGTTAGCTTTGCCGACCCAACTCCCCACTTGAGTAGCCACATCTCTTGCTTCACCAAGAATGGGCTTGGCCTCAGAGTTTACTGTTTTGATAGTCCTCTGCTTTGGCCCAGTTTTCAAGCCCAATCGCTCTGCCTCTTCCTGCGAGACAAAGTTGTGTGTGGCCCCGGAGTCTACCATTGCCGAAGTAGACTTTCCATTCATAATGACTTCTACGTACATAAGTTCCTTACTGACCTGCATGTTCTTAGCTGCGCAACTTCTAGCTGCGTTAATCGATCGCATGGCGCCCATCCTCGGATGCATGGTCTCAGTGTCACTGCCTTCAGTATCGCTGCATTCTTCCTGTGCAGCATTGGCTTGCCCGTCGTCCTTTACAAGGCGCTTTGGGCATTGCCGGGCGATATGTCTATCACCACAGAACCAACATGTCACAACCGCACCCTTGTTGCTGTTGTTATGCTTTGTGTAGTTCTGTTTCTTTTCGGATTGATGGCGTGTCGACGCCTCACCTTTATCGTTGCGCTGCTCATCCTTCTTGCCTCCGTGGTCAGGCTTCTTCCCAACTTTGGTTGATGGGGTGAAAGGTTTGCGCTGAGTATCAACTAAGCGGTCCGCCGCCACATATGCATCTTCCAAAATACGGGGGTTGCTCCTTTCCACTTCGGACTGTGCCCATGGTTGAAGTCCCACAATGAACCAGTTGAGCATGTCGTCTTCTGGCATGTTAGGTATCTCCAGCATAAGCTTCTGGAACGTTCGGACATAGTCTTGCAACGAACCAGTATGTTTGAGTTCACGAACCATCCGGTAAGCCTGTCTCTGCGCATTTCTTGGCATGAAGTAGTTGCGCAACTCTACTTTGAAGTCGTCAAAGGTGTCTATCACACATTGACCCCTCTCCATGTCATTGCGCTTCCGCCTCCACCAAGCGATAGCATCACCATCAAGTAAGGCCGCTGCAGCCTTGATCCTCAGATCTTCAAGGGTCACATTTTGGATATCCAAGTAGTCTTCTACTTGGAACAAGAAGTTCTCAATGGCCTTGTTGTCGCGAGAACCATTGAATTTTGCGGGTCTAGGTACATCAATCCTTGACGATCTCTCACCATTTCCGCCATTCAGGGTCACCGTCCGCTGTAACGTACGGTTTCTCAACTCAAGATCGGCCACTGTAGTCGTCAACGAAGTGACCTGCCCCATTAGTAAGTTCACCTGCTCTTGCAGGCTCGCCACCACATCATTCAATCCATTGAATGACTCACATGCACGTGAAATCGCTTCATCATGCGAAGTCACATCTTCCACCAGCTTATTAACAGTTGCAGCCAACTCTTCTTGGCCCTGAGGTGAACCCATCTCCTCAGCTTCGGCAACTGCCTTGCCTCTGGTGTTGCGCAAGTGTTGATAAGGCGCCACGATGTCTTGCTCACAAATCGCAGCCTGTCGGCGTGTCTGTCGACACCGACTCCGGAGTCCCTTCCCCAGCACGAGAACGGGCTCTGATACCACTTGTCACGGGCCTATTTCCTTCAATGGGCCAGCGCGGCGCGACGGTCCTTCCTTACCGCCGCAAGCCTACTCGTCAGCTCGCTTGCCGGTCGCGGAAGCTGATGATTAGAGTGCAAGAGAGCAAGAGAGAATAGAGGGAGAGAAGTTGCAATCACAAGAAGCAATCACAACGAGGGTGAACAAAAGAAAGCTCAACGCATTTGATTCATTCACAATTTTGCCCGCAGGCTATTACAGTTCAAGTATACGGGCTGCCCTTTCGGGGTATTAATTCACCTGAACCGGGCAGCTTACATCAGACTCAACAAAAGCAAAACAGACTCTAAGCGCAACTGTACACTGTAAGTCGCAAGGGAACAATCACAATCATGCATATATATATATATATATTCTAAGGCAGTAAAAAAACTTTTATAGTGATTCAATCATGCATATATATGTTATAAGGCAGTTAAAAACTTTCATAGTGATGAAATCATTCTTATATGTATTCTAAGGTTGTCAAGAAACTTTTATTGTAAGACCCGCAATTTTTCAGAAAATATCTGAATAAAAATTCATGAGGCATTTACCGGTAAAAATAGCATTTCTTCTCAGAATGCAAAACGAATCAATTCCTGCGAACCAGTTATACTTAGGATATTCGTCGAATCGCGAATATATGCTCAAACACTCGGGAAGCCATAACTTCCTAACTAAACGAAATCAATAGATTCGTACGAGCCAACTTTCTTAGTTACGTCAATACGAAGAAAATGGCGTACTCAGAATTTTTCGGAAAAAATCGCCGGAAACCCGAAATTCTTGCGGGACCCACGGAAATATTGGTGGGACCCACAGAAATATTCCTCAGAAAATATCTGGTGGGACCCACAAAAATATCCCATGGAATATCCAAGTGGGCCCCACACCAAGGAACCTCTTGGAATTAAAAAGAAGCCAAGGGGGTAGTTTGGGCATGGAAAAACCCAAGAGGAGGTGGGCTTGGGCTATAAATAGCCCTCCCCACTCTCTCTCTTCTCATAAAAATCGACCCCCCCTCTCTCTCTTGCCTTCTCTCTCTCTCCTAAACCTCCCCTACCTAGCCCACCTGAGCCCACTTGACCTGGTTTGAGCCTGCCTGACCTGGTCCTAACCCACCTGACCTGGGTCTGAACCCACTTGACCTGGTCCAAACCCAGTTGACTTGACTTGAACCTAGTTGGGTTTAAAGTCAAAGTCAAAGTCCTTTTTAGTCCTAATTCCGGTTTGGGTTTCTGAACCCAGACTTAGCCTACTTGAGCTGAGTTCGAACCTGCTGAACCCAGTTGACTTGGATTGAACCCTGTTTGGTTCAAACCACTTAGGTTGAGTAGCTTGACCTGCTCTACCTCTTTCTCAACTAAGTCAGCTTCATCTGACTTAGTCTGACCTCTCGAAGGAAGGCTCGAAGCCAAAGAAGCAACCCGGAGCCGTTTCTTCCACGATTTGAAGTAAGTTCGCTTCGTTGATCCATCTCTCTCAAGTATTTGATTGTTTGTATATAGAATATACTTTCTGAAGTAGTATCTTACTTTAGTTCTTGGTTGAGCCCTCTAGGACGCTTCGGTGTTCACGCGCTCGCCTCGTAACTATCGTCGGATATATATGTTCGAATGCGCAGTATATGCGTTCTTCAAAAATAGTATCTCACCCTAGTTCTTGGTTGAGCCCTCTAGGACACTTCGGTGTTCACTCGCTCGCCTCGTAACTATCGTTGGATACAGATCTAGGTGTATATCTGCTGATTCTGCCGACGCGTCTTATATCGCACAGGCTATGTAATTTACCTTTGTCGTCGCGTCGTATGATGCCAAGGCTCCCTGTTTTCTGCACTTCCGATTATGCATTTACTTACGCCGTCGCGTCGAACGATGCCAAGGCTCCTGCTTTCTGCAATGTCTTTACTTACGCCGTCGCGTCGAACGATGCCAAGGCTTCTGCTTTGTTATATATGTAGAATATTTCGTTCAGTTACACACCCTGAACAATAGTATATGCATTTCTTTACGCCGCCGCTGTATAAAGCACAGGCTTCTGCTTATACTACATATATAGCGCATAAATGAGCGTTCAAATGGAGATCAAACTCCAAATCGCCCATGCGATTCCTTGACCGCTCCTCGTTCAAGATTCTGCTTGACGAATGAAGCCCCTATTGAAAAGGCTTCGGTTTTTGGCAAAATGCTCTTTACGTAATGACTAAGTCAATTTCGTATGGCCTGGCTATGGCCAAGGGTTCCTGCAACCTTGATGGATGCAAAGTACGCACAACGGTGCGCATCCATTTCCCGAATTAAGCGTGGCGATTTCCTACCAAAGAGGGGAGATGCCGCTGAAATGGATAAAAGAAACGCACGCTTTCTCCGTAAAAGAGAGGAAGTGCTGCTGAAATTTCTGAAGAAGCTATGAATAGCTCAGAAAGAACGTAGCAGGATACTCTGACATATAGCAGAGTGCTACCCAGTTCATGGTTTGCCCTCTACAACGTAGAAGGGTTCGTCGCACCACTGCCGGTAGAGCAGGGGAGGTGCTGACGAAATGGTTGGCAGAAGAGCTGCCGAAACCAATGGAACGGCATAATGATGTCCGTTGATGGAACGATGCCAGATCGGCTCGTATCCTTGTGCCTGCAAGGGCACCTTGCTCGTAAGGGCCGCTGAGCCGGAGTAGAGGTTGCGCCTTGGCTAGGTTTGGACTCATTGCGTAAAAATACGCCGAGTAGCCGATCTATTTAGATCGAGTCATATGCATGCTCATTGAGAACGGTTACACAACCAGACTCGTAAGGGCTGATGAGCCAGAGTGTGTTGTTTCCACCCAAAGAGGTGTGATGCTCGTGGTGGCCGAAGTGCCAAAGAGCGGTGTTCTGCATGCATATGAATAAGACTTAAGGTCGCACATACCCCGCGGTTGAAGATCGTGTTAGGGGTACCCCCTCAGTAATGACTGTGTTGGGGAAGACTGAATGGGGTCGGGTACATACTCCCGTAGTGCTGAAAGCACGGGCTGCCTAAATGGCATGCAGATTCTGTCCAAGTAATTGTAAGACTGGCAGACCCCTTCAGGAATTATGCTCAATGTGGAATGACAGTGATGGTACAGCCTTGAGTGACATGTATTTTACTTTGGACCTGATAGAGTCCACGATGGCCTCAGTCACTCATGGGTTTTGGGGTCGTGGTTATCCTTAAGATCTAAGGATTGAACCCAACTACTGCAAGTAGAGGATGCATCCGAATATGGGCCTAGTAGGATTCTCCCAGTTGAAACACACTGCCCTACTATGGATAGGGTCAACAGGCCTCTGGGGTATCTAAAATACATAGAATAATCAACCCCCAGAACGTCGCGTTGATGCCCGGACAATAGCTCTACCTGCGTACCAAAGGCGGGAGCGGTTAATTATCGAAACAATGCATTAGTTCTAGGTTCAGCGATGCTTTGAATGTATGAGTGAATGACGTGTTGAGTCAGTCCTGCATAACCTTTGTGAAGGTGTCATGTTCGGTATACTACTGGACCGACTGGGCAAAGACCCGTGTTGTATCCGCACGACTAAGCGAAGCTCGAGGAGTTGTCCTTAGATGCGTGGGATACGGATGTGCCAAGTATGAAGACTTGAGCTAGACATCACTTTGAGACCCGGAAGAGGTCATGGCTAAGTCGTGGAGACTTAAGCGGCTATTCAAATCACAGCCCTGAAAAGGCTTGCTCTAAGTCATGAGGACTCGAGCGGATGTTCAACTCATAGCTCTGAGGAGGCTCCTGCGATATACGCTAAGTCTTGGAGGCTTGAGCGTCGTTATTGCGCATTGCGACCCTGAGTGGTCATTATCGTACTTGAGTTGAATGGTTACATGATTGCATGCTTACCAGACCATTAGTGGTTCTGACCCCGTTCTATGGGGATTTCAGGTGTTGAACCTGCGTGGCGATATGCGGAGCAAGGCGGCATCGAGTTCCAGGGTTTCTCTAGACAGAGTTGTACTGCTTCCTTTTTTATTGAACCTACACTGCTTTCCTAAGCAGTAGTGTTGTAATAAACATATGTTTTCGATAAAATGGAACACTTTGGTGGTCAACGAGTTGCTTGGCCACATACCTGCAACGTGCTCGGAGTTTTCTAAAACTGACGACTCATTATCGTCTGATTCCGCTGCTAAAAGCTTTTCTAAGTTCCGCTGCAAAGAAAAAAAAAAAAGAAATTCATGAAAATTTTAACTTAGCTTTGTTTTGGAAATCCGGGGCGTTACATTTATAGTAATTCAATCATGCATATATGTGTTATAAGGCAGTAAAAAAACTTTCATAGTGATGAAATCATGCTTATATGTGTTATAAGGCAGTCAAAAAATTTCATAGTGATGAAATCATGCTTATATGTGTTCTAAGGCAGTCAAAAAACTTTCGTAGTGATGAAATCATGCTTATATGTGTTCTAAGGTTGTCAAAAAACTTTCATAGTAATTCAATCATGCATATATGTGTTATAAAGTAGTCAAAAAACTTTCATAGTGATGAAATCATTCTTATATGTGTTCTAAGGTTGTCATAAAACTTTTATAGTAATTCAATCATGTATATATGTGTTGTAAGGCACTCAAAAAACTTTTATAGTGATGAAATCATGCATATATATGTCATAAGGCAGTCAAAAAACTTTTATAGTGATGAAATCATGCTTATATGTGTTCTAAGGTTGTTTAAAAATATTTCATAGTGATTCAATCGTGCATATATGTGTTATAAAGTTGTTAAAAATTTTATAGTGATTCAATCATGCATACATGTGTTCTAATGCTAGCAATAAAAAATTATATTGATTCAATCATTCATACTTGACGAGCATCAGAGCTCATGTTGAATGCAGACGAAGTTTCCCTGTCTCGAAAAAAGTTGCACAACTCATTATGGATAAGGTTGGGAATGGCTTCATATAAAAAGTCATGCATTGTGTCCCGAAGAAGTTGGCCGACACCATCCCAAGAAATAGCATGGTCAATTGGACGGTAGGAGTTGTTACTGGTGGGAGAACTCTGAGAGCCCTGACTGCATGAGGCAACGACTGGTATGGTGTTAATGTTATTCCCAAACTCAAACACATGACCCTTTTTTGTTTCACTGGTTGCAGTCACCTATGCTACAGGATCAAAAGGCAGATGTTGAGTGGAGTCATCGTCATATTGCTCTACCATCTGTTACTCATTTGATTTCTATAAAGTAATGATTACAGTAGGAATTAATAATTAAGAATTACAATGTTTGTGATAATGTAAATCATTGTAACTTGTATATTATAATGTTTATTAATACAATAAATACATATCGTTGTCGCTCTCGCCTTCTCTGATACGAACTCTCTCATGCTCTTACGTTTATGTGTTTCAACAAACACATTCTTGTAAGGCACAATGCCTCTTTTTTCGGCTTCTTGTAAGGTTAAATGATTAGAAAAATCAATTAGAAAGTATGCTCAAATATTTAGAAATTTGACAATATATATATATATATATATATATATATATATATATATATTGATGAGTTACTATTTTTCTTCTAGTGGCTCCCAAAAGTCTTAGAACCATCTGTGTGTAGATGGGCATCGGGCATCTTCACTCAGTTTTGTGCAACCTTTGTATCCTAATAATCTATCCTGATAGCTCGCCCACTTGTCGCACATTGCATCTCAATAATCTATCCTGATAGTAGAAGGGTCATGACCCTTCTACTGTAGTGGATCATCAATCCCATCAGCTGCTTTTATTGTTGCAGTCTTCATATTGTGCAACATGTCATCAAATCGATTGGCAACCACCTTTTGCCACAGTGTCCTCGCATTATGCTTCTCCTTTGCGGTCCTGAAGCGATTCAAAGCCTACAAATAATTTTAAAAAGTTAGTACACATGACTATAACAAAAAATTATATATGAAACACATTAGCTATGATAAACAATTGTATGCCATGAATGAGGATCATAATCTTTCCAACACCTTCTTCGGGTACTCTTTTCATTAAGCGATCAGTCCTGGTAGATGCTGAAGTAGTGACTTCCTAATTTTTTGTATTACTTATTGTTGCTTGAACCTTGCATTGCACATGAATTGGTATACATTAACAATAGACTATCGATATACACTATTTATAAGATAAGTATTAGACAAGTAACAATATAATACTTATGGTCGACTATCGATATACACGATTTGAATGAGTCATCATGTGTCAAACTGAGAAGACCCTGCATCCAGCATTGTCTCGTGATGTGTACGAGTACCTGATGTAGGTGGGTCATGTGCAGGCAAAACATCATCTACAAAATAATTAGTTAGAAATTCATGCAATGCACATAAAAACTAATCAACTGTATATTTATTTAAATGATATACCTATTGAAGGATTACCTGAAGACGAAGGCTGATACTGGCTGTCACTGAGCTGGGATCCTATAAAGACAATTAACAAGTAACAATTTTTATATCAACATATAAGAAAAAATATAATGAATTTTTATATTTAAATATAACACAAAGACATCTACCTAATGATGTCTCATGGCCTCTACTTGGTCCTCGACCACTGGGTGCTCGACCACTGTGACCTCCATGAACTATATTCTAACAAATAAAAATGTTATTTGGATCAGTTATATAACTCTTGATCTTATCATAGACATGACATATGCATGAAATGTAAAAATTTAAAGGTCCTACATGAATCAGTTTTATAACTATGCATGTACATGCTAAGTATGCATGGAATATAACATGATATATAATTCCATGAACATGGATACATAATCAAATAAAAAATAACTTCATGCAAGCATGGATACAGTCACGTCAAACATATACATGCAGCAAACACCCTCTAATATCCCGCTAACTACAACCATAACTAGCATGGACTCTGAACTACAAAAATAAGAGCATATATGAAACTGATGTGGTATGTATTACAAGATGTACTTCACTAGCTCGAGTATGCTTTCTCATCACTTGTTTGACTTTTATATTATTTTTTTTTCTCCTCCTCCTCTTCGTCATCGTCTTCATTAGGCGCTCATCCACTTGGTATATCATTTGGATCACATTCTTCCATACGTATGCCATCAAATAATGGAGATGTGACATGCAAACCATGTGTGACATCGTGACTATAAGAGAAGTCATACATATCATCTGATTGATAGTAATCACCCTCTTCAGCAATCTTGTCTTCCTGTAACTGATCATACTCGGGGTATAATTTAGACTTCACCTTATAAACCACCTACCATTCATTTCTATCTTACTTCCTTGTATTAGGATATGAAGTATAGTAAACTTGTTGAGCTTGTGAGGCTAATATGAATTGTTCATATATTTCAAACCTTGATTTATGATTCACCTCCACAATGCCTGAGGTTTTGTCGACTTTTGTTGTTGTGGGATCAAAACAATGACACTTGAATAAAGTTACCGTATTATTTATGCCTAAATAAGTCAACTCTGTTATTTCTTCAATAACACCGTAGTAGTCAAGTCTATTTTCACCATAACTGCTACCCTTGACACACACATCACTATTCATTGTTGATTTGTTTACATCGTACTCATTTGTATGGAATCGATAACCATTTATGATGTACCTATTGTAACATTGCACAACTTTGGTCGGACCATTTTGTAAATCACATAATCCTTAATCATTAACATCACCATGACGGACCTACAAGCATAAACAATGATTGTACCCGTTGTAATTTAGGGATGAGCGGGAAGTAGCAGAGTGACTTGTCTGACACTTCTTTTGATCTCGTGCTACCATTGCCCCTTGTCTTTGGCTTGAACCGAGGATGCTCACATGACGGACATGATCTGCTATTTTCTTGATCTTTGAAATACAACATACAGTAATTTGGATAAGCATCTATCTTTTGATACCCCATACCTAGAGTGTTAACCATAACCTTCGCACGATAAAAATTTTGTGGCAATTTCTCATCTTTGAGAAACATAGTCTTCACAATAGAGCACAGACGGTGAAAACATGATTGACTCAAATTATACTTTGACTTTAAATTCAGTAGTTGAAGAACTGCAGACAAGATAGTGTGACTCTTACAACCATTCTATAGTGGCTCATCAGCATCTCTAAGTAAGTCATAAAATCTACTAGCTATATCGTTTGCTGCTTCTTCCTCTACCCCAGTTTGTACATCACTAGGACCCATAGCATAATCTGGTTTTAGTCCTACATCAAATATCAATTTCCCATATGGATTATCGTGCACCACATCCAACCGTACGTCAAAATTATTACAAAATTCTTTACCATGAAGCGTCCAATTCTGATAACCACTCACAAAACCCTTCCTGTATAGGTGATGTCTAACGCCATGAGGTTCTACAAATTGATTGTTCTTACACATCATGTAGGGACACCTGATCCGACTGATGGAATCCACTGTACTAACACTTGTCGTTGCAAATTCAATAAAACTGTCAACACCATCCATATATTCAAGCAACACCTCATTATCAACTATCCTACAGTACATTCATTCACGGTTTGCAACCATTTTATCCTATAATGTTATGGATACTATCTTCACCAGTTAAAAGAGAATCATAATAATGTGTCGATGAAAAAAATATCAAATTTATCATGCATTGTTGGATATATATGTCACAAAGATATTTAGAAAGATGAAATCACATTCATAAACATGATACATTCAATTTAAGCATATTTTCATAATACAATTTCACATGAAGGGCATAATTAATTTAAAAATAACTTTATGTAAGCATAGATACACAATACACACAGATTTTATATATATATATATATATATATATATATATATATATATATATATATATATATCACAAAGATATTTAGAAAGATGAGATCACATTCATAAACACGATACATTCAATTTAAGTATGTTTTTATAATATAATTTCACATGAAGGGCATAATTAATTCGAAAATAGCTTCATGCAAGCATGGATACACGATACATATACGCACGTTTTATATATATATATATATATATATATCACTACAACAATGCAGTAGATTAGCGATGACCACATTCCGTCGCTAACATGGTTAGCGACGGATTAGCGACAACGAGATGACAGTATGCTTACGTCGCGAATATTTCGACGCTAACTGACGACGGAATTATTCCGTCGCCAGGTCCGTCGCTAATTGCGACGGAATAACGAGCGCTATATTTCGTCGCCAATCCACCGGTACTCAACGTCGACCACCGCTTGGCGACGGATTTACTTCCGTCGCTATGCCGTCGCTATATTAATATGAATAGCGACAGATGGTTCCGTCGCTAATCCGTCGCAAACACGAAAAAAAATTAAAATAATTTTATTTGAAAATTAATTACCGAGAACTGTACAATTTCTATTCCCTGTACAATTTATATTTCCTGTAAATAAAAAACAAACCACACAAAAAAATTCATATAACAAGAATCTACAACAATTAATCGTTCCACCTTAAAATTAAGAAGTTTAATTATTTACAATTCAACAATTACAATTAGGAAAAATAAAAAAAATAGAACTTCTTCAACACAGTCCTCTAATCATCGCCAAGATTTTGTGTGTCTTCTTGTTCATTGTCTTTATCTGTCCCTTCAGCTCCACTACCCTGATTATCGCTAGCAGCCTACACAAGAAAAGAACAGTCAGTATTGATAAACAAAATATAATGAAATAAATTACACACTATATGTGATTCTATCATGTGCTCATGTGTGATCTAAGGCAATAAAAAAACTCTATATGTGATTCTATCATGCTCATATGTGCTCTAAGGCAGTCAAAAAATTGAATATGTGATTATAGCATGTTCATATGTGTTCTAAGGCATCTAAAAAAACTCTATATGTGATTCTAACATGCTCAGATGTGCTTTAAGGCAGGCAAAAAACTATATATGTGATTCGATCATGCTCGTATGTGTGCTAAGGCAGTAAAAAAATTGAATATGTGAATATAGCATGCTCATATGTGCTCTAAGGCAGGCAAAGCCAAAAATTTTATATGTGATTCTATCATAAATGATATATAACATGTTCATATATGTTCTAAGGCAGTAAAAAAACTCTATATGTTATTATAGCATGCTCATATGTGTGCTAAGGCAGTCAAAAAACTGAATATGTGATTATAATATGCTCATATGTGTTCTTAGGCAGTCAAAAAACTGAATATGTGATTATAGCATGCTCATATGTGTTCTAATGCAGTCAAAAAAACTTTATATGTGATTCTATCATGCTCATATGTGCTCTAAGGCAGACAAAAAGTTATATATATATATATATATGTGTGTGTGTGTGATTCTATCATGCTCATATGTGTGCTAAGGCAGTAAAAAAATTAAATATGTGAATATAGCATGCTCATATGTGCTCTAAGGCAGGCAAAGCCAAAAATTTTATATGTGATTCTATCATAAATGATATATAACATGTTCATATGTGTTCTAAGGCAGTCAAAAAATTGAATATGTGATTATAGCATGTTCATATGTGTTCTAAGGCATCTAAAAAAACTCTATATGTGATTCTACCATGCTCAGATGTGCTTTAAGGCAAGCAAAAAACTATATATGTGATTCGATCATGCTCGTATGTGTGCTAAGGCAGTCAAAAAATTGAATATATGAATATAGCATGCTCATATGTGCTCTAAGGCAGTCAAAAAACTGAATATGTGATTATACCTGAGAGGGACCTGGAATCGAAGATCCCCTATCCTGAACAGCGGCCTTGATCTCATTTCGGAGAAATGGGGCGACAGTGTATTGAAAGTAGTTATTCAGTGATTCATTAATGATCTCGCGTACATCATCACCAGAAAGAATAGTCGGCTGCTTAGAGCTTATGTCGGCGCAAGAAGTCGGTGAGCCGTAACTGGAAGAACCAATAACTGGTGAAGTGTTCATATTACTCCCAAACCCGAACACACGACCTTTTTTGGGTTCACCTGCTGCAGTCACCCATGCTGTAGGATCAAATGATGGATGCTGAGTAGCGTCTTCGCCATATCGCTCTACCATCTGTTGCTCATATGCCTCCTACAAAATAATGTTTAAAGTATTCATTAATAATTAATGATAACATTATGATAACTTGCATATATATTGCAATGATTATTAATAGAATTAACACATACTGTTGTCGTTCTCGCCTTCTCTGATACGAAGACTCCCGTGGTCTTCCGTTTATGTGTTTCTACAAACACATCCTTATATGGTACACTGCCTCCTTTTTCTGCTTCCTGCGAAGTTAAATGACAAAAGATTTAGTACACAAGTTTGCAACAATACTTATAAAATTAATATTATATATTGATGAGTTACCATTTTCTTTAGGTGGCTCCCAAATGTCTTAGATCCACCTGTGTGTAGATGGGCTTCGGGCATCTTCGATCGATTTTGTGAAGCCTTCGCAGAGCGATTTTTAAATGCATCTCCCGCCCACTTATCGCATATTTCATCCCAGTAATCTCTCCTGATAGTAATAGGACCATGGCCCTTCCACAGTAATGGATCATCTACTACGCCAGATGCTTTTTTTGCTGCAGTCTTCATAGTGTTTAACATGTCTGCAAATCGATTGGCAGCCACCTTCTGCCACACCTTCCTTGCATCATTTTCTTCCACCGTAGTTGCGAAGCGATTCGAAGCCTACAAATATTTTCAGAAAGTTAGTAGACATTGCTTAAATAAATTAAATATGAAACACATTAACTATGAGGAACAACTGTATACCATGAATGAGGATCACAATCTGTCTAACACCTCCTTTGGGTACTCTTTCCATGGAGCAACTGGTCCTGGTAGATGTTGAAGAAGTGAATTCCTAATCTCTCGTACTACTTCTTGTGGCTCAAACCTCGTGCTGCACATGAATTGTTACACAGTAAATATCAATATAAAATATTTAAAAGATATGCAATAATTGAAAACAAAATACTTACGGTCGATTATCGATATACACTATTCGAATGAGTCTTCTTGTGCCAGCCTAAGAAGACTCTGTTTCCTGTGTTGGCTGTTGACTTGTGTGATCAACTGGTGTAGATGGGTCGTGTACAGGCGCAACATCATCTGTAAAAAAATACATTAGAAATTCTCAGAATGTGCATTTGAACTAATCAAGCATCTAATTAGTTATATGATATACCTATCACAGGAGCCCGTGAAGATGAAGGCTGAGCCTGGCTACTACTGGATGAGCGACCACTATAACCTCCACGAACCATATTCTAACAAATAACATATGTCATACAATACATTCAAATAATTCACATCAAGTATTACAATGCATTCAAGTCATTCACATCAAACATTGCAATGCATTCAAATAATTCAAATCATTGGCATCAAGTATTGCACTAATTCAAATCATTCGTTAATTGCATAAATTATAATACATTCAGATAATTGAAATAATTCACATCAAGTATTACAATGCAATCAAGTCATTCACATCAAGCATTGCAATGCATTCAAATAATTCAAATCATTGGCATCAAGTATTGCACTAATTCAAATCATTCGTTAATTGCATAAATTATAATACATTCAGATAATTGAAATCATTCACATCAAGTATTACAATGCAATCAAGTCATTCACATCAAGCATTGCAATACATTCAAATAATTCAAATCATTGGCATCAAGTATTGCACTAATTCAAATCATTCGTTAATTGCATAAATTATAATACATTCAGATAATTGAAATCATTCACATCAAGTATTACAATGCAATCAAGTCATTCACATCAAGCATTGCAATGCATTCAAATAATTCAAATCATTGGCATCAAGTATTGCACTAATTCAAATCATTTGTTAATTGCATAAATTATAATACATTCAGATAGTTGAAATCATTCACATCAAGTATTACAATGCAATCAAGTCATTCACATCAAGCATTGAATGCATTCAAATAATTCAAATCATTGGCATTATTCAAATCCATAGAACAGCGGCCTTCATGTTGAAATTTTGTTTTTTGTGGGCATCATACGTGGTAACACCGCCATCCCACAGTACTTTTAATTCATCAATCAATGGCCTTAGATATACATCAAGATTTTGGCCAGGTGAGGTCGGACAAGGGATCAACAGAGACAAGAAAAGATTTGGACGTTTCATACACAAGCTTGGTGGAAGGTTGTATGGAGTTACAAATACTGGCCAGCATGAGTATGGAGTTGATCTACCCCCAAATGGATTAAATCCATCTGTACATAGACCGAGTCTAACATTTCGCACTTCCATTGCGAAGTTCTGATGAGTACGATCAAAGTGCTTCCAAGCTTCAGCGTCAACAGGATGTGTGATCTTGTTTTCATCGTGTCGAACTTTATTTGCATGCCATCTCATGTGTTTAGCTGTCTTTGAAGACATATACAATCGCTGCAATCTAGGAGTGATAGGAAAGTAGCGGAGCGACTTGTATGAAACTTCATTTGATCTCGTGCTACCATTGCCTCTTGTCTTTGGCTTGAACCGAGGATGCCCACATGACGGGCATGATATGTCGTTTTCCTGCTCCTTGAAATACATGCAGTGATTTAGACAAGCATCAATCTTTTTGTAACCCATACCTAGAGCGTTGACCATGACTTTCGCACGATAGAAATTTTGTGGCAATTTCTCATCTTCGGGCAACATACTCTTCACAATCATGCACAAACGGTCAAAACATGATTGACTCAAATTATACTCGGACTTCAAATTCATTAGTTGAAGAACTGCAGACAAGATAGTGTGACTCTCACAACCGTTCCAAAGTGGCTCATCAGCATCTTTAAGTAAATTATAAAATCTACTAGCTGCATCGTTTGGTGATTCTTCATCTACGGCAGTTCTTACATCACTAGAACTCATAGCAGAACCCAGTTCTGTTCCTGCAGCATCAAATATCAAATTCGTATATGGATTATCGTGCACCACATTCACCCGTGCATCAAAATCGTTTCTAAATTCTTCTCCATGAAACGTCCAGTTCTGATAATCACTCACAAAACCCTTCATGTATAGGTGATGTCTAACGCCATGAGGTTCTACAAATCGATTATTCTTACAAATCTTGCAGGGACACCTAATCCGACCTGTGGGATCTATCGTACTGACACTTGCCGTTGCAAATTCAATAAAACTATCGACACCATCCATATATTCATGCGATAACTCATTGTCCACTATCCTACGGTACATCCATTCACGGTTTGCAGTCATTCTGTCGTATGATGTTACGAATAGTATCCTAACCAGTTAAAAGAGAACCATCAGAATGCTATGATGAAGAAAATATCAAATTTATCATGCAATATATGATGTCATACAATCACAAGAATTATGATGCATGCATTGATAACTTAATATTTTCATGTGCAAACTATTCATGACACGATACATTCATTTGAAGCATGCTTTCAGTATACAATTTCACATGGAAGACATAATCAAATTGAAAGTAACTACATGTAAGCATGGATACAATCATATCAAACATTGCAATACATCGAAATAATTCATATCAAACAAATGTCAAACATGTACCTGCAGCAAACACACTTCAATATCCCACTAACTACTACCATGCATAGCATGGACTCCGTACTCCAAAAATAAGAACACTTCTATTCTCAAACATTAAAATCATGCTCAGCATGATCTCCGAACTCCAACAAAGCAGTCCTAGATATCAACAACTAAGTGAGTGTGTGAACAATTAAGTGTTATATTCAATAAATTAAATAACATGTGATGCGCTTGCATCACTTACTCACCACGGGTATTTACCCGATTTGCATTGTTTTTGTCACTTACTTACCACGGGTGGCGGGGCACAAGCGAGTTTCGTTGAAAAATCTGCAAAAAACACTGTGTTAAAATGAATATTGAAGCTAATTAGGGAAACACAAACACTTATGCAATGCAAAAAACAACTAAACTGTTGATGATATATCTAATGATGAAATGCGATGAAATAAAGTGAAAAAGAAGCATTGATGATATATATTTTTAAACTAGCGTCTTCCCCTAAAAAAAAGGGAGAAAAATTATAAGTGCACTCCGAACCTTGTTTTTGAAGCTTGAACATCAAATTGTAGTGAGAACTCGATGAAAAAACTAAAGGCTAATTTTTCAAATTGCTCCCATGTTTTCAGTATAATTCAAAATTGCACCAATGTTACAAAACTTTTCGCCCAAAGTAGGAAAAAAAAAGAATTCTGATTCTTTCATGCTTGATGCACACATTCATGATCATCACCAAAGTGGAAAAAAGAAAAAAAAATACTTATGGCTCTGCAAGTTTACACTGAATGTAGGTTCTTAAGGTTAAGGAGTTAGAAAGTTTAGCTTGTAGCTTTTAACACTTGACAAATTTTGCATCAAGAGTCAAGGAACATGTTCTCTTTGTATATGCTTCTTCTCCTGTACTAACCTCACATGTCTTACTTCCAATGGTGTTTTGTCATCATTATATTGCCCTATTTGTGGAGAAGTTTAACATATTGTTAAAATGTGTGTTTCCACTTATATATCCTTGTTCAATGACATTTTCTTATTCTAAGCGTGAAATTTTATATGTTTTGTTCTTATTCTTTATGAAATTCATGGTTGGCATTTTCTAGTGGAATAACAGTGTGATAACCCTTTTCTGAAAGTCTTAATATTTAGAAGTCTAAAAAGTATTGTCATGAGTCCACGTTTTGCCAAAATATGAATTTTACTCAAACAAAGCTGAATCCAAAATGGCAGTTTTTTAGATGGTCGGTCATGGCATGAAACTTTTTAAGGAGAAAAAGTCCAAATAACTGTAACAGGAAAAAACAAAAAAGTTTTAGGCGTGGATGAGCAAGACCTCAAGCCTGACTGAAGTGAAGAATGGAGGCTAGGCTGAGGTGAGCTCACCTCAGGGGAGGCTCAGACGTGAATCTGGCTCAGGCGAGGGCTCGACCCTGGCCTCAACGAGCACACCTTATGGCTCGAGCATGAGGCTGGCTCAAGCGAGGACTCACCTCAGGCTATGAGCCTGAGGCAAGCCCGGCTCAGGCGAAGCCTCACCTCAGGCCATGAGCTTGAGGCAAGGCAAGCTCAGGCGAGGTTCGCCGCCGATAGCCCGGGCTCAACCTCATCAGCCATCGCCGGGGCGTACAGCGTGAAGAAGAAGAAGAAGAAGAAGAAGAAGAAGAAGAAGAAGAAGAAGAAGAAGAAGAAGAAGAAGAAGATTACATGTGCGTCGCCGGGCGGTGGCAGGAGGTTGACGGGGAGCGGCAGCTGGCGAGCGCCGGCTGGCGAGCGGTGGACGGGGAGCGGCGGCTGGCGAGCGGCGGCGGCCGGACGGTGGCGAGAGCCGACGGGCGGCGGGAGGGAGAGGGCGGCGAGCGGGAACAATACAGCGAAACAGGAAAAAGAGAAAGAGGGATGGGATTAGGGATTTACGCGACATTTAGCGACGGCTTAGCGACGGAAACATTCCGTCACTAAGCCGTCGCTAAATCAAAATACAAAAAAAGTGACGGAATATGTTCTGTCGCTACGCCGTCGCTAATTAGCGACGACAGAGTTCCCTCTCTAAATCCATCGCTAAAATGGTGTTCTTGTAATAAAAAGTAGCGACAAAAAATGCAGTCGCTAATCCGTCGCTAAGTAGCGACAGATTAGCGATAAAAGTTGTTTCCTCGCTAATCTGTCGTGAATTAGCGACAGATTCTATCTCTAGCTAATCTGTCGCTAATTAGCGACGGAAAAAATCCGTCGCTAGTTTCCGTCGCTAATTAACAGTTTTCTTGTAGTGTATATATATATATATCACAAAGATATTTAGAAAGATGAAATCACATTCATAAACATGATACATTCAATTTAAGCATGTTTTCATAATACAATTTCATATGGAGGGCATAATTAATTCAAAAATAACTTCATGCAGGCATGAATATACGATACACGATACACACACCCCCCCCCCACACACATATATTTATATATATATGTATCACAAAGATATTTAGAAAGATGAAATCATATTCATAAACACGATACATTCAATTTAAACATGTTTTTATAATACAATTTCACATGGAGGACATAATTAATTCAAAAATAACTTCATGCAAGCATGAATATAATCACATCAAACATTGCAGCACATTCAATCATTCATATCACAATAATATCAAACATTTACCTGCAACAAACACACTTCAATATCTCGCTAACTACTATCATGACTAACATGGACTCCGAACTACAAAAATAAGAATATTTCTATTTTCATACATTCAAATCATGCTCAGTATGATCTCTGAACTCCAACAAACCAGTCCTAGATATCCACAACTAAATGAGTGTGTGAACAAGAAAGTGTTGCATCCAAGAAAGTAAATAACATATGATGCACTTGCATCACTTACTCACCATAGGTATTTACCTTATTTGCATTGCTTTTGCCTTTACATTTTTTTCTTATTTCTTTTTGCATCACATTTTTAGCTGCATGTGATGCTTAGCACTAAGCATTGCGCAATTAGCTCAGCTACGTACCTGCAAAGCATAAATATACAAAACAATACAATACCAAATGATCTACTTATCCCTCTCACAAGGAGAGAACGCTACAACTATACACACACACACACACAACGATCAACTTTTCATCACCTGAACAAACCTTCACTATTGGCGAATGCAGGTCAGAGGCCCGACGAGATGGATGGAGCTCGACTGGTATAGGATCTCTCACCGCTATTCCCGCATGAACATGGGCAGAAAAGAAAAAGAAAAAAAAACACAAAGAAGGGTCAATGCGGAATCCGGTACCGACCGATGAGAACCGTGACAGTGGAGGACCTCTGGGTCGCCACTCGTCAGGGAGACGAAGTGTGTCCTGATGATAGCGGTGGTGCAAGGTGGACAAAAGAAAATAGGGGAAGAAAAGATGGGATGGGAGGTCGGCGATGGCGGTGACGATGGTCGGCCTGCGACAACTTGGGAGAGACTTGGGGAGGGGTTGGAAGAAGAGGAGGTCAGCGATGGCGCCACTTCAGCGGCCTATAGATGGGGAAGGAAGGAGGTGAGGAGAGGACTCGGGGAGGGAGAGGAAGAAGAGGAGGTCAACACACACAGCAGTGGTCGGATGACAGGCGGAGGGTGCCGATGGCACACGACGACGAGAGAGGAGTGAAGTTAGAAGGAGGAGGTGACGGGAGGCAGGAGACGGGCGACGATGGCACAGGGTGACGGGCGGTGGGCGGTGGGCAGTGATGGCACACGATGAGGAGAGAGAAGGAGTGAGGGAAGAAGAAGGAGGTGACAGGTGATGGGCGGCGAGCGGCGATGGGCAACATGCGAGGGATGAAATAGAAAGGGAAAGAAATGAGCTCGTATTAGGGTTTTACGAGAGAAATGAGTGATGACTTAGCGACAAAAAAATTTTGTCTCAAAATTCATCGCCAATTAGAATGAAGTAGCGACATAAAAATTATGTCCCGAAGTTGCGACAGAGTTTGAGCCAGATTACATTCTGTAGTTAATTAGCGATGGATTTTGAGATAGAATTTTTCTGTCGCAAATTCTGCAAGTAATTCTAATTTTAGGGATGGCTAATTTTCTCTCGCTAATCCGTCACAAAATTATGATGGATTATTTCTGTCGTAAATTTCCATCGCTAATTAACTTTTTCTTGCAGTATTTTCATGGGATGTTGAATTGTGCCTATCAATCTCAGCGAGCTTTTCAGCAACAGCAAGTGTTGCAGCAAGAGTTTGAGGATCTTGTCGATTGAGCTCCATAGGTGCCTACCCCTACAGTCCATGCATGAAGTGGAACAACTAGTCTGCATCACCCATAATTTTAATATTTAGCATCAGTGAGGTAAATGCTTTGACATACTCATGAATTAACCCAGTATGCTTAAGGGCCAACATCTTGTTGCAGCCAATTCTAGTCTCATTCTTTGGCAAAAAGAAGTCACACAGTTCCTTCTTGAAATCTTCCCACAAATTTACAACAGAACCCCCATTCTCCACACCGCCTTTATGACGTCTCCACCAAAGCATAGCATTATCCGTAAGGTAATTCGTTGTAGTACGTAACAAATCTGCACCTTCCATTATACCCTCAGCCTCGAGGTACTAGTCTATCAAGTAAATAAAGTTCTTGAATTCTCTCAAATTCTGAATGCCTTTGTGCTTCACAGGCTCTGACAACTTAATACGTGGCCTATCCACATGTGTCACTGCTCTACTAACTAAGGCATTCATCAACTGTCGATCCAACTGGTTATTCTTCAGTCGAATAACATCAAATTAAGTAGTAAAGATGTTGAACCTTTTCAACAAATCATTAAACTTGGTGTTAAGACTCCCAATATAATCTTTATATCTAGTGACAAGATCTTCCACAAAACCTTTCACTCTCTCTACTGCAGTAGCCATGATCTCTTGATCAAACACCCCAAAAACAATATTAGTATCATTAACCAACTTTTTAGCGTTGGTCACTGTCAACTCGATAACATTGCGCATGAGCGCTATCACACGGTCATCAACCATGAATTCATCTTCAAAAGGAACAAGGAATATCATTATGCTTCTTCAGAGGCATTCTTAACCAAAAATGTTGAATCCTTGTCCCAAACTTCAATAAGGCATTGATACCAACTTGTCATGCGCTAAAAAGCGAAAGCCCCGTGACATGTCCCGGTGTATTCCAACACTTGAATGATCTTTTAAACTCACAACAAAAATTGAGATAAACACTGCTCAGCAAACTTGCTGACGCAATAGCAAAAGCACAAGAAAATAGATACTTCTATTAGCAAGTTACTCAACCACTTCAAAATCACATTATATGTGAGGATCCTTAAGCCAAAGGCCATTACATGCACTTAAAAAAAATAAATGAGGTAACTGCATCAAGCCGGAGAAGTGATTGCGTCTCATCTTTTTCCCATAACTCACCGAATTAGCATATCGAAAAACTCGGTGGAACCCCTCAAGTCACAGCTCCGAACCATTCATCCGAGCCAGCG
Organism: Nuphar pumila; assembly: GCF_984573655.1. Taxonomy (NCBI): domain Eukaryota; kingdom Viridiplantae; phylum Streptophyta; class Magnoliopsida; order Nymphaeales; family Nymphaeaceae; genus Nuphar; species Nuphar pumila. Next base: position 50,058,877 of record NC_143265.1, on the reverse strand, counting down.
TACTTGCATATACAAATATAAATGCACACCCCACGCTTGAAAACAAAAAGAAAAAAAGAAAAGAAAAGAGGCCAATAGATGGAGGGGGGGCGTTAAATGCCCCCGTTATTTGATTCTTACAGTTGGGAGGATGGAGAGGTGATGGACCAATACATTGCGGATGGTACGGACGGTTAAATGCGTAAGTTACCCTCCCCTACTTCTCTTTATACAACAAACCACCCACCCATCGCTTTTTTCTTTTTTACTTTTGGGCTTTTTACGGTTCCAATCTAAATATTAACTGAGATCAAGGGCGCAACACACTATAATTAATTTTGTTGCTCCTTTCGGCCCCTTAGAGGTGGCAAACAGTTAGCTAACACGATAGCAAACCGTCTTCTTGTTGGTTGCTTTGGTTCTCCGGTACCGGAAAAGCCGACTTGCGACAACGTCCGGCACGGCGGCTGGGAACTCAGAAGATCGGTGAAGCCGCCAGAGACGACGACGAACTGACCATGTTGAGTATGCTGTCCCAGTAGGTCTTGCTCTCCTCGCCGGCGTCGTCATCCCTCCCCAAATTCCGGCTTTCAGAATTCTCCGGCTTGTTCTCCGACTCCAGCACCAGAAGGAGGTCCGAGTTCATGAAGCTATCCATGTAATTGTTCACGGATCCGGCCTTGATGGAGCTGGTGGAGGAGAAGCCGATGTTGCCGGTGCCGCTCGGTTTTGAAGATTCCGACGACCATGCCGCATCCGGGAACACCATCTCGTGGAAATTGACGAACATCATGTCGGTATCTATTCCGTCCTGCTTTGCCGGGGCATCCACCGGCTTGTTTCCAGAGAGCGCAACATCTGTTTCCGTCGTAATCATATTCTGGGCCGCCGCCGTGGCTGCTGCCTTCGGGTGGAGGAACGGGAAGGCCTCACATTTCGTCGGCTCATCGAGCCCCTCGCTGATCGTCGGGAGCTTCTCGGCGCTGAATTTAGGTGGGTTCTGGAATCTGGCAGCAGTGGCGACGGGAACGACGCCGTTTTCCAATGAGAAGCTCAGCGTCGACGTTGGGGACTCGAGAATTGCCGGATCTCGACCCTTAGACGTTGACTTTGACCATCTGCCCTTCCACGCCTTGAGGACGTCCAGACAGAAAAGAGGCGTCTGGGCTTGAGCCGGAAAGCCGAGCTGGGGCGAGGCCGTCGGCAGCGAGTTGTGGGGCTTGCTTGCGGCGGCGACGGCGGCAGTGGTATGGAGCTTGGACTCGCGGACGAGCCTTGCCTCGGCTTCAAGCCGGGCGCTCTCCCACTGGGCCATGTGGCTCAGGTTGGCCGCACTCTTGCTCTGGCCGCCGGCCACGCTGAGCGCGTCGGACTTGGGTTTGTGGGTGACTGGGTCGATGCCCATCTTGGCCAGCCTCTTCCTGAGGTGGGTGTTCCAGTAGTTCTTGATCTCGTTGTCCGTCCTCTTGGGCAAATGCGTCGCGATCGCCGACCACCTGCCTCGTTGAAAGAAAAAAAAAGTCAGCAAAAATTTAGGAAATTCTTTGATTTTTACTACTACCTTGCGAGTAAAACCTCACGCTCACGATCCGTCGTTCTTGGGCGCTAACTCTTTTTATCTTTTTTATGCATATGTGATACTAAGGATAATAAGCATCGTAATTGCTAGAGCAAACTGTGATTCTCGTTGGGAGATTAAGGATGTAGTTATTACATATTAATAATAATGCACATGCAATAATGTGTACACTAGATATCCTTAATTTACAGGGACAAGAGATGATGATTGTGATGACGGTAATGTTATCGGGGAAGCTTAATTATTTTTCTTAACGTGATAACTATAGTTAAATTAAAATTAAGCCGCTTCACTTGTTCCTTCTAGATAGGAAAAATTGAGAACCTGGATGGGTTTTTTCTTTTCTTTTTTTCCTCCAAGAGAATTTAGCCTAAAAGGAAAAAAAGAACACTAGCCATTTCTGTTTCTGACTTTTCGTTGCATAGCTAAGAGAACTAATATATATATCTATTTCTTTTGTTTCACAAAAGAAGTTAACAAGGCGTCTTTCTTTCTTTCTTAATTTGCTACAGCTAAAAACTCAGTAAACGTATCTTGTAAATGAGAATCTTCTAATTGCTATAATTTAACAAGAGAGCACAACACATAACAAATGATACGATGAATTTCTTCTTATCCACCCAAAAAAACAAAAAGAAAAAAGAAAAAGACCATACAAAAAAGAGGAGAAACCTTGATATTTTTAATTTTCAAGCGGTACCCACTGCTTGAAAACTTCGTGAACATGAAAATTGTGTGAATTCAGGCCTACCGATCTCTCGACTCAAGAGAGAAAAAAAATCCAGAATAGAATTTAAGAAACAGGTAAATCTACTCAAAAATTCTCCACCAACATAAGAAGAAAAATTCAAATGGGTTAACCTGTTGCCCAACAAGGCATGGAGCTGAATAATTGTTTGCTCCTCTTGCAGACTGAACTTGCCTCTCTTGATATCAGGCCTCAAGTAGTTGGTCCACCTCAATCTGCAACTCTTCCCACATCTTAGCAGCCCTGAACAAATTAACACGGGAAAAAATCAACACCAAAGAGGAAGGCAAGACCTAGGAAGAAGAAATCAAGCAAATTAAGGCACCAAATTAAAGGTGAAAGCAGTTTAAGTCCACCAAGAGCTAGCTGTGAAAGCTGAATGAGTATGAATTACCGGCTTTGAGAGGCAATGCTCTCCAACTGCCATGGCCATGCTCTTCAATATAGGCCAACAGCTTCTGGTCTTCTTCTGGAGTCCAAGGCCCTTTCTTCAGTCCGACCTTCTCACAACAAGGAGACCGGCCCATCTGATCTCAAGCGAGAGAGGGTAGAGTGCTCAACTGCTAACGATCAATGGCGTTTGGCAGGAAAATGCACGAGGTTTAAGCAAGGAGAGAGGGCTAGAAACAAGCTCTAGAAAGAGGAGAGAAACATATAGAAGTAGAGAGAGAGACAGACAGACAGAGAGGACAGCATACAGCTAGACGTAAATAAATAAAGAAAATAATGAAAGAGAAAAGAGTAAGAGTGGGGACTTCAGCGCGAGATAGTGACAAAAATTATCGATCTTCAGTAAATTACTAGACCACCCATCCTCTGATTTGGGAATGACCACAGATGTTCGGTAAAAAAAAAGAAAAGGGAAAAAAGCTCCAGGGCCTTCAATGGGTTGAATGCCAATCGTATACTAATACAGTAACTGAACGCAAACTTTTTAAAACGGCAAAGTAATGCCAGTTTTTCTTTTTTTCATATTAGGATATTCAAGTTTTTTTTTTCATGCATTTCACCAAAAAAAAAAATATATTTATAAAGAAACATTAGTTTCAAGCAACGTTTAAAATTATAAATGGCTAGAAAATTATCGTGGTTTTTGGCATTAAAAAAAACAAAACAAGGTGTTTGTAACTATGATTGTGTTGGAGTCGGGCATGTGCGCTTGCACAAGATCCGCACCGAAGGAAATAGTATTAGGATCCAAGCTCATAGTGAACAAAAGAAAATTTTATTAGCCCTGAAGTTCTTTAGATGCTTCAAGACTTTCATATGGGTTTAGTTTGAAGCAGCTTCATAAATAAGTAAAATTTAAAATTCTAAAATATAAAAAAGGGCAGAAAATCATCAAATATGTCAAACATCAAATAAAGCATTTTCCCTGGCTTTGTTGATGAACAGAATATGTATCTTGATAAACGTCGGATATTTTCATTTAAATTGATATTTATTACAATTAAATGATAAAAAATATTGGTCATCATTGACGTTCAAAAGCAATTAGGCCGACCAACCTGACGAACGTGGGTTTTCTGTTTTCTTATTTTTTTATGACAAAACAACCCTCACTGAGAAGCAAGTCATTTAATGGGGGCTGTCCCATCTGCCTAAGGCACCACATGCACACACACACACACACCGCCTTTGGCTAGGCCCGCTGCGGCTGGGGCGCTCGAGGCGGTTGTGTTCCAACTCCAAACGTGGTTGATGGGTTTAATATATAAGAACCCAGTCACACACTGTGTATCTAGCGCAATCAAAGGTTGTATGTATGATCATTTTTCATAATCTAATCGACCTCCACGTTTGTGCTAAACAGAGACGAAGCCCCCCACCCGCACCCACACACACACACACACCCTTCCATATACTTTAATGCCCCTTCTGACAAGTAAGCTCTCAACATTTCCAATAATAACGAACTCCCACCCCTTCCTTTAATCGGTCATTCATTCCTTTCCCTGGTTGGGCATATTTGGTGCTCAGTGGTGGCTCAAAGTGTTGGGATATTTTGGGCGTTTTATAAAAATGTTTGTGGCGATCCTTAACTTTTCCATGTGAAGCAGCAGCAGCTCTGTATTCTGGTTTTTGACATAACAAGGATTCCATGGGCAGTTTTGGAAAATCTTCCGCTGCTCTCTGCAATTTTTTGTCGTTAGGTGGCTTTTTAGCAAATCTTTTCCTGAAGAAGAGATTGAGAGAAACAACTTTCCAGGAAATACATTTAAGAGCCATTTAAGGAGGTGGTCAACAGTAGCCGTGTTTTAGGAAACCCTAACCTCATTTTTTACATGATTGACCTTTAGGAGGCCCCTTGTTCCTTTCCCAAAATAATCCTTTTTTTTTACTTTATCCTCGAAACGGGAAAAGATTCCTCATCCAAACCTCACCCCTCGTGACGTCAACTCGTCAAGTGAATCATATGACCATGTTGCCCTTACCTTCTTGAAAGATGGACAGAATTGGGATCAACTTGACTTTTGCCAAAGTTTCAGTGGGCTAGGGGCTGCACGAGAGTCGCTCCTGTGTTAGGAGCCCGTAGATCGTCGATTCTAAGATCGACGACTGGGTTGTTAAGATGGGACTCACATGACTGACTGAGAGAGAGTCTATTGGTCCACCGTATGCTCTATACCCTCACAAAAAAAAAAAAAAATGGGATGCAAACGGGTCAGGGTCTGCCCCAATCCAGATCTGATTAGCACATATCATATATTATAATCGGCTCTGTTATCCATCAGAGTTGGATTCAGGTACCAATGCAAAATCACAACCTTAATTCGAATCTGATCATTAAGTGGATTCTAGTTACTTTATTGAACCTGACTAATTGAATTCAGATTAAACTTGACGTCTGACCCAAACCGATCATTGACATCCCTACGTAAATTACATGGTGTGAACAGTTCTGGTGTCACATGTTTTGAAATATGTGAACTAGGTATTTTCAATGTGTTTTTTTGCCAACCTGACCCTGTAATTGTGTTTGACACGGTCCATTTCCTAGGAATCAACTGTTGGATCATGCATTTTGTCGTTGCTGAAATATTTATTAAAATTCTGAGCAGTCGATTTTCAAGCCTTTAAAGATCTTGCATCTGCACAGCAATCCAATGATCCAAAAGCTGGTCCCCATAAAACCAAGCATATAGATCGCATCAGTGAAATTCAAGGAAAAAAAAGCCCACGAAAATCTTGGTTTATACTCTGATCACATTTTTCCAGTAAACTAGAGAGAGAGAGAGAGAGAGAGAGAGAGAGATTCTTCCTAACAGTAGGAGGGTGCGGACAACCTTAATTATCAACATTTTACTTCTCTTTTTAAAAATATAACCTTATAGAGGTGATCTACATGTTTTATTTAGTAGAAATAGGCATTTGAATAATCTGAATATGAGGTGAGCATGTTTTTAAAAGGTTTCAAAAATCGATGGCCCATCATTTTTATAAATTTAAACTCATAAAATTTTATTTTTTCCTCAAAAAGACAAGATCCAACATTAGATTCTTAGCAAATAGAACATGCTGAATACATATGTAGAGTTAGATTTACCAAACATGGCTTGTAACATACAAAATCAGCACTGATCACACTTTATATATATGGGTTTGTATGTATACTAATGAAGGCAAGGAACTATTGAGAAAGAAATCATAGATGCAAGGTGTATCAGTTCAATCTGACCACATAGATGCATTCAACAAGTTTTGTTTACTAAGAATTGGGCCTTTGACATGCTTTGTTGATGTAAAAATATAATTTCTTGAGTTGTAAAATTTTGGTACATTGTGGCCCATTGATTTTTGAATCCCTCAAAAACCATACTTCCATGTCACAATCACACAATTCAAAACCTATTTTCTACTAAACAAATATGGTAGATCACATCTATAAGGTTTGACCTAGAAAAATATAAAAATTATGAAATAAAGGTGATTCTCACTACTAGAAATCAGGGATTTACTGGCCAACCACCTGATGCGGCAATAATTTTTCACTGGCGCTATGTTTTTAGCGCCAGTGAAAAAGGGAATTTGACTGGAAATTCATTTTTTGGCGCATTATAAAAGTGCGCCAGTGAAGATCTTTGAAAATCTTCCCTAAATCGAGGGAAATCTTTTTTCCCTCTCTCTCTCTCTCTCTCTCTCATCTGCAACTGCCCTCTACCTCTTCTCACCCTCAAAATCATTGACCAGAATCGAGTAATTTTTTTGTTTTGTATCCCCCCCCTCTCTCTCTTTTTAAATCCTATCATTTTTGGTGTTTTTATCCTCTTTGTTGTGTTTCTCTAAGATTATGTTGCTGCATCTAGTTACTATATGCAGGTAACCCCCATCATCATGTCTTTTCTCTTGGTTCCATTGATTGTTCACACGCATGCATGCATGCATGCTTTGAGTACTCAATAATGTTTTCAGTTTTAATGTGTATAATATATGATGTTTTATTCAGCTTGCTATATTGGCTTCATATTGGGGAGAGGATTTGGTGATAGTCTACAGATACTTCCGAAGTCTTGCAGTCTATAGTCCCTGCTCAACAGCAAGGGACAACCTCATTATTTTGTTTGAAAAGGTATTATTCTTTATATCTTTAGCTGGTTGGTATATTATGTTTTAATGCATGTTAAATACATCTGATAGCAATTAATTGCATCTAGGTAGTCATGTTATGCTTCACTGAATCAAATACTGTAGATTTCTACTTGTATTCAGTTGTATTATTTTTATTTCATCAAGCTATTGCAGCAGTAGTGGCTGTATACGTGATTTTCCATTTGTCAATTTGTTTTCTAGCATGTCTTTCAGATTAAAAAGAAAACCTTTAGCAATTTCTGCTTCTGCAAATCATGTATAGTCCATTTTATTTCAAATAAACCTTAAATTTGGGTGTTACTAGGTGCCATCTGTGTCCCTTTGTTCTCTTCCTTTTGAAAATGTGAAAAGTACAAAACATGTAGCTTAACTCACCGACGTTCTGTGGTTAGCTTGACCTGATACGGAAGAGGTAGTTCTATTTGCTTTGCTAAATGAGTCTATGCTTAACTTTTCAGCAGCCACAAATATCCCTGATAAAAAGGATGCAGTATTATTGCATGATTTTCATTGCTATTAATGAGATTTATTGCAATACTTTTAACTGGATGTTCCAATGCTTGACAAACTTGTTTATGAGTAGTGTCTACAGAGGACTGCTGGATATTGGAGTTACATCAGCATCAGGTAAAGTGTAAATTATAGCATTGGAAACTCTTGCTTATGAGAATGGAAAATGTGAATTCTTTTAACTAGAAACATGCTTACTTCTCACTTCCCGGCATGAATATGCATGGCTTGGTGGCATATTCGCAAATACAGAACCAAAATGTAAATGCGTACCTAAAGATGCCATGAAAATGACGTGCGGGTGCTCGGCATTTTCCTCAACCGGTCGACACCAACGATGAGCCATGGCCTTAGGTTGACGATGAGTAGGACCCTGAACCTAGAAATTATGTATTTGGGCACTGTGGGAATTAGAGGGGCTGAATACACTCATCACACGTACAACCCTCTTTCCCTTTTATAAGGGGAACAATGGGCAGTTACGTGAATGTGGTCTCTCCACATTCACGTAACCTCCACCCACTTCATGCTATTTAATTCCCCACTATTAGCCCACTAACCCACCACTTTCAATGTGTCAAACCGGATCACATAGGGTTGGACCCAAACCCGAAATGTCCAACATTCTCTCACTTGGCCCATTGACATTAAAAGTGCTATAAATCAAGGTTTATACCGTTACCTCGATTTTAATGGGTTCACATGCTATCCTATATCACAAGAGTGAATATGAGTTAATGAACACCTCTTTATGAAATGTCATATTTTCATATACTACAACACAATTCATTATCAGTGTTTTAGCATGTAAAAATTATCTTTATGAATAGGTTGGTCTCTAACCCATTCTTTTGGTCCTTTAAATATTGTTATTCTGCTATTCTCTCTAACCTATAAGAGAGATCCTTTATGCAAAATCAACAATACACAAAGTTATAGAGAATCAATTCATTTTCACAAATGTGATCACATATAATATATTGTCATACATCAGAAAGAATAAAAAAGACTCATCCCCTTTATATGTTGAAAATATAATCCTGGTGCTAGCCCTTTAGTAAGGGGATCTGCAGTCATTTTTTTCGTTCCAATTGTATCAATACATATCAGAAGATTCTCAGTCTTTTCTTTAACAATAAAATATTTTAACTTCATGTGTCGACACGAGGTTAAGCTCTTGTTGTTATTGTCTCTCAATAGAGTTCACAATACCAAGACCCATAATAAAGTTTTTTATCCAAATGGCTTGAGACAAAGTCTTGTATAGAGCAATAAATTCTGCCTCCATAGTATGAGCAACACTTGTAGACTACTTTTCACTTTTCCATGAGATGACACCACCTGCTTGTAAGAAGATGTATCCAGTAGTTGATTTTCTACTGTCGAGACATCCTCCTAAGTGTGCATCAAAGTATCCAATGACCAAAATGTAGTCCAGTAGGTGGTTACTTTTTTTGTAGGTCAACATATAGTCCTTCGTTCCTTGTAAATAGCGCATGACCTTCTTTGATGCCTTCCAGTGCACAATGCTTGGATTTGACTGATATCTTCCAAGCATTTTCACAGCAAATGCTATATCAGGTCGTGTGCAGGTTTGCATGTACTGCAAACTCTTAACCGCTAAAGCCTTAAAGATATAGGATTTCTAAGAGAGACCAAGGATACCCTTAGTTCTGTCACGACAGATCTTGATTCTAAAGACATATGTGGCCTCACCCATGTCTCTCGTATCGAAATGAGAGGGAATTTTTTTTGTCTCGTGTAATAGACTCAAATCATTAGTTGCAAGAAGAATATCATCAACATATAAAACCAAAATTATGAACTTACTCCCACTAGTCTTAATGTAAATGCACTGATCAACAATGTTTTCAGTGAATCCAAAGTTCATAATTACTTGATTGAACTTCTTATACCACTGGCGGGAGGCCTGTTTAAGTCTATAAATTGACTTCATCAATTTGCAAACCAAATGATTCGAGTCATCTACACTGAAACCAGGAGGTTATTGCATGTATACCTCCTCTTCCAGATCCTTATTCAGGAAGGCAGTTTTTACATCCATCTGATGTAGCTCTAAATCAAAATGAGCTACGACGACCATGATTATTCTCAACGATTCCTTAGTTAAGACAGGAGAAAAAGTCTCATTATAATCAATGCCCTCTTTCTATGTAAAGTCTTTTGCAACAAGCCTAGCCTTGTATCTCTCCACATGACCTTTATAGTCAGTTTTAGTCTTATAGACCCATTTATAACCAACAGGTTTAACTCCATCAAGTTGAGGTACAAGATCCCACACTTAGTTCTTTGCCATAGAGTCAAGCTCTTATTTTATGACATTGATTCAATGTGTTGATGTTTCATTTTTAATGACTTCTGCAAAGGTGAAGGGATCATCATCAATATCAATGAAATTATTAGACTCTTGCAAATACACCACATAGTTCAGATGGATAGCTGATTTTCTGGTCCTCATAGACCTCCATACAGGTGTTACAGGTAGTTCAAAATGAACTTATGTATCATGTTGTTGTTATATATCCTCATCAATAACTGACTCTATTTGGGATTGATATTCATTGACCAGACTTTTCTTGACATTATCCAAAGAGACAATGACAGGAAAAAATAGGGTCTTTCTCTTTTGCAGATATAGAACATGAATCCTGCATTTCTTCAAAATCAATATTTTGAGATGCATCTATCACATTCTCAAGAAATCTCGCTATATGTGTTTTCACTATCTATGGTGTATGAGATGGACAATAAAACCTAATGCCATTTGATCTTTCTGGATAACCAATAAAAAATTCACTAGTTGTCCTAGGATCAAAGGCTTTTATATGTGGGTTATACAATTTAGCTTCAGCTGGACATCTCCCATATGTGCATATATGACAAAGAAGGTTTTTTACCTATCCATAACTCGTAAAGAGTCTTCTGAACAACCTTCGTAGGAACCTTATTCAAAATATGCATTGTTGTCCTAAGAGCTTCACTCCACAAGGTCAATGAAAGATTTGAGTGATTCAACATCGCTCGAACCATTTATTTAAGCGTACGATTTCTTCTTTCATCTACACCATTCTAGTAAGCACTACCAGGCATGGTATACTGATGTACAATGTCTTTCTCTTTTAGAAATCTCCCTAATGACCCTTCCTTTTGTCCTATCTTAGTGAAACGATCATAATATTTTCCACCTCTATCAGACCTGACAACCTTAATAACTTCACTATTTTGTTTCTCTACTTCTTTCTTGAAGTTTTTAAAAACCTGAAAGACTTCTGATTTTTTAAATAATAAGTAGAGATATGTATATCGTGAGTAATCATTTATAAAGATGACAAAATACTTTTTACTCATGTAACACGGTGAAAAAGGGTCACACACATCCGTATGCACTATCTCCAACTTTTCATTGATGTATTTGACATTTCTTATATGTATTAAACTGCTTAGCTTTTATGCAATCAACACATGACTCTATATTCGTAAAATCAAGGGATCCAAGGTCATGATAAATTACATGAGCTTGTTGATATCTGAAGTTAAGCACTTGCTATGGTTGATGACGACAATGCAATGGGCAATTGGGCTTTATGATATCTTCTAGAGCATTGTTGGTGAAAATGGTGATTCAGTAGTTTTGGTAATGATTCTATGACCACCGCACATCTCAGTTGTACATCATGATGTTACATTCCATCACCACACATCTCAGCTGATGGGGGTGCGTATGGGCTCTACTCTCACATGCTTCTTTGTGCCCAACTGAGATTTTTATGAGTCTTTGGACTCTCTTTTTTGAGATGTATCCTAACCTCTGATGTCAAAACAAATAGAATTGATTTTCCTTTAGGCCATGTTTATTGTCAATCATTGTTTTTACTACATAATGGTATTCCTGAATTTAGAATTCAGTTTTTAACTAATACAAACCATCACACACATATACATAACCCATATTAACAAAAATTTTGATAATAGCAAGCTTAGAATTTTTAAATTTAAAACAGAAACCAAATTTATCATGTTTTGAAATTGAAATCAAGTTTCGACTATAGGATAAAACATAAATTGTATCGACTAAATCTAAAATGAATTTTGTTTCCAACACTAATCTGCAGGTCCCAATGTTCTTGACATGTGAACGTATCGTATTTTCTGAGAATATGTTTCTTTCATGCTCTGTTGGTTTCCTTTTGTTCAGAAATGCCTGCAAAGAGTTGGCAATGTGCACAGTGACACTAGAATCAATCCACCAACTATGCAATGGAACATGAATCAAATTGTATTCATGAGAAACGAATGACTTATTACCTTTATTTTCGAGCAATTTCTTATGATTCAAGCAGTCCACCTTCTTATGCCCCTTATTCTTGCAGAAGAAACACTTTATACAAAAGCCTCCTGACTGAGATTTAGCTATCGCCTGAGAGTTTGAACTCTCCCCAGAGACTTTTTTCTTATTATTTCTTTTGAAGGAGCTTTTCTTTGGCCCCGGTCTTTGTTTTTTCTTATGTGAGGCCATATGTGCACTCAACACTCTCTCACCCTTCAGTCTCTCCTCTTCTTTAACACACTTAGACAATAGGCCATTGAAATACCACTCATCATTATGTGTGTTATAGAAGATTTTGAAGGGTTCATATTCAGTAGACAACAAGGTCAAAATGAGATGGATCAAAAAAGAATCAGAAATGGCGAACTTCATGTCATTCAATTGAGATGGAATATTCTTCATTTCTAGAATATGCTATTGAATGTAAGTGTCACCGATATATTTCATAGATACCAGCTTGAACATCAATGTATTGGCCCTAGCCTTATTAGAACTAACAAACTGAGCCTCAATAGCTCTCAGAAATTCCTTCACTGTCATGTAGTGAGGAATAACACTTCGAATATTCTTAGCCACTCTTGATTGCAAAAGCAACATGCTAAGTCTATTCGAACGCTCCCACTTCTCAGAGGCAACCTTCTGTTCGATTGTGCTTTACTCTATAAGAGCGAAAGGATGGTCAGTTCTAAGGGCCAAGTCTAGGTCCATATATCCCAAAGTGAATAATACAATTTCTTTTCAATATGAAAAGTTAGATCCATCTAAAAGAAGAATGTTACTAGAACCGTCGATAAGGAAAGAACCTGATACAACAAAGAACGAAACAAAAAGATATTATTATTATTGCTCAGATGAGACTTGTAATAAAAAGGTAAAAAATGAGACCCTTTATTGTTCACCTTTTCTGAGACAAGCATAGTTGAGTCATTATCGTTCCACTTTGGTGGAAACAATAATACTCATAGTTGCTCTATCTCTTCAATTTATAAGGAATTGACTTCAGTTGGTGAAACTAGCAAATCATGTAACCAGAGGCAATTCGACATTATACCTTTGGGTATGAACATGCTTTATGGGCTAAAAAATACATCTACTATTACACCCTGTGTGAATTTGGAACACAATAACTTACCTTTGGGCATAATTGTTGTTTCATAAAGTCACACATAATCATATTTTCACATAATTAGTAGATTCTACCTTGAATCTACTATAATTTTTAGGGGGAGATTTGGATCTTTCACGGGGGTGATTTCGGGTCCTCAAGTCTGCTAAAAACAGAAATTGGAATTTCTGGGGAGTAGAATCCCGATTTGGGATTCAATTTATTAGTGGGGGTTGCAAAAATCGAATCATACTAGATTTTTACAGAGAATCGCAAATAAGTAAAACTAACCATCATAAATTGTTGGGGATTTATATAAGAAAAAAATATGCATGAAGTAACGATTGATCTACACACACAAGTTGAAACCTATGATTCCTAATCAAAGATCTAAATAAAATCATATTATATGAATAAAACTAACCTAAATGTGATGTTTAAGCATGAAATATGAAAATATAACAAGAAATCAGCAGGGTGGTATAATCGATATTCTTCTTTTTTATTGGCCATTGAATTGAGGGGGGTCTGATCCATTCGTTGGATGGATCCCTTCCTCTATGTAGCCTTAACATGAGTAATCCACGTTTCACATTTTTATAGATTCACTACTGAGATTTTCTTTTTTATCATGCAAACCCAATTTTGAATTGATTCCAAGTTGTATTCATGAGAACATCTCACAAAAGAAATCCATTGCATCTTGATCCTCCTTGAACTTAGTAAAATCAAAGTTAAAGGTAGAGACTTTACCTTGGTTTTGATAGGATAAACTGAAGGTGGTAGCTACGGTTGGTGTGGTTTCCAGTGGTAGATGGGAGAGGTCTTGAAGATAGTGTTGGAAGTGCTCAAGATGACTGCTACAGAGTGTTGGAGCTCTTGGAGTGATTGGGGCTGTGGTGGCTATGGCGACTATGGCACCAACGAGAGGGAGCTTTTGGGGGCTGAGAGGTGATGGCAGCAACGATGGCTGCCGTGCTTTTGCTCGAGGAGAGAGATGAAGTTGGAGTAGTTGATGAAGGGATGTTGCTACCAGGCATGGAGGAGGAGCCGGCTAAAGCTGTGTTGAAGGTGATGCTCCTTGATGGAGCTTGAGGTGATGGACCGGTTGTCACCTTGATGTGGTGGCTATGATAGTTGTAGTTGTAGCTGTTACGGTTGAAGGACTGAAGCTTAGTGAATGGGCTGAAAGAGATCAAAGGGAGGTACTCAAAGGGGCTGCTGTGTTGAGGAGGTGAAGAGACGTTAATGTGAGAAGCTGTGTGATCCTTTGGGTTGAAAACTTAGGAAAAAAATAAAAATTTTCCTAATTTTTCAATGGGAGATGGCTTTGGTGAGAGGGGAGAGAAGGAGAGGGCTGCGTAATATGTCCATGGGCTTAGAGAATAGAAAGTGAAGGGTCTTATGGTGGCTGGACCAAGGAAAAGGGAAGGAAAGAGAGGAGGGAAAGGAAGAAGGAAAGAAAAGAAAGAGAAGAAAGGAAAGAGGAAGAAAAAGGGAAAAGGAAAGAAAGGGGGAAGGAAAAAGGAAAGAAAGAGGAAGGGAGAGGGGGCTGGTCGACCCCCTTGTGGGTCCCACCTTCTCTCACAAAATAAAATAAAAATAAAAATAAAAAAATAATAAAAAAATGAAAGAAATAAAAAAGAAGAGAAGATAAAATCTCTTTTTTATTATTATTAAAATGAGAATGAAGGTGTCATCTTAGAGTGGACTCTCTTACCAAATTTGAAATTCATTTTGATAATCATAGGGGTAGAATGGTCTTTTTAGAAAATTTTCGGACGAAATGAGCTATTTTTGGTAGTTTTTGAAACAAGCTTAGATTTTAGAGTTCAATACCCCGTTGCGAAGCAAATCCAGTATAGAATTTGAAAATTTAAATTTGAAAGAAATCCAAATTATTTTTCTCGAGAAAATATTTCCAGAGTTAGAATCCTGGGGGTAAAAATGTCAATTTTGGAAACACAGGGTTTGAAATTGATTTATGAAAACTTTTAAAACTCAATCTAGATCGAAATTTATAAAACTGGAGTTCTGGACTTCGAAAATGAAATGAAATGTTATGAAATGCTGAGAAATGATATGAAATGATGAGAAATGACATGAAATTTTACGCAAAATGCTAACCCTGAATAAAGAAATTTGGATAATAGACCCCGATTGGTAGTCGTACCAGTTCAAAAAGTGTTAAAATTGATAAAATTTGCAAAATGATTCAAGAAATGGTTTTCAGACTCTACCGAGCTAGAGTGACACTGAAGATTGGGGTGCGAGCTGGATTAAACTAAAATGAACTGGATTGAGCTAGGTTTTAGAGTTTCAGAACTCGACTTGACTGACAAGACACTGCCCCGTATTTATTTCTTGTGGTGACGGAGAGGTTGTCTAGAAGATTGAAGTTCGGTGTGGTACAAAATGAGATGGATTTCATTAATTTTCCTAGATTTGAGAATCATGTCTCCCACCTTTTCTTTGCCGATGATGTGCTTTTATTTTGCAAACCCCAAGAGGCACAATTTCAGTCTTTGAAAACCGTTCTCAAGGAGAATGTGGCTGGTATGAGAGAATGATGAGAAATCTGCCATCTTTCCTCTTAATCTTGACACCTATAGCACTGGCCTATTTTCAGCTAGAGTTGGTTGGGCTTTGCGGGAATTGCCTGTGAAATACCTTGGAGTCCTTTGTGTTGGAAAATTGAAGGCAAACATGTGCCAACAGGTAGTCTAAAAAATTCATATGTGTAGACTCATGGAAGGTGAAGCTCCTATCATATGCTCGAAGAATTTTTTTGATCCAAAACACTCTTTCCAGTATTCCTGTTTTTTGGTTGCTATCATTTAAACTGCCTAAAAAGATTGTTCACCAGTTAGAAAATCTGTTTAGAAATTTTCTGTGGCAGGATTCTGAGTCAGGGAAGAGGCCCATTTAATTTTATGGGAGGTTTTGTGCAAGCCTAAATCTGAAGGTGGAATTGGCATTAGAAGGATTGAGAAGCTGAATGCCACTTTCTTGGCAAAGCTATTGTTGGACGTTTACTCTGATGACTCCCTATGGGCTGAATTTATGAGATCTAAATTAATACTTGTGAAATAAGAGCATGTGGTCTGTTGATCCTAATTCTGTATCTGGGACTTGGAAAGGGATGATGGGCTGGTAAAAAATATGCATGTTTATATCCTGCAGAGTGTTGGATGGGTCCATTACGAGATTCTGGACAAATCCATGGAATGCACCTCCTTTTATTTCTTTCATTTGAGAGAGAGAGAGAGAGTTCATGCTTGTCTAATGTGAAAAAGGTTACAGTAAAGAGGGGTTTGGTATTTTTGGGACTTGTGTATATCATTTCCCTGTGTTGGAAAATGTATGACAGAGATTCTTATCCTTTCAGTTATCAGTTGGAAAGGATCAACTCCTTTGTATTCGGTTGATAAGGTGTCAAGAACAGATATTTGAGAATCCATCCTCAAAGAGGCATCCCCTCAACCATGGCACAAACATGTCTGGGCAAAGAAGATCACCCTGAGAGCTTCGTGGACTGTTTATCTAGCTTGCTATCAGCGTCTGCTTACCGAGGACAGATTCTAAGGTTTCCGAGTGGCGCTATCTAATAGATGCCCCTTGTGCTGCAGGTATGAGGAGAACCATCTACACTTGTTTTTCACATGCTCGATTGCACAATATGTTTGGAAATTTATCTGCAAGAAATTTGATAAGTGAATCGCTCATAAGGGCGTTATCTCTGAGCTTCTTTGGTAGAAATCATGCAGCTTTTCGGCTAGCTGGATTAAAGAGTGCTGGAATGCTGTTTTTCACATCGTTATGTGGAAATTTTGGCAGCTTCAGAACCGATGTTATCATGAGGGTGAGAAGGTGAGGAAATAAGATGCAGCAAGTGTTGTTTGGCACGCATGCTCAGATCAGCTTAGCACAATGGAATGGCCCTTGGGCTATGCAGATTGGACAAAGTTGTTTGCTAGGTCTGGTATTATAGCTGAATCGCATGTACCAGTGGATTTGGTAGGAACTTATGTCATCTTTGCTTCGTTAACATATGACAACCTGGATTTTCTCTCATTTGCTATTTTTGATCAAGTGGTGTTCAAGACTATTGGAGGCTTCAAAAGGCAACGATCATCTAGGCCCATAGAAGAATGATGCGTGTTTACAGATGAGCCCCCTAGAGGAGCGCATGTGTATGTGAGGACCAATGGTAAGAGATAGTACATATTGCTTCTTGCTGCTAAGGAGAGCATACCGTCCCCCTCCAGCCATGACTGTCCTCTTCATTTTTCTTTGATTCTGTGTTTTGTTCGGGGCCATTATTAGCTAGGGGTTACATCCTATTATGGCTGCTGTCATTTAATAATAATCTTTGAAAGGATAAGCCACTGGATTGGCTCTCTAGTGTGGGCGATCAGATGTAATTATCTTATTTAATTAATTAATAGAATCTTCGGCAACCCCAACGTTTAACTCCTTTAAAAAAAAATTTGTGATTGTGACATGTATGCAAGTTTTTCAAGGGCTTCAAAAATAATGGCCCACGTACTAGAATTTTACAGCTCAAAAAGATCATATTTTTACTTTAAAAAACAAGGTTCAATCCTTCATAAACAACCATGCTGAACAAATCTACGTGGTAAGATTGAGCTGATAGAGCTTGCATCTATGATTTCTAGCTTGATAATTTCGTATCTTCATTAGAGATAAATATAAACCCTATATATAGGGGTGGCAATCGGTTCAGGTTTGCGGGTCAGAATGCCTCAACACAAACATGACCCGTTTATTAAACGGGTAGGATGTGGCAAACACGAACATGACCCATTTATTAAACGGGTAACCTGACACGACACGGTTAACCTGTTTAATAAACGGGTCGGGTCGACACGACACAATTACACGATAACCGACCCGAGTAACCCGAATAACACAATTAGAAACACAAAAAAGAAATACATATTATATTTTTTTTCTGCAAATCTCAATATGAAATTATACTACCAACATTAACATAAAACTTTAAGATAAAGTCATAAACATAAAGACAACAACAACATAATTGTCTTACAAGTTACAACCATACTACAAACATATCCACCAAGTTGTCTTACAATCATTAAGATAAACATAAATAATTAAACGGGTTGACCCGCCCACCTAACCCGTTTATTAAACGGGTTGGCGGGTTGGCATACCCCTAACACGAACATGATCCGTTTAATAAACGGGTTAGGCGGGTCAACCCATTTACAACACAAACTCGTTTAAGCCAAACCCTAACCCGGCTAAGAAACGGGTTGGCGGGTCGGGTCAGATTTTGCCACCTTTACCCTTACCTATATATATATATATATATATATATATATATATATATATATATATATATATATAATGTTTGCTACAATTGATTTAGATTTAACAAATAGCAGTTTTTTTATTTTTTGGTATACCTATCAAGGCTTGGAAATGCTTGGGAGAGAAAGGTTTAGAATGGTTGACAAATCTTTTTAACAAGATTTGGCGGACAAATAAGATGCCTAATGAGTGGAGGAAGAGTACTTTGGTGCAAAATTTGGTTGGACTTTTGGAGTTGATATTTTTAAACAATATTTTTCAATGAAAACATGGGAAAATCGTCAACCAAAGATATAAAACCGACTTTCCACCGAAGTGGCGAGTACGGGTCGAATCCACAGGGAACGGGAACATTCTGAATTAATTCTAAAATAACACTTTATTAATAAAAACAAAGTTTACAACTATGTCAATGTTTACAAGTTACATTAAATAACATTCTAAACTATGAAAATAAAATAAAATCGGAGGCTAAGTCTTCTGCAGGTCTCCAGGGGCATTTCTGTCTTTTCACATCAAGTGCAGTCGCACATTATAATTGAATTACACCTGTGAACCTGTTCTAACTTAACAACCTACACAATAAAAACACAAAGTCAGTAACTAAATCAAGAATTTATTTAGATTACATCTACATTATTTATAATCTATTTCTAAATTAAATTAAGTTAATTTAAACATCTAAAACTAAGATTATACTAATTGAGTAAACTAACTAAGCTAAGCACTCTAATTACTCTAAATACTGTTAATTTACTGATTACACAACTAGAAAACAGTAAAACTACACGAAATCTGACAAATAGTTAAAAGACTGTTTTGTCCCTAAAGAAGGCAAAAATGGATTCTGACAGCTTTTCACAAAACGACTGTTTGAGGGGTCAAACGAATTCCAAAATTAGTAAAATAACTTCTATTCTGTAAAAGACAAATTCAAGAATCTGACACACTTTACAGAAGTGAAAAATACATTCTGGATCTCCAGAACGAAGCGTTTCAAAATCAGGATAATTTGGGAAATCGCTGGACCCGAAATTTCAAAATCAGAAAAAGCTGTTTTCATAGTACGCTTAAAAACCAGACCAAATCAACTCGGATCGATCTGAAATTTGGTCTGCAGACAGTTAACACACCAATGTGAAGAATAGAAAAATAATATTTAGAAAATTCACGAAAAATCCACATAAAATAACTAGTGCACGATCGGGTAAAAAATAGGGTTTTGGTTCAGTGCACTATTCATCCCTTTGAATCCATAATTGACATTTGGACATTGAACCACTTACAAAAACAGTCCTAACTGAACCTAAACTACTGTTAAACTACAGCAAACAATAACAATTAAAATAAGTTATAAAATCTAAGCAATAACCTAACCTAAACTCACTAATACTCTAAATAAGATACCTAACTAAATATATACTCTAATTAAACCTAATATATAATATCTACTATCACTAACTAAATTAACTATCTATTCTAATATTAATTCTAACTTACGGTTAGTCTAACTTGCTAAAATTACTTACTCACTAAATTAAACACTAACTATGCTAACTAACTATCTAGGGTTATTTTTCTAACTATGGTTAGGGGTTTAAATAAGGCTAGGGTTAGTAATTAACTACAGTTAGTTAGTGTCGACTAGGGTTTACAAGGGTTGATTAGGGTTAGTAGAATTTAACTAAGGCTAGGACTCGGTTAAGATAACTAACTAAGATTGACTACGGCTTCAACTAGGGTTTAGCTTGGGTTGTATAGGGTCGGATAGTGTTAGTAGGTGACGGTTAAGACTAACTAGATGTTTGACTAAGGTAGGGTCGACTAAGGCATTTGGCTTGGGGCGGTTTAGGTTAACTAGGTTTAACTATGGTTTAACTAAACTAGGGTTAGTACATGGGTTAAACTAGGGCTAACTAGTTAACTAAATTCAGGTTAGGGTTTTAACTAAAGCTAATAGCTAGGGGGTAGGTTAGTTCCTAACTACGGTTAACTAGGGTTTAACTAACTACGGTCGGCTAACTATGTAACTATGGTTAGTTGGGGTGGCGACTTGGATTAGGTAGGGTTAACTAAGGTTAGGTAAGGTTGGTTACTTGGTAATTAACTATGGTTTAACTAGAATGGTTAAGGTTTAACTAGGGATCGGTTATGGATAAGGTAGGGTTAATACCTATGGTTAGCTAAGGTCGACTAGGGTTAATTAGTCTAACTAACTAATGTTTAATCTAACTAGAACTAAATACTAACTAGGGTTAGCTATAGGATTGGTTAATGAGGGTCGGTTAGAACTAACTAGGGTTAGGTTAACTAGACTAATGACTAACTATAGTTAGTAGGGGCGGTTTAATGATATGGGATTCAAATGGGTTCACGCCAACCTAGAGTTGCTACTTAAATTAATATGAAAATGTTATTTCCTAAACCAATAATATACTCTAAACTAACTCCTGCATTAAATATACACTAAGGTTGAGACCTACAAAAAAGGAGATACCCAAATTTTACAAACCATACTAAACTAATTCATTAACACCTAATTAATAATAACTCCTAAATAAGCAAGTCATAACTAGGGCTTTAACACTCAATACACGAATTTGGGAAAGGGCCACCTCCTCCTTTTCTTGCCTTAATTACACTTTGGAAAAGGATAATCTTCAAAAACCGTCCAGCCTATTGCTTCACACGTTTTTCCATATTGGCATTAAAAGCAAATCATTTATTTTGAAATCCTTTCCAAAATCACATTCCACGAATTTTTGGGGTTGAATACAATAAATAGCCTTCTTAATTAACCTTCCCAATTCGTGTGAACTATTTTAGAAAACCTTTTGAAATTCCAAGCATTAAATCTTCTTGAAAACATTTCCCAAGGCATTAAAAGATAAAGATCTTTTTTTTTGAAAACCTTCTTCAAAGACCTCTACACGTTTTTGGGTTAGCTTTAAATACACATTTAGAATTTCAAATCTTTCCCCAAAAAACGTGTAGATATAATTAGAAGGACCTTTGGAATTCCAAAGGTTTTCCAAAACTCGTGTAAACCTCTTTAAAAGGTCTTTGGAATTCCAAAGGGTTCCCCATTGGAAATAAGAAGGCATTTATGGTTGGGTTGGAAAAGATAACCTCATTAAGTGCTATCCACGAATTGGGAGGAGGTGTATTCATACCAAAATCGTCTTCTCAATATAAAGACCTCAATGCCCCTCTATTTACAACTAAAATTGAATCACTTGGGTAAACTAGACTACCCTTAACTAGAATAAACTATTTACAATTAATGTAAAGACTATACCTAACTAATTCACGAATTGCCAAAAACAACCTAATTAAGCACTACACCAAAATCGAATTTAATTCTAAATTACTTAAAACACATACAATGAACCTAGACCTATGAATTCTAATAAATTTAAATATCCTAATTAACATGGAATTACATTCATTCTAAAAGGCACAAAATAATAATCTAACATAATATTGCCTACGAAATGTGAACAAAGGAAGAAATTACCAAACATTATATTAAATCTATACTAACACATCAACTAAAATAAATGAAACAAATAACTCTAATCAAAATCTAATTTATCCTAGATTAACAAAATATGAAAACTGGATTCTTACAACCTTGCTGGACCTCTAATGGCCGCCCTACATTTGGAGAAGACAACTACACTAACTTGAAAAACTAAATATCTAATTTAACTACTAACATAAAACCAAATATAAATCTAATTTAAACTAAGCTAACACATGATTAGGACAATCTAAATGAAGCTAACAACACACAAACTAAACAACTAACATGCTGGAAATCAAATCATAACAGAAAACAAATTCTAACATATTCCTACAATCGGCTAGACTAAGAACAAAACAAAAATTCATACTAAACACAATACACGAATTAAAATCTATGAAAAACCTAAACAATAATTAACAAATTGACATGAACATAACAAAGAAAAGAACTACAGAAAATGCTACAAACTGCTGGACGTCCTACCTAAAAACCGGAAAAACTCCACTCGACTAGACAATTTTAGCAAAATCTAAAAATACACAAAACAGGAAATCATCTAGACACTTGTCCTAAGGTACTAAACTCGAACAAAACAAGAACCATTAGACTTAGAATAACTGAAAAATGCAGACATGTAGAAATCTCATTTCAAATACACGCACATACCCAAAACATACTTAAAAACTCCAAACGTTGGATTGAAAAATATAAAAGTAAATGACCCAAACACCTAAACATCCTACGTGCTGGCCTTTGCACGAACAAAAGCTACACTAAGGCTGACGAAAATACAGAAAACACAGCACACCTAACTCACACACATGATAGGTTTTAGCTAGAAGAGAAGGTAGAAGAAGACCTACCTCTTGGGCCGATCCGAAGAATGGGGGGATGAAGAGAAGAGCGGACTTTGCTTGACTCCATGCCACGAGGAACCTCGTTGATGCTGTCTAACATCTCTTTGCTGTACTTTTACAGTGATCCACAGGTGGTGGTGTTCCGGGAAGAGGAAAAAGTGGTGAAGATGCGTAGACACTACAACAAAGCAGTAGATTAGCGACGACCACATTCCGTCGCTAATCCGTCGCTAACCATGTTAGCGACGGATTAGCGACAACGCGGCGACAGTATGCTTACGTCGCGAATATTTCGACGCTAACTGGCGACGGAATAATTCCGTCGCCAAGTCCGTCGCTAATTGCGACGGAATAACAAGCGCTATATTCCGTCGCCAATCCGCCGGTACTAAACGGCGACCACGGCGTGGCGACGGATTTAATTCCGTCGCTAAGCCGTCGCTAGATTAATATGAATAGCGACGGAATCATCCGTCGCTAATCCGTCGCAAAAACGAAAAAAAATCAAAAAAAAATTATTTAAAAATGAATTACCGAGAACTGTACAATTTATATTTCCTGTACAATTTATATTTCCTGTAAATAAAAAACAAACCACACAAAAAAATTCATATAACAAGTATCTATAATAATTAATCGTTCCACCTTAAAACTAAGAAGTTTAATTATTTACAATTCAACAATTACAATTAGGAAAAATAAAAAAAATAGAACTTCTTCAACACAGTCCTCTAATCATCGCCAAGATTTTGTGCGTCTTCTTGTTCATTGTCTTTATCTGTCCCTTCAGCTCCACTACCCTGATTATCGCTAGCAGCCTACACAAGAAAAGAACAGTCAGTATTGATAAACAAAATATAATGAAATAAATTACACACTATATGTGATTCTATCATGTGCTCATGTGTGATCTAAGGCAATAAAAAAACTCTATATGTGATTCTATCATGCTCATATGTGTGCTAAGGCAGTCAAAAAATTGAATATGTGATTATAGCATGTTCATATGTGTTCTAAGGCATATAAAAAAACTCTATATGTGATTCTACCATGCTCAGATGTGCTTTAAGGCAGGCAAAAAACTATATATGTGATTCGATCATGCTCGTATGTGTGCTATGGCAGTAAAAAAATTGAATATGTGAATATAGCATGCTCATATGTGCTCTAAGGCAGGCAAAGCCAAAAATTTTATATGTGATTCTATCATAAATGATATATAACATGTTCATATGTGTTCTAAGGCAGTTAAAAAACTCTATATGTTATTATAGCATGTTCATATGTGTGCTAAGGCAGTCAAAAAACAGAATATGTGATTATAATATGCTCATATGTGTTCTTAGGCAGTAAAAAAACTGAATATGTGATTATAGCATGCTTATGTGTTCTAATGCAATCAAAAAAACTTTATATGTGATTCTATCATGCTCATATGTGCTCTAAGACAGACAAAAAGTTAAATATATATATATATATGTGATTCTATCATGCTCATATGTGTGCTAAGGCAGTAAAAAAATTGAATATGTGATTATAGCATGTTCATATGTGTTCTAAGGCATCTAGAAAAACTCTATATGTGATTCTACCATGCTCAGATGTGCTTTAAGACAGTAAAAAAAACTATATATGTGATTATACTTGAGAGGGACCTGGAATCGAAGATCCCCTATCCTGAACAGCGGCCTTGATCTCATTTCGGAGAAAGGGGGCGACGGTGTATTGGAAGTAGTTATTCAGTGATTCATTAATGATCTCGCGTACATCATCACCGGAAAGAATAGTCGGCTGCTTGGAGCTTATGTCGGCGCAAGAAGTTGGTGAGCCGTAACTGGAAGAACCAATAACTGGTGAAGTGTTCATATTACTCCCAAACCCGAACACGCGACCTTTTTTGGGTTCACCTGCTGCAGTCACCCATGCTGTAGGATCAAATGATGGATGCTGAGTAGCGTCTTCGCCATATCGCTCTACCATTTGTTGCTCATATGCCTCCTACAAAATAATGTTTAAAGTATTCATTAATAATTAATGATAACATTATGATGACTTGCATATATATTGCAATGATTATTAATAGAATTAATACATACCATTGTCGTTCTCGCCTTCTCTGATACGAAGACTCCCGTGGTCTTCCGTTTATGTGTTTCTACAAACACATCCTTATATGGTACACTGCCTCCTTTTTCTGCTTCCTGCGAAGTTAAATGAGAAAAGATTTAGTACACAAATTTGCAACAATACTTATAAAATTAATATTATATATTGATGAGTTACCATTTTCTTTAGGTGGCTCCCAAATGTCTTAGATCCACCTGTGTGTAGATGAGCTTCAGGCATCTTCGATCGATTTTGTGAAGCCTTCGCAGAGCGATTTTTAAATGCATATCCCGCCCACATATCGCACATTTCATCCCAGTAATCTCTCCTGATAGTAATAGGACCATGGCCCTTCCACAGTAATGGATCATCTACTACGCCAGATGTTTTTTTTGCTGCAGTCTTCATAGTGTGCAGCATGTCTGCAAATCGATTGGCAGCCACCTTCTGCCACACCTTCCTTGCATCATTTTCTTCCACCGTAGTTGCAAAGCGATTCGAAGCCTACAAATATTTTCAGAAAGTTAGTAGACATTGCTTAAATAAATTAAATATGAAACACATTAACTATGAGGAACAACTGTATACCATGAATGAGGACCACAATCTGTCTAACACCTCCTTTGGGTACTCTTTCCATTGAGCAACTGGTCCTGGTAGATGTTGAAGAAGTGAATTCCTAATCTCCCGTACTACTTCTTGTGGCTCAAACCTCGTGCTGCACATGAATTGTTACACAGTAAATATCAATATAAAATATTTAAAAGATATGCAATAATTGAAAACAAAATACTTACGGTCGATTATCGATATACACTATTCGAATGAGTCTTCTTGTGCCAGCCTGAGAAGACCCTGTTTCCTGTGTTGGCTGTTGACTTGTGCGATCAACTGGTGTAGGTGGGTTGTGTACAGGCGCAACATCATCTGTAAAAAATACACACCAAGTTCTCAGAATGTGCATTTGAACTAATCAAGCATCTAATTAGTTATATGATATACCTATCACAGGAGCCCGTGAAGATGAAGGTTGAGCCTGGCTACTACTGGATGAGCGACCACTATAACCTCCACGAACCATATTCTAACAAATAACATATGTCATACAATACATTCAAATAATTCACATCAAGTATTACAATGCATTCAAGTCATTCACATCAAGCATTGCAATGCATTCAAATAATTCAAATCATTGACATCAAGTATTGCACTAATTCAAATCATTCGTTAATTGCATAAATTATAATACATTCAGATAATTGAAATCATTCACATCAAGTATTACAATGCATTCGAATCATTCGTATCAAGTATTACAATACATTGAAATAAAATTTTTAATCATTCACACCAAGTATTGCAATACAACTCACATCAAGTATTACAATGCATTTAAATAGAGGTTTGTAGTATAAGATTTTACTCACTAGCTTGAGAATTCTTCCTCGTCACTAGTTTGACTTTCTTCTTCTTCTTCTTCTTCTTCTTCTTCTTCTTCTTCATTGTTTGCCCATCCACTTGGTACATCATTTGGATCACATTCCTCTATGAATGTTTCATCAGCCAATGGAGATATGACATGCATATCATGCGCAACATCGTGACCATAAGCGAAGTCACAGATATCATCTGATTGATAGTAATCACTGTCTTCAGCTAACTCATCTTCTTGTAACTGATCATACTCGGGGTATAGTTTGGATTTCACCTTGCAAACTGCCCACCATTCATTTCTATCTGACTTTTTTATACTCGGATATGAAGTATAATAAACTTGTTGAGCTTGCGAGGCTAATATGAATGGTTCATATGTTCCAAACCTGGATTTATGATTCACCTCCACAATGCCTGAAGCTTTGTCGAGTCTTGTTGCAGTTGGATCAAACCAATGACACTTGAATACCGTAACCCTGTTATTCATGCCTAAGTAAGTCAACTCCATTATTTCCTCTATAACACCGTAGTAATCATGTTCATTTTCACCGTAGCTGCTACCCTTGACACACACGCCACTATTTATCATTGATTTGTTTATACCGTAGTCTTTTGTATGGAATCGAATATCAAATTCGTATATGGATTATCGTGCACCACATTCACCCGTGCATCAAAATCGTTTCTAAATTCTTCTCCATGAAACGCCCAGTTCTGATAATCACTCACAAAACCCTTCCTGTATAGGTGATGTCTAACGCCATGAGGTTCTACAAATCGATTATTCTTACAAATCTTGCAGGGACACCTAATCCGACCTGTGGGATCTACCGTACTGACACTCGCCGTTGCAAATTCAATAAAACTATCGACACCATCCATATATTCATGCGATAACTCATTGTCCACTATCCTACGGTACATCCATTCACGGTTTGCAGTTATTCTGTCGTATGATGTTACGAATAGTATCCTAACGAATTAAGAAAAAAACAATCAGAATGCGACGATGAAGAAAATATCAAATTTATCATGCAATATACTATGTCAAACAATAACAAGAATTTTGATGCATGCATTGATAACTTAATATTTTCATGTGCAAACTATTAATGACATGATACAATCATTTGAAGCATGCTTTTATTATAAAATTTCACATGGAAGTCAAAATCAAATTGAAAGTAACTACATGCAAGCATGGATACAATTACATCAAACATTGCAATACATCATAATCATTCATATCAAATAAATGGCAAACATGTACCTGCAGCAAACACACTTCAATATCTCGCTAACTACTACCATGCTTAGCATGAACTCCGTACTCCAAAAATAAGAACACTTCCATATTTCTACATTAAAATCATGCTCAACATGATCTCCGAACTCCAACAAAGCAGTCCTAGATATCAACAACTAAGTGAGTGTGTGAACAATAAAGTGTTGCATTCAATAAATTAAATAACATGTGATACGTTTGCATCACTTACTCACCACGGGTATTTACCCGATTTGCATTGTTTTTGTCATTTACTTACCACAGGTGGCCGAGCACGAGTTGGTTCCGTTGAAAAATCTGCACAAAAACAAAACAAATTAAGTAACAAACTAACTAATCATGAAACAAGATGAAACACTAACTAAAAAAATTAAAACAAATTAAAACAACTCTAACTAATTGAAAGAAGAGAAAAGAAAAATAGTATATATGTTAAGCCAAATCTAACTAGAAGATGCTAATTTAACAAACCAGCTATAACATGTTGAATCAGTCGACTAACATAAAGTCATAGACAATTTCTAATCTGAACTACTTAGCAAAGGAATAGTAAATCAATCAATTAGTTTACTAGAAAAGATGTGAACTCCGTTTAACCACCACTATCATAAAGAATTCAAATAGCCCTAATCTAACTAACTGATTGTTAGAACATTAAATACCAATCTATCTAAGAAAAATATAATTATAAAAGACTAATAGATTGAAATACTCTAACTAACCAGATTTCAAGAAAACAAATTGAAGTAAAACTAACTACCAGTAGACATTAACAAACTAACAAATTGATAAAAATTTATGAACTACTCTAACTAGAACAAACTAACAAATTGATAAAAATTTATGAAATACTCTAACTAACCACGGTTGATTAAATCTCAACCTAGCCAGTTGATTTCGATTTGAATTTTTTTTTTATAATTAAATTTTTTTTTGAATTTTAAATCTCAACCTAGCCAGTTAAACCACCTACCTTTTCGGCAGGGAAGGGGGTTAAACCCCCTGCCGGAAAGGCAGTTTCGGCATGGGGGGTTGACCCCCTGCCGTGCCTTTACGGCAGGGGGGGTCGACCCCCTGCGTTTTCGGCAGGGGGTCGACCACCCATGCCTTTCCGGCAGGGGGTCGACCACCCCTGCCGAAAACGCAGGGGGTCGACCCCCCATGCCTTTCCGGCAGGGGGTCGACCCCCCCTACCGGAAACGCAGGGGGTCGACCCCCCTGCCGGAAAGCACGGGGAGCGGCGGCTGGCGAGGTCGCCGGTGGCCGGCGCAGTCGACAGCAGAGAGGGGGAGACCTGGAGCGAAGCTCGGGGGCCACTGGGTCGCCGGAACTCAGAGCGGAGGCGAAGAGGTGGCTGCAGGGAGGATCGTTGGTCGTCGGCGGCTGAGGACGCCGGTTGCGAGTCGCCGGCGAAGGGGAGACAACACCTCCCGGCAGCAGCCACAGGGAGGAACAGCAGGGAGGAGGAAGAGGTCGGCAGCGGGTCGCCAGTGCTCGGGGTCCCTGGCGCAGCCGCTAGCCAAGCAGGGAGGTCGG
Source organism: Nuphar pumila (assembly GCF_984573655.1). Classification (NCBI taxonomy): domain Eukaryota; kingdom Viridiplantae; phylum Streptophyta; class Magnoliopsida; order Nymphaeales; family Nymphaeaceae; genus Nuphar; species Nuphar pumila. The sequence goes on along the minus strand of NC_143265.1, from coordinate 50,029,910 downwards.
CAGCGAGGATCGTTGGCGAGGCGGCGGCGGCCGGACGGTGGCGAGAGCCGACGGGCGGCGGGAGGGAGAGGGCGGCGGGCGGGAGCAATACAGCGAAACAGGAAAAAGAGAAAGAGGGATGGGATTAGGGATTTACGCGATATTTAGCGACGGCTTAGCGACGGAAACATTCCGTCGCTAAGCCGTCGCTAAATCAAAATACAAAAACCGCGACGAAATATATACTGTCGCTAATTAGCGACTGATTAGCGACGACAGAGTTCCCTCTCTAAATCCATCGCTAAAATGGTGTTCTTGTAATAAAAAGTAGCGACAAAAAATTTAGTCGCTAATCCGTCGCTAAGTAGCGACAGATTAGCGATAAAATTTGTTTCTTTGCTAATCCGTCGCGAATTAGCGACAGATTCTATCTCTAGCTAATCTGTCGCTAATTAGCGACGGAAAAAATCCGTCGCTAATTTCCGTCGCTAATTAACAATTTTCTTGTAGTGAGAGGGTCGTACGGGGGTAGAGACGACCGGCCATGGAGAAGTAGACTGCACCCCTACCACGACTAGAACACTCCAATGCTGCAAATACCTGCAAAAGACAACCTCAATGATTAGTTTCAGCAGGGGGAGAAGAAAGACAAGATGTGAAAAGAAAAGAATGAAAGAAGGGGGTGGCGTCTCCATTGAAGATGGCCTCCATGGATGAGGAAGAAGGTGGATGAGAGGGGCGGCTTGCGAGAAGGTGGAGTTGAGCTAGAATCGTGCCCCTAGGGCACGAAAATCAAGACAAAGACAAGGTGGAATGGGCGCCCCCTCTCCCTTTTGACGTTTTGGCCTCTTTAGGTTTAATTTCAAAAACAGTGTTAAAATAAAAATAATTCCTGGGCGCCTCTTTCTGCAGGGGGTTTTTAGAAAATATTTTTACAAAACTTAAGTGGGCTGGAGCTGGGTTAATTCCATGTAATTTGGTCCAGATCCAAAGTCCAAATGGGCGTCTGGATCCAAATCTCTCAAATCAGATCCGATATTTGACCCGTTACACTGTAAATGCCATAATTCCTTCGTTTTAAGTCTGATTTCAATGAAATTTGAACCCAAACTCTATAATCATATTATGCACCTAAGTGTATGCTTTAAACCTATAGATGATGCATTTATGCAGTGAAAACATGTTAAGAAAATGTGATATTTATGCATCATCACCTCTATATAAGAATAAGGGTGATATACAAGATTGCACAAACTATCGTGGTATAAAACTCATGAGTCATACTATGAAACTTTGGGAGAGGGTGATTGAGTCTAGGTTGAGGAAGGTTGTCATGATATCGGAGAATCAATTTGGTTTTATGCCTGGAAGATCAACTATGGAAGCTATACATCTTCTTAAAAAACTTATTGAGAGAAATAGAGAGAGGAACAAAGATTTGCATATGGTTTTTATTAATTTGGAGAAGGCTTACGATAGAGTACCTAGGGACGTTCTCTGGTGAACAATAATAAAGAAAGGTGTTTCTCTCAAGTACATTAGTATAATTAAAGATATGTATGAAGGAGTAGTAACAAATGTCCGCACTTGTGGAGGGGTGACAACCAATTTTCCTATAACGGTTGGGTTACATCAAGGATCTGCTTTAATCCATTCCCTATTTGCTATAGTGATGGATGAGTTTACGAGATCAATTCAAGAAAATGTGTCGTGGTGTATGTTGTTTGCTGATGATACTGTTTTGATTGATGAGTCTAGAGTTGGGGTTAATGCTAAGTTAGAATTATAGAGACAGACATTGGAAGCAAGAGGTTTTAAGTTGAGTAAGAGTAAGACAGAATACATGGAATATCGATTTAGTAAGCAACGAAGTAGTGATGGGAGTGTAGTGAAGCTTGGTGAGCAAGAAATACCTGTGGATGATTCTTTCAAATATTTGAGATCTATCATTCAAAAGTATGGAGAAATTGATAGAGATGTAAATCATAGGATAAAGGTTGGGTGGATGAAATTGAAGAGTGCAACTGAAGTGTTGTGCGATCGTAGAATGCCATTGCGGTTGAAGGAAAAGTTTTATAGGACAACTATTAGGCCTGCTTTACTATATAGTACGGAATGTTGGGCTGCCAAGAGACATCATATTCAAAAAATGAGTGTGGCTGAGATGCGTATGCTGAGATGGATGTGTGGAAATACAATAAATGATAAGATTCAGAACGAGGAGATACGTAAGAAGGTAGGCATTGCACCCATTGAAAATAAGATGAGAGAGAATCGTTTACGGTGGTTTAGACATATTCGGCGAAGGCCTAATGATGCTCCATTAGAAGGATGGAGAAATAGGAAAATATATTAGTTAAAAGAGGTCGGGGTAGACCTAGGAAGACATGGATGAAGGTGATAGGAAAGGATATGAATGCTTTGAACCTCACCGAGGACATGGCATTGGATAGAAATGAATGGAGGAGAAGGATTCATGTGAAAGACCCAGAATAATTTTCTTTATTGGTTCATATCGCCGACCCCAATTGTTTTGGGACGAAGGCGTAGTTGTTGTTGTTGTTCTTGCATCTAACACTAACGCCATAGATGTGATGTACACATTTTTATTAGTGGGACCCAATTTTTGTATAACTGGAATCTCACCTGTATAAAAAAAATTTAAAAATAAAAAAATCAATGGCTATAAATGCATCGATTTTCTGATTCATAAAAACGCTTTTTTTTATAGAAAAGACGTGATCCAAGGGTCTATTCTTACTAAAATGTGCACGATGAATCTATTTACAAACAACTTACATCATGAGATCCCAACTGGTACAATCAATTGTAGAATATATATATATATATAGTGACACGTGGAAGTGTCACGCATGACACATACAGAGAGGAAGTTTGACGTGTTTTGCTGTGCGACACGGTCAAAAGTATGTCAGACTCGGTCAAACTGCTTCTATCATGTCTGGCGCATTTTGTTCGAAAATTTTGACAAAAGCGCAAGAAATGAGTTTTGTAACTGAGAGGGTTCTCGAGGAAGCAGATCAGGTCATGCTGAAAATGAGCGTTTTTGCTCATGCTGACATCGTGGCCATACGATTTGCATTTTAAAAAGTTCAAAAGTCAACAAAACCACGTGGCATTCATCCAAAATGCAAACAGACGGCCACGATGTCCGCATGAGCAAAAACTATTTTTGCTTCTCCCTCCAAGCCCTCAACCTCCTCTTGTGTGTCTCCTTCCACCACTCTGACTTCCACGGCAGCCACAACCACCACTAGTGATAGTAATGGGCTTCCTCTCTGGCGAGTGGTGTCGCTATAGTGCTGATAATCATTCTCCAAATCACATGGTATGAATCTCTCTCTCTGAGTCTATGTCTGTAAGGGCCTAAGAAGAGGAGAGGGTTGATTGTGTGTGGGTCATGCCATGGTCCATTAACATCTAGACGTTTTAATGGGTTTTTGGAACATTTTGAGATTTCTTTAATTATGTTAATGGGGGTTTTGGACATTCTGAAATTTCTCTGTCAATGACGCTCTAGAAATATAGTTAATGAAAATTTGTATGTGAGTTTTAGGACTTTTTGAATGTTATTTTCGGGTTTTTGACCCTTTGCTAAATGGGTTATGTGGGGGCTATTGTGATTTTATTTTATATTGTTATTTTGTTAGTGGCCATGCTTACTGAGTTTTGTGGGCTTGTTCATTCTTTCGATCTTATCTTAGCTGTCTATTTTCTCTATGACCAAAGGCATTGACTGTAAATACTTCACCTGTAGGTCCAAACCCACTGCCGGGAGTTGTAACTACATCAAGGATTTCAGCAAGAACATCCCATGATTTTCACCCTGGAAAATGCACCCACACATAGGGTGCATTATTTCCTCCATACACCTCTTAACCAAGCGATCTAAATGTTTCAGTGTTCTCTTTGCAGAAACTAAGCATATTATTCATAGCCTTCAAACCCTCTTCTAGTGTCTATGATTTAGTTAATATTTCTAGTTGTTCCTTGTTCATGAATATATATACATATGTGTGTGTGAAAAGTGGTAGCTGCTCTCAGTGATTTTTTTTTTTTTGCTTAAAAACACACTTTTTGCAAAAACGCCTTCTAATGGAGCTTTGGAAGTGCCGCTAAATAGCTGCCAATAAGGCAACAATAAAAACACAAAAATATAAAAAAATTATAAGTCTTTATTGTACACATGCTTAACACAAGCAGACGGGTTCACCCTAGTTATACAAAGTAAAAGCACTTAGGGAGGTCACTGGGAGCTTTCAAAGAGTAGCTTTCAATGGTCGACGGTTGGAGCTTGAGTGACTATTTGGTCCCAATGACCAAAGAGCCCTTAAGTCTTTCGTAAAAGACAAAAAAACAAAAAAAATCCATAGGGACAAGTTCTCTTACAAAGAGATAAAACAAAAAATACAGGCAAACACAAGCACACCACCTCTCTCAAAGTTAGAATTCTGAAGTGACACTGAAGTGACAATGGGCAACTCAACTGTTCCTCTCAAGAATCATAAGGAACGGTACATTTGCAACATACTCTAAGAGACAAAAATATTGTGATGCTATAAATAGCAAGAATTAAATAAACAACAAAAACACATGTACAAACTAAATCAAAGTGAAAGAGAAAAGTGCATGACACACTACGAAACATCAAACTGCATGACCAATTTACCAAAGGTTACCAGGACACCACATAGATGCGGAAGGGCAGCAGACTGCCTGCAGTCACCTCTAAAATATCTTTATGTAAAACTCATAATGAGACAAATACAAAGCACACACCATGTGTGGTACCCAAGAAGCTCTCTGGTACAGCCAGTGTTTCAACTAAAACTCGTAAAGCCCACAAGGGCTCCGCTCATCTGGCTAGACGCGGCTCGTGATGTCCCAAGAATCAATGATCTTTCTGTTCCTCAAATCTGAGATGCAGTTTTCTGTCTATAATCTTTTGAACAGCCCTCAAGAAAATCGGTATTGTTGAGGATTTTGTACTTTTCTTGCTGGTGTCAGCCAAAACAGAAATAAATTTTTAAAAAACAAGGTTCATAAAGTCATGATAAGCCAAACTACAAACAAACAAGACTTGAGCTCTTTCACAATCAAGCAGCTGAAGCCGCAGATCTGGAAATATTAACAAGCGTTGAATTTTGCAGGACAAAGATCTAGATGAAGATAGAAAACCGTGACAAACCAATAACTTACAAATGGCAATTCAGGCCTTCTTTCGGCAATTCTAATGAAGGAATCATCATGATTAGTTGTCTAATGATCATAGAAACTAGAAAATAATGAACCTTGGGCCGAATCGGTAACCGTGGATTTCCAGTTACCCCTAACATAAAGGGGTTACAGAGGGAAAAGACAGTTCACCTACTCCCCAACACAACTCTGCCTAGCAAATAAAAACATGACAACCGGGCCTTGTGATTTTTATATTTGGACTTCAAAGATCATTTTACAGGTTGGTGGTTGTATAAATGAAAATATAGCAATAATTGCAAGTTTTTAAATTGGTGTTATTTTGAGAATACTGCAATACTTTTCCTTTTAATCATATTTCAATAGTATATATATATATATATATATATATATATATATATATATATATAGAGAGAGAGAGAGAGAGAGAGAGAGAGAGAGAGAGAGAGAATTGCTATCAGCGACCACATATGAAGACAAGTGAGTTGCATGGACCTACAGGCTAATTGTTTCAAGAAATCGTGTCACATTCACACTCTGCCTCTCATCCAGCAACTGCAAACAAACCACAGCAATCAACAGGAATTCCTACTAAGTTTTTGTCTTATCATGCCTTAGAAACGCCAATAAAATGTCAATTACCCTTCTGAATGCCAGAACAATGTCTGACGGCAACATTTGCCTCACCACGAACCTCCTGCAACGGTAACAGGAACTTCAGAATTAACCATAATGTAACAAGCAATACAGATCAGAGGAGTTTTAGTCAAGATTACCTTGCTGAAGTATATCTGAAGCATAAACTCCTCGATGACACCACACATCCCATAAAAGTACAGCAAATTAGACATAACCGGCAAAAGCAAAGTGAATAACAATTCCAATCAAATTTCTCAGTAAGACAGCTTGTCTTAACTGAAATGGCAGAGCGACCCGAAAATGAAGGTCACTGTTGATACATTTCAAGGTGAGAGTCGGCATCTATTTCGAGATCCAAGTAATAACTAGGAAAATATAGCAAACCAAAAGCAAAAAAAAAAACACTAGAGAGCAATTATCACCAAATGACTCGTACAACAACCAAACCACACAGAATCGAACTGACTCCAAGTCCTTAAAATAGATTTAATTTCCTGGAGATTGGCTACGATCCAAGTACCCACCCACTCTTTGAGCATTTACACTCCAGCCAACATTCATTTGCAAAAACCACAATAGCTTTATGACTGATTACAGATTTAATAATAAACCGTGAAACATTACAAGTTAATAGAGTTGGGTATCTATTAAGTCAGATAAGCACAATAGCTTGAACTAGGAGGTATGCAAACTGCAAAAAGGGTAAGGATGTAGGCACCCGCTGTGACCCCATGCATATAAACTAATGATCTTACCAAGCCAGTTGCCTCATGCAAATTCTTCTTCTCAAAACCATATTAAAAAAAGAAAAAGAGAGGAATCTCAAGACACAAACTATAATGACCCTGCTCGCCCTAATGTGACCCAACACTGAAGTCGAGTGCGCCATGAATGACAGACACTCGAGCACGCAGGTGCAGAAACACAAGCACACACATATAATCACATAAAGAGAGAGAAGGCAGAGAGTAAGAGAGATCAAGAACGCAAAAGGCAAGAATGCAAGAACTTCTTATAGCAAAAGGAAAGTGTGTACAAAGGGGTCCAATATTTTTTTTCGTACAAGGGAATCTTAAGGCAAAACCCATTACAACACTTAGAGAGGGTGAAGAGGTATCACATCAAGTAAACAAAGTAAAAAACTTGGCAGTTCAAAACACACTCCTTCACCTAAGTTGGAGCCGTCATCGGCATCAATCAGGCATGATACTCCTCCATGAGCTGGTGATGCTTCCTCATGTTGGATGCTTTCTTCCAAGTTGCTTCACTCTCTAGTAGCCATTTCTATTGCACCAAATACTTCTCTACGTTGTTGCTTTTGCTCTTTCTCTCCCTTCTGCTGGCTCTATCGGGACTAAAGGTGCTTTTCAATCCAGCTGTAGTAGTGAATGGTTCTAAAAGGCTTGTTCTGTCTGGCCCAAATCTGATCCATAAGTAGTGCATGGTGGCATGAACCCTTAATGTTTGATGTGTATTGCAACATATACTAAAGCTACTTTGGATTCTACAATATTTTCTTCATTAATCACCTCGAATTTTTTTATTTCCATGTAAAGACCATTTCCTTCACGAGTGTGTTCTCCTACGCCAAATACAGATACACCCCCATGAGCTTTGGCAATGTTGTTGATTAATTCCATGATGAGTATTGTTTTACCCACTCTGGCTCCCCTGAATAGTACGATTTTCCTCCACATCGATAAGGCGCTAAAAGATTCACCACTTTAATGCTTGTTTCAAAGATTGATAATTCGGTATCTAACCGTATAAAAGCGGGTGCAGATCTATGAATAGGAGATGTGCGAGTATCTACAGGACCTAAATTATCAACAGGTTCTCTTCTTACTGTATTGATTGTTGAAGATGTGCGTTGTAGAATGGGAGCACGTTGAGGTATGCTCTGTTGTGAATCCTCCTTGTCTTCGTAGAACGACTTCAGGTTGGACACATGATAGACTGAATATACCTGAAAATTTGCTAGTAAGTCTAATTTATATGCTAAGTTCCTGACATGTCTTGTGATGGTCAAGGGATTAGCATATTTGTGAATGAGGCATCGGCGATGTCCCTGAAAGATAGTTGTGCGTTCGGAAAAGAGTTTCACCAACACCTCATCTCCAACGCAAAATTTTGCAGGCGACACTTTTCATCTATGCTTTATCGCCTTATTCAGATATGCCTTCTCCAACTTCGTCTAGTCCTACCAGTTCCTAATGAACTGATATGCATAAAGTGCTTTCTTATGTCCTCAAGCAATAAGAGAGTGGAGAGTCTGCGATTATTGTTGTGTTGTGACTTTAAATGGATTATGGTCGGACGACTCATTCTTCTAAATATTATAGTAGAATTTGGTGATATCAAACAAATTCACCCAATCTCCTTGGTTGACATTAACAAAGTATCAAAGATATTCCTCTAGCATGCCATTAATCTACTTGGTCTTCCCATCAGTCTAGGTATAAAAACTCATGTTGAAGTGCAAGTATGTTCCCGTCAAGCGAATACATCTTGCCAAAACTTTCTAGTGAAATGAGCATTGTGATTACTGGCAATGCTCGTTGGGATTCCTCAATGCTCGACCACATGTTTCAAGAACAACTTCACAGTATTAGCAGTTGAGCAAGTGGTAGGGACATATATAAAGATGACATACTTTGAAAACATGTCCACAACCGCAAGAATTGAGTTGCACCCTTATGCAGTAGGCAAGCTGATAATAAAGTCGATGGTGACACTTTCCCGCATATGGATCGATACAAGTAATGTCTCAAACAGTCCTGCCGATCACTGGTTCACGACCTTGTCTTGCTGACAAATCAAGCTAGTACACATATATCCATCAATGTTATCGCGCATTTGTAGCTAGTAGTATGTGTCTTTATTTATAGTGTTTGGCTTGGGTATGGGTAACTTCAATCCAAAATAAAAAATTTAACCCAAAATTCTAATACACCCTCTAACTGCTATAACGAGGTCCTAATTGGTAGTTAAAACTAGACTAAAAAGAGGTCAATTAGCCTAACTATGGTCTCTCCCTAACCAGGTCTAGATTGTGGATTGTTACTATGTTTAGCGCCTAGGGTAGCTTCATTTCATTTAGCATAAAACTAACTATGAATTGCTTAATCACCAAACCACCACAACTTTTGTCCCACCATAAGTAAAGTCAAAATCATATTCACCACCATTGTGAAACCATAAACCCACAAGTCCACCACCACATTTTGTATGTTGCTTGGTGCCACTTTTATTTCAATGCAAGAATAACAACCATACAGACCACCCATAGGAACCTCCACCACCAGAAACATAACCGACAATGCATCCATGACCATCACATTCATCTAATAAAACCCGCACTTGTAAACCAATACCCTCACCACTCCATAATTCTATCCCGCTTGTTGGAATTTGTATGGCCTTGCTTAATTTTTTAATAAAATCCATGGGTATTCAAATAAATAAATTTATGTTTTGTTCATGAACAATTTCATATCATTGCTTGAAATTGTGGCTTATACAAGTTTATATTGTGATACTATCAAGTTATCTATAGGATGAGCTCATCTAAAATTTAAAACATGACTTATGTTATTTTGACATGAGAAAACCCCATCCTCAGGACTGCTAGACGCACTGCCTTTTATGTCTCATATTAGGTTAGGGGTAAATCTTGAGTGATTAGGGGTAAATCCTGTGTAAGTTGGGGCGATACAGTGTGTTGTCTTCTGCTTTTCTACAATAGGGTCTTCTGAAGAAGAATCCTTTAGGAGATGCCAATATGGAGAAATCACTCAAGGACCCGGCGGAAAACCATGAAGCATGCAACACACATGCTTAAAGGAGACTCCCATTGTCTCTCTATGATAGTCATACATTTTTCAGTGTGCGAAGAGCAATTAGCCCTATGGAGAGATTATGGTTAACAACTACACTTGTTGGTGACCTTCGAGTTAGAATTGGCTAAGCGAACTTTGGTTTTTTATAATTAACGTGCCAATTTCATGTACTAGGTAAGCAGGGCTTTTTCAATACCTGTTATGGTACCCAGCGTGAGCACACCATGCAAGCCAAACCTCTAGTATGTCTTTCAACGTGAGTTATATTAATGTATAATAATAATTAAGTTTATTGACACAAAATCATGATTTGCCAAACAGGTTTTCATAAATCAAGTTTTTGAGGATATGCTTGTAAAACCAAAATTATTGAATATTATTTTGGTACTCCTAAAATCTCTATAATTTTTTTTTAAAGTCTTAATTTATTAATTAAAATTAATTAGTGAGTGTTTGGCTTGGTTTAGGAAAGTGTGGTTAGAGATAAGGACAAATGAGACTCTTGTCTTAATGGAAGAAAGAGTCCCAAACAACATAAATAGGGGTCTCACCCTTGGGGAGGGCATTGAAATATCTTTTTGGGTTGCTTAGTGCAATTGAGCCAAGAGGCAAACCCAAGGTCTGCCCCATTTGGTTTGCTCCCAAACCAAGGGTGGATATAAAACCTTGAGTCCTGCTCAATCTTGAGCGTGGCTTGAGGAAAAAGTAAGTTGGTTTTATCTTATGCTTCATCTTTTCTCTTATTCCTTCAACGTGTTCGGTGAAGTCTCGATGAAAGGTATGCATCTTATCTTTAATTAATTTATTTTTTCTAGTCGATGAGAGTTAATTTAATTTAAATATTGGTGTTATTTTGAGGTTGTTGGCTTATTTAGTTTTCTAATTCACAGCCAAAGATAATTGGTCCAATTAACTCATCATGCTCGTAATGGTTCACCTTTCATACATTTTCCAAGAAAACTAGTTGGACATTCTTTTAGATGTTCAATTAATGGCTATTAGTGTGCATCATGCTTTTTGAAATTTGTTTTTCATTATTGTTGTTATGTGTATCATAGTTTCATGCTGCCAATGATATTGAGCTTTGTCAGTTCTTTAGGCATGTTTTCTGTCCGTGCATGTTAACCGTGTCATGTTTATATAAGCGTGAGTATCTTCTAAGATCAATGGTTATAACACCTTACATAACTATTCACCCTTTTAGAATCATCCTCAATTGATAAATAAATAATGAAAGTTATTAAGCAATTATTATGCCTATATATAGTTTAATATTCATGCACATGTTTATTAAAATCATTTTTAGATTCAATATTATGGGTCATTTTATAATATTTAGACCGAATAGTGGTATTGTGTGCATATGCCAAAATGGTGGGACTAATATTTTCATGATTAATTTTAGTTAAGATTTATAGGTTATTTGTCAATCCTTATCACATTTTCCAACATCGCTAACATCACTAGATCAGAACCCCCTCAGACCCATGTCCATTGCTACCACCAAAATGGTCCTAGATTCGACACCAATGCCAACTACTACTTCACTACTAGCGCTAATATTTTTACAAAGCCACACAAAAATGAACCCGGGCTTCTACATTTGGAAGTAATCTCCTTGATTCAGCTGTATTGACTTCTGTTCTAGGTCAGCAACGAGACCACGACCCCAAGAAAATTACAAAACCTCAAAAGAGAAAAAGCTCAAATTTTCTGTTTCAAAGCACAGGGTTACCCCTGGTTGCAACCTGATCATTGGCACTCCTGCTATTGGTCTGCACCTTCCATATATTTCCTATCATGAGCTTATACCTAGAACTTATGGTGCTCTCTTACCCCTCCTGATAAATGCCCAGGTGCAAAAGGGTGAACGACAACTTCTAAGATACAACCAAACCTGCACTCTCATGCTTTTTTCGACCACCTTGCACGTTAAGGCAACCAACTACCATAATAGAGTTACCTTGAGCAGCCCCACCCAAAAAAGAAATCAACTTTTGATACAACAGTAAACAGAAGAAAGAATAATGGACTTTACACCAGCTAAGCCATGCTAAGTCTTTACATCTGAACTAGGAAACCTTTTAGGGTATATATAGACCTGGGTTAGAATATGTTTTCATCGGTCCATTGACCACAACATTTAGCATGCCCTATAATGGATTTTAAACCATGCATGCCCCTACTGTAAACCCCCTCCGGCAAAGTCGTTGGAGGGAATAAACACAAAAAAAAAGGGAGGGGGGGGGGGATAAACCTCACCCTCCACGACCGGCGAGGGGGTGAGGGTTATCCTCACCCCACCATGAGGGCTATAAATAGCCCTCACGGTGCGCCCCTCCCCCTCACTCGAGCAAGAGGAAGAGTGACAGAGGGAGGCGGAAGGAAAGGAAGAAAAAAAAGAGCGTTTCAGAGCTTATTGGATCGGTGCCGACGACGAGGTAAATACCTCCATCTTTAGCTTCTTCTCCGTTCTTCTTTTTTGTTCCAAGCAAAGGGGAGGGCGGCAGCCATGGCTGTTGGCAAAGCTGTAAAAAACAGAAAAAAAGAAAAAAAAATGACAGAGGAACAGAGAGAGAGAGAGAGGGTCGACCGACCCCGGCGGCCAGCCGACGCCGATGGTCGGCCCGTGCCCAGATGGGAACAGAGGAGAGGGTCAGCAGGGGCCAACCCCTCTGCACCTGAGAATCGAAAGGGGCTTTGCCCCTTCCGCTCCTTTTAATCCAGACCGGGTCGGTCCGGGTGTGACCCGGATCGGTCTGGGTGCGACCCAGACCAAACTGAGTCTGCTTTTGAAAAAAAATGGTGTTGTGGGATCGGGTCGGTCTGAGTGCGACCCAGACCAAATCGAGTCGGTATGGGTGTGCCCAGACCAAACCCGAGACCGGGTCATATGAAAACTAAAAGAGGAGTTGGCTAAACCGACTCGAATTGGATCGGTTCAGAACAACTCGGTTCAGACCAAATTGGGTCTGAGTCGAACCAGTTTGGATAAACCCAAGTCAGGACAAACCGGTTCGATCTAACTGGATCTAGGTTCTCAATTTGGTTCCAGTTTGATTTGGAATTATTCTAGATCCAAACTGACTATTCTCGATCTGATTGGATCAGTCTTTGATCCATATAAGAACTAAGTATAGATCAGACAGTTCTGGATCCAGTAACAATGTATGAATTCAGTCAGACTGTTCTGGATCTAGTTAAAATATCTTGGATCTAGTCAGACCATTCTAGATCCATTTAGACCATTTTGGATTCAGTCAGACTGTTCTGGATCTAGAAGAGTAATGGATCCGGATCTAAGTAGATAGGGTTAGATCCAGATCAGAAATAAATTCGGATCTAATCTTAAGATAGTCTCAAATTGTACTGAAATCTGAAAGGACCATAATACTCATTTGGATACCTGAGATCTATTTTGGTAAAATGGACATAACTTTGCACCATTAACTTAGAATTGAGTGAGGATTGGTGCGTTGGACTCGTATTGAAGAGAGAAATATACTAGTCCATGAAATTCAGTCAAAGTTGTGATGCATAAATTAAGTGTTCATGATTAAATTCGAGAAAGAGTATTTTGGTAATTTAGTAATAACATGTAAAGTTTTGTGCATTAATATGAACATATTGTGTAACCAGATCATACTGTTAGAGCTTCGTGAGGCTCAATTTGAGGAAAAGCTCAGGATTCACTGTCAAGGTAAGGGATATTATGAGCAATTTTAGATGTGAATAAATATTTTCACGTTGCATGTTATTTTAATATTATAAATGATTAGCATGATAGTTTTCGAGTGAGACCATGACATGCATAAACTTTCATGCTTGTCATTATGAGTTAAATTGTATACATGTTTGTTGTGATATGCATGTTAGTTGTGATATGTCATGCATGATAGAAAGTAATTGTATTGTGATTGCATATATATATATATATGATCATTAATATCATGTATTGTGATGAGACTATATTTAGATTAGAGTCCAATTTAGTCCATTCTGTTACGACAATGAAGCCATACATGATACTTCAAGTACAAGGTTTTGATGATGAGCAAGTGGAATCAACTGCATTTCAGCTAAGGCTATGAAGAAATTGAAGAATTCGATAAAGAATCTTTGAAGACTAGTGTGCAAATGTTTAATTCATTAAAAAGTCTTAGATTCTTGTAAGAGCCTTACTTAGAGTGCATATTTAGGTTGCATTTTACCTAAAATGTCTTTAGAAAAACTTTTCTAAAAGAAACCCTCTTGAAAATCTTTTTAGAAAACTCTTTTCTTAAATTTTCGTGTTTATTAGTCGACTAAAACTTTTGCACCATATTTTCTAAAAAGTCATTTTTGTCAAATTAGTCGACCGAAGGTTTTATCAGTCGACTGGACAGAATGTCTATTTTCTAGAAAATTAGCAGCAGTCGACTAATGGTTTTATTAGTCGAATGAACAGAACATGTGTTTTCTGAAAATTTAGCAGCAGTCGACTAATGCTTTTATCAGTCGACCAAACAGAATGTTTTTTTTTTTCAGAAGATTTTAGCAGCAGTCGACTGAAAGGTTTTTCAGTCTACTGATGATATTATCAGTCGACTAATTTTTCTCTAGTCGACTAAGTTTCAAAAGTTCAGATTTTCAAATAGCTCGATTAACAGATCAGTCGACCGACGATAATTGTCAGTCTACTAATAACTAACTATTGGTCGACTAACTGATGTTTCAGTCGACTAATTTTGTCGTTTTCCTGAAACTTCAAAAAAGATGTGTCTTTTCATTTTTCAAACGTTTTGATCGTTCAAAATAGACTGTTTTGACACCCTTTCATACTCTCAACGTATGGAATTTTTTAACTATAAATATGAGTGCATTTTACACTCAAAATAACAAGAATTCAATCGATTTGAATCATTTACTTCTTGCTTTTCACTCCTATTCATTCAAGTATTTGTCTTCTCGCTCACTTAATATTTTCACTTCAGTTTTACATTCAAATCCCTTTGAGAGATAGTGAATTTGTGAGTAGAGTATTTCAACAACCTCAAAAGCCAATTGCATCTCATTTGTATTCAAAAGAAAGGCTCATAGGTTGTATTGTAAGTTGTTACTTATTTTCTGTAAAAAGGACTCCTTGGTTTAAAGGAGTTGTTTGCTTTCAGTAGGGTTGTTATTGAAAGTGCGACCGTTTTTGGTCTGTGTGATCTTGTAGTTAACAAGGTTGATAGTGGAAATCTCAAGCGGGTTTTGCTTGGGGACTGGATGTAGGTCGGGATAGACCGAACCAGGATAAAATCTTGTGTTCTTTGTTTGATTGCTTTTCAAATTGCAAAATTGTTTAATATTCCGCAAATTATTTTTAAAAGCACTATTCACCCCCCCTCTAGTGCTTGTTGCCTCGATTCTAGTACACTTTCATTTGGTATCAGAGCAGGTTTGCTATTATTCTGATTTGATTATCATCTAGCATGGCAACTATAACATCTCAGCACAAAGAAGGATGCTCCTCTGTTCGTCCTCCTCTCTTTGACGGAACAAACTATGGATACTGGAAAGTGAGAATGACAATATTCTTGCAATCCATGGATCTCGATATTTGGAGAGTTGTTTCAGATAAGTACCAAACTCCATCAACTGATTTCAGCCGATGGACCGATGAAGAAAAGAAAATCGCTTCACTGAATGCCAAGGCGATGAATGCATTATATTGTGCCATTGACAAGGTAGAGTTCAATCGCATCTTCCAATGCTCTACAGCAAATGAAATCTGGCATACTCTTCTCGTGTCTCACGAAGGTACGTCAAAGGTAAAGGAATCTAAAATTGCTTCTCTAGTTCATAAATTTGAATTGTTCAAAATGAAGCAAAATGAATCTATATCTGACATGGTAACTAGAATGACCGATATAACTAACACTTTGAAATCCCTTGAAAAAGAATATTCACAAGTGGATTTAGTCAGAAAGATCCTAAGGTGTTTAACTCCTGAATGGGAGAGAAAAACCACTGCTATTGAAGAAGCAAACGATTTTAATACTCTCACTCTTGAAGATTTGGTTGGTAACCTTATGGCATATGAAGTCCAACTTCAAGACAGACAAGAAGAAGAGCCCAAGAAGAAATCTCTTGCTTTTAAGGTTACTTCTGACTCAGAAAATTCAGAAGAAGATGAAGATGAAGATGAAGATATTGCCCTCATCACAAGGCAATTCAGAAGATTCATTAAAAAGGAAAGATTTCAAAGAAAGGTAAAGAAAGCAGATTCTTCCAATCCCAATGAAGTCAAGTGCTTTAACTGCAAAAAGGCAGAACATATCAAAAAAGATTGTTCTCTTCTCAAAATCAAGCCCAAGGAACAATTCAAGAAGAAAAAGGCATTTCAAGCATGTTGGGATGATAGTGACTCCTCTTCCGATGGAGAATCAAATGAAGAAGTCACCAACATGTGCTTTGTAGCGCAAGAAGATTCGGTAAGTCAAATTGACTATGATGACTTGTTAGAAGCATTCAATGATTTATATGATAAATTTAAGAGTCTAAGTTCTAAAAATAAAGAGTTAAAAACTGAAAATTTAACTCTTGACTCTCAAAATAAAGTGTTACTTCAAGAGATAGAAGATCTCAAGAAGAAAAACTCTTGCCAAGCATTTGAGATAAAAGAAATTGGAGTTAGAACCAATCTCTTACAAAAAGAAATATCTAGTCTAAAAGAAAAATCAAATGATCTTCTTTCCATAGTGACCAAATTCACAAATGGTCAAGAGAATCTAGAAAAACTTCTTGGTTCTCAAAGATGCTCGGTTAATAAAACCGGATTGGGATATAGCTTCTTTGATACTCAAAATAGACCTAACTATGTGGTGAAAAATCAAAGACATTATTCTCAACCATTTGTTAATAGAACTAAACTTTCTAGTTCTAATAGAAATGCATCTAATCATGGAAACTATAATACTTATAAGCCTAGACATGATTATTCTAGACATGATAAATTTTTTTATAGAAAGAATATTTATTATCAAAGGAAACCAAAATCCAAATGGATATGGGTTCCTAAGACTAACTCTCATGGACCTAAAAATAGAAAGGGGTCAAATGCTCTGTTTTCTAATTTTGTTGTAGGCACACAACATAAGGAGCAAATGGATATTGGACAGCGGTTGTTCCAAACATATGACTGGAAGCCCAGAGTTATTTTCCACCCTCCAAAATAAGGATGGAGGAACCGTCACCTTTGGTGACAATAACAAGGGAAAAGTAATAGGTATTGGTAATATTGGTAATCCAAAATTTCCCTTGATAGAAAATGTTCTTTTAGTAGATGGTTTAATGCATAATTTATTATCTATTAGTCAATTATGTGATAAAGGTTTTCATGTTTCTTTTGAAAATGATTTATGCTTAATTTCTGATTTTCAATCTAAAAATATCATTTTTAAAGGTAAAAGAAGGAAAAATGTGTATGAACTATATCTAGATGAATTACCCACTTTTAATGAAAAATGTCTTATTGTTTCAAATGAAATTCAATGGTTATGGCACAAGAGACTTGGACATGTTAACTTTAAAATTATTTCAAAGTTATCCAAGAATGATCTTGTAAGAGGCCTACCTAGAATATCATATAAGAAAGATCACTTATGTGATGCTTGCCAAAGGGGTAAACAAATCAAAAGTTCTTTTAAAGCAAAAGATATAGTTTCAACAAAATGTCCTCTTGAACTTTTACATTTAGATCTATTTGGACCATCTAGAATTCAAAGTTTGAATGGTAGCAAGTATGCTTTTGTTATAGTAGATGATTATTCTCGGTTTACATGGGTGATTTTTCTAAAAAGCAAAAATGCTGCTTTTTCGGAATTTTCTAAACTTTGTAAAAGAATTACAAATGAAAAATCTATATCTATAATTAAAATTCGTAGTGATCATGGTGGTGAATTTGAAAATGAATCTTTTCTAAAGTTTTGTGATTTACATGGTATATCTCACAACTTTGCTTTTCCTAGAGCGGCTCCACAAAATGGAGTTGTTGAAAGAAAGAATACAACTTTGCAAGAATGTGCTAGAACCATGCTTCAAGATAAAAATTTACCAAAATACTTTTGGGCTGAAGCAATAAATACAGCATGTTATGTTTTGAACCGTGTTCTTATTAGATCAATTTTACATAAAACATGTTTTGAATTGTATTATGATTGTATACCAAAGATCTCATATTTCAAAATTTTTGGTAGTAAATGTTTCTTCCTAAATACCAAAGATAATCTTGATAAGTTTGATTCAAAATCAGATGAATCGATATTTCTTGGATATTCTTCTAGAAGTAAAGCTTATCGTATTTTCAACAAAAGAACATCTTGTATTGAAGAATCTTTAC
Source organism: Nuphar pumila (assembly GCF_984573655.1). Taxonomy (NCBI): domain Eukaryota; kingdom Viridiplantae; phylum Streptophyta; class Magnoliopsida; order Nymphaeales; family Nymphaeaceae; genus Nuphar; species Nuphar pumila. The sequence goes on along the minus strand of NC_143265.1, from coordinate 50,011,871 downwards.
ATGTTGCATTTGATGAGAATTGTGAGCAGATTATACCTCTAAGCGAAGGAGAAGAAGTAATACTTCAAGTAGAACCCTTGATAGAGAGTACTTCTCAAGAAAATATTCCTCTTCAACCGGTTTGGAAAGAAGTTTCTAATCATCCACATGAACAAGTTATTGGTGAAATAAAGAGTGGTGTCCAAACTAGAAGGCAATTAGAAAAATATATTGCAAATGTTGCTTTCATATTTAAATTAGAACCAAAGAATATCAATGAGGCTTGTGATGATGAATTTTGGCTTTTGGCCATGTCTGAAGAACTTAACCAATTTACTAGGAATGATGTTTGGGATCTAGTTGATGGACCAAAGGATCATCCAGTAATTAGAACAAGATGGGTCTTCCGAAATAAACTGGACGAAAATGGTGAAGTCATTCGTAACAAAGCAAGGCTAGTAGCACAAGGCTATAATCAAGAAGAAGGCATAGATTTTGATGAAACCTATGCACCAGTGGCTCGATTAGAGTCAATTCGAATGATGCTTGCTTTTGCTAGTTACATGAACTTCAAGTTATATCAAATTGATGTTAAGAGTGCATTCTTAAATGGACACATCAATGAAGAAGTTTATGTAGAGCAACCTCCGGGCTTTGAAAGTGAGAAATATCCAGAAAAAGTCTATAAATTGAAAAGAGCTTTGTATGGACTCAAACAAGCACCAAGAGCGTGGTATGAAAGACCACAAAATTTTCTAGAACAATCTGTTTTTTCCATTGGTCGGGTAGACTCCACTTTATTTATTAAAAATCTTAATTCAGATATTCTTATTGTGCAAATTTATGTTGATGACATAATATTTGGTTCTACTAATGATTCTCTTTGTAAAGAATTTGCTAAAGCTATGCAGGAAGAGTTTGAAATGAGCTTGATGGGCGAATTAAACTACTTTCTTGGACTTCAAATAAAGCAAACTGAAGAAGGAATTTTCATCAATCAGGATAAGTATACAAAAAAACTTCTCAAGAGATTTGGGATGGACTCATCGAAATCAAGAAGGAATCCTATGAGTACAACTACTTCTCTTGATAAAGATGAAAATGGTAAAAGTGTAGATACTAAGCTCTACAGAGGTATGATCGGATCTCTATTATACTTAATTGCAAGTCAACCTGATATTATGTTTAGTGTTTGTATGTGTGCAAGATTTCAAGCTAATCCAAAGGAATCTCATTTAACTGTCGTAAAACAAATTCTTCATTATTTGAAAGATACTTCAGATTTCGGTTTGTTTTACCCAAAATCATCTTCCTTTGATTTAGTTTCATATAGTGATGCAGATTTTGCAGGAAGTAAATCCGATCGCAAGAGTACTAGTGGAACTTGTCATTTCTTAGGAAATTCTTTAGTCTCTTGGTTTAGTAAAAAGCAAAATTCAGTGTCACTCTCAACAACTGAAGCAGAATATATAGCGGCTAGTTTAGCATGTTCACAAGTACTATGGATGAAACAGACCTTAAAAGATTTTAGTTTGAATTACTCCACAACAACTATTTATTGTGATAACACTAGTGTTATAAATCTTTCTAAAAATCCTGTTCAGCACTCAAGAACTAAGCATATTGAAGTTAGACATCATTTCTTAAGAGATCATGTGTTAAAAGGAGATATTTCGTTAAATTTTATTTCCACTAAAGAACAACATGTCGATATCTTCACTAAACCTCTTAAAAATGAAGATTTTATGAAAATTAGGAGAGAACTAGGTATTTGCTCATTTTTGGATTTATAAAAATGCGAATTTTTGAACAATATCTCAAAATCACACTATATTAGTCGATAGATAAAAATTTAGTCGATTGATGCTTTAAAATTTTTAGAATGAATCGCACCATATTAGTCGACCGATATATTTCTAGTCGACTGATGTTTTTAGAATAAGTCGCACATTCCTAGTCGACCGATAAAGTTTTAGTCGACTAAATTTTTTTTAAAAAAATTTAAATGAAGGGACCCGATACCCCTTGGTTTTTTTTTTTAACACCCGTTTTTTTAAAGTAGGCTTTCATTTTCACACCTTTTCGTTTTTATTTTAAAGGAACGAAACCCTTAAAACAAAAACCCCTTTTTGGTCTCTTTCCTCTCTCTCTTCCGAAAAACCCTCGGAGTGTCGTTCGATCTTCGCCGAGATTTTCTTGCCATGACAAGGAGACGCTGGAATCTTCTGGCCGTGATCTTAAAACGCCGGAATCCTCTTGCAGTAACTGGCACATCTTCAAAACACGCTGGAACACTCTTGCCGTGACGGTGTATCTTCAGCCATTGCCAGAATCCCCTTATGGCAGCCTTCACACTCGTCGTCAACCACCGTATCTTCCTTCGTTTCTGAATGCCGGACAGCATTTTCCCCTTGCCGGACGTCATTTAGAAGCCAACATTTTTTTTGGTAAATCTGTTTTTAATCATGCCTCGTACGAAGTCTGCATCTGCAAAAGGTTTAGGTTCTCCTCCTCCTACACCTTCTTCAAGACATGGTTTTTCACTCAGATTACTCTGAAATCCTCTCTTATATGATACTTTTGGATCAATTTCTGCACTACCTATTTTACCAGGCTGAAATGTACTGTTTCACATGTTTTCTCGTTACGACATAAGAGAATTATTTCCTGAAATTTCACATCTTTTTGATGCCTGTGCAGATACCCTTCACTATCCTTTTCTGATTCACTTGTTTTACACGAATTTACAAATTAATCATGAAACTGAAGTTCTTTCTTCTCTTGTTCGTGATGTTGAGATCGAGTTTGATTCTAAACTGCTTGGAGAAATTCTAGAAATCCCACCTTCACACACACTTTTCAACATTGTTGAACTAAATGATGAAAGAATTTTTGAACAAATTCTTCTTCCAGGTGCACCTCACTGCCCTACTTTCAAAAATACTAATCTTCAAACTCGTGCACGCATTGCTGGACGAATCCTTGCCCACAATGTTCTACCTAAAACTAGTTCTTTTGATTACTATTCCACAGATCTATCTACGACTCTTTATGTTTTATTTAGAAATATTTCTGTAAATTGGGCCAATGTGTATTTTACAAATTTGTGGAAACAAAAACCATTTCTTCCTTATGGTTGTCTTCTAACTCATATTTTCAGACATTTCAAAGTTCCTTTAACAAATGAAAAATATATTGAGCAAAAGGAGTTCTTTAATCAAACAATTTTTAAAAGAATGAAAATTAAATATCTGCCTCCTTTAAATGTTGATCAAACTAAACCATCTGATCCTACTGAACCATCAATTTTTGAACCTTCACCTTCTGCGACACCTTCATCTCATGCAAAAAAAAAGAAATTTCCTACAAGTCAAGACAATGATGAAGTTATGCAGAGACTAGAAGCTTTGGAGTTGCATCAACATACTTTTCGTGAAGATGTGACTCAACAACTATCTTCGATTCAGAAAGAGATTACTTCAATCAAGGATTTGCTAAACTCACTTTTCTCATCTTTGTTGTCTAAACTTTCATACTTTATGGGTTGTAATATTTTAAACTTGTATCTCTATTTTGCTTATGCTATTTCTGCCCTTACTCTTTTTTATTCTGACAAAGGGGGAGAAAAAGATAAAAGATAGCATTACATTGAAATTGAAATGTGAAATTAAGAGAAAAAGTAAGCTTTGAATGAATGCAATTATAAATGCATGAAGTAATGATGAATGGAAATGGAAACCAATCAATATGTGATATATGTGTTTTGAAAGTATTAACTTTTAATGTTTTGCAGCATATTGATAAGGGGAGTAAAATCTTCATCTATGCATCTAAATGCTTCATCTTTGATTAAGTTTGTCATCATCAAAAAGGGGGAGATTGTTACGACAATGAAGTCATACATGATACTTCAAGTACAAGGTTTTGATCATGAGCAAGTGGAATCAACTGCATTTCAGCTAAGGCTATGAAGAAATTGAAGAATCTTTGAAGACTAGTGTGCAAATGTTTAATTCATTAAAAAGTCATAGATTCTTGTAAGAGCCTTACTTAGAGTGCATATTTAGGTTGCATTTTACCTAAAATGTCTTTAGAAAAACTTTTCTAAAAGAAACCCTCTTGAAAATCTTTTTAGAAAACTCTTTTCTTAAATTTTCGTGTTTATTAGTCGACCAATAGACTTACCAGTCGACAAATCCTTTCGCGCCATATTTTCTAAAAAAACATTTTTGTCAAATTAGTCGACCGAAGTTTTTATCAGTCGACTGGACAGAATGTCTGTTTTCTAGAAAATTAGCAGCAGTCGACTAATGGTTTTATCAGTCGACTGAACAAAACATGTGTTTTCTAAAAATTTAGCAGCAGTCGACTAATGCTTTTATCAGTCGACCAAACAGAATGTTTGTTTTTCAGAAGATTTTAGCAGCAGTCGACTGAAAGGTTTTTCAGTCTACTGATGATATTATCAGTCGACTAATTTTTATCTAGTCGACTAAGTTTCAAAAGTTCAGATTTTCAAACAGCTCGATTAACAGATCAGTCGACCGACGATAATTGTCAGTCTACTAATAACTAACTATTGGTCGACTAACTGATGTTTCAGTCGACTAATTTTGTCGTTTTCCTGAAACTTCAAAAAAGATGTGTCTTTTCATTTTTCAAACGTTTTGATCGTTCAAAATGGACTGTTTTGACACCCTTTCATACTCTCAACGTATGGAATTTTTTAACTATAAATATGAGTGCATTTTACACTCAAAATAACAAGAATTCAATCGATTTGAATAATTTACTTCTTGTTTTTCACTCCTATTCATTCAAGTATTTGTCTTCTCGCTCACTTAATATTTTCACTTCAGTTTTACATTCAAATCCCTTTGAGAGATAGTGAATTTGTGAGTAGAGTATTTCAACAACCTCAAAAGCCAATTGCATCTCATTTGCATTCAAAAGAAAGGCTCATAGGTTGTATTGTAAGTTGTTACTTATTTTATGTAAAAAGAAGGACTCCTTGGTTTAAAGGAGTTGTTTGCTTTCAGTAGGGTTGTTATTGAAAGTGCGACCGGTTTTGGTCTGTGTGATCTTGTAGTTAACAAGGTTGATAGTGGAAATCTCAAGCGGGTTTTGCTTGGGGACTGGATGTAGGTCGGGATAGACCGAACCAGGATAAAATCTTGTGTTCTTTGTTTGATTGCTTTTCAAATTGCAAAATCCTTTAATATTCAGCAGATTATTTTTAAAAGCACTATTCACCCCCCCTCTAGTGCTCGTTGCCTCGATCCTAGTATACTTTCACATTCATGTTGTATGAAGGGATATTTTGATATCAGCATGCATGACCCCTTAAATCCCGAAAGTGGCGACCTGTGGCAAGGGCTACCTGGTTCGCGGCCAGAGTGCAGCCACCACAGAGAGTGGGCCGCCAGTGATTTAATAATGTAGAGGCACTACATCATTGCATGCTAAGTGAGAGAGGTGTGAGTCCTAATGTCATCATGAGATTAAGAATGAGATTTGTTTTGATCAGTCATGACATCACTCATGAGAGAACGAGTGAATTATGAGTTTGAGAATGTCGTTCAATGTGTGAACTTAGTTATGACTTAGGATTACATTCACACTGGTTTGGGACTCTGGAGGACCATGAATGGTTGATAACCATCATGGTTAGGATGTACCATGAACCATACCGAGATTGAGAGCTTGACCTCCCGGCTAGCTACTGGTGGGGTCCCTCTGGTGGTTCACTGCAGTGCTTGATGGTTCGGAGACCACTAAGAGTGTATGGTTCATTGTCTGGTCAACGTGTAGAATTTGGGTATTCTACGGGGTTGCTACGCCCATAGACGACTATGACCGGTATAGCCAACCTAGTGATAGTTGTGTGAGAGAGTGTCCGAGAAAGATAATGGGGGTAATTAAAATATACAAACTTGTGTGGTGTTTCGAAAACTAAACTAAGACTAGGGGCTTAGAGCCCACTACAGTTATATGTTAATTATTTATTTGCTTATAATTATTCTTTACTGAGTTGTAGACTCACCCCCAATGTTTAATTACAACTGTAGTTTTCAGGCATTATCCCAATCAGGTTGTATGCGGCTTATCCTTCTACAATAGAGCATTTGGAGTGTTCTACGGGGATGACATATGTCCCGAGCTAGTTATGCGACTACTATGAATGCAGCCAATCAAGGAGTCTCACATCCATTCGGGGAGTCTTTGTCTGAGGAAGCTAGAAGAGCAACAATTCAGGTTGCGGAAGCAGCCTAGCAAGCTGCAGAAGTTAGCAAAAGTGGCCCAGGATTGAGGCACAGGCAGACTACTTCGGATAGTACAAAGGAAGGAGATGAGGATGAAGACCCCACTGATGATCCAGTCTCACCTACCGACACTCCTGCCTCACCTGCTTATACTCCCTCTACACTGACTTACACACCTGCATCGTCCGAGTACGACCTGAATGCTCCTCCTACGACTCACTAGCATCAGGCTCAAATGAGCATATGGAACATGCCATGCTTCGGATGGATTGAAGAGTGATTAGGATTAGTTAGTTTACTTAGTAGGGTCATATTGTTTGAATTGCATTGTTTCTCTTTTTTACTTGCTATTGATGTTTCTCGTGCATATATGAGACTTATGAATGAAATAAAATGAACAATTTTATTTTTATATTATGATATATGATAAAAGTTTGTACGAGTACCAACAAACAATGTGATAATAAGTTCACTAAATGATAATTTCCTTGCATTACAAATGACCACTCGCAGGGGAACATCTTACCTATCAAAGGACACGGTAGCGGCCATGCAAGAAAGGGAGCTCCTTGGCAGACCATCGCGAAGGGTTCCCTCATCATCCCCTACTACGGAAGGGGCACAAGTTCAAGGGGGTCATGCGGCGATTCACACTTTCGAGAGGTATGCTCCATGTGAGAGTGGAGGAGAAAGTATGGAGATCCCACCAGGATCACCGATGAGAAGTTCAGTAGGAGAAAGTACGAGAATACAGCTAGAATACACTACCAATCACATCTTGTATGAGCTCCTGCAAACGGCTCGAGCCCAGCAAAGTCAACCTCGGACGGTGAATTATGGCATCACCTCATGGGTTGAGAGGTTCAAGAACATGCAACCTCCACTCTTTGATGGCACTTTTGACGATGTCGTTGCAGAAAATTGGTTGATGTAAGTGGAGAAAGCACTGGATGTCATTCAATGCCCAGAGGATCAGAGGGTGTGGATAGCCATATTAAATCTGACCAGCGATGCAGATCACTGGTGGAGGTCCATTAGGGACACCTTGGAGTCGGACACGTATTTGCCTTGGTCCACATTCGTGAGGAAATTTTACATGCAATTCTTTCCAAAGTGCCAGAGGGTGGAAAAGGAAGAAGAATTCAGGAAACTGAAGCAAGGTAACATGGTTGTCGCCCAGTATACCGCTCGTTTCAACTCTCTTTTCTGGTTTGCCAAGTCCTTAGTGGGAAACAAGAAAGAGAAGTACAAGAGGTTTGAGAGAGGCTTGAGGCCTGAACTTTTAAGGCTGGTAGGGCCACAACAAATAAAGAAATACAATCAGCTCGTAGACTACGCCTCCAGGTATGAGTTTTGAGAGATGAGGACAAAAGAGAAGCCTCAAGCGAAAAAAAAACCCAAGACTGAAGATAAGGCCCAATACAGTGGTGGCAATGTGGTAGAGCCCTCTCGGAGAAAGTTTCAGTCTAGAGGAAGATTCCAGCAAGACAACAAGAGGCAGTACAACGGACAAACCCCTGGTCAGAACCAGGGTAAGCAAGTCAGGTATGCGAGCAATCAACAAGCCAAGTGGCAGAAGATCCAGAAGTCGGCCCAGTCGGACAATGCTTGCAGGACTTGTGGTCTCCAGAGGCACGAGGGTAAATGTGACTTGAGGAATGTAAGATGTTTCAACTATCAGCAGATGGGTCATTATGCCAATGATTGCCCACAACCTGATCGAAGAAAAAATGCCCCACCGAAGTTGAAGCCCGCAATACCAGGTTGCGCTTACGCAGTAGCTCTCCAAGAAGCTCTTGCCAGCCCTGAAGTGGTTGAAGGTACACTTCCTATTTCTGGTGTTCTTGCTCATGTATTATTCGACTCAAAAGCGACACATAGTTTCACTTCTTCAACATTTGAAAGACGGTTGTCAGTGGCACATTCTCGATTGAGTGTTTCTTACTTAATAGAGACACCTATACGAACAACCACCATAGTAGATACAGTGTATTCTAACTGTGTAGTAAAAATAAAAAATTGTGAGTTGCCTGTGAACTTGTTGCAACTCGAATTTAAAGATATAGACATTGTATTAGGCATAGATTGGTTGTTGGGCCATCATGCCACTATCGATTATAAAAAAAAGTGTGTCAGCTTTCAAATACCACATACCTCCACTTTTACATATTAGGGTATTAGGAAGTTACCCAAGCCAGTTATCATATCTTGTCTAAAGGCCAATAAATATATTAAAAAGGGATGCATGAGATTTCTGGTCTACATGAAAACTGAAGAGAGAAAATACCTCACAATATCAGATGTAGACATAGTTTGTGAGTATGTTGATGTTTTTCTAGATGATCTACTAGGCCTCCCTTCTGATCGTGAGATTGAATTTTAAATTGATCTAGTTCTGGGAACAACGCTCATTTCGAAGGCTCCTTATCGGATGGGACCTACAGAACTTAAGAAGCAACTGCAAGAATTATTAGAGAAAGGTTTTATTCGACTGTTAGTATCTCCTTGGGGTGCTCCAATCCTGTTCGTTAAGAAAAAAGACAGATCATTGCGCATGTGTATAGACTATCGACAACTGAACGCAATGACCATCAAGAATAAATATTCATTACCGAGAATTGATGATTTGTTCGATCAATTGCAAGGAGTTGCATGCTTCTCAAAGTTGGATTTGAGATCGGGTTATCATCGACTGAGGATCAAGTAAGAAGATGGGGCTAAGATGGCATTCAGATCAAGATATGGCCATTACGAATTCTTGGTCATGCCTTTTGGTCTGACTAATGCATCAACTGCCTTCATGGATATGATGAATAAGGTCTTCAGACCCTATTTGGATAAGTTCGTGGTGGTATTTGTCGATGACATCTTCATATATTTCACCATGAGGGAGCAACATGAAGAGCATCTGAGAATAATTCTGCAAACACTTAGAGAACGCCAGCTTTATGCCAAATTCTCTAAGTGTGTTTTTTGGTTGGAACAAGTGTCCTTCCTTAGAAATATTGTTTCTAAAGATAGGATTATGGTGGACCCTGCGAAGATTGAAGTAGTCACCAATTGGTCTAGACCCAAGAATCCTACCGAGATTTATAATTTCTTGGGATTGGCTGGGTACTACTGATGTTTTGTGGAAGGGTTTTCTTTGTTGGCGGCTCCTATGACGAAGCTCACTAAGAAAGACGTAAAGTTTGAGTGGAATGACAAGTGTAAGCAGAGTTTTCAGGAGATAAAGAGACGTCTAACAACTGCACCAGTATTGGTCTTACCTTCTGGATCCGGAGGTTTCACCATTTATAGTGATGTCTCTCATAGAGGATTGGGTTGCGTTCTGATGCAACATGACAAGGTGATAGCATATGCATCTCACCAACTTAAAACTCATGAAGTCAACTATCTGATGCATGATTTAGAGCTAGCAACTGTTGCTTTTGCACTCAAGATATAGAGGCACTACCTCTATGGCGAACAATTTGAGGTCTTTACCGACCATAAAAGCCTTAAGTATTTATTTTTGCATAAAGATTTAAACTTTAGGCAAAGGAGATGGTTGGAATTTCTGAAAGATTATGACTTCGAGCTGAAATATCACCTAGGAAAAGCGAATGTAGTCGATGATGCTCTTAGCAGAAAGGCAGGAGCACTAGCCAAACTCGCAGATTGAGAGTTATTTTCTTCAGTGGCTCAACAAAAGGCAGAAGCTCAATGCTTACCAGGTCGGTTGCTATTCGTGCAAACCACCATGAGATCAGAATTTTAGAAGCAAATTAGTGAAAAACAACCCTTGAACCCAGAAATGGCCCAAATAAGAAAGAAAATTGCAGAAAAGGAGTCGAAATTCAAAGTTGATGATCAAGGACTTCTTAGATTTTGTCAGAGAGTGTGCATTCCTAAGGACGATCAACTTAGAAATCAATTATTGGAGGATGCACACCATTCTAGATATGTCATTCATCCGGGCAGCACCAAAATGTATTGAGATCTGAAGGATACATTTTGGTGGAGTGGTATGAAGAGAGACATTACTGAGTTTGTTAGCAAGTGTCTAGTATGTCAGCAGGTGAAGATTGAACACCAACGACCAGGTGGTCTTTTGCAACCACTTCTCATACCTGAGTGAAAATAGATAAATATCTCAATGGACTTCGTTTCAAGGCTTCCAAGGATGAAAAATATGATGAATTCAGTATGGGTGATTGTTGACAGGCTAACTAAGTTAGCTCACTTTTTGGCATGTAAGACAACTCACTCTTGTGACCAATTGGCTCAATTATTTATTAAAGAGATTGTCAGACTCCATGGAGTATCTTATTCAATTATTTCAGATAGAGACTCCAAGTTCACATCGCGATTCTGACAAAGTTTTCAAGAAGCAATGAGAACACAATTAAAAATGAGTACAACCTTTTACCTCCAATCAGATGGGCAGTCAGAGCGAACCATTTAGACCCTAGAGGACATGCTCCGGGCATGTAGTTCGGAGTATAGCGACTCATGGAATGATATTCTATCATTGATGGAGTTTGCCTACAACAACAACTTTCAAGCAAGTATAGGCATGGCTCCATTTGAGGCATTGTATGGTCGACGATGTCGAACTCCCTTGTGTTGGGATGAGGACAGAGAAAGAAGGTTGTTAGGGCTCGAGATGGTGCGACGGATGACAGACCAGGTGAGATTCATTCAAGAGCATCTTCTCACAGCGCAAAGTTGACAGAAGAGTTATGCAGACCAAAGACGACGAGAGTTAGAATTTGAGCAAGGTGAACACGTATTTTTGAAGATATCTTCGTTTAAGGGAGTGAGTGTTTTGGTCGAAGAGGAAAGTTGAATCTCTTATATATTAAACCCTTTGAGATACTCGCAAGAATTGGTCAGACAACATACCGTTTAGCCTTACCTCCCTCCTTATCTCGAATTCACAATGTGTTTCATGTTTTCATGTTGCGGAAGTATGTGCCGGATCCCTCCCACATATTGGATACAGTTGAGTCTGTATTGGATATACAAGATGACTTAAGCATGAGAGAAAATCTCATAGAGATTTTGGATACAAAGGTACAAAAACTAAGAAACAAAGAGTTATCTCTAATTCTAGTAAGATGGAGTCATCACAACAATAAGGAGGTTACTTCAGAGCATGAATCTAACATTTGTGAGTAATTTCCATAATTATTTTAAGGTAAGATTTAGGACAAATCTTCTTTTAAGGGGGGTAGAATTGTAAACTCTTTCCAACAAAGTCGTTAGAGGGGATAAACACACAAAAGGGGGGGGGGGGGAGCGAGGAGAGGGTTATCCTCACCCCACTGTGAGGGCTATAAATAGCCCTCACAGTGTGCCCCTCCCCCTCACTCGAGCAAGAGAAAGAACGACAGAGGGAGACAGGAGGAAAGGAAGAAAAAAAAGGGTTTCAGAGCTTACCAGATCGGCGTCAGTGACGAGGTAAATACCTCCACCTCCATCTTCAGCTTCTTTTTCATTCTTCTTTTCTGTTCCGAGCAAAGGGGGAGGCGGCAACCATGGCTGCCGATGAAGCTGCAGAAAACAGAAAGAAAGAAAGAAAGAAAAAATGACAGAGGGACCGAGAGAGAGAGAGAGAGGGTCGATCGGCCCCAGCGGCCAACCGACTCCGGTGGCCGAGCCCAGATGGGAACAAAGGAGAGGGTCGACAGGAGCCGACCCCTCTACACCTGAGAATCGGAAGGGGCTCTGCCCCTTCCACTCTTTTTAATCTAGACCGGGTTGGTCCGGGTGCGACCCAAACCGAACCGGGTCGGTCTGGATGCGATCCGGACTGAATCGGGTTGGTCTAGGCATGACCCAGACTGAACCCGTCGGTCTGGGTCGCGCCTAGACGAAGTCTGCTTTTGAAAAAAAAAATGGTGTGGTGAGACCGGGTCGGTCTGGGTGCAACCCAGATCGGACCAAGTCGGTCTGGGTGCGCCCAGACCAAACCCAAGACCGGGACATATGAAAAAAGAAGAAGAAGCGGATTTGTTGGCTAAACTGGCTCGAATTGGATCGGTTCAAACCAACCTGGTTCAGAGCAAATTGGGTCTAAGTCAAACCGGTTTGGATAAACCTGAGTCAGGCCAAACCGGTTTGATCTAACTGGATCTGGGTTCTTGATTTGGATCTAGTTTGATCTGGACTTGTTCTAGATCCAGACTGACTGTTTTGGATCTAATTGGATCAGTCCTGGATCCATATCAAAACTGAGTCTAGATTAAATTGTTCTGGATCCAGTCAGACAATTTTGAATCCATTCAGACTGTTTTGGATCTAGTTAAAATATCCTAGACCCAGTCAGACCATTCTGGATCTAGTTAGAATATTCTAGATCCATTTAGACCATTCTGGATCCAGTCAGATTGTTCTGGATCCAAAAGAGTAATGGATCTAGATCCAAGCAAATAGGGTTGGATCCAGATCAGAAATAAATTCATATTAGATCTTAAGATAGTCTCAAATTGTACTAAAATTTGAAATGACCAGAATACCCATTTGGATACCCGAGATCCATTTCGGTAAAATGGATATAACTTTGCACCCCAAACTCAGAATTGAGTGAGGTTTAGTGCATTGGACTCGTATTGAAGAGAGGAATCTACTAGTCCATGAAATTCAGTCAAATTTGTGATGCATAAATTGAGGGTTCATGATTAAATTCAGAAAAGGATATTTTGATAATTTAGTAATAACGTGTGAAGTTTTGTGCATTAATATGAACATATTGTGTAACCAGGTCATACTGTTAGAGCTTCGTGAGGCTCAATTTGAAGAAAAGCTCAGGATTCACTGTCAATGTAAGAGATATTATGAGCAATTTTAGATGTGAATAAACATTTTCACGTTGCATGTTATTGTAATGTTATAAATGATTATCATGATAGTTTTCGAGTGAGACCATAACATGCATAAACTTTCATGCTTGACATTATAAGTTGATTTATATATATGTTTGTTGTGATATGCATGTTAGTTATGATATGTCATGCATGATAGAAAGTAATTGTATTGTGATTGCATATATATATGTATATGATCATTAATATCATGCATTGTGACGAGACTATGTTTAGATTAGAGTCTAATTTAATCTATTCATGTTGTATGAATGAATATTTTGAGATCAGCATACATGACCCCTTAAATCCTAAAAGTGGCAAGGGCTACCTAGTTCACGGCTAGAGTGCAGCTACCACAGAGAGTGGGCCGCCGGTGATTTAATGATGTAGAGTCACTACATCATTGCGTGCTAAGTGAGAGATGTGTGAGTCCTAATGTTATCATGAGATTAAGAATGAGATTTGTTGTGATCAGTCACGACATCACTTGTAAGAGAACGAGTGAATTATGAGTTTGAGAATGTCGTTCAATGTATGAACTTAGTTATGACTTAAGATTATACTCACACTGGTTTAGGACTCTAGAGAACTATGGACAGTTGATAACCATCATGGTTGGGATGTAGCATGAACCATACCGAGATTGAGAGCTTGACCTCCCAGCTAGCTACCGATAGGGTCTCCGTGGTGATTCACTGCAGTGCTTGATGATCCGAGGACCACTGGGAGTGTAAGATTCATTGTCAGGCCAACATGTAGAATTGGAGTGTTCTACGGAGGCGACTATGACTTGTATAGCCAACCTAGTGATAGTTGTGTGAGAGAGTGTCCGAAGAAGATAATTGGGGTAATTAAAATATACAAAATTGTGTGGTGTGTCGAAAACTAAACTAAGACTAGGGGCTTAGAGTCTACTACAGTTGTAAGTTAATTATTTATTTGCTTATAATTATTTTTTACTGGGTTGTAGTCTCACCCCTAATGTTTAATTACAACTGTAGGTTCCAGGCATTAGCCCAATCAGGATGTGTGAAACTTATCCTTTTATAGTAGAACATTTGGTATATTTTACTTTTTTGTCATTGAATAAGATGTATTTGCTTTCTTTTATTATGAATGATGAACAATTGCAATAAAGAGTTGATGTATGAGAATAAAATAAAAAAAAATAGCCATATTTTTTCTATGTAAACTTTGTATTGTTTCCCTCTGAAAAGTAATACCAACCGAACTCGAACTCCTGAGGTCCTAGATCGGGGTGTTACACCTACTAATAGCTCTTAAAGCATTGCATGCACCCACTAATGGTTTTTAAAAACCTTGCATACACCCACTAACTATCGAGAACGTTGGGCTAACCATTAAGAGAACGAGACTAAACATCTACTATTACAAGCTATAAACTTGTCTAAGCTTTCAAAAAACTACCAAGAATACGAAGACCAAATAACCCCCATCTTACAACTCATGTATAAACCCCGGAAATGAGCCCAACTAATCCCCAATAAAGTGGTGAACCCTCACCCAACCTAATATGATATCCAAAACCAAAAGTAACATAGCCGGTCCAAAGTTTCAAAAAATAGGGCTTATAACAAATTGCAACTAAAAACATTTTCTAAGTCCATATTTTCCCTCCACCAAGCACACAAGAAATTTTCAATAAAAATTTGTTTCTAATATATTGTCTTGAAAAATTTACAAATACCCATCTAACTTTGAAACTATTTATAAACACAGCCTAACTTTTCAAAATTTATAGATACAACCTGCCTGGGTTAGCAAAATAATTATGAAAACCTCACCTTTTGGATTTGCCATGGTCAAACCATTGTTAAGATTGTTAAAGTTGATTACTCTACTCTCTCGTTTTACATTTCACCATTAAACAAATTTAGAGAACCTAAGGGAGCGACCTTAGTTGTTGACCATGAGTTTCTGTAAAAGGTAATTTAATGTCTAAAAAGTGAGGGAAAAGAGGGATAATTAGATAAATTTGCTAAGCTAGCAATTGTTTCACAATGGTAAACTCAATTGAGTCAAGGAAGGCCATTGTTTGAAACTTATTTGATTGTGGGTTTTCGTAAGAAGCAGTTTAATGGTAAGAAAGAGAGACAATAGGGATATTAAGATAAAATTTTCCAAGATGGCCATTGTTTCACTGTGGTAAACTCAGTTGAGTCAGGGAACGCCATTGTTTGTATTTTGCTAATTCAGGCAGGAATGCGTAAAATCTAAAAGGTTAGGCTGCGCTTGTAAATAATTGAAAAGTTGGATAGATATTTATAAAGTTTTCTATTATTTTCTTTTAAAAATATTACTTTTTGCAGTTTCTTTAATTAGTGCTACTACTATTTTTTTTTAACACAGTGTAGTCACAAATATCATAGATATTTTGAAGTTATTACATTTTTAATCCTTGTATTTAAAAAATGTAATAAATTCAATATTGCAAGACAAACAAACACTTCAAAACTAAGTTTTGGGTTGATATTAAGCTATATAGTGACATGCTAAATTTTTCATTATTCCCATTTTTTTGTATAAAAATCCTATTTTTTTAGAGATTCTCCTATTTAAGACCCTCCATAATAAAGGAGATATTATCATGAAAACAATACTTGTGATTATGCTTTATAGGCGGATGGCTCAAATGAACAAAGACTCAAGACTCATTTTTCTGCCTTTGAAACAAAGATGAAAAATGCAAGCAGTTAATAGTAATAACAGAAAAGTTCGGCCATTCTTTGTGAATAACTGATAAGTTGGGGATTTTTTTTTATTTACTAAAACAAAAGAAAAAGGACCATAAACAACACTTAAAGTGTAATTTAAAGCCGAAAGTGCATAAAAAATCATTCCTTTCTTCCAGCATCACCAACAAAGGAGGTTCAGGACATAACAAAATAACTAGCCACCCAACTTACCTTTGGAGTTCTCTCCCTGAGAGAGAGAGAGAGAGAGAAAGTAAAAAAAAGCAAATCAACATAGGCGGCACTGAATCATGCTCTGGACCTGCCCATTTGTTGGCGCCCCAAAAAAACTCAATGATCTAGACAACTGCTGAAACGGCACTAACAACCTACGAGCCTAAGTTTGAGACAAAAGCTCGCTTCGCGTACAAAACGTTACTAGGGACAGTCTCAAGGCTTACAAGCTCCCCCCGGACAAGCTTGAGTTAGAGAGATGGAAGTAACAACCCAAGTAGGCCTTCACGTCACGCCCAGCTGGCTGGTGATAGTCTGGGTTTACCAAAACTTTCACCAGGACTAAACCCTGTTTGGTTTGCTCCTACCAAAAAGTGGGGCTCATCACCGGCAAGGACGCGGTCCAATGCTGAGCAGAAGGTCTATTCTTTGTGGCAGGGGAGTCTCAGGTGACTCGTCGAATCCATAAGAAAGTTTCGAGCAAAAAAAAAAAAACACCAAAAGAAACTCTACGTGGCAGAAAGGAACCGATACGGCTCATTTCTTAAGCTCATTTGGAAGTGGTTGGATATGGTAAGAAGAAAAGGGTGGTCTTGGTGGCGGAAAGCAATTCCATGCGCGGCCACATGAAAAGCAAAAGAACTGAGAGGAGCATGCCTTCCCCACTCCGCAAGTAAAGAACGTTCCTCCCCGTCCCCTCATTCTCAACCCTTTAAAATTTCCCACCACCATTAGTTTCTCTCTCTCTCTCTCTCTCTCTCTCTCTCTCTCTCTCTCTCTCTCTCTCTCATGGAGGCAACCCTCTGCTTTCTCAGCATCCACCCAGTCTCATTCCTACCACGGCATTTCTCCAAATGGAAGAACAACAACAATGCAATTCCAACTGCCACGTTCAACCCAATGAGAAATCTCACTCATGGTGCCCCCAACGCCAGCTGCACCCAAAAATATGAGCCCCGTCCTACCAAGAGGGGAGGAGCATCCCCCACATCCACAACACGCTGCTCCACAAGGGGTAATGTCGAGAACCCAGCCGTGACTTCATATTCGTCTTCTCCGGTGAACGCTGATGCCTCGCCCACTGAAACAGCCTCCGAAGGTTTGGTCCTTGATTTGGGGCCCCATGGTTCTTGGGATTCTAGCAAAATTGGCTCCCCCGTTGTCAGGAGATACCTGAGTGATGACGAGGAGAGGTGGCAGATGTGGTATCATGGGAAAGCGAAGGGCTCACCGGATTCTATTGGCTTGGCAGTTTCTTCGAACGGAATCCACTGGGAGAGGGGGGCCGGAAGTGTCAGGACTGCTCAGGATGTTGGGAAGGTGATGCGTTGTAGCAAGGATTGGTGGGCATTTGATACACGAAGCATCAGGCCCTCTGATGTGTTGATCATGTCGAGTTCCAAGATCCGGGCAACCAGTGGGGTTTATTGGCTATACTATACTGGTTTTAGTTCAGAAACCATCCAAGTTTCAGATGATCTGGGATTGCCAATCGAGAACCCTGAGACGTATTCTGCAGATGGATTAGACACTGATGTTGAGAGGGTGCTTTACAGGTCGTTGCCGGGCCTCGCGATAAGCCAAGACGGGAGGCATTGGGCAAGAATTGAAGGGGAGCATCACAGTGGGGCACTCTTTGATGTGGGAGTCGAAGGTGAATGGGACTCTCTCTTTGTTGCTGCACCACAGGTTGTTTGTCACAGTAGTGATGATCTAAGGATGTACTATCACTCGTTTGATCCTAAAAGCGGTTGTTTTTCTGTTGGGGTGGCCAGGTCCAGAGATGGGATCCGGTGGGTGAAGCTGGGAAAGATATTGGGTGGAGGGTCACCAGGCTCCTTCGACGAACTTGGCATTACAAGCAGGCACGTGGTTAGGAATGTCCGGGGTCCTGGGTATCTAATGGTCTATGAAGGAGTTGCAGCAGATGGTCGGCGGAGCATCGGCATGGCGGAATCTGTGGATGGCTTGAGGGAGTGGAAGCGTAGGGATGAGCCTGTACTGTGTTCGTCGACTGAGAAGAATGGGTGGGATGATCAGGGGGTGGGCCATCCTTGTCTGGTTCAGATGGATGATGCTGATGAATGGAGATTGTATTACAGGGGCACAGGAAAAGCTGGCAGAACGGGTATTGGAATGGCTACATCTGAAGGTAATGGGATCTTCAGTTTTAGAAAATGGAAAGGCTTTCACCTGTAATGCTGCTGTTTAAGATTTAACAGTATTTGTCATTCTTGTGTAAACTTTTAAAACGGTTTACTTGATTTAATTAGTTATTCAGAATCCACTTTTGTTTGGTGTAACAATTATCAGATTAATAAGAGAGAGAAGCTCAGCGTCTTCTGAAGTGTAAACTTTTAAAACGGTTTACTTGATTTAATGAGTTATTCAGAATCCACTTTTGTTTGGTGGAACAATGATCATATTAATAAGAGAGAAGCTCAGCGTCTTCTGAAAAATACACCATCTTGTTTGATGCCTCTGTCCTGCCTGAATATGGCATTTTCTCAGGCAATACCTCACTACTCAAAGTGAGTAATCGTGTTACTCTCTAGTTGCTGCACTAGAATTCTTTGCATCACCTTTTTTCTAATCAACCTGTTCAACAAGTGCATAAGCTTGCAATTTACCCAAGATGGAAGCAGACATACCAAAAGGACATGGCCAGAACTTGTGTACAAGTAATTACAGCCAAAATATTGAGAATCTTTACTTATCGAATGTGCAATTCAAATGGGATTGGCCTATGCAAGATGTCTATCCAAATACGACCTGAATGGGGTCAATCCTTTCCCAATTAAAACCACAGAATATAGTAACAGTAGATGTACCTAGTAATGTCAAAGCTAATTGGCTGATTCTTGCAATATGGTCAATATACCTACCAACGGCATCCTGAATTTTCAGCGATATCACTCTGCCATGCAAACACATAAATGGCAGAACAATCTCTTAGTTTCAGAAGGAAGATCTTCCAGATTGAAATGGATTTGTTCTGTTTACTGGATCCAAAAACTTAATTCACTAGTAGCACCCACCACACCCATTGCAAGACAGAATCAAAGCCAGAAGATGAACTTTTCAACTACAAACAACTATTCAAAATCCTTGAACTGTCCAACTTAATTATACAGCAACTAAGAATAGATCCAGGTACCAGTTTGTCATGCTTAAAAGTTGAAGAATCACTTTGCTGAGAAAATGTGTTCTGCAGTACGTCTACCCTCTTTACCTCAAATATCAAGAATAATGAGAACAGGGGAGTGAAACAGTAATATGAAATAGCATACAGAGAGCATGTGTGAGAGCTCTGGGGGCCGGCATCCCCTACAGTTTCTTCTCTCTCCCACCAAGAGAGAGAGAAAGAGAGAGAGAGAGAGAGAGAGCTGCACGGTTTTCAGGAGAGGGATAAAAGTCCCTCTACTGTTCGTTTAGAGGGATCCAAGATGGGATGCTGGTGGTGGAACAGACACTGTTCCTGGTGTTTGTGTAGAAGATGAAGTGGTTTGCGGAAGATGATGCATTTGGTCTGAAAAACCAAACTGAGTCCGCTTATCGTGATTTTCCAAAAGATCGATCTTGGGTGGCAATGATTGGTACACCTATGATCTCATCACCTGATAAGTTATTAGAGCCTCCTTTAGTTTAATAGTGTAAATGATCTATTCATTTCCCAAAGAGTTATTATAAAGAGAAAAAGAAAAGGCTTTCTTATTCTCTAACTTGTAAATAGGATACATGTTCAGTAGAGTGCTCTTTTCTATATGAACGAGATCATTAAGAAGTGGGAGCATTCTGTTGGCCACGGTTTTCATCACTACCAGACAGCGAGTTCTTGGTGGCTTTTGGTAATAAAGATGATCTACATCACGTCCTTTCTTCAGGGCTTTGGGTTGTGGCAGGAAGAAACAGATCAGGGATTCCTGTGTTCATTGGTCTTAGGTCCGTTTCCGTTTGAACTCATGTTCATAACTTACCACTTTGCTGAGGTGTTGCATGGTAAGTTAATTTCTGTTGATAAGGGAACAAGACCAGAGGTGCATTATGATTATGCACATATTTTGGTGGAATTTCTTGTTAACTTAGACCTTGCTAATAGAATTCCTATTACCCTAGGGGAGGAATTTAATTGAGAACTTAAATTGGTTTCTGAGTCCTCTGCTGGGGTGTGTAGTCATTGTCAGGCTTCGTCCAAAATATATGCATCATAAGTATGAAAAAAGGTCTCGTATTGGTCTGATAAAAGAAGTAAAAGATCATCAAAATGAAGAAATTTAAGGAATCAGATATTAAGAGACTAGGAGTATTTTCAAAAACAGTTTTATTTGCCTTCTGTTTGTAATTTTTCTCATTTTCCATTTTTAGTATTACTTATTTTCGTTGGTACACTTTTTATTTACAGGAGTAAACAGTTAAAAATTTGCCTGTCTAGATCACTAAATAAAAAGTATTAAGCTGTCTGAATAACTCAAGTCTACCTGATGAACCTAACCCATCCAGGTCATGAGTCAACCTTTTGACCCACTAGTACAGGTTTGCTGATCTGGTCACAAGTCACATCACCATCACCATCACCATCACTGGCATCAAGGTTTATCCCAACTACATGGGGTTGACTAATTGTGAAACAAATAGGTTAGGGATAATGGCCTGATTCTAGAGTATTGGACAAATTTTGTTGAGGATGAAATTCTATTCCATACAATCAGTCCACATGTTCTATGGATGAGAAGCAAAAAGCTGTCACTCATGCCAACAAAATGGACAAGGCCTCTCAAAACAGCCCAATTTGCGAACTATGAAACCACATGATTTCCAGTAAACTGCAAAAGTCATGTGTATCACCAAAGGCCCTAAGGCTTGGGAAGAAATGAAATTGCTTCATCTGATATTCAAAAGTAATGTGGCAATTTGTACTGCACAACTAGATTCCCTACTAACTTTCTGTGAATATAGAATGTACGCACCATAGCAGGAAACAAATTAAAACAGCAAAACACACAAGCAGACAGTTTTTTTTTAAAGAAATAAAATCCATTAAAATATAGAAAGAATTCAGCATAATAGTGCTACTGCAGTTGATGAGATATCCCCTGCAGAAACATAAGACCGAACAGAAAAAAAAGAAAGAGAAAACACAGCTACAGCCCACTGATTCCAATACAACTGCTGCAGAAAACATTAGCAACTGCAGAAGACCCAGTTAAACAACCACATTCGACTGCTCTGGATCCAAACTATACATCCTAGCAGCTTCCAAAAGATTGCAGAACATCCGTCAGATTGAAAGTTCCTGCAATAAAATCTGTCTGTTTCTCAAACTTGTGCTCCTGTAATGGTGAGTCGAGTTTCATGAACATGATGGTTCGTGGCAGAAGCTCAATTCCGCTTGAAGCCATCCAGCATTGAAGTCAATCAGACTGGTTCTGCTATCCCTGGAAGTTGCGCTTGCCCTTCCCTTAATATTGGACCAGCTTCCTGCAGAACGTGGGAGAATGCCAACAACGGTAGATGCATCTGGTCTGCCCGTAAGTACTCCCAGACAGATTGACACACACACTGTTACATACACAGACTAACCCCCCATGAGGCTCACACACACACAGAGACAAGAACAGAAAATTTGTTCCATAAAACATCTAAAAGGTCTCCAGAGACGATTTCCTGTGACAGAAAATCTGACCCACTAGTTGATGACTCAGTGTCTCCCGATCCAATCAATTGGAATTCCTGGCCATTTTTGATGAGCTGTAGGCGTTACTTCCCATCGGAGCCGAGCATAAATAACTGCATGATCAACCTTACTATCATGAAACTGACGCTGGTTCCTTTCGGACCAGATTAACTTCCAGGCCGATAAAACCCAAACTCTCCAGATAAACATCCATTTTTTGCCCTTCCAAGCTAAATGTGATGCAACTGCCATATCCCTAGGGAAATTTAGGTCGTCCCAATGTAGATTAAAGTCTCCCCAGGCTTGATTCAACAAGGTTCTAAAGAATTCACATTCCCAAAACAGGTGAGTAAGTGATTCCTCCTGTTTACAACATAATACACACCTGCTTGCAAGGTGAAAACCTCTATTTTTCAATCTGATTTTGGTATTAACACGCCCATGTATGATTTGCCAAGCCATAAGTGATCACCGAAGTGGTAGACCACCCCTCCAGAGCACCTTCTTTGGCAGCCATTGCATAGTCGGGGAGGACAACGCCAAGTAAAAGGATGATGTCTTGAAAGCACCATCACCAGAGAACCCCCACTTCACTTCATCCTCTCTTTGAGGCCTCAATAAAATCTTAACTTGACTGATGAGAGTAGACCACTGATCAAAGACTAAATCTGAAGGGTTTCTCCTTAGTACCAAGTCCCAAGTGTCTTCAGAAGACGACCATAGTTCAATAACCCGGGCATATCTTCTTCTTGTGGCATCATATAGGTTAGGGAATACATGCCTAAGCTACCCATCTCCCTACCAATAGTCCTGCCAAAACAGGGTTGTGTTGCCATTTCCCACCTCAACCCGAGTGCCATGACAAAAGTCATCAAGAACCGTGATCCAACCCTTCTAAACACCTGAACCCCTCTTCTAATTTTGATTTTCAAACCAGTTCAAGGGCCACCCCTTTAAGTTATACTTGTCAATGTAAATGACTGCAATTCTACCTTCTTTCTTGCAAATCGACGGATGGTAGGGTCGGCGATGAAGCCGATCCACGATCCGAGATCCAAATGGATCTCAACGCGCAAAAGCGGATGTGTGTCGTGCGAGTCTAACTTGCCAGATTCGAACAAGACGACTTGGTTCTGTTGGGAGCTAAGTGGGTTTTCAGTTCTCGAAGCTGGAGACAATATCCAACAGACCCGGGACAGACAGAATACAGTGGACAGTTGGCTGGGTGCAGGGATTTTTGCTCAGAACTGCACGGACAAGACAGACAGTCACTGTAGTCCAACCACTGGACTAACAATCAACTTCGAAGGGGATATCAGACCCTCAATGACTGAGTTTGGGAAAACTCAGAACCACAAAGTTGGTTGTTTTTGTTTTAACTTTCCAACGAACTATTATTTGCCAATTTTGGACAAAACCACAGTAAGTTATGTCCAAACTACGTGAAGATATTTTTTGCTTCAGTTTAACCGAACTAACAATTTGGAAATTTAACAGGTTGGTAACATGCGTAGATTCAAAGGCTTAGAGTTCTGAATCTCGGAATGTCGAAAACATGAAAGTTGTAGGGGTGGATGTCTACTCTTCATAACATCAAAGAAAATAGAAATCAGAGCAGTATTGACTGAGATACAAAACAGATACTACAGTATGTCAGGAAAAGAAATAGCAGACATTCATGCAAATCCCATTTAGGCAACCGAATTTTCCAGGAGTTTTAGCCATGCTATACTGCATATTCTGGCAAACTGGTAAACGGCAAAGTTGTAGAGGCAGTTCTTAGCTTTTCAACAAACCAAAGAATGCCCAAATGAGACTAGTATCTAGCGAGATACAATCTAAACACTGGAAAAGGGTCAATCAATCCCGAATGCAAAAAATGCATAACGAGTGCTCAGGCAGTTTTTTTTAGTTTCAGTTCTATTTACAGTGTTTAAAAGTTCAACCTGCACGAAAACACACTTCCAAAAGTTGATTCTCCAATGTGAATAGCCCTTCCTCCAAACCCAACTCCTGTTAGAAGAAATACTACACGCTCGTACAAGATATTCAGCTACACAAGGAAAAATTCAGGGATAACTATGCAAATCGGATTTCTTTGAGTGGCAAACACACTCCAAACAAGGTGTCAATACTGCCAACGTCTAATATGCAACAAATAGATTTAAGGACCAAAACCAATACTGAATCAAAAGAGCAATCAACACTGAGGTGTAGGCAAACCGATGGAGACGACACTCATTCGGTTCAACCCACAACCAACTTCTTCAGCTCTAATGGTCGCACAACAAGGCACCCGCAGCTCCGTTGGTGTCACGACCCACAACAAGGACACTCTTCGAACATCAAGGGGACGGCCTTCATGCCCAGCACAACAACACGAAAATGGAGTTCGTTCAGCCCGACTCCTCCAAGAATGTGTCAAACCAGCTCCAAAACAAAACTCACCAAGGCTTCTTCAAGTTTTCCTTTCTTTCCCAAAACTTTTCTAGAATTTTTTTCTCAATGAGGAAAAAGACCCCTCACCAATGTTCTGCTGGGATTTAAGGGGCTCAAAAAGAGCAAGGCTCCTCATTGGCCACGTGAGAGGCAGCCTCCCTTGAGGCCAATGAGGGAGCTTTTTTCAAACAAGCCTCACCTCTCATTGCACCTCAAGTTGGCCCAATGGCACAACATTCTTTTGAATTAATTGGACTAGCTGGGCGACACCCCAATCATGCCCAATGAGGATGGGCTGATCTGGCTGGTCAATGGAAGCTTGAATATCATTGACCCAAGTCCATAGTGTTATTAGATCTTTTTACAAGATTCAATACTTAAACTGGATCTTTACACACATTACTTTGGATCAATATCAAAATTGTAAAAAATAAAAATAAAACTACCCAATTACCCCGTACACCCTCTAGTGCCACAAAAAGATCCTACAGGGTACTAGAACTATCCAGATCCGTATAATCCGACACCTAAAAAAATAAAAATAAAAATATTTAATATGATTTCTTAATTTGAAAAAATGAAATCAAAAAATAAAAATACAATCTCTAAGAAGATAAATGCAAAATATCTCAGAAATTGAAATACGACATTTAAAATGGATTTGGGTTCTCGGAGATCCAATTGGACTGAGATAGTCCTGTACGATTGGATCTACAACGGATCGCATCCTGGATCGGGTCTGGTGAGTTGGATTTGGATCCAACTTGTCTTCAATGTTCAGATCTTCAGGATGCTCTGCATCTTTCTCCCCTAGGTCGAAAGGCTTCATCCTCGGAACCTTGTCTTTGTCATGCAAAACTCCATAATCCCTGCACAAATTTAAAATAAAATCAATGCATTATCTATCCAAAGGGATAAGAAATAAACTAAGCAAGGTAGTTAACTTCATATAAAAATGAGAATAATAATTTATGTAATACAATTCAATATGCTTTGGAAAATATAATTCAAAATAATATGGTTGAAGCACAAAAGCATCTAAGACATTATATTTAACAACTTTACCTTACATCAAAGCTATACTGATTGTAATAAAATATGGATCAACAACAGATAATAATTGAATATGTATCATGCGGTGCAAAATTTCAAAATTTGCACTAAGATTTCGATAATCACAAGAGAATTCACTGTTAGAACAAGCAATGCCATATAACAATAATGTAAACTTACTATTGGAATTGATCAATGAGTTATAAGCAAGATTATCAGCTAATTCCTGATGGACACAAAAAGTTTTTGGGGGCTTTTATGCATTCCAGCCCTAATATGTTGGGCTCCTTTTCAAGACTACAATGAGTCTTTAAATCCTCGATCAATTCAACAGAAGTTTCAACTTCTAAGTGCTCATTGACACACATTTCTTGATGATCCTCCACATTAGAATCCATCTTTTTATTTCTTACGTTTTGCTCGAAGATGGGGTTATCACTGACATGTGTGAAGTCATTGATGACATCCTCACACACAAATGCTCCTTTATCTTGGATGTTTTTATCAATATCTTTATAGAGCGGATTATCAAAGATGAATTTGTCCTCGAACAAGAATAGACAACCTTAGGGATTCTCAACGAACAAAGAGTTGTCAAAATTGATATGAGACAGTTCTTCACAATATCCTATGTCAAAAAGTGAAGAAATTTTGGACAACTCGTCAGACTCTTTATCAAGGATGGGTTCCTCTTCATTTTTATCATTGGCCTCGATGAATATTGGATCACCACAGACTTCATAAGAAGGTTCCTCTAGAGATTCCTTCGTCACAGTAATAGATTTGGGTTGATCCTGAAGTTCATGTCTGGCCATGAACGCACTAGACCCTTTTATCTAAGATGCTGCAATCTTAAGGGAAGCATGGGGATAATAAACGGAGATGGAAGTGTAACAGTGGATTGTACAACACATGATGAGGCTGGAGATAATGGTGGTAGATCTTTATAAGGAAGCAACTTTATCTTTCTACCCTCAAAAGTGAAAGAATAAATGTTGGTCTTACCATTATGCAGGGCATTTCGATCATATTGCCAGGGTCTTCCTAAAATTAAATGGCTCATATCCATGGGAAGCACATCACACCAAACCTGGTCAAAATAGGTGTTTCCTATAGAGAAATTGACCAAGCATTGCTGGTCAACTTGAATATCAACGCTCTTTTGGAGCCACGACATTTGATAGGGTCTGGGATGAGTCCTAGAACCCAATTTCAATTTCGATACAGCTTCTACAGATATAATATTTTTGCAACATCCTAAATCGATGATAAACCTGCAAACCTTACCATTAATAGTACAAGCTGACTCAAAGGTGTGTGTCCTAAGACATTTGTCATTCGCTTCTTGTCGATGGGCTAAACACACTCTTCTCGAGATGAGGACAACTCCTCTATTAGGCAACAACACTTCCACACCTTCATTCTCAATTTTTTCTTCAAAAACTGCATTGTCTAGGTCATAAACAGGATCAAATTTTGGTTCAAATTTTGAGTCTTCCTCTTCATGAGGTTCCTCGATAAATAGGGTCTTGCCACGACATTCAGTGGACTTATGACTGGGATTCCCACAAGTGTAACACTTGATGGGGACATTAGAACTAGACGACCTAAATTGAGATGGCATCGGTGCATTCTGATTTGATAACTTAGGCTGAGTAGCATTGGGGTGCCAGTAGGGTGAGTCAACTTTAGCATTAGGGACCACTAGGGCCCGCACCGCTGGTCTAGCCGCTTGACTAGATCTAGCCAATATCTTTCGTTGAGTTGACCTTTTTCATTGGTGCATTTTTTGATGAGCTTCGGACACCGTCTAACACTCAACAAAGTTCAACATGTCTTGTAAATGGAAGTTCAAACCCCCAATGTACTTGGGCACCAGTTGCTCTTCACTTTCTCTAATGTCATTTCGCGCAACTAAATCATGAAATTCTTCGGTGTACTGATCTACCGACTTGTACCTTATTTCAATTTTTGATAATTTTGATATAACTCTCTATGGTAGTTTAGTGAAAGAAATTGAGCATGTAATTTCTGCTCCATGTGCTCCCATCGCTCAATCGGTGCACGTCCTTGATGCCTTTGCATTTGTTTGAGTTGATGCCATCAGGTTCTAGCTCGACCCTTAAGTTTTAGGGAAATTAATCTCACGCATCTATCCTCTGAAACTTCTTTAAATTCAAGGATTTCACGAACCTCGCTAATCCAATCCAGGAATTCCTCGGAAGTTCCTGTTCCTTTGAATTCAGAGATTTCAAATCTCAAGTTGGAGTCTCAATGAGACCTCATAGGCTGCTGAGTTTCTCTACTATCATGACCCTGTCGATACAAATCAAATTCACTATCTGAATTATATGTATGCGTTTCTCGAGATCCATGCAGATTGTGCTCAGATTGCCTTTCCCGATTCCTCGAGAGCTCTTCCATTCTTTGACTCAGATCCTCTAATATCCTATTAATTTTCTTGACTTGTCGTCGCAAGTCTCGGTTTTCATATCAAGATCGCGATTTTCATTTTCGGGGTTATATTCATTTCGACCTCTAACTCCTATTCGCCCAGCTATGGCGAAAGACTCCTAATTTTTTTTTCTGACAACAGCAATAAATCCTGAAACCATGTCGGATTGAGGAATCCAAAAATCTCGCTCTGATACCAAAAAATGATGGCGGGGTCGACGATGAAGATGATCTGAGATCCAAATGGATCTCAACGCAGGACGACTTGGTTTTGTTGGCAGCTAAGCGGGTTTTTAGTTCCCAAAGTTGAAGACAATATCCAACAAACCCGGGATGCACAGAACACACTCGACAGTTGGCCGGGTGTAGAGATTTTTGCCCGGAACTGCACAGACAAGACAGACAGTCACTGTAGTCCAGCAATTGGACTGACAATCAACTTCTAAGGGGATTTTGGACCCACAATGACTGAGTCTGGGAAAACTCAGAACAACAAAGTTGTTCGGTTTAGTTTTAACTTTTCAACGAACTATTATTTGTGAATTTTGGACAAAACTACAGTGAGTTATGTCTAAAATACATGAAGATATTTTCTGCTTCAGTCTAACCGAACTAACAGTTTGGAAATTTAACAGGTTGGTAACGTGAGCAGATTCGAAAGCCTAGAGTTCCAAATCTCGGAATGTCGAAAACATGAAAGTTGTAGGGGTGGATGTCTACTATTTAGAACACCAAAGAAATTGAAATCAGAGCAGTATTAACTAAGATATGAAACATATACTAAACTATGTCAGAAAAAGAAATAGCAGACATTATGCTGCGGATTCTGGCAAAATGGTAAACAACAAAGTTGTAGAAGTAGTTCTTAGCTTTCCAACGAGCCAAAAATGCCCAAATTGGACCAGTATCTAGCGAGATACAGTCCAAACACCAGAAAATAGTCAATCAATCCCTAATGCAGAAAACACACAACAAGTGCTCACGTAGTTTTTTTGAGTTCCAGTTTTATTTAAGGTGTTTAAAAGTTCAACTTGCATGAAACACACTTCTAAAGGTTGATTCTCCAATGTGAATAGCCCTCTTCCAAACCCAACTCTGGTTAAAAGAAATACTACACGCTCATACAAATCAAATTCACTATCCTCGAGAGCTCTTCCATTCAAATCTCAAGTTGGAGTCTCAATGAGACCTCTCAGGCTGCTGAGTCTCTCTACTATCATGACCCTGTCGATACAAATCAAATTCACTATCTGAATTATATGTATGCGCTTCTCGAGATCCGTGCAGATTGTGCTCAGATTGCCTTTCCCGATTCCTCAAGAGCTCTTCCATTCTTTGACTCAGATCCTCTAATATCCTATTAATTTTCTTCACTTGTCATCGCAAATCTCGGTTTTCATATCCAAGATTGCGATTTTCATTTTCGGGGTTATATTCATTTCGACCTCTTCCTCTTATTCGCCCAGCTATGGCAAAAGACTCCTAATTTTTTTTCTGACAATAGCAATAAATCCTGCAACCATGTCGGATTGAGGAATCCAAAAACCTCGCTCTGATACCAAAAAATGATTACGGGGTCGGCGATGAAGCTGATCCACGATCTAAGATCCAAATGGATCTCAACGCACGAAAGCATATGTGTGTCAGGCGAGTCTAACTTGCGGGATTCGAATAGGACGACTTGGTTATGTTGGGAGCTAAGCAGGTTTTCAGTTCCCAAAGTTGGAGACAATATCCAACAAACTCGAGATGGACAGAACACACTAGACAGTTGGTCGGGTGCAGGGATTTTTGCCTGGAACTGCACAGACAAGATAGACAGTCACTGTAGTCCAGCAACTGGACTGACAGTCAACTTCGAAGGGGATTTTGGACCCTCAATAACTGATTTTGGGAAAACTCAGAATAAAAAAGTTGTTCGTTTTTGTTTTAACTTTTCAACGAACTATTAGTTGTGAATTTTGGATAAAACTACAGTGAGTTATGTCCAAAATACGTGAAAATATTTTCTACTTCAGTCTAACCGAACTAACAGTTTAGAAATTTAACAGGTTGGTAACATGTGCAGATATGAAAGCCTAGAGTTCCGAATCTTGGAATGTCGAAAACATGAAAGTTGTAGGGGTGGATGTCTACTTTTCAGAACATCAAAGAAATTGGAAATCAGAGCAGTATTAACTGAGATACAAAACAGATACTACACTATGTCAGAAAAAGAAATAGCAAACATTATGCTGCGGATTCTAGCAAAATGGTAAACGACAAAGTTGTAGAAGCAGTTCTTAGCTTTCCAACGAGCCAAAGAACACCCAAATTGGACCAGTATCTAGCGAGATACAGTCCAAACACCAAAAAATGGTCAATCAATCCCGAATGCAGAAAACGTACAACGAGTGCTCACGTAGTTTTTTTGAGTTCCAGTTTTATTTAAGGTGTTTAAAAGTTCAACTTGCACGAAAACACACTTATAAAGGTTGATTCTTCAATGTGAAAAGCCCTTCCTCCAAACCCAACTCCAGTTAAAATAAATACTACACGCTCATACAAATCAAATTCACTATCCTCGAGGGCTCTTCCATTCATATCTCAAGCTGGAGTCTCAGTGAGACCTCCTAGGCTGCTGAGTCTCTCTACTATCATGACCTTGTCGATACAAATCAAATTCACTATCTGAATTATATGTATGCGCTTTCCGAGATCCGTGCAGACTGTGCTCGGATTGCCTTTCTTGATTCCTCGAGAGCTCTTCCATTCTTTGACTCAGATCCTCTAATATCCTAATAATTTTCTCGACTTGTCGTCACAAGTCTCGGTTTGCATATCCAAGATCGCGATTTTCATTTTCGGGGTTATAATCATTTCGACCTCTAGCTCCTATTCGCCAGCTATGGCAAAAGACTCCTATTTTTTTTTCTGACAACAACAATAAATCCAGGAACCATGTCGGATTGAGGAATCCAAAAACCTCGCTCTGATATCAAAAAATGATGGCGGGGTCGATGATGAAGCTGATCCACGATCTGAGATCCAAATGGATCTCAACGCACAAAAGCATATATGTGTCATGCGAGTCTAACTTGCGGGATTCGAACATGACAACTTGGTTATGTTGGGAGCTAAGCGGGTTTTCAGTTCCCAAAGTTGGAGACAATATCCAACAAACCTGGGATGGACAGAACACACTAGACAGTTGGCCGGGTGCAGGGATTTTTGCCCGGAACTGCACAGACAAGACAGACAGTCATTGTAGTCCAGCAACTGGACTGACAGTCAACTTCGAAGGGGATTTTGGACCCTCAATGACTGAGTTTGGGAAAACTCAGAACAACAAAGTTGTTCATTTTTGTTTTGACTTTCCAACGAACTATTATTTGTGAATTTTGAACAAAACTACAGTGAGTTATGTCCAAAATACGTGAAGATATTTTCTACTTCAGTCTAACCAAACTAACAGTTTGGAAATTTAACAGGTTGGTAACATGCGCAGATTCGAAAGCCTAGAGTTCCGAATCTTGGAATGTCGAAAACATGAAAGTTTTAGGGGTGGATGTCTACTTTTCAGAACACTAAAGAAATTGGAAATCAGAGCAGTATTAACTGAGATACGAAACAGATACTACACTATGTCAGAAAAAGAAATAGCAGACATTATGCTGCGCATTCTGGCAAAATGGTAAACGGAAAAGTTGTAGAAGCAATTCTTAGCTTTCCAACAAGCCAAAGAATGCCCAAATTGGACCAGTATCTATCAAGATACAGTCCAAACACCAGAAAATTGTCAATCAATCTCGAATGCAGAAAACGCACAACGAGTGCTCACGTAGTTTTTTTGAGTTCCAGTTTTATTTAAGGTGTTTAAAAGTTCAACTTGCACGAAAACAGACTTCTAAAGGTTGATTCTCCAATGTGAATAGCCCTTCCTCCAAACCCAACTCTTGTTAAAAGAAACACTACACGCTCACACAAGATATTCAACTACACAAGGGAAAATTAAGGGATAACTATGCAAATCAAATTTCTTTGAGTGGAAAACACATTCCAAACAAGGTGTCAATACAACCAACGTCTAATATGCAGGAAATAGATTCAAGGACCAAAACCAATATT
Organism: Nuphar pumila; assembly: GCF_984573655.1. NCBI lineage: Eukaryota > Viridiplantae > Streptophyta > Magnoliopsida > Nymphaeales > Nymphaeaceae > Nuphar > Nuphar pumila. Next base: position 49,980,124 of record NC_143265.1, on the reverse strand, counting down.
GAATCATAGGAGTAATCAACACTGAGGTTTAGGCAAACCGATGGAGATGACACTCGTCTGGTTCAACCTAAAACCAACTTCTTCAGCTCTAATGGTCGCACAACAAGGCACCCGCAGCTCCGTTGGTGTCAGAACCCACAACTAGGACACTCTTCGAACAAGGGGACACCCTTCACGCCCAACACAGTAGCATGAAAATGGAGTTCGTTCAGCCCAGCTCCTCCAAGAATGCGTCAAACTAGCTCCAAAACAAAACTCACCAAGGCTTCTTCAAGTTCTCCTTTCTTTTCCAAAACACTTTTCCAGAATTTTTTTTTCAAAGAGGCAAAAAATCCCTCACCAATTTTTCTGCTAGGATTTAAGGGGTTCAAAAAGAGCAAGGCCCCTCATTGGCCACGTGAGAGGCAGCCTCCCTTGAGGCCAATGAGGAAGCTCTTTTCAAACAAGCCTCACCTCTCATTGCACCTTAAGTTGGCCCGATAGCACAACATCCGTTTGAATTAAGTGGACTAGCTGGGTGGCACCTCAATCATGCCCAATGAGGATGGGCAGATGTGGTTGGTAAAGGGAAGCTTGAATATCATTGACCCAAGTCCATATTGGTCCAGCTCTAGGGCACTATATGGATCTAGGTGGTGTTATTGGATCTTGTTACAAGATTCAATACTTAAACTGGATCTTTACACACATATTACTTTGGGTCCAACATCAAAATTATAAAAAATAAAAATAAAACTACCCAATTACTCCGTACACCCTCTAGTGCCACAAAAAGATCCTTCAAGACACTAGAACTAACCGAATCCATAGAATCTGGTACCTAAAAAAACAATAATATATATATATATTGTAATGAAATATGCAGAAAAGAAATGTATGTCCTACAATGGACATTCACACATAGAAATCAAAGAACAAGTCCAAAAGAGGACATACACAAAAGCCAATAATAGCTAGAAAGTATAAAATCTTATAAATGCACTAAAGGGCTTGAAGAAGCCACCCATTACAAAGGGGGAGACCCCACTTATTTATAGGCAAGAGAGGAGTGAGGGAGAGTTAGAGAAAAGCAAGAGAGAGGGACCATTGGGAGTCCCAACAAGGAGTCATTGGGGCCCCAATGGCTGTGCATTAAATGCACAAAAGAAACAAAAAAACAAAAAAAAGAAATAAGAAAAAATAGAAAAAGAAAAAGGAAAAAGGAAGAAAAGGAAAAAGTCTAAAATGCCCCTATTGGGCGAGATTACAAAACTACCCCTTATGGGGTAGTGACTGTTAAATATATATATATATATATATATATATATATATATATATATATATATATATATATATATATATATATTTTAACACCCTCCCTCAAGCTTTACGGGGATACAACGGAAAGCTTGTTGAGAAGAAACATGAAACGAGGAGCAGCAAGAGCTTTGGTGAAGAAGTCCGCCAACTGGTACTCGGATGTGACGTAGGGCAGTGCTATGGTTCCTTTTAGGTATTCATCTCGAACATAGTGGCAATCCATCTCAATGTGTTTAGTACGCTCATGGAAGGTGTGGTTGCTTGCAATATAGATAGCACTCTTGTTATCTCAACACATCTTCGAAGGAATTGAGATGACGATGCCCATATCACAGAGGAGACTTCTAAGCCACACAAGCTCCATGGTTGTAGTGGCCATTGCACGATATTCCGCTTCAGTTGAGGACAATGATACTTTATGTTGCTTCTTGCATCTCCAAGAAATCATAGAGTCACCTAAGAAAACACAAAAACCAGTGGTTGAGACTCTATCATTGGGATTTTCTCCCCAATCAGCATCTGTATAAGCAATTAAATCAAGGGATGATGAGGAGGAAAGAAAAACTCCCTTAGTTATAGTGTTTTTAATGTATCTGACAATCCTTAAGACTGCACTCATGTGCACAGTTGTAGGTGCATGTTGAAACTGACTGACGGAGTGAACTGTATGAGCTATGTCTGGCCGAGTGATGGATAAGTATGTCAAAGACCCAACGAGTTTACGGTAGGGAGTAGGATTCTCAAGAAGTGTCCCATCTTCCAGCCTTAGCTTTGCATTGATAACTTGAGGGGTTTCTGTCTTCTTATCATCCGAAATTTCAGACTTGGAACAAATGTCAGCAGCAAGTTTCATCTGAGAGAGAATATACCCTCGGGGTGAATATGCAACTTCAATACCTAAAAAATATCTTAAGAAACCAAGGTCAGACATGTCAAAATTTTCTTTTAAAATTTTCTTGATATCATGGATTCCTTGCTCATCACTTCCAGTGATGATCATATCATCAACATATAGTAGTAGAATAACTACAGAGGACCCTGCACTTTTCACAAATAACGCAGTGTCAGTATAACATGAACGAAAATTTAGGCTAGTCATTACATTGCTAAATCTATCATGCCAAGCCTTTGGAGCTTGTTTTAACCCATAAAGTGTCTTTTTTAGTTTAAGAATTTTGTTTTCACCAATAGACACTCCTGGTGGAGGATCCATATAGACCTCTTCACTTAGTTCACCATTAAGAAAGGCGTTCTTAACATCCAATTGATAGATAGGTCATTTTTTAACGGATGCAACCGCAATAAGAGTCCTAACACTAGTCATTCTAGCTACGGGAGCGAAGGTTTCTTCATAGTCTATTCCGTACTCTTGAGCATGTCCTTTGGCTACCAACCTAGCTTTATAACGTTCTAATGACCCATCACTTTTAGTTTTAATTTTGAAGACCCATCTACATCCAATAGACTTCTTTCCCGTGGGTAATGAAGTTCCCAAGTTTTAGCCTTTTCAAGGGCACTGAGTTCTAGTTTCATGGCTTCAACCCATTGAGGAATGTTTTTGGCTTCATTATAGTGTGATGGTTCATGATAAGAGTGTAATGCAATTAGGCATGCCCTATATTTAGGTGTTAGGGACTCATAGGAAACAAACCTATTAGGAGGATTGGAGATTCGGCTAGATCTCCTTAAAGAGGTTTCTTCTATGTTGGAACTTTGAGAATATTTTTCTAAGGCGCTTATGGGAGTTTCTTGACCACGCCTAGCATAGGTTTGAATTGACCTATTTTCAAAATCATTACTTCCATTTTCAACATTACTAAGAGGAGTATCCTCTAAATCATTAGGAACATCCTCTACGTGAGGAGTCACATCTTCTTGAGAAAGAAGATCAAATAAGAAAGCATATTCGCTTTCATCAATATCTTTATTTTTTTCAAAGTCGTTCTCTTTTTCTAAAAAGGTAACACCTTTGGATACATATAGTTTGTTACTTTTGGGATCGAAGCACCTAAAACCTTTTTTATTTTCTCTGTATCCTAAGAACACACATTCGATAGCTTTGGGAGATAACTTATCTCTTTTATGTGTAAGGACAAAACACTTACACCCAAAAATTCTTAATCTATTAAAATCGGGTGTTCTTTCAAAAAGTTTTTCATATGGAGATATACTTTGTAGGGATGAGGATATCATTCTATTTATCAAATAAGTGGAGGTTAAGGCGGCTTCGGCCCAATAACATTTTGGAATTTCTTTGGAAATGAGAAGAGTCCTAGTGGTTTCCAAGATGTGTCTATGCTTTCTCTCGGCTAGACCGTTTTGTTGGGGAGTCCTAGGACATGACCTTTGATGACAAATTCCATTGGTTTCCAAATATTCTTGAAATTCATTTGACATATATTCTCCACCGGAATCGGATCGAAGAATGGAGATATTAGTTGAAAATTGATTTTTGACAATCATATGAAATTTTTTAAAGAAATTAAAAACTTCGAATTTTAGATTGAGAAAATAGATCCACACATATCGAGTGAAATCATCAATGAAAGTAACATAATATGAGTATCCTCCTTTTGATATGACCGGAGAAGGACCCCAAACATCTGAATGAACTAATTAAAAGGGTCTTTTGGACACAAATGTTCTCTTTGGAAAGGGGGTGGATTTCATTTTTCCAAAAATACAACTCTTGCAAACAAAATGTTTCTCATTACAAAATTTCTTTCCAAAAGGAAAGAAGTACATTTTTTAGAAGCTTGGATGTCCAAGTCTTTGATGCCAAGTTTCTATATTTTTATCTTGGACATGATTACAAAATGATTTAGTGGGAAGTTTTAAATTGTTCATGTAGTAGAGATCTCCCCTCCTATGACCTTGCCCAATCTGCTTCCCGGACTGGAGATCCTGTATAGAGCAATCCTTGGTTGAGAAGGAGATTTCACATCCATGATCACATATTTGAGAGACAGATAAAAGATTTAAATTAAGTTGAGGTACTACTCTTACATTTGGCACAAAAAAATCTTTTGAAAAGTCTAAGGTTCCAAAACTTTTAACTTGTAAAGAGGTACCATCGGCGGTGAAAACAAAAGAATTTTTGGAGTTGATACATACATTGGATAGTCCATTTTCAATAGGGGTCATATGAAAAGATGCTCCAGAATCAAGAATCCAAGAAGGCGTACCTGGAGGAGAAGAAGAGGCAATGGCGGCTCCCGAAGTTGACAGCGATTTGAGTAGAATTTGAAGTGCTTCGGATAGTTGAGCAAGGGAAAAGGACTATTTCCCTTTCATTGGCTCCTCCTTTTGTAAGATTTCTTCAATAATAGCAACTTTACCTTTTGGAGGTTCATTTATCTTTGGACAATTAGGTCTTATATGACCCGGTTCTTGACAATGATGGCAAATGGCTTTCCTATAATTGCCATTATAGTTATTTTGCCTCCCAAAGTGTGAAGGCTTATATGCTTTCATATGATTGTCGGGTTTAGACATGGCAATAACTTCATCTCCTCCTTTAATCATGCCAAGACGTGTTTCTTCTTGGCATATTTCGGCTATAGCATCTTCCAATGGAAGCGGTTTTGATCTATGAAGAAGGGAGGACCTAACTTGTTCATATTCGGGCCTAAGCCCATGTAAAAATTGGAAAAAGTGTTCTTTCTCCATTTGTTCTCTTCTCATTTCCACATCTTCACTTGATACCCATTTGGGTTCAAGAAGGGATAGCTCATCCCATAAAGGTCCAAGAGTGCTATAGTAATCTCTTACACTCATTTCACCTTGCTTAATGGTACGGATTTTTTCTTGGATAAAAAATTGACGAGCAAGGTCTTTTTGGGTATACATACCTGTCATAAAGAACCATGCTTCATTTGCTAGGCGGAATTTAGCAATGTTGGCGCAAATCTTTAGCTCCACGTTGTTCATGAACCATGCAAGAATTTTTGCATGCTTACTTTCCCAATCTTCTACCTTGGATTGGTGATCTTCAATAGCCTTCATGCGAGCATTTCCTTCTAGAGCTTTTTCTTGATCACCATCAATTTTGTAAGTTGAAGTTGAGGTTCCCTAATGGTGCCCATAACATATCCCCAAAGCTTTTTACCTTTGAGGTTGTTCTCCATGGCGGCGGCCCACATCATGTAGTTAGTACCATTAAGCTTGAAGGAGAGATCAATCTTTTGTTCTCCTTCCATTATATAATCAAGAATGGAGGACAAACAAAGAGAGAGATAAAACAAGACAACTAGCTATATGAATCAAGAGCACAACCAAGGCTCTGATACCATGTAATGAAATATGCGGAAAAGAAATGTATGTCCTACAATGGACATTCACACATAGAAATCAAAGAACAAGTCCAAAAGAGGACATACACAAAAGCCAATAATGGCTAGAAAGCATAAAATCTTATAAATGGACTAAAGGGCTTGAAGAAGCCACCCATTACAAAGGGGGGAGACCCCACTTATTTATAGGCAAGAGAGGAGTGAGGGAGAGTTAGAGAAAAGCAAGAGAGAGGGACCATTGGGAGTCCCAACAAGGAGTCGTTGGGCTCCCAACGGTCACAATTGTGACCGTTGGGAGCCCAACGACTCTTTGTTGGGGCCCCCATTGGTTGTGCATTAAATGCACAAAAGAAACAAAAAAACAAAAAAAAAGAAATAAGAAAAAATAGAAAAAGAAAAAGGAAAAAGGAAGAAAAGGAAAAAGTCTAAAATGCCCCTATTGGGCGAGATTACAAAACTACCCCTTATCGGGTAGTGACGGTTAAATATATTTATATATATAGATATATATATATAAATATATATATTACATATATTTTAACATATTTAATATGATTCATTAATTTCACAAAATGAAATCGAAAAATAAAAATACAATCTCTGAAAAGATAAATGCAAAATATCTCATAAATTGAAATACGATATTCAAAACGAATTTGGATTCTCGGAGATCCAATTGGACTCAGATAGTCCTGTACGATTGGATCTGCAACGGATCACATCTTGGATCGGGTCTAGTGAGTTGGATTTGGATCCAACTTATCTTCAATGTTCGGATCTTCAGGATGCTCTGCATCATCGACCATAACCATTTTGCCAAAAGTGCCTTAACTTATGCAAGATGTGTATCCCCAACCACCTAGATGGAGGGGTTGAGCAATTGCATGCCAACTTACCAATGAAGTATATGATCAATCTGATTTGCTTGACCAAATAAATCTTTGAAATAGTCTAATAAATCTTTTTCCCACCTTGTTAAGGATTTTAAAAATTTACATGTAGTGCAACAACATGAGAGTAATGTTGAACCTCACCAAATTAATACGACCCACTCTAGATAAGAGGCGATTAGTGCAATTTTGAACCATAGTGGTGACTCTATCTTCTAAATGACTCCAATGAAGCTCCTTTGAAATACTCAAATGCAAAGGTACTTCATGGGTAGTGAACCTGCCTTGCAACCAAGAATGTAAGATGTCATCCTTTGTGTCTCCCCATCTAAGTCATTCATGACCGATATCTGACTCTTAGCACTATTCACATGTAGGCCATAAATATTAGCAAAACATCTAAGAATGATCCATAAAACCCATAAATTATGTTCCGATGCTTCGCCAAATATAAAGAGGTCATCGACAAAAAGAATATACAACAACAACAACAACTACGCCTTCATCCCAAAACAATTGGGGTCGGCGATATGAACCAAAAAAGAAAATCATTCTGGGTCTTCAACATGAATCCTTCTCCTCCAATCATTTCTATCCAATGCCATGTCCTCGGTGAGGTTCAAAGCATTCATATCCTTTCCTATCATCTCCATCCAAGTCTTCTTAGGCCTACCCCAACCTCTTTTAACTAATATATTTTCCCATTTCTCCATCCTTCTAACTGGAGCATCATTAGGCCTTCGCCGAATATGTCCAAACCACCATAAACGATTCTCTCTCATCTTATTTTCAATGGATGCAACACCTACCTTCTTACGTATCTCCTCGTTTTGAATCTTATCTTTTATTGTATTTCCACACATCCATCTAAGCATGTGCATCTCAGCTACACTCATTTTTTGAATATGATGTCTCTTGGCAGCTCAACATTTTGTACCATATAATAAAGCGGGCCTAATTGTCGTCCTATAAAACTTTTCCTTCAACCGCAATGGCATTCTATGATCGCACAACACTCCAGTTGCACTTTTCCATTTCATCCACCCAACCTTTAACCTATGATTTACATCTCCATCAATTTCTCTATACTTTTGAATGATAGATCCCAAATATTTGAAACAGTCATCCACCGGTATTTCTTGCTCACCAAGCTTCACTACACTCCCATCACTACTTTGTTGCTTACTAAACCGACATTCCATATATTTTTTCTTACTCTTACTCAACTTAAAATCACGTGCTTCCAATGTCTGTCTCCATAATTCTAACTTAGCATTACCCCCAGCTTTAGACTCATCAATCAAAACAATATCATCAGCAAACAACATACACCACAATACATTTTCTTGAATTGATCTCGTAAGCTCATCCATCACTATAGCAAATAGAAAAGGGCTTAATGCAGATCCTTGATGTAACCCAACCGTTATAAGAAAATTGGTTGTCACCCCTCCACAAGTGAGGACATTGGTTATTACTCTTTCATACATATCTTTAATTATACTAATGTAATTGAGAGAAACACCTTTCTTTATCATTGTCCACCAGAGAACATCCCTAGGTACTCTATCGTATGCCTTCTCCAAATCAATAAAAAATATATGCAAATCTTTGTTCCTCTCTCTATATCTCTCAATAAGTTGTCTAAGAAGATGTATAGCTTCCATAGTTGATCTTCCAGGCATAAAACCAAATTGATTCTCCGATATCATGACAACCTTCCTCAACCTATACGCAATCACCCTCTCCCAAAGTTTCATAGTATGACTCATGAGTTTCCAACTCAAAATCGAATTTCAAAGTTCAATTCAACTTTGAAAATTCCAAATTCATTTCCATTTTTAGGATTTGATTCAACATTCAATTCAATGTTCCAGATTGATTTTTAAAGTTCAATTTAAACTTTGGAATTTCCAGATTCATCACCTGATTTCAAAAATTCAAGTTTTAAACCAAGTTTATTCTTCACTTTAAATTCCCAAATCTTCGAGTTTCATCCGGATTTCCAAAATCCAATTCTATTTGGATTCCTCAAATCAAATTCCATTTTCAAAATCCATTCTCAATTCCATCTTGGATTCCATATTTCACATCCCATTCCATCTCGGATTCCAGATTTTGGATCCAATTCCATCTAGGATCCCAGATTTCAAATCTCATTCCATCTAGGATTCCAGATTTCAAATCCAAATTCCATATTGGATTCCAGATCTAAAACCCAATTCCATCTTGGATTCCATATTTTAGATCCAATCCCATCTAGGATTTCAGATTTGGGATCCAATCCCATCTAGGATTCCAGATTTTAAATCCAATTCCATCTAGGATTCCAGATTTCAAATCCGATTCCATCTTGGATTCAGTTTTTTAAATCCAATACTATTTTTCAATTTGATTTCCAATTTCAAACTCAATCCCATTTTCAAATCTCATCTGGATTTTAAGATTCCCATTTCAAAAACCATTTTTAAATCTATTTCTTAAAGTCTAAATCAAAATTCAATTCCTCTATCAGGTTCTAAAATTAAGAATTCCTTTTTCAGAATCGATCCACTCAAATTCAAAGTCCATTTTGACTTTAAAACTCAATTTTTTTCAAAATTCTATCTTAAATTCCAAAATCTCCTTTTCTTGTTATTTCTTCAAATCCAAAATCCATTTTCCAAACTCGGATTATTCCAAGACTTATAATTTCAAAGTCTCTTCTTCCAGATCCATTTTTCAAAATTCTAAGTTATATTCAAAATCTAACTTTTTCAAACCAATTTCAACCCTTTGAATCATTTCTTCAAGTATCTTCAAGTGCATTTCAAAATCACTTGGGAAAATCAAAGTTCTAAAAACTTCTTTTCAAATGCATACATCTTTGCATTTACATTGCACAAGCATGATTCTCTGTGCATTCTTAGACTTAGAATAAATTCATAGATAATATTTAGGCAAAGCAAAAGGCGTAAATTCGATCATTGGTTCGATTACCTCTGGTAAAAGCGCCAGGAACGGTCGAACCTCGTACCGATGAGCGAATTCCGTCTCTCCATTTTCCCGCAAACTTTCAAAAATGGAGGCCAGTAATTTCAAAATCTTTTCAAAATTAAGGTCAAGTGAGACCTTTGCAAAAGAGTTCCTCTCTCTTTTTTTCCTTTTCTCTTCTCTCTTTTTTTTTTCTATCTTTTATTCCTCTTCAAAAAGGGAATAGAAGCTAGAAAGGCAAAAAGGAAGGAAAAAGAGGAAACAAAAGGAAAAAAATTGCAATGATCACAGATTTGACGACCGTGATGGGACTCGTCTTCGTCCGGTTGAATCTATATCTTTGCTTTGATTATCTAAGTCTTTATTCTACAAATGTCAGCTTCATTTTCATGCAAACCTAAGGAGCCTAGACTCTGTCCTAGCTGACATAATGCATATACGATCTAAGTATGGTTTGGTAGGACCATATTGAGGAGATTATTCCATGCTCACTTAGACTTATGTCTGAAATACAACTCTCCTCAATTCTAGAGATTGAATGCAAACAATATATGCAAGTGTATGCTTTTCTTTATTTAAAATTCTATCTCTTTAGGACTTGCATTAGAAACATCTGATTTTATTGTATGTTCAACATGTTTTCGAAAACATCCCTTCCTATATTGTCCCGGTCTTTACGTTGCTGGGTTGTCTCACTGAACTATAGTTTGGGAGCGAGCCTCACAATTGGACCACTTATTTGGGTTAATGTCCCCCCTATCATGTACTTAAGGGTCATAGTCTGAAGTATATCGGTAGGTGCTCAAGGATATTAGAAAGCCATTACCTTAGAACCAGAGAAATATTTCTATGCCACGTACTTCGAGTTTCGGCTTGAGTATATCTGTAACGCCCCAAAATCTTAACCCAAATTTTTTAGGAAATCTTTTTTTTAATACAGCGGAAACCATTCATACCATAGGGCTAAGCATTCCAAAACATTACAGGTGGAACAAGACCAAAACATTCTTTTCATTTCAATATCAATGAAAATTAACATCAGAGTTTCTCGAACTATCTCTGGAACAGTAAATCCAAAATCTCGATCCAATGCCTCATCCCGCAGACGCTCATAAACTTTAACCTTCACCTGAAAAATGATAAATTTATAGAAATTAGACTATAACTGTCTAAGTAGGAATTTCTGTAACTTTTAATGCAGGTATATCATGAATCTAGTATGTGATATGGGTGTCATGTGTGATTTTCAGTATATACAAGAATAAGTAAAGATTTACGCTACAACAATCAATAATTTATCAAAAACTAACTAACAGGTAACGTCAATAGAAACATTTAAATATCTTATAACTACAGATACAAATTCAGAGGAATATAATTATGACAATTACATAATTCAGGTAAGCATTCATACAACATGGTGCATCTATTAGGCACAAAAGAACATTAATCAATACCATGAATCACAATTCAAGTAGAACAGGGCATTTAACATGTATTAGAAGGTAATATCACACATCCACCATATAACAATTAAAGGAATAGATAACATATGCATGTTCTAATGCATAGCATGAATATGCATCATTTATGTGCAATGCATGAGTCATTTGTTATTGTTCATTTAAGTTTCTTTCATTTCCATATGCATACCCTATTAAATGCATACAATTTAAGTTCCTCTTTTTAACTATATTGGGTTCCAAACTTAACCCTCGACTAAATCACCTTCGGAACATTAGACCTCTACATCTAATGTCGGAGACACAAGGGACACCCCACGCCCACAAGTATCACTTTCTTGGTACCAAAAACAACAGCTGTGTCAAACACACCACCCCCAGGTCAAGTGTCAGACTCTCCCTAAAACCGTGGCCAGGAGAAGGAACCTCAATATCGGGTTCAGGGGACAAAATTGCAGCACACAGAGTTTTTGTATCCTCACAGTCTCCCCACGACCGGATCTCTAAGATCTCCATTCTCCAGATGAAAGATATCAGAACATATATTACACTGTTCTTATTTCTTATATTTTTATTAAAGTCAATTCTTTAAGTTTGCAACATCATATGAAAAAGTAAAGTGAACACCCGCATCTTCCCTTGCGAGGACCCTTACGGGACTCCAGCCCGTGAGGACAACTAGAACAGTGTAGTAGTGTATTATACCAACTTGTGTGGTTTAAGTGGTGCAATCAAAACATATATGGAAATGAATCAACCCACGACTCTCTGGGCTGATGATGATCCGTTTAGGCTATCAATGCATCACATAACCAAACCAAAGTAGTGTTTCATTTTTAACACAAGGCCAAAGTTCCAAAAGCATGTGCACTCATGCAAATATAAACCCAATTATAGGCATGTCATTTTTCAATCATATGCATTTTCACTATGTGTGCTACCTCCATCACATACGTGTATCCACCAATGCATATCTCCTTCGAGCGTATGCATGTACACATAAATTACACATTTTTATCAAGTGTACATGCTTATATTGATTGCACAATATCAATAACTTGGCAGTTACATGACAACACATGCTCATAATAATGATGGCATAACCATCATTAATATCTCCTTCGAGTGTATGCATGTACACATAAATTACACATTTTTATCGAGTGTACATGCTTATATTAATTGCACAATATCAATAACTTGGCAGTTAAATGGCAACACATGCTCATAATAATGATGGCATAACCAGGAAAAACAACCATTGCTTAGCAAGATCAATCACATGTACATATCACTGAGCAAAACTTATAAATTTCGTACATGAGCACCTATGTCAACCTAACATGGATGAACAATATTAGCATTACGAACAACACAATTAAAACCATAGTATAAATGTGATTTTTGTGATGTATTTAAACAATTAAAGAAAGAGCAACCAAAGCTTAAGACTCTCCAGGCCTGTGATGATTCATTTAGACCATTGATGCATCATATGCAAAAATCATAACAATTTGCAATGTATGCAATGATACCAACATGATTCCAAAGGCACATTCATTCATACCAATTTAAGAATGTGCATGAGCTACCACAGTCATATGCATGTGTTAACCATCTATGTGCAAGTGCTTTCATGTAATCACCTAATATTCATGATTCATAAGTACATGAGAACATTTATGAAGGATTGTCCATGCCAACCACACATTGATTTCATGTATGCACTTGCAGTTGAAACCGATTCATAAATGCACAATAATTAAACATGTCCCATAAATGTAGGCACATAAAACTTTCCATTCATAACATATATTAACATCCACACAAGAACATAACCCGAACCTAGGAAATGAAATTTCAAGGTTTGATCATTGGCATAGTGTATTGTTTATTTTTGACTTTTGTTGAAAGAATACGATAATAGGTAAGTAATTCAAATTGGTAATGCAATCACGTTGTTCCAGAAAATTTTGGATGCTAGTGTTGAATCCTTCCAAGTGTTGTCACATACAGGCCGATTACACAATATGCACAATAACTGAAGAAAAGCTCATGGGCTTCCAAATTAACTAAACTTGATTAAAATATAGTAAACATCAATAACTTTTCACCTTTCATTACCTAAAGTACAGAAAGAACATAATCTGTATAAAAATTATGAAAACAATATGCAACAGTCAGCTTGTGCCCAAGAACATGACACAGAAACACGCTTATTGTAAACACATAGAACTGGATTTCTCTTGCTGAACAAAATTCAACATAACAATCTCTGTCAGTATCCTTGTTGCAGGCATAAGATTCTACTAATGTCCTCAACACTGATAGCTAATATTGGTTATGAATCTTAAAACAGAAATTTGTTTCTGTCGATGGATCTACTATGTATAGTTACTTGGTCATTGGCACCTAACACAACTACGTCCATGATGATATGTAAAGTTCTACCACGGCTTCCATCTAGGCTCTTTCAGACAATACAATAAGCAACACAGGGTTTTATTCAGGGGACCTGACACAAAGGAATTCTACTACATATACCCAGCCCATAGCTTTAGTCTTATTATTTACATACAGAGAGTTTATTAACATGAACCCACAAATCCTGAATTTTCTTCTATAGAAAAATTACCACTTTCGAACACACATAGCTGATTTTATTTAGGAAACATACTAAAAACAAAATGACTAATGTAAGGGAATTTCAATGTATTTGTCAATGCCAAATACTCACAAAGCTTCTAGTGTTTCACTTATTGCAGGTTGTTATTAAAAACAAAATACACAAATAGCAGGGATTTCAATATATTATTCAATGCCAAATGTTCATGACAGAACATTGAACATACTACAAAATTTTCCAAACTTCCTAAACCACAATATCAGATCCCATAGAGAGAAACTATCCTACTGGACAACACACAACTCCATAAAGTTTTGACAGGAAATCGAAAACCCCACGGCTGGGCTAACCAAAGCTTCAACCGAAATCCCAAATCGGTTTGACTTGGGATTTTCCAAGTTAGGGTTAAGCAAGAAAACCCTCAAATCAAAAATCACGACTACCGAAAACCCCAACTCACAGACCTGCATTTTTCGATAGCCAAGAATCTCATCGGAACACTCAAAAAATGAGAAAGATCAGGTTCCCTTCCCTTGACAGACCCAATCACACACCGATGTCAGTCTATACCTACAAAAAGAGGCATAAAATCCTACCTGTTCCGGCGATTGGAGGAGGTGGTTGCCGCGGTTGGGAGGTCGCCGACATCAATTGCTCCACTGCGAGGGAGCCGGTGTCAATGGGCGTCTGGCGTTGTCAGCACCATCGCACGCCGAGGAAGAGAGGTTGAAGAGTGTACCAGAGAGAACCAGCGTGGAGGCTCTGTCGCACGCAAGGAGGGCAAAGCCGAGAGGGAAGCAAGAGAGGAGACAGTGGGAGGAAGATGGGAGGCAAAGGGTGGAAAAGAAGGGGTTTGAGACCCCTATTTGAGGACGGTGGTCTTCGAAAAGGCAGGAGCACACCGTCCCCATGGCGGTTGCGCTCCGGCCCCCTTCCCCTTTGCGATTTCCCCTTATGGGGGTTAGGGTTCACTTTGAACCCTAACCACCTTCGTTTTATCGGGCAACCCGTATCGAGTTGCCTTATATTACATTTTATTTTATTTTTTTCCATTTTTTTTCTTACATATACGGGTCGGGGCTTGGGTCTGGGTCCAAGACCCGAGATCCAACCATGAGTTGGATCCGAGACTCACTTGTGGTGCGGATCCACAACTTGCCCGATATATGGATCCGCATGTTGGATCCAGATGGATCCAACTGTGGATCCATCTATTAACTTGGGTATATATATAAGTTATGTTTATTATTATTATTATTATTTTTTTTTGATATTATACATAAATATGGACCCATTATGGATCCTGGATCCGAAACTTTTCTCTTTATTACACGATTGAAACTATGGATCCAAATGATATAATTTGGATCCAAACGTTCAGTAGATGAATACAACAACAACAACAACTACTACGCCTTCATCCCAAAACAATTGGGGTCAGCGATATGAACCAAAAAAGAAATTCATTTTGGGTCTTCCACATGAATCCTTTTCCTCCAATCATTTCTATCCAACGCCATGTCCTCGGTGAGGTTCAAAGCATTCATATCCTTTCCTATCATCTCCATCCAAGTCTTCCTAGGCCTACCCCGACCTCTTTTAACTAATATATTTTCCCATTTCTCCATCCTTCTAACTGGAGCATCATTAGGCCTTCGCCGAATATGTCCAAACCACCGTAAACGATTCTCTCGCATCTTATTTTCAATGGGTGCAACACCTACCTTCTTACGTATCTCTTCGTTCCGAATCTTATCTTTTATTGTATTTCCACACATCCATCTAAGCATCCGCATCTCAGCTACACTCATTTTTTGAATATGATGTCTCTTGGCAGCCCAACATTCCGTACCATATAGTAAAGCGGGTCTAATAGTCGTCCTATAAAACTTTCCCTTCAACCGCAATGGCATTCTACGATCGCACAGCACTCCAGTAGCACTTTTCCATTTCATCCACCCAACCTTTATCCTATGATTTACATCTCCATCAATTTCTCCATACTTTTGAATGATGGATCCCAAATATTTGAAATAATCATTCACCGGTATATCTTGCTCACCAAGCTTCACTACACTCCCATCACTACTTCGTTGCTTACTAAACCGACATTCCATATATTCAGTCTTACTCTTACTCAACTTAAAACCTCTAGCTTCCAATGTCTGTCTCCATAATTCTAACTTAGCATTAACCCCAGCTCTAGACTCATCAATCAAAACAATATCATCAGCAAACAACATACACCACGGTACATTTTCTTGAATTGATCTCGTAAGCTCATCCATCACTATTGCAAATAGGAAAGGGCTTAAAGCAGATCCTTGATGTAACCCAACCGTTATCGGGAAATTGGTTGTCACCCCTCCACAAGTGCGGACATTGGTTACTACTCCTTCATACATATCTTTAATTATACTAATGTACTTGAGAGAAACACCTTTCTTCATCATTGTCCACCAGAGAACGTCCCTAGGTACTCTATCGTATGCCTTCTCTAAATCAATAAAAACCATATGCAAATCTTTGTTCCTCTCTCTATATCTTTCAATAAGTTGTCTAAGAAGATGTATAGCTTCCATAGTTGATCTTCCAGGCATAAAACCAAATTGATTCTCAGATATCATGACAACCTTCCTCAACCTAGACTCAATCACCCTCTCCCAAAGTTTCATAGTATGACTCATGAGTTTTATACCACGATAGTTTGTGCAATCTTGTATATCACCCTTATTCTTATATAAAGGCACCAAAGTACTCTTCCTCCACTCATTAGGCATCTTATTTGTTCGCCAAATCAAGTTAAAAAGATGAATATGGCTCCAAAATAAACTATTATGGATCCTAAATAAAGTTTTCTCCTTTAAGATCTGATTATAAATTCGTAGATCCACATAATAAGTTTTGGATCCAAAATCAAATCTAACCATAGTATCAAGGTTCCAATATCAAGGATACGAACCAAAAAAAATAAAATCTACTATTAGGTATTTATCTGGATCCAATTATCGAAAATCCAAATAGTATTTTAAGGAATTGTCATCGAAGATCCAAATAGGACATCCGAGATCCAATTAGATATAAAAATAAAAATGAAAGTATCCTTGTAGCAACTTTTGAATGTGAAATTCAAGTTTATTTATCTAATAAAAATCACGGGTATTACAATATCGACGTATCTTGATTGGAATCAGATGATCTGTGTTAGTTTTGCAACCTGCAGTTCGTTCCACGCTGGAGAGCTGCAAAACAGAGAGAGATAGAGAAAGGGAGAGAGAGGTTTGGGAAAAACCGATACCCAGCTGTGTATGGGTCGGCTGCTGTGTATTCCTTTATGTTAACATGTGATTACAAACAAAATTAGGGTACTAGAATACCCTTTTTACAATAATCAATATTACATAATGCCATTAATGAAGAAGTGGGTGTCACGGGTCTGGATCTTCAGATCCATGACCCGTAACCAGAGAAAATACTTCTTTTCACCCTCCCTCAAGTTGTGCATGATCTTGAATCATGAACAACTTGCCTTTTAACGTCCAAAATCTGTCTTTAGTCAATCCTTTTGTAAATATATCCGCCACTTGATCTGTAGTTCGAACAAATTCAAGCTCAATCTCTTTCTCTTCTACCTTCTGTCTCACAAAATGCTGGTCTATTTCTATATGTTTGGCACGACTGTGATGGATTGGATTAAAAGACATACTAATGGCACTCTGGTTGTCACACAAAAGAAGTGATCGAGATATCGATTCTCCTACTTCTGTTAGTAGATGTCTAACCCAAGTAGCCTCAGCAGTGGCGGCTGCCATTGACCTATATTCAGCCTCTGTACTGGATCTGGCAACAGCCTTTTGTTTTTTACTACTCCAAGAAACCAAATTCATCCCAACAAATACACAATAGCCGGATACTGATCTGCGTTCATCTGGATCTCCCGCCCAGTCCGCATCAGAATAAATAGTGATCTCATGTGCACTTTGCCCATTTGTCTTTCGTTTATATATGAGACCATCCCCAACCGTTCCCTTCAGATATCGTAGTATCCGTTTAACTGCTTCCATATGCCCTTCACATGGGGCATGCATAAACTGAGAAACTTGATTCACCGAGTAGACTATATCAAGGCGAGTAAAAGTGAGGTATTGTAACATACCCACTATGCTACGGTACTGTGTGGGATTATCAAATGGATCTCCATCTTGAGAGCTAAGCCTTTGATGAAGAATGCTAGGAGTGCTTAAGGGCTTGCAGTCTTTCATACCTGCTTTATTGAGAACATCAATAGTATACTTATGTTGAGTGAGAGTCATTTCTTCAGAGGAACTGTTGACTTCAACTCCAAGAAAGTACCGTAGTTTGCCAAGGTCCTTCATTTTGAACCTCTGATTCAAGAGATGTTTGACTTCTTCAATGTGCTCATTGGAACTGCCAGTGATAATGATGTCATCCACATATATCAACAACAGAGTAATTATGTCTTGGTTCTTAAATATAAATAAGGAGTGGTCAAGAAGAGATTTCTTAAAACCATATTTTTGTATTTCAAGAGAAAAGCTGTCAAACCAAGATCGAGATGCCTGCTTCAATCCATATATCGCCCTTTTTAGTCTGCAGACATATTTTGTAGGATTACCTTCTGCATAACTAGTGGGTTGTTCCATGTAAACTTCTTCTCTCAAATCTCCATGAAGAAAGGCATTCTTCACATCAAGTTGGCTAATGGTCCATTGGTGTTCAATAGCTAAAGAAAGTATGACTCGGATTGTCCCCATCCTCACCACTGGACTAAAGGTTTCATCATAATCCTGTCCTTGCTCCTGTGTAAAACCTTTGGCTACAAGTCTCGCCTTGTATCGCTCTATAGTCCCATCTGGTTTATACTTTATTTTGTACACCCATTTCGAACCAACAACATTTCTGTCAGGTGGTCTTGATACGACATCCCACGTACCACATTCATGTAGAGCTTCCATCTCCTCATTCATTGCTTCAATCCATCTTCTGGAATTTGATGCTTGAGAGAACGTTGTGGGTTCATCTTCTTTATTCAAGGCTGTTAGAAAGAGTTGAAAATCTAATGAGAAATTTTCATAACTGACCCACCTTTCAATTGGATGGCGAGGACGTGTGGATCTTCTAGTATCAACAATGTTGGATGTTGAGGATGTGTCCATGTCTGAATCAACTATGGTGGGTGACTCTCTTTCTCGTCGAGTGTAGACAAAGCCTCTATATCTTCCTGGATTCAAAGTTGAGTCTGTATTTTCATGATCAATCATCCCATCAGTAGACACAAGTATCTTATCCTTTTGAGTGCAATTTGAGCAAGCATCACTAGCTCCTGCGAGAAGTTCATAATTCAACCAAGGATAGTAAGCCTGAACTTCATGTTTTGATTCTGAAGAACTAGTACATTGACAATCAAAATTCAATTTATCGAAGATGACATTTCTTGATATTTTGATGCGCTTGCTCACCGAATCATAGCACCTGTACCCTTTATAGTCATCGGCATAACCCACAAACCTGCACTTCAAAGCCTTGTCCTGAAACTTATGTCTCCTTGAACTGTCAACATGAACATAGCATAAACAGCCAAACACATGCAAATCATAGTAGTTGGGGTGAATACCAAAAAGAGACAAGTAAGGAGACTTGTTTTCCAAAATAGTCATGGGCAATCGATTTATCACATGAACTGCAGAATGAAAAGCCTCTGTTCATAAAGTGATCGGAAGATTACTATCATGCATCATGCTCATCGCACTCTCAACAATATGGCGATGCTTTCTTTCAGCAACCCCATTCTGCTGAGGTGTGTGCGGGCAAGACACCTTTTTCCTTATCCCATTACTTTGAAGAAAGTTAGTAAAGTCAATGGAAGAGAATTCACCTCCTCCGTCACATTGGAAACTTAGGATGTTTTCAGAAAATTGGTTTCTGACAAAGGAATGGAAGTTACGGAACAACTTGAAAGTCTCAGATTTATGTTTTATGAAAAATATCCAAGAATAGCGAGAATAACTGTCAACAAATAAAAGATAGTATCTAGTTCCAGACATAGAAGCAACTGGAGCAGGCCCCCAAACATCAGAACAAATAGTCTCAAAAGGTCTTGAAGCTCTTTTATTGATAGAATGAAATGGTAAAACATGACTCTTACATAAGAGACAACTAGAACATTTGTTGTCATTTACATTTATTCCTAAACTTGACTTGGGAATGAGGTTACTTGAAACAAGCTTTTCAATGAAATTATTACTGCAGTGACCTAGACGACCATGCCAAAGGTTTGGCTTATTGATTTCAGAGACACTAAAAACGCAGGTAGGATTTTCAAAAGACAACGATGATTGGAGCTTCAAGTTTGGGTCTGCAGAGCGAATATGTGTTGAAGGATCTTCTTGAAAAACATACATATTGCCTTGCCGTTTTCCTCTAGTGAACGTCTCCTTCGTGCAGAGATCCTTAACAAGAACAGAAGAGGGAGTAAATTCAACTGAGGCTTTGATATCATCAACAAGTTTAGAAACTGAAACAATGTTTTTCTTGATATTAGGGGCATAAAGAACATTTGAAAGATTGATGGAAGATTCGGGCAAAGGTATGATGGAGTTTCCAATATGCGAGACAGAGTGGTGTGATCCATCTCCAGTAACTATACTACTTCTACCAATGTAAGGAACAAGTTTTAGGAGCTTACCTGCATCACCAGTAACATGAGTCGCTGCGCCAGAGTCCACATACCAAGTGCCTTGCTCATTTTGTTTCAGATTCAATTCTGCTAAGGCTGACAACAACAACTCTTTTACTTCTCCGTTGGTCCTTGTATTGTCTGTGCCTCTTTTTGCTTCAGTTTGTGTTGATTTTCCTTTATTTAGGGGATTGAACCAGCAGTTAGCTTTGATATGCCCCCTTTTATTACACAGAAAGCAAGTAGGAATTGGCCTCTGTCTTTGTGGGTTGGTATATGAGTTGGGTGTAGGCAATAATCCACGACCTCCATGACCACTTCTACCTTGTGCTCCTTTTCCCTTGATATCATAGTTTCCTCGTCCTCGTGCATAAGTAACCCCTGTAGCAAGAACTTCTTGTGCCCCAGCATGCATAGATGATTCTTCAGAAAATCCCTTTAGATTCATCTCATATTGTAACAATTTTGCGCGCAAATCTTCAAAATTGGGCAGCTCAGGTAAACATAACAGAGAAGTGACAATCATATGATAGTTGTGTCCCAATCCACTGAGGGTTTGTTGTACCAAATCTTTATCAGAAATTGTACTTCCAACAACTGCTAACTGATCTGTGATAACCTTCATTTTGTTCAAATATTCCATGATGGTCATGGAATCCTTTCTTAACATTTGAAATTCTCTTTTAAGAAACATAATCCTGGCCTGAGAAACATGTGAGTATGTCTGAACAAGTCTGTTCCAAAGTTGCATGGCAGTGCAGTCATCTGGAATGGCTACAAGAACCTCTTGTGAGAGTGTTGATGTAATATAAGCAACAAGCGCTTGGTCTCTTTTCATCCAAGCCACAAATTCAGGATTTCTAACATATACGGTAGTAGATTCCCCTTTGTTGTCCCTTTCTTCTTGTGATATGAACTCAGAAGGAACTGGAATAGATCCATCCAGATGTCCAGAAAGATCCTGACTCCTAATGAAAGGTATGATTTGCCTCTTCCAAGTCAAGAAGTTACCATTATTTAATTTTTCAGACACAAGTTGGCTGAGGAAACTTGAAGAAAGAACTGACTGGCTAGGAAGAGAATTCATGTTTCACAGAATGGAGAATGTATTTAGCACAATCTGCTTACACCTGCAGTTTTGTAAGTCTTTTTTTTTTTTTTGCTTTTGCAGAAACTAATTCAGATTGCTGATATGAAACAGAAATTGAATGTCAATCAGATTTCTGATTTGTATATGAAATGGGATATCAGATATGAAAATCCAAAAAAAAACAATGTGAATATGTATTCCTAATGTATCGACTTGTTAATGGCTGAATGAGGAAATTTGGGCTGAGACACTCAAGAGACAAAAAAAAGGGGAGAAACCAAGGTTCGACCACCATCGAAGTAGGGGAAAAGGAAACTGTAGGGAGAAAAGTAATGAATGAATGAAACGTGAACCAAAAAAAAATGAGTTGGCTGGATGAGAAAAGAAGGGGATGAATAAGACGTGAATCCAAAAAAAAAAACTGAGTTAGTTGGGTCAGTCGTGAGTTCCAGAAACCAGAAAAAATCTGAGTTGTCTGGGTCAGTCGTGAACCAAAAAAAAAAAAACTGACTGGGTCAGTCGTGATTCCAGAAAGAGGCGAGAAACAGATTGAGACTGAATGGGTCAGTCGTGATTCCAGAAAGAAACAAGAAACAGATGTAGGATGAAAAGAATGAGACTGGCTGGGTCAGTCGTGATTCCAAAAAAAGGGGAAACAAGAACAGACGTACCTTTTTTTTTTTTTTCCAGACTTTGGAAGAGGAAATAGAGGAGAAAAGGATCTTCAGACGTGCCTTTTGAATCGATCCCAGTTTCAGCTGAAGCGTGGCTCTGATACCATGTCTGTTTTGCAACCTGCAGTTCGTTCCACGCTGGAGAGCTACAAAACAGAGAGAGATAGAGAAAGGGAGAGAGAGGTTTGGGAAAAACCGATACCCAACTGTGTATGGGTCGGCTGTTGTGTATTCCTTTATGTTAACATGTGATTACAAACAAAATTAGGGTACTAGAATACCCTTTTTACAATAATCAATATTACATAATGCCATTAATGAAGAAGTGGGTGTCACGGGTCTGGATCTTCAGATCCAAGACCCGTAACCAGAGAAAACACTTATTTTCAATCTAAACCATAGAGTTAGGACTAAGATCCCACAAGCCATTTCAAATATTGCATTTAGAGTCAGCTTTTAGGGAGTGTTGTATGCACATCCTTGTTTGTGCAGTTGTGATTATGTGATATTTTCTTGTATTTTCCTATATATTAAATTTTTTTAAAACCCCTAGGTACATTATTCAAAATTTTCCTTTATTTTCACCACCCGGGTGTATATTTTCTCCACCTACATTCTTTTTCCATTTTAGATCAATTTTTCTTAAAAATCCTGAAAATTCTTTTTCTAAATTCCCTCGATCTTTTAAAAATTCCAGAGTTGTATTTATCCTCTTTTCTTCAAGAGTCTATCCATAAGTCCTACATTCTATCTGATCTTTTTCTTTTCCCAATATTATTTCAATGGGGTCCAATTCCCTCGATGTTGTCTTTCACAGAGATCATGTCTTCTATCAGATAAGGAATGGACACCCAGATCATCGGGCTATCCAGACTCATTCCTTCATCCTTCGGTGGTATTATTCTTGGTTCGCCACCTTCTCACGTATGTTCCCAGACCACTTGGATGATTGTGAATTAGAGATGGCATTGGCAGTAGGCAAGCAAACCATCAACGAAAGTCTGATTCAAGCCATGGCAGAACGGTGGAATTCACGTACCTGCACATTTTGGTTTTCATGGGGAGAGATGACTCTACTGATGGATGAATTCAACGACATTATGGGATTGCCCGAACCAGTTGGTCAGCCAGATGATCCTGTCGAGCAGCAGTTACTGATCAACATCAAAGGGGTAGATGTTCGAGAAGCTTTAGTCAGAGCAACATGGAGCAGATCTTGGCCTCTCACCGAGATCAGTGAAAATCAGTTTATTGACCTATTTGGACTCTATCGCAAGTATGAATCATACGAGGAGGTTGACACCTTGTCCCGAGCAGCGAAAGACAGAATTCAGCATGCCATGGTCTTATGGATAGTGGGATTAGCATTCTTCCAAGACGGTCGGAATTTTGTTGATGTCAGAACTGTCCAACTTTTTTGAAGGTGGGGAAACAAGCAGACCCGTCATCTTTCAGTTTCTATAGCCGCCCTAGCCTTTCTCTACCGAGGCTTGGCTCGCTTTGCACTTGGAGAGACCATCTTAGTGGAAGGATGCACTTATGCCCTAGAGTCATGGTTTCTGCGACATGTGCCATCAATGGCCAGTTCTTTCAGGTTCAACAGTAAGAAGCAGAAGTCAGTCTTTCAGTATCGAGCCTTGATCGAGAGTCTGCATCAGGAGGAGATCATTTGAGATTACTTCAACCAGCATGAATCTGGCCCTCGCTACACTTATGCCCGTGACAAATGTTACAGATTGTTGGGGCCCTTCTTCTGTGTCGATTATCAGTCTGAAAGGTGTCTCAGACAGTTTGTGTCAACACTCGCTTCCCGGCGGATAACATGCCAGAATTCAATCCGCAATCAAATCAGTGGTCTGGGGCATACCATGCAGCGAAATACACTTGGGACTCTTTAATTTCTCTTTCTGTATTTTCTGGACCCAATGTATCCACTGAATATCAAGAGTGGTGGAAAACTGTCTGTCCACCCTCTATATGTCTTTGAATCTATTATCAATAAAAATTTATTTTTTTGAACCAAAATGTTATTCTTTTATTTATTTTATAGCATAAATGGTCACAATTTTTGTAGCGACCTCATCCCTGGTAATGGGACATTCCTTTTAAATATCTCTCATATTCTTCTTTAATATCTTTTATCATGGTTGACGACCTCGCCTAGGTAACAAGGCACATTTTTCAGTTATCATGAAAATGGTAACACAATTGTCACAAGTCTTGTGATGACCCAATCCTTGGTAATGGGATAACCTTTTAAATTGTCTACTAAGTCCTTCATTCTTGCTTTTCTCAAAAATTTTGTTTTAAAAGCTTCTTCCACATTCTAACCATTCTCTTATTCTACAGAAAGCATTGGCATTATAGAGATGGTTCAGACAAGAAGTGGAAAGCAGACTGTTTCGCCTCTACCTAGTGACAGCGAGATAGAAGGAATGAACTCTCCTAGGTCGTCTAGAGAACAGAGTCAGAACAAGGGAAATGATGTTGATCCCGTCATCTATGCTTTATTTCAGAAGATGATGGCCAAAATGGTGTCAGAGCAAGCTGAGACCAGTCTGAAGATGGTCATTCCTAAGAGCAAACTGAGTAAAAAGCCTGTGAAAAAGTAGATCAAGATCGTCAGAAAGAAGGTCCTGCCAGATAGCACTTAGAAGAAGACGAATCAGAGGAAGAACAGTTCGTGCTCAGTTAGAATCCTCCACGACAGTTTGTGAAGATAACTGAAGAACCTGAATCGGTAAACAAGCCCAAGTATGGGATCCCAGCAGAAGATCCAATGCATGAGCATCTCAGAGAAGTGACTCGAGCAGTCAAGGACATCCAGGCCAAGAGTAAGGGCAAGCAGACCTATACTGGCGAAGATTTCTACGATGGCTTTGACGAAGATGATAATCTAAAGAATTTTCCTCACAAATTCCTCAAGTTTGACGAAACTGGCAACCCTAAAGCCCATCTAGCCATGTTTTATGCGGAATGCGTCCGCTTTAAAAAAGACAACAGGGCTTTGTTTATCTGCTTCTCATGCAGCTTGGAGGGAACATCAACAAGGTGGTATGCAGACCACATCAACCCTATCGAACTACGAGAGTTCGATAAAGTGGTAAACTTGTTCATCGAGAGTTTTATGTTCAATGTTGAAGCCTCGCCCACTCTCAATCATTTGTACAACTTAAAACAGAATGAGAACGAGAAAGCTGGAGAATTTATTCACAGGTGAAGAAGCACCTGTAATAAGATGAAGATCCCCATTCCAGAGGAGCATGCACTACAGATAATCCTCAACAATTTCTCTCAGCCTCCGAGGAGTCTCATCTCCACTTCTCTGGCAAAGTCATTTATCAAGTTGATTAAAAGAGCAAAATGGCTAGAGACAAGGTTAGAAAATGACCTTTACGAAGGTTATCCTTTTGTTCGAGGTAACCCTGAGCAAAAGAAAAAGGCACATTTCACCTACTCCGCAGACATCTCAGGCAGTAACAATGGTGCAAACAGTAAGAAAAGCAAGAAAAACCACAGCAAGAGCTCAAGAAGCTCTAAGATTGAGAGAGCAAATTCTGCAGCCCAGAAAGAGAAATTTGTCAAGCCACAGCCTGTTCAACCAGTGCCATAGCCAAAGGTGAAACCGCAGATGAAACCTAAGCATGATGGTTGGAGTTATGACAAAGAGTTCACTGCTCTGGAACAATCTCGTGAGGATGTCCTCGAATATATGCTTTCAAAAGGGATGGTCAAACTCCCTAAAGTGGTTGATTCTCCAGTTATTATGGGTAACTAGGAGAAATTTCGCAAATTTCATCGTACCGTGGGACATGACACAGAACATTGTTTTGTCCTAAAAAACATAATCCAGGACTGTATCGACAAGAATTTGTTGATCGAGGATGAGGACGAAGAACAACCTGAGATCTTGTCCAAGCCATTTCCAAAACATTCAGCTTCAATCATTTTAGAACAAGAATATTTTCCTCAGAGCAATATCCGGCCATGCTCTAGCCAAGACATTCAGGACCAGCATCAGGTCCTAGTGTTGCACCAAGCTCAGTCCTCCACCAAGAGGGTGGAAATTATCTCAGTTCTTAGCAAGATGAAGTCAGCTAATGAACCAGCAAGAGCAACACCAGAAGTTGCCAGGCAGATTCCTAGGTTCCCAAAGCGCTTCATCAAATCAACTTCAAAGAAAGGTAAAACATCTGAATCGGTTCAGAGACCAATCACAGCTCTATCAAATATTTCTATCTTGGAGTTAGCGCATGCTTCCTCTGAACATTAGCAGGTTCTGGATAGCCTGCTAAGAAAGATCAAGGTCAAACCGAGCACGACTCCGCAGGACATGACACAGATAGTCAACCAAACCATGACGAATACACCAATAACTTTTTCAGATGAGGACTTGCCAAAGCCTCATACTTTTCACAATAATGTTCTCTACATAGTGGTGCGAACCAGAGGCATGACAGTCCCACATATGCTCGTGGATGGAGGCAACAACCTCAATATCTGCCCAGAGATGACAGCTAAGGCCTTGGGCCTTAAGGAAGAAGAATATGTCCCGGATCCGATAATGATCTACGGTTTTGACAACCATGGACAGACTGCCAAGGGAAAGATCTTCCTCGAGATATTAATCAACTACTTAGTGTATACTGTGTTGTTCCACGTGGTCAATGTGCCGCTTACATACAATCTTCTGCTAGGGCGCACATGGATTCATAATGCCAATGTCGTTCCCTCTACCCTTCATCAATGTATAAAATGGTTGAAGGGAGGCATGATCACCACTATTTTGGGGGAAGATCCAGAAGAAAGACTCCCGCAGCCAATGAATCCCCGTCCAACTTTTACTGCCGACATCCCAAGCATCCAGAAAGTTAACAAGATCAATCTGTGTGATAGTTTGGATATGCTAAAACTGAAAGAAGTGCAACCCACAAAGAATGTTACAGCAGTGGTCCAATGGCAGGGACCTCATTTCTACAAGCTCGGAGGGTGCCTCAATTGCGCTTTTCTCAAGGATCATCCTCTATTCCCTCAGTTCGCAAAAACAAAAAAGGGATTTGATCTACTGATGAAGCATGACTACCAACCCTTCAGGGGACTTGGTAAGAATAAGGATGGCATCCTGGAGCCAATCGTCCCCGTTCGACATATCACCAGTGCAGGTTTGGGTTTTTCTGGTCAGGCATCCGGCAAGCGAACTGCCTTCATTAAAGGGGCATAATGAAGATAATGTCAATGTTTTTTGCTTTCTTTTTTTGTCATCTTGTAGGGACAACTCAGTCACAATTTTCCTTTCTTTGTCAAAAGTCTTTTTGTAAATATCAAGCTATTGTTCTCAGCTTTACTAAATCAATAAAATTTTGATCTTCTCTTCACATTTTAGCATCTATCATTCTTTGTTTATATTTTGTCTATATCATTACTCTTTATTTTTGCACAAAAGACTATTTTGAATTTCTCGTTTTCCTTAAAAATCTTCTCTACACTTTTCAAGATTGCCAAAATCATGGCTCCTAAACTGCTTAAAAGGCTCACTATCAATCCCAAATTTTCTCAAAATAACTCCAAACCGACCAAAATCTGCAAGATAACGGCAGAGGCAGGGGTCAGCGAGATGACAGAGCAGATTGAAGAGTTAGCAGAGTTTGACTCAGCAATTCAAGAGTTGCCAGAATTTGCCAGTATTCAAAAACAGGATGAACCGTCGCCTTTGGTTCAGGATCCGACAGAGGATGTCAACACTGGTTTAGAAGATGATCCGAAGATCCTCAAGATTAGCTCCAGTTTAAGTTCATATGAGAATGAAAGGCTCGTCCATTTTCTCAAGCAACATCAAGAGGTGTTTGCCTGAACTTATGAGGATATGCAAGGCTTAGACCCCAAACTAGTTGAGCATCGTCTTGTTCTGAAGCTAGACTTCAAGCCAATCAAGTAGAAGCTCAAGAAAATGGATCCCCAAGTGACACCCCAAGTTAAAGAAGGACTTGAGGATTTGTTAAAGGCAGGATTCATCCGGACCTTTGATTATCCAGACTGGTTGGCATAGCAGTTCTAAAAAAGAATGGCAAAGTCCGAATCTGCATTGATTTCAGGGACCTAAACAAGGCTACCCCAAAAGATCATTATTCACTCCCCAATATTGATCTTTTGATCGACAACATGGTGGGTCACGCTATGTTTTCCTTTATGGATGGATACTTAAGCTACAATCAGATCAAATTGGCCACTCGTGACTAATCAAAAACTTCTTTTACCATGCCTTGGGGTACATTTTGCTATACAGCCATGAAGTTTGGGCTCAAGAATGTTGGGGCAACCTATCAAAGAGCGATGGCGATTATTTTTCATGACCAGATGCATAAGAACATGGATGACATCTTGGTCAAGTCCAAAGAAGGAGAGGATCATCTTGATGTTCTCAAAACGTTTTTCTTTTTGGAGCAATAACTCTTCTATTTCAAATTAACTTTCCTAACACAACCAAAAACGTTTTATAACTTACAACTAATGACTATAGCTAATTAAATTTGATTACCTAACATAAGACACTTATTAAAACTTTACACTAGAACGTCTACACTAAGCAAGCTCTAATACAATGCATCTAGACACCTTAAAGTACTTACTAAATTCTAAAACGTACCAAAATGTTAACAAGCTACCAAAAGCAGCCTAGAGCTCGACTGGAGCTCTAATGGCTGCCGCCCCACCTTGGAGAAGAAGACTACCTAAGCAAAAATTGACCTTTCCCTTAATTAACATAAAATTGCAAAACTAAATTAATATTATGCTAAAAGATCTTAATTAATCTAACTACACTAATGAAAATCACCTTAACTAAATAAGATGCTGGAAGTAACCATTACATAGAGATGGACAACACCCTAACTACACGCATAACACAAAATATTAAGAATCTAAGCTAATTAAAACGATATTCACCACAAAATAACAATCTATGTTAACTAAAGAGTAATCAACAAATTAAACTACTGTAACAACTGAAACTAAAGGAACATTTGACTACAGCCGGCTGGATAATAGCTAAAATTCAGAGAAACATCACTCGACTCTTTTTGGATTTTCAATAGAAACATAACATTAAAACACCAAACGATTAAAACAATACGTAGAACAACCCTAAGATGCTCAACTCGATCAAGACACAAGTTGTAAAACTGTAAAATCACAAAAGGTGCAGGCACACAGCTTGAAGTTGAAGATCACACGCACATCACGAACATGAACTCTAATTCAACGCTTTTGGCAAAAACATTCACACGGCACCAAAAAAATTCAAATTGGGCTCAACCTAAATCTAAAACAGATCTAGAACATATAAGAAATCTCTAATTAAACTCAGATTATACTTGAGAACCACAGAACAACTTGCAGCAACTAAACTTAATGAAACTCCAAGATCGGCTAGATTTACTCTAGCCGATTTTTTTTTCTTTTTAATTAAAACCATAATCACTCAACCTGTAATAACCACGATTTTTAAAACTTATGTGATTTGGGCCTGGGATCCAAGTCGCGGATCCGGGACCCCTAAAGGGGTCTTTATATATATTTATCTCGTAAAACATATATGTACTTACATAAGTGCAAAAATTTTAATTAGGCGAATTATTCAAGAGATAACTACGTATATAATGTATATATGGGCTTGGGATCCACATTTCGGATCCAATACCCATATAGGATCCATATGGATATAGGTAAAATACCCTATATATTCATATACAAGATTAAATATATATAAAAATATATATTATATG
The DNA here is from genome assembly GCF_984573655.1 of Nuphar pumila. Classification (NCBI taxonomy): domain Eukaryota; kingdom Viridiplantae; phylum Streptophyta; class Magnoliopsida; order Nymphaeales; family Nymphaeaceae; genus Nuphar; species Nuphar pumila. Next base: position 49,950,339 of record NC_143265.1, on the reverse strand, counting down.
AGTAATTTTAGGGGATCCACAATTGGATCCATGTGGATCCAATCTGTGGTTCCATACCAAATGGGAGGCAAGGGTCCAAAGTTGCGGTCGGGTTTGGATTCCGAGCCGCAGGTCGCAGACCCGGACCCGACCCTCTCGATTAAAAGGGGGGAAGGTTGGGTTTTATTAAGGCAACCCGATAAGGGTTGCCCGATATTTTTAGCATGCGTTAGGGTTCTGAGAGAACCCTAACCTTGATCACGATCAGGAAAGGGGCAGGGGGGGTTACGCAGGGCGTAACCGATCTCCTCCCATCTCGGCATGGAGGGGAGGTGACTTGGCCAATAAAAGGGAGTGGAGAGGGAGCCCTCTTCACTCATCCCTCTCTCTTTCTGTTTGTGTGCGTGCGCCGGAGGGTAGAAGGTCGTCGGAGAGCTACAGCAACCCACATCCACCATCGCCGACCTCCAGCGAGCTCCCTGTCACGGCAGTAGCAAGGAGCAACCCCAACCGACCCTACCCACGCGATTGCAACCTTCAATCGCCGGAAAAACTTAAAAAGGTACGGGTTTTTCTTTTGGGTTAAGTGAGGAAAACGAACATGGATTCAATTTCCATGAAGTATTTTAGGGTGGAAGCATGTGGGTGGGTAAATCCAAGCATTTACTCTAGGATCCATGGATGAAATCCATGTGTATTCATTTTTTTTATGCTATTGCGGAATAATACTCATGTAGTGGTGTTTTTACATTAAAACAAAAGGTTTGATCCATAAAATAAAAATAAATTGACTTTCTTATGTATGTGCAGGCTAGTAGTTCTGATCCTTATGAAAAACCCATATTAGGGATTATTAATGCTTGTAAATCTGGAAATAAAGCCAAAAACATGGGCGAACGTAAGTTATGAACTTTATAAACCTGAGTATGTTTGAGTTATGCAAGCATACCTGCTGTTCTGCAATTTTTGGGATTTTGGTATGCTGTCAGCAATAATAGAAAAAAAAACAGAGTTAATAAATTTTTATGAATAGGGCACAGGCATTAAGTCGGCTAAGCTATGTACCAGACCCAGCCAACTGGGTCGGCTGGGTGGGTTTGGCGGTGTGCTAGACCCAGTTGTGGCTGAGGCATTTGTTCAAAATTTTAAGATACATGTGGTGTTTCCTAAATTTCCAGATTTCATTAACTGGGTGTATTTCAAAGCATGTAATTAAATCGATCTATTTATTTTTTTTAATCTGCTAGATTTGGACCATGTAACATGTATATTTTCATTCCACCAATCTAGTTAAAATACTACATGTTATGTTAATCCCTGTAAGTAGGAACACTGAACGTTGCTGTTTTACTTGTAAAAGGGCATGTGAGAGGTCCATTATGTGGAAGAAAGATTTATCTGTCTAGTGTTCAGGGTTGGGATAAAATCAGATTCTATGGTTTTCTTTTAAAATGGGATAGTTGTGGCAAACTAGTTGCTATATAAGGAAATACCTGCCTGGGTTTGACTGCTCCCTGTAGAAGAGTTGTGAGACATTAAAGAAATGTCATTCATTGAAAATGGGTTGTGGCATGTAGTCAAATCGACTATTGAATGTCCTACGACTGATAAAGAGCCTGGTAGCCATAAGGGTGTAGGAAGCAGAGTATCATTGACTGCAGTTTTTCTCACTTGGGTGTGTCGTGTGTGCAGGCATATGATAGGGGTTGTCGGATGCCATAGAATATATATATATATATATATATATATATATATATATATATATATATATATATATATATATATATATATATATATATATATATATATATATATATATATATACAGAATTTCATAAAGGGATTTTTCTCTATGTTGTTTGGGTCTTGACAATGTACACAGGCCCAGGCCGGGCTTATGCATATGCTGTCAGGCCCAGCCGATGGGGTCGGCTGAGCTGGATTGGTTTATTAGAACAATTTTTTTTTATATATGATTCCTTCGTTTCTCCTTCAGTGATATGTTGTTCAGTTGGACAGGAGGAGTGTGAGTTTTTAATAGATGCACATTTTGATGGAAATGAGCAATGTTATGAGTATACATGTAAAATGTATAGTCATGCTTCTACTAGACTATGGATGTCTCATTTAATATAAGTAGCGAAATTTGCGGGGTTTGTTCGCGTGCACATACTCACAGGAGATATGTATTGGTGGATACCTATATGTGATGGAGGTAGTACACGTAGTGAGAGTGTAAAATGACATGCTTATAATTGGGTGTATGGTTGCATGCTTTTGACACTTTGGCCTAGTGTTATAAATAAAACACTACTTTTGCTTTTGTTGTGATGCATTGATGGCCTAGTGGATCATCACGGCCTGTAGAGCCGTGGACTTGGTTGTTTTTCTTATATGTTAAATAGCATCACTCAAACCACACAAGCTGGTAGGGCACACTACTACACTGTTCCCATTGTCCTCACGGGCTGGAGTCCCGTAAGGGTTCCCGCAAAGGAGGATGTGGGTTTTCGCTTTACCTTTGCATATGGTTTTGCAAACTTAAAGAATTTACTTTAATAAAAATATAAGAAATAAGGACGGTGTGACTTATGTTCTGGGATCTTTCATCTGGAGAATGAAGATATTAGAAGTCCGGTCTTGGGGAGACTGTGAGGATACAAAAACTCCGTGTGCTTAAATTTGGTCCCCTGAACCCGATATTGAGGTTCCTTTTCCTAGCCACGGTTTTAGGGAGAATCTGCCACTTTACCCGAGAGTGGTGTGTTAGTCACAGCTGTGAGGTTATGGTACCAAGGAAGTGACACTTGTGGGCGTGGGGTGTCCCCTGTGTCCCCGACATTAGATGTGGAGGTCTAATGTTCCGAAGATGATTCGGTCGAGGGCTAAGTTGGAACCCAGTAATAAAATACAAATTGTGTGCTAAGCTACCCTGACAACCTAACTTGACCTCGGGGATTTTACCCGTTTAGTGTATCCACGGGCGATGGGAATTAAAAAGAAGAACTTAAATTTGTATGCATTTAATAGGGCATGCATATGGAAACATGAACTTAAATGAAAGAAAATAAGGTGTTCATACATTACACATATATCATGCATAATTTTGCTATGCATTAGATCATGCATGATCTGTTTCTCTTCCCTAATATATGTTGTTGGATGGGTGATGGTTACTCTTTAATGTATGTAGAATACCCTGCTTACTCAAAGTGAATACCTGTTATTGATTAAAGTTTTTGCATACTTAAAAGACGTGCATGAATGCTTAAGTTGGATTGAGTAGATGTAATAATTGTTTTTCCTCAAGGAGAATTGCATAAAATTGTACTTGTGTTCTTTATGTTTATTTATTTTCATTAGAGGGATCTGTACGCAGAATCCTTCGGATTTCTGACCCCTCCTTTTTATGGTTTTGCACAGGAGCAGGAACTCAATGAAGCGACTGGTGTCTGGGCAAGTCACGGGTGTTACGCACTTGCTGGATAAATCTTAGAGCGACATCATGGCTCTGCTTTTATTTTCCTTTTTGTTCATTTAATCGTTATTGCACTCTGAAAAATTCATTTATGCACGTGTCTCTAGACATATCTATTAGTATTTCAATAAATGAATAATGGTTTGTTTTGGTGTGGGAGATAAGTGTAAGCTCTATTGTGGTGTGTGGTTATCCAGCGATGAGTGGAACTGTAAAGACCCCAGGTCTCTGGGAATATTTTCACAGTTAGAAAAAAAAAATTCCGCATTTTTGAGGGGAAGAGTTGGGGTCGTTACACAACCACAACTACTAAACTAATTCAAAATAACTTTTTGAAATGATTGTTCAGTAAAACGAACCCAACAAAACACGCTGGACAGAATGGAAAAATCCGCTAAAAGGGGTTCTAGCCGATTTACACGTTTTAGATGAAAACGATAGAAAAACACAAATTGAATACACAATCAATAAAATAAAACCTAAACTAGGGTGCTGGTCTGTGCACGAACTCTATACTAAGGTTAAAACATGAAAAACACAGCAACACACAGAAAATAAAATGCAAAAAACAAACACACACATTTTAGGCTTTAGCTAGAAGAAAAGGGAGACGAAGATCTACCTCTAGGGCGATCCGACGATCGTGGGGAAGAAGAGAGCGGACAATGGCCTTGGTTTGACGTCCCGAACCATTCAAGAATGCTGGAATATCACCACGAACAGTATTTCCACAGTTGCAACACGTTGGAGATCCACCAAAGATGGAATGGGTGCCGATTCGCAATCGAAGGGCTCAGAAAACCGGATGGAGGTAGGGTCAGCTCATCTTGTTGGGGTGTTGCGCACTTCCAAGCAAGATTAATGGTCTCCACCTCTGCTACACCTGCAAAAATACAGAAAATAGTGAGAAAACGCAGCAAGAAGAAGAAATGCATAGAAATGAAACGGGAGAAAGAAATATGCTTGATTTCCAAGCATAACCCAATCTTCAATGGAGAATGTGATGAAACGATAGGTAGGAGAAGGGCTGGAGTTAGAATCACAGCAAGAGGCACCAATCCCAATGCCAAAGACGCCTAGGGTTCTTCTAAAAATTATATTTATACTTTTTGGAATTTCAGAAACAAGGTTATAAAAAAATATTTTACTAGGCGCCACTTTCTGAGGGGTTTTCTGCAAAACTTTTTGAAATGGATATGGATATGCGTGTGGGTTGGATTTTGGGCTTTCTAAAGGTTGATTCAAGGTCCAAATAGCCTAATTGGGTCGGATATGGATCCAATCCACCTCGAAATCTGTGCCCAAACATTGAAATAGCCATAACTCTCTCATTTTAACTCTGATTTCTCTGAAATTCGAACCACAACCCCTTACTATCAAAATGCATCTAAACATGGGTTTAAAACCTTAAACTCATTACAAAATGCCTGAAAAACTTGTTAACATGATGTGCATTTCATGCATCATCAGTAAGCAAGACTTTCATCCACTATGAGAAGAGATATTCTCAGATGGAAAAGACATGTCTCGCCTTGGTATGGATGTGTCAAAAGTTGACACAGTATCTGTTGGCATTAGAGATCAAAATTCTGTCGAGGCTCAATCCCCTCAAGTATATCCTTGAGCATCCTTTCCTCACTAGACGGATCACGAAGTGACAAGTCCTTCTGATGCAGTACGACTTGGAGTATGTGTGTCAGAAGTCGGTCAAGGGTCAGTCTATCGCAGATTAGTTGTCAGATTTCCCGTTGACAGAAGAGATCAAGGAAAAAAAAGATTTTCCCGATGATCAAATCTGCAATGTTCAGGAATCTTCAGTTTGGACCATTTTCTTTGATGGAGCCTGGAATATGTCTGGTATAGGGATCAGGATCTTATTGATCACTCCCGAAAAGGAGATGATGTCTTATTCCCTCAAGCTCAGTTTTCAATGTACTCATAATATGGCTGAGTATGAAGCTTTGATACAAGGCCTCAAGATTTTGCAAGACTTCAACGTCAAGAGAGTATATGCCTTCGGTGACTCATTGTTTGTTGTCAGTCAAGTTAATGCTGAATGGCAAGTCAAAGACTCAAAATTGATCCCCTATCAGAAGATTGCCTTATCTCTCATTGGCAACTTTGAAGAATTTCAGCTCAATCACGTCAGGAGAGAATACAATCATATAACAGATGGTCTAGCCTGTCTGGGGTCCATTTTGTCATTTAAAGACAGTGAATCCTATCGTTCCTTCGAAATTGACAGACTTGATCAACTTGCCTTCATTCCAGCTGAATAAGTAAACCAAGCCACTCAGAAAGAGAAGCCTTGGTACAAAGACATCAAAGATTTTATTGAAACTGGTGAATTCCCACCGGAGATGGCCAAAATGGAGCAACGTGCAATCCAGCGCATGTCAGCTCACTATTTCATCCTTGCCAATACTCTTTACCATCGTGGGTTCAGTTGTGAATACGCCAGATGCTTAGACAGAGACGAAGCTGATCATGCATATATTTTAGGGATATTTCATATAAAAATATGCATGAATTTCATGAGAAAATGATTTTAAAACCCAATTTTATGTTAGTTTCGTGTAAATGTGCTAAAATAATATAAGAATAGAAAATGCATGAAAAATAGTGTTATTTTACATTTTAATGCATATTTTAGTTTTTGACATAATTGTAGTAGTTTAATTTTTGAAAATCATAAAAAAATTAGAGTTAAAATAGACTTAGTTTTACAATTTCTAAAACATAGTCATTTTGAGTTGTTTTGCAAATATTTTTTTAAGAGAGGTTTTGAAATGGGATTTTAAAAAGAATATGAACTTATGGACAAAAGTTTAAAATTATAAATATGATACGTAGGGGGGATTTCAATTTGTCTTCTCTCTTATGCCTTTTCCCTCTCTTCTAACCCTTCCCCTCCACCTCTTCTTGCCCTTCCTTCCCCTTCTCCCTTGTTCTCTCTTCTTCCTCAATCCGGTGGAGGCATCCAGCTATGGCGATGGAATACGGGAGGAGTCCACCTCTCTCCTAACCCTTCAAGTTCACGGTAAGATCTTCAGCTTCTTCTTCTATTCTTTCCTCATTCTATTCTTCATTAGATTAGTTCAATTGAAATAAAATCAAAATAAAATGAAATTGTAGCATTTTAAACTGTAGTTAAATGTGCATCGTTTCATTTTTAGAATTTCAATTTTAAATCATGTGCCTTGTTTTAGTTCAAGTTAATGTTCATCTGTGTTGCTTAATCAAGTTTCAAAAAACAGTCAACTGATCTCTAATAATAGCTGCTATCAGTTTGTTTTTGATAGAATTCATTTTGAATTGCTCTGTGTATGCTACAAATTGAGTATTTATTGATCATCTGGATCAATCAAAGCTGATTCAAGGTTTCAATTGAAAGTTACTGTCTTCGACGATGAAATCATAATGTTTGATCAGATGAATGTTTGAGTCCAAATCAATCGGATATCTGAATCAGTCCTAATACTGTGTTTTTCTGATGTTAACATCAAAGAAAAAAATCACTGGAGGTCTGTATTGAGTTTTATCTGATGTTTACTGCGTCTTCCAGTGATTGACTACCGTTTATGGATTTTTCCGGCAAGTGATTGTTTTCCCGGCAAGTGATTGTTTGAAATCTAAGTGAATGTCTAAAGTTCAGTAATTGAATGTCTGAATTCTATCAAACATCGATCGAATGTCTGCAGTTTTTTTTATTTGATTTCCAATTGATTCCAGCCTGAGTGAGTCATCCAATTTCTGATCATCGTGATTTAATGTTTTCTGGCATTTCTGTTTTACCGGCAATAGATTGTCTGATCTATCTGGTGATTTGAAGTTGTTTCTGAGCATTGCATCTCAGGTGATTCATTGCATCTATTGAGTTCACGAGATCCCCTGCATTACATCTTCAATCGATCAATTGAAATCGATCGCCTGAGTAAATTCGGCGTCGATTGGAGTTACTGAGAGCATTTTGATTTGCTGCATTTCATTAATATCTATAATTTCTTTTCATCACTGTGAAATTTTGTTTCACTGTGATGCTATTCAAAGTTCAGATCAGAGTTGATCCGTTATTTAATTAAAGTGTCTGGTTAATGTAGAATCTGGTGATTGATCAATTGAAATCAATCAGCTGCTCAAAATCCAACAGCTGTTACTGTGTAAACTCCGGCGAGTGTCTGAATTCTTGATTTTTTCTAATTTCTAATTTCTGAAATGTAGCTGAAATGTTTTGCAAGCACTATGTCCCAAAAATAAGTGATTCCTTGTTGTGCTCTTAGCAATTTCTCTGATTTCCCTGTTTTGCTTACACATATTTTCTGTTTTTTTTTTTCATTCTTTGCTTTATTGTTTGTAGTTTAGTATTTCAGTTAGAATTCATGTACATGATTGCAATGATTTTACAGTGTTAGTGAGATGTAAGTGATTTGTTTAGTTGCTAGTACTCTTTACTTGATTTTCATTAAGGCTTTTACTAAAGTTGTACGAATTTTTAACTAAATAGCTTGGCTATTAGTTAGTGAATTAGTTCACTCAACTAAAATATGTTGTAAGTAACACTTAATAGTTAGTAATTAGTGTTAAGTAGTAAATTGCTATTGCATTGTAGTACATAGTTAATAGACATTGCTTAAGTTTGATTTGTTGTAATCTTTTATCTTGTACTGCTCATGTTTTTTTCTTTCTTGTGCAGGATAGCACAGGAGTGGAGCTGAAGCGCATACGCAACACGGAAGTGCAAGAGTAGAAGCTTCTTTTTACTTTTCAGTTTAGAATTAGGAATTTAATTCTGGGTTTGTAAATATTGCTTTTTACGCCCTCTGCGAAGGGTATTCATTTGTTGTAATAGTTAGTTGTTTTTACTTTTCTCGTACCTTTTACATTTAATAATACGGCAATAAAGAATAGTTTAGATTTGTGTGCTTGAATACGAAATATTCATGTTCCTTGAGTTCGACCCGGTCTCATCCACTAGTGAGAACCGGTTTTTATTATGTGATGTCTGGTTTTCACATGTTTTACATATAAAAATCTTTTCAAAATTACAACGATTGCAAAATAGACATCAAATTTTTGGCGTCGTTGCCGGAGAACGGCGAAATACTAGTATTCACTTTATTGCCTAGTGTTTGTTTTGCATTTAGGTTTAGAACCACGTATGTGCATATCGTAAAGACGAGCTTACCTTTCTGCACAACCTACCTACTAGGATCCCCTTAGAGGTGACTGTGTACGATTGGTACCATACACTTAGATTTCATATTTCTTTTGCATAATCTTTGTTGTGTGCAACTGCATGGTTTGACTGCTTAGTGCGTTAGTTAGGTAGAAAACCCAAAAATTAGGACGTGTGCTATACCGGTCTACTTTGAGGTGCATGCAAGGGCGACGCTCACTTGACCCTGATCTTGCAGGACCCTGAGTCCATCATTAGGAGAGCCCAGAGATCTGCAACCATGACTGATAATCAGCAGAATATTCGTCCTCTTAGGGAGTATTTCATGCCCAACACTTACACTCCCGCCTCCTGCATCACAAGACCTGATGTAGGAGCAAACCATTTTGAGATAAAGGCAAGTGTGATCCAGATGCTACCTTCATTTTATAGCCTTAGCAATAAAGACCCATATCGTCATCTCGACGAATTTCTAGAGATTTGCTCGACAGTGCGAATCAACAACTTTGGAGACGACGCGATGAGGTTGACCCTGTTCCCCTTCTCTCTAAAGAACAAAGCAAAGAATTGGTTGAAATCATTAGATACAGTTCGAATTACCACTTGGGAACATATGCAAAGAGAATTTTTAAAGAAATATTTCTCAATTGGTAAGGCGAACCAATTTCGTAAAGCTATAACTAGTTTTTCTCAAATTGAGGGAGAACAGTTTCACGAGTCTTGGGAGAGATTGAAAGATCTTCTCCGCAAGTGTCCCCACCACCAGGTGCCTCGCTGACAATTGGTGCAATATTTCTATGACGGTCTTACTAAAAAGAATCGTCAAATGGTAGATGTCGCATGTGGGGGCACATTTATGCTCAAAAGTGAGGATGAAGTGTGGTCGCTTTTTGAGACATTGAGCGAGAATTCGATGCACCATGCGACAGCCTCACGGTTCGATAGGGCTGCACCTACACAGGATAGCATTAAGAAGGCAGGCATTTTCGAGTTAGGGATGAACCTTGAGTTGAGCAACAAGGTAGACCAACTATCCCAGAAATTAGATCAGTTTTTGTTGGGTCCCTCTCCTGCCATGCAGGTGTGCGCGTTGTGTGCTAGTCCTGTACACCATGTCTTCGAGTGCCCAGTTGTGCTACAGTACCCTGAGTTTGTCCAAGAGCAAGCTCAGATGGCTCAAAACTTCGCTAGGCCCGCATCCAATCCGTTTTCCAACACCTATAACCTGGGCTGGCGAAACCATCCCAATTTCTCATGGCGCAACTCACAGACTCAACCCCTTAACCCTTCCCAGAGTCAACCCAGTCAAGACGGTTATGCACATGGATTTCAGAGATTTAGTTATCCCCCAACCCAACCTGTTTATACTCATCCCTAGTCTCATGAGCCTTCGCATAGTCAGTCCTTCGAGGACAAGATGCTACAAGCATTTTCTAATATTAAGGTGAATTTGAGCTCGCATACCCAGTCTAATGCAAAATTAGAGACCCAAATGGGGCAGCTCGCCGAGGCGCTTAGCAGGCGAAGTGAGGGGACACTGCCTAGCCAGCCTATTGTCAACCCTAGGGGAAAGGAACCCATGCGTAGCTTGTATCTGACAGATACACATCAAGAGCAGGCTCAAGTAGTAACCCTTAGGAGTGAGAAGCAGTACCAAGCGAGGGAGGCTACAGAAGAAAGAGAGAAAATAAGTGAGAAGCAACCTGTCCCTAATGATTTACCTCAGAAAAGCGAGAGGGTTCTTCCATCGGAGCCTTCACCATCCTACATTCCCAAAGCTCCCTTTCCTGAGGCGTTAGAGAGACTGAGAGCACTAGGTAAGTTCGGAGTGAACATGCAAGAGATGCTTGAGATATTCAAGCACGTCCAGATAAACCTCCCCTTACTAGATGCTATTCAGCAAGTCCCTGCATATGCAAAGTTCCTCAAAGAGCTTTATACGCAAAAAAGGAGGTTGAGGTCCCATGTGCAGAAAAAGATTTATTTGACTGGGCAGGTGAGCGCAGTATTGCAACATCAAACCCCACCTAAGCTCAAGGACCCAGAGACTCCTATCATCTCATGTGTCATAGGAAACATCATTGTTGGGCGTGCATTGCTCGACCTTGGCGCAAGTGTTAACATCTTGTCGGGTTTCTTCTATGACAAATTTGGATTGAAAGAGATGAAACCTACACCTATGACTCTTCAACTTGCGAATAGATCGATCAAGGTCCCAAGAGGAATACTTGATAATGTTTTAGTCAAGGTGGAAGATTGTTATTTCCCTGTCGATTTCGTGATATTAGATATGGAGGGAGATGATAGCATACAACAGACCCCTATTATTCTCGGTCGCCCCTTCCTAGCTACCGCCAATGTGTGCATTAATTGCCACACTGGTGCAATGGATGTGTCATTCAGAAATAGGAAGATGAGGCTGAACATTTTTCGTGCTGCTATGGGGCCTGCTGTTGAGGAGGCTTCTTTCGAGGTTGATGTCATTCAAGACCTCGTAGAAGCAGAATATGCTTGGTTATTGAGTGATCCACCTCAGGAGGAGGATAAGGAATCACTCGAAGAGGATCACCTCGAATTACTTGAGAATCAGATAGGTGATTTGAGTTGGATCGGGCACTTCGAGTCATTTAGAGGTAGACGGGATGGGAACACATTGCGCAGTGTCACAGATGACACTAATTTTCATAGAGAGCTCGATTGAGCCTGACTTTATGTCCATTGATCTCATGAACGATGAAGGTTTTTTTTTTCAGGGATCCATCTGGCTGGGGACGTGAAACTTAGCGCTTTATGGGAGGCAACCCATATCTTGTATATTATTAGATTTGCTTAGAATTTGTAGATTTTATCTTATTCTTCCTTTTTCATTTTACTCATGAGTTTTTCATGTTTTGTCATCTACACATTGCATTCATTACATTCATAGAACGTGCATTTTAAATTCATGTTAGGTTGTTTCTACTCTTTCTCCTTATTTATTTCCTCTCATGTGCATTCACGTAGTTTCATCTAAGCATGGGGGAGTGTCACTGGGACAATGTCATTCAAGGATGGGGGAGGGTGTAGTTTGCACACCTTGATATTTCTGTTTACGTTCTTGCACATGTTTACACATCTCTCATGAAAAGTAGGTTTTTAAAGAAAGAGTTTGAACTTATATGAATGTTATTTCAAATCTGATGTTTTTAGAAGATTTTTTTAGCCCACGATTTTTTTTTTGACATGGATCTAAAAATTCTGGTTGTTTATGCGGATTTCAAAGAAATGATGATAGATACATGTTAGAATTTATTTTGAATCACAAATATGAATATGCACAGTTTTATTTTTGAAAAACTAAGCAAATGAACAAAAGCGTAAAAATGAGCTCAAAAAGTGAAAAAGAGCATGCATTAGGTTTTTGAATAATTTCACAATCCTTAGTAGATGGGACTTAGATGTAAGTTGAAACTTTTGAGTTTCATTTCGAAAAGGAGAGTGGAAAACTTCGTGATCCTAAGTAGCTGAGAACAGATACAAGTTGAAGTATTTGACTCTCACGTTGCAAAGGTGAATGAAGGAAGTCACTTTTATGTCTTAGTTGATATCTTTTGGTATACATTTAAAAAGTATAGAAGATATTGACATTGCACAAGGCATAAAAGCAGACCACACGCAAGCTATAAGAGAAGAATGAATACGCAAAAAGAAAAAGTGTGAAAAATGAAAAATCAACAAAAGAGCTTAAAAAGAAAGAAAAGTTCAGTGCTTAGAAGTGTGATTGAGAAAATCTGTGTAGAAAACATATGAGTGAGGATAAGTAAATAATAACTTGTTTTTATTGGATTTTCTAAGAATAAAACATAAAATATTTATGATATTTAGAAAAGTGAAAGAAATTCTTTTTCTATGGTGGTATATAAAAGAATCTAATTATATTTTGATTTTCAAATAACAGGAAATATTTGTGAAAATAAAGTCTTTAATTACCTACTGCTTATGAGGATGTGTAATGTTTTGCATACATGACAGAGAAGTTTCTGGGTAGCATCACTGCAAACCCTCACGAGACCTTTAGTCGTCCACTGGGATAACCCAGGGGTTGAAAGGGCTTGTTGCATGAGCTAAATGCAACCGTGATTCCTACAAAAGTGAGTTAGTTGATAGTTTTGATTTCGTGCATTTGTCTAGTTTGCTCGAGAACTAGCAAAACATAAGCATGGGGGTATTTGATCATGCATATATTTTAGGGATATTTCATATAAAAATATGCATGATTTCATGAGAAAATGATTTAAAACCCCAATTTTAGGTTAGTTTCGAGTAAATGTGCTAAAATAATATAAGAATAGAAAATGCATGAAAAATAGTATTATTTTACATTTTAATGCATATTTTAGTTTTTGAAATAGTTGTAGTAGTTTAGTTTTTGAAAATCATAAAAAAATTAGAGTTAAAATAGACTTAGTTTTACAATTTCTAAAACATAGTCATTTTGAGTTGTTTTGCAAATATTTTTTTAAGAGAGGTTTTGAAATGAGATTTTAGAAAGAAGATGGACTTATGGACAAAAGTTTAAAATTATAAATATGATACGTAGGGGGGATTTCAATTTGTCTTCTCTCTTATGCCTTTTCCCTCTCTTCTAACCCTTCCCCTCCACCTCTTCTTGCCCTTCCTTCCCCTTCTCCCTTGTTCTCTCTTCTTCCTCAATCCGGTGGAGGCATCCAGCTATGGCGATGGAATACGGGAGGAGTCCACCTCTCTCCTAACCCTTCAAGTTCACGGTAAGATCTTCAGCTTCTTCTTCTATTCTTTCCTCATTCTATTCTTCATTAGATTAGTTCAGCTAAAATAAAATCAAAATAAAATGAAATTGTAGCATTTTAAACTGTAGTTAAATGTGCATCGTTTCATTTTCAGAATTTCAATCTTAAATCATATGCCTTGTTTTAGTTCAAGTTAATGTTCATCTGTGTTGCTTAATCAAGTTTCAAAAAACAGTCAACTGATCTCTAATAATAGCTGCTATCAGTTTGTTTTTGATAGAATTCATTTTGAATTGCTCTGTGTATGCTACAAATTGAGTATTGATTGATCATCTGGATCAATCAAAGCTGATTCAAGGTTTCAATTGAAAGTTACTGTCTCCGATGATGAAATCATAATGTTTGATCAGATGAGTGTTTGAGTCCAAATCAATCGGATATCTGAATCAGTCCTAATACTGTGTTTTTCTGATGTTAACATCAAAGAAAAAAATCACTGGAGGTCTGTATTGAGTTTTATCTGATGTTTACTGCGTCTTCCAGTGATTGACTACCGTTTGTGGATTTTTCCGGCAAGTGATTGTTTTCCCGGCAACTGATTGTTTGAAATCTAAGTGAATGTCTAAAGTTCAGTAATTGAATGTCTGAATTCTATCAAACATCGATCGAATGTCTGCAGTTTTTTTTATTTGATTTCCAATTGATTCCAGCCTGAGTGAGTCATCCAATTTCTGATCATCGTGATTTAATGTTTTTTGGCATTTCTGTTTTACCGGCAATAGATTGTCTGATCTATCTGGTGATTTGAAGTTGTTTCTGAGCATTGCATCGCAGGTGATTCATTGCATCTATTGAGTTCACGAGATCCCCTGCATTACATCTTCAATCGATCAATTGAAATCGATCGCCTGAGTAAATTCGGCGTCGATTGGAGTTACTGAGAGCATTTTGATTTGCCGCATTTCATTAATATCTATAATTTCTTTTCATCACTGTGAAATTTTGTTTCACTGTGATGCTATTCAAAGTTCAGATCAGAGTTGATCCGTTATTTAATTAAAGTGTCTGGTTAATGTAGAATCTGGTGATTGATCAATTGAAATCAATCAGCTGCTCAAAATCCAACAGCTGTTACTGTGTAAACTCCGGCGAGTGTCTGAATTCTTGATTTTTTCTAATTTCTAATTTCTGAAATGTAGCTGAAATGTTTTGCAAGCACTATGTCCCAAAAATAAGTGATTCCTTGTTGTGCTCTTAGCAATTTCTCTGATTTCCCTGTTTTGCTTACACATATTTTCTGTTTTTTTTTTTCATTCTTTGCTTTATTGTTTGTAGTTTAGTATTTCAGTTAGAATTCATGTACATGATTGCAATGATTTTACCGTGTTAGTGAGATGTAAGTGATTTGTTTAGTTGCTAGTACTCTTTACTTGATTTTCATTAAGGCTTTTACTAAAGTTGTACGAATTTTTAACTAAATAGCTTGGCTATTAGTTAGTGAATTAGTTCACTCAACTAAAATCTGTTGTAAGTAACACTTAATAGTTAGTAATTAGTGTTAAGTAGTAAATTGCTATTGCATTGTAGTACATAGTTAATAGACATTGCTTAAGTTTGATTTGTTGTAATCTTTTATCTTGTACTGCTCATGTTTTTTTCTTTCTTGTGCAGGATAGCACAGGAGTGGAGCTGAAGCGCATACGCAACACTTTAGTGCAAGAGTAGAAGCTTCTTTTTACTTTTCAGTTTAGAATTAGGAATTTAATTCTGGGTTTGTAAATATTGCTTTTTACGCCCTCTACGAAGGGTATTCATTTGTTGTAATAGTTAGTTGTTTTTACTTTTCTCGTACCTTTTACATTTAATAATACGGCAATAAAGAATAGTTTAGATTTGTGTGCTTGAATACGAAATATTCATGTTCCCTGAGTTCGACCCGGTCTCATCCACTAGTGAGAACCGGTTTTTATTATTTGATGTCTGGTTTTCACATGTTTTACATATAAAAATCTTTTCAAAATTACAACGATTGCAAAATAGACATCAGAAGCCATGGAAGTTGTCCAAGAGGCACACGAGGGAATTTGTGGTGGCTATGTTGGCTACCAAACATTCGTCAAGCAGATCATCTGAGCAGGATATTACTGGAAAACCATGCAGCAGGACTATCGTTTCGTGAGAAAGTGCGTCAAATGTCAAATGCACGCACCTTCAATTCATGTGCCCGTCGCATATTTACAGTCTGTGGTTTCTCCTTGGCATTTTTCAATGTGGGTCTTTGACGTGGTGGGCCCGATCACTCCTGCTTCTAATGGCCATAGATATTTCCTCGCAGTTACAAAATACTTCACCAAATAGGTCGAGGTTGTAACTCTGCGAACAGTAGAAGGCTGACATGTGGTTTCTATTATTCATAAAAACATTCTTTGCCGCTTCGGTGTATCACATGGTATTGTGTCAGATAATGACAGCCACTTTAAGAATGAGCGGATAAAGATCTTTTGTTCGAAGTTTAGGATTCATCACCATTTTTCAGCTCCTTATTATCCTCAAGGGAATGGTCAGGCAGAGGCCACCAATAAGATTCTAATCTGCATTTTGAAAAGAACTACGGATACATGGCGTGATTGGAATAAGAAGATGCACGATGCACTTTGAGCGTACCGAACCACCATTCAGACTCCAACCAATGCTACTTCTTCAGAACTTGTTTATGGTACCGAGGTAGTGCTACCTCTCCATGTTCAGAAGCCTGCGTTCAAATTTGCATCGCTTATAGAACTCCCGCTTGATCAGTATCAGCAGCAAAGGTTGGTCCAGCTTAACCTGTTGGACGAGAAGAGACTCAAGGCAGCAGAGCATGCTCAAGCTTATCATCAGAGGATAGCTCGACACTATGTCAAGTATGTCATTGAGAGAAGATTTTGGGTTAATGATCTAGTACTCAGATCGACAGCTCATCTCAAGCATCGACCACGGGGCAAGTGGTCACCCAATTGGGAAGGCCCCTATGTGGTTAAGGAAGCATTGCCTCACAATTCCTATCGTTTGATCAACGTAGATGGGGTGGAACTACCAGATCCTATCAATGCTCTGCACTTGAAGAAATTTTATACTTAAAATGTTCATTCTAGCCTTTGTATTCTTCAAAGAACCTTTTCAATAAACAATGATCTTCTATCATTCCAATATTCTTCTACATGATACTCGGGCATTTTATTTTTGTCTTCTCTTCAATGCATGCAGGCAGGATCAGACAAATCCCTTTTCCTCAAATCTTATCAATTTTCAGTTATCTTTTTTAGTTTCGTCCATTTTTATTCATTTTTTTAATCAATTTGATCAAATTTTCAATTTACTATCAATTTTATCAATTTTTATCAAGTTTTATCAAATTTTCATTAATTTTATCAATCTTTATTCTTTTACCCTTTCAGGTTAAGGGATAAACCAGAACCTCGACCTTCGAGGTATTCTTTTTCCCTTTCAGGTTAAGGGATAAAACCTGAACCTCGACCTTCGAGGTATTCTTTACCCTTTCAAGTTAAGGGATAAACCTGAACCTCGGCCTTCAAGGTATTCTTTTTCCCTTTCAGGTTAAGTGATAAAACCTGAACCTCGAACTTCGAGGTATTCTTTCCCCTTTCAGGTTAAGGGATAAACCTGAACCTCATCCCTCGAGGTATTCCCCTTCAGGTTAAGGGATAAACCTGAACCTCGTCCTATGAGGTCCTTCTTCCTTCAAGATAAGGGATAATTTTGAAGTTTTTCATCATCAATTTTTTCTCAAAGTTCTACCAATTTTTCACCAACTTTCATCAATCTTTATCAATTTTTGTTGGCAATTTTATTGATTCTTTATTAAATTCTTTATCAATTTTATCAATTCTTATATTCTTTATCAACTTTTATCAATTTTGTTAAATTTTATCAATTTTTATTCTATTCTTCTTCAGGATAAGGGATAATCTTGAAACCATCATAAATAATTCAAATCTTAGACCATCTTGGGTCAAGAATCTTGAATAAATCTCCCATCTTCTTCATGATTGTCGAAATCTATTTATACCTTTTGTCAATCCCTCTAGAATCAGACTTCCGAGTTGGAATTACTTCCTTCCCATTTGAGTTCCGACTCAGGTTTATATTTTCATTTTTATTTTCTTCTTAAAAGATCTGGGTTACGGCTCGGGTCTCATTTCTATATTCCATTTTCGGAGTTTCGAGTTACGAATCGGGCTTCCTTTTGGATTCCGATGCTCGCATTGGACCAATTTTTACGTCAAAAATTCAGGTTTTCAAAACTCGATTTTCCCTTTTTACTTTAAAGATCTAGGTTTCGACTCAGGTCTCATTTTTTATATTCCATTTTTGGAGTTTCGAGTTCTGACTCGGGCTTCCTTTTGGATCCAATGTTCGCATTGGATCAATTGTTACGTCGAAAATTCAAGTTTTCAAACTCGATTTTCTCTTTTATCTTTTATTTTAAAGCTTCGAATTTCGACTCGGGTTTTTTCGTTTTTATATTCCATTTTCGGAGTTTCGAGTTACGACTTGAGCTTCTTTTTAGATCCAATGCTCGCATTTTGACCAATTGTTACGTCAAAAATTTGAGTTTTTCAAAAACTCGATTTTCCCTTTTTACTTTAAAAGATTCGGGTTCTGACTCGGGTCTCATTTTTATATTCCACTTTTGGAGTTTCGAGTTTCGACTCGGGCTTCCTTTTGGATCCAATGCTCACATTGGACCAATTGTTACCTCAAAAATTCGAGTTTCCAAACTTGATTTTCCCTTTTATCTTTATTTCAAGATCTGGGTTCCGACTCGGGTCTCATTTTTATAGTCCATTTTCGGAGTTTCGAGTTCCGACTCGGGCTTCCTTTTAGATCCAATGCTCACATTGGACCAATTGTTACATCGAAAATTTAAGATTTCAAACTCGATTTTCTCTTTTATCTTTTATTTTGAAGATCCGGGTTCCGACTCGAATTTTCCCATTTTTATATTCCATTTTCGAAGTTTTGAGTTCTAACTCGAGCTTCCTTTTGGATTCAATGCTCGTATTTGGACCAATTGTTATGTTGAAAATTCGAGTTTTTCAAAAACTCGATTTTCCCTTTTTACTTTAAAAGATCCGGGTTCCGACTCAGGTCTCATTTTTATATTCCATTTTCAGAGTTTCGAGTTCCGACTTAGGCTTCCTTTTTTATTCAATGCTCACATTGGACCAATTGTTACCTCGAAAATTCAAGTGTTCAAACTCGATCTTCTCTTTTATCTTTTATTTTGAAGATTCGGGTTCCGACTCGGGTTTTTCCCTTTATATATTCCATTTTCGGAGTTTCGAGTTCCGACTCAGGCTTCCTTTTGGATCCAATGCTCGCATTGGACCAATTATTATGTTGAAAATTCGAATTTTCAAACTGGATTTTCTCTTTTATCTTTTATTTTGAAGATTCGGGTTCCGACTCGGGTTTTCCCTTTTATATATTCCATTTTTGGAGTTTTGAGTTCCAACTCGAGCTTCCTTTTGGATCGAATGCTCGCATTGGACCAATTGTTACATCGCAAATTCGAGTTTTCAAACTCGATTTTCTCTTTTATCTTTTATTTTAAAGATCCGCGTTCCGACTCGGGTTTTTCCCTTTATCTTCCATTTTCGAGGTTTCGAGTTTTGACTCGGACTTCCTTTTGGATCTGATGCTCGTATTGAACCAATCGTTTCTTCGAAAAGTCGAGTTCTAAACTCGAGTTTTCCTTCTTTTATTTTGAAATTTCGGGCTCCAACTTGGATTTCTCCTTTGATCCAATGCTCGCATTAGACCAAAGTTTTCCTTTGAAAATTCGAGTTCTGGACTCGGGTTTTCATTTCCCTTTCAGGTTAAGGGACAAACATGAATTTCCCCTTCAGGATAAGGGATAATCCTGAAACACCGACAATCATTCCCCCTTCGATTTCCAAAAATCTTGAGAGTGTCGGTCTCCATTTCAAAACCAAGTGCTCTCACTAGTGCATTTTCAAAAATTCAGTGCTTGTACTGGTACATCTTTCAAAATCCAGTGCTCATATTGGCACACCTTCAAAATCCAGTGCTCGTACTGGTGGGTCTTAAAAAATCCAGTGCTCATGCTGGTGCCTTTTCAAAATCCAGAGCTCGTACTGGTACATCCAGTGCTCGTGCTAGTGTCTGGCTGACTGATCAGTTAGCCCCCCCTAGGTTCAGTCTTTACACTAACCGCTCATTAACATTCAAAGCTCTAAATCTCAATTTTAACCTTCGGGTTACCGTTATATAAAAAATCAATCATTTTCTCTTGCGAAGGACCCTCTTCTAGGGAGAGTTGGAGGGAGCTCGTTCCTTTCGCATGCAACCATTTTATCGTTCGCAAGAACCCTTTCTACAGGGAAAGTTTGAAGGGACTCGTTTCTTTGCGAACTGTTTGCAAAACAACAACCCAATTTTTACACAAAGGAACCCTTTTTTCTAGGGAGAGCTTCGACGGAAGCCTATTTCTTTTTATGCACCCCAATTTCTCATTTTGGCCACCCCCTTCACAGAGGACCCTCTTCTAGAGAGAGTGTGATGAACTTCTTCTTCTGTGATACTTTTTTAACCTCATTTTTGGCCGCCTTTCTATAAGAGAAGCCTAGAGATAAGGAGTTTTGACGAAAACTTAATTTCTCTTCGAAAGTTCTGTTTTGCAAACACCTCCTCTTTAGGGAAGAGAGAAGTATTTCATATTTCTCATTCAGGTAAGGGCCAAGCCTGAGTCTCTCTTTTTGGAGAAAAAGAGAGAAGAATTTTGTTATGGATGCATTGATTCGATGTCAAGCGATTCCTTTCATCAAAGATTTCTAGAAAACTTTGCCAATTTGTTACAAAAGCAGTTGTTGATCTCCAAAGTTTTTATGGCACAAAAGAATTACCTCGAACTACCTTCAGTATTATTTCCAAACGGACAAGACTTTTGCAAACAAAGAAGAGAATTCGATTTTTTTCTGTTGGTCAACCAAGAGAATGAAGAAAAATCTTTGATATGATCAGCGAAGGAAAATTCAATGATGTTGAAAAGCCATAAGTGAATTAATATTGATCATAGCTATGGCACATACTTAAAGACCATTCTTTTGGCGGTAAGGCAGTGGAAATATCATGGGCGATAAAAGAATCTACCCAATCCATATCTCCTCAGTCATTTAAGCTGCAATCAAATATCTGCAAATGGGATCTCTCAATTGTCATCAAGATGAAGACGAATATGCAAGCTAGACCCCCGAGGCCAAAGAAGATTTGGATCATCTTCGAGATGAAAGAGTTTGTAACGGATCCTTCCAGGGAAAGTTCAGATCACCGTCAAGATGAAGGCGACTGCGATGAACCTCCCAACAAACCCTGAAGGATATTTGATTTCTAATTTCATCAAAAGATTCTCAATCCAAGAAACAATATCATCAGTATAATTCCATAAAAAAAAAAGAAGGATCGGAGCATCTCCAAGATGAATGAGTTTCTGACGTACCCTTCCCAGAAAAAAAGAAAAAGTCAGGACATCTCCAAAATGAAGGATAATGTAATAAACTTCTTCCCGAAACCCAAGAAAGCTCAGTGACTCAAAAAATAGTGCAAAAAGATTATTATGGGAAAACCCCCAAGATATCAAACTGCCAGGAATTAACTTTATCTATGTGAAATTCTTCTATCAATATATTTTCATTCAATTGCTTTTATGAAGCTAAGAATATTTCCTCTCTTTTCATATCAAGAAAATTGATATCTTCCTTGAAGAAACTCAACAACAACAAATTTGAATTTGATTCTCGATTCTACGGAGTTAGCCAATTGAAGTTAATACTCTAGGTAGAAAGAGGTAATGTTTTCACACATATGGGAACAGTTCAATCATTCTGAATCAACTACAATTTTTGGCATCTTATTGGCAATATTTTTTAGTTATCTCAACATGAAGCAAGAACTTGATGTTCATTTTGACATATCCTGACGTTGTCCCTCATTAGGACTGGAAAGTCCTTCCCTTCTGTTTTGATCTGAGTGTTTAGGCTCTCGGCTCTGCACACTTCCCTGTGTTCCCCATTGTCCCACCATAGACAATTTCCGCTCAGAATAAGGGTTAAACCTGAACTTTCTGCAAGAGACCATGTATTTCAAAAGCTATTTCAGTCTCGACAATGAGACGCCCAATATCAACCCCTTTTCAAGCTTTAGGGACCCCCATTTTCGTCTTTTTGCAAAGCCCTTATAGATTTGTTGTGCAAAATCCAAAGGTCCCATCACAATTTTCTCGCTCTTCAAGGATTCTGTATCCATTCAGGCTAAGGATTAAACCTGTTACCTCGTTCCTTGAGGTATCGCCCTGCTCAGAATAAGGGCTAAAACCTAAACTTTCTGCGAAAGGTCATCTGTTTTCAAAAGCTGATTTAGTCTCCGCAATGAGGCACCCAAGATCATCCCTTTTCCAAGCTTTAGGGAACCCCATTTCCTTCCTTTCACAAATCCCTCTCGGATTTGTTTGTTCAAACTTTGAAGGTTCCATCATGGTTTTTTCGTTCAAGGATTTTGTATGGTTGTATCCATTCAGGCTAAGAATTAAACTCGTTACCTCACTCCTCGAGGTACCACACGCTCAGGTTAAGGGTCAAACCTAAATTTTCTGTGAAAGGTCATCAATTTTAAAAGTTGATTCAGTCTCAGCAATGAGGCACCCAAGAACATCCATTTTCCAAGCTTTAGGGAACCCCATTTTCCTCCTTTCGCAAACCCCCCTCTCAGATTTGTTCGTCCAAACTTCGAAGGTCCTATCATGGTTTCTTCGTTCAAGGATTCTATTTGGTCGTCCCTTTCAGGATAAAGGTTAAGTCTGAACCTCGCTCCACGAGGTATCTTCCGTTCAAGTTTGGGTTAAACTTGAGCCTCGTTTTGACGAGGTAGTTCTCTCAGTCCTATCATGGCTCTTCCCGTCGTGGAATTCATGCTCTTCATATCCATCTAGAAAGGATCATACTTGAGCTTCATCTCACGAGGCATTTTTCTCAAAAATGTCCCATCAATGTCTTCATGTATTCCTTTCTCATTCAGGTATGGGTAAAACCTGAAATTCATCTTGATATATCTTCGTCCCATCCAGGTTAAAGGCTAAACTTGAGTCATTCCAAAAGGCTTATCTTGTCTCACCCATGAGACCTGATCACAATTCCCATTTTCACCATTTCGGGATCTTCACCCAAAGTCCCATCATGATTTCCTCATTTTCTATTATCCAATTATATCATTTTTTGAGGATTTCGTCTCCCTAGAACCATTTAGGATAAGGTTTTAAGCCTAAGGAACCATATTTTCAAAATAAATTCTTCCATACCTAGTTCAGATCTGCTAACTCTTTTGCACTCTTTTTGAGTTATTGAACTTTCTCGGGTTTTTACATCATCCTTCATTTGGATGTGTCCTGACTTTTTCTCTCTTTTTCGGGAAAAGGTACATCACAAACTCCTTCATCTCGAAGATATTTCGATCCTTCTTTTATCTTAGGAATTCTATTGATGACATTGGCTCAAAAGGTCTTTAGATGATAGCAGAAATCAAATATCTTTTTAAGGTTTGTCGGTAGGTTCATCACACTCGCCTTCATCTCGACGGAGATCTGAACTTTCCCTGGAAGGATCCTTCACAAACTCCTTCATCTCGAAGATGATCCAAATCTTCTTTGGCCCCGGGGGTCTAGCTCGTCTATTCGTCTTCATCTTGACGACAGTTGAGAGATCCCTTTTGCAGATATTTGATTGCTGCTTAAATGATTGTGAAGATATAGGTTGAGTGGATTCTTTTTATGGCTCAAGATATTTCCACTGCCTGATTGCCAGATAGCCGTCTTTAAATATGCGCCATAGCCATGATCAATATCAACTCGCTTCTGGCTTTTCAACATCATTGAATATTTATTTCATTAATCATATCGAGGATATTTCTTTCATCCTTTTGGTTGATCAACAGGGAAAAGATTTGAATTTTATCCCTTTTTCGCAAAAGCTTCACCTTTTTTAAAAGAATACTAGAAGTAATCTGAGGTAATTCTTGTGTAGTCAGATTTTTAGGATCAACAAATGCTTTTAACAAATTGACATAATGTTCCAAAATTCTTTTATGAAATAAATCACTCAATATAGATTTTGATGAGACCTTTAGTTGCAATTTAGAAAATGATGTAAAGATCAGACTTTAGAAAACTTGACTTTTAGATTTTGGAAATCTCGACCAGTTTTAAGAAACTGGATTTTGAAAATCCCGACCAATGAAAACACTGGATTTTAAATCCCGATCAGTTATGAGAAATTGAATTTTGAAAATCCTGACCAGTGAAAACACTGGATTTTAAATCCCGACCAGTGAAAAACACTGGATTTTAAATTTCGACCAGTTATGAGAAACTGGATTTTGAAAATCTCGACCAGTAAAAACACTGGATTTTAAATCCCGACCAGTTATGAGAAACTGGATTTTGAAAATCCCTACCAGTGGAAAACACTAGATTTTAAATCCCGACCAGTTATGAGAAACTGGATTTTGAAAATCCCGACCAGTGAAAACACTGAATTTTAAATCCCGACCAGTTATGAAAAACTAGATTACAAATCCTGACTAGTTATAAAAAACTGGATTTCAAATCCCGACCAGTTATGAAAAACTAGATTTCAAATCCCGACCAATTATGAAAAACTGGATTTTGATTCAAAAAGGTTTTATTTGAAGGTTTGAAAATGATTGAATTTGAGTGATCACAACCCAAGGGTTGAGAAAGTGATGAAATTTTGAGAATATTGCAACCCGAAGGTTGGGAACTTGATAGTATTCGCGAGATTAAAGATCTTGAAGGTTTGAAAATGATAGATTTGAGAAGATTGAAAACTCGAAGGTTCAAAAATGAGAGAATGGAGAAATCGCACCTTGAAGGTCTGATTTGTGGAACATATTGATTTGGGAGCTCGACACTTGTGAGCTGGGACTTTTCGAAATACAAGACCAGCGAGATGCTGGGTTCTTTCGGAATACATGACCAGCGGGAGCTGGGTCTTTTGGAAGACATGACCAACGAGTGTTGGATCCTTTTGGAAATACATGACCAACGAGTGTTGGATCCTTTTGGAAATACATGACTAGCGAGATGTTGGATCCTTTTGGAAATACATGATCAGCGAGATGCTGGATCCTTTGGAAATACATCACCAGCGAGATGTTGGATCCTTTGGAAATATATCAAATTTTGGGAAGTTCAAGTCAAAACTTGAATTTTGCAGAAGGAAGGTCTTTGATCAGAAGACTGAATTTAGGAAATTACCGGTGCGAGAACCGGATTTTCCAAGTGAGCTCACTATATGATTGAAAAGTTCGAGAAATAACCAATGCGAGGACTAGGTTTTTGAAGATGAGCTAGGTTTTCGAAAAGAATTTTAGAAATTTAAGATCCTTGGTGAAAGTTAATGGACCATCATAGTTTTAGCTATATGTGGTCTGCTTTCAGGATTTATCCCCTTATCCTGAATGGGGGAAATAATAAAAGAAATACCTCATTGAAAGGAGGCATCAAGTTTATCCCTTATCCTGAAAGGGTATTTTTTAAAGATAAAGGTAGATAGAAAATAAGATTGATGAAAAATTGTCAACACTTGACAAATATTGACAATAATTTGATAAAAAAACTTGATTAAATTGAGAAAATAAACCATATGAATGAAATTTATTAAAGATTACAAGATCACTTGAAAATTAGTAGAATTTGAGAAAAGAATTTTGTCTAATCCTGCCTGCATACGATGAAGGAAGATGATTATAGATCACAAATAGAAATGCCCCAGTATCATGGAGAAGAATGTAAGAATTGATAGAAGATCATTGTTTTATTGAAATGGCTCTTTGAATAGTATAAAAAGCTTTAGGATGAAAAATCATGTATAAAATTTCTTCAGATGCAGAGCATTGACAGGATCTGGCATTTTCACCCCATCTACGTTAATCAGACGATAAGAATTACGAGGCAAGGCTTCTTTAACCACATAGGAGCCCTCCCAATTGAGTGACCACTTGCCCCGTGGTCGATGCTTGAGATGAACTGTCGATCTGAGCACCAAATCGTTAACTCAGAATTTTTTCTCAATGACGGACTTGACATAGTGTCAAGCTATCCTTTGTCGATAAGCTAGAGCATGCTCTGCTGCCTTGAGCCTTTTTTCATCTAGTAGATCCAGTTGCACCAATCTTTGCTGCTGATACTGATCAAGTAGCAATTCTATAAGAGAAGCAAATTTGAAAGCGGGTTTCTGGACATGGAGAGGTAATACTACTTCAGTCCCGTAAACAAGCTCTGAAGGAGTGGCATTGGTTGGAGTCTGAATGGTGGTTCGGTATGCTCAGAGTGCATCATGAATTTTTTTATGCCAATCTCGACCTGTTCTCACGGTCCTTTCCAAAATGCGAATTAGAATTTTATTAGTAGCCTCTGCTTGGCCGTTCCCTTGATGATAGTAGGGAGCTGAGAAATGATGGCAAATTTTGAATTTAGAACAGAAGGTTTTCATCTTCTCATTCTTGAAATGCCTCCCATTGTCTGAAACAATGTCATGTGGTATGCCAAAGCGGCAAAAAATATTCTTCTGAATGAAAGAAACCACATGGAGGCCTTCTACTGTGCGTAGAGTAACAACTTCAACCCATTTTGTGAAATACTCTGTCGTAGCCAGAAAGTATTTGTGGTCGTTAGAAGCAAAAGGGGTAATCAGACCTTCGACGTCAAAAGCCCACATAGAAAATGGCCAAGGAGAAACAATTGATTGTAGATATGTGGCCAGCGCATGAATGGAAGGTGCGTGCATTTGGCACTTGACGCACTTCTTCACAAAACGATGACAATCTTGTTGCATGGTATTCCAGTAGTACCCTGCTCGGACGATCTGCTTGACAAGAGTTTGATATCCGACATGACCACCACAAATCCCTTCGTGTGCCTCTTGGATGATTTCCATAACTTCTTCTTTGTCTAAGCATCTTGAATACTCAGAACTGAACCCACGGCGGTAGAGGACATTGGCGAGAATGAAATAACGAGTAGACATACGCTGAATTGCATGTTGCTCCCTTTTTGGCATTTCTGGTGAGAATTCACCAGTTTCAATAAAATTTTTGATGTTTTGGTACCAAGGCTTCTCCTTCTGATTGACCTGGTTTATTTGCATGGTTGAAATGAAAGCAGGTTGCTCAAGTCTGCCAACTTCGAAAGAATGACATGATTCACTGCCTTTGAAGGATAAAATGGAGCCCAGACTGGCTAAGCCATCGGCTATCTGATTGTGCTCTCTTCTGATGTGATTGAGCTGAAATTCTTCGAACTTGTCCACAAAAGCTAGGACGATCTTCTGATACGGGATCAATTTTGAATCTTTTATCTGTCATTCAGTGTTAACTTGACTGACAACAAGTAATGAATCGTCAAAGGCATGCACTCTCTTGACATTGAAACTTTGCAGAATTTTGAGGCCTTGTATTAGAGCTTCATACTCGATCATATTATGAGTGCATTGGAAACCAAGTTTGAGAGAATACGGGATCATTTCTTTTTGTGGAGTGATTAACAATACTCCAATCCCTATGCCAGACATGTTTTTAGAGCCATCGAAGAATAAGTTCCAAATTGGAGTCTGTTGGACACTGCAGACGTGCTCATCGGGAAAATCATCCTCTGCTTTTATTTTTTCTGTTAAAAGAAAATCTGCCAACTGATCTGCGATCGCCTGGCCCTTAATCGACTTTTGAGAAACATACTCTAAGTCATATTGTATTAGAAGGACTTGCCTGAGAAATGGTTGTTCAAGAATGTATCTGAGGAGATTAAGCTTCGATAGGAATTTGATTTCAGATGCCAACAAGTAATGTCTTAATTTCTGGCACATCCAAACCAGAGCTAGACAAGTTTTCTCCATCTGAGAATACTTCTTTTCATAATCAATGAAAGTTTTGCTCACATAGTATATGGCATGCTCTATCAAACTGCCTTCTTCATACTGTGCGAGGAATCCACCACAGGCATTCTGATTGACAGAAATGTATAATAAGAGAGGCTTCCCCAATTTTGGCAGCTTCAAAACTGGTGGATTAAGGAGATATTGCTTGATGCGCTCAAATGAGAGTTGGCATTCAGATCCCCATTCAAATTTTACTTCTTTTCTTAGCAAATGATTGAAAGGTTCACATCTCATAGCCAAATTGGAGATGAATCTGCGAATAGACTGAATGCGCCCTTGAAGGCTTCGCAGTTCCCTGAGATTAGTTGGAGGTGGCATATCAATAATGGTTTTTGCTTTAACTAGATCCACCTCTATTCCTTTTTTGCTGATTATAAAGCCGAGCAATTTGCCGGACTCTACCCCAAAAACACATTTCTGAGGATTAAGTCTCAATTTATAAAGAATGAGTCTTTCAAAAACTTGACTAAGAGCATCGAGGTGGTCCTCTTCTTCTATAGACTTAACCAGAATGTCATCTACATATGCATCCATATTTTTATACATCTGGTCATGGAAAATAACGGCCATTGCCCTTTGATAAGTTGCCTCAGCATTTTTGAGCCCAAATGGCATGACTGTATAGCAGAAGGTTCCCCATGGTGTAGTAAATGAAGTTTTTGACCAATCACGAACGGTCAACTTGATCTGATTATAGCCTGAATATTCATCCATGAAAGAAAACATGGCATGTCCTGCTGTGGTATCGATCAACAGGTCAATGTTGGGAAGTGGATAATCATCTTTCGGGGTAGCCTTGTTGAGATCCCGGAAATCAATGCTGTAATAATCGAATATTTTATGTGATTTTTTTATGCAATTAAGTAGAATTTATGCGTTTTGGGCCTAGGATCCATTACCAGGATCCATATAAGGTAGTGGGTGATTTGGGTTTGGACCCACATTGGAGCCAATCAGCTCCAAAAATGGATCCATTATCCGACTCCATGTGGATCTGTCACTCACGGATGACCCAGATCCATGTAGATCCGCCATGCATTGCCGACCCAGATCCACTATAATAGCGGACCCAACATCGCGGTTCCGACCCGGGCTTTATTTTATAAAACACCCGAAAACAAGAATCGTGCTTAGGGCACGATTCTTGCAAAATCGAAAGGGGAGGGGGAGGTTAGAGAGGGCGTAACTGACTCCACCTTTCGCTGAGGGAGAGCCTTTGCTCGATAAAAGGGAAGGGAGAGGGTCTCGCCCTCTTTCTCTCACGCTCTCTTTCTCTCGTTCCACCTCTCTCGGCTCCCTCACAGTGGAGCAATCGATGCCGGCGACCTCGCCAACCGCGACAACCATATCTCCTCGGCGGACCGACATTGCAACTGTGGAAACAACAGACCGACCATCGACAGCAGCCTCCCGATCGCGCCCTTCATGGCGGCAGAAGCAACCGGAGTCGACCGACCATCGTCTTGCGATAGCTGTCTCCGATCGTCGGAAAAAGCACCGAAAAAGGTAGGATTTCTGCACTTTTCTTGTTTGGGGTTGATTGTATCTCGTGTGTGTTGTGGGTCGGTCAAGAAAGCACACCTATTGCATGCTCAGTCGTTCTTGATAGGGTTATTGGTTTAATTCTAATAGTGGACATTAGCTGTATGTAAGAGATTATTTCATTTCGTCAATGACCTGAATATTGGCAGATTTTGAGCTGTTATCAGATCTCATCTTATTTTGGTTGTGACTGATTATTGAATCTGGCTGAAGAAGTAACATGTTATCTGTTTTCTTTAAAAATTAGTTCGATTAGATACTGCACTCTTATGCATAAAATGTTATATTTCTTTTAAATTCCACCGAGGTGTGTTTCTGAACAGATTCTGTGTTTAACTGCATTCTATATTTAACAGTGTTAGCAAAAAGATAGTTTACCACAAATTTCAGGATAGCTTAATTGCTATTTTTGAAAAGATATTTAGCTGGAAACAAATCGGTTAGAACAAAATCTTAAGTTATATGATACTTTTGTTAACAGAGCAACTAGGTCATATTTATCAGATAGATAACTAGGATGGGTACTCATGTTTAGTATATGGGGAGCAATGGGTATAACATATGACAAGAAAATTTTGGGAATTAGTTGGATGTTTAGCTAGGAGGATAGCGGGTTCGGGATTGGTAAAGCGACTATCGTCCCTAGCATATGCAGAAACTCATCTTTCTGTCGAATGTATATGAAAAATGTTATCTTAGCCTTTCAATATACTGATTGTGCAATCATGAAGGTGATCATGGTTCAGTTATTAACATTTTTATTTGAGCATGTATGCTTGAAGTGGATATGAAATTTTACATGTACACCCCCACACTTAAAAGAGATATGCATTGGTTAATACCTGTATATGATGTAGGTGACACACGTAGTGAAGATGCATATGATTGAGATATGACATGCTTATGGTTGTGTTAGGGTTGCATGAGTGCACATGCATTTGGCACATGTTAGCATGCTTTATAGTTTGTAACATGTGAGGTATTTGATGTCTATTAATAGGTCATGGCAAAGTTGTTTTGATATAGGCGCATACATGATATGAATGGGTGCAGCCTTAAGTTTCAATTGTTGAATCTGGGTTATGTTCAAGTGTGTGGATGTTAACACATGAAAAGGTTTCCTGTGCCTATATTGATGGGACTTGTTTATTTATCGTGCATTTATGGATTTGTTTTGAGTACATGTGCATACACAAAATCGATGTGTGTTTAGCATGTAAAATCAGGTATAAATGTCCTTATGTGCTTATGGATGATGGATGAATGCATGTGTGTTAAGTGATTACATGAAAGCGCTTACACATGGATGGTGAACACATATATATGACTGTGGAAGCTTATGCACATTGTTAACATGGTATGAATGAATGTGCATTTGGAATCATGTTGGTATTATTGCATACATTGCAAGTTGTTATGATTTTTTGCATATGGTCTAGATGAATCATCACAGGCCTGGAGAGCCTTGAGCTTGGGTTTGCTTTTTCTTTAATTGTTTAAATGTATCGCAAAAATCATACTTTATATTATTGTTCTATATTGCACTGTTCGACGTGTTTCCACGGGCTGGAGTCTCGTGATGGTTCTCGCAGAGGTTGATGCAAGCTTTTGCCTTGTTTTTGCATGTGAAACTGTAAAACTCATTAATTGGCTCATAATAAAAAGATAATGAATAAGAACAGTGTAATATACGTTCTGGGATATCTCATCTGGAGTATGGGAATCTTAGAAATCCGGTCTTGGGGAGACTGTGAGGATACAAAAACTCTGTGTGCTGTAATTTTGTCCCCAGAACCCGATATTGAGGTTCTTTCTCCTGGCCACGGTTTTAGGGAGAGTCCGCCACTTTACCCGGGAGTGGTGTGTTGGTCACAGCTGTGAGTTTGTTTTGGTACCAAGAAAGTGGCACTTGTGGGCGTGGGGTGTCCCTTGTGTCCCCGACATTAGATGTGGAGGTCTAATGTTCCGATGGATGGTGTTGTTTCCTGATATCGGTTGAGGGCTAAGCTGGAACCCAGTAATAAAATACAAATTGTGTGTTAAGCTACCCTGGGAACCTACTTGACCTCGGGGTTTGTACCCGTTTGGTGTATCCGCGGGCAACAATAATTAAAAAAAGAACTTAAATTGTATGCATTTAATAGGGCATGCATATGGAAAGGGAAACTTAAGGAAAGATAATAAGAGGATTCATGCATTACACATAAGTCATGCATTTTCCTGTTATGCATTAGAACATGCATACATTATCTGTTTTTCTTAATTGTTATATCTTTGGTGGATGCGTGATGTTTAACTTTCAATGTATGTTAAATGTCTTGTTGTACTAAAATTGTGCATCATGGTATGGTTTAATGTTTTTTTAAGCATAATGGATGTACCTTGTAGTGTGAATATGTACCTGAATTATGAATTGTCATAATTGCATTTCTTTGAATAATTGTGTGGATTTATATTGTGGTGGTGGGATATATATAAATACTGCTATTAATGTTACCTGTCAGTTAACTTCTGATAAATTGTTGATTGTCATAGTATATACCTTTGTTTATTTTTGGTATATACTGAACATCATACTTGACCCACATATCACATACTAGATTCATGATGTACCACATTAAAAGTTACAGATTTCTTACTTAGACAGTTGTAGTCTAATTCCTATAAATTTCAGGTGAAGAATTGGAGTTAGGAGCGGCTGCGGGATGAGGCTTCGATCGAGATTTTGGATTTACTGTTCCAAGAATAGTGTGAGGACTCTGATCTTAATTTTCATTGATCTTGAAATGAAAAGAATGTTTTGGTCTTGCTCCACCTGTAATGTTCTGGAATGCTTAGCCCTATGGTATGATTGGTTTCCGCTGTATTAAAAAAAAAATCCTCAAAAATCTGGGTTAAGATTTCGGGGCATTACAGTAATGGTATCAGAGCATTGGAACACTAAATCAAAGATCACGGTTGTGCCACACCCTGCGAGCGCTCTGTAAGTATAATTTATTTTGATTTTTGTATTAGCCATATTACTGGTGCTTTTTATTATGATGCTCATATTAGCATATAGGTGAATTCACGCTTACATAGTTTTATTGTAGATGAGTGTGTCGTGAATATCCGACTAAATTTCTTAGTAGACATGTGCATATGTTTTACGTCAGAATAATTAAATGTGATATGATGTCAGAATTATCAAAGCACATGAAACGATGAAATGATCTGAATGTCTTAGGTGCATATATGATTTAAATTCGGTGTGCATAACTCGAACTATGTTGAAGTTACGTACCTTGTGGTTTAGTTGATTTTTGATATATTTAAGATCACATTGTGTAGAACTCATGTTTTGGTTACACATGCTTTGAGGTTAAATTTGGAAATACAATGTTTCTAGTGGCAATGATATGATGCATAGGATAATATGCTTATGTACGATATGATTGAAATGCCACGTGATTTGAAATTTTGAAAGCATGTGATATATGCTTAAGTTCAATAGTGAACTATGATTCATGGAACCTTATTGGGGAAATGTGTGATTTTATGACTTATGTGCCATATGAAGTGATGATGCCTATTGGTGATATGTATGTCAGTGCCAATATTGGTGGCTATTGACCTTGAAAACGGTCATATGTATGTATCATTATTTTCGCACCTATTGCAGATCTTTTTCCGCAAAGGATTATCTGTGAGGGTGTGTATAACCAAGATCAGGTGATCCGGCTAGAGGGGTGGATCTTTGTGAGGAAGTGCACTGTCCAAGAGTGAGTAGCCGCAAAGACGGTGAATTCCTGTGAGGAAGTGTATTTTCAAAGACCAGGTATACCCTCTAGAGCGGTAATTCCATGTGAGGTTGTACATTTTTCAGACCAGGTGATCCGACGTGGATCTTGTTAATCTTTAATTAATAAAGAATTATGGTAAATTGTGAGGATTATCCAAGATTGATGGCGATAGCTGGACATGAATCAATAGATTTGGCTTTTAATTGTAACATAATCTGACCGTTATTGATTTTAAATCTTGCTATAATGACATGGTTGAGTCGTTTGTGGATAGAAGGGCCATTTCGTAGGAGATTTTAGACCTTGATTTGAGGTTATGTTGGGTCTTCTGTGAAAGGATAAACATTTCGAGAAATAAGAATAAGTGAAAGTTATTCAGGACAAAGAGTCTCTTAGAAATTTCGGGGACGAAATTCTTTTTAGGGGGAAAGGATGTAATAACCAAATATTTTATGCGATTTTTTATGCAATTAAGTAGAATTTATGCATTTTGGGCCTAGGATCCATTACCAGGATCCATATAAGGTAGTGGGTGATTTGGGTTTGGACCCACATTGGAGCCAATCAGCTCCAAAAATGGATCCATTATCCGGCTCCATGTGGATCTGTCACTCACGGATGACCCAGATCCATGTAGATCCGCCACGCATTGCCGACCCAGATCCACTATAATAGCGGACCCGACATCGCGGTTCCGACCCGGGCTTTATTTTATAAAACACCCGAAAACAAGAATCGTGCTTAGGGCACGATTCTTGCAAAATCGAAAGGGGAGGGGGAGGTTACAGAGGGCGTAACCGACTCCACCTTTCGCTGAGGGAGAGCCTTTGCTCGATAAAAGGGAAGGGAGAGGGTCTCGCCCTCTTTCTTTCACGCTCTCTTTCTCTCGTTCCACCTCTCTCGGCTCCCTCACAGTGGAGCAATCGATGCCGGCGACCTCGCCAACCGCGACAACCATATCTCCTCGCCGGACCGACATTGCAACTGTGGAAACAACAGGCCGACCATCGACAGCAGCCTCCCGATCGCGCCCTTTATGGCGGCAGAAGCAACCAGAGTCGGCCGACCATCGTCTTGCGATAGCTGTCTCCGATCGTTGGAAAAAGCACCGAAAAAGGTAGGATTTCTGCACTTTTCTTGTTTAGGGTTGATTGTATCTCGTGTGTGTTGTGGGTCGGTCAAGAAAGCACACCTATTGCATGCTTAGTCGTTCTTGATAGGGTTATTGGTTTAATTCTAATAGTGGACATTAGCTGTATGTAAGAGATTATTTCATTTCGTCAATGACCAGAATATTGGCAGATTTTGAGCTGTTATCAGATCTCATCTTATTTTGGTTGTGACTGATTATTGAATCTGGCTGAAGAAGTAACATGTTATCTGTTTTCTTTAAAAATTAGTTCGATTAGATACTGCACTCTTATGCATAAAATGTTATATTTCTTTTAAATTCCACCGAGGTGTGTTTCTGAACTGATTCTGTGTTTAACTGCATTCTATATTTAACAGTGTTAGCAAAAAGATAGTTTACCACAAATTTCAGGATAGCTTAATTGCTATTTTTGAAAAGATATTTAGCTGGAAACAAATCGGTTAGAACAAAATCTTAAGTTATATGATACTTTTGTTAACAGAGCAACTAGGTCATATTTATCAGATAGATAACTAGGATGGGTACTCATGTTTAGTATATGGGGAGCAATGGGTATAACATATGACAAGAAAATTTTGGGAATTAGTTGGATGTTTAGCTAGGAGGATAGCGGGTTCGGGATTGGTAAAGCGACTATCGTCCCTAGCATATGCAGAAACTCATCTTTCTGTCGGATGTATATGAAAAATGTTATCTTAGCCTTTCAATATACTGATTGTGCAATCATGAAGGTGATCATGGTTCAGTTATTAACATTTTTATTTGAGCATGTATGCTTGATGTGGATATGAAATTTTACATGTACACCCCCACACTCAAAAGAGATATGCATTGGTTAATACCTGTATATGATGTAGGTGACACACGTAGTGAAGATGCATATGATTGAGATATGACATGCTTATGGTTGTGTTAGGGTTGCATGAGTGCACATGCATTTGGCACATGTTAGCATGCTTTATAGTTTGTAACATGTGAGGTATTTGATGTCTATTAATAGGTCATGGCAAAGTTGTTTTGATATAGGCGCATACATGATATGAATGGGTGCAGCCTTGAAGTTTCAATTGTTGAATCTGGGTTATGTTCATGTGTGTGGATGTTAACACATGAAAAGGTTTCCTGTGCCTATATTGATGGGACTTGTTTATTTATCGTGCATTTATGGATTTGTTTTGAGTACATGTGCATACACAAAATCGATGTGTGTTTAGCATGTAAAATCAGGTATAAATGTCCTTATGTGCTTATGGATGATGGATGAATGCATGTGTGTTAAGTGATTACATGAAAGCACTTACACATGGATGGTGAACACATGTATATGACTGTGGAAGCTTATGCACATTGTTAACATGGTATGAATGAATGTGCATTTGGAATCATGTTGGTATTATTGCATACATTGCAAGTTGTTATGATTTTTTGCATACGATGCAGCGATGGTCTAGATGAATCATCACAGGCCTGAAGAGCCTTGAGCTTGGGTTTGCTTTTTCTTTAATTGTTTAAATGCATCGCAAAAATCATACTTTATATTATTGTTCTATATTGCACTGTTCGACGTGTTTCCACGGGCTGGAGTCTCGTGATGGTTCTCGCAGAGGTTGATGCGAGCTTTTGCCTTGTTTTTGCATGTGGAACTGTAAAACTCATTAATTGGCTCATAATAAAAAGATAATGAATAAGAACAGTGTAATATACGTTCTGGGATATCTCATCTCGAGTATGAGAATCTTAGAAATCCGGTCTTGGGGAGACTGTGAGGATACAAAAACTACGTGTGCTGTAATTTTGTCCCCTGAACCCGATATTGAGGTTCTTTCTCCTGGCCACGGTTTTAGGGAGAGTCCGCCACTTTACCCGGGAGTGGTGTGTTGGTCACAGCTGTGAGTTTGTTTTGGTACCAAGAAAGTGGCACTTGTGGGCGTGGGGTGTCCCTTGTGTCCCCGACAGTAGATGTGGAGGTCTAATGTTCCGATGGATGGTGTTGTTTCCTGATATCAGTCGAGGGCTAAGCTGGAACCCAGTAATAAAATACAAATTGTGTGTTAAGCTACCCTGGAAACCTACTTGACCTCGGGGTTTGTACCCGTTTGGTGTATCCGCGGGCAACGGTAATTAAAAAAAGAACTTAAATTGTATGCATTTAATAGGGCATGCATATGGAAAGGGAAACTTAAGGAAAGATAATAAGAGGATTCATGCATTACACATAAGTCATGCATTTTCCTGTTATGCATTAGAACATGCATACATTATCTGTTTTTCTTAATTGTTATATCTTTGGTGGATGCGTGATGTTTAACTTTTAATGTATGTTAAATGTCTTGTTGTACTAAAATTGTGCATCATGGTATGGTTTAATGTTTTTTTAAGCATAATGGATGTACCTTGTAGTGTGAATATGTACCTGAATTATGAATTGTCATAATTGCATTTCTTTGAATAATTGTGTGGATTTATATTGTGGTGGTGGGATATATATAAATACTGCTATTAATGTTACCTGTCAGTTAACTTCTGATAAATTGTTGATTGTCATAGTATATACCTTTGTTTATTTTTGGTATATACTGAACATCATACTTGACCCACATATCACATACTGGATTCATGATGTACCACATTAAAAGTTACGGATTTCTTACTTAGACAGTTGTAGTCTAATTCCTATAAATTTCAGGTGAAGAATTGGAGTTAGGAGCGGCTGCGGGATGAGGCTTCGATCGAGATTTTGGATTTACTATTCCAAGAATAGTGTGAGGACTCTGATCTTAATTTTCATTGATCTTGAAATGAAAAGAATGTTTTGGTCTTGCTCCACCTGTAATGTTCTGGAATGCTTAGCCCTATGGTATGATTGGTTTCCGCTGTATTAAAAAAAAAAATCCTCAAAAATCTGGGTTAAGATTTCGGGGCGTTACAAATGCAGATCCAAACTTTTTCGTTCTTTTTAGGAACTGCCACGATATTTGCCAACCAATCGGGGTAATCAATGGCCCGGATGAAGCCTGCTTTTAACAAATCTTTTAGTCCTTCCTTGACCTGTTGCTCAATTTGAGGGTCCAATTTCCTCAGTTTCTGCTTGATTGGTCTGGAATCTGGTTTCAACTTGAGTCGATGCTCAACCAACTTGGGATCTAATCCTGACATATCTTCATAAGTCCAGGCAAATACTTTTTTATGCTGCTTAAGAAATTGGATGAGTCTTGCTTTCGCTTCTGCTTTTAGGCCCAAACCGATTTTGAGAATTTTCGGATCATCTTCTGAACCAATGTTGATATCCTCAGTTGGATCTTAAACCAAAGATGATGGTTCATCCTGCTTCTGAATGTGAACAAATTCTGACTATTCTTAGATAGTGGAATCAAATTCTACTAGTTCTTCGGTTTGCTCCGCTGCCTGGCTGACCTCTGCTCTTTTTATCTCAGGAATCCTTGCCAATTTTAAATATTTGGGGTTGATAATGAATTTCTTCATCGATTCAAGAGTTAATGGTCTTGAAAATGTAAGAAAGGTTTTTAAGAGAAAGTCCAAGACGAGTTTTTGTACAAAGCAAAGGCTAATGACGCAAACAAAATATAAGAAAGAATGATAGATGCCCAAATATGAAGAGAAGATTGATCTTTCTTTGATTGAAATATAATATTTAGAAGACTTGACAAAAGATGGGACTGTGTCGTCCCTACAAGAGTTAACTGAAAGATCAGGAATGGAAAAAGCAAGAAAAACTAAGGCATCATCTTCTCATTGGCTTCCTCTGACAAAAACTGTTTTTTTACTAGAATCTTGGCCGGTGAACCCCAACCCTGAACTGTCTGCATGCTGAACGGGAATGATAGGTGATTGCACTTTTGGAAGTAGTATTTTTAAAACACTATTTTCAATGAAATACTTAAGAAATCGTCAACCAAAGATATAAAAACCGACTTTCCACAGAGTGGCGAGTACGGGTCGAATCCACAAGGAACAGGATACATTCTGAGATACTTTTAAAATAACACTTTATTAATATAATAAAGTTTATAATCTATGTCAATGTTTACAAGTTACATTAAATAACAGTCTAAACTATGAAAATAAACTAAAATAGGAGGCTAAGTCTTCAATAGGTCTCCAGGGGCAAAACTGTCTTTTCACCACAAGTGCAGTCGCACGTTATAATTGAATTACACCTGTGAACCTGTTCTAACTTATCAACCTCCAGGGCGATCCAACGACTTAGGGGGAGAAAAGAGCAGACTTTGCTTGACTTCGCACCGTTCGGAACCTCGTTGATGCTGTCTAACATCTCTTTGTTGTACTTTTACAGGGATCCACAGGTGGTGGTGTTCCGGGACGAGGAAGAAGAAGAAGCAGTGGTGAAGATGTGTAGAGGGTTGTACGGGGGTAGAGACGGCCATGGAGAAGTAGACGACACCCCTACCATGGCTAGAACACTCAAATGCTGCAAATACCTGCAAAAGACAACCTCAATGATTAGTTTCAGCAGGGGGAGAAGAAAGACAAGATGTGAAAAGAAAAGAATGGAAGAAGATGATGGCGTCTCCATTGAAGATGAGCTTCATGGATGAGGAAGAAGATGGATGAGAGGGGCGGCTGGGTGGAAGTGGAGGTGAGCTAGAATCGTGCCCCTAGGGCACGAAAATCAAAGCAAAGACAGTATGGGTTGGGCGTCCCTCTCCCTTTTCACGATTTTGGCTATTTCAGGCATTTTACAAAAACAAGTTTAAAAAGAAAATATTTATTGGGTGCCTCTTTCTGCAGGGGTTTTTTAGAAAAGTATTTATGAAAAACTCAAATGGGCTGGAGCTGGGTTGAATCCATGTAATTTGACCTGAATCCAAGATCCAAATGGGCGTCTGGATCCAAATCTTCTAAATTGGCTCCGAGATTTGACCCGTTACACTGTAAATGCATTAATTTCCTCAAATTAACTCCGATTTCGATGAAATTCGAACCAGAGCTCTATAATAACATTATGCACCTAAGTGTATGCTCTTAACCTATAGATGATGCATTTATGCAGTGAAAACATATTAATAAAACGTATAATTTATGCATCATCAAATACCCCATGCTAGAATAATTGCTAGTCCCTAGCAATACACTCTACCATGCAATGAAAATATGGACTACCCAATAATCATGAAAGCTCTTATTAAATAAAAAAATAAACTAAAAAAACTAACTCACTTTCGTAGGAATCACGGTTGCATTTAGCACATGCAACAAGCCCTTTAAACCCCTGGGTTACCCCAGTGGACGAGTAAGGTCTCGTGAGGGTTTGCAGAGATGCTACCCACAAACATTAATAACATGCATGAATGATTTTTCAGAAATAATAGGCAATTAAGAACTCATTGTAAATATATATTTCATGTAATCTACATTTTCAAAACAACTTCAGAAATTTCTATGCCACCACAGTAAAAATCATTTTTCTTTCACTTCTCTAAAACTGTAATTATTTATGAATTTTCTCAGAAAGTCAAGTATTCTCATGTTTTACTAATTTATCCTCACTTGTATATTTTCTGCACAGTATTCAATAATTATTCTAAGCAATGAAATTTTCTCTTTCAGCTCATTCTTTTTCTTTTGATATTCAAATTTCCACTCTTTTTCATTCTTCTAACTTGAGCACTGTTTTGAATATCAAGTCTTGTAACCCATGTAGCGAGCTTTGGGTCAGTGACTCCCAGGTCAGACAACCTTAGGGCACCAGATACAGAGTATCCCTCGGACTTAATTGCTCGAGTCACTAAACCTTTTATTCTAATAGTTTACGTATAGTCTTCCTCTCATCATGTGCAATGTCTCTATCTCTTAGGCTTTCTATACAGTCCATGTAACAAGTTTTCGAATCAGTGGCTCCCAAACCAGATGGCTTTAAGGCACCAGGTGTAAAACACCCTTCAGACTCTACTTACTCGAACTCCAAAGGCCACATATATCGACTAGACAAGAAGATGATCTCCTTCGTTATCCATTTCGTAAAGAGACTCACACACTTCAATTCGTGTCTGAGTTCCACTACTAGGACTCGCGAAGACATCCACAACTAAACGTTGCTCTATCTATTAAGCTCATTCTTCAAAACATTATTCAATTGCATACTTTTTCTCATAAAACACACTGTGCATACTTATACTACAGTGATTCACAACTTTATAACAATCAGATACTATTTTTTCTTTACACTATTTCATAAACAACTACTCTATTTAAATCAGATCAGAAAAAAAAATTCACATGGGGCTTATACATTTCTAAATTGTCAAATCATGCAGAAAAACAATCATAAATGCTATAAATAATTCTTAAAAGACCTACTTTTATGAGTTTTAAGCTATCAGACATGAAGAAATTTTTTTAAAAATTTTGTGCATCTAAACCATCCCCCCATGCTTGAATGACATTATCCCTAGTGGCATACAGAATAATGCAATCATGCAATGTAGATGCACACTAAAGAACAATAAAATGAATAAGGAGAAAGGATTGATACAACCTGGCATGCTCGAGCCATCTGAAGTTATCGATTGACTGGACTTCGCACCACCACTATGCATGTACAGATACATAATTTTCTACACATCTGGTCAATGTTCTTCTTCTTGAAGGCTTCTTCATGACTGGTTACTTGAACTCATACATTGATGGATCGGATGTTCATACATGTAAAAAATGAAATCCAAAACAAAAAATGAAATCAAAACATAATTCAGAACAAAACAAATAAACAATAACTACTTTATTCTAATGTACATATGATACATCCTAACTTTCACTTAATACAATAAAAACACTAGTTATGTTAAACAGCTAAACTATGTTAGAAGTATTCTATAAATGCAATTAGTAAACCTAAATCTCGATCTAAATCAGTAAAACAATGAACACAATAGCAGCTAACCTATGTTAGAATTAAACTAAGATAATCAATCTAATCTAAATTAACAAATTAGCAGTTAATCTATGTTAAGCTATGTCAGATTAATCTACTTTACGAAATAAAAAAAACAATTCTACTCTAAATCAGAAGTTAAATAACTAAACTATTTTAAACTATGTTAAAGCTATCTAATTACTCTATGAAAACAATTCTAATCTAAAACACAATATTAGTAAATACAGGAAAACACTATTATTTTATCTAAGACTCACCTGTTTAAATAATCATTAAAGCATGGAATTCAGTGAATCCTAAGAAAAACAGCATGTGCATCCTATATTTTTCTAACTATGTTAATTCTAAAAACAATTAACTAAAATAACTAAACTAAACACATATATTAATAAAATGATATCTCAGAAATAATCAGAATATATTACCAAGGCTAGAACACTCCAATGCTGCAAATATTTGCAAAAGACAACCTCAATGATTAGTTTCAGCAGGGGGAGAAGAAAGACAAGATGTGAAAAGAAAAGAATGGAAAAAGAGGATGGCGTCTCCATTGAAGATGAGCTTCATGGATGAGGAAGAAGATGGATGAGAGGGGCGGCTGGGTGGAAGTGGAGGTGAGCTAGAATCGTGCCCCTAGGGCATGAAAATCAAAGCAAAGACAGTATAGGTTGGGCGTCCCTCTCCCTTTTCACGATTTTGGCTATTTCAGGCATTTTACAAAAACAGGTTTAAAAAGAAAATATTTATTGGGCGCCTCTTTCTGCATGGGGTTTTTAGAAAAGTACTTATGAAAAACTCAAATGGGCTGGAGCTGGGTTGAATCCATGTAATTTGACCCGAATCCAAGATCCAAATGGGCGTCTGGATCCAAATCTTCTAAATCGGCTCCGAGATTTGACCCGTTACACTGTAAATGCATTAATTTCCTCAAATTAACTCTGATTTCGATGAAATTCGAACCAGAGCTCTATAATAACATTATGCACCTAAATATATGCTCTTAACCTATAGATGATGCATTTATGCAGTGAAAACATGTTAATAAAATGTATAATTTATGCATCATCAATAGGCTCTACTATGTCATCCTCATTTTTCCCTATGCCTTGGAATGGCTGATATCCATGTTTTATCAATAGATCAAATCCTTTTCTGGCTTTGAAAAATTGTAGAAATAAAGGATAATCTCTGAAGGAGGTGTAGTTGATACGTCCTCCTAATTTGAAGAAACAAGGTCCCTGCCATTGGACTATTGCTGCCATATTTTCTTTTTCCAGGACATCTTTCAGCTTCAGCATCTCTAAGCTCTCGCTGAGGTTGATTTCATCTACTTCCCGGATGCTTGGAATATCTGCCGTAAATGTTGGGCGGGGAATCATAGGCTGTGGCAGCCTTTCTTCGGGATCCTCTCCTAGAATGGTGGTAATCATTCCTCCCTTAGACCGTTTTATGCATCGATGGAGGGTTGATGGAACGACATTGGCATTATGGATCCATGTTCGTCCCAACAGAAGATTGTAAGTTGGCGGCACGTTGACAACATGGAATAAGACTGTGTGCACTGAATAATTAATAAAGATTTTCAAAAAGATTTTACCCTTAGCGGTCTATCCGTGATTGTCGAAGCCATAGATGGTAATAGAATCAGGCACATATTCCTCTTCTTTCAATCCCAAGGCCTTCATTGTTATCTCTAGGCAAATGTTAAGGCTGTTGCCTCCATCGACAAGTACATGCGGGACAGTCATGCCCCTGGTCCTTACCACGATGTATAATGCATTGTTGTGAAAAGAATGAGGCTTTGGCAGATCCTCATCTAAAAAGGTGATAGGCGCATTAGTCATCGCCTGATTCACGATTTGTGTCATATCTTCTGGCGTAGTGCCTGGCTTCACCTTAATCTTTCTCAATAAATCATCTAACTTCTCTTGATGCTTAGGAGAATCATGAGCTAATTCAAAGATGAAAATGTTGGAGAGCCCTGTAATCGGCTTTTGGGGATTATTGGCCCGCTCTTCTGCTGCCTTAGAGGTTTCTGCTTCCTCTGCGCAGGCTTCTTTCTTAAGAAATCTTTTTGGAAAAACTTGAGTTTTTTCACTCTCAACTGATATGTTCCTTTGGTTTAAAAATGAGAAGATAGTCATCTTCTTAGATGTAGGTTGATCCTGATGTAGAACCATTACCTAATGCTGGAGACTTAGGTCTTTAGTGGAGCATGGATGTATATGGCTTTGTGGAAGGAATAAATGTTCTAAAATGGATGCGGCGGAATGTTTTGGGAATGGGGTGGAAAGGATTTTCATTTTGCCTTCCTCTTCATCTTCTATGAGGATGCTCTTATCACTGCAGTCCTGGATCAAATGTTTCAGGACGAAGCAATATTCTGTATCATGCCCTGTCGCCTTGTGGAACTTGCAATATTGTTCCTTGAACCTTCCCGTGATCACTGGCGGATCTGCAACTTTCGGAAGTTTCACCATTCTGTGGGACAATAGGTATTCCAGAACCTTTTCCAGAGGCTGGTCCAAGGGAGTAAATTTTCGATCCCTACTCCAGTTGATATGCTTGGGCTTTTCCTGAAGATCCCCTTTTTATTGAGGACCGCTTGAGAGAGGCTTATCATTGTTCTTGAAGAACTTCCCTTTTCTACCTCTGATCTGCTCAAGCTTCGTGTCACTGCTATTGTCATTTTTGCTGCTACTGCCCTGATTGTCACCTGGAGCATCAGCCGAGTACGTAAAATGTGCTTTCTTATTTGGATCCTGAACATTCTTGGCCAGAGTGACGCCTTCATACTTTTCATTCTCTACCCCAATTTCGAGCCATTCTGCTCGCTCTGTTAGTTCAATAAATGACTTGGATGGGTATGAAAAGATGAGGTTTTTCAAAGGCTGAAAGAAGTTATTGAGGATAATTTGAAGGGCATGCTCCTCAGAAATGGGATTTCTCATCTTATTACAAATACTCCTCCACTTGTGGATGAAATCTCTGGCTCTTTCATTGGGTTTCTGCTTGAGGTTGCACATATGATTGAGCATGGGCAGAGCTTCTGTATTGAACAGAAAGCGCTCGATAAACATATTAACTACTTTATCAAAATCCCTTAGCTCAATGGGATTGATGTGCTCAGCGTACCACTTGGCAGCTATCCCCTCCAAACTGCAGGGAAAACATAGGAAGAGGGCTCAAATATCCTCGCTGAACCTGGCACATTTTGCGAAAAACATGGCCAAATGAGCTTTAGGATCATTGGTTCCGTCGAACTTAATGAATTTCCGGGGGAGGTTTTCCAGATTGTTATCCCCTTCTAAGCCAAGGTAAAAATTCTGCATGGTGTATGACATCTTTCCCTTGTCCCAGATTTGCAGATCCTTGACTATCTTTGTCAATGCCTGAATGGGATCTTCTGCGGGTGCCCCGTACTTGGGTTTGCTTACTAGCACAGGCTCTTCAACTGTTCTCTTAGGCTGCCGCATATGCTTGAAAATATAAATCAGCTGCTCTTCTTCTTCAGAGTTCTCTTCTGCCGATTCTGAATCTTCCGAGGTGATGTCACGTTGTACTTTCTGTTTACTGATTTTGACAGGCTTTTTCATGGGCTTTTTCTTAATCTTGCTTTTAGCAGCGGCTTTCTTTGGACTAGCCTTAGCCTGCTCAGCCATCATTTTGGACATCATCTTTTGAAAAACTCTGTACATAGAAGGATCAACATCACTCTCGTCCCCTGAGTCGTGTTTCT
This sequence comes from Nuphar pumila, assembly GCF_984573655.1. Classification (NCBI taxonomy): domain Eukaryota; kingdom Viridiplantae; phylum Streptophyta; class Magnoliopsida; order Nymphaeales; family Nymphaeaceae; genus Nuphar; species Nuphar pumila. The sequence continues at coordinate 49,905,800 of NC_143265.1, read as the reverse complement.
TGGATAATTTGGGAGAGTTCATTTCTTCTTGCTCGTTGTCACTGTGCTGCTGAACAGTCTGCTTACCTGCTCTCGTCTGAACCATTTTGGGATGCCAAAGTTTTCCTGCAGAATACGGGAATGGTTAGAGTATGGAAGAAACTTTTTGCAAACCACAATTTTTGAGGAAAGAATGAAGGGTTTTGGTAGACAATTTTAAGAGATTATCCTGTTACCCGAGATTAGGTCATCACAAGACTTGTGATAATTGTGTTTTCATTTTTATGATAATGGAGAAATGTGCCTTGTTACCTAAGCAAGGTCGTCAACCATGATAAAAGATATTGAAGAAGAATAGAAGGAATGTCCCATTTACCTGGGATTGGGTTGTCACCAAAATCATGACCATTTGTGCTATAAAATAAAATTTGGCCAAAAAAGTAATTTTTATTGATAGTAATATTCAAAGACAAAGAGAAGGTGGGCAGACAGTTTGTCACCACTCTTGATATTCAGAAGATACATTGATCCTGGAAATACAGATAGAGAAATGAAGGAATCCCAAGTATATTTGGTGACATGGTATGCCCCACACCACTGATTCGACTGTAGGTTGAATTCTGGCATGTTGCCCGTCAGTAAGCGGATGTTGGCACGAACCTGCCGCTGCAAAAACTGTATGAGACATCTTTCTGGTTGATAATCAACACAGAAGAAGGGGCCAAGCAATCTGTAAAGCTTGCCGCAAGCATAGGTGTAACGAGGAACTGTCTCTTTTCTGTCGAAAAAGTCCCAAACAATCTCCTCCTGATGCAATTTCTCAATCAAGGCTCGACACTGAATGGCCGTCTTTGGCTGCTTACTGCTGAATCTGAAGGAACTGGCCTTTGATGAAACATGTCGCAGGAACCATGACTGCAGAGCATAAGTGCATCCTTCTACTAGAATGGTCTCTCCGAGGGCAAATCGAGCCAAGCATCGATAAAGAAAGGCTAAAGCTGCCATAGAGACTGAAAGCTGACAGGTCTGCTTGCTTCCCCATCTTCGAAAGAGTTGGACAACTTTGATATCTATGAAATTCTGACCATCTTGGAAGAAAGCTAGTCTCACTGTGCATAGGATCATTGCATGTTGAATTCTGTCTTTTCCTGCTCGAGACAAAGTGTCAACCTCTTCGTAAGCTCCGTACTTGCGATAGAGTCCGAACAGGTCAATGAGCTGATTTCCATTGATCTCAGTGAGAGACCAGGATCCGCTTCTTGTTGCTCGGACCAAAGCTTCTCGAACATCTACCCCTTTGATGTTGATCAGGAACTGCTGCTCGACAGGATCATCTGACTGACCAGCTGGTTCGGGCAATCCCATAATATCACTGAATTCATCCATTAGTAGAGTCATCTCTCCCCATGGAAACCAAAATGTGCAGGTACGTGGATTTCACCGTTCTGCCATAGACTGAATTAGACTTTCATTGATGGTTCGTTTGCCCACTGCCGATGCCATCTCCAACCCATAGTCATCCAAGTGATCTGGGAACATCTGTGAGAAGGTGGCGAACCAAGAATAATACCACCGAGGGAAGAAAGGATGAGACTGGATGACCCGATGATCCGGGGATCCATCTTGTATTTGATAGAAGACATGATCTCTGGGAAAGACAACATCGAGAGAATTGGATGTCATTTGGAATAATACTGGGGCAAAGAAGAGATGAGGAGAATTAGATAGAATGCAGGACTTACAGATAGACTCTTGAAGATACAAACCTGGAAATTTTTGAAAGATCGAGGGAAAAAAAATTTTAAAGGAATTTTCCAGGGTTCTGAAGAAAATTTGATAAAAAAGAGAAAATAAATATAAGTTGAGGAAAATATACACCTGGGGTTTTTTAAAGTGAGGGGAAGTTTTGAAATACACCCAGGGTTTTTGAAAAGGTTTGATATATATATATATATATATATATATATATATATATATATATAAGAAAAATAAGAGAAACATCGCATCACAAAAGCTGCATAAACAAGTATGCGCACACAGCACTCCCTAAAGGCTGACTCTAAATGCAATATTTTGAAATGGCTTGTAGGACCTTAATCCTAACTCTAAGGTTTTAGATCATCTGATTCCAATCAAGATATGCCGATATACTCAAGCCGAAGCTCGAAGTACATGGCAGAAAAATATTTCTCTGGTTCTAAGGTAATGGCTTCCCAACATCCTTGAGCACCTACCGATATACCTCGGACTATGGCCTTTAGGTACGTGGTAGGGGGCGCGAACCCAAATAGGTGGTCCAGTTGTGAGGCTCTCTCCTGAACTATGGTTCAGTGAGACAACCCAGCAACGTGAAGACCGAGACAATATAGGTAGGGAGATTTTCAAAAGCATGCTCAACATGAAAGAAATCAGATGGCTCTAATGCAAGTCCTAAAGAGATAGATTAAAATGAAAAGAAGCATACACTTGCATACATTGTTTGCATTCAATCCCTAGAATTGAGGAGAGTTATATTTCAGGCCTAAGTCTAATGTGAGCATGGAATAATCTCTTCAATATGGTCCTACCAAACCATACTTATATCCTATATGCATTATGTCAGCTTAGGACACAGTCTAGGTTCCTAAGGTTTGCATGGAAATGAAGCTGACATTTATAGAATAAAAGACTTAGATAATATCATAGCAAAAAGAAAAAGGCATAAATTTTGATCAGACGAAGAAGAGGTCCCATCTTGGTCGCCAAATTTGTGATCATCGCAAAATTTTCCTCTCTTGGTATTTCTCTCTCTTCCTTTTCCTTTCTAATCCCTATTTCCTCCTTTTTGAAGAGAGAAAATAAAAGACAGAAAAGAAGAGAGAAGAGAAAAGAAAAAGAAGAGAAAGATGAACTTTTTTGTGGGGTCTCACTTGACCTTAACTTTGAAGATATTTAAGAAAATAACTCGCCTCCGTTTTGAAATATTTGCGGGAAAACTGGGAGACGGGATTCGCTCATCGGTACGAGGTTCGACCGTTCATGGCGCCTTTACCAGGGGTAATCGAACCAAGGGTCGAATTCATGCCTTTTTGCTTTGCTAAAAGATTATCTAAGAATTTATTCTAAGTCTAAATGCACAAAGAATCATGCTTGTGCAATGCAAGGATGTATGCTCTTTTTGAAAAATGATTTGGAAATCTCCAAGTGTTTCTGAGATGAATTTGAAAATAGATTGAAGAAATGGTTTCAAACTTAGAATTTAAGATTAAAGTTCTAAGTTTTTGGAATAATCAGAGTTTGAGAAAAATAAATCTGGACTTCGAAAGGAATGTCTTTGAAGTTGAGATAAAAGGAGAAGGAAATTTCAAAGTCATAAATGGACTCTAAATTAGAATCTTAAAGCTGGATGAATGTTTGAAATGGAATTGAATTCTTGTTTTGAAGTTTGAAATCAGAATGAGATTTGAGAAATCCAAATAGAATTGAGAGATGAAATTGGTTTTTTTGGAATTTTGGGAATCAAGATGAGCTTGGATTTTGAAATTTGGAATGAAATGAAATTGTATTTGAAATTTGGAATTGGAAATAGAATTTAATTTGAAATTTGGGATTCAAGATGGAATTTGAATCCAAAGTCTGGATCCTAAATAGAGTTGAAATCCAAGATGAAATTGAATTCTGGATTTAGAATCCTAAATGAGAATTGAATCTGAACTCTAAGATCCAATGATGGAATCTAGATCTGAAGTCTGAGATCCAAGATGGAAGTGGATTCTGGATCCTAAAATGGATTTTGGATCTAAAGTCTGAGATCCAAGGTGAAGTTGGATTCTGGATCCTAAAATGGATTTTGGATCTAAAGTCTGAGATCCAAAAAGTGAGATTACACTTGAAAATCTGGATTCAAGTTGGGATTGAGATCTAACTTTGGATTTGGATTTTGAAAGTCCAAATGGTACTTTTGAAGATGGATCTGGGTTTTTGAAAACCCAGATCGAATTCAAAACTTTAGGAAGAGTCAAGTTTTGAGATTCAGAATCAATCTCAAACCTTGATTTTGAATTTGAAGATAAGAAGATTAACTTGTTTTTTTTTTTAATTTTGAAGATGAATCAGAAACTTCAAAGTTAAATTGAACTTTGAATTTTGAATTGAATTTGAAATTTGAATACAAGATGATTTTAAAATTTCAAAATCAAATTGAACTTTGAAATTGAACTTTTGAATCTTGAAATGAGATAGAATTGAATTTGAAATTATAAATAAGACTTGATCTGAGAAATGAAGAAAAAAAAATCACTAGAAATTTTGAAAAGGGAATTTTGAAAATATGATGCAATTCTATCCTAAATGATGAATGAAGTTAAAGGATTGGATTTTGAAAATCATATTTTATTCTTTAAATGAATGTAAACAAGATTAATGATATAATACACTCCTGACTATGGTCATTGAATGTATTATATAATAATTGCATTCAAATTCAGGTGAAGAATCAAGCATATTTTGGTGCTTTTATAGGGTTTAGAATAAATTCTCAATATATCCTGACTATGGCCATTGATATATGTATTGAATCAATTTTGAACTAAACTCTGATAAAAGAGGAAAATATTTAGGAAAATATGATGATTTTTTGAAATAGGATCCAGTGTGGATCCAATGTAACGACCCCAACTCCTAGCTTTGAAAAATGCGGAATATTTTTTTTTTTTTGAAAGAGTCGCGGAAAACTTCCCAGAGACCTGGGGTCCCTACAGTTCCAATTTCAGTTGGATAACCACACACCACAAAGCAACTTACATTTATCAATCATAACCAATCCACTGAACTCTTTTATTAATGAATCAATAAGAGTAATATGTTCAATGTCAAAAGTGAAATATCAAATTGCAGGAAATCAGAAGAACTAAAAGAAAACGCAGGTAGAGTCACTCTGTCCGTAAGTGAAGCCGTCTGAAATAAATGTGACCCTCGTATCCCTCAGAAGCAAGTCGACTTCACCGATCACCTGTGCCTGGGAAAAACCAATAAAATAAGAGGGTCAAAAATCCGAAGAATTCTGCGTACAGGTTTCCCTAATGAATCAAATAAGAAAAAGAGCATAAATAAGATCCATGTAATAATTTGAGGAATACGATTATAATCAATTCCTAAGTCAATTAATCATTCATGCATAATTAAACATTAACAGGAGGGAACACGAAATATGTAACATTGATCACAACTTAATCAATAAGGCAATTAAAGGTAAAAGAGGTCAACATCATACAATAATCAACATAAACAACCAAGTGAACAGGTAAACATGCATGAACTAATGCAGAGCAAGAATATGCATGATTTATGTACAATGCATGAACCATTTATTATCTTTCATTTAAGCTTTTTTCTTTCCATATGCATGTCCTATTAAATGCACACAATCTTTAAGTTCCTCTTTTTTTATTTTATCATTGCCCGCGGATACACCAAACGGGTACAATCCCCGAGGTCAAGTAGGGTTCCCGGGGTAGCTTTACACACAATTTGCATTTTATTACCGGGTTCCAAACTTAGCCCTCGACCGATATCAGGAAACAGCACCATCCATCGTAACCTTGGAAAACAGCATCCAAAGTCGGGGACACCAGGGAAAACAGCATCCACTGGCGCCACTTTCTTGGTATACCAAAACAAACTCACAGTTGTGACTAACACACCACTCCCGGGTAAAGTGGCGGATTCTCCCTAAAACCGTGGCCAGGAGAAGAACCTCAATATCGGGTTCAGGGGCAACAAAACGCACACGGAGTTTTTGTATCCTCACGGTTTCTCCTAAACCGCAATATCCAAGATTCCCACGCTAAAGCAGGGACATCAAGGAGAAAGTGAATTACACTGTTCTTTATTTTCTTTTATCTGGTTATTAATTCATTTCTTTTACGTTTGCAAATTTACATGCAAAATTAATAACATAAGCTTGCACATCAGCATGCTAAGCTTTTCACGGGACCACCGCCCATGACAACATAGAACAGTGTGGTAAAACAACAAATCTCACATTTGATTTGTTGAAATGCATCAAAATAACTAAATCAGAGAACGACTAGTTCTCGAGGCTCACCCAGCCCCTGATGATCCAATTGACCATCAATGCATTCATAAACAAAAATCATCAATTACATGCCTCTCTGCATAATTTTCCACATGTTTTCGATGTATATTTATGACAAGTTTTAAAGATGTGCATGAAACAATAATATATTTATGTATGTGCATGAGTTCACTATTCCTATGCATGTGCTTTTATGAAATCATTTCATACACATGCATTCATTTATGATTCATAAGTACATGTGGACAATCAAGCAGTATTATACATGTTACACACACATCGATTTCATGTATGTATATGCACTTAAACAAATTTTTCGATAGCATAATACTTAGGCATATCAGATCAAATCAATGCATATGAACAATCTCATTCATAACATGTATTAAAATTACCCTAGATGCATATAACTAAATCTGGAAATTTAACTTGCAAATTTAAAGATCTAGCTCTAGAATAATAACACTAAGTGTTAAAGTATACACTTGATATATATATTTTTCACAGTTCCAATATATATTTCCTATGCTAAACAACAACCTATCTCGACCATAATAGGCTTTCTAAACATAATGCAGATAAAACCCTCGAGTTGTTTGACAATCATGTTTCAACCCAAAGTTTGACATAATAGAAAAAGTTGGGTATTGACCTGCGGTTTAGAATTGATACACACCATAATAACCTTGGAACAGTGAACACAACAAAGCTATAGTGATTAGGATTTCATTAATCAACTAGATATTTATACCTGCTCTAATAAGCCACACTAGGTAGGTACTATTCCCACACCATGAGCATATAAAAATCTGAGGATGTAAAAGAATTCAGAACATATGTGATTTCTAGCAAGGTTGTTAAATCAGCTCCTGCAAGGGTCTGGATATCAAAGCTTCAGAACATATGTTTTATATTCATTAGCAGGAGTTAAAAATTTATACCACGACTTTACATGTTAATAACTAAAACCCACCACTCAGATTATCTATCTATTTTCCTGTTCAATTAACCATCTCAGTAGACGAGAAGAAACTCCCGAGGTGGAGCCTGTACAATAAGTATTCTCCACAACAACCAAACTGAACCATGAAGCCAACAACACCCAATTCAAATGGCTTGCACAAAGAATCTTTGTGAACATGCCAGATATCGTGCGTGTAGTTTTCTTGAACGAGTTGTTTTATCTCCAATGTTGCCCCAATTTGTAACAATAGTTGAAATTCAATAAATGGGGGAAAGGAGATTTCATGCATATTAAATGAACAAATGTTCTGATCTTTCTAAATTATTCATAAAGAGCCCTCTCTGTCTTTCAATGTCTCACGAACCACTGTCAGCTGATCAAATAAAAGACAGGCATGGATTGACTATTGCCCTTACACCTTTGTAACCACTAGGAGTATACATTTTAAATTGTTAACCATCAGCTGCCAATGAAAGAGTAAAAACTTCCAAATATCTACAGCAGTGGACAACTCAAAGTTATGAAACAGGACACCATCCACGAAAGTCAAATATGACTATACTGATACTGAATTTTTTTATAAGACAAATAGGTGGCAGATTCATTAACACACAACGTTAGAATAAAAAAAAAAGACTCTCCCAAGTGATGTGATCTTCAGAACTAAAATGAACATGGTAGGAAAATGCAAGAAGTGCGGTCCAGAGAGGCCTTTTTGGATGGATAAATACAACTGAAAGATTGGTCATCCCTATCAACGTTAAAAACCAAGCATACACATGGCTATTACAACATTCAACTCACCAATCTGTCGATTTGGGGTTTCTGGCGCCTCAAACCCCCAAATCCGCCTCTCTCTAATGATTTCCCTAAACTATTCCATGGAAAACAAATTTGCACTCTTTCTCTCACTCGAAATCAAGAGGAAAACCCGTACCTTTTTCGCTGGTTTTTCGGCGATCGGAGGCACGTACGCACAGTCGGCTGGGGCTGCTCCTTGCTGCTGTCGTGACGAGGAGCTCGCTGGAGGTCGGCGATGGCTGCTAGTTGCCGCAGCTCGCCGGCGACCTCTTCTTCTTCCGGCACACTGAACTCGACAGAGAGAGGGAGAGAGAGATGAGGGGCGAGATGAGGGAAGGGAGAAACAAGGGAGACGAGGGAAGAGGGTGAGACCCCCTCTTCCACCTCCCATTTTATTACCGAAACCCCCCCTCTTCCGAGAGGCGCGGGGTTCGGTTACACCAGCCGACCCCCCCCTTTTCCTTGTACGCGATCGGGGTTAGGGTTCTCTCAGAACCCTAACGCCTGCTAAAGATATCAGGCTTCTGTTTCACGCCCTCCCTTAAAAAGCGATATCGGGTCCGGGTCCGAGCCCGTGACCCGCGACGCTGGGTCCATTTTAATAATGGACCCGGTTCCGCCTATGAGTGACAGATCCTCAGTTGGATCCGTGGATCCAACTGTGGGTCTGACCCTATATACTAAAGTTTATTTATTTATTATTATTATTTTTTTTTCTTATAAACACTGTTAATTATTAAATATTATAAGTATAGTTTTAATACCCCATTGTGGGTTATTTACGCGTTCTTTTATGGATCTGGTAACGGATCCGAGGCCCAAACTTAAAAATACTCGCTATTTTCAAATAAATTTAAATAAATAAATTACAAAAATTGAGGTTATTACATCCAATGTTATTTTGTAAAAGATAAAAACCCTTAGTTTTGTTAACATCCTGACTATGGCCATTGATGTAAATCATCAACTTAGGATTAATTACCTTTTATAAAATAATACACGTGTCATTCGTGTTTCACCATTGTGAGAATTTGTAAAACAAAGATAAAAAGCATGAAAACAAGCAATTTATGATATTTATAATGCTCATTTATTCTATCTAGAAACTGGAAATGTAAATTCTCATTAAGACCTAATTTATTACAATATGTAAAATTGAAAATGTAACAACCACAAATTTTACACTAAAACTTAAAGAATTATGTGGATTTGGGCCTGGGATCCGTTATTGGATCCAAAAGAAAAAGGTGCATATTTGAGTATTTTAGTAATACTATATAAATAAATAAGTAATAATAATTTTTTTTTAAAAAAAACCACTGTTGGACCCAAGTGGATCCAACTCCTGGATCCACTGCTATCCACGCGACCCGGATCCAAACCGCAATCGGATCCGGCATCGCGGGTTGTGGTTCAGACCCGGACCCGACCCACACCCTGTTAAATGAAAAGAGGGGTTAATAAGGGGGGCAACCCGATATGGGTTGCCCGATAAAAAAATAAAAATTTGAGAGGGGAAACCCTCTCCCCTGAGATAACGGGTGTTAGGGTTCAGCCGAACCCTAACACCTAAGGAGATGGGAGGTGGGGGAGCACACCGCAGCCGCCGGGAGGCGGAACTCCTTCCTTTTCGGGTGGCCACCCTCCTACAAAGAGGGGACCCCGAACCTCTCTCTCTCTCGCTGTCCCATTCTCTCTCTCTCTCCCTCTCTTCTCTCTCTAACCCTCGGATTCCCCTCCCCCGAGCTCGGGCCTGCTGTTTGAAGCCGTGTCAGGAGACGCAACCGACCTCTCTGGTGGTGGTGCTGTCCAGGCCGACCGACCCCTCCAGTGGATGCCGCAACACCCTCGCCGGATAATGGTAGGGTTTCTGTAAAATTCTTGTTCAGGTCGAGCATGGATCGGGTGGGATGTGGGTTGTCCAAAACCCAAACTGTCGAGTAGTAAATGGAAAAAAAAAATCTCCTATTGGGGTTGTCTGTCACCCCAAACCGAAAACCCCAAATTTTTAATTTGGGGGTTTCGGATTTCTCTTTTTAGGGATCGAGCATGTGTGTGGGGGGTTTCAGATTATTATGGAAAAAAAAAAAGAAGAGAAAGAGGGGACTGTCCATTAGACTCATACCGCCCTGTTCCAACTCCAGAAACTCCATCTTTTTCTTGTTTCTGGAATGCAATGGGAAGTAGTTATCCATAAAAGTCCTCCGAAAGTCAGTCCAAGGAATGACTTCGACTTGTGAGAACTGGATAAGTTTAGTGGTATCCCACCACTTCCGTGCATTATCTTTTAATCGATACGTGCCAAAGTTGGTCTTCTTCTCTTCTGGTACTCCCAGTACTGAGAAGGCACGTTCTGTCTCTTCGATCCAACTCTCCGCGAGCTCAGAATCGGCTCTGCCAATGAAAACTGGCGGGTCAAGCTTGAGGAACTTCTCATAAGTCACTCCTCCCAGGTGCTCATTTCGTGGTGCGACTGGTTCTGGCCTCGTTTCACGGATGGCGGTAACCAGGTTGTTGAGTGTCTCCAATAGGAATCCTTGCGTATGGGACTCCTCACTTGGTATGGTTCTCCTCGTCGTAGGAGCCATTTATCTATGCACACACAAGCACTTGTTTTTAGTTTCTCGATGTATATGAGGAAGTAAAAAGCTTTATTTACTTAATATACATCACATTTACACAAGCATCGCCTTAAACAAAACGTCATGCCGCACTGGCAGACTTTAGGCGTTGAGAAACTATATACATGAGTCTACTGACTCCAAAACATCACCAGTCTCTTTAAGACTTGGATTTCTTTGATGAAGACGAACTCCAAAAGGTCCATCTATTGCCACATGGCCTTGGTACATTCCTGTAAATTTATGATTTAGCGTCGTATATAACCTTTGGGACTGCATGACTTGGCTGGGACTATATTCTCTTGAATTTTAGAATTTATGTTGTGCAAATCCCTTGTGTTGAATATGAAATTTGGTGTTTTATGTTTTTAGAAAATTCCCCATAACAGATTTGATACTTCTGGTAATTTCATGCAAAAGAGCCGATGCTTGATCCGTTACCACCAATGTATTTCATGTTTGAGTCTGGTATAGGTCCAGTAGCTGTTTCTTTTTGTTGATTCTGCATAATACGACATGCGGTTTAATACTTAATAATCCTGTAAAATGCTGGCTGAAACCATTGTTTGATGTATATGCTGTATGATGGCTGAACTGGAAAAATAAATGTGTTTAGTTCATGCGGCTGAATGAATTCTGGTTTTGTCTTTTATATTTCTGTGTAACCCAGCGTGCTGTGCATCACTTAGTTAACTTGTGGGATACAGTAGAATGGCTGAGTGGTTCATGTTGGATTTTAGAATTTCAGTATGCTAGCTGATTAATACCTAGTTGTCACTTCTCTTGTGCATGAACTTTCTTGTGTTTGTATTACTGACTTAGGCTGAATGGGTTTTACAGTCTTTGTTATTTTTGGCCTAGATTCCACATAAAACTGCAAGTTCTCTTACATTCCAACTTCTACCTTAGAGTAGCAGCTGTACACCAATGATAGTTTTAAATTCTTAAGATAATTCCTTGATCTCTTCATATAGAAAATAAGAGAGACATATCAAAGAAATGTTATGTATTGACATTGTATATTGGCCGTACTCAGAGTATGTGAATTTCTTTTCCTTGGAGCATTGTGAACAGAAAGGAAATAATCTAGTGGTAACCTAAATGGGTAAATAATTAAGTAAGTCATGGTTATCCCTTTCTACTAGGGGGGTTGTTTGGGAAACCTTGCTCAATGGGCGATACGGGTTAGGTACCTAATGTAGGTACGTGGTTTGATTCAAATATATTGGTAAGAAAATTAAATATTAACTTTTGTGCTTGAATGGTTTAAAGGCACCGGAGCACTCTCAGTGAGTTTATGAAAACAATATGGAAAATGATGGGGTTGATTTATACACTTGGGTACAATGACTAAGGTTGGGAATCTACTACTGTGGTAGTAGCGGGGTTTGGGGAAGAATGCCCTACACCCTGAAAGGTTAACTAAATGAAAAGATTTACTCACTCAGATTCGGGCTTACCTTGGAGAGGGTAAGTGGTACAAAACTCCGAGGACATAATTTTTTTGTTTCGAGCTAAAGTGACTCGTTGGTCCCTAGTCCTCGGAGTTGGGGGACCCAGACTACCAATTTTGTCCTAGGTGGTAGTTCTTTGTTCTTCTGCAGAAGTTAGGGATGCATCCTGTTTTGGTTTTGGCCTTTGGGAGTTTCTCTCGGTCACTGGCCGCTCCCTTGGGATTTCAGTCATAGTTAGAATATTCGGGTTAATAAAACAACCTTGAATAATATACCCCCGAACGTTCTCTTCTGTGATGGTTGCCTTGGCTCGTGTGTACCCGCGGGATAAGAAAAGATAAACATTAACTAGAACAGTTAAGTATCACTGTGTTGGAATCATTAAAGAGACAATGGCTACTCTTTCATCATGCTTTATATTCGGTGCTTATGATGAAACAACATCCTAAACTGTGTATATATTAGTTAATTGAATTCATATTAAGGATGTTATTCATGTTAGTGTAAGTTCTGCTTTAATTGCTTAATACCTTGCTTAATTGTTGTAGTTGCATAAAATGTTTTTTTTTGTGCTTAAGTATAACTGTTACATAATCTACCTTTCTATTCAGATATATGTCTATTATTGCTATTGCATCGAATTCCTTATGTGTTTATGTTTAGACTGAAATTCAAACACGGCACCCACATCACACTTGACACATGATCTACTTGCAAGAATAATTACAGTTTTCCTACTTAGACGTGGTAGTCTAATTCCTATAATTTCTATTATTTTCAGGAGAATAGTAGTTCTCTGAGCGATGCGGGATGAGGCGCTGACCAAGACTTGATCTATTTGTTCCCTGGCGGTTCTGCTTTCTTTCAGATTGAGATTTTTGTTTTAAGACTCACAATGTGAAAACTCTGATGTTGGATTTTATTATTATTGAAGTGGAAATAAATGGTGTGGTTTGCTTTTACCTTCCTGTACCATTCTGAAATGCTTAACCCTAGAATTATTAGTTGTTTCCGCTTTTAAAAAAAAAAAAATCCTTAAAAATTTGGGTTAAATTTCGGGGCGTTACAGTTATGGTATCAGAGCCTGGGAACAATAAATCAAAGTTCACGGTTATGCCACATCCTGAGATCGCTCTGTGAGTATGTTTTATTTATTTTACTTTAGTAGTCATGATAATTACATTGTTTCTCCTATATAAGTATAAATATATACCTGTAATGATTTTTGAAACACTATAATGCAAAGATATTAAAACTGTGTGTATTGAAATGGTTATTAGATGTACCGTCGATCCCAAGCTAGTTCGAGCACGGCAAATGAATGGCAAGACCAAAGGGGTTTCGTGATGGAAACTCTCGGTAATCTGGCTCAAACCATGGACACTCAAATGCGCCACCAGGCGGAGTAAGCCGCAGCCATAAGTGAAAGGCATAATACGAGCACAATCACGTATGAGAAGTTCTTGAAGTTGAACCCGCCTACCTTCCCAGGCAAGGCTGATCCGGAACTAGCCGAGAGTTGGATTGCCGAGACAGAACGAGCTTTTCGGGTTCTGTCTGTTCCCGACGATAAGCAAACGGACTTCGGCACCTACCGCTTGACGGAAGATGCACAGAAGTGGTGGGACACCACCCGAACCATCCACTTTGCCGGAGTGGATACTATTCCATGGGAAGATTTCAAGCAGACATTTTTAGAGACATATTTCCCCCAGTACGCTCGTGATCAGAAGCATCAGGAGTTCTTAGAGCTTACTCAAGGAAATATGAATTTGGTGGAATACACTACCAAATTTCGGACCTTAGAGCGTTATTGCCCAAATTTGTTCGCAAATGATAAAGCCAGAGCAACTAGGTATGTCCGTGGACTCAAGGACAGATTACGACCACGAGTGATGATAAATCTGCCGTCCACCCTTGCACAAGCCATTGAAGTGGCTACTATGCTGAATGAAGAATGGGAGCGGTCAAGGAAGAGTCAAAAGGACACACTGGGAAAACGGGGAGCCGGTCCGCCGCAGCACCACGGTGGCAAGAAGTACCAGCCACCTTACAAGAAGCAGAAGTACAATGGTGGAAATCGTCCCCCGCAACAACAGGGACAAAATCGGGTGTGCCAGAAGTGCAACCGGTTCCACTACGGACAACCTTGCCCCAGAGACACCGGAGCATGTCTCTACTGTGGAAAGATGGGTCATTATGCCCGTCAGTGCCACAAGAAGATGGCGGATATGCAGAAACATAATGCCAGAGGAGGGCAATAGCATCAACCATCTCAGCCGCAGCAAACACCACAGCAAAATGCACAGAAGAGGGTGCTGGACGAGTATATGCCACCACTGCGGAGGAGTTGGAGAAAGGAAATCTGGTACAAGGTACGGTATTTGTCAATGGTTGTGCTGCACTTGTTCTATTTGACTGTGGTGCTACACATTCGTTCATATCCGTAGAGTTTGCAAAATTACTTGGTGCACATACTGAATCTCTGAAACATGAATTATGTGTATAATCCGATAGGATATAATTCGATATGTGTAAACTACATCCCTGATGTCGTAATTGTACTGGAAGGGCAGAACTTACCTGCTGACCTAATCTTGCTCGATATGACTGAATATGATGTCATATTGCGGATGGATTGGTTATATGAACATTATGCCAATGTTCTCTGCCGCCAAGGAAAAGTGGTTTTGTCCCGACCAGGATTGCCAAAGGTTGAGTTTCGGCTCTCTAGACCTACAGTGAAGGGTCAAATTGTATCTATATTAAAGGCTCAGAAGTATATGCGACAGGGGTGCCCGGCATTCCTAGTAAATGTATTCTCCTGCGAGTCGAAGGTCACACCATTAGAAGAACTTGAAGTGGTTCGTGAATTCCCAGAAGTGTTTCCGGATGAGTTGCTTGGATTACCTCCACAGCGTGAGGTGGATTTTCATATCGAGTTGGTGCCTGGGACGGCACCGATCTCGAAAGCACCTTATCGTATGGCTCCAGTAGAGTTGGAGGAGCTGAAGAAACAACTCCAAGAGTTGATGGAAGAAGGTTTCATTAGACCAAGCGTGTCACCATGGGGAGCACCAGTTCTTTTTGTAAAGAAGAAAGATGGTTCTATGAGGTTGTGTATAGACTATCGGATGTTGAATCAAGCAACAGTCAAAAATAAGTATCCCCTACCTCGCATTGAAGACTTGTTCGACCAATTGCAAAAAGCTAAGGTGTTTTCAAAAATCGATCTTAGATCTGGGTATCACCAACTTCGGATCAAGGACGATGATATTCCCAAGACAGCCTTTAGAACAAGGTACGGTCACTACGAGTCCGTAGTTATGCCATTCAGACTCACAAATGCTCCCGCCGCATTCATGGATTTGATGAATCGGGTATTCAGAGCGTACTTGGATACTTTTGTGATTGTTTTTATTGATGATATACTTATATACTCTGAAAGCGTAGAGCACCATCGTGAACATTTGAGAATCGTATTGGGGACTCTCAAGGAACACCAGTTGTTCGCCAAATTCTCCAAATGCGAATTCTGGCTCGAGAAGGTCATGTTCTTGGGTCATGTCATATCGCGAGATGGAGTCGTTGTGGACCCGGCTAAAGTTGAAGCTGTATTAAATTGGGGTCAACCGAAGAATATCAGCGATATCAGGAGTTTTCTAGGATTAGCAGGCTATTATAGAAGATTCATTCAGGACTTTTCACGGATTGCTATGCCCATGACCAAGCTCCTGAGGAAAGGAATTAAGTTCGAATGGACAGATAAGTGCGAGGAGAGTTTCCAAATTTTAAAGAAGAAGCTTACCACCGCACCAGTGTTGGCTTTACCTTCAGGACATGGTGGTTTTGTAGTCTACTCAGACGCATCAGGTACTGGGTTGGGATGTGTTTTAATGCAAAATGGTAAGGTGATAGCATATGCCTCTCGCCAATTAAAGATTCATGAACGAAACTGTCCAACTCATGATCTCGAATTGGCAGCCGTAGTGTTCGCTTTGAAAATATGGCGACATTACCTGTATGGGGAACAATTCGAGGTATTTACTGATCACAAAAGTCTCAAGTACCTGTTTTCCCAGAAAGAGTTGAATATGCGACAACGACGATGGTTGGAGTTTATAAAGGATTACGATTTTACCATTTCCTATCACCCAGGAAAAGCAAATGTGGTAGCTGACTCTCTCAGCCGAAAAGCTGGTTGCAGATTGTCTAGTCTTTTGACAAAAGGGTGGAATTTGGTGGAGGAATTCATGGATTGGAAACCGTTTTCAGATGTCGTGGGAAGTATCAAGTTATCTAATTTATCTGCTCATCCGGAGATCCTTACAAAGATTATTGAAGGTCAGAAGGAGGATCCCCAATATGAGAAATTGAAGTCACTAGCCCAACAAGAGAATTCACATTTCTCACTCAAGGAAGATGGCAGTATTTGGATGAAAAAGTGACTTTGGGTCCCTAGTGATCCCAAGTTGAAAGAAGAACTATTGGGAGAAGCACATAGGTCCAAATACACCATACACCCAGGGGGCACAAAAATGTTTACAGATTTACAATGAGGGTATTGGTGGAATGGAATGAAGCGTGAGGTCGCAAGTTATGTCTCGAAGTGTTTGACTTGTCAGCAAGTCAAGGTGGAACATCAGAAGCCTGGCGGAATGATGCAGCAAATGGAGATTCCACAGTGGAAATGGGAAGAAATTACCATGGACTTCATGGTGGTGTAAACACCCCAAATTTTTACCTTCATCCAGTGTTTGTCCATTTCATAAGTCATTACAGATCATTGCATGTCATTGCACGTATTCTGCATAGCATTGTATGACATCCCATCTCATTTTCGAGATCCAACACTTCTGTTTTCAAAACATTCAATCCAGATTTGAGTTTTAAAGCTTTATTTCAAAATCAATTTCAAAACCTGGGTTTTTATTCAATACTCTGTCATTTTTCAACCCCAGGACGTTATATTTCGAAATATTTTCTCAAGGAAACAATCTGGATTCATTTCAAATTCAAATTTTAATCGATTTCAATTCATAGATGAGACCCATTGAGGTGGTATTGCTTCTGAATTCCTCTATTCATCAAATTTCTCAAATTTTTGAAAGTTTCAGTCCGATCAGGACTCTGTCTCAGAGTCCTAATCCAGTCAGGAGTCTGTTTTACTTCCATTTTCAGTCTTTTCGATTATTTTCAAATTTTAGGTCATTTTACAGAGTCCAGTTAGTTCAGGACTCTATTTTAGAGTTCGGTCGAGTTAGGAGTCTAACCCTAACTGTGTTTTCTAACTTATTTCATCATTTCTTGATAAAATCTTTTGAAAATTCTTTCATTTGGCTTTTAAAATCTAAAATCTCAGAGTCCTAAGAGTTTAGGACTCTAACCCGGAGTTCCAGTTCGCTTGAGACCCTATTTTCAAAGATCTTGAATTTCAAATGTCAATTTTAACCCTTTTTCAAAGCCATTTTCAGTGTTTATTTCAAAAATGTTCAAAATTCGATGTGGGCCCGCTCAGTTGGCACCATATCCAGAGGAATTCTAACTCAGTTAGAACCTTATGCCATTTCAAAAATCCTAACTTTAAGATTACTTTTGAAGATCCTTTTGAAAACTCCTTCAATTTCAAGTTTTAAAATCGTTTTTTTTTAAAAACTCAAGTAGGGCCCACTCGGGGTGGTGCCATATTCGAGTCAGTCAGGGCTAGACTAGGGTTAGTTGATGTCTTGGTTAGTGTTAGAGGTTTAGAAGAGTCAAAACCATTTTGAAAAACTCATTTTTGAATGTTAGTTTTTAAAACTAGTATTTTTAAAGGTTTTTAAAGGAGTTTTAAAAACCCAATGTGAGAAAATGCCAAGTGGCACCACATTTGGGGATTTTTTAGGATTAGCTAGGGGTTAATTAGGCATTATTTAGGATAATTTAGACTAGGGGTAGTTAGGTAACTCCACCCCAAAATCGCCCCCCCCCCCTTTAGAAGTCCAAAAATTTCAAAATTGCTAATTTTTAAAACCTAAAAAATGGTTATAAAAGGCCCCCATAGGGGGGACGATTTTTCCAGCCACCTTGGGAGAAAATCTTGGAGCTTCTCTCTCCTCTCCAGCCCTTCCTCCATTGCTGCAACTCCAAGGTATGAACTTCTTCACTTTTCTTATTTTATTTAATGCTTTTTTTTAATGCTTTAAACCTAGATTTAGGCTTGGACACCCCTCCTTATGGAAGATCAACCATGGTTTCACCTCAAGAACTATCAAGAACCAGCAAGAACGGTCCAAGAAGGTGATATAACCCTGTTTTGGATGATTTACAGGGATTTTAATCCATTAGAATTGATTTTAATATGATTCTTTACATTATTAACCTATAAAATACATGATTTACCCTTTTAATGGGTTAAATCTATGTTTTAAAGGTGATATCAAATTCCAGCCATTGATTCCCTGTTTTTAATTTATTTTCATGGTTTATTCATGTTTGTTTTACGTTCTATAGCATAGAAATAATTTTTATTTACTGTTTTATGGTTTATTTTATTTATTTACATTAGTTAATGCATGGTTTTTCAAGTTTCTTAAATTTCTGTGTGTTTTAGGTTTAGAACAGTAAAGATGATGTTATTTCGGATTGAAGAACTCATTGTTTATTTCTGATTTTTTTATATGTGATGCATGCATCAGTTATTGAGTTACTGTAGAAAAATCAGAGGTTTTGGATCTCGGGAACCCTGTCAAAAAAAATCAGACATCAAATCGGGTTTTTAAAGCTTTAAAATCGTGGTTAAAATCAAAAAGGTAACTTGCTGTGATGATATTTCTCTCATCTTATATCCGATTTTAGATCTGTAAAGTGCTATGGATTCAAATTGAATAGATTGGTCTGCTGTGAAATTTTAGGATTTTTTTACTCACTGTTTAATATTTTTCCCATTTTAGAGAATCTATTTTTAAATTTAAAACTCGTTAGGGTTTACCAAAACCCTAATCAGACTTGTGTTAGTCATAAATCCCAAACCACAGATCCAATTCATGATCTGTAAAAAGTGAGTATTGTTATTTTTCTGTCTACTATTCACCACTAAAATGTCAGAGATTTTTGTTTAGAATTGCTATTTATGTCTGTATTTTTAATCTGAAGTAGCCGTTTTAATCCCTGTTAAAAGTGATATATTTTAGCTCAGATTGCCGGAAAGGTTTCTCCCTAACCAGAGATGATTTTTCCGATCTGTAAATTGGGAAATCTCTGTTTTTATTCTTAGTTAGTCTTTGTAAAATTTCATAAATTTCCATGGAGATTTGACCCCTGGTTCAGGTCTTGGACTGAGACTGGTTGGTGAATTAGGTCAAAACTAGCATATTTTTAGGGTTTAATGCAATTTTCGGATTAATTTAATGTCAAAAAATTATTTTTATAATTCCAATTCGACATTAGGGATATAACAAGTGCAGGTACCAATTTTTATGGATTTTGGAATCCATTTGATGGCTGAATCAAGCAAATTGCAAAACCGGGTTCCTGAAAGATCCAAAAACACTGCAAAAATCACAAAATTTGTGATATTATTGGATTTTTGTGTATAAGCAGATGGTTTTAGGGTTTTATTATGTTCATAAGCATCTTAGGACACTTTAGGTTTAATTTTGTGCTCATTTCATTTCATTTAGTGCATAAAACCTAAGTTTTTACCAAAATCTCTTTCTAAGAACTCTGATTTCAAGGCCATAGTCTTGCTATCGAGGGCAATTTGGTCATTTGACCTAAATTTCAAAATCCCTAACCCTAATTTTCATATTTTTAAGCATGTCATATCATATTTAGCTTAGTTTATTCCATTCAAATTTCAAAACTTGCATTTTATCAAAATATCTTTCTAAAAACCCTAATTTCAAGGCCATAGTCTTGTTATTAGAGGTATTCTGATCATTTTGACCCCAATTTCGAAATTTCATATCTTATCTTCCTTATTTATTCAATTTTGTTTTATACTTTATCATTTTGATTTAAGGGAATCATGGCAAAAAGGCTTATATCTAGCAAAATCCAATAATTTACTGATATTGTTGGATAAATCTAGAAAAGCCAACATATATTCATTAACCAAGTTTTCTAGTTTTGCAGGTACATTGAAGACTTTATTTTTCATGTATTTAAATTTCAATAGTGATGTAAACTAAATTAAACTTTGGAATAAGAATTTACATTTCCTGCTTAGCTTAGGTTGCATTGCATATAGTTTATTTTTTATAATTTTAATGTGTGATGGATGATGATTCATGCATATTTTTACAAATTCACCATGGTCTACACGAATGGCACATGCACCAGCTTCTATGAAGTTTATAAACTTGGTGGAATTTGTATTTATGGCCATAGTCAGAATATGAATGATACCTAGATTTATGATCTTCACATTAGCCACATTCAGCCTACACTCTTAGGCTAACTTCAAAAATGCACTGCATTTCTCAAAAATACAAAAAAGTATTTCTCAATTCCTCAAATCCATATTCATCCATTTCATGCATTTGCCAATTCAAATTTCAATTCAAAGAATTTCATTTTCTCAAAATTTTCTAAGTCATAGGGAGAAATTGATTTTCTCAGAATATGAAAATCTTAAAGTATGTTTCAAGTGTTTCTCAAAATTCAAAATTCGAAAATTCAAGTTATATTTTCAAGTTCAAAGTTGGAATTCAGAAAAACCAAGTTCTCTCATAATTGATTTTCATAAAATCTCAAGATTTCCCTAGAAATCGATTTTTACTTTTCTCAGAAATATTTTCCAAGTCCTAATTCACGATTTTCCATGTGATATCATTTCCAAGATTTACATTTTCT
Organism: Nuphar pumila; assembly: GCF_984573655.1. Lineage (NCBI taxonomy): Eukaryota > Viridiplantae > Streptophyta > Magnoliopsida > Nymphaeales > Nymphaeaceae > Nuphar > Nuphar pumila. The sequence continues at coordinate 49,885,070 of NC_143265.1, read as the reverse complement.
TAGTATTTCTAAGTATTTCAAAGCAAACATCATGTTTTTCAAAATGTGCATTTTCTGAAAATTCATAGCACATGCCCGATTCTATGTGCATTTAGAAATTAGAATATGATTTAGACAAGTTGAATAGAGTAGAGCATAAGATTGATCCTTGGTTCAATTACCCCTATTAAAGGTGGCAGGAACGGTTGAACCTCGTACCGACAGGCGAGTCCCATTCTACGGAATTTTCCCGCATTTTAAAAACGGAGGCGAGTTATTTTTAAAAACTTTTTCAAAGGTCAGTTTGATTTGCAAAAGTAAAATTTTGCGATGATAACAGGTTTGGCGACCGTGATGGGACCTGTCTTTGCCTGATCAATCTAATGCTCTACTTAGTTCAAATTGTCAAAATCGATTTCCATGGAATGTGAGCTTTGCTTTATGCTATCATGTGAACCTAGGAGCCTAGACTTGAACCCAACTGACATGGAATGCATATAGACTAGGTATGGTTTTGTAGGACCATATTGAGGAGAATTATTCATGCTCACATAGACTTAGGCCTAATACAACACTCCTCAATTTAGGAATTGTATGAAAACAATGTTTGCTTCTTCAAATATTTCAAAATTCTATCTCTTTAGGACTTAGAGCCTTCTGTTTGATTGCATGTGCTCATGTTTTTCAAAAATCACCCCACCTATATTGTCCCGGTCTTCACGTTGCTGGGCTCTCTTCCAGAACCATAGTTCGGGACAGAGCCTCACAACTGGGCCACCTATTTGGGTGAAAACCCCCCTGCCACGTACCAACGGCCATAGTCCAACGTATATCGGCAGGTGCTCAAGGATGTTGGAAAACTTGAACCTAGAACCGGAGAAATTGATTTTATGCCACGTACATCGAGCCTTGGCTTGAGTATATAGGCATAACTGGATTGGATACAGTTGATCTGAACCTTAGAGTTAGGATTAAGGTCCTACAGCCATTTCAAAATTTGTGCATCTAGAGTCAGCTTTTAGGGAATGCTGTATGTGCATACTTGTTTGTGCAGAATGTGATTGAATATGTTATAGTCATATTTTCTAAAAATACTGGACGATTTTTCAAAATTCCCCAGTCCATGTCCATGTACTGTCCATGTTTTAAATCCTGGACGATTTTCAAAACACTTCATTTTATAAAGTACTTCCTTATATTTCATTAAACCCTGGACGATTTTCATAAAATTCCTCCATTTTCTTCAAAACTCTAAGAGATTTCCCATCTTTCCTGTCTTCTGGATCTCGAATTTCCTACTTTATTTTTATCCTGCCTGCATTTTTCTCAAAATTCCTGTATTTTTCTCAAATCTTATTCCAATTTTCATGTCTTCCAGTCCAATGGCATCCAGTCAACTTGATTCAGTCTTCCCTGAGGGTCACATCTCCTACGAGGTGCGACAACGTCTTCCCGAACATCGAGTCCTCAGCACCGGATCCTTCTTTCCCCGGTGGTATTATTCATGGTTCAAGAACTTCTCTCGTATGTTTCCGGACCATCTGGACGAGTGTGGATTGGAACTGGCGTCCGCAGTGGGAAAGCAGACAATCAACGGCAACTTGATCCATGCACTAGCAGAGCGGTGGAATCCGAGCACTTCTACCTTCTGGTTCCCGTGGGGCGAGATGACAGTGCTGATGGATGAATTTTCAGAGATCATGGGATTGCCCGAGCCAGCCGGTCAGCCTGGAGATCCATTGGAGAAACAATTTCTGATTAATGTTAAGGGTCTGGACCCTAAGGATGCCTTAGCTCGCATGACAGGACGCAAGTCTTGGCCATTGATAGAGGAGGATGGGAACGAATATGTGGATCTGCTCGAAATCTACAGACAGTATGGGACATTTGTGGAAGTCAGCTCGTTGTCCAGGACAGCTCGAGAGAGAATTCAGCATGCGATGGTTCTGTGCACGGCGAGATTGGCTTTCTTTCCCGACGGACGGAATTATATGGATATCAGAATAGTTCAGCTTCTAAGGAGATGGGGAAGTCGACAGACCAGCCGCCTCTTAATAGCCATGGCCGCACTTGCCTTTCTATACCGAGGGTTGACTCGTTTCGCACTCGGAGAGTCGATCCTAGTCGAAGGATGCACCTATGCCTTGCAGTCTTGGTTCCTCCGGCATGTGCCAGTCCGAGCCAGTTCCTTCAGATACAATGGTGAAAAGCTTCTTCCAGTTGCACGATACCGGTTCTTGATCGACAACCTACAGGAGGAAGAGGTCGTATGGGACTACTTTGATCGCCAGGAATCACCTCCCAGATATACTTATGCATACGGCAAGCGATTCAGGCTACTGGGCCCGTTTTTCTGCGCATACTATCATCCAGAGCAGTGTGTCAGACAGTTCTCTCAGAGGCAGAAGCGCGTAGAGATTCGTCCACTAGCCGGGGTTCTGCCAGAATTCGATCTCACATCAGATCAGTGGTCCGGAGCATACCATTCTGCCAGACATGGCTGGGATTCTTTTGTCAGTCTTACTATTTTTCCTGGTCCTCGTGTATCTTCTGATTATCTGGAGTGGTGGAAAATTGTCTGTCCCCCTCCCCTCTGTCAAGTGTATTATTGATAAAATCATGTTTTTCCTCTCAATAAAAATTCCTTTATTTTACATTGGTTTGACGACCTCGCCTAGGTAACAAGGCATATTTTCAGTTGTTTATCTTGCAAAGAATAGCAATGCAATTGTCGTAATCCCAGCGATGACTCAATCCCTAGTAATGGGATATTATTTCAATTGTCTACCAAAATTCTCAACAAATATTTTCCTCCAAACCAAATTTCCTTCAGAAGCCTAACCATCAGTTCTGCCTTGCAGAGAGCATCAGTAATATCCAAGAGAACATTTGCGATACCCGATGGTTGATACAAGATCCAAAAAGAAAGCCGCATCAGTTGAAGGCGTCGCGTACTCAGTAGCTTCAGAAGAAGAGATGGAATCACCTCGATCAATCCAGAGTCAGGGTCAGCAGACGGATGATGGCATCGATCCCCAAATGTACGTCATGTTCAAAAAGATGATGACCAAGATGCTGGCAGAGCAAGATGAGGCCAGTACTGAGCAAATTCAGACCAAACAGAAAGATAAGGGTCATGCCGTCAAGAATGTGAAGATCAGTAAAAAGTAGAATCGTCATGAGGAAATGTCTGATGAGTCAGAATCAGCAGATGATACTGACAAAGAGTATGAAAACAAGCAAGAATTCAAAAGGTCGACTCAAGGGTAGGGGTCGGCCTACAAATCCAAGAATCAGTCTGTTGACGACCCTACGCAGTCACAACTCAAAGATGTGATGAAAATAGTTAAGGATCTTCAAACTCGTGACAAGGGCAAAAGAGTCTTTACAAGTGAAGACTTCTATGATGGACTGGATGGGGATGATGATCTTGATAATCTCCCCAAGAAATTTATCAAGTTTGATGGTTCGGGTGACCCAAAAGCACATCTCGCCCTATTCTTCGCAGAATGTTCCAGGTTCAAGAGGAACAATCGTGCCTTATTTCTCTACTTCCCTCGCAGTTTGGAAGGTGTCGCAGCAAAGTGGTACTTAGAGCACATTAATCCGATAGAACTGAAAGAATTCGACATAGTGGTCAATTTATTTATTGAGCGCTTTCTATTCAATGCTGAAGCACTCCCGACTCTCAGTCATCTCTGCAGTCTGAGGCAGAAGGAAAACGAGAAGGCCAGGGATTTCATTCATAGATGGAGATCCGCTTGCAATAAGATGTGCGAGCCAATAGCAGAAAGACACGCACTATATTTGATCTTGAGCAACTTTTCGCAACCCCTGAGGGGACTAATTTCTACATCTCCATCGATAAGCTTCATAGAACTAACAGAACGAGCCGAATGGCTCGAGTTGAGTATGGAGAATGGGTCTTATGAAGGTTTTATGTTTACAAAGAATAACAGTCAACAAGAATCAAAGAAAAAAGCCCATTTTACCTACTCTGCCAGTAACAGCAAGAATCAGAACAAAGAAAATGGAAAAAATCATAGTTATGCTTCAGGAGGGTCAAATCCCAACAAAAGTGATCAGAAAGGCAAGTCGATTATTCAATATGATAAGCAGCCACAGCAAACCCTCGAACAAAGATCAAGACCACAAGAAAAGCCGAAGCGGGAAGGATGGAGTTATAACCGCAAGTTTACTCCTCTAGACCAGTCCCTCGAGACAGTATTAGAATATATGCTCGGCAGTGATATGATTAAGCTTCCAAGGGTAGCTGACCCGCCAGTGGTTATGAGAAAAATGAAGGACAGATTCTGCAAGTTCCACCGAACTGTGGGACATGATACCGAGAACTGTTTCATTCTCAAAAACATCATACAAGATTATATTGACAAAAATCTGTTAGTAGAAGGGGCTGAAGATGAGAAAATGGAGATTCTAAAACAGCCTTTCTTGCAGCACTCAACAGCAATGATATCTAATCATCCCTTTCAGCCACAAGATCATATCCGACCATGCCCTAGTAGTGATATCAAGGTGCAGCATCAGGTATTAGTGTTGTATAAGGCCCAGTCCGGTTCTCAAAAGATGGACCTCGTTTCAGCATTCAGTAAGCTGAAAGTTTCGAGAGAACCCGCTGGAGTATCTCCAGAGGTAGCCAAAAGAATGCCATGGTTACCCAAGAGCCTTGTCAAATCTACTTCGGAAAAAGGGAGAAAACCAGAAGAAAAGGTTGACACGGTGCAAAGACCAATCACTGCCCTCTCTAATATCCCTATCCTTGAGTTGGCACGTGCCTCTCCTAAGCATCAGCAAGTCCTGGACGATTTACTACGAAAGATCAAGGTCAAGCTAGACACCACACCTAAAGACATGGCTCAGATCGTTAATCAGGCCATGACCAATGCTCCCATAACCTTCTCAGATGAGGATCTGCCAAAACCTCACGCATTTCATAACAATGCCTTGTACATTGTGGTGCGAACCCGGGGAACGACTGTACCCCACGTGCTTGTAGATGGAGGCAGTAGCCTCAACATTTGTCCTGAAATGACTGCCAAGGCTCTGGGTATAAAAGAAGAAGAGTATACACCGGATCCGATCACCATTTATGGGTTTGATAATCATGGACAGACAGCAAAGGGAAAGATCTTCTTGGAAATATTTATCAACTACTCTGTTCATACAGTGCTTTTCCATGTCGTTAACGTGCCGCCAACGTATAATCTTCTACTGGGAAGAACATGGATTCATAATGCCAACGCCGTGCCATCCACTCTGCATCAGTGCATCAAGTGGTCTAAAGGTGGCATGATAACTATTGTTTTGGGGGAAGATCCTGAAGAGAGGCTACCTCAGCCTATGATCCCTAGGCCAACTTATACTGCTGATATCCCTAGCATTAGGGAAAGTGAAGAAATTGTTCTCAGTGAAAGCCTTGAAATGCTAAAGTTAGGAGCAACATCAGAGACAAATCACACAGCAGCGATGGTCCAATGGCAGGGACCACATTTCTTTAAGATTGGGGGTCGTCTCAATTACAGTACTTTCAAGGACCATCCTCTTTTCCCGCAGTTTGTTAGGACCAAGAAAGGATTTGACCTGTTACTGAAGCATGGTTATCAGCCTTTCAAAGGATTGGGCAAGAACGGAGATGGCCGGCTAGAGCCAGTGATCCCTGACCATCATCCGCGCAGGGCAGGACTAGGATTCATGTGCAAAAGATCCCACAAAAATACTGTCTTCATTAAAGGGATCCTTTAAAAATTTTCTACCATCTGTCTTTTCTATTTCATTCATTTGATTTTTGCAGTTTGTAGGGACAATGTCCCATTTCAGTTCATTTTAAATGTCCTTATTTCATTTCAAGTCTTTAATAAAGTTATCAATTTTCTCATCTATCTGGATGTCATCTTTCTCTTATTTCTCTGCAATTTGTCTTCAAAATTCATTTGTTCTTATCTTTTTTATTCCCATGCAATTTATGTCATAGTAAAGGAGCTTTCTCTAAAAGCTATTCTTTTTCAAAATTTCAGAATGTCTTCTCAACCGATAAAAAGGTTAGTCATTAATCCTTCAATCCTATCGAAACCGGCAAAGATATATCGGGTCCGAGCAAGAGCAGGGGACAGTAAGGTCACAAAGCAGTCAGAAGAAATGGCAGAATTCGATTCGTCGCTTCCAGAGTTGCCAGAATTTGCAACGATTCAGAAACAAGATGAACCATCGACCCTAGTCCAGGATCCGACTGAGGACATCAATATTGGTTAAGAAGATAGTCCAAAAATTCTTAGGATCGGCACCAGCCTAAGTACAGATGAGAAGGAAAGGCTCATTGACTTTCTCAAGCAGCACCAAGAAGTATTCGCATGGACTTATGAAGATATGCCCGGTTTAGATCCTAAATGGGTGGAACATCGACTCGTTCTGAAGCCTGATGCGAAACCTGTTAAACAGAAGTTAAGGAAAATGGATCCTCGAATCGAGCAACAGGTCAAGGAAGGACTTGAGGACTTGCTTAAAGCAGAATTCATTTGAGCAATAGATTATCCGGACTGGTTGGCAAATATTGTTGCAGTTCCTAAGAAAAATGGCAAAGTGCGAATTTGTATCGACTTTCGTGATCTCAATAAAGCTACTCCGAAGGATGACTATCCCCTCCCAAATATTGACCTCCTAGTTGATAGCACGGCTGGGCATGCCATGTTTTCCTTCATGGATGGATACTCCGGATATAATCAGATCAAGTTAGCCGCTCGTGACCAATCCAAAACATCCTTCACTACGCCATGGGGCACTTTCTGTTATACAGTCATGCCGTTTGGGCTCAAAAATGCTGGGGCAACCTATCGGCGTGCAATGGCTGCCATTTTCCATGACCAGATGCACAAGACCATGGATGCATACGTTGATGACATCTTGGTCAAATCCAAGGAGGAAGAAGACCATATCGATGCCTTAAGTCAAGTCTTCAAGCGGCTTATTCTTTATAAGCTAAGACTCAACCCTCAGAAGTGTGTCTTCGGAGTTGAATCAGGCAAATTGCTAGGCTTCTTGGTCAGCAAAAAGGGGATAGAAATGGATCCCGCTAAAGCAAAGGCCATCATTGACATGCCACCTCCAACTACTCTTAAGAAATTGCGTAGTCTTCAGGGACGTATGCAATCAATTCGGAGATTCATATCCAACCTTGCCATGAGATGTGAACCTTTCAATCATCTACTCAGAAAAGGAGTGAAATTTGAATGGGGACCAGAGTGTCAGCAATCGTTTGAGCGTATCAAGAAATATCTTCATAATCCGCCCGTTCTAAAGCCACCAGAATTGGGAAAGCCTCTCTTGCTATACGTTTCAGTTAACCAAGCCGCTTGTGGCGGATTCTTGGCACAATATGAAGAAGGCAGTTTGGTTGAACATGCCATTTACTATGTAAGCAAGACTTTCATTGACTACGAGAAGAAATATTCTCAAATAGAGAAGACATGCCTAGCACTGGTATGGATGTGTCAGAAGCTGAGACATTACTTGTTAGCATCAGAAGTCAAGATTCTCTCAAAACTTAATCCTCTCAAGTATATTCTCGAACAACCATTTCTTAGTAGACGGATTGCTAAGTGGCAAGTCCTGTTAATGCAGTATGATCTGGGGTATGTTTCTCAGCAATCTATCAAAGGTCAAGCAATTGCAGACCAATTGGCAGATTTTCCTTTAGCAGAAGATGTTAGAATCGAGGATAGCTTTCCCGATGAGCGGATCTGTAATGTTCAACAATCCCCAGTTTGGAATCTGTTTTTCGACGGATCCAAGAACATGGCCGACATAGGAGTCGGAATCTTGCTGATCACACCAGAGAAAGAGATGATCCCCTTTTCTCTGAAACTGGATTTTCAATATACCCATAATATGGCTGAGTATGAAGCTTTAATACAAGGTATGAGAATTTTGCAAGACTTTAATGTTCAGAGGGTACACGCTTTCGGCGATTCATTGCTCGTCGTCAGCCAAGTCAAAGCTGAATGGCAGGTAAAAGATCAGAAGTTGCTCCCTTACCAAAAGATTGTTTTATCCCTTATCAACAATTTCGATGAATTTCAGCTTTTCCATATCAAAAGAGAATTTAATCAAATAGCTGATGGTTTGGCCAGCCTGGGCTCCATTATGTCTTTTAGAAATGGAGAATCCTGTCGCTCCTTTGAAATCGGTAGACTTGACCAACCTGCCTTCGTTCCGGTAATGCAAGTCAACCAGGCGGAACAGAAAAAGAAGCCTTGGTATCAAGATATCAAAAACTTTATTGAAACTGGTGAGCTTCCACCAGAACTATCAAAGAAGGAGCAAAAAGCAATTCAGCATATGTCCGCCCGCTATTTTATCCTTGCCAATGTTCTTTATCGTCGTGGATTCAGTTCTGAGTATTTCATGTGCTTAGACGAAGAAGAAGCTAAAGAAATCATACGAGAAGCGCATGAAGGTATTTGCGGTGGTCATGTCGGCTACCAAACCCTTGTTAAACAAATCATTCGGGCAGGATACTATTGGAGAACCATGCAGCAAGACTGCTATCGTTTTGTGAAGAAGTGCGTTCAGTGTCAGATAGACGCACCTTCCATTCATGCGCCAGCCACGTACTTGCAATCAGTCGTGTCTCCATGGCCATTTTCTATGTGGGCCTTCGACGTCGTAGGACCCATCTCTCCTTCAGCTTCTAATGGTCATAAATATTTCCTTGCCGCAACAGAGTATTTCACCAAATGGGTTGAAGCTGTCACTCTGTGTACAGTGGAAGGTCGACATGTAGTCTCGTTCATTCATAAGAACATTCTTTGTCGTTTCGGTATACCACACGACATCGTGTCAAATAATGGTACTCATTTCAAGAATGAGAGAATGAAGATCTTTTGTTCAAAATTTAGAATTCATCATCATTTTTCAGCTCCTTATTATCCACAAGGAAATGGTCAGGCAGAAGCAACCAACAAAAGTTTGATTCGCATCTTGGAAAGAACCGTTGAGACGGGTCGTGATTGGCACGAGAAAATTCATGATGCACTTTGGGCATATCGAACTACCATTCGAACCCCAACCAATGTGACTCCTTCAGAACTTGTTTATGGGACTGAGGTGGTGTTACCTCTTCATGTTCAGAAACCCGCCCTTAAGTTCGCATCTCTTTTAGAGCTACCACTCGATCAGTATCAACAACAGAGATTGGTACAGTTAGATTTACTCGATGAAAAAAGACTCAAAGCAGCAGAACACGCTCAGTCTTATCGTCAGAGGATAGCAAGGCAATATGCCAAGTCAGTCATCGAAAGGAAATTCCAAGTTAATGACTTGGTCCTTAGATCAACGGCTCATCTCAAGCATCGTCCACGTGGCAAATGGTCACCAAACTGGGAAGGTCCCTACGTGGTGAAAGAAGCGTTGCCCCGTAATTCATATCGTCTGATTAATGCAGACGGGGTAGAACTATCCGACCCCATTAATGCTCGACATCTGAAGAAATTCTATACCTAGAAAATCTCTATTCTATCTTTTGTATTCTTCAAAAATTCTCCTCAATAAATGATCAATTATTCTTTGGTCAAAATACCCCTCTTCCCCAGAATATACTGGGGCATTCTTGGTAAAGTTGCCTTTTATCCAAAACAATTTGTGTGCAAGCAGGATCTAATAAATCTCTCATTTTGCACGCATGTGCACTCAGTTGCATCCATTTGCATTTGCACGCATTCATCTGCGTCAATTTACATTGAATTTTCCATTCAGGATAAGGGATAAATCCTGAGACCCCGGCAAGTCCTCCAAGTCATCGCCAATTGATGACCCTTCAAAACCTAGTGCTTGTACTGGTAATCTTTTAAAAACCAGTGCCCGTACTGGTAATCTTTTGAAAACCCAGTGCCCGTACCGGTAATCTTTTAAAATTCAGTGCTCATACTGATAACCTTTTAAAATCCAGTGCTCGTACTGGTAACCTTTTAAAGTCCAGTGCTCGTACTGGTATCCTTTAAAAATCCAGTGCTCGTACTGGTAATCTTTTAAAATACAGTGCTCATAATGGTAGTCTTTTAAAATTCAGTGCTCGTACTGATAACTTTTTAAAATCCAGTGCTCGTACTGGTAGCCTTTTAAAGTCCAGTGCTCGTACTGGTATCCTTTAAAAATCCAGTGCTCGTACTGGTAATCTTTTAAAATACAGTGCTCGTATTGGTACTTTGTCAAAGTTCGGTCTTCATACTGGTCGCAACATAACTCTCACATTGAGGTTCAGGCTCAATCTTTAGACCTGCGAACCAAACAATCTGTATCAGACTCTTGGGTCGTTCCATTCTGTTAATCTGACATTTGGGTTGCCGATTTTGTCAAGACCTCTAGTCATTCGTGTTATCAAGCAGTTCTTTGAGTTATCAAAAGCTATCAAAATCAATCGCCAAGTATCTCTCTTGCGAGGGATCCTTTTTCTAGGGAGAGTTCGAGGGAGCTCGTTTATTTTCGCATGTCTTTATTGTTCGTTCGTTGAACCCCTTTTTCTAGGGAGAGTTTGAAGGGACTTGTGATTCACGAACAGTTTGCAAAATAATCTTTGTTGTAACACAAGGAACCCTTTTTCTAGGGAGAGTTTCGACGGAAGCTCGTCCTCCTTGTAACCTTAAATGTCTTTTATTAGGCCACCCCCGTCGTCGAGGACCCTTTTTCCAGGGAGAGTGTGATGGACTCGTTCCTCTATGATATCCTTTCAATCTCTGTTAGCAGCCCCTTTCCATAAGAGAAGCCTAGAAATAGGGAGTTTTGACGAAAACTCTATTTCTCTTCGAAAGTTCGTTTTGCAAACACCTCCTCTTCAGGGAAGAGAGGAGTATCTTTTGTTACCCGTTCAGGTAAGGGTCAAGCCTGAGTCTCTCCTTTGGGGAAAGGAGAGGAGAATCTAGCCACGGATGTGTCATATAGATCTCAAATGATTTCCTTCACCAAGGATTCCAAGAATATTTTGCCAATTTGCCATACAAAAAAAAATAGTTGTTGATTTCAAAATCTTTATCGCATAAAATTATACCTCTGAATACCTTCAGTATTACTTCCGAAGTGACAAAACTTTTGCGAAAAAGGATTCAAAATTCAAAATCTTTCTATTGGCCAACCAAAAGGATGAAGAATAAATCTGCGATATGGCCAGCAAAAAAAATTCAATGTTGTTACAAAGCCATGAATGATTGATATTGATCGCAGTCAATGGCGCATTTTTAAAGACCATTCTTAGAAAATAAAAGCAGTTGAAATATCCTGGGTGACACAAACAAAAAAATCCATACCATCTCTACATCTCCTCCATCACCTAAGCTGCAATTAAATATCTGCAAAAGGGATCTCTCAACTGTCGTCAAGATGAAGGCGAATTAGACGAGTCGATCCCCGGGGCCAAAGAAGATTTGGATAATCTCCAAGATGACGGAGTTTGTGACGGATCCTTCCAGGGAAAGTCCAAATCACCGTCGAGATGAAGGCGAGTGTGATGGATCTACCGACAAACCCTAAAAGATATTTAATTTCCGCTATCATCAAGAGACTTCCAACCAAAGAGTTAATAACCGTCAATATAATCCCTGAGAGAGAAGAAGGATCGGAACATCTCTGAGATGAAGGAGTTTGTGACATACCCTTCCAAAAAAAAAAAAGAGAGAGACAAGTCAGGACATCTCCAAAATGAAGGATGATGTAATTCTCGAAAAATCCAAGAGAGCTCCAATTCTGTCAAAAAGAGAGTGCAGAAAGATCATCATGAGAAGAGAATCCCAGGATATCAGACTGCCGAATCTATCAAGAATCTTCTTTAATTTTGCGAAATTCTTTTATCAATATTCTTTCACCAATAGCTCTTGTAATATCAAGAATGTATTCTTTTCCGCCCATATCAAGGAAATTAATAGCTTCCTTGAGAGAAAGTCAATGGCAATGATATTCGAATTCGAATCTTGATTCTACGGAGTTAAGTCCAGTCAGAGGTAATACTTCAGGTAGACAAGAGGGAATATTATTCATATATATATGTGCTTATCATTCTTGAATCAATTATAATATATTTTTTTTTATCTTATTGGCAATCTTTTAAGTTATCCTGACATGAAGTGAGAACTTGATGTTTATTTTGATGTATCCAGGCGTTGTTGTTATCCCTTTTAGGATCGGATGATGGGAGTTGTCCAAGATCCTTCCCTTCTTGTTTTGATCTGAGTGCCTGGGCTCTCAGATTCGCACACTTCCCTGTGCTCCCCACTGTCCCACCATAGACAGTTCCCGTTCAGGTTAAGGGTTAAACCTGAATTTTCTGCAAAAGGTCATCTGTCTTAAAAGCCATTCAGTCTTAGCAATGAGACGTCCAAGATCAATCCCTTTTCAAGCTTTAAGGAACCCCCTTTCTTCCTTTTGCAAACCCCTCTCAGATTTATTGTGCAGAACTCGAAGGTCCCATCATGGTTTCTTCATTTGAGGATTCCGTATATCGTCCCCTTTCATGTTAAGGGTTAAGCCTGAGCCTCATTTTTCCACGAGGTATCGTCCCCTTTCAGGTCAAGGGGTTAAACCTGAGCCTCATTCTGATGAGGTATTTCATTTATCATCCCCTTTCAGGTTAAGGGTTAAGCCTGAGCTTCGTTCCATACGAGGTATTTCTTGTCCCATCCAGGTTAAGGGCAAAACCTGAATCTCACTTCTTTTTGAAATAAAATTTTCTCCTTATTCTTCATTTCATATCTATCATCATCATTTGAACTAATTTTTTCATACCCAGTAAGATTAATCTAACTGGGGCATTTTTATAGTCCAAATTTGGTGTGTTTTCTTTGCCACTAAGCTCGGCTTTCAACCGGCTTAGCAGCAAAGAGGGGCATCTGTAAACACCCCAAATTTTTACCTTCATCCAGTGTTTGTCCATTTCATAAGTCATTACAGATCATTGCATGTCATTGCACGTATTCTGCATAGCATTGTATGACATCCCATCTCATTTTCGAGATCCAACACTCCTGTTTTCAAAAAATTCAATCTAGATTTGAATTTTAAAGCTTTATTTCAAAATCAATTTCAAAACCTGGGTTTTTATTCAATACTCTGTCATTTTTCAACCCCAGGACGTTATATTTCGAAATATTTTCTCAAGGAAACAATCTGGATTCAATTCAAATTCAAATTTTAATCGATTTCAATTCACAGATGAGACCCATTGAGGTGGTATCGCTTCTGAATTCCTCTATTAATCAAATTTCTCAAATTTTTGAAAGTTTCAGTCCGATCAGGACTTTGTCTCAAAGTCCTAATCCAGTCAGAAGTCTGTTTTTAAGTCTGTTTTACTTCCATTTTCAGTCTTTTCGATTATTTTCAAAATTTAGGTCATTTTACAGAGTCTAGTTAGTTCAGGACTCTATTTTAGAGTTTGGTCGAGTTTGGAGTTTAACCCTGACTGTGTTTTCTAACTTATTTCATCATTTCTTGATAAAATCTTTTGAAAATTCTTTCATTTGGCTTTTAAAATCTAAAATCTCAGAGTCCTAAGAGTTCAGGACTCTAACCCGGAGTTTCAGTTCGCTTGAGACCCTATTTTCAAAGATCTTGAATTTCAAATGTCAATTTTAACCCCTTTTCAAAGCCATTTTCAGTGTTTATTTCAAAAATGTTTAAAATTCGATGTAGGCCCGCTCAGTTGGCACCATATCCAGAGGAATTCTAACTCAGTTAGAACCTTATGCCATTTCAAAAATCCTAACTTTAAGATTACTTTTGAAGATCCTTTTGAAAACTCCTTCAATTTCAAGTTTTAAAATCGTTTTTTTTGAAAAACTCAAGTAGGGCCCACTCGGGGTGGTGCCATATTCGAGTCAGTCAGGGCTAGACTAGGGTTAGTTGATGTCTTGGTTAGTGTTAGAGGTTTAGAAGAGTCAAAACCATTTTGAAAAACTCATTTTTGAAAGTTAGTTTTTAAAACTAGTATTTTTAAAGGTTTTTAAAGGAGTTTTAAAAACCAAATGTGAGAAAATGCCAAGTGGCACCACATTTGGGGATTTTTTAGGATTATCTAGGGGTTAATTAGGCATTATTTAGGATAATTTAGACTAGGGGTAGTTAGGTAACTCCACCCCAAAATCGCCCCCCCCTTTAGAAGTCCAAAAATTTCAAAATTGCTAATTTTTAAAACCTAAAAAATGGTTATAAAAGGCCCCCATAGGGGGGACGATTTTTCCAGCCACCTTGGGAGCAAATCTTGGAGCTTCTCTCTCCTCTCCAGCCCTTCCTCCATTGCTGCAACTCCAAGGTATGAACTTCTTCACTTTTCTTATTTTATTTAATGCTTTTTTTTAATGCTTTAAACCTAGATTTAGGCTTGGACACCCCTCCTTATGGAAGATCAACCATGGTTTCACCTCAAGAACTATCAAGAACCAGCAAGAACGGTCCAAGAAGGTGATCTAACCCTGTTTTGGATGATTTACAGGGATTTTAATCCATTAGAATTGATTTTAATATGATTCTTTACATTATTAACCTATAAAATACATGATTTACCCTTTTAATGGGTTAAATCTATGTTTTAAAGTTGATATCAAATTTCAGCCATTGATTCCCTGTTTTTAATTTATTTTCATGGTTTATTCATGTTTGTTTTACGTTCTATAGCATAGAAATAATTTTTATTTACTGTTTTATGGTTTATTTTATTTATTTACATTAGTTAATGCATGGTTTTTCAAGTTTCTTAAATTTCTGTGTGTTTTAGGTTTAGAACAGTAAAGATAATGTTATTTCGGATTGAAGAACTCATTGTTTATTTCTGATTTTTTTATATGTGATGCATGCATGAGTTATTGAGTTGTTGTAGAAAAATCAGAGATTTTGGATCTCGGGAACTCTGTAAAAAAAAATCAGACATCAAATCGGGTTTTTAAAGCTTTAAAATCGTGGTTAAAATCAAAAAGGTAACTTGCTGTGATGATATTTCTCTCATCTTATATCCGATTTTAGATCTGTAAAGTGCTATGGATTCACATTGAACAGATCTGTCGGCTGTGAAATGTTCGGATTTTTTTTATCACTGTTTAATATTTTTCCCCTTTTAGAGAATCTGTTTTTAAATTTAAAACTCGTTAGGGTTTACCAAAATCCTAATCAAACTTGTGTTAGTCATAAATCCCAAACCACAGATCCAATTCATGATCTGTAAAAAGTGAGTATTGTTATTTTTCTGTCTACTATTCACCACTAAAATGTCAGAGATTTTTGTTTAGAATTGCTTTTTATGTCTATATTTTCAATCTGAAGTAGCCGTTTTAATCCCTGTTAAAAGTGATATATTTTAGCTCAGATTGCCGGAAAGGTTTCTCCCTAACCGGAGATGATTTTTTCGATCTGTAAATTGGGAAATCTCTGTTTTTCTTCTTAGTTAGTCTCTGTAAAATTTCATAAATTTCCATGGAGATTTGACCCCTGGTTCAGGTCTTGGACTGAGACTGGTTGGTGAATTAAGTCAAAAATAGCATATTTTTAGGGTTTAATGCAATTTTCGGATTAATTTAATGTCAAAAAATTATTTTTATAATTCCAATTCGACATTAGGGCTATAAAAAGTGCAGCTACCAATTTTTATGGATTTTGGAATCCATTTGATGGCTGAATCAAGCAAATTGCAAAACCGGGTTCCTGAAAGATCCAAAAACACTGCAAAAATCACAAAATTTGTGATATTAATGGATTTTTGTGTATAAGCAGATGGTTTTAGGGTTTTATTATGTTCATAAGCATCTTAGGATACTTTAGGTTTAATTTTGTGCTCATTTGATTTCATTTAGTCATAAAACCTAAGTTTTTACCAAAATCTCTTTCTAAAAACCCTGATTTCAAGGCCATAGTCTTGCTATCAGGGCAATTTGGTCATTTGACCTAAATTTCGAAATCCCTAACCCTAATTTTCATATTTTTAAGCATGTCATATCATATTTAGCTTAGTTTATTCCATTCAAATTTCAAAACTTGCATTTTATCAAAATATCTTTCTAAAAAACCTAATTTCAAGGCCATAGTCTTGTTATTAGGGGTATTCTGGTCATTTTGACCCCAATTTCAAAATTTCATATCTTATCTTCCTTATTTATTCAATTTTGTTTCATACTTTATCATTTTGATTTAAGGGAATCATGGCAAAAAGGCTTATAACTAGCAAAATCCAACAATTTCTTGATATTGTTGGATAAATCTAGAAAATCCAACATATATTCATTAACCAAGTTTTCTAGTTTTGCAGGTACATTGAAGACTTTATTTTTCATGTATTTAAATTTCAATAGTGATGTAAACTAAATTAAACTTTGGAATAAGAATTTACATTTCCTGCTTAGCTTAGGTTGCATTGCATATAGTTTATTTTTTATAATTTTAATGTGTGATGGATGATGATTCATGCATATTTTTACAAATTCACCATGGTCTACACGAATGGCACATGCACCAGCTTCTATGAAGTTTATAAACTTGGTGGAATTTGTATTTATGGCCATAGTCAGAATATGAATGATACCTAGATTTATGATCTTCACATTAGCCACATTCAGCCTACACTCTTAGGCTAACTTCAAAAATGCACTGCATTTCTCAAAAATACAAAAAAGTATTTCTCAATTCCTCAAATCCATATTCATCCATTTCATGCATTTGCCAATTCAAATTTCAATTCAAAGAATTTCATTTTCTCAAAATTTTCTAAGTCATAGGGAGAAATCGATTTTCTCAGAATATGAAAATCTTAAAGTATGTTTCAAGTGTTTCTCAAAATTCAAAATTCGAAAATTCAAGTTATATTTTCAAGTTCAAAGTTGGAATTCAGAAAAACCAAGTTCTCTCATAATTGATTTTCATAAAATCTCAAGATTTCCCTAGAAATCGATTTTTACTTTTCTCAGAAATATTTTCCAAGTCCTAATTCACGATTTTCCATGTGATATCATTTCCAAGATTTACATTTTCTTAGTATTTCTAAGTATTTCAAAGCAAACATCATGTTTTTCAAAATGTGCATTTTCTGAAAATTCATAGCACATGCCCGATTCTATGTGCATTTAGAAATTAGAATATGATTTAGACAAGTTGAATAGAGTAGAGCATAAGATTGATCCTTGGTTCAATTACCCCTGTTAAAGGTGGCAGGAACGGTTGAACCTCGTACCGACAGGCGAGTCCCATTCTACGGAATTTTCCCGCATTTTAAAAACGGAGGCGAGTTATTTTCAAAAACTTTTTTAAAGGTCTGTTTGATTTGCAAAAGTAAAATTTTGCGATGATAACAGGTGGGTTTGCCCAAAACACGGAAACAACATGACGCTATATGGGTAATAGTAGATCGACTGACTAAATCGGCTCACTTTCTACCCATACGAATAAATCAATCTCTCGAGAGCTTAGCAGACTTATACATCAGAGAGGTTGTTCGACTGCATGGAGTACCAGTCTCTATTATATCAGATCGGGATCCTCGATTTACTTCTCGGTTTTGGGGTCAGTTGCAACAGGCCTTGGGTACGAAACTGAAGCTGAGTACCGCTTTTCATCCCTAGACTGACGGACAAACAAAGAGGACTATCCAGACGCTAGAAGATATGCTGCGAGCATGTATGCTGGATTGGAAAGGTGAGTGGGACAAGCATGTTGTTTTAGCCGAATATGCCTACAATAATAATTACCATGCAAGTATCGGCATGGCTCCTTTCGAAGCCCTGTACGGAAGACCCTGTAGATCGCCGATGTATTGGGACGAAATTGGAGAACGATCGATAGAATCACCAATCGTGTTACAACATTACACCCAACAGATCAAGATGATAAGAGATAGACTGCTCACAGCCCAGAGTCGACAAAAGAGTTATGCAGATCAAAGGCGTAGGGAACTCACTTTTGATGTGGGGGATAGGGTCTTTGTGAAAGTATCACCCACCAAAAGTGTGTTTCGTTTTGGTAAGAAAGGAAAATTGAGTCCCAGATATGTCGGACCTTTTGAGATTTTGGAACGGGTTGGAGAAACAGCCTATCGTATAGCCCTACCTCCTCAGTATGCTCAGATACATAACATATTCCATGTATCTATGTTAAGAAAATATCTTCAAGATCCGTCGCATGTCATCCAATATGAGGACGTAGATATAAGGGAAGACCTAACAATGGAAGAAAAACCAGTGGAGATATTGGAACGAAGTG
The DNA here is from genome assembly GCF_984573655.1 of Nuphar pumila. Lineage (NCBI taxonomy): Eukaryota > Viridiplantae > Streptophyta > Magnoliopsida > Nymphaeales > Nymphaeaceae > Nuphar > Nuphar pumila. The sequence goes on along the minus strand of NC_143265.1, from coordinate 49,866,860 downwards.
AGCGAGTCTTGAGATCAAAGACCATTCCTCTCGTTAAGGTGAGATGGCAACACCATGGCATCGATGAAAGCACGTGGGAACCAGAGGCTAATATGCGAGAAAAATACCCCGAGCTGTTCGAGTAAACACCGACAGGTAAATTTCGAGGACGAATTTTTTTTTTCAGGAGGAAAGGATGTAACAACCACAAATTTTACACTAAAACTTAAAGAATTATGTGGATTTGGGCCTGGGATCCGTTATTGGATCCAAAAGAAAAAGGTGCATATTTGAGTATTTTAGTAATACTATATAAATAAATAAGTAATAATAAATTTTTTTTTTAAAAAACCACTATTGGACCCAAGTGGATCCAACTCCTGGATCCACTGCTATCCACGCGACCCAGATCCAAACCGCAATCGGATTCGGCATCGCGGGTTGTGGTTCAGACCCGGACCCGACCCACACCCTGTTAAATGAAAAGAGGGGTTAATAAGGGGGGCAACCCGATATGGGTTGCCCGATAAAAAAAAAAAATTTTGAGAGGGGAAACCCTCTCCCCTGAGATAACGGGTGTTAGGGTTCAGCCGAACCCTAACACCTAAGGAGATGGGAGGTGGGGGAGCACACCGCAGCCGCCGGGAGGAGGAACTCCTTCCTTTTCGGGTGGCCACCCTCCTACAAAGAGGGGACCCCGAACCTCTCTCTCTCTCGCTGTCCCATTCTCTCTCTCTCTCCCTCTCTTCTCTCTCTAACCCTTGGATTCCCCTCCCCCGAGCTCGGGCCTGCTGTTTGAAGCCGTGTCAGGAGACGCAACCGACCTCTCTGGTGGTGGTGCTGTCCAGGCCGACCGACCCCTCCAGTGGATGCCGCAACACCCTCGCCGGATAATGGTAGGGTTTCTGTAAAATTTTTGTTCAGGTGAGAAGAGAGGGAAGAGAGGGAAAGAGGGGAAAGGGGAACCGATTTCAGGCGTACATGGGAGACGATTGATTTTTTTTTTCATCGTGGGTTTTAAAAACCCCAAACTGGCTGGAACCGGTTTGAAACAGAATTTTTTTCCAGTTTAAAAACAATGCAAACCGGTTCAAGCCGGTTTGCTTATTATTTTTTTCAGTTTTTCAAAGAAACCCAAACCGTGTAAACCGGTTTGTTATTATTTGAAAATTTTCAAAAGTTAAAACAAAACTTATTTATTAAAGAAACTCAAAATAAAACTATTCTAACTATTTATATTGATATTTAAATTTTTTTTCTTCTTTTCTAAAAAAAAACAAACACTTAAAAATGAATATAAAACTATTTTCTCTATATTTTTTTTTTATTTTTTTTATTTTTATTTTTAATGAGAACTAAAACTAACTACTATGACTATAACAAAAACTAAAATATGCATAAAAATGTAAAATAAAACTATTTTCATGCATTTTCTATTTTTAAATCATTTTAGCACATTTACTCGAAAACTAACATAAAATTGGGTTTTTAAAACATTATTTTATAAAATCATGCATATTTTAATGTTAATTAACCCTGAATTATATGCATGATCAAATACCCCCATGCTTATGTTTTGCTAGTCCTCGAGCAAACTAGAAAAATGCAAGAAATCAAACTATCATCTAACTCACTTTCGTAGGAATCACGGTTGCATTTAGCTCATGCAACAAGCCCTTTCAACCCCTGGGTTACCCCAGTGGACGAGTAAGGTCTCGTGAGGGTTTGCAGTGATGCTACCCACAAACATCTCTGTCATGTATGCATAATATTACACATCCTCATAAGCAGTAGATAATTAAAGACTTTGTTTTCACAAATATTTCGTGTTACAAAAAAAAAATCTAGAGTCTTTTATATACCACCACAGAAAAAGAATTTCTTTCACTTTTCTAAATATCACAATTATTTATGTTTTATTCTTAGAAAATCCAATAAAAAACAAATTATTATTTACTTATCCTCACTCATATGTTTTCTGCACAGGTTTTCTCAATCACTTCTAAGCACTGAACTTTTTCTTTCTTTTTAAGCTCTTTTCTCTCTTTTTTTTTCTTTTCACGCTTTTTCTTTTTGCGCACTTATTTTTCTCTTATAGCTTGCGTGTGGTCTGCTTCTATGCCTTGTGCAATGTCAACATCTTCTATACTTTTTCAATACATACCAAAAGATATCAACTAAGACATAAAAGTGACTTCCTTCATTCACCTTTATAACATGAGAGTCAAACATTTCAACTTGTATCTGTTCTCAGCTACTTAGGATCACGAAGTTTTCCACTCTCCTTTTCAAAATGGAATTAAAAGTTTCAACTTACATCTAAGTTCCATCTACTAAGGATTGTGAAATTATCCAAACAACCTAATGCATGCTTCTTTTTTCTCTTTTGAGCTCATTTTTACGCTTTTGTTCATTTGCTTAGTTTTTCAAAAATACAACTGTGCATATTCATATTTCCAATTCAAAATAAATTCTAACATGTATCTATCATTATTTCTTCGAAATCCGCATAAACAACCATAATTTTTAGATCTATGTCAGAAAAATTTTTCGTGGGGCTTAAAAAATCCTCTAAAAACATCAGATTTGAAATAACATTCATATAAGTTCAAACTTTTTCTTTAAAAATCTATTTTTCATGAGAGATGTGTAAACATGTGCAAGAATGTAAACAGAAATATCAAGGTGTGCAAACTACACCCTCCCTCATGCTTAAATGACATTGTCCTAGTGGCACTCCCCCATGCTTATATGAAACTAAGTGAATGCACATGAGAGGAAATAAATGAGGGAAAAGAGTAGAATAACCTGACATGAATTAAAAATGCACGTTCTATGAATGTAATGAATGCAATGTATACATGACAAAACATAAAACTCATAGAAAGAAACAAAAATAACATGAAAAACTCATGAATAAAACAAAAAAGTAAAAACAAAATAAAATCTATAAATTCTAAGTAAATCTAATAATATACAAGATATGGGTTGCCTCCCACAAAGCGCTAAGTTTCACGTCCCCAGCCAGACAAATCCCTAAAAAAATCCTCCATCGTCCATGAGATCAATGGACATGAAGTATCGCTCAACCGGGCTCTATATAGAAAAGAGTGTCATATGTGACACTACGCACTGTGTTTCCATCCCGTCTACCTCTGAATGGCTCGAAGTGCCCGATCCAATTCAAATCACCTATCTGATTCTCAAGTAATTCTAGGTGATCCTCTTCTAGTGATTCCTTATCCTCCTCAAGAAGTGGACCACTCAATAACCAAGCATATTCTGCTTCTACGAGGTCTTGAATGACATCAACCTCGAAAGAAGCCTCCTCAACAGCAGGCCCCATAGCAGCACGAAAAATGTTCAGCCGCATCTTCCCATTTCCGAATGACACATCCATCGCACCAGTGCGAAAATTAATGCACGCGTTGGCGGTAGCTAGGAAGGGGCGACCGAGAATAATAGGAGTCTGCTGTGGGCTATCAACTCCCTCCATATCTAATATCACGAAGTCGACAGGGAAATAACAATCCTCCACCTTGACTAAAACATCTTCAAGTATCCCTCTTGGGACCTTGATAGATCTATCTGCAAGCTGAAGAGTCATAGGTTTAGGTTTCATCTCTTTCAATCCAAATTGGTCATAAAAGAAACCCGGCAAGATGTTAACACTTGCCGCAAGGTCGAGCAATGCATGCCCAACAGTGATGCTTCCTATGACACATGAGATGATAGGAGTCCCTGGGTCCTTGAGCTTAGGTGGGGTTTGATGTTGCAATATTGCGCTCACCTGCCCAGTTAAATAAATCTTTTTCTGCACATGGGACATCGACTTCCTTTTCTGCGTACAAAGTTCTTTGAGGAACTTTGCATATGCAGGGACCTGTTGGATGGCATCTAGTAAGGGGAGGTTTATCTGAACGTGCTTAAATATCTCAAGCATCTCTTGCATGTTCACTCCAGACTTACCTAATGCTCTCGGTCTCTCTAACGCCTCAGGAAAGGGGGCTTTAGGAATGTAGGATGGTGAAGGCTCAAATGGAAGAACCTTCTCGCTTTCCTGAGGTAAAACCTTAGGGACAGACTGCTTCTCACTTATCTTATCTCTTTCTTTTGCAGCCTCCCTCGCTTGGTACTGCTTCCCACTCCTAAGGGTTACTACTTGAGCTTGCTCTTTATGTGCATTGGTCATATGCAAGCTACGCATGGGTTCCTTTCCCTTAGGGTTGACAATAGGCTGGCTAGGCAATGTCTCCTCACTTCGCCTGCTAAGCGCCTCGGCGAGCTGCCCCATTTGAGTCTCTAATTTTGCAATAGACTGATTATGCGAGCTCAAATTCGCTTTAATATCAGAAAATGCTTGTAGCATCTTGTCCTTGAAGGACTGACTATGCGAAGGCTCATGAGACTGGGGATGAGTATAAACAGGTTGGGCTGGGGGATAACTGGATCTCTGAAATCCAGGCGCATAACCGCCTTGACTGGGTTGACTCTGAGAAGGTTTAGGGGGTTGGATCTGTGAGTTGCGCCATGAAAAATTAAGATGGTTTCGCCAACCCGGGTTATAAGTGTTAGAAAATGGATTGGGTGCGGGCCTAACAAAGTTTTGAGCCATCTGAGCTTGCTCTTGGACAAACTCAGGGTACTGTGGCACAACTGGGCACTGAAAAATATGGTGTGCAGGACTCGCACACAACGCGCACACCTGCATGGCAGGAGAGGGACCCAACAAAAACTGATCTAATTTCTAGGACAGTTGGTATACCTTGTTGCTCAACTCAAGGTTTATCCCTATTTCAAAAATACATGTCTTCTTAGTACTATCCTGTGCAGGTGCAGCCCTATCAAACCGTGAAGTTATCGCATGGTGCATAGAATTTTCGCTCAATGTCTCAAAATGCGACCACGCTTCATCCTCACTTTTTAGCATATAAGTGCCCCCACATGACGAATCCACTATTTGCCTGTCCTTCTCGGTCAGGCCATCGTAAAAATACTGCACCAGTTGCCAACGAGGCACCTGGTGGTGGAGACACTTGCGGAGAAGATCTTTCATCCTCTCCCAAGTCTCGTAGAATTGTTCTCCCTCAATCTGCGAGAAACTGATTATGGCTTTACGAAACTGATTCGTCTTACCAATTGGGAAGTACTTTTTAAGGAACTCGCGATGCATTCTTTCCCAAGTGGTAATCTGAACCATATCGAGGGCCTTTAGCCAATGTTTAGCTTTATATTTGAGAGAGAACGGAAACAACGTCAACCTCAATGCGTCATCTTCAAAGTTGTTTATCCGCACTGTCGAGCAGATCTCCAAAAAATCATCAATATGACTATATGGGTCTTCGTTGCTAAGGCCATGAAAGGATGGTAGCATTTGAATGATACTGGCCTTTATTTCAAATTGATTGGCTCCTACATCAGGTCTCGTGATGCAGGAGGTGGGAGTGTATATGGTGGGCATGAAGTACTCCTTAAGGGTACGGAATAATGACCGATTTTTGGCCATGGTGATAAGATGAGGAGTTCTCCTAACAAGAAACTCGGGACTCAATTAGCTCGGGTCGAGTGATCGTTGCCTGTGCATACACCTTGAAGTAGACCGGTGTAGCACCCGTCCTAATTTTGGGTTTTCTACATAACTAACGCGCTAGCGGCCAAACCACACAAACCACACAGCGAGTAAACTAAAACAACGAAAAACTAAACAAACACCACGCAATTACACATAACAGAGATTATGCAAAGAAATATGAAATCTATGTGTATGGTACCAATCGTACACAGTCACCTCTAAGGGAATCCTAGTAGGTGGGCTGTGCAGAAAAGTAAGCTCGTCTCTACGATATGCACATACGTGGTTCTAAACCTAAATGCAAACAAACACTAGGCAATAAAGTGAATACTTATATTACGCCGTTCCCCGGCAACGGCGCCAAAAATTTGATGTCTTCTTTTAAATCGTTGTAATTTTGAAAAGATTTTTATATGTAAACATGTGAAAACCAGACATCAAATAATAAAAACCGGTTCTCACTAGTGGATGAGACCGGGTCGAACTCAGGGAAGGAGAATATTTCGTATTCAAACACACAAATCTAAACTATTCTTTATTGCCGAATTATTAAAATGTAAAATGTTCCAAAAAAAATAAAAACAACTATCTATTACAACAAATGAATACCCTTCGCAGAGGGCGTAAAGTGCAATATTTACAAACCCAATTAAATTCCAAATTCTAAAAAAATAAAAGCAAAAATCTTTTACTCTTGTGCTTCCTTGTGTCACGTATTCGTTTCAGCTTCACTCCTGTGATATTCTGCACAAATCAAACAAACACAAGCAGTACAAGAAATAGAAGGAAAAATTATACTAAACACAGTTTATGATAATTCAATACTAAAACAAGGAAAGATGATGTGAAAGACATGCGATGACAAGTTTGAATGAAAATGATTACTAAATGCTAAATGACAAGTAATACAATGTTAATGCTACGATATGCAAGGTAACTACTACCTACTTTAAATCACTACTAACAGCATCAAACACTAAGTAATACTATTAACTATGTTAAACCTCATGACAAATCACTAATTAAGCCTAATTACTTAATGTAATTTCAAAGCAACTAACAACTATTTTTAATATCAAAGAATCAATCAATCAACTCAGTAACCTATTATCGACACACTAAGCAATCTACCTACTAAGTAATATCTAAGAAAATAGCTAATCATTAACATCGGATCCAACCATTCAATCAGACATCAGTACTTCAGTAGCTCAAACCGAATCCAGATATCAAAAAAATATTATTTAGCCACACAACACCCTTGCCGAAAAAAAAACAAATAGGTTTGGCTTCAAGTATCAAAAACAGAAATCAATTAATCGATTTCCTGAACTCCCTCACTCAACAATCAAACAGTTACACACTAGAGAACAATAGAGGCACATCAATGGGAATTGAAATAACTATCCGATCAACTCTTCACAGCAATGGGAAAAATAAGTTCCGATAGATCAAGAGAGCTCATGCAGGAGAACACTATTATGTTTACATAATTTCTCCAGATCTAATACAAAGACAACTTATCAGACCCGATGATCACACTTAACTTTTTATTAAAAAAAAATTGAAACATGTAATAAGATGAGATCAGATAATACCATGCGATAAAATGTAATCTACTGAAAACAAGCTAAGCGATGAAAAATTTCAGATGCAATGAAAATAAGAGATACAGATCTAACAGACTTAAAATGCAACAGAAATGAAACGAAAGAATAAAAGAACGAAGAAAAAAAAAACAGAAATGAAGCAATAACAATCAAACTGAATCAAAGAAAAACAGAATTGAAATGAAATAATGAAGGGGAAAAAGAACAGATGAGAAAATTAAGAAGAGATGAAGATGCAGCAGCAGCAGAAGAAGAAGATGATAAAGAAGAATGAGTGAGATATGGACTTACTGTAACTGGAGAGGTTAGAAGAGAATGGCCTCCACCGTGCGCCAGTCGCCGGACTGAAGATCCACCACCACCGACTGGATATTTAACAGAGAAAGAGGAAGAAGAGGAAGAATGAGGTAAGAAACCACCGACGATGGTGGAAAAGGGGAGAAGAGAGGAAAGAGAGGGAAAGAGGGGAAAGGGGAACCAATTTCAGGCGTACATGGGAGACGATTGAATTTTTTTTTCATCGTGGATTTTAAAAACCCCAAACCGGCTGGAACCGGTTTGAAACAGAATTTTTTTCCAGTTTTAAAACAATGCAAACCGGTTCAAGCCGGTTTGCTTATTATTTTTTTCAGTTTTTCAAAGAAACCCAAACCGTGTAAACCGGTTTGTTATTATTTGAAAATTTTCAAAAGTTAAAACAAAACTTATTTATTAAAGAAACTCAAAATAAAACTATTCTAACTATTTATACTGATATTTAAATTTTTTTTCTTCTTTTCTAAAAAAAAACAAACACTTAAAAATGAATATAAAACTATTTTCTCTATATTTTTTTATTATTTTTTTTTATTTTTATTTTTAATGAGAACTAAAACTAACTACTATGACTATAACAAAAACTAAAATATGCATAAAAATGTAAAATAAAACTATTTTTCATGCATTTTCTATTTTTAAATCATTTTAGCACATTTACTCGAAAACTAACATAAAATTGGGTTTTTGAAACATTATTTTATAAAATCATGCATATTTTAATGTTAATTAACCCTGAATTATATGCATGATCAGTTCCAAAAGATGATGAACAAAATGATGAGCGAGCAGGCTGAAACCAGCTCAGAAAAGAACCCATTCAGACAAAAGGTTCAGGGTCGCATGGCCAAAAAACCAGTGGAAACTTCCAAGAAGCATGTTCAGCTAGAAGACATTTCTGATAAAGCAGATTCAATAGAAGATACTGATGAAGAATACGAAATAACACCAACTTTCCAAAAATCTGTTCAAGAGCAAGGGGCTGCACACAAAATGAAGAATAAGGTCACAGAAAATCCACTGCAAGCTCAGTTCAAGGAAATGACAAGAGTAGTCAAGGATTTACAAGCCCGCGACAGGGGCAAGAAAGTCTTCACCAGCGAAGACTTCTATGATGGCTTAGAAGGGGACGATAATCTCGAAAACCTTTTGAGAAAATTCATCAAGTTCGATGGTTCGGGTGACTCCAAAGCACACCTTGCCATGTTCTTTGCCGAATGCTCCAAGTTCAAGAGAGATAACAGAGCTCTATTCCTTTGGTTTCTCTGTAGCCTAGAAGGAACCGTTGCAAAATGGTATGCGGAACACATAAACCCCATCGAGTTAAAGGAATTTGATAAGGTGGTGAATTTGTTCATTGAGCAATTTTTGTTCAACACGGAGGCGCTCCCAACATTAAGTCATCTCAGCAACCTCAAACATAGAGAAGATGAGAAGGCAAGGGATTTCATTCACCGATGGTGGTCAGCTTGCAACAAGATGAGAGATCCCATATCAGAGAGACACGTATTGTCAATGATCCTCAACAATTTTTCACAGCCTTTGAGAGGTTTAATTTCCACCTCACCATCCAGAACTTTCATCGAGTTGATCGAACGAGCCGAATGACTCGAACTAAGCATGGAGAACAGAGTCTATGAAGGCTTCACAATAAACCAAGAATAACCACCAGAATGAGCAGAAAAAGAAGGCTCATTTCACTTATTTTGCCAACAATAACAACAAGCATAATTATCACAAGGGGCAGAAGAAAGACTACTGCTATGACGCAGGCAACACAAATACCAAGGGAGATTAGAAAGGAAAACCCGCTTCCCAATACAACAAGCCTCCTCAACAGGACCAAGGACCAAAATTGCGTGAGAAGACCAAACATGAAGGGTGGAGTTATGACAGAAAGTTTACTCCCCTTGACCAATCAGTCGAGGACATGCTCGAGTATATGTTGTCAAAAGAAATGATCAAGTTGCCTAGGTTGGCTGATCCTCCTGTGCCCGTGGGAAGGTTGAAGGACCAATTCTGCAAGTTCCATCGAGTGGTGGGACACAATACTGAAAATTGTTTTGTACTTAAGAATATCATCCAGGACTACATTGACAAGAATCTCCTAGTGGAAGGAGATGAAGAAGAAAAAATGGACATACTGAAGCAACCTTTTCTTCGGCATGCTACAATAATGATTACAGAACAACCTTTTCAGCTACAAGAACACATTAAGCAGTGTTCCAGTCAAGATCTTCGAGCCCAGCATCAAGTTTTAGTGCTTCAACAAGCACCACCCAGCAACAAGAAAATGGACCTCATTTCAGCCTTTGGTAAGCTAAAAGTATCCACAAAGCCTGCAAAGGCATCTCTTGAGGTAGCAAGCGGGATTCCAGGATTTTCTAAACATTTCATCAAATCCACTTTAGAAAAAGGAGAGACATTGACTCAAAAGCCGCTAACCGCTTTATCCAATGTCTCAATTCTGGACTTAGCCCAAGCTTTCACCAAGCACCAACAAGTATTGGATGACCTGCTGAGAAAAATCAAAGTAAAGCCCAATGCAACTCCAGAAGACATGGCTCAAATTGTCAATCAAGCCATGACTAATGTGCTGATCACTTTTTCAGATGAGGTTCTCCCAAAGCCTCACGCATTCTACAATAACGCGTTGTACATCGTCGTTCGAACAAGTAGGATGATTGCACCTCATGTACTAGTCGATGGAGGCAGTAACCTCAACATATATCCTAAAATGATCGCCAAGGCACTTGGCATTAAGGAAGAGGAGTACATTCCAGATCCTATCACTATCTACAGATTTGACAACCACGGCCAAACAACCAGAGGAAAGATCTTCCTAGAGGTCTTCATCAATTACTCAGTATATTCAGTCCTCTTTCATGTGGTTAATATACCACCTACCTACAATCTGCTGCTCGGAAGGACCTGGATCCATAATGCGAATGCAACACCTTCTACTCTGCACCAATGCATCAAGTGGTCGAAAGGCAGAATGATCACAACTGTACTGGAAGAAGATCCGAAAGAAAGGCTTCTGCAACCTATGATCCCCAGACCCACATTTACTACAAATATCCCTAGCATCAGGGAGAAAGAAGAAATCAGTTTCGAAAAGAGTCCAGAGATACTTCAAGCATCAGCGCCATCACTGCATACGGTAGCCATGACCCGATGGAGGGGTCCTTAGTTTTTCAAGATCGGAGGTCGGCTCAATTATGGTGCTTTCAGAGATCATCTGTTGTTTCCCCAGTTTATGAAAGGTAAGAAAGGATTCGATTTGCTACTAAAACATGGGTATCAACCTTTTAAAGGCTTGAGCAAAAACGAAGATGGTCGGATTGAACCCGTGATCCCAGAGCATCATCCTCACAGCAGGATTGGGCTTCTTTAAAAAAAGATCGCAGAAGAAAACTATTTTCATCAAGGGGGCACATTGAGAACAATATTTGTCATTCTTTTCCTATTCTTTTCCATCAAAATAATGCCTCATTCTATCAAGGTCTTTGATTAATTCAAATTCAATAAAATTTCAAGTTTTCTTTGTCTATTTGGATGTCATTTATCTCCTTGCTCTATCTCCTCATTTTCTGTTATCAATCTTTACAATTTCATTTCATTCATGCACCTTTCTAAATGCTATTTGTCTTATGATGGGCAATCTTTCCTGAATAAAGTTTCTTCTCCAATTTTCAGAATGCCATTCCAATCAATTAAGAGGCTCGTTCTCAACCTGAAGGCTTTTCGAAGATCGACAATAATTTATCGAATCAAAGCAAGAACATGTGGCAAAGTTGCAAGACAGTCAGAAGAACTTGCAGAGTTTGATTTATCTCTTCAAAAATTACCAGAGTTCACCTCAGTTCAGAAGCAGGATGAACCGTCAGCTTTGGTCTAAGATCCGACCGAAGATATCAATATCGGTTCAGAAAATACTCCTAAGATTCTCAAAATCGGCACTAGTCTGAGTCCGGCAAAAAAAGAGAGAGTCACCAGTTTCCTCAAACAGCATGAGGAAGTGTTCGCATGGACCTACGAAGATATGCATGGACTAGATCCTATGTTAGTCAAGCATCGTCTTGTTCTAAAGCCAGACGTCAAGCTAGTCAAGCAGAAGTTGAGAAAAATGGATCCCAGGGTGGAACAACAAGTCAAGGAAGGTCTTGAAGACCTACTCAAAGCAGGATTCATCTGAACAATTGACTAGCCGGATTGGCTAGCCAATATCGTTATCGTTCCCAAGAAGAATGACATGGTGAGGATTTGCATAGATTTCAGAGATCTAAACAAAGCAACTCCGAAGGATGATTATCCACTTTCAAACATCGATCTCTTGATTGACAGCACGGTGGGGCACACCATGTTCTCATTCATGAACGAATATTCTGGCTACAATCAAATCAAGTTAGCCGCTCATGACCTATCTAAGACTTCCTTCACTATGCCATGGGGCACTTTCTGTTGTACAGTTATGCCATTTGGGCTCAAGAATGCCGAAGCCACATATCAGTGCGCAATGGCCGTCATCTTTCATGACCAGATGTGCAAAATCATGGATGCATATGTTGATGATAACCTCATGAAGTCTAAAGAGGAAGAAGATCACATTTAAGCTCTTGATCAAGTTTTTAAGCGGCTCATTCTTTATAAATTAAGACTCAATCCACAAAAATATGTTTTTGGAGTTGAATCAGGCAAATTGCTAGGTTTTCTTGGTTAGCAAGAAGGGGATAGAAGTTGATCCCGCAAAGGCAAAAGACATCATCAACATGCCACCCCCAACTAATCTCAAAGAGTTGTATAGCCTTCAAGGACGCATGCAATCAATCCGACGATTTATATCTAACTTGGCCAACAGATGTGAGCCCTTCAATCATTTACTCAGAAAAGGAGTAAAATTTGAATGGGGACCAAAGTGTCAACAATCATTTGATCATATCAAGAAATATCTCCTCAATCCTCCTATTTTAAAGCCGCCAGAATTAGGGAAACCTCTTTTACTGTACATCTCAGTTAATCAAGTTGCATGCGGTGGATTCTTGGTGCAATATGAAGAAGGCAGTCTGATCGAGCATGGCATCTATTACGTGAGTAAAACTTTCATAGATTATGAGAAGAAATACTCTCAAATAGAGAAGACCTACTGTGAACACCCCAAATTTTTCAAAATGATGTAAATATCCTCTTTTTGCCCTTGACCCCATTTTCTGAGTGATTGAGTCAGTTTTAAATCTAAATTCTAGTTTATTTCTCAGGTTTTACTGAAATCAAATCTATTTTATATATCTGACTCAATTTCGGATCCGGATCCATTGTCAAAATCCAAATCTAAGCTTCGTTATCCAATTTTAAATCAAATTCTCAAAATTACCAAAATAACTTTTTGAAAGGCTCAGACAGTTCGTCCGGTATCCGTTTGGATCCATCGCGTTGCATTCCTTGATTTGAGGTTCAAAACTCGAACATTTTCTCAAAACCTAGACCCAAACCCATTTTTCTAAAGAAATTTCTCCAAAATAATTCCAAGCTCTCAGAAAAACCTTTTTTTTTTAAATATTTGTAAATTTAGTTTAAAAAAAAAATCCTTAGTTTTAGAACTTTATTTCAAAAATTACTCAAAAAAATATAGAAAATGAAGAAAATAACAAAAAAATAAAAAAATAGAAAAGAAAAATAGTTTTGAGAACCTCCTTTTTGAAAATGTCCTTTTTCTAAAAACCCCTTTTGAAAATCATTTTATGAAGAACCACTTTTTAGAAAAATCTTGAAAGGAACCCCTTGTTTATAAATATTTTAAATCAGAAGGGCCGATGTCGAAGAAGGCCTAACAACCTCCTGTTATAAAACAGGAGGCCCGGATCCCCTCTTTCGCATCCATTCTCTACTTCATCCATCTAGTCCATCCATTCCCGACCCTTCCATGTGCTCTCCTCCTTCACGGAATTTCTTCTTTCCCCTATTTCTTCTTCTTTCCCCTCTCCCTCTGTTTCTCCTTCTGTAAATTCACAGTCACCTGTTCCTTTCTTAGATTTTTTTTTTCTGTTTATTAAAGAAATGTATGCAATGTCGATCTGCCTATGATAGCGTCGACTTGCATTTTGCAACAGAACTTCACCCTTTTCTGGGTTATATTTCTTTCAGCATCGTTTATTCATTCTGATCTTTTGTATTTCCCTTACGTTTTCTTGTGTTTTTCTCATGAATTAGTTGTTACGTTTCATTCTATCAGTGTAATCGTTCCATCACCATCCCATGTATCGTAGGACATTTTAATTTCCTGTTTTATTTCTGATTTTTCCCTTTTATTGTGTATTTTTCCAGTTTACGGTTGATTTCTTGCTTTGATTCTCCTTCCAGTTGTATTTTGGTTAATTCCACTCATCATATTTCATTCGTTTTGACTGAAGTTTTTAACCTTGCTGTGTTAAGTTGTACGCAGTATTTAATATTTCTTTCTAATTTGATTGTCGGTCTTCATTTAATTTTTTATTCACGTTTGATTTCCTGCCTCCCGTCGGCATCTAATCCACTGTGTTTCACTAGCAATGTAAAACTTCTTGTAGATTAAATAATAAGTTTCTCTTCTTCTTTTCCAAAGGATTAAAAACATCATTAGAAATGGCTCTACTATCATAGGTTCATGCTCTACATCTGCAAGCATGGCTTGCGATAGCACGATCTTGGGATGAAAGGTGTAGGAGCCTTTTCATACTTCTAATGTATTGGCTCAAAAGATTTGTTGAAGCGATCGATGAGACATCAAATTTAAAAGGCAAAGGATTGACTAGGTTGGTCCCATTGGTTCATCACTGAGTTTGTAAGAGACCTGGTATATGTTTTCCTTTTGTTTATGGACTAACACAAAGCAGCTCCTCTTTGTGATTGAAGCTACAGATCGATAATGGCAATGGTGAAGGATAGCACACCTTCAGCATATTTACCTAATTGTCATAAAGTTTGTTTTCTGACTAAACCAATTTTTGACGCAATACAAATCTGTGAATTGGAAGATAGACACTTGCCTGGAGAGAAATTGGGCACAGGCTAATCTGCGGTCATCAGAGCCTGTTCAAATACGCTGACAGGGGAAATATTGGCACTCAAGTCCATTACAAAGGATCGGTGGGTAACTCTGGAAGAGGTGCGTGGTGTCAAACTTTTCCTCTGTCAGTGATGAAACATCAAGAGAAACAGTGTGGGTACATTTCCAATATACCTATCCTACTGGGCTGAGAAGCAAAACAGACAGGTAATATAGAGGACATACATAATGCAGAACATGGGGAGCTGTTTTGGCACCTTCATCTTCTTACTTTCAGCAAATGTGCAGGAATTGATTTATCAATCAATGGCTGCATTACTTTTCCCTGTCCCAAACACATTTATGGAATTGATTATGCACTGGGTAAGTTACTATACATCATGTTCACCATACACGGGTCCTATTGTATAAATCCCTTTGTAGGATCAATCATTCATTGAGCATTTATTCTTGTACTTTACAGTGCATAGCATTGCACATACATCTGCTTGCATCCACTCACCTGTTGCGCTGCTACAACACACCCTCACATTGGTTTTTATCTATTATAGCATCTTCACTTGTACCTGCATAGGCATTCCACTTCATCTTGCATTCCATTACATGCAAATCTTCAACATTTCTGCACTTTTCATTGTCATACATCATAATTATACTTGTTGCTTGTACATCTTTCATAATACAGCCGTAGTTCCACTCGCTGTAATTCTCACAACAACAACATCATCTCCAGCACCAACTAGTTATGCGCAGCCCACAACATCTCATCACTATGCTAACCGTCCCTTTACATTCACACACCCCTTTCTCACAGTGGCGCCTGTTACATTGTTAACAACCTTCGCTTCATCATGCCCTCTGTACCTGTTATCATCGCAAAATTTTACTTTTGCAAATCAAACTGACCTTTGAAAAAGATTTTGAAAATAACTCGCCTCCATTTTTAAAATGCGGGATTATTCCGAAGAATGGGACTCGCCTGTCGGTACGAGATTCAACCGTTCCTGGCGCCTTTACCAGGGGTAATTGAACCAAGGATCAATCAAATGCTTTGCTTTGTTCAACTTGTCTAAACCCTATTCTAATTCCTAAATGCACAAAGAATCAGGCATGTGCTATGAATTTCTAAAAATGCACATTTGAAAACATGATGTTTGCTTCAAAGATTGGAAAATATTTGGAAGATTCTTGGAAAATAAACTCTTTGAAAATTGTGAATTATTTTTGAGATGCTGTATTTGAGAAAGTGAAAATCGATTTCTGAAGAAATATAAGGATTTTGTGAAAATCGATTTTGAGAAATGTAAAATAACTTTGAAAAACTCGATTTCTTTGAATTCAAACTTTGAAATTGAAAATCTAACTTAGAAAATTGAATTTGGAACTTGGGAAATACTTGAAATATCATTGGCAAATCCAGGTTTTGAGAAAATCGATTTTGAATAAGACTTAGGAAATTTTGAAGCATTTGATTCCTTTGACTTGGAATTTGAATTGGAATTGGACTTAGAAGCTGAACTATTCTGATATCTATATAATTCCGCCCATCAGAAAAGAAGGCTAATCCCACCGTGCACAGAACCATCGCGTGCTGGATTCTCTCTCGAGCTGTCCTGGACAATGAGCTGACCTCTGCAAATGTTCCATACTGTTTGTAGATTTCGAGCAAGTCCACATATTCATTTTCATCCTCCTCGATCAAGGGCCACGACTTACGTCCTGTCATGCGAGCTAAGGCATCCTTAGGATCCAGACCCTTAACATTAATCAGAAATTGTTTCTCCAATGGGTCTCCAGGCTGACCGGCTGGCTCGGGTAATCCCATAATCTCTGAAAATTCATCTATCAGCACCGTCATCTCGCCCCACAGGAACCAGAAGGTAGAAGTGCTCGGATTCCACCGTTCTGCTAGTGCATGGATCAAATTGCCGTTGACCGTCTGCTTTCCCACCGCGGACGCCAGTTCTAGCCCACAATCGTCCAAGTGGTCCGGAAACATACGAGAGAAGTTCTTGAACCATGAGTAGTACCACCGGGGAAAGAAGGATCCGGTGCTAAGGACTCGATGTTCTGGAAGACCTTGTTGCACCTCATAGGAGATGTGACCCTTGGGGAAGACTGAATCAAGCTGACTGGATGCCATTAGAATCGACTGGAAAACATGGAAAAATTGGAATAAGACTTGGGAAAATATAGAGACTTTGAAAAAAATGCAGGCAGGATAAAATGAAGTAGGAGATTCGAGATCCAGAGGATAGGAAGATGGGAAATCACCTGGAGTTTTTAGAAAAATGGAGGAATTTTATGAAAATCGTTCAGGGTTTAATGAAATATAAGGAAGTACTTCATAAAATGGAGTATTTTGAAAATCGTCCAGGGTTTAAAACATGGACAGTACATGGACATGGATTGGGGATTTTTGAAAAGTCGTCCAGTATTTTAGAAAATTGGGAAAATATGGGAAATAAAATGACGACAACACATTTAATCACATCCTGCACAAACAAGTATGCACATACAACATTCTCTAAAAGCTGACTCTAGATGCCAAAGTTTTGAAATAGCTGTAGGACCTTAATCCTAACTCTAAGGTTCAGATCATCTGTGTCCAATCATGCTATGCCTATATACTCAAGCCAAGGCTCGATGTACGTGGCATAAAATCAATTTCTCCGGTTCTAGGTTCAAGTTTCCCAACATCCTTGAGCACCTGCCGATATACGTTGGACTATGGCCCTTGGTACGTGGCAGGGGGGTTTTCACCCAAATAAGTGGCCCAGTTGTGAGGCTCTGTCCTGAACTATGGTTCTGGAAGAGAGCCCAGCAACGTGAAGACCGGGACAATATAGGTAGGGTGGTTTTTGAAAAATATGAGCACATGCAAGCAAATAGAAGACTCTAAGTCCTAAAGAGATAGAATTTTAAAAAATATGAAGAAGTATACATTGTTTTCATACAATTCCTAAATTGAGGAGGGTTGTATTAGACCTAAGTCTATGTGAGCATGAATAATTCTCCTCAATATGGTCCTACCATACCTAGCCTATATGCATTCCATGTCAGCTGGGTTCAAGTCTAGGCTCCTAGGTTCACATGATATCATAAAGCAAAGCTGACATTCCATGAAAATCGATTTTAACAATTTGAACTAAGTAGAGCATTAAATTGATCAGGCGAAGACAGGTCCCATCACGGTCGCCAAACCTGTTATCATCGCAAAATTTTACTTTTGCAAATCAAACTGACCTTTGAAAAAGATTTTGAAAATAACTCGCCTCCGTTTTTAAAATGCAGGATTATTCCGAAGAATGGGACTCGCCTGTCGGTACGAGATTCAACCGTTCCTGGCGCCTTTACCAGGGGTAATTGAACCAAGGATCAATCAAATGCTTTGCTTTGTTCAACTTGTCTAAACCATATTCTAATTCCTAAATGCACAAAGAATCAGGCATGTGCTATGAATTTCTAAAAATGCACATTTGAAAACATGATGTTTGCTTCAAAGATTGGAAAATATTTGGAAGATTCTTGGAAAATAAACTCTTTGAAAATTGTGAATTATTTTTGAGATGCTGTATTTGAGAAAGTGAAAATTGATTTCTGAAGAAATATAAGGATTTTGTGAAAATCGATTTTGAGAAATGTGAAATAACTTTGAAAAACTCGATTTCTTTGAATTCAAACTTTGAAATTGAAAATCTAACTTAGAAAATCGAATTTGGAACTTGGGAAATACTTGAAATATCATTGGCAAATCCATATTTTGAGAAAATCGATTTTGAATAAGACTTAGGAAATTTTGAAGAATTTGATTCCTTTGACTTGGAATTTGAATTGGAATTGGAATTGGAAAATTCATGAAATGAATGAATATGATTTTGAGGAATTGGGAAAAACTCTTTGTATTTTTGAGAAATGCAGTGCATTTTGAAATTAGCCTAAGAGTGTAGGCTGAATGTGGCTAATGTGAAGATCATAAATTTAGATATCCTTCATATTCTGACTATGACCATAAATACGAATTCCACCAAGTTTATAAACTTCATAAAAGCTAGTGTATGTGCCATTCGTGTAGACCATAGTAAGTTTGAATATGCATGAATCATCATCCATCACACATTAACATTATTTAAAAAAAATAAACTATATGCAATGCTGCCTAAGCTAAGCAGGAAATGTAAATTCTTATTCCAAAGTTTAATTTAGTTTACATCACTATTGAAATTTAAATACATGAAAAATAAAGTCTTCAATGTACCTGCAAAACTAGAAAACTCTGTTAGTGATGATATGTTGGCTTTTCTAGATTTATCCAGCAATATCAGGAAATTGCTGGATTTTGCTAGATATAAGCCTTTTTGCCATGATTCCATTAAATCAAAATGATAAAGTATGAAATAAAATTGAATAAATAAGGAAGATAAGATATGAAATTTCGAAATTAGGGTCAAAATGACCAAAATACCCCTAATAACAAGACTATGGCCTTGAAATTAGGGTTTTCAGAAAGATATTTGGTAAAATGCAAGTTTTGAAATTCAAATGCAAATAAACTAGGCTAAAATATGATATGACATACTTAAACACATGAAAACTAAGGTTAGGGATTTCGAAATTGAGGTCAAATGACCAAATTGCCCCTGATAGCAAGACTATGATCGTGAAATCAGGGTTTTCTGAAATAGATTTTGGTAAAAACTTGGGTTTTAAGGACTAAATGAAATCAAATTAACATCAAATTTGACATAAAGTATCCTAATATGATTATGAATAAGATTAAACCCTAAAAATATATGCTTATGCACGAAAATCCAAGAATATCACAAAAACTGTGATTTTGGCAGTGTTTTTGGATCTTTCAGGAACCCGGTTTTGCAATTTGCTTAATTCAGCCATCAATCAGATTCCAAAATTCATCAAATTTGGTACCTACACTTGTTATAACCCTAATTTTGAATTAGAATTATAAAAATATTTTTTTGACATTAAATTAACCCGAAAATTGCATCAAACCCTAAAAATATGCTATTTTTGACCTAGTTCACCAACCAGTTTCAGAGTTAGACCTGAATCAGGGGTCAATCTTTCATGAAAATCTATGAAATTTTACAGAGACAAACTAGGACGAAAAAAAGAGATTTCCCAATTTACAGATTGGAAAAAGCATCTTCGGTTAGGGAGAAACCCTTCCAGCAATCTAAACTAAAATCTAACAAATCTAACAGGGGTTAAAACATATACTTTCAATTGATAATTTTGGGATAAATAGAAATACTGATCTAAAATATCTGATATTTTAGCAGTAAAAAGTAGACAGAAAATAACAATACTCACTTTTTACAGATCATGAATCGGATCTGTGGTTTGGGATTTATGAATAACACAAGTCTGATTAGGGTTTTGGTAAACCCTAACGAGTTTTAAATTGAAAATCAGAACCTCTGACAGAGGAAAAATACTAAACAGCAATCAAAAATTCTAAAAATTTCACAGTAGCTAGATCTAATCAATATGAATCCATGACTCTTTACAGATCTAAAATTGTATATAAGATGAGAAAAATATCATCACAGCAAGTTACCTTCTTGATTTTAACTTCGATTTTAAAGATTTAAAAACCCGATTTGATGTCTGATTTTTCTGACAGGGTTCCCGATGTCCAAAACCTCTTATTTTTTTACAGTAGTTCCTTTAGATATGCATGCATCACATATAAAAAAATCAGAAATAAACAACGAATATTTCAATCCGAAACAGCATGCTTTTTACTGTTCTAAACTAAAACACACACAGAAATCTAAGAAACTTAAGAAATCATGCATTAACTAATGAAAAACAATAAAACAAACCATAAAACAGTAAATAAAAATTATTTATATGCTGGAAAACGTAAAATAAACATGAATAAACAAATAAATAAAATAAAATCAAGGAATCAATGGCTGGAATTTGATTTCACCCTTAAACACATGGATTTGACCCATTAAAAGGGTAAATCATGTATTTTATTGGTTAATAATGCAAAGAATCATACTTAAATCACTTTTAATGGATTAAAATCCCTGTAAATCACACAAAACAGGGTTAGATCATCTTCTTGGACCATTCTTGATGGTTCTTGAGGTTGGATCATGGTTGAATCTTCATAAGGAGGAGCATCCAAGGCTAAATCTAGGTTTAAAGCATTAAAAACATTAAATAAAATAAATAAAAGTGAAGAAGTTCATACCTTGGAGTTGCAGCAATGGAGGGAGGGCTGGAGAGGAGAGAGAAGCTCCAAGAAACCTCAAAGGTGAATAATGAAAATCGTCCCCCTCTCTCTTTCTATTTATAAAAAGAAATTAGGTTTAAAAATCAAGTTTTTTAAAAAAATTGGACTCTCTAAGGGGGGGGGGGGCGATTTTGGGGTGTAGTTACTATCCTACCCCTAGCCTAAATTATCTAAACTAATGCCTAATTAACCCCTAGTCTATCCTAGAAATCCCCCAAATGTGATGCCACTTGGCATCCTTCACATTTGGGTTTTTAAAACACCTTTAAAAACATTTAAAAACACTAGTTTTAAAAACTAATTTTCAAAATGAGCTTTCAAAATGGTTTTGACTCTTCTAAACTTCTGACACTAACCAAGACACTGACTAACCCTAGTCTAGCCCTGACTTACTCGAATATGGCGCCACCCCAAGTGGGCCCTACTTGAGTTTTAAAAAAAAAATGATTTTAAAACTTGAAATTGTGAAAGTTTTCAAAAGATTTTCAAAAGTAAGCTTGAAATTAAAAGTTTTGAAATGACATAGGGTTCTAACTGGGTCAAAACCCCTCTGGATATGGTTCCAACTGAGTGGGCCCACATCGATTTTTGCAAATTTTGAAATAAACACTGAAAATACCTTTGAAAAGAGGTTAAAATTAATAATTGAAATTCAAGATTTTTGAAAATAGAGTCTCAGGCGAACTGGAACTCCAGGTTAGAGTCCGGAACTCTTAGGATTCTGAGATTTTAGATTTTAAAAAGCCAAATGTCAGGTTTTGAAAGATTTTATCAGAAAATGGTGAAACAAGTCAGAAAATACAGTCAGGGTTAGACACCTAACTCGATCAGAACTCTGACATAGAGTCCTGATCTAACTGGACTCTGCAAAATGACCTAATTTTTTTGAAAATGAATGGAAACAAATGAAAAATGGAATAAAAATAGACTTCAAAACAGACTCCTGACTGGACTGGGACTCTGGGACAGAGTCCTGATCGGACTAAAACTCTAGATTTTTTTGGTATTTTCTGAAAAACAGTTGAAAGAACTTGTGAAAACAGTTAAAATAATAACAAATATTGGAATAAACCAGAGTTTTGATTCAACTGAGACTCTGAGAACAAAGTCCTGATTGAACGAGGACTCTTATATTGTTGGATTTTCTGATAAGTAAGTGATGGAATTTAAGCAAAGCTTTTAAAAACCAGTGAAAATGAAGTGAGAAAATCAATTTTGGATAGAATCCTACTTCGATCAGGACTCTGGGGTAGAGTTCTGATTTGATCAGGACTCTGAGATAAAACCTCAGAATTTTAAAATTCTTTGATAAAAGCGCAACAGTTTTGATAGATGAAAAGATTTTTGAAAGATTCTTTCAAAATTTAAAATCAGGATCGGAGTCCTGATCCAACTAGGACTCTCTGAACAGAGTCCTGTTTTGACTAAAACTCTGAGTTTCTGACTCATTTTGAAAGATTTTGAAAGATTTGATTGAAAATAGTTGTGAAAGATTAGAGTTCTAATCCGATTAAAACTCTGAAGAAGAGTCCTGATCCGACTGGACTCTTGAAGAAGAGTCCTGATCCAACTAGGACTCTAAGATTTTGGCCAAAACAGAAGATTTTGAAAGGTTTTCTCCAAAAACACGTAAAAAGGTAGTAAAAAGTAGAGTTTTGATCCGACTAGGACTCTGGAAAAAGAGTCCTGATCCAATTAGGACTCTAAAATTTTTGAGATTTTTGATAAATGAAGGAATCCAGAAGCGACACCACCTAAATGGGTCTCATCTGCGAATTGAAATCAATTGAAATTGAGTTTGAAATAAATCCAGATTGTTTTATGAGAAAATACTTCAAAATATAAGGTCCTGGGGGTTGGCAAATGACACAATGTTGATTAAAAACCCAGGTTTTTAAAATTGATTTTTGAAAGAAAAGTTTTAAAACTCAAATTTGGATTGAATATTTTGAAAATAGGAGTGTTGGATCTCGAAGATGAGATGTAATTACATGCAATGCTATGCTATGCAATGCAATGATATGCTGAATTCATGCAATGATAAGCAATGACACATGAAATGTAAGCACTGGATAAGGGTGAAAATTTGGGGTGTTTACAGATGCCCCTCTTTGCTACTAAGCCGGTTGTAAGTCAAGCTTAGTGGCAAAGAAAAACACACCAAATTCAGACTATAAACATGCCCCAGTTAGATGAATTTGACTGGGTATGAAAGAATTAGTTCAAATGATGGTGGTAGATATAACATAAAGAATAAAGAAGAAGATTCACCTCATCGAAATGAGGCTCAGGCTTAGCCCTTAACCTGGATGGGACGACAAATGAAATACCTCATCAGAATGAGGCTCAGGTTGAACCCCTTGACCTGAAAGGGGATGATACCTCGTGGAAAAATGAAGCTCAGGCTTAACCCTTAACCTGAAAGGGGACAATACCTCGTGGAAAAACGAGGCTCAGGCTTAACCCTTAACCTGAAAGGGGATGATACCTCGTGGAAAAATGAGGCTCAGGCTTAACCCTTAACCTGAAAGGGGACGATACCTCGTGGAAAAACGAGGCTCAGGCTTAACCCTTAACCTGAAAGGGGACGATATACAGAGTCCTCGAATGAAGAAACCATGATGGGACCTTCGAATTTTGCACAATAAATCCGAGAGGGGTTTGCAAAAGGAAGAAAGGGGGTTCCTTAAAGCTTGAAAAGGGATTGATCTTGGACGTCTCATCGTTGAGACTGAATGGATTTTAAGACAGATGACCTTTTTGCAGAAAATTCAGGTTTAACCCTTAACGTGAACGGGAACTGTCTATGGTGGGACAGTGAGGAGCACAGTGAAGTGTGCGAATCTGAGAGCCCAGGCACTCAGATTAAAACAAGAAGGGAAGGATCTTGGACAACTCCCATCATCCGATCCTAAAAGGGATAACAACAACGCCTGGATACATCAAAATAAACATCAAGTTCTCACTTCATGTCAGGATAACTTGAAAAGATTGCCAATAAGATAAAAAAATTGTAGTTAATTCAAGAATGATAAGCACATATATATATGAAAAATATTCCCTCTTTTCTACCTGAAGTATTACCTCCAATTGGACTTAACTTCGTAGAATCAAGATTCGAATTCAAATTACTTGCAATTGACTTTCCTTCAAGGAGGCTATCAATTTCCTTGATATGGACGGAAAAGAATGTATTCTTGATATTGCGAGAGCTATTAGTGAAAGGATATTGATAAAAGAATTTCACAAAATTAAAGAAGATTCTTGATAGATTCAGCAGTCTGATATCCTGGGATTCTTTTCTCATGATGATCTTTCTGCACTCTCTTTTTAACAGAATTGGAGCTCTCTTGGATTTTTTGGGAATTACATCATCCTTCATTTTGGAAATGTCCTAGCTTTTTCTCTCTTTATTTTTTTGGAAGGGTACGTCACAAACTCCTTCATCTCAGAGATGTTCTGATCCTTCTTTTCTCTCAGGGATTATATTGACGGTTATTGGCTCATTGGTTGGGAATCTCTTGATGATAGCAGAAATTAAATATCTTTTAGGATTTGTCGGTAGGTCCATCACACTCGCCTTCATCTCGACAGTGATCTAGACTTTCCCTGGAAGGATCCGTCACAAACTCCGTCATCTTGGAGATGATTCAAATCTTCTTTGGCCCCGGGGGTCGACTCATCTAATTCGCCTTCATCTTGACGACAGTTGAGAGATCCCTTTTGCAGATATTTAATTGCAGCTTAGGTGATTGAGGAGACATGGAGATTGAGTGGATTTTTCTGTATCACTCAGGATATTTCGACTGCTTTTATTTTCCAAGAATGATCTTAAAAAGTGTGCCATTGACTGCGATCAATATCAATCACTCATGGCTTTGCAACAACATTGAATTTTCTTTGCTGGCCATATCGCGGATTTATTCTTCATCCTTTTGGTTGGCCAATAGAAAGATTTTGAATTTTGAATCCTTTTGCACAAAAGCTTTGTCCTTTCGGAAGTAATACTAAAGGTATTATGAGGTACAATTTTATGCAGTAAAGATTTTGAGATCAACAACTATTTTTCATGACAAATTGGCAAAATATTCCTGAAATCCTTGGTGAAAGAAATCACTTGAGATCTAAATGACACATCCGTGGCTAGATTATCCTCTCCTTTCCCCAAAGGAGAGACTCAGGCTTGACCCTTACCTGAACGGGTAACAAAAGATACTCCTCTCTTCCCTGAAGAAGAGGTGTTTGCAAAATGAACTTTCAAAGAGAAATAGAGTTTTCGTCAAAACTCCCTATTTCTAGGCTTCTCTTATGGAAAGGGGGCCGCTAACAAAGATTGAAAGGATATCATAGAGGAATGAGTCCATCACACTCTCCCTGGAAAAAGGGTCCTCGACGACGGGGGTGGCCTAACAAAAGACATTTAGGGTTACAAGGAGGACGAGCTTTCGTCGAAACTCTCCCTGGAAAAAGGGTTCCTTGTGTGACAATAAAGATTGTTTTGCAAACTGTTCGTGAAGCACGAGTCCCTTCAAACTCTCCCTAGAAAAAGGGGTTCAACGAACAAACAATAAAGACATGCGAAAAGAAACGAGCTCCCTCGAACTCTCCCTGGAAAAAGGGTCCCTCGCAAGAGAAATACTTGACGATTGATTTTGATAGCTTTTGATAACTCAAAGAACTGCTTGATAACACGAATGACTAGAGGTCTGACAAAATCGGCAACCCGAATGTCAGATTAACAGAATGGAACGACCCAAGGGTCTGATACAGATTGTTTGGTTCGCAGGTTTGAAGATTAACATCGAGTCTGAACCTCAATGTGAGAGTCATGTTGCGACCAGTATGAAGACCGAATTAAAATACCAGTACGAGTACTGGGTTTTAAAGGATTACCAATACGAGCACTGGATTTTGGAAGATCACTAATACAAGCATTGGATTTCAAAAGATTTACCAGTACAAGCGCTGGATTTAAAAAGATTACCAGTACGAGCACTGGGTTTTAAAAGATTACCAGTACGAGCACTGGGTTTTAAAAGATTACCAGTACGAGCACTGGGTTTTGAAGG
Organism: Nuphar pumila; assembly: GCF_984573655.1. Taxonomy (NCBI): domain Eukaryota; kingdom Viridiplantae; phylum Streptophyta; class Magnoliopsida; order Nymphaeales; family Nymphaeaceae; genus Nuphar; species Nuphar pumila. The sequence goes on along the minus strand of NC_143265.1, from coordinate 49,840,999 downwards.
ATTACCAGTACGAGCACTGGGTTTTAAAAGATTACCAGTACGAGCACTGGGTTTTAAAAGATTACCAGTACGAGCACTGGGTTTTAAAAGATTACCAGTACGAGCACTGGGTTTTGAAGGATTACCAGTACGAGCACTGAGTTTTGAAGGGTCATCAATTGACGATGACTTGGACGACTTGCCGGGGTCTCAGGATTTATCCCTTATCCTGAATGGGAAATTCAATACAAATTGATGCAGATGAATGTGAATGAATGCATGCAAATGCAAATGGATGCAACTGAGTGCACATGCGTGCAAAATGAGAGATTTATTAGATCCCGCCTGCACGCAGATTGTTTTGGATAAAAGGCAACTTTAACAAGAATGCACCAGTATATTCTGGGGAAGAGAGATATTTTGACAAAAGAATAATTGATCATTTATTGAAAGGAATTTTTGAAGAATACAAAAGATAGAATAGAGATTTTCTAGGTATAGAATTTCTTCAGATGTCGAGCATTAATGGGGTCGGATAGTTCTACCCCGTCTGCATTAATCAGACGATATGAATTACGGGGCAACGTTTCTTTCACCACGTAGGGACCTTCCCAGTTTGGTGACCATTTGCCACGTGGACGATGCTTGAGATGAGCCGTTGATCTAAGGACCAAGTCATTAACTTGAAATCTCCTTTCGATGACTGACTTGGCATATTGTCTTGCTATCCTCTGACGATAAGACTGAGCGTGCTCTGCTGCTTTGAGTCTTTTCTCATCGAGTAAATCTAACTGTACCAATCTCTGTTGCTGATACTGATCGAGTGGTAACTCTAAAAGAGATACGAACTTAAGGACGAGCTTCTGAACATGAAGAGGTAACACCACCTCAGTCCCATAAACAAGTTCTGAAGGAGTCGCATTGGTTGGGGTTCAAATGGTAGTTCGATATGCCCAAAGTGCATCATGGATTTTCTCGTGCCAATCACGACCCGTCTCAACGGTTCTTTCCAAGATGCGAATCAAACTCTTGTTTGTTGCTTCTGCCTGACCATTTCCCTGTGAATAAAAAGGAGCTGAAAAATGATGATGAATTCTGAATTTTGAACAAAAGATCTTCAATCTCTCATTCTTGAAAAGAGTACCATTATCTGACACGATGTCGTGCGGTATACCGAAACGACAAAGAATGTTCTTATGAATGAACGAAACTACATGTCGACCTTCCACTGTACGCAGAGTGACGGCTTCAACCCATTTGGTGAAATACTCTGTTGCGGTAATGTTATCATCGCAAAATTTTTCCCCTCCCTTGGGAGAAAGAAAGGAATTTCGCGAGTCAAACTCGACCAAAGTTTTGAAAATGATTTTGAAAATTTACTCGCCTCCGTTTTTAAAATTTGCGGGAAAATTCTGTGGAATGGGATCTGCTTGTCGGTACGAGGTTCAACCGTTCCTGGCGCCTTTACCAGGGGTAATTGAACCAAGGATCAATTACGTGCTTTAATTTGACTCAAATAGCTAAATTATGCTCTATTTTTCCTAGAATGCATAAAGAATCAGGCTTGTGCTATGAAATTTTTAAAAAAATGCAAGTTTGAGAAACTATGATGTTTGCTTTGGAAAATTGAAATGCATTTGGAAAATGATTGGAAAAGTGCTTGAAATTGAAGTTTTTGGGAAAATCATTGAATTTCATTGGAAATCAGAAATTTGCACTGAAAAGTGATTTCTCAGGAAAACTTGAAAATCTGAGAAAATTGGTTTTGAGATTGGAAACTTGGAATTGCTTTTATGAGAAAATGGATTTGAGAATCTTGATAAAATCTAAGAAATTTATTGGAAAATGACTTTTGAAATGGAAAATGAATTCTCAGGAAAACTGGAAAATATGAGAAAATCGATTTCTGAAAACTTGGGATTTTGAAATTTGAGAATTTGAAAACATAGGAAAATCTTGATTTGAACTTGGGAAATGCTTTGAAATGTCATTTGAAAACTTAGGATTTTGAGAAAATTAGATCCTGAGAAAGACTTGGAAATTCTTGAGAAAATTGAATTTTCTGAAATTGAAATTGGAAAATGAGTTTGAAAATAATGCAATTTGAATGATATGAATGAATGAATATGAATTTGAAAAGGGAATTTCATTGAGTAATTGAGAAATCCTTTTGAAACTTTGAGAAATGCAGTGCATTTTTGAAGTTAGCCTAAGAGTGTAGGCTGAATGTGGTTGATATAAAGATTATAAATCTTGGTTTTCTTCGTATTCTGACTATGGCCATAAATACGAATCCCACCGAGTTTATAAACTCCATAAAAGCTTGTGCATGTGCCATTCGTGTAAACCATAGTGAATTTGAAATAATGTGCATGAATCATACATCACATATTAAAATTTGCATAAATTAAACTATATGCAATGCAGCCCTATTCTAAGCAGAAATGTAACTCTTATTCCAAATATTACATTGATTTTTACATTGAATTGAAATAAATAAATAAAATGGCTAAGTCTTCTTCTTGAATATTCCTGCAAAACTGGAAAATAAAGTTAGCACAAAAATGTAGGTTTTTCTGAATTTATCCGAAAATATGGAAAATTATCGGATATTATTCAGATATAAACCCAAAATCATACCCCTTTTGATATAAACATGAGAAATAATGAATAAATTTTGAAAATAAACTTGAAAATTCGAAATTGGGGTCAAAATGACCAAAATACCCCTGATGACCTTGAAATCAGGGTTTTATGAAAGAATTTTTGTAAATTTTGGAATTTTGAAAATAAAATGAAATAAATCAAACATAATATGATAAAATATGATGATATGCATGAAATTTTGGAGAATTAGAAATTGAAATTTCGAAATTTAGGTCAAAATGACCAAAATACCCCTGATAACAAGACTATGGCCTTGAAACCAGGGTTTTCTGAAATAAATTTTGCAAAATTGAAAAATATGAAATGTAAATGAGATTAAAATTAACTCTAATATGATTATACATGCTTATGTACATGATAAAAACCCTAACATGGCGAAAATATCATAAAATATCGAATTTAACTTGATTTTCGCTTCTGAATTTAAAGATAAACTAACACATGGAGCAAATGAACTTAGAATTAAACCAAATTTGGCATGGACAACTAAAATAACCCTAGAAACATAATGGAGCTCGAAAATCTATTTTTTTGTATTTTTAAATATGGAAATTTAAATAAAAACCCTAAATTTTGTGATTTTTGCCTAAAATGTTGATTCTAAAGGGGATTTAGGATATCAAATTTCCATAAAAATTTCCAAAATTTCATGGGGTGATAGAGGACAGTAAGGAAAGGATTTTTTCTTTTAACACTTTCTGGTTTTGACCTACGGTCGTAGCTGTACCACTCTGGCAAGTCGGATCAGAATCCGGCGACTCTAGGATTTAGGGGAAACAGACAGGTTTCGGTAGAAAACATGGGAAAAATAGTATAAAGATGGGAAAAAGGCTAAAATTGTGGGAAAATGTCCCTGACAAACATAGGAAGATATCCTATTTTTACAGAATTGGAATTCAGGTTACGGTTTGGAAAAGGGCATGCTGTTATCAGAGACTCGAATCTCTGAAATTTCGGGATATTGAAATCTGTCAGACAGAAATGCAAATTTTGGAAAAAATAATGAAACAGTTCAAAAAATTCCCAAATTTTGGGAAATGATAGAACACTACGTGAGGAACAACTTTTATGTTAAAAGTTTTTGCAGACGGGCTATGGATTGAACTTATTTGGTGAATTAAAGTCTGTCTATACCCTGACGGAGGAAAATCGAGATTTTCCCAGGGGTCTGAGAAATTTGATTTTTTACACACAGTAAAACTAACTTGAAAAACTTTAAAATTTCCAGATCATCAGTAGATTCGATTATGAATCCACTGTGATTTTTGGAGGACAATCCAAATCCCCCAAGAGGGTGGTGTCGGAGGTTCTTTTCTGCTAAAACAGAAATTGAAAACTCAGAGAGACAGAAAACTCGATTTAGAGTTTGGTTGGTTTAGAAGTGTTCCGAAACCCGAATTGAATCAAATTTTTGACAGTACAACAAAGACATGTAAACTTAACTACTCTAAAATTTACAAAATTTTTAAATGCATTAACGTACAAAAAATGCTGCATGGACTTTGTCTAAAAACTAAAATTTTACAGATTTTAAACTAAGTAAAGCATGGTTCATATATAAAACGAAATAAGTAGCAAAACGAATTAATGTAAGTGCATGCAAACATAAGATGACATGAATCATAAAACTAAAACCTAAAACGAGGAGGATATGATCAATTTAATATTGGCTCTCCAAAACGAGAGATTCGATCCATTGAGTGGACGGATCTTTTCATTTTTTAGCCTACACATAAAGCACACGTTTTGTATTTATCTATCTATCTATCTATCTATCTATCTATCTATCTATCTATCTATATATATATATATATATATATATATATATATATATATATATAGAGAGAGAGAGAGAGAGAGAGAGAGAGTTTTCAACAATATGAAACCAGCTTTGGTCTGGTCTCACGTTGTGTTTAGATAAACCATGTAATAAATATCTTAAAAAAAAATGAAAACAAAAGGTAAAGCAACACTTTACCTTGAGGGAGGGCTGGAACCGGCTGAGGATAGACTGCAGCAAATGGGTACTTGGCACCAAGGTTGGAGGAGGTTTGAGGGTGATGGTACTGGAACAAGAGAGAGTTTGATGATGGCTGCTTGAACCGGCTGGAGTGACTGCAATGATGGGGCTGTTGTAGATGATAACCAGTTGCAAAGGAGAGGAAGCAAAAGGCTGGGCGCCAATGAGGCCTATGATGCTGCCAACATGGAAGGGTGCTGTTGGACTCAAGGTTGGATGGCTTGGAGATTGCTGTCGTGATGAAGGATGAAGGATGAAGGTGGAAGAGCTGCAGCGGCTGCTTCAAGATCACTGCTACTATGCTGAACCAGTGGTGGAGAAGAGGCTGACGGTGGCTGGTTGCACTGGTGTGTGGCTGGGCAGGGCGTCCAAGGAGGCTGTCTTGCTGTAAAGAGGCGTGGCAATGGCTGCTACAAAGGAAGGAGTTGCTCCCTGATGAAGGGCTGCTGCTGGAGGTGGCTGTGTTGCTGTCAAAGTGTGGTTGACAGAGGTGGCTGGAGATAATGGTATGGATGTGGACTGATTGCACTTGATGGGGTTGTTTGAGAATGAATGTGGAAAATTTGGGGTGTTTACAGATGCCCCTCTTTGCTACTAAGCCGGCTTGAAGACGAGCTTAGTGGCAAAGAAAAACACACCAAATTTGGGCTATAAAAATGCCTCAGTTAGAAGGATCTGACTGAATATGAAGAGATTTAGCCCTGATGAAAATGGTAGATATGAAATGGAGAATAAAGACGAAAAATTTTGCCTCAAAAGAAGTGAGATTCAGGTTTTTGCCCTTAACCTGGATGGGATAGAAAATACCTCGTGTAGAAACGAAGCTCAGGTTTAACCCTTAACCTGACCTGGAAATGAAATACCTCATCAAAATGAGGCTCAGGTTTGTACCCTTATCCTGATTGGGCGAAAAATAAAATACCTCATCAAAGGAGGCTCAGGTTTGTACCCTTAACCTGATTGGGAAACGAAATACCTCATCAAAATGAGGCTCAGGTTTAACCCTTAATCTGACCGGGAAGTGAAAATGGTAAGTTGGATGGTGAATAAGACAATTTTCTTGAAGAGGAATAAGGTGACTCTTTCAACAACACGAAAGATGAATTCTTTCGACAACGCGAAAGATAACAAGGCGATCTAAAGGAACAAGGTGATTCTTTCAACAACGCAAAAGATGACAAGGCGATCCAAAGGAGTAAGGCAATTCTTTTGACAACGCAAAAGATGAATTCTTTCGACAACGCGAAAGATGGGAAAGGCGATTCAAAGGAACAAGGCGATTCTTTCAACAACGTGAAAGATGATAAGGCGATCCAAAGGAGCAAGGCGATTCTTTTGACAACGCGAAAGACGGAAAAAGGAGATCCAAAGGAACAAGGCGATTCTTTCAACAACGCGAAAGATGATAAGGCGATCCAAAGGAGCAAGGCGATTCTTTTGACAACGCAAAAGATGAATTCTTTCAACAACGCGAAAGATAACAAAGGCGATCCTTTCACAGAAAAGGCTAATCTTTCAACAACGCGAAAGATAACAAAGGCGATCCTTTCACAGAAAAGGCTAATCTTTCAACAACGCGAAAGATGATAAAGGTTACTCTCTCAAGGAGGTAAAAGGTGATATCAGGATGTGTCAAGATGGACATCGAGCTCTTCACTTCATGTCAAGATAGTAAGAAAATATTGCCAAAATGTTAAAAATTGTTTGTTGATTCAAAATGCTTGAAATTGATGTATATTGGTATGAAAATCTTTCCTCTTTTCTACCTGAAGTATTACCTCCGACTGGGCTTAACTCTATAGAATCAAGATTCGAATTCAAAATGCTTGCAATTGGCTTTTTTTTCAAGGAAGCTATCAATTTCCTTGATATGAGCAGAAAAGAGAGTATTCTTGATATTGTGAGAGCAATTGGTGAAAGAATATTGATAATAGAATTTCACAAAATTAAAGAAGATTCTTTGGCAAATTTGGCAGTCTATGATGATCTTTCTGCCGACTTTTTTTTCTTTTTTGGCAGAATTAGAGCTCTCTTAGGTTTTTGGGGATTTTATTACATCATCCTTCATTTTGGAGATGTCCTGACTTTTCTCTTTTTTTTTTTTGGAAGGGTACGTCACAAACTCCTTCATCTTGGAGATGTTCTGATCCTTCTTTTTCTCTCAGGGATTATATTGACGGTTATTGGCTCATTGGTTGGAAATCTCTTGATGATAGCCGAAATTAAATATCCTTTAGGGTTTGTCGGGAGGCTCATCACAATCGCCTTCATCTTGACGGTGCTCTGAACTTTCCCTGGAAGGATCCGTCACAAACTCCGTCATCTTGGAGATGATTCAAATCTTCTTTGGCCCCAGGGGTCTACTCGCCTAATTCGCCGTCATCTTGATGACAATTGAGAGGTCCCTTTTGCAGATATTTAATTGCAGCTTAAGTGATTGAGGAGATATAGGGATTTAATAGATTTTTCTGTATCACCCAGGATATTTCGACTACTTTATTTTCCAATAATGATCTTTAAAAATGTGTCATTGATTGCGATCAATACCGATCACTTATGGCTTTGCAACAACATTGAATTTCCTTTTGCTGGTCATATCAAGGATTTATTCTTCATCCTTTTGGTTGGCCAATAGAAAGAATTTGAATTTTGAATCCTTTTTCATAAAAGCTTTGACCTTTCGAAAATAATATTGAAGGTATTCTGAGGTAATGTTTTTGTGCAATAAAAATTTTGAAATCAACAAATATTTAATGGCAAATTGGCAAAATGTTCTTGAAATCCTTGGTGAAAGAAATTGCTTGAGGTCTAATTGACACATCCATGACCAAATTGAGTCCTGAAAAGACTCAGTGAAAGATCAACTTGAAAGTTGGGTTTTGTTTTGACTAACCAGCTCGAAAGCAGGATTTATTGACCGACCGGCTCGAAAAAGGATTTGTTGAACTACCAGCTCGAAAGCAGGATTTGTTGATCGACCAGCTCGAAAGCAGGATTTGTTGACCGACCAGCTCGAAAGTAGGATTTGTTGACCGACCAGCTCGAAAGCAGGATTTGTTGACCGACCAGCTCGAAAGCAGGATTTGTTGACCGACCAGCTAGAAAGCAGGATTTGTTGACCGACCAGCTCGAAAGCAGGATTTGTTGACCGACCAACTCGAAAGTAGGATTTGTTGACCGACCAGCTAGAAAGCAGGATTTGTTGACCAACCAGCTCGAAAGCAGGATTTGTTGACCGACCAGCTCGAAAGCAGGATTTGTTGACCGACCAGCTAGAAAGCAGGATTTATTGACCGACCGGCTCGAAAGTAGGATTTGTTGAACTACCAGCTCGAAAGCAGGATTTGTTGAACTACCAGCTCGAAAGCAGGATTTGTTGAACTACCAGCTCGAAAGCAGGATTTGTTGACCGACCAGCTCGAAAGCAGGATTTGTTGACTGACCAGCTCGAAAGCAGGATTTGTTGACCGACCAGCTAGAAAGCAGGATTTGTTGACCGACCAGCTCAAAAGCAGGATTTGTTGATCGACCAGCTCGAAAGCAGGATTTGTTGACTGACCAGCTCGAAAGCAGAATTTTGTTGATTTAAAAATGATTGACATTAATGAAATTGTAACCCGAAGGCTTGGAAAGTGATAGATATTGACAAAGTTGTAAACCGAAGGCAGGAGAATGATTGATGTTGGTAAGATCGTAACCCGAAGGCTTGTATTGAGAATCTGATAGAGTGGACGGCCCAGAGGCCTGATTGATCAAATTGGATGACCCGAAGGTCGAAATTGGGAGTCGAATGACACAAGGGGTCGAAATGGGAAATCAAAGGTTGAGATTGAAGGATTGAATAACCTGAAGGTCGAAATTGAGGATTTGAATGACCCGAAGGTCAAAATTAGAAATTGAGTGACCTGAAGGTTGAAATAGAGAATTGGGTGACCCGGATGTCAAAATTGGAAATTGGAAATTTTGGATTTGGAAATTGGAAATTTTGAAATTGATTGACCCGAAAGTCAAAATTGAAGTTGATTGACCCGAAAGTCGAAATTGGAAATTTGGAATTTGAAACTTGGAAATTGGAAATTGGAAATTGAGAAATTGATTGACCCGAAGGTCAAAATTAGAAATTTGGAAATTGATTGACCTGAAGGTCAAAATTGGAAATTTGGAAATTGGATGGCCCGAGGGCCGAAATTAGAATTTGGAACTTTGAAATTTGAAATTTGATATTTGAAATTGGATTTGGAAGAAGATTCGAGTCAGAACTCTAATCTTCTAGACCAATTCTAAGACATTTGAATTGGATTTGGAAGAAGATTCGAGTCGGAACTCTAATCTTCTAGACCAATTCAGAAGAGAAAGAAATTCGAGTTGAAACTCGAATCCCAGAGGAAAGAAAATTCGAGTCAGAACTCGAATCTCGCAAGAAGACTAGATCAGCATGGATTAGGTTTAAAAACATTAACCAGTAAAACCAGATTTAGAAAGTTTGACCAATAAAAATTGGATTTTGAAAGATGTACCAGTGTGAATATCGGATTTTGGAAATGAACCAGTATAAGTACTGGATTTTGAAAATAGATCAGTACGAATACTGTTTTTGGAAGAATTACCAGCACGAACACTGGATTTTGAAGAATTTACCAACACGAACACTGGATTTTTGAGAATTTACTAATTGATTTTGATAGAAGATTTTCAGTCTTCACCCTCACGACGACTTGGACAACTGTCGGGGTCTCAGGATTTATCCCTTAACCTGAAGGGGAAGTGAATTTGATGCAAATGAATGTAAATGGATGCGAATGAATGCATGTAAATGCAAATGAATACAAATGTATGCAAAATGATGTAAATGAATGCACATGTATGCAAAATGAGAGATTTGTTTGATCCTGCCTGCATACAGAATGTTTTGAAGACAAATTTTCAAAATAATGCCCCAGTGTAACTCGGAAAGAAGAATTTGACCATTATTGAAGAAAATATATTGAGGAATTACAAATGATGGAATAGAGGATTTAAGTATAGAAAATTTTCAAATGTTGAGCATTGATGGGGTCTGATAATTCCACACCATCGGCATTGATAAGCAGATATGAATTGTGGGGTAATGCTTCCTCGACAACATAGGGCCCTTCCCAATTCGGCGACCATTTTCCACCCGGGCGGTGCTTGAGATAGGTCGTTGATCTGATCACTAGATCATTGACTCAGAATTTCCTTTCAATAAAAAATTTTGCATATTGCCTGACTATCCTCTGACGATATGATTGAGCGTGCTCTGCTGCTTTGAGTCTTCTTTCATCGAGCAAATCAAGTTGTATCAGTCGTTGTTGCTGATACTGATCAAGAGGTAATTCTAAAAGTGATGCAAATTTTAGAGCAGGTTTCTGAACTTGTAGAGGCAGTACTACTTCAATTCCGTAGACAAGTTCTGACGAAGTAGCATTAGTTGGAGTTCGAATGATGATTCTGTATGCTCACAATGCATCATGGATCTTCTCATGTCAGTCACGAATTGTTTTTAAAGTTCGCTCCAAGTTTCTAATAAGAATCTTACTGGTGGCCTCTGCTTGACCATTCCCTTGAGGATAATAAAGAGCGAAGAAATGATGATGGATTCTGATTTTTGAGCAGAATGTCCTCATTCTCTCATTTTTGAAATAACTGTCATTGTCCAACACAATATCATGTGGTATGCCAAAATGACATAGGATATTCTTGTGGATGAATGAGACCACATGTCGACCTTCTACTGTGCGTAGAGTGACTGCTTCTACCCATTTAGTAAAATATTCTGTTGCGGCAAGAAAATTTTTGTTGCCATTTGAAGCAGAAGGAGTAATGGGGCCTACAACATCAAAAGCCCACATAGAAAATGGCCATGGCGAAACGACAGATTGTAAATATGTTGCTGGCGCATGAATGGAAGGTGCATGCATCTGACATTGAACGCACTTCTTCACAAAATGATAGCAATCTTGTTGCATAGTTCTCCAGTAATATCCTGCTCGGATGATTTGTTTGACAAGAGTTTGGTAGCCAACGTGACCACCACAAATGCCTTCATGTGCTTCTTGCACAACTTCTTTGGCTTCTTCTTCGTCTAGGCATTTGGAATATTCAGAATTGAATCCACGATGATAGAGGACATCGGCGAGAATAAAATATCGGGCAGACATGCACTGAATCGTTCGTTGATCTTACCAGTGATACTCTGAGAGAAGGAGACAGATGTCTTCTCCTTGATGGGAGCCTTTCTGAAACTGTCTTCAGCTTGCTCAGACATCATCCTAATCATCATTTTCTTGAACATCTGATATGTAGCAGGATCAATGTCATCCCTATCATTCAGACTCTGTCTTCTGGCAGATCTTGGAGAATCCATTTCTTCTTGTCTGCTTCTAAAATCACTGATGCCCTGATACAGTGGTGTCTTCTTGCTTGATTTGATCTGAACCACTTGGGAATACTGATGCTCTCTACAGAATGGATGATTAAATTTCGATGATGAAGATTCAGGATAGAAATGAATATAGAAAAAATATTTGATGAGAATTTGGTAGATAATTGAAAGAGTATCCCATTACTAGGGATTGAGTCATCGCTGGGATTACGACAATTATGTTGTCATTCTTTGCAAGAAGAACGAACAACTGCAAATATGCCTTGTCACCTAGGCGAGGTCGTCAAACCAAGAATGAAGAATTTGAAAGATTTTTATTCATTGAAGGGAAAACATGCTTGTATTAATAATAAACTCGAGAAAGAGGGGGCGGACAAACAATTTGCCACCACTCTTTATGATCAGCAGAGACACGAGGATTGGAGAAAAGAGTGGGAATGATGAAAGAATCCCAGCCATATTTGGCAGAATGGTATGTTTCGGATCACTGCGCTGATGCAAGGTCAAATTCTGGCATAACCCCTGATAGTAGCCGAGCTTCTACGCGCTTCTGTCTCTGAGAAAATTGTCTGACACATCACTCTGGATAGTAGTAGGTACAAGAAAATGGGCCGAGTAGCTTGAATATCTTACCATATGCATAGGTGTATCTGGGAGGTGATAACTCTCGATCAAAATAGTCTCACACCACTTCTTCTTGCAGTAATCAATCAGGAATCAGTACCGTGCAATTGGAAGGAGCTCCTTGCCGTTATATCTGAACGAACTAGCTTTGATCAGTACATGCTGAAGGAACCAAGACTGAAGAGCATAGGTACATCCCTCGACTAAGATGGACTCTCCAAGCGTGAAACAAGTCAATCCTTTGTATAGAAAAGCAAGCGCGACCATGGCTATCGAGAGACGGCTGGTCTGTCGACTTCCCCATCTTCTCAAAAGCTGAACTATTCTGACATTCACTTAATTCTGTCCATCTGGAAAGAAAGCAAGTCCCACAGTACATAGAACCATCGCATGCTGAATTCTCTCTCGAGCTGTTCTGGACAACGAGTTGACTTCTGCAAATTTTCCATGCTGTCGGTAGATCTCGATCAGGCTCACGTACTCATTCTCGTTTTCTTCAATCAGTGGCCAATACTTGCCCCCTGTCATGCGAGCTACGACATCTTTAGGGTCCAGACCCTTGACATTGATCAGAAATTGCTGCTCTAATGGATCTCCAGGCTGACCGACTGGCTCAGGCAGTCGCATAATCTCTGAAAATTCATCCATCAATAGTATTATCTCGCCCCACGGGAACCAGAACGTGCAAGTGCGCGGATTCCACCGCTCTGCCAGTGCATGAATCAGATTGCCGTTGACTGTCAACTTTCCCACTGCAGATGCCAATTCCAACCCGCAATCGCTCAAGTGGTCCGGAAACATACGAGAGAAGTTTTTGAACCAGACATAGTACCATCGGAGGAAGAAGGGTCTGGTGTTAAGAGATCGATGCTCAGGAAGACTTTGTCGCACCTCGTAGGAGATGTGATCCTCAGGAAAAACAGAATCGAGTTGACTAGATGCCATTGGACTGAAAGACAAGAAGACTGGAATTAGACTTTGGAAAAATACAAGAATTTTGAAAATTGCAGGTAGGATAAAATGAAAGCTGGAAATTCGAAGTCCAGAGGAACGAAAGAATGGAAAATAACCTGGAGTTTTGAAGAAAAGGTGGATAATTTGAAAAAATCGTCCAGCGTTTTTGAGAAAAAGGAGATATTTCACAAAAGATGGAAAATAAGGTATTTTAAAAAATTGTCCGATATTTTGGAAAAATTAGAAAAATATGAGAAAATGAGACGAAAATGAATATATTCAATCACAAACAATTATGCACATACAACAATCCCTAAGAAGCCAACTCTAAATGCATTGATTTTGAAAGAGCTTTAGGACCCTAATCCTGACTCTAGGCTCAGATAAACTGTGTCCAATCCAGTTATGCCGATATACTCGAGCCGAGGCTCGATGTACGTGGCATAAAAATTTATCTCCGGTTCTAAGCTTGTGTTTTCCCAACATCCTTGAGCACCTGCCGATATACATTGGACTATGGCCCTTGGTACGTGGCAGGGGGCGTTAGCCCAAATAAGTGGCCCAGTTGTGAGGCTCTGTCCCGAACTATGGTTCTGGAAGAGAGCCCAGCAACGTGAAGACCGGGTAGACATAGGTGGGGTGGTTTTTGAAAAATGATCACATGCAGAAAAATAGAGGGCTCTAAGTCCTAAAGAGATAGAATTTTGAATTTTTTTTGAAGAAGCAAGCATTGTTTTCATACAATTCCTAGATTGAGGAGTGTTGTATTTCAGACCTAAGTCTAAGTGAGCATGCATAATTCTCCTCAATATGGTCCTATCAAACCATGCCTAGTCTACATGCAATCCATGTCAGTTGGGTTCAAGTCTAGGCTCCTAGGTTCACATGATATCCAGAATTAAAGCTGACATTCCATAGAACATAATTTTGATAATTAAGCTAAGTTAAAGCACATAATTGATCAGACGAAGACAGGTCCCATCACGGTCGCCAAACCTGTTATCATCGCAAAATTTTTCCCCTCCCTTGCGAGAAAGAAAGGAATTTCGCAAGTCAAACTCGACTAAAGTTTTGAAAATGATTTTGAAAATTTACTCACCTCCGTTTTTAAAATTTGCGGGAAAATTCCGTGGAATGGGATCCGCCTGTCGGTACGAGGTTCAACCGTTCCTGGCGCCTTTACCAGGGGTAATTGAACCAAGGATCAATTACGTGCTTTAATTTGACTCAAATAGCTAAATTATGCTCTATTTTTCCTAGAATGCACAAAGAATCAGGCTTGTGCTATGAAATTTTTAAAAAAATGCAAGTTTGAGAAACTATAATGTTTGCTTTGAAAAATTGAAATGCATTTGGAAAATGATTGGAAAAGTGCTTGAAATTGGAGTTTTTGGGAAAATCATTGAATTTCATTGGAAATCAGAAATTTGCACTGAAAAGTGATTTCTCAGGAAAACTTGAAAATCTGAGAAAATTGGTTTTGAGATTGGAAACTTGGAATTGCTTTTATGAGAAAATGGATTTGAGAATCTTGATAAAATCTAAGAAATTTATTGGAAAATGACTTTTGAAATGGAAAATGAATTCTCAGGAAAACTGGAAAATATGAGAAAATCGATTTCTGAAAACTTGGGATTTTGAAATTTGAGAATTTGAAAACATAGGAAAATCTTGATTTGAACTTGGGAAATGCTTTGAAATGTCATTTGAAAACTTAGGATTTTGAGAAAATCAGATCCTGAGAAAGACTTGGAAATTCTTGAGAAAATTGAATTTTCTGAAATTGAAATTGGAAAATGAGTTTGAAAATAATGCAATTTGAATGATATGAATGAATGAATATGAATTTGAAAAGGGAATTTCATTGAGGAATTGGGAAATCCTTTTGAAACTTTAAGAAATGCAGTGCATTTTTGAAGTTAGCCTAAGAGTGTAGGCTGAATGTGGCTGATATAAAGATCATAAATCTTGGTTTTCTTCGTATTCTGACTATGGCCATAAATACGAATCCCACCGAGTTTATAAACTCCATAAAAGCTTGTGCACGTGCCATTCGTGTAAACCATAGTGAATTTGAAATAATGTGCATGAATCATACATCACATATTAAAATTTGCATAAATTAAACTATATGCAATGCAGCCCTATTCTAAGCAGAAATGTAACTCTTATTCCAAATATTACATTGATTTTTACATTGAATTGAAATAAAAGAAATAAAAGAAATAAAATTGCTAAGTCTTCTTCTTGAATATTCCTGCAAAACTGGAAAATAAAGTTAGCACAAAAATGTAGGTTTTTCTAAATTTATCCGAAAATATGGAAAATTATCGGATATTATTCAGATATAAACTCAGAATCATACCCCCTTTGATATAAACATGAGAAATAATGAATAAATTTTGAAAATAAACTTGAAAATTCGAAATTGGGGTCAAAATGACCAAAATACCCCTGATGACCTTGAAATCAGGGTTTTATGAAAGATTTTTTGTAAATTTTGGAATTTTGAAAATCAAATGAAATAAATCAAACATAATATGATAAAATATGATGATATGCATGAAATTTTGGAGAATTAGAAATTGAAATTTCGAAATTTAGGTCAAAATGACCAAAATACCCCTGATAACAAGACTATGGCCTTGAAACCAGGGTTTTCTGAAATAAATTTTGCAAAATTGAAAAATATGAAATGTATATGAGATTAAAATTAACCCTAATATGATTCTACATGCTTATGTACATGATAAAAACCCTAACATGGCGAAAATATCATAAAATATCGAATTTAACTTGATTTTCGCTTCTGAATTTAAAGATAAACTAACACATGGAGAAAATGAACTTGGAATTAAACCAAATTTGGCATGGACAACTAAAATAACCCTAGAAACATAATGGAGCTCGAAAATCTAATTTTTTGTATTTTTAAATATGGAAATTCAAATAAAAACCTTAAATTTTGTGATTTTTGCCTAAAATGTTGATTCTAAAGGGGATTTAGGATATCAAATTTCCATACAAATTTCCCAAATTTCATGGGGTGACAGAGGACAGTAAGGCAAGGATTTTTGCATTTAACACTTTCTGGTTTTGACCTACGGTCGGAGCTGTACCACTCCGGCAAGTCGGATCGGAATCTGGCGACTCTAGGATTTAGGGGAAACAGACAGGTTTCGGTAGAAAACATAAGAAAAATGGTAGACAGATGGGAAAAAGTCTGAAATTGTGGTAAAATATCCCTGACAAATAGAGGAATATTTCCTATTTTTACAGAATTGGGATTCGGGTTACGGTTTTGAAAAGGGCATGCTGTTATCAGAGAACCAAATCTCTGGAATTTCGGGATATTCAAATCTGTCAGACAGAAATACAAATTTTAGGAAAAATACTGAAACAGTTTAAAAAATACCCAAATTTTGGGAAATGACAGAACACTACGTGAGGAACAACTTTTATGTTGAAAGTTTTTGCAGACGAGCTATGGATTGAACGTATTTGGTGAATTAAGGTCTGTCTATACCCTGACGGAGGAAAATCAAGATTTTCCCAAGGGTCTGAGAAATTCGATTTTTTACACAGAGTAAAATTAACTAGAAAAACTTAAAAATTTCTAGATCATCATTAGATTCGATTATAAATCCACTGTGATTTTTGTAGGACAATCCAAATCCCCAATAGGGTGGTGTCGGAGGTTCTTTTCTGCTAAAACAGAAATTGAAAACTCAGAGAGACAGAAAACCCGATTTAGGGTTTGGTTGGTTTAGAAGGGTTCCGAAACCCGAATTAAATCAAATTTTTGACAGTACAACAAAGACATGTAAACCTAACTACTCTAAAATTTACAAATTTTTTAAATGCATAAACTCACAAAAAATGCTGCATGGACTTTGTCTAAAAACTAAAATTTTACAGATTTTAAACTAAGTAAAGCATGGTTCATATATAAAACGAAATAACTAGAAAAACGAATTAATCTAAGTGCATGCAAACATAAAATGACATGAATCATAAAACTAAAACCTAAATCGAGGAGGATATGATCAATTTAATATTGGCTCTCCAAAACGAGAGATTCGATCCATTGAGTGGACGGATATTTTCATTTTTTAGCCTACACATAAAGCACACGTTTTGTATTTATCTATCTATCTATATCTATATATATATATATATATATATATAGAGAGAGAGAGAGAGAGAGAGATTAGATGAGAGTTTTCAACAATATGAAACCAGCTTTGGTCTGGTCTCACGTTGTGTTTAGATAAACCATGTAATAAATATCTTAAAAAAAAAATTGAAAGCAAAAGGTAAAGCAACACTTTACCTTGAGGGAGGGCTGGAACCGGCTGAGGATAGACTGCAGCAAATGGGTACTTGGCACCAAGGTTGGAGGAGGTTTGAGGGTGATGGTACTGGAAAAAGAGAGAGTTTGATGATGGCTGCTTGAACCGACTGGAGTGACTGCAATGATGGGGCTGTTGTAGATGATAACCAGTTGCAAAGGAGAGGAAGCAAAAGGCTGGGCGCCAATGAGGCCTATGATGCTGCCAATATGGAAGGGTGCTGTTGGACTCAAGGTTGGATGGCTTGGAGATTGCTGTCGTGATGAAGGATGAAGGATGAAGGTGGAAGAGCTGCAGCGACTTCTTCAAGATCACTGCTACTATGCTGAACCAGTGGTGGAGAAGAGGTTGACGGTGGCTGGTTGCACTGGTGTGTGGCTGGGCAGGGCGTCCAAGGAGGCTGTCTTGCTGTAAAGAGGTGTGGCAATGGCTGCTACAAAGGAAGGAGTTGCTCCCTGATGAAGGGCTGCTGCTGGAGGTGGCTGTGTTGCTGTCAAAGTGTGGTTGACAGAGGTGGCTGGAGATAATGGTATGGATGTGGACTGATTGCACTTGATGGGGTTGTTTGAGAATGAATGTGAAAAATTTGGGGTGTTTACAGGCAAGGAAATATTTATGACCATTAGAAGCTGAAGGAGAGATGGGTCCTACGACGTCGAAGGCCCACATAGAAAATGGCCATGGAGACACGACTGATTGCAAGTACGTGGCTGGCGTATGAATGGAAGGTGCGCGTATCTGACACTGAACGCACTTCTTCACAAAACGATAGCAGTCTTGCTGCATGGTTCTCCAATAGTATCCTGCCCGAATGATTTGTTTAGCAAGGGTTTGGTAGCCGACATGACCACCGCAAATACCTTCATGCGCTTCTCGTATGATTTCTTTGGCTTCTTCTTCGTCTAAGCACCTGGAATACTCAGAACTGAACCCACGACGATAAAGAACATTGGCAAGGATAAAATAGCGGGCGGACATATGCTGAATTGCTTTTTGCTCCTTCTTTGATAGTTCTGGTGGAAGCTCACCAGTTTCAATAAAGTTTTTAATATCTTGGTACCAAGGCTTCTTTTTCTGTTCCGCCTGGTTGACTTGCATTACCGGAACGAAGGCAGGTTGGTCAAGTCTACCGATTTCAAAAGAGCGACAGGATTCTCCATTTCTGAAAGACATAATGGAGCCCAAACTGGCCAAACCATCAGCTATTTGATTAAACTCTCTTTTGATATGAAAAAGCTGAAATTCATCGAAATTGTTGATGAGGGCTAAAACAATCTTTTGGTAAGGGAGCAACTTCTGATCTTTTACCTGCCATTCAGCTTTGACTTGGCTGACGACGAGCAATGAATCGCCGAAAGCGTGTACCCTTTGAACATTGAAGTCTTGCAAAATTCTCATACCTTGTATTAAAGCTTCATACTCAGCCATATTATGGGTACATTGAAAATCCAGTTTCAGAGAAAAGGGGATCATCTCTTTCTCTGGTGTGATCAGCAAGATTCCGACCCCTATGCCGGCCATGTTCTTGGATCCATCGAAAAATAGATTCCAAACTGGGGATTGTTGAACATTACAGATCCGCTCATCGGGAAAACTATCCTTGATTTTAACATCTTCTGCTAAAGAAAAATCTGCCAATTGGTTTGCAATTGCTTGACCTTTGATAGATTGCTGAGAAACATACCCCAGATCTGTTAACACCCCAAATTTTCACTCTTATCCAGTGCTTACATTTCATGTGTCATTGCATATCATTGCATGCATTCGGCATACCATCTCATTGCATTGCATAGCATTGCATGTCATTGCATCTCATTCTTGAGATCCAGCACTCCAGTTTTCAAAACATTCAATCCAGATTTGAGTTTTAAAACTTTTCTTTCAAAAACAATTTTAAAACCTGGGTTTTTATTCAACATTTTGTCATTTTCCAACCCCCGGGACCTTATATTTTGAAATACTTTCTTAGAAAACGATCTGGATGCATGTTAAATTCAAATTTCAATCGATTTCAATTCTCAGATGAGACCCATTGAGATGGGGTCGCTTCTGAATTTCTCTATTTATCAAATTTCTCAAATTTTTGAAAGTTTCAGTCCGATCAAGACTCCATCCCAGAGTCCAAATCCAGTCAAAAATCTGTTTTGAAGTTTGTTTACTTCCATTTTCATTTATTTCCATTTGTTTTCAAAATTTAGATCATTTTACAGAGTCCAGTTAGTTCAGGACTCTATTTTAGAGTTCGGTCGAGTTAGGAGTCTAACCCTGACTGTGTTTTCTGACTTATTTCATCATTTCTCGATAAAATCTTTCGAAAATTCTTTCATTTGAATTCAAAAATTTAAAATTTTAGAGTCTTAAGAGTTCAAGACTCTAACTCGGAGTTCCAGTTCGCTTGAGACCCTATTTTCAAAGATCTTGAATTTTAAATGTCGATTTTAACCCTTTTTCAAAGCCATTTTCAGTGTTTATTTCAAAATTTCCAAAATTCGATGTGGGCCCACTCAGTTGGCACCATATCCAGAGGAGTTCTGACTCAGTTAGAACCCTATGCCATTTCAAAACTTTGAATTTCAAGTTTGCTTTTGAAAATCCTTTTGAAAACTCCTTCAATTTCAAGTTTAAAATCACTTTTTGAAAAAAAAGAAAAAAACTCAAGTAGGGCCCCACTCGAGGTGGCACCATATTCGAGTCAGTCAGGACTAGACTAGGGTTAGTTGATGTCTTGGTTAATGTTAGAGGGTTAGAAGAGTCAAAACCATTTTGAAAAAACTCATTTTGAAAGTTAGTTTTTAAAACTAGTGTTTTTAAAGGTTTTTAAAGGTGTTTTAAAAAACCAAATGTAGAAAATGCCAAGTGGCATTACATTTGGGGATTTTTTAGGAAAGTCTAGGGGTTAATTAGGCATTAGTTTAGATAAGTTAGGTTAGGGGTAGTTAGGTCTTTCCACCCAAAAATCGCCCCCCCTTTAGAGAGTCCAAAAATTTTCAATTTCTTTTAATTTTTAACCTAATTTTTTTATTATAAAAAGGAGCATAAGGGGGGTCGATTTTTCCAACTTGCTCTCCTTGGGATTATTGAAGCTTCTCTCTCCTCTCCAGCCCTTCCTCCATTGCTGCAACTCCAAGGTATTTATTTCTTTTAAATTCTTTAGTTTATTTAATACTTTTGTTAATTTAAACATGAATTTAGGCATTAATACCTCCTATTTCATGGATTCAACCATGGTTTCGCCTCAAGAACCATCAAGAACCAGAAAGAACGGTCCAATAAGGTGATCTAACTTTATTTGGTGTATTTTACAGGGATTTTAATCCATTAGAATTAATTTTAATATGATTCTTTACATTATTAACCAATAAAATACATGATTTACCCTTTTAATGGGTTAAATCTATATTTTAAAGGTGATATTGAATTCCAGCCATTGATTCCCTGTTTTTATTTTATTTTCATGGTTTATTCATGTTTTTTTTACGTTATATAGCATAGAAATAATTTTATTTACTGTTTTATGGTTTATTTTATGGATTTACATTAGTTAATGCATGGTTTTTCAAGTTTCTTAAATTTCTGTGTGTTTTAGGTTTAGAACAGTAAAGATAATGTTATTTTGGATTGAATTACTCATTGTTTATTTCTGATTTTTTTATATGTGATGCATGCATGAGTTATTGAGTTACTGTAGAAAAATCAGAGGTTTTGGATCTCGGGAACTCTGTCGAAAAAATCAGACATCAAATCGGGTGTTTAAAGCTTTAAAATCGTGGTTAAAATCAAGAAGGTAACTTGCTGTTATGATATTTCTATCATCTTATATCCGATTTTAAATATGTAAAGTGCTATGGATTCACATTGAGTAGATCTGTCTGCTGTGAAAATTTCGGATTTTTTGATCACTGTTTACTATTTTTCCTCTATCAGAGAATCTGTTTTTAAATTTAGAACTCGCTAGGGTTTACCAAAACCCTAATCAGACTTGTGTTAGTCATAAATCCCAAACCACAGACCCGATTCATAATCTGTAAAAAGTGAGTATTATTATTTTTCTGTCTACTGTTCACCACTAAAATGTCAGAGATTTTTGTTTAGGATTGCTATTTATGACTGTATTTTCAATCTGAAGTAGCCATTTTAATCCCTGTTGAAAGTGATATATTTTAGCTCAGATTGCCGGAAAGGTTTCTCCCTAACCGGAGATGCTTTTTCCGATCTGTAAATTGGGAAATCTTTGTTTTTTTTCTTCGTTAGTTTCTGTAAAATTGCATAAATTTTCATGGAGATTTGACCCCTGGTTTGGGTCTTGGATTGAAACTGGTTGATAAATTAGGTCAAAAATAACATATTTTTAGAATTTGATGCAATTTTTGGGTTAATTTAATGTCAAAAAATTATTTCTATAATTCTAAGTCAAAACTAGGGTTATAACAAGTGCAGGTACCAATTTTTATGGATTTTGGAATCCATTTGATGTCTGAATTAATAAAATTGCAAAACAGGATACCTGAAAGATCCAAAAACACTGTTAAAATCATATTTTTTGTGATATTATTGGATTTTCGTGTATAAGCATATATTTTTAGGGTTTAATCATATTCATAATCATATTAGGATACTTTAGGTTAATTTTATGCTCATTTGATTTCATTTAGTGCATAAAACCTAAGTTTTACCAAAATATTTTCTAAAAACCCTGATTTCAAGGCCATAGTCTTGCTATCAGGGGCAATTTGGTCATTTGACCTCAATTTCGAAATCCCTAACCTTAGTTTTCATGTGTTTAAGTATGTCATATCATATTTTAGCCTAGTTTATTTGCATTTGAATTTCAAAACTTGCATTTTATCAAAATATCTTTCTAAAAACCTTAATTTCAAGGCCATAGTCTTGTTATTAGGGGTATTTTGGTCATTTGGACCCCAATTTCGAAATTCCATATCTTATATTCATTATTTGTTTAATTTGATTTCATATCTTTATTATTTGTATTTAAGGGAATCAAGGAAAAGGCTTATATCTAGCAAAATCCAGTAATTTCTAGATATTACTGGATAAACCTAGAAAAGCCAACATATATTCACTAACAAGTTTTCTAGTTTTGCAGGTACATTGAAGACTTTATTTTTTTCATGTATTTAAATTTCAATAGTGATGTAATTTGTAATTAAACTTTGGAATAAGAATTTACATTTCCTGCTTAGCTTAGGTTGCATTGCATATAGTTTATTTTTATAATTTCAATGTGTGATGGATGATGATTCATGCATATTCAAACTCACCATGGTCTACACGAATGGCACATGCACTAGCTTTTATGAAGTTTAGAAACTTGGTGGAATTTGTATTTATGGCCATAGTCAGAATACAAATGATACTTAGATTTATGATCTTCACATTAGCCACATTCAGCCTACACTCTTAGGCTAACTTCAAAATGCACTGCATTTCTCAAAATACAAAAAAGTATTTCTCACATTCATATTCATTCATTTCATGCATTTGCCAATTCCAATTCAAATTCCAAGTCAAGAAAATTGAATTCTCAAAATCCCCTAAGTCTTATAGCAAAATCGATTTCCCCAAAAGCATTGAATTTCAAAGAATATTTCAAGTGTTTCTCAAGTTCATAAACTCAATTTTCCAAGTTATGCAGTCAATTTCAAAGTTTGAAGTTAGAGAAATCAAAATCTTTCTAAGTCTTATTCAAAAATCGATTTTCTCAAAATATGGATTTGCCAATGATATTTCAAGTATTTCCCAAGTTCCAAATTCAAATTTTCTAAGTTAGAATTTCAATTTCCAAGTTTGAATTCAGGGAAACCAAGTTTTTCAGAATCGATTTTCACCAAATGTCAAGGATTCCTCAAAATCGATTTTCACTTTCTCAAATACAGTATCTCAATGATGATTCATGATTTTCAAAGAGTTTATTTTCCAAATATTTTCCAATCTTTGAAGCAAACATCATGTTTTCAAATATGCATTTTCAGAAATTCATAGCACATGCCTGATTCTTTGTGCATTTAGAAATTAGAATATGACTTAGACAAGTTGAATAGAGCAGAGCAGTAGATTGATCCTTGGTTCGATTACCCCTGTTAAAGGTGGCAGGAACGGTCGAACCTCGTACCGACAGGCGAGTCCCATTCTTCGGAATAATCCTGCATTTTAAAACGGAGGCGAGTTATTTTCAAAAACTATTTCAAAGGTCAGTTTGATTTGCAAAAAGTAAAAATTTTGCGATGATAACAGGTTTGGTGACCGAGATGGGACCTATCTTTGCCTGATCAATCTAATGCTCTACTTAGTTCAAATTGTCAAAATCGATTTCCATGGAATGGCAGCTTTGCTTTATGATATCGTGTGAACCTAGGAGCCTAGACTTGAACCCAGCTGACATGGAATGCATATAGACTAGGTATGGTTTGGTAGGACCATATTGAGGAGAATTATTCATGCTCACATAGACTTAGGTCTAATACAACACTCCTCAATTTAGGAATTGTATGAAAACAATGTTTGCTTCTTCAAATATTTCAAAATTCTATCTCTTTAGGACTTAGAGCCCTCTATTTTCTTGCATGTGCTCATATTTCAAAAATCACCCTACCTATATTGTCCCGGTCTTCACGTTGCTGGGCTCTCTTCCAGAACCATAGTTCGGGACAGAGCCTCACAACTGGGCCACCTATTTGGGTGAAAACCCCCCTGCCACGTACCAAGGACCATAGTTCAACGTATATTGACAGGTGCTCAAGGATGTTGGAAAACTTGAACCTAGAACCAGAGAAATTGATTTTATACCACGTACATCGAGCCTTGGCTTGAGTATATAGGCATAACTGGATTGTATACAGTTGATTTGAACCTTAGAGTTAGGATTAAGGTCCTACAGCCATTTCAAAATTTGTGCATCTAGAGTCAGCTTTTAGGGAATGCTGTATGTGCATACTTGTTGTAATTGAATGTGTTATAGTCATTTCTTTGTTATTTTCCATATTTTCCCAATTTTCTAAAATACTGAACGATTTTCAAAATTTCCCAATCCATGTCCATGTACTGTCCATGTTTTAAATCCTGGACGATTTTCAAAATACTTCATTTTATGTAGTACTTCCTTATATTTCATTAAACCCTGGACAATTTTGGTAAAATTCCTCTATTTTCCTCAAAACTCCAGGTGATTTCCCATCCTTCCTGTCTTCTGGATCTCGAATTTCCTACTTTATTTTTATCCTGCCTACATTTTTCTTAAATTTCCTGTATTTTCCCAAGTCTTATTCCAATTTTCCATGTTTTCCAGTCTGATGGCATCCAGTCAGCTTGATTCAGTCTTCCCTGAGGGTCACATCTCCTACGAGGTGCGACAAAGTCTTCCCGAGCATCGAGTCCTCAGCACCGGATCCTTCTTTCCCCGGTGGTACTATTTATGGTTTAAGAATTTCTCTCGTATGTTTTCGGACCACTTGGACGATTGTGGGTTAGAACTGGCGTCCGCAGTGGGAAAGCAGACAGTCAACGGCAACTTGATCCATGCACTAGCAGAGCGGTGGAATCCGAGCACTTCTACCTTCTGGTTCACGTGGGGCGAGATGACGGTGCTGATGGATGAATTTTCAGAGATTATGGGATTGCCCGAGCCAGCCGGTCAGCCTGGAGATCCATTGGAGAAACAGTTTTTGATTAATGTCAAGAGTCTGGACCCTAAAGATGCCTTAGCTCGCATGACGGGACGCAAGTCTTGGCCTTTGATTGAAGAAGATGGAAATGAATATGTGGACCTGCTCGAAATCTACAGACAGTATGGGACATTTGCAGAGGTCAGCTCATTGTCTAGGACAGCTCGAGAGAGAATCCAGCATGCGATGGTTCTGTGCACGGTGGGATTAGCTTTCTTTCCCGATGAACGGAATTACATGGATATCAGAATAGTTCAGCTTATGAGGAGATGGGGAAGTCGACAGACCAGCCACCTCTCAGTAGCCATGGCCGCACTCGCTTTTCTATACCGAGGGTTGACCCGTTTCACACTCGGAGAGTCAATCCTAGTCGAAGGGTGCACCTATGCCTTGCAGTCTTGGTTCCTTCGGCATGTGCCAGCCTGAGCCAGTTCATTCAGATACAATGGAGAGAAGCTTCTTCCAGTTGCGCGATACCGGTTCCTGATCGACAACCTTCAGGAGGAAGAAGTCGTATGGGACTACTTTGATCGTCAGGAATCACCTCCCAGATATACTTACGCTTACGGCAAGCGGTTCAGACTACTTGGCCCGTTCTTCTACGCATACTATCATCCAGAGCTATGAGTCAAACAGTTCTCTCAGAGGCAGAAGCGCGTAGAGATTCATCCACTAGCAGGGGTTCTGCCAGAATTCGACCTCGCATCAGATCAGTGGTCCGGAGCATACCATTCTGTCAGACATGGCTGAGATTCATTTGTTACTCTCACTATTTTTCCAGGTCCTCGAGTGTCCTCTGATTATCCGGAGTGGTGGAAAATTGTCTGTCCCCCTCCCCTCTGTCAAGTGTATTATTGATAAAATCATGTTTTTCCCCTCAATAAAATTCCTTTATTTTACATTTCACTTTGGTTTGACGACCTCGTCTAGGTAACAAGGCATATTTCCAGTTGTTTATTTTGCAAAGAATAGCAACACAATTGTCGTAATCCCAGCGACGACTCAATCCCTAGTAATGGGATGCTCTTTCAATTGTCTACCAAAATTCTCAATAAATATTTTCCTCCAAACCAAATTTCCTTCAAAAGCCTAATCATCAATTCTGCCCTGCAGAGAGCATTAGCAATCTCCAGAGAATTGTCGTGACATTCAATGGTTCATACAAGGTCCGGAAAGAAAACCACATCAGTTGAAGGCATCACGTACTCAGTAGCTTCAGAAGAAGAGATGGACTCGCCCCGTAGTCAAGGACAGCAGGTTGAGGACGACGTAGATCCCTAGATGTACGTCATGTTCAAGAAAATGATGAGCAAGATGCTGGCAGAGCAAACTGAAGCCAATACTGAGCAAATTCAGATAAAGCAGAAAGATAAGGGTCATGCAGCCAGAAATGCGAAAATCAGCAAAAAGCAGAGTCGTCATGAGGAAGTATCTGATGAGTCAGAATCAACTGACGATGCTGACAAGGAATGTGAAAATAAACATGAATTCAAAAGGTCGACTCAGGGCCAGGGGTCGGCTTACAAATCCAAAAATCAGTCTGTTGATGACCCTACACAGTCACAATTAAAAGATATGATGAGAATGGTCAAAGATCTGCAGGCCCGCGACAAGGGCAAGAAAGTCTTCACCAGCGAAGACTTCTATGATGGTTTAGATGGAGACGACAATCTGGATAATCTCCCCAGAAAATTTATCAAGTTTGATGGTTCTGGCGACCCTAAAGCTCACCTCGCCATGTTTTTCGCTGAATGTTCACGATTCAAGCGTGACAATCGGGCACTCTTCCTTTGCTTCCCTCGCAGTCTGGAGAGAACGGCTGCTAAATGGTACTCGGAGCACATCAACCCCATAGAGCTGAAAGAATTTGATAAGATGGTGAATATGTTCATTGAGCGCTTTCTGTTCAATGCTGAGGCGCTCCTGACCCTCAGCCACCTCTGTGGCCTGAAACAGAGAGAAAATGAAAAGGCCCGAGATTTTATCCACCGCTGGAGGTCAGCTTGCAATAAGATGAGAGACCCCATATCAGAAGGGCATGCTTTGTCCTTGATTCTAAGCAATTTCTCGCAGCCTCTAAAGGCCTCATCTCTACTGCGCCATCCAGATCATTTATTGAGTTAACAGAGCAGGCCGAATGGCTCGAGTTAAGCATGGAAAACGGTTTTTATGAAGGCTTCACTTTTGCTAAGAACAACAATCAGAATGAGTAAAAAAAAGAAGACTCATTTCGCCCACTCTGCCAGAAATGATAAACAGAATCATCGCAAGGGGCAGAATAGAGACTTCTGTTATGGGGCAGGAGGTTCAAACAAGAATGACCAGAAAGGAAAGGCGATCCCGCAATTCAGCAAGCCGCTTCAGCTAGAGCAGGGACCAAAACCCTCAGAGAAAGTGAAGCACGAAGGATGGAGCTATGAGAGGAAGTTCACTCCATTAGATCAATCACTCGAGACTGTGCTCGAGTACCTGTTGACCAAGGAGATGGTCAAATTGCCCAGGCTGGTCGATCCTTCTGCTCCTATGGGAAAATTCAAAGACCAATTCTACAAATTTCATCGAACAGTGGGGCACAACACTGAGAATTGCTTCGTTTTGAAGAACATTGTTCAGGACCTTATTGATAAAAATCTTCTGGTAGAAGGTGCGGAAGATGAAAATATAGATATTCTAAAAGATCCATTTCCTCGTCATTCTACAGTAGTCATCACCGAACAGTCGTTTCAACCACAGGAGCATATCAGGCCGTGCTCTGAAAATGATATGCAAGCTCGACATCAGGTCCTGGTATTGCAACAGGCTCAGTCCAAGGCCCAGAAGATGGACCTTATTTCAGCTTTCGGCAAAATGAAAGTATCTGACAAGCCCGCTGGGGTATCTCCCGAGTTAGCCAGAAGTATGCCATGGCTCCCTAAGCATCTCATTAAGTCCACCCCAAAGAAAAGCGGGACATCCACCCTAAAGCCTATTACAGCATTATCCAATGTCTCAATTTTGGACTTAACCCAAGCTTCCGCTAAACATCAGCAAGTATTAAATAATCTGTTGCAGAAAATCAAGGTGAAACCAAGCATAATTCCGGAAGACATGGCCCACATAGTCAATCAGGCCATGACTAATGCTCCAGTTACTTTCTCCGAGGAGGATCTCCCTAAACCTCATGTATTTCACAACAATGCCTTGTATATTGTGGTTCGAACCAGAGGGATGACAGTTCCTCATGTGCTAATCGATGGAGGCAGCAGCCTCAATATATGTCCATAAATGACCGCCAAAGCTTTGGGCATTAAAAAAGAAGAATACATTCCAGATCCAATCACCATTTATGGGTTCGACAATCATGGCCAAACAGCGAAAGGAAAAATGTTCCTGGAGATCTTCATTGACTACTCGGTCCATTCAATTCTCTTTCATGTGGTCAATGTACCGCCCACTTATAATCTGTCTCTCGGGAGACCATGGATCCACAACACAAACGCAGTACCGTCTACTCTGCATCAGTGCATCAAGTGGTCAAAAGGTGGTATGATCACGACAGTCTTAGGCGAAGATCTGGAGCAGAGGCTAGCACAGCCCATGGTTCCCAGGCCCTCTTTCACTACTGATATCCCTAGCATTAGGGGTATTGAAGAGGTCAGCTTCAAAGAGGATTCAGGAATAATACAGACGGTAGAGCAACCCGAGCATACAGTGGCTGCGACCCGATGGGGAGGCCCACAGTTCTTCAAGATTGGAGGACGAATTGATTATAGCGCACTTAAGGGTCATCCTCTATTCTCCCAATTTATGAAAGCTAAAAAGGGATTTGATTTACTAGTGAAGCACGGCTACCAGCCTTTTCAAGGCCTAGGCAAAAATGAAGATGGTCGTCTTGAACCAGTGATTCCTCAGCATTGCCCTAAAAGGACCGGATTGGGCTTTAATGGTCGAAGATCTCGGAAGGGCACTGTTTTCATTAAGGGAACGCATTAGAAGAATTCATTTGTCTTTCCTTTTCTATTCTTTTGTCGGGATGATATCCCATTTCATTCTCATCATTGTCATTTTGATTAATTCTATCTTTCAATAAAGTTGCAAATTTCCTTTGTCTATCTTGGTGTCATTTGTCTCTTTACTTCTCAATATTAAATCTTCACAAAATTGAAATCATTTTGCTCTTTTATCTTTCCAATTATTTTCAATAAAAGCAATTTATTTCATGATGAGCAATTTCCCTAAATCAATTTATCCTTCAATTTTCAGAATGTCTTCCCGATCTATCAAGAAGCTCGTCTTTAATCCAAAAGCTTGTTCGAAATCAGCAATAATTCATCAGGTCAGAATAAGAACAGAATGTAGTCAGACTGCAAAGCAGTCAGAAGAATCCGCAGAGTTCGATTCAGCTCTTCAAGAACTGCCAGAATTTGCATCGGTTCAGAAGCAAGATGAGCCATCATCCTTAGTTCAAGATCCGACTGAGAATATCAATATCGGATCAGAAGACGATCCTAGAATTCTCAAGATTGGCAGTGGTTTGAGTCCAGGAGAGAAAGAAAGGCTCACTAATTTCCTCAAGCAGCATGAAGAAGTATTCGCATGGACTTATGAGGATATGCCAGGTTTAGATCCGAAATTGGTGGAACATCACCTCGTTCTGAAGCCTGAGGCGAAACCAGTCAAGCAGAAGTTGAGAAAAATGGAACCTCGAATCAAGCAACAGGTCAAGGAAGGACTTGAGGATCTGCTTAAAGCAGGATTCATTCGAGCAATTGATTACCCGGATTGGTTGGCGAATATCGTAGCAGTTCCTAAGAAGAATGGTAAAGTGCGAATCTGTATCGACTTCCGTGATCTCAATAAAGCCACTCCAAAGGATGACTATCCGCTCCCAAACATTGATCTCCTAGTCGATAGCACAGTCGGGCATGCTATGTTTTCCTTTATAGACGGATACTCCGGATATAATCAAATCAAGTTGGCCGCTCGTGACCAATCCAAAACATCCTTTACCACGCCATGGGGCACTTTCTGTTACACGGTTATGCCTTTTGGGCTCAAGAATGCTGGAGCCACTTATCAGCGCGCTGTGGCCGTTATTTTTCATGATCAGATGCACAAGACTATGGATGCATATGTCGATGATATTCTGGTGAAATCCAAAGAAGAGGAAGATCACATCGAAGCTCTCAATCAAGTTTTCAAGCGACTCATTCTTTACAAGCTGAGACTCAATCCACAAAAATGTGTCTTTGGAGTCGAATCAGGCAAGTTGCTAGGCTTCTTGGTCAGTAAGAAGGGGATAGAAATGGATCCCGCTAAGGCCAAAGCTATCATTGGCATGCCGCCCCCGACTAATCTCAAAGAATTGCGTAGCCTTCAAGGACGCATGCAATCAATTCGACGATTCATTTCTAATTTGGCCATGAGATGTGAGCCTTTCAATCATTTGCTCAGAAAAGGAGTGAGGTTCGAATGGGGACCAGAGTGTCAGCAGTCGTTCGAACGCATCAAGAAATATCTTCTCAATCCTCCTGTTTTAAAGCCGCCAGAATTAGGGAAACCCCTATTGCTATACATTTCAGTTAATCGAGTTGCTTGCGGCGGATTCTTGGCGCAATACAAAGAAGGCAGCTTGATAGAACATGCCATTTACTATGTGAGCAAGACCTTTATTGATTACGAGAAGAAATACTCTCAGATAGAGAAGACGTGTTTAGCTCTGGTATGGATGTGTCAGAAATTGAGACATTATCTATTGGCGTCTGAAGTCAAGATTCTATCTAAATTAAATCCTCTCAAGTACGTTCTTGAACAACCATTTCTCAGCGGACGAATCGCCAAATGGCAAGTCCTATTAATGCAATATGACTTGGAATATGTCTCTCAGCAATCTATCAAAGGCCAAGCAATTGCAGACCAATTAGCAGATTTTCCTCTAGCAGAGGATGTTAAAGCTGAGGATGATTTCCCCGATGAGCGGATCTGCAATATTCAACAATCCCCAATTTGGAATTTATTCTTCGACGGTTCCAAGAATATGGCAGGCATAGGAATCAGAATTCTGCTAATCACACCAGAGAAAGAGATGATTCCCTTTTCTCTTAAACTGGATTTTCAATGCACTCACGATATGGCCGAGTATGAAGCTTTGATACAAGGTCTGAAAATTCTACAGGACTTCAATGTCAAAAGAGTGCATGCTTATGGCGACTCCTTGCTCATCGTCAATCAAGTCCTAGCCGAATGGCAAGTGAAAGATCAGAAATTACTTCCTTACCAGAAGATTGTCTCAGCTCTTGCCAACAAATTCGAAGAATTCCAACTTTTCCATATCAAGAGAGATTTCAATCAAGTTGCAGACAGTTTAGCTAATCTGGGATCCATCATGTCTTTCAGGAGTGGAGAATCTTGTCGCTCATTTGAAATTTGTAGACTTGATCAACCCGCTTTCGTCCCAGTAGAGCAGATAAACCAGGCTGAGCAGAAGAAGAAGCCTTGGTATCATGATATCAAGAATTTCATTAAAACTGGCGAATTTTCTCCAGAATTATCAAAGAGAGAGCAGCGAGCAATTCAACGCATGTCTGCTCGATATTTTATTCTTGCCGACGTCCTTTATCGTCGTGGATTCAGTTCTGAGTATTCCAGATGTTTGGACGAAGAAGAAGCCGAAGAAGTTGTGCAGGAAGCACATGAAGGCATTTGCGGTGGTCATGTTGGCTATCAGACTCTCGTCAAACAAATCATCCGAGCAGGATATTATTGGAGAACTATGCAACAAGATTGCTATCGTTTTGTAAAGAAGTGCGTTTAATGTCAGATGCATTCGCCTTCCATTCATGCGCCAGCGACATACTTGCAATCTGTCGTCTCGCCATGGCCATTTTCCCTGTGGGCTTTCGATGTTGTAGGCCCCATCACTCCTTCAGCCTCCAATGGTCATAAATATTTTCTTGCCGCAACAGAATATTTTACTAAATGGGTAGAAGCAGTCACTCTACGCACAGTAGAAGGTCGGCACGTGGTTTCTTTCATCCATAAGAATATCCTTTGCCGTTTCGGTATACCGCATGATATTGTGTCGGACAATGGCAGTCATTTCAAGAATAAGAGAATGAGAACATTCTGCTCAAAGTTCAGAATTCATTATCATTTTTCCATTCCTTATTATCCTCAAGGGAATGGTCAGGCAGAGGCCACCAACAAGATTCTGATTTGAATCCTGGAGCGAACTTTAGAAACAGGCCGTGACTGGCATGAAAAGATTCATGATGCATTATGGGCATACAGAACCACCATTCGAACTCCAACGAATGCTACTCCGTCAGAACTTGTCTACGGAACTGAAGTAGTACTACCTCTACATGTTCAGAAACCTACTCTAAAATTTGCATCACTTCTAGAATTACCTCTTGATCAGTATCAGCAACAGCGACTGGTACAACTTGATTTGCTCGATGAAAGAAGGCTCAGAGCAGCAGAGCATGCTCAATCCTATCGCTAGAGGATAGCCCGACAATATGCAAAATCTGTCATTGAGAGAAAATTTCGGGTCAATGATCTAGTGCTCAGATCAACAGCTTATCTCAGGCACCGCCCGGGTGGCAAATGGTCACCAAATTGGGAGGGTCCTTATTTTGTCAAAGAGGCACTACCTCGCAATTCATATCGGCTCATCAATGCTGATGGAATAGAATTACCAGATCCCATCAATGCTCGACATTTGAAAAAATTCTATACTTGAACAATTTCCTATTCTTTGTAATTCTTCCAAATTTTCTTCAATAATGATCAAAGTTCTTTTTTCCAGTTACACTGGGGCATTTTAAAATTTTGTTTTTATCTACAAGTATCCTGTATGCAGGCAGGATAAACAAATCTCTCATTTCACGCACTTGTGCATTCATATGCATCAATTTGCATTCATTTGCATTCAATCGCATTAATAGCGATCTGGTCAGTATTGAGATTTCAACTATCAATCCCATCACAATTCCTAACGATTCAAGATTGAAAGACAATCACCAGAACTGAACCAGAATCCAGTATCCAAACTGGTACATTTTTAAACCGGTATGCATACCGGTATCCTTTCAAAATCGAGCACTCGTGTTAGTGTTCCACTGAATGGTCATGTCAGTCGACCTCTTGAGTTCAGTATTCGTGCTGATCACTCATCCAATTCCCAAATTTCTAATTTCCAAATTCCAAATATCAATTTCCAATTTCCAAAATTCCAAATTTCTAATTTCCAATTTCCAAATATCAATTTCCAAATTCCAAAATTCCCAATTTCTAATTTCCAATTTCCGAATATCAAATTCCAAACTTCCAATTTCTAATTTCAAATATCAAAATTCCAATTTCAAAAATTCAAAATTCAAAATTCCAAATTTCGACCTTTTGGTCACCCAATACCCAATTCCAAAAAAAATTATCTTGCGAGAGACCCTTTGTATAGGGAGAGTTCGAGGGAGCTCACTCTTTTCGCATGCTATCCAATTCGTTCACTTAGCCCCTTTTTAGGGAGAGTTTGAAGGGACTCGTGCCTTTGTGAACCGTTTGCAAAACAAAATTCCAATTTCATACAAGGAACCCTTAGGTCAGGGAGAGCTTCGACGGAAGTTCGTTTTCCTTGTAACCATAATTTCAGACTAGGCCATTTCATCATGAAGGACCCTCTTTTCAGGGAGAGTGTGATGAACGTGTTCCTTCATGACCAATTTACCAACCTCACCAATTCCGGCCCCCTTTCCATAAGAGAAGCCTAATATTAGGAAGTTTTGACGAAAGCTTAATTTCTCTTCGAAAGTTCGTTTTGCAAACACCTCCTCTTCAGGGAAGAGAGGAGTAATTCCAAATTCCAATTTCTGAATCTTCTCCTTTGGGGAAAGGAGAAGAGAATTTATGTCATGGATGTGTTGCGTTGTGCTTCAAATGCTCGCTTTCACAAAGGATTTCAAGAAAATTTTGCCAATTTGTCATTAATTATTTGTTGATTTCAAAAAATCTTTATTGCACAAAATTATTACTTCAGAATACCTCCACTATTACTTCCGAAAGGGCAATGCTTTCACGAAAAAGGATTCAAAGTTCAAAATCTTTTTATTGGCAAACCAAAAAGATGAAGAATAAATCCGCGATATGGCCAGCAAAGAGAATTTAATGTTGTTGCAAAGCCATGAGTGATTGATATTGATCGCAGTCAATGGCACATTTTTAAAGACCATTCTTGAAAAATAAAGCAGTCGAAATATCCTGGGTGATACAAAAAAATCCACTCAATTTTCATATCTCCTCAATCACCTAAGCTGCAATTAAATATCTACAAAAGGGATCTCTCAATTGTCGTCAAGATGAAGGCGAATTAAGCGAGTCGACCCCCGGGGCCAAAGAAGATTTGGATCATCTCCAAGATGACGGAGTTTGTGACGGATCCTTTCAGGGAAAGTTCAGATCACCGTCGAGATGAAGGCGAGTGTGATGAGCCTACCAACAAACCCTAAAAGATATTTAATTTCTGCTATCATCAAGAGAATCCCAACCAATGAGCCAATAATCGTCAAGATAATCCCTGAGAGAAAAGAAGGATCAGAACATCTCTGAGATGAAGGAGTTTGTGACGTACCCTTCCCAAAAAGAGAGAAAAGTCAGGACATCTCCAAAATGAAGGATGATGTAATTCCCGAAAAATCCAAGAGAGCTCCAATTCTGTCAAAAAGAGTGCAGAAAGATCATCATGAGAAAAGAATCCCAGGATATCAGACTCCCGAATCTATCAAGAATCTTCTTTAATTTTGTGAAATTCTTTTATCAATATTCTTTCACCAATAGCTCTCGCAATATCAAGAATACTTTCTTTTCCGTCCATATCAAGGGAATTGATAGCTTCCTTGAAAGAAAGTCAATCGCAAGCAATTTGAATTCGAATCTTGATTCTATGGAGTTAAGCCCAGTCGGAGGTAATACTTCAGGTAGAAAAGAGGGAATACTTTCAAAACAATGTGCATCATTTTCAATTATTTTGAATCAACAACAATTTTTAACATTTTGACAATATTTTCTAGCTATCCTGGCATGAAGCGAGAGCTTGAGGTTCATCTTTGGCGCATCCTGACACCATCCCTTTTTTGGACTTGATTACGGGAGTTTTCAAGATTCCTTCCCTTCTTTGGTATAATTTGAGCGTCTGGGCTCTCAGATTCGCATACTTCCCTGTGTCCCCACTGTCCCACCATAGAAAGTCCAATTTCGGCTTGAGGTTAAGCCACCAATTTCAGCAAAAGGCAATTTCAAAAGTTAATTAGTCTCAGCAATGAGGCGCCCAAAATCAAATCCCTTTTTAAACTTTAGGGACCCCAATTTCCTTCCTTTTGCAAAAACCCTATCGGATTCATTGTGCGGAAATCCGAAGGTTCCATCACGGTCTATTCTTTCGAGGATTCCGTCAATTTTCTTCCCAATCAGGTTAAGGGTATAAACCTGGGCCTCCTTTGATGAGGTATTCCATTTCCACCCAATCAGGTCAAGGGTACAAACCTGAGCCTCACGTGATGAGGTATTTCATTTCCCAATCAGGTTAAGGGTTAAGCCTGAGCTTCGTTCCATACGAGGTATTTCCCGTCTCATCCAGGTTAAGGGCAAAACCTGAATCTCATTTCTTTTTGAAGTAAAATTTTCTCCTTATTCTCCATTTCATATCTAATATCATCATTTGAATTAATTCTTTTATACCCAGTCAGATTCATCTAACTGGGGCATTTTTATAATCCAAATTTGATGTGTTTTCTTTGCCACTAAGCTCGGCTTTCAACCGGCTTAGCAGCAAAGAGGGGCATCTGTAAACACCCCAAATTTTAACTCTTATCTAGTGCTTACATTTCATGTGTCATTGCATATCATTGCATGCATTCGGCATACCATCTCATTGCATTGCATAGCATTGCATGTCATTGCATCTTATTCTTGAGATCCAGCACTCCAGTTTTCAAAACATTCAATCCAGATTTGAGTTTTAAAACTTTTCTTTCAAAAACAATTTTAAAACATGGGTTTTTATTCAACATTTTGTCATTTTCCAACCCCCGGGACCTTATATTTTGAAATACTTTCTTAGAAAACGATCTGGATTCATGTTAAATTCAAATTTCAATTGATTTCAATTCTCAGATGAGACCCATTGAGATGGGGTCGCTTCTGAATTTCTCTATTCATCAAATTTCTCAAATTTTTGAAAGTTTCAGTCCGATCAAGACTCCGTCCCAGAGTCCAAATCCAGTCAAAAATCTGTTTTGAAGTCTGTTTACTTCCATTTTCATTTATTTCCATTTGTTTTCAAAATTTAGGTCATTTTACATAGTCCAGTTAGTTCAGGACTCTATTTTAGAGTTCGGTCGAGTTAGGAGTCTAACCCTGACTGTGTTTTCTGACTTATTTCATCATTTCTCGATAAAATCTTTCGAAAATTCTTTCATTTGAATTCTAAAATTTAAAATTTTAGAGTCTTAAGAGTTCAGGACTCTAACTCGGAGTTCCAGTTCGCTTGAGACCCTATTTTCAAAGATCTTGAATTACAAATGTCGATTTTAACCCTTTTTCAAAGCCATTTTCAGTGTTTATTTCAAAATTTCCAAAATTCGATGTGGGCCCACTCAGTTGGCACCATATCCAGAGGAGTTCTGACTCAGTTAGAACCCTATGCCATTTCAAAACTTTGAATTTCAAGTTTGCTTTTGAAAATCCTTTTGAAAACTCCTTCAATTTCAAGTTTAAAATCGCTTTTTGAAAAAAAAAAAAAAAGAAAAAAACTCAAGTAGGGCCCACTCGGGGTGACGCCATATTCGAGTCAGTCAGGGCTAGACTAGGGTTAGTTGATGTCTTGGTTAATGTTAGAGGGTTAGAAGAGTCAAAACCATTTTGAAAAAACTCATTTTGAAAGTTAGATTTTAAAACTAGTGTTTTTAAAGGTTTTTAAAGGTGTTTTAAAAAACCAAATGTAGAAAATGCCAAGTGGCATTACATTTGGGGATTTTTTAGGAAAGTCTAGGGGTTAATTAAGCATTAGTTTAGATAAGTTAGGTTAGGGGTAGTTAGGTCTTTCCACCCAAAAATCTCCCCCCCTTTAGAGAGTCCAAAAATTTTCAATTTCTTTTAATTTTTAACCTAATTTTTTTATTATAAAAAGGAGCATAAGGGGGGTCAATTTTTCCAACTTGCTCTCCTTGGGATTCTTGGAGCTTCTCTCTCCTCTCCAGCCCTTCCTTCATTGCTGCAACTCCAAGGTATTTATTTCTTTTAAATTCTTTAGTTTATTTAATACTTTTGTTAATTTAAACATGAATTTAGCCATTAATACCTCCTATTTCATGGATTCAACCATGGTTTCACCTCAAGAACCATCAAGAACCAGCAAGAACGGTCCAAGAAGCGGATCTAACCTTATTTGGTGTATTTTATAGGGATTTTAATCCATTAGAATTAATTTTAATACGATTCTTTACATTATTAACCAATAAAATACATGATTTACCTTTTTAATGGGTTAAATCTATATTTTAAAGGTGATATTGAATTCCAGCCATTGATTCCCTGTTTTTATTTTATTTTCATGGTTTATTCATGTTTTTTTTACGTTATATAGCATAGAAATAATTTTATTTACTGTTTTATGGTTTATTTTATGGATTTACATTAGTTAATGCATGTTTTTTCAAGTTTCTTAAATTTCTGTGTGTTTTAGGTTTAGAACAGTAAAGATAATGTTATTTCGGATTGAAGTACTCATTGTTTATTTCTGATTTTTTTATATGTGATGAATGCATGAGTTATTGAGTTACTGTAGAAAAATCAGAGGTTTTGGATCTCGAAAACCCTGTCAAAAAAACCAGTCATCAAATCAGGTGTTTAAAGCTTTAAAATCGTGGTTAAAATCAAGAAGGTAACTTGCTGTTATAATATTTCTCTCATCTTATATCCGATTTTAAATATGTAAAGTGCTATGGATTCACATTGAGTAGATCTGTCTGCTGTGAAAATTTCGGATTTTTTGATCACTGTTTACTATTTTTCCTCTATCAGAGAATCTGTTTTTAAATTTAGAACTCGCTAGGGTTTACCAAAACCCTAATCAGACTTGTGTTAGTCATAAATCCCAAACCACAGACCCGATTCATAATCTGTAAAAAGTGAGTATTGTTATTTTTCTGTCTACTGTTCACCACTAAAATGTCAGAGATTTTTGTTTAGGATTGCTATTTATGTTTGTATTTTCAATCTGAAGTAGCCGTTTTAATCCCTGTTGAAAGTAATATATTTTAGCTCAGATTGCCGGAAGGGTTTCTCCCTAACCGGAGATGATTTTTCCGATCTGTAAATTGGGAAATCTTTGTTTTTCTTCTTAGTTAGTCTTTGTAAAATTTCATAAATTTTCATGGAGATTTGACCCCTGGTTAGGGTCTTGGATTGAAACTGGTTGATAAATTAGGTCAAAAATAGCATATTTTTAGAGTTTGATGCAATTTTCGGGTTAATTTAATGTCAAAAAATTATTTTTATAATTCTAAGTCAAAACTAGGGTTATAACAAGTGCAGGTACCAATTTTTATGGATTTTGGAATCCATTTGATGTCTGAATTAATAAAATTGCAAAACAGGATACTTGAAAGATCCAAAAACACTATTAAAATAATATTTTTTGTGATATTATTGGATTTTCGTGTATAAGCATATATTTTTAGGGTTTAATCATATTCATAATCATATTAGGATGCTTTAGGTTAATTTTATGCTCATTTGATTTCATTTAGTGCATAAAACCTAAGTTTTACCAAAATATTTTCTAAAAACCTTGATTTCAAGGCCATAGTCTTGCTATCAGGGGCAATTTGGTCATTTGACCTTAATTTCGAAATCCCTAACCTTAGTTTTCATGTGTTTAAGTATGTCATATCATATTTTAGCCTAGTTTATTTGCATTTGAATTTCAAAACTTGCATTTTATCAAAATATCTTTCTAAAAACCCTAATTTCAAGGCCATAGTCTTGTTATTAGGGGTATTTTGGTCATTTGGACCCCAATTTCGAAATTCCATATCTTATATTCATTATTTGTTTAATTTGATTTCATATCTTTATCATTTTTATTTAAGGGAATCAAGGAAAATGCTTATATCTAGCAAAATCTAGTAATTTCTAGATATTACTGGATAAACCTAGAAAAGCCAACATATATTCACTAACAAGTTTTCTAGTTTTTCAGGTACATTGAAGATTTTATTTTTTTCATGTATTTAAATTTCAATAGTGATGTAATTTGTAATTAAACTTTGGAATAAGAATTTACATTTCCTGCTTAGCTTAGGTTGCATTGCATATAGTTTATTTTTATAATTTCAATGTGTGATGGATGATGATTCATGCATATTCAAACTCACCATGGTCTACACGAATGGTACATGCACTAGCTTTTATGAAGTTTATAAACTTGGTGGAATTTGTATTTATGGCCATAGTCAGAATACGAATGATACTTAGATTTATGATCTTCACATTAGCCACATTCAGCCTACACTCTTAGGCTAACTTCAAAATGCACTGCATTTCTCAAAATACAAAAAAGTATTTCTCAAATTCATATTCATTCATTTCATGCATTGGCCAATTCCAATTCAAATTCCAAGTCAAGAAAATTGAATTCCTCAAAATCCCCTAAGTCTTATAGCAAAATTGATTTTCCCAAAAGCATTGAATTTCAAAGAATATTTCAAGTGTTTCTCAAGTTCATAAACTCAATTTTCCAAGTTATGCAGTCAATTTCAAAGTTTAAAGTTAGAGAAATCAAAATCTTTCTAAGTCTTATTCAAAAATCGATTTTCTCAAAATATGGATTTGCCAATGATATTTCAAGTATTTCCCAAGTTCCAAATTCAAATTTTCTAAGTTAGAATTTCAATTTCCAAGTTTGAATTCAGAGAAACCAAGTTTCTCAGAATCGATTTTCACCAAATGTCAAGGATTCCTCAAAATCGATTTTCACTTTCTCAAATACAATATCTCAATGATGATTCATGATTTTCAAAGAGTTTATTTTCCAAATATTTTCCAATCTTTGAAGTAAACATCATGTTTTCAAATATGCATTTTCAGAAATTCATAGCACATGCCTGATTCTTTGTGCATTTAGAAATTAGAATATGACTTAGACAAGTTGAATAGAGCAGAGCAGTAGATTGATCCTTGGTTCGATTACCCCTGTTAAAGGTGGCAGAAACGGTCGAACCTCGTACCGACAGGCGAGTCCCATTCTTCAGAATAATCCCGCATTTTAAAACGGAGGCGAGTTATTTTCAAAAACTATTTCAAAGGTCAGTTTGATTTGCAAAAAGTAAAAATTTTGCGATGATAACAAGATCATACTGCATTAACAGGACTTGCCACTTAGCAATCCGTCCACTGAGAAATGGTTGTTCGAGAATATACTTCAGAGGATTAAGTTTTGAGAGAATCTTGACTTCTGATGCTAACAAGTAATGTCTCAACTTCTGACACATCCATACTAGTGCTAGGCATGTCTTTTCTATCAGAGAATATTTCTTCTCGTAATCAATGAAGGTCTTGCTTACATAATAGATGGCATGTTCAATCAAACTGCCTTCCTCATACTGTGCCAAGAATCCACCACAAGCGGCTTGGTTAACTGAAACATAAAGCAAGAGAGGCTTTCCCAATTCTGGTGGCTTCAGAACGGGTGGATTAAGAAGATATTTCTTGATACGTTCAAACGATTGCTGACACTCTAGTCCCCACTCAAATTTCACTCCTTTTCTGAGTAGATGATTGAAAGGTTCACATCTCATGGAAAGGTTGGATATGAATCTCCAAATTGATTGCATACGTCCCTGAAGACTACGCAATTCCTTAAGAGTAGTTGGAGGTGGCATGTCAATGATGGCCTTTGCTTTAGCGGGATCCATTTCTATCCCCTTTTTGCTGACCAAGAAGCCTAACAATTTGCCTGATTCAACCCCGAAGACACATTTCTGAGGATTGAGTCTCATTTTGTAAAGAATGAGTCACTTGAAGACTTGACTTAAAACATTGATATGATCTTCTTCTTCTTTGGATTGGACCAGGATGTCATCAACGTATGCATCCATAGTCTTGTGCATCTGATCATGGAAAATGGCAGCCATTGCACGCTGATAGGTTGCCCCAGCATTCTTGAGCCCAAATGGCATGACTGTATAACAAAAAGTGCCCCATGGCGTAGTGAAGGATGTTTTGGATTGGTCACGAGCGGCTAACTTGATCTGATTATATTCGGAGTATCTGTCCATGAAGGAGAACATGGCATGCCCAACCGTGCTATCAACTAGGAGGTCAATATTTGGGAGTGGATAGTCATCCTTCGGAGTAGCTTTATTGAGATCGCGAAAGTCAATACAAATTTGCACTTTGCCATTTTTCTTGGGAACTGCAACAATATTTGCCAACCAGTCCGGATAATCTATTGCTCAAATGAATCCTGCTTTAAGCAAGTCCTCAAGTCCTTCCTTGACCTGTTGCTCGATTCGAGGATCCATTTTTCTTAACTTCTGCTTAACAGGTTTCGCATCAGGCTTCAGAACGAGTCGATGTTCCACCAATTTAGGATCTAAACCTGGCATATCTTCATAAGCCCATGCGAACACTTCTTGGTACTGCTTGAGAAAGTCAATGAGCCTTTCCTTCTCATCTGTACTTAGGCTGGTACCAATCTTGAGAATTTTCGGACTATCGTCTGAACCAATATTGATGTCCTCAGTCGGGTCCTGGACTAGGGTCGATGGTTCATCTTGTTTCTGAATCGCTGCAAATTCTGGCAACTCTGGAAGCGACGAATCAAATTCTGTCATTTCTTCTGACTGCTTTGTGACCTTACTGTCCTCTACTCTTGCCCGGACCCGATGTATCTTTGCCGGTTTCGATAAGATTGAAGGATTGATGACTAATCTTTTTATCGGTTGAGAAGACATTCTGAAATTTTGAAAAGGAATAGCTTTTAGAGAAAGTTCCTTCACTATGACATAAATTGCATGGGGAAAAAAATAAGAACAAATGAATTTTGAAGACAAATAGCAGAAGAATAAGAGAAAGATGACATCTAGATAGACGAGAAAATTGATAACTTTATTGAAGACTTGAAATGAAATAAGGACATTTAAAATGAGCTGAAATGGGACATTGTCCCTACAAACTGCAAAAATCAAATGAATGAAATAGAAAAGACAGATGGTAGAAAATTTTTAATGGATCCCTTTAATGAAGACAGTATTTTTGTGAACTCTTTTGCCCATGAATCCCAATCCTGCCCTGCGCGGATGATGATTAGGGACCACTGGCTCTAGTCGGCCATCTCCGTTCTTGCCCAATCCTTTAAAAGGCTGATAACCATGCTTCAGTAACAAGTCAAACCCTTTTTTGGTTCTAACAAACTGCGGGAAAAGAGGATGGTCTTTGAAAGTACTGTAATCGAGACGACCTCCGATCTTAAAGAAATGTGGTCCTTGCCATTGGACCATCGCTACTGTGTGATTTGTCTCTGATGCTCTCTGCAAGGTAGAACTGATTGATTAGGATTTTGAAGGAAATTTGGTTGGAGAAAAATATTTGTTGCGAATCTTGGTAGACAATTGAAATAATATCCCATTACTAGGGATTGAGTCATCGCTGAAGTTACGACAATTGCGTTGTCATTTCTTTGCAAAAATAAACAACTGAAAGATATGCCTTGTTACCTAGGCGAGGTCGTCAAACCAAGATAGGATGAAATTTAAAGGAATTTTATTGAAGAAAAAAAAAGACATGATTTTATTAATAATAGACTCGACAAAGGGGAGGGGGACGGACAATTTTCCACCACTCTTGATAATCAGAAGACACACGAGGGCCAGGAAAAATAGTAAGATTAACAAAGGAATCCCAGCCATGTCTGGCAGAATGGTATGCTCCGGACCACTGATCTGATGCGAGGTCGAATTCTGGCAGAACCCCTGCTAGTGGGTGAATCTCTACGCGCTTCTGCCTCTGAGAGAACTGTCTGACACACCGCTCCGGATGATAGTATGCGCAGAAAAAGGGGCCAAGTAGCCTGAACCGCTTGCCATAAGCGTAAGTATATCTGGGAGGTGATTCCTGACGATCAAAGTAGTCCCATACGACTTCTTCCTCCTGAAGGTTGTTGATCAAGAATCGGTATCGCGCAACTGGCAGAAGCTTTTTACCATTGTATCTGAAGGAACTGGCTCGGGCTGGCACATGCCGGAGGAACCAAGATTGTAATGCGTAGGTGCACCCTTCGACTAGAATTGATTCTCCGAGTGTGAAACGTGTCAACCCTCGGTATAGAAAAGCGAGTGCGGCCATGGCTATGGAGAGGTGGCTGGTCTGTCGACTTCCCCATCTCCTTAGAAGCTGAACTATTCTGATATCTATATAATTCCGCCCATCAGAAAAGAAGGCTAATCCCACCGTGCACAGAACCATCGCGTGCTGGATTCTCTCTTGAGCTGTCCTGGACAATGAGCTGACCTCTGCAAATGTTCCATACTGTTTGTAGATTTCGAGCAGGTCCACATATTCATTTTCATCCTCCTCGATCAAGGGCCACGACTTACGTCCTGTCATGCGAGCTAAGGCATCCTTAGGGTCCAGACCCTTAACATTAATCAGAAATTGTTTCTCCAATGGGTCTCCAGGCTGACCGGCTGGCTCGGGTAATCCCATAATCTCTGAAAATTCATCTATCAGCACCGTCATCTCGCCCCACAGGAACCAGAAGGTAGAAGTGCTCGGATTCCACCGTTCTGCTAGTGCATGGATCAAATTGCCGTTGACTGTCTGCTTTCCCACCGCGGACGCCAGTTCTAGCCCACAATCGTCCAAGTGGTCCGGAAACATACGAGAGAAGTTCTTGAACCATGAGTAGTACCACCGGGGAAAGAAGGATCCGATGCTGAGGACTCGATGTTCTGGAAGACCTTGTCGCACCTCGTAGGAGATGTGACCCTTGGGGAAGACTGAATCAAGCTGACTGGATGCCATTAGAATCGACTGGAAAACATGGAAAATTTGGAATAAGACTTGGGAAAATATAGAGACTTTGAAAAAAATGCAGGCAGGATAAAATGAAGTAGGAGATTCGAGATCCAGAGGATAGGAAGATGGGAAATCACCTGGAGTTTTTAGAAAAATGGAGGAATTTTATGAAAATCGTCCAGGGTTTAATGAAATATAAGGAAGTACTTCATAAAATGGAGTATTTTGAAAATCGTCCAGGGTTTAAAACATGGACAGTACATGGACATGGATTGGGGATTTTTGAAAAGTCGTCCAGTATTTTAGAAAATTGGGAAAATATGGGAAATAAAATTACTACAACACATTTAATCACATCCTGCACAAACAAGTATGCACATACAACATTCCCTAAAAGCTGACTCTAGATGCCAAAGTTTTGAAATAGCTGTAGGACCTTAATCCTAACTCTAAGGTTCAGATCATCTGTGTCCAATCATGCTATGCCTATATACTCAAGCCAAGGCTCGATGTACGTGGCATAAAATCAATTTCTCCGGTTCTAGGTTCAAGTTTCCCAACATCCTTGAGCACTTGCCGATATACGTTGGACTATGGCCCTTGGTACGTGGCAGGGGGGTTTTCACCCAAATAAGTGGCCCAGTTGTGAGGCTCTGTCCCGAACTATGGTTCTGGAAGAGAGCCCATCAACGTGAAGACCGGGACAATATAGGTAGGGTGGTTTTTGAAAAATATGAGCACATGCAAGCAAATAGAAGACTCTAAGTCCTAAAGAGATAGATTTTTAAAAAATATGAAGAAGCATACATTGTTTTCATACAATTCCTAAATTGAGGAGGGTTGTATTAGACCTAAGTCTATGTGAGCATGAATAATTCTCCTCAATATGGTCCTACCATACCTAGTCTATATGCATTCCATGTCAGCTGGGTTCAAGTCTAGGCTCATAGGTTCACATGATATCATAAAGCAAAGCTGACATTCCATGGAAATCGATTTTGACAATTTGAACTAAGTAGAGCATTAAATTGATCAGGCGAAGACAGGTCCCATCACGGTCGCCAAACCT
Organism: Nuphar pumila; assembly: GCF_984573655.1. Taxonomy (NCBI): domain Eukaryota; kingdom Viridiplantae; phylum Streptophyta; class Magnoliopsida; order Nymphaeales; family Nymphaeaceae; genus Nuphar; species Nuphar pumila. The sequence continues at coordinate 49,796,199 of NC_143265.1, read as the reverse complement.
GTTATCATCGCAAAATTTTACTTTTGCAAATCAAACTGACCTTTGAAAAAGATTTTGAAAATAACTCACCTCCGTTTTTAAAATGCGGGATTATTCCGAAGAATGGGACTCGCCTGTCGGTACGAGATTCAACCGTTCCTGGCGCCTTTACCAGGGGTAATTGAACCAAGGATCAATCAAATGCTTTGCTTTGTTCAACTTGTCTAAACCATATTCTAATTCCTAAATGCACAAAGAATCAGGCATGTGCTATGAATTTCTAAAAATGCACATTTGAAAACATGATGTTTGCTTCAAAGATTGGAAAATATTTAGAAGATTCTTGGAAAATAAACTCTTTGAAAATTGTGAATTATTTTTGAGATGCTGTATTTGAGAAAGTGAAAATCGATTTCTGAAGAAATATAAGGATTTTGTGAAAATCGATTTTGAGAAATGTGAAATAACTTTGAAAAACTCGATTTCTTTGAATTCAAACTTTGAAATTGAAAATCTAACTTAGAAAATCGAATTTGGAACTTGGAAAATACTTGAAATATCATTGGCAAATCCATATTTTGAGAAAATCGATTTTGAATAAGACTTAGGAAATTTTGAAGAATTTGATTCCTTTGACTTGGAATTTGAATTGGAATTAGAATTGGAAAATTCATGAAATGAATGAATATGATTTTGAGGAATTGGGAAAAACTCTTTGTATTTTTGAGAAATGCAGTGCATTTTGAAATTAGCCTAAGAGTGTAGGCTGAATGTGGCTAATGTGAAGATCATAAATTTAGATATCCTTCATATTCTGACTATGACCATAAATACGAATTCCACCAAGTTTATAAACTTCATAAAAGCTAGTGTATGTGCCATTCGTGTAGACCATAGTGAGTTTGAATATACATGAATCATCATCCATCACACATTAACATTATTTAAAAAAAATAAACTATATGCAATGCTGCCTAAGCTAAGCAGGAAATGTAAATTCTTATTCCAAAGTTTAATTTAGTTTACATCACTATTGAAATTTAAATACATGAAAAATAAAGTCTTCAATGTACCTGCAAAACTAAAAAACTTTGTTAGTGATGATATGTTGGCTTTTCTAGATTTATCCAACAATATCAGGAAATTGCTGGATTTTGCTAGATATAAGCCTTTTTGCCATGATTCCATTAAATCAAAATGATAAAGTATGAAATAAAATTGAATAAATAAGGAAGATAAGATATGAAATTTTGAAATTGGGGTCAAAATGACCAAAATACCCCTAATAACAAGACTATGGCCTTGAAATTAGGGTTTTCAGAAAGATATTTGGTAAAATGCAAGTTTTGAAATTCAAATGCAAATAAACTAGGCTAAAATATGATATGACATACTTAAACACATGAAAACTAAGGTTAGGGATTTCGAAATTGAGGTCAAATGACCAAATTGCCCCTGATAGCAAGACTATGGCCTTGAAATCAGGGTTTTCTGAAATAGATTTTGGTAAAAACTTGGGTTTTAAGGACTAAATGAAATCAAATTAACATCCAATTTGACCTAAAGTATCCTAATATGCTTATGAATATGATTATGAATATGATTAAACCCTAAAAATATATGCTTATGCACGAAAATCCAAGAATATCACAAAAACTGTGATTTTGGCAGTGTTTTTGGATCTTTCAAGAACCCGGTTTTACAATTTGCTATATTCAGCCAGCAATCAGATTCCAAAATTCATCAAATTTGGTACCTACACTTTTTATAACCCTAATTTTGAATTAGAATTATAAAAATATTTTTTTGACATTAAATTAACCCGAAAATTGCATCAAACCCTAAAAATATGCTATTTTTGACCTAGTTCACCAACCAGTTTCAGAGTTAGACCCGAATAAGGGGTCAATCGTTCATGAAAATCTATGAAATTTTACAGATACAAACTAGGAAGAAAATCAGAGATTTCCCAATTTACAGATCGGAAAAAGCATCTCCGGTTAGGGAGAAACCTTTCTGGCAATCTGAACTAAAATCTAACAAATCTAACAGGGGTTAAAACAGATACTGTCAATTGATAATTTCAAGATAAATAGAAATACTGATCTAAAATATCTGATATTTTAGCAGTAAACATTAGACAGAAAAATAACAATACTCACTTTTTACTGATCATGAATCGGATCTGTGGTTTGGGATTTATGAATAACACAAGTCTGATTAGGATTTTGGTAAACCCTAACGAGTTTCAAATTGAAAATCAAAATCTCTGACAGAGGAAAAATACTAAACAGCAATCAAAAATTCTAAAAATTTCACAGTAGCTATATATAATCAATATGAATCCATGGCACTTTACATATCTAAAATCGGATATAAGATGAGAAAAATATCATCACAGCAAGTTGCCTTCTTGATTTTAACTTTGATTTTAAAGATTTAAAAACCCGATTTGATGTCTGATTTTTCTGACAGGGTTCCTGAGGTCCAAAACCTCTGATTTTTCTACATTAGTTCCTTTAGATATGCATGCATCACATATAAAAAAATCAGAAATAAAAAACGAATATTTCAATCCTAAACAGCATGCTTTTTACTGTTCTAAACTAAAAAACACACAGAAATCTAAGAAACTTAAGAAATCATGCATTAACTAATGAAAAACAATAAAACAAACCATAAAACAGTAAATAAAAATTATTTCTATGCTGGAAAACGTAAAATAAACATGAATAAACAAATAAATAAAATAAAATCAAGGAATCAATGGCTGAAATTTGATTTCACCCTTAAACACATGGATTTGACCCATTAAAAGGGTAAATCATGTATTTTATTGGTTAATAATGCAAAGAATCATACTTAAATCACTTTTAATGGATTAAAATCCCTGTAAATCACACAAAACAGGGTTAGATCATCTTCTTGGACCATTCTTGATGGTTCTTGAGGTTGGATCATGGTTGAATCTTCATAAGGAGGAGCATCCAAGGCTAAATCTAGGTTTAAAGCATTAAAAACATTAAATAAAATAAATAAAAGTAAAGAAGTTCATACCTTGGAGTTGCAGCAATGGAGAGAGGGCTGGAGAGGAGAGAGAAGCTCCAAGAAACCTCAAAGGTGAATAATGAAAATCGTCCCCCTCTCTCTTTCTATTTATAAAAAGAAATTAGGTTTAAAAATCAAGTTTTTTTAAAAAAATTGGACTCTCTAAGGGGGGGGGGGGGGTTGGGGTGTAGTTACTATCCTACGCCTAGCCTAAATTATCTAAACTAATGCCTAATTAACCCCTAGTCTATCCTAGAAATCCCCCAAATGTGATGCCACTTGGCATCCTTCACATTTGGGTTTTTAAAACACCTTTAAAAACATTTAAAAACACTAGTTTTAAAAACTAATTTTCAAAATGAGTTTTCAAAATGGTTTTGACTCTTCTAAACTTCTGACACTAACCAAGACACTGGCTAACCCTAGTCTAGCCCTGACTTACTCGAATATGGCGCACCCCAAGTGGGCTCTACTTGAGTTTTTCCAAAAAAAAATGATTTTAAAACTTGAAATTGCGAAAGTTTTCAAAAGATTTTCAAAAGTAAGCTTGAAATTAAAAGTTTTGAAATGACATAGGGTTCTAACTGGGTCAAAACCCCTCTGGATATGGTTCCAACTGAGTGGGCCCACATCGATTTTTGCAAATTTTGAAATAAACACTGAAAATACCTTTGAAAAGAGGTTAAAATTAATAATTGAAATTCAAGATTTTTGAAAATAGAGTCTCAGGCTAACTGGGACTCCAGGTTAGAGTCATGAACTCTTAGGATTCTGAGATTTTAGATTTTAAAAAGCCAAATGACAGGTTTTTGAAAGATTTTATCAGAAAATGGTGAAACAAGTCAGAAAATACAGTCAGGGTTAGACTCCTAACTCGATCAGAACTCTGACATAGAGTCCTGATCTAACTGGACTCTGCAAAATGACCTAATTTTTTTGAAAACGAATGGAAACAAATGAAAAATGGAATAAAAACAGACTTCAAAACAGACTCCTGACTGGACTAGGACTCTGGGACAGAGTCCTGATCGGACTAAAACTCTAGATTTTTTTGGTATTTTCTGAAAAACAGTTGAAAGAACTTGTGAAAACAGTTAAAATAATAACAAATATTGGAATAAACCAGAGTTCTGATTCAACTGAGACTCTGAGAACAGAGTCCTGATTGAACTAGGACTCTTATATTGTTGGATTTTCTGATAAGTAAATGATGAAATTTAAGCAAAGCTTTTGAAAACCAGTGAAAATGAAGTGAGAAAATCAATTTTGGATAGAATCCTACTTCGATCAGGACTCTGGGGTAGAGTTCTGATTTGATCAGAACTCTGAGATAAAACCTCAAAATTTTAAAATTCTTTGATAAAAGCGCAACAGTTTTGATAGATGAAAAGATTTTTGAAAGATTCTTTCAAAATTTGAAATCAGGATCGGAGTCCTAATCCAACTAGGACTCTCTGAACAGAGTCCTGTTTTGACTAAAACTCTGAGTTTCTGACTCATTTTGAAAGATTTTGAAAGATTTGATTGAAAATGGTTGTGAAAGATTAGAGTTCTAATCCGATTAAAACTCTAAAGAAGAGTCCTGATCCGATTGGACTCTTGAAGAAGAGTCCTGATCCAACTAGGACTCTAAGATTTTAGCCAAAACAGAAGATTTTGAAAGGTTTTCTCCGAAAACAGGTAAAAAGGTAGTGAAAAGTAGAGTTTTGATCCGACTAGGACTCTGGAAAAAGAGTCCTGATCCAATTAGGACTCTAAATTTTTTGAGATTTTTGATAAATGAAGGAATCCAGAAGCGACACCACCTAAATGGGTCTCATCTGCGAATTGAAATCAATTGAAATTGAGTTTGAAATGAATCCAGATTGTTTTCTGAGAAAATACTTCAAAATATAAGGTCCTGGGGGTTGGCAAATGACACAATGTTGATTAAAAACCCAGGTTTTTAAAATTGATTTTTGAAAGAAAAGTTTTAAAACTCAAATCTGGATTGAATATTTTGAAAATAGGAGTGTTGGATCTCGAAGATGAGATGTAATGACATGCAATGCTATGCTATGCAATGCAATGATATGTTGAATTCATGCAATGATAAGCAATGACACATGAAATGTAAGCATTGGATAAGGGTGAAAATTTGGGGTGTTTACAATACCCCACTTCGGCGACACATGGCACTTCAACCTTTGTAAAGCACAACACCTGTGTACATTATATGGGCATATCATCACTATCAAACTATACTTCTCATATAGAACTCACCATTGCCATGCACCAACACCCCCACTGTTGCAAAACTTCCTCTCTTCCAGCCATTATTTATATTTTCTGTTGTTGTGCCTACAACAGATTCATCCTTCTTATTACGTCTTTGCTGTTGCATCCACCCTGTAGTTTCAAAGTTGCCTTCCGACATTTGCAGTTTCTCAATATTTAGTATCGGAGGCGACTACACTGCTAAATTCAGCTCCAGCAACCCCCCCCATCTTACCTGTTGTATCAATTCCATCCACCTATTTTCCCCTACCTTCAGCCATTTATAAACCTTCAGATCACACCACTTATATCCAACATCTTCAACATTCCCTCCTTCACAGTCTCCACTTGTGTGCCCTCACTGCACTTTCCCCTGTCACAACAGTTAACACCATGGCAGCCTTCCCCACTTTACTGCAATGTATACAGACATTCACGATCGGGCCCCCAGCCATCTCCTGCATTTGCAGCAGTGGCCTCTCCTATGCTTCCTGCATTTATCCATATCCCATTAGCCTTTATCCACCTGTACATCACTCCTTCATGCTGCAAATACAACTGTAGCAACACCTATATTCAATTATCATATACTTCTTTAGGATCATGTCAGGTCCCTTCCCATCACATAGCACCCTTCAATTCCATTTGCTACAAACATCACTGCATCCTTTTACATCTGCTATACTTGTTCACTCTAGCTACACTGTGCACCAATCCTTCACTCCCCAAACATGTTATAGCCTACCTGCTCTTTCTTTTTCTTCAGCATTTACCTTCATTTGCCATTATCATTGCTATGAACCCTATGCTCACATTTACAATAGATGCATAAATACATAGGCCTCAGCATATGCATTATGTCATACACAATTTCCATCTAGCAAGTAGGATGAATATTCTCATTCCTCGTTAAAATATAAGCACGAGTTCTCTCTCTCTATATATACATATACATATATATATATGTATATATATATATATATGTATTTTCCATATATGTATATTTGCCTACATAGATATATATTGGTTCTTAATACAACATCCGTCCATTATATATATTCCATATCCTGTGCTAACTCTGTTTTGCAGGAATATACGAAAAGCTTGAATTTCTCTCTTAGATTAGAATTTTTTTTTTGCAATTCAAAGTTGTAATAAATTAGGTATTAATGAGAAATTTACATTTCCTGCTTAGATTAGAATGTATGAGCATGTACTTTCTAGAAATGCTTATTTCATATCATTTTCTCTTCTATTCTAAAATTTCACAAATGGGCACATGAATGACACATGCACCATTCTAATAGGAGGTGATTAAATCCTAAGTTGATGATTTTCATCAATGGCCATAGTCAGGATGTAAACAAAACTTAGGATTTTCATCTTTTATGGAATAACATTGGATCCACACTGGATCACTTTCTAAAAATCATCATATTTTCTTCTTTTATCAGAGTTTAACTTAAAATTAACTCAAAATATATATCAATGGCCATAGTCAGGATATATTGAGAGTTAATTTCATCTTAAACTCTATAAAAGCACCAAAATATGTTTTATTCTTCACCTGAATTCAAATATGATTATTATATAATACATTCAATGACCATAGTCAGGGATATATTATATCATCAATCTTATTTCAATTCATTTAAAGAATGAAATATGCTTTTCAAAATCCAATTTTAAAATTCTTTAAATTCATTCATCATTTAGGATAGAATTGCATCATATTTTAAAAAATTCTTTTTCAAAATCCAAGTGATTTCCTTCAAATCTCTTCTTCACTTCTCAAATCAATTTTCAAACTCTTGTAAAGTTCAAATACCATTTTCAGATTCTAAACTCCAAGTTCAAAGTCCAAATTGACTTTGAAATTCATTTCTATATTCAAAATTCAACTTTCAATTCAAAACCAAATTCAAAATTCAATTTAGCAATCTCAAAATTCAAATTCAAATTCAAAGTTCAATTTAACTTTGAAATTTTTGATTCATCTTTTGATTCCAAATTCAAACTTCAAATTCAAAGTCCAATTTGACTTTGAAATTCATTTGTATATTCAATTTCTAAATTCTAAATCAAATTAAAAAGTTCAAACTCAACTTTGGAATTCTAAATTCATTTTCAGGATTCAAATTCGAAATCAAATTAACATCTCTGATCAAAATTCAAAGCTCAATTTAAAACTTTGAAAATCCCTGATTCATCTTCTAAATTTAAACTTCAAAAATCCAAAATTAGAATTCAATACCCATTTTTTTGGATCCTAGATTTTGGATCCAATTCCATTTGGGATTCTAGAATTCAATCTCACCTTAGATCCCACACTTCAGATCCAATCCCACTTAGGATTCCAGATCCAGAATTCAAGCTTCATTTTGGATTCCAGACTTCAGATCCAATCCCGCTTAGGATTCCAGATCCAAAATTCAACTTCATTTTGGATCTCAGACTTCGGATCTAATTCCATTTAGGATTCCAGAATTCAACTTCATTTTGGATCTCAGACTTCGGATCCAATTCCATTTAGGATTCCATAATTCAACTTCATCTTGGATCTCAGACTTCAGATCCAAATTCCGTTCAGGATTCAGACTTTGGATTCAAATTCCATCATGGATCTCAGACCTCAGATCCAAATTCCATTCTAGATCTCAAAATCCAAGTTTATCTTGATTCCTTAAAATTCCAAAAACCAATTTCGTTTCTCATATTGATCTCTTAAACCCAATTCTATTTGGATTTCTCAAATCTCATTCTGATTTCAAGCTTCAAAATATAGAATTCAATTCCACCCCAAATTTCATTTCCTCTCTTAAATCCATGTTCAAAAGTCTAAATCAAAGTCCATTTCTGGCTTTGAAACTTTCTTTCTTTTCCTTTTATCTAAGCTTCAAAATTATTCCTTTCAAAGTCCAGATTTATTTTCCCAAACTCTGATTATTTCAAAGACTTAGAACTTCAAATATCTATCCAAAATCTATCTCAAGTTCTAAGTTAGAGACCATTTCTTCACTCTATTATCAAATTCATCTCAGAGACACTTGGAGATTTCCAAATCATTTTTTAAAGAGCATACATTCTTGCATTGCACAAGCATGATTCTTTGTGCATTTAGACTTAGAATAGATTCTTAGATAATCTTTTAGCAAAGCAAAAAGGCATAAATTCGACCCTTGGTTCGATTACCCCTCGTAAAGGCGTCAGGAACGGTCGAACCTCATACCGACGAGCGAATCCCGTCTCCCAATTTTTTCCGTAAATATTTCAAAACGGAGGCGAGTTATGTTCCTAAATATTTTTAAAATTAAGGTCAAGTGAGACCTTCGCAGAAGATTTCCTCTCTCTTCTCTTCTTTTCTCATTCTCTCTTCTTTTTTGTCTTTTATGTTCCCCTTCAAAAAGGAGGAAATAGAGGCTGGAAAGAAAAAGAGAAGGAAGAGAGAGAATATCAAGAAAGGAAAAATTTTGCGATGACCACAGATTTGGCGACTGTGATGGGACTCATCTTCGTCTGGTTGAATCTATGCCTTTTGCTTTACTTTGATATTATCTAAGTCTTTATTCTATAAATGTCAGCTTCATTTCCATGCAAACCTTAGGAGCCTGGACTCTGTCTTAAGCTGACATCATTGCATATAGGATCTAAGTATGGTTTGGTAGGACCATATTGAGGAGATTATTCCATGCTCACAATAGACTTAGGTCTGAAATACAACTCTCCTCAATTCTAGGGATTGAATGCAAACAATGTATGCTTTTTTTCATTTAAATCTATCTCTTTTGGACTTGCATTAGAGCTTTCTGATTTTATCTGTATGTTGATAATGTTTTTGAAAATATCCCTACCTATATTATCCCGGTCTTCACGTTGCTGGGCTGTCTCACTAAACCATAGTTCGGGAGAAGGCCTCACAACTGGACCACTTATTTGGGTTCACGCCCCCCTACCACATACCTAAGGGCCATAGTCCGAGGTATATCGGTAGGTGTTCAAGGATGTTGGGAAGACATTACATTAGAACCGGAGAAATATTTTATGCCACGTACTTCGACCTTCGGCTTGAGTATATCGGCATACCTTGATTAGAATCAGATGATCTAAATCTTAGAGTTAGGATTAAGGTCCTATCAGCCATTTCAAATATTACATTTAGAGTCAGCTTTAGGGAGTGCTGTTTGTGCATCCTTGTTTGTACATCTGTGATTGTGTGATATTTTATATCTTCCTTATATTTTTCAAAACCTTGGGTATATATTATTCAAAATTTTCTTCTTGTTTTAAAACCCAGGTGTATTTTTTTTTTCTTCTTCTAAATTTCTTCAAAATTCTTCTGATCCTGCCTGCAAATTCTTTAAATTTTAAATCTTTACCATTTATTTCTCAAATTAATTTTTCCTCCTATATTTCCAATGTATCTTATGATTCTATTTTTTATCTTTTCATAAATAAAATGTCTTTTCGTCAAGAGATGTCCTTTTTAGCATTTTCCTTCATGTTTTAGTTGGTTACTCTCCCTCGTAGAGTAACAACGCAATTGCCATAGATTTTGTGACGACTCAATCCCTAGTAATGGGATACAATTTTTTTTACATATTTTAACCTAATCCTTCCTCTTGTCAAAACTTCTTCCAAAAATTCTTCAGTCTAAAACCTCTACTTTTCTCTGCAGAAAGCATTGATATTAAAAAATGGTTCAGACAAGAACATGAAAGGAGACTTTTCAGCAATACAGTGACAGTGAAATAGAGAGAATGAACTCTCCTAGGTCATCCAGAGGACAAAGCCAGGACAAAGGAGATGATGTTGATCCAGTTATGTGCGGTTTGTTCCAGAAGATGATGGCCAAGATGGTGTCAGAACAAGCCGAAATTAGTCTGAAAAAGGTAGTCCCTAAGAACAAGCTGAAAAAGAAGGTTGTGAAAAAGCACGTCAGAATCATCAAGAAGAAGAGACAACCAGACAGTACTTTTAAGGGGACTGAATCTGAAGAAGAAGAAACTAAAGAAGAGGAACAGTCTGTGTTCAGCCAGAATCCTCCGAGGCAGTTTGTTAAAATAGCCACTAAAGAGCCTGAATCCATCAACAAACCCAAGTCTGGGATTCCAGCAGAGGACCCGATGAGCAAGCAAATGAAGGAGATGAATCGAGCAATCAATGACATTCAAGCTAAGAGTAAGGGCAAGCAGACCTACACTGGCGAGGATTTTTATGATGGCCTAGATGGGGATGATAACCTGTAGAATCTTCCTCGCAAATTCCTCAAGTTTGACGGAACTGGCAATCCTAAGGCTCACCTAGCCACCTTTTATGCAGAATGTTGTCATTTCAGGAAGGACAACGGGGCTTTGTTTATTTGCTTTTCCCGCAGTCTAGAGGGCATAGCGGCCTGGTGGTATGTCGACCACATCAATCCTATTGAACTACGAGAGTTCGATAAGGTAGTAAATTTGTTCATTGAACGCTTCTTATTCAACACTTAAGCTTCACCTACACTAAATCATCTTTACAACCTGAAGCAAAGTGAAAATAAAAGAGCAAGAGAATTCATTCATAGGTGGAGAAACACCTGTAATAAGATGAAGGTTCCCATTCCAGAGGAGCACGCGCTGCAGATAATCCTCAACAATTTCTCTCAGCCCATGAGGAGCTTCATCGCCACTTCCCCGGCAAAATCCTTTATCAAGTTGATTGAGCGAGCCGAATGGCTCGAGGCAGGAATAGAAAATGGGCTCTACGAGGGCATGCCTCTGGTCAAAAATATCCAAGACCAAAAGAAGAAGGCGCAGTTCGCTCACTCGGCTGATACCTCCGGCAATAATTATGGCAGTAGCAGTAGGGGAAACAGAAATAACAGTGGCAGTGGCCCGAGAGTAGATCAAAACAAGGGGCAGAAGGAAAGGTCTTTTAGGAATAATGACAAACCACTCATAGCTGGCCTTCAACAAAAGGAGATTTTCAAGAGAAGCCCCAGTACATCAAGTGAGAGAAAGATCGAGTCTTCACTCCCTTAGATCAAAATTTGGAAACAGTTTTGGATTACATGTTAAAGCATGGGATGATCAAACTCCCTAAAGTCGCGGATCCTCCCGTAATCTTGGAAAAGTTTAAAGACCAATTCTACAAGTTCCATAGAGCAACGGGGCATGATACAGAGAACTGATTCGTCCTTAAGCATATGATACAAGACTGCATTAATAGAAGTGAGCTGGTGGAGGACGAGGAAGAAGAGCACCCAACAGTCTTGACAGAGCCATTTCTGGATCACTCAAAGAATTGAGGATGCCAAAGTTTTTCTGCACTATCATTCCTTTTTGTTAGTCGTCTTGTAGAGGCAAGTCAACCCAATCTTTTATTAATCTTTTTCTTTCAAAGTTCTTGTAAATATTTAGTTTTGTCGTCAACCTTTGCTTATCAATGAAATGTCAATTTTCTTTATATCTTTGATATTCAATACTTCCTTCTTTTGCCATACTGGGACATTAAATTCCTGTTCTTTTTTTAGAATGCAGGACAATCCTGACATCATTCACGAGAGAAATGATATTACCTATGAGCGTCTTTTCAAAAATCATGAAATTTTTGAAAGTTTATGCAAAGTCCTTGTTATGATAATCAAAAAGTTTAAATATTTTTTATCCAACCTTGGTCAAAAATCAACCCTCGTATTAATCTTCGTTTCTAAAAATTTGTTTCGAACCATTATATTCAAAAATCAACCCTTGTGTTGATCTTATTATCAATTTCAAACCATTATCTTCAAAGATCAACCCTCATGTTAATCTTCTGTTTTAGAATTTGGTTTTAAATCATTATCTTCAAAAATCAACCCTCGTGTTCATCATATTTTCCAAAAATGGGTTTCAAACCATTATCAACCCTCGTGTTGATCATTTTTTCAAAAATGTGTTTCGAACCATTATCAACCCTCATGTTGATCTTATCTTCCAAAAATTGGTTTCCAAACATTATATTCAAAGATCAACCCTTGTGTTGGTCTTATCTTCCAACATTGGTTTTAAAACATTATATTCAAAAAATCAACCCTTGTGTTGATCTTATTATCAGTTTCGAACTATTATTTTCAAAAATCAAATCTGTTGTTGATGTTCTTTTTCAAAAAGTAGGTTTTCAAACCATTGGCTTCAAAAATTGACCCTCATAATGATCTCTCATGTTGATTCTCTTTCAAAGATCATATCTCGCGCTGATCATTCTTCTTGCGGTTGATTTTCTTCCCAAAAATGATTTCTCACTTGTTTTTCAAATGAACATTTTCCTTTCACATTGAAGATCCCATATGCAGGCAGGATCAGACAAACTTGTTTTTCTCAAATCTTATAAATTTCAGCGTGTTCCCCTTTCATTCAGCCCACCAACAAGAGCTCCAGCTATCACCGTTTTCCCCATTTGCCTTCAGGCAGCAGGTCGACTAAATTTTCAAGAAAAGCTGCCATTTTTAGAGAAATGGTACGGAATGGTCACTGGAGTGAAGTGAATTATGAATCTAAGCTGGGTTTGAGCTGGGATAAAGATTGGTAGTACTGAGATGAACTAAAATTGAAGCTCAAACACTAGCTCAATTGACTGGATTCAGCTCAATTTCAGCTGAATGAGCTAAAATGGGCTCATAGACACTTGAAAATGGTTTTGAACAAAAACTGGAGTGCTTAAACTTCTGGTGAGCTCAAGCTAGACTCAGGGGAGTATGACTGACTATGAATGACTGACTCAGAGACAATTGGCTTAGATTGGAGTGAGAAATGAGCTCATTTCTTAAGAAATGTTCCCATTTTGGCAGGAATGGTTAGAAATGGAAATGATATGTTCATTGTGAGCTCAGGTGAGCTTGAAATGACTGATATTCTAACTGTTCTGAACTGACCAATGAGCTTGGTTGACTCCGACTGACTGGGGTCCGGGATGATCTAGGGGTAAAATTATAATTTTCCTTGAAACTGGGTAAAATGGTGATTTTTTGAAACTAGCTCGAGGTTTGACTCCTACACTGACCTAACAGAGTGGGCACTGCACGAGGAGGGTTGTCTGAGCATGGATGAGGAAAATTTGGGGTGTTTACACTTGGGTAATATTTTTGAAAAATAAAAGTGATACTTTTGTGAATTTGAGATTTTATGTAAAAAATTACAAAATGAAAAATCCTCTACAATTGTAAAAATTCGTAGTGACCATGGAGGAGAATTTGATGATGATCTTTTTGTAAATTTTTGTAACTTGCATGGTATCTCTCATAACTTTTCCTTTCCTAGAGCTGCACCTTAAAATGATGTAGTAGAAAGAAAGAATAAAACCCTTCAAGAATCGTCCAGAACTATGCCACAACATAACAATCTTGCTAAATATTTTTGGGCTGAAGTTGTTAATACAACATACTATATTTCAAATAGAGTACTTATTAGACCTTTGTTGAATAGAACTCCCTATGAATTATTCTATGACAGAACTCCAAGAATAGATTACTTTAAAGTCTTTGGGTGTAAATGCTTTATCCTGAACACAAAAGATAGCCTTGATAAATGATGATACATAAATTATACGTAATATTAATACATTTTCACTGTATTAGTGCATTATCTATAGGTTCATAACCCACACTTAGGTGCATAATGATGTTATGGGGCTACGATTCGAATTTCATCCAAATCGGACTTAAAACGAAGAACTTATTGCATTTACAGTGTAACGGGTCAAACCTTGGAGCAAATCTGGAGATTCAGGATCCAAACCGCCCATCTGGGTCTTGGATCTGGACCAAAATGAAGCAAAACCCACTCCACCCATTCATGTTTTTCTCAAATCATTTTCTAAAAACCCCCTCTCTAAAGAGGCGCCCAGAGAAAAGTTTGTTTTTAATCCCTTTTCTAGAAATACCCAAAATAAAGTCTATTTGTTTAAAAGGGAAGAAGATGCCCAACCCAAATTGTCTTTGTTTAGGTTTTTGTTCCCTAGGGGCACGAATCTTGGTCCATCCACCCTTCTTCCCCATCATCCCACGCCATTTCCATTGAAGCTTGAAGTTTTGCTTGAGATCCAAGCATTCTTTCTTGTCTTTCTTCCATACCTTTTCATTTCTTTTTCATCCTTGCTGGATATTCACCATGGTTGTTATATTTTGCAGGTGTAGCAGAGGTTGAAGACACTTTCTCTTGCATGGATGTGCGAGACACTCCAACAAGAGGGATCGACTCTACCTCCATCTGATCTTCTAAGCCACCTGATCAAGAATCAGTTCTTCCTCTGTCCTTGGTGGACTTCAAACGTGTTTTAGCTGCAAAGTAGAGTTCCATGGTGATATTCCAGCATCAACGAGGTCCCTTGTGGTGCAAAACCTTGGCAAAGTCTGCTCTTTCTATCCCCCCATTCATCGGATTGCCTTTGAGGTAAGATCTTCTCATCCCTTTCTTTTAGATAAAAGCCAAATGTTGTGCGTGTGTTTTTGTGTTTTTCTATTTTTCGTCAGCCTTAGTGTAGAGGTTTCGTGCATAAACCAACACGTAGAGGTGTTTAGGTGTTATCTTTTGAGTGAATCGTGAGTTACATTGTGATTTTGGTTTTTGGGTGTTTGCGTGTGTAACTGAATTTTCTTCTGTGTGTGATTACGTTTTTCCATTATTTTCCAGCCTCCAATACCCCGTTTTGATTGAACCCCTTACTTTAGGAACCGTGTAGTATTTCTTTGTTTTTGGCATTTTTAGATGTGTGAAAATTAAAGGTAGAGTTTATGTTTCTGGTTTTTATGTAGGTCGGTCAGCCGACTGTAGTGTTTTCTGTAGTCTATTAGTCTGCTAAATTAGTTTCAATTCGTTAAATTGTTGTTTAAATTTCAATAGATTTAATCTAGTCGTAGAGTTAGTTATAAAGAAATTTTTGCTTTGGATTTAGGTTAGCCGATTGTATTAGATTTATGTTTTAGTTTTTTTTTATGTTTTATTTATTTAATTTCCAGCATAGTAGTAATTAGATTAGTTTTGGTGTTTCATAGTTTTAAAATTCCAGTTTTAAACATATATTAGTGTAGTGTAATTAGATGCTTGATTAGATTTATGTTGTTAGTTGTCTTTAGTTTAATTGGCATTATCGTGTAGATTCAATGTAGTGTTTTGTTTAAATTTTGTTTGCTTAAAATTCTCTAGGTAATAGAAGGTTAATTTAACGTTTGATACATGTTAGAGTAGTTTTAACCATAGGTTAATAGTAATGTGCAATGTTTATGTGTATTGTATTTCGTTTTAGGTATTTGATAATTAATGTATGTAATTGTTAATTTGTGTTCAATTAGAATGTCTAGATTCGTTGAATTTTGTTTTAGTCAAGTTAGAAGTTAATTTAGCTAGGTCGATTTTCATGTAGTATTTACCATAGTTAGCTAGTTCTAATTTCTATTTGATTTATCATTTATATCCTTTGAGTCAATTGTATTTAGGGTAATTTAGTTAGGACAATATTGTGTTAGACTAACTAATTAATTCGATTTGATGAAGGGCAATTGAGTCATTATGGTTGGAAAACGTTTTTGGATAGAATTGATCTTTATTCAAATTCGTGGGATCCATGTTAGGAAGGTTTTGACCTTGTATAATCCAGCCAATTTGGAAATCTTTCCTTCCTTTACACATTTGGAACCAAAGTTTGAAATTCAATTCTCTTTCTAAAATCGTGTGCAAGGGTTTGGGAAAGAATTTCTAAATTAGTTCCATTGCTTTTAAAGAAGAATTTCAAAACCGTGTGGGGCCATTAGTTGGACGTTTTTCAATTCCCATGCTTTCCCCTTTGAGTTATTCAAGTAATTATGGATGATATAGGCCTTTCCAAATTCGTATTTGAGCCTTTATAGCCCTTTTTGTTAACATTCTCTATTGACTTAGTATATATAGCATAGTATTAGTTTAGTATGTATTAAAGTAGAGTAGAATTTGTAAAACCGTGTGGTATGTTTTTAGGAAAGTCCATGAAGTGGATTATGTTTTCATTAGTGGTAGTTGATATTCTAGTTAGTTGTCTAAATTAACTATGTTAGGTTTTAGTGTTAATTTCTTAAATATTGATTTTAGAGATTAGTCCTTATTTGTTAGGTGTTTAATTTAATTAGTTGTCAATCTTAGCTAGCATAGTTAGTCTCTAAGGTGGCGTGGACCCAAGTCAAAGCCCTATCCTAAACCGTAACCCTAACCGTACCCTAACAAACCCTTAGGTAGTTATTTAACCCTAGTTAGTATTTAACCTTAGTCGACTCTAGTTAGTTCCTAACCCTAGCTAACTTGACCGTAGGTTATTGTTTGTTTCTATTAGGTTTTAGAATTAAGCTTTAATTAATTAATTAGTTAGTAGTTATATTAGCTAGTGTATATTCGAATTAATTATTTTCAGTTAGATAGTTAGTCTAAGTAGAATTGTAACTTAGTTAGGATATATTAACCTTATTGTGATTAGTTAGATTAACTTGAACATTTCTTGTGTAGTTTAATTAGATTTTTATTTAAGTAATTTAATTGCTGTTGTTTTCTAGAGTTTATCAGTAGATTAGATTAGCTTAAGACTGTTTTTGTGTGTGATTTAATGCCAAGATGTGATTAGTGGATTGGTACAAATGAATAGTGCACTGAGTTCAAAAACCGGTTTTTACCCTATCACGCACTCGTCATTTTATGTGGAAATTTCTGTAGTTTGCTAAAAATTCTTTTTCTATTCTCTCCATCTATTTGTTCACTGTCTGCAGACCAAAATGCATCTCATTTCGAGTTGATTTGGTTTGGCTTTTAAGCGTTTTCCAAAAACAGCTTTTTCGGGATTTTCAATTTTGGGTCCTGCGATTTCCAGATTTTCCCTGATTTTGAAACACTTATATCTATAGATCTAGAATGAATTTTCCAAATCCTTAAAAACTGTCATATTCTTTGATCTGTCAAGAATAGAACAGAAGTGGTTTCGTGAAAATTGGAATTTGTTTGACTTTTCAAATCATCTGTTTGTGAAAAGCTGTCAGAATCCACTTTTGCATTATTTAGGGATAAAACAGTCATTTAGTTATTTGTTTGATTTAACATAGTTTTTAGTATTTTCTAGCTTGTAATTAGTGAATTATAATTAGTTAGACTAATTAGGATTGATTTGTTTGGTTAGTTTAGTTAGATAATGTATTTTTAGTTTTCTGAGGCTGTTTAGTGTATTTTAATTTCAGAATTAGTTTAGAAATAATTGTAGTTTGTAATTTAGATTTAATTTTTACCTATTTACTAACTTTTTATTTTCATTGTGTAGGTTGATAAGTTAGAAACCAAGATTTACAGGTGTATTTCAGATATGAAGTGCAACTGCACATGTGAAAAGACAGATTTACCCCTAGCGATTTGCAGAAGACTTAGAGACTTGTTTTAGTCATTTTAGATTGTTATTTAATTCAATTTGTAATATTGACATAGTTGTAAACTCTGTGATATTAATAAATTGTTATTTTAGATTTAATTCAGAATGTATCTCGTTCCCTGTGGATTCGATCCGTACTCACCACTTCTGTGGAAAGTCGGTTTTTATTATCTTTGGTTGACGATTTTCTCATTATTTTTATTGAAAATATTGTTTTAAAAATTATCACTCCAAAAGTCAAACCAAATTTTGGCGCCATTGCCGGGAACGACGATTATATTCTAATTATTTCTGAGATTTTAGTTTATTAATATGTGTTTAGTTGTTTTATGTGTTTTAGTTAGTAGGATTAACATACTTAGAAAATATAGGATTCACATGCTGTTTTTCCTAGGATTCACTGAAATTCAAACTTCAATGAGCAATTAGACAGGTGAGTCTTAGAGAATATAGTGGTTTTTTCCTGTATTTATTGATTTTTTTTAGACTAGGATTGTTTTTTATTTCAGAAAGTAATTAGATTGTTCTGACATAGAGTAAGATAGAGTATTTGCTAAACTTGCTGATTTAGATATAGATTGATTTTTATAGAATAAGTCTGACATAGTTTAGTTGTTTAATGTGCTAGAGTTTATTTTGTTCATTGTTTTTCTCTTTGTATCATATGTATACTAGAAATAAAGTAGTTATTTGTTTATGTGTTCTGTTCTGAATTTTGTTTTGATTTCATTTTAAATTTCATTGTTGACATACATGAATATCATTTCATCTAGTGCTTCAATGAATGAGTCCAAGATACCAGACACCAAATAAGCCTTCAGGAGTAGAACATTGACCAGATCAACAGAAAAATATGCATTCGTACATGCATAGTGGTGGTGCGAAATCAGGCAATCGCCAGCTTCAGAGGCTCGAGCATATCAGGTTGTATCTATCCTTTCTCTTGTATTCCTTTTTATTAGTCTTTAGTGTGCATTTGCATTGCATGTTTGCATATTTTGTATGCCACTAGGGACAGTGTCATTCAAGCATGGGGGGATGGTTTAGATGCACAAAATTTTAAAAAAAAATTATGTCTGATAGCTTAAAACTCATAAAAGTAGGTCTTTAAGAATAAGTTGTAGCATATATGATTGTTTTTCTGCATATTCTGACAATTTAGAAAAATTTTGAAGCCCCATGTAATTTTTTTTTTCTGATCTGATTCAAACAGAGTAGTTATTTATGAGAAAATTCAAAGAAAAGATAGTATTTGAATGTTAGAAAGTTTTGAATCACTTTAGTATAAGTATACACAGTATGTTTTATGGAAGAATTAAGCAATGGAAAGAGGTTTTGAAAAATGAGCTTAAATGAAAAGAGCTACGTTTAGTTGTTGATGTTTTTGTGAGTCCTAGTAGTGGAACTCAGACACAAGTTGAAGTGTTTGAGTCTCTTGACGAAAAGGATAACGAAGGAGATCATCTTCTTGTCTAGTCAATATCTGTGGCCTTTGTAGTTCGAGTAAGTAGAGTCTGAGGAGTGTTTTACACCTGGTGCCCTAAAGCCATCTGGTTTGGGAGCCACCGATTCGAAAGCTTGTTACATGAACTACATAAAAAGCCTAAGAGATAGAGACATTGCACATGATGAGAAGAAGACTATACGTAATTCATTCAAATAGAAGGTCTAGTGACTCGAGCAATTAAGTCTTAGGGATACTCTGTATCTGGTGCCCTAAGGTCATCTGGCTTGGGAGTCACTGACCCAAAGCTCGCTACACGGGTCACGGCACTGGATATTTGAAATAGTGCTAAAGTTAGAAGAATGCTCAAGAGAGAGAATTGAAAAATGACGAAAAATTGAAAATCAAAAGAAAAAGAATGAGCATAATGAGAAAAAATCATTGCTTAGGAATAATTGTAAATTACTGTGCAGAAAATATACAAGTGAGGATAAATGAGTGAAAACATGATAATACTTGACTTTCTGAGAAAATTCATAGATAATTACAATTTTAAAAAAGTGAAAGAAAAAGATTTTTTACTGTGGTGGCATAAAAATTCTAAATCTGTTATGAGAATGTAGATTACATGAAATATTTGTTTATAATGAGTTCTTAACTGCCTAATATTTCTGAAAAATCATTCTTGCATGTCATTGATGTTTGTGGGTAGCATCTCTGCAAACCCTCACGAGACCTTACTCGTCCACTGGGGTAACCTAGAGGTTTAAAGGGCTTGTTGCATGTGCTAAATGCAATCATGATTCCTACGAAAGTGAGTTAATTATTTAAATAAGAGTTTGCATGTTAATTGGGTACGTCATATCTTCATTGCGAGGGTAGAGTGTATTGCTAGGGACTAGCAATTATTCTAGCATGGGGGTATTTGATGATGCATAAATTATACATAATATTAATACATTTTCACTACATTAATGCATCATTTATAGGTTTAGAACCCATACTTAGGTGCATAATAATGTTATGGAGCTACGATTCGAATTTCATCCAAATCGGACTTAAAACGAAGAAGTTATTGCATTTACAGTGTAACGGGTCAAACCTCAGAGCAAATCTGGAGATTCAGGATCCAAACTGCCCATCTGAGTCTTGGATCTGGACCAAAATGAAGCAAAACCCACTCCAGCCAGCCCATTCACGTTTTTCTCAAATCCTTTTCTAAAAAACCCGTCTCTAAAGAGGCGCCCAGAGAAAAGTCTGTTTTTAATCCCTTTTCTGGAAATACCCAAAATAAAGTCTATTCATTTAAAAGGGAAGAAGACGCCCAACCCAAATTGTCTTTGTTTAGGTTTTCGTGCCCTAGGGGCACGAATCTTGGTCCAGCCACCCTTCTTCCCCATCATCCCACGCCATTTCCATTGGAGCTTGAAGTTTTGCTTGAGATCCAAGCATTCTTTCTTGTCTTTCTTCCATACCTTTTCATTTCTTTTTCATCCTTGCTGGATATTCACCATGGTTGTTGTATTTTGCAGGTGTAGCAGAGGTTGAAGACACTTTCTCTTGCGTGAAAGTGCGAGACACTCCAACAAGAGGGATCGACTCTACCTCCATTCGATCTTCTAAGCCACCCGATCGAGAATCGGTTCTTCCTCCGCCCTTGGTGGACTTCAAACGCGTTCCAGCTGCAAAGTAGAGTTCCATGGTGTTATTCCAGCATCAACGAGGTCCCTCGTGGTGCAAAACCTTGGCAAAGTCCGCTCTTTCTATCCCCCCATTCGTGGGATTGCCCTTGAGGTAAGATCTTCTCATCCCTTTCTTTTAGATAAAACCCAAATGATGTGCGTGTGTTTGTGTGTTTTTCTGTTTTTCGTCAGCCTTAGTGTAGAGGTTTCGTGCATAAACCAGCACATAGAGGTGTTTGGGTGTTGTCTTTTGAGTGAATCGCGAGTTACATTATGATTTTGGTTTTTGGGTGTTTGCGTGTGTAACTGAATTTTCTACTGTGTGTGATTACATTTTTCCATTATTTTCCAGCCTCCTATACCCCGTTTTGATTGAACCCCTTACTTTAGGAACCATGTAGTATTTCTTTGTTTTTGGCATTTTTAGATGTGTGAAAATTAAAGGTCGAGTTTATGTTTCTGGTTTTTATGTAGGTCGGTTAGCCGGCTGTAGTGTTTTCTGTAGTCTGTTAGTCTGCTAAATTAGTTTCAATTCATTAAATTGTTGTTTAGATCTCAATAGATTTAATCTAGTCGTAGAGTTAGTTATAGAGGAATTTCTGCTTTGGATTTAGGTTAGCCGATTGTATTAGATTTATGTTTTAGTTTTTTTTTATGTTTTATTTATTTAATTTCCAGCATAGTAGTAATTAGATTAGTTTTGGTGTTTCATAGTTTTAAAATTCCAGTTTTAAACATATATTAGTGTAGTGTAATTAGATGCTTGATTAGATTTATGTTGTTAGTTGTCTTTAGTTTAATTGGCATTATCGTGTAGATTCAATATAGTGTTTTGTTTAAATTTTGTTTGCTTAAAATTCTGTAGGTAATAGAAGGTTAATTTAACGTTTGATACATGTTAGAGTAGTTTTAACCATAGGTTAATAGTAATTTGTAATGTTTATGTGTATTGTATTTCGTTTTAGGTATTTGATAATTAATTTATGTAATTGTTAATTTGTGTTCAATTAGAATGTCTAGATTCGTTGAATTTTGTTTTAGTCAAGTTAGAAGTTAATTTAGCTAGGTCGATTTTCATGTAGTATTTACCATAGTTAGCTAGTTCTAATTTCTATTTGATTTATCATTTATATCCTTTGAGTCAATTGTATTTAGGGTAATTTAGTTAGGACAATATTGTGTTAGACTAACTAATTAATTCGATTTGATGAAGGGCAATTGAGTCATTATGGTTGGAAAACGTTTTTGGATAGAATTGATCTTTATTCAAATTCGTGGGATCCATGTTAGGAAGGTTTTGACCTTGTATAATCCAGCCAATTTGGAAATCTTTCCTTCCTTTACACATTTGGAACCAAAGTTTGAAATTCAATTCTATTTCTAAAATCGTGTGCAAGGGTTTGGGAAAGAATTTCTAAATTAGTTCCATTGCTTTTAAAGAAGAATCTCAAAACCGTGTGGGGCCATTAGTTGGACGTTTCTCAATTCCCATGCTTTCCCCTTTGAGTTATTCAAGTAATTATGGATGATATAGGCCTTTCCAAATTCGTATTTGAGCCTTTATAGCCCTTTTTGTTAACATTTGATGTCTTCTTTTAAATCGTTGTAATTTTGAAAAGATTTTTATATGAAAAACATGTGAAAACCAGACATCAAATAATAAAAATCAGTTCTCACTAGTGGATGAGACCGGGTCGAACTCAGGGAACGAGAATATTTTGTATTCAAGTACACAAATCTAAACTAACCTTTATTGCCGGATTATTGAAATGTAAAAAAAATGTTCAAGAAAAGTAAAAACAACTAACTATTACAACAAATGAATACCCTTCGCAGAGGGCGTAAAGTGCAATATTTACAAACCCAATTAAATTCCTAATTCTTAAACTGAAAAGTAAAATTCTTCTATTCTTTCACTTCGTGTGTCGTGTAATCACTTCTGCTCCACTCCTGCGTTATCCTGCACAAATAAAATGAACACGAGCAGTACAAGAGCGAAAAGTAGAAACAGTGCTAAACGAAGAATACTAAAACAATGAAAAGTAAAATAAACGAAATGACAATAACTAGATAAACCTAATGACAATTAACTAAGTAATTCTAAGACTAAAAGTATTATTAAAAACAACTAATTAGTCTAGTACAACTAAGTAAGTTTTATGATCTAATATTGAGTAAGCTAGTTTACTTTACTAATCAATCACTCTAACAATTCCTAGTTACTTAACTAATTCAAACAAGCTTATTCTACTAATCCTAAACGAATTGATACACTAACAGCTCACTATTTATTTCATTAAGCAACTTTATTCAACTAAGTAATTAAAAGTACAAATTACTTGTATTACTCAAATCTGCCAACAACTAATCTAATCTATTCACTTAACTAAGAATTAACAACTCAATGATCTAATCATATCAATTAACACACATCATTTGATCTGTAATAGACTCAGTAATTTGTTGATTTGAATTAAGAATTTTATACGTAGCACTTTGCTGGAAAGTATTAAACCATTATAAGACTGATGTAGAAATCAGTAACTCTCGGATCCATACATCAGATCAATCATTCCAAACAATACTGGTTGAAATTCTAAACAGCAACTACTAGTAGATGAGCTAAAACAACAATGTAAAAACAACCAAACTCAGTAAACTAATAATCCTGATTATTAAAAATCAGATAGATCTTCAAAATTGTGAAATCACATTAATCAGTCAAACTGATCCAACGATCAGTAGCTTGTTACTTTTAATCTAGTGATTAGAAATCAACCAAAATGTCTGAACAACATTCATCTTTTAATATCTGATCCACAAATTTCAGACATTCACTCGGTAATTGAAAAATCAGATATTCAATTGATGAATCGGTAAACACTCAATCGGATTTTACAATTGCTCGCCGGAAAAATCTTTAAACAACAATCCACCATTGGAAACGCAGTAAACATCGGGACATCATACAGAAATCCATCCAGATCTTCGGTGATCTCTTTCTCTGATGT
This sequence comes from Nuphar pumila, assembly GCF_984573655.1. NCBI lineage: Eukaryota > Viridiplantae > Streptophyta > Magnoliopsida > Nymphaeales > Nymphaeaceae > Nuphar > Nuphar pumila. The sequence goes on along the minus strand of NC_143265.1, from coordinate 49,772,392 downwards.
AAAAAAATGATGATCAGTTAAAAACAAAACAATAAAAGGGATCCATATATCCGATCGAATGGAATCAAAAATTTAGTTGATCGGATTATGTCATTTTCACCGCCAAACACAAATGCTACTCCTTCAAGTGCAGACGATAATTGATCAAATGATCAATTATCTCTCAAGTACTCAGCTCTGTTGCTGGAAATTACTCAATCAATTTCTGGAAAAACAAATCAATTATCAAGATGCTCAAAATACAGCAGAACAAAACATTTTGCAGAAGAGAAAAAGAAAAAAAACTAAATTCTAAAACACAAGATTAAACGAAATTTAATCTAACATTTTTTTTCATTTTGATTTTGAGTAAGTGACTGAATTATTCTACTGAGAGATGAAAAAAAAATTGAATGAAAGAAGAAATGAGAAGAGAGGAGAGAAGAAGATGAAGAAGAATTGGAAGAAGTAAACTTACCGTGAAATGAGGGAAGAGGTGGCCTCCACCTCGTGCGCTGCCACCGATTGAGGAAGCTCCCTGCCACCGGATGAAGAAGATAGGCTGATGGAAGAAGAAGAAGAAGTAGCAGGAGATGGAAAAATCCGGCAACTGGGAAAAAGGGAAAAAGGGAAGAAAATCATAGGGAGAAGAGGAAATTTTGGCGCACAAAATAAAAAGCCCCGATTTCTTCTGTTTTTGGGTTTTTAAAGAGCTCAAACCGGCTGGAACCGGTTTGTAACAGAAATTTTTTAGTTTAAAAAAATCCAAACCGGTTCCAGCTGGTTTGGTTATTATTTTTTTTAGTTTTCTTTTAGAAATACAAACTAGTTCAAGCCGGTTTGTGTTATTATTATTTTTTTCAATTTTTTCAATTTTCCAAAAATTACAAACCATGTAATGGTTTGTTTTTATATATTTTTTTTTCATTTTTTTTTAAAGTAAAGAAAACCGTATAAATCGGTTTATTATGAAAATTTTCAAAAACAAAACTATTTATTTATAAAGAAACTCAAAAACTAATCTAACTATATATATATATATATATATATATATATATATATATATATATATATATATATATTTTTTTTTTCTTTTCTAAAAAAAAAACAAACACTTAAAATGAATATAAAACTATTTTTCTCCATTTTTTTTTTATTTTTTTTTAATAAAACTAAAACCAAACTACAAAAACTAAAATAGGCATAAAAATGTAAAATAAAACTATTTTTCATGCATTTTCTAGTTTTAAATCATTTTAGCACATTTACTCGAAAACTAACATAAAATTGGGTTTTTGAAACATTATTTTATAAAATCATGCATATTTAAATGTTAATTAACCCTGATTTATATGCATGATCAAATACCCCCATGCTTATGTTTTGCTAGTCCTCGAGCAAACTAGAAAAATGCATGAAATCAAACTATCACCTAACTCACTTTCGTAGGAATCACGGTTGCATTTAGCTCATGCAACAAGCCCTTTCAACCCCTGGGTTACCCCAGTGGACGAGTAAGGTCTCGTGAGGGTTTGCAGTGATGCTACCCACAAACATCTCTGTCATGTATGCATAATATTACACATCCTCACAATCAGTAGGTAATCAAAGACTTTATTTTCACAAATATTTCCTGTTATTTCAAAATCAAAATATAATTAGAGTCTTTTATATACCACCACAGAAAAGAATTTCTTTCACTTTTCTAAATATCACAATTATTTATGTTTTATTCTTAGAAAATCCAATAAAAACATATTATTATTTACTTATCCTCACTCATATGTTTTCTGCACAGGTTTTCTCAATCATACTTCTAAGCACTGAACTTTTCTTTCTTTTTCAGCTCTTTTCTCAAATTTTTTATTTTTTTTTTCACGCTTTTTCTTTTTGCGTATTCATTCTTCTCTTATAGCTTGCGTGTGGTCTGCTTTTATACCTTGTGCAATGTCAATATCTTCTATACTTTTCAATGCATACCAAAAGATATCAACTAAGACATAAAAGTGACTTCCTTCATTCACCTTTGCAACATGAGAGTCAAACATTTCAACTTGTATCTGTTCTCAGTTACTTAGGATCACGAAGTTTTCCACTCTCCCTTTTGAAAATGGAATTAAAAGTTTCAACTTACATCTAAGTTTCATCTACTAAGGATTGTGGAATTATCCAAACAACCTAACACATGCTATATATATATTTTTTTTCTTTTGAGCTCATTTTTTACGCTTTTGTTCCTTTGCTTAGTTTTTTCAAAAATAGAACTATGCATATTCATATTTGTGATTCAAAATAAATTCTAACATGTATCTATCATCATTTCTTCGAAATCCGCATAAACAACCATAATTTTTAGATCTATGTAAGAAAAAATTTTCGTGGGGCTTAAAAATCCTCTTAAAAACATCAGATTTGAAATAACATTCATATAAGTTCAAACTTTTTTCTTTAAAAACCTACTTTTCATAAGAGATGTGTAAACATGTGCAAGAACGTAGACAAAAATATTCTGTGAGCTACTACACCCTCCCCCATGCTTGAATGACACTGTCCCAGTGGCATTCCCCCATACTTATGTGAAACTAAGTGAATGCACATGAGATGAAATCAATGAGGGAAAGAAAGTAAACTCAATGAAATCTAAAATGTGAAAATATGCCTACCCTGATCATGATCTATGAATTATGCACATGAACTATATGAAAGTAAACTAAAAAAAATTGCTTTTCTATGAATATTTACAAAATCTTAATATATACAAACATGTGTGAGCCCTAAACTTCTAAAAGATCAACATCCTCAATGTCTTGTCCTATCACAGTATCTGAGATATAAGGCTTCAGCCGTTGCCCATTTACTTTAAAAATTGCACCCGTGTGAGGGTCAAAAAGATCTATCGCTCCATATGGAAACACCCTATGCACAACAAATGGACCATTCCATCTTGACTTCAACTTGCCTGGAAAAAGATGAAGACGCGAATGATAAAGCCATACCTTTTGCCCAGGCTCGAACTATTTCCTAACAATATATCGATCATGAAAATGCTTAGTTCGAGCCTTGTAAATCTTTGCACTCTCATAGGCCTCATTACGCAATTCCTCTAACTCACTCAACTGTAATTTTGTCTCGACTCCAGCTTGGGTCATATTGAAATTGAATTTTTTTATAGCCCAATATGCTCTATGTTCTAACTCAACAGGAAGATGGCAAGGTTTCCCGAAAACTAATCGAAATGGTGACATACTGTTATCATCGCAAAAAATTTTTCCCTCCCTTGCGAGAAAGAAACAAATTTCGCGAGTCAAACTCGACCAAAGTTTTGAAAATTGTTTTGAAAATTTACTCGCCTTCGTTTTGAAAATTTGCGGGAAAATTCCATGGAATGGGATCTGCCTGTCGGTACGAGGTTCAACCGTTCCTGGCGCCTTTACCAGGGGTAATTGAACCAAGGACCAATTATGTGCTTTAACTTGACTCAAATATCTAAATTATGCTCTATTTTTCCTAGAATGCACAAAGAATCAGGCTTGTGCTATGAAATTTTGAAAAATGCAAGTTTGAGAAAATATGATGTTTGCTTTGGAAAATTGAAATATGCTGGAAAAATGATTGGAAAAGTACTTGAAATTGGGATTCCTGGGAAAATCATTGAAGTTCATTGAAAATCAGAAATTTGCATTGGAAAGTGATTTCTCAGGAAAGCTTAAAAATCTGAGAAAATTGGTTTTGAGATTGGAAACTTGGAATTGATTTTATGAGAAAATGGATTTGAGAAATGCTGGGAAAATCAGGAAATTCATTGGAAAAGGATTTCTGAAAAGGAGAATGAATTCTCAAGAAAACTGGGTTCTCAGGAAAATAGGAAATCTGAGAAAATCGATTTTTGAAAACTTGGGATTTTGAAATTTGAGAATTTTAAAACATTGGAAAATCTTGGTGTGAACTTGGGAAATGCTTTGAAATCTCTTTTGAAAACTCAGGATTTTGAGAAAATCAGATCCTGAGAAAGACTTGAGAATTCTTGAGAAAGCTGAATTTTCTGAAATTGAAATTGGAAAATGAATTTGAGAATAATGCAATTTGAATGATATGAATGAATGAATATGAATTTGAAAAGGGAATTTCATTGAGGAATTGGGAAATCCTTTTAAAACTTTAAAAAATGCAGTGCATTTTGAAGTTAGCCTAAGTGTGTAGGCTGAATGTGGCTAATATGAAGATCATAAATCTTGGTTTTCTTCGTATTCTGACTATGGCCATAAATACGAATCCCACCAAGTTTATAAACTCCATAAGAGCTTGTTCACGTGCCATTCGTGTAAACCATAGTGAATTTGAAATAATGTGCATGAATCATACATCACATATTAAAATTTTGCAGAAATTAAACTATATGCAATGCAACCCTATTCTAAGCAGAAAAATAACTCTTATTCCAAATTATTACATTTGAGGTTACATTGAATTGAAATAAAAAATAAAAGCTAAGTCTTCTTCTTGAATGTTCCTGCAAAACTAGAAAACAAGGTTAGCACAAAAATGTAGGTTTTTCTGAATTTATCCGAAAATATGGAAAATTATCGGATATTATTCAGATATAAACCCAGAATCATACCCCCTTTGATATAAACATGAGAAATAATGAATAAATTTTGAAAATAAACTTGAAAATTCGAAATTGGGGTCAAAATGACCAAAATACCCCTGATGACCTTGAAATCAGGGTTTTACGAAAGAAGTTTTGTAAATTTTGGAATTTTGAAAATCAAATGAAATAAATCAAACATAATATTATAAGATATGATGATATGCATGAAATTTTGGAGAATTAGAAATGAAAATTTCGAAATTTAGGTCAAAATGACCAAAATACCCCCGATAACAAGACTATGGCCTTGAAACCAGGGTTTTCTGAAATAAATTTTGCAAAATAGAAAAATATGAAATGCAAATGAGATTAAAATTAACCCTAATATGATTCTACATGCTTATGTACATGATAAAAACCCTAACATGGCGAAAATATCATAAAATATCGAATTTAACTTGATTTTCGCTTCTGAATTTAAAGATAAACTAACACATGGAGCAAATGAACTTGGAATTAAACCAAATTTGGCATGGACAACTAAAATAACCCTAGAAACATAATTGATCTCTAAAATATAATTTTTTGTATTTTTAAATATGGAAATTCAAATAAAAACCCTAAATTTTGTGATTTTTGCCTAAAATATTGATTCTAAAGGGGATTTAGGATATCAAACTTCCATAAAAATTTCCCAAATTTTATGGGATGACAGAGGAAAGTAAGGCAAGGATTTTTTCCTTTTACACTTTCTGTCTTTGACCTATGGTCGGAGCTGTACCACTCCGGCAAATCGGATCGGAATCCGGCGACTCTAGTAAATGAAGGAAACAGACAGGTTTCGGTAGAAAATGTGGTAAAAATGGCAGACAGATGGGAAAATGGCTGAAATTGTGGGAAAATGTCCCTGACAAACATAGTAAGATTTTTATCTTTTGACACTCTTGGGATTCGGATTACGGTTTGTAAAAGAACACACTGTTATCAGAGACCTAAATCTCTGGAATTTCTGGACATTGGAATCTGTTAGACAGAAAGAGAAAATCCGGGAAAAATAATGAAACAGATCCAAAAATTCCCAAATTTTGGGAAATGATAGGAAATTATGTTAGAAACAACTTTCATGTTGAAAGTTTTTGCAAACTAGCTACAGATTGGGCGGACATGATGCATTAGGGTCTGTCTATACCCTGACAAAGGAAAATCGAGATTTTCCCAGGGGTCTGGAAAATCCGATTTTTTTACAGAGATCAAAACTGCTTGGAAAAATCTTAAAATTTCCAGATCATTAGTAGATTCAATCATGAATCCACTGTAATTTTTTTTAAGATGATTTAAATCTCCTAAATAGGTGATTCTAAAGATTCTTGTCTGCTAAAGCAGAAATTGAAAGTTCCAGAAATGAAAAATCTCGGTTTGGGATTTGATTTATTTAATGGGGTTGCAAAACCCAAATTAAATCAAAATTTCATAAGAAATCAAAGACAAATAATCACAACTATCATGAGATTTTTAGAATTTAAAAATGAAGATACATCCATGAAATAACAACTGGACTCTACGCCTAGATTGAAAACTACAAACTAATAAGCAAACATGGATGAAACTAAGTAAAATACCTATTAAGCAATAACATAAATTAAATATAATGCTTCTACTCAATGAAATCTACATGTAACCAAGAATAAAATCAAAATGATCAGGGAGGTATGATCTTTTGTTTAATGTTGCTCTCGAAATGAGAGATCCAATCTATTGAACGGATGGATCTCTTCATTCACATAGCCCACGCATATGGGACGTAGGTTTTCTTATTCCCTACTATTCAAAACCACAAAGATAACCCATGCATCATCATAGATCTAACTGCACATCATTCTTATGAAAATAAGACTTGCATGTTCCCTTTTAATCATATGATCTTAGTCAAATTTAATGAAAAACATAGTAAAATAGAATGAACTCACCTTGGCACTTTGCTGGAATAAGTTGCAGCCATGGAGATGGTTGAAGCAAAGTAGAGGATGGTGCTGGAGCACCTTGATGTTATTGTGGCTGGTGGCTGCAAGGAATTGGAGGCAAGACTGCTGCTATGGAGAAGCTTCAACAAGAGGATGGCTGACGGATTTGCTGTGGTGATTGTCACCAAGTAAGGCTAGTGGTGGCTGTCAAGGCTGGAGGAGGTAGATGGAAGTGCAGCAATGGAGGTGGCTGAGCTGCTGTACTCTTGATGGAGAGGGAGATGGCTGCCTTGATGAGGAGAAGATGGAGGTGCTCCTTGGTGGCTTCAATGGCTGGAAGAGATGAACCGGCTGGTGCTCCCCTTGTGGTGGTTGCAAGCTGGTAGGTGGAGCTTCAATGGCTGGAAGAGGTGGTTGGCTGCTATGGTGTGCAGTTGGTGGTGCTGAAGGAAGAAGGTGGGAGTTGCTGTAGGTATAGCAGCAAAGGAGAGAGGGAGAGAGAGAGAGAGAAGGGGTTAGAGAAGAGAGAGACATTGAATGGGAATCCCCTCTAGCCGTTCTTTTCTTTTTTTCTTTTTATCATAACTTAGGTTTTGATTAACTCAAAACCTAAGTTACTAATAATATTTCATGAAGGAATATACGTGAATGGCTGCAGCCATTGCTTTTGGGGAAAATCCAAAGGGGAATAAGGAAGAAAGGGGAAAGAAGGAAGGGAAGAAAAAGGAAAGAAGAGGGGAAGAAGGAAAGGAAAGAAAGGGGAAGAAAGGAGAGGGAAAGAAGAAGGAGGGGCTGAAAAGACTATACGTGAATGGAGGGAGAGGAAAGAAAGGAGGAAAGAAAGAAAGAAAGAAAAAGAAAGAAAAAGGAAGAAAAAAGAAAGAAAAGAAATAAAGAAGAAAAGAAAAGAAAATAAAAATAAAAAAAAAAATATAAAAAAAAAAGAAAATAGAGGAAGAAAGAAAGGAAATGGGAGAAATAGAGGGACTGGATGTTTGGGCGACCACCTTGTGGGTCCCACCTCTCTAAAAAAAAATAAAAATAAAAAATAAATAAAAATCAATAAAAACAAAAAATAAACAAATAAAAAAGAAGCATCTTTTTTTTTTTTAATAAAATAGAAATGCAAATGAATGGGCCATCTCAGAGCGGGTCCAAATTTCAATTTTGAAATTCATTTTGAAGACTAGATGGGTAAAATAGTCTTTTTAGAAAATTTTCTAGACGAAACGAACTATTTTTGGCAGTTTTTTAAACGAGCTCGGATTTTGAAGTTTAATACCCCGTTGCGAAGCAAATCCAGTGTAGAATTTGAAAATGTAATTTTGAAAGAAATCCAGATTGTTTTTCTCGAGAAAATGCTTTCAACAAAATGAGCTATTTTTGGCAGTTTTTGAAATGAGCTTGAATTTTGAAGTTTAATAGCTCGTTGCAAAGCAAATCCAATGTAGAATTTGAAAATTTAACTTTGAAAGAAATCCATATTGTTTTTCTCGAGAAAATATTTCCAAATTTAGAATCTTGGGGGTAAAAATATCAATTTTGAAAACCCAGGGTTTGAAATTGATTTCTGAAAACTTTTAAAACTCAATCTGGAATGAAATTTATAAAACTGGAGTTCTGGACTTCGAAAATGGAATGAAATGTTATGAAATGCTGAGAAATGATATGAAATGATAAGAAATGACATGAAATGCTATGCAAAATGCTAACCCTGAATGAAGAATTTTGGATATTAGACCCCGATTGACACTTGTACCAGTTCAAAAAGTGTTAAAATTGACAAAATTTGCAAAAAAATGGTTGAAGAAATGATTTTCGAGCTCTGCCAAGCTAGAGTAACACTGAAAATTAAAGTTTGAGCTGGATTCAACTGAAATGAACTGGATTGAGCTGGGTTTTAGAGTTTCAGGACTCAAATGAACTCACCGAACACTGACTCAAATGACCTTTCCAACTGAATTTTCAAGAAAAGCTGCCATTTTTAGAGAAATGGTATGGAATGGTCATTGGAATAAAGTGAATTACGAACCTGAACTGGGTTTGAGCTGAAACAAAGGTCAGTAATACTGAGATGAACTAAAATCGAGGCTCAAATACTGGCTCAACTGACTAAACTCGGCTCAGTTTCAGCTGAAAGAGCTGAAACGGACTAAAATGGGCTCCTGGACACTTGGAAATGGTTTTGAACTGAAATTGGAGCACTTGAACTCCTGGTGAGCTCAAGTTAGACTCTGGGGAACATGACTGACTGGGAATGACTGACTTGGAGACAATTGGCTTGGATTCGAGTGAGAAATGAGCTCATTTTTGAAGAAATGATCCCATTTTGGCAGGAATGGTCAGAAATGAAAATGGTTTATTCATTATGAACTCAGATGTGCTTGAGATGACTGATATTCTAACTGTCTTGAACTGACCAATGAGCTTGGTTGACTCCGACTGACTGGGGTCCGGGATGACCTAGGGGTAAAATGGTAATTTTCCTAATGAAAATGGGTAAAATGCTGATTTTCTGAAACTGACTCGGGGTTTGACTCCTACACTGACCTAACAGGGTTGGCACTACACGAGGAGGGTTGTTTGAGAATGGATGAGGAAAATTTGGGGTGTTTACAGATGGCCCTCTTTGCTACTAAGCCGGCTTGAAGACGTGCTTAGTGGCAAAGAAAAACACACCAAATTTTGGCCATAAAAATGCCCCAGTTTGAAGGATCTGACTAGGTATGAAGAGATTAGCCTTGATGAAAATGGTAGATATGAAATGAAGAATGAAGAAGAGAAATTTACTTCAAAGAAGTGAGATTCAGGTTTTTTTCCCTTAACCTGGATGGGACATGAAATACCTCGTGTAGAAACGAAGCTCAGGTTTAACCCTTAACCTGACCGGAAAATGAAATACCTCATCAAAATGAGGCTCAGGTTTGTACCCTTATCCTGATTGGGCGGAAAATGAAATACCTCATCCGAGGAGGCTCAGGTTTGTACCCTTATCCTGATTGGGCAGAAAATGAAATACCTCATCAAAGGAGGCTCAGGTTTATACCCTTATCCTGATTGGGCGGGGAAATGAAATACCTCATCAAAGGAGGCTCAGGTTTATACCCTTATCCTGATTGGGCAGAAAATGAAATACCTCATCAAAGGAGGCTCAGGTTTGTACCCTTATCCTAATTGGGAAGAAAATGAAATACCTAATCAAAGGAGGCTCAGGTTTATACCCTTATCCTGATTGGGCGGGGAAATGAAATACCTCATCAAAGGAGGCTCAGGTTTATACCCTTATCCTGATTGGGCAGAAAATGAAATACCTCATCAAAGGAGGCTCAGGTTTGTACCCTTATCCTGATTGGGAAGTGAAATAAAAATGGTAAGTTGGATGGTGAATAAGACAATTTTCTTGAAGAGGAATAAGGTGACTCTTTCAACAACACGAAAGATGAATTCTTTCGACAACGCGAAAGATAACAAGGCGATCCAAAGGAACAAGGTGATTCTTTCAACAACGCGAAAGATGACAAGGCGATCCAGAGCAGCAAGGCGATCCTTTTGACAACGCAAAAGATGAATTCTTTCGACAACGCGAAAGATGACAAGGCGATCCAGAGGATCAAGGCGATTCTTTTGACAACGCGAAAGACGACAAGGCGATCCAAAGGAGTAAGGCGATTCTTTTGACAACGCAAAAGATGAATTCTTTCGACAACGCGAAAGATGGAAAAAGGCGATCCAAAGGAACAAGGCGATTCTTTCAACAACGCGAAAGATGACAAGGCGATCCAAAGGAGTAAGGCGATTCTTTTGACAACGCAAAAGATGAATTCTTTCGACAACGCGAAAGATGGGAAAGGCGATCCAAAGGAACAAGGCGATTCTTTCAACAACGCGAAAGATGACAAGGCGATCCAAAGGAGTAAGGCGATTCTTTTGTCAACGCAAAAGATGAATTCTTTCGACAACGCGAAAGATGGAAAAAGGCGATCCAGAGGATCAAGGCGATTCTTTTGACAACGCGAAAGACGACAAGGCGATCCAAAGGAGTAAGGCGATTCTTTTGACAACGCAAAAGATGAATTCTTTCGACAACGCGAAAGATGGAAAAAGGCGATCCAAAGGAACAAGGCGATTCTTTCAACAACGCGAAAGACGACAAGGCGATCCAAAGGAGTAAGGCGATTCTTTTGACAACGCAAAAGATGAATTCTTTCGACAACGCGAAAGATGGGAAAGGCGATCCAAAGGAACAAGGCGATTCTTTCAACAACGCGAAAGATGGAAAAAGGCGATCCAGAGGACCAAGGCGATTCTTTTGACAACGCGAAAGACGACAAGGCGATCCAAAGGAGTAAGGCGATTCTTTTGACAACGCAAAAGATGAATTCTTTCGACAACGCGAAAGATGGAAAAAGGCGATCCAAAGGAACAAGGCGATTCTTTCAACAACGCGAAAGACGACAAGGCGATCCAAAGGAGTAAGGCGATTCTTTTGACAACGCAAAAGATGAATTCTTTCGACAACGCGAAAGATGGGAAAGGCGATCTAAAGGAACAAGGCGATTCTTTCAACAACGCGAAAGATGACAAGGCGATCCAAAGGAGTAAGGCGATTCTTTTGTCAACGCAAAAGATGAATTCTTTCGACAACGCGAAAGATGGAAAAAGGCGATCCAAAGGAACAAGGCGATTCTTTCAACAACGCGAAAGACGACAAGGCGATCCAAAGGAGTAAGGCGATTCTTTTGACAACGCAAAAGATGAATTCTTTCGACAACGCGAAAGATGGGAAAGGCGATCCAAAGGAACAAGGCGATTCTTTCAACAATGCGAAAGATGATAAGGCGATCCAAAGGAGCAAGGCGATTCTTTTGACAACGCTAAAGATGATAAGGCGATCCAAAGGAGTAAGGCGATTCTTTTGACAACGCAAAAGATGAATTCTTTCAACAACGCGAAAGATGGGAAAGGCGATCCAAAGGAACAAGGCGATTCTTTCAACAACGCGAAAGATGATAAGGCGATCCAAAGGAGCAAGGCGATTCTTTTGACAACGCAAAAGATGAATTCTTTCAACAACGCGAAAGATGATAAAGGTTACTCTCTCAAGGAGGTAAAAGGTGATATCAGGATGTGTCAAGATAGACATCGAGCTCTTCACTTCATGTCAAGATAGTAAGAAAATATTGCCAAAATGTTAAAAATTGTTTGTTGATTCAAAATGCTTGAAATTGATGTATATTGGTATGAAAATCTTTCCTCTTTTCTACCTGAAGTATTACCTCCAACTGGGCTTAACTCCGTAGAATCAAGATTCGAATTCAAATTGCTTGCAATTGGCTTTCTTTCAAGGAAGCTATCAATTTCCTTGACATGAGCGGAAAAGAGAGTATTCTTGATATTGTGAGAGCAATTGGTGAAAGAATATTGATAATAGAATTTCACAAAATTAAAGAAGATTCTTTGGCAAATTTGGCAGTCTGATATCCTGGGATTCTTTTCTCATGATGATCTTTCTGCCCACTTTTTTTCTTTATTGGCAGAATTAGAGCTCTCTTGGGCTTTTGGGGATTTTATTACATCATCCTTCATTTTGGAGATGTACTGACTTTTCTCTCTTCTTTTTTTTTGGAAGGGTACGTCACAAACTCCTTCATCTTGGAGATGTTCTGATCCTTCTTTTTCTCTGAGGGATTATATCGACGGTTATTGGCTCATTGGTTGGAAATCTCGTGATGATAGCGGAAATTAAATATCCTTTAGGGTTTGTCGGGAGGCTCATCACAGTCGCCTTCATCTTGACGGTGCTCTGAACTTTCTCTGGAAGGATCCGTCACAAACTCCTTCATCTTGGAGATGATCCAAATCTTCTTTGGCCCCGGGGGTCTACTCGCCTAATTCGCCTTCATCTTGACGACAGTTGAGAGATCCCTTTTGCAGATATTTAATTGCAGCTTTAGGTGATTGAGGAGATATAGAGATTGAATGAATTTTTCTGTATCACCCAAGATATTTCGACTGCTTTATTTTCCAAGAATGATCTTTAAAAATGTGTCATTGACTGCGATCAATACCGATCACTTATGGCTTTGCAACAACATTGAATTTCCTTTTGCTAGCCATATCGAGGATTTATTCTTCATCCTTTTGGTCGGCCAATAGAAAGATTCTGAATTTTAAATCCTTTTTCGCGAAAGCTTTGTCCTTTCGGAAGTAATACTGAAGGTATTCTGAGGTAATGTTTTTGTGCAATTAAAGATTTTGAAATCAGCAAATATTTAATGACAAATCGGCAAAATTTTCTTGAAATCCTTGGTGAGAGCGAGCATCTGAAGCACAACGCAACGCATCCATGACAGAAATTTTCTTCTCCTTTCCCCAAAGGAGAAGATTCAGAATTTGGAAATAGAAATTACTCCTCTCTTCCCTAAAGAGGAGGTGTTTGCAAAACGAACTTTCGAAGAGAAATTAAGCTTTCGTCAAAACTTCCTAACATTAGGCTTCTCTTATAGAAAGGGGGCCGGTAATGGTGAGGTCGGTGAATTGGTCATGAAGGAACGAGTCCATCACACTCTCCCCAAAAAGAGGGTCCTTCATGATGAAATGGCCTAGTATGAAATTATGGTCACAAGGAAAGCGAACTTCCGTCGAAGCTCTCCCTGAATTAAGGGTTCCTTGTATGAAATTGGAATTTTGTTTTGCAAACGGTTCACAAAGACACGAGTCCCTTCAAACTCTCCCTGAAAAGGGGCTAAGTGAACGAATTGGATAGCATGCGAAAAGAACGAACTCCCTCGAACTCTCCCTATAAAAAGGGTCTCTCACAAGAGAAATTTATTGGAATTGGTATTGGATGACCAAAAGGGTCAAATTTTGGAAATTGGAATTTTGAAATTTGATATTTGAAATTGGAAATTGGAAATTGGAAATTAGAAATTGGAAATTGGAAATTGGAAATTGGAAATTGGAAATTGGAAATTGGAAATTGGAAATTGGAAATTGGAAATTGGAAATTGGAAATTGGAAATTGGAAATTGGAAATTGATTGGCTAAAAAGGTCAAAATTGTGAATTGGTTTACTGAGAATGACATGGGTTCTATAGGGATTCCTCTTAAGAACGACATTGGTTCTATTGAGAACGGCATTGGTTTCGCAGGGGTTCGACCTGGGTTCAATAGGGATTCAGCCTAAGAACGACATTGGTTCAATTGAGAACGACATTGGTTCACTAGGAACGACATGGGTTCGATAGGGATTCAGCCTAAGAATGACATTGGTTCAATTGAGAACGACATTGGTTCACTAGGAACAACATGGGTTCGATAGGTATTCAGCCTACGAACAACATTGGTTCAATTGAGAACAACATGGGTTCGATAGGTATTCAGCCTACGAACGACATTGGTTCAATTAAGAACGACATTGGTTCACTAGGAACAACATGGGTTCGATAGGTATTCAGCCTACGAACAACATTGGTTCAATTGAGAACGACATTGGTTCACTAGGAACGGCATGGGTTCGATAGGTATTCAGCCTACGAACGACATTGGTTCAATTAAGAACGACATTGGTTCACTAGGAACGACATGGGTTCGATAGGTATTCAGCCTACGAACGACATTGGTTCAATTAAGAACGACATTGGTTCACTAGGAACGACATGGGTTCGATAGGCATTCAGCCTACGAACGACATTGGTTCAATTAAGAACGACATTGGTTCACTAGGAACACTATCAGTTCAATGAAGAACGAGGACTATTATATAGACTTGGATTGCTTCTATGAACGGTTTCAGGATTATCCCCTTATCCTGAACGGGGATAGAAATTGGATGACTTGGCGGTCGAAATTGAGAATTTTGGTAATTTGAAAATTGGAAATTGGATGACCCGGAGGTCGAAATTAAAGAATTATGGAAAATGATTCAGGTTTATCCCTTAACCTGAAGGGGAAGTTCAGGTTTATCCCTTAACCTGAAAGGGAAATTCAGGTTTATCCCTTAACCTGAAGGGGAAGTGAATTTGATGCAAATGAATGTAAATGGATGCAAATGAATGCATGTAAATGTAAATGAATGCAAATGTATGCAAAATGATGTAAATGAATGCACATGTATGCAAAATGAGAGATTTGTTTGATCCTGCCTGCATACAGAATGTTTTGAAGACAAATTTTCAAAATAATGCCCCACTGTAACTCGGAAAGAAGAATTTGACCAATATTGAAGAAAATATATTGAGGAATTACAAATGATGGAATAGAGGATTTAAGTATAGAAAATTTTCAAATGTTGAGCATTGATGGGCTCTGATAATTCCACACCATCGGCATTAATGAGCAGATATGAATTGTGAGGTAATGCTTCCTCGAAAATATAGGGCCCTTCCCAATTCGATGACCATTTGCCACCCGGGCGGTGCTTGAGATAGGTCGTTGATCTGATCACTAGATCATTGACTCAGAATTTCCTTTGAATGACAAATTTTGCATATTGCCTGGCTATCCTCTGACGATATGATTGAGCATGCTCTACTGCTCTGAGTCTTCTTTCATTGAGCAAATCAAGTTGTATCAGCCGCTGTTGTTGATATTGATCAAGTGATAACTCCAGCAGTGATGCGAACTTCAAGGCAAGTTTCTGAACATGTAGAGGCAGTACTACTTCAGTTCCGTAGACAAGTTCTGACGAAGTAACATTAGTTGGAGTACAAATGGTGGTTCTGTATGCCCATAATGCATCATGGATCTTCTCATGCCAATTATGGCCTGTTTCCAAGGTTCGCTCCAGGATTCGAATCAGAATCTTATTGGTGGCCTCTGCCTGACCATTCCTTTGAGGATAATAAGGAGCGGAGAAACGATGCTGAATTCTGAACTTTAAGTCAAATGTCCTCATTCTCTTATTCTTGAAATGACTCTCATTGTCTGACACGATATCGTGCGGTATGCCGAAACAACAATATTCTTGTGGATGAATAAGACCATGTGTCGACCTTCTATTATACGCAAAGTGATAGCTTCGACCCATTTAGTGAAATATTCTGTTGCGGCAAGAAAATATTTGTAGCTGTTTGAAGCAAGAGGAGTAATGGGGCCTACAACATCAAAAGCCCACATAGAAAATGGCCATGGAGAGATGGCGATTCGCAAATATGTTGCTGGCGCATGAATAGAAGGTGCATGTATCTGGCATAGAGCACACTTCTTCACAAAATGGTAGCAATCTTGCTACATAGTCTTCCAATAATATCATGCCCGGATGATTTGCTTGATAAGAGTTTGGTAGTCGACGCGATCACCGCAAATGCCTTCGTGTACCTCCCGCATGACTTCTTTGGCTTCATCTTCATCTAGGCATCTGGCATATTTAGAACTGAATCCACGATGATAGAGGACATCAGCGAGAATAAAATATTGGGCAGGCGCGTGCCGAATCACTTGTTGCTCTTGTCGAGTGGTATTCTAAGAGAAAGAGACAAATGTCTTCTCCTTGATGGGAGCCTTTCTGAGACTGTCTTCAGCCTGCTCAGACATCATCCTAATCATCATTTTCTTGAACATCTGATATGTAGCAGGATCAATGTCATCTCTATCATTCAGACTCTGTCTTCTGGCAGATCTTGGAGAATCCATTTCTTCTTGTCTGCTTCTAAAATCACTGATGCCCTGATACAGTGGTGTCTTCTTGCTTGATTTGATCTGAACCACTTGGGAATACTGATGCTCTCTACAGAATGGATGATTAAATTTCGATGATGAAGATTCAAGATAGAAATGAATATAGAAAAAATATTTGATGAGAATTTGGTAGACAATTGGAAGAACATCCCATTACTATGGATTGGGTCGCCGCTGGAGTCACGACAATTATGTTGTCATTCTTTGCAAGAAGAACGAACAACTGCAAATATGCCTTGTCACTTAGGCGAGGTCATCAAACCAAGAATGAAGAATTTGAAAGATTTTTATTCATTGAAGGGAAAACATGCTTGTATTAATAATAAACTTGAGAAAGAGAGAGCATATAGACAGTCTGCCACCACTCTTAATGATCAGTAGAGACACGAGGACCCGAGAAAAGAGTGAGAATGATGAAATAATCTCAGTCATATCTGGCAGAATGGTATGTTCCAGACCACTGCGCTGATACAAGGTTGAACTCTAGCATAACCCCTGATAGTAGCCGAGCTTCTACGCGCTTTTGTCTCTGAGAAAATTGCCTGACACATCACTCTGGATAGTAGTAGGTACAGAAAAATGGGCCAAGTAGCTTGAACTGCTTGCCATACACATATGTATATTTGGGAAGAAGGCGAGCCCTTCAGTGCACAGAACCATCGCATGCTGATTTCTTTCTCGAGTTGTTCTAGATAATGAGCTGACTTCTGCAAATGCCTCGTACTGTTGATAGATCTCGATCAGGCTCACGTACTCATTCTCATTTTCTTCAATCAGTGGCCAAGACTTGCGCCCTGTCATGCGAGCTACGACATCTTTGGGGTTCAGACCCTTGACATTGATCAGAAACTGGTGCTCTAACGGATCTCCAGGCTGACCGGCTGGTTCAGGCAGTCCCATAATCTCTGAAAATTCATCCATCAGTAGTGTCATCTCGCCCCACGGGAACCAGAACGTGCAAGTGCGCGGATTCCACTGCTCTGCCAGTGCATGAATCAGATTGCTGTTGACTGTCAACTTTTCCACTGCAGATGCCAGTTCTAACCCGCAATCGCTCAAGTGGTCCGAAAACATACGAGAGAAGTTTTTGAACCAGACATAGTACCACCGGGGGAAGAAGGGTCCGGTGCTAAGAGATCGATGCTCAGGAAGACTTTGTCGCACCTCGTAGGAGATGTGACCCTCAGGAAAAATAGAATCGAGCTGACTAGATGCCATTGGACTTAGGGACAAGAAGACTGGAATTAGACTTTGGAAAAATACAAGAATTTTGAAAATTGCAGGCAGGATAAAATGAAAGCTGGAAATTCGAAGTCCAGAGGAACGAAAGAATGGAAAATCTCCTGGAGTTTTGAAGAAAAGGTGGATAATTTAGAAAAATCGTCCAGGGTTTTTGAGAAAAAGGAGATATTTCACAAAAGATGAAAAATGAGGTATTTTGGAAAATTGTTCGGTATTTTGGAAAAATTGAAAAAAAATATGAGAAAATAAGGCAAAAGTGACTATCATACATTCAATTACAAACAATTATGCACATACAGCATTTCCTAAGAAGCTGACTCTAAATGCATCGATTTTGAAAGAGCTTTAGGACCCTAATCCTGACTCTAGGCTCAGATCAACTGTGTCCAATCATGCTATGCCGATATACTCGAGCTGAGGCTCGATGTACGTGGCATAAAACTCATCTCCGGGTCTAGGCTTGTGTTTTCCCAACATCCTTGAGCGCCTGCCGATATACGTTGGACTATGGCCCTTGGTACGTGGCAGGGGGGCGTTACCCAAATAAGTGGCCCAGTTGTGAGGCTCTGTCCCGAACTATGGTTCTGGAAGAGAGCCCAGCAACGTGAAGACCGGGTAGACATAGGTGGGGTGGTTTTTGAAATATGATCACATGCAGGCAAACAGAGGGCTCTAAGTCCTAAAGAGATAGAATTTTGAAATTTTTTGAAGAAGCAAACATTGTTTTCATACAAGTCCTAGATTGAGGAGTGTTGTATTTCAGACCTAAGTCTAAGTGAGCATGCATAATTCTCCTCAATATGGTCCTACCAAACCATGCCTAGTCTACATGCAATCCATGTCAGCTGGGTTCAAGTCTAGACTCCTAGGTTCACATGATATCAGAAATTAAAAGCTGACATTCCAAAGAGCCTAATTTTGATAATTGAGCTAAGTTAAAGCACATACTTGATCAGGCGAAGACAGGTCCCATCTCGGTCGCCAAATCTGTTATCATCGCAAAAAAATTTTCCCTCCCTTGCGAGAAAGAAACAAATTTCGCGAGTCAAACTCGACCAAAGTTTTGAAAATTGTTTTGAAAATTTACTCGCCTTCGTTTTGAAAATTTGCGGGAAAATTCCATGGAATGGGATCTGCCTGTCGGTACGAGGTTCAACCGTTCCTGGCGCCTTTACCAGGGGTAATTGAACCAAGGACCAATTATGTGCTTTAACTTGACTCAAATATCTAAATTATGCTCTATTTTTCCTAGAATGCACAAAGAATCAGGCTTGTGCTATGAAATTTTGAAAAATGCAAGTTTGAGAAAATATGATGTTTGCTTTGGAAAATTGAAATATGCTGGAAAAATGATTGGAAAAGTACTTGAAATTGGGATTCCTGGGAAAATCATTGAAGTTCATTGAAAATCAGAAATTTGCATTGGAAAGTGATTTCTCAGGAAAGCTTAAAAATCTGAGAAAATTGGTTTTGAGATTTGAAAACTTGGAATTGATTTTATGAGAAAATGGATTTGAGAAATGCTGGGAAAATCAGGAAATTCATTGGAAAAGGATTTCTGAAAAGGAGAATGAATTCTCAAGAAAACTGGGTTCTCAGGAAAATAGGAAATCTGAGAAAATCGATTTTTGAAAACTTGGGATTTTGAAATTTGAGAATTTTAAAACATTGGAAAATCTTGGTGTGAACTTGGGAAATGCTTTGAAATCTCTTTTGAAAACTCAGGATTTTGAGAAAATCAGATCCTGAGAAAGACTTGAGAATTCTTGAGAAAGCTGAATTTTCTGAAATTGAAATTGGAAAATGAATTTGAGAATAATGCAATTTGAATGATATGAATGAATGAATATGAATTTGAAAAGGGAATTTCATTGAGGAATTGGGAAATCCTTTTAAAACTTTAAAAAATGCAGTGCATTTTGAAGTTAGCCTAAGTGTGTAGGCTGAATGTGGCTAATATGAAGATCTTAAATCTTGGTTTTCTTCGTATTCTGACTATGGCCATAAATACGAATCCCACCAAGTTTATAAACTCCATAAGAGCTTGTTCACGTGCCATTCGTGTAAACCATAGTGAATTTGAAATAATGTGCATGAATCATACATCACATATTAAAATTTTGCAGAAATTAAACTATATGCAATGCAACCCTATTCTAAGCAGAAAAATAACTCTTATTCCAAATTATTACATTTGAGGTTACATTGAATTGAAATAAAAAATAAAAGCTAAGTCTTCTTCTTGAATGTTCCTGCAAAACTAGAAAACAAGGTTAGCACAAAAATGTAGGTTTTTCTGAATTTATCCGAAAATATGGAAAATTATCGGATATTATTCAGATATAAACCCAGAATCATACCCCCTTTGATATAAACATGAGAAATAATGAATAAATTTTGAAAATAAACTTGAAAATTCGAAATTGGGGTCAAAATGACCAAAATACCCCTGATGACCTTGAAATCAGGGTTTTACGAAAGAAGTTTTGTAAATTTTGGAATTTTGAAAATCAAATGAAATAAATCAAACATAATATTATAAGATATGATGATATGCATGAAATTTTGGAGAATTAGAAATGAAAATTTCGAAATTTAGGTCAAAATGACCAAAATACCCCCGATAACAAGACTATGGCCTTGAAACCAGGGTTTTCTGAAATAAATTTTGCAAAATAGAAAAATATGAAATGCAAATGAGATTAAAATTAACCCTAATATGATTCTACATGCTTATGTACATGATAAAAACCCTAACATGGCGAAAATATCATAAAATATCGAATTTAACTTGATTTTCGCTTCTGAATTTAAAGATAAACTAACACATGGAGCAAATGAACTTGGAATTAAACCAAATTTGGCATGGACAACTAAAATAACCCTAGAAACATAATTGATCTCTAAAATATAATTTTTTGTATTTTTAAATATGGAAATTCAAATAAAAACCCTAAATTTTGTGATTTTTGCCTAAAATATTGATTCTAAAGGGGATTTAGGATATCAAACTTCCATAAAAATTTCCCAAATTTTATGGGATGACAGAGGAAAGTAAGGCAAGGATTTTTTCCTTTTACACTTTCTGTCTTTGACCTATGGTCGGAGCTGTACCACTCCGGCAAATCGGATCGGAATCCGGCGACTCTAGTAAATGAAGGAAACAGACAGGTTTCGGTAGAAAATGTGGTAAAAATGGCAGACAGATGGGAAAATGGCTGAAATTGTGGGAAAATGTCCCTGACAAACATAGTAAGATTTTATCTTTTGACACTCTTGGGATTCGGATTACGGTTTGTAAAAGGACACACTGTTATCAGAGACCTAAATCTCTGGAATTTCTGGACATTGGAATCTGTTAGACAGAAAGAGAAAATCCGGGAAAAATAATGAAACAGATCCAAAAATTCCCAAATTTTGGGAAATGATAGGAAATTATGTTAGAAACAACTTTCATGTTGAAAGTTTTTGCAAACTAGCTACAGATTGGGCGGACATGATGCATTAGGGTCTGTCTATACCCTGACAAAGGAAAATCGAGATTTTCCCAGGGGTCTGGAAAATCCGATTTTTTTACAGAGATCAAAACTTCTTGGAAAAATCTTAAAATTTCCAGATCATTAGTAGATTCAATCATGAATCCACTGTAATTTCTTTTAAGATGATTTAAATCTCCTAAATAGGTGATTCTAAAGATTCTTGTCTGCTAAAGCAGAAATTGAAAGTTCCAGAAATGAAAAATCTCGGTTTGGGATTTGATTTATTTAATGGGGTTGCAAAACCCAAATTAAATCAAAATTTCATAAGAAATCAAAGACAAATAATCACAACTATCATGAGATTTTTAGGATTTAAAAATGAAGATACATCCATGAAATAACAACTGGACTCTACGCCTAGATTGAAAACTACAAACTAATAAGCAAACATGGATGAAACTAAGTAAAATACCTATTAAGCAATAACATAAATTAAATATAATGCTTCTACTCAATGAAATCTACATGTAACCAAGAATAAAATCAAAATGATCAGGGAGGTATGATCTTTTGTTTAATGTTACTCTCGAAATGAGAGATCCAATCTATTGAACGGATGGATCTCTTCATTCACATAGCCCACGCATATGGGACGTAGGTTTTCTTATTCCCTACTATTCAAAACCACAAAGATAACCCATGCATCATCATAGATCTAACTGCACATCATTCTTATGAAAATAAGACTTGCATGTTCCCTTTTAATCATATGATCTTAGTCAAATTTAATGAAAAACATAGTAAAATAGAATGAACTCACCTTGGCACTTTGCTGGAATAAGTTGCAGCCATGGAGATGGTTGAAGCAAAGTAGAGGATGGTGCTGGAGCACCTTGATGTTATTGTGGCTGGTGGCTGCAAGGAATTGGAGGCAAGACTGCTGCTATGGAGAAGCTTCAACAAGAGGATGGCTGACGGATTTGCTGTGGTGATTGTCACCAAGTAAGGCTAGTGGGGGCTGTCAAGGCTGGAGGAGGTAGCTGGAAGTGCAGCAATGGAGGTGGCTGAACTGCTGTACTCTTGATGGAGAGGGAGATGGCTGCCTTGATGAGGAGAAGATGGAGGTGCTCCTTGGTGGCTTCAATGGCTGGAAGAGATGAACCGGCTGGTGCTCCCCTTGTGGTGGTTGCAAGCTGGTAGGTGGAGCTTCAATGGCTGGAAGAGGTGGTTGGCTGCTATGGTGTGCAGTTGGTGGTGCTGAAGGAAGAAAGTGGGAGTTGCTGTAGGTATAGCAGCAAAGGAGAGAGGGAGAGAGAGAGAGAGAAGGGGTTAGAGAAGAGAGAGACGTTGAATGGGAATCCCCTCTAGCCGTTCTTTTCTTTTTTTCTTTTTATCATAACTTAGGTTTTGATTAACTCAAAACCTAAGTTACTAATAATATTTCATGAAGGAATATACGTGAATGGCTGCAGCCATTGCTTTTGGGGAAAATCCAAAGGGGAATAAGGAAGAAAGGGGAAAGAAGGAAGGGAAGAAAAAGGAAAGAAGAGGGGAAGAAGGAAAGGAAAGAAAGGGGAAGAAAGGAGAGGGAAAGAAGAAGGAGGGGCTGAAAAGACTATACGTGAATGGAGGGAGAGGAAAGAAAGGAGGAAAGAAAGAAAGAAAGAAAAAGAAAGAAAAAGGAAGAAAAAAGAAAGAAAAGAAATAAAGAAGAAAAGAAAAGAAAATAAAAATAAAAAAAAAATATAAAAAAAAAGAAAATAGAGGAAGAAAGAAAGGAAATGGGAGAAATAGAGGGACTGGATGTTTGGGCGACCACCTTGTGGGTCCCACCTCTCTAAAAAAAAATAAAAATAAAAAATAAATAAAAATCAATAAAAACAAAAAATAAACAAATAAAAAAGAAGCATCTTTTTTTTTTTAATAAAATAGAAATGCAAATGAATGGGCCATCTCAGAGCGGGTCCAAATTTCAATTTTGAAATTCATTTTGAAGACTAGATGGGTAAAATAGTCTTTTTAGAAAATTTTCTAGACGAAACGAGCTATTTTTGGCAGTTTTTTAAACGAGCTCGGATTTTGAAGTTTAATACCCCGTTGCGAAGCAAATCCAGTGTAGAATTTGAAAATGTAATTTTGAAAGAAATCCAGATTGTTTTTCTCGAGAAAATGCTTTCAACAAAATGAGCTATTTTTGGCAGTTTTTGAAATGAGCTTGAATTTTGAAGTTTAATAGCTCGTTGCAAAGCAAATCCAATGTAGAATTTGAAAATTTAACTTTGAAAGAAATCCATATTGTTTTTCTCGAGAAAATATTTCCAAATTTAGAATCTTGGGGGTAAAAATATCAATTTTGAAAACCCAGGGTTTGAAATTGATTTCTGAAAACTTTTAAAACTCAATCTGGAATGAAATTTATAAAACTGGAGTTCTGGACTTCGAAAATGGAATGAAATGTTATGAAATGCTGAGAAATGATATGAAATGATAAGAAATGACATGAAATGCTATGCAAAATGCTAACCCTGAATGAAGAATTTTGGATATTAGACCCCGATTGACACTTGTACCAGTTCAAAAAGTGTTAAAATTGACAAAATTTGCAAAAAAATGGTTGAAGAAATGATTTTCGAGCTCTGCCAAGCTAGAGTAACACTGAAAATTAAAGTTTGAGCTGGATTCAACTGAAATGAACTGGATTGAGCTGGGTTTTAGAGTTTCAGGACTCAAATGAACTCACCGAACACTGACTCAAATGACCTTTCCAACTGAATTTTCAAGAAAAGCTGCCATTTTTAGAGAAATGGTATGGAATGGTCATTGGAATAAAGTGAATTACGAACCTGAACTGGGTTTGAGCTGAAACAAAGGTCAGTAATACTGAGATGAACTAAAATCGAGGCTCAAATACTGGCTCAACTGACTAAACTCGGCTCAGTTTCAGCTGAAAGAGCTGAAACGGACTAAAATGGGCTCCTGGACACTTGGAAATGGTTTTGAACTGAAATTAGAGCACTTGAACTCCTGGTGAGCTCAAGTTAGACTCTGGGGAACATGACTGACTGGGAATGACTGACTTGGAGACAATTGGCTTGGATTCGAGTGAGAAATGAGCTCATTTTTGAAGAAATGATCCCATTTTGGCAGGAATGGTCAGAAATGAAAATGGTTTATTCATTATGAACTCAGATGTGCTTGAGATGACTGATATTCTAACTGTCTTGAACTGACCAATGAGCTTGGTTGACTCCGACTGACTGGGGTCCGGGATGACCTAGGGGTAAAATGGTAATTTTCCTAATGAAAATGGGTAAAATGCTGATTTTCTGAAACTGACTCGGGGTTTGACTCCTACACTGACCTAACAGGGTTGGCACTACACGAGGAGGGTTGTTTGAGAATGGATGAGGAAAATTTGGGGTGTTTACAGATGCCCCTCTTTGCTACTAAGCCGGCTTGAAGACGTGCTTAGTGGCAAAGAAAAACACACCAAATTTTGGCCATAAAAATGCCCCAGTTTGAAGGATCTGACTAGGTATGAAGAGATTAGCCTTGATGAAAATGGTAGATATGAAATGAAGAATGAAGAAGAGAAATTTACTTCAAAGAAGTGAGATTCAGGTTTTTTTCCCTTAACCTGGATGGGACATGAAATACCTCGTGTAGAAACGAAGCTCAGGTTTAACCCTTAACCTGACCGGAAAATGAAATACCTCATCAAAATGAGGCTCAGGTTTGTACCCTTATCCTGATTGGGCGGAAAATGAAATACCTCATCCGAGGAGGCTCAGGTTTGTACCCTTATCCTGATTGGGCAGAAAATGAAATACCTCATCAAAGGAGGCTCAGGTTTATACCCTTATCCTGATTGGGCGGGGAAATGAAATACCTCATCAAAGGAGGCTCAGGTTTATACCCTTATCCTGATTGGGCAGAAAATGAAATACCTCATCAAAGGAGGCTCAGGTTTGTACCCTTATCCTAATTGGGAAGAAAATGAAATACCTAATCAAAGGAGGCTCAGGTTTATACCCTTATCCTGATTGGGCGGGGAAATGAAATACCTCATCAAAGGAGGCTCAGGTTTATACCCTTATCCTGATTGGGCAGAAAATGAAATACCTCATCAAAGGAGGCTCAGGTTTGTACCCTTATCCTGATTGGGAAGTGAAATAAAAATGGTAAGTTGGATGGTGAATAAGACAATTTTCTTGAAGAGGAATAAGGTGACTCTTTCAACAACACGAAAGATGAATTCTTTCGACAACGCGAAAGATAACAAGGCGATCCAAAGGAACAAGGTGATTCTTTCAACAACGCGAAAGATGACAAGGCGATCCAGAGCAGCAAGGCGATCCTTTTGACAACGCAAAAGATGAATTCTTTCGACAACGCGAAAGATGACAAGGCGATCCAGAGGATCAAGGCGATTCTTTTGACAACGCGAAAGACGACAAGGCGATCCAAAGGAGTAAGGCGATTCTTTTGACAACGCAAAAGATGAATTCTTTCGACAACGCGAAAGATGGAAAAAGGCGATCCAAAGGAACAAGGCGATTCTTTCAACAACGCGAAAGATGACAAGGCGATCCAAAGGAGTAAGGCGATTCTTTTGACAACGCAAAAGATGAATTCTTTCGACAACGCGAAAGATGGGAAAGGCGATCCAAAGGAACAAGGCGATTCTTTCAACAACGCGAAAGATGACAAGGCGATCCAAAGGAGTAAGGCGATTCTTTTGTCAACGCAAAAGATGAATTCTTTCGACAACGCGAAAGATGGAAAAAGGCGATCCAGAGGATCAAGGCGATTCTTTTGACAACGCGAAAGACGACAAGGCGATCCAAAGGAGTAAGGCGATTCTTTTGACAACGCAAAAGATGAATTCTTTCGACAACGCGAAAGATGGAAAAAGGCGATCCAAAGGAACAAGGCGATTCTTTCAACAACGCGAAAGACGACAAGGCGATCCAAAGGAGTAAGGCGATTCTTTTGACAACGCAAAAGATGAATTCTTTCGACAACGCGAAAGATGGGAAAGGCGATCCAAAGGAACAAGGCGATTCTTTCAACAACGCGAAAGATGGAAAAAGGCGATCCAGAGGATCAAGGCGATTCTTTTGACAACGCGAAAGACGACAAGGCGATCCAAAGGAGTAAGGCGATTCTTTTGACAACGCAAAAGATGAATTCTTTCGACAACGCGAAAGATGGAAAAAGGCGATCCAAAGGAACAAGGCGATTCTTTCAACAACGCGAAAGACGACAAGGCGATCCAAAGGAGTAAGGCGATTCTTTTGACAACGCAAAAGATGAATTCTTTCGACAACGCGAAAGATGGGAAAGGCGATCTAAAGGAACAAGGCGATTCTTTCAACAACGCGAAAGATGACAAGGCGATCCAAAGGAGTAAGGCGATTCTTTTGTCAACGCAAAAGATGAATTCTTTCGACAACGCGAAAGATGGAAAAAGGCGATCCAAAGGAACAAGGCGATTCTTTCAACAACGCGAAAGACGACAAGGCGATCCAAAGGAGTAAGGCGATTCTTTTGACAACGCAAAAGATGAATTCTTTCGACAACGCGAAAGATGGGAAAGGCGATCCAAAGGAACAAGGCGATTCTTTCAACAATGCGAAAGATGATAAGGCGATCCAAAGGAGCAAGGCGATTCTTTTGACAACGCTAAAGATGATAAGGCGATCCAAAGGAGTAAGGCGATTCTTTTGACAACGCAAAAGATGAATTCTTTCAACAACGCGAAAGATGGGAAAGGCGATCCAAAGGAACAAGGCGATTCTTTCAACAACGCGAAAGATGATAAGGCGATCCAAAGGAGCAAGGCGATTCTTTTGACAACGCAAAAGATGAATTCTTTCAACAACGCGAAAGATGATAAAGGTTACTCTCTCAAGGAGGTAAAAGGTGATATCAGGATGTGTCAAGATAGACATCGAGCTCTTCACTTCATGTCAAGATAGTAAGAAAATATTGCCAAAATGTTAAAAATTGTTTGTTGATTCAAAATGCTTGAAATTGATGTATATTGGTATGAAAATCTTTCCTCTTTTCTACCTGAAGTATTACCTCCAACTGGGCTTAACTCCGTAGAATCAAGATTCGAATTCAAATTGCTTGCAATTGGCTTTCTTTCAAGGAAGCTATCAATTTCCTTGACATGAGCGGAAAAGAGAGTATTCTTGATATTGTGAGAGCAATTGGTGAAAGAATATTGATAATAGAATTTCACAAAATTAAAGAAGATTCTTTGGCAAATTTGGCAGTCTGATATCCTGGGATTCTTTTCTCATGATGATCTTTCTGCCCACTTTTTTTCTTTATTGGCAGAATTAGAGCTCTCTTGGGCTTTTGGGGATTTTATTACATCATCCTTCATTTTGGAGATGTACTGACTTTTCTCTCTTCTTTTTTTTTGGAAGGGTACGTCACAAACTCCTTCATCTTGGAGATGTTCTGATCCTTCTTTTTCTCTGAGGGATTATATCGACGGTTATTGGCTCATTGGTTGGAAATCTCGTGATGATAGCGGAAATTAAATATCCTTTAGGGTTTGTCGGGAGGCTCATCACAGTCGCCTTCATCTTGACGGTGCTCTGAACTTTCTCTGGAAGGATCCGTCACAAACTCCTTCATCTTGGAGATGATCCAAATCTTCTTTGGCCCCGGGGGTCTACTCGCCTAATTCGCCTTCATCTTGACGACAGTTGAGAGATCCCTTTTGCAGATATTTAATTGCAGCTTTAGGTGATTGAGGAGATATAGAGATTGAATGAATTTTTCTGTATCACCCAAGATATTTCGACTGCTTTATTTTCCAAGAATGATCTTTAAAAATGTGTCATTGACTGCGATCAATACCGATCACTTATGGCTTTGCAACAACATTGAATTTCCTTTTGCTGGCCATATCGAGGATTTATTCTTCATCCTTTTGGTCGGCCAATAGAAAGATTCTGAATTTTAAATCCTTTTTCGCGAAAGCTTTGTCCTTTCGGAAGTAATACTGAAGGTATTCTGAGGTAATGTTTTTGTGCAATTAAAGATTTTGAAATCAGCAAATATTTAATGACAAATCGGCAAAATTTTCTTGAAATCCTTGGTGAGAGCGAGCATCTGAAGCACAACGCAACGCATCCATGACAGAAATTTTCTTCTCCTTTCCCCAAAGGAGAAGATTCAGAATTTGGGAATAGAAATTACTCCTCTCTTCCCTAAAGAGGAGGTGTTTGCAAAACGAACTTTCGAAGAGAAATTAAGCTTTCGTCAAAACTTCCTAACATTAGGCTTCTCTTATAGAAAGGGGGCCGGTAATGGTGAGGTCGGTGAATTGGTCATGAAGGAACGAGTCCATCACACTCTCCCCAAAAAGAGGGTCCTTCATGATGAAATGGCCTAGTATGAAATTATGGTCACAAGGAAAGCGAACTTCCGTCGAAGCTCTTCCTGAATTAAGGGTTCCTTGTATGAAATTGGAATTTTGTTTTGCAAACGGTTCACAAAGACACGAGTCCCTTCAAACTCTCCCTGAAAAGGGGCTAAGTGAACGAATTGGATAGCATGCGAAAAGAACGAACTCCCTCGAACTCTCCCTATAAAAAGGGTCTCTCACAAGAGAAATTTATTGGAATTGGTATTGGATGACCAAAAGGGTCAAATTTTGGAAATTGGAATTTTGAAATTTGATATTTGAAATTGGAAATTGGAAATTGGAAATTAGAAATTGGAAATTGGAAATTGGAAATTGGAAATTGGAAATTGGAAATTGGAAATTGGAAATTGGAAATTGGAAATTGGAAATTGGAAATTGGAAATTGGAAATTGGAAATTGGAAATTGGAAATTGATTGGCTAAAAAGGTCAAAATTGTGAATTGGTTTACTGAGAATGACATGGGTTCTATAGGGATTCCTCTTAAGAACGACATTGGTTCTATTGAGAACGGCATTGGTTTCGCAGGGGTTCGACCTGGGTTCAATAGGGATTCAGCCTAAGAACGACATTGGTTCAATTGAGAACGACATTGGTTCACTAGGAACGACATGGGTTCGATAGGGATTCAGCCTAAGAATGACATTGGTTCAATTGAGAACGACATTGGTTCACTAGGAACAACATGGGTTCGATAGGTATTCAGCCTACGAACAACATTGGTTCAATTGAGAACAACATGGGTTCGATAGGTATTCAGCCTACGAACGACATTGGTTCAATTAAGAACGACATTGGTTCACTAGGAACAACATGGGTTCGATAGGTATTCAGCCTACGAACAACATTGGTTCAATTGAGAACGACATTGGTTCACTAGGAACGGCATGGGTTCGATAGGTATTCAGCCTACGAACGACATTGGTTCAATTAAGAACGACATTGGTTCACTAGGAACGACATGGGTTCGATAGGTATTCAGCCTACGAACGACATTGGTTCAATTAAGAACGACATTGGTTCACTAGGAACGACATGGGTTCGATAGGCATTCAGCCTACGAACGACATTGGTTCAATTAAGAACGACATTGGTTCACTAGGAACACTATCAGTTCAATGAAGAACGAGGACTATTATATAGACTTGGATTGTTTCTATGAACGGTTTCAGGATTATCCCCTTATCCTGAACGGGGATAGAAATTGGATGACTTGGCGGTCGAAATTGAGAATTTTGGTAATTTGAAAATTGGAAATTGGATGACCCGGAGGTCGAAATTAAAGAATTATGGAAAATGATTCAGGTTTATCCCTTAACCTGAAGGGGAAGTTCAGGTTTATCCCTTAACCTGAAAAGGAAATTCAGGTTTATCCCTTAACCTGAAGGGGAAGTGAATTTGATGCAAATGAATGTAAATGGATGCAAATGAATGCATGTAAATGTAAATGAATGCAAATGTATGCAAAATGATGTAAATGAATGCACATGTATGCAAAATGAGAGATTTGTTTGATCCTGCCTGCATACAGAATGTTTTGAAGACAAATTTTCAAAATAATGCCCCACTGTAACTCGGAAAGAAGAATTTGACCAATATTGAAGAAAATATATTGAGGAATTACAAATGATGGAATAGAGGATTTAAGTATAGAAAATTTTCAAATGTTGAGCATTGATGGGCTCTGATAATTCCACACCATCGGCATTAATGAGCAGATATGAATTGTGAGGTAATGCTTCCTCAAAAATATAGGGCCCTTCCCAATTCGATGACCATTTGCCACCTGGGCGGTGCTTGAGATAGGTCGTTGATCTGATCACTAGATCATTGACTCAGAATTTCCTTTGAATGACAAATTTTGCATATTGCCTGGCTATCCTCTGACGATATGATTGAGCATGCTCTACTGCTCTGAGTCTTCTTTCATTGAGCAAATCAAGTTGTATCAGCCGCTGTTGTTGATATTGATCAAGTGATAACTCCAGCAGTGATGCGAACTTCAAGGCAAGTTTCTGAACATGTAGA
The DNA here is from genome assembly GCF_984573655.1 of Nuphar pumila. Lineage (NCBI taxonomy): Eukaryota > Viridiplantae > Streptophyta > Magnoliopsida > Nymphaeales > Nymphaeaceae > Nuphar > Nuphar pumila. Next base: position 49,741,986 of record NC_143265.1, on the reverse strand, counting down.
GGCAGTACTACTTCAGTTTCGTAGACAAGTTCTGACGGAGTAACATTAGTTGGAGTACAAATGGTGGTTCTGTATGCCCATAATGCATCATGGATCTTCTCATGCCAATTATGGCCTGTTTCCAAGGTTCGCTCCAGGATTCGAATCAGAATCTTATTGGTGGCCTCTGCCTGACCATTCCTTTGAGGATAATAAGGAGCGGAGAAACGATGCTGAATTCTGAACTTTAAGTCAAATGTCCTCATTCTCTTATTCTTGAAATGACTCTCATTGTCTGACACGATATCGTGCGGTATGCCGAAACAACAATATTCTTGTGGATGAATAAGACCATGTGTCGACCTTCTATTATACGCAAAGTGATAGCTTCGACCCATTTAGTGAAATATTCTGTTGCGGCAAGAAAATATTTGTAGCTGTTTGAAGCAAGAGGAGTAATGGGGCCTACAACATCAAAAGCCCACATAGAAAATGGCCATGGAGAGATGGCGATTCGCAAATATGTTGCTGGCGCATGAATAGAAGGTGCATGTATCTGGCATAGAGCACACTTCTTCACAAAATGGTAGCAATCTTGCTACATAGTCTTCCAATAATATCATGCCCGGATGATTTGCTTGATAAGAGTTTGGTAGTCGACGCGATCACCGCAAATGCCTTCGTGTACCTCCCGCATGACTTCTTTGGCTTCATCTTCATCTAGGCATCTGGCATATTTAGAACTGAATCCACGATGATAGAGGACATCAGCGAGAATAAAATATTGGGCAGGCGCGTGCCGAATCACTTGTTGCTCTTGTCGAGTGGTATTCTAAGAGAAAGAGACAAATGTCTTCTCCTTGATGGGAGCCTTTCTGAGACTGTCTTCAGCCTGCTCAGACATCATCCTAATCATCATTTTCTTGAACATCTGATATGTAGCAGGATCAATGTCATCTCTATCATTCAGACTCTGTCTTCTGGCAGATCTTGGAGAATCCATTTCTTCTTGTCTGCTTCTAAAATCACTGATGCCCTGATACAGTGGTGTCTTCTTGCTTGATTTGATCTGAACCACTTGGGAATACTGATACTCTCTACAGAATGGATGATTAAATTTCGATGATGAAGATTCAAGATAGAAATGAATATAGAAAAAATATTTGATGAGAATTTGGTAGACAATTGGAAGAACATCCCATTACTATGGATTGGGTCGCCGCTGGAGTCACGACAATTATGTTGTCATTCTTTGCAAGAAGAACGAACAACTGCAAATATGCCTTGTCACTTAGGCGAGGTCATCAAACCAAGAATGAAGAATTTGAAAGATTTTTATTCATTGAAGGGAAAACATGCTTGTATTAATAATAAACTTGAGAAAGAGAGAGCATATAGACAGTCTGCCACCACTCTTAATGATCAGTAGAGACACGAGGACCCGAGAAAAGAGTGAGAATGATGAAATAATCTCAGTCATATCTGGCAGAATGGTATGTTCCAGACCACTGCGCTGATACAAGGTTGAACTCTAGCATAACCCCTGATAGTAGCCGAGCTTCTACGCGCTTTTGTCTCTGAGAAAATTGCCTGACACATCACTCTGGATAGTAGTAGGTACAGAAAAATGGGCCAAGTAGCTTGAACTGCTTGCCATACACATATGTATATTTGGGAAGAAGGCGAGCCCTTCAGTGCACAGAACCATCGCATGCTGATTTCTTTCTCGAGTTGTTCTAGATAATGAGCTGACTTCTGCAAATGCCTCGTACTGTTGATAGATCTCGATCAGGCTCACGTACTCATTCTCATTTTCTTCAATCAGTGGCCAAGACTTGCGCCCTGTCATGCGAGCTACGACATCTTTGGGGTTCAGACCCTTGACATTGATCAGAAACTGGTGCTCTAACGGATCTCCAGGCTGACCGGCTGGTTCAGGCAGTCCCATAATCTCTGAAAATTCATCCATCAGTAGTGTCATCTCGCCCCACGGGAACCAGAACGTGCAAGTGCGCGGATTCCACTGCTCTGCCAGTGCATGAATCAGATTGCTGTTGACTATCAACTTTTCCACTGCAGATGCCAGTTCTAACCCGCAATCGCTCAAGTGGTCCGAAAACATACGAGAGAAGTTTTTGAACCAGACATAGTACCACCGGGGGAAGAAGGGTCCAGTGCTAAGAGATCGATGCTCAGGAAGACTTTGTCGCACCTCGTAGGAGATGTGACCCTCAGGAAAAATAGAATCGAGCTGACTAGATGCCATTGGACTTAGGGACAAGAAGACTGGAATTAGACTTTGGAAAAATACAAGAATTTTGAAAATTGCAGGCAGGATAAAATGAAAGCTGGAAATTCGAAGTCCAGAGGAACGAAAGAATGGAAAATCTCCTGGAGTTTTGAAGAAAAGGTGGATAATTTAGAAAAATCGTCCAGGGTTTTTGAGAAAAAGGAGATATTTCACAAAAGATGAAAAATGAGGTATTTTGGAAAATTGTTCGGTATTTTGGAAAAATTGAAAAAAAATATGAGAAAATAAGGCAAAAGTGACTATCATACATTCAATTACAAACAATTATGCACATACAGCATTTCCTAAGAAGCTGACTCTAAATGCATCGATTTTGAAAGAGCTTTAGGACCCTAATCCTGACTCTAGGCTCAGATCAACTGTGTCCAATCATGCTATGCCGATATACTCGAGCTGAGGCTCGATGTACGTGGCATAAAACTCATCTCCGGGTCTAGGCTTGTGTTTTCCCAACATCCTTGAGCGCCTGCCGATATACGTTGGACTATGGCCCTTGGTACGTGGCAGGGGGGCGTTACCCAAATAAGTGGCCCAGTTGTGAGGCTCTGTCCCGAACTATGGTTCTGGAAGAGAGCCCAGCAACGTGAAGACCGGGTAGACATAGGTGGGGTGGTTTTTGAAATATGATCACATGCAGGCAAACAGAGGGCTCTAAGTCCTAAAGAGATAGAATTTTGAAATTTTTTGAAGAAGCAAACATTGTTTTCATACAAGTCCTAGATTGAGGAGTGTTGTATTTCAGACCTAAGTCTAAGTGAGCATGCATAATTCTCCTCAATATGGTCCTACCAAACCATGCCTAGTCTACATGCAATCCATGTCAGCTGGGTTCAAGTCTAGACTCCTAGGTTCACATGATATCAGAAATTAAAAGCTGACATTCCAAAGAGCCTAATTTTGATAATTGAGCTAAGTTAAAGCACATACTTGATCAGGCGAAGACAGGTCCCATCTCGGTCGCCAAATCTGTTATCATCGCAAAAAAATTTTCCCTCCCTTGCGAGAAAGAAACAAATTTCGCGAGTCAAACTCGACCAAAGTTTTGAAAATTGTTTTGAAAATTTACTCGCCTTCGTTTTGAAAATTTGCGGGAAAATTCCATGGAATGGGATCTGCCTGTCGGTACGAGGTTCAACCGTTCCTGGCGCCTTTACCAGGGGTAATTGAACCAAGGACCAATTATGTGCTTTAACTTGACTCAAATATCTAAATTATGCTCTATTTTTCCTAGAATGCACAAAGAATCAGGCTTGTGCTATGAAATTTTGAAAAATGCAAGTTTGAGAAAATATGATGTTTGCTTTGGAAAATTGAAATATGCTGGAAAAATGATTGGAAAAGTACTTGAAATTGGGATTCCTGGGAAAATCATTGAAGTTCATTGAAAATCAGAAATTTGCATTGGAAAGTGATTTCTCAGGAAAGCTTAAAAATCTGAGAAAATTGGTTTTGAGATTTGAAAACTTGGAATTGATTTTATGAGAAAATGGATTTGAGAAATGCTGGGAAAATCAGGAAATTCATTGGAAAAGGATTTCTGAAAAGGAGAATGAATTCTCAAGAAAACTGGGTTCTCAGGAAAATAGGAAATCTGAGAAAATCGATTTTTGAAAACTTGGGATTTTGAAATTTGAGAATTTTAAAACATTGGAAAATCTTGGTGTGAACTTGGGAAATGCTTTGAAATCTCTTTTGAAAACTCAGGATTTTGAGAAAATCAGATCCTGAGAAAGACTTGAGAATTCTTGAGAAAGCTGAATTTTCTGAAATTGAAATTGGAAAATGAATTTGAGAATAATGCAATTTGAATGATATGAATGAATGAATATGAATTTGAAAAGGGAATTTCATTGAGGAATTGGGAAATCCTTTTAAAACTTTAAAAAATGCAGTGCATTTTGAAGTTAGCCTAAGTGTGTAGGCTGAATGTGGCTAATATGAAGATCTTAAATCTTGGTTTTCTTCGTATTCTGACTATGGCCATAAATACGAATCCCACCAAGTTTATAAACTCCATAAGAGCTTGTTCACGTGCCATTCGTGTAAACCATAGTGAATTTGAAATAATGTGCATGAATCATACATCACATATTAAAATTTTGCAGAAATTAAACTATATGCAATGCAACCCTATTCTAAGCAGAAAAATAACTCTTATTCCAAATTATTACATTTGAGGTTACATTGAATTGAAATAAAAAATAAAAGCTAAGTCTTCTTCTTGAATGTTCCTGCAAAACTAGAAAACAAGGTTAGCACAAAAATGTAGGTTTTTCTGAATTTATCCGAAAATATGGAAAATTATCGGATATTATTCAGATATAAACCCAGAATCATACCCCCTTTGATATAAACATGAGAAATAATGAATAAATTTTGAAAATAAACTTGAAAATTCGAAATTGGGGTCAAAATGACCAAAATACCCCTGATGACCTTGAAATCAGGGTTTTACGAAAGAAGTTTTGTAAATTTTGGAATTTTGAAAATCAAATGAAATAAATCAAACATAATATTATAAGATATGATGATATGCATGAAATTTTGGAGAATTAGAAATGAAAATTTCGAAATTTAGGTCAAAATGACCAAAATACCCCCGATAACAAGACTATGGCCTTGAAACCAGGGTTTTCTGAAATAAATTTTGCAAAATAGAAAAATATGAAATGCAAATGAGATTAAAATTAACCCTAATATGATTCTACATGCTTATGTACATGATAAAAACCCTAACATGGCGAAAATATCATAAAATATCGAATTTAACTTGATTTTCGCTTCTGAATTTAAAGATAAACTAACACATGGAGCAAATGAACTTGGAATTAAACCAAATTTGGCATGGACAACTAAAATAACCCTAGAAACATAATTGATCTCTAAAATATAATTTTTTGTATTTTTAAATATGGAAATTCAAATAAAAACCCTAAATTTTGTGATTTTTGCCTAAAATATTGATTCTAAAGGGGATTTAGGATATCAAACTTCCATAAAAATTTCCCAAATTTTATGGGATGACAGAGGAAAGTAAGGCAAGGATTTTTTCCTTTTACACTTTCTGTCTTTGACCTATGGTCGGAGCTGTACCACTCCGGCAAATCGGATCGGAATCCGGCGACTCTAGTAAATGAAGGAAACAGACAGGTTTCGGTAGAAAATGTGGTAAAAATGGCAGACAGATGGGAAAATGGCTGAAATTGTGGGAAAATGTCCCTGACAAACATAGTAAGATTTTATCTTTTGACACTCTTGGGATTCGGATTACGGTTTGTAAAAGGACACACTGTTATCAGAGACCTAAATCTCTGGAATTTCTGGACATTGGAATCTGTTAGACAGAAAGAGAAAATCCGGGAAAAATAATGAAACAGATCCAAAAATTCCCAAATTTTGGGAAATGATAGGAAATTATGTTAGAAACAACTTTCATGTTGAAAGTTTTTGCAAACTAGCTACAGATTGGGCGGACATGATGCATTAGGGTCTGTCTATACCCTGACAAAGGAAAATCGAGATTTTCCCAGGGGTCTGGAAAATCCGATTTTTTTACAGAGATCAAAACTTCTTGGAAAAATCTTAAAATTTCCAGATCATTAGTAGATTCAATCATGAATCCACTGTAATTTTTTTTAAGATGATTTAAATCTCCTAAATAGGTGATTCTAAAGATTCTTGTCTGCTAAAGCAGAAATTGAAAGTTCCAGAAATGAAAAATCTCGGTTTGGGATTTGATTTATTTAATGGGGTTGCAAAAACCAAATTAAATCAAAATTTCATAAGAAATCAAAGACAAATAATCACAACTATCATGAGATTTTTAGGATTTAAAAATGAAGATACATCCATGAAATAACAACTGGACTCTACGCCTAGATTGAAAACTACAAACTAATAAGCAAACATGGATGAAACTAAGTAAAATACCTATTAAGCAATAACATAAATTAAATATAATGCTTCTACTCAATGAAATCTACATGTAACCAAGAATAAAATCAAAATGATCAGGGAGGTATGATCTTTTGTTTAATGTTGCTCTCGAAATGAGAGATCCAATCTATTGAACGGATGGATCTCTTCATTCACATAGCCCACGCATATGGGACGTAGGTTTTCTTATTCCCTACTATTCAAAACCACAAAGATAACCCATGCATCATCATAGATCTAACTGCACATCATTCTTATGAAAATAAGACTTGCATGTTCCCTTTTAATCATATGATCTTAGTCAAATTTAATGAAAAACATAGTAAAATAGAATGAACTCACCTTGGCACTTTGCTGGAATAAGTTGCAGCCATGGAGATGGTTGAAGCAAAGTAGAGGATGGTGCTGGAGCACCTTGATGTTATTGTGGCTGGTGGCTGCAAGGAATTGGAGGCAAGACTGCTGCTATGGAGAAGCTTCAACAAGAGGATGGCTGACGGATTTGCTGTGGTGATTGTCACCAAGTAAGGCTAGTGGTGGCTGTCAAGGCTGGAGGAGGTAGCTGGAAGTGCAGCAATGGAGGTGGCTGAGCTGCTGTACTCTTGATGGAGAGGGAGATGGCTGCCTTGATGAGGAGAAGATGGAGGTGCTCCTTGGTGGCTTCAATGGCTGGAAGAGATGAACCGGCTGGTGCTCCCCTTGTGGTGGTTGCAAGCTGGTAGGTGGAGCTTCAATGGCTGGAAGAGGTGGTTGGCTGCTATGGTGTGCAGTTGGTGGTGCTGAAGGAAGAAAGTGGGAGTTGCTGTAGGTATAGCAGCAAAGGAGAGAGGGAGAGAGAGAGAGAGAAGGGGTTAGAGAAGAGAGAGACGTTGAATGGGAATCCCCTCTAGCCGTTCTTTTCTTTTTTTCTTTTTATCATAACTTAGGTTTTGATTAACTCAAAACCTAAGTTACTAATAATATTTCATGAAGGAATATACGTGAATGGCTGCAGCCATTGCTTTTGGGGAAAATCCAAAGGGGAATAAGGAAGAAAGGGGAAAGAAGGAAGGGAAGAAAAAGGAAAGAAGAGGGGAAGAAGGAAAGGAAAGAAAGGGGAAGAAAGGAGAGGGAAAGAAGAAGGAGGGGCTGAAAAGACTATACGTGAATGGAGGGAGAGGAAAGAAAGGAGGAAAGAAAGAAAGAAAGAAAAAGAAAGAAAAAGGAAGAAAAAAGAAAGAAAAGAAATAAAGAAGAAAAGAAAAGAAAATAAAAATAAAAAAAAAATATAAAAAAAAAAGAAAATAGAGGAAGAAAGAAAGGAAATGGGAGAAATAGAGGGACTGGATGTTTGGGCGACCACCTTGTGGGTCCCACCTCTCTAAAAAAAAATAAAAATAAAAAATAAATAAAAATCAATAAAAACAAAAAATAAACAAATAAAAAAGAAGCATCTTTTTTTTTTTTAATAAAATAGAAATGCAAATGAATGGGCCATCTCAGAGCGGGTCCAAATTTCAATTTTGAAATTCATTTTGAAGACTAGATGGGTAAAATAGTCTTTTTAGAAAATTTTCTAGACGAAACGAGCTATTTTTGGCAGTTTTTTAAACGAGCTCGGATTTTGAAGTTTAATACCCCGTTGCGAAGCAAATCCAGTGTAGAATTTGAAAATGTAATTTTGAAAGAAATCCAGATTGTTTTTCTCGAGAAAATGCTTTCAACAAAATGAGCTATTTTTGGCAGTTTTTGAAATGAGCTTGAATTTTGAAGTTTAATAGCTCGTTGCAAAGCAAATCCAATGTAGAATTTGAAAATTTAACTTTGAAAGAAATCCATATTGTTTTTCTCGAGAAAATATTTCCAAATTTAGAATCTTGGGGGTAAAAATATCAATTTTGAAAACCCAGGGTTTGAAATTGATTTCTGAAAACTTTTAAAACTCAATCTGGAATGAAATTTATAAAACTGGAGTTCTGGACTTCGAAAATGGAATGAAATGTTATGAAATGCTGAGAAATGATATGAAATGATAAGAAATGACATGAAATGCTATGCAAAATGCTAACCCTGAATGAAGAATTTTGGATATTAGACCCCGATTGACACTTGTACCAGTTCAAAAAGTGTTAAAATTGACAAAATTTGCAAAAAAATGGTTGAAGAAATGATTTTCGAGCTCTGCCAAGCTAGAGTAACACTGAAAATTAAAGTTTGAGCTGGATTCAACTGAAATGAACTGGATTGAGCTGGGTTTTAGAGTTTCAGAACTCAAATGAACTCACCGAACACTGACTCAAATGACCTTTCCAACTGAATTTTCAAGAAAAGCTGCCATTTTTAGAGAAATGGTATGGAATGGTCATTGGAATAAAGTGAATTACGAACCTGAACTGGGTTTGAGCTGAAACAAAGGTCAGTAATACTGAGATGAACTAAAATCGAGGCTCAAATACTGGCTCAACTGACTAAACTCGGCTCAGTTTCAGCTGAAAGAGCTGAAACGGACTAAAATGGGCTCCTGGACACTTGGAAATGGTTTTGAACTGAAATTAGAGCACTTGAACTCCTGGTGAGCTCAAGTTAGACTCTGGGGAACATGACTGACTGGGAATGACTGACTTGGAGACAATTGGCTTGGATTCGAGTGAGAAATGAGCTCATTTTTGAAGAAATGATCCCATTTTGGCAGGAATGGTCAGAAATGAAAATGGTTTATTCATTATGAACTCAGATGTGCTTGAGATGACTGATATTCTAACTGTCTTGAACTGACCAATGAGCTTGGTTGACTCCGACTGACTGGGGTCCGGGATGACCTAGGGGTAAAATGGTAATTTTCCTAATGAAAATGGGTAAAATGCTGATTTTCTGAAACTGACTCGGGGTTTGACTCCTACACTGACCTAACAGGGTTGGCACTACACGAGGAGGGTTGTTTGAGAATGGATGAGGAAAATTTGGGGTGTTTACAGATGCCCCTCTTTGCTACTAAGCCGGCTTGAAGACGTGCTTAGTGGCAAAGAAAAACACACCAAATTTTGGCCATAAAAATGCCCCAGTTTGAAGGATCTGACTAGGTATGAAGAGATTAGCCTTGATGAAAATGGTAGATATGAAATGAAGAATGAAGAAGAGAAATTTACTTCAAAGAAGTGAGATTCAGGTTTTTTTCCCTTAACCTGGATGGGACATGAAATACCTCGTGTAGAAACGAAGCTCAGGTTTAACCCTTAACCTGACCGGAAAATGAAATACCTCATCAAAATGAGGCTCAGGTTTGTACCCTTATCCTGATTGGGCGGAAAATGAAATACCTCATCCGAGGAGGCTCAGGTTTGTACCCTTATCCTGATTGGGCAGAAAATGAAATACCTCATCAAAGGAGGCTCAGGTTTATACCCTTATCCTGATTGGGCGGGGAAATGAAATACCTCATCAAAGGAGGCTCAGGTTTATACCCTTATCCTGATTGGGCAGAAAATGAAATACCTCATCAAAGGAGGCTCAGGTTTGTACCCTTATCCTAATTGGGAAGAAAATGAAATACCTAATCAAAGGAGGCTCAGGTTTATACCCTTATCCTGATTGGGCGGGGAAATGAAATACCTCATCAAAGGAGGCTCAGGTTTATACCCTTATCCTGATTGGGCAGAAAATGAAATACCTCATCAAAGGAGGCTCAGGTTTGTACCCTTATCCTGATTGGGAAGTGAAATAAAAATGGTAAGTTGGATGGTGAATAAGACAATTTTCTTGAAGAGGAATAAGGTGACTCTTTCAACAACACGAAAGATGAATTCTTTCGACAACGCGAAAGATAACAAGGCGATCCAAAGGAACAAGGTGATTCTTTCAACAACGCGAAAGATGACAAGGCGATCCAGAGCAGCAAGGCGATCCTTTTGACAACGCAAAAGATGAATTCTTTCGACAACGCGAAAGATGACAAGGCGATCCAGAGGATCAAGGCGATTCTTTTGACAACGCGAAAGACGACAAGGCGATCCAAAGGAGTAAGGCGATTCTTTTGACAACGCAAAAGATGAATTCTTTCGACAACGCGAAAGATGGAAAAAGGCGATCCAAAGGAACAAGGCGATTCTTTCAACAACGCGAAAGATGACAAGGCGATCCAAAGGAGTAAGGCGATTCTTTTGACAACGCAAAAGATGAATTCTTTCGACAACGCGAAAGATGGGAAAGGCGATCCAAAGGAACAAGGCGATTCTTTCAACAACGCGAAAGATGACAAGGCGATCCAAAGGAGTAAGGCGATTCTTTTGTCAACGCAAAAGATGAATTCTTTCGACAACGCGAAAGATGGAAAAAGGCGATCCAGAGGATCAAGGCGATTCTTTTGACAACGCGAAAGACGACAAGGCGATCCAAAGGAGTAAGGCGATTCTTTTGACAACGCAAAAGATGAATTCTTTCGACAACGCGAAAGATGGAAAAAGGCGATCCAAAGGAACAAGGCGATTCTTTCAACAACGCGAAAGACGACAAGGCGATCCAAAGGAGTAAGGCGATTCTTTTGACAACGCAAAAGATGAATTCTTTCGACAACGCGAAAGATGGGAAAGGCGATCCAAAGGAACAAGGCGATTCTTTCAACAACGCGAAAGATGGAAAAAGGCGATCCAGAGGATCAAGGCGATTCTTTTGACAACGCGAAAGACGACAAGGCGATCCAAAGGAGTAAGGCGATTCTTTTGACAACGCAAAAGATGAATTCTTTCGACAACGCGAAAGATGGAAAAAGGCGATCCAAAGGAACAAGGCGATTCTTTCAACAACGCGAAAGACGACAAGGCGATCCAAAGGAGTAAGGCGATTCTTTTGACAACGCAAAAGATGAATTCTTTCGACAACGCGAAAGATGGGAAAGGCGATCTAAAGGAACAAGGCGATTCTTTCAACAACGCGAAAGATGACAAGGCGATCCAAAGGAGTAAGGCGATTCTTTTGTCAACGCAAAAGATGAATTCTTTCGACAACGCGAAAGATGGAAAAAGGCGATCCAAAGGAACAAGGCGATTCTTTCAACAACGCGAAAGACGACAAGGCGATCCAAAGGAGTAAGGCGATTCTTTTGACAACGCAAAAGATGAATTCTTTCGACAACGCGAAAGATGGGAAAGGCGATCCAAAGGAACAAGGCGATTCTTTCAACAATGCGAAAGATGATAAGGCGATCCAAAGGAGCAAGGCGATTCTTTTGACAACGCTAAAGATGATAAGGCGATCCAAAGGAGTAAGGCGATTCTTTTGACAACGCAAAAGATGAATTCTTTCAACAACGCGAAAGATGGGAAAGGCGATCCAAAGGAACAAGGCGATTCTTTCAACAACGCGAAAGATGATAAGGCGATCCAAAGGAGCAAGGCGATTCTTTTGACAACGCAAAAGATGAATTCTTTCAACAACGCGAAAGATGATAAAGGTTACTCTCTCAAGGAGGTAAAAGGTGATATCAGGATGTGTCAAGATAGACATCGAGCTCTTCACTTCATGTCAAGATAGTAAGAAAATATTGCCAAAATGTTAAAAATTGTTTGTTGATTCAAAATGCTTGAAATTGATGTATATTGGTATGAAAATCTTTCCTCTTTTCTACCTGAAGTATTACCTCCAACTGGGCTTAACTCCGTAGAATCAAGATTCGAATTCAAATTGCTTGCAATTGGCTTTCTTTCAAGGAAGCTATCAATTTCCTTGACATGAGCGGAAAAGAGAGTATTCTTGATATTGTGAGAGCAATTGGTGAAAGAATATTGATAATAGAATTTCACAAAATTAAAGAAGATTCTTTGGCAAATTTGGCAGTCTGATATCCTGGGATTCTTTTCTCATGATGATCTTTCTGCCCACTTTTTTTCTTTATTGGCAGAATTAGAGCTCTCTTGGGCTTTTGGGGATTTTATTACATCATCCTTCATTTTGGAGATGTACTGACTTTTCTCTCTTCTTTTTTTTTGGAAGGGTACGTCACAAACTCCTTCATCTTGGAGATGTTCTGATCCTTCTTTTTCTCTGAGGGATTATATCGACGGTTATTGGCTCATTGGTTGGAAATCTCGTGATGATAGCGGAAATTAAATATCCTTTAGGGTTTGTCGGGAGGCTCATCACAGTCGCCTTCATCTTGACGGTGCTCTGAACTTTCTCTGGAAGGATCCGTCACAAACTCCTTCATCTTGGAGATGATCCAAATCTTCTTTGGCCCCGGGGGTCTACTCGCCTAATTCGCCTTCATCTTGACGACAGTTGAGAGATCCCTTTTGCAGATATTTAATTGCAGCTTTAGGTGATTGAGGAGATATAGAGATTGAATGAATTTTTCTGTATCACCCAAGATATTTCGACTGCTTTATTTTCCAAGAATGATCTTTAAAAATGTGTCATTGACTGCGATCAATACCGATCACTTATGGCTTTGCAACAACATTGAATTTCCTTTTGCTGGCCATATCGAGGATTTATTCTTCATCCTTTTGGTCGGCCAATAGAAAGATTCTGAATTTTAAATCCTTTTTCGCGAAAGCTTTGTCCTTTCGGAAGTAATACTGAAGGTATTCTGAGGTAATGTTTTTGTGCAATTAAAGATTTTGAAATCAGCAAATATTTAATGACAAATCGGCAAAATTTTCTTGAAATCCTTGGTGAGAGCGAGCATCTGAAGCACAACGCAACGCATCCATGACAGAAATTTTCTTCTCCTTTCCCCAAAGGAGAAGATTCAGAATTTGGGAATAGAAATTACTCCTCTCTTCCCTAAAGAGGAGGTGTTTGCAAAACGAACTTTCGAAGAGAAATTAAGCTTTCGTCAAAACTTCCTAACATTAGGCTTCTCTTATAGAAAGGGGGCCGGTAATGGTGAGGTCGGTGAATTGGTCATGAAGGAACGAGTCCATCACACTCTCCCCAAAAAGAGGGTCCTTCATGATGAAATGGCCTAGTATGAAATTATGGTCACAAGGAAAGCGAACTTCCGTCGAAGCTCTCCCTGAATTAAGGGTTCCTTGTATGAAATTGGAATTTTGTTTTGCAAACGGTTCACAAAGACACGAGTCCCTTCAAACTCTCCCTGAAAAGGGGCTAAGTGAACGAATTGGATAGCATGCGAAAAGAACGAACTCCCTCGAACTCTCCCTATAAAAAGGGTCTCTCACAAGAGAAATTTATTGGAATTGGTATTGGATGACCAAAAGGGTCAAATTTTGGAAATTGGAATTTTGAAATTTGATATTTGAAATTGGAAATTGGAAATTGGAAATTAGAAATTGGAAATTGGAAATTGGAAATTGGAAATTGGAAATTGGAAATTGGAAATTGGAAATTGGAAATTGGAAAATGGAAATTGGAAATTGGAAATTGGAAATTGGAAATTGGAAATTGATTGGCTAAAAAGGTCAAAATTGTGAATTGGTTTACTGAGAATGACATGGGTTCTATAGGGATTCCTCTTAAGAACGACATTGGTTCTATTGAGAACGGCATTGGTTTCGCAGGGGTTCGACCTGGGTTCAATAGGGATTCAGCCTAAGAACGACATTGGTTCAATTGAGAACGACATTGGTTCACTAGGAACGACATGGGTTCGATAGGGATTCAGCCTAAGAATGACATTGGTTCAATTGAGAACGACATTGGTTCACTAGGAACAACATGGGTTCGATAGGTATTCAGCCTACGAACAACATTGGTTCAATTGAGAACAACATGGGTTCGATAGGTATTGAGCCTACGAACGACATTGGTTCAATTAAGAACGACATTGGTTCACTAGGAACAACATGGGTTCGATAGGTATTCAGCCTACGAACAACATTGGTTCAATTGAGAACGACATTGGTTCACTAGGAACGGCATGGGTTCGATAGGTATTCAGCCTACGAACGACATTGGTTCAATTAAGAACGACATTGGTTCACTAGGAACGACATGGGTTCGATAGGTATTCAGCCTACGAACGACATTGGTTCAATTAAGAACGACATTGGTTCACTAGAAACGACATGGGTTCGATAGGCATTCAGCCTACGAACGACATTGGTTCAATTAAGAACGACATTGGTTCACTAGGAACACTATCAGTTCAATGAAGAACGAGGACTATTATATAGACTTGGATTGCTTCTATGAACGGTTTCAGGATTATCCCCTTATCCTGAACGGGGATAGAAATTGGATGACTTGGCGGTCGAAATTGAGAATTTTGGTAATTTGAAAATTGGAAATTGGATGACCCGGAGGTCGAAATTAAAGAATTATGGAAAATGATTCAGGTTTATCCCTTAACCTGAAGGGGAAGTTCAGGTTTATCCCTTAACCTGAAAGGGAAATTCAGGTTTATCCCTTAACCTGAAGGGGAAGTGAATTTGATGCAAATGAATGTAAATGGATGCAAATGAATGCATGTAAATGTAAATGAATGCAAATGTATGCAAAATGATGTAAATGAATGCACATGTATGCAAAATGAGAGATTTGTTTGATCCTGCCTGCATACAGAATGTTTTGAAGACAAATTTTCAAAATAATGCCCCACTGTAACTCGGAAAGAAGAATTTGACCAATATTGAAGAAAATATATTGAGGAATTACAAATGATGGAATAGAGGATTTAAGTATAGAAAATTTTCAAATGTTGAGCATTGATGGGCTCTGATAATTCCACACCATCGGCATTAATGAGCAGATATGAATTGTGAGGTAATGCTTCCTCGAAAATATAGGGCCCTTCCCAATTCGATGACCATTTGCCACCCGGGCGGTGCTTGAGATAGGTCGTTGATCTGATCACTAGATCATTGACTCAGAATTTCCTTTGAATGACAAATTTTGCATATTGCCTGGCTATCCTCTGACGATATGATTGAGCATGCTCTACTGCTCTGAGTCTTCTTTCATTGAGCAAATCAAGTTGTATCAGCCGCTGTTGTTGATATTGATCAAGTGATAACTCCAGCAGTGATGCGAACTTCAAGGCAAGTTTCTGAACATGTAGAGGCAGTACTACTTCAGTTTCGTAGACAAGTTCTGACGGAGTAACATTAGTTGGAGTACAAATGGTGGTTCTGTATGCCCATAATGCATCATGGATCTTCTCATGCCAATTATGGCCTGTTTCCAAGGTTCGCTCCAGGATTCGAATCAGAATCTTATTGGTGGCCTCTGCCTGACCATTCCTTTGAGGATAATAAGGAGCGGAGAAACGATGCTGAATTCTGAACTTTAAGTCAAATGTCCTCATTCTCTTATTCTTGAAATGACTCTCATTGTCTGACACGATATCGTGCGGTATGCCGAAACAACAATATTCTTGTGGATGAATAAGACCATGTGTCGACCTTCTATTATACGCAAAGTGATAGCTTCGACCCATTTAGTGAAATATTCTGTTGCGGCAAGAAAATATTTGTAGCTGTTTGAAGCAAGAGGAGTAATGGGGCCTACAACATCAAAAGCCCACATAGAAAATGGCCATGGAGAGATGGCGATTCGCAAATATGTTGCTGGCGCATGAATAGAAGGTGCATGTATCTGGCATAGAGCACACTTCTTCACAAAATGGTAGCAATCTTGCTACATAGTCTTCCAATAATATCATGCCCGGATGATTTGCTTGATAAGAGTTTGGTAGTCGACGCGATCACCGCAAATGCCTTCGTGTACCTCCCGCATGACTTCTTTGGCTTCATCTTCATCTAGGCATCTGGCATATTTAGAACTGAATCCACGATGATAGAGGACATCAGCGAGAATAAAATATTGGGCAGGCGCGTGCCGAATCACTTGTTGCTCTTGTCGAGTGGTATTCTAAGAGAAAGAGACAAATGTCTTCTCCTTGATGGGAGCCTTTCTGAGACTGTCTTCAGCCTGCTCAGACATCATCCTAATCATCATTTTCTTGAACATCTGATATGTAGCAGGATCAATGTCATCTCTATCATTCAGACTCTGTCTTCTGGCAGATCTTGGAGAATCCATTTCTTCTTGTCTGCTTCTAAAATCACTGATGCCCTGATACAGTGGTGTCTTCTTGCTTGATTTGATCTGAACCACTTGGGAATACTGATGCTCTCTACAGAATGGATGATTAAATTTCGATGATGAAGATTCAAGATAGAAATGAATATAGAAAAAATATTTGATGAGAATTTGGTAGACAATTGGAAGAACATCCCATTACTATGGATTGGGTCGCCGCTGGAGTCACGACAATTATGTTGTCATTCTTTGCAAGAAGAACGAACAACTGCAAATATGCCTTGTCACTTAGGCGAGGTCATCAAACCAAGAATGAAGAATTTGAAAGATTTTTATTCATTGAAGGGAAAACATGCTTGTATTAATAATAAACTTGAGAAAGAGAGAGCATATAGACAGTCTGCCACCACTCTTAATGATCAGTAGAGACACGAGGACCCGAGAAAAGAGTGAGAATGATGAAATAATCTCAGTCATATCTGGCAGAATGGTATGTTCCAGACCACTGCGCTGATACAAGGTTGAACTCTAGCATAACCCCTGATAGTAGCCGAGCTTCTACGCGCTTTTGTCTCTGAGAAAATTGCCTGACACATCACTCTGGATAGTAGTAGGTACAGAAAAATGGGCCAAGTAGCTTGAACTGCTTGCCATACACATATGTATATTTGGGAAGAAGGCGAGCCCTTCAGTGCACAGAACCATCGCATGCTGATTTCTTTCTCGAGTTGTTCTAGATAATGAGCTGACTTCTGCAAATGCCTCGTACTGTTGATAGATCTCGATCAGGCTCACGTACTCATTCTCATTTTCTTCAATCAGTGGCCAAGACTTGCGCCCTGTCATGCGAGCTACGACATCTTTGGGGTTCAGACCCTTGACATTGATCAGAAACTGGTGCTCTAACGGATCTCCAGGCTGACCGGCTGGTTCAGGCAGTCCCATAATCTCTGAAAATTCATCCATCAGTAGTGTCATCTCGCCCCACGGGAACCAGAACGTGCAAGTGCGCGGATTCCACTGCTCTGCCAGTGCATGAATCAGATTGCTGTTGACTGTCAACTTTTCCACTGCAGATGCCAGTTCTAACCCGCAATCGCTCAAGTGGTCCGAAAACATACGAGAGAAGTTTTTGAACCAGACATAGTACCACCGGGGGAAGAAGGGTCCGGTGCTAAGAGATCGATGCTCAGGAAGACTTTGTCGCACCTCGTAGGAGATGTGACCCTCAGGAAAAATAGAATCGAGCTGACTAGATGCCATTGGACTTAGGGACAAGAAGACTGGAATTAGACTTTGGAAAAATACAAGAATTTTGAAAATTGCAGGCAGGATAAAATGAAAGCTGGAAATTCGAAGTCCAGAGGAACGAAAGAATGGAAAATCTCCTGGAGTTTTGAAGAAAAGGTGGATAATTTAGAAAAATCGTCCAGGGTTTTTGAAAAAAAGGAGATATTTCACAAAAGATGAAAAATGAGGTATTTTGGAAAATTGTTCGGTATTTTGGAAAAATTGAAAAAAAATATGAGAAAATAAGGCAAAAGTGACTATCATACATTCAATTACAAACAATTATGCACATACAGCATTTCCTAAGAAGCTGACTCTAAATGCATCGATTTTGAAAGAGCTTTAGGACCCTAATCCTGACTCTAGGCTCAGATCAACTGTGTCCAATCATGCTATGCCGATATACTCGAGCTGAGGCTCGATGTACGTGGCATAAAACTCATCTCCGGGTCTAGGCTTGTGTTTTCCCAACATCCTTGAGCGCCTGCCGATATACGTTGGACTATGGCCCTTGGTACGTGGCAGGGGGGCGTTACCCAAATAAGTGGCCCAGTTGTGAGGCTCTGTCCCGAACTATGGTTCTGGAAAAGAGCCCAGCAACGTGAAGACCGGGTAGACATAGGTGGGGTGGTTTTTGAAATATGATCACATGCAGGCAAACAGAGGGCTCTAAGTCCTAAAGAGATAGAATTTTGAAATTTTTTGAAGAAGCAAACATTGTTTTCATACAAGTCCTAGATTGAGGAGTGTTGTATTTCAGACCTAAGTCTAAGTGAGCATGCATAATTCTCCTCAATATGGTCCTACCAAACCATGCCTAGTCTACATGCAATCCATGTCAGCTGGGTTCAAGTCTAGACTCCTAGGTTCACATGATATCAGAAATTAAAAGCTGACATTCCAAAGAGCCTAATTTTGATAATTGAGCTAAGTTAAAGCACATACTTGATCAGGCGAAGACAGGTCCCATCTCGGTCGCCAAATCTGTTATCATCGCAAAAAAATTTTCCCTCCCTTGCGAGAAAGAAACAAATTTCGCGAGTCAAACTCGACCAAAGTTTTGAAAATTGTTTTGAAAATTTACTCGCCTTCGTTTTGAAAATTTGCGGGAAAATTCCATGGAATGGGATCTGCCTGTCGGTACGAGGTTCAACCGTTCCTGGCGCCTTTACCAGGGGTAATTGAACCAAGGACCAATTATGTGCTTTAACTTGACTCAAATATCTAAATTATGCTCTATTTTTCCTAGAATGCACAAAGAATCAGGCTTGTGCTATGAAATTTTGAAAAATGCAAGTTTGAGAAAATATGATGTTTGCTTTGGAAAATTGAAATATGCTGGAAAAATGATTGGAAAAGTACTTGAAATTGGGATTCCTGGGAAAATCATTGAAGTTCATTGAAAATCAGAAATTTGCATTGGAAAGTGATTTCTCAGGAAAGCTTAAAAATCTGAGAAAATTGGTTTTGAGATTTGAAAACTTGGAATTGATTTTATGAGAAAATGGATTTGAGAAATGCTGGGAAAATCAGGAAATTCATTGGAAAAGGATTTCTGAAAAGGAGAATGAATTCTCAAGAAAACTGGGTTCTCAGGAAAATAGGAAATCTGAGAAAATCGATTTTTGAAAACTTGGGATTTTGAAATTTGAGAATTTTAAAACATTGGAAAATCTTGGTGTGAACTTGGGAAATGCTTTGAAATCTCTTTTGAAAACTCAGGATTTTG
Source organism: Nuphar pumila (assembly GCF_984573655.1). Lineage (NCBI taxonomy): Eukaryota > Viridiplantae > Streptophyta > Magnoliopsida > Nymphaeales > Nymphaeaceae > Nuphar > Nuphar pumila. The sequence goes on along the minus strand of NC_143265.1, from coordinate 49,722,766 downwards.
AGAAAATCAGATCCTGAGAAAGACTTGAGAATTCTTGAGAAAGCTGAATTTTCTGAAATTGAAATTGGAAAATGAATTTGAGAATAATGCAATTTGAATGATATGAATGAATGAATATGAATTTGAAAAGGGAATTTCATTGAGGAATTGGGAAATCCTTTTAAAACTTTAAAAAATGCAGTGCATTTTGAAGTTAGCCTAAGTGTGTAGGCTGAATGTGGCTAATATGAAGATCTTAAATCTTGGTTTTCTTCGTATTCTGACTATGGCCATAAATACGAATCCCACCAAGTTTATAAACTCCATAAGAGCTTGTTCACGTGCCATTCGTGTAAACCATAGTGAATTTGAAATAATGTGCATGAATCATACATCACATATTAAAATTTTGCAGAAATTAAACTATATGCAATGCAACCCTATTCTAAGCAGAAAAATAACTCTTATTCCAAATTATTACATTTGAGGTTACATTGAATTGAAATAAAAAATAAAAGCTAAGTCTTCTTCTTGAATGTTCCTGCAAAACTAGAAAACAAGGTTAGCACAAAAATGTAGGTTTTTCTGAATTTATCCGAAAATATGGAAAATTATCGGATATTATTCAGATATAAACCCAGAATCATACCCCCTTTGATATAAACATGAGAAATAATGAATAAATTTTGAAAATAAACTTGAAAATTCGAAATTGGGGTCAAAATGACCAAAATACCCCTGATGACCTTGAAATCAGGGTTTTACGAAAGAAGTTTTGTAAATTTTGGAATTTTGAAAATCAAATGAAATAAATCAAACATAATATTATAAGATATGATGATATGCATGAAATTTTGGAGAATTAGAAATGAAAATTTCGAAATTTAGGTCAAAATGACCAAAATACCCCCGATAACAAGACTATGGCCTTGAAACCAGGGTTTTCTGAAATAAATTTTGCAAAATAGAAAAATATGAAATGCAAATGAGATTAAAATTAACCCTAATATGATTCTACATGCTTATGTACATGATAAAAACCCTAACATGGCGAAAATATCATAAAATATCGAATTTAACTTGATTTTCGCTTCTGAATTTAAAGATAAACTAACACATGGAGCAAATGAACTTGGAATTAAACCAAATTTGGCATGGACAACTAAAATAACCCTAGAAACATAATTGATCTCTAAAATATAATTTTTTGTATTTTTAAATATGGAAATTCAAATAAAAACCCTAAATTTTGTGATTTTTGCCTAAAATATTGATTCTAAAGGGGATTTAGGATATCAAACTTCCATAAAAATTTCCCAAATTTTATGGGATGACAGAGGAAAGTAAGGCAAGGATTTTTTCCTTTTACACTTTCTGTCTTTGACCTATGGTCGGAGCTGTACCACTCCGGCAAATCGGATCGGAATCCGGCGACTCTAGTAAATGAAGGAAACAGACAGGTTTCGGTAGAAAATGTGGTAAAAATGGCAGACAGATGGGAAAATGGCTGAAATTGTGGGAAAATGTCCCTGACAAACATAGTAAGATTTTATCTTTTGACACTCTTGGGATTCGGATTACGGTTTGTAAAAGGACACACTGTTATCAGAGACCTAAATCTCTGGAATTTCTGGACATTGGAATCTGTTAGACAGAAAGAGAAAATCCGGGAAAAATAATGAAACAGATCCAAAAATTCCCAAATTTTGGGAAATGATAGGAAATTATGTTAGAAACAACTTTCATGTTGAAAGTTTTTGCAAACTAGCTACAGATTGGGCGGACATGATGCATTAGGGTCTGTCTATACCCTGACAAAGGAAAATCGAGATTTTCCCAGGGGTCTGGAAAATCCGATTTTTTTACAGAGATCAAAACTTCTTGGAAAAATCTTAAAATTTCCAGATCATTAGTAGATTCAATCATGAATCCACTGTAATTTTTTTTTAAGATGATTTAAATCTCCTAAATAGGTGATTCTAAAGATTCTTGTCTGCTAAAGCAGAAATTGAAAGTTCCAGAAATGAAAAATCTCGGTTTGGGATTTGATTTATTTAATGGGGTTGCAAAAACCAAATTAAATCAAAATTTCATAAGAAATCAAAGACAAATAATCACAACTATCATGAGATTTTTAGGATTTAAAAATGAAGATACATCCATGAAATAACAACTGGACTCTACGCCTAGATTGAAAACTACAAACTAATAAGCAAACATGGATGAAACTAAGTAAAATACCTATTAAGCAATAACATAAATTAAATATAATGCTTCTACTCAATGAAATCTACATGTAACCAAGAATAAAATCAAAATGATCAGGGAGGTATGATCTTTTGTTTAATGTTGCTCTCGAAATGAGAGATCCAATCTATTGAACGGATGGATCTCTTCATTCACATAGCCCACGCATATGGGACGTAGGTTTTCTTATTCCCTACTATTCAAAACCACAAAGATAACCCATGCATCATCATAGATCTAACTGCACATCATTCTTATGAAAATAAGACTTGCATGTTCCCTTTTAATCATATGATCTTAGTCAAATTTAATGAAAAACATAGTAAAATAGAATGAACTCACCTTGGCACTTTGCTGGAATAAGTTGCAGCCATGGAGATGGTTGAAGCAAAGTAGAGGATGGTGCTGGAGCACCTTGATGTTATTGTGGCTGGTGGCTGCAAGGAATTGGAGGCAAGACTGCTGCTATGGAGAAGCTTCAACAAGAGGATGGCTGACGGATTTGCTGTGGTGATTGTCACCAAGTAAGGCTAGTGGTGGCTGTCAAGGCTGGAGGAGGTAGCTGGAAGTGCAGCAATGGAGGTGGCTGAGCTGCTGTACTCTTGATGGAGAGGGAGATGGCTGCCTTGATGAGGAGAAGATGGAGGTGCTCCTTGGTGGCTTCAATGGCTGGAAGAGATGAACCGGTTGGTGCTCCCCTTGTGGTGGTTGCAAGCTGGTAGGTGGAGCTTCAATGGCTGGAAGAGGTGGTTGGCTGCTATGGTGTGCAGTTGGTGGTGCTGAAGGAAGAAAGTGGGAGTTGCTGTAGGTATAGCAGCAAAGGAGAGAGGGAGAGAGAGAGAGAGAAGGGGTTAGAGAAGAGAGAGACGTTGAATGGGAATCCCCTCTAGCCGTTCTTTTCTTTTTTTCTTTTTATCATAACTTAGGTTTTGATTAACTCAAAACCTAAGTTACTAATAATATTTCATGAAGGAATATACGTGAATGGCTGCAGCCATTGCTTTTGGGGAAAATCCAAAGGGGAATAAGGAAGAAAGGGGAAAGAAGGAAGGGAAGAAAAAGGAAAGAAGAGGGGAAGAAGGAAAGGAAAGAAAGGAGAGGGAAAGAAGAAGGAGGGGCTGAAAAGACTATACGTGAATGGAGGGAGAGGAAAGAAAGGAGGAAAGAAAGAAAGAAAGAAAAAGAAAGAAAAAGGAAGAAAAAAGAAAGAAAAGAAATAAAGAAGAAAAGAAAAGAAAATAAAAATAAAAAAAAAATATAAAAAAAAAAGAAAATAGAGGAAGAAAGAAAGGAAATGGGAGAAATAGAGGGACTGGATGTTTGGGCGACCACCTTGTGGGTCCCACCTCTCTAAAAAAAAATAAAAATAAAAAATAAATAAAAATCAATAAAAACAAAAAATAAACAAATAAAAAAGAAGCATCTTTTTTTTTTTTAATAAAATAGAAATGCAAATGAATGGGCCATCTCAGAGCGGGTCCAAATTTCAATTTTGAAATTCATTTTGAAGACTAGATGGGTAAAATAGTCTTTTTAGAAAATTTTCTAGACGAAACGAGCTATTTTTGGCAGTTTTTTAAACGAGCTCGGATTTTGAAGTTTAATACCCCGTTGCGAAGCAAATCCAGTGTAGAATTTGAAAATGTAATTTTGAAAGAAATCCAGATTGTTTTTCTCGAGAAAATGCTTTCAACAAAATGAGCTATTTTTGGCAGTTTTTGAAATGAGCTTGAATTTTGAAGTTTAATAGCTCGTTGCAAAGCAAATCCAATGTAGAATTTGAAAATTTAACTTTGAAAGAAATCCATATTGTTTTTCTCGAGAAAATATTTCCAAATTTAGAATCTTGGGGGTAAAAATATCAATTTTGAAAACCCAGGGTTTGAAATTGATTTCTGAAAACTTTTAAAACTCAATCTGGAATGAAATTTATAAAACTGGAGTTCTGGACTTCGAAAATGGAATGAAATGTTATGAAATGCTGAGAAATGATATGAAATGATAAGAAATGACATGAAATGCTATGCAAAATGCTAACCCTGAATGAAGAATTTTGGATATTAGACCCCGATTGACACTTGTACCAGTTCAAAAAGTGTTAAAATTGACAAAATTTGCAAAAAAATGGTTGAAGAAATGATTTTCGAGCTCTGCCAAGCTAGAGTAACACTGAAAATTAAAGTTTGAGCTGGATTCAACTGAAATGAACTGGATTGAGCTGGGTTTTAGAGTTTCAGAACTCAAATGAACTCACCGAACACTGACTCAAATGACCTTTCCAACTGAATTTTCAAGAAAAGCTGCCATTTTTAGAGAAATGGTATGGAATGGTCATTGGAATAAAGTGAATTACGAACCTGAACTGGGTTTGAGCTGAAACAAAGGTCAGTAATACTGAGATGAACTAAAATCGAGGCTCAAATACTGGCTCAACTGACTAAACTCGGCTCAGTTTCAGCTGAAAGAGCTGAAACAGACTAAAATGGGCTCCTGGACACTTGGAAATGGTTTTGAACTGAAATTGGAGCACTTGAACTCCTGGTGAGCTCAAGTTAGACTCTGGGGAACATGACTGACTGGGAATGACTGACTTGGAGACAATTGGCTTGGATTCGAGTGAGAAATGAGCTCATTTTTGAAGAAATGATCCCATTTTGGCAGGAATGGTCAGAAATGAAAATGGTTTATTCATTATGAACTCAGATGTGCTTGAGATGACTGATATTCTACTGTCTTGAACTGACCAATGAGCTTGGTTGACTCCGACTGACTGGGGTCCGGGATGACCTAGGGGTAAAATGGTAATTTTCCTAATGAAAATGGGTAAAATGCTGATTTTCTGAAACTGACTCGGGGTTTGACTCCTACACTGACCTAACAGGGTTGGCACTACACGAGGAGGGTTGTTTGAGAATGGATGAGGAAAATTTGGGGTGTTTACACATACCAATCGGGGTCTTGAAAGCAGTCCTATAAGCCCATAAGGCATCATCAAGGCGCTGAGACCAATCCTTGCGGTCTGGTCTGACTGTCTTTTCAAGAATCCTCTTTATCTCCCTGTTAGAGACCTCAACTTGGCCACTGGTTTGTGGGTGGTAAGGTGTAGCAATCCGATGATGCACAGAATATTTCCTAAGTAAGGAAGCTACCTGCACATTACGAAAGTGCGTACCACCATCACTGATGATCGCTCTAGGAACTCCGAACCGACTAAAAATGTTGTGCTTGATAAATCGAAGCACCTCTTTATGATCATTGGTCCGGGTGGCCACAGCCTCGGCCCATTTTGAAACATAATCAACCGCCACTAAAATATATGTAAATCTAAACGATGGCGGAAAAGGACCCATGAAATCAATGCCCCAAACATAAAAAATCTCCACAATCAGAATAGGTAAAAGAGGCATCATGTCGCGCTTGGTAATGCGACCTGTTTGCTGACATCGCAAACACTTCCTATAGAATTCGTGAGCATCTCTATGAAGTGTGGGCCACCAAAATCCAGACTGAAGGACCTTTGCGGCGGTCTTCCGACTAGAAAAATGACCCCCACAAGCTAAAGAATGACAAAAAGATAAAATGGAATGATACTCTTCTTCGGGCACACATCTCTGAATCATCTGGTCCGGGCATGATCTAAATAATTCTAGTTCCTCCCAAAAATAATGCTTCACTTGCGCAAAAAATCTATCTCTCTCATTCCGGTTCCAGTGCGCAGGATACTCTCTAGTAACCAGGAAATTTATGATATCCGCGAACCAGGGTAAATGCTTGACATGAAATAACTGCTCATCCGGAAAAAAATCAACAATCTGTCCTTGATCAATAGATGAATCTATAGTCAGTCTGGACAGATGATCTGCTACAAGATTCTTACATCCACTCTTATCTCGAATCTCGAGATCAAATTCTTGTAACAGAAGAATCCAACGAATGAGACGCAGTTTAGCATTCTTTTTACTCATCAAATATCTCAATGCAGCATGATCTGAGTAAATGATAACTTTGGAGCCTAACAAATATGATCGAAACTTCTCAAGTGCAAATACAACGGCTAGTAACTCCTCAGTGGTAGTATAATGCATTTGTGTGTCAGAAAGAGTCCTACTAGCATAATGAATAACATGAGATCGTTTCTCAACCTTCTGACCTAAAATTGCTCCAACCGCGTAATCTGAAGCGTCACACGTAATCTCAAAGGGCACTGACCACTCAGGCGATCTGAGAATAGGAGCAGTGGTCAGTGCTTCCTTTAGGGCTAAGAATGCCTTCAGACAGGCATCATCAAACACAAACGACTGGTCTTTCGACAACAGGTTACACAACGGTCTAGAAATCTGACTAAAATCCTTAATGAACCGTCTATAGAAACCTGCATGCCCTAAAAATGAACGCACTTGCCTCACAGAGGTCGGTGGAGCTAATTTGACAATGGTCTCCACTTTGGCCTTATCGACCTCAATACCTTTCTCGGACACAATATGTCCAAGAACAATCCCCTGCTGTACCATGAAATGACTCTTTTCCCAACTCAGCACTAGATTTGTCTCTCTACAGCGCTAAAGTACACAAGATAACTTTTGGAGACAATCGTCAAAAGAAGAGCCATAAACCGAGAAATCATCCATGAAAATCTCAAGAACATCATCCATCATGTTGGAGAAAATTGCCATCATACATCTCTGAAATGTAGCCGGGGCATTACAAAGCCCAAACGACATCCTCCTATACGCAAATGTACCATAGGGACAGGTAAATGTCGTCTTATCCTGATCCTCGGGATGAACTGCCACCTGGTTATATCCGGAATATCCATCTAAAAAGCAATAATATTGCTGGCCTGCAAGTCTTTCTAAAATCTGGTCGATGAACGGTAACGGGAAATGATCCTTCCTAGTTGCACTGTTCAACTTCCTATAGTCAATACATACTCGCCATCCCGTAGTAGTCCTCATGGGAATGCTCTCTCCTTTCTCATTCTTCTCCACAGTGAGCCCAGACTTTTTGGGAACAACCTGGGTAGGACTCACCCACTGACTGTCGGAGATGGGATAAATAATCCCAGCATCTAACAATTTAACTACTTCCTTCTTCACCACTTCTTTCATGTGAGGATTTAGTCTTCTTTGCGCTTCTCTTGAGGGTTTAGCTCCCTCATCCATAATGATCCGATGCATACAAAAGGAGGGGTCAATCCCCTTCAAATCCGCAACAGACCATCCAATAGCTTCCTTGTGCTCATGCAAGACCTGTAACAATTGATGCTCCTGTGAATCTGTCAGGTCTGCAGAAATAATAACTGGGAGAGTCTGCTCTTTTCCTAAAAAAACATACTTGAGTGAAGCTGGTAAAGGCTTCAACTCCAACTCTGGGGGACTCTCTATCGATGGTTTTGCGGGCTTCTCAGCTAACTCTGGAAGTGGTTCGAAATGCCAAGTCCAACTAACATTATCTGTCTCACTATCTATCATATCAAGGCGATCCTCTTTGAATGATTCATCAACCTCTTCTTGAGGTGGATCACTCAATAACCAAGCATGCTCAGCTTCTATAAGATCCTGAATGATATCAACCTCAAAAGAAGCTTCCTCAGTATCAGACTCCATCGATGCACAAAAAATGTTCAGCCTCATTTTCCTATTTCCAAATGAAACATCCATCTCACCAGTGCGGCAATTAATGCACACATTGGCAATAGCTAGGAAAGGGCGACCAAGAATAATTGGAGTCTGTCTGATGCTATCAACTCCCTCCATATCTAATATCACGAAGTCGACAGGGATATAACAATCCTCCACCTTGACTAAAACATATTCAAGTATCCCTCTCGGAACCTTAATCGATCTATTCGCAAGCTGAAGCATCATAGGTGTAGGTTTCATCTCTTTCAATCCAAATTTGTCATAGAAGAAACCCGGCAAAATGTTAACACTTGCCCCAAGGTCAAGCAAAGCACGCTCAACAGTGATGTTTCCTATGACACATGAGATGATAGGGGTCCCTGGGTCCTTAAGTTTAGGTGGGGTTTGGTGTTGTAATACTGCGCTTATCTGCTCAGTCAAATATATTTTTTTCTGCGCATGGGACCTCAACTTCCTTTTCTGCGTACAAAGCTCTTTGAGGAACTTTGCATATGCAGGGACTTGCTGAATGACATCTAGTAAGGGGAGGTTTATCTGAACGTGCTTGAATATCTCAAGCATCTCTTGCATGTTTACTCCCGACTTACCTAGTACTCTCGGTTTCTCTAACGCCTCAGGAAAGGGGGCTTTGGGAATATGGGTTGTGGAAGGCTCAAATGGAAGAATCCTCTCGCTTTCCTGAGGTAAAACATTAGGGACAGGCTGCTTCTTACTTATCTTCTCTCTTTCTTCTGCAGCCTCCCTTGAATGGTACTGCTTTCCACTTCAAAGGGTTACTACTGCTTGAGCCTGCTCTTGATGTGTATCTGTCATATGCAAACTCTTCAGAGGTTCTTTACCCCTAGGGTTAACTATGGGCTGGCTAGGCAATGCCCCCTCACTTCTTCTGCTAAGTGCCTCTGCAAGTTGCCCCATTTGGGTTTCTAATTTTGCAATAGACTGGGTATGTGAGCTCAAATTCGCCTTAATATCTGAAAATGCTTGTAACATCTTGTCCTCAAAAGACTGACTATGCGAAGGCTCCTGAAAATGGGGTTGAGTATAAGCAGGTTGGGATGGAGGATCATTGGATCTGTGAAATCCAGGTGTATAACCACCTTGCCTGGATTGACTCTAGGAAGGGTTAGGGGCTTGGGCCTGTGAGTTACGCCATGAGAAATTTGGATGGTTTCTCCAGCCCGGGTTGTAAGTATTGGCAAATGGATTGGATGCGGGCCTAGCAAAGGTTTAAGCCATCTGAGCTTGCTCTTGGACAAACTCAGGGTACTGTGGCGCAACTGGACACTGGAGAACATGATGTGCAGGATTCGCACACAACGCACACACCTGCATGGCAGGAGAGGGACCCAACAACAACTGATCTAATTTCTGGGACAGTTGGTCTACCTTGTTGCTCAACTCAAGGTTTATCCCTATCTCGAAAATACCTGCCTTCTTAGCGCTATTCTGTACAGGTGCAACTCTATCAGACCGTGAAGCTGTCGCATGGTGCATCGAATTCTCGCTTAATGTCTCAAAGAGCAACCACGCTTCATCCTCACTTTTGAGCATGAAAGTGCCCCCACATGCGGCATCAACCATTTGACGATTCTTCTCAGTAAGACCGTCATAGAAATATTGCACCAGTTGCCATCGAGGCACCTGGTGGTGGGGACACTTGCGGAGAAGATCCTTCATCCTCTCCCAAGTCTCGTGGAACAGTTCCCTCTCTATTTGCGAAAAGCTGGTGATGGCCTTTCGATACTGGTTCATCTTACCAATTGGGAAATATTTTTTTAAAAATTCTCTTTGCATATGTTCCCATGTGGTAATTCGAACTGTATCTAACGCCTTCAGCCAGTGTTTGGCTTTATCCTTCAGAGAGAAGGGAAACAGGGTCAACCTCATAGCATCATCTCCAAAATTGTTGATTCTCACTGTGGAACAAATCTCTAAGAATTCGTCGAGATGACGATATGGGTCTTCATTGCTAAGGCCATAAAATGAAGGTAGCATCTGAATCACACTGGCCTTTATCTCAAACTGATTCGCTCCTACATCAGGTCTTGTGATGCAAAAGGCGGGAGTATAGGTGTTAGGCATGAAGTACTCCCTAAGAGGATGAGTAATCTGCTGATTCTCAGCCATGGTTGCAGATCTTTGGGCTCTCCTAATAAGGGACTCGGGGTCCTCAATCGGCTCTACCAGCTCAGGGTCAAGTGAGCGTCGCCCTTGCATACACCTCGTAGTAGACCGGTGTAGCTCACGTCCTAACTTTGGGTTTTCTACCTAACTAACCCACTAAGTGGCCAAACCACGCAAACCACACAACGAATAAACTAAAAACAACAAAAACTAAACAATCACCACGCAAGTAAACAAAACAGAGATGATGCAAAAGAAATATAAAGTCTATGTGTATGGTACCAATCGTACACAGTCACCTCTAAGGGAATCCTAGTAGGTGGGCTGTGCAGAAAAGTAAGCTCGTCTCTAAGATATGCACATACGTGGTTCTAAACTTAAATGCAAACAAACACTAGGCAATAAAGCGAATACTAATATTACGCCGTTCCCCGGCAACGGCGCCAAAAATTTGATGTCTTCTTTTAAATCGTTGTAATTTTGAAAAGATTTTTATATGAAAAACATGTGAAAACCAAACATCAAATAATAAAAACCGGTTCTCACTAGTGGATGAGACCGGGTCGAACTCAGGGAACGAGAATATTTTGTATTCAAGTACACAAATCTAAACTAACCTTTATTGCCGGATTATTGAAATGTAAAAAAAATGTTCAAGAAAAGTAAAAACAACTAACTATTACAACAAATGAATACCCTTCGCAGAGGGTGTAAAGTGCAATATTTACAAACCCAATTAAATTCTTAATTCTTAAACTGAAAAGTAAAATTCTTCTATTCTTTCACTTCGTGTGTCGTGTAATCACTTCTGCTCCACTCCTGCGTTATCCTGCACAAATCAAATGAACACGAGCAGTACAAGAGCGAAAAGTAGAAACAGTGCTAAACGAAGAATACTAAAACAATGAAAAGTAAAATAAACAAAATGACAATAACTAGATAAACCTAATGACAATTAACTAAGTAATTCTAAGACTAAAAGTATTATTAAAAACAACTAATTAGTCTAGTACAACTAAGTAAGTTTTATGATCTAATATTGAGTAAGCTAGTTTACTTTACTAATCAATCACTCTAACAATTCCTAGTTACTTAACTAATTCAAACAAGCTTATTCTACTAATCCTAAATGAATTGATACACTAACAACTCACTATTTATTTCATTAAGCAACTTTATTCAACTAAGTAATTAAAAGTACAAATTACTTGTATTACTCAAATCTGCCAACAACTAATCTAATCTATTCACTTAACTAACAATTAACAACTCAATGATCTAATCATATCAATTAACACACATCATTTGATCTGTAATAGACTCAGTAATTTGTTGATTTGAATTAAGAATTTTATATGTAGCACTTTGCTGGAAAGTATTAAACCATCATAAGACTGATGTAGAAATCAGTAACTCTCGGATCCATACATCAGATCAATCATTCCAAACAATACTGGTTGAAATTCTAAACAGCAACTACTAGTAGATGAGCTAAAACAACAATGTAAAAACAACCAAACTCAGTAAACTAATAATCCTGATTATTAAAAATCAGATAGATCTTCAAAATTGTGAAATCACATTAATCAGTCAAACTGATCCAACGATCAGTAGCTTGTTACTTTTAATCCAGTGATTAGAAATCAACCAAAATGTCTGAACAACATTCATCTTTTAATATCTGATCCACAAATTTCAGACATTCACTCAGTAATTGAAAAATCAGATATTCAATTGATGAATCGGTAAACACTCAATCGGATTTTACAATTGCTCGCCGGAAAAATCTTTAAACAGCAATCCACCATTGGAAACGCAGTAAACATCGGGACATCATACAAAAATCCATCCAGATCTCCGGTGATCTCTTTCTCTGATGTAAAAAAATGATGATCAGTTAAAAACAAAACAATAAAAGAGATCCATATATCCGATCGAATGAAATCAAAAATTTAGTTGATCGAATTATGTCATTTTCACCGCCAAACACAAATGCTACTCCTTCAAGTGCAGACGATAATTGATCAAATGATCAATTATCTCTCAAGTACTCAGCTCTGTTGCTGGAAATTACTCAATCAATTTTTGGAAAAACAAATCAATTATCAAGATGCTCAAAATACAGCAGAACAAAACATTTTGCAGAAGAGAAAAAGAAAAAAAACTAAATTCTAAAACACAGGATTAAACGAAATTTAATCTAACATTTTTTTTCATTTTGATTTTGAGTAAGTGACTGAATTATTCTACTGAGAGATGAAAAAAAATTGAATGGAAGAAGAAATGAGAAGAGAGGAGAGAAGAAGATGAAGAAGAATTGGAAGAAGTAAACTTACCGTGAAATGAGGAAAGAGGTGGCCTCCACCTCGTGCGCTGCCACCGATTGAGGAAGCTCCCTGCCACCGGATGAAGAAGATAGGCTGATGGAAGAAGAAGAAGAAGTAGCAGGAGATGGAAAAATCCGGCAACTGGGAAAAAGGGAACAAGGGAAGAAAATCAGAGGGAGAAGAGGAAATTTTGGCGCACAAAATGAAAAGCCCCGATTTCTTCTGTTTTTGGGTTTTTAAAGAGCTCAAACCAGCTGGAACCGGTTTGTAACAGAAAATTTTCAGTTTAAAAAAATCCAAACCGGTTCCAGCTGGTTTGGTTATTATTTTTTTTAGTTTTCTTTTAGAAATACAAGCCGGTTTGTGTTATTATTATTTTTTTCAATTTTCCAAAAATTACAAACCGTGTAATGGTTTGTTTTTATATTTATTTTTTTTTCATTTTTTTTTTTAAAGTAAAGAAAACCGTATAAATCGGTTTATTATGAAAATTTTCAAAAACAAAACTATTTATTTATAAAGAAACTCAAAAACTAATCTAACTATATATATATATATATATATATATATATATATATATATTTTTTTTCTTTTCTAAAAAAAAACAAACACTTAAAATGAATATAAAACTATTTTTCTCCATTTTTTTTATTTTTTCTTTTTAATAAAAACTAAAACCAAACTACAAAAACTAAAATAGGCATAAAAATGTAAAATAAAATATTTTTCATGCATTTTCTAGTTTTAAATCATTTTAGCACATTTACTCGAAAACTAACATAAAATTGGGTTTTTGAAACATTATTTTATAAAAGCATGCATATTTAAATGTTAATTAACCCTGATTTATATGCATGATCAACATTCTTTATTGACTTAGTATATATAGCATAGTATTAGTTTAGTATGTATTAAAGTGGAGTAGAATTTGTAAAACCGAGTGGTATGTTTTTAGGAAAGTCCATGAAGTGGATTATGTTTTCATTAGTGGTAGTTGATATTCTAGTTAGTTGTCTAAATTAACTATGTTAGGTTTTTGTGTTAATTTCTTAAATATCAATTTTAGAGATTAGTCCTTATTTGTTAGGTGTTTAATTTAATTAGTTGTCAATCTTAGCTAGCATAGTTAGTCTCTAAGGTGGCGTGGACCCAAGTCAAAGCCCTATCCTAAACCGTAACCCTAACCGTACCCTAACAAACCCTTAGGTAGTTATTTAACCCTAGTTAGTATTTAACCTTAGTCGCTCTAGTTAGTTCCTAACCCTAGCTAACTTGACCGTAGGTTATTGTTTGTTTCTATTAGGTTTTAGAATTAAGCTTTATTTAATTAATTAGTTAGTAGTTATATTAGCTAGTGTATATTCGAATTAATTATTTTCAGTTAGATAGTTAGTCTAAGTAGAATTGTAACTTAGTTAGGATATATTAACCTTATTGTTATTAGTTAGATTAACTTGAACATTTCTTGTGTAGTTTAATTAGATTTTTATTTAAGTAATTTAATTGCTGTTGTTTTCTAGAGTTTAGCAGTAGATTAGATTAGCTTAAGACTGTTTTTGTGTGTGATTTAATGCCAAGATGTGATTAGTGGATTGGTACAAATGAATAGTGCACTGAGTTCAAAAACCGGTTTTTACCCTATCATGCACTCGTCATTTTATGTGGAAATTTCTGTAGTTTGCTAAAAATTCTTTTTCTATTCTCTCCATCTATGTGTTCACTGTCTGCAAACCAAAATGCATCTCATTTTAAGTTGATTTGGTTTGGCTTTTAAGCGTTTTCCAAAAACAACTTTTTCGGGATTTTCAATTTTGGGTCCTGCGATTTCCAGATTTTCCCTGATTTTGAAACGCTTATATCTAGAGATCCAGAATGAATTTTCCAAATCCTTAAAAACTGTCATATTCTTTGATCTGTCAAGAATAGAACAGAAGTGATTTCGTGAAAATTGGAATTCGTTTATGAAAAGCTGTTAGAATCCACTTTTGTATTGTTAAAAGGGATTTTCAATTCGTTTGATCTTTCAAATCATCTGTTTGTGAAAAGCTGTCAGAATCCACTTTTGCATTATTTAGGGATAAAATAGTCATTTAGTTATTTGTTTGATTTAACATAGTTTTTAGTATTTTCTAGCTTGTAGTTAGTGAATTAGAATTAGTTAGACTAATTAGGATTGATTTGTTTGGTTAGTTTAGTTAGATAATGTATTTTTAGTTTTCTGAGGCTGTTTAGTGTATTTTAATTTCAGAATTAGTTTAGAAATAGTTGTAGTTTGTAATTTAGATTTAATTTTTACCTATTTACTAACTTTTTCTTTTCATTGTGTAGGTTGATAAGTTAGAAACCAAGATTTACAGGTGTATTTCAGATATGAAGTGCAACTGCACATGTGGTGAAAAGATAGATTTACCCATAGCGATTTGGAGAAGACTTAGAGACTTGTTTTAGTCATTTTAGATTATTATTTAATTCAATTTGTAATATTGACATAGTTGTAAACTCTGTGATATTAATAAATTGTTATTTTAGATTTAATTCAGAATGTATCCCGTTCCCTGTGGATTCGACCAGTACTCGCCACTTCTGTGGAAAGTTGATTTTTATTATCTTTGGTTGACAATTTTCCCATTGTTTTTATTGAAAATATTGTTTTAAAAATTATCACTCCAAAAGTCAAACCAATAAATTTGATGCTAAATCTGTTGAAAGCATATTCCTAAGATATTCAAGTCATAGTAAAGCATACAGAGTTTTCAATAAGAGTACTGATACTATTGAAGAATCTATGCATGTCACTTTTAATGAATCTATTGGTCAATCTATTCATAATAAGACTAATGATGATGATCTTGAAAGTACATATTTTCTTTTAGATAACACAGTTGAATCTAATGAAGATGATCATCAAAGAACATTTGCTGAAATCAGAGATCATCCTCAAAAGCATATTTTAGAAGACCTGACCAAGGGGGTTTAAACAAGAGCTCAGTTGGAATGTATTGCAAATATGGCTTTCATTTCTCAACTTGAACTTAAAAAGATTGATGAAGCTATCATAGATGAGTTTTGGATGCTGTCAATGACTGAAGAGCTTAACCAGTTTCAAACAAATGATGTGTGGGATCTTGTACCAAAACCAAAAGATCATCAAATCATTGGGACAAGATGGATCTTCAGAAACAAGCTGGATGAACCAGGTAATGTTGTAAGAAATAAGGCAAGGCTAGTGGCTCAAGGATACAATCAGGAGGAAGGTATTGACTTTGATGAAACATTTGTTTCTGTTGCTAGACTTGAATCCATAAGAATGTTTTTGGCATATGCAAGCTACATAAATTTTAAACTATATCAAATGGATGTTAAAAGTGCTTTTCTAAATGATTTTATAAATGACGTATATGTAAAACAACTTTCAGGTTTTGAAAATGAATAATTTCCTGATCATGTTTTTAAACTAAAATGTGCTTTATATGGATTAAAATAAGCACCTCGTGCTTGGTACGATAGAATTAAAACTTTTTTATTAAAAACTGGATTTTCTGTAGGCAAAGCAGACTCAACTTTATTTATAAAAACAGTGGATGCTCATACCTTAATCGTTCAAATATATGTGGATGATATCATCTTTGGATCTACTAACAATGGTCTTTGTCAAGATTTTTCTAAGTCTATGCAGAAAGAATTTGAAATGAGTATGATGGGAGAACTCATCTACTTTCTTGGACTGCATATTAAGCAAACCAAGGATAGAGTCTTCATCAATCAATCAAAATATGCTCATGAACTTCTAAAGAGGTTCAACATGAACTTAACGGCTTCAAAGAATACACCTATGAGCACAACCACTGCATTGGACAAAGATGAAGAAGGTAAGACTGTAAAACCCATGAAATTTACAAAATTCTAAATGAATAAAAGTGGAGCATTTATGTGAAAAAGTGAGATTTTATGCTAAGCAATACAATTTTGATGATTTGAGGTTTCTAGAACGAAACCGGTACAAACCCTCAAAATTGGTATTTGGATCCGGATTTTGGCAAGATCCAATAATCTGACCTGATTCACGGGACCCAATGGTAAATTCAATGGTTTCAGGATAATAGCGTGAGATCTGAAACACATTTAAGGTAAGAGAGGGAAAGTTTAGAACCAACGGGTGAAAAATCCACTTGAAAATGGAAGAAAACCATCAATAAGAAAAAACATCAAAATATGACATAAATAGAATTTTCTTGCAAAAGTAAATACTAAGTGATGGTGTGGTGTAGTGGTGGGACGCACGGTTGTGTGGAGCCACAACCCAAGTTCAAAACCCTGGAGTGCCCACATAGAAATAAAAAAATATTGCTTTTTCATGAAATCCGGAACGAAACTGAAAGGGTTAAATACAATTTAATCCACACACTTTGCAACGAAAAACAATGTAGCAAAACTAGTGGGGCTTGTTACCGCTTATGTTGAAAACCCTAGTTCAAAACCCCATGTGCACAGATTTTTCTTTTTACACACAAAGGTTACAATTTTTACTTTAGTGGAAAAAAAAATAAAATAAAGAAGAAGATGGTAAAAATGTGGGATCTTGGCCAAGCCTACTTCTTAGGCCTTTTCAGCTCACTTTACCAACATTGGTGGGGAATCCCACCAAAAAGGGAAAAGGGTACCACTAAAGAAAAAAAAATTGGAAGTTGAATATACATTTGCTAATGTGAGGGAGGGGCAATGTTGGGACTTCCAAGCACCCACTAAATAGGTGGGCTGGAAGTTGAGTTTTTGAAAAATCTAAACTCCCCTAAGTGAAGAAAGAAAGAATTAAAGGTTGAGGAGGAGAAAACGTTTCAGATTTCTCTCTCTTTCTCTCTCAACATTTTTGCTCTCCTAATCTTCTCTTCCACCGTCAGGGTCGACCTCCATTGTTGGATTGTGTGGACCTCTCTTGTTGAACGCGTGAACATCCATTATCGACGTGGGGTGCTGCTCTAACGAAGAGAAGGGGTTGCAGCCTTGCCGTCGTGAGAGTCCAAAGAGGTAAGGAGTATTTGATTATACGTGTGTGTTCAATGTCTTGCTGCACAAACAGGTGCAGTGTTGTTGTTTTAAAGTTGGACATCACAATAGATGCTGGAAATGGTCGACGTCATGAAGCATGATTAATTGGACATGGGCTGAACCTTCCGTTCGCTTGAATGACGAACCATGGAAGTGCGGCCAGCAGCCTTGCCTTATGGTCGCAGGGATCGCATGAATGCTGTTACAAATAAGCACGCGATCTGGTGCGACGCTACAAAAAAAAAAAAACAGAAATCCATTATTAAACGGGGGTATTGAGAAGTAGATATTATATTTTGACTGATGCCTTAAAACGAAAACGCATCTGGACATTTAACCTGCACACACCTTATTTTCCAGCATGATATTGGATTTAGTATTTCACGTAGGCCAGTATTTTAATTATAAACTACC
Source organism: Nuphar pumila (assembly GCF_984573655.1). Taxonomy (NCBI): domain Eukaryota; kingdom Viridiplantae; phylum Streptophyta; class Magnoliopsida; order Nymphaeales; family Nymphaeaceae; genus Nuphar; species Nuphar pumila. The sequence goes on along the minus strand of NC_143265.1, from coordinate 49,704,987 downwards.
CACTTGGTGTGTAGTCTTCAATACAGAACATTTTCACAAAAGGTTGGGTGAATATCCCACTTAAGTGTATCAATTTGACAACCGGTTCGTTCACCTGATATGTAACAATGACAATAGTATATATAATAAGTGTTTGGAGTGACCAAAATAAAGATGAATTCATGTGATACGCATGACCATAACATGGCTGGAGTTCATTATCTCTCTTGTGGATATATATACAGATTTAATTGGATCCATCCATATGTAATTTGTTACTCATTTTAGAAAACAAAAAGTGATACAACAGTTTATTAAATTTATACTTGATAGCTAAGGATTTGAACGTTTTGTTTAAACAATGCACACATGGACACATGGCATATATCAATGGCTCATGTTTAGATTTCTTGTATTTAGGATTTCTTTGAGTAAATAAGTTCCTTAGTCAGGTGCTTTGATGGTGATTCTATATTTGGGGAGTCTCCTTAACAACAAATTTTTTTTTTATGAGCATCGGATGTCAAGATCGCATATGTTAGCATTCATAATATTTTCTTTTGTAGAATGTAGTTCATGATAAATTTGATTTCATGACCATCACATATATTACAACATATGTCAAAAAAAAAGAGCCTCTGACTTATTTCCTTGTTGAAGTTTCATACTATTGTGATGCCTTCATGTCAAACTAACGTCTTGATTAAATATTGTTATGTTAAGTGGAGTTCATTTTTTACTTAAAGAGCTTAAGAGTATGCCGATTATTCACTCATGTACACCAGTAATTATAGCAGTAGATGCATCTTAGTTTATTAAATCTGGACAGGCATGTCACGGGTCGGTTTGTCCCCAACCTCATTATCATGTACATCTGCAACCTGGGACAGACTCAACTATTTGGTCGATTTGTCCGAGTCGAACCTGGGTTGACCCGGTGTCATCTGACCAAGGCAGATCATGCTCGAGACTCAGTGGCATGGTAGGGTGTGTCATCCCTTGTAGGTGTTGTTAGCCCTGTAGGTAGTGATGACACTGCAGGATCAAATGGTGACACTGCACCACTAACATGGGTGCAGTAGTAATAGAGAAAATCCCTTTAGGGTGATGAGGGTATTTCGGGTCCCTGCTCGCTTGGGTGTGGAAGGCGGTACCTATGGGCATGACTTTCCATGTCAAGTGACTAGCGGCAACTCGTGTACTACACTGTGGGACCGACTAGATACAGACGACCAAGTGGTCGTGGTGCGTAAAGGATTCAGGTAATTGTTATGATGCGTTGAGTCATCTTGATCGTAACTAAAGGATACATAAGAAATTAATTAAGCCATAAGGCTGGCATAATCCATGGGTTGCATGTGTGTGCTCACTAGCTAGAGTTTTAAATATTAATTATGGCTCTAGAGTCGAGCTGAGTCCTGCGAAATCTCACTTTTGGTGGTGCTAAGGCACCCTAACTCGCAAGTGTATACAAGTTGTGTGAACCCAATGTCGGTTTCGGGATTTTGAGAATCCTCTGTAGTGCGATGACTCGCACAGGAAAATAATTGTGAAATCAAATATGAGATTTCTGAGGCTTTGGGTATACCGAAAGGAAGGTATATGTTATCGGACCCATCGTAGTGCGATAGCTCGCACTTGGTTATAAAGAAGAGGTTAAATAAAAATATAAAATAAAACCTTCGAGATTCTTGGTATACCTGAAAGACTGTATACGTTGCCGGACTCCTCGGGCTCTAGATATACCTGAAAGACAGTATATGTTACTGAACCATGGTCTACCTTGGAGAGGGTAGGTGGTACAAGCTTTGTGGACATTCTTGTTTTCGTGAGAGCTATGCTTCTCACCGGGTCCTTAGTCCACGAAGTTAGGGAGCCAGGACTACCAATGTATCCTAGGTGGTAGATCCAAGTCTTCTGCAGAAGTACATGGTGCATCCTAATACTTCTTCTAGCCACTGGGGAGTTCTCCCTCGGTCACTGACCGTCCCCTTTGGATATCTGTATGGCTAGTCATACGGGTCATTAAATAATAGACCTCCGCATGGTCTCGGTCCGCTACGAGGTCTATGCCTGTGCGTACCCACAGGGTAAGAGTAAGATAAACATTAAATAAATTAAGTTAAATGAAATACTCATTCTTGAAGAATCGTGAACTGTTGATATGACTTTCGTAAAACTTGTAGAATCTACAACTTATGCTAATGTGAATAAATGTACTTTTAGTCTAGTAAACTTTTACACTGTAGCATAAATTATAAAGCATAATCATACTTCTTAGAATGATATAAATTTTCATGCTAGTTATATCTGCAGATGTTGCACATGTTTGTACACAGGACACTGAGCACCACATATAAATATGATGTTACTTACGCAAACAGGGGAGTCTGACCCTTCTGCTTTAAATGTTTTTCAGGTAGCAATTAATCAGAGCATCGGGGTGTCATTTTGGATAAAGCCAAGAGATCTCATTTATTCAGTATTTTATGTTTGAACTCTAATTAATAAATTTACATTTCTGTTTTGAGATGTAATTAATGACATTAATGTTTTAATCAATGAATGGTATGCTTTTAGTACTTCTCTATTTTACCCTGTAATGCGCCCAACTCTTGTTTTCACACTTTCGCTATTAAAAAAAAAAAATCTCCAAAATTTTTACTATAAAATTTAGGGCGTTACAAATTTGGTATCAGAGCAGGACTGAATAATTTGAGATCTTGGCTCTTCCAGCGACCGCGATGGCTCTGTAAGTATGTAGGAATGTTGTTTCCGTAATATAGAGATAACAACCATATAAGTATGTACAATCCTTTCACAAAATTATAACTAAGGTTATAATGTATTTTCATTGCTCAAATAGATGGCTTGGGCAAACCGCTGCAACGACATTATGGAGACGCTACATAACCTGGCTGAAGTAGTAGGCCAACAAGCTACGACAATGCAACAGATGGACAACAATTTACACCAGGTGGCCCACGAGAAGAGTACAAATGGTGGGACTATGTCCTACAAGAAATTCATGGACATGGATCCTCCTGCTTTCTCCAAAAAGACGGATCCAAAAGCCGCTGAGAGTTGGATCCGGGAGATTGAAAGCATCTTTCGTGTACTGGAGGTACCCGAGGAGCGTCAGGTGGACTTTGGGACTTATCGTCTCAAAGACCATGCTGAAAAATGGTGGGAAACCACCAGGGCAGTCAAGTTTCAGGATGGTCCTGTATCTTAGACGGAGTTCGTAGAGGTCTTCAATGTTGCCTACTTTCCGAAGCATGAGAGGGCAAAGAAGATGCAAGAGTTCTTGGACCTGCAGCAGGGCGAGATGTCCCTGGCATACTACATCACTAAGTTCCACAGTTTGGAACGATATTGTTCGAATGTGTACATATCGGACAAGGATCGAGCAATGAAGTTTGCTCGAGGCTTGAAGACGGGCCTGAGGAACCGTCTATACACACGAGGGCCCAAGAACCTCGAGGAGGCTATTCAGGTAAAAGATCTTTTCTCTTCGTGGTATAGGTGACATAAAAGTTTATAAGGTATCGTTAACCATTAGATTGTAATAGATTGTTCCTGTCTGTCCCGGACGTAACCCTCCTTGACGACAATTGGAAAGAGGGACAAAAGTCGCAAAAGAACAGAATGGGGGTTCAAAAACCCGAGTTCAAGAAGAGGTTTGGTGGGAAACATTTCAACCATCAAACCAAGAAACCAAGGCACGATGGAGGTACTACACCCTTGTCAGGGCAGAATCAGAGGTGCCAAAAGTGCAACCGCTTTCACCCCGGACGACAGTGTCCCCATGAGACAGGAGGTTGTCTCTATTGCAGAAAAATGGGACATTACATCAAATAGTGCAGGAAGAAAATGGCCGACGATGCGCGGCATGGTACTGGAGGACAACAACCTCAAAAACACCGTGCACCACCACAACCTTAGGCAGCTCCACAGCGTGTAGCAGGATGCGTGTATGCCACCACAACTGACGAACTGGAGAAGGGGGACCTTGTGCAAGGTATCGTGTTTTTTTCAAGCCAAGCTGCCCTTGTTTTATTTGATTGTGGAGCTTCACATTCTTTTATATCTGTTAATTTTGCAAAACAACTTAGTAATCCCACAGAATCGTTGAACCATGAATTAGTGGTATACAACCCCATAGGGCTCAATGAAATTTGTGTGAACTATATGCCAGAAGTAGAGATCATATTAGAGAATCACAACCTACCTGCTAATTTAGTATTACTCGATATGACCGAGTATGATGTCATATTAGGCAGGGACTGGCTATTTGAACACTACGCCAGAATCCTCTGTAGGGAAGAAAAGGTCATCTTGTCCCGACCTAGTATGCTAGAGGTTGTACTTCATCTGGCAAGACCAGGTATTCAAAAGAGAATTTTTTCAACTCTCAAGGCCCAGAAGTATCTCCGTCAGGGAGACATGGCTTTTCTAGTTAGTATGATTGGAGGTGAAACAAAACTAACTCCACTTGAGGATTTGGAAATTGTCCGCAATTTTGCCGACGTATTTCCAAAGAAACTTCCAGGACTTCCTCCTCAACGGGAAGTCGAGTTCGGGATAGAACTGATGCCAGGTACGAAGCCAATATCAAGAGCACCCGATCAGATGGCACCAGCAGAGCTGAAAGAATTAAAGAAGCAGTTGCAGAAGCGGATGGAACGTGGTTTTGTACAACCGAGCACGTCTCCATGGGGAGCACCGGTCCTGTTTGTGAAAAAGAAGGACGGGTCTATGAGACTATGCATAGACTATAGAATGTTGAACCAAGCAACTGTGAAGAACAAATATCCTCTACCCCGTATTGAGGACCTATTCGATCAACTGAAAAGAGCAAAAGTCTTTTCTAAGATTGATTTGAGGTTAGTTTATCACCAGTTGAGAATAAAAGATGAAGATATCCCAAAGTCAGCATTTCGAACCAGATATGGGCATTTTGAGTTTGTGGTGATGCCATTTGGACTCACGAATTCTCCAACGACATTCATGGACCGGATGAATCGTGTATTCAGGCCATACTTAGACCCCTTTGTCATCATCTTCATCGATGACATACTGATATATTCAGAAAATGCTGAGGAACAAAAAGAACATTTGAAAATCGTCTTAGAAACCCTCCGGACACATCAATTATACCCCAAGTTCTCGAAATACGAATTCTGGCTTGAAGAAGTCATGTTCCTTGGACATGTGATCTTGAAAGATGGAGTTTTAGTAGATCCTGCCAAAGTTGAAGCTGTGATGAATTGCTCACAACCAAAGAATGTCAGCGAAATCCGAAGCTTCTTAGGATTAGCTGGCTACTATAGGCGATTTATCCAAGACTTCTCCCGAATCGCTATGCCAATGACCAAACTTCTACGAAAAGGGGTAAAGTTCGAATGGAATGAGAAGAGTGAAGAAAGCTTTCAAACTTTTAAAGCTAAACTTACCACAGCTCCAGTGTTAGCCTTACCATCTAGAAGCGGAGGATTCGTGGTGTACACATATGCTTCTGGTACTGGACTGGGCTGTGTACTGATGCAGCATGGCAAGGTCATTGCCTATGCATCACGACAACTGAAGATTCATGAGAAGAATTACCCCACTCACGACCTGGAGTTGGCGGTCATGGTTTTTGCTTTGAAGGTTTGGAGACATTATCTATATGGAGAGCAGTTCGAAGTCTTCACTGATCACAAGAGCTTGAAGTATCTATTTTCCTAGAAGGAACTCAATATGCGACAAAGAAGGTGGCTCAAGTTCATCAAGGACTACGAATTTACAATCTCGTACCATCCCGGGAAAGCAAATGTTGTTGCTGATGCCCTTAGTTGTAAGGCTTGGGGAAATCTTTCTAGCCTAGTAAGTCTTGGATGGAAGATGATTTCTGAGTTCACAGAATGAAGACCTTTCTCCAACGATCAAGGCATACTTAGGCTATCTAGCCTGATGGTATAATTGGAACTGCAAGAGCGGATCATGATTAAGCAAAAAGAAGACTCGCAGTACGGAAAGATGGAGGCATTGGCGTTGCAAGAAGACACCGCTTTTCAGCGCAAAGAGGATGGAAGTATATGGTTTAAGGATCAACTATGGGTGTCGAGCGATCCAGAGACCAGAGAAGAGTTATTGGAAGAGGCACATAAAAGCAAGTATACCATTCATCCGGGCAGTACCAAGATGTTTAAAGATCTACAATATAGGTATTGGTGGAATGGTATGAAGCGCGATGTTGCAAGGTAACAAATTCATGAATACCATTTATGTATTCTAATTAGGTTGTCCTTCCTATCGATATAAGATCGGAATTATGCTAATTTTTGCTATAATTCCAGATACATCGCGAAGTGTTTGATGTGTCAACAAATCAAGATTGAGCACCAAAGGCCAGGAGGAACAATGCAGTTGATGAAAATTTCTCAATGGAAATGAGAACATATCACGATGGATTTCGTGATGGGGTTACCGCGAACCCAAAAGAACCATGACTCTATTTGGGTAGTGGTTGACCGACTCACTAAGTCAGCACATTTCCTACCGATGAGGAAGAATCAGTCACTTGAGAGCTTGACCGACCTATATATCCAGGAGATAGTACGATTACATGGGGTGCTAATCTCTATCATATCCGACAGAGACCCTCGGTTTACCTCATGACTGTGGGGGCAGTTACAAAAGGCATTGGGAACTAAGTTCAACTTCAGCACTGCCTTTCATCCACAAACCGACGGACAGTCAGAAAGGACCATACAGACACTGCAAGATATGTTACGTGCCTGTATGCTGGATTGGAAAGGCAAATGGGACACTCATGTGGTACTAGCAGAATTCGCTTACAATAATAGCTACCATGCGAGTATTGGCATGGCGCCCTTCGAAGCACTGTATGGGCGACCTTGTAGGTCATCAGTATATTGGGATGAAGTCGGAGAAAGAAGAGTTGAGTCGCCAATAATACTTCAACATTACACTGAACAAATACAAAAGATACGAGGTCGACTTAGAGCAACACAGAGTCGACAAAAAAGTTATGCAGATCAGAGATGCAGAGAGCTTAGTTTCGAAGTGGGAGATGCAGTGTTTGTCAAGGTATCGCCGACCAAGAGCGTTTTCAGATTCGGAAAGAAGGGGAAGTTGAGTCCTAGATACGTTGGACCTTTTCTGATATTAGAGCAAATCAGTGAAATTGCTTATCGAGTAGAGATACCATCTCCACTTGCCAAGATTCATAATGTATTTCACGTATCAATGTTGAGAAAATACATTCAAGATCTGTCACACGTGATTCAGTTTGAGGACATTAGTGTACAAGAAGATCTGACCGTAGAAGAGAGACCGATCAAAGTTGTAGATCGCAGTGAGTGGGTGATGCGAAACAAGATCATCCCACTAGTCAAAGTGAGATGGAGACATCGTGGCTTGGAAGAATGCACGTAGGAACTGGAAGCAACAATGAAGGACAAGTACCCTTAATTGTTTGATTCATATGTATTACAAATTTCACGAATGAAATTTCTATTTAGAGGGGAAGGATGTAAAACCCGTGAAATTTACAAAATTCTAAATAAATAAAAGTAGAGCATTTATGTGAAATAGTGAGATTTTATGCTAAGCAATACAATTTTGATGATTTGAGGTTTCTAGAACGAAACCGGTAACAAACCCTCAAAATTGGTATTTGGATCCGGATTTTGACAAGATCTGATAATCCAACCCAGTTCAAGGGACCCAATGGTAAATTCAATGGTTTCGGGAAAATAGCGTGAGATCCGAAACACATTTAAGGTAAGAGAGGGCAAGTTTAGAACCAACGGGTGAAAAATCCACTTGAAAATGGAAGAAATCCATCAACAAGGAAAACGTCCAAATATGACATAAATAGAATTTTCGTGCAAAAGTAAACACTAAGTGATGGTGTGGTGTAGTGGTGGGACGCACGGTTGTGTGGAGCCACAACCCAAGTTCAAAACCCTGGAGCACCCACATAGTAATAAAAACACATTGTTTTTTCATGAAATCTGGAACGAAACTGAAAGGGTTAAATACAATTTAATCCACAAACTTTGCAATGTAAAACAATGTAGCACAATTGGTGGGGCTCGTTATCCCTTATGTTGAAAACCCTATTTCAAAACCCCATGTGCACAAATTTTTCTTTTTACACACAAAGGTTACAATTTTTACTTTAGTGGAAAAAAAAATAAAATAAAGAAGAAGATGGTAAAAATGTGGGATCTTGGCCAAGCCTACTTCTTAGGCCTTTTCAGCTCACTTTACCAACATTGGTGGGGAATCCCACCAAAAAGGGAAAAGGGTACCACTGAAGAAAAAAAAATTAGAAGTTGAAGATACATTTGCTAATGTGAGGGAGGGGCAATGTTGGGACTTCCAAGCACCCACTAAAAAGGTGGGCTGGAAGTTGAGTTTTTGAAAAATCTAAACTTCCCTAAGTGAAGAAAGAAAGAATTAAAGGTTGAGGAGGAGAAAACGTTTCAGATTTCTCTCTCAACATTTTTGCTCTCCTAATCTTCTCTTCCACCGTCAGGGTCGACCTCCATTGTTGGATTGTGTGGACCTCCCTTGTTGAACGCGTGAACATCCATTATCGACGTGGGGTGCCTCTCTAACGAAGAGAAGGGGTTGCAGCCTTGCCGTCGTGAGACTCCAAAGAGGTAAGGAGTATTTGATTATACGTGTGTGTTCAATGTCTTGCTGCACAAACAGGTGCAGTGTTGTTGTTTTAAAGATGAACATCACAATAGATGCTGGAAATGGTCGACGTCATGAAGCACGATTAATTGGACATGGGCTGAACCTTCCGTTTGCTTGAATGACGAACCATGGAAGTGCAGCCAGCAGCCTTGCCTTATGGTCGCAGGGATCGCGTGAATGTTGTTACAAACAAGCACGCGATCTGGTGCGACGCTACAAAAAAAAAAACAGAAATCCATTATTAAACGGGGGTATTGAGAAGTAGATATTATATTTTGACTGATGCCTTAAAACGCAAACGCATCTGGACATTTAACCTGCACACACTTTATTTTCCAGCATGATATTGGATTTAGTATTTCACCTAGGCCAGTATTTTAATAATAAACTACCCACTTGGTGTGTAGTCTTCAATACAGAACATTTTCACAAAAGGTTGGGTGAATATCCCACTTAAGTGTATCAGTTTGACAACCGGTTCGTTCACCTGATATGTAACAATGACAATAGTATATATAATAAGTGTTTGGAGTGACCAAAATAAAGATGAATTAATGTGATACGTATGACCATAACATGGCTGGAGTTCATTATCTCTCTTGTGGATATATATACAGATTTAATTGGATCCATCCATATGTAATTTGTTACTCATTTTAGAAAACAAAAAGTGATACAACAGTTTATTAAATTTATGCTTGATAGCTAAGGATTTGATCGTTTTGTTTAAACAATGCACACATGGACACATGGCATATATCAATGGCTCATGTTCAGATTTCTTGTATTTAGGATTTCTTTGAGTAAATAAGTTCCTTAGTCAGGTGCTTTGATGGTGATTCTATATTTGGGGAGTCTCCTTAACAACAAATTTTTTTTTATGAGCATCGTATGTCAAGATCGCATATGTTAGCATTCATAATATTTTCTTTTGTAGAATGTAGTTCATGATAAATCTGATTTCATGACCATCACATATATTACAACATATGTCAAAAAAAAAAAGAGCTTCTGACTTATTTCCTTGTTGAAGTTTCATACTATTGTGATGCCTTCATGTCAAACTAACGTCTTGATTAAATATTGTTATGTTAAGTGGAGTTCATTTTTTACTTAAAGAGCTTAAGAGTATGCCGATTATTCACTCATGTACACCAGTAATTATAGCAGTAGATGCATCTTAGTTTATTAAATCTGGACAGGCATGTCACGGGTCGGTTTGTCCCCAACCTCATTATCATGTACATCTGCAACCTGGGACAGACTCGACTATTTGGTCGATTTGTCCCAGTCGAACCTGGGTTGACCCGGTGTCATCTGACCAAGGCAGATCATGCCCGAGACTCAGTGGCATGGTAGGGTGTGTCCTCCCTTGTAGGTGATGTTAGCCCTGTAGGTAGTGATGACACTGCAGGATCAAATGGTGACACTGCACCACTAACATGGGTGCAACAGTAATAGAGAAAATCCCTTTAGGGTGATGAGGGTATTTCGGGTCCCTGCTCACTTGGGTGTGGAAGACAGTACCTATGGGCTTGACTTTCCATGTCAAGTGGCTGGCGGCAACTCATGTACTACACCGTGAGACCGACTAGATACAGACGACCAAGTGGTCGTGGTGCGTAAAGGATTCAGGTAATTGTCATGATGCGCTGAGTCATCTTGATCGTAACTAACAGATACATAAGAAATTAATTAAGCCACAAGGCTGGCATAATCCATGGGTTGCATGTGTGTGTACACTAGCTAGAGTTTTAAATATTAATTAATGCTCTAGAGTCGAGCTGAGTCCTGCAAAATCTCACTTTTGGTGGTGCTAAGGCACCCTAACTCGCAAGTGTATACAAGTTGTGTGAACCCAATGTCGGTTTCGGGATTTTGAGAATTCTTTGTGATGCGATGACTCACATGGGAAAATAATTGTGAAATCAAATATAGGATTTCTGAGGCTCTGGGTATACCTGAAGGACGGTATATGTTACCGGACTCCTCGTAGTGTGATAGATCGCACTTGGTTATAAAGAAGAGGTTAAATAAAAATATAAAATAAAACCTTCGAGATTCTGGGCATACCTGAAGGACGGTATACGTTATCGGACTCCTCGGGCTCTGGGTATACCTGAAAGACGGTATATGTACCATTAGTTAAGCTACGCTGGTTTTACGATAAACAGCGGAAAGCAAGGGAAAAGGGGTAACTTAAGTAACAAGGCCGCAAGTCTGAGCGGGCTACAGTTAAGTATGCATATCTAACAAGTTTCAAAATATACAACCCAGAGTTTAATTACAAAATGAGACATGAGTATAACAAATGTAACAGTCTCTCAAAAGTAAGGGGGACATCCCCTCAAAACCCCAAAACCAAACAGGAGCAAGATCTGCAGCTAAGTGTGTGTCCCCAAGCCTCCACCGTGTGTCGTTGCATCGCCCTTGTACCTATACATTAACTGCATCCCCATAAAATGGGGTTAGCACTCTTGCGAGGTGGTGAAGAATCAACAACATCATATCTCTATTTCTCAAGGAAGAAACATGTATATAACATGGAACATGTGAAATAACAGATACATGTGTCTGTGTCAAGTAAGTGCATGTGTAACAAGTGCAAACAAGCTAAAGCAGTAAACAAAAAACTGAGCAACTACTATACACAAGTAGCTAAGAAGGTATGGAAAGCAGAACAAGTACAGAAACAAGTAAGCAATAAAAAGGAAACTACTACAGTACGTTAGTTGTGATTGGTTAATATTTAAGTTCTTTTGATTACTCTTTCAGGTACCCAAAAAAACCTTGCATTCTGTGAGCCATGTACCTGGCGTCTGTTATTCAATTTTTAATGTGGTAACCGAAGATGCTACAAACCAAGTAAACCTCATGCGAGCAGCATGCAGTTGAGAGAAACCCTCACATAAGTAAGGATTGCAATACATACTACTGTAGTAGTGAGGTACCTTAAAAGATCACCTCGACCTCCCTAACTCTGAGTGACTGGAGGTCAAAGGATGCTACGACTCTTGTCAAAACATGTGTCGTAGTAACGTCTAGTCACTCAGGGTTGTACCATCCACCCTCTCTAAGATGAACCGTTTTGTGAATGGGGCATAGCAGATTTATCTTTCTTAGGCTCATCTATCAAATCAGACCTCCCTTCGAAGTATTTATGCCTCGTGGTCCCCGCGGGGTACGCAAATGAGGTCTTAGCCTGCCCATCCACGTGCTCAGCCTCACACGGCTAACAAGAGCACATCGCTCGTGAAAGCGATCATAACACCATTTTATCTTTCTCATTACTAGGGTATAGACATACGTGAGCTTACTCACGAACAAGGGGCCATCGCTTAAAGACTCCAACTGAGTCTAAACAACCACAACAGTGTGTTTCTCATACTATATGGTGTTTAAGGTTTTGTGTCATTCTACACATCACAAGTGTATTATGCACCGTGTGCACTCATCAATGCCTCAAGCACGAGACCAAAATGTACCCCTTGAGGTACGTACTATGCAATACTAGTGTCAAGCTATGCTACGTGTAGGTGCAAACTAAGACCCACAAAATCTCAAGTCAATAGCACAATTATGAAATAGAGGAAAAGATACATATGCATATCTTAGGAAAACACATTTCAATTACATGAGAGTTTGCAAGTGAGTGTACAATTCCACAATTTCAAGAACGTAAACACAATTGCAAGCACATTGAGCTGAAACAAGTAAAGCAAGCTTCTAATTACAATTTCAAGTCGTTAGAACTTCAAATGTCAATATTTGGCAAATTCTCGCATAGCAAGGCCATTTTCATAGAAAAGATTTATGATTTTTGGTACACTCATGTGTTGAGATTGAAATCTCCCATTCGTATTTCCAAGGTGGATCGTCGCACTTGCAAGAGAAACGATGTAAATATGTCATGAGGACAATTATACGTATATGCATAACTGGGTTACTAATGTTCGTAAAACATCTTGCTCTGATGCTGACAAAGTGGAAACAATTCCATAAGGGGATTCATGAATTTGACACACTTACGTGTAGAGAATGAAGTCTAGGATATTCCCAACTTATGGGAAAAACATTAGTGTTACCATGGTTGGTTGCCATGCTCATGGAAACCCAAAGATACCTAAATGATGGTTTGAAGAAATCTCTGAGACTTATAACGGACGAAGGTCTTTATATGTGAGTGGGTAGCATAAGGCTCACCCGACAACTCATACTAAAACTACCAAAATGGAACCGTGGAGAACACAGAGTTTACTCTGGACCCAAACTCCAATTTGGCTACCTGAATAACCAATACAAGGTACGAAGTACCGATATGACTGAATCACTAGTTTGGGACTAGTAGAGTCACAGATCATACACTTGGACAAGGCACAAATGTGCTAAGTGTTCAGATGGGTCCACTGGACAACGAACTCACATAGTCTAACATCTATACGTTCACGATTTAGTTCACAATCTTTCTTTTGCTCATTATATACATGTATATATATAGGTATAGATATATATACATATCTATAGACACATGTGTACACTTTAAGATCTTACGGGTCACTTAGTGATCTTGGGACAATGAGGGAATGAACACCCTCGTATGGCGGCCAGTAGGGTTCCACAAAATCTGGTCCCGATGGGACCAAATCCTTGCTAACTCACCCTTGCCTAGATCCGGTCATCGGGAGTGGTGCGGCATGAGTGAGCAGATCGGTCTGGGTATCCCAACCCAAAATAAAATCTCACTACATGGGTCAACGACGACACTGGACTGAACCTAAAGGTTGAGTCCATGTACTGCACTCGAGGTGTAGTCCAGACTAGGGTCCCACCGGTCCGGTTAGCTCACTCGGGTGCGGTTACACCCGACAACCAAGCCCGCACCCGTACTAAGGCAAAGGGGGGGGGGGGGAAATGTGGGAGACAAGTGGGTCTGGTCCTCTGGACCAAACCTTAGTTAAGAACTAACCCTAATCTGACACTAGAGGTTCAGTCTGGGCTGCCGAGTAGCAGCAGACCAGGGCAAGGGCCCAGGCCCGTGCGCTACCCGAGTGCCATTAGCACCCGGTGGCAACTGGGTGCAAAGGCAAACACATAAAAAAAAACAGAAAAGAAAGAAGGCCACTGGTTTGGTCCTCTGAACCAGACCACTAGGAAAAAAAAAGGGTTCTGGTCTGAACCCACAGTTTAGACCAGACACACAGGGTGAGGTTCAAACCCAGAGTCAGGTCTACCCGGGTGCAACTAGCACCCGACAACCACTTATGGCGCCAAGGATCAAACAGGATGGGTTGGGTTGCGGGTCTGGTCCTCTGGACCAAACCATTCAGTCTGATCAACTCAGTGATCTGGGACCATGGGCTCATACCAGATTTTGTCAGGAATGGGGGCCCAGTCCAGGCCCTAAGCCGACTATGCTACCCAGGTGGTGCAGGCACCCGATGGCCTATGCGCATGCCAAGAAAGAAACCGGGTTAGGCTAAGGAGCTTGAGGGCACCTGTTCGAGCCATGCTCGAACCGGGGTGCACCCAGCTAGGTTTGTCCATATAGGGGACAGCCCAACCAAACTTTCTACACGAACAAAAAAGAACAAAAACACAAAACAGAAGATAAGTATCAATCAACAAAAAAAAAAAGGAGAAGGGGGTGGGGGGTCGGGGGGTTCGAGTGATTCCAAACAAGTACAGGGTGAGAAAAAAAACAATACATGGAAGCATTAGGGAGTCTGGAAATTTCTCAAAGAATGTAATGGATAGACAGAATGGAATAGAAAATAATATTTTTTTTCTTTACAACATGCCAAACGAAAATGAATGCGCAACAAAATAAAATATTCATTTGTTTTGAGCGTCCTCTTCCTTTTCATGTATTGAAAATAGAGGTAATGCTCAAACACAACACACAAAAACCAAAACAAAGCATAAGCTACTATATCCACCAAGAAACCATGCATGCACAGATGCAAAAAGGTTTCACGATTTCATTCTTCAAGCTATGTGTCCTTTTTACAAGAGGAAACAGAAATGGGAGTACTGAAACTTCACCTTGATATTCCAACCGTGAGGAAGGTGAGAAAGTTTCTAGTTGCCAAGCTAAAGCTTCCACTAAGGAGGTGGCTAACCCACACCACTCGGCTATGGAGGAGAGAATGAGAGAGTGAAAGAGAGAGAAGATCCAACTCGCCACTCCAAAGTGCCCTCTCTCTCTCTCTCTCTTGCCTCAAAGTTTTTATATCAAGAACCAAACGGATCAAGGGCTAGGATTAAAGTAGCAAGAGATGGGTGGTTAGGGGTGTTTCACACCCCCCCATGCCCTAGCAATGTGATGATTGCCATGCATGGCCGCCCCTCTCAGCTAATGCATGTGCGCCCTTTTTGGCTACACTTGCAACTTCATGAAAATGCCATGGGTTGCCGCCCACCTGGCCAACCCATGGCCGACAATCAAAGGAGAGCTAGAGTATTACCCCCATGCCACCGCCCAGACTGGTCAACCCCTTGACTGGTCCTCATGGCCACCACCGTCCACCTTAAAGTTGCCCCGTGGGTTTGGGTCGCCCCTAGTCGGACCCAACCCAAAATGATGAGTACATAAAAAAATAAAATTGCTATTTAATTCTTTAAATAAAATTTAAAATTAGCAAAACATCTATTCATTTTAAAATTCCTAATTACCATTAAATTTTCAAAGCTCCTCTGAAAAATTTTCTATCATTTGCGAGAGTTGCTCTCGTTACGACTCATATTCAATCGATATGCATTTTCCAGTAATTCACATGCATTGACGGAGTTTTTTCCTCGTTTGGTTCTCAAATTCGGGGAAAAACTAAATATATACATTATAAATTTACCCTTAAAATTTCAAAAGTTAATTCATTACGGATTTCCCTCAATCGCTATTTACATTTTACTTACGTGATTTTCAGACTTTGTATATCCATACAGGTACAAAAATGAGAAATTCTCTAAATCGCACAAGAAATCTCATACACTAAAACACTTTGCATTTTATTACCTTAAAAATATTGTGGACCTTACATCCTTCCCTCCTTAAAAAAGATTTTGTCCGCGAAATCGCCCACATTAGATTACAAAAAGATTGGGATATTTCTCTCTCATGCTCGCTTCTAGCTCCTACGTGCATTCTTTGATGCCATGGTGTTGCCAGTGTAGCTTAACTAATGGTACAATCTTAGTAATGCTAACCCCATTTTATGGGGATACAACTAATGTATAGGTACAACGGCGATGCGACGACACACGGTGGAGGCTTGGGGACACACACTTAGCTGCAGATCTTGCTCCTGTTTGGTTTTGGGGTTTTGAGGGGATGTCCCCCTTACTTTTGAGAGACTGTTACATTTGTTATACTCATGTCTCATTTTGTAATTAAACTTTGGGTTGTATATTTTGAAACTTGTTGGATATGCATACTTAACTGTAGCTCGCTCAGACTTGCGGCCTTGTTACTTAAGTTTTCCCTTGCTTTCTGTTGTTTATCGTAAAACCATTTCAAAAAAAAAAATCCTCAAAATTCAAAGGATTTTCCAAGGTCGGGGTTTGGGAAGCCACAGTCGACGTCCCTTTTGGCCCCTATTTATAAATTTTCCAACCCCTTAATTAAAGGGTTGGATCTATCTTATAAAAAAATATTAGGATAATTATCCATCAAGGGTGATTTTTTCTAATTGAGTTGACTTTTTAAACTTCCTAATTAGGTTCTAACTAACCTAAGAATCCTAATTCTATTAAAATAAATTCAAATATGGTGCCACCCTTTGTGGGCTCATGCTTGGTTTTTAAAACTCTAAATTAAAAACTTTAAAAATGAAGGTTAAAATAAAAAGTGAAAATAAGATTTTAAAATCAATTTTGACTCTTCTAACCTACTGTTATCATCGCAAAAAATTTCCCTCCCTCTGCGAGAGAGAGAGAAACGATTATGCGAGTCAAACTTGACCAAAGTTTTGAAAATTGGTTTTTAAAAATTATTCACCTCTATTTTTGAAATTTAAGGGAAAATTCCGTAGAATGGGACTCGCCTGTTGGTACGAGGTTCAGTGGTTCTTGGCGCCTTTACCACAGGGGTAATTGAACCAAGGATCAAAAGTGTGCTTAGATAGGCTCAAATATCTATACTATGCTTTTTTTTCTAAATGCACAGAGAATCAGGCATGTGCTATGAAGTTTTTGAAAAATGCACATTTTGAAAAGATGATGTTTGCTTCTGATATTTGGAAAATACTTGGAAAAATGATCATTCTAGGAAAATTGTTAATTGCATTGAGAAAGCATTTATGAAGAAAAGAAGGTCGATTTCTGAAAAAATCATGAGATTTTGAAAAATTTATTTTTGATAAAATCCCAATGACTTTGAGAAAATTGATTTCTTGAAGCTTTGAACCTTGAAATTGAGGATGTTAGAACATTGGAAAATCATGATTTGAACTGGGAAAATGTTTGAATGAAAACTCGAAGTTTTGAGAAAATCAATTTCTGAGAAAGGCTTAGAAAATTTTAAGAAAATTAATTTCTGAGAAAGACTTAGAAAATTTTAAGAAAATCGATTTCTCTGAAATGGAATTAGAATAAATCAATGAAAGAGGATTTGGCCCTTTGAAATACTTTCATGATGCGAATTAACCAATATGAATGAATGAATGTAACTTCAAAAAATAATTTTTGAGGAATTTGAGAAAATTATTTGAGAAATGTTGTGGATTTCAAAATAGCCTAAGAGTGTAGGCTGAATGTGGCTTATACGAAAATGACAAATCTGGGTCTCATTTGTATTCTGACTATGGCCATAAATAGGAATTCCATCGAGTTGGTCAACTCCCTAAAAGCTTGTGCATGTGCCATTCGTGTCAACCATAGTGAATTTGGAAAATGCATGAATCATCATTCATCAGATATCAGAATTTATGAAAGAAAACTATTTGCAATGCATCCTATTCTACGCAGAAATGTAACTCTTATTCCAATATTACATTTGATATTACATTGAATAAGAAAAATAAAAGGAATAAATGAACAAAATCTTCCACTTGAATATTCCTTATCATGGTGGGCTGGCTTGGATCGGCTAAATGGAGGGTTGCAGTGATGAAGCTGAACCGTTTCAAGGGAGTGGACTGCTACAATGGAGAAGCCTGGGACTTTGCTGCACCAATGGAAGGCTGGAGATGGTACTGGCTGGAAATGGTTGGTACTAAGTGGAGAAAGAGCACCTTGATGTTGCTGGGCGTGGGATGAAGGTTGGAGTTGGCGGCTGGAGTTGCTGAAGTGTGTGGCTGCAGCAGTGGCTGGAACCCGGGGAGGAGCTGCTATGGTGGAAGCTTGAGGTTGCAATAGTTAAAGGTTGAATGAAGAAGGTGGCTACTTCAGTGATAGCATCGGCTGGGAGGAGTGGCAAGGGAAACCATGGTGATGAAGGTTGTTGGAGGTTGCTATGGTGAAGGAGAGAAGAATCAAATGAGAGAGAGAGAGAAGGGATTAGCCAAAGGAGAGAGAGAGCTGGAGAGAGGCTAATGAGAGAGGGAAAGATGCCCAGCCGTATGGTGTTGTTGGGTTTTTAGTAGGTGGGAAAGAAGAAAAAGGAAAGAAGGGAAGGAAGAAGAAGGAAAGAAGAGGGGAAAGAAGGAAAGGGAAGAAAAGAAGGAGAGGAGGCTAGCGTCAAGGAAGAGAGAGAAAAGGAAGAAGAAAAGGAGGGAAAGAAAAGGAAGAAAGAAAGAAGAAGGAAAGAAAAGAGAAAGAGAAAAGGAAGGGAAAAAGAAAAGAAGGGAAATAAAGAAAAGGGGAGAAAAGGAAAGTGGAGAAAGAGAGGGGGTCGACCCCCTTATGGGGTCCACTCCCTTCTCTAGGTGGAAATAAGAAATAAATAAAAAAAAGTAAATAAAAAAACAGAAGACTTTTTTATTTTTATTTTTTTAAAAACTCAAAATGTGGCGCCACCTTGGAAGTGGGTCCACACATAATTTTTGAAATTCATTTTGAAAACCAAAGGGGTAGAATGATTTTATAAAAATTTTCAAAAGAATTTTGGATTAAATGAAAGATTTTTGCATTTTTGAATTGAAATTCAAGATTTGAAGTTTCATCTCCTTTGCAGAGCAGATCCAGTTTAAAATTTTGAAAATCAAGTTTGAAAGGAATCCAAATTGTTTTCTCATAAAAATATTTGGAATTTTGGAGTCCCGGGGGTAAAAATGTTCATTTTAAAAACCCAGGGTTTGAAATTGATTTTGAAAAGCTTTAAAATTCGAATATGGATTGGAATTTTTAAAATTGGAGTTTTGGATCTCAAAAATGAGATGAAATGTAATAAAATAATATGAAATGATGGAAAATAATGAGAAATGATATGAAATGTCATGCGAAATGCAAACCCTGGTGTGAGCACTCCAAATTTTCCGAAAAATCCAAAAATTTCCTTTTTTTCCCTAACCTCCAACTTCTAATTAGACTGTACCAATTTCTGATCAAATTTTCATTCATTTCTCGGATTCACTGGAATCCAGACTCAATTTTCATTTCTAACCCAATTTCTGATCCAAATCGGATATCCGGATCCAATTCTGATCTCGGATCTCTTATTCTTCAAAAAATAAAAAAAAACAATTTCTCCATATTTTCTCAGAGGTTTTCCTTAATTCAGGGTTCGATCTCAATTTGAGATCTGAATTCTAATGTTTTAATCAAAATTCCCAGACCCAGATCCATTCTGAAATCTTATTTCCAAAATTAACCCTACTTTTCTAAAAAAACCTCACTTTAGAAAATCTTGAAATATTTCAAAAACAAATATTTTACCTTTTAAAAACCTCGTTTGGACCCTGTCTTGTGAAAACCTTTGTGTCCTCTCTGTATCTTAGATTATCCTTCAAAAACTTAAAAGAAAAGCTTTCAGAAAAGGGGCTCCACCTTTGTTTTGAAAATTGTCCTTAAAGAAAGACCACCTCTTTGAAAAACTCTGTAAAGAAAACCATTGCTTTGAAAAAGAATGCTTTCAAAAAGCTCGTTTCTGAATTTTATTAAAAATTAAAGGACTCCCTTTGAAAAAAATGTAACGGCCTGTTGTTATACAAACAACATAGGGGTCGAGCTCCTCTTCGTCGCTTCTTCACCTCAGCACCTTCCTTCTTCCTCTTGATCGCGTTCCACCTCTCCACGATGGCTTCTTCTTCCCTTCTCATCTGAGTTCTCTCAGATCCCCTTTTCTTCCCCTATTACTCCTTCAATCTCTCTTTTCTTTAGAAGGATGAACACATCTGTGATTGAAGGTTGAAGGTACCTATAACTATAGGTAAGTATCCGTCTTCACTTTACCATTTCATGCTTCCTCTGATTCTTCATTGCTCTTCTCTTCCCTCTTCTTCTTTCTCTCGATCCCCTTTTCTTTTCTTTTTTTGGGAAAGAACCAAGTTATGCAGCATCCAGAGGAAGGACCATGCTTCACCCCCGCAGCCCTCTCTTTCCTTCGACGATCGCCTCTTCTTTCCTTTCTTCTTATTCTTCTTGACATCATTGAAGGAAGATCGGCCCTGCAGCAAAGCCAACTTCATTTACGAAATTGAAAGAAGTCAAAATAAATGATGTCTATTTTGAAATCTGTTGTAGTTTTGAAAAGATTTTTAGATGAAAAACATGTGAAAACCAGACATCAAATAATAAAAACCGGTTCTCACTAGTGGATGAGACCGGGTCGAACTCATGGAATGGGAATATTTCATATTCAAACAAACAACCAACTAAACTATTCTTTATTGCCGAAATGGAGAAAAAGTACTAAAGAAAAGAAGTCTAAGTAACTGCTTATTTCAACAAATGAATACCGTACGCAGAGGGCGTAAAAGACATTATTTACAAACCCAGAATTAAATTCCTAATTCTAAACTGAAAACAAAAATCTTCTACTCTTACGCTTTCGTGTCACTTGATCACTTTCGCTCCACTCCTGTGCTATCCTGCACGAATCAAGCAAACATGAGCAGTACACGAGCAGAAATAGAAATTATGCTAAACTAACCAAATGCTAAAAATACGAAGGAAATTATGCAAGAAATCTGAATGACAATTTCAAATGAAAATGAATTCTAATTAAATCTGATTAACTAATTACTAATTACCAACTAATTAAACCAAACTTATTTTACTTAACTAACAACATTGCATCAAAAAGTTAGTAAGAAACCTCAGAAAATCGATAGTAAACAAATAACAATCATGCATCAAGTTTAGTGGAAAAAGTATCAATTTCAAACAAAAACATTAAGCAACTTTGAAATCCTATTCTCGGTATCACTCAATTCTCTTGTATTAAGCAAAGATCTGATACTTGATTTTTTAACTCTTTCTTTGATTAACTTTGATCCAATACTTACTGATTAATTGTGTTTAACTTTGATCAAGAGAGAACAGAAAAACTTTGGTTAACTCAGTTCTATTCACCAGAAATCAAGTACACGCACTTCCAAAACTCAGCATTCACTGGAAATCAACACTCCAATAGTAACACTCTCGCCGGGAAATGCTGTAAATAGTGAATTTCACGATGGCTCAAAAAATGAAAACACTCTTCACGATGAAGTGAATCCAGCTTAAGCAAGGGATTCCAGCCAGTGACAGAGATCAACGAGATTCCAATAGGCTGGAATTAATCCAATTCTCTGATTGATACAGGAAATCAATTCAGCCGATTGGCTTTGAACACAATAATCGCTGGATTCTCAAATGATCCAGATCATCGCCGAAAAACAGTAAATAGCAGTCGATCAACACTCAGATAGTTGATTATTGGAATTCAATCAATCAAAATTCCAATGATCTTCAATTAAATCAGACATTAACACACTGTTGACAAACTGGAATCGATTCAGGCATCCGGTCGATCAAACTCAAGCAATTGATCACCGGAAGACTCATTCAGGCTGGGCTTCCATCACTGGAAACAGATGATAATCAATCAGATTATCGATCAAGAATTATCTGGCTCAATTCAATTAGATCAGAACATTACAGGATTTTGCTAAATAGGAATCAATCCAAGCCTCCGATCGATTCTGGAAATCTGATTGACTTTGGGAATGAAAATTTTCAGAAATCAGATTTCAGTCACGACGATCAACAAAATTCTGATAAAAAATTTGTCTTCTTCTGATATTGATCCAGATATCCGATTATCTATCTACAACAGATCCAAAATGATTCAAACAAAGGATTCAAGCAAAGGATTCTGGATATCGGTGAGAAGCACGACCAGATTGCCAGTGGATTTCAATATTCTGATGGATATCAGTTTAAACGCATGGCTAAATTGCTGAAAAACAGAGTGATCGGTCTAGATGATCAATCATTCTGTAAAGAAAATGAGAATCAATCCAGACAATCGATTAAATTTCTATATCTTTATGCTGAAATCCGACAACTGTAAAAACATATATGATTTCACTGTACACGCACACTCGATGCATAATATGAAAAACTAAAAAAAAACAAACAGAAAAATCAAAATGAATTTATGAAGCATGATTTTAATGAAAGAAAACTATATGCAGAAATTTCAAATGCTAATACTGATGCTTACATTTGATGAATTCAAAATGCAAACTAGAATTAAAATCAAACATTCTATCGGCTAATTATAGGAAATCATATTAAAGAAACAGAAAAAGAAGAAGAAAAAGAAGGAACAAAGAAGAAGAAAAAGAAGAAACAAAGAAGAAGAAGAAGAAGAAGAAGAAGAAGGAACTCACCGTAACTGGAGGGGTTAGAAGAGAGGTTGGAATCCTCTCTCTTGCTTCAGCCGTTGTCGGAATTCTCCACCGAAAAGAGGATGAGAAAAAGAGGGGAAAATAGGGAGAAGGAGAAGAAGAGGCAAGAAGAGGTGGAGAGGAAGGGGAAGAAGAGAAGGCTTAGGCAAGAAAGAGAAGACAAGCTTCTCTTCCCCCTATGTAGCCTATTTATAAATTTGAACTTTTGTCCATAAGTCCATCTTCTTTTTTTAAAATTGCATTTCAAAACCTCTCTTCAAAAAGTTATTTACAAAACAACTCAAAATGACTATGTTTTAGAAATTGTAAAACTAAGTCTATTTTAACTCTATTTTTTTTTATGATTTTCAAAAACTAAACTACTACAATTATGTCAAAAACTAAAATATGCATTAAAATATAAAGTAAAACTATTTTTCATGCATTTTCTATTTTTAAATCATTTTAGCACATTTACTCAATAACTAGCACAAAATTGGGTTTTTAATATGTTTTCTCATGAAATCATGCATATATTAATATGAAATAAACCCTAAAGTATATGCATGATCAAATACCCCCATGCTTATGTTTTGCTAGTCCTCGAGCAAACTAGAAAAATGCAAGAAATCAAACTATCACTAACTCACTTTCATAGGAATCACGGTTGCATTTAGCACATGCAACAAGCCCTTTCAACCCCTAGGTTACCCCAGTGGATGAGTAAGGTCTCGTGAGGGTTTGCAGTGATGCTACCCACAAACATCTCTGTCATGTATGCAAAATATTACACATCTTCACAAGTAGTAGGTAATTAAAGACTTTGTTTTCACAAAATATTTCATGTTATTTCAAAATCAAAACATAATTAGAGTCTTTTATATACCACCACAGAAAAAGAATTTCTTTCACTTTTCTAAATATCACAATTATTTATGTTTGATTCTTGGAAAATCCAATAAAACCAGTTTATTATTTACTTATCCTCACTAATATGTTTTCTACACAGATTTTCAAAAACACACCTCTAAGCATTGAACTTTTTTCTTTTTAAGCTCCTTTTTTTTCCACGCTTTTTTTCTTTTTTTCGCATTCATTCTTCTCTTATAGCTTGTGTGTGGTCTGCTTTTATGCCTTGTGCAATGTCAATATCTTTTATATTTTTTCAATGCATACCAAAAGATATCAACTAAGACATAAAAGTGACTTCCTTCATTTACCTTTGCAACTTGAGAGTTAAATACTTCAACTTATGTTTGTTCTCAGCTACTAAGGATCACAAAGTTTTCCACTCTCCTTTTCAAAATGGAATCAAAAGTTTCAGCTTACATCTAAATCCCATCTACTAAGGATTGTGAAATTATCCAAACAACCTAATGCA
The DNA here is from genome assembly GCF_984573655.1 of Nuphar pumila. NCBI lineage: Eukaryota > Viridiplantae > Streptophyta > Magnoliopsida > Nymphaeales > Nymphaeaceae > Nuphar > Nuphar pumila. The sequence continues at coordinate 49,681,161 of NC_143265.1, read as the reverse complement.
TGCTCTTTTTCACTTTTTGAGCTCATTTTTACGCTTTTGTTCATTTGCTTAGTTTTTCAAAAATAGAACTGTGCATATTCATATTTGTGATTCAAAATAAATTCTAGCATGTATCTATCATCATTTCTTTGAAATCCGCATAAACAACAATAATTTTTAGATCCATGTCAGAAAAAAAATTTCATGGGGCTTAAAAATCTTCTAAAAATATTAGATTTGAAATAACATTCATAAGAGTTCAAACTCTTTCTTTAAAAACCTACTTTTTATGAGAGATGTGTAAACATGTGCAAGAACGTGAACAAAAATATCAAGGTGTGCAAACTACACCCTCCCAGTGGCACTCCTCCATGCTTATATGAAACTAAGTGAATGCACATGAGAGGAAATAAATAAGGGAAAAGAGTAGAAACAACTTAACATGAATTAAAAATGCACATTCTATGAATGTAATGAATGCAATGTATACATGACAAAACATGAAACTCATAGAAAGAAATAGAAAACGAAAAATAAAACCAAATAAAATATACAAATCCTAAAAGTGAATGTATTATTGTACAAAATATGGGTTGCCTCCCATAAAGCGCTAAGTTTGACGTCCCCAGCCAGACGGATCCCTAGGAAAACCTTCATTGTCCATGAGATCAATGGACATGAAGTCAGGCTCAATCGGGCTCTCTATGAAAAATAGTGTCATCTGTAACACTGCGCACTGTGTTTCCGTCCAAATCGAGAAATGACTCGAAGTGCCCGATCCAACTCAAATCACCTGTCTGATTCTCAAGTAATCATAGGTGATCCTCTTCGAGTGATTCATTATCCTCCTCCTGAGGTGGATCACTCAACAACCAAGCATATTATGCTTCTACAAGGTCTTGAACAACATCAACCTCAAAAGAAGCCTCTTTTTCAGCAGGCTCTATAGCAGCACAAAAAATGTTCAGCCTCATCTTCATATTTCTGAATGACACATCCATCGCACCAGTGCAACAATTAATGCACACGTTGGCGGTAGCTAGGAAGGGGCGACCAAGAATAATAGGGGTCTGTCGTAGGCTATCAGCTCCCTCCATATCTAATATCACGAAGTCGATAGGGAAATAACAATCCTCCACCTTGACTAAAACATCTTCAAGTTTCCCTCTCGGGACGTTGATCGATCTATCCGCAAACTGAAGAGTCATAAGTGTAGGTTTCATCTCTTTTAATCCAAATTGGTCATAGAAGAAACCCGGCAAGATGTTAACACTTGCCCCAAAGTCGAGAATGCACGCCCAACAATGATGTTTCCTATGACACATGAGATGATAGGAGTCTATGGGTCCTTGAGCTTAGGTGGGGTTCGGTGTTGCAATACTGCGCTCACCTGCCCAGTCAAATAAATCTTTTTCTGCGCATGGGACCTCAACTTCTTTTTGTGCATACAAAGCTCTTTGAGAAACTTTGCATATGCAGGGACTTGCTGGATGGCATCTAGTAAGGGGAGGTTTATCTGAACGTGCTTGAATATCTCAAGCATCTCTTGCATGTTCACTCCGGACTTACCTAGTGCTCTCGGTCTCTCTAACGCCTCAGGAAAGGGGGCTTTGGGAATGTAGGATGGTGAAGGCTCAGATGGAAGAACCTTCTCGCTTTCTTGAGGTAAATCATTAGGGACAGACTGCTTCTCACTTATCTTCTCTCTTTCTTCTGCAGCCTCCCTCGCTTGGTACTGCTTCCCACTCCTAAGGGTTACTACTTGGGTCTGCTCTTGATGTGTATCTGTCAGATGCAAGCTACGCATGGGTTCCTTTCCCCTAGGGTTGACTATAGGCTGGTTAGGCAGTGTCCCCTCACTTTGCCTGCTAAGCGCCTCGACGAGCTGCCCCATTTGGGTCTCTAATTTTGCAATAGACTAGGTATGCGAGCTCAAATTCGCCTTAATATCAGAAAATGCTTGTAGCATCTTGTCCTCGAAGGACTGACTAGGCGAAGGCTCATGAGACTGAGGATGAGTATAAACAGGTTGAGCTGGGGGATAACTAGATCTCTGAAATCTAGACGCATAACCGCCTTGCCTGGGTTGACTCTCGGAAGGGTTAGGGGGTTGAGTCTGTGAGTTGCGCCATGAGAAATTGGGATGGTTTCGCTAACCTGGGTTATAAGTGTTGGCAAATGGATTGGGTGCGGGCCTAGCGAAGTTTTGAGTCATCTGAGCTTGCTCTTGGACAAACTCAGGGTACTGTGGCGCAATTGGGCACTCGAGGACATGGTGTGCAGGACTCACACACAACACGCACACCTGCATGGCAGAATAGGGACCCAACAAAAATTGATCTAATTTCTAGGACAATTGGTCTACCTTGTTGCTCAACTCAAGATTCATCCCTAACTCGAAAATGTCTGCCTTCTTAGTGCTATCCTGTGCAGGTGCAGCCCTATCGAACTGTGAGGTTGTCTCATGATGTATCGAATTCTCGCTCAATGTCTCAAAAAGCGACCATGCTTCATCCTCACTTTTGAGCATAAAAGTGCCCCCGCACGCGGCATCCACCATTTGACGGTTCTTTTCAATAAGACCGTCATAGAAATATTGCACCAGTTGCCAGCGGGGCACCTGGTGGTGGGGACACTTGCGGAGAAGATCTTTCAATCTCTCCCAAGACTCGTGAAACTGTTCTCCTTCAATTTGAGAAAAACTGGTTATAGCTTTACGAAACTGATTCGTTTTACCAATTGGGAAGTACTTCTTGAGAAATTCGCGCTGCATTCCTTTCCAAGTGTGTTATCATCGCAAAATTTTTAACTTTTGCGAATCAAACTGACCTTTGAAATAGTTTTTGAAAATAACTCGCCTCCGTTTTAAAATGCGGAAAAATTCCGTAGAATGGGACTCGCCTGTCGGTACGAGGTTCAACCGTTCCTGCCACCTTTAACAGGGGTAATTGAACCAAGGATCAATCTTATGCTCTACTCTATTCAACTTGTCTAAATCATATTCTAATTTCTAAATGCACATAGAGTCAGGCATGTGCTATGAATTTTCAGAAAATGCACATTTGAAAACATGATGTTTGCTTTGAATGATTGAAATATTTAGAAAATGTAAATCTTGGAAATGATATCACATGAAAAATCGTGAATTGGGATTTGAAATGTACTTCTGAGAGAAGTAAAAATCGATTTTGAGGAATCTTTGACATTTGGTGAAAATCGATTCTGAGAAATATGAAATAACTTTGAAAAACTTGATTTCTTTGAATCAGAACTCTGAAATTGAAAATATAACTTAGAAAATCGAATTTGGAACTTGGGAAATACTTGAAATATCATTGGCAAATCCATATTTTGAGAAAATCGATTTTTTTTTTTTGAATAAGACTTAGAAAAATTTTGATTTTTTTGACTTCAAACTTTGAAATTTACTGCATAACTTTGGAAAATTGAGTTTATGAGCTTGAAAAACACTTGAAATATTCTTTGAAATTCAATGCTTTTGGGAAAATCGATTTTGCTATAAGACCTAGGAGATTTTGAGAAAATGAACTTCTTTGAATTGAGATTGGAATTGGCAAATGCATGAAATGAATGAATATGGATTTGAGGAATTGAGAAATACTTTTTGTATTTTTTTTTTGAGAAATGCAGTGCATTTTTGAAGTTAGCCTAAGAGTGTAGGTTGAATGTGGCTAATGTGAAGATCATAAATCTAAGTATCATTCGTATTCTGACTATGGCCATAAATACAAATTCCACCAAGTTTATAAACTTCATAGAAGCTAGTGTATGTGCCATTCGTGTAGACCATAGTGAGTTTGTAAAAATATGCATGAATCATCATCCATCATACATTAAAATTATAAAAATAAACTATATGCAATGCAACCTAAGCTAAGCAGGAAATGTAAATTCTTATTCTAAAGCTTAATTTAGTTTACATCACTATTGAAATTTAAATACATGGAAAATAAAGTCTTCAATGTACCTGCAAAACTAGAAAACTTGGTTAATGAAAATATGTTGGCTTTTCTAGATTTATCCAGCAATATCAGGAAATTGCTAGATTTTGCTAGATATAAGCTTTTTCCTTGATTCCCTTAAATAAAAATGATAAAGATATGAAATCAAATTGAAAAAATAATGAATATAAGATATGGGATTTCGAAATTGGGGTTCAAAATGACCAAAATACCCCTAATAACAAGACTACGGCCTTGAAATTAGGGTTTTTAGAAATATATTTGGTAAAATGCAAGTTTTGAAATTTGAATGAAATAAACTAAGCTAAATATGATGTGACATGATTAAAAATATAAAATTAGGGTTAGGGATTTCGAAATTGAGGTAAAATGACCAAATTGCCCCTGATAGCAAGACTATGGCCTTGAAATCAGGGTTTTTAGAAATAGATTTTGGTAAAAACTTAGGTTTTATGCACTAAATGAAATCAAATGAGCACAAAATTAAACCTAAAGCATCCTAATATGATTATGAACATGATTAAACCCTAAAAATATATGCTTATGCACGAAAATCCAAGAATATCACAAAAACTGTGATTTTAGTAGTGTTTTTGGATCTTTCAGGAACCCGGTTTTGCAATTTTATTAATTCAGAGATCAAATGGATTCCAAAATTCATAAAAATTGGTACCTGCACTTTTTATAACCCTAATGTCGAATTGGAATTATAAAAATAATTTTTTGACATTGAATTAATCCGAAAATTGCATTAAACCCTAAAAATATGCTATTTTTGACCTAATTCACCAACCAGTCTCAGTCCAAGAAATGAACCAGGGGTCAAATCTCTATGGAAATTTATGAAATTTTACAGAGACTAATTAAGAAGAAAAACAGAGATTTCCCAATTTACAGATCGGAAAAATCATTTCCGGCTAGGGAGAAACCCTTCCGGCAATCTGGGCTAAAATATATCACTTTTAACAGGGATTAAAACGGCTACTTCAGATTGAAAATACAGAAATAAATAGCAATCCTAAACAAAAATCCATAAACTTTTAGTGGTGAATAGTAGACAGAAAAATAACAATACTCACTTTTTATAGATCATGAATCGGATCTGTGGTTTGAGATTTATGACTAACACAAGTCTGATTAGGGTTTTGGTAAACCCTAATGAGTTTTAAATTTAAAAATAGATTCTCTGAAAGTGGAAAAATACTAAACAGTAATTAAAAAATCCAAAAATTTCACATCAGACAGATCTACTCAATGTGAATCCATAGCACTTTACATATCTAAAATCGGATATAAGATGAGAGAATTATCATCACAGCAAGTTACCTTCTTGATTTTAACCACGATTTTAAAGCTTTAAAAACCCGATTTGATGTCTGATTTTTTTGACAGGGTTTCCGAGATCCAAAACCTCTGATTTTTCTACATTAACTCAATAACTCATGCATGCACCACATATAAAAAAATAAGAAATAAACAATGAGAACTTTAATCCGAAATAACATTATCTTTACTGTTCTAAACCTAAAACACACAGAAATTTAAGAAACTTGGAAAACCATGCACTAACTAATGTAAATCAATAAAATAAACCATAAAACAGTAAATAAAAATTATTTCTATGCTATAGAACGTAAAACAAACATAAATAAACCATGAAAATAAAATAAAAACAGGGAATCAATGGCTGGAATTTGATATCACATTTAAAACATAGATTTAACCCATTAAAAGGGTAAATCATATATTTTATTGGTTAATAATGTAAAGAATCATATTAAAATCAATTCTAATGGATTAAAATCCTTGTAAATCATCCAAAACAGGGTTAGATCACTTTCTTGGATCGTTCTTGCTGATTCTTGATGGTTCTTGAGGTGAAACCATGGTTGGATCTTCACAAGGAGGGGTGTCCAAGCCTAGATATAGGTTTAAATCATTAAAAACACTAAATAAAATATTAAAAATTGAAGAAATTATTTACCTTGGAGTTGCAGCAATGGAGGAAGGCTGGAGAGGAGAGAGAAGCTCCAAGAATCCAATAGGAGGTGGCTGGAAAAATCATCCCCCATAGGGCCTCTTTATAAAGAAAATTTTTTAGGTTAAAAAAAGTAAGTTTTTCTAAATTTTTTGGACTCTCTAAGGGGTGCGATTTTGGGGTGTAAAGACTATCCTACTGTAAACACCCCAAATTTTCCTCACTCATTCTCAAACAATCCTCCTCAGGCAATGCCAACCCTGTCAGGTCAGTGTAGGAGTCAAACCCCGAGTCAGTTTCAGAAAATCACCATTTTACCCATTTTCATTAGGAAAATTACCATTTTACCCCTAGGTCATCCCGGACCCGAGTCAGTCGGAGTCGACCAAGCTCATTGGTCGGTTCAAGACAGTTAGAATATCAGTCATCTCAAGCTCATCTGAGCTCACAATGAACAGACCATTTTCATTTCTGACCATTCCTGCCAAAATGGGATCATTTCTTCAAAAATGAGCTCATTTCTCACTCGAATCCAAGCCAATTGTCTCCAAGTCAGTCATTCCCAGTCAGTCATGTTCCCCAGAGTCTAACTTGAGCTCACCAGGAGTTCAAGTGCTCCAATTTCAGTTCAAAACCATTTCTAAGTGTTCAGGAGCCCATTTTAGTCCATTTCAGCTCTTTCAGCTGAAATTGAGCCGAGTTCAGTCAGTTGAGTTAGTGTTTGAGACTTGATTTTAGTTCATCTCAGTATTACTGACCTTTGTTTTAGCTCAAACCCAGTTCAGGTTCGTAATTCACTTCATTCCAATGACCATTCCATACCATTTCTCTAAAAATGGCAACTTTTCTTGAAAATTCAGTCGGAAAGGTCAGTTGAGTCAGTGCATGGTGAGTTCATTTGAGTTCTAAAACTCTAAAACCCATCTCAATCTAGCTCATTTCAGTTTAATCCAGCCCGAACCCCAATTTTCAGTGTCACTCTGACCCAGTAAAGTCCCGAAAACCATTTCTTCAACCATTTCGCAAATTTTATCAGTTTTAATGCTTTTTAAACTGGTACAAGTGTTAATCGGGGTTTAAATTCCAAAATTCTTCATTCAGGGTCTGCATTTCGCATGTCATTTCTCATCATTTCATATCATTTCTCAGCATTTCATAATATCTCATCACATTTCATTTCATTTTCGAAGTCCAGAACTCCAGTTTTATAAATTTCAATCCAGATTGAGTTTTAAAAGTTTTCAGAAATCAATTTCAAACCTTGGGTTTCCAAAATTAACATTTTTACCCCCGGGAGTCTAAATTTGGAAATATTTTCTCACAAGAAAAATAATCTGGATTTCTTTCAAAATCAAATTTTTAAATTCTACATTGGATTTGCTTCGCAATGGGGTATTGAACTTCAAAATCCGAGCTTGTTTCAAAAACTGCCAAAAATAGCTCGTTTCGGTTGGAAGCATTTTCTCGAGAAAAACAATATGGTTTTCTTTCAAAATTACATTTTTAAATTCTACTCTGGATTTGCTTCGCAACGGGGTATTGAACTTCAAAATCCGAGCTCGTTTTCAAAACTGCCAAAAATAGCTCGTTTCGTCTAGAAACTTTCTAAAAAGACTATTTTACCCCTCTAATCATCAAAATGAATTTCAAATGTGGAATTTGGACCCGCTCTGAGATGGCCCATTCATTTACTTTTCTATTTTATATAAAAAAAATGCTTCTTTTTATTTGTTTATTTTTGTTTTTATTGATTTTTATTTTTTTTATTTTTTATTTTTTTAGAGAGGAGGTGGGACCCACAAGGTGGTCACCCAAGCCTCCAGCCCCACTTTCCATTTTCTCATTTTTTTCTTTCCCTTTTCCTTTTTCCCTCCTTTTCTTTCTTTCCTTTCTTTTTCCCTTTTCTTTCTTTTTCTTCTTCTTCCCTTTCTTTTCTTCTTCCCTTCCTTCCTTTCCCTTCTCCAGCCCATTCACGTACACTCTTTCCCTCTCTTTTCATTAACCCCTAAAAACCCTAAGTTGAGGCTGAATAAAGACCTAAGTTAAAAGAGACCAAAAAAAAGAGAGAAGGAAAAAAAAGCCATACGGCTGCCTCCTAACCCATCTCTCTCTCTCTCTCTCTCTCTCTCTCTCATTGCAGCAACACAGCCACCAGCTTTGACAGCCACCATCAACCTTCAACCTTTGTGCTCTCCAAGGCAGCTTCCCCTTTGAAGCCTCCATTCTTTCAAGCTCCAGCCGGCGGCCCTTTGAAGCCTTCATCCCTTCAAGCTCCAGCCCCATCGTTGCAGCCACTTCTTGGTCCAGCCAACAGCTTTGGTGAAGCTTTCCCTTTGGTGACAGTAGCAGCCACCTCCGAATCACCTACTTCAACTCCCCTAGCCATCTCCAAACACTGCAGCTAATCCAAGGTAAGTCTGCATCCCTCCTACTTTATTAATTTTTCTCTAAAAATCCCATTGAATTTCCTTTATAAGCATGTATATTATATATCAATGCTAGGTACGTGAGATGATCCATCCGGAAGATGGATCGGATCTCTCATGTTAGTAGCCAAAATATAGCATAGTTGATATCCCCTGATTATTTTTATTTTGTTAGAGTTTTTTTTTTATTTTTATATATCTTACATTCACTTCATTTATCTAAGTTGGCTTTATCAATTTGTCAATAGTTATTTTGCAAGTTTAGTTCTAAGCATCCTTCACAATTGTTATTTCATGCATGATTTTTAACCTTTAAATTCCGAAATTTTTATGTTAAATATAGATGCTAGTTACCAATCTTTTGCAAAAATTCTGAGTCAATTCGGGTTTTATAACCCCATAAAAAAAATAAAACACTGGATCGGGTTTTTGAACCCTCCCGAATTTCCAATTTCTGCTTTAGCAGAAATAAACCTCCGACACCACCCTTGTGGGAGATTCGGATTGCTCTACAAAAATCACAGTGGATTCATGATTGAATCTACTAATGATCTGGAAATTTTGAGCTTTTTCCAATAAGTTTTGACCTCTGTCAAAAATCGGATTTCCCAGACCCCTGGGAAAATTTTGATTTTCCTGTGTCAGGGTACAGACATACCCTAATACATCGAGTCTGTTCAATCTATAGCCTGTCTGCAAAAACTTTCAACATAAAAGTTTTTCCTAACATAATGTTCTGCAATTTCCCAAAATTTGGGAATTTTTGGATTTGTTTCATTATTTTTCCCGGACTTTATCTTTCTGTCTAACAGATTCCAATGTCCAGAAATTCCAGAGATTTAGGTCTCTGATAACAGTGTGGCCTTTTCCAAACCGTAACCCGAATCCCAATGGTGTCAAAATATCAATTCTTTACCTATGTGTCAGGGACTTTTTCCCACAATTTCAGAAATTTTCCCATCTGATTACTAATTTTCCCACATTTTCTACCAAAACCTGTCTGTTTCCTTCATTTATTAGAGTCGCCGGATTCCGATCCGACTTGCCGGAGTGGCACAGCTCCGACCATAGGTCAAAACCAGAAAGTGTAAAAGTAAAAAATTCTTTCCTTACTGTCCTTTGTCACTCCATAAAATTTGGGAAATTTTTATGGAAGTTTGATATCCTAAATCCCCTTTAGAATCAATATTTTAGGCAAAAATCATGAAATTTAGGGTTTTTATTTGAATTTCCATATTTAAAAATACAAAAAAATTAGATTTTCGAGCTTCATTCTGTTTTTAGGGTTATTTTAGGTGTCCATGCCAAATTTGGTTTAATTCCAAGTTCATTTGCTCCATGTGTTAGTTTATCTTTAAATTCAGAAGCGAAAATCAGGTTAAATTCGATATTTTATGATATTTTCGCCATTTTAGGGTTTTTATCATGTACATAAGCATGTAGAATCATATTAGGGTTAATTTTAATCTCCTTTGCATTTCATATTTTTCAATTTTGCAAAATTTATTTCAGAAAACCCTGGTTTCAAGGCCATAGTCTTGTTATTGGGGGTATTTTGGTCATTTTGACCTAAATTTCGAAATTTCAATTTCTAATTCTCCCAAAATTTCATGCATATCATCATATTTTATCATATTATGTTTGATTTATTTCATTTGATTTTCAAATTTCCAAAATTTACAAAAATTCTTTCAGAAAACCCTGATTTCAAGGTCATCAGGGGTATTTTGGTCATTTTGACCCCAATTTCGAATTTTCAAGTTTATTTTCGAAATTTATTCATTATTCATCATGTTTATATCAAAGGGGGTATGATTTTGGGTTTATATCTGAATAATATCCGATAATTTCCCATATTTTCGGATAAATTCAGAAAAACCTACATTTTTTGTGCTAACCTTGTTTTCTAGTTTTGCAGGAATATTCAAGAAGAAGATTTTATTTTCTTATTTTATTTCAATTCAATGTAACATCAAATGTAATAATTTGGAATAAGAGTTACATTTCTGCTTAGAATAGGGTTGCATTACATATAGTTTAATTTATGCAAATTTTAATATGTGATGTATGATTCATGCATATTTGTTTCAAATTCACTATGGTTTACACGAATGGCACGTGCACAAGCTTTTATGGAGTTTATAAACTCAGTGGGATTCGTATTTATGGCCATAGTCAGAATACGAAGAAAACCAAGATTTATGATCTTCGTATTAGCCACATTCAGCCTACACACTTAGGCTAACTTCAAAATGCACTGCATTTTTCAAAGTTTTAAAAGGATTTCCCAATTCCTCAATGAAATTCCCTTTTCAAATTCATATTCATTCATTCATATCATTCAAATTGCATTATTTCAAACTCATTTTCCAATTTCAATTTCAGAAAATTCAATTTTCTCAAGAATTTCCAAGTCTTTCTCAGGATCTGATTTTCTCAAAATCCTAAGTTTTCAAATGACATTTCAAAGCATTTCCCAAGTTCAAATCAAGATTTTCCTATGTTTTCAAATTCTCAAATTTCAAAATCCCAAGTTTTTAGAAATTTATTTTCTCATATTTTCCAGTTTTCTTGAGAATTCATTTTCCATTTCAAAAGTCATTTTCCAATGAATTTCTTGATTTTCTCAGAATTCTCAAATCTATTTTCTCAGAAAAGCAATTCCAAATTTCAAAATCGATTTTCTAAAGTTCAAATTTTCCTGAGAAATCACTTTCCAATGCAAATTTCTGATTTCCAATAAAATTCAATGATTTTCCCAGGAATTCCATTTTCAAGCATTTTCCAGTCCTTTTCTAAATGCATTTCAATTTTCCAAAGCAAACATCATATTTTCTCAAACTTGCATTATTTTCAAAATTCCATAGCACAAGCCTGATTCTCTGTGCATTCTAGGAAAAATAGAGCATAATTTAGATATTTGAGTCAAGTTAAAGCACGTAATTGATCCTTGGTTCAATTACCCCTGGTAAAAGCACCAGGAACGGTTGAACCTCGTACCGACAGGCGGATCCCATTCCATGGAATTTTCCCGCAAATTTTCAAAACGGAGGCGAGTAAATTTTCAAAACAATTTTCAAAACTTTGGTCGAGTTTGACTCGCGGAATTCGTTTCTCTCGCAAGGGAGGGGAAAAATTTTTGCGATGATAACAGGTTTGGCGACCGTGATGGGACCTGTCCTCGCCTGATCAATTATGTGCTTTAACTTAGCCCAATTGTCAAAATTATGTTCTATGAAATGTCAGCTTTAATTTCTGATATCATGTGAACCTAGGAGCCTAGACTTGAACCCAGCTGACATGGATTGCATGTAGACTAGGCATGGTTTGGTAGGACCATATTGAGGAGAATTATGCATGCTCACATAGACTTAGGTCTGAAATTCAACACTCCTCAATCTAGGACTTGTATGAAAACAATGTTTGCTTCTTCAAAAGTTTTCAAAATTCTATCTCTTTAGGACTTAGAGCCCTCTGTTTGCCTGCATGTGATCATATTTCAAAAACCACCCCACCTATGTCTACCCGGTCTTCACGTTGCTGGGCTCTCTTCCAGAACCATAGTTCGGGACAGAGCCTCACAACTGGGCCACTTATTTGGGCTAACGCCCCCCTGCCACGTACCAAGGGCCATAGTCCAACGTATATCGGCAGGCGCTCAAGGATGTTGGGAAAACACAAGCCTAGACCCGGAGATGAGTTTTATGCCACGTACATCGAGCCTCGGCTCGAGTATATCGGCATAGCATGATTGGACACAGTTGATCTAAGCCTAGAGTCAGGATTAGGGTCCTAAAGCTCTTTCAAAATCAATGCATTTAGAGTTGGCTTCCTAGGGATTGCTGTATGTGCATAATTGTTTGTAATTGTATATATGATATTCATTTTCGCCTTATTTTCTCATATTTTTCCCAAGTTTTCCAAAATACCAAACAATTTTCCAAAATACCTCATTTTTCATCTTTTATGAAATATCTCCTTTTTCTCAAAAACCTTGGACGATTTTTCTAAATTATCCACCTTTTCCTTCAAAACTCTAGGAAATTTTCCATTCTTTCGTTCCTCTGGACTTCAAATTTCCAGCTTTCATTTTATCCTGCCTGCAATTTTCAAATTTCTTATATTTTTCCAAAGTCTAATTCCAGTCTTCTTGTCTTTCAGTCCAATGGCATCCAGTCAGCTCGATTCTGTTTTTCCTGAGGGTCACATCTCCTATGAGGTGCGACAAAGTCTTCCTGAGCATCGATCTCTTAGCACCGGACCCTTCTTCCCCCGGTGGTATTATGTCTGGTTCAAAAATTTCTCTCGTATGTTTCCGGACCACTTGAGCGATTGTGGGTTGGAATTGGCATCTGCAGTGGGAAAGTTGACAGTCAACGGCAATCTGATTCATGCACTGGCGGAGCGGTGGAATCCGCGCACTTGCACGTTCTGGTTCCCGTGGGGCGAGATGACAATACTGATGGATGAATTTTCAGAGATTATGGGACTGCCCGAGCCAGTCGATCAGCCTGGAGATCCGTTAGAGCAGCAGTTTCTGATCAATGTCAAGGGTCTGGACCCCAAAGATGCCGTAGCTCGCATGACAGGGCGCAAGTCTTGGCCACTGATTGAAGAAAATGGGAATGAATACGTGAGTCTGATCGAGATCTACCGACAGCATGGAAAATTTGCAGAAGTCAACTCGCTGTCCAGAACAGCTCAAGAGAGAATTCAACATGCGATGGTTCTATGTACTGTGGGACTTGCTTTCTTTCCAGATGGATAGAATTAAGTGGATGTCAGAATAGTTCAGCTTTTGAGAAGATGAGGAAGTCGACAGACCAGCCGTCTCTCGATAGCCATGGCTGCGCTTGCTTTTCTATACAGAGGATTGACCCGCTTCACACTTGGAGAGTCCATCTTAGTCGAGGGATGTACTTATGCTCTTCAATCTTGGTTCCTTCAGCATGTACCGACCAGAGCTAGTTCATTCAGATACAACGGTAAGGAGCTCCTTCCAGTTGCGCGGTACCGATTCCTGCAGGAAGAAGAAGTGGTGTGGGACTATTTTGATCGAGAATTATCGCCTCCCAAATACACCTATGCATATGGCAAGAGATTCAAGTTGCTTGGTCCATTCTTCTGTGCTTACTATCATCCGGAGCGGTGTGTCAGGCAGTTCTCTCAGAGACAGAAGCGCGTAGAGATTCGTCCACTAGCTGGGGTTCTGCCAGAATTCGATCTCACATCAGATCAGTGATCCGAAACATACCATTCTGCCAAATATGGCTGGGATTCTTTCATCATTCCCACTCTTTTCTCCAATCCTCGTGTCTCTGCTGATCATAAAGAGTGGTGGCAAATTGTCTGTCTGCCCCCTCTTTCCCAAGTCCACTATTAATGCAATCATATTTTTCCTTCAATAAAAAAAAAAAAAAAATCCTTCAATTTTCATTTTATCATGGTTTGACGACCTCGCCTAGGTGACAAGGCATATTTGCAGTTGTTCGTTCTTCTTGCAAAGAATGACAACATAATTGTCGTGACTCCAGCGGCGACCCAATTCCTAGTAATGGGATATTCTTTCAAATTGTCTACCAAAATTCTCAGCGAATATTTTCTTCCAATCAAAATCTCTCTCAAAAGCCTAACCATCGATTTTGCCCTGCAGAGAGCATTCGTGACAGTCAATGGTTCAAACAAGGTCAGGGAAGAAGACTGCACCAGTCGAGGGAATCGCATATTCGACAGCTTCAGACGAAGAAATGGATTCCCCGCGCTCAGGCAAAAATCAGGGGCAACAGGTTGAGGATGACATTGATCCTCAAATGTATGCCATGTTTAAGAAGATGATGACTAAAATGCTGGCAGAACAAGCTGAAGCCAGTACAGAGAAAGCACAGGTGAAGCAAAAGACAAAAGGCCGGGCAGTCAAGAAAGCCTTGAAGATATCCAAGAAGCCTGCTCAGCATGTTGATGCAACTGATGAAGAGGAATCAGTGGAAGATTCAGATGAAGAGTTTGAGACCCATCAGGCATTCCGCAAGTCTACCCAGGGGCAGGGGTCAGCCCACAAATTCAAAGAGCAATCTCTCAATGACTCTAACCAGCCGCAGTTCAAAGATGTGGTCAGAATGCTTCGAGACCTGCAGGCCCGTGACAAGGGCAAGAAAGTCTTCACCAGCGAAGACTTCTATGATGGTTTGGATGGGGACGACAATCTCGAGAATCTCCCCAGAAAGTTTATCAAATTCGATGGTTCTGGCGATCCTAAAGCTCATCTCGCCATGTTCTTCGCTGAATGCTCCAGATTCAAACGAGACAACCGTGCACTTTTCCTATGTTTCCCTCGCAGTCTGGAGGGAACCGCAGCTAAATGGTACTCGGAGCATGTAAATCCAATTGAGTTGAAGGAATTTGACAAAGTGGTAAACATGTTCATTGAGCGATTTCTCTTCAATGCTGAGGCACTTCCCACCCTCAGCCATCTTTGCGGCCTTAAACAGAGAGAAAATGAGAAGGCCAGAGATTTTATCCACCGATGGAGGTCAGCTTGTAACAAGATGAGGGACCCCATATCAGAGGGACATGCTTTGTCCCTAATTCTGAGTAACTTCTCACAGCCTCTAAGAGGTCTCATCTCTACTGCACCATCAAGGACATTCATTGAACTGACAGAACGAGCTGAATGGCTCGAGTTGAGCATGGAAAATGGTTTCTACGAAGGCTTCACTTTCACCAAGAACAACGGCCAGAATGAGCAGAAGAAGAAAACTCACTTCACTCATTCTGTCAGAAATAATAATTGGAACCACTATAAGGGGCAGAACAAAGATTTCTGTTATGGGACAGGAAGTTCCAACAAGAATGATCAGAAAGGCAAATCAGTGCCTCAATACAATAAGCCACTTCAATTAGAACAGGGACCGAAGCCCCGAGAAAAAGTAAAGCATGAAGGGTGGAGTTATGACAGGAAATTCACTCCACTAGACCAAACCCTCGAGACTGTGCTCGAGTATATGTTGACCAAGGAGATGGTCAAACTGCCTAGGTTGGTTGATCCCCCTATTCCCATGGGGAAATTCAAAGATCAATTTTGTAAATTTCATAGAACAGTGGGGCACAATACTGAGAACTGCTTCGTTCTCAAAAATATTGTTCAGGATCTCATCGACAAGAATCTTCTGGTAGAGGGTGCCGAAGATGAAAATATGGATATTCTAAAGAAACCCTTTCCCCATCATTCTACGGCGGTCGTCTCTGAACAGCCTTTTCAGCCGCAGGAGCATATTAGGCCATGCTCTAAAAGGGATATGCAAGTCCAACATCAGGTCCTGGTACTGCAGCAAACTGAGTCCAAAGCTCAGAAAATGGATCTCATTGCAGCTTTTGGTAAAATGAAAGTATCTGATAAACCCGCTGGGGTATCTCCTGAGGTGGCTAAAAGAATGCCATGGCTCTCCAAGCACTTTATTAAGCCCGCTCCGGAGAAAGGTGAGACATCGACACCAAAGCCGATTACTGCATTATCCCATGTCTCAATCTTGGATTTAGCCCAAGCTTCCGCCAAGCACCAGCAAGTGTTGAATGATCTGTTGCGGAAAATCAAAGTGAAACCGAGCATAACGCCTGAAGACATGGCCCAGATAGTCAATCAGGCCATGACAAATGCTCCAATCACTTTCTCAGATGAAGATCTTTCTAAGCCGCATGTGTTTCACAACAACGCTTTGTATGTTGTGATTCGAGCCAGAGGAATGACTGTTCCTCATGTGCTGATAGATGGAGGCAGCAGCCTCAATATATGCCCAGAAATGACAGCCAAAGCTTTGGGCATTAGAGAAGAGGAATATATCCCAGACCCGATCACTATCTACGGGTTTGATAATCATGGACAGACAGCTAAAGGGAAAGTTTTCTTGGAAATTTTCATTGACTACTCGATCCACTCTGTCCTCTTTCATGTGGTCAATGTACCCCCAACGTATAATCTGTTGTTGGGACGACCGTGGATTCACAACACGAACGCGGTGCCGTCTACTTTGCATCAGTGTGTCAAGTGGTCAAAAGGTGGAATGATCACAACAGTCTTGGGCGAGGATCCGGAGAAGAGGCTTGCACAACCCATGGTTCCTAGGCCCACTTTTACTACTGATATCCCTAGCATTAGGGGCATTGATGAGGTCAGCTTTGAAGAAAATTTGGGAATACTGCAGATGGCTGAACAGCCAGCACATACAGTGGCCATGACTCGATGGAGAGGCCCACAGTTTTTCAAGATTGGAGGACGAATTGACTATAGTACATTCAAAGATCATCCACTGTTCTCCCAATTTATGAAGGCCAAAAAGGGATTCGATCTGTTAGTAAAGCATGGTTATCAGCCTTTTCAAGGCTTGGGAAAAAATGGGAATGGTCGTCTCGAGCCAGTAATTCCTCAGCACTATACTCATAGAGCCGGATTGGGCTTTAGTGGCAAAAGATCTCAGAAGGGCACTATCTTTATCAAAGGGACGCACTAAGGGCATCTGCTTGTCTTTCATTTCTATTCTTTTGTTTTCACATTTAGGATGATATCCCGTTTCATTTCAATCATTGTCCTCAATTCAATCTTTCAATAAAGTTGCAAATTTCCTTTGTCTATCTGGATGCCATTTGTCTCTTTACTTCTCGTTATCAAATCTTTGAAAATTTGCCACTATTCTTCTCTTTTATCTTTCAAATTATTTTCTTAACAAAAGTAATTTGTTTTATGATAGGAGATTTTCCTGAATCGATTTATTCTCCAATTTTCAGAATGTCTTCCCAATCTATCAAGAAGCTCGTTCTTAATCCAGAGGCCTTTTCAAAGCCAACAGTGATTCATCAGGTTAAAATAAGAGCAGAATGCAGTCAGATTACAAAGCAGTCGGAAGAACCTGCAGAATTTGATTCAGCTCTTCAAGAATTACCAGAATTTGCAGCAATTCAGAAACAAGATGAACCATCATCCTTAGTTCAGGATCCGACTGAGGATATCAATATTGGATCAGAAGACGATCCTAAAATTCTCAAGATTGGCAGCAGTTTGAGCCCGGAAGAGAAAGAAAGGCTCACCCGTTTTCTCAAGCAACATAAAGAAGTGTTCGCGTGGACGTATGAGGACATGCCAGGTCTAGATACCAAATTGGTTGAGCATCGTCTCATCCTAAAACCAAATGTCAAGCCGGTTAAGCAGAAACTGAGAAAGATGGATCCTCGAGTGGAACAACAAGTTAAGGAAGGTCTAGAAGACCTACTCAAAGCAGGGTTCATTCGAACCATTGACTATCCAGATTGGCTAGCAAATATTGTTGCTGTTCCCAAGAAAAATGGTAAAGTTCGAATTTGCATCGACTTCAGAGATCTCAATAAAGCGACTCCTAAGGATGATTATCCACTTCCTAATATTGATCTTTTGATTGATAGCACAGCAGGTCACACTATGTTCTCTTTTATGGATGGATATTCCGGATATAATCAGATCAAGTTGGCCGCTCGTGATCAGTCCAAGACATCTTTCACTACTCCTTGGGGCACTTTTTGTTATACAGTCATGCCATTTGGGCTTAAGAATGCTGGAGCCACTTATCAGCGTGCTATGGCCGTCATTTTCCATGATCAGATGCACAAAATCATGGATGCCTATGTCGATGATATTCTGGTAAAATCCAAAGAAGAAGAAGATCACATCGAAACTCTCAATCAAGTTTTCAAGCGGCTCATTCTTTACAAGCTAAGACTCAATCCACAAAAATGTGTTTTTGGAGTCGAATCTGGCAAATTGTTAGGCTTTCTAGTCAGCAAAAAGGGGATAGAAGTTGATCCCGCTAAGGCCAAAGCTATCATTGACATGTCTCCCCCGACTAATCTGAAAGAATTGCGTAACCTTCAGGGACGCATGCAATCAATTCGGCGATTCATATCCAATTTGGCCATGAGATGTGAGCCTTTCAATCATTTGCTCAGAAAAGGAGTGAAATTCGAATGGGGACCAGAGTGTCAGCAATCGTTCGAACGCATCAAGAAATATTTGCTCAATCCTCCTGTGTTAAAGCCGCCAGAATTAGGGAAACCCCTACTGCTATACATTTCAGTTAATCAAGTGGCTTGTGGCGGATTCTTGGCGCAATACGAAAAAGGCAGTCTGGTAGAGCATGCCATTTACTATGTGAGTAAAACCTTCATTGATTATGAGAAGAAATACTCTCAGATAGAGAAGACATGTCTAGCTCTGGTTTGGATGTGTCAGAAATTGAGACACTATCTGTTGACATCTGAAGTCAAGATCCTATCCAAATTAAATCCTCTTAAGTATATTCTAGAGCAACCCTTCCTCAGTGGACGGATTGCCAAATGGCAGGTTTTATTGATGCAATACGATTTGGAATATGTCTCTCAGCAATCTATCAAGGGCCAAGCAATTGCAGATCAATTAGCAGATTTTCCTTTAGCAGAAGATGTTAAAGTCGAGGATGATTTCCCCGATGAGCGGATCTGCAATATTCAACAATCCCCAATTTGGAATTTATTCTTTGACGATTCCAAGAATATGGCAGGCATAGGAATCGGGATTCTGTTGATCACACCTGAGAAGGAGATGATCCCCTTTTCTCTCAAATTAGATTTTCAGTGCACTCATAATATGGCCGAGTATGAAGCTTTGATACAAGGTCTGAAAATTCTACGAGACTTCAATGTCAAAAGAGTGCATGCTTATGGCGACTCTTTGCTCGTCGTCAATCAAGTCTTAGCTGAATGGCAAGTGAAGGATCAGAAGTTACTTCCTTATCAGAAGATCGTCTCAGCTCTTGTTAGCAATTTCGAAGAATTCCAACTTTTCCATGTCAAGAGAGATTTCAATCAAATTGCAGACAGTTTAGCCAATCTGGGATCCATCATGTCTTTCAGGAACGAAGAATCTTGTCGCTCCTTTGAAATTGGCAGACTTGATCAACCTGCTTTCGTCCCAGTAGAGCAGGTAAACCAGGCGGAGCAAAAGAAGAAGCCCTGGTATCATGACATCAAGAATTTCATTGAAACTGGCGAATTTCCTCCAGAACTCTCAAAGAAAGAGCGGCGAGCAATTCAGCGCATGTCTGCGCGATATTTTATTCTTGCCGACGTCCTTTATCGTCGTGGATTCAGCTCTGAATATTCCAGATGTTTGGACGATGAAGAAGCCAAAGAAGTTGTGGAAGAAGCACATGAAGGTATCTGCGGTGGTCATGTTGGCTACCAAACTCTTGTCAAACAAATCATCCGAGCAGGCTATTACTGGAGAACTATGCAACAAGATTGTTATCATTTTGTGAAGAAGTGCGTTCAATGCCAGATGCATGCACCTTCCATTCATGCGCCAGCGACATATTTGCAATCTGTCGTCTCACCATGGCCATTTTCTATGTGGGCTTTTGATGTTGTTGGCCCCATTATTCCTTCTGCTTCAAATGGCCATAAATATTTTCTTGCTGCAACAGAATATTTTACTAAATGGGTAGAAGCAGTCACTCTACGCACAGTAGAAGGTCGACATGTGGTCTCGTTCATCCATAGGAATATCCTATGTCGTTTCGGCATACCACATGATATTGTGTCAGATAATGGCAGTCATTTCAAGAATGAGAAAATGAGGACTTTTTGTTTGAAGTTCAAAATTCATCATCATTTCTCCGCTCCTTATTATCCTCAAGGAAATGGCCAAGCAGAGGCCACCAATAAGATTTTGATTCGAATCCTGGAGCGAACTTTGGAAACAGGCCGTGACTGGCATGAGAAGATTCATGATGCATTGTGGGCGTATCGAACCACCATTCGAACTCCAACTAATGCTACTCCGTCAGAACTTGTCTACGGAACCGAAGTAGTATTGCCTCTACATGTTCAGAAACCTGCTCTGAAATTTGCATCACTTCTCGAATTACCTCTTGATCAGTATCAGCAACAGCGGCTAGTACAGCTTGATTTGCTAGATGAAAGAAGACTCAGAGCAGCAGAGCACGCTCAATCATATCGTCAGAGGATAGCCAGACAATATGCAAAATCAGTCATTGAAAGAAAATTTCGAGTCAATGATCTAGTGCTCAGATCAACGGCTTATCTCAAGCACCGCCCAGGTGGCAAGTGGTCACCAAATTGGGAAGGTCCCTATGTTGTCAAAGAGGCATTACCTCGTAATTCATATCGGCTCATAAATGCTGACGGAGTGGAATTACCAGATCCCATCAATGCTCGGCATTTGAAAAAATTCTATACTTAAACCATGTCTTATTCTTTGTAATTCCTCCAAATTTTGTTCAATAATGGTTAAATTCTCCTTTCCCAGTTATACTGGGGCATTTTTTTAAAAAATTTGTTTTTATCTACAAATATCCTGTATGCAGGCAGGATAAACAAATCTCTCATTTTGCACGCATGTGCATTCATTTATATCATTTTCATATTTGCATACATCTGCATTCATTGGCATGCATTTGCATCAAGTTCGTTACCCATTCAGGATAAGGGATAATCCTGAGACCCCGACAATCATTCTCGTTACAATTCCCAAATACTTTAAGAGCATAGGTCTCTTTTAAAAATTCAAATTTCAAATTAAAAACAAGGTATATTTTCAAAACTCAGTGCTTGAACTGGTACAATTTTGAAATCCAGTGCTCAAACTGGTACACTTCCAAAATTCAGTGCTCGAACTGATATATTTTTAAAATCCAATGTCTATGTTGACATATTTTCAAAACCCGGTATTCATGCTGGTGTTCTTTCAAGATTGAGCACTTGTGTTAGTGTCTCACTGGTGGGTCGTATCAGTCAACCTCTCGGGTTCAGTCTTTGTGCTGATCATTCATCAAAGTTCAAATTTCAATTACCAATTCGGCCCTCGAGCCACCCAATTTCCAATTTCGACCTCTGGGTCAACCAATTTTCAAATTCAATCTTCGGGTCACTCAATTTCCAATTTCGACCTTCGGGCCAATCAATTTCCAAAATTTCCAATTTCGACCTTCGGGTCAATCAATTTCCCAATTTCCAATTTCCAATTTCCAATTTCCAATTTCCAATTTTTGAATTCCAAATTTCCGATTTAGACATTTGGGTCAACCAATTTTGACCTTCGAGTCAATCAATTTCCAGTTTCCAAATATCAATTTCCAAATTTCCAAATTTCCAATTTCAAATTCCAAATTCCAAATTTCAAAATTTTAAATTTTCCGAATTCCAATTTCATACCAATTCCAATCATTTCCTGTTGCGAGAGACCCTTTGTACAGGGAGAGTTCAAGGGAGCTCGTTCTTTTCGCATGCTATCCTTTGTTCACCTAGCCCCTTTTCAGGGAGAGTTTGAAGGGACTCATGTCTATGTGAACCGTTTGCAAAACAAATTTCCAATTTCATACAAGGAACCCTTAATTCAGGGAGAGCTTCGACGGAAGCTCGCTTTCCTTGTGACCGCAATTTCAAACTAGGCCATTTCATCATGAAGGACCCTCTTTTCAGGGAGAGTGTGATGGACTCGTTCCTTCATGACCAATTCACCGACCTCATCATTACCGGCCCCCTTTCCATAAGAGAAGCCTAATGTTAGGAAGTTTTGACGAAAGCTTAATTTCTCTTCGAAAGTTCGTTTTGCAAACACCTCCTCTTCAGGGAAGAGAGGAGTAATTTCTATTTCCAATGTCTGAATCTTCTCCTTTGGGGAAAGGAGAAGAAAATTTTTGTCATGGATGTGTTACGTTGTGCTTCAAATACTCGCTTCCACAAAGGATTTCAAGAAAATCTTGTCAATTTGTCATTAAATATTTGTTGATTTCAAAATTTTTATTGCACAAAAACATTACCTCAGAATACCTTCAGTATTATCTCTGAAAGGTCAAAGCTTTCGTGAAAAAGGATTCAAAATTCAAATTCTTTCTATTAGCCGACCAAAAGGATGAAGAATAAATCCCCAATATGGCCAGCAAAGGAAATTCAATATTGTTGCAAAGCCATAAGTGATCGGTATTGATCGCAGTCAATGGCACATTTTTAAAGATCATTCTTGGAAAATAAAGCAGTCGAAATATCCTGGGTGATACAGAAAAATCCATTCAATCCCTACATCTCCTCAATCACCTAAAGCTGCAATTAAATATCTGCAAAAGGGATCTCTCAACTGTCGTCAAGATGAAGGCGAATTAGGCGAGTAGACCCCCGGGGCCAAAGAAGATTCAAATCATCTCCAAGATGACGGAGTTTGTGACGGATCCTTCCAGGGAAAGTTCAGAGCACCGTCAAGATGAAGGCGATTGCGATGGGCCTCCCGACAAACCCTAAAAGATATTTAATTTCTGCTATCATCAACAGATTTCCAACCAAAGAGCCAATAACCGTCAATATAATCCCTGAGAGAAAAGAAGGATCGAAGCATCTCTGAGATGAAGGAGTTTGTGACGTACTCTTCTAAAAAAAAAAAAAAAGAGAGAGAAAAGTCAAGACATCTCCAAAATGAAGGATGATGTAATCTCCAAAAACCCAAGAGAGCTCTAATTCTGCCAAAAAAAAAATAGTAGGCAGAAAGATCGTCATGAGAAAGAATTCCAGGATATCAGACTGCCAAATCTGCCAAAGAATCCTCTTTAAATTTTGTGAAATTCTATTATCAATATTCTTTCACAAATTGCTTTCACAATATCAAGAATACTCTCTTTTCTGCTCATATCAGGGAAATTGATAGCTTCCTTGAAAGAAAGCCAATTGCAAGCAATTTGAATTTGAATCTTGATTTTACGAAGTTAAGCCCAATCGGAGATAATACTTCAGGAAGAAAAGAGGGAATATTTTCAAAGCAATGTGCATCACTTTCAATTATTTCGAATCAACAATAATTTTCAACATTTTGACAATATTTTCTAGCTATCCTGGCGTGAAGCGAGAGCTTGAGGTTCATCTTTGGCGCATCCCGACATCAGTTGTTATCCCTTTTAAGGACTTGATAATGGGAGTTTTCAAGATTCCTTCCCTTCTGTTGGTATAATCTGAGCGCATGGGCTCTCAGATTCGCACACTTCCCTGTGTCCCCACTGTCCCACCATAGACAGTCCAATTTCGGCTTGAGGTTAAGCCACCAATTCCAGCAAAAGGTCACCAATTTCAAAAGTTATTTAGTCTCAGCAATGAGGCGCCCAAAATCAAACCCCTTTTCAAGCTTTAGGGACCCCAATTTCATCCTTTTGCAAAACCCCTATCGGATTCATTGTGCGGAAATCCGAAGGTTCCATCATGGTTTCTTCCTTCAAGGATTCTATTCATTTTTTGCCCAATCAGGATAAGGGTACAAACCTGAGCCTCCTTTGATGAGGTATTTCATTTTCTGCCCAATCAGGATAAGGGTACAAACCTGAGCCTCCTTTGATGAGGTATTTCATTTTTCCTCCCAATCAGGATAAGGGTAGAAACCTGAGCCTCCTTTGATGAGGTATTTCATTCCCTGATCAGGTTGAGGGTTAAACCTGAGCTTCGTTTCTACACGAGGTATTTCCTGTCCCATCCAGGTTAAGGGCAAAACCTGAATCTCACTTCTTTTGAAGTAAAATTTTCTTCTTTATTCTTCATTTCATATCTACCATTTTCATCAGGGCTAATATTTTCATATCCAGTCAGATCCTTCTAACTGGGGCATTTTTATAGCCCAAATTTGGTGTGTTTTTCTTTGCCACTAAGCCCGTCTTCAAGCCGGCTTAGTAGCAAAGAGGGGCATCTGTAAACACCCCAAATTTTCCTCACTCATTCTCAAACAATCCTCCTCAGGCAATGCCAACCCTGTCAGGTCAGTGTAGGAGTCAAACCCCGAGTCAGTTTCAGAAAATCACCATTTTACCCATTTTCATTAGGAAAATTACCATTTTACCCCTAGGTCATCCCGGACCCGAGTCAGTCGGAGTCGACCAAGCTCATTGGTCGGTTCAAGACAGTTAGAATATCAGTCATCTCAAGCTCATCTGAGCTCACAATGAACAGACCATTTTCATTTCTGACCATTCCTGCCAAAATGGGATCATTTCTTCAAAAATGAGCTCATTTCTCACTCGAATCCAAGCCAATTGTCTCCAAGTCAGTCATTCCCAGTCAGTCATGTTCCCCAGAGTCTAACTTGAGCTCACCAGGAGTTCAAGTGCTCCAATTTCAGTTCAAAACCATTTCTAAGTGTTCAGGAGCCCATTTTAGTCCATTTCAGCTCTTTCAGCTGAAATTGAGCCGAGTTCAGTCAGTTGAGTTAGTGTTTGAGACTTGATTTTAGTTCATCTCAGTATTACTGACCTTTGTTTTAGCTCAAACCCAGTTCAGGTTCGTAATTCACTTCATTTCAATGACCATTCCATACCATTTCTCTAAAAATGGCAACTTTTCTTGAAAATTCAGTCGGAAAGGTCAGTTGAGTCAGTGCATGGTGAGTTCATTTGAGTTCTAAAACTCTAAAACCCATCTCAATCTAGCTCATTTCAGTTTAATCCAGCCCGAACCCCAATTTTCAGTGTCACTCTGACCCAGTAAAGTCCCGAAAACCATTTCTTCAACCATTTCGCAAATTTTATCAGTTTTAATGCTTTTTAAACTGGTACAAGTGTTAATCGGGGTTTAAATTCCAAAATTCTTCATTCAGGGTCTGCATTTCGCATGTCATTTCTCATCATTTCATATCATTTCTCAGCATTTCATAATATCTCATCACATTTCATTTCATTTTCGAAGTCCAGAACTCCAGTTTTATAAATTTCAATCCAGATTGAGTTTTAAAAGTTTTCAGAAATCAATTTCAAACCTTGGGTTTCCAAAATTAACATTTTTACCCCCGGGAGTCTAAATTTGGAAATATTTTCTCACAAGAAAAATAATCTGGATTTCTTTCAAAATCAAATTTTTAAATTCTACATTGGATTTGCTTCGCAATGGGGTATTGAACTTCAAAATCCGAGCTTGTTTCAAAAACTGCCAAAAATAGCTCGTTTCGGTTGGAAGCATTTTCTCGAGAAAAACAATATGGTTTTCTTTCAAAATTACATTTTTAAATTCTACTCTGGATTTGCTTCGCAACGGGGTATTGAACTTCAAAATCCGAGCTCGTTTTCAAAACTGCCAAAAATAGCTCGTTTCGTCTAGAAACTTTCTAAAAAGACTATTTTACCCCTCTAATCATCAAAATGAATTTCAAATGTGGAATTTGGACCCGCTCTGAGATGGCCCATTCATTTACTTTTCTATTTTATATAAAAAAAAATGCTTCTTTTTATTTGTTTATTTTTGTTTTTATTGATTTTTATTTTTTTTATTTTTTATTTTTTTAGAGAGGAGGTGGGACCCACAAGGTGGTCACCCAAGCCTCCAGCCCCACTTTCCATTTTCTCATTTTTTTCTTTCCCTTTTCCTTTTTCCCTCCTTTTCTTTTTTTCCTTTCTTTTTCCCTTTTCTTTCTTTTTCTTCTTCTTCCCTTTCTTTTCTTCTTCCCTTCCCTTCCTTCCTTTCCCTTCTCCAGCCCATTCACGTACACTCTTTCCCTCTCTTTTCATTAACCCCTAAAAACCCTAAGTTGAGGCTGAATAAAGACCTAAGTTAAAAGAGACCAAAAAAAAGAGAGAAGGAAAAAAAAGCCATACGGCTGCCTCCTAACCCATCTCTCTCTCTCTCTCTCTCTCTCTCTCTCTCTCTCTCTCTCATTGCAGCAACACAGCCACCAGCTTTGACAGCCACCATCAACCTTCAACCTTTGTGCTCTCCAAGGCAGCTTCCCCTTTGAAGCCTCCATTCTTTCAAGCTCCAGCCGGCGGCCCTTTGAAGCCTCCATCCCTTCAAGCTCCAGCCCCATCGTTGCAGCCACTTCTTGGTCCAGCCAACAGCTTTGGTGAAGCTTTCCCTTTGGTGACAGTAGCAGCCACCTCCGAATCACCTACTTCAACTCCCCTAGCCATCTCCAAACACTGCAGCTAATCCAAGGTAAGTCTGCATCCCTCCTACTTTATTAATTTTTCTCTAAAAATCCCATTGAATTTCCTTTATAAGCATGTATATTATATATCAATGCTAGGTACGTGAGATGATCCATCCGGAAGATGGATCGGATCTCTCATGTTAGTAGCCAAAATATAGCATAGTTGATATCCCCTGATTATTTTTATTTTGTTAGAGTTTTTTTTTTATTTTTATATATCTTACATTCACTTCATTTATCTAAGTTGGCTTTATCAATTTGTCAATAGTTATTTTGCAAGTTTAGTTCTAAGCATCCTTCACAATTGTTATTTCATGCATGATTTTTAACCTTTAAATTCCGAAATTTTTATGTTAAATATAGATGCTAGTTACCAATCTTTTGCAAAAATTCTGAGTCAATTCGGGTTTTATAACCCCATAAAAAAAATAAAACACTGGATCGGGTTTTTGAACCCTCCCGAATTTCCAATTTCTGCTTTAGCAGAAATAAACCTCCGACACCACCCTTGTGGGAGATTCGGATTGCTCTACAAAAATCACAGTGGATTCATGATTGAATCTACTAATGATCTGGAAATTTTGAGCTTTTTCCAATAAGTTTTGACCTCTGTCAAAAATCGGATTTCCCAGACCCCTGGGAAAATTTTGATTTTCCTGTGTCAGGGTACAGACATACCCTAATACATCGAGTCTGTTCAATCTATAGCCTGTCTGCAAAAACTTTCAACATAAAAGTTTTTCCTAACATAATGTTCTGAAATTTCCCAAAATTTGGGAATTTTTGGATTTGTTTCATTATTTTTCCCGGACTTTATCTTTCTGTCTAACAGATTCCAATGTCCAGAAATTCCAGAGATTTAGGTCTCTGATAACAGTGTGGCCTTTTCCAAACCGTAACCCGAATCCCAATGGTGTCAAAATATCAATTCTTTACCTATGTGTCAGGGACTTTTTCCCACAATTTCAGAAATTTTCCCATCTGATTACTAATTTTCCCACATTTTCTACCAAAACCTGTCTGTTTCCTTCATTTATTAGAGTCGCCGGATTCCGATCCGACTTGCCGGAGTGGCACAGCTCCGACCATAGGTCAAAACCAGAAAGTGTAAAAGTAAAAAATTCTTGCCTTACTGTCCTTTGTCACTCCATAAAATTTGGGAAATTTTTATGGAAGTTTGATATCCTAAATCCCCTTTAGAATCAATATTTTAGGCAAAAATCATGAAATTTAGGGTTTTTATTTGAATTTCCATATTTAAAAATACAAAAAAATTAGATTTTCGAGCTTCATTCTGTTTTTAGGGTTATTTTAGGTGTCCATGCCAAATTTGGTTTAATTCCAAGTTCATTTGCTCCATGTGTTAGTTTATCTTTAAATTCAGAAGCGAAAATCAAGCGAAAATCAGGTTAAATTCGATATTTTATGATATTTTCGCCATTTTAGGGTTTTTATCATGTACATAAGCATGTAGAATCATATTAGGGTTAATTTTAATCTCCTTTGCATTTCATATTTTTCAATTTTGCAAAATTTATTTCAGAAAACCCTGGTTTCAAGGCCATAGTCTTGTTATTGGGGGTATTTTGGTCATTTTGACCTAAATTTCGAAATTTCAATTTCTAATTCTCCCAAAATTTCATGCATATCATCATATTTTATCATATTATGTTTGATTTATTTCATTTGATTTTCAAATTTCCAAAATTTACAAAAATTCTTTCAGAAAACCCTGATTTCAAGGTCATCAGGGGTATTTTGGTCATTTTGACCCCAATTTCGAATTTTCAAGTTTATTTTCGAAATTTATTCATTATTCATCATGTTTATATCAAAGGGGGTATGATTTTGGGTTTATATCTGAATAATATCCGATAATTTCCCATATTTTCGGATAAATTCAGAAAAACCTACATTTTTTGTGCTAACCTTGTTTTCTAGTTTTGCAGGAATATTCAAGAAGAAGATTTTATTTTCTTATTTTATTTCAATTCAATGTAACATCAAATGTAATAATTTGGAATAAGAGTTACATTTCTGCTTAGAATAGGGTTGCATTACATATAGTTTAATTTATGCAAATTTTAATATGTGATGTATGATTCATGCATATTTGTTTCAAATTCACTATGGTTTACACGAATGGCACGTGCACAAGCTTTTATGGAGTTTATAAACTCAGTGGGATTCGTATTTATGGCCATAGTCAGAATACGAAGAAAACCAAGATTTATGATCTTCGTATTAGCCACATTCAGCCTACACACTTAGGCTAACTTCAAAATGCACTGCATTTTTCAAAGTTTTAAAAGGATTTCCCAATTCCTCAATGAAATTCCCTTTTCAAATTCATATTCATTCATTCATATCATTCAAATTGCATTATTTCAAACTCATTTTCCAATTTCAATTTCAGAAAATTCAATTTTCTCAAGAATTTCCAAGTCTTTCTCAGGATCTGATTTTCTCAAAATCCTAAGTTTTCAAATGACATTTCAAAGCATTTCCCAAGTTCAAATCAAGATTTTCCTATGTTTTCAAATTCTCAAATTTCAAAATCCCAAGTTTTTAGAAATTTATTTTCTCATATTTTCCAGTTTTCTTGAGAATTCATTTTCCATTTCAAAAGTCATTTTCCAATGAATTTCTTGATTTTCTCAGAATTCTCAAATCTATTTTCTCAGAAAAGCAATTCCAAATTTCAAAATCGATTTTCTAAAGTTCAAATTTTCCTGAGAAATCACTTTCCAATGCAAATTTCTGATTTCCAATAAAATTCAATGATTTTCCCAGGAATTCCATTTTCAAGCATTTTCCAGTCCTTTTCTAAATGCATTTCAATTTTCCAAAGCAAACATCATATTTTCTCAAACTTGCATTATTTTCAAAATTCCATAGCACAAGCCTGATTCTCTGTGCATTCTAGGAAAAATAGAGCATAATTTAGATATTTGAGTCAAGTTAAAGCACGTAATTGATCCTTGGTTCAATTACCCCTGGTAAAAGCACCAGGAACGGTTGAACCTCGTACCGACAGGCGGATCCCATTCCATGGAATTTTCCCGCAAATTTTCAAAACGGAGGCGAGTAAATTTTCAAAACAATTTTCAAAACTTTGGTCGAGTTTGACTCGCGGAATTCGTTTCTCTCGCAAGGGAGGGGAAAATTTTTTGCGATGATAACACCTACCCCTAGCCTAAATTATCCTATTTAATACCTAATTAACCCCTAGACTCTCCTAAAAAATCCCCAAATGTAATGCCACTTGGCATTTTTAACATTTGAATTTTAAAACACCTTTTAAAAACCTTTAAAAACACTAGTTTTAAAAACTAAACTTCAAAATGAGTTTTTAAAATGAATTTTGACTCTTCTAAACCCCTAACACTAACCAAGACACTGACTAACCCTAGTCTAGCCCTGACTTACTCGAATATGGCGCCACCCCGAGTGGGCCCTACTTGAGTTTTTACAAAAAGATGATTTTAAAACTTGAAATTGAAGGAGTTTTCAAACGGATTTTCAAAAGTAATCTTAAAATTAGAATTTTTGAAATGGCATAGGGTTCTAACTAGGTTAGAACTCCTCTGGATATGGTGCCAACTGAGTGGGCCCACATCGAATTTTGAAATTTTTTGAAATAAACACTGAAAATGGCTTTGAAAAAGGGTTAGAATCGACATTTGAAATTCAAGATCTTTGAAAATAGGGTCTCAAGCGAACTGGAACTCCGAGTTAGAGTCCTGAACTCTTAGGACTCTGAGATTTTAAATTTTAGAATTCAAATATAAAAATTTTTGAAAGATTTTATCAAGAAATGATGAAATAAGTCAGAAAACACAGTCAGGGTTAGACTCTTAACTCGACCGAACTCTAAAATAGAGTTTTGAACTAACTGGACTTTGTAAAATGACCTAAATTTCGAAAGCATACGGAAAAGATTGAAAATGGAAGTAAAACAGACTTCAAAACAGACTTCTGACCGGATTAGGACTCTGAGATAGAGTCCTGATCGGACTGAAACTTTCAAAAATTTAAGAAATTTGATGAATAGAGGAATTCAAAAGCAACACCACCTAAATGGGTCTCATCTGTGAATTGAAATCGATTAAAATTTGAATTTGAAATGAATCCAGATTGTTTCCTTGAGAAAATATTTCAAAATATAAAGTCCTGGGGTTGGAAAATGATAGAGTGTAGAATAAAAACCCAGGTTTTGAAATTGATTTTGAAATAAAAGCTTTAAAATTCAAATCTGGATTGAATGTTTTGAAAACTGGAGTGCTGGATCTCAAGAATGAGATGCAATGTCATGCAATGCTATGCAATGCAATGAGATGGTATGCCGAATGCATGCAATGACACATGAAATGGATAAACACTGGATGAGGGTGAAAATTTAAGGTGTTTACAGATGCCCCTCTTTGTTGCTAAGACGGTTGAAAGCCGAGCTTAGTGGCAAAGAAAACATATCAAATTTAAACCATAAAAATGCCCCAGTTAGATAAATCTGACTGGGTATGAAAGAATTAATTCAAATGATGATGGTAGTTATAAAATGGAGAATTTTATTTCAAAAGAAGTGAGATTCAGGTTTTGCCTTTAACCTGGATGGGACGGGAAATACCTCGTATGGAACGAAGCTCAGGCTTAACCCTTAACCTGATTGGAAAATGAAATACCTCACCACGTGAGGCTCAGGTTTGTACCCTTGACCTGATTGGGCAGAAAATGGACGGAACCCTCGAAAGAAGAGACCGTGATGGAACCTTCGGATTTCCGCACAATGAATCCGATAGGGGTTTTGCAAAAGGAAGGAAATTGGGGTCCCTAAAGTTTGAAAAGGGATTGATTTTGGGCGTCTCATTGCTAAGACTAATTAACTTTTGAAATTGCCTTTTGCTGAAATCGGTGGCTTAACCTCAAGCCGAAATTGGACTGTCTATGGTGGGACAGTGGGGACACAGGGAAGTGTGCAAATCTGAGAGCCCGTGCGCTCAGATTATACCAAAGAAGGGAAGGAATCTTGAAAACTCCCGTTATCAAGTCCTAAAAGGGATGGTGTCAGGATGCGTCAAATATGAACCTCAAGCTCTCGCTTTATGCCAGGATAGCTAGAAAATATTGTCAAAATGTTGAAAATTATTGTTGATTCAAAATAATTGAAAATGATGCACATTGTTTTGAAAGTATTCCCTCTTTTCTACCTGAAGTATTACCTCTGACTGGGCTTAACTCCGTAGAATCCAGATTCGAATTCAAATTGCTTGCGATTGACTTTCTTTCAAGGAAGCTATCAATTTCCTTGATATGGACGGAAAAGAAAGTATTCTTGATATTGCGAGAGCTATTGGTGAAAGAATATTGATAAAAGAATTTCACAAAGTTAAAGAAGATTCTTGATAGATTTGTCAGTCTGATATCCTGGGATTCTTTTCTCATGATGATCTTTCTGCACTCTCTTTTTAGCAGATTGGGGCTCTCTTGGATTTTTCGGGAATTACATCATCCTTCATTTTGGAGATGTCCTGACTTTTCTCTCTTTTTTCTTGGGAAGGGTACGTCACAAACTCCTTCATCTCAGAGATGTTCCGATCCTTCTTTTCTCTCAGAGATTATCTTGATAGTTATTGACTCATTGGTTGGGAATCTCTTGATGATAGCAGAAATTAAATATCTTTTAGGGTTTGTTGGTAGGCTCATCACACTCGCCTTCATCTCGACGGTGATCTGAACTTTCCCTGGAAGGATCCATCACAAACTCCGTCATCTTGGAGATGATTCAAATCTTCTTTGGCCCCGGGGGTCGACTCGCTTAATTCGCCTTCATCTTGACGACAATTGAGAGATCCCTTTTGCAGATATTTAATTGCAGCTTAGGTGATTAAGGAGATATGAAAATTGAGTGGATTTTTCTGTATCACCCAGGATATTTCGACTGCTTTATTCTTCAAGAATGGTCTTTAAAAATGTGCCATTTGCTACGATCAATATCAATCACTCATGGCTTTGCAACAACATTGAATTCTCTTTGCTGGCCATGTCGCAGATTTATTCTTCATCCTTTTGGTTGGCCAATAGAAAGATTTTGAATTTTGAATCCTTTTTCGCGAAAGCATTGTCCTTTCGGAAGTAATACTGGAGGTATTCTGAAGTAATAATTTTTGTGCAATAAAGATTTTTTGAAATCAACAAATATTTAATGACAAATTGGCAAAATTTTCTGGAAATCCTTTTGTGAAAGCGAGCATTTGAAGCATAACGCAACACATCCATGACATAAATTCTCTTCTCCTTTCCCCAAAGGAGAAGATTCAGAAATTAGAATTGGGAATTACTCCTCTTCCCTGAAGAGGAGGTGTTTGCAAAATGAACTTTCGAAGAGAAATTAAGCTTTCGTCAAAACTTCCTAACATTAGGCTTCTCTTATGAAAAGGGGGCCGAAATTGGTGAGGTTGGTAAATTGGTCATGAAAGAACAAGTTCATCACACTCTCCCTGAAAAGAGGGTCCTTCATGATGAAATGGCCTAGTCTGAAATTTGGGGGGCCACAAGGAAAGCAAGTCTCCGTCGAGTCTCTCCCTATAAAAAGGGTTCCTTGTGTGAAATTTAGAATTTTGTTTTGCAAACGGTTCACAAAGACACGAGTCCCTTCAAACTCTCCCTGAAAAGGGGCTAAGTGAACGAATTGGATAGCATGCGAAAAGAGCGAGCTCCCTCGAACTCTCCCTATACAAAGGGTCTCTCGCAAGAGAAAATTTTTTGGAATTGGGTATTAGGTGACCAAAAGGTCGAAATTTGGAAATTGGAATTTTGAAATTTGATATTTGAAATTGGAAATTGGAAATTGGAAATTGGAAATTGGAAATTGGAAATTGGAAATTGGAAATTGGAAATTTGGAATTTGATAATTGGAAATTGGAAATTGGAAATTAGAAATTTGGAAATTGATAATTGGAAATTGGAAATTGGAAATTGGAAATTGGAAATTGGAAATTGGAAATTGGAAATTGGAAATTTGGAAATTGATATTTGGAAATTGGAAATTAGAATTTTGGAATTTTGGAATTTGGAAATTGATATTTGGAAATTGGAAATTGGAAATTGGAAATTGGAAATTAGAATTTTGGAATTTGGAAATTGATATTTGGAAATTGATATTTGGAAATTGAAAATTAGAATTTTGGAATTTGGAAATTGATATTTGGAAATTGGAAATTAGAATTTTGGAAATTTGGAATTTGGAAATTGATATTTGGAAATTGATATTTGGAAATTGGAAATTGGAAATTAGAAATTAGAAATTAGAAATTAGAATTTTGGAATTTTGGAATTTGGAAATTGATATTTGGAAATTAGAAATTGGGAATTGGGAATTTGATGAGTGATCAGCACGAAGACTGAACTCAAGAGGTCGACTGACATGACCATTCAGTGGAACACTAACACGAGTGCTCGATTTTGAAAGGATACCGGTATGCATACCGGTTTAAAAATGTACCAGTTTGGATACTGGATTTTGGTTCAGTTCTGGTGATTGTCTTTCAATCTTGAATCGTTAGGAATTGTGATGGGATTGATAGTTGAAATCTCAATACTGACCAGATCGTTATTAATGCGATTGTATGTAAATGAATGCAAATTGATGCACATGAATGCACAAGTGCGTGAAATGAGAGATTTGTTTATCCTGCCTGCATACAGGATATTTGTAGATAAAAACAAATTTTTAAAATGCCCCAGTGTAACTGGGAAAAAGAATCTTGAACATTATTGAAGAAAATTTGGAAGAATTACAAAGAATAGGGAATTGTTCAAGTATAGAATTTTTTCAAATGTCGAGCATTGATGGGATCTGGTAATTCTATTCCATCAGTATTGATGAGCCGATATGAATTGCGAGGTAGTGCCTCTTTGACAACATAAGGACCTTCCCAATTTGGCGACCATTTGCCACCCGGGCGGTGCCTGAGATAAGCTGTTGATCTGAGCACTAGATCATTGACCCGAAATTTTCTCTCAATGACAGATTTTGCATATTGTTGGGCTATCCTCTGGCGATAGGATTGAGCATGCTCTGCTGCTCTGAGCCTTCTTTCATCGAGCAAATCAAGCTGTACCAGTCGCTGTTGCTGATACTGATCAAGAGGTAATTCTAGAAGTGATGCAAATTTCAGAGCAGGTTTCTGAACATGTAGAGGCAGTACTACTTCAGTCCCGTAGACAAGTTCTGACGGAGTAGCATTCGTTGGAGTTCGAATGGTGGTTCTGTATGCCCATAATGCATCATGAATCTTTTCATGCCAGTCACGGCCCGTTTCTAAAGTTCGCTCCAGGATTCGAATCAGAATCTTGTTGGTGGCCTCTGCCTGACCATTCCCTTGAGGATAATAAGGAGCAGAAAAATGATGATGAATTTTGAACTTTGAGCAGAATGTCCTCATTCTCTTATTCTTGAAATGACTTTCATTATCCGACACAATATCATGCGGTATACCGAAACGGCAAAGGATATTCTTATGGATGAAAGAAACCACGTGTCGACCTTCTACTGTGCGTAGAGTGACTGCTTCTACCCATTTAATAAAATATTCTGTTGCGGCCAGAAAATATTTATGACCATTGGAGGCTGAAGGAGTGATGGGGCCTACAACATCAAAAGCCCACATGGAAAATGGCCATGGCGAGACGACATATTGCAAGTATGTCGCTGGCGCATGAATGGAAGGCGCATGCATCTGACATTGAACGCACTTCTTCACAAAATGATAGCAATCTTGTTGCATAGTTTTCCAATAATATCCTGCTCGGATGATTTGTTTAACGAGAGTCTGATAGCCGACATGACCACCGCAAATACCTTCATGTGCTTCTTCGGCTTCTTCTTCGTCCAAACATCTAGAATACTCAGAACTGAATCCACGACGATAAAGGACGTCGGCAAGAGTAAAATATCGAGCAGACATGCGTTGAATTGCTCGCCGCTCTCTCTTTGATAATTCTGGAGGAAATTCGCCAGTTTTAATGAAATTGTTGATATCATGATACCAGGGCTTCTTCTTTTGCTCAGCCTGGTTTATCTGCTCTACTGGAACGAAAGCGGGTTGATCAAGTCTGCCAATTTCAAATGAGGGACAAGGTTCTCCACCCTTGAAAGACATGATGGATCCCAGATTGGCTAAGCTGTCTGCAACTTGATTGAAATCTCTCTTGATATGGAAAAGTTGGAATTCTTCGAATTTGTTGGCAAGAGCTGAGACAATCTTCTGGTAAGGAAGTAATTTCTGATCTTTCACTTGCCATTCGGCCAGAACTTGATTGACGACGAGCAAAGAATCGCCATAAGCATGCACTCTTCTGACATTGAAGTCCTGTAGAATTTTCAGACCTTGTATCAAAGCTTCATACTCGGCCATATTATGAGTGCACTGAAAATCCAGTTTAAGAGAAAAGAGAATCATCTCCTTCTCTGGTGTAATTAGCAGAATTCTGATTCCTATGCCTGCCATATTCTTGGAACCGTCGAAGAATAAATTCCAAATTGGGGATTGTTGAATATTGCAGATCCGCTCATCGGGGAAATCATCTTCAGCTTTAACATCCTCTGCTAGAGAAAAATCTGCTAATTGGTCTGCAATTGCTTGGCCTTTGATAGATTGCTGAGAGACATATTCCAAGTCGTATTGCATTAATAGGACTTGCCATTTGGCGATTCGTCCACTGAGAAATGGTTGTTCAAGAACGTACTTGAGAGGATTTAATTTAGATAGAATCTTGACTTCAGACGCCAATAGATAATGTCTCAATTTCTGACACATCCATACCAGAGCTAAACACATCTTCTCTATCTGAGAGTATTTCTTCTCGTAATCAATAAAGGTCTTGCTCACATAGTAAATGGCATGTTCTATCAAGCTGCCTTCTTCGTATTGCGCCAAGAATCCGCCGCAAGCAACTCGATTAACTGAAATGTATAGCAATAGGGGTTTCCCTAATTCTGGCGGCTTTAAAACAGGAGGATTGAGAAGATATTTCTTGATGCGTTCGAACGACTGCTGACACTCTGGTCCCCATTCGAACCTCACTCCTTTTCTGAGCAAATGATTGAAAGGCTCACATCTCATGGCCAAATTAGAAATGAATCGCCGAATTGATTGCATGTGTCCTTAAAGGCTACGCAATTCTTTGAGATTAGTCGGGGGCGACATGCCAATGATAGCTTTGGCCTTAGCGGGATCCATTTCTATCCCCTTCTTGCTGACCAAGAAGCCTAGCAACTTGCCTAATTCGACTCCAAAGACACATTTTTGTGGATTGAGTCTTAGCTTGTAAAGAATGAGTCTTTTGAAGACTTGATTAAGAGCTTCGATGTGATCTTCCTCTTCTTTGGATGCATCCATAGTCTTGTGCATCTGATCATGGAAAATAACGACCATAGCGCACTGATAAGTGGCTCCCGCATTCTTGAGCCCAAAAGGCATAACCGTGTAACAGAATGTGCCCCATGGCGTGGTAAAGGATGTTTTGGATTGGTCGCGAGCGGCCAACTTGATTTGATTATATCCGAAGTATCCATCCATAAAGGAAAACATAGCATGCCCGGTTGTGCTATCGACTAGGAGATCAATGTTTGGGAGTGGATAGTCATCCTTCGGAGTGGCTTTATTGAGATCACGGAAGTCGATACAGATTCGCACTTTACCATTCTTCTTAGGAACTGCTACGATATTCGCCAACCAATCCGGGTAATCAATTGCTTGAATGAATCCTGCTTTAAGCAGATCCTCAAGTCCTTCCTTGACCTGTTGCTCGATTCGAGGATCCATTTTTCTCAACTTCTGCTTGACTAGTTTCGCCTCAAGCTTCAGAACGATGCGATGTTCCACCAATTTCAGATCTAAACCTGGCATATCCTCATAAGTCCATGCAAATACTTCTTCATGCTGCTTGAGGAAATTAGTGAGCCTTTCTTTCTCTCCTGGGCTCAAACCACTGCCAATCTTGAGAATTCTAGGATTGTCTTCTGATCCGATATTGATATCCTTAGTCGGGTCTTGAACTAAGGATGATGGCTCATCTTGTTTCTGAACCGATGCAAATTCTGGCAGTTCCTGAAGAGCTGAATTGAACTCTGCGGATTCTTCTGACTGCTTTGCAGTCTGACTGCATTCTGTTCTTATTCTGACCTGATGAATTATTGTTGATTTCGAACAGGCTTTTGGATTAAAGACGAGCTTCTTGATAGATCGGGAAGACATTCTGAAAATTGGAGGATAAATTGATTTAGGGAAATTGCTCATCATGAATTAAATTGCTTTTATTGAAAATAATTGGAAAGATAAAAGAGCAAAATGATTTCAATTTTGTGAAGATTTAATATTGAGAAGTAAAGAGACAAATGGCACCAAGATAGACAAAGGAAACTTGCAACTTTATTGAAAGATAAAATTAATCAGAATGACAATGATGAGAATGAAATGGGATATCATCCCGACAAAAGAATAGAAAAGGAAAGACAAATGAATTCTTCTAATGCGTTCCCTTAATGAAAACAGTCCTTTTCTGAGATCTTCGGCCATTAAAGCCCAATCCGGCCCTTTTAGGGCAGTGCTGAGGAATCACTGGTTCAAGACGACCGTCTTCATTTTTGCCTAGGCCTTGAAAAGGCTGGTAGCCGTGCTTCACTAGTAAATCAAATCCCTTTTTAGCTTTCATAAATTGGAAGAATAGAGGATGATTCTTAAGTGTGCTGTAATCAATTCGTCCCCCAATCTTGAAGAACTGTGGACCTCCCCATCGGGTCGTAGCCACCGTATGCTCGGGTTGCTCTGTCATCTGTATTATTCCTGAATTCTCTTTAAAGCTGACTTCTTCAATACCCCTAATGCTAGGGATATCAGTAGTGAAAGAGGGCCTGGGAACCATGGGCTGTGCTAGCCTCTGCTCCGGATCCTCGCCCAAGACTGTCGTGATCATACCACCTTTTGACCACTTGATGCACTGATGCAGAGTAGATGGTACTACGTTTGTGTTGTGTATCCATGGTCTCCCGAGAAGCAGATTATAAGTGGGTGGCACATTGACCACGTGAAAGAGAATTGAATGGATCGAGTAGTCAATAAAGATCTCCAGGAATATTTTTCCTTTCACTGTTTGGCCATGATTGTCGAACCCATAAATGATGATTGGATCTGGAATGTATTCTTCTTCTTTAATGCCCAAAGCTTTGGCGGTCATTTCCGGACATATATTGAGGCTGCTGCCTCCATCGATCAGCACATGAGGAACTGTCATCCCTCTGGTTCGAACCACAATATACAAGGCATTGTTGTGAAATACATGAGGTTTAGGGAGATCCTCATCGGAGAAAGTAACTGGAGCATTAGTCATGGCCTGATTGACTATGTGGGCCATGTCTTCCGGAGTTATGCTTGGTTTCACCTTGATTTTCTGCAACAGATTATTTAATACTCGCTGATGTTTAGCGGAAGCTTGGGTTAAGTCCAAAATTGAGACATTGGATAATGCTGTAATAGGCTTTAGAGTGGATGTCCCGCTTTTCTTTGGGGTGGACTTAATGAGATGCTTAGGGAGCCATGGCATACTTCTGGCTACCTCAGGAGATATCCCGGAGGGCTTGTCAGATACTTTCAATTTGCCGAAAGCTGAAATAAGGTCCATCTTCTGGACCTTGGACCGAGCCTGCTGCAATACCAGGACTTGATGCTGAGCTTGCATGTCATTTTCAGAGCACGGCCTGATATGCTCCTATGGTCGAAACAGCTGTTCGGTAATGACTACTGTAGAATGACGAGGAAATGGCTCTTTTAGAATATCTATATTTTCATCTTCCGCACCTTCTACCAGAAGATTTTTATCAATAAGGTCCTGAACAATGTTCTTCAGAACGAAGCAATTCTCAGTGTTGTGCCCCACTGTTCGATGAAATTTGCAGAATTGGTCTTTGAATTTTCCCATAGGAGCGGAAGGGTCGACCAACCTGGGCAATTTGACCATCTCCTTGGTCAACAGGTACTCGAGCACAGTCTCGAGTGATTGATCTAATGGAGTGAACTTCCTCTCATAGCTCCATCCTTCATGCTTCACTTTCTCTCGGGGTTTTGGTCCCTGCTCTAGTTGAAGCGACTTGCTGAATTGCGGGATCGGCTTCCCTTTCTGATCATTCCTGTTTGAACCTCCTGCCCCATAACAGAAGTCTCTATTCTGCCCCTTGGGATGATTCCGTTTATTACTGACAGAATTAGTGAAATGAGTCTTCTTTTTCGACTCATTCTGACTGTTGTTCTTGGTGAAAGTGAAACCTTCATAAAAACCATTCTCCATGCTCAATTCGAGCCACTGGGCTCGCTCTGTTAATTCAATAAAGGTTCTGGACGGTGCGGTGGAGATGAGGCCTTTCAGCGGTTGTGAGAAGTTACTCAAAATTAGGGACAAAGCGTGCCCCTCTGATATGGGATCTCTCATTTTATTACAAGCCGACCTCCAGCGGTGGATAAAGTCTCTAGCTTTTTCATTTTCTCTCTGTTTTAGGCCGCAGAGGTGGCTGAGGGTCGGGAGCGCCTCAGCATTGAACAAAAAGCGCTCAATGAACATATTCACCACCTTATCAAATTCTTTCAGCTCTATGGGGTTGATGTGCTCCGAGTACCACTTAGCTGCCGTTCCCTCCAGACTGCGAGGGAAGCAAAGGAAGAGTGCCCGATTGTCACGCTTGAATCGTGAACATTCAGCGAAAAACATGGCGAGATGAGCCTTAGGGTCGCCAGAACCATCAAACTTGATAAATTTTCTGGGGAGATTATCCAGATTGTCGTCCCCATCTAAACCATCATAGAAGTCTTCGCTGGTGAAGACTTTCTTGCCCTTGTCGCGGGCCTGCAGATCTTTGACCATTTTCATCATGTCTTTTAGCTGTGACTGAGTAGGGTCATCAACATACTGATTTTTGGATTTGTAAGCCGACCCCTGGCCCTAAGTTGACCTTTTGAATTCATGTTTATTTTCACATTCCTTGTCAGCATCGTCAGCTGATTCTGATTCATCAGACATTTCCTCGTGACGACTCTGCTTTTTGCTGATATTCTTGACGGTATGACCCTTATCTTTCTGTTTGGTCTGAATTTGCTCAGTACTGGCCTCAGCTTGCTCTGCCAGCATCTTGGTCATCATTTTCTTGAACATGACATACATTTGAGGATCAATATCATCCTCAACCTGCTGTCCCTGATTTTTAGCTGATCGGGGGGAGTCCATCTCTTCTTCCGAAGCGATCGAGTATGCCACACCTTCGATTGATGAGGTTTTTTTTCCGGATCTTGTATGAACCATCGGGTATCACAAATGTTCTCTTGGATATTGCTGATGCTCTCTGCAAGGTAGAACTGATGGTTAGGCTTCTGAAGGAAGTTTGGTTGGAGGAAAATATTTATTGAGAATCTTGGTAGACAATTGAAATAATATCCCATCACTAGGGATTGAGTCATCGCTGGAGTTACGACAATTGCGCTGCTATTCTTTGCAAAATAAACAACTGGAAATATGCCTTGTTACCTAGGCGAGGTCGTCAAACCAAAGTGAAATGTAAAATAAAGGAATTTTATTGAGGGGAAAAACATGATTTTATCAATAATACACTTGACAGAGGGGGGAGGGACAGACAATTTTCCACCACTCCGGATAATCAGAAGATACACGAGGACCAGGAAAAATAGTAAGACTGACAAAGGAATCCCAGCCATGTCTGGCAGAATGATATGCTCCGGACCACTGATCTGATGCGAGGTCGAACTCTGGCAAGACCCCCGATAGTGGACGAATCTCTACGCGCTTCTGCCTCTGAGAGAACTGCCTGACACACCGCTCTGGATGATAGTACGCGCAGAAGAAGGGACCAAGTAGCCTGAATCGCTTGCCATAAGCGTAAGTGTATCTGGGAGGTGATTCCTGACGATCGAAGTAGTCCCATACGACTTATTCCTCCTGAAGGTTGTCGATCAAGAACCGGTATCGCGCAACTGGAAGAAACTTCTCTCCATTGTACCTGAAGGAACTGGCTCGAGCTGGCACATGCCGGAGGAACCAAGACTGCAAGGCATAGGTGCACCCTTCGACTAGGATCGACTCTCCGAGTGCGAAACGAGTCAACCCTCGGTATAGAAAGGCGAGTGCGGTCATGGCTATGGAGAGGCGGCTGGTCTGTCGACTTCCCCATCTCCTTAGAAGCTGAACTATTCTGATATCCATGTAATTCTGT
Organism: Nuphar pumila; assembly: GCF_984573655.1. Lineage (NCBI taxonomy): Eukaryota > Viridiplantae > Streptophyta > Magnoliopsida > Nymphaeales > Nymphaeaceae > Nuphar > Nuphar pumila. The sequence goes on along the minus strand of NC_143265.1, from coordinate 49,639,559 downwards.
CCATCGGGGAAGAAAGCTAATCCCACCGTGCACAGAACCATCGCGTGCTGAATTCTCTCTCGAGCTGTCCTGGACAATGAGCTGACTTCCACAAATATCCCATGCTGTCTGTAGATTTCGAGCAGGTCCACATATTCATTTCCATCTTCTTCAATCAGAGGCCAAGACTTGCATCCCGTCATGCGAGCTAAGGCATCTTTTGGGTCCAGACCCTTGACATTAATTAAAAACTGCTTCTCCAATGGATCTTTAGGCTGACCGGCTGGCTCGGGCAATCCCATAATCTCTGAAAATTCATCTATCAGCACCGTCATCTCGCCCCACGGGAACCAGAAGGTAGAAGTGCTCGGATTCCACAGTTCTGCTAGTGCATGGATCAAGTTGCCGTTGACTGTCTGCTTTCCCACTGCGGACGCCAGTTCCAATCCACACTCGTCCAGATGGTCCGGAAACATACGATAGAAGTTTTTGAGCCATGAATAATACCACCATGGAAAGAAGGATCCGGTGCTGAGGACTCGATGTTCGGGAAGACTTTGTCGCACCTCGTAGGAGATGTGACCCTCAGGGAAGACTGAATCAAGCTGACTGGATGCCATCGGACTGGAAGACATAGAAATTGGAATAAGACTTGGAAAATACAGGAATTTTGAGGAAAATGCAGGCAGGATAAAAATAAAGCAGGAAATTCGAGATCCAGAAGACAGGAAAGATGGGAAATCACCTGGAGTTTTGAAGGAAATTAAGGGAAATTTGGAGAATCGTCCAGGGTTTGATGAAATATGGAAAATGAAGTATTTGAAAAATCGTCCAAGGTTTAAAACATGGACAATACATGAACATAGATTGGGGAATTTTGAGAAAATCGTCCAGTATTTTTAGAAAATTGGGGAAAATATGGAAAATAAAAAGGAAATAACATATTCAATCAAATTCTGCATAAACAAGTATGCACAAACAGCATTCCCTAAAAGCTGACTCTAGATGCACAAATTTTAAAATAGTTGTAGGACCTTAATCCTTACTCTAAGGTTCAGATCAACTGTATCCAATCCAGTTATGCCTATATACTCAAGCCAAGGCTCGATGTATGTGGCATAAAATCAATTTCTCTGGTTCTAGGTTCAAGTTTTCCAACATCCTTGAGCACCTACCGATATACGTTGGACTATGGCCCTTGGTACGTGGCAGGGGGGTTTTCACCTAAATAAGTGGCCTAGTTGTGAGGCTCTGTCCCGAACTATGGTTTTGGAAGAGAGCCCAGCAACGTGAAGACCGAGACAATATAGGTGGGGGTGGTTTTTTGAAAACATGAGCACATGCAAGCAAATAGAAGGCTTTAAGTCCTAAAGAGATAGATTTTTGAAATATTTGAAGAAGCAAGCATTGTTTTCATACAATTCCTAAATTGAGGAGTGTTGTATTAGACCTAAGTCTATGTGAGCATGAATAATTCTCCTCAATATGGTCCTACCAAACCATACCTAGTCTATATGCATTCCATGTCAGCTGGGTTCAAGTCTAGGCTCCTAGGTTCACATGATAGCATAAATTAAAAGCTGACATTCCATGGAAATCGATTTGGACAATTTGAACTAAGTAGAGCATTAGATTGATCAGGCAAAGACAGGTCCCATCACGGTCGCCAAACCTGTTATCATCGCAAAAATTTTAACTTTTGCGAATCAAACTGACCTTTGAAATAGTTTTTGAAAATAACTCGCCTCCGTTTTAAAATGCAGGAAAATTCCGTAGAATGGGACTCGCCTGTCGGTATGAGGTTCAACCGTTCCTGCCACCTTTAACAGGGGTAATTGAACCAAGGATCAATCTTATGCTCTACTCTATTCAACTTGTCTAAATCATATTCTAATTTCTAAATGCACATAGAGTCAGGCATGTGCTATGAATTTTCAGAAAATACACATTTGAAAACATGATGTTTGCTTTGAATGATTGAAATATTTAGAAAATGTAAATCTTGGAAATGATATCACATGAAAAATCGTGAATTGGGATTTGAAATGTACTTCTGAGAGAAGTAAAAATCGATTTTGAGGAATCTTTGACATTTGGTGAAAATCGATTCTGAGAAATATGAAATAACTTTGGAAAACTTGATTTCTTTGAATCAAAACTCTGAAATTGAAAATATAACTTAGAAAATCGAATTTGGAACTTGGGAAATACTTGAAATATCATTGGCAAATCCATATTTTGAGAAAATCGATTTTTTTTTTTTGAATAAGACTTAGAAAAATTTTGATTTTTTTGACTTCAAACTTTGAAATTTACTGCATAACTTTGGAAAATTGAGTTTATGAGCTTGAAAAACACTTGAAATATTCTTTGAAATTCAATGCTTTTGGGAAAATCGATTTTTCTATAAGACCTAGGAGATTTTGAGAAAATGAACTTCTTTGAATTGAGATTGGAATTGGCAAATGCATGAAATGAATGAATATGGATTTGAGGAATTGAGAAATACTTTTTGTATTTTTTTTTTTGAGAAATGCAGTGCATTTTTGAAGTTAGCCTAAGAGTGTAGGCTGAATGTGGCTAATGTGAAGATCATAAATCTAAGTATCATTCGTATTCTGACTATGGCCATAAATACAAATTCCACCAAGTTTATAAACTTCATAGAAGCTAGTGTATGTGCCATTCGTGTAGACCATAGTGAGTTTGTAAAAATATGCATGAATCATCATCCATCACACATTAAAATTATAAAAATAAACTATATGCAATGCAACCTAAGCTAAGCAGGAAATGTAAATTCTTATTCCAAAGCTTAATTTAGTTTACATCACTATTGAAATTTAAATACATGGAAAATAAAGTCTTCAATGTACCTGCAAAACTAGAAAACTTGGTTAATGAAAATATGTTGGCTTTTCTAGATTTATCCAGCAATATCAGGAAATTGCTGGATTTTGCTAGATATAAGCCTTTTCCTTGATTCCCTTAAATAAAAATGATAAAGATATGAAATAAAATTGAAAAAATAATGAATATAAGATATGGGATTTCGAAATTGGGGTCCAAAATGACCAAAATACCCCTAATAACAAGACTATGGCCTTGAAATTAGGGTTTTTAGAAATATATTTGGTAAAATGCAAGTTTTGAAATTTGAATGGAATAAACTAAGCTAAATATGATGTGACATGATTAAAAATATGAAAATTAGGGTTAGGGATTTCGAAATTTAGGTAAAATGACCAAATTGCCCCTGATAGCAAGACTATGGCCTTGAAATCAGGGTTTTTAGAAATAGATTTTGGTAAAAACTTAGGTTTTATGCACTAAATGAAATCAAATGAGCACAAAATTAAACCTAAAGCATCCTAATATGATTATGAACATGATTAAACCCTAAAAATATATGCTTATGCACGAAAATCCAAGAATATCACAAAAACTGTGATTTTAGCAGTGTTTTTGGATCTTTCAGGAACCCGGTTTTGCAATTTTATTAATTCAGAGATCAAATGGATTCCAAAATCCATAAAAATTGGTACCTGCACTTGTTATAACCCTAATGTCGAATTGGAATTATAAAAATAATTTTTTGACATTGAATTAATCCGAAAATTGCATTAAACCCTAAAAATATGCTATTTTTGACCTAATTCACCAACTAGTCTCAGTCCATGACCTGAACCAGGGGTCAAATCTCCATGGAAATTTATGAAATTTTACAGAAACTAACTAAGAAGAAAAACAGAGATTTCCCAATTTACAGATTGGAAAAATCATCTCCGGTTAGGGAGAAACTCTTCCGGAAATCTGGGCTAAAATATATCACTTTTAACAAGGATTAAAACGGCTACTTCAGATTCAAAATACAGACATAAATATAAATCCTAAACAAAAATCCCTAAAATTTTAGTGGTGATTAGTAGACAAAAAAATAACAATACTCACTTTTTACAGATTATGAATCGGATCTGTGGTTTGGGATTTATGACTAACACAAGTCTGATTAGGGTTTTGGTAAACCCTAATGAGTTTTTAATTTAAAAACAGATTCTCTGAAAGTGGAAAAATACTAAACAGTAATAAAAAATTCCGAACATTTTACAGCAGACAGATCTACTCAATGTGAATCCATAGCATTTTACATATCTAAAATCGGATATAAGATGAGAGAAATATCATCACAGCAAGTTACCTTCTTGATTTTAATCACGATTTTAAAGCTTTAAAACCCCAATTTGATCTCTGATTTTTTTGACAGAGTTCCCGAAATCCAAAACCTCTTATTTTTCTACAGTAACTCAATAACTCATGCATGCACCACATATAAAAAAATCAGAAATAAACAATGAGAACTTCAATCCAAAATAACATTATCTTTACTGTTCTAAACCTAAAACACACAGAAATTTAAGAAACTTGGAAAACCATGCACTAACTAATGTAAATCAATAAAATAAACCATAAAATAGTAAATAAAAATTATTTCTATGCTATAGAACGTAAAACAAACATAAATAAACCATGAAAATAAAATAAAAACAGGGAATCAATGGCTGAAATTTGATATCACCTTTAAAACATAGATTTAACCCATTAAAAGGGTAAATCATATATTTTATTGGTTAATAATGTAAAGAATCATATTAAAATCAATTCTAATGGATTAAAATCCCTGTAAATCATCCAAAACATGGTTAGATCACATTCTTGGATCGTTCTTGCTGATTCTTGATGGTTCTTGAGGTGAAACCATGGTTGGATCTTCACAAGGAGGGGTGTCCAAGCCTAGATCTAGGTTTAAATCATTAAAAACATTAAATAAAATATTAAAAATTGAAGAAATTATTTACCTTGGAGTTTCAGCAATGGAGGAAGGCTGGAGAGGAGAGAGAAGCTCCAAGAATCCAATAGGAGGTGGCTGGAAAAATCATCCCCCATAGGGCCTCTTTATAAATAAATTTTTTTAGGTTAAAAAAAATAAGTTTTTCTAAATTTTTTGGACTCTCTAAGGGGGGCGATTTTGGGGTGTAAAGACTATCCTACCCCTAGCCTAAATTATCCTATTTAATACCTAATTAACCCCAATACTCTCCTAAAAAATCCCCAAATGTATTGTCACTTGGCATTTTTAACATTTGAATTTTAAAACACCTTTTAAAAACCTTTAAAAACACTAGTTTTAAAAACTAAACTTCAAAATGAGTTTTTAAAATGAATTTTGACTCTTCTAAACCCCTAACACTAACCAAGACACTGACTAACCCTAGTCTAGCCCTGACTTACTCGAATATGGCGCCACCCCGAGTGGGCCCTACTTGAGTTTTTACAAAAAGATGATTTTAAAACTTGAAATTGAAGGAGTTTTCAAAAGGATTTTCAAAAGTAATCTTAAAATTAGAATTTTTGAAATGGCATAGGGTTCTAACTAGGTTAGAACTCCTCTGGATATGGTGCCAACTGAGTGGGCCCACATCGAATTTTGAATTTTTTTGAAATAAACACTGAAAATGGCTTTGAAAAAGGGTTAGAATCGATATTTGAAATTCAAGATCTTTGAAAATAGGGTCTCAAGCGAACTGGAACTCCGAGTTAGAGTCCTGAACTCTTAGGACTCTGAGATTTTAAATTTTAGAATTCAAATGTAAAAATTTTTGAAAGATTTTATCAAGAAATGATGAAATAAGTCAGAAAACACAGTGAGGGTTAGACTCTTAACTCGACCGAACTCTAAAATAGAGTTTTGAACTAACTGGACTCTGTAAAATGACCTAAATTTCGAAAGCAAACGGAAAAGATTGAAAATGGAAGTAAAACAGACTTCAAAACAAACTTCTGACCGGATTAGGACTCTCAGATAGAGTCCTGATCGGACTGAAACTTTCAAAAATTTAAGAAATTTGATGAATAGAGGAATTCAGAAGCGACACCACCTAAATGGGTCTCATCTGTGAATTGAAATCGATTAAAATTTGAATTTGAAATGAATCCAGATTGTTTCCTTGAGAAAATATTTCGAAATATAAAGTCTTGGGGTTGGAAAATGACAGAGTGTTGAATAAAAACCCAGGTTTTGAAATTGATTTTGAAATAAAAGCTTTAAAATTCAAATCTGGATTGAATGTTTTGAAAACTGGAGTGCTGGATCTCAAGAATGAGATGCAATGTCATGCAATGCTATGCAATGCAATGAGATGGTATGCCGAATGCATGCAATGATATGCAATGACACATGAAATGGACAAACACTGGATGAGGGTGAAAATTTGAGGTGTTTACAAAGTGGTAATTTGAACCGTATCGAGAGCCTTTAGCTAGTGCTTGGCTTTATCTTTGAGGGAGAATGAGAACAACGTAAACCTCATAGCATCATCTCCAAAGTTATTGATTCGCACTGTCGAGCAAATCTCAAGGAATTCGTCGAGATGACGATATGGGTCTTCATTGCTAAGGCCATAAAAAGAAGGTAGCATTTGAATCACACTAGCCTTAATCTAAAAATGGTTCGCTCCTACATCACGTCTCGTGATGCAGGAGGCGGGAGTGTAAGTATTGGGCATGAAGTACTCCCTAAGAGGACGAGTAATCTGCTGATTATCAGCTATGGTTGCAGCTCTATGGGCTCTCGTAATGATGGACTCGGGGTCCTCAACTGGTTCTGCAAGATCAGGGTTAAGTGAGCATCGCCCTTGCATACACCTCGAAGTAGACCGGTGTAGCACACGTCCTAATTTTGGGTTTTCTACCTAACTAACGCACTAAGCGGTCAAACCACGCAAACCACAAAGCGAGTAAACTAAAAACAACAAAAACTAAACAAACACCACGCAGTTGCACACAACAGAGATTACGCAAAGAAAGTATGAAATCTATGTGTACGGTACCAATCATACATAGTCACCTCTAAGGAAATCCTAGTGGGTGGGTTGTGCAGAAAAGTAAGCTTGTCTCTACGATATGCACATACATGGTTCTACTCCTAAATGCAAACAAACACTGGGCAATAAAGTGAATACTAGTATTTTGCCGTTCCCCGACAACGACGCCAAAAATTTGATGTCTATTTTGAAATCTGTTGTAGTTTTGAAAAGATTTTTAGATGAAGAACATGTGAAAACCAGACAACAAATAATAAAAAAGGGTTCTCTCTAGTGGATGAGACCGGGTCAAACTCAGGGAACGAGAATATTTCGTATTGAAACAAACAACCAACTAAACTATTCTTTATTGCCGAAATGAAGAAAAAGTACAAAAGAAAAGAAGTCTAAGTAACTGCTTATTTCAACAAATGAATACCGTACGCAGAGGGCGTAAAAGACATTATTTACAAACCCAAAATTAAATTCCTAATTCTAAACTGAAAACAAAAATCTTCTACTCTTACGCTTCCGTGTCACTTGATCACTTTCACTCTACTCATATGCTATCCTGCACGAATCAAGCAAACACGAGCAGTACACGGGCAGAAATAGAAATTATGCTAAACTCACCAAATGCTAAAAATATGAAGGAAATTATGCAAGAAATCTGAATGACAATTTCAAATGAAAATGAATTCTAATTAAATCTGATTAACTAATTACTAATTACCAACTAATTAAACCAAACTTATTTTACTTAACTAACAACATTGCATCAAAAAGTTAGTAAGAAACCTCAGAAAATCGATAGTAAACAAATAACAATCATGCATCAAGTTCAGTGGACAAAGTATCAATTTCAAATAGAAACATTAAGCAACTTTGAAATCCTATTCTCGGTATCACTCAATTCTCTTGTATTCAGCAAAGATCTGATACTTGATTTTTTAACTCTTTCTTTGATTAACTTTGATCCAATACTTACTGATTATTGTGTTTAACTTTGATCATGAGAGAACAAAAAAAATTTGGTTAACTCAGTTCCATTCACCAGAAATCAAGTGCACGCACTTCCAAAACTCAGCATTCACTGGAAATCAACACTCCAACAGTAACACTCTCGCCGGGAAATGTTGTAAATAGTGAATTTCATGATGGCTCAAAAAATGAAAACACTCTTCACGATGAAGTGAATCCAGCTTAAGCAAGGGATTCCAGCCAGTGACAAAGATCAACGAGATTCCAATCGGCTGGAATTAATCCAATTCTTTGATTGATACAGGAAATCAATTCAGCCGATTGGCTTTGAACACAATAATCGTCGGATTCTCAAATGATCCAGATCATCACTGAAAAACAGTAAATAGCAGTCGATCAACACTCAGATAGATGATTATTGGAATTCAATCAATCGAAATTCCAATGATCTTCAATCAAATCAGACATTAACACACTGCTGACAAACTGGAATCGATCCAGACATCTGGTCGATCAAACTCAAGCAATTGATTACCGAAAGACTCATTCAGGCTGGGCTTCAATCGTTGGAAGTCAGATGATAATCAATCGGATTATCGATCAAGAATTATCTGGCTCAATTCAATTAGATCAGAACATTACAAGATTTTGCTAAATCGGAATCAATCCAAGCCTTTGATCGATTCTGGAAATCCGATTGACTTTGGGAATGAAAATTTTCAGAAATCAGATTTCAGTCACGACGATCAACAAAATTCTGATAAAAAATTGTCTTCTTCTGATATTGATCCAGATATCCGGTTATCTATCTACAGCAGATCCAAAATGATTCAAACAAAGGATTCAAGCAAAGGATTCTGGATATCGGTGAGAAGCACGACCAGATTGCCGATGGATTTCAATTTTCTGATGCATATCAGTTTAAACGCACAGCTAAATTGCTGAAAAACAGAGTGATCGATCCAGATGATCGATTATTCTGTAAAGAAAATGAGAATCAATCCAGACGATCGATTAAATTTCTATATCTTTATGCTGAAATCCGGCAACTGTAAAAACAAATATGATTTCACTATACACGCACACTGTGATGCATAATATGAAAAACTAAAAAAATATAAACAGAAAATTCAGAATGAATTTATGAAGCATGATTTTAATGAAAGAAAACTATATGCAGAAATTTCAAATGCTAATACTGATGCTTATATTCGATGAATTTAAAATGCAAACTAGAATTAAAATCCAACATTCTATCGGCTAATTATAGGAAATCACATTAAAGAAACAGAAAAAGAAGAAGAAAAAGAAGGAACAGAGAAGAAGAAGAAGAAGGAACTCACCGTAACTGGAGGGGTTAGAAGAGAGGTTGGAATCCTCTCTCTTGCTTCAGCCGTTGTTAGAATTCTGCACCGGAAAGAGGATGAGAAAAAGAGGGGAAAATAGGGAGAAGGAGAAGAAGAGGCAAGAAGAGGTGGAGAGGAAGGGGAAGAAGAGAAGGCTTAGGCAAGATAGAGAAGACAAGCTTATCTTCCCCCTACGTAGCCTATTTATAAATTTGAACTTTTGTCCATAAGTCCATCTTCTTTTTTTAAAATTGCATTTCAAAACCTCTCTTCAAAAAGTTATTTACAAAACAACTCAAAATGACTGTTTTAGAAATTGTAAAACTAAGTCTATTTTAACTCTAATTTTTTTATGATTTTCAAAAACTAAACTACTACAATTATGTCAAAAACTAAAATATGCATTAAAATGTAAAGTAAAACTATTTTTCATGCATTTTCTATTTTTAAATCATTTTAGCACATTTACTCAATAACTAGCACAAAATTGGGGTTTTAATATGTTTTCTCATGAAATCACGCATATATTAATATGAAATAAACCCTAAAGTATATGCATGATCAATAAACAAAGGTCAATCGGGCTTAACACAAATCTTCTCCAACATAGGATCTTCAGCAACTAAAAGCCACTAAACATCTGGATTCAATAATTGATAAAAGGGGAGTTGCGGTTTCATAAGGTTTTAAGGTTGCCATAGCCTCATATTTTACTGTGCGGAATCTAATTCTTTTTTTGTTCATGATCAAGTCTGTACCTTTGAATCTAGAAAATCTTTTGGTGCACCCTGTCACCATTGCACTCTCTTCATTATAGTATCTTTCCCCACCTATACCTCAACCCACAACATCATCTATGTTCCTCTAACAGTATATAGCAACATTTCAGCATCTTATCCCCATTACTTTCACCCTCCATTCACTTATAGTACACCGAGTGCCTATCTCTGTTTTATCATCTGCACAGGGAACGACATATGTTGCTATCACACACCTCCCATGCCTAACAACACATCACTATTCTACCAACACACACCCTCACAACACCCCGGTAGCTATGCCTAACAACACTTTTGCTGTCTCCAGCAACCCATTTGCATTAACTTTCCACACCACTTTCAGCACCATCTTACCTGTATACATGCTCGTTGTGTATTTGCCTTTCCCTTCACCTACAACTAATCAACCTTATCACCCTTGCAGACACTTACTATACTCAGCACATCTCACCAGTCCCTACAGTAATGCTTTGTATTGTTGTATCCTCTTGCATGCTTACAGCAATGCCTATGCACCATTGTGCTTTCTCCTATTAACATTCATAGCAGTGCTTAGGCATTGCTGTAGTTCCATCTTAGTCACCCGCAGAGGTATTAATTACCTCGAGTACCTATACTGCAATACCCTACCAACACAACAAATCCACCTGTGCATAACCATCTTTCATTTCATTGCACTGTTACAACATAAATGCTTACTGCTGATGTTACTAAGAATCCCCTTTTGTGATATTGATAAAGATCTATCAATTTACTGTTTCGGATCTTACTGAAGTTAATCAGTCAAGATAAAGTTATTGAAGTTTCCTTGTTGACTCTATTGATAGCCTCAAACAATGCATGCTGAAATCAATCTGTAAAAGTTAATTTGTTTGTAACAAATTGATTATATATGGCATAAATCATCTCATTATGTTATGTCTTGACGTGTATATAACTTGATTATGCTATTACCCCTTGTCTGAATATATCTTCTGCATCTTGTCCCATATATATCTTGATATATGCTATAAGACCCATAATTTTTCAGACAAATTCTCAATAAAATTCATGAGGCATTTATCGATAAAAATAGCATTAATTTTTCTAGAAAGCGAAACGAATCAATTTCTACGAACCAGTTATACTTAGGATATTTGTCTCTTTGCGAATATATGCTCAAACACTCTGGAAGTCATAACTTCCTACCTGAACGAAATCAAGAGATTTCTACGAGCCAACTTTCTTAGTTACGTCAATACGAAGGGAATGGCGTACTCAGAATTTTTCAGAAAAAATTTGCTGAAAACCCGAAATTTTTGCAAGACCCATGAAAATGTTGGTGGGACCCACAAAAATATTTCTCAGAAAATATCCGGTGGGGGCCATAAAAATATCTCATGGAATATTCTAGATGGATAAGATCAAACAGTCAGATAGATAAGATCAACTTGGATTTTTGAAAAAGGCAAGGGCAAAAAGGAGATTCTGAAACTTGGGGCCCAAGTTTCATAATCTATAAATAGAGGATCTCTCTCTCTCTAAAAATCGCCACCCCTCCTCTCTAGCCCTTTCTCTCTCTAGAACCTCCACCAGTAGGTCTGAGCCTACTTGACCTGGTCTGAGTCTGCCTGATCTGGTCTAAGCCTGCCTGACCTGGTCCTAGCTCACCTGACCTGGTCTGAACCTACTTGACCTAGTCCACACCCGGTTGACTTGACTTGAACCTGGTTTGGTTTAAAGTCAAAGTCAAAGTCCTTTTTGGTCCTAGATTCTAGTTTGGATTTTTCTGAACCCGAACCTGTCGGACCTCTAGAAGGAAGGATCGAACCTCGTTCGAAGTGTTGGATCATTTCAGAGTCATTTCTTCTGCAATTTGAAGTAAGTTCGCTTCGTTGATCCATCTTATTCAAGTATTTGCTATTGAGAAACTCTGTTTTGATGTCACATAATATGATACACTGTCGTATTTGATTTTATATGATATTATAATATGTCATCTTGAAAAATGTTATAGTATGACTGAATATGTTTTGCCATAAATCTAATGAGTATTTGATGCAAGGATATCTCACCCAAAAAGGATGGAGACTTCCTATTCAAGTATAACTATGGTGCAATCATACTCCTTGAAGAAAAAGCTTGATGAGCCATGCACTCCTAAAGATCAACTAAAGAGATCGGCTACCTCAAGATGAAGATTTTTTTTCTTCTTTAGAGTCATATGTAACAGAACCTTCAGGAACATGCATATTGCATATTACATACTCATTCATAAAAGCTATATCATAAAAGTATACGATAGTTTCAAAAAGCTCCTTTTTGAAAACTAATAATTGTACCTTCTTACAACCCTTTATGAAAAAGGTATTTTGACATGATTTCAAAATGTAATAATTGTACCTTACATCATATACAAGACAACATGAAAAGAAATGTAGGAAAAAGAAAAAACATGAAATCGGCTACATAAAGAAAAACAAATATAATATGTTTTGAAAAGACTCTAGTTACCTTCTTTAAAGAAATGATTTTAAATATAGGAAAAAGACAAAATATGAAATTGGCTACATAACAAATATAATATGTTTTGAAAAGACTCTAGTTACCATCTTTAAAGAAATGATTTCAAATATAGGAAAAAGACAAAACATGAAAATCGGCTACACAAAGAAAACAAATATAATAAAGGTTTTGAAAAGACTTTAGTTACCTTTTTACAAACCCATAGAATGTCAACTTACTTGAAGTCATCATTCTCTTTGTACAGCATTAAATACCTCCTGTAAGAAATCCCTGTTAAATATCCTTCTCAAGAATGTCGACTTTCTTGTAGTCCTCATTCTCTCTAAAGACTTTGAAAAACACAACATAAAGAAAACACTTGACATGACTATGTACAAATAAATATCTCAAAGCACACATTGTACTTACACTCATTTAAAGTAAAGAAGTACTTATGTACCTCAAATCATTAATTAAAATAAAGACAAAACTACAATCCAACGTTCAATATACTATTGTAAGAAATAGACATTTTACATAAAATATGTATTACCTAAAATATTACAACGACTAGTGTACCCTATATTTTACTTTTATGGAAAAAGGCTTTCTCGAATTTCTCTAAAGATGTTTTTGAAATGACATAACATTTCACATCTCAAAAAGGCTATGATTTCAAAATGTAACAACTACTTTTTTAAAGCTATATAAACACACTCAAATAAACTATTCAACTATGGAATGGATATGTGAGCTTACAACGAGAAAAATTCCTATTCAATATTTGAAAAGAGAGCCTTGAAAAAGAAAGAGAAAAAGAAAAGAAAGAAAAGAAAAAAAGTCAAGTATAGCTCTTTGACAAAGAGTATCCTCTGAGTGACAAACAGAACATTCTAAGAATCCTTCATTCGTGCATTCATATCATTCTGAAGGTTCTATAGGAAGTATTGTAACTCTGTTATTCACTGTTTTCCTTCTTTGTTGAAAGAAGTAGACCTCTGTGAAAGAGGGTGTTGCCCTTCTCTGTTGAGAGAAGAAGACCTCTGTGAAAGAGGGTGTTGTCCTTCTCTGTTGAGAGAAGAAGACCTCTGTGAAAGAGGGTGTGCCCCTTCTCTGTTGAGAGAAGAAGACCTCTGAGGAAGAGGGTGTTGTACTATTTATCCGGTGACTCGGATGTTATAGTGGAAAGCTCAAGTGGTTTGCTTGGGGACTAGATGTAGGTCTAGGTATTGACTGAACCAGTATAAATTTTGTGTTTTATGTGTTGTGCCTTATTGCCTGATTATTTTATTTTATCGATCTTTATCGTATTCCACTATTCACCCCCCTCTAGTGGAATTTCATTTGGTATCAGAGCAGGTTTGCCGGTTTCGACATAACAAGTCTTCCAGCACAAATGACATCTACCTCTTATGCTCGTGATATTGAAGGTCAACACGCATCTCGTTCTCCTTTCTTCAATGGCTCCAACTATAGATACTGAAAGTGCATAATGGCTATATTTCTTAAATCCATAGATTTTGCTGTATGGAAAATTGTTGAGCATCCATACACATCTCTATCCGCAGACTATAACTTATGGTCTGATGAAGAAAAGAAAATGGCAAACCTAAATGCAAAGGCTATGAATGCCTTATATTGTGCCATTGATCAGAACGAATTCAATAGAATATCTATATGTGAATCTGCATATGATATTTGGCATTCTTTAGAGGTTATTCATGAAGGAACCAACAAAGTGAAAGAAGCCAAAATCTCATCTTTTGTCAGAAAATATGAGTTGTTCAAAATGAACAAAGATGAACCCATCACAGAGATGTTTACAGATTCACCAGCATCACCAACGATCTGAAATCTCTGGGTGTAACATATTCCCAGACAGAAAAGGTGAAGAAAATCTTGAGATCTCTCACAACTGATTGGGAGAAAAAGACTACAGCTATTGAAGAAGCTCAAGATTTATCTAAGCTTACTCTGGACGACTTAATAGGCAATCTTATGGCCTATGAAGTCCACATGAAAGAAAGAAGGGAAGAAGAACAACCGATAAAGAAAACTCTAGCTTTCCCAGCTCTATATGAGAATGAAGACTCAGATAAAGAATCCAAAATTGCGCTACTAACCAGAAAATTCCAGCGCTTCATGAGAAGGAACCGGCTTCCAAACAAGCACAAGGAAAGAAAAGATCCTAAGGAAGATCCCATGTGCTATCAGTGTAATAAGCCAGGTCACTTGAGGCGTGACTGTCCCCTTCTCAAAAGAAAGTCCAAGACCGAGGAACCAAAGAAGAGGTTCTTCAAGAAAAAGGCTCTGCATGCTCAATGGGATGACTCAGAACCATCCACCAGTGAAGAGTCAAGTGATGATGAAGCCGAAACTGCAAACATGTGCTTCATGGCTAACGAAAGCTCTGTAAGTGAAATTTCTGATTTTTCCTTTGAAGAACTTCTAGATGCTTTTCAAGAACTATTTGAAGAATCTAGAAAATTAAGCTTCAAAAATAAAACTTTAAAATCTGAAAATTTAGAGCTTTCCCAGAAAAATGAAAAACTCAGCAGTAAAAACTCTGAGTTGAAAAAGAAAAATCTTCTTATTACTTCTGAAATCTTATCTACTAGCTTCAAGACTAAAAATCTGCAAGTAGAAATTTCAGAATTAAAAAGTAAAACTGAAAACCTTATGAAAACGGTTTTCAAGTTTACTAAAGGAAAAGAGAACTTGGATAAACTCCTATCTTCTCAAAAAGTCTCTTTCTACAAGAATGGTATTGGCTACTCTCATTTCAACAAGCCTTCTTGTATGAATCAAAAGACCACTTTTGTGAAAAGTTCGTCTGAACCAAATAAGGAGTATTATAATGTTAATTTTTTTAACTCCACTAAGGTTGTAGACAAACCCAAATCCAAATGGATATGGGTTCCAAGGTCTAACAAAAAGGGACCCGATTGGGTACCAAAAAGAAACTTTACTTAATGATTTGCAGGCTCCAAACAAGAAAAACAGATGGATTCTAGACAGTGGATGTTCAAAACACATGACTGGACATTCAGACCTCTTTGCTGTTCTTCATAAAAAAGGAGGAACCGTCACCTTTGGTGATAACAACAAAGGTTTGATAATAGGTATTGGTAATATTGGAAATATAGATAAACCTCTTATCAAAGACGTTCTCATGGTTAAAGGCTTAAAACAGAACCTTCTAAGTATTAGTCAAATGTATGATACAGGTTATAATATTAGCTTTAATCATGATGCTTGTCTTATAGCAGACACCAACGAAAATATTATCTTAAAAGGTATAAGAAAAAATAATATATATGAACTATACCTAGAAAACATCACAGAACATTGCCTCATAGCTAATAATGACTCTCAACATCTATGGCACATGAGAATGGGTCATGTCAATTCTAAATATATGTCTAAATTAGCTAAAGATAAGTTAGTACGTGGGTTACCCAAAAAATCTTTTAAAAAGGATTATTTTTGTGATGCATGTCAATTAGGAAAACTGTCAAAATCTTCTTTCAAATCAAAAAATATCATTTCAAGCAAAAGACCTTTAGAGCTTCTCCACCTGGATCTTTTTGGTCCTTCTAGGGTAGCTAGTCATAATCACAATAAATATGTTTTTGTCATTGTAGATGACTACTCAAGATTTACTTGGGTGATATTTTTGAAAAACAAAAGTGATACGTTTTGCCAATTTGAAATTTTATGTAAAAAATTACAAAATGAAAAATCTTGTTCTATTGTTAAAATCCGTAGTGACCATGGAAGAGAATTTGAAAATGAACTTTTTAAAAAATTTTGTAACTTGCATGGTATTTCTCATAACTTTGTCTTTCCTAGAGCTGCACCTCAAAATGGTGTAGTAGAAAGAAAGAATAGAACCCTTTAGGAATCTGCTAGAACTATGCTCCAACACAGTAATCTTGCTAAATCTTTTTGGGCAGAAGCTGTTAATACTGCATGCTACATAACAAATAGAGTTCTCATTAGACCCTTATTAAATAAAACTCCCTATGAACTATTCTATGACAGAACTCCAAGAATAGACTACTTTAAAGTCTTTGGGTGTAAATGCTTTATCCTAAACACAAAAGATAGCCTAGATAAATTTGATGCTAAATCTATTGAAGGCATATTTTTAGGATATTCAAGTCATAGTAAAGCATACAGGGTTTTCAATAAGTGTTCTAAGTCTATTGAAGAATCTATGCATGTTAGTTTCTGTGAATCTATTGATCAATCTGTTCATAAGCAAACTAACGATGATGATGTTGAAAGTACAGATTTATTTTTAGATAACACAACTAAGTCTAATGAAGATGATCATCAAAGAACATTTGTCGATATCAAAGATCATCCTCAAAAGCAGATTTTGGGAGAACTGACAAAGGGGGTTCAGACTAGAGCTCAGCTAGAACGGATTGCAAATATGGCATTCATTTCTCAACTTGAACCAAAGAAGATTGATGAAGCCATCATCGATGAGTTCTGGATGCTAGCCATGACTGAAGAACTGAATCAATTCCAAAGGAATGAAGTTTGGGATCTTGTACCAAGACCAAAGGATCATCCAATCATTGGGACAAGATGGATCTTCAGAAACAAGCTAGATGAAACAGGTAATGTTATAAGAAACAAAGCAAGACTAGTAGCTCAAGGATACAACCAGGAGGAAGGTATTGATTTTGATGAAACATTTGCTCCTGTTGCTAGACTTGAATCTATTAGAATGTTTTTAGCATATGCAAGCTATATGGATTTCAAATTATATCAAATGGGTGTTAAAAGTACTTTTCTAAATGGTTTTATAAATGAAGAAGTTTATGTAAAACAACCTCCAGGATTTGAAAATGAACAATATCCAGATCATGTTTTCAAACTCAAACGTGCTTTGTATGGTTTAAAACAAGCACCTCGTGCTTGGTATGATAGACTTAAAACCTTTTTATTAAAAACTGGTTTTTTTGTAGGCAAAGCAGACTCTACTTTATTTGTGAAAATAGTGAATAATCATAGCCTAATTGTTCAAATATATGTAGACGATATCATCTTTGGATCTTCTAACAACACTCTTTGTGAAGAATTCTCTAAGTTCATGCAGAAAGAATTTGAAATGAGTATGATGGGAGAACTCACCTACTTTCTTGGACTGCATATTAAGCAAACAAAGGATGGAGTTTTCATCAATCAGTCTAAGTATGCTCGTGAACTTCTGAAGAGGTTCAACATGAACTCAACTGCTTCAAAATCTACTCCTATGAGCACTACTACTGTTTTGGACAAAGATAAAGATGGTAAGTCTGTTGATACAAAGGTATACCGAGGTATGATAGGATCACTTCTCTATTTAATTGCTAGCCGTCCAGATATTATGTTCAGTGTTTGCTTGTGTGCTAGATTTCAGTCAAATCCAAAAGAATCACATCTTAAGGCTGTAAAAAGAATAATGAGATATTTAAAAGACACAGTTGATTTTGGATTATTCTATTCAAAATCCTCTACATTTGATTTAATCTCATACAGCGATGCTGACTTTGCTGAAAGTAAATCTGACAGAAAAAGCACAAGTGGAACATGTCATATGCTAGGGCACTCTCTTGTATCATGGTTCAGTAAGAAACAAAATTGTGTATCCTTATCAACTACTGAAGCCGAATACATTGCTGCTAGCCTAGCCTGTACACAAGTTATCTGGATGAAACAAACCTTAAAAGATTTTGGTTTAAATTTTGAAAATACAACTATTTTCTGTGATAATACTAGTGCTATAAACTTATCTAAGAATCCTATTTTACACTCACGAACTAAGCACATTCAAATAAGAGACCACTTCTTAAGAGAACAAGTCTTAAACAACATAATTAAACTGGAATTTATACCCACTAATCAACAGTTAGCAGACATATTCACTAAACCATTGAAACATGAAGACTTTACACGAATTAGAAGAGAACTAGTAATATGCAAACTGAGTGACTTATAAATTAATCACACTTATTATAATACTTCTTATAAGTTTTGTTAAACTCTTATTTTAAAAAAAGTTTTTTTTCTTCTTATCGATTTTTGTTAGTCAAACTAGGTTTCCATATTCATGTACACTCTAAACTCTTATAAGACACATTCTTTATGTCTTTCAACTTGTCATCTTTGAAGTAGACATCCATTATGACTCCTTGTCCTATCTCCTTTCACTCATATCCATAAAAACTAATTAAAAGCTATCATAACATTGTTCACATCACTCATCTCATAACTCCTTTATTATTTTTGTCCTTTTGTGAAAACCTCTCTTACGATAAATTGATTCACCCTCAACATGATAACATATTAGTTTATGAGAAATCTTGCTTTTCAAATTATTAGTTAAAATCGAATGATTATTTTTTTTTGTTCTTTTACCTTTTTCTAAAGATCTAGTTGCTATGTTCTCACGTAAATTGTTACTATATCATTTGATATATCATATATTACGTACACTCTATTATATCTCACGTAAATTTTTACTATATCATCTTTTATATCATAACCTAAAAAACTATCTATTATCATCTCTTCATGCTCTACATCTTTTACAAAAAGTATTGTAAAAACACTTGTACTCCACCCATTAGTATGTTTTATATCACCTTTTTACCTCTCTCTCTCTACATTATACGAAGCTCCTTTTCATCCGTGACCATGACTCTCTCATATCTCTCTCTCCAATCGAGACTCATTAAAACCTTGTCCTTCATTTTTTTTATTCTCATTAGTACCTTTAGTACTTTCTCTCTCTCATACGAATTGAGCCTCCATTCTTGTCAATCCGTGTTTGTGACTCCTTTACTAGTTTAAAACTTAACTTTATTCTCTAAAAACTATGAACTTCCTCAAATCGAGTTTCTTTAAAAATATGTTTATCAAATAAACAATAATTCATGTCAATCATAACTTTATTTTATGTCTTTTATCTCAAATCAATCATGATTTTTTATTACTCAAAAATCCATATATGTCATCTCACTTTTCTCTATGACTACTCTCACTCCTTCCACGCATATCTATAAAAATATTTCTTATATAAGCAATTATTACTCTTCACTCATGAATATCTTCTTGTCTCATCATCTCTCTTACCACTATTCCTAGTCAAAGTGTGTCCCTCTCATATTTACGTATACTCATAAAAATTACAAATGTGAAGACACATTAATCATGACACATTTTTTAAGGCATTCTTTTCTTTCAAAAATGTCATATCTTTCAAACCACATATCCGTATCACCCTTCTTTATGTCTATTCATTCTTTTTCCATATCAAAATATATACTTATTAAATAACAAATTATTGCCTCTCACTCACTTATCTTTGTTTGTCTTATTCCTAAATCACTCTTCACGAATTTGGAATGCTTCCACATCAAGTAATATCATGTAGAAAAAGTTGTTTGTTTTATTAGGCCATTATTTTCTTCACTCTCTTCAATATGACACTCCATACTCAATTCATGACTTTTTTCACTACTCGATAAACTCTCCCATAGTATATTTGTTCAAATCTATGTTCTTCTTAACATACATACCAATATAATACACTATCTTCCACCATTGATTTGATTTGTCATTCACAAGCTCCTTAACTTACAACTCACAAATTTCCTTATTCAAACTACAATCCAAAAATCATTCACTTCCATTGTCATTCAATTATTGTCACAATTATTTTTTCTCTTCTATTTAATCGATTGGTTCATTCCTCACCAATACCACTCGTATCTCACTATCTTCATACATACTTTCAAACTCGTTCCTCCTCTCTCAACTCCCTTTTGCAATGGCTTCCTCTTCAAACTCTGCAATCACTGTCGCAGATCTAAGGTATCCAGATCTTTTTCATGACTACAACTTACTTTGTTCTCGACCAATTCATGAAGAAAAGTTGGTTCACTATGAAGACTTCATGCTATTTGATCTAGACAGCTCTCTCCCCGAACTCAAACACCTACTAGGATCTTCATCCCAAGCTGCCTACTATCCTGAACTAGTTCGACTATTCTACACAAAATTTTCTTCTAATCATGAATAAACTACCATCACCACCAAAGTACGCGGACGCCTGATATTCTTTCATGCTTCCTCATTAGGTCGTATTCTAAACCTTCCTTCCACCGGCACAGACCTCAACAACATAGTACCAATCGAATGATCGGTACTGCGAAAAATTCTTCTCTGCACCAACTGCTACCAGCTTCCCTGGCACATGAGGAATCTCCAACCTCATGCTCAATTGCTTGCCCAGATTCTTCTCCACAATATCTATCCCAAGCCTCTACGCAAGGGATTAGTACCAAGAAAAATCTCTCTCCTTCTCTACGCAATTTTTTCTTCTACTCTGATAAACTGGTCCAACATTCTTTTCGACCTTTTTATTCGTTATAAAAAATTCCAGCCTCTTCTTTTCGGATGTTTTATCACTCCCATCCTAAAATACTTCAAAGTACCCCTTCACAACGAAGTTATCCTCCATCCCTCTCAGGTCCTCGATGCTACTACCTTCAATCTCAGGTCCCTGCACCTTCCCGGCTCTGATGAAGAAGATCCAACATCCAACTTTGATTACTTCTCTGCACTGATGGATGTCCAGCGTTCTCAGGATCGTATCCTTCGCAATCAAGCCTTGTTGCAGCAGACTCGTCAAGCTCAATAGCAGGATCTAGACGACCCTACACATCAACCTACTCCACCTTCGGAATAAACTTATTTTTTTACTGTAATATTTATTATTGGTCTGTAATAACTCTCTTACTCTGATCCCTTCCTTTTTGTCTATGACAAAGGGGGAGAAAACCTGTCTCCATTATTGGAGAAATACTCTCTTTAAACATTTTTCTATATTTTATAATATTATTATTTCTATGCATAATGTCTTTTTGACAGGGGAGCATATTTTGTCATCATCAAAAAGGGGGAGAATGTTGAGAAACTCTGTTTTGATGTCACATAATATGATACACTGTCGTATTTGATTTTATATGATATGATAATATGTCCTCTTGAAAAATGTTATAGTATGACTGAATATGTTTTGCCATAAATCTAATGAGTATTTGATGCAAGGATATCTCACCCAAAAAGGATGGAGACTTCCTGTTCAAGTATAACTATGGTGCAATCATACTCCTTAAAGAAAAAGCTTGATGACCCATGCACTCCTAAAGATCAACTGAAGAGATCGGCTACCTCAAGATGAAGATTTTTTTTCTTCTTTAGAGTCATACGTAACAGAACCTTCAGGAACATGCATATTGCATATTACATACTCATTCATAAAAGTTATATCATAAAAGTATACGATAGTTTCAAAAAGCGCCTTTTTGAAAACTAATAATTGTACCTTCTTACAACCCTTTATGAAAAAGGTATTTTGACATGATTTCAAAATGTAATAATTGTACCTTACATCATATACAAGACAACATGAAAAGAAATGTAGGAAAAAGACAAAACATGAAATCAGCTACATAAAGAAAAACAAATATAATATGTTTTGAAAAGACTCTAGTTACCTTCTTTAAAGAAATTATTTTAAATATAGGAAAAAGACAAAACATGAAATTGGCTACATAACAAATAAAATATGTTTTGAAAAGACTCTAGTTACCATCTTTAAAGAAATGATTTCAAATATAGGAAAAAGACAAAACATGAAAATCGGCTACACAAAGAAAACAAATATAATAAAGGTTTTGAAAAGACTCTAGTTACCTTTTTACAAACCCATAGAATGTCGACTTACTTGAAGTCATCATTCTCTTTGTACAGCATTAAATACCTCCTGTAAGAAATCCCTGTTAAATATCCTTCTCAAGAATGTCGACTTTCTTATAGTCGTCATTCTCTCTAAAGACTTTGAAAAACACAACATAAAGAAAACACTTGACATGACTATGTACAAATAAATATCTCAAAGCACTCATTGTACTTACACTCATTTAAAGTAAAGAAGTACTTATGTACCTCAAATCATTAATTAGAATAAAGACAAAACTACAATACAACGTTCAATGTACTATTGTAAGAAATAGACTTTTTACATAAAATATGTATTACCTAAAATATTACAACGACTAGTGTACCCTATATTTTACTTTTATGGAAAAAGGCTTTCTCGAATTTCTCTAAAGATGTTTTTGAAATGACATAACATTTCACATCTCAAAAAGGCTACGATTTCAAAATGTAACGACTACTTTTTTAAAGCTATATAAACACACTCAAATAAACTATTCAACTATGGAATGGACATGTGAGCTTACAACGAGAAAAATTCATATTCAATATTTGAAAAGAGAGCCTTGAAAAAGAAAAAGAAAAAGAAAAGAAAGAAAAGAGAAAAAGTCAAGTATAGCTCTTTGACAAAGAGTATCCTCTGAGTGACAAACAGAACATTCTAAGAATCCTTCATTCATGCATTCATATCATTCTGAAGGTTCTATAGGAAGTATTGTAACTCTGTTATTCACTGTTTTTCTTCTTTGTTGAAAGAAGTAGACCTCTATGAAAGAGGGTATTGCTCTTCTCTGTTGAGAGAAGAAGACCTCTGTGAAAGAGGGTGTTGTCCTTCTCTGTTGAGAGAAGAAGACCTCTGTGAAAGAGGGTGTGCCCCTTCTCTGTTGAGAGAAGAAGACCTCTGAGGAAGAGGGTGTTGTACTATTTATCCGGTGACTCGGATGTTATAGTGGAAAGCTCAAGTGGTTTGCTTGGGGACTGGATGTAGGTCTGGGTATTGACCGAACCAGTATAAATTTTGTGTTTTATGTGTTGTGCCTTATTGCCTGATTATTTTATTTTATCGATATTTATCGTATTCCACTATTCACCCCCTGTTCTCGTCGCAAAATTTTTCCCGTCTTCCCTTCCTTGCGGAAGAGAGAGGGAAAATGCTCTCGCGATTCAAACTTGGCCGGATTTTGTTTTTGAAATACTCGCCTCCGTTTTAAAAATTGCGGGAAAATCCATGGGATGGAGCTCGACCTTTCGGTACGAGGTTCGACCGTTCCTGCCGCCTTTAACAGGGGTAATCGAACCAAGGACCAAAATTGTGCTTGACTTAGTAAAATCATCGAAATGGTGTTCTATCCTAAATGCACAGAGAATTCAGGCATGTGCTATGCAATTTTGTAAAATGCAAGTTGGAAAATATGATGTATGCTTAGAAAACATTTGGAGTTGAAAAGCATTTCTCAGGAAAAAGATGGAAATCAATCTCTCAGAAAAACTCAGACGAAGAAGGTTTGAAATCTCGGGAAAGTTTATAAAGAGTTGGAAAATCTTGGAGAAGTAAGAATCGCGAGAAAATCTTGAGAAAGTTTATAAAAACTTTAAAAATCCTGAATAAATGAGAATCTCGAGAAAATCTTGAGAAAGTTTATAAAATCCAGAAAATCATGAAGAAATGAGAATCTTAGAAAAATCTTGAGAAAATTTGAGAAAGATTGGGAAAACCATGAGGAAATAGGAATCTCAGAAAAATTTTAAGAGAGTTTAGAAAGACTTGGAATATCATGAAGAAATGAGAATCTCAGGAAAATGAAGGAATTCTTGAGAAAAGATGATCATTTGAAAAGAAAAACACTTATCAGGAAAACTTGGATTTTGAGAATTTTCTTAAGAAAAGGATAGAAAATTTATAGGAAAGATTCATTGGAGAAGTAAATTCAGAACTTAGGAAATTGAAATCCTGAGAATCTGTTTTTTTTTTTTTTGAAATATCTGAAAATCAACTTGGATTCTTGAGAAAATGAGAAATTCCTTTGAAAAGAATCTTAAGGAAAATCATAGGAAAACATTTGATTTGGGAAATCCAACTCCGAATATCATCATAGTTTCTTGAGAAATCGACTCCATGAAATGAAAATCTTTTGAGAAAATAATGAGAAAACGAATGATGCAAATGATTTGAATGAATGAATGCACTTTGAAAAGATTTCTGAAAAATTGGTTGGAAAAATGTGGATTAAGCCAAAGTAAATCCTTCATATATTCTGACTGTGGCCATGAATATATTCAGGGTTTATTTGAATTAATTCACAATATTTTGAAAACATTGGAAATATGAGGTGAATTTTCAAGATAGCCTAAGAGTGTAGGCTCAATGTGACTGGTAGAGAGATGATGGATCTGGGTCTCGTCCATATTCCGACTAGGGCCGTAAATATGGACTCCACCGAGTTCATCAACTCTCTAAGAGTTGGTGCACGTGCCATTCGTGTTCATCCATGGTGAATTTGGAAAATTGAGATATATGCATCATATAATCAGGATATTACTGAAATCAAACTATATGAGATGCGGCCTAATCTAAGCAGTAAAAGTAAATCTTATTCCAAGGTTTACATTGGATTGTTACATTGCATAACATAAAGCAAAAGAAAATTGAAATGAAGCCAAAGAATCTGCATCTTCTAGATTTTCCTGCAAAATGAGAGTTAGTACAAAATAACCAAGGCAATGAACATATATATATAATATATACAACGAGGAGACATATACATATATCAAAATGCTAAAATAAGTGCTAAATGTCATGTAACAATGGAGGTGTAACTATATGAGAAAATATATGGATGTTCATGCATGGAAATAAGAGCACATGAAGAGATATATATATATAGTTATAAGTATATATCTACGTATATATATACATATATACATATATATATACATATATACATATATACATATACATATAGTTAAACATATATAGATATATATATATATATAGATATATATATATATATAGATATATATATACATATAATGAGAAAATATGTACATACCAATGGAAACTACATATAATAGGTAAATCCAGAAATTACAAGTATATACAGTTTCTGTAGGTGATTTCACACAACCATACTTCTCAAATTACAAAGTAATTTTCAATAAAAATGGGAATAGAGCTTCCCTATATATCCATAATGAAGCACACCAAAGATGGTTAGGAGATCACGATTGGATATAGAGATATCCGTTCATGAACATGGTCAAATATCAAGACTGCACACTTACAGCAGAAAATGAATGTGCAGGAAATGGGTTGTGGAAGCATCATGGGCTATTTCAAGGATATCATGAAAATGATATGAAAAGCTTGGTGAATAGGTGAAAATGTCGTGGAAAGTGATGAAATAATGTGTATAATTGGTGCTGCCAATGGAGTGATATAGCAAACAAGAATTTAGCACTAAGCTAAGCAAAATTTCATAAAACCAAGGGTGATATTCCAGCCATAGCTTCATAAAACAGAAATTGTAGCATCAAATGATGAAATTCCAGCCATAACTTCATAAAACCAGAATTTAACCCTCAAGCTCATAAATCAAATGATGAAGTTCCAGCCATAACTTCATAAAAACAGAAATTGTAACATCAAATGATGATGTTCCAGCCCATAGATTTATAAAACAGAAATTGTAACATCAAATGATGATGTTCCAGCCCATAGATTTATAAAACAGAAATTGTAACATCAAATGATGATGTTCCAGCCCATAGATTCATAAAACAGAAATTTTGCCATCAAGCTCAACAAAATTTCATAACTCAAATGATGAAGTTTTAGCCCTAACTTCATAAAACAGAATTTTAAACATCAAGCTAAACAAAAATTTCATAAATCAAATGATGATGTATTTACAAGAGTAAGAGAAAAGAAAAATGCATGTAATAGCAAATACTCATGAAGTGATATATATATATATAAGTATGTATATACATATATATATACATATATATCCATATATATATATATACACGTATACATATAGGTAGATATACAATAGATATACATATATATAGATACATATATACATATAATGAGAAAATATATATTTTTAATGGAAATTCCACATAATGGGTAAAACCAGAAAATATATGTATATACAATTTCTGTAAGGGATTTTACACAGTCATATCTCTCAAATTACAACACATTTCTCAACGAGATCGGGTATGGAGCTTCTCTATATATCAATAAAGAAGCGTGCAAAAGAGGATATAGAGATCATGAACGGATATGGATATATCCGTTCATGAACATAGCCGATTGTCAAGACTGCACATCTGCAAAAAAAAAAAAATGATGGGTATGTGACATAAGATGTTGCAGAATCAATAGGAAGGAAGGAGCTGAAGCAGACAAAGCAAAATGCCACCAATGATTACGGTTGCTCGTTGAAGGCTAGTATATGATCCTTGGAAGTTTAAAATATAGAACAATTCCATCTGAAAAACATATTCATCCATGATACAGATGGAACAAACAAATGAACTCAACGAGAAGCTTTTTACATGCAGTCACATGATTGAGGGGATCACGATCAACAACATTCAAAGGGGCAGGCTGAAATTAGGAAGCTAAATTGTATGTACTAATGATATGGCAACTGAAAATAAGATTAAGAATTACATATCATCAGAGACCTCTCATATCAAAATAAAACCATCTTGCAGAACAGAATCAATTGCTGGTAAAAAAAAAATTGATTTCAGCAATGCAGAGTGTGTTAGTTTGCAGATGCTAAAGGGAAACAACAAACTGGATGAGTTTATAAGAGGATGCAAGTAGCTATGCAAATGATACATTGTGAAGTACATTCAATCTGCCATGAATATGTACAAAAACATACAGGAAATCAAATAAGATAAAAAAAAATAAAAAATAAAACTATAACAATAGACAAGCTGCAGGTAGTAAAAAATTTTTTTTTGAAATGTACTAAACACAGGAACTACCAGTATCACCTACAGATATTTCCAATGGTTTGCTATAATACCACTAATCACATCACCTGAACTTCCACCACTTAAGTTTATAAGACAAGCTCTACCAATGCTAGATTCAATTGTATAAAACTGGAACATAATGAAGCTGACAGCATGTTATAAAAAAAAAATGACAACCAGCTGAATTACAGTAATGTTACAACTCAGATTTTCAGAATCAATCAAAGTTATTAGCTGTATAAATACCCTTGTAATTCCCCTGTTTCAAACGACCTGCAGAGAGCGGCAAAAGGATTGGTTTTCTATGGCTGGGCTGAAGAAGGGCTGAGCAGCAGCCGCTGGACCTCTGTTGGGTTGAAGGTGGATGGACAGCAGCTGGCTGGGCTGAAGGAAGATGGAGCCTGCTGGATCCTTTACGGCTGGACTGAGAGAAAGGGGGCAGCTGGTGGTGGCTCTTCTGCGGATGAAGGATGTGCGGCTGCAGGAAGTGGAGATGGATGATGGCTGGAGGTGGAAGAAGGATCGGATGTTGATGGGGCTGAAGGCTGATGAAGAATGGTGTTTGGCTGTTGTGGCTGGAGATGGATCTCCGATAGCAAATGGCTGGCTGAAGTTTTCTTTTGCAGGTGGGCTGAAGCAAATGAAGACGTTGGCTGGGCTGTGGCTGAAGCAGAGGTCCACACCTTGGTTGGAGATGGCTCTCGATCCTCCAAATGGCTGGGGCTGAAGCCAATGAAGACGCCTCTCCCCTTTCCACTTTGAGCTTCCTGCAAAAACCGAAAATCTCAATCAAAAGATCCTCCCTCCTCCGTAAATGCCTTGTCCCCCCCCTTTTTAAAAACCTTCCCTTCTCACAAGAAACGCAGCTCTCCCTTCCGTTACAAGTTTTTATTTTTGAAAACTTTTCAAAGTTTTTGTAACTGAATTTTAAAAACTCGCCATTTTAGAAGCTGGACAAAATCTTAGGTTTTTAAAACCATTTTGGGTTCATTTACCTAAGTTTTAGGTAAAAATGAACATCTTTGGGAAAGTTTGGCTGTGGCGCCGTTTTGGGGCTGTTTCTTTTTTTTTTTTTAAATGAATAGTAAATAAAAGAAATAAATAAAAAGAATAAAATTAAATTGAAGATGCCACCTCAGCCAATCTTTTAAAATTCTTTTGAAAATAAAGTTTTGTTTTGTTTTTTTTTTTTAAAGTCTTTTATTTTCAATTGGGGTGCCACATGTGTGTGGGCCCACTACTTTAGAACATAACATAAAAAAAAAAAAAGAAAAAAATAATAATAATAATAATAATAATAAATAAAATAAAAAATAAGAAAATAAAAAGAAGAGAAATTTACGAAATTGGTGCCATCTCCGGGTGGGTCCCACTTGAGAATAAGATACTTACCTGAGAGTCTGAGTATGATGCTAGTTCAAAGGCGGGTCCCGCTCCATTTACTTGAAAATACGAGATAAAACATTATTTATTTTTCAAGAATTTGGAAAAATTGGGTTTTCAGGGCAAAAATATGGATAAATGTAAAAACAAAATTTGTAAAGAGATTTAAAATCTTTTGCAAAAAGTTTTGAGATAAAATCTTTAAAATCAATATCCAAAATTCCAGATTGTTTTTCTTGAGAAATTTTTTTGTAATTCAAAGTCCTAGGGGTAAAATGGGAAAGATTGGCAATTTTGAAATCCCAGGATTTTAAAAATCAATTTTGAAAAGTTTAAAAAATCAAATCTGGATTAACAATTTTGAAAATCAGGAGTTCTGGATCTCAAAATGACATGTTGTGCAGTGAAATGATGCAAAGTGTTCATGCAATGCGATGCAAAGACATGTTTCAATGAAATGTCACTCTGAGCTTAGACTTGGAAATTCTAACTTTTGTCCAGAAAGAGGATTTTGAAATTTTGCAATTTGAAGATGTCTCTGAACCTAAATATAGAAATTTTGAGGCTCAAGAGTGAAATTTAGGACTTTCTGCAAGGTCTAAACTCAGAAAATGACCATTTTGCCCTTTATTGCTTCCGGAGAACTGAAATGTGCCGATTGAGGGCGATGTCACGAAGGTGAGTGAAAATTTGGGGTGTTTACACCCCCCTCTAGTGGAATTTCATTTGCTTGTTTGTATATAGCATATACTTTCTGAAGTAGTATCTAATCCTAGTTCTTGGTTGAGCCCTTTAGGACACTTCGGTGTTCACCCGCTCGCCTCATAACTATCATCGAATATATATGTTCAAATACGCAGTATATGCGTTATTAAAAATGGTATCTCACCCAAGTTCTTGGTTGAGCCCTTCATAATACTTTGGTGTTCACCCACTCGCCTCACAACTATCGTTGGATGCGGATCTTGGTGTATATCGTCTGGATTGAGCCATCATATCTTATATCATCAAGGCTGTGTAATTTACCTTTGCCGTCGTGTCGTATGATGCCAAGGCTCCCTGCTTTATGCAATTTCCGATTAATGCACTTCCGATTACACATTTACTTACGCAGTCGCGTTGAATGACGCCAAGTCTCATGCTTTCTGCAAATATATATGTAGAATATTTTGTTCAGTTACACACCCTGAACAATAGTATGTGAATTTCCTTTACGCCGCCGCCATATAAAACACAAGCTTCTGCTTATACTAAATATATGGCACGTAAATGAGCGTTCAAATGGAGATCAACTCCAAAATCGCCAATGTGATTCCCTTACCGCTCCTCGTTCAAGATTCTGCTTGACGAATGAAGCCCCTATTGGAAAGGCTTCACTGTTTGGCAAAATGCTCTTTTCATAAATACTAAGTCATTTACGTATGGCCTGGCTATGGCCGAAGGTTCCAAACAACCTTTTTGGTTGCAAGGTACGCACAATGGTACACATCCATTTCTCGAGTTAAGCATAGCGATTTCCCGCCAAAGAAGGGAGATGCCGCTGAAATGGATAAAAGAAACGCACGCTTTCTCCATCAAAGAAAGGAAGTGCTGCTGAAATTTCTGAAGAAGCTAAGAATAACTCAGAAAGAATGTGGTAGGATACTCCGTCATATAGCAAAGTGCTACCCAGTTCATGGAATGCCTTCTACAACGTAGAAGAGATCGTCGCACCACTGCTGATAGAGCAGGGGAGGTGTTGGCAATATGGTTGGCAGAAGAGCTGCCGCAACCAGTTAAACAACATAATGATGTTCGTTGTTGGAACGATGCCAAAATGGCTCGTCTCCACCTTGCTCGTAAGGGCCACTGAACCAGAGTAGAGGTTGCGCCTTGATAAGGTTTGGACTCGTTGTGTAAAAATACGCCGAGCAGCCGATCTACTTAGATCGAGTCATATGTATGCTCATTGAGAACGGTTACACAACCAGACTCGTAAGGGCTGAAGAGCCAGAGTGTGTTGTTTCCACCCGGAAGAGGTGTGATGCTCGTGATGGCCGCAGTGCCGAAAGCGGTGTTCAACATGCATATGAATAAGACTTAAGGTCGCATATACCCCGTGGTTGAAAATCGTGCTTGGGGCAAACTGAATGGGGTCGGGTACATACTCCGGTGGTGCTGAGGCACGGGCTGCCTAAATAGGTATACAATATCTGACAAAGTAATTGTAAGACTGGCAGACCCCTTCAGGAATTATGCTCACTGTGGAATGACAGTGATGGTACAACCTTGAGTGACATGTATTAAACTTTGGACCTGATAGAGTCCATGATGGCCTCAGTCACTCATGGGTTTTGGGGTCGTGGTTATCCTTAAGATCTAAGGATTGAACCCAACTACTGCAAGTAGAGGATGCATCCGAATATGGGCCTAGTAGGGTTCTCCCGGTTGAAACACACTGCCCTACTATGGATAGGGTCAATAGGCCTCTGTGGTATCTAAAATACATAGAATAATCAACCCTCAGAACATCGAGGTGATGCTCGGACAATTGCTTCGCCTGCGTATCAAGGGTGGAAGAGGTTAAATATTGAAACAATGCATTAGCTCAAGGTTCAGCAATGCTTGAATGTATAAGTGGATGGACGTTGTTGAGTCAGTCCTGCATAACCTTTGTGAAGGTATCATGATCGGTATACAACTGGACCGACTGGGTGAAGACTCATGTTGTATCTGCATGACTAAGAGAAGCTCGAGGAGCTGTCCTTAGATGCGTGGGATACAAATGTGCCAAGTATAAAGACTTGAGCTAGACATCCTGTTTAGACCCAGAAGAGGTCAAAGCTAAGTCGTGGAGACTTAAGCGATTATTCAAATCATAGCAGTGAAGAGGCTTGCGCTAAGTCATGAAGACTTGAGCGGATGTTCAACTCATAGCCTTGAGGAGGCCCTTGCAATATACGCTAAATCTTGGAGGCTTGAGCATCGTTATTACGAACTGTGACCTGAGTGGTCAATGTATGTACTTGAGTTGAATGGTTATACGATTGCTTGATTACCAGACCATCAGTGGTTCAGACCCCATTTAATCGGGATTTCAGGTGTTGAACCTACGTTACGATATGCGGAGCAAGGCGGCATCGAGTTCCAGGGTTTCTCTAGACAGGGTTGTATTGCTTCATTTTATTGAACCTATACTGCTTTTTCAAGCAGTGATGTTATAATAAACATGTGGTTTTCGATAAAATAGAACACTTTGGTAGTCAATGAGTGATACATACCTATAATGTGCTTGGAGTTTTCTAAAACTGATGACTCATTATCTTTTGATTTTGCTGCTAAAAGTTTTTCTAAGTTCCGTTGTAAAAAAAAAAAAAACTTCATGAAAATTTTAACTTAGCTTTGTTTTGGAGATCCGAGACGTTACATATGCCCTCTTATATATTTGTTGAGTTTTAATATAATGTTCTCATATGCTTTCTTTTGTATTTTGTTTTATATTAACCCATTTTTTGCAGGAAATACATAGAAGATACATCATTTCACCCTAAATTAGGAACTTCCATAATTCTAATGCCAATTCTAAAGTTATAACAGCTGGATATAATGAGAATTCTTTGCATTTCAATACTAGATTAGAATGTATGAGCATGTATATTTGCTAGAAATACTTGTTTCATGTTATTTTTCTCTTTTCTTTCATAAATTCATGAATGGGAACACGAATGACATATGCACCATTCCAAAAAAAGGTGATTAAATCCTAAGTTGATGATTTGCATCAATGGCCATAGTCAAGGTGTGAACGAAACTTAGGATTTTCATCTTTTATGGAATAACATTGGATCCACATTGGGTCCCCTTTTCAAAAATCATCATATTTCTAAATATTTTCTTCCTTTATCAGAATTTAACTTGAAAGTAATTCAAAATATAAATCAATGGTCATAGTCAGGATATATTGAGAGTTACTTCATTTTGAAACTCTATAAAGGCACCAAAATATATTTTATTCTTCATCTAAATTTAAATACGATTATTATATAATGCATTTTATGACCATAGTCAGAAATGTATTATATCTTCAATCTTATTTCAATTCATTTAAAGAATGAAATATGCTTTTCAAAAAACCAATTTCAAATTCTTTTAATTCATTCATCATTTAGGACAGAATTACATCATATTTTCAAAATTCTTTTCATATTATTTCAAAATCCAAGTGCTTTTTGAGGTAATTCTTCAAATACCCTTTTTATTTCTCAAGTCAATTCTTATTTATAAATGCAAACTGATCTTTTCAATTTTATCTTCTCTCAAAATTCAATTTCAAAGTCTAATTTGACTTTGAAATTCCAAATTTCTTTTACATTAAAAAATTCAATTTCCAAATCAAATCCAATTTCAAAGTTCAATTCAACTTTGAAATTTCATTTTCATTTTCAGGATTCGATTTTAAATTCAAATTCAACCTTCCAGATTGAATTTCAAGGTTTCAATTTAAACTTTGGGAATTTCCAGATTCATCTTCTGATTTCAAGATTCAGGTTTAAAATCAAATCCATTCTTTATTTTTCAAAATCTCCCAAAAGTTCTATCTAAAGATTGAGTCTTGATTCTCAAATCAAAATCAAAGTTTTGAGATTGATTCTGAATCTCAAAATTCGATTTCTCCTAAAATTTAAAGCCCACTTTAAATTTAATCTGGGTTTCCAAAAATCCAAATCCATCCTCAAAATCCCATTCAGATTTTCAAAAAACCAATTCTATCTTGGATTTCAGATTTCAGATTCAACTCTATCTTGGATTTCAGACTTCGGATCCAATTCCATTTAGGATTCCAGATTTTGGATTCAACTCCATCTTGGATTCCAAGCTTCGGATCCAACTCTATTTAGGATTCCAGATTTTGGATTCAAATTCCATCTTGGATTCCAGACTTCGGATCCAATTCCATTTAGGATTCAAGATTTCGGATTCAGATCCATCTCGGATCTCAGACTTCGGATCCAACTCCATCTTGGATTCTAGATTTCAGATCCAATTTTATCTAGGATTCTAGATTTCAGATTCAAATCCATCTTAAAAATCCAGATTTCAAATCCAATTTTGTTTTTAAATTCCACCTAGATCCAAAATCCATTCTAAATTCAGACTTTAAATTCAGAATTCAATTCCCTTTCAAGATTCCTTCCCAAATTCAAATTCTAGATTCAAAATCAAATTCAAAGTTCATTCTGACTTTGAAAAAAATTCATTTTTACTTCAAAAATTCTATCTCAGTTCCAAATCTCCCATTTTCCTTCATTTCTTCAAATTTCAGATTTACTTTCGAATTTTGATTATTCCAAAACTTGGAATTTCAAGTCTCTTCTTCCAGAACTATTTTCAATTCTAAGTTAGATTCAAAATCTAACTTTTGCAAATCAATTTCAAACCTTTGAATCATTTCTTCACTGCCTTATCAAATTTATTTCAGAATCAGTGGGAAAATCCCAAAATTTCTAAACAATTTTCTCAAAAGCATACATCTCTGCATTTACAATTCACAAGCATGATTCTTTATGCATCTCTAGACTTAGAATAAATTCTTAGATGTTATTTAGGCAAAGCAAAAGGCATAATTTTGATCCTTGGTTCGAATACCTTTGGTAAAGGTGCCAAGAACGGTCGAACCTCGTACCGACGAGCGAATCCTGTCTCTCTATTTTCCCCGCAAATATTTCAAAAGAGAGACGAGCATTTTTTAAAAATTTTTCAAAATCAAGGTCAAGTGAGACATTCGCAAAATAGTTTCTCTCTCTTCTTTCTTTCTTTTCTCTTCTCTCTTCTTTTCTGTCTTTTATTTTCGCCCTCAAAAAGGAAAATAGAGGCTAGAAAGGAAAAGAGAAGGAAGAGAAGGAATACGAGAGGAAAATTTTGTGATGATCACAGAAGTTGGCGACCGTGATGGGAATCGTCTTCGTCCGGTCAAACTTTTGCCTTTTGCTTTGCTTTGATATTATCTAAGTCTTTATTCTACAAATGTCAGCTTCATTTCCAGGCAAACCTTAGGAGCCTAGACTATGTCCTAGCTGACATACTGCATATAGGATTTAAGAATGGTTTGGTAGGACCATATTGAGGAGATTATTCCATACTCACTTAGACTTAGGTCTTAAATACAACTCTCCTCAATTCTAGAGATTGAATGCAAACAATATATGCAAGTGTATGCTTCTCTTCATTTAAATTCTATCTCTTTAGGACTTTGCATTAGAAACATCTGGTTTTATTGCATGTTAAACATGTTTTCGGAAAACGTCCCTACCTATATTGTCTCGGTCTTCACGTTGCTGGGTTGTCTCACTGAACCATAGTTCGGGAGAGAGCCTCACAACTGGACCACTTATTTGGGTTAATGCCCCCCTACCACGTGTACCTAAGGGCCATAGTCCGAGGTATATTGGTAGGCACTCAAGGATGTTGGGAAGCCATTACCTTAGAACCAGGTAAATATTTTATATGCCACGTACTTCGAGCTTCGGCTTGGGTATATCGGCGTACCTTGATTGGAATCAGATGATCTGAACCATAGAGTTAGGATTAAGGTCCTACGAGCCATTTCAAATATTGCATCTAGAGTCAGCTCCTAGGGAGTACTATTATGTGCATCATTGCTTGTATAATTTGATTCTTTTGTGGATATTATCTTATAAAATCCTATTTTACTTCATCTTTTCAAAACCCTAGATATTTGTTTCAAAATTTCCTCTAATTTTCAAAATTCAGGATTGTATATTTGTCATTCTTTATTCTTTCATAAATTTGTAAACCCTGGACATTCTTTTAAGTCCTCCTCTATCTTTCAAAAGTCCAGGTGTATTTATCCTTTTTCTCTTCTGATTTATTCCATTCTTTTGATCCTGCCTGCAATTTTTTAAAATATTCAAGGTCTTGTCATCCATCTTTAAATATGTCTTCAAATTTTATTTTATTTTCATCCAAGATCTCTTTTATCAAGATATCTCTTCTCAAATATCACCTTCATCGTCTCTCTTTTTCCCAAAAAAAAAAACTCCTCAAGTCTAAACCCTTCCTTTATTCTACAAGGAACACATCAGGCATTCCATCATGGTTCAAACAAGAGTAGGAAGGAGAGCAGCTCAGCAAGACAATGACAGTGAAGTGGAGGAAGTGAACTCTCCCAGATTGTTCTGAAGACATGATTCGGAAGAGGATGATGTTGACAAAGCAATGTACAAGATATTCCAAAAGATGATGGCAAAAATGATGTCCGAACAAGCTGAGGCAAGTTCAAAGAAAACATCCTCTAAGAACAAGATCAAGAGAAAGTCGGTGAAGAAGCATGTCAGGATCAACAAGAAGAGGATCCAACAGGACAGCACCTCTGAGGGTACAGAATCGGTAGAGGAGGATTCTGAGGAAGAACAATTTGTGTTCATCCCAAGACATCTGCGACAGCCCAAGAAGGTGGCAGAAGAACCGGAATCAGTAAACAAGCCTAGAGATGGGGTCCCAACAGAAGATTCAATCCAAGCATTAACTAAGATAGTCAAGGACCTAGAAATCTGAGACAAGGGGAAGGAAGCATACACTAGGCAAGACTTCTATCTAGGGTTGGATGGGGACAACAGCGTGGAAGACCTCCTCAGAAAATTCATTAAATTTGATGGATCCGGCAACCCAAAGGCCCATCTTGCAATGTTTTTTGCAGAATGTGCCAGATTCAGTGAAGACAACCATGCTCTTTTCTTGTGCTTCCCGCGCAGTCTCGAAGGCATAGCAGCAAAGTGGTATGCAGAACACATCAATCCCGTTGAGCTGCAAGATTTTGACAAAGTTATTAATCTGTTTATGGAGCGATTCATGTTCAATACTGAGGCACTGCCAACCCTCAATCACTTATATAATTTGAAGCAAGAGGACAAAGAAAAGGCCATAGATTTCATTCAGAGGTGGAGAGATACATGCAACAAAATGAGAACCCCCATCTCAGAAGATCACACACTCCAGGTTATCTTGAACAATTTCTCTCAACCTCTCAGAAGCCTTATTTCTATCTACCCATCAAAATCATTCATCGAACTCATTGAACGAGCAGAATGACTCGAGATGAGAATGGACAATGGAATATATGAGGGCGTCACCCTCATCAAGAGCAATCAAGACTCTAAAAAGAAGGCAAATTTTACCTTCTCGGCCAACTCTAGCGGCAGTAGCAGCAAAGATGGTAAGAACAAACAGGCAGGTCAGTGAGAGGAACTCTTCAAGCAGAATGACAAGCCGGTTCTGGCCAAACAGAAGGAAAAGGTAAAACGTGATAGTTGGGGTTATGACCGCCAGTTCACTGCTCTGGAACAATCCCTCGAACAGGTCCTTGAATATATGTTGAGCAAAGGGATGGTTAAACTTTCAAGAGCTGCAGATCCTCCGGTCACCATGAGAAAATGGAAAGACAAATTCTGCAAATTCCACTGAGCTTTGGGGCACGATATCGAACACTGCTTTGTGCTCAAGAACATCATCCAAGACTGCATCGAGAAAAACCTTCTGATAGAGGACGAAGACAAAGAGCAGCCCGTTGTCCTGACCAAGCCTTTCCCAGACCACTCCAAGAACTAATGATGCCAAAGTTTCTCTGTTTTTCTCCTTTTCTCTTAGCAGTCATCTTGTAGGGGCAAGTAAGCCTCAGTCTTTTGTGATCTTTTTATCGCATACTTGTAAATATTCAAGTTTTGTTTTCAGTCTTTGCTTATCAATGAAATATAAATTTCCTTCATATCTTTGGAGTTCGATTCTTATTTCTTTCGCCATATTGGGGCATCTTTTTTAAAATTACATTTACGCTTCAAAAATTTTCTTTGCCATCAAATTCCTATTCTTTTCAGGATGAGTGACAATCCCGACATCATCCACGAGAGAAATGAAATTACCTATGAGGGTTTTTCAAAATTGTGATTTTTTTTTAAAATCTTTGTCATGATCACCAAAAATTCAAAATTTTCGTCCAATTATTTTCAAAATCAACCAGCGGGTTGATCCTCCTTTTTAAAATTGATTTCAAACCATTGATTTCAAAGAATCAACCCTCATGTTGATCTCTCTTCAAAATCAACCCTCGTGTTGATTCTTCTTCAAAGATCAGCTCTCGTGTTGATCATTCTTCAAAATCAACCTCACGGTTGATCCTCTTTCCAAAAATGATTTTCTCGTGAACATTCTCATCTCACTTTAAAGATCCCACATGCAAGCAGGATCAAACAAACTCTTTTCCTCAATTTTTATTAAATTTTTCATTCGTCAATCTTTATCATCCTTATCAATTTTATTCACCTTTTATCAATTTTACCAATTTTATTGATTTTTCATCAAATTTATTATTTTTTCTTGTCAATTCTTATGCCAACTACCCTTTCAGGTTAAGGGATAAACCTGATTCCTCTTTCCCATGAGGTATTCATTTCTTCCTTTCCCCCTCAGGTTAAGGGATAAACTTGAACCTCGTCCTACGAGGTCCTTCTTCCTTCAGGATAAGGGATAATCCTGAAGTCTTTTCATCATTTTTCAACTTTCATAAATTTTCCACCAAATTTTACCAATTCTTACCAGATTTTTTTGTCCGTCCTTGTCAATTCTTTATCAATTTTATCAATTCTATTGATTCTTTATCGATCTTTATTAATTCTTTTAATTCATCAACTTTAAATCAATTTTGTCAATTTTTATTCGTTTCCCTTTTAGGTTAAGGGATAAACCTGAATCATTTTTCATAATTTCTTTAATTCTCATCAATTCTATTCGATTTTCCTTTTATCTCTTATTTTGAAAATTCGAGTTCCGACCCGAGTTTTCCCCTTTTATCTTTCGTTTGAAGTTTCGAGTTTCAACTCGGACTTTCTTTTGGGTCGAATGCTCGTGTTGGAACCAATCGTTTCTTTGAAAAATTCGAGTTTTCAAACTCGGGTTTTTCTTTTATCTTTTATTTTGAATATCCGAGTTCCGAATCGGGTTTTTTCCTTTTATCTTTCGTTTGAAGTTTCGAGTTTTGACTCAAACTTCCTTTTGGGTCCAATGCTCGTGTTGGAACCAATCGTTTCTTTGAAAAATTCAAGTTTTCAAACTTGGGTTTTTCTTTTATCTTTTATTTCGAAGATCCGAGTTCCGACTCGAGTTTTCCCCTTTTATCTTTCGTTTGAAGTTCCAAGTTCCGACTCAGACTTCCTTTTGGATCCAATGCTCGCATTGGACCAGTCGTTACTTTGAAAATTTGAGTTTTCAAACTCGGGTTTCTCTTTTATCTTTTATTTTGAAGATCCGAGTTCCGACTTGGGTTTTCCCCTTTTTATCTTTCGTTTGAAGTTTCGAGTTCCGACTGAGACTTCCTTTTGGATCCAATGCTCACATTGGACCAAACGTTGCTTT
The DNA here is from genome assembly GCF_984573655.1 of Nuphar pumila. Taxonomy (NCBI): domain Eukaryota; kingdom Viridiplantae; phylum Streptophyta; class Magnoliopsida; order Nymphaeales; family Nymphaeaceae; genus Nuphar; species Nuphar pumila. The sequence goes on along the minus strand of NC_143265.1, from coordinate 49,600,562 downwards.
AAAAATTCAAGTTTTCAAAATCGGGTTTTCCCTTTTATCTTTTATTTTGAAGATCCAAGTTCTGACTCAGGTTTTCTCCTTTTATCTTTCGTTTGAAGTTCTGAGTTCTGACTCGGACTTCTTTTTTGATCCAATACTTGTGTTGGAACCAATCATTGCTTCAAAAATTTGAGTTTTTAAACTTGGGTTTTTCTTTTATCTTTTATTTTGAAGATCCGAGTTTCGACTTGCGTTTTCTCCTTTTATCTTTTATTTTGAAGATCCGAGTTCTGACTCGGGTTTTCCCCTTTTATCTTTCGTTTGAAGTTCCGAGTTTCGACTCGGACTTCCTTTTGAATCCAATGCTCGTGTTGGACCAATCGTTTCTTCAAAAATTAGAGTTCCAAACTTGGGTTTTCCCTTTTTGTCTTTTTCTTTTTTTTGAAGTCCCGAGTTCCGACTCGGGATTCCCTTTTAGATCCAATGCTCGAGTTGGACTATTTTTTTCTTTTGAAAATCTGGGTTCTGACTCGGGTTTTCATTCCCATTCAGGACAAATCCTGAGACCACTCATAGGAGCAACAATGCTACCTGTGAGAATTCTTTTATAAGACAATTTTCATCAATTTCCTTAATTTTTCTCTTCATTTTTATCAAATCTTTCATCAATTTCTATCTTTTTTCATCAGTTCTTCTCAAATTTTATTCTTTCCTCGTTCAGGATAAGGGGTTAATCCTGAAAATCAGACCACATGCAATTAACTATGATGGTCTTCTTCATTGCAAATCAAATAATTCAGTCCTCGAATTGGTCATTCTCAGAACTCTTGATCCTAGATCCGATCTTCGCACTGGCAATTTTCAAAATTCAATCTTCTGATTAAAGCTTTCTTTTAAAAACCGGAGTTCCAACTCAGATTCTTCTCTCTTCTTCAAAAACCCAACTTTCACGTTGGTCCATCTTCCTTTTAAATATCCGAGTTCCGACTCGGACTCTTCTCTTTTTTCGAAAACCCAACTCTCAGGTTGGTCCATCTTTCTTTTTAAAATATCTGAGTTCCGACTCGGACTCTTTTCTTTTTTTTCAAAAACCCAACTCTTAGGTTGGTCCATCTTTCTTTTTAAATATCCGAGTTTCGACTTAGATTCTTTTTCAAAAACCCAACTACAAGGTGGGACCTTATTCCAAAATCCAGCCTTCCGGCTGATCCCTTCCAAATTTCAAGCTTCAGGTTTATTCTCTTCAAAAGTCCTTTTTTTTTTCTTCAGGTTAAGGGATAAACCTGAGTTTCCCATTCAGGATAAGGGATAATCCTGAAACCATTTATAGAAGCAGCGCAATCTTCTATAATGGTCCTTCCAAATCCAGTTTAACACTGGTCCTTCATCAAATCCAATTCTCACGTTGGTCCTTTCAAATCTAGTTTAACACTTGTCCATCAAATCCAATTCTCACATTGGTTCTTTCCAATCCAGTTTAACACTGGTTATTCATCAAATCCAATTCTCGCGTTGGTTGTGTCAAAAAATCCAATGTTTACATTAGTCCTTCAAAATTCTAATTTTTTCAAATTGGTCCTTCAAAATTCCAGCTTTACACTGGTTCTTCAAATTCCAATTGGTCTTTCAAAATTCCAATTTTCTCAAATTGGTCCTTCAAAATCCCAATTTTATACTGGTCCTTCAAAATTCCAATATTTACATTGGTGCTTCAAAATTCCAATTTTCTCAAATTGGTCCTTCAAAATTCCAGTTTTACATTGGTCCTTCAAATTCCACTGGTCCTTCAAAATTCCAATGTTTACATTGGTCCTTCAAAATTCCAATTTTCTCAAATTGGTCCTTCAAATTTCAAGTTTTATATTGGTCCTTCAAATTCCACTTGGTCCTTCAAAATTCCAATGTTTACATTGGTCCTTTAAAATTCCAATTTTCTCAAATTGGTCCTTCAAATTCCAGTTTAATGCTGGTCTTTTACCAAAATATTTTATCAAGAATCCTTTACCAAAATCCTTTTTACCAAATCCATTTAGTTGGTCCTCCCAAATCCAATTTTTACTAGTCGAGTTTTTCAAAGTCTAAAATCCTTACATTATTTCTTCCGAATTTCAACTCAAGGTCCTGTCAAAATCTATATTGGGTGATTACTTCACAAAGGATTCTTGAGAACTTTGCCAAATTGCTAAAAATATGTGTTGATTTTAATATTTTACTATACAAAAGAATCACCTCAGATTACCTCTAGTATTCTTTTCAAAAAGGGTGAAGCTTTTTGCGAAAAATAGTAAAATTCAAATCTTTTTTCTGTTGATCAACCAAAAGGTTTTAAGAAATATCCTTGGTATGATTAGCGAAAGAAATATTCAATGATGTTGAAAAGCTAGAAGCGAATCGATATTGATCATAGCTATGGTGCATGTTTAAATATGACTTTTTGGCAATCAGGCAGTGGAAATATCCTGAGCGATAAAAAGAATTCACTCAATCCATATCTCTTCATTCATTTAAGCTGCAATCAAATATTTGCAAAAGGGATTTCTCAATTGTCTCCAAGTTGAAGACGAATATGCGAGCTAGACTCCCGGGGCCAAAGAAGATTTGGATCATCTCCGAGATGAAGGAGTTTGTGACGGATTCTTCCAGGGAAAGTTCAGATCACCGTCAAGATGAAGGCGAATGCGATGAACCTCTTGACAAACCCTAAAAGATATTTGATTTCCGCTATCATCTAAAGATTTTGACCAATGAGCTAATATCAGCAGTATAATTCCTGAGAAAAAGAAGGATCAGAGCATCTCCAAGATGAAGGAGTTTGTAACGTACCCTTCCCAGAAAAAAAGAAAAGTCAGGACATCTCCAAAATGAAGGATGATGTAATAAACTCCTCGCCGAAAGCCCAAGAAAACTCAATATCTCGAAAAGAGTGCCAGAAATATCATTATGGGAAAAATCTCTAGGATATCAAACTGTCAAAATTGCCAAAAATCATCTTTTCTTAGGCGAAATCCTTTCATCAATATCTTTTCACTGCTTGATTTTATGAAATTAAGAGTATTCCTTTTTTGTTCAGGGAAATTGATAACTTTCTTGAATAAACTCAACAGCATAAAAAATTGAATCTGACTCTGGAATCTGAGAAGTTAACCTCATTTTGAAGGAAATACTCTAGGCAAAAAGAGGGAATATCTTTCGCACGCACATGCACACCTTCAAGCATTTGAATCAATTACAATTTCGTCTTATTGGCAAAATTTTCTGGTTATCCAAGAATGAAATAAATGCTCAATATCTATTTTGATGCAACCTAGCGTTGTTTATATTTTTCAAAGAGAGTTGCCTTATTCTGTTGAGGTATTTCTCTCAGTCCCATCATGGTCTTCCCCATCAAGGAACCCATGTTTTGTATATCCATTCAAATAAGGATTATACCTTAACCTCGTCTCACAAGGTATTTTCCAAAAATGTCCCATCATGGTTTTTCAAATATCTTCGTCCCATCCAGGTTAAGGGCTAAACCTGAGTCTTTTCAAAAATTCTTATTTTTTTTCTCAGTCAGGAGACTTCTTCAAAATCTCTCCTTTTTACCATTTCTGGATATTCATCCCAAAGTCCCACCATGATTTCCTCATTTTTCTTTTGTCGAATTATTTATTCTTGAGGATTTTATTCTTCTTCCCAAAACCTTTCAGGATAAGGTACCAAAACCTGACGATAATGTTTTACAAAAACAATTCTTTCACACCCAGTTCAGACCTCCTGACTGGGGCATTTTTTTTTTAGAAGAAAATTTGGTGTGTTTTCTTTGTTGTTAAGCTCGGCTTACAATCGGCTTAACAGCAAAGTGGGGCATCTGTGAACACCCCAAATTTTTTAAAAATTCCAAAAATTCCCTTTTTTTTCCTGACCTCCAACTTCTGAATAGACTGGACCAATTTCTGATCAAATTTTTATTCATTTCTCGGATTCACTGGAATCTAGACTCAATTTTCATTTCTAACCCAATTTTTTATCCAAATCGGATATCCAGATCCAATTCTAATCTTGAATCTCTTATTCTTCAAAAAAACAAAAAAATCAATTTCTCCATATTTTCTCAAAGTTTTTTCTCAATTCAGGGTCCGATCTCAATTTGAGATCTGAATTCTAATGTTTTAATAAAAAAATTTCGACCCAGATCCATTCGAAAATCTTATTTCTAAAATTAACCCTACTTTTCTCAAAAAACCTCACTTTAGAAAATCTTAAAATATTTTAAAAACAAATATTTTACCTTTTAAAAACCTCGTTTGGACACTGTCTTGTGAAAACCTTCGTGTCCTCTCCGTATCTTAAATTGTCCTTCAAAAACTTAAAAAATAAGCTTTCAGAAAAGGGGCTCCACCCTTGTTTTGAAAATTGTCCTTAAAGAAAGACCACCTCTCTGAAAAACTCTGTAAAGAAAACCATTGCTTTGAAAAAGACTGCTTTCAAAAAGCTTGTTTCTGAATTTTATTAAAAATTAAAGGACTCCCTTTGAAAAAAATGTAACGGCCTGTTGTTATATAAACAACACAGGGGTCGAGCTCTTCTTCGTCGCTTCTTCACCTCAGCACCTTCCTTCTTCCTCTTGATCGCGTTCCGCCTCTCCACGATGGCTTCTTCCCTTCTCATCTGAGTTCTCTCAGATCCCTTTTTCTTCCCCTATTACTCCTTCAATCTCTCTTTTCTTTAGAAGGATGAACACATCTGTGATTGAAGGTTGAAGGTACCTATAACTATAGGTAAGTATCCGTCTTCACCTTACCATTTCATGCTTCCTCTGATTCTTCAGTGCTCTTCTCTTCCCTCTTCTTCTTTCTCTCGATCCCCTTTTCTTTTCTTTTTTTGGGAAAGAACCAAGTTCTGCAGCATCCAGGGGAAGGACCATGCTTCACCCCCGCAGCCCACTCTTTCCTTCGATGATCGCCTCTTCTTCCCTTTCTTCTTATTCTTCTTGACATCATTGAAGGAAGATCGGCCCTGCAGCAAAGCCAACTTCATTTACGAAATTGAAAGAAGTCAAAATAAACAAAGGCCAATCAGGCTTAACACGAATCTTCTCCAACGTAGGATCTTCAGCAACTAAAAGCCACTAAACATATGGATTCAATAATTGATAAAAGGGGATTTGCGGTTTCATAAGGTTTTAAGGTTGCCATAGCCTCATATTTTACTGTGCGGAATCTAATTTTTTTTTTGTTCATGATCAAGTCTGTACCTTCCTTTTTTTTTTTCTTTTCTTAGGGAGTTACAAGTATGTAAAATCATTTAAATTTTTGCTAATAATGCTAATACCATGCCCCTGTTAAAGTTTAAACAAGCCATGATTGGAATCTAGAAAATCTTTTGGTGCACCCTGTCACCATTGCACTCTCTTCATTACAGTATCTTTCCCCACCTATACCTCAACCCACAGCATCACCTATGTTCCACTAACAGTATATAGCAACATTTCAGCATCTTATCCCCATTACTTTCACCCTCCATTCACTTATAGCACACCCAACGCCTATCTCTGTTTCATCACCTGCACAAGTCACGACACCTCCCATGCCTAACAACACATCACTATTCCACCGGCACACACCCTCACAACACCCTGATAGCTATGCCTAACAACACTTTCGCTGTCTCCAGCAACCCCATTTGCTTTACTTTCCACACCACTTTCAGCACCATCTTACCTGTATACATGCTCGTTGTGTATTTACCTTTCCCTTCACTTACAGCTAATCAACCTTATCACCCTTGTAGCCACTTACTATACTCAGCACATTTCCCCAGTCCCTACATGCACCGATGTGCTTTCTTCTATTAACATTCACAATAGTGCTTAGGCATTGCTATGGTTCCATCTTAAGCACCCGCAGAGTTGCTAATTACTTCTAGTACCTATACTGCAATACCCTACCAACACAACAACTCCACCTGTGCATAACCATCTTCCATTTCATTGCACTGTTACAACATAAATGCTTACTACTGATGTTACTAAAAATCCCCTTTTGTGATATTGATAAAGATCTATCATTTTACTGTTTCGGATCTTACTGAAGTTAATCAGTCAAGATAAAGTTATTGAAGTTCCCTTGTTGACTCTACTAATAGCCTCAAACAATGCATGCTGAAATCAATCTGTAAAAGTTGATTTGTTTGTAATAAATTGATTATATATGGCATAAATCATCTCATTATGTTATGTCTTGACGTGTATATAACTTGATTATGCTATTACCCCTTACCTGAATATATCTTTTGCATCCTGTCCCACATATATCTTGATATATGCCCTCTTATATACCTGTTGAGTTTTAATATAATGTTCCCATATGCTTTCTTTTGTATTTTGTTTTATATTCACCCATTTTTTGCAGGAAATACATAGAAGATACAACATTCCACCCTAAATTAGGGACTTCCATAATTCTAATGCCAATTCTAAAGTTATAACAGCTGGATATAATGAGAACTCTTTGCATTTCAGTACTAGATTAGAATATATGAGCATGCATATTTGCTAGAAATACTTGTTTCATGTTATTTTTCTCTTTTCTTTCATAAATTCATGAATAGGAACACGAATGGCATGTGCACCATTCTAATAAAAGGTAATTAAATCCTAAGTTGACGATTTGCATCAATGGCCATAGTCAAGGTGTGAACGAAACTTAGGATTTTCATCTTTTATGGAATAACATTGGATCCACATTGAGTCCCCTTTTCAAAAATCATCATATTTCTAAATATTTTCTTCATTTATCAGAATTTAACTTGAAAGTAATTTAAAATGTATATCAATGGCCATAGTCAGGATATATTGAGCGTTAACTTCATTTTAAAACTCTATAAAGGCACCAAAATATATTTTATTCTTCATCTGAATATAAATACAATTATTATATAATACATTTTATGACTATAGTCAGAAATGTATTATATCTTTAATCTTATTTCAATTCATTTAAAGAATGAAATATACTTTTCAGAAACCCAATTTCAATTTTTTTTTATTCATTCATCATTTAAGACAGAATTACATCATATTTTCAAAATTCTTTTCATATTATTTCAAAATCCAAGTGCTTTTTGAGATAATTCTTCGAATACCTTCTTCATTTCTCAAGTCAATTCTTATTTATAAATTCAAATTGATCTTCTCAATTCTATCTCCTCTCGAAATTCAATTTCAAAGTCTAATTTGACTTTGAAATTCTAAATTCCTTTTACATTTAAAATTCAATTTCCAAATCAAATCCAATTTCAAAGTTCAATTCAACTTTGAAATTCCATTTCGATTTTCAGGATTCAATTTTAAATTCAAATTCAACCTTCCAGATTGAATTTCAAGGTTTCAATTTAAACTTTGGGAATTTTCAGATTCATCTTCTGATTTCAAGATTCAGGTTTAAAATCAAATCCATTCTTTATTTTTCAAAATCTCCCAAAAGTTCTATCTAAAGATTGAGTCTTGATTCTCAAATCAAAATCAAAGTTTTGAGATTGATTCTGAATCTCAAATTTTGATTTCTCCTAAAATTTAAAGCCCACTTTTAAATTCAATTTGGGTTTCCAAAAATCCAGATCCATCCTCAAAATCCCATTCGGATGTTTAAAAAACCAATTCCATCTTGGATTCCAGATTTTGGATTCAACTCCATCTTGGATTGAAGACTTCGGATCCAATTCCATTTAGGATTCCAGATTTTGGATTTAAATTTCATCTTGGATTTCAGACTTCAAATCCAATTCCATTTAGGATTCTAGATTTCGGATTCAGATCCATCTCGGATCCCAGACTTCGAATCCAACTTCATCTTGGATTCTAGATTTCGGATCCAATTCCATCTAGGATTCTAGATTTTGGATTCAAATCCATCTTGAAAATCCACATTTCAAATCCAATTCTATTTTCAAATTCCACCTAGATCCAAAATCCATTCTAAATTCAGACTTTAAATCCGGAATTCAATTCTCTTTTAAGATTCCTTCTCAAATTCAAATTCTAGATTCAAAATCAAATTCAAAGTTCATTCTGACTTTGAAAATTCATTTTTACTTTAAAAATTCTATCTCAGTTCCAAATCTCCCATTTTCCTTCATTTCTTCAAATTCCATATTTACTTTCAAGTTCTGATTACGCTCTGTTGTGTATGATCTCCCTGCACTTGTGGTACAACAACCTCCTCTTCCACCTGCAACACAGTGTTACAACCACATATTCTCTGCATTTTTTTTATCATCTGAATAGTGGCACTGCAGCAGGTACCCCTTTTTTTTTTCTCTTCTCCTGCATTTACCATGCGTAGTATATGATTCTTCATATATGTGTTTAGTCCAATTATATATTTGCCTGGTGCGTTAAACATCTGTACCTCTGTTCATCTTTTTAGTTCTAGTTTTCCCCCATATCTGATCCAAGAAGCATGCTCATGTTTGTAATTTAAGGGCCCAAGGATAAAGTACTTATAATATCAGATCAGGTTTTAAATTCACTACAAAGACCTGATGTCCCTCAATCATCAGAATATACACTATTGAGAGCCATCTTTTTGTTTATTTAAATTCGCCTATGCCTACTTAGGAATTCCATATCAAACAGCTAATCATCAGTTGGTGCACCGAGTAATATATATATATATATATATAGGTTGTTATGTAGCAAATGTTGAATTCTGGTATAGTAATCAGTCAATACATAAGCATTGAGGACCTGTTGAAGCATGTGATAAATAAATCAGCTGAACATAAACCTTCAACAAAAAGAAGATGGGTTTGCTCATGTCTGAGAGTGGGTTAACTAGCTGTGTCTGCTTACCCTAAATATAAATATGTTTTGCTTGAGCCTATTCCCTTTTTCCTTATCAAACTGTTATGCCTGGAAAAGCTCAACACTAATGAGAAACAACCTGATTGGCATAGATCGGTTACCTTCTATGATGTTGCAGGATTGGCTTCTATTGATATTGTTTGAAAGGTCAAAATCGGTGCAGAGTCTGGAGCTTGATTGTGATTTCTCTCTTAATGCATCGCCCACTTTACCACCACTACCTACAACAGTATTTCATCATCACCATCCCTTTAGCTTTGTTACATTAGCACACCCACATTCCCTGCAGCCGCATTTTCACACTCATTTGTTGTACCTACCTACCTCATTCACCATCTAGTGACAGTCATCATATCTCAATCATGTCCATGTAATTTCCTCTACTTCACTCATGCATTATCTATAAGTTTCAGCATCTAGTTATGTTAGGCATTATTTGCAAAAACTAGTCTCCATGCAGCAGAACACTATCCTTCCCCTTTGCCACTACCACAACATATATCCTCATCATTTCATCAACACCTATGCTGCTTGTACATCATGTGTAATATATATATATATATATATATGTGTGTGTGTGTATGTGTGTGTGGATATGCATGTATATATGAATAAAAATATATATATATCATTTCCCATCTTTTCCATCATGTATATCTTGGTACATGAGCACTTTACCATTGACATCTATAGGATATGTGCCATTTTCTTTCCTCTCTTTATACTAACTAAGTGTTTTGCAGGAAATATTCAGAAATTGTTAAAATCTCCTTAGATTTAGGATTTTATTATTTCTTTGCATTCCCAAACTTGTACTAAACTAGATATTAATGAAAACTCTACATTTCCAGTCTTAGATTAGAATGTATGAGCATACACATTTCTCTAGAATTAATTGTTTTTATATCATTTTTTCTGTTTATTCCAAAAATTCACGAATGGGAACACGAATGGCACGTGCACCATTTCGTAAGAGGTAATTAATCCTAAGTTGATGATTTACATCAATGGCCATAGTCAGGATGCAAACAAAACTTAGGATTTTTATCTTTTACAAAGTAACACTGGATCCACACTGGATCTCTTTTCAAAAATCATCATATTCTTAAATATTTTCCTCTTTTATCAGAGTTTAGTCTAAAATTGATTCAATACATATATCAATGGTCATAGTCAAAATATATTGAGAATTAATTTCATTTTAAACTCTATAAAAGCACCAAAATATGTTTTATTCTTCACCTGAATTCAAATATAGATTATTATATAATACATTCAATAACCATAGCCAAGGATGTATTATATCTTCAATCTTATTTTAATTCATTTAAAAGAATAAAATAAGATTTTCAAATCCAATTGCAAATTCTTTAAACTTATTCATCATTTAGAATAGAATCACATCATATTTTCAAAATTCTTTTCCAAAACTCCAAGTGCTCTCAAATATCTTTCCTCCATCTCTATTTCAATTCATTCTTCTATCTTATTTCAAAGATTTAAATTTCGATTTCAAAGTCTAATTTGACTTTGAGATTTCAAATTCAATCTTATATTCAAAATTTCATTTCCAAATTCAATTTCAAAGTTCAATTTAACTTTGAGATCTCTGATTCATCTTCTGATTCCAAATTCAAATTTCAAATTCAAAATCCAATTCGACTTTGAAATTCATTTGTATATCCAAAATTCAAATTCTAATTCAAATCAAAATTCAAAGTTCAATTTAACTTTGAAGTTTCTAATTCATCTTCTAATTCAAAATCAAGTTTTATCCTCTTATCTTCAAATTCAAAATCAAAGCTTGAGATTGATTCTGAATCTCAAAACTTCCTAAATTTTAAATTCAATCTGGGTTTTCAAAACCCAGACCCATCTTCAAAAGTCCCCTTTGGACTTTTAGAATCCAATCCCAACTTGGATCCATATTTCCCAATACCATCCCCACCTTTGGATCTCAGACTTCAGATCCAAATTCCATTTAGGATCCTAGAACTCAACTTCATTTTGGATCTCAGACTTCAGATCCAATTCCATTTTAGGATCCAGAATCCAACTCCATCTTGGATCTCAGACTTTAGATCCAAAATTCATTTTAGGAATCCAGATTTCAGAACTCAACTTCCTTTTGGATTTCAGACTTCAGATCCAACTACAGATTTCAAATCCAAATCCACTTTTAGATCCCATCTAGATCTCTTCAATCCAATTATATTTTTCAAACTCAAAATTTCTCAAATCCCATTCTAAATTCAAAAATTTAATTACATTCCCAAATTCATCGCCTCTCCTAAATCCAAGCTCAAAATTCAAATTCAAATTCAAAGTCCATTTCCGACTTTGAAATTTTCTTTCTTTTTCTTTTCTCTCAACTTCAAAATCATTCTTTTTCAAATCAAGACTTATTTTCCCAACTCTGATTATTTCAAAGACTTAGAACTTCAAATATCCTTTTTGATCTATCTCAAGTTCTAAGTTAGATTCAACCATTTCTTCACTCTATTATCAATTTCATCTCAGAAAACTTGGAAATTTTCAAAACCTTTTCTCAAAAGAGCATGCATCCTTGCATTGCACAAGCATGGTTCGTTGTGCATTTAGACTTAGAATAAATTAAGGCAAAGCAAAAGGCATGAATTCGATTCTTGGTTCGATTACCCCTGGTAAAGGCGCCAAGAACGGTCGAACCTTGTATCGACGAGCGAATCCCGTCTCTCCATTTTTCCCGCAAATATTTCAAAAACGGAGGCGAGTAATTTTCTAAATATTTTCAAATCAAGGTCAAGTGAGACCCCACAAAAGAGTTCATCTCTCTCTTCTCTTCTTTCTTTTTTTCTTCTCTCTTCTTTTTCCTGTCTTTTATTTTCTCTCTTCAAAAAGGAGAAAATAGAGGTTGAAAAGGAAAAAAAGAAGGAGGAGAGAGAAAGATACAAGAGAGGAAAAATTTTGCGATGATCACACTTAGACCTTATCCTAAAGGGGAAATGGAAAATACTCCTCTCTTCCCTGAAGAGGAGGTGTTTGCAAAAAAAACTTTCAAAGAGAAATTAAGCTTCCGTTAAAGCTCTCTAACATTAGGCTTCTCTTATGAAAAAGGGGCTGATAATGATGAGGTTGGTAAATTGGTCAAAAAGGAACGAGTCCATCACACTCTCCCTGAAAAGAGGGTCCTCCATGAGGAAATGGCCTAGTAAAGAAATTGGGGGGCTATAAGGAAAGCGAGCCTTCGTCGAATCTCTCCTTGAAATAAGGGTTCCTTGTGTGAAATTGGAAGATTGTTTTATAAACAGTTCACAAAGACACGAGTCCCTTCAAACTCTCCCTGAAAAGGGGCTAGGTGAACAAAGAAGATAGCATGCGAAAAAAATGAGCTCCCTCGAACTCTCCCTATAAAAAGGGTCCCTCGCAAGAGAAAATGATTGAGATTGATGTTGAGCCAATAGGCGGAATGAATCCAACATAGAGATCGAACCATGCACGACCATGACTGGTAAATGTGACCCGCGAGTAAAAAATGATTGACATTGATAGAATTGATAACCCGAAGATTGAAATTGGATGACCCGAGGGTCGAATTTGAAAATTGAGAGACCTGATGTAACGCCCCGAATTTCCAAAACAAAGCTAAGTTAAAATTTTCATGAATTTCTTTTTTTTTTCATTGCAGCGGAACTTAGAAAAGCTTTTAGCAGCGGAATAAGACGATAATGAGTCGTCGGTTTTAAAAAACTCCGAGCACATTGCAGGTATGTGGCCAAGCAACTCATTGACCACCAAAGTGTTCCTTTTTATCGAAAACCACATGTTTATTACAACACTACTGCTTAGAAAAGCAGTATAGGTTCAATAAAAGGAAGCAGTACAAAATCTGTCTATAGAAACCCTGGAACTCGATGCCGCCTTGCTCCGCATATCGCCACGCAGGTACAACACCTAAAATCTTCATAAAACAGGGTCAGAACCACTGATGGTCTGGTAAGCATGCAGTCATACATCCATTCAACTCAAGTACGATAATGACCACTCAGGGTCGCAATGCGCAATAACGACGCTCAAGCCTCCAAGACTTAGCGTATATCGCAAGAGCCTCCGCAGGGCTATGAGTTGAACATCCGCTCAAGTTTCCATGACTTAGAGCAAGCCTTTTCAAGGCTGTGGTTTGAATAACCGCTTAAGTCTCCACGACTTAGCCATGACCATTTTCGGGTCTCAAAGTGATGTCTAGCTCAAGTCTTCATACTTGGCACATCCGTATCCCACGCACCTAAGGACAGCTCCTCGAGCTTCACTTAGTCGTGCGGATACAACACAGGTCTTTGCCCAGTCGGTTCAGTAGTATACCGAACATGACACCTTCACAAAGGTTATGCAGGACTGACTCAACACGTCATCCACTCATACATTCAAAGCATCGTTGTACCTAGAACTAATGCATTGTTTGATAATTAACCGCTCCCGCCTTTGGTACGCAGGTAGAGCTATTGTCCGGGCATCAACACGACGTTCTGGGGGTTGATTATTCTATGTATTTTAGATACCCCAGAGGCCTGTTGACCCTATCCATAGTAGGGCAGTGTGTTTCAACTGGGAGAACCCTACTAGGCCCATATTCGGATGCATCCTCTACTTGCAGTAGTTGGGTTCAATCCTTAGATCTTAAGGATAACCACGACCCCAAAACCCATGAGTGACTGAGGCCATCGTGGACTCTATCAGGTCCAAAGTAAAATACATGTCACTCAAGGCTGTACCATCACTGTCATTCCACAGTGAGCATAATTCCTGAAGGGGTCTGCCAGTCTTACAATTACTTGGACAGAATCTGCATGCCATTTAGGCAGCCCGTGCTTTTAGCACTACGGGAGTATGTACCCGACCCCATTCAGTCTGCCCCAACACAGTCATTACTGAGGAGGTACCCCTAACACGATTTTCAACCGCGGGGTATGTGCGACCTTAAGTCTTATTCATATGCATGCAGAACACCGCTCTTTGGCACTTCGGCCACCACGAGCATCACACCTCTTTGGGTGGAAACAACACACTCTGGCTCTTCGGCCCTTACGAGTCTGGTTGCGTAACCGTTCTCAATGAGCATGCATATGACTCGATTTAAATAGATCGGCTACTCGGCGTATTTTTACGCAACGAGTCCAAACCTAGCCAAGGCGCAACCTCTACTCCGGCTCAGCGGCCCTTACGAGCAAGGTGTCCTTGTAGGCACAAGGATACGAGCCGATCTGGCATCGTTCCATCAACGGACATCATTATGCCGTTCAACTGGTTCTGGCAGCTCTTCTGCCGACCATTTCGTCAGCACCTCCCCTGCTCTATCGGCAGCGGTGCGACGAACCCTTCTACGTTTGTAGAAGGCAATACATGAACTGGGTAGCACTTTGCTATATGTCAGAGTATCCTGCTACGTTCTTTCTGAGCTATTCTTAGCTTCTTCAGAAATTTCAGCAGCACTTCCTCTCTTTTACGGAGAAAGCGTGCGTTTCTTTTATCCATTTCAGCAGCATCTCCCCTCTTTGGCGGGAAATCGCTACGCTTAATTCGGGAAATGGATGCGCACCGTTGTGCGTACTTTGCATCCATCAAGGTTGCAGGAACCCTGGGCCATAGCCAGGCCATACGTAATTGACTTAGTTTTTACGTAAAGAGCATTTGCCAAAAAGCGAAGCCTTTCCAATAGGGGTTTCATTCGTCAAGCAGAATCTTGAACGAAGAGCGGTCAGGGAATCGCATTGGCGATTTGGAGTTGATCTTCATTTGAACGCTCATTTATGCGCCATATATGTAGTATAAGCAGAAGCCTGTGCTTTATACAGCGGCGGCGTAAAGAAATGCATATACTATTGTTCAGGGTGTGTAACTGAACGAAATATTCTACATATATAACAAAACAGAAGCCTTGGCATCGTTCGACGCGACGGCGTAAGAAAATACATTGCAAAAAGCAGAAGACTTGGCATCGTTCGACGCGACGGCGTAAGTAAATGCATAATCAGAAGTGCAGTAATCGGAAGTGCAAAAAACAGGGAGCCTTGGCATCATACGACGCGAGGGCAAAGGTAAATTACATAGCCTGTGCGATATAGGACGCGTCGGCAGAATCAGCAGATATACACCTAGATCCGTATCCAACGATAGTTACGAGGGGAGCGGGTGAACACTGAAGTGTTCTGAAGGGCTCAACCAAGAACTAGGGCGAGATACCATTTTAAAAACGCATATACTGCGTATTTGAACATAGATATATCCGACGATAGTTCCGAGATGAGCGGGTGAACACCGAAGTGTCCAAAAAGGGCTCAATCAAGAACTAAAGCAAGATACTACTTCAGAAAGTATATTCTATATACAAACAATCAAATACTTGAGAGAAATGGATCAACGAAGCAAACTTACTTCAAATCGAGGAAGAAATGGCTCCGGGTTGCTTCTTTGGCTTCGAGCCTTCCTTCGAGAGGTCAGACTAAGTCAGATGAAGCTGACTTAGTTGAGAAAGAGGTAGAGCAGGTCAAGCTACTCAACCTAAGTGGTTTGAACCAAACAGGGTTCGATCCAAGTCAACTGGGTTCAGCAGGTTCGAACTCAGCTCAAGTAGGCTAAGTCTGGGTTCAGAAATCCAAACCGGGATCTGGACCAAAAAGGACTTTGACTTTGACTTTAAACCCAACTAGGTTCAAGTCAAGTCAACTAGGTTTGGACCAGGTCAAGTGGCTTCAGACCCAGGTCAGGTGGGCTTAGGTGGGCTAAGCTAGGTAGGGGAGGTTTAGGAGAGAGAGAGGGGGGGTCGATTTTTATGAGAAGAGAGAGAGTGGGGAGGGCTATTTATAGCCCAAGCCCACCTCCTCTTGGGTTTTTCCATGCCCCTTCTACCCCCTTGGCTTCTTTTTAATTTCAAGAGGTTCCTTGGTGTGGGGCCCACCTAGATATTTCCATGGGATATTTTGTGGGTCCCACCATATATTTTCTGAGGAATATTTCTGTGGGTCCCACCAATATTTTCGTGGGTCCCGCAAGAATTTCGGGTTTCCGGCGATTTTTTCCGAAAAATTCTGAGTACGCCATTCTCTTCGTATTGATACAACTAAGAAAGTTGGCTCGCAGGAATCCTTTGATTTCGTTTAGGTAGGAAGTTATGGCTTCCAGAGTGTTTGAGCATATATTCGCGATTCAACGAACATCCTAAGTATAACTGGCTCGCAGGAATTGATTCGTTTCTTATTCTGAGAAAAAATGCTATTTTTACCGGTAAATGCCTCATGAATTTTATTCAGATATTTTCTGAAAAATTGCGGGTCTTACACCTGAAGGTTGAAATTGGAATTTGACTGACTCGAAGGTCGAAATTAGAAATTGGGTGACCCGAAGGTCGAAATTGGAAATTAGATGACCCAAGGGTCGAAATTAAAAATTGGGTGACCCGAAGGTCAAAATTGAAAATTGGAAATTGGAAATTGGGTGACCCGAAAGCCAAAATTGGAAATTGGAAATTGGAAATTGGATGACCCAAAGGTCGAAAATGAAAATTGGGTGACCCGAAGGTCGAAATTGGATGACCCGAAGGTCGAAATTGAAGAATTGGATGACCCGAAGGTCAAAATTGAAGAATTAGAATTGGATAACCCGAAGGTCAAAATTGAAGAATCGGATGAATCGAAGGTTGAAATTGGTAATTGAATGACCCGAAGGTCGAAATTGATTGACCCGAAGATTGAAATTGAGAATTGAATGACCAGAAGGTCGAAATTGATTGACCCAAAGGTCGAAATTGAGAATTGGATGACCCGAAGGTCGAAATTGAGAAATTGAATGACCCAAAGGTCGGCATTGAAAATTGAATGACCCGAAGGTCGAAACTGGTATAGAGCTTGAATTTTGATGAAAGGTCAGAACAAGGACTGAACCTAAGAGATCAACTGATGCGACCAATGGGCAAAAAACTAACACGAGTGCTAGATTTTGAAAGAGTATCAGTACGAGCACCGGATTTTAAAAATAAACCACTATAAAAATTGGATTTTGAAAATGAACCAACACAAAGCTGGTTTTAAAAAGAAAATTTGAGTCAAAACTCGAATCCCAAAAGAAAATTAAACCAATTAGAATTTAAAGGAAAGAAAATTCGAGTCGAAACTTGAATCCCGAAGGAAAGACTAAACCAAAATAAGGTTTTAAGGAAAGAAAATTCGAATCGGAACTCGAATCTCAAAGAAAAATTAAACCAATTAGAATTTAGAGAAAAGAAAATTTGAGTCGAAACTTGAATTTTGAAGAAAAATTAAACCCATTAGAAAGAAATTTCGAGTCGGAACTCGAATCCCAAAGGAAAATTAAACCAATTAGAAAGGAAATTCGAGTCAGAACTTGAATCCCAAAGGCAACTGGAAAATTCGAGTCGAAACTCGAATCTTTGAAGGAAAACTAGACCAGTATGGACTGGGTTCAAAAACATTGACTAGTAAAGATTGGGTTTAGAGAGTTCGACCAGTAAAATTGGATTCGAGAAGTTCAACCAATAAAAATTGAATTTTGGAAGTTCGACCGGTGTAAAAACTGGATTTGAGAAGTTTGACCAATAAAAATTGGATTTTGGAAGTTCGACCAATAAAAACTGGATTTTGGAAGTTCGACTAATAAATATTGGATTTGAGAAGTTCGACCAATAAAAATTGGATTTTGGAAGTTGGACCAATAAATAATGGATTTGAGAAGTTCGACCAATAAAATTGGATTCGGGATGTTCAACCAATAAAAATTGGATTTTGGAAGTTCGACTAATGAAAAATGGATTTGAGAAGTTTGACTAATGAAAATTTGATTTGAGAAGTTCGACCAATAAAAATTGGATTTTGGGAAGTTCGATCAATAAAAATTGGATTTTGGAAGTGTACCAATACGAACACTGGATTTTGAAAATGTACCAGTACGAGTACTGGATTTTATTTGAGATTTGAATTTTGGAAGGAGACCGACTTTTCAAAGATGTTTGGGAATTGTGATGGGAATGATTGTCGAGGTCTCAGGATTATCCCTTATCCTGAATGGGTAATAAATTTGATGCAAGTTAATGCAAGTGAATGCAAGTGAATGCAAATGAAATGCAAGTGAAATGCAAATGAAATACAAATAAATGGTGAGAGAATTTGTTTGATTCTGCTTGCATACAGAACGTTTTGAAAATAAATTTTCAAAAGATGCCCTAGTGTAACTAAGGAGTAAGATTTTGAACAAAAGGATAAGCAACTGACTTTTTGATTGATTCAAGAGGGACTCTGAAGAGGGTCATTCCTCATGAAAGGACATTTTGTAGAAAAGGAGAACAAAAGGCGACGCCGAGCTTCTGAAAAAATTGATAATTTATTTGATGCATTAAAGAAAAAATGACAAATCAAGGAAAGAAGAATGAAATTATATCGTCCTTTCAGAATAACAAAGCAAGAAAGGAGAAAATATTGGGTTGATCGAAGAAAGGCTCAATCAAGAAGTCGGCTAGTTCTCTTCTTCATCTACCATAAGAAGCTTTTTGTCAATGCAGTCTTGGATGCGATTCTTGAGGACATAGCAGTGCTCTATGTCATGCCCCATGGATCGATGGAACTTGCAAAATTGATCTTTAAACCTTCCCCTAATGACAGGAGGGTCATCGACTATTGGGAGCTTAATCATCTCCTTAGCCAACATATATTCAAGGATTTTCTCACGTGGCTGATCTAAGGGAGTAAAGTCACGGTTGAAACTCCAATTGTCATGCTTCGACTTTTCTTGAGTGCTTGATTTCTGGCGAGAGCCCGACTGAAGAGACTTGTTGTTTCGATTAAAGGTATCACCTCCTTTGCCTTTATTGTTACCTCTGGTACTATTGCCGGTAATATCTGTCGATCAGGTGGACTGGCTCTTCCCTTTGGTGTCTTGGCTGCTTTTCGAGAGTGCGAGTCTCTCGTACACACCATTTTCTATTCCCATTTTGTGCCATTCGGCTCATTCTATCAACTCGATAAATGATCGTGATGGGGAGGTAGAGATCAAGCCTCTTAGAGGTTGGGAGAAATTATTCAAGATCACTGACAATGCATGCCCTTCTAATATTGGATCTCTCATTCGATTGCAAGTGGATCTCCACCTGTGGATAAAGTCTCTGCTTTCTTATTGTCTTTCTGCTTCAGGTTACAGAGGTGATTCAGAGTTGGTAGTGCTTCAGTATTGAATAGAAACCGTTCGATGAATAGATTGACCACCTTGTCGAATTCCTTCAACTCAATGGGATTGATGTGCTCTGAGTAGCATCTTGCGGCGGTTCCCTCTAGGCTGCGAGAAAAACATATGAACAAAGCACAATTGTCTCTCTTGAATCGATTGCATTCCGCAAAGAACATAGTCAGCGAGCCTTGGGATCGCCAGTCCCCTCAAATTTGACAAATTTACGGGGGAGATCCTCTACATTGTCATCCCCTTCCAAACCATAGTAGAAATCCTCACTCGTGAAGACCTTCTTACCCTTGTCGCAGTGTAAACACCCCAAATTTTCCTCGTCCATTCTCCAACAATCCTCCTCGTGCAGTGCCAACCCTGTTAGGTCAGTGTAGGAGTCAAACCCCAAGTTTGTGTTAGAAAACTACCATTTTACCCACTTTCATTAGGAAAATTACCATTTTACCCCTAGGTCATCCTGAACCTCAGTCAATCAAAGTCAACCAGGCTCATTGGTCAGTTCAAAACAGTTAAAATACCAGTCATTTCAAGCTCATCTGAGCTCATAGTGAGAAGGCCATTTTCATTTTTGACAAATCCTGCCAAAATGAGATCATTTCTTCAGAAATGAACTCATTTCTCACTCAAATCCAAGTCAATTGTCTCTGAGTCAGTCATATTTCCCAGAGTCTAACTTGAGCTCACCAGGAGTTCAAGCTCTCTAGTTTCAGTTCAAAACCATTTACAAGTGTCTTTGAGACCATTTTAGCCCATTTCAGCTTACTCAGCTGAAATTGAGCTAAATCCAGTCAGTTGAGCTAGTGTTTGAGCTTCGATTTTAGTTCATGTCAGTATTACTGGCCTTTGTTTCATCTCAAACCCAGTTCGAATTCGTAATTCACTTCACTCCAATGACCATTCTGTACCATTTCAATAAAAATGGCAGCTTTTCTTGAAAATTTAGTCGGAAAGGTCAGTTGAGTCAGTGTCTGATCAGTTCATTTGAGTTCTGAAACTCTAAAACCCAGCTCAATCTAGCTCATTTTAGTTCAATTCAGCTCAGACCCTAATTTCAGTGTCACTCTAGCTCGATAGGGCCTGAAAACCATTTCTTCAAACATTTTGCAAATTTTATCAATTTTAATGCTTTTTAAACTGGTACAGCTGCCAATCGGGGTCTAACATCCAAAATTCTTCATTCAGGGTCTGCATTTCGCATATCATTTCAAATCATTTCTCAGCATTTCATAACATTTCATCACAATTCATTTCATTTTCGAAGTCCAGAACTCCAGTTTTATAAATTTCAATCCAGATTGAGTTTTAAAAGTTTTCAGAAATCAATTTCAAACCCTGGGTTTTTAAAATTGACATTTTTACCCCCAGAATTCTAAATTTAGAAATATTTTCCTGAGAAAAATAATTTGGATTTCTTTCAAAATCAAATTTTCAAATTCTACACTGGATTTGTTCGCAACGGGGTATTGAACTTCAAAATCAGAGCTCATTTCAAAAATTGCAAAAAATAGCTCGTTCCGTCTGAGAATTTTTCTAAAAAGACTATTCTACCCCTAAGATTCTCAAAACGAATTTCAAATTTGAAAAATAAGCTCACTCTGAGATGGCTTATTCATTTACATTTTCCTTTTATTAAAAAAAATGTGTTTCTTTTCAATTTTCTTTTTATTTGTTTGTTTTTATTTTTTATTTTATTTTGCGAGGTGGGACCCACCAAGGTAGTCAATCAAACCTCCAGCCCCTCCTTCTTCTTCTTTCCCTCTTCTTTCTTCCTTCTTTCTTTCATTTTCCCTTTTCCTTCCCCTTCTTTTCTTCTCTTCCTTTTCTTTCCTTTCTTTTCTTCCCTTTCTTTTCTTCTTCCTTTCCTTCCTTCCTTCCTTTCCCTCTTGCCCAGCCATTCACGTAAAGGGTTCTCTCCCTCTTTCATTGTCTCATTAAACCCTAAGTAGAGGCCAATTAAAACCTAAGATAAAAAGCCAAAAGAAAAAGAAGGGAAAAAAAAAATCTCACGCACATTCTCTCTTTCTCTCTGTCTCCTTTGGCTGCATCCCTCATTATTGCACCTCTTCCAGCCATCATCCCCTTCAAGTGTATGGCAGCAGTACCTCCTTCACACCAGCTCCTTTGCAGCAAGACGCCTCAGTCCACACCAGCCCTTGTTGCAGCCGGCGCCCAGCCACCTCCACAGCAATACCTTCCAGTCGGTGCATCCAAGCTACTCCAGCCAGCGCCCTTTTTGTAGCCACCTCCAACCAGTATCTTTCTTCAACCATCAACAAGTCTCAGCATCAACTGCACGCCTCCTTCAGCAGGCACTACAGTTGCAGCCTCTCTCCATTAGCTCTACCACTATTTCCAACCTCCAAGCCACACCAAGCCGGTACCATAGTTGTTGCTCCCCCTCCGAGCAACTTCCAAGGTAAGAACCATTTTACTTATTTCTTTTGATGGGTCCAAAAAAACTTAAAAAAAAGGGGGAAAAACCAGTTTGTAATTGGGTTTATGATACAAAGAAAAAAAATGGGTTTTGTTAAGGCTACATAGAGGGGATCCATCCAACAGATCCTTTCCCATCAATAGCCCATATCAATTAAGAGTCGCGTATCTCCCTGAGAATTCTTGATTTTGTTTTTATTTTCGTATAAATTTCATATTAGAAGCATTTTATCTAGTTTATTTATTCATTTCATAGGCATTTTGTGTAGTTTCATTAGTATTTGTGTATTAGTTATAAGTTTCGATTTTATGTAAAGTATAACCATTGTTTCATGTATGTAATTTCATTTATAAATTTTAGAAAATTCATGATAGTTATGGTTATTTATCTGTGATTCTCTGCCAAAATCTTGAATTAATTCGAGTTTTCCAACTCTATTAAATAAATCAAAACCCTAAATCGGGTTTTTTGTTCCTTGGAATTTCCAATTTCGGTTTTAGCAGACTTGTCGGCCTAAGATTCTCTAAATAGAATATCTGAATCTCCCCCTAAAAATTATAATAGATTCACAATGGAATCAACTAATTGTCTGGAAATTTTGAGATTTTTCCAAGCAGATTGGCCTCTGTTAAAAATCGACTTTCCAGACCCTTGGAAAAACCTTGATTTTTCCTTGTCAGGGTATAGACAGACCCTAACGTGCTGTGTCCGCTCAACCCGTGGCTCGAATGCGAAAACTTTAAACAAAAAAGTTGTTTCTAACCTTTTTTCCTGTCATTTCCAAAATAAGGGGGTTTTTGGGATTATCCCAGTATTTTTCACGAATTTGTCTTTTCTATCTGACAGATTCCAATGTCCAAAAATTCCAAGGATCCAGGTCTCTGATAACAGTGTGCCCATTTCCAAACCGTAACCCGAATCCTAATGATGTGAAAAGATAAAATTTGACTCTTATTTGTTAGAGACATTTTTCCACAATTTAGGCCATTTTTTCATCTGTTTGCTATTTTTCCCACATTTTCTCCCGAAACCTATCATTTTGCCCTAAATCCTAGAGTCGTCGGATTCCGATCTGACTTGCCGAAGATGTACAGCTCATACCATAAGTCAAAATCAAAATGTGTAAAATTAAAAAATCTTTTTATAACTGTCCTCTGTCACCCCATAAAATTTGGGATTTTTTTTATGAAAGTTTGATATCCTAAATCCCATTTAGAATCAACATTTTAGGCAAAATTCTGATTTTTTTTAGATTTTTAGCTATTTTCCATATTAAAAAAATATAAAAAAATTAAATTTTCGAGCTCCATTCCATTTTTAGTGTTAGTCTAGGTGTCCATGCCAAATTTGGCTCAATTATAAGTTCATTTGCTTTATATGTTAGTTTATCTTTAAATTCAGAAGCAAAAATCAGGCGAAAATCAAGTCAAATTTGATAATTTGTGATATTTTCACCATTTTAGTGTTTTCATCATGTAAATAAGCATGTCATGTCATATTAGGGTTGTTATCATCGCAAAATTTTACTTTTGCAAATCAAACTGACCTTTGAAATAGTTTTTTAAAATAACTCGCCTCCGTTTTTAAAATGCGGGAAAATTCCGTAGAATGGGACTCGCCTGTCGGTACGAGGTTCAACCGTTCCTGCCACCTTTAACAGGGGTAATTGAACCAAGGATCAATCTTACGCTCTACTCTATTCAACTTGTCTAAATCATATTCTAATTTCTAAATGCACATAGAATCAGGCATGTGCTATGAATTTTCAGAAAATGCACATTTTGAAAAACATGATGTTTGCTTTGAAATACTAAGAAAATGTAAATCTTGGAAATGATATCACATGGAAAATCGTGAATTAGGACTTGGAAAATATTTCTGAGAAAAGTAAAAATTGATTTCTAGGGAAATCTTGAGATTTTATGAAAATCAATTCTGAGAGAACTTGTTTTTTCTGAATTCCAACTTTGAACTTGAAAATATAACTTGAATTTTCGAATTTTGAATTTTGAGAAACACTTGAAACATACTTTAAGATTTTCATATTCTGAGAAAATCGATTTCTCCCTATGACTTAGAAAATTTTGAGAAAATGAAATTCTTTGAATTGAAATTTGAATTGGCAAATGCATGAAATGGATGAATATGGATTTGAGGAATTGAGAAATACTTTTTTGTATTTTTGAGAAATGCAGTGCATTTTTGAAGTTAGCCTAAGAGTGTAGGCTGAATGTGGCTAATGTGAAGATCATAAATCTAGGTATCATTCATATTCTGACTATGGCCATAAATACAAATTCCACCAAGTTTATAAACTTCATAGAAGCTGGTGCATGTGCCATTCGTGTAGACCATGGTGAATTTGTAAAAATATGCATGAATCATCATCCATAACACATTAAAATTATAAAAAATAAACTATATGCAATGCAACCTAAGCTAAGCAAGAAATGTAAATTCTTATTCCAAAGTTTAATTTAGTTTACATCACTATTGAAATTTAAATACATGAAAAATAAAGTCTTCAATGTACCTGCAAAACTAGAAAACTTGGTTAATGAATATATGTTGGCTTTTCTATATTTATCCAACAATATCAGGAAATTGTTGGATTTTGCTAGATATAAGCCTTTTTGCCATGATTCCCTTAAATCAAAATGATAAAGTATGAAACAAAATTGAATAAATAAGGAAGATAAGATATGAAATTTCGAAATTGGGGTCAAAATGACCAGAATACCCCTAATAACAAGACTATGGCCTTGAAATTAGGGTTTTTAAAAAGATATTTTGATAAAATGCAAGTTTTGAAATTTGAATGGAATAAACTAAGCTAAATATGATATGACATGCTTAAAAATATGAAAATTAGGGTTAGGGATTTCGAAATTTAGGTCAAATGACCAAATTGCCCCCGATAGCAAGACTATGGCCTTGAAATCAGGGTTTTTAGAAAGAGATTTTGGTAAAAACTTAGGTTTTATGCACTAAATGAAATCAAATGAGCACAAAATTAAACCTAAAGTATCCTAAGATGCTTATGAACATAATAAAACCCTAAAACTATCTGCTTATACACAAAAATCCAATAATATCACAAATTTTGTGATTTTTGCAGTGTTTTTTGATCTTTCAGGAACCCGGTTTTGCAATTTGCTTGATTCAGCCATCAAATGGATTCCAAAATCCATAAAAATTGGTACCTGCACTTGTTATAGCCCTAATGTCGAATTGGAATTATAAAAATAATTTTTTGACATTAAATTAATCCGCAAATTGCATTAAACCCTAAAAATATGCTATTTTTGACATAATTCACCAACCAGTCTCAGTCCAAGACCTGAACCAGGGGACAAATCTCCATGAAAATTTATGAAATTTTAGAGAGACTAACTAATAAGAAAAACAGATATTTCCCAATTTACAGATCGGAAAAAGCATCTCCGGTTAGGGAGAAAACTTTCCGGCAATCTGAGCTAAAATATATCACTTTTAACAGGGATTAAAACGGCTACTTCAGATTGAAAATACAGACATAAATAGCAATTCTAAACAAAAATCTCTGACATTTTAGTGGTGAATAGTAGACATAAAAATAACAATACTCACTTTTTACAGATCATGAATTGGATCTGTGGTTTGGGATTTATGACTAACACAAGTCTGATTAGGGTTTTGGTAAACCCTAACGAGTTTTAAATTTAAAAACAGATTCTCTAAAAGGGGAAAATTATTAAACAGTGATAAAAAAATCCGAAAATTTCACAGCAGACAGATATATTCAATGTGAATTCATAGCACTTTACAGATCTAAAATCGGATATAAGATGAGAGAAATATCATCACAGCAAGTTACCTTCTTGATTTTAACCACGATTTTAAAGCTTTTAAAACCCGATTTGATGTCTGATTTTTTTGACAAGGTTCCCGAGATCCAAAACCTTTGATTTTTCTACAGTAACTCAATAACTCATGCATTCATAACATATAAAAAAATCAGAAATAAACAATGAGTTCTTCAATCCGAAATAACATCATCTTTACTGTTCTAAACCTAAAACACACAGAAATTTAAGAAACTTGAAAAACCATGCATTAACTAATGTAAATAAATAAAATAAACCATAAAACAGTAAATAAAAATTATTTCTATGCTATATAACGTAAAACAAACATGAATAAACCATGAAAATAAATTAAAAACAGGGAATCAATGGCTGGAATTCGATATCACCTTTAAAACATAGATTTAACCCATTAAAAGGGTAAATCATGTATTTTATAGGTTAATAATGTAAAGAATCATATTAAAATCAATTCTAATGGATTAAAATCCCTGTAAATCATCCAAAACAGGGTTAGATCACCTTTTTGGACCGTTCTTTCTGGTTCTTGATAGTTCTTGAGGTGAAACCATGGTTGATCTTCCATAAGGAGGGGTGTCTAAGCCTAAATCTAGGTTTAAAGCATTAAAAAAGCTTTAAATAAAATAAGAAAAGTGAAGAAGTTCATACCTTGGAGTTGCAGCAATGGAGGAAGAGCTGGAGAGGAGAGAGAAGCTCCAAGATTTGCTCCCAAGGTGGCTGGAAAAATCGTCCCCCCTATGGGGGCCTTTTATAACCATTTTTTAGGTTTTAAAAATTAGCAATTTTGAAATTTTTGGACTTCTAAAGGGGGGGCGATTTTGGGGTGGAGTTACCTAACTACTCCTAATCTAAATTATCCTAAATAATGCCTAATTAACCCCTAGCTAATCCTAAAAAATCCCCAAATGTGGTGCCACTTGGCATTTTCTCACATTGGGTTTTTAAAACTCCTTTAAAAACCTTTAAAAATAATAGTTTTAAAAACTAACTTTCAAAAATGAGTTTTTCAAAATGGTTTTGACTCTTATAAACCTCTAACACTAACCAAGACATCAACTAACCCTAGTCTAGCCCTGACTGACTCGAATATGGCACCACCCCGAGTGGGCCCTACTTGAGTTTTTCAAAAAAAAACGATTTTAAAACTTGAAATTGAAGGAGTTTTCAAAAGGATCTTCAAAAGTAATCTTAAAGTTAGGATTTTTGAAATGGCATAAGGTTCTAACTGAGTTAAAATTCCTCTGGATATGGTGCCAACTGAGCGGGCCCACATCGAATTTTGAACATTTTTGAAATAAACACTGAAAATGGCTTTGAAAAAGGGTTAAAATTGACATTTGAAATTCAAGATCTTTGAAAATAGGGTCTCAAGCGAACTGGAACTCCGGGTTAGAGTCCTGAACTCTTAGGACTCTGAGATTTTAGATTTTAAAAGCCAAATGAAAGAATCTTCAAAAGATTTTATCAAGAAATGATGAAATAAGTTAGAAAACACAATCAGGGTTAGACTCCTAACTCGACCGAACTCTAAAATAGAGTCCTGAACTAACTGGACTCTGTAAAATGACCTAAATTTTGAAAATAATCGAAAAGACTGAAAATGGAAGTAAAACAGACTTAAAAACAGACTCCTGACTGGATTAGGACTCTGAGACAGAGTCCTGATCGGACTGAAACTTTCAAAAATTTGAGAAATTTGATGAATAGAGGAATTCAGAAGCGATACCACCTCAATGGGTCTCATCTGTGAATTGAAATCGATTAAAATTTGAATTTGAAATGAATCCAGATTGTTTTCTTGAGAAAATATTTTGAAATATAACGTCCTGGGGTTGAAAAATGACAGAGTATTGAATAAAAACCCAGGTTTTGAAATTAATTTTGAAATAAAGCTTTAAAATTCAAATCTAGATTGAATGTTTTGAAAACAGGAGTGTTGGATCTCGAAAATGAGATGGGATGTCATACAATGCTATGCAGAATACGTGCATTGACATGCAATGATCTGTAATGACTTATGAAATGGACAAACACTGGATGGAGGTAAAAATTTGGGGTGTTTACAGATGCCCCTCTTTGCTGCTAAGCCGGTTGAAAGCCGAGCTTAGTGGCAAAGAAAACACACCAAATTTGGACTATAAAAATGCCCCAGTTAGAAGAATCTGACTGGGTATGAAAGAATTAGTTCAAATGATGATGATAGATATGAAATGAAGAATAAGAAGAAAATTTTATTTCAAAAAGAAGTGAGATTCAGGTTTTGCCCTTAACCTGGATGGGACAGGAAATACCTCGTATGGAACGAAGCTCAGGCTTAACCCTTAACCTGAAAGGGGATGATAAATGAAATACCTCATCAGAATGAGGCTCAGGTTTAACCCCTTGACCTGAAAGGGACGATACCTCATGGAAAAATGAGGCTCAGGCTTAACCCTTAACCTGAAAGGGGACGATATACGGAATCCTCAAATGAAGAAACCATGATGGGACCTTCGAGTTCTGCACAATAAATCCGAGAGGGGTTTGCAAAAGGAAGAAAGGGGGTTCCCTAAAGCTTGAAAAGGGATTGATCTTGGACGTCTCATTGCTAAGACTGAATGGCTTTTAAGACAGATGACCTTTTGCAGAAAATTCAGGTTTAACCCTTAACCTGAACGGGAACTGTCTATGGTGGGACAGTGGGGAGCACAGGGAAGTGTGCGAATCTGAGAGCCCAGGCACTCAGATCAAAACAAGAAGGGAAGGATCGTGGACAACTCCCATCATCCAATCCTAAAAGGGATAACAACAACGCTTGGATACATCAAAATAAACATCAAGTTCTCACTTCATGTCAGGATAACTTAAAAGATTGCCAATAAGATAAAAAAATATATATATTATAATTGATTCAAGAATGATAAGCACATATATATATATATGAATAATATTCCCTCTTGTCTACCTGAAGTATTACATCTGACTGGACTTAACTCCGTAGAATCAAGATTCGAATTCGAATATCATTGCCATTGACTTTCTCTCAAGGAAGCTATTAATTTCCTTGATATGGGCGGAAAAGAATACATTCTTGATATTACAAGAGCTATTGGTGAAAGAATATTGATAAAAGAATTTCGCAAAATTAAAGAAGATTCTTGATAGATTCGGCAGTCTGATATCCTGGGATTCTCTTCTCATGATGATCTTTCTGCACTCTCTTTTTGACAGAATTGGAGCTCTCTTGGATTTTTCGAGAATTACATCATCCTTCATTTTGGAGATGTCCTGACTTGTCTCTCTCTCTTTTTTTTTTTGGAAGGGTACGTCACAAACTCCTTCATCTCAGAGATGTTCTGATCCTTCTTCTCTCTCAGGGATTATATTGACGGTTATTAACTCTTTGGTTGGAAGTCTCTTGATGATAGCGAAAATTAAATATCTTTTAGGGTTTGTCGGTAGATCCATCACACTCGCCTTCATCTCGACGGTGATCTGGACTTTCCCTGGAAGGATCCGTCACAAACTCCGTCATCTTGGAGATGATCCAAATCTTCTTTGGCCCCGGGGGTCGACTCGTCTAATTTGCCTTCATCTTGACGACAGTTGAAAGATCCCTTTTGCAGATATTTAATTGCAGCTTAGGTGATGGAGGAGATGTAGAGATGGTATGGATTTTTTTTGTTTGTGTCACCCATGATATTTCAACTGCTTTTATTTTCTAAGAATGGTCTTTAAAAATGCGCCATTGACTGCGATCAATATCAATCATTCATGGCTTTGCAACAACATTGAATTTTCTTTGTTGGCCATATCGCGGATTTATTCTTCATCCTTTTGGTTGGCCAATAGAAAGATTTTGAATTTTGAATCCTTTTTCGCAAAAGTTTTGTCACTCCGGAAGTAATACTGAAGGTATTCTGAGGTACAATTTTATGCGATAAAGATTTTGAAATCAACAACTATTTTTTTTTTATGGCAAATTGGCAAAATATTCTTGGAATCCTTGGTGAAGGAAATCATTTGAGATCTATATGACACATCCGTGGCTAGATTCTCCTCTCCTTTCCCCAAAGGAGAGACTCAGGCTTGACCCTTACCTGAACGAGTAACAAAAGATACTCCTCTCTTCCCTGAAGAGGAGGTGTTTGCAAAACGAACTTTCGAAGAAAAATAGAGTTTTCGTCAAAACTCCCTATTTCTAGGCTTCTCTTATGGAAAGGGGCCGCTAACAGAGATTGAAAGGATATCATAGAGGAACGAGTCCATCACACTCTCCCTGGAAAAAGGGTCCTCGACGATGGAGGTGGCCTAATAAAAGACATTTAAGGTTACAAGGAGGACGAGCTTCCGTCGAAACTCTCCCTAGAAAAAGGGTTCCTTGTGTTACAACAAAGATTATTTTGCAAACTGTTCGTGAATCACGAGTCCCTTCAAACTCTCCCTAGAAAAAGGGGTTCAACGAACGAACAATAAAGACATGTGAAAAGAAACGAGCTCCCTCGAACTCTCCCTGGAAAAAGGGTCCCTCGCAAGAGAGATACTTGGCGATTGATTTTGATAGCTTTTGATAACTCAAAGAACTGCTTGATAACACGAATGACTAGAGGTCTTGACAAAATCGGCAACCCGAATGTCAGATTAACAGAATGGAACGACCCAAGCGTCTGATACAGATTGTTTGGTTCGCAGGTCTAAAGATTGAGCCTGAACCTCAATGTGAGAGTTATGTTGCGACCAGTATGAAGACCGAACTTTGACAAAGTACCAATACGAGCACTGTATTTTAAAAGATTACCAGTACGAGCACTGAATTTTTAAAGGATACCAGTACGAGCACTGGACTTTAAAAGGCTACCAGTACGAGCACTGGATTTTAAAAAGTTATCAGTACGAGCACTGAATTTTAAAAGACTACCATTATGAGCACTGTATTTTAAAAGATTACCAGTACGAGCAGTGGATTTTTAAAGGATACCAGTACGAGCACTGGACTTTAAAAGGTTACCAGTATGAGCACTGGATTTTAAAAGGTTATCAGTATGAGCACTGAATTTTAAAAGATTACCGGTACGAGCACTGGGTTTTCAAAAGATTATCAGTACGAGCACTGGTTTTTAAAAGATTACCAGTACAAGCACTGGGTTTTGAAGGGTCATCAATTGGCGATGACTTGGACGACTTGCCAGGGTCTCAGGATTTATCCCTTATCCTGAATGGGAAATTCAATGTAAATTGACGCAGATGAATGCGTGCAAATGCAAATGGATGCAACTGAGTGCACATGCGTGCAAAATGAGAGATTTATTAGATCTTACCTGCACACAAATTGTTTTGGATAAAAGGCAACTTTACCAAGAATGCCCCAGTATATTCTAGGGAAGAGGGGTATTTTGACCAAAGAATAATTGATCATTTATTGAGGAGAATTTTTGAAGAATACAAAAGATAGAATAGAGATTTTCTAGGTATAGAATTTCTTCAGATGTCGAGCATTAATGAGGTCGGATAGTTCTACCCCGTCTGCATTAATCAGACGATATGAATTACGGGGCAACGCTTCTTTCACCACGTAGGGACCTTCCCAGTTTGGTGACCATTTGCCACATGGACGATGCTTGAGATGAGCCGTTGATCTAAGGACCAAGTCATTAACTTGGAATCTCCTTTCGATGACTGACTTGGCATATTGCCTTGCTATCCTCTGATGATAAGACTGAGCGTGTTCTGCTGCTTTGAGTCTTTTTTCATCGAGTAAATCTAACTGTACCAATCTTTGTTGCTGATACTGATCGAGTGGTAGCTCTAAAAGAGATGCGAACTTAAGGGCGGGTTTCTGAACATGAAGAGGTAACACCACCTCAGTCCCATAAACAAGTTTTGAAGGAGCCGCATTGGTTGGGGTTCGAATGGTAGTTCGATATGCCCAAAGTGCATCATGAATTTTCTCGTGCCAATCACGACCCGTCTCAACGGTTCTTTCCAAGATGCGAATCAAACTTTTGTTGGTTGCTTCTGCCTGACCATTTCCTTGTGGATAATAAGGAGCTGAAAAATGATGATGAATTCTAAATTTTAAACAAAAGATCTTCATTCTCTTATTCTTGAAATGAGTACCATTATCTGACACGATGTCGTGTGGTATACCGAAACGACAAAGAATGTTCTTATGAATGAACGAGACTACATGTCGACCTTCCACTGTACGCAGAGTGACGGCTTCAACCCATTTGGTGAAATACTCTGTTGCGGCAAGGAAATATTTATAACCATTAGAAGCTGAAGGAGAGATGGGTCCTACGACGTCGAAGGCCCACATAGAAAATGGCCATGGAGACACGACTGATTGCAAGTACGTGGTTGGCGCATGAATGAAAGGTGCGTGTATCTGACACTGAACGCACTTCTTCACAAAACGATAGCAGTCTTGCTGCATGGTTCTCCAATAGTATCCTGCCCGAATGATTTGTTTAACAAGGGTTTGGTAGCCGACATAACCACCGCAAATACCTTCATGCGCTTCTCGTATGATTTCTTTAGCTTCTTCTTCGTCTAAGCACCTGGAATACTCAGAACTGAACCCACGATGATAAAGAACATTGGCAAGGATAAAATAGCGGGCGGACATATGCTGAATTGCTTTTTGCTCCTTCTTTGATAGTTCTGGTGGAAGCTCACCAGTTTCAATAAAGTTTTTGATACCAAGGCTTCTTTTTTTGTTCCGCCTGGTTGACTTGCATTATCGGAACGAAGGCAGGTTGGTCAAGTCTACCGATTTCAAAGGAGCGACAGGATTCTCCATTTCTGAAAGACATAATGGAGCCCAGGCTGGCCAAACCATCAGCTATTTGATTAAACTCTCTTTTGATATGGAAAAGCTGAAATTCATTGAAATTGTTGATAAGGGATAAAATGATCTTTTGGTATGGGAGCAACTTCTGATCTTTTACCTGCCATTCAACTTTGACTTGGCTGATGACGAGCAATGAATCGCCGAAAGCGTGTACCCTCTGAACATTGAAGTCTTGCAAAATTCTCATACCTTGTATTAAAGCTTCATACTCAGCCATATTATGGGTACATTGAAAATCCAGTTTTAGAGAAAAGGGGATCATCTCTTTCTCTGGTGTGATCAACAAGATTACGACTCCTATGCCGGCCATGTTCTTGGATCCGTCGAAAAACAGATTCCAAACTGGGGATTGTTGAACATTACAGATCCGCTCATCGGGAAAGCTATCCTCGATTCTAACATCTTCTGCTAAAGGAAAATCTGCCAATTGGTCTGCAATTGCTTGACCTTTGATAGATTGCTGAGAAACATACCCCAGATCATACTGCATTAACAGGACTTGCCACTTAGCAATCCGTCCACTAAGAAATGGTTGTTCGAGAATATACTTGAGAGGATTAAGTTTTGAGAGAATCTTGACTTCTGATGCTAACAAGTAATGTCTCAGCTTCTGACACATCCATACCAGTGCTAGGCATGTCTTCTCTATTTGAGAATATTTCTTCTCGTAGTCAATGAAAGTCTTGCTTACAAAGGTAAATGGCATGTTCAACCAAACTGCCTTCTTCATATTGTGCCAAGAATTCGCCACAAGCGGCTTGGTTAACTGAAACGTATAGCAAGAGAGGCTTTCCCAATTCTGGTGGCTTTAGAACGGGCGGATTAAGAAGATATTTCTTGATACGCTCAAACGATTGCTGACACTCTGGTCCCCATTCAAATTTCACTCCTTTTCTGAGTAGATGATTGAAAGGTTCACATCTCATGGCAAGGTTGGATATGAATCTCCGAATTGATTGCATACGTCCCTGAAGACTACGCAATTCCTTAAGAGTAGTTGGAGGTGGCATGTCAATGATGGCCTTTGCTTTAGCGGGATCCATTTCTATCCCCTTTTTGCTGACCAAGAAGCCTAGCAATTTGCCTGATTCAACTCCGAAGACACACTTCTGGGGGTTGAGTCTTAGCTTATAAAGAATAAGCCGCTTGAAGACTTGACTTAAGGCATCGATATGGTCTTCTTCCTCCTTGGATTTGACCAAGATGTCATCAACGTATGCATCCATGGTCTTGTGCATCTAATCATGGAAAATGGCAGCCATTGCACGCTGATAGGTTGCCCCAGCATTTTTGAGCCCAAACGGCATGACTGTATAACAGAAAGTGCCCCATGGCGTAGTGAAGGATGTTTTGGATTGGTCACGAGCGGCTAACTTGATCTGATTATATCCGGAGTATCCGTCCATGAAGGAAAACATGGCATGCCCAGCCGTGCTATCAACTAGGAGGTCAATATTTGGGAGGGGATAGTCATCCTTCGGAGTAGCTTTATTGAGATTGCGAAAGTCGATACAAATTCTCACTTTACCATTTTTCTTGGGAACTGCAACGATATTCGCCAACCAGTCCGGATAATCTATTGCTCGAATGAATCCTGCTTTAAGCAAGTCCTCAAGTCCTTCCTTGTCCTGTTGCTTGATTCGAGGATCCATTTTCCTTAACTTTTGTTTAACAGGTTTCGCATCAGGCTTCAGAACGAGTTGATGTTCCACCCATTTAGGATCTAAACCGGGCATATCTTCATAAGTCCATGCGAATACTTCTTGGTGCTGCTTGAGAAAGTCAATGAGCCTTTCCTTCTCATCTGTACTTAGGCTGGTGCCGATCTTGAGAATTTTCGGACTATCTTCTGAACCAATATTGATGTCCTCAGTCGGATCCTGGACTAGGGTCGATGGTTCATCTTGTTTCTGAATCGCTGCAAATTCTGGCAACTCTGGAAGCGACGAATCGAATTCTGCCATTTCTTCTGACTGCTTTGTGACCTTACTGTCCCCTGCTCTTGCTCGGACCCGATATATCTTTGCCGGTTTCGATAGGATTGAAGGATTAATGACTAACCTTTTTATCGGTTGAGAAGACATTCTGAAATTTTGAAAAGGAATAGCTTTTAGAGAAAGCTCCTTTACTATGACATAAATTGCATGGGAATAAAAAAGATAAGAACAAATGAATTTTGAAGACAAATTGCAGAGGAATAAGAGAAAGATGACATCCAGATAGACGAGAAAATTGATAACTTTATTGAAGACTTGAAATGAAATAAGGACATTTAAAATGAACTGAAATGGGACATTGTCCCTACAAACTGCAAAAATCAAATGAATGAAATAGAAAAGACAGATGGTAGAAAATTTTTAATGGATCCCTTTAATGAAGACAACATTTTTGTGGGATCTTTTGCCCATGAATCCTAGTCCTGCCCTACGCGGATGATGGTCAGGGATCACTGGCTCTAGCCGGCCATCTCCGTTCTTGCCCAATCCTTTGAAAGGCTGATAACCATGCTTCAGTAACAGGTCAAATCCTTTCTTGGTCCTAACAAACTGCGGGAAAAGAGGATGGTCCTTGAAAGTACTGTAATCGAGACGACCCCCAATCTTAAAGAAATATGGTCCTTGCCATTGGACCATCATTGTTGTGTGATTTGTCTCTGATGTTGCTCCTAACTTTAGCATTTCAAGGCTTTCACTGAGAACAATTTCTTCACTTTCCCTAATGCTAGGGATATCAGCAGTATAAGTTGGCCTAGGGATCATAGGCTGAGGTAGCCTCTCTTCAGGATCTTCCCCCAAAACAGTAGTTATCATGCCACCTTTAGACCACTTAATGCACTGATGCAGAGTGGATGGCACGGCGTTGGCATTATGAATCCATGTTCTTCCCAGTAGAAGATTATACGTTGGCGGCACGTTAACGACATGGAAAAGCACTATATGAACAGAGTAGTTGATAAATATTTCTAAGAAGATCTTTCCCTTTGCTGTCTGTCCATGATTATCAAACCCATAAATGGTGATCGGATCCGGTGTATACTCTTCTTCTTTTATACCCAGAGCCTTGGCAGTCATTTCAGGACAAATGTTGAGGCTATTGCCTCCATCTACAAGCACGTGGGGTACAGTCATTCCCCGGGTTCGCACCACAATGTACAAGGCATTGTTATGAAATGCGTGAGGTTTTGGCAGATCCTCATCTGAGAAGGTTATGGGAGCATTGGTCATGGCCTGATTAACGATCTGAGCCATGTCTTCAGATGTGGTGTCTGGCTTGACCTTGATCTTTCGCAGTAAATCGTCCAGGACTTGCTGATGCTTAGGAGAGGCACGTGCCAACTCAAGGATAGGGATATTAGAGAGGGCAGTGATTGGTCTTTGCACCGTGTCGACCTTTTCTTCTGGTTTTCTCCCTTTTTCCGAAGTAGATTTGACAAGGCTCTTGGGTAACCATGGCATTCTTTTGGCTACCTCTGGAGATACTCCAGCGGGTTCTCTCGAAACTTTCAGCTTACTGAATGCTGAAACGATGTCCATCTTTTGAGAACCGGACTGGGCCTTATACAACACTAATACCTGATGCTGCACCTTGATATCACTGCTAGGGCATGGTCGGATATGATCTTGTGGCTGAAAGGGATGATCAGATATCATTGCTGTTGAGTGCTGCAAGAAAGGCTGTTTTAGAATCTCCATTTTCTCATCTTCAGCCCCTTCTACTAACAGATTTTTGTCAATATAATCTTGTATGATGTTTTTGAGAACGAAACAGTTCTCGGTATCATGTCCCACAGTTCGGTGGAACTTGCAGAATCTGTCCTTCATTTTTCCCATAACCACTGGCGGGTCAGCTACCCTTGGAAGCTTAATCATATCACTGCCGAGCATATATTCTAATACTGTCTCGAGGGACTGGTCTAGAGGAGTAAACTTGCGGTTATAACTCCATCCTTCCCGCTTCGGCTTTTCTTGTGATCTTGATCTTTGTTCGAGGGTTTGCTGTGGCTGCTTATCATATTGAATAATCGACTTGCCTTTCTGATCACTTTTGTTGGGATTTGACCCTCCTGAAGCATAACTATGATTTTTTCCATTTCCTTTGTTCTGATTCTTGCTGTTACTGGCAGAGTAGGTAAAATGGGCTTTCTTCTTTGATTCTTGTTGACTGTTATTCTTTGTAAACATAAAACCTTCATAAGACCCGTTCTCCATACTCAACTCGAGCCATTCGGCTCGTTCTGTTAGTTCTATGAAGCTCTTCGATGGAGATGTAGAAATTAGTCCCCTCAGGGGTTGCGAGAAGTTGCTCAGGATCAAAGATAGTGCCTGTCTTTCTTCTATTGGCTCACACATCTTATTGCAAGCGGATCTCCATCTATGAATGAAATCCCTGGCCTTCTCGTTTTCCTTCTGCCTCAGACTGCAGAGATGACTGAGAGTCGGGAGTGCTTCAGCATTGAATAGAAAGCGCTCAATAAATAAATTGACCACTTTGTCGAATTCTTTCAGTTCTATCGGATTAATGTGCTCTGAGTACCACTTTGCTGCGACACCTTCCAAACTGCGAGGGAAGCAGAGAAATAAGGCACGATTGTTCCTCTTGAACCTGGAACATTCTGCGAAGAATAGGGCGAGATGTGCTTTTGGGTCACCCAAACCATCAAACTTGATAAATTTCTTGGGGAGATTATCAAGATCATCATCCCCATCCAGTCTATCATAGAAGTCTTCACTTGTAAAGACTCTTTTGCCCTTGTCACGAGTTTGAAGATCCTTAACTATTTTCATCACATCTTTGAGTTGTGACTGCGTAGGGTCGTCAACAGACTGATTCTTGGATTTGTAGGCCGACCCCTGCCCTTGAGTCGACCTTTTGAATTCTTGCTTGTTTTCATACTCTTTGTCAGTATCATCTGCTGATTCTGACTCATCAGACATTTCCTCATGACGATTCTGCTTTTTACTGATCTTCACATTCTTGACAGCATGACCCTTATCTTTCTGTTTGGTCTGAATTTGCTCAGTACTGGCCTCAGCTTGCTCTGCCAGCATCTTGGTCATCATCTTTTTGAACATGTCGTACATTTGGGGATCGATGCCATCATCCGCCTGCTGACCCTGACTCTGGATTGATCAAGGTGATTCCATCTCTTCTTCTGAAGCTACTGAGTACGCGACGCCTTCAACTGATGCGGCTTTCTTTCTGGATCTTGTATCAACCATCGGGTATCGCAAATGTTCTCTTGGATATTATTGATGCTCTCTGCAGGGCAGAACTGATGGTTAGGCTTCTGAAGGAAATTTGGTTTGGAGGAAAATATTTATTGAGAATTTTGGTAGACAATTGAAATAATATCCCATTACTAGGGATTGAGTCGTCGCTGGGATTACGACAATTGCGTTGTTATTCTTTACAAGATAAACAACTGAAAATATGCCTTGTTACCTAGGCGAGGTCGTCAAACCAATGTAAAATAAAGGAATTTTTATTGAGAGGAAAAACATGATTTTATCAATAATACACTTGACAGAGGGGAGGGGGACAGACAATTTTCCACCACTCCAGATAATCAGAAGATACACGAGGACCAGGAAAAATAGTAAGACTAACAAAAGAATCCCAGCCATGTCTGGCAGAATGGTATGCTCCGGACCACTGATCTGATGTGAGATCGAATTCTGGCAGAACCCCGGCTAGTGGACGAATCTCTACGCGCTTCTGCCTCTGAGAGAACTGCCTGACACACCGCTCTGGATGATAGTATGCGCAGAAAAACGGGCTCAGTAGCCTGAATCGCTTGCCGTATGCATAAGTATATCTGGGAGGTGATTCCTGGCGATCAAAGTAGTCCCATACGACCTCTTCCTCCTGTAGGTTGTCGATCAAGAACCGGTATCACGCAACTGGAAGAAGCTTTTCACCATTATATCTGAAGGAACTGGCTCGGACTGGCACATGCCGGAGGAACCAAGACTGCAAGGCATAGGTGCATCCTTCGACTAGGATCGACTCTCCGAGTGCGAAACGAGTCAACCCTTGGTATAGAAAGGCGAGTGCGGCCATGGCTATTGAGAGGCAGCTGGTCTGTCGACTTCCCCATCTCCTTAGAAGCTGAACTATTCTGATATCCATGTAATTTCGTCCGTTGGGAAAGAAAGTCAATCCCGCCGTGCACAGAACCATCGCATGCTGAATTCTCTCTCGAGCTGTCCTGGACAACGAGCTGACTTCCACAAATGTCCCATACTGTCTGTAGATTTCGAGCAGATCCACATATTCGTTCCCATCCTCCTCTATCAATGGCCAAGACTTGCGTCCTGTCATGCGAGCTAAGGCATCCTTAGGGTCCAGACCCTTAACATTAATCAGAAACTGTTTCTCCAATGGATCTCCAGGCTGACCGGCTGGCTCGGGCAATCCCATGATCTCTGAAAATTCATCCATCAGCACTGTCATCTCGCCCCACGGGAACCAGAAGGTAGAAATGCTCGAATTCCACCGCTCTGCTAGTGCATGGATCAAGTTGCCGTTGACTGTCTGCTTTCCCACTGCGGACGCTAGTTCCAATCCACACTCGTCCAGATGGTCCGGAAACATACGAGAGAAGTTCTTGAACCATGAATAATACCACCGGGGAAAGAAGGATCCGGTGCTGAGGACTCGATGTTCGGGAAGACGTTGTTGCACCTCGTAGGAGATGTAACCCTCAGGGAAGACTGAATCAAGTTGACTGAATGCCATCGGACTGTAAGACATGGAAATTGGAATAAGATTTGAGAAAAATATAGGAATTTTGAGAAAAATGCAGGCAGGATAAAAATAAAGCAGGAAATTCGAGATCCAGAAGACAGGAAAGATGGGAAATCACTTGGAGTTTTGAAGAAAATGGAGGAATTTTATGAAAATCGTCCAGGGTTTAATGAAATATAAGGAAGTACTTTATAAAATGAAGTGTTTTGAAAATCGTCCAGGATTTAAAACATGGACAGTACATGGACATGGACTGGGGAATTTTGAAAAATCGTCCAGTATTTTTAGAAAATATGACTATAACATATTCAATCACATTCTGCACAAACAAGTATGCACATACAGCATTCCCTAAAAGTTGACTCTAGATGCACAAATTTTGAAATGGCTGTAGGACCTTAATCCTAACTCTAAGGTTCAGATCAACTGTATCCAATCCAGTTATGCCTATATACTCAAGCCAAGGCTCGATGTACGTGGCATAAAATCAATTTCTCCGGTTCTAGGTTCAAGTTTTCCAACATCTTTGAGCACCTGCCGATATACGTTGGACTATGGCCCTTGGTACGTGGCAGGGGGGTTTTCACCCAAATAGGTGGCCCAGTTGTGAGGCTCTGTCCCGAACTATGGTTCTGGAAGAGAGCCCAGCAACGTGAAGACCGGGACAATATAGGTGGGGTGATTTTTGAAACACATGAGCACATGCAATCAAACAGAAGGCTCTAAGTC
Source organism: Nuphar pumila (assembly GCF_984573655.1). Classification (NCBI taxonomy): domain Eukaryota; kingdom Viridiplantae; phylum Streptophyta; class Magnoliopsida; order Nymphaeales; family Nymphaeaceae; genus Nuphar; species Nuphar pumila. Next base: position 49,560,909 of record NC_143265.1, on the reverse strand, counting down.
CTAAAGAGATAGAATTTTGAAATATTTGAAGAAGCAAACATTGTTTTCATAGAATTCCTAAATTGAGGAGTGTTGTATTAGGCCTAAGTCTATGTGAGCATGAATAATTCTCCTCAATATGGTCCTACCAAACCATACCTAGTCTATATGCATTCCATGTCAGCTGGGTTCAAGTCTAGGCTCCTAGGTTCACATGATAGCATAAAGCAAAGCTGACATTCCATGGAAATCGATTTTGACAATTTGAACTAAGTAGAGAATTAGATTGATCAGGCAAAGACAGGTCCCATCACGGTCGCCAAACCTGTTATCATCGCAAAATTTTACTTTTGCAAATCAAACTGACCTTTGAAATAGTTTTTGAAAATAACTCTCCTCCGTTTTTAAAATGCGGGAAAATTCCGTAGAATGGGACTCGCCTGTCGGTACGAGGTTCAACCGTTCCTGCCACCTTTAACAGGGGTAATTGAACCAAGGATCAATCTTACGCTCTACTTTATTCAACTTGTCTAAATCATATTCTAATTTCTAAATGCACATAGAATCAGGCATGTGCTATGAATTTTCAGAAAATGCACATTTTGAAAAACATGATGTTTGCTTTGAAATACTTAGAAATACTAAGAAAATGTAAATCTTGAAAATGATATCACATGGAAAATCGTGAATTAGGACTTGGAAAATATTTCTGAGAAAAGTAAAAAACGATTTCTAGGGAAATCTTGAGATTTTATGAAAATCAATTCTGAGAGAACTTGGGTTTTCTGAATTCCAACTTTGAACTTGAAAATATAACTTGAATTTTCGAATTTTGAATTTTGAGAAACACTTGAAACATACTTTAAGATTTTCATATTCTGAGAAAATCTATTTCTCCCTATGACTTAGAAAATTTTGAGAAAATGAAATTCTTTGAATTGAAATTTGAATTGGCAAATGTATGAAATGGATGAATATGGATTTGAGAAATTGAGAAATACTTTTTTGTATTTTTGAGAAATGCAGTGCATTTTTGAAGTTAGCCTAAGAGTGTAGGCTGAATGTGGCTAATGTGAAGATCATAAATCTAGGTATCATTCATATTCTGACTATGGCCATAAATACAAATTCCACCAAGTTTATAAACTTCATAGAATCTGGTGCATGTGCCATTCGTGTAGACCATGGTTAATTTGTAAAAATATGCATGAATCATCATCCATCACACATTAAAATTATAAAAAATAAACTATATGCAATGCAACCTAAGCTAAGCAGGAAATGTAAATTCTTATTCCAAAGTTTAATTTAGTTTACATCACTATTGAAATTTAAATACATGAAAAATAAAGTCTTCAATGTACCTGCAAAACTAGAAAACTTGGTTAATGAATATATGTTGGCTTTTCTAGATTTATCCAACAATATCAGGAAATTGTTGGATTTTGCTAGATATAAGCCTTTTTGCCATGATTCCCTTAAATCAAAATGATAAAGTATGAAACAAAATTGAATAAATAAGGAAGATAAGATATGAAATTTCGAAATTGGGGTCAAAATGACCAGAATACCCCTAATAACAAGACTATGGCCTTGAAATTAGGGTTTTTAAAAAGATATTTTGATAAAATGCAAGTTTTGAAATTTGAATGGAATAAACTAAGCTAAATATGATATGACATGCTTAAAAATATGAAAATTAGGGTTAGGGATTTCGAAATTTAGGTCAAATGACCAAATTGCCCCCGATAGCAAGACTATGGCCTTGAAATCAGGGTTTTTAGAAAGAGATTTTGGTAAAAACTTAGGTTTTATGCACTAAATGAAATCAAATGAGCACAAAATTAAACCTAAAGTATCCTAAGATGCTTATGAACATAATAAAACCCTAAAACTATCTGATTATACACAAAAATCCAATAATATCACAAATTTTGTGATTTTTGCAGTGTTTTTTGATCTTTCAGGAACCCGGTTTTGCAATTTGCTTGATTCAGCCATCAAATGGATTCCAAAATCCATAAAAATTGGTACCTGCACTTGTTATAGCCCTAATGTCGAATTGGAATTATAAAAATAATTTTTTGACATTAAATTAATCCGCAAATTGCATTAAACCCTAAAAATATGCTATTTTTGACATAATTCACCAACCAGTCTCAGTCCAAGACCTGAACCAGGGGACAAATCTCCATGAAAATTTATGAAATTTTAGAGAGACTAACTAATAAGAAAAACAGATATTTCCCAATTTACAGATCGGAAAAAGCATCTCCGGTTAGGGAGAAAACTTTCCGGCAATCTGAGCTAAAATATATCACTTTTAACAGGGATTAAAACGGCTACTTCAGATTGAAAATACAGACATAAATAGCAATTCTAAACAAAAATCTCTGACATTTTAGTGGTGAATAGTAGACATAAAAATAACAATACTCACTTTTTACAGATCATGAATTGGATCTGTGGTTTGGGATTTATGACTAACACAAGTCTGATTAGGGTTTTGGTAAACCCTAACGAGTTTTAAATTTAAAAACAGATTCTCTAAAAGGGTAAAAATATTAAACAGTGATAAAAAAATCCGAAAATTTCACAGCAGACAGATCTATTCAATGTGAATCCATAGCACTTTACAGATCTAAAATCGGATATAAGATGAGAGAAATATCATCACAGCAAGTTACCTTCTTGATTTTAACCACGATTTTAAAGCTTTAAAAACCCGATTTGATGTCTGATTTTTTTGACAGGGTTCCCGAGATCCAAACCTCTGATTTTTCTACAGTAACTCAATAACTCATGCATGCATAACATATAAAAAAATCAGAAATAAACAATGAGTTCTTCAATCCGAAATAACATCATCTTTACTGTTCTAAACCTAAAACACACAGAAATTTAAGAAACTTGAAAAACCATGCATTAACTAATGTAAATAAATAAAATAAACCATAAAACAGTAAATAAAAATTATTTCTATGCTATAGAACGTAAAACAAACATGAATAAACCATGAAAATAAATTAAAAACAGGGAATCAATGGCTGAAATTTGATATCACCTTTAAAACATAGATTTAACCCATTAAAAGGGTAAATCATGTATTTTATAGGTTAATAATGTAAAGAATCATATTAAAATCTATTCTAATGGATTAAAATCTCTGTAAATCATCCAAAACGGGGTTAGATCACCTTTTTGGACCATTCTTGCTGGTTCTTGATAGTTCTTGAGGTGAAACCATGGTTGATCTTCCATAAGGAGGGGTGTCCAAGCCTAAATCTAGGTTTAAAGCATTAAATAAAATAAGAAAAGTGAAGAAGTTCATACCTTGGAGTTGCAGCGATGGAGGAAGGGCTGGAGAGGAGAGAGAAGCTCCAAGATTTGCTCCCAAGGTGGCTGAAAAAATCGTCCCCCCTATGGGGGCCTTTTATAACCATTTTTTAGGTTTTAAAAATTAGCAATTTTGAAATTTTTGGACTTCTAAAGGGGGGGCGATTTTGGGGTGGAGTTACCTAACTACTCCTAGTCTAAATTATCCTAAATAATGCCTAATTAACCCCTAGATAATCCTAAAAAATCCCCAAATGTGGTGCCACTTGGCATTTTCTCACATTGGGTTTTTAAAACTCCTTTAAAAACCTTTAAAAATAATAGTTTTAAAAACTAACTTTCAAAAATGAGTTTTTCAAAATGGTTTTGACTCTTCTAAACCTCTAACACTAACCAAGACATCAACTAACCCTAGTCTAGCCCTGACTGACTCGAATATGGCACCACCCCGAGTGGGCCCTACTTGAGTTTTTAAAAAAAAAACGATTTTAAAACTTGAAATTGAAGGAGTTTTCAAAAGGATCTTCAAAAGTAATCTTAAAGTTAGGATTTTTGAAATGGCATAAGGTTCTAACTGAGTTAGAATTCCTCTGGATATGGTGCCAACTGAGCGGGCCCACATCAAATTTTGAACATTTTTGAAATAAACACTGAAAATGGCATTGAAAAAGGGTTAAAATTGACATTTGAAATTCAAGATCTTTGAAAATAGGGTCTCAAGCGAACTGGAACTCCGGGTTAGAGTCCTGAACTCTTAGGACTCTGAGATTTTAGATTTTAAAAGCCAAATGAAAGAATTTTCAAAAGATTTTATCAAGAAATGATGAAATAAGTTAGAAAGCACAGTCAGGGTTACACTCCTAACTCGACCGAACTCTAAAATAGAGTCCTGAACTAACTGGACTCTGTAAAATGACCTAAATTTTGAAAATAATCGAAAAGACTGAAAATGGAAGTAAAACAGACTCCTGACTGGATTAGGACTATGAGACAGAGTCCTGATCGGACTGAAACTTTCAAAAATTTGAGAAATTTGATGAATAGAGGAATTCAGAAGCGATACCACCTCAATGGGTCTCATCTGTGAATTGAAATTGATTAAAATTTGAATTTGAAATGAATCCAGATTGTTTCCTTGAGAAAATATTTCGAAATATAACATCCTGGGGTTGAAAAATGACAGAGTATTGAATAAAAACCTAGGTTTTGAAATTGATTTTTAAATAAAGCTTTAAAATTCAAATCTGGATTGAATGTTTTGAAAACAGGAGTGTTGGATCTCGAAAATGAGATGGGATGTCATACAATGCTATGCAGAATACGTGCAATGACATGCAATGATCTGTAATGACTTATGAAATGGACAAACACTGGATGAAGGTAAAAATTTGGGGTGTTTACAAGGGTGCATTTAAATTTCTCATTTGCATTTCAATTTCTCATTTTTACAAAAATTATTTCAGAAAACCCTGGTTTCAAGGTCATAGTCTTGTTATCAGGGGTATTTTGGTCATTTTGACCTAAATTTCGAAATTTCAATTTTTAATTCCATAAATTTTCATCCATATCATCATATTATGTTTGATTTATTTCATTTGATTTTCAAAATTCAAAATTCAAAATTTACAAAAATTCTTTTAGAAAACCATGATTTCAAGGTCATTAGGGGCATTTTGATCATTTTGACCCCAATTTCGAATTTCCAAGTTTATTTTCAAAATTTATTCATTATTTTTCATGTTTATATCAAAGGGGGCATGAATTTGGCTTTATATATGAATAATATCCGATAATTTCTAATATTTTTTGATAAATTCAGATAAACCTACATTTTTGTGCTAACAGGTTTTCTAGTTTTGTAAGAACATTCAAGAGGAAGACTTAGCCATTTTATTTATTTGTTTTATTCAATTCAATGTAAAAAGCAATGTAATATTTGGAATAAGAGTTACTTTTTCAGCTTAGAATAGGATTGCATTGCATATAGTTTGATTTCTGCAAAATTCCAATATCTGATGTATGATTCATGTGCATTTATTTCAAATCCACTATGGTTGACACGAATGACACGTGCACAAGCTCTTATGGATTTTATAAACTTGGTGGAATTTGTATTTTTGGCCATACTCAAAATACGAATGAAACCTAGATTTATGATCTTTGTATTAGCCACATTCAGCCTACACTCTTAGGCTAACTTAAAAAATACACTGCATTTCTCAAAACTCAAAAGTTTTTCCCAATTCCTCAATGAAATTCCTTTTCAAATTCATTCATTCATTCATTCAATTTGCATCATTTTCAAAATCATTTCCCAATTCCATTTCAGAAAAATCAGTTTTCTAAAAAATTTCAAAGTCTTTCTCAGGATTTGATTTTCTCAGAATCCTAAGTTTTCACATGAGACTTCAAAGTATTTCCCAAGTTCAAATCAAGATTTTCCAATGTTTTAAAATTCTCAAATTTCAAAATCCCAAGTTTTCAGAAATCGATTTTCTTAAAGATCTAATTTTCCTGAGAATCCATTTTCCATTTCAAAAATCATTTTCCAATGAGCTTTCTTGATTTTCTCAAAATTCTCAAATCCATTTTCTCATAAAAGCAATTCCAAATCTCAAAAATCGATTTTCCCAAGATTCAGGTTTTCCTGAGAATTCATTTTCCAATCCAATTTCTGATTTCCAATGAAATTCAATGATTTTCCGAGGAATTCCATTTTCAAGCACTTTTCCAATCATTTTCCAAGTACAACTCAATTTTCTAAAGCAAACATCATATTTCTCAAACTTGCATTATTTTCAAAATTTCATAGCATATGCCTGATTCTCTGTGCATTCTAGAAAAATAGAGCATAATTTAGATATTTGAGTAAAGTCAAAGTACACACTTGATCCTTGGTTCGATTATCCATGGTAAAGGCGCCAGGAATGGTTGAACCTCGTACCAATAGGCGGATCCCATTGCACGGAATTTGCCCGAAAAATTTCAAAATAGAGGTGAGTAATTTTCAAAACCATTTTCAAAACTTTGGTCGAGTTTGACTCACGAAATTCGTTTCTCTCTCGCAAGAGAGGGAATTTTTTTTGCGATGATAACAGGTTTGACGACCGAGATGGGACCTATCTTCGTCTTATGAATTGTATGCTTTGACTTAGCTCAATTATCAAAATCGTGTTCTATGAAATGTCAGCTTTTACTTTCTGATATCATGTGAACCTAGGAGCCTAGGCTTGAACCCAGCTGATATGAATTGCATATAGATTAGGCATGGTTTGGTAGGACCAATTGAGGAGAATTATTCATGTTGTATTTTAGACTTAGGTCTAAAATATAACACTCCTTAATCTAGGAATTGTATGAAAACAATGCTTGCTTCTTCAAAAAATTTCAAAATCTCTATCTCTTTAGGTTTTAGATCCCTCTGTTTGCCTGCATGTGATCATGTTTTCAAAAACCACCCCACCTATATCTACCCAGTCTTCATGTTGGTGGGCTCTCTTCCAGAACCATAGTTCCGGACAAAGCCTAACAATTGGGCCACTTATTTGGGCTAACGCCCCCTGCCACGTTCCAAGGGCCATAGTCCAACATATATTGGTGAGTGCTCAATGATGTTGGGAAAACACAAGCCTAGAACCGGAGATGAATTTTTATGCCACGTACATCGAGCCTTGGTTCGAGTATATCGGCGTAGCATGATTGGACACAACTGATCTGAGCCTAGAGTCAGGATTAGGGTCCTAAAGCTCTTTCAAAATTGATGCATTTAGAGTCAGCTTCTTAGGGAATGTTGTATGTGCATAATTGTTTGTGATTGAATGTATGATATTCATTTTCATCTTATTTTCCCATATTTTTCCCAGTTTTTCCAAAATACTGGATAATTTTCCAAAATACTTCATTTTCCCATTTATGAAGCATTTCTTTGTAAACCCTGGACAATTTTTTTAAATTATCCACCTTTTTTTCAAAACTCCAGGTGATTTTTCATTCTTTCGTTCCTCTAGACTTTGAATTTTCAGCATTTCACTTTATTCTGCCTACAATTTTCAAAATTCTTGTATTTTTCCAAAGTCTAATTCCAATCTTCCTATCTTTCAGTCCAATGGCATCCAGTCAGTTCGACTCTGTCTTTCTTGAGGGTCACATCTTCTATGAGGTGCGACAAAGTCTTCCTAAGCATCGAGCTCTTAGCACCAGACCCTTCTCTATTTGGTGGTACTATACTTGATTCAAGAACTTCTCTCATATGTTTTCGGACCACTTGAGCGACTGCGGGTTGGAACTGGTATCTGCAGTGGGAAAGTTGACAGTCAACGGCAATCTGATCCATGCACTGGCAGAGCGATGGAATCCACGCACTTGCACATTTTGGTTCCCATGGGGCGAGATGACCCTGTTGATGGATGGATTTTTAGAGATTATAGGACTGCCCGAGCGAGCCGGTCAGCCTGGAGATCCATTGGAGCAACAAATTTTTATCAATGTCAAGGGTCTGGACCCTAAAGATGCTTTAGCTCGCATGACAGAGCGTAAGTCTTAGCCGCTGATTGAGGAAAATGGAAATGAATATGTAAAACTGATCGAGATCTACTGACAATATGGGGCATTCGCAGAAGTTAGCTCATTATCCAGAACAACTCAAGAAAGAATTCAGTATGCGATGGTCGTATACACTGAAGGGCTCATTTTCTTTCCATATATACATATGTGTATAGCAAGCAGTTCAAGCTACTTGGCTCGTTTTCCTGTACCTACTACTATCCAAAGTGATGCGTCAGGCAATTTTCTCGGAGACAGAAGCGCATAAAAGCTCAGCTACTATCAGGGGATATGCCAGAGTTCAACCTTGCATCAGCGCAGTGGTCCGAAACATACCATTCTACTAGATATAACTGGGATTCTTTCATCATTCTCACTCTTTTCCCCGGTCCTTGTGTCTTTGCTGATCATTGAGAGTGGTGGCAGACTATCTATATGCTCTCTCTTTCTCAATTTCACTATTGATGCAATCATATTTTTCCTTCAATAAAAAAAAATCCTTCAATTTTCATTCTATCATGGTTTGACGACCTTGCCTAGGTGACAAGGCATATTTGCAGTTGTTCGTTCTCCTCGCAAAGAATATCAACGCAATTGTCGTAATCCCAGCGATGACTCAATCCCTACTAATGAGATATTCTTTTAATTATCTACCAAATTCTCATCAAATATTTTTCCTATATTCATTTCTATCCTGAATCTTCATCATCAAAATTTAATCATCCATCACATTCTGCAGAGAATATTGGTATTCCCAAGTGGTCCAGATCAGATAAGAATATGCTACTATATCAACTGCACCGGTGATTTTTAAAGCATCAAGTAAAGAGATGAATTCTCAAAGAACTGTTAGAAGACATAGTCCGAATTATAGGGATGACCTTGATCCTGCTACATATCAGATGTTCCAGAAAATGATAATTAGGATGATGTCTGAGCAAGCTGAAGACAGTCTTAGAAAGGCTCCCATCAAGGAGAAGACATCTGTCTCCTTCTCTCATAATATCACTGGCAAGAACAACAAGTGATTCGGCGCGTGTCTGCCCGATATTTTATTCTTGCCGATGTCCTCTATCATCGTGGATTTAGTTCTGAATATTCCAGATGCCTAGACGAAGATGAAGCCAAAGAAGTCATGCGGGAGGTACACTAAGGCATTTACGGTGGTCACATCGGCTACCAAACTCTTATCAAACAAATCATCCAGACAGGATATTATTGGAAGACTATGCAGTAATATTGCTACCATTTTGTGAAGAAGTGTGCTCTATGCCAGATACATGCACCTTCTATTCATGCGCCAACAATATATTTGCAAACCGCCATCTCTCCATGGCTATTTTCTATGTGGGCCTTTGATGTTGTGGGCCCCATCACTTCTGCTTCAAAACGGCTATAAATATTTTCGTGCCGCAACAGAATATTTCACTAAATGGGTCGAATCTATCATTTTGTGTACAATAGAAGGTCGACACATGGTCTTATTCATCCACAAGAATATCCTTTGTCATTTTGGCATACCGCACGATATCGTGTTAGACAATAGCAGTCATTTCAAGAATGAGAGAATGAGGACATTTTGCTTGAAGTTCAGAATTCAGCATCATTTTTCTACTCCCTATTATCCTCAAGGGAATGGTCAAGCAGAGACCACCAATAAAATTCTGATTAGAATCCTGGATCGAACTTTGGAAACAGGCCATGACTGGCATGAGAAGATCCATGATGCATTATAAGCATATAGAACCACCATTCAAACTTCAACTAATGCTACTCCATCAGAACTTGTTTACAGAATTGAAGTAGTACTACCTGTACATGTTCACAAACCTGCTCTGAAACTTGCATCACTTCTGGAGCTGCCACTTGATCAGTATCAGCAACAACGGCTAGTATAGCTTGATTTGCTCGATGAAAGGAGGCTCAGAGCAACAGAGAACACTCAATCATATCGGCAGAGGGTAGCCAGACAATATGCAAAATTTGTCATTGAAAGGAAATTCTGAGTCAATGATCTAGTGCTCAGATCCATGGCTTATCTCAAGCACCGCCCAGGTGGCAAATGGTTGCCGAATTGGAAAGGGCCCTATGTTGTGAAGGAAGCATTACCCTGCAATTCATATCTGCTCATCAATGCCGATGGTGTGGAATTATCAGACCACATCAATGCTCAACACTTGAAAATTTTCTATACTTAAATCCTCTATTCCATCCTTTGTAATTCCTCAATATATTTTCTTCAATAATGGTCAAATTCTTCTTTCCCAGTTACACTGGGGCATTATTTTGAAAATTGTCTTCAAAACGTCTTGTATGTAGGCAAGATCACACAAATCTCTCATTTTGCATGCATGTGCACCCATTTACAGCATTTGCATTCATTTGCATTTGCATGCATTCATTTGCATTCATCTGCATCAATTTGCATTTGCATCAAACTTCCCCTTTAAGTTAAGGGATAAACCTGAGTTGCCCATTCAGGATAAGGGATAAATTCTGAGACCCCGACAATTGTCCAAGTCGTCGTGAGGGTGAAGACTGAAAATCTTCTATCAGAATAAATTAGTAATTCTTTAAAACCCAGTGTTTGTGCTGGTAATTTTTCAAAAACCCAGTGTTCGTGCTGGTAATTTTTTAAAAATCCAGTGTTTGTGCTGGTAAAATTTCAAAAACTCAGTGTTCGTGCTGATAAGTTTTCAAAACTCAGTGTTTGTGTTGGTAATTTTTCAAAAATCCAGTGTTCGTGCTGGTAAATTTTCAAAACCCAGTGTTCGTGCTGATAATTTTTCAAAAATTTAGTGTTCGTGCTGATAAAATTTAAAAACTCAATGTTCATGTATGTAATTTTTTAAAAATCCAGTGTTCGTGCTGGTAATTTTTCAAAAACTCAGTGTTCGTACTGGTAATTTTCTAAAACCCAGTGTTCGTGCTTCTAATTTTTCAAAAACCCAGTGTTTGTGCTGGTAATTTTTCAAAACCCAGTATTTGTACTGGTAATTTTTCAAAACATAATGCTTGTACTGGTAATTTTTCAAAACATAATGTTTACACTGATTCATTTTCAAAATCCGGTATTCACACTGGTACACTTTAAAATTCAGTGTCCACATTGGTGTAGTTTTCCTTAGGGATTCGAGTTTCGACTCGAATCTCCTTTCCTTCTTTTTGTCTAGTTTTCCTTTGGAATTTGAGTTCTGACTTGAATTTCCTTTCCTTCCAATTAATGTAGTTCTCTTTCAGGATTCGAGTTTCGACTCAAATTTCCTTTCCTTCTAATTGATCTAGTTTTCCTTCGGGATTCGAGTTCCGACTCGAATTTCCTTTCCTTCTAATTGATCTAGTTTTTCTTCAGGATTCGAGTTCCAACTTGAATTTTCTTTTCTTCTAATTGATCTAGTTTTCCTTCGGGATTCAAGTTCTAACTCGAATTTTCTTTCCTTCTAATTGATCTAGTTTTCATTCAGAATTTGAGTTTCGACTCAAATTTCTTTTCCTTCTAAATCGGTCTACTTTTCCTTCAGGATTTGAGTTTCGACTCAAATTTCTTTTCCTTTAAATCCAAATTGGTCTAAGTTTTTCCTTTAGGATTTGAGTTTCGATTCGAATTCCCTTTCCTTCTAAACTTTCCAGTTTTTCCTTTAGGGTTCGAGTTTCGACTCGAATTTCCTTTCCTTTAAATCCAAATGGGTCTAGTTTTTCCTTCGAAGATTTGACTTCCGACTCAAATTTTCTTTCCTTCAAAACCAACTTCTGAGTTGAACTTACCTTCAAAATCCAGCATTGTGCTAGGACTTACCTTCAGAATTCCAATTTTGTATTGGATTTACCTTTAGAGTTCAGGTTCGTGTTGGACCATCATCCAGAATCCCACTAATGTGTCAACTCGGATATCAAAAACATTTTTTTACCAATAATTCCAAGACTATTTTGCCAATTTGTCATTAAATATTTGTTGATTTTAAAATCTTTATAGCACAAAAACTTTACCTCAGAATACCTTCAGTATTACTTTCAAAAGGACAAAGCTTTTGCGAAGAAGGATTCAAAATTCAAATACTTTCTATTGGTCAACCAAAAGGATGAAGAATAAATCCTCGATATGGCCAGCAAAGAAAATTCAATATTGTTGCAAAGCCATAAGTGATCGATATTGATCGTAGTAAATGACACATTTTAAAAGATCATTCTTGGAAAATAAGGCAGTCAAAATATCATGGGTGATACAGAAAAATCCACTCAATTTCCATATCTCCTTCATCACCTAAACTGCAATTAAATATCTGCAAAAGGGATCTCTCAATTGTCGTCAAAATGAAGATAAATTATGCGAGTTAGACCCCTGAGGCCAAAGAAGATTTGGATCATCTCCAAGATGAAGGAGTTTGTGACGGATCATTTCAGGGAAAGTTCAGATCGCCGTCAAGATGAAGGCGACTGCGATGAGCCTCCCGACAAACCCTAAAAGATATTTAATTCCTGCTATCATCAAGAGATTTCCAACCGAAGAACCAATATTGTTAATCACTGAGAGAGAGAAGGATCGAAACATCTTTGAGTTGAAGGAGTTTGTGACGTACCCTTCCAAAAAAAGAGAGAGAGAAAAGTCAGGACATCTCCAAAATGAAGTATGATGTAATAGCTAAAAAACCCAAGAGAGCTTCAATTCTGCCAAAAAAAAAAAGAAAGTGCAGAAAGATCATCATGAGAAAAGAATCCCAGGATATCGGACTACCAAATTTGTCAAGAATCTTCTTTAAAATTTGTGAAATTTTATTATCAATATTCTTTCACCAATTGCTTTCACAATATCAAGAATACTCTCTTTTCTGCTCATATCAAGAAAATTGATAACTTCCTTGAAACAAAGCCAATCGCAAGCAATTTGAATTTGAATCTTGATTCTACAGAGTTAGCTCAATTGGAGGTAATACTTTGGGTCGAAAAGAGGAAAGATTTTCATACCAATATACATCAGTTTCAAGTATTTTGAATCAACAAACAATTTTTAACATTTTGGCAATATTTTCTTACTATCTTGACATGAAGTGAAGAGCTCGATGTCCATCTTGACACATCCTGGTATCACCTTTTACCTCCTTGAGAGAGTAACCTTTAACGTCTTTCGCATTGTTGAAAGATTAGCCTTTTCTCTGAAAGGATAGCCTTTGTCATCTTTCGCGTTGTCGAAAGAATTCATCTTTTGCGTTGTCAAAAAAATCGCCTTGCTCCTTTGGATCGCCTTGTCATCTTTCGCGTTGTTGAAAGAATCACCTTGTTCCTTTGGATCGCCTTTGCCATCTTTCACGTTGTTGAAAGAATTCATCTTTTGCGTTGTCAAAAGAATCGCCTTGCTCCTTTGGATCGCTTTGTCATCTTTCGCGTTGTTGAAAGAATTGCCTTGTTCCTTTGGATCACCTATGTCATCTTTCACGTTGACGAAAGAATTTATCTTTCGCGTTGTTGAAAGAATTCATCTTTTGCGTTGTCAAAAGAATCGCCTTGCTCCTTTGGATCGCCTTGTCATCTTTCGTGTTGTTGAAAGAATCGCCTAGTTCCTTTGGATCACCTTTATTATCTTTCGCGTTGTCGAAAGAATCCATCTTTTGCATTGTCAAAAGAATCGCCTTGCTCCTTTGGATTGCCTTGTCATCTTTCGCGTTGTCAAAATAATCACCTTGTTCCTTTGGATCACCTTTGCCATCTTTCGCATTGTCGAAAGAATTCATCTTTTGCGTTGTCGAAAAAAATCATCTTTTGCGTTGCCAAAAGAATCGCATGTTTCCTTTGGATCACCTTGTCATCTTTCGCGTTGTTGAAAGAATCGCCTTGTTCCTTTGGATCGCCTTTGCCATCTTTCGCGTTGTTGAAAGAATTAATCTTTTGCGTTGTCAAAAGAATCGTCTTACTCCTTTGGATCGCCTTGTCATCTTACGCGTTGTTGAAAGAATCGCCGTGTTCCTTTGGATCGCCTTTGTTATCTTTCGCATTGTCGAAAGAATCCATCTTTTGCATTGTCAAAAGAATTCAGCTTTTGCGTTGTCAAAAGAATTGCCTTGCTCGTTTGGATCGCATTGTCATCTTTCACGTTGTTGAAAGAATCGCCATGTTCCTTTGGATTGCCTTTGCCATCTTTCGCGTTGTTGAAAGAATCCCTCTTTTGCGTTTTCAAAAGAATCGCCTTGCTCCTTTGGATCGCCTTGTCATCTTTCACGTTATTGAAAGAATCACCTTGTTCCTTTAGATAGCCTTTCCCATCTTTCGTTTTGACGAAAGAATTCATCTCTCGCGTTGTCAAAAGAATTCAGCTTTTGCGTGGTCAAAAGAATCGCCTTGTTCCTTTGGATCGCCTTGTCATCTTTCGCGTTGTTGAAAGAATCGCCTTGTTCCTTTGGATCGCCTTTGTCATCTTTCGCGTTGTCAAAAGAATTCATCTTTTGCGTTGTCAAAAGAATCGCCTTGCTCCTTTGGATCACCTTGTCATCTTTCGCGTTGTTGAAAGAATCGCCCTGTTCCTTTGGATCGCCTTTGTCATATTTCGCGTTGTCGAAAGAATTCATCTTTTGCGTTGTCAAAAGAATCATCTTGCTCTTTCAGATCACCTTTGTCACCTTTCACGTTGTCAAAAGAATTCATCTTTTGCATTGTTGAAAGAATCGCCTTGTTCCTTTGGATCGCCTTTGTCATCTTTCGCGTTGTTGAAATAATTCATCTTTTGCGTTGACGAAAGAGTCACCTTATTCTTCTTTAAAAAACAAAAAGTTGTCTTATTCACCATCCAACTTACCGTTTTCTATCTTCCTGGTCAGGTTAAGGGATTAAACCTGAGCCTCATTTTGATGAGGTATTTCATTCCCGGTCAGGTTAAGGGTTAAACCTGAGCCTCATTCTGATGAGGTAATTCATTTCTTAGTCAGGTTAAGGGTCAAACTTGAGCTTCGTTTCTACACAAAGTATTTTTCATCCTATCCAAGTTAAGGGCAAAATCTGAATCTCACTTCTTTTGAAGCAAATTTTTCTTCTTCGTTCTCCATTTCATATCTACCATTTTCATTAGGGCTATTTCTTTTATATAACCAGTCAGATCCTTCTAACTGGGGCATTTTTATAGCCCAAATTTGGTGTGTTTTTCTTTGCCACTAAGCTCGTCCTCAAGCCGACTTAGTAGCAAAGAGGGGCATCTGTAAACACCCCAAATTTTCCTCATCCATTCTCCAACAATCTGAAATTCCACTAGAGGGGGGGTGAATAGTGAAATACGATAAAAATTGATAAAATAAAATAATCAGGCAATACGACACAACACATAAAACACAGAGTTTATACTGGTTCGGTCAATACCCAGACCTACATCCAGTCCCCAAGCAAACCACTTGAGCTTTCCACTATAACATCCGAGTCACCGGATAAATAGTACAAGACCCTCTTCCTCAGAGGTCTTCTTCTCTCAACAGAGAAGGGGCACACCCTCTTCCACAGAGGTCTTCTTCTCTCAACAGAGAAGGACAACACCCTCTTTCTCAGAGGTCTACTTCTTTCAACAAAGAAGGAAAACAGTGAATAACAGAGTTACAATACTTCCTATAGAACCTTCAGAATGATATGAATGCACGAATGAAGGATTCTCAGAATGTTCTGTTTGTCACTCAGAGGATACTCTTTGTCAAAGAGCTGGACTTGACTTTTTCTCTTTTCTTTCTTTTCTTTTTCTCTTTCTTTTTCAAGGCTCTCTTTTCAAATAATGAATAGAATTTTTCTCGTTGTAAGCTCACACGTCTATTCCATTCCATGTTGAATAGTTTATTTGAGTGTGTTTATATAGCTTTTAAAAAAGTAGTCATTACATTTTGAAATCGTAGCCTTTTTGAAATGTGAAATGTTATGTCATTTCAAAAACATCCTTTAGAGAAATTCGAGAATGCCTTTTTCCATAAAAGTAAAATATAGGGTACACTAGTCGTTGTAATATTTTAGGTAATACATATTTTATGTAAAAAGTCTATTTCTTACAATAGTACATTGAACGTTGGATTGTAGTTTTGTCTTTATTCTAATTAATGATTTGAGGTACATAAGTACTTCTTTACTTTAAATGAGTGTAAGTACAATGAGTGCTTTGAGATATTTATTTGTACATAGTCATGTCAAGTGTTTTCTTTATGTTGTGTTTTTCAAAGTCTTCAGAGAGAATGTGGACTACAAGAAGGTCGACATTCTTGAGAAGGATATTAAACAAGGATTTCTTACAGGAGGTATTTAATGCTTGTACAAAGAGAATGATGACTTCAAGTAAGTCGACATTCTATGGGTTTGTAGAAAGGTAACTAGAGTCTTTATCAAAACCTTTATTATATTTGTTTTCTTTGTGTAGCCGATTTTCATGTTTTGTCTTTTACCCATATTTTAAAATTATTTCTTTAAAGAAGATAACTAGAGTCTTTTCAAAAACATATTATATTTGTTTTTCTTTATGTAGCCGATTTCATGTTTTGTCTTTTACCCATATTTAAAAACATTTTTTTAAAGAAGGTAACTAGAGTCTTTTCAAAACATATTATATTTGTTTTCTTTATGTAGCCGATTTCATGTTTTGTCTTTTTCCTACATTTCTTTTCATGTTGTCTTGTATATGATGTAAGGTACAATTATTACATTTTGAAATCATGTCAAAATACCTTTTTCATAAATGGTTGTAAGAAGGTACAATTATTAGTTTTCAAAAAGGAGCTTTTTGAAACTATCCTATACTTTTATGATATAGTTTTTATGAATGAGTATGTAATATGCAATATGCATGTTCCTGAAGGTTTTGTTACATATGACTCTAAAGAAGAAAAAAATCTTCATCTTGAGGTAGCCGATCTCTTCAGTTGATCTTTAGGGATGCATGGCTCATCAAGCTTTTTCTTCAAGGAGTATGATTGCACTAGTTGTACTTGAACAGGAAGTCTTCATCCTTTTTGGGTGAGATATCCTTGCATCAAATACTTGTTAGATTTATGGCAAAACATATTCAGTCATAATATAACATTTTTCAAGAGGACATATTATCATATCATATAAAATCAAATACGACAGTGTATCATATTATGTGACATCAAAACAGAGTTTCTCAACACAATCCTCCTCGTGCAGTGCCAACCCTGTTAGGTCATTGTAGGAATCAAACCACAAGTTTGTGTCAGAAAACTACCATTTTACCCACTTTTATTAGGAAAATTACCATTTTACCCCTAGGTCATCCCAGACCCCAGTCAGTTGGAGTCAACCAGGCTCATTGGTAAGTTCAAAACAGTTAAAATATCAGTCATTTCATGCTCATCTGAGCTCATAGTGAGAAGGCAATTTTCATTTCTGACAATTCTTGCCAAAATGAGATCATTTCTTCAGAAATGAACTCATTTCTCACTCAAATCCAAGTCAATTGTCTCCAAGTCAATCATTCACAGTCAGTCATATTTCCAAGAGTCTAACTTGAGCTCAATAGGAGTTCAAGCGCTCCAGTTCTAGTTCAAAACCATTTCCAAGTGTCCAGGAGCCCATTTCAGCTCATTCAGTTGAAATTGAGCTGAATCCAGTTAGTTGAGCTAGTGTTCGAGCTTCAATTTTAATTCATGTCAGTATTACTTGCCTTTGTTTCATCTCAAACCCAGTTCGAATTCGTAATTCACTTCACTCCAGTGACCATTCTGTACCATTTCTCTAAAAATGGCAGCTTTTCTTGAAAATTTAGTCGGAAAGGTCAGTTGAGTCAGTGTCTAATCAGTTCATTTGAGTTTTGAAACTCTAAAACCTAGCTCATTTCAGTTCAATTCAGCTCATACCCTAATTTACAGTGTCACTCTAGCTCGGTAGGGCCTAAAAACCATTTCTTTAACCATTTTGCAAATTTTATCAATTTTAATGCTTTTTAAACTAGTATAGCTGCCAATCGGGGTCTAACATCCAAAATTCTTTATTCAGGGTTTGCATTTCGCATAGAATTTCATATCATTCCTCATCATTTCATATCATTTTTCAGCATTTCATAACATTTCATCACATTTCATTTCATTTCATTTTCGAAGTCCAGAACTCCAGTTTTATAAATTTTAATCCAGATTGAATTTTAAAAGTTTTCATAAATCAATTTCATACCCTGGGTTTCCAAAATTGATATTTTTACCCCCAGAATTCTAAATTTGGAAATTTTTTTCTTGCGAAAAACAATTTGGATTTCTTTCAAAATCAAATTTTCAAATTCTACATTGGATTTGCTTCGCAACGGGGTATTGAACTTCAAAATCTGAGCTTATTTCAAAAACTGCCAAAAGTAGCTCGTTTTGTCCGAGAATTTTTCTAAAAAGACTATTCTACCCCTAAGATTCTCAAAACGAATTTCAAATTTGAAAAATAAGCCCACTCTGAGATGGCTTATTCATTTACATTTCCCTTTTATTAAAAAAAAATGTGTTTCTTTTCAATTTTCTTTTTATTTGTTTGTTTTTATTTTTTTTTTTATTTTGCGAGGTGGGACCCACCAAGGTAGTCAATCAAACCTCCAGCTCCTCCTTCTTCTTCTTTCCCTCTTCTTTCTTCCTTTTTTCTTTCATTTTCCCTTTTCCTTCCCCTTCCTTTCTTCTCTTCCTTTTCTTTCCTTTCTTTTCTTCTTCCTTCCTTTCCCTCTTGCCCAGCCATTCACGTAAAGGGTTCTCTCCCTCTTTCATTGTCTCATTAAACCCTAAGTAGAGGCCAATTAAAACCTAAGTTAAAAAGCCAAAAGAAAAAGAAGAAAAAAAAAAAGATCTCACACACATTCTCTCTTTCTCTCTCCTTTGGCTGCAACCCTCATTGTTGCACCTCTTCCAGCCATCATCCCCTTCAAGTGTATGGCAGCAATACCTCCTTCACACCAGCTTCTTTGCAGCAAGATGCCTCAGTCCACACCAGCCCTTGTTGCAGCCGGCGCCCAGCCACCTCCACAGCAATACCTTCCAGCCGGTGCATCCAAGCTACTCCAGCCAGCGCCCTTTTTGTAGCTACCTCCAACCAGTATCTCGCTTCAACCATCAACAAGTCTCAGCATCAACTGCACGCCTCCTTCAGCCGGCACTACAGTTGCAACCTCTCTCCATTGTCTCTACCACTATTTCCAACCTCCAAGCCACACCAAGCTGGTACCATAGCTGTCGCTCCCCCTCCGAGCCTCTTCCAAGGTAAGAACCATTTTACTTATTTCTTTTGATGGGTCCAAGAAAACATTAAAAAAAAGGAGGAAAAAACCAGTTTGTAACTGGGTTTATGATACAAATAAAAAAAAAGGGTTTTGTTAAGGACACATAGAGGGGATCCATCCAATGGATGGATCAGATCCTTTCCTACCAATAGCCCATATCAATTATGAGTCACGTATCTCCCTAAGAATTCTTGATTTTGTTCTTATTTTCGTATAAATTTCATATTAGAAGCATTTTATCTAGTTTATTTTATCATTTCATAGGCATTTTGTGTAGTTTCATTAGTATTTGTGTATTAGTTATAAGTTTCGATTTTATGCAAAGTATAACCATTGTTTCATGTATGTAAATTCATTTATAAATGTTAGAAAACTCATGATAGTTATGGTTATTTATCTGTGATTCTCTGCCAAAATCTTGAATTAATTCGGGTTCTCCAACTCTATTAAATAAATCAAAACCCTAAATCGGGTTTTCTGTTCTCTAGAATTTCCAATTTCGGTTTTAGTAGATTTGTCGGCCTGAGATCCTCTAGATAGGATATTCAAATATCCTCCTAAAAAATACAGTAAATTCATGATGGAATCTAATAATTTTCTGAAAATTTTGGGATTTTTCCAAGCAGATTTGTCTTCTATTAAAAATTAATTTTTTCAGACCCATGGGAAAACCTTGATTTTTCCTTGTCAGGGTATAGACAGACTCTAACATGCTATGTTCGCTCAACCCGTGGCCTGAATGCAAAAATGTTAAACACAAAAGTTGTTTCTAACCCTTTTTCTATAATTTCCCAAAATTTGGGGATTTTGGGGATTATTCTAGTATTTTTCACGGATTTATCTTTTCTGTCTGACAGATTCCAATATCCAGAAATTCCAGAGATTCAGGTCTCTGATAATAGTGTGCCCATTTCTAAACCGTAATCTGAATCTTAATAATGTGAAAATATAAAATTTGACTCTATTTGCCAAAGACATTTTCCCATAATTTAGGCCATTGTTCCATCTGTTTGCTATTTTTCCCTCATTTTCTCCCGAAACCTGTCATTTTGCCCTAAATCCTAGAGTCGTCAGATTCTGATCCGACTTGTTGGAGATGTACACCTCCGACCATAGGTCAAAATCAAAATGTGTAAAAGGAAAAAATCTTTGTATAACTGTCCTCTGTCACCCCATAAAATGTGGGAATTTTGTATGAAAGTTTGATATCCTAAATTCTATTTAGAATCAACATTTTAGGCAAAATTCTGATTTGTTTTAGTTTTTTAGCTATTTTCCATATTAAAAAAATATAAAAAAATAGATTTTCGAGCTCCATTCTGTTTTTAGAGTTAGTCTATGTGTCCATGCCAAATTTGGATCAATTCTAAGTTCATTTGCTTTATATGTTAATTTATCTTTAAATTCAGAAGCAAAAATCAAGTCAAATTTGATAATTTGTGATATTTTCACCATTTTAGGGTTTTTATCATGTAAATAAGTATGTCATGTCATATTATGGTTAATTTAAATCTCATTTTCATTTTAATTTCTTATTTTTACAAAATTTATTTCAGAAAACCCTGGTTTCAAGGCCATAGTCTTGTTATTAGGGGTATTTTGGTCATTTTGAACTAAATTTCGAAATTCCAATTTCTAATTCCATAAATTTTCATGGATATCATCATATTATGTTTGATTTATTTCATTTGATTTTCAAAATTCCAAATTTAAAAAAATCTTTCAGAAAACCCTGACTTCAAGGTCATTAGGGGCATTTTGGTCATTTTGACCTCAATTTCGAATTTCCAAGTTTATTTTCAAAATTTATTCATTATTTCTCATGTTTATATCAAAGGGGGCATGAATTTGGGTTTATATATGAATAATATCCTATAATTTCTAATATTTTTGAATAAATTCAGATAAACCTACATTTTTGTGCTAACAGGTTTTCTAGTTTTGTAAGAACATTCAAGAGGAAGACTTAGCCATTTTATTTATTTATTTTATTCAATTAAATATAAAAAGCAATGTAATATTTGGAATAAGAGTTACTTTTTCAGCTTAGAGTATGATTGCATTGCATATAGTTTGATTTCTGCAAAATTCCAATATTTGATGTATGATTCATGTGCATTTATTTCAAATCCACTATGGTTGACACGAATGACACGTGCACAAGCTCTTATGGAGTTTATAAACTTGGTGGAATTTGTATTTTTGGCCATACTCAGAATACGAATGAAACCTAAATTTATGATCTTCGTATTAGCCACATTCAGCCTACACTCTTAGGCTAATTTCAAAAATGCACTGCATTTCTCAAAACTCAAAATTTTTTCACAATTCCTTGATGAAATTCCCTTTCAAATTCATTCATTCATTCAATTTGCATCATTTTCAAAATTATTTCCCAATTCCATTTCAGAAAAATCAGTTTTCTAAAAAATTTCAAAGTCTTTCTCAGGATTTGATTTTCTCAGAATCCTAAGTTTTCACATGAGACTTCGAAGTATTTCCCAAGTTCAAATCAAGATTTTCCAATGTTTTAAAATTCTCAAATTTCAAAATCCCAAGTTTTCATAAATCAATTTTCTCAAAGATCTAATTTTCCTGAGAATCCATTTTCCATTTCAAAAATCATTTTCCAATGAGCTTTCTTGATTTTCTCAGAATTCTCAAATCCATTTTCTCATAAAAGCAATTCCAAATCTCAAAAATCGATTTTCCCAAGATTCAGGTTTTCCTGAGAATTCATTTTCCAATCCAATTTCTGATTTCCAATGAAATTCAATGATTTTCCGAGGAATTCTATTTTCAAGCACTTTTCCAATCATTTTCCAAGTACAACTCAATTTTCCAAAGCAAACATCATATTTCTCAAACTTGCATTGTTTTCAAAATTCCATAACATATGCCTGATTCTCTGTGCATTCTTGGAAAATAGAGCATAATTTAGATATTTGAGTAAAGTCAAAGTACACATTTGATCCTTGGTTCGATTACCCCTGGTAAAGGCGCCAGGAACGGTTGAACATCGTACCGATAGGCGGATCCCATTCCACGGAATTTGCCCAAAAATTTTCAAAATAGAGGTGAGTAATTTTCAAAACCATTTTCAAAACTTTGGTCGAGTTTGACTCGCGAAATTTGTTTCTCTCTTGCAAGAGAGGTGAAAAATTTTGCGGTGATAACACGCAGGCTCAAAGATCTTTGACCATTATGACCACGTCTTTGAGTTGTGGCTGGTTAGGGTCATTAACGGACCGATCCTTGGATTTAATGGCCGACCCTTGCCCCTGAGAAGATTTTTAAAAAGCTTGCAAGATTTCACATTCTTCATTGGTATCTTCCTCTGATTCGACTTCATCGGAAGTATCTTCATGTTGAATGTGCTTCTTGGATATCTTCACCTGCTTCTTCACTGTGCAACCCTTAGCCTTTTTTTTGTTTTTCCCTGAACTGGCCCCTGCTTGCTCATTCAACATCTTCTTTATCATTTTCTAAAACAAAGCATATATCTGAGGATCAACATCATCGTTGTCCTGCTGGCTTCGACCCTTGGGAGATCGTGGAGACGACATTTCTTGCTCAGACTTGGAAGAGTGATTGATATGTTGTAAGACCCATAATTTTTCAGTATCTTTCTGAAAATATTCATGAAGAATTTCCAAGTAAAAATAGCATCTGAACTCGAAATACAAATCAAATTGATTTATACAAACCAGATATACTTAGGATATTCGTCGCTTCACGAATATATGCTCAAACACTCTGAAAGTCATAACTTCCTACCTGAACGAAATCAAGAGATTCTACGAGCCAACTTTCTTAGTTACGTCGATACGAAGAGAATGGCGTACTCAGAATTTTTTCAGAAAAAAATCACCGAAAACTCAACATTTTTGTGGGACCCATGAAAATATTCCTCAAAAATATCTAGAATATTCCTAGAATATTCTCAAAATATTCCATGGAATATCCCATTTAGATAAGATCAACTTGGAATTTCTGGAAAAGCTAAGGGCAAAAGGGTAAAAAAAACTTGGGGCTCAAGTTTCATTTTCTATAAATAGAGGAGCTCTCTCTCTCTTTTAAAATCGTCCACCCTCTCTCTCTAGCCCTCTCTCTCTTTAGAACCTCCCCTAGTAGGTCTGAGCCTACCTGATCTGGTCTGAGCCTGCCTGATCTGGTCCTAGTCTACTTGACCTGGTCCTAGCTCACCTAACCTAGTACAAACCCAGTTGACTTGACTCAAACCTAGTTGGGTTTGAAGTCAAAGTCAAGGTGCTTTTTGGTCCCAAATTCTGGTTTGATTTTCTGAACCCAGACTTAGCCTACTTGGGCTAAGTCCGAACCTGCTGAACCCAATTGACTTGGACCGAACCCAGTTTGGTTCAAACCACTTGGGTTGAGCAGCTTGACCTGCTCTACCTCTTTCTCAACTAGGTCAACCTCATCTAACTTAGTTTGACCGTTCAAAAGGAGGATCGAAGCCTTCGAAGCAGAGGAAGCACCTCAGAGTCGTTTCTTTCGCGATTTAAAGTAAGTTCGCTTTGTTGATCCATCTCTCTCAAGTATTTGCTTGTTTGTATATAGCATATACCTTCTGAAGTAATATCTAACCCTAGTTCTTGGTTGAGCCCTTTGGGACACTCCGGTGTTCAAATGCTCACCTTGTAACTATCGTCGAATATATATGGTTGAATACACAGTATTTACGTTCTTTCAAAAGAGTACCTTGCCCTAGTTCTTGGTTGAGCCCTTCGGGATACTTCGGTGTTCACCCGCTCGCCTTGTAACCATCGTTGGGTACTAATTTACTTATATATCATCTGGAAATGGCTGTCGCGTCTTATATCGCCAAGGCTCGTGTAATTTACCATTTGCCATCACATTGTATGATGTCAAGGCTCCCTGCTTTCTGTAATTTCTGTTTATGCACTTTCAATTACGCATTTAACTTACGTTGTCGCGTTGAATGACGCCAAGGCTTCTGCTTTCTGCAAATATATATGTAGAATATTTTATTCGGTTACACACCCCGAACAATAAGTGTATGCATTTCCTTTATACTACCGCCATATAAAGCACATGCTTTTGCTTATATTACATATATGACGCATAAATGAGCATTCAAATAGAGATCAACTCTAAATCGCCGATGTGATTCCCTTACCGCTCCTCGATCAAGATTTTGCTTGACGAATGAAGCCCTTATTGGAAAGGCTTCGCTTTTGCACAAAACTGCTTTTTTGTAAAGACTAAGTCAGTTGCGTACGGCCTGGCTATGACCCAAGGTTCCAATCAACCTTGATGGATGCAGGGTAAACATGATGGTGTGCATCCATCCCCGAGTTAAGCATAGCGATTTCCCCGCCAAAGAGGGGAGATGCCGCTGAAATGGTTAAAAGAAACACACACTTTCTCCATCAAAGAGAGGAAGTGTTGCTGGAATTTTTGAAGAAGCTAGAAATAGCTCAGAAAGAACGTAGCAGGTTACTCCGTCATACAGAGGAGTTGCTACCCAATTCGTTGAACACTTTTCTATAATTTTGGAAGGATCGTCGCACTCCTGCCATTGGAGCAGGGCAGGTGCTGGTGAAATGGTTGGCAAAAGAGCTGCCAGAACCGGTCAAATGGTACAACGATACCCGTTGTTTGAACGATGCCAGAATGGCTCATTTCCTTGATACCTGTAAGGGCACCTTACTCGTAAGAGTCGTTGCACCAGAGTAGTGGTTGTGCCTTGACTAGGTTATGAGCTTGTTGCGTAAAAATATGTCGAGCGGCCGATCAGTTGAGATCGAGTCATATGCATGCTTATTAAGAACTGTTATACAACCAGACTCATAAGGGCCGCAGAGCCACAGTGTGTTGTTTTCACCCAAAAGAGGTGAGATGCTCGTGATAGCCGCAGTGCCAAGAGAAAAGTTAAGCATGCATATGAATAAAACTTAAGGTCGCATATACCCCGCGGTTGATGATCATGTTAGAGGTATCCCCCTTAGTTGATGACCGTGATTGGGGCATACTAAATGGGGTCAGGTATATATCTCCATAGTGCTAAGGCACGGGCTGCCTAAAATGACATACAATATTTGACCAAGTAATCGTAAGACTGGCAGACCCCTTCAGGAATTATGCTCATTGTGCAATGACAGTGATGGTACAACCTTGAGTGACACGTATTGACTTTGGACCTGATAGAGTCCACAATGGCCTCAGTCACTCATGGGTTTTGAGGTCATGGTTATCCTTAAGATCTAAGGATTTAACCCAACTACTGCAAATAGATGATGCATCCAAATATGGGCCTAGTAGGGTTCTTCCGGTTGAAATACACTGCCCTACTATGGATAGGGTCAACAGGCCTCTGGGGTATCTAAAATACATGAAATAATCAACCCCCAGAATGTCGAGTTGATGCTTGGACAATGCTTCGCCCGCGTACCAAGGGTGGAAGAGGTTAAATATCGAAACAATGCATTAGCTCTAGGTTCAGCGATGCATGAATGTATGAGTTGATGAACATTGTTGAGTCAACTTCTGCATAACCTTTATGAATGTGTCATGATCGGTATACAACTGGACCGACTGGGAAAAGACCCATATTGTATCCACACGTCTAAGCGAAGCTCGAGGAGCTGTCCTTAAATGTATGGGATACGGATATGCCAAGTATAAAGACTTGAGCACGGCATTCAGCCCGAAAGAGGCTTACTCTAAGTCATGAAGACTTAAGCGAGAGATTCAAATCACAACCCTGAAGAGGCTTATGCTAATTCATGAAGACTTGAGTGGATGTTCAACTCATAGCCCTAAGGAGGCTCTTGCGATATACGCTAAGTCATGGAGACTTGAGCGTCGTTATTGCGAACTGCGACCCTGAGTGGTCAACGCATTTACTTGAGTTGAATAGATGTATGATTGCTTTCTTACCAGACCATCAGTGGTTCTGACCCCGTTTTATGGGGATTTCAGGTGTTGAACCTGCATTGTGATATGCGAAGCAAGGCGGCATTGAGTTCCAGGGTTTCTCTAGATAGAGTTGTACTGCTTCCTTTTATTGAGCCTATACTGCTTTTTAAATCAGTGATGTAATAAACATGTGGTTTTCGATAAAATGGAACACTTTGGTGGTCAATGAGTTGCTTGGCCACATACCTGTAATGTGCTCGGAGTTTTCTAAAACTGATGACTCATTATCGTCTGATTCCGCTACTAAAACATTTTCTAAGTTCCGCTGCAAAGAAAAAAAATCATGAAAATGTTAACTTAGCTTTGTTTTGAAAATTCGGGGCGTTACATATCTTGAATAGGGGCAGTCCTTTTGCCGGACCTTGTCTGAACCATGAAGGATTGCAAATGCTCTCTGCAGAGCAAAAACTGATGGTTAGGCTCTGAGGATGATTTTGAATGAAGGGAAAATATTTGTTGGGAATTTGGTAGACAATTAGAAGGATATCTCATTACTAGGGATTGAGTCGTCGCTGGAATCACGACAATTGTGTTGTCATTCTTTACAAAATAAACAACTGGAAACGTGTCTTGTTACCTAGGTGAGGTTGTCAAACCATGATAGAATAAAAGTTGAGGGATTTTATTGAAGAAAAATATGATTTTATCAATAGTAAACTTGACAAAGAGGGGGCAGACAGAAAATTTGCCACCACTCATAATAGTCATTAGACACTCGAGGACCTGGGAAAAGAGTAAGAGTAACAAAAGAACCCCAACCATATCTAGCAGAATGGTATGCTCCAGACCATTGTGCTGATGTGAGATCGGATTCTGGCATGATCCTTGATAGTAGTCGAGCTTTTATGTACTTCGGTCTCTGAGAAAACTGCCTAACGCATAGCTCTGGATAGTAGTATACACAAAAGAATAGGCCAAGTAGCTTGAACCGCTTGCCATATGCATAAGTGCATCTAGGAAGAGATATCTGACGATCAAAGTAGTCCCACACGACTTCTTTCTCTTGGAGGTTGTCGATCAAGAATCGATATCGTGCAACTAGAAGAAGCTCTTTGCCATTGTACTTGAATGAACTGGCTCTAGTTGGCACATGCTCGAGGAAACAGGACAGCAATGCGTAGGTGCACTGTTATCATCGCAAAATTTTTTCCCTCCTCCCTCTACGAGAGTGAGAAACGATTCTGTGAGTCAAAATTTATAGGAAAATTTTGTGGAATGGGATCCGTCTGTCGGTACGAGGTTTAACCGTTCCTAGCGCCTTTACCAGAGGTAATTGAACCAAGGATCAAATGTGTGCTTTGACTAAGTTAAATTATCTAAATTGTGTTCGATTTTCCTAGAATGCACAAAGAATCAGGCATGTGCTATGGAATTTTGAAAAGATGCAAGTTTGAGAAGTATGATGTTTGCTTGGAAAATTGAAATGTGCTTGGAAAATGCTTGAGAAATACTTGGGAAAAGTGATGATTCTGAAAAAATTAGGAATTTCATTGGAAAATGACTTTTGAAGGAAAAATTGATTCTCAGGAAAACTTGGACTTTGAGAAAATCAATTTTGAGATTTGAATTACTTCTCCTAGGAAAATCTATTTCTAAAGAGGATTTGAGAATTCTGAGAAAACCAGTTTTAGAAATAATTCAAGGATTTTGAGAAAATCGATTTGTGAACTTTGAAAATGAAATTGAGAATGTTAGAACATTGAAAAATCAGGATTTGAACTTGGGAAATACTTGAAATATCATTTAAAAACTCAGAATTTTTGATAAAATCAATTCCTGAGAAAGGCTTAGAAAATTTTGAGAAAATTGATTTCTTTGAAATAGAATTAAGAAATGAGTTTGAAAATGATGCAAATTGAATGAATGAATATGAATTTGAAAGATAATTCTTTAAGGAATTGGGGAAATCCTTTTGAAAAGTTGAGAAATGCAGTGTATTTTTGAAGTAAGCCTAAGAGTGCAGGCTGAATGTGGCTAATATGAAGATAAAAAATCTGGGTTTCATTCGTATTCTGACTATGACCATAAATACGAATTCCACCAAGTTTGTGAACTCCCTAAGAGCTTATGCACATGCCATTCGTGTCAACCATAGTGGATTTGGGAAAATTGTGCATAAACGATACATCAGATTTTGAAATTTGCAGAAATTAAACTATATGCAATGCAGTCCTATTCTAAGCAGAAAATGTAACTCTTATTCCAAATATTACATCTGATATTACATTTAATTGAATAAAATAAATAAATAAAAGTCTTCTTCTTGAATATTTCTGCAAAACTAGAAAACATGTTAGCACAAAAATATAGGTTTATCTGGATTTATCCGAAAATATTAGAAATTATCAGATATTATTTAGATATAAACCCAATTCATACCCCCTTTGATATAAACATGAGAAATAAGTAATAAAATTCGAAAATAAACTTGTAAATTCGAAATTGGAATAAAAATAACCAAAATACCCCTGATAACCTTAAAATTAAGGTTTTTTAAAAGATTTTTTGTAAAATTTGGAAATTTAAAAATCAAATGAAACAAAATTAAACATAAGATGATGTAACATGATAATATGCATGAAAATATGGAAAATTGAAGTTTGGAATTTTGAAATTGAGGTTGAAATGACCAAAATGCCCTTGATAACAAGATTGTGGCCTTGAAACTAGGGTTTTATGAAATAAATTTTTCAAAAAGTTGAAATATGAAATGAAAATGATATTTAAATTAACCTTAATATGATACTATAGGCTTATTCACATGATAAAAACCCTAAAATGGCAAAAATATCACAAAATATTGAATTTAACTTGATTTTCGCCTTTGAATTTAAAAGTTAACTAACACACAAGGTAAACGAACTCCAAATTACACCAAATTTGGCATGGACACCTAGACTAACCCTAAAATCAGAATGGAACTCGAAAATCTATTTTTTGATACTTTTTTAATATGGAAATTAATTAAAAATCCTAAAAATCAATATTTTGCTTAAAATTCTAAATTTAATTTAATGAAAACTGAATTTTGGGTACTAACCTACAATGGAAATTCCCCAAATTTTATGGGGTGATAGAGGATAGTTAGAAAAAGATTTTTGCCTATGGTTGGAGCTTGACAACTCTAGCAAGTCGGATCGGAATCCGGCAACTCTGGAATTTAGGGCAAACTGACAGGTTTCGGGAAAAATTATGGGGAAAATAGCAAACAATGGAGAAAATGACTAAAATTTTGGAAGAATGGCCCTGACAAACAAACAATTCCTCTTTTGACTGTTTTGGGATTAGATGAACGGATCAGATGGACACATAGGTTTATCATACCTCTAATTCTGAAAAAATCTAACTAACAGAGATTTAGCTACTAAATTTGTAAAATCTAGAAAACTAAGAATCTGAACCCTAAAAATCCTAAAATTCTGAGAAATGATAGAGGTTAACAAGGTGGTTAGCTAGAAGCGTGGTTAGCAGGTACCACCTTATATATATATATATCATTAGGAGAGAAATTGAAAGAAACAATAGTATCTCATAAAATTACCAATTAGGATGTGAATAAAACGCGTATGTCAAATAAAAAGATTATGTTCAACAAGAATAGTATTTCAAAGTTCAAATAGATAACAATCTTCTAAAATTCAACACTCCAAAAAACTTGCTTATTCCAAAATTGGTTTGGGATTGATTTTAGGTATGAATTTGATTAAGACATGGGTTCAGATATGAAATGGTTTAGGTCCACAACCATTCAAGCATATACAAGTTCGATTTCATACAAATTTGGCACTGATTGGGTTTATTTTGTTATGAAAATTTTTTAGGACAAACTCCATAACAAAAAAGGTCTATAGAAAACTAAAAGGTAGAAATCTTGAAACAAAGGGAGAAATCGAGATTTTCACAAGGGTTTAGAAAATCCGATTTTAAACAGAGGAGAAATCTTTTTATAAAAATTCCAAAAAATGCATGAAAATAGTAGATCCTACCTTGGATCCTCTAAATTTTTTAGAGGAAGATTCAGATCTCCCATGGGGGAGATCTTGGGCTGACAACTCAGCTAAATAAGGATTTGTAATTTCTAGAGGGTTAAAAACCTGATCTGGAGTCTGATTTATCTAATGGGGTTACAAAACCCAAATGAATTCAAATTTTTGGCAGGAAATCAATAACATGTAAATCTAATTAATATAAAAATTCTAAGATTTATTGAAACAAAATTCTACATCAAATAATGACTAGACCATGCTTACAAAATCAAAACCTATAGATTAACTAGACACACATTAATAGGATTAATGAGATATACTTAAAACAAAAAAATAAACTAAATCCATTCCTAACATACATACTCTACATGAAAATGAAAACAAAAGATACTCAGTGGATGAGGTATATTTTTTTTGTTGCTATGAAAAGGGAGGATCTGATCCATGCATCGGAGGGATGCTCCCCTTTAGATAGCATTAACCACAAAAATCCTTCGTTGAAAACTCACGAAAATAAACCTTCCAGCCATGTGAATCCAGTTTTGAACTGGATTCACAATGGCATCCTAAAGAGATTATGGGCACAAGAGCTCCTTTTTTTTATTTTTTTATTTTTACCTTGGGAAGGGAACTTGGATCGGCTGTAGAAAAGGTTGTTGCACCTTGATATGGGTTGAAATGGGAGTTGCTGCTTTGAAGTTGTAATGGAGAAGGAGGTGTTGTCATGGTGTTTGAATGGAGGCAGCTGCTGAAGGAGGTGGCTGAGCATGAAAGAGGTTGCCTTGATTGTTGGGCGCCGACTGGAGCAGTTGAAGGTTGAATCTTTAATGAAGATGCGGCAACTTGCATGTGGTGTGTTGACGGCTACAAGGTTGGAGGTGGCTGCAACTATTGAAGGGGGAAAGCTGCAATGGCTAAAGGAGGTTGGTGTTGGCTGGAGCCAACGGGGGAGCTTGCTAGTGGTGGTGCAGCTGCTGGCTACAAGGAGCTGCTTCAAGGCTGCTGATGGTAGTGGCCACCAATGGTTGAAGGTTGCAAGGAAGAGGTGGTGATGGGGTTGGTGTGTAGGTAAGAGAGAGAGAGAGAGAGAGGAGCCCCAAAAACTTTTAGTCGTGTGATGTTCTTCCCAAAATTCCAAGAGAACTTATGTAATAATGGGAGACAGACTTAGGGTTTAGAGGGGCTAATGAAAGAGAGGAGAGGTGTATGTGAATGGGCTGGAGTAAGTAGGGAAAGAAGGAAAGAAAAGGAAGAAAAGAAAAAGGAAAGAAGAAAGAAAGATGGAAGGGAAAGAAGGAAGAAAGAGAAGAAGAAAAGGAGGAGGGAAGTGTGTTGTACGTAGATGAGAAGGAGAGGGAGGAAAGAGAAGGAAGAAAAAGAAAAGGAAAAAAAGAAAGAAAAGAAGGAAAAAGGGATGGAAAGAAGAGAAGAAAAGAAAGAAGAGGAAGAGAAGAAAAAGGGAGAAAGGAAAGAAAACGAGGGAAGAAAATGGAAGAGAGGAGAGGGCTGGCCGACCCCCTTGTGGGTCCCACATCTAAACAAATAAAATTAAAATATCGAAGAAAAATAGAAGAAAAATGAATAAAAAGAAAAGTTTTTTTTTATTAAAATGAAATGAGAATGGTGAACTGGATGAAATGAGCTATTTTTGGCAGTTTTTAAAACAAGCTCAGAATTTGAAGTTTCATACCCCTTTGCGAAGCAAATCTAATTTAGAATTTGAAAATTTGAGTTTGAAAGAAATCCAGATTGTATTCTTGGGGAAAATATTTCCAAATTTAGAATACTAGGGGTAAAAATATCAATTTTAGAAATCCAGGGTTTGAAATTGATTTTTGAAAACTTTAAAACTTAAATCTGGATTGGAATTTTCAAAACTGGAGTTCTGGATCTCGAAAATTAAAGAAAATATGATTAAATGTTATAAAATGATGAGAAATGGTATGAAATGCCATACAAAATGCTAACCCCGAATGAAGTATTTTGGATACTAGACCCTATTGATAGTTGTATAAGTTCAGAAAGTGGTCAAATTAATAAAAATCGGCAAAATGGTTCAAGAAATGGTTTTTCTCTCTACCGAGCCAGAGTGATACTGAAAATTGAGGTTTGAGCTAGTTTGAACTGAAATGAACTGGATTAAGCTGGGTTATAGAGTTTCAGAACTCAACTGGACTGACAAGACAATGACTCAACTAAACTTCTGGACTGAATTGTCAAGAAAAACTGTCATTTTTAAAGAAATTGTGAGAAATGGTCACTGGAGTGAAGTGAATTGCGGACCAGAGCTAGGTTTGAGCTGTAACAAAGATCAGTAACACTGAGATAAACTAAAACTGGAGCTCAAACACTAGCCCAACTGACAGGACTCAGCTCAATTCTCACTGAAAGAGCTTAAATGGGCTCCTAGACACTTGGAAGTAGTTTTAAACTGAAAATGGAGTACTTGAACTGCTGGAGAGCTCTAGCTAGGCTCAGAGGAATATGACTGACTGAGAATGACTGACTCAGAGACAATTGGCTTAGATTTGAGTGAGAAATAAGCTCATTTCTGAAGAAATAATCCCATTTTGGCAAGAATGGTAAAAAATGAACATGACCTGCTCACTGTGAGCTCAGGTGAGCTTGAAATGACTGACATTCTAACTATTATGAGCTTGAGAATGAGCTTGGTCGACTCTAAATGATAGGGTTCTAGGATGACCCAGGGGTAAAATAGTAATTTTCCTAATGAAAGTGGGTAAAATGGTAGTTTTCTAAGACAGACTCGGGGTTTGACTCCTACACTGACCTACCAGGGTTGGCATCCACATGAGGAGTGTGTCTGAGAGTTGATGAGAAAAAAATGGGGTGTTTACAGATGTCTATCTTTGTTGCTAAGTCGGCTTGGGGCAGAGCTTAGTGGCAAAGAAAAACACACCAAATTTGGGCTATAAAAATGCCCCAGTTAGAAGGATCTGACTGGATATGAAGATTAGCCCTAATGAGAATGATAAATACGAAATGGAGAATGAAGAAGAAAGATTTCCTTGAAAGAAGTGAAGCTCAGGTTTTGCCCTTAACCTAGATGGGACGGAAAATACCTCATGTAAGAACGAGGCTCGGGCTTGACCCTTAACCTGACTGGGAAATGGGAATGATAAGTAGGATGGAAAATAAGACAACTTTCTTGAAGAGGAATAAGGCATACCTTTCGACAACGCGAAAGACAAACAAGATGGTTCAAGGAGCAGGGCAATTCTTTCGACAGCGCGAAAGATAAATTCTTTCGACCACGCGAAAGATGACAAAGGCGATCCAAAAAGAGCAAGGCGATTCTTTCAACAACACGAAAGATGAATAAGGTGATCCAAAAAAGCAGGGCGATTCTTTTGACAATGCAAAGGATGAATAAGGTGATCCAAAAAGAGCAAGGCTATTCTTTTGACAATGTGAAAGATGACAAAAGCGATCCAAAGGAACAAGGTGATTCTTTCGACAACGCGAAAGATGAATTCTTTCGATAACACGAAAGATGACAAAGGCTATCCAAAGGAACAAGGCGATTCATTCGACAACGTGAAAGACGAATTCTTTCGACAACGCGAAAAATGACAAAGGCTACTCTCTCAAGGAGGCAAAAGGTGATGCCAGAAAGTGTCAAGATCGGCATCGAGCTTTTTACTTTATGTCAAGATAGTAAGAAAATATTGTCAAAATGTTAAAAATTATTGTTGATTCAAAATAGTAAAAAATGATGTATATCGGTGCAAAAATATTTCCTCTTTTCTACCCAAAGTATTACCTCCAATTGAGCTAACTCCGTAGGATCAAGATTCAAATTCAAATTGCTTATGATTGGCTTTCTTTCAAGGAAGCTATCAATTTCCGTTATATGAACAGAAAATAAGATATTCTTGATATTGTGAAAGCGATTTTTGAAAGGACATTGATAAAAGAATTTCACAAAATTAAAGAAGGTTCTTGGCAGATTCGGCAGCTTGATATCATGGATTTTTCTCATGATGATCTTTTTGCATTCTTTTTGTGACATTGAGCTTTCTTGGGTTTTGGGGGAGTTTATTATATCATCCTTCATTTTGGAGATGTCCTAACTTTTTTCTCTCTTCTCTTTTTTTTTTTGGAAGGGTACGTCACAAACTCCTTCTACTTATAGATATTCTGATCCTTCTTTGTCTCAGGAATTATATTGATGATATTGTCTCTTTGGTAGGAAATCTCTTGATGATAGCAGAAATCAAATATCTTTTAGAGTTTGTCGGGAGGTTCATCACATTTGCCTTCAACTTGGCGGTCATCTGAATTATCCCTAGAAGGATCTGTCACAAACTTCTTCATCTTGGAGATGATCCAAATCTTCTTTGGCCCCGAGGGTCTAACTCATCCACCAGCCTTTAACTTGACAATGATTGAGAGATCTCTTTTGTAGATATTTGATTACAGCTTAAATGATTGAGGAGATAAGGAAATTGAGTGGATTTTTCTATATCACCCAAGATATTTTGACTGTCTTATTTTCCAAGAATGATCTTTTAAAATGTGCCATTGACTGCGATCAATATCGATCACTTATGGCTTTGCAACAACATTGAATTGTCTTTGCTGGCCATATCGAGGATCTATTCTTCATCCTTTTGGTTGGCCCATAGAAAGATTTTGAATTTTGAATCCTTTTTCGCAAAAGCTTTGTCCTTTTGGAAGTAATACTGAAGGTAATTTTGAGGTAATTCTTTATGCAATAAAGGTTTTGAGATCAACAACTGTTCTTCATGACAAATTGGCAAAATATTCTTGGAATCTTTGGTGAAAGAAATTGCTTGATATCCGAGTTAACCCATCAGTGAGATTCTGGATGAAAGTCCAACACAAACTTGAACTCTAAAGGTAAATCCAATATAAAATTGGAATTCTGAAGGTAAGTCCTAGCACAATGCTGGATTTTGAAGGTAAGTCCAACTCAGAGGTTGGTTTTGAAAGAACGATCAAATCGAAACTCAGATCCTATAAGGAAAACTAAAAAATTCGAGTCAGAACCCGAGTCTTCAAAGGAAAACTAGAAAGTTTGGTTTTGAAAGAAAGAAAATTCGAGTCGGAACTCAAATCTACGAAAGAAAAACTAGACCTATTCAGATTTAAAGGAAAGGAAATTCGAGTCGTAACTCGAATTCTGAAGAAAAGACTGGAAAATTCAGAAGGAAAGGAAATTCGAGTCGGAACTCGAACCCTAAAGGAAAAACTTATCCAATTTGAATTTAAAGAAAAGGAAATTCGAGTCAGAACTCGAATTCTAAAGGAAAAACTAAAAAGTTCAGAAGGAAAGGAAATTCGAGTCGGAACTCGAACCCTAAAGGAAAAACTTATCCAATTTGGATTTAAAGGAAAGAAAATTCGAATCAGAACTCAAATTCTAAAGGAAAAACTGGAAAGTTCAGAAGGAAAGGAAATTCGAGTCAGAACTCGAACCCTAAAGGAAAAACTTATCCAATTTGGATTTAAAGGAAAGGAAATTCGAGTCGAAACTCGAATCCTAAAGAAAAAACTGGAAAGTTCAGAAGGAACGAAAATTCATGTAGAAACTTGAACCCTAAAGGAAAAACTAGACCAATTTGGTTTTAAGGAAAAGAAATTCGAGTCGGAAGTCGAACTCTAAAGGAAAAAAAAAACTAAAAAATTTAAAAGAAAAAGAAATTTGAGTCGGAACTCGAACCCTAAAGGAAAAACTAGACCAATTTGGAAAGAAAAAAAAATTGAGTCGGAACTCGAATCCTGAAGGAAAAGTAGATGAATTTGGAAGGAAAAGAAATTTGAGTCAGAACTCGAATCCTGAAGGAAAAGTAGATCAAATTGGAAGGAAAAGAAATTCGAGTTGAAACTCGAATCCTGAAGGAAAAGTAGATCATGGTGGACACTAGATTTTAAAGTGTACCAATGTGAACACCGTATTTTGAAAATGAACCAGTACAATTACTGTGTTTTAAAAAATTACCAGTACGAACACTGGGTTTTGGAAAATTACCAGTGCGAACACTGGGTTTTGAAAAATTACCAGCACGAACACTGGGTTTTTGGAAAATTACTAGCACGAACAGTGGGTTTTGAAAGTTTACCAGCACGAACACTGGGTTTTTAAAAAATTACCAGCACCAACACTGGGTTTTGAAAATTTACCAGCACGAACACTGGATTTTGAAAAATTACCAGCACGAACACTGGGTTTTGGAAAATTACCAGCATGAACACTGGGTTTTGGAAAATTACCAGCACGAACACTGGGTTTCAAAAAATTACCAATATGAACACCGGGTTTTAAAAAATTACCAATTGATACTGATGGGAGATTTTTAGTCTTCACCGACACTATGACTTGGACAACTAACAGGGCCTCAGGATTTATCCATTATCCTAAATGGGCAACTCAGGTTTGTCCCTTAACCTGAAGGAAAAATGAATTTAATGCAAATGGATGCAAATGTATGTGAATGAATGCATGCAAATGAATGCAAAATGATATAAATGAATGTACATGCGTGCAAAATGAGAGATTTGGTCGATCTTGCCTGCGTACAGGATGTTTTGAAGACAATTTTCAAAATAATGCCCCAGTATAATAGAGAAAGGAAATTTCGGATAAAAAGAAGATAATTGATGTTCGAAGAATGCTCTCCAAAGATAACAATGCAACTGACTTTTGATCGATTCATGAGGGACTCTGAAGAGGGTCATTCCTCATGAAAGGATATTTTGCAAAGAAGGAGAACAAAATGTGGCATCAAGATTGTGAAGAAAATTGATAATTTTATTGATGCATCGAAAGAAAAATGATGAATTAAGGAAAGATAAATGGGATTACATGATAAAGCAAGATGAGAAATGGGAAAATGATGGTGCTGTCAGCTTCTTGAGGAAAAAGCTCAGTCAGGATGACTGGTCCTTCGTTTCATTTTCAACAAGGAGATTCTTATCAATGCAGTCCTGAACAATGTTCTTGAAGATGAAACAATGGTAATATCGTGTCCAACTGCCCGATGGAATTTGCAGAACTGTTCCATGAATCTTCCCATGATCGTGGGAGGATCTGTGTCTCTTGAGAGCTTTATCATTTCTTTGGTCAACATATATTCAAGGATTTCATCAAGAGGCTGCTCTAGAGGAGTAAACTGGCGATCGTCACACCAACCATCCTGCTTTATCTTTTCTTTCTGTTGACTTAATTTTTCATTCTTTTTTGAAGAATTTTCTTTCTTTTGACCCAAATTTTCATTCTACTTTGAAGTCTTTTCTTTATGACCTGTATGATTCCTCTTGCTATTTTTACAGTCACTGCGGCCGACATTGGCGGAGAAGGTGAAATTAGCCTTCTTCTTTGAATCTTGATTATTTTTAACGAGGATGATGCCATCATAGACCCCATTCTCTATTCCCATCTTGAGCCACTCGGCCCGTTTAGTAAGCTCAATGAAAGACTTGGAAGGTGAGGTGGAGGTAAGACCTCTCAAAGGCTGTGAGAAATTGTTCAGAATAATCTAGAGTGTGTGCTCCACTGAGATGGGATTTCTCATTTTGTTGCAAGTACCCCTCTATTTGCAGATGAAGTTTCTAGCTTTCTCATTATCTCATTGCTTTGTATTGTAGAGATGGTTCAGCATTGGCAGCGCTTCGGTGTTGAAAAGGAATCGTTCAATGAACATATTGACCACCTTATCGAATTCCTTCAACTCGATGAGATTGATATGCTCTGAATACCATTTACCAGTCATTCCCTCCAGACTGCGAGGGAAACAAAGGAAGAGAGCTTCATTGTCTTGCTTGAATCGATTGCATTCCACAAAGAACATAGCCAGGTGAGCCTTGGGATCGTTAGTCCCATCAAATTTGACAAATTTATAGGGGAGATCTTTTAGGCTGTCATCCCCGTCTAAACCATCATAGAAATCTTCGCTTGCGAAAATCCTTTTTCCCTTGTCGCGGACTTGCATATCCTTAACCATTTTGAGCATGTTTCTAAGTTGTGACTGGTCAGAGTCATTAGCAGACTGATCTTTTAGCTTATTGGCTTATCCCTGCCCTTGAGTCATCTTATAAAAAGCTTGATGCGCCTCACACTCTTCATTGATGTCACCTCCTGATTCTGCTTCATTGGATGTATCCTCATGTTGGATACACTTCTTGGATATCTTCAACTGTTTATTTAATGTTTGACCCTTGATCTTTTTCTTGGTAGGGATCTTGCTAGAATTGGCCCCTGCTTGCTCTGCCATTATCTTATTCATCATCTTTTGAAACATGGCATACATCTGGGTATCAACATCATTGGCTTGTTGATTTTGTTTACTGGTAGATCGTGGTGAATTCATTTCTTGCTCGCTGTCACTGCTAGGGTGCTGAGGTGACGCTGTTTTCTTCCTGGATCTGGTCTGAACCATTCTTCAATGCCAAAATTCTCTGTAGGACAAAGCGATGGTTTAGATTGAAGCATTTTTGGGAGAAAGGTAAATGATAAAGGAGATATTGAGGATGATGAAGGAGAGAGAAATTTTGGATAGAATTTGGAAGACAAAATTCGAACATTTGAAAAATTGCATGCAGGATAAAGCTGGAAATTCGAGATCTAGAGGAAAGGTAGGAAAAGTGGAAATCGTCTAGACTTTTTTTGAGGAAAAATATAATGTTTTTGAAAATCGTCCACGGTTTTAATAAGGCTGTTGGAAAAATAAATGAGAAATGATGTAAACGGCAAATAAAAGGGAAATGAGAAATAAAGGAGAATGTATTCAATCACATCCTGCACAAACAATTATGCACATACAACACTCTTTAAGAAGTTGACTCTAAATACATCAATTTTGAAATAGTTGTAGGACCCTAATCCTGACTCAAGGCTTAGGTCAGCTGTGTCCAATCATGCTATGTCGATATACTCGAGTCGAGGCTCGACATACGTGGCATAAAGATTCATCTCTAGTTCTAGGCTTGTGTTTTCTCAACATCCTTGAGCGCTTGCCGATATACGTTGGACTATGGCCCTTGGTACGTGGCAGGGGGGCATTAGCCCAAATAAGTGGCCCAATTGTGAGGCTTTGCCCCGAACTGTGGTTCTGGAAGAAAGCCCAACAACGTGAAGACCAGATAGACATAGGTGGGGTGGTTTTTGAAAAATGATCACATGCAGACAAACAGAGGGCTCTAAAATCCTAAAGAGATAGATTTTTGAAAATTTTGAAGAAGAAAACATTGTTCTCAAACAAATCCTAGATTGAGGAGTGTTGTATTTCAGACCTAAGTCTAAGTGAGCATGAATAATTCTCCTCAATATGGTCCTGCCAAACCATACTTAGTCTACATGCAATCCATGTGAGTTGGGTTTGAGTCTAGGCTCCTAGGTTCAAATGATATCAGAAAATAAAGATGACATTTTATAGAGCACGATTTTGACAATTTGAGCTAAGTCAAACACACAATTGATCAGGCGAAGACAGGTCCCCTCACGGTCGCCAAACCTCTTATCATTGCAAAAAAAAAATCCTCCCTTTGTGAGAGAGAAAAACGATTCTGCGAGTCAAACTCGACCAAAGTTTTGAAAATTACTCGCCTCCATTTTGAAAATTTGGGGGAAAATTCCGTGGAATGGGATCCGCCTTTCGGTATGAGGTTCAACCGTTGCTGGCACCTTTACCAGGGCTAATTGAACCAAGAATCAAATGTGTGCTTTCACTAAGTTAAATTATCTAAATGGTGCTCTATTTTCTTAGAATATACAACGAATCAGGCATATGCTATGGAATTTTGAAAAGATGCAAGTTTGAGAAGTATGATGTTTGCTTGGAAAATTGAAATGTGCTTGGAAAATGCTTGAGAAATACTTGGGAAAAGTGATGATTCTGGGAAAATCAAGAATCTCATTGGAAATCAAGAATTGCATTGGAAAATGACTTTTGAAGGGAAAATTGATTCTCACTTTGAGAAAATTGATTTTGAGATTTTAATTACTTTTCCTGGGAAAATTGATTTCTAAAGAGGATTTGAGAATTCTGGGAAAACCAGTTTGACAAATAATTCAAGGATTTTGAGAAAACCGATTTGTGAACTTTGAAAATGAAATTGAGAATGTTAAAACATTGAAAAATCAAGATTTGAACTTGAGAAATACTTGAAATATCATTTAAAAACTCAGAATTTTTGAGAAAATCAATTCCTGAGAAAGACTTAGAAAATTTTGAGAAAATTGATTTCTTTGAAATGGAATTGGGAAATGAGTTTGAAAATGATGCAAATTGAATGAATGAATATGAATTTGAAAGATAACTCTTTAAGGAATTGGGAAAATTCTTTTGAAATTTCGAAAAATGCAGTGCATTTTTTAAGTTAGCCTAAGAGTGTAGGTTGAATGTGACTAATATGAAGATCACATGTCTGGGTTTCATTCGTATTGTGACTATGGCCATAAATATGAATTTCATTGAGTTTGTGAACTCCCTAAGAGCTTGTGTGCATGCCATTCGTGTCAACCATAGTGGATTTGAGAAAAATGTGCATGAATGATATATCAGATATTGAAATTTGCAGAAATTAAACTATATGCAATGTAGTCTTATTTTAAGCAGAAAATGTAACTCTTATTCCAAATATTATACCTGATATTATATTTAATTTAATAAATTAAATAAATAAAAGTCTTCTTCTTGAATATTCCTACAAAACTAGAAAACATGTTAGCACAAAAATATAGGTTTATCTGGATTTATCCAAAAATATTGAAAATTATCAGATATTATTTAGATATAAACCCAATTCATACCCCCTTTGATATAAACATGAGAAATAAATAATAAAATTCAAAAATAAACTTGTAAATTCGAAATTGGAATAAAAATAACCAAAATACCCCTAATGACCTTAAAATCGGTGTTTTCTAAAAGATTTTTTGTAAAATTTGAAAATTTGAAAATTTGAAAATCAAATGAAACAAAATTAAACATAAGATGGTGTAACATGATAATATGCATGAAAATATGGAAAGTTGAAGTTTAGAATTTCAAAATTGAGGTTGAAATGACCAAAATGCATCTGATAACACAACTATGGCCTTGAAACCAGGGTTTTCTGAAATAAATTTTACAAAAAATTGAAATGTGAAATGCAAATGATATTGAAATTAACCCTAATATGATACTATAGGCTTATTCACATGATAAAAACCCTAAAATGGCAAAAATGTCGCATTTAACTTGATTTTTGCTTGATTTTCGTTGTTGAATTTAAAAGTTAACTAACAC
Organism: Nuphar pumila; assembly: GCF_984573655.1. NCBI lineage: Eukaryota > Viridiplantae > Streptophyta > Magnoliopsida > Nymphaeales > Nymphaeaceae > Nuphar > Nuphar pumila. Next base: position 49,519,618 of record NC_143265.1, on the reverse strand, counting down.
ACAATATAAATGAACTTCAAATTACACCAAATTTGGCATGGACACCAATATTAACTCTAAAAACAAAATGGAACTCGAAAATCTATTTTTTTAATATTTTTTTAATATTTTTAAATATTTTTTTAATTAAAAATCCTAAAAATCAAGATTTTGCCTAAAATTCTAAATTTAACCTAATGAAAACTGAATTTTGGGTACTAACCTATCATATAAATTCCCCAAATTTTATGGGGAGACATAAGACAGTTAGGCAAAGATTTTTGCTTTTTACAGATTTTGGTTTTGACCTATGGTCAGAGCTTGACAGCTCCGGCATGTCGGATCAGAATTCAGCGACTCTGGAATTTAAGGCAGACCGAAAGGTTTCAGGAAACATTAAGGGGAAAATAGCAAACAGTATAGAAAATGACTAAAATTTTGGGAGAATGACCCTCACAAATAGATAAACAATTCCTCTTTTGACCATTTTGGGATTAGATGAACGGATTGGACGAACACAGAGGTTTATCAGACCTCTAATTCTAACAAAATCTAACTAACAAGGATTTAGCTACTGAATTTGTAAAATCTAGAAAACTAGGAATCTGAACCTTAAAAATCCTAAAATTCTGAGAAATGACATAGGAGTTCACTAGGAACAACTCCACTGTTTAAAGTTATGACATCCGACCTACGGGTTGAAGCGTCACAACCGCTTAGCGTCGGTCTAGACCCTAACAAGGAGAAATCGAGATTTTCACAAAGGTCTGGAAAATCTGATTTTAAACAGAGGTCAAATCTCTATATAAAAATCACAAAAATTTCATGAAAATAGTAGATCATACCCTGGATCCATTATATTTTTTAGAGGAAGTTTCAGATCCCCCATGATGGTGATCTTGGGCCGACAACTCTGCTAAAATAGGATTCAGAATTTTCAGAGGGTTAAAAACCCGATCTGGAGTCCGATTTATCTAATGGGATTACAAAACCCAAATGGATTCAAATTTTTGGCAGGAAGTCAATAACATGTAAATCTATTTAATATAAAAATTCTAAGATTTATTGAAATAAAATTCTACATTAAATAATGACTGGACCATACTTACAAAATCAAAACCTATAGATTAGCTTGACACACATTAATGGGATTAATGAGATATACTTAAAATAGAAAAACAAACTAAATCATATGCCTAACATACGTACTCTACATGAAAATGAAAACAAAAGATACTCAAGGGTATGAGGTTTTTTTTTTGTTGCTATGAAAATGGAGGATCCGATCCATGCATCGGAGGGATCCTCTCCTTTAGATAGCATTAACCATGAAAATCCTTCGTTGCAAACTCACGAAAATAAACCTTCCAGCCATGTGAATCTAGTTTTGAACAGGATTCACAATGGCATCCTAAAGAGATTATGGGCACAAGAGCTCCTTTTTTTTTATTTTTACCTTGGGAAGGGGACTTGGATTGGCCGTAGAGGAGGTTGCTGCACCTTGATCGAAGTTGTAATGAAGAAGGAGGTGCTGTCGCGGTGTTTGAATGGAGGCAGTTGCTGAAGGTGGTGGCTGAGCGTGAAAGAGGTTGCCTTGATTGCTGGGAGTCGTCTGGAGCAGTTGAAGGTTGAATCGTTAATGAAGATGCTGCAACTTGCATGTGGTCTATTGACGGCTGCAAGGTTGGAGGTGGCTGCAACTATTGAAGGGGGGAAGTTGCAATGGCTGAAGGAGGTTGGTGTTGGCTGGAGCCAACGGCGGAGCTTTCTAGTGGTGGTGCAGCTGCTGGCTACAAGGAGCTGCTTCAAGGCTGTTGATGGTGGTGGCCACCAATGGTTGAAGGTTGCAAGGAAGAGGTGGTGATGGGGTTGCTATGTAGGGAAGAGAGAGAGAGAGAGAGAGGAGCCCCAAAAACTTTTAGTCGTGTGATGTTCTTCCCAAAATTCCAAATGACAGAGAGGTGCTAATGAAAGAGAGGAGAGGTGTACGTGAATGGGTTGGAGTAAGTAGGGAAAGAAGGAAAGAAAGGGAAGAAAAGAAAAATGATAGAAGAAAGAAAGAAGGAAGAAAGATAAGAAGAAAAGGAGGAGGGAAGTGTGTTGTATGTGAATGAGAAGGATAGGGAGGAAAGAGAAGGAAGAGAAAGAAAGAAGGAAAAAGGGGAGGAAAGAAAAGAAGAAAAGAAAGAAGAGGAAGAGAAGGAAAAAAGAGAAAGGAAAGAAAATGAGGGAAAAAAATGAAAGAGATGAGAGGGTTGGCCGACCCCCTTGTGGGTCCTACATCTAAACAAATAAAATAAAAATATCAAAGAAAAATAGAAGAAAAATGAATAAAAAGAATTTTTTTTTATTAAAATGAAATAAGAATGGTGAAAACATCTTGGAGTGGGCCCACTTTTTCAATTTTGAAATTCATTTTGAAAGTCATAGGGGTAGAATGGTCTCTTAGAAAAAATTTGGATGAAATGAGCTATGTTTGATAGTTTTTGAAACGAGCTCAGAATTTGAAGTTTCATACCCCGTTACGAAGCAAATCCAATTTAGAATTTGAAATTTTGAGTTTGAAAAAAATCCACATTATTTTCTTGGGGAAAATATTTCCAAATTTAGAATCCTGGGGGTAAAAATGTCAATTTTGGAAACCCAAGGTTTGAAATTGATTTTTAAAAACTTTAAAACTCAAATCTGGATTAGAATTTTCAAAACTGGAGTTCTGGATCTCGAAAATCAAATCAAATGAAATGAAATGTGATGAAATGTTACGAAATGATGATAAATGGTATGAAATGCCATACAAAATGCTAACCCTAAATGAAGAATTTTGGATACTAGACCTCGATTGACAGTTGTTCCAGTTCAGAAAGTGGTAAAATTAATAAAAATTGGAAAAATGGTTTAAGAAATGGTTTTTGTCATTGCCGAGCTAGAGTGACACTGAAAATTGAGGTTTAAGCTGGTTTGAACTGAAATGAATTGGACTGTGCTGGGTTCTAGGGTTTCAGAACTCAACTGGACTGACAAGACACTGACTCAACAAAACTCCTGGACTGAATTGTCAAGAAAAATTGCCATTTTTAGAGAAATGGTGAGAAATGTTCACTCGAGTGAAGTAAATTGTGGACCATAGCTGGGTTTGAGCTGGAACAAAGATCAGTAACACTGAGATGAACTAAAACTGGAGCTCAAACACTAGCTCAACTGACAGGACTCAGCTCTATTCCAGCTGAAAGAGCTGAAATGGGCTCCTGGACACTTGGAAGTAGTTTTGAACTGAAAATGGATCACTTGAACTTCTGGTGAGCTCTAGCTAGACTCAAAGGAATATGACTAACTAAGAATGACTGACTCACAGATAATTGGCTTGGATTTGAGCGAGAAATGGGCTCATTTCTAAAGAAATGATCCCATTTTGGCATAAATGGTAAAAAATGAACTTGACCTACTCAACGTGAGCTCAGGTGAGCTTGAAATGACTGACATTCTAACTGTTCTGAGCATGAGAATGAGCTTGGTCGACTCTGAATGATAGGGCTCTAGGATGACCCAGGGATAAAATAGTAATTTTCGTAATAAAAGTGTGTAAAATGATAGTTTTCTAAGACAGACTCGGGGTTTGACTCCTACACTGACCTACCAGGGTTGGCATCCACACGAGGGGTGTGTCTGAGAATGGATGAGAAAAAATTGGGGTGTTTACAGATGCCCATCTTTGCTGCTAAGCCGGCTTGAGGGCGAGCTTAGTTGCAAAGAAAAATACACCAAATTTGGGCTATAAAAATGCCCCAGTTAGAAGGATCTGACTGGATATGAAGATTAGCCCTTTTGAGAATGATAGATATGAAAATGAAGAAGAAAGATTTACTTCAAAGAAGTGAAGCTCAAGTTTTGCCCTTAACCTCGATGAGACAGAAAATACCTCATGTAGAAACGAGGCTAAGGCTTGACCGTTAACCTGTCCGAGAAATGGGAATGATAAGTTGGATGGAAATAAGACAAATTTCTTGAAGAGGAATATGGAAACCCTTTCGACAACGCGAAAGGCAAAAAACATGATCCAAGGAAAAGGGCGATTCTTTCGACAACGCAAAAGATGAATTCTTTCGACAACATGAAAGATGACAAAGGTGATCCAAAAAGAGCAAGGAGATTCTTTCAACAACGTGAAAGATGAATAAGGCAATCCAAAAAGAGCAAGGTGATTCTTTCGTCAACGCGAAAGATGATTAAGGCGATCCAAAGGAGCAAGGCGATTCTTCTGACAATGCGAAAGATGAATAAGGTGATCCAAAAGAGCAGGGTGATTCTTTTGGCAACGTAAAAGATGAATAAGGCGATCCAAAAAGAGCAAGGCGATTCTTTCAACAACGCGAAAGATGACAAAAGCGATTCTTTTGACAACGCGAAAGATGAATTTTTTCGACAACGCGAAAGATGACAAAGGCTATCTAAAGGAACAAGGCAATTCTTTCGACAACGCGAAAAATGACAAAGGCTACTCTCTCAAGGACGCAAAAAGTGATGCTAGAATGTATCAAAACCGGCATCGAGCTTTTTACTTCATGTCAAGATAGTAAGAAAATATTGTCAAAATGTTAAAAATTATTTGTTGATTCAAAATACTCAAAAATGATGTATATCGGTGCAAAAATATTTCCTCTTTTCTACCCAAAGTATTACCTCCAATTGGGCTAACTCCGTATAATCAAGATTCAAATTCAAATTGCTTGTGATTGGCTTTCTTTCAAGGAAGCTATTAATTTCCGTGATATGAACAGAAAATAGGATATTCTTGATATTGTGAAAGCGATTGGTGAAAGGACATTGATAAAAGAATTTCACAAAATTAAAGAAGGTTCTTGGCAGATTCGGCAGTTTGATATCCTGGATTTTTCTCATGATGATCTTTTTGCATTCTTTTTGTGACATTGAGCTTTCTTGGGTTTTTTAGGAGTTTATTACATCATCTTTCATTTTGAAGATGTCCTGACTTTTTTCTCTCTTCTCTTTTTTTTTTGGAAGGGTACGTCACAAACTCCTTCTACTTATAGATATTCTGATCCTTCTTTGTCTCAGGAATTATATTGATGATATTGTCTCTTTGGTATAAAATCTCTTGATGATAGCAGAAATCAAATATTTTTTAGGGGTTTTCAGGAGATTCATCACATTCGCCTTCAACTTGGCGGTCATCTGAACTTTCCCTAGAAGGATCTGTCACAAACTTCTTCATCTTGGAGATGACTTAAATCTTCTTTGGCCCCGAGGGTCTAACTCATCCACCAGCCTTCAATTTGACAATGATTGAGAGATCCCTTTTGCAGATATTTGATTGCAGCTTAAATGATTGAGGAGATAAGAAAATTGAGTAGATTTTTCTATATCACCCAAGATATTTTGACTGCCTTATTTTCCAAGAATGATCTTTAAAAATGTGCCATTGACTGCGATCAATATAGATCACTTATGGCTTTGCAACAACATTGAATTTTCTTTGTTGGCCATATCGAGGATCTATTCTTCATCCTTTTGGTTGGCCCATAGAAAGATTTTGAATTTTGAATCCTTTTTCGCAAAAGCTTTGTCCTTTTGGAAGTAATACTAAAGGTAATTTTGAGGTAATTCTTTATGCAATAAAGGTTTTGAGATCAACAACTGTTCTTCATGACACATTGGCAAAATATTCTTGGAATCTTTGGTGAAAGAAATTGCTTGATATCTGAGTTAACCCATCAGTGAGATTCTGGATGAAAGTCCAACACGAACCTAAACTCTAAAGGTAAATCCAATACAAAATTGGAATTCTGAAGGTAAGTCCTAGCACAATGCTGGATTTTGAAGGTAAGTCCAACTCAGAGGTTGGTTTTGAAAGAACGACTGAGTCGAAACTCAGATCCTGTAACGAAGACTGAAAAATTTGAGTCGGAACATGAGTCTTTAAAGGAAAACTAGAAAGTTTGATTTTGAAGGAAAGAAAATTCAAGTTGAAACTCAAATCTTCGAAGAAAAAACTAGACCCATTCGGATTTAAAGGAAAGAAAATTCGAGTTAGAACTCGAATCCTAAAGGAATGACTAGAAAATTTAGAAGGAAAGGAAATTCGAGTCGGAACTCAAACCCTAAAGGAAAAACTTATCCAATTTAGATTTAAAGGAAAGGAAATTCGAGTCGGAACTCGAATTCTAAAGGAAAAACTAGAAAGATCAGAAGGAAAAGAAATTTGAGTCAGAACTCAAACCCTAAAGGAAAAACTTATCCAATTTGGATTTAAAGGAAAGGAAATTCGAGTCGGAACTCTAATTTTGAAAGAAAAACTAAGAAGTTCAGAAGGAAAGAAAATTCAAGTCGAAACACGAACCCTAAAGGAAAAACTTATCCAATTCGGATTTAAAGAAAAGGAAATTCGAGCCGGAACTTGACACCTTAAGGGAAAACTGGAAAGTTTAGAAGGAAAGGAAATTCGAGTCGGAACTCGAACCCTAAAGGAAAAACTAGACCAATTTGGTTTTAACGAAAAGAAATTCGAGTAGGAACTCGAACTCTAAAAGAAAAGAAAACTGGAAAATTCAAAAGGAAAGAAAATTCGAGTCGGAACTCGAATCCTGAAGGAAAAGTAGATCAATTTGGAAGGAAAAGAAATTCGAGTCGAAACTCGAATCCTGAAGGAAAAGTAGATTAATTTGGAAGGAAAAGAAATTCGAGTCGAAACTCGAATCCTAAATGAAAAGTAGATCAATGTGGACACTGGATTTTAAAGTGTACCAGTGTGAACATCGGATTTTGAAAATGAACCAATACAAGCACTATGTTTTGAAAAATTTCTAGTACGAACGCTGGGTTTTGGAAAATTACCAGTACGAACACTGAGTTTTGAAAAATTACCAGCACGAACACTAGGTTTTTGGAAAATTACCAGCATGAACACTGGGTTTTGAAAATTTACCAGCACGAACAATGTGTTTTTAAAAAATTACCAGCACGAACACTGGGTTTTGAAAATTTACCATCACAAACACTGGATTTTAAAAAATTACCAGCACGAACACTAGATTTTGGAAATTTACCAGAACGAACACTGGGTTTTGGAACATTACCAGCATGAACACTGGGTTTTGAAAAATTACTAGCACGAACACTCGGTTTTGGAAAATTACCAGCACAAACTCTGGGTTTTGAAAAATTTCCAGCACGAACACTAGGTTTTGGAAAATTACCAGCATGAACACTGGGTTTTGAAAAATTACCAGCACGAACACTGGGTTTTGAAAAATTATCAATTGATTCTGATGGGAGATTTTCAGTCTTCACCGTCACTATGACTTGGATAACTAACGGGGCCTCAGGATTTATCCGTTATCCTGAATGGGCAACTCAGGTTTATCCCTTAACCTGAAGGGGAAATGAATTTGATGCAAATGGATGCAAATGTATATGAATGAATGCATACAAATGCAAATGAATGCAAAATAATATAAATGGATGTAGATGCATGCAAAATGAGAGATTTGTTTGATCCTGCCTGCATACAGGATGTTTTGAAGACAATTTTCAAAATAATGCCCTAGTATAATAGGGGAAGAAAATTTTGGATAAAAAGAAGATAATTGACGTTCGAAGAATGCTCTCCGAAGATAAAAAAGCAACTGACTTTTGATTGATTCATGAGGTACTTTGAATAGGGTCATTCCTCATAAAAGAAGATTTTGTAGAGAAGGAGAATAAAAGGTGGTATCAAGATTGTGAGGAAAACTATTAATTTTATTGATGCATCGAAGAAAAAATGACAAATTAAGGAATGATAAATGGGATTACATGATAAAGCAAGATAAGAAATGGAAAAATGTTGGCACTATCAACTTCTTGAGGAAAAAGCCCAGTCAGGATGACTGGTCCTTCGTTTTATCTTCAACGAGAAGATTCTTATCAATGCAGTCCTGAACAATGTTCTTGAAGATGAAACAATGGTCAGTATCGTATCCTACTTCCCGATGAAATATGCAGAACTGTTCCATGAATCTTTCCATGATCGTGAGAGGTTCTGTGGCTCTTGGGAGCTTTACCATTTCTTTGGTCAACATATATTCAAGGATTTCATCGAGAGGCTGCTCAAGAGGAGTAAACTGGCGATCGTCATCCCAACCATCCCGCTTTATCTTTTCTTTCTGTTGACTCAATTTTTCATTCCTTTTTGAAGACTTTTCTTTCTGTTGACCCAATTTTTCATTCTGTTTTGAAGTCTTTTTTTTTTACCTGTATGATTGCTCTTGCTATTTTTGCAGTCACTGCGGCCGACATTGGCGGAGAAGGTGAAATTAGCCTTCTTCTTTGAATCTTGATTATTTTTTACGAGAGTGATGCCATCATAGACCCCATTCTCTATTCCCATCTCGAGCCACTCGGTCCGTTCAGTAAGCTTAATGAAAGACTTGGAAGGCGAGGTGGAGATAAGACCTCTGAAAGGCTGTGAAAAATTGTTCAGAATAATCTGGAGTGCGTGCTCCTCTGAGATGGGATTTTTCATTTTGTTGCAAGTGCCCCTCCACTTGCAGATAAAGTTTCTAGCTTTCTCATTATCTCTTTGCTTTGTATTGTAGAGATGGTTCAGCGTTGGCAGTGCTTCGGTGTTGAAAAGGAATCGTTCAATTAACATATTGACCACCTTATCAAATTCCTTCAACTCTATGGGATTGATGAGCTCTGAATATCATTTAGTTGTCGTTCACTCCAGACTATGAGGGAAACAAATGAAGAGAGCTCGATTGTCTCTCTTGAATCGATTGCATTCCGCAAAGAACATAGTCAGGTGAGCCTTGAGATCGTCGGTCTCATCAAATTTGACAAATTTACGAGGGAGATCTTCTAGGCTGTTATCCCCATCTAAACCATCATAGAAATCTTCGCTTGTGAAAATCCTTTTTCTCTTATCGCGGGCTTGCAGATCCTTAACCATTTTGACTACGTTTTTGAGTTGTGACTGGTCAGAGTCATTAGCAGACTGATCTTTTAGCTTATTGGCTTACCTTTGCCCTTGAGTTATCTTATAAAAAGCTTGCTGAGCCTCACACTCTTCATCGATGTCACCTCCTGATTCTGCTTCATCGGATGTATTCTCATGTTGGATACACTTCTTGGATATCTTCAACTGTTCTTCAATGTTCGGCCCTTGATATTTTTCTTGGCAAGGATCTTATCGGAACTAGCCCCTGCTTGCTCTGCCATCATCTTATTCATCATCTTTTGAAACATGGCATACATCTGGGGATCAACATCATTGGCTTGTTGATTTTGTTTTCTGGCAGATCATGGCGAATTCATTTCTTGCTCGCTGTCACTGCTAGGGTGCTGAGGTGATGTTTTCTTCTCAGATCTAGTCTGAACCATTTTTTAATGCTAAAATTCTCTGCAGGACAAAGGGATGGTTTAGATTGAAGAATTTTTGGGAGACAGGTAAATGGTAAAGGAGATATTGAGGATGATGAAGGAGATAGAAATTTTCGATAGAATTTGTAAGACAAAATTCGAACATTTGAAAAATTGCATGCAGGATAAAGCTAGAAATTCGAGATCTAGAGGAAAGGTAGGAAAAGTGGAAATCGTCTAGACTTTTTTTGAGGAAAAATATAATGTTTTTTAAAATCGTCCAGGGTTTTAATAAAGCTGTTGGAAAAATAAATGAGAAATGATGTAAACGGCAAATAAAAGGGAAATGAGAAATAAAGGAGAATGTATTCAATCACATCTTGCACAAACAATTATGCACATACAACACTCCCTAAGAAGTTGACTCTAAATACATCAATTTTGAAATAGCTGTAGGACCCTAATCCTGACTCAAGGCTTAGGTCAGCTGTGTCCAATCATGCTATGTCAATATACTCGAGTTGAGGCTCGATATACGTGGCATAAAGATTCATCTCTAGTTCTAGGCTTGTGTTTTCTCAACATCCTTGAGCGCCTGCAGATATACGTTGGACTATGGCCCTTGGTACGTGGCAGGGGGGCGTTAGCCCAAATAAGTGGCCCAATTGTGAGGCTTTGCCCTGAACTGTGGTTTTGGAAGAAAGCCCAACAACATGAAGACCAAATAGACATAGGTGGGGTGGTTTTTGAAAAATGATCACATGCAGACAAACAGAGGGCTCTAAAATCCTAAAGAGATAGATTTTTGAAATTTTTGAAGAAGAAAACATTGTTCTCAAACAAATCCTAGATTGAGGAGTGTTGTATTTCAGACCTAAGTCTAAGTCAGCATGAATAATTCTCCTCAATATGGTCCTACCTAACCATGCCTAGTCTACATGCAATCCATGTCAGTTGGGTTCGAGTCTAGCCTCCTATGTTCACATGATATCAGAAAATAAAGTTGATATTTTTTAGAGCATGATTTTGACAATTTGAGCTAAGTCAAGCACACAATTGATCAGGCGAAGACAAGTCTCATCACGGTCCCCAAACCTGTTATCATTGCAAAAATGTTCCCCTCCCTCTGCGAGAGAGAGAAACGATTCTGCGAGTCAAACTCAACCAAAGTTTCGAAAATTACTCGCCTCTGTTTTAAAAATTTATGAGAAAATTCTGTGGAATGGGATCCGGCTGTCGGTACGAGGTTCAACCGTTCCAGACACCTTTACCAAGGGTAATTGAACCAAGGATCAAATGTGTGCTTTGACTAAGTTAAATTATCTAAATTGTGCTCTATTTTCCTAGAATGCACAAAGAATCAGGCATGTGCTATGAAATTTTGAAAAGATGTAAGTTTGAGAAGTATGATGTTTGCTTGGAAAATTGAAATGTGCTTGGAAAATGCTTGAGAAATACGTGGAAAAAGTGATGATTCTGGGAAAATCAGGAATTGCATTGGAAAATGACTTTTGAAGGGAAAATTGATTCACAGGAAAACTTGGACTTTGAGAAAATCGATTTTGAGATTTGAATTACTTTTCCTGGGAAAATTGATTTCTAAAGAGGATTTGAGAATTCTAGGGAAAACCAGTTTTAGAAATAATTCAAGGATTTTGAGAAAATCGATTTGTGAACTTTGAAAATGAAATTGAGAATGTTAAAACTATGAAAAATCAGGATTTGAACTTGCGAAATACTTGAAATATCCTTTGAAAACTCAGAATTTTTGAGAAAATTAATTTATGAGAAAGACTTAGAAAATTTTGAGAAAATTGATTTCTTTGAAATGGAATTGGAAAATGAGTTTGAAAATGATGCAAATTAAATGAATGAATATGAATTTGAAAGATAATTCTTTGAGAAATTGAGAAAATCCTTTTGAAATTTGAAGAAATGCAGTGCATTTTTGAAGTTAGCCTAAGAGTATAGGTTGAATGTGGCTAATACGAAGATCACAAATCTGAGTTTCATTCATATTCTGACTATGGACATAAATATGAATTCCACCGACTTTGTAAACTCCCTAAGTGCTTGTGCGTGTGCTATTTGTGTCAACTATAGTAGATTTGGGAAAAATGTGCATGAATGATATATCAGATATTGAAATTTGCAGAAATTAAACTATATGCAATGCAATCCTATTCTAAGCAGAAAATGTAACTCTTATTCCAAATATTACATCTGATATTACATTGAATTGAATAAAATAAATAAATAAAAGTCTTCTTCTTGAATATTCCTGCAAAACTAGAAAACATGTTAGCACAAAACTGTAGGTTTATCTGGATTTATCCGAAAATATTAGAAATTATCGGATATTATTCAAATATAAACCCAATTCATGCCCCCTTTGATATAAACATGAGAAAAAAGTAATACAATTCGAAAATAAACTTGTAAATTCGAAATTAGAATAAAAATGACCAAAATACCCCTGATGACCTTGAAATTAGGGTTTTCTAAATTTTTTTTTGTAAAATTTGGAAATTTGAAAATCAAATGAAACATAATTAAACATAAGATGATGTAACATGATAATATGCATGAAAATATGGAAAATTGAAGTTTGAAATTTCGAAATTGAGGTTGAAATGACCAAAATGCCCCTAATAACAAGACTATGGCCTTGAAACTAGGGTTTTCTGAAATAAATTTTGCAAAAAGTTGAAATGTAAAATGAAAATGATATTGAAATTAAGCCTAATATGATACTATAGGCTTATTCACATGATAAAAACCCTAAAATGGCAAAAACATCATAAAATATTGAATTTAACTTGATTTTTGCCTTTGAATTTAAAAGTTAACTAACACACAAGGTAAATGAACTCCAAATTATACCAAATTTGTCATGGACACCTATACTAACCCTAAAAACATAATGGAACTCGAAAATTTATTTTTTTGAGATTTTTTTAATAAGCAAATTAATTAAAAATCCTAAAAATCAAAATTTTTCCTAAAATTCTAAATTTAACCTAATGAAAACTGAATTTTGGGTACTAACTTACCATAGAAATTCTCCAACTTTTATGGGGTGACAGAGGACAGTTAGGCAAAGATTTTTGCCGTTTACAGATTTTGGTTTTGACCTATGGTCGGAGCTTGACAACTCTGGCAAGTTGGATCGGAATCTGGCGACTCTGGAATTTAGGGCAGACTGACAGGTTTTGGAAAAAATTATGGGGAAATAGCAATTAGTGTGGAAAATGACTGAAATTTTGGTAGAATGGCCCTAACAAACAGAAAAACAATTCCTATTTTGACTGTTTTGGGATTAAATGAATGGATTGGATGAACACAAAGGTTTATCATACCTCTAATTCTGAAAAAATCTAGCTAACAGGGATTTAGCTACTGAATTTGTAAAATCTAGAAAGCTAAGAATCTGAACCTTAAAAATCCTAAAATTCTGCGAAATGACAAAGGAGCTCACTAGAAACAACTCCACTGTTGAAAGTTTTGACATACGACCTACGGATTGAAGCGTCACAACTGGTTAGGGTCGGTCTAGACCCTGACAAGGAGAAATCAAGATTTTCACAGAGGTCTGGAAAATATGATTTTCAACAAAGGTCAAATTTCTTTATAAAAATCCCCAAAATTGCATGAAAATAGTATATCCTACTTTGTATCCACTGTATTTTTTATAGGAAGATTCGGATCTTCCATGGGAGAGATCTTGGGCCGACAACTATGCTAAAATAGGATTCAAAATTTCCAAATGGTTAAAAACCCCATCTGAAGTCTGATTTATCTAATGGGGTTACAAAACCCAAATGGATTCAAATTTTTGGCAGGAAATCAATAACATGTAAATATATTTAATATAAAAAATCTAAGATTTATTGAAATAAAATTCTACATCAAATAACGACTGGACCATGATTACAAAATCAAAACCTATAGATTAACTAGACACACATTAATGAGATTAATGAGATATACTTAAAACAGAAAAATAAACTAAATCATATGCCTAACATACATACTCTACATGAAAATGAAAACAAAAGATACTCAGGGGTATGAGGTTTTTTTTATTGCTATGAAAAGAGAGGATTCGATCCATGCATCAGAGGGATCCTCTCCTTTAGATACCATTAACCACGAAAATCCTTTGTTGCAAACTCACGAAAATAAACCTTCCAGCCATGTAAATTCAGTTTTGAACTGGATTCACAGTGGCATCCTAAAGAGATTATGGGCACAAGAGCACCTTTTTTTTATTTTTTTAGTTTTACCATGGGAAGGGGACTTGGATCGGCTGTAGAGGAGGTTCCTGCACCTTGATATGGGCTGAAACGGGAACTGCTGCTTCGAAGTTGTAATGGAGAAGGAGGTGTTGTCATGGTATTCAAATGGAGTTAGCTGTTGAAGGAGGTGGCTGAGCATGAAAGAGGTTGCCTTGATTGTTGGGCGCCGACTGAAGCAGTTGAAGGTTGAATCTTTAATGAAGATGATGCAACTTGCATGTGGTGTGTTGACGGCTGAAAGGTTGGAGGTGGCTGCAACTATTGAACGGGGGAAGCTGCAATGGCTGAAGGAGGTTGGTGTTGGCTGGATCCAAAGGGGGAGCTTGCTAGTGGTGGCGCAGCTGCTGGCTGCAAGGAGATGCTTCAAGGCTGCTGAAGGTGGTGGCCACCAATGGTTGAAAGTTGCAAGGAAGAGGTGGTGATGGGACTGCTGTGTAAGGAAGTGAAGAGAGAGAGAGAGAAGCCCCAAAAACTTTTAGCCGTGTGATGTTCTTCCCAAAATTCCAAGAAAAAATAGGTAATAATAGGAGATAGACTTAGGGTTTAGAGGGGCTAATGAAAGAGAGGAGAGGTGTACATGAATGGGCTGGAGTAAGTAGGGAAAGAAGGAAAGAAAGGGAAGAAAGAAGGAAAGAAAAGGAAAAAAAGAAAAAGGAAAGAAGAAAGAAAGAAGGAAGAAAGAGAAAAAGAAAAGGAGGAGGGAAGTGTGTTGGACGTGAATGAGAAGGAGAGGGGGGAAAGAGAAGGAAGAAAGAAAGAGAAGGAAGAAAAAGAAAAGGAAAGAAAGAAAGAAAAGAAGGAAAGAAAAGAAGAAAAGAAAGAAGAGGAAGAGAAGAAAAAAAGGAGAAAGGAAAGAAAAGGAGGAAAGAAAATGAAAGAGAGGAGAGGGCTGGCCGACCCCTTGTGGGTCCCACATCTAAACAAATAAAATAAAAATATTGAAGAAAAATAGAAAAAAATGAATAAAAAGAAAAGATTTTTTTTATTAAAATGAAATGAGAATGGTGAAGCCATCTTGAAGTGGGCCCACTTTTTCAATTTTGAAATTCATTTTGAAAGTCATATGGGTAGAATGATCTCTCAGAAAAATTCTGGATGAAATGAACTATTTTTGGCAGTTTTTGAAACGAGCTAAGAATTTGAAGTTTCATACCCGTTGCAAAGCAAATCCAGTTTAGAATTTGAAAATTTGAGTTTGAAAGAAATCCGTATTGTTTTCTCAAGGAAAATATTTCCAAATTTAGAATCCTAGGGGTAAAAATGTCAATTTTGGAAACCTAGGGTTTGAAATTGATTTTTGAAAACTTTAAAACTCAAATCTGGATTGGAATTTTCAAAACTGGAGCTCTGGATCTCGAAAATGAAATGAAATGTTATGAAATGATGAGAAATGATATGAAATGCCATACAAAATGCTAACCCTAAATGAAGAATTTTGGATACTCGACCCCGATTGACAGTTGTACCAGTTCAAAAAGTGGTAAAATTAATAAAAATGGGCAAAATGGTTCAAGAAATGGTTTTTGTCTCTGCTGAGCCAGAGTGACACTGAAAATTAAGGTTTGAACTGAAATGAACTGGATTGAGTTGGGTTCTAGGATTTCAGAACTCAACTGGACTGACAAGACACTGACTCAACTAAATTCCTGGACTGAATTGTCAAGAAAAGCTGCCATTTTTAGAGAAACGGTGAGAAATGGTCATTGGAGTGAAGTGAATTGCGGACCAGAGTTAGGTTTGAGCTGTAACAAAGATCAGTAACACTGAGATGAACTAAAACTGGAGCTCAAACACTAGCTCAACTGATTGGACTCAGCTCAATTCTAGCTGAAAGAGCTGAAATGGGCTAAAATGGGCTTCTGGACACTTAGAAGTAGTTTTGAACTGAAAATGGAGCACTTGAACTTCTAGTGAGCTCTAGCTAGACTCAAAGGAATATGACTGACTGGGAGTGACTGACTCGGAGACAATTGGCTTGGATTTGAGCGAGAAATGAGCTCATTTCTGAAGAAATGATCCCATTTTGGTAGGAATGGTAAAAAATGAACATGACCTGCTCACTGTGAGCTCAGGTGAGCTTGAAATGACTGACATTCTAACTGTTCTGAGCTTGAGAATGAGCTTGGTCAACTCTGAATGACAGGGTTCTAGGATAACCCAGGGGTAAAATAGTAATTTTTCTAATGAAAGTGTGTAAAATGGTAGTTTTTTAAGACAGACTCGGGGTTTGACACCTACACTAACCTACCAAGGTTGGCATCCACATGAGGGGTGTGTCTGAGAATGGATGAGGAAAATTTGGGGTGTTTACATGCACCCTTCGACTAATATCGATTCTTCGAGTGTGAAGTGAGTCAACTCTTGGTACAAGAAAGCGAGTGTAGTCATGGCTATCGAGAGGCGGCTGGTCTATCGACTTCCCCACCTTCGCAGGAGTTGAACTATCCTGATATTCATATAATTCTGTCCATAGAGAAAGAAGGTCAGTCCTACAATGCATAAGACCATTGCGTGCTGAATTCTTTCTCGAGCTGTTCTGAATAGTGAGTTGACTTCTTCATATGTCCCGTACTGACATGAGAGTTCAAGCAAATCCACATATTCATTCCTATCTGCTTCAATCAGTAGCCAAGATCTACGTCCTGTCATGCGGGCTAAGACATCTCGGGGATCTAGACCCTTGACATTAATCAAGAATTGTTGCTCCAATGGATCTCCAGGCTGACCGGCTGGCTTGGGTAATCCCATGATCTCTGAAAAAAATTCATCCATCAGCAGGGTCATCTCTCTCCACGGAAACCAGAAAGTACAAGTGCGCGGATTCCACCACTCTGCCAATGCATGGATCAGATTATCGTTGATAGTCTGCTTTCCCACTGCTGATGCCAATTCTAACCCACAATCGCTCAGATGGTTTGGAAACATACGAGAGAAGGTTTTGAGCTAGGAATAATACCACTGGGGAATGAAGGATCCAGCGCTGAGAGTTCAATGCTTAGGAAGACCTTGCCGCACCTCGTAGGAGATGTGGCCTTCAGGAAAGATAGAGTCGAGTTGACTGGATGCCATCAGACTGAAAAACAAGGGAAAATTGGAATAAGATTTAGGAAAATATAGGAATTTTAAAAAATTGTAGGCAACATAAAATGAAGTTGGAAACTCGAGATCCAGAGGAACGAAAGGATGGAAAATCACCTGAAGTTTTGAGAAAAAATGGATAATTTGGGAAAATTGTCCTAGGTTTTGAAAAAAATAAGAGGAAATATTTTATGAAAATGAAAGATGAGGATATTTTGAAAAAATTGTTCAATATTTTTGTGAAAATTAGAAAAATATGGGAAAATAAAAGGGAAAATGAATACGATACATTCAATCACGTCTTGCACAAACAATTATGCACATACACTCTAAGAAGCTGACTCTAAATGCATCAATTTAAAAATGGTTGTAGGACCCTAATCCTGACTTTAGGCTCAAATCATCTGTGTCCAATCATGCTATGCCGATATACTCGAGTCGAAACCCAAAGTACGTGGCATAAAAATTCATCTCCGGTTCTAGGCTTGTGTTTTCCCATCATCCTTGAGCATCTTCCAATATACTTTGGACTATGACCCTTGGTACGTGGCAGGGGGGCATTGTAAACACCCCAAATTTTCACCCTCATCCAGTGTTTACATTTCATGTGTCACTGCATGCATTTGACATGTCATTTCATTGCATTGCATAGCATTGAATGTTATTGCATCTCATTATCGAGATCCAGAACTCGTGTTTTCAAAATATTAAATCCAGATTCAAGTTTTAAAAACCTTTCTTTCGAAATCAATTTCAAAACCTTGGTTTTAAATCGATATTTTTTTTGTCATTTGTCAACCCCCAAGATCTTATATTTCAAAATGTTTTCCTCAGAAAACAATCTGGATTCGTTTGAAACTCAATTTCAATTGATCTCAATTCTCATATGAGCCCCATTTAGATGGTGTCACTTTTGGATACTTTTATTCGTCAAAAATCTCAAAAATTTTAGAGTCCTAGTTGGATCAGGACTCTATCTTTTTATCTTTTTGAATCTTTTCAAAACTCTATTCTGATTTTAAACCAGTTGTGGTCATATCCTCACATTTTTGTTATTTTGGTCAAAATTTTAGAGTCCTAGTTGGATCAAGACTCTTTTTCCAGAGTCCTAGTTGGATCAGAACTCTACTTTTTACTACCCTTTTTACCTATTTTTGAGAAAACCTATCAAAATCTTTCATTTTGGCCGAAATCTCAGAGTCCTAGTTGGATTAGGATTTTTTTTCAAGAATCCGAGTCAGATTAGGACTCTTCTTCAGATTTTCAGTCGCATTAGGACTCTATCTTTCGTAGCTATTTTCAATCAAATCTTTTAAAATCTTTTGAAAGGAGTCAAAAACTCAGAGTTTTAGTCAAACCAGGACTCTATTCAAAGAGTCCTAGTTGGACAAAGACTTCGACCCTGATTTCAATTTTGAAAGAATCTTGCCAAAATCTCTTTATTTATCTTTTCAAATTTCAAAATTATTATACCTTTATCATAGAATTTCAAAATTCTAGGATTTTATCCCAGAGTCCTGATCGAATCAGAACTCTATCTTGAGTTCATTTTCTCACTTCATTTTCACTGGTTTTCAAAAGTTTCTTTTAAAATCTCTTCATTTTCTATTTAGAAAACCAAAAATTCTCAGAGTCTAGTCGAATTAGGACTCTGAACCGGACTTCAATTTTATCTTATTTTCAACTGTTTTTCAAAATTCTTTCATTTATTTTCTCAGAAAATACAAAATTCTGAGAGTCCTAGTCCAGTTAGGAGTCTATTCTGAAGTTTGTTTTCACTTTCATTTTTATCCATTTCCATTTTTTTTCAAAAATTAGGTCATTTTGCAGAGTTCTAATTGGTTCAAGACTCTATTTCAGAGTTTTGGTTGAGTTAGGACTCTAACCCTGACTGTATTTTTCAACTTATTTTACCAGTTTTGATGAAATCTTTCAAAAAACTTCTTCATTTGACTTTCAAAATTCTAACATCTCAAAGTTGTAATTGGTTCAGGACTCTGATCCAAAGTTTTAGTTCACTTAGAACTCTGTTTTCAAAACCTTTGAATTTCACCTGTTGATTTTAACACCTTTTTCAAAGCCATTTTCAGTCTTTATTTTAATTTTTTTTAAAACTTCGGTGTGGGGCCCACTCAGTTGGTGCCATATCTGAAGGAGTTCTAACTCAGTCAGAACTCTGTGCCATTTCAAAACTTTCAATTTCAAGTTTATTTTGAATATCTTTTGAGAAAACTGCTTATTTTCAAGTTTTAAAATTGCTTTTTGAAAAACCTAATGGGGCCCACTCGAGGTGGTGCCACATTTAATAAAATCAGGGTTAGCTTAGGGTTAGTCAGTGTCTTAGTTAGGTTAGGAATCTAGAAGAGTCCAAATTTGATTTTAAAAGTCATATTTTTACTTTAGATTTTAACCTTAATTTTAAAGTTTTAAATTAAGGTTTTTGAAAAATGCCAAGTGGTGCCACATTTGGGAAGTTCCCTAAAACATTAACAAGTTTAATTAGGGTTAGTTAAAGTCCCTTTAGGGTTAGAAAGCCACCAAAAATCCTCCTCCTCATTTAGCCTATCTTGATAAACTCCAAAAAATTTAAAACTCTCTAAATTAGCCCTAATTACATGGATTTTCAAAAATCTATAAAAAAGGGTCTTTAGAGGGGTCAAAGAAGGCTCTTTTTCTCTCCCAATTTTGTGGCCTCTTTCTCCTCTCCAGCACCTTCTCTTTCCTCCATTACAGCTTCAACCCCCAAGGTAATTTTTTATACTTTATTATATGCTTTTTTATTAGTTTTTTATGATTTTTCAATAGATTTCACCATGGAAACCCTTGTGTTCATGGATTTAACCATGGATTTCATCCAAGAACCCCAAAGTCAACCTAAAATCTGGAATCCAAGATGAAATTGGATTTAAATCTAAAATCCAATATGGATTGAATTTTGCAATCTGGAGTCTAAGATGAGATTGGATTTGGAAATCTGAATCCAAGGTGGAATGGGATTTGAAATCTGGAATTAAGAATGGATTTTGAAAATGGAATTTGATTTGAGGAATCCAGGTAGAATTGGATTTTAGAAATCCAGATGAAACTTAGAGATCTGGGAATTTTGAAGTGAAGAATAGAAAATAAATTTGGTTTAAAACTTGAAATTTTGAAATCAGGTGATGAATCTGGGATTTCAAAGCTGAATTGAACTTTGAAATTCCATCTGGAATATTGAATTTGAATATGAAATTGAATTCTGAAAACGAATTTGGAATTTCAAGGTTGAATTGAACTTTGAAATTTGAGAATTGGAAGTTGAATTTTGAATATAAAGATGAATTTGAAATTTCAAAATCAAATTGGGCTTTGAAATTGAAGTTTGAATTTGAATAAGAATCGAATATTGATTTGAGAAATGAAAAAAATATTTGAAAATATATCTCAAAATCACTTGGATCTTGAAATAATATGAAAAGAATTTTGAAGATATGATGTAATTATATCCTAAATGATGAATGAATTAAAAAGAATTTGAAATTGAATTTTTTGAAGAGCATATTTCATTCTTTAAATGAATTAAAATAAGATTGAAGATATAATATATTTCTGACTATGGTCATAAAATGTATTATATAATAATCATATTTAAATTCAAGTAAAGAATAAGACACATTTTGATGCCTTTATAGAGTTTAAAATGGAATTAACTCTCAATATATCCTGACTATGGCCATTGATATATATTTTGAGTTAATTTTAAGTTAAACTATGATAAAGGAAGAAAATATTTAGAAAAATATGATGATTTTTGAAAAAGATCCAGTGTGGATCCAATATTATTCCATAAAAGATGAAAATCCTAAGTTTTATTCACACCTTGACTATGGCCATTGATGCAAATCGTCAACTTAGGATTTAATCACCTTTTATTAGAATGGTGCATGTGCCATTTGTGTTCCCATTCGTGAATTTTTTTTGGAATAAAAGAGAAAATGATATGAAACCAACGTTTCTAGAAGATATACATGCTCATACATTCTAATCTATGCTAGAAATGTAAAGAATTCTCATTATATCTAGCTATTATAGTATTTGAATTAAATTGAAATCAAAGTCCTAATGTAAGAGAGGGAATCAACATTTTCATGTATCCCTGCAAAACAAGGTTAGCATGAAGCAAGATGTAAAAAATATATGAGAAAATGAAGAATACTACATGAGAACTAGTATGTATATAAGAAGGTTTATATCAAAATGTATGTGGGAATGTGTGTATACATGGAAATATATATAGGAGAAATGAGGGTACACTTATATTCGTGTAACAAAAATTCCAATGTGAGGGCTTGGACATGCCTATGTTATGCATAGGTGCCATAGGGATACTAAGAGTGAATGTAATATGCTGATGTAGTGAGGGTGTTGTTTATGAGGTGAAGGCAATTGGAATGGAATGGTGCAGTGAAGGTGAATGAGGTTGCAGCAGGTAAAAGGTGTCGATGGAATTGGATCTAACAAAGCCAACACCACTAACAGGAAATTTTATAAAATGGTGCTGCAGTGGCATGGTGTTGTGACAGGTACCGGGTGTGCAACAAGTGTAGTTAGCAGGAGGGTATAGTGATAGTATGCTGTGTAGGTAGATGCATCATATTGTTTAATGAGATGTTGTGATAAAGGGTAAAGGGGAAGGGTGTGCACAGTGAATATGTGTATAGGTAATGCTTGTGAGAACAATGTAATGTTGGATGGTGTGTTGCAATGGAGGTGGTGATAAGGTGGGGAAGTAGTAAGAATGCATGTTGTAACATGTTGCGTAATAGGTGCTGGGTGCTGGGAGTCATTGAAGGTGGCGGTGCTAGTGTTGTAGGCAAGAGTGTGAGTGGATGATAACAAGTAGGTGCGGCTGAGGCAGGTACTATGGTTGTAGGAAAGGATGATTATGATGGGTAAGTGCTGGAGGGAATGGTGTATGTTGCTGTAGTAGGAATAGTGCATTTTGCAGGAGGTTTGAAAACTGGGTAGCAATGGAAGCAGTGAGGTATTACTGCTATGTTGGAGTGTGGTGGCGATTGGGTATGGACATGCACAGTGTGATGGAGTAGTTGTTTAGGTGCTGTGATAAGTGAGTGGGGAATGAAAGTGCTACAGTATGAATGTGGGAGGTGGTGCATTGTGGAAACATGAATATGAAGTATGATATCAATGCATAAGACATTGCGAATACTGAATAAAATATACAGGGATTGTGCATGAGCCGATGACACATACCCACTGCATAATCCTGTCATTATTTGGTGCGGTGAGACTAAAATTCATACAATATGTACACAGATAGCCCATACACTCCAAGCTAAACCTAATTTTCTTACCAATTACATAAATATACAGGTAAATATGAAACCTCTAAGTCCATAAATTGATTTCAAGAAAGGGATTCTACAAATAACGATGCATGATTAATATAGTAATCGCAGAGATTGGCATGAGTGATGGAATACCAACTACAACATTAGGAACTAAGGCCTATAATCTCATTGTGGTGGGATTCTATATACATCTTGTATCTTAGGGAATGCGCAAAGAAGGGGATTCACTACTGGGGATCCCTTGCTTCAGTAGCATGACCCCAACACAGCTCACTCTATACAGATTATCTAATGAACATATAAACAAAATGGATGAGCTCACTCATGTGTATACAGAATTCTCTGTCACCAACCTTTACTCTGTTCAAACTTTTGAAAACAATAGGTTCAGACCAACCAATATGAACAGCCCACCCATCAGTTTCCAAATTCGGTACAGTGCAAACCAAAAGGCAATGTTTTGTTTGTCAAACAAAGTCCTTGATAGACCCAACAATCGATACCAAGGGCATCCCTGCAAAAAGAGAAAAGAAAGTATCCTAGCCAATTTATGGCCATCACAAGCTGGATATTCACAAAGTGAATGACTCCCTTCAAGATTGTGTCAAGACTGCCAGCTTCTAGCACCACAATGCCCGAAATTTGTTATGGAGCTACTAACGATAACAATTTTCACAAGAACTTTATACACTTAATGCCCTCTCTGGTTCAAAATTTGACATGGTGATTTGTTGAATTAATTTTTATAAATCAAAGACACTTTGGTGGTTGGACACGTATAGCTCATGCCATGATGTGTATTATGCCAAATATGAAGGCTCTTAGTAATTTGTAGCCCACAACAGCAAAACTCCAGCAAGGACAAAAACAAAAATTGCAATTACAAATGTCATGAGAAGAGTGGCACTCCGGAACAAATCTGCAACTGGAATTGACTTCCCTTTTACAAGGTAGAACACAACGATGAAGCCAAGAATGGTTGAAAATAATAATAGCATGACAGACAAACTGCCCAAAGCAACTGTATGATCATTTTGGAATCTACGAATCACAAGATTCCTTAATGTGATTACCCCTCCAGCTGTTGGTTTCTTGTTCTCTGCAACTACTCCATATGTGAATGCAAGAGAACCAACTAATGCCTATTGTAATAGCAATGCATGCAGAATTTAGGGCCATTATGTCATGATTTTTAACACCACACCCTCTCTCATGCGAGGAGGGTGGATAAGAGAAGTAACACCAAAATAGACAAGAGTTTTATATATAATAAAAAAAATTGACTACTAACAATCGACAACAACCGACCTGTAATTGAAGCTAATGTATATAGATTCAATAATATAATCCATAAAGACAAGAAAATTCATTCCCAAATCGAGATCAGGTAGCTACTAACACCAATTAAACATGGATCATGAGAAGGCGAAATAGCTTGACAATCGTTGTAGCACAGTAGCATTGTTACTTGAAGTTGTTGACAACTTAACCTTGAACAAATTTGGAATTTTAGCATAGCCTAGCAGGCTTAAGTTATCGAATTGCAGGTAATAGCATGCACAAAGGTGTCTGTTAGCAAGAATAAACTGAACGCAAGAGTAGTGGATTCATCGGAGATGCCAGAAATCGATACATCCTCATCAGAGGCATTCATCAAGGTAGTACCCAGCAAAATTTTATTATCCTGTCTGTCCTCGTTATTGGATATTGGCAGTAACAGATACTAGAATTAGCAGAAATGAAAGCATGAGAGGTGATGGGATTGTGTTTTATAAGAAAGCAATCAACACACAGTGAAACACAAACATACTCAAGTCGATTATGAATGCTCTTATGATAAACAATCAAAATGGACGAGAAAACAGACAGAATGAAATGAGAGAATCGCACCCCATGGAAAAATTATAATAAAAACAAGGTAAATAAGCAAAATCAATCGATGAAACAAATTAATGTAAAGAAATAAATAAAAAAAAATTTATGGACAATAAAATTCAGTAATGAAAATAATACAAGGCGGATGGGTAACAAATGAGGCAGGGTATTTGGCATCAAGAATACCCAAAGGCATGAAAAATCAGTAAGTAAGATGGCTACACCCTGTGAACGCCCCAAATTTTTCAAAATGTTATAAATATTCCCTTTTCGCCCTTTAACCCCCATTTTATTTATTTATTTATTATTATTTTGGGTAATTGAGTCATTTTTTAATCTAAATATCAGTTTATTTCTTAGGTTTTACTAAAATTAAATCCATTTTATACATCTGACTTAGTTTCAGATCCGGATCCATGGCCAAAATCCAAATCTGAACATTATTGTCCCATTTTCAAATTGCAATTACAAAAATACCAAAAATGGTTTTTGTATAGCTTGGACAGTCCATCCGGCATCCATTTGGATTCATTACCCTATATTTCCCAATTCGAGGTCAAAAACTCGAAAATCTTCGCAAATTTTGAATCCAAACTCATTTTCTTAAGAAATCAAACCTAAATTTTCAGAAAACCCCTCTTTTTGTAAAATTTTATCAAAAATACAAAAAAAATAGTTTTATCTCTCGTACTGCTTAGGTTTTAGAATTTTATTTCCAAAAATAACAAAAAAATCAGAAAATACTGAAAAAAAGAAAAAAAATCAATCAAAATAGTAAAATTGTGGAAAAATGGTTTTTAAAAGAAACCCGTTTTTGGAAAAGTCTTCTTTAGAAAACCTTTTTTGGAAAATTTAAGGAAAACCCCTTACAAACCTCAGAGAGTCGAGTTAGGGTTTTTGGACCCTCTCTCTTCTCTCCATGTCACTCTCTCCCTACCGCACTCCCTCACAGGCCTTCCAGAAGCTCCCCCCACCATCTCGCTCGACCCTCTCTTTCTCCGCCCTTCATCATCAACGACCTTCCCCCATCTTCATTCCTCAATCGCCAACCAAGCTCGCCTCAACCTTCCATCATCAACAGAATTCCCCTCTTTTCCTCCACCCTCCGATCGATGGCCCCAGACCCCTCCATCGCCCATCCTCAACAAACTGCCTCCCGAACCTTCCTTCTCCTCTTTAAAGAGAACCCTCGAAGGCCCTTGAGGGATATCCATTTTTTCATTCTTACGATTCATTTTCTTTTTCTCGCAAGCCCATCGAACAATCACTCATTTGCCCGATTTCCTTCTCCCTCATAGTTTTCCCTTCTTCCTTTTTTTTCATCACTCGACCGGTCGGGGAAAACTCTGCAGCCACAGTGAAGCACAATCGATTTCTTCCTCCCTGAACGACCGAAGGAGCTTTCATCTTCAACCTCCAGAAGAACCACCCAATCAATCTTCGACCTCACCTCTTCAGCCCTTGGGACTTCTGCAAGGTTTGCGGTGAACCTCTCTCTTCTCAACCACTGCGGATCTATACCCCTTGGTGTTTTCCCCTTTTCGAGCAATTAAAAGATCAAAGGCATCTGCAGGTAAATAATCTTTATCCTCTTCTTTTGTTTCTTTTTTTTTGTAAATAATTCTATTACCTGCAGTATTTCTTTATTCTGATCTCTTCGGTTTTCTTCATTTTTTTTTTCCGATTATGAAGCCAACTGGGTGGAATCAACCTGCATAATAGCAGGATTGACCCATCCATGGCAACATCATCAGGAATCATGATATTCCGACAGTTTTTTTTTTCTTATTTTTGTTTTATCTCAACTCTCATTTCGTTCTCTTCTATTATTAGCGAGTTATCTTGGATTTCTTCAAGCTTACCTGAATCTAAATGAGCATTCATGCTGTCTAAATCCGATCTGAATCCCTGTATTAATTTGTCTATTATGCACAGTCATGATATAATAGATGTAATTCAGGTCTTGCTTCATTTCAGTTGCTTCTTCCACCTGATTTCTCGTTTTTCCCCTTTTTTTTCTAAAAACCTCAACCATCTTGCGTAATCCAAGTGGAGGAACCATTTTATTATGATGTGTTTTTCTGAAGGTAGTTGATGTGTTTGATTACATTAGCGGGTTCTGCAGGTTACTTGTTTCATGTTCTGATTGACATATTCTATATGCTCGGTCTCAAGCTGTATGTCTTAGAATCGCAACAATCGTTTCCCTTTGGATTGATCCGGGTTCATTGGCAAAGCCATAAACAAAGCATACTGGAAGAAATATCGTTGAGACCAGTTTTAAACTTTTACTTGAAGCGCTAAAGAGCCTCCAGGTTTCTGAAACTCTGCAATCGGTTTCATGAAACTTATTCCCTTGTAATAAGTTGATTCACCGGTCCAATCCCCTGCACATCACCATAGTTAATGCAATCACATTTTATTCTCGCCCAATTGATATAATGCGAGGAAAAGCTTTGTTGCAGAAAATGTGATTGGATTCACATCATCCTCATTCATTTTGTTGAAGAGAGATACTCGTGATTTTGCACTATGTGTGTTATAACTGCTCACTGGCTAGAGATTGTTCATCCATTAGAGGTAAGTCTTGAGATAGTTATTTCCAGGATGAATGTCTGAAGTTGCACAGGTCATGCTGTTGTGGTTATTATCCTCAATGCTTCATTTCATACTCAGTCCAACGTCTATAATTCCCTGTAAGATATTTTATTACCAGTTCACACTCATGGTATTATCATTTCTCATTTCTTTTTATTATCCAATGTTTCCATCTGGCATGATTTTAATTCGTGGATATGCTTAACTCTGTGATCTAGTGATTTCTCTGTTTGATTTATTTTCTGTAGTGTTAATGGGTATGAAGCATGGTGGTTTATTTCCTGTAAATCTATAGCTGCTAAGATTGGATGAAATTTTCGGCTACAGCACAAAAAAAAAAAAAATTGGTTCCACATCACTTGATTCCCAGGAAGGTCTGCTTGGAACAATCATCGACCCCTGGGTCATCTTTAAATACATGCCTCAACCATGGCATACAGTTTGTAATTAAAAAGGGTGGGTGGTTAAGCTGAATGGGCTGGTCAATCTGGGTTCTCTGAAGAATCTAAGAAGAACTAGGTTAGAGAGGGTATTAATATCCTCTCCGTTGGTGGTTTGAAAAAACCTTGCAGGGCTTACAAAAGTCGCTGAATCCTATTCTGTGAGATTGGCATGGTCGGTATATGCTCCATCCTCAAATGTCTCAATATATTCTCACTGTCTGCCT
This sequence comes from Nuphar pumila, assembly GCF_984573655.1. Lineage (NCBI taxonomy): Eukaryota > Viridiplantae > Streptophyta > Magnoliopsida > Nymphaeales > Nymphaeaceae > Nuphar > Nuphar pumila. The sequence goes on along the minus strand of NC_143265.1, from coordinate 49,492,415 downwards.
ATTGCAATAATTTTCATTTGCTGGAGATATTTGTCGTTTTCGTTAAGAATTCTCATCCATCATGTCTTTAGTATTTTCTGTTTTAACAGGTTTAGTCTTTTCCCCACTTACATGTCACCTTCACCATTTTCTTTTACATTTATACACCTCCACCAGTTGTATTTTCTTTATCAGCACAACATTCATTATTTCATCGACCACTGCCACAACACCATTGACAGTAGCACGAACGTGCTCTGTCAATGCATTGTAACACCAGCCCACTCCACCTGGCCATTCATTGTCACTCCCACAATGCGGAGCCATTCACCCACTGTCACTTTATTTTACTGCATTTCACCCTAGCACTTGTGCACTTCCTTTCATTCACCTCTGCTACATTTTGTGTTTCAATCCATCAAGTTTAGGCACCTCTCTATTGCCGGAACAGATGAAGTTCACTGGTTGATATCCATGGTTGCGATGGGTCAGCTGTTGATGCTAAAAAAAAAAAACGACCAGGGACAGTGCTTAGTCCCACGGATTGCCAGGCTTGTTCAAATCATTGGATGAACAGATTGTAAAGGCTTGATTTCATCCCCTTTGCCAACTTTTTTTTTCCTTCTTTTTCTGTAGTACCATGAGCCTGTGTAACACTTATACACAGCAGCATTCAAGGTCAACACTTCAACCATTTATAGGTTGTTGTCGCATCCATTATACTCGTATCTTCCCCTGCATGCATGCGTGACACCATTTTTTTTTTCTGTATCCACAGCCACCCCAACATCATGACAGCCACCTGTAAGTATATGCGATACACTTTCTTTTAGCAAGTCACTGTGCCAACACACAATACCTCACTCTCTTGCTTTAGTAAGTGGCTGTGTAAATGCACATCATTTTATCCTTTTCTTTTCGTAGGTTGTTGTGCAAATGTACAACACCTTAACTCATTTCTTTGTGAGTTACTATGCACACCATTTGTCTCTCACAAAGGTAGTGTACCTATTATACTATTATCCTTTTTTTTTGTTGTTTTGGCACCCCCTATAACTTACAGTGTTTAGACATTCCACGTTTGCAGAAATATAGGTATATAACTGCACCTGTAATCCCACAGTGTTTTCTTTTTTTTTCTTTTATGTACTATGCTCTGTAGCATCATTCAGGGCTATAACCTCCCACTACACTCTTCATGGGCATCCACAGCAGTTTTGAGACTGCTGTAACACTTCACCTTCATGTCTTTCATGCACAATACATTACATTCTTCACTGTACCTTCTGCCTTCTTTACCACTGCATTAACATATCCCTCATCATCTACATCCTTCTATTTCATACCACCTATTGTAAGTGCCTCAACAGCCCCTGTTGTTACCACTAACGACATTACATTTCCAGCCCTCCCCTCCGAGTAGCACCACAAAGTTAAAATTTCTTTCTTTAGCAATTTCCTCACGGCAATTCACCAAAAGAACTGCCACAAAATTGTGATTCCTCATAGTGGTTCACAAGAGCCACTATTTCCAGGAATAGCTCACCACAAGCAGCTATGGCTGTTACATTTCATGATAGTTCACCTTGGACTATTCGGGCTCTTGCCTTCGTCCATTGCATATGCCCTCTCATATAGGTTTTCATTTACCCATGATGTTATATATATGTGTATACATATATATGTATATATATATATACATACATGTACACATGTATATATGCACATTATCTCATAAATACTAAATATGCCACCATCTCTCATACATACATTCTTAATTGAATATGAATATCTATTTAGGTATGTCTGTCTAAACTATCGGGACCCTTAGATCCAATGTAAATACTTTATCATTTCCATTTTCCTCTCACTTTATCCTAACTAAGTGTTTTGCAGGGAATATTCAGAGATTGTTGAAATCTCCTTAGATTCAGGATTTTATTATCTCTTTGCATTCCCAAACTTGTAATAAGCTAGATGATTAATGAAAACTCTATATTTTCAGTCTTAGATTAGAATGGATGAGTATGTAAATTACATTTGTTTCATTATTTTCCTTTATTTCTGAAAATTCACAAATGAAAGCACGAATGACACATGCACCATTCTAATAAGAGGTGATTAAATCCTAAGTTGATGATTTGCATCAATGGCCATAGTCAGGATGTGAACAAGACTTAGGATTTTCATCTTTTATGGAATAACACTGGATCCTTTTCAAAAATCATCATATTTTCAAATATTTTTCTCCTCTATTAGAGTTTAATTTAGAAATTAACTCAAGACATATATCAATGGCCATAGTCAAGATATATTGAGAGATTAATTTCATTTTGAACCCTATAAAGGCACCAAAATGTATTTTATTCTCTATTTGAATTCAAATACGATTATTATATAATGCATTCAATGACCATAGTCATGGATGTATTATATCTTCAATCCTATTTTAATTCACTTAAAGAATGAGATACGATTTTCAAATCCAATTTCAAATTCTTTAAATTCATTCATCATTTAGGATAGAATTGCATCATATTTTCAAAATTCTTTTCCAAAATCCAAGTGATCTCAAATATCTTTCTTCAATCCCTATTTCAATTCATTCTTCTATTTTATTTCAAAGATTCAAAATTTTGATTTCAAAGTCCAATTTGACTTTGAAATTTCAAATTCAATGTTATATTCAAAATTTCATTTCAAAATTCGGGTCCAATTTCAAAGTTCAATTTAAACTTTGAGATTTCTGATTCATTATCTGATTCAAAATCAAGTCTATTTTCTTATCTTCAAATTGTAAATCAAGGTTTGAGATTGATCCCGAAATCTCAAAATTTAAATCTTCCTAAGTTTCAAATTCAATCCGGGTTTTCAAAACCCAGACCCATCCTCAAAAGTCCCATTTGGACTTTCAAAACCCAAATCCAAAGTTAGGACCCAATTTCGTTTTGGATTCCAGATCTTGGATCCAATTCCATTTAGGATCTAGAGTCCAATTCCATCTTGGATCTAATTCCATTTAGGATCCAGAATCCAATTTCTTCTTGGATCTCAGACTTCAGATCCAAATACCATTCTAAGTTCCAGATTTCGGATCCAATCCAACCTTGGATCTCAGACTTCAGATCCAAATTCTATTCTAAGTTCCAGATTCCGGATCCAATCCAACCTTGGATCTTAGACCTCAGATCCAAATTCCATTCTAAGTTCCAGATTCTGGATCCAATCCAATCTTGGATCTCAGACTTCAGATCCAATTCCATTTAGGATTCAGAATTCAACTCCACTTTTTGGATCTCAGACTTCAGACCCAAAACTCCAATTTAGGGTCCCAGATTCCGGATTCAATCCAATCTTGGATCTTAGACTTCAGATCCAATCCAATCTTGGATCTCAGACTTCGGATCCAATTCCATTTTTTGGATTCAGACTTTGGATTCAAATTCTATCTTGGTTTCCGGATCTTAAAACCAATTTCATCTTCAGATCCCATCTAGACTTTTTAAATTCATTTCTATTTTTAAATTTCATTCTGGTTTCTTAAATCCAAAAATCTATTCTGATTTCATACTTCAAAACCAGAATTCAATTCCATTCCAAAACTCATCTCATCTCCTATATCCAGATTCAAAGTCCAAATTCTGACTTTTGAAAATCCCTTTCTTTTCCTTTTATCTCAAAACCTCAAATCATTCTTTTCAAAGTCTAGATTTGTTCTCCCAAACTCTGATTATTTTTTTAAAGACTTAGAACTTCAAAATATCTTTCCTGATCTATCTCAAATTCTAAGTTAGAGACCATTTCTTCACTCTATTATCAAATTCATGCACAAGTATGATTCTCTGTGCATTTTAGACTTAGAATAAATTCTTAGATAATATTTAGGCAAAGCAAAAAGGCATAAATTCGATCCTTGGTTTGATTACCCCTGGTAAAGGCGCCAGGAACGGTCGAACCTCGTACCGACGAGCGAGCCTCGTCTCCCAATTTTTCCCGCAAATATTTCAAAACGGAGGTGAGTTATTTTCTTAAATATTTTCAAATTAAGGTCAAGTGAAACCCCGCAAAAGAGTTCCTCTCTCTTCTTTCTTTTCACATTTTCTCTTCTTTTCTGTCTTTTATTTTCCCCTTTAAAAAGAGAAAATAGAGGTTAGAAAGGTGAAGAGAAAGGAAAAGAGGAACGAGACAACAAATTTTTGCGATGATTGATGTCTTCTTTTAAATCGTTGTAATTTTGAAAAGATTTTTATATGAAAAACATGTGAAAACCAGACATCAAATAATAAAAACCGGTTCTCACTAGTGGATGAGACCGGTTCGAACTCAGGGAACGGGAATATATCGTATTCAAACACACAAATCTAAACTAATCTTTATTGCCGAATTATTGAAATGTAAAAATGTTCAAAAAAAAGTAAAAACAACTAACTATTACAACAAATGAATACCCTTCGCAGAGGGCATAAAGTGCAATATTTACAAACCCAATTAAATTCCTAATTCTAAAAATAAAAGCAAAAATCTTCTACTCGTGTGCTTCCTCGTGTCATGCAATCTCTTCAGCTCCACTCCTGTGCTATCCTGCACAAGTCAAAAAGAAACACAAGCAGTACGAAAAAAAAACTATACTAAACAAAGTTTCTGCTAATTATTAGATTTAACTAACACTAACTAATGATTTAACTAATGACTAATTATTAATGAACTAATACTCGTTTAAACAAAGCATCATCAATTAAACTCAGCAATTCTCAGTAAAATCACAAAACTCAAATCTGATTTAACTTTCAATGAAAACTTTGCAATGAAACTCATTCGGAATTAACAGTGAATTTTAGAAAAAATAAACAGTGAAACGTAGCATTTCACTGGATCTTATCAGTATAGGACTGTTCCCAGTACCAAATGATTCAATTCAATGTAACCACACAACAAAGAATTCAGTGAAAAGATTCAAAACATGCAGTAAATCCTATCATATTAGTATTCAATGGAGTTAAAAAAAACATTCTGAAGTTCAAAGTAGCAACACTTCCTCCTTTGGAAACAACAATGATATCAAAGATCTTCACGATAAATGTGAAGTTTCCGGCTTAAACAGGGAATTCCGGTAGGATGACAACAGAAGAAGGATCCACCGGAAGAGGCAATGGTGATTCTAGCAGATCTGTAATTTCACTTGATCACAGCTGATGCCTCCATTTGTTTCACAGCAAATCGATTGATTAGGATGATTTATTTCTTGCAGTCTTGCAGATCTGGAACTTCTCGGCAGGCTAAAGACAAGTTCCGGCGGCTGAAGATAAGCTCCGACGGCTGAAGGTAAGCTCCGACGGCTAAAGGCTAAAGACAAGTTCCATCTGGCTGATCTACCAGCATGAGCACGGGAGTCCAAATGTATCCAGATGATTCTGACCGACTGGATTTCAATCCAGCCTCTTCTGATCGATCAATATCAGACAATCGATCGATAGATTCAGATCTTTACACAGGTGATTCCAGTAGACAACGGATTAGGATTCCGATGAGATGGATTTCAATCCAGCTTCTTCTGACCGGTCGATATCAAACAATCGATCGGTAGATTTAGACTTTACATCAACAAAACTTGATTTATCAGAGGAAAAAAAATTATTCGCCAGAAATTATATCAACAACACGGATCAGATGCACTCCAGTTTTTTTTTTCCGATCAGTCATCAGAGTTCCATTTGATTGAATGTAATTACTCCAGACATCTGATGATCGATCACAAATTGCTATTGATTACCAGATTGATTAAATTTGGAAAATTAATGTTCTGATGATGTTGAGGAATTAATACTAATGTTTCAACGATTTTATTATCAATGCAGTAAAAAAATTAATACGCTGCACTGCATATGAACTACAAATTAAAATGAAATCTGGAATTTCCTTTTTGAATCTACATTTTCAGAATGAATCATAAATGCTACAATTTTATTTTATTTTGATTTTATTTCAGCTAAACTAATCTATTGAAACATAGAAGAAGGAAGAATAAAAGAAGAAGAAGAAGAAGAAAAAAAAGAAGAAGAAGAGAAGAAGAAGAACTCACCGAAGGGATTAGAAAAGAAGTGGAATCCTCCTATATGCCATTACCGTAGCTGGATACCTCCACCGGATTGAGAAAAAAGAGAGATCAAGGGAGAAGGAGAAGAAGGAGGAAAGAAACAAGGTGAAGGGGAAGGGTTAGAAAAGAAGGCAAAAGCATAAGAGAGAAGACAAGCCTCTCTTCCCCCTACGTATGGTATTTATAATTTTGAAAGTTTTTCCATAAGTCCATCTTCTTTTTAAAATTGCATTTCAAAAACCTCTCTTCAAAAAGTTATTTACAAAACAACTCAAAATGACTATGTTTTAGAAAATACAAAACTAAGTCTATTTTAACTCTATTTTTTTTATGATTTTTAAAAACTAAACTACTACAATTATGTCAAACACTAAAATATGCATTAAAATGTAAAATAACACTATTTTTCATGTATTTTCTATTCTTATATTATTTTAGCACATTTACTCAAAAACTAACATAAAATTGGGTTTTTGAAACATTTTCTCATGAAATCATGCATATTTTTATATGAAATATCCCTAAAATATATGCATGATCAAATACCCCCATGCTTATGTTTTGCTAGTCCTCGAGCAAACTAGAAAAATACATGAATTGAAAACTATCACCTAACTCACTTTCGTAGGAATCACGGTTGCATTTAGCTCATGCAACAAGCCCTTTCAACCCCTAGGTTACCCCAGTGGACGAGTAAGGTCTCGTGAGGGTTTGCAGTGATGCTACCCACAAACATCTCTGTCATGTATGCATAATATTACACATCCTCATAAGCAGTAGGTAATCAAAGACTTTATTTTCACAAATATTTCCTGTTATTTCAAAATCACAATATAATTAGAGTCTTTTATATACCACCACAGAAAAGAATTTCTTTCACTTTTCTAAATATCACAATTATTTATGTTTTATTCTTAGAAAATCCAATAAAAACATATTATTATTTACTTATCCTCACTCATATGTTTTCTACACAGGTTTTCTCAATCACACTTCTAAGCATTGAACTTTTCTTTCTTTTTAAGCTCTTTTCCCTCTTTTTTTCTTTTCACGCTTTTTCTTTTTGCGCACTTATTTTTCTCTTATAGCTTGCGTGTGGTCTGCTTTTATGCCTTGTGCAATGTCAATATCTTCTATACTTTTTTAATACATACCAAAAGATATCAACTAAGACATAAAAGTGACTTCCTTCATTCACCTTTATAACATGAGAGTCAAACATTTCAACTTGTATCTGTTCTCAGTTACTTAGGATCATGAAGTTTTCCACTCTCCTTTTCGAAAATGGAATTAAAAGTTTCAACTTACATCTAAGTTCCATCTACTAAGGATTGTGGAATTATCCAAACAACCTAACGCATGCTTTTTCTCACTTTTTGAACTCATTTTTACGCTTTTGTTCATTTGCTTAGTTTTTCAAAAATAGAACTGTGCATATTCATATTTATGATTCAAAATAAATTCTAACATGTATCTATCATCATTTCTTCGAAATCCGCATAAACAACCATAATTTTTAAATCTATGTCAGAAAAATATTCCGTGGGGCTTAAAAATCCTCTAAAAACATCAGATTTGAAATATCATTCATATAAGTTCAAACTCTTTCTTTAAAAATCTATTTTTCATGAGAAATGTGTAAACATGTGCAAGAACGTAAACAGAAATATCAAGGTGTGCAAACTACTCCCTCCCCCATGCTTGAATGACACTGTCCCAGTGGTGTTGAGAAACTCTGTTTTGATGTCACATAATATGATACACTGTCTCATTTGATTCTATATAATATGATAATATGCCTTCTTGAAAAATGTTATATTATGACTGGATATGTTTTTTCATAAATCTAACGAGTATTTGATGCAAGGATATCTCACCCAAAAAGGATGGAGTTCTCCTGTTCAAGTACAACTATGGTGCAATCATACTCCTTGAAGAAAAGCTTGATGAGCCATGCATTACTAAAGAGCATCCAAAAAGTTCAGCTACCTCAAGATTGAAGATTGTATTTTTCTTCTTTAGAGTCATATGTAACAGAACCTTCAGAAGCATGCATATTGCATAATACATACTCATTCATAAAAACTATATCATAAAAGTATACGATAGTTTCAAAAAGCTCCTTTTTGAAAACCAATAATTATACCTTCTTACAACCCTTTTATGAAAAAGATATTTTGTCATGTAATAATTGTACCTTACACTATATACAAGACAACATGAAAAAGAAATGTAGGAAAAAGACAAAAACATAAAATCGGCTACATAGGGAAAAACAAATATAATATGTTTTTGAAAAGACTCTAGTTACCTTCTTTAAAGAAATGTTTTTAATATAAGAAAAAGACAAAAACATAAAATCGATTACATAGAAAAACAAATATAATATGTTTTTTAGTTACCTTCTTTAAAGAAATGTTTTTAATATAAGAAGAATACAAAAACATAAAATCGGCTACACAAAAGAAAAACAAATATAATATGTTTTTGAAAGGACTCTAGTTACCTTTTTACAAAACCATAGAATGTCGACTTACTTGAAGTCATCATTCTCTTTTGTACAAAGCATTAAATACCTTCTGTAACAAATCCTTGTTAATATCCTTTTCAAAGAATGTCGACCTTCTTTTAGTCCTCATTCTCTCTGAAGACTTTGAAAAACACAACATAAAGAAAACACTTGACATGACTATGTACAAATAAATATCTCAAAGCACTCATTGTACTTACACTCATTTAAAGTAAAGAAGTACTTATGTACCTCAAATCATTAATTAGAATAAAGACAAAACTACAACCCAACGTTCAATGTACTATTGTAAGAAATAGACTTTTTACATAAAATATGTATTACCTAAAATATTACAACGACTAGTGTACCCTATATTTTACTTTTATGGAAAAAGGCATTCTCGAATTTCTCTAAAAGATATTTTTGAAATGACATAACATTTCACATTTCAAAAAGGCTACGATTTCAAAATGTAACGACTACTTTTTAAAGCTATATAAACACACTCAAATAAACTATTCAACAATGGAATGGAATAGACGTGTGAGTTTACAACGAGAAAAATCCCTATTCGATATTTGAAAAAGAGAGCCTTGAAAAAGAAAGAGAAAAAGAAAAGAAAGAAAAGAGAAAAAGTCAAGTCCAGCTCTTTGACAAAGAGCATCCTCTGAGTGACAAACAGAACATTCTGAGAATCCTTCATTCGTGCATTGATATCATTCTGAAGGTTCTATAGGAAGTATTGTAACTCTGTTATTCACTGTTTTCCTTCTTTGTTGAAAGAAGTAGACCTCTGTGAAAGAGGGTGTTGCCCTTCTCTGTTGAGAGAAGAAGACCTCTGTGAAAGAGAGTGTTGTCCTTCTCTGTTGAGAGAAGAAGACCTCTGAGGAAGAGGGTGTTGTACTATTTATCCGGTGACTCGGATGTTATAGTGGAAAGCTCAAGTGGTTTGCTTGGGGACTGGATGTAGGTCTGGGTACTGACCGAACCAGTATAAATTTTGTGTTTTATGTGTTGTGCCTTATTGCCTGATTATTTTATTTTATCGATCTTTATCATATTTCACTATTCACCCCCCCTCTAGTGGAATTTCATTTGGTATCAGAGCATGTTTGCTGGTTTCGACATAACAAGTCTTCCAGCACAAATGGCATCTACCTCTTATGCTCGTGATATTGAAGGTCAACATGCATCTCGTCCTCCTTTCTTCAATGGCTCCAACTATGGATACTGGAACTGCAGAATGGCTATCTTTCTCAAATCCATAGACTTTGCTGTATGGAAAATTGTTGAGCATCCATACACATCTCCATCCGCAGACTATAACTTATGGTCTGATGAAGAAAAGAAAATGGCAAACCTAAATGCAAAGGCTATGAATGCCTTATATTGTGCCATTGATCAGAATGAATTCAACAGAATATCTATATGTGAATCTGCATATGACATTTGGCATTCTTTGGAGGTTATTCATGAAGGAACCAACAAAGTAAAAGAAGCCAAAATCTCATCTCTTGTTAGAAAATATGAGTTGTTCAAAATGAACAAAGATGAACCCATCACAGAGATGTTTACCAGATTCACCAACATCACCAACGATCTGAAATCTCTGGGTGTAACATATTCCCAGACAGAAAAGGTGAAGAAAATCTTGAGATCTCTCACAACTGATTGGGAGAAGAAGACTACAGCTATTGAAGAAGCTCAAGATTTATCTAAGCTTACTTTGGATGACTTAATAGGCAATCTTATGGCCTATGAAGTCCACATGAAAGAAAGAAGGGAAGAAGAGCAACCAGTAAAGAAAACTCTAGTTTTCCCAGCCCTATCTGAGAATGAAGACTCAGATAAAGAATCAGAAATTGCACTACTTACCAGAAAATTCCAGCGCTTCATAAGAAGGAACCGGCTTCCAAACAGGCACAAGGAAAGAAAAGATCCTAAAGAAGATCCCATGTGCTATCAGTGTAATAAGCCAGGCCACTTAAGACGTGACTGTCCCCTTCTCAAAAGAAAGTCCAAGACTGAGGAACCAAAGAAGAGGTTCTTCAAGAAAAAGGCTTTGCATGCTCAATGGGATGATTCAGAACCATCCACTAGTGAAGAGTCAAGTGATGATGAAGCCGAAACTGCAAATATGTGCTTCATGGCAAATGAAAGTTCGGTAAGTGAAATCTCTGATTTTTCCTTTGAAGAACTTCTAGATGCTTTTTAAGAACTATTTGAAGAATCTAGAAAATTGAGTTTCAAAAATAAAGATTTAAAATCTGAAAATCTAGAGCTTTCCCAAAAGAATGAAAAACTCAGCAGTGAAAATTCTGAGTTGAAAAAGGAAAACCTTATGCTTATGTCTGAAATTTCTTCTACTAGCTCCAAAACTAAAAATCTGCAAGTAGAAATTTCAGAGCTAAAAAGTAAAACTGAGAACCTCATGAAAACGATTTTCAAGTTTACTAAAGGTAAAGAGAACTTGGATAAACTATTATCCTCTCAGAAAGTCTCTTTTTACAAGAATGGTATTGGCTACTCTCACTTCAAAAAGCCTTCTTGTATGAATCAAAAGACCACGTTTGTGAAAAGTTCATCTGAACCAAATAAGAAGTATTATTATGATAATCTTTTTAACTCCCCTAAAGATATAGACAAACCCAAATCCAAATGGACATGGGTTCCAAAGTCTAACAAAAAAGGACCCGATTGGGTACCAAAAAAGAGATTTACTTAATGTTTTGCAGACTCCAAAGAAGAAGAACAGATGGATACTAGATAATGGATGTTCAAAGCACATGACAGGACATCCAAACCTTTTTGCTGTTCTTCATCATAAAGAAGGAGGAACCGTCACCTTTGGAGATAACAACAAAGGTTTGATAATTGGTATTGGTAATATTGGTAACATAGATAAACCTCTTATCAAAGACGTTCTCCTTGTTAAAGGCTTAAAACATAACCTACTAAGTATCAGTCAAATGTGTGACACAGGTTATAATGTTAGCTTTAATCATGATGCATGCCTCATAGCTGACACCAACGAAAACATCATCTTAAAAGGTATAAGAAAGAATAATATATATGAACTATACCTAGAAAACATCACAGAACATTGCCTTATAGCTAATAATGACTCTCAACATTTATGGCACATGAGAATGGGTCATGTAAATTCTAAGTACATGTCTAAATTAGCTAAAAATAAGTTAGTACATGGGTTACCCAAAATTTCTTTTAAAAAAGATTACTTTTGTGATGCATGTCAATTAGGAAAATTATCAAAATCATCTTTCAAATAAAAAAATATCATTTCAAGTAAAAGACCTTTAGAGCTTCTCCACCTGGATCTTTTTGGTCCTTCTAGAGTAGCTAGTCATAATCACAATAAATACGTTTTTGTTATTGTAGATGACTACTCAAGATTTACTTGGGTAATATTTTTGAAAAACAAAAGTGACATGTTTTGTCAATTTGAAATCTTATGTAAAAAATTACAAAACGAAAAATCTTGTTCTATTGTTAAAATCCGTAGTGACCATGGAGGAGAATTTGAAAATGAACTTTTTGAAAATTTTTGTAACTTGCATGGTATTTCTCATAACTTTGCCTTTCCTAAAGCTGCACCTCAAAATGATGTAGTAGAAAGAAAGAATAGAACCCTTCAGGAATCTGCTAGAACTATGCTCCAACACAATAATCTTGCTAAATCTTTTTGGGCAGAAGCTGTTAATACTGCATGCTACATAACAAATAGAGTTCTCATTAGACCCTTATTAAATAAAACTCCCTATGAACTATTCTATGACAGAACTCCAAGAATAGACTATTTCAAAGTCTTTGGATGTAAATGCTTTATCCTAAACACAAAAGATAGCCTGGATAAATTTGATGCAAAATCCGTTGAAGGCATATTCTTAGGATATTCAAGTCATAGTAAAGCATACAGAGTTTTCAATAAGAGTTATAATACTATTGAAGAATCTATGCATGTTAGTTTTTGTGAATCTATTGATCAATCTGTTCATAAGCAAACTAATGATGATGATGTTGAAAGTACAGATTTATTCATAGATAACACAGCTAAGTCTAATGAAGATGATCATCAAAGAACATTTGTCGATATCAAAGATCATCCTCAAAAGCAGATTTTGGGAGACCTGACAAAAGGGGTTCAAACTAGAGCTCAGCTAGAACGGATTGCAAACATAGCATTCATTTCTCAACTTGAACCAAAGAAGATTGATGAAGCCATCATTGATGAGTTCTGGATGCTAGCCATGATTGAAGAACTGAATCAATTCCAAAGAAATGATGTTTGGGATCTTGTACCAAGACCAAAGGACCATCAGATCATTGAAACAAGATGGATCTTCAGAAACAAGCTAGATGAAACAGGTAATGTTATAAAGAACAAAGCTAGACTAGTAGCTCAAGGATACAACCAGGAAGAAGGTATTGATTTTGATGAAACATTTGCTCTTGTTGCTAGACTTGAATCTATTAGAATGTTTTTAGCATATGCAAGCTATATGGATTTCAAATTATATCAAATGGATGTTAAAAGTGCCTTTTTAAATGGTTTTATAAATGAAGAAGTTTATGTAAAACAACCTCCAGGATTTGAAAATGAACAATATCCAGATCATGTTTTTAAACTAAAACGTGCTTTATATGGTCTAAAACAAGCACCTCGTGCTTGGTATGATAGACTTAAAACCTTTTTATTAAAAACTGGTTTTTCTGTAGGCAAAGCAGACTCGACATTATTTGTGAAAATAGTGAATAATCATACCCTAATTGTTCAAATATATGTAGACGATATCATCTTTGGATCTTCTAACAACACTCTTTGTGAAGAATTTTCTAAGTCCATGCAGAAAGAATTTGAAATGAGTATGATGGGAGAACTCACCTACTTTCTTGGACTGCATATTAAGCAAACCAAGGATGGAGTCTTCATCAATCAATCTAAGTATGCTCGTGAACTTCTGAAGAGGTTCAACATGAACTCAACTGCTTCAAAATCTACTCCTATGAGCACTACTACTGTTTTGGACAAAGATGAAGATGGTAAGTCTGTTGATACAAAGGTATACCGAGGTATGATAGGATCACTTCTTTATTTAACTGCTAGTCGTTCAGATATTATGTTCAGTGTTTGCTTGTGTGCCAGATTTCAGTCAAATCCAAAAGAATCACATCTTAAAGCTGTAAAAAGAATAATGAGATATTTAAAAGACACAGTTGATTTTGGATTATTGATCATGCATATAATTCAGGGTTAATTAACATTAAAATATGCATGATTTTATAAAATAATGTTTCAAAAACCCAATTTTATGTTAGTTTTCGAGTAAATGAGCTAAAATGATTGAAAATTAGAAAATGCTTGAAAAAGTAGCTTTATTTTGCATTTTAGTACATATTTTGATGTTTGATATTAACATAGTAGTTTTAGTTTTAGTTTTCAGTAAAATAAAAAATAAAAAGAAAAATTAGAGTTGAGAATATAGTTAGTTTTAAAAATAAATTGAAATGAGGTTGATTGTAAATATTTTTTTTTAGAAGTAATCTTTAGATTAGAGTAGTTTAGTTAGTTTTGAGGTTTTAAGTAAATAAAAAGTCTTTAACCATTTTTTTATTTTTGAAAAAAATAAAACAAACCGGTTCAAACCGGTTTGAACATCTTTAAAAACCCAAAAGAGGGAAAATGAAAATCATTTTTTTCTCCTGTACGCCTCTTCCTCTTTTCTAACCCTTCCCCTCCACCTCATTCTTCTCTTCTTCTTCTCTTTCTCCCTATTTTTCTCTTCTCTTTTCAGGTGAAGGTGTCTTCAATCCGGAGATGGTGTACAGGAGGAGGCCAATTCTTTCCTAACCCTTCTAAGATTCACGGTAAGTCTTCCAATTCTTCTTCTTCTTTTTTCTTATTTTTCTACATGTATCTTCTGTTGTTGTTCGATTAATGAAGTTAGGATATGTTTCTGTTTAGTGAAAAATGAAAAAAATAAAATAAATAAAGAAAAATAAAAAGAAAAAGAAAAAGAAATACTCGATCATTGCTGTACTGTTTTGTGTTTTGAATAAGATCTATTGTTCTTCAACTAAGAATCGAGCACAATTTATGATCAAACATCAGAAATCGGTGTGAAATTTCAGTTGATTATTCTGTTTGAGATTACAGAATAATAATCTGTTTGATGAAAAAAAATTCTGGTAATTGATCGAAAAAAAAAAATAGGAGAAACTCTAAGTTGATCTCCGGTGAATGTTGTGCGATTGATCCGGTGTGTAGCTGCTGGAATCCCTTGATCTCAGGCCAGTGAAATCTTCCTACAATCTATCATGAATTTGTGAGTTTCAGCCACGATTTACAGAGGAATCGTGATTCCTTATTGTTAATCGTGATTAATAGAGGAAATTGTTGAACTTCACTAGTGTTCAATGTTTTTCCGGCGATATCACTCCGGCGGCTGAGTTTGAATGAAATCCACCTCTCGTGAGCACAAGTTTCAGCATCTTTGCTACAGGTAATGTATCATTTGATCAATCCGACACTTGTGAACACTAGTCTCGGTACCATTGCTACAGAGCATCTTTGCTACAGGTAATGGATCGCTTGTGAACACTGGTTTTGGTATAGTTGTTACAGGCAAGCCTGATCTATCCGGCATCTGAATTTGATCAGCTGAGTGAAATCAAAAGTTCCGATATCAGAGTTCCAAATTGTTGTACCTGATTTTCAGTGAATAGGATTGGGTTAATCAAGGTTTTTATGTTTTGAATTGATCAAAGTTATTAAAAATTAATCAGAAAATAATTTTTTAGAGTTAATCAAAGTTGAATCTGATTAATACAGGATTGATAAAATTGTTTTTGGTGACTGTGTGAAATTCCAGAAGACAGATTTCAAAAGATCAATGGTTTTGTTTAATAACTCACTTTGGAATTTCAATTGAAATTCATTTTGTGAATGTTTCTGATGGCATTGATTTTTTTACTGTTTCCAGTAGAAATTCAAATAGGAGCCATGTCTTACAGTTACTAATTGTTTGAATTGCTGAATTTTAAACAAAAGCTTTACATGTTGTTGAATTGATCAATAGCTATTCCTGATTAACTCCTGTGTTTAAATCTTTGGTTGAGTCATGATTGTTCTTGATTAATAAACAAATATTTGATAAACAGCAATTTGATGCATCTACTGTGTGAAGTAGTAGTATTCGTGTATAGCATTAACATTAGATAACATACTTTACATTTGATAATAGCTAGCATTGTTAATTGTTTTGTTCTTAGATTAAGTAGTTAGGAAGTGATAATATTACATGTTTAGCATATGATTAAGTAAGTAGTAATCAATTCCATATGAAATTGTCATTTCATGTTCTTTTACATATCTTTCATTGTATTAGTATTTAGTTAGTATATTCTGTTTAGTTTCTATATTTCTCTTTTGTGCTGCTCGTGTTCCTTTGAATTGTGCAGGATAGCACAGGAATGGAGCAGAAGTGATTACGTGACACAAAGTACGAAGAATAAAAGTTCTTTTTATTTTTTAGTTTAGAATTAGGAATTTGATTGGGTTTGTAAATATTGCACTTTACGCCATCTGCGAAGGGTATTCATTTGTCGTAATAGTTAGTTGTTTTTACCTTTTCTGAACATTTTACATTTCAATAATTCGGCAATAAAGAATAGTTTAGAATTGTGTGCTTGAATACAAAATATTCCCATTCCCTGAGTTCGACCCGGTCTCATCCACTAGTGAGAACCGGTTTTTATTATTTGATGTCTGGTTTTCACATATTTTTCATTTAAAAATCTTTTCAAAATTACAACGATTATAAAGAAGACATCAAATTTTTGGCGCCGTTGCCGGGGAACGGCGTAATATTAGTATTCACATTATTGCCTAGTGTTTGTGTTGCATTTAGGTTTAGAACCACGTATGTGCATATCTTAGAGACGAGCTTACTTTTCTGCACAACCCACCTATTAGGATTCCCTTAGAGGTGACTGTGTACGATTGGTACCGTACACATAGATTTTATATTTCTTTTGCATAATCTCTGTTATATGTAACTGCGTGGTGTTTGTTTAGTTTTTGTGGTTTTTAGTTTACTCGCTTTGTGGTTTGCGAGGTTTGGCCGCTTAGTGCGTTAGTTAGGTAGAAAACCCAAAATTAGGACGAGTGTTACACCGGTCTACTTCAAGGTGTATGCACAGGCAACGATCACTCGACCCGAGCTAATTGAGTCCCGAGTTTCTTGTTAGGAGAGCTCCTCATCTTATCACCATGGCCGAAAATTGGTCGTTGTTCCGTACCCTTAAGGAGTACTTCATGCCCACCATATACACTCCCACCTCCTGCATCACGAGACCTGATGTAGGAGCCAATCAATTTGAAATAAAGGCCAGTATCATTCAAATGTTACCATCATTTCATGGCCTAAGCAACGAAGACCCATATAGTCATATTGATGATTTTCTGGAGATCTGCTCGACAGTGCGGATCAACAACTTTGGAGATGACGCATTGAGGTTGACGTTGTTTCCGTTTTCTCTCAAAGATAAAGCTAAACATTGGCTAAAGGCTCTCGATACGGTTCAGATTACCACTTGGGAAGGAATGCAACACGAATTTCTTAAAAAGTACTTCCCAATTGGTAAGACGAATCAGTTTCGTAAAGCCATAATCAGTTTCTCGCAGATTGAGGGAGAACAATTCTACGAGACTTGGGAGAGAATGAAAGATCTTCTCCGCAAGTGTCCCCATCACCAGATGCCTCGTTGGCAACTGGTGCAGTATTTTTACGATGGTCTGACCGAGAAGGACAGGCAAATAGTGGATTCATCATGTGGGGGCACTTTTATGCTAAAAAGTGAGGATGAAGCGTGGTCGCTTTTTGAGACATTGAGCGAAAATTCGATGCACCATGCGACAACTTCACGGTTCGATAGGGCTGCACCTGCACAGGATAGTACTAAGAAGGCAGGTATTTTTGAAATAGGGATAACCCTTGAGTTAAGCAACAAGGTAGACCAACTGTCTCAGAAATTAGATTAGTTTTTGTTGGGTCCCTCTCCTGCCATGCAGGTGTGCGCATTGTGTGCGAGTCCTGCACACCCTATTTTACAGTGCCCAGTTGCGCCACAGTATCCTGAGTTTGTCCAAGAAGCTCAGATGGCTCAAAACTTCGCTAGGCCCGCACCCAATCCATTTTCCAACACTTATAACCCGGGCTGGCGAAACCATCCCAATTTTTCATGGCGCAACTCACAGATTCAAACCCCTAACCCTTCCCTGAGTCAACCCAGTCAAGGCGGTTATGCGCCTGGATTTCAGAGATCCAGTTATCCCCCAGCCCAACCTGTTTATACTCATCCCCAGTCTCATGAACCTTCGCATAGTCAGTCCTTCGAGGACAAGATGCTACAAGCATTTTCTGATATTAAAGCGAATTTGAGCTCGCATAATCAGTCTATTTCAAAATTAGAGACTCAAATGGGGCAGCTCGCCGAGGCGCTTAGCAGGCGAAGTGAGGGGACACTGCCTAGCCAGCCTATTGTCAACCCTAAGGGAAAGGAACCCATGCGTAGCTTGCATATGACCAATGCACATAAAGAGCAAGCTCAAGTTGTAACCCTTAGGAGTGGGAAGCAGTACCAAGCGAGGGAGGCTGCAGAAGAAAGAGAGAAGATAAGTGAGAAGCAGTCTGTCCCTAAGGTTTTACCTCAGGAAAGCGAGAAGGTTCTTCCATCAGAGCCTTCACCATCCTACATTCCTAAAGCCCCCTTTCCTGAGGCGTTAGAAAGGCCGAGAGCATTAGGTAAGGCTGGAGTGAACATGCAAGAGATGCTTGAGATATTCAAGCACGTTCAGATAAACCTCCCCTTACTAGATGCAATCCAACAAGTCCCTGCATATGCAAAGTTCCTCAAAGAACTTTGTACGCAGAAAAGGAAGTCGATGTCCCATGTGCAGAAAAAGATTTATTTAACCAGGCAGGTGAGCGCAGTATTGCAACATCAAACACCACCTAAGCTCAAGGACCCAGGGACTCCTATCATCTCATGTGTCATAGGAAACATCATTGTTGGGCGTGCATTGCTCGACCTTGGGGCAAGTGTTAACATCTTGCCAGGTTTCTTTTATGACCAATTTGGATTGAAAGAGATGAAACCTACACCTATGACTCTTCAGCTCGCAGATAGATCTATCAAGGTCCCAAGAGGGATACTTGAAGATGTTTTAGTTAAGGTGGAGGATTGTTATTTCCCTGTCGACTTCGTGATATTAGATATGGAGGGAGTTGATAGCCCACAACAGACTCCTATTATTCTCGGTCTCCCCTTCCTAGCTACCGCCAATGTGTGCATCAATTGCTGCACTGGTGCGATGGATGTGTCATTCGGAAATAGGAAGATGCGGCTGAACATTTTTCGTGCTGTTATGGGGCCTGCGGTTGAGGAGGCTTCTTTTGAGGTTGATGTCATTCAAGACCTCGTAGAAGCAGAATATGCTTGGTTATTGAATGATCCACCTCTTGAGGAGGATAAGGAATCACTAGAAGAGGATCACTTAGAATTACTTGAGAATCAGATAGGTGATTCGAATTGGATCGGGCACGTCGAGCCATTCAGAGGTAGACAGGATGAGAACACACTGCGCAGTGTCACAGATGACACTATTTTTCATAGAGAGCCCGATTGAGCCTGACTTCATGTCCATTGATCTCATGGACGATGAAGGATTTTTCCAGAGATCCGTATGGTTGGGGACGTGAAACTTAGCGCTTTATGGGAGGCAACCCATATCTTGTATATTATTAGATTTGCTTAGAATTTATACATTTTATTTTGTTTTTATTTTTTCGTTTTATTCATGAGTTTTTCATGTGCTTTTTGTTTCATTCTATGAGTTTTATGTTTTGTCATGTATACATTGCATTCATTACATTCATAGAACATGTATTTTTAATTCATGTCAGGTCATTCTACTCTTTTCCCTCATTTATTTCTCTCATGTGCATTCACGTAGTTTCATATAAGCATGGGGGAGTGCCACTGGGACAGTGTCATTCAAGCATGGGGGAGGGTGTAGTTTGCACACCTGGATATTTCTGTTTACGTTCTTGCACATGTTTACACATCTCTCATGAAAAGTAGATTTTTAAAGAAAGAGTTTGAACTTATATGAATGTTATTTCAAATCTGATGTTTTTAGAGGATTTTTAAGCCCCACGAAATTTTTTTCTGACATAGATCTAAAAATTATGGTTGTTTATGCGGATTTCAAAGAAATGATGATAGATACATGTTAGAATTTATTTTGAATCATAAATATGAATATGCACAGTTCTATTTTTGAAAAACTAAGCAAATGAACAAAAGCGTAAAAATGAGCTCAAAAAGTGATAAAAAGCATGCGTTAGGTTCTTTGGATAATTCCACAATCCTTAATAGATGGAACTTAGATGTAAGTTGAAACTTTTAATTCCATTTTCGAAAAGGAGAGTGGAAAACTTTGTGATCCTAAGTAACTGAGAACAGATACAAGTTGAAATGTTTGACTCTCATGTTATAAGGTTGAATGAAGGAAGTCACTTTTATGTCTTAGTTGATATCTTTTGGTATGCGTTGAAAAAGTATAGAAGATATTGACATTGCACAAGGCATAAAAGCAGACCACACGCAAGCTATAAGAGAAGAATAAGTGCGCAAAAAGAAAAAGCGTGAAAAAAAAAATGAAAAAAATCGAGAAAAGAGCTGAAAAAGAAAGAAAAGTTCAGTGCTTAGAAGTGTGATTGAGAAAACCTGTGCAGAAAACATATGAGTGAGGATAAGTAAATGTTAACTTGTTTTTATTGGATTTTCTAAGAATAAAACATAAATAATTGTGATATTTAGAAAAGTGAAAGAAATTCTTTTTCTGTGGTGGTATATAAAAGACTAATTATGTTTGATTTTTTTTGTAACATGAAATATTTGTGAAAACAA
The DNA here is from genome assembly GCF_984573655.1 of Nuphar pumila. Lineage (NCBI taxonomy): Eukaryota > Viridiplantae > Streptophyta > Magnoliopsida > Nymphaeales > Nymphaeaceae > Nuphar > Nuphar pumila. The sequence goes on along the minus strand of NC_143265.1, from coordinate 49,471,836 downwards.
AGTCTTTAATTACCTACTACTTATGAGGATGTGTAATATTTTGCATACATGACAGAGATGTTTGTGGGTAGCATCACTGCAAATCCTCACGAGACCTTACTCATCCACTGGGGTAACCCAGGGGTTGAAAGGGCTTGTTGCATGAGCTAAATGCAACCGTGATTCCTACGAAAGTGAGTTAGGTGATAGTTTTCATTTCATGCATCTTTCTAGTTTGCTCGAGGACTAGCAAAACATAAGCATGGGGGTATTTGATCATGCATATAATTCAGGGTTAATTAACATTAAAATATGCATGATTTTATAAAATAATGTTTCAAAAACCCAATTTTATGTTAGTTTTCGAGTAAATGAGCTAAAATGATTGAAAATTAGAAAATGCTCGAAAAAGTAGCTTTATTTTGCATTTTAGTACATATTTTGATGTTTGATATTAACATAGTAGTTTTAGTTTTAGTTTTCAGTAAAATAAAAAATAAAAAGAAAAATTAGAGTTGAGAATATAGTTAGTTTTAAAAATAAATTGAAATGAGGTTGATTGTAAATATTTTTTTTTAGAAGTAATCTTTAGATTAGAGTAGTTTAGTTAGTTTTGAGGTTTTAAGTAAATAAAAAGTCTTTAACCATTTTTTTATTTTTGAAAAAAATAAAACAAACCGGTTCAAACCGGTTTGAACATCTTTAAAAACCCAAAAGAGGGAAAATGAAAATCATTTTTTTCTCCTGTACGCCTCTTCCTCTTTTCTAACCCTTCCCCTCCACCTCATTCTTCTCTTCTTCTTCTCTTTCTCCCTATTTTTCTCTTCTCTTTTCAGGTGAAGGTGTCTTCAATCCGGAGATGGTGTACAGGAGGAGGCCAATTCTTTCCTAACCCTTCTAAGATTCACGGTAAGTCTTCCAATTCTTCTTCTTCTTCTTCTTTTTTCTTATTTTTCTACATGTATCTTCTGTTGCTGTTCGATTAATGAAGTTAGGATATGTTTCTGTTTAGTGAAAAATGAAAAAAATAAAATAAATAAAGAAAAATAAAAAGAAAAAGAAATACTCGATCATTGCTGTATTGTTTTGTGTTTTGAATAAGATCTACTGTTCTTCAACTAAGAATCGAGCACAATTTATGATCAAACATCAGAAATCAGTGTGAAATTTCAGTTGATTATTCTGTTTGAGATTACAGAATAATAATCTGTTTGATGAAAAAAAATTCTGGTAATTGATCGAAAAAAAAAACCAGGAGAAACTCTAAGTTGATCTCCGGTGAATGCTGTGCGATTGATCCGGTGTATAGCTGCTGGAATCCCTTGATCTCAGGCCAGTGAAATCTTCCTACAATCTATCATGAATTTGTGAGTTTCAGCCACGATTTACAGAGGAATCGTGATTCCTTATTGTTAATCGTGATTAATAGAGGAAATTGTTGAACTTCACTAATGCTCAATGTTTTTCCGGCGATATCACTCTGACGGCTGAGTTTGAATGAAATCCACCTCTCGTGAGCACAAGTTTCAGCATCTTTGCTACAGGTAATGTATCGTTTGATCAATCTAGCACTTGTGAACACTAGTCTCGGTACCATTGCTACAGAGCATCTTTGCTACATGTAATGGATCGCTTGTGAACACTGGTTTCGGTATAGTTGTTACAGGCAAGCCTGATCTATCTGGCATCTGAATTTGATCAGCTGAGTGAAATCAAAAGTTCCGATATCAGAGTTCCAAATTGTTGTACCTGATTTTCAGTGAATAGGATTGGGTTAATCAAGGTTTTTATGTTTTGAATTGATCAAAGTTACTAAAAATTAATCAGAAAATAATTTTTTAGAGTTAATCAAAGTTGAATTTGATTAATACAGGATTGATAAAATTGTTTTTGGTGACTGTGTGAAATTCTAGAAGACAGATTTCAAAAGATCAATGGTTTTGTTTAATAACTCACTTTGGAATTTCAATTGAAATTCATTTTGTGAATGTTTCTGATGGCATTGATTTTTTTACTGTTTCCAGTAGAAATTCAAATAGGAGCCATGTCTTACAGTTACTAATTGTTTGAATTGCTGAATTTTAAACAAAAGCTTTACATGTTGTTGAATTGATCAATAGCTATTCCTGATTAACTCCTGTGTTTAAATCTTTGGTTGAGTCATGATTGTTCTTGATTAATAAACAAATATTTGATAAACAACAATTTGATGCATCTACTGTGTGAAGTAGTAGTATTCGTGTATAGCATTAACATTAGATAACATACTTTACATTTGATAATAATTAGCATTGTTAATTGTTTTGTTCTTAGATTAAGTAGTTAGGAAGTGATAATATTACATGTTTAGCATATGATTAAGTAAGTAGTAATCAATTCCATATGAAATTGTCATTTCATGTTCTTTTACAATTCTTTCATTGTTTTAGTATTTAGTTAGTATATTCTGTTTAGTTTCTATATTTCTCTCTTGTGCTGCTCGTGTTCCTTTGAATTGTGCAGGATAGCACAGGAATGGAGCGGAAGTGATTACGTGACACGAAGTACGAAGAATAAAAGTTCTTTTTATTTTTTAGTTTAGAATTAGGAATTTGATTGGGTTTGTAAATATTGCACTTTACGCCCTCTGCGAAGGGTATTCATTTGTTGTAATAGTTAGTTGTTTTTACCTTTTCTGAACATTTTACATTTCAATAATTCGGCAATAAAGAATAGTTTAAAATTGTGTGCTTGAATACGAAATATTCCTGTTCCCTGAGTTCGACCCGGTCTCATCCACTAGTGAGAACCGGTTTTTATTATTTGATGTCTGGTTTTCACATGTTTTTCATTTAAAAATCTTTTCAAAATTACAACGATTATAAAGAAGACATCAATTATTCTATTCAAAATCCTCTACATTTGATCTAATCTCATACAGCGATGCTGACTTTGCTGGAAGTAAATCTGACAGAAAAAGCACAAGTGGAACATGTCATATGCTAGGGCACTCACTAGTATCATGGTTCAGTAAGAAACAAAACTGTGTATCCTTATCAACTACTGAAGCCGAATACATTGCTGCTAGCCTAGCCTGTACACAAGTTATCTGGATGAAACAAACCTTAAAAGATTTTGGTTTAATTTTTGAAAATACAACTATTTTCTGTGATAATACGAGTGCTATAAAGTTATCTAAGAATCCTATTTTATACTCACGAACTAAGCACATTCAAATAAGACACCACTTCTTAAGAGAACAAGTCTTAAACAACATAATTAAACTAGAATTCATACCCACTAATCAACAGTTAGCAGCCATATTCACTAAACCATTAAAACATGAAGACTTCACACGTATTAGAAGAGAACTAGGAATATGCAAACTAAATGACTTGTAAATTAATCACACTTATTAAGAGTATTGCTTTTGATAAAATCTTATTTTAAAAGTTTCTTATTATCAATTTTTTTTTTGTGTTTGTTTTACTATTCAAAGTCAAACTATGTTTTCATATTTTCGTATACTCACAATATTCATAAAAATTCATTCATCATAACACATTCTTTATGTCTTTCAACATGTCATCTTTCAAGTACACTGTCATAATGTCTTCTTGTCCTATCTCCTTTTACACATATCCATAAGAACCATTTACTTTAAGTAAAAAGTTATCATGACTTGGATCACATCACTCATTTCATTACACCTTTTATATCTTTTGTCTTTTTGTGACAACCTCTCATACAAAAAGCTAGCCGACCTCCAAACATGACCTCTCATTATTATTCTTAATAAATTATATTCATATGATATATTTTCTTTTTTATGACCTCTTATCAATGGACGTATCTAAAATCTTAAGATCTCTTATGAAAAATTCAAAGTGATTATTATTTTTTTATCACCTCTTAAGTGATTATATTTCACGTAAATTTTTACTATATCATTTGATATATCATAGATTACGTACACTCTATTATATCTCACGTAAATTTTTACTATATCATCTTTTATATCATACCCTAACGAACTATCTATTATCATCTCTTCATGCTTTACATCTTTTACAAAAAGTATCATAAAAACACTTGTACTCCACCCATTAGTACCTTTAGTACCTTCTCTCTCTCTCTCATACGAATTGAGCCTCCATTTTTGTCAATTCTTGTTTGTGACTCCTTTACTAGTTTAAAACTTAACTTTATTCTTTAATAACTATGAACTTCCTCAAATCGAGTTTCTTTAAAAATATGTTTATCAAATAAACATTAATTCATGTCAATCATAACTTTATCTCATGTATTTCATCTCATATCAATCATGATTTTTTATTCCTATCCTACTCGAAAATCCATATATGTCATCTCACTTTTCTTTATGTCTACTTTTACTCCTTCCACGCATATCCATAAAAACACTTCTTATATAAAGAATTATTACTCTTCACTCATGAATATCTTTTTGTCTCATCATCTCTCTTACCACTATTCATAGTCAAAGTGTGTCCTTCTCATATTTACGTATACTCATAAAAATTACAAATATGAAAACACATTAATCATGACACATTTTTTTAAGTCATTCTTTTCTTTCAAAAATGTCATATCTTTCAAAGTACACATCACATGATCACCCTATGACCTATTTCTATATTAAATAAGCAATCATGACATTTCTTTCCATCCGTGACCATGACTCTCTCTTATATTGTATATCTCTCTAAAATCGAGAATCATTAAAGTCTTGTCTCCAAGCAAAACTTTATTTATTCTAACTCTACTTTATGTCATATCTAAATCAAGTGAATGTTGTCCTTTATAACCTTTCTCTTTTCTCTACATATCCGTATCATCTTTTTATGTCTTTCACTCTCCTTTCACGCTTATCAATATATATACTTCTTAAATAACAACTATTATTGCCTCTCACTCATACCCCATGGGTTGTCCTATTCTAAACTCTCCATTCACGAATTAAGAATACCTCCACATAAAGTAAAAAGTTGCTTGTTTTATTAGGCCATTATTTTTAAAATCATTCACTCTTTTTAGTTCAACATGACACCCCATACTCTATTAATGGTCTCTCTCAACTAGTCGATAAACTCACCCATAGTAAAATCTATATATATACTATATATTTCAAAACTATGTCCTTCTCAACCTAATATAATACACTATCTTCAAACATTGATTTGATTTGTCATTCACAAGTCTCTTAACTTACTACTCACGGATTTCCTTATTTGACTAAAATCTAAAAATCACTCACTTCCAATGTCATTCAAAACTTATCAAAATTATTTTCATTCCTCTATTTAATGGATTGGTTCATCACAAACCAATTTCACTCGTATCTATCTATCATCCTACAAACTATTACCCACTTCAAACTCGCCCTTATTAGTCCTCCTTTTTCCTTACAAACTCTTGCAATGGCCTCTTCCTCATCCAACAATGTGATTACTGCAGCAGATCTAAGGTATCCAGATCTGTTTCACAACTACAACTTACTATGCTCTCGCCCCATTCATGAAGGTAAATTGGTTAACTTCGACGACTTCATGCTATTTGACTTAGACAACTATCTCCCTGAACTCAAACCTCTACTAGGATCTTCATCCCAAGCTGCCTATTATCCCGAATTAGTTCGACTATTCTATACCAACTTCTCTACTGATCATGAACAAACCACAATCACCACCAAAGTTCGAGGCAAGCTGATGTTTTTCGATGCTTCCGACCTAGGTAGAATTCTAAATCTGCCTTCCACCGGCACCGACCTCAACACCATAGTACCTATCGAACGATCGGTACTTCAAAAAATTCTTATCTGTACCAACTGCTACCAACTTCCATGGCACATGAGGAATCTCCAACCTCATGCTCAATTACTTGCCCAGATTCTTCTCCACAACATCTATCCTAAGCTTCCCTGCAAGGGATTAGTTCCTCGAAAAAACTCTCTTCTTATCTACGCAATTTTTTCTTCTACTTCGATAAACTGGTCCTCCATTCTTTTCGACCTTTTCATTCATTATCAGAAATTCAAGCCTCTTCTTTTCGGGTGTTTCATAACTCCCATTCTCAAATACTTCAAAGTACCCCATCACAACGAAGTCATCCTCCGTCCCTCTCAGGTCCTCGATGCTACCACCTTCAATCTAAGGTCCCTGCACATGCCCGGCTCTGATGAAGAAGATCAAGCCCTGTTGCAGCAAACTCGTCTAGCTCACAAGCGGAATCGTGCCGACCGAACACATCAACCTCCTCCACCTTCGGGATAAACTTGTTTTTTTTCGGTCTGTAATAACTTTTAATTCCTTTTGGTCTGTAATAACTCTCTTACTTTGATCCCTTCCTTTTTGTCCATGACAAAGGGGGAGAAAACCTGTCTCCATTATTGGAGAAATACTCTCTTTAAACATTTTTCAAATATTTTATCATATTATTATTTCTATGCATAATGTCTTTTTGACAGGGGGAGCATATTTTGTCATCATCAAAAAGGGGGAGAATGTTGAGAAACTCTATTTTGATGTCACATAATATGATACACTGTCTCATTTGATTCTATATAATATGATAATATGCCTTCTTGAAAAATGTTATATTATGACCGGATATGTTTTGCCATAAATCTAACGAGTATTTGATGCAAGGATATCTCACCCAAAAAGGATAGAGTTCTCCTGTTCAAGTACAACTATGGTGCAATCATACTCCTTGAAGAAAAGCTTGATGAGCCATGCATTACTAAAGAGCATCCAAAAAGTTCGGCTACCTCAAGATTGAAGATTGTATTTTTCTTCTTTAGAGTCATATGTAACAGAACCTTCAGAATCATGCATATTTCATAGTACATACTCATTCATAAAAACTATATCATAAAAGTATACGATAGTTTCAAAAAGCTCCTTTTTGAAAACCAATAATTGTACCTTCTTACAACCCTTTTATGAAAAAAATATTTTGTCATGTAATAATTGTACCTTACACTATATACAAGACAACATGAAAAAGAAATGTCGGAAAAAGACAAAAACATAAAATCGGCTACATAGGGAAAAACAAATATAATATGTTTTTGAAAAGACTCTAGTTACCTTCTTTAAAGAAATGTTTTTAATATAAGAAAAAGACAAAAACATAAAATCGACTACATAGAAAAACAAATATAATATGTTTTTTAGTTACCTTCTTTAAAGAAATGTTTTTAATATAAGAAGAATACAAAAACATAAAATCGGCTACACAAAAGAAAAACAAATATAATATGTTTTTGAAAGGACTCTAGTTACCTTTTTACAAAACCATAGAATGTCGACTTACTTGAAGTCATCATTCTCTTTTGTACAAAGCATTAAATACCTTCTATAACAAATCCTTGTTAATATCCTTTTCAAAGAATGTCGACCTTCTTTTAGTCCTCATTCTCTCTGAAGACTTTGAAAAACACAACATAAAGAAAACACTTGACATGACTATGTACAAATAAATATCTCAAAGCACTCATTGTACTTACACTCATTTAAAGTAAAGAAGTACTTATGTACCTCAAATCATTAATTAGAATAAAGACAAAACTACAACCCAACGTTCAATGTACTATTGTAAGAAATAGACTTTTTACATAAAATATGTATTACCTAAAATATTACAACGACTAGTGTACCCTATATTTTACTTTTATGGAAAAAGGCATTCTCGAATTTCTCTAAAAGATATTTTTGAAATGACATAACATTTCACATTTCAAAAAGGCTACGATTTCAAAATGTAACGACTACTTTTTAAAGCTATATAAACACACTCAAATAAACTATTCAACAATGGAATGGAATAGACGTGTGAGTTTACAACGAGAAAAATCCCTATTCGATATTTGAAAAAGAGAGCCTTGAAAAAGAAAGAGAAAAAGAAAAGAAAGAAAAGAAAGAAAAGAGAAAAAGTCAAGTCCAGCTCTTTGACAAAGAGCATCCTCTGAGTGACAAACAGAACATTCTGAGAATCCTTCATTCGTGCATTCATATCATTCTGAAGGTTCTATAGGAAGTATTGTAACTCTGTTATTCATTGTTTTCCTTCTTTGTTGAAAGAAGTAGACCTCTGTGAAAGAGGGTGTTGCCCTTCTCTGTTGAGAGAAGAAGACCTCTGTGAAAGAGAGTGTTGTCCTTCTCTGTTGAGAGAAGAAGACCTCTGAGGAAGAGGGTGTTGTACTATTTATCCGGTGACTCGGATGTTATAGTGGAAAGCTCAAGTGGTTTGCTTGGGGACTGGATGTAGGTCTGGGTACTGACCGAACCAGTATAAATTCTGTGTTTTATGTGTTGTGCCTTATTGCCTGATTATTTTATTTTATCGATCTTTATCATATTTCACTATTCACCCCCCCTCTAGTGGAATTTTCAAGTGGCACTCCCCCATGCTTATATGAAACTACGTGAATGCACATAAGAGAAAATAAATGAGGGAAAAGAGTATAATAACCTGACATGAATTAAAAATATACGTTCTATGAATGTAATGAATGCAATGTATACATGACAAAACATGAAACTCATGAATGAAACAAAAAGAACATGAAAAACTCATGAAGAAAACTAAAAAGTAAAAACAAAATAAAATCTATAAATTCTAAACAAATCTAATAATATACAAAATATGGGTTGCCTCCCATAAAGCGCTAAGTTTCACGTCCCCAGCCAGACGGATCCTTGGAAAAATCCTTCATCGTCCATGAGATCAATGGACATGAAGTCAGACTCAATCGGGCTCTCTATGAAAAATAGTGTCATCTGTGACACTGCGCACTCTGTTCTCATCCTGTCTACCTCTAAATGGCTCGAAGTGCCCGATCCAATTTAACTCACCTATCTAATTTTCAAGTAATTCTAGGTGATCCTCTTCTAGTGAATCCTTATCCTCCTCATGAGGTGGATCACTCAATAACCAAACATATTCTGCTTCTACGAGGTCTTGAATGACATCAACCTCGAAAGAAGCCTCCTCAACAGCAGGCCCCATAGTAGCACGAAAAATGTTTAGCCGCATCTTCCTATTTTCGAATGACACATCCATCGCACCAGTGCAGCAATTGATGCACGCATTGGCAGTAGCTAGGAAGGGGCGACCGAGAATAATAGGAGTCTGCTGTGGGCTATCAACTCCCTTCATATCTAATATCACGAAGTCGACAGGGAAATAACAATCCTCCACCTTGACTAAAACATCTTCAAGTATCCCTCTTGGGACCTTGATAGATCTATCTGCGAGCTGAAGAGTCATAGGTGTAGGTTTCATCTCTTTCAATCCAAATTGGTCATAAAAGAAACCTAGCAAGATGTTAACACTTGCCCCAAGGTCGAGCAATGCATGCCCAATAGTGATGTTTCCTATGACACATGAGATGATAGGAGTCCCTGGGTCCTTGAGCTTAGGTGGGGTTTGATGTTGCAATACTGCGCTCACCTGCCCGGTTAAATAAATCTTTTTCTGCACATGGGACATCGACTTTCTTTTCTGCATACAAAGTTCTTTGAGGAACTTTGCATATGCAGGGACCTGTTGAATAGCATCTAGTAAGGGGAGGTTTATCTGAACGTGCTTGAATATCTCAAGCATCTCTTGCATGTTCACTCCGGACTTACCTAATGATCTCGGCCTCTCTAACGCCTCAGGAAAGGGGGCTTTGGGAATGTAGGATGGTGAAGGCTCAGATGGAAGAACCTTCTCGCTTTCCTGAGGTAAAATATTAGGGACAGAGTGCTTCTCGCTTATCTTCTCTCTTTCTTCTGCAGCCTCCCTCGCTTGGTACTGCTTCCCACTCCTAAGGGTTACTACTTGAGCTTGCTCTTTATGTGCATCAGTCATATGCAAGCTACGCATGGGTTCCTTTCCCTTAGGGTTGACAATAGGCTGGCTAGGCAATGTCCCCTCACTTCGCCTGCTAAGTGCTTCGGCAAGCTGCCCCATTTGAGTCTCTAATTTTGCAATAGACTGGGTATGTGAGCTCAAAGCTTGCAAAATCTTATCCTCAAAAGATTGACTATGCAAAGGCTCATGAGACTGGGGTTGAGTATAAACAGGTTGGACTGGGGAATAACTGGATCTTTGAAATCCAGGCGCATAACCACCTTGACTTGGTTGACTCTGGGAAGGGTTGGGGGGTGGATCTATGAGTTGCGCCATGAGAAATTGGGATGATTTCGCCAGCCCGGGTTATAAGTGTTGGAAAATGGATTAGGTACAGGCCTAGCGAAGTTTTGAGGCATCTGAGCTTGCTCTTGGACAAACTTAGGATATTGTGGCTCAACTGGGCACTCGAAGACATGGTGTGCAGGACTCGCACACAACGCGCACACCTACATGGCAGGGGAGGGACCCAACAAAAACTGATCTAATTTCTGGGACAGTTGGTCTACCTTGTTGCTCAACTAAAGGTTCATCCCTAACTCGAAAATACCTGCCTTCTTAATGCTATCCTTTGCAGGTGCAGCCCTATCGAACCGTGAGGCTGTCGCATGGTGCATCGAATTCTCGCTCAATGTCTCAAAAAGCGACCATGCTTCATCCTCACTTTTGAGCATAAATGTGCCCCCACATGCGGCATCCACCATTTGACGCTTCTTTTCAGTAAGACCGTTATAGAAATATTGCACCAGTTGCCAGCGAGGCACCTGGTGGTGGGGACACTTGCGGAGAAGATCTTTCAATCTCTCCCATGACTCATGAAACTGTTCTCCCTCAATTTGGGAAAAACTGGTTATCGCTTTACGAAACTGGTTCGTTTTACCAATTGGGAAATATTTCTTTAAAAATTCTCTTTGCATATGTTCCCAAGTGGTAATTCGAACAGTATCTAATGATTTTAACCAACTTTTTGCTTTGTCCTTCAGAGAGAAGGGGAACAGGGTCAACCTCATCGCGTCAACTCCAAAGTTGTTGATTCGCATTGTCGAGCAAATCTCTAAAAATTCATCAAGATGACGATATGGGTCTTCATTGCTAAGGCCATAAAATGAAGGTAGCATCTGAATCACACTGGCCTTTATCTCAAGATGGTTTGCTCCTACATCAGGTCTTGTGATGCAGGAGGCGGGAGTGTAAGTGTTGGGCATAAAATACTCCCTCAGAGGACGAGTAATTTGTTGATTCTCAGCCATGGTTGTAGATCTCTGGGCTCTCCTAATAAGGGACTCGGGGTCCTCAATCGGCTCTACCAGCTCGAGGTCAAGTGAGTGTCGCCCTTGCATACACCTCGTAATAGACCGGTGTAGCTCACGTCCTAACTTTGGGTTTTCTACCTAACTAACGCACTAAGCGACCAAACCATGCAAACCACAAAGCGAGTAAACTAAAAACAACAAAAACTAAACAATCACCACGCAAGTAAACATAACAGAGATGATGCAAAGAAATATAAAATCTATGTGTACGGTACCAATGGTACATAGTCACCTCTAAGGGGATCCTAATGGGTAGGCTGTGCAGAAAAGTAAGCTCGTCTCAAAGATATGCACATACGTGGTTCTAAACCTAAATGCACACAAACACTAGGCAATAAAGTGAATACTAATATTATGTCGTTCCCCGGCAACGGCGCCAAAAATTTGATGTCTTCTTTTAAATCGTTGTAATTTTGAAAAGATTTTTATATGAAAAACATGTGAAAACCAGACATCAAATAATAAAAACCGGTTCTCACTAGTGGATGAGACCGGGTTGAACTCAGGGAACGGGAATATATCGTATTCAAACACACAAATCTAAACTAATCTTTATTGCCGAATTATTGAAATATAAAAATGTTCAAAAAAAGTAAAAACAACTAACTATTACAACAAATGAATACCCTTTGCAGAGGGCATAAAGTGCAATATTTACAAACCCAATTAAATTTCTAATTCTAAAAATAAAAGCAAAAATCTTCTACTCGTGTGCTTCCTCGTGTCATGTAATCTCTTTAGCTCCACTCCTGTGCTATCCTGCACAAGTCAAAAAGAAACACAAGCAGTACGAAAAAAAAACTATACTAAACAAAGTTTTTGCTAATTATTAGATTTAACTAACACTAACTAATGATTTAACTAATGACTAATTATTAATGAACTAATACTCATTTAAACAAAGCATCATCAATTAAACTCAGCAATTCTCAGTAAAATCACAAAACTCAAATCTGATTTAACTTTCAATGAAAACTTTGCAATGAAACTCATTCAGAATTAACAGTGAATTTTAGAAAAAATAGACAGTGAAACGTAGCATTTCACTGGATCTTATCAGTATAGGACTGTTCCCAGTACCAAATGATTCAATTCAACGTAACCACACAACAAAGAATTCAGTGAAAAGATTCAAAACATGTAGTAAATCCTATCATATCAGTATTCAATGGAGTTAAAAAAAAAACATTCTGAAGTTCAAAGCAGCAACACTTCCTCCTTTGGAAACAACAATGATATCAAAGATCTTCACGATAAATGTGAAGTTTCCGGCTTAAACAGGGAATTCCGGCAGGATGACAGCAGAAGAAGGATCCACCGGAAGAGGCAATGGTGATTCTAGCAGATCTGTAATTTCACTTGATCACAGCTGATGCCTCCATTTGTTTCACAGCAAATCGATTGATTAGGATGATTTATTTCTTGCAGTCTTGCAAAACTGGAACTTCTCGGCAGGCTAAAGACAAGTTCTGGCGGCTGAAGATAAGCTCCGGCGGCTGAAGGTAAGCTCCGACGGCTAAAGGCTAAAGACAAGTTCCATTTGGCTGATCTACCAGCATGAGCACGGGAGTCCAAATGTATCCAGATGATTCCGACCGACTGGATTTCAATCTAGCCTCTTCTGATCGATCAATATCAGGCAATCGATCGATAGATTCAGATCTTTACACAGGTGATTCCAGCAGACAACGGATTAGAATTCCGATGAGATGGATTTCAATCCAGCTTCTTCTGACCGGTCGATATCAAACAATCGATCGGTAGATTTAGACTTTACATCAACAAAACTTGATTTATCAGAGGAAAAAAAATTATTCGCCAGAAATTATATCAACAACACGGATCAGATGCACTCCATTTTTTTTTTCCGATCAGTCATCAGAGTTCCATTTGATTGAATGTAATTACTCCAGACATCTGATGATCGATCACAAATTGCTATTGATTACCAGATTGATTAAATTTGGAAAATTAATGTTCTGATGATGTTGAGGAATTAATACTAATGCTTCAACGATTTTATTATCAATGCAGTAAAAAAATTAATACGATGCACTGCATATGAACTACAAATTAAAATGAAATCTGGAATTTCCTTTTTGAATCTACATTTTCAGAATGAATCATAAATGCTACAATTTTATTTTATTTTGATTTTATTTCAGCTAAACTAATCTATTGAAACATAGAAGAAGGAAGAATAAAAGAAGAAGAAGAAGAAGAAGAAGAAGAAGAGAAGAAGAAGAACTCACCGAAGGGATTAGAAAAGAAGTGGAATCCTCCTATATGCCATTACTGTAGCTGGATACCTCCACCGGATTGAGAAAGAAGAGAGATCAAGGGAGAAGGAGAAGAAGGAGGAAAGAAACAAGGTGAAGGGGAAGGGTTAGAAAAGAAGGCAAAAGCATAAGAGAGAAGACAAGCCTCTCTTCCCCCTACGTATGGTATTTTTAATTTTGAAAATTTTTCCATAAGTCCATCTTCTTTTTAAAATTGCATTTCAAAAACCTCTCTTCAAAAAGTTATTTACAAAACAACTCAAAATGACTATGTTTTAGAAAATACAAAACTAAGTCTATTTTAACTCTGATTTTTTTATGATTTTCAAAAACTAAACTACTACAATTATGTCAAACACTAAAATATGCATTAAAATGTAAAATAACACTATTTTTCATGTATTTTCTATTCTTATATTATTTTAGCACATTTACTCGAAAACTAACATAAAATTGGGTTTTTGAAACATTTTCTCATGAAATCATGCATATTTTTATATGAAATATCCCTAAAATATATGCATGATCAATGATCACAGGTTTGGCGATCGAGATGGGACTTGTCTCCGTTCGGTCGAATTTTTGCCTATTGCTTGGCTTTGATATTATCTAAGTCTTTATTCTTCAAATGTCAGCTTCATTTCCATGAAAACCTTAGGAGCCTAGATTCGGTCCTAAGCTGACATCATTGCATATAGGATCTAAGTATGGTTTGGTAGGACCATATTGAGGAGATTATTCCATGTTCACATTAGACTTAGGTCTGAAATACAACTCTTCTCAATTCTAGGGATTGAATGTAAATAATGTATGCAAGTGTATGCTTCTATTTCATTTATATTCTATCTCTTTAGGACTTGCATTAGAGCTTTCTGGTTTTATCTGCATGTTGAACATGTTTTTGAAAACATCACTATCTATATTGTCCCGGTCTTCACGTTGCTGAGCTGTCTCACTGAACCATAGTTCGGGAGAGAGCCTCACAACTAGACCACTTATTTGGGTTCGCGCCCCCCTACCACGTACCTAAGGGCCATAGTCTGAGGTATATCAGTAGGTGCTCAAGGATGTTGGGAAGCCTTTACCTTAGAATCGGAGAAATGTTTTTACGCCACGTACTTCAAGCTTCGGCTCGAGTATATCGGCATACCTTGATTGGAATCAGATGATCTGAACCATAGAGTTAGGATTAAGGTCCTACAAGCCATTTCAAATATTGCATTTAGAGTCAGCCTTTAGGGAGTGCAGTGTGTGCATCTTTGTTTGTGCAACTTTGATTATGCGATGTTTTCTTGTATTCTCCTATATATATCAAACCTTCTCAAAACCCTGGGTGTATTATTCAAAATTTCCCTTTATTTTCAAAAACCCCAGGTGTATATTTTTTCTTTTCCTACATTTTTTTTTCTTTTGTGTCAACTTTTTCTTTAAAAAACCCTGGAAATCCCTTTTTCTAAAAAATCCTTGATCTTTCAAAATTTCTAGGAGATGTGTCTATCCTTTTCTTTCATCAAGAGTCTATCCGTAAGTCCTGTATTCTATCTAAATTCTCTTCTTCTTTGCCTCAGTATCATTTCGATGGCGTCCAATTCCCTTGATGATGTCTTTCCTAGAGATCATGTCTTCTATCAGATAAAGGATGGATCCCCGGATCATCGGGTTATCCAGTCTCATTCCTTCTTCCTGCGGTGGTATTATTTTTGGTTCGCCACCTTCTCGTGTATGTTCCCAGACCACTTGGATGATTGTGGATTAGAGATGGCATCGACAGTGTGCAAGCGAACCATCAACGACAGTCTGATTCAAGCTATGGCAGAACGGTGGAATTCACATACCTGCACATTTTGGTTTCCATGGGAAGAGATGACTCTGCTAATGGATGAATTCAATGACATCATGGGATTGCCAGAGCCAGCTGGTCAGCCAGATGATCCGGTCGAGCAGCAGTTCCTGATCAACGTCAAGGGGATAGATGTTCGAGAAGCATTAGCGAGGGCAACAGGGAGCAGATCTTGGCCTCTCACCGAGATCAACGGAAGTCAGTTCATCAATCTATTCGGACTCTATCGCAAGTATGAAGCCTACGAGAAAGTTGACACCTTGTCTCGAGCAGCGAAAGAAAGAATTCAACATGCCATGATCCTATGCACAGTAGGATTGACATTCTTTCAGGACGGTCAGAATTTCATCAATGTCAGAGTCGCCCAACTCTTTCGAAGATGGGGAAGCAGGCAGACCCGTCAACTTTCAGTTTCCATGGCAGCTCTAGCCTTTCTCTACCGAGGCTTAGCTCGTTTCGCCCTTGGAGAGACCATTCTGGTGGAAGGATGCACGTATGCCTTGCAGTTGTGGTTCCTACGACATGTGTCATCAAAGGCCAGTTCCTTCAGGTTCAACAACAAGAAGCCGAAGTCTATTGATCAGTATCGAAATTTGATCGAGAGTCTGCATCAGGAAGAGATCCTTTGGGATTACTTTGACAGACAAGAGTCAGTTCCTCGCTACACTTATGCTCGTAGCAAGCGTTACAGACTGCTTGGTCCTTTCTTCTGTGTTGACTATCAGCCAGAGAGATGTCTTAGACAGTTCTCGCAGTGGTAGGTTCATGTCAACAGTCTTTTTTTGGCAGGTCACATGCCAGAATTTGATCTGCAATCGGATCAGTGGTCTGGGGCATACCATATAACCAAATACACTTAGTGTGGATGTATAAGAAACTGAGACATTATCTGTTGGCATCAGAGATCAAAATTTTGTCAAGACTTAATCCTCTCAAGTACATCCTTAAGCAGCCTTTCCTTACTGGACGGATTGCGAAATGGCAATTCCTCCTGATGCAATACGACTTAGAGTATGTATCTCAGAAGTCAGTCAAGGGTCAGTCTATCGCAGATCAGTTGGCAGATTTCCCGTTGACAGAAGAGATCAAGGCAGAAGACAATTTTCCCGATGATCGCATATGTAGCATTCAAGAATCTCCGGTTTGGACCCTATTCTTTGATGGAGCCAGAAATATGTCTGGTATTGGGCTTGGGATCTTGTTAATCACTCCCGAAAAGGAGATGATCCCTTATTCCCTCAAGCTTAGTTTCCAATGTACTCACAACATGGCTGAGTATGAAGCTTTGATTCAAGGCCTCAAGATTTTACAAGATTTCAATGTCAAAAGAGTACATGTCTTTGGTGATTTGTTGCATGTGGTAAGCCAAGTTAACGCTGAATGACAAGTCACAGATCAGAAATTGATCCCTTATCAGAAGATTGCCTTAGCTCTCATAGGCGACTTTGAAGAATTTCAGCTCAATCACGTCAAGAGGGAATACAATCATATAGCCGATGGTTTGGCCTGTCTGGGTTCTATTTTGTTGTTCAAAGACAGTGAATCCTGTTGTTCCTTCGAGATTGACAGACTTGATCAACCTGCCTTCATTTCAGCTGAGCAAGTAAACCAAGCCGCTCAGAAAGAGAAGTCTTGGTACCAAGACATCAAAAACTTTATTGAAACCGGTGAATTCCTGCCAGAAATGCCAAGAAAGGAGCAACGTACGATTCAGCGTATGTCCGCTCGCTATTTCATCATTGCCAATACTTTTTACCATCGTGGATTCAGTTCTGAGTATGCTAGATGCTTAGACAAAGATGAAGCCAGAGAAGTTGTCCAAGAGGCACATGAAGAAATTGGTGGTGGCCATGTCGGCTACCAAACGCTCGTTAAGCAAATCATTTGTGCAGGATATTACTGGAAAACCTTGCAGCAGGATTGTCATCAATTTGTGAGGAAGTGCGCCAAATGTCAGATGCACGCACCTTCTATTCATGCGCCAGCCGCATACTTGCAGTCTGTGGTTTCTCCTTGGCCTTGTTCAATGTGGGCCTTCGACGTGGTGGGTTCGATCACTCCTTCAGTTTCTAATGGCCACAAATATTTCCACGCGGCTACAAAATACTTCACCAAGTGGGTTGAAGTTGTAACTCTGCAAACAATAGAAAGCCGACATGTGATTTTTTTTATTCATAAGAACCTCTTTTGTCGTTTCGGTGTGCTGCATGATATTGTGTCTCACAATGGTAGTCATTTCAAGAATAAGAGGATAAAGACATTCTGCTCGAAGTTTAGGATTCATCATCACTTCTCAGCTCCTTATTATCCTCAAGGGAATGGCCAGGCAGAGGCCACCAACAAAATCTTGATCCGCATTCTGGAAAGAACTGTGGAAACAGGCCGCGATTGACATGAGAAGATGCACGATGCACTTTGGGCATACCGAACCACCATTCAGACTCCAACCAATGCTACGTCTTCAGAGCTTGTCTACGGGACCGAGCTGGTATTACCTCTCCACGTTCGGCACACCGCACTCAAGTTTGTGTCGCTTATCGAACTCCTGCTTGATCAGTATCAACAACAAAGGTTGGTACAACTCGATCTGCTAGACGAAAGAAGACTCAAAGCGGCTGAACACGCTCAAGCTTATCGTCAGAAGATAGCTAGGCACTATGCCAAGTCAGTTATTGAGAGAAGATTCTGAGTTAACAATCTGGTGCTCAGATCGACGGCTCATCTCAAGCATCGACCATGGGGCAAGTGGTCTCCCAATTGGGAAGGCCCTTATGTGGTTAAGGAAGCACTGCCTCGCAATTCATACCGTCTGATCAATGCAGATGGGGTGGAACTGCCAGATCCTATCAATGCTCTACATCTGAAGAAGTTTTATACTTAAACTATTCATTCTAGCCTTTTGTACTCTTCAAAGAATCTTTTCAATAAAGCAATGATCTTCTATCAATTCTCACATTCTTTTCCATGATACTGGGGCATTTTATTTTGATCTATACTTGTCTTCCTGCAGGTAGGATCAGATAAACTTTTTTTCTAAAAATCATATCAATTTTTCAGTTAATCTTGTTATCTTTATTAATTGCATTCATTTGATTTTCCAATTTAATCAAATTTTCGTCAATTTATTATCCATTTTATCAATTTTTATCAAGTTTTATCAATTTTTTATCAATTTTATTAAATTTTATCAATCTTTTCTATTACCCTTTCAGGTTAAGGGATAAACCTGATGCCTCTTTTCCATGAGGTATACTTTTATTCTTATTACCCTTTTTGGTTAAGAGATAAACCTGATACCTATTTTCCATGAGGTATAATTTTATTCTTATTACCCTTTCAGGTTAAGGGATAAACCTGATGCCTTTTTTCCATGAGGTACAATTTTATTCTTATTTCCCTTTTAGGTTAAGGGATAAACATGATGTCTCTTTTCCATGAGGTACAATTTTCTTCTTTTACCCTTTCAGGTTAAGAGAAAAACTTGACCCTTGTTCTTCGAGGTGTTCCCATTCAGGATAAGGGATAATCCTGAGACCCCTCATGGGAGCAACATTGCTACCTGTGAGAATTCTTTTCCAAAACAATTTTTCAATAAATTTCTTTAATTTTTCTCCATTTTATTCTCTTCCCCTTTCAGGTTAAGGGATAAACCTAAATTATTTCCCATAAATTTCTCAATTCACATCAAATTTTATTCTATACTCCTTCAGGATAAAAGAAAATCCTGAAGTCGTCATAAATAAATTCGAATCTTAGGCCATCTTGGGTCAAGGATCTCAAATGAATCTCTCATCTTCTTTATTGTCGGAATCTATTCATACATTTTGTCAATCCTTCTAGAATCTGACTCCCGGGTTGGAATTATTTCCTTCTCATCTGAGTTCCGACTTAGGTTTTTGTTTTCTTTTTATTTTTCTTTTAAAAAGGTCCGAGTTCTGACTCGGGTCTCATATATTTTTATTTTCGGAGTTTCGAGTTCCAACTCAGGCTTCCTTTTGGATCCGATGTTCGCATTGGACCAATTGTTACATCGAAAATTTGAGTTTTCAAACTCGGTTTCCTCATTTATCTTTTATTTTTGAAAAACTGGGTTCCGACTCGGGTTTTCTCCTTTTATATATATATTCTTATTTCCAGAGTTTCGAGTTCCGACTCAGGCTTTCTTTTGAATCCGATGTTCGCATTAGACCAATTGTTACGTCAAGAATTCGAGTTCTCAAACTTGGTTTTCTCATTTATCTTTTATTTTTGAAAAACTGGGTTCCGACTTGGGTTTTCCCTTTTTATATATATATTCTTATTTCCAGAGTTTCGAGTTCCGACTCGGGATTCCTTTTCGATCCGATGTTCGCATTGGACCAATTGTTACGTCGAGAATTCGAGTTCTCAAACTCGATTTTCTCATTGATTCTTTTATTTTAAAAAACCGGGCTCCGACTAGACTCAGGTTTTTCCTTTTGTATATATTCGTATTTTCGGAGTTTCGAGCTCCGACTCGGGCTTCCTTTTGGATCCGATGTTCACATTGGACCAATTGTTACGTCGAGAATTCGAGTTCTCAAACTCGATTTTCTCATTTATTCTTTTATTTTGAAAAACATGTTTCGACTCGGGTTTTCCCTTCTGTATATATTCTTACTTTAGGAGTTTCGAGTTCCAACTCGGGCTTCCTTTTGGATCTGATGTTCGCATTGGACCAATTGTTATGTCAAGAATTCAAGTTCTCAATCTCGATTTTCTCATTCATTCTTTTACTTTGAAAAACCGGGTTCCGACTCGGGTTTTTCCTTCTATATATATTCTTATTTCCGGAGTTTTGAGTTCCGACTCAGACTTCCTTTTGGATCCGATGTTCGCATTGGACCAATTGTTACGTCGAGAATTCGAGTTCTCAAACTCGATTTTCTCATTCATTCTTTTATTTTAAAAAACCGGGTTCCGACTCGGGTTTTCCCTTCTGTATATATTCTTATTTCCGGAGTTTCGAGTTCCGACTCAGGCTTCCTTTTGGATCCGATGTTCGCATTGCACCAATTGTTACGACGAAAATTCGAGTTTTCAAACTTGATTTTCTCTTTTATCTTTTATTATTGAAAAACCGGGTTCCGACTCAGGTTTTCTCCTTTTGTATATATTCTTATTTTCAGAGTTTCGAGTTCCGACTTGGGCTTCCTTTTGGTTCTAATACTCGCATTGGACCAATTGTTACCTCAAAAATTTAAGTTTTTCAAACTCAATTTTCTCTTTTTATTTTAAGATCTGGGTTTCGACTCGAGTCTCATTTTTATATTCCATTTTCGAAGTTTCGAGTTCTGACTCAGGCTTCCTTTTGGATTCAATGTTCACGTTAGACCAATTGTTGCATCAAAAATTCAAGTTTCCAAAAACTCAATTTTCTCTTTTCTCTTTTATTTTGAAGATCTGGGTCCTGATTCGGGTCTTCCTTTTATTTTCGTTTGAAGTTTTGAGTTCTGAGTTCTGACTCGGACTTCCAATCGGATTCAACGCTCGTATTGGAACTGATCGTTCCTTTGAAGATTCGAGTTTTTAAACTTGGGTTTTTCATTTTTATTATTATTTTAAAGATCCGGGTTCCGACTCGGGTTTTTCGTTTTTATATATCGTTTGAAGATTCGAGTTCCGACTCAGACTTCCAATCGGATTCAACGCTCGTGTTGGAACCGATCATTCTTTTGAATATTCGAGTTTTTAAACTCGGGTTTTCCATTTTTTATCATTATTTTAAATATCCGGGTTCTGACTCAGGGCTTTCCTTTTTATATATCGTTTGAAGTTTCGAGTTCCAGCTCAGACTCCCTATTGGATTCGACGCTCGTGTTGGAACCAATCCTTCCCTTGAAGATTCGAGTTGTCAAACTCAGATTTTCCATTTTATCTTTATTTTTAAAGATCCGGGTTCTGACTCAGGTTTTTTCATTTTATATTTCGTTTGAAGTTTTGAGTTCCGACTCAGACTTCCTATTGGATTTAATGCTCGTGTTGGAACCAATCGTTCCTTTGAAGATTCAGGTTTTCCATTTTATCTTTATTTTTGAAGATCCGGGTTTCAATTAGGATTTTCGTTCCCTCTCAGGTTAAGGGACAAAACCTGAACTTCCCCTTCAGGATAAGAGATAATCCTGAAACTCCGGCAATCATTCTTGCTCAATTCTCAAGTATCTTAGAATGTTGGTCTCCTTTTCAACTCTCCATTAAAAAATCCAGTGCTCGTGCTGGTGCATTTTCAAAACTCAGTGCTTGTGCTGGTGTGTTTTTCAAAATCCAGTGCTCGTACTAGTACCTCTAGCGCTCGTGCTAGTGTTTGACTGACTGATTAGTTAGCTCTCAAGGTTCAGTCTTTATACTAACCATTCATCAACATTCAAGTTTTAAATCTCAATTCCAACCTTCGGGTTACCATTTTGTCAAAAAACAATAATTTTTCTCTTGCGGAGGACCCTCTTTTGGGAGAGTTCGAAGGAGCTCGTTCCTTTCGCATGCAACCATCTTTTGTTCGCAAGAACCCTTTTCCAGGGAGAGTTTGAAGGGACTCGTTTTCTTTGCGAACAGTTTGCAAAACAACAACCAACTTTACACAAAAGAACCCTTTTTCCAAGGAGAGCTTCGACAAAAGCTCGTTTCTTTTTGTGGCCCCCATTTTTCTGATTTTGGCCACCCCCTTCACAAAGGACCCTCTTCTAGGGAGAGTGTGATGGACTCGTTCCTCTGTGATATTTTTTTCAACTTTATTGTCAGCCGCCTTTCCATAAGAGAAGCCTAGAGATAGGGAGTTTTGACGAAAACTTAATTTCTCTTCGAAAGTTCCGTTTTGCAAACATCTCTTCTTTAGAGAAAAGAGGAGTATTTTCAACTTCCCATTCAGGTAAGCGCTAAGCCTGAGTCTCGCTTTTTGGGGAAAAAGAGAGGAGAATTTTGTCACGGACGTGTCAATTCAATGTCAAGCAATTACGTTCATCAAGGATTTCAAGAATATTTTGCCAATTTGCTATTAGAAGTCATTGTTGATCTCAAAACTTTTATTGCACAAAGAATTACCTCAAACTACCTCCAGTATTATTTTCAAAAGGACCATACTTTTGCGAAGAAAGAGAAGAATTCAAGCTTTTTCTGTTGGTCAACTAGGAGGATGAAGAAAAATCTTCGATATGACCAGCAAAGGAAAAATTCAATGATGTTGAAAAGCCATAAGTGAATTGATATTGATCATAGCTGTGGCACATTCTTAAAGATCATTCTTCTAGCAGTAAGACAGTGGAAATATCTTGTGCAATAAAAGAATCTACCCAATCCATATCTCCTCAGTCATCTAAGCTGCAATCAAATATCCGCAAAAGGGATCTCTCAATTGTCGTCAAGATGAAGACAAATATGCGAGCTAGACCCCCGAGGCCAAAGAAGATTTGGATAATCTCCGAGATGAAGGAGTTTGTGATGGATCCCTCCAGAGAACGTTCGAATCACCGTCAAGATGAAGGCCACTGCAATGAACCTCCCGACAAACCCTAAAAGATATTTGATTTCTGCTATCATCCAGAGATTTTTTGACCAGTGAGCCAATATCATCAGCATAATTCCTGAGACAAAGAAGAATCGAAGCATCTCCAAGATGAAGGAGTTTATGATGTACCCTTCCCCGAAAAAGAGAGAAAAGTCAGGACATCTCCAAAATGAAGGATGATGTAATAAGCTTCTCGCCGAAACCCAAAAAAGCTTCACGACTCAAAAGAGTGCAAAAAGATCATCATGGTAAAAGCCCCAGGTAGCCAAACTCCCAAGAATCTTCTCTACTTATGTGAAATCTCTCTATCAATATCTTTTCACTCAGTTGCTTTTATGATACTGAGAACAAATTTCTTTCTCTTCATATCAAGGAAATGGATAGCTTCCTTGAAAAAACTCAACAACAACAAATTTGAATCTGATTCTTGATTCTACAGAGTTAGCCAATTGGAGGCAATACTCTAGGTAGAAATAGGTGATATTTTTTGCACCAAGTGTGCATGTTTCGATTATTTTGAATCAACTACAATTTTTGCATCTTATTGGCAATATTTTCTCATTATTCTAACATGAAGCAAGAGCTTGATATCCATTTTTGACATATCCTGACATCATCCCTCATTGGGACTGAAAAGTCCTTTCCTTCTGTCTGATCTAAGCGCTCTCAGATTCGCACGCTTTCCTATATTCTCCATTGTCCCACCATAGACAGTTTCCGCTCAAGATAAGGGTTAAACCTGAACTTTATGCAAAAGGTCTATTATTGTCAAAAGCTATTTCAGTCTCAGCAATGAGGCGCCCCTATCAACCCCTTTTCAAGCTTTAGGGACCCCCATTTTCATCCTTTTGCAAACCCCTCTTGGACTTATTGTGCGAAGTCTAGAAGTTCCATCACAGTTTCCTCGCTCTTCGAGGATTCTGTATCCATTCAGACTAAGGATTAAACATGTTACCTCGCTCCTCGAGGTATCACCCAAACCTTTTGCAAGAGGTCGTCTGTTTTTAAAAGCTGATTTAGTCTCAGCAATGAGGCACCCAAGATCATCCATTTTCCAAGCTTTAGGGAACCTTGTTTTTCTCTTCTTGCAAACCCCTTTCAGATTTGTTCATCCAAATTCCGAAGGTCCCATCATGGTTTCTTCATCCGAGGATTCCGTATGGTCGCCTCTTTTAGGTTAAGGGTTAAGCCTGAACCTCGCTTCATGAGGTATTTTCCGTTCATGTTAGGGTTAAACCTAAATCTCATTTTGGCTAGATATCCTTTCTAGTCCCATCACAGTTTCCTCACTCAAGGATTCCGTGTGGTCCCCCCACTCAGGTCAAGGGTTAAACCTGTGAATCTCATTTTGGCGATGTATTTCTTTCTGTCCCATCACGATTTCTTCGTTCGAGGATTCCGTATGGTCGTCCCTTTCAGGTTAAGGGTTAAGCCTGAACCTCGCTCCTCGAGGTATCGCCCCTTTCAGGTTAAGGGTTAAGCCTGAACCTCATTCTATGAGGTATTTCCGTTCAGGTTTGGGTTAAACCTGAGCCTCGTTTCGACGAGGCAATCCTCCCCAGTCCCATCATGATTTTCCCCACAAAGGAATTTGTGCTTTGTATATCCATCTGGAAAGGATCATACTTGAGCTTCATCTCACGAGTCATTTTTCTCAAAAATGTCCCATCAAGATCTTCGTATATTCCTTTCCCATTCATGTAAGGGTAGAACCTGAAATTCATCTTGATATATCTTCATCCCATCCAGGTTAAGGGCTAAACCTGACTTGTTCAAAAAAGTTGATATTGTCTCACCCATAAGACTTGATCAAAATTCTGATTTTCCACCATTTTTTTGGGACCTTTACCCAAAGTCCCATAACGATTTCCTTACATTTGTTATTCAGTCATATCATTTTCGAGGATTTCGTCTCCCCAAAGCCATTCAGGGTAAGGTATTAAGCCTGAGAAACCATGTCTTTCAAATAAATTCTTCCACACCCAGCTCAGATTTGCTGACTGGGGCATTTACAAAATTTGGCGTGTTTTCTTTGACACTAAGCTCGACTTTCAACCGGCTTAGTAGCAAAGAGAGGCATCTATAAACACCCCAAATTTTTCAAAATTTTATAAATATTCCCTTTTTACCCTTGGCCTCTATTTTTTGAGCATAATTGAGTCATTTTCGCTTAAAATTCCAGTTTATTCCTCAGATTTACTGGAATCAAAGTCATTTTATATATCTGCCTCAAATTTAGGATCCGGATCCAATTCAAATACAAATCTGAGCCCCGTTGTCCAATTTTCAAATTAAAAATTACAAAAATACCAATAATAGTTTTTGAATGGCTAGGACAATCCATCCAGCATCCGTTTGGATTCACTGCTTTATATTTCTTGATTCAAGGTTCAAAACTCGAAAATTTTCTCAAATTTTGAATCCAAACCCGTTTTCTGAGGATTTTTTTAGAGAATAGCCTTGAATTCTTGAAAAACCCTTCTTTTGTAAAATATTTTCAAATTTTACAAAAATATGTCAAAAATCCTTTGTTTTCTCATAAATTTTAGAGTTTTATTTCAAAAATACAAAAATATATATATATAGAAAATACCAAGAAAATGAACAAAAAATTCAAAATACAAAGAAAATTACAAAAACCTCTTTTTGAGAAAATTTTTGAACCTTGTTTTGAAAAATCGGAGAACCCTCTTTTTGAAAATCAAGAAAATTTACAATGGTCTCTCTTTTTGTCTCTCTCTCTCTCTCTCTCTCTCTCTCTCTCTCTCTCTCTCTCTCTCTCTCTCTATCTATCTCATTTTCTCTCTTTGTCTCGCTCTCTGTCTCGTTTCTCTCTCTCCCTCTCGCAGGCCCTCCCTGTGGAAGCCTCCATCGGCCATCCACCTTCATCCTTCATCTCCACCCTTGATCACCAACGACCTCTGCCTCCTTCCCCTCTTGCTACCTCGATCCCCCGTTCGATGGTTATCCATCAGCTTCTGACCTTCGATCGACGATCGCTCCATCTCAGCCATCGACGCTCAACCGTCTTCCGCTCCTTCTCGAACCTTCATCTTCTTCTTTAAAAGGGGCACGCAGAGGGAAGGCGAGGCAGGCATTGACGTCCATAATTCACCTACTCACTGCATTTTCTCGAGACCCTTCCTCCTCCCTTCTTCAAAAATCCCTGCTAACAAGTAGCAAAAGGCTTCTACAATAAAGGGGAAGAGCTTGGCTCCCCCCTTCTGGATATATGCAGAATCAACGGAAGGACGCCGACCATCCTACAACGCCAAGGCTACAATCTCATCCTCTCTTCTTCTTCATCAGAAGGAAGTTCAGTAAGTAAAGAGAAGCCCTTCTTTCTGTTTCAAAGAAGGTCCTCGCGGTTGAAGAGAAGAGCTCCCCCCCCCCCCCCCCCCTTTATCCAACTTCTGCCTATCGAGCTTCTGCCCATCCGTTTTTCACATCCGTTTTTCTACGACCAATCATCCATCCCCATCCACAATCGCAGTAAGTGCCCTTCCACTTCTCTCTTTCATTTCGTTTTCTTTTTTTTTTTCTTTTTCTTGCTCCATTAAAGCACTCTCTATAAAGTCGAATTGCTTATAGCAACCTCGACCTAAAGGTGCAACATCATTGGAATTTCGATATTCCTACATTTCTTTTGTTGTTTTTGCGATTTAATATAGAATTTTTTTGCTTATGTATATGTGAATTTTTGTTCATGTTGGATACTCCCCTGCAATAGCATCCATGTTATTTCTTGAATCCCTGTTCTTTATATCTTATATTTGAATATTCATTGTGTCATATTTGTGCACATCTCTTTACGATGCCCATTCCATCTACTTCCATCATGTTGATTCATCACCTAGGCATTTTGTTTGAATGTTTTGTGTGTCTGATCATTCAGGTCATCACATTTATCATCTAGAGTGCTTTCATTTGTGTATTTAGATCATTATCGCATTGAATTTTCCGCATTATCTGTATACAACATCTACACATTGCATTTTCCCTTTCATCATCATAATCTACATTTACACAGTTGTTCCCAATTGCAACATTTTTGGAATCTACTTCTTCTATAAGTTGAAGATCTGACTCACCGTGAATCAGGCTTGATTTTGATCTCACAATGAAGCACTGATTCACCGTGAATACCTTCATATCACCCCTTTCAATTTTTGTTGTAATCATCGCAGTAATTGAGTGACCTATATCCACATCATCTATGTATTCCTGCATTCATTTTCTTAGCCTTCGTATTTTTTTTTTTAGACAACCCCGCATCTCATGGCATTTGCATTGTTTCCCTACCATAACATCATTATCCATTTGCTATAGCATTATTCATTCATTAGGCTTCATTTCATCATCCCGCATCTCATTCAATGATTCATTTGTTCTCCTTTTTATTTTATTTTTTATATTGTGTTTAGATCTGTACTGAAGTACTAATCCTTAGTACCATAGGCATTATCGGATTTCTATCCATAGTTGTTCAATTGCGTCATCCACCTAGCGCCATTCATTCATCCCTTTCTAACACACCCACTATTACCATTTGATCAGACATAAACCTGCAAGCTCGCTAGCCTCAGATCTGTGTCAAGATATTGTCCCATCATAATTCAGCATCCCTAGTTGCCTCATTGCATCTCATGTATATTCGTGTGTCTTCATACTGTCGTTTATTCTGCATCTCTTCTATTTTGTATTAATTCCTGCATCATATGTCTTTTAGGTTTGAACTGTATTGTCTGCATCTCATCTGTAGGTTAACTCATTTGCATTTTTGTGTTACCCTGTATGTCTTATGTCATATCTCCTTATTTCCCCTTATTTGCTTGTCCCTCAATCCATTTCAACATTATCAATCTGCTCTGAATTACGGATTGTATGCTGAAATTCACTTAGTATGCCTTCGCATCACAATTCAAATTGCATCTTCACTTTTTTTTTTAAATGATTGCATTTAGTTTTATTCAGCATTTCATACCTTATATATGAATATCCTGTATTGCTTTCTTTATGAAAGTATGTTTTACATTATATCTCCTTTATACTTCAATTATATCTTGTACTTTCGTTTAATCCACTTCACCCATCATGTTATCATTCACCATCTTACCTTTTTCCCACCATACTCCACCTACAAGGGGTAATATTGACGCTGAGCATAAACAATTACTCAAGAAGCAGATGATTCAGCTTGGAACCCCAATACTTGTTTCAATTTCTTTGCTTCGACATTCAAAATTCACAGCTTATAGAGGAAACAGTTATAATCGAATTGGAATTTGTTCTTTCATTTTATCAGCAAGTCTTCAAAACATCTCTGCATTATATTCAATTTCTGTGGACTAAAGTGTATGTATATACGTCTGTGTGTGTGTTGGGGGGTGAAGAGTAATGATGTAGTGCTTTGGAAGCACTTGCATCCACCTATTTGAAATCACTGACAGGAAACTTTCTCAAGAGGCCCTCAGAGGTTTAGCTCACATTGTAAGTCATTCTGGGATACCCTTTGTTCAGACTCTTGTAACAGCATGCCAAAGAACAATTCATGGTCCCAAGCCATGAAGTCAGAAACTGTGAACTTTTAAAAAAGGGCTCATACCTCTCCAATTACAAAAAGATGCAAAGGAACTACAAGATATTCTGCTTCTACTCCTTTTTTGAATCAAGATGCATTACAAGTTTTAAACATGAATTCTTGCAATAAAAGAAACAAGAAATCCTGGCGGATGATAAAAGGGAAAGCCTTGTTTTGTCTCCCATTGATCCATCTTTTGATCGGCATGATAGCAGCAAAGGTGCGAAGATACAGAAATGCAAAGCCAACAGTGATGATGATCTCTGCACAGCTCATTAAAGGCTTGAATGACCAGGGAGTTGTGGCCTACTGATTCGCATCCTTACTGCACTTACTTACTATACTTTCCACCCACAACACTTACCCTATTGTATGCACATTCACTAGCCATCACACTGCACCTATATGTCCATTGCATAGTGTACCACACCTGCTACACAATCCACAACACCCTATCAGCCTCCCAATGCACCCACAACCTACCTTCAACATATCATCCCACTGCACTCACTGCTTTCATCTTTGCCGAAATCACTGTATCGCTATAATGATCATTGTTTCATCTTGTTGAGAATAAACATGTTGCTATGTTGTTGATCTCATCTTGCTAAATTTGATGTATCATTGTGATATATGAAATTCATATGTTGTTCAAAGTATTGTTATAATGATTTATCCATGGTCTCATTTTATTGGATATGTTCTTGTGCTGATAATTCACCATCCAATGTTGTTAAAATCAGTATGCTGGATGGAGTCTTCAAAATATACCTATATTTTTATCCATCCTCACCATCATATCATATATACATTATCTTTTACATTCACATTTCCTATAACATATCACATATACATTTTAGATATTCATTTCCTCTCCCAAGTATATATTTTTTTCTCATCCACAATGCATTAAAGTTTCATTTAGCTCAAAACATAGATATGAACATTTCATCATTGGCATCTTGAATTTCAAATATAATATTCCCTTCTATATTCATCTTTTACCTTATGGTAATCCTGTCTTGAAGGGAAATTCGTAAAAAGTGTTATTTCTTTCCTTAGCTTTGAAGTTGTAATTTCCCTTTCAATCTCAAAATTGTAATAGCTAGGTTATAAATGAGAAATTTACATTTCCCACACTAGATTAAAATGGATGAGCATGTAAATATCATTTGTTTCATTATTTTTTTATTTCTGAAAATTCACAAATGATGGAAACACGAATGACACGTGCACCATTCTAATAAGTGGTGATTAAATCCTAAGTTGATGATTTGCATCAATGACCATAGTCAGGATGTGAACAAAACTTATGGTTTTCATCTTTTATGGAATAACATTGGATCCACACTGGGTCTCTTTTCAAAAATCATCATATTTTCAAATATTTTCTTCCTTTATCAGAGTTTAAATTAAAATTAACTCAAGATATATATCAATGGCCATAGTCAGGATATATTGAGAGTTAATTTTATTTTAAACTCTATAAAGGCACTAAAAATGTGTTTTATTCTTCACCTGAATTTAAATATAGATTATTATATAATACATTCGATGACCATAGTCAGGAATGTATTATATCTTCAATCTTATTTTGACTCACTTAAAGAATGAAATATGCTCTTCAAAAATACAATTTCATATTCTTTAATTCATTTCATCATCTAGGATAGAATTACATCATATTTTCAAAATTCTTTTTCAAAATCCAAGTGATTTCGAGATAAACCATCAAATATCTTCTTCACTTCTCAAATCAATCTTCAATTCTTGTAAATTCAGATTCTTCTTTCTATTCATCCTTCTATCTCATTTCAAAGATTCAACTTCAAATTCAAAATCCAATTTGACTTTGAGATTTCAAATTCAGTCTTATATTCAAAATTCAATTTTTAGTCCAGATCAAATTTCAAAGTCCAATTTAAACTTTGGAATTCCAAAATTCATTCTCAGGATTCAATTTCAAATTCAATTTAACACCTTAGATCCAAATTCAAAGTTTAATTTAACTTTGAAATTCCTGATTCATCTTCTGATTTCAAAACTCAAGTTTAAAATCAACTTTATTCTTTATTTTTCTCAAAATCTTCAAAGTTCTATCCCAAGATTGAGTCTTGATTCTCAATTCAAAATCAAGGTTTTGAGATTGATTGTGAGTCTCAAAAATCTGATTTTCCCTAAAGTTTAAATCCCACTTTTAAATTCAAATATGAAAATCCAAAATCCAGATCCATCTTCAAAGACCCATATTTTGATCTTTAAAATCCTATCTCATCTCGGATCCTAGACCCAATTCCACCCTGGATTCAGATTTTTCAAATCCAATTCCATTTAGGATTACAGATTTTGGATTCAACTCCATTTTGGATTCCAGACTTCGGATCCAATTCCATTTAGGATTCCATATTTCGAATTCAACTCCATCTTGGATTCCAGACTTCGGATCCAATTCCATTTAGGATTCAGACTTCGGATTCAAATTCCATCTTGGATTCCAGATTTTCAAATCCAATGTCATTCCCAATACCAGATTTCAAAACCAAATCCATTTTCAGATCCCATCAGAACTTTTTAAATCCAATTCTATTTTCCACTTTGATTTCTTAAATCCAAAATTCTATCCTGATTTCAAACTTTAAAATCTGGAATTCAATTTCGTTTCAAATTCCATCTCCACTTCGAAATCCAGATTAAAAATTCAAAATTCAAAGTCCATTTTTTTGACTTCGAAACTTCATTTTTTCTATCTTAGCTTCAAATCCTCCTTTCTCTTCATTTGTTCAAATTCAAGATTTATTTTCAAGTCTCTGATCATTCCAAGACTTGGAAATTCAAGTCTCTTCTTCCAAATCTATTTCAAATTCTGAGTTAGATTCAAAATCTAACTTTTTCAAAATCAAATTCAACCCTTTTGAACCATTTCTTCACTCCATTAATCACATTTATTTCAGAGTCACTTGGAAAAATCTCTAAATTTCTAAAATATTTTTCTCAAAAGCATACATTTATGCATTTGCATTGCACAAGCATGATTCTTTGTGCATTTTAGATTTAGAATAAATTCTTAGATGATATTTAGCAAAGCAAAAGGCATAAATTCGATCCTTGGTTCGATTACTCCTGGTAAAGGCGCGAGGAACGGTCGAACCTTGTACCGACGAGCGAATCCCGTCTCTCCATTTTTTTCTCGTAAAATTTTCAAAACGGAGGTGAGTGATTTTCAAAACATTTCTTTGGTCAGATGAGACCTTGCGAAATAGTTCCTCTCTCTTCTTCCTTTTCTATCTTTTATTCCCTTTTAAAAAGGGAATAGAGGCTAGAAAGGCAAAGAGAAAGAAAAAGAGGAACGAGAGGAAATATTTGGCATGATCACACTATTACATTTGCTTTCTCAGCAAATCAGATCTGCTATTACAGCAAACCAGATCGGCTTTGTTTTCACAACAAATTAGATTTGCTATTATGGTTGATTGGAAGTTCATTTTATTATTAGTCAATGTGAATCAGAAAGTTAATAAATGAAATGTTGGTGCTATGAGGAAGATGATGTTAATAAGATGCAATGCAATAAATTTATAATGAAGAAATGAATACAGCAAGCAATGAACAGGGACTTATGCAAACCCTTTTACCTTTCAGAAAACAGAACATTACCCAGCATGTCACTTACTGACCCATCAAACTATTATTTCCATAACCCCCACCAATTCTTTTAGATGGAAAGATATAGCGTAAGTCTCCATCAAATTAAACCCGAGAAGTTTGTATTCAACCTCAACCTTGTCTGATACGATCATTATTTCTGCAAAATCCTTATCTCCAAAAACTCTATTGAACACAAAGAGCAAAGACAGTAACTGCTGGGTGACGCATACGATATCAGAACTAAAATGCTGATATGCAAAGGCTGGATCTATATCAACAGAGGCACCTCTTACTTTTTAAAGCGTATGCCGTGATGCTAGTGGATGCCAAGGATGTGATGTAGATGAAATCTGATGCAGAGAGAGGACCGATGAATGATGGTGGACTTAAAACTGAAACAAAATATGTAGATACAGGGGAGATGAATGATACAACAAACTGTCTATAAGAAACCTACTCGAAGCCCGCATGAGATGGACGGATGTTATGAAATAAAATACAGAACAAATAGGGGATGCGATGACCAGGTATTTTCACGCACTGCAATAGGGATCAAGCAATCATGGTGGGGCTGAGTCAGAGCAGAGAGCTAATTAGGTAAACAAATTATGGTGCATTGCTGAAAGGAAGTGAAAACAAAAAGTGAGTGATGCGTATATGTGAGTCGATGAAGAACAAAATTTCAGAAACAAAAAGAAATGAACTCAATCTAAATGTTGGAAACAAATAGAATACGGAAAATAGAGATTGCAGCATGATGAACAAGTGCATTCAAACAATATATCAGGAATTTAAACAGAAAATCAACAAAAAAGTAATATGCGTGCAATTTGTTGTAGCCTCAAATGCAGTAAGCATTAGAGGCAATGTTGTTGTAGCAATATGTATCATCGAGGCTACGATAGGCAGATCAATGATACAGGATTTCTTTCGATGAACAAATAAAATAAGAAGAGGGAAAAAATCGTGAAGATCCAAAGAAGATGTAGTAAGAAAATGGAAAAGGAAAACAATGCATAAGAAGAAAAAAAGAAGAGAATAAGCTGCTTACCTTTGGCTACTGTGGCTGGGATAGAAGCTTCTTCAATCGATCAAATGGGGAAGAGGGAAAAGAGGAAGAAGGCAATGGGGAAGAGAAGAATGCATGAGAGACTCAGGTGGAGAGGTGAAGAGGCGATGAAAAACCATCGACCCCTACGGCTTCTTTTATAACAAGAAGCCGTTAGGAGATTTTCAAATTGAGTCCCTTTAAGTTTGAAAATTTTCAAAGAGGGGGTTTTCATTACGAGGCTTTTCAGAAAAGAGGTAAAAGCTGTTTTTCTGGAATTTTTTATGTTTTTCATAGAAAACCTAAAATACAAGGAATTTAAGAGGGGTTTTATAGGAAATGGGATCCATGTAAAGTTTTTGGAAATATTTTTGTAAAATATTCATTTTAGAATTTTAAGATTTTCTAAAATGAGTTTTTTAGGAGGATGCCTGATTGATTTCAGAAATTGGGTTATAAAATGAATCTGGATCGAAATTTTTTGATAAATATTCGAGTTTGGATCTCGAATTTTAGGGAATGAATTGAATGGATTCAAATGGATATTGGATGAACTGTCTGAGCCATTCCGAAAATTATTTTTGTATTTTGAATTGAAAATTAGATAATAGGGATTAGAATTGGATTTGGATATCAGATCTAAAATCGAAATTGGGTTAGATGTGAAAATTGGATTTGGATTTAGGATTTTCAATCAGTGAATCAGAGAAATGAATGGAAATTGATCAGAAGTTGACCCAATTTATTCAAAGGATGGGGGCCAGGGGAAAAAAGGGAATTTTTCAATTTATTGAAAAATTTGGGGTGTTCACAAAATCCAACTTCTGAGTTGGAATATTCTTTCTTTTAAAACCAACTTTCGACTCAGACGTACTTTCAAAAACCGAGTTCTGACTCGAGCTTTCTTTTTAAAACCGAGTTTTGACTCAGATTTCCTTTCAAAAACCGAGTTTCGACTCAGACTTTCTTTTAAAAACCAAGTTTTGACTTGGACTTTCTTTCAAAACTGAGTTCTGACTCGGATTTTTTTCAAAAATCAAGTTTTGACTCAGACTTTCTTTTTAAAACCGAGTTTCGACTCGGATTTCCTTTCAAAAACTAAGTTTTGAGTCAAACTTTCCTTTCAAAAACTGAGTTCTGACTCAGACTTTCCTTTTAAAAACCGAGTTCTAACTCGGACTTTTCTTTCAAAATTGAGCTCTGACTGAGACTTTTCTTTCAAAACCGAGTCCTGACTCAGACTTTCTTTCAAAACTGAGTTCCGACTCAGACTTTCTTTCAAATCCGAGTTCCGACTTGGACTTTTTTTTAAGATCAATCTAACTTTTCTTTGAAGATCCGAGTTCCGACTCAAACTTCATTTCCAAACCAACTTTGAGTTGATCTTCTATCAATTTCGATCATTTTTTCCAACCTTCGGGTTACAATTTTGTCAAAAGACAATCTTCCTCCAACCTTTGGGTTGCAATTTTTCTAATGATGGTCTCTTAGCTTTCAAGTTGAACAAGTTTCTTAAACTGGCCCAATGCATCAATCAATTAATTTTCTCTTGCGAAGGACCTTTTTTCTAGGGAGAGTTCGTGGGAGCTCGTTCCTTTCGTATGCAATCAATTTCTGTTCACAAGAACCCTTTTTCCAGAGAGAGTTTGAAGGGACTCATTTCTTTGTGGACTGTTTGCAAAACAATAATCAATTTTACACAAAGAACCCTTTTTCCAGGGAGAGTTTCGACCGAAGCTCATTTTCTTTTGTGGCCCCCAATTTCTCATTTTTTGGCCTCCCCATCATAGAGGACCCCTTTTCTAGGGAGAGTGTGATGGACTCGCTCCTCTGTGATATTCATCGACCTTACCCATCGGCCGCCTTTTTATAAGAGAAGCCTAAGATTAGAAAGTTTTAACGAAAACTTAATTTCTCTTCCAAAGTTCCATTTTGCAAGCACCTCCTCTTTAGGGAAGAGAGGAGTATTTATCTGTTCAGGTAAGGGTCAAGCCTGAGCTTCTCTTTTGGGGAAAGAAGAGGAGAATCTAGTCACGGGTATGTCAATCAGATGTCAAGCGCTCTCTTTCACCAAAGATTTCAAGAATATTTTGCCAATTTGTTATAAAAAATAGTCGTTGATCTCAAAGCTTTTATAGTACAAAGAATTTTACCTCAAAATTACCTTCAGTATTCTCTCCAAAAGGACAAAGCTTTTGCGAAGAAAGAAGAAGATTCAAGCTTTTTTCTATTGGTCAACTAAAAGGATGAAAAAAAATCCTCGATATGATCAGTGAAGGAAAATTCAATGACGTTGAAAAGCCAGAAATGAATTGATATTGATGATACCTATGGCACATTTTAAAAGTGATTCTTCTGGCAATAAGGCAGTGGAAATATCCTGCATGATAAAAGAATCCACTCAATTTCTTCAAATTCTGTAAACATAATCAATCATCTGCAAAAGAAATCTCTCAATCATCACCAAGTTGAAGATCGATAGGCGAGTTAGATCCCCAGGGCCAAAGAAGACTCAGATCATCTCCAAGTTGAAGGAGTATGTAACGTGTCATTCCAGAAAAAGTTTAGACCATAGCCAAGTTGATGGCTGATGCGACGAACCTTCCGACAAACCCTAAAAGATGTTTGATCTATGTTATCATAAAAAAAGATTTCAATCAAAGAGGCAATATCATCAATCTAGTTCTCAGGGACAAAGAAGACTCGGATCACCTCCAAGTTGAAGAAGCGTGGGATGTACCCTTCCAGAGAAAATCAGAACATCTCTAAGATGAAGGTTGATGCGATGAAATTCTCGTGAAACCCCAAGAAAGTTCAATCTCTATGTCTAAAAAAGAGTGCAAAAAGATCATCATGGGTAAACCACAAATATCAAGCTGCTGAAACTGCCAGAAATCATCTTTATCTATGTGAAATCTTTTTATCAATATCATTTCATCCAATTGCTTTTATGAAACTAAGGATATTTTCTCTCTTTTCATATTAAGAAAATGGATAGCCTCCTTGAAGAAACTCAATAGCAACATATTTGAATTCGATTCTCGATTCTATGGAGTTAGCCCAATTAGATTTAATACTCTAGGTAAAAAAAGGAATACTTTCGCACAAATGTGCACGTTCCAATCATTTTGAATTGACTATAATTATTATCTCATTGATAAATATTTTCTGGTTATACTAACATGAAGCAAGAACTTGATGACCATTTTGATATATCCTGACATTGTTTTATGTCTCTTTAGGACTTGATAACAAGAGTTTTTAAGGTCCTTCCCTTTTGTTTGGTCTGAGCATCTGGGCTCTCAGATTTGCACATTTTCCTGTTATCTCCATTATCCCGCCATAGACAGTTCATTTTCAGGTCAAAGGTTGAGCATGTTTTTCTTGCAAAAGGTTATTTTCAAAAGCTATTCAATCTCAGTCATGAGACGCTCCAATCAACTCCTTTTCAAAGCTTTAGGAACCCCCATTCTTTTCGCCTTTTGCAACCCCTTTCAAATTCTTTGTGCAAAATCTGAAAGTCCCATCATGGTTTCTTCATTCGAGGATTCCATATTTTTCATATCCGTTTAGGTTAAGGATTGTACCTGAGCCTCACCTCGTGAGGTATTTTTCATATCCTTTCAGGTTAAGGATTGTACCTGAGCCTCACCTCATGAGGTATTTTTCTCCCCAATCAGTTAAGGGTCAAACCTGAGCCTCACCTTGTAAGGTATTTTTCATCATCATTTAGGTAAGGGTTAAAACCTAAGCCTCATTTCCACGTGCAATATTTTCGTTCCATCTAGGTTAAGGGCTAAACCTGAATTTTCTATAAAAAGATCTGTTTTAAAAGCTTATTCTGTCTCAATCACGAGACCTGTCTTCTATCAATCTCCCTTTTTCAAGCTTTAGGGAATTTCATTTTCTCACCTTTCATAACCTCACTTCATGAAAATTATTCACACAATCATTCTTTCACACCCAGCCTGGATTTTTCTCACTACGGCATTTTTTTACATTTTATTTCAAAATTTGGCGTGTTTTCTTTGCTACTAAGCTCAGCTTTCAACCGACTTAGCAGTAAAAAGGGGCATCTATAAACACCCCAAATTTTTCAAAACCATTCCAGACATTTTCATTTCACAGATGCTAATCACCTGCAAGGCAGTGTTGAGTCTCACCCCTAGGTTTACCCCAGTCTAGAGGCCAGTTTATCCCATTTTATTAATAAAATTATCATTTTACCCCTGAGTCATCCTTAGCCCTTCGACTGTCAGATTTAACCAAACTCATGCTAAGTTTAGAAGAGTTAGAATGTCAGTCATTTCTAACTTCCTTGAGCTCACGATGAGCAGTGTCAGTCCATTTTAGCTAAAATTAGCTTATTTCAGGCAAAATGAGCTCACTTTTAGCTCGAATTCGATCAAATTGTCCTTGAGTCACCCAATTCTGGTAGACCCTAACCCCAGGAGTCTAATCTAAGTTCACCAGAAGTTTGAACAACTCAGTTCCAGTTTAAAATCGCTTGAACCTTTGTTTTAACTCATTTTAGCTCATTCGAGCTCAAATTCAGTCCAGATTGAGCTAACCCCAGTTGGTTTAGCTAGTGTTCGAGCTCTAAATTTAGTTCATTTGAGTATAACTAGCTTCAGATTCAGTTCATTTTAAACCAGTCTAATTCAAATTAGTTCAAACCAGTCCAATACCGTGTTTCGGCCCCTACAGGGCGAAAACCAAAAAATAAAAATTTCTTCAGAACATCATTTTCAATAATTTTTGAACTGAGGCAAGCCCCAAATTCAGACTCAGATCAATTCCTTCATCTAATATTTCATCAATATCTGAGATCCAATCCATTTCAATTCAAATATTGGATCTAATGCTAGATCTGGTATCTAATTTCATCCTGGACCTAGATTTTTCATCTGATTCATTTAGAAATCCATATCCTGAGTTCAATTCATTCTTTGAACCTGGAATATCCCATAAGATATCTAGGATCCAATTAACCATTTCAGATCCACTTTAGTCGGAATTCACCTTCTCATCCATTCAAAAGATTAATTAAATCAATTTCTGAACTCAAATTCACCTAACATCTGAGATCCAATCTTTACTTCTTGGATTCTGATCTAGATCCAAGATTCAATTCCATTTTCTGAACTGGATCCAAAATCCAAAATCCAAAATCAAAATCCTAATTTTCATTATGAATTTGAGGCTTTTCTATTTTCAATTCTTCAAAAATCCATATTCAGGGTTCGATTCCCATTCTTTTGAACCAATTTCCTTCAAATCGAGATCCAGATCCTATCTTTTTCAAAACTTTGGATCCAGATCCTTTTCAAAACTCATTTTTTATCCTAATTTCAGAGTTATTTTTTGAATTTTGAATTCAAATCCACCATTTTGCAAAATTCTTTTGAAAAAAGACCTTGGATCCAATTCAAAATTCAGTTGGGATTTCAAAATATCAAAATGGATTCAGATCCAGTATCAAAATCCAATTTTTATTCAAAATCAATTTGGGGATTTCAAATTCAAAATCAAAATCCAATTTTGATCACCAATTTAAAAAATAATCTTTGAATTTAAAAATCCAAAATCAGTATTTTTGCAAAAATTCCTCAAAATTCAATCTGGATTCGGTTTTTGCCCAATTTGGATTTCATAAATCAAAATTGGATTTTTGAATCCAATTATTTCCAAATTCCTCTTTTTATTTCTTATATTTTATTTCCCTTTTATCTTAATTTCAAAATAAAAAAGGGAAAATATTATTTTCAAGGAGGGGCGCCACTTGGCATTTTCAAGATTCAAAATCAAAATCATTTTTTTTCAATATGCCTTTAAAAAACCCTTTACTTTTAAGACCACACATGGGCATCACTTGCCAAGTGATGCCATGTGTTAGATTTTTAAATATACGTCTACTTTGTTGTTATCATTGCAAAATTTTACTTTTGCAAGTCAAACTGACCTTTGAAAAAGATTTTGAAAACAACTCGCTTTTGTTTTAAAATGCATGATAATTCCAAAAAATGGGACTCGCCTATCGGTATGAGGTTCAACCGTTCCTGGCACCATAACCAGGGGTAATCAAACCAAGGATCAATCTGGTGCTTTGCTTTGCTCAACTTTTCTAAATCAATGTTCTATTCCTAAATACACAAAGAATCAGGCATGTGCTATGAATTTCAGAAAATGCATATTGAAAACTTGATGTTTGCTTGGAATATTGAAAAATACTTAGAAAGCAGAACATTTTGAAAATCGTGAATCACATTGAGAAAGTATTTTGAAGAAAAGGAAAACCAATTTCTAAAGAAATCTTGAGGTTTTGAGAAAATTGATTTCTGAAGAAGATTCTGAGAAAATTGATTTTGGAATTGATCAAAAGGATGGGCATGTGGCCCTATGAAATATTTTCATGATGCACTCTAAACCTAAATGATGCATGCATGCAATTTGAGAAAATATTTTTTTGAAGAATTTTAGGAAAACCATTGATAAAAAGGATTTTTGTGCCTTATAGAATTTAGATGAAACAAATTCTTTACATATCTCTGACTATGTCCATGAATACGTATTGAATACATCTCATTTAGTTCTAAAAGAAGAAAATATTTAGAAAAGTTTAGAAAATATGCTATGATTTCTGAAAATGCCTAAGAGTGTATGCTGTTTGTGGCTTAGAAAAAGATGATAAATCTGGGTTTCGTTTGTATTCTAACTATGGCCACAAATACGAAACCCACTGAGTTTATCAACTCCTTAGAAGCTAGTGCACGTTCCATTCGTGTAGACCAAGGTGGATTTGAATATGCATGAATCATCATCCATCACATTGACATTCATATAAAAATAAACTATATGCAATGCAATCCTATTCTAAGCAGGAAATTAAATTCTTATTCCAAATTTACAATTAATTTACATCACTAATTAAATTAAAATATAAGAAAATAAAATAAAATACAATCTTGAATATCCCTGCAAAACTGACAAATTTGTTAGTGAAGATATGTCAGCTTTTCTGGATTTATCCAACAATATCTAGAAATTTCTGGATTTATTCAGATATAAGCTTTTTTCCATGTTTCTATGAGATAAACATAATAAAAAATGATGCAAAATTGAATAAATAATAAAAATAAATAACTTTAAAATTCAGAATTTTGGGACAAGTGACCAAAATGCCCCTAAAAACAAGATTATGGCCATGAAATCAGGGTTTTCAGAAAAGATTTTTGTAAAACTTTTAATTTAAGGATCAAATAGATTCAAATCAACACCAAATTGGGTATGAAGCACCCTATCATGATTATAAACATGATCAAACCCTAAAAATATGAAACTTTTTAAAAAAAATCGAAATATCATAAAAATTGCAATTTTTGCCCGTATTTCAATTGAATTGGGACTCCGCGGGCATCCTGTTTTTATGATTTAATCAAATAACCCACCAAATAAATTAAAAAATCTATGAAAATTAACATGGATACTTCTAATGACCCTAAAATTAAAATGAAATAAAAATATATATTTTTGGCATTATTTTAATATAAAAATTGAATAAAACCTTAAAAATATATATTTTTTCCCATGGTCACATACCTGTCATAGTGTTAGACCTGAATCGGGTATCAAACCACCATATAAATTTATAAAAATTTTTAGAGAGATACTATACAGATAAAAAAAATTCTTTTTTACAGATTAGAAATATCATCTTCAGTTAGGGAGATATCATTTTGGCAATATACACTTGATTCCAGCTTATACGTAATAAGTAGAAATAAACAGATCTAGTTTCGGGTGAAGGGAAATATATCAAACTGTATTAAAAAATTATAAAATTTTAGCATATGATAGTGAACACATATATGAAGATGTTCATTTTTACGGATCATCGATCGGATCTCCGGTTAGAGAGATACAATCTACACAAGTTAATCTAGGGTTTAAACAAGGCATAACGAACTCTACAAAACAAATTATGCTTTCTGACAGAGGAAAAATATAAATAAATTGTAAAAAAATCTAAAAAAAAATTACGATAGATTAGACCTCATGACGAACATGCTGAAATGTATGGATCATTGATCGAATCTCTGATGAGGGAGATATTCTCCTGACAAACCATTCTCGAATCCATATAGTGTTTTCACGGTTCAAAAAACATAGTTCAGTTTTTTATTTTTTTGACAGGGTCACAGAACCCAAAATAATCCATTTTTTATAGGAAATCACTGACACACGCACGGTTTAACACCAAAAAAATCATATTTTTTTGATAGAAAATTGAACATAAAATAACGTTGTTCCCGCGTGCCCGAAATAAAAATGCATATTATCTAAAAAAAAGCACATGAATAAACCTAATTTAAGCATGCAAAAAAATACAAATAATGCAACGAATCAAGTTTTGATGCTTAAACACATAAAATAAACATTAATATGATGATATAAGATAAAAAAAAATGAGGAAAAGCATGGTTGGAATTTGATATAGCCATTAAAAGAGGGATTCGACCATCGAACAGTCAAATCTCAATCTTTTTCTGACGTTTAATATAATGAGCATGATGTCAACGATTTTGATGAATAAAAAAGATGAAAATAGACATGGATGATCAATGGATCATGATATCAAATCGTGGAGCATGAATCTTGAATAAAAAAAATGAAAAGGGGTCATGCATAGGGGCGACAATGGTGAAGACGCGAAGAAAATAAATAAAAAATAAAACAAGTAAAAGAAGAGGAAGATGAACTTACCTTGGGGCTGCAACAATAGAGGAAGATTGGAGGAGAGGAGAGCACTACAAAATTTGGGAGAGAGAGAGAGAGAGAAGCATTGGTTGGTCCCCCTTTTGGTCCTATTTATAGAAACTTCAAAGCATTAGTTAGGGAGAATTTTATTTATTTTGGACTCTTTTTAATTGGTTTGGATGAGTCAAATGAGGGGGGAACGGTTTTCTTGAAGAATCCTACCCTAATTCAACACTAATTAGCTAACCTAATTGACCTAATTAACCTTTTAAAATATCTCGAATGTGGCACCACCTAGTGTGGTCCACATTTGGTTTTTCAAACCCTAAAAAAGAGTTAAAATAAATTTAAAGTTTTAAAATCAAACGGAGTTTTAAAATCAAACGGAGTTTTAAAATCAATTAGACTTTTCAAACTTATAACCTAATTAAGACATTGACTGATCCCAAGCTAACCAAAACTTTTTCAAATGTGGCACCACCTACTGTGGGCCTCACTTGTTTTTCAGAAAACGATTTTAGAACTTTGAAAATAAAGGGGTTGGAAATGATTTTTTTTCAGAAACTTCAAAAGGACACCTAAACTAACTAATAATTTTTTGTATTTTTGAAATATGAAAGATGTAAAATGAAATAAAATTGAAAATTAGGGTTTTGCACCCCTGCAGGGTGGGTCCCGCTTGAAGAAAATTAAAAACTGGCTTTGAAAATCAAGTTTTTGAAATAAAGGGTTTTAAGAAGGAAAGTTTTTAAAAGAAAGTTTGAAAATAAAACCGAAGTTCTAAATCAACTAGAGTCCTAAATGGATTAAAACTCTTCCAGATATGGCGCCAACTGTGTCGGCCCCACTCCAAGGTTTTAAAAAAGTGGAAATAAAGACTGAAAAGGGTTTTAAAACGGGGTTGGAATCACCAGATGAGAATCAAAAGTTTTGAAAATAGAGTCCTAAACTAACTGAAACTCTGGAACAGAGTCCTGAAATTTTGAAACTCTTAAATTTGGGTTTTTGAAAGACAAACGAAGAGATTTTGAAAGATCTTCTCGAAGATTAGTGAAAATAAGCAAAATACAAGACCAGGGTCAGAGTCCTAATCAACTGGGACTCTAGGATAGAGTCCTAGAATTTTGAAACTCATAGAACTGAATCTGTTTTCAAAAAATAAGTGAGATAAAAGTAAAAATATGAAATCAGAGTAGAGTTTTGGACCAATTAAAACTATGGGGTAGAGTCCTAAAATTGTGAAACTCTATAATGAAGTCCTGAAATTTGAAATTTGATTGTTCGCAAGACAAATAAAGAAGTTTTTGAAGGATTTTCTAAAAAAATGAAGTCAGAGTTAGAGTCTTAATCCAATTAAAACTCTGAAACAAAGTCCTGATCTGACTAAAACTCTAAAATTTCGACTTCTTTTAAAAGATTTTCATGAAAACAAGTGAAAATAGAGGTAAAAGATAGAGTCTTGATCTGACTCAAACTCTAGGACAGAGTCCTAGTCTGACTGAAACTCTAGAATTTTGACAAAAATACTATATTTTGACAGATTTTATTGAAAACAAGTAAAAATAGAGATGAAAGACTATAAACACCCCAAATTTTCCTCATCCATTCTCAAACAACCCTTCTCGTGCAGTGCCAACCCTGTTAGGTTAGTATAGGAGTCAAACCTCGAGTCAGTTTCAGAAAATCACCACTTTACCCATTTTCACTAGGAAAATTACCATTTTACCCCTAGGTCATCCCAGACCCCAGTAAGTCGGAGTCAACCAAGCTCATTGGTCAGTTCAGAACAGTTAGAATATCAGTCATTTCAAGCTCATCTGAGCTCACAATGAACATACAATTTTTCATTTCTGACCATTCCTGCCAAAATGGGATCATTTCTCACTCAAATCCAAGCCAATTATCTCTGAATCAGTCATTCACAGTCAGTCATATTCCCCAAAGTCTAACT
Organism: Nuphar pumila; assembly: GCF_984573655.1. Taxonomy (NCBI): domain Eukaryota; kingdom Viridiplantae; phylum Streptophyta; class Magnoliopsida; order Nymphaeales; family Nymphaeaceae; genus Nuphar; species Nuphar pumila. The sequence continues at coordinate 49,428,027 of NC_143265.1, read as the reverse complement.
TGAGCTCACCAGGAGTTCAAGCGCTCCAGTTTCAGTTCAAAATCATTTTCAAGTGTCCAGGGGTCCATTTTAGTCCATTTCAACTTTTTCAGCTGAAACTGAGCTGAGTTCAGTCAGTTGAGCTAGTGTTTGAGCTTTGATTTTAGTTCATCTTAGTATTAGTGACCTTTGTTCTAGTTTAAAGCCAACTTAGATTCGTAAGTGACCATTCCATACCATTTCCCTAAAAATGGCAGCTTTTCTTGAAAATTTAGTCGGAAAGGTCAGTTGAGTCAGTGTCTGGTCAGTTCATTTGAGTTCCAAAACTCTAAAAATCAGGTCAATCCACTTCATGTCAGTTCAATTCAACTCAAAACCCTTGATTTCAGTGTCACTCTAGCTCGGTAGAGTCCAAAAACCATTTCTTGAATCATTTGGCAAATTTTATCAATTTTAACACTTTTTGAACTGGTACAAATGCCAATCGTGGTCTAACATCCAAAATTCTTCATTCAGGGTCTGCATTTCGCATAGCATTTCATATCATTCCTCATCATTTCATATCGTTTCTCAGCATTTCATAACATTTCATCACATTTCATTTCATTTTCGAAGTCTAGAACTTTAGTTTTATAATTTTCAATCCAGATTGAGTTTTAAAAGTTTTCATAAATCAATTTCAAACCCTGAGTTTCCAAAATTGACATTTTTTATCCCCGGAAGTCTAAATTTGGAAATATTTTCTCAAGAAAAATAATCTGGATTTCTTTCAAACTCAAATTTTCAAAATCTACACTGGACTTGCTTCACAACGGGGTATTGAACTTCAAAATCCGAGCTCGCTTCAAAAACTGTCCAAAATAGCTCATTTCGTCAAGAAATTTTCTAAAAAGACTATTTTACCCCTCTAATCATCAAAATGAATTTCAAAAGTGGAATTGGGACCCGCTCTGAGATGGCCCATCCATTTGTATTTGCCTTTTAATTTATATATAAAAAAGAAAAAAATTACCTTTTCTTTATTTTCTTCATTTTTTTTATTATTTTATTTTATTTTTATTTTACCTAAGGTGGGACCCACAAGGGGGTCGACCCCCCTAGCCCCTCTCTTCCTCTCCATTTCCTTTCTTTCTTCTTCCCCTTTCCTTTTTCTTCCTTCCTTTCTTTCCTTCTTTCTTTCTTCTTTTATTTCTTTCTTTTCTTTCTTTCTTTCTTTTTCTTCTTTCTTTCCGCCTTTCTTTCTTCTCCCTCCACTCACGTACATCCCTTCCAACCCATTCTCCTTCTTCTTCTATTCCCTCTACTTTCTTTCTTTCTTTCTTTTTCCCTTCTTCCTTTTCTTTCCTTTCTTTTCTTCCCTTTCTTTCCTTCTTCCCTTCCCTTCCTACCTTTCCCTATCTCTCCAGCCATTCACGTTACAACCCCTTTTCATTAATCAAGAAAACTTAGAGAAAGATTTGATCTTTCCTAAGTTACCAACCAAAAAAAAGGTACACGCTCAGCCCTCTCTCTCATTCAGGACCTTTTTTTTTCTCTCTCTCTCCCTGGGTTCCCATTACACAACACCCCCACCTCTCATTGCAGCAACACACAACCACCACCTTGGACGCCCAGCCCAGCCACCTCCAGCAGTGCAACCACCCACCTCCAGCCGACGTCACTTCCTCCAAGACCTCAGCCATCATCTTCAACCTTGAAGGAGCCCTCCTTCAGCCAATCCAAGTCCCAGCAACCCTCAACAACCATTTGCACTATCTCCTTCAAGTCTCCTTCCTTTAGCTGACGCCCTCCATTTTCTTCAACCTTGTGGAAGCCATTGCCACCATTGCTCCAAGCTTCCACCAGCAGTGTAACCACCCATCTCCAGTCGGATCTCCATCTACTCCAACGCCCCACATAGTTCCAGCTCTCCATTGAAACCAGTTGGTGCAGCAGCCCTTGGTGATCAGCCATCACCAACTTCCTTCTTGTAGCCGGTTGTCTCCAGCACCAACTCCCATAAGGCATCTCTCCAGTCGGTTCCAGCAGCAAGGCCTCCACCCTCAAACCTCCTCCAACTTTGAAGAGGCTCTAGCCAGCGCTGAACAACCAAGGTCACCTCCACGGCTCCCACAGTCCCTCTCTTAACCGAATATATCTCTTCCTAAGGTAGGATCCCTCATTATATCGAAATTTTCATTACATGGTATGTGTTTGTTTTCCTTTCTTTTGTATATTTCATGCTTTGACTATCGAGAGAAAAGGATTCATCCAATCAATGGATCGGATCCTCCCTTCTCGTAGCCACAAAAAAAAGAAAGAAAAGGATGATTCATATGCCCTGTTCATCTTTGTTTTATTTTTAACATTCTCTTATAGGTAACATGTGCTAAGGATCATATGTAGTTCATTTAGTTGTTTGACATTGATTCCAATAGCTTCATTAATATATGTTTTTTTAGTTCGTAAAGGCTGATTCTGGTGTCCAGTCCAATTATGATTTTGTGCTCAAAATTTTGTTTATAATTTCTGAGTTTTTCGTGATAGATGTACTTATGTGTTTGATATTTCATGTAAAAAATCCAGATTGATTTGACAACTACAATTCCATTTTAAAAATCAAATTCCAAACTAGAATTTCACACTCTCCAGAAATTCCAATTTTTGCTTTAGCAGACAAGAACCTTCAGATTCACCTCCGTGGGGCATTCGAATCGTTCTCTAAAAATCACAGTAGAATCATGGTAGAATCTACTAATTATCTGGAAATTTTGAGATATTTAAAAGCAGATTTGTCCTTTGTCAAAAATCAATTTTCCCAGCCCTCTGAGAAAATCTTGATTTTTCCTTGTTAGGGTATAGACGGACTCAAACATGCTGTTTCCACCCAATCTGTAGCCCGAATGCAAACATGTTTAACACTAAAGTTGTTCCTAACCCGTTTTTCTGTCATTTCCCAAAATTTGGGGATTTTTAGAATTCTCCAAGTATTTTTATCGGATTTATCATTTCTGTCTAATAGATTCCAATATCCAGAAATTTCAGAGATTTAGGTCTCTGATAACAGTGTGCCCATTGCCAAACTGTAACCCGAATCCCAATGGTGTGAAAAGATAAAATTTTCCCATCTTAGTCAGAGACATTTTCTCAAAATTTCAGCCTTTTTTCCATCTGTCTGCTATTTTTCCCACATTTTCTTTTGAAACCTGTCTGTTTGCCCGAAATCCTAGACTCGTCGGATTCCGATCCGACTTGCCGGAGCTGTACAGCTCCAACCATAGGTCAAAACTAGAAAGTTTAAAAATCACAAATCCTTGGCTTACTGTTCTCTGTCACCCCATAAAATTCGGGAAATTTTTATGGAAGTTTGATATCTGAAATCTCATTTAGAATCGGCATTTTAGGCAAAATTTTGATTTTTTTTAAGATTTTAGCTACTTTCCATATTAAGAAAATACAAAAAATATATTTTCGGGCTCCATTCTGTTTTTAGGGTTAGTATAGATGTCCATGCCAAATTTGGCTTAATTCCAAGTTCATTTGCTTTGTATGTTAGTTTATTTTTAAATTCAGAAGCGAAAATCACGCAAAAATCAAGTTAAATTTGATATTTTATGATATTTTTGCTATTTTAGGGTTTTATTCATGTAAATAAGCATGTCATATCATATTAGGGTTAATTTTAATCTCATTTGCATTTCAATTTCTCATTTTTACAAAATTTATTTCAGAAAACCCTGGTTTCAAGGTTAGTCTTGTTATTAGGGGCATTTTGCTCATTTTGACCACAATTTTGAAATTACAAACTCTAATTCTTCAAATTTTCATGCATATCATCATATTGCATCATATTATGTTTGATTTATTTCATTTGATTTTCAAAATTCCAAAATTTACAAAAATTCTTTCAGAAAACCCTAATTTCAAGGTCATCAGGGGCATTTTGGTCATTTTGACCCCAATTTCGAATTTCCAAGTTTATTTTTGAAATTTATTCATTATTTATCATGTTTATATCAAAGGGGGTATGAATTTGGGTTTATATCTGAATAATATCCGATAATTTCCAATATTTTCGGATAAATTCAGAAAAACCTACATTTTTGTGCTAACATTGTTTTCTAGTTTTGCAAGAACATCCAAGAGGAAGACTTAGCCATTTTATTTATTTGTTTTATTTAATTCAATGTAAAAAAAATAATGTAATATTTGGAATAAGAATTTATATTTCTGCTTAGAATAGGACTGCATTGCATAAAGTTTAATTTCAGCAAAATTTCAATATCTGAATGTATCATTCATGCACATTTTTTCAAATCCACTATGGTTGACACAAATGGCATGTGCACAAGCTCTTATGGAGTTTATAAACTCGGTGGGATTCGTATTTATGACCATAGTCAGAATACGAAGAAGACCAAGATTTATGATCTTCGTATTAGCAACATTCAGCCTACACTCTTAGGCTAACTTCAAAAATGCATTGCATTTCTCAAAGTTTCAAAAGGATTTCCCAATTCCTCAATTGAAATACCCTTTCAAATTCATATTCTTTCATATCATTCAAATCGTATTATTTTCAAATTCATTTTCCAATTTCAATTTCAAAAAAAAAAATCAATTTTCTCAAGGATTTACCAAGTCTTTCTCAGGATTGGATTTCCTCAGAATTCTAAATTTTCAAATGAGATTTCAAAGTATTTCCCAAGTTCAAATGAAGATTTTCCAATGTTTTAAAATTCTCAAATTTCAATATCTCAAGTTTTCAGAAATTGATTTTCTCAAAAATCTAATTTTCCTGAGAATCCATTTTCCATTTCAAAAGTCATTTTCTAATGAACTTCCTGACTTTCTCAAGATTCTCAAATCCATTTTCTCAGAAAAGCAATTCCAAATCTCAAAAAAATCAATTTTCCCAAGATTCAAGTTTTTTTGAGAATTCATTTTCCAATCCAATTTCTGATTTCCAATGAAATTCAATGATTTTCTCAATTATTTCTCAAGCATTTTCCAAGCATATTTCAATTTTCCAAGCAAACATCATATTTCTCAAACTTGCATCTTTTCAAAATCCCATAGCACAAGCTTGATTCTCTGTGCATTCTAAGAAAATAGAGCATAATTTAGATAATTTAACTTAGTCAAAGCACACAATTGATCCTTGGTTCAATTACCCCTGGTAAAGGCGCCAGGAACGGTTGAATCTCGTACCGACAGGCAGATCCCATTCCACAGATTTTTTCTGCAAATTTTCAAAACGAAGGTGAGTAATTTTCAAAACTATTTTCAAAACTTTGGTCGAGTTTGACTCGCGAAAATCATTTCTCTCACTCTCGCAGAGGGGGGGGGGATTTTTTGTGATGATAACAGGTTTGGCGACCGTGATGGGACCTGTCTTGGCCTGATCAATTTTGTGCTTTGACTTAGCTTAATTGTCAAAATTATGCTCTACAAAATGTCAGCTTTTAATTTCTGATATCATGTGAGCCTAGACTTGAACCCAGCTGACATGGACTGCTTATAGACTAGGCATGGTTTTGTAGGACCATATTGAGGAGAATTATTCATGCTCACATAGACTTAGGTCTGAAATACAACACTCCTCAATCTAGGATTTGTATGAAAACAATGTTTGCTTCTTCAAAAAATTTCAAAATCTCTATCTCTTTAGGTTTTAGAGCCCTCTGTTTGTCTGCATGTGATCATTTTTCAAAAACCACCCCACCTATGTCTACCCGGTCTTCACGTTGTTGGGCTCTCTTCCAGAACCACAGTTCGGGACAGAGCCTCACAACTGGGCCACTTATTTGGGCTAACGCCCCCTGCCACGTACCAAGGGCCATAGTCCAACGTATATCGGCAGACGCTCAACGATGTTGGGAAAACACAAGCCTAGAACCGGAGATAAATTTTATGCCACGTACATCGGGCCTCGGTTCGAGTATATCGGCATAGCATGATTGGACACAACTGATCTGAGCCTAGAGTCAGGATTAGGGTCCTAAAGCTCTTTTAAAATTAATGCATTTAGAGTCAACTTCTTAGGGAATGCGGTATGTGCATAATTGTTTGTGATTGAATATATGACATTCATTTTCATCTTATTTTCTCATATTTTTCCCAATTTTTCCAAAATATCAGACAATTTTCCAAAATACCTCATTTTCCATCTTTTATGAAATATCTCTTTTTTCTCAAAAACCCTGGATGATTTTTCCAAATTATACATCTTTTCTTCAAAACTCCAGGTGATTTTTCATTCTTTCGTTCCTCTGGACTTTGAATTTCCAGCTCTTTATTTTATCCTGCCTGCAATTTTCAAAATTCTTGTATTTTTCCAAAGTCTAATTTCAATCTTCCTATCTTTCAGTCCAATGACATCCAGTCAGCTCGATTTTGTTTTTCCTGAGGGTCACATCTCCTACGAGGTGCGACAAAGTCTTCTTGAGCATCGATCTCTCAGCACCAGACCCTTCTTCCCCCGGTGGTACTACATTTGGTTCAAAAACTTCTCCTGTATGTTTTCAGACCATTTGAGCGATTGTGGGTTGGAACTGACATCTGCAGTGGGAAAGTTGACAGTCAATGGCAATCTGATCCATGCACTAGCAGAGCGGTGGAATCCGCACACTTGCACGTTCTGGTTCCCATGGGGCGAGATGACCCTGTTGATGGATGAATTTTCAGAGATCATGGGATTGCCCGAGCAAGCCGGTCAGCCTAGAGATCCGTTAGAGCAGCAGTTTCTGATCAATGTCAAGGGTCTGGACCCTAAAGATGCTGTGACTCGCATGACAGGGCGCAAGTCTTGGCCACTGATTGAAGAAAATGGGAATGAGTACGTGAGCCTGATTGAGATCTACCGACAGTACGGGTCATTCGCAGAAGTCAGCTTGTTATCCAGGACAACTTGAGAGAGAATTCAGCATGCGATGGTTTTGTGCACTGTGGGACTCACTTTCTCTCCAGATGGACAGAATTATGTGAATGTTAGAATAGTACAACTTCTGAGAAGATGGGGAAGTCAACAGACTAGCCGTCTCTTGATAGCCATGGCCGCACTTGCTTTTCTATACAGAAGATTGACTCATTTCACGCTTGGAGAGTCCATCTTAGTCAAGGGATGTACTTATGTACTTCAGTCTTGGTTCCTTCAGCATGTACCGACCAAAGCTAGTTCATTTAGATATAACGACAAGGAGCTCCTTCCAGTTGCGAGGTACCGATTCCTGATCGATTATCTACAGGAAGAAGAAGTGGTGTGAGACTATTTGATCGAGAATTATCACCTCCCAGATACACCTATGCATATGACAAGAGATTCAAGTTACTTGGTCCTTTCTTTTGTGCTTACTATCATCCAGAGCGGTGTGTTCGACAGTTTTCTTAGAGGCAGAAGCACATAGAGATGTGGCTGCTATCAGGAGTCGTGCCAGAGTTCGACCTTACATCAACACAGTGGTCCGGGACATACCATTCTACCAGATATGGCTGAGACTCTTTTGTTACTCTTCCACTTTTTTCCGGTCCTCGTGTCTCTGCTAGTTATAAAGAGTGGTGGCAAGTTGTCTGTCTGCCCCCTCTTTCCCAAGTTTATGATTGAGGCAATCATGTTTTCCTTTCAATAAATAAAAATCTTGCAAATTCTTCAATTCTTGGTTTGACAACCTCGCCTAGGTAACAAGGCTTAATTTTCAGTTGTTTATTTTTTTTGCAAAGGAATGACAACGCAATTGTCGTAATCCCAGCGACGACTCAATCCCTAGTAATGGGATATTCTTTCAATCGTCTACCAAAATCTCAGCAAATATTTTCTTCCAATCAAAATCTCTTTCAAAAGCCTAACCTTCAATTTTGCCCTGCAGAGAGCACTCGTGATATTCAATGGTTCAAACAAGGTCAGGGAAGAAAACTATATCAGTCAAAGGCATGGCACATTCAACAACTTCAGAAGAAGAAATGGATTCCTTGCATTCAGGCAGAAATCAAGGGCAGTAGGTCGAGGATGACATTGATCCTCAAATGTATGCCATGTTCAAAAAGATGATGACCAAAATGCTGGCAGAACAAGCGGAAGCTAGTACAGAGCAGACCCAAGTCAAACCAAAGGCTAGGGGTCATATAGTCAAAAAGTAGGTGAAGATGTCTAAAAAACATGTCCAACATGTTGATACAACTGATGAAGAGGGATCAACAGAGGGCACAGATAAAGAATTTGAGAATCATCAGGCATTCCGAAAATCTACTCAAGGGCAGGGGTCAGCCCACAAATTCAAAGAGCAGTCCGTCAATGACTTTGACCAGCCGCAATTCAAAGATGTATTGAGAATGGTTCGATATCTGCAGGCCCGCGACAAGGGAAAGAAAGTCTTCACCAGCGAAGACTTCTACGATGGTTTGGATGGGGATGATAATCTTGAGAATCTCCCCAGAAAGTTTATCAAATTTGATGGTTCTGGCGACCCCAAGGCTCATCTCGCCATGTTCTTCACTGAATGCTCCAAATTCAAGCGAGATAATCAGGCTATTTTCCTTTGTTTCCCTCGCAGTCTGGAGGGAACAACAACAAAATGGTATTTGGAGCATGTCAACCCTATTGAGCTGAAAGAATTTGACAAAGTGGTAAACATGTTCATCGAGCGGTTCCTCTTTAATGTTGAGGCGCTTCCCACCCTCAGTCACCTCTGTGGCCTCAAACAGAGAGAAAATAAAAAGGCCAGAGATTTTATTCACCGCTGGAGATCAGCTTGCAATAAGATGAGAGACCCCATATCAGAAGGACATGCATTGTCCCTAATTCTAAGCAATTTCTCACAGCCTCTAAGAGCCCTCATCTCTACTGCACCATCAAGAACGTTCATTGAGTTGACAGAGCGAGCCGAATGACTCGAGTTGATCATGGAAAATGGTTTCTACGAAGGCTTCACTTTTACTAAGAACAACAGTTAGAATAAGCCGAAGAAGAAAACTCATTTCACTCACTCTGTCAGAAATGACAAATGGAACCACCGCAAGGGGCAGAACAAAGATTTCTGTTATGGGGCAGGGGGTTCAAATCCCCACAAGAATGATAAAAAAGGAAAGTTAGTGCCTCAATACAATAAGTCACTTTAATTAGAGCAGGGACCGAAACCCCGAGAGAAAGTAAAGCATGAAGGATGGAGCTATGACAGGAAGTTCACTCCGCTGGACCAATCACTCGAGACTGTGCTCGAGTATATGTTGACCAAGGAGGTAGTCAAATTACCCAGGCTGGTCGATCCCCCCGTTCCCATGGGGAAATTCAAAGATCAATTTTGTAAATTTCATTGAACGGTGAGGCATAATACTGAGAACTGCTTTGTTCTCTAGAATATCGTTCAGGATCTCATCGACAAGAATCTTCTGGTAGAGGGTGTCGAAGATGAGAATATGGAAATTCTGAAGAAATCGTTTCCTCATCATTCTATAGTGGTTATTTCTGAACAACCTTTTCAACCGTAGGAGCATATCAGGCCATGCTCTAAAAAAGATATACAAGCTCAACATCAGGTCCTTGTACTGGAGCAGGCTCACTCCAAAGCTCAGAAAATGGATCTTATTTCAGCCTTTGGTAAAATGAAGGTATCTGCCAAGCCCGCTGGGGTATCTCCTGAGGTGGATAAAAGAATGCCATGGTTCCCCAAGCACTTAATTAAGCCCGCCCCAGAGAAAAGTGAGACATCTGCACTAAAGTCGATTACTGCATTGTCCAATATCTCAATTTTGGATCTAGCCCAAGCTTTCGCCAAGCATTAGCAAGTGTTGGATGATCTATTGCGGAAAATCAAGGTGAAACCGAGCATAAATCTTGAAGACATGGCCCAGATAGTCAATTAGGCCATGACGAATGCTACAATTACTTTTTCGGATGAAGATCTTCCGAAGCCGCATGTGTTCCACAACAATGCTCTGTATGTTGTGATTCGAGCCAGAGCAATGACTGTTCCTCATGTGTTGATAGATGGAGGTAGAAGCCTCAACATATGCCCGGAAATGACAGCCAAAGCTTTGGGCATCAAAGAGGAGGAATACATCCCAGACCCAATCACCATCTACGGGTTCGATAATCATGGCCAGACAACGAAAGGAAAAATCTTCCTAGAAATTTTCATTGACTACTTGATCCATTCAGTTCTCTTTCATGTGGTCAATGTGTCGCCAACATACAATCTGTTGTTGGGACGACCATGGATCCACAGCACGAACGCGGTGCCATCTACTCTGCATCAATGCGTTAAGTGGTCAAAAGGTGGAATGATCACAACAGTCTTGGGCGAAGATCCAGAACAGAGGCTTGCACAACCCATGGTTCCCAAACCCACTTTCACTACTGATATCCCTAGCATTAGGGGCATTGAATATGTCAGTTTTGAAGAAAATTCGAGAATACTGCAGATGACAGAACAACCAGAGCATACAATGGCTATGACTCGATGGAAAGGCCCACAGTTTTTCAAAATTGGAGGACGAATTGACTATAGCACATTCAAGGATCATCCTTTGTTCTCTCAATTTATGAAGGCCAAAAAGGGATTTGATTTGTTGATGAAGCATGGTTATCAACCTTTTCAAGGCCTTGGCAAAAATGGAGATGGTCGTCTCGAGCCAGTCATTCCTCATCACTATCCTCAGAGAGCCGAATTGGGCTTCAATGGCAGAAGATCTCAGAAGAGCACTATTTTCATCAAGGGGACACATTAAAAGCATCTGCTTGTCTTTTCATTTTTATTCTTTTGTTTTCGCACTGGGATGATATCCCATTTCATTTTCATCATTGTCATTTGATTAATTCAATCTTTCAATAAAGTTGCAAATTTCCTTCATGTGTCTGGATGCCACTTGTCTCTTTACTTCTGATTATCAAATCTTTGTAAAATTGTCATTATTTTGCTCTTTTATTTTTTCAATTATTTTCTCAATAAAAGCAATTTGTTTTATGATGGGTGTGAACACCCCAAATTTTTTAAAGGTTTTCAAAATGACCCTTTTTTACCCCTAATTTCATCTTCTGAGAAAATCAAAGTGATTTCAAAACTAAATTTCAGTCATTCTTCAGATTTTCTGAATTAAATTCCATATTGATGTATTCAAATTCAATTCCGGATCCGAATCTAGTGTTTTAAATCCATATTTCCTCAAAACCCGGATCCTAATGCATTTTCTGAAGAAATTTTCTCAAAATAGCTTTTAAATTCTCAGAAAAAATCCCTTTTATAAATATTTTTGCAAAAATACAAAAAAATTAGTTTCAATCTTTGTTTTCTCACAAAATTTAGGATTTTATTCCAAAAATACAAAAAAAAATTGAAAAATTACATAAAAGACCAAAAAAAAATTTTGAGAAAAGCTACAAGAAAAACGAGTGATTTTCGAACTTTTGAAACCTTTTAAGACAACTTTTCTAAAAACCTCACATTCAAACCATTTTTTAAAAATTTCCTAAAAAGGGGCTTTCTTTTGAGAAATTGGAAAAATCACAAACAGTCGCAGGCTCGCTTCTCCTCTCTGCCCTCAATCTTCAACAGCCATCTTCGCCCTCCTCCCTCAATCTTCAACCATCTCCCTTTCTGGAGCGTTCCACGCCCTCCTTAAAAAGAGACCTCGGTCTTCTTTGAGAGGCATCAATTTTTTTGGCAATCCATCTTTTTTTATCAGCATTTTCCATCCCATTATCAAGGTTTTTATGAAGAATCCAGTGCCAACATCCAGCAACTTCATCGCTTCTCTGAAAATTGCAAACCAACCTTCCCCTTTCCCTTCTTCCTTTATACTATCTTCTTCCATTTTCGACATAATCAACTGAAGGAAACGGGGATTGTAGCAACCATCTGGAGTCCGGTCAATCCTTGAATCATCAGTCGCGTGAGCTACATCCCCGCAAGCAAAAGGATCTCTTCCAACTCCACCGAAGGGACATCACCTCTCTTTTATCCAGATTTTCATAGAAATTTGGTGAGTTCCCCCCCTTTTTTTCCTTCCTTCTTGTTATTTACAATTTTCCCTTCCTTCTCTTTTGATTTTTCCTGTTTGATCATCCCATTGACGCACCATGGACTGTGTTGAGTTGCTTATAGCAACTTCGACACTCTCCCGTGCAACAACAGAGGAATCACCACGTTCCAACATTTTTTTCCCATCATTTTAACATTATCATTCATTTCTGTTTTATGCTGGTTTTGGTTATAATGCCCTGCAGCATTTGAGAATCACATTCAGTGCTCTGCATTACATTACCAGTATATGATTTGTATGATCATCTGGGTATTTATTCATTTCCATGTTGATCTCTCTGCATCATGAATCGTGCATGGTGATGAGGTTCTCCTACATCTGCAAATGCATCTATCCACGTTGCATTAAGTTTCCCCTGTTCGTTTATGCATGATTCCAGCCCTTATGCCTGACCAGATCATGAGTTTCGATTAATCAATGTCACTTGATCTATGTTTTTGATGAGTAATCTGGTCGCTATTTCATTGATGGCGAGATGTTTTTGGAATTTTCTTTTTTTCTTTTCATTTTTTTTATTTTATTTTATTTAAAACTGATGGATTTTTTTTTTACTATCATATCTTCCTTATGATTCTGTGTTATACTATAATGTCGCTCCATTTGCGTTGTCTATACCTCACCTGATCGTTCTGTGTGATTTCTAGGAATTCCTCAACTTCTGTTAGCACCACACTTTCCCATATCTATATGTTTCTGCTTTAAATCTTTTACCTTACCCATCATACGTCCTATCTCCTTATATCTATCGTCCGTTCATGACATTCTCTCATCTTCAGTATCACTTTACTGTGGAATGTGACATTGATCATTCCTTTATTGTATTTCAATATGCATTGTTATGTTGAGTACGCAGTATCATCATATAATGGATTAGTTTCCCTTTCTTTTATTCTTTTTTTTAATTTTATTTTTTTTTATTAAGTTTCAATCTTACTTCATAATATACATCGTTCATTATCTGTATATCCAGTATGTTTGGAATCATTGTAAATTGGCCCATTGGTTTTTTTTTTATCTGATGTGTGTTTACCAGCATCACCTACCATTTGATTTTATCAGCCTTAGATGTTTCTTTTCTTCTAAACATCCCTGATCCCACTAATTTGATCAATGGCCAAAAATATTGCAGTATAATCCTACAGGAAATGTAGTTTTAGTCCACCCAAATGTAGATAATGAATCATGCGTTATACTGAAAGGTAATATGGGCAGGAATGATATTATTCAAGATGCAAAATGAGAAGCCAGAGACTCTGTTATGCTCATTTCTCATAATGGGTTCACCTTGCTTGATAAGAATAATACCTCTTTTTCTCCTGTGTTTGCCTTTGAATTTCGGTGGAATATTTGGGCTAATTTCTGAGACCAGATCTTTGAGTTGCTGTGGAAAGCAAACTCATCTGATTCTCAGGGTACTTCATTTTTTTTTTGTTTACCATTCGTTTTGCTGGAGTTCTTCAATTATGCAAATATAAACACCAGTTTATGTTAATCTTAAGTTCAATACTCCATTTGATCATTCATGGTCTCATGCTATGGATCTTTTATTGTTTTGCATTCCAATATGCTATCTCTTGCGTTTTATTTCTCCTTTTAATTGATCCTCTGTTTTCATTGATATATTGCATTGTGTACATTTAACATCAGTTCTTTTCTATGCATGCACTTCTATGTCTTTGATTTCACTGCCATTCATGCATGTCATTAGCAATTTTACTAAAGCATTCCATCTGATCGTGAATATTTTTTTTTTGAATCCTCTGTATAACTCTCCACTTTACTTGTTCAGCATCATCAGTTTACTTGGAATTATGGATCCTGGGTTGTGGTAGGTATTAACATTTGTATATCCATCATCTTGATGTATTTTGTGGCATGTTATCAGGGCACCATAAGTCTGATCCAGGTCGGGTCATAAGTGATGAGTTTTATTTCTGAGAGTTTAGTGTGAGGGCTCAGTGCAAAGGTTGCAAGGGCTAATCCCCACTGCAAAATCTTAATAAAAACACAAAAAAAATGGGAATTAGCGAGTTCTTCATAAGTTAGTCCCTCTCTTTAATTGGTTCTTGGATTCAAGAGGTCACGAACAACAACAGATTATTAACCCAACACCCCTGGATCCTACTGCTAAAATCCTATTTATGTTGTGACAAACCTACCTTTTCTGCAACGACCTTTGCATCCTCCTGTTCAGCAATTTTGCATATCTTTGCCCCTTGTTTTCTGAATTCAAGAGGCCCATCCGGGGTTGCAGTTAGTCCTGCATGGATTCATGGACTTTCAATAGTCTTACAAGGTCAAGGAATCATAGCCTTGCAGGGAATTTTACTAATGCCTAGAAAGAGGTCCTATATTTACACCCATACAAAAAATGATGGATGTTGCCTTTTCATTTAGAAGATTAGGACCTAAGAGCCTGCTGTCATTATTTAGGATTGAGTCTGCTTGTTCTGAGCCATCGTTTTGTTTCTGGACTCCTGCTGATGATGCCCAGAGCTGTGACGCAACATTTGTTAGTCCATCTTGCAAGAAAGGTAATCCTTTAGTAAGGCAGGGCTCAAGCGCAGGGAGGTTTCTGGTTTGTACTGCCTCCCAATTTGTTGATTAGAAAGTCAAACTCAGGATAGCCAACTGTGGCTATACCCCCTTCAGCCACTATCTGTAGCCTTCACATTCACATACTCCAACATTAACCACACCTCCACAGGCCATAATAGTGTTGGCTGTGGCCTCCATGTTAGCACTCATAGCAGTGACAACCACTGCTGTAGCTGTCATCTTTGCATTTTGAGCAATGTTTAGCTTTGTTGAAACCTTTGTTGCACACAACTGCCACCATTTGCGGCAATGTTTGGCATTGCTGCTCCTACTATATCTTGTCATCATATGCTCCCTTAGAATAATATCATGTCCACCTGTATTGCTGCTTTCCCACAGCCACTGCCTCATTGGCTGTAGCTTACTACCACTATCATCCAGCTCCACTACTTGCAACCCATTAACTCATCTCCTTTCTCATGCCATGTATATCCATATATATAGATACATATATATACCTATATATATATCATTCCCTCTGTCTTGTCATCATTCATATGAACATTTTTTAGATATCCACATGATATGTGTAAATTTTTCTTCCCTTTTCATACTAACCCAGTTTTTTTGCAGGAAACATGTGGAAAAGGCTACTATTTGAAATTGTAAACTTGATTTTATGAGTTGTAATAGCTAGACTTTAATGAGAATTTACATTTTCCTGTCTTAGATAGAATGAATGAGCATTGTAAATGTCATAAATGGCTTATTTTCATGTTTTTTTGCCTTTATTTCTGAAATTCTCACAGAAGAGATTAAAGGCCAAGCGATCGCAGATCAGTTGGCAGATTTCCCCCTGACAGAAGAGATTAAAGCAGAGGATGATTTTCCTGATGAGCACATCTGTAATATCCAACAGACCCCAGTTTGAAACCTTTTCTTTGATGGCTCTAAAAACATGTCCGGCATAGGGATCGGAGTCTTGTTAATCACTTTAGAAAAAGAAATGATCCCTTATTCCCTTAAGCTTGGTTTCCAATGCACTCATAACATGGCCGAGTATGAAGCTCTAATACAAGACCTCAAAATTTTACAAAGTTTCGATGTCAAGAGAGTGCATGCCTTTGGCGATTCCCTTCTTGTTGTTAGTCAAGTTAACATTGAATGGCAAGTGAAAGATTCCAAATTGATCCCGTATCAGAAGATCGTCCTAGCTCTTATAAACAACTTCGAAGATTTTCAGCTCAGTCATATCAGAAGAGAGCATAAGCAAATAGCTGATGGTTTAGCCAGTCTGGGCTCCATTTTATCCTTCAAGGGCAGTGAATCATGTCGTTCTTTCGAAGTTGGCAGACTTGAGCAACCTGCTTTCGCTTCAGTTACGCAAGTAAACCAGGTCGATCAGAAGGAGAAGCCTTGGTACCAAAATATCAAAAATTTCATCGAAACTGGTAAATTTCCACCAGAAATGCCAAAAAGGGAGCAACATGCAATTCAGCATATGTCTACCCGTTATTTCATTCTTGCCAATGTCCTTTACCGCCGTGGTTTCAGTTCTGAGTATTCAAGGTGCTTAGACAAAGAAGAAGCTATGGAAGTTATCCAAGAGGCACATGAAGGGATTTGTGGTGGCCATGTTGGCTATCAGACTCTTGTCAAGCAGATCATCCGAGCAGGGTACTATTGGAATACCATGCAGCAGGACTGTCATAGATTTGTGAAGAAGTGCGTCAAGTGCCAATTGCACGCGCCTTACATTCATGCTCCAACCACATATCTCCAATCAGTTGTTTCACCTTGGTCATTTTCTATGTGGGCTTTCGACGTCGTCGGCCCGATTACCCCTTCTGCTTCCAACGGCCACAAATACTTTCTGGCTGCGACAAAGTATTTCACAAAATGGGTTGAAGCTGTTACTCTACGTACAATAGAAGGCCGCCATGTGGTTTCTTTCATTCACAAAAACATTCTTTGCCGCTTCGTCATACCACATGACATTGTCTCAGACAATGGAACCCACTTTAAAAATGAGAGGATGAAAACATTTGTTCTAAATTCAGAATTTGCCATCATTTCTCAGCTCCCTATTATCCTCAAGGGAATGGCCAAGTAGAAGCCACCAATAAAATCTTGATCCGTATTTTGGAAAGGACTGTGAAAACAGGACGAGACTAGCATGAGAAAATTCATGACGCACTTTGGGCATACCGGACCACCATTCGGACCCCGACTAATGCCACTCCTTCAGAACTTGTTTATGGAACTGAAGTGGTATTACCTCTCAATGTCCAGAAGCCCGCTCTCAAATTCGCTTCCCTTATAGAATTGTCACTCGATCAGTATCAGCAGCAGAGATTGGTGCAACTAGATTTACTGAATGAAAAAAGGCTCAAGGCAGCAGAGCATGCTCAAGCTTATCGGCAGAGGATAGCTCGACACTATGCCAAGTCTGTCATTGAGAGAAAATTTCGAGTTAACGATTTGGTACTCAGATCGATGACTCATCTCAAGCATCGACCACGGGGCAAGTGGTCACCCAATTGGGAAGGCCCTTATGTGGTTAAGGAAGCACTTCCTCGCAATTCATATCGTCTAATCAACGCAGATGGAGTGGAAATGCCAGATCCCATCAATGTTCTGCATTTGAAGAAGTTTTATACCTGAAATGTTCATTCCAAAGCCTTTTGTACTCTTCAAAGAGTTATTTCAATAAAATAATGGTTTTCTATTAGTTCTTACATTCTTCTCCATCATACTGGAGCATTTTATTTTAATTTATAATCATCTTCTTTCATCACATGCAGGTAGGATTAGGCGAAATCTCTTTTCCTTAAATTTTTGTTAATTCTTAATTAATCTTGTGGTCTTTTCATTTCATTTGATTCACTTTTGGTTTGATCAAATTTACATCAAGCTATTACTCATTTCTGTCTAGTTTTAACAAATTTTTCAACCATTAATTAAAATTCCATCTACTTTTCCCCTTTCAGGTTAAGGGATAAACCTGATGCCTCCTTTCAATGAGGTATTTTCTTTTTGTTATTCTTCCCCTGTTCAGAACAAGGGGACAAAATCCTGAAAGTCGACCACATGCAATTAAACTATGATGATCCACTAATTTTTACAAAAGAATCTTTTATTTTCTAAAAATTTCACTTTGTTAACTCATCTCTTACAACCCAGCCCTCGCACTAGGGTATTTCTCAAAATCTTCAATCATATATTAAAGCCCATTTGGGGCTCTACATCTAGTCCTTTGATCAAAATCTTTACTTTTACAAAATCCAAATTCTGACTTAAGTCTCTCAAAAATTTGATATATATCCAAAAGATCTGACACTCGTTGGACATGTATTTCAAACGTTCCAGCTTCTTGCTGGTCAGGTATTTCAAACGTTCCAGCTTCTCGCTGGTCAGGTATTTCAAATGCTCCAGCTTTTCGCTGGTCAGGTATTCCAAAGAGATCCAACACTCGTTGGTCATATATTTCAAACGTTCCAGCTTCTTGCTGGTCAGGTATTTCAAACGTTCCACCTTCCTGCTGGTCAAGTATTTCAAAAGATCCGACACTTGTTGGACATATATTTCAAACGTTCCAGCTTCTTGCTGGTCAGGTATTTCAAATGTTCCAGCTTTTGCTGGTCAGGTATTCCAAAAAGATCCAACACTCGTTGGTCATATATATCAAACGTTCCAGCTTCTTGCTGGTCAGGTATTTCAAACATTCCAGCTTTTTGCTGGTCAGGTATTTCAAAAGATCCGACACTTGTTGGACATATATTTCAAACGTTCCAGCTTCTTGCTGGTCAGGTATTTCAAATGTTCCAGCTTTTGCTGGTCAGGTATTTCCAAAAAAAGATCCAACAACTTGTTGGTCATATATTTCAAACGTTCCAGCTTCTTGCTGGTCAGGTATTTCAAACGTTCCAGCTTTTTGCTGGTCAGGTATTTCAAAAGATTCAACATTCGTTGGACATATATTTCAAACGTTCCAGTTTCTTGCTGGTCAGGTATTTCAAACTTTCCGGCTTTTTGCTGGTCAGGTATTTCCAAAAAGATTCAGCTTTCCGTTGGTCATGTATTTAAAAACGTTCCAGTTTTTTGCTGGTCAGGTATTTCAAACGTTCCAGCTGTTGCTGGTCAAGTATTTCAAACGTCCCAGCTTTTCGCAGGTCATGCATTTCAAACGGTCCAGATTTTTTCGGTAATACATTTCCAAGAGACCTAGCTCTCGCTGGTCATATATCTCAAAAAGTTGCAACTCACAGATATCAAGCTCCCAAAACAACCTATTCCACAAATCAAGCCTTCAGGGTGCAATTTCCCCATTCTCTCATTTCTAAGCCTTCGGGTTTCAACCTCTCAATTCTATCAAATTCCTCAACTTCCGGATATAATGTTTATAACCAGTCGTGTATTTCTTAAAAGACCCAAACTCGTTGGTCGTGTATTTCCAAAACGTTCCAGTTTTGCTGGTCAGGTATTTTAAAGGTTCCAGCTTTTGCTGGTCAGGTATTTCAAACATTTCAGCTTTCGCTGGTCAGGTATTTCAAAAGATCTCAACATCTATGTGTCATGTATTCCAAAAGGTTCCAGCTTTCGCTGATCATGTATTTCAAAAAGGTTCCAGCTTCCGCTGGTCATGTATTTCAAAGGTTCCAGCTTTCGCTGGTCATGTATTTCAAAAGTCCCAGCTTTTGTTGGTCATGTATTTACAAAATCGAATATACAACTCAAGTTCTCATCAAAATCTATATTGAGTGATTATTTCACAAAGAAATTCATGAAAATTTTGCCAATTTGCTAAAAGCATTAGTTGATTCTAAAAAGTCTGACTACACAAAAAGAATTTCCTTATATTACCTCTAATATTTCCTTCCAAAAGGTGAAACTTTTTGCGAAAAAAAGGTAAAATTCAAATCTTTTCCTGTTGATCAACCAAAAGGATGTAAGAAATGTCCTCGATATGATCAATAAAAGAAATCTTCAATGATGTTGAAAAGCCAGAAGCGAATTGATATTGATCTTGGCTATGGCGCGTGTTTAAAAATGATTTTCTGGCAATCAGGCAGTGAAAATATCTTGAGCTATAAAAAGAATCCACTCAATCCATATCTCCTCATTTATTCATTTAGAGCTTCAATCAAATATTCGCAAAAGAGATCTCTCGATTGTCGTCAAGATGAAGGCGAATTAAGCGAGTAGATCCCCGAGGCCAATGAAGATTTGAAACATCTCCAAGATGATGGAGTTTGTGACGGATCCTTCCAGGGAAAGTTCGGATCACTGTCGAGATGAAGGCGGATGCAATGAACCTACCGACAAACCCTAAAAGATATTTGATTGTTGCTATCATTTAGAGATTTTTTAAACCAATGAGCCAATATCACCAATTCCTAAGAAAAAGAAGGATCGGAGCATCTCCAAGATGAAGGAGTTTGTGACGTACCCTTCCCCAAAGAAAAAAGAGAAAAGTCAGGACACATCCAAATGAAGGATGATGTGAAAAACCGAGAAAGTGCAACGACTCAAAAAGAGTGCAAAAGGATCATCATGGGAAAACACCCAGATATCAAGCTGCCAAAGTTGCCAGAAGTCATCTTTTCTCATGCAAAATTTCTTTATCAATATCTTTTCACTACTTGTTTTTATGAAATTAAGAATATTTCTTCTCTTTTCATATCAGGGGAATGGATAGCTTCCTTGAAGAAAATCATCAGTGATAAAATTTTGAATCTGACTCTTAGAACTGAGGAGTTAACCTCATTTGAGGAAATACTCTAGGTAAAAGAGGGAATATCTTTGCACATACGTGCACATTTTCAAAACGATTTGAATCAACTATAATTTTATCTTATCGGCAAAATTTTCTAGATATTCCGAGAATGAAATAAACATTCAATATCCATTCTGATGCAACCTAGCGTTGTTTATATCTTCCAGAAGAGTCGCCTCATTCAGTGAAAGTATCTCTTCCTGTCCCATCGTGGTTCCTTCAGTCAAGGATTTCGTATGGTATTTCCCACTCAAGATAAGGGTCAAACCTGAACCCCCTACGAGAGGTCATTTACTTTAAAAGCTATTTCAGTCTCAGCAATGAGACACCCAATTTCTTCCCCTTTTCAAAGCTTTAGGGAACCCTATATTTTCCTCCTCTCGTAAAACCCCTTTTGGATTTGTTCGTCCAAATTCCGAAGGTCCCATTATGGTTTCTTCATTTAAGAAACCCGTATGGTAGATTTCCTATTCAGATTAAGAGTTAACCCGGAACCTTGCTTCATGAGGTATCTTCCTTGTAGGTTTGGGTTAAACCTGAGACTCGTTTCAACGAGATTCCTTGTTTTGACGAGATGTTTTCCTTCCAGTCCCATCATGGCTTTTCCCATCTAGGAATCCATGCTTTGTATATCCATCCAGGATAGGATCCTACTGGAGCTCCATTTCACAAGGCATTTTTCAAAAATGTCCCATCAAGGTCCTCATGTATTCATTTCCTCATTTCAAAATTCATCTTGATATATTTTTGTCCCATCCAGGTTAAGGGCTAAACCTAAATCATTCTAAAAGTGTATCTTGTCCCACCCATGAGGCCTGATCAAAATTCTCATTTCCCACCATTTCAGAATTTCCATCTAAAGTCCCATCACGATTTCCTCATTTTTTTACTCAATCATATCATTTTCAAGGATTTCGTCTCCCCGAAACCATTCAGGATAAGGTTTTAAGCCTGAGAAGCCATATTTTAAAAAAAAAAAAAATCTTCCACACCCAGTTCAGATCTGCTGACTGGGGCATTTTCAAAATTTGGAGTGTTATCTTTGTCACTTAGCTTGGCTCTCAACCGGCTTAGTAACAAAGAGGGGCATCTGTGAACACCCCAAATTTTTCAAAGGTTTTCAAAATGACCCTTTTTTACCCCTAATTCCATCTTCTGAGAAAATCAAAGCGATTTCAAAACTAAATTTCAGTCATTCTTCAAATTTTCTGAATTAAATTTCATATTGATGTATTCAAATTCAATTCCAGATCCGAATCCAGTGTTTTAAATCCATATTTCCTCAAAACCCAGATCCTAATGCATTTTCTGAAGAAATTTTCTCAAAATAGCTTTTAAATTCTCAAAACAATTCCCTTTTATAAATATTTTTGCAAAAAAACAAAAAAATTAGTTTCAATCTTTGTTTTCTCACAAAATTTAGGATTTTATTCCAAAAATACAAAAAAAAAATTGAAAAATAACATAAAAGACCAAAAAAAATTTTTGAGAAAAGTTATAAGAAAAACGAGTGATTTTCGAACTTTTGAAACCTTTTAAGACAAATTTTCTGAAAACCTCACATTCAAACCATTTTTTAAAAATTTCCTAAAAAGGGGCTTTCTTTTGAGAAATTGGAAAAATCACAAACAGCCGCAGGCTCGCTTCTCCTCTCCGCCCTCAATCTTCAACAGCCATCTTCGCCCTTCAACCATCTCCCCCTCTGGAGCTTTCCACACCCTCCTTAAAAAGAGACCTCGGTCTTCTTTAAGAGGCATCGATTTTTTTGGCAATCCATCTTTTTTTATCAGCATTTTCCATCCCATTATCAAGGTTTTTATGAAGAATCCAGTGCCAACATCCAACAACTTCATCGCTTCTCTGAAAATCTCAAACCAACCTTCCCCTTTCCCTTCTTCCTTTACACTATCTTCTTCCATTTTCGACATAATCAACTGAAGGAAACGGGGATTGTAGCAACCATCTGGAGTCCGGTCAATCCTTGAATCTTCAGTTGCGTGAGCTACGTCCCCGCAAGCAAAAGGATCTCTTCCAACTCCACCGAAGGGACATCACCTCTCTTTTATCCATATTTTCACAGAAATTCGGTGAGTTCCCCCCTTTTTTTTCCTTCCTTCTTGTTATTTACAAATTTCCCTTCCTTCTCTTTTGATTTTTTCTGTTTGATCATCCCATTGACGCACCATGGACTGTGTTGAGTTGCTTATAGCAACTTCGACACTCTCCCGTGCAACAACAGAGGAATCACCACGTTCCAACATTTTTTTTCCCATCATTTTAACATTATCATTCATTTCTGTTTTATGTTGGTTTTGGTTATAATGCCCTGCAACATTTGAGAATCACATTTAGTGCTCTGCATTACATTACCAGTATATGATTTGTATGATCATCTGGGTATTTATTCATTTCCATGTTGATCTCTCTGCATCATGAATCGTGCATGGTGATGAGGTTCTCCTACATCTGCAAATGCATCTATCCACGTTGCATTAAGTTTCCCCTGTTCGTTTATGCATGATTCCAGCCCTTATGATTGACCAGATCATGAGTTCCGATTAATCAACGTCACTTGATCTATGTTTTTGGTGAGTAATCTGGTCGCTATTTCATTGATGGCGAGATGTTTTTGGAATTTTCTTTTTTTCTTTTTTTTTATTTAGTTTATTTTATTTAAAATTGATGGATTTTTTTTTTTACTATCATATCTTCCTTATGATTCTGTGTTATACTATAATGTCGCTCCATTTGCGTTGTCTATACCTCACCTGATCGTTCTGTGTGATTTCTAGGAATTCCTCACCTTCTGTTAGCACCACACTTTCCCATATCTATATGTTTCTGCTTTAAATCTTTTACCTTACCCATCATACGTCCTATCTCCTTATATCTATCGTCCGTTCATGACATTCTCTCATCTTCAGTATCACTTTACTGTGGAATGTGACATTGATCATTCCTTTATTGTATTTCAATATGCATTGGTATGTTGAGTACGCAGTATCATCATATAATGGATTAGTTCCCCTTTCTTTTATTCTTTTTTTTAATTTCATTTTTTTTTATTAAGTTTCAATCTTACTTCATAATATACATCGTTCATTATCTGTATATCCAGTATGTTTGGAATCATTGTAAATTGGCCCATTGGTTTTTTTTTATCTGATGTGTGTTTACCAGCATCACCTACCATTTGATTTTATCAGCCTTAGATGTTTCTTTTCTTCTAAACATCCCTGATCCCACTAATTTGATCAGGGGCCAAAAATATTGCAGTATAATCCTACAGGAAATGTAGTTTTAGTCCACCCAAATGTAGATAATGAATCATGCGTTATACTAAAAGGTAATATGGGCAGGAATGATATTATTCAAGATGCAAAATGAGAAGCCAGAGACTCTGTTATGCTCATTTCTCATAATGGGTTCACCTTGCTTGATAAGAATAATACCTCTTTTTCCCCTGTGTCTGCCTTTGAATTTCGGTGGAATATTTGGGCTAATTTCTGAGACCAGATCTTTGAGTTGCTGTGGAAAGCAAACTCATCTGATTCTCAGGGTACTTTATTTTTTTTTTGTTTACCATTCGTTTTGCTGGAGTTCTTCAATTATGCAAATATAAACACCAGTTTATGTTAATCTTAAGTTCAATACTCCATTTGATCATTCATGGTCTCATGCTATGGATCTTTTATTGTTTTGCATTCTAATATGCTATCTCTTGCGTGTTATTTCTCCTTTTAATTGATCCTCTGTTTTCATTGATATATTGCATTGTGTACATTTAACATCAGTTCTTCTCTATGCATGCACTTCTATGTCTTTGATTTCACTGCCATTCATGCATGTCATTAGCAATTTTACTAAAGCATTCCATCTGATCGTGAATATTTTTTTTTTGAATCCTCTGTATAACTCTCCACTTTACCTGTTCAGCATCATCAGTTTACTTGGAATTATGGATCCTGGGTTGTGGTAGGTATTAACATTTGTATATCCATCATCTTGATGTATTTTGTGGCATGTTATCAGGGCACCATAAGTCTGATCCAGGTCGGGTCATAAGTGATGAGTTTTATTTCTGAGAGTTTAGTGTGAGGGCTCAGTGCAAAGGTTGCAAGGGCTAATCCCCACTGCAAAATCTTAATAAAAACACGAAAAAAATGGGAATTAGCGAGTTCTTCATAAGTTAGTCCCTCTCTTTAATTGGTTCTTGGATTCAAGAGGTCACGAACAACAACAGATTATTAACCCAACATCCCTGGATCCTACTGCTAAAATCCTATTTATGTTGTGACAAACCTACCTTTTCTGCAACGACCTTTGCATCCTCCTGTTCAGCAATTCTGCATATCTTTATCCCTTGTTTTCTGAATTCAAGAGGCCCATCCGGGGTCGCAGTTAGTCTTGCATGGATTCATGGACTTTCAATAGTCTTACAAGGTCAAGGAATCATAGCCTTGCAGGGAATTTTACTAATGCCTAGAAAGAGGTCCTATATTTACACCCATACAAAAAATGATGGATGTTGCCTTTTCATTTAGAAGATTAGGACCTAAGCGCGTGCTGTCATTATTCAGGATTGAGTCTGCTTGTTCTGAGCCATCGTTTTGTTTCTGGACTCCTGCTGATGATGCCCAGAGTTGTGACGCAACATTTGTTAGTCCATCTTGCAAGAAAGGTAATCCTTTAGTAAGGAAGGCCTCAAGCGCAGGGAGGTTTCTAGTTTTTACTGCCTCCCAATTTGTTGATTAGAAAGTCAAACTCAGGATAGCCAACTGTGGCTATACCCACCCTTCAGCCACTATTTGTAGCCTTCACATTCACATACTCCAACATTACCCACACCTCCACAGGCCATAATAGTGTTGGCTGTGGCCTCCATGTTAGCACTCATAGCAGTGACAACCACTGTTGTAGCTGTCATCTTTGCATTTTGAGCAATGTTTAGCTTTGTTGCACACAACTGCCACCATTTGCAGCAATGTTTGTCATTGTTGCTCCTACTATATCTTGTCATCATATGCTCCCTTAGAATAATATCATGTCCACCTGTATTGCTGCTTTCCCACAGCCACTGCCTCATTGGTTGTAGCTTCTTACCACTATCATCCAGCTCCACTACTTGCAACCCATTAACTCATCTCCTTTCTCATGCCATGTATATCCATATATATAGATACATATATATACCTATATATATATATAACACATACATGTATATATATATATATGTGTATAAGCATATATATCATTCCCTCTGTCTTGTCATCATTCATATGAACATTTTTTAGATATCCACATGATATGTGTAAATTTTTCTTCCCTTTTCATACTAACCCAGTTGTTTTGCAGGAAACATGTGGAAAAGGCTACTATTTGAAATTGTAAACTTGATTTTATGAGTTGTAATAGCTAGACTTTAATGAGAATTTACATTTTCCTGTCTTAGATAGAATGAATGAGCATTGTAAATGTCATAAATGGCTCATTTTGTGGCATGTTATCAGGGCACCATAAGTCTGATCCAGGTCGGGTCATAAGTGATGAGTTTTATTTCTTAGAGTTTAGTGTGAGGGCTCAGTGCAAAGGTTGCAAGGGCTAATCCCCACTGCAAAATCTTAATAAAAACACAAAAAAAATGGGAATTAGCGAGTTCTTCATAAGTTAGTCCCTCTCTTTAATTGGTTCTTGGATTCAAGAGGTCACGAACAACAACAGATTATTAACCCAACATCCCTGGATCCTACTGCTAAAATCCTATTTATGTTGTGACAAACCTAACTTTTCTGCAACGACCTTTGCATCCTCCTGTTCAGCAATTCTGCATATCTTTGCTACTTGTTTTCTGAATTCAAGAAGCCCATCCGGGGTTGCAGTTAGTCCTGCATGGATTCATGGATTTTCAATAGTCTTACCAGGTCAAGGAATCATAGCCTTGCAGGGAATTTTACTAATGCCTAGAAAGAGGTCCTATATTTACACCCATACAAAAAATGATGGATGTTGCCTTTTCATTTAGAAGATTAGGACCTAAGAGCCTGCTGTCATTATTCAGGATTGAGTCTGCTTGTTCTGAGCCATCGTTTTGTTTCTGGACTCTGCTGATGATGCCCAGAGCTGTGACGCAACATTTGTTAGTACATCTTGCAAGAAAGGTAATCCTTTAGTAAGGCAGGCCTCAAGCGCAGGGAGGTTTCTGGTTTGTACTGCCTCCCAATTTGTTGATTAGAAAGTCAAACTCAGGATAGCCAACTGTGGCTATACCCACCCTTCAGCCACTATCTGTAGCCTTCACATTCACATACTCCAACATTACCCACACCTCCACAGGCCATAATAGTGTTGGTTGTGGCCTCCATATTAGCACTCATAGCAGTGACAACCACTGCTGTAGCTGTCATCTTTGCATTTTGAGCAATGTTTAGCTTTGTTGAAACCTTTGTTGCACACAACTGCCACCATTTGCGGCAATGTTTGGCATTGTTGCTCCTACTATATCTTGTCATCATATGCTCCCTTAGAATAATATCATGTCCACCTGCATTGCTGCTTTCCCACAGCCACTGCCTCATTGGCTGTAGCTTACTACCACTATCATCCAGCTCCACTACTTGCAACCCATTAACTCATCTCCTTTCTGATGCCATGTATATCCATATATATAGATACATATATATACCTATATATATATAACACATACATGTATATATATATATATATCTATAAGCATATATATCATTCCCTCTGTCTTGTCATCATTCATATGAACATTTTTTAGATATCCACATGATATGTGTAAATTTTTCTTCCCTTTTCATACTAACCCAGTTGTTTTGCAGGAAACATGTGGTAAAGGCTACTATTTGAAATTGTAAACTTGATTTTATGAGTTGTAATAGCTAGACTTTAATGAGAATTTACATTTTCCTGTCTTAGATAGAATGAATGAGCATTGTAAATGTCATAAATGGCTCATTTTCATGTTTTTTTGCCTTTATTTCTCAAATTCTCACAAATGGAAACACGAATGGCACGTGCACCATTTCGTAAGAGGTAAATTAATCCTAAGTTGATGATTTACATCAACGGCCATAGTCGGGATGTAAACAAGACTTAGTGTTTTTATCTTCTATAAAATAACACTGGATCCATTTTCAAAATCCTTCATATTTTCCTTAAATATTTTCTTCTTTTATCAGAATTTAACTTAAAATTAACTCAAAATATATACCAATGGCCATAGTCAGGGTATATTGAGGGTTCATTTCATTTTAAATTCTATAAAAGCACCAAAATGTATTTTATTCTTCACTTGAATTTAAATGCAGTTATTACATAATACATTCAATGACCATAGTCAGGGATGTATTATGTCCTCAACCTCATTTTTAATTCATTTAAAGGATGGAATAGCTTTTCAAAATTCCAAATTCAAAATCTTTAAATTCATTCATCATTCAGGATAGAGTTGCATCATATTTTCAAAAATTCCTTTTTCAAAACCCAAGTGATTGTGAATATCCCTTCTTCAAAAATCTATTTCAAATTCCAAATCTTTCTCAATTTCAAAGTCCAAATTGACTTTGGAATTTCAAAGTCATATTCAAACTCCAAAATTCCAACCCAAATTCAAAATTCAAAATTCAATTTCAATGTTGAAATTAAACTTTGAGGTTTCTAATTCATTTTTAAAATCAAAATCAAGTTTATCTTCTTATCTTCAATCAGAGTTTGAGATTGATTTTTGAATCTCAAAATCTAGATCTTCGTAAAAGCTTTAAAACTCAATCTGGGTTTCCAAAACCTAGGTCCGTCTTCAAAAGCCCCATTTAAGCTTTCAGAATCCAAATCCGAAGTTATATCCTAATCCCAACTTGGATCCAGATCTCCAAGTATCATCTCTACTTTGGATCTCGAATCCAAATCCATTTTATGATCCAGAACCCAATTCTACCTTTGGGTCCCCGATTTCAGATCCAAAATCCATTTTAGGATCCAGAATCCAACTTCACTTTGGATCTCAGATTTCAGATCCAAAATCCATTTTAGGACCCAGAATTCAACTCTATATTGGATCTTAGACTTCATGTCCAATTCCATTCTAGGATCCAAATTCCCATTCTACTTTGGATCTCAAAATTACAGATCCAAATTCCATTTAGGATCCAGATCCCCATTCTACTTTGGATCTCAAATTACAGATCCAAATTTCATTTAGGGTCCGAAATCCAATTCTACTTTGGATCTCAGACTTCAGATCCAATTCCATTTTTAGGTCCACAATCCAAACTTCACTTTTGACCTCAGACCTCAGATCCAATTCCATCTTAGGGTTCAGAGTCCAATTCTATCTTGGATCTCAGATTTTAGATCCAAATTCCATCTTAGATCCCAAATCTTGAATCCAATTCCATTCAAAATTTCAGATCCAAATTCCATCTTAGATTCCAAATCTTGAATTCAATTCCATTCAAAATTTCAGATCCAAATTCCATCTTGGATCCCAATTCTAAAATCCAAATCCATTTCACCCCAAAATTCAAATCCAATTCCCATTTTCAAACTCTAAATCCAGAATCCAAATTTTGATCTCAATTTAAAATCCAGACTTTTGGATTCAAATTCTACCTCGAATTCCCAACTTTCAAATCAATCTTACTTCTCAATTCTACTTTGATTTCTCACATTTTATTTTGATTTCAAACTTCAAAGTTAGAATTCAATTCCATTTTCATCTCTATTCTGATTCAAAGTCCATTTATGACTTTGAAAATTCCTTTTTTATCTCAAAACTTCAAAATCATCTCTTTCCAAATCCAGATTTATTTTCCCAAGCTCTTGATTGTTTCCAAAAACTTAGAACTTTAAATCTTAAGTTCTAAGTTAGAAACCATTTCTTCACTACTATCATCTGATTCATCTCAGAAATACTTGGGAATTTTTCAAGACATCTTTCAAAAGAGCATACATCCTTGCATTGCACAAGCATGATTCTTTGTGCATTTAGACTTAGGATAAATTCTTAGATAATATTTAGGCAAAGCAAAAGGCATGAATTCGACCCTTGGTTCGATTACCTCTGGTAAAGGCGCCAGGAACGGTTGAACCTCGTACCGACGAGCGAATCTCGTCTCCCAGTTTTTTCGCAAATATTTCAAAAACGGAGGCCAGTTATTTTCTCAAATATTTTCAAATTAAGGTCAAGTGAGACCCCGCAAAAGAGTTCCTCTTCTCTTTTTCTCTCTTTCTTTTCTCTTCTCTTTCTCTTTTCTTTCTTTTATTCTTCTCTCTTCAAAAAGGAGGAAAATAGAGGTTAGAAAAGGAAAAGAGAAGGAAGAGAGAGAAACCACAAGAGAGGAAAAATTTTGCGATGACCACAGTTTTGGCGATCGTGATGGGACCCGTCTTCGTCCGGTTGAATTATGCCTTTTCTTTTTGCTTTGATATTATCTAAGTCTTTATTCTTCAAATGTCAGCTTCATTTCCATGCAAACCTTAGGAGCCTAGACTCTGTCTTAAGCTGACATCATTTGCATATAGGATATAAGTATGGTTTGGTAGGACCATATTGAGGAGATTATTCCATGTTCACATTAGACTTAGGTCCGAAATACAACTCTCCTCAATTCTAGGGATTGAATGCAAACAATGTATGCAAGTGTATGCTTCTCTTCATTTTAATCTATCTCTTTAGGACTTGCATTAGAGCCATCTGATTTCTTGCATGTTGAGCATATTTTGAAAACCTCCTTACCTATATTATCCCGGTCTTCAAGTTGCTGGGCTGTCTCACTGAACCATAGTTTGGGAGAGAGCATCACAACTGGACCACTTATTTGGGTTCGCGCCCCCCCTACCACGTACCTAAGGGCCATAGTCCGAGGTATATTGGTAGGTGCTCAAGGATGTTGGGAAGCCATTTACTTAGAACCGGAGAGATATTTTTATGCCACGTACTTTGAGCTTCGGCTTGAGTATATCGGCGTATCTTGATTGGAATCAGATGATCTGAACCCTAGAGTTAGGATTAAAGTCCTACAAGCCATTTCAACTATTGCATTTAGAGTCAGCCTTTAGGGAGTGTTGTATACGCATCCTTGTTTGTGCAGCTTTAGTTGTATGATAATTCTCTTATTCTTTCATATATATGTATCAAACCCTTTTCAAAAACCCTGGGAGTATTATTCAAAACTTACCCTTACTTTTAAAAACCGCAGGTGTATATTTTCTCTACCTACATTTCTTTTCTCCTTTTTTTCAAATTTTCTTCAAAATCTTGGAAAATTCCTTAAAATTTTTTTCCTGATTTCCAGGTTTGTATCTTCGAAAGTCTATCCGTAAGTCCTGCATTCTATCTAAATTCCCTCACTCTTCTTTTGCCCCAATATCATTTCGATGGCGTCCGATTCTCTCGATGTTGTCTTTCCCCGAGATCATGTCCTCTATCAGATTCAGGATGGATCCCCGGATCAACGGGTCATCCAGTCTCATCCTTTCTTCCCTCGGTGGTATTATTCTTGGTTTGCCACTTTCTTACGTATGTTCCCAGACCACCTGGATGACTGTGGGTTGGAGATGGCATCGGCGGTAGGCAAGCGAACCATCAATGGAGCTTTGATTCAGGTCATGGCAGAACGATGAAATCCACGTACCTGCACATTCTGGTTTCCTTGGGGAGAAATGACTCTACTGATGGATGAGTTCAACGATAACATGGGATTGCCTGAACCAGCAGGTCAGCCAGATGATCCGGTCGAGCAGCAGTTTTTGATCAACATTAAAGGGGTGGATGTTCGAGAAGCCTTGGCCAGAGCAACAGGGAGCAGATCCTGGCCTCTCAGTGAAATTGGTGGGAATCAATTCATCGACCTATTCGAACTATATCACAAGTACGGAGCCTACAAAGAGGTTGGCACTCTGTCTCGAGCAGCGAAAGACAGAATTCAGCATGCCATGATTCTGTGCACAGTAGGATTAGCTTTCTTTCAAGATGGCCAGAGTTTCATAGATATCAGAGTTGCCTAGCTCTTTCGAAGATGAGGAAGCAAGCAGACCCGTCAGCTTTCAGTTTCTATGGCAGCCTTAGCTTTCCTTTATAGAGGCTTGGCTCGATTTGTTCTTGGGGAGACCATTCTGGTAGAAGGATGCACCTACGCCCTGCAGTCGTGGTTCCTGCGACACGTTCCCTCGAAGGCCAGTTCTTTTAGATTCAACAGTAAGCAGCCGAAGTCAGCCTTTCAGTGCCGAGCTTTTATCGAGAAACTGCATCAGGAGGAGATTACTTGGGATTTCTTCAACAGAAGAGAGACCGTTCCTCGATACACCTACGCTCGCGACAAGCGCTACAGGTTGATGGGCCCTTTCTTTTGTGTTGATTATCAATCGGAACGATGTCTCAGGCAGTTTTTGCAGCGGCAGGTTCGTGCCAACACCCGCTTCCCGACAGGCAACATGCCAGAATTCAACCTGCAGTCGGATCAGTGGTCTGGGGCATACCATGTCGCTAAATATACCTGGGACTCCTTTGTTTCTCTGTCTGTATTTCTTGGGCCAAATGTATCATCTGAATATCAAGAATGGTGGCAAACTGTCTGCCCACCTTCTCTTTGTCTTTGAATATTAAAAATATCAATAAAAATTACTTTTTGGCCAAAAGTTGTGTTTCTTGTATTTTGTTTTATAGTACAAATGATCACAATTGTGGTAACAACCTCATCCCGGGTAAATGGGGCATTCCTCTCACATTTTCTTCACTATATTCTATCATGGTTGACGACCTCACCTAGGTAACAAGGCATATTTCTCCGTTATCATCAATATGATAAGACAATTATCACAAATCTTGTGATGACCCAATCCCGGGTAATGGGATAATCTCTTGAAATTGTCTGCCAAAATCCTTCATTCTTTTTCTTCAAAAAGTTATAATTTTCAAAAAGCTTCACCATACTCTAACCATTCCCATATTCTGCATGAAAACGTTTGGCATCCAAAGATGGTTCAGACAAGGGCTGGTAAGCAAGCTGCTCAACGACACAGTGACAGCGAGCCGGAGGAGATGAATTCTCCTAGGTTATCCAAGAAGCATGACTCGGAGGATGAGAGCGACGTTGATCTGGCCATGTACCGGATCTTTCAAAAAATGATGACCAAGATGATGGCCGAGCAGGCTAAGGCTGGTCCCAAAAAGGCAACTTCTAAGAGTAAAAATAAGAAGAAGCCCATGAAAAAGCCCGTCAAGATCAGCAAGCAGAAGATACAGCGTGACAGTACTTCAGAAAATTCAGAATCAGCGGAAGAGAACTCCGAAGAAGAGCAGCTGATTTACATTCCGAAGCATCTGCGGTAGTCCAAGAGGCCAGTGGAAGAGCCAGTGTCAGTAAACAAGCCAAAGTATGGGGGCCCCGCGGAGGATTCGATTCAAGCTTTGACAAAGATAGTCAAAGATCTACAAATCTGTGACAAAGGAAAGAGGTCGTACACCAGGCAGGACTTCTATCTCGGCTTAGAAGGGGATAAGGATCTGGAGAACCTCCCTCAAAAATTCATTAAGTTTGACGGAACCGGCGATCCAAAAGCTCATTTGGCAATGTTCTTTGCAGAATGTGCCCGGTTTAGTGAAGATAACCGCGCCCTTTTTCTCTGTTTTCCCCGCAGCCTGGACGGGATAGCGGCCAAGTAGTACGCTAAACATGTCAATCCCATCGAATTGAGGGATTTTGACAAAGTTGTTAATATGTTTGTTGAACGCTTCCTGTTCAACACAGAAGCCCTACCTACCCTAAACCACTTGTGCAACCTCAAACAGGAGCCCAATGAGAAGGCCAGGGATTTCATCCATAAGTGGAGGAGCATTTGCAATAAGATTAGGAATCCCATTTCTGAAGAGCATGCCCTTCAAGTCATCCTAAACAATTTTTGTCAGCCTCTAAAAAGTCTTCTTTTCTCATATCCCTCCAAATCCTTCATCGAACTAACAGAGCGAGCAGAATGACTCGAAATGGCGGTAGAGAATGGGATGTATGAAGGTCTTGCTTTGGCCAAGAACATCCTGGACCCAAAGAAGAAAGCTCATTTTACCTACTCGGCTGATGTTCCCGAAGACAATCAGGGCAATAGTAGTAAGAATGACAACGGCAGTGGCATGAGGCTTGAA
This sequence comes from Nuphar pumila, assembly GCF_984573655.1. Taxonomy (NCBI): domain Eukaryota; kingdom Viridiplantae; phylum Streptophyta; class Magnoliopsida; order Nymphaeales; family Nymphaeaceae; genus Nuphar; species Nuphar pumila. The sequence continues at coordinate 49,394,563 of NC_143265.1, read as the reverse complement.
CAGAATAGAGGTAGAAAGGGGAAGTTCTTCAAAAACAATGACAAGTCTCTCCCAACCGGTCCTCAACAAAAAGGGGACTTTCAAGAAAAACCTAAACACATCAATTGGAGCAGGGATAGGAAATTCACTCATTTGGACCAGCCTCTGGAGAAAGTACTGGAATACCTGCTGTCCCACGGGATGGTGAAATTGCCGAAAATTGCAGACCCTTCAGTAGTCATGGAAAAATACAGAGAGCAATATTGCAAATTCCATAGAGCCATGGGACATGATACAAAACACTGCTTCGTCTTGAAGCATTTGGTTCAGGATTGTATCTACAAGAGCATCCTCGTAGAAGATGAAGAGGAGGGCAAAATAGAAATTTTATCTGCTCCATTCCCAAAGCATTCAGCATCAACCATCTCAGAACATTCATTCCTTCCACAAAGCCATATACATCCATGCTCTAGTGAAGAACTAAAACTCCAGCATCAGGTAATGGTTCTACATCAGGATCAGCCTGTATCTCAGAAAATGGATATCTTCTCACTTCTTGACCAAGTAAGTGTATCAGTCGAGAATGAAAGAACTCAAATTTTCCCAAGAAGTTTCCTTAAGAAAGAAGCCTGCAAAGAGAAGGCAGAAACCTCTAAGGCAGCAGAAGAGCGGGCCGATGATTTTCAAAAGCCAATTACAGCACTCTCCAACATTTCCATTTTCGAATTAACTTATGATTCTCCCAAACATCAGGAAAAGTTGGATGATCTATTAAGAAAGATCAAGGTGAAGCCGAACACCACGCCCGAAGATTTGGCGGAGATCGTAAATCAGGCGATGACCAACGCGCTGTTGAGAAACTCTGTTTTGATGTCACATAATATGATACACTGTCGTATTTGATTTTATATGATATGATAATATGTATTCTTGAAAAATGTTATATTATGACTGAATATGTTTTGCCATAAATCTAACGAGTATTTGATGCAAGGATATCTCACCCAATAAGGATGGAGACTTCCTGATTCAAGTACAACTATGGTGCAATTATACTCCTTGAAGAAAAAGCTTGATGAGCCATGCATTCCTAAAGTTCAAATGAAAAGATCGGCTACCTCAAAATGAAGACTTTTTTCTTCTTTAGAGTCATATGTAACAGAACCTTCAGGAACTTGCATATTGCATATTACATACTCATTCATAAAAACTATATCATAAAAGTATACGATAGTTTCAAAAAGCTCCTTTTTGAAAACCAATAATTGTACCTTCTTACAACCCTTTATGAAAAAGATATTTTGTCATGTAATAATTGTACCTTACACTATATACAAGACAACATGAAAAAGAAATGTAGGAAAAAGACAAAAACATAAAATCGGCTACATAGGGAAAAACAAATATAATATGTTTTTGAAAAGACTCTAGTTACCTTCTTTAAAGAAATGTTTTTAATATAAGAAAAAGACAAAAACATAAAATCGACTACATAGAAAAACAAATATAATATGTTTTTGAAAAGACTCTAGTTACCTTCTTTAAAGAAATGTTTTTAATATAAGAAGAATACAAAAACATAAAATCGGCTACACAAAAGAAAAACAAATATAATATGTTTTTGAAAGGACTCTAGTTACCTTTTTACAAAACCATAGAATGTCGACTTACTTAAAGTCATCATTCTCTTTTGTACAAAGCATTAAATACCTCCTGTAACAAATTCTTGTTAATATCCTTCTCAAAGAATGTCGACCTTCTTTTAGTCCTCATTCTCTCTCAAGACTTTGAAAAACACAACATAAAGAAAACACTTGACATGACTATGTACAAATAAATATCTCAAAGCACTCATTGTACTTACACTCATTTAAAGTAAAGAAGTACTTATGTACCTCAAATCATTAATTAGAATAAAGACAAAACTACAACCCAACGTTCAATGTACTATTGTAAGAAATAGACTTTTTACATAAAATATGTATTACCTAAAATATTACAACGACTAGTGTACCCTATATTTTACTTTTATGGAAAAAGGCATTCTCGAATTTCTCTAAAAGATATTTTTGAAATGACATAACATTTCACATTTCAAAAAGGCTACGATTTCAAAATGTAACGACTACTTTTTCATAAGCTATATAAACACACTCAAATAAACTATTCAACAATGGAATGGAATAGACGTGTGAGCTTACAACGAGAAAAATTCCTATTTGATATTTGAAAAGAGAGCCTTGAAAAAGAAAGAGAAAAAGAAAAGAAAGAAAAGAGAAAAAGTCAAGTCCAGCTCTTTGACAAAGAGCATCCTCTGAGTGACAAACAGAACATTCTGAGAATCCTTCATTCGTGCATTCATATCATTCTGAAGGTTCTATAGGAAGTATTGTAACTCTGTTATTCACTGTTTTCCTTCTTTATTGAAAAAAGTAGACCTTTGTGAAAGAGGGTGTTGCCCTTCTTTGTTGAGAGAAGAAGACCTCTGTGAAAGAGGGTGTTGTCCTTCTCTGTTGAGGGAAGAAGACCTCTGTGGAAGAGGGTGTGCCCCTTCTCTGTTGAGAGAAGAAGACCTCTGAGGAAGAGGGTGTTGTACTATTTATCCGGTGACTCGGATGTTATAGTGGAAAGCTCAAGTGGTTTGCTTGGGGACTGGATATAGGTCTGGGTACTGACCGAACCAGTATAAATTCTGTGTTTTATGTGCTTTGCCTTATTGCCTGATTATTTTATTTTATCGATCTATATCGTATTTCACTATTCACCCTCCCTCTAGTGGAATTTCATTTGGTATCAGAGCAAGTTTGCTGGTTTCGACGTAACAAGTCTTCCAGCACAAATGGCATCTACCTCCTATGCTCGTGATATTGAAGGTCAACACGCATCTCGTCCACCTTTCTTCAATGGCTCCAACTATGGATACTGGAAGTGCAGAATGGCTATATTTCTCAAATCCATAGATTTTGCTGTATGAAAAATTGTTGAGCATCCATACACATCTCCATCCGCAGACTATAGCTTATGGTCTGATGAAGAAAAGAAAATGGCGAACCTAAATGCAAAGGCTATGAATGCCTTATATTGTGCCATTTATCAGAACGAATTCAATAGAATATCTATATGTGAATCTGCATATGATATTTGGCATTCTTTGGAAGTTATTCATGAAGGAACCAATAAAGTGAAAGAAGCCAAAATCTCATCTCTTGTTAGAAAATATGAGTTGTTCAAAATGAACAAAGATGAACCCATCACAGAGATGTTTACCAGATTCACCAACATCACCAACGATCTGAAATCTCTGGGTGTAACATATTCCCAGACTGAAAAGGTGAAGAAAATCTTGAGATCTCTCACAACTGATTGGGAGAAAAAGACTACAGCTATTGAAGAAGCTCAAGATTTATCTAAGCTTACTTTGGACGACTTAATAGGCAATCTTATGGCCTATGAAGTCCACATGAAAGAAAGAAGGGAAGAAGAGCAACCAGTAAAGAAAACTCTAGCTTTCCCAGCCCTATCTGAGAATGACGACTCAGATAAAGAATCAGAAATTGCGCTACTTACCAGAAAATTCCAGCGCTTCATGAGAAGGAACCGGCTTCCAAATAGGCACAAGGAAAGAAAAGATCCTAAAGAAGATCCCATGTGCTATCAGTGTAATAAGCCAGGCCACTTAAGACGTGACTGTCCCCTTCGCAAAAGAAAGTCCAAGACTGAGGAACCAAAGAAGAGGTTCTTCAAGAAAAAGGCTCTGCATGCTGAATGGGATGATTCAAAACCATCCACTAGTAAAGAGTCAAGTGATGATGAAGCCAAAACTGCAAATATGTGCTTCATGGCAAACGAAAGTTCGGTAAGTGAAATCTCTGATTTTTCCTTTGAAGAACTTCTAGATGCTTTTCAAGAACTATTTGAAGAATCTAGAAAATTGAGTTTCAAAAATAAAGATTTAAAATCTGAAAATCTAAAGCTTTCCCCAAAGAATGAAAAGCTCAGCAGTGAAAATTCTGAGTTGAAAAAGAAAAACCTTATGCTTATGTCTGAAATTTCTTCTACTAGCTCCAAAACTAAAAATCTGCAAGTAGAAATTTCAGAGCTAAAAAGTAAAACTGAGAACCTCATGAAAACGGTTTTCAAGTTTACTAAAGGTAAAGAGAACTTGGATAAACTCTTATCCTCTCAGAAAGTCTCTTTTTACAAGAATGGTATTGGCTACTCTCATTTCAAAAAGCCTTCTTGTATGAATCAAAAGACCACGTTTGTGAAAAGTTCATCTGAACCAAATAAGGAGTATTATAATGCTAATCTTTTTAACTCCTCTAAGGTTGTAGACAAACCCAAATCCAAATGGATATGGGTTCCAAGGTTTAACAAAAAGGGACCCGATTGGGTACCAAAAAGAAATTTTACTTAATGATTTGCAGGCTCCAAATAAGAAGAACAGATGGATTCTAGACAGTAGATGTTCAAAACACATGACAGGACATCCAGACCTTTTTGCTGTTCTTCATCATAAAGAAGGATGAACCGTCACCTTTGGAGATAACAACAAAGATTTGATAATTGGCATTGGTGATATTGGTAACATAGATAGACCTCTTATCAAAGACGTTCTCCTTGTTAAAGGCTTAAAACATAACCTACTAAGTATCAGTCAAATGTGTGACACAGGTTATAATGTTAGCTTTAATCATGATGCATGCCTCATAGTAGACACCAACGAAAACATCATCTTAAAAGGTATAAGAAAGAATAATATATATGAACTATACCTAGAAAACATCACAGAACATTGCCTCATAGCTAATAATGACACTCAACATCTATGGCACATGAGAATGGGTCATATCAATTCTAAATACATGTCTAAATTAGCTAAAGATAAGTTAGTACGTGGGTTACCCAAAATATCTTTTAAAAGGATTATTTTTGTGATGCATGTCAATTAGGAAAACTGTCAAAATCATCTTTCAAATCAAAAAATATCATTTCAAGTAAAAGACCTTTAGAGCTTCTCCACCTGGATCTTTTTGGTCCTTCTAGAGTAGCTAGTCTTAATCATAATAGATATGCTTTTGTCATTGTAGATGACTACTCAAGATTTACTTGGGTAATATTTTTGAAAAACAAAAGTGATACGTTTTGTCAATTTGAAATTTTATGTAAAAAATTACAAAATGAAAAATCGTGTTCTATTGTTAAAATCCGTAGTGACCATGGAGGAGAATTTGAAAATGAACTCTTTGTAAATTTTTGTAACTTGCATGGTATTTCTCATAACTTTGCCTTTCCTAGAGCTGCACCTCAAAATGGTGTAGTAGAAAGAAAGAATAGAACCCTTCAGGAATCTGCCAGGACTATGCTCCAACACAATAATCTTGCTAAATCTTTTTGGGCAGAAGCTGTTAATACTGCATGCTACATAACAAATAGAGTTCTCATTAGACCCTTATTAAATAAAACTCCCTATGAACTATTCTATGACAGAACTCCAAGAATAGACTATTTCAAAGTCTTTGGATATAAATGCTTTATCCTAAACACAAAAGATAGCCTGGATAAATTTGATGCTAAATCTGTTGAAGGCATATTCTTAGGATATTCAAGTCATAGTAAAGCATACAGAGTTTTCAATAAGAGTTATAATACTATTGAAGAATCTATGCATGTTAGTTTTTGTGAATCTATTGATCAATCTGTTCATAAGCAAACTAATGATGATGATGTTGAAAGTACAAATTTATTTTTAGATAACACAGCTAAGTCTAATGAAGATGATCATCAAAGAACATTTGTCGATATCAAAGATCATCCTCAAAAGCAGATTTTGGGAGAACTGACAAAGGGGGTTCAGACTAGAGCTCAGTTAGAACGAATTGCAAATATGGCATTCATTTCTCAACTTGAACCAAAGAAGATTGATGAAGCCATCATTGATGAGTTCTGGATGCTAGCCATGACTGAAGAACTGAATCAATTCCAAAGAAATGAAGTTTGGGATCTTGTACCTAGACCAAAGGATCATCCAATCATTGGGACAAGATGGATCTTCAGAAACAAGCTAGACGAAACAGGTAATGTTATAAGAAACAAGGCCAGACTAGTAGCTCAAGGATACAACCAGGAGGAAGGTATTGATTTTGATGAAACATTTGCTCCTGTTGCTAGACTTGAATCTATTAGAATGTTTCTAGCATATGCAAGCTATATGGATTTCAAATTATATCAAATGGATGTTAAAAGTGCTTTCTTAAATGGTTTTATAAATGAAGAAGTTTATGTAAAACAACCTCCAGGATTTGAAAATGAACAATATCCAGATCATGTTTTCAAACTCAAACGTGCTTTGTATGGTTTAAAACAAGCACCTCGTGCTTGGTATGATAGACTTAAAACCTTTTTGTTAAAAACTGGTTTTTCTGTTGGCAAAGCAGACTCTACATTATTTGTTAAAATAGTGAATAATCATACCCTAATTGTTCAAATATATATAGACGATATCATCTTTGGATCTTCTAACAGTACTCTTTGTGAAGAATTTTCTAAGCCCATGCAGAAAGAATTTGAAATGAGTATGATGGGAGAACTCACCTACTTTCTTGGACTGCATATTAAGCAAACCAAGGATGGAGTTTTCATCAATCAATCTAAGTATGCTCGTGAACTTCTGAAGAGGTTCAACATGAACTCAACTGCTTCAAAATCTACTCCTATGAGCACTACTACTGTTCTGGACAAAGATGAAGATGGTAAGTCTGTTGATACAAAGGTATACCGAGGTATGATAGGATCACTTCTTTATCTAACTGCTAGCCGTCCAGATATTATGTTCAGTGTTTGCTTGTGTGCTAGATTTCAGTCAAATCCAAAAGAATCACATCTTAAAGCTGTATAAAGAATAATGAGATATTTAAAAGACAGTTGATTTTGGATTATTCTATTCAAAATCCTCTACATTTGATCTAATCTCATACAGTGATGCTGACTTTGCTGGAAGTAAATCTGACAGAAAAAGCACAAGTGAAACATGTCATATGCTAGGGCACTCACTAGTATCATGGTTCAGTAAGAAACAAAACTGTGTATCCTTATCAACTACTGAAGCCGAATACATTGCTGCTAGCCTAGCCTGTACACAAGTTATCTGGATGAAACAAACCTTAAAAGATTTTGGTTTAAATTTTGAAAATACAACTATTTTCTGTGATAATACGAGTGCTATAAACTTATCTAAGAATCCTATTTTACACTCACGAACTAAGCACATTCAAATAAGACACCACTTCTTAAGAGAACAAGTCTTAAACAACATAATTAAACTAGAATTCATACCCACTAATCAACAGTTAGCAGACATATTCACTAAACCATTGAAACATGAAGACTTTACACAAATTAGAAGAGAACTAGGAATATGCAAACTAAGTGACTTATAAATTAATCACACTTATTATAATACTTCTTATAAGTTTTGTTAAAATCTTATTTTAAATAGCTTTTCTTCTTATCGATTTGTGTTAGTCAAACTAGGTTTCCATATTGTAAACACCCCAAATTTTTCAAAATCTTTCAAATATTCCCTTTTTTCCCCTAAATTCATTTTTTGAGCAAATGAGTCATTTCAAATCTAAATTCCAGTTCATTTCTCAAGTTAAATTCATTTCATATATTTAAATTGATTTCGGATCTGGATCCATTGTCTAGATCCAAATCTAAGTCTCCTTGTTCAAATTTTAAATTAAAATTATAGAAAATACCAGAAATAGTTTTTAAATAGCTCAGACAGTCCATTCGACATCCGTTTGGATCCATCACATTGTATTCCTCGATTCGAGTGTCGAAACTCGAACATTTTCTCAAAACCTGGGTCCAAGCCCATTCTTCTGAAGAAATTTCCCCGAAATGGTCGGAAATTCTCAGAAAAATACTTTTGTAAATATTTCTTAGAAAAATACAAAAAAATAGTTTTATCTCTCGTATTGCTCAGGTGTTAGAATTTTACTCTCGAAAAAAATAAACAAAAAATCAAGAAAAGAGCCGAGAAAAGAATGAAAAAATCAGAATAATGAAGAAAATAACTTTAAAGACCCGTTTTTGAGAAAAATTTGTTTCAAAAGACTTTTTTTGGAAATTTTGAGAAAATTCCCTTTTAAACCAAGTTAGGGTTTTTCGAGCTCAGGCTTGCCTCTCGCCTCTCATTCTCCTTCTCCCCCTTTTCGAAGCCTCCATGGCTTCCATCCGCCCATCACCTCTCTCTCCTTCATCCATCTGCACCGAACCCCCCATCAACCCTTGATCTCCATCAGCTCGACCCCTCCGGATTCAGCTTCTTCTTCTTTAAGAAGGGGTCACATATGCCTCTTCAAAGGACCCATTTTCACCCTACCCTTTCACCTTCTCCATTACAATCCAGAGAGTTCACCCTTACACTTCACGATTTCCTCTGATTGCCTTTCCCCTTCTTTATTTTCTCATCTTTGCATTCCTCTGGTTCTTCTCTCCCGATCGACCAAAGGAAATTTTCTCTCTCTCCCTCAAGCCAAACAGTGGAAGGAGATCCACCTTTGCGATAGAGTTACAATCACCGAAAGGAAAGCAAGATCACGACAGCCAGAGGTGAGTGGCTCCTCTCCTTCCCTCTTCTTTCATATTGATTGTCTCTTTTGTCATATTATTGCATTCCCTTCAGAGTTCCCTTCCCCTTTCTATTTTTAATTTTCTGTAGAAAGTTTATCTTGTTGCTTTGAATTTTTTTTTTCTTGTTTTCTTTTCTCTTTTCTTCGTTTCATCAAGAAGCATCGATGGTAAGGTCGGCCTGCCTATAGCAGGACCGACCCACCTGTTGCTACAACAACGGAATTTCCGATTCCGACATTTATTTTCCATTTTTTTTATCTATCCTTGTGGTATTTATAAAGTTATTGCAGATTTCTTCACATTCTGTATCATGACATTTTCCCTTCTCTGTTTAAATTTCCTTCTAAATTTGGTGTATGGATTGTTATTTAGTTGTCATTCGATTTTAATATCTTGATCTACATTCCTTCTTTTCTTTTTTTCTTTTCTTTTTTATTTTTATTTTTTTCCTCTCTCGTTAATGGCATCAGATTACATTTCGTTCATTCTAGTTTGTTGTATTCCCTCTTTGTTTTGAATTTCGTTATACTAGATTGGTCATTGTATTGATTTTCTATACTTTTGCTTATGGGTTGCCCCCTTTGCTTCAGTCTTTTTTTTTTTTATTCATTTACGATACTTCAATGTTTATTTAGATCCATGTTTTTTTTTTCCTTTTCTTTCCTCTTCTTTTATTTATGCATTATTTCCTGTTTCGGCACATTAAGCAACACACCTTTCAATGCTGATCCCCTACATTTTCTGTCGTTATAAACACAGACGCTGACTTCATTGATCTATCTTTGGGTTCATGGCATCAAATTCATGTTCATTCAGTGTTGTGTATCACCTTTTGTCTTGCTTTATTTAGTTATTTATCTATTTTTTTTTTTCTGATCTGTTTAAGAGCCCCTGATCCACATTTTGTAGATTAAAAATTGATTCCTTGTAGATCAGCACATGGACCACCCGTTGTTCATTCCCTTGTTTTGTTCCCTTATTATATATATCTACATTTTTTTTTGGCATCGCAACACTCAGGTAATCATAGCATGAATTGTCCTCTTTCCATCTTGTTCTTAGATTTTCGCAAATGAGTTGTTGCTGAATGTGATTAGGCATGTTGATAATAGGCATTCTGCATCTCGTTTGACATATATTTCATCATATTCTGTTTCGTGATTTAAGGATTTACCTGTTTGATCTATTGGTTACATATATCATTCCTATTTTGGTCCCACCATATCATCCCCACATGTTGTATTTTGTGTCCATCGTTGTGCCTTTGAGCTCCCCACCCTGTATCCGCCGTTCGTGAAGATCTTGAAGGTTATGGGACTGCCAGAACTGCCTTCTGTAACATGTGTAAAGGAGTTTTGGTGCACACACAGGAATTTGGCAGGTACCATAGCCTCAATACAAACAAGTTTTATACTGTGTGGAGGTTCCACAGTTCATCTGCAATAAAGCAGTTCAGGTCATTTCAAGAAAAATCAGTGATGGATTAGATGAAGCCATCGTCCCAGAGGATGGATGAAGACTCTCTCTGGCAAGATCTGGCACATTGTACAGCTACCACTTCCATCCATTGTGGCAGCATATCCCAGCACCACTGTCTGTGCCCCTATACCAGCCTGCTGGTCCCACGTTACCTGTTTGATATCCTCACCAATGAATTACAGGGAATCAAGTTTCACTTTAGCATCAGCATCAGTCTCTGTGAAGCTCAGTTCTGAGGTATATAATTTTCATTTGCATCTATATAAAGAAAGGCACGTCTGCCATTTTTTTTTTCTCTTATATGTCATCCATATGTAATTTCTCTTCCTTTTCAAGTTTTAATTACAGCTCCATGTATGTTTTCATATTCACTTAAGACATGTCTGCATTTTTTTTTTAGTTCCATCATTAATGCATTACATTAGATCTGTATCCTCATCATACTCACTGAAGTATCTCTAGTATAAATATCTATACATGTACCTTTTATTTGCTAATATCTATACTGCTTATTCCCTAACCCCTTTGCCGCCAAGAGCCATGCACAGCAGGTGACCACCTTGATGACCAACGGTATGGATATGGTCAGAGAATGAGGTATGGCAAACCTCTCTTTAACAGAATTTTGACACAGTTGCTGAATTGTTTTGCAGAATTCAACTCGTAGAAATTTGTCTGCTATAACTTGTCCACTTCTTAGAATTGTAAACACTCTTACATTTGGTGTTTCTTTGCAGATTCTAAACAGCTCAAAGATATCCATAATGGAATGCCAAGTAATGGTGTCTCTGGAGGTTTCGTGTCTTTGGTTGATGGTTCCTATGAATACTACCATCATCTTCAGGATGACATAAATGACAATGGATGGGGCTGTGCTTACCGATCATTTCAGGTTATCATTCCGTGGTTTAATTTGCAGTATTGCATATCTATAAATGTTCCTTCACACAGGGATATTCAACAGGCTCTCGTAAGAACTGATGATAAGGACCCCTCTTTTATTGAATCCTGTGAACGATCATCTGCGCCAATGGACTGTGTAGTGAATGGATTCTTTTAATCAAGAATCAGCACTAACATAAGACTAGATTGTTCATATTATATATCATTGTTTGTTTGCTCCACAGACAACCATGGATTTATTATTTGTTCTATTTCCATACACACACACACCCATCTATACACACACACACACACACACACACACACACACACACACATATATATATATATATATATCGGCGTTCCCAGGGTATACTGATGCATGTGTCATATTGAAACTGTAAATATACTTGCAATCTATCCAGTCTGGAGGATCTCCTTTAATGTTTTCATGAGCTCTGGCTGTGTCATTTTCTTGTAATATGTTTGCAACCCTTTCATTGGCCTTTAACTACTTTCTATTACAATCACCCTTCACTGCTACACTTCCCTTACATACACCCACATCACTGCATTTTACTACAAAATAACCCAGTTCTTCATAACATAGCACTGCTGTCACACATTGCTTATGGCAACACCTCTTATCCATTGCTTTAGCAGCTTCCAGCTTCCAGTTACCATCTGCAGCATGAAGCTCCTGCCTGTAGCATACTATTCACTCTATTCATGGTCTGTTGCTGTTGGTATAAAAACCCATTAACATATCCATATTTGTCTATCGACACCCATTTCAACACTTGCCTTCACCATTGCAGTATTCAGTTGCAACTTGGGTGTCATTTGTTGTACAAACCATAACATCCACCTAAATAGCCACCTTACCTGAATATATTCACATGCACCCTTCCTTTAGATATATGACCATTCATCATCTTGTATATGAAGTGTTGTTTTCTCTCCATATGTATTTCATTATGCTAACTCGGTTTTGCTGGGAATATATGGAAAAAAGTCATTTCTTGGATTTATATTTTCAATGTTGTAATAGTTAGATCTTGAATGAGAATTTACATTTCCTGCTTTAGGTAGAATGAATGAGCATTGTAAATATCATGAATTACTTGTTCTTCATGCATTTTCCTTTTATTTCTCAAAGTCTCACATTGGTAAAACACGAATGGCACGTGCACCATCTTGTAAGAGGTAAATCAATCCTAAGTTGATGATCCACATCAATGGCCATAGTCAGGGTGTGGACAAAATTTAGTATTTTTATCTTTTACAAAATAACATTGGATCCACACTGGACCCGTTTTCAAAATTCATCATTATTTCCTTAAATATTTTCTTCTTTTATCAGAATTTAACTTAAATATAATTCAAAATATATATCAATGGCCATAGTCAGGGTATATTGAGAGTTAATTTCATTTTAAATTCTATAAAAGCACCAAATGTGTTTCATTCTTCTCTTGAATTTAAATACAGATTATTATATAATACATTCAATGACCATAGTCAAGGATGTATTATATCTTTAATCTTATTTTAATTCATTTAAAGAATAGAATAGCTTTTCAAAAATCCAATTTCAAATTACTTAAATACATTCATCATTTAGGATAAAACTGCATCATGTTTTCAAAATTTCTTTTCCAAAACTCCAAGTAATGTAAATACTTTTCTCAGATCTATCTTCAATCCTTATCCAATCCAATTCATCCTTTTCATTTTCAAATTCAATCTCATTTTCAATCTCAAAGTTCAATTTAACTTTGAGATTTCAAAGTCATTTTATTCAAATTCAAATCAGATTTCAAAGTTCAAATTGACTTTGAAATTCCAAATTCATTTTATATTCAAAACTCCAATCAAAATCAAAGTTCAATTTAACTTTGAGATTCTTGATTCATCTTCTGAATTTAACTCCAAATCCATCTTAGGATCCAGAGTCCAACTCTACATTGGATCTCAGACCTCAAATCCAAATCTATTTTAGGATCCAGAACTCAACCTCCACTTTGGATCTTAGATTTCAGGTCTAAATCCACTTTAGGATCCAGAATCCAATTTCACTTTTGGATCTCAGACTTCAGATCCAATTCTCCTTTAGGATCCAAACTCCAATTTCACTTTGGATCTCAGAACACAGATTCAAATCCATGTTAGGATCTAGAATCCAACTCTACATTGGATCTCAGACTTAAGAGCCAGTTCCATTTTAGGATCCAGAATTCAATCACATGTTGGATCTTAGACTTCTGATCCAAATCCATCTTAGGATCCAGAACCCAATTTTATCTTGGATCTCAGATCTCAGATCTTAAATCCATCTTTAGATCCAACTCCATTCCCAATTCTAGATTTCAAATCCAATTCCATTTTCAGATCTCATCTGAACTCCCTAAATCAATTTATATTCTTAAATACCATTTGAGTTTCTCAATCCATTCCAATTTAAAACTTCAAAATCTAAATTCAAGTATTCATTTCCTTTCCTAAAATCAAATTCAAAGTTCAAAGTCCATTTCTGACTTTGAAACTTCCTTTCCTTTCATTTTAAAACTTCAAGTCATTCCTTCTCATTTATTCTTCCAAATCCTGATTTATTTCAAAAACTTAGAACTCCTCTGATCTATCTCAAGTTCTAAGTTAGATTCAATCATTTCTTCACTCCTTTACCAAGTTCATCTCAGAATACTTGGAAATTTTCAAAACATCTTTTAAAAGGAGCATACATTCTTGCATTGCACAAGCATGATTCATTGTGCATTTAGAGTTAGAATAAATTCTTAGATTATATTTAGGAAAAGAAAAAGGCATAGATTCGATCCTTGGTTCGATTACCCCTGGTAAAGGCACCAGGAACGGTCGAACCTCGTACCGACGAGCGAATCCCGTCTCTCCATTTTTCCCGCAATATTTTCAAAATGGAGGCGAGTAATTTACTAAATATTTTCAAATCAAGGTCAAGTGAAAACCTGCAAAAGAGTTCCTCTTCTCTCTCTCTTTCTTTTCTCTTATCTTCTCTCTTTCTTTTATTCTTCTCCCTTCAAAAAGGAGGAAAATGGGGGTTAGAAAAGGAAAAGAGAAGGAAGAGAGAGAAACAACGAAAGAGGAAAAATTTTGCGATGATCACAGTTTTGGCGACCGTGATGGGACTCGTCTTCGTCCGGTTGAGTCTATGCCTTTGCTTTGCTTTAATATTTTCTAAGTCTTTATTCTAACATATGTCAGCTACATTTCCATGCAAACCTTAGGAGCCTAGATTTTGTCCTAAAGCTGACATCATTGCATATAGGATCTAAGTATGGTTTGGTAGGACCATATTGAGGAGATTATATCCATGTTCACATTAGATCTAGGTTGAAATACAACTCTCCTCAATTTTTAGGGATTGAATACAAAACAATGTATGCAAGTGTATGCTTCTCTTTATTTTAAATCTATCTCTTTAGGACTTGCATTAGAGCCTTCTGATTTTTATTGCATGTTAATCATATTTTGAAAACATCCCTACCTATATTGTCCTGGTCTTCACGTTGCTGGGCTGTCTCACTGAACCATAGTTCGGGAGAGAGCCTCACAACTGGACCACTTATTTGGGTTCGCGCCCCCCTACCACGTACCTAAGGGCCATAGTCCGAGGTATATCGGTAGGTGCTCAAGGATGTTGGGAAGCCTTTACCTTAGAACCGAAGAGATATCTTTATATGTCACGTACTTCGAGCTTCGGCTTGAGTATATCGGCGTACCTTGATTGGAATCAAATGATATAAATCTTAGAGTTAGGATTAAGGTCCTATCAGCCATTTCAAATATTGCATATAGAGTCAGCTTTAGGGAGTGTTGTTTGTACATCTTTTTGCTTGTATATCTATGATTGAATGATATTATACATGTATATACTTTCCTTATATTTTCCAAAACCCTGGGTATATATTATTCAAAATTTCCTCTTTTAAAACCCCAGGTGTATTACTTTTTTCTTTCTGATTTCTTCAAAATCTTTTTGATCCTGCCTGCTAGTTTTCAAAATTTTTTAAATCCTTGTCGTCTATTTTCAAAAATTTGTTTTTCTCCATCATGAGAGAAATGATATTGCCTATGAGGATTTTCAAAATCATAAAATTTCTTCTAAAAAGTCTTCAAAAGATTCAAATATTTTGATCTAAATCCCTTTTTAAATAAACTAATATGTTGATTTCCCTTTTCCAAATTAGGTTTTAAAAACCATTTGTCTTCAAAATCATCACCTCATGTTTATTTTCCCTTTCAAAATTGGTTTTAAAACCACTATCTTCGAAATCAAAACTCATGATGATCTCTCATGATGATTCTCTTTCTTAAAGGATCAGATCTCGCGCTGATCATTCTTCTTGCAGTGGATTTTCTTTCCAAAAATGATTTTTCATCTATCCTTTAAATAAACCTTTTTCCTTTCAAAGATCCCATATGCAGGCAGGATCAGAAAAATTCATTTTTCTCTTAAATCTTTTAAATTTTCAGTTAAATTTGATATTTATATCAATTTCATTCATTTTATTCATGTTTTTCTCAGGTTTATATCAATTTTATCAAGTTTTTATCAAGTTTTATCAAAATTCTCCTCAATTTTATTAAATTTTATCAATTCTGTTACCCTTTCAGGTTAAGGGAAAAACCTGACCCTCGTTGTCCGAGGTTGTTCCCGCTCAGGTTAAGGGATAAACCTAACCCTCGTTGTCCGAGGTGCTCCCATTCAGGATAAGGGAAAATCCTGAGACCCCTTGTAGGAGCAACAACGCTACCTATGAGGATTCTTTTGTAAATACAAGTTTTGTTAATCTTTATTGATTTTCTAGATTTATATCAATTTGCCTTCGCTAAATTTTCTTAAATTCTATTCTTTTTCCCATTCAGGATAAGGGATAATCCTGAAACCCCTCGTAGGAGCAATAACGCTACCTATGAGGATTCTTTTGTAAATACAAGTTTTGTCAATCTTTGTTGATTTTCTAGATTTATATCAATTTCCCTTCATTAAATCTCTTTAAATTCTATTCTTTTTTCCATTCAGGATAAGGGATAATCCTGAGATCACTCATAGGGGCAACCATGCTACCTGTGAGAATTCTTTTTACAAAAATAAAATCAAATTTTCCTCAAATGCTCTACATTTTTTTCAAAGTTCTATATCCTTTTGTCTTCTCAAAGTTTATTCTTTTTATATTCCCCGTCACTTACCTGGTTCATCTAAGTCATAGATCATAAATTCTAAATCTTGTCCTATTCCTTCTAAATTCAAGTCTCAGGTTATCTCTTCATAAAATCTTCTATTTCCCCTTCAGGTTAAGGGATAAACCTGAATCATTCTTTTCCTAAATTTTCATCAAATGTCTATTCCATTTCCCCTTCAGGTTAAGGGATAAACCTGAATCATTCTTTATCTAAATTCTCATCAAATGTCTATTCTATTTCTCCTTCAGGTTAAGGGATAAACCTGAATCATTCTTTTCCTAAATTCTCATCAAATGTCTATTCCATTTCCCCTTCAGGTTAAAGGATAAACCTGAATCATTCTTTTTCTAAATTCTCTTCAAAAATGTCTATTCTATTTTCCCATTCAGGATAAGGGACAATCCTGAAACCCCTCGTAGGAGCCACAACGCTATCTATGAGGATTCTTTTGTAAATACAAGTTTCGTCAACCTTCATTGATTTTCTAAATTTCTATCAATTTCCTTTTCCCTTAAATTATTTTTCCCCCATTCAGGATAAGGGAAAATCCTGAAATCCCTTGTAGGAGCAATAACGCTACCTATGAGGATTCTTTTGTAAATACAAGTTTTGCCAATCTTTATTAATTCTCTAGATTTATATCATTTAATTTTCTTAAATCCTATTCTTTTCAGGATAAGGGAAAATCCTGAAACCCCTCGTAGGAGCAATAATGCCACCTATGAGGATTCTTTTGTAAATACAAGTTTTGTCAATCTTTGTTAATTTTCTAGATTTATATCAATTTCCCATCATTAAATTTTCTTAAATTCTATTCTTGTTCCCATTCAGGATAAGGGAAAATCCTGAGACCCCTCGTAGGAGCAATAACGCTACCTATGAGGATTCTTTTTGTAAATACAAGTCTTGTCAATCTTTGTTAAATTTTCTAGATTTATATCAATTTTCCTTTATTCAATTTTTTCTTAAATTCTATTCTTTTTCCCATTCAGGATAAGGGAAAATCCTGAAACCCCTCGTAGGGGCAATAACGCTACCTATGAGGATTCCTTTGTAAATACAAGTTATGGTAATCTTTATTGATTTTCTAGATTTATATCGATCTCCCTTCATTAAGTCTCTTTAAATTCTATTTTTTTTCCCATTCAGGATAAGGGAAAATCCTGAGACCCCTCGTAGGAGCAATAACGCTACCTATGAGTATTCTTTTTGTAAATACAAGTCTTGTCAATCTTTGTTAAATTTTCTAGATTTATATCAATTTTCCTTTATTCAATTTTTTCTTAAATTCTATTCTTTTTCCCATTCAGGATAAGGGAAAATCCTGAAACCCCTCGTAGGGGCAATAACGCTACCTATGAGGATTCCTTTGTAAATACAAGTTATGCTAATCTTTATTGATTTTCTAGATTTATATCGATCTCTCTTCATTAAGTCTATTTAAATTCTATTCTTTTTCCCATTCAGGATAAGGGAAAATCCTGAAACACCTCGTAGGAGCCACAACGCTACCTATGAGGATTCTTTCGTAAATACAAGTTTTGTTAATCTTTGTTGATTTTCTAGATTTATATCAATTTCCTTTCATTTAATCTCTTTAAATTCTATTCTTTTTCCCATTCAGGATAAGGGATAATCCTGAAACCCCTCGTAGGAGCAATAACGCTACTTACGAGAATTCTTTTTTAAATACAAGTTCTGTCAACCTTTATTGATTTTCTAAATTTATATCAATTTCTCTTCACCTTCTTAAATTCTATTCTTTTGCCCATTCAGGATAATGGATAATCCTGAGATCCCTCGTAGGAGCAATAACGCTACCTATGAGGATTCTTTTGTAAATACAAGTTTTTCCAATCTTTATTGATTTTCTAGATTTATATTAATTTGCCTTAAATTCTATTCCTTTTCTCATTCAGGATAAGGGATAATCCTAAAACCCCTCGTAGGAGCAATAACGCTACCTATGAGGATTCTTTTGTAAAATACAAGTTTTGTTAATCTTTGTTGATTTTCTAGATTTATATCAATTTCCCTTCATTAAATCTCTTTAAATTCTATTCTTTTTCCCATTCAGGATAAGGGATAATCCTGAAGATCACTCATAGGGGCAACCATGCTACCTGTGACAATTCTTTTCACAAAATAAATCAATTCCCTCAAATGTTCTACATTTTTTTCAAAGATCTATATCCTTTTGTCTTCTCAAAGTTTATTTCTTTTTATATTCCTCGTCACATACCTGGTCCATCTAAATCATAGATCATAAATTCTAAATCTTGTCATATCTAAATTCAAGTCTCAGGTTATCTCTTCATAAAAATCTTCTATTTTCCTTTCAGGTTAAGGGATAAACCTGAATCATTCTTTTTCTAAATTCTCTTCAAAAATGTCTATTCTATTTCCCCTTCAGGATAAAGGATAATCCTGAAACCCCGACCATTCTTCTTGCTTCAATCTCTAAATATCTTAAAATAGGCCGATCTCCTTCCCGACTCTCAGTTGAAAAACCTAGTGTTCGCATTGGTTATTTTGCTAAGTTTTCAAATCTAAAGATCAAGTTCATCAGTCCTCGTGCTGTTTGTCTCTTAGAAAAGTCTCAATCTTAAATCAAGTCATTAAATGAAATGTCCCAGCAACTTCGCTGGTCGCTAAATGATTAAAAAAAAAAATGTCCCAGCTACTTCGCTGGTCGCTAAATGATTAAATAAAATGTCCCAGCTACTTCGCTGGTCGTTAAATGATTAAATGAAATGTCCCAGCTACTTCGCTGGTCGTTAAATGATTAAATGAAATGTCCCAGCTACTTCGTTGGTCGTTAAATGATTAAATGAAATGTCCCAGCTACTTCGCTGATCGTTAAATGATTAAATGAAATGTCCCAGCTACTTCGCTGGTCGTTAAATGATTAAATGAAATGTCCCAGCTACTTCGCTGGTCGCTAAATGAAATGTCCCAGCTACTTCGTTGGTCGCTAAATGAAATGTCCCAGCTACTTCGTTGGTCGCTAAATGAAATGTCCCAGCTACTTCGCTGGTCACTAAATAAAATGTCCCAGCTACTTCGCTGGTCGCTAAATGAAATGTTCCAACTCCTTCGTTGGTCGTTAAATGAAAGGTCCCAGATTTTTCTGGTCATTAAATGAAATGTCCCAGCTACTTCGCTGGTCGTTAAATGAAATGTCCCAGCTACTTCGCTGGTCATTAAATGAAAGGTTCCAGCTACTTCGCTGGTCGTTAAATGAAAGGTCTCAGTTCACCGGTTAGAATATCCAAAATCATAAATTACAACTAAAGGTCGCATCAAAATCTATATTGAGTAAATATTTCACATATAAGTCATGAAAACTTTGCCAATTTGCTAAAAATATTTGTTGATTCCAATATTCCTAAAGGCACAAAAGAATCACCTCAGATTACCTCTAGTATTTTTTTCCAAAAGGTGAAACTTTTTTGTGAAAAGAGGTAAAATTCAAATCTTTTTCCTGTTGATCAACCAAAAGGATGAAAGAAATATCCTTGGTATGATTAGTGAAATAAATATTCAATGATGTTGAAAAGCCGGAAGCGAATTGATATTGATCATAGTTATGACGCATGTTTTAAAATGACTTTCTGGCAATTAGGCAGTGGAAATATTCTGAGCAATAAAAAAGAATCCACTCAATTCATATCTCCTTATCCATTTTAAAGCTGTAATCAAATATCCGCAAAAGGGATCTCTTGATTGTCGTCAAGATGAAGGCGAATTAAGCGAGTAGACCCCCGGGGCCAAAGAAGATTTGGATCATCTACCAAGATGAAGGAGTTTGTGAAGGATCCTTCCAGGGAAAGTTCAGATCACCGTCTAGATGAAGGCGAGTGTGATGGACCTACCGACAAACCCTAAATGATATTTGATTTCTGCTATCACCTAAAGACCTTCTGAGCCAACACCATCATATATAATCCCTGAGAAAATGAAGGATCAGAACATCTCCAAGATGAAGGAGTTTGTGACGTACCCTTCCCCGAAAAAAGAGAGAAAAGTCAGGACACATCCAAATGAAGGATGATGTAAAAAGCCCGAAAAGTTCAATGACTCAAAAAGAGTGCAAAAAGATCATCATGGGAAAAACACCTAGATATCAAACTACCGAAATAGCCAGAAGTCGTCTTTTCTTATGCGAAATTCTTTTATCAATATCTTTTCACTACTTGCTTTTATGAAATTGAGAATATTTCTTCTCTTCTCATATCAGGGAAATAGATAGCTTCCTTGAAGAAAGTCATCAGCGCTAAAATTTTGAATTTGACTCTTAAAACCGAGGAGTTAACCTCGTTGGGGGAAATACTCTAGGTAAAAAAAAAAGGAAATATCTTTGCACACATGTGCACATTTTTCAAGCGTTGAAGTCAACTATAAATTTATCTTATTGGCAAAATTTTCTAGACATTCTATGAAATAAATATTCAACATCCATTTGGATACAACCTAGAGTTGTTTACACTCTCCGTCTTTCGCTTTGTCGAGAGACTTGCCTTCTCCTTGATAAAAGGATTGCCTTCCCCGTCTTTTGCTTTGTCGAGAGACTTGCCTTCTCCTTGATAAAAGGATTGCCTTCCCCGTCTTTCGCTTTGTCGAGAGACTTGCCTCTCCTTGATAAAAGGATTGCCTTCTTCGTCTTTCGCTTTGTCGAGAGACTTGCCTTCTCCTTGATAAAAGGATTGCCTTCCCCGTCTTTCGCTTTGTCGAGAGACTTGCCTTCTCCTTGATAAAAGGATTGCCTTCCTCGTCTTTCGCTTTATCGAGAGACTCGCCTTCTCCTTGATAAAAGGATTGCCTTCTCCGTCTTTCGCTCCGTCGAGAGACTTGCCTTCTCCTTGATAAAAGGATCGCCTTCCCTGTCTTTTTGCGTTGTCAAAAGATTTGCCTTTCTCCTTGATTAAATGATTGCCTTCTTCATTTTTCGCTCTGTCAAGAGACTTGCCTTCTCCTTGTTAAAAGGATTGCCTTCTTCATGTCTTACATTTTGCCTTCTCCTTACCAAAAGGATTGCCTTCTTCATATCTTATATTTTACATTCTCCTTGTTAAAAGGATTGCCTTCTTCATATTTCACATCTTACATTCTCCTTGTTAAAAGGATTACCTTCTTCATATTTCACCTCTTACATTCTCCTTGTTAAAAGGATTACCTTCTTCATATTTCACATCTTACATTCTCCTTGTTAAAAGGATTGCCTTCTTCATATTTCACATCTTACATTCTCCTTGTCAAAAGGATTGCCTCCTTCATATTTCATATCTTGCCTTCTCCTTGTTAAAATGATTGCCTTCTTCTTATTTCACATTTCGCCTTTTTCTTACTATTGCCATCTTCATATCTTCATATTTTACCTTCTCCTTGCTAAAAGGATTGCCATCTTCATCGCCATCTTCATATTCTCGCTCTCACCTTCTCCTGTCCAAAGGATTTGTCCTCTTCTATCTTTTTGCCTTGTCAATAGATTCATCTTCTTGATAAAAGTTCGCCTTATTCATCTTTCACCCCGCCGAAAGATTCACCTCCTGTTACCTTATTCATCCTTCATTTTGTCTCACATCTCCTTACTTTCCATTTCTCACATTTTCCGGAAGAGTTACCCCATTCAATTGAAGTATCTCTCCTGTCCCATCACGGTTTCGAGAAATCCGTATGGTTGTTCCCACTCAGGTTAAGGGTCAAAACCTGTACTTCCTGCGAGAGGTCATTAAATTCAAAAGTTGGATTCAGTCTCAGCAATGAGACGCCCAAGTTCATCCCTTTTTTTCAAGTTTTAGGGAACCCCATTTCCTTTCTCCTTTCGCAAAAACCCCTTTCAGATTTGTTCATCCAAACTCCGAAGGTCCCATCATGGTCTCTTCATTCGAGGATTCCGTATGGTCGTCCCTTTCAGGTTAAGGGTTAAGCCTGAACCTCGCCCTTCGAGGTATCTTCCTTCTCAGGTTTTGGTTAAACCCGAATCTCGTTTCAACGAGTCTCCCTCGTTTCGACGAGGTGTTTCCTTCTAAGTCCCATCATGGTTCTTCCCATCGAGGAATCCATGATTTGTATATCCATCCAGGACAGGATCCTGTTTGAGCTTCATCTCGCGAGACATTTTCTCATAAATGTCCCATCAAAGTCCTCATATATTCCTTTTCCCAAATTATTTTGAGATATCTTTGTCCCATCTAGGTTAAGGGCTAAACCTGAGTCCTTCCACAAGGCTGATCTGGTCTCACCCATAAGACTTGATCAAAATTCTTATATTTCATCATTTGGGGATCATCACCCAAAGTCCCATCACGATTTCATCATCTCTATCATTCAGTCATATCACTTTCGAGGATTTCGTCTTCCAAAAGCCATTCAGGACAGGGCTCTAAACCTGAAAAGCCATAATTCTTCCACACCCAGTTCAGATCTGCTGACTGGGGCATTTTCAAAATTTGGAGTGTTATCTTTGCCACTAAGCTCGGCTTTCAACCGGCTTAGTAGCAAAGAGGGGCATCTGTAAACACCCCAAATTTTTCAAAATCTTTCAAATATTCCCTTTTTTCCCCTAAATTCATTTTTTGAGCAAATGAGTCATTTCAAATCTAAATTCCAGTTCATTTCTCAAGTTAAATTCATTTCATATGTTTAAATTGATTTCGGATCTGGATCCATTGTCTAGATCCAAATCTAAGTCTCCTTGTTCAAATTTTAAATTAAAATTATAGAAAATACCAAAAATAGTTTTTAAATAGCTCGGACAGTCCATTCGACATCCGTTTGGATCCATCACATTGTATTCCTCGATTCGAGTGTCGAAACTCGAACATTTTCTCAAAACCTGGGTCCAAGCCCATTCTTCTGAAGAAATTTCCCCGAAATGGTCGGAAATTCTCAGAAAAATACTTTTGTAAATATTTCTCAGAAAAATACAAAAAAATAGTTTTATCTCTCGTACTGCTCAGGTGTTAGAATTTTACTCTCGAAAAAAATAAACAAAAAAATCAGGAAAAGAGCCGAGAAAAGAATGAAAAAATCAGAATAATGAAGAAAATAACTTTAAAGACCCGTTTTTGAGAAAAATTTGTTTCAAAAGACTTTTTTTGGAAATTTTGAGAAAATTCCCTTTTAAACCAAGTTAGGGTTTTCGAGCTCGGGCTTGTCTCTCGCCTCTCATTCTCCTTCTCCCCCTTTTCGAAGCCTCCATGGCTTCCATCCGCCCATCACCTCTCTCTCCTTCGTCCATCTGCACCGAACCCCCCATCAACCCTTGATCTCCAACAGCTCGACCCCTCCGGATTCAGCTTCTTCTTCTTTAAGAAGGGGTCACATATGCCCCTTCAAAGGACCAGTTTTCACCCTACCCTTTCACCTTCTCCATTACAATCCAGAGAGTTCACCCTTACACTTCACGATTTCCTCTGATTGCCTTTCCCCTTCTTCATTTTATCATCTTTGCATTCCTCTGGTTCTTCTCTCCCGATCGACCAAAGGAAATTTTCTCTCTCTCCCTCAAGCCAAACAGTGGAAGGAGATCCACCTTTGCGATAGAGTTACAATCACCGAAAGGAAAGCAAGATCACGACAGCCAGAGGTGAGTGGCTCCTCTCCTTCCCTCTTCTTTCATATTGATTGTCTCTTTTGTCATATTATTGCATTCCCTTCAGAGTTCCCTTCCCCTTTCTATTTTTAATTTTCTGTAGAAAGTTTATCTTGTTGCTTTGAATTTTTTTTTTTTGTTTTCTTTTCTCTTTTCTTCGTTTCATCAAGAAGCATCGATGGTAAGGTCGGCCTGCCTATAGCAGGACCGACCCACCTGTTGCTACAACAGCAAAATTTCCGATTCCGACATTTATTTTCCATTTTTTTTATCTATCCTTGTGGTATTTATAAAGTTATTGCAGATTTCTTCACATTCTGTATCATGACATTTTCCCTTCTCTGTTTAAATTTCCTTCTAAATTTGATGTATGGATTGTTATTTAGTTGTCATTCGATTTTAATATCTTGATCTACATTCCTTCTTTTCTTTTTTTCTTTTCTTTTTTATTTTTATTTTTTTCCTCTCTCGTTAATGGCATCAGATTACATTTCGTTCATTCTAGTTTGTTGTATTCCCTCTTTGTTTTGAATTTCGTTATACTAGATTGGTCATTGTATTGATTTTCTAGACTTTTGCTTATGGGTTGCCCCCTTTGCTTCAGTCTTTTTTTTTTATTCATTTACGATACTTCAATGTTTATTTAGATCCATGTTTTTTTTTTTCCTTTTCTTTCCTCTTCTTTTATTTATGCATTCTTTCCTGTTTCGGCACATTAAGCAACACACCTTTCAATGCTGATCCCCTACATTTTCTGTCGTTATAAACACAGACGCTGACTTCATTGATCTATCTTTGGGTTCATGGCATCAAATTCATGTTCATTCAGTGTTGTGTATCACCTTCTGTGTTGCTTTATTTAGTTATTTATCTATTTTTTTTTTCTGATGTGTTTAAGAGCCCCTGATCCACATTTTGTAGATTAAACATTGATTCCTTGTAGATCAGCACATGGACCACCCGTTGTTCATTCCCCTGTTTTGTTCCCTTATTATATATATCTACATTTTTTTTTGGCATCGCAACACTCAGGTAATCATAGCATGAATTGTCCTCTTTCCATCTTGTTCTTAGATTTTCGCAAATGAGTTGTTGCTGAATGTGATTAGGCATGTTGATAATAGGCATTTTGCATCTCGTTTGACATATATTTCATCATATTCTGTTTCGTGATTTAAGGATTTACCTGTTCGATCTATTGGTTACATATATCATTCCTATTTTGGTCCCACCATATCATCCCCACATGTTGTATTTTGTGTCCATCGTTGTGCCTTTGAGCTCCCCACCCTGTATCCGCCATTCGTGAAGATCTTGAAGGTTATGGGACTGCTAGAACTGCCTTCTGTAACATGTGTAAAGGAGTTTTGGTGCACACACAGGAATTTGGCAGGTACCATAGCCTCAATACAAACAAGTTTTATACTGTGTGGAGGTTCCACAGTTCATCTGCAATAAAGCAGTTCAGGTCATTTCAAGAAAAATCAGTGATGGATTAGATGAAGCCATCGTCCCAGAGGATGGATGGAGACTCTCTCTGGCAAGATCTGGCACATTGTACAGCTACCACTTCCATCCATTGTGGCAGCATATCCTAGCACCCCTGTCTGTGCCCCTATACCAGCCTGCTGGTCCCACGTTACCTGTTTGATATCCTCACCAATGAATTACAGGGAATCAAGTTTCACTTTAGCATCGGCATCAGTCTCTGTGAAGCTCAGTTCTGAGGTATATAATTTTCATTTGCATCTATATAAAGAAATCCACGTCTGCCATTTTTTTTTTTTTCTCTTATATGTCATCCATATGTAATTTCTCTTCCTTTTCAAGTTTTAATTACAGCTCCATGTATGTTTTCATATTCACTTAAGACATGTCTGCGTTTTTTTTTTAGTTCCATCATTAATGCATTACATTAGATCTGTATCCCCATCATACTCATTGAAGTATCTCTAGTATAAATATCTATACCTGTACCTTTTATTTGCTAATATCTATACTGCTTATTCCCTAACCCCTTTGCCGCCAAGAACCATGCACAGCAGGTGACCACCTTGATGACCAACGGTATGGATATGGTCAGAGAATGAGGTATGGCAATTCTCTCTTTAACAGAATTTTGACACAATTGCTGAATTGTTTTGCAGAATTCAACTCGCAGAAATTTGTCTGCTATAACTTGTCCACTTCTTAGAATTGCAAACACTCTTACATTTGGTGTTTCTTTGCATATTCTAAACAGCTCAAAGATATCCATAATGGAATGCCAAGTAATGGTGTCTCTGGAGGTTTCGTGTCTTTGGTTGATGGTTCCTATGAATACTACCATCATCTTCAGGATGACATAAATGACAATGGATGGGGTTGTGCTTACCGATCATTTCAGGTTATCATTCCGTGGTTTAATTTGCAGTATTGCATATCTATAAATGTTCCTTCACACAGGGATATTCAACAAGCTCTCGTAAGAACTGATGATAAGGACCCTTCTTTTATTGAATCCTGTGAACGATCATCTGCGCCAATGGACTGTGTAGTGAATGGATTCTTTTAATCAAGAATCAGCACTAACATAAGACTAGATTGTTCATATTATATATCATTGTTTGTTTGCTCCACAGACAACCATGGATTTATTATTTGTTCTATTTCCATACACACACACACCCATCTATACACACACACACACACACACACACACACACACACATATATATATATATATATATATATATATATATATATATATATATATCGGCGTTCCCAGGGTATA
The DNA here is from genome assembly GCF_984573655.1 of Nuphar pumila. NCBI lineage: Eukaryota > Viridiplantae > Streptophyta > Magnoliopsida > Nymphaeales > Nymphaeaceae > Nuphar > Nuphar pumila. Next base: position 49,367,990 of record NC_143265.1, on the reverse strand, counting down.
CTGATGCATGTGTCATATTGAAATTGTAAATATACTTGCAATCTATCCAGTCTGGAGGATCTCCTTTAATGTTTTCATGTGCTCTGACTGTGTCATTTTCTTGTAATATGTTTGCAACCCTTTCATTGGCCTTTAACTACTTTCTATTACAATCACCCTTCACTGCTACACTTCCCTTACATACACCCACATCACTGCATTTTACTACAAAATAACCCAGTTCTTCATAACATAGCACTGCTGTCACACATTGCTTATGGCAACACCTCTTATCCATTGCTTTAGCAGCTTCCAGCTTCCAGTTACCATCTGCAGCATGAAGCTCCTGCCTGTAGCATACTATTCACTCTATTCATGGTCTGTTGTTGTTGGTGTAAAAACCCATTAACATATCCATATTTGCCTATCGACACCCATTTCAACACTTGCCTTCACCATTGCAGTATTCAGTTGCAACTTGGGTGTCATTTGTTGTACAAACCATAACATCCACCTAAATAGCCACCTTACCTGAATATATTCACATGCACCCTTCCTTTAGATATATGACCATTCATCATCTTGTATATGAAGTGTTGTTTTCTCTCCATATGTATTTCATTATGCTAACTCGGTTTTGCAGGGAATATATGGAAAAAAGTCATTTCTTGGATTTATATTTTCAATGTTATAATAGTTAGATCTTGAATGAGAATTTACATTTCCTGCTTTAGGTAGAATGAATGAGCATTGTAAATATCATGAATTACTTGTTCTTCATGCATTTTCCTTTTATTTCTCAAAGTCTCACATTGGTAAAACACGAATGGCATGTGCACCATCTTGTAAGAGGTAAATCAATCCTAAGTTGATGATCCACATCAATGGCCATAGTCAGGGTGTGGACAAAATTTAGTATTTTTATCTTTTACAAAATAACATTGGATCCACACTGGACCCGTTTTCAAAATTCATCATTATTTCCTTAAATATTTTCTTCTTTTATCAGAATTTAACTTAAAATTAATTCAAAATATATATCAATGGCCATAGTCAGGGTATATTGAGAGTTAATTTCATTTTAAATTCTATAAAAGCACCAAATGTGTTTCATTCTTCTCTTGAATTTAAATACAGATTATTATATAATACATTCAATGACCATAGTCAAGGATGTATTATATCTTTAATCTTATTTTAATTCATTTAAAGAATAGAATAGCTTTTCAAAAATCCAATTTCAAATTACTTAAATACATTCATCATTTAGGATAAAACTGCATCATGTTTTCAAAATTCCTTTTCCAAAACTCCAAGTAATGTAAATACTTTTCTCAGATCTATCTTCAATCTTTATCCAATCCAATTCATCCTTTTCATTTTCAAATTCAATCTCATTTTCAATCTCAAAGTTCAATTTAACTTTGAGATTTCAAAGTCATTTTATTCAAATTCAAATCAGATTTCAAAGTTCAAATTGACTTTGAAATTCCAAATTCATTTTATATTCAAAACTCCAATCAAAATCAAAGTTCAATTTAACTTTGAGATTCTTGATTCATCTTCTGAATTTAACTCCAAATCCATCTTAGGATCCAGAGTCCAACTCTACATTGGATCTCAGACCTCAAATCCAAATCTATTTTAGGATCCAGAACTCAACCTCCACTTTGGATCTTAGATTTCAGGTCTAAATCCACTTTAGGATCCAGAATCCAAATTTCACTTTTGGATCTCAGACTTCAGATCCAATTCTCCTTTAGGATCCAAACTCCAATTTCACTTTGGATCTCAGAACACAGATTCAAATCCATGTTAGGATCTAGAATCCAACTCTACATTGGATCTCAGACTTCAGAGCCAGTTCCATTTTAGGATCCTGAATTCAATCACATGTTGGATCTTAGACTTCTGATCCAAATCCATCTTAGGATCCAGAACCCAATTTTATCTTGGATCTCAGATCTCAGATCTTAAATCCATCTTTAGATCCAACTCCATTCCCAATTCTAGATTTCAAATCCAATTCCATTTTCAGATCTCATCTGAACTCCCTAAATCAATTTCTATTCTTAAATACCATTTGAGTTTCTTAATCCATTCCAATTTAAAACTTCAAAATCTAAATTCAAGTATTCATTTCCTTTCCTAAAATCAAATTCAAAGTTCAAAGTCCATTTCTGACTTTGAAACTTCATTTCCTTTCATTTTAAAACTTCAAGTCATTCCTTCTCATTTATTCTTCCAAATCCTGATTTATTTCAAAGACTTAGAACTCCTCTGATCTATCTCAAGTTCTAAGTTAGATTCAATCATTTCTTCACTCCTTTACCAAGTTCATCTCAGAATACTTGGAAATTTTCAAAACATCTTTTAAAAGGAGCATACATTCTTGCATTGCACAAGCATGATTCATTGTGCATTTAGAGTTAGAATAAATTCTTAGATTATATTTAGGCAAAGAAAAAGGCATAGATTCGATCCTTGGTTCGATTACCCTTGGTAAAGGCACCAGGAACGGTCGAACCTCGTACCGACGAACGAATCCCGTCTCTCTATTTTTCCCGCAATATTTTCAAAACGGAGGCGAGTAATTTTCTAAATATTTTCAAATCAAGGTCAAGTGAAAACCTGCAAAAGAGTTCCTCTTCTCTCTCTCTTTCTTTTCTCTTCTCTTCTCTCTTTCTTTTCTTTCTTTTATTCTTCTCTCTTCAAAAAGGAGGAAAATGGGGGTTAAAAAAGGAAAAGAGAAGGAAGAGAGAGAAACAACGAAAGAGGAAAAATTTTGCGATGATCACACATATTCACGTACACTTTAAACTCTTATAAGACACATTCTTTATGTCTTTCAACTTGTCATCTTTCAAGTACACATCCATTATGACTCCTTATCCTATCTCCTTTCACTCATATCCATAAAAACTAATTATATTAAAAGCTATCATAACATTGTTCCCATCACTCATCTCATAACTCTTTTATTATTTTTGTCCTTTTATGAAAACTTTTCTTACGATAAATTGATTCACCTTCTACATGATAACATATTAGTTTACGAGAACTCTTGTTTTTCAAATTATTAGTTAAAATCAAATGATTATTTTTTTTAGTTCGTTTACCTTTTTCTAAAGATCTAGTTGCTATGTTCTCACGTAAATTTTTACTATATCATTTGATATATCATAGATTACGTACACTCTATTATATCTCACGTAAATTTTTACTATATCATCTTTTATATCATACCCTAACGAACTATCTATTATTATCTCTTCATGCTTTACATCTTTTACAAAAAGTATCATAAAAACACTTGTACTCCACCCATTAGTACATTTTGTATCACCTTTTTATCTCTCTCTCTCTATATATATTATATGAAGCTCCTTCTCATATATTTTATATCTCTCTCCAATCGAGACTCATTAAAACCTTGTCCTTCATATTTTTTTTCATTAGTACCTTTAGTACTTTCTCTCTCTCTCATACGAATTGAGTCTCCATTCTTGTCAATTCTTGTTTGTGACTCATTTACTAATTTAAAACTTAACTTTATTCTCTAATAACTATGAACTTCCTCAAATCGAGTTTCTTTAAAAATATGTTTATCAAATAAACATTAATTCATGTCAATCATAACTTTATCTCATGTATTTCATCTCATATCAATCATGAATTTTTTATTACTTCTTATCCTACTCAAAAATCCATATATGTCATCTCACTTCTCTCTATGACTACTCACACTCCTTCCACGCATATCCACAAAAATAATTCTTATGTAAGCAATTATTACTCTTCACTCATGAATATCTTTTTGTCTCATCATCTCTCTCACCACTATTCATAGTCAAAGTATGTCCCTCTCATATTTACGTATACTCATAGAAATCACAAATGTGAAGACACATTAATCATGACACATTTTTTAAGGCATTCTTTTCTTTCCAAAATGTCATATCTTTCAAACCACATATTCGTATCACCCTTCTTTATGTCTATTCATTCTTTTTTCACACATATCAAAATATATACTTATTAAATAACAAATTATTGCCTCTCACTCATACCCCATGGGTTGTCCTATTCTAAACTCTCGATTCACGAATTAAGAATACTTCCACATAAAGTAAAAAGTTGATTGTTTTATTGGGCCATTATTTTTAAAATCATTCACTCTTTATAATTCAACATGACACCCCATACTCTATTAATGGCTTCTCTCACTAGTCGATAAACTCATCCATAGTAAAATCTATATATTTCAAAACTATGTCCTTCTCAACCCAATACAATACACTATCTTCAAACATTGATTTGATTTGTCATTCACAAGTCTCTTAACTTACTACTCACGGATTTCCTTATTTGACTAAATTCTAAAAATCACTCACTTCCAATGTTATTCAAAACCTATCAAAATTATTTTCATTCCTCTATTTAATGGATTGGTTCATCATGTAAGATCTACGATTCTAATTTTGATGTGTATTGTGAATTTCTATGTTTTGACAATTTTCTTATGATTTGCTTAGTTGAGAATTGGGTAAACCTCGTAGTTGTATTGCTAAGAGCGATTTCGGGGAATCTAGAATGGATCTACCTCCGAAACTTTTAGGGTAAGTTTGAAATAGGGTTGTGGTGATACACCCCGAATATGAGACCCGAGTGATGAAAAAACCTCGTCAGTGCATGCGAATCACGAGTCTTGACCTAATTTGTAGACCCAAAACCTAGAACGCTCAATTTTAGCAAACTAGAGGTGATTTCCTTAGGGGGCATTGACCATAATACGTTAATTACTGTTATGAAGAGAACAGAATGAGTTGTTGGAATTAAATTAGCATTTTAATATGTTGAATAAGCATTCTTTAAAGAAGTACACTATGTGCGATTTTGGATTTGGATCCGGGGCTACTAGGAGATCCAAAACCTTGGGACGACCCTACAGTGGACGTCCATGTCCTTGGTTGACCAGCTGGTCAAGGGCTGACCAGCTGGATGGTATTTTTGAAATTATCTTGCATGGCTTTAAAAGAATAGGCTTTCATTGGCCATGTGTCTTTCCAACACCCTCATGATGAAGCCTAGGCTCCATCATGAGGGGCGCCATTTTCAAAAGAGAGCCATGGGGTGGCGCCCCATGGCAAATTCGTGACTTTTTCAAAGGCTTTTGAATCCTTTCAATCCATTGGGCACGATGGGTGGCAGCCAGGGGCGGCCTTTTGTAAAACTTCAAACTTTTAAGGGCATTTAGAGATGGCATTTTTGAGATTTTTTGCAAAGCCTTTTAGAAGGCTTGACATGCATTGGTTGTTGGAGGGCGTGGAGCTCCCCAACCCTCCATCTTGGAAGGATTTAATCCCAGCAGTTCACCTCTAAGCCTACTTCTATAAAACCTTTACAAAAAAAATCGGGTCCCTCTTATTTTGGGCGATTTTCCTTTCTCTTTCTCTCTCTCTCCTCTCAAGCTTCCTCACTCCAGCCGTGTGCTTTCTCTTGGCGTGAAGAGCTGCAACACCTTCTTCACTAGCTAAGGTGAAGAATCACCCTTTTTGTGTACAATTTCGCGTGAAAAGGAAGCCGGTGGGGCTTTGCGTCTTTGCATGCAAGTCCATACGGTGGATTAGCTCCAAGATTCGTAGTTCCTATCTTGATTCACCATGGATTTACATTATCATTTTGTAGCATACATTTACAGTTTTGTTCAGCTCTTCCTTTTTTATTTCTTTTCAGTTTTTATCACTATCTATGCTTGTTGTGGTCTTCCCTCTCAAAAGAAAAGAAAAGAGGTTGTTAAGTTTCTTTTGTTTCCTTCTAGCTGGGTTCATAGCTATAGCATTTATCTTTGGATTGTGCGGGATTGAGCTGGGCTTGTCCAGCCCACCGCCCATTCCGGTTGACGTGATCTTGGATTTGCTGGAACGTAGGTTGGTGCATTTCGGCCACCAACATTCTTTCTTGGATGGTTGTTTCAGTGGTGTTGAGCTCAATCTAGTCTCCATGCGTTGGGACTGGTATTGCAGCAGTGATCTGGGCTTGGGTCACAACGTGACCAGCCTTGTTTGAGCATGGAATCCTGGATCTTTCTTTCAGCAGCAAGGTAAGGTTTGCTTGGTTTTATTATTCATTATTTTCGACATTTTGGCTGCTCGGCCATCTTTATTTTTAGCCCTTACTCACGCTGATGGAAAGAGCATCCGACTGGGTCCAGTGGACCAGATCTCTTGACCATCTAGTTTTCGCCCTAACCGAAGGTGGACGCCATGCGGGTAGTCCACGCACCCAGCATAAGCCTCAGTGAGTTATCTTCTTCTTTTTTTTATGTTGGAGGTAAGTGTGGTAGTATCACGTTCCTTTTCTTCCTTTTTGTCTTGGACCGTTGCCGGTCTGAACCATGGGTTTAGACCAGCACTACAGTCTGTCTTGTTTCGGTTGAGTGCAGGTCTAAACCAGGGTTTAGACCTGATGGATTGTCAGCCTGGGCGTGGCATAAGGTGCCAGCCATCCAACCCGCCCCCCTTTCGTGGGAGCCGGATGGAGCCTAGTGGTGCCGAGCACTCAGGCCCTTTTCATTCGGCTATTTTGGGATGCAAGTAGGTCCGAACTGAATGGTTCAGACCTGTGCATGTATGGGGAACCAGGCTGACAACGGGTGCCAGCCATGGTTCTGTTTTGGACAGGTCGTGTGCCAGCCGCATGGTGCTGGGCACCCGGGTCCCTCGAGCTGATCCCTTTCGGGTCCGGGTCTGAACCAGAGAGAGTTGGGTTCATACCCACTGCTGGCCAACCACAGCCCGGTCTCATAGACCAGACCGACTGGGCCCAGTTTTTGGGCTCAACCCGCAGGCTTAGCTACGGTTGTCTTTGGCGGGGCTGGAAACAACCCAACCAAACCCTTGACAGGTAGGGTCCGGTTCCTGAGTCGGTCCAGACCTTGAAGGTAGGTCCGACAGTCTGGTCCGTAGGACCAGACCACCCTTAGCTAGAGCTTGTTGGCACGAGTGCGGGTGGACTTTCGTTTCGCCACACTCGCAGCCCCGCTACACCATTATGTATGGCTGATAGCAGGTTATCCTATCAACACTAGCTTGCACCTACTTCGAGTCGAGCCCGATTAGGTTCAAACCAGCCCTTGTATTTCCCCTGCACCTCCTCGCACTTCAGTTAGGTTCGGCATGAGTGCATGCCTTGGGATTACACCGGGTTCGAGTAAGCTTCTCATATATATATATATATATATATATATATATATATATATATGTAAATGGGATTGTACGTATATGTATATAAGTATACATATAGGTATGTGCCTCGCCGAGTATGTTTGAAAGGGTTGATATATAATTATACATGAATATATATATATATAAGGGTATTAAAACTTATGACTCGCATGTCCCGTTCAAGCATTTTCTCAGATGATTCTATACTCCAAGCTCAGTATGAATTTCATAGCATTGTCCTATGTTCGTTTTGGACAAACGGTTTGTTTAGGGTCTGCGGGCGCGGCACCCCGAACCGTGGTAATGCCAATGTTATTCCCATTAGATGGGTTAAGTTAGAAATCACCTTCGACACGTAAGTGTGTCGTACTACGTAAGGAAATTCCTTGTACCTTGATTTATGTGCAACTACTTAGTTAAGTATACAGACGAACACTATTGCAAATCCACATACTTGGACACTACGCTGAATTACAAGCATCGTTTCATTGTCTTTGTTTCGGGTCCGCAGGCGCGGCACCCCACACCGTGGGATTAGCAAATATTGTTTCCCATAAGTCGGGTATAACCCGGATTTTTTGCCATAAACATGTAAGTGTGTCAACCACGTATGAAAGCATAGTGACTGCAATATTCACACTGAAGTATGCAAGTTAATCATTTCATATTATGCAACTGCCTCTGTTGTTTATGCTTGTGCAAAAGATAGAAACATGCACTTCGCACTTGGCACATCCTGACACTGTTACTGAGTAGTGCGTACCCCGAAAAGGTACATTGCTTGAGGCATTAGTAAGAGCACCACGTGCACTTACTACAAGAAACAAAAGAATGAAGATAGGGTATGAACAATGAAATGACTTGTTATGGGCTCAGTTGAAATCCTTGGGTAATGACCCTTGCTTAAAGAGATGGACTCTTGTGTGATATACCCTAAACAGAAATAAATCAATAAGGTATTTCGACTGCTTTCACGAGCAGTGTGCTCCATTGGCCGTGTGAGGCTGAGCACGTGGATGGGCAGGCCAAGTTCTCGTTTTGCGTACCCTACGGGGACCACGAGGCAAATTCCTCGTGAGAGGTGTGTTGAACATGAGCCTTAAGAAAGATAAACCTGCTTCGCCCCATTCACAAAATGGTTCACCTCGGGAGAGGGTGGATGGTACAACCCTGAGTGACTTCTTTACTACGACACGTGTTTGACAGGAGCTGTAGCGCCCTTTGGCCTCCAGTCACTCAGAGTCAGGGAGGTCGAGTTGCCTTTTTAGGACCTCACTACTGCAGTAGTATGGATTGCAATCCTTGCCTATGCGAGTGTTTTCTCCTAGCCGTGTGCTGCTCGCATAAGGTCGACTCGGTCTGTAGCTTCCCCGATTACCACACTAGAATTTAAATAACAGACGCCGGGTGCATGTCTCACAGAATGCGAGGTTCCTTCGCGTACCCTAAGGAGTAATCAGAAGAACTTAAGAACTAACCAAACAGCTGACTTAAAGTAGTTGTTGCTTTACTTGTGTTGTAGACTTACTTTAGTTGTTACAGTCATTTCAGTTTGATACCTTAGTTACTTGCTACTCAGTTCGCTTATACTTCAGTTTGTTGCTTCAGCTACTTGTTTTCCTATTGACTAGTACTTGTCACTTCACACTTACCAGACACAGGCACTTACACTTGTCAACTTGTTTCCTGCTTTCCTGTGTACTTGATATTTATATACACATTGCTTGTGGTTGTTTTTTCACCACCTTGAAATAGGATTGACCCCGTTTTATGGGGATGTAGGTGACGAACAGGCTTATTGCGGATGCAATGATACATGATGGAGGCTCTGAGGACCCACACACTTGACTTGCAGATCTTGTACCTGGTGGTTTTTGCGTTTTTTGTTGTTGTGGGGATGTATCCCCTATTTTGTACCTTTTGTACTTATAAGTTGTAAACTCTTTAAAACTGTTGGGGTGTTTCCCCTTTTTACTTCATAGTTATGCTTTTGGTTGCACTTAGCTGTGGCGGCCGCCCAGACTTGCGGCTTTGTTGTTTTCCACTGTTTGCTTCCGCTAGTTTCCTACTTAAACCTTTCAAAAAAAAAAAAATTCCATAGAAATCCCAAGTTTTTCCAAGGTCGGGGTTTGGGGCGTGACAGCGATTGGTATCAGAGCAATGTTTAAGTGTGTGGTCAGAGCTTCATCGTGCATCATCCATCGCACTGTAAGTATAAGATTAGCTTCTTCTTCTTCTTGTTTTCCTTCTTTCCTTCCTTTACTTCCTGCTTTTAGATGGTTTGTGTTGTGGTTCTGTGTATATCATAGATGTCGACGAATCCGACCTACGGCAAGATTTTGGAGGCTCTCCAAAACCTGACTCGAGGCGAAGAGGCCCTGAGTGGAGCTGTGCGACATTTGGCACGTAATGTGCATATGTTGGCACCTCCGTATGCAAGGTGTTTGGGAGATCATGTGGGACAGATCTGTTCCCGTGAGTTGGCTGAGTGCCTCTACTGTAGCCTTCGTGGGCATGTCGAAGAGGAATACCAGACGAAGCAGAGGGATGAGCTCTGGAAGAGCAATGCGGAAGACATCCAGGATGTTTCTTCAGTCTCTGGACCTTTGGTTCTGGAAGTGGATAGCCAGGACGAAGAAAAGCGAGGAGCGATCGATTCTCCTCAATATTCTCCCCAGTCCTACCCCTATGGTGTTTCTTCGGAGTACGTGCCGCCGATTTTGAGAGAAGTCCAGGAGATCTCGGACACGCCACTGAGGGAAGTTGTTTCTCCTCCACGTGTTAGGCCGAGGCGCTGTGGTAGTCGGAAGGACTACAGGGACTTCTATACCAGCAAGTCGTGATATTTGCGATGTAATGATTAGATGTTAGAAACACTGAGTCAGTGTTTCGTTTTTGCTTTTGTCGTGCTTAAATTGTTGACAACACTTGTTTAACCCTATCTTGATGAAGGGTACCCTTGTAATGTTTCGGTTTTCCTTGTTAAGGAAATGAAAATTTTATTTTTTCTATCTATGTGTATTTGCTGGTTGCTTATGTATAGAATGTTGCATATTTAGATGGCGTGGCGCGCTAGGTGTGACGACCTGATGGAGACTCTGAACAACCTTACAGAGGTTGTAGGACGACAAGCGGAGACCATGAGGAACATGGGCGAACACATCCAACAGACCACCCAGGGACAGGGAGCACCTGCCCAGGTTCCTGTTGCGACAGTCCCATATAAGCAATTTATGAGCTTGAACCCTCCCTCGTTTGATGGAAAGTCATCGCCGGAAGCGGCCGAGGATTGGATCAGAGAAATTGAACGTATCTTCCGAGTGTTACAAGTTGGTGATGATCGGAAAGTAGATTTTGGGACATATCATCTCGGAAAGGACGCGGAAAGATGGTGAGCAGTTACCTGGGAGATAAAATTCGACAACCAGCCAGTTGATTGGGAGCAATTTGTGGAAGCGTTCTACGCAGCTTATTTTTCAGCTCACGAGAGGAGCCGGAAAATGCAGGAGTTTCTCGACCTCCAACAGGGTAGTTCTTCTCTCCCGGATTATGTCACGCGTTTTCGAAGCCTAGAGAGGTTTTGTCTGCACGTATACACAACAGAAAAGGAGCGAGCTCTCAAATTTGCTCGAGGTCTGAAGCGAGTCTTAAGGACGAAGGTGTACACGCGTGCGCCTATGACGGTCGATGAGGCTTTAGAGACGGCCTCCTTGCTTGAGCATGATTGGACAGAATCGCAGAAGACCCCCGCACCACGTCAACAACAGCAGAATCCTGGCCAAAGGAGTTGGCCAAAGAAGAGACAATTCCAGAGGAATCAAGATGGAAGGAAGTTCCATCCTCAGACAAAGAAGCAGCGTAACAACAACGACAGCAACACCCGCCAGAATCAGTATCAGAACCGTAGGCCCCAGTTCCAACAACGCCAGCAGCCGCAGCAGAAGCAGCTTACCGCAGCTAGTTGTCCAAGATGTACTACAGATCATCCAGGACGACCCTGCCCGCGAGACACCGGCAGATGCTTATATTGTGGAAAGATGGGTCATTATATCAGGGATTGTAGAAAGAAGCAAGCAGACGACCAGCATAGGAATACGTCGGGTACTTCTCAGCCGACACCGCAACGACAACCAGCGACACAGCAGCAGTAGCAACAGTCATATCCACCAAAGACAGCAACCCAGAAGGTCATTGCAGGTCGAGCATACGCGACATCAGTCGAGCAGGTGACCAAGGCAGAGTTGGTCCAAGGTACGATTTCGATATCCGGACATGAAGCACTTACATTGTTTGATTGTGGTGCTACTCATTCGTTCATAGCAACTAGATTTGTTCGTACCTTACCTTTGGCAGTCGAGTCTTTGAACTTTCCGTTGGAGGTTCGCACTCCAACTGGAGAGCGATCTTTTTGTGACTCGTATGTTCCGAACATCGAGGTGTCAGTGGCAGGACAGAACTTGTCAGCTGACGTTATCCTGTTAGACATGACAGAGTACGATGTCATTCTGGGCATGGATTGGCTTTTTGAGTATCATGCTCAAGTCTTCTGTCGGGAAGGCAAGATCGTTCTTTCTCAGCCTGATCGTCCTATTCTGGAGATCAAGCTTCCTCGACCTTTGTGCGATAGTCGCATGATTTCTTCTTTCAAGGCTCAGAAATATCTGCGAAACGGAGGTACTGCATTCTTAGTCAGCATTTCCCCAGTTGAACCCGAGATGGTTTTGATCGAAGACTTGGACGTAGTCCGAGATTTTTACGATGTGTTTCCGGAGGAACTACCTGGGTTACCTCCGAGGCGTGAGATCGAATTCGGTATCGAGTTGTTGCCTGGAACGACACCAACATCCAAGGCACCATATCGTATGGCTCCGGCAGAGCTTGAAGAGTTAAAGTGTCAGTTGGAAGAGCTCCTTGATCAAGGTTTTATTCGACCTAGTGCTTCACTGTGGGGAGCACCAGTGTTGTTCGTACGGAAGAAGGATGGATCCCTGAGGTTGTGCATCGATTATCGGATGCTCAACCAAGCGACAATTAAGAACAAGTATCCGTTGCCGAGGATCGAAGATCTTTTCGATCAGTTACAGAAGGCGAAGGTCTTCTCGAAGATAGATCTTAGATCGGGTTACCATCAGCTTCGTATCCGAGAAGATGATGTTGCGAAGACAGCTTTCCGGACAAGATATGGGTTGTACGAGTTCGTGGTGATGCCTTTTGGCCTCACGAATGCTCCAACAACATTCATGGATTTGATGAACCGGATTTTTCGTTCGTATGTGAACTCGTTCGTGATAGTATTTATCGACGACATCTTGATCTATTCGGAGAGTCCGGAGCAACATCGAGAGCATTTGCGGATTGTGTTGAGTACTCTTCGCGAGCATCAGTTGTTCGCCAAATTCTCTAAGTGTGAGTTCTGGCTCGAGCGCGTCATGTTTCTTGGACATGTGATATCGAGGGACGGAGTATCCGTCGATCCAGCGAAAGTAGAAGCAATTTTGGGCTGGAAACAGCCTAAGAATGTGTCTGAAGTTCGTACCTTTCTTGGATTGGCCGGTTATTATCAACGTTTTATCCAAGACTTTTCAAGGATCGCTTTACCTTTGACGAAGTTGTTGCGTAAAGGTATTAAGTTCGTGTGGAACAGTGCCTGTGAGGACAGTTTCCAGATCCTGAAGTTGAAGTTGACTACCTCGCCAGTATTGGCTTTACCCTCAGGCAGAGGTGGCTTTGTGGTGTACACAGACGCCTCTGGTACCGGTTTAGGTTGTGTGCTTATGCAGCATGGCCGAGTTATTGCCTACGCCTCCAGACAGTTGAAGACTCACGAGCGAAATTATCCGACGCAAGATTTAGAACTGGCAGCAGTCGTGTTCGCTTTGAAATCATGGAGACACTACCTGTATGGGGAATCGTTTGAGGTCTTTTTCGACCACAAGAGCCTCAAATATCTGTTCTCTCAGAAGGAGTTGAATATGAGGCAGCGACGATGGCTTGAGTTCATCAAGGATTATGATTTCACGTTGTTGTATCATCCGGGTAAGGCGAACGTTGTGGCAGATGCGCTTAGCCGCAAAGCAGGTGGTGTTCTGGCTAGTCTTGTGTGGAGCCAGAAGCTTATCAAAGATTTTGTTGCATGGAAGCCTTTTTCTGTTGGTGGTGGTTCGATCAGGTTGTCTGGTCTGACCATTCAATCTGCGTTTTTGCCAAAGATCGTAGAGGCTCAGAAGCTTGACGACCCGTATGGTAAGTTTCTAGCCTTGGCGGAGCAAGCAGATTCTCCTTTCAGAGTGTCTAGTGATGGCAACGTGCTGATGAGAGATCGCCTTTGGGTTCCGAGCAACCCTGAGGTGAAGAGAGAGATTCTTGACGAAGCTCATATGTCAAGATATACGATTCATCCCGGAGGAACGAAGATGTTCAAGGACTTACAGCGGAAATATTGGTGGAGTGGTATGAAGCGCGAGATAGCGGCTTACGTTGCGAGATGCTTGACGTGTCAGCAAGTTAAAGCGGAACATCAACGTCCCGGTGGTACCTTGCAGAGGATTGAGATTCCTCAATGTAAATGGGAGGATGTTACATTGGATTTTGTGGTAGGATTGCCACTGTCTAGGCGTAAACACGATGCGATATGGGTAGTCGTGGACAGACTCACCAAGTCTGCCCATTTCCTGCCAATCAGGATCAGTCAGTCTCTTGAGAGCCTAACTGACTTGTATATTAGAGAGATCGTTCGGCTTCATGGTGTGCCGAGGTCTATTATTTCCGATCGTGATCTCCGATTCACGTCGCGACTGTGGGGTCAGTTGCAATCTGCTTTGGGGACGAAATTGAAGTTTAGCACAGCCTTTCATCCTTAGACGGATGGACAGTCCGAGCGAACGATTCAAACGTTGGAAGATATGTTGCGAGCTTGTATGCTTGATTGGAAGGGTGAATGGGATTCACACCTGTGTTTAGTAGAGTTTGCGTATAACAATAGTTACCACGCTAGTATCGGGATGGCCTCGTATGAAGCGTTGTATGGTAGACCTTGTCGGTCGCCATCTTATTGGGATGACATCAGCGATAGAGCGAGCGAATCGCCGATTGTTCTTCAGCACTACACGCAGCAAGTGCAGAAGATTCGTGAACGTTTGAAGGCAGCGCAAGATAGACAGAAGAGTTACGCCGATAAGAGACGTCGCGAATTGTCTTTTAATGTCGGAGACATGGTTTTTGTTAGAGTTTCGCCGACTAAGAGCGTATTTCGTTTCGGAAAGAAAGGGAAGTTGAGTCCGAGGTATGTCGGACCATTCGAGATCGTGGCACGGATTGGTGAGGTGGCATATCGTGTCGAGTTGCCTCCACAGTATGCCCACATTCACAATGTTTTTCACGTGTCGATGCTCAGGAAATGCATTCCTGACCCATCACATGTCATTTGTTACGAAGATGTAGACGTGCAAGAGGACCTGACTTTACCAGAAAGGCCTATCAAGATTGTTGATCGACGAGATCAAGTTTTGCGTACCAAGACTATTCCGTTGGTTAAGGTACGGTGGCAGCACCATGGCATTGAAGAATGCACATGAGAACCGGAAGCGAACATGAGAGAGTCTTATCCAGAACTTTTTATAACCTCCTAATGGTGATTTCGCGGACGAAATCCTTTTTAGGAGGGAAGGATGTAAGATCTACGATTCTAATTTTGATGTGTATTGTGAATTTCTATGTTTTGACAATTTTCTTATGATTTGTTTAGTTGAGAATTGGGTAAACCGCGTAGTTGTATTGCTAAGAGCGATTTCAGGGAATCTAGAATGGATCTACCACCGAAACTTTTAGGGTGAGTTTGGAATAGGGTTGTGGTGATACACCCCGAATATGAGACCCGAGTGACGAAAAAACCTCGTCAGTGCATGCGAATCACGAGTCTTGACCTAATTTGTAGACCCAAAACCTAGAACGCTCAATTTTAGCAAACTAGAGGTGATTTCCTTAGGGGGCATTGACCATAATACGTTAATTACGGTTATGAAGAGAACAGAATGAGTTGTTGGAATTAAATTAGCATTTTAATGTGTTGAATAAGCATTCTTTAAAGAAGTACACTATGTGCGATTTTGGATTTGGATCCGGGGCTACTAGGAGATCCAAAACCCTGGGACGACCCTACAGTGGACGTCCATGTCCTTGGTTAACCAGCTGGTCAAGGGCTGACCAGCTGGATGGTATTTTTGAAATTATCTTGCATGGCTTTAAAAGAATAGGCCTTCATTGGCCATGTGTCTTTCCAACACCCTCATGATGAAGCCTAGGCTCCATCATGAGGGGCGCCATTTTCAAAAGAGAGCCATGGGGTGGTGCCCCATGGCAAATTCGTGACTTTTTCAAAGGCTTTTGAATCCTTTCAATCCATTGGGCACGATGGGTGGCAGCCAGGGGCACCCTCTTGTAAAACTTCAAACTTTTAAGGGCATTTAGAGATGGCATTTTCGAGATTTTTTGCAAAGCCTTTTAGAAGGCTTGACATGCATTGGTTGTTGGAGGGCGTGGAGCTCCCCAACCCTCCATCTTGGAAGGATTTAATCCCAGCCGTTCACCTCTAAGCCTACTTCTATAAAACCTTTACAAAAAAAATCGGGTCCCTCTTATTTTGGGCGATTTTCCTTTCTCTTTCTCTCTCTCTCTCCTCTCAAGCTTCCTCACTCCAGCCGTGTGCTTTCTCTTGGTGTGAAGAGCTGCAGCACCTTCTTCACTAGCTAAGGTGAAGAATCTCCCTTCTTGTGTACAATTTCGCGTGAAAAGGAAGCCGGTGCGGCTTTGCATCTTTGCATGCAAGTCCATACGGTGGATTAGCTCCAAGATTCGTAGTTGCTATCCTGATTCACCATGGATTTACATTATCATTTTGTAGCATACATTTACAGTCTTGTTTAGCTCTTTCTTTTTTATTTCTTTTCAGTTTTTATCACTATCTATGCTTGTTGTGGTCTTCCCTCTCAAAAGAAAAGAAAAGAGGTTGTTAAGTTTCTTTTGTTTCCTTCTAGCTGGGTTATTAGCTATAGCATTTATCTTCGGATTGTGCGGGATTGAGCTCGGCTTGCCTTGGGATTGCACCGGGTTTGAGTATGAGTGCATGCCTTGGGATTGCACCGGGTTCGAGTAAGCTTCTCATATATATATATATATATGTAAATGGGATTGTACGTATATGTATATAAGTATACATATAGGTATGTGCCTCGCCGAGTATGTTTGAAAGGGTTGATATATAAGTATACATGAATATATATATATATAAGGGTATTAAAACTTATGACTCGCATGTCCCGTTCAAGCATTTTCTCAGATGATTCTATACTCCGAGCTCAGTATGAATTCCATAGCATTGTCCTATGTTCGTTTTGGACAAACGGTTTGTTTAGGGTCCGCGGGCGCGGCACCCCGAACCGTGGTAATGCCAATGTTATTCCCATTAGATGGGTTAAGTTAGAAATTACCTTCGACACGTAAGTGTGTCGTACTACGTAAGGAAATTCCTTGTACCTTGATTTATGTGCAACTACTTAGTTAAGTATATAGACAAACACTATTGCAAATCCACATACTTGGACACTACGCTGAATTACAAGCATCGTTTCATTGTCTTTGTTTCGGGTCCGCAGGCGCGGCACCCCACACTGTGGGATTAGCAAATATTGTTTCCCATAAGTCGGGTATAACCCAGATTTTTCGCCATAAACATGTAAGTGTGTCAACCACGTATGAAAGCATAGTGACTGCAATATTCACACTGAAGTATGCAAGTTAATCATTTCATATTATGCAACTGCCTCTGTTGTTTATGCGTGTGCAAAAGATAGAAACATGCACTTCACACTTGGCACATCCTGACACTGTTACTGAGTAGTGCGTACCCCGAAAAGGTACATTGCTTGAGGCATTAGTAAGAGCACCACGTGCACTTACTACAAGAAACAAAAGAATGAAGATAGGGTATGAACAATGAAATGACTTGTTATGGGCTCAGTTGAAATCCTTGGGTAATGACCCTTGCTTAAAGAGATGGACTCTTGTGTGATATACCCTAAACAGAAATAAATCAATAAGGTATTTCGACTGCTTTCACGAGCAGTGTGCTCCGTTGGCCGTGTGAGGCTGAGCACGTGGATGGGCATGCCAAGTCCTCGTTTTGCGTACCCTGCGGGGACCACGAGGCAAATTCCTCGTGAGAGGTGTGTTGAACATAAGCCTTAAGAAAGATAAACCTGCTTCGCCCCATTCACAAAATGGTTTACCTCGGGAGAGGGTGGATGGTACAACCCTGAGTGACTTGTCGTTACTACGACACGTGTTTGACAGGAGCTGTAGCGCCCTTTGGCCTCCAGTCACTCAGAGTCAAGGAGGTCGAGGTTGCCTTTTTAGGACCTCACTACTGCAGTAGTATGGATTGCAATCCTTGCCTATGCGAGTGTTTTCTCCTAGCCATGTGTTGCTCGCATAAGGTCGACTCGGTCTGTAGCTTCTCCGGTTACCACACTAGAATTTAAATAACAGACGCCGGGTGCATGTCTCACAGAATGCGAGGTTCCTTCGCGTACCCGAAGGAGTAATCAGAAGAACTTAAGAACTAACCAAACAACTGACTTAAAGTAGTTGTTGCTTTACTTGTGTTGTAGACTTACTTTAGTTGTTACAGTCATTTCAGTTTGATACCTTAGTTACTTGCTGCTCAGTTCGCTTATACTTCAGTTTGTTGCTTCAGCTACTTGTTTTCCTGTTGACTAGTACTTGTCACTTCACACTTACCAGACACAGGCACTTACACTTGTCAACTTGTTTCCTGCTTTCCTGTGTACTTGATATTTATATACACATTGCTTGTGGTTGTCTCTTCACCACCTTGAAAAAGGATTGACCCCGTTTTATGGGGATGTAGGTGACGAACAGGCTTATTGCGGATGCAATGATACATGATGGAGGCTCTGAGGACCCACACACTTGACTTGCAGATCTTGTACCTGGTGGTTTTTGGGTTTTTTGTTGTTGTGGGGATGTATCCCCTATTTTGTACCTTTTGTACTTATAAGTTGTAAACTCTTTAAAACTGTTGGGGTGTTTCCCCTTTTTACTTCATAGTTATGCTTTTGGTTGCACTTAGCTGTGGCGGCCGCCCAGACTTGCGGCTTTGTTGTTTTCCCATGTTTGCTTCCGCTAGTTTCCTACTTAAACCTTTCAAAAAAAAAAATTTCCATAGAAATCCCAAGTTTTTCCAAGGTCGGGGTTTGGGGCGTCACACATCCCACACCAATTCCACTCGTATCTCTCTATCATCCTACAAACTATTACCCACTTCAAACTCGCCCTTCTTAGTCCTCCTTTTTCCTTACAAACTCTTGCAATGGCCTCTTCCTCCTCCAACAATGTGATTACTGCAGCAGATCTAAGGTATCCAGATCTGTTTCACAACTACAACTTACTATGCTCTCGCCCCATTCATGAAGGTAAATTGGTTAACTTCGACGACTTCATGCTATTTGACTTAGACAACTATCTCCCTAAACTCAAACCTCTACTAGGATCTTCATCCCAAGCTGCCTATTATCCCGAACTAGTTCGACTATTCTATACCAACTTCTCTATTCATCATGAACAAACCACAATCACCACCAAAGTTTGAGGCAAGCTGATGTTTTTCGATGCTTCCGACCTAGGTAGAATTCTAAACCTACCTTCCACCGGCACCGATCTCAACACCATAGTACCTATCGAACGATCGGTACTTCGAAAAATTCTTCTCTGTACCAACTGCTACCAACTACCCTGACACATGAGGAATCTCCAACCTCATGCTCAATTACTTGCCCAGATTCTTCTCCACAACATCTATCCCAAGCTTCCCCGCAAGGGATTAGTTCCTCGAAAAATCTCTCTTCTTATCTACGCAATTTTTTCCTCTACTCCGATAAACTGGTCCTCCATTCTTTTCGACCTTTTTATTCGTTATAAAAAATTCGAGCCTCTTCTTTTTGGGTGTTTCATGACTCCCATTCTCAAATACTTCAAAGTACCCCTTCACAACGAAGTCATCCTCCGTCCCTCTCAGGTCTACGATGATACCACCTTCAATCTAAGGTCCCTGCACATGCCCGGCTCTGATGAAGAAGATCCAACATCCACCTTCAATTACTTCCCTGCTTTGATGGATATCGAGCGCTCTCAGGATCGCATCCTTCGCAATCAAGCCCTGTTGCAGCAGACTCGTCAAGCTCACAAGCGGAATCGTGCCGACCGAACACATCCACCTCCTCCACCTTCGGGATAAACTTGTTTTTTTTTTCGGTCTGTAATAACCTTTAATTCCTTTTGGTCTGTAATAACTCTCTTACTCTGATCCCTTCCTTTTTGTCCATGACAAAGGGGGAGAAAACCTGTCTCCATTATTGGAGAAATACTCTCTTTAAATTTTTTTCAATATTTTATCATATTATTATTTCTATGCATAATGTCTTTTTGACAGGGGAAGCATATTTTGTCATCATCAAAAAGGGGGAGAATGTTGAGAAACTCTGTTTTAATGTCACATAATATGATACACTATCGTATTTGATTTTATATGATATGATAATATGTCCTCTTGAAAAATGTTATATTATGACTGAATATGTTTTGCCATAAATCTAACGAGTATTTGATGCAAGGATATCTCACCCAATAAGGATGAAGACTTCCTGATTCAAGTACAACTATGGTGCAATCATACTCCTTGAAGAAAAAGCTTGATGAGCCATGCATTCCTAAAGTTCAAATGAAGAGATCGGCTACCTCAAAATGAAGACTTTTTTCTTTTTTAGAGTCATATGTAACAGAACCTTCAAGAACTTGCATATTGCATATTACATAGTCATTCATAAAAACTATATCATAAAAGTATACGATAGTTTCAAAAAGCTCCTTTTTGAAAACCAATAATTATACCTTCTTACAACCCTTTATGAAAAAGATATTTTGTCATGTAATAATTGTACCTTACACTATATACAAGACAACATGAAAAAGAAATGTAGGAAAAAGACAAAAAGAAATGTTGTAATTTAAAATAAAAAAGTACTTATGTACCTCAAATCATTAATTAGAATAAAGACAAAACTACAATCCAACGTTCAATGTACTATTGTAAGAAATAGACTTTTTACATAAAATATGTATTACCTAAAATATTACAATGACTAGTGTACCCTATATTTTACTTTTATGGAAAAAGGCATTCTCGAATTTCTCTAAAAGATATTTTTGAAATGACATAACATTTCACATTTCAAAAAGGCTACGATTTCAAAATGTAACAACTACTTTTTCATAAGCTATATAAACACACTCAAATAAACTATTTAACAATGGAATGGAATAGACGTGTGAGCTTACAACGAGAAAAATTCCTAATTGATACTTGAAAAGAGAGCCTTGAAAAAGAAAGAGAAAAAGAAAAGAAAGAAAAGAGAAAAAGTCAAGTCCAGCTCTTTGACAAAGAGCATCCTCTGAGTGACAAACAGAACATTCTGAGAATCCTTCATTCGTGCATTCATATCATTCTGAAGGTTCTATAGGAAGTATTGTAACTCTGTTATTCACTGTTTTTCTTCTTTATTGAAAGAAGTAGACCTCTGTGAAAGAGGGTGTTGCCCTTCTCTATTGAGAGAAGAAGACCTCTGTGAAAGAGGGTGTGTTCCTTCTCTGTTGAGGGAAGAAGACCTCTGTGGAAGAGTGTGTGCCCCTTCTTTGTTGAGAGAAGAAGACCTCTGAGGAAGAGGGTGTTGTACTATTTATCCCGTGACTCGGATGTTATAGTGGAAAGCTCAAGTGGTTTGCTTGGGGACTGGATGTAAGTCTGGGTACTGACCGAACCAGTATAAATTCTGTGTTTTATGTGTTGTGCCTTATTGCCTGATTATTTTATTTTATCGATCTATATCGTATGTCACTATTCACCCCCCCCCTCTAGTGGAATTTCACGCGCCTATTACCTTCTCTGATGAGGACCTGCCAAAGCCTCATCCATTCCACAATAATGCACTATATATCGTGGTCAGGACCAGGGGCATGACTGTCCCACATGTACTTGTTGATGGGGGCAGCAGTTTGAATATTTGCTCAGAAATGACAGCAAAGGCCCTGGGATTGAAAGAAGAAGAATATGTGCCCGATCCCATTACCATCTATGGCTTCGACAATCACGGGCAAATTGCAAAGGGCAAGATCTTCCTAAAAATTTTTATCAACTATTCAGTACACACGGTGCTATTTCTTGTCGTCAAGGTGCCGCCGACTTACAATCTTTTGTTGGGATGAACATGGATCCACAATGCCAATGCAGTTCCATCAACCCTCCACCAATGCATAAAGTGGTCCAAGGGCGGAATGATTACCACCATTCTGGGCAAAGACCCTGAGGAAAGGCTGTCACAGCCTATGATTCCTCGTCCAACATTCACAGCTGATATTCCAAGCATCCGAGAAGCGGATGAAATCAATCTCAGTGAGAGCTTAGAGATGTTGAAACTGAAAGATGTCATGGACGAAGAGAATGTCACAGCTACGGTCCAATGGCAGGGACCTTGTTTCTTCAAGCTAGGAGGACGCATCAATTACACCTCCCTCAAAGATCATCCCTTGTTTCCTCAGTTTTCCAAAGCAAGAAAGAGATTTGATCTGCTGATAAAACATGGATATCAACCATTCCAAGGCATGGGTAAAAATGAGGACGACATGGTAGAGCCTATCATTCCAGTTCAGCATTCAAATAGCTCAGGGTTGGGGTTCACCGGCTAGGATTCCAGCAAAAAGACAGTTTTTGTCAGAGGAAGCCAATGAAAAGATGATGCCTTAGTTTTCCTGCTTTCTTTTCTTATCTTTTTAATCTTGTAGGGACAACGCAGTCCCATTTCTTTTGTCGATGTCTTGTAAAATACTTCATTTCCAATCAATGAAAGATCAATTTTTCTCTTCACATTTGAGCATCTATCATTCTTATCTTATATTTTATGCCATTGTTCCTTGCTTTGTATAAAAGACTCACTTTTTGACTTGTATTTTCTCTTAAAAACCTCCTCTTGGCATTTTCAGGACCATTAACTCCTAAATCAATGACAAAATTCGTTATCAATCCCAAATATTTAAAATTGGCACGGTTTCCTAAGATGAAAGATAGAGCAGAGGTCAATCAGGCAGTAGAGCAAACCGAAGAGCCAGCCAAATTTGATTCCACCATTCAGGATTTGCCAGAATTTGCTCACATTCAGAAGCAGGATGAACCATCATCTTTGGTTCAAGATCCAACTGAGGATATCAACATTGGGTCGGAAGATGATCCGAAAATTCTCAAAATCAGGTCGAGTCTAAGCGAAATTGAAAAAGCGAGATTCATCCAATTCCTTAAGAAGCATCAAGAAGTATTTGCCTGGACTTACGAAGATATGCCAGGATTAGATACCAAACTGGTTGAGCATCGACTCAAGTTGAAACCAGAAGCCAGACCAATCAAGCAGAAATTGAGGAAGTTAGATCCTCGAATTGAGCAGCAGGTCAAAGAAGGACTTGAAGATTTATTGAAAGCAGGCTTCATCCGGGCCATTGATTACCCAGATTGGTTGGCAAATATCGTGGCAGTCCCTAAAAAGAACAGAAAAGTTCGGATCTGCATTGATTTCAGGGATCTCAATAAGGCCACCCTGAAAGATGATTATCTGCTTCCCAATATTGACCTGTTGATCGATAGCACAACAGGTAATGCCATGTTTTCTTTCATGGACGGATACTCAGGCTATAATCAGATCAAGCTGGCCATTCGTGATCAGTCCAAGACTTCATTTACTACCCCATGGGGAACCTTCTGCTATACAGTCATGCCATTTGGACTCAAAAATGTCGGAGAAACTTATCAAAGGGCAATGGCCGTCATCTTCCATGATCAAATGCACAAAAATATGGATGCATATGTGGATGACATTTTGGTTAAATCTAAAGAAGAAGAAGATCACCTTGATGCTCTCAGTCAAGTTTTTGAAAGACTCATTCTTTACAAGTTAAGACTTAATCCTCAAAAGTGTGTTTTTGGAGTAGAGTCTGGCAAATTGCTCGGCTTCATTATCAGCAAAAAAGGAATCGAGGTGGACCCGGCCAAGGCAAAAGCCATTATTGATATGCTGCCTCCAACTAATCTCAGAGAACTGTGAAGCCTTCAAGTGCGTATTCAGTCTATTCGCAGGTTTATCTCGAATTTGGCTATGAGATGTGAACCCTTCAATCATTTGCTTAGAAAAGGAGTTAAGTTTGAATGGGGATCAGAATGTCAGCTCTCGTTTGAGCGCATCAAGCAGTATCTCCTTAATCCACCAGTTTTGAAGCCGCCTGAGCTAGGAAAGCCTCTCTTACTGTACATTTCTGTCAATCAGAATGCCTGTGGTGGATTCCTTGCGCAGTATGAAGAAGGCAGCCTGATAGAGCACGCCATCTACTACGTGAGAAAAACATTCAATGATTACGAAAAGAAGTATTCTCAGATGGAGAAAACTTGTCTAGCCCTGGTTTGGATGTGCCAGAAATTGAGACATTACTTGTTGGCTTCTGAAATCAAGTTCCTATCGAAGCTTAATCCTCTCAGATATATTTTGGAACAACCATTTCTCACTAGACGGATTGCAAAATGGCAAGTCCTCCTAATGCAATATGACTTAGAGTATGTTTCTCAAAAGTCGATTAAAGGCCAAGCGATCGCAGATCAGTTGGCAGATTTCCCCCTGACAGAAGAGATTAAAGCAGAGGATGATTTTCCTGATGAGCACATCTGTAATATCCAACAGCCCCCAGTTTGGAACCTTTTCTTCGATGGCTCTAAAAACATGTCCGGCATAGGGATCGAAGTCTTGTTAATCACTCTAGAAAAAGAAATGATCCCTTATTCCCTTAAGCTTGGTTTCCAATGCACTCATAACATGGCCGAGTATGAAGCTCTAATACAAGACCTCAAAATTTTACAAAGTTTTGATGTCAAGAGAGTGCATGCCTTTGGCGATTCCCTTCTTGTTGTCAGTCAAGTTAACATTGAATGGCAAGTGAAAGATTCCAAATTGATCCCATATCAGAAGATCGTCCTAGCTCTTATAAACAACTTCGAAGAATTTCAGCTCAGTCATATCAGAAGAGAGCATAACCAAATAGCTGATGGTTTAGCCAGTCTGGACTCCATTTTATCCTTCAAGGGCAGTGAATCATGTTGTTCTTTCGAAGTTGGCAGACTTGAGCAACCTGCTTTCGCTTCAGTTACGCAAGTAAACCAGGTCGATCAGAAGGAGAAGCCTTGGTACCAAAATATCAAAAATTTCATCGAAACTGGTAAATTTCCACCAGAAATGCCAAAAAGGGAGAAACATGCAATTCATCGTATGTCTACCCGTTATTTCATTCTTGCCAATGTCCTTTACCGTTGTGGTTTCAGTTCTGAGTATTTAAGGTGCTTAGACAAAGAAGAAGCTATGAAAGTTATCCAAGAGGCACATGAAGGGATTTGTGGTGGCCATGTTGGCTATCAGACTCTTGTCAAGCAGATCATCCGAGCAGGGTACTATTGGAATACCATGCAGCAGGACTGTCATAGATTTATGAATAAGTGCGTCAAGTGCCAATTGCACGCGCCTTACATTCATGCTCCGACCACATATCTCCAATCAGTTGTTTCTCCTTGGTCATTTTCTATGTGGGCTTTCGACGTCGTCGGCCCGATTACCCCTTCTGCTTCCAACGGCCACAAATACTTTCTGGCTGCGACAGAGTATTTCACAAAATGGGTTGAAGCTGTTACTCTACGCACAATAGATGGCCGCCATGTGGTTTCTTTCATTCACAAGAACATTCTTTGCCGCTTCGGCATACCACATGACATTGTCTCAGACAATGGAACCCACTTTAAAAATGAGAGGATGAAAACATTTGTTCTAAATTCAGAATTTGCCATCATTTCTCAGCTCCCTATTATCCTCATGGGAATGGCCAAGCAGAAGCCACCAATAAAATCTTGATCCGTATTTTGGAAAGGACTGTGAAAACAGGACGAGACTGGCATGAGAAAATTCATGACGCACTTTGGGCATACCGGACCACCATTCGGATCCCGACTAATGCCACTCCTTCAGAACTTATTTACGGAACTGAAGTGGTGTTACCTCTCCATGTCCAGAAGCTCGCTCTCAAATTCGCTTCCCTTATAGAATTGTCACTCGATCAGTATCAGCAGCAGAGATTGGTGCAACTAGATTTACTGAATAAAAAAAGGCTCAAGGCAGCAGAGCATGCTCAAGCTTATCGGCAGAGGAGAGCTCGACATTATGCCAAGTCTGTCATTGAGAGAAAATTTCGAGTTAACGATTTGGTACTCAGATCGACAGCTCATCTCAAGCATCGACCATGGGGCAAGTGGTCACCCAATTGGGAAGGCCCTTATGTGGTTAAGGAAGCACTTCCTCGCAATTCATATCGTTTAATCAACGCAGATGGAGTGAAAATGCCAGATCCCATCATTGCTCTGCATTTGAAGAAGTTTTATACCTGAAATGTTCATTCTAAAGCCTTTTGTACTCTTCAAAGAGTCATTTCAATAAAATAATGGTTTTCTATCAGTTCTTACATTCTTCTCCATCATACTGGGGCATTTTATTTTAATTTATAATCATCTTCTTTCATCACATGCAGGTAGGATTAGGCGAAAGCTCTTTTCCTCAAATTTTTGTTAATTCTTAATTAATCTTGTGGTTTTTTCATTTCATTTGATTCACTTTTGTTTTGATCAAATTTACATCAAGCTATTACTCATTTCTGTCTAGTTTTAACAAATTTTTCAACCATTAATTAAAATTCCATCTACTTTTCCCCTTTCAGGTTAAGGGATAAACCTGATGCCTCCTTTCAATGAGGTATTTTCTTTTTGTTATTCTTCCCCCGTTCAGGACAAGGGGACAAAATCCTGAAAGTCGACCACATGCAATTAAACTATGATGATCCACTAATTTTTACAAAAGAATCTTTTATTCTCTAAAAATTTCACTTTGTTAACTCATCTCTTACAACCCAGTCCTCGCACTAAGGTATTTCTCAAAATCTTCAATCATATATTAAAGCCCATTTGGGGCTCTACATCTAGTCCTTTGATCAAAATCTTTACTTTTACAAAATCCAAATTCTGACTTAAGTCTCTCAAAAATTTGATATATATCCAAAAGATCCGACACTCGTTGGACATGTATTTCAAACGTTCCAGCTTCTTGCTGGTCAGGTATTTCAAACGTTCCAGCTTCTCGCTGGTCAGGTATTTCAAATGCTCCAGCTTTTCGCTGGTCAGGTATTCCAAAAAGATCCAACACTCGTTGGTCATATATTTCAAACGTTCCAGCTTCTTGCTGGTCAAGTATTTCAAACGTTCCAGCTTCCTGCTGGTCAGGTATTTCAAAAGATCCGACACTTGTTGGACATATATTTCAAACGTTCCAGCTTCTTGCTGGTCAGGTATTTCAAATGTTCTAGCTTTTGCTGGTCAGGTATTCCAAAAAGATCCAACACTCGTTGGTCATATATCTCAAACGTTCCAGCTTCTTGCTGGTCAGGTATTTCAAACGTTCCAGCTTTCTGCTGATCAGGTATTTCAAAAGATCCGACACTTGTTGGACATATATTTCAAACATTCCAGCTTCTTGCTGGTCAGGTATTTCAAATGTTCCAGCTTTTGCTGGTCAGGTATTTCCAAAAAAAGATCCAACAACTTGTTGGTCATATATTTCAAACGTTGCAGCTTCTTGTTGGTCAGGTATTTCAAACGTTCCAACTTTTTGCTGGTCAGGTATTTCAAAAGATTCAACATTCGTTGGACATATATTTCAAACGTTCCAGCTTCTTGCTGGTCAGGTTTTTCAAACTTTCCGGCTTTTTGCTGGTCAGGTATTTCCAAAAAGATTCAGCTTTCCGTTGGTCATGTATTTAAAAATGTTCCAGCTTCTTGCTGGTCAGGTATTTCAAACGTTTCAGCTGTTGCTGGTCAAGTATTTCAAACGTCCCAGCTTTTCGCTGGTCATGTATTTCAAACAGTCCAGATTTTTTCGGTAATACATTTCCAAGAGACCCAGCTCTCGCTGGTCATATATCTCAAAAAGTCGCAACTCACAGCCATCAATCTCCCAAAACAACCTATTCCACAAATCAAGCCTTCAGGGTGCAATTTCCCCATTCTCTTATTTCTAAGCCTTCGGGTTTCAACCTCTCAATTCTATTAAATTCCCCAACTTCCGGATATAATGTTTATAACCAGTCGTGTATTTCTTAAAAGACCCAAACTCGTTGGTCGTGTATTTCCAAAACGTTCCAGTTTTGCTGGTCAGGTATTTCAAAGGTTCCAGCTTTTGCTGGTCAGGTATTTCAAACATTCTAGCTTTCGCTGGTCAGGTATTTCAAAAGATCTCAACATCTATTTGTCATGTATTCCAAAAGGTTCCAGCTTTCGCTGGTCATGTATTTCAAAAAGGTTCCAGCTTCCGCTGGTCATGTATTTCAAAGGTTCCAGCTTTCGCTGGTCATGTATTTCAAAAGTCCCAGCTTTTGTTGGTCATGTATTTCCAAAATCGAAGATACAACTCAAGTTCTCATCAAAATCTATATTGAGTGATTATTTCACAAAGAAATTCATGAAAAATGTGCTAATTTGCTAAAAGCATTAGTTGATTCTAAAAAGTCTGACTACACAAAAATAATTTCCTTATATTACCTCTAATATTTCCTTCCAAAAGGTGAAACTTTTTGTGAAAAAGAGGTAAAATTCAAATCTTTTCCTGTTGATCAACCAAAAGGATGTAAGAAATGTCCTCGATATGATCAATAAAAGAAATCTTCAATGATGTTGAAAAGCCAGAAACGAATTGATATTGATCTTGGCTATGGCGCGTGTTTAAAAATGATTTTTTGGCAATCAGGCAGTGAAAATATCTTGAGCTATAAAAAGAATCCACTCAATCCATATCTTCTCATTTATTCATTTAGAGCTTCAATCAAATATCCGCAAAAGAGATCTCTCGATTGTCGTCAAGATGAAGGCGAATTAAGCAAGTAGATCCCCGAGGCCAATGAAGATTTGAAACATCTCCAAGATGACGGAGTTTGTGACGGATCCTTCCAGGGAAAGTTCGGATCACTGTCGAGATGAAGGCGGATGCGATGAACCTACCGACAAACCCTAAAAGATATTTGATTGTTGCTATCATTTAGAGATTTTTTAAACCAATGAGCCAATATCACCAATTCCTAAGAAAAAGAAGGATCAGAGCATCTCCGAGATGAAGGAGTTTGTGACGTACCCTTCCCCAAAGAAAAAAGAGAAAAGTCAGGACACATCCAAATGAAGGATGATGTGAAAAACCGAGAAAGTGCAACGACTCAAAAAGAGTGCAAAAGGATCATCATGGGAAAACACCCAGATATCAAGCTGCCAAAGTTGTCAGAAGTCATCTTTTCTCATACAAAATTTCTTTATCAATATCTTTTCACTACTTGTTTTTATGAAATTAAGAATATTTCTTCTCTTTTCATATCAGGGAAATGGATAGCTTCCTTGAAGAAAATCATCAGTGATAAAATTTTGAATCTGACTCTTAGAACTGAGGAGTTAACCTCATTTGAGGAAATACTCTAGGTAAAAGAGGGAATATCTTTGCACATACGTGCACATTTTCAAAACGATTTGAATCAACTATAATTTTATCTTATCGGCAAAATTTTCTAGATATTTCAAGAATGAAATAAACATTCAATATCCATTCTGATGCAACCTAGCGTTGTTTATATCTTCCAGAAGAGTCGCCTCATTCAGTCGAAGTATCTCTTCCTGTCCCATCGCGGTTCCTTCAGTCAAGGATTTCGTATGGTTTTTCCCACTCAGGATAAGGGTCAAACCTGAACCCCCTACGAGAGGTCATTTACTTTAAAAGCTATTTCAGTCTCAGCAATGTGACACCCAATTTCTTCCCCTTTTCAAAGCTTTAGGGAACCCTATATTTTCCTCCTCTCGTAAAACCCCTTTCGGATTTGTTCATCCAAATTTCGAAGGTCCCATTATGGTTTCTTCATTTAAGAAACCCGTATGGTAGATTTCCTATTCAGATTAAGAGTTAACCCGGAACCTTGCTTCGCGAGGTATCTTCCTTGTAGGTTTGGGTTAAACCTGAGACTCGTTTCTACGAATTCCTCGTTTTGACAAGATGTTTTCCTTCCAGTCCCATCATGGCTTTTCCCATCTAGGAATCCATGCTTTGTATATCCATCCAGAATAGGATCCTAATGGAGCTCCATTTCACGAGGCATTTTTCAAAAATGTCCCATCAAGGTCCTCATGTATTCATTTCCTCATTTCAAAATTCATCTTGATATATTTTTGTCCCATCCAGGTTAAGGGCTAAACCTGAATCATTCTAAAAGTGTATCTTGTCCCACCCATGAGGCCTGATCAAAATTCTCATTTTCCACCATTTCAGAATTTTCATCTAAAGTCCCATCACGATTTCCTCATTTTTTTACTCAATCATATCATTTTCAAAGATTTCGTCTCCCCGAAACCATTCAGAATAAGGTTTTAAGCCTGAGAAGCCATATTTTCAAAAAAAAAAAAAATTCTTCCACACCCAGTTCAGATCTGCTGACTGGGGGCATTTTCAAAATTTGGAGTGTTATCTTTGTCACTAAGCTCGGCTCTCAACCGGCTTAGTAACAAAGAGGGGCATCTGTGAACACCCCAAATTTTTCAAAGGTTTTCAAAATGACCCTTTTTTACCCCTAATTCAATCTTCTGAGAAAATCAAAGCGATTTCAAAACTAAATTTCAGTCATTCTTCAGATTTTCTGAATTAAATTCCATATTGATGTATTCAAATTCAATTCCGGATCCGAATCCAGTGTTTTAAATCCATATTTCCTCAAAACCCAGATCCTAATGCATTTTCTGAAGAAATTTTCTCAAAATAGCTTTTAAATTCTCAGAAAAATTCCCTTTTATAAATATTTTTGCAAAAATACAAAAAAATTAGTTTCAATCTTTGTTTTCTCACAAAATTTAGGATTTTATTCCAAAAATACAAAAAAAAATTGAAAAATAACATAAAAGACCAAAAAAAAATTGAGAAAAGCTATAAGAAAAACGAGTGATTTTCGAACTTTTGAAACCTTTTAAGACAACTTTTCTGAAAACCTCACATTCAAACCATTTTTTAAAAAATTCCTAAAAAGGGGCTTTCTTTTGAGAAATTGGAAAAATCACAAACAGCCGCAGGCTCGCTTCGCCCTCCTCCCTTAATCTTCAACCATCTCCCCCTCTGGAGCCTTCCACACCCTCCTTAAAAAGAGACCTCGGTCTTCTTTGAGAGGCATCGATTTTTTTGGCAATCCATCTTTTTTTATCAGCATTTTCCATCCCATTATCAAGGTTTTTATGAAGAATTCAGTGCCAACATCCAGCAACTTCATCGCTTCTCTGAAAATCGCAAACCAACCTTCCCCTTTCCCTTCTTCCTTTACACTATCTTCTTCCATTTTCGACATAATCAACTGAAGGAAACGGGGATTGTAGCAACCATCTGGAGTCCGGTCAATCCTTGAATCTTCAGTCGCATGAGCTACGTCCCCGCAAGCAAAAGGATATCTTCCAACTCCACCGAAGGGACATCACCTCTCTTTTATCCAAATTTTCACAGAAATTCGGTGAGTTCCTCCCTTTTTTTTCCTTCCTTCTTGTTATTTACAATTTTCCCTTCCTTCTCTTTTGATTTTTCCTGTTTTATCATCCCATTGACGCACCATGGACTGTGTTGAGTTGCTTATAGCAACTTCGACACTCTCCCGTGCAACAACAGAGGAATCACCACGTTCCAACATTTTTTTTTCCATCATTTTAACATTATCATTCATTTCTGTTTTATGTTGGTTTTGGTTATAATGCCCTGCAGCATTTGAGAATCACATTCAGTGCTCTGCATTACATTACCAGTATATAATTTGTATGATCATCTGGGTATTTATTCATTTCCATGTTGATCTCTCTGCATCATGAATCGTGCATGGTGATGAGGTTCTCCTACATCTGCAAATGCATCTATCCACGTTGCATTAAGTTTCCCCTGTTCGTTTATGCATGATTCCAGCCCTTATGCCTGACCAGATCATGAGTTCCGATTAATCAACGTCACTTGATCTATGTTTTTGGTGAGTAATCTGGTCGCTATTTCATGGCGAGATGTTTTTGGAATTTTCTTTTTTTCTTTTTTTTTATTTATTTTATTTTATTTAAAATTGATGGATTTTTTTTTACTATCATATCTTCCTTATGATTCTGTTATACTATAATGTCACTCCATTTGCGTTGTCTATACCTCACCTGATCGTTCTGTGTGATTTCTAGGAATTCCTCACCTTCTGTTAGCACCACACTTTCCCATATCTATATGTTTCTGCTTTAAATCTTTTACCTTACCCATCATACGTCCTATCTCCTTATATCTATCGTCCGTTCATGACATTCTCTCATCTTCAGTATCACTTTACTGTGGAATGTGACATTGATCATTCCTTTATTGTATTTCAATATGCATTGGTATGTTGAGTACGCAGTATCATCATATAATGGATTAGTTCCCCTTTCTTTTATTCTTTTTTTTAATTTCATTTTTTTTTATTAAGTTTCAATCTTACTTCATAATATACATCGTTCATTATCTGTATATCCAGTATGTTTGGAATCATTGTAAATTGGCCCATTGGTTTTTTTTTATCTGATGTGTGTTTACCAGCATCACCTACCATTTGATTTTATCAGCCTTAGATGTTTCTTTTCTTCTAAACATCCCTGATCCCACTAATTTGATCAGGGGCCAAAAATATTGCAGTATAATCCTACAGGAAATGTAGTTTTAGTCCACCCAAATGTAGATAATGAATCATGCGTTATACTAAAAGGTAATATGGGCAGGAATGATATTATTCAAGATGCAAAATGAGAAGCTAGAGACTCTGTTATGCTCATTTCTCATAATGGGTTCACCTTGCTTGATAAGAATAATACCTCTTTTTCCCCTGTGTCTGCCTTTGAATTTTGGTGGATTATTTGGGCTAATTTCTGAGACCAGATCTTTGAGTTGCTGTGGAAAGCAAACTCATATGATTCTCAGGGTACTTTATTTTTTTTTTTTTTTACCATTCGTTTTGCTGGAGTTCTTCAATTATGCAAATATAAACATCAGTTTATGTTAATCTTAAGTTCAATACTCCATTTGATCATTCATGGTCTCATGCTATGGATCTTTTATTGTTTTGCATTCCAATATGCTATCTCTTGCGTGTTATTTCTCCTTTTAATTGATCCTCTATTTTCATTGATATATTGCATTGTGTATATTTAACATCAGTTCTTCTCTATGCATGCACTTCTATGTCTTTGATTTCACTGCCATTCATGCATGTCATTAGCAATTTTACTAAAGCATTCCATCTGATCGTGAATATTTTTTTTTGAATCCTATGTATAACTCTCCACTTTACCTATTCAACATCATCAGTTTACTTGGAATTATGGATCCTGGGTTGTGGTAGGTATTAACATTTGTATATCCATCATCTTGATGTATTTTGTGGCATGTTATCAGGGCACCATAAGTCTGATCCAGGTCGGGTCATAAGTGATGAGTTTTATTTCTGAGAGTTTAGTGTGAGGGCTCAGTGCAAAGGTTGCAAGGGCTAATCCCCACTGCAAAATCTTAATAAAAACAGGAAAAAAATGGGAATTAGCGAGTTCTTCATAAGCTAGTCCCTCTCTTTAATTGGTTCTTGGATCCAAGAGGTGGCGAACAACAACAGATTATTAACCCAACATCCCTGGATCCTACTGCTAAAATCCTATTTCTGTTGTGACAAACCTAACTTTTCTGCAACGACCTTTGCATCCTCCTGTTCAGCAATTCTGCATATCTTTGCTCCTTGTTTTCTGAATTCAAGAGGCCCATCCGGGGTTGCAGTTAGTCCTGCATGGATTCATGGACTTTCAATAGTCTTACCAGGTCAAGGAATCATAGCCTTGCAGGGAATTTTACTAATGCCTAGAAAGAGGTCCTATATTTACACCCATACAAAAAATGATGGATGTTGCCTTTTCATTTAGAAGATTAGGACCTAAGAGCCTGCTGTCATTATTCAGGATTGAGTCTGCTTGTTCTGAGCCATCGTTTTGTTTCTGGACTCCTGCTGATGATGCCCAGAGCTGTGACGCAACATTTGTTAGTACATCTTGCAAGAAAGGTAATCCTTTAGTAAGGCAGGCCTCAAGCGCAGGGAGGTTTCTGGTTTGTACTGCCTCCCAATTTGTTGATTAGAAAGTCAAACTCAGGATAGCAAACTGTGGCTATACCCACCCTTCAGCCACTATCTGTAGCCTTCACATTCACATACTCCAACATTACCCACACCTCCACAGGCCATAATAGTGTTGGTTGTGGCCTCCATGTTAGCACTCATAGCAGTGACAACCACTGCTGTAGCTATCATCTTTGCATTTTGAGCAATGTTTAGCTTTGTTGAAACCTTTGTTGCACACAACTGCCACCATTTGCGGCAATGTTTGGCACTGTTGCTCCTACTATATCTTGTCATCATATGCTCCCTTAGAATAATATCATGTCCACCTGTATTGCTGCTTTCCCACAGCCACTGCCTCATTGGTTGTAGCTTACTACCACTATCATCCAGCTCCACTACTTGCAACCCATTAACTCATCTCCTTTCTCATGCCATGTATATCCATATATATAGATACATATATATACCTATATATATATATATATAACACATACATATATATATATATATATATATATATATATATATATATATATATATATATATATATATATATATGTATAAGCATATATATCATTCCCTCTGTCTTGTCATCATTCATATGAACATTTTTTAGATATCCACATGATATGTGTAAATTTTTCTTCCCTTTTCATACTAACCCAGTTGCTTTGCAGGAAACATGTGGAAAAGGCTACTATTTGAAATTGTAAACTTGATTTTATGAGTTGTAATAGCTAGACTTTAATGAGAATTTACATTTTCCTGTCTTAGATAGAATGAATGAGCATTGTAAATGTCATAAATGGCTCATTTTCATGTTTTTTTGCCTTTATTTCTCAAATTCTCACAAATGGAAACACGAATGGCACGTGCACCATTTCGTAAGAGGTAAATTAATCCTAAGTTATTGATTTACATCAACGGCCATAGTCAGGATGTAAACAAGACTTAGTGTTTTTATCTTCTATAAAATAACACTCGATCCATTTTCAAAATCCATCATATTTTCCTTAAATATTTTCTTCTTTTATCAGAATTTAACTTAAAATTAACTCAAAATATATACCAATGACCATAGTCAGGGTATATTGAGGGTTCATTTCATTTTAAATTTTATAAAAGCACCAAAATGTATTTTATTCTTCACTTGAATTTAAATGCAGTTATTACATAATACATTCAATGACCATAGTCAGGGATGTATTATGTCCTCAACCTCATTTTTAATTCATTTAAAGAATGGAATAGCTTTTCAAAATTCCAAATTCAAAATCTTTAAATTCATTCATCATTCAGGATAGAGTTGCATCATATTTTCAAAAATTCCTTTTTCAAAACCCAAGTGATTGTGAATATCGCTTCTTCAAAATTCTATTTCAAATTCCAAATCTTTCTCAATTTCAAAGTCCAAATTGACTTTGGAATTTCAAAGTCATATTCAAACTCCAAAATTCCAACCCAAATTCAAAATTCAATTTCAAAGTTCAAATTAAACTTTGAAGTTTTTAATTCATTTTCAAAATCAAAATCAAGTTTATCTTCTTATCTTCAATCATAGTTTGAGATTGATTTTTGAATCTCAAAATCTAGATCTTCCTAAAAGCTTTAAAACTCAATCTGGGTTTCCAAAACCCAGATCCATCTTCAAAAGCCCCATTTGGGCTTTCAGAATCCAAATCCGAAGTTATATCCTATTCCCAACTTGGATCCATATCTCCAAGTATCATCTCTACTTTGGATCTCGAATCCAAATCCATTTTAGGATCCAGAACCCAATTCTACCTTTGGATCCCCGATTTCAGATCCAAAATCCATTTTAGGATCCAGAATCCAACTTCACTTAGGATCTCAGATTTCAGATCCAAAATCCATTTTAGGACCCAGAATCCAACTCTATATTGGATCTTAGACTTCAGGTCCAATTCCATTCTAGGATCCAGATTCCCATTCTACTTTGGATCTCAAAATTACAGATCCAAATTTCATTTAGGATCCAGATCCCCATTCTATTTTGGATCTCAAATTACAGATCCAAATTCCATTTAGGGTCCGAAATCCAATTCTACTTTGGATCTCAGACTTCAGATCCAATTCCATTTTTAGGTTCAGAATCCAAACTTCACTTTTGACCTCAGACCTCAGATCCAATTCCATCTTAGGGTCCAGAGTCCAATTCTATCTTGGATCTCAGATTTCAGATCCAAATTCCATCTTAGATTCCAAATCTTGAATCCAATTCCATTCAAAATTTCAGATCCAAATTCCATCTTAGATTCCAAATCTTGAATTGAATTCCATTCAAAATTTCAGATCCAAATTCCATCTTGGATCCCAATTCTAAAATCCAAATCCATTTCACCCCAAAATTCAAATCCAATTCCCATTTTCAAACTCTAAATCCAGAATCCAAATTTTGATCTCAATTTAAAATCCAGACTTTTGGATTCAAATTCTACCTCGAATTCCCAACTTTCAAATCAATCTTACTTCTCAATTCTACTTTGATTTCTCACATTTTATTTTGATTTCAAACTTCAAAGTTAGAATTCAATTCCATTTTCATCTCTATTCTGATTCAAAGTCCATTTATGACTTTGAAAATTCCTTCTTTTATCTCAAAACTTCAAAATCATCTCTTTCCAAATCCAGATTTATTTTTCCAAGCTCTTGATTGTTTCCAAAAACTTAGAACTTTAAATCTTAAGTTCTAAGTTAGAAACCATTTCTTCACTACTATCATCTGATTCATCTCAGAAATACTTGGGAATTTTTCAAGACATCTTTCAAAAGAGCATACATCCTTGCATTGCACAAGCATGATTCTTTGTGCATTTAGACTTAGGATAAATTCTTAGATAATATTTAGGAAAAGCAAAAGGCATGAATTCGACCCTTGGTTCGATTACCCCTGGTAAAGGCGCCAGGAACGGTTGAACCTCGTACCCACGAGCGAATCCCGTCTCCTAGTTTTCCCGCAAATATTTTAAAAACGGAGGCGAGTTATTTTCTCAAATATTTTCAAATTAAGGTCAAGTGAGACCCCGCAAAAGAGTTCCTCTTCTCTTTTTCTCTCTTTCTTTTCTCTTCTCTTTCTCTTTTCTTTCTTTTATTCTTCTCCCTTCAAAAAGGAGGAAAATAGAGGTTAGAAAATGAAAAGAGAAGGAAGAGAGAGAAACCACAAGAGAGGAAAAATTTTGTGATGACCACAGTTTTGGCGACCGTGATGGGACCCATCTCCGTCTGGTCGAATTATCCACTTTCTAATATTGATCTTTTAATCGATAGCACGGCGGGTCATGCTATGTTCTCTTTTATGGATGAATATTCTGGATATAATCAGATCAAGTTGGCTGCTCATGATCAGTCCAAGACATCTTTCACTACTCCTTGGGGCACTTTTTGTTATATGGTCATGCCATTTGGGCGTAAAAATGTTGGAGGCACTTATCAGCGTGCTATGGTCGTTATTTTTCATGATCAGATACACAAAATTTCGGATGCATATGTTGATGATATTCCGGTGAAATCCAAAGAAGAGGAAGATCACATCGAAGCTCTCAATCAAGTTTTCAAGCGGCTCATTCTTTACAAACTAAGACTCAATCCGAAAAAATGTGTTTTTGGAGTCGAATCTGGCAAGTTGTTAGGATTTCTAGTCAGCAAAAAGGGGATAGAAGTGGATACCGCTAAGGCCAAAGCCATCATCGACATGCCGCCCCTGACTACTCTCAAAGAATTGCGTAGCCTTCATGGACGCATGCAATCAATTTGGCGATTCATATCCAATTTGGCCATGAGATATGAGCCTTTCAATCATTTGCTCAGAAAAGGAGTGAAGTTCGAATGAAGACCAAAGTGTCAGCAATCGTTTGAACGCATCAAGAAATATCTTCTCAATCCTCCTGTTTTAAAACCGCCAAAATTGGGGAAACCCCTACTACTATACATCTCAGTTAATCAAGTTGCCTGCGACGGATTCTTGGCACAATATGAAGAAGGTAGTCTGATAGAGCATGTCATTTACTATG
This sequence comes from Nuphar pumila, assembly GCF_984573655.1. Lineage (NCBI taxonomy): Eukaryota > Viridiplantae > Streptophyta > Magnoliopsida > Nymphaeales > Nymphaeaceae > Nuphar > Nuphar pumila. The sequence goes on along the minus strand of NC_143265.1, from coordinate 49,330,345 downwards.
TGAGCAAGACCTTTATTGATTATGAGAAGAAATACTCTCAGATAGAAAAGACATGCCTAGCTCTGGTTTAGATGTGTCAGAAATTAAGACACTATCTGCTGGCATCTGAAGTCAAGATTCTATCCAAATTAAATCCTCTCAAGTACATTTTAGAGCAACATTTTCTTAGCGGACGGATTGCCAAATGACAAGTCCTACTGATGCAGTATGATCTGGAGTATGTCTCCCAGCAATCTATCAAAGGCCAAGCAATTGCGGATTAATTGGCAGATTTCCCTCTAGCGAAGGATGTTAAAGTCGATGATGATTTCCTCGATGAGCGGATCTGCAATATTCAACAATCTCCAATTTAGAATTTATTCTTCGACGGTTCCAAGAATATGGCAGGCATAGGAATCGGGATTTTGCTAATCACACCAGAGAAAGAGATGATCCCCTTTTCTCTCAAACTGGATTTTCAGTGCACTCATAATATGGCCAAATATGAAGCTTTGATACAGGGTCTAAAAATTCTACAGGACTTCAATGTCAAAAGAGTGCATGCTTATGGTGACTCTTTGCTCATCGTCAATCAAGTCCTAGCCGAATGGCAAGTGAAGGATCAGAAATTACTTCCTTATCAGAAGATTGCCTCAGCTCTTGCCAACAAATTCGAAGAATTCCAACTTTTCCATATCAAGAGAGACTTCAATCAAGTTGCAGACAGTTTAGCCAATTTGGGATCCATCATGTCTTTTAAGAGCGGAGAATCTTGTCACTCCTTTGAAATTGGCAAACTTGATCAACCTGCTTTTGTCCTAGTAGAGCAGATAAACTAGGCCAAGCAAAAGAAAAAGCCCTGGTATCATGACATCAAAAATTTCATTAAGACTGGCAAATTTCCTCCAAAACTCTCAAAGAAAGAGCAACGAGCAATTCAGTGCATGTCTGCCCGATATTTTATTCTCGCCAATGTTCTTTATCATCGTAGATTCAGTTATGAATATTCTAGATGTTTAGACGAAGAAGAAGCCAAAGAAGTTGTACAAGAAGCACATGAAGACATTTGTGGTGGTCATGTTGGCTACCAAACTCTTGTCAAACAAATCATCCGAGCAAGATATTACTGGAGAACTATGCAACAAGATTGCTATCGTTTTGTGAAGAAGTGTGTTCAATGTCAGATGCATGCACCTTCCATTCATGCGCCAACGACATATTTGCAATCTGTCGTCTCGCCATGGCCATTTTCTATGTGGGCTTTTAATGTTGTAGGCCTCATTACTCCTACTTCAAATGACCACAAATATTTTTCTTGCCGCAACAGAATATTTCACTAAATGGGTAGAAGCAGTCACTCTACGCACAGTCGAAGGTCGACACGTGGTCTCATTCATCCACAAGAATATCCTATGTCGTTTCGGCATACCACATGATATTGTGTCAGATAATGGCAGTCATTTCAAGAATGAGAGGATTAGAACTTTTTGTTCAAAGTTCAGAATCCATCATCATTTCTTCGCTCCTTATTATCCTCAAGGGAATGGTCAAGCAGAGGCCACCAATAAGATTTTGATTCGAATCTTGGAGCGAACTTTGGAAACAGGACGTGATTGGCATGAGAAGATCCATGATGCATTGTGGGCGTATAGAACCACCATTCAAACTCCAACTAATGCTACTCCGTCAGAACTTGTCTACGAAACCGAAGTAGTACTGCCTCTACATGTTCAGAAACCTGCTCTGAAATTTGCATCACTTCTAGAATTACCTCTTGATCATTATCAGCAATAACAGCTAGTACAACTTGATTTGCTAGATGAAAGAAGACTCAGAGCAGCAGAGCATGCTCAATCGTATCGTCAAAGAATAGCCACACAATATGCAAAATCTATCATTGAAAGAAAATTTTGAGTCAATGATCTAGTGCTCAGATCAACGACTTATCTCAAGCACCGCCCGGGTGGCAAATGGTCACCAAATTGGGAAGGTCCCTATGTTGTCAAAGAAGCATTACCCCGCAACTCATATCGGCTCATCAATGTCGATGGGGTAGAATCATCAGATCCCATCAATGCTCGACATTTGAAAAAATTCTATACTTAAATCATGCCTTATTCTTTGTAATTCCTCCAAATTTTGTTTAATAATGGTTAAATTCTCCTTTCCCAGTTATGCTGGGGTATTTTTAAAATTTTGTTTTTATCTACAAATACCCTGTATGCAGGCAGGATAAACAAATCTCTCATTTTGCATGCATGTGCACTCATTTATATCATTTTCATATCTGCATACATCTGCATTCATTTGTATCGGTATTCATTGGCACGTATCTGCATCAAGTTCGCTACCTATTCAGGATAAGGGATAATCCTGAGACCCCGACAATCATTCTCGTTACAATTCCCAAATATTTTAAGAGCATAGGCCTCTTTCAAAAATTCAAGTCTCAAAATCCAGTGGTCGAACTGATACATTTTCAAAATCCAGTGGTCGAACTGATACATTTTCAAAATCCAGTGCTCGAACTGGTACATTTTCAAAATCCAATGCTCAAACGGGTACATTTTCAAAACCCAGTGCTTGAACTGGTACATTCTTAAAATCCAATGTCTATATTTTCAAAAACCCAGTATTCATACCGGTGTTCTTTCAAAATTGGGCACTTGTGTCAGTGTCTCACTGGTTGGCCGTGCCAATCGACCTCTTGGGTTCAGTCTTCGTGTTGATCATCCATCAAAATTCAAGTTCGGTACAGGTCAACCAATTTCCAATTTTGACCTTTGGGTCAATCAATTTCCAATTTCTAATTTCCAATTTCTAATTTCCAATTTCCAATTTCCAATTTCCAATTTCCAATTTCCAATTTCCAATTTCCAATTTCCAATTTCCAATTTCCAATTTCTAATTTCTAAGTTTCAATTTCTAATTTCTAATTTCCAATTTTGACCTTTTGGTCACTCAATACCAATTCCAATCATTTCCTCTTGCAAGAGACCCTTTGTACAGGGAGAGTTCAAGGGAGCTCGTTCTTTTCGCATGCTATCCTTTGTTCACCTAACCCCTTTTTAGGGAGAGTTTGAAGAGACTCATGTCTATGTGAACCGTTTGCAAAACAAAATTCCAATTTCATATAAGGAACCCCTAGTTCAGGGAGAGCTTTGATGGAAGTTCGCTTTTCTTGTGACCACAATTTCATACTAGGCCACTTCATCATGAAGGACCCTCTTTTCGGGGAGAGTGTGATGAACTCGCTTCTTCATGATCAATTCACCGACCTCACCATTACTGGCCCCCTTTCCATAAGAGAAGCCTAATATTAGGAAGTTTTGACGAAAGTTTAATTTCTCTTCGAAAGTTCATTTTGCAAACACCTCCTCTTCAGGGAAGAGAGGAGTAATTTCTATTTCCCATTTCTGAAACTTCTCCTTTGGGGAAAGGATAAGAAAATTTTTGTCATGAATGCATTGAGTCATGCTTCAAATGCTCGCTTTCACAAAGGATTTCAAGAAAATCTTGCCAATTTATCATTAAATACTTGTTGATTTCAAAAATCTTTATTGCATAAAAACATTAACTCAGAGTACCTTCAATATTGCTTCCGAAAGGACAAAGCTTTCGCGAAAAAGGATTCAAAATTCAAAATCTTTCAATTGGCCAACCAAAAGGATGAAGAATAAATCCTCGATATGGCCAGCAAAGAAAATTCAATGTGTTGCAAAACCATAAGTGATCGGTATTGATCGCAGTCAATAGCACATTTTTAAAGATCATTCTTGGAAAATAAAGCAGTCGAAATATCCTGGGTAATACAAAAAAATCCACTCAATCTCTATATCTCCTCAATCATCTAAGCTGCAATTAAGTATCTGCAAAAGGGATCTCTCAATTGTCGTCAAGGTGAAGACGAATTATGTTAGTTAGACCCCCAGGGCCAAAGAAGATTTGAATCATCTCCGAGATGAAGGAGTTTGTGACGGATCCTTCCAGGGAAAGTTCAAATCACCGTCAAGATGAAGGCGAATGCGATGAGCCTCCCAACAAACCCTAAAGGATATTTAATTTCTGCTATCATCAAAAGATTTCCAACCAAAGAGCCAATAACCGTCAATATAATCCCTAAGAGAAAAGAAGGATTGAAACATCTCTGAGATAAAGGAGTTTGTGACGTACCCTTCAAAAAAAAAAGAGAGAGAAAAATTAGGACATCTCCAAAATGAAGGATGATGTAATCCCCAAAAAACTCAAGAGAGCTCTAATTCTGCCAAAAAAAAAATGGGCAGAAAGATCATCATGAGAAAAGAATCCCAGGATATCAGACTGCCGAATCTGCCAAAGAATCCTCTTTAAATTTTGTGAAATTCTATTATCAATATTCTTTCACCAATTGCTTTCACAATATCAAGAATACTTTCTTTTCTTTTCATATCAAGGAAATTGATAGCTTCCTTGAAAGAAAGTCAATTGCAAGCAATTTGAATTTGAATTTTGATTCTACAAAGTTAAGCCCAGTCAGAGGTAATATTTCAGGTAGAAAAGAGGGAATATTTTTAAAACAATGTATATCACTTTCAATTATTTTGAATCAACAATAATTTTCAACAATTTGACAGCATTTTCTAGATATCCTGGCGTGAAGCGAGAGCTTGAGGTTCATCTTTGGCGCATCCTGACATCAGTTGTTATCCCTTTTAGGACTTGATAACGAGAGTTTTCAAGATTGCTTCCCTTCTTTGGTATAATTTGAGTGCCTGGGTTCTCAGATTCGCAGACTTCCCTGTGTCCCCAGTGTCCCACCATAGACAGTCCAATTTCGGCTTGAGGTTAAACCACCAATCATTTTCTCGCAAAAGGTCATCAATTTCAAAAGTTATTTAGTCTCAACAATGAGGCGCCCAAAATCAAACCCCTTTTCAATCTTTAGGGACCCCAATTTCATTCTTTTGCAAAAAAACCCTATCAGATTCATTGTGCGGAAGTCCGAAGGTTCCATCATGGGTTCTTCTTTCGAGAATCCCATCATTTCATTTCCGGGTCAGATTAAGGGATCAAACCTGAGCCTCATTTTGATGAGGTATTTCATTTCCTGGTCAGGTTAAGAGATCAAACCTGAGCCTCATTTTGATGAGGTATTTCATTTTCGGTCAGGTTAAGGGTTAAACCTGAGCCTCATTTTGATGAGGTATTTCATTTCCCGGTCAGGTTAAGGGATCAATCCTGAGCCTCATTTTGATGAGGTATTTCATTTCCCGGTCAGGTTAAGGGACCAAACCTGAGCCTCATTTTGATGAGGTATTTCATGTTCCCGGTCAAGTTAAGGGATCAAACCTGAGCCTCATTTTGATGAGGTATTTCATTCCCGGTCAGGTTAAGGGTTAAACCTGAGCCTCATTTTGATGAGGTATTTCATTTCCTCGGTCAGGTTAAGGGTTAAACCTGAGCTTCCTTTCTACATGAGGTATTTCCCGTCCCATCCAGGTTAAGGGCAAAACCTGAATCTCACTTCTTTTTAAAGTAAATTCTTTCTTCTTCATTCTCCATTTCATATATACCATTTTCATCAGGGCTAATTTCTTCATATCCAGTCAGATCCTTCTAACTGCGGCATTTTTATAGCCCAAATTTGGTGTGTTTTTTTTTGCCACTAAGCTCGTCCTCATGCCGGCTTAGTAGCAAAGAGGGGCATTCGTAAACACCCCAAAATTTCCTCATCCATTCTCAAGCAACCCTTCTCGTGTTGTGCCAACCCTATTAGGTCAGTATAGGAGTCAAACCCCAAGTCAGTTTCATAAAATCACCACTTTACCCATTTTCACTAGAAAATTACCATTTTACCCCTAGGTCATCCTAGACCCCAGTCAGTCGGAGTCAACCAAGCTCACTAGTCAGTTCAGAATAGTTAGAATATCCATCATTTCAAGCTCATCTGAGCTCACAATGAACAGACCTTTTTCATTTCTGACCATTCCTGCCAAAATGGGATCATTTCTTTAGAAATGAGCTCATTTCTCACTCAAATCCAAGCCAATTGTCTCCAAGTCAGTCATATTCCTCAGAGTCTAACTTGAGCTCACCAGAAGTTCAAGTGCTCCAGTTTCAGTTCAAAACCATTTTCAAGTGTCCAAGAGTCCATTTTAGTCCATTTCAGCTTTTTCAGTTGAAATTGAGCTGAGTTCAGTCAGTTGAGCAAGTGTTTGAGCTTTGATTTTAGTTCATCTCAATATTAGTGACCTTTGTTCTAGTTCAAAGCCAACTCAGATTCATAATTCACTTCGCTTCAGTGACCATTCCATACTGTTTCCCTAAAAATGACGACTTTTCTTGAAAATTTAGTCGGAAAGGTCAGTTGAGTCAGTGTCTGGTCAGTTCATTTGAGTTCCAAAACTCTAAAAACTAGCTCAATTCAGTCATTTCAGTTCAATTCAGCTCAAAACCTTAATTTTCAGTGTCATTCTAGCTCGATAGAGTCCAAAAACCATTTCTTGAATCATTTGGCAAATTTTATCAATTTTAACACTTTTTGAAGTGGTATAAATGCCAATCGGGGTCTAACATCCAAAATTCTTCATTCAGGGTCTGCATTTCGCATAACATTTTATATCATTCATTATCATTTCATATCGTTTCTCAGCATTTCATAACATTTCATTTCATTTTTGAAGTCCAGAACTCCCGTTTTATAATTTTCAATCCAGATTGAGTTTTAAAAGTTTCTAGAAATCAATTTCAAACCCTGGGTTTTCAAAATTAACATTTTTACCCCCGGGAGTCTAAATTTGGAAATATTTTCTCAAGAAAAACAATCTGGATTTCTTTCAAACTCAATTTTCAAAATCTACACTAAATTTGCTTCGCAATGGGGTATTAAACTTCAAAATCCGAGCTCGCTTCAAAAACTGCCAAAAATAGCTTGTTTCGTCTGAAAAAACTATTTTACCCCTCTAATCGTCAAAATGAATTTCAAAAGTGGAATTGGGACCCGCTCTGAGATGACCCGTTCATTTGGATTTGTCTTTTAATTTATATATAAAAAAAGAAAAAAAATTACCTTTTCTTTATTTTCTTCATTTTTTTATTATTTTATTTTATTTTTATTTTACCTAAGGTGGGACCCACAAGGGGGTCGACCCCCCTCGCCCCTCTCTTCCTCTCCATTTCCTTTCTTTCTTCTTCCCCTTTCCTTTTTCTTCCTTTCTTTCTTTCCTTCTTTCTATCTTCTTTTCCTTCTTTCTTTTCTTTCTTTCTTTCTTTTTCTTCTTTCTTTCCTCCTTTCTTTCTTCTCCCTTCACTCACGTACATCCCTTCCAGCCCATTCTCCTTCTTCTTCTTTTTCCTCTTCTTTCTTCCTTTCTTTCCTTCCTCTTCTTTCCTTTTCCCTTCTTTCTTTTCTTTCCTTTTTTTTCTTCCCTTTCTTTCCTTCTTCCCTTCCCTTCCTTCCTTTCCATATCTCTCCAGCCATTCACGTTACAACCCCTTTTCATTAATCAAGAAAACTTAGAGAAAGATTTGATCTTTCCTAAGCTACCAACCAAAAAAAAAAGGTACACGCTCAACCCTCTCTCTCTCATTCAGGACCTTTTTTTCTCTCTCTCTCCCAGGGTTCCCATTACACAACACCCCCACCTCTCATTACAGCAACACACAACCACCACCTTGCAGCAACACACAGCCACCTCCTTGGATGCCCATCCCAGCCACCTCCAGCAGTGCAACCACCCACTTCCAGCCGACGTCACTTCCTCCAAGACCTCAGCCATCATCTTCAACCTTGAAGGAGCCCTCCTTCAGCCAATCCAAGTTCCAACAATCCTCAACAACCATTTGCACTATCTCCTTCAAGTCTCCTTCCTTTAGTCGACGCCCTCCATTTTCTTCAACCTTGTGGCAGCCATTGCCACCATTGCTCCAAGCTTCCACCAGCAGTGTAACCACCCATCTCCAACCAGATCTCCATCTACTCCAACGCCCCACATAGTTTCATCTCTCCATTGAAACCAGTTGGTGTAGCAGCCCTTGGTGATCAGCCATCACCAACTTCCTCCTTGCAGCCGGTTGTCTCCAGCACCAACTCCTACAAGGCATCTCTCCAGTCGGTTCCAGCAACAAGGCCTCCACCCTCAAACCTCCTCCAACTTTGAAGAGGCTTCAGCCGGCACCCAACAACCAAGGTCACCTCCACGGCTCCCACAGTCCCTCTCTCAACCGGATATATCTCTTCCTAAGGTAGGATCCCTCATTGTATCGAAATTTTCATTACATGCTATGTGTTTGTTTTCCTTTCTTTTGTATATTTCATGCTTTGACTATCGAGAGAAAAGGATTCGTCCAATCAATGGATCGGATCCTCCCTTCTCGTAGCCACAAAAAAAAAAGAGAAAAGGATGATTCATATGCCCTGTTCATCTTTTTTTTTATTTTTAACATTCTCATATAGGTAACATGTGCTAGGGATCATATGTAGTTCATTTAGTTGTTTGACATTGATTCCAATAGCTTCATTAATATATGTTTTTTTTAGTTCGTAAAGGCTGATTCGGGTGTCCAGTCCAATTATAATTTCATGCTCAAAATTTTGTTTATAATTTTTGAGTTTTTCGTGATAGATGTACTTATGTATTTGAGATTTCATGTAAAAAATCCAGATTGATTTGACAACTACAATTCCATTTGAAAAATCAAATCCCAAACTAGGATTTCACACTCTCCAAAAATTTCAATTTTTGCTTTAGCAGACAAGAACCTTCGGATTCACCCTTGTGGGTTATTCAAATCGTCCCAAATAAATCACAGTAGATTCACAATGGAATCTACTAATTATCTGGAAATTTTGAGATCTTTACAAGCAGATTTGACATCTGTCAAAAATCGATTTTTTCAGCCCTTTGGGAAAATCTTGATTTTTCCTTGTCAGGGTATAGACGGACCCTAACGTGCTGTGTCCCCCCAACCTGTAGACCAAATGCAAAAACTTTCAACATGAAAGTTGTTCCTAACTCATTTTCCTATCATTTTACAAAATTTGGGGATTTTTGGAATTGTCCAATTAGTTTTCTCAGATTTATCTTTTCTGTCTGACATTCCAATATCCAGAAATTTCAGAGATTTAGGTCTTTGATAACAGTGTGCCCCTTGCCAAACTGTAACCCAAATACCACTGATGTGAAAATATGAAATTTTCCATGTTTGTTAGAGACATTTTCCCATAATTTCAGCCTTTTTTCCATCTGTCTGCTAATTTTTCCCATATTTTTTCCCGAAACTGTTCTGTTTGCCCTAAATCCAAGAGTCGCTGGATTCCAATCCGACTTGCCGGAGATGTACAGCTCCGACCATAGGTCAAAACTAAAAAGTGTAAAAGGAAAAAATCCTTGCCTTACTGTCCTCTATCACCCCATAAAATTCAGGAATTTTTTATGGAAGTTTGATATCTGAAATTCCATTTAGAATCGGCATTTTAGGCATAATTTTGATTTTTTTAAGATTTTAGCTACTTTCCATATTAAGAAAATACAAAAAATTAAATTTTAGAGCTCCATTCTATTTTTAGGGTTAGTCTAGATGTTCATACTAAATTTGGCTCAATTCCAAGTTAATTTGATTTGTATGTTAGTTTATTTTTAAATTCAGAAGCAAAAATCAAGTTAAATTTGATATTTTGTGATATTTTCGCTATTTTAGGGTTTTATTCATGTAAATGAGCATGTCATATCATATTAGGGTTAATTTTAATCTCATTTTCATTTTAATTTCTCATTTTTACAAAATTTATTTCAAAAAACCCTGGTTTCAAGGCCATAGTCATGTTATCAGGGGCATTTTGCTCATTTTGACCACAATTTTGAAATTTCAAACTCTAATTCTTCAAATTTAGATGAATATCATCATATTGCATCATATTATGTTTGATTTATTTCATTTGATTTTCAAAATTCTAAAATTTACAAAAATTCTTTCAGAAAAACCCTGATTTCAAGGTCATCAGGGGTATTTTGGTCATTTTGACCCCAATTTTGAATTTTCAAGTTTATTTTCGAAATTTATTCATTATTTATCATGTTTATATCAAAGGGGGTATGAATTTGGGTTTATATCTGAATAATATCAGATAATTTCCAATATTTTCGGATAAATTCAGAAAAACCTACATTTCTGTGCTAACATTGTTTTCTAGTTTTGCAGGAACATTCAAGAGGAAGACTTAGCCATTTTATTTATTTGTATTATTCAATTAAATGGTAAAAAAAAGCAATGTAATATTTTGAAAAAGAATTTACATTTCTGCTTAGAATAGGACTGCATTGTATACAGTTTATTTTCAGCAAAATTTCAATATCTGAATGTATCATTCATGCATATTTTTTCAAATCTACTATGGTTGACATGAATGGCACGTGCACAAGCTCTTATGGAGTTTATAAACTCGGTGGGATTTGTATTTATGGACATAGTTAGAATACGAAGAAAACCAAGATTTATGATCTTCGTATTAGCAACATTTAGCCTACACTCTTAGGCTAACTTCAAAAATGCACTGCATTTCTCAAAGTTTCAAAAGGATTTCCTAATTCATCAATTGAAATTCCCTTTCAAATTTATATTCATTCATTCATATCATTCAAATCGTTTTATTTTCAAATTCATTTTCCAATTTTAATTTCAAAAAAAAAATCAATTTTCTCAAGGATTTACCAAGTCTTTCTCAGGATTGGATTTCCTCAGAATTCTAAATTTTCAAATGAGATTTCAAAGTATTTCCCAAGTTTAAATGAAGATTTTCCAATGTTTTAAAATTCTCAAATTTCAATATCTCAAGTTTTCAGAAATCGATTTTCTAAAAAATCTAATTTTCCTGAGAATCCATTTTCCATTTCAAATGTCATTTTCCAATGAACTTCCTGACTTTGTCAAGATTTTCAAATCCATTTTCTTAGAAAAGAAATTCCAAATCTCAAAAAAAAACGATTTTCCCAAGATTCAAGTTTTCCTGAGAATTCATTTTCCAATCCAATTTTTGATTTCCAATGAAATTCAATGATTTTCCCAAGTATTTCTCAAGCATTTTCCAAGCATATTTCAATTTTCCAAGCAAACATCATATTTCTCAAACTTGCATCTTTTCAAAATCCCATAGCACAAGCCTGATTCTCTGTGCATTCTAGAAAAACAGAGCATAATTTAGATAATTTAACTTAGTCAAAGCACACAATTGATCATTGGTTCAATTACCCTTGGTAAAGGCGCCAGGAATGGTTGAACCTCATACCGACAGGCAGATCTCATTCCACAGATTTTTTTTGCAAATTTTCAAAACTTTGGTCGAGTTTGACTCGTGAAAATCGTTTCTCTCACTCTCGCAGAGGGAGGGGGGGGGAAATTTTGTGATGATAACAAAGACAGAGTCCTAGTCCGATTGAAACTCTATGATAGAGTCCTAGTTTGACTGAAACTCTAAGATTTTTGTCTTTTTTAAAGTCAGATGAGAAGGTTTTTTAAAACAAGTAAAAAACAAGAATAAAGGATGAAATCGGAATAGAGTCTTAATCAGACTGAAACTCTAAAATTTTAGCCAAAATGAAAGTTTTTGAAAGATTTTCTCAAAAATAGATGAAAATAGAAGTGAAAGGCAGAGTCCTGATCCAACGAAAACTCTAAAAAAGAGTCCTAATCCGACTGGGACTCTGAGATTTTGGCCAAAATGAAAGGAATGGACAAGGGGTAGGACTACTTCTAGTTTAAAACAAAAATGGGATTTTAAAAAAGGCTTAAAAAGGTGAAAAGATAGAGTCCTAATCTGACTAGGACTCTAAAATTTAAGAAATTTGAGAAATGAAGGAGTTCAGTAGCGACACCACCTAGATGGGTCTCATTTGAGAATTGAGATCAGTTAAAATTGAGATTAAAAATGAATCCAGGTCGCTTTTTAAGAAATTTTTTTTGAAATATAAGATCTTGGGGGTTGATAAATGGCAAATATTGATCTAAAAACCCAGGTTTTTTAAATTGATTTTGAAATTGGGTTTTAAAACTCGAATCTAGATTGAAAGATTTTGAAAAAGCTAGAGTGATGGATCTCAAAAATATCATGCAATGCCATGCAATGCAATGAAATGACATAAAATGATATGAAATGATATGGAATGTTATGAAATGATTGCAAAAGGCAAACCCTAGATAAGGAATTTGAAGTCCCGAACCCCTAGCAGAGATAAAGATTTGAACATTTTTGTTTGAAGGCAAAAATTGATGATTAAAATTGGGCCAAAATAGAGAGTAAATCTTGATTATAGGATGAAATATTTGGATTTTGATGTAAAACTTGGGCTTTGAATAGCCCTGACTCGGGTGTCGACTAGCTGGTTCTATGAAGGCTTCAGAGAGCAGGCCCTAGTAGCAAGAGAAAAGGGTTGGTAAATGAAGGTGGAAAATTTGGGATGTTTACAGATGCCCCTCTTTGCTACTATGCCGGTTGAAAGTCGAACTTAGTGGCAAAGAAAATACACTAAATTTGGGCTATAAAAATGCCCAGTTAAAAGAATCTGACTGGGTGTGAAAGAATTTGCTCGGATGATAGTGGTAGATATGGGATGGAGAATTTAGAAGAAAACTCACATCATCAGAATGAGGTTCAGGCTTGACCCTTAACCTGAACGAGAAAAATAAAACGAAGAAGAAAATTCACCTCATCGGAATGCGACTCAGGCTTAGCCATTAACCTGAATTGGGAAAAATAGAATGAAGAAAAAAATTCACCTCATCGGAATGAGGCTCAGGCTTAGCCCTTAACCTGAACGGGAAACAATAGAATGAAGAAGAAAATTCGCCTCATCAAAATGAGGCTCATGCTTAGCCCATAACCTGAACGGGGAAAAATAGAATAAAGAAGAAAATTCACCTCATCGGAATGAGGCGGAGGCTTAGCTCTTAACCTGGATGAGACGAAAAATACCTCGTGGAAGAACGAGGTTTAAACTTGACTCTTGGCCTAAAGGGGATAAAAAAATACCTCATGGAAGAACGAGGCTCCAGTTTGACCCTTAACCTAGAGGAGAACAAAAAAAATGCCTCGTGGAAGAACAAGGTTCAGGTTTAACCCTTAACCTGAAGGGAACAAAAAATAGAATCCTCAAAAGAAGAAACCATGATGGAACCTTCAAATTTTGCACAATAAATCCGAAAGGGGTTTGCAAAAAGAAGAAAATGGGGTTTCCTAAAGATTGAAAAGGGGTTGATCTTGGGCGTCTTATTGCTGAGACTGAATAGCTTTTGAAACTGATGACCTTTTGCAAAAACAATTCAGGTTTAACTCTTACCTTGAATGGGAAAAATGAAACAGAATCCTCGAAAGAAGAAACCATGATGGAACCTTTAGATTTTGCACAATAAATCCGAGAGGGGTTTGCAAAAGGAAGAAAATGGGGTTCCCTAAAGCTTAAAAAGGGGTTGATCTTGGGTGTCTCATTGCTGAGACTGGATGGCTTTTAAAACTGATGACCTTTTGCAAAAATAATTCAGGTTTAACCCTTACTCTGAATGGAAAAAATGAAACGGAATCCTCGAAAGAAGAAACCATGATGGAACCTTCGAATTTTGCACAATAATTCTGAGAGGGGTTTGCAAAAGGATGAAAATGGTGTCTCTAAAGCTTAAAAAGGGTTTGATCTTGGGTATCTCATTGCTGAGACTAAATGGCTTTTAAAATAGATGACCTTTTGAAAAAACAATTCAGGTTTAACCCTTACCTTGAACGGGAACTGTCTATGGTGGGACAGTGGGGAACACAGAGAAGTCTCTGAATCTGAGAGCCCAAGTACTCAGATTAAAAACAAGAAGAGAAGAATCTTAAAAACTCCTGTTATCAAGTCCTAAAGAGGGATAATAACAACGCCAGGATATATCAAAATGCACATCAACCTCTCACTTCATGTCAGGATATCTTCAAAAGATTATCAATAAGATAAAAAATGTAGTTGATTCAAGATAATTAAAAATAAGCACATTTGTTTGAAAGATATTCCGTCTTCTACCTAGAGTATTACCTCCAACTGGGCTAACTCCGTAGAATCCAGAATCAAAATCAAATTTATTGTTGTTGAGTTTCTTCAAGGAAGCTATCCATTTCCTTGATATGAAAAGAAAAGAATTTGTTCTCAGTATCATGAAAGCAATTAATGAAAGTATATTGATAAAAGAATTTCATATAAATAAAGAAGATTCTTGGCAATTTGGCAGTTTGATATCTGGGGTTTACCCATGATGATCTTTTTGCACTCTTTTGAGACATGGAGATTGACTTTTCTTGGGTTTGACAAGAATTTCATCACATCAACCTTGAACTCGACGATGTTCTGATTTTCCCTGGAAAGACATGTCACATACTCCTTCAACTTAGAGATGATTTGAGTCTTCTTTAATCCCCAAAATTATATTGATGATATTGTCTCTTTGATTGAAATCTCTTGATGATCTTTTACACTCTTTTGAGACACGAAAAGTGGGCTCTCTTGGGATTTGGTGATAATTTCATCGCATCAGCCTTCATCTTGGAGTTGTTTTGATTTTCCCTAGAAGGGCACGTCACACACTCCTTCAACTTGGAGATGATTCACGTCTTCTTTAGTTCCAAGAACTATATTGATAAAATTGTCTCATTGGATTGAAAATCTCTTTATGATAACAGTGATCAAATATCTTTTAGGGATTGACGGGAGGTTCATCGCATCAGCCTTTAACTCAATGATGATTTAAACTTTCCCTAGAAGGTCACGCCACATACTCCTTCGACTTGGAGATGGTCCAAGTCTCCTTTGGCCCCGGGGGTCTAACTCATCCATCAGTCTTCAACTTGACAATGATTGAGGGATCCCTTTTGCAGATAATTGATTGTAGCTTGATTAATTGGAGAGATATTGAAATTGAGATTGAGTGAATTCTTTTATATCGCTCAGGATACTTTCACTACCTTATTACTAAAAGAATGGTCCTTAAAAATGTGCCATAATTAAGATCAATATCAATTCACTTATGACTTTTCAACATCAATGAATTTTTCCTTTGTTAGTCATATTGAGGATTTTTCTTCATCCTTTTGGTTGACCAACAGAAAATAGCTTGAATTTTCTTCTTTCTTCGCAAAAGCTTTGTCCTTTTGGAAGAAATACTGAAGGTAATATGAGGTAAAATTTATGCAATAAAGATTTTGAGATCAACAATTATTTTTCATGAAAAATTGACAAAATATTCTTGGAATCCTTGGTGAAAGAAATTGATTGAGGTCTAAATGACACATCCATTGCTAAATTCTCCTCTTTTTTCCCCAAAGGAGAGACTCAGGCTTGACCCTTACCTGAATGGGTAATAAAAAATACTCCTCTCTTCCCTGAAGAGGAGGTGTTTGCAAAATGAACTTTTGAAGAGAAATTAAGTTTTCGTCAAAACTCCCTAACTCTAGGCTTCTCTTATGGAAAGGTGGTCGATTGGATAAGATCGATAAATTATCATAGAAGAGCGAGTTCATCATGCTCTCCCTGATAACAAGGTCCTCAATGACGAGATGGCCTAACAAAAAATACTGGGGGGTCACAAGGAGAACGAGCTTCCATCAAAGCTCTCCCTAGAAATAGGGTTCCTTATGTGATAATAAAAAGATTGTCTTGCAAACTGTTCACGAAACATGACTCCCTTCAAACTCTCCCTAAAAAGGGGTTCAACGAACCAACAAAAATTGCATGCAAAAAGAATGAGCTCCCTCGAACTCTCCCTGAAAAAAGGGTCCCTCACAAGAAAAATGATTGATAATTGATTTTGGGCCAATTGAGAATGAGTTCGATACAAAGGTCGAATTTTGGATGACCATGATTGGAGGATGTGACCCAAATGTCAGAAAAATGATTGACTTTGATAGAATTGATAACCCAAAGGTTGATTTGATAAAATGGGTGACCCGAAGATCTGATTGATAAAAAATTGATTGATAGAAATTGATTGATAAAAAATGATTGACTCGGAGGTCTAAAAATGATTGATTTTGATAAAATTGGTAACCCGAAGGCTTGCTTGACAAAATTGGTGACCCGAAGGCTTGCTTGACGAAATTGGTGACCCGAAGGTCAGTTTGATAGACTTGAGTGACCTAAAGGTCTGATAAAGATTGATTGACTCGCAAGTTTGAAGAATGGCATTGAGCCTAAACCCTAATGCAAGACTAGTGTTCAGATTGGATTTTAGAATAGCGACCAGTATGAAAACCGGATTTTGAAGAAGTACCGGCATGAACACTGGATTTTGAAAAAGCACCAGCACGAACACTGGATTTTAAAAAAGTACTAGTACGAACGTTGGATTTTAAAAAAGCACCAGCATGAACACTGGATTTTGAAAAAGCACCAACACAAACACTGGATTTTGAAAATGTACCAGCACGAATACTAGGTTTTGAAAATGTACCAGTACGAACACTGGGTTTTGAAAAGTACTAGCACAAACATTAGATTTTAAAAAAGTACCAGCATGAGCACTGGATTTTAAAAGAGTACCAGTACGAACACTAGATTTTGAAAAAGCACCAACATGAACACTAGATTTTAAAAAAGTACCAGCACAGAGCTGGGTTTGTAAGGAAAGTTTGAGTCAAAACTTGAGTTTTCAAAAGAAAACTAGACAAATTGGATTTGAAAGAAGATTTCAGTCGGAACTCGAATCTTCTAGACCAATTCTTGAATTTAAAAGAAGGTTCGAGTAGAGACTCGAATTTTCAAAGGAAAACTAAACGAATTGAATTTGTAAGAAAGTTCAAGTCAAAACTTGGATTTTCTAGACCAGTTCTTGAATTTGAAGGAAAGAAAATTAGATGAATTGAATTTGGAAGAAAATTTTAGTCGAAACCCGGATTTTCTAGGCCAATTCTTAAATTTGAAGGAAAAAAAATTAGATGAATTGGATTTGGAAGAAAATTCGAGTCGAAACTCGAATCTTCTAGACCAATTCTTGAATTTAAAAAAAAAGTTCGAGTAGAAACTTGAATTTTCAAAGAAAACTAGACGAATTGAATTTGAAAGAAAATTCGAGTCGAAACTCGAATCTTCTAGACCAATTCTTGAATTTGAAAGAAGGAAATTCAAGTCAGGACTCGAATCTTTCCAAGGAAAATCAAACCAAATTAGGAAGTTGGGAAACTCGAGACAGGGCTTGGATCATTGAGGGAAAACTGGACCAACTCGAAAGTTGAATTTGAAAATTGACTTGAAAGTTGGATTTTGGAAGCTCGACCAGTGCAAACTAGATTTAGGTGGTTAGAACTGGATTTAGAGAATTAGCTCAACCCGAAGGTTGATTTTGGCATGACCGACGGAAAAATGGTTTTGATAAAAGACTTGACCCGAAGGTCAAATTTGAAAAAGATTGGTGTTTTGAAAAGTACTTATTAATTGTGATGGGAGATTTTCAATCTTTGCCCTCACGATGACTTGGACAACTTCCTGGGGTCTCAGGATTATCCTTTATCCTGAATGGGTAAATAAATTTGATGCAAATTGATGCAAATGAATGCAGACAAATGCAAATGAATGGAAATAGATGCAAATGAATGTAAATAAATGCAAATGAATGGTGGAAAATTTTGTTTGATTCTGTCTGCATACATGATGTTTTGAAGTAAAGATAAATTTTTAAAAAAATGCCCCAGTGTAACTCGGGAGTAAGATATTGGATGAAAGGATAAATAATTGATATTTGAAGATCGCTCTCTAAAGATAACAATGAAAAGATTGGCAATGTGATTCTTGATGGATTTGGGAGGCACTCTTAAAGAGGTCACTCCTCATAAGCAAACATTTTGTAAAGAAGGAGAAATACAAAAGATGGCACCAAGTTATGAGGAAAATTGATGATTTTATTGATGCCTTAGAGAAAAAAATGACAAATAGAGACTAAATTGTTCCTTCAAAATGATAAAAGCAAAATGAAAAAGAGATGAGAGAACATTGGTGTCATCATCCTCTTGAGTGTCGGGAAAAGTGTTGACAAGCTAGTTGGTTGACTCTCCTCCTTGCCTTCTACAAGAAGCTTTCGGTCATTCTAATCTTTCATGATGTTTTTGAAGATGAAACAACGTTCGATATCATGCCCTGTTGCTAAGTGAAACTTGCAAATCGATCTTTCCATTTTCCCTTTGTGACAGAAGGATCAACAATTTTTGGAAGTTTAACCACTCCCTTGACCAGTATATATTAAAGGATCTTTTCGAGGGGCTGATCTAGAGGAGTAAATTCGCGATCGTAACCCAACCATCATGTTTTATCTTCTGTTGGGTGCTTGCTTTCAGCTAGGAGTTAGATTGGAAAGGCTTGGTCAGGACGACCGATTGGTCATCTTCTTCGTCCTCAATGAAGAGATTCTTGTCGATGCAATCTTGGATGATGTTCTTAATGATGAAGCAATGCTCGGTGCCATGTCCTGTTGCCCAATGGAATTTACAGGATTGTTCTTTGAATCTGTCCATAATTGCTCGGGGATCAGCGACTTTGGGCAAATGGATCATATCTCTCGTGAGCATGTATTCCAGAACACTGTCGAGTGTCCGGTCCAGAGGGGTGAACTTTTGATCAGTACTCTAGTCATTGCGCTTTATTTTTTCTTGATTTTTTTCTTTATGCTGGGGACTAGATTGGAGAGGCTTATCATTGTTGAAGAACTTTCCTTTTTGGCCTTTGAATCCCTCTGAATTGTTATCACGATTATTTTTGTTGTCTTTGTTATTGTTGGCAGAAAGAGTGAAGTGAGTCTTCTTCTTGGCAGAAGCCTTTCTCGGACTGGATTCAGCTTGCTCAGACATCATTCTAATCATCATCTTCTGAAACAATGAGTACATGTGAGGATCAATATCATCATTGGATTGCTGGCTCTGTGTGATTGTTGCAAAAAATTTCTCCTTTCTTTTTCCTTTTTAGGGGAAAGAAAAAGAAGAGAGAAACCTTTTGCAAGGTCTCACTTGACCTTTTGAAAAAGATTTATTTGAAAAAATTACTCATCTCCGTTTTGAAATTTGTGGGAAAAATGGGGAGACGGGATTCGCTCGTCGGTACAAGATTCAACCGTTCCTGGTGCCTTTACCAGAGGTAATTGAACCAATGATCGAATCAATGCCTTTTGCTTTGCCTAAATTTATCTAAGTGATTATTCTAAAAAAAATCCTCAATACACAGAATCATGCTTCTGCTCTGATGTATGTCTTTGGAAATATTTTAGAATTTTGGATTTTCCAACTGATTTTGAAATAGACTTGAAAATATCCTTTAGAAAGTGATTCAGAAATTGAACTTGTTTTGGAAAATTGAACTATGAATTCAAGTTTGAAGTGGAATTGAGATTGAAAATGAAGTTAGGAATTCAAATTTTTGAAGTTTGAAATTGTAACTAAAATCAAAATTTGAAATAAAATTTTGAGATTTGAGAGTTTTGAAAATTAAGTTCACTTCTGAAATGGAACTTGAAATTGAATCAAAATTTGAAATTAAGACTTTGAATTGATTTTGAAATTTGATTTGATGTTTGAAATCAGAATTGAACTTAGAATTTGAATTGGAAATTCAAAGTGAATTCCGAAATTTGATTCATGATTGAATTGAGAATTGAAATAAAATTAAGAATTTGAAATTGAATTTGTAGTTAAAATAGAATTTGAAATTTGGAATTTTGAAAAGAAATAAAAAATTTGAACTTAACATTTGAATTTAAAATGAAATTCAAAGTTAAAATGTGAAATTCAAAAATGTGAAGTTCATAAATAAGAATTGAAAGTTGGAATTTGAAGTAAGATTTAAAACTGAATGAAATTGAAAATAAAAGATAAATCTGCATTTGTAAATGGAAGTTGAAAAATGATTTTGAATTTTAGAAATGAAAATTGTGTTTTTGAAAATTCATTTTGAAAATCACTTGGAATTTTGAAAACAATTTGAAAGAATTTGAAAAAGATGAAAAATCATGATGCAACTCTATCTTAAATGATGAATGCATTAAAAGATATTGTTTAAAAGTTGGAATTTAAAAGCAAATTTCATTCTTTAATAGAATTGAAATAAAATTAAATTTTAATATATTCATGACTATGGTCACAAATATATTTTAATTTAATCTTCATTTAAATTTCAAGAAAGAATAAAATAAATTTTTGTGCTTTTATAGAATTTAAGCAAGATTAAATTATCATATATTCATGACTATGGCCACAAATATATCTTGATTTAATCTTTACTTTGAATTTTGATAAAAGAAGAAAGAGTATTTTTTGAAGATATGATGATTTTGAAAATGAATTATATTTTAATAGAGAATACTAATCTTAAGTATTGTTCATATTCTGACTATGGCCATAAATACAAACTTTACTTAATTTTATTTATCCTCTATTAAAGGTGCATGTGTCATTCGTGTTTTTCCATTGTTTCATTTTTGAAAGAAAGTAAAAATAAAATGCTACAGTCAATTATGAGAAATTGAAATGCAATTACATGCTCATCCATTCTAATCTAGACAGAAAGATAGAAATTCTCATTAAATGAAAGAATTACAATCTTGAATTTAAAATAAACATTGACATTTTCTAGTAAAAGTGAAGCCAAGGTCTTCTTCCAAGCTTTCTTGCAAAACAGAAAATAGCACAAAGCAGCAAAGACACGAAATACAAAAGAAATTACAAATGATTATGCCAAAATGAAATGCTTATGCTTAAACTAAAATGGAAATGCAATGATAATATGAAATGCATATGCTTAGGCTAACATGGAAATGCCTATGTTTATGATAAGATGAAAATGCATATGTATATGCCAAATGCAATGCATGTACTATATGATGAAAGGCATATGTATATGCAAATGTGATACACAGACTATATGATGGAATGCATATGTATGTGCAAATCTAATGCATATACTATATGATGAGATGCATGTGTATATGTAAATGCAATGCATATACTATATGATGAAATATATATATATATATATGTGTGTGTGTGTGTGTGTGTGTGTGTGTAAAATGCAATGCATATGCTAAATTTGAAAATGTAATGCATATGCAAAATGAAATGCAATGCCTGTGTTGGGATAATACATATATGATATGCTGAGGATGAAAGGGTACAACTACACTGTGATGAAATGCAATAGTGTGCAAGGAATGTAGTAATGTGCAGGAGATGACTAAGTGCAGGTGACTAAGTACAAATAGCCGAATACAAGTGATGTGTTGAGGTGACCAAATACAAGTACTCAATCCAATGTGGGGTGTAAGTGAAATGCAGTGGATGAAGATGCAGCTAAACCTATCAAATGTTGATGAAGGTCAAGTGGGTGAAGACCAAGATTCGATTTCAACTCAGCAAAACCTATGTTACACAGCAAATCAAAATTTTATTTCACCTCGACAAAGCATGTGTTTTAAAAGCAAATCAGAAATTTGATTTTGAATCGACAAAGCATGGCTAAATGCAAAGAGATTTGCGTAGGCAAATTGATTTCAGCAAAACTTCAATGGGTCGAGCCCACATAGCAGATCGATTGGCAAATTGATTTCAGCAAATTGACTATACAAGTCGATAACACACAACACAGTGAATCGATACAGATGAATCAATTTTTGCAAAATGATCACACAAATCGATCTCAGCAGCACAATAAATCAATATAGATGAATCGACCTATGCAAAGTGATCACACAAATTGATCTCAACAACACAGTAAATCAGGGTGGTTCTGACACAGCATCAAACAGTGGGTATCAACAACATTAACTAATAGATATAAGCACAACATCGATCGATTGATAGCACATCAAGGTGCGATGTGTAGTGACATGATATGCATATGCAGTGAGGTCCTAATGTACAAGAAGTGAAATGAATGGACAGTGGTATGAGTATAGTGAATGGTGTAGTGTACAGGTAATGTGCAGGTAATTTGTTAGCATTATCTAGCAATAGCACCAAAGTAGCAAGGAAATGGAATGGATGAACAGCTTGATCGCCAACATAAGCTTTATAAAAATTATGGAAGAATGTGAGTATAGCTCGGTCGAGCCTTTGCATTGCTTGTTTCACTATATCTCTGAGTATATAACTCAGTATCACTGATGCTTATTAACTGAAAAATACATGCGGCAAGCTCTGCATGATTTGCAACACATAGTGCTAGTCCTATTAACTCCTGAGATTGCAAAGCTCCCTTCACAGAGCCTGCAACAACGAGTTTTTCCTTTTCAAAGCTTCACGGGCAATTTCTGATTGAGCAGTTTCATCTGTTGCATCAATGAGATCCAAAAAACTCTTTGGAGAATTTTACTATTCCTTGAACAACATCCACAAGATTTTCTTGTTTAGCTGCAGCTAAACTTAGGATTTTAGTAACATCATTTCCAATATTTTCTTGCTCAATTTCCCTATTGTTGCGCATTGTCAAAAGGCATTGAAGTGCATGTTTCAAGTCGTTGCTCTGCATATCCAAATCAAATCCTAACCTCTCAGATATCTGTTATCATCGCAAAAAATTTTCCTTCCCTGCGGGAGAGAGGGGAAACGATCCTGTGAGTCAAACTCGACCAAAGTTTGAAAATTGTTTTGAAATACTCGCCTCCATTTTTTAAAATAGCGGGAAAATTTTGAAGAATGGAACTCGACCTGTCGGTACGAGGTTCGACCATTCCTGGCGCCTTTACCAGGGGTAATCGAACCAAGGACCAAATATGTGCTTGACTTATCTAAATTACCAAAATCGTGTTCTATCCTAAATGCACAAGGAATTCAAGCATGTGCTATGAAACTTTGTAAAATGTAGGTTGGAAAATATGATGTATGCTTAGAAAATGCTTTGGAGTTGGAAAAGTATTTCTAAGGCAAAAGATGGAAATTGATTTCTCAGGGAAACTCTGACAAAAGGATTTGAAAATCATAAGAAAGTTTCTGAAGATGTGAGAAAATTATGAATGAATGAAAGTCCTAGGAAAATGAAAAAAAAAATTCTCGAGAAACGATAAACTTTGAAGGGGAAAATGTTTGTTTGGAAACTCCAACTTTGCAAATTTTCTTTGTAAAATGATTGAAGATTCATAGGAAAACTCTTTTGAGAAAGGAGATCAAATCTTAGGAAATTTAAATTCTGGGAATCCTAGCCTTGAGGAATTAAAAATCGATTTTGACGCTTGAGAAGGATGGAAAATTTCATCTGAGTAATTGAAAATGAATTCTAATAAAGAAATACTTTTTTGGAAAATCGAATTTGAACATAGCTTGAGAAAGACAGACTTTGAAAAGTTTTTAGAGCATCCTTGAGGAATCAATTTCTTTGAGATGAAATTTTCTTGAGAAAAGCATAAGAAATGTACATAATTCCATGATACAAATTGAATGAATGAATGCACTTTTATGAGGATATTTAGAAACTTTTCAGAGAGATTCATTGGAAAATGTGTATTAAATCAAAGTAAATTCTTTACATATTCTAACTGTGGCCGTGAACATGTTTAGAATTTAATTTATTTAATTTCACAATATTTTGCAAAATGAAAATATGATGTGATTTTGAAAAAAACCTAATAGTGTAGACTCAATGTGGCTAATGAGAAAATAGTAAATTTGGGATTCGTCAGTATTCTGACTGGGGCAAAAAATATGGAATCCTCTGAGTTTACTAACTCCTTAATAGCGAGTGCACGTGCCATTCGTGTTCATCCATGGTGATTTTCAAATAAAATACATGAATCACATAATCAGGATATTACAGAAATAAACTATATGATATGCGCCCTAATCTAAACAGTGAAGTAAATCTTATTTCAAGATTACACTTAATTATTACATTTTTGACATAAAGCAAAATGACAGAAAAATAAGAAAAAGGAGAATCCAAAGAACGGGCATCTTCTAGACTTTTCCTGCAAGTATGAGTTAGCACAAGAAATGGAAATACAAGATATACAGAGAAATTGAAAACACCACATTTAAACTAAAATGCATATGATTGGACCTATGTTAATGACGAGATGCATATGCAATGCCTAAAGCTTATGCCTATACTAAATGAAGGATGTCTAAGATTATGCCTTATGAGAAATGTGTATGATATGATGGAGTGGAATAGAGGATGCATAAGATATGCCTGATCAGAAAGTGTATATGATATATGTGTGATGAAATGCTTATGATGTATGGGAAATATGGAATGCATATGACGTGTATGAAGGGCTAGATTTAGGCCAAATGATGGAAGAATATACATATATATACAATGCCTACTAAGTATAATCCTCACCTTAGTAAGAAGATGCTTATGAAAGAATGTGTATAATAAACTAGATGATATGTTGCTGAAGAATTTACTGACATCGTAAGAAATATAGGATATATTACAAATATATTGGCTAATATGATATAAAAGATCACAAGAGATATCATGAATATGCAAAGCAAAACATGGAGATGCTTTAATGGCTGTACAAATGCATTCTTAACATTTTAATATACAATGCAGAAATGACATTGATATGCAGACATAACTACCTGTCAGTATACTAGATGTCACTATATAGTTTGTTATACCAATATTTGGCAAATCAAGGAAATATTTGTATATTTTACAGTAAAAAACCCCATGGCTGAATCAAGAACATATCACTTTTGACACCGCATATTTCATTTTACTCCTATATGAAGACTTACAGTTGAACACAGTGAAAACCAAAGTTTGTTACTCTTTTCTTTTTTTTTTATTCCCAGTTATCGGTTTGATTCAGTCATTTAGATGAACTGAAACAAGTTGGCGATTCAGGGCGTTAACCGACTACAACGAATAGTGCAGGTAGGGCTAAGACGAACGAATATTGTACAAGGCAGACAGAATATAAGGGTAGTTGAGTGTGTTATATGAGGTACAACACTGGATGCATCTATGTTGTTGACGCCACAGCTATGGTAGAAGGTACTGGTGGGTCTGAAATCATGACTGAAAATGTTGTATAATAAGCATACAGGTGCATATATATGGGACAGTGAAATATTATAAGGAATAATAGGCTAAAATGATACATGTGATAGAGGGTATAGTAGAGTGAATATGAGAATCTGTAAGGACTTATAGATGATGCTGTGAAATGTGTAACATAATGAAGGATTAACAAAACTGCCATGATAAATGTGATGGAAAATGAGTATACTGTATATGAACCAAGTTGTTAACGGGCTCGAATTCAATCCATTTGGTACATATGCTAGGGTGATTGAATGCAGGTGGGTATGATACCAACAACTGAAATAGATAGTCTATAAATATACCAATAATATAGATATTAAAAGGATGCTACAGGGAATAGAATACATACAGGTAATACAAATCAGATTATAGGTACTGAGATGAATGGATCAATACAACAGGCTTTAAACATAAATTATGCTCTTTAATGTATTTTAAGCATATCTATATAGTAAATAAAGTAATAATGTATCATATTTACATGCCATATCTAATACAACAGATGCAGAGAACAAGCTATGTAAAATGAGACGTGTGCAAGGGAAGAACATAAGATGCAAATGCAAATGAGCATAAATGACAAGAAATGAGGTAAATGCAAGGATGACAACATGCTAAAAATATACAGTGATGAAGCTTCTAACTATTGGGGAATGCACAGGTGGCTGGTGGGTATTGCTCAAATGAGTTACCAGCTATAGATTAGTTTCTGCAAACTGCTTTTGGTGGTTAACCATCAAGGTATATCATATCATGCCGAAAGCTTTACCATGCATACATACATTTGCTGGCACTTTTTATGATAAATCAAGGTGATCCTATAGCAATTTGAGATGATTCTACATTATGCAGCTAAATTTTGAAAATGCAGGCAATAATATGATGGCACATAGTGAAGATCAAATGCAACTGTGTGCTTAAGGTGGAAATATGACAAGCGATATGCTAGTGAACGAAATTGAGATACAAGGTATTGGATGTGAATAGCCGTTATGACATCATGATCACAATATTTAGGGGAAATGTGAGATGCAAAAGTAAAATGGGAAAAGTGATGTGCAGGAAATTAGCAAAAACACATAAAATAATAAAAAAAATCTAAAATGATTGGATACAGAGTTAACAAATCACTACTATGAATGAGATTGTGCAAATGAGAAAGATGTTGTGCCTAGGTTAGTGGCACTTATTTGTTGTACGATCAGTCCTCATGGACATCGTTTGATATAATAACATACAGACGCCCTTCTCAAAACTATATGGGTATGCAGAAAACAACGAGATACAGGTGAATTAGGCAACATTATAGTTAAATAGAAAACATGTATAAAAAAAACAGAGGAAGACTTGTGAATATGGTAAGACAGAAGGTGATGCCACATGAAATCTCAGTCTCTGCATGTACAGAGGTTGAATAAAATCCGATATTTCTTGTAATAAAAAATCTTCAATAACATTAATGAAATCGATGGTATGCAATGTGAGAAGACAAACATATGAGTCTGAAAATTTTAAAGTAAAAAGAAAATATTGTCCCATGAGGCTTATAATTTTGAAACAAATTAGGTAAAAACGTTATGGGAAAGGTGATGATTCAGCTAAAACCTGCTCTTCAGAGGGATCGATGATGCCATTGTGAGGCATCACCGATCCTCGATGCATGAAACAACCATGGATATATATCACATCAATAAAAATGATGAATTTACAATGCATATGACATGAATGTGAGGCTCAATTCACAGAAATTGCAAACGTAAAACGACTCATCACCTGATTTCTTAAATTGTACACCTTCCAGATGTCGCCTCTTGAAGACCGACTTATTGAGAGAAAGAGGCTCAATGCTCAGGATCGACTGCAGGAAGGGGGCATTTCTTCTGTATACCTTACTGATTTGATGGAGTTCCTTGATTCTTCGGTAGAAGGGGGATAGCAATAGGAAACTGTGAGGGGAGAATGAACGAGAAAGGAGAAAGAGCCCAGGGAAAATCGGGGGAGTTCAAGAGATAGGGAGAGAAGAAAGATCGAAAATCCTGATCCTCCCCTTAAGATCAAAGAAAGACCCCCATTTAAAGATCGACGCCCCTCTTTCTAAAAAAAAATTCGGAAATTTTCAAAACTCTTGAACTGAATTTTGAAAAGATTTGAAAATTTTAAATCTGAATTTTGAAATATTATGAAAACTCGTTGTTTGAGAGGGGACGACTCTTAGGTTTTTAAAGATTTTGGTTCATTTACCTAAAGTTTAGGTAAAGTAACCATTTTTTTTTAAGGAGGGTTCGACTGTGGAGCCATCTAGGGCTACCTTTATTAAAAAAATAAATGAAGAAAATAAAATTAAAACGAGTAAAACAGGAGGTTTTAGGGTGCTGCCACCTCAGCCGGATATTAAAAGTGCTATAGAATCGAGGCAACGAGCACTAGACGGGGAATGAATAGTGCTTTTAAATAGCGTCTTTGGAATTTTGACGGATTGAGAGATTCACAAGACAATCATACAAAGAACACAAAAATTTATCCTGGTTCGGTCTTTTCCGACCTACATCCAGTCCCCAAGCAAATCCCGCTTGAGATTTCCACTATCAACCTTGTGTAACTACAAGATCATACACAGACCAAATCTGGTCCCACTTTCAGTAACATACCTACTGAAAGCAAACAACTCATTTAAACCAAGGAGTCCTTTCCTTTTACAGAAAAATGAAATAAGTAACAACTTACAAACAACCTACGAGCCCTTCTTATAAATGCAAATGAGATGTAATTGGCTTTTGAGGTTGTTGAAATACTCAACTCACAAATTTACTATCTCTCAAAGGAATTTGAGTGAAAAACTGAAGTAAAAAATATCAAGTGAGTGAAAAAATGAATATGAGTGAAAAGCAAAGAGTAATTCAATGTAATTCGATTGGATTATAGTGATTTTGAGTATGCAATGCACTCATGTTTATAGTTGAAAGATTCCATACGTTGAGGGTATGAAAAGGTGTCCAAACAGTCAATTTTGAACGATCAAAATATTTGAAAAATGAAAATACACGCCTTTTAAAAGTTATAGAAAAAATGACAAAATTAGTCGACTGAAACAGTAGTTAGTCGACTGATAATTAACTATTAGTAAAATGACAATTATCGTTAGTCGACTAATGTGTTTATCAAGCCATTTGAAAATCTGAAGTTTTGAAACTTAGTCGACTAGAGAAAAAATTAGTCGACTGATAATATCATCAGTAGACTGAAAAATCTTTAAGTCGACTGCTGCAAAAAAATTTTGAAAATACATATTCTGTTTGGTCGACTGCTGCTAATTTTTTCAAAAAACACATGTTTAGTCGATAAAACCTTCGGTCGACTAATTTGACAAAAATGACATTTTGCTTAGAAATTTTGGCGCGAAAGGATTAGTCGGTTCGTGAGTCTATTGGTCGACTAATAAACATGAAAAATTAAGTAAAGAGTTTTCTAAAAAGATTTTCATGAAGGGTTCTTTTAGAAAAGTTTTTCTAAAGACTTTTTAGGTGAAATGCAACCGAAATATGCACTCTAAGTAAGGATCTTACAAGAATCTAAGACTTTTAATGAATTTTACATTTGCACACTAGTCTTCAAAGATTCTTCATCGAGTTTTTCAATTCTTGCCATCTTTCTTCATTGCCTTAGCTTAAATGTTGTTGATTCACTTGTTTATCATCAAAACCTTGTACTTGAAGTATCATGTACGGCTTCATTGTCGTAACAATCTCCCTCTTTTTGATGATGACAAACTAGTCAAAGATGGAGCATTTAGATGCATTAGATGGAGATTTTACTCCCTCTATCAATATGCTGCAAAACATAAGAAGTTAATACAATCAAAGCACATATATCACATATTGATTGTTTTGCATTTCCATCATTACTTCATGTATTTCTAAAACTTTTTCATGAATGCAATTTCCATGTTTGTCCTTTTCTCCAATTTCCATGCATGTGTCTTTGTCTCATGCAAGTTCTATCTTTTTCTCCCCCTTTTGTCATAAGCAAAAAGAGTAAGGGCAGAGATAGCAAAATGCAAATTCAAGTTCAAAATATTACAACCCATAAAGTATCAAAGTTTAGTAAGGACAGTAAACAAAGATCAAGAGAAGTGTTGCTTGATCATCTCATTGAGTTCAGCAATATCTTTCTGAATTGAAGAAAGTTGTTGAGTCACATCTTCACGAAAAGTGTGTTGATGCAGCTCCAAAGCTTTCATTCTCTGCAAAATTTCATCATTGTCTTGACTAGTAGAGAATTTCTTTCGTTTTGCTTGAGATGAAGGTGTCACAAAAGATGGTGAGGGTTCAGAGAGTGATGGTTCAGATGGTTCAATTTGATCAAAGTTTAAAGGAGGCAAATATTTGATTTTCATTCGTTTAAAAATAGTTTGATCAAAGAACTCCTTTTGTTCAATATATTTTTCATTGGTTAGGGGTACTTTGAAATATCTGAAAATACGAGTAAGAAGACATCTATACAGAAGAAAAGGTTTTTGTTTCCACAAATTAGTAAAATACACGTTGGCCCAATTTACAAAAAAAAATTCAAATAAGACATAAAGAGATGTAGAGAGATCTGTGAATAGTAATCAAAAGATTCAGTTTTAGGTAGAACATTGTGGGCAAGAATTCGTCCAGCAATGCGAGTGCGAGTTTGAAGATTGGTATTTTTGAAAGAAGAACAATGAGGTGCATCGGGAAGAAGAATTTGTTCAAAAATTCTTTCATCATTAAGTTCAATAGTATTGAAAAGAGTTTTCGAAGGTGGAATATCTAGGATTTGTCCAAGCAGTTTAGAATCAAACTCAATTTCAACATCGCAAACAAGAGAGGAAAGAAATCCAGTTTCATGATCAATTTGTAAATTAGTGTAAAACAAGTGGATCAGAAAAGGATAATGAAGGGGGTCTGCACCTGCGTCAAACAAATGTGAAATACTTGGGAATAATTCTCTTATTTTGTAACGAGAAAATAGGTGAAACAAGACATTTTGACCTGGTAAAATAGGAAGTGCAGAAATCGATCCAAAAGTATCATACAAAAGAGGATTTTGAGTAGTCTAAGAGAAAATCCATGACGTGCTTGTAGTGTAGATGGAGGGGAACCTTATGCCGATGCTGTTTTTTGACGAGGCATGGTTGATAAGAACGAAATAGATTAACCTGTCAAAAAGAATCGCAGTTGCAGGGAGTGGTTGATCAACACAGTCGTTGAGAGGAACAAGTGGAGACACTGTTGATGTTGGCTTCCAAATGCTTTAAAAATGACATCCTGTGGGAGGAAGATATTGTTCGGCGTCATGACGGATAACCAATGCAATAGAAACACTTTGTGCGATGCGAACGATGTACCTTCTATGATCAAGGTCTCTGGTAGTGGCCAAAACAATCGGCAGTAACAACCCACCGAAAGGGATGTCGAGTTTTCACAGATTTTAGGCAAGAGGGAAGAGGCGAGGAGGAGTTTGTCTGCTACAGAAATAGAAGATGACACGGTGGATGACGGCAGGTGAGAAGAGGTTGTTGCAAGCGTCGTTGGCTGAAGAGGCACCCTATCACGGCAAGAGGATTCCGGCGAGGAGGAGTTCGATCGGCACTCTAAGGGTTTTTGGAGAGATAGAAGAGAGAGAGAGAGAGGGTTTTGTTTTAAGAAAAGGGGAAAACAGACAGGCGTAAAAAAAATGAAATGGTGCAATTTTTAAAAACAAAACGAAGGGGTATCGGGTTCCTTCAGTAAAACTTTTTAAAACATCAGTCGACTAGAAGTTTATTGGTCAACTAAAAAGGTGTGTTTTTGAGATTTTTTCAAAAACAGTATTTTTAAAAATGAATTTTATAAATCTAAAAATGAGCAAATGCCTAGTTCTCTCCTAATTCTCATAAAATCTTCATTTTTAAGTGGTTTAGTGAAGATATCGGCATGTTGTTCATTAGTGGATATAAAATTTAAAGAAATGTCTCCTTTTAACACATGATCTCGTAAGAAATGATGTCTAACTTCAATATGCTTAGTTTTTTAGTGTTGAACATGATTTTTTGAAAGATTTATAGCACTAGTGTTATCACAATAAATAGTTGTTGTGGAGTAATTCAAACCAAAATCTTTTAAGGTCTGTTTCATCCATAGTACTTGTGAACATGCTAAACTAGCCGCTATATATTCTGCTTCAGTTGTTAAGAGTG
This sequence comes from Nuphar pumila, assembly GCF_984573655.1. Taxonomy (NCBI): domain Eukaryota; kingdom Viridiplantae; phylum Streptophyta; class Magnoliopsida; order Nymphaeales; family Nymphaeaceae; genus Nuphar; species Nuphar pumila. The sequence goes on along the minus strand of NC_143265.1, from coordinate 49,299,145 downwards.
ACACTAAATTTTGCTTTTTACTAAACCAAGAGACTAAGGAATTTTCTAAGAAATGACAAGTTCCGCTAGTACTCTTGCGATCAAATTTACTTCTTGCAAAATCTACATCACTATATAAAACTAAATCAAAGGAAGATGTTTTTGGGTGAATCAAACCAAAATCTGAAGTATCTTTCAAGTAACAAAGAATTTGTTTTACTGCAGTTAAATGAGATTCCTTTGGATTAGCTTGAAATCTAGCACACATACAAACACTAAACATTATATCAAGTCGACTAGCAGTTAAGTATAATAGAGATTTGATCATACCTCTATAGAGCTTAATATCTACATTTTTACCATTTTCATCTTTATCAAGAGAAGTAGTTGTGCTCATAGGATTTCTTCTTGATTTCAATGAGTCCATCCCAAATCTCTTAAGAAGTTCTTTTGTATACTTAGCCTGGTTGATGAAGATTCTTTCTTCAGTTCGCTTTATTTGAAGTCCAAGGAAGTAGTTTAATTCGCCCATCAAGCTCATTTCAAACTCTTCCTGCATAGCTTTAGCAAATTCTGACCAATGGAAAAACTAGATTGTTCTATAAAATTTTGTAGTCTTTCATACCACACTCTTGGTGCTTGTATAAGTCCGTACAAAGCTCTTTTTAATTTGTAGACTTTTTCTGGATATTTCTCATTTCCAAAGCCTGGAGGTTGCTCTACATAAACTTCTTCATTGATATGTCCATTTAAGAATGCACTCTTGACATCAATTTGATATAACTTAAAATTCATGTAACTAACAAAAGCAAGCATCATTCGAATTGACTCCAATCAAGCCACTGGTGCAAAGGTTTCATCAAAATCTATGCCTTCTTCTTGATTATAGCCTTGTGCTACTAGTCTTGCTTTGTTTCGAATGAGTTCGCCATTTTCGTCCAGCTTATTTCGGAAGACCCATCTTGTTCCAATTACTAGATGATCCTTTGGTCTATCAACTAGATCCCATACATCATTCCTAGTAAATTGGTTAAGTTCTTCAGACATGGCCAAAAGCCAAAATTCATCATTACTGGCTTTATTGATATTCTTTGGTTCTATTTTAGATATGAAAGCAATATTTGCAATATATTGCAATTGCCTTCTAGTTTGAACACCACTCTTTATTTCTCCAATAACTTGTTCATGTGGATGATTGGGAACTTCTTTCCAAACTGGTTGAAGAAGAACATTTTCTTGAGAATTACTCTCTATCAAAGGTTCTTCTTGAAGTATGACTTCTTGTCCTTCGCTTAGAGGTATAACCTGATCACAATTCTCATCAAATGCAACATGTAAAGATTCTTCAATGCAAGATGTTCTTTTATTAAAAACACGATAAGCTTTACTTTTAAAAGAATATCCAAGAAATATTGATTCATTTGATTTTGAATCAAACTTATCAAGATTATCTTTGGTATTTAACAAGAAGCATTTACTACCAAAAAAATTGAAATATGAGATCTTTGGTATACAATCATAATACAATTCAAAACATGTTTTATGTAAGATTGGTCAAATAAGAACATAGTTTAAAACATAACATGTTGTATTTATTGCTTCAGCCCAAAAGTAGTTTGGTAAATTTTTATCTTGAAGCATGGTTCTAGCACATTCTTGCAAAATTCTATTCTTTCTTTCAAAAACTCCATTTTGTGGAGCCGCTCTAAGAAAAGCAAAGTTGTGAGATATACCATGTAAATAACAATACTTTAGAAATGATTCATTTTCAAATTCACCACCATGATCACTATGAATTTTAATAATAGATGTAGATTTTTCATTTGTAATTCTTCTACAAAGTTTGAAAAATTCAGAAAAAGCATCATTTTTTCTTTTTAGAAAAATCACCCATGTAAATCGAGAATAATCATCTACTATAACAAAAGCATACTTGCTACCATTCAAACTTTGAGTTCTAGATAGTCCAAATAGGTCTAAATATAAAAGTTCAAGAGAACGTTTTGTTGAAACTGTATTTTTTGCTTTAAAAGAACTCTTGATTTGTTTACCCATTTGGCAAGCATCACATAAGTGATCCTTCTTATATGGTATTCTAGGTAGGCCTCTAACAAGATCATTCTTGGATAACTTGAAAATAATTTTAAAGTTAACATGTCCAAGTCTCTTGTTCCATAACCATTGAATTTCATTTGAAACAATAAGACATTTTTCATTAAAAGTGGGTAACTCATCTAGATAAAGTTCATACACATTGTTCCTTCTTTTATCTTTAAAAATGATATTTTTAGATTGAAAATCAGAAATTAAGCATAAATCATGTTTAAAATAAACAAAAAAACCTTTATCACATAATTGACTAATGGATAATAAATTATGCATTAAACCATCTACTAAAAGAACATTTTCTATCAAGGGAAATTTTGGATTACCAATGTTACCGATACCGATTATTTTTCCCTTGTTATTGTCACCAAAGGTGACGGTTCCTCCATCCTTACTTTGGAGGGTGGAAAATAACTCCGGCCTTCCAGTCATATGTTTGCAAAAACCACTGTCCAAGATCCATTTGCTCCTTATTTTGTGTACCTACAACAAAATTAGAAGACAAAGCATTTGACCCCTTTCTATTTTTTAATCCATGGGAGTTAGTCTTATGAACCCATATCCATTTGGATTTTGGTTTCCTTTGATAATAAATATTCTTTCTATAAAAAGATTTAGCATTTCTAGAGTAATCATGTCTAGGCTTATAAGTATTATAAGTTTCATGATTAGATGCATTTCTATTATAACTAGAAATTTAGTTCTTTGAACAAATGGTTAAGAATATTGTCTTTGATTCTTCACCACATAGTTTGGTCTATTTTGAGTATCAAAGAAGCTATATCCCAATCCAGTTTTATTAACTGAGCATCTTTGAGAACCAAGAAGTCTTTCTAGATTTTCTTGTCCACTAGTGAACTTGGTCACTATAGAAAGAAGATCATTTGACTTTTCTTTCAAACTTGATATTTCTTCTTGTAAGAGATTGGTTCTAATTCTAATTTCTTTTATCTCAAATGTTTGACAAGAGTTTTCCTTCTTGAGATCTTCTATCTCTTGAAGTAACACTTTGTTTTGAGAGTCAAGAGTTGAATTTTCAGTTTTTAACTCTTTGTTTTTAGAATTTAGACTCTTAAATTTAGCATATAAATCATTAAATGCTTCTAGTAAATCATCATATTCAAATTGACTTACTGAGTCTTCTTGTGCTACAAAGCACATGTTGGCGACTTCTTCATTTGATTCTTCAACGGAAGAGGAGTCACTATCATCCCAACATACTTGAAATGCTTTTTTCTTATTGAATTGGTCCTTGGTCTTGATTTTGAGAAGAGGATAATCTTTCTTGATGTGTCCTGCCTTTTTGCAGTTAAAGCACTTGACTTCATTTGGATTGAAAGAATCTGTTTTCTTTACCTTTCTTTGAAATATTTCCTTTTTGATGAATCTTTTGAATTGCCTTGTAATAAGGACAATATCTCCATCTTCATCTTCTTCTAAATTTTCAGAGTCAGAAATAGCCTTAAAAGCAAGAGATTTCTTCTTGGGTTCTTCTTCTTGTCTGTCTTGAAGTTGAACTTCATATGCCATTAAGTTACCAACCAAATCTTCAAGAGTGAGAGTGTTTAAATCATTTGCTTCCTCTATAACTTTGGTTTTTCTCTCCCATTCGAGAGTTCAACACCTTAGAATTTTTCTGACTAAATTCACTTGTGAATATTCTTTTCTAAGGGATTTTAGAGTGTTAGTAATATTGGTCATTCTAGTTGTCATGTCCGATATAGATTCATTTTGTTTCCTTTTAAACAATTCAAATTTATAAACTAAAGAAGCAATTTTAGATTCCTTTACCTTTGACGTACCTTCGTGAGTCACGAGAAGAGTATCCAGATTTCATTTGCTGTAGAGCATTGAGAGATGTGATTGAACTCTACCTTGTCAATAACACAATACAATGCATTCATAGCTTTGGCATTAAGTGAAGCAGTCTTTTTTTCTTCATCAGTTCATTGACTGAAATCAGTTGATGGCATTTGGTACTTTTCTGAAACAACTCTCCAAATTTTGAGATCCATGAATTGTAAGAATATTGTCATTCTCACTTTCCAGTATCCATAATTTGTTCCATCAAAGAGAGGAGGACGAACATAGAAGCATCTTTCTTTGTGCTGAGATGATGTTGTTGCCATGCTAGATAATGGTAAGATCAAAATATAGCTAACCTTGCTCTGATATCAAATGAAAGTGCTATAGGATCGAGGCAACGAGCACTAGAAGGGGGGTGAATAATGCTTTTAAATAGCGTCTTTGGAATTTTGACAGATTGAAAGATTCACAAGACAATCACACAAAGAACACAAGAATTTATCCTGGTTCGGTCTTTCCCGACCTACATCCAGCCCCCAAGCAAAACCCGCTTGAGATTTCTACTATCAACCTTGTGTAACTACAAGATCATACACAGACCAAATTCGGTCCCACTTTTAGTAACATACCTACTGAAAGCAAACAACTCCTTTAAACCAAGGAGTCCTTTCCTTTTACAGAAAAATGAAATAAGTAACAACTTACAAACAACCTACGAGCCCTTCTTATAAATGCAAATGAGATGCAATTGGCTTTTGAGGTTGTTGAAATACTCAACTCACAAATTCACTGTCTCTCAACGGAACTTGAGTGAAAAACTGAAGTAAAAAATATCAAGTGAGTGAGAAAATGAATATGAGTGAAAAGCAAAGAGTAATTCAATGTAATTCGATTGGATTGTAGTGATTTTGAGTGTGCAATGCACTCATATTTATAGTTGAAAGATTCCATACGTTGAGGGTATGAAAAGGTGTCAAAACAGTCCATTTTAAACAATCAAAATGTTTGAAAAATGAAAAGACATGTCTTTTAAAAGTTACACAAAAATGGCAAAATTAGTCGACTGGAACAGTAGTTAGTCGACTGATAATTAATTATTAATAGACTGACAATTATCGTTGATCGACTAATGTGTTTATCAAGCCGTTTGAAAATCTGAAGTTTTGAAACTTAGTCGACTAGAGAAAAAATTAGTCGACTGATAATATCATCAGTAGACTGAAAAATCTTTAAGTCGACTGCTGCTAAATTTTTTTGAAAATACATGTTATGTTCGGTCGACTGATAAAATCATTAGTCGACTGCTGCTAAATTTTCCAAAAAACACATGTTTAGTCCGATCGACTGATAAAACCTTCAGTCAACTAATTTGACAAAAATGACATTTTGCTTAGAAAATTTGGCGCGAAAGGATTAGTCGGCTAGTGAGTCTGTTGGTCGACTAATAAACATGAAAAATTAAGTAAAGAGTTTTCTAAAAAGATTTTCATGAAGGGTTCTTTTAGAAAAGTTTTTCTAAAGACTTTTTAGGTGAAATGCAACCGAAATATGTACTCTAAGTAAGGCTCTTACAAGAATCTAAGACTTTTAATGAATTTTACATTTGCACACTACTCTTCAAAGATTCTTCATCGAAATTTTCAATTCTTGTCATCTTTCTTCATTGTCTTAGCTGAAATGCAGTTGATTCACTTGTTCATCATCAAAACCTTGTACTTAAAGTATCATGTACGGCTTCATTGTGGTAACACATATGAATTTTTCATTTTTTTTTGAAATAAAGTTTGCTTGATTTTCTATGTAGGGAGCTTTAGTGTGGCACCACCTATGTGTGAGCCCACTTTGTTATTTTGTAAAATAAATAAAATGAAAATTTAAGGAGAAAAATTATAGATTTGCGCCACCTCAGGGTGTACCCTGCGTGAAATCAAAATTTGAATAAGAGAAATAAAGGGAATTCAAGTGTGACACCATCTTAGGGTGGGTTTCACATCATTTATTTATTTGAAATAAAAGCAAAACCAAAGTAAAAATATAAGTAAAACTCTTTTTTTGAAATTGTTTTATAAGACTAGACTAATTAGAAAATACGAAGCAAAAATTGGCTTAATTGCAAAAGTTTAGAAGAAAGATGGCCCCTTAGGGAAAAATAGTAAAAGTGTAGAGATTTTGTAAAAAAATTAAAAGTCTTTTTGCAAAAGTTGAAACAAAATCTCTAAATTTAAAGCTTCATCACCTTCTTTCCAACTGACGACATTTTAAAAATCAATATTAAAAACTATCCAGATTGTTTTCCTGAGAAAACTTTTTGTAATTTGGGGTCCTAAGGGTTAAAATGAGAGAAATTGGCAATTTTGAAAACCCAAGGATTTGAAATCAATTTTAAAAGAGTTAAAATTCGAATCTGGATTGACAGTTTTGAAAATCAAGAGTTTTGGATCTCGAAATGATATGATGTGTCATGAAGTGATATGAAATACTTATGTGATGATATGCAAAGACGTCTTATGAAATGTAATTCTGAACCAGGAATTAGAGATTCCAGTCTTTTATCAAGAGTAAGAATTTGAAAATTTGTGATTTGAAGATGTTCCTGAGCCTAAATAGAGAAATTTTGAGAATTGGGAATGAAATCTGGACTTCTGCGGGGTCCAAGCTCAGAAAATGACCCTTTTTCCCTTCGGTGATCCAAAGGGGTGGTTCGCAATAATTGGTGGAAATGTCGGGGAGGTGAGTAAAAATTTAGGGTGTTTACAATATCCCAGGCAAGTGAAGTTCTTCAGTTGCATAACCCATCCCAAGCATGAACTGTGCCAAATCATCATGGTGCTCTTGAGCAAGCCTACTTGCATGTTTCACAACACTAATTGCATCCCCATAAGCAACAAGGCAACGACAAAGAATACCAGGATGGACGAGTGCTATTGCATGAGCACACATGTACCTTCAAATTGCAAAATTGTGAAGTGAACAGATGTTGATGCTCTATTGAGCATCCTCAGGTGATAGGGTTGGAGCAGTAACTGGTGATGGGGATGGAGCTGGGGACTGGAGCACTAGTAGGTGAAAGAATTGGAGCACTAACAGGTGATGGGGATGGAGTGCTGATGCTATGCTTGGTGCAAGTGAGATGCAGGATGAATATGTGCAGATGCTCATGTACAGGTAGTGCTAATGACTAAAAATGAAAAATGTTGAGTGACTTTAATGTAATGTGCAAATACTTATGTCAAATAAGCATCAAGGCCTATCAATGGAAGGTGGAGGAAAATTTCTCAAAGATTTATAATGATATCTTGACCATTATTGATGAGCATCTAATTCCTTCATTTGGGGCTGGAGAATCCACTGTATTTTATTACAAAATGAAGGGTGATTACTACTACTTGCAGAATTCAAGGCTTCCTTCAACCCAACAGACTTCTCTAATTTCTGGATCTAGTTCAAAAATATCCATGTCATCATGACATGTGGGGCAATTCGAATACAGTAAACATGGAACCCGGTGTAAAACTTGAAATGTCCACCAGACTTCAGCATTTTCATGGTGTAATCAAAGGAGCTAGTGTATGGGTACCGCCTGGAAGCATCAGGCTGCATTTTTTTTTTTTTGGATTTTCAAAAAGGCAGCCTGAGCATTGATAAGCAATGTCTCACTTGCCATTTTGACTAATGTAATACATGCAACACCACACATGCACAACAAGCTTTATGTGCAATTTAACTAATATGCAGATGATTGAACTAGTATGCAAATGCTAATATGAATGTTAAGTGATATATGTGCTGGTAAATAAAATGAATGTTGTGAATGTAATAATGTGAAATGGTGAAATAAATACAGTGAAGGTGTCCATATGAATGTGATTTTCAAAAATCAGATCTAATTTCATACTGTGCAATAACAGATAAATGAAAAACATAGTGAATTTAGCAAAGCACAGCACATCAGAGCATTTCACATGATGAATTCACTCAGACTTCACAGCATATCCAGATCTAGATTGGATGCAGAGTAAATTTCTCTGCAAATTTGAGCAAAAAGATTTCAGATTTGGAGTTCACAGTGGATCCAGTGAGATAGACACTGGATTGAAGCGATTCTTACTGGATTGCTGAATCTAGTGAATATAACACTGTGCATATCATGATATGAGATGCTGAATGCTAATTGATGCGATGAACAAGAAATATGTGATGCAGAATGCTGGATGAACAGAAGATCGATGCTATGAATCAAGCAATGGTGCAACGTGAATGGAACAAAAAATTGATGCAAATGCTCATGAAAACATGGAATGCAGCAAATCAGCCGAATAAACAAGATTTAAACGAGATGACTATGAGTATGATGCGTAGATAAACAAAAATCATATGAAAAGAATGCTATGATGATAAGGTGAAAGGGGAAATTATGATAAGAATGTAGATGAAAATGAAATTGCATAACGTAGCAGACCTAACACTAAATGCAAACACACAAAATGGTAATCAATGAAATGCAATACACAAAATGTAATTGAGAAATATGAAATGGCAAAAAAAAAAAGAACAAATGCTAAACATCGGGTAGCAGAAAATGAAATAAGATGTAGAAGATCAAAAACAACGAAAATGTAACAAGGAATTTACAAAAGAAAAGAAGGAAGATAACAATAAAAGAAAGGTCAATACCCTATTGCGAGATGTAGATCGATGTTGCTATAGGCAGATTGATGTTGCATATTGTGCTTCCGATGGGCAGTGGAGAACGAAAGAGAAGAAATAAAAGCCAATGCTACCAAAAAAAGAAGAAGAAAATACTTAAGCAAAGAGGGAGAGAAGGTGATTTTCACCATGAGTTAGCTCAGGTTGAGAGGAGAGAAGTGCTTCTTCTATATATTGTTGCAAGATCGAACTTCTTCACCAACAACAAGAGAAAAGGAGAAAGAGGAGGGGAAGAAGAGGGAAGAAGGGAGAAGGGTTCTTTGCAAAGCTCTACCAGGGGAGCTCCTTGCAAAGCTCGATTGATGCCCTTCTCTCCCCTTTGATGGTGGTTATAAAGGGGAGGGTCGTTACAACATTTTTCAAAACAGTCCCTTAAACTTTTAAAAGTTTTCAAAGAGGGTTTTATTTACCAAGATTTTCAAAACCCTAAGATTTATTTTTCTAAAATTTTGCCCCCTTTATGTGATTTCTGAAAAAAAACCTAAAATATGAGGAACTTAAACGATGGGATCCAGATGAGTTTTTTGAAAAATTAATGAAAAATATTGAATTTTGAAATTTTGAGGATTTTATAAAAGGAGAGTTTGTGAAATAGCAAAATCAATTTTAAAAATTGAGTTTCAAAACGGATCTAGATCCAAGATTTTGAGTAAATATTCGAGTTTGGATCTCAAACTGAGGAAAAGTGAAAGGAATAGATCCAAATGGAGATTGGATCAAGATAAAATACCTGAGCAATACAAAGAATTGATTTTGGATTTTTAGATTTTGAATTGAAAATCGAAGATCCAGGCCTAGAATTGGATTCAGATATCTGATTTGGATTCGGGGTTGGATTAAGTACAAAAAATGAAATTGGATTTTGGATTTTTCACAAGTAAGTGAATCTGAGAAATGATTAGAAATTTACTTAATTGCTCTTCTGACTGACTCAGGTGGGTGCTAAGGGCAAAAAAAGAAAGTTTTTGAAACTTTAAAAAATTTGGGGTGTTTACAGATACCCCTATTTGTTGCTAAGCCGATTAAAAGCCGAGCTTAGTAGCAAAGAAAAACACACCGAATTTCAAAAATAAAATGCCCTAGTTCAGAAATTTGAATTGGGTATAAAAGAATTGATTGTGAAAATGAATCTCAGGTTTAGCACCTTATCCTGAACGACTTTGAGAAGGATGGAATTCTCGAGAATGAAATAATTGGATAAAAAGGAAATGAGGAAATCGTGATGGGACTTTTGGATGAAGGTCCCAAAATTATGAAAAAGAAGATTTTGAAGAGATCTCATGGCTGAGATGAAATAAGCTTTTTGAAAAGACTCAACTTTAGCCCTTAACCTAGATGGGATGACAAATACCTTAAGAATGAGGTTCAGGTTTAGCCCTTAACCTGAAGGAGAAAGAAATACCTCAAAAAATGAGGTTCAGGTTTAACCCTTAACCTGAAGGGGAAGAAATACCTTGAAAGGTGAGGTTCAGGTTTAGCCCTTAACTTGAAAGGAAAAGAAATACCTCAAAAAAATAAGGTTTAGGTTTAATCCTTAAGCTGAAGGGAAAGAAATACCTCAAAAAATGAGGTTCAGGTTTAGCCCTTAACCTGAAAGGGAAAGAAATACCTCAAAAAATGAGGTTCAGGTTTAGCCCTTAACCTGAAAGGGAAAAAAATACCTAAAAAATGAGGTTCAGGTTTAGCCCTTAACGTGAAAGAGAAAGAAATAGCTCGAAAAATGAGGTTCAGGGTTAACCCTTAACCTAAAGGAGAAAGAAATACCTCAAAAAATGAGGTTCAGGTTTAACCCTTAACCTGAAGGGGAAGAAATACCTCAAAAATGAGGTTCAAGTTTAGCCCTTAACCTAAAAGGGAAAGAAATACCTCAAAAAATGAGGTTCAGGTTTAACCCTTAACCTGAGGAGGAAGAAATACCTTGAAAAATGAGGTTCAGGTTTAACCCTTAACCTGAAGGGGAAAGAAATATGATGTTGTCGGAGCAGATTTGAAAAGTGAACGAGGTAACTCCTTTTGAAGATGTAAACAATGCCAGGTTGCATCAAAATAGACATTGATATTTATTTCATGTTTGGATAGCCAGAAAATTTCATCGATAAGATAAAATTGTAGTTGATTCAAATGCTTGAAAATGTGCACGTATGTGCAAAAGATATTCCCTCTTTTACCTAGAGTATTTCCTCCAACAAGATTAACTTCGTGGATTTAAAAGTCAAATTCAAATTTTAATGTTGTTAATTTTCTTCAAGGGAGCTATCCATTTCCTTAATCTGAAGAGAGAAAAAATATTCTTAATTTCATAAAAGCAATTAGTGAAAAGATATTGCTAAAAGGATTTTGCATGAAAAAGATGATTCTTTGCAATTTTGGCAGTTTGATATTTGAGATATACTTTTTGCACCTTTTGAGACATAAAATTGAAATCTTTTGTTGGAGTTTGGCGAGAATTTCATCACATCAACCTTCAACTTGGAGATGTTCTGATTTTTCATAGAAGAACACTTCATACTCCTTCAACTTGGAGATGATCAGGGTCTTCCTTATCCCCAAAAATTGATAAAGATGTCTCTCTTGATTGAAATCTTTTGATGGTATGAATTAAGTATCTTTTAAGGCTGGTCGGGAGGTTCATCGCATCGGCCTTCAACTTGGCGATGATCTAAACTTTCTCTGAAAGGATACGACACACACTCCTTCAACTTAGAGATGATCCAATCCTTCTTTATCCCCAGGGGTCTAACTCACATATCAGTCTTCAACTTGCCGATAATTGAGAGAGCCCTTTTGTAGATAATCAATTACACTTGCTTTATTGGGAACTTTGAGTGGATTCTTTATTGCTCAAAATATTTTCACTATTTTCTTTCTAGAAGAATTGACTTTAAAATGCACCATAGCTATGATCAATATCATTTCGCTTTTCGGTTTTCAACATCATTGAATATTTCTTTGCTAATCATACCAAGGATATTTCTTACATCCTTTTGGTTGATCAACAGAGAGAAGATTTGAATTTTATCATTTTTTTGCAAAAAGCTTCACCTTTTTGGAGTGAATACTAGGGGTATTCTGAGGTGATTCTTTTGTGTAGTAGAATATTGAAATCAACAAATATGTTTAGCAAATTTCAAAATATTCGAGAATCCTTTGTGAAAAAAATTACTCAATATCCATTTTGATGGGACCTTTGGCTGAAATTTAGAAGGAATAATGTGAAAATTAAATTTTGGAAATCCCGACCAGTGAAAACTGGATTTTAATAATTCTGACTAGTGAAAACACTGGATTTTGAAATCCTGACCAGTTGTAGAAACTGGATTTTGAAATCTTGACCAGTGAAAATAATGGATTTTGAAATCCTGACCATTTGTAGAAACTGTATTTTGAAATCCCGACAAGTGAAAACACTGGATTTTGAAATACCGACTAATCACGCATATATTTCAAGGTGAATTAACATTAAAATATGCATGATTTTATGAAAAAATGTTTTAAAAAACCCAACTTTATGTTAGTTTTCCTTAAATGAGCTAAAATGATTTTAAAATAGAAAATGTATGAAAATAGCTTTATTTGTATATTTTAGTACATATTTTAATGTTTGATATTAACATAGTAGTTTTAGTTTTCATTAAAAATAATAATAAAAATAAAAATAAAAATAAAAAAATAATAATAATAAGTAGAATTAGGTTAGAGTAAACTAATTTTTGTTTTGAGGTTTTTAGCAAATAAAATTTCTTTAAATAGTTTTTAGATTTTTGAAAAAAAAAACCGGTTTACACGGTTTGGGCTTTTTGAAAATCAATAACAAACCGGCTTACACGGTTTGCTTTCTTTTAAAAACTAAAAAAAACTGAAAACAAACCGGTTTGCATTCGTTTTAAAAACCCAAAAGAGGGGAAATTTTCATCGTCTTCACTCATTTACGCCAGACCCTCTCCTCTTTTCCCCTCTTTTCCCTCTCTTCTCACCCTTCTCCACCATCGCCGGCTGCTTCTTGACCTTCCTTCCCCTTCTCCCTCTTTCTCTATTCAATCTCCAGCCGGTGGTGGTGGTGGCTATTCAATCCGGCGACGGCGTGAACGGTGGAGGCCAACCTCTCTCCTAACCCTTCTATTGTTACGGTAAGGTCTGCATCATCATCTTCTTCATCTTAATCTCTATTTCCTCTCATCTCTGTATATAGGGTAGATCATTGATTTTTACAGAAAAGAAGATAAAAACGTAAGAAAAATCTGCATTAGGTTTTGATTTCATCTTTTCATCCCCGATTTTCACTTCTATTGTTTCTCATTCATCGTTTTTTTTTTTCAGTTTCTTCTTTCTCTACACTTTTCTGTTAATCATTCATTATATTTCATCATTGTACAATTTCTTGTATTGGTTAATTTCCTGTTACGCATCTGATTTTTAGTTTTTTTTCTTGTGCGCATTTAATTCCCTGTGTTGCTGTTTTGATTTTCCTATTTTGCCGATTTTCATAATTTTTGTTTAGTGTTTGATTTTCAGTTTATTTCATTCCTTGAGTTTCCTGTTAAGCATCACATTTATTTTCTGTTTTTTTTATGCTTTAATATCCTATAATGAAATTCGTTTTGTTGTTTCTTCATTCAGTTTTTTTTCTCTGTTTTTTTTCATTTATCACCTGTTGTTATTTTCTGAAATCTGTAATTCCTATTTCTTCCATTTCTGATTCCTGTTTTTGTTTTAGTTAAGCAAATTCGTTGCAAACATAAATTTCAGTTCAGTATTTTTTTTTCTTTTCCTAAACTCTGGTTTTAGTTCAGTACTTTCTGTTTTGATTATGCATTAAATTTCATTTTTCTTAACTTTGAATTCATGTTTTGTTGAATAGGTTCTAATTTCTTGTTTTTAATTTTTTATTTTCCTGTTTTCTTTTCTTTCATTCAAATTGTTGTTTGTTGAATTTTACAGTTCCTGTTTTTTCAGTTTAATTTTCCTGTTTTCTCATAATTTCATTTCCTGTTTTTTTTTTCAGTTAAGCATTTGTTTCATTATTTTCTTTTTCTGTGAATTTTTTCTGTCATTCATTCATTAAGTTCTTGTTTTCTATATTGCATATTGCTAAACCTTTCATTTTATTGTTTTAGTTTTAATATAGATCTCATTTTACTGTTTTAGCTTTAATATAGAATAGTTATTATTTCCTTCATTTCCTGTTTTTTACATTTTATTTTTCTATTCTTTTAGTACATTCATACATGTTTTTTTTTAATACATTTACTTTCTGTTTTACATTCATTTTTTCTGTTTTTTTTTAATACATTGATTTCTTGTCTTCTTCATTCAATTAAATTCCTGGTTTACATCTTATTTTGCAGTTCATTTTCTTGTTTTCTTGTCAAATCACTAATTTCCTGTGTTTTTCAATAGTTGATGTTCATGTTTTGTTAATGTAGTGTTAGTGGTTAATTGTTTTCACTTTTAGTTAATTATGGTTAGATTTCATTTAGTTAAGTGTTAGTGAATTGAAAGTTAGTTAATTGTTTTAGTTAATATAGTTTTAATTGTCATTGAATTATGTTGATGATATCTTTCTGTGTTTTTAGTGTTAAGCTAGTTTAATATTGTTTTTTACTTCTATCGCTGGTACTGCTCGTGTTCATTTGACTTGTGCAGGATAGCACAAGAGTGGAGCGGAAGTGATTACGTGACACAGAAGGGTGCAAGAGTAGAAGTTTTTTTTTACTTTTCAGTTTAGAATTAGGAATTTGATTCTGGGTTTGTAAATATTGCATTTTACGCCCTCTGCGACGGGTATTCATCTGTTGTAATAGTTAGTTGTTTACTTTTCTCGTATATTTTACATTTAATAATTCGGTAATAAAGAAATAGTTTATATTTGTGTGCTTGAATACGAAATATTCTCGTTCCCTGAGTTCGACCCGGTCTCATCCACTAGTGAGAACCGGTTTTTATTATTTGATGTCTGGTTTTCACTTATTTTACATATAAAAATCTTTTCAAAATTACAACAATTTAAAAGAAGACATCAAATTTTTGGTGTCGTTGCCGGGGAACGGCGTAATACTAGTATTCACTTTATTGCCTAGTGTTTGTTTGCATTTAAGTTTAGAACCATGTATCTGCATATCGTAGAGACGAGCTTACTTTTCTGCACAGCCCACCTACTAGGATCTCCTTAGAGGTGACTGTGTATGTTTGGTACCATACACATAGATTTCATATTTCTTTTGCATAATCTTTGTTATATGTAACTGCATGGTGTTTGTTTAGTTTTTGTTGTTTTTAGTCTACTCGCTTTGTGGTTTGGCCGCTTAGTGCGTTAGTTAGGTAGAAAACCCAAAGTTAGGACGTGTGCTACACCGGTCTACTCCAAGGTGTACGCAATGGCTGACGATCATCATTTGATCCGTCCTTTGAGGGAGTACTTCATGCCAAATACATATACTCGCGCCTCCTGCATCACGAGACCTGATGTAGGAGCGAGCCATTTTGAGATAAAGGCCAATGTGATCCAAATGCTACCTTTGTTTTATGGCCTTAGCAATGAGGACCCATATCGTCATCTCGACGAATTCCTTGAGATTTGCTCGACAGTGCGAATAAATAATTTTGGAGATGATGCTATGAGGTTGACTTTTTTTCCATTCTCTCTCAAAGATAAAGCCAAGCACTAGCTAAAATCTTTCGATACGATTCAGATTACCACTTGGGAAGGAATGCAGTGCGAATTCCTCAAAAAGTACTTCCCAATTGGTAAAATGAATCAGATTCGTAAAGCTATAACCAGTTTTTCTCAAATTGAAAACAGTTTCACGAGTCTTGGGAGAGATTGAAAGATCTTTTCTGCAAGTGTCCCCATCACCAGGTGCCTCGTTGGCAGTTGGTGCAGTATTTTTAAGCACCGTCAAATGGTTGATTCGTCTTGTGGGGGCACTTTTATGCTCAATAGTGAGGACGAGGCGTGGTCTCTATTTAAGACCTTGAGTGAAAATACGATGCATCATGCTTTGTCTTCACGGCTCGATAGGACTACATCTCTGTCTAGTGGTCCTAGGAAAATAGGGATTTCCGAAGTTGGGTCCGAGTTAGAATTGCGTACTAAGGTTGACCAGTTGACTAGGAAGTTGGATCAACTCCTAGCCAATTCTTCGAGAAGTCCAGTAGGAAGAGTGTGTGAGCTATGTGCTAGCCCTGCACATTGTGTTTCGGATTGTCTGGCAGCGCCGCTATATCCTGAATTCGTTCAGGAGCAGGTGAATGCTGCCCAAGGTTTCGCTAAACCCATGCCTGATTCATTTACATCATCATATAACCCAGGTTGGCGAAACCATTCCATAACCTCATCCCATCAGCCCTCCCAGACACAGTATAGACAGAGTAACCCTTCACAAGGTTACTCGCATCCCATTTTTCCACAGGTTCATTCCCAGTCTAGTCTACCTTTTCCTTAGGAGCCCATTCCTAGTTCATCATTTCAGGAAAAGATGTTAGAGGCCTTTTCTGATATCAAGACCACTCTTTGCTCCCATACGCAGTCAATAGCCAAGCTAGAGACTCAAATGGGACAATTAGCTCAGACATTGAGTAGACAAAGCCAGGGAAACCCATCTAGTAGGCCTGTTGTCATCTCAAAGGGAGAGGATTCTCTCATTTGACTTGCAACCCACTGCTTCACATCATGAGCAAGTCAAATCTCGTACATCCCTTCAGAGCGGGAAGGCATATCATTCCATTCAGGAATCAACTCATGAGCCCCATATCATTTCTACTGACGAGTCGATTTCCATTATATTTCAGCAGAAGGGGCCTGGCCCACAGCATGCATTATCATCACATATTCATAAAGCCCCATTTTCTCAGCATTTAGGATCACCGATTGTTTTTAGTAAGCAAGAGGTACAGATGCAGAAGGTGCTTGACCAAGTCAAGCCAGATCATATTTACCACTTGTCTGAAGTTGAATTCATTGATAGTCGGTCAGTCCTAGACTCTCATTTTCTGACCAGTCTCTCAGATGAGACTAATCTTTGTTCTTCTTGTCTACAGAGTCATGATATCACATTTAGAGGTAAACGGGATGAAAACACAGTGCCCAGTGTCACAAATGACACTCTTTTCTTCATAGAGCCCGATTGAGCTTGACTTCATGTCCATTGATCTTATGGACGATGAAGGTTTTTTCAGGGATCCGTCTGGATGGGGACGTCAAACTTAGCGCTTTATGGGAGGCAACCCATATTTTGTACAGTATTACATTCGTTGTTAGGATTTGTAGATTTTCTTTGGTTTTATTTTTCGTTTTCTATCTCTTTTTATGAGTTTCATGTCATGTCATGTATACATTGCATTCATTACATTCTTAGAACGTGCATTTTTTTAATTCATGTCAGGTTATTCTACTCTTTTCCCTCATTTATTTTGTCTCATGTGCATTCACTTAGTTTCATATAAGCATGGGGGAGTGTCACTGGGACAGTGTCATTCAAGCATGGGAGAGGGTGTAGTTCGCACACCTTGATATTTCGGTTTACGTTCTTGCACATGTTTACACATCTCTCATGAAAAGTAGATTTTTAAAGAAAGAGTTTGAACTTATATGAATGTTATTTCAAATATGATGTTTTTAGAGGATTTTTTAAGCTCCACGGAAATTTTTTCTGACATAGATCTAGAAATTATGGTTGTTTATGTGGATTTCGAAGAAATGATGATAGATACATGTTAGAGTTTATTTTGAATCATAAATATGAATATGCACAGTTGTATTTTTGAAAAACTAAGCAAATGAATAAAAGCGTAAAAATGAGCTCAAAAGAGAAAAAAGAAGAAGCATGCATTAGGTTGTTTGGATAATTCCACAATCCTTAGTAGATGAAACTTAGATGTAAGTTGAAACTTTTAATTCCATTTCGAAAAGGAGAGTGGAAAACTTCGTGATCCTAAGTAGCTGAGAACAGATACAAGTTGAAATGTTTGACTCTCACGTTATAAAGGTTAATGAAGGAAGTCACTTTTATGTCTTAGTTGATATCTTTTGATATGCATTGAAAAAGTATAGAAGATATTGACATTGCACAAGGCATAAAAGCAGACCACACGCAAGCTATAAGAGAAGAATGAATACGCAAAAAAAAAAGTGTGAAAAAATGAAAAATCAAGAAAAGAGCTTAAAAAGAAAGAAAAGTTCAGTGCTTAGAAGTGTGATTGAGAAAACCTGTGCAGAAAACATAGGAGTGAGGATAAGTAAATAATAACTTGTTTTTATTGGATTTTCCAAGAATAAAACATAAATAATTGTGATATTTAGAAAAGTGAAAGAAATTCTTTTTCTGTGGTGGTATATAAAAGACTCTAATTATATTTTGATTTTGAAATAACAGGAAATATTTGTGAAAATAAAGTCTTTAATTAACTACTACTTATGAGGATGTGTAATATTATGCATACATGACAGAGATGTTTGTGGGTAGCATCACTGCAAACCCTCACGAGACCTTACTCGTCCACTGGGGTAACCCTGGGGTTGAAAGGGCTTGTTGCATGAGCTAAATGCAACCATGATTCCTACGAAAGTGAGTTAGGTGATAGTTTTCAATTCATCCATTTGTCTAGTTTGCTCGAGGACTAGCAAAACATAAGCATGTGGGTATTTGATCATGCATATATTTCAAGGTGAATTAACATTAAAATATGCATGATTTTATGAAAAAATGTTTTAAAA
This sequence comes from Nuphar pumila, assembly GCF_984573655.1. Taxonomy (NCBI): domain Eukaryota; kingdom Viridiplantae; phylum Streptophyta; class Magnoliopsida; order Nymphaeales; family Nymphaeaceae; genus Nuphar; species Nuphar pumila. The sequence goes on along the minus strand of NC_143265.1, from coordinate 49,280,835 downwards.
AACCAAATTTTATGCTAGTTTTCGTTAAATGAGCTAAAATGATTTCAAAATAGAAAATGTATGAAAAATAGCTTTATTTGTATATTTTAGTACATATTTTAATGTTTGATATTAACATAGTAGTTTTAGTTTTAGTTTTCATTAAAAATAATAATAAAAATAAAAAAAATAATAATAATAAGTAGAATTAGGTTAGAGTAAACTAATTTTTGTTTTGAGGTTTTTAGCAAATAAAATTTCTTTAAATAGTTTTTAGATTTTTGAAAAAAAATAAATAAACAAACCGGTTTACACGATTTGGGCTTTTTGAAAATCAATAACAAACCGGTTTACACGGTTTGCTTTCTTTTAAAAACTGAAAGCAAACCGGTTCAAACCGGTTTGCATTCATTTTAAAAACCCAAAAGAGGGAAAATTTTCATCGTCTTCACTCATTTACACCAGACCCTCTCCTCTTTTCCCCTCTTTTCCCTCTCTTTCCTCTCTTCTCACCCTTCTCCACCATCGTCGGCTGCTTCTTGACCTTCCTTCCCCTTCTCCCTCTTTCTTTGTTTAATCTCCAGCCAGTGGTGGTGGTGGTGGCTATTCAATCTGGCGACGGCGTGAACGGTGGAGGCCAACCTCTCTCCTAACCCTTCTATTGTTATGGTAAGGTCTGCATCATCATCTTCATCTTCTTCATCTTAATCTCTATTTCCTCTCATCTCTGTATATACGGTAGATCATTGATTTTTACAGAAAAGAAGACAAAAACGTAAGAAAAATCTGGATTAGGTTTTAATTTCATCTTTTCATCCCTGATTTTCACTTCTATTGTTTCTCATTAATCATTTTTTTTCTTTCAGTTTCTTTTTTCTCTACACTTTTCTATTAATCATTCATTATATTTCGTCATTGTGCACTTTCCTGTATTGGTTAATTTCCTGTTACGCATATGATTTTTAGTTTTTTTTCTTGTACGCATTTAATTCCCTGTGTTGCTGTTTTGATTTTCATGTTTTGCCGATTTTCATAATTTTTGTTTAGTGTTTGATTTTCAGTTTATTTCATTCCTTGAGTTTCCTGTTAAGCATCACATTTATTTTCTGTTTTTTTTTTATGCTTTAATATCCTGTAATGAAATTCATTTTGTTGTTTCTTCATTCAGTTTTTTTTCTCTGTTTTTTTCATTTATCACATGTTGTTATTTTATGAAATCTATAATTCTTGTTTCTTCCATTTTCGATTCCTGTTTTTGTTTTAGTTTAGCAAATTTGTTGCAAGCATAAATTTCAGTTTAGTAAATTTTTTTTATTTCCTAAACTCTGGTTTTAGTTCAGTACTTTCTGTTTTGATTATGCATTAAATTCCATTTTTCTTAACTTTGAATTCATGTTTTGTTGAATAGGTTCTAATTTCTTGTTTTTAATTTTTTATTTTCCTGTTTTCTTTTCTTTCATTCAAATTGCTGTTTGTTGAATTTTACAATTCCTGTTTTTTCAGTTTAATTTTCCTGTTTTCTCATAATTTCATTTCCTGTTTTTTTTTCAGTTAAGCATTCGTTTCATTATTTTCTTTTTCTGCAAATTTTTTCTGTCATTTATTCATTAAGTTCCTGTTTTCTATATTGCATATTGCTAAACCTTTCATTTTATTGTTTTAGTTTTAATATAGATCTCATTTTACAGTTTTAGCTTTAATATAGAATAGTAATTATTTCCTTCATTTCCTATTTTTACATTTTATTTTTCTATTCTTTTAGTACATTCATACATGCTTTTTTTTTGTAATACATTTACTTTCTGTTTTACATTCATTTTTTCTGTTTTTTTTTTAATACATTGATTTCTTGTCTTCTTCATTCAATTAAATTCATGTTTTACATCTTGTTTTGCCGATCATTTTCTTGTTTTCTTATCAAATCACTAATTTCCTATGTTTTTCAATAGTTGATGTTCATGTTTTGTTAATGTAGTGTTAGTGGTTAATTGTTTTCACTTTTAGTTAATTATGGTTAGATTTCATTTAGTTAAGTGTTAGTGAATTGAAAATTAGTTAATTGTTTTAGTTAATATAGTTTTAATTGTCATTGAATTCTGTTGATGATATCTTTCAGTCTTTTTAGTGTTGAGCTAGTTTAATATTGTTTTTTACTTCTATCTCTGGTACTGCTCGTGTTCATTTGACTTGTGCAGGATAGCACAAGAGTGGAGCGAAAGTGATTACGTGACACAGAAGGGTGCAAGAGTAGAAGTTTCTTTTTACTTTTAAGTTTAGAACTAGGAATTTGATTCTGGATTTGTAAATATTGCGAAGGGTATTCATTTGTTGTAATAGTTAGTTGTTTACTTTTCTCGTATATTTTACATTTAATAATTCGGCAATAAAGAAATAGTTTATATTTGTGTGCTTGAATACGAAATATTCCCGTTCCCTGAGTTCGACCCGGTCTCATCCACTAGTGAGAACCGGTTTTTATTATTTGATGTCTGGTTTTCACATGTTTTACATATAAAAATCTTTTCAAAATTACAATGATTTAAAAGAAGACATCACCGACCAGTTGTAGAAACTGGATTTTGAAATCTCGACCAATTGTAAAAACTAGATTTTGAAATCCCTACCAGTGAAGACACTAGATTTTGAAATCCCGACCAGTTGTAAAACACTAGATTTTGAAATCCCGACCAGTTATAGAAACTGGATTTTGAAATCCCGACCAATTGTAAAACACTAGATTTTGAAATCCCAACCAGTTATAGAAACTGGATTTTGAAATCTTGACCAGTGAAAACACTAGATTTTGAAATCCTGACCAGTTGCAGAAATTGGATTTTAAAATCCTGACCAGTGTAAACACTGGATTTTGAAATCCAGACTAGTTGTAGAAACTGGATTTTGAAATCCCTACCAATGAAGACACTGGATTTTGAAATCTCAACCAGTGAAAACACTGGATTTTGAAATCCTGACCAGTTATAGAAACTAGATTTTAGAATCTTGACCAATGAAAACACATGATTTTGAAATCCAAACCAAATGTAAGAAACTGGATTTTGAAATCCAGACCAGTGAAAACACTGGATTTTAAAATCCCGACCAGTGAAAACACTGAATTTTGAAATCCCAACCAGTTGTAGAAACTGAATTTTGAAATCCCTACCAGTGAAGACACTAGATTTTGAAATCTTGACCAGTGAAAACACTGGATTTTGAAATCGCGACCAGTTGTAGAAACTGGATTTTGAAATCTCGACCAGTGAAAACACTAGATTTTGAAATCCCGACCAGTGAAAACACTGGATTTTAAAATCCTGACTAGTTGTAGAAACTGAGTTTTGAAATCCTGACCAATTATATAAACTGGATTTTGGTTGACCTGGAGATCTAAAAGTGATTGGTCAAACTATGATCTTAATGAAAGCCCAGGTTCAGAAAGAATTCAACTTAGAGATCATGTTTTTGAGAAAGAAATTGGTTCAAAAGGGAATTCAACCCAAGAACCGCAAATTTGAAAAAGAAATTGGTCCAAGAAGGGATTCATCCTAAGACCAACAATTTTGAAGAAAAGAGATCAGTATGAGGACTGACCTCGAGAAATAGGCTTGATCTAAGATTGAAAATTTTGAGAAATAACTTGTGCGAGGAGTGGGTTTTGCAAATGATTCAACTTGCAAGCTGAATTTTGAAAATAACGATTCTTGATGAAAATTTCTTAATTCAATAGACCATCATAGTTAGCTGTATGTGGTTCGCTTTCAGGATTATCCCCTTATCCTGAATGGGTAATGAAAGAAACTTGATGAGCATTGATGATAGAAGAATTGATTTGATTTCGCCTGCATATGAAAATTTTTAAGTAAGATAAATGTATATATATAAAAATAAAAATGCCTAGTATAACAGAGAAGAATATTAGGATAACAGAAGATCATTGTTATTGAAAAAGGCTCTTTGAAGAATACAAAGGATAGAATGGGCATTTTAGGTATAAAATCTCTTCAAATGTAGAGCATTGATAGGATCTAACAATTTCACCCCATCTGCATTGATCAGACGATATGCATTACGGGGTAATGCTTCTTTAACCACGTAAAGGCCTTCCCAATTCGATGATCATTTGCCCTGCGGACGGTGCTTGAGACAGGCCATTGACCTGAGGACCAGACCATTAACTCAAAATCTTTTCTCGATGACAGATTTAGCATAATATCGAGCTATCCTTTGACGATAAGCTTGAGCATGCTATGCTGCCTTGAATCTTCTTTCGTCTAGTAGATCAATCTGTACCAACCTCTGCTGTTGATATTGATCAAGTGACAATTCTATAAGTGAAGCAAATTTGAAAGCAGGTTTTTGAATGTGGAGAGGTAAAACCACCTCAGTCCCATAAACGAGCTCTGAAAGAGTGACATTGGTCGGAGTCCGAATAGTAGTTCGGTATTCACAAAGTGCATCATGAATTTTCTCATGCCAATCATGACCTGTTTCTACAGTTCTTTCCAAAATACGAATCAAAATCTTGTTGATGGCCTCTGCTTGACCGTTCCCTTAAGGATAATGAGCAAAGAAATGATGGTAAATTTTGAATTTTGAATAGAAGGTTTTCATCCTCTGATTCTTGACATGACTGCCATTATCTGAAACAATGTCATGTGGTATGCCAAAATGACAGAGAATATTCTTGTGAATGAAAGAAATCACATGGTGGCCTTCTACTGTATGCAGAGTAACGACTTCAACCCATTTGGTGAAACATTCTGTTACGGCAAGAAAGTATTTGTGACCATTAGAAGCAAAAGGAGTAATTAGGCCTACGACATTGAAAGCCCACATAGAGAACGGCCATGGAGAAATAACAGATTGCAAATATGCGGTTGGTGCATGAATACAAGGTGCGTGCATCTGGCATTTGACACACTTCTTTACAAATCGGTAGCAATCTTGTTGCATGGTTTTTCAATAATACCCTGCTCGAATAATCTGCTTGACTAGAGTTTGGTAACTAACATAGCCACCGCAAATACCTTCATGGGCTTCTTGGATAATTTTCCTAGTTTCATATTTGTCTAAACATCTGGCGTACTCAACACTGAACCCACAGTGGTAGAGGACTTTGGCAAGGATGAAATAGCGAGCGGACATACATCGGATCACTTGTCTTTTCCTTTTTGGCATTTTGACAGAAATTCATCAGTTTCAATGAAATTCTTAATGTCTTGATACCAAGACTTCTCCTTTTGATTGACCTGGTTTACTTGCACGGCTGAAATGAAGGCAGGTTGATCAAGCCTACCAACTTCAAAAGAACGATAGGATTCACTGTCTTTAAAGGACAAAATGGAGCCCAGACTGGCCAAGCCATCAACTATTTGGTTGTGCTCCCTCCTGATGTGATTGAGCTAAAATTCTTCAAAGTTGTCTGCAAGAGTTAGGACAATCTTTTGATAAGGGATTAATTCCTGATCTTTCACTTGCCATTCAGTGTTGACTTGACTGACAACAAGTAATGAATCACCAAAGGCATGTACTCTTTTGACATTGAAATTTTGCAAAATTTTTAGGCCTTGTATTAGAGCTTCATACTCGACCATGTTATGAGTACATTGGAAACCAAGTTTGAAAGAATAAGGGATCATCTCTTTCTCAAGAGAAATCAATAAAATTATGATCCCTATGGCAAACATATTCTTAGAGCCATCGAAGAATAGGTTCCAAATCAGAGACTGCTGGATACTGTAAATACGTTCATTAGAAAAATCATCTTTTGTTTTAATTTCTTCTGTCAAAGAAAAATCTGCCAACTGATCTGCGATAGCTTGGCCTTTTATTGACTTTTGAGACACATAGTCTAAGTCATACTGCATTAAGAGGACTTGCCATTTAGCAATTCGCCTAGTAAGAAATGATTGTTCAAGAATGTATTTAAGAGGATTAAGCTTTGATAAAATTTTGACTTCTGACGCCAATAAATAATGCCTTAGTTTCTGACACATCCATACTAAAGCTAGACATCTCTTTTGCATCTAAGAATATTTGTTTTCATAATCAATGAAAGTTTTTCTCACATAATAGATAACATGTTTTATTCGACTGCCTTCTTCATAGTGCGCAAGAAACCCACCACAAGCAACTTGATTAACTAAAATATATAACAGGCGCGACTTTCCCAATTCTAGTGGCTTTAGAATGGGTGGATTAAGGAGATATTGCTTGATGCACTCAAACAAAAGTTGACATTCTGGTTCCCATACGAACTTTACTTCTTTTCTTAATATTTGATTGAAAGGTTCGCATCTCATGGCCAAATTGGAGATGAACTATCGAATAGACTAAATTCACCCCTAGAGGCTTTGCAGCTCTTTGAGATTAGTTGGAGGCGGTATATCAATAATTGCTTTTGCTTTAGCAGGATCTACCTCTATTCCTTTCTTACCGATCATGAAGCCAAGCAATTTACCTCACTCTACTCAAAGACACATTTCTGACGGTTGAGCCTTAATTTGTAAAGAATAAGCCTTTCAAAGACTTGACCAAGAGCATCGAGATGATTCTCTTATTCTTTATATTTGACCAGGATGTCATCCACAGAGGCATCCATGTTTTTATGCATTTGATCATGAAAAATAATGGTCATTACTATATGATAGGTTGCCTCAACATTCTTGATCCCAAATGACATGATTGTATAGCAAAAGGTTTCCCACGGTGTGATAAAGGAAGTTTTTGACTGATCACGAGTGGTCAACTTGATTTGATTGTAGCCTAAATATCCATCCATAAAGGAAAATGTGTCATGGTCTGCTGTGCTATCGATCAGAAGATCAATATTGAGGAGTGGATAATCATCTTTTGGCATGGCCTTATTGAGATCTCTAAAATTGATGCAGATTCAAGCATTGTCATTCTTTTTAGGAACTGCCACAATGTTTGCCAACCAATTCGGATAATCAATGGTACGGATGAAGCCTGCCTTTAGTAAATCTTCAAGTCCTTCCTTGACTTACTGCTCAACTCGAGGATCCAATTTTCTTAGTTTTTGCTTGATTGGCCTGGAATCCGGTTTCAACTTGAGGCGATACTCAACCAGCTTGGGATCCAATCCTGGCATATCTTCATAAGTTCAGACAAATACTTCTTGATGTTGCTTAAGAAAATGGATGGGTCTTCCTTTCTCATATGTATTTAGACTTGAGCCAATTTTGAGGATTTTTGGATCATCTTCTGAACCAATGTTGATATCTTCTGTTGGATCCTAAACAAAAGACGATGGTTCATCCTGCTTCTGAATATGAGCAAATTCTGGCAATTCTTGAATAGTCAAGTCAAATTCTGCTGACTCTTCAATTTGTTCTATCACTTTGCTGACCTCTGCTCTTGCCTTTATTTTATGAATTCTTGCTGGCTTGGAGTTGTTTTGAGAAAATTTAAGATTGATAATGAGCCTTTTTATTGGTTTAGGAGTCATGATTTGACAATCCTGAAAATGCAAAGAAAGGTTTTTAAGGAAAACTGTAAACCCCAAAACAACCTTTTGTACAAAAGCAAAGAATAGTGGCATAGACAAAATACAAGCAGGAATGATAGGCACCAATATGTGAAGAGAAGATCAAATTTTCATTGATTGAGTAAAGCTGAGAACAACAACTGAGTATTTACAAAAATTGACAAATGACACAAAAGACTGGAACTGTGTTTTCCCTATAGGATGACTGAAAACAAGGAAAGAAAGCAGAAAAACTATGGCATTATCCTTCTCATTTTGTTCCTTTGACGAATATGGTTCCTTTACTGGATGCTTGACCAGTGAACCCCAATCCTGAACTAGCGGAATGTCGAGCAGGGATGATCGGCTCCACCCTGTCGTCTTCATTTTTACCCATGCCTCGGAAAGGCTGATAACCATGCTTTATCAGAAGACCAAATCCCTTTTTGGCTTTAGAAAACTAAGAGAATAAGGGATGATCTTTGAAAGGGTGGTAATCAAGACGTCCTCGCAATTTGAAGAAATGAGGTCCTTGCCACTGGACCGTTGTTGTGACATTCTTGGCTGGTTGAACTTCTTTCAGCTTCAACATTTGCAGATTTTCACTAAGGTTAATTTCAACGCTTTTCCTAGTGCTAAAAATGTTCGTTGTAATTATTGGGCGAGGGATCATTGGCTGCGGTAGCCTTTCTTCGAGATCTTTGCCCAAAATTGTGGTGAATATGCCACCTTTAGACCACTTAATGCACTAGTGGAGTGTTAAAGAAACAACATTTGCATTGTGGATCCATGTGCGTCCCAGCAAGAGATTGTATGTTGGTGGCACATTGATGACATGGAACAATACTGTGTGCACCGAATAATTGATAAAAATTTTCAGAAAGATCTTCCCCTTGGTTGTCTGCCCATGATTATCAAAATCATAGATTGTGATCGGGCCTGACACATATTCTTCTTCTTTCAGACCCGAGGCCTTGGCTGTTATCTCTGGGCAAATATTGAGGTTGTTGCCTCCATCAACGAGCATATGTGAGACGGTCATGCCCCTGGTCCTTACCATGATATATAATGCATTATTGTGAAAAGCATGAGGTTTTGGCAAATTCTCATCAAAAAAAATGATAGGTGCATTGGTCATTGCCTGATTCATAATTTGTGCCATATCTTTTGGAATGGTGTCTAGCTTTACTTTGATTTTCCTCAGCAAATCATTTAGCATCTCCTGATGCTTCAGGGAATCATGAGTCAATTTAAAGATTGAAACATTGGAAAGTGTCGTAACTGGCTTCTGGAGTAGGTTAGCTCGTTCTTCCGCTGCCTTAGAAGTTTCTGCTTTCTCTGCAGGAATTTGCTTTTTGATAAATTTCTTGGGGAAGGCAGGGACCTTTTTGGTCTCAGCTGACGAGTTCATCTAATTCAGAATCGAGATGATGTCCACTTTCTTGGGGGCAAGTTGGGTTTGGTGAAGAACCATGACCTGATGTTGAAGATTGATATCCTCAATAGAGCATGGACATATATGATTTTGTGGTAAAAAAGGATATTCTGAAATAGCTGCCGCTGAGTGATCAGGGAATGGTGTCGACAATATTTCCAGCTTATTTTCTTCTTCATCCTCCATAAGGTGATTTTTGTCAATGCAGTCTTGTATCAAATGCTTGAGTACAAAGCAATATTCTATATCATGTCTCATTGTCCTGTGGAATTTGCAGAATTGTTCTTTGAATCTTCCCATGATCACGGGAGGGTCTGCGATTTTAGGGAGTTTGACCATTCCATGAGCCAACATATATTCTAGGACTTTCTCTAAGGGTTGATCCAAAGGAGTGAATGCGCGATCTCTACTCTAGTTGATGTGTTTGGGCTTTTCGTAAAGACCCCCTTTCTGTTGGGGGCCAGTTAGAAGAGGTTTATCATTGTTTTTAAAGAACTTTCCTTTCTGTCCTTTGTTTTGATCAGATTTTGCACCGCTACTGTTACCGATCTTATTGCCCTTATTACCATGATTGTTTTCTGAGGCGTCAGTTGAGTAGGTAAAATGTGCATTTTTCATCTAATCTTGGGTATTCTTGATAAGAGTAATGCCTTCATATACCTCATTTTTCATTCACATTTTGAGCCACTCGGCTCGCTCTATCAACTCAATGAATGATTTTGATGGAGAGGAGGAGATGAGACTTCTTAATGGTTGGAAGAAATTGTTGAGGATCGTGCTCCTCAGAAATGGGAGTCCTCATTTTGTTGCAAATACTTCTCCATTTGCGAATAAAATCTCTGGCCTTCTCATTATTTTTCCGCTTGAGGTTGCACAGATGATTGAGTGTTGGTAGGGCTTCTGTGTTGAATAGAAATCGCTCGATGAACAAATTGAAAACCTTATCAAAGTCTCACAACTCAATTGGATTAATGTGCTCTGCATACCATTTGGCAGTTGTGCCCTCTAAACTGCACGGAAAGCATAAGAAAAGAGCATGGTTGTCCTTCTTGAATATGGCACATTCTGTAAAAAACATTGCGAGATGGGCCTTGGGATCGTTGGATCCATCAAATTTAATGAATTTCCCGGGAAGGTTCTCTAAGTTGTTGTCCCCATCTGTTATCATCGCAAAATTGTTTCCCTCCCTTGCGAGAGAGAAACGAATTTCGCGAGTCAAACTCGACCAAAGTTTTGAAAATGATTTTTGAAAATTTACTCGCCTCCATTTTGAAAATTTGCGGGAAAATTCCGTAGAATGGGATCCGTTTGTCGGTACGAGGTTCAACCGTTCCTGGCGCCTTTACCAGGGGTAATTAAACCAAGGACCAATTATGTGCTTTAACTCGACTCAAATATCTAAATTATGCTCTATTTTTCCTAGAATGCACAAAGAATGAGGCTTGTGCTATGGAATTTTTAAAAAATGCAAGTTTGAGAAAATATGATGTTTGCTTTGGAAAATTGAAATACATTTGGAAAATGATTGGAAAAGTGCTTGAAATTGGAGTTTTTGGGAAAATCATTGAATTTCATGGGAAATCAGAAATTTGCATTGAAAAGTGATTTCTCAGGAAAACTTGAAAATCTGAGAAAATTGGTTTTGAGATTGGAAACTTGGAATTGCTTTTCTGAGAAAATGGATTTGAGAATCTTGAGAAAATCTAAGAAATTTATTGGAAAATGACTTTTGAAATGGAAAATGAATTCTCAAGAAAACTGGAAAATATGAGAAAATGAATTTCTGAAAACTTGGGATTTTGAAATTTGAGAATTCGAAAACATAGGAAAATCTTGATTTGAACTTGGGAAATGCTTTGAAATGTCATTTGAAAACTTAGGATTTTGAGAAAATCAGATCCTGAGAAAGACTTGGAAATTCTTGAGAAAATTGAATTTTCTGAAATTGAAATTGGAAAATGAGTTTGAAAATAATGCAATTTGAATGATATGAATGAATGAGTATGAATTTGAAAAGGGAATTTCATTGAGAAATTGGGAAATCCTTTTGAAACTTTGAAAAATGTAGTGCATTTTTGAAGTTAGCCTAAGAGTGTAGGCTGAATGTGGCTGATATAAAGATCATAAATCTTGGTTTTCTTCGTATTCTGACTATGGCCATAAATACGAATCCCACCGAGTTTATAAACTCTATAAAAGCTTGTGCACGTGCCATTCGTGTAAACCATAGTGGATTTGAAATAAATGCACATGAATCATACATCAAATATTGAAATTTGCATAAATTAAACTATATGCAATGCAAACCTATTCTAAGCAGAAAATGTAACTCTTATTCCAAATATTACATTGATTTTTACATTGAATTGAAATAAAAGAAATAAAATGGCTAAGTCTTCTTCTTGAATATTCCTGCAAAACTGGAAAATAAAGTTAGCACAAAAATGTAGGTTTTTCTGAATTTATCCGAAAATATGGAAAATTATCGGATATTATTCAGATATAAACCCAGAATCATACCCCCTTTGATATAAACATGATAAATAATGAATAAATTTCGAAAATAAACTTGAAAATTCGAAATTGGGGTCAAAATGACCAAAATGCCCCTGATAACCTTGAAATCAGGGTTTTCTGAAAGAATTTTTGTAGATTTTGGAATTTTGAAAATCAAATAAAATAAATCAAACATAATATGATAAAATATGATGATATGCATGAAATTTTGGAGAATTAGAAATTGAAATTTCGAAATTTAGGTCAAAATGACCAAAATACCCCCGATAACAAGACTATGGCCTTGAAACCAGGGTTTTCTGAAATAAATTTTTCAAAATAGATAAATATGAAATGCAAATGAGATTAAAATTAACCCTAATATGATTCTACATGCTTATGTACATGATAAAAACCCTAACATGGCGAAAATATCATAAAATATCGAATTTAACTTGATTTTCGCTTCTGAATTTGAAGATAAACTAACACATGGAGCAAATGAACTTGGAATTAAACAAAATTTGGCATGGACAACTAAAATAACCCTAGAAACATAATTGATCTCTAAAATATAATTTTTTTGTATTTTTAAATATGGAAATTCAAATAAAAACCCTAAATTTTGTGATTTTTGCCTAAAATGTTGATTCTAAAGGGGATTTAGGATATCAAACTTCCATAAAAATTCCCCAAATTTCATGGGGTGACAGAAGACAGTAATTCAAGGATTTTTTATTTTTACACTTTCTGGTTTTGACCTATGGTCGGAGCTGTGCCATGCCGGCAAGTCGGATCGGAATCCGGCGATTCTAGGATTTAAGGGAAACAGACAGGTTTCGGGAGAAAATGTGGGAAAAATAGCAAACAGATGGTAAAAAGGTTGAAATTGTGGGAAAAATTCCATGACAAACTGAGAAAGATTTGATTTTTTGACACCCTTGGGATTCGGATTACGGTTTGGAAAAGGACACACTGTTATCAGAGACCTAAATCTCTGGAATTTCTGGACATTGGAATCTGTTAGACAGAAAGAGAAAATCCGGGAAAAATAATGAAACAGATCCAAAAATTCCCAAATTTTGGGAAATGATAGTAAATTATGTTAGGAACAACTTTCATGTTGAAAGGTTTTGCAGACAGGCTACAGATTGGGAGGACTTGATGCATTAGGGTCTGTCTATACCCTGACAAAAGAAAATCGAGATTTTCCCAGGGGTCTGGGAAATCCGATTTTTTACAGAGAGTAAAACAATCTGGAAAAACTTCAAAATTTCCAGATAATACGTATATTCAATGATTAATCCACTATGAGTTTTTGAGGGAAAATTGAATCATCCATGGAGGCGATCTTGGGTCAACAACCCTGCTAAATGGGAATCTGGAATTTCCAGAGGGTTTAAAACCTGATCTGGACTTTGGATTTATTAGATAGAGTTATTAAACTCAAATCGATCCGAATTTTTGCAGAGAAACGAATGATTAACCCATACATCTATCATAAAATTTTTGAAATTTATAGATGAACAATTAAACATGAAACGAAGGCTGGACTGACGCTTAAAATCAAAACCTATAAACTAATAAGCAAATATTAAAGAAACTAATCAAAATACCTATAAAGCATTAAAATAATCTAAATATGAGGCCTATAATACAAAATTTACATGAATTCAATGATAAAACAAAAATAATCAGGGGGTATAATCTAAACTCAATTTTGGCTATGGTGATAGGGGATCCGATCCATCCATCGGAGGGATCCCATACTCCATGTAGCCTTAAGCAAGAAAGTAAGGAAAATAAAAAAGTAAAAAGATGAAGCTCTTACCTTGGGTTTGCTGGGATTGGCTGAAGGAAAGCGGATGTGGTGGAGATGATCCAAGGTTGAGGAAGTTGGGGCATCAAAGGCACCAAGGTGAGGATGGCTGGAAGTCAAGAAGGAGGTGCCGGCTGGAACGTGTGATGAAGGTAGTGGCTGCACTTGAAGTTGGTTGTGGCTGGTAGCAAGGGTGTGAAGGAGGCTTGCTGGAGATGGCTATGCTGCTGTGGAGGTGTCTCTGTGGTGCTGCCAAGGATGAAGGTGTGGCTGTGGCTGCAAAGAGCTCCCCTTTGGTGGCTGCTGCCTTTGAGAAGTTTGAAGATGGCTGCAATGAAGGGCTGTTGTTGGAGGCCCAGCTGCTGTTGTGGAAGGTGGCCCAACTGCGGTTGTGGAAGGTGGCTGTGATGGAGGCCCAACTGCTGCTGTGGAAGGTGGCTGTAATGGAGGTGAAGACGTTGATGGTGCTTCAAAGTGGAGGCCGGCTGTTGGCTGGAGAAAGGAGCTCTGGAGGTGGCTTCAATGGCTGGGAGTTGCAGCCAAGGATAGCTTGGGGTCTTGCTGCAGCCAATGGAGAAGGCTGCAGATGCTGTGATCGATGGTTGTAATGGTGTTGTGCGTGGAGGCTTCCAGTTGGTGCTGCTGAGGGCTGCAAGGGTGTTGTTTCAATGGCTGGAAGCTGCAGCCAAGGGGTGAGAAAGAGAGAGTTCAAGGGAGAGAGAGAGAGAGACGTGAATTCAGCTTGGGAGGCCAGCCGTTCTTTTTTTCCTTTTGTTTTTGATTGGTAACTTAGGAAAGATGATATCTTTCCCTAAGTTACCATTGATTAATGAAGAAGGCTGTGTAATGCCCAAGGCTACAGCCGTATGGCTTTGGAGGAAGAAAAGAGTAAGGAAGGGAAGAAGGAAAAGGAAAAGGAAAGAAGAGGGGAGAAAGAAAAGGAAAGAAAGGGAGGAAAAGGAGAGGGAAAGAGGAAGAGAAGGGGCTGGATAGGGTATACGTGAGTGGCTGGGAGAGGAAAGAAAGGAGGAAAGAAAGAAAGAAAGAAAAAGAAAGAAGAAAGAAAGAAAAGAAAGAAAAGAAAGAAAAAAAGGAAAGTAAAAAAAAATAAAAATAAAAATAAAAATAAAAAAGAAAATGGAGGAAGAAAGAAAGGAAATGGGCTAGGGTGGTCGACCCCCTTGTGGGTCCAACCTTAGGAAAATAAAATAATAAAAAAAATAAAACAAAAAAAAAAAAGAAAAAAGTAATTTTTTTTTCTTTTTTTATAAATTAAAACAGAAAATGCAAATGGATGGACCATCTCAGAGTGGGTCCAAATTCCACTTTTGAAATTCATTTTGACGATTAAAGGGGTAAAATAGTCTTTTCAGAAACTTTCTAGATGAAACAAGCTATTTTTGGCTGTTTTTGAAACGAGCTCGGATTTTGAAGTTCAATACCTCGTTGTGAAGCAAATCCAATGTAGAATTTAAAAATTTAATTTTGGAAGAAATCCAAATTGTTTTTGTTGAGAAAATGCTTCCAAATCTATTTTCAGACAAAACGAGCTATTTTTGGCAGTTTTTGAAACGAGCTCGGATTTTGAAGTTCAATACCTCGTTGCGAAGCAAATCCAATGTAGAATTTAAAAATGTAATTTTGAAAGAAATCCAGATTGTTTTTCTCGAGAAAATATTTCCAAACGAAATGAGCTATTTTTGGCAGTTTTTGAAACGAGCTCGGATTTTGAAGTTCAATAGCTCATTGCGAAGCAAATCCAGTGTAAAACTTGAAAATTTGATTTTGAAAGAAATCCAGATTATTTTTCTTGAGAAAATATTTCCAAATTTAGACTCCCGGGGTGAAAATGTCAATTTTGGAAACCCGAGGTTTGAAATTGATTTCTGAAAACTTTTAAAACTCAATCTGGATTGGAATTTATAAAGCTGGAGTTCTGGACTTCGAAAATGAAATGAAATGTGATGAAATGTTATGAAATGCTGAGAAATGATATGAAATGATGAGAAATGACATGAAATGCTATGCGAAATGCTAACCCTGAATGAAGAATTTTGGATGTTAGACCCCGATTGACACTTGTACCAGTTCAAAAAGTGTTAAAATTGACAAAATTTGCAAAAATGGTTAAAGAAATGATTTTCGAGCTCTGCCAAGCTAGAGTAACACTGAAAATTAGGGTTTAAGCTTGATTCAACTGAAATGAACTGGATTGAGCTGGGTTTTAGAGTTTCAGAACTCAAATGAACTCAACGGACACTGACTCAACTGACCTTTTTAACTGAATTTTCAAGAAAAGCTGCCATTTTTAGAGAAATGGTATGGAATGGTCATTGGAATGAAGTGAATTACGAACCTGAACTGGGTTTGAGCTAAAACAAAGGTCAGTAATACTGAGATGAACTAAAATCAAGTCTCAAACACTAACTCAACTGACTGAACTCGGCTCAATTTCAGCTGAAAGAGCTGAAATGGACTAAAATGGGCTCCTAAACACTTAGAAATGGTTTTGAACTGAAATTGGAGCACTTGAACTCCTGGTGAGCTCAAGTTAGACTCTGGAGAACATGACTGACTGGGAATGACTGACTTGGAGACAATTGGCTTGGATTCGAGTGAGAAATGAGCTCATTTTTGAAGAAATGATCCCATTTTGGCAGGAATGGTCAGAAATGAAAATGGTCTGTTCATTGTGAGCTCAGATGAGCTTGAGATGACTGATATTCTAACTGTCTTGAACTGACCAATGAGCTTGGTTGACTCCGACTGACTGGGGTCCGGGATGACCTAGGGGTAAAATGGCAATTTTCCTAATGAAAATGGGTAAAATGGTGCTTTTCTGAAACTGACTCAGGGTTTGACTCCTACACTGACCTAACAGAGTTGGCACTACACGAGGAGGGTTGTTTGAGAATGGATGAGGAAAATTTGGGGTGTTTACACCATCCAATCCAACGTAGAAGTCCTCACTCGTATATACTCTTTTGCCTTTATCTCGGACTTGCAAGTCTTTGATCATTTTGGTCATTTCCTTCAATTGTGTTTGGATTGGATCTTCCATTGGGATCCCATATTTGGGTTTGTTCACTGATTTAAACTCTTCTGCCATCTTCTTAGACTGTTGTAGAGGGTTTTGGATGAACACATGCTATTCTTCTTCTGAATCCTCTTTTGCCGATTCTGTATCTTCAGAAGCGCTGTCATGATGGACTTTCTTCTTGCTGATCCTGACATGTTTTTTCATGGGTTTTCTCCTGATCTTGCTCTTGGAAGATACTTTCTTTGGAGCTGCCCCAGCGTGTTCGGACATCATCTTTGTCAAACCGCTTGTACATGGCTGGATCAACATCGTCTTCTACTTCTTGGCCCTGTCCCCTGGATGATCTGGGGGAATTCATTTCTTCTGCCTCACTATCAGTGTGTTGCTAAACGGTTTTCTTCCCAGTCCTTGTCTGAACCATTCAAAAATGACAAAGTTTTCTGCAGAATAAGGAAGGGTTAGACTGCTGAAGATGATTTAATAATGAAAGATTTGGGTAAATAAAGAATTAGAGATTTGGTTGATAATTCAGGAAGATTATCCCATTACCAGGGATTGGGTCGTCACATGAATAGTGACCATTGCGTTATTTTTTTCATAACTAAAAATATGCCTTGTTTCCTAGGCGAGGTCATCAACCATGATGGAGATACATGAAGATGGAATTGTTATTTAGAAAGAATGCCCCATTACAAGAGGTGAGATTGTCACCAAGGTGTGACCATCGCAACTAAAATGAATTTTGCTTGATTAGAATTTTAAATTTTTGAAAGGACAATAAGATAGTAACAAAATACGAGAAAAGTAATTTCATTAATGATAAATCAAAGACAAAGAGAGGGTGGGCAGACAGTTTTCCACCACTCTTGATATTCAGAAGATACATTGGATCCTGGAAATATGGAAAGAGAAATGAAAAGAATCCCAAGTGTATTTGGCTGCATGGTATGCTCTGGACCACTGATCTGACTGTAGATCAAATTTTGGCATAATACCCGTCGGGAAATGAGTGTTGACCTGAATCTGCCTCTGTGAAAACTGTCTAAGACACCTTTCTGGCTGATAATCGATATAGAAGAATGAACCAAGTAATCAGTAGTGCTTTCCACACGCATAGGTATAGCAAGGAACTAATTCCTACCGATTGAAGTAGTCCTAAATGATCTCCTCTTGATGCAGACTTTCGATCAAGGCTCGATACTGAAGAGTGGACTGTGGCTTCTTGCTGTTGAATCTGAATGAACTGGCTTTTGATGGTACATGTCGCAGGAATCATGACTGTAAGGCATAGATGTATCCTTCTACCAAGATAGTCACTCCGAGAGCAAAGCGAGTCAAACCTCGATAGAGGAAAGCTAAGGCGGCCATAAAAATTGAGAGATGATGAGTCTGTCGACTTCCCCACTTTCGTAGGAGTTGGACAATCCGGATATCAACAAAGTTCTGGCCATCTTAAAAGAAATCTAATCCCACTGTGCATAGAATCATGGCATGCTAAATCCTTTCCTTGGCTACTCGGGATAAGGTATCAACTTCCTCGTATGCCCCATACTTGTGATAAAGCCCGAATAGATTGATGAACTAACTTCCATTCATTTCAGTGAGTGACCAAGATCTACTCTCGGTTGCTCTGGCTAAGGCATCTCGAACATCCACTCCTTTGACATTGATCAGGAACTGCTGCTCGACGGGATCATCTGGCTTATCAGCTGGCTCTGGTAGTCCCATGATGTCGTTGAACTCATCCATCAGCAGAGTCATCTCTCCCCATGGAAACCAAAATGTGCAGGTACGTGGATTCCATCATTCTGCCATAGCTTGAATCAGATTTTCATTGATGGTTTGATTGTCTACTGCCGATGCCAGCTCTAATCCACAGTCATCTAGATGGTTCAGGAACATACGCGAGAAGGTGGCAAACCAAGAATAATACCACCGAGGGAAAAAGGAAAGAGTATGAATAGCTCGATGATTTGGGAATCCCTGTCTTATCTCATATGAGATATAATCCTTAAGGAAGATAGTATCAAGTGAATTGGATGCCATCGAATAATACTGGGGCAGAAAAAATGAAAAGGATCAGATAAAATGCAAGACTTTATAAAATAGAAGATAGAATTTGAAGAAATTGAGATCCAGAAAGAAGGAGAGATATACGCTTGGAATTTTGAAAATCAAGGGAATTTTTAGAAAAGGATTTTCAGGGTTTTGAGAAAATTGAAACAAAGAGAAATGAAGAAAGAAGAAGAAAATATGCACCTGGGTTTTGAAAATAGAGAGGAAATTTTGAAAGAAATACCCAAAGGTTTTAGGAAAAATTAGTCTGGAAAATACAAGGAAATACAGGAAATAAGTGAGCATCCCAGAATCAAAGCTATACAAACAAGGATGCGCAAACAACACTCCCTAAAAGGTTGACTCTAAAATGCAATATTTGAAAAAGGCTTGTAGGACCTTAATCCTAACTCTAAAGTTTAGATCATCTGATTCCAATCAAGATACGCCGATATACTCAAGCCGAAGCTTGAAGTACGTGGCATAGAAATTCTCTCTGGTTCTAAGGTAATGGTTTCCCAACATCCTTGAGCATCTGCCGATATACTCTGGACTATGTCCCTTAGTACATGACAGGGAGGTTTTTAGCCCAAATAAGTGGCCTAGTTGTGACGCTCTTTCCCAAACTATGGTTCAGCGAGACAGCCCAGCAATGTGAAGATCGAGACAATATAGGTGGGGATGTTTTGAAAATATGATTCAAGCATGCAGGAAATCAGATGGCTCTAATGCAAAGTCCTAAAGAAATAGAGTTTTGAAAATCATAAAGAAGCACAGACTTGCATACATTGTTTGCATTCAATCCCTAGATTGAGAAGGGTTGTATTTCAGACCTAAGTCTAAGTGAACATTAATAAATCTCCTCAATTTGGTCCTACCAAACCATACTTAATCCTATATGCATTATGTCAGTTGGGTCAGAGTCTAAGCTCCTAAGTTTTGTATGAAAATGAAGCTGACATTTGTGAATAATGACTTAGACAAATCTAAATAAGGCAAAGGCATAAATTTGATCAAACGAAGACGGGTCCCATCATGGTCACCACTTCTGTGATCGTTGCAAAAATTTTCTCCTTCTTTCTTTTCCTTTTTAGGGGAAAGAAAAAGAAGAGATAAACCCTTTACAAGGTCTCACTTGACCTTTTGAAAAAGATTTATTTTGAAAAATTACTTGCCTCCATTTTGAAATTTGTGGGAAAAATGGGGAGACGAGATTCACTCATCGGTACGAGGTTCAACCGTTCCTGGCGCCTTTACCATGGGTAATTGAACCAATTATCGAATCAATGCCTTTTGCTTTGCCTAAATTTATCTAAGTGATTATTCTAAAAAAAATCCTAAATACACATAGAATCATGCTTGTGCTGTGATGTATGTCTGTAAACACCCCAAATTTTCCTCGTTCACTTCCAGACACCCCCTGCCATAGATGTCAAACCTATAGGTTAGTGTAGGAGTCTAACCCTAGGTCTGTCCCCTTTTAGGTGTCATTTCACCACCATTCTGTCAGTAAAATTCTCATTTTACCCCTAGGTCACCTTAGATTCTTGTCAGTCAGAGTCAACCAAGCTCATTTTTAAGCTCAGAACAGTTAGAATGTCAGTCATTTCTAGCTCACTTGAGCTCACGATGAGCAGATCATGTTCATTTCTGACCATTTCTGCCAAAATGGGTTTATTTTCTGAGAAATGAGCTCATTTCTAACTTAAATCCTGTAAACACCCAAATTTTCTTCATCCATGCTCAGACAATCCTCCTCGTGCAGTGACAGCCCTGGTAGGTCAGTGTAGGAATCAAACCCCGAGTCTGTTTCAGAAAATTACCATTTTACCCACTTTTATTAGAAAATTACCATTTACCCCTATGTCATCCTAGACCCCAGTTAGTCATAGTCAACCAAGCTCATTGGTCAGTTTAGAACAGTTAGAATATCAATCATTTCAAGCTCACCTGAGCTCATGATGAACACACCATTTTCATTTCTGACAATTCCTGCCAAAATGGGACCATTTCTTCAGAAATGAGCTCATTTCTCACTCAAGTCCAAACCAATTGTCTCTGAGTCAGTCATTCTCAATCAGTCATATTCCTCTGAGTCTAGCTTGAGCTCACCAGGAGTTCAAGTGCTTCAGTTTTAGTTCAAAATAATTTCTAAGAGTTCAAGAGCCCATTTTAGCCCGTTTCAGCTCTTTCAGCTGAAATTGAGTTGAGTCTGGTCAATTGAGCTAGTGTTCAAACTTCAATTTTAGTTCATGTCAGTATTAATGATTTTTGTTGTAGCTCAAACCTAGCTCAATTTCGTAATTCACTTCACTCTAGTGACCATTCCGCACCATTTCTCTAAAAATAGCAGCTTTTCTTGAAAATTTAGTCGAAAAGGTTAGTTGAGCCAGTGTCTTGTCAGTTTATTTGAGTTCTGAAACTCTAAAACCCAGCTCATTTTAGTTCAATTCAGCTCAAACCCTAATTTCTAGTGTCACTCTGACCCGGTAGAGCCTGAAAACAATTTCTTGAATCATTTCGCAAATTTTATCAATTTTAACACTTTGAACTGGTACAACTGTCAATCGGGGTCTAATATCCAAATTTCTTCATTCAGGGTTAGCATTTCGCATAGCATTTCATATCATTTCTCAACATTTCATTTCATTTTTGAAGTCCAGAACTCAAGTTTCATAAATTTCAATCTAGATTGAGTTTAAAAAGATTTTAGAAATCAATTTCGAACCCTGGGTTTCCAAAATTGACAGTTTTACCCCCAGGATTCTAAAATTAGAAATATTTTCCCAAGAAAAACAATTTTGATTTCTTTTAAACTCAAATTTTCAAATTCTACACTGGATTTGCTTTGCAGCGGGGTATTGAACTTCAAAATCCAAGCTCACTTCAAAAACTGCCAAAAATAGCTCGTTTTGTCCAGAAAATTTTCTAAAAAGTCTATTCTACCCCTCTAATCTTCAAAACGAATTTCAAATTTGAAAAATGGGCCCACTCTGAGATGGCTTATTCATTTACATTTCTTTTTTATTAAAAAAAATGTTTCTTTTATTCCCTTTCAATTTTCTTTTTATTTGTTTGTTTTTGTTTTTTTATTTTATTTTGCATTTTTAGAGAGGTGAGACCCACAAGGTGGTCGACCAAACCTCCAGCCCCCTCTCACTTCCTTTCTTTCCTTCTGCTTTTTCCCTTTCTCTTTCCTTTCTTCTTCCTTTCTTTCCTTTTTCTTTTTCTTCTTCTTTCTTTCCTTTCTTCTTCTTCCCATCCCTTCCTTCCTTTCCCTACTTACTCCAGCCCATTCACGTAAACCTTACTCCCCCTCTCATTAATTCCTCTTAACCTTAGCCCTATTTCATTAAATCCTAAGTCTTTTGTTAAAAAAAAAAAGAGAAGCTCACGTTGGCTACTCTCTCTCTCCCTCTCTCTCCTTGGCTGCAGCCCTCATTGCTCCACCTCTTCCAGCCTCTTCCAAGCTCCTCCTTCACACCCTTGCTACCAGCCACAACAGCTCCCTCCTTCATCAACTACTCCAGCCGGCAGCCACGTCTTCAGCATCACCTCCAAAGTAGCTCCAGCCGGCGTCTCTTCTTTACTTTGGCAGCAAGGCCCCAAGGTAAGCCTTTGTCTCTTTGCTACTGTGATTTCCTCTGTGAGTCCAGCATGAATCCAGTTCAAAAACCAGATTCACCCAGTTACAAAGGTGACTTTATGAGGTTATAGCATTGATTAAGGCTGTACCGAATAGAGGGATCCATCTGATTGATGGATCGGATCCCCCATTCCGATTAGCCAATATTAAAGAGGATTGAATTCCCCCTGCTGTTTTCTTTTCCTTTTATCTTTATATTTCGTGTAATTTCATATTTTAAAGATGGCATCTAGATTAGTTTTAATATTCATTCTATTCATTTTACCATCTTGCTTTTATTAAACTTAGAATCATAGATTTTACAGTTATATGCAGAATCCAATTGTTATTTCATGCATGATTTTTAACCTTTAAATTACAAACTTTTTATGTTAAATAGAGATGCTAGTTATCAATTTCTTGCCAAAATTTTGAGTCAATTCGAGTTTTATAACTCCATCACAAAAATCAAATACAAAACTGGGTTTTGAACCCTCTAGAATTTCCAATTTCTATTTTAGCAGACAAAAGCCCCCAAGATATCCTAGATAGAAGATTCGAATCTCCCCCTAAAAATTTCAGTAGATTCACGGTGGAATCTACTAATTGTCTGAAAATTTTGAGATTTTTATAAAATATTTGACTTCTGTTAAAAATCGATTTTCCCAGACCTCTGGGAAAACCTCGATTTTTCCTTGTCAAGGTATAGACCGACCCTAATGTGCTATGTCCACTCAACCCGTAGCCCTAATGCGAAAACTCTCAACATGAAAGTTGTTTCCATACCTTTCCCCTGTCATTTCACAAAATTTAAGAATTTTCAAAAAGGTCTAAATATTTTTCCCATATTTATCTTTTCTGTCTGACAGATTCTCATGCCTGAGAATTCCAGAGATCTAGGTCTCTAATAACAGTGTGCTCATTTCCAGACTGTAATCTAAATCCCAATGTTATAAAAAGATGAAATTTTTCAATGTTTGTCAGGGACATTTTCCCATAATTTCAGCCATTTTATCATTTGTCTGCTATTTTTCCCACATTTTCTCCCGAAACCTATCTGTCTGCCCAAAATCCTAGAGTCGCCAGATTCCGATCCGACTTGACGGAGCTGTCCAGCTCCGACCATAGGTCAAAACTAGAATCTGTAAAATGCAAAAATCTTTGTCTTACTGTCCTATATCACTCCATAAAATTTGGTAAATTTCTATGAAAGTTTCATATCCGAAATCCCATTTAGAATCAACATTTTAGGCAACATCTTGATTTTTTAGAATTTTTAGCTATTTTCCACATTAAGAAAATACAAAAAAAATAAATTTTCGAGCTTCATTCTGTTTTTAGGGTTATTCTAGGTTTCCATGCCAAATTTGGATCAATTCCAAGTTCATTTTCTTTGTATGTTAGTTTATTTTTAAATTCAGAAGCGAAAATCAAGCGAAAATCAAGTCAAATTGGATATTTTGTGATATTTTTCCCATTTTAGGGTTTTTATCATGTAAATGAGTATATAGAATCATATTAGGGTTAATTTCAATCTCATTTGCATTTCAATTTCTCAATTTTAGAAATTTTATTTCAAAAAACCCTGGTTTCAAGGCTATAGTCTTGTTATCAGGGGCATTTTGGTTAATTTGACCTCAATTTCAAAATTTCAAACTTTAATTTTCCAATTTTTCATGCATATCATCATATTTCATCATATTGTGTTTGATTTATTTCATGTGATTTTCAAAATTCCAAATTTTACAAAAATTCTTTCAGAAAACCCTGATTTCAAGGTCATCAAAGGTATTTCGGTCATTTTAACCCCAATTTTGAATTTCCAAGCCTATTTTCGAATTTTATTACTTATTTCTCATGTTTATATCAAAGGGGGTATGAATTTGGGTTTATATCTTAATAATATCCGATAATTTCCAATATTTTTGGATAAATTCAGAAAAACCTATATTTTTGGGCTAACATTATTTTCTAGTTTTGCAGGAACATTCAAGAAGAAAATTTAGTTATTTTATTTCTTTTTTTTATTCAATTCAATTTAAAAGGCAATGTAATATTTGGAATAAGAGTTACTTTTAAGCTTAGAATAGGACTGCATTACATATAGTTTAATTTCTGCAAATTTTTAATATCTGATGTAAGATGAATATGCGCATTTTTCCAAAATCACTATGGTTGACACGAATGACACGTGCAAAAGCTCTTATGGAGTTTATAAACTTGGTGGAGTTTGTATTTTTTGGCCATAGTCAGAATACGAATGAAACCTAGATTTATAATTTTCGTATTAGCCACATTCAGCCTACACTCTTAGGCTAACTTCAAAATGCACTGCATTTCTCAAAGTTTCAAAAGGATTTCCCAATTCCTCAAAGAATTCTCTTTCAAATTCATTCATATAATTCAAATTACATTATTTTCAAATTCATTTTCCAATTCTATTTCAGAAAAATTCGTTTTTCCCAAAAATTTCTTAGTCTTTCTCAGGATTTGATTTTCTCAAAACTCTGAATTTTCAAATGAGATTTCAAAGTATTTTCCAAGTTCAAAACCATGATTTTCCCAGATTTTCACATTCTCAATTTTATTTTCAAATCTCAAAATCGATTTTCTCAAAAACTTTGAATTATTTCTGAAATTGATTGTCCTAGAATTCTCAAATCCTATTCAGAAATCGATTTTCTTACAAAAAGCTATTCCAATCTAAAAAAAAACATTTTTCTCAGAGTTTCCATTTTTCTGAGAATCCATTTTTTATTCAAGATTCGTTTTCTAATCCAAATTTCTGATTTCCAATGAAATTCAAAGACTTTCGCAGGAATTCCATCTTCAAAGCACTTTTCCAATCATTTTCCAAGTACATCTCAATTTTCTGAAGCAAACATCATATTTCTCAAACTTGCATCTTTTCAAAATTCCATAGCACAAGCCTGATTCTCTGTGCATTCTAGAAAAATAGAGCTAGATTTAGATAATTTAACTTAGTCAAAGCACATAATTGATCCTTGGTTTAATTACCCCTGATAAAGGCGCTAGGAACAGTTGAACCTCGTACCGACAGGCGAATCCCATTCCATGGAAGTTTCCCGCAAATTTTCAAAACAGAGAAGAGAAAAATTTCAAAACTTTGGTCGAGTTTGACTCGCAGAATTGTTTCTCTCTCTCGCAGAGGGAGGGAAATTTTTTTTGCGATGATAACAAATCTCAGTCAATTATTCCTCGGTCAGTCAAATCTAGTGAACCTTATTCCCTTGAGTCTAACCTGAGCTCAGCAGAAGTTCAAGTAGTGCGGTTCCAGTTTAAATCCATTTCTCACAGTCTAGGAGTCCATTTTAGCCCATTTCAGCTCATTTCAGTTGAAATTGAGCTAAATCTAGTCAGTTGAGCTAGTGTTTGAGCTTCAGTTTTAGTTTATCTCAGTATTATTAATCTTTGTTCTAACTCAAAACCCAGTTCTTGTTCGTAACTCACTTCACTCTAGTGATCATTTCTCACCATTCCTTTAAGAAATGATATAATTTCTTGATCGTTCAGTCTAGGAGTTTAGTTGAGCCAGTGTCTTGTCAGTTCATTTGAGTTCTGAAACCCTAAAACTCAGTTCATTCCAGTTCAAACCCTAGTTTTCAGTGTCACTCTTGGCCCTGGAGGGACAAAAACCATTTCTTGAATCATTTTGTTCATTTTTTATCAATTTTATCACTTTTTAAACTGGTACAACTATCGATCAGGGTCTAATACCTAAAATCCTTTATCCAAGATTTGCATTTCATATGACATTTTATGTCATATCTCATCATTTCTTATCATTTCTTATCATTTCTCATCATTTCATATCATTTCATTGCATTTCATCTCATTTTCGAGATCCAGCACTTTGGTTTTTCTAAAACATCTAATCCAGATTCGATTTTAAAACCTTTCTTTTAAAAGCAATCTCAAAAATCTGGGTTTTTAAATTGACATTTGCCATTTGGCTAACCCCCAGAGCTTCATTTTACAAGCATTTCTTCAGAAAAAACAATCTAGATTCATTCCAAACCAATTTTCAATCTATTTTAAACCTCAGATGAGACCCATCTAGGTGGTGTCACTTTTGAATCAATGATTTCTTTCAAAATTTACATAATTCCAATTATTTCAGAATTCTAGTTGAACTAGGACTCTGTCATTTTACATTTTTAAGCCCTTTCAATCTTCTATTTATTGATTCTGAGTTAGAATGGGGTCCATACCTTGTTTACTCCCCTTATTTGGTCTTTTTCTCAGAGTTCCAATCGAATTAGGACTCTGCCCTAGAGTCCTAATCGAATCAGGACTCTATCCTGATTTTATTTTTTATTTCATTTTCATTTGTTTTCAAAAGTCCTTTTTAAAATCTCATCATTTGCTTCTCAGAAAACCAAAAATTCTTAGAGTTCTAGTCAAATTAGGACTCTTCCTCAGAGTCCTAGTCGGATCAGGACTCTGAACCTGACTTCAATTTTTATCTTATTTTCACCTATTTTCTGAAACCCTCTCATTTGTTTTCTAGAAAACCCAAAATTTTAAGAGTTTTAGTTGAATTAAGACTTTGTCCCAGAGTCCCAGTTGGATCAGGACTCTAATTCTAATTTCAGTTTTCACCTTGTTTTCATCTATTTTGTGAAAAAGCTTCTAAAACCTCCTTGTTTGTTCAAAATTTTGAGAGTTTTAGTCGAATTAGGACTCTGTCCTAGAGTCCCAGTTAGATCAGGACTCTAATTCTGATCTCAGTTTTCATCTGTTTTCGCGAAAAGCTCTCAAAATCTTCTTGTCTATTTTCAGAAAAATCAAAACTTTTAGAGTTTTAGTCGAATTCGGACTATGTCTCAGAGTCCTGATCAGATCAAAACTCTGTACTAATTTCTATTTTAACTCCCATTTTTACTTGTGTTTAAAACCTTTTTGCCTATTTTTCGAAAAAAATCTAAATTTGTAGAGTTTTAGTCAATTTAGGACTCTATTTTAAGAGTTTCAGTTGAACTAGGACTCTGACCCTAACTTCGTTTTCAGCTCATTTTATCAAATTCTGAAAAAAACTTTTAAAATTCCTTTATTTATCTTTCAAAATGCCAAATTTTCAGAATTTCACTCGAATCAGGACTCTGTCCCAGAGTCCTAGTCCGATTAGGACTCTAAATTTTAATGATTTTAATCTTTTATTTTCATTGTTATTTATTTTAAAGACCTTGTTTCTTAACCTTTGTTTTAATCTTTTCAAAATCCAATTTTATTAGCTTTCTTCAGGTGGGGCCCACAATGCATGGAGTGTCCAAACGCTAAATTCTCCATTTTCATTCAAATTTTTTTCATTTCATATTTTATCCATACAAAAATACAAAAAAAATGTTAAGAAATCTAGGTGCTTTTTGAAGTTTTTTTTTTTAAAAAATCATTTTTAACCCCTTTTATTTTAAGGCTTTTTAAAATATTTTTCTAGAAAACCAAGTGGGGCCCACTCTGAGTGGCACCACATTTGAAAGAGTTAGGGTTAACATAGGATTGGTCAGTGTTCCAGTTAGGTTAGGAGTTAGAGGAGTCAAAATCATTTTTAAAAATCCATCTTTATTTTAGTGTTTTAGCCTTGCTTTATTTAAAGTTTTAAAAACCAAATGTGGGCCCACTCTAGGGGTGCCACATTTGAGATTTTCTTAACCCATTAGTAGTCTTAGTTAGGTTTGATTGAGACCAATTAAGTAGAGTCTTTCAAGATTTAATCCCCTCTTAGAAAACCGCCCCTTATTTTCAAGTTTTTTTTAACATATTATGAAAATCAAGTGGACCAACCTAGGGGCGCCACTTGTTAATTTTTTTTGGTCAAAATTTAAATAAATCCAGCATATACCACCTCACCTTGAGATCCTTTAGGACTCTCCAAGAGGAGGTCGACCCCCTCATTGTGCTCTCTCCGCTTTCTTGCTCCCTCTCTCTTCTCTAGCAGCCCCTCTCTCAAGCTCCTCCTTCCTCCATTGTTGCAGCCCCAAGGTGAGTTTTTCTTCTTCTTTTACTTTTTTTTCTTTTTTATGTGTTTTCACCATAGCCACCTCCTATGTGTGTGCTTTTTTTTATTTTTTTTGTTCAAGTAACCATTCAAGAACATGATCTATTGAATATCTATGCTTATTTGCATGTTTTGGATCCATTAAAATCGTTGGTAAGGTGTTGATTATGCTAAACGCCCAAAAAAGATCGAGATTCGACCATTCAATGGGTTGAATCCCTCTTTTAATGGCTAATTCAAATTTTCAACCATGTTTTCCCTGATTTTTTTTTTATTTCATCATATCCATGTTTGTGTTACTCATTCAAGCATCAAATCAAAATTTATTATGTTATTTACAAGTTTTATTATTATTTTGCATGTTTAGATTAGCGTTATTCATGCTTTATCAATAATATATGTACTTTGATTTTGGCCATGCGGGAATGGCATTATTTTATGTGCATTTTTCTGTCAATAAAATTTAATTTTTTTAGAGTTGAATCATGTGTGTGTCAATGACTTTTCATAAAAAAAAAATTGGATTATTTTGGGTTCTATAACCCTGCTAAAAAAATCAGAATTTGAACTCTGATTCTTGTACCGTGAAAATGCTATGTAGAATCGAGGATGGCTTGTCAAGGTGATATCTCCCTCATCGGAGATTCGATTGATGATCCATAAAAAGCAGTGTGTTTGTTAAGATGTCTAGTATATTATGTAAAAAATTCAGATTTTTCTATGGCTGTTTTTTATTTTTACTTTATCAAAAATCAAAATCTATTTTATAGAAACTGTTACGCATTGTTTTAGCCTTGGGACAACTTGCGCATATTGTACCTCCCTAATCGAAGATCTGATTGATAATCCGTAAAAATTTACAGATTTAGCAGCATGTATAATTTTATCAGTGTGATTTTTGGTAATTTTTTAACTTTTTTTTCTATTTTTACTTGAACCAAAATCAGAACTGCCCTTTTTAAAACCGTTACGCATTTGTCACAATCAAGTGTATATTGTCATAATGATATCTCCACAACCAAAGATGCTTTTTTCAATCTTTAAAAAGGGTTATTTTTTTTCAGATGTCTAGTTTCTCCATGTGAAATTTTACAGTTTTTCATTACTGTTTGATACCTAAATCAGGTCTGACACTGTAACAGGTACGTGCTTGCGGGCGAAATCTCATATTTTTCATGTTTTTATTTTATTTTCATATCAAACTAATACCAAAAATATATTTTTTTTATTGCACTTTATTTTTAGGGTTATTATAAGTGTCCATGTCAATTTTTGTGAATTTTGGAATTCATTTGATGTATTATTTAGTTAAATCATAAAAACAAGATGCCCGTAGAGTCCTGATTCAACTGAAACACGACCAAAAAATGATATTTTTTTGATATTCTAAATTTTTCATAAAAAGTTTTATATTTTTAGGGTTTTATTATGTTCATAATTATGCTAGGGTGCTCCACACCTGATTTGGTGTTGATTTGAATCCGTTTGATCACTGAATTAAAAGTTTTACAAAAATCTTTTCTGAAAA
The DNA here is from genome assembly GCF_984573655.1 of Nuphar pumila. Lineage (NCBI taxonomy): Eukaryota > Viridiplantae > Streptophyta > Magnoliopsida > Nymphaeales > Nymphaeaceae > Nuphar > Nuphar pumila. The sequence continues at coordinate 49,251,353 of NC_143265.1, read as the reverse complement.
CCCTGATTTCAAGGCCATAGTCTTATTTTTAGGGGTAATTTGGTTATTTCTCCCAAAATTCCAAATTTCAAAGTTGTTTATTTTTATTATTTATTTAATTTTGTATCATCTTTTATTATGTTTATCTCAGGGAAGCATGGAAAAAGGCTTATATCCGGATAAATCCAGCAAATTCCAGATATTGCTGGATAAATCTGGAAAGCCAACATATCTCCACTAATGAGTTTGCTAATTTTGTAGGAACACCAAGATTGTATTTTCTTTATTTCTCTTCTCAATTTATTATTGATGTAAATTGTAAACATTGGAATAAGAATTTAATTTTCTGCTTTGATTAGGGCTGTATTGCATATAGTTTATTTTAATAATGTTAATGTGTGATGAATGATGATTTATGCATATTCAAATTCACAATGGTCTACACGAATGGCACGTGCACTCGCTTCTAAGAAATTAATGAACTCGATTGAGTTCATATTTGTGGCCATAATCAGAATACGAACAATATCCAGATTTATCATCTCCTTTTAAGCCATAAACAACCTACACTCTTAGGCATTTTTAGAAATTATATCATATTTTTTCAATTTTTCTAAATATTTTTCCTTTTAGAATCAAATGAACTATATTCAATATATATTCATGGCCATAGTCAGAGATATGTAAAGAATCTATTTCATCTAAGTTCTATAAGGCATAAAAATTCTTTTTCTCATAGATTTTCTTCAAAATTTCTTCAAACAATATCTTTTACAAGATTGCATTCATGCATTATTTAGGTTAGATCACATCATGAAAATATTTCACAGGGCCACACGCCCATCCTTTTTGATCAATTCCAAAATCAATTTTCTCAGAATCTTCTTTAGAAATCGATTTTCTCAAAACATTAGGATTTCTTCAAAAAACGATTTTCCTTTTCTTTAAAAAGTATTTTCCAATGTAATTCACAATTTTCAAAGTGTCCTTTCTCCAAGTATTTTTCATTATTTGAAGCATACATCATATTTTCAAACTGCATTTTCTAAGGTTCATAGCACATGCCTGATTCTTTGTGCATTTAGGAAATAGAACATTGATTTAGACAAGTTGAGCAAAACAAAGCACCAGGTTGATCCTTGGTTCGATTACCTCTGATTATGATGCCAGGAACGGTTGAACCTCATACCGACAGGCAAGTCTCATTCTTTGAAATTATCCTGCATTTTAAAATGGAGGCAAGTTATTTTCAAAATCTTTTTCAAAGGTTAGTTTGACTTGCAAAAGTAAAATTTTGCAATGATAACAATGTCTTTGGAAATATTTCAGAATTTTGGATTTCAAGTGATTTTGAAATAGACTTGAAAATATCCTTTAAGAAGTGATTCAGAAATTGAATTTGTTTTGGAAAATTGAACTTTGAATCCAAGTTTAAAGTGTATTTGAGATTGAAAATGAAGTTAGGAAATCAAATTTTTGAAGCTTGAAATTGTAACTGAAATCAAAAGTTGAAATATAATTTTGAGATTTGAGAGTTTTGAAAATTAAGTTCACTTCTGAAATAGAACTTGAAATTGAATTAGAATTTGCAATTAAGACATTGAATTGATTTCGAAATTTGATTTGATGTTTGAAATCAAAATTGAACTTAGAATTTGAATTGGAAATTCAAAGTGAATTCCAAAATTTGATTCAGGATTGAATTAAGAACTGAAATAAAATTAAGAATTCAAAATTTGGAATTTTGAAAAGAAATAAAGAATTTGAACTTAATATTTGAATTGAAAATGAAATTCAAAGTTAAAATGTGAAGTTCAGAAATAAGAATTCAAAGTTGGAATTTGAAGTAAGATTTAAAACTGAATGGAATTGAAAATAAAAGATAAATCTACATTTGTAAATGGAAGTTGAAAAATGATTTTGAATTTTAGAAATGAAAACTGTGTTTTTGAAAATTCATTTTGAAAATCACTTGAATTTTGAAAACAACTTGAAAGAATTTGAAAAAGATGGCAAATCATGATGCAACTCTATCTTAAATGATGAATGAATTAAAAGAATTTGTTTAAAAGTTGGAATTTAAAAGAAAATTTTATTCTTTAATAGAATTGAAATAAGATTAAATTTTAATATATTCATGACTAAGGTCACAAATATATTTTAATTTAATCTTCATTTAAATTTCAAGAAAGAATAAAATAAATTTTTATGCTTTTATAGAATTTAAGCAAGATTAAATTTCCATATATTCATGACTATGGCCACAAATATATCTTGATTTAATCTTTACTTCGAATTCTGATAAAAGAAGAAAGAACATTTTTTGAAGATATGATGAACTGTGCCAAATCATCATGGTGCTCTTGAGCAAGCCTACTTGCTTGTTTCACAACACTAATTGTATCCCCATAAGCAGCAAGGCAACGACAATGAATACCCGGATGGTCGAGTGCTATTGCATGAGCACACATATACCTTCAAATTGCAAAATTATAAAGTGAACAGATGTTGATGCTCTATTGAGCATCCTCAGGTGATGGGGTTGGTGCAGTAACTGGTGATGGAGATGGAGTTGAGGACTGGAGCACTAGTAGGTGAAAGAATTGGAGCACTAACAGGTGATGAAAATGGAGTGTTGATGCTATGCTTGCTGCAAGTGAGATGCAATAGATGAAGATGCTGGATGAAGATGTGCAGATGCTCATGTACAGGTTGTGCTAATGACTAAAAATAAAAAATGCTGAGTGACTTTAATGTAATGTGTAGATACTTATGTCAAATAAGCATCAAGGCCTATCAATGGAAGGTGGAGGAAAATTTCTCAAAGATTTATAATGATATCTTGACCATTATTGATGAGCATCTAATTCCTTCATCTGGGACAGGAGAATCCACTGTATTTTATTACAAAATGAATGGTGATTACTACTGCTATCTTGCAGAATTCAAGGATTCCTTCAACCCAACAGACTTCTCTAATTTCTGGATCTGGTTCAAAAATATCCTTGTCATCATGACATATGGGTACATTCGAATACAGTCAATAGGGAACTCGGTGTAAAACTTGAAAGGTCCACCAGACCTTAGCATTTTCATGGTGTAATCAAAGGAGCCAGTGCATGGGTACCGCCTGGAAGCATCAGGCTGCATTCTTTTTTGTATTTGGATTTTCAAAAAGGCAGCCTCAGCATTGATAAGCAATGTCTCACTTGTCATTTTGACTAATGTAATACATGCAACACCACACATGCATAGCAAGCTTCATGTGCAATTTAACTAATATGCAGATGATTGAACTAGTATGCAGATGCTAATATGAATGTTAAGTGATATATGTGCGGGTAAATAAAATGAATGTTGTGAATGTAATAATGTGAAATGGTGAAATGAATACAATGAAGGTGGCCATATGAATGTAATATTAAAAAATCAGATCTAATATCATATTGTGCAATAACAGATAAATGAAAAACCACATTGAATTTAGCAAAGAACAGCACAACAAAGCATTTCACACGATGAATTCACTCAGACTTCACAGCATATCCATATCTAGATTGGATGCAGAGTAAATTTCTTTGCAAATTCGAGCAAAAAGACTTCAGATCTGGAGTTCACGATGGATCCAGTGAGATAGACATTGGATTGAAGCGATTCTTACTGGATTGCTGAATCCAGTGAATATAACATTGTGCATATTGTGATATGAGATGCTGAATGCTAATTGATGCAATAAACAAGAAATATGTGATGCAGAATGCTAGATGAACAGAAGATCGATGCTATGAATCAAGCAATGGTGCAACATGAATGGAACAGAAAATTGATGCAAATGCTCATGAAAACATAGAATGCAGCAAATCAACCGAATCAACAAGATTTAAATGAGATGATTATAAGTATGATGCGCTGATAAACAAAAATCATATGAAAAGAATGCTATGATGATGAGGTGAAAGGGGAAATTATGATAAGAATGTAGATGAAAATGAAATTGCATAATGTAGCAGACCTAACACTAAATGCAAACACACGAAATGGTAATCAATGAAATGCAAAACACAAAATGTAACTGAGAAATATGAAATGGCAAAAAAAAAAAGAACAATGCTAAACACCAGGTAGCATAAAATGAAATAAGATGTAGAAGATCAAAAACAACAAAAATGTAACAAGGAATTTACAAAAGAAAAGAAGGAAGATAACAATAAAAGAAAAGGTCAATACCCTATTGCGAGATGCAGATCGATGTTGCTATAAGCAGATCGATGTTGCATATTGTGCTTCCGATGGGCAATAGAGAATGAAAGAGAAGTAATAAAAGCCAATGCTACCAAAACAAGAAGAAAATACTTAAGCAAAGAGGGAGAGAAGGTGATTTTCACCATGAGTTAGCTAAGGTTGAGAAGAGAGAAGTGCTTCTTCTGTATATTGTTGCAGGATTGAGCTTCTTCACCAACAATAAGAGAAAAGGAGAAAGAGGAGGGTAAGAAGAGGAAGAAAGAAGAGGGAAGAAGGGAGAAGGGTTCTTTGCAAAGCTCTGCCAGGGGAGCTCCTTGCAAAGCTCGATCGATGCCCTTCCCTTTCATTTGATGGTGGTTATAAAGGGGAGGGTCGTTATAACATTTTTCAAAACAGTCTCTTAAACTTTTAAAAATTTTCAAAGTGAGAGTTTTATTTACCAAGATTTTCAAAACCCTAAGATTTATTTTTCTGAAATTTTGCCCCCTTCATGTGATTTTTGAAAGAAAACCTAAAATATGAGAAACTTAAAAGATGGGATCCAGATGAGGTTTTTGAAAAATTTAAGAAAAATATTGAATTTTGAAATTTTGAGGATTTTATAAAAGGAGAGTTTGTGAAATAGCAGAATTAATTTTAAAAATTGAGTTTTAAAACGGATCTGGATCCAAGATTTTGAGTAAATATTCGAGTTTGGACCTCAGACTGCGGAAAAGTGAAAGGAATCAATCCAAATGGAGATTGGATCTAGATGAAGTACCTGAGCAATACAGAGAATTGATTTTGGATTTTTAGATTTTAAATTGAAAATAGAAGATCCGGGCTTAGAATTGGATTCAGATATCTGATCTAGATACAGGGTTGGATTAAGTACAAAAAATGAAATTGGATTTCGGATCTTTCACAAGGAAGTGAATCCGAGAAATAATTAGAAATTTACTCAATCGCTCTTCTGACTGACTCAGGTGGGTGCTAGGGGCAAAAAAAGGAAAATTTTGAAACTTTTAAAAATTTGGGGTGTTTACACTCTGGTCCCTGAAAGATCATGGAGTCGACATTTCTTGCTCGGATGCAGAAGAATAGTTGATTTGCTGGACGGGTGTGGTTTTCTTGTTGAACCTTGTTTGAACCATATAAAGTCACAAGTTCTCTCTGCAGAATAGGAGGGATTATTAGGATCTGAAAAATAATTTGGGATAAAGACAAATAAAGGGAAGTATTTGTTGAGGATCATGTCGAAAATTTGAAGAATATCCCATTACCAGGGATCGGGTCATCGCTGGAATTACGACAATAACTAAAATATACCTTGTTACCTAGGCAAGGTCGTCAAACCATGATAAAATGAGAATCGCTTAAGGAAGATGATTTTATTAATAATAAACTTGGCAAAGAGGGAATGGACAAACAATCTGCCACCATTCATGATAGTCAAAAGACACTCGAGGACCAGAAAAAACAGTGAGAGTAACAAAAGTATCTCAGCTATGTTTGGCAGAATAGTATGTTCCAAACCACTGAACAGACTTTAGATCGAACTCTGGCACAATGCCTGACAATAGTCGAGCTTCAATGCGCTTTTGTCTCTGTGAGAACTGTCTGACACATCTCTCTGGCTGGTAATAAACGAAGAAGAATGGTCCAAGTAACTTGAATCACTTGCCATATGCGTAAGTATATCAAGGGGGTGACTCTCGATGGTCAATGTAGTCCCACACGATTTCTTCTTCATGGAGGTTTTCGATCAAAAATCTATACCGAGAAGTAGGTAGTGGCTTCTTGTTGTTATATCTGAATGAGCTGGCTCGAGTTGGCACATGCCGGAAGAACCAAGACTGTAATGCGTAGATGCATCCTTCTACCAAGATCGAATCTTTGAGTGTGAAGCGGCCATGTACGAGAGAAATTCTTGAGCCAAGAATAGTACCACCGGGGAATGAAAGATCTGGTGTTCAGAGTCCGATGATCAGGGAGACCTTGCTGCACCTCATAAGAGATATGGCCTTCGGGGAAAATTGAATCAACCTGATTGGATGCCATCAGAATAGGCTAAAAAATAAAGAAGAGGTAAGGACAAGACTTGAAAAGTATACATAATTTTTGAAAAAGTTGCAGGCAGGATAAAAACAAAATTGAAAATTCAAGATCTAGAGGAACGGAAGGATAGGAAATCGCCTGAAGTTTTGAGGAAAAGTAGAGGATTTTTCTGAAAAATCATCTAGGGTTTGAAAGAATAAAAATGGATGCAAGATATTTCATGAAAAGTAGAGGATTTAAAAATAGTCTAGTATTTCTAGAAAATTTATTGAAGAAAATAAAGAAAAATAATTGAAGTACATTCAATCACAGCCTGCACAATCAAGTATGCACATACAATATTCCCTAAGAAGCTGACTCTAAATGTACAAATTTTGAAATAGTTGTAGGACCCTAATCCTAACTCTAAAGCTCAGATCATTTGTGTCCAATCATGCTATGCCTACTTGAGTTGAGACTTGGTTGATAAATTTTGGAAGTGGTATTTTTAAAACAATAATTTTCAAAAAAAGCTTTGGAAAATCGTCAACCAAAAGTAAATAACCGACTTTCCATGAAGTGGTAAGTACGGGTCGAATCCACAGGGAACAGGAATTACTAAAATATTTCTCACAAATTAAATTTATTAATAACAAATATTAATCTACAATTACAAAGCTAATACAATTATAATTAATCAGTAAAAGAAAATGGAAAAGCAAATAAGTCTTCTGTTGCACGCCAAGGGTATTTTTGTCTTTTCACCAATTATCCAATCTTCGCGCTTGGACAAGAAACCCTGAAAAATGATTATGCTTTTCAACCTAAAAACACAGGAAAATAGAGAGTTATTAACTAATACTAATAATGCAAACTATAAATGGAACTAAACCTAATTCGCAAGAAATAAACAACACAAATCTTAATTACGAGAAAACAATTAAATAAAATATTAAACTAATTCTAAAATCAACTAACCTAAGTCTAACAATGTTGTATGATGCAGATGCAGCAACTAGAGTATAGGAAATACTGAAACTAATACGAAAATGCCAAAAAGAATGAAATTACCAATATGCCCCTAACTAGTATAAAATAGACTTCTGACAGCTCTTTGAAAAATCACTGTTTGATAAGGTAAAAGAGGTCCGATTTTCCCAAAATTTATTCTGTTCTGTAACTAACAGATTCAAAAATCTGACAGTTTTTACAAAATTAAAAAATGATATCTGGAACTCCAGATATAAGCATTTCAAAACTGAGAAAAATCAGGATATCGCAGGTCCCATAATTTTCAAATCCGGAAAAGCGGTTTTCACAAAACGCTTAAAAATCAAACCAAACCAATTTGGATCGAGCTGAAATTTGGTCTGCAGTCAATTAACACGACAATAATGTGAATAGAAAAATAATATTTGGAAAACTCGAAATTTTTGCACATGAAATGACGACAGTGCGACAGGGCAAAAATCGGTTTTTAAATTCAATGTACTATTCACTTTATAAATCTATTTTAAACACTAAAAATGCAATCTAACCCTAATGCAATCCTAAATGGTACTAAATGACAGTGTATATGCAGATGATGAGTACACTTATGCTAAATGCATTAAAAACAAAATATGATATGCAAATTATGACTAAAGCTAAGCTAACTACCACTGCAAATGCAACTAAGATAATCAAAGAGATGCAAACCTAGTTACATAAATTAAAAGCTGCAGTTATTACCAACTAACTACCAATGAAATAATTAAACTACAAAAGTCAAACACAATAATCAAGTACCCTTGAACAATCACTTCTACAATCTAACTAGATCAATTAAGTAAATAACTAAACTAATTATTCTAAAATTAATATGAATTAAAACAAAATGGAATGAAGTCACTAAAGACCAAAGGGCTGCGGGTTTAGGATAAGACTAGGACTAGGTTCAGGATACACTTGGCTAGGTTGACCCGACTCGACTTAGGCTAGGGACACGACACACCTAACTGGGTTAACTAGATTGACTAGGTTAGGTTGACTATTTTATACATTGGCTAATTTAGACACTTAGAAATTAATACCTAATTAAGTACAACTAACACTAATGACTCCACTAATGACACGCCTAATATATAAAACCTAAGTAAAACTTAGTTAACTAAGAACATAATTCCTAACTAAGGTTAATATACTTAGTTAAATTAAGTAAATCTAAATCGAGACTAAATAACTATGGACGGTTAGAGGATTAAGAAAGAATAAATGCACAACGAGAATTTTGGGAAATTTGATAACTCCAAAAATCGTCCAACCCTAAATACTTGCCTTGACTTGCCTTAATTTGCAATTTAAAAAGGTAAGAAGTGTAAAACCGTCCAGCTAAGGGGGCAGTTATACTTCTTTAATATCTTAAAAGATTAATTTAAGCAAATAGGCAATTCAAAAATATCCAATTCAAGATAGTCTCAACAACTTTGGCTTTCCAAAAATGATTGGTAAACAAATAAATACCTCTATCAAAAATGTGATCTCCTTTTTAGAAAAGATTTAAACTTCAATTCAACTTTCCAAAAATTATTGATGCTATCTTGAATTTCCTTGACCCCAATTTCAAACTTACCTAAAGAGGATCCAACGAATTTGGAGCAATCAATTTTTCTCAAAACGTTTTTCTTGTTGGATCAATCATTCTACTATTTCAACTTTCCTAAAACCATACCAAAAACGTTTCCTAGACTCCACTAATGAGGGTAAATAATTAACTTAAATTACCTAACCTAAGAAGCTTACTAAAAAGGACACTAAAAATGCCTAAGAGAACCCCATAGCTAATACAAAGTACCTAGACACCTTAAGACACTTACCAAATTCTAACAAGCTACCAAAAGCAGCCTAGAACTCGACTGGAGCTCTAATGGCTACCGCCCCTCCTTGGGGAAGATGACTCCTAAGCTACTAAAATCAAAATTTTCACTGAATAAAAAAAAACGAATGTAAAAAGTAAACAAGCCTTACTACGAGAATGAAAAATCTAAGTTACTACTTGACTCAAAATAAATAATTATACTAATGACTGCCTAAGCAATATATCTAACATGCTGGAAACCATGACACACATAAAACACCAATTTATCTCAATGACTGGCGAAATACACTAATCATGGAAAAACTAAATCTATGTCCAAATCAATCTCTAAATTAACTAAACATGAATCACACGTTATACTATTAGAAAACTTAAACTATGGATCAAACCTACAGCCGGCTGAACAACATTTCAAAACAAAAGACTAAAACTCAACTTTTTGATTTTTCTCAATAACACTAAAACACCAAAAACACTAACACATCAAAAACGATATTTATCAAGAATCAAAGACTATGAATTTGAATTACACAACCTTACAAGACTGATAACTGCAAACAAACATCAAACTACACAACTTACACAATAGACTCACACGCACTTACCAATCTTCAAACATTCATTCAACGATTTTTGTAAAAACTCTCATACGACACATAAGAAATCCAACCTCCCCTAAAACGAGAAGAAACGACACTGGAAACAATTGAATGAACTCAGATCACGCAGTCAACACACAGGAAATAATGACAGACCATATACTTATTAAAACCCAAAGATCGGCTAGCTTTAATCTAGCCGATTTTTCTTTTCTTTTTAATGAAAACAAGAAGCAATCAGACCCAACGACTTAATTTAATCAAAATGCACCTTTTTTGAATTGATTTTTCTGTAAACACAATACACTAAAACACGTTGGACTAAAACACAATTTGTGTGAAAAACGATGGAAACTCAAGATTTAAACAAGTAAAAGTAACACCAAACCTAGATCTATCGTGCTGGTCTATGCACGAGCTCTATACTAAGGTTGAAACACGAAAAACACAACAGACATGCAGAAAATAAAACACGAAAAACAAGCACATACATTTTAGGTTTTAGCTAGAAGAAAAGATAGAAGAAGACCTACCTCAAGGGCGATCCGACGATCGTGGGGAAGAAGAGAGCGGACAATGGCCTTGATTTGACATCTCGAATGGTTCGAGAATGCTGGAATATCACCACGAATAGAGTTTCCACAGTTGCAACACGTTGAAGATCCACCGAAGATGGAACGGGTGCCGATTCACGATCGGAGGGCTTAGAAAACCGGATGGAGGTAGGGTCGGCTCATCTTGTTGGGGTGTTGCGCACTTCCAAGCAAGATTAATGGTCTTCACCTCTACTACACCTGCAAAAATATGGAAAATGGTGAGAAAACGCAGCAAGGATGCTAAAGAAATGATTAGAAATGGAACGGGAGAAAGACTAATGCTTGGAAACCAAGCAAAAACCCAATTTTTGATGAAAAATGAGTGGAATGAGAGGTTGGAAGGTGCTGGAGTTAGAATCACTATAGGAGGTGCCAATCCCAATGCCAAAGATGCCTAGGGTTCTTCTAAAAAGTATATTTATACTTTTTGGAATTTCAGAAACAAGGTTATAAAAAAATATTTTACTAGGCGCCACTTTCTGAGGGGTTTTCTGCAAAACTTTTTGAAATAGATATGGATATGCGTGTGGATTAGATTTTGGGCTTTCTAAAGGTTGATTCAAGGTCCAAATAGCCTAATTGGGTCGGATATGGATCCGATCTACCTCGAAATTCGTGCCTGAACACTGAAATAGCCATAACTCTCTCATTTTAACTTTGATTTCTCTGAAATTCGAACCACAACCCCTTACTATCAAAATGCATCTAAACATGGGTTTAAAACCTTAAACTCATTACAAAATGCATGAAAAATGTGCTAACATGATGTGCATTTCATGCATCATCAAATACTCCCATGCTTGAATGTTTGTTAGTCCCTTAACAAACCCTACTATGCTATGCAAAAGAACTAAGAAATGCTAGACATGAATGCATAAAAACTAACTCACTTTCGTAGGAATCACGGTTGCATTTAGCGTATGCAACAAGCCCTTTAAACCCCTGGCTTACACCAGTGGACGAGTAAGGTCTCGTGAGGGTTTGCAGAGATGCTACCCACAAACATCAATGAAATGTAGGAATGACTTTTTCAAACATAGTAAGCAATTAAGAAAATAGTTGATCAAATATTTCATGTAATTGACACTCTCTAAACATTCAGAAATCTCATGCCACCACAGTAAAAATCTTTTTCCTTCACTTTTCTAAATTTGTAGTTATCTATGATTTTTCTCAGAAAGTCAAGTACTATCATGTTTTACTCATTTATCCTCACTTGTATATTTTTTGCACAATAATGCATACATATTCTTAAGCAATGAAATTTTTTTCATTCAACACATTCTTTTTCTTTCTTTGGATTTTCACTTTTTCACCCTTTTTCAATTTTCTCTCTTGAGCATTCTTCTCACATGAGCACTATTTTGAATATCCAGTTTTCATGACCCGTGTAGCGAGCTTTGGGCCAGTGACTCCCAGGCCGGCCGACCTTAGGGCACTAGATACAAAGTATCCCTCGGACTTAATTGCTCGAGTCACTAGACCTTCTATTCCAATAGTTTAGGTATAGTCTTCCTCTTGTCATGTGCAATGTCTCTATCTCTTAGGCTTTCTATGTAGTCCATGTAACAAGCTGTCGAACCGGTGGCTCCCAAACCAGCTGGCTTTGGGGCACCAGGTGTTGTTATCATCGCAAAAAAATTTTCCCTCCCTTGCGAGAAAGAAATGAATTTCGCGAGTCAAACTCGACCAAAGTTTTGAAAATGGTTTTAAAAATTACTCGCCTCCGTTTTGAAAATTTGTGGGAAAATTCCGTGGAATGGGATCCGCCTGTCGGTACGAGGTTCAACCGTTCCTGGCGCCTTTACCAGGGGTAATTGAACCAAAGATCAATTACGTGCTTTAACTCGACTCAAATATCTAAATTATGCTCTATTTTTCCTAGAATGCACAAAGAATCAGACTTGTGCTATGAAATTTTGAAAATAATACAAATTTTGAAAGGATGATGTTTGCTTTGGAAAATTGAAATATGCTGGAAAATGATTGGAAAAGTGCTGGAAATGGAATCCTTGGGAAAATCATTGAATTTCATTGGAAATCAGAAATTTGATTGGAAAATGAATTCTTAGTAAAACTTGAATCTTGGGGAAAATCAATTTTTGAAATTTGGAATTTCTTTTCTAAGAAAATGGATTTGAGAATTCTGAGGAAATCTAAGAAATTCATTGGAAAATGACTTTTGACAGGAAAAATGGATTCTCAGGAAACTGGGTTCTCAGGAAAATGGGAATTCTGAAAACTTGGGTTTTTGAAATTTGAGAATGTTAAAACATAGGAAAATCTTGATTTGAACTTGGGAAATACTTTGAAATCTCATTTGAAAATTTAGAATTCTGTGAAAATCCGATCTTGAGAAAGACTTGGTAAATCCTTGAGAAAATTGATTTTTCTGAAATTGAAATTGGAAAATGAATTTGAAAATAATGCAATTTGAATGATATGAATGAATGAATATGAATTTGAAAAGGGAATTTCATTGAGAAATTGAGAAATCCTTTTAAAACTTTGAGAAATGCAGTGCATTTTGAAGTTAGCCTAAGAGTGTAGGATGAATGTGGCTAATACGAAGATCATAAATCTTGGTTTTCTTTGTATTCTGACTATGGCCATAAATACGAATCCCACCAAGTTTATAAACTCCATAGGAGCTTGTGCACGTGCCATTCGTGTAAACCATGGTGAATTTGAAATAATGTGCATGAATCATACATCATATATTGAAATTTGCATAAATTAAACTATATGCAATGCAGCCCTATTCTAAGCAGAAATGTAACTCTTATTCCAAATATTACATTGATTTTTACATTGAATCAAAATAAAAGAAATAAAAGCTAAATCTTCTTCTTGAATGTTTCTGCAAAACTAGAAAACAAGGTTAGCACAAAAATGTAGGTTTTTCTGAATTTATCCAAAAATATGGGAAATTATCAGATATTATTCAGATATAAACCCAAGTTCATACCCCCTTTGATATAAACATGATAAATAATGAATAAATTTTGAAAATAAACTTGAAAATTTGAAATTGGGGTCAAAATAACCAAAATACCCCTGATGACCTTGAAATCAAGGTTTTCTGAAAGAATTTTTGTAAATTTTGGAATTTTGAAAATCAAATGAAATAAATCAAACATAATATGATAAAATATGATGATATGCATGAAAATTTATTGAATTAGAAATTGAAATTTCGAAATTTAGATCAAAATGACTAAAATACCCACGATAACAAGCCTATGGCCTTGAAACCAGGGGTTTCTAAAATAAATTTTGCAAAAAATAAAAAATGTGAAATGAAAATGACATTAAAATTAACCCTAATATGATTCTACATGCTCATGTACATGATAAAAACCCTAAAATGGCAAAAATATCATAAAATATCAAATTTAACCTGATTTTCGCTTGATTTTCGCTACTGAATTTAAAGATAAACTAACACATAGAGCAAATGAACTTGAAATTAAACCAAATTTGGCATGGACACCTAAAATAACCCTAAAAACAGAATGGAGCACGAAAATCTATTTTTTTGTATTTTTAAATATAGAAATTCAAGTAAAAACCCTAAATTTTATGATTTTTGCCTAAAATGTTGATTCTAAAGGAGATTTAGGATATCAAACTTCCATAAAAATTTCCCAAATTTTATGGGGTGATAGAGGACAGTAAGGCAAGAATTTTTTCCTTTTACACTTTCTGGTTTTGATCTATGGTCGGAGATGTGCAACTCCGGCAAGTCGGATCGGAATCCGGCGACTCTAGGATTTAGGAGAAACAGACAGGTTTCGGTAGAAAACATGGGACAAATAGAAGACAGATGGGAAAAAGGCTGAAATTGTGGGAAAATGTTTCTGACAAACAGAGGAAGATTTGATCTTTTGACACCATTTGGATTCGGGTTACGGTTTAGAAAAGGTCATACTGTTATCAGAGACCTAAATCTCTGAGATTTCTGGACATTGGAATCTGTTAGACAGAAAGAGAAAATCCAGGAAAAATAATGAAACAGATCCAAAAATTCCCAAATTTTGGAAAATGACATGAAATTATGTTAGGAACAACTTTCATGTTTAAAGTTTTTGCATACGGGCTACGGAGTTAACAGACTCGGTGCATTAGGGTCTGTCTATACCCTGACAAAAGAAAATCGAGATTTTCTTAGGAGTCTGGAAAATTCGATTTTTTACAGAAGCCAAAATTGACTGGAAAAACCTCAAAATTTCTAGATCACTAGTAGGTTCAATTATAATCTACTGTGATTTTTTAAGGACAATCCGAATCTTCTACAAAGGTGGTGCCAAAGGTTTTTGTCTGCTAAAGCAGAAATTGAAAATTCAGAGAAGCAAAAAAAACCCGATTTAGAGTTTGATTTTCTAAATAGAGTTACGAAACCTAATTTGATTTGGGTTCTTTGTAAGAGATCAACAACACATAAATCTGATAGCCACAGAATTTACAAAATTTATTGATGAAGAAATCTATGTGAAATAATGCATGGATTTTATATCAAAATGACAATTTACACATTATAAGTTAAGTAGTAATGAAGTCTATATGGCATGAATGTAATGGCTAATAAATCAACCTACATGCATATTTTTGAATAAAATTTCATAAAATATAAGACCAAAATGAAATTCAATGGGGGACATGATTCATTTAATATCAACCAAACGAAATGGGGGATTCGATCCATCGAATAGATGAATCACCCCATTCACATAGTCATAAGAGGACAACGAGAATCTAGCCTCCTCTAAACTTCTCATTAGGAGTTTTATATCAACACAAATCCAGTTTCCAAATTGGATTTTACGTTAATATTCATGATAGTCATACAAAAAAAAATAATAATAATAAGAACCTCATATTGACATGCTATAAGGAGGGCAATCAAAATGAATGTCAAATAAATAAAGGAGATATCCTTACCTTGGATAGGCTAAAAAAAATTTTGCTGCAACGTATGGGTGCTTGAAGAGATCAAAGAGGGCTGCAGTTGGATGATGAAGGCTGGCTGCGGTTGGGAATCAGCTGGAGGTACATACCATGATGGTAGTCACCACGTTTGGAGATGGCTGTAGGTAGGGGTGGTGCTGCCTTGGTGCAGCTGGAGCAAGAAGGGTGCAAGGAGTTAGTGTTGGCTGGAGCTGGATTAAAGGCGTGTTTGGCGCAAGTGGCTGCTAAGGCTGATGGCTGCAAAGGAGGTGAATGAGCATGAGAGAGGCAGCAAGGTGGTGTGTCGGCTGGACTGATGACTGCAACAGGAAAGAGGCTGAAAAACTGGAACCGGTTGAAGGTGGTGCCAAGAGAGAGACTTGTTGTTGTGGTAATGGTGACTGCCACCAAAGGAACTGGTGGCTGAAGTTGGAGGGGCTGGTACGGCTGAACTGGGCGTCCAAGGAGGTGGCAGCAGCTTCAAGATGGTGGCTGTTGTGGTTGTTATGCCTATGGTGGTGGCTTGGGAGCAATGGCAGCAATGGCTGCTGCCAATGATGCTGAACCGGTGGAAGAACTGTTGAAGATTGAAGGCTGCAGGGAAGAAGATGGCTGTTGTGGATGCAGCAGCCAAGAAAGAAGGAGAGAGCTAAAGGGAGAGAGAGAGAGAGAGAGAGGAAGGGAGAGATGCGTTCAATGGGAGCTGAGGCAGCCGTATGCCTCTTGTTTTCTTTTTCTTTTTTTTTCTTAACTTAGGGAAGATTATATCTTTCCCTAAGTTCTTAGCTTTAATTAGGGAAGGAAAGGGAAACCGCCTTTACGTGAATGGCTGGGCAAGAGGGAGGAAGGAAGGGAAGAAGGAAAGAAGAGGAAGAAGAAAAAGAAGAAAAAGAAAGAAAAGGGAAAAAGAAAGGAAAGAAAGAAAAGGAGGGAAAAAGGAAAAGGGAAAGAAAAATGAGGAAAAAAATGGAAAGTGGGGCTGAAGGCTTGGACGACCACCTTGTGGGTCCCACCTCTCTAAAACGCAAAATAAATAAATAAAAATAAAAATGAACAAATAAAAAGAAAATTGAAAGGAATAAAAGAATATTTTTTTTTTAATAAAATAAAAATGTAAATGAGTGGGCCATCTCAGAGCGGGTCCAAATTCCACTTTTGAAGTTCATTTTGACGATTAGAGGGGTAAAATAGTCTTTTCAAAAAAATTCCAGATGAAACGAGCTATTTTTGACAGTTTTTGAAACGAGCTCGAATTTTGAAGTTCAATACCTTGTTGCGAAGCAAATCCAGTGTAGAATTTGAAAATTTGATTTTGAAAGAAATCCAGATTGTTTTTCTCGAGAAAATATTTCCAAACGAAATGAGCTATTTTTGGCAGTTTTTGAAATGAGCTTGAATTTTGAAGTTTAATACCCCGTTGTGAAGCAAATCCAGTGTAGAATTTGAAAATTTGATTTTGAAAGAAATCCAGATTGTTTTTCTCGAGAAAATATTTCCAAACGAAATGAGCTATTTTTGGCAGTTTTTGAAATGAGCTTGAATTTTGAAGTTTAATACCCCGTTGCGAAGTAAATCCAATGTAGAATTTGAAAATTTAACTTTGAAAGAAATCCATATTGTTTTTCTCGAGAAAATATTTCCAAATTTAGAATCTTGGGGGTAAAAATGTCAATTTTGAAAACCCAGGGTTTGAAATTGATTTCTGAAAACTTTTAAAACTCAATCTGGATTGAAATTTATAAAACTGGAGTTCTGGACTTCGAAAATGGAATGAAATGTGATGAAATGTTATGAAATGCTGAGAAATGATATGAAATGATGAGAAATGACATGAAATGCTATGCGAAATGCTAACCCTGAATGAAGAATTTTGGATGTTAGACCCCGATTGACACTTATACCAGTTCAAAAAGTGTTAAAATTGATAAAATTTGCAAAAATGGTTGAAGAAATGATTTTCGAGCTTTGCCAAGCTAGAGTAACACTGAAAATTTGGGTTTGAGATGGATTCAACTGAAATGAACAGGATTGAGCTGGGTTTTAGAGTTTCAGAACTCAAATGAACTCACCGGACACTGACTCAACTGACCTTTCCAACTGAATTTTCAAGAAAAGCTGCCATTTTTACATAAATGGTATGAAATGGCCATTGGAATGAAGTGAATTACGAACCTGAACTGGGTTTGAGCTGAAACAAAGGTCAGTAATACTGAGATGAACTAAAATCAAGGCTCAAACACTAGCTCAACTGACTGAACTCGGCTCAATTCCAGCTGAAAGAGTTGAAATGGACTAAAAATGGCTCCTAGACACTTAGAAAGGGTTTTGAACTGAAACTGGAGCGCTTGAACTCCTGGTGAGCTCAAATTAGACTCTCGGGAACATGACTGACTAGGAATGACTGACTCGGAGACAATTGGTTTGGATTTGAGTGAGAAATGAGCTCATTTCTGAAGAAATGATCCCATTTTGGCAGGAATGGTTAGAAATGAAAATGGTTTGTTCATTGTGAGCTCAGATGAGCTTGAGATGACTGATATTCTAACTGTCCTAAACTGACCGATGAGCTTGATTGACTCCGACTGACTGGGGTCCGGGACGACCTAGGGGTAAAATGGTAATTTTTCTAATAAAAGTTGGTAAAATGGTGATTTTCTGAAACTGACTCGGGGTTTGACTCCTACACTGACCTAACAGGGTTGACACTGCATGAGGAGGGTTGTTTGAGAATGGATAAGGAAAATTCGGGGTGTTTACAGATGGCCCTCTTTGCTACTAAGCCGGCTTGAAGATGAGCTTAGTGGCAAAGAAAACACACCAAATTTGGGCTATAAAAATGCCCCAGCTAGAAGGATCTGACTGGATATAAAAATATTAGCCCTGATGAAAATGGTAGATATGAAATGAAGAATAAAGAAGAAAAATTTTACCTCAAAAGAAGTGAGATTCAGGTTTTGCCCTTAACCTGGATGGGACAGAAAATTCCTCGTGTAGAAACGAAGCTCAGGTTTGACCCTTAACTTGACCGGGAAATGAAATACCTCATCAAAATGAGGCTCAGGTTTAACCCTTAACCTGATTGGGCGGAAAATGAAATACCTCATCAAAGGAGGCTCAGGTTTGTACCCTTATCCTGATTGGGCAATGAAATACCTCCTCAGAGGAGGCTCAGGTTTGTACCCTTATCCTGATTGGGCAGAAAATAAATACCTCATCAAATGAGGCTCAGGTTTGTACCCTTATCCTGATTGGGCAGAAAATGAAATACCTCATCAAATGAGGCTCAGGTTTGTACCCTTATCCTGATTGGGCAGAAAATGAAATACCTCATCAAAGGAGGCTCAGGTTTGTACCCTTATCCTGATTGGGCAGAAAATAAAACACCTCATCAAAGGAGGCTCAGGTTTGTACCCTTAACCTGATTGAGAAATGAAATACCTCATCAAAATGAGGCTCAGGTTTAACCCTTAACCTGACCGGGAAATGAAAATGGTAAGTTGGATGGTGAATAAGACAATTTTCTTGAAGAGGAATAAGGTGACTCTTTCAACAACACGAAAGATGAATTCTTTCGACAACGCGAAAGATAACAAGGCTATCCAAAGGAACAAGGCGATTCTTTCAACAACGCGAAAGATGACAAGGCGATCCAAAGGAGTAAGGCGATTCTTTTGACAACGCAAAAGATGAATTCTTTCGACAACGCGAAAGATGGGAAAGGCAATCCAAATGAACAAGGCGATTCTTTCAACAACGCGAAAGATGACAAGGCGATCCAAAGGAGAAAGGCGATTCTTTTGACAACGCAAAAGATAAATTCTTTCGACAACGCGAAAGACGGAAAAAGGCGATCCAAAAGAACAAGGCGATTCTTTCAACAACGCGAAAGATGATAAGGCGATCCAAAGGAGCAAGGCGATTCTTTTGACAACGCAAAAGATGAATTCTTTCAACAACGCAAAAGATAACAAAGGCGATCCTTTCACAGAAAAGGCTAATCTTTCAACAACGCGAAAGATGATAAAGGTTATTCTCTCAAGGAGGTAAAAGGTGATATCAGGATGTGTCAAGATGGACATCGAGCTCTTCACTTCATGTCAAGATAGTAAGAAAATATTGCCAAAATGTTAAAAATTGTTTGTTGATTCAAAATGCTTGAAATTGATGTATATTGGTATGAAAATCTTTTCTCTTTTCTACCTGAAGTATTACCTCCGACTGGGCTTAACTCTATAGAATCAAGATTTGAATTCAAATTGCTTGCAATTGGCTTTTTTTTCAAGGAAGCTATCAATTTCCTTGATATGAGCAGAAAAGATAGTATTCTTGATATTGTGAGAGCAATTGGTGAAAGAATATTGATAATAGAATTTCACAAAATTAAAGAAGATTCTTTGGCAGTCTGATATCCTGGGATTCTTTCTTCATGATGATCTTTCTGCCCACTTTTTTTTCTTTTTTGGCAGAATTAGAGCTCTCTTAGGTTTTTGGGGATTTTATTACATCATCCTTCATTTTGGAGATGTCTTGACTTTTCTCTCTTCTTTTTTTTTGGAAGGGTACGTCACAAACTCCTTCATCTTGGAGATGTTCTGATCCTTCTTTTTCTCTCAGGGATTATATCGATGGTTATTGGCTCATTGGTTGGAAATCTCTTGATGATAGCGGAAATTAAATATCCTTTAGGGTTTGTCGGGAGGCTCATCACAGTCGCCTTCATCTTGACGATGCTCTGAACTTTCTCTGGAAGGATCCGTCACAAACTCCGTCATCTTGGAGATGATTCAAATCTTCTTTGGCCCCGGGGGTCTACTCGCCTAATTCGCCTTCATCTTGATGACAATTGAGAGATCCCTTTTGCAGATATTTAATTGCAGCTTAGGTGATTGAGGAGATATAGGGATTTAATAGATTTTTCTGTATCACCCAGGATATTTCGACTGCTTTATTTTCCAAGAATGATCTTTAAAAATGTGCCATTGACTGCGATCAATACCGATCACTTATGGCTTTGCAACAACATTAAGTTTCCTTTTGCTGGCCATATCGAGGATTTATTCTTCATCCTTTTGGTTGGCCAATAGAAAGAATTTGAATTTTGAATCCTTTTTCACAAAAGCTTTGACCTGTCGAAAATAATATTGAAGGTATTCTGAGGTAATGTTTTTATGCAATAAAAATTTTGAAATCAACAAATATTTAATGGCAAATTGGCAGAATGTTCCTTAAATCCTTGGTGAAAGAAATTGCTTGAGGTCTAATTGACACATCCATGACCAAATTGAGTCCTGAAAAGACTCAGTGAAAGATCAACTTGAAAGTTGGGTTTTGTTTTGACTAACCAGCTCGAAAGCAGGATTTGGTTTAACCGACCATCTCGAAAGCAGGATTTGTTGACCGACCAGCTAGAAAGCAGGATTTGTTGACCGACTAGCTCGAAAGCAGGATTTGTTGACCGACCAGCTAGAAAGCAGGATTTGTTGACCGACCAGCTAGAAAGCAGGATTTGTTGACTGACCAGCTAGAAAGCAGGATTTGTTGACCGACCAGCTCGAAAGCAGAATTTGTTGACCGACCAGCTCGAAAGCAGGATTTTGTTGATTTAAAAATGATTGACATTAATGAAATTGTAACCCGAAGGCTTGGAAAGTGATAGATATTGAAAAAGTTGTAAACCGAAGGCAGGAAAATGACTGATGTTGGTAAGATTGTAACCCGAAGGCTTGAATTTGGAAATTGATTGACCCGAAGGTCGAAATTAGAAATTAGTTTACTGGGAACGTCATGGGTTCAATTGAGAACGACATTGGTTCTCTGGGAACAACATGGGTTCAATAGGGATTCAGCCTAAGAACTTGGATCTGGAGTACTTCAACCTACAAACCACAATTCTGAAAAATATCAATCCAAAAGGGGTTCGACCTAAGGACTGTAAAGAATATTGGATCAGGAGGACTTCAACCTATAGATCGAATTTTTGAAAAATACCAATCCAAAAATGGTTCGACCTAAGAACCTGGGATCAGTAGGAACTCCACCGACAGATCAAATTTTTTAGAATGAGATTGATTCGAAAGGGGTTCAACCTAAGAATCACTAGGTTGAGAAGGACTTTTGGTTTATAAAGAGGTTCAACCTATGAGCCATATTGGTTTGACAAGCATTCAACCTACAAATCACATTGGTTCCGCAGGGGTTCGACCTACAAATGATCAATTCCATAGGGATTTAACCTAAGAATCACAGTTTAAGAAGGAAGGATTCAACTTGTGAGCTTTGAATGGACCAGGTGCTAAACTGGTTTTGAGGGAAGATTCGAATCGGAATCCAAATCTTCAAGGAAAAACTAAATTAATTGGGTTTTGAAAGAAAATTCGAGTCAAAACTTGGATATTCTAGACCAATTACTAAATTGCAGAAAAGTTTGAGTAGGAGTTCAAACCTTTAAAGAAAAGCCAAGCGAATTGGATTTGAAAGAAAATTTGAGTCGGAACTCTAATTTTCTAGACCGATTCCAGGCATTTGAATTGGATTTGGAAGAAGATTCGAGTCGGAACTCTAATCTTCTAGACCAATTCAGAAGGGAAAGAAATTCGAGTTGAAACTCGAATCCCAGAGGAAAGAAAATTCGAGTCAGAACTCGAATCCCGCAAGAAGACTAGATCAACATGGATTAGGTTTGAAAACATTAACCAGTAAAACCAGATTTAGAAAGTTTGACCAATAAAAAATGGATTTTGAAAGATGTACCAGTGTGAATACCGGATTTTGGAAATGAACCAGTATAAGTACTGGATTTTGAAAATAGATCAGTACGAATACTGTTTTTGGAAGAATTACCAGCACGAACATTGGATTTTGAAAATCTACCGACATGAACACTGGATTTTTGAGAATTTACTAATTGATTTTGATAGAAGATTTTCAGTCTTCACCCTCACGACGACTTGGACAACTGTCGGGGTCTCAGGATTTATCCCTTAACCTGAAGGGGAAGTTCAGGTTTATCCCTTAACCTGAAGGGGATGTTCAGGTTTATCCCTTAACCTGAAGGGGAAGTTCAGGTTTATCCCTTAACCTGAAGGGGATGTTCAGGTTTATCCCTTAACCTGAAGGGGAAATGAATTCAATACATATGGATGCAAATGAATGCGAATGAATGCATGCAAATGCAAATGTATGTAAATGAATGCAAATGCATGCAAAATGAGAGATTTATTTGACCCTGCATGCATACAGGATGTTTTGAAGACAATTTTCAAAATAATGCCCCAGTATAACTGGGGAGTGAGAAGTTAGATGAAAGGATAAGTAATTGATATTTGAAGAATACTTTCTGACTTTTGATTGATTCAGGAGAGACTCTGAAAAATATCACTTCTCGCAGAAGGACATGGTGCAGAGAAGGAGAAATTGATAATTTTATTGATGCATTGAAGGAAAATGACAAATCAAGGAAAGATAGACAGGATTACATCATCTTTTGAAGGCAAAATGAGAAATGGGAAAATGTTCTTGCATGCATTACATCATCGTCGGCTTTTTGAGTAATCGAGGAAAGATGGCTAGTCCTTCTTTTTATCTTCAACGAGGATGTTCTTATCAATGCAATCTTGAATAATGTTCTTGAAGACAAAACAGTGGTCAATATCGTGTCCTACTGCCCGATGGAATTTGCAGAATTGGTCCATGAACCTTCCCATGATCGTGGGAGGATCTGTGGCTCTTGGGAGCTTTACCATTTTTTTGGTCAACATATATTCAAGAATTTCGTCGAGAGGTTGCTCAAGAGGAGTAAACTGACGATCGTCACCCCAACCATCCTGTTTTATCTTTTCTTTCTGCTGACTCAATTTTTCATTCTTCTTTGAAGACTTTTCTTTCTGACCTGCATGATTGCTCTTGCTATTTTTGTGGCCACTGCGGCCGACATTGGCAGAGAAGATGAAATTTTCCTTCTTCTTTGAATCTTGATTATTCTTGACAAGGGTGATGCCATCATAGACCCCATTCTCTATTCCCATCTCGAGTCACTCGGCCCGTTCAGTAAGCTCAATGAAAGATTTGGCAGGTGAGGTGAAGATAAGACCTCTCAAAGGTTGTGAGAAATTGTTTAGAATAATCTGGAGTGCGTGCTCCTCTAAGATGGGATTTCTCATTTTATTGCAAGTGCCCCTCCATCTGCGGATGAAGTTTCTGGCTTTCTCATTATCTCTTTGCTTTGTATTATAGAGATGGTTTAGCGTTGGCGGCGCTTTGGTGTTTAAAAGGAATCGTTCAATGAACAGGTTGACCACTTTATCGAATTCCTTCAATTCGATGGGATTGATATGCTCTGAGTACCACTTGGCGGCGGTGCCGTCCAGACTGTGAGGAAAACATCTAAACAAAGCACGATTGTCTCTCTTGAATCGATTGCACTCTGCAAAGAACATAGCCAGGTGAGCCTTGGGATCGCCAGTCTCATCAAATTTGACAAATTTACGGGGGAGATCTTCTAGGCTGTCATCACCATCTAAACCATCATAGAAATCTTCGCTTGTGAAAATCTTTTTGCCCTTGTCGCGGGCTTGCAGATCCTTAACCATTTTGACCACATCTCTGAGTTGTGACTGGTCAGAGTTATTAGCAGAATGATCTTTTAGCTTATTGTCTGACCCCTGCCCCTGTGTCATCTTCTAAAAAGCTTGCTGAGCCTCACACTCTTCATCGGTGCCACCTCCTGATTCTGCTTCATCAGATGTATCCTCATGTTGGATAGACTTCTTGGATATCTTCAGTTGTTTCTTCAATGTTTGGCCCTTGATCTTTTTCTTGGTAGGAATCTTGTCGGAGTTGTCCCCTGTTTGCTCTGCCATCATCTTATTCAACATCTTTTGAAACATGGCATACATCTGAGGATCGATATCATCATTGGCTTGTTGACTTTGGTTCCTAGCAGATCGCGGAGAATCCATCTCTTGCTCGCTGCTACTGTTAGGGTACTGAAGCGACACTATTTTCTTCTTGGATTTTGTCTGAACCATTCCACGATGCTGAAACTCTCTGTAAGACAAATAGGATGATTAGAATGAGAGAAAATTCTTGAAGGCAATGACTTGGAGAATAGAATGAAAATAATGGATGAAGATCTGAAATTGGGTTGACAGTTTGAAGGATATCCCTTTATCAGGGATGGGATTATTGCTGGGATTGCGACAATTACATTGTTATTCCATAAGAGGAAATAAACAACCGAGATATGTCTTGTTACCTAGGCGAGGCCGTCAACCATGAAGTAAAAAATATTTTTGAAGGAATATAACAAAGTAATGCATAATTGGTAATGAGCTTCTCTACGAACTTGGGAGGTTATCTGAGAAGGAAAGCAGGAAGAATTTTTTTTTTTCAGGGAAAAGCATTCATCACAAAGGGCATATTGCATGAGAGTTCAGAAAATAACATTATGAAGAAAATGACCTCCAAATATAAGGAAAACTGATGATTTTATTGATGTCTAGGAGGAAGGATGACAAATTTAAAGAAAGCAACTGGAGACTACATTTATTCAGAGAAGCAAAAAGCAGAAATGATGGAAATGAGAAAGCATTGGCATTTGTCGTCTTCATGAATGATCAAGGAAAGGCTCGGTCAGAACGGCCGACTGGTCTTCCACTTTAATAGGGAGATTCTTGTCAACGCAGTCTTGAACAATATTTTTGAAGACGAAGCATCGCTCAGTATCATGCCCTGTATCTCGGTGGAATTTGCAGAAGCGATCTTTCCATTTCCCTAGGGCGACCGGAGGTTTAGCAATTCTTGGAAGTTTAACCATTCCTTTGCTCAGCATGTATTCAAGGACCTCTTCGAGGGGCTGATCTAGAGGGGTAAATTCGCGATCGTAACCCCAACCGTCATGTTTTGGCTTCTTTTGACTGCTTGCTTTCTGCTGGGAGCGGGATTG
This sequence comes from Nuphar pumila, assembly GCF_984573655.1. Classification (NCBI taxonomy): domain Eukaryota; kingdom Viridiplantae; phylum Streptophyta; class Magnoliopsida; order Nymphaeales; family Nymphaeaceae; genus Nuphar; species Nuphar pumila. The sequence continues at coordinate 49,226,174 of NC_143265.1, read as the reverse complement.
AAGGGGTTTGGCTAGGACAGCCGGCTGGTCTGCTATTTTGCTTTCCCCTAAAATATTCTTATCAACATGATCCTGAACGATATTCTTGAGGACAAAACAATTTTCTGTATCGTGTCCTATTGCATGGTGAAACTTGCAAAATTTCTCTTTGAATCTACCCATGATTGACGGAGGATCAACGACTTTTGGTAAATGGACCATGCCTTTTGCAAGCAAATTTTCTAAAATAGTCTCGAGCTTCTGATCCAGAGGGGTGAACTTTCGATCAGCGCTCCAGTCTTTGTGTTTTGGTTTTTCTTTCTCTTTCCCTTTATGCTGGGTATTGGACTGGAGAGGTTGATCATTCCGCTTGGCTGGTTCCTTTCTGGTGCTTGACTTGGGTAGCTCTAATAGCATCTTTGTTATCATTTTTTGAAACATTCTGTACATGACTGGATCAATCTCATCTTCACTTGTCTTGTCCTGCTTCTTGACTGGCCTCGAAGAACTCATCTCTTTGATACTGCTTGGTGTTGTTCTCTTTCCCGACCTTGTTTGAACTGTAGTGAAATGCCAATACTTTCTGCAGAATAAAGGAATAGTTTAGATTGAAGGATTTTTGGGAAAAATAGAGATGATGAAGGAGATGTCTAAGGACTTGGAAAGAGACAAAAAATCTGAATAGAATTTGGAAGACATATATGAAAAAGAGAAGTTTGACAAGATTTGAACATTTGAAAAATTGTAGGCAGGATCAAAATAAGGTTAGAAAATCGCCTGGACTTTTGAGGAAAAATATGAGGTTTTGAAAATCGTCCAGGGTTTTTGATAAAATTGTTGAAGAAAAATAGATGAAATTTGTAAACGGAAAATAAAAGAGAATTGAGAAATAAAAGAAGAATGCATTCAATCACATCCTACACAAACAATTATGCACATACAACATTCCCTAAGAAGCTGACTCTAAATGCATCAATTTTGAAAGATCTGTAGGACCCTAATCCTGACTCTAGGCTCAGATGATATGTGTCCAATCATGCTATGCCGATATACTCGAACCGAGGCTCGATGTACGTGGCATAAAAAATTCATCTCCGGTTCTAGGCTTGTGTTTTCCCAACATCCTTGAGCACCTGCCGATATACGTTGGACTATGGCCCTTGGTACGTGGCAGGGGGGCGTTAGCCCAAATAAGTGGCCCAGTTGTGAGGCTCTGTCCCGAACTATGGTTCTAGAAGAGAGCCCAGCAACGTGAAGACTGGGTAGACATAGGTGGGGTGGTTTTTGAAATATGATCACATGCAGGCAAACAAAGGGCTCTAAATCCTAAAGAGAGAGAATTTTGAAATTTTTTGAAGAAGCAAACATTGTTTTCATACAAGTCCTAGATTGAGGAGTGTTGTATTTCAGACCTAAGTCTATGTGAGCATGCATAATTCTCCTCAATATGGTCCTACCAAACCATGCCTAGTCTATATGCAATCCATGTCAGCTGGGTTCAAGTCTAGGCTCCTAGGTTCACATGATATCCAGAATTAAAGCTGACATTCCATAGAACACAATTTTGATAATTGAACTAAGTCAAGCACATAATTGATCAGACGAAGACAGGTCCCATCACGGTCGCCAAACCTGTTATCATCGCAAAAATTTTTTCCCTCCCTTGCGAGAAAGAAATGAATTTCGCGAGTCAAACTCGACCAAAGTTTTGAAAATGGTTTTAAAAATTACTCGCCTCCGTTTTGAAAATTTGCGGGAAAATTCCGTGGAATGGGATCCGCCTGTCAGTACGAGGTTCAACCGTTCCTGGCGCCTTTACCAGGGGTAATTGAACCAACGATCAATTACGTGCTTTAACTCGACTCAAATATCTAAATTATGCTCTATTTTTTCTAGAATGCACAAAGAATCAGACTTGTGCTATGAAATTTTGAAAATAATGCAAATTTTGAAAGGATGATGTTTCCTTTGGAAAATTGAAATATGCTGGAAAATGATTGGAAAAGTGCTGGAAATGGAATCCTTGGGAAAATCATTGAATTTCATTGGAAATCAGAAATTTGATTGGAAAATAAATTCTTAGTAAAACTTGAATCTTGGGGAAAATCAATTTTTGAAATTTGGAATTTCTTTTCTAAGAAAATGGATTTGAGAATTCTGAGGAAATCTAAGAAATTCATTGGAAAATGACTTTTGACAGGAAAAATGGATTCTCAGGAAACTGGGTTCTCAGGAAAATGGGAATTCTGAAAACTTGGGTTTTTGAAATTTGAGAATGTTAAAACATAGGAAAATCTTGATTTGAACTTGGGAAATACTTTGAAATCTCATTTGAAAATTTAGAATTCTGTGAAAATCCGATCCTGAGAAAGACTTGGTAAATCCTTGAGAAAATTGATTTTTCTGAAATTGAAATTGGAAAATGAATTTGAAAATAATGCAATTTGAATGATATGAATGAATGAATATGAATTTGAAAAGAGAATTTCATTGAGGAATTGAGAAATCCTTTTAAAACTTTGAGAAATGCAGTGCATTTTGAAGTTAGCCTAAGAGTGTAGGTTGAATGTGGCTAATACGAAGATCATAAATCTTGGTTTTCTTCGTATTCTGACTATGGCCTTAAATACGAATCCCACCAAGTTTATAAACTCCATAAGAGCTTGTGCACGTGCCATTCGTGTAAACCATAGTGAATTTGAAATAATGTGCATGAATCATACATCATATATTGAAATTTGCATAAATTAAACTATATGCAATGCAGCCCTATTCTAAGCAGAAATGTAACTCTTATTCCAAATATTATATTGATTTTTACATTGAATCAAAATAAAAGAAATAAAAGCTAAATCTTCTTCTTGAATGTTCCTGCAAAACTAGAAAACAAGGTTAGCACAAAAATGTAGGTTTTTCTGAATTTATCCGAAAATATGGGAAATTATCAGATATTATTCAGATATAAACCCAAGTTCATACCCCCTTTGATATAAACATGATAAATAATGAATAAATTTTGAAAATAAACTTGAAAATTCGAAATTGGGGTCAAAATGACCAAAATACCCCTGATGACCTTGAAATCAAGGTTTTCTGAAAGAATTTTTGTAAATTTTGGAATTTTGAAAATCAAATGAAATAAATCAAACATAATATGATAAAATATGATGATATGCATGAAAATTTATGGAATTAGAAATAGAAATTTCGAAATTTAGATCAAAATGACTAAAATACCCACGATAACAAGACTATGGCCTTGAAACCAGGGTTTTCTGAAATAAATTTTGCAAAAAATGAAAAATGTGAAATGAAAATGACATTAAAATTAACCCTAATATGATTCTACATGCTCATGTACATGATAAAAACCCTAAAATGGCGAAAATATCATAAAATATCAAATTTAACCTGATTTTCGCTTGATTTTCGCTTCTGAATTTAAAGATAAACTAAACACATAGAGCAAATGAACTTGAAATTAAACCAAATTTGTCATGGACACCTAAAATAACCCTAAAAACAGAATGTAGCTCGAAAATCTAATTTTTTTGTATTTTTAAATATAGAAATTCAAGTAAAAACCCTAAATTTTATGATTTTTGCCTAAAATGTTGATTCTAAAGGAGATTTAGGATATCAAACTTCCATAAAAATTCCCAACTTTTATGGGGTGATATAGGACAGTAAGGCAAGGATTTTTTCCTTTTACACTTTCTGGTTTTGACCTATGGTCGGAGATGTGCCACTCCGGCAAGTCGGATCGGAATCCGGCGACTCTAGGATTTAGGGGAAACAGACAGGTTTTGGTAGAAAACATGGGACAAATAGAAGACAGATGGAAAAAAGGCTGAAATTGTGGGAAAATGTTCCTGACAAACAGAGGAAGATTTGATCTTTTGACACCATTGGGATTCGAGTTACGGTTTGGAAAAGGTCATACTGTTATCAGAGACCTAAATCTCTCAGATTTCTGGACATTGGAATCTGTTAGACAGAAAGGGAAAATCCAGGAAAAATAATGAAACAGATCAAAAAATTCCCAAATTTTGGGAAATGATATGAAATTATGTTAGGAACAACTTTCATGTTGAAAGTTTTTGCATATGGGCTACGGAGTTAACAGACTCGGTGCATTAGGGTCTGTCTATACCCTGACAAAAGAAAATCGAGATTTTCTCAGGAGTCTGGAAAATCTGATTTTTTACAGAGGCCAAAATTGACTGGAAAAACCTCAAAATTTCTAGATCACTAGTAGGTTAAATTATAAATCTACTGTGATTTTTTAAGGACAATCTGAATCTTTTACAAAGGTGGTGCCGGAGGTTTTTGTCTGCTAAAGCAGAAATTGAAAATTCAGAGAAGCAAAAAAAACCCGATTTAGAGTTTGATTTTCTAAATAGAGTTACAAAACCTAATTTGATTTGGGTTCTTTGTAAGAGATCAACAACACATAAATCTGATAGCCACAGAATTTACAAAATTTATTGATGAAGAAATCTATGTGAAATAATGCATGGATTTTATATCAAAATGACAATTTACACATTATAAGTTAAGTAGTAATGAAGTCTATATGGCATGAATGTAATGGCTAATAAATCAACCTACATGCATATTTTTGAATAAAATTTCATAAAATATAAGACCAAAATGAAATTCAATGGGGGACATGATTAATTTAATATCAACCAAACGAAATGGGGGATTCGATCCATCGAATAGATGAATCACCCCATTCACATAGTCATAAGAGGACAACGAGAATCTAGCCTCCTCTAAACTTCTCATTAGGAGTTTTATATCAACACAAATCCAGTTTCCAAATTAAATTTTACGTTAATATTCATGATAGTCATACAAAAAAAAAATAATAATAATAAGAACCTCATATTGACATGCTATAAGGAGGGCAATCAAAATGAATGTCAAATAAATAAAGGAGATATCCTTACCTTGGATAGGCTAAAAAAAATTTTGCTGCAACGTATGGGTGCTTGAAGAGATCAAAGAGGGCTGCAGTTGGATGATGAAGGCTGGCTGCGGTTGGGAATCAGCTGGAGGTACATACCATGATGGTAGTCACCACGTTTGGAGATGGCTGTAGGTAGGGGTGGTGCTGCCTTGGTGCAGCTGGAGCAAGAAGGGTGCAAGGAGTTAGTGTTGGCTGGAGCTGGATTAAAGGCGTGTTTGGCGCAAGTGGCTGCTAAGGCTGATGGCTGCAAAGGAGGTGAATGAGCATGAGAGAGGCAGCAAGGCGGTGTGTCGGCTGGACTGATGACTGCAACAGGAAAGAGGCTGAAAAACTGGAACCGGTTGAAGGTGGTGCCAAGAGAGAGACTTGTTGTTGTGGTAATGGTGACTGCCACCAAAGGAACTGGTGGCTGAAGTTGGAGGGGCTGGTACGGCTGAACTGGGCATCCAAGGAGGTGGCAGCAGCTTCAAGATGGTGGCTGTTGTGGTTGTTATGCCTATGGTGGTGGCTTGGGAGCAAGGGCAGCAATGGCTGCTGCCAATGATGCTGAACCGGTGGAAGAACTGATGGAAGAACTGTTGAAGATTGAAGGCTGCAGGGAAGAAGATGGCTGTTGTGGATGCAGCAGCCAATAGAGAAGGAGAGAGCTAAAGGGAGAGAGAGAGAGAGAGAGAGGAAGGGAGAGATGCGTTCAATGGGAGCTGAGGCAGCCGTATGCCTCTTGTTTTCTTTTTCTTTTTTTTTCTTAACTTAGGGAAGATTATATCTTTCCCTAAGTTCTTAGCTTTAATTAGGGAAGGAAAGGGAAACCGCCTTTACGTGAATGGCTGGGCAAGAGGGAGGAAGGAAGGGAAGAAGGAAAGAAGAGGAAGAAGAAAAAGAAGAAAAAGAAAGAAAAGGGAAAAAGAAAGGAAAGAAAGAAAAGGAGGGAAAAAGGAAAAGGGAAAGAAAAATGAGGAAAAAAATGGAAAGTGGGGCTGAAGGCTTGGACGACCACCTTGTGGGTCCCACCTCTCTAAAACGCAAAATAAATAAATAAAAATAAAAATGAACAAATAAAAAGAAAATTGAAAGGAATAAAAGAATATTTTTTTTTAACAAAACAAAAATGTAAATGAGTGGGCCATCTCAGAGCGGGTCCAAATTCCACTTTTGAAGTTCATTTTGACGATTAGAGGGGTAAAATAGTCTTTTTAAAAAAAATCCAGACGAAACGAGCTATTTTTGGCAGTTTTTTAAACAAGCTCGGATTTTGAAGTTCAATACCCTGTTGCGAAGCAAATCCAGTGTAGAATTTGAAAATTTGATTTTGAAAATTTGATTTTGAAAGAAATCCAGATTGTTTTTCTTGAGAAAATATTTCCAAACGAAATGAGCTATTTTTGGCAGTTTTTGAAATGAGCTTGAATTTTGAAGTTTAATACCCCGTTGTGAAGCAAATCCAGTGTAGAATTTGAAAATTTGATTTTGAAAGAAATCCAGATTGTTTTTCTCGAGAAAATATTTCCAAACAAAATGAGCTATTTTTGGCAGTTTTTGAAATGAGCTTGAATTTTGAAGTTTAATACCCCGTTGCGAAGTAAATCCAATGTAGAATTTGAAAATTTAACTTTGAAAGAAATCCATATTGTTTTTCTCGAGAAAATATTTCCAAATTTAGAATCTTGGGGGTAAAAATGTCAATTTTGAAAACCCAGGGTTTGAAATTGATTTCTGAAAACTTTTAAAACTCAATCTGGATTGAAATTTATAAAACTGGAGTTCTGGACTTCGAAAATGGAATGAAATGTGATGAAATGTTATGAAATGCTGAGAAATGATATGAAATGATGAGAAATGACATGAAATGCTATGCGAAATGCTAACCCTGAATGAAGAATTTTGGATGTTAGACCCCGATTGACACTTATACCAGTTCAAAAAGTGTTAAAATTGATAAAATTTGCAAAAATGGTTGAAGAAATGATTTTCGAGCTTTGCCAAGCTAGAGTAACACTGAAAATTTGGGTTTGAGCTGGATTCAACTGAAATGAATTGGATTGAGCTGGGTTTTAGAGTTTCAGAACTCAAATGAACTCACCGAACACTGACTCAACTGACCTTTCCAACTGAATTTTCAAGAAAAGCTGCCATTTTTAGAGAAATGGTATGGAATGGTCATTGGAATGAAGTGAATTACAAACCTGAACTGGGTTTGAGCTGAAACAAAGGTCAGTAATACTGAGATGAACTAAAATCAAGGCTCAAACACTAGCTCAACTGACTGAACTCGGCTCAATTCCAGCTGAAAGAGTTGAAATGGACTAAAAATGGCTCCTGGACACTTAGAAAGGGTTTTGAACTGAAACTGGAGCGCTTGAACTCCTGGTGAGCTCAAATTAGACTCTCGGGAACATGACTGACTGGGAATGACTGACTCGGAGACAATTGGTTTGGATTTGAGTGAGAAATGAGCTCATTTCTGAAGAAATGATCCCATTTTGGCAGGAATGGTTAGAAATGAAAATGGTTTGTTCATTGTGAGCTCAGATGAGCTTGAGATGACTGATATTCTAACTGTCCTAAACTGACCGATGAGCTTGATTGACTCCGACTGACTGGGGTTCGGGACGACCTAGGGGTAAAATGGTAATTTTTCTAATAAAAGTTGGTAAAATGGTGATTTTCTGAAACTGACTCGGGGTTTGATTCCTACACTGACCTAACAGGGTTGACACTGCATGAGGAGGGTTGTTTGAGAATGGATAAGGAAAATTCAGGGTGTTTACAGATGGCCCTCTTTGCTACTAAGCCGGCTTGAAGATGAGCTTAGTGGCAAAGAAAACACACCAAATTTGGGCTATAAAAATGCCCCAGCTAGAAGGATCTGACTGGATATGAAAATATTAGCCCTGATGAAAATGGTAGATATGAAATGGAGAATAAAGAAGAAAAATTTTACCTCAAAAGAAGTGAGATTCAGGTTTTGCCCTTAACCTGGATGGGACAGAAAATTCCTCGTGTAGAAACGAAGCTCAGGTTTGACCCTTAACCTGACCGGGAAATGAAATACCTCATCAAAATGAGGCTCAGGTTTAACCCTTAACCTGATTGGGCGGAAAATGAAATACCTCATCAAAGGAGGCTCAGGTTTGTACCCTTATCCTGATAGGGCAATGAAATACCTCCTCAGAGGAGGCTCAGGTTTGTACCCTTATCCTGATTGGGCAGAAAATAAATACCTCATCAAATGAGGCTCAGGTTTGTACCCTTATCCTGATTGGGCAGAAAATGAAATACCTCATCAAATGAGGCTCAGGTTTGTACCCTTATCCTGATTGGGCAGAAAATGAAATACCTCATCAAAGGAGGCTCAGGTTTGTACCCTTATCCTGATTGGGCAGAAAATAAAATACCTCATCAAAGGAGGCTCAGGTTTGTACCCTTAACCTGATTGAGAAATGAAATACCTCATCAAAATGAGGCTCAGGTTTAACCCTTAACCTGACCGGGAAATGAAAATGGCAAGTTGGATGGTGAATAAGACAATTTTCTTGAAGAGGAATAAGGTGACTCTTTCAACAACACGAAAGATGAATTCTTTCGACAACGCGAAAGATAACAAGGCTATCCAAAGGAACAAGGCGATTCTTTCAACAACGCGAAAGATGACAAGGCGATCCAAAGGAGTAAGGCGATTCTTTTGACAACGCAAAAGATGAATTCTTTCGACAACGCGAAAGATGGGAAAGGCGATCCAAATGAACAAGGCGATTCTTTCAACAACGCGAAAGATGACAAGGCGATCCAAAGGAGAAAGGCGATTCTTTTGACAACGCAAAAGATAAATTCTTTCGACAACGGGAAAGACGGAAAAAGGCGATCCAAAGGAACAAGGCGATTCTTTCAACAACGCGAAAGATGATAAGGCGATCCAAAGGAGCAAGGCGATTCTTTTGACAACGCAAAAGATGAATTCTTTCAACAACGCAAAAGATAACAAAGGCGATCCTTTCACAGAAAAGGCTAATCTTTCAACAACGCGAAAGATGATAAAGGTTACTCTCTCAAGGAGGTAAAAGGTGATATCAGGATGTGTCAAGATGGACATCGAGCTCCTCACTTCATGTCAAGATAGTAAGAAAATATTGCCAAAATGTTAAAAATTGTTTGTTGATTCAAAATGCTTGAAATTGATGTATATTGGTATGAAAATCTTTTCTCTTTTCTACCTGAAGTATTACCTCCGACTGGGCTTAACTCTATAGAATCAAGATTTGAATTCAAATTGCTTGCAATTGGCTTTTTTTTCAAGGAAGCTATCAATTTCCTTGATATGAGCAGAAAAGATAGTATTCTTGATATTGTGAGAGCAATTGGTGAAAGAATATTGATAATAGAATTTCACAAAATTAAAGAAGATTCTTTGGCAGTCTGATATCCTGGGATTCTTTCTTCATGATGATCTTTCTGCCCACTTTTTTTTCTTTTTTGGCAGAATTAGAGCTCTCTTAGGTTTTTGGGGATTTTATTACATCATCCTTCATTTTGGAGATGTCCTGACTTTTCTCTCTTCTTTTTTTTTGGAAGGGTACGTCACAAACTCCTTCATCTTGGAGATTTTCCGATCCTTCTTTTTCTCTCAGGGATTATATCGATGGTTATTGGCTCATTGGTTGGAAATCTCTTGATGATAGCGGAAATTAAATATCCTTTAGGGTTTGTCGAGAGGCTCATCACAGTCACCTTCATCTTGACGGTGCTCTGAACTTTCTCTGGAAGGATCCGTCACAAACTCCGTCATCTTGGAGATGATTCAAATCTTCTTTGGCCCCGGGGGTCTACTCGCCTAATTTGCCTTCATCTTGATGACAATTGAGAGATCCCTTTTGCAGATATTTAATTGCAGCTTAGGTGATTGAGGAGATATAGGGATTTAATAGATTTTTCTGTATCACCCAGGATATTTCGACTGCTTTATTTTCCAAGAATGATCTTTAAAAATGTGCCATTGACTGCGATCAATACCGATCACTTATGGCTTTGCAACAACATTAAATTTGCTTTTGCTGGCCATATCAAGGATTTATTCTTCATCCTTTTGGTTGGCCAATAGAAAGAATTTGAATTTTGAATCCTTTTTCACAAAAGCTTTGACCTGTCAAAAATAATATTGAAGGTATTCTGAGGTAATGTTTTTATGCAATAAAAATTTTGAAATCAACAAATATTTAATGGCAAATTGGCAGAATGTTCTTGAAATCCTTGGTGAAAGAAATTGCTTGAGGTCTAATTGACACATCCATGACCAAATTGAGTCCTGAAAAGACTAAGTGAAAGATCAACTTGAAAGTTGGGTTTTGTTTTGACTAACCAGCTCGAAAGCAGGATTTGGTTTAACCGACCAGCTCGAAAGCAGGATTTGTTGACCGACCAGCTAGAAAGCAGGATTTGTTGACCGACCAGCTCGAAAGCAGGATTTGTTGACCGACCAGCTAGAAAGCAGGATTTGTTGACCGACCAGCTAGAAAGCAGGATTTGTTGACTTACCAGCTAGAAAGCAGGATTTGTTGACCGACCAGCTCGAAAGCAGGATTTGTTGACCGACCAGCTCGAAAGCAGGATTTTATTGATTTAAAAATGATTGACATTAATGAAATTGTAACCCGAAGGCTTGGAAAGTGATAGATATTGAAAAAGTTGTAAACCGAAGGCAGGAAAATGACTGATGTTGGTAAGATTGTAACCCGAAGGCTTGAATTTGGAAATTGATTGACCCGAAGGTCGAAATTAGAAATTAGTTTACTGGGAACGTCATGGGTTCAATTGAGAACGACATTGGTTCTCTGGGAACAACATGGGTTCAATAGGGATTCAGCCTAAGAACTTGGATCTGGAGTACTTCAACCTACAAACCACAATTCTGAAAAATATCAATACAAAAGGGGTTCGACCTAAGGACTGTAAAGAATATTGGATCAGGAGGACTTCAACCTACAGATCGAATTTTTGAAAAATACCAATCCAAAAATGGTTCGACCTAAGAACCTGGGATCAGTAGGAACTCCACCGACAGATCAAATTTTTTAGAATGAGATTGATTCGAAAGGGGTTCAACCTAAGAATCACTAGGTTGAGAAGGACTTTTGGTTTATAAAGAGGTTCAACCTATGAGCCATATTGGTTTGACAAGCATTCAACCTACAAATCACATTGGTTCCGCAGGGGTTCGACCTACAAATGATCAATTCCATAGGGATTTAACCTAAGAATCACAGTTTAAGAAGGAAGGATTCAACTTGTGAGCTTTGAATGGACCAGGTGCTAAACTGGTTTTGAGGGAAGATTCGAATCGGAATCCAAATCTTCAAGGAAAAACTAAATTAATTGGGTTTTGAAAGAAAATTCGAGTCAAAACTTGGATATTCTAGACCAATTACTAAATTGCAGAAAAGTTTGAGTAGGAGTTCAAACCTTTAAAGAAAAGCCAAGCGAATTGGATTTGAAAGAAAATTCGAGTCGGAACTCTAATTTTCTAGACCGATTCCAGGCATTTGAATTGGATTTGGAAGAAGATTCGAGTCAGAACTCTAATCTTCTAGACCAATTCAGAAGGGAAAGAAATTCGAGTTGAAACTCGAATCCCAGAGGAAAGAAAATTCGAGTCAGAACTCGAATCCCGCAAGAAGACTAGATCAACATGGATTAGGTTTGAAAACATTAACCAGTAAAACCAGATTTAGAAAGTTTGACCAATAAAAAATGGATTTTGAAAGATGTACCAGTGTGAATACCGGATTTTGGAAATGAACCAGTATAAGTACTGGATTTTGAAAATAGATCAGTACGAATACTGTTTTTGGAAGAATTACCAGCACGAACATTGGATTTTGAAAATCTACCGACATGAACACTGGATTTTTGAGAATTTACTAATTGATTTTGATAGAAGATTTTCAGTCTTCACCCTCACGACGACTTGGACAACTGTCGGGGTCTCAGGATTTATCCCTTAACCTGAAGGGGAAGTTCAGAATTATCCCTTAACCTGAAGGGGATGTTCAGGTTTATCCCTTAACCTGAAGGGGAAGTTCAGGTTTATCCCTTAACCTGAAGGGGATGTTCAGGTTTATCCCTTAACCTGAAGGGGAAATGAATTCGATACATATGGATGCAAATGAATGCGAATGAATGCATGCAAATGCAAATGTATGTAAATGAATGCAAATGCATGCAAAATGAGAGATTTATTTGACCCTGCATGCATACAGGATGTTTTGAAGACAATTTTCAAAATAATGCCCTAGTATAACTGGGGAGTGAGAAGTTAGATGAAAGGATAAGTAATTGATATTTGAAGAATACTTTCTGACTTTTGATTGATTCAGGAGAGACTCTGAAAAATATCACTTCTCGCAGAAGGACATGGTGCAGAGAAGGAGAAATTGATAATTTTATTGATGCATTGAAGGAAAATGACAAATCAAGGAAAGATAGACAGGATTACATCATCTTTTGAAGGCAAAATGAGAAATGGGAAAATGCTAGCATCGTCGGCTTTTTGAGTAATCGAGGAAAGATGGCTAGTCCTTCTTTTTATCTTCAACGAGGATGTTCTTATCAATGCAATCTTGAATAATGTTCTTGAAGACAAAACAGTGGTCAATATCGTGTCCTACTGCCCGATGGAATTTGCAGAATTGGTCCATGAACCTTCCCATGATCGTGGGAGGATCTGTGGCTCTTGGGAGCTTTACCATTTTTTTGGTCAACATATATTCAAGGATTTCGTCGAGAGGTTGCTCAAGAGGAGTAAACTGACGATCGTCACCCCAACCATCCTGTTTTATCTTTTCTTTCTGCTGACTCAATTTTTCATTCTTCTTTGAAGACTTTTCTTTCTGACCTGCATGATTGCTCTTGCTATTTTTGTGGCCACTGCGGCCGACATTGGCAGAGAAGATGAAATTTTCCTTCTTCTTTGAATCTTGATTATTCTTGACAAGGGTGATGCCATCATAGACCCCATTCTCTATTGCCATCTCGAGTCACTCGGCTCGTTCAGTAAGCTCAATGAAAGATTTGGCAGGTGAGGTGAAGATAAGACCTCTCAAAGGTTGTGAGAAATTGTTTAGAATAATCTGGAGTGCGTGCTCCTCTAAGATGGGATTTCTCATTTTATTGCAAGTGCCCCTCCATCTGCGGATGAAGTTTCTGGCTTTCTCATTATCTCTTTGCTTTGTATTATAGAGATGGTTTAGCGTTGGCGGCGCTTTGGTGTTTAAAAGGAATCGTTCAATGAACAGGTTGACCACTTTATCGAATTCCTTCAATTCGATGGGATTGATATGCTCTGAGTACCACTTGGCGGCGGTGCCGTCCAGACTGTGAGAAAAACATCTAAACAAAGCACGATTGTCTCTCTTGAATCGATTGCACTCTGCAAAGAACATAGCCAGGTGAGCCTTGGGATCGCCAGTCTCATCAAATTTGACAAATTTACGGGGGAGATCTTCTAGGCTGTCATCACCATCTAAACCATCATAGAAATCTTCGCTTGTGAAAATCTTTTTGCCCTTGTCGCGGGCTTGCAGATCCTTAACCATTTTGACCACATCTCTGAGTTGTGACTGGTCAGAGTTATTAGCAGAATGATCTTTTAGCTTATTGTCTGACCCCTGCCCCTGTGTCATCTTCTGAAAAGCTTGCTGAGCCTCACACTCTTCATCGGTGCCACCTCCTGATTCTGCTTCATCAGATGTATCCTCATGTTGGATACACTTCTTGGATATCTTCAGTTGTTTCTTCAATGTTTGGCCCTTGATCTTTTTCTTGGTAGGAATCTTGTCGGAGTTGTCCCCTGTTTGCTCTGCCATCATCTTATTCAACATCTTTTGAAACATGGCATACATCTGAGGATCGATATCATCATTGGCTTGTTGACTTTGGTTCCTAGCAGATCGCAGAGAATCCATCTCTTGCTCGCTGCTACTGTTAGGGTACTGAAGCAACACTATTTTCTTCTTGGATTTTGTCTGAACCATTCCACGATGCCGAAACTCTCTGTAAGACAAATAGGATGATTAGAATGAGAGAAAATTCTTGAAGGCAATGACTTGGAGAATAGAATGAAAATAATGGATGAAGATCTGAAATTGGGTTGACAGTTTGAAGGATATCCCTTTATCAGGGATGGGATTATTGCTGGGATTGCGACAATTACATTGTTATTCCATAAGAGGAAATAAACAACCGAGATATGTCTTGTTACCTAGGCGAGGCCGTCAACCATGAAGTAAAAAATATTTTTGAAGGAATATAACAAAGTAATGCATAATTGGTAATGAGCTTCTCTACGAACTTGGGAGGTTATCTGAGAAGGAAAGCAGGAAGAATTTTTTTTTTTCAGGGAAAAGCATTCATCACAAAGGGCATATTGCATGAGAGTTCAGAAAATAACATTATGAAGAAAATGACCTCCAAATATAAGGAAAACTGATGATTTTATTGATGTCTAGGAGGAAGGATGACAAATTTAAAGAAAGCAACTGGAGACTACATTTATTCAGAGAAGCAAAAAGCAGAAATGATGGAAATGAGAAAGCATTGGCATTTGTCGTCTTCATGAATGATCAAGGAAAGGCTCGGTCAAAACGGCCGACTGGTCTTCCACTTTAATAGGGAGATTCTTGTCAACGCAGTCTTGAACAATATTTTTGAAGACGAAGCATCGCTCAGTATCATGCCCTGTATCTCGGTGGAATTTGCAGAAGCGATCTTTCCATTTCCCTAGGGCGACCGGAGGTTTAGCAATTCTTGGAAGTTTAACCATTCCTTTGCTCAGCATGTATTCAAGGACCTCTTCGAGGGGCTGATCTAGAGGGGTAAATTCGCGATCGTAACCCCAACCGTCATGTTTTGGCTTCTTTTGACTGCTTGCTTTCTGCTGGGAGCGGGATTGAAGGGGTTTGGCTAGGACAGCCGGCTGGTCTGCTATTTTGCTTTCCCCTAAAATATTCTTATCAACATGATCCTGAACGATATTCTTGAGGACAAAACAATTTTCTGTATCGTATCCTATTGCATGGTGAAACTTGCAAAATTTCTCTTTGAATCTACCCATGATTGACGGAGGATCAACGACTTTTGGTAAATGGACCATGCCTTTTGCAAGCAAATTTTCTAAAATAGTCTCGAGCTTCTGATCCAGAGGGGTGAACTTTCGATCAGCGCTCCAGTCTTTGTGTTTTGGTTTTTCTTTCTCTTTCCCTTTATGCTGGGTATTGGACTGGAGAGGTTGATCATTCCGCTTGGCTGGTTCCTTTCTGGTGCTTGACTTGGGTAGCTCTAATAGCATCTTTGTTATCATTTTTTGAAACATTCTGTAGATGACTGGATCAATCTCATCTTCACTTGTCTTGTCTTGCTTCTTGACTGGCCTCGAAGAACTCATCTCTTTGATACTGCTTGGTGTTGTTCTCTTTCCCGACCTTGTTTGAACTGTAGTGAAATGCCAATACTTTCTGCAGAATAAAGGAATAGTTTAGATTGAAGGATTTTTGGGAAAAATAGAGATGATGAAGGAGATGTCTAAGGACTTGGAAAGAGACAAAAAATCTGAATAGAATTTGGAAGACATATATGAAAAAGAGAAGTTTGACAAGATTTGAACATTTGAAAAATTGTAGGCAGGATCAAAATAAGGTTAGAAAATCGCCTGGACTTTTGAGGAAAAATATGAGGTTTTGAAAATCGTCCAGGGTTTTTGATAAAATTGTTGAAGAAAAATAGATGAAATTTGTAAACGGAAAATAAAAGAGAATTGAGAAATAAAAGAAGAATGCATTCAATCACATCCTACACAAACAATTATGCACATACAACATTCCCTAAGAAGCTGACTCTAAATGCATCAATTTTGAAAGATCTGTAGGACCCTAATCCTGACTCTAGGCTCAGATCATATGTGTCCAATCATGCTATGCCGATATACTCGAACCGAGGCTCGATGTACGTGGCATAAAAAATTCATCTCCGGTTCTAGGCTTGTGTTTTCCCAACATCCTTGAGCACCTGCCGATATACGTTGGACTATGGCCCTTGGTACGTGGCAGGGGGGCGTTAGCCCAAATAAGTGGCCCAGTTGTGAGGCTCTGTCCCGAACTATGGTTCTAGAAGAGAGCCCAGCAACGTGAAGACTGGGTAGACATAGGTGGGGTGGTTTTTGAAATATGATCACATGCAGACAAACAGAGGGCTCTAAATCCTAAAGAGAGAGAATTTTGAAATTTTTTGAAGAAGCAAACATTGTTTTCATACAAGTCCTAGATTGAGGAGTGTTGTATTTCAGACCTAAGTCTATGTGAGCATGCATAATTCTCCTCAATATGGTCCTACCAAACCATGCCTAGTCTATATGCAATCCATGTCAGCTGGGTTCAAGTCTAGGCTCCTAGGTTCACATGATATCCAGAATTAAAGCTGACATTTCATAGAACACAATTTTGATAATTGAACTAAGTCAAGCACATAATTGATCAGACGAAGACAGATCCCATCACGGTCGCCAAACCTGTTATCATCGCAAAAAATTTTTCCCTCCCTTGCGAGAAAGAAATGAATTTCGCGAGTCAAACTCGACCAAAGTTTTGAAAATGGTTTTAAAAATTACTCGCCTCCGTTTTGAAAATTTGCGGGAAAATTCCGTGGAATGGGATCCGCCTGTCAGTACGAGGTTCAACCGTTCCTGGCGCCTTTACCAGGGGTAATTGAACCAAGGATCAATTACGTGCTTTAACTCGACTCAGATATCTAAATTATGCTCTATTTTTTCTAGAATGCACAAAGAATCAGACTTGTGCTATGAAATTTTGAAAATAATGCAAATTTTGAAAGGATGATGTTTGCTTTGGAAAATTGAAATATGCTGGAAAATGATTGGAAAAGTGCTGGAAATGGAATCCTTGGGAAAATCATTGAATTTCATTGGAAATCAGAAATTTGATTAGAAAATAAATTCTTAGTAAAACTTGAATCTTGGGGAAAATCAATTTTTGAAATTTGGAATTTCTTTTCTAAGAAAATGGATTTGAGAATTCTGAGGAAATCTAAGAAATTCATTGGAAAATGACTTTTGACAGGAAAAATGGATTCTCAGGAAACTGGGTTCTCAGGAAAATGGGAATTCTGAAAACTTGGGTTTTTGAAATTTGAGAATGTTAAAACATAGGAAAATCTTGATTTGAACTTGGGAAATACTTTGAAATCTCATTTGAAAATTTAGAATTCTGTGAAAATCCGATCTTGAGAAAGACTTGGTAAATCCTTGAGAAAATTGATTTTTCTGAAATTGAAATTGGAAAATGAATTTGAAAATAATGCAATTTGAATGATATGAATGAATGAATATGAATTTGAAAAGGGAATTTCATTGAGGAATTGAGAAATCCTTTTAAAACTTTGAGAAATGCAGTGCATTTTGAAGTTAGCCTAAGAGTGTAGGTTGAATGTGGCTAATACGAAGATCATAAATCTTGGTTTTCTTCGTATTCTGACTATGGCCTTAAATACGAATCCCACCAAGTTTATAAACTCCATAAGAGCTTGTGCACGTGCCATTCGTGTAAACCATAGTGAATTTGAAATAATGTGCATGAATCATACATCATATATTGAAATTTGCATAAATTAAACTATATGCAATGCAGCCCTATTCTAAGCAGAAATGTAACTCTTATTCCAAATATTATATTGATTTTTACATTGAATCAAAATAAAAGAAATAAAAGCTAAATCTTCTTCTTGAATGTTCCTGCAAAACTAGAAAACAAGGTTAGCACAAAAATGTAGGTTTTTCTGAATTTATCCGAAAATATGG
This sequence comes from Nuphar pumila, assembly GCF_984573655.1. NCBI lineage: Eukaryota > Viridiplantae > Streptophyta > Magnoliopsida > Nymphaeales > Nymphaeaceae > Nuphar > Nuphar pumila. Next base: position 49,208,364 of record NC_143265.1, on the reverse strand, counting down.
GAAATTATCAGATATTATTCAGATATAAACCCAAGTTCATACCCCCTTTGATATAAACATGATAAATAATGAATAAATTTTGAAAATAAACTTGAAAATTCGAAATTGGGGTCAAAATGACCAAAATACCCCTGATGACCTTGAAATCAAGGTTTTCTGAAAGAATTTTTGTAAATTTTGGAATTTTGAAAATCAAATGAAATAAATCAAACATAATATGATAAAATATGATGATATGCATGAAAATTTATGGAATTAGAAATAGAAATTTCGAAATTTAGATCAAAATGACTAAAATACCCACGATAACAAGACTATGGCCTTGAAACCAGGGTTTTCTGAAATAAATTTTGCAAAAAATGAAAAATGTGAAATGAAAATGACATTAAAATTAACCCTAATATGATTCTACATGCTCATGTACATGATAAAAACCCTAAAATGGCGAAAATATCATAAAATATCAAATTTAACCTGATTTTCGCTTGATTTTCGCTTCTGAATTTAAAGATAAACTAAACACATAGAGCAAATGAACTTGAAATTAAACCGAATTTGGCATGGACACCTAAAATAACCCTAAAAACAGAATGGAGCTCGAAAATCTAATTTTTTTGTATTTTTAAATATAGAAATTCAAGTAAAAACCCTAAATTTTATGATTTTTGCCTAAAATGTTGATTCTAAAGGAGATTTAGGATATCAAACTTCCATAAAAATTTCCCAACTTTTATGGGGTGATAGAGGACAGTAAGGCAAGGATTTTTTCCTTTTACACTTTCTGGTTTTGACCTATGGTCGGAGATGTGCCACTCCGGCAAGTCGGATCGGAATCCGGCGACTCTAGGATTTAGGGGAAACAGACAAGTTTTGGTAGAAAACATGGGACAAATAGAAGACAGATGGGAAAAAGGTTGAAATTGTGGGAAAATGTTCCTGACAAACAGAGGAAGATTTGATCTTTTGACACCATTGGGATTCGAGTTACGGTTTGGAAAAGGTCATACTGTTATCAGAGACCTAAATCTCTGAGATTTCTGGACATTGGAATCTGTTAGACAGAAAGGGAAAATCCAGGAAAAATAATGAAACAGATCAAAAAATTCCCAAATTTTGGAAAATGATATGAAATTATGTTAGGAACAACTTTCATGTTGAAAGTTTTTGCATATGGGCTACGGAGTTAACAGACTCGGTGCATTAGGGTCTGTCTATACCCTGACAAAAGAAAATTGAGATTTTCTCAGGAGTCTGGAAAATCCGATTTTTTACAGAGGCCAAAATTGACTGGAAAAACCTCAAAATTTCTAGATCACTAGTAGGTTAAATTATAAATCTACTGTGATTTTTTAAGGACAATCTGAATCTTTTACAAAGGTGGTGCCAGAGGTTTTTGTCTGCTAAAGCAGAAATTGAAAATTCAGAGAAGCAAAAAAAACCCGATTTAGAGTTTGATTTTCTAAATAGAGTTACAAAACCTAATTTGATTTGGGTTCTTTGTAAGAGATCAACAACACATAAATCTGATAGCCACAAAATTTACAAAATTTATTGATGAAGAAATCTATGTGAAATAATGCATGGATTTTATATCAAAATGACAATTTACACATTATAAGTTAAGTAGTAATGAAGTCTATATGGCATGAATGTAATGGCTAATAAATCAACCTACATGCATATTTTTGAATAAAATTTCATAAAATATAAGACCAAAATGAAATTCAATGGGGGACATGATTAATTTAATATCAACCAAACGAAATGGGGGATTCGATCCATCGAATAGATGAATCACCCCATTCACATAGTCATAAGAGGACAACGAGAATCTAGCCTCCTCTAAACTTCTCATTAGGAGTTTTATATCAACACAAATCCAGTTTCCAAATTAAATTTTACGTTAATATTCATGATAGTCATACAAAAAAAAAATAATAATAATAAGAACCTCATATTGACATGCTATAAGGAGGGCAATCAAAATGAATGTCAAATAAATAAAGGAGATATCCTTACCTTGGATAGGCTAAAAAAATTTTTGCTGCAACGTATGGGTGCTTGAAGAGATCAAAGAGGGCTGCAGTTGGATGATGAAGGCTGGCTGCGGTTGGGAATCAGCTGGAGGTACATACCATGATGGTAGTCACCACGTTTGGAGATGGCTGTAGGTAGGGGTGGTGCTGCCTTGGTGCAGCTGGAGCAAGAAGGGTGCAAGGAGTTAGTGTTGGCTGGAGCTGGATTAAAGGCGTGTTTGGCGCAAGTGGCTGCTAAGGCTGATGGCTGCAAAGGAGGTGAATGAGCATGAGAGAGGCAGCAAGGCGGTGTGTCGGCTGGACTGATGACTGCAACAGGAAAGAGGCTGAAAAACTGGAACCGGTTGAAGGTGGTGCCAAGAGAGAGACTTGTTGTTGTGGTAATGGTGACTGCCACCAAAGGAACTGGTGGCTGAAGTTGGAGGGGCTGGTACGGCTGAACTGGGCGTCCAAGGAGGTGGCAGCAGCTTCAAGATGGTGGCTGTTGTGGTTGTTATGCCTATGGTGGTGGCTTGGGAGCAAGGGCAGCAATGGCTGCTGCCAATGATGCTGAACCGGTGGAAGAACTGATGGAAGAACTGTTGAAGATTGAAGGCTGCAGGGAAGAAGATGGCTGTTGTGGATGCAGCAGCCAAGAGAGAAGGAGAGAGCTAAAGGGAGAGAGAGAGAGAGAGAGGAAGGGAGAGATGCGTTCAATGGGAGCTGAGGCAGCCGTATGCCTCTTGTTTTCTTTTTCTTTTTTTTTCTTAACTTAGGGAAGATTATATCTTTCCCTAAGTTCTTAGCTTTAATTAGGGAAGGAAAGGGAAACCGCCTTTACGTGAATGGCTGGGCAAGAGGGAGGAAGGAAGGGAAGAAGGAAAGAAGAGGAAGAAGAAAAAGAAGAAAAAGAAAGAAAAGGGAAAAAGAAAGGAAAGAAAGAAAAGGAGGGAAAAAGGAAAAGGGAAAGAAAAATGAGGAAAAAAATGGAAAGTGGGGCTGAAGGCTTGGACGACCACCTTGTGGGTCCCACCTCTCTAAAACGCAAAATAAATAAATAAAAATAAAAATGAACAAATAAAAAGAAAATTGAAAGGAATAAAAGAATATTTTTTTTTTAACAAAACAAAAATGTAAATGAGTGGGCCATCTCAGAGCGGGTCCAAATTCCACTTTTGAAGTTCATTTTGACGATTAGAAGGGTAAAATAGTCTTTTCAAAAAAATTCCAGACGAAACGAGCTATTTTTGGCAGTTTTTGAAACGAGCTCGGATTTTGAAGTTCAATACCCTGTTGCGAAGCAAATCCAGTGTAGAATTTGAAAATTTGATTTTGAAAGAAATCCAGATTGTTTTTCTCGAGAAAATATTTCTAAACGAAATGAGCTATTTTTGGCAGTTTTTGAAATGAGCTTGAATTTTGAAGTTTAATACCCCGTTGTGAAGCAAATCCAGTGTAGAATTTGAAAATTTGATTTTGAAAGAAATCCAGATTGTTTTTCTCAAGAAAATATTTCCAAACGAAATGAGCTATTTTTGGCAGTTTTTGAAATGAGATTGAATTTTGAAGTTTAATACCCCGTTGCGAAGTAAATCCAATGTAGAATTTGAAAATTTAACTTTGAAAGAAATCCATATTGTTTTTCTCGAGAAAATATTTCCAAATTTAGAATCTTGGGGGTAAAAATGTCAATTTTGAAAACCCAGGGTTTGAAATTGATTTCTGAAAACTTTTAAAACTCAATCTGGATTGAAATTTATAAAACTGGAGTTCTGGACTTCGAAAATGGAATGAAATGTGATGAAATGTTATGAAATGCTGAGAAATGATATGAAATGATGAGAAATGACATGAAATGCTATGCGAAATGCTAACCCTGAATGAAGAATTTTGGATGTTAGACCCCGATTGACACTTATACCAGTTCAAAAAGTGTTAAAATTGATAAAATTTGCAAAAATGGTTGAAGAAATGATTTTCGAGCTTTGCCAAGCTAGAGTAACACTGAAAATTTGGGTTTGAGCTGGATTCAACTGAAATGAACTGGATTGAGCTGGGTTTTAGAGTTTCAGAACTCAAATGAACTCACCGGACACTAACTCAACTGACCTTTCCAACTGAATTTTCAAGAAAAGCTGCCATTTTTAGAGAAATGGTATGGAATGGTCATTGGAATGAAGTGAATTACGAACCTGAACTGGGTTTGAGCTGAAACAAAGGTCAGTAATACTGAGATGAACTACAATCAAGGCTCAAACACTAGCTCAACTGACTGAACTCGGCTCAATTCCAGCTGAAAGAGTTGAAATGGACTAAAAATGGCTCCTGGACACTTAGAAAGGGTTTTGAACTGAAACTGGAGCGCTTGAACTCCTGGTGAGCTCAAATTAGACTCTCGAGAACATGACTGACTGGGAATGACTGACTCGGAGACAATTGGTTTGGATTTGAGTGAGAAATGAGCTCATTTCTGAAGAAATGATCCCATTTTGGCAGGAATGGTTAGAAATGAAAATGGTTTGTTCATTGTGAGCTCAGATGAGCTTGAGATGACTGATATTCTAACTGTCCTAAACTGACCGATGAGCTTGATTGACTCCGACTGACTGGGGTCCGGGACGACCTAGGGGTAAAATGGTAATTTTCCTAATAAAAGTTGGTAAAATGGTGATTTTCTGAAACTGACTCGGGGTTTGACTCCTACACTGACCTAACAGGGTTGACACTGCATTAGGAGGGTTGTTTGAGAATGGATAAGGAAAATTCGGGGTGTTTACAGATGGCCCTCTTTGCTACTAAGCCGGCTTGAAGATGAGCTTAGTGGCAAAGAAAACACACCAAATTTGGGCTATAAAAATGCCCCAGCTAGAAGGATCTGACTGGATATGAAAATATTAGCCCTGATGAAAATGGTAGATATGAAATGGAGAATAAAGAAGAAAAATTTTACCTCAAAAGAAGTGAGATTCAGGTTTTGCCCTTAACCTGGATGGGACAAAAAATTCCTCGTGTAGAAACGAAGCTCAGGTTTGACCCTTAACCTGACCGGGAAATGAAATACCTCATCAAAATGAGGCTCAGGTTTAACCCTTAACCTGATTGGGCGGAAAATGAAATACCTCATCAAAGGAGGCTCAGGTTTGTACCCTTATCCTGATTTGGCAATGAAATACCTCCTCAGAGGAGGCTCAGGTTTATACCCTTATCCTAATTGGGCAGAAAATAAATACCTCATCAAATGAGGCTCAGGTTTGTACCCTTATCCTGATTGGGCAGAAAATGAAATACCTCATCAAATGAGGCTCAGGTTTGTACCCTTATCCTGATTGGGCAGAAAATGAAATACCTCATCAAAGGAGGCTCAGGTTTGTACCCTTATCCTGATTTGGCAGAAAATAAAATACCTCATCAAAGGAGGCTCAGGTTTGTACCCTTAACCTGATTGAGAAATGAAATACCTCATCAAAATGAGGCTCAGGTTTAACCCTTAACCTGACCGGGAAATGAAAATGGTAAGTTGGATGGTGAATAAGACAATTTTCTTGAAGAGGAATAAGGTGACTCTTTCAACAACACGAAAGATGAATTCTTTCGACAACGCGAAAGATAACAAGGCTATCCAAAGGAACAAGGCGATTCTTTCAACAACGCGAAAGATGACAAGGCGATCCAAAGGAGTAAGGCGATTCTTTTGACAACGCAAAAGATGAATTCTTTCGACAACGCGAAAGATGGGAAAGGCGATCCAAATGAACAAGGCGATTCTTTCAACAACGCGAAAGATGACAAGGCGATCCAAAGGAGAAAGGCGATTCTTTTGACAACGCAAAAGATAAATTCTTTCGACAACGCGAAAGACGGAAAAAGGCGATCCAAAGGAACAAGGCGATTCTTTCAACAACGCGAAAGATGATAAGGCGATCCAAAGGAGCAAGGCGATTCTTTTGACAACGCAAAAGATGAATTCTTTCAACAACGCAAAAGATAACAAAGGCGATCCTTTCACAGAAAAGGCTAATCTTTCAACAACGCGAAAGATGATAAAGGTTACTCTCTCAAGGAGGTAAAAGGTGATATCAGGATGTGTCCAGATGGACATCGAGCTCTTCACTTCATGTCAAGATAGTAAGAAAATATTGCCAAAATGTTAAAAATTGTTTGTTGATTCAAAATGCTTGAAATTGATGTATATTGGTATGAAAATCTTTCCTCTTTTCTACCTGAAGTATTACCTCCGACTGGGCTTAACTCTATAGAATCAAGATTTGAATTCAAATTGCTTGCAATTGGCTTTTTTTTCAAGGAAGCTATCAATTTCCTTGATATGAGCAGAAAAGATAGTATTCTTGATATTGTGAGAGCAATTGGTGAAAGAATATTGATAATAGAATTTCACAAAATTAAAGAAGATTCTTTGGCAGTCTGATATCCTGGGATTTTTTCTTCATGATGATCTTTCTGCCCACTTTTTTTTCTTTTTTGGCAGAATTAGAGCTCTCTTAGGTTTTTGGGGATTTTATTACATCATCCTTCATTTTGGAGATGTCCTGACTTTTCTCTCTTCTTTTTTTTTGGAAGGGTACGTCACAAACTCCTTCATCTTGGAGATGTTCCGATCCTTCTTTTTCTCTCAGGGATTATATCGATGGTTATTGGCTCATTGGTTGGAAATCTCTTGATGATAGCGGAAATTAAATATCCTTTAGGGTTTGTCGGGAGGCTCATCACAGTCGCCTTCATCTTGACGGTGCTCTGAACTTTCTCTGGAAGGATCCGTCACAAACTCCGTCATCTTGGAGATGATTCAAATCTTCTTTGGCCCCGGGGGTCTACTCGCCTAATTCGCCTTCATCTTGACGACAATTGAGAGATCCCTTTTGCAGATATTTAATTGCAGCTTAGGTGATTGAGGAGATATAGGGATTTAATAGATTTTTCTGTATCACCCAGGATATTTTGACTGCTTTATTTTCCAAGAATGATCTTTAAAAATGTGCCATTGACTGCGATCAATACCGATCACTTATGGCTTTGCAACAACATTAAATTTCCTTTTACTGGCCATATCGAGGATTTATTCTTCATCCTTTTGGTTGGCCAATAGAAAGAATTTGAATTTTGAATCCTTTTTCACAAAAGCTTTGACCTTTCGAAAATAATATTGAAGGTATTCTGAGGTAATATTTTTATGCAATAAAAATTTTGAAATCAACAAATATTTAATGGCAAATTGGCAGAATGTTCTTGAAATCCTTGGTGAAAGAAATTGCTTGAGGTCTAATTGACACATCCATGACCAAATTGAGTCCTGAAAAGACTCGGTGAAAGATCAACTTGAAAGTTGGGTTTTGTTTTGACTAACCAGCTCGAAAGCAGGATTTGGTTTAACCGACCAGCTCGAAAGCAGGATTTGTTGACCGACCAGCTAGAAAGGAGGATTTGTTGACCGACCAGCTCGAAAGCAGGATTTGTTGACCGACCAGCTAGAAAGCAGGATTTGTTGACCGACCAGTTAGAAAGCAGGATTTGTTGACCGACCAGCTAGAAAGCAGGATTTGTTGACCGACCAGCTCGAAAGGAGGATTTGTTGACCGACCAGCTCGAAAGCTGGATTTTGTTGATTTAAAAATGATTGACATTAATGAAATTGTAACCCGAAGGCTTGGAAAGTGATAGATATTGACAAAGTTGTAAACCGAAGGCAGGAAAATGACTGATGTTGGTAAGATTGTAACCCGAAGGCTTGAATTTGGAAATTGATTGACCCGAAGGTCGAAATTAGAAATTAGTTTACTGGGAACGTCATGGGTTCAATTGAGAACGACATTGGTTCTCTGGGAACAACATGGGTTCAATAGGGATTCAGCCTAAGAACTTGGATCTGAAGTACTTCAACCTACAAACCACAATTCTGAAAAATATCAATCCAAAAGGGGTTCGACCTAAGGACTGTAAAGAATATTGGATCAGGAGGACTTCAACCTACAGATCGAATTTTTGAAAATACCAATCCAAAAATGGTTCGACCTAAGAACCTGGGATCAGTAGGAACTCCACCGACAGATCAAATTTTTGAGAATGAGATTGATTCGAAAGGGGTTCAACCTAAGAATCACTCGGTTGAGAAGGACTTTTGGTTTATAAAGAGGTTCAACCTATGAGCCATATTGGTTTGACAAGCATTCTACGTACAAATCACATTGGTTCCGCAGGGGTTCGACCTACAAATGATCAATTCCATAGGGATTTAACCTAAGAATCACAGTTTAAGAAGGAAGGATTCAACTTGTGAGCTTTGAATGGGCCAGGTGCTAAACTGGGTTTTGAGGGAAGATTCGAATCGGAATTCAAATCTTCAAGGAAAAACTAAATTAATTGGGTTTTGAAAGAAAATTCGAGTCGAAACTTGGATATTCTAGACCAATTACTAAATTGCAGAAAAGTTTGAGTAGGAGTTCAAACCTTTAAAGAAAAGCCAAGCGAATTGGATTTGAAAGAAAATTCGAGTCGGAACTCTAATTTTCTAGACCGATTCCAGGCATTTGAATTGGATTTGGAAGAAGATTCGAGTCGGAACTCTAATCTTCTAGACCAATTCAGAAGGGAAAGAAATTCGAGTTGAAACTCGAATCCCAGAGGAAAGAAAATTTGAGTCAGAACTCGAATCCCGCAAGAAGACTAGATCAACATGGATTAGGTTTGAAAACATTAACCAGTAAAACCAGATTTAGAAAGTTTGACCAATAAAAAATGGATTTTGAAAGATGTACCAGTGTGAATACCGGATTTTGGAAATGAACCAGTATAAGTACTGGATTTTGAAAATAGATCAGTACGAATACTGTTTTTGGAAGAATTACCAGCACGAACATTGGATTTTGAAAATCTACCGACATGAACACTGGATTTTTGAGAATTTACTAATTGATTTTGATAGAAGATTTTCAGTCTTCACCCTCACGACGACTTGGACAACTGTCGGGGTCTCAGGATTTATCCCTTAACCTGAAGGGGAAGTTCAGATTTATCCCTTAACCTGAAGGGGATGTTCAGGTTTATCCCTTAACCTGAAGGGGAAGTTCAGGTTTATCCCTTAACCTGAAGGGGAAATGAATTCGATACATATGGATACAAATGAATGCGAATGAATGCATGCAAATGCAAATGTATGTAAATGAATGCAAATGCATGTAAAATGAGAGATTTATTTGACCCTGCATGTAACGCCTCGGATTTTCAAAACAAAGCTAAGTTAAAATTTTCATGGATTTCTTTTTTTTTTTCTTTGCAGCGGAACTTAGAAAAGCTTTTAGCAGCGGAATAAGACGATAATGAGTCGTCGGTTTTAGAAAACTCCGAGCACGTTGCAGGTATGTGGCCAAGCAACTCATTGACCACCAAAGTGTTCCATTTTATCGAAAGCACATGTTTATTACAACACTACTGCTTAGAAAAGCAGTGAAGGTTCAATAAAAAGGAAGCAGTACTACTCTGTCTAGAGAAACCCTGGAACTTGATGCCGCCTTGCTCCGCATATCGCCACGCAGGTTCAACACCTGAAATCCCCATTAAACGGGGTCAGAACCACTGATAGTCTGGTAAGTAGGCAACCACCTATCTATTCAACTCAAGTAAATGCATAGACCACTCAGGGTCGCAGTTCGTAATACGACGCTCAAGCCTCAATGACTTAGCATATATCGCAAAAGCCTCATCAGGGCTATGAGTTGAACATCCACGCAAGTCGTCATGACTTCGCATAAGCCTCTTCAGGTCTGTGAGTTAGAATAACCTCTTAAGTCTCTACGACTTAGCCTTGACTTCCTCAGAGTCACGAATGGATGTCTAGCTCAAGCCTTTATGCTTGGCACATCCGTATCCTACGAATCTAAGGACAGCTCTCCGAGCTTCACTTAGTCGTACGGATATCAATGGGGTTCTTTCCCAATCGGTCCAGTAGTATACCGACCATGACACCTTCACAAAGGTTATGCAGGACTGACTCAACAACGTCATCCACTCATACATTCAAAGTAGCGCTATACCTAAGTTAATGCTTTGTTTCGATAATTGCACCTCCCCCTGGGCTTAGGGGACTCATATCTGGGCGACAATGCGACGATCTGGGGGTTGATTATTCTATGTATTTTAGATACCCCAGAGGCCTGTTGACCCCATCCCCCTAGTAGGACGGTACAGCATACCAGAAGAGATCCTTACTAGGTATCCGAATGCATTCTGCTACTGCAGTAGTTGGGTTCAATCCTTAGATATTTAAGGATAACCACGACCTCCATACCTCTGAGTGACGAAGGCCATCAATGAACTCTATCAGGTTCGGGTGAAATATATGTCACTCAAGGCTGCGCCATCACCGTCTTCCTCGGTGAGAAATTCTGAAAGGGGCCTGCCGGTCTTACAATTACTTGACGAACATTGCATGCCTATAGGGCAGCCTTTGAGAAGTATGTACCCGACCCCAATCAACCACACGGTTTTCACCGTGGAACAAAGGTTTTATTCATATGCATGCTTAACTCTGCTCTCGGCACTTCGGCCTTGACGAGCACTTCACCTCTTTCGGTGGAAACAACACACTCCGGCTCAGCGGCCCTTACGAGTCTGGTTGTCTGATAATTCTCAATGAGCATGCACATGACTCGATCTCTACGGATCGGCTACTCGGCGTATTTTTACGCAACGAGCTCAGGACCTCGTCAAGGCGCTACCACTACTTTGGCGCAACGGCTCTTACAAGTATGATGCCCTTGCAGGTGTCAGGGAGACGAGTCATTCTGACATCGTTCCAACAAAGGACATCATTGTGCCACTTAACTGGTTTTGGCAGCTCTTCTGCCAACCATTCTGTCAACATCTTCTCTGCTCTACCGGCAGTGGTGCGACGAACCTTTCTACATTGTAGAAGGCGTTCCATAACTGAGTAGCACTTCTGCTACGTTCTTTCTGATCCATTCTTAGCTCCTTCAGGAATTTCAGCAGCACTTCCTCTCTTTTACGGAGAAAGCGTGCATTTCTTTTATCCATTTCAGCGGCATCTCCCCTCTTTGGTGGGAAATCGCTACGCTTAACTCGGGAAATGGATGCGCACCGTTGTGCGTACTTTGCATCCATCAAGGTTGCAGGAACCTTGGGCCATAGCCAGGCCATACGTAATTGATTTAGTCTTTACGTAAAGAGCATTTTGCCAAAAGGCGAAGCCTTTCCAATAGGGGCTTCATTCGTCAAGCAGAATCTTGTACGAGGAGCGGTAAGGGAATCGCATGGGCGATTTTGGAGTTGATCTCCGTTTGAACGCTCACTTACGCGCCATATATGTAATATAAGCAGAAGCTTGTGCTTTATACAGCGGCGGCGTAAAGGAAATGCATATACTATTGTTCAGGGTGTGTAACTGAACGAAATATTCTACATATATAACAAAGCAGAAGCCTTGGCATCGTTCGACGCAACGGCGTAAGTAAATACATTGCAGAAAGCAGGAGCCTTGGCATCGTTCGACGCGACGGCGTAAGTAAATGCATAATCGGAAGTGTAGTAATCGGAAGTACAGAAAGCAGGGAGCCTTGGCATCATACGACGCGACGGCAAAGGTAAATTACATGGCCTGTGCGATATAAGACGCGTCGGCAGTATCAGCAGATATACACCTAGATCTGTATCCAACGATAGTTACGAGGCGAGCGAGTGAACACCGAAGTGTCCTAGAGGGCTCAACCAAGAACTAGGGTGAGATACTATTTTGAAGAACACATATACTGCGTATTCGAACATATATATCCGACCATAGTTACGAGGCGAGCGCGTGAACACTGAAGTGTCCTAGAGGGCTCAACCAAGAACTAAAGCAAGATACTACTTCAGAAAGTATATGCTATATACAAACAATCAAATACTTGAGAGAGATGGTTTAATGAAGCGAACTTACTTCAATTTGAGGAAGAAACGACTCCGATTGCTTCAAACGCTTCGAACGAGGCTCGACTTCGAAAAAGGATCAACTTCGAACTTCGGACGAAAAAGGACTTGGACTTTGACTTTGAACCAAACCAGGTTCAAGTCAAGTCAACTGGGTTCAGACTTAGGTCAAGTAGGTTCAGACCTAGGTCAGGTGGGTTAGGACCAGGTCAGGCAGGCTCAGACCAGGTTAAGCAGGCTTAGGCTAAGTCAGGCAGGCTCAGACCAGGTCAGGTGGGCTCAGGTGGGCTAGGCTAGGTAGGGGAGGTTTGGAAAAGGAGGAGAGAGAGAGGGGTTGGCGATTTTCTAAAGGAGGGGGGGTCCTCTATTTATAGGTTCTGAAACTTGGGCCCCAAGTTTCAGAATCCCCTCTTTACCCTTGGGCTTTTCTGAGAATCCCTTCCATGGAAGGTGCTGGAATATTCTAGAATATTCTAGAATATTTTCTGAGGAATATTTCTGTGGGTCCCACCAATATTTTTGCGGGTCCCACAAAAAAGTTGAGTTTTCGGCATTTATTTCCGAAAAATTCTGAGTAGGCCATTATCTTCGTATCGATGCAACTAAGAAAGTTGGCTCGCAGGAATCCTTTGATTTCGATCAGGGAGGAAGTTATGATCTCCAGAGCGTTTGAGCATATATTCGTGAAGATACGAATATCCTAAGTATATTTGGATCGCAGGAATCAGTTTGATTCGCTTTACGATAAAAACGCTATTTTTCACTGGAAAAATGCCTCAGGAATTTATTCAGAGTTATCTGAAAAATTGCGGGTCTTACATCATTACCCCCTTAAAGGAATTTCGTCCGCGAAATTCAGTTAAGAGTACTAAGTGCGTAACTCGGGATATTTCTCCCATATGCTAGATTCATAATTTTATTCACTTAGTTCAACATCGTATTTATTCCAATCATAACCTCATATCATGATTCATGATCGATGAGGTATGCTTCTCATATCTGAGTTCAAATTACGCTACAACCACGACAGTTTGTTGAATCAATGTTCTTCCAACCGGCTATTAACATAGCCATCTTGTGTAACTATTTCATACACACAGATCATTCTTCTAGAGATTAACCATATTGGAAGTCCCCTGTCAGACTACCTGGTATTGGAAACGTACCTCCTCACAGGTTCGCCTTCGTCAAACTTACCTGATATTGGATCAGTACACCCTCACAGAGTCATACTAGCCAAGCTACTGGTTTTGGAACATATACACTCGCATAGAGCTGTATACCCTCACAGGCTCACTCTGGCTAGACGATCTGATCTTGAATATGTAAAACCTCACAGAACTCTCTTCTTGGGAATAATTCCTCGATGGTTTATTTTATTAAGTGACTTTTATCGTTCTAATTACGCAAACTTAATTTCTCAATCATGGGGTCTATAGCCATAAATTTTGGGCATAAGCACTTAAGATTTAATTTAACAAATCCAACATTACTTTAGAGAGCAAGGATACATATCGATCCAGATGACCATACACAAGGTCATAAGCCTCTTGTCTCGAGCGATTATTGGATCTTGTCCTTTGATAGCTTTTTACCCATTACAACTCTATCTATCAAGGTATTCAGATTCCTTGATACGATCATTATCCGTGAGTTGTTCGGCTGTCACCGCATAAACACGACCTGCCACAGGTTTCTGCTCTATCCTGGGTAGTGGCAATCGTTGTTGTTGTATTTGTTGAGAGGGTCCTCCAGATCCCATATTTCTTCGTTGAAGATCTGAGGCCTTCTTGCGACATTCTCTCACACGATGCCCTGGTTTGCCGCAATATAGGCAACCTCCCGTATCGCGAGGACAAACCCCTCCGGGATGATCTGAGCTACACCTCGGGCATCGAAAATTAGGTTGTTGGTAGGGCTGATTGGCTTCTACCATCTGCAATGGCTGCTCGGCCGGTGGAGTAAAGTTGTTCTCCTGAAAATACTTCTTATAAAAAGCTGGTCGTGATTCTTGGCCACCGGGGAACGTCCTCTTGTTGTTCCCATTACTTGCTACCGGTCGCTTTACTACGACCCCTTTGCATCGCTCCCAGTCTGCACTAATCTTTGAAGCTGCTGCCACAGCGGCTTGAAATGTTTGGGGCATGCTAGTTATCACACGAGATCGCAACCCTTCTTGCAATCCATTTATATATTTATCGGCCCTTTCTTGGTCAGTATCGAATAACTTGGAGCAATATCGTTCAAGGTTTTGAAATTTAGTGGTATAGTCCATCAGACTCATAACACCTTGCTCCAATTCCAGAAACTCCATCTTCTTCTTATTTTTGGAGTGTATCGGAAAGTAATTATCCAAGAAAGTTCTCCGAAAATCATCCCAAGGGATGACTTCAAGCTAAGAGAACTGGATTATCTTAGTGGTATCCCACCACTTCCGTGCGTTGTCTTTCAGCCTATATGTGCCGAAGTTTGTCTTTTTCCCTTCCGGTACTTCCAGTACAAGGAAAGCGCGCTCTGTCTACTCGATCCAGCTTTCTGCAAGCTCTGGATCGGCACTACCAACGAAAATAGGTGGGTCGAGTTTGAGGAACTTTTCATAAGTCACTCCTCCCAGATTCTCATTGCGAGGTGGGGCTGGTGCTTGCCTTGATTCATGAATGGCAGACACAAGCTTGTTGAGTGTTTCCAGCAGGAAGCCCTGTGTATGGGACTCCTCACTCAGCATGGTTCTCCTCGTCCTAGGAGCCATTTTATCTATTCACACAAATACACCCAAATCAGAGAAAGTATAAAATTTATACTTACAGTGCGATACCGCAAACACGACGGATCTTGAACCAGGTTTCTCAGACTCATGCTCTGATACCAATTCTGTAACGCCCCGGATTTTCAAAACAAAGCTAAGTTAAAATTTTCATGGATTTTTTTTTTTCTTTGCAGCGGAACTTAGAAAAGCTTTTAGCAGCGGAATAAGACGATAATGAGTCGTCGGTTTTAGAAAACTCCGGGCACGTTGCAGGTATGTGGCCAAGCAACTCATTGACCACCAAAGTGTTCCATTTTATCGAAAGCACATGTTTATTACAACACTACTGCTTAGAAAAGCAGTGAAGGTTCAATAAAAAGGAAGCAGTACTACTCTGTCTAGAGAAACCCTGGAACTTGATGCCGCCTTGCTCCGCATATCGCCACGCAGGTTCAACACCTGAAATCCCCATTAAACGGGGTCAGAACCACTGATAGTCTGGTAAGTAGGCAACCACCTATCTATTCAACTCAAGTAAATGCATAGACCACTCAGGGTCGTAGTTCGTAATACGACGCTCAAGCCTCCATGACTTAGCGTATATCGCAAAAGCCTCATCAGGGCTATGAGTTGAACATCCACGCAAGTCGTCATGACTTCGCATAAGCCTCTTCAGGGCTGTGAGTTAGAATAACCTCTTAAGTCTCTACGACTTAGCCTTGACTTCCTCAGAGTCACGAATGGATGTCTAGCTCAAGCCTTTATGCTTGGCACATCCGTATCCTACGAATCTAAGGACAGCTCTCCGAGCTTCACTTAGTCGTACGGATATCAATGGGGTTCTTTCACAATCGGTCCAGTAGTATACCGACCATGACACCTTCACAAAGGTTATGCAGGACTGACTCAACAACGTCATCCACTCATACATTCAAAGTAGCGCTGTACCTAAGCTAATGCTTTGTTTCGATAATTGCACCTCCCCCTGGGCTTAGGGGACTCATATCTGGGCGACAACGCGACGATCTGGGGGTTGATTATTCTATGTATTTTAGATACCCCAGAGGCCTGTTGACCCCATCCCCCTAGTAGGACGGTACAGCATACCAGAAGAGATCCTTACTAGGTATCCGAATGCATTCTGCTACTGCAGTAGTTGGGTTCAATCCTTAGATATTTAAGGATAACCACGACCTCCATACCTCTGAGTGACGAAGGCCATCAATGAACTCTATCAGGTTCGGGTGAAATATATGTCACTCAAGGCTGCGCCATCACCGTCTTCCTCGGTGAGAAATTCTGAAAGGGGCCTGCCGGTCTTACAATTACTTGACGAACATTGCATGCCTATAGGGCAGCCTTTGAGAAGTATGTACCCGACCCCAATCAACCACACGGTTTTCACCGTGGAACAAAGGTTTTATTCATATGCATGCTTAACTCTGCTCTCGGCACTTCGGCCTTGACGAGCACTTCACCTCTTTCGGTGGAAACAACACACTCCGGCTCAGCGGCCCTTACGAGTCTGGTTGTCTGATAATTCTCAATGAGCATGCACATGACTCGATCTCTACGGATCGGCTACTCGGCGTATTTTTACGCAACGAGCTCAGGACCTCGTCAAGGCGCTACCACTACTTTGGCGCAACGGCTCTTACAAGTATGATGCCCTTGCAGGTGTCAGGGAGACGAGTCATTCTGACATCGTTCCAACAAAGGACATCATTGTGCCACTTAACTGGTTTTGGCAGCTCTTCTGCCAACCATTCTGTCAACATCTTCTCTGCTCTACCGGCAGTGGTGCGACGAACCTTTCTACATTGTAGAAGGCGTTCCATAACTGAGTAGCACTTCTGCTACGTTCTTTCTGAGCCATTCTTAGCTCCTTCAGGAATTTCAGCAGCACTTCCTCTCTTTTACGGAGAAAGCGTGCATTTCTTTTATCCATTTCAGCGGCATCTCCCCTCTTTGGTGGGAAATCGCTACGCTTAACTCGGGAAATGGATGCGCACCGTTGTGCGTACTTTGCATCCATCAAGGTTGCAGGAACCTTGGGCCATAGCCAGGCCATACGTAATTGATTTAGTCTTTACGTAAAGAGCATTTTGCCAAAAGGCGAAGCCTTTCCAATAGGGGCTTCATTCGTCAAGCAGAATCTTGTACGAGGAGCGGTAAGGGAATCGCATGGGCGATTTTGGAGTTGATCTCCGTTTGAACGCTCACTTACGCGCCATATATGTAATATAAGCAGAAGCTTGTGCTTTATACAGCGGCGGCGTAAAGGAAATGCATATACTATTGTTCAGGGTGTGTAACTGAACGAAATATTCTACATATATAACAAAGCAGAAGCCTTGGCATCGTTCGACGCAACGGCGTAAGTAAATACATTGCAGAAAGCAGAAGCCTTGGCATCGTTCGACGCGACGGCGTAAGTAAATGCATAATCGGAAGTGTAGTAATCGGAAGTACAGAAAGCAGGGAGCCTTGGCATCATACGACGCGACGGCAAAGGTAAATTACATGGCCTGTGCGATATAAGACGCGTCGGCAGTATCAGCAGATATACACCTAGATCTGTATCCAACGATAGTTACAAGGCGAGCGAGTGAACATCGAAGTGTCCTAGAGGGCTCAACCAAGAACTAGGGTGAGATACTATTTTGAAGAACGCATATACTGCGTATTCGAACATATATATCCGACGATAGTTACGAGGCGAGCGCGTGAACACCGAAGTGTCCTAGAGGGCTCAACCAAGAACTAAAGCAAGATACTACTTCAGAAAGTATATGCTATATACAAACAATCAAATACTTGAGAGAGATGGTTTAATGAAGCGAACTTACTTCAATTTGAGGAAGAAACGACTCTGATTGCTTCAAACGCTTCGAACGAGGCTCGACTTCGAAAAAGGATCAACTTTGAACTTCGGACGAAAAAGGACTTGGACTTTGACTTTGAACCAAACCAGGTTCAAGTCAAGTCAACTGGGTTCAGACTTAGGTCAAGTAGGTTCAGACCTAGGTCAGGTGGGTTAGGACCAGGTCAGGCAGGCTCAGACCAGGTCAAGCAGGCTCAGGCTAAGTCAGGCAGACTCAGACCAGGTCAGGTGTGCTCAGGTGGGCTAGGCTAGGTAGGGGAGGTTTGGAAAAGGAGGAGAGAGAGAGGGGTTGGCGATTTTCTAAAGGAGGGGGGGTCCTCTATTTATAGGTTCTGAAACTTGGGCCCCAAGTTTCAGAATCCCCTCTTTACCCTTGGGCTTTTCTGAGAATCCCTTCCATGGAAGGTGCTGGAATATTCTAGAATATTCTAGAATATTTTCTGAGGAATATTTCTGTGGGTCCCACCAATATTTTTGCGGGTCCCACAAAAAAGTTGAGTTTTCGGCATTTATTTCCGAAAAATTCTGAGTAAGCCATTATCTTCGTATCGATGCAACTAAGAAAGTTGGCTCGCAGGAATCCTTTGATTTCGATCAGGGAGAAAGTTATGATATCCAGAGCGTTTGAGCATATATTCGTGAAGATACGAATATCCTAAGTATATTTGGATCGCAGGAATCAGTTTGATTCGCTTTACGATAAAAACGCTATTTTTCACTGGAAAAATGCCTCAGGAATTTATTCAGAGTTATCTGAAAAATTGCGGGTCTTACACTGCATGCATACAGGATGTTTTGAAGACAATTTTCAAAATAATGCCCCAGTATAACTGGGGAGTGAGAAGTTAGATGAAAGGATAAGTAATTGATATTTGAAGAATACTTTCTGACTTTTGATTGATTCAGGAGAGACTCTGAAAAATATCACTTCTCGCAGAAGGACATGGTGCAGAGAAGGAGAAATTGATAATTTTATTAATGCATTGAAGGAAAATGACAAATCAAGGAAAGATAGACAGGATTACATCATCTTTTGAAGGCAAAATGAGAAATGGGAAAATGCTAGCATCGTCGGCTTTTTGAGTAATTGAGGAAAGATGGCTAGTCCTTCTTTTTATCTTCAACGAGGATGTTCTTATCAATGCAATCTTGAATAATGTTCTTGAAGACAAAACAGTGGTCAATATCGTGTCCTACTGCCCGATGGAATTTGCAGAATTGGTCCATGAACCTTCCCATGATCGTGGGAGGATCTGTGGCTCTTGGGAGCTTTACCATTTTTTTGGTCAACATATATTCAAGGATTTCGTCGAGAGGTTGCTCAAGAGGAGTAAACTGACGATCGTCACCCCAACCATCCTGTTTTATCTTTTCTTTCTGCTGACTCAATTTTTCATTCTTCTTTGAAGACTTTTCTTTCTGACCTGCATGATTGCTCTTGCTATTTTTGTGGCCACTGCGGCCGACATTGGCAGAGAAGATGAAATTTTCCTTCTTCTTTGAATCTTGATTATTCTTGACAAGGGTGATGCCATCATAGACCCCATTCTCTATTCCCATCTCGAGTCACTCGGCCCGTTCAGTAAGCTCAATGAAAGATTTGGCAGGTGAGGTGAAGATAAGACCTCTCAAAGGTTGTGAGAAATTGTTTAGAATAATCTGGAGTGCGTGCTCCTCTAAGATGGGATTTCTCATTTTATTGCAAGTGCCCCTCCATCTGCGGATGAAGTTTCTGGCTTTCTCATTATCTCTTTGCTTTGTATTATAGAGATGGTTTAGCGTTGGCGGCGCTTTGGTGTTTAAAAGGAATCGTTCAATGAACAGGTTGACCACTTTATCGAATTCCTTCAATTCGATGGGATTGATATGCTCTGAGTACCACTTGGCGGCGGTGCCGTCCAGACTGTGAGGAAAACATCTAAACAAAGCACGATTGTCTCTCTTGAATCGATTGCACTCTGCAAAGAACATAGCCAGGTGAGCCTTGGGATCGCCAGTCTCATCAAATTTGACAAATTTATGGGGGAGATCTTCTAGGCTGTCATCACCATCTAAACCATCATAGAAATCTTCGCTTGTGAAAATCTTTTTGCCCTTGTCGCGGGCTTGCAGATCCTTAACCATTTTGACCACATCTCTGAGTTGTGACTGGTCAGAGTTATTAGCAGAATGATCTTTTAGCTTATTGTCTGACCCCTGCCCCTGTGTCATCTTCTGAAAAGCTTGCTGAGCCTCACACTCTTCATCGGTGCCACCTCCTGATTCTGCTTCATCAGATGTATCCTCATGTTCGATACACTTCTTGGATATCTTCAGTTGTTTCTTCAATGTTTGGCCCTTGATCTTTTTCTTGGTAGGAATCTTGTCGGAGCTGTCCCCTGTTTGCTCTGCCATCATCTTATTCAACATCTTTCGAAACATGGCATACATCTGAGGATCGATATCATCATTGGCTTGTTGACTTTGGTTCCTAGCAGATCGTGGAGAATCCATCTCTTGCTCACTGCTACTGTTAGGGTACTAAAGCGACACTATTTTCTTCTTGGATTTTGTCTGAACCATTCCACGATGCCGAAACTCTCTGTAAGACAAATAGGATGATTAGAATGAGAGAAAATTCTTGAAGGCAATGACTTGGAGAATAGAATGAAAATAATGGATGAAGATCTGAAATTGGGTTGACAGTTTGAAGGATATCCCTTTACCAGGGATGGGATTATTGCTGGGATTGCGACAATTGCATTGTTATTCCATAAGAGGAAATAAACAACCGAGATATGTCTTGTTACCTAGGCGAGGCCGTCAACCATGAAGTAAAAAATATTTTTGAAGGAATATAACAAAGTAATGCATAATTGGTAATGAGCTTCTCTACGAACTTGGGAGGTTATCTGAGAAGGAAAGCAGGAAGAATTTTTTTTTTCAGGGAAAAGCATTCATCACAAAGGGCATATTGCATGAGAGTTCAGAAAATAACATTATGAAGAAAATGACCTCCAAATATAAGGAAAACTGATGATTTTATTGATGTCTAGGAGGAAGGATGACAAATTTAAAGAAAGCAACTGGAGACTACATTTATTCAGAGAAGCAAAAAGCAGAAATGATGGAAATGAGAAAGCATTGGCATTTGTCGTCTTCATGAATGATCAAGGAAAGGCTCGGTCAGAACGGCCGACTGGTCTTCCTCTTTAATAGGGAGATTCTTGTCAACGCAGTCTTGAACAATATTTTTGAAGACGAAGCATCGCTCAGTATCATGCCCTGTATCTCGGTGGAATTTGCAGAAGCGATCTTTCCATTTCCCTAGGGCGACCGGAGGTTTAGCAATTCTTGGAAGTTTAACCATTCCTTTGCTCAGCATGTATTCAAGGACCTCTTCGAGGGGCTGATCTAGAGGGGTAAATTCGCGATCGTAACCCCAACCGTCATGTTTTGGCTTCTTTTGACTGCTTGCTTTCTGCTGGGAGCGGGATTGAAGGGGTTTGGCTAGGACAGCCGGCTGGTCTGCTATTTTGCTTTCCCCTAAAATATTCTTATCAACATGATCTTGAACGATATTCTTGAGGACAAAACAATTTTCTGTATCGTGTCCTATTGCACGGTGAAACTTGCAAAATTTCTTTTTGAATCTACCCATGATTGACGGAGGATCAACGACTTTTGGTAAATGGACCATGCCTTTTGCAAGCAAATTTTCTAAAATAGTCTCGAGCTTCTGATCCAGAGGGGTGAACTTTCGATCAGCGCTCCAGTCTTTGTGTTTTGGTTTTTCTTTCTCTTTCCCTTTATGCTGGGTACTGGACTGGAGAGGTTGATCATTCCGCTTGGCTGGTTCCTTTCTGGTGCTTGACTTGGGTAGCTCTAATAGCATCTTTGTTATCATTTTTTGAAACATTCTGTACATGACTGAATCAATCTCATCTTCACTTGTCTTGTCCTTCTTCTTGACTGGCCTCGAAGAACTCATCTCTTTGATACTGCTTGGTGTTGTTCTCTTTCCCGACCTTGTTTGAACTGTAGTGAAATGCCAATACTTTCTGCAGAATAAAGGAATAGTTTAGACTGAAGGATTTTTGGGAAAAATAGAGATGATGAAGGAGATGTCTAAGGACTTGGAAAGAGACAAAAATTCTGAATAGAATTTGGAAGACATATATGAAAAAGAGAAGTTTGACATGATTTGAACATTTGAAAAATTGTAGGCAGGATCAAAATAAGGTTAGAAATTCGAAGTTCAGAGGAAAGGTAGGAAAAGAAAAATCGCCAGTGTCAGAGGGGCACGCTTTGTCCCTAATTCTGAGTAACTTCTCACAACCATTGAAAGGCCTCATCTCCACCGCACCGTCCAGAACCTTTATTGAATTAACAGAGCGAGCCGAGTGGCTCGAGTTAAGCATGGAAAATGGCTTCTATGAAGGTTTCACTTTCACCAAGAACAGCGGCCAGAACGAGTCAAAGAAGAAGACTCACTTCACTAATTCTGTTAGTAATAATAAATGGAATCATCGCAAAGGACAGAATAGAGACTTTTGTTATGGGGTAGGAGGTTCAAACAGGAATGATCAGAAAGGGAAGCTGATCCCGCAATTCAGCAAGCCGCTTCAACTAGAGCAGGGACCAAAACCCCGAGAGAAAGTGAAGCATGAAGGATGGAGCTATGAGAGGAAGTTCACTCCATTAGATCAATCACTCGAGACTATGCTCGAGTACCTGTTGACCAAGGAGATGGTCAAATTGCCCAGGCTGGTCGACCCTTCCGCTTCTATGGGAAAATTCAAAGACCAATTCTGCAAATTTCATCGAACAGTGGGGCACAACACTGAGAATTGCTTCGTTCTGAAGAACATTGTTCAGGACCTTATTGATAAAAATCTTCTGGTAGAAAGTGCGGAAGATAAAAATATAGATATTCTAAAAGAGCCATTTCCTCGTCATTCTATAGTAGTCATTACCGAACAGCTGTTTCGACCACAGGAGCATATCAGGCCGTGCTCTGAAAATGACATGCAAGCTCAGCATCAAGTCCTGGTATTGCAGCAGGCTCGGTCCAAGGCCCAGAAGATGGACCTTATTTCAGCTTTCGGCAAATTGAAAGTATCTGACAAGCCCACCAGGATATCTCCCGAGGTAGCCAGAAGTATGCCATAGCTCCCTAAGCATCTCATTAAGTCCACCCCAAAGAAAAGCGGGACATCCACTCTAAAGCCTATTACAGCATTATCCAATGTCTCAATTTTGGACTTAACCCAAGCTTCCGCTAAACATCAGCAAGTATTAAATAATCTATTGCAGAAAATCAAGGTGAAACCAAGCATAACTTCGGAAGACATGGCCCACATAGTCAATCAGGCCATGACTAATGCTCCAGTTACTTTCTCCGATGAGGATCTCCCTAAACCTCATGTATTTCACAACAATGCCTTGTATGTTGTGGTTCGAACCAGAGGGATGACAGTTCCTCATGTGCTGATCGATGGAGGCAGCAGCCTCAATATATGTCCGAAAATGACCGCTAAAGCTTTGGGCATTAAAGAAGAAAAATACATTCCAGATCCAATCACCATTTATGGGTTCGACAATCATGGCCAAACAGCGAAAGGAAAAATATTCCTGGAGATCTTTATTGACTACTCGGTCCATTCAATTCTCTTTCACGTGGTCAATGTGCCGCCCACTTATAATCTGCTTCTCGGGAGACCATGGATCCACAACACAAACGCAGTACCATCTACTCTGCATCAGTGCATCAAGTGGTTAAAAGGTGGTATGATCACGACAGTCTTGGGCGAGGATCCGGAGCAGAGGCTAGCACAGCCCATGGTTCCCAGGCCCTCTTTCACTACTGATATCTCTAGCGTTAGGGGTATCGAAGAGGTCAGCTTTGAAGAGAATTCGGGAATAATACAGATGACAGAGCAACCCGAGCATACGGTGGCTACGACCCGATGGAGAGGTCCACAGTTCTTCAAGATTGGAGGACAAATTGATTACAGCACACTTAAGGATCATCCTCTATTCTCCCAATTTATGAAAGCTAAAAAGGGATTTGATTTACTAGTGAAGCACGGCTACCAGCCTTTTCAAGGCCTAGGCAAAAATGAAGATGGTCGTCTTGAACCAGTGATTCCTCAGCATTGCCCTAAAAGGACCGGATTGGGCTTTAATGGCCGAAGATCTCAGAAAGAGACTGTTTTCATTAAGGGAACACATTAGAAGAATTCATTTGTCTTTCCTTTTCTATTCTTTTGTCGGGATGATATCCCATTTCATTTTCATCATTGTCATTTTGATTAATTCTATCTTTTAATAAAGTTGCCAGTTTCCTTTGTCTATCTTGGTGCCATTTGTCTCTTTACTCCTCAATATTAAATCTTCACAAAATTGAAATCATTTTGCTCTTTTATCTTTCTAATTATTTTCAATAAAAGCAATTTATTTCATGATGAGCAATTTCCCTAAATCAATTTATCCTCCAATTTTCAGAATGTCTTCCCGATCTATCAAGAAGCTCGTCTTTAATCCAAAAGCTTGTTCGAAATCAGCAATAATTCATCAGGTCAGAATAAGAACAGAATGTAGTCAGACTGCAAAGCAGTCAGAAGAATCCGCAAAGTTTGATTCAGCTCTTCAAGAACTGCCAGAATTTGCATCGGTTCAGAAGCAAGATGAGCCATTATCCTTAGTTCAAGATCCGACTGAGGATATCAATATCGGATCAAAAGACGATCCTAAAATTCTCAAGATTGGCAGTGGTTTGAGTCCAGGAGAGAAAGAAAGGCTCACTAATTTCCTCAAGCAGCATGAAGAAGTATTCACATGGACTTATGAGGATATGCCAGGTTTAGATCCGAAATTGGTGGAGCATCGCCTCGTTTTGAAGCCTGAGGCGAAACCAGTCAAGCAGAAGTTGAGAAAAATGGATCCTCGAATCGAGCAACAGGTCAAGGAAGGGCTTGAGGATCTGCTTAAAGCAGGATTCATTCGAGCAATTGATTACCCGGATTGGTTGGCGAATATCGTAGCAGTTCCTAAGAAGAATGGTAAAGTGCGAATCTGTATCGACTTCCGTGATCTCAATAAAGCCACTCCGAAGGATGACTATCCGCTCCCGAATATTGATCTCTTAGTTGATAGCACGGCTGGGCATGCCATGTTCTCCTTCATGGACGGGTACTCCGGATATAATCAAATCAAATTGGCCGCTCGTGACCAATCCAAAACATCCTTTACCACGCCATGGGGCACTTTCTGTTACACGGTTATGCCTTTTGGGCTTAAGAATGCTGGAGCCACTTATCAGCGTGCTATGGCCGTTATTTTCCATGATCAGATGCACAAGACTATGGATGCATATATCGATGATATTCTGGTAAAATCCAAAGAAGAGGAAGATCACATCGAAGCTCTTGATCAAGTCTTCAAGCGACTCATTCTTTATAAGCTAAAACTCAACCCACAAAAATGTGTCTTTGGAGTCGAATCAGGCAAGTTGCTAGGCTTCTTGGTCAGCAAGAAGGGGATAAAAATGGATCCTGCTAAGGCCAAAGCTATCATTGGCATGCCGCCCCTGACTAATCTCAAAGAATTGCGTAGCCTTCAAGGACGCATGCAATCAATTCGGCGATTCATTTCCAATTTGGCCATGAGATGTGAGCCTTTCAACCATTTGCTCAGAAAAGGAGTGAGGTTCGAATGGGGACCAGAGTGTCAGCAGTCGTTCGAACGCATCAAGAAATATCTTTTCAATCCTTATGTTTTAAAGCCGCCAGAATTAGGGAAACCCCTATTGCTATACATTTCAGTTAATCAAGTTGCTTGCGGCGGATTCTTGGCGCAATACGAAGAAGGCAGCTTGATAGAACATGCCATTTACTATGTGAGCAAGACCTTTATTGATTACGAGAAGAAATACTCTCAGATAGAGAAGACGTGTTTAGCTCTAGTATGGATGTGTCAGAAATTGAGACATTATCTATTGGCGTCTGAAGTCAAGATTCTATCTAAATTAAATCCTCTCAAGTACATTCTTGAACAACCATTCCTCAGCGGACGAATCGCCAAATGGCAAGTCCTATTAATGCAATACGACTGGGAATATGTCTCTCAGCAATCTATCAAAGGCCAAGCAATTGCAGACCAATTAGCAGATTTTCCTCTAGCAGAGGATGTTAAAGCTGAGGATGATTTTCCCGATGAGCGGATCTGCAATATTCAACAATCCCCAATTTGGAATTTATTCTTCGACGGTTCCAAGAATATGGCAGGCATAGGAATCAGAATTCTACTAATCACACCAAATGAAGAGATGATTCCCTTTTCTCTCAAACTGGATTTTCAGTGCACTCATAATATGGCCGAGTATGAAGTTTTGATACAAGGTCTGAAAATTCTACAGGACTTCAATGTCAGAAGAGTGCATGCTTATGGCGATTCTTTGCTCGTCGTCAATCAAGTTCTGGCCGAATGGCAAGTGAAAGATCAGAAATTACTTCCTTACCAGAAGATTGTCTCAGCTCTTGCCAACAAATTCGAAGAATTCCAACTTTTCCATATCAAGAGAGATTTCAATGAAGTTGCAGACAGCTTAGCCAATCTGGGATCCATCATGTCTTTCAAGGGTGGAGAACCTTGTCGCTCATTTGAAATTGGCAGACTTGATCAACCCGCTTTCGTCCCAGTAGAGCAGATAAACCAGGCTGAGCAAAAGAAGAAGCCCTGGTATCATGATATCAAAAATTTCATTAAAACTGGCGAATTTCCTCCAGAATTATCAAAGAGAGAGCGGCGAGCAATTCAACGCATGTCTGCTCGATATTTTATTCTTGCCGACGTCCTTTATCATCGTGAATTCAGTTCTGAGTATTCCAGATGTTTGGACGAAGAAGAAGCCGAAGAAGTTGTGCAAGAAGCACATGAAGGTATTTGCGGTGGTCATGTCGGCTATCAGACTCTCGTCAAACAAATCATCCGAGCAGGATATTATTGGAAAACTATGCAACAAGATTGCTATCGTTTTGTGAAGAAGTGCGTTCAATGTCAGATGCATGCACCTTCCATTCATGCTCCAGCGACATACTTGCAATCTGTCGTCTCGCCATGGCCATTTTCCATGTGGGCTTTCGATGTTGTAGGCCCCATCACTCCTTCAGCCTCCAATGGTCATAAATATTTTCTGGCTGCAACAGAATATTTTACTAAATGGGTAGAAGCAGTCACTCTACGCACAGTAGAAGGTCGACACGTGGTTTCTTTCATCCACAAGAATATCCTTTGCCGTTTCGGTATACCGCATGATATTGTGTCGGATAATGGCAGTCATTTCAAGAATGAGGACATTCTGCTCAAAGTTCAAAATTCATCATAATTTTTTCACTCCTTATTATCCTCAAGGGAATTGTCAGGCAGAGGCCACCAACAAGATTCTGATTCGAATCCTGGAGCGAACTTTAGAAACGGGCCGTGACTGGCATGAAAAGATTCATGATGTATTATGGGCATATAGAACCACCATTCGAACTCCAACGAATGCTACTCTGTCAGAACTTGTCTACGGAACTGAAGTAGTACTGCCTCTACATGTTCAGAAACCTGCTCTGAAATTTGCATCACTTCTAGAATTACCTCTTGATCAGTATCAGCAACAACGACTGGTACAACTTGATTTGCTCGATGAAAGAAGGCTCAGAGCAGCAGAGCATGCTCAATCCTATCGCCAGAGGATAGCCCGACAATATGCAAAATCTGTCATTGAGAGAAAATTTCGGGTCAATGATCTAGTGCTCAGATCAACAGCTTATCTCAGGCACCGCCCGGGTGGCAAATGGTCGCTAAATTGGGAAGGTTCTTATGTTGTCAAAGAGGCACTACCTCGCAATTCATATCGGCTCATCAATGCTGATGAAATAGAATTACCAGATCCCATCAATGCTCGACATTTGAAAAAATTTTATACTTGAACAATTCCCTATTCTTTGTAATTCTTCCAAATTTTCTTCAATAATGATCAAAATTCTTTTTCCCAGTTACACTGGGGCATTTTAAAATTTTGTTTTTATCTACAAATATCCTGTATGCAGGCAGGATAAACAAATCTCTCATTTCACGCACTTGTGCATTCATGTGCATCAATTTGCATTCATTTGCATACAATCGCATTAATAACGATCTGGTCAGTATTGAGATTTCAACTATCAATCCCATCACAATTCCTAACGATTCAAGATTGAAAGACAATCACCAGAACTGAACCAAAATTCAATATCCAAACTGGTACATTTTTAAACCGGTATGCATACCGGTATCCTTTCAAAATCGAGCACTCGTGTTAGTGTTCCAGTGAATGGTCATGTCAGTCGACCTCTTGAGTTCAGTCTTCGTGCTGATCACTCATCCAATTCCCAATTTCTAATTTCTAATTTCCAATTTCCAAATATTAATTTCCAAATTCCAAAATTCCCAATTTCTAAATTCCAATTTCCAAATATCAATTTCCAAATTCCAAAATTCCAAATTTCTAATTTCCAATTTTCAAATATCAATTTCCAAATTCCAAAATTCCCAATTTCTAATTTCCAATTTCCGAATATCAAATTCCAAACTTCCAATTTCTAATTTCAAATATCAAAATTCCAATTTCAAAAATTCAAAATTCAAAATTCCAAATTTCGACCTTTTGGTCACCCAATACCCAATTCCAAAAAAAAATTTATCTTGCGAGAGACCCTTTTTATAGGGAGAGTTCGAGGGAGCTCGCTCTTTTCGCATGCTATCCAATTCGTTCACTTAGCCCCTTTTTAGGGAGAGTTTGAAGGGACTCGTGCCTTTGTGAACCGTTTGCAAAACAAAATTCCAATTTCATACAAGGAACCCTTAGGTCAGGGAGAGCTTCTACGGAAGTTCGTTTTCCTTGTAACCATAATTTCAGACTAGGCCATTTCATCATGAAGGACCCTCTTTTCAGGGAGAGTGTGATGAACTCGTTCCTTCATGACCAATTTACCAACCTCACCAATTCCGGCCCCCTTTCCATAAGAGAAGCCTAATATTAGGAAGTTTTGACGAAAGCTTAATTTCTCTTCGAAAGTTCGTTTTGCAAACACCTCCTCTTCAGGGAAGAGAGGAGCAATTCCCAAATTCCAATTTCTGAATCTTCTCCTTTGGGGAAAGGAGAAGAGAATTTATGTCATGGATGTGTTGCGTGGTGCTCGCTTTCACAAAAGGATTTCAAGAAAGTTTTGCCAATTTGTCATTAAATATTTGTTGATTTCAAAAATCTTTATTGCACAAAATTATTACTTCAGAATACCTTCACTATTACTTCCGAAAGGGCAATGCTTTCACGAAAAAGGATTCAAAGTTCAAAATCTTTTTATTGGCCAACCAAAAGGATGAAGAATAAATCCGCGATGTGGCCAGCAAAGAGAATTCAATGTTGTTGCAAAGCCATGAGTGATTGATATTGATCGCAGCAAATGGCACATTTTTAAAGACCATTCTTGAAGAATAAAGCAGTCGAAATATCCTGGGTGATACAGAAAAATCCACTCGATTTTCATATCTCCTCAATCACCTAAGCTGCAATTAAATATCTGCAAAAGGGATCTCTCAATTGTCGTCAAGATGAAGGCGAATTAAGCGAGTCGACCCCTGGGGCCAAAGAAGATTTAAATCATCTCCAAGATGACGGAGTTTGTGACGGATCCTTCCAGGGAAAGTTCAGATCACCGTCGAGATGAAGGCGAGTGTGATGAACCTACCAACAAACCCTAAAAGATATTTAATTTCTGCTATCATCAAGAGATTCCCAACCAATGAGTCAATAACTATCAAGATAATTCCTGAGAGAAAAGAAGGATCGGAACATCTCTGAGATGAAGGAGTTTGTGACGTACCCTTCCCAAAAAGAGAGAAAAGTCAGGACATCTCCAAAATGAAGGATGATGTAATTCCCGAAAAATCCAAGAGAGCTCCAATTCTGTCAAAAAGAGTGCAGAAAGATCATCATGAGAAAAGAATCCCAGGATATCAGACTGCCAAATCTATCAAGAATCTTCTTTAACTTTGTGAAATTCTTTTATCAATATTCTTTCACCAATAGCTCTCGCAATATCAAGAATACATTCTTTTCCGTCCATATCAAGGAAATTGATAGCTTCCTTGAAAGAAAGTCAATCGCAAGCAATTTGAATTCGAATCTTGATTCTACGGAGTTAAGCTCAGTCGGAGATAATACTTCAGGTAGAAAAGAGGGAATACTTTCAAAAGAATGTGCATCATTTTCAAGTATTTTGAATCAACAACAATTTTCAACATTTTGACAATATTTTCTAGCTATCTTGGCATAAAGCGAGAGCTTGGGGTTCATCTTTGGCGCATCCTAACACCATCCTTTTTAGGACTTGATTACGGAAGTTTTCAAGATTCCTTCCCTTCTTTGGTATAATCTGAGCACACGGGCTCTCAGATTCGCACACTTCCCTTTGTCCCCACTGTCCCACCATAGACAGTCCAATTTCGGCTTGAGGTTAAGCCACCAATTTCAGCAAAAGGCAATTTCAAAAGTTAATTAGTCTCAGCAATGAGGCGCCCAAAATCAAATCCCTTTTCAAACTTTAGGGACCCCAATTTCCTTCCTTTTGCAAAACTCCTATCGGATTCATTGTGCGGAAATCCGAAGGTTCCATCATGGTTTCTTCTTTCGAGGATTTCGTCTATTTTCTGCCCGATCAGGATAAGGGTACAAACCTGAGCCTCATTTGATGAGGTATTGCAATTTCATTGCCCAATCAGGTCAAGGGTACAAACCTGAGCCTCACGTGATGAGGTATTTCATTTCCCAATCAAGTTAAAAGGTTAAGCCTGAGCTTTGTTCCATACGAGGTATTTCCCGTCCCATCCAGGTTAAGGGCAAAACCTGAATCTCACTTCTTTTGAAATAAAATTCTCCATTTTATAACTACCATCATCATTTGAATTAATTCTTTCATACCCAATCAAATTTATCTAACTGGGGCATTTTTATAATCCAAATTTGGTGTGTTTTCTTTGCCACTAAGCTCGGCTTTCAACCGACTTAGCAGCAAAGAGGGGCATCTGTAAACACCCCAAATTTTCACCCTCATCCAGTACTTACATTTCATGTGTCATTACATCTCATTTTCGAGATCCAGCACTCCTATTTCAAAACATTCAATCCAGATTTGAATTTTAAAGCTTTTATTTCAAAATCAATTTCAAAACCTGGGTTTTTATTCAATACTTTGTCATTTTCCAACCCCAGGACTTTATATTTCAAAATATTTTCTCAAGAAAACAATCTGGATTCATTTCAAACTCAAATTTTAATCGATTTCAATTCACAGATGAGACCCATTGAGGTGGTGTCGCTTCTGAATTCCTCTATTCATCAAATTTCTCAAAGTTTTGAAAGTTTCAGTCCGATCAAGACTCTGTCCCAGAGTCCAAATCCAGTCAAAAATCTGTTTTGAAGTCTGTTTTACTTCCATTTTCAGTCTTTTTCGATTATTTTCGAAATTTAGGTCATTTTACAGAGTCCAGTTAGTTCAAAACTCTATTTTAGAGTTCGATCGAGTTAAGAGTCTAACCCTGATTGTGTTTTCTGACTTATTTCATCATTTCTTGATAAAATCTTTCAAAAATTTTTACATTTGAATTCTAAAATTTAAAATCTCAGAGTCCTAAGAGTTCAGGACTCTAACTCGGAGTTCCAGTTCACTTGAGACCCTATTTTCAAAGATCTTGAATTTCAAATGTCGATTCTAACCCTTTTTCAAAGCCATTTTCAGTGTTTATTTCAAAAAATTTCAAACTTCGATGTGGGCCCACTCAGTTGGCACCATATCCAGAGGAGTTCTAACCTAGTTAGAACCCTATGCCATTTCAAAAATTCTAATTTTAAGATTACTTTTGAAAATCCTTTTGAAAACTCCTTCAATTTCAAGTTTTAAAATCATCTTTTTGTAAAAACTCAAGTAGGGCCCACTCGAGGTGGCGCCATATTCGAGTAAGTCAGGGCTAGACTAGGGTTAGTCAGTGTCTTGGTTAGTGTTAGGGGTTTAGAAGAGTCAAAATTCATTTTAAAAACTCATTTTGAAGTTTAGTTTTTAAAACTAGTGTTTTTAAAGGTTTTTAAAAGGTGTTTTAAAATTCAAATGTTAAAAATGCCAAGTGGCATTACATTTGGGGATTTTTTAGGAGAGTCTAGGGGTTAATTAGGTATTAAATAGGATAATTTAGGCTAGGGGTAGGATAGTCTTTACACCCCAAAATCGCCCCCCTTAGAGAGTCCAAAAAATTTAGAAAAACTTAATTTTTTTGTTAACCTAAAAAATTTTCTTTATAAAGAGGCCCTATGGGGGATGATTTTTCCAGCCACCTCCTATTGGATTCTTGGAGCTTCTCTCTCCTCTCCAGCCTTCCTCCATTGCAGCCACCTCAAGGTAATTATTTTGTTTAATTTTTAGCTTTTATTTCATGTTTTTAATAGTTTTTAAATCAATTTTAGCCATTAATACCTCCTATTTCATGGATTCAACCATGGTTTCACCTCAAGAACCATCAAGAATCAGCAAGAACAATCCAAGAAGGTGATCTAACCCTGTTTTTATTGATTTACCGAGATTTTAATCCATTAGAATTGATTTTAATATGATTCTTTACATTATTAACCAATAAAATATATGATTTACCCTTTTAATGGGTTAAATCTATGTTTTAAAGGTGATATCAAATTTCAGCCATTGATTCCCTGTTTTTATTTTATTTTCATGGTTTATTTATGTTTGTTTTACGTTCTATAGCATAGAAATAATTTTTATTTACTGTGTTATGGTTTATTTTATTGATTTACATTAGTTAGTGCATGGTTTTCCAAGTTTCTTAAATTTCTGTGTGTTTTAGGTTTAGAACAGTAAAGATAATGTTATTTCGGATTGAAGTTCTCATTGTTTATTTCTGAGTTTTTTATATGTGGTGCATGCATGATTTATTGAGTTACTGTATAAAAATCAGAGGTTTTGGATCTCAGGAACCCTGTCAAAAAAAATCAGACATCAAATCGGGTTTTTAAAGCTTTAAAATCGTGGTTAAAATCAAGAAGGTAACTTGCTGTGATGATATTTCTCTCATCTTATATCCGATTTTAGATCTGTAAAGTGCTATGAATTCACATTGAGTAGATCCGTCTTATGTGAAATGTTCGGATTTTTTTATTACTGTTTAGTATTTTTCCCCTTTCAGAGAATCTGTTTTTAAATTTAAAACTCATTAGGGTTTACCAAAACCCTAATCAGACTTGTATTAGTCATAAATCCAAAACCACAGATCCAATTCATGATCTGTAAAAAGTGAGTATTGTTATTTTTCTGTCTACTGTTCACCACTAAAATTTCAGAGATTTTTGTTTAGGATTGATATTTATGTCTGTATTTTCAATCTGAAGTAGCCGTTTTAATCCCTGTTAAAAGTGATATATTTTAGCCCAGATTGCCGGAAGGGTTTTTCCCTAAACGGAGATAATTTTTCCGATCTGTAAACTGGGAAATCTCTGTTTTTTGTCTTAGTTAGTCTCTGTAAAATTTCATAAATTTCCATGGAGATTTGATCCCTGATTCAGGTCTTGGACTGAGACTGGTTGGTGAATTAGGTCAAAAATAGCATATTTTTAGGGTTTAATGCAATTTTCGGATTAATTCAATGTCAAAAAATTATTTTTATAATTCCAATTCGACATTAGGGTTATAACAAGTGCAGGTACCAATTTTTATGGATTTTGGAATCCATTTGATCTCTGAATTAATAAAATTGCAAAACCGGGTTCCTAAAAGATCCAAAAACACTGCTAAAATCACAGTTTTTGTGATATTCTTGGATTTTCGTGCATAAGCATATATTTTTAGGGTTTAATCATGTTCATAATCATATTAGTATGCTTTAGGTTTAATTTTGTGCTCATTTGATTTCATTTAGTGCATAAAACCTAAGTTTTTACCAAAATCTATTTCTAAAAACCCTGATTTCAAGGCCATAGTCTTGCTATCAGGGGCAATTTGGTCATTTGACCTCAATTTCGAAATCCCTAACCCTAATTTTCATATTTTTAAGCATGTCACATCATATTTAGTTTAGTATATTTTCATTTGAATTTCAAAACTTGCACTTTACCAAATATATTTCTAAAAACCCTAATTTCAAGGCCATAGTCTTGTTATTAGGGGTATTTTAGTCATTTTGATACCAATTTCGAAATTTCATATCTTATCTTCCTTATTTATCCAATTTTATTTCATACTTTATCATTTTGATTTAAGAGAATCATGGCAAAAAGGCTTATATCTAGCAAAATCCAGCAATTTCCTGATATTGCTGGATAAATCTAGAAAAGCCAACATATTTTCATTAACCAAGTTTTCTAGTTTTGCAGGTACATTGAAGACTTTATTTTTCATGTATTTAAATTTCAATAGTGATGTAATTTATAATTAACCTTTGGAATAAGAATTTACATTTCCTGCTTAGCTTAGGCAGCATTGCATATAGTTTATTTTCTTCTTAATAATGTTAATGTGTGATGGATGATGATTCATGCATATTCAAACTCACTATGGTCTACACGAATGGCACATACACTAGCTTCTATGAAGTTTATAAACTTGGTGGAATTTGTATTTATGGCCATAGTCAGAATACGAATGATACTTAGATTTATGATCTTCACATTAGCCACATTCAGCCTACACTCTTAGGCTAACTTCAAAAATGCACTCCATTTCTCAAAATACAAAAAAGTATTTCAAATCCATATTCATTCATTTCATGCATTTGCCAATTCCAATTCAAATTTCAATTCAGAGAAATCATTTTCTCAAAATTCTCTAAATCTTATTCAAAAATCGATTTTCTCAAAATATGGATTTGCCAATGATATTTCAAGTATTTCCCAAGTTCCAAATTCGATTTTCTAAGTTATATTTTCAATTTCAAAGTTTGAATTCAAAGAAATCAAGTTTTTCAAAGTTATTTCACATTTCTCAAAATCGATTTTCACAAAAATCTCTTGAATACTTCAGAAATCGATTTTCACTTTCTCAAATACAGTATCTCAACCTTGATTCATGATTTTCAAAGAGTTTATTTTCCAATTATTTTCAATATTCAAAGCAAACATCATGTTTTCAAATATGCATTTTCTGAAAATTCATAGCACATGCCTGATTCTATGTGCATTTAGAAATTAGAATATGATTTAGACAAGTTGAATAGAGTAGAGCATAAGATTGATCCTTGGTTCAATTACCCCTGTTAAAGGTGGCAGGAACGGTTGAACCTCGTACTGACAGGCGAGTCCCATTCTACGGAATTTTCCCGCATTTTAAAACGGAGGCAAGTTATTTTCAAAACCTATTTCAAAGGTCAGTTTGACTCGCAAAAGTAAAATTTTGCGATGATAACACCCCCCCCATGCTTGAATGACACTGTGCCTAGTGGCATACAAAATATATTAAAATACAATGCAAATGCACACTAAAAGACTGGAAAATAAATATGGGAGAAAGGATAGATACAACCTAATCTGCTCTGGGCTTCTGAAGTTTAATTGCCTTTTGATTTTTTCATTTGATCAATGAATTCTTTGAAAGCTCTACCATGTTCCTGGTAACTGATACATTAAGTGTTAGATTCATCCTGCATACATCAAAACAACTGTCAGCACATATGAAATGAAATACTGAATAAAGAAAAATACTGAAATGAAAAACAAACTAATGTACATATGATACTTTCCTCTGGTCAAATCCTCATGCCTTTGTGAGATGCACTACCTCACACTCATCATTCTGCAAGGAATCTGAAATATAGGGCTTCAGTCTTTGCCCATTAACCTTGAATATACCTTGGGTCATAGGATTGAATAATGTCACTGCTCCATGTGGAAACACTTCTTTCACTATGTACGGTCCTGTCCATCTCGATCTTAACTTCCCTGGGAATAAATGCAAACGAGAATTGTATAGCCACACTTTCTGCTCCGGCTCAAACACTTTTCTGACAATGTGCTTATCATGAAATGCTTTAGTGCGAGCTTTGTATAATTTGGCATTCTCATATGCATCATTTCTGAGTTCCTCTAATTCTGAGAGCTGCAGTGCTCTCGCTTTGCCAGCCTAGGCGAGGTCAAAATTCAACTTCTTAATAGCCCAATACACTCTATGCTCTAGCTCGACAGGAAGATGGCATGCTTTCCCGAATACAAGGAGATACGGGGACATGCCAATGGGAGTCTTAAATGCAGTTCTATATGCCCAAAGTGCATCATCTAAGCGCTGGGACAAATCCTTGCGGTTCGGGTGAACTATCTTCTCTAAAATCCGCTTAATCTCCCTATTTGACACCTCTACTTGTCCACTAGTCTGCGGATGATACGGCGTGGTGAATCTATGACTGACAGAATATCTTCTCAGCAGAGAAGCTATCTGTACATTCCTAAAATGTTTGCCCCCATCGCTAATCATCGCATGTGGCACACCAAAAGGACTGAAGATGTTGTGCTTAATGAACTTAAGCATCACTCTATGATCATTGGTCTTGGTTGCCACAGCCTCGACCCACTTGGACACATAATCAACCGCCACAAGAATGTATAGATTTCCGAATGAAGGCGAAAATGGTCCCATGAAATCAATACCCCAAACATCAAAAATCTCGATAATCAAAATCGAAAGCAAGGGCATCATGTCCCTCTTGGACATGTTCCCAATCAGCTAACATCTAATACATCGCCTACAGAACTCATGTGCATCCCTGTGGAGTGTAGGCCAATAAAATCCAAACCGCAACACCTTTGCAACCGTCTTCCTACTGCTAAAATGCCCTCCACAGGCTAATGAATGAGAAAAACTCAAAATAGACTCGTACTCCTCCTCCAGAACACATCTCCTAATGATCTGGTCTGCGCAATATCGGAACAACTTTGGTTCATCCCAATAATAGTGCCTGTAAACACCCCAAATTTTCACCCTCATCCAGTACTTACATTTCATGTGTCATTGCATATCATTGCATGCATTCGGCATACCATTTCATTGCATTGCATAGCATCGCATGTCATCCCATCTCATTTTCGAGATCCAGCACTCCTGTTTTCAAAATATTCAATCCAGATTTGAGTTTTAAAGCTCTTCTTTCAAAAATCAATTTTAAAACCTGGGTTTTTAATCAACATTATGTCATTTGCCAACCCCCAGGACCTTATATTTTGAAGTATTTTCTCAGAAAACA
The DNA here is from genome assembly GCF_984573655.1 of Nuphar pumila. Taxonomy (NCBI): domain Eukaryota; kingdom Viridiplantae; phylum Streptophyta; class Magnoliopsida; order Nymphaeales; family Nymphaeaceae; genus Nuphar; species Nuphar pumila. The sequence continues at coordinate 49,171,484 of NC_143265.1, read as the reverse complement.
ATCTGGATTCATTTCAAACTCAATTTCAATTGATTTCAATTCTCAGATGAGGCCCATTTAAGTGGTGTCACTTCTGGATTCCTTCATTTATCAAAAATCTCAAAAATTTTAGAGTCCTAGTTGGATCAGGACTCTGTATTTTCATCTGTTTGAATCTTTTTGAACATTTTTAAAACTCCATTTTGATTTTAAACCAGTTATGGTCATATCCCTTGTCCATTTCCTCCATTTTGGCCAAAATCTTAGAGTCCTAGTTGGATCAGGACTCTTCTTCAAGAGTCCAGTCGGATCAGGACTCTTCTTCAGAGTTTTTAAATCAGATTAGAACTCTAATCTTTTACAGCTATTTTATATATTTTCAATCAAATCTTTTAAAATCTTTCAAAATGAGTCAGAAACTCAGAGTTTTAGTCAAAACAGGACTCTGTTCAGAGAGTCCTAGTTGGATCAGGACTTTGATCCTGATTTCAAATTTTGAGAAAATCTTTCAGAAATCTTTCAATCTACCAAAACTATTACACTTTTATCAAAGAATTTCAAAATTATGAGGTTTTATCTCAGAGTCCCGATCAAATCAGGACTCTACCCCAGAGTCCTGATCGAAGTAGGACTCTATCCAAAATTGATTTTCTCACTTCATTTTCACTGGTTTTCAAAAGCTTTGCTTAAATTTTATCATTTGCTTATCAGAAAACTAAAATTCTTAGAGTTCTGATCGAATCAGGACTCTTTCTCAGAGTCCTAATCAGATCAGGACTCTAAACCAAAACTTCAATTTTATCCTATTTTTAACTGTTTTTCAAAATTCTCTCATTTGTTTTCTCAGAAAATCCAAAAATCTAAGAGTCCTAGTTCAATCAGGACTTTGTCCTCAGAGTCTCAGTTGAATCAGAACTTTGTTTTATTCCAGTATTCGTTATTGTTTTCACTGTTTTGACAAGTTCTTTTATTTGTTTTTCAGAAAATACCAAAAAAATCTAGAGTTTTAATCCGATTAGGACTCTGTCCCGGAGTCCTAGTCCAGTCAGGAGTCTGTTTTGAAGTCTGTTTTTATTCCATTTTCATTTATTTCCATTTGTTTTCAAAAATTAGGTCATTTTGTAGAGTCCAGTTAATCCAGGACTCTATTTCAGAGTCCTGATTGAGTTAGGAGTCTAACCCTGACAGTATTTTCTGACTTGTTTCACCATTTTCGATGAAATCTTTTAAAAAATTTCTTTATTTAGCTTTTAAAAACCAAAATCACAGAGTCCTAAAAATCCAGGACTCTAGCCCAGAGTCCAGTTCGCTTGAGACTCTATTTTCAAAAATCTTTGAATTTCAACTATTGATTTTAACCCCTTTTCAAAGCCATTTTAAGTATTTATTTCAAATTTTCAAAACTCTGATGTGGGGTCCACTCAGTTGGCGCCATATCCAGAGGAGTTCTGACCCAATTGGAACTCTGTGCCATTTCAAAACTTTTAATTTCAAGTCTACTTTTGAATCTCTTTTGAAAACTCCTTCAATTTCAGGTTTTAAAATCGTTTTTTTTTTAAAACTCAAGTAGGGCCCACTCGGAGTGGCGCCATATTCGAGTAAGTCAGGGCTAGACTAGGGTTAGTCAGTGTCTTGATTAGTGTTAGGGGTTTAGAAGAGTTAAAATTTATTTTGAAAACTCATTTTGAAAGTTAGTTTTTAAAACTAGTGTTTTTAAAGGTTTTTAAAAGGTGTTTTAAAACTCAAATGTGGAAAATGCCAAGTAGCATCACATTTGGGGATTTTTTAGGATTAGCTAGGGGTTAATTAGGCATTATTTAGGATAATTTAGGCTAGGGGTATATAGGTAATCCTCTACAAAAATCGCCCCTTTTGGGAGAGTCCAAAATTTTCAAAATTGTGATTTTTAAAAACCTAAAAAAATTACTATAAATAGGGGACCTAAAGGGGGTAAAAAAGGGGGGTCTTTTCTCTCTCAAATTTTCGTGGGTTCTCTCTCCTCTCCAGCATCTCCACCTTCCTCCATTGCAGCTGCAAGCACCAAGGTAATATTTTTAATATTTTTTTAGTTTTATTCAATACTTTTTCATGTTTTAAATCAATTTTAGCCATTAGTGCCATCCCCTTCATGGATTAAACCATGAATTCAAGTCCAAGAACCTCAAGAGAGGTTCAAGAAAGTGATCTAACTCTGTTTCATGGTGTTTTCAGGGATTCTAATCCATTAGAATCGATTTTAGCATTATCTTTTTCATTATTAACCAATAAAACATGTGATTTACCCTTTTAATGGGTTAAATCCATGCTTTTAAAGGTAATATTAAATTCCAGCCATTGATTCCCAAATTTTTATTTATTTCTATGTTTATTCATGTCTATTTTACGTTTTTTAGCATAGAAATAATTTTTATTTACTGTTTTATGGCTTGTTTTATTGTTTTTATTAGTTAATGCATGTTTTATTAGATTTTATTAGATTTCTGGGTGTTTTTAGTTTAGAACAGTCAAGATCATACTATTTCGGATTGAAATACTTGCTGTTAATGTCTGATTTTTTTATATGTGATACATTCATATGTAATTGAACTACTGTAAAAAAATTAGAGGTTTTGGGATTCGGGAACCCTGTCAGAAAAATCGGACATCAAATCGGGTTTTTAAAACTTTAAAATCGTTGTTAAAATCAAGAGGGTAACTTGCTGTGATGATATTTTTCTCATCCTATATCTGATTTTAGATCTGTAAATTGCTATAGATTCATGTTAATTAGATATATCTACTGTGAAATTTTCAGAATTGTTTATTACTGTTTATTATTTTTCCTCTGTCAGAGACTCTGATTTTCAATTTAAAACTCGTTAGGATTTTCCAAAACCCTAATCAGACTTGTGTTGTTTATAAATCCCAAACTACAGATCCTATTCAGGATCTGTAAATAGTGAGTATTGTTATTTTTCTGTCAACTATTCACTGTTTAAATCGCAGATATTTTGAATGAGCACTGCTATTTATCCCAGAATTTTCAATTGAAAGTATTAGTTAAGACCAAAGTTAAAATCAATATATTCAAGTCTGGATTGTCGGATAGGGATCTCCCTGGTTTTAAAAGCTTTTTCATATCTGTAAAAAAGAAAAGTTTTGTTTTCTTGTTTATTTGTTCTCTGTAAAATTTCATAAATTTTCATGGAGGTTTGACCCCTGGTTCGGGTCTTGGACTGAAACTGGTTGGTGAGCTAGGTCAAAAATAGCATATTTTTAGGGTTTAATGCAATTTTAGGATTAAATTACTGCCAAAAAATTATTTTTATAATTCCAAATCACTATTAGGGTTATAATAAGTGCAGGTACTAAATTTGATGAATTTTGGAATCTGATTGATGGCTGAATTAAGCAAATTGCAAAACAGGGTACCCGAAGAATTCCAAAACACTGCAAAAATCACAAAATTTGTGATATTCTTGGATTTTCGTTTATAAGCATATATTTTTAGGGTTTAATCATATTCATAATCATATTAGGATGCTTTAGGTTAAATTTGATGTTCATTTGATTTCATTTAGTGCATAAAACCTAAGTTTTACCAAAATATTTTCTAAAAACCCTGATTTCAAGGCCATAGTCTTGCTATCGGGGGCAATTTGGTCATTTGACCTCAATTTCGAAATCCCTAACCCTAGTTTTCATATTTTTAATCATTTCACATCATATTTAGTTTGATTTATTTTCATTTGAACTTCAAAACTTGCATTTTATCAAATATCTTTCTAAAAACCCTAATTTCAAGGCCATAGTCTTGTTATTAGGGGTATTTTGGTCATTTTGACCCCAATTTCGAAATTTCATATCTTATCTTATTTATTTATTCAATTTTATTTCATACTTTATCATTTTGATTTAATGGAATCATGGCAAAAAGGCTTATATCTAGCAAAATCCAGCAATTTCCTGATATTACTGGATAAATCTAGAAAAGCCAACATATCATTACTAACAAAGTTTTCTAGTTTTGTAGGTACATTGAAGACTTTATTTTTCATGTATTTAAATTTCAATAGTGATGTAAACTAAATTAAACTTTGGAATAAGAATTTACATTTCCTGCTTAGCTTAGGCAACATTGCATATAGTTTATTTTTTTAAATAATGTTAATGTGTGATGGATGATGATTCATGTATATTCAAACTCACTATGGTCTACACGAATGGCACATGCACTAGCTTTTATGAAGTTTATAAACTTGGTGAAATTCGTATTTATGGCCATAGTTAGAATATGAAGGATATCCAGATTTATGATCTTCACATTAGCCACATTCAGCCTACACTCTTAGGCTAACTTCAAAAATGCACTGCATTTCTCAAAAATACAAAAAGTATTTCTCAAATCCATATTCATTCATTTCATGCATTTGCCAATTCCAATTCGAATCTCAATTCAAAGAAGTTCATTTTCTCAAATTTTTCTAAGTCTTATTCTAAATTCGATTTTCTCAAAACTCTAAGTTTTCAAATGATATTTCAAGTATTTCCCAAGTTCCAAATTCGATTTTCTAAGTTATATTTTCAATTTCAAAGTTTGAATTCAAAGAAATCAAGTTTTTCAAAGTTATTTCACATTTCTCAGAATCAATTTTCACAAAATCTCAAGATTTCTTCATAAACCGATTTTTACTTTTCTCAGAAGTACATTTCAAATCCCAATTCACGATTTTCCATGTGATATCTATTCTAAGTGTTTCAGTTATTCAAAGCAAACATCATGTTTTCAAATATGCATTTTCAGAAAATTCATAGCACATGCCTGATTCTATGTGCATTTAGAAATTAGAATATGATTTAGACAAGTTGAATAGAGCAGAGCAGTAGATTGATTCTTGGTTCGATTACCCCTGTTAAAGGTGGTAGGAACGGTCGAACCTCGTACCGACATGCGAGTCCCATTCTACGGAATTTTCCCGCATTTTAAAAACGGAGGTGAGTTATTTTCAAAAACTTTTCAAAGGTCAGTTTGACTCGCAAAAGCAAAAATTTTGCGATGATAACAGGTTTGGCGACCGTGATGGGACCTGTCTTCGCCTGATCAATCTAATGCTCTACTTAGTTCAAATTGTCAAAATCGATTTCCATGGAATGTCAGCTTTGCTTTATGATATCATGTGAACCTAGGAGCCTAGACTTGAACCCAGCTGACATGGAATGCATATAGACTAGGTATGGTTTGGTAGGACCATATTGAGGAGAATTATTCATGCTCACATAGACTTAGGTCTAATACAACACTCCTCAATTTAGGAATGGTATGAAAACAATGTTTGCTTCTTCAAATATTTCAAAATTCTATCTCTTTAGGACTTAGAGCCCTCTGTTTTCTTGCATGTGCTCATATTTCAAAAATCACCCTACCTATATTGTCCCGGTCTTCACGTTGTTGGGCTCTCTTCCAGAACCATAGTTCGGGACAGAGCCTCACAACTGGGCCACTTATTTGGGTTAACACCCCCCTGCCACGTACCAAGGGCCATAGTCCAACGTATATCGGCAGGTGCTCAAGGATGTTGGAAAACTTGAACCTAGAACTGGAGAAATTGATTTTATGCCACGTACATCGAGCCTTGGCTTGAGTATATATGCATAACTGGATTGGATACAGTTGATCTGAACCTTAGAGTTAGGATTAAGGTCCAACAACTATTTCAAAATTTGTGCATCTAGAGTCAGCTTTTAGGGAATGCTGTATATGCATACTTGTTTATGCAGAATGTGATTGAATATGTTATTTCCTTTTTATTTTCCATATTTTTCCAATTTTCTAAAATACTGGACGATTTTCTCAAAATTCCCCCAATCTATGTCCATGTACTGTCCATGTTTTAAACCTTGGACGATTTTCCAAATACTTCATTTTCCATTTATTTCTTCATATTTCATCAAACCCTAGACGATTTTCCAAATTTCCCTTAATTTCCTTCAAAACTCCAGGTGATTTCCCATCTTTCCTGTCTTCTGGATCTCGAATTTTCTACTTTATTTTTATCCTGCCTGCATTTTCCTCAAATTTCTTGTATTTTCCCAAGTCTTATTTCAATTTTCCATGTTTTCTAGTCTGATGGCATCCAGTCAGCTTGATTCAGTCTTCCCTGAGGGTCACATCTCCTACGAGGTGCGACAAAGTCTTCCCGAACATCGAGTCCTCAGCACCGGATCCTTCTTTCCCCGGTGGTACTATTTATGGTTCAAGAATTTCTCTCGTATGTTTCCGGACCACTTGGACGATTGTGGGTTAGAACTGGCGTCCGCAGTGGGAAAGCAGACAGTCAACGACAACTTGATCCATGCACTAGCAGAACGGTGGAATCCGAGCACTTCTACCTTCTGGTTCCCGTGGGGCGAGATGACAATACTGATGGATGAATTTTCAGAAATCATGGGATTGCCCGAGCCAGCCGGTCAGCCTGGAGATCCATTGGAGAAATAGTTTTTGATTAATGTCAAGGGTCTGGACCCTAAAGATGCCTTAGCTCGCATGACGGGACACAAGTCTTGGCCTTTGATTGAAGAAGATGGAAATGAATATGTGGACCTGCTCGAAATCTACAAACAGTATGGAACATTTGTAGAGGTCAGCTCATTGTCCAGGACAGCTCGAGAGAGAATCCAGCACGCGATGGTTCTGTGCACGGTGGGATAAGCTTTCTTTCCCGACGGATGGAATTATATGGATATCAGAATAGTTCAGCTTCTAAGGAGATGGGGAAGTCGACAGACCAGCCGCCTCTCGATAGCCATGGCCGCACTCGCCTTCCTGTACCGAGGGTTGACTCGTTTCACACTCAGAGAGTCGATCCTAGTCGAAGATGCACCTATGCCTTGCAGTCTTGGTTCCTCCAGCATGTGCCAGCTCGAGCCAGTTCCTTCAGATACAATGGTAAAAAGCTTCTGCCAGTTGCGCGATACCGATTCTTGATCGATAATTTTCAGGAGGAAGAGGTCGTATGGGACTACTTTGATCGCCAGAAATCACCTCCTAGATACACTTATGCATACGACAAGCGGTTCAGGCTACTTGGTCCATTCTTCTGTGCATACTACTAGCCAGAGCGGTGTGTCAGGCAGTTCTCTCAGAGACAAAAACGTGTAGAGATTCGTCCACTATCGGGGGTCTTGCCAGAGTTCGATCTCACATCAGATCAGTGGTCCGGAGTATATCATTCTGCCAGACATGGCTGAGATTCTTTTGTCACTCTCACTATTTTTCCTAGTCCCCGAGTGTCCTCTGATTATCAGGAATGGTGGAAAATTGTCCATCCCCCTCCCCTTTGTCGAGTCTATTATTAATAAAATCATGTCTTTTTCTTCAATAAAATTCCTTTAAATTTCATCCTATCTTGGTTTGATGACCTCGCCTAGGTAACAAGGCATATTTTTCAGTTGTTTATTTTTGCAAAGGAATAGCAGTGCAATTGTCGTAATCCCAGCGACGACTCAATCCCTAGTAATGGGATACTCTTTCAATTGTCTACCAAAATTCTCAACAAATATTTTCCTTCAACCAAATTTCCTTCAAGAGCCTAATCATCAGTTCTACCTTGCAGAGAGCATCAGTAATATTCAGGAGAGCATTTGTGATACTCGATGGGTCAGACAAGGTCCGAAAAGAAAACCTCATCAGTTGAAGGCGTTGCATACTCAGTCACTTCAGAAGAGGAAATGGACTCACCCCGATCAGTCAGAAGTCAAGGTCAGCAAGCAGAGGATGATGTTGATCCTCAGATATATGCTATGTTCAAAGAGATGATGACCAAAATGTTGACAGAACAAGTTGAAGCTAGTACAGAAAAGATCCAGGTCAAGTAGAGGGCAAAAGGCCGGTCAGCCAAGAAAGTTTTAAAACTATCAAAGAAATATATACAACACGAGGATGCATCTGATGAATCAGAATCGGTAGGTGGCACTGATGAAGAGTATGAAGTCTGGCAAGCACTTCAAAGATCTCCTCATAGGCAAGGGACAACCTATAAATTAAAAAATCAAGCAATGGATGATCCGGTCCAAACACAGCTGAAGGAAATGACAAAAAGGATTAAAGATTTGCAGGCCCGCGACAAGGGCAAGGTCTTCACGAGCAAAGATTTCTACAAGAGCATCACTCCCATCAGGAATGATCAAGATTCAAAAAAGACAAATTCTGTCAAGGCCCACTGCGAGGGGTGCAAGGATAACAAAGGCAATCGTACAAGTCAGAAAGAGAAATCTTTAAAGCAGAGTGAAAAATTGAGTCAACAAAAAGAGAAGAAAAAGCATGACGATTGGGCTTACGATCGCGAATTCACTCCTCTAGATCAGCCCCTCGAAGAGGTCCTTGAATACATGCTGAGCAAAGGAATGGTTAAGCTTCCAAGAATTGCTAATCCTCTGGTCGCCCTAGGGAAATGGAAAGACCGCTTCTGCAAATTCCACCAAACAACGGAGCACGATATTGAACATTGTTTCGTCTTTAAGAATATCGTCCAAGATTATATCGACAAGAATTTCTTTGTTAAGGGTGAGAAAGAATACCAGTCGACTGTCTTTGCCAAGTCTCAGCAGAAATCAAGCACTTGGCAAGAGGTACAACATGATGATCGAAATCAAGACCGCAAGATGGCCCCTTTGGATCAAATATTTGAAAGTTTTTTGGAATACATGCTCGCGAAAGATACAGTAAGATCTCCGAAGGCTCACTTTACTCTTTCTGCCAATGATAGCAAAAGCAATAAGAAGAATCATGATCACAATTCAGAGGGATCCAAGGGCCAAAAAGGAAAGTTCTCCAACAATGATAGGCCTCTTCAATCTAGTCCTCAGCATAAAGAGAAAGATCAAGAAAAGCCAAAGCGCAAGGATTGGAGTACGGATCGAAAGTTCACTCCTTTGGAGCAGACACTAGAGAGTGTTTTGGAATACATGCTCGCAAAAGATATGATCCGTTTACCTAAAGCAGCTGATCCCGCAACAATCATGGGCAGATTCAAAGGAAAATTTTGCAAATTTCATCGGGCAGTGGGACATGACACTGAGAATTGTTTCGTCCTGAAGAATATCATTCAAGATTGCATCGACAAGAATATCCTTATTGAAGATGAGGAAAATACCAGTTGACCATCCTGAGCAAGTTTTTTAGAAAAATTGACAATGTCGAGACTATGTCATTTTCATTATTCTGTCATTTTGAAGAGACAATGCGGTCCCAGTTCTTCTATCAATTTGCTATTTCCTTCTTCAATGCATTAATAAATTTGTCAATCTTTCTTATGACCTGGCGTCATCTTTTATATTCCTCATTTGCAAATGTTTAAATGTCTTCTTATAAGGGGTAACTTTTTTTTAAGTGCCTCTCTGATCAACCAAGAAGCTCATTGTCAGTTTTTACCTTGTTATTCTCAGAGAATTCTCATCAAATATCAACTACTTATCCTTTCATTCAAACTCTCACTCCCCAGTTATACTGGGGCATTATTTTGAAAATTGGCTTCAAAACTTCCAATTCTAGAATCTAGAGGAAAGAAAATTATACGAATTGGATTTGTAAGAAAATTCAAGTCAGAACTTGGATTTTCTATACCAATTCTGAATTGGATTTGGAAGAAGGTTCGAATCGGAACTCGACTCTTCTAGACCAATTCAAGACATTTAAAGGAAAGAAAAGTTGATAAGTATAAAGATGACATTTGGGACTAGTTAAACTAGCACGAGCATCAGATTTTGGAAGAGTACCAGTACAAGCACTGGATTTTGAAAGATTACCAGTACGAGCACTGGATTTTAAATGGTTACCAGTACGAGCACTGAGTTTTAAATGATTACCAGTACGAGTACTGGGTTTTGAAAGTTTACCAGCACGAACATTGATATTTTAAAAAATTACCAGCGTGAACACTGGATTCTGAAGAATTACTAATTGATTTTGATGGAAAATTTTCAGTCTTCACCCTTACGACAACTTGGGCGACTGTCAGGGCTTCAGGATTTATCCCTTATCCTGAATGGGGAGTTCAATGCAAATTGATGTAGATGAATGCAGATGAATGCGAATGAATGCATGCAAATGCAAATGAATGTAGATGGGTGCACATGTGTGCAAAATGAGAGATTTGTCTCATATGTTTTCTGCACAGGTTTTCTCAATCACACTTCTAAGCACTGAACTTTTCTTTCTTTTTCAGCTCTTTTCTCGATTTTTTCATTTTTTTTCACGCTTTTTCTTTTTGCGCACTTATTCTTCTCTTATAGCTTGCGTGTGGTCTGCTTTTATGCCTTGTGCAATGTCAATATCTTCTATACTTTTTCAATACATACCAAAAGATATCAACTAAGACATAAAAGTGACTTCCTTCATTCACCTTTATAACATGAGAATCAAACATTTCAACTTGTATCTGTTCTCAGTTACTTAGGATCACGAAGTTTTCCACTCTCCTTTTCGAAATGGAATTAAAAGTTTCAACTTACATCTAAGTTCCATCTACTAAGGATTGTGGAATTATCCAAACAACCTAACGCATGCTTTTTCTCACTTTTTGAGCTCATTTTTATGCTTTTGTTCATTTGCTTAGTTTTTCAAAAATAGAACTGTGCATATTCATATTTATGACTCAAAATAAATTCTAACATGTATCTATCATCATTTCCTCGAAATCCACATAAACAACCATAATTTTTAGATCTATGTCAGAAAAAAAAAAATTCGTGGGGCTTAAAAATCCTCTAAAAACATCAGATTTGAAATAACATTCATATAAGTTCAAACTCTTTCTTTAAAAATCTACTTTTTATGAGAGATGTGTAAACATGTGCAAGAACGTAGACAAAAATATTCTGGTGAGCTACTACACCCTCCCCCATGCTTGAATTACACTGTCCCAGTGGCATTCCCCCATGCTTATGTGAAACTAAGTGAATGCACATGAGATAAAATCAATGAGGGAAAGAAAGTAAACTCAATGAAATCTAAAATGTGAAAATATGCCTACCATGATTATGGTTTATGAATTATGCACATGAACTATATGAAAGTACTCTTAAAAATTGTTTTTCTATGAATATTTACAAAATTTTTAAAATATATACAAACATGTGTGAGTCCTAAACTTCTAAAAGATCAACATCCTCAATGTCTTGTCCTGTCACAATATCTGAGATATAAGGCTTCAGTCGTTGCCCATTTACTTTAAAAATAGCACCCGTACGAGGGTCAAAAAGATCTATTGCTCCATATGGAAACACCCTATGCACAACAAATGGACCATTCCATCTTGACTTCAACTTACCTGGAAAAAGATGAAGACGTGAATGATAAAGCCATACCTTTTGCCCAGGCTCGAACTGTTTCCTAACAATATATCGATCATGAAAATGCTTAGTTCGAGCTTTGTAAATCTTTGCACTCTCATAGGCTTCATTACGCAATTCCTCTAGCTCACTCAACTGTAATTTTCTCTCGACTCCAGCTTGGGTCATGTTGAAATTGAATTTTTTTATAGCCCAATATGCTCGATGTTCTAACTCAACAGGAAGATGGCAAGGTTTACCGAAAACTAATCGAAATGGTGACATACCAATCGGGGTCTTGAAAGCAGTCCTATAAGCCCACAAGGCATCATCAAGGCGCTGAGACCAATCCTTGCGGTCTGGTCTGACTGTCTTTTCAAGAATCCTCTTTATCTCCCTGTTAGATACCTCAACTTGGCCACTGGTTTGTGGGTGGTAAGGTGTAGCAATCCGATGATGCACAGAATATTTCTTAAGTAAGGAAGCTACCTGCACATTACGAAAATGCGTCCCACCATCACTGATGATCGCTCTAGGAACTCCGAACCGACTAAAAATGTTGTGCTTAATAAACCGAAGCACCTCTTTATGATCGTTTGTCCGGGTGGCCACAGCCTCGACCCATTTTGAAACATAATCAACCGCCACTAAAATATATGTAAATCCAAATGATGGCGGAAAAGGACCCATGAAATCAATGCCCCAAACATCAAAAATTTCCACAATCAGAATAGGTAAAAGAGGCACCATGTCGCGCTTGGTAATGCGACCTGTTTGCTGACATCGCAAACACTTCCTACAGAATTCGTGAGCATCTCTATGAAGTGTGGGCCACCAAAATCCAGACTGAAGGACCTTTGCAGCGGTCTTCCGACTAGAAAAATGACCTCCACAAGCTAAAGAATGACAAAAGGATAAAATGGAATGATACTCTTCTTCGGGCACACATCTCCGAATCATCTAGTCCGGGCAAGATCTAAATAATTCTGGTTCCTCCCAAAAATAATGTTTCACCTGCGCAAAAAATCTATCTTTTTCATTCCGGTTCCAGTGCGCAGGATATTCTCTAGTAACCAGAAAATTTACAATATCCGCGAACCAAGGTAAACGCTTGACATGAAATAACTGCTCATCCGGAAAAGAATCAACAATCTGTCCTTGATCAATAGATGAATCTATAGTCAGTCTAGACAGATGATCTGCTACAAGATTCTTACATCCACTCTTATCTCGAATCTCAATATCAAATTCTTGTAACAGAAGAATCCAACAAATGAGACGTGGTTTAGCATCCTTTTTACTCATCAAATATCTTAATGCAGCATGATCTGAGTAAATGATAACTTTGGAGCCTAACAAATATGATCGAAACTTCTCAAGTGCAAATACAACGGCTAGTAACTCCTTCTCAGTGGTAGTATAATGCATTTGTGTGTCAGAAAGAGTCCTACTAGCATAATGAATAACATGAGATCGTTTCTCAATTTTCTGTCCTAAAATAGCTCCAACCGCATAATCTGAAGCGTCACACATAATCTCAAAAGGCACTGACCACTCAGGAGATCTGAGAATAGGAGCAGTGGTCAATGCTTCCTTTAGGGCTAAAAATGCCTTCAGACAGGCATCATCAAACACAAACGACTGATCTTTCGACAGCAGGTTACACAACGGTCTAGAAATCTGACTAAAATCCTTAATGAACCGTCTATAGAAACCTGCATGCCCTAAAAATGAACGCACTTGCCTCACAGAGGTCGGTGGAGCTAATTTGACAATGGTCTCCACTTTTGCCTTATCGACCTCAATACCTTTCTCAGACACAATATGTCCAAGAACAATCCCCTGCTGTACCATGAAATGACTCTTTTCCCAACTCAACACTAGATTTGTCTCCCTACAGCGCTGAAGTACACGAGATAATTTTTGGAGACAATTTTCAAAAGAAGAGCCATAAACCGAGAAATCGTCCATGAAAATCTCAAGGACATCATCCATCATGTCAGAGAAAATCGCCATCATACATCTCTGAAATGTAGCCGGGGCATTACAAAGCCCAAACGGCATCCTCCTATATGCAAATGTACCATAGGGACAGGTAAATGTCGTCTTATCCTGATCCTCGGGATGAACGGCCACCTGGTTATATCCGGAATATCCATCTAAAAAGCAATAATATTGCTGGCCTGCAAGTCTTTCTAAAATTTGGTCGATGAACGGTAACGGGAAATGAACTTTCCTAGTTGCACTATTCAACTTCCTATAGTCAATACATACTCGCCATCCCGTAGTAATCCTCATGGGAATGCTCTCTCCTTTCTCATTCTTTTTCACAGTGAGCCCAGACTTTTTGGGAACAACCTGGGTAGGACTCACCCACTGACTATCGGAGATAGGATAAATAATCCCAGCATCTAACAATTTAACTACTTCCTTCTTCACCACTTCTTTCATGTGAGGATTTAATCTCCTTTGTGATTCTCTTGAAGGTTTAGCTCCCTCATCCATAATGATCCGATGCATACAAAAGGAGGGGTCAATCCCCTTTAAATCCGCCACAGACCATCCAATAGCTTCCTTGTGCTCATGCAAAACCTGTAACAACTGATGCTTCTGTGAATCTGTCAGGTTTGCAGAAATAATAACTGGGAGAGTCTGCTCTTTTCCTAAAAAGACATACTTGAGTGAAGCTGGTAAAGGCTTCAACTCCAACTCTGGGGGACTCTCTATTGATGGCTTTGCGGGCTTCTCAGCTAATTCTGGAAGTGGTTCAGGATGCCAAATCCCACTGACATTATCTGCCTCACTATCTATCATATCAAGGCGATCCTCTTTGAATGATTCATCAATCTCCTCTTGAGGTGGATCACTCAACAACCAATCATGTTCAGCTTCTATAATATCTTGAATGATATCAACCTCAAAAGAAGCTTCTTCAGTATCAGACTCCATCGATGCACAAAAAATGTTCATCCTCATTTTCCTATTTCCAAATGAAACATCCATTTCACCAGTGCGGCAATTAATGCACGCATTGGCGGTAGCTAAGAAAGGGCGACCAAGAATAATAGGAGTCTGTCTGATGCTATCAACTCCCTCCATATCTAATATCACGAAGTCGACAGGGAAATAACAATCCTCCACCTTGACTAACACATCTTCAAGTATCCCTCTCGGGACCTTAATCGATCTATCTGCTAATTGAAGCGTCATAGGTGTAGATTTCATCTCTTTCAATCCAAATTTGTCATAGAAGAAACCCGGCAAAATGTTAACACTTGCCCCAAGGTCAAGCAAAGCACGCTCAACAGTAATGTTTCCTATGACACATGATATGATAGGGGTCCCTGGGTCCTTAAGTTTGGGTGGAGTCTGGTGTTGCAATACTGCACTGATCTGCTCCATCAAATATATTTTCTTCTGCGCATGGGACTTCAACTTCCTTTTCTGCGTACAAAGCTCTTTGAGGAACTTTGCATATGCAGGGACTTGTTGGATGGCATCTAGTAAGGGAAGGTTTATATGGACGTGCTTGAATATCTCAAGCATCTCTTGCATGTTTACTCCCGACTTACCTAATGCTCTCGGTTTCTCTAACGCCTCAGGAAAGGGGGCTTTAGGAATATGGGTTGTGGAAGGCTCAAATGGAAGAACCTTCTCGCTTTCCTGGGGTACAACATTAGGGACAGGCTGCTTTTTACTTATCTTCTCTCTTTCTTCTGCAGCCTCCCTCGAATGGTACTGCTTCCCACTTCTAAGGGTTACTACTGCCTGAGCTTGCTCTTGATGTGTATCTGTCATATGCAAACTCTGCAGAGGTTCTTTACCCCTAGGGTTAACTATAGGCTGACTAGGCAATGCTCCCTCAGTTCTCCTGCTAAGTGCTTCAGCGAGCTGCCCCATTTGAGTTTCTAACTTTGCAATCGACTGGGTATGTGAGCTCAAAGCTTGCAAAATCTTATCCTCAAAAGATTGACTAGATGAAGGCTCCTGAAAATGGGGTTGAGTATAAGCAGGTTGGGCTGGAGGGTCATTGGATCTTTGAAATCCAGGTGTATAACCACCTTGTCTGGATTGCCTATGGGAAGGGTTAGGGGCTTGAGCCTGTGAGTTACGCCATGAGAAATTTGGATGGTTTCGCCAGCCCGGGTTGTAAGTATTGGCAAATGGATTGGGTGCGGGCCTAGCGAAGTTTTGAGCTATCTGAGCTTGCTCTTGGACAAACTCAGGATACTGTGGCGCAGCTGGACATTGGAGAACATGGTGTGCAGGACTCGTACACAATGCACACACCTGCATGGCAGGAGAGGGACCCAACAATAATTGATCTAATTTCTGGGATAGTTGGTCTACCTTGTTGCTTAACTCAAGGTTCATCCCTATTTCGAAAATACCTGCCTTCTTAGCACTATCATGTACAGGTGTAACTCTATCAGACCGTGAAGCTGTCGCGTGGTGCATCGAATTCTCACTTAATGTCTCAAAGAGCAACCACGCTTCATCCTCACTCTTGAGCATGAAAGTGCCCCCACATGCGGCATCAACCATTTGACGATTCTTCTCAGTAAGACTGTCATAGAAATATTGCACCAGTTGCCATCGAGGCACCTGGTGGTGGGGACATTTGCGGAGAAGATCCTTCATCCTCTCCCACGTCTCATGAAACAGTTCCCCCTCTATTTGCGTAAAACTGGTGATGGCTTTTCGATACTGATTCGTCTTACCAATTGGGAAATATTTCTTTAAAAATTCTCTTTGCATATGTTCCCATGTGGTAATTCTAACTGTATCTAATGCCTTCAGCCAGTGTTTGGCTTTATCCTTCAGAGAGAAGGGAAACAGGGTCAACCTCATAGCATCATCTCCAAAGTTGTTTATTCTCACTGTAGAGCAAATCTCTAAGAATTCGTCGAGATGACGATATGGATCTTCATTGCTAAGGCCATAAAATGAGGGTAACATTTGGATTACACTGGCCTTAATCTCAAACTGATTTGCTCCTACATCAGGTCTTGTGATGCAGGAGGCGGGAGTATAGGTGTTAGGCATGAAGTACTCCCTAAGGGGACGAGTAATCTGCTGATTCTCAACCATGGTTGCAGATCTCTGGGCTCTCCTAATAAGGGACTCGGGGTCCTCAATCGGCTCTACCAGCTCAGGGTCAAGTGAGCGTCGCCCTTGCATACACCTTAGAGTAGACCGGTGTAGCTCACGTCCTAACTTTGGGTTTTCTACCTAACTAACGCACTAAGCGGCCAAACCACGCAAACGACAAAGCGAGTAAACTAAAAACAACAAAAACTAAACAAACACCACGCAGTTACACATAACAG
Source organism: Nuphar pumila (assembly GCF_984573655.1). Lineage (NCBI taxonomy): Eukaryota > Viridiplantae > Streptophyta > Magnoliopsida > Nymphaeales > Nymphaeaceae > Nuphar > Nuphar pumila. Next base: position 49,154,868 of record NC_143265.1, on the reverse strand, counting down.
AGATTATGCAAAGAAATATAAAATCTATGTGTACGGTACCAATCGTACACGGTCACCTCTAAGGGAATCCTAATAGGTGGGCTGTGCAGAAAAGTAAGCTCTTCTCTAAGATATGCACATACGTGGTTCTAAACCTAAATGCAAAGCAAACACTAGGCAATAAAGTGAATACTAATATTACGCCGTTCCCCGGCAACGGCGCCAAAAATTTGATGTCTTTTTTTTTGTAATCGTTGTAATTTTGAAAAGATTTTTATATGAAAAACATGTGAAAACCAGACATCAAATAATAAAAACCGGTTCTCACTAGTGGATGAGACCGGGTCGAACTCAGGGAACGGGAATATATCGTATTCAAGTACACAAGTCTAAACTAATCTTTATTGCCGAATTATGGAAATGTAAAATGTTCAGAAAAGTAAACACAACTAGCTATTACAACAAATGAATACCCTTCGCAGAGGGCGTAAAGTGCAATATTTACAAACCCACTTTAAATTCCTAAATCTAAACTAAAGAGTAAAAAAACTTTATTCTTTGTACTTCGTGTCACGTAATCGCTTCCACTCCACTCCTGTGCTATCCTGCACAATTCAAAGGAACACGAGCAGTACCAGAGCTAGAACATGAAAGAAATGATAAAAGACATCTAATTGGCTAATTACAATTGAAAAACTAATTCTAATTAAATCTATTAACCAATTAACTAATTAGAAAACAATTAACTAACAATTACTTAACTAATAACTAATGCTTACTTAACAAAAACAAGAAAATGAACTGAATTTACACTCAACATGAAATCAAAAGAGACTTAAACAAAACATGAATTTATACTGAATTGAAAGCAAACTGAAATAGGAAAGACAGGAAAATTAAATTTTCAGAAACAGTAGTTAAAAGAATTAAAAGAAGACAGGACAAATGTAAAAAAAACAAAACTAAAAAAAACAAAGCTAAAGGTAAAAACAAAACAGGAAATTAGAAAAAACAGAAAATAGAAAATTACTTAAAGACTAAAACATGAACTTGGAGATTTGTAAAACAGGAAGTGCTGAATGAAGAAAAGGAAACTTAAGAATTTCAGAAAACAAAAAATGTGCAATACATGAAAAACAGGAAAAAAATTGAGATAAAAGAAGAACAGTAAACAGAAATAAAGAAACGTAAAATGAATGAAAAAAAATTTAATAACACTGAGAATGAAGAAATCGGAATTACAGGAAATCAGAATTTGCAGAAAATTAAAAAATTTAAAACAAAAACAAAACATTCAAAAACAGAAAAACTAAACAAATAACTGAAAAACAGAAATTAAACAAAAAAGAAAGAAAAACAGGAAATTGATTTAATGTGCACAACCTGAAAATGAAAGATAACGTGAATCAAATAAACAGGAAAACTAAAGGAACAACAGAAAATGCAGAAAAAATAACGAACAAGAAATTACAAGAAATTAAAGAAACAGGAAATTACAGGAAATTAAAGCATTAATCAACAAGAAATCACACAAATGCTAAACTGGAAACAGGAAATCATTCTACGATGAAAGAAAACAGAGTAAAAAAAACATGAATTGAAGGAAAAATGCATTAAACAACTAAGGAAAATTGAAAATGTGATGTTGTAACAAGACATTAAAAAGAACTATGAATTAATCAACATTATTTAACTAAAGAACCAAATGCAGAACAACAAATCGGACGATGATTCAAAACAAAATCAGAAACAACATCTATCGATTTTTTTTTTTTTCGTTTTTCAGTTTTTTTTTATTTTATTTTAGAACTAACACAGCATGATTGAACAGAAAAAAGAAGATGAAGAAGTAGATGAAGTTACAGAACTTACCGTACTAGAGGGATTAGAGGAGAAATGGCGGCCTCCACCACCACGCCGTCGCCGGATTGAGGAGTTTCCACCACCACCACCGGTTGGAAGAGATAGAGAAATAGGGAGAAGGGAAAGAAAGGGCAAGGAAGGGGTCGGCTATGGTGGAGGAGGGTGAGAAGAGAGGAAAGAGAGGGAAGAGAGGGAAAGAGGGGAAAGAGGAACGGTTCTGGCGCAAATGGAAAAAGACGCCTATTTTTTTTCATCCGTGGGTTTTAAAAACCATAAACCGGTTTGAACCGGTTTGTTACAAATTGTTTTTCAGTTTTTTTTTTTAGTTTTTAGTTTTTAAAAGATAGCAAACCGTGTAAACCGGTTTGCTTTATTTTCAGTTTTTCAAAACCCAAACCGTTTAAACCGGTTTGTTTTATTTATTTTTTTCAAAAATCTACAAAACTATTTAAAGAGTTTTTATTTGCTAAAAACCTAAAAACCTCATTTGATTATTTTTTTCTAAAAAATATAACTATTCTAATCTATATATTTAATAATTTTTTTTCTTCTTTTCTATAAAGAAAACCAAAATTATTTTATTAACTAAATTACAAAATAAAGCTACTTTTTCAAGCATTTTCTAACTTTAATTCATTTTAGCTCATTCACTCAAAACCAGCATAAAATTGGGTTTTAAATCATTTTTTTATGGAATCATGCATATTTTTTATATGAAATAACCCTAAAATATATGCACGATCAGTTCCCATCCAAATCGAGAAATGACTCGAAGTGCCAAATCCAACTCAAATCACCTATCTGATTCTCAAGTAATCCTAGGTGATCCTCTTCGAGTGATTTATTATCCTCCTTTTGAGGTGGATCACTCAATAACCAAGCATGTTTTGCTTCTACGAGGTCCTGGATGAAATCAACCTCGAAAGCAGCCTCCTCTCTGACAGACCTTAATGCAACATGAAAAATGTTCAACCTTATCTTCCTATTGTCAAATGAAACATCCATCGCACCAGTGCAGCAATTAATGCACGCATTGGCAGTGGCAAGGAAGGGGTGACCAAGAATAATAGAGGTCTGTCGTATGCTATCAGCTCCCTCCATATCTAAAATCACGAAGTCTACAGGGAAATAACAATCCTCTACCTTGACTAAAACATCTTCAAGTATCCCTCTTGGGATCTTGATCGATCTATCTGCGAGCTGCAAAGTCAGAGGTGTTGGATTTATCTCTTTTAATCTAAATTTGTCATAAAAGAAACCCGGCAAGATATTGACACTTTCCCCAAGGTCGATCAATGCTTGCTCAACAGTAATGTTTTCTATGACACAAGAGATGATCAAAATCCCTGGGTCCTTGAGCTTAGGTGGGGTTTGGTGTTGCAATACTGCGCTCACCTGCCCAGTCAAGTAGATCTTCTTCTGTGCATGGGACCTCAACTTCATTTTCTATGTACAAAGCTCTTTAAGGAACTTTGCATATGCTGGGACCTGCTGGATGGCATCAAGTAAAGAGAGATTTATATGCACGTGCTTGAATATTTCAAGCATCTCTTACATCCCAACTTACCTAATGCTCTTGGTCTCTCTAACGCCTCAGGAAAGAGGGCTTTGGGAATGTAGGCTTTGGAAGGCTCAGATGGAAGAACCCTCTCGCTTTCCTGAGGTAAAATATTAGGGACAGACTGCTTCTCACTTATCTTCTCTCTTTCTTCTACAGCCTCTCTCACTTGGTACTGCTTCCCACTCCTAAGGGAAATCACTGTTTGAGCCTGCTCTTGATGTGTATCCATCATATGCAGGCTATGAATTGGCTCTTTACCCCTAGGGTTAACTATAGGCTGGCTAGGCAGTGTCTCCTCACTTCGCCTGCTAAGCACCTCAGTGAGCTGCCCCATTTGGGTCTCTAATTTTGCAATAGACTGGGTATGTGAGCTCAAATTCGCCTTAATATCAGAAAAGGCTTGTAGCATCTTGTCCTCGAAGGACTGACTAGGCAAAGGCTCATGAAACTGGGGTTGAGTATAAACAGGTTGGGCTAGGGGATAACTTGATCTTTGAAATCCAGGCGCATAACCGCCTTGCCTGGGTTAACTCTAGGAAGGGTTAGGGGGTTGGGTCTGTGGGTTGCACCATGAGAAATTGGGATGGTTTCACCAACCTGGGTTATAAGTGTTGGCAAATAGATTGGGTGCGGGCCTAGCAAAGTTTTGAGCCATCTGAGCTTGCTCTTGGACAAACTCAGGGTACTGTGGTGCAACTGGGCACTCGAGGACATGGTGTGCAGGACTCGCACACAACGCGCACACCTGCATGGCAGGATAGGGACCCAACAAAAACTAATCTAATTTCTGGGACAGTTGGTCTACCTTGTTGCTCAACTCAAGGTTCATCCCTAACTCAAAAATATCTGCCTTCTTAGTGCTATCATGTGCAGGTGCAGCCCTATCGAACCGTGAAGCTGTCGCATGGTGCATCGAATTCTCGCTCAATGTCTCAAAAAGTGACCATGCTTCATCCTCACTTTTGAGCATAAAAGTGCCCCCACATGACGAATCTACTATTTGCCTGTCCTTCTCGGTCAGTCCATCGTAAAAATATTGCACCAGTTGCCAGCGAGTCACCTGGTGATGGGGACACTTGCGGAGAAGATCTTTCATCCTCTCCCAAGTCTCGTAGAATTGTTCTCCCTCAATCTGTGAGAAACTGATTATGGCTTTACGAAACTGATTTGTCTTACCAATTGGAAAGCACTTTTTAAGGAACTCACGCTGCATTCTATCCCAAGTGGTAATTTGAACCGTATTGAGAGCCTTTAGCCAATGCTTAGCTTTATCTTTAAGAGAGAACGAAAACAACGTCAACCTCAACGCGTCATCTCCAAAGTTGTTGATCTGCACTATCGAGCAGATCTCCAGAAAATCATCAAGATGACTATATGGGTCTTCGTTGCTAAGGCCATGAAAGGATGGTAGCATTTGAATGATATTGGCCTTTATTTCAAATTGATTGGCTCCTACATCAGGTCTCGTGATGCAAGAGGTGGCAGTGTATATATTGGGCATGAAGTACTCTCTAAGTGTACAGAACAACGACCGATTTTTGGCCATGGTATTAAGATGAGGGGCTCTCCTAACGATAAACTCGGGACTCAATTAGCTCGGGTCGAGTGATCGTTGCTCGTGCATACACCTCGAAGTAGACCGGTGTAGCACACGTCCTAACTTTGGGTTTTTCTACCTAACTAACGCGCTAGCGGCCAAACCACGCAAACCACAAAGCGAGTAAACTAAAAAAAATGAGAACTAAACAAACACCACGCAGTTGCACACAACAGGGATTATGCAAAGAAAATGAAATCTATGTGTACGGTACCAATCGTACACAGTCACCTCTAAGGGGACCCTAGTGGGTGGGTTGTGCAGAAAAAGTAAGCTCATCTCTACAATATGCACACACGTGGTTCTAAAACTTAAATGAAAAACAAACACTAGGCAATAAAGTGAATACTAGTATTTCATCATTCTCCGACAACGGCGCCAAAAAATTGATGTCTATTTTGAAATCTGTTGTAGTTTTGAAAAGATTTTTAAATAAAGAACATGTGAAAACAAGACATCTAATAATAAAAACCGGTTCTCACTAGTGGATGAAACCGGGTTGAACTCAGGGAACGGGAATATTTCGTATTCAAACAAACAATTAAACTACTCTTTATTGCCGAAATGGAGAAAAAGTATGAAAGAATGAAAGCTAATTAACTACTTATTACAACAAATGAATACCCTATGCACAGGGCGTAAAAGACATTATTTACAAACCCAGAATTAAATTCCTAATTCTAAAATAAAAGCAAAAATATTTTATTCTTGTGCTTATGTGTCACTTGATCACCTCCGCACCACTCCTGTGCGATCCTACACAAGTCAAACGAACACAAGCAGTACAAGAGAAAAATATAGTAACTAAATGCTAACAGTGAAATCACAATTTACTAAGAAATGCTAAACATGTAACTACTTAAGCTAATAACAAAGTAATTAACAACAACTAATTAAATCTAGCTAATTACTTACTAACATCTAACAATTAACTAATATTCAATTAAAAAAACAAGGAATGGACAAAATAGGAGATTTATGTAATGAAAAGCAAAACAGTAAATGAAACAGTAACAAAATAGTAAAATTCAACAACAAACTAGGAAATACTAAACACGGAAAATTATTGAACGAAGTAAATCGAAAAAATGAACACAAATAAAAACATTGAAAACAAAGAATGAAGACAATCAGAGAAAACAAGAGTCTGAAATGAAAAGAATGAAAACAAGGATTTTAATAAAGAAAACAAGACATGAATTAAGAGTAAAATAGGAATTTGATTTTAGAAACTGGAAAATGAACAAAAATAGGAAAATCAGAGAAATTGCTGAGTAAAGAACAATAAGAAATCAATTACTTTGGACACAGTGCTTGCAAAATATCTCAGCTACAATTAAGAAATTAGAAAGCAAATCAAATCAGAAATTTAGACACTTGCCAGAGTTTAAACAATAACAATTGTCAGATTTTGAGCAGTTGATTGATCTCAGTTGATCAATCACAAGATTCTACAGTAACCAGAACTTTAATCAAATGATGGATCAACTCAGATCCAAACTTTGAATAATTTCACCGTGAAACAAAATTTCACTGTGATGAAAAGAAATTCCGGTAATTAGAGATTGAAAACAAAATTCATCGATTTACATCTCAATCGATTGAAAACATCTCAATCGGGCTGACTTCAGTCGATCAAGCAATACTCATGCAGGCTAGAATCAATTGGGAATCAACCGGACATTTACCAGAATTCCATCGATCGACGATCAGAAAGTTACTTGCCAAAAAATAGTAAAAACACGGTGATCAGAGATCAGTAACTACTGATAAAAAACTGCAGACATTCAATCGATGTATGATAGAAATCATATATTCAATCACTGAACTTTAGACACTCAATTAGATTTCAAACAATCGCTTGCCGGAAAAATCCATAAACGACAATCAATCACTGGAAGATGCAGTAAACATCAAGCAAAAATCAATACAGACCTCCGGCGCTTTTTTCTGATGTTAAAAACACGACAATCAGAAAAACACAGTATTAGGAATGATTCAAATATTCGATCGATTTGGACTCAGACACTCATCCGATTGGATATTATGATTTCATCGCCAGAAACAGAGTAAATTTCAATTGGAACTGTGAATCAGCTTTGATCGATCCAGATGATCAATCAATACTCAATCTGTAGCAAACACAGAGCAATCCAAAATGAATTCTATCAAAAACAAACTTATAGCAACGATTATTAGAGATCAGTTGACTGATTTATGGAGCTTGATTGAGCAATACAGATGAACACTAACTTAAACTAAAACAATGCATATGATTTAAGATTGAAATGCAATCTGAAAATGAAACGATGCACATTTAACTACAGTTTGAAATGCAATTTGGAAATATCGGAATCAAAATACCGTAAAACAAAACAATTTTCAGAATGAATCATGTATGCTATGATTTCATTTTATTTTGATTTTATTTCAGCTGAACTAATCTAATGAAGAATAGAATGAGGAAAAAATAAAAGAAGAAGAAGAAGAAGAGGAAATAAAGAAGAAGAAGAAGAAGAGAGGAAGGAACTCATTGTTCAGAGGGGGTTGGGAAAAGAGGTTGGAATCCTCTCACTTGCTTTAGCCATTGCCGGAATTCTCCACCGAAAAGAGGGGAAAATAAGGGAGAAGGAGAAGAAAAGTCAAGAAGAGGTGGAGAGGAAGGGGAAGAAGAGAAGGCTTGGGCAAGAAAGAGAAGACAAGCTTCTTTTCCTCCTACGTAGCTTATTTATAAATTTGAAGTTTTGTCCGTAAGTCCATCTTATTTCTAGAATCCCATTTCAAAATCTCTCTTCAAAAAATATTTGCAAAACAACTCAAAATGACAATGCTTTAGAAATTACCAAACAAAGTCTATTTTAACTCTATTTTCAAAAACTAAACTACTACAATTATGTCAAAAACTAAAATATGCATTAAATTGCAAAATAAAGCTAATTTTCAAGCATTTTCTATTTTTATATCATTTTAGCACATTTACTTGAAACTAACATAAAATTGGTTTTTTAAAACATTTTCTCATGAAATCATGCATATTTTTCAAGCATTTTCTATTTTTATATCATTTTAGCACATTTACTTGAAACTAACATAATTGGGTTTTTAAAACATTTTCTCATGAAATCATGCATATTTTCTTATGAAATATCCCTAAAATATATGCATGATCAAATACCCATGGTAAAGGCGCCAGGAACGGTTAAACCTCGTACCGACAGGCGGATCCCATTCCACGAAATTTTCCCACAATTTTTCAAAAACAGAGGCGAGTAATTTTAAAAACCAATTTTTAAAACTTTGGTCTTGTTTAACTCGCAAAATCGTTTCCCTCTCTCGCAGAGGGAGAGAAAAATTTTGCGATGATAATAGGTTTGGCGACCGAGATGGGACCTGTCTTCACCTGATCAACTGTGTGCTTGACTTAGCTCAATTATCAAAATCATGCTTTAACAAAGTGTCAGCTTTTACTCTCTGATATCATGTGAACCTAGGAGCCTAGACTCGAACCCAGTTGACATGGATTGCATGTAGACTAGGCATGGTTTGGTAGGACCATATTTAGGAGACTTATTCATGTTCACTTAGACTTAGGTCTGAAATACAACACTCCTTAATCTAGGATTTGCTTGAGAACAATGTTTGCTTCTTTAAAATTTTCAAAAATCTCTACCTTTCTAGGTCTTAGAGCCCTCTGTTTGTTTGCATGTGCTCATATTTCAAAAACCACCCCACCTATTTCTACCTGGTCTTCACGTTACTGGGCTTTCTTCCATAACCATAGTTTGGGACAAAGCCTCATAACTGGGCCACTTATTTGGGCTGACGCCCCCCTGCCACGTACCAAGGGCCATAGTCCAACGTATATCGGCAGGCGCTCAAGAATGTTGGGAAAACTCAAGCCTAGAATCGGAGATGAATTTTTATGCCACGTACATCGAACCTCGGCTTGAGTATATCGGCATAGCATGATTGGACACAACTGGTTTAAGCTTAGATTGAGGATTAGGGTCCTACAACTCTTTTAAAATTGATGCATTTAGAGTCAACTTCTTAGAGAATGTTGTATGTGCATAATTGTTTATGCAGGATGTGATTGAATACATTTTTCTTTATTTCTCATTTCTCTTTTATTTTCCTTTTACATCATTTCTCATTTATTTTTCCAACAGTTTTATCAAAACCTTGGACGATTTTCAAAAAACTCGCATATTTTTCCTCAAAAAGTCCAGGCGATTTTACTTTTCCTACCTTTCCTCTGGATCTCAAATTTCCAACCTTATTTTGACCCTGCTCGCAATTTTTCAAATGTTCAAATCTTGTCTGCATATATGTCTTCCAAATTCTATTCAAAATTTTTATCTCTTTCCAAGTCCTTAGACATCTCCTTCATCATCTCTATTTCTCCCAAAAATTCTTCAGTCTAAACCATTCCTTTATTCTGCATAAAGCATTGACATTTCACCATGGTTCAAACATGGTCGGGAAAGAGAACAACATCAAGTAGTGTTGAAGAGATGAGTTCCCCGAGACCAGACAAGTGAAGATGACATTGATCTAGTCATGTACAGGATGTTTCAAAGGATGATGACAAAGATGCTATTGGAGCTACTAGAGTCAAGCACCAGAAAAGAGCCAACCGAGGAGATGACACCAGTCACATTTTCTATGAACATCGAGAGCAACAACAATGGCAAAAGCAAAAGGGGTGGCAGAAAAAATCATACTGGAAGATCAGGAAACCCAAATCTAGGCAAAGAGGACCACGCAGGTCAAAAGGATAAAATGGATAAGCAGAATGCTCGACCTCTCCAGTTTAATCCCCAGCATAAAAGGAAAGATCAGGAAAAACCAAAACACAAAGATTGGAGCACTGATGAAAAGTTCACCCCTCTGGATCAGAAGCTTGAGACTGTTCTAGAAAATTTGCTCGCAAAAGGCATGGTTCATTTATCAAAAGTCATCGATCCTCCGACAATCATGGGTAGATTCAAAGAATAATTTTGCAAGTTTCACCATGCAATAGGACACGATACAGAAAATTGTTTTCATCTCAAGAATATCGTCCAGGATCGCGTTGATAAGAATATTCTAGGGGAAAACAAAATGGCAGACCAGCCGGCTGTCCTGGCCAAACCCCTTCAATCCTACTCCCAGCAGAAAGCAAGCACTTGAAAGAAGCCAAAGCATGAATGTTGGGTTTATGACCGCAAGCTCACTCCTCTATATCATCCCCTCGAAAAGGTCCTTAAATACATGATGAGCAAAGGAATGGTTAAGTTTCCAAGAATTGATAATCCTCCGGTCGCCCTAGGAAAATGGAAAGATCGCTTCTGCAAATTCTACTGAGCTACAGGGCAAGATACTGAGCAATGCTTCATCTTCAAAAATATCATTCAAGACTGTGTTGACAAGAATCTCCCCATTAAAGATGAGGATCAGTCGGCCGTTCTGACCAAGCCTTTCCCTGATCATTCATGAAGACGACAAATGTCAATGCTTTCTCATTTCATTTATGCTTTGCTTCTTTGAATAAATGTAGTCCCTAGTTGCTTTCTTTAAATTTGTCATCCTTCCTCCAAGACATCAATAAAATCATCAGTTTTTCTTACATTTGGATGTCATTTTCTTCATAATGTTATTTTCTAAACTCTCATGCAATGTCTTTTGTGAGGAATAATTTTCTATGAAAAATTCTTCTTGCCTTCTTTCTCAGATAATCTCCCAAGTTCACAAGGAAGCTCATTACCAATTATGCATTACCTCTATTATTGTTATTTTTTCAAAGATGTCTTTCCGATTAACGACCTCGCCTAGGTAACAAAGCATATCTCGATCATTTATTTTCTCTCGTGGAATAACAACACAATTGTCGCAATCCCAGCGATGACCCAATCTCTGGTAAAGGGATATCCTTCAAATTGTCAACCTAACTTCAAATCTTTATCCATTGTTCTCATTCTACTCTCCAAGTCATTGCCTTCAAGAATTTTTCCTCATTCTAATCATCTCATTTGTCTTACAGAGAGTTTCAGCATCGTGGAATGGTTCAGACCAGATCTGAGAAGAAAACAACATTGCATCAGTACCCTAATAGTGGCAGCGAGCAACAAATGGATTCGCCACGATCTGCCAAGAAACAAAATCAACAAGCCAATGATGATGTTGATCCTCAGATGTATGCCATGTTTTAAAAGATGATGAATAAGATGATGACATAGCAAGCAGGGGCTAGTCCCAGCAAGATTTTTACCAAGAAAAAGGCTAAGGGTCGCACAATGAAGAAGCAGGTGAAGATATCCAAAAGATGGAGTCACCATGAAGACACATCTGATGAAGCAGAGTCAGTGGATGACAACGATGAAGAGTGTGAAGCTCAGCTAGCCTTTCAGAAGATGACTCAGGGGCAGGGGTCAACCAATAAGTCCAAGGATCAGTCTATCAATGACCCTGATAAGTCACAACTCAAGGATGTGGTTAAGATGGTGAAAGATATGCAGGCTCGCGACAAGGGCAAGAAGGTCTTCACAAGTGAGGATTTCTATGATAGTTTAGACGGGGATGACAGCCTGGAGGATCTTCTCTGGAAATTTGTCAAATTTGATGGGACTGGCGATCCCAAGGCTCACCTAGCTATGTTCTTTGCGGAATGCAATCAATTCAAGAAAGACAACCATGCTTTGTTTAGATGTTTTCCTCGTAGCCTGGAGATCACCGCCGCCAAGTGGTACTTCGAGCATATCAATTCAATCGAGCTACGAGAATTTGATAAGGTGGTCAATTTGTTTGTTGAACGATTCGTTTTCAACACTGAAGCATTGCTAACGCTAAATCATCTCTACAATATAAAGTAAAGAGATAATGAGAAAGCTAGAAACTCCATCCGCAGATGGAGAGGCACTTGCAATAAAATGAGAAATCTCATCTCAGAGGAGCACGCACTCCGGATTATTCTAAACAATTTCTCACAGCCTTTGAGAGGTCTTATCACTACCTCGCCTTCCAAATCTTTCATTGAGCTTACTGAACGGGCCAAGTGGCTCGAGATGGAAATGGGGAATGAAGTCTATGATGGCATCACCCTCGTCAAGAATAATCAAGATTCAAAGAAGAAGGCAAATTTCACCTTCTTCGCCAATGCTGCCCGTAGTGACAACAAAAATAACAAGGGCAACCATACAGGTCAGAAAGAAAAGTCTTCAAAGAAGAATGAAAATTTGAGTCAACGGAAAGAAAAGATAAAGCGGGATGGTTGGGGTGACGATCGCTAGTTTGCTCCTCTTGAGCAGCCTCAAGATGAAATCCTTGAATATATGTTGACCAAAGAAATGAAAAAGCTCTCTAGAGCCACAGATCCTCCCACGATCATGGGAAGATTCATGAACTAGTTCTGCAAATTCCATCGGGCAGTAGGACATGATACTAACAACTGTTTCATCTTCAAGAACATTGTTCAGGACGGCATTGATAAAAATCTCCTCGTTGAAGATGAAAAGAAGGACCAGTCATCGTGACTTAGCTTTTTCCTCAATCACTCAAGAAGCTGACAATGCCAACATTTTTCCATTTCTCATCTTGCTTTATCATCTTAAAGGGATGATGTAATTCCGATTGTCTTTCCTTAATTTGTCATCTTTCCTTCAATGCATCAATAAAATTGTCAATTTTTCTCACAATCTTGATGTCACCTTTTGTTCTCCTTCTCTACAAAATGTTCTTTCATGAGGAATGACCCTCTTTAGAGTCCCTCCTGAATCGATCAAAAGTCAGTTGCTTTGTTACCTTTAGAGAGCGTTCTTCGAACGTCAATTATGTTTCTTTTATCCAAAATTTTCTTTCCCTATTATACTGAGGCATTATTTTGAAAATTGTCTTCAAAACATCCTGTATGCAGACATGATCAAACAAATCTCTTATTTTGCACGTGTGTGCATCCATTTACAACATTTTGCATTCATTTGCATGCATTCATTTGCATTTGCATGCATTCCTTCGCATACATTTGCATCCATTTGCATCAAATTCATTTCCCCTTTAGATTAAGGGATAAACCTGAACTTCCCATTCAGGATAAGGGATAATCCTGAAATCTTTCATCATCTTTCAAGCATTATCAATTTCCCACCAAACTTTCGTCAATCTTTGTCAACTTTTATCAATATTTCATTAAATTTCATTCATTTTCATCAATCTCCAACAATTCTTCATCAATTTCCAATAAATTCTCATCAATCCTTCTACCCATTCAGGATAAGGGACAAATCCTAAGCCCCCGACAGTTGTCCAAGTCATCATGAGGGTGAAGACTAAAAATCTCCCATCAGAATCAATTGTTAATTTTCCAAAACCCAGTGTATGTGCTAGTAATTTTCCAAAACCCAGTGTTCGTGCTGGTCATTTTTCAAAACCCAGTGTTCGTGTTGGTAATTTTCCCAAAACCCAATGTTTGTGCTGGTAATTTTCCAAAACCCAGTGTTCGTACTCATAATTTTCTAAAACCCAGTGTTTGTACTAGTAATTTTTTAAAATCCAGTGTTCGTGCTGGTAATTTTTCAAAATTCGGTGTTCACACTGGTACACTTTAAAATTTGGTGTCCACATTGATCTAATATTCCTTCGAGATTCAAGTTCTGACTCTAATTTTCTTTCCTTCTAATTGATTTAGTTTTCCTTCAGGATTCAAGTTTCGACTAGAATTTTTTTTCTTCAAATTGATTTACTTTTCCTTCAGGATTCGAGTTTCGACTCAAATTTCTTTTCCTTCCAAATTGATCTACTTTTCCTTCAGGATTTGAGTTCCGACTCGAATTTCTTTTCCTTCTAAATTGATCTAGTTTTCCTTCAGGATTCGAGTTCCGACTCGAATTTCTTTTCCTTTCAAATTGATCTAGTTTTCCTTCAAGATTCGAGTTCCAACTCGAATTTCCTTTCCTTTAAATCCAAATTGGATAAGTTTTTCCTTTAGGGTTCAAGTTTCGACTCGAATTTTCTTTCCTTATGAATTTTCCAGTTTTTCCTTTAGGATTCGAGTTCCAACTCGAATTTTCTTTCCTTTTAATCCAAGTTGGATAAGTTTTTCTTTTAGGGTTCAAGTTCTGACACGAATTTCCTTTCTTTCTGAATTTTTCAGTTTTTTTCTTTAGGGTTCGAGTTTCGACTCGAATTTCCTTCCCTTTAAATCCGAATTTTTTAGTTTTTCTTTTAGGATTCGAGTTTTGACTCAAATTTCCTTTTCTTTAAATCCGAATGGGTCTAGTTTTCCTTCAAAGATTCGAGTTCCGACTCAAATTTTCTTTCCTTCAAAACCAAACTTTCTAGTTTTCCTTTGAATACCCGAGTTCTGATTCAAATTTTCTAGTTTTTCTTACAGGATCTGAGTTTCGCCTTGGTCGTTCTTTTAAAACCAACTTTTGAGTTAGACTTGCCTTCAAAATCCAGCATTGTGGTAGGACTTGCCTTCAGAATTCCAATTCCATATTGGATTTACCTTCAGAGTTCAGGTTCGTGTTGGTCTTTCATGCGGAATCCCACTGATGTGTCAACTCGGATATCAAGCAATTTCTTTCACCAAAGATTCCAAGAATATTTTGCCAATTTGTCATGAAGAACAATTGTTGATCTCAAAACCTTTATTGCACAAAGAATTACCTCAAAATTACCTTCAGTATTACTTCCAAAAGGATAAAACTTTTGCGAAAAAGGATTCAAAATTCAAAATCTTTCTATGGGCTAACCAAAAGGATGAAGAATAGATCCCTGATATGGCCAACAAAGAAAATTTAATGTTGTCACAAAGCCATAAGTGATTGATATTGATCGTAGCTATGGTATATCTTTAAAGACTATTCTTGTAAAGACAAGGCAGTCAAAATATATCATGGGTGATAAAGAAAGAAAAACCACTTAATTCCCCTATCTCCTTAATCATTTAAGCTGCAATTAAATATCTGCAAAAGGGATCTCTCAATTATTGTCAAGTTGAAGGCTGGTGGATGAGTTAGACCTTCGGGGTCAAAGAAGATTTGGATCATCTCCAAGATGAAGGAGTTTGTGATGAGTCCTTACAGAGAAAGTTCAAAGCATCATCAAGTTGAAGGCAGATGCGATGAACCTCCCGACAAACCCTAAAAGATATTTAATTTCTGCTATCATCAAGAGATTTCTAACCAAAGTGACAATATCATCAGTATAATTCCTGAGACAAAGAAGGATTGAAACATCTCCAAGTCGAAGGAGTTTGTGACGTACCCTTCCAAAAAAGAAAGGAAGAAAAGTCAGGACATCTCTAAAATGAAGGATGATACAATAAACTTCTCCTCAAAAACCCAAGAAAGCTCAATGTCTCAAAAAGAGTATAAAAAGATTATCATGAGAAAAATCCAGGATATCAAACTGCCGAATCTGCCAAGAATCTTCTTTAATTTTGTGAAATTCTTTTATCAATATCCTTTCACCAATCGCTTTCACAATATCAAGAATATATTCTTTTATGTTCATATCAAGGAAATTGATAGCTTCCTTGAAAGAAAACCAATCGCAAGCAATTTGAATTTGAATCTTGATTCTACGGAGTTAGCCCAATTGAAGGTAATACTTTGGGTAGAAAAAAGGAAATATTTTTATACCAATATGCATCAGTTTCAAGTATTTTGAATCAACAAACAATTTTTAACATTTTGGCAATATTTTCTAGTTATCCTGATGAAGTAAAAAGCTTGATGCCCATCTTGACACATTTTGGCATCACCTTTTGCCTCCTTGAGAGAGTAACCTTTGTCGTCTTTCGCGTTGTTGAAAGATTAGCCTTCTCTCCGAAAGGATAGCCTTTGTCATCTTTCATGTTGTCAAAAGAATCACCCTATTTGTTTGGACCACCTTGTTCATCTTTCGCGTTGTCGAAAGAATCACCTTGCTCCTTTGGATCGCCTTTGTCATCTTTCGTGTTGTCAAAAGAATTCATCTTTCGCATTGTCGAAAGAATCGCCCTGCTTCTTTGGATCACCTTGTTCATCTTTCGCGTTGTCGAAACAATCGCCCTGTTCCTTTGGATCGCCTTTGTCATCTTTCGCGTTGTCTAAAGAATTGCCCTGCTTCTTTGGATCGCCTTGTTCATCTTTCGCGTTGTCGAAAGAATCGCCTTGTTCCTTTGGATCGCCTTTGTCATATTTCGCATTGTCAAAAGAATCGCCCTGCTCCTTTGGATCGTCTTGTTTGTCTTTTGTGTTGTCGAAAGAGTTGCCTTATTTCTCTTCAAAAAGGTTATCTTATTTGCCATCCGACTTACTATTTTCATTTCTCAATCAGGTTACGGGATAAACCTGAGCCTCATTCTGATGAAGTACTTCATTCTTTCCGGTCAGGTTAAGGGTTAAACCTGAGCCTCATTATGATGAGATATTTCATTTCCCGATCAGGTTAAGGTTCAAACCTGAGCCTTGCTTTTACACAAGGTATTTTCCGTCCCATCCAGGTTAGGGGCAAAAACTTGAGCTTCACTTCTTTGAAGTAAATCTTTCTTCATTATCCATTTCATACCTACCATTTTCATCAAGGCAAATCTTCATATCCTGGTGTATTTTTCTTTGCCACTAAACTTGGCCCCAAACCAACTTAGTAGCAAAGAGGGGCATCTGTAAACACCCCAAATTTTTCTCATCCATTCTTAGACACTCCCCCTTATGTGGATGCCAACCTTGATAGGTCAGTGTAGGAGTCAAACCTCGAGTCTATTTTAGAAAATTACCATTTTACCTCCTTTCATTAGGAAAATTATCATTTTACCCCTAGGTCATCCTAGACCTCTGGTCAGTCAGAGTCAACCAAGCTCATCTGTAAGCTCAAAATAGTTAGAATGTCAGTCATTTCAAGCTCATAGTGAGTAGATCATGTTCATTTCTGACCATTCCTGCCAAAATGGGATCATTTTTTCATAAATGAGCCTATTTCTCACTCAAATCCAAGTCAATTGTCTCTGAGTCAGTCATTTCCAATCCATCCTATTCCCTTGAGTCTAGATTGAGCTCACCAAGAGTTCAAGTGCTCCAGTTTCAGTTCAAAATCACTTTCAAGTGTCTAGAAGCCCATTTTAGCCCATTTCAGCTCATTTAGCTGAAATTGAGCAAGTGTTTGAGCTCCAATTTTAGTTCGTCTCAGTATTACTTATCTTTATTTCAGCTCAAACTCAGCTCTGGTATGTAATTCACTTCACTCCAGTGATCATTTTCTCACCATTTCTCAAAAAATGACAGCTTTTCTTGATAATTTAGTCGAGGAGTTCAGTTGAGTCAGTGTCTTGTCAGTCCATTTGAGTTTTGGAACCCTAGAACCCAGATCAATCCAGTTCATTTCAGTTTAATCCAGCTCAAACCTAATTTTTTAGTGTTACTTTAGCCCAGTAGAGACCAAAAAACCATTTCTTGAACCATTTTGCAATTTTTATCAATTTTACCACTTTTTGAACTGGTCCATTGTCAATCGAGGTCCAATATCTAAATTTCTTCATTTAGGTTTAGCATTTCGCATGGTATTTCATATCATTTCTCATCATTTTTCATCATTTCATAACATTTCATCACATTTCATCACATTTCATTTTATTTTCGAGATCCAAAACTCCAGTTTTGAAAATTTGAATCCAGATTTGAGTTTTAAAGCTTTTCAAAATCAATTTCAAATCCTGGGTTTCCAAAATTGACATTTTTACCCCATGATTCTAAATTTGAAAATATTTTCCCGAGAAAACAATCTAGATTCTTTTCAAACTTGGTTTTTCAAATTCTAAATTGGATTTGCTCTGTAACGGGATATGAAACTTCAAATTCTGAGCTCATTTCAAAAACTGCCAAAAATAGCCCATTTCATCCGAATTTTTTTGAAAGATCATTCTACCCCTGTGGCTTTCAAAATGAATTTCAAAATTGAATGTGGACCCACTTTCAAGGTGGTGCCACCATGGATTTTATTTCCTTTCAATAAAAAAGAAAAAATATATATTTCTTTTCATTCCCTTTTTATTTTTTTTATTATTTCTTTATTTCATTTTCTTAGAGAGGTGGGACCCACAAGGTGGACGACCCCCCTCCCTCCTTCTTTCCTTTTTCTTTCTTCCTTCTCTTTCCTTCTTCTTTCTTTTCTCTTCTTCCTTTCTTTCTTCCTTCTCTTTTTTCTTTTTCCTTCTTTCTTTTCCTTCTTCTTCTTTCTTTCTTTTTCTTTCTTTCTTCTTTTCTTTCTCTCCTTCCCACTCACGTTTCCTTCTTCCCCTTTCTTTTCTTCCTTTCTTTTTCCTCTTCTTCTTTTCTCTCCTTCTTTTCTTTCCCTCCTTTCCTTCTCTTTCTTTCCCTCTTTCTAATACCTAAAGCAAGGCACAATTGGACCCAGTTTTTTACACTCATTAAAACCTAAGTTTTGGTTTTAATTAAATATAACATTCACACAACAACCGCTTTTCTCTTGGACTCCCATTCATGTAACTCCTCTCATTCTCTCTCTCTCTTTCTCTCTCTCACAACCATTCACCTTTCTCTCTCACACCTCTTGCCCTCTTTTGATCCTAGCCTCAAGCAATCACACGACTGCCTTGGGTCTCCTCTCTCTCTCCCTCTCTTACTCCATCTACCTCAAGAGGGCAGCTTCTCCCTTTGATTCACACCCTCCTTGCAGCTGTAACCAACTGCTTTAGCTCCATCATCTTCAACACCTCCAGCAGCATTGGCAACAACCTTCCTTCCTTGATAGCCTCCATTGCAGCCACCAACAAGAGCATCTCCATTGCCGGTGCCTACCTTCAACAGCACCTCCGACAACCACAATCAATGTCTCCTCCTCCAGCTCCAACCTTGTTGCAGCCTCCATAGTTGCAATCATCATCCATCAAAGCTCCAGCTGCCTCAAGCAAGTTGTAGTACCTCCAGTCGCTTTGACCACTTCAAATATAAGTCTAATACCAAGGTAAAACCCCTATTCTCGCACGATTCCAGCATGAATCCAGTTTAAAACCAGATCCATCTGGTTGCAAAGGCTATTTCGTAAACTTGTAATGTGGGTTTATCAAGATTAAGGCTATACAAAATGAAGGGATTCCTCTGATAGATGGATCAGACCCCTCGTTTCAATGGACGATATTAAGTATAGGTCATACCCTTGATCATGTTTAGTAGCATCACTAGGTTCATGTAGATTTCATATTTTGAATATGGCATTTAGTTTTCTTCATCATTTTACACTTATTTCATTCATCTAGTTTAACCCCAGTGAAATAGCATTCGTTGCCATAGGTCTTGATTTTCTAAGCATAGTTCAGCCGTTATTTTATGCAGAAAAACTTATTAAAAAATCCTGCAATTTTTATCATGAATACCTTTGCTTGTTCTTGATTCCCTGCAAAAAACATAGTCCCTTTTGAGATTTTCATCCCCTGCAAAAAAATAAAGAACCGGACCCAATTTTCAACTTTGTGAAAATATTGGATTCCCCTTTTGCAGGGTTGTTAATCTAGGATATCCCCCATGGGAGATCCGATTTATTCCCCAAAAAATACAGTAGTTTCATGATTAAATCTATTATTTTTCTATTTTTTTGGGGATTTTTCTAAAATGGTTTGATATTTATTAAAAATTGTATTTTCCAAACCTCTGTGAAAATTTTGTCATTTGTTTGTTAGGGTCTAGACCAACCATAATCCTTTGTGGTACTCCAATCCGTAGGTCCAATGCCAAAACCATTAAAATAGGAGTTATTCCAAGCATTTTTCCAAGCAAACATCATATTTCTCAAAATGTGCATATTTTCAAATATCCATAGCACATGCTTGATTCTCTATGCATTTTAGGAAAATAGAGCATGATTTAGATAGTTGAACCTAGCTAAGCACACATTTGATCATTGATTCAATTACCCCTTGTTATCGTCGCGAAAATTTTCCCCCGTCTTCCCTTTCTTGCGGAAGAGAAAAAGAGAGAAACGCTTTCGCGATTCAAACTTTGACCGGATTTTGGAAATTGTTTTGAAATACTCGCCTCCATTTTTGAAAATTGCGGGAAAATCCATGGGATGGGGCTCGACCTGTCGGTACGAGGTTCGACCGTTCCTGCCGCCTTTAACAGGGGTAATCGAACCAAGGACCAAAATTGTGCTTGACTTAGCGAAATTATCAAAGTTATGTTCTATCCTAAATGCATAGAGAATTCAGGCATGTGCTATGAGATTTTGGAAAATGCCAGTTGGAAAACATGATGTATGCTTAGAAAAACATTTGGAGTTGGAAAGAATCTCTCAGGAAAAAGGTCAATTTCTCAGGAAACTCAGATAAAAAAGGGGTTTTTTGAAAACATGAGAAAGCTTATAAAGATGTGGAAAAAATCAGAAATAGTTGAAAATCTTGGGAAAATGGAAGTGATTCTTGAGAAAAGATGAACCTTTTTGAAAAGGGAAACACTTCTTAGGAAAACTTGGACTTTGAGAGTTTTCTTAGGAAAATGATGGAAAATTTATAGGAAAACTCATTGGAGAAGGAAATTCAAAACTTGGGGAATCGAAATCCTGGGAATTTTACCCTTTTAAATACTTGGAAATCGATTTTGGATCTTGAAGAAAGATTGGAAAACTCTTTTGAATATCTTAAGAAAATATCATTTTCCTGGGAAAACTGTGGAAAAACTTGTCTTTGGAAAACAGATTTTTGAAAAATCCTTAGAATTTCTTGAGAAATCGATTTCTTGAGAATGAAGTTTTCTTGAGGAAATCTTGAGGAAATCTTGAGAAAATCTTGAGAAAATCAATGATTTTATGATGCAAATGACATAAGTGAATGAATGCACTTTGAAAAGATTTTCTAAGAGATTTGTTGGAAAAATATGCATTAAGTCAAGATAAATCCTTCACATATTCTGACTGTGGTCATGAATATGTTCAGAATTTAGTTGATTTGATGCACATGATTTTGAAAACTTTGGAAATATGATGTGCATTTTTAAGATAGCCTAAGAGTGTAGGCTCAATGTGACTAGTAGAAAGATGATGGATCTGGGTCTCGTCCATATTCCGACTAGGGCCGTAAATATGGATCCCATCGAGTCCATCAACTCCCTAAGAGTTGGTGCACGTGCCATTCGTGAACATCCATAGTGCTTTTGAAATAAAATGCATGAATCATAGAAACAGGATATTGCATAAATTCAAACTATATGATATGCATCCTAGTCTAAGCAGGAAATTAAATCTCTTATTCCAAAATTTACATTATTACATCACTAAATAAAGGAAATAAAAGAAATTTGCAGACTTCAGCTCCTTCTTTGGAATGTCCCTGCCAAGCTTGAAATAAAGTTAGCTCAAATATGTGGGTTTTTCCAAGATTTTCCAATAATATTATGAAATTATTGGATTTAATTGGATATAAACCCTAATCTCATGCTTCCTTGATGTTTTGAAATGATGAAATGCAGGGAATTCAGTGGAAAACAGTTTGAAATTCGGAATTGGTGGTCAAAATGACGAAAATACCCCTAATTATAAAGTTATACCTTTAAAATCAGGGTTTTTTGAAGGAAAACTTGGTAAAATTGAGATTTTGAAGTTCAAATTGAATCAAATGATGATGAAATGCAGTAAAAGATATGATGACATACTGCTAGACACATTAAGACTGTAAAATCAGAATTTAGTATTTTGCAATTTATCAAAAATAACGAATTTCGCTTGTTTTTCGCTTGGATCGGGGTCCTGCGGGACCCTGTTTTGGTATTATGGATGATCCGAACCTCAAATGGATTCCAAATTGCACCAAATTCGGTATGAAGCATCTAAACACTCTGATAAACAACCTAGAATGCTAAAAATCACGAAATGATATGATTTAAATGCTAAAATTCAAGGAAAGTCCTAAAAATGATGGATTTTGCCTATGGATCCGAACCAAATGCAATGTCTAATATGATAATGCAAGATTTACACCATGGAAATTTCTGATATTTTGCAGACTGCTAAAAGACCCGAAATGGAACATTTTTGGTTTTTATAGCCTCGGGATTTGAGCCATGGTGAGTTCAATAACAGAGATTTAGTTCTGACAGAGGTAAAAATCACACTAATCTGATGAAAAATGCTAAAGAAATACAAAAAGGCCATGGAAATTTATGAAAGTAATCAGAGTTATGAACTACATCTACATGAACAACTTTCATGTTTATGACTTCGGCATTTGATCAACGGAAACACATATAAAAATATAACTATTTCTGCCTAAACTAACAGAACAGACAAATGTAGCAAAATAGGGGGCTGACAAGAAAAATCCGAATCAGGGGTCAACACTATTCTAAAAATTACAGGCTTTTAGATGCAAACAGAGGACATCTTGGACACCACTTTCACTTTTTACAGTTTCGGATTTGGAGCAACACACAAAGAGAAACCATAGCCCTAAGTCGATCCAAGATCTCAGAGTCCCAAATTAGGCTCTGACACGTGTCCCAAACTCTCGGATTTTTGTCAGACATAAAAAAAAATCAGAAAACTCTACAAAACTCATATTAAAAACTAGACATTCTCCCGAGTTCAGAACATCTTTCGGATCGAAAATTGGATCTCCCATGAGGGATATCTCGATTTTACAAGTCGGCAAATGATTTTCAAGACGTATCTCGGGTAACAAAACCCGACTTGCCATTTTGAATGTTTACCGCAGTAAACAAATTCAAATGACTCCGAATTTTTGGAAAAATTTTAGGGACACCTAAGGTCGCATTCCGTGATTTTTTTGGGATTTTTAATAAAAAACACATGCATGAAATGACGTATGGACTGACTGACAAAAACAGAGACCTACTGAAAATAAGCAAAATTGAAATAAAGGCTACATTAATCCTAATTAATTCATGAAATATGCTAAATGAATGAAATAAAATGCAAATTAAATCTAGCTAACTACATGCATGTTAAAAATCATCAAGGAAGCATAATGAAACATTTTTATGTATGTCGTTTTATGAGAATAGCTCAATCCATCACTCGGATGAGCTCTTTTTTCAAACGACTCCCGATTCGAATTATGGAATCCAATCAATGGGAAAAGAAGTGCACCTTGTTTCGTTACGCAGCGTAGGAGCTCTTGAAATGGGCAGCTATCACGAGCTTCCTTCGTTCTTCGCTCCGGGCTTCAGATGGTTCACAAAAATCGACCTCTGTTGGAATTGAATTGGCCACAGCACGAGCTCTACTCCACCTTCTTCAATGCGCCAAAGGGGGCACGATTTCCACAGTTCAAAATCTGATTCTAGTAAGGCTAGGTCGGATTTTCCAAGTTCACCAGAGCTAAAAAAATGATCTCCTTAGGCTGGGCGTGAACCCTTGTTTTTATAACTTTTCTGAAAAATTTTGAAATTCAAACAGGTTCAATCTGAGCCCTCCATGTGGCGCCATCTCAGGGGGTGTCATCTGAGGGGTTTGAAATTCGAATTTGTCTTCTGCAGGGAGCCCTCAGGTGGCGCCACCTCAAAAGGCTATTTTGATTTTTTGAGAAAAATAAAAAAAATGGAAATTTTGTGGGTGAGACACCTCAGCAGGGGGAATCTGGAATTTTTCAAAAGTTTGCTTGATTCTCTCTGCAGGGAACTCCCAGAAGGCGCCACCTTAGAGGGTGCTCTCTTGGAATTTGAAATTCAAACTCACCTTTTGTAGGGAGTCCTCAGGTGGCGGACAAGTGTCAGCTGTCTGGAGAGGCTTTCTCAAATGGCGCCACCTCAGGGGGAAGTTTGAAATTCAAATAGAGGTTGGCCCTGGAGGAATGGAGGGTGGACATGTGGCGCCACCTCAGGGTGGCTCCTACAATGCCATGTGGCAAGAGGGAGGAAAAGAGGGAAAAGGGACATGTGGCGCCATCTCAGGCCATCTGGAAAGATCAGAGCTCAGGATTTTTGCCACCTAGTGCCTTGTTTGAATTTTGAATGGTTTGCTTTTTCTGAAGAAAGCCAGGAGTGACATGTGTCTCCTACTTTTCTGAAAGAAGTAGGGAGAATACATGTGTCCTCTACTTTTTCTGAAAGAAGCAGAGAATGACACGTGGCAGAGGGGAGAGAAGGTGGGCCAAGCCATGTGGCGCCATCTCAGATAAGATGAAAAAGGTAGAAGTTCAGGATTTTCGCCACCTATGAGGAGTTTTGAACTTTTGAATTCTAGTTTTTCTGAAGAAAGCAGGAAATGACACATGGCACTTGCTTTTTCTGAGGAAATGAGAGCTTGCCACGTGTCCTCTGCAGGAGACACTCCAGATGGCGCCACCTCAGAGGAGACAAGCCTACCTTTTCTGTAGGAATTTAGGAGTGACACATGTCTCCTACTTTTCTGAGAAAAGTAGGAAGAGGACATGTGTTACTTTTCTAGAAGGAAGGAGGGGTTGACACGTGTCCCCTGCAGGAGACACACTTCAAGTGGCGCCACCTCAGAGGAGACAAACTCCACTTTTTATAGACAGGACAACCTATGACACTTGGCATCTTCTGGTAGTCTTTGAAATGACACATGGCGCAGGATGGATAGGCTGACACATGGCAGATAAATGGGATGACATGTGGCGGCTTCTGAAGGTAGCCCCACACTGACACTTGGCATGGAAATGGGAGGAGAGAGAAAAGACAAGTGGCACCAATCCAGGGGACAAGGCTCCTATATTTTTGGGTTTTTCTCAGAATTCAAATTTTTCAAAAGAAAAGCTTGTGTGACACCACCTCAGTGTGGGTCCCACATTGCTTCTTTATTGAAATAAGGATAAAACAACAACTTCTTTTTGGAATTTTCATAAAAATTTGGACTAATGGGCAAAACAGGAATTTTGGAAAGAGTTGGCCCTTGTAGGGAGATTTTGTAAAAGAAAGATATTTGAAATTGTCAAAAAGGGCAAAATCTGAGGTGAAGTGACTCAAATCCATATTGAAAACTATCCAGATGGTTTTCCTGAGGAAATATTTTGAAATTCAGAGTCCTGGGGGTAAAATGGGAAAAATTGATAATTTTGACGACCTAGGGTTTTGAAATCAATTTTGAAAAGAGTTAAAATTCTAATCTGGATTGAAGATTTTGAAATCGAGAGTTCTGGACCTCGAAGTGACATGCTGTGCGGTGCAGTGATTTGAAATGCTCATGCAATGATATGCAATGTCATGTCTTATGAAATGCAATCTTGAATCAAGACTTTGGAGATGTCTGTCTCCTGTCAGGAGTGAAATCTTGAAAAAAATAGAGAAAATTTGAGAGTTGCAGATGAAATTTGGACTTTTGCAAGGTCCGGCTCAGAAAATGACCATTTTGCCCTCCAGCGATTTCAGAGGCTGGATGATGATGCTTGGTGGACTGTCGGGGAGGTGAGTGAAAATTTGGGGTGTTTACAGATGCCCCTCTTTGCTACTAAGCCGACTCATGGCCGAGCTTAGTGGCAAAGAAAAACACACCAAATTTGGGCTATACATAAAAAAATGCCTCAGTTAGAAGGATCTGACTGAGTGTGAAGAAATTAGCCCGAGGAAGATGGTAGATATGAAACGAAGAATGAAGAGGAAAGATTTACTCTATGAGAGTGAAGTTCAGGTTTATGCCCTTAACCTGGATGGGACAGAAATACCTCGCATGGAACGAAGCTCAGGTTTTAACCTTTGACCTGATTGGGGATGGAATATCTCATGACATGAGATTCAGGTTTGTACCCTTAGCCTGATCGGGCGGAAAATGAAATACCTCTTTGATTGAGGCTCAGGTTTATACCCTTATCCTGATCGGGTGGAAAATGAAATACCTCTTTGAATGAGGCTCAGGTTTGTACCCTTATCCTGATCGGGCAGAAAATGAAATACCTCTTTGAATGAGGCTCAGGTTTGTACCCTTAACCTGATTGGGCGGAAGATGAAATACCTCTTTGAATGAGGCTCAAGTTTGTACCCTTAACCTGATTGGGCGGAAAATGAAATACCTCTTTGAATGAGGCTCAGGTTTGTACCCTTATCCTGATCGGGCGGAAAATGGAATACCTCTTTGATTGAGGCTCAGGTTTCTACCCTTATCCTGATCGGGCGGAAAATGAAATACCTCTTTGATTGAGGCTCAGGTTTGTACCCTTATCCTGATCGGGCGGAAAATGGAATACCTCTTTGATTGAGGCTCAGGTTTGTACCCTTATCCTGATCGGGCGGAAAATGAAATACCTCTTCAAAGGAGGCTCAGGTTTATACCCTTATCCTGATCGGGCAGAAAATGAAATACCTCTTTGGATGAGGCTCAGGTTTGTACCCTTATCCTGATCGGGCGGAAAATGAAATACCTCTTTGATTGAGGCTCAGGTTTGTACCCTTATCCTGATCGGGCGGAAAATGAAATACCTCTTTGATTGAGGCTCAGGTTTGTACCCTTATTCTGATTGGGCGAAAAATGGAATACCTCTTTGATCGAGGCTCAGGTTTGTACCCTTATCCTGATCGGGCGGAAGATGAAATACCTCTTTGATTGAGGCTCAGGTTTATACCCTTATCCTGATCGGGCAGAAAATGGAATACCTCTTTGAGTGAGGCTCAGGTTTGTACCCTTATCCTGATCGGGCGAAAAATGGAATACCTCTTTGATCGAGGCTCAGGTTTGTACCCTTATCCTGATCGGGCGGAAGATGAAATACCTCTTTGAGTGAGGCTCAGGTTTGTACCCTTATCCTGATCGGGCAAAAAATGAAATACCTCTTTGATTGAGGCTCAGGTTTGTACCCTTATCCTGATCGGGCGGAAAATGAAATACCTCTTTGATTGAGGCTCAGGTTTGTACCCTTATTCTGATCGGGCGAAAAATGGAATACCTCTTTGATCGAGGCTCAGGTTTGTACCCTTATCCTGATCGGGCGGAAGATGAAATACCTCTTTGATTGAGGCTCAGGTTTATACCCTTATCCTGATCGGGCAGAAAATGGAATACCTCTTTGAGTGAGGCTCAGGTTTGTACCCTTATCCTGATCGGGCGAAAAATGGAATACCTCTTTGATCGAGGCTCAGGTTTGTACCCTTATCCTGATCGGGCGGAAGATGAAATACCTCTTTGAGTGAGGCTCAGGTTTGTACCCTTATCCTGATCGGGCGAAAAATCCAATAGGGTTTTTGCAAAAGGAAGGAAAATGGGGTCCCTAAAGCTTGAAAAGGGATTGGTTTTGGGCGTCTCGTTGCTGAGACTAAAATCAGCTTTTGAAATTGCCTTTTGCGGGAAATGATTGGTGGTTCGACCTCGAACTGAAATGGGACTGTCTATGGTGGGACAGTGGGGACACAGGGAAGTGTGCAAATTTGAGAGTTCATGCTCTCAAAGAAGGGAAGGAATCAAGTCCTTAGGAGGGATTTAAAATTGGTGTCAGGATGCATCGAAGACGGACATCAAGCTCTCACTTCATGTCAGGATAGCTAGAAAATATTGCCAAAATGTTGGAAATTTTGCTGTTGATTCAAAATTTTTGAAAATGTCGCACATGGTTGCAAAGATATTCTTTCTTTTCTACCCAAAGCATTACCTCCAAACAGGGTTCACTTCGTGGAATCGAGATTGGAAATCCAAATTGCTTGTGATTGACCTTCTTCTAGGAAGCTATCAATTTCCTTGATATGAGAAGAAAAGAGAATTTGATATTATGAAAGCAATTGATGAAAGAGTATTGATAGTAGAATTTCACAAAGTTAAAGAGGATTCTTGATAAATTTGGCAGTTTGATATCCTAAGAGCTTCTCTCTTGATAATCTTTCTGCACTCTTTTGGCTCTCTGGGTTTTTGCTACATTCTCCTTCATTTTGGAGATGTTCTGACTTTTTCTCTCTTTCTTTTTCCTCTCTTTCTCTCTTTTGGGAAGGGTACGTCACAAACTCCTTCAACTTGGAGATGTTTCGATCCTTCTTGGATGATGGGTTTGGAGATCTTTGGGCGATAGCTGAAATTAAATATCTTTTAGGGATTGTCGAGAGGTTCATCGCATCTGCCTTCATCTCGACAGTGCTTTGGACTTTCCCTGGAAGGATCCGTCACAAACTCCGTCATCTTGGAGATGTTTCGAATCTTCTTTGGCCCCGGGGGTCTACTCGCCTAATTCGCCTTCATCTTGACGACAGGTGAGAGATCCCTTTTGCGGATATTTAATTGCAGCTTAGGTGATTCTGAGGAGACAAGGTTTGGGTGAATTCTCTCTTTTCTAGCACTCAGGATATTTCCACTGTCTCATCCTTACAAGAATAGCCTTTAACGATGCGCCATTGACTGCGATCAATATCGATCATCTACGGCTTTTCAATAACCTTGAATCTTCTTTTCTGGCCATATCGAGGATTTATCCTTCATCCTTTTGGTTGGCCAATAGAAAGAATTTGAATTTTGAATCCCTTTTCGCAAAAGCTTCGCTCTTTTGGAAGTGATGCTGAGGGTAAACTGACTAGTGCAATAAAGATTCTGAAATCAACAAATAATTTGACAAATTGACAAAATTTTCTTGAAATCCTTAGTTAAAGTGAGTATTTGAAATCCGGCTCAACGCATCCGTGACGAAAATTCTCCTCTCTTTTTCCCCAAAAAGAGAGACTCAGGCTTAGCCCTTACCTGAATGGGAAATGGGAAATACTCCTCTCTTCCCTAAAGAGGAGGTGTTTGCAAAACGAACTTTCGAAGAGAAATTGAGCTTTCGTCAAAGCTCCCTAATATTAGGCTTCTCTTATGGAAATGGGGCCGATAATAGTGAGGTCTGAAAATTGGGTCATGAAAGGAACAAGTTCATCACACTCTCCCTGCAAAGAGGGTCTTTCATGACGAAAAATGGCCTAGTATGAAATTGGGGGGTCACAAGAAAAGCGAGTCTCCGTCGAGCCTCTCCCTTATCAAAAGGGTCCCTCGTGTGAAATTGAAAATTGTTTTGCAAACGGTTCACAAAGACGCGAGTCCCTTCAAACTCTCCCTGAAAAGGGGCTAAGTGAACGAATTGGATAGCATGCGAAAAGAACGAGCTCCCTCGAACTCTCCCTAAAAGGGTCTTTCGCAAGAGAAAATGATTGAAATTGGATATTGAGATTGATTGACCCAAAGGTCGAAATTGAAAATTGGAAAATTGGTTGCTGAAAATTGAATGACCCGAAGGTCGAAATTGGATGACCTGATGGTCGAAATTGAGAATTGATTTGACCAAAAAGGTCAAAATTGAGAATTGATTGACCAAAAGGTCGAAATTGGGTGACCCGAAGGTCGAAATTTGGAAATTGATTTGACCAAAAAGGTCAAAATTGAGAATTGATTGACCAAAAGGTCGAAATTGGGTGACCCGAAGGTCGAAATTTGGAAATGAAGGTCAAAGATTGGAAATTGATTGACCCGAAGGTCGAAATTTGGAAATTGATTGACCCGAAGGTCGAAAATTGGAAATTGATTGACCCGAAGGTCGAAAATTGGAGTTTGATTGACCCAAAGGTCGAAAATTGGAAATTGATAGACCCGAAGGTCGAAATTGAGATTGGTAATTGAAATTGAGAATTGGAAATCGGGTGACCCAGAGGTCGAAATTGGAGAATTGCCTGATTTGAGGATTTAAATTGAAATTTGGAGGGCAAAATGTCAAATTTGAGCAATTGACAGACCCTGATGATTGAAATGACTTGGATCAATAAAAGAGAATGATGAGTTCGAGTCAGAGCTCGAATAAAATATAAAGATCACGAGTCGGAACCCGAATCAATAGAGGAAAATGGAAGGCTCGAATCAGAGCTCAAATAAGATAATGAGATCACGAGTCGGAACCCGGATCAACAAAGGAAAATGAAGGACTCGAATTAGACTTGGATAAGATAAAGAGATCTCGAGTCGGAACCCGGATCAACAAAAGAAAATGAAGAACTCGATTCAGGGTTCGAGTAAGGTAATGAGATCACGAGTCGGAACCCTGATCAACAAAAGAGAATGACAAGCTCGAAAAGATCTCGAGTCGGAACCCGGATCAACAAAGGAAAATGATTTGTTCGAGTCAAGGCTCGAGTAAAGTAGAGAGATCACGAGTCGGAACCCGGATCAACAAAGGAAAATGAAGAGTTCGAGTCAAGGCTCGAGTAAAGTAGAGAGATCACGAGTCGGAACCCGGATCAACAAAGGAAAATGAAGAAATCGAGTCAAGGCTCGAATAAAGTAGAGAGATCACGAGTCGGAACCCGGATCAACAAAGGAAGATGAAGAAATCGAGTCAAGGCTCGAATAAAGTAGAGAGATCACGAGTCGGAACCCGGATCAACAAAGGAAGATGGAGAAATCGAGTCAAGGCTCGAGTAAAGTAGAGAGATCACGAGTCGGAACCCGGATCAACAAAGGAAAATGAAGAATAAAAACCCGAGTCGGAACTCGGTTTTCCAAAAAGTTGGATCTTAGAAAAATGTACCAGCTTGAATACTGGATTTTGAAATAATACCAGTTCGAGCGTTGGGTTTTGGTTCAGTATTGGCGATGATCTTTGAATCATTAGGAATTGTGATGGGATTGTTTGTTGAAATCCCAATACTGACCGGATTGTTATTAATGCAATTGAATGCAAATGAATATGGGTTGATGCATATGAATGCACATGTGCATGAAATGAGGAATTTGTTTATCAGGCCTGCATATAGAACAAAATTTTAAAATGCCCCAGTGTAACTGGGAAAGAAAGTTGGATCATTATTTGAAGGAAACAGGAAGGATTACAAGAGGAGAATAAATGTTTCAAGTATAAAACTTTTTCAAGTGTCGAGCATTGATAGGATCTGGCAATTCTACTCCATCGGCATTGATGAGCCGATATGAGTTGCGGGGTAATGCTTCTTTGACAACATAGGGACCTTCCCAATTTGGCGACCATTTGCCGTCAGGACGATGCTTGAGATAAGCTGTGGATCGAAGTACTAAATCATTGACTTTGAATCTTCTTTCGATGATAGATTTCGCATATTGCCTGGCTACTCTCTGACGATAGGATTGAGCATGCTCTGCTGCTTTTAGCCTTCTCTCGTCGAGTAAGTCTAGCTGCACTAGTCGCTGCTGCTGGTATTGATCAAGAGGTAATTGCAGAAGTGAAGCAAATTTCAAAGCGGGCTTCTGAACATGTAGCGGCAATACTACTTCTGTTCCATAGACCAGTTCTGATGGAGTAGCATTCGTTGGTGTACGAATGGTGGTCCGATAGGCCCACAGTGCATCATGAATCTTCTCATGCCAGTCACGGCCTGTTTCCACAGTTCGCTCCAAAATACGAATTAAAATCTTGTTGGTGGCCTCTGCCTGACCATTCCCTTGAGGATAATATGGAGCAGAAAAATGGTGATAGATCTTGAATTTTGAGCAGAATGTCTTCATCTTTTCATTCTTGAAATGACTGCCATTGTCTGACACAATGTCATGTGGGATGCCGAAACGACAAAGGATGTTCTTGTGAATGAAAGAGACCACGTGTCGGCCTTCTATTGTGCGGAGACTGATGGCTTCTACCCACTTGGTGAAATATTCTGTTGCGGCAAGGAAGTATTTGTGGCCATTTGAAGCTGAAGGAGTGATGGGACCTACGACATCAAAGGCCCACATAGAAAATGGCCATGGAGAGACAACAGACTGTAAATAAGTTGCCGGAGCATGAATGGAAGGTGCGTGTATCTGGCATTGCACACACTTCTTCACATAATGATAACAGTCTTGTTGCATAGTCTTCCAGTAGTACCCTGCTCTGATGATTTGCTTGACAAGGGTTTGGTAGCCGACGTGGCCACCACAAATACCTTCGTGTGCTTCTCGCACGACTTCTTTGGCTTCGTTTTCATCTAAGCATCTGGAATACTCTGAACTGAATCCACGACGATAGAGGACGTTGGCCAAAATGAAGTATCGAGTAGACATACGCTGGACTGCTCGCTGCTCTTTCTTTGAGAGTTCTGGAGGAAATTCGCCAGTTTCTATGAAAGTTTTGATGTTGTAATACCAGGGCTTCTTCCTTTGCTCAGCCTGGTTTACCTGTTCCGCTGGAATGAAGGCAGGTTGGTCAAGTCTGCCAATTTCAAAAGAGCGACAAGATTCTCCATTCTTGAATGCCATAATGGAGCCTAAGCTGGCTAGGCTATCAGCCACTTGATTAAAATCTCTCTTGATGTGAAATAACTGAAATTCTTCGAACTTGTTGACGAGAGCTGAAACAATTTTCTGATAGGGAAATAACTTCTGATCTTTGACTTGCCATTCGGATCGAACTTGATTGACAACAAGTAATGAGTCACCGTAGGCATGTACTCTCTTGACATTAAAGTCTAATAGAATCCTTAGACCTTGAATCAGGGCTTCATATTCAGCCATATTGTGAGTGCATTGAAAGTCGAGCTTGAGAGAAAATGGAATCATCTCCTTCTCAGGAGTGATTAATAAAATTCCGATGCCTATTCCCGCCATATTCTTAGAACCATCGAAAAATAAATTCCAGACTGGAAATTGCTGGGTATTGCAAATTTGCTCATCAGGGAAGTCATCTTCGGCTTTCACTTCTTCGGCCAGAGGAAAATCCGCCAATTGATCTGCAATTGCTTGGCCTTTGATTGATTGTTGCGAGACATATTCTAGGTCATACTGCATCAGTAAGACTTGCCATTTTGTGACTCGTCCGCTGAGGAAAGGTTGCTCTAAGATATACTTGAGAGGATTGAGTTTAGACAGGATTTTGACCTCTGATGCCAACAGGTAGTGTCTTAGCTTCTGACACATCCATACCAGAGCTAGGCAGGTCTTCTCTATTTGAGAGTATCTCTTCTCATAATCTATGAAAGTCTTGCTCACGTAGTAGATGGCGTGCTCTATCAGGCTACCTTCTTTGTATTGTGCCAAGAATCCACTGCATGCAACTTGATTAACTGAGATGTATAATAAAAGAGGTTTTCCCAATTCTGGCGGCTTCAGGATGGGAGGATTAAGAAGATACTTCTTGATTCGATCGAACGATTGCTGGCACTCTGGTCCCCATTCGAACTTAACTCCTTTTCTGAGCAAGTGGTTGAAGGGTTCACATCTCATTGCCAAATTGGAAATGAATCGCCGGATTTACTGCATACGTCCTTGAAGGCTATGTAGTTCTTTGAGATTCTTCGGGGGAGGCATATCAATGATAGCCTTTGCTTTGGCTGGGTCAACTTCAATTCCCTTTTTGCTTACCAGAAAACCCAACAGTTTGCCTGATTCGACTCCAAAGACACACTTTTGCGGGTTAAGCCTTAACTTGTAAAGAATAAGTCTTTTAAAGACTTGATCAAGTGCTTCGAGGTGATCTTCTCCCTCTTTAGATTTCACGAGAATATCATCAACATACGCATCCATGATTTTGCGCATTTGATCGTGAAAGATGACAGCCATTGCCCGTTGATACGTTGCTCCAGCATTCTTGAGCCCAAAAGGCATGACTGTGTAGCAGAAAGTGCCCCAAGGCGTAGTAAAGGAGGTTTTTGATTGGTCGCGGGCGGCCAACTTAATCTGATTGTAGCCGGAATATCCGTCCATGAAAGAGAACATGGCATGTCCTGCCGTGCTATCGACTAGAAGATCGATGCTTGGAAGTGGATAGTCATCCTTCGGAGTTGCCTTGTTGAGATCTCTGAAGTCTATGCAGATCCTTACTTTGCCACTTTTCTTTGGGACTACGACGATATTGGCTAACCAATCTGGGTAGTCAATAGCTCGAATAAATCCTGCTTTGAGCAGATCTTCAAGTCCTTCTTTGACTTGTTGTTCTATTCTGGGATCCATTTTTCTCAGCTTCTGCTTGACTGGCTTAGCATCCGGCTTTAGGACAAGACGGTGTTCGACTAATTTGGGGTCTAAGCCCGGCATGTCTTCATACGTCCATGCGAACACTTCTTCATGCCGCTTGAGAAAATCTATAAGCCTTTTCTTTTCTTCTGGACTCAGACTGGTTCCGATCTGGAGAATTTTTGGATCTTCCTCTGAACCGATATTGACACCTTCAGTTGGATCTTGTACTAGAGGAGATGGTTTGTCCTGCTTCTAAACTGCGGCGAACTCCGGTAATTC
This sequence comes from Nuphar pumila, assembly GCF_984573655.1. NCBI lineage: Eukaryota > Viridiplantae > Streptophyta > Magnoliopsida > Nymphaeales > Nymphaeaceae > Nuphar > Nuphar pumila. The sequence continues at coordinate 49,120,810 of NC_143265.1, read as the reverse complement.
CTGAAGAGACTGATCATATTCTGCACAATCATCAGACTGCTTTGCACTCTTGTCATTTCCGGTGCTTGCTTTGATTCTGTGAATTGCTGTTGACTTCTGAAAGGCCTTGGGATTGAGAACGAGCTTCTTGATTTTCCGAGAGGTCATTCTGAAATTTTGGAGAAGAAATTTTGGTTCAGTCAAATTGGCCTATAGTAAGACAAGCAATCATTTGAAGAGAACCATACATAAAATGGCATTGAATTATAAAATGATGAGACAGACAAAAAGGGAGTAGATGGCATCCGGATAGACAAAAAAACTTAGAATTTTATTGATTGAATTGATCAATGACATTGGTAAAATGAGACATTTATTTGGAAAAGAATAGAAAGGAAATAACAAATGGTCTTCATTGTGCCCCTTTGACAAAAACAATCTTTCTTGATGAGCTTCCTCCGGAGAACCCCAATCCTGCCCTGTGGGGACGATGTTTCTGGATCATTGGCTCGATGCGGCCATCTTCATTCTTGCCGAGTCCCTTGAAGGGTTGATAGCCATGCTTCAGGAGTAAATCAAATCCCTTTCTTGACTTCATGAATTGAGGAAATAAGGGATGATCCTTAATGGTGCTGTAGTCGATTCGACCTCCAACCTTGAAGAATTGAGGACCTTTCCATCGTGTCGTGGCTACTGTGTGCAGAGATGGCTCTGATGGTGCCTGAAGTATTTCTCGATTCTCCCCGAGATTGATCTCTTCACTCTCCCTGATGCTGGGAATATCTGCATTGAATGATGGCCGGGGAATCATGGGCTGCGGGAGCCTTTCTTCTGGGTCTTCTCCCAGTATTGTGGTTATCATTCCACCCTTTGACCACTTCACACATTGATGGAGGGTGGAAGGCACTGCATTAGCATTGTGAATCCACGTCCTACCGAGCAGCAAGTTGTAGGTTGGTGGTACATTAACCACATGGAAAAGGACGGAGTGCACCGAATAGTTGATAAACACTTCCAGAAATATCTTGCCCTGGGCCGTTTGACCATGATTGTCAAACCCATAGATAGTGATGGGATCTGGGATGTATTCCTCATCCTTGATCCCTAATGCCTTTGCGGTCATTTCAGGACATATGTTGAGGCTACTACCTCCATCGACCAACACATGGGGAACCGTCATTCCTCTGACTCGAACGACAATGTACAAGGCATTATTATGAAAGGAATGAGGCTTTGGAAGGTCCTCATCCGAAAAAGTGATTGGTGCATTGGTCATGGCGGAATTCACAATCTGTGCCATGTCTTCAGGAGTGGTACTGGGTTTAACTTTGATTTTCCTGAGCAGATCATCCAGTACTTGTCGGTGCTTGCTAGAATTCTTGGCCAAGTCAAGGATGGAGACATTGGATAAAGCAGTCAGAGGCTTCTGACTTGACTTCTCTGGCCTTGGTCTAACGATTTGTTTGAAGAAGTCAGGAGTTCCTTTTGATTTGGGAATTGACTTCACAGGTGCTTCCGCAACTCTCATTTTACTGAATGCTGAAATTAAGTCCATCTTCTTAGAATCTGGAGCTGCTTGTCATAGCACCGTCACCTGATGTTGAACTTGGAGATCTTGCGCAGAACATGGCTTGATATGTTCATGTGGTAGAAAGGGTTGTGCAGACACTACTGCTGTGGTGTGCGAAGGGAAGGGGTGGTTGAGAATGTCCATTTTCTCTTCTTCTTCTCCTTCTACCAATAGATTCTTTTCAATGAGATCTTGTATGATATTTTTGAGAACAAAGCAGTTCTCGGTGTTGTGTCCCACTGTCCTGTGGAACTTGCAGAACTGATCTTTCCATTTCCCCATGGGCACAGGGGGATCGGCCAATCTGGGCAATTTGACCATCTCTTTTGATAGCATGTACTCGAGCACGTCCTCGAGCGATTGGTCAAGAGAAGTAAATTTCCTGTCGTAACTCCATCCTTCATGTTTGGTCTTCTCACACAGCTTCGGCCCTTGATCCTGCTGAGGAGGCTTGCTGTACTGAGGAGTAGGCTTTGCTTTCTGATCCTTGTTGTTTGAACTGCCTGAGCTGTAGCAGTAATCTTTCTTCTGCCCTTTGTGTTGATTTCGGCCTTTGCTGTTGTTGTTGGCAGAATAAGTGAAGTGAGCTTTCTTTTTCTGCTCACCATGGGAGTTGTTCTTGGAAAAGGTGAAGCCTTCATAGACTCCATTTTCCACACTCAGCTCGAGCCATTCGGCTCGTTCAGTCAGCTCAATGAAGGTCCTGGACGGCGCTGTGGAAATTAATCCTCTTAACGGCTGCGAGAAATTGTTGAGGATTAAGGACAATGCATGCCTTTCCGAGATAGGATCTCTCATCTTATTACAGGCTGATCTCCACCTGTGAATGAAGTCCCGTGCTTTTTCATTCTCTTTCTGCCTTAAGTTGCAGAGATGACTTAATGTAGGCAGCGCTTCTGTGTTGAACAAGAAGCGTTTAATAAAGAGATTTACAACTTTATCGAACTCCTTGAGCTCAATGGGGTTGATATGCTCAGCATACCACTTGGCTGCAACTCCTTCCAAGCTGCGGGGGAAGCATAGAAACAATGCTCGGTTATCCTTTCTGAACCTCGAGCATTCTGCGAAGAAGGTGGCGAGATGAGCTTTTGGGTCGCCAGAACCATCGAATTTGATGAATTTTCGGGGGAGATTCTCCAGATCATCATCCCCTTCTAAGCCATCATAAAAGTCCTCACTGGTGAAGACTTTCTTGCCCTTGTCGCGGGCTTGCAGATCCTTGACCACTCTGGCCATTTCCCTGAATTGTGCTTGCAAAGGCTCTTCTTTATCTCTGCTCTTTAATCTGCGACTTTTACTTTGGCTCTGCTTCTGAAATGCCGGAGGCACCTCATATTCTTCATCTGTGTCTTCAGTGGAATCTGATTCATCTGAAATCTCTTCTGGCTGGATCTGCTTCTTGGGAGCCTTCTTACCCCTGTGACCATGGAACTTTTCTCTGAATGGGTTCCTTTCTGAGCTGGTCTCGGGCTGCTCACTCATCATTTTGTTCATCATTTTTCTGAACATGGCATACATTTGAGGGTCTATGCCATCGTCTTCTTGCTGCTGCTCTCGACTCTTCTCAGATCGAGGGGAACTCATCTCTTCTTCCGAGTACTGGGATGCTGTGGTTCTTTTGCCTGATCTTGTCTCAACCATCAAATGATATGGATGCTCTCTGCAGGGCAAAGACCTGATTAGATTATGAAGGAATTGAGCTCTTGGAAGAAATATTTACTGAAAATATGGTAGACAATTTGGAAAAGATGTCCCATTACTAGGGACTGAGTCATCGTGGGAATCACGACAATTGTGTTGTCATTCCTTCTGCAAAAGAAATAAACAACGAAAATATGCCTTGTTACCTAGGCGAGGTCGTCAAACCATAATAGAAAGAAAGAGAATTTTATTTAAAATGAGAAGAATAAGATTTTATTGATCTTGACAAAGAGGTGAGGGACAAACAATTTGCCACCATTCACGATAGTCGGCAGACACTCTAGGACCTGGAAAGATTTTGAGAGAGACAAAGGAATCCCAGCCGTAGCGGGCAGAATGATATGCCCCGGACCATTGTGCGGAAGTGAGATCGAACTCTGCCATAACTCCTGATAACAGTCGGGCTTCGACATACTGCTGCCTCTGGGAGAATTGCCGAACACATCTCTCTGGTTGGTAGTAAGTGCAGAAGAATGGTCCTAGCAACTTGAACCGCTTGCCATAAGCGTACGTATATCTGGGAGGAGATATTTGCCGATCAAAATAGTCCCAAACAACGTCATCCTCTTGAATGTTGTTGATCATAGACCGGTACTGCGCCACTGGAAGGAGTTCTTGACCATTGTATCTGAAAGAGCTTGCTCGGGCTGGAACGTGCTGGAAAAACCAGGACTGAAGTGCGTAGATGCATCCTTCAACTAAAATGGACTCTCCGAGTGAGAATCGAGTCAGACCTCGATAAAAGAAGGCGAGCGCTGCCATGGCTATGGAGAGGCGATTGGTTTGCCGACTTCCCCATCTCCTCATAAGCTGGATTATCCTGATGTCCATGTAGTTATGTCCATCTGGGAAAAGGGACAGTCCTACGGTGCATAGAACCATTGCATTCTGAATCTTTTCTTTGGCTGTTCTTGAAAGTGAGCTGACTTCGACGAAGGTCCCGTACTGACGGTACAACTCAAGTAGGTCAACATATTCATCTCCTTCTAACTGGATCAGGGGCCGAGATCGGCGGCCTGTCATACGAGCTAAGGAGTCTCGGGGGTCCAAACCCTTGACATTGATAAGGAATTGATGCTCTAATGGGTCGCTTGGTCGACCAGTTGGTTCTGGCAACCCCATGATTTCTGAAAATTCATCCATTAATACGGTCATTTCTCCCCATGGGAACCAGAAGGTACACGTCCGAGGATTCCATCGCTCCGCCATTGCATAGATCAGGTTGCCATTGATGGTCTACTTTCCGACTGATGATGCCAGCTCTAATCCGTACTCGCTCAAATGGTCCGGGAACATTCGGGAAAAGCGCTTTAGCCAGGAATAATACCACCGGGGAATAAAAGTTCCGGTGCTAAGGGCTCGATGTTCAGGACGACCTTGTCGCACCTCGAAGGAGATGTGACCTTCAGGAAAGATAGGATCGATTTGACTGGATGCCATCGAACTGAAAACAGAGAAAGACTCAGAATGAGACTTCGGAAAATATGAGAAATTTTGAAAAATTATGCAGGCAGGATAAAAATGCAGCTAGAAATTCGAGATCCAGTAGAATGGTAGAATGTAAAATCGCCTGGAGTTTTGAAAGAAATGGGATATTTGAAAAAATCATCCAGGGTTTGAGAAAAGATCTCGTGGAAAATAAGGATATTTGGAAAAAGACCTAATGAGTTGAAAAACATTGGGAAATATAAAGAATTGAGAAAATCATACATACAATCACATCCTGCACAAACATTTATGCACATTCAGCACTCCCTAAAAGGCTGACTCTAGATGCATCAATTTGAAAACAGCTGTAGGACCTTAATCCTAACTCTAGGTTCAGATCATCTTTGTCCAATCCAGTTATGCCGATATACCCGAATTGAAATCCGAGGTACGTGGCATAGAATTTCAACTCCGGTTCTAAGGTAAGGTTTTCCAACATCCTTGAGCGCCTACCGATATACTTCGGACTGTGGCCCGCGGTACGTTAAGGTATATAAGCAGTTATTTGGCATGAAACTACCAAATAGTTGGCCCAGTTGTGGGGCTCTGTCCCGAACTATGGTTCTGGAAGAGAGCCCAGCAACGTGAAGACCGGGTAATGATAGGTAATGGAGATTTGAAAAAATGATCACATGCAAGAAATAGAGGGCTCTAAGTCCTAGAGAGATAGACTTTTGAAAATCTTTGAAGAAGCATACATTGTTTGCATTCAGATCCTAAATTGAGGAGAGTTGTGTTTAGACCTAAGTCTATATGAGCATGAAAATTTCTCCTCAATCTGGTCCTACCAAACCATGCCTAAGCTATATGCAGTCAATGTCAGCTGGGTCAGAATCTAGGCTCCTAGGCTCACATGATATTGAAAGTAAAAGAGCTGACATTTTATGAACATAATTTTGATAATTGAACTAAGTCAAGCATAATTTAGGTCAGACAAGGACAGGTCCCATCACGGTCGCCAAACCTGTTATCGTCGCGAAAATTTTCCCCCGTCTTCCCTTCCTTGCGGAAGAGAAAAAGAGAGAAACGCTTTCGCGATTCAAACTTTGACCGGATTTTGGAAATTGTTTTGAAATACTCGCCTCCGTTTTTGAAAATTGCGGGAAAATCCATGGGATGGGGCTCGACCTGTCGGTACGAGGTTCGACCGTTCCTGCCGCCTTTAACAGGGGTAATCGAACCAAGGACCAAAATTGTGCTTGACTTAGCGAAATTATCAAAGTTATGTTCTATCCTAAATGCATAGAGAATTCAGGCATGTGCTATGAGATTTTGGAAAATGCCAGTTGGAAAACATGATGTATGCTTAGAAAAACATTTGGAGTTGGAAAGAATCTCTCAGGAAAAAGGTCAATTTCTCAGGAAACTCAGATAAAAAAGGGGTTTTTTGAAAACATGAGAAAGCTTATAAAGATGTGGAAAAAATCAGAAATAGTTGAAAATCTTGGGAAAATGGAAGTGATTCTTGAGAAAAGATGAACCTTTTTGAAAAAGGAAACACTTCTTAGGAAAACTTGGACTTTGAGAGTTTTCTTAGGAAAATGATGGAAAATTTATAGGAAAACTCATTGGAGAAGGAAATTCAAAACTTGGGGAATCGAAATCCTGGGAATTTTACCCTTTTAAATACTTGGAAATCGATTTTGGATCTTGAAGAAAGATTGGAAAACTCTTTTGAATATCTTAAGAAAATATCATTTTCCTGGGAAAACTGTGGAAAAACTTGTCTTTGGAAAACCGATTTTTGAAAAATCCTTAGAATTTCTTGAGAAATCGATTTCTTGAGAATGAAGTTTTCTTGAGGAAATCTTGAGGAAATCTTGAGAAAATCTTGAGAAAATCAATGATTTTATGATGCAAATGACATAAGTGAATGAATGCACTTTGAAAAGATTTTCTAAGAGATTTGTTGGAAAAATATGCATTAAGTCAAGATAAATCCTTCACATATTCTGACTGTGGTCATGAATATGTTCAGAATTTAGTTGATTTGATGCACATGATTTTGAAAACTTTGGAAATATGATGTGCATTTTTAAGATAGCCTAAGAGTGTAGGCTCAATGTGACTAGTAGAAAGATGATGGATCTGGGTCTCGTCCATATTCCGACTAGGGCCGTAAATATGGATCCCACCGAGTCCATCAACTCCCTAAGAGTTGGTGCACGTGCCATTCGTGAACATCCATAGTGCTTTTGAAATAAAATGCATGAATCATAGAAACAGGATATTGCATAAATTCAAACTATATGATATGCATCCTAGTCTAAGCAGGAAATTAAATCTCTTATTCCAAAATTTACATTATTACATCACTAAATAAAGGAAATAAAAGAAATTTGCAGACTTCAGCTCCTTCTTTGGAATGTCCCTGCCAAGCTTGAAATAAAGTTAGCTCAAATATGTGGGTTTTTCCAAGATTTTCCAATAATATTATGAAATTATTGGATTTAATTGGATATAAACCCTATTCTCATGCTTCCTTGATGTTTTAAAATGATGAAATGTGGGGAATTCAGTGGAAAACAGTTTGAAATTCGGAATTGGTGGTCAAAATGACCAAAATACCCCTAATTATAAAGTTATACCTTTAAAATCAGGGTTTTTTGAAGGAAAACTTGGTAAAATTGAGATTTTGAAGTTCAAATTGAATCAAATGATGATGAAATGCAGTAAAAGATATGATGACATACTGCTAGACACATTAAGACTGTAAAATCAGAATTTGGTATTTTGCAATTTATCAAAAATAACGAATTTCGCTTGTTTTTCGCTTGGATCGGGGTCCTGCGGGACCCTGTTTTGGTATTATGGATGATCCGAACCTCAAATGGATTCCAAATTACACCAAATTCGGTATGAAGCATCTAAACACTCTGATAAACAACCTAGAATGCTAAAAATCACGAAATGATATGATTTAAATGCTAAAATTCAAGGAAAGTCCTAAAAATGATGGATTTTGCCTATGGATCCGAACCAAATGCAATGCCTAATATGATAATGCAAGATTTACACCATGGAAATTTCTGATATTTTGCAGACTGATAAAAGATCCGAAATGGAACATTTTTGGTTTTTATAGCCTCGGGATTTGAGCCATGGTGAGTTCAATAACAGAGATTTAGTTCTGACAGAGGTAAAAATCACACTAATCTGATGAAAAATGCTAAAGAAATACAAAAATGCCATGGAAATTTATGAAAGTAATCAGAGTTATGAACTACATCTACATGAACAACTTTCATGTTTATGACTTCGGCATTTGATCAACGGAAACACATATAAAAATATAACTATTTCTGCCTAAACTAACAGAACAGACAAATGTAGCAAAATAGGGGGCTGACAAGAAAAATCCGAATCAGGGGTCAACACTATTCTAAAAATTACAGGCTTTTAGATGCAAACAGAGGACATCTTAAAAACCACTTTCACTTTTTACAGTTTCGGATTTGGAGCAACACACAAAGAGAAACCATAGCCCTAAGTCGATCCAAGATCTCAGAGTCCCAAATTAGGCTCTGACACGTGTCCCAAACTCTCGGATTTTTGTCAGACATAAAAAAAAATCAGAAAACTCTACAAAACTTATATTAAAAACTAGACATTCTCCCGAGTTCAGAACATCTTTCGGATCGAAAATTGGATCTCCCATGAGGGATATCTCGATTTTACAAGTCGGCAAATGATTTTCAAGACGTATCCCGGGTAACAAAACCCGACTTGCCATTTTGAATGTTTACCGCAGTAAACAAATTCAAATGACTCCGAATTTTTGGAAAAATTTTAGGGACACCTAAGGTCGCATTCCGTGATTTTTTTGGGATTTTTAATAAAAAACACATGCATGAAATGACGTATGGACTGACTGACAAAAACAGAGACCTACTGAAAATAAGCAAAATTGAAATAAAGGCTACATTAATCCTAATTAATTCATGAAATATGCTAAATGAATGAAATAAAATGCAAATTAAATCTAGCTAACTACATGCATGTTAAAAATCATCAAGGAAGCATAATGAAACATTTTTATGTATGTCGTTTTATGAGAATAGCTCAATCCATCACTCGGATGAGCTCTTTTTTCAAACGACTCCCGATTCGAATTATGGAATCCAATCAATGGGAAAAGAAGTGCACCTTGTTTCGTTACGCAGCGTAGGAGCTCTTGAAATGGGCAGCTATCACGAGCTTCCTTCGTTCTTCGCTCCGGGCTTCAGATGGTTCACAAAAATCGACCTCTGTTGGAATTGAATTGGCCACAGCACGAGCTCTACTCCACCTTCTTCAATGCGCCAAAGGGGGCACGATTTCCACAGTTCAAAATCTGATTCTAGTAAGGCTAGGTCGGATTTTCCAAGTTCACCAGAGCTAAAAAAATGATCTCCTTAGGCTGGGCGTGAACCCTTGTTTTTATAACTTTTCTGAAAAATTTTGAAATTCAAACAGGTTCAATCTGAGCCCTCCATGTGGCGCCATCTCAGGGGGTGTCATCTGAGGGGTTTGAAATTCGAATTTGTCTTCTGCAGGGAGCCCTCAGGTGGCGCCACCTCAAAAGGCTATTTTGATTTTTTGAGAAAAATAAAAAAAATGGAAATTTTGTGGGTGAGACACCTCAGCAGGGGGAATCTGGAATTTTTCAAAAGTTTGCTTGATTCTCTCTGCAGGGAACTCCCAGAAGGCGCCACCTTAGAGGGTGCTCTCTTGGAATTTGAAATTCAAACTCACCTTTTGTAGGGAGTCCTCAGGTGGCGGACAAGTGTCAGCTGTCTGGAGAGGCTTTCTCAAATGGCGCCACCTCAGGGGGAAGTTTGAAATTCAAATAGAGGTTGGCCCTGGAGGAATGGAGGGTGGACATGTGGCGCCACCTCAGGGTGGCTCCTACAATGCCATGTGGCAAGAGGGAGGAAAAGAGGGAAAAGGGACATGTGGCGCCATCTCAGGCCATCTGGAAAGATCAGAGCTCAGGATTTTTGCCACCTAGTGCCTTGTTTGAATTTTGAATGGTTTGCTTTTTCTGAAGAAAGCCAGGAGTGACATGTGTCTCCTACTTTTCTGAAAGAAGTAGGGAGAATACATGTGTCCTCTACTTTTTCTGAAAGAAGCAGAGAATGACACGTGGCAGAGGGGAGAGAAGGTGGGCCAAGCCATGTGGCGCCATCTCAGATAAGATGAAAAAGGTAGAAGTTCAGGATTTTCGCCACCTATGAGGAGTTTTGAACTTTTGAATTCTAGTTTTTCTGAAGAAAGCAGGAAATGACACATGGCACTTGCTTTTTCTGAGGAAATGAGAGCTTGCCACGTGTCCTCTGCAGGAGACACTCCAGATGGCGCCACCTCAGAGGAGACAAGCCTACCTTTTCTGTAGGAATTTAGGAGTGACACATGTCTCCTACTTTTCTGAGAAAAGTAGGAAGAGGACATGTGTCAGACTACTTTTCTAGAAGGAAGGAGGGGTTGACACGTGTCCCCTGCAGGAGACACACTTCAAGTGGCGCCACCTCAGAGGAGACAAACTCCACTTTTTCTAGACAGGACAACCTATGACACTTGGCATCTTCTGGTAGTCTTTGAAATGACACATGGCGCAGGATGGATAGGCTGACACATGGCAGATAAATGGGATGACATGTGGCGGCTTCTGAAGGTAGCCCCACACTGACACTTGGCATGGAAATGGGAGGAGAGAGAAAAGACAAGTGGCACCAATCCAGGGGACAAGGCTCCTATATTTTTGGGTTTTTCTCAGAATTCAAATTTTTCAAAAGAAAAGCTTGTGTGACACCACCTCAGTGTGGGTCCCACATTGCTTCTTTATTGAAATAAGGATAAAACAACAACTTCTTTTTGGAATTTTCATAAAAATTTGGACTAATGGGCAAAACAGGAATTTTGGAAAGAGTTGGCCCTTGTAGGGCGATTTTGTAAAAGAAAGATATTTGAAATTGTCAAAAAGGGCAAAATCTGAGGTGAAGTGACTCAAATCCATATTGAAAACTATCCAGATGGTTTTCCTGAGGAAATATTTTGAAATTCAGAGTCCTGGGGGTAAAATGGGAAAAATTGATAATTTTGAAGACCCAGGGTTTTGAAATCAATTTTGAAAAGAGTTAAAATTCTAATCTGGATTGAAGATTTTGAAATCGAGAGTTCTGGACCTCGAAGTGACATGTTGTGCAGTGCAGTGATTTGAAATGCTCATGCAATGATATGCAATGTCATGTCTTATGAAATGCAATCTTGAATCAAGACTTTGGAGATGTCTGTCTCCTGTCAGGAGTAAAATCTTGAAAAAAATAGAGAAAATTTGAGAGTTGCAGATGAAATTTGGACTTTTGCAAGGTCCGGCTCAGAAAATGACCATTTTGCCCTCCAGCGATTTCAAAGGCTGGATGATGATGCTTGGTGGACTGTCGGGGAGGTGAGTGAAAATTTGGGGTGTTTACACCCCTGGTAAAGGTGCTAGGAATGGTTGAACCTCATGCCGACAGGCGGATCCCATTCCATAGAATTTTCTCGTAAATTTTAAAAAATGGAGGTGAGTAATTTTCAAAACCAATTTTCAAAACTTAAGTCAAGTTTGACTCGCAGAATCGTTTCTCTCTCATAGAGGGAGAGAATTTTTTTTTTATGATAACAGTGATTCTTCTTTTTTGAGATCTTCATATGCTTTTTCATTGTCCGACCCTTAGCCTTTTTCTTGGCTTTGCCTGAACTAGCCCTTGCTTGCTCAGTCAACCTCTTTTTCATCATCTTCTAAAATAATGCATACATCTGAGGATCAACATCATCATTGCTCTGCTAGCTCTGACCCCTGGGAGATCGTGGAGACAACATTTCTTGTTCAGATATAGAGGACTGATCAATATGGTGGATGGATGCAGTTTTCTTGCTGGACCTTGTTTAAACAATATAGGATTGCAAATGCTCTCTGCAGAATAAAAAAGGCAATTAAATTTAAAGAATAGTTTTTAGGACACAACAAATAGGTGAAAAATATTTGATGAGAGTTAGGTTCACAATTTGAAAGATATCCCATTACCAAAGATCGGGTCATCGCTGAAATCATGATAATTGCGTTCATATTCTTTGTAAAAGAGTTAAACAACTAAAATATGCCTTGTTACCTAGGCGAGGTCGTCAAACCATAATAGAATAAGAATTGTTGAAGGAAAATAATTTTATTAATAATAAACTTGAGAAAGAGGGGGCGAACAAACAATTTGCCACCACTCATGGTAATTAAAAGACACTCGAGGACCAAGAAAAATAGTGAGGGTAATAAAAGAATCCCGGCTATACTTGGCAGAATGGTATGCTCTGGACCACTGAGCAGACTTCAGATCGATTTCTGGAAGAATGCCTGACAACAGTCGAGCTTCAATGCACTTCTGCCTTTGTGAGAACTGCCTAACACATCGCTCTGATTGGTAATAAACTGAGAAGAAAGGTCCGAGTAACTTGAATTGCCTGACATATGCATAGGTGTATCGAGGGGGTGACTCCTGACGATCGAAGTAGTCCCACACAATTTCTTCTTCATGAAGGTTCTCGATTAAGAATCTGTACCGAGAAATGGGTAATGGCTTCGTCCTGTTGTATCTGAATGAGCTGGCTCGATATGGCACATACTAGAGGAACCAAGACTGTAATACGTAGATGTACCCTTCTACTAAGATAGAATCTTAAAGCATGAAACAGGTTAATCCATGGTATAAGAAGGCAAGCGCGGCCATGGCGATCGAGAGACGGCTGGTTTGCCGACTTTCCCATCTTCACAAAAGTTGTATTATTCTGATATCTACGTAGTTTTGTCTGTCCTGAAAGAAGGCTAGCCCTATGGTGCACAAGATCATTGCATGTTGAATCTTTTCTCGCACTGCTCGGGATAAGGAGTTGACTTCTTTAAATGCTCCATACTGTTGGTATAACTCAAACAAGTCAACATATTGGCTCTCATATGCCTCTATTAGTGGCCAAGATCTGTGTCCAGTCATCCGGGCTAGAGCGTCTCGAGGGTCAAGTTCCTCGACATTGATAAAAAACTGTTGTTATATCGGATCCTCTGGCTGACCAACTGGCTCAGGTAGACCCATGATGTCTGAAAATTTGTCCAGTAGTAGAGTCATCTCTCCCCACAAGAACTAGAAGGTACTGGTTGTTACGAAAATCAATCCATACATGATACTTCAAGTACAAGGTTTTGATGATGAACAAGTGAATCAACTAGATTTCAGCTAAGGCAATAAAGAAAAATGACAAGAATTGAAGAATTCGATGAAGAATCTATGAAGACTAGTGTGCAAATGTAAAATTCATTAAATGTCTTAGATTCTTGTATAAGCCTTACTTAGAGTGCATATTTCGATTGCATTTCATCTAAAAAGTCTTTAGAAAAACTTTTCTAAAAGAACCATTTATAAAAATCATTTTAGAAAACTATTTACTTAAATTTTCATGTTTATTAGTCGACAAATAGATTCACCAGTCGACCAACCTTTTCGTGCCAAATTTTCTAAGCAAAAATATCATTTTTGTAAAATTAGTCGACCGAAGGTTTTATCAGTCGATCAGACAGAATGTCTATTTTTTGGAAACTTTAGCAGCAGTCGACTGAAGGTTTTATCAGTCGACCAGACATAATGTGTGTTTTCAGAAAAATTTAACAACAGTCTATTAATGATATTATCAGCCGACTAACTTTTTCTTTAGTCGACTAAGTTTCAAAAGTTCAGATTTTCAAACGGCTTTGTTAAACACGAAGAAAGGGCCTGCCTTGAACAAAAAAGGGGAAAATCTAGTTTTGAAAACTCAAATTTTTGAGGTAACAATTGGTCCAATAGGAGCATCGGATCCAAAAAGAAGCCTGAGTCGGAACTCAAAACTCTGAAAATGGAATATAAAAATGCAACCTGAGTCGGAACCCAGATCTTTTAAGAAGAAACAAAAAAATGAAAAACAAAAGCCTAAGTCAGAACTCAGATGAGAAGGAAACAATTCCAACCCGGAAGTTGGATGCTTGAGGGATCGACAAAAGGTATGAATAAATTCCGACGATTATAAAGAAGATATGAGATTCATTCAAGGTTCTTGACCCAAGATGGCCTAAGATTTTGAATTTATTTATGATGGTTTCCAGGATTATCCCTTATCCTGAAGAAAAATAGAATAAATTTTTTTAAGAATTGATAAAATTGATAAAGGATAAAAAGAATTGATGAAATTGATAAAGAATTTAATAAAGAATCAATAAAATTGATAAAATTAACAATAAAAATTGAAAAAGATTAGTGAGAAATTGGTAGAAATTTGAGGAAAGTTTGATGATGAAAGACTTCCGAACTATCCCTTATCCTGAAAGAAAAAGGACCTCGCATGACGAGGTTCAGGTTTATCCATTAACCTGAAAGGGGATACCTCGGGGGACGAGGTTCAGGTTTATCCTTTAACCTGAAAGGGGAAAAGAGGAAAGGAATACCTCATTGGAAAGAGGCATCAGATTTATCCCTTAACCTGAAAGGGTAAAAAAAAAGAGATTGATAAAACTTAATAAAATCAATGAAAAATTTGATAAAAATTGATAAAAATTGATAAAATTGATAGCAAATTGATACAAATTTGATCAAATCAAAAAATGAATAAAGATGGATGAAAACTAATAAAGATGACAAGATTAACTAAAAATTGACAAGATTTGAGGTAAAAGCATTCGTCTGATCCTGCCTGCATCTGATGAAGGGAAGACAAACGTATATAAAATAAAAATGCCCCAGTATTATGGAGAAGAATGTGAGAATTGATAGAAGATCATTGTTTTATTGAAAAGGCTCTTTGAAGAGTACAAAAGCCTAAAATGATCATTTTAAGTATAAAATCTCTTCAAGTGCAGAGCATTAATAGAATCTGACAGTTTCACCCCATCTGCGTTGATCAGACGATACAAATTGCGGGGTAATGCTTTCTTAACCACATAAGGGCCTTCCCAATTGGGTGACCACTTGCCCCGTGGTTGATGCTTGAGATGAGTTGTCGATCTGAGTACCAAATCATTTACTCGAAATTTTCTCTCAATGATTGACTTGGCATAGTGTCGAGCTATCCTCTAACGATAAGCTTGAGCATGCTCTGTTGCCTTGAGTCTCTTTTCATCTAATAAATCGAGTTGTACCAACCTTTGTTGCTGATACTGATTAAGTGGGAGCTCGATGAGCGATGCAAATTTGAATGCGAGCTTCTGAACATGGAGAGATAATACTACCTCGGTCCCATAAACAAGTTCTGAAGGAGTAGCATTGGTTGGAGTCTGAATGGTGGTTCGGTACGCCCAAAGTGCATCTTGTATCTTCTCGTGCCAATCACAGTCTGTTTCTACAGTTCTTTCCAGAATGCGGATCAAAATCTTGTTGGTGGCCTCTGCCTGACCATTCCCTTGAGGATAATATGGAGCCGAGAAATGATGATGAATCCTAAACTTCGAACAGAAGGTCTTCATTCGCTCATTCTTAAAGTGGCTACCATTATCTGACACAATAACATGTGGTACGCCAAAACGGCAAAGAAGGTTCTTATGAATAAAAGAAACCACATGCCGACCTTCTACTGTTCGCAGAGTCACAACCTCGACCCATTTGGTGAAGTATTCTGTAGCTGCGAGAAAATATTTGTGGCCATTAGAAGCATAAAGAGTAATCGGGCCCACCACATCAAAGGCCCACATTAAAAAAGGCCAAGAAGAAACTACGGACTATAAGTATACGGCTGGCGCATGAATAAAAGGTGCATGCATTTGGCATTTGACGCACTTCCTTATGAAACAATGGCAATCCTGATACATGGTTTTCCAGTAATATCCTACCAGGATGATCCGCTTGACGAGTGTTTGGTAGCCGATGTGACCACCACAAATTCCCTCGTGTGCCTCTTGGACAACTTCCACGACTTTATCCTTATCTAAGCATCTGGTATACTCAGATCTGAAACCACGACAATAGAGAGTATTGGTAAGGATGAAATAGCAAGCTGACATGCGCTAGATTGCACGTTGCTTCTTTCTTGGCATCTCCAGCAGAAATTCACCAGTTTCAATAAAGTTTTTGATGTCTTGATACCAAGGCTTCTCTTTCTGAGTGGCTTGGTTTACTTGTTCAGCTGAAATGAAGGCAAGTTGATCAAATCTGCCAATTTTGAAGGAACGATAGGATTCACTGTCTTTGAAAGACAAAAATGGAGCCCAGACAGGCTAGACCATCTGCTATATGATTGTATTCCCTCTTGACATGATTGAGATGAAATTCTTCAAAGTTGTCTATGAGAACTAAGGAAATCTTCTGATAGGGAATCAATTTTGAATCTTTCACTTGCCATTCAGCATTAACTTGGTTGACCACAAGCAATGAATCACCAAAGGCATGTACTCTCTTGACGTTGAAGTCTTGCAAAATCTTTAGTCCTTGTATTAGAGCTTCATACTCAGCCATATTGTGGGTACATTAAAAACTAAGCTTGAGGGAATAGGGGATCATCTCCTTTTTGGGAGTGATCAACAAGATCCCAATCCCTATGTCAGACATATTTTGAGCTCCATCGAATAATAGGGTTCAGACTGAAGATTCTTGAATATTGCAAATGTGATTGTCGAGAAAATCATCTTCCACCTTAATCTCTTCTGTCAGCGGAAAATCTGCCAACTGATCTGCGACAAACTGGACTTTGACTGACTTCTGAGATACATACTCTAAGTCGTATTGCATCAGGATGACTTGCCATTTTTCAATCCGTCCAGTAAGAAAAGGCTGCTTAAGGATATACTTGAGGGGATTGAGCCTTGACAAAATTTTGATTTCTAAAGCCAACAGATAATGCCTCAGCTTCTGACACATCCATACTAAGGCTAGACATGTCTTTTCCATCTGAGAATATCTTTTCTCATAGTCGATGAAAGTCTTGCTCACGTAGTAGATGACATGCTCTATCCGTCTGCCTTCCTCATACTATGCAAGAAATCCGTCACAAGCATTTTGATTGATGGAAATATACATGAGAAGTGGCTTTCCTAATTCTGGTGGCTTCAGAATGAGTGGATGAAAGAGATACTGCTTGATGCGCTCGAACGAAAGCTAACATTCTGATCCCCACTCAAAGTTCACTTCCTTTCTCAATAAGTGATTGGAGGGCTTGCATCTCATGGCCAAATTAGAGATGAAACGCCGAATCGACTGAATGCGCCCTTGAAGGCTCCTCAACTCTCTGAGATTGGTAGGAGGCGGCATATCAATGATCACTTTTGCCTTAGCTGGATCCACCTCTATTCCTTTCTTGTTGATTATGAAGCCAAGCAGTTTGCCTGACTCCACTCTGAAGACACACTTCTGCGGATTGAGCCTCAACTTGTACATAATGAGTCTTTCAAAGACTTGACCGAGAGCATTGAGATGATCCTCTCCTTCTTTGAATTTGACCAGAATGTCATCCACATAGGCATCCATGTTTTTATGCATCTGATCATGAAAAATAACTGTCATCGCTCTCATATAGGTTGCCCTAGCATTCTTAAACCCAAACGGCATGACTGTGTAGCAAAAAGTACCCCAAGGTGTGGTAAAAGAAGTTTTTGATTGGTCATGAGCGGCCAGTTTGATTTGGTTGTAACCTAAGTAACCATCCATAAAGGAAAACAAGGCATGGCCCGTCATGTTGTCGATCAAAAGATCGATATTGGGGAGTGGATAATCATCTTTTGGGGCAGCCTTGTTTAGATCCCTAAAATCAATGCAGATTCAGACTTTGTCATTCTTTTTGGGAACTGCTACAATGTTTGCCAGCCAGTCTGGATAATCAATGGTTCGGATGAATCCTACCTTTAACAATTCTTCAAGTCCTTTAACTTGTGGTGCCACTCGAGGATCTATCTTCCTGAGCTTTTGCTTGATTGGCTTGAAGTCTGGCTTTAGCACAAGACGATGCTTGACCAGTTTGGGATCCAAGCCTGGCATATCCTCATAAGTCCAAGCGAAGACTTCTTGATGTTGTTTTAGAAAATGGATGAGCCTTTTCCTTCTCATCTGGACTTAAACTGGAGCTAACTTTGAGGATCTTTGGATCATTTTCTGAACCAATATTGACATCCTTTGTCGGATCCTGAACCAAAGGCGACGGTTTATCCTGTTTCTGAATACTGACAACTCTTGAATCGTTGAGTCAAACTCTGCTAGCTCTTCAATCTGTTCTGCCATCTTGCTGACCCCTATCATTGCCTTTGCCTTGTAGATTCTGGCTAGTTTGGAGTTATTTTGAGAAAAATTGAGATTGATGACGAGCCTTTTGAGTAGTTTAGGAGCCATGATTTTGGCAATCCTGAAAAGCGCAAAGAAGGTTTTTGAGAGAAGGTGAGAAATTCAAAATAGCCTTCTGTACAGAAATAGAGAATGATGATATAGACAAAAATGTAAGCAGTGGATAATATACGCCATGATGTGAAGAGAAAAGATCAAAATTTCATTGATCGAGTAAAAGTTGAGAACATCAACTCAATATTTACAGAAGACTTTGACAAAGAAAGGAAAACTAGGACTGAGTTGTCCCTACAAGACGATGAAAAAAGAAAGCAAAAAACAATGACATTATCTTCTTCATTATGCTCCTTTGATGAAGGTAGTGCGCTTGCCCGATGACTGGCCCATAAAACCCAAACCTGCACTAGGGTGGGTATGATTGGCTCTAGGATGTCGTCCTCATTCTTACCAAGTCCCCTGAAGGGTTGGTAGCCATGCTTCATCAGAAGATCAAATCCCTTCTTGGCTTTTTCGAACTAAGGGAAAATAGGATGATCTTTGAGAGAAGCGCAATTGAGGCACCCTCCGATCTTGAAGAAGTGAGGTTCCTGCCACTGAACCATTGTTGCGACATTCTCTGTTGGTTGAACTTCTTTCAGCTTGAGCATATCTAGACTTTCGCTAAGATTGATTTTATCAACTTCCCTGATGCTCGAGATGTCGGCAGTGAAAGTAGGACAAGGAATCTTGGGTTATGGGAGTCTCTCTTCCGAATTTTCTCCCAAAACCATAGTGATCATGCCTCCCTTCGACCACTTTATGCATTGGTGAAGAGTAGAGGGGATGGCATTGGCATTATGAATCCAAGTGCGCCCTAGCAGAAGATTGTATGTGGCCAGCACATTCACCATGTGAAACAACACAGTATGCACTGAATAGTTGATGAAGATCTCGAGGAAGATCTTCCCTTTGGCAGTCTGCCCGTGGTTGTCGAAGTCGTAGATAGTTATGGGATATGGGGCATACTCTTCTTCCTTAAGGACCAAGGCCTTGGCTATCATCTTTGGGCAGATGTTGAGGTTGTTGCCTCCGTCTACAAGCACATGAGGGACAGTCATGCCCCTGGTCTACACCACTATGTAAAGAGCATTATTGTGGAATGTATGAGGTTTTGGCAAATCCAAAGGAGTCTGTTTACCAACTTCTGCTACTACCTTTGCTTACTCACTGACTGACTTCTTTTTGATGAGAACTGAGATGATATCCACCCTCTTGGTGTAAGACTGTGCCTGGCGCAACACTAGGACCCGATGTTGATCCTGAATGTCCTGACTGGAACATGGCTGAATACTGTCCTAAAGAAAAACCGCTTGCTCTGAAATAACTGAAGTTGAATGCTTAGGGAAAGACTTGGACAAGATCTCAGGTTGCTCTTCGTCCTCATCCTCCATCAACAAATTATTGTCGATACAATCCTGTATTATGTTTTTGAGGACAAAATAGTGCTATGTGTCATGTCCTACAATTCAGTGGAATTTGCAGAATTTCTCCTTCCACTTACCCATAATAATTGGAGGGTCAGCCACTTTAGAGAGTTTGATCATCCCTTTTGACAACATATATTCCAAAACATCTTCCTGGTATTGCTCTAGATCTGTGAACTCTCTGTCATAACCCCAGCCATCGTGCTTTGGTTTCATTTGATGTTTTTCTTTAGGCTTTGGTACTGGCTGAACAGGCTACGGCTTGACAAATTTTTCCTTCTGGGTTGTAGAGTTCGTTCTTTCAGCCTTGGAGCTTCTCGAGCTCTTATTGTGGTTCTTCTTGTTTTTCTTGTCGCTTGTATCGCTGCTACTGCCTGAGATGTCAGCGGAGTAGGTGAAATGTGCCTTCTTCTTCTGCTCAGGGTTACCTCGGACGAACATGTAACCTTTATAAAGGCCATTGTCTAGCTCTGTTTCGAGCCATTCGACTCTCTCAATCAACTTGATGAATGATTTTGCAGGAGACGTGGAGATGAGATTCCTCGAAGGTTAGGAAAAGTTATTGAGGATGATTTGTAAGGCATGCTCCTCTAGAATGAGAACCTTCATCTTGTTACAGGTGCTTCTTCACCTATGGATGAACTCTCCTGCTCTCTCACTCTCATTCTGCTTCAGATTATACAAATGATTGAGAGTGGGTGAGGCTTCGACATTGAACATGAAGCACTCGATGAACAAGTTCACTACTTTATCGAACTCTCATAGTTCAATAGGGTTGATGTGATCCGCATACTACCTGGTTGTTGTTCCTTCCAAGCTGCATGGGAAGCAGATGAACAAAGCCCTGTTGTCCTTTCTGAAGCGGTCGTATTCTGCATAGAACGTGGCCAAATGAGCTTTTGGATTGCCCATTCCATTGAATTTGAGAAATTTATGAGGAAGATTCTCCAAATCATCGTCTCCGTCAAGGCCATCGTAGAAATCTTTGTCAGTATAGGTTTGCTTGCCTTTGCTCTTGGCCTGAATATCTATGATTGCTCGAGTCATTTTCCTTGATTGCTTGTGCATCGGGTTCTCAGCTGGAGTCCCATACTTAGGCTTGTTCACAAATTTGGGCTCTTTAGTGATCTTTACAAACTGTCGTGGATGATTCTGACTGAACACAAACTGTTCTTCTTCTTCTAACTCTTCTTCCTCTACTGATTCAGTGCTTTCAGAGATACTGTCTGGCTAAACCTTCTTTCTGACGATCCTGACTTTCTTTTTCACAGCCTTCTACTTCAGTTTGCTCTTAGGAACTACCTTTTTTAGACTGGTCTCGGTTTGCTCCGACATTATCCTAGCCATCATCTTCTGAAACAGACCATACATAGCGGGATCAATATCATCTTCCTTGTTCTGACTCTGTCCTCTGACTGATTTAGGGGAATCCATTCCTTCCATCTCACTGTCGTTGTGTTGAGGAACTGTTTCCTTTTTAGTCCTTGTCTAAACCATTCTGATAATGTCAATGCTTTCTGCAGAATAAGGGAATGGTTGGAGCGAGGAAGAAACCTTTTCAAAAGAAAATTT
Source organism: Nuphar pumila (assembly GCF_984573655.1). Lineage (NCBI taxonomy): Eukaryota > Viridiplantae > Streptophyta > Magnoliopsida > Nymphaeales > Nymphaeaceae > Nuphar > Nuphar pumila. The sequence goes on along the minus strand of NC_143265.1, from coordinate 49,099,739 downwards.
TAAGAAAAGAATGGAGGATGTGGTAGACAATTAAAAGGATTATCCCATTACCAAGGATTGGGTCGTCACAAGATTTGTGACAATTGCGTCATCATTCTCATGACAACTGAAGAATGTGCCTTGTTACATAGGCGAGGTCATCAACCATGATAAGAGATACTGAAGAAGAACGAGGAAGATAAAAAGAATGTCCCATTGTCGGAGATAAGGTCGCCACAAGCATCGCGGGTATTTATGCTTATAAAAATAATATTTGGCCCAAGAAATGTTTTTTAGTAGAATAAAAAGTAAATTTTATTGATAATAGATTCAGAGACAAAGAGAGGGTGGACAGACAGTTTGGCACCACTCTTGATATTCAGTAGATACATTGAGTCAAGGAAATACAGAAAGAGAAATAAAGGAATCTCAAGTGTATTTGGCCGCATGATATGCCTCAGACCACTAATCCGACTGCAGATCGAATTCTGGCATGTTGCTTGTCTGGAAACGAGTGTTGACACGAACCTGCCGCTGCGAAAACTGTCTGAGACACCTCTCTGAATGATAATCGTCACAGAAGAAAGGCCCCAACAATCTGTAACATTTGTCACAGGCATAAGTGTAGCGAGGACCTAATTCTTGTCTGTCAAAGTAATCCCAAACGATCTCCTGCTGATGCAGACCCTCGATCAAAGCTCGACACTAAATGGCAGACTTTGACTTCTTACGGTTGACCCTGAATGAACTGGCTTTTGACTGCACATGTCGCAGGAACCAAGACTGTAAGGCGTAAGTGCATCTTTCCACCAAAATGGTCTCTCCAAGAGCGAAGTGAGCTAAGCCTCGGTAGAGAAAGGCTAAGGTGGCTATAGAAACTGAAAGATGATGGGTCTGCTTGTTTCCCCATCTTCGAAAGAGTTGGACAATTCTGACATCGATAAAATTCTGACCGTCCTGAAAGAACGCTAATCCTACTGTGCATTGGACCATGGCATGCTGAATTCTGTCTTTAGATGCTCGAGACAAGGTGTCAACCTCCTCGTATGCTCCATACTTGCGATAGAGTCCAAACAGGTCAATGAACTGATTTCCATTGATCTCGGTGAGAGGCCAAGATCTATTCCCTATTGCTCTGGCTAATGCTTCTTGAACATCTACCACCTTGATATTGATTAGGAACTGTTGCTCGATAGGATCATTTGGTTGACAAGATGGTTCTAGCAATCCCATGATGTCATTGAATTCGTCCATTAGTAGAGTCATCTCTCCCCATGGAAGCCAAAATGTGCAGTGTGAACACCCCAAATTTTTCAAAATGTTGTAAATATCCCCTTTCTGCCCTTTATCCCCATTTTCTGGGTAATTGAGTCAGTTTTAAATCTAAATCCCCTTTTGTTTCTCAAAATTTGGTTGAAATTAAATTCATTTTCCATATCTGACTCAATTTCGGATCCAGATCCATTATCAAAATCCAAATCTGAGCTTCATTATCCAATTTTAAATTAAATTCTCAAAATTACCAAAATAATCTTTTGCAAAGCTCAGACACTTCGTCCGGTATTCGTTTGGATCCATCGAGTTGTATTTTTTGATTCGAGGTTTAAAAACTCGAACATTTCCTCAAAATCTGGGTCCAAACCCCTTTTTCTGAAGAGATCTTCCCCAAGATGGCCCGAAATTCTTGAGAAAACATTTTTTTATATTTCTTAGAAAAATACAAAAATTTAGTGTTTTAAATCTTAGTTTTTCTATTACAAAAATACAAAAAATGAAAAAAAATATAAAAAATTAGTTTTAATCCTTGTTTTCTTTAGGATTTTATTCTAAAAATACAAAAAATTGGAAAAATCATGCAAAAAAATCAAAGAAATTAGGAAAAACTACGTGGTTTTTGAAAAAAAAAAACTTTTCCGAAAAACTCACCTTTTAACCACCTTTTTAGGAAAACTTGAAAAGAAAAACCACCTCCTTGAAAAATCCCGAAAAGAGCCCCCCTTTTTGTCATAAATATTTTTAACCCAAAAAGGGGCTCGGGGAAAAGTTTTTTTTTTTAGGGGTTTTGAGAACCCCTAGCGAGAAAGGGTCGGAGGTCCAGGGGCGGCGTCTTTCTGCCCTCTTCCAGAAGTTTCTTCCCATCCCCCGCACTCCCCTCATTGCAAACTCCATAGTGATGGCCCCAGCACCGTCGATGGCCAACGGCCTCACAGGCCTTCCCCTCCAATCCCCTTCGTTCATCATCAACAACATCGCACGCCAACAGGTGCGTTCACCTTCATCTACCCTCCGATCATCACCTTCCAGGGATGACCGTCGATCCCTAACCTCTCCTCTCTCTCGATATTTCTTCCGTCCCTATATAAACAGATCCAGGGGAGTGAAAAAGGGGGAGGAACCCATTGGCATCCGTTACAACCCATTTTCATTGGCCTTTCTGCTGGAGTTGTTCTTCTCATCCATCATTCTCGCATCAATGATTAAGGTGTTCTCCACATCCCTTTTGATCAATCATCGCTCGTTGAACTCAGGCGTCTCTCGTTTGGCCTAAGAAGTATCTCTACCACCTGACGCTCTCAGAAGAAAAGCCCCAATCGGGCCCCTGTATTCAGTTCTGATCTCCCGATTGCTTACCTTTTGGGAGGATCAACACCAGGCATCTAACAAATCTCCATCCGGTGAGCCTCCATCGCCTCTCCTCTTTTCTTTTTTTTTCTTTTTTTTCTTTTTTTTCTTTCTTTCATTTCATTGCTCACTGAAAGGCAGACTGGTATCGCCAACCTGCCTATTGCAGACTCGTGGATACCCACTGCAACAACAAACATTGCCTCTGTTTAAATGCTCACTGCATTGTCAGGCTATATTGCATAACTTTATCTCTGGTTTTAACGCTTGGGTTATGTCTTCTTTTGATGCTTTTTCTGCTATATGGCATGAAATTTATTGTTCATTATATTTCCTCCATCATATAGCCACTTTAGCACCGATTGTCTCAAAATAAAAGATGGCCTCTACAAGTAATACCCTATCTGACCCGGCGTCGGATCGTTTTTTTTTATCTGTTGTGACCCTTCCTTTGCTTTCATATTTTTGATAATGTTGTTATTCTCACTAAGGTTGTTGTTGCGTATTTTGTCCCTCTCTCTTTCTTCTTTTCGATCTCCAGCAACAGGCATTAACGATTGCAGGTCGCACTAACGTTCAATACCATTACGGCTTGCCTTCTTTGTGAATTCCTGTAACTTTATTCATTACGTATGGTTTATTTTTATCATGTTTTGCCTCCCCTGTTTAGTGAATTTTGGGTTATTTATGCTTTCAGCTCTGCAGATTCAATGTAAAGTTCTTCTACGAGTAATAGATTCCCTTGCATCCGTATCTTTTCTTAAATTGTTTAGAACATTTTTTTTTACCATGAGAGATGCCTAAGTCATGTCTCGATTTCATAAGAATGTTTGGGTAAGAGCCGCTGTTGATGCTTGAAATGGAGTCTCCATTAAAGATATTCAAATGGATATTCTGTCAGAATTCCATGAAAGGGGTTAAGTAAATGCCTCTGTTCTATGGAGATATTTATTTTTCATGAAGATGTCTGAGTAAATGATCCTAATCAGGCTATTATAATGATAAAATCGAATACTCATGTTCGATGTTTTGAGTATCTCTTACATTGCCATTGATGCATATTCACTTTTCCCTTTTCTTTTCATTATATCATGCCCTGGGTATCATGGTATGCGTATTTCAAACTGATACATACAGTATTATCCATTTGTTTCTTTTAGTTTCACTTCCACTTTATTCTCTCTAGCATCAATATACCAATCCCGTGACTCCTATGGATGTCGACATTTTTTTTATCACCGTACTGGACCAGCCTCCCAAGATCGGATATGATATACTACAAAAGCTTTAGAAGTGACTGACGCATTCCCTTGATGGTCTTATGGGATCTCTTGCTGTCTTAAGTCGACCTGTGGGGATTGGTTCGGCTGCCGATAGATCAATGATACCTCAACAGCCTCTGAACCAGGAAAGTATCAGTTTTGCTCAGGTAAGGGATGGACGAAAATGTCAAGAATGATGATTGTCCCCATTCGGCCGCGGCAATAGTCCAGCTTCAGATCCTACAGAAACAGTCCATTCGGTTCTTGGTTATAGCTCATAGCTTGCCTGCACTGCATTAAGACTTATTTATTAATATCATTGAAATTCATCTTGCTAATACTACTGCAAATTGATTTCTGATCGGGTGCATGTCTGTTCATGACAGGTTATCAGTGACTCACAAACAATATAAGCCTACAACAGGTTTGAAAATTTCCTTTCCAGTGTCCATTCTTCTCTTTGTTGTTAACTTCCTGACCTAATTTCTGTTTAGAAATTGCCATAAGGCCATGGTGATTTTTTAAAAAAAAAACTCAGTCATCTCACGAAACTGGATTTGTGTTCTTATAATCTGTGTAGACCATCTTGTAAAATTTCAGATCTGTATAGATTAGTGCTATGTTGGCTTAACTCTATGACATCTGTTGGGTATAATCAATTCACAAGTAGCCGAATGCTTCGATATAGAAATACAAAATTTCTCTTCAAATAATAGTTACATTAAAACCAAATCAAGAAATTCTGGGATGTGGATCCAATCCACGAGAGTCCCGCCGGAGAGTGACATTCTGAAATTGTCACCAATATTGACACTAAGTCATCAGGGTCTTCCTTCAGTCTATGATCACGCCACCGGCTGTTATCGTCGCGAAATTTTTCCCCCGCCTTCCCTTCCTTGCGGAAGAGAAAAAGAGAGAAATGCTTTCGCGCCTCAAACTTTGACCGGATTTTGGAAATTGTTTTCAAATACTCGCCTCCGTTTTTGAAAATTGCGGGAAAATCCATGGGATGGGGCTCGACCTGTCGGTACGAGGTTCGACCGTTCCTGCCACCTTTAACAGGGGTAATCGAACCAAGGACCAAAATTGTGCTTGACTTAGCGAAATTATCAAAGTTATGTTCTATCCTAAATGCATAGAGAATTCAGGCATGTGCTATGAGATTTTGGAAAATGCCAGTTGGAAAACATGATGTATGCTTAGAAAAACATTTGGAGTTGGAAAGAATCTCTCAGGAAAAAGGTCAATTTCTCAGGAAACTCAGATAAAAAGGGGGTTTTTGAAAACATAAGAAAGCCTATAAAGATGTGGAAAATTCAGAAATAGTTGAAAATCTTGGGAAAATGGAAGTGATTCTTGAGAAAAGATGAACCTTTTGAAAAGGGAAACACTTCTTAGGAAAACTTGGACTTTGAGAGTTTTCTTAGGAAAATGATGGAAATTCATAGGAAAACTCATTGGAGAAGGAAATTCAAAACTTGAGGAATCGAAATCCTGGGAATTTTACCTTTTGAAATACTTGGAAATCGATTTTGGATCTTGAAGAAAGATTGGCAAACTCTTTTGAATATCTTAAGAAAATATCATTTTCATGGGAAAACTGTGGAAAAACTTGTCTTTGGAAAACCGATTTTGAAAAATCCTTAAAATTTCTTGAGAAATCGATTTCTTGAGAATGAAGTTTTCTTGAGAAAATCTTGAGAAAATCAATGATTTCATGATGCAAATGACATGAGTAAATGAATGCACTTTGAAAAGATTTTCTGAGGAATTGGTTGGAAAATGTGCATTAAGTCCAAATAAATCCTTCACATATTCTGACTGTGGCCATGAATATGTTCAGAACTTAGTTGATTTGATGCACATGATTTTGAAAACTTTGGAAATATGATGTGCATTTTAAGATAGCCTAAGAGTGTAGGCTCAATGTGACTAGTAGAAAGATGATGGATTTGGGTCTCGTCCATATTCCGACTAGGGCCGTAAATATGGATCCCACCGAGTCCATCAACTCCCTAAGAGTTGGTGTACGTGCCATTCGTGAACATCCATAGTGCTTTTGAAATAAGATGTATGCATCACATAAGCAGGATATTTGCATAAATTCAAACTATATGATATGCATCCTAGTCTAAGCAGGAAATTAAATCTCTTATTCCAAAATTTACATTATTACATCACTAAATAAAAGAAATAAAAGAAATTTGCAGACTTCAGCTCCTTCTTTGGAATGTCCCTGCCAAGCTTGAAATAAAGTTAGCTCAAATATGTGGGTTTTTCCAAGATTTTCCAATAATATTATGAAATTATTGGACTTAATTGGATATAAACCCTATTCTCATGCTTCCTTGATGTTTTGAAATGATGTAAATGCAGGAAATTCAGTAGAAAATAGTTTGAAATTCGGAATTGTGGTCAAAATGACCAAAATACCCCTAATTACAAAGTTATACCTTTAAAATCAGGGTTTTTTGAAGGAAAACTTAGTAAAATTGGGATTTCAAAATTCAAATTGAATTCAATGATGATGAAATGCAATATGACATACTTCTAAACACATTAGGACTGTAAAATCAGAATTTGACATTTTGAAATTTAGCCAAAATAACGAATTTCGCTTGTTTTTCACTTGGATCCGGGTCCTGCGGGGCCCTGTTTTGGGTATTATGGATGATCCGAACCTCAAATGGATTCCAAATTGCACCAAATTCGGTATGAAGCATCTAAACACTCTGATAAACAACCTAGAATGCTAAAAATCATGAAATGATATGATTTAAATGCTAAAATTCAAGGAAAGTCCTAAAATGATGGATTTTGCCTATGGATCCGAACCAAATGCAATGCCTAATATGATAATGCAAGATTTACACCATGGAAACTTCTGATATTTTGCAGACTGCTAAAAGACCCGAAATGGAACATTTTTGGTTTTTACAGCCTCGGGATTTGAGCCATGGTGAGTTCAATAACAGGGATTTAGTTCAGACAGAGGTAAAAATCACACTAATCTGATGTAAAATGCTAAAAAAATACAAAACGGCCATGGCAATTTATGAAATTAATCAGAGCTATGCACGACACCTACATGAACAACTTTCATGTTTATGACTTTGGCATTTGATCAACATAAACACCGATAAAAATATAACTATTCCTGCCTAAACTAACAGAACAGACAAATGTAGCAAAATAGAAGGCTGACAAGAAAAATCCGAAGCAGGGGTCAACACTGTTCTAAAACTTACAGGCTTTCATATTCAAACATAGGACACCACGGACATAACTTTCACTTTTTACAGTATCAGATTTGGAGCAATACACAAAGAGAAACAATAGCCTTAAGTCGATCCAAGATCGAAGAGGCCCAAATTAGGCTCTGACACGTGTACCGACATCTCGAATTTTTGTCAGACATTAAAAAAAATCAGAAAAATCTGAAAACATCATATTAAAAACTAGACATGCTCCCGAGTTCAGAACAACTTTCGGATTGAAAATCGGATCTCCCATGAGGGATATCTCGATTTTACAAGTCGGAAAATGATTTTCAAAACGTATCCCGGGTAACAAAACCCGACTTGCCATTTTGAATGTTTACCGCAGTAAACAAATTCAAATACCTCCGAATTTTTGGAAAAATTTCAGGTACACCTAAGGGCGCATTCCGTGATTTTTTTGGATTTTTAATAAAAAACAAATGCATGAAATGACGTGTGGACTGACTGACAAAAACAGAGACCTACTGAAAATAAGCAGAATTGAAATAATGGCTAAATTAATCCTAATTAACTCATGAAATGTACTAAATGAATGAAATAAAATGCAAATTAAACCTAGCTAACTATATGAATGTTAAAAATCATCAAGGAAGCATAACAAAACATTTTTATATATGTCGTTTTATGAGAATAGCTCAATCCATCCCTCGGATGAGCTCTTTCTTCAAACGACTCCCGATTCGAATTATAGAATCACATCAAGGGGAAAAGAAGTGCACCTTGCTTCGTTACGCAGCGTAGGAGCTCTTGAAATGGGTAGCTATCACGAGCTTCCTTCGTCCTTCACTCCGAGCTTCGGATGGTCCACCAAAATCGAGCTCTGTTGGAATCGAATTCGCCACAGCACGAGCTCTACTCCACCTTTCTTCAATGAGCCAAAGGGGGCACGATTTCCAAAGTTCAAAATCGGATTTTAGGAAGGCTAGGTCGGATTTTCCAAGTTCACCAGAGCTAAAAAATGATCTCCCATGCTGGACATGGAGCCTTGTTTTTATAGATTTTCTGAAAAAAATTTGAATTTCAAACAGGCTGGATCTGAGCCCTCCATGTGGCGCCATCTCAGGGGGTGCCATCTGAGGGGTTTGAAATTCGAATTTGTCTTTTGCAGGGAGCCCTCAGGTGGCGCCACCTCAAAAGGTGTTTTAATTTTTGAGAAAAATAAAAAAAATGGAAATTTTGTGGGTGAGACACCTCAGCAGGGGGAATTTGGAATTTTTCAAAAGTTAGCTTGATTCTCTCTGCAGGGAGCTCCCAGAAGGCGCCACCTCAGAGGGTGCTCTCTTGGAATTTGAAATTCAAACTCACCTTTTGTAGGGAGTCCTCAGGTGGCGCCACCTCATGGTGGGCTACCTTTATTAAAAATAAAATAAAAAAATAAAAATGGAGCCAAGTGGAGTCCTGGAATGGTGCCACCTCAAAAGGTGATCTGAGGTGTAAAGTTGGAACAGTAGGGGCATGCCATGTGGCGCCACCTCTGGGGAGTTCAAATGTTTGAAATTTTGCTTTTCTGCAGGAAAGGAGGGGCTGACATGTGGCATTTCCTCAGAGTGGCTCCTACGATGCCATGTGGCAGGAGAACATGAAGGGAGGAAGCAAAATGCGCCACCTCATGGGGGGTTTTTTTTTTTACTTTTTCTGGTGCAGGGAGGTCTGGACATGTGGCGGACAAGTGTCAGCTGTCTGGAGAGGCTTTCTCAAATGGCGCCACCTCAGGGGGAAGTTTGAAATTCAAATGGAGGTTGGCCCTGGAGGAATGGAGGATGGACATGTGGCGCCACCTCAGGGTGGCTCCTACAATGCCTTGTGGCAAGAGGGAGGAAAAAGAGGGCAATGACATGTGTCTCCTACTTTTCTGAAAAAAGTAGGGAGAGGACATGTGTCCTACTTTTTCTGAAGGAGTGAGAAGGATACATGTGTCACCTTCTTTTCCTGAAAGAAGTAGAAGATGACACGTGGCAGAGGGGAGAGAAGGAGGGCCAAGCCATGTGGCGCCATCTCAGATAAGATGAAAAAGGTAGAAGTTCAGGATTTTCGCCACCTATGAGGAGTTTTGAATATTTGAATTCTAGTTTTTCTGAAGAAAGCAGGAAATGACACATGGCAGTTGCTTTTTCTGAAGAAATGAGAGCTTGACACGTGTCCTCTGCAGGAGACACTCCAGATGGCGCCACCTCAGAGGAGACAAGCCTACCTTTTCTGTAGGAATTTAGGAGTGACACATGTTTCCTACTTTTATGAAAAAAATAGGGAGAGGACATGTGTCAGGCTACTTTTCTAGAAGGAAGGAGGGGTTGACATGTGTCCCCTGCAGGAGACACACTTCAATTGGCGCCACCTCAGAGGAGACAAACTCCACTTTTCTAGACAGGACAACCTATGACACTTGGCATCTCCTGGCAGTCTTGGAATGACACATGGCGCAGGATGGATAGGGTGACACATGGCAGATAAATGGGATGACATGTGGCGGCTTCTGAAGGTAGCCCCACACTGACACTTGGCATGGAAATGGGAGGAGAGAGAAATGACAAGTGGCACCAATCCAGGGGACAAGGCTCCTATATTTTTGGGTTTTTCTCAAAATTCAAATTTTTCAAAAGGAAAGCTTGTGTGACACCACCTCAGTGTGGGTCCCACATTGCTTCTTTATTGAAATAAGGATAAAACAACAAAACCTCTTTTTGGAATTTTTATAAAATCTGGACTAATTGGTAAAACAGGAAATTTTGGAAAGAGTTGACCCCTGTAGGGCAATTTTGTAAAAGAAAGATATTTGAAATTGTCAAAAAGGGCAAAATCTGAGGTGAAGTGACTGAAATCCATATTGAAAACTATCCAGATGGTTTTCCTGAGGAAATATTTTGAAATTCAGAGTCCTGGGGGTAAAATGGGAAAAATTGATAATTTTGAAGACCCAGGGTTTTGAAATCAATTTTGAAAAGAGTTGAAATTCTAATCTGGATTGAAAATTTTGAAATCAAGAGTTCTGGACCTCGAAATGACATGCTGTGCAGTGCAGTGATTTGAAATGCTCATGCAATGATATGCAATGTCATGTCTTATGAAATGTAATCTTGAATCAAGACTTGGAGATGTCTGTCTCCTGTCAGGAGTAAAATTTTGAACATCTGAGCTAAAAATAGAGAAATTTTGAGAGTTGCAGATGAAAATTAGACTTTTGCAAGGTCCGAGCTCAGAAAATGACCATTTTGCCCTCCAGCGATTTCAGAGGCTGGATGTTGATGCTTGGTGAAAATGTCGGGGAGGTGAGTGAAAATTTGGGGTGTTTACACCGGCCCTGAGAAAGGCTGAGATGTTTGCATCCAAAAAGGAGGGGAGAAAGGTCCTCATTTTGATGATTACATAGTCATAAAAACTTTGGTTGGATAGATTGTGAGACAGTAACTCCATTAAGTTACAGCATATAACCCGCCATTAGAGATACTCATGAGTATATCATATATTCGGGTATATTGATATCCGACGCCTTCTTATTGTTTGTATTTTCATTACATTGCACTAATAGCATCATGCCCGTCATTTTTCTTTTCTACCAGCACTCTTAGGCATCTCAACAACACCCCGTTGTTGCCCATTGCACAGTCCCCTGCATCTTACCCATAACATCCATATGTTCACACTTCCTGTAAAATACACTCAGCCTGCTGTAGATACTGTATATATCTCCAGTCATCTTCACAATTTGATTATTCTTAGCACAAGCATTTTCGCCATTTTACACCACAATCATCTCATCACTTGCTTTGCTGTAAATACCCTGTCACTAACCCCTCTTCGGCCACCTGTTGCAAACACAAAAACAGTACCCGCATGCTCACCTTTAGCAACAATACTCAGTGCACAGGTTATCACGGCCTATATCTCTTTGCATTATTCAGCCCCATTTGGATCGCTATTTTGGCATCCTGCTGCAATATTGACTGAGCCCCTTTTTTTTTTGGGAAAGGCTCTGGTTCATCAGCTCATAATCGGTGTTTGATTTGTTGTAAACTGTATGAATTTTGATTTAGTTTCAGCCTACACCATTACATGCACCTCCTCATGTAGGTTTTCATTGGGCTCAAAGATTAACATGTGTATATTTCCAATGATAGTATAGGTAGGTAGGACCACATTTATTTTTCCCATCAACTTAGAATGCCATCCATGCATCTCAAATGTACACATTCCATCTTGTCCCTTAATCATATACATGTAGTTCAGCTTCTAGTATAACATTCCCCATCCGTATTGCTTATACTAACCTGGGACTTTGCAGGAATTAGATAGAAATCATTTTTCTTTCTTTAGGAGTTTGATCTCAATTCAATTCAATATTGTAATAGCTAAACATTAATGAAAATGTTATATTTTCAGCTCTTAGATAGAATGAATGAGCATTATAAATGTCATAAATTGCCTATTTTCCATACATTTTTTCTTTATTTCTCAAAATCTCACATTGGTGAAACACGAATGGCACGTGCACCATTTTGTAAGAGGTAAATCAATCCTAAGTTGATGATCCACATCAATGGCCATAGTCAAGGTATGGACAAAACTTAGTATTTTTATCTTTTACAAAATAACATCGGATCCACACTGGATCCATTTTTAAAATTCATCATATTTTCCTTAAATATTTTTTTTTCTTTCTTTTCTTTTATCAGAATTTAACTTAAAATTAACTCAAAATATATACCAATGGCCATAGTCAGGGTATATTGAGAGTTAATTTCATTTTAAATTCTATAAAAGCACCAAATGTGTTTCATTCTTCACCTGAATTTAAATGTAGATTATTATATAATATATTCAATGACCATAGTCAAGGATGTATTATATCTTCAATCTTATTTTAATTCATTTAAAGAATGGAATAGCTTTTCCAAATACTCAAAATCAAAAATTTAAATTCATTCATCATTTAGATAGATTTGCATCATATTTCTAAATTCTTTTTTTATAAAACCAAGTGATTCTTTCCTTCATCAAATCCTATTTATAAATTCAAATTCAACTCTATTTTCTCAAAAGGAGCCAATTTCAAGGTCCCATTTGACTTTGAAACTCCAGAATCATCTTGTATTTCAAAATTCCAAATTCTATCTCAAATTCAAAGTATAATTTAACTTTGAAAATTCATCTGTATATTCAAGATTCAGTTTCAAAATTTCATCTTCCAAATTCAATTGAAAATTCTGGTTCATCTTCTGAATTTCCGATTCAAACTTCAAAATCAAAGCCCAATTTGATTTCGAAATTCATATTCCAAATTCAAAATTCTCAAATCAAATCTTGGAGTTCCAAAATCCAAAGTTAAATCCTAAATCCGACTTGGATCCAGATTTCCAAGTATAAATCCCCACTCTTTGGATCTCAAACTTCAGATCCAAATCCATCTTAGGATCCAGAATCAAACTCCACAATTGGATCTCTAACTTCATATCCAAATCCATTCTAGGATCCAGAATCCGATCTCATCTGGGATCTCAGACTTCAGATCCAAATCCATCTTAGGATCCAGAGTCCAACTCTACCTTAGATCTCAGACTTCAGATCCAAATCCATCCTAGGATCCAGAATCCAATCTCATCTGGGATCTCAGACTTCAGATCCAAATCCATCTTAGGATCCAGAACCCAACTCCACATTGGATCTCAGATTTCAGATTCATTCCATTTCAGGATCCAGAACCTAAAAATCCATCTTAGATCCTAAAACCTTGGATCCCATTCTTTTTAGGATTCAGAATCAAATTCCAAATCTAGATTTTCCATTTTCGGATCTAATCCGAATTTCTAAAATCCATTTCCATTATTAAATACCATCTGATTTTCTCAGACTCATTCTATGATTCAAAGCCAATATCACTTTAAAATTTCATCTTCTTTCCCTAAAATCCATGATTAAATTCAAAGTCCATTTCTGAAAATTCATTTCCTTTTCATTTCAAAGCTTTAGATCATTCTTTCTCCAAGTCAAGATTCATTCTCCCAAAACTCTGATTTACTTCAAAAACTTAGAACTTCTCTGATCTATCCCAAGTTCTAAGTTAGATTCAATCATTCCTTCATTTCCTTCCCAAGTTCATCTCAGAATACTCGAAAATTTCCAAATCAATTTTCAAAAGGAGCATACATTTTTGCATTGCACAAGCATGATTCTTTGTGCATTTAGAGTTAGAATAAATTCTTAGATTATATTTAGGCAAAGCAAAAGGCATAGATTCGATCCTTGGTTCGATTACCCCTGGTAAAGGCGCCATGAACGGTCGAACCTCGTACCGACGAGCGAATCCCGTCTCTCCATTTTCCCGCATATTTTCAAAAACGGAGGCGAGTTATTTGCTAAATATTTTCAAATTAAGGTCAAATGAAACCGCGCAAAAGGATTCATCTTCTTTCTTTCTTTCTTCCTTTTCTCTTCTCTTTCTCTTTTCTTTCTTCTATTCTTCTCCCTTCAAAAAGGAGGAAAATAGAGGTTAGAAAAGGAAAAGAGAAGGAAGAGAAAGAAGCAAGAAAATAGGAAAAATTTTGCGATGATCACAGATTTGGCGACCGTGATGGGACCCGTCTTCGTCCGGTTGAATCTATGCCTTTGCTTTGCTTTTATATAATCTAAGTCTTTATTCTAACATATGTCAGCTACATTTTTTATGCAAACCTTAGGAGTCTAGACTCTGTCCTAAAGCTGACATCTTTATATATAGGACCTAAGTATGGTTTGGTAGGACCATATTGAGGAGAATATTCCATGTTCACATTAGACTTAAGTCTTAAATACAACTCTCCTCAATTTTAGGGATTGAATGCAAAATAATGTGTGCAAGTGTATGCTTCTTCTTATTTAAATCTATGTCTTTAGGACTTGCATTAGAGCCTTCTTATTTTTGCATGTTGATCATATTTTGAAAACATCCCTACCTATATTGTCCCGGTCTTCACGTTGCTGGGTTGTCTCACTGAACCATAGTTCGGGAGAGAGCCTCACAACTGGACCACTTATTTGGGTTCGCTCCCCCCTACCACGTACCTAAGGGCCATAGTCCGAGGTATATCGGTAGGTGCTCAAGGATGTTGGGAAGCCCTTACCTTAGAACCAGAGAAATATCTTATATGCCACGTACTTCGAGCTTCGGCTTGAGTATATCGGCATACCTTGATTGGAATCAGATGATCTGAACCATAGAGTTAGGATTAAGGTCCTACGAGCTATTTCAAATATTGCATATAGAGTCAGACTTCAGGGAGTGTTGTGTGCGCATCCTTGTTTGTGCAGCTATGATGTTTTCCTTGTGTTCTCCTATATCGACCTCTTTTAAAACCCTGGGTGTACTCTTTAAAACTTCCTCTATCCTCAAAAAACCCCAGGTGCATATTTTTTTTTTCTTTTCTTTTTTTTCTTCTTCTTTGCCTATATTCTTTTCCTCTTTTTATATGTCGAAACTTTTTCTTCAAAACCCTGGAAAGTCCTTTTCAAACCCCCTGTTCTTTTCAAAAAATTCCAGGATTAATGTTTGTCCCCTTCTTTCATCGAAAAGTCTATCCGTAAGTCCTGCATTCTACCTGACTCTCTTCCTCTTTTTGCCTCAGTATCACTCCGATGGCATCCGAATCTCCCGATGCTATCTTTCCTTGGGATCATGTCTTCTATCAAATAAGGGATGGAACCCGAGATCATCGGGTCATTCAGTCCCGTACCTTCTTCCCTCGGTGGTACTATTCTTGGTTCACCGCCTTCTCGCGTATGTTCCCAGACCACTTGGACGATTGTAGATTGGAGATGGCATCGGCAGTTGGCAAGCGAACCATCAACGACAGTCTGATTCAAGCTATGGCAGAGCGATGGAATCCGCGTACCTGCACGTTTTGGTTTCCATGGGGAGAGATGACTATGCTAATGGACGAGTTCAATAATATCATGGGATTGCCAGAACCAGCTGGTCAGCCAGATGATCCGGTCGAGCAACAATTTTTAATCAATGTCAAAGGGGTAGATGTTCGAGAAGCATTGGCCAGAGCTACAGAGAGCAGATCCTGGCCTCTCACAGAGATCAGCGGAAATCAGTTCATCGACCTGTTCGAACTCTACAACAAATATGGGGCCTACGAAGAAGTCGATACCTTATCTCGAGCAGCGAAAGAAAGGATCCAGCATGCCATGGTCCTATGCACAGTGGGGCTGACATTCTTTCAGGATGGTCAGAATTTCATCGATATCAGAGTCGCCCAGCTTTTTCGAAGATAGGGAAGCAAGCAGACCCGTCAGCTTTCAGTATCCATGGCAGCTCTAGCTTTTCTCTACAGAGGTTTAGCACGTTTCGCCCTCGGAGAGACCATTCTGGTGGAAGGATGCACATATGCCTTGCAGTCATGGTTCCTGTGACATGTACCAACAAAAGCCAGTTCTTTCAGATTCAACAGCAAGCAGCCGAAGTCAGCCATTCAGTGCCGAGCTTTGATCGAGAAACTGCATCAGGAGGAAATCGTTTGGGACTTCTCCGACAGAAGAGAGACCATTCCTCGCTACACCTATGCTCGTGACAAGCGTTACAAACTGCTCGGCCCGTTCTTCTGCATAGACTATCAGCCAGAGAGATGTCTCAGACAGTTTTCGCAGCGGCAGGTTCGTACCAACACTCGCTTTCCGACAGGTCGCATGCCAGAGTTCGATCTACGGTCAGATCAGTGGTCTGGAGCATACCACGTCGCCAAATACACTTGGGACTCCTTTATTCCTTTGTCTATATTTCCTGGTCCTAATGTATCATCAGAGTATCGAGAATGGTGGCAAATTGTCTGCCCACCTTCTCTTTGTATTTAAATTTCGTCATCAATGAAAATGCAAGCTTTTATTCTGATAAAAAGCCTTTTTTGGCCGAATCTTATTTTATTTCATATAGTTATGGATTCATCCCCAGCGATGAGACTCCTTTTTGTCTATTCTCGCCTAGGTCATAAGGCGCATTTTGTCACCATAAAAGGATGACGCAATCATTGCAAAAATTTGCCAAATTCCTTCCCTCATGTCTTTTTCTAAAAATCACATTTCCAAAAATTTCGTCCAAACCCTAATCATTCTTTTCACAATATTTAGCAGGAATCACTGGCATTGGCAAAATGGTCGTAACAAGGGCAGGAAAAGAAACAGTTCCTCAACACAGCGACAGCGAGGCCGAAGGGATAGATTCTCCCAAATCGGTCAGAGGACAAAATCAGAATCAAACAGATGATATCGATCCAGCCATGTATAATCTGTTTAAAAGAATGATGACCAAAATGATGGCTGAGCAGGCCGAGGCCAGTCAGAAAGAAGTTGTTCCAAAGAGAAAGCCTAAGAAGAAGGTCATGAAGAAGCCAGTCAGGATTGTTAGGAAGCAAGTACAGCCCGACACCACTTCTGAAGAAACAGAATCAGTTAAGGAATCAGAAGAAGAAGAGCAGCTTGTCTATCAGAATCCTCCACCGCAGTTTGCAAAGACCACTGCAGAGCCCGAATCAATCAACAAGCCCGTTCCAACTAATGACCCGATGCAGGAGCAAATGAAAGAAATGAATCGGGCCATCAAGGATATTCAAGCTAAAAGCAAGGGCAAGCAGACCTACTCCGGTGAAGACTTCTATCATGGTCTGGACGGGGATGACAATTTGGAGAATCTCCCTCGAAAATTTCTTAAATTCGATGGAACCAGTAACCCCAAGGCTCATTTGGCCACCTTTTATGCCGAGTGCGGCCGCTTCAGAAAAGATAATCGGAAGTTATTCATATGCTTTCCTCGCAGCCTTGAAGGGGTAGCGGCCAGGTGGTATGCAGACCACATTAATCCTATCGAACTACGAGAGTTCGATAAAGTTGTCAACTTATTCATTGAGCGCTTCATGTTTAATGTTGAAGCCTCACCAACCCTCAATCATCTGTACAATTTAAAACAGATGGAGAATGAGAAAGCCAGTGAGTTCATCCACAGGTGGAGGAGCACCTGTAACAGAATGAAGGTCCCCATCCCGGAGGAGCACGCCCTGCAGATTATTCTGAATAACTTTGCCCAGCCTTTGAGGAACCTCATTTCCACTTCACCTGCCAAGTCGTTCATCAAATTAATTGAGAGAGCCGAGTGGCTCGAGACCGGCCTAGACAATGGTCTATACGAAGGATATCCTTTTGTCAGAGGAAATCCTGATCAAAAGAAAAAGGCGCACGTCGCCTATGCCGCAGAATTGACAGATCAGGGCAGCAGTGGTTCCGGCAGAAAGAAGAACAAGAAGGGCCGCAACAAGAACTCAGGACATCCCAGTACCGAAAGGACAAACTCGGCAGCCCAGAAAGGAAAATTTGTTAAGCCCATCCAACCAGCGCCCCAGCCAGAAGCGAAGCAGCCAGAAAAGCCGAAGCACGAAGGTTGGAGTTATGATCGGGAATTCTCAGCCTTAGAACAGTCCCACGAAGACATCTTAGAATATATGATGTCGAAAGGAATGATTAAGCTCCCCAAGGTGGCAGATCCTCCTGTCGCTATGGGTAAATGGACTGACAAGTTCTGCAAGTTCCATCGGACTGTCGGACACGACACCGAACATTGCTTTGTTCTCAAGAACATCATTCAGGACTGTATTGACAAGAACATGTTAATTGAGGACGAGGATAAGCAGCAGCCAGAAATCTTGTCCAAACCATTCCCTAAGCATTCAACTTCGGTCATCTCAGAGCAAGCATTCGCTTTGCAAGACAGTATCCAACCATGTTCTAGACAGGACATTCAGGATCAACATCAGGTCCTAGTCCTTCGCCAGGCACAGTCATCCGTCAAGAGGGCGGATGTCACCCCATTTTCCAATGAATCAACAAAGGCAGCAACAGGAACTGCTAAAGTAGTCCCCAGGATCCCGAAGTGCTTTATCAAGGCAGCTTCGAAGAAAGAAGAGGCTTCAGGGTCAATTCAGAAGCCGATTACTGCATTATCCAACATCTCTATCTTGGACCTGACCCACGCTTCATCTGAGCACCAACAAGCGCTAGAAGATCTTCTCAGAAAGATCAAAGTCAAGCCTAGCACGACTCCGCAAGATATGGCTCAGATTGTCAATCAGGCCATGACAAATGCACCAATCACCTTTTCT
Source organism: Nuphar pumila (assembly GCF_984573655.1). Lineage (NCBI taxonomy): Eukaryota > Viridiplantae > Streptophyta > Magnoliopsida > Nymphaeales > Nymphaeaceae > Nuphar > Nuphar pumila. The sequence goes on along the minus strand of NC_143265.1, from coordinate 49,081,475 downwards.
GATGAGGATTTGCCAAAGCCTCATTCATTTCATAACAACGCCCTATACATAGTAGTGCGGACCAGGGGCATGACAGTCCCTCATGTGCTCGTCGATGGAGGCAGCAGCCTAAATATCTGTCCAGAGATGACGGCCAAGGCATTGGGCCTAAAAGAAGAGGAATACACCCCAGATCCGATCACTATCTACGATTTTGATAACCATGGACAAGACAGCCAAGGGGAAGATATTTCTTGAAATCTTCATCAACTATTTGGTGCATACTGTACTCTTCCATGTAGTGAATGTGCCACCTACATACAATCTGCTCCTCGGACGCACGTGGATTCACAACGCCAATGCGGTCCCATCAACCCTGCACCAGTGTATCAAATGGTCGAAGGGGGGCATGATCACTACGGTCCTAGGAGAGGATCCGGAAGAACGACTCCCACAGCTGATGATTCCCCGTCCCACTTTCACTGCCGACATCCCGAGCATTAGGGAAGTCGACGAGATCAATCTGAGTGAAAGCCTGGATATGCTGAATCTGAAGGAAATCCAGCCAACAGAAAATGTCACTGCAGTTGTTCAGTGGCAGGGACCTCGCTTCTTCAAGCTAGGAGGACGCCTCGATTGCACCTCAATTAAAGATCACCCTCTGTTTCCTCGATTCTCAAAATCGAGGAAAGGATTTGATCTTCTGATGAAGCATGGGTATCAGCCCTTCAGGGGCCTAGGCAAAAATGAAGACGGCATTCTGGAGCCGATCATCCCTGTTCAGCATGTCACCGGCACAGGCTTGGGTTTCACAGGTCAGTCATCCGGCAGAAAGACCATCTTCGTCAAGGGAGCTCAGTAATGAAGACAATGCCAGTGTTTTCTGTTCTCTTTCCTTTTTGTCATCTTGTAAGGGCAAGATCCGCCCCAATTTCTTTCCTTGTCTCAAACAGTCGTTTATAAATATCAAAGTTTACTTAATCAATGAAAAGTTTGTTTGCTCTGTTCATCTTGGTGTACACAAATTCTCTGCTTATATCCTTATCTATGTTGTCATTCTCTATCTCTGTACAAAAGGCTATTTTTCAGATATTTCCCCTTTTTCTCAAAAGCCTCCTTTTCACTTACAGGATTGCCGTGATCATGGCTCCTAAATCATTCAAAAAGCTCGTTATCAATACCAACCTTTTTCAAAATAAACCAGCCAAAGCGTACAAAGCGAAGGCAGGGGCAGAAGTCAGCAAAATGACAGAGCAGATTGAGGAGTTGGCAGAATTCGACTCGACAATTCAAGATTTGCCAGAATTTGCCAGCATTCAGAAGCAGGATGAACCATCGCCATTGGTTCAGGATCCAACAGAGGATGTCAATATTGGTTCAGAAGATGATCCAAGAATCCTCAAAATTGGTTCTAGTCTAAGTTTTGATGAGAAGGAAAGGCTCATCTACTTCCTCAAACAGCATCAGGAAGTCTTCGCTTGGACTTATGAGGATATGCCAGGTTTAGACTCCAAGTTAGTCGAGCATCGCCTTGTGTTGAAGCCAGATTGCAAACCAATCAAGCAGAAACTCAGAAAAATGGATCCTCGAGTAGCACCACAAGTTAAAGAAGGACTTGAGGAGTTGTTAAAGGCAGGATTCATTCGGACCATTGAGTATCCAGACTGGTTGGCAAACATTGTGGCAGTCCCCAAAAAGAATGGCAAAGTTCGGATTTGTATTGACTTTAGAGATCTGAACAAAGCAACCCCAAAGGATGATTATCCACTCCCCAACATCGATCTTCTGATCGATAGCACGGCAGGCCATGCCATGTTCTCCTTCATGGATGGATACTCAGGCTACAATCAAATCAAGTTGGCCGCTCATGACCAATCCAAGACTTCCTTCACCACGCCTTGGGGTACCTTTTGCTATACAGTCATGCCGTTTGGACTCAAAAACGCAGAGGCAACCTATCAGAGGGCTATGGCAGTAATCTTTCATGATCAGATGCACAAGAACATGGATGCCTACGTGGATGACATCCTGGTCAAATCTAAAGAAGGCGAGGATCATCTCGATGCTCTCAGCCCAGTCTTTGAAAGACTTATCCTCTATATGTTGAGATTCAATCCGCAGAAATGTGTCTTCGGGGTAGAGTCAGGCAAGCTGCTTGGCTACATGATCAGCAAGAAAGGCATAGAGGTGGATCCTGCCAAAGCAAAGGCAATCATTGACATGCCGCCTCCCACCAACCTCAAAGAATTAAGAAGCCTTCAGGGGCGCATTCAGTCTATTCGATGTTTCATCTCAAACTTGGCCATGAGATGCGAGCCCTTCAATCACTTGCTAAGAAAAGAAGTGAAATTTGAATGGGGACCAGAATGTCAACTCTCATTTGAGCACATCAAGCAGTATCTCCTCAATCCACCTGTTCTGAAGCCACCCAAACTTGGAAAGCCACTGCTCTTATATATTTCTGTCAACCATAATGCTTGTGGCAGATTTCTTGCGCAGTATGAGGAAGGCAGCCGGATAGAGCATGCCATCTACTACATCAGCAAGACTTTCATTGATTATGAAAAGAGATATTCTCAGATGGAGAAAACATGTCTAGCCTTAGTGTGGATGTGTCAGAAACTGAGACATTATCTAATGGCGTCAGAAGTCAAGATCCTGTCGAGACTCAACCCTCTCAAATACATCCTTGAGTAGCCTTTTCTTACAAGACGGATTGCGAAATGGCAAGTCCTCCTGATGCAATATGATTTGGAATACGTTTCTTAGAAATCGGTCAAGGGTCAGTCCATCGCAGATCAGTTAGCAGAATTCCCGTTGACAGAAGAAATCAAAGCAGAAGATGATTTTCCTGACGATCGCATCTGCAGTATTCAGGAATCTCCACTCTGGACTCTATTCTTTGATGGAGCCAGAAATATGTCTGGTATAGAAATTGGGATCTTGTTAATCACTCCTGAAAAGGAGATGCTCCCTTATTCCCTCAAGCTCAATTTCCAATGTACTCACAACATGGCTGAGTATGAAGCTCTAATACAAGGCCTCAAAATTTTGCACGACTTTGATGTCAAGAGAGTACACGCCTTCGGCGACTCATTACTTGTTATCAGCCAAGTTAATGCTGAATGGCAAGTCAAGGATTCAAAGTTAATCCCTTATCAGAAGATTGCCTTAGCTCTCATAGGCAACTTTGAAGAATTTCAGCTCAATCATGTCAAGAGGGAATACAATCACATAGCCGATGGTTTAGCCTGCTTAGGCTCTATTTTGTCTTTTAAAGACAGTGAATCCTGTCGTTCCTTCGAGATCGGCAGACTTGATCAACCTGCCTACATTCCAGTTGAGCAAGTGAACCAGGCTGCTCAGAAAGAAAAGCCTTGGTATCAAGACATCAAAAACTTTATTGAAACCGGTGAGTTTCCAGCAGAAATGCCAAGAAAGGAGCAACATGCGATTCAACGCATGCCAGTCCGCTATTTTATCCTTGCCAATACTCTCTACCGTCGTGGGTTCAGTTCTGAGTATGCCAGATGCTTAGACAAAGACGAAGCCATGGAAGTTATCCAAGAGGCACACGAAGGAATTTGTGGCGGCCACGTCGGCTACCAAACACTCGTCAAGCAGATTATCCATGCAGGATATTATTGGAAAACCATGCAGCAAGATTGCCATCAATTTGTAAGGAAATGCATCAAGTGTCAGATGCACGCGCCTTCCATTCATGCGCCAGCTGCATACTTGTAATCCGTGGTCTCTCCTTGGCCCTTTTCGATGTGGGCCTTCGACGTAGTTGGTCCAATTACTCCTTCTGCATCAAATGGTCACAAATACTTCCTCGCAGCTACGGAATACTTCACCAAATGGGTCGAGGTTGTAACTCTGCGAACAGTAGAAGGCCGACATGTAGTTTCATTTATTCATAAAAATCTTCTCTGTCGCTTCGGCATCCCACATGACATTGTGTCAGATAATGGCAGCCATTTCAAGAATGAGAAGATGAAAACCTTCTGCTCGAAGTTCGGGATTCATCATCACTTCTCAGCTCCTTACTATCCCCAAGGGAATGGCCAGGCTGAGGCCACCAACAAGATTTTGATCCGCATTCTGGAAAGAACAGTGGAAACAGGCCGTGATTGGCACGAGAAGATGCATGATGCACTTTGAGCGTACCGAACCACCATTCGAACCCCAACAAATGCTACGCCTTCAGAGCTTGTTTATGGAACAGAGGTGGTGTTACCTCTACATGTTCAGAAGCCCGCACTCAAGTTTGCGTCGCTCATTCAACTTCCACTTGATCAGTATCAACAGCAGAGATTGGTACAACTTGATCTTTTAGACGAGAAAAGACTCAAGGCAGCAGAGCACGCACAAGCCTATCGTCGAAGGATAGCTAGGCACTACGCCAAATCGGTCATTGAGAGAAGATTTCGAGTTAATGATCTTGTGCTTAGATCGACAGCTCATCTCAAGCATCGGCCGAAGGGCAAGTGGTCACCCAATTGGGAAGGCCCTTATGTGGTCAAGGAAGCATTGCCCCGCAATTCCTATCGTCTGATCAATGCAGATGGAGCGGAATTGCCAGATCCTATTAATGCTTTACATTTGAAGAGATTTTACACTTAAAATCCTAGCCTTTTGTACTCTTCAGAAGAATCTCTCTCAATAAAGCAACAATTTTTCTATTAAATTCTCATATCTTCTCCCTGATACTGGGACATTTTTTATTTATTTATTTTGATCTATACATGTCTTCCTTCGTCATATGCAGGCAGGATTAGACGAACTCTCTTTCTGAAAAACTTGTCAATCTTTCAGTTGATCTATTTTTTAATTACATCTACTTCATTTTCTGATTTAATTGAATTTTTATCAATTTGTTATCCATTTTATCATTTTGTCAAGTTTTTTTTTATTGAGTTTTTATCAAACTTTTAAAATTTTATCGATCTTTTATTTCGCATCCCTCTCAGGTTAAGGGTTAAAACCTGAACTACTTCCCATAAACTCTTCAATTCATATTAATCTTTTATTCATTCTCCTCCAGGATAAAGGAAAAATCCTGAAGTCATCAAAATTCAGACCATCTTAGGTCAAGAATCTTGAATAAATCTTTGTAATCGGCGGAACCTATTCACGCCTTTTGTCAATCCTTTCAATCCAACTCCTGGATAGGAATTATCTCCTTTTTCATCTGGGTTCCGATTCAGATTTTTCTTATTGTATATTCTCATTTTTGAAGTTCCAAGTTCCGACTTGAACTTCCTTTTGAATCCAACGCTCGTGTTGGACAATTCTCTGTTTTGAGAATTCGAGTTTTCAAACCCGATTCTCACTTCCTTTCTTATATTTAAAAAAACCGGGTTCCGACTCGGGTTTTCCTTCTTGTATATTCTCATTTTTGAAGTTTCAAGTTCTGACTTGAACTTCCTTTTGAATCCAACTCTCGTGTTGAACAATTCTTTGTTTTGAGAATTCGAGTTTTCAAACCCGATTCTCACTTCCTTGCTTGTATTTAAAAACCGGGTTCCGACTCAGATTTTCCTTCTTGTATATTCTCATTTTTGAAGTTTCAAGTTCCGACTTGAACTTCCTTTTGAATCCAATGCTCGTATTGGACAAGTTATTGTGAATCCGAGTTTTCATTCATCATTTCCCCTTCAGGATAAGGGATAATCCTGAAATACCGGCAATCATTCTCGCTTAATTCTCAAGTATCTTTGAATGTCGGTCTCATTTTCAAATTCTCCTATTAAACCATCCAGTGCTCATACTGGTGTGCGTTTTTCAAAACCCAGCGCTCGTACTGGGGCTTTCTTTTTGAAATCCAGTGCTCGTGCTGGTACATCTAGCGCTCGTGCTAGTGTTGGGCTGACTAATCAGTCAGCCATCCAGGTTCAGCCTTTGTGCTAACCAAACATCATCATTTCAAACTATAAATTCTCAATTTCAACCTTCGGGTTATCATTTCATCAAAAATCAATCTTTTCTTGCGAAGGACCCTCTTCAAGGAGAGTTCGAGGGAGCTCGTTCTTTTCGCATGCAACCATCTTTTGTTCGCAAGGACCCTCTTCCAGGGAGAGTTTGAAGGGACTCGTTTTCTTCGCGAACAGTTTGCAAAACGACAACCAACTTTACACAAGAGAACCCTTTTTCCAGGGAGAGCTTCGACGGAAGCTCGTTTCTGTTGTGGCCCTCGTTTTATCATCTTTGGCCAACCCCTTCACAGAGGACCCTCTTCTAGGGAGAGTGTAATGGACTCGTTCCTCTGTGATACTTTCAACTTTGTTTTTCGGCCACCTTTCCATAAGAGAAGCCTAGAGATAGGGAGTTTTGACGAAAACTTAATTTCTCTTCGAAAGTTCCGTTTTGCAAACACCTCCTCTTTCAGGGAAGAGAGGAGTATTTCCAACTTCCCATTCAGGTAAGGGCTTAAGCCTGAGTCTCTCTTTTTGGGGAAAAAGAGAGGAGAATTTTGTCATGGATGTGTCAGCTCGATGTCAAGCGACCTTCGTCAAGGTTTTTTTAGAATACGTTGCCAATTTGCTATCAAAAGTCATTGTTGATCTCAAAATTTTCATCGCACAAAAGAATTATCTCAAGCTACCTTCAGTATCATTTTCAAAAGAGCAAGACTCTTGCGAAATAAGAGCTAAATTCAAGCTTATTCTGTTGGTCAACCTAGAGGATGAAGAAAAATCTTCGATATGATCGGCAGAGGAAAATTCAATGATGTTGAAAAGCCATGAGTGAGCTGATATTGATCATAGCTATGACGCATGCTTAAAGAGTATTCTTTTGCAGTAAGACAGTGGAAATATCCTGGGCAGTAAAAAGAACCTACCCAATCCATATATCCTCAGTCATCCAGGTTAAGCTGCAATCAAATATCCGCAAAAGGGATCTCTCAATTGTCGTCAAGATGAAGGTGAATTAAGCGAGTGGACCCCCGGGGCCAAAGAAGATTTGAAACATCTCCAAGATGACGGAGTTTGCGACAGATCCTTCCAGGGAAAGTTCGGATCACCGTCGAGATGAAGGCGGATGCGATGGACCTACCGACAAAGCCTAAAAGATATTTGATTTCTGCTATCATTTAGAGATTTCAACCCAAGGACCAATGTCATAATTCCTGAGAAAGAAAAAGAAGGATCGGAACATCTCCAAGATAAAGGAGTTTGTGACGTACCCTTCCTCGAAAAAGAGAGAAAAGTCAGGACATCTCCAAAATGAAGGAGGATGTAAAAGAACCCAGAAAAGATCCATGGTTTAAAAAGAGTGCAAACAGATCGTCATGGGAAATGCCCAGGATATCAAACTGCCCGAAACTGTCAAGAATCATCTTTATCTATGTGAAATTCTTTATCAATGTCTTTTCACTTAATTGCTTTTATGAAGCTAAGAATGTTTCCTCTTCTTTTCATATTAGGGAAATTGATATCTTCCTTGAGGAAACTCAACAGCAACAAATTTGAATTTTAGATCTCAAAATCTACAGAGTTAGCCCAATTGAAGCTAATACTCTAGGTAGAAAGAGGTGATATCTTCACACATGAGCACAATTCAATCATTCTGAATCAACTACAATTTTTGGCATTTTATTGGCAATATTTTCTAATTATCCCAACATGAAGTGTGAACTTGAGATCGTTTTGACGTATCCTGACGTCATCACTCCTTAGGACTGAAAAGTCCTTTCCTTCCGGCTAATCTGAGCGCTCTCAGATTCGCACACTTCCCTGTGCTCCCCACTGTCCCGCCATAGACAGTTCCCGCTCAAGATAAGGGTTAAACCTGAACTTTTTGCAAAAGATCTGTTATTGTCAAAAGCTATTTTCAGTCCCAGCAATGAGGCGCCCAAGAACAACCCCTTTTCAAGCTTTAGGGACCCCCATTTTTATCCTTTTGCAACAACCCCTCTTGGATTTGTTGTGCAAAGTCTAGAGGCCCATCACAGTTTTCCTCGCTCCTCGAGGATTCTGTATCCAATCAAGCTAAGGATTAAACCTGTTACCTCGCCCCTCGAGGTACAAACCCAGACCTTCTGCGAGAGGTCGTCTGTTTTTAGAAAGCTGATTTTTTTTTTAGTCTCAGCAATGAGGCGCCCAAGATCATCCTCTTTCCAAGCTTTAGGGAATCCCTTGTTTTTCTCTTCTCGCAAAACCCCTTCTGGATTTGTTCGTCCAAATTCCGAAGGCCCCATCATGGTTTCTTCATCCGAGGATTCCGTATTATTGTCCCTTTCAGGTTAAGGGTTAAGCCTGAACCTCGCTCCATGAGGTATCTTCCGTTCAGGTTAGGGTTAAACCTGAGTCCCATTTCCGACTAGATATCCTTTCTAGTCCCATCACGGTTTCTCCATTCAAAGATTCTGCATCATCTCCCACTCAGGTCAAGGGTTAAACCTGAATCTCGCCTCGGCGATGCATTTGTTGTCCCATCACGGTTTCTTCACTCAAAGATTCTGTATGGTCGTTCCTCTCAGGATAAGGGTGAAGCCTGAACCTCGCTCTGCGAGTTACCTTCCTTTCAGGTTTGGGTTAAACCTGAGCCTCGCTTAGACGAGGTAATTCTTCCCGTCCCATCATGGTTTTTCCCACAAAAGAATCCATGTTCTGTATATCCATCCAGGAAAGGATCATGTTTTAAATTTCATCTCACAAGGCATTTCTATCAAAAATGTCCCATCGAGGTCCGTTTATATTTCCTTTCCCCCATCCAAATTATCTTGATCTATCTTCGTCCCATCCAGGTTAAGGGCTAAACCTGAGTCATTCCAAAGGGCTGATCTTATCTCACCCATGAAACTTGATCAAAATTCTTATCTCTCACCATCCCTGGAATTTTCACCCAAAGTCCCATCACGATTTCCTCATTTCTATCATTCAGTCGTATCATTGTCGAGGATTTCATCCCCCCAGGACCGTTCAGGATAAGGTCTTAAGCCTGAAAAGTCATGTTTTAAAAATAAATTCTTCCACACTTAGTTCAGATCGGCTGACTGAGGCATTTTTCAAAATTTGGAGTGTTTCTTTGCCACCAAGCTCGGCTTTCAACCGGCTTAGTAGCAAAGAGGGGCATCTGTGAACACCCCAAATTTTTTAAAATGTTGTAAATATCCTCTTTCTGCCCTTTGTCCCCATTTTCTGGGTAATTGAGTCAGTTTTAAATCTAAATCCCCTTTTGTTTCTCAAAATTTGGTTGAAATTAAATTCATTTTCCATATCTGACTCAATTTCGGATCCGGATCCATTATCAAAATCCAAATCTGAGCTTCATTATCCAATTTTAAATTAAATTCTCAAAATTACCAAAATAATCTTTTGCAAAGCTCAGACACTTCGTCCGGTATCCGTTTGGATCCATCGAGTTGTATTTTTCGATTCGAGGTTTAAAAACTCGAACATTTCCTCAAAACCTGGGTCCAAACCCCTTTTTCTGAAGAGATCTTCCCCAAGATGGCCCGAAATTCTTGAGAAAACATTTTTTAATATTTCTTAGAAAAATACAAAAATTTAGTGTTTTAAATCTTAGTTTTTCTATTACAAAAATACAAAAAATGAAAAAAAATATAAAAAATTAGTTTTAATCCTTGTTTTCTTTAGGATTTTATTCTAAAAATACAAAAAATTGGAAAAATCATGCAAAAAAATCAAAGAAATTAGGAAAAACTACGTGGTTTTTGGAAAAAAAAAACTTTTCCGAAAAACTCACCTTTTAACCACCTTTTTAGGAAAACTTGAAAAGAAAAACCACCTCCTTGAAAAATCCCGAAAAGAGCCCCCTTTTTGTCATAAATATTTTTAACCCAAAAAGGGGCTCGGGGAAAAGTTTTTTTTTTTAGGGGTTTTGAGAACCCCTAGCGAGAAAGGGTCGGAGGTCCAGGGGCGGCGTCTTTCTGCCCTCTTCCAGAAGTTTCTTCCCATCCCCCGCACTCTCCTCATTGCAAACTCCATAGTGATGGCCCCAGCACCGTCGATGGCCAACGGCCTCACAGGCCTTCCCCTCCAATCCCCTTCGTTTATCATCAACAACATCGCACGCCAACAGGTGCGTTCACCTTCATCTACCCTCCGATCATCACCTTCCAGGGATGACCGTCGATCCCTAACCTCCCCTCTCTCTCGATATTTCTTCCGTCCCTATATAAACAGAGCCAGGGGAGTGAAAAAGGGGGAGGAACCCATTGGCATCCGTTACAACCCATTTTCATTGGCCTTTCTGCTGGAGTTGTTCTTCTCATCCATCATCCTCGCATCAGTGGGTATCGCCGACCTGCCTATCGCAGACTCGTGGATACCCACTGCAACAACAAACATTGCCTCTGTTTAAATGCTCACTGCATTGTCAGGCTATATTGCATAACTTTATCTCTGGTTTTAACGCTTGGGTTATGTCTTCTTTTGATGCTTTTTCTGCTATATGGCATGAAATTTATTGTTCATTATATTTCCTCCATCATATAGCCACTTTAGCACCGATTGTCTCAAAATAAAAGATGGCCTCTGCAAGTAATACCCTATCTGACCCGGCGTCGGATCGTTTTTTTTTATCTGTTGTGACCCCTCCTTTGCTTTCATATTTTTGATAATGTTGTTATTCTCACTAATCACCTAGTAACATTTAAAAGTGGGGTTAATACGAGTCAGATAGATTTTTTCCTACTTAGAAAGAGAGATAGGGGTTGTTGCATCGATTGTAAGGTTATACCAAGAGAAAGTGTAGCTACACAACATAGAGTCTTAATTTTAGATCTTAGAATTAGACAATGCCGCAAAAGGGATAGACATAGGATAGATCCTAGAATTAAGTGGTGGGCACTGAAAGGAGCTAAACAAGGAATGTTTGTAGAGCAGGTAGTTAAGGAAGTTGATTGGTGTCTCGAGGAGGATTCAGAATCAATGTGGAATAAGATAGCGGGTGGTATGAGAAAAGTAGCTAAGGAGGTATTGGGTGAGTCTAAAGGCGGTGCACCACTAGGTAAGGATACATCATGGTGGAACGAGGATGTCAAATTAGCTATTAAGGTTAAAAGAGAGTGTTATAGAAATCTAAGTAAGAGTCGTGATAATGAGAATTTGGAGAAGTATATGATAGCAAAGAAGGAAGCTAAAAAAGTTGTTCGAAACGCGAGGGCTAAGGTATATAAGGAGGTTTATGACAAGTTGGATACCAAAGAAGGCGAGAAGGATATTTATAGGCTTGCAAAGATGAGAGATAGGAAATCGAAGGATTTGGGTATGGTTAGATGTATCAAAGATGAAACGCAAAGGGTTTTAGTCAAAGATGAGGAGATTAAGGAGAGATGGAAAGATTATTTTGATAAGCTATTTAATGATAGTCATGCTCAAGATCTTGGAGACTTCTCCATTCCTTTTCATGAGATAAATCGTGACTTCATGCGCAAGATTCAAAAGAAAGAAATTGCAGAGGCTTTGAAGAAAATGAAATCAAGAAGGGCAGTTGGCCCATATGGTATACCTATCGAGGCTTGGAAATGCTTGGGAGAGAAAGGTTTAGAATGGTTGACAAATCTTTTTAACTTGATTTGGTGAACAAATAAGATGCCTAATGAGTGGAGGAAGAGTACTTTGGTGCCTTTATATAAGAATAAGGGTGATATACAAGATTGCACAAACTATCGTGGTATAAAACTCATGAGTCATACTATGAAACTTTGGGAGAGGGTGATTGAGTCTAGGTTGAGGAAGGTTGTCATGATATCGGAGAATCAATTTGGTTTTATGCCTGGAAGATCAACTATGGAAGCTATACATCTTCTTAGACAACTTATTGAAAGATATAGAGAGAGGAACAAAGATTTGCATATGGTTTTTATTGATTTACAGAAGGCATACGATAGAGTACCTAGGGACGTTCTCTGGTGGACAATGATGAAGAAAGGTGTTTCTCTCAAGTACATTAGTATAATTAAAGATATGTATGAAGGAGTAGTAACCAATGTCCGCACTTGTGGAGGGGTGACAACCAATTTTCCGATAACGATTGGGTTACATCAAGGATCTGCTTTAAGCCCTTTCCTATTTGCGATAGTGATGGATGAGCTTACGAGATCAATTCAAGAAAATGTACCGTGGTGTATGTTGTTTGCTGATGATATTGTTTTGATTGATGAGTCTAGAGCTGGGGTTAATGCTAAGTTAGAATTATGGAGACAGACATTGGAAGCTAGAGGTTTTAAGTTGAGTAAGAGTACGACTGAATATATGGAATGTCGGTTTAGTAAGCAACGAAGTAGTGATGGGAGTGTAGTGAAGCTTGGTGAGCAAGATATACCGGTGAATGATTATTTCAAATATTTGGGATCCATCATTCAAAAGTATGGAGAAATTGATGGAGATGTAAATCATAGGATAAAGGTTGGGTGGATGAAATGGAAAAGTGCTACTGGAGTGCTGTGCGATCGTAGAATGCCATTGCGGTTGAAGGGAAAGTTTTATAGAACGACTATTAGACCCGCTTTACTATATGGTACGGAATGTTGGGCTGCCAAGAGACATCATATTCAAAAAATGAGTGTAGCTGAGATGCGGATGCTTAGATGGATGTGTGGAAATACAATAAAAGATAAGATTCGGAACGAAGAGATACGTAAGAAGGTAGGTGTTGCACCCATTGAAAATAAGATGCGAGAGAATCGTTTACGGTGGTTTGGACATATTCGGCGAAGGCCTAATGATGCTCCAGTTAGAAGGTTGGAGAAATGGGAAAATATATTAGTTAAAAGAGGTCGGGGTAGGCCTAGGAAGACTTGGATGAAGATGATAGGAAAGGATATGAATGCTTTGAACCTCACCGAGGACATGGCGTTGGATAGAAATGATTGGAGGAAAAGGATTCATGTGGAAGACCCAAAATGAATTTCTTTTTTTGGTTCATATCGCTGACCCCAATTGTTTTGGGATGAAGGCGTAGTTGTTGTTGTTGTTGTTGTTGTTGTTATTCTCACTAAGGTTGTTGTTGCGTATTTTGTCCCTCTCTCTTTCTTCTTTTCGATCTCCAGCAACATGCATTAACGATTGCAGGTCACACTAACGTTCAATACCATTACGGCTTGCCTTCTTTGTGAATTCCTGTAACTTTATTCATTACGTATGGTTTATTTTTATCATGTTTTGCCTCCCCTGTTTAGTGAATTTTGGGTTATTTATGCTTTCAGCTCTGCAGATTCAATGTAAAGTTCTTCTACGAGTAATAGATTCCCTTGCATCCGTATCTTTTCTTAAATTGTTTAGAACATTTTTTTTTTTACCATGAGAGATGCCTAAGTCATGTCTCGATTTCATAAGAATGTTTGGGTAAGAGCCGTTGTTGATGCTTGAAATGGAGTCTCCATTAAAGATATTCAAATGGATATTCTGTCAGAATTCCATGAAAGGGGTTAAGTAAATGCCTCTGTTCTATGGAGATATTTATTTTTCATGAAGATGTCTGAGTAAATGATCCTAATCAGGCTATTATAATGATAAAATCGAATACTCATGTTCGATGTTTTGAGTATCTCTTACATTGCCATTGATGCATATTCACTTTTCCCTTTTCTTTTCATTATATCATGCCCTGGGTATCATGGTATGCGTATTTCAAACTGATACATACAGTATTATCCATCTGTTTCTTTTAGTTTCACTTCCACTTTATTCTCTCTAGCATCAATATACCAATCCCGTGACTCCTATGGATGTCGACATTTTTTTTATCACCGTACTGGACCAGCCTCCCAAGATCGGATATGATATACTACAAAAGCTTTAGAAGTGACTGACGCATTCCCTTGATGGTCTTATGGGATCTCTTGCTGTCTTGAGTCGACCTGTGGGGATTGGTTCGGCTGCCGATAGATCAATGATACCTCAACAGCCTCTGAACCAGGAAAGTATCAGTTTTGCTCAGGTAAGGGATGGACGAAAATGTCAAGAATGATGATTGTCCCCATTCGGCCGCGGCAATAGTCCAGCTTCAGATCCTACAGAAACAGTCCATTCGGTTCTTGGTTATAGCTCATAGCTTGCCTGCACCGCATTAAGACTTATTTATTAATATCATTGAAATTCATCTTGCTAATACTACTACAAATTGATTTCTGATCGGGTGCATGTCTGTTCATGACAGGTTATCAATGACTCACAAACAATATCAGCCTACAACAGGTTTGAAAATTTCCTTTCCAGTGTCCATTCTTCTCTTTGTTGTTAACTTCCTGACCTAATTTCTGTTTAGAAATTGCCATAAGGCCATGGTGATTTTTTTTAAAAAAAACTCAGTCATCTCACGAAACTGGATTTGTGTTCTTATAATCTATGTAGACCATCTTGTAAAATTTCAGATCTGTATAGATTAGTGCTATGTTGGCTTAACTCTATGACATCTGTTGGGTATAATCAATTCACAAGTAGCCGAATGCTTCGATATAGAAATACAAAATTTCTCTTCAAATAATAGTTACATTAAAACCAAATCAAGAAATTCTGGGATGTGGATCCAATCCACGAGAGTCCCGCCGGAGAGTGACATTCTGAAATTGTCACCAATATTGACACTAAGTCATCAGGGTCTTCCTTCAGTCTATGATCACGCCATCGGCCCTGGGAAAGGCTGAGATGTTTGCATCCAAAAAGGAGGGGAGAAAGGTCCTCATTTTGATGATTACATAGTCATAAAAACTTTGGTTGGATAGATTGTGAGACAGTAACTCCATTAAGTTACAGCATATAACCCGCCATTAGAGATACTCATGAGTATATCATATATTCGGGTATATTGATATCCGACGTCTTCTTATTGTTTGTATTTTCATTACATTGCACTAATAGCATCATGCCCGTCATTTTTCTTTTCTACCAGCACTCTTAGGCATCTCAACAACACCCCGTTGTTTCCCATTGCACAGTCCCCTGCATCTTACCCATAACATCCATATGTTCACACTTCTTGTAAAATACACTCAGCCTGCTGTAGATATTGTATATATCTCCAGTCATCTTCACAATTTGATTATTCTTAGCACAAGCATTTTCGCCATTTTACACCACAATCATCTCATCACTTGCTTTGCTGTAAATACCCTGTCACTAACCCCTCTTCGGCCACCTGTTGCAAACACATAAACAGTACCCGCATGCTCACCTTTAGCAACAATACTCAGTGCATAGGTTATCACGGCCTATATCTCTTTGCATTATTCAGCCCCATTTGGATCGCTATTTTGGCATCCTGCTGCAATATTGACTGAGCCCCTTTTTTTTTTGGGAAAGGCTCTGGTTCATCAGCTCATAATCGGTGTTTGATTTGTTGTAAACTATATGAATTTTGATTTAGTTTCAGCCTACACCATTACATGCACCTCCTCATGTAGGTTTTCATTGGGCTCAAAGATTAACATGTGTATATTTCCAATGATAGTATAGGTAGGTAGGACCACATTTATTTTTCCCATCAACTTAGAATGCCATTCATGCATCTCAAATGTACACATTCCATCTTGTCCCTTAATCATATACATGTAGTTCAGCTTCTAGTATAACATTCCCCATCCGTATTGCTTATACTAACCTGGGACTTTGCAGGAATTAGATAGAAATCATTTTTCTTTCTTTAGGAGTTTGATCTCAATTCAATTCAATATTGTAATAGCTAAACATTAATGAAAATGTTATATTTTCAGCTCTTAGATAGAATGAATGAGCATTATAAATGTCATAAATTGCCTATTTTCCATACATTTTTCCTTTATTTCTCAAAATCTCACATTGGTGAAACACGAATGGCACGTGCACCATTTTTTAAGAGGTAAATCAATCCTAAGTTGATGATCCACATCAATGGCCATAGTCAAGGTATGGACAAAACTTAGTATTTTTATCTTTTACAAAATAACATCGGATCCACACTGGATCCATTTTCAAAATTCATCATATTTTCCTTAAATATTTTTTTTTTCTTTCTTTTCTTTTATCAGAATTTAACTTAAAATTAACTCAAAATATATACCAATGGCCATAGTCAGGGTATATTGAGAGTTAATTTCATTTTAAATTCTATAAAAGCACCAAATGTGTTTCATTCTTCACCTGAATTTAAATGTAGATTATTATATAATACATTCAATGACCATAGTCAAGGATGTATTATATCTTCAATCTTCTTTTCATTCATTTAAAGAATGGAATAGCTTTTCCAAATACTCAAAATCAAAAATTTAAATTCATTCATCATTTAGATAGATTTGCATCATATTTCTAAATTCTTTTTTTATAAAACCAAGTGATTCTTTCCTTCATCAAATCCTATTTATAAATTCAAATTCAACTCTATTTTCTCAAAAGGAGCCAATTTCAAGGTCCCATTTGACTTTGAAACTCCAGAATCATCTTGTATTTCAAAATTCCAAATTCTATCTCAAATTCAAAGTATAATTTAACTTTGAAAATTCATCTGTATATTCAAGATTCAGTTTCAAATTTTCATCTTCCAAATTCAATTGAAAATTCTGGTTCATCTTCTGAATTTCCGATTCAAACTTCAAAATCAAAGCCCAATTTGATTTCGAAATTCATATTCCAAATTCAAAATTCTCAAATCAAATCTTGGAGTTCCAAAATCCAAAGTTAAATCCTAAATCCGACTTGGATCCAGATTTCCAAGTATAAATCCCCACTCTTTGGATCTCAAACTTTAGATCCAAATCCATCTTAGGATCCAGAATCAAACTCCACAATTGGATCTCTGACTTCAGATCCAAATCCATTCTAGGATCCAGAATCCGATCTCATCTGGGATCTCAGACTTCAGATCCAAATCCATCTTAGGATCCAGAGTCCAACTCTACCTTGGATCTCAGACTTCAGATCCAAATCCATCCTAGGATCCAGAATCCAATCTCATCTGGGATCTCAGACTTCAGATCCAAATCCATCTTAGGATCCAGAACCCAACTCCACATTGGATCTCAGATTTTAGATTCATTCCATTTCAGGATCCAGAACCTAAAAATCCATCTTAGATCCTAAAACCTTGGATCCCATTCTTTTTAGGATTCAGAATCAAATTCCAAATCTAGATTTTCCATTTTCGGATCTAATCCGAATTTCTAAAATCCATTTCCATTATTAAATACCATCTGATTTTCTCAGACCCATTCTATGATTCAAAGCCAATATCACTTTAAAATTTCATCTTCTTTCCCTAAAATCCATGATTGAATTCAAAGTCCATTTCTGAAAATTCATTTCCTTTTCATTTCAAAGCTTTAGATCATTCTTTCTCCAAGTCAAGATTCATTCTCCCAAAACTCTGATTTACTTCAAAAACTTAGAACTTCTCTGATCTATCCCAAGTTCTAAGTTAGATTCAATCATTCCTTCATTTTCTTCCCAAGTTCATCTCAGAATACTCGAAAATTTCCAAATCAATTTTCAAAAGGAGCATACATTTTTGCATTGCACAAGCATGATTCTTTGTGCATTTAGAGTTAGAATAAATTCTTAGATTATATTTAGGCAAAGCAAAAGGCATAGATTCGATCCTTGGTTCGATTACCCCTGGTAAAGGCGCCATGAACGGTCGAACCTCGTACCGACGAGCGAATCCCGTCTCTCCATTTTCCCGCATATTTTCAAAAACGGAGGCGAGTTATTTGCTAAATATTTTCAAATTAAGGTCAAGTGAAACCGTGCAAAAGGATTCCTCTTCTTTCTTTCTTTCTTCCTTTTCTCTTCTCTTTCTCTTTTCTTTCTTCTATTCTTCTCCCTTCAAAAAGGAGGAAAATAGAGGTTAGAAAAGGAAAAGAGAAGGAAGAGAAAGAAGCAAGAAAATAGGAAAAATTTTGCGATGATCACATGCAGGTACGTGAATTCCATTATTCTGCCATGGCTTGAATCAGACTTCCGTTGATGGCCCGCTTGCCCACTGATGATTCCATCTCCAATCCACAATCATCCAAGTGGTCTGGGAACATACGCGAGAAGGTGGCAAACTAAGAATAATACCACCGAGGGAAGAAGGAATGAGTCTGGATAACCCGATGATCTGGGGATCCACCCTATATCTGATAAAAGACATGATCTCTGTGAAAGACAACATCGAGGGATTTGGATGCCATCGAAATAATACTGGGGCAAAGAAGAATGAAGAGAATCATCCTCGACTTTAACATCCTCCCCTAGAGGAAAATCTGCCAATTGATCTACAATTACTTGGCCCTTGATAGATTGCTGAGAGACATATTCCAAATCGTATTGCATCAATAGGACTTGCCATTTGTCAATCCGTCCGCTAAGGAAGGGTTGCTCTAGAATGTACTTGAGAGGATTTAATTTGGATAGGATCTTGACTTCATATGCCAACAGATAGTGTCTCAATTTCTGACACATCCAAACCAGAGCTAGACATGTCTTTTATATCTGAGAGTATTTCTTCTCATAATCAATGAAGGTTTTGCTCACATAGTAAATGGCATGCTCTATCAGACTGCCTTCTTCGTATTGCGCCAAGAATCCGCCATAAGCCACTTGATTAACTGAAATGTATAGCAGTAGGGGTTTCCCCAATTCTGGCGGCTTTAACACAGGAGGATTGAGCAAATATTTCTTGATGCGTTCGAACGATTGCTGACACTCTGGTCCCCATTCGAATTTCACTCATTTTCTAAGCAAATGATTGAAAGGCTCACATCTCATGGCCAAATTGGATATGAATCGCCAAATTGATTGCATACGTCCCTGAAGGCTACGCAATTCTTTCAGATTAGTCGGGGGAGACATGTCGATGATAGCTTTGGCCTTAGCGGGATCAACTTGTATCCCCTTTTTGCTGACTAGAAAGCCTAACAATTTGCCAGATTCGACTCCAAAAACACATTTTTGTGGATTGAGTCTTAGCATGTAAAGAATGAGACGCTTGAAAACTTGATTGAGAGCTTCGATGTGATCTTTCTCTTCTTTGGACTTTACCAGAATATTATCGACATAGGCATCCATGATTTTGTGCATCTGATCATAGAAAATGACGGCCATAGCACGCTGATAAGTGGCTCCAGCATTCTTAAGCCCAAATGGCATGACTGTATAACAAAAAGTGCCCCAAGGAGTAGTGAAAGACGTCTTGGACTGATCACGAGCGGCCAACTTGATCTGATTATATCTGGAATATCCATCCATAAAAGAGAACACAACGTGACCTGCTGTGCTATCAATCAAAAGATCAATATTAGGAAGTGAATAATCATCCTTAGGAGTTGCTTTATTGAGATCTCTGAAGTCGATGCAAATTCGAACTTTACCATTTTTCTTGGGAACAACAACAATATTTGCTAGCCAATCTGGATAGTCAATGGTTCAAATGAACCCTATTCTGAGTAGGTCTTCCAGACCTTCCTTAACTTGTTGTTCCACTCGGGGATCCATCTTTCTCAGTTTCTGCTTAACCGGCTTGACATCTGGTTTTAGGATGAGACGATACTCGACCAATTTGGTATCCAGACCCGGCATGTCCTCATAAGTCCATGCAAACACTTCTTCATGTTGCTTGAGAAAATTGGTGAGCCTTTCTCTCTCTTCTGGGCTCAAACTGCTGCCAATCTTGAGAACTTTAGGATCGTCTTTTGATCCAATATTGATATCCTCAGTCGGATCCTGAACTAAGGATGATGGCTCATCTTGTTTCTGAATTGCTGCAAATTCTGGTAATTCTTAAAGAGCTGAATCAAATTCTGCAGGTTCTTCTGACTGCTTTGTAGTCTGACTACATTCTGCTCTTATTTTGACCTGATGAATCACTGTTGCCTTCGAAAAAGCATCTGGATTAAGAATGAGCTTCTTGATAGATCGAGAAGACATTCTGAAAATTGGAGAATAAATCGATTCAGGAAAATCGCCCATCATAAAACAAATTGCTTTTGTTGAGAAAAAAATTTGAAAGATAAAAGAGCAAAATAATGGCAAATTTTCAAAGATTTGATAATTAGAAGTAAAGAGACAAATGGCATCCAGATAGACAAAGGAAATTTGCAACTTTATTGAAAGATTGAATTGATGACAACGATTAAAATGAAACAGGATATCATCCCAAATATGGAAACAAAAGAATAGAAATGAAAAGACAAGCAGATGCCCTTAGTGCGTCCCTTTGATAAAGATAGTGCCCTTCTGAGATCTTCTGCCATTAAAGCCCAATCCGGCCCTCTGAGGATAGTGCGGAGAAATTACTGGCTCTAGACGACCATTTCCATTTTTTCCCAGGCCTTGAAAAGGCTGATAGCCATGCTTTACCAACAGATCAAATCCCTTTTTGGCTTTCATGAATTGAGAGAACAGAGGATGATCTTTGAATGTGCTATAATCAATTCGTCCTCCAATCTTGAAAATTTGAGGGCCTCTCCATTGAGTCATGGCCACTGTATGCTTTGGCTGTTCTATCATCTACAGTATTCCTGAGTTTTCTTCGAAACTGGCCTCATCAATGCCCCTAATGCTAGGGATATCAGTAGTGAAAGTGGGCCTAGGAACCATGGGTTGTGCAAGCCTCTGTTCTGGATCCTCGCCCAAAACTGTTGTGATCATTCCCCCTTTTGACCATTTGACACACTCATGCAGAGTAGACGGCACAACGTTCGTATTGTGAATCCACGGTCTCCAGAGAAGCAAATTATAGGTGGGTGGCACATTAACCACATGAAAAAGGACAAAGTGGATTGAATAGTCAATGAAAATCTCCAAAAAAAATTTTCCTTTCACTGTCTGACCATGATTATCAAACCCGTAGATAGTGATCGAGTCTGGGATATATTCCTTTTCTTTGATGCCTAAAGCTTTGGCTGTCATCTCCGGGCATATATTGAGGTTGCTGCCTCCATCTATCAGCACGTGAGGAACCATCATTCCTCGGGCTCGAATCACAACATACAAAGCATTGTTGTGAAATACATGAGGCTTGGGAAGATCTTCATCCGAGAAAGTTATCGGAGCATTTGTCATGGCCTGATTGACTATCTGGGCCATGTCTTCAGGAGTTATGCTCGGTTTTACTTTGATTTTTCGCAACAGATCATTCAACACCTGCTGGTGTTTGATGGAAGCTTGAGCTAAGTCCAAAATTGAGACATTGGATAATGCAGTTATCGGCTTTGGTGCAAATGTCTTAGTTTTCTCCGGGGTGGGCTTAATAAAGTGCTTGGGGATCCATGGCATTCTTTTAACCACCTCAGGAGATACCCCAGCGGGTTTATCAGATACTTTCATTTTACCAAAAGCTGCAATGAGATCCATTTTTTGAGCTTTGGACTGAGCCTGCTGCAGTACAAGGACCTGATGTTGGATTTGCATATCCCTTTTAGAGCATGGCCTAATATACTCCTGCGGCTGAAAAGGCTGTTCAGAGACGACTGCCGTAGAATGATGGGGAAAGGGTTTCTTTAGAATATCCATATTTTCATCTTCGGCACTCTCTACCAGAAGATTCTTGTCGATGAGATCTTGAACAATATTCTTGAGAACGAAGCAGTTCTCAGTATTGTGCCCCACTGTTCTGTGAAATTTACAAAATTGATCTTTGAATTTCCCCATGGAAACAGGGGGATCAGCCAACCTAGGCAGTTTGACCATCTCCTTGGTCAACATATACTCGAGCACAGTCTCGAGGGATTGATGTAGTGGAGTGAATTTCCTGTCATAACTCTACCCTTCATGCTTTACTTTTTCTCGGGGCTTCGGTCCCTGTTCTAATTGAAATGGCTTATTGTATTGAGGCACTGACTTGCCTTTCTGATCGTTCTTGTTGGAACTTCCTGCCCCGCAACAGAAATCTTTGTTCTGCCCCTTACGGTGGTTCCAATTATTATTCCTGACAGAATGAGTGAAATGAGTCTTCTTCTTCTGCTCAGTTTGGTCGTTGTTCTTGGTGAAAGTGAAGCCTTTGTAGAAACCATTCTCCATGCTCAACTCAAGCCATTCGGCTCGCTCTGTCAGTTCAATGAATGTCCTTGATGGTGTAGTAGAGATGAGACCTCTTAGAGGCTGTGAGAAGTTACTCAAAATTAGGGACAGAGCATGTCCCTCTGATATAGGGGTCCCTCATCTTGTTGCAAGCTGACCTCCAATGGTGAATGAAATCTCTGGCCTTCTCATTTTCTCTCTGTTTGAGGCCACATAGGTGACTGAGGGTGGGAAGCGCCTCGACATTGAAGAGGAATCGCTCGATGAACATATTCAACACTTTGTCAAATTCTTTCAGCTCGATAGGATTGACATGTTCTGAATACCATTTTGCTGTTGTTCCCTCCAGACTGCGAGGGAAACAAAGGAAAAGTGCCCAGTTGTCTCGCTTGAATTTGGAGTATTGAGCGAAGAACATGGCGAGATGAGCTTTAGGATCGCCAGAACCATCAAATTTGATAAACTTTCTGGGGAGATTCTCGAGATTGTCGTCCCCATCCAAACCATCATAGAAGTCTACGCTGGTGAAGACTTTCTAGCCCTTTGTAAACACCCCAAATTTTCACCCTCATCCAGTGTTTGTCCATTTCATAAGTCATTACAGATCATTGCATGTCATTGCATGTATTCTGCATAGCATTGCATGTCATTGCATAGCATTGCAGGTCATTGCATCTCATTTTCGAGATCCAGCACTCCTATTTCAAAACATTCAATCCAGATTTGAATTTTAAAGCTTTTATTTCAAAATCAATTTCAAAACCTGGGTCTTTATTCAATACTCTGTCATTTTCCAACCCTAGGACTTTATATTTCGAAATATTTTCTCAAGGAAACAATCTGGATTCATTTCAAATTCAAATTTTAATCGATTTCAATTCACAGATGAGACCCATTGAGGTGGTGTCGCTTCTGAATTCCTCTATTCATCAAATTTCTCAAAATTTTGAAAGTTTCAGTCCGATCAGGACTCTGTCTTAGAGACCTGATCCGGTCAGGAGTCTGTTTTGAAGTCTGTTTTACTTCCATTTTTAATCTTTTTTGTTTGTTTTCGAAATTTAGGTCATTTTACAGAGTCCAGTTAGTTCAGGATTCTATTTTAGAGTTCGGTCGAGTTAGGAATCTAACCCTGACTGTGTTTTCTGACTTATTTCATCATTTCTTGATAAAATCTTTTGAAAATTCTTTCATTTGGCTGTTAAAATTTAAAATTTCAGAGTCCTAAGAGTTCAGGACTCTAACCCGGAGTTCCAGTTCGCATGAGACCCTATTTTCAAAAATCTTGAATTTCAAATGTCAATTTTAACCCTTTTTCAAAGCCATTTTCAGTGTTTATTTCAAAATTTCTAAAACTCGATGTGGGCCCACTCAGTTGGCACCATATCCAGAGGAATTCTAATTCAGTTAGGATCCTATATCATTTCAAAAATTTCAATTTCAAAGTTTGCTTTTGAAAAGCTTTTGAAAACTCCTTCAATTTCAAGTTTTAAAATCGTTTTTTTTGAAAAACTCAAGTAGGGCCCACTCGGGGTGGTGCCATATTCGAGTCAGTCAGGGCTAGACTAGGGTTAGTTGATGTCTTGGTTAGTGTTAGAGGTTTAGAAGAGTCAAAACCATTTTGAAAAACTCATTTTGAAAGTTAGTTTTTAAAACTAGTATTTTTAAAGGTTTTTAAAGGTGTTTTAAAAACCCAATGTGAGAAAATGCCAAGTGGCACCACATTTGGGGGATTTTTAGGATTAGCTAGGGGTTAATTAGGCATTATTTAGGATAATTTAGACTAGGGGTAGTTAGGTAACTCCACCCCAAAATCGCCCCCCCTTTAGAGTCCAAAATTTTCAAAATTGTCAATTTTTAAAGCTAAAAAATTTTCTATAAATAGAGGCCATAGGGGGGTCGATTTTTCCAATTGGCTTTCCTTTGGATTCTTGGAGCTTCTCTCTCCTCTCCAGCCCTTCCTCCATTGCAGCAACCTCAAGGTAACTATTTTCTCTAATTTTTAGTTTTTATTTAATGTTTTTCATTGTTTTAAACATGATTTAGCCATTGGTACCATCATCTTCATGGATTAAACCATGGATTCAACCTCAAGAACCATCAAGAATCAACAAGAACAATCCAAGAAGGTGATCCAACCCTGTTTTGGGTGATTTACAGAGATTTTAATCCATTAGAATTGATTTTAATATGATTCTTTGCATTAATAACCAATAAAATATATGATTTGCCCTTTTAAATGGGTTAAATCTATGTTTTAAAGGTGATATCAAATTCCAGCCATTGATTCCCTGTTTTTATTTTATTTTCATGGTTTATTAATGTTTGTTTTACGTTCTATAGCATAGAAATAAGTTTTATTTATTGTTTTATGGTTTATTTTATTTATTTACATTAGTTAATGCATGGTTTTTCAAGTTTCTTAAATTTCTGTGTGTTCTAGGTTTAGAACAGTAAAGATGATGTTATTTCGGATGTAAGCACTCATTGTTTATTTCTGATTTTTTTATATGTGGTGCATGCATGAGTTATTGAGTTACTGTAGAAAAATAAGAGGTTTTGGATCTCGAGAACCCTGTCAAAAAAATCATACATCAAATCGGGTTTTTAAAGCTTTAAAATCATGGTTAAAATCAAGAAGGTAATTTGCCGTGATGAAATTTCTCTCATCTTATATTCGATTTTAGATTTGTAAAATGATATGGATTCACATTGAGTAGATCCGTCTTCTGTGAAATTTTCGGATTTTTTGATCACTGTTTAGTATTTTTCCCCTTTTAGAGAATCTGTTTTAAAATTTAAAGCTCGTTAGGGTTTACCAAAACCCTAATCAGACTTGTGTTAGTCATAAATCCCAAACCACAGATCCGATTTTAGATCTGTAAAAAGTGAGTATTGTTATTTTTTTGTCTAATGGTCACCACTAAAATTTCAGAAATTTTTGTTTAGAATTGCTATTTATTCCTGTATTTTCAATCTAGAATAGCTGTTTTAATCCCTGTTAAGAGTGATATATTTTAGCTCAGATTGCCGGAAGGGTTTCTCCCTAACCGGAAATGATTTTTACGATCTGTAAATTGGGAAATCTCTGTTTTTATTTATAGTTAGTCTCTGTAAAATTTAATAAATTTCCATAGAGATTTGACCCCTGGTTCAGGTCTTGGACTGAAACTGGTTGGTGAATTAGGTCAAAAATAACATATTTTTAGGGTTTAATGCAATTTTCGGATTAATTTAATGTCAAAAAATATTTTTTATAATTCCAATTTGACATTAGGGTTATAACAAGTGCAGGTACCAATTTTTATGGATTTTGTAATCCATTTGATGGCTGAATTAAGCAAATTGCAAAACCGGGTTCCTGAAAGATCCAAAACACTGCTAAAATCACAGTTTTTGAGATATTATTGGATTTTCGTGCATAAGCATATGTTTTTAGGGTTTAATCATGTTCATAATCATATTAGGATGCTTTAGGTTTAATTTGATGCTCATTTGATTTCATTTAGTGCATAAAACCTAAGTTTTTACCAAAAATCTATTTCTAAAAACCCTGATTTTAAGGCCATAGTCTTGCTATCGGGGGCAATTTGGTCATTTGACCTAAATTTCGAAATCCCTAGCCCTAATTTCATATTTTTAATCATGTCATAGCATATTTGGTTTGAGTTTATTTCATTCAAGTTTCAAAATTTGCATTTTATCAAAATATCTTTCTAAAAACCCTAATTTCAAGGCCATAGTCTTGTTATTAGGGGTATTTTGGTTATTTTGACCCCAATTTCGAAATTCCATATCTTCTCTTTCATATTTATTCCATTTTATTTCATACTTTATCATTTTTTCAAGGAAGAGGCTTATATCTAGCAAAATCCAACAATTTCCTGATATTGTTGGATAAATCTAGAAAAGCCAACATATATTCATTAACCAAGTTTTCTAGTTTTGCAGGTACATTGAAGACTTTATTTTTCATGTATTTAAATTTCAATAGTGATGTAATTTGTAATTAAACTTTGGAATAAGAATTTACATTTCCTGCTTAGCTTAGGTTGCATTGCATATAGTTTATTTTTATAATTTTGATGTGTGATGGATGATGATTCATGCATATTTTTACAAATTCACCATGGTCTACACGAATGACACATGCACTAGCTTCTATGAAGTTTATAAACTTGGTGGAATTTGTATTTATGCCCATAGTCAGAATATGAATGATACTTAGATTTATGATCTTCACATTAGCCACATTCAGCCTACACTCTTAGGCTAACTTCAAAAATGCACTGCACTTCTCAAAAATACAAAAAGTATTTCTCAATTCCTCAAAATCATATTCATTCATTTCATGCATTTGCCAATTCCAATTCCAATCTCAATTCAAAGAAGTTCATTTTCTCAAAATCTCCTAAGTCTTATAGCAAAATCGATTTTCCCAAAGACATTGAATTTCAAAGGATATTTCAAGTATTTCCCAAGTTCCAAATTCAAATTTTCTAAGTTAGAATTTCAATTTCCAAGTTTGAATTAAGAGAAACCAAGTCTCTCAGAATCGATTTTCACCAAATGTCAAGGATTCCTCAAAATCGATTTTTATTTCTCTCAGAAGTATATTTCAAATCCCATTTCACGATTTCTCATGTGATATCATTTCCAAGATTTACATTTTCTAAATATTTCAATCATTCAAAGCAAACATCATGTTTTCAAATGTGCATTTTCTGAAAATTCATAGCACATGCCTGATTCTTTGTGCATTTAGAAATTAGAATATGATTTAGACAAGTTGAATAGAGTAGAGCATAAGATTGATCCTTGGTTCAATTACCCCTGTTAAAGGTGGCAGGAACGGTTGAACCTCGTACCGACAGGCGAGTCCCATTCTACGGAATTTTCCCGCATTTTAAAAACGGAGGCGAGTTATTTTCAAAAACTTTTTCAAAGGTCAGTTTGATTTGCAAAAAGTTAAAAATTTTGCGATGATAACAGGTTTGGCGACCGTGATGGGACCTGTCTTCGCCTGATCAATCTAATGCTCTACTTAGTTCAAATTGTCAAAATCGATTTCCATGGAATGTCAGCTTTGCTTTATGATATCATGTGAACCTAGGATCCTAGACTTGAACCCAGCTGACATGGAATGCATATAGACTAGGTATGGTTTGGTAGGACCATATTGAGGAGAATTATTCATGCTCACATAGACTTAGGTCTAATACAACACTCCTCAATTTAGGAATTGTATGAAAACAATGTTTGCTTCTTCAAATATTTCAAAATTCTATCTCTTTAGGACTTAGAGCCTTCTGTTTGATTGCATGTGCTCATGTTTTTCAAAAATCACCCCACCTATATTGTCCCGGTCTTCACGTTGCTGGGCTCTCTTCCAGAACCATAGTTCGGGACAGAGCCTCACAACTGGGCCACCTATTTGGGTGAAAGCCCCCCTGCCACGTACCAAGGGCCATAGTCCAACGTATATCGGCAGGTGCTCAAGGATGTTGGAAAACTTGAACCTAGAACCAGAGAAATTAATTTTATGCCACGTACATCGAGCCTTGGCTTGAGTATATAGGCATAACTGGATTGGATACAGATGATCTGAGCCTTAGAGTTAGGATTAACGTCCTACAGCCATTTCAAAATTTGTGCATCTAGAGTCAGCTTTTAGAGAATGTTGTTTGTGCATACTTGTTTGTGCAAAATGTGATTGAATATGTTATAGTCATCTCCTTTTATTTTCCATATTTTCCCCAATTTTCTAAAAATACTGGACGATTTTCTCAAAATTCCCCAATCTATGTCCATGTACTGTCCATGTTTTAAGCCTTGGACGATTTTCAAATACTCCATTTTATGAAATATTAAAACCCTGGACGATTTTCATGAAATTCCTCTATTTCCTTCAAAACTCCAGGTGATTTCCCATCTTTCCTGTCTTCTGGATCTCGAATTTCCTGCTTTATTTTTATCCTACCTACATTTTCCTCAAAATTCCTGTATTTTCCAAGTCTTATTCCAAATTTTCCATGTTTTCCAGTCTATTCTGATGGCATCCAGTCAGCTTGATTCAGTCTTCCCTGAGGGTCACATCTCCTACGAGGTGCGACAACGTCTTCCCGAACATCGAGTCCTCAGCACCAGATCCTTCTTTCCCCGGTGGTATTATTCATGGTTCAAAAACTTCTCTCGTATGTTTCCGAACCATCTGGACGAGTGTGGATTGGAAATGGCGTTCGCAGTGGGAAAGCAAACAGTCAACGACAACTTGATCCATGCACTAGCAGTGCGGTGGAATCCGAGCACTTCTACCTTCTGGTTCCCGTGGGGCGAGATGACAGTACTGATGAATGAATTTTCAGAGATTATGGGATTGCCCGAGCCAGCCGGTCAGCCTGGAGATCCATTGGAGAAACAGTTTCTGATTAATGTTAAGGGTCTGGACCCTAAGGATGCATTAGCTCGCATGACAGGACGCAAGTCTTGGCCATTGATTGAAGAAGATGGAAATGAATATGTAGATCTGCTCGAAATCTACAGACAGCATGGGACATTTGTGGAAGTCAGTTCGTTGTCTAGGACAGCTCGAGAGAGAATTCAGCACGCGATGGTTCTTTGCACGGTGGGATTAGCTTTCTTTCCCGACGGACGGAATTACATGGATATCAGAATAGTTCAGCTTATGAGGAGATGGGGAAGTCGACAGACCAGCCGCCTCTCGATAGCCATGGCCGCACTCGCTTTTTTATACCAAGGGTTGACTCGTTTCGCACTCGGAGAATCGATTCTAGTCGAAGGGTGCACCTATGCCTTGCAATCTTGGTTCCTCCGGCATGTGCCAGTCCGAGCCAGTTCATTCAGATACAATGGAGAGAAGCTTCTTCCAGTTGCGCGATACCGGTTCTTGATCGACAACCTTCAGGAGGAAGAAGTCGTATGGGACTACTTTGATCGTCAGGAATCACCTCCCTGATACACTTATACTTATGGCAAGCGATTCAGACTACTTGGCCCGTTCTTCTGCGCATACTATCATCCCGAGCGGTGTGTCAGGCAGTTCTCTCAGAGGCAGAAGCGCGTAGAGATTCGTCCACTAGCGGGGGTTCTGCCAGAATTCGATCTCGCACCAGATCAGTGGTCTGGAGCATACCATTCTGCCAGACATGGCTGGGATTCCTTTGTCAGTCTTACTATTTTTCCTGGTCCTCGTGTGTCTTCTGATTTTATAGAGTGGTGGAAAATTGTTCGTCCCCCTCCCCTCTGTCAAGTGTATTATTGATAAAATCATGTTTTTCCCCTCAATAAAATTCCTTTACATTTCACTTTGGTTTGACGACCTCGCCTAGGTAACAAGGCATATTTTCAGTTGTTTATCTTGCAAAGAATAACAACGCAATTGTCGTAATCCCAGTGACGACTCAATCCCTAGTAATGGGATATTATTTCAATTGTCTACCAAAATTCTCAACAAATATTTTCCTCCAAACCAAATCTCCTCAGAAACCTAACCATCAGTTCTGCCCTGCAGAGAGCATCAACAACATCCAAGAGAACATTTGCAATACCCGATGGTCAATACAAGATCCAGAAAGAAAACCACATCAGTTGAAGGTGTCGCATATTCAGTAGCTTCAGAAGAAGAGATGGACTCACCTCGATCAATCCAGAGTCAGGGTCAGCAGGCGGATGATGGCATCGATCCCCAAATGTATATCATGTTCAAAAAGATGATGACCAAGATGCTGGCAGAGCAAGCTAAGGCCAATACTGAGCAAATTCAAACTAAACAGAAAGATAAGGGTCAGGCCGTCAAGAATGTGAAGATCAGCAAAAAGCAGAGTCGTCACGAGGAAATATCTGATGAGTCAGAATCAGCTGACGATGCTGACAAGGAATGTAAAAATAAATATGAATTCAGAAGGTCGACTCAGGGTCAGGGGTCAGCTTACAAATCCAAGAATCAGTCTGTTGACGACCCTACGCAGTCACAACTGAAAGATGTGATGAAAATGGTTAAGGATCTGCAGGCCCGCGACAAGGGCAAGAAAATCTTCACCAGCGAAGACTTCTATGATGGATTGGATGGGGATGATGATCTCGATAACCTCCCCAAGAAATTCATTAAGTTTGATGGTTCGGGTGATCCAAAGGCGCACCTCGCCCTTTTCTTCGCAGAGTGTTCCAAGTTCAGAAGGAATAACAGGGCCTTATTTCTTTGTTTCCCTCGCAGTTTGGAGGGTATTGCAGCAAAATGGTATTCAGAGCATATTAATCCCATAGAGCTGAAAGAGATTGATAAAGTGGTCAATTTGTTTATTGAGCGCTTTTTATTCAACGCTGAAGCACTCCCGACCCTCAGCCACCTCTGTGGCCTGAAACAGAGAGAAAATGAAAAGGCCTGAGATTTTATCCACCGCTGGAGGTCAGCTTGTAATAAAATGAGAGATCCCATATTAGAGGGGCATGCTTTGTCCTTAATTCTAAGCAATTTCTCGCAGCCTCTGAAAGGCCTCATCTCCACCGCACCATCCAGAACCTTTATTGAATTAACAGAGTGAGCCGAATGGCTCGAATTAAGTCTGGAGAATGGCTTCTATGAAGGTTTCACTTTCACCAAGAACAGCGGCCAGAACGAGTCAAAAAAGAAGACTCACTTTACTAATTCTGTTAATAATAATAAATGGAATCATCGCAAGGGGCAGAACAGAGACTTCTGTTATGGGGCAGGAGGTTCAAACAGGAATTATCAGAAAGGGAAGTCGATCTCGCAATTCAATAAGCCGCTTCAGCTGGAGCAGGGACCAAAACCCCGAGAAAAAGTGAAGCATGAAGGATGGAGCTATGACAGGAAATTCACTCCATTAGATCAATCACTCGAGACTGTGCTCGAGTACATGTTGACCAAGGAGATGGTCAAGTTGCCGAGGCTGGCCGATTCTCCCGTTCCTATGGGAAAATTCAAAGACCAATTCTGCAAGTTCCACAGAACAGTGGGGCACAATACTGAGAACTGCTTTGTTCTGAAGAATATTGTTCAGGACCTTATTGATAAAAATCTTCTGGTAGAAGGCATGGAAGATGAAAATATAGATATTCTAAAAGAGTCATTTCCTCGTCATTCTACAGTAGTCATCACCGAACAGTCGTTTCAACCACAGGAGCATATCAGGCCATGCTCTGAAAATGACATGCAAGCTCAGCATCAAGTTCTGGTATTGCAGCAGGCTCGGTCCAAGGCCTAGAATATGGACCTTATTTCAGCTTTCGGCAAATTGAAAGTGTCTGACAAGTCCGCTGGGATATCTCTCGAGGTAGCCAGAAGTATGCCATGGCTCCCTAAGCATCTCATTAAGTCCACCACAAAGAAAAGCGAGACATCAACTCTAAAGCCTATTACAGCATTATCAAATGTCTCAATTTTGGACTTAACTCAAGCCTCCGCCAAGCATCAGCAGGTGTTGAATGATCTGCTACAAAAAATCAAGGTGAAACCAAGCACAACTCCTGAAGACATGGCCCATATAGTCAATCAGGCCATGACTAATGCTTCAGTTACTTTCTCCGATGAGGATCTCCCTAAACCTCATGTATTTCACAACAATGCCTTGTATGTTGTGGTTCGAACCAGAGGGATGACAGTTCCTCATGTGCTGATCGATGGAGGCAGCAGCCTCAATATATGTCCGGAAATGACCGCCAAAGCTTTGGGCATAAAAGAAGAAGAATACATTCCAGATCCAATCACCATTTATGGGTTTGACAATCATGGCCAAACAGCGAAAGGAAAAATATTCCTAGAGATCTTCATTGACTACTCGGTCCATTCAATTCTCTTTCACGTGGTCAATGTGCCGCCCACTTATAATCTACTTCTTGGGAGACCATGGATCCACAACACAAACGCGGTACCGTCTACTCTGCATCAATGCATTAAGTGGTCAAAAGGTGGTATGATCACGACAGTCTTAGGCGAAGATCCGGAGCAGAGGCTAGCACAGCCCATGGTTCCCAGACCCTCTTTCACTACTGATATCCCTAGCATTAGGGGTATTGAAGAGGTCAGCTTCGAAGAGGATTCAGGAATAATGCAGACGATAGAGCAGCCCGAGCATACAGTGGCTGCGACCCGATGGGGAGGTCCACAGTTCTTCAAGATTGGAGGACGAATTGATTACAGCACTCTTAAGGAATGTCTTCTTGATCTATCAAGAAGCTCGTCTTTAATCCAAAAGCTTGTTCGAAATCAGCAGTAATTCATCAGGTCAGAATAAGAGCAGAATGTAGTCAAACTGCAAAGCAGTCAGAAGAACCCGCAGAGTTCGATTCAGCTCTTCAAAAACTGCCAGAATTTGCATCGATTCAGAGGCAAGATGAGCCATCATCCTTGGTTCAAGATCCGACTGAGGATATCAATATCGGATCAGAAGACGATCCTAGAATTCTCAAAATTGGCAGTGGTTTGAGCCCAGGAGAGAAAGAAAGGCTCACTAATTTCCTCAAGCAGCATGAAGAAGTATTCGCATGGACTTATGAGGATATGCCAGGTTTAGATCCGAAATTGGTGGAACATCGCCTCGTTTTGAAGCCTAAGGCGAAACCAGTCAAGCAGAAGTTGAGAAAAATGGATCCTCGAATCGAGCAACAGGTCAAGGAAGGACTTGAGGATCTGCTTAAAGCAGGATTCATTCGAGCAATTGATTATCCGGATTGGTTGGCGAATATCGTAGCAGTTCCTAAGAAGAATGGGAAAGTGCGAATCTGTATCGACTTCCGTGATCTCAATAAAGCCACTCCAAAGGATGACTATCCGCTCCCAAACATTGATCTCCTAGTCGATAGCACAGCCGGGCATGCTATGTTTTCCTTTATGGATGGATACTCCGGATATAATCAAATCAAGTTGGCCGCTCGTGACCAATCCAAAACATCCTTTACCACGCCATGGGGCACTTTCTGTTATACAGTCATGTCTTTTGGGCTTAAGAATGCTGGAGCCACTTATCAGCGCGCTATGGCCGTTATATTCCATGATCAGATGCACAAAATCATGGATACGTATGTTGATGATATTCTAGTAAAATCCAAAGAAGAGGAAGATCACATCGAAGCTCTCAATCAAGTTTTCAAGCAGCTCATTCTTTACAAGCTAAGACTCAATCCACAAAAATGTGTTTTTGGAGTCGAATCTGGCAAGTTGCTAGGCTTCTTAGTCAGCAAGAAGGGGATAGAGATGGATCCTGCTAAGGCCAAGGCTATCATTGGCATGCTGCCTCCGACTAATCTCAAAGAATTGCGTAGCCTTCAAGGACGCATGCAATCAATTCGGCGATTCATTTCTAATTTGGCCATGAGATGTGAGCCTTTCAATCATTTGCTCAGAAAAGGAGTGAAGTTTGAATGGGGACCAGAGTGTCAGCAATCGTTCGAACGCATCAAGAAATATCTTCTCAATCCTCCTGTTTTAAAGCCGCCAGAATTAGGGAAACCCCTATTGCTATACATTTCAGTTAATCAAGTTGCTTGCGGCGGATTCTTGGCACAATACGAAGAAGGCAGCTTGATAGAACATGCCATTTACTATGTGAGCAAGACCTTTATTGATTATGAGAAGAAATACTCTCAGATAGAGAAGACATGCCTAGCTCTGGTATGGATGTGTCAGAAATTGAGGCATTATCTATTGGCGTCTGAAGTCAAGATTCTATCTAAATTAAATCCTCTCAAGTACGTTCTTGAACAACCATTTCTCAGCGGACGGATTGCCAAATGGCAAGTCCTATTAATGCAATACGACTTGGAATATGTCTCTCAGCAATCTATCAAAGGCCAAGCAATTGCAGACCAATTAGCAGATTTTCCTCTAGTAGAGGATGTTAAAGCTGAGGATGATTTCCCCGATGAGCGGATCTGCAATATTCAACAATCCCCAATTTGGAATTTATTCTTTGACGGTTCCAAGAATATGGCAGGCATAGGAATCGGAATTCTGCTAATTACACCAAAGAAGGAGATGATTCCCTTTTCTCTTAAACTGGATTTTCAGTGCACTCATAATATGGCCGAGTATGAAGCTTTGATACAAGGTCTGAAAATTCTACAGGACTTCAATGTCAAAAGAGTGCATGCTTATGGCGATTCTTTGTTAATCGTCAATCAAGTTCTGGCCGAATGGCAAGTGAAAGATCAGAAACTACTTCCTTACCAGAAGATTGTCTCAGCTCTTGCCAACAAATTCGAAGAATTCCAACTTTTTCATATCAAAAGAGATTTCAACCAAGTTGCAGACAGTTTAGCCAATCTGAGATCCATCATGTCTTTCAGGAGTGGAGAATCTTGTCGCTCATTTGAAATTGGCAGACTTAATCAACCCGCTTTCGTTCCAGTAGAGCAGATAAACCAGGCTGAGCAGAAGAAGAAGCCTTGGTATCATGATATCAAAAATTTCATTAAAACTGGCGAATTTCCTCTAGAATTATCAAAGAGAGAGCAGCGAGCAATTCAACGCATGTCTGCTCGATATTTTATTCTTGCCGACGTCCTTTATCGTCGTGGATTCAGTTCTGAATATTCCAGATGTTTGGACGAAGAAGAAGCCAAAGAAGTTGTGCAAGAAGCACATGAAGGCATTTGCGGTGGCCATGTTGGCTATCAGACTCTCGTCAAACAAATCATCCGAGCAGGATATTATTGGAGAACTATGCAACAAGATTGCTATCGTTTTGTAAAGAAGTGCGTTCAATGTCAGATGCGTGCGCCTTCCATTCATGCGCCAGCGACATACTTGCAATCTGTCGTCTCGCCATGGCCATTTTCCATGTGGGCTTTCGATGTTGTAGGCCCCATCACTCCTTCAGCCTCCAATGGTCATAAATATTTTCTTGCCGCAACAGAATATTTTACTAAATGGGTAGAAGCAGTCACTCTACGCATTGTAGAAGGTCGGCATGTGGTTTCTTTCATCCATAAGAATATCCTTTGCCGCTTCGGTATACCACATGATATTGTGTCGGATAATGGCAGTCATTTCAAGAATGAGAGAATGAGGACATTTTGCTCAAAATTCAGAATTCATCATCATTTTTCCGCTCCTTATTATCCTCAAGGGAATGGTCAGGCAGAGGCCACCAACAAGGTTCTGATTCGAATCCTGGAGCGAACTTTAGAAACAGGCCGTGACTGACATGAAAATATTCATGATGCATTATGAGCATACAGAACCACCATTCGAACTCCAACGAATGCTACTCCGTCAGAACTTGTCTACGGAACTGAAGTAGTGCTGCCTCTACATGTTCAGAAACCTGCTCTGAAATTTGCATCACTTCTAGAATTACCTCTTGATCAGTATCAGCAACAGCGACTGGTACAACTTGATTTGCTTGATGAAAGAAGGCTCAGAGCAGCAGAGCATGCTCAATCCTATCGCCAGAGGATAGCCCGACAATATGCAAAATCTGTCATTGAGAGAAAATTTCGGGTCAATGATCTAGTGCTTAGATCAACAACTTATCTCAGGCATCGCCCGGGTGGCAAATGGTCGCCAAATTGGGAAGGTCCTTATGTTGTCAAAGAGGTACTACCTCGCAATTCATATCGACTCATCAATGCTGATGGAATAGAATTACCAGATCCCATCAATGCTCGACATTTGAAAAAATTCTATACTTGAACAATTCTCTATTCTTTGTAATCCTTCCAAATTTTCTTCAATAATGATCAAAATTCTTTTCCCAGTTACACTGGGGCATTTTAAAATTTTGTTTTTATCTACAAATATTCCGTATGCAGGCAGGATAAACAAATCTCTCATTTCACGCACTTGTGCACGCCTGTGCACCCATTTACATTCATTTGCATTTGCATGCATTCATTCGCATTCGTCTGCATCAATTTGCATTAGCATCGATTACCCATTCAGGATAAGGGATAAATCCTGAGACCCCGACAGTTGTCCGAGTCGTCGTGAGGGTGAAGACTGAAAATTTTCCATCAAAATCAATTAGTAATTCTTCAGGATCCAGTGTTCATGCTGGTAATTTTTCAAAAATCCAGTGTTCGGGCTGGTAAACTTTCAAAAATCCAGTGTTCGTGCTGGTAAACTTTCAAAAATCCAGTGTTCGTGCTGGTAAACTTTCAAAATCCAGTGTTCGTGTTGGTAAATTTCCAAAACCCAACGCTCGTACTGGTAACCATTTAAAATCCAGCGCTCGTACTGGTAACCATTTAAAATCCAGCGCTCGTACTGGTAACCTTTTAAAATCCAGCGCTCGTACTGGAAATCTTTCAAAATCCAGCGCTCGTACTGGTAATCTTCCAAAATCCAGTATCCAAACTGGTACATTTTTAAACCAGTATGCATACAGGTATCTTTTCAAAATCGAGCACTCGTGTCATGTCAGTCGACCTCTTGAGTTCAGTCCTCGTGCTGATCATTCATCAAATTCCCAATTTCCAAATTCCCAATTTCCAAATTTCCAATTTCCAATTTCCAATTATCAATTTCCAAATTTCCAAATTTCTAATTTCCAATTTTCCAATTTCAAATATCAAATTTCAAAATTCCAATTTCCAAAATTTGACCCTTTTGAGGCACCCAATACCAATTTCAATCATTTTCTCTTGCGAGAGACCCTTTGTATAGGGAGAGTTCTAGGGAGCTCGCTCTTTTCGCATGCTATCCAATTCGTTCACTTAGCCCCTTTTCAGGGAGAGTTTGAAGGGACTCGTGTCTTTGTGAACCGTTTGCAAAACAAAATTCCAAATTTCACACAAGGAACCCTTTTTATAGGGAGAGACTCGACGGAGACTTGCTTTCCTTGTGGCCCCATAATTTCAGACTAGGCCATTTCATCATGAAGGACCCTCTTTTCAGGGAGAGTGTGATGAACTCGTTTCTTCATGACCAATTTACCAACCTCACAAATTCCGGCCCCCTTTCCATAAGAGAAGCCTAATGTTAGGAAGTTTTGACGAAAGCTTAATTTCTCTTCGAAAGTTCGTTTTGCAAACACCTCCTCTTCAGGGAAGAGAGGAGTAATTCCCAATTCCAATTTCTGAATCTTCTCCTTTGGGGAAAGGAGAAGAGAATTTTTGTCAGAAATGTGTTGCGTTGTGCTTCAAATGCTCGATTTCACAAAAGGATTTCAAGAAAGTTTTGCCAATTTATCCTTAAATATTTGTTGATTTCAAAAATCTTTATTGCACAAAATTATTACTTCAGAATACCTCCATTATTACTTCCGAAAGGGTAATGCTTTCGCGAAAAAGGATTCAAAGTTCAAAATCTTTCTATTGGCCAACCAAAAGGATGAAGAATAAATCCTCGATATGGCCAGCAAAGAGAATTCAATGTTGTTGCAAAGCCATGAGTGATTGATATTGATCGCAGTCAATGGCACATTTTTAAAGACCATTCTTGAAAAATAAAGTAGTCGAAATATCCTGGGTGATACAGAGAAATCCACTCAATTTTCATATCTCCTCAATCACCTAAGCTGCAATTAAATATCTGCAAAAGGGATCTCTCAATTGTCGTCGAGATGAAGGCGAATTAAGCGAGTCGACCCCCGGGGCCAAAGAAGATTTGGATCATCTCCAAGATGACGGAGTTTGTGACGGATCCTTCCAGGGAAAGTTCAGATCACCGTCAAGATGAAGGCGAGTGTGATGAGCCTACCGACAAACCCTAAAAGATATTTGATTTTA
The DNA here is from genome assembly GCF_984573655.1 of Nuphar pumila. Classification (NCBI taxonomy): domain Eukaryota; kingdom Viridiplantae; phylum Streptophyta; class Magnoliopsida; order Nymphaeales; family Nymphaeaceae; genus Nuphar; species Nuphar pumila. The sequence continues at coordinate 49,043,841 of NC_143265.1, read as the reverse complement.
GCTATCATTAAGAGATTTCCTACCAAAGAGCCAATAACTATCAAGATAATCCCTGAGAGAAAAGAAGGATCGGAACATCTCTGAGATGAAGGAGTTTGTGACGTACCCTTCCCAAAAAGAGAGAAAAGTCAGGACATCTCCAAAATGAAGGATGATGTAATTCCCGAAAAATCCAAGAGAGCTCCAATTCTGTCAAAAAGAGTGCAGAAAGATCATCATGAGAAAAGAATCCCAGGATATCAGACTGCCGAATCTATCAAGAATCTTCTTTAATTTTGTGAAATTCTTTTATCAATATTCTTTCACTAATAGCTCTCGCAATATCAAGAATACTTTCTTTCCCGTCCATATCAAGGAAATTTATAGCTTCCTTGAAAGAAAGCCAATCGCAAGCCTGAATCTCACTTCTTTTTGAACTAATTCTTTCATACCCGAGGTATTTTCTGTCCCATCCAGGTTAAGGGCAAAACCTGAATCTCACTTCTTTTTGAAATAAAATTTTCTCCTTATTCCCCATTTCATATCTATCATCATCACTTGAACTAATTCTTTCATACCCAGTCAGATTCATCTAACTGGGGCATTTTTATGATCCAAATTTGGTATGTTTTCTTTGCCACTAAGCTCGGCTTTCAACCGGCTTAGCAGCAAAGAGGGGCATCTGTAAACACCCCAAATTTTCACCCTCATCTAGTGTTTGTCCATTTCATAAGTCATTACAGATCATTGCATGTCATTGCATCTATTCTGCATAGCATTGCATGTCATTGCATAGCATTGCAGGTCATTGCATCTCATTTTCGAGATCCAACACTCCTATTTCAAAACATTCAATCCAGATTTGAATTTTAAAGCTTTTATTTCAAAATCAATTTCAAAACCTGGGTCTTTATTCAATACTCTGTCATTTTCCAACCCCAGGACTTTATATTTCGAAATATTTTCTCAAAGAAACAATCTGGATTCATTTCAAATTCAAATTTTAATCGATTTCAATTCACAGATGAGACCCATTGAGGTGGTGTCGCTTCTGAATTCCTCTATTCATCAAATTTCTCAAAATTTTGAAAGTTTCAGTCCGATCAGGACTCTGTCTCAGAGACCTGATCCGGTCAGGAGTCTGTTTTGAAGTCTGTTTTACTTCCATTTTTAATCTTTTTCGTTTGTTTTCGAAATTTAGGTCATTTTACAGAGTCCAGTTAGTTCAGGATTCTATTTTAGAGTTCGGTCGAGTTAGGAATCTAACCCTGACTGTGTTTTCTGACTTATTTCATCATTTCTTGATAAAATCTTTTGAAAATTCTTTCATTTGGCTGTTAAAATTTAAAATTTCAGAGTCCTAAGAGTTCAGGACTCTAACCCGGAGTTCCAGTTCGCATGAGACCCTATTTTCAAAAATCTTGAATTTCAAATGTCAATTTTAACCCTTTTTCAAAGCCATTTTCAGTGTTTATTTCAAAATTTCTAAAACTCGATGTGGGCCCACTCAGTTGGCACCATATCCAGAGGAATTCTAATTCAGTTAGGATCCTATATCATTTCAAAAATTTCAATTTCAAAGTTTGCTTTTGAAAAGCTTTTGAAAACTCCTTCAATTTCAAGTTTTAAAATCGTTTTTTTTGAAAAACTCAAGTAGGGCCCACTCGGGGTGGTGCCATATTCGAGTCAGTCAGGGCTAGACTAGGGTTAGTTGATGTCTTGGTTAGTGTTAGAGGTTTAGAAGAGTCAAAACCATTTTGAAAAACTCATTTTGAAAGTTAGTTTTTAAAACTAGTATTTTTAAAGGTTTTTAAAGGTGTTTTAAAAACCCAATGTGAGAAAATGCCAAGTGGCACCACATTTGGGGGATTTTTAGGATTAGCTAGGGGTTAATTAGGCATTATTTAGGATAATTTAGACTAGGGGTAGTTAGGTAACTCCACCCCAAAATCGCCCCCCCTTTAGAGTCCAAAATTTTCAAAATTGTCAATTTTTAAAGCTAAAAAATTTTCTATAAATAGAGGCCATAGGGGGGTCGATTTTTCCAATTGGCTTTCCTTTGGATTCTTGGAGCTTCTCTCTCCTCTCCAGCCCTTCCTCCATTGCAGCAACCTCAAGGTAACTATTTTCTCTAATTTTTAGTTTTTATTTAATGTTTTTCATTGTTTTAAACATGATTTAGCCATTGGTACCATCATCTTCATGGATTAAACCATGGATTCAACCTCAAGAACCATCAAGAATCAGCAAGAACAATCCAAGAAGGTGATACAACCCTGTTTTGGGTGATTTACAGAGATTTTAATCCATTAGAATTGATTTTAATATGATTCTTTGCATTAATAACCAATAAAATATATGATTTGCCCTTTTAAATGGGTTAAATCTATGTTTTAAAGGTGATATCAAATTCCAGCCATTGATTCCCTGTTTTTATTTTATTTTCATGGTTTATTCATGTTTGTTTTACGTTCTATAGCATAGAAATAAGTTTTATTTATTGTTTTATGGTTTATTTTATTTATTTACATTAGTTAATTCATGGTTTTTCAAGTTTCTTAAATTTCTGTGTGTTCTAGGTTTAGAACAGTAAAGGTGATGTTATTTCGGATGGAAGCACTCATTTTTTATTTCTGATTCTTTTATATGTGGTGCATGCATGAGTTATTGAGTTACTGTAGAAAAATCAGAGGTTTTAGATCTCGGGAACCTTGTCCAAAAAATCAAACATCAAATCGGGTTTTTAAAGCTTTAAAATCGTGGTTAAAATCAAGAAGGTAACTTGCCGTGATGATATTTCTCTCATCTTATATCTGATTTTAGATCTGTAAAGTGCTATGGATTCACATTGAGTAGATCTGTCTTATGTGAAATTTTAAGATTTTTTTATCACTGTTTAGTATTTTTCCCATTTTATAGAATCTGTTTTTAAATTTAAAGCTCGTTAGGGTTTACCAAAACCCTAATCAGACTTGTGTTAGTCATAAATCCTAAACCACAGATCCGATTTTAGATCTGTAAAAAGTGAGTATTGTTATTTTTTTGTCTACTATTCACCACTAAAATTTCAGAAATTTTTTTTTAGGATTGCTATTTATTCCTGTATTTTCAATCTGGAATAGCTGTTTTAATCCCTGTTAAGAGTGATATATTTTAGCTCAGATTGCCGGAAGGGTTTCTCCCTAACCGGAGATGATTTTTATGATCTGTAAATTGGGAAATCTCTGTTTTCATTTCTAGTTAATCTCTGTAAAATTTCATAAATTTCCATAGAGATTTTACCCCTGATTCAGGTCTTGGACTGAAACTGGTTGGTGAATTAGGTCAAAAATAACATATTTTTAGGGTTTAATGCAATTTTCGGATTAATTTAATGTCAAAAAATATTTTTTATAATTACAATTCGACATTAGGGTTATAAAAAGTGCAGGTACCAATTTTTATGGATTTTGGAATTCATTTGATGGCTGAATTAAGCAAATTGCAAAACCGGGTTCCTGAAAGATCCAAAACACTGCTAAAATCACAGTTTTTGAGATATTATTGGATTTTCGTGCATAAGCATATGTTTTTAGGGTTTAATCATGTTCATAATCATATTAGGATGCTTTACGTTTAATTTGATGCTCATTTGATTTCATTTAGTGCTTAAAACCTAAGTTTTTACCAAAAATCTATTTCTAAAAACCCTGATTTCAAGGCCATAGTCTTGCTATCGGGGGCAATTTGGTCATTTGACCTAAATTTCGAAATCCCTAGCCTTAATTTCATATTTTTAATCATGTCATAGCATATTTGGTTTGAGTTTATTTCATTCAAGTTTCAAAATTTGCATTTTATCAAAATATCTTTCTAAAAACCCTAATTTCAAGGCCATAGTCTTGTTATTAGGGGTATTTTGGTCATTTTGACCCCAATTTCGAAATTCCATATCTTCTCTTTCATATTTATTCCATTTTATTTCATACTTTATCATTTTTTCAAGGAAGAGGCTTATATCTAGCAAAATCCAACAATTTCCTGATATTGTTGGATAAATCTAGAAAAGCCAACATATATTCATTAACCAAGTTTTCTAGTTTTGCAGGTACATTGAAGACTTTATTTTTCATGTATTTAAATTTCAATAGTGATGTAATTTGTAATTAAACTTTGGAATAAGAATTTACATTTCCTGCTTAGCTTAGGTTGCATTGCATATAGTTTATTTTTATAATTTTGATGTGTGATGGATGATGATTCATGCATATTTTTACAAATTCACCATGGTCTACACGAATGACACATGCACTAGCTTCTATGAAGTTTATAAACTTGGTGGAATTTGTATTTATGCCCATAGTCAGAATATGAATGATACTTAGATTTATGATCTTCACATTAGCCACATTCAGCCTACACTCTTAGGCTAACTTCAAAAATGCACTGCACTTCTCAAAAATACAAAAAGTATTTCTCAATTCCTCAAAATCATATTCATTCATTTCATGCATTTGCCAATTCCAATTCCAATCTCAATTCAAAGAAGTTCATTTTCTCAAAATCTCCTAAGTCTTATAGCAAAATCGATTTTCCCAAAGACATTGAATTTCAAAGGATATTTCAAGTATTTCCCAAGTTCCAAATTCAAATTTTCTAAGTTAGAATTTCAATTTCCAAGTTTGAATTAAGAGAAACCAAGTCTCTCAGAATCGATTTTCACCAAATGTCAAGGATTCCTCAAAATCGATTTTTATTTCTCTCAGAAGTATATTTCAAATCCCATTTCACGATTTCTCATGTGATATCATTTCCAAGATTTACATTTTCTAAATATTTCAATCATTCAAAGCAAACATCATGTTTTCAAATGTGCATTTTCTGAAAATTCATAGCACATGCCTGATTCTTTGTGCATTTAGAAATTAGAATATGATTTAGACAAGTTGAATAGAGTAGAGCATAAGATTGATCCTTGGTTCAATTACCCCTGTTAAAGGTGGCAGGAACGGTTGAACCTCGTACCGACAGGCGAGTCCCATTCTACGGAATTTTCCCGCATTTTAAAAACGGAGGCGAGTTATTTTCAAAAACTTTTTCAAAGGTCAGTTTGATTTGCAAAAAGTTAAAAATTTTGCGATGATAACACCCTTGTCGCGGGCCTGCAGGTCTCGAAGCATTCTGACCACATCTTTGAACTGCGGCTGGTCAGAGTCATTGACGGACTGCTCTTTGAATTTATGGGCTGACCCCTGCCCCTGAGTATATTTGCGGAATGCCTGATGAGTCTCAAACTCTTCATGTGAATCCTCTGTTGATCCCTCTTCATCAGTTGTATTAATATTCTGGGTAGGCTTTTTAGATATCTTTGCGGCTTTCTTGATTGCCCGACCTTTTGTCTTTGGCTTTACATGTGTTTTCTCTGTACTGGCTTCAGCTTGCTCTGCCAGCATCTTGGTCATCATCTTCTTGAACATGGCATATATCTGAGGATCAATGTCATCCTCAACCTGCTGCCCTTGATTTTTGCCCGAGCTCAGGGAATCCATCTCTTCGTCCGAAGCTGTTGAATATGCGATGCCTTCAACTAGCGCAGTTTTCTTCCCTGACCTTGTATGAACCATTGAATGTCACAAATGCTCTCTGCAGGGCAAGATTGAGGGTTAAGCTTTCGAAAGAGATTTTGACTGGAAGAAAGATATTTGCTGAGAATTTTGGTAGACAATTGAAAGAATATCCCATTACTAGGGATTGAGTCATCGCTGGGATTACGACAATTGTGTTGTCATTCCTTTGCAAAGAAAATAAACAACTGAAAATCATGCCTCGTTACCTAGGCGAGGTCGTCAAACCAAGAATTGAAGAATTTGCAAGATTTTATTTATTGAAAGAAAAACATGATTGCATCAATAATAAACTTGGGAAAGAGGGGGCGGACAGACAATTTGCCACCACTCCTTATAACTGGCAGAGACACGAGGACCGGGAAAAAGTGGAAGAGTAACAAAAGAGTCCCAGCCATATCTGGCAGAATGGTATGTTCCGGACCACTGTGTTGATGTAAGGTCGAACTCTGGCACGACTCCTGATAGCAGTCGCATCTCTATGTGCTTCTGTCTCTGAGAAAACTGTCGAACACACCGCTCCGGATGATAGTAGGCACAGAAGAATGAACCAAGCAACTTGAATCTCTTGACATATGCATAGGTGTATCTGGGAGGCGATAATTCTCGATCAAAATAGTCCCACACCACTTCTTCTTCCTGCAGATAATCGATTAGGAATCGGTACTGCGCAACTGGAAGAAGCTCCTTGCTGTTGTATCTGAACGAACTAGCTCTGGTGGGTACATGCTGAAGGAACCAAGACTGAAGTGCATATGTACATCCCTCGACTAAGATGGACTCTCCAAGTGTGAAGCGGGTCAGTCCTCTGTATAGAAAAGCAAGCGCGACCATAGCTATCGAGAGACGACTGGTCTGTCGACTCCCCCATCTTCTCAGAAGCTGAACTATTCTGATATCCACATAGTTATGTCCGTTTGGAAAGAAAGCGAGAACCACAGTGCACAGAACCATTGCATGCTGAATTCTCTCTCGAGCTGTCCTGGACAACGAGCTGACTTCTACGAATTCTCCATACTATCGGTAGATCTCGATCACACTCACGTATTCATTCCCAATTTCATCAATCAGTGGCCAAGACTTGCACCCTGTCATGCGAGCTACGACATCTTTGGGGTCCAGACCCTTGACATTGATAAAAAACTGCTGCTCTAACGGATCTCCAGGCTGACCTGCTGGCTCAGGCAGTCCCATAATCTCTGAAAACTCATCCATCAGTAGTGTCATCTCGCCCCACGAGTACCAAAATGTGCAAGTGCGCGGATTCCACCGCTCTGCCAGTGCATGAATCAGATTGCCTTTAACTGTCAACTTCCCCACTGCAGATGCCAGTTCCAACCCACAATCGCTCAAGTGGTCCAGAAACATACGAGAGAAGTTTTTGAAGCAAATGTAGTACCACCGGGGGAAGAAGGGTCCAGTGATGAGAGCTCGATGCTCGGGAAGACTTTTTCGCACCTCGTAGGAGATGTGACCCTCAGGAAAAGCAGAATCAAGCTGACTGGATGCCATTGGACTGAAAGATAGGAAGATTAGAAATTAGACTTTTGGAAAAATACAAGAATTTTGAAAATTGCAGGCAGGATAAAATAAAAAGCTGGAAATTCGAAGTCCAGAGGAACGAAAGAATGGAAAATAACCTGGAGTTTTGAAGAAAAGGTGAATAATTAAAAAAAATCGTCCAGGGTTTTTGAGAAAAAAAAGATATTTCACAAAAGATGGAAAATGAGGTATTTCGAAAAATTGTCTGATATTTTGGAAAAATTGGAAAAATATGATAAAATAAGACGAAAATAAATACATTCAATCACAAACAATTATGCACATACAACAATCCCTAAGAAGCTGACTCTAAATGCATTGATTTTGAAAGAGCTTTAGGACCCTAATCCTGACTCTAGGCTCAGATCAACTGTGTCCAATCCAGTTATGCCGATATACTCGAGCAGAGGCTCGATGTACGTGGCATAAAAAATCATCTTCGGTTCTAGGCTTGTCTTTTCCCAACATCCTTGAGCGCCTGCCGATATACGTTGGACTATGGCCCTTGGTATGTGGCAGGGGGGCGTTAGCCCAAATAAGTGGCCCAATTGTGAGGCTCTATCCCGAACTATGGTTCTGGAAGAGAGCCCAGCAACGTGAAGACTGGGTAGACATAGGTGGGGTGGTTTTTGAAAAATGATCACATGCAGACAAATAGAGAGCTCTAAATCCTAAAGAGATAGAATTTTGAAATATTTGAAGAAGCAACCATTGTTTTCATACAAGTCCTAGATTGAGGAGTGTTGTATTTCAGACCTAAGTCTAAGTGAGCATGCATAATTCTCCTCAATATGGTCCTACCAAACCATGCCTAGTCTACATGCAATCCATGTCAGCTGGGTTCAAGTCTAGGCTCCTAGGTTCACATGATATCAGGAATTAAAGTTGACATTCCATAGAACATAATTTTGATAATTGAGTTAAGTTAAAGCACATAATTGATCAGGCGAAGACATGTCCCATCACGGTCGCCAAACCTGTTATCATCGCAAAATTTTTCCCCTCCCTTGCGAGAAAGAGATAAATTTCGCAAGTCAAACTCGACCAAAGTTTTGAAATTGGTTTTGAAAATTACTCGCCTCCGTTTTGAAAATTTGCGGGAAAATTCCGTGGAATGGGATTCGCCTGTCGGTACGAGGTTCAAACGTTCCTGGCGCCTTTACCAGGGGTAATTGAACCAAGGATCAATTACGTGCTTTAACTCGACTCAAATAGCTAAATTATGCTCTATTTTCCTAGAATGCACAAAGAATCAGGCTTGTGCTATGAAATTTTGAAAATAATGCAAGTTTGGGAAAATATGATATTTGCTTTGGAAAATTGAAATATGCTTTAAAATTGATTGGAAAAGTACTTGAAAATTGAATTCTTGAGAAAATCATTGAATTTCATTGGAAATCAGAAATTTGCATTGAAAAGTGATTTCTCAAGAAAATTTGAACTTTAGAAAATTGATTTTGAAATTTGGAATTGCTTTTCTGAGAAAATGGATTTGAGAATTCTGAGAAAATCTAAGAAATTCATTGGAAAAAGACTTTTGAAATGAAAAATGGATTCTCAGGAATCTGAGTTCTCAAGAAAATGGGAAATCTGAGAAAATCGATCTTTTTTTTTTTTTTAACTTGAGACTTTGAAATTTGAGAATTTTAAAACATTGGAAAATCTTGGTTTGAACTTGGGAAATGCTTTGAAATCTGTTTTGAAAACTCAGGATTTTGAGAAAATCAGATCCTGAGAAAGACTTGAAAATTCTTCAGAAAACTGAATTTTCTGAAATTGAAATTGGAAAATGAATTTGAGAATAATGCAATTTGAATGATATGAATGAATGAATATGAATTTGAAATGGGAATTTCAATTGAGGAATTGGGAAATCCTTTTAATACTTTGAGAAATGCAGTGCATTTTGAAGTTAGCCTAAGTGTGTAGGCTGAATGTGGCTAATACGAAGATCATAAATCTTGGTTTTCTTCATTTTCTTCGTATTCTGACTATGGCCATAAATACGAATCCCAGCGAGTTTATAAACTCCATAAAAGCTTGTGCACGTGTCATTCGTGTAAACCATAGTGAATTTGAAATAATGTGCATGAATCATACATCACATATTGAAATTTGCATAAATTAAACTATATGCAATGCAACCCTATTCTAAGCAGAAAAGTAACTCTTATTCCAAATATTACATTGATTTTTACATTGAACTGAAATAAAAGAAATAAAAACTAAATCTTCTTCTTGAATGTTCCTGCAAAACTAGAAAACAAGGTTAGCACAAAAATGTAGGTTTTTCTGAATTTATCCGAAAACATGGGAAATTATCATATATTATTCAGATATAAACCCAAATTCAAACCCCTTTTGATATAAACATGATAAATAATGAATAAATTTCTAAAATAAACTTGAAAATCCGAAATTAGGTCAAAATGACCAAAATACCCCTGATGACCTTGAAATCAAGGTTTTCTAAAAGAAATTTTGGAAATTTGAAAATCAAATGAAATAAATCAAACATAATATGATGAAACATGATGATATGCATGAAAATTTATGAAATTGGAATTTGAAATTTCGAAATTTAGGTCAAAATGACCAAAATACCCCCGATAAAAAGACTATGGCCTTGAAACCAGGGTTTTCTGAAATAAATTTTATAAATTTGGAAAATGTGAAATGCATATGACATTGAAATTAATCCTAATATGATTCTACATGCTAATTTACATGAATAAAACCTTAAAAAGGTGAAAATATCATAAAATATCAAATTTAACCAGATTTTTGCCTGATTTTCGCTTCTGAATTTAAAGATAAACTAACATATGACTCAAATGAACTTGGAATTAAGACAAATTTGGCATGGACACCTAAATTAAACCTAAAAACAGAATGGATCTCGAAAATCTATTTTTTTGTATTTTAAAAAATGAAATTCAAATAAAAATCCTAAATGTTGTGATTTTTGCCTAAAATGTTGATTCTAAAGGAGATTTAGGATATCAAACTTCCATAAAATTTCCCTAAATTTTATGGGGTGACATAGGACAGTAAGGCAAGGATTTTTGCCTTTTACACTTTCTGGTTTTGACCTATGGTCGGAGCTGTGCCACTCCGGCAAGTTGGATGGGAATCCGGCGACTCTAGGATTTAGGTGAAACAGACATGTTTCAGTAGAAAACATGGGAAAAATGGAAGACAGATGGGAAAAATGATTAAATTGTGGGAAAATGTCCCTGACAAACAGAGGAAGATTTGATTTTTTGACACCATTGGGATTCGGGTTATGGTTTGGAAATAGACATACTGTTATCAGAGACCTAAATCTCTGAGATTTCTGGACATTGGAATCTGTTAGACAGAAAGGGAAAATCCGGGAAAAATAATTAAACAGATTTAAAAAATTCCAAATTTTGGGAAATGACAGTAAATTATGTAAGGAACAACTTTCATGTTGAAAGTGTTTGCAGAAAGGTTACAGATTGGATGGACTCGGTGCATTAGGTTTTGTCTTTACCCTGATGAAAGAAAATCGATATTTTCCCAAAGGTCTGAGAAATCCTATTTTTGACAGAGGTCAAAATTACTTGGAAAAACTTCAAAATTTCCAGATCATTAGTAGATTTAATTATAAATCCACTGTGATTTTTGGAGGACAATTTGAATCTCCCACGAGGGTGGTGTCGGAGGGTTTTGTCTGCTAAAGCAGAAATGGAAAATTCAGAGAGACAGAAAACCCGATTTAGGATTTGATTTTTCTAATGAAGTTCCAAAATACAAATTGATCCATATTTTTGAAAGGGAATTTAAACATGAAATGATGACTGAACTACATACCTAAATGAAAAAACTATAAACTAACAAGATATGCATTAATGAACTAATGAAATAAAATAGCAAAACAACCTAAGTATATTACCTAGAGCATGTAAACTTCAAGAAAAAAGTGATGAAACAAAAAAAAAAATGAACATGAGGAGGAGATATGAGATTTATGTTGGCTAGGGGTGAGACGGATCCGATCCATCCATTGGATGGATCCCTTCACCTATGTAGCCCAAACCCAAAACCTTCTGGCTTTACAAGATCATCAATGAATATTTAATCATGTGAATTCAGTTTTTTGGACTGGATTCACGTTGAACTTCATAAAAGCAAGCATGGTAAATACCTTACCTTGAGAAGGGAAGCTCTTACTCGACCCGGTTGAAGGAGAAGGAGCGGCGGCTAGTGAGGAAGGTGGGAGCAATGGTGGGCTGTTACAAAGGAGACCACCTTGGAGGATGTTGCAGCTGCTGAAAGAGGCTGATGGGCTGGATGAAGTGCTACTTTGTTGGAGTTGTTGAAGGTGATGGTGGCGCTGAAGTTGTTGCCGGGCAAGGAGGAGCTGCAGGTGCTTGAAGATGGTTGGGCGTACAAGGAGGTGGTTGGACCGGTGGTGAAGATGGTGCTTCAAAGTGAAGGCCGGCTGAAGCAAGGTGGTGCTGCTGCTGTGGTAGTGGCTGGTACCTGCTGTGGCTGTAGCAGCCAAGGAGACAAGAAGAGAGGTAGAGAGAGAGAGAGAGAGAGAGAGAGAGAGAGAGAGAGACTATGAGAAGGGGTGCAGCCGTGAGAGAGTCCCCCTTTTTCTTTTCTTTTTGGTTTTTCTAACTTAGGGCCTAATAAAAATTTTCTAAGTTTCTAATGGAAATCAATATTAGTGAGAGGGAAGAAGAGAGGATTCAAGGCCTACGTACATGGGCTGGACAATAGGGAAAAGGAAGGAAGGAAAGGGAAGAAGGAAAGAAAGGGAAGAAAGAAGAAAAACAAAAGGAAGAAAAAGAAAAAGAAAAGGAAAGAAAGGAAGAAGAAACAGAAAGAGAAAAAGAAAAAGAAAAAGGAAAAAAAGAAAGAAATGGGGCTGGAGGTTTGGGCAACCACCTTGTGGGTCCCACCTCTCAAAAAAAATAAAAATAAAAAATAAATAAAAATCAATAAAAACAAAAATAAACAAATAAAAAGAAACATTTTTTTTTTAATAAAATAGAAATGCAAATGAATGGGCCATCTCAGAGCGGGTCCAAATTCTACTTTTGAAATTCATTTTGACGATTAAAGGGGTAAAATAGTCTTTTCAGAAAATTTCTAGACGAAACGAGCTATTTTTGACAGTTTTTTAAACGAGCCCGGATTATGGAGTTCAATACCTCGTTGCGAAGCAAATCCAGTGTAGAATTTGAAAATTTGATTTTAAAAGAAATCCAGATTGTTTTTCTCGAGAAAATATTTCCAAACGAAACGAGCTATTTTTGGCAGTTTTTGAAACGAGCTCGGATTTTGAAGTTCAATACCCCGTTGCGAAGCAAATCTAGTGTAGAATTCAAAAATTTGAGTTTGAAATAAATCCAGATTATTTTTCTTGCGAAAATATTTCTAAATTTAGAATCCCGGGGGTAAAATTATCAATTTTGGATACCCGAGGTTTGAAATTGATTTCTGAAAGCTTTTAAAACTCGATCTGGATTGAAATTTATAAAACTGGAGTTCTGGACTTCAAAAATGAAATGAAATGTGATGAAATGTTATGAAATGCTGAGAAATGATATGAAATGATGAGAAATGACATGAAATGCTAACCTTGAATGAAGAACTTTGGATGTTAGACCCCGATTGACATTTGTACCAGTTCAAAAAGCATAAAAACTGATAAAATTTGCAAAATAGCTCAAGAAATGGTTTTCGGGACTCTACTAGGCTAGAGTGACACTGAAAATTGGGGTTCGAGCTGAATTGAACTAAGATGAGCTAGATTGAGTGGGATTCTAGAGTTTCATAACTCAAATGAACTAACCAGACATTGACTCAACTGACTTTTTCGGCTAAATTTTCAAGAAAAGCTGCCATTTTTAGAGAAATGGTACGGAATGGTCACTGGAGTGAAGTGAATTACGAACTTGAGCTGGCTTTGAGCTAAAAAAAAAGGTCAATAATACTGACATGAACTAAAATCGAAGCTCGAACACTAGCTCAATTGGCTGAACTCAGCTCAATTTCAGCTGAAAGAGCTGAAATGGACTAAAATGGGCTCCTGGACGCTTGGAAATGGTTTTGAACTGAAACTGGAGTGCTTGAACTTCTGGTGAGCTCAAGTTAGACTCTAGGGAGTATGACTGACTATGAATGACTGACTCAGAGACAATTGGCTTGGATTTGAGTGAGAAATGAGCTCATTTCTGAAGAAATGATCCCATTTTGGCAGGAATGGTCACAAATGGAAATGGTCTGTTCATTGTGAGCTCAGATGAGCTTGAAATGATTGATATTCTAAATGTTCTGAAATGACCAATGAGCTTGGTTGACTCCGACTGACTGGGGTGTCAGATGACCTAGGGGTAAAATGGTAATTTTCCTAATAAAAGTTGGTAAAACGGTGATTTTCTGAAACTTACTCGGGGTTTGACTCCTACACTGACCTAACAGGGTTGGCAATGCACGAGGAGGGTTATTTAAGAATGGATGAGGAAAATTTGGGGTGTTTACAGATGCCCCTCTTTGCTACTAAGCCGGCTTGAAGACGAGCTTAGTGGCAAAGAAAAACACACCAAATTTGGGCTATAAAAATGCCCCAGTTAGAAGGATCTGACTGGATATGAAGAGATTTAGCCCTGATGAAAATGGTAGATATGAAATGGAGAATAAAGAAGAAAAATTTTCCCTCAAAAGAAGTGAGATTCAGGTTTTGCCCTTAACCTGGATGGGACAGGAAAATTCCTCGTGTAGAAACGAAGCTCAGGTTTAACCCTTAACCTAACCGGGGAATGAAATACCTCATCAAAGGAGGCTCAGGTTTGTACCCTTATCCTGATTGGGAGGAAAATGAAATACCTCATCAAAGGAGGCTCAGGTTTGTACCCTTATCCTGATTGGGCGGAAAATGAAATACCTCATCAAAGGAGGCTCAGGTTTGTACCCTTATCCTGATTGGGTGGAAATGAAATACCTCTTTGAATGAGGCTCAGATTTATACCCTTATCCTGATTGGGCAGAAATGAAATACCTCTTTGAATGAGGCTCAGGTTTATACCCTTATACTGATTGGGCGGAAAATGAATGGAATCCTCGAAGGAAGAAACCATGATGGAACCATCGGATTTCCGCACAATGAATCTGATAGAGGTTTTGCCAAAGGATGAAATTGGGGTCCCTAAAGCTTGAAAAGGGGTTTGATTTTGGGCGCCTCATTGCTGAGACTAAATAACTTTTGAAATTGGTGACCTTTTGCGAGAAAATGATTGGTGGCTTAACCTCAAGCCGAAATTGGACTGTCTATGGTGGGACAGTGGGGACACAGGGAAGTGTGCGAATCTGAGAGCCCATGCGCTCAGATTATACCAACAGAAGGGAAGGAATCTTGAAAACTCCCGTTATCAAGTCCTTAAAAGGGATAACAACTGATGTCAGGATGCGCCAAATAGGAACCTCAAACTCGCGCTTCACGTCAGGATGGCTAGAAAATATTGTCAAAATGTTGAAAATTGTTGTTGATTCAAAATAATTGAAAGTGATACACATTGTTTTGAAAATATTCCCTCTTTTCTACCTGAAGTATTACCTCTGACTGGGCTTAACTCCGTAGAATCAAGATTCGAATTCAAATTGCTTGCGATTGACTTTCGTTCAAGGAAGCTATCAATTTCCTTGATATGAGCAGAAAAGAGAGTATTCTTGACATTGTGAAAGCAATTGGTGAAAGAATATTGATAATAGAATTTCACAAAATTTAAAGAGGATTCTTTGGCAAATTTGGCGGTCTGATATCCTGGGATTCTTTCCTCATGATGATCTTTCTGCCCACTTTTTTTTTTTGGCAGAATTGAAGCTCTCTTGGATTTTTTGGTGATTACATCATCCTTCATTTTGGAGATGTCCTGACTTTTCTCTCTCTTTTTTTTTGGAAGGGTACGTCACAAACTCCTTCATCTTAGAGATGCTCTGATCCTTCTTTTCTCTCAGGGATTATATTGACGGTTATTAGCTCATTGGTTGGAAATCTCTTGATGATAGCGGAAATTAAATATCTTTTAGGGTTTGTCGGGAGGCTCATCGCAGTCGCCTTCATCTTGATGGTGCTTTGAACTTTCCCTGGAAGGATCCGTCACAAACTCCATCATCTTGGAGATGATTCAAATCTTCTTTGGCCCCGGCGGGGGTCTACTCGCCTAATTCGCCTTCATCTTGACGACAATTGAGAGATCCCTTTTGCAGATATTTAATTGTAGCTTAGGTGATTGAGGAAATGAAAATTGAATGGATTTTTCTGTATCACCCAGGATATTTTGACTGCTTTATTTTTCAAAAATGATCTTTAAAAATGTGTCATTGACCGCGATCAATACCGATCACTTATGGCTTTGCAACAACATTGAATTTTCTTTGCTGGCCATATCGAGGATTTATTCTTCATCCTTTTGGTTGGCCAATAGAAAGAATTTGAATTTTGAATCCTTTTTCACGAAAGCTTTGACCTTTCGAAAATAATACTGAAGGTATTCTGAGGTAATATTTTTGTGCAATAAAAAATTTGAAATCAACTAATATTTAATGACAAATTGGCAAGATTTTCTTGAAATCCTTTGTGGAAGGGAGTATTTGAAGCACAACGCAATGCATCCATGACATAAATTTTCTTCTCCTTTCCCCAAAGGAGAAGATTCAGAAATTGAAAATAGGAATTACTTCTCTCTTCCCTGAAGAGGAGGTGTTTGCAAAATGAACTTTCGAAGAGAAATTAAGCTTTCGTCAAAACTTCCTAACATTAGGCTTCTCTTATGGAAAGGGGGTCGGTAATGGTGAGGTCGATGAATTGGTCATGAAGGAGCGAGTCCATCACACTCTTCCTGAAAAGAGGGTCCTTCACGATGAAATGGCCTAGTACGAAATTGTGATCACAAGGAAAGCGAACTTCCGTCGAAGCTCTCCCTGAACTAAGGGTTCCTTATATGAAATTGAATTTTGTTTTGCAAACGGTTCACAAAGACACGAGTCCCTTCAAACTCTCCCTGAAAAGGGGCTAAGTGAACATAGGATAGCATGCGAAAAGATCGAGCTCCCTTGAACTCTCCCTATAAAAAGGGTCTCTCGCAAGAGAAAATGATTGAAATTGGTATTGAGTGACCAAAAGGTCGAAATTGGAATTTGGAAAATTTGAAATTTTGAAATTTGAAATTTGAAATTTGATATTTGATATTTAAAATTAGAAATTTGGAATTTGGAATTTGGAAATTGAAAATTGATTGACCCGAAGGTTGAAATTGGAATTGATTGACCCAAAGGTCGAAATTGAAATTGGTTGACTCAAAGGTCGAAATTAGAAATTTGGAATTTGAAAATTGGAAATTGGGAAATTGATTGACCCGAAGATCAAAATTGGAAATTTGGAAATTGATTGACCTGAAGGTCGAAATTGGAATCTTGTAAATTGGTTGGCCTGAGGGCTAAAATTGGTAATTGGATGTCCCGAAGGCCGAAATTGGAAATTGGATGGCCCAAGGGCCGAAACTGGTAATTGGAATTTGAACTTTGATGAATGATCAACACAAAGACTGAACCTGAGAGGTTGAGTGATACGACCAACCAAGGAGACATTAACCACGAGTGCTCAACTTTGAAAGAACACCAGCATGAATACCGGGTTTTGAAACTATGTCAACATAGACATTGGATTTTGAAAATGTACCAGTTCGAGCACTGGATTTTTCAAAACACACCAGTTTGAGCACTGGATTTTGAAAACCTACCTTGTTTTTAAATTGAAATTTGAATTTTTGAAAGAGACCTATGCTATTAAAATATTTGGGAATTGTAACGAGAATGATTGTCGGGGTCTCAGGATTATCCCTTATCCTGAATGGGTAACAAACTTGATGCAAATGCATGCTAATGAATGCAGATGTATGCAAATATGAAAATGATATAAATGCGTGCACATGCGTGCAAAGTGAGAGATTTGTTTATCCTGCCTGCATATATGTTATTTGTAGATAAAAAAACAAAATTTTAAAAATGCCCCAGTATAACTGGGAAAAGAGAATCTGATCATTATTTGAAGAAAATTTGAGGAATTACAAAGAATAATTTAAGTATAAAATTTTTCAAATGTCGAGCATTGATGGGATCTGGTAATTCCACTCCGTCGGCATTGATGAGCCGATACGAATTACGAGGTAATGCCTCTTTGACAACATAGGGACCTTCCCAATTTGGTGACCACTTGCCACCTGGGCGGTGCTTGAGATAAGCCGTTGACCTGAGCACTAGGTCATTGACTCGAAATTTTCTTTCAATGACGGATTTTGCATATTGTCTGGCTATCCTCTGACGATATGATTGAGCGTGCTCTACTGCTCTGAGTCTTCTTTCATCTAGCAAATCAAGCTGTACTAGCCGATGTTGCTGATACTGATCAAGAGGTAATTCGAGAAGTGATGCAAATTTCAGAGCAGGTTTCTGAACCTGTAGAGGCAATACTACTTCGGTTCCGTAGACAAGTTCTGACGAACTAGCATTAGTTGGAGTTCGAATGGTGGTTCGATACGCCCACAATGCATCATGAATCTTCTCATGCCAGTCACGACCTGTTTCCAAAGTTCACTCCAGAATTCGAATCAAAATCTTTTTGGTGGCCTCTGCTTGGCCATTTCCTTGAGGATAATAAGGAGCGGAGAAATGATGATGGATTTTGAACTTCAAACAGAAAGTCCTCATTCTCTCATTCTTGAAATGACTGCCATTATCTGACACAATATCATGTGGTATGCCAAAACGACATAGGATATTCTTATGGATGAATGAGACCACATGTCGACCTTCTACTGTGCGTAGAATGACTGCTTCTACCCATTTAGTAAAATATTTTGTTGTAGCAAGAAAATATTTATGGCCATTTGAAGCAGAAGGAGTAATGGGGCCAACAACATCAAAAGCCCACATAGAAAATGGCCATGGCGAGACGACAGATTGCAAATATGTCGCTGGCGCATGAATGGAAGGTGCATGCATCTGGCATTGAACGCACTTCTTCACAAAATGATAGCAATCTTGTTGCATAGTTCTTCAGTAATACCCTGCTCGGATGATTTGTTTGACAAGAGTTTGGTAGCCAACATGACCACCGCAGATACCTTCATGTGCTTCTTGCACAACTTCTTTGGCTTCTTTTTCGTCCAAACATCTGGAATATTCAGAGCTGAATCCACGACGATAAAGGACGTCAGCAAGAATAAAATATCGAGTAGACATGCGTTGAATTGCTCGCTGCTCTTTCTTTGAGAGTTCTGAAGGAAATTCGCCAGTTTCAATGAAATTCTTGATGTTATGATACCAGGGCTTCTTCTTTTGCTCAGCCTGGTTTATCTGCTCTACTGGAACGAAAGCAGGTTGATCAAGTCTGCCAATTTCAAAGGAGCGACAAGATTCTCCGCTCTTGAAAGACATGATGGATACCAGATTGGCTAAACTGTCTGCAACTTGATTGAAATCTCTTTTGACATGAAAAAGTTGGAATTCTTCGAAATTGCTGACAAAAGCTGAGACGATCTTCTGATAAGGAAGTAATTTCTGATCCTTCACTTGCCATTCGGCTAAGACTTGATTGACGACGAGTAAAGAGTCGCCATAAGCATGCACTCTTTTGACATTGAAGTCTTGTAGAATTTTCAGACCTTGTATCAAAGCTTCATACTCGACCATATTTTGAGTGCACTGAAAATCTAATTTGAGAGAAAAGGGGATCATCTCCTTCTTAGGTGTGATCAACAGAATCCCGATTCCTATGCCTGCCATATTCTTGGAACCGTCAAAGAATAAATTCCAAATTGGAGATTGTTCAATATTGCAGATCCGCTCATCGGGGAAATCATCCTCGACTTTAACATCCTCCGCTAGAGGAAAATCTGCCAATTGATCTGCAATTGCTTGGCCCTTGATAGATTGATGAGAGACATATTCCAAATCGTATTGCATCAATAGGACTTGCCATTTGGCAATCTGTCCGCTGATGAAGGGATGCTTTAGAATGTACTTGAGAGGATTTAATTTGGATAGGATCTTGACTTCAGATGCCAACAGATAGTGTCTCAATTTCTGACACATCCAAACTAGAGCTAGACATGTCTTTTCTATCTGAGAGTATTTCTTCTCATAATCAATGAAGGTTTTGCTTACATAGTAAATGGCATGCTCTATCAGTCTGCCTTCTTTGTATTGCGCCAAAAATCCGCCACAAGCCACTTGATTAACTAAAATATATAGCAGTAGGGGTTTCCCCAATTCTGGCGGCTTTAACACAGGAGGATTGAGCAAATATTTCTTGATGCGTTCGAACGATTGCTGACACTCTGGTCCCCATTCGAATTTCACTCCTTTTCTAAGAAAATGATTGAAAGACTCACATCTCATGGCCAAATTAGATATGAATCGCCAAATTGATTGCATACGTCCCTGAAGGCTACGCAATTCTTTCAGATTAGTCGGGGGAGACATGTCGATGATAGCTTTGGCCTTAGCGGGATCAACTTGTATCCCCTTTTTGCTCACTAGAAAGCCTAACAATTTGCCAGATTCGACTCCAAAAACACATTTTTGTGGATTGAGTCTTAGCTTGTAAAGAATGAGCCGCTTGAAAACTTGATTGAGAGCTTCGGTGTGATCTTCCTCTTCTTTGGACTTTACCATAATATCATCGACATAGGCATCCATGATTTTGTGCATCTAATCATGGAAAATAACGGCCATAGCACGCTGATAAGTGGCTCCAGCATTCTTAAGCCCAAATGGCATGACTGTATAACAAAAAGTGCCCCAAGGAGTAGTGAAAGACGTCTTGGACTGATCACGAGCGGCCAACTTGATCTGATTATATCCGGAATATCCATCCACAAAAGAGAACATAGCGTGACCTGCTGTGCTATCAATCAAAAGATCAATATTAGAAAGTGGATAATCATCCTTAGGAGTCGCTTTATTGAAATCTCTGAAGTCGATGCAAATTCGAACTTTACCATTTTTCTTGGGAACAACAACAATATTTGCTAGCCAATCTGGATAGTCAATGGTTTGAATGAACCCTGCTCTGAGTAGGTCTTCCATACCTTACTTAACTTGTTGTTCCACTCGGGGATCCATCTTTCTCAGTTTCTGCTTAACCGGCTTGACATCTGGTTTTAGGATGAGATGATGCTCGACCAATTTGGTATTCAGATCCGGCATGTCCTCATAAGTCCATACAAACACTTCTTCATGTTGCTTGAGAAAATTGGTGAGCCTTTCTCTCTCTTCTGGGCTCAAACTGCTGCCAATCTTGAGAACTTTGGGATCGTCTTTTGATCCAATATTGATATCCTCAGTCGGATCCTGAACTAAGGATAATGGCTCATCTTGTTTCTGAATTGCTGCAAATTCTGGTAATTCTTGAAGAGCTAAATCAAATTCTGCAGGTTCTTCTGACTGCTTTGTAGTCTAACTACATTCTGCTCTTATTTTGACCTGATGAATCACTGTTGACTTCGAAAAAGCATCTGGATTAAGAACGAGCTTCTTGATAGATCGAGAAGACATTCTGAAAATTGGAGAATAAATCGATTCAGAAAAATCGCCCATCATAAAACAAATTGCTTTTGTTGAGAAAAAAATTTTAAAGATAAAAGAGCAAAATAATGGCAAATTTTCAAAGATTTGATAATGAGAAGTAAAGAGACAAATGGCATCCAGACAGACAAAGGAAATTTGCAACTTTATTGAAAGATTGAATTGATGACAACGATTGAAATGAAACAGGATATCATCCCAAATGTGGAAACAAAAGAAAAGAAATGAACAGACAAGCAAATGCTCTTAGTGTGTCCCTTTGATAAAGATAGTGCCCTTCTGAGATCTTCTGCCATTAAAGCCCAATCCGGCCCTCTGAGGATAGTGCGGAGGAATTACTGGCTCTAGACGACCATTTCCATTTTTTCCCAGGCCTTGAAAAGGCTGATAGCCATGCTTTACCAACAGATCAAATCCCTTTTTGGCTTTCATGAATTGAGAGAACAGAGGATGATCTTTGAATGTGCTATAATCAATTCGTCCTCCAATCTGGAAAAACTAAGGGCCTCTCCATTGAGTCATGGCCACTGTATGCTCTGGTTGTTCTATCATCTGCAGTATTCCTGAGTTTTCTTTGAAACTGGCCTCATCAATGCCCCTAATGCTAGGGATATCAGTAGTGAAAGTGGGCCTATGAACCATGGGTTATGCAAGCCTCTGTTCTAGATCCTCGCCCAAGACTGTTGTGATCATTCCCCCTTTTGACCATTTGACACACTGATGCAGAGTTGACGGCACAACGTTCGTATTGTGAATCCACGGTCTCCCGAGAAGCAAATTATAGGTGGGTGGCACATTGACCACATGAAAAAGGATAGAGTGGACTGAATAGTCAATGAAAATCTCCGAGAAAATTTTTCTTTTCGCTGTCTAACCATGATTATCAAACCCGTAGATAGTGATCGGGTTCGGGATATATTCCTCTTTTTTGATGCCTAAAGCTTTGGCTGTCATCTCCGGGCATATATTGAGGCTGCTGCCTCCATCTATCAGCACGTGAGGAACCGTCATTCCTCAGGCTCGAATCACAACATACAAAGCATTGTTGTGAAATACATGAGGCTTGGGAAGATCTTCATCCGAGAAAGTTATCGGAGCATTTGTCAAGGCCTGATAGACTATCTGGGCCATGTCTTCAGGAGTTATGCTCGGTTTCACTTTGATTTTCCGCAACAGATCATTCAACACCTGCTGGTGTTTGGTGGAAGCTTGAGCTAAGTCCAAAATTGAGACATTGGATAATGCAGTTATCGGCTTTGGTGCAGATGTCTTACTTTTCTTCGGGGTGGGCTTAATAAAGTGCTTGGGGAGCCATGGCATTCTTTTAACCACCTCAGAAGATACCCCAGCGGGTTTATCAGATACTTTCATTTTACCAAAAGCTGCAATGAGATCCATTTTCTGAGTTTTGGACTAAGCCTGCTGCAGTACAAGGACCTGATGTTGGATTTGCATATCCCTTTTAGAGCATGGCCAAATATCCTCCTGCGACTGAAAAGGCTGTTCAGAGATGACCGCCGTAGAATGATGGGGAAAGGGTTTCTTTAGAATATCCATATTTTCATCTTCGGCACCCTCTACCAGAAGATTCTTGTCGATGAGATCTTGAACAATATTCTTGAGAACGAAGCAGTTCTCAGTATTGTGCCCCACTGTTCTGTGAAATTTACAAAATTGATCTTTGAATTTCCCCATGGGAACAGGGGGATCAGCTAACCTAGGCAGTTTGACCATCTCCTTGGTCAACATTTACTCGAGCACAGTCTCGAGGGATTGCTCTAGTAGAGTGAATTTCCTGTCATAACTCCACCCTTCATGCTTTACTTTTTCTCGGGGCTTCGGTCCCTGTTATAATTGAAGTGGCTTATTGTATTGAGGTACTGACTTGCCTTTCTGATCGTTCTTGTTGGAACTTCCTGCCCAGTAACAGAAATCTTTGTTTTGCCCCTTACGGTGGTTCCAATTATTATCCCTGACAGAATGAGTGAAATGAGTCTTCTTCTTCTGCTCAGTTTGGTCGTTGTTCTTGGTGAAAGTGAAGCCTTCATAGAAACCATTTTTCATGCTCAACTCAAGCCATTCGGCTCGCTCTGTCACTTCAATGAATGTCCTTGATGCTGCAGTAGAGATGAGACCTCTTAGAGGTTGTGGGAAGTTACTCAAAATCAGGGACAAAGCATGTCCCTCTGATATGGGGTCCCTCATCTTGTTGCAAGCTGACCTCCAACGGTGAATGAAATCTCTGGCCTTCTCATTTTCTCTCTGTTTGAGGCAACACAGGTGACTGAGGGTGGGAAGCGCCTCGGCATTGAAGAGGAATCGCTCGATGAACATATTCACCACTTTGTCAAATTCTTTCAGCTCGATAGGATTGACATGTTGTGAATACCATTTTGCTGTTGTTCCTTCCAGACTGCGAGGGAAACAAAGGAAAAGTGCCCGATTGTCTCGCTTGAATTTAGAGCATTCAGCGAAGAACATGGCGAGATGAGCTTTAGGATCGCCAGAACCATCAAATTTGATAAACTTTCTGGGGAGATTCTCGAGATTGTTGTCCCCATCCAAACCATCATAGAAGTCTTCGCTGGTGAAGACTTTTATGCCCTTGTCGCGGGCCTGCAGGTCTCGAAGCATTCTGACCACATCTTTGAACTGCGGCTGGTCAGAGTCATTGACAGACTGCTCTTTGAATTTGTGGGCTGACCCCTGCCCCTGAGTAGATTTGCAGAATGCCTAATGAGTCTCAAACTCTTCATCTGAATCCTCTGTTGATCCCTCTTCATCAGTTGTATCAATATTCTGGGTAGACTTTTTAGATATCTTTGCGGCTTTCTTGACTGCTCGACCTTTTGTCTTTTGCTTTACCTGTGTTTTCTCTGTACTGGCTTTAGCTTGCTCTGCCAGCATCTTGGTCATCATCTTCTTGAACATGGCATACATCTGAGGATCAATGTCATCCTCAACCTGCTGCCCTTGATTTTTGCCCGAGCGCGGGGAATCCATCTCTTCGTCCAAAGCTGTTGAATATGCGATGCCTTCAACTGGCGCAGTTTTCTTTTCTGACCTTGTCTGAACCATTGAATGTCACGAATGCTCTCTGCAGGGCAAGATTGAGGGTTAAGCTTTCGAAAGAGATTTTGACTGGAAGAAAGATATTTGCTGAGAATTTTGGTAGACAATTGAAAGAATATCCCATTACTAGGGATTGAGTCGTCGCTGGGATTACGACAATTGTGTTGTCATTCCTTTGCAAAGAAAATAAACAACTGAAAATCATGCCTTGTTACCTAGGCGAGGTGGTCAAACCAAGAATTGAAGAATTTGCAAGATTTTTATTTATTGAAAGAAAAACATGATTGCATCAATAATAAACTTGGGAAAGAGGGGGCGGACAGACAATTTGCCACCACTCCTTATAACTGGCAGAGACACGAGGACCGGGAAAAAGTGGAAGAGTAACAAAAGAGTCCCAGCCATATCTGGCAGAATGGTATGTTCCGGACCACTGTGCTGATGTAAGGTCGAACTCTGACACGACTCCTGATAGCAGCCGCATCTCTATGTGCTTCTGTCTCTGAGAAAATTGTCGAACACACCGCTCCGGATGAAAGTAGGCACATAAGAATGGACCAAGCAACTTGAATCTCTTGCCATATGCATAGGTGTATCTGGGAGGCGATAATTCTCGATCAAAATAGTCTCACACCACTTCTTCTTCCTGCAGATAATCGATCAGGAATCGGTATCGCGCAACTGGAAGAAGCTCCTTGCCGTTGTATCTGAACGAACTAGCTCTGGTCGGTACATGCTGAAGGAACCAAGACTGAAGTGCATAAGTACATCCCTCGACTAAGATGGACTCTCCAAGTGTGAAGCGGGTCAGTCCTCTATATAGAAAAGCAAGCACGGCCATAGCTATCGAGAGACAGCTGGTCTGTCGACTCCCCCATCTTCTCAGAAGCTGAACTATTCTGACATCCAAATAGTTATGTCTGTCTGGAAAGAAAGCGAGTCCCACAGTGCACAAAACCATTGCATGCAGAATTCTCTCTCGAGTTGTCCTGGACAATGAGCTGACTTCTACGAATTCTCCATACTGTCGGTAGATCTCGATCAGACTCACGTATTCATTCCCATTTTCTTCAATCAGTGGCCAAGACTTGCACCCTGTCATGCGAGCTACGACATCTTTGGGGTCCAGACCCTTGACATTGATCAGAAACTGCTGCTCTAACGGATCTCCAGGCTGACCGGCTGGCTAAGGCAGTCCCATAATCTCTGAAAACTCATCCATCAGTAGTGTCATCTCGCCCCACGAGAACCAGAATGTGCAAGTGCGCGGATTCCACCGCTCTGCCAGTGCATGAATCAGATTGCCATTAACTGTCAACTTCCCCACTGCAGATGCCAGTTCCAACCCACAATCGCTCGAGTGGTCCAGAAACATACGAGAGAAGTTTTTGAACCAAATGTAGTACCACCAGGGGAAGAAGGGTCCGGTGCTGAGAGCTCGATGCTCGGGAAGACTTTGTCGCACCTCGTAGGAGATGTGACCCTCAGGAAAAACAGAATCAAGTTGACTGGATGCCATTGGACTGAAAGATAGGAAGATTAGAAATTAGACTTTTGAAAAAATACAAGAATTTTGAAAATTGCAGGCAGGATAAAATAAAAAGCTGGAAATTCGAAGTCCAGAGGAACGAAAGAATGGAAAATAACCTGGAGTTTTGAAGAAAAGGTGAATAATTAAAAAAAATCGTCCAGGGTTTTTGAGAAAAAGGAGATATTTCACAAAAGATGGAAAATGAGGTATTTCGAAAAATTGTCTGATATTTTGGAAAAATTGGAAAAATATGATAAAATAAGACGAAAATGAATACATTCAATCACAAACAATTATGCACATACATCAATCTCTAAGAAGCTGACTCTAAATGCATTGATTTTGAAAGAGCTTTAGGACCCTAATCCTGACTCTAGGCTCAGATCAACTATGTCCAATCCAGTTATGTTGATATACTCGAACAGAGGCTCGATGTACGTGGCATAAAAATTCATCTTCGGTTCTAGGCTTGTGTTTTCCCAGCATCCTTAAGCGCCTGCCGATATACGTTGGACTATGGCCCTTGGTACGTGGCAGGTGGGCGTTAGCCCAAATAAGTGGCCCAGTTGTGAGGCTCTATCCCGAACTATGGTTCTGGAAGAGAGCCCAGCAACGTGAAGAGCGGGTAGACATAGGTGGGGTGGTTTTTGAAAAATGATCACATGCAGACAAATAGAGAGCTCTAAATCCTAAAGAGATAGAATTTTGAAATATTTGAAGAAGCAAACATTGTTTTCATACAAGTCCTAGATTGAGGAGTGTTGTATTTCAGACCTAAGTCTAAGTGAGCATGCATAATTCTCCTCAATATGGTCCTACCAAACCATGCCTAGTCTACATGCAATCCATGTCAACTGGGTTCGAGTCTAGGCTCCTAGGTTCACATGATATCAGGAATTAAAGCTGACATTCCATAGAACATAATTTTGATAATTGAGCTAAGTTAAAGCACATAATTGATCAGGCGAAGACATGTCCCATCACGATCGCCAAACCTGTTATCATCGCAAAATTTTTCCCCTCCCTTGCGAGAAAGAGATGAATTTCGCGAGTCAAACTCGACCAAAGTTTTGAATTTGGTTTTGAAAATTACTCGCCTCTGTTTTGAAAATTTGCGGGAAAATTCCGTGGAATGGTATCCGCTTGTCGGTACGAGGTTCAACCGTTCATGGCGCCTTTACCAGGGGTAATTGAACCAAGGATCAATTGCGTGCTTTAACTCGACTCAAATAGCTAAATTATGCTCTATTTTCCTAGAATGCACAAAGAATCTGGCTTGTGCTATGAAATTTTGAAAATAGTGCAAGTTTGGGAAAATATGATATTTGCTTTGGAAAATTGAAATATCTTGAAAATTGATTGGAAAAGTACTTGAAAATTGAATTCTTGAGAAAATCATTGACTTTCATTGAAAATCAGAAATTTGCATTGGAAAGTGATTTCTTAAGAAAATTTGAACTTTAGAAAATTGATTTTGAAATTTGAAATTGCTTTTCTGAGAAAATGGATTTGAGAATTCTGAGAAAATCTAAGAAATTCATTGGAAAATGACTTTTGAAATGAAAAATGGATTCTCAGGAATCTGAGTTCTCAAGAAAATGGGAAATCTGAGAAAATCGATCTTTTTTTTTTTGTAAAAACTTGAGACTTTGAAATTTGAGAATTTTAAAACATTGGAAAATCTTGGTTTGAACTTGGGAAATGCTTTGAAATCTCTTTTGAAAACTCAGGATTTTGAGAAAATCAGATCCTGAGAAAGACTTGGAAATTCTTGAGAAAACTGAATTTTCTGAAATTGAATTTGAAAAATGAATTTGAGAATAATGCAATTTGAATGATATGAATGAATGAATATGAATTTGAAAAGGGAATTTCAATTGAGGAATTGGGAAATCCTTTTAATACTTTGAGAAATGCAGTGCATTTTGAAGTTAGCCTAAGTGTGTAGGCTGAATGTGGCTAATACGAAGATCATAAATCTTGGTTTTCTTCGTATTCTGACTATGGCCATAAATACGAATCCCACCAAGTTTATAATCTCCATAAGAGCTTGTGCACGTGTCATTCGTGTAAACCATAGTGAATTTGAAATAATGTGCATGAATCATACATCACATATTGAAATTTGTATAAATTAAACTATATGCAATGCAACCCTATTCTAAGCAGAAAAGTAACTCTTATTCCAAATATTACACTGATTTTTACATTGAACTGAAATAAAAGAAATAAAAACTAAATCTTCTTCTTGAATGTTCCTGCAAAACTAGAAAACAAGGTTAGCACAAAAATGTAGGTTTTTCTGAATTTATCCGAAAATATGGGAAATTATCAGATATTATTCTGATATAAACCCAAATTCATACCCCCTTTGATATAAACATGATAAATAATGAATAAATCTCTAAAATAAACTTGAAAATCCGAAATTGGGTCAAAATGACGAAAATACCCCTGATGACCTTGAAATCAAGGTTTTCTAAAAGAAATTTTGGAAATTTGAAAATCAAATGAAATAAATCAAACATAATATGATGAAACATGATGATATGCATGAAAATTTATGAAATTGGAATTTGAAATTTCGAAATTTAGGTCAAAATGACCAAAATACCTCCGATAACAAGACTATGGCCTTGAAACCAGGGTTTTCTGAAATAAATTTTGTAAATTTGGAAAATGTGAAATGCAAATGACATTGAAATTAACCCTAATATGATTCTACATGCTAATTTACATTAATAAAACCTTAAAAGGGTGAAAATATCATAAAATATCAAATTTAACCTGATTTTCGCTTCTGAATTTAAAGATAAACTAACATATGACTTAAATAAACTTGGAATTAAGACAAATTTGGCATGGACACCTAAATTAACCCTAAAAACAAATTGGAGCTCAAAAATCTATTTTTTTTGTATTTTAAAAAATGGAAATTCAAATAAAAATCCTAAATGTTGTGATTTTTGCCTAAAATGTTGATTCTAAAGGAGATTTAGGATATCACACTTCCATAAAATTTTCCTAAATTTTATGGGGTGACAAAGGACAGTAAGGCAAGGATTTTTTCCTTTTACACTTTCTGGCTTTGACCTATGGTCGGAGCTGTGCCACTCCGGCAAGTCGGATGGGAATCCGGCAACTCTAGGATTTAGGTGAAACAGACAGGTTTCGGTAGAAAACATGGGAAAAATGGAAGACAGATGGGAAAAAGGATTAAATTGTGGGAAAATGTCCCTGACAAACAGAGAAAGATTTGATTGTTTGACACCATTGGGATTCGGGTTATGGTTTGGAAATAGCCATACTGTTATCAGAGACCTAAATCTCTGAGATTTCTGGACATTGGAATCTGTTAGACAGAAAGAAAAAATCCGGGAAAAATAATGAAACAGATTCAAAAATTTCCAAATTTTGGGAAATGACAGGAAATTATGTTAGGAACAACTTTCATGTTGAAAGTTTTTGTAGAAAGGTTACAGATTGGATGGACTTGGTGCATTAGGTTCTGTCTATACCCCGACGAAAGAAAATCGATATTTTCCCAGGGATCTGAGAAATCTGATTTTTGAAAGAGGTCAAAATTACTTGTAAAAACTTCAAAATTTCCAGATCATTAGTAGATTTCATTATAAATCCACTGTGATTTTTGGAGGACAATTTGAATCTTTCACGAGGGTGGTGCCGGAGGTTTTTGTTTGCTAAAGTAGAAATGGAAAATTCAGAGAGACAGAAAACCCGATTTAGGATTTGATTTTTCTAATGAAGTTCAAAATACAAATTGACCATATTTTTGAAAGGAGATCACACACATATATCTGTATCTATCACGAAAAATTCAGGATTTATTTAAGGGAATTTAAACATGAAATGATGACTGGACTACATACCTAAATGAAAAACCTATAAACTAACAAGATATGCATTAATGAACTAATGAAATAAAATAGCAAAACAACCTAAGTATATTACCTAGAGCATGTAAACTTCATGAAAAAAGTGATGAAACAAACAAAAAAAAATGAACATGAGGGGGAGATATGAGATTTATGTTGGCTAGGGGTGAGACGGATCCGATCCATCCATTGGATGGATCCCTTCACCTATGTAGCCCAAACCCAAAACCTTGTGGCTTTACAAGATCATCAATGAATATTTAATCATGTGAATCCAGTTTTTTGGACTGGATTCACGTTGAACTTCACAAAAGCAAGCATGGTAAATGCCTTATCTTGAGAAGGGAAGCTCTTACTCGACCCGGTTGAAGGAGAAGGAGCGGCGGCTAGTGAGGAAGGTGGGAGCAATGGTGGGCTGTTACAAAGGAGACCACCTTGGAGGATGTTGCAGCTGCTGAAAGAAGCTGATGGGCTGGATGAAGTGCTACTTTGTTGGAGTTGTTGAAGGTGATGGTGGCACTAAAGTTGTTGCTGGGCAAGGGGGAGCAGCAGGTGCTTGAAGATGGTTGGGCGTACAAGGAGGTGGCTGGACCGGTGGTGAAGATGGTGCTTCAAAGTGAAGGCTGGCTGAAGCAAGGTGGTGTTGCTGCTGTGGTAGTGGCTGGTACCTTCTGTGGCTGTAGCAGCCAAGGAGACAAGAAGAGAGAGAGAGAGAGAGAGAGAGAGAGAGAGAGAGACTATGAGAAGGGGTGCAGCCATGAGAGAGTCCCCCTTTTTCTTTTCTTTTTGGTTTTTCTAACTTTGGGCCTAATAAAAATTTCCTAAGTTTCTAATGGAAATCAATATTAGTGAGAGGGAAGAAGAGAGGATTCAAGGCCTACGTACATGGGCTGGACAATAGGGAAAAGGAAGGAAGGAAAGGGAAGAAGGAAAGAAAGGGAAGAAAGAAGAAAAGGAAGAAAAAGAAAAAGAAAAGGAAAGAAAGGAAGAAAAAAGGGAAAGAGAAAGGGAAAAAGAAAAAGGAAAGAAATAAATAAATGGGGCTGGAGGTTTGGGCAACCATCTTATGGGTCCCACCTCTCTAAAAAAAATAAAAATAAAAAATAAATAAAAATCAATAAAAACAAAAATAAACAAATAAAAAGAAACATCTTTTTTTTTTAATAAAATAGAAATGCAAATGAATGGGCCATCTCAGAGCGGGTCCAAATTCCACTTTTGAAATTCATTTTGACGATTAAAGGGGTAAAATAATCTTTTCAGAAAATTTCCAGACGAAACGAGCTATTTTTGGCAGTTTTTGAAACAAGCTCGGATTTTGAAGTTCAATACCTCGTTGCGAAGCAAATCCAGTGTAGAATTTGAAAATTTGATTTTGAAAGAAATCCAAATTGTTTTTCTCGAGAAAATATTTTCAAACCAAACAAGCTATTTTTGGCAGTTTTTGAAACGAGCTCGGATTTTGAAGTTTAATACCCCGTTGCGAAGCAAATCCAGTGTAGAATTCAAAAATTTGAGTTTTAAATAAATCCAAATTATTTTTCTTGCAAAAATATTTCCAAATTTAGAATCTTGGGGGTAAAATTGTCAATTTTGGAAACCCGAGGTTTGAAATTGATTTCTGAAAGCTTTTAAAACTCGATCTGGATTCAAATTTATAAAACTAGAGTTTTGGACTTCGAAAATGAAATGAAATGTGATGAAATGTTATGAAATGCTGAGAAATGATATGAAATGATGAGAAATGACATGAAATGCTATGCGAAATGCAAACCTTGAACGAAGAATTTTGGATGTTAGATCCCGATTGACACTTGCACCAGTTCAAAAAGCATAAAAACTAATAAAATTTGCAAAATAGCTCAAGAAATGGTTTTCGGGACTCTATTAGGCTAGAGTGACACTGAAAATTAGGGTTCGAGCTGAATTGAACTAAGATGAGCTAGATTGAGCGGGATTCTAGAGTTTCAGAACTCAAATGAACTAACCAGACATTGACTCAACTGACCTTTCCAGCTAAATTTTCAAGAAAAGCTGCCATTTTTAGAGAAATGGTACGGAATGGTCACTGGAGTGAAGTGAATTACGAACTTGAGCTGGCTTTGAGCTAAAAAAAAAGGTCAATAATACTGACATGAACTAAAATCGAAGCTCGAACACTAGCTCAATTGGCTGAACTCAGCTCAATTTCAGCTGAAAGAGCTAAAATGGACTAAAATGGGCTCCTGGACGCTTGGAAATGGTTTTGAACTGAAACTGGAGCGCTTGAACTTTTGGTGAGCTCAAGTTAGACTCTGGGGAGTATGACTGACTATGAATGACTGACTCAGAGACAATTGCCTTGGATTTGAGTGAGAAATGAGCTCATTTCTGAAGAAATGATCCCATTTTGGCAGGAATGGTCAGAAATGGAAATGGTTTGTTCATTGTGAGCTCAGATGAGCTTGAAATGATTGATATTCTAAATGTTCTGAAATGACCAATGAGCTTTGTTGACTCCGACTGACTGGGATCTGGGATGACCTAGGGGTAAAATGGTAATTTTCCTAATGAAAGTTGGTAAAATGGTGATTTTCTGAAACTGACTCGGGGTTTGGCTCCTACACTGACCTAACAGGGTTGGCACTGCACGAGGAGGGTTATTTGAGAATGGATGAGGAAAATTTGGGGTGTTTACAAGGTGTACCAGTTCGAGCACTGGATTTTGAAAGTGTACCAGTTCGAGCACTGGGTTTTTTAATGTGTACCAGTTCGAGCACTGGGTTTTTGAAAATATACCAGTTCGAGCATTGTTTTTTTTTTAAGTGTACAAGTTCGAGCACTGGTTTTTTTTTTTAAGTGTACAAGTTCGAGCACTGGTTTTTTTTTTTAAGTGTACCAGTTCGAGCACTGTTTTTTTTAAAGTGTACCAGTTCGAGCACTGGATTTTTGAAAGTATACCAGTTCGAGCATTGGTTTTTGAAAGTGTACTAGTTTGAGCACTGGATTTTTGAAAGTGTACCAGTTTGAGCATGGTTTTTTTTTAAGTGTACCAGTTTGAGCACTGAATTTTGAAAACATACCAGTTCGAGAACTGGTTTTTGAAAGTGTACCAATTCGAGCACTAGATTTTGAAAGTATACCAGTTCAAGCACTGTTTTTTTTTTAAAGTGTACCAGTTCAAGCACTGGATTTTGAAAATGTATCAGTTCGAGCACTGGTTTTTGAAAGAATACTGTGATCATCGCAAAATTTTTCCTCTCGTAATATTCTCTCTCTTCCTTCTCTTTTCCTTTCCAACCTCTATTTCCTCTTTTTTTGAAGGGAGAAAATAAAAGACAGAAAATAAAGATAGAAGAGAAAAGAAAAGGAAAGAAGAAGAAGAGGAATTCTTTTGCGGGGTCTCACTTGACCTTAATTTTGAAAGTTTTTGAGAAAATAACTCACTCCGTTTATGAAATATTTGCGGGAAAACTGGGAGACGGGATCCGCTCGTCGGTACGAGGTTCAACCGTTCCTGGCGCCTTTACCAGGGGTAATCGAACCAAGGGTCAAATTCATGCCTTTTGCTTTGCTAAAAAATTATCTAAGAATTTATCCTAAATCTAAATGCACAAAGAATCATGCTTGTGCAAATGCAAAGATGTATGCTCTTTTCGAAAATGTTTTGAAAAAAATTCCCAAGTGTTTCTGAAATGAATCTGATAATGGAGCGAAGAAATGATTTCTAACTTATAACTTTAAGTTTTAAAGTTCTAAGTTTTTGGAAATAGTCAGAGTTTGGGAAGAATGAATCTGGATATAAAAAAGAGATGATTTTTGAAATTTGAGATAAAAAGGAGAAGAAAGGAAATTTCAAAGTCATAAATGGACTTTGAATTAGAATAGAAATGAAATGGAATTCAATTCTAACTTTGAAGTTTTGAAATCAGAAGGAAATTTCGGAAATATAAATAGAATTGAGAAATGGGATTGATTTGAAGGTTGGAATTCAAGATGAATTTTGAATTCAAAGTCTGGATTTTAAATAGAGTTCAAAGTTGAATTTTGGATTTAGAATCCGGAAATAGGAATTGGAATTGAGAATAGAAGTTGATTTGACATCTGAAAAAAAAATGGAATTTGAATCCAAAGTCTGGATTCCAAATAAAGTTGGGTTTTAAGATCAAATTCTGGATTTAGAAAATGGGAGTTGGATCTGAAGTTTGAGATCCGAAATGGAATTGGATACTTTATCCTAAATAGAATGGGATTTGAAGTTTGGGATCCAAAGTAGAATTGGGTTTCTGGATCCTAAAATGGATTTGGATCTGAAGTTTGAGATCCAAAGTAGAATTGGGTTCTGGATCTGAAGTCTGAGATCCAAAGTAGAATTGGGTTCTGGATCGTAGAATGAATTTGGATCTGAAGTCTGAGATCCAAAGTAGAAGTTGGATTCTGAAATCCCAAATGGGGCTTTTGAAGATGGATCTGGGTCTAGTAAACCCTGATTGAATTAAAATTTAAGAGCAACCAAGTTTTTGAGATTCACAATCAATCTCAAACTGTGATTGAAGATAAGAAGATAAACTTGATTTCGATTTTGAGAATGAATCAGAAACTTCAAAGTTAAATTGAACTTTGAAATTTTGAATTTTGAATTTTGAATTGAATTAGAATTTTGAATATAAAATGATTTTGAAATTCCAAAAAAAAATTGGACTTTGAAATTGAGATAGAATTGGAATTTGAAATAGAAATTGAAGAAGAGATATTCACAATCACTTGGGTTTTTTTTGAAAAGGGAATTTTGAAAATATGATGCAATTCTATCCTAATTGATGAATGAATTTAAATAAGTTTGAAATTGGATTTGAAAATCATATTTCATTCTTTAAATGAATTTAAATAAGATTAATGATATAATACACTCCTGACTATGGTCATTGAATGTATTATATAATAATCATATCTAAATTCAAATGAAGAATAAAATACCTTTTTAGCGCTTTTATAGAATTTAAAATGAAATTAACTCTCAATATACCCTGACTATGGCCATTGATATATGTATTGAATTAATTTTAAATTAAATTCTGATAAAAGAGGAAAATATTTATAGAAAATATTATGATTTTTGAAAAGGATCCAGTGTATTTTTATAAAAGATAAAAATACTAAGTTTTGTTTACATCCTGACTATGGCCATTGATGTAAATCATCAACTTAGGATTAATTACCTCTTACGAAATGGTGCACGTGCCATTCGTGTTTCACCATTGTGAGAATTGGAGAAATAAAGACAAAAGATGCATGAAAATAAGCAAGTTATGATATTTACAATGCTCATTCATTCTATCTAAAACAGGGAATGTAAATTCTCATTAAGATCTAACTATTACAATACATAAAATTGAATTTACAACTCCCAATGATGATATCTTCCATATATTTCCTGTAAAACAACTGGATTAATCATGAAAAATAGAAGAAAATGGCATACATCATGTGGATATCTACAAAAATGTTCATATACCAAGATATGAAATGATGGAAAGATAGAAGAAATGATGTATATACCTATATACATACATACTTATACATATATATAAGTATATATATATATATATGTATATGTATACATATATATATATGTATATATATATATATTCATATACATAAAAGTTTGTGAGGTGCTATATGAAAAACAGTGGCTGCTGATGATATAGTAATAAAGAAAAATGAATGTTGTGGCTAACCAACATGAACCAATGCCCGTGAGATGGGGACTTGTGTGAGTGAGAGCACACAAAGATTGTAGACAAGTAATGCAAGAACGTGATTGAAGGACATAGTAGGATGATATGCCGAAGGTAAGCTGTGGATGCTGGGAATACTTACAGCCACATGAAGCATTTGTTGTGGGTATTTTCCGCAATAGAGGGTTTTGCTGTAGATGTTTACAGCAAAATACGGTGTCGGCTGTAAGTATTTACAGCAAATCAAGGGATTTGCAGTAAATGCCGTGGACTGATGTAATGAAGCAGCAAGTGGCTTCTCATATACAGACATTTAAGCACATAATGAGCTGTGAGAAGCAACAACAGATGAGGCTGTATGGTGGTGGAAGTGTCGGGTGAGCATAGACTGGGCAGGGTACGGTGGCAAAGACTCTGTTGTAGATGCTTCATAGCAGCAGGGGCTGTTATGGATCAAGGACTGCTTACTGTAATTAATTGAATTGTTGTAGCAAACATGAGGCTACAGCGGTGCAGAAAAATTCACAGCAATTGTTAGATGTAATGGACCGACTACAATGCCCCATTACTTTTGTGGAGTGAGATAACTGGTATGGTTTTAGTAAAGTGAAGAGGGATATGGAAGAAAATAAAAAATGAAAGGCTGTGTAGTGATAATAAAATAGGCAAAAAATTGTGAAAACGCAGGAAGTTGCAGATATTAGGTGGTGACTGCAATGTTATGGCAATTGCAAGCCATGTGCATTGGTTGTGCACATGGGACCACAACAAGGTTTGTCATTTGTTGTGAACCTACAGGGTGTATTGAGAATGGGCTGTTGTGCATGATCGGTACACTATGGACAAGTCACATAAGTTACTTTAAAGCCAAAGTGTTCATAGGGATGTCATTGCGCCAACTAGATAAGATGCTCAAGCCTGATTTATTCCTCTAGTCTTCGCAATCTGTCTCTACTCAAAAGAGAGTTAAGCTCTCATTATCAGATCAACGAGCTTTGGGTTTAATAGAACCAAATCAAGTGGTTCAAGCGCATAGAAGTACTACTATTCCTAAAAAAAAAGTTTTCATTAAAAATGGAGCTCATTACCAGAGATGGAAAGCACCTCGCCAACATCCTTAATTGAAAAACCCAATACACCATACTTCCTAGTACTGACAGCCCAAAAAATATTAAAGTGACTTATCTCTTTTTTTGAGGTATCTTCCTTCGACAAGACCAATGGAGGATGTTTAGCAGTTGTAACTTTTGGTTCAATGTGAAAGAGCTTAGCAACATCCTCACTGATAAAAGATACACCATCTTCCAACCCAGAGGCTTTGTCATCTGAAAGATAAGAAATTACCATATGAGAATATAATGATAGCACAAAATAAATTAGATACTTTGTTATTAAAAAAAAGAATGCCAGATGTTTATGGGAAATCTATCATGATAGCAACCACCAAAACCAGAAATAATTCCTGGTCTATCTGATATGCTAAAGAGTCTAAACCACAGGATATCCTTAAGCATCATCAATTTAAGAGAGGTACAACATAGCTGGGACTTTATGCATCAAATATTCCTAAAGGATTCAGAATCAAGGATAAACGAAACCCCCTCTTTTACGGCTGTATTGATATGGATCTTGTCATATTTTGATTCAGCTTCTTGACAATCCGCA
This sequence comes from Nuphar pumila, assembly GCF_984573655.1. NCBI lineage: Eukaryota > Viridiplantae > Streptophyta > Magnoliopsida > Nymphaeales > Nymphaeaceae > Nuphar > Nuphar pumila. The sequence goes on along the minus strand of NC_143265.1, from coordinate 49,007,213 downwards.
ATCTGCAAATTTTGTTCCTTCTGAGGGCTCTTTGTCAGATGATGTTGGCACCTTTATTCCTGCAATCTCCGCTGATGTTGCCCAATGCGAATTGAGCCTCGCACATTTCCCCTTAATGGATTGGGATAGACCCAGCCCTTGGGAAACAATAGTTATCTGATGGTATTGTAAGAGTAGATGAGAGAACAGAAATCTATTCCAATGTCCAGCAAGACTGAGCTAGAGTGTCGTGCTCAGTATAGCCTTCAATGATCACCCCATCAATTAGGCCAATGATCGCAGATATTCCATCAACTGCTTCAACTTCGATGTTATCTCTTAGGAAAATAGTGATCTGAATCACCCTGTTTAAATCCAACTGCAATTAGTTTTAGTTGTCATGACAACCATAAGCATTTTTTATGAGAATACAGGGAGATTAACTATTTTCTAATTGCAATCTTATTCTGCAGAATTATCCCAAAAGAACAGATCAAATTCGACAAAGAACCCGAATTCGCCAAATTATCAAGATAAACATAAACATTTAGGTGTTGAAATTGTTGAATCTGATAAAACTAAATCAATTTAAGAGTGGTAGAATTGAATTACATGAGCAGGAAAGTGATCTGAATAGCCATCCTCTTGATAAAATTGAATAAACAATGTTAAATGGAGGAATCTAATGCACACTTTATCAGATGAAAATCAGGACAAAATGATATACAATAATGTCGGAATAGCAGAAAACATTTAATCATATGACGAAAATACCAGAGGGGTATTGGTGAGCAGGCAAAACTAATCGAAAAAATTGAAATGCACAATACAGGAAGACCATACACAGAGCATACATAACTCGACACAGGCGTTCTTGCGTATCGAACCACTTAGGATTCATAGTAAATTGTCTTCTTCCTTATATGTGAAACCAATGAACCCATCCTCTGATTCTGGGAAATCTATACCTTTTCTATTAAAAACTGACCTATTCGTCAGCATCGTTATCCTCCTTTAAACATAGCTCAACTTTTCCACAGAAAAGGATGGACGTGAACAGGTACCAATGATTCACGATGGTAAAACCATACTACCAGGCCCTATTGCAGAAATTTAGATTGCACAAATGTGGTAAACAACATGATGCTGCTTAGAAGCGGGTGATATCATGAGATGAACAAGGAGCCGACAATGGTCAGGATGATGCAAGAAAATATGATGCAAGAGACGTGACCAAAGAGGCGATTAAAACAAAGACTCATCAACTAGAAGTCCAAAAGGAAAAATGATCAGAACCTGGACAAATTAGCAGAAAGGAATCATAATAAATAAAAAAAAGAAGAATCAAATGTCAAAAGGGGAACTAAAATAAATTCAAAAGCCCAGAACCCAGGTAAACCGATGATGCCATTGCGAGGCATTATCGGCTACCGGTGTATCAGAAGATGTATCAAATGAAATTGGGGACCCAACATAAAATCTAAAATAAAAAAAATAAGTATGAGAAATTAGGATAGACAGATGATGAAGGCAAAACAAGGAGAATCACATTATAAATGTATGCTAAAATCTGCGAAAATCCAGGAAATTTATGAATAAATGATAAATGGGAAGAGAAAAATATTGGAATCGATATTCCTATTACTGTAGCACCCGATGGGTCGACCTTGCCATAGGCGGGTCGATTCTCTTCTCTTGTGCTTTGAAATGCAAAAGAAAAGAAAGAAAGATCGAGACAGAGAAATGTTGGAAATGAAGGAAGAGAGACATTTAAAAAAAAAAAATATGAAAGAGAAAAGGGGACAGTTACTCACCTGTAATCGTATGGATGGTCGATCGGATTGCTTGGAAATCCTGGGGCTGGATCGACTTCCCTCAGTCGATAGAAAAGAGGAACAGAGGAAATGGCAGAAAACAAATGGGGAAGAAGAAGATCTGAAGCGTAAAGAAGGGGTGAAACATGATTCCTAAAGAAGAGAGTGATGCGGAGGTGAGGAGCGATGTTGCATATGTTCTTCAGTCGATCCCTATAAGAACTAAAGAAAGAGAGAGGGAAATAAAGGAAAAGGGGAAGGAGAAGGTCAGATGCGTGCAGAATGGGGGTGCGGGGGTGATGACGGATCGTCGAAAGAGAAGAAGGTGGAGGGTAGAAGACGATGATGGAGAAAGACCTTTCGTGTCTCTTTTAAAGATGGAGAAAAAGATTCGAGAAGGGGTCTAGAGGTTTTGAATCTATTAGAGATGGGTGGAGGAGGAGGATGGATGTGCGATGGAGGTGATAACAGGTTTTTGAGAGAGAAAAGAGAGAAAAAGGGGGGAGGCGTAAGCCAGCTGGCCTCTTTCCTTGTTTACGAAGGGTTTTTCAAACCCTAAAAAAAAAAGTTTCGTAAAGGAGCTCCTCTGATTTTCGAGATTTTACAAAGAGGGGGCTCCCGAGGCTTTTAGAAAAATTAAATTCAAAAAGGCTAAAAAAAATCATTTGCTTTTCTCGTAGTTTTCCCAATTTTTTGGTTTTTGTGTTATTTTTCATTTTTTTGTATTTTTAGATAAAAAAAATCTAAGATTTGCGAGAAAACAAAGATTAAAAACTATTTTGTTTTGTGTTTTTGCAAAAATATTTACAAAAAGGAGTTTTTTTGAGAATTCAAGGCAATTTTTGAGAAAATTTCTTCAGAAAATGGATTCATATCTGGATTTTTAGGACATATTTGAGGCTTACAACCTCGAACTGAGAAATATAGGGTTGGGGATCCAACAGAGTGTCAGATGAATTGCCCGAGCCATTTAGGACTATTTTTGTAATTTTAATTTGGAAATCAGACAACGGGGCTCAGATTTGGGTTTAAAACACTGGGTTCGGACCCGAAATTGATTTTGAATGGATCAATATGGATTTTAATCCAGAAAATCTGAAGAATGACTGAAATTTAGCTTTGAAATTGCTTTGATTTTCTCAGAAAATGGGGTTAGGGGCAAAAAGATCATTTTTACAAATCTTTGAAAAATTTGGGGTGTTCACAGATGCCCCTCTTTGCTACTAAGCCGGTTGAAAGCCGAGCTTAGTGGCAAAGATAACACTCCAAATTTTGAAAAATGCCCCACTCAACAGATCTGAACTGGGTGTGAAAAAATTAATTTGAAAATATAACTTCTCAGGCTTAAAACCTTATCCTGAATGGTCTTGGGGAGATGACATCCTCGAGAATGATATGATTGAGTAGAAAATGAGGAAGTCGTGATGGGACTTTGGGTGAAAAACCCGAAATGGTGGAAAATTAGATTTTGATCAGGTCTCATGGGTGAGACAAGATACTCTTTTTGGAATGATTCAGGTTTAGCCCTTAACCTGGATGGGACGAAGATATGTCAATATGAATTGGATGAGGAAAGGAATACATGAGAACCTTGATGGGACATTGTTATCGTCGCGAAATTTTTCCCGTCTTCCCTTCCTTGCGGAAGAGAAAAAGGAGAATGCTTTCGCGCTTCAAACTTGACCGGATTTTGGAAAATGTTTAGAAATACTCGCCTCCGTTTTGAAAATTGCGGGAAAATCCATGGGATGGGGCTCGACCTGTCGGTACGAGGTTCAACCGTTCCTGCCGCCTTTAACAGGGGTAATCGAACCAAGGACCAAAATTGTGTTTGACTTAGTTAAATCATCAAAATCGTGTTCTATCCTAAATGCACAGAGAATTCAGGCATGTGCTATGAGATTTTGGAAAATGCAAGTTGGAAAACATGATGTATGCTTAGAAAACATTTGGAGTTGGAAAGAATCTCTCAGGAAAAAGGTCAATTTCTCAGGAAACTCAGATAAAAAAGAGTTTTTGAAATCATGAGAAAGTTCATAAAGATGTGGGAAAATCATGAATAGTTGAAAATCCTGGGAAAATAGAAGTGATTCTTGAGAAAAGGTGAACGTTTGAAAAGGGAAACACTTCTTAGGAAAACTTGGACTTTGAGAGTTTTCTTAAGAAAATGATGGAAAATTTATAGGAAAACTCTTTGAAAAAGGAAAATTGAAACTTGGGAAGTTGAAAACTTGAGAATCTTAAACTTGGAAATCGATTTTGACTTTGAGAAAGGTGAGAGACTTCTCTTGAAAATCTTGGGAAAATGACTTTTTCCCATGGAAAACTGTGGGAAAACTTGACTTGAGAAAACCGATTTTGAAAGATTTTTAGAGTTTCTTGAGAAATCGATTTCTTGAGAATGAAATTTTCTTAAGAAAACCAATGATTTCATGATGCAAATGATATGAATGAAAGAATGCACTTTGAAAGGTTTTCTAAGAAATTTGTTGGAAAATGTGCATTAAGTCAAAATAAATCCTTCACATATCCTGACTGTGGCCATGAATATGTTCAGAGTTTAATTGATTTAATACACAAGATTTTGAAAAATTTAGAAATATGATGTGCATTTTCAAGATAGCCTAAGAGTGTAGGCTTAATGTGACTAGTAGAAAGATGATGGATCTGGGTCTCTTCCATATTCCGACTAGGGCCGTAAATATGGATTCCACCGAGTTCATCAACTCCCTAAGAGTTGGTGCACGTGTCATTCGTGTACATCCATAGTGCTTTTGAAATAAAATGCATGAATCATATAAGCAGGATATTGCATAAATTCAAACTATATGATATGCATCCTAGTCTAAGCAGAAAATTAAAATCTTATTCCAAAATTTACATTATTACATCACTAAATAAATGAAATAAAAGAAATTTGCAGACTTCAGCTCCTTCTTTTGAATGTCCCTGCCAAACTTGAAATAAGGTTAGCTCAAATATGTGGGTTTTTCCAAGATTTTCCAATAATACTATGAAATTATTGGATTTAATTGGATATAAACCCCATTTTCATGCTTTCCTTGATATTTGAAATGATGAAAATACAGGAAATTCAGTAAGAAATAATTTGAAATTCGGAATTGGGGTTAAAATGACCAAAATACCCCTAAAATCAAAGTTATACCTTTAAAATCAGGGTTTTTGAAGGAAATTTTGATAAAATTGAGATTTTGAAATTCAAATTGAATCAAATGATGATGAAATGCAGTAAGAGACATGATGACATGCTGCTAAACACATTAAGATTGTAAAAATCAGAATTTGACATATTGCAATTTATCCAAAATAACGAATTTCGCTTGTTTTTCGCTTGGATCTGGGTCCTGCGGGACCCTGTTTTGGTATTATGGATAATCCGAACCTCAAATGGATTCCAAATTGCACCAAATTCGGTATGAAGCATCTAAACACTCTGATAAACCGCCTTAAATGCTAAAATTCACGAAATGATATGATTTAAATGCTAAAATTTAAAGGAAGTCCTAAAAAATGATGGATTTTGCCTATGGATCCGAACCAAATGCAATGCTTAATATGATAATGCAAGATTTACACCATAAAAACTTCTGATATTTTTCAGACTGTTAAAGGACACGAAATGGAACATTTTTGGTTTTTACAGCTTCGGAATTTGAGCCATGGTGAGTTCAATAACAGGGATTTAGTTCTGACAGAGGTAAAAATCACCCCAATCTGATGTAAAATACCAAACAAATAGAAAACGGCCATGGAAATTTATGATATTTAACAGAGCAACTCAAGACATCTACATGAACAACTTTTATGTTTGTAACTTTGGCATTTGATCAACAGAAACACAGATAAAAATATAACGTTTTCTGCCTAAATCAACAGGACAGACAAATGTCACAAACCAGAGGACTGACAAGAAAAATCTGAAACAGGTATCACGACTGTTCTAAAAATCAGAGGCTTTCAGATGAAAACAGAGGACACCGCGGACATAACTTTCACTTTTTACAGTTTTGGATTTCGAGCAACACACAAAGATAACCCATAGCTCTAAGTCGATCCAAAATCTCAGAGGCCCAAATCAGGCTCTGACACATGTTCCGAACTCTCGGATTTTTGTCAGACATAATAAAAAATCAGAAAAATCTGATAAAATCAGGTTAAAAACTAGATATTCTTCCAAGTTCAGAACATGTTTCAGATCGAAAATCGGATCTCCTATGAGGGAGATCTCGATTTTACAAATCGGAAAATGATTTTCAAAACGCATCCCGGGTAATAAAACCCGACTTGCCATTTTGAATGTTTACCACAGTAAACAATTTCAAATGTTTCCGAATTTTTGGAAACATTCTAGTGACACATAAGGGCGCAATCCGTGATTTTTTTGGGATTTTTAATAAAAAATAAATGCATAAAATCACGTGTGGACTGACTGACAAAAACAGAGAACTACTGAAAATGAGCAGAATTGAATTAAATGCTAAATTAATCCTAATTAATTCATGAAACGTGCTAAATTAATGAAATAAAATGCAAATTAAATCTAGCTAAATGCATGAATGTTAAAAATCATCAAGGAAGCATAATTAAACGTTTTATATATGTCGTTTTATGAGAATAGCTCAATCCATCTCTCGGATGAGCTCTTTCTTCAAACGACTCCCGAATCGGATTATGGAATTACATCAAGGGGAAAATAAGTGCACCTTGCTTCGTTACGCAACGTATAAGCTCTTGAAAGGGGCGGCTATCGCGAGCTTCCTTCGTTCTTCACTCCGGGCTTCGGATGGTTCACCAAAATCGACCTATGCTTGAATCGAATTGGCCACTGCACGAACTTTACTCCACCTTCTCCAATGAGCCAAAGGGGGCACGATTTCCAAAGTTCAAAATCAGATTTTAGGGAGGCTAGGTCGGATTTTCAAGTTCACAAAAATGGTCTCCAAAGATGATCCCCTCTCCTGGGCGTGGAGCCTTGTTTTTATAAATTTTCTAAAGAAATTTTGAATTTCAAACAGGCTCAATCTGAGCCCTCCATGTGGCGCCATCTCAGGGGGTGCCATCTGAGGGTTTGAAATTCGAATTTGGCTTTTGCAGGGAGCCCTCAGGTGGCGCCACCTCATGAGGCTATTTTGATTTTTGAGAAAAATAAAAAAAAATGGAAATTTCGTGGGTGAGACACCTCAGCAGGGGAATTTGGAATTTTTTCAAAAGCTTGCTTGATTCTCTCTGCAGGGAACTCCCAGATGGTGCCACCTCAGAGGGTGCTCTCTTGGAATTTGAAATTCAAACTCACCTTTTGTAGGGAGTCCTCAGGTGGCGCCACCTCATGGTCGGCTACTTTTATTAAAATAAAATAAAAATCAAAATGGAGCCAAGTGGAGTCCTGGAATGGCGCCACCTCAAAAGGTGTTCTGAGGTGTAAAGTTGGAACAGTAGGGGCATGCCATGTGGCGCCACCTCTGGGGAGTTTAAATGTTTGAAATTTTGCTTTTTCTGCAGGAAATGAGGGGTTGACATATGGCATTTTCTCAGAGTGGCTCCTACGATGCCATGTGGCAGGAGAACATGAAGGGAGGAAGCAAAATGCGCCACCTCATAGGGGGGGTTTTCTACCTTTTCTGATGCAGGGAGGTCTGGACATGTGGCAGACAAGTGTCAGCTGTCTGGAGAGGCCTTCTCAAATGGCGCCACCTTAGAGGAGAATTTGAATTTCAAATGGAGGTTGGCCCTGGAGGAATGGGGGATGGACATGTGGCTCCACCTCAGGGTGGCTCCTACAATGCCATGTGGCAAGAGGGAGGAAAAGGAGGGAAGGGACATGTGGCGCCCTCATAGGCCATCTGGAAAAATCAGAGCTCAGGATTTGCGCCACCTAGGCCTTGTTTGAAAAATTTTGAAAGGTTTGCTTTTTCTGAAGAAAGCCAGGATTGACATGTGTCTCCTACTTTTCTGAGAAAAGTAGGGAGAAGACATGTGTCCTCTACTTTTTCTGAAGGAGGTAGAAGGAGACATGTGTCACCTGCTTTTTCTGAAAGAAGCAGAGAATGACACGTGGCAGAGGGGATAGAAGGAGGGACAAGCCATGTGGCGCCATCTCAGACAACCTGGAAAAGGTAGAAGTTCAGGATCTGCGCCACCTATGAGGAGATTTGAATATTTGAATTCTAGTTTTCTGAAGAGAGCAGGAAATGACACATGGCATTTGCTTTTTCTGAGGAAATGAGAGCTTGACATGTGTCCTCTGCGGGAGACACACTCCAGATGGCTCCACCTCAGAGGAGACAAGCCTACCTTTTCTGGAGGAAGCTAGGAGTGACACGTGTCTCCTACTTTTCTGAGAAAAGTAGGGAGAGACATGTGTTAGGTTACTTTTCTAGAAGGAGGGAGAGGTTGACACGTGTCCCCTGCAGGAGACACACTTCAAGTGGCGCCACCTCAGAGGAGACAAGCTCCACTTTTTCTAGACAGGACAACCTATGACACTTGGCATCTCCTGGTAATCTTGGAATGACACATGGCGCAGGATGGATAGGGTGACACATGGCAGATAAATGGGATGACATGTGGCGGCTTCTTAGGGCAGCCCCACACTGACACTTGGCATGGAAATGGGAGGAGAGAGAAAAGACAAGTGGCACCAATCCAGTGGACAAGGCTCCTATATTTTTGGGTTTTTCAAAATTCAAATTTTCAAAAGAAAAGCTTGTGTGACACCACCTTAGTGTGGGTCCCACATTGCTTCTTTATTGAAATAAGGATAAAACAACAACTTCTTTTTGGAATTTTCATAAAATCTGGACTAATGGGTAAAACAGGAATTTTTGGAAAGAGTTGGCCCCTGTAGGGCGATTTTGTAAAAGAATGATAGTTGAAATAGCTGACAAAAAGCAAAATCTGAGTTGAACTTTATTGAAAATTATTCAGATTGTTTTCTTGAGGAAATATTTTGAAATTCAGAGTCCTGGGGGTAAAATGGGAAGAATTGATAATTTTGAAGATCCAGGGTTTTGAAATCAATTTTGAAAAGAGTTAAAATTCTAATCTGGATTGAAAATTTTGAAATCAAGAGTTCTGGACCTCGAAATGACATGCTGTGCAGTGCAGTGATATGAAATGCTCGTGCAATGATATGCAATGTCATGTCTTATGCAATATAATCTTGAACCAAGACTTGAAGATTCCTGTCTTCTGTCAGGAGTAAAATTTTGACTATCTGAGACAAAATAGAGAAATTTTGAGAGTTGCAGATGAAATTTGGATTTTTGCAAGGTCCGAGCTCAGAAAATGACCATTTTGCCCTCCAGCGATTTCAGAGGCTGGATATTGATGCTTGGTGAAAATGTTGGGAGGTGAGTGAAAATTTGGGGTGTTTACAGACATTTTTGGAGAATGCCTCGTGAAATGAAGCTCAAGTAGGATCCTATCCTGGATGGATATACAAAACATGGGTTCCTTGATGGGAAGAACCATGATGGGATTGGAAGGAAACATCTCGTTAGAACGAGGAATCTCGTTGGAACGAGTCTCAGGTTTAACCCAAACCTGAAAGGAAGATACCTCGCAAAGCGAGGTTCCGGGTTAACTCTTAGTCTGAATAGGAAATCTACCATACGGGTTTCTCAAATGGAGAAACCATAATGTGAACTTCGGAATTTGGACGAACAAATCCGAAAGAGGTTTTGCGAAAGAAGAAATATAAGGTTCCCTAAAGCTTTGAAAAGGGGAAGAAATTGGGCGTCTCATTGCTGAGACTGAAATAGCTTTTGAAATCTATGACCTCTCGCAGGGGGTTCAGGTTTGACCCTTATCCTGAGTGGGGAAAATCTACCATACGAATTTCTCAAAATGGAGAAACCATAATGGGACCTTCGGGATTTGGACAAACAAATCCGAAAGGGGTTTTTTTGCGAAAGGAGGAAAATATATGGTTCCCTAAAGCTTTAAAAGGGGAAGAAATGGGGCGTCTCATTGCTGAAACTGAAATAGCTTTTGAAATCTATGACTTCTCGCAAGGGGTTCAGGTTTGACCCTTATCCTGAGTGGGGGAAATCTTCCATACGAATTTCTCAAAATGGAGAAACCATAATGGGACCTTCGGAATTTGGACGAACAAATCCGAAAGGGGTTTTTTGCGAAAGGAGAAAAATATAGGGTTCCCTAAAGCTTTGAAAAGGGGAAGAAATTGGGTGTCTCATTGCTGAGACTGAAATAACTTTTGAAATCTGACCTTTCGCAGAAGGTTCAGGTTTTTGACCCTTAACCTGAGTGGGGAATCTACTATACGGATTTCTCAAATGGAGAAAGCACGATGGGACCTTCGGAATTTGGATGAACAAATCCGAAAGGGTTTTTTTGCGAAAGGAGGAAAATATAGGGTTTCCTAAAGCTTTGAAAAGGGGAATAAATTGGGCGTCTCATTACTGAAACTGAAATAGCTTTTGAAATCTATGACCTTTCGCAGACGGTTCAGATTTTTGACCCTTAACCTGAGTGGGGAATCTACCATACAGATTTCTCAAATGGAAAAAGCACGATGGGACCTTCGGAATTTGGATGAACAAATCCGAAAGGGGTTTTTGCGAAAGGAGAAATATAGGGTTCCCTAAAGCTTTGAAAAGGGGAAGAAATTGGGCGTCTCATTGCTGAGACTAAAATAGCTTTTGAAATCTATGACCTTTCGCAGAAGGTTCAGGTTTTTGACCCTTAACCTGAGTGGGTCGTCAATACGGAATTCTTCAATGAGAAAACCGTGATGGGACAGGAAGAGATACTTCCTTCAGAGGCAACTCTTTTGGGAAATATAAACAACGCTAGGTTGCATCAAAATGGATATTGAATGTTTAATTCATTCTTTGAATAGCTAGGAAATTTTGCCAATAAAATAAAATTATAGCTGATTCAAACGCTTGGAAATGTGCACGTATGTGCAAAAGATATTCCCTCTTTTACCTAGAGTATTTCCCCCAAATGAGGTTAACTCCTCAGTTCTAAGAATCAAATTCAAATTTTTTAGCGCTGATGATTTTCTTCAAGGAAGCTATCCATTTCCCCGATATGAGAATAGAAGAAATATTCTTAATTTCATAAAAGCAAGTAATGAAGAGATATTGATAAAAGAATTTTGCATGAGAAAAGATGATTTCTGGCAACTTTGGCAGTTTGATATCTAGGTGTTTTTCCATGATAATCCTTTTGCACTCTTTTTGAGTCACTGAACTCTCTTGGTTTTTCTCATCATCCTTCATTTGGATGTATCTTGACTTTTTCTCTCCTTTTTGGGAAAGGGTACGTCACAAACTCCTTCATCTCGGAGATGTTCTGATCCTTCTTTTATCTCAGAGATTCTATTGATGATATTGGCTCAAAGGTCTATTGATGATAGCAGGAATTAAATATCATTTAGGGTTTGTCGGTAGGTTCATCACATTCGCCTTCATCTCGACGGTGATCTGAACTTTCTCTGGAAGGATCCTTCACAAACTCCTTCATCTTGGTAGATGATCCAAATCTTCTTTGGCCTCAGGGGTCTGCTTGCCTATTCGCCTTCATCTTGACGACAATTGAGAGATCCCTTTTGCAGATATTTGATTGCAGCTTTAGAATGAGAAGATATGGATTAAGTGGATTCTTTTTGTAGCTTAGGATATTTCCACTGCCTAATTGTCAGAAAGTCATTTTAAAACATGCGCCATAGCCAAGATCAATATCAATTCACTTCTAGCTTTTCAACATCATTGAAGATTTCTTTCATTGATCATATCGAGGACATTTCTTACATCCTTTCGGTTGATCAACAGGAAAAGATTTGAATTTTACCTCTTTTTCGCAAAAAGTTTCACCTTTTTAGAAGGAAATACTGGAGGTAATCTGAGAAAATTCTTTTTGTGCAGTAAGAATATTTAGAATCAAATGCTTTTAGCAAATTGGCAAAGTTTCCATGAAGTCTTTGTGAAATAATTACTCAATATAGATTTTGATGAGACCTTGAATTACAATCTTTGATTTTGAAAATACATGACCAGCAAAAAGCTGGAACCTTTGAAATACATGACCAGCAGAAGCTTGAACGTTTTGAAATACATGACCAGCGAAAGCTGGAACGTTTGAAATACCTGACCAGCAAAAGCTGGAATGTTTGAAATACATGACCAGCAAAAGCTGGAATATTTGAAATATATGACCAGCAAAAGCTGGATCTTTTGGAAATACATGACCAACGAAAGTTGAATCTTTTGGAAATACATGACCAGTGAGATACATCAGATTTAAGTCAGAACTTAAATTTTGTAAAAGGAAAGAATTTGATCAGAACACTGAATTTAGAAGGTTACCAGCACGAGAACCGAATTTTCCAAATGAGCTCAACATATGATTGAAAATTTTGAGAAATAACCAGCACGAGGACTGGGTTGTGAAGATGAGCTAGGAAAGTAAAATTTGATGAGAGATTCTGAATTCAATATACCATCGCATCCTAACTGCATGTGGTCTGTTTTCAGGATTTATCCCCTTATCCTGAACGGGGGAAGAAGGAAAGAAATACCTCGTTAGCAGGAGGTATCAGGTTTATCTCTTAACCTGAAGGGGAAGGAAGAATTTTTAAAGAGAATAAACCTGCATTTTTGAATTTTGAAATGGATTAGCCGGAAGGCTGGAATTTGGAAGAAGGTCCCGCCTGGCAGTTGGGGTTTTTTGAAAAAGAAGAGAGTTTGAGTCGGGACTCGTGTATCTAGAAAGGAAGATGAAATAAGAGGAGAGAACCCGAGTCGGAACCCGGATGTTTAAGATAAAAGATAAAAGAGAAGTTTTTGAGTTTGGAAAACTCGAATTCTTGACGCAACGATTGGTTCCAACGTGAGCATTGGATTAAAAAAGGAAGTCCTAGTCGGAACTCGGAACTTCAAATGAATATAATAGAGGAAAAACCCGAGCTGGAACTCAGATAAAGATAACGAAAAAGTCGAGTTTCGAAAAGCTCAAATTTCTAAAGAAATGACTGATTTCCAATGTGAGGATTGGATTCAAAAGGAAGTCCGAGTCGGAACTCGGAACTTCAAACAAAAATAATAGAGGAAAAACCCGAGCTGGAACTCGGATAAAAGATAAAGGGAAACCCAAGTTTTGAAAAACTCGAATTTCTAAAGAAATGATTAATTTTCAATGCGAGGATTGGATTAAAAAAGAAGTCCTGGTCGGAACTCAGAACTTCAAACGAAAATAATAGATGAAAAACCCGAGCTGGGACTCGGATAAAAGATAAAGAGAAACCCGAGTTTTGAAAACTCGAATTTCTAAAGAAATGATTAATTTCCAATGCGAGGATTGGATTCAAAAGGAAGTCCGAGTCGGAACTCGGAACTTCAAACAAAAATAATACATGAAAACCCCGAGCTGGAACTCAGATAAAAGATAAAGAGAAACCCGAGTTTTGAAAACTTGAATTTCTAAAGAAGTGACTAATTTCCAATGCGAGGATTGGATTCAGAAGGAAGTCTGAGTCGGAACTTGGAACTTCAAACGAAAATAATAGATGAAAAACCCGAGCTAGAACTCAGATAAAAGATAAAGAGAAACCCTAGTTTTGAAAACTCGAATTTCTAAAGAAGTGACTAATTTCCAATGCGAGGATTGGATTTAGAAGGAAGTCCGAGTCAGAACTCGGAACTTCAAACGAAAATAATAGATGAAAAACCCGAGCTGGAACTCGGATAAAAGATAAAGAGAAACCCGAGTTTTGAAAACTCGAATTTCTAAAGAAATGATTAATTTCCAATGCGAGGATTGGATTCAGAAGGAAGTCCGAGTCAGAACTCGGAACTTTAAACGAAAATACTAGATGAAAAACCCGAGCTGGAACTCGGATAAAAGATAAAGAGAAACCTGAGTTTTGAAAACTCGAATTTCTAAAGAAGTGACTAATTTCCAATGCGAGGATTGGATTCAGAAGGAAGTCCGAGTCGGAACTCGGAACTTCAAACGAAAATAATAGATGAAAAACCCGAGCTGGAACTCGGATAAAAGATAAAGAGAAACCCGAGTTTTGAAAACTCGAATTTCTAAAGAAGTGACTAATTTCCAATGCGAGGATTGGATTCAGAAGGAAGTCCGAGTCAGAACTCGGAACTTCAAACGAAAAAATTAGATGAAAAACCCGAGCTGGAACTCGGATAAAAGATAAAGAGAAACCCGAGTTTTGAAAACTCGAATTTCTAAAGAAGTGACTAATTTCCAATGCGAGGATTGGATTTAGAAGGAAGTCTGAGTCGGAACTCGGAACTTCAAACGAAAATAATAGATGAAAAACCCGAGCTGAAACTCGGATAAAAGATAAAGAGAAACCCGAGTTTTTAAAACTCGGGTTTCTAAAGAAATGATTAATTTCCAATGCGAGGATTGGATTCAGAAGAAAGTCCGAATCGGAACTCAGAACTTCAAACGAAAATAATAGATGAAAAACCCGAGCTGAAACTCGGATAAAAGATAAAGAGAAACCCGAGTTTTGAAAACTCAAATTTCTAAAGAAATGATTAATTTCCAATGTGAGGATTGGATTCAGAAGGAAGTCTGAGTCGGAACTCGGAACTTCAAACAAAAATAATAGATGAAAAACCCGAGCTGGAACTCAGATAAAAGATAAAGAGAAACCCGAGTTTTGAAAACTCGAATTTCTAAAGAAGTGACTAATTTCCAATACGAGGATTGGATTCAGAAGGAAGTCCAAGTCGGAACTCGGTACTTCAAACGAAAATAATAGATGAAAAACCCGAGCTGGAACTCGGATAAAAGATAAAGAGAAATCCGAGTTTTGAAAACTTGAATTTCTAAAGAAATGATTAATTTCCAATGCGAGGATTGGATTCAGAAGGAAGTCCGAGTCAGAACTCAGAACTTCAAACGAAATTATAAAGGGAGAAGCCCAAGTGAGAACTCGGGTTTTTGATAGAAAGTTTTTAATCAAAAGATTGAGTTTTGAAAATTTGTTAGTGCGAGGACCGGACCTGGGATTGAGAATGACCATTTAGAGGACTGAATTTATTTGCATGTGATCTGTTCGCCCCCTTATCTTGACTGGGGAAAAAATAAAATTTAAGGGGAACTAATGAGAAGATATAGAAATTGATGGGAGATTTGACGAAAGATAAGAATTAAGGAAATTTTATGGAAATTATCTTTGTAAAAGAATTCTCACAGGTAGCATTGTTGCTCCTATGAGGGGTTTCAGGATTATCCCTTATCCTGAATGGGAAGGGAAGTTAATAAAAGGCTTGACAAAATTTTGAAAAAGAAAATAAAACTGATAAAACTGGATAAAGAAAAAGATTTGTCAGAGACTAATGAAGCTTTAAAGGAAGAAGAAAGACATTCAGGACGATCCCTTATCCTTAAGCAAGAAGGACCTCGTAGGACGAGGTTTCAGGTTTATCCCTTAACCTGAAGGGGGGGGGGCAAAGAAGGAAAAAAAATACCTCATGGGAAAGAGGCATCAGGTTTATCCCTTCGCCTGAAAGGGAATTTTTGAAATGAGAATCAAGAAGAATTAATAAAATGGATGAATGATTAATAAAAATGAATAAAAATTGATAAAACTAATAAAGATGGATAAACAAAAGGTTGATAAAAGTTGAGAAAAAGAGTTTGATCCTGCCTGCATGTGGGATCTTTAAAATGAGAGAAGAAGATGAGAAAATCATTTTTGGAAAGAAAGATTAACCGCGAGAGCTAATCTTTGAAAGGGGATCATTCATGAGAGATCATCATGAGGGTTAATTTTTTGAAGCAATGATTTGAAAACCAATTTTTAGAAATATGATCAACATGTGGGTTGATATTTAAATGCAATGATTCAAAATCAATTTTTAGAAAATATGATCAACACAAGGGTTGATCTTTGAATGTAATGATTCGAAATCAACTTTTTAGAAAATGTGGTCAACACAAGGGTTGATTTTTGAATATAATGGTTCGAAACCATCTTTTTAGAAAATGTGATCAACACAAGGGTTGATCTTTGAATGTAATGATTTGAAATCATCTTTTTAGAAAATGTGATCAACACAAGGGTTGATCTTTGAATGTAATGATTTGAAACCCAATTTTTAGAAAATATGATCAACATAAGGTTTGATCTTTGAATGCGATGATGCGAAATTAATTTTTAGAAAATATGATCAACACAAGGGTTGATGTTTGAATATAATAAAATCAAATTTTGGAAAATGAGATCAACACAAGTGTTGATCTTTGAATGCAATGGTTCGAAACCAATTTTTAGAAAATATGATCAACACAAGGGTTGATCTTTGAATGTAATGATTCGAAGTCAATTTTTGGAAAATATGATCAACACAAGGGTTGATCTTTGAAATGCAATAATTCGAAATCAATTTTCAGAAAATATGATCAACACAAGGGTTGATCTTTGAAATGCAATGATTCAAAATCAATTTGTAGAAAAATATGATCAACACAGGGGTTGATCTTTGAAAAAGGTTGTAATAAAATATTTGAACTAAAATTTTTATGATTTTTGAAAGACCCTCATAGGTAATATCATTTCTCTCATGAATGATATCAGGATTGTCCAACATTTTGAAAAAAAAAGAAAAGGAATTTAATGCCCCAATAGAGCAAAAAGAAGGAAGTATTGAATATCAAAGATATAAAGAAAATCGACATTTCATTGATAAGCAAAAGTTGATAACAAAACTGAATATTTACAAGTATTTTAACTAAAAGAAGTCACAAAGACTCGGCTGACTTGCCCCTACAAAGCGACTGACAGAAAGGGATGAAAGCGAAAAACTCTTGGTATTCTCAATTCTTTGATTGGTCTGGAAAAGGTTCGGTTGAAACTGCAGGCTGCTCTTCTCCTTCCTCTGGTACCAGAAGCTCTTTATCAATGTAGTCCTGCATAATGTTTTTGAGGACGAAGCAGCGCTCCGTGTCATGCCCCCTTGCTCGATGAAACTTGCAAAAGCGATCTTTCCATTTCCCCTTAGTGACCGAGGGATCAACTTGCTTTGGGAGTTTGATCATCTCTTTTGCAAGCAGGTATTGTAGAACTTCTTCGATTGACTGACTTAGAGGGGTAAGCTTGCGATCATAGCCCCAACCTTCATGCTTTGCTTTCTTCGGCTTGCTTGACTTCTGCCGAGTGCTGACCCCTGCCTGGTAGTTGGACTGAGCTTGCATGTTTAGGAGATTTGGATGCTTTTCTTCTTCGTTTTTGACAAAGAGATTCTTATCAAGGCAGTCTTGAACTATATTCTTGAAGATGAAGCAATGCTCAATGTCATGCCCTATTGCTTGGTGGTACCCACATAATTGGTCTATATATTTGCCCATGATTGTGGAAGGGCTGGCGGCTTTTGGGAGCCTGAGTAATCCGCTAGACAACATGTATTTGAGGACTTTGTCGAGCGGTTTATTTAAAGGAGTGAAATCTCTATCCTTGCTCCAATCCTTGCACTTTGGTTCTTCTTGCTTCTTGCCTTTTTGCTGAGGACTGTATTGAAGAGGTCTATCATGGTTTTCACAATATTTCCCAATCTGGCCTTTACACTTTCCCAAGTTGCTGCCCTGGTTGCCTTTGTTGCTGCCTCTGCTGGCTTTGGAATTTCCTGCACTGATATTGCTGTGTTCATTCATGGGGAAAGTGACAGGTGCCTTTCCTTCTGTGGGAGCTTTTCCGCAACTGGCTTCAGCTTGTTCAGACAATATCTCAACCATCATCCTTTTGAATAATTGGTATATCGGGGGATCGATCTCACTTTTGCTGTCCTGAACTCCCTCTCTGGCAAACTTTTGAGAATCCATTCCTTACTCTCTTTGCTTGTAACTGGGATGTTAGAGCGGTGCAATCTTTGATCTTTGCCCTAAATCAATTGATAACGCCAATGCTCTCTACTGGAGGAAAAAATAGGGGTCTTTAGAAAAAGATCTAGGAAGAAATTTTAATAAAGAAGGAAATCATAATCTGAAAATGAAAATATCCTATTACGAGGGATCGGGTTGTCACCAAAATTTGCGACAACCGTGTTGTTTTTCTGAAAAAGGATAGACAAGTAAAATGTGAATAAAGATAAATTTTGAAAAGGACATATCCTGACAAAAGATGTTTTATTGCAAAAGAAGGTAAGGAATATAGAGAAAAAGAATTTCGAAAATAGATGGCAAAGATTTAAGACTTGAAGAATTTGCAGGCAGGATAAAAAAGAATTAGAAGAAAAAAAGGAAAATACACCTGGGTTTTAAAAGCAAAGAGAAAATTTTGAATAATATATACCCAGGGCTTTTAGAAATATAAAATATAATATAATCACAGATGTACAAACAAAGATGTGAAAACAACACTCCCTAAAGCTGACTCTAAATGCAATATTTTCAAATGGCTTGTAGGACCTTAATCCTAACTCTAGGGTTCAGATCATCTGATTTCAATCAAGATATGCCGATATACTCAAGTTGAAGCTCGAAGTATGTGACATAGGAATATTCCTCCGGTTCTAAAGTAATGGTTTCCCAACATCCTTGAGCACCTACCGATATACCTCAGACTATGGCCCTTAGGTACGTGGTAGGGGGGCGCGAACCCAAATAAGTGGTTCAGTTGTGAGGCTCTCTCCCGAACTATGGTTCTGTGAGACAACCCAGCAACGTGAAGACCGGGACAATATAGGTAAGGGATGTTTTTGAAAACATGTTCAACATGCAAATAAATCATATGGCTCTAATGCAAGTCCTAAAGAGATAGATTAAAATGAAGAGAAGCATACACTTGCATACATTGTTTTTGCATTCAATCCCTAAAATTGAGGAGAGTTGTATTTCAGACCTAAGTCTAACGTGAGCATGGAATAATCTCCTCAATATGGTCCTACCAAACCATACTTAAATCCTATATGCAATGATGTAAGCTTTTAGGATAGAATCTAGGTTTCCTAAGGTTCTCATGGAAATGAAGCTGACATTTATAGAATAGAAACTTAGATAATATCAAAGCAAAAGCAAAAGGCATTAAATTCGACCGGACGAAGACGAGTCCCATCACGGTCGCCAAACCTGTGATCATCGCAAAATTTTTCCTCTCGTAATATTTTCTCTCTTCCTTCTCTTTTCTTTTCCAACCTCTATTTCCTCCTTTTTTGAAGGGAGAAAATAAAAGACGGAAAAGAAAGAGAGAAGAGAAAAGAAAAGGAAAGAAGAAGAAGATGAATTCTTTTGCGGGGTCTCACTTGACCTTAATTTTGAAAGTTTTTGAGAAAATAACTCGCCTTCATTTTTGAAATATTTGCGGGAAAACTGGGAGACGGGATCCGCTCGTCGGTACGAGGTTCAACCGTTCCTGGCGCCTTTACTAGGGGTAATCGAACCAAGGGTCGGATTCATGCCTTTTGCTTTGCTAAGAAATTATCTAAGAATTTATCCTAAATCTAAATGCACAAAGAATCATGCTTGTGCAAATGCAAAGATGTATGCTCTTTTTGAAAATGTTTTGAAAAAAATTCCCAAGTGTTTCTGAAATGAATCTGATAATGGAGCGAAAAAATGATTTCTAACTTAGAACTTTAAGTTTTAAAGTTCTATGTTTTTGGAAATAGTCAGAGTTTGGGAAGAATGAATCTGGATATAAAAAAGAGATGATTTTTGAAATTTGAGATAAAAAGGAGAAGAAAGGAAATTTCAAAGTCATAAATGGACTTTGAATTAGAATAGAAATGAAATGAAATTGAATTCTAACTTTGAAGTTTTGAAATCAGAAGGAAATTTAGGAAATATAAATAGAATTGAGAAATGGGATTGATTTGAAGGTTGGAATTCAAGATGAATTTTGAATTCAAAGTCTGGATTTTAAATAGAGTTCAAAGTTGAATTTTGGATTTAGAATCCAGAAATAGGAATTGTAATTGAGAATAGAAGTTGATTTGACATCTGAAAAAAAAATGGAATTTGAATCCAAAGTCTGTATTCCAAATAAAGTTGAGTTTTAAGATCGAATTCTGGATTTAGAAAATGGGAGTTGGATCTGAAGTTTGAGATCCGAAATGGAATTGGATACTTTATCCTAAATGGAATGGGATTTGAAGTTTGGGATTGTGAACACCCCAAAATTTTCAAAGTTTTGTAAAAATGATCCTTTTGCCCCTGACTCTATTTTTCAAAGCTAAATTTCAGTCTTTCTTCAGATTTTTGAATTAAAATTCCACATTGATATATTCAAATTCAACTCCGGGTCTGAACTCAGTATTTTAAATCCAAATTTGGACCCCGTTGTCCGATTTCCAAAATAAAATCACAAAAATACCAAAAAATGATTTTGAAAGGCTCGGGCGGCTCATCTAACATTCTGTTGGATCCTCGGCCCTATATTTCTCAGTTTGAGGTTGTAAAACCTCGAATATTTCTCAAAAATTCAGATGCAAATCCATTTTTTTGAAGAAATTTCCTCAAAATAGCTCTGAAAAATTCCCTTTTATCAATATTTTACAAAAACATAAAAAAAAATAGTTTTAAATCTTTGATTTCTCGTAAAGCTTTAGGATTTTATTCTAAAAGTACAAATATATATATATATATATATATAAATAAAAATAGAAAAATAACATAAAAATAAAAAAAAATCAAGAAAAGCTATGAAGAAAACGGAAGATTTTCAAACTTTTGAAGCCATTTTTACCAAAAACCTCATGCCCTAACCATTTTTCAGAAATTTCTTAAAAAGGGGAACCACCTTTTTGAAATATCGAAAAGTTACAACGGACTCCTCCCGTGCATGCTCTCTCTTGATTCACCACCGTCGATCTTCAACAGCCGCCATGGTTCTTCACCTTCCATCCGCAACACACTTCTTCTGGAACTCTCCATTCTCTCTTTAAAAGGAGGCATCGACTCCATCTCAGGGATCATCGATCGTCTCCTTATCTTCTGAGGCATACATTCCTTTCTTACGAATACAGATCAACCACCGAGTTCCCTCGGCAAAAAAAAAAAAAAATCCATTAAACCCATTTTCTTTCTGAGCATCTGATATAACCCATCTTCAGGCCGGAGGTTCCCCTTTGAGCATCGATTTTTGCTGGAAAATTTTAGAGAACAACTCACCTCCAGGGGTCGACCAGTTTGAAACTCCAGCAAATCCTTGGTAAGCACCTTCTTCTTCCTTCATCAATCTGATTTCCCTTGATTTTCTTATTCCTCATCCCTTTTTTTTAGGCACCCTTGATAATATCGATTTGCTTGCTGCAAATCGATTTATCTATGTGCAATATCATGGGAATTTCCATATTCCTACATTTTCCCTTTGATTTTCTGAAAATTTATTTTGATTTTCCCTCAATTTCTGTGAATCTGAATGTATATTTACGCTGTTCAAACCAATCGGAACTCCGATCTAATTCTTGTTCTCCAGGATAGTGTTTATATTAGATTATGAATCAATTTACATTCATGCTGAAATCTGTTTCAAATCCGTTTTCCTTACTGTCGTTATGCATTTTCCTCTGATATGATACTTTCTTGTATCCTTTCTCCTGTGTTAGCCTAATTTTGAGTCATCTTCCCATTTATCATTTGCTTAGATCATCATCTCCTTTTCTAGCATTTTGACTGATATATGTGTTCTGGGAAGATGGTGATGGCATCAAACGAAAACCTCTAAGAGGGGATGTTATAGTTGCAGACTCTCAAGATGTTTGTTGAGATGAATGTGGGATTCACCATTTAGTTGAATCAAATTCATAAATGATAATCACGGGTGACCTCCACGTGAAAATTTGCTGAGGGTTTTTAGCCTACGTTTGTCCGGCTCAAATAATAATAGTAATGTTACCGTGCTGGGTTCTGAGTTTGGCGCTTCAAAATCTCCTGAGGATGACACTGTTTTTTTAAAAAAAATAAATAAATAGATCTACAGGTTTGAAAGAAATTGCTGGAGATTTTTGCTCCAGATAATCAAGGTAAGGGGTATGTACCAGGTAAATCATTGACTTACTCTTTTCTTTGAATTTAGCACAGCATTTATGTCTCTGCAATGTATTGCGCATTCTATCCCTATGTATTTCCCCTTTTTTTTTTTTTGTCATCCTCCATGCATTCCCTGCTTCAAGCAAGGTTTACCAAAATCACTTCCCAGGACTTGATGTTGGATACTAAACTGTCATCGTCCTTTGTTGAGGCTACATTTGCAATATACATTAGTCCCGAAGATCCGGCTGGATTGCTCATAAACAACAAATCTTGGAGGTGTCGGGTATGGCATGGGCAGAGATCCCCCGTCAATAATCAAGCTGCAACACCAACACGAAAATGGCTGTTCCAAGAAGCATGGACATCAAATCAGAGCACATCAATTGGGTCTTTGATAATGTTTAGCACAGCATATGACTTTCGTTTCATGTTAGGGTGGTGCCATTCATTTAAATGCCTTAATAACTTTTGATGTTTTCAGTACTCTCTGCAAACGTGAGGTGAAGAAATCAGAATGAATCTGTATTGTCAGCGGCGGTGGATCCGAAGTAGCCTCCAAGCGTATCAACTCCTTCGTCTCCAGTAAGCTGTCAGGAGAAAAGAAACCAGAAAATTTTTAGTAATATTCATGACTTTTTTTTTTGTTTTGTTTCTCAAGAAAACCCTTTGATGGAAGAGCATCAATCTCATAACTGAAACTTAGACCTACTCTAGGAAATTCCTTGGCTCTTTGATTCATTAATTTACACCTTCTGTTAAAGAATCCTTCATTCAACATGCAATTCTCTAGGCATCAGTCCCCTGGGCCTTCCAGTTCCATATGTGAGATTGTTCTACTGTATATATCACTGGCACTCATAGCTTCATTTTTTTTTAGGCAATTCTGAACACTGTCAACGGCATTACCATTCTCCAAGATGTCATCATTGCTTTTAGGTCCATGGAATCTAATCCCCTTTGATAAGAATGGCTCCTTTAGAGAGTTGCTGAGAAAACCCATCGTCCGATCCTCTACATCCATAGCCCTTAGTAAACCTCGTGACACTCCAGGAGGGGATCCAACCTTATCTGATCCCACAATCCCCTAAAACATGAGCCATCTAATCCCAGTTGCAAAGGATTTCCTTTAGCCAAAACAGGAATCCCATCTACAGATGATTCTTCCTCTTCTCCTGATTGTCTCATACTTGTTGAATGTGAACTTAGAGTGTCCACTTTAGGGATAGTTTCCTCAGGCTTAGTACCCTGGAGAGTCTCTCTGACATCCTAAATATCTGTCATATATTGCCTTCACCAGACCCTACTGCCATATATGCAGCGGCAGGACCTTCACTCACCACGTCATCACTCCATTGCTTGATGCACAGCTGCATCATCCTAGCATTTCCATAACCCAGCTGAACATTGCCACATTCATGAGTTCACCCCTCGATAACCCCTGAGAGAGATTAGCCAATAAGACATTGAGGCTGAACAAGCTAGCCCTAATACTCATTCATTTTTGGTCGTATAACTTGGTTATCTTTGTCTAGCCATATGGTTTTCGCCTACAGAGAGTATCGCCACAAGCTCAATCACTGATGAGCCCAGCTTCCAATGATAACCAACTCTCAAGGGAAGTTTTCCAGCATTCCAACTTACATATGTTCTTCAAGTTCCTAGATTTAGCAGTAATGAATCGTGTGGATTCATATTGTCTGAGTTTTTGAGATAGTAGTTCCCCCTCAGGTAACTAGCCTATCAGCAATCGGGTAGCAGGTCGTTGACCAGTTAGCAAACTTCATTTCCGATGAGCTGTTACTGCTCACGGGGATCTTCCTCATATCTGATCTATCAAATAATCCGTTCATTGGAAATCTATCTGTTATTATGAAATGGGAAAGCAATCTGGAATTTGCTGATCATGGTAAGACCCAGTTAATCGGGTACCCTCTGAAGCCAACAGTCAATGCTTTGAAATTGAGTTTTTCTTTAGTAGAAGGAACCATCTCAATAAAAAATGCCAGAACATATCAAATATATTCAAGTGGCAGAAATGGATTGCTGAAATCGGTTTGCATAGATAAATTCATTTTTTTTTTCTGGTTCGTTGGTTGAAGAGGCGCTTACAGGGCATCATTCAAACCAGCGCCTAGGCTTGTCTTCAAATAAACAGACTAAATGTCCCAATATCCCTTCCGGTGGTCAATCACCCGTA
Source organism: Nuphar pumila (assembly GCF_984573655.1). Lineage (NCBI taxonomy): Eukaryota > Viridiplantae > Streptophyta > Magnoliopsida > Nymphaeales > Nymphaeaceae > Nuphar > Nuphar pumila. Next base: position 48,983,237 of record NC_143265.1, on the reverse strand, counting down.
TGTTGTTTCTGTTAAGCTATCTACTGCGTATCTGTGAGTGGTTGCATTTCCTTTATGACATTCATTTACTGTTAACCCGTTCCTCTGCATCACACTTGACACAACACATTTTTTTTTTATATTTATTTCCTTTCTCTCTGTTAAAATTTTGTGTAATTTAGCTGTCAGCATTTTCACCCTACTGACGCTCCCTTTTCTATTATATAAACAGCAGCATTTCTGCATCTCAGCATACCCTTACATCATTCTTTTTTTTCCTCCTCTCTTTTCTTGCATATTTTGTAAACAGATCATGTGGGTTACTCAATCACCATGCATATGGGCATACTAGACCATTCACAAACTTCCCACAAAACTGTGTGGCATTCATCTTATAGTTAATAAATATATTAAACCTCATCCGTCATGCCTCTTTGTATGTCACCTTCATTCATGTTTCTAGTTTTTTATCTATATGTTATATTTGTCATAATCTCATTTTATTTAGTATAAGCATCATAGTTAGATAGATACGTTTGCATTTCATTATTTGTATGATTATATGTGTGTTAATCTCTGACATAGCACTTTCCATCTTTCTTTATATGTTCACATTTTTGGTTTGTGTTAACTCCATTTTTTTTCCTTTCCTGCAGAGATATGTGAGATGTTTGGTTCTCTCTTTTAGATTAAGTTTTGATTATCAGTTTCGATTCTCAAAGATTGTAATAGCTAGGTATAAATGAGAAATCTACATTTCCTGTCTTAGATAGAATGAATGAGCATTGCAAATATCATGAATTGTTTGTTTTCATACATTTTTCTTTATTTCTCAAAATGCTCACAATGGTGAAACACGAGTGGCACGTGCACTATTTCATAAGAGGTAAATTAATTCTAAGTTGATGATTTACATCAACGGCCATAGTCGGGGTGTAAACAAAACTTAGCATTTTTATCTTTTACAAAATAACATTAGATCCACACCGGATCCATTTTCAAAATTCATCATATTTTCCTTAAATATTTTCTTCTTTTATCAGAATTTAACTTAAAATTAACCTAAAATATATACCAATGGACATAGTCAGGGTATATTGAGGGTTAATTTCATTTTAAATTCTATAAAAGCACCAAAAAGATATTTTATCCTTCATTTGAATTTAGATATGACTATCATATAATACACTCAATGACCATAGTCAGGGGTGTATTATATCATTAGTCTTATTTAAATTCATTTAAAGAATAAAATATGATTTTCAAATCCAATTTCAACTTATTCAAATTCATTCATCATATAGAGTAGAATTGCATCATATTTTCAAAACTTCTTTTTCAAAATCCCAAGTGTTTCTTCTTCTTCATCAGATCCTATTCAAATCCAATTCTATCTCATTTTAAGATTCAAAATTTCAATTTCAAAGTCCAATTTGACTTTGAAACTCCTTTATATTCAAACTTCAAATTTCCAACTCAATTCAAAATCCAATTTCAAAGTTCAATTTAAACTTTGAAATTATCTTCTGATTTCAAAATCAAGTTCATCCCCTTATCTTCAATCAAGGTTTGGATATGAATCTCAAGTTTAAATTTGGGTTTCTAAAAACCCAGATCCATCTTTAAAGGTCCTATTTGGATTCTTCATAATCCGAGTCCAAAGTTTAATCCTAGTCTCAACTTGGATCCAGATTTCCAAGTATAAACTCAATTTCCCTTTTGGATCTCAGATTACAGATCCAAATTCCATCCAGATCCCCATTCTACATTGGATCTCAGATTACAGATTCAAAATCCATTCTAGGATATAGATCCCCATTCTACATTGGATCGCAGATTACAGATTCAAAATCCATTCTAGGATCTAGATCCCCATTCTACTTTGGATCTTAGACTTCAGATCCAATTCCTCTTTAGGATCCGAATCCCAATTTCACTTTGGATCTTATATCCAGAGTTCAATTCTACCTTGAATCTCAGATCCAAACTCTAATTCTTAGAATCCAGAATCCAATTCTACTTTGGATCTCAGATTCAGATCCAAACTCCAACTCTTAGGATCCAGAACCTTGTTCACCTCGGATCTCAGATTACAGATCCAAATTCCATTCTAGGATCCAGAATCCAATCCTACATCGGATCCCAGACTTCGAATCCAATTCCATTCTAGGATCCAGAACACAATTCTACTTTGGATCTCAGACTTCAGATCCAAAATCCATTTCTAGGTTTCATTATCCAATTCCACCTCAGATCTCCAATTCTCAAATCCAATTCCCATTTTCAAACTCTAAATCCAGAATCCAAATTTTGATCTCAATTTAAAATCCAGACTTTGGATTCGAATTCTATCTCGAATTCCCAACTTCCAAATCAATCTTACTTCTCAATTCTACTTTAATTTCTCACATTTTATTCTGATTTCAAAGCTTCAAAAGCTAGAATTCAATTCAGTTTTCAAATACTCATCCAAAATTCTAAATTCAAAGTCCATTTACGACTTTGAAAATTCCTTTCTTCTTCTTTTATCTCAAACTTCAAAATCATCTCTTTCTAAAATCCAGACGCATATTTCCAAGCTCTTGATTATTCTAAAACTTAGAACTTTAATTTTAAGTTCTAAGTTAAAATCATTTCTTCACTTTATCAGATTCATCTCAGAAACACTTGAAAATTCTTCAAAACATTTTCAAAAAGAGCATACATCTTTGCATTTCGCACAAGCATGATTCTTTGTGCATTTAGACTTAGAATAATTTCTTAGATAAATTCTTAGCAAAACAAAAGGCATAAAATTCGACCCTTGGTTCGATTACCCCTGGTAAAGGTGCCAGGAACGGTCGAACCTCGTACCGACGAGCGGATCCCGTCTCCCAGTTTTCCTGCAAATATTTAAAAAATGGAGGTGAGTTATTTCAAAAATTTTCAAAATTAAGGTCAAGTGAGACCCGCAAAAGAGTTCCTCTTCTTTTTTTCTTCTTCTCTCTTCCCTCTTTCTTTCCGTCTTTTATTTTCTCCCTTCAAAAAAGAGGAAATAGAGGTTGGAAAGGAAAAGAGAAGGAAGAGAGAGAAATACACGAGAGAGGAAAAATTTTGCGATGATCACAGGTTTGGCAACCGTGATGGGACTCGTCTTCGTCCGGTCGAATTTAATGCCTTTTCTTTTGCTTTGACATTATCTAAGTCTTTATTCTTCAAAATGTCAGCTTCATTTCCATGCAAACCCTTTGGAGCCTAGACTCTGTCCTAAGCTGACATCATTGCATATAGCATTTAAGTATGGTTTGGTAGGACCATATTGAGGAGATTATATCCATGTTCACATTAGACTTAGGTCTGAAATACAACTCTCCTCAATTTTTAGGGATTGAATGCAAAACAATGTATGCAAGTGTATGCTTCTCTTCATTTTTAATCTATCTCTTTAGGACTTGCATTAGAGCCATCTGATTTATTTTGCATGTTGAACATGTTTTCAAAAATATCCCCTACCTATATTGTCTCGGTCTTCACGTTGCTGGGCTGTCTCACTGAACCATAGTTCGGGAGAGAGCCTCACAACTGGACCACTTATTTGGGTTCGCGCCCCCCTACCACGTACCTAAGGGCCATAGTCCGAGGTATATCGGTAGGTGCTCAAGGATGTTGGGAAGCCATTACCTTAGAACCGGAAGAATATTTCTATGCCACGTACTTCGAGCTTCGGCTTGGGTATATCGGCGTATCTTGATTGGAATCAGATGATCTGAACCCTAGAGTTAGGATTAAGGTCCTACAAGCCATTTCAACTATTGCATTTCAAGTCAGCCTTTAGGGAGTGTTGTATGCGCATCCTTGTTTGTGCAGCTTTGGTTGTGTGATATTTCTCTTATTCTCTGATATATATGTATCAAACCCTTTTCAAAAACCCTGGGTGTATTATTCATAACTTACTCTTATTTTCAAAAACCTCAGGTGTATATTTCTATCTACCTACATTTCTTTTTCTCTTTTAGATCAAATTCTCTTCAAAACCTTGGAAAATTCCTTTAAAATTTTATCAACCTTTTCAAAATTTCCAGGTTGATTCTTTAAAGAGTCTATCCATAAGTCCTGCATTCTATCTAATTCCCCTTATTTTCTTTGCCCCAGTATCATCTCAATGGCGTCAAATTCGCTCGATGTTGTCTTTCCCCGAGATCATGTCTTCTATCAGATTCAGGATGGACCTCCGGATCTGCGGGTCATCCAGTCTCGTCCTTTCTTCCCTCGGTGGTATTATTCTTGGTTCGCCACCTTCTCACGTATGTTCCCAGACCACTTGGATGACTGTGGGTTGGAGATGGCATCAGCGGCAGGCAAGCGAACCATCAATGGAGCCCTGATGCAGGCTATGGCAAAACGGTGGAATCCACGTACCTGCACATTCTGGTTTCCTTGGGGGGAAATGACTCTACTGATGGATGAGTTCAATGATATTATGGGATTGCCCGAACCAGCTGGTCAGCCAGATGATCTTGTCGAGCAGCAGTTTTTGATCAACATCAAAGGGGTGGATGTTCGAGAAGCCTTAGCAAGAACAACGGGGAGCAGATCCTGGCCTCTCACTGAGATTGGTGGAAATTAGTTCATCGACCTATTCGAACTATATCAAAAGTACGGAGCCTACAAAGAGGTTGACACTCTGTCTCGAGCAGCGAAAGACAGAATTCAGCATGCCATGATTCTGTGCACAGTTGGATTAGCTTTCTTCCAAGATGGCCAGAATTTCATAGATATCAGAGTTGCCCAGCTCTTTCGAAGATGGGGAAGCAAGCAGACCCATCAACTTTCAGTTTCCATGGCCGCATTAGCCTTTCTTTACAGAGGTTTGGCTCGATTTGCTCTTGGGGAGACCATTCTGGTAGAAGGATGCACTTACGCCTTGCAGTCGTGGTTTCTGCGACACGTTCCCTCGAAGGCCAGTTCTTTCAGATTCAACAGTAAGCAGTCAAAGACAGTCATCCAATGCCGAGCTCTGATCGAGAAGCTGCATCAGGAGGAGATTATCTGGGACTTTTTTGACAGAAGAGAAACTGTTCCTCGATACACCTATGCTCGAGACAAGCGCTACAAGTTGATGGGCCCTTTCTTTTGTGTTGATTATCAGCCAGAACGATGTCTGAGGCAGTTTTCGCAGCGGCAGGTTTGTGCCAACACCCGCTTCCCGACAGGCAACGTGCTAGAATTCAACCTGCAGTCGGATCAGTGGTCTGGGGCATATCATGTCGCCAAATATACCTGGGATTCCTTTATTTCTCTGTCTATATTTCCTGAACCAAATGTGTCATCTGAATATCAAGAGTGGTGGCAAATTGTCTGCCCACCCTCTCTTTGTCTTTGAATGTTAATATCAATAAAAATTAGTTTTTGGCCAAAATTTTATTTCCTGTATTTTGTTTATAGCACAAATAGTCACAAATTTTGGGTGACGACCTCATCCCGGGTAAATGGGACATTCCTTCCACATTTTCTTCAAATATATTTTCTCATGGTTGACGACCTCGCCTAGGTAACGAAGCACATTTCTCTGTTATCATCAAATGGTAACACAATTATCACAAATCGTGTGATGACCCAATCCCGGGTAATGGGATAATCTCTTGAAATTGTCTACCAAATCCCTTCATTTCTTGCTTTTTCTCAAATAAATTGTGATTTTCAAAAAAGCTTCTCCATACTCTAACCATTCCCATATTCTGCAGGAAAGCTTAGGCATCTGAAAATGGTTCAGACAAAGGCTGATAAAAGGGCTGCTCAACAGCACAGTGACAACGAGTCAGAGGAGATGAATTCTCCTAGATTGTCCAAGAAGAATAACTCCGGGGATGAAAGCGACGTTGACCCGGACATGTATCAGATCTTTCAAAAAATGATGACCAAGATGATGGCTGAGCAGGCCAAAGCTGCTCTCAAGAAGGCAGCTTCTAAGAGCAAAGCTAAGAAAAAGCCCATGAAGAAGCCAGTCAAGATCAGCAAACAAAAGAAACAGCGTGACAGTACTTCTGAGGATTCCGGGTCAGCAGGAGAAGTCTCTGAAGAAGAAGAGCAGCTGATCTATATTCCAAAGCATCTGCGGCAGTCCAAGAGGCCAGTGGAAGAGCCAGTATCAGTAAACAAGCCCAAGTATGGGGCCCCCGCAGAAGATTCGATTCAAGCTTTGACCAAGATAGTCAAGGATCTGCAAATCCGTGACAAAGGAAAGAGGTCATACACCAGGCAGGATTTCTATCTCGGTTTAGAAGGGGACAAGGATCTGGAGAACCTCCCCCGGAAGTTCATCAAGTTTGACAGAACCGGCGATCCAAAAGCCCATTTGGCAATGTTTTTCGCAGAATGTGCCCGGTTCAGTGAAGATAACCGCGCCCTTTTCCTTTGTTTTTCCCGCAGCCTGGACGGGATAGCAGCGAAGTGGTACGCTGAACATGTCAATCCCATCAAACTGAGGGATTTCGACAAAGTTGTTAATATGTTTGTTGAACGCTTCCTGTTCAACACAGAGGCTCTGCCTACCCTGAACCACTTATGCAACCTCAAACAGGAGCCCAATGAGAAAGCCAGAGATTTCAACCATAAGTGGCGGAGCATTTGCAATAAGATGAGGAATCCCATTTCTGAGAAGCATGCCCTCCAGGTCATCCTCAACAATTTTTGTCAGCCTTTAAAAGGCCTCCTTTTTCCTTATCCCTCCAAATCCTTCATCGAACTAACAGAGCGAGCAGAATGGCTCGAAATGGGGGTAGAAAATGGGATGTATGAAGGTGTTTCTTCGGCCAAGAACATCCTGGACCCAAAGAAAAAGGTCCATTTTACCTACTCAGCTGATATCCCCGAAGACCATCAGGGCAGTAGCAGTAAGAATGACAGCGGCAGTAGCATGAGGCCTGAACAAAACAGGGGAAGAAAAGGCAAAAACAATGACAAGTCTCTCCCGACCGATCCTCAACAAAAAGGGGACTTTCAAGAAAAACCAAAACACATCAATTGGAGCAAGGATAGGAAGTTCACTCCTTTGGACCAACCTCTGGAGAAAGTGCTGGAATACCTGTTGTCCCATGGGATGGTGAAGTTGCCCAAAATTGCAGACCCTCCAGTATTCATAGGGAAATACAGAGAGCAGTACTGCAAATTTCATAGAGCCATGGGGTATGATACAGAGCACTGCTTCATCTTGAAGCATTTGGTCCAGGACTGTATCGACAAAAGCATCCTCGTAGAAGATGAAGAGGAGGGCAAAATGGAAATTTTATCTGCTCCATTCCCAAAGCATTCGGCATCAACCATCTCAGAACACTCTTTCCTTCCACAGATCCATATACATCCATGCTCTAGTGAAGAGCTAAAACTCCAGCATCAGGTAATGGTTCTACATCAGGACCAGCCTGTGTATCAGAAAATGGATATCCTCTCGCTTCTTGACCAAGTTAGTGTACCAGTCAAGAATGAAAGAATCCAAATTTTCCCAAGAAGTTTCCTTAAGAAAGAGGCCTGCACAGAGAAAGCAGAAACCTCTAAAGCAACAGAGGAACAGGCCGATGATTTCCAGAAGCCAATTACAGCACTCTCCAACATTTTCATCTTCGAATTAACTCATGATTCTCCCAAGCATCAGGAAAAGTTGGATGATCTATTAAGAAAGATCAAGGTGAAACCGGGCACCACGCCCGAAGATATGGCGCAAATAGTGAATCAAGCCATGACTAATGCGCCTATCACCTTCTCTGATGAGGACTTGCCAAAGCCTCATTCATTCCACAACAATGCACTGTACATCGTAGTCAGGACCAGGAGCATGACTGTCCCACATGTACTTGTTGATGGGGGCAGTAGTTTGAATATTTGCCCAGAAATGACAGCGAAAGCATTGGGATTGAAAGAGGAGGAATATGTGCCTGATCCCATCACCATCTACGGCTTTGATAATCACGGGCAGACTGCAAAAGGCAAAGTCTTTTTAGAGATTTTTATCAACTACTCAGTGCATACCGTCTTATTCCATGTCGTCAATGTGCCGCCAACTTACAACTTATTGTTGGGACGAACATGGATCCACAATGCCAATGTCGTTCCATCAACTCTCCACCAATGCATCAAGTGGTCCAAAGGTGGAATGATCACTACCGTTTTGGGCGAAGATCCTGAAGAAAGGCTGCCACATCCTATGATTCCTCGTCCAACATTCACAACTGATATTCCAAGCATCCAAGAAGCGGATGAGATCAATCTCAGTGACAGTCTAGAGATGCTGAAACTGAAAGATGTCATGGATGAAGAGAATGTCGCAGCCACGATCCAATGGCAGGGACCTTGTTTCTTCAAGTTAGGAGGACGCATTGATTACGCCTCCTTCAAAGATCACCCTTTATTCCCTCAATTCTCCAAAACCAGAAAGGGATTTGATCTGTTGATAAAACATGGATACCAGCCATTCCGAGGCATGGGGAAAGATGAAGACGGCATGATAGAGCCCATCATTTCAGTTCGGCATGCGGACAGTTCAGGGTTGGGGTTCACTAGCCAGGATTCGAGCAAAAAGACAGTTTTCGTCAGGGGAAACAAGTGAAGATGATGCCTCAGTTTTCCTGCCTTTTCTGTTATCATTTCTTTGTTTAAATCTTGTAGGGACAATACAGTCTCATCTTTTGTCAGAGTCTTGTAAATACTTTACTTCAATCAATGAAAGATCAAGCTTTTTCCTTCATATTCGAGTATCTATCATTCCTTCTTATATTTTGTCTATGTCATTATTCTTTACTTTATACAAAAATTTGATTTAGCTCATACTTTCTCTTAAAATCAAACCTTTCTTACATTTTCAGGACTATTAACTCCTGAATCAATGACAAGATTCGTTATCAATCCCAAATATCTGAAATTGGCAAGGTTTCCTGAGATGAAAGACAGAGCAGAGGTCAGTCAGGCAGCAGAACAGACTGAAGAGCCAACCGAATTTGATTCCACCATTCAGGAATTGCCAGAATTTGCTCACATTCAGAAGCAGGATGAACCATCATCTTTGGTTCAAGATCCAACTGAGGATATCAACATTGGGTCAGAAGACGATCGAAAATTCTCAAAATCGGGTCGAGTCTAAGCGAAATTGAAAAAGCAAGACTCATCCAATTCCTTGAAAAGCATCAGGAAGTATTTGCCTGGACTTATGAAGATATGCCAGGATTGGATATCAAGCTGGTTGAGCATCGACTCAAGTTGAAACCAGAAGCCAGACCAATCAAGCAGAAACTGAGGAAGTTAGACCCTCGAATTGAGCAACAAGTCAAGGAAGGACTTGAAGATTTATTGAAAGCAGGCTTCATCCGAGCCATTCATTACCCAGACTGGTTAGCAAATATCGTGGCAGTCCCTAAAAAAAATGGAAAAGTTCGGATTTGCATAGATTTCAGGGATCTCAATAAAGCCACCCCAAAAGATGATTATCTGCTTCCCAACATTGACCTGTTGATCGATAGCACAACAGGTCATGTCATGTTTTCCTTCATGGACGGATATTCAGGTTATAATCAGATTAAGTTGGCCGTTCGTGATCAGTCCAAGACTTCATTTACTACCCCATGGGGAACCTTCTGCTATACAGTCATGCCATTTGGACTCAAAAATGTCGGGGCAACTTATCAAAGGGCGATGGCCGTCATTTTCCATGATCAAATGCATAAGAATATGGATGCGTATGTGGATGACATTCTGGTAAAGTCTAAAGAAGAAGAGGATCACCTCGATGCTCTTAGTCAAGTTTTTGAAAGACTTATTCTTTACAAATTAAGACTTAATCCTCAGAAATGTGTTTTTGGAGTTGAGTCTGGCAAATTACTCGGCTTCATTATCAGCAAGAAAGGAATCGAGGTGGATCCGGCCAAGGCGAAAGCCATTATTGATATGCCGCCCCCAACTAATCTCATAGAACTGCGAAGCCTTCAAGGACGTATTCAGTCTATTCGCAGATTCATCTCTAATTTGGCCATGAGATGCGAGCCTTTCAACCATTTGTTGAGAAAAGGAGTTAAATTTGAATGGGGATCAGAATGTCAGCTCTTGTTTGAGCGCATCAAGCAATATCTCCTTAATCCACCAGTTTTGAAGCCTCCTAAGCTGGGAAAACCTCTCTTGCTATATATTTCAGTCAATCAGAATGCCTGTGGTGGATTCCTTGCACAATATGAGGAAGGCAACCTGATAGAGCATGCCATCTACTATGTGAGCAAAACATTCATTGATTATGAAAAGAAGTACTCTCAGATGGAGAAAACTTGTCTAGCTCTGGTTTGGATGTGCCAGAAATTGAGACACTACTTGTTGGCTTCCAAAATCAAGTTTCTATCAAAACTTAATCCTCTCAGATACATTTTGGAACAACCTTTTCTCACTGGACGAATTGCAAAGTGGCAAGTCCTTCTGATGCAATATGACTTAGAGTATGTTTCTCAAAAGTCGATTAAGGGTCAAGCGATCGCAGATCAGTTGGCGGATTTCCCTTTGACGGAAGAAATTAAAACAAAGGATGATTTTCCTGATGAGCACATTTGTAATATCCAACAGCCCCCAGTTTGGAATATGTTCTTCGATGGCTCTAAAAATATGTCTGGCATCGGGATTGGAGTCTTGTTGATCACTCCAGAAAAAAAAAATGATCCCTTATTCTCTCAAGCTTGGTTTCCAATGCACTCATAATATGGCCGAGTATGAAGCTCTAATACAAGGCCTCAAAATTCTGCAAAGTTTCGATGTCAAGAGAATACATGCCTTTGGTGATTCTTTACTTGTTGTCAGTCAAGTTAACACTGAATGGCAAGTGAAAGATTCCAAATTGATTCTGTATTAGAAGATCGTCTTAGCTCTTGTGGACAGCTTCGAAGAATTTCAGCTCAGCCATATCAAGAGAGAGCATAATCAGATAGCCGATGGCTTAGCCAGCCTGGGCTCCATTTTATCATTCAAAAGCAGTGAATCATGTCGTTCTTTTGAAGTTGGCAGACTTGAGCAAACCGCTTTCGATTCAAATATGCAAGTAAACCAGGTTAATCAGAAAGAGAAACCTTGGTACCAAAATATCAAAAATTTCATCGAAACCGGTGAATTTCCACCAGAGATGCCAAAAAGGGAGCAACGTGCAATTCAACGTATGTCTACCCGCTATTTCATTCGTGCCAATGTCCTCTATCACCGTGGGTTCAGTTCTGAGTATTCATAGTGCTTAGACAAAGAAGAGGCTATGGAAGTTATCCAAGAGACGCATGAAGGGATTTGTGGTGGCCATGTCGGCTATCAGACTCTCGTCAAGCAGATCGTTCGAGCAGGGTACTATTGGAATACCATGCAACAGGACTGCCATAGATTTTTGAAGAAGTGCGTCAAGTGCCAATTGCACGCGCCTTACATTCATGCTCCGGCCGCATATCTACAATCAATTGTTTCTCCTTGGCCATTTTCTATGTGGGCTTTTGACATCGTCGGCCCGATTACTCCTTCTGCTTCCAACGGCCACAAATACTTCCTGGCTGCGACAGAGTATTTCACGAAATGGGTTGAAGCTGTTACTCTACGCACAGTAGAAGGCCGCCATGTGGTTTCTTTCATTCACAAGAACATTCTTTGCCGCTTCGGCATTCCACATGATATTGTCTCAGATAATGGAACTCATTTCAAAAATGAGAGGATGAAAACATTTTGTTCTAAATTCAGAATTTCTCATCATTTCTCAGCTCCCTATTATCCTCAAGGGAACGGCCAAGTAGAGGCTACCAATAAGATCTTGATTCGTATTTTGGAAAGGACTGTGAAGACGGGTCGAGATTGGCATGAGAAAATTCATGACGCACTTTTGGCATACCGGACCACCATTCGGACTCCGACTAATGCCACTCCTTCAGAGCTTGTTTACGGAACTGAAGTGGTATTACCTCTCCATATCCAGAAGCCCGCTCTCAAATTTGCTTCCCTTATAGAATTGCCACTCGATCAGTTTCAGCAGCAGAGATTGGTGCAGTTGGATTTACTGGATGAGAAGAGACTCAAAGCAGCAGAGCACGCTCAAGCTTATCGACAGAGGATAGCTCGACATTATGCCAAGTCTGTCATTGAGAGAAAATTTTGAGTTAACGATTTGGTGCTCAGATCGACAGCTCATCTCAAGCACCGACCACGGGGCAAGTGGTCACCCAATTGGGAAGGCCCTTATGTGGTTAAGGAAGCACTTCCTCGCAATTCATATCGTCTAATCAATGCAGATGGAGTGGAAATATCAGATCCTATTAATGCTCTGCATTTGAAGAAGTTTTACACCTGAAATGTTCATTCTAAAGCCTTTGTACTCTTCAAAAGAGTCATTTCAATAAAATAATGATCTTCTATTCTTACATTCTTCTCGATGATACTGGGGCATTTTATAGATCTATAATCATTTTTCTTCATCATATGCAGGCAGGATTAGACGAAAGCTCTTTTTCTCAAACTTTGTTAATTCCCATTTGATCTTGTGATCTTTATTTTCATTTCATTTGATTTACTTTTGAGCAAATTTTTATCAAGCTATTGCTCATTTACGTCAAGTTTTAACAGATTTTCCAATCTTATTAAAATTTCATCTACCTTTATCTTTACCCCTTCAGGTTAAGGGATAAACCTGATGCCTCCTTTCAATGAGGTATTCTTTTTATTATTTCCCCCATTCAGGACAAGGAGACAAAATCCTGAAAGTCGACCACACGCAATTAAACTATGATGGTCCATTAATTTTTACCAAAGAATCTTTATTCCCTGAAACATTCACTTTGTTTAGCTCATCTTTACAACCCAGTCCTCGCACTAGGGTATTTCCCAAAATCTTCAAATACACATTGAGCTCATTTAGAGGATCCGACCCTCGCACCAATAACTTTGTACATTCAATCTTCTGATCAAAATCCTTTCTTCTACAAAATTCAAGTTCTGATTTAAAATCTCCCAAAAGCTGATGTATTTCAAACGTCCCAGTTTTACTGGTCACGCATTTCAAACGTTCCAGCTTCTTGCTGGTCAGGTATTCCAAACGTTCCAGCTTTTTACTGGTCAGGTATTTCCGAAAAGATCCAACACTCGTTGGTCATATATTTCAAACGTTCCAGCTTCTTGCTGGTCAGGTATTTCAAACGTCCCAGCTTTTGCTGGTCAGGTATTTCAAAAAGATCCAACACTCGTTGGGCATGTATTTCAAACGTTCCAGCTTCTTGCTGGTCAGGTATTTCAAACGTTCCAGCTTTTTGCTGGTCAGATCCAACACTTGTTGGTCATATATTCCAAACGTTTCAGCTTCTCGCTGGTCAGGTATTTCAAATGTCCCAGCTTCTGCTGGTCAGGTATTTCAAAAGATCCAACACTCGTTGGGCATGTATTTCAAACGTTCCAGCTTCTTGCTGGTCAGGTATTTCAAACGTTCCAGCTTTTTGCTGGTCAGATCCAACACTCGTTGGTTATATATTTCAAACGTTCCTCGTTGGTCAGGTATTTCAAACGTCCCAGCTTCTGCTGGTCAGGTATTTCAAAAGATCCAACACTGGTTGGACATGTATTTCAAACGTTCCAGCATTTCGCTGGTCATGTATTTCGAACGTTCCAGCTTTCGTTGGTCAGGTATTTCCAAAAAAAGATCCAACAACTCGTTGGTCATGTATTTCAAATGTTTCAGCTTTGTCGCTGGTCAGGTATTTCAAACGTTCCAGCTTTTTCGCTGGTCACGCATTTCAAACGTTCCAGCTTTGTTGGTCATGCATCCCCAAAAAGGACTCAGCTTTTGGTCGTGTATTTCCAAAAGACCCAGCTCTCGCTGGTCATGTATTTCAAAAGGTCCCAGCTCATAATTGTCAAGCTCCCAAAATCAACCTATTCCATAAATCAAACTTTCAGGTTGTGATTTCTCCATTCTCTCATTACCAAACCTACGGGTTTCAATCTCTCAAAATCTATCATTTCCAAACCTTTATATCTCCAAATCTCTCAAGATTATCAATTCTCCAACCTCTGGGTACAATGTTTTAAAAAAAAAATCACCATTTTCTCAACCCTCGGGTTATAATCTCCCAATTTCGATCATTCTCGACCTTTTTATTAAAATTCAGTTTTTCATAACTAGTCATGTATTTCCCAAAAAGATCCAACACTCGTTGGTCAGGCATTTCCAAAATGTCCCAGCATTTCGCTGGTCATGTATTTCAAACGTTCCAGCTCTTGCTGGTCAGGTATTCTAAACGTTCAAGCTTTCGCTGGTCAGGTATTTCCAATTGATATTGATCGTGGCTATGACGCATGTTTTAAAATGAATTTCTGGTAATCAGGCAGTGGAAATATCTTGAGCTATAAAAAGAATCCACTCAACCCATATCTTCTCATTTTCGTTTAAAAAGTTGCAATCAAATATCCGCAAAAGGGATCTCTCAATTGTCGTCAAGATGAAGGCAAATTAAGCGAGTAGATCCCCGAGGCCAAAGAAGATTTGAAACATCTACAAGATGACAGAGTTTGTGACGGATCCTTCCAGGGAAAGTTCGGATCATTGTCGAGATGAAGGCAGATGCGATGAACTTACCGACAAACCCTAAAAGATATTTGATTCCAGCTATCATCTAAAGACCTTTTGAGCCAATATCATATACAATCCCTGAGAGAAAGAAGGATCGGAGCATCTTCAAGATGGAGGAGTTTGTGACGTACCCTTCCCTGAAAAAGAGAAAAAAGTCAGAACATCCAAATGAAGGATGACATAAAAGCCCGAGAAATCCCAATGACTTAAAAAGAGTGCAAAAAGATCATCGTTGGGAAAACACCCAGATATCAAACTGCCAAAGTTGCCAAAAGTCATCTTTTCTCATGCAAAATTCTTTTATCAATATCTCTTCATTTCCTGCTTTTATGAAATTAAGAATATTTCTTCTATTCTCATATCAAGGAAATAAATAGCTTCCTTAAAGAAAATCATCAGCGCTAAAATTTTGAATTTAACTCTTAAAACTGAGGAGTTAACCTCATTGGAGGAAATACTCTAGGTAAAAGAGGGAATATCTTCACACATATGTGCACATTTTCAAACATTTGAATCAGCTATAATTTTCTCTTATTGGTAAGATTTTCTAGCTATTCCAAGAATGAAATAAACATTCAATATCCATTTTGATGCAACCTAGCGTTGTTTATATCTTCCAGAAGAGTTGCCTCATCCAGTTGAAGTATCTCTTCCTATCCCATCACGGTTTCTTCAGTCAAGGATTCCGTATGGTGTTCCCACTCAGGTTAAGGGTCAAAACTTGAATTTTCTGCGAGAGGTCATTGATTTCAAAAAGCTATTTCAGTCTCAGCAAATGAGATGCCCAAAATCATTCCTTTTTCCAAGCTTTAGGGAACCCTATATTTTCCTCCTTTCGCAAACCCCTTTCGGATTTTGTTCGTCCAAATTCCGAAGGTCCCATTATGGTTTCTCCATTTGAGAAATCCGTATGGTAGATTTCCTATCTAGGTTCAAAAGTTAACCCGGAACCTCGCTTCGCGAGGTATCTTCCTTGCAGGTTTGGGTTAAACCTGAGTCTCGTTCCAATGAGATTCCTCGTTTTTAACAAGATGATTTCTTCCAGTCCCATCATGGCTCTTCTCATTGAGGAATCCATGCTTTGTACATCCATCCAGAATATGATCCTACTTGAGCTTCATTTCACAAGGCCTTTTCCAAAATGTCCCATCAAGGTCCTCATGTATTCCTTTCCTCATTTCCAAATTCATTTTTGATATATCTTCGTCCCATCCAGGTTAAGGGCTAAACCTGAATCATTCCAAAAAAAGTATCTTGTCTCACCCATGAGACCTGATCAAAATTTTCATTTCCCACCATTTCAGAATTTCCATCTGAAGTCCCATCACGATTTCCTCATTTTCTACTCAATCATCTCATCTTCGAGGATTTCGTCCCCCCCAAAACCATTCAGGATAAGGTTTTCAAAGCCTGAAAAACCATACTTTCAAAATAATTCTTCCACACCCAGTTTAGACCTGCTGACTGGGGCATTTTCAAAATTTGGAGTGTTGTCTTTGCCACTAAGCTCAGCTCTCAACTGGCTTAGTAGCAAAGAGGGGCATCTGTGAACACCCCAAAATTTTCAAAGTTTTGTAAAAATGATCCTTTTGTCCCTGACTCTATTTTTCAAAGCTAAATTTCAGTCTTTCTTCAGATTTTTGAATTAAAATTCCACATTGATATATTCAAATTCAACTCCGGGTCTGAACTCAGTATTTTAAATCCAAATCTGGACCTCGTTGTCCGATTTCCAAAATAAAATCACAAAAATACCAAAAAATGATTTTAAAAGGCTCGGGCGGCTCATCTAACATTCTGTTGGATCCTCGGCCCTATATTTCTCAGTTCGAGGTTGTAAAACCTCAAATATTTTTCAAAAATTCAGACGCAAATCCATTTTTTTGAAGAAATTTCCTCAAAATAGCTCTGAAAAAATCCCTTTTATAAATATTTTACAAAAACATAAAAAAAAATTAGTTTTAAATCTTTGATTTCTCGTAAAGCTTTAGGATTTTATTCTAAAAGTATAAAAAAATATAAATATATAAAATAAAAATAAAAATAGAAAAATAACATAAAAATAAAAAAAATCAAGAAAAGCTATGAAGAAAACGAATGATTTTCAAACTTTTGAAGCCATTTTTACCAAAAACCTCATGCCCTAACCATTTTTCAGAAATTTCTTAAAAAGGGGAACCACCTTTTTGAAATATCGAAAAGTTACAAGGGACTCCTCCCGCGCATGCTCTCTCTTGATTCACCACCGTCGATCTTCAACAGCCGCCATGGTTCTTCACCTTCCATCTGCAGCGCACTTCTTCTGGAACTCTCCATTCTCTCTTTAAAAGGAGGCATCGACTCCATCTCAAGGATCATCGATCGTCTCCTTATCTTCTGAGGCATACATTCCTTTCTTACGAATACAGATCAACCACCGAGTTCCCTCGGCAAAAAAAAAAAAATCCATTAAACCCATTTTCTTTCTGAGCATCTGATATAACCCATCTTCAGGCCGGAGGTTCCCCTTTGAGCATCGATTTTTGCTGGAAAATTTTAGAGAACAACTCACCTCCAGGGGTCGACCAGTTTGAAACTCCAACAAATCCTTGGTAAGCACCTTCTTCTTCCTTCATCAATCTGATTTCCCTTGATTTTCTTATTCCTCATCCCTTTTTTTTAGGCACCCTTGATAATATCGATTTGCTTGCTGCAAATCGATTTATCTATGTGCAATATCATGGGAATTTCCATATTCCTACATTTTCCCTTTGATTTTCTGAAAATTTATTTTGATTTTCCCTCAATTTCTGTGAATCTGAATGTATATTTACGCTGTTCAAACCAATCGGAACTCCGATCTAATTCTTGTTCTCCAGGATAGTGTTTATATTAGATTATGAATCAATTTACATTCATGCTGAAATCTGTTTCAAATCCCTTTTCCTTACTGTCGTTATGCATTTTCCTCTGATATGATACTTTCTTGTATCCTTTCTCCTGTGTTAGCCTAATTTTGGGTCATCTTCCCATTTATCATTTGCTTAGATCATCATCTCCTTTTCTAGCATTTCGACTGATATATGTGTTCTGGGAAGATGGTGGTGGCATCAAACGAAAACCTCTAAGAGGGGATGTTATAGCTGCAGACTCTCAAGATGTTTGTTGAGATGAATGTGGGATTCACCATTTAGTTGAATCAAATTCATAAATGATAATCACGGGTGACCTCCATGTGGAAATTTGCTGAGGGTTTTTAGCCTACGTGTGTCTGGCTCAAATAATAATAGTAATGTTACCATGCTGGGTTCTGAGTTTGGCGCTTCAAAATCTCCTGAGGATGACACTGTTTAAAAAAAAAAAAAAATAAATAGATCTACAGGTTTGAAAGAAATTGCTGGAGATTTTTGCTCCACATAATCAAGGTAAGGGGTATGTACCAGGTAAATCATTGACTTACTCTTTTCTTTGAATTTAGCACAGCATTTATGTCTCTGCAATGTATTGCGCATTCTATCCCTATGTATTTCACCTTTTTTTTTTTTGTCATCCTCCATGCATTCCCTGCTTCAAGAAAGGTTTACCAAAATCACTTCCCAGGACTTGATGTTGGATACTAAACTGTCATCGTCCTTTGTTGAGGCTACATTTGCAATATACATTAGTCCCGAAGATCCGGCTGGATTGCTCATGAACAACAAATCTTGGAGGTGTCGGGTATGGCATGAGCAGAGATCCCCCGTCAATAATCAAGCTGCAGCACCAACACGAAAATGGCTGTTCCAGGAAGCATGAACATCAAATCAGAGCACATCAATTGGGTCTTTGATAATGTTTAGCACAGCATATGACTTTCGTTTCATGTTAGGGTGGTGCCATTCATTTAAATATCTTAATAACTTTTGATGTTTTCAGTACTCTCTGCAAACGTGAGGTGAAGAAATCAGAATGAATCTGCATTGTCAGCGGCGGTGTATCCGAAGTAGCCTCCAAGTGTATCAACTCCTTCGTCTCCAGTAAGCTGTCAGGAGAAAAGAAACCAGAAAAAATTCTAGTAATATTCATGACTTTTTTTTTTGTTTTGTTTCTCAAGAAAACCCTTTGATGGAAGAGCATCAATCTCATAACTGAAACTTAGACCTACTCCAGGAAATTCCTTGGCTCTTTGATTCATTAATTTACACCTTCTGTTAAAGAATCCTTCATTCAACATGCAATTCTCTAGGCATCAGTCCCCTGGGCCTTCCAGTTCCATATGTGAGATTGTTCTACTGTATATATCACTGGCACTTATAGCTTCATTTTTTTTTAGGCAATTCTGAACACTGTCAACGGCATTACCATTCTCCAAGATGTCATCATTGCTTTTAGGTCCATGGAATCTAATCCCCTTTGATCAGAATGGCTCCTTTAGAGAGTTGCTGAGAAAACCCATCGTCTGATCCTCTACATCCATAGCCCTTAGTAAACCTCGTGACACTCCAGGAGGGGATCCAACCTTATCTGATACCACAATCCCCTAGAACATGAGCCATCTAATCCCAGTTGCAAAGGATTTCCTTTAGCCAAAACAGGAATCCCATCTACAGATGATTCTTCCTCTTCTCCTGATTGTCTCATACTTGCTGAATGTGAACTTAGAATGTCCACTTTACGGACAGTTTCCTCAGGCTTAGTACCCTGGAGAGTCTCTCTGACATCCTAAATATCTATCATACATTGCCTTCACCAGACCCTACTGCCATATATGCAGCGGCAGGACCTTCACTCACCACGTCATCACTCCATTGCTTGATGCACAGCTGCATCATCCTAGCATTGCCATAACCCAGCTAAACATTGCCACGTTCATGAGTTCACCCCTCGATAACCCCTGAGAGAGATTAGCCAATAAGACATTGAGGCTGAACAAGCTAGCCCTAATACTCATTCATTTTTGGTCGTATAACTTGGTTATCTTTGTCTAGCCATATGGTTTTCGCCTACAAAGAGTATCGCCACAAGCTCAATCACTGATGAGCCCAGCTTCCAATGATAACCAACTCTCAAGGCAAGTTTTCCAGCATTCCAACTTACATATGTTCTTGAAGTTCCTAGATTTAGCAGTAATGAATTGTGTGGATTCATACTGTCTGAGTTTTTGAGATAGTAGTTCCCCCTCAGGTAACTAGCCTATCAGCAATCAGGTAGTAGGTCGTTGACCAGTTAGCAAACTTCATTTCCGATGAGCTTTTACTGCTCACAGGGATCTTCCTCATATCTGATTTATCAAATAATCTGTTCATTGGAAATCTATCTGTTATTATGAAATGGGAAAGCAATCTGGAATTTGCTGATCTTGGTAAGACCCAGTTAATCGGGTACCCTTTGAAGCCAACAGTCAATGCTTTGAAATTGAGTTTTGCTTTAGTAGAAGGAACCATCTCAATAAAAAATGCCAGAACATATCAAATATATTCAAGTGGCAGAAATGGATTGCTGAAATCGGTTTGCATAGATAAATTCATTTTTTTTTCTGGTGCGTTGGTTGATGAGGCGCTTACAGGGCATCATTCAAACCAGCGCCTAGGCTTGGCTTCAAATAAACAGACTAAATGTCCCAATATCCCTTCCGGTGGTCAATCACCCGTATGTTGTTTCTGTTAAGCTATATACTGCGTATCTGTGAGTGGTTGCATTTCCTTTATGACATTCATTTACTGTTAACCCGTTCCTCTGCATCTCACTTGACACAACACATTTTTTTTTATATTTATTTCCTTTCTCTCTGTTAAAATTTTGTGTAATTTAGCTGTCAGCATTTTCACCCTGCTGAAGCTCCCTTTTCTATTATATAAACAGCAGCATTTCTGCATCTCAGCATACCCTTACATCATTCTTTTTTTTTTCCTCCTCTCTTTTCTTGCATATTTTGTAAACAGATCATGTGGGTTACTCAATCACCATGCATATGGGCATACTAGACCATTCACAAACTTCCCACAAAACTGTGTGGCATTCATCTTATAGTTAATAAATATATTAAACCTCATCCGTCATGCCTCTTTGTATGTCACCTTCATTCATGTTTCTAGTTTCTTATCTATATGTTATATTTGTCATAATCTCATTTTATTTAGTATAAGCATCATAGTTAGATAGATACATTTGCATTTCATTATTTGTATGATTATATGTGTGTGAATCTCTGACATAGCACTTTCCATCTTTCTTTATATGTTCACATTTTTGGTTTGTGTTAACTCCATTTTTTTTCCTTTCCTGCAGAGATATGTGAGATGTTTGGTTCTCTCTTTTAGATTAAGTTTTGATTATCAGTTTCGATTCTCAAAGATTGTAATATCTAGGTATAAATGAGAAATCTACATTTTCTGTCTTAGATAGAATGAATGAGCATTGCAAATATCATGAATTGTTTGTTTTCATACATTTTTCTTTATTTCTCAAAATGCTCACAATGGTGAAACACGAGTGGCACGTGCACTATTTCGTAAGAGGTAAATTAATTCTAAGTTGATGATTTACATCAACGGCCATAGTCAGGGTGTAAACAAAACTTAGCATTTTTATCTTTTACAAAATAACATTAGATCCACACCGGATCCATTTTCAAAATTCATCATATTTTCCTTAAATATTTTCTTCTTTTATCAGAATTTAACTTAAAATTAACCCAAAATATATACCAATGGCCATAGTCAGGGTATATTGAGGGTTAATTTCATTTTAAATTCTATAAAAGCACCAAAAAGATATTTTATCCTTCATTTGAATTTAGATATGACTATCATATAATACACTCAATGACCATAGTCAGGGGTGTATTATATCATTAGTCTTATTTAAATTCATTTAAAGAATAAAATATAATTTTCAAATCCAATTTCAACTTATTCAAATTCATTCATCATATAGGGTAGAATTGCATCATATTTTCAAAACTTCTTTTTCAAAATCCCAAGTGTTTCTTCTTCTTCATCAGATCCTATTCAAATCCAATTCTATCTCATTTTAAGATTCAAAATTTTAATTTCAAAGTCCAATTTGACTTTGAAATTCCTTTATATTCAAACTTCAAATTTCCAACTCAATTGAAAATCCAATTTCAAAGTTCAATTTAAACTTTGAAATTATCTTCTGATTTCAAAATCAAGTTCATCCCCTTATCTTCAATCAAGGTTTGGATATGAATCTCAAGTTTAAATTTGGGTTTCTAAAAACCCAGATCCATCTTTAAAGGTCCTATTTGGATTCTTCATAATCCGAGTCCAAAGTTTAATCCTAGTCTCAACTTGGATCCAGATTTCCAAGTATAAACTCAATTCCCCTTTTGGATCTCAGATTACAGATCCAAATTCCATCCAGATCCCCATTCTACATTGGATCTCAGATTACAGATTCAAAATCCATTCTAGGATCTAGATCCCCATTCTACATTGGATCTCAGATTACAGATTCAAAATCCATTCTAGGATCTAGATCCCCATTCTACTTTGGATCTTAGACTTCAGATCCAATTCCTCTTTAGGATCCGGATCCCAATTTCACTTTGGATCTTATATCCAGAGTCCAATTTTACCTTGAATCTCAGATCCAAACTCTAATTCTTAGAATCCAGAATCCAATTCTACTTTGGATCTCAGATTCAGATCCAAACTCCAACTCTTAGGATCCAGAACCCAATTCACCTCGGATCTCAGATTACAGATCCAAATTCCATTCTAGGATCCAGAATCCAATCCTACATCGGATCCCAGACTTCGGATCCAATTCCATTCTAGGATCCAGAACCCAATTCTACTTTGGATCTCAGACTTCAGATCCAAAATCTATTTCTAGGTTTCATTATCCAATTCCACCTCAGATCTCCAATTCTTAAATCCAATTCCCATTTTCAAACTCTAAATCCAGAATCCGAATTTTGATCTCAATTTAAAATCCAGACTTTGGATTCGAATTCTATCTCGAATTCCCAACTTTCAAATCAATCTTACTTCTCAATTCTACTTTAATTTCTCACATTTTATTCTGATTTCAAAGCTTCAAAAGCTAGAATTCAATTCAGTTTTCAAATACTCATCCAAAATTCTAAATTCAAAGTCCATTTACGACTTTGAAAATTCCTTTCTTCTTCTTTTATCTCTAACTTCAAAATCATCTCTTTCTAAAATCCAGACGCATATTCCCAAGCTCTTGATTATTCTAAAACTTAGAGCTTTAATTTTAAGTTCTAAGTTAAAATCATTTCTTCACTTTATCATATTCATCTCAGAAACACTTGGAAATTCTTCAAAACATTTTCAAAAAGAGCATATATCTTTGCATTTCGCACAAGCATGATTCTCTGTGCATTTAGACTTAGAATAATTTCTTAGATAAATTCTTAGCAAAACAAAAGGCATAAAATTCGACCCTTGGTTCGATTACCCCTAGTAAAGGCGCCAGGAACGGTCGAACCTCGTACCGACGAGCGGATCCCGTCTCCCAGTTTTTCCGCAAATATTTCAAAAACGGAGGTGAGTTATTTCAAAATTTTCAAAAATTAAGGTCAAGTGAGACCCGCAAAAGAGTTCCTCTTCTTTTTTTCTTCTTCTCTCTTCCCTCTTTCTTTCTGTCTTTTATTTTCTCCCTTCAAAAAAGAGGAAATAGAGGTTGGAAAGGAAAAGAGAAGGAAGAGAGAGAAATAAACGAGAGAGGAAAAATTTTGCGATGATCACAGTGATCCAAAGTAGAATTGGGTTTCTGGATCCTAAAATGGATTTGGATCTGAAGTCTGAGATCCAAAGTAGAATTGGGTTCTGGATCCTAGAATGAATTTGGATCTGAAGTCTGAGAACCAAAGTAGAATTGGGTTCTAGATCCTAGAATGGATTTGGATCTGAAGTCTGAGATCCAAAGTAGAAGTTGGATTCTGAAAGCCCAAATGGGGCTTTTAAAGATGGATCTTGGTCTTGTAAACCCTGATTGAATTAAAATTTAAGAAGAACCAAGTTTTTGTGATTCACAATCAATCTCAAACTTTGATTGAAGATAAGAAGATAAACTTGATTTTGATTTTGAGAATGAATCAGAAACTTCAAAGTTAAATTGAACTTTGAAATTTTGAATTTTGAATTGAATTGGAATTTTGAATATAAAATGATTTTGAAATTCCAAAAAAAAATGGACTTTGAAATTGAGATAGAATTGGAATTTGAAATAGAAATTGAAGAAGAGATATTCACAATCACTTGGGTTTTTTTTGAAAAGAGAATTTTGAAAATATGATGCAATTCTATTCTAAATGATGAATGAATTTAAATAAGTTTAAAATTGAATTTGAAAATCATATTTCATTCTTTAAATGAATTTAAATAAGATTAATGATATAATACACTCCTGACTATGGTCATTGAATGTATTATATAATAATCATATCTAAATTCAAATGAAGAATAAAATACCTTTTTGGTGCTTTTATAGAATTTAAAATGAAATTAACTCTCAATATACCCTGACTATGGCCATTGATATATGTATTGAATTAATTTTAAATTAAATTCTGATAAAAGAGGAAAATATTTAAAGAAAATATAACGATTTTTGAAAAGGATCCAGTGTTATTTTATAAAAGATAAAAATACTAAGTTTTGTTTACATCCTGACTATGGCCATTTATGTAAATCATCAACTTAGGATTAATTACCTCTTACGAAATGGTGCACGTGCCATTCGTGTTTCACCATTGTGAGAATTTGAGAAATAAAGACAAAAGATGCATGAAAATAAGCAAGTTATGATATTTACAATGCTCATTCATTCTATCTAAAACAGGGAATGTAAATTCTCATTAAGATCTAACTATTACAATATATAAAATTGAATTTACAACTCCCAATGATGATATCTTCCATATATTCCCTGCAAAACAACTGGATTAATCATGAAAAATGGAAGAAAATGGCATACATCATGTGGATAACTACAAAAATGTTCATATACCAAGATATGAAATGATGGAAAGATAGAAGAAATGATGTATATACCTATATACATACATACTTATACATATATATAAGTATATATATATATATATATATATATATATATATATATATGTATATATATATATATGTATGTATATATATATATTCATATACATAAAAGTTTGTGAGGTGCTATATGAATAACAGTGGCTGTTGATGATATAGTAATAAAGAAAAATGAATGTTGTGGCTAACCAACATGAACCAATGCCTGTGAGATGGGGACTTGTGTGAGTGAGAGCAGACAAAGATTGTAGACAAGTAATGCAAGAACGTGATTGAAGGACATAGTAGGATGATATGCCGAAGGTAAGCTGTGGATGCTGGGAATACTTACAGCCACATGAAGCATTTGTTGTGGGTATTTTCCGCAATAAAGGGTTTTGCTGTAGATGTTTACAACAAAATAGGGTGTCGGTTGTAAGTATTTACAGCAAATCAAGGGATTTGCAGTAAATGCCGTGGACTGATGTAATGAAGCAGCAAGTGGCTTCTCATATACAGACATTTAAGCACATAATGAGCTGTGAGAAGCAACAACAGATGAGGCTGTATGGTGGTGGAAGTGTCGAGTGAGCATAGACTGGGCAGGGTACGGTGGCAAAGACTCTGTTGTAGATGCTTCATAGCAGCAGGGGCTGTTATGGATCAAGGACTGCTTACTGTAATTAATTAAATTGTTGTAGCAAACATGAGGCTACAGCGGTGCAGAAAAATTCACAGCAATTGTTAGATGTAATGGACCGACTACAATGCCCCATTACTTTTGTGGAGTGAGATAACTGGTATGGGTTTAGTAAAGTGAAGAGGGATATGGAAGAAAATAAAAAATGAAAGGCTGTGTAGTGATAATAAAATAGGCAAAAAAAGGTGAAAACGCAGAAAGTTGCAGATATTAGGTGGTGACTGCAATGTTATGGCAATTGCAAGCCATGTGCATTGGTTGTGCACAGGGGACCACAACAAGGTTTATCATTTGTTGTGAACATACAGGGTGTATTGAGAATGGGCTGTTGTGCATGATCGGTACACTATGGACAAGTCACATAAGTTACTTTAAAGCCAAAGTGTTCATAGGGATGTCATTGCGCCAACTAGATAAGATGCTCAAGCCTGATTTATTCCTCCAGTCTTCGCAATCTGTCTCTACTCAAAAGAGAGTTAAGCTCTCATTATCAGATCAACGAGCTTTGGGTTTAATAGAACCAAATCAAGTGGTTTAAGCGCATAGAAGTACTACTATTCATAAAAAAAAAAGTTTTCATTAAAAATGGAGCTCATTACCAGAGATGGAAAGCACCTCGCCAACATCCTTAATTGAAAAACCCAATCCACCATACTTCCTAGTACTGACAGCCCAAAAAATATTAAAGTGACTTATCTCTTTTTTTGAGGTATCTTCCTTCGACAAGACCAATGGAGGATGTTTAGCAGTTGTAACTTTTGGTTTAATGTGAAAGAGCTTAGCAACATCCACACTGATAAAAGATACACCATCTTCCAACCCAGAGGCTTTGTCATCTGAAAGATAAGAAATTACCATATGAGAATATGATGATAGCACAAAATAAATTAGATACTTTGTTATTAAAAAAAAAAATTGCCAAATGTTTATGGGAAATCTATCATGATAGCAGCCACCAAAACCAGAAATAATTCCTGGTCTATCTGATATGCTAAAGAGTCCAAACCACAGGATATCCTTAAGCATCATCAATTTAAGAGAGGTACAGTACAGCTGGGACTTTATGCATCAAATATTCCTAAAGGATTCAGAATCAAGGATAAACGAAACCCCCCCTTTTACGGCTGTATTGATATGGATCTTGTCGTATTTTGATTCAGATTCTTGACAACCCGGAATCTGCAAATTTTGTTCCTTCTGAGGGCAATTTGTCAGATGATGTTGAAAGTGCACTAGGATCGAGGCAACGAGCACTAGAAGGGGGGGTGAATAGTGCTTTTAAAAATTTCTGCTGAATATTGAATGATTTTGCAAATCTCAAAGCAAACACACAAAGAACACAAGATTTTATCCTGGTTCGGTCAAACCCGACCTACATCCAGTCCCCAAGCAAAACCCGCTTGAGATTTTCCACTATCAACCTTGTAAACTACAAGATCACACAGACCATAACCGGTCCCACTTTCAGTAACAATCCTACTGAAAGCAAACAACTCCTTTACACCAAGGAGTCCTTCTTTTTACACAAAAGAAATAACAACTTACAATACAACCTATGAGCCTTCCTTTTGAATGGAAATGAGATGCAATTGGCTTTTGTGGTTGTTGAAACACTCTACTCACGAATTCACTATCTCTCAAAGTGATTTGAGTGAAAAACTGAAGTGAAAATATCACGTGAGTGAGAAAACAAATACTTGAATGGATAGGAGTGAAAAGCAAGAAGTAATTCAATATAATTCTATTGAATTTCATGTTTTTGAGTGTAGAATGCACTCATATTTATAGTTAAAATATTCCATACGTTGAGAGTATGAAAGGGTGTCAAAATTGTCCATTTCGAACGATCAAAACGTTTGAAAAATGAAAAGACACGCCTTTGTGAAGTTTCAGGAAAACGGCAAAATTAGTCGACTGAAACATCAGTTAGTCGACTGAAACATCAGTTAGTCGACTAATAGTTAGTTATTAGTAGACTGACAGTTATCGTCGGTCGACTGATCTGTTAATCGAGCCGTTTGAAAATCTGAACTTTTGAAACTTAGTCGACTTGAGAAAAGTTAGTCGACTGATAATATCATCAGTAGACTGAAAAACCTTTTAGTCGACTGCTGCTAAAAACTTCTGAAAAACAAGCATTCTGTTCGGTCGACTGATAAAAAGCATTAGTCGACTGCTGCTAAATTTTTCAGAAAACACATGTTCTGTTCAGTCGACTGATAAAACCATTAGTCGACTGCTGCTAATTTTCCAGACATTCTGTCCAGTCGACTGATAAAATCTTCGGTCGACTAATTTGACAAGAATGACTTTTTAGAAAATATGGCGCGAAAGAATTAGTCGATTGATAAGTCTATTGGTCGACTAATAAACATGAAAACTTAAGAAAAGAGTTTTCTAAAAAGATTTTCAAAAGAGTTTTTTTAGAAAAGTTTTTCTAAAGACTTTTAAGGTGAAATGCAACCTAAATATGCACTCTAAGTAAGGCTCTTACAAGAATCTAAGACTTTTAATGAATTAAACATTTACACACTAGTCTTCAAGGATTCTTCACCGAATTCTTCAATTTCTTCAAAGCCTTAGCTGAAATGTAGTTGATTCTACTTGCTCATCATCAAAACCTTGTACTTGAAGTGTCATGTATGGCTTCATTGTCGTAACAATCTCCCCCTTTTTGATGATGACAAACTTAATCAAAGATGAAGCATTTAGATGCATAGATGGAGATTTTACTTCCCCTATCAATATGCTGCAAAACATTAAAAGTTAGCACATTTAAAGCACATATATCACATATTGATTGGTTTGCATTTCCATTCATCATTTTTTCATGCATTTAGAAATACATTCATTCAAAGCTTTCTTTTTTTCTTAATTTTGCATTTCTCATGCAAAATCTCTTGTAATGTAATTGCTATCATCTTTTTCTCAAGATCTCCCTGCAATTTCAAAGTAATGCTATCTTTATCTTTTTCTCCCCCTTTGTCAGAATCAAAAAGAGTAAGGGCAAAAATAGCATAAGCAGAAATAGACTTTTAACTCGTATCTCTATTTTAAAACACGGCAAGAGAGTTCCAGCATGTTTTGAAGATGCGTCAGTCACTGCAAGAGGATTCCGGCGTTTCAAGATCACGGTCAGAAGATTCCGGCGTCTCCCTGGTACGGTAAGAAAATCCCGGCGATGATGGAGTCGAACGACACTCCGAGGGTTTTTCGGAAAAGAGAGAGAGAGGCAAAAGAGAAAGAGGGGTTTTTGGTTTAAGGGTTTCATTTAAAAAAAAAATGAAAGGTACGAAGTGAAACGATGCCTCTTTAAAAAAAAAAACAGGTTTTAAAACAAATCCAAGGGGTGTCGGGTCCCTTCACTTAAATTTTTTTAAAAAAAAAATTTAGTCGACTAAAACTTTATCGGTCGACTAAAAAGTGCAACTTATTCTAAAAATATCATCAGTCGACTAGAAATATATCGGTCGACTAATATGGTGTGATACTTTCCAAAATATAAAACACCAGTCGACTAGAATTTTATCGGTCGACTAATATAGAGCGATTTTGAGATTTTGTTCAAAAATCAGCATTTTTATAAATCCAAAAGCGAGCAAATACCTAGTTCTCTCCTAATTCTCATAAAATCTTCATTTTTAAGAGGTTTAGTGAAGATATCGGCATGTTGTTCTTTAGTGGAAATAAAATTTAACGAAATATCTCCTTTTAACACATGATCTCTTAAAAAATGATGTCTAACTTCAATATGCTTAGTTCTTGAGTGCTGAATAGGATTTTTCAAAAGATTTATAGCACTAGTGTTATCACAATAAATAGTTGTTGTGGAGTAATTCAAACCAAAATCTTTTAAGGTCTGTTTCATCCAAAGTACTTGTAAACATGCTAAACTAGCCGCTATATATTCAGCTTCAGTTGTTGAGAGTGATACTGAATTTTGCTTTTTACTAAACCAAGAGACTAAGGAATTTCCCAAGAAATGACAAGTTCCACTAGTACTCTTCCGATCAGATTTACTTCCTGTAAAATATGCATCACTATATGAAACTAAATCAAAGGAAGATGATTTTGGGTAAAACAAACCGAAATCTGAAGTATCTTTCAAATAACGAAGAATTTGTTTTACTGCAGTTAAATGAGATTCCTTTGGATTAGCTTAAAATCTTGCACACATACAAACACTAAACATAATATCAGGTCGACTAGCAGTTAAGTATAATAGAGATCCGATCATACCTCTGTAGAGCTTAGTATCTACACTTTTACCATTTTCATCTTTATCAAGAGAAGTAGTTGTACTCATAGGATTCCTTCTTGATTTTGATGAGTCCATCCCAAATCTCTTGAGAAGTTCTTTTGTATACTTAGCCTGATTGATGAAGATTCCTTCTTCAGTTTGCTTTATTTGAAGTCCAAGGAAGTAGTTTAATTCACCCATCAAGCTCATTTCAAATTCTTCCTGCATAGCCTTAGCAAATTCTTTACAAAGAGAATCATTAGTAGAACCAAATATTATGTCATCAATATAAATTTGCACAATAAGAATATCTGAATTAAAATGTTTAATAAATAAAGTGGAGTCTACCCGACCAATGGAAAAACCAGATTGTTCTAGAAAATTTCTTAGTCTTTCATACCACGCTCTTGGTGCTTGTTTAAGTCCATACAGAGCTCTTTTCAATTTATAGACCTTTTCTGGATATTTCTCATTTTCAAAGTCTGGAGGTTGCTCTACATAAACTTCTTCATTGATGTGTCCATTTAAGAATGCACTCTTAACATCAATTTGATATAACTTGAAGTTCATGTAACTAGCAAAAGCAAGCATCATACGAATTGACTCTAATCGAGCCACTGGTGCATAGGTTTCATCAAAATCTATGCCTTCTTCTTGATTATAGCCTTGTGCCACTAGCCTTGCTTTGTTACGAATGACTTCACCATTTTCATCCAGCTTATTTCGAAAGACCCATCTTGTTCCAATTACTGGATGATCCTTTGGTCTATCAACTAGATCCCAAACATCATTCCTAGTAAATTGGTTAAGTTCTTCAGACATGGCTAAAAGCCAAAATTCATCATCACATGCCTCATTGATATTCTTTGGTTCTAATTTAGATATGAAAGCAACATTTGCAATATATTTTTCTAACTGCCTTCTAGTTTGGACACCACTCTTTATTTCACCAATAACTTGTTCATGTGGATGATTAGGAACTTCTTTCCAAACCGGTTGAAGAGGAATATTTTCTTGAGAAGTACTCTCTATCAAGGGTTCTTCTTGAAGTGTTGCTTCTTCTTCTTCACTTAGAGGAATAACCTGCTCACAATTCTCATCAAATGCAACATGTAAAGATTCTTCAATACAAGATGTTCTTTTATTGAAAATACGATATGCTTTACTTCTAGAAGAATATCCAAGAAATATTGATTCATCTGATTTTGAATCAAACTTATCAAGATTATCTTTGGTATTTAACAAGAAACATTTACTACCAAAAATTTTGAAATATGAGATCTTTGGTATACGATCATAATACAATTCAAAACATGTTTTATGTAAAATTGGTCGAATAAGAACACGATTTAAGACATAACATGCTGTATTAATTGCTTCAGCCCAAAAATATTTTGGTAAATTTTTATCTTGAAGCATGGTTCTAGCACATTCTTGCAAAGTTCTATTCTTTCTTTCAACAACTCCATTTTGTGGAGCCGCTCTAGGAAAAGCAAAGTTGTGAGATATACCATGTAAATCACAAAACTTTAGAAAAGATTCATTTTCAAATTCACCACCATGATCACTACGAATTTTAATAATAGATGTAGATTTTTCATTTGTAATTCTTCTACAAAGTTTAGAAAATTCTGAAAAAGCATCATTTTTGCTTTTTAGAAAAATCACCCATGTAAACCGAGAATAATCATCTACTATAACAAAAGCATACTTGCTACCATTCAAACTTTGAATTCTAGATGGTCCAAATAGATCTAAATGTAAAAGTTCAAGAGGACGTTTTGTTGAAACTATATCTTTTGCTTTAAAAGAACTCTTGATTTGTTTACCCCTTTGACAAGCATCACATAAGTGATCCTTTTTATATTGTATTCTTGGTAGGCCTCTTACAAGATCATTCTTGGATAACTTTGAAATAATTTTAAAGTTAACATGTCCAAGTCTCTTATGCCATAACCATTGAATTTCATTTGAAACAATAAGACATTTTTCATTAAAAGAGGGTAATTCATCTAGATATAGTTCATACACATTGTTTCTTCTTTTACCTTTAAAAATGATCTTTTTAGATTGAAAATCAGAAATTAAGCATAAATCATTTTCAAAAGAAACATGAAAACCTTTATCACATAATTGACTAATAGATATTAAATTATGCATTAAACCATCCACTAAAAGAACATTTTCTATCAAGGGAAATTTTGGATTACCAATATTACCAATACCTATCACTTTTCCCTTGCTATTGTCACCAAAGGTGACGGCTCCTCCATCCTTATTTTGGAGGGTGGAAAATAACTCTGGCCTTCCAGTCATATGTTTGGAACAGCCGCTGTCCAATATCCATTTGCTCCTTATGTTATGTACCTACAACAAAATCAGAAAACAGAGCATTTGACCCCTTTGTATTTTCGGGTCCATGAGAGTTAGTCTTAGGAACCCATATCCATTTGGATTTTGGTTTCCTTTGATAATAAATATTTTTTCTATAAAAGAATTTAGAATAAACATTTCTAGAATAATCATTTCTAGATGCATTTCTATTAGAACTAGAAAGTTTAGTTTTATGAACAAAAGGTTGAGAATAATGTCTTTGATTTTTCAGCACATAGTTTGGTCTATTTTGAGTATCAAAGAAGCTATATCCCAATCTGATTTTATTAACCGAGCATCTTTGAGAACCAAGAAGTTTTTCTAGATTCTCTTGACCATTTGTGAATTTGGTCACTATAGAAAGAAGATCATTTGACTTTTCTTTAAGACTAAATATTTCATTTTGTAAGAGATTGGTTCTAACTCCAATTTCTTTTATCTCAAGTGCTTGGCAAGAATTTTCCTTCTTGAGATCTTCTATTTCTTGAAGTAACACTTTATTTTGAGAGTCAAGAGTTAAATTTTCAGTTTTTAACTCTTTATTTTTAGAACTAAGACTCTTAAATTTAGCATATAAATCATTAAATGATTCAAATAACTCATCATAGTCAAATTGACTTACCGAATTCTCTTGTGCTACAAAACACATGTTGGCAACTTCTTCATTAGATTCTTCTACCTTTGACGTACCTTCGTGTGTCACGAGAAGAGTATGCTAGATTTCATTTGCTGTAGAGCATTGAGAGATGCGATTGAACTCTACCTTGTCAATGCCACAATATAAGGCATTCATTGCCTTGGCATTAAGTGAAGCAGTCTTCTTTTCATCATCAGTCCATCGGCTGAAATCAGTTGATGGAGTTTGGTACTTTTCTGAAACAACTCTCCAGATATCGAGATCCATGGATTGCAGGAATATTGTCATTCTTACTTTCCAGTATCCATAGTTTGTTCCGTCGAAGAGAGGAGGACGAACAGAGGAACTTCCTTCTTTGTGCTGAGATGTTGTAGTTTCCATGCTAGATGATGGTCAAATCAAAGTAATAGCAAACCTATGCTCTGATACCAAATGAAAGTGCACTAGGATCGAGGCAACGAGCACTAGAAGGGGGGTGAATAGTGCTTTTAAAAATTTCTGCTGAATATTGAATGATTTTGCAAATCTCAAAGCAAACACACAAAGAACACAAGATTTTATCTTGGTTCGGTCAAACCCGACCTACATCCAGTCCCCAAGAAAAACCCGTTTGAGATTTTCCACTATCAACCTTGTAAACTACAAGATCACACAGACCATAACCGGTCTCACTTTCAGTAACAATCCTACTGAAAGCAAACAACTCCTTTACACCAAGGAGTCCTTCTTTTTACACAAAAGAAATAACAACTTACAATACAACCTATGAGCCTTCCTTTTGAATGCAAATGAGATGCAATTGGCTTTTGAGGTTGTTGAAACACTCTACTCACGAATTCACTATCTCTCAAAGTGATTTGAGTGAAAAACTGAAGTGAAAATATCACGTGAGTGAGAAAACAAATACTTGAATGGATAGGAGTGAAAAGCAAGAAGTAATTCAATATAATTCTATTGAATTTCATGTTTTTGAGTGTAGAATGCACTCATATTTATAGTTAAAATATTCCATACGTTGAGAGTATGAAAGGGTGTCAAAACTGTCCATTTCGAACGATCAAAACGTTTGAAAAATGAAAAGACACGCCTTTGTGAAGTTTCAGGAAAACGGCAAAATTAGTCGACTGAAACATCAGTTAGTCGACTAATAGTTAGTTATTAGTAGACTGACAGTTATTGTCGGTCGACTGATCTGTTAATCGAGCCGTTTGAAAATCTGAACTTTTGAAACTTAGTCGACTTGAGAAAAGTTAGTCGACTGATAATATCATCAGTAGACTGAAAAACCTTTTAGTCGACTGCTGCTAAAAACTTCTGAAAAACAAACATTCTATTCGGTCGACTGATAAAAAGCATTAGTCGACTGCTGCTAAATTTTTCAGAAAACACATGTTCTGTTCAGTCGACTGATAAAACCATTAGTCGACTGCTGCTAATTTTCCAGACATTCTGTCCAGTCGACTAATTTGACAAGAATGACTTTTTAGAAAATATGGCGCGAAAGGATTAGTCGATTGATAAGTCTATTGGTCGACTAATAAACATGAAAATTTAAGAAAAGAGTTTTCTAAAAAGATTTTCAAAAGAGTTTTTTTAGAAAAGTTTTTCTAAAGACTTTTAAGGTGAAATGCAACCTAAATATGCACTCTAAGTAAGGCTCTTACAAGAATCTAAGACTTTTAATGAATTAAACATTTGCACACTAGTCTTCAAGGATTCTTCACCGAATTCTTCAATTTCTTCATAGCCTTAGCTGAAATGCAGTTGATTCTACTTGCTCATCATCAAAACCTTGTACTTGAAGTATCATGTATGACTTCATTGTCGTAACAGATGTTGGCACCTTCATTCCTGCAATCTCCGCTGATGTTGCCCAATGTGAATTGAGCCTCACACATTTTCCCTTAATGGATTGGGATAGACCCAGCCCTTGGGAAACAATAGTTATCTGATGGTATTGTAAGAGTAGATAAGAGAACATAAATCTATTCCAATGTTCAGCAAGACTGAGCTAGAGTGTCATGCTCAGTATAGCCTTCAATGATCACCCCATCAATTAGGCCAATGATCACAGATATTCCATCAACTGCTTCAACTTCGATGTTATCTCTTAGGAAAAAAGTGATCTGAATCACCCTATTTAAATCCAACTGCAATTAGTTTTAGTGGTCATGACAACCATAAGCATTTTTTATGAGAATACAGGGAGATTAACTATTTTCTAATTGCAATCTTATTCTGCAGAATTATCCCAAAAGAACAGATCAAATTCGACAAAGAACCCGAATTCTCCAAATTATCAAGATAAACATAAACATTTAGGTGTCGAAATTGTTGAATTTGATAAAACTAATTCAATTTAAGAGTGGTAGAGTTGAATTATCTGAGCAGGAAAGTGATCTGAATAGCCATCCTCTTGATAAAATTGAATAAACAATGTTAAATGGAGGAATCTAATGCACACTTTATCAGATGAAAATCAAGACAAAACGATATACAATAATGTCGGAATAGCAGAAAACATTTAATCATATGACGAAAATACCAGAGGGATATTGGTGAGCAGGCAAAACTAATCGACAAAATTGAAATGCACAATACAGGAAGACCATACACAGAGCATACATAACTCGACACAGGCGTTCTTGCGTATCGAACCTCTTAGGATTCATAGTAAATTGTCTTCTTCCTTACATGTGAAACCAATGAACCCATCCTCTGATTCTGAGAACTCTATACCTTTTCCATGAAAAATCGACCTATTCGTCAGCATCGTTATCCTCCTTTAAACATAGCTCAACTTTTCCACAGAAAAGGATGGACGTGAACAGGTACCAATGATTCACGATGGTAAAACCATAATACCAGGCCCTAATGCAGAAATTTAGATTGCACAAATGTGGTAAACAACATGATGCTGATTAGAAGCAGGTGATATCATGAGATGAACAAGGAGCCGACAATGGTCAGGATGATGCAAGAAAATATGATGCAAGAGACGCGACCAAAGAGGCGATTAAAACAAAGACTCATCAACTAGAAGTCGAAAAGGAAAAATGATCAGAACCTGGACAAATTAGCAGAAAGGAATCATAATAAATAAAAAAAAGAAGAATCAAATGTCAAAAGGGGAACTAAAATAAATTCAAAAGCCCAGAACCCAGGTAAACCGATGATGCCATTGCAAGGCATAATCGGCTACCGGTGTATCAGGAGATGTATCAAATGAAATTGGGGACCCAACATAAAATCTAAAATCAAAAAAATAAGTATGAGAAATTAGGATAGACAGACGATGAAGGCAAAACAGGGAGAATCACATTATAAACGTATGCTAAAATCTGCAAAAATCCAGGAAATTTACGAATAAATGATAAACGGGAAGAGAAAAATATTGGAATCGATATTCCTATTACTGTAGCACCCGATGGGTCGACCTTGCCATAGGCGGGTCGATTCTCATCTCTTGTGCTTTGAAATGCAAAAGAAAAGAAAGAAAGATCGAGACGGAGAAATGTTGGAAATGAAGGAAGAG
This sequence comes from Nuphar pumila, assembly GCF_984573655.1. Lineage (NCBI taxonomy): Eukaryota > Viridiplantae > Streptophyta > Magnoliopsida > Nymphaeales > Nymphaeaceae > Nuphar > Nuphar pumila. Next base: position 48,947,197 of record NC_143265.1, on the reverse strand, counting down.
AGACATTTACAAAAAAAAAAAAAATATGAAAGAGAAAAGGGGACGGTTACTCACCTGTAATCGTATGGATGGTCGATCGGATTGCTTGGAAATCCTGGGGCTGGATCAACTTCTCTCAGTCGATAGAAAAGAGGAACAGAGGAAATGGCAGAAAACAAATGGGGAAGAAGAAGATCCAAAGCGTAAAGAAGGGGTGAAACGTGATTCCTGAAGAAGAGAGTGATGCGGAGGTGAGGAGCGATGTTGCAGAGGTTCTTCAGCCGATCCCTATGAGAACTAAAGAAAGAGAGAGGGAAATAAAGGAAAAAGGGAAGGAGAAGGTCAGATGCGTGCAGAATGGGGGTGCAGGGGTGATGACGGATCGTCGAAGGAAAAGAAGGTGGAGGGGTAAAAGACGATGATGGAGAAAGACCTTTCGTGTCTCTTTTAAAGATATAGAAAAAGATTCGGGAAGGGGTCTGGAGGTTTTGAATCTGTTAGAGATGGGTGGACGAGGAGGATGGATGTGCGATGGAGGTGATAACAGGTTTTTGATAGAGAAAAAGAGAGAAAAAGGGGGAGGCGCCAGCCGGCTGGCCTCTTTTCTTGTTTACGAAGGGTTTTTCAAACCCTAAAAAAAAAAGTTTCGCAGAGGAGCTGCTCTGATTTTCGAGATTTTACAAAGAGGGGGCTCCCGAGGCTTTTAGAAAAATTAAATTAAAAAAGGCTCAAAAAAAATCATTTGCTTTTCTCGTAGTTTTCCCATTTTTTTGGTTTTTGTGTTATTTTTCATTTTTTTGTATTTTTAGATAAAAAAAATATAAGATTTGCGAGAAAACAAAGATTAAAAACTATTTTTTTGTGTTTTTACAAAAATATTTACAAAAAGGAGTTTTTCTGAGAATTCTAGGCAATTTTTGAGAAAATTTCTTCAGAAAATGGATTCATATCTGGATTTTTAGGACATATTCGAGGTTTACAACCTCGAACTGAGAAATATAGGGTTGGGAATCCAACAGAGTGCCAGATGAATTGCCCGAGCCATTTAGGACTATTTTTGTAATTTTAATTTGGAAATCAGACAACGAGGCTCAGATTTGGGTTTAAAACACTGGGTTCGGACCCAAAATTGATTTTGAATGGATCAATATGGATTTTAATCCAGAAAATCTGAAGAATGACTGAAATTTAGCTTTGAAATTGCTTTGATTTTCTCAAAAAATGGGGTTAGGAGCAAAAAGGTCATTTTTACAAATCTTTGAAAAATTTGGGGTGTTCACATATACCAGTTCGAGCACTGGATTTTGAAAGTGTACCAGTTCGAGCACTGGGTTTTTTAAAGTGTACCAGTTTGAGCACTGAATTTTAAAAATGTACCAGTACAAGCACTGTGTTTTTTTTTAAAGTATACCAGTTCGAGCGCTATTTTTTTTAAGTGTAACAGTTCGAGCACTGGATTTTTAAAATGTACCAGTACGAGCACTGGTTTTTGAAAGATTACCAATTGATTCTGATAGAAGATTTTCAATCTTCACCCTCATGATGACTTGGACAACTGTCGGGGTCTCAGGATTTATCCCTTATCCTGAATGGGCAACTTAGGTTTATCCCTTGACCTGAAGGGAAATTTTGATGCAAATCAATGCAGATGAATGCATGCAAATCAAAATGAATGCAAATGTATGCAAATATATACAAATGAATGTGAATGAATGCATGCAAATGCAAATGAATGCAAAATGATGTAAATGGATGCACATGCGTGCAACATGAGAGATTTGTTTGATCCTGCCTGCATATAGGATGTTTTGAAGACAATTTTTAAAATAATGCCCCAGTATAATAGGGAAAACACATTTTAGATAAAAGGAAGAGAATTGATGTTTGATGAATACTTTTTGAAAGTAACAAAGTAACTGACTTTTGATCGATTCAGGAGGGACTCTGAAGAGGGGTCATTCCTCATGAAAGAACATTTTGCGGAGAAGGAGAATAAAGGTGACATCAAGCTTATGAGTAAAATTGATAATTTTATTGATGCATTGAAGGAAATATGACAAATTAAGAAAAGATAGACAACATTACATCATCCTTTAAAGGCAAAATGAGAAATGGGAAAATGCTAGCATTGTCGGATTTTTGAATAATTGAGGAAAATGACTAGTCCTTCTTTTCATCTTCAACGAGAAGATTCTTATCAATGCAATCCTGAATAATGTTCTTGAAGACGAAACAATGGTCAGTATCGTGTCCTACTGACCGATAGAATATGTAAAACTGGTCCATGAATCTTCCCATGATCGTGGGAGGATCTGTGGCTCTTGGGAGCTTTACCATTTCTTTTGTCAACATATATTCAAGGATTTCATTGAGAGGTTGCACAAGAAGAGTAAACTGACGATCGTCACCCCAACCATCATGTTTTATCTTTTCTTTCTGTTGACTCAATTTTTCATTCTTCTTTGAAGACTTTTCTTTCTGACTTGTATGATTGCTCTTGCTATTTTTGTAGTCGTTGCGGCTGACATTGGCAGAGAAGGTGAAATTTTCCTTCTTCTTTGAATCTTGATTATTCTTAACGAGGGTGATGCCATCATAGACACCATTCTCTATTCCCATCTCGAGCCACTCGTCCCGTTCAGTAAGCTCAATGAAAGATTTGGAAGGCGAGGTAGAGATAAGACCTCTCAAAGGTTGTGAGAAATTATTTAGAATAATCTGGAGTGCATGCTCCTCTGAGATGGGATTTCTTATTTTGTTGCAAGTGTCCCTCCATTTGTGGATGAAGTTTTTGGCTTTCTCATTATCTCTTTGCTTTGTATTGTAGAGATGGTTCAGTATTGGCAGCGCTTCGGTGTTGAAAAGGAATCATTCAATGAACAGATTGACCACTTTATCGAATTCCTTCAACTCGATGGAATTGATGTGTTCTGAATACCATTTAGCAGTCGTTCCCTCCAGACTGCGAGGGAAACAAAAGAAGAGAGCTCGATTGTTTCGCTTGAACCGATTGCATTCCCCAAAGAACATAGCAAGGTGAGCCTTGGGATCGCCAGTCCCATCAAATTTGATAAATTTGCAAGGGAGATCTTCTAGGCTATCATCTCCATCTAAACCATCATAGAAATCTTTGCTTGTGAAAATCCTTTTGCCCTTGTCGCGGGCTTGCAGATCCTTAATCATTTTGATCACGTCTCTGAGTTGTGACTGGTCAAAGTCATTAACAGACTGATCTTTTAGCTTATTGGTTGACCCCTGCCTCTGAGTCATCTTCTGAGAAGCTTGCTGAGCCTCACACTCCTCATCGGTGTCATCCACTGACTCTGCTTCATCGGATGTGTCTTCATGGTGACTCCATCTTTTGGATATCTTCACCTGCTTCTTCACTGTGTGGCCCTTAGCCTTTTTCTTGTTAGAAATCATTTTTGAACTCGTCCCTGCTTGCTCATTCAACATTTTCTGAAACAAAGCGTACATATAGGGATCAACATCATCATTGGTTTGTTGACTCTGGTTCCTAGCAGATCGTGACGAATCCATCTCTTGCTTGCTGCTATTATTAGGGCACTGATGCGATGTTGTTTTCTTCCCGGATCTGGTCTACTATGCCGAAACTCTCTGTAAGACAAATGAGATGATTAGAATGAGGGAAAAATTCTTGAAGGCAATGACTTGGAGAATAAAATGAAAATAATGGATGAAGATCTGAAATTGGGTTGACAATTTGAAGGATATCCCTTTACCAGGGATGGGATTATTGCTGGGATTGCGACAATTGCGTTGTTATACCATAAGAGGAAATAAACAACCGAGATATACCTTGTTACCTAGGCAAGGTCGTCAACCATGAAGAAAAAGACATTTTTGAAAAAATATAACAAAGTAATGCATATTTGGTAATGAGCTTCCTTGTGAACTTGGTAGATTATCTGAGAAGGAAGGCAAGAAGAATTTTTTCATAGAAAAACATTCATCACAAAGGGCATATTGCATAAAAGTTCAGAAAATAACATTATGAAGAAAATGACATCCAAATATAAGAAAAACTGATGATTTTATTGATGTCTTAGAGGAAGGATGATAAACTTAAAGAAAGCAACTGGAGACTACATTTTTTCAAAAAAGCAAAAGCAGAAATGATGGAAATGAGAAAGCATTGGTATTTGTCATATTCATGGATGATCAAGGAAAGGCTCGGTCAGAACGACCGACTGGTCCTCCTCTTTAACAGGGAGATTCTTGTCACCACAGTCTTGAACGATATTTTTGAAGCTAAAGCATTGCTCAATATCAGAAGCGATCTTTCCATTTCCCTAGGGTGACCGGAGGATTAGCAATTCTTGGAAGTTTAACCATTCCTTTGCTCAACATGTATTCAAGGATCTTTTCGAGGGGTTGATCTAGAGGAAGTTTAACAATTCATGCTTTGGCTTCTTTTAAATGCTTGTTTTCTGCTGGGAGCAAGATGGAAGGGGCTTGGCAAGAACAGTCAACTGGTCTGCCATTTTGTTTTTCCCCCAGAATATCCTTATCAATGCGATCCTGAACGATATTCTTGAGGACGAAACTACTTTTTGCATCATGTCCTATTGCACGGTGAAACTTGCAAAATTGTTCTTTGAATCTACCCATGGTTGTTAGGGGATCGACGACCTTTGGTAAATGAACCATGCCTTTTGCGAGCAAATTTTCTAAAATAGTCTCGAGCTTCTGATCCAGAGGGGTGAACTTTCGATCAATGCTCCAGTCTTTGTGTTTTGGTTTTTCTTGTTCTTTCTCTTTATGCTAGGGACTGGACTGGAGGGGTCAGGCATTCTGACTGTCCATTTTATCCTTTTGACCTGCGTGGTCCTCTTTGCCTGGATTTGGGTTTCTTGATCTTCCAGTATGATTTTTTCTGCCACCCTTTTTGCTTTTGACATTGTTGTTGCCCTTGATGTTCATAGAGAATGTGACTGGTGTCATCTCCTCGACTGGCTCCTTTCTGATGCTTGACTCGGGTAGCTCCAATAGCATCTTTGTCATCATTTTTTGAAACATCTTGTACATGACTGGATCAATGTCATCTTCACTTGTTTGGTCCTGCTTCTTGACTGGCCTCGGAGAACTCATCTCTTTGACACTGCTTGGTGTTGTTCTCTTTCCCGACCTTGTTTGAACCACGGTGAAAAATGCCAATGCTTTCTACAGAATAAAGGAATGGTTTAGACTGAAGAATTTTTGAGAGAAATAGAGATGATGAAGGAGATATTGAGGATGATGAAAGAGATAGAAATTTAGGATAGAATTTGGAAGACAAAATTTGAACATTTGAAAAATTGCAGGCAGGATCAAAATAAGGTTGGAAATTCGAGATCCAGAGGAAAGGCAAGAAAAGGAAAATCGCCTGGACTTTTTGAGAAAAAATATGAGGTTTTGAAAATCATCCAGGGTTTTGATAAAACTGTTGGAAAAATAGATGAAATTTGGAAAATGATGTAAAAGGCAAATAAAATGGAAATGAGAAATAAAAGAAGAATGCATTCAATCACATCATGCACAAACAATTATGCACATACAACACTCCCTAAGAGGTTGCCTATAAATGCATCAATTTTGAAAGAGTTGTAGGTCCCTAATCCTGACTCTAGGCTCAGATCATTTGTGTCCAATCATGCTATGCCGATATACTCAAGCCAAGGCTCGATGTACGTGGCATAAAATTCATCTCCGGTTCTAGGCTTGTGTTTTCCCAACATCCTTGAGCGCCTGCCGATATACGTTGGACTATGGCCCTTAGTACGTGGCAGGGGGGGCATTAGCCCAAATAAGTGGCTCAGTTGTGAAGCTCTATCCCGAACTATGGTTCTGAAAGAGAGCCCAGCAACGTGAAGACCGGGTAGTGATAGGTGGGGTTGTTTTTGAAAAATGATCACATGCAAGCAAATAGAAGGCTCTAAGTCCTAAAGAGATAGAATTTTAAAAATTTTGAAGAAGCAAACATTGTTTTCATACAAATCCTAGATTGATGAGTGTTGTGTTTCAGACCTAAGTCTATTTGAGCATGAATAATTCTCCTCAATTGGTCCTACCAAACTATGCCTAGTCTACATGCGATCCATGTCAGCTAGGTTCAAGTCTAGGCTCCTAGGTTCACATGATATCAGAAAATAAAGCTGACATTTTGTAGAGCAAGATTTTGACAATTTGCGCTAAGTCAAAGCACACAATTGATTAGACGAGGACAGGTCCTATCGCGGTCGCCAAACCTGTTATCATTGCAAAAATTTTTCCCTCTCCCTCTGCGAGAGAGAAGAAGAAACGATCCTGCGAGTCAAACTCGACCAAAGTTTTGAAAATTAGTTTTAAAAATTACTCGCCTCCGATTTGAAAATTTGTGGGAAAATTCCATGGAATGGGATCCGCCTGTCGGTACGAGGTCCAACCGTTCCTAACGCCTTTACCAGGGGTAATCGAACCAAGGATCAATTGTGCGCTTTGACTAAGTTAAATTATCTAAATTATGCTTTATTTTTCTAGAATACACAGACAATCAGGCATGTGCTATGAAATTTTGAAAACATGCAAGTTTGAGAAAATATGATGTTTGCTTGTAAAATTGAAACGCATTTGGAAAATGTCTGAAAAAGTGCTTGAAAATGGAATTCCTGGGAAAATTATTGAATTTCATTGTAAATCAGAAATTTGCATTGGAAAATGAATTCTCAGGAAAACTTAAACTTTGGAAAACACAATTTTGAGATTTGGATTGCTTTTCTAAGGAAATGGATTTTAGAATATTGAGAAATTCAGGAAATTCATTGGAAAATGATTTTTGAAATGGAAAATGGATTCTCAAGAAAATCAGATCTTTGAGAAAATTGATTTTAGGATTTGAAAATGAAATTAAGAATGTGGAAATCTTGATTTGAACTTGGGAAATACTTTGGAATCTCATTTGAAAATTCAGAGTTCTGAGAAAATCAAATCCTGAGAAAGACTTAGAAATTCTTGAGAAAACTGATTTTCTGAAATTGGAATTGGAAAATGAACTTGAAAATAATGCAATTTGAATGAATGAATGAATTTGAAAGGGAATTTCATTGAGGAATTGGAAAATCCTTTTGAGTTTTGAGAAATGTAGTGCATTTTTGAAGTTAGCCTAAGAGTGTAGGCTGAATGTGGCTAATACGAAGATCATAAATCTTGGTTTTCTTCGTATTCTGACTATGGACATAAATATGAATCCCACCAAGTTTATAAACTCCATAAGAGCTTATGCACGTGCCATTCATGTCAACCATAGTGAATTTTGGAAAAATATGCATGAATGATGCATCAGATATCAGAATTTGCAGAAATTAAACTATATGCAATGCAGTCCTATTCTAAGCTGAAAAGTAACTCTTATTCCAAATATTACATTGCTTTATATATTAAATTGAATAAAGAAAAGAAATATAATAACTAAATCTTCTTCTTGAATGTTCTTGCAAAACTAGAAAACAATGTTAGCACAAAAATGTAGGTTTTTCTGAAGTTATCCAAAAATACTAGAAATTATCGGATATTATTCAGATATAAACCTAGAATCATACCTCCTTTGATATAAACATGAGAAATAATTAATAAAATTTTGAAAATAAACTTGGAAATTCGAAATTGGGGTCAAAATGACCAAAATGCCCTTGATGACCTTGAAATCAGGGTTTTCTAAGAGAATTTTTATAAAATTTGGAAATTTGAAAATCAAATGAAATAAAATCAAACATTATATGATGAAATATGATAATATGCATAAAAATTTGAAAAATTAAAGTTTGGAATTTCGAAATTGAGGTCAAAATGACCAAAATGCCCCTAATAACAAGACTATGGCCTTGAAACCAGGGTTTTCTTAAATAAATTTTGCAAAAAATTAGAATGTGAAATGCAAATGAGATTAAAATTAACTCTAATATGACATGCCATGCTTATTTATAAGATAAAAACCTAAAATGGCAAAAATATCACAAATTATTGAATTTAACTTGATTTTCGACTTTGATTTTAAAAATAAACTAACATATAAATCAAATGAACTTGGAATTGAGCCAAATTTAGCATGGACACCTAGACTAACCCTAGGAACAGAATAAAATCTTAAAATAATTTTTTTTGTTATTATTAAATATAGAAATTCAAATAAAAACCCTAAATTTTGTGATTTTTGCCTAAAATGCTAACTCTAAATTGGATTTCAGATATCAAACTTCCATAAAAAAATTTCAAATTTTATGGAATGACATAGGATAGTTAGACAAAGATTTTTTACTTTTACACTTTCTGGTTTTGACCTATGGTCGGATCTGGACAACTCTGGCAAGTTGGATCGGAATCCGGTGACTCTAGGATTTAGGGTAGACAGACAGGTTCCGGGAAACATTTCAGGAAAAATAGCATACAGATGGGAAAATGGCTGAAATTATGGTAAAATGTCCCTGACAAACATAGAAAGATTTTCGCATTTTTTATAATTGGGATTCGGGTTACGGTTTAGAAATAAGCACACTTTTATCAGAAACCTGGATCTCTGGAATTTCTGGATATTGGAATCTATCAGACAGAAAAGCTAATTTCAGAAAAAATATTTGGACAATCCAAAAAAATCCCAAATTTTGTAAAATGATATGAGAAGAGGTTAGGAACAACTTTCATGTTGAAAGTTTTTGCATTCGGGCTAAGGGTTGAGCGGACACAGCACAATAAGGTCTGTCTATACCCTGACAAGGAAAAATCAAGATTTTCTCAAGGGTCTGGGAAAATCGATTTTTAACAGAGGTCAAATCTGTTTATAAAGATCCCAAAATTTTCAGACAATTAGTAGATTCCACTGTGAGTCTACTGTAATTTTTAGGGGGAGATTTGGATCTCTCACATGGGTGATTCCAGGTCCTCAAGTCTGCTAAAAACAGAAATTGGAATTTCTCGGGAGTAGAATCCCGATTTGGGATTTGATTTATTAGTGGGGGTTGCAGAAATCGAATCACACTGGATTTTTACAGAGAATCACAAATAAGTAAAACTAACCATCATAATTTTTTGGGGATTTATATAAGAAAAAAATATGCATGAAATGACAATTGATCTGCACACATAAGTTGAAACCTATGATTTCTAATCAAAGATCTAAATAAAATCATATTATATGAATAAAACTAACCTAAATGTGATGTTTAAGCATGAAATATGAAAATATAACAAGAAATCAGCAAGGCGGCATAATCCATATTCTTCTTTTTTATTGGCCATTGAATCGAGGGGGATCCGATCCATTCGTTGGATGGATCCCTTCCTCCATGTAGCCCTAACATGAGTAATCCACCTTTCACGTTTTTATAGATTCACCAATGAGATTTTCTTTTTTTTCATGCAAACCCAATTTTGAATTGATTCCAAGTTGTATTCATGAGAACATCTCATAAAAGAAATCCACTGCATCTTGATCCTCCTTGAACTTAGTAAAATCAAAGTTAAAGGTAGAGACCTTACCTTGGTTTTGCTAGGATAAACTGAAGGTGGTACCTAGGGTTGATGTGGCTGCCAGTGGTTTGATGGGAGAGGTCTTGAAGATAGTGTTGGAAGTGCTGAAGACGACTGCTACAAAGTGCTGGAGCTCTTGGAGTTATTGGGGCTATGGTGGCTATGGCACCAACGAAGAGGGAGCTTTTGGGGGCTGAGAGGTGATGGCAGCAACGATGGCTGCCGTGCTTTTGCTGGAGGAGAGAGATAAAATTGGAGTAGTTGATGAAGGGATGTTGCTACCAGGTGTGGAGGAGGAGCCGGCTGAAGCTGCGTTGAAGGTGATGCTCCTTGATGGAGCTGGAGGTGATGGACCGGCTGTCACCTTGATGTGGTGGCTATGATGGCTGTAGCTGTGGCTGTTACGGTTAAAGGACTGAAGCTTAGTGAATGAGCTGAGAGAGATCAAAGTGAGGTACTCAAAGGGGCTGCTATATTGAGGAGGTGAAGAGACGTCAATGTGAGAAGCCGTGTGATCCTTTAGGTTGAAAACTTAGAAAAAAAACAAAAATTTTCCTAAGTTTTCAATGGGAGATGGCTTTGGTGAGAGGGAAGAGAAGGAGAGGGTTGAAGGAAGTCCACGTGAGTGGAGGGAGAAGGGAAAAAAGAAGAAAAAAAAGAAAAAAAAAGAAAAAGAAAAGAAAGAAGAAGAAGAAAGGGAAGAAAAGGAAAAAGAAAAGGAAAGAAAGAAGAAGAAGGAAGGAAAAGGGGGAAGGAAAAAGGAAAGAAAGAGGAAGGGAGAAGGGGCTAGTCGACCCCCTTGTGGGTCCCACCTTCTCTCATAAAAAAAATAAAAATAAGAATAAAAAAAATTAAAAAAAAAATGAAAGAAATAAAAAAGAAAAGGAGAAGATAAAATCTTTTTTTTTTTATTAAAATGAGAATGAAAGAGCCATCTCAGAGTGGGCTCTCTTTCCAAATTTGAAATTCATTTTGATAATCATAGGGGTAGAATGGTTTTTTTATAAAATTTCTGGACGAAACGAGCTATTTTTGGCAGTTTTTAAAACTAGCTCGGATTTTGAAGTTCAATACCCCGTTGCGGAGCAAATCCAGTGTAGAATTTGAAAATTTGAGTTTGAAATAAATCCAGATTATTTTTCTTGAGAAAATATTTCTAAATTTAGACTTTCGAAGGTAAAACTATCAATTTTGGAAACCCAAGGTTTGAAATTGATTTCTGAAAACTTTTAAAACACAATCTGGATTGAAATTTATAAAACTGGAGTTCTAGACTTCGAAAATGAAATGAAATGTGATGAAATGTTATGAAATGCTGAGAAATGATATGAAATGCTATGCGAAATGCCGACCCTAAATGAAGAATTTTGGATGTTAGACCCTGATTAACACTTGTACCAGTTCAAAAAGTGTTAAAATTGATAAAATTTGCAAAATGGTTGAAGAAATGGTCTTCAGATTCTACCGAGCTAAAGTGACACTGAAAATCAGGGTTTGAGCTATTTTGAACTGAAATGAACTGGGTTTAGCTGGGTTTTAGAGTTTCAGAACTCAACTGGACTGACAAGACACTGACTCAACTGACCTTTCCGGCTAAATTTTTAAGAAAAGCTGTCATTTTTAGAGAAATGGTACGGAATGGTCACTAAAGCGAAGTGAATTACGAACCTGAGATGAACTAAAATCGAATCTCGAACACTAGCTTAATTGATTGGACTCATCTCAATTTCAGGTGAAAGAGATGAAACAGGCTAAAATGGGCTCCTAGACACTTGGAAATGGTTTTGAACTGAAACTGGAGCACTTGAACTTTTGGTGAGCTCAAGTTTGACTCTGAGAATATGACTGACTGGCTCAGAGACAATTGGATTGGATTTGAGTGAGAAATGAGCTCATTTCTAAAGAAATGATCCCATTTTGGCAGGAATGGTAAGAAATGAAAATGGTCTATTCATCATGAGCTCTGGTGAGCTTGAAATGATTGATATTCTAACTGTTCTGAACTGACCAATAAGCTTGGTTGACTCTGACTAACTGGGGTCCGAGATGACCTAAGGGTAAAATAGTAATTTTCCTAGTGAAAATGGGTAAAGTGGTGATTTTCTGAAATAGACTCGGGGTTTGACTCCTACACTTGACCTAATAGGGTTGGCACTGCACGAGGAGAGTTGTTTGAGCATGGATAAGAAAAAATTGGGGTGTTTACACCAGCTCGGGGTCAAGCAAGTGTCACCCTTGCATACACCTCAAAGTAGACTGATGTAGCACACATCCTAATGTGAGGTTTTCTACCTAACTAACACGCTAGCGGCCAAACCACTCAAACCACAAAGCGAGTATACTAAAAAAAATAAGAACTAAACAAACACCATGCAGTTGTACACAACAGGGATTATGCAAAGAAAATGAAATCTATGTGTACGGTACCAATCGTACACAGTCACCTCTAAGGGGACCCTAGTGGGTGGGCTGTGCAGAAAAGTAAGCTTGTCTCTAGGGTATGCACATGGTTCTAAAACCTAAATGCAAAACAAACACTAGGCAATAAAGTGAATACTCGTATTTCGCCGTTCCCCGGCATCAATGCCAAAAATTTGATGTATTTTTTTTTTAAATTCGTTGTAGTTTTGAAAAGATTTTTATATGAAAAGCATGTGAAAACCAGACATCAAATAATAAAAACCGGTTCTCACTGGTGGTAAAGATCGGGTCGAACTTAGGGAACGAAAAATACTTGTATTCAAACACACAAGCTAAACTACTCTTTATTGCCAAAATAAAAAGAGTTAATTAAATAATTAACTAACTAAGGAAGTACGGCCCTACGCAGAGGGCTTAAACAAAATAATTAAATGGTTTTATTATAAACCCAATTAATAAATAAGAGAAATACAATCCTAAACTAAAAAGAAAAGCAAAAGTGTCTTCAGTGCTTGAGTCCTTGTTCCCTTTGAATTGATTTGCTTCCCTTTGTCCTTCCCTCTTTTTGTTCCCTCAATGAAACAGGTAATGCATGTTTTCTTTTGCTCTTTGAGGGCACTTTTAAGGGCTTGAGAGGACCTCAGAGGGTACTTTTAGGGCCCTAAAAGAGCTCTACCGCATGTTCCAACACTTCCTGCAAGATACAAAAACAAAACACGCAGCAGGAACTAGACAAACTAGACTAAATCTAACTTAAAATTCAACAAAGCAATGATCTAAACTAACTAGACAAGTAACAAACTCACTAAAGGGCGAAAGAGCATAACAAACTAACTAGTTATGAAACAGGTTATGAAACTAATGTAAAATGATCTAACTAAACTAAAATAATTATGAACTACTGAATTTAAAACACAAGAAATACATGGAATGGAATAAAAATAATGAAAATTACTAAAACAAGTTAACTAATATCTACTACCTAAAAAATCATGAATTTAACTTGCTAAATCTAATATAACTAATGAACACTCAACATGTATCAAATCAATACATGAACTAACATCAACTAATTTGCTAATCTAATTCACTCTAACTAATAAAGTAAATCTTAAATGGATAACCTTAAACACACGTTAATTAAAAGTTATGCAAGATTAAACACATTGTTCTACTTAACTAATAAATCAATGTAAATAGGAACTTACGACTGAATGCCTTACATAGTAAATAATGAGCTAAAAAAAATCTAATACTTAAACTACATATGTAATCTAACTTCCATGTAAACAAAAACAAAAAGAACGATATTGATTGACTAATGAAGATAACTATTAACTAAGCTAATGTACCTAGTTGCTAATGAAATAAAATAACAAATAGTATAAACAACTAATGAATACACAACATATAGAATGAAATAATTAATAAACAACTAATGAAATTATCTAACATATGCAATAAACAAATGCTGAATTACCCACCTGTGAAATTAGACGCTACAACATACTTGCTGAATCAAAACTTGGTGTCAATTACGCTGATTTCAAGAAATCCATACCGATTCAGCAGTTAACATGCTAAATCCGATTTATACTTGATCTGTGTGGCATAGCGTGATTCAGCTCTTAGTTCGTATCGAATTTTCACCAGATCTTAAGAACAAGCAAATCTGTCAACAATGACAGGTCTGTTCGTTCTTCACGCACAAAGTGATGCAGCAAGGTATGAAGAAACTAAACCTAAACTGAAAAATCAAATAGATCCTGCAAAACCAAACCTTATATGCTATAAAAAAAATAGGATATGAATCTAATTAAACTAAATGCCCCAGATATACAAATCGACCTAAACTATATGTAACGATGAATTATGACTCACGTGTTCCATAAAACAAAATAAAATAAACAGAACTAATTTAAATACAGAAAAAAAAATTGTAAAGAGGAAGAGAAAAGGCAAATCATGGTTCGCCTTCGACGGACTGGTTGAGAAGAAAAGGTGGTCAATCCAGCTGCATCCACGCTGCCCCAACGAAGTAGATAAGGCTGCCGATGAAGAAAGGGTTCGAGGCTTGATGAAACGGAGGGGGAAAAGGAAGAAGGGGAGAAGAAGAGAGGAGAAGAAATCGGCAATATTGGGAGAGAGAGCAAGGGAGAGAGAGAAGAGAGAGGCAAGATGGAGGGGGTGTGAGGGCTACTGGAAAAACAACCTCCATAGCTGGAAAAGATGTCTTTATAATGACCTAATCAGGTTAAAACAAGTTTTTCAAAGAGTTCGAAGATTTTCGCTAATTTTCAAAACAAGGTCTCTTTTGAAAAACATGTTTTTCTAAAAATCAAAACTTACTAAACTAATTAAGATTTAGCTAATACAAGCCTAAACAAATTGAACTACAATTAAAAATCTAAATCTAATAAAAATACTAAAACCACAGGAAAAGCTTTGAAAAACCCAATTTTCTGATAAAATTCAATTCAATGCGAATTCTCAAAACTAATAATAAAAATGGGTTTTTAGAGCGATCTTAACATGGATCATGCATAAATAATGATTAATAAAATGCAAATATTATGCATGATCATAGACAATATTGCTTTAAAAGGTTATATCACTCTCCTTGAACAGTAGTAATGCTCCAACTGAAGCCCTATATGGAATATGATAGATGGAAGAAGATGAATGAAGAAAATCTTCACTGAAGATTAGGATACGTGAACTTCTTCCTCCGAAGAGTTGCAGAAATCTGAAAGTAGGGAGTCGATGTCTTCTTCAATGGAAACAGAGGGGAGACCCACTGACTTCCTTTCGCTTGTTGGAACCGTGGAAGAGGGAGCGATGGTAATTACAGGCAAAGGATGCTACTGGATGTCGTGGGATGGATGTGCTCATTATCCGTCCCCCGCCCTCAACCGATGGAGGCCTTTTATCTCTAAAAGGGGAGAAAAGTCGAGAAAGGGGAAGTTAGGGATCGACAGGCGAGGGAGGGAGCAGTCGATCGTAGGGTGGGAGATTTAGGGAAGAATCCAAAAGGGGAAGGATCAAAGGGTGGTTCGAGAGGCCATTGGGTGTTTTTTTTACAAGTTGATTAAAAGCATTTTTGAAAACTCCTGGTAGATATTGAAGTAGTGAATTCCTAATATCGCGTACTACTTCTTGTGGCTCAAAACTCGTGCTGCACATGAATTGGTACACAGTAAATATCAATATACAATATTTATAAGACATGCAATAAGTGAAAACGAAATACTTACGGTCGATTAATGATATACACTATTCGGATGAGTCTTCTTGTGCCAGACTCAGAAGATTCTGCATCCTGTATTGGCTCTTGACTTGTATGATCAACTGGTGTAGCTGGGTCATGTACAGGCGCAACATCATCTATAAAAAAATATGTTAGAAATTCTCAGAATGCATATTTCAACTAATCAAGTATCCAATTAGTTAAATGATATACCTATCAAAGGAGCCCGTGAAGATGAAGGTTGAGATTGGCTACCACTGGGTGATCGACCACTGTAACCTCCATGAACCATATTCTAACAAATAAAAAATATTAAAATATACATTCAAATTTCACATCAAGTATTTCAATACATTCAAATAATTCAAATCAAGTATTGCAATACATTCAAATCATTCAAATTATTCACATCAAGTATTGCAATAATACATTCAAAATATTCAAATCATTCACATCATGTATTGCAATAATACATTCACAATATTCAAATCATTCAAATCTAGTATTGCAATAATACATTAAAATACAGGTTTATATTACAAGATTTTGCTCACTAGCTCGATAATTCTTCCTCATCACTTGTTTGACTTTCATATTCTTCTTCTTCATCTTCTTCTTCATTGTTTGCCCATCCACTTGGTATATCATTTGGATCACATTCCTCTATGAATGTTTCATCGACCAATGGCGATATGACCTGCATATCATGCGCAACATCGTGACCATAAGAGAAGTCATAGATATCATCTGATTGATAGTAATCACTCTCTTCAGTTAACTTGTCTTCTTGTAACTAATCATACTCAGGGTATAGTTTGGACTTCACCTTGCAAACTGCCCACCATTCATTTCTATCTGACTTTTTTGTAATCGGATATGAAGTATAATAAACTTGTTGAGCTTGCGAGGCTAATATAAATGGTTCATATGTTCCAAACCTTGATTTGTGATTCACTTTCACAATGCCTGAGGCTTTGTCGACTCTTGTTGCAGTTGGATCAAACCAATGACACTTGAATAAAGTTACTATATTATTTATGCCTAAGTAAGTCAACTCCATTATTTCTTCTATAACACCGTAGTAATCATGTTCATTTTTACTGTAGCTGCTACCCTTGACACACACGCTACTATTCATCAATGATTTGTTTATACCGTAGTCTTTTGTATGGAATCGATAACCATTTACGATGTACCCGTTGTAACATTGCACAACTTTGGTTGGACCATTTTGTAAATAACATATTCCTTGATCTTTAACATTACCATGGCAGACCTACACACAAACATAAACAATGATTATGATCACGACAAATTAAGTAACTTAGTGTTGTTTACAAGTACATAATTTATGTGAGCGTCCTTACCAACTCTTTCAACCACTCCACAAACTTAGTTTCACATTCTTTTTGTACTTCTGCATTAGTGAGATGTGAAACTTCTCTTTGCAACTCCATATCAAATCGTCTGTAAACCACAAATACTTATATTACCGAAGCATGTATGCATGTATACCACATAAAAGGATTTAGAATTGTGTTGCGTCTACATATACTTACTTGATGTATGGGTTGATCGCTGAGCAATTAAAAAGAATATAGACGTGTGTTGCGTCTTGCTCTCGATCTGTCAAGAGTCTTGATCGGCAACTACCAAATGCATGCCCAAGTGGTTGAAATATCGATAGTTTGTCAGCTACAGTTACTTGTTCTCCATCATCGTTACAAGGCGGGCATGTGTAACGTGTTGGAATGTGAGGTTCAAAGTACATAGATGAGAAATTTGAAATCTCTTCTAAAGTGTACGCCTCACAAATAGAGCCTTCTACTCTTGCTTTATTACGAACTTTTTTTTTGAGGTCAAACATGCATCTGTAAAAAATATACATTTCAATTTTGAAATATCTGTCATTAAAGACACAAATATAAGAAAACATATACCTTTCAAATGGGTACATCCACCAATATTGCACAGGACCACCAACCCTTAGTTCATATGGCAAATGTATGATCAAATGTTCCATAACATCGAAAAATGCCGGCGGAAAAATCTTTTCTAGCAGACAAACAGTAGTGATGACAGAGTCCTCGAGATTCTTTACATCAGATACTACGACTTTCGATGTGCACAATGTTCTAAAAAATCCGCTCAACTCAGACAATACCTAGGTTTGTCTAACATATCATGGAATGCTAGGGGTATCAATCGTTGCATAAAGATATGACAATCATGGCTCTTCAACCCATATAACTGTCCATCGTCAATCTTCACAGCACGAGCAATGTTAGAGACATATCCATCTGAAAATCTCAAGTGCCTTAACCATTGACATACCTGCTTTATTTGATCAGGTCCAAGCACGTACCTTGCCTTTGGTTTCAGTACTTTGCCATTATACTCTTTGAGTTCCAATTCTGGTCTTTTACATATTACTTTTAAATCCATACAGGCCTTCGAATTATCCTTTGTTTTTCCTTTAACATTCATTACTGTATTGAACACATTATCAAACACAATTTTCTCCACATGCATAACATCCAAATTATGTCGTATCAATAGGGTCGGCCAATATGGTAGTTCCCAAAAAATAGATTTCTTTGTCCAATTGTGATCATTTCCAAATCCACTGTACCGACACTTGCAGTTGCAAATTCAATAAAACTTTCAACACCATCCATATATTCATGCGATAACTCATTGTCAACTACTATACGGTACATCCATTCACAGTTTGCAGTCATTTTGTCATATGATGTTACGAAATGTATCCTAACCAGTTAAAAAAGAACCATCAAAATGCTATGATGAATAAAATATCAAATTTATCATGCAATATATGATGTCATACAATAACAAGAATTATGATGCATGCATTGATAACTTAATATTTTCATGTGCAAAACTATTCATAACACGATACATTAATTTGAAGCACACTATCATTATACAATTTCACATGGAAGTCATAATTAAATTAAAATTAACTGCATGCAAGTATGAATATAATCACATCAAATATTACAATACATGAAAATTATTTATATAAAAATAATGTCAAACATGTACCTGCAGCAAACACACTTCAATATCTCGCTAACTACTACCATGCCTAGCATGAAATCTGTACTCCAAAAATAAGAACACTTCTATTCTCGTATATTAAAATCATGCTCAGCATGATCTCCAAACTCCAACAAAGCAGTTCTAGATATCAACAACTAAGTGAGTGTGTGAACAGTAAAGTGTTGCATCAAATAAATTAAATAACATGTGAAGTGCTTGCATCACTTACTCACCACGGATATTTACCCAATTTGCATTGTTTTTGTCAATTACTTACCACGGGTGGCTAAGCACAAGCGAGATACGTTGAGAAATCTGCAAGAGATACTGTGTTAAAATGAAATCACACTATGTTAAAATGAAGACACTCCAGAGGCAGTGATCGTCTCCTGAAGCGGCAAGCACAAGGTGATAACGTGGTTTAGGAACCCGACGAGCGTCGGGTTTCTGAACCACGACCTGTCGCCCCCTGCCAAAAAAAAACATAGAGGCCGGAGGAGCGACCACCTGCCGAAAAAAAAAAACAGGCAGGGGGTCGCCCCACATGCCGAAAAAAAAGGGGCAGGGGGCGACCCCCTGCCGGGAAAAAAAAATAAACAAAAAAAAAGGGGCAGGGGGGCGACTCCCTGCCAGAATAAAACGAGGCAAGGGGGTCGCCCCCTGCCGGAAAACAGAAAACGCGACAGGGAGTCGCCCCCTGCCTCGGTTATTTTTTCAGCAAGGGGGTCCCCCCTTGCCGGAAAACAAAAAATGCGGCAGGGGGGTCGCCCCTTTGCCGAAAGACACAACACGCGAAAGGAGGTCGGCCCCCCTGCCAGAAAATACCAACGAGGCAGGGTGGCAGACCCTCTGTCGGAAAACAAAAAATGCGGCAGGGGGTCGCCCCCCTGCCGGAAAACACAACACGCGGCAGGGGGTCGTCCCCCATGCCGGAAAACACAACACATGGCAGGGGGTCGGCGCCCTTGCCAGAAAATACTAACGAGGCAGGGGGGCCGACCCCCTGCCAGAAAAACTAAAAGGGGCATCCGCCCCTTTTATTAGAAAAAAAATGTGTCTTTTATCGGAAAAACCTGGGAGACATCGGTCGAGGGGCGGCGGACCGGGGGCAACAGGCAAGGTGGCAAGCTGGGGAGCGACAGGCGGCGGGCGGTGGGGGCCGGGGAGACGCCGACGGACGAGATATGGAGCGACAGGAGGGAGAGGGCGGCCGGCGGGAACAACGAAACATAAAAGAGAAAGAGGGATCTGATTAGGGATTTACGCAACATTTAGCGACGGATTTTGCGACGGCCTAAATCCATCACAACGCCATTGTAAATTAATATAACTACATAGCGACGAAACTATTCCATCACTAAATCTGTCGTGAGATAGCGACACCACACTTTCCCTCGCCAAATCTATCGCTAAAATACGTGGTTATTACGACCAAACATTTCGTTGCTAAGTCGTCGCTAATTGGCGACGAATTGTGCAACATAAGCTATTTTGTCGATATTTTCATAAATATTACGGTTCTTAGCAACGAATTTGTTTCTCTCGTTAATCTGTTGCAAATTAGCGACAAAATTTTTCTGTCGCTAATATCCGTCGTTAATCCCCTATTTTCTTGTAGTGTTTGGAATAGGAAATCAAATTGGAAAATGTGATTGGATTTGAAAATCTAAATCCAAGATGGATTTGGGTTTGAAATCTGGAATCCTAGATGGAAATTGGATTTGAAATCTGGAATCCTAGATGAAATTGGATTTGAAATCTGGAATCCTAGATGGGATTGGATCCGAAGTCTGGAATCCAAGATGGACTTAGTTTTTAGATCTGGAATCCAATATAGAATTGGATTTGAAGTCTAGAGTCTTAGATGGAACTGGATTCGAAATCTGGAATCCAAGCTGGAATTGGAAGATGGATCTGGATTCTGGGAACCCAGATAGAATTTGGATTTGGATTCGAGAAATCCAGATAGAACTTGAATTTAGAAATGGAATTTTGGATTCTAAGAAATCCATATGAGGTTTAAAAAAAAGGACTTGAATTTTAGCACTAATCTTAATCTCAAAGTGATTTGAAGATTAAGACTTTAGAAGATTTCAAAAGAACTTGGGGATTTGGGAATTTGAAGTGAAGAATAGAGAATACACTTGATTTAAAACTTGAATTTTTGAAATCAGATGATGAATCTGAGATTTCAAAGTTGAATGAAACTTTGAAATTTGATATAAAATGTTGAATTGAATTTGAAATTGAATCCAAAAAATAGAAATGAATTTGAATTTTTATAGTTGAATTGAACTTTGAAATTGGATTGGAAATTGAATTTTGAATATAGACGTGAATTCGAAATTTTCAAAGTCAAATTGGACTTTGCAATTGAAGTTTGGATTTTGAAATGAGATAGAATTGAGAACAGAAAGAATGAATTTGAATTTAAAAATAAGAATTGAAGATTGATTTGAGAAATGGAGAAGATATTTGGAAATATCTCAAAATCACTTGGATTAAAAAAAAATGAAAATATGATATAATTCTATCCTAAATTATGAATTAATTAAAAAAATTTGAAATTAGATTTTTGAAAGACATATTTCATTATTTAAATGAATTGAAATAAGATTGAAGATATAATACATTTCTAACTATGGTCATAAAATGTATTATATAAGAATCATATTTAAATTCAAATGAAGAATAAAACACATTTTGGTATCTTTATATAGTTTAAAATGAAATTAACTCTCAATATATCCTGACTATGGCCATTGACATATATTTTGAGTAAATTTTAAGTTAAACTCTGATAAAGGAAGAAAATATTTAGAAAAAATATGATGATTTTTGAAAAAGATCCAGTGTGGATCCAATATTATTCCATAAAAGATGAAAATCCTAAGTTTTGTTCACACCTTGACTATGGTCATTGATGCAAATCGTCAACTTAGGATTTAATCACCTTTTATTAGAATGGTACACGTGCCATTCATGTTCCCATTTGTGAATTTTTGAAATAAAAGTGAGAATTGACATGAAACAAGCATTTCTAGAAAATATACATGCTCATACATTCTAATGCTAGTGCTGGAAATGAAAATGCCACATTATAATCTAGCTATTACAATTCTGAGATTGAAGTTATAATTCCTAAGCTATGAAAGAATTCTATAATATCTACATATTTCTTGCAAAACAGGTTTAGTACAAGACAGGTTTGCAAACATGAAGCAAAATCTAGATGTCATAGTCATATTGAAAAATGCATTCATGAAGGAATTGATCTAAATCCATATGGGAGTACATTTATCCAACTAGAAATGAGGATGAAAGATGCTATGTTGTGAATGGCAGTGAAGGGCTGTGAGAAAGTTAGGTTGTAATCATGGAAATGTTGTGATAAATGCACTTAAGATGCTATGACGGGCCTAATAACAAATTTAAGCACTAAATGAGTTTATGCTAAGTATGTTATGACAAATGAGAAGTGACAGCAAGATGAAATCCGATGCAAATGACCAATGCTCCTATTAGTACTAAAGCTATATGCAAATGATAGCATCGCTACTAAATGCAAACATTATAAGCCAGAAGAAATGGTAACTCTGATGTTACAGATCTGAAGAAACAACAAACTGACTTTGTATGTCCACTCCAAACTACCCTTACAGCTCTGTGCACGTTTAAACCATCCTTGCCGCCCACATGTATCCTTAGGCCTATGAAAAATTTCAAGCCATCAAAGGATAGTTTGTACTTCAAGAATGACAAATAGACATTGTCATTGGCAATATAACAATCATTATTTATGGGCTGACCTGATTGCACCATGCACCAGTTGCATGCAGAAGGCACCAAAGTTACCAACTATAGTCATTGACTTTTCCCAAAACTGGGAATGTTTATATTCCAGAAATCTCCCTAAAGATTGAAACAAGGATTATAACAAAGGTTTTTCAGGAATTTTTCCTAAAGTTTAGAATGCAAACAATGTCTCCTAGCATGTTCAGCAGCATTGATATTTGGCCTCAACACAGAGAAATGTGGTAGATGCTTTGCTAGTAACTATAGTCCACACATTATGCATGGATGGGCAGATATATGCATGACAGGCTTGGCAACCTCTGGTGGGCACAAGCCTTCAGCAAATTGATTTTCAAAATGGATGTTCAAATGAAATATACAGTGCAGGAGGTAAGTATGGTAGTAGGATGGCGTTGATGACAATAGTGATGTCAGTGCAAATTAGCAATGCAGGTGGGTATTGTGAATAGGTAGTGAGAAGGTGATGTGATGATGTTGTAGCTTGGTGAGAGAATATATATATATATATATATATATATATATATATATATATATATATATATATATATATATAATATGTGGTTGGACTGTAATGGAATGACTATAAGTGAATATGCAGAGGTGAGACAATGTGATAACAATGAAAACATAGGTAATAGTAAAGAAAATATGAGTATGAATAGTAGTGGGTATGTGGGGGTATACAGGTGGTATGGCAGGACTGTAGAGTGCCTCAATATAAATAGTAACTGTGATGGGTGTACAATAGGGAAGTGGTGGAATGGCAAGGGTGTTGTAGTAACAAGTAAGTAGTGAGGAGATAATAACAAAAACAAGCATTTCATGAAGCTAAAGAGGCTTACTTGTTCTATTGAGTTTGAGTTTTCATCATCTAAAGCTTAATCATATGAAGTTCTTGGAAGCTGAGATAACCAAAAATTACCCCATTCAATACTCGCAAGCATGCCTCCAGCGTTCGCAGGAAGCCCCTGGCATTTTGCAACTGCATGTGCATGATCAACATAACATGCCTTTATCCCAGTTCCAATGACAATTGCTGCAATAGCATCTTCATCATAATAGTAACCAACAGCCAGTGTTCCAACAATGTCATTTAAAAAGTCTGCAAGCTTCTGAATAGGTGCCTTTGACATTTGAGCAATCTCCACAACATTTTGGGATATAATCACAGTAAGCCCATTGTCTAAACAGATGATGGATCCATTGGCTAAGGCCTTGACTTGCAGTCAAACTAACATCGCCTTTGATATCAACAGTCTGTTGGGGACGTGCTTGAATCTGTTGCAAAGCAGCAGATATATTGCCAGGTGTTCCTTGGACCAACTGAGCTAGAACGTTTCAGATGGATGTGGTGTGGGTTCTATGGAGAGATTGTGCCATTAGCCAGCGACTGTGCCTTGAGAGCTGAAACTTTTTTCTGCAAAATTACAGTATAAAATGCTACCAAAACACAAAGCACCTTCCAGCAATGGTCGATTGATGAGTTTCCTTCAGCAATAGATCAATTCACAATGAGTTTGATCCATGTCGAACTAGATAACACATGGTGGATGGAATGCCTAACTGCTGGTGATGCTATGACCAAAATGAATGAGAAAGGGTATTCCAAACATTGCCTTTTAGCTGATTTTAGAAAGTAAAGAATCTAGTGTTAATTAAACAGAAGTGACGTGAAATAGGAAATGAAGTATAAGTCAGAAATTAGAATAAACATAGGAAACAAATGAGATAAATAGAAAGTCACATACGACAAGTGATTTAAACTAAAAACAAGAAATGATAAAGAGAATAGCAGAAAACGAAAATGAATAATCAGAATAAAGTAGAAAATTGGATACAAATAAGAAATAAAAAAAAAGATTGATTTTAACACTCGATCTTAGCAAGTTGAATTCCCCTTGTCAACACTGGCCATGAATGGCCATCAACGGATCGAGGCAGGACTTGATATGAAATCATTGATAACGCCATCAAGTCCTGTTGAAAGGATATGCTTATTCTATTGATCTTTGAGCAGCTCCATGCCATTCAACCATGGCTCATGTTGGTTGTCTGTAATGGAAAGAGCTGGAGTGATTCCCTGTTTTAATTCTGCTGAGGAGGCATGACACTGTGCAAAAACCAACTTAAGTGTAGAGATCATGCACCAAGAAATCCTCCAGTGAGAATATGTCATATGAAGCACAAGACTCTGGGAAATCATTGTCGAGGATGGGGGGGAGTTCTTGCTGCAAGGACTTTCAAACCACGTATCGCTTCTTTCAGAGAGAGGTAGAGAGAGATGGTCTCTAATATCCGTACTCTACAAACACTTACACACCCAGATGTGGATGTGTGATATCAAAAGGTAATAGGATTAAAATGAGAACAAAACAGGAAATTAAAGTGTAACAAGAAAGGAAAACTTAAAGTTTAGATCGGGAATCTGGGCACAAACAAGCAACCGAAAATCAAAGGCAACAAAATAGAAAATCAACACCAAGGGTTAAATGCAAATAAGAAAACGAAGATGAGAGAGATTAGAATACATATAAGGAATTTAAATCTACATGGCAATTGATATCAACAAACAAACAAGAAGAGGAATAACATTTCGCAAGATCAAGAGGGGATTATTACCTGATCATTAGGATGGAGCAAATCTTACTATATAATTCGATGAATGACAAAACTCCAGGAAACAAAGGCAATGGAATTAATCACAATATTGAGAAAGAAATAAAGATAATGTACTATGAAAATATAGATTGTAACAGGGAAAATAAAAGAGAAAAACAAATAAATCTGCAAAATCATCAAATCTAAAGAAAAATTGTGGAATACTTCAATAGGAACACAAAGATGATATCAATGATAACAAAGACATGAAAGAGGAACAAATATGAGAAAAGAAGATCAGCATAGGATGCTAATTAAAATCAAGCGCTACAACATGATAACGAAAGCACCATTGAAATCCCATAACAAAAGGGAAACAAAAATACCAAGACTGTAGGGATCAAGACATTCTGTTAATGTGGCATTGAGGTGGATTGATTCACCATAAGTAAACCAACGCTACCACTGATGCTTTCGTGGGGCAGAAAGTAAGAAAAACACAAGAAAAATTGGAAACACAGATGGGAAGGGGAAGTGAAAATCATAAGAAAAATCCAAACTGAAAAGGGGAAATGCAAAATGAAATCAGATGTAAATGGAAATTCAAAGCCTCGATGAATCGGCATGTAAAGTAATATACCCAAAGTAAAACCAAAAATCTAATATAAACTGGAAATCAAAACGAACGTAGGAAATTAAAATACAAATAAGGAAATGAAAACAAAGATAGAAAAAAAAATGTAAGCTGGGGTGGAGAAGCGATCAATTAGAAGAGAAGAGGAGAGTGCTGAGGTGAATCACGGATCATGAAGATGATGGTGGGGAGCAGAGAATCGATCTTCTTTGAATCGATTGGAGTTTCTGGTTTGCTTGTATTGCAGGACATGAAGACCCTTCGATCCAAAAAGAGAAATGCTAAAAAGAAAAGGGGAAGAAGGAGATCGAGAAGAAGCCGGGTGGAGGGGTGAAGAGGCGATCCTTTGATGAAGGCACCAGGGCAATGGATGTTCTTCTATGATTAAGAAGGGGAGATGTTCCTTCTGATCCTCGATGGTGAACTGATTTGCTTCAACCGATGGTGAAAAAGACCAGGGGATGGTGAAAAAATGGATTGAGAGGAAGAAGAAGAAGCATATGCGATGGAGAAGATGGATGCCAGAAGCGGAGATTGGGGGTTGCTTATATAGAAGGAGGAAAGATCGAGAAGGGTAGAGAGAGAGAGCAGAGGGTCATGGCCTCCATCGCCCCTTTTGCGGTCTTTCTCGCAACGGATGGTCGTTGGAGTTTTCATGGGAGATCCTCCAACTTTTTCAGAATTTTTCAAAAAGTGGTTTGTTTTCTTAAAATTTTCCAAAAAAGTGGTTTTTAGCTAAAGAAATGCTTTAAAAAAGAGGGGATTTCTAAACTATTTCCTTTTTGTATTTTCTCTTTTCTCTTTTTTTTTTGTTCTTTTCTTGACGTTTTCTATTTTTTGGTGTTTTTGAAATAAAACTCTAAAATCTAAGGAAAACAAGGAATTTAAAAACTATTTTTGTATTTTGGAAAAATATTTACAAAAGAGTTGTTTTCTGAGGATTCAGGTTTGAATTTTGAAAATTTCTTCATAAAACAGGTTTAGGTCCAGATTTTGAGAAAATATTTAAGTTTTTAACCTTGAATCGAGAAATACAGAGTCGTGGATCCAACTAGATGTCGGATGGACTGTCCGAGCCATTCAGAAACTATTTTTGATTTTTTTATAATTTTAATTTGAAAATTGGATAACGAGGCTCAAATTTGGATTTTGAACTAGATCCGGATCCAAAATCGGTCAGATATAGGAAATGGATTTGATTCCAGTAAAATTCAAGAAATAACTGGAATTTGGATTAGAACTGACTCAATTTATCAGAAAATGGGGGGCAGGGGCAAAAAGAGAATTTTTACAAGATTTTGAAAATTTTGGGGTGTTCACACTAAGGTACCCGGGTGGTGCAGGCACCCAATGGCCTATGCGCATGCCAAGAAAGAAACCAGGTTAGGCTAAGGAGCTTGGGGGCACCTGTCTGAGCCCTGCTCGGACCGGGTTGCACCCAGTTAGGTCTGTCCCTACAGGGGACAACCCAACTGAACTTTGCAACTACACGAAGAGAAAAGAACAAAAACACAAAACATAAGATAAGTATTAAACAACAAAAAAAAAAGGAGAAGGGGGGGGGGGGGGGGGGGGTTGGGTGAAAACATGGAAGCATTAGGGAGTCTGGAAATTTCTCAAAGAATGTAATGGATAGACGGGATGGAAAAGAAAATAATATATTTTTTTCTTTGCAACATGCCAAACGAAAATGAATGCGCAACAAAATAAAACATTCATTTGTTTGGAGCGTCCTCTTCCTTTTCATGTTTTGAAAATAAAGGTAATGCTCAAACACAACACACAAAAACCAAAACAAAACATAAGGTACTATATCCACCGAGAAACCATGCATGCACGGATGCAAAAAGGTTTCACTGTTTCATGCTTCAAGCTATGTGTCCTTTTTACAAAAGGAAATGAAAATGGGAGTGTTGAAACTTCACCTTGATATCCGAACCATGAGAAAGGTGAGAAAGTTTCTGGTTGCCAAGCTAAAGCTTCCACTAAGGAGGTGGCTAACCCACACCAGTTGGCTATGGAGGAGAGAATGAGAGAGTGAAAGAGAGAGAAGAGACAAAAGCTCCAACTCGCCACTCCAAAGTGCCCTCTCTCTCTCTTGTTTCAAAGTTTTTATATCAACAACCAAACGGATCAAGGGTTGGGATTGAAGTAGCAGGAGATGGGTGGCTAGGGGCGTTTCATGCCCTGGCAATGTGATGATTACCATGCATGGCCTGTAAGGTCCACGATAATTTTGAGGAAATTTTGTGCAAAGTATTGTGGTAATTGGAAATTTCTTGTTTGATTGCAAGCTTTTCGTTTCTGTTTACCTTTATAGAGATACGAGTTGGAAATCGCGTAAGTTCAACATAAATAGCAATTGATGGAAATCTGTGCCGAATTAACCTCCAAAATTTTTAGGGTAAGTTAATTATACGTATATTTGGGTTGTCCCCAAATTTGAGGCCCAAACGATGGAAAAATCCCATCAGTGCATGTGATTTATGATAGATCGCTTAGTGAATTAGCGAGAGCCCAAACGAGAGCCATTTCGTACGAAGAGGAAATTTTTCTCTTGGATAGGCTTTGGTAAGATACTTGCATTAAAAATATAAAATAAAAATAATATGTATATGAGGTAGATCATTTGAATTTCATTTAATAAAAAGAATTGTAAAATGTTTTCTTTTTTTTTAGTTGGTCAAGGGTCGACCAAGCCCATGGTCGACCACTTGAGATTGCTTTGGGACGACCATGGCCATGAGACCAGCTGGTCACGTTGACCAGCTGGAATGGTGGCAGTATGGTAATATGTGAGAGGGCCGAATTTAAGGGAGGGCCACGATTGGCCCAACCTACAAAAAAATAAAATATATATATAATATATAATATATATAGAACGGTCGATATTTTGAGGGGGAAGTTTTTGGGTCATGATGGTGTAAGGGACACCATCATGGTGATGGGGAGTCTCCCCAATGCAATCAGCATGGGACTGAGCCCCTTTTTGATTCTCGATTTCTTTTTGGGGGTTTCCTAGGCTCTACGACTGTGCGCCCATCCAAGTGGCGTATGGGGGTACTCCCCATAGCACTTGAATGGGTTGCTCTTTCTTTAAGGGGGAGGGACGATCATGCATTGGCTGGTAGGGGCGGCCATGCAGGACATCATTAGATTTCACTACCTTGGGGGGTGGGGGGGGGTGTTGTGAGATGCCCCTAGCCAGTCATCTGCCCCATCCCTCATCCCAGCCATCCATTTACCTTTCCTAACCTACTTAAATCCCTTTGGAAAAAATGAGAGCCCAAAAAGGGCGGGTTTTTTTTCACTCTATCTCTCTTCCATTCTCTCTTCTCTCGCACTCTCTAGCTCCCTCTAGCCATGAGTTGTGGCTTGCCCACCATTGGGAGAGAACCTTGCAGCCGATCCATCCTCTTCCAAGCTTCTAAGGTGAAGGTTTAATGCATGTATCTTGTTTATTTTTTTTGAAATTTCAAGAAAAGTTAAACCATGAAGCCGTGGAGTCGAGACATCCATGTATGCCTGCTCCACCGATGGATTTAGTAGTGTTAGTTTTCTTTCAAATCGTAGTTCCATTTGGCAAACACTTTCCCTACTCTAGATGCATGAGACAAGGAGGTGCTCCCAATGAATGGGTCGCTACCTTGTGCGTCTCGTGATTGGTTTTGGGTCCCTACAAATCTCTTTTTTATCTTGGTTGCATTTAGGCTAGATGCTGCAGTTTTGAAGAAAAAAAAATTAGATGAAAGCCTTGCGTTTTATTTTATCACGGCTTACCTTGTTTCACGTTAGAAAATCGCCACTATTCTTCTTTGAGTTTCTTTATTTTCTATTGTAGTATATATATTTTTTGTTTTCTGGTACTGATTCTTTATCTCAGGGGCGAATAGGGTAGGTTACTTGCTGGGTACACACTGGACCGAGCTGGGCTCATCCAGGTGCACCCAGACCTTTGGCACTCCATTTTGGCGCGGGTCTGGTCGCTGGTTACAACCAGCGACCATCTTAGCGGGTTGCTTCAGGGAGCTATGCTAAGACCCAGTCCCAGAAGGTTTGGGACTGGCATAGCCTACCTTGGCACCTGTAAACACCCCAAATTTTTATCCTCATTCAGTGTCTATATTTCCTGTGTCATTGCATATCACTACATGAATTCAACATACCATTTCATTGCATTGCATAGCATTGCATGTCATTGCATCCCATTTTTGAGATCCAGCACTCCTATTTTCGAAATATTTAATCTAGATTCCATTTTAAAACTTTTCTTTCGAAATCAATTTCAAAACCTGGGTTTTTATTCAACATTCTGTCATTTTCCAACCCCGGGACCTTATATTTCAAAATGTTTTCTCAGAAAACAATCTGGATTCATTTTAAACTCAATTTTCAATTGATTTCAATTCTCAGATGAGACCCATTTAGGTGGTGTCGCTTCTGGATTCCTTTATTTATCAAATTTCTCAAAATTTTGAGAGTTTCAGTCCGATCAGGACTCTGTCTCAGAGTCCTAATCCAGTCAAGAGTCTGTTTTGAAGTCTGTTTCACTTCCATTTTCATTCTTTTCATTTGTTTTCAAAATTTAAGGCGTGTTATAGAGTCCAGTTAGTTCAGGGCTCTATTTTGGAGTTTCGGTCGAGTTAGGAGTCTAATCTTGACTGTATTTTCTGACTTATTTCACCATTTTCTGATAAATTCTTTTAAAAATTCTTTCATTTGGCTTTAAAATCCAAAATTTCAAAGTCCTAAGTGTTCAGGACTCTAACCCGGAGTTCCAGTTCACTTGAGACTCCATTTTTTTAAAAATTATGACTTTCAATTGTTGATTTTAACCCTTCTTCAAAGTTATTTTCATTATTTATTTCAAAAGTTTCAAAACTCGATGTGGACCCACTCAGTTGGCACCATATTCAGAGGAGTTCTAACCCAGTTGGAATTCTATGCCATTTCAAAAATTTTAATTTCAAGTTTGCTTTTTAAAATCTTTTGAAAACTCTCTCAATTTCAAGTTTTAAAATCGTTTTTGGAAAACTCAAGTGGGGCCCACTCGAGGTGGCGCCACATTTGAGAAAGTCAGGGTTAGTCCAGGGTTAGTTAGTGTCTTGGTTAGTTTTAGAGAGTTAGAAGAGTCAAAATCTCTTTTAAAAATGTATTTTAAAAGGTGGTTTTAAACCATTGTTTTTAAAGGTTTTTAAAAGAACTTTAAAAACCCAAATGTGGGAAATGCCAAGTGGCGCCACATTTGAGGACTTTTTAGGATTAGCTAGGGGTTAATTAGGCATTATTTAGGATAATTTAGGCTAGGGGTAGTATAGTAACTCCACCAAAAAATTGCCCCTTCCTTTAGAGTCCAAAATTTTCAAAATTGTTATTTTTTAAACCTAATTGTTTTATTATAAAAATCCCCTATGGGGGACGATTTTAGAGAGCTCTCCTTTGGCAAATCTTGAAGCTTCTCTCTCCTCTCCAGCTCTTTCTCCATTGCTGCAACTCCAAGGTAATAATCTTCCCTAATTTTGGTTTTTTATTTAATGCTTTTCATGATTTAAAACTTGAATTTAGCCTTGGACGCCCCTCTTTATGTGGATTCAACCATTATTCAACCTCAAGAACCATCAAGAACGGTTCAAGAAGATGATCTAACTCTGTTTTGGTGTTTTTATAGGGATTCTAATCCATTAGAATCGATTTTACCATTGGCTTTTACATTATTAACCAATAAAACATGTGATTTACCCTTTTAATGGGTTAAATCCATGTTTTTAAAGGTAAAATCAAATCCCAGCCATTGATTCCCTAAGTTTTATTTATTTCTTTGTTTGTTCATGTTTATTATACATTTTCCAGCATAGAAATAATTTTTTTTTTACTGTTTTAGTGTTTATTTTATTGTTTTTATTAGTTAAAGCATGATTTATTAGGTTTTATCAAATTTCTATGTGTTTTTAGTTTAGAGCAGTAAAGAGCAAGTTATTTAGGATTGAAGCACTCACTGTAAATTTCTGATTTTTTTATATGTGATACATAGATGTGTAATGAACTGCTGTAAAAAAAATCAGAGGTTTTGGGATTCAGGAACCCTGCCATAAAAATACGACATCAAATCGGGATTTTCAAGCTTTAAAATCGTTGTTAAAATCAAAAGGGTAACTTGCTGTTATGATATTTTTCTCATCTGATATCCGATTTGAGATCTGTAAAATGCTGTGGATTTGTGTTAAGATGATCTTTTTACTATGAAATTTTGTTAATTTTTAACCTCTGTTTAGTATTTTTCCTCTGACAGAGAGTCAGATTTTAAATTTAAAACTCGTTAGGGTTTACCAAAACACTAATCTGACTTGCGTTGATCATAGATCTCAGAACGTAGATCCAATTTAGGATCTGTAAAAAAGGAGGTTCATTATTTTTATGTATTCTGTTCACTGCTAAAATTTCAGAAATTTTTGATTGAGTTTTCTATTTATTTTGGTATTTTAAACCCGAAGTATCCGTTTTAACCCCTCTTAGATTTGTTATATTTTGGTTTAGATTGCCAAAAGGGTTTCTCCCTAACCGGAGATGCTTTTTTCGATCTGTAAAAAGGAAAACCTCTTTTTTTATGTCTAGTTAGTTTCTGTGAAATTTCAAAAATTTTAATGGAGGATTGGACCTTGATTCGGGTCTAACTCTGAAACTGGTTTGTGACCTAGGTTAAAAATAGCTTATTTTAGGTTGTTAATGCAATTTTCGGATTAAAATAATGTCAAAAAAAATTATTTTTATAATTTCAGTCTGATTTCAGGGACATAACAAGTGCAGGTACCAATGTTTATGAGTTTTGGAATCCGTTTGATGCCTGAATTGATCAAATTGCAAAACAGGGGTACCTGAAAGATCAAAAAACACTGCCAAAATTGTGATATTTGTGATATTTCTTGATTTTTGTGTATAAGTTCATGTTTTTAGGGTTTGTTCATGTTTATAATCATGTTAAGATGTTTCATGTTTGATTTTGTGTTTATTTCAATCATAAATTT
Source organism: Nuphar pumila (assembly GCF_984573655.1). Classification (NCBI taxonomy): domain Eukaryota; kingdom Viridiplantae; phylum Streptophyta; class Magnoliopsida; order Nymphaeales; family Nymphaeaceae; genus Nuphar; species Nuphar pumila. The sequence continues at coordinate 48,914,916 of NC_143265.1, read as the reverse complement.
CAAGTTTTTACCAAAATCTATTTCAGAAAACCCTGATTTCAAGGCCATAGTCTTGCTATCGGGGGCAATTTGGTCATTTGACCTCAATTTCGAAATTCTAAACCCTAATTTTCATGTTTTTAATCATGTTATATCATATTTGGTTTAATTTATCCTCATTTGAATTTCAAAAGTTGTATTTTACAAAATATCTTTCTGAAAACCCTGATTTCAAGGCCATAGTCTTGCTATCAGGGGTATTTTGGTCATTTTGACCCCAATTTCGAATTTTTAAATCTCATCTTTATTATTTATTTAGTTTAATTTCATATTTCATTAAGTTTATATCATGGAATCATGGAAAAGGCTTATGTCTAGCAAAATCCAGCAATTTCTAGATATTACTGGATAAATCTAGAAAAGCCAACATATCTTCACTAACAAGTTTTCTAGTTTTGCAGGAACATTGAAGACTTTACTTTCTTTTAAATTTCTGTATTTAAATTCAATTAGTGATGTAAATTAAATGTAAACTTTGGAATAAGAATTTCAATTTCTGCATAGAATAGGATGCATTGCATATAGTTTTAAACTTTGATATATAACTGTTATGCTTGTCATTCATGCATATATTACAAATTCACCATGGTCTACATGAATGGCACGTGCACTAGCTCTTATGGAGTTGACAAACTTGGTGGAGTTTGTATTTATGGTCATAGTTAGAATACGAATAATACCTAGATTTGTAATCTTCATATTAGCCACATTCAGCCTACACTCTTAGGCTAACTTCAAAATGCACTGCATTTCTCAAAAATACAAAAGGATTTCCTCAGTTCCTCAAAATCAATTTTTGTCAAATCCATATTCATTCATTTCATTCATTTGTAAATTCCAATTCCAATTCCAAGAAATCGATTTTCTCAAAATTTCTAAGTTTAATACAGAAATCGATTTTCTCAAAAACATTAAGTTTTTAAAGGATATTTCAAGTATTTTCCAAGTTCCAAATTCGTTTTTCTAAGTTATATTTTAAATTTCAAAGTTTGAATTCAAAGAAATCAAGTTTTCCAAAGTTATTTCACATTTATCAAAATCGATTTTTACAAAACCTCTAGATTCTTCAGAAATCGATTTTCACTTTCTCAGATACAATATCTCAACCATGATTCATGATTTTCCAAGTGTTATATTTTCCAGGAATCTCCAAATATTTTCCAATATTCAAATCAAACATCATGTTTTCAAATATGCATTCTCTGAAATCCATAGCACATGCCTGATTCTTTGTGCATTTAGGAAATAGAATATGATTTAGACAAGTTGAGCAAAGTTAAGCACACAATTGATCATTGGTTCAATTACCCCTGGTAAAGGCGCCAGGAATGGTTGAACCTCGTACCGACAGGAGAGTCCCATTCTTCGGAATTATCCCGCATTTTAAAACGGAGGCGAGTTATTTTCAAAATCTTTTTCAAAGGTCAGTTTGATTTGCAAAAGTAATTTTTTTTTTCGATGATAACAGGTTTGGCGACCAAGATGGGACCTGTCTTCGCTTGATCAATTGTGTGCTTAACTTAGTTCAAATTGTCAAAATCGTGTTCCATGGAATGTCAGCTTTTATTTCATGATATCATGTGAACCTAGGAGCCTAGACTTGAACCTAGTTGACATGAATTGCATATAGACTAAGTATGGTTTGGTAGGATCATATTGAGGAGGAAATTTTCATGCTCACATAGACTTAGGTCTAATACAACCCTCATCAATCTAGGTTTGATTGAAAACAATGTTTGCTTCTTTAAATTTTTCAAAATCTCTATCTCTTTACGTTTTAGAGCCTTCTGATTTGATTGCATGTGCTCATGTTTTAAAAAACCACCCCACCTACTTTTACCCAGTCTTCACGTTGCTGGGCTTTCTTCCAGAACCATAGTTCGGAACAAAGCCTCACAACTGGGCCACCTATTTGGGTGAAAACCCCCCTGCCACGTACCAATGGCCATAGTCCAACGTATATCGGCAGGTGCTCAAGGATGTTGGAAAACTTGAACCTAGAGCCGGAGAAATTGATTTTATGCCACGTACATCGAGCCTTGGATTGAGTATATAGGCATAGCATGATTGGACACAGATGATCTGAACCTTAGAGTTAGGATTAAGATCCTACAGCTATTTCAAAACTTATGCATCTTTAGTCAGCTTTTAGGGAATGTTGTATGTGCATATTTATTTGCGCAGGATGTGATTAAATGTGTTATAGTCATTTCTTTTTATTTTCCATATTTTCCAAATTTTCTAAAATACTGGACGATTTCTCAGAAATCCCCAATCCATTTCCATATACTATCCATGTTTTAAACTCTGGACGATTTTCAGAAAATTCCTCTATTTTTCTTCAAAACTCCAGGTTATTTTTCATCCTTTCGTTCTTCTGGATCTCGAATTTCTGCTTCATTTTTATCCTGCCTGCAATTTTCTTTCAAAATTTTTGTATTTTCCCAAGTCTTATTCCAAAATTTTCATGTTTTCTAGTCTATTCTGATGGCATTCAGTCAACTCGATTCAGTCTTTCCTGAGGGTCACATCTCCTACGAGGTGCGAAAAAGTCTTCCTAAACATTGAGTCCTCAGCACCGGATCCTTCATTCCCCGGTGGTATTATTCCTGGCTCAAGAACTTCTCTCGTATATTTCCGGACCATTTGGACGGTTGTGGATTAGAACTGGCGTCCGCAGTGGGAAAGCAGACAATCAATGGCAATTTGATCCATGCACTAGCAGAACGATGTAATCCGAGCACTTCTACTTTCTGGTTCCCATGGGGAGAGATGACATTGCTGATGGACGAATTTTCGGAGATTATGGGATTACCTGAATCAGCTGGTCAGCCTGGAGATCCACTGAAGAAATAGTTCTTAATCAATGTCAAGGGCCTGGATCCCTGAGACGCTTTAGCCCGCATGACAGGATGAAAGTTCTGGCCCTTGATTGAAGAGGATGGAAATGAATATGTGAGCTTGATCGAGATCTACAGACAGTATGGAGCATTTGTGGAAGTCAGTTCCTTATCTCGAACAACTCGAGAGAGAATCCAGCATGCAATGGTCTTATGCACTGTGGGACTCGCTCACTTTCCCGATGGACGGAATTACATGGATATCAGGATAGTTCAACTTCTGCGAAGTTGGGGAAGTCGACAGACTAGCCGCCTCTCCATAGCCATGGTCGCACTCGCTTTTCTATACCTAGGGTTGACCCGTTTCACACTTGGAGAATCCATTCTAGTCGAAGGGTGCACCTATGCATTGCAATCTTGGTTCCTCCGGCATGTGCCAGCCCGAGCCAGTTCATTCAGATATAATGGTGAAAAGCTTCTTTCAGTTGCGCGATACCAGTTCTTGATCGATAACCTTCAGGAGGAAGAGGTCGTGTGGGATTATTTTGATCATCAAGAATCACCTCCTAGATATACTTATGCATACGGCAAGCGGTTCAGGATACTTGGCCCATTCTTCTGTGCATACTACCATCCAGAGCGTTGTGTCAGGCAGTTCTCTCAGAGACAGAAGCGCATAGAAATTCGTCTACTATCAGGGATCTTGCCAGAATTCGATCTCACATCTGATCAGTGGTCGGGAGTATATCATTCTGCCAGACATGGCTGAGATTCTTTTGTTACTCTCACTATTTTTCCTGGTTCTCGAGTGTCCTCTGATTATCAGGAGTGGTGGAAAATTGTTCGACCCCCTCCCCTTTGTCAAGTTTATTATTAATAAAATCATGTTTTTCCTTCCTTCAATAAAATTCCTTCAATTTTCATGATATCTTGGTTTGACGACCTCGCCTAGGTAACAAGGCATATTTTAGTTGTTTGTTCTTTCCAAAGGAATGACAACGCAATTGTCGTAATCTCAGCGACGACTCGATCCCTAGTAATGGGATATTCCTTTAATTGTCTACCAAAATTCTCAACAAATATTTTCCTCCAAACAAATTTCTTTCAAAATCCTAACCATCAGTTCTGCATTGTAGAGAGAGCATTCATGATACTCAATGGTCCATACAAGGTCCAGAAAGAAAACCTGTGAACACCCCAAATTTTTCAAAGATTTGCAAAATGACCTTTTTACCCCTAGTTCCATCTTTTGAGAAAATCAAAGCGATTTCAAAGCTAAATTTCAGTCTTTATTCAGATTTTTGGATTGAATTCCACATTGATATACTCAAAATTCAAATTCTGAATCCAAACCCAGTGTTTTAAATCTAAATTAGAGCCTTGTTGTCCGATTTCCAAATTAAAATTACAAAAATATCAAAAATGATCCTAAATGGCTCGGGCAATTCATCTGGCACTCTGTTGGATCCCCAACCCCATGTTTCTGAGTTTGAGGTTGTAAAACCTCGAATACTTCCTAAAAATCCAGACATAGATCCATTTTCTGAAGAAATTTTCTCAAAAATCGCCTTGAGTTCTCAGAAAAACTCCTTTTTATAAATATTTTATAAAAACACAAAAAAATAGTTTTAACCTTTAATTTCTCGTAAAACTTTAAGATTTTATTCTAAAAAATACAAAAAAATATATAGAAAAATAACATAAAAAACCAAAAAATTGAGAAAAGCTACAAGGAAAATGAATGATTTTCAAGCTTTTGAAGCCATTTTTTACCAAAAACCTCATCTTAAACCACTTTTCAAAAATCTTTCTAAAAGAGGACCACCTTTTTGAAATAGGGAAAAATGCTAACGGATTCTCTCTCGTGCCTCTCTCCTTCTCTCACTATCGTCCATCCTCAAACAGCCTTCTTCATTCTCCACCCTTAATCCTCAATGAATTTTCTTCCTGAACTCTCCATTTCCCTTTAAGAAGGAGCCTCCATCGCTTCTGTGGGGAGGAGGGAGAACAAAAACCCATCATCGTCGCGTTCTCTGCAAATTGATCTCCAGATCTTCTCCTTTCAATCCGCTATTGATCGCCATTCCGCCCATTGCCTTCTTTCCTTCCTCTTAATCCCCTTTCCCCTCTCGATTCCTTGATTTCCTTCCTGCAATTTCCCCGTTGAGTGGCAGCAAGACCTTCAAATCTAGCAATACCAGCAAACCGGAGGATCAGGTTGATTTCCTCTGTCGAAAGCTTTCTGCAAAGCCAAACATCCACCAATTCCCATGATTGGACTGGACTTTTGGAGGATCGATCATCTCAGCCATCATTGATCCAGCGTCCATTATCGAGCACTGCCTGAATCCCTCTTTTGCTCTCCCCAGGAAAAACTGCAACTCTCTCTCTGACCTTTGAGCCCCGGCCAACAAGGAAGGGATCGATTTCATATCGCAACTACATACCAGTGGCATTACTCTCTCCTTAATCGCAGCTCTCACAAACCAGGTAATAATCACCTCCTTCTCCCTTTTTGAAATTGGTTTCTTCTCTATTTTAGTTCCTGTTAACGCATCCTGGATGGTCTTAAATTGCCTCTAGCAATTTCAATACCTCCTTGTGCAACAATAATGGAATGAACAATTCTAACAATAGTCTCCAGTTTATCGCTTGCAATTTGTTATAATACTTCTCGTATTTTCTTCGTTGTTGTGCTCTGTGCTGCGATACACTATCGTTTCCTTCCCTTCATCCATGCAACTCTACCCACCTACTTAATCTTATTTTACATCTCAGAATCTCCAGCAACGACACCCGATCTGATCCAGTATCAGATCGAGTCCGTTCTGTAGAAGATTTTAATCGATCTCATGCTTTTTACATCAGTTTCTCTGGCTTTAGAAAAATCCTTTTATATAAGTTTCTCTGGTTACATCTGATCATTACCTATTTATGCATCTTTCTTTCATGTATTGCTACCTATAGCCTAGTATTTGCCCCTTTTTTTTTGTTGTTGCCACCTCGTATTGTATATTCATCCTCTATTTCTCATGTTTTAGTGATTATAATTCTGTACATTTGTAGTTTATGTCAAAGATTATTGCCTATTATGATTTCGCTCTCATCTGTGTTTCATATTTGTATCCCATTTTGTTATACGATGGTGTATTATGCAATTCATTCTCATATATCCTGTAGAATAATTTGATTTCCTGTTTATTCCTACATATGCCTCATCTCCCTTAAATCGGTATCGAATGTTTCTTGGCCGAGTACCTACTGAATGATAATGTCCTGTCCCGAGCATCCTACTGGATTAATCTCAGCATGGCAACTACAAATTTTTTTTATTTCTTGTTTCATATAATAGATTTAATTCATGCTTATTGTAATCTTATGATATGCCTTGCATTTCTATTTCACTCCGTTCATCTTTGGTGATTCAATTATTTCAATAATGTTGTAGAAATGATAGCAGTATTGACATCCTCAATGTGGGGGCCATTGTCGCTCCATTGCTGTTAGTTGACACAATTACCACCTTGGTGATCTTGCATTTATAAACATGTCTTGCTAATTGTGGTGATTTACCTTTAGTACTATGAAAACCTTCACAATCTGCAGCTGGAATAGACATGGTGGCCTCCTATTCCTTCGTAAGGCCTTGTGTGCGTATGTTAATTGGTGCTGTCTATGCATCCATAAAAGGAGCAGGAACATCCAAAGCAGATCCCAGGTTCGATAATGGAAAGTTTGATTGTATTTTCATGGACTCGAGAAGTCCTATTTTCATAAGATCGATTATGGCATACCCTACGAATTTTGCAGCATCACTCGGATTCTCAGATGATAGAATTCAAAGAACTCCTAATGAGAATCCAGGAAGGTTCAAGTCGTCAGATATTATCAACAGTCGGTCTTCAATTAGTGACTTGGCCATTATTACAAAAGCTAAATTTCTAGATTGTAAAAGGTTTTTGGAAGAAAATCTAGCTTAGTATTGGCATTGGCCCCAGTGTAGTCACCAATGCACTCTGTGTTTACAATAGCTTATAGGCCTTTTGGTTCCCGCCTTCAACCACTGTCTACACCTTCTTCCCCCTCCACCTTCAGCACCAACAGTTATCTGAGAAACCTAAGTCCCTTAGGGCCTTGACGAAGTTGACATCCGAATCCAATGTTTCTGTTCCTATTGGCTCACCTGAAGAAATTTCATTGGTATAAATTCTATCTTGGCCCCATTGTCTAGACGTCACTATGTTCCCCATTCCACTGTGGCATATCACCACTATTACATATGCAAAATCCCTCTGAATCCTCTCAACACCTCATTTCTCTCTCACTATTTCATCCTCTTGATACTTTATCATTTCACTTCACTTAAGTTTCATAGTATCTCCTTCTTTTGCTATTTCACCTTCAGCAAATTTTTTTTTACATACACTTGTGCTTCCTGTAATTTGGGCCATGCATCAATAGCAACCTTCATTTCATATCAACATAACATTGTCCACCTATATATGTTATCACCCCTTCCAGCCACATTTGGCATTTCTACTTTCCTGTATCCTTAGTATTATTTTCAGCTCTACTTTCCACCTGCCTTCATATCTTTCACAACCACTATCCTCACCACCATCATTAGCCTCTGTCACCATTTTGCAGAAGATCATCTTCTGCCATCATCTACATATATTGCTTGATCCCTTGTGCACAGTATATGTCCAATACTCACCATTTACATTCCCTGTACATTTTACTATTCACCTCCTATCCATAATAATGCCCACTATATTTTTTTCGCGCCTAATACACTCCACTATATCTCTTCACAATACCCATTTGCCATAACTACCTGTATATAACACCTTCTCACAGGTACCTACCTTTCCAGCCACCATCTTATATTTATACACAACACATACATTCACTGTTTCCCTAGTTTCCTGCACTATCCGTTCGATTTCAGCTTCTTGCGCTAGGCACCCCTTGCTATAACACCCCCAAACAGCATGATACAATATCCCTCATATTACTATAGCACCTTTGTAGATTCAGCACAGTCACCTAATCATCATTCACTTACCTGCTATTTCATCTCACTTCACTAGCCACTGCTATACATTCATACTTATCCATTGCACATATAGGGTTTTGTTTGCTTATGATATTTCCTATATATATATAATATGTATATATGCACAGGTATATATGAATATTTTCTCATAAATATAGAATATGCAATGTGCCTCCTTTAGCCTGATGTAGCATTTTAAGCTAGAATTAGCATAAACCATCTATATTTGCATTTACAACTTAATTTCTACGATCTTCTTTTATCTTGGCTTGGTACTAATTCTTCTTTCTTGCAGGAATTTCTAGAACTGTTGATGTCGTTCTTAGATTAGGATTTCAAATTCAGTTTCAATCATTGTAATAGTTAGATATAATGAGAATTCTTTACATTTCTCGTTTTAGATAGAATGAATGAGCATTGTAAACATCATGAATTACTTGTTTTCATGTATTTTTGCCTTTATTTCTTAAATTCTCACAAATGGCAACATGAATGGTACGTGCACTATTTCGTAAGAGGTAAATTAATCCTAAGTTGATGATTTACATCAACGGCCATAGTCGAGATGTAAACAAGACTTAGTGTTTTTATCTTTTATAAAATAACACTAGATCCACACTGGATCCTTTTCAAAATCATCATATTTTCTTTAAATATTTTCCTCTTTTATCAGAATTTAATCTAAAATCAATTCAATATATATACCAATGGCCATAGTCAGGGTATATTGAGAGTTAATTTCATTTTAAATTCTATAAAAGCACCAAAAATGTATTTTATTCTTCTTTCTGAATTTAAATATAGATTATTATATAATACATTCAATGACCATAGTCAGGAATGTATTATATCTTCAATCTTATTTTAATTCACTTAAAGAATGAAATAGCATTTCAAAAAAACAATTTCAAATTCTTTAAATTCATTCAACATTCAGGATAGAATTGCATCATATTTTTAAAAAATTCCTTTTTCAAAACCCAAGTGATTTTGAACATCTTTTCTTCAATTTTTACTTTAAACTCATCAATTCTATCTCTTCTTCAAAGTCCAAAATTTGACTTTGACACCAAATTCAAAGTTCAATTTAACTTTGAAATTCTTGACTCATTTTCTAAATTTCAAATTCAAGTTTCAAATTCAAAAGTCCAATTTGACTTTGAAATTCATCCTCAAATCAATTTTGAAATCCCAAAATCCAAAGTTAGATCCTAATCTCAACTTGGATCCATATTTCCAAGTATGAATCCAACTTCATTTTGGATCTTAGACTTCAGATCCAAATCCATTTTAGGATCCAGAATCCAATTCTACTTTGAATCTCAGACTTCAGATCCAAATCCATTTTAGGATCTAGAATCCAACTCTACTTTGGATCACAGACTTCAGATCCAAATCTATTTTAGGATCCAGAATCCAACTCTACTTTGGATCTCAGACTTTAGATCCAAATCCATTTTAGGATCCAGAACCCAATTCTACTTTGGATCTCAGACTTCAGATCAAATTTCATTTTAGGATCCAGAACCCAATTCTATTTTGGATCTCAGACTTCAGATCCAATTTCATTCTAGGATCCAGAACCCAATTCCCCTTTGGATCTCAGATCTTAGATCCAATTCCATTTAAAAATCAGAATCCAATTTCATCTTGGATCCCAGAATTCAGATCCAATTCCCACTTCGGATTCTAAATCTAGAATTCGATTTTAAATCTCAACTCTATTTAGAATCCAAACTTTGGATTCAAATTCCATCTTGAAATTCTAGATTTTAAAATCAACTTCTATTTCCGATTCCAAATCCTTAAATCCAATTCCATTTCATCCTAACTTTCAAATCAATCCCATCTTTTCCAAATCTATTTATATTTCCTAAATTTCCTTCTGATTTCAAAGCTTCAAAGCTAGAATTCAATTCAATTTTCAAACATTCATCCAAAATTCTAAATTCAAAGTCCATTTATGACTTTGAAACTTTCTTTCTTCTCCTTTTATCTTAAATTCAAAAATCATTCCTTTCAAAATCCAGATTTATTTTCCCAAGCTCTGATTATTTCAAAAACTTAGAACTTTAAATTTTAAGTTCTGAGTTAAAAAAAACATTTCTTCACTCTATCATCAGATTCATCTCAGAAACACTTGGAATATTTCAAAACATTTTCAAAAAGAGCATACATTCTTGCATTGCACAAGCATGATTCTTTGTGCATTTAGACTTAGGATAAATTCTTAGATAATATTCTAGCAAAGCAAAAAGGCATGAATTCGACCCTTGGTTCGATTACCCCTCGTAAAGGCGCCAAGAACGGTCAAACCTCATACCGACGAGCGGATCACGTCTCCCAGTTTTCCCGCAAATATTTCAAAAAAGGAGGTGAGTTATTTCCTTAAATACTTTCAAAATTAAGGTCACGTGAGACCCCGCAAAAGAGTTCCTCTTCTCTTCTTTTCTTTTGTTTTCTCTTCTCTCCTTCTTTCCGTCTTTTTATTTTCTCCCTTCAAAAAGGAGGAAATAGAGGCTGGAAAGGAAAAGAGAATGAAGAGAGAGAAACCACAAGAGAGGAAAATTTTGCGATGATCCCAAAACCTCATCAGTTGAAGGTGTTGCATACTCAATCGCTTCAGAAGAAGAAATGGACTCACCCCGATCAACCAAAAGTCAAGGACAACAGGTTCAGGATGACATTGATCCTCAAATGTATGTTATGTTCAAGAAAATGATGACCAAGATGCTGGCAGAGCAAGCTGAGGCCAGTACTGAGCAGACTCAGATCAAGCAAAAGGTTAGGGGTCACACAGCCAAAAATGTGAATATCAGTAAAAAGTAGAATCGCCATGAGGAAGTATCTGATGAGTCAGAATCAGGAGATGATACTGATAAAGAGTATGAAACCCATCAAGAATTCAAAAGGTCGACTCAGGGGCAGGGGTCGGCTTACAAATCCAGAAATCAGTTCGTTGACGACCCTACTCAGTCACAACTCAAAGACATGATGAAAATGGTTAAAGACCTGCAGGCCCACGACAAGGGCAAGAAAGTTTTCACCAGCGAAGACTTCTATGATGGTTTGGATGGGGACGACAATCTGGATAATCTCCCCAGAAAGTTTATCAAGTTTGACGGTTCTGGCGACCCCAAGGCTCATCTCTCCATGTTCTTCGTTGAATGCTCTAGATTCAAGCGAGACAACCGGGCACTTTTCCTTTGTTTCCCTCGCAGTCTGGAGAGAACAACAGCTAAATGGTACTCGGAGCATGTCGACCCGATCGAGCTGAAAGAATTTGACAAGGTGGTGAACATGTTCATCGAGCGATTCCTCTTTAATGCTGAGGCGCTCCCTACTCTCAGACATCTCTGCTGCCTCAAGCAGAGAGAAAATGAAAAGGTCAGAGATTTCATCCATCGTTGGAGGTCAGCTTGTAATAAGATGAGAGATCCCATATTAGAGGGCATGCTTTGTCCCTAATTTTGAGTAATTTCTCACAGCCTCTGAAAGGCCTCATCTCCACCGCACCATCCAGAACATTTATTGAGTTAACAGAGCGAGCTGAATGGCTCGAGTTGAGTATGGAGAATGGTTTCTATGAAGGCTTTGCCTTCACTAAGAACAGCGGCCAGAACGAGTCAAAGAAGAAGACTCATTTCACTAATTCTGTCAGAAATAATAAATGGAATCATCGCAAGGGGCAGAATGGAGACTTCTGTTATGGGGCAGGAAGTTCAAACAAGAATGATCAGAAAGGAAAATCAATCCCGCAATTCAGTAAGCCGATTTAGTTAGAGCAGGGACCGAAACCTCGAGAGAAAGTAAAACATGAAGGATGGAGTTATGATAGGAAGTTCACTCCATTAGACTAATTGCTCGAGACTGTGTTCGAGTACATGTTGACCAAGGAGATGGTCAAATTGCCTAGGCTGGTCGATCCTTCAGTTCCTATGAGAAAATTTAAAGATCAATTCTGCAAATTTCACAGAACAGTGGGACATAATACTGAGAATTGCTTCGTTCTCAAAAATATCGTTCAAGACCTTATTGACAAGAATTTTCTGGTAGAGGGTGTCAAAGATGAGAATATAGAAATTCTGAAAGAGCCATTTTCCCATCATTCCACATCGGTCATCTCCAAACAGTCTTTTCAACCACAGGAGCATATCAGGCCATGCTCTAAAACAGATATGCAAGCTCAGCATCAGGTCCTTGTGTTGCAGTAGGCTCAGGCTAAAGCTCAGAAAATGGACCTTATTTCAGCCTTCGAAAAAATGAAGGTATCTGATAAGCCCGCTGGGGTATCCCCTGAGGTAGCTAGAAGAATGCCATGGATCCCCAAGCATTTCGTTAAGTCGGCCCTAGAGAAAAGTGAGACATCGACACTGAGGCCAATTACAGCATTATCCAATATTTCAATTTTAGACTTAGCCCAAGCTTCCTCCAAGCATCCACAGGTGTTAGATAATCTGTTACAAAAAATCAAGGTGAAGCCAAGCACAACCTCTGAAGACATGGCCCATATAATCAATCAGGCCATGACTAATGCTCCAGTTACTTTCTCAGATGAGGATCTCCTAAAGCCTCATATATTTCACAACAATGCTCTGTATGTTGTGATTCGAACCAGAGGGATGACAGTTCCTCATGTGCTAATAGATGGAGGCAACAACCTCAATATATGCCCAAAAATGACAACCAAAGCTTTAGGCATCAAAGAAGAGGAATACATCCCGGACCCAATCGCCATTTATGGGTTCGACAATCATGGCCAGACAGCGAAAGAAAAAATCTTCCTAGAGATTTTCATTGATTACTCGGTCCATTCAGTTCTCTTTCATGTGGTCAATGTGCCACCTACCTATAATCTGCTTCTCGGGAGACCGTGGATTCATAATACAAACGTTGTGCCATCTACTCTTCATCAGTGTATTAAGTGGTCAAAAGGTGGAATGATCACAACAGTCTTGGGCGAAGATCCAGAGCAGAGGCTAGCACAACCCATGGTTCTGTTATCGTCGCGAAATTTTTCCCCCATCTTCCCTTCCTTGCGGAAGAGAGAGAGGGAAAATGCTTCCGCGCTTCAAACTTTGACCGGATTTTGGAAATTGTTTTGAAATACTCGCCTCCGTTTTGAAAATTGCGGGAAAATCCATGGGATGGGGCTCGACCTGTCGGTACGAGGTTCGACCGTTCCTGCTGCCTTTAACATGGGTAATCGAACCAAGGACCAAAATTGTGCTTGACTTAGTTAAATCATCAAAGTTATGTTCTATCCTAAATGCACAGAGAATTCAGGCATGTGCTATGAGATTTTGGAAGATGCAGCTTGGGAAAACATGATGTATGTTTGGAAAATATTTGGAGTTGAAAAGAATTTCTCAGGAAAAAGCATGAAAGTCAATTTCTCAGGAAAACTCATGTGAAAGGGTTTTTGAAAACATGAGAAAGCTTATAAAGATGTGAGAAAATTAGGAATAGTTGAAAATCTTGGGAAAATGGAAGTGATTCTTGAAAAAAAAGGTGAACCTTTGAAAAGGGAAATACTTCTTAGGAAAACTTGGACTTTGAGAGTTTTCTTAGGAAAATAATGGAAAATTTATAGGAAAACTCATTGGGGAAGGAAATTCAAAACCTGGGAAGTTGAAATCCTGGGCATTTTACCCTTTTGAAATACTTGGAAATCGATTTTGGATCTTGGAGAAAGATTGGAAAACTCTTTTGAATCTATTAAGAAAATATCATTTTCCAAGGAAAACTGTGAAAAACTTTGTCTTTGGAAAACCGATTGAAAAATCCTTAGAGTTTCTTGAGAAATCAATTTCTTGAGAATGAAGTTTTCTTGAGAAAATCTTGAGAAAATCAATGATTTCATGATGCAAATGATATGAATGAAAGAATGCACTTTGAAAGGTTTTCTAGGGAAATTTGTTGGAAAAATGTGTATTAAGTCAAAGTAAATCCTTCACATACTCTGACTGTGGCCATGAATATGTTCTGAGTTTAATTGATTTAATGCACATGATTTTGAAAACTTTGGAAATATGATGTGCATTTTAAGATAGCCTAAGAGTGTAGGCTCAATGTGACTAGTAGAAAGATGATGGATCTGGGTTTCGTCCATATTCCGACTAGGGCCGTAAATATGGATCCCACCGAGTCCGTCAACTCCCTAAGAGTTGGTGCGCGGGCCATTCGTGAACATCCATAATGCTTTTGAAATAAGATGTATGCATCACATAAGCAGGATATTTGCATAAATTCAAACTATATGATATGCATCCTAGTCTAAGCAGGAAATTAACTCTCTTATTCCAAAATTTACATTATTACATCACTAAATAAAGGAAATAAAAGAAATTTGCAGACTTCAGCTCCTTCTTTTGAATGTCTCTGCCAAACTTGAAATAAGGTTAGCTCAAATATGTGGGTTTTTCCAAGATTTTCCAATAATATTATGAAATTATTGGACTTAATTGGATATAAACCTTATTCTCATGCTTCCTTGATATTTGAAATGATGAAAATGCTAGAAATTCAGTAGAAAACAATTTGAAATTCGGAATTGAGGTTAAAATGACCAAAATACCCCTAAAATTAAAGTTACATCTTTAAAATCAGGGTTTTTTTGAAGGAAAACTAGGTAAAATTGAGATTTCGAAATTCAAATTGAATCCAATGATGATAAAACGCAGTATGAGGCATGATGACATGCTGCCAAACATATTATGACTGTAAAATCAGAATTTGACATTTTGAAATTTAGCCAAAATAGCGAATTTCGCTTGTTTTTCACTTGGATCCGGGTCCTGCGGGACCCTGTTTTGGTATTGTGGCTAATCCGAACCTCAAATGGATTTCAAATTGTACCAAATTCGGTATGAAACATCTACTTACTCTGATAAACATCCTAGAATGCTAAAAATCATGAAACTATATGATTTAAATGCCAAAATTCAAAGAAAGTCCTAAAATGGTGGATTTTGCCTATGGATCCGAACCAAATGCAATGCCTAATATGATAATGCAAGATTTACACCATGGAAACTTCTGATATTTTGCAGACTGCTAAAATACCCGAAATAGAACATTTTTGGTTTTTACAGCTTCGGGATTTGAGCAATGGTGAGTTCAATAACAGGGATTTAGTTCTGACAGAGGTAAAAAATCACACTAATCTGATGTAAAATGCCAAAAAAATATAAAACAGCCATGGAAATTTATGCAATTAATCAGAGCTATGAACGACACCTACATGAACAACTTTCATGTTTATAACTTTGGCATTTGATTAACGGCAACACAGATAAAAATATAACTATTCCTGCCTAAACTAACAGAACAGATAAATGTAGCAAAACAGGGGACTGACAAGAAAAATCCGAATCAGGGGTCAACACTGTTCTAAAAATTACATGCTTTCAGATGCAAACCGAGGACATCTTGGACACCACTTTCACTTTTTACAGTTTTGGATTTGGAGCAACACAAAAAGAGAAACCATAGCCCTAAGTCGATCCAATATCTCAGAGGCCCAAATTAGGCTCTGACACGTGTCCCTAACTCTCGGATTTTTGTCAGATATAAAAAAAATTAGAAAAATCTGGAAAAATCATATTCAAAACTAGACCTTTTCCTGAGTTCATAACATTTTTCGAATCGAAAATCGGATCTCCCATGATGGATATCTCGATTTTACAAGTCGGCAAATGATTTTCAAAACGCATCCTGGGTAAAAAAACCCGACTTGCCATTTTGAATGTTTACTGCAGTAAAAAAATTCAAATGCCTCCGAATTTTTGGCAAAATTTCAGGGACACCTAAGGGCGCATTCCGTGATTTTTTTGAGATTTTTAATAAAAAATAAATGCATAAAATGACGTGTGGACTGACTGACAAAAACAGAGACCTACTGAAGATAAGCAGAATTGAAATAAATGCTAAATTAATCCTAATTAATTCATGAAATGTGCTAAATGAATGAAATAAAATGCAAATTAAATCTAGCTAACTACATGCATGTTAAAAATCATCAAGGAAGCATAATGAAACATTTGATATATGTCGTTTTGTGAGAATAGCTCAATCCATCCCTCGGATGAGCTCTTTCTTCAAACGACTCCCGATTCGAATTATAGAATCAAATCAATGGGAAAGGAAGTGCACCTTGTTTCGTTACGCAGCGTAGGAGCTCTTGAAAGGGGTGGCTATCACGAGCTTCCTTCCTCCTTTGCTCCGGGCTTCGGATGGTTCACCAAAATCGACCTATGCTTGAATCGAATCGGCCACTACACGAACTTTACTCCACCTTCTTCAATGCGCCAAAGGGGGCACGATTTCCATAGTTCAAAATCCGATTTTAGGAAGGCTAGGTCAGATTTTCCAAGTTCACAAGAGCTAAAAAAAATGATCTCCTCTAGGCTGGGCGTGAGCCCTTGTTTTTATAAATTTTCTGAAAATTTTTGAAATTCAAACAGGTTCAATCTGAGCCCTCCATGTGGCGCCATCTCAGAGGGTGCCATCTGAGGGGTTTGAAATTCGAATTTGTCTTTTGCAAGGAGCCCTCAGGTGGCGCCACCTCAAAAGGTGTTTTAATTTTTGAGAAAAATAAAAAAAATGAAAATTTTGTGGGTGAGACACCTCAGCAGGGGGAATTTGGAATTTTTCAAAAGTTTGCTTGATTCTCTCTGCAGGGAACTCCCAGAAGGCGCCACCTCAGAGGGTGTTCTCTTGGAATTTGAAATTCAAACTCACCTTTTGTAGGGAGTCCTCAGGTGGCGCCACCTCATGGTGGGCTACCTTTATTAAAAATAAATAAAAAATAAAAATGGAGCCAAGTGGAGTCCTGGAATGGTGTCACCTCAAAAGGTGTTTGACACATGTCAGAAGGTCAGAGCAGTGGGCTCAGAAGGCGCCACCTCAGAGGAATTTGAATTTTGCTTTTTCTAGTGAAAGAAGATCTGGACATGTGGCAGTTCAGGATGGTTCCAAGTGTCAGCCTGCTGGAGGAGGTTCTTCAGATGGCGCCACCTCAAAGGAGAATTTGAATTTCAAATGGAGGTTGGCCCTGGAGGAATGGAGGATGGACATGTGGCGCCACCTCAGGGTGGCTCCTACAATGCCATGTGGCAAGAGGGAGAAAAAAGAGGGCAGTGACATGTGTCTCCTACTTTTCTAAAAAAAGTAGGGAGAGGACATGTGTCCTCTACTTTTTCTGAAGGAGTGAGAAGGAGACATGTGTCACCTTCTTTTTCTGAAAGAAGCAGAAGATGACACGTGGCAGAGGGATGAGAAGGAGGGAAGGGACATGTGGCACTCTCATAGGCCATCTGGGAAGTCAGAGCTCCGGATTTTCGCCACCTAGTGCCTTGTTTGAATTTTAAATGGTTTGCTTTTTCTGAAGAAGGCCAGGAGTGACATGTGTCTCCTACTTTTCTGAAAGAGGTAGGGAGAAGACATGTGTCCTCTACTTTTTCTGAAAGAAGCAGAGAATGACACGTGGCAGAGGGGAGAGAAGGAGGGCCAAGCCATGTGGCGCCATGTCAGACAAGATGAAAAAGGTAGAAGTTCAGGATTTGCGCCACCTATGAGGAGTTTTGAACTTTTGAATTCTAGTTTTTCTGAAGAAAGCAGGAAATGACACATGGCACTTGCTTTTTCTGAGGAAATGAGAGCTTGCCACGTGTCCTCTGCAGGAGACACACTCCAGATGGCGCCACCTCAGAGGAGACAAGCTTACTTTTTCTGGATGAGTCTAGGAGTGACATGTGTCTCCTACTTTTCTGAGAAAAGTAGGGAGAGACATGTGTCAGGCTACTTTTCTAGAAGGAGGGAGAGGTTGACACGTGTCCCAAGCAGGAGACACACTTCAAGTGGCGCCACCTCAGAGGAGACAAGCTCCACTTTTTCTAGATAGGACAACCTATGACACTTGGCATCTCCTGGTAATCTTGGATTGACACATGGCACAGGATGGATACTGACACATGGCAGACATGTGGCAGCTTCTTAAGGTAGCCCCACACTGACACTTGGCATAAGAGGGAGGGTGACATGTGGCACCGACTCTAGGTGAACCCTATGCTGACACATGGCATGTAAATGGAAGGAGAGAGAAATGACAAGTGGCACCAATCCAGGGGACAAGGCTCCTTTTTGGGTTTTTCAAAATTCAAATTTTCAAAAGAAAAGCTCGTGTGACACCACCTCAGTGTGGGTCCCACATTGCTTCTTTATTGAAATAAGGATAAAACCACAACTTCTTTTTGGAATTTTCATAAAATCTGAACTAATTGGTAAAACAGGAATTTTTGGAAAGAGTTGGCTCTTGTAGGGCAATTTTGTAAAAAGAGGATAGTTGAAATAGCTGACAAAAGGCAAAATCTGAGTTGAAATTTATTGAAAATTATCCAGATTGTTTTCTTGAGGAAATCTTTTGAAATTCAGGGCCCTGGGGGTAATATGGGAAGAATTGATAACCTTGAAGACCCAGGGTTTTGAAATCAATTTTGAAAAGAGTTAAAATTCTAATCTGGATTGAAAATTTTGAAATCAAGAGTTCTGGACCTCGAAATGACATGCTGTGCAGTGCAGTGATTTGAAATGCTCATGCAATGATATGCAATGTCATGTCTTATGCAATGCAACCTTGAACCAAGACTTGGAGATGTCTGTCTCCTGTCAGGAGTAAAATTTTAAACATCTGAGATAAAAAAATAGAGAAATTTTGAGAGTTTCAGATGAAATTTGGACTTTTGCAAGGTCCGGGCTCAGAAAATGACCATTTTGCCCTCCGGCGATTTTAAAGGCTGGATGATGGTGTTTGGTGGAAATGTCGGGGAGGTGAGTGAAAATTTGGGGTGTTTACAGGTTCCCAGGCCCACTTTCACTACTGATATCCCTAGCATTAGGGGTATTGAAGAGGTCAGCTTTGAAGAAAATTCAAGAATATTATAGATGACAAAGCAACCCGAGCATACAGTGGCTACGACCCGATGGGGAGGCCCACAGTTCTTCAAGATTGGAGGACGAATTGACTACAACACACTCAAGGATCAACCTCTATTCTCCCAATTTATGAAGGCCAAAAAGGGATTTGATCTATTAATGAAGCATGGCTATCAGCCTTTTCGAGGCCTAGGCAAAAATGGAGATGGTCGTCTTGAACCAGTGATTCCTCAGCACCACCCTAAAAGAGCCGGATTAGGCTTTTGTGGCAGAAGATATCAGAAGGGCACTGTTTTCATCAAGGGAACACATTAAAAGAATCCATCTGTCTTTTCTTTTCTATTCTTTTGTCGGGATGATATCCCATTTCATTTTCATCACTGTCATTCTGATCAATTCTATCTTTCAATAAAGTTGCAAGTTTCCTTTATCTATCTGGATGCCATTTGTCTCTTTACTTCTCATTATCAAATCTTTGCAAAATTGTCATTACTTTGATCTCTTATTTTTCCAATTATCTTCTCAATAAAAGCAATTTGTTTTATGATGGGCGATTTCCCTGAATCAATTTACTCTCCAATTTTCAGAATGTCTTCCCGATCTATCAAGAAGCTCATCCTTAATCCAAATACCGGTTCGAAATCAGCAGTAATTCATCAGGTCAAAATAAGAGCAGAATGAAGTCAAATTGCAAAGCAGTCAGAAAAATCTGCAGAGTTTGATCCAGTTCTTCAAGAATTATCAGAATTTGCATCAATTCAGAAACAAGACAAGCCATCAACCTTAGTTCAGGATCCGACTGAGGACATCAATATCGGATCATAAGATGATCCTAGAATTCTCAAGATTGGCAGCGGTTTGAGTCCGGAAGAGAAAGAAAGGCTCACTAATTTTCTCAAGCAGCATGAAGAAGTATTCACATGGACTTATGAGGATATGCCAGGTTTAGATCCTAAATTGGTGGAACATCGCCTCGTTCTGAAGCCTGATGCGAAACCAGTTAAGCAGAAGTTAAGAAAAATGGATCCTCGAATTGAGCAACAGGTCAAAGAAGAACTTGAGGACTTACTCAAAGCAGGATTCATTCGAGCAATAGATTATCCGGATTGGTTGGTGAACATCGTAGCAGTTCCCAAGAAGAATGATAAAGTTTGAATTTGTATCGACTTCCGTGATCTCAATAAAGCCACTCTAAAAGATGATTATCCGCTCCTAAATATTGATCTCCTAGTTGATAGCACGGCTGGACATGGTATGTTTTCCTTTATGGACGGATACTCCGAATATAATCAGATCAAGTTGGCTGCTCGTGACCAATCCAAAACATCTTTCACTACCCCTTAGGGCACTTTTTGTTATACAGTCATGCCATTTGAGCTTAAAAATGCTGAAGCCACCTATCAGTGTGCTATGGCTGTTATTTTCCATGATCAGATGCACAAAAACATGGACGCATATGTCGATGATATTCTGGTAAAATCCAAAGAAGAGGAAGATCACATCGAAGCTCTCAATCAAGTCTTCAAGCGACTCATTCTTTACAAGCTAAGACTCAATTCACAAAAATGTGTTTTTGGAGTCGAATCAGGCAAGTTGTTAGGCTTTCTGGTCAGCAAAAAGGGGATAGAGATGGATCCCGCTAAGGCCAAGGCTATCATTGACATGCCGCCCCCGACTAATCTCAAAGAATTGCATACCCTTCAGGGATGCATGCAATCAATTCGGCGATTTATTTCTAATTTGGCCATGAGATATGAGCCTTTCAATCATCTGCTCAGAAAAAGAGTGAGGTTCGAATGGAGACCAGAATGCCAACAATCATTCGATCGTATCAAGAAATATCTTCTCAATCCTCCTGTTCTAAAGCCGCCAGAATTGGGGAAACCCCTATTGCTATATATTTCAGTTCATCAAGTTGCTTGCGGCGGATTCTTGGCTCAATATGAAGAAGGCAGTTTGATAGAGCATGTCATTTACTACGTGAGCAAGACCTTTATTGATTACGAGAAGAAATACTCTCAGATAAAGAAGACATGTCTAGCTCTGGTTTGGATGTATCAGAAATTGAGACATTATTTGCTGGCATCTGAAGTCAAGATTCTATCTAAATTAAATCCTCTCAAGTATATTCTCGAACAACCATTCCTCAGTGGACGGATTGCCAAATGGCAAGTCTTATTGATGCAATATGATCTGGATTATGTCTCCCAACAATCTATCAAAGGCCAAGCAATTGCAGATCAATTGGCAGATTTTCCTCTGGCAGAGGACGTTAAAGCTGAGGATGATTTCCCCGATGAGCGGATCTGCAATATTCAACAATCCACAATTTGGAATTTATTCTTCGACGGTTCTAAGAATATGGCAGGCATAGGAATTTTGATTCTGCTAATCACACCAGAGAAGGAGATGATCCCCTTTTCTCTCAAATTAGATTTTCAGTGCACTCATAATATGGCCGAGTATGAAGCTTTGATACAAGGTCTGAAAATTCTATAGGACTTTAATGTCAAAAGAGTGCATGCTTATGGCGATTCTTTTCTCGTCGTAAATCAAGTCCTAGCCGAATGGAAAGTGAAGGATCAGAAATTACTTCCTTATCAGAATATCGTCTCAGCTCTTGCCGACAAATTCGAAGAATTCCAACTTTTCCATATCAAGAGAGACTTCAATCAAGTTGCAGACAGTTTAGCTAATCTGGGATCCATCATGTCTTTCAAGGGTGGAGAATCTTGTCGCTCATTTGAAATTGGTAGACTTGTTCAACCTGCTTTTGTGCCAGTAGAGCAGATAAACCAGGCTGAGCAAAAGAAGAAGCCCTGGTATCATGACATCAAGAATTTTATTAAAACTGACGAATTTCCTCCGGAACTCTCAAAGAAAGAGCAGCGAGCAATTCAGCGCATGTTTGCTCGATATTTTATTCTCGCCGACGTCCTTTATCGTCGTGGATTCAGTTCTAAATATTCCAGATGTTTGGACGATGAAAAAGCCAAAAAAGTTATGCAAGAAGCACATGAAGGTATTTGCGGTGGTCATGTAGGCTATCAAACTCTTGTCAAACAAATCATCTGAGTAGGATATTACTGGAAAACTATGCAACAAGATTGTTATCGTTTTGTGAAGAAGTGTGTTCAATGTCAGATGCATGCATCTTCTATTCATGTGCCAACGATATACTTGCAATCTGTCATCTCGCCATGGCCTTTTTCCATGTGGGCTTTTGACGTTGTAGGCCCCATTACTCCGTCTGCCTCAAATGGTCACAAATATTTTC
Organism: Nuphar pumila; assembly: GCF_984573655.1. Taxonomy (NCBI): domain Eukaryota; kingdom Viridiplantae; phylum Streptophyta; class Magnoliopsida; order Nymphaeales; family Nymphaeaceae; genus Nuphar; species Nuphar pumila. The sequence continues at coordinate 48,892,766 of NC_143265.1, read as the reverse complement.
TTGCCGCAACAGAGTATTTCACTAAATGGGTAGAAGCAGTCACTCTACGCATAGTAGAAGGTCGACATGTAGTCTCATTAATCCACAAGAATATCCTTTGTTGTTTCGGCATACCACATGATATTTTGTCAGACAATGGCAGTCATTTCAAGAATGAGAGAATGAGAGCATTCTGCTCGAAGTTCGGAATTCATCATCATTTCTCTGCTCCTTATTACCCTCAAGGGAATGATCAAGCAGAGGCCACCAACAAGATTCTGACTCGAATTCTGGAGCGAACTTTAGAAACGGGCCGTGACTGGCATGAGAAGATTCATGATGCATTATGGGCATACTCCGTCAGAACTTGTCTATGGAACCGAAGTAGTACTGCCTCTACATGTTCAGAAACCTGCTCTAAAATTTGCATCACTTCTAGAATTACCTCTTGATCAGTATCAGCAACAACGACTGGTACAACTGGATTTGCTCGATGAAAGAAGGCTCAGAGCAGCAGAGCATGCTTAGTCATATCGTCAAAGGATAGCCAAACAATATGCAAAGTCTGTCATTGAGAGAAAATTTTGAGTCAACAATCTAGTGCTCAGATCAACGGCTTATCTCAAGCACTGCCCAGGTGACAAGTGGTCACCAAATTGGAAAGGTCCCTATGTCGTCAAAGAGGCACTACCCCACAATTCATATCGGCTCATCAATGTCGATGGAGTAGAATTACCAGATCCCATCAATGCTCGACATTTGAAAAAATTCTATACTTAAATCATATCATATTCTTTGTAAATCTCTCAAATTTTCTCCAAATAATGATCAAATTCTCCTTTCCCAGTTATACTGGGGCATTTTGAAATTTCGTTTTTATCTACCCTATATGCAGACAGGATAAACAAATCTCTCATTTTGCATATATGTGTATTCATTTATAGCATTTTCGCATTTGCATACATCTACATTCATTTATATTGGTATTCATTGGCATGCATCTGCAACCAGTTCATTACCCATTCATAATAAGGGATAATCCTGAGACCCCAACGATTATTCTCGGCATAATTCCCCAAGTATTTTGAGAGCGTCGGTTTCTTTCAAAAATTCAAATTTCAATTTAAAAACAAGGTATGTTTTCAAACTCCAGTGCTCGAACTGGTACAATTTCAAACCCAGTACTCGAACTGGTACATCCTTAAAATCCAATGTCCATATTGACACATTGTCAAAACCCGGTATTCGTACTGGTATTCTTTTAGAGTTAAACACTCGGGTCAGTGTCTCACTGGTTGGTCGTGTCAGTCAACCTCTTGGGATCAACCTTCATGCTGATCACTCATCAAAATTCCAATTTTCAATTTTCAATTTCCAAATTTCAAATTCCAAATTTCCAATTTCGACCTTCAAGTCATTCAATTTTCAATTTTCAAATTTCAAAATCCAAATTTCCAATTTCGACCTTCGAGTCAATCAATTTCCAACTTCAAACTTCAAATTTCAAATTTTCAATTTCGACCTTTAGGTCAATCAATTTCCAATTTCCAATTTCAAATTTCGAATTTCAAACTTTCAAATTTCCAATTTCCAGATTTCCAACTTCCATTTTCAAATACCAAATTTCAGAATCCAAAATTCAAATTTCCAATTTCCAAATTCGACTCTTTTGGGTCACCCAATATCCAATTTCAATCATTTTCTCTTGCGAGAGACCCTTTTTATAGGGAGAGTTTGAGGGAGCTCGTTCTTTTTGCATGCTATCCAATTCGTTCACTTAGCCTCTTTTCAGAGAGAGTTTGAAGAGACTCGTGTCTTTGTGAACCGTTTGCAAAACAAAATTCCAATTTCATACAAGGAACCCTTAGTTTAGAGAGAGCTTCGACGGAAGTTCGCTTTCCTTGTGACCATAATTTCAGACTAGACCATTTCATCATGAAGGACCCTCTTTTCGGGAAGAGTATGATGGACTCGTTCCTTCATGACCAATTCACTGACCTCACCAATACCGGCCCCCTTTCTATAAGAGAAGCCTAATGTTAGGAAGTTTTGACGAAAGCTTAATTTCTCTTCGAAAGTTCATTTTGCAAACACCTCCTCTTCAGGGAAGAGAACAGTAATTTCTAATTCCAATTTCTGAATCGTCTCCTTTGGGGAAAGGAGAAGAGAATTTTTGTCATGAATGTGTTGCGTTGTGCCTCAAATGCTCGCTTTCACAAGGAATTTCAAGAAAATTTTGTCAATTTGTCGTCGAATATTTGTTGATTTCAAAAATCTTATTGCACAAAAATTTGTTACTTCAAAATACCTCCAGTATTACTTCTGAAAGGACAAAGCTTTCGCGAAAAAGGATTCAAAGTTCAAAACCTTTCTATCGGCCAACCAAAAGGATGAAGGATAAATCCGCGATATGGCTAGCAAAGAATATTCAATGTTGTTGCAAAGCCATGAGTGATTGATATTGATCGCAGTCAATGGCACATTTTTAAAGATCATTCTTGGAAAATAAAGCAGTTGAAATATCCTGGGTGATACAGAAAAATCCACTCAATCTCCATATCTCCTCAATCGCCTACGCTGTAATTAAATATCTGCAAAAGGGATCTCTCAATTGTCGTCAAGATGAAGGCGAATTAAGCGAGTAGACCCCCGGGGCCAAAGAAGATTTGAAACATCTCCAAGATGACAGAGTTTGTGACGGATCCTTCTAGGGAAAGTCAAGAGCACTGTCGAGATGAAGGCAGATGCGATGAGCCTCCCGTCAAACCCTAAAGGATATTTAGTTTCTGCTATCATCAAGAGATTTCTAACCAAAGAGCTAATAATCGTCAAGATAATCCCTGAGAGAAAAGAAGGATCGAAACATCTCTGAGATGAAGGAGTTTGTGACGTACCCTTCCAAAAAAAAAGAGAGAGAGAAAAGTCAGGACATCTCCAAAATGAAGGATGATGTAATTCTCAAAAAATCCAAGAGAGCTCCAATTCTGTTAAAAAGAGAGTGCAGAAAGATCATCGTGAGAAAAGAATCCCAGGATATCAGACTGTCGAATCTATCAAGAATCTTTTTAATTTTGTGAAATTCTTTTATCAATATTCTTTCAATAATTGCTTTCACAATATCAAGAATACTCTCTTTTCTGCTCATATCAAGGAAATTGATAGCTTCCTTGAAAGAAAGCCAATTGCAAGCAATTTGAATTCGAATCCTGATTCTACGGAGTTAAGCTCAGTCGGAGGTAATACTTCAGGTAAAAAAGAGGAGATATTTTCAAAACAATGTGCATCACTTTCAATTATTTTGAATCAATAATAATTTTCAACATTTTGACAATATTTTCTAGCTATCCTGGCGTGAAGCGAGAGCTTGAGGTTCATCTTTGGCGCATCCTGACATCAGTTGTTATCCCTTTTAGGACTTGATAACAAGAGATTTCAAGATTCCTTCCCTTCTTTGGTATAATCTGAGCGCATGGGCTCTCAGATTCACACACTTCCCTGTGTCCCCACTGTCCCACCATAGACAGTCCAATTTCGGCTTGAGGTTAAGCCACCAATTCCAGCAAAAGGCAATTTCAAAAGTTATTTAGTCTCAGCAATGAGGTGCCCAAAATCAAACCCCTTTTCAAACTTTAGGGACCCCAATTCCATCTTTTTGCAAAACTCCTATTGGATTTATTATGCAAAATCCGAAGGTTCCATCATGGTCTCTTCTTTCGAGGATTTCGTTCATTTCTGCCCGATCAGGTTAAGGGTATAAACCTGAGTCTCATTTGATGAGGTATTTCATTTTCCACCCAATCAGGTCAAGGGGTTAAACCTGAGCCTCATTCTGACGAGGTATTCCATTTCTCGTCCCATCCAGATTAAGGGCAAAACTTGAATCTCACTTCTTTTTGAAATAAAATTTTCTCCTTATTCTCCATTTCATATCTACCATCATCACTTGGATTAATTCCTTCATATCTAGTCAGATTCATCTAACTGGGGCATTTTTATAGTCTGAATTTGGTGTGTTTTTTTTGCCAGTAAGCTCGGCTTACAACCGGCTTAGTAGCAAAGAGGGGCATCTGTAAACACCCCAAATTTTCATCCTTATTCAGTGTCTACATTTCCTGTGTCATTGCATATCACTGCATGAATTCGACATACCATTTCATTGCATTGCATTGCATAGCATTGCATGTCATTGCATCCCATTTTCGAGATCCAGCACTCCTGTTTTCAAAATATTTAATCCAGATTCTATTTTAAAACTTTTCTTTTGAAATCAATTTCAAAACTTGGGTTTTTATTCAACATTCTGTCATTTTTCAACCCCCAGGACCTTATATTTCGAAATGTTTTCTCAGAAAACAATCTGGATTCATTTTAAACTCAATTTTTAATTGATTTCAATTCTCAGATGAGACCCATTTAGGTGGTGTCGCTTCTGGATTCCTTTATTTATCAAATTTCTCAAAATTTTGAGAGTTTCAGTCCGATCAGGACTCTGTCTCAGAGTCTTGATCCAGTCAAGAGTCTGTTTTGAAGTCTGTTTCACTTCCATTTTCATTCTTTTCATTTGTTTTCAAATTTTAGGGCGTGTTACAGAGTCCAGTTAGTTCAGGGCTCTATTTCGGAGTTTCGGTCGAGTTAGGAGTCTAACCCTGACTATATTTTCTGACTTATTTCATCATTTTCTGATAAATTCTTTTAAAAATTCTTTCATTTGGCTTTAAAATCCAAAATTTCAAAGTCCTAAGAGTTCAAGACTCTAACCCGGAGTTCCAGTTCACTTGAGACTCCATTTTTTTAGAAATTTTGACTTTCAATTGTTGATTTTAACCCTTCTTCAAAGTTATTTTCATTATTTATTTCAAAAGTTTCAAAACTCAATATGGACCCACTCACTTGGCACCATATTCAGAGGAGTTCTAACCCAGTTGGAACTCTATGCCATTTCAAAAATTTTAATTTCAAGTTTGCTTTTTAAAATCTTTTAAAAACTCTCTCAATTTCAAGTTTTAAAATCGTTTTTGGAAAACTCAAGTAGGGCCCACTCGAGGTGGCGCCACATTTGAGAAAGTCAGGGTTAGTCCAGAGTTAGTCAGTGTCTTGGTTAGTTTTAGAGAGTTAGAAGAGTCAAAATCTCTTTTGAAAATGTATTTTAAAAGGTGGTTTTAAACCATTGTTTTTAAAGGTTTTTAAAAGAACTTTAAAACCCAAATGTGCGAAATGCCAAGTGGCTCCACATTTGAGGACTTTTTAGGATTAGCTAGGGGTTAATTAGGCATTATTTAGGATAATTTAGGCTAGGGGTAGTATAGTAACTCTACCAAAAAATCGCCCCCCCTCCCCTTTAGAGTCCAAAATTTTCAAAATTGTTATTTTTTAAACCTAATTGTTTTATTATAAAAAGCCCCTATGGGGGACGATTTTAGAGAGCTCTCCTTTGGCAAATCTTGGAGCTTCTCTCTCCTCTCCAGCCCTTCCTCCATTGCTGCAACTCCAAGGTAATCATCTTCCCTAATTTTGGTTTTTTATTTAATGCTTTTTATGATTTAAAACATGAATTTAGCCTTGGATTCAACCATTATTCAACCTCAAGAACCATCAAGAACGGTCCACGAAGATGATATAACTCTGTTTTGGTGTTTTTACAGGGATTCTAATCCATTAGAATCGATTTTAGCATTGGCTTTTACATTATTAACCAATAAAACATGTGATTTACCCATTTAATGGGTTAAATCCATGTTTTTAAAGGTAAAATCAAATCTCAGCCATTGATTCCCTAAGTTTTATTTATTTCTTTGTTTTTTCATGTTTATTATACGTTTTACAGCATAGAAATAATTTTTGTTTTACTATTTTAGTGTTTATTTTATTGTTTTCATTAGTTAAAGCATAATTTATTAGGTTTTATCAAATTTCTGTGTGTTTTTAGTTTAGAGCAGTAAAGAGGAAGTTATTTCGGATTGAAGAACTCATTGTAAATTTCTGATTTTTTATATGTGATACATAGATATGTAAATGAACTACTGTAAAAAAATAAGAGGTTTTGGGATTCGGGAACCCTGTCAGAAAAATCAGACATCAAATCAGAATTTTCAAGCTTTAAAATCATTGTTAAAATCAAAAGGGTAACTTGTTGTTATGATATTTTTCTCATCTGATATTCGATTTGAGATCTGTAATATGTTGTGGATTTGTGTTGAGATGATCTATTTACTGTAAAATTTTGGTAATTTTTACCCTCTGTTTAGTATTTTTCCTCTGACAGAGAGTCAGATTTTAAATTTAAAACTCGTTAGGGTTTACCAAAACCCTAATCTGACTTGTGTTGATCATAGATCTCAGACCGTAGATCTGATTCAAGATCTGTAAAAAAAAAGGTTCATTATTTTTATGTCTTCTATTTACTCCTAAAATTTCAGAAATTTGTGATTGAGTTTGCTAATTATTTTTGTATTTTCAACCCAGAGTATCATCGCAAAATTTTTCCCCTCCCTTGCGAGAGAGAAACGAATTTCGCGAGTCAAACTAAACCAAAGTTTTGAAAATGATTTTAAAAATTTACTCGCCTCCGTTTTGAAAATTTGCGGGAAAATTCCGTGGAATGGGATCCGCCTGTCGGTATGAGGTTCAACCGTTCCTGACGCCTTTACCAGGGGTAATTGAACCAAGGATCAATTACATGCTTTAACTTGACTCAAATATCTAAATTATGCTCTATTTTTCCTAAAATGCACAAAGAATCAGGCTTGTGCTATGAAATTTTGAAAATAATGCAATGTTTGAGAAAAAAATGATGTTTGCTTTGGAAAGTTTGAAATATGCTTGAAAATTGATAGGAAAAGTGCTTGAAAATTGAATTCCTGGGAAAATCATTGAATTTCATTGAAAGTCAGAAATTTGCATTGTAAAATGATTTCTCAGGAAAATTTGAACTTTGGAAAATCGATTTTGAAATTTGGAATTGCTTTTCTGAGAAAATGGATTTGAGAATTCTATGAAAATCTAAGAAATTTATTGGAATAGGATTTTTGAAATGGAAAATGGATTCTCAGGAAAACTGGAAAATATGAGAAAATCGATTTCTGAAAACTTGGGATTTTGAAATTTGAGAATTTGAAAACATAGGAAAATCTTGATTTGAACCTGGGAAATGCTTTGAAATGTCATTTGAAAACTTAGGATTTTGAGAAAATCAGATCCTGAGAAAGACTTGGAAATTCTTGAGAAAACTGATTTTTTTTTTAAATTGAAATTGGAAAATGAATTTGAAAATAATGCAATTTGAATTATATGAATGAATGAACATGAATTTGAAAAGGGAATTTCATTGAGGAATTGAGAAATTCTTTTGAAACTTTGAGAAATGCAGTGCATTTTTGAAGTTAGCCTAAGAGTGTAGGTTGAATGTGACTGATATAAAGATCATAAATCTTGGTTTTCTTCGTATTCTGACTATGGTCATAAATACGAATCCCACCGAGTTTATAAACTCCATAAAAGCTTGTGCACGTGCCATTCGTGTAAATCATAGTGAATTTGAAATAATGTGCATGAATCATACATCACATATTAAAATTTGCATAAATTAAACTATATGCAATGCAGCCCTATTCTAAGCAGAAAAGTAACTCTTATTCCAAATATTACATTGATTTTTACATTGAATTGAATAAAATAAATAAATAAAATGGCTAAGTCTTCTTCTTTAATATTCCTGCAAAACTGGAAAACAAAGTTAGCACAAAAATGTAGGTTTTTCTGAATTTATCCGAAAATATGGAAAATTATCGGATATTATTCAGATATAAACCCATAATCATACCCCCTTTGATATAAACATGAGAAATAATGAATAAATTTTGAAAATAAACTTGAAAATTCGAAATTGTGGTCAAAATGACCAAAATACCCCTGATGACCTTGAAATCAGGGTTTTCAGAAAGAATTTTTGTAAATTTTGGAATTTTGAAAATCAAATGAAAAAAATCAAACATAATATGATGAAATATGATGATATGCATGAAATTTTGGAGAATTGGAAATTGAAATTTCGAAATTTAGGTAAAAATGACCAAAATACCCCCGATAACAAGACTATGGCCTTGAAACCAGGGTTTTCTGAAATAAATTTTGCAAAATTGAAAAATATAAATTGCAAAGGAGATTTAAATTAACCCTATAATGATTCTAAATGCTTATGTACATGATAAAAACCCTAAAATGGCGAAAATATCATAAAATATCAAATTTAACCTAATTTTCGCCTGATTTTCGCTTCTGAACTTAAAGATAAACTAACACATGGAGCAAATGAACTTGGAATTAAACCAAATTTGGCATGGACCCCTAAAATAACCCTAAAAACAGAATGGAGCTCGAAAATCTATTTTTTTTGTATTTTTAAATATAGAAATTCAAGTAAAAACCCTAAATTTTGTGATTTTTGCCTAAAATGTTGATTCTAAAGTAGATTTAGGATATCAAACTTCCATAAAAATTTCCCAAATTTTATGGGGTTATAGAGGACAGTAATTCAAGGATTTTTTCCTTTTACACTTTCTGGTTTTGACCTATGGTCGGATCTGTACCACTCCAGCAAGTCGGATCGGAATCCGGCGACTCTAGTAAATGAAGGAAACAGACAGGTTTCGGTAGAAAATGTGGAAAAAATGACAGACAGATGGGAAAATGGCTGAAATTGTGGTAAAATGTCCCTGACAAATATAGTAAGATTTTATATTTTGACACCATTGGCATTCGGGTTACGGTTTGGAAAATGCCACACTGTTATCAGAGACCTAAATCTCTGGAATTTCTGGACATTGGAATCTGTTAGACAGAAAGAGAAAATCCAGGAAAAATAATGAAACAGATCAAAAAATTCTCAAATTTTGGAAAATGACAGTAAATTATGTTAAAAAAAACTTTCATGTTGAAAGTGTTTGCAGACAGATTACAGATTGGGTGAACTTGGTGCATTAGGGTCTGTCTATACCCTGACGAAAGAAAATCGATATTTTCCCATAGGTCTGAGAAATCTGATTTTTTACAGAGATCAAAACTGCTTGGAAAAACCTAAAAATTTCCAGATCATTAGTAGATTCAATCATGAATCCACTGTGATTTTTAGGGGAAAATCCTAATTCTCCACAAGGATGAATCCGAAGGTTATTTTCTGCTAAATCAGAGATTGAAATTTTTGGAGAGTTCAAAACTTGATTCGGTTCTTGACTTTTGAAATGAAATTTATGACCTCAAACCAATCTAGAATTTTTGCAGGATATCAATAACACGCAAGAATGTCTAATACAAAATTTTTAGGATTTATCAACGAAGATTCATACATGAGATAACAACTAGACTCTATACATGAATTAAAAAAAAATGATAAAGCAATAGACATGTATTAATGAAACTAATAAAAGAAAAAAAGAAAAAAACAATAACTAATTAAGCTAAACGCCTAAGGCATATGATTTTCACTAAAATGATGATTAAAATAACATAAAATAATAATAAATAAAAAAATAAAAAAAAGGGGATATGAAATTGATTGTTGTTGGCTTTTGACATAAGAGATCTGATTCATCTTCTGAATGGATCATCTTACATGCATAGCGTTGACATGGGCGACGACCGTTTCACATCATTCAATCTTCATAAAGAAACTCGTGAATCTAGTTTTAAACTGTATTCGTGTTAGATCTATGTAAACATCATATGAAAAATTTTCATTGCACCTTGAGACAGAGTTTTTCTTTTTGCTTCTTTTTTTTTTATTTCTTACTTTACCTTGAAGGAGACTTGTTGCTGTGGCTGTCACTTTGATCGGAGAGGAGGGCTACCTTGGTGGAGATGCTGGACTGTTGAAGCAGGTGGAGATTTGTTGTTGTGGCTGTCACCTTGATCGGAGAGGAGGGCTTGTTGCTGAAGGTGTTGAAGGAGATGGGCTGAAGCAGGCAACTGCTTCCTTTTGCTGGAGATCTTGAAGGATGCAGTAGCTGTACTAGAGGTGTTGGACGCTGCAGGTGACTGTACTGGTGGAAGGAGATGGCTGGGACTAGTCAGCTACTTGGAAGAAGCTGGTTATGACTGCAACAAAAGAGAGGAAGTAACTGGATCAGCTGGAGCAAAGGGTGGCCTTTGCTGTGATGATGAAACTGTGTGAGGAAGAAGCAGCTGCCCCTTAATGTGTTGAAGATGGCTGAAGCTAATGGGAGAAGATAGGGTGATGAGAGAGAGGGAAAAAGAGAGAGAGCCGGAAGAAAGAGAGATAGGCGTTAAGAGTTGGGAGGCAGCCGTCTTTCTCTTTTTTTTTACAACTTAGGTTTTAATCACATAAAACCCTAAGTTTCTAATAGTGTGCAATGGCTTTGATTATTGACTCTACGTGAATGGCTTCAGCCATATCACCTTGGAGGAAATATGAAGGGAGTAAGGAAGAAAGGGGAAAGAAGGAAGGGAAGGAAAAGGAAAGAAGAAGGGAAAAAGGAAAAGGAAAAGAAGAAAGAAAGGAGGGGGAAAGAGGAAGCGAGAAGGGGCTGGAAAAGAAGCTTACGTAAGTGGAGAGAGGGGAAAGAAAAAGGAGGAAAAAGAAAGAAAAAGGAAGAAGAAAGAAAGAAAAGAAAGAAAGAAGGAAAGAAAAGAAAATAGAAAAAAGAAAGGAAGTGGGCTGGATTGAGGGCTAGGGTGGTTGACCCCCTTGTGGGTCCCACCTTAGGAAAAATAAAATAAGAAAATAAAATAAAAACAAAATAAAACAAACAAAAAATAAAGAAAAAGATAATTTTTTTTTCTTTTCTTATAAATTATAACAATAAAATGCAAATGGATGGGCCATCTCAGAGCGGGTCCAAATTCCACTTTTGAAATTCATTTTGACGATTAAAGGGGTAAAATAGCCTTTTCAAAAAATTTCCACACGAAACGGGCTATTTTTGGCAGTTTTTGAAACGAGCTCGGATTTTGAAGTTCAATACCTCGTTGCGAAGCAAATCCAATATAGAATTTGAAAATTTGATTTTGAAAGAAATCCAGATTGTTTTTCTTGAGAAAATATTTCCAAACGAAACAAGCTATTTTTGGCAATTTTTGAAACGAGCTCAGATTTTGAAGTTCAATACCTCGTTGCGAAGCAAATCTAGTGTAGAATTAAAAAAATTGAGTTTGAAATAAATCCAGATTATTTTTCTCAAGAAAATATTTCCAAATTTAGAATCCCGGGGGTAAAAATCTCAATTTTGGAAACCCGAGGTTTGAAATTCATTTCTGAAAACTTTTAAAACTCAATCTGGATTGAAATTTATAAAACTGGAGTTCTGGACTTCGAAAATGGAATGAAATGTGATGAAATGTTATGAAATGCTGAGAAATGATATGAAATGATGAGAAATGACATGAAAGGCTCAATCTGAATGAAGAATTTTGGATGTTAGACCCCGATTGACACTTGTACCAGTTCAAAAAGTGTTAAAATTGACAAAATTTGCAAAAATGGTTGAAGAAATGATTTTCGAGCTCTGCCAAGCTACAGTGACACTGGAAATTAGGGTTTGAACTGGATTAAACTGAAATGCTGGGTTTTAGAGTTTTAGAACTCAAATGAACTGACCAGACACTGACTCAACTGACCTTTCCGACTAAATTTTCAAGAAAAGCTGTCATTTTTAGAGAAATGGTACGGAATGGTCATTGGATTGAAGTGAATTACGGACCAGAGCTGGGTTTGAGCTAGAAAAAAAGTCAGTAATATTGACATGAACTAAAATCAAAGCTTGAACACTAGCTCAATTGACTGAACTCAGCTCAATTTTAGCTAAAAGAGCTGAAATGGACTAAAATGGGCTCTTGGACACTTAGAAATGGTTTTGAACTGAAAAGGGAGCACTCCAACTCCTGGTGAGCTCAAGCTAGACTCTGGGGAGTATGACTGACTATGAATGACTGACTCAGAGACAATTGGCTTGGATTTGAGTGAGAAATGAGCTCATTCCCGAAGAAATGATCCCATTTTGGCAGGAATGGTCAGAAATGAAAATGGTCTTCTCACTGTGAGCTCAGATGAGCTTGGAATGATTGATATTCTAAATGTTCTGAACTGACCAGTGAGCTTGGTTGACTCCGACTGACTAGGGTTCGGGATGACCTAAGGGTAAAATGGTAATTTTCCTAATGAAAATGGGTAAAATGATGATTTTCTAAAACTGACTCAGGTTTTGACTCCTACATTGTCCTAACAGGGTTGGCACTGCACGAGGAGGGTTGTTTGAGAATTGATGAGGAAATTTTGGTGTGTTTACAGATGCCCCTCTTTGCTACTAAGCCGGCTTGAAGACGAGCTTAGTGGCAAAGAAAAACACACCAAATTTGGGCTATAAAAATGCCCCAGTTAGAAGGATCTGACTGGATATGAAAATATTAGCCCTGATGAAAATGGTAGATATGAAATGGAGAATAAAGAAAAAAAAATTTACTTCAAAAGAAGTGAGATTCAGGTTTTGCCATTAACCTGGATGGGACAGGAAATACCTCGTGTAGAAACGAAGCTCAGGCTTAACCCTTAACCTGATCGGGAAATTAAATACCTCATCAAAATGAGGCTCAGGTTTGTACCCTTAACTTGACCGGGAAATGAGATACCTCATCAGAATGAGGCTCAGGTTTGTACCCTTATACTGATTGGGCAGGAAATGAAATACCTCATCAAAGGAGGCTCAGGCTTGTACCCTTATCCTGATTGGGCGGAAAATGAAATACCTCATCAAAGGAGGCTCAGGTTTGTACCCTTATCCTGATTGGGCGGAAAATGAAATACCTCATCAAAGGAGGCTCAGGTTTGTACCCTTATCCTGATTGGGCGGAAAATGAAATACCTCATCAAAGGAGGCTCAGGTTTGTACCCTTATCCTGATTGGGCAGAAAATGAAATACCTCATCAAAGGAGGCTCAGGTTTGTACCCTTATCCTGATTGGGCGGAAAATGAAATACCTCATCAAAGGAGGCTCAGGTTTGTACCCTTATCCTGATTGGGAAATGAAATACCTCATCAAAGGAGGCTCAGGTTTGTACCCTTATCCTGATTGGGCGGAAAATGAATGGAATCCTCGAAGGAAGAAACCATGATAGAACCTTCGGATCTCCGCACAATGAGTCCGATAGGGGTTTTGCAAAAGGATGAAATTGGGGTCCCTAAAGCTTGAAAAGGGGTTTGATTTTGGGCGCCTCATTGCTGAGACTAAATAACTTTTGAAATTGATGACCTTTTGCGAGAAAATTATTGGTGGCTTAACCTCAAGCCGAAATTGGACTGTCTATGGTGGGACAGTGGGGACACAGGGAAGTGTGCGAATCTGAGAGCCCATGCGCTCAAATTATACCAACAGAAGGGAAGGAATCTTGAAAACTCCCGTTATCAAGTCCTTAAAAGGGATAACAACTGATGTTAGGGTGCGCCAAAGATGAACCTCAAACTCGCGCTTCACGTCAGGTTGGCTAGAAAATATTGTCAGAATGTTTGAAAATTATTATTGATTCAAAATAATTTAAAATGATGCACATTGTTTTGAAAATAATCCCTCTTTTCTACCTGAAGTATTACCTTCGACTGGGCTTAACTCCGTAGAATCAAGATTCGAATTCAGATTTCTTGCAATTGACTTTCTTTCAAGGAAGCTATCAATTTCCTTGATATGAGCAGAAAAGAGAGTATTCTTGACATTGTGAAAGCAATTGGTGAAAGAATATTGATAATAGAATTTCACAAAATTTAAAGAGGATTCTTTGGCAAATTTGGAGGTCTGATATCTTGGGATTCTTTCCTCATGATTATCTTTCTGTCCACTTTTTTCTTTTTTGGCAGAATTGAAGCTCTCTTGGATTTTTTTGGGGATTTTATTACATCATCCTTCATTTTGGAGATGTCCTGACTTTTCTCTCTCTCTTTTTTTTTTTTTTAGAAGGGTACGTCACAAACTCCTTCATCTCAGAGATGCTCCGATCCTTCTTTTCTCTCAGGGATTATATTGACGGTTATTGGCTCTTTGGTTGAAAATCTCTTGATGATAGCAGAAATTAAATATCCTTTAGGGTTTGTCGGGAGGCCCATTGCAGTCGCCTTCATCTTGACGGTGCTCTGAACTTTCCCTGGGAGGATCCGTCACAAACTCCGCCATCTTGGAGATGATTCGAATCTTCTTTGGCCCCGGGGATCTACTCGCCTAATTCGCCTTCATCTTGACAACAGTTGAGAGATCCCTTTTGCAGATATTTAATTGCAGCTTTAGGTGATTGAGGAGATGTAGGGATTGAATGGATTTTTCTGTATCACCCAGGATATTTCGACTGCTTTATTTTCCAAGAATGATCTTTAAAAATGTGCCATTGACTGCGATCAATACCGATCACTTATGGCTTTGCAACAATATTGAATTTCCTTTGCTGGCCATATCGGGGATTTATTCTTCATCCTTTTGGTTGGCCAATAGAAAAATTTTGAATTTTGAATCCTTCTTCGCGAAAGCTTTGTCCTTTCGAAAGTAATACTGAAGGTATTCTGAAGTAATGTTTTTGTACAATAAAAATTTTGAAATCAACAAATATTTAATGACAAATTGGCTAAATATTCTTGAAATCCTTGGTGAGAGCAAGCATCTGAAGCACAACGCAACGCACCCATGACAAAAATTTTCTTCTCCTTTCCCCAAAGGAGAAGATTCAGAAATTGGAAATAGGAATTACTCCTCTCTTCCCTGAAGAGGAGGTGTTTGCAAAACAAACTTTCGAAGAGAAATTAAGCTTTCGTCAAAACTTCCTAACATTAGGCTTCTCTTATGGAAAGGGGGCCGGTAATGATGAGGTCGGTGAATCGGTCATGAAGGAACGAGTCCATCACACTCTTCCTGAAAAGAGGGTCCTTCACGATGAAATGGCCTAGTACGAAATTATGGTCACAAGGAAAGTGAACTTTCGTCGAAGCTTTCCCTGAACTAAGGGTTCCTTGTGTGAAATTGGAATTTTGTTTTGCAAACGGTTCACAAAGACACGAGTCCCTTCAAACTCTCCCTGAAAAGGGGCTAAGTGAATGAATTGGATAGCATGCGAAAAGAACGAGCTCCCTCGAACTCTCCCTATAAAAAGGGTCTCTCGCAAGAGAAATTTATTGAAATTGGTATTGGATGACCAAAAGGGTCAAATTTTGGAAATTGGAATTTTGAAATTTGATATTTGAAATTGGAAATTGGAAATTGATAATTGGAAATTGGAAATTGGAAATTGGAAATTGGAAATTGGAAATTGGAAATTGGAAATTGGAAATTGGAAATTGGAAATTGGAAATTGGAAATTGGAAATTGATTGGCTAAAAAGGTCAAAATTGTGAATTGCTTTACTGAGAATGACATGGGTTCTATAGGGATTCATCCTAAGAACGACATTGGTTCTATTGAGAACGACATTGGTTTCGCAGGGGTTCGACCTGGGTTCAATAGGGATTCAGCCTAAGAACGACATTGGTTCAATTGAGAACGACATTGGTTCACTAGGAACGACATGGGTTCGATAGGGATTCAGCCTAAGAACGACATTGGTTCAATTGAGAACGACATTGGTTCACTAGGAACAACATGGGTTCGATAGGTATTCAGCCTACGAACAACATTGGTTCAATTGAGAACGACATTGGTTCACTAGGAACAACATGGGTTCGATAGGTATTCAGCCTACGAACAACATTGGTTCAATTGAGAACGACATTGGTTCACTAGGAACGACATGGGTTCGATAGGTATTCAACCTACGAACGACATTGGTTCAATTGAGAACGACATTGGTTCACTAGGAACAACATGGGTTCGATAGGTATTCAGCCTACGAACAACATTGGTTCAATTGAGAACGACATTGGTTCACTAGGAACGACATGGGTTCGATAGGTATTCAGCCTACGAAAGACATTGGTTCAATTAAGAACGACATTGGTTCACTAGGAACGACATGAGTTCGATAGGTATTCTGTAAGACCCGCAATTTTTCAGAAAATATCTGAATAAAATTCATGAGGCATTTACCGGTAAAAATGGCATTTTCTCAGAATGCGAAACGAATCAATTCCTGCGAGCCAGTTACACTTAGTATATTCGTCGAATCGCGAATATATGCTCAAACACTCTGGAAGCCATAACTTCCTATCTGAACAAAATCAAAGGATTCCTGCGAGCCAACTTTCTTAGTGGCATCAATACGAAGATAATGGCGTACTCAGAATTTTTCGAAAAAAAATCGCCGAAAACCCGAAATTCTTGCGGGACCCACAGAAATATGGGTGAGACCCACAGAAATATTTCTCAGAAAATATTCTAGAAGATTCTAGAATATTCCAGCACCTTCCAGAGCCTTCCAGCTCCTTCCAGCACCTTCCATGGAAGGGATTTCTGAAAAGCCAAGGGGTAAAGAGGAGATTCTGAAACTTGGGGCCCAAGTTTCAGAATCTATAAATAAAGGAGCCCCCCTCTCTTTAAAAATCGCCAACCCCTCTCTCTCTCCTCCTTTTCCAAACCTCCCCTACCTAGCCTAGCCCACCTGAGCCCACCTGACCTGGTCTGAGCCTGCCTGACTTAGCCTGAGCCTGCCTGACCTGGTCCTAACCCACCTGACCTAGGTCTGAACCCACCTGACCTAGCTCAAACCCAGTTGACTTGACTTGAACCTAGTTGGGTTTGAAGTCAAAGTCAAAGTCCTTTTTGGTCCAGCTTTTGGTTTGGATTTCTGAACCCAGACTTAGCCTACTTGAGCTGAGTTCGAACCTGCTGAACCCAGTTGACTTGGATCGAACCCTGTTTGGTTCAAACCACTTAGGTTGAGTAGCTTGACCAGCTCTACCTCTTTCTCAACTAAGTCAGCTTCATCTGACTTAGTCTGACCTCTCGAAGGAAGGCTCGAAGCCAAAGAAGCAACCCGGAGCCGTTTCTTCCACGATTTGAAGTAAGTTCGCTTCATTAAACCATCTCTCTCAAGTATTTGATTGTTTGTATATAGCATATACTTTCTGAAGTAGTATCTTGCTTTAGTTCTTGGTTGAGCCCTCTAGGACACTTCGGTGTTCACGCGCTCGCCTCGTAACTATCGTCGGATATATATGTTCGAATACGCAGTATATGCGTTCTTCAAAATAGTATCTCACCCTAGTTCTTGGTTGAGCCCTCTAGGACACTTCGGTGTTCACTCGCTCGCCTCGTAACTATCGTTGGATACAGATCTAGGTGTATATCTGCTGATACTGCCGACGCGTCTTATATCGCACAGGCCATGTAATTTACCTTTGCCGTCGCGTCGTATGATGCCAAGGCTCCTGCTTTCTGCAATTAACGATTACTGCACTTCCGATTATGCATTTACTTACGCCGTCGCGTCGAACGATGTCAAGGCTCCTGCTTTCTGCAATGTATTTACTTACGCCATCGCGTCGAACGATGCCAAGGCTCCTGTTTTGTTATATATGTAGAATATTTCGTTCAGTTACACACCCTGAACAATAGTATATCCATTTCCTTTACGCCGCCGCTGTATAAAGCACAGGCTTCTGCTTATATTACATATATGGCGCGTAAGTGAGCGTTCAAATGGAGATCAACTCCAAAATCGCCCATGCGATTCCCTTACCGCTCCTCGTGCAAGATTCTGCTTGACGAATGAAGCCCCTATTGGAAAGGCTTCGCCTTTTTGGCAAAATGCTCTTTACGTAAAGACTAAATCAATTACGTATGGCCTGGCTATGGCCCAAGGTTCCTGCAACCTTGATGGATGCAAAGTACGCACAACGGTGCGCATCCATTTCCCGAGTTAAGCGTAGCGATTTCCCACCAAAGAGGGGAGATGCCGCTGAAATGGATAAAAGAAACGCACGCTTTCTCCGTAAAAGAGAGGAAGTGCTGCTGAAATTCCTGAAGGAGCTAAGAATGGCTTAGAAAGAACGTAGCAGAAGTGCTACCCAGTTATGGAACGCCTTCTACGATGTAGAAAGGTTCGTCGCACCACTGCCGGTAGAGCAGAGAAGGTGTTGACAAAATGGTTGGCAGAAGAGCTGCCAGAACCAGTTAAGTGGCACAATGATGTCCTTTGTTGGAACGATGTCAGAATGACTCGTCTCCCTGACACCTGCAAGGGCATCATACTTGTAAGAGCCGTTGCGCCAAAGTAGTGGTAGCGCCTTGACAAGGTCCTGAGCTCGTTGCGTAAAAATACGCCGAGTAGCCGATCCGTAGAGATCGAGTCATGTGCATGCTCATTAAGAACTATTAGACAACCAGACTCGTAAGGGCCGCTGAGCCGGAGTGTGTTGTTTCCACCGAAAGAAGTGAAGTGCTCGTCAAGGCCGAAGTGCCGAGAGCAGAGTTAAGCATGCATATGAATAAAACCTTTGTTCCACGGTGAAAACCGTGTGGTTGATTGGGGTGGGGTACATACTTCTCAAAGGCTGCCCTATAGGCATGCAATGTTCGTCAAGTAATTGTAAGACCGGCAGGCCCCTTTCAGAATTTCTCACCGAGGAAGACGGTGATGGCGCAATCTTGAGTGACATATATTTCACCCGAACCTGATAGAGTTCATTGATGGCCTTCGTCACTCAGAGGTATGGAGGTCGTGGTTATCCTTAAATATCTAAGGATTGAACTCAACTACTGCAGTAGCAGAATGCATTCGGATACCTAGTAAGGATCTGTTCCGGTATGCTGTACCGTCCTACTAGGGGGATGGGGTCAACAGGCCTCTGGGGTATCTAAAATACATAGAATAATCAACCCCCAGATCGTCGCGTTGTCGCCCAGATATGAGTACCCTAAGCTCAGGGGGAGGTGCAATTATCGAAACAAAGCATTAGCTTAGGTACAACGCTACTTTGAATGTATGAGTGAATGACGTTGTTGAGTCAGTCCTGCATAACCTTTGTGAAGGTGTCATGGTCGGTATACTGCTGGACCGATTGGGAAAGAACCCCATTGATATCCGTACGACTAAGTGAAGCTCGGAGAGCTATCCTTAGATTCGTAGGATACGGATGTGCCAAGCATAAAGGCTTGAGCTAGACATCCATTCGTGACTCTGAGGAAGTCAAGGCTAAGTCGTAAAGACTTAAGAGGTTATTCTAACTCACAGCCCTGAAGAGGCTTATGCGAAGTCATGACGACTTGCGTGGATGTTCAACTCATAGCCCTGATGAGGCTTTTGCGATATACGCTAAGTCATGGAGGCTTGAGCGTCGTATTACGAACTGCGACCCTGAGTGGTCTATGCATTTACTTGAGTTGAATAGATAGGTGGTTGCCTACTTACCAGACCATCAGTGGTTCTGACCCCGTTTTATGGGGATTTCAGGTGTTGAACCTGCGTGGCGATATGCGGAGCAAGGCGGCATCGAGTTCCAGGGTTGTACTGCTTCCTTTTTATTGAACATATACTGCTTTTCTAAGCAGTGATGTTGTAATAAACAAGTGGTTTTCGATAAAATGGAACACTTTGGTGGTCAATGAGTTGCTTGGCCACATACCTGCAACGTGCTCGGGGTTTTCTAAAACTGACGACTCATTATCGTCTTATTCCGCTGCTAAAAGCTTTTCTAAGTTCCGCTGCAAAGAAAAGAAAAAAAAAAAAAGAAATTCATGAAAATTTTAACTTAGCTTTGTTTTGGAAATCCGGGGCGTTACATATTCAGCCTACGAACGACATTGGTTCATTTGGAACACTATCAGTTCAATGAAGAACGACTATCAGTTCACTTGGAACACTATCCGTTCAATGAAGAACGACTATCAGTTTGCTTGAAATATTATCAGTTCAATGAAGAACGACTATCAGTTCGCTTGGAACACTATCAGTTTGATGAAGAACGACTATCAGTTCGCTTGGAACACTATCAGTTCGATGAAGAACGACTATCAGTTCACTAGGAACACTATCAGTTCAATGAAGAACGAGGACTATTATATAGACTTGGATTGCTTCTATGAACGGTTTCAGGATTATCCCCTTATCCTGAACGGGGATAGAAATTGGATGACCCGAAGGTCGAAATTGACATAATTAATATTGAACTTGAATTCTGATGAAAGGTCAGCGTGAAGACTGCACCTAAGAGATCGAATAACGCGACCAATGGGCAAGACACCAACACGAGTGTTAGATTTTTAAAGGGTACCAGTACGATCCCCTTCAGGTTAAGGGATAAACCTGAACATCCCCTTCAGGTTAAGGGATAAACCTGAACTTCCCCTTCGGGATAAACCTGAACATCCCCTTCAGGTTAAGGGATAAACCTGAACTTCCCCTTCAGGTTAAGGGATAAACCTGAATCATTTTCCATAATTCTTCAATTTCGACCTCCGGGTCATCCAATTTCCAATTTTCAAATTACCAAAATTCTCAATTTCGACCGCCAAGTCATCCAATTTCTACCGCCAAGTCATCACGGTCGCCAAACCTGTTATCATCGCAAAATTTTTTCCCCTCCCTTGCGAGAGAGAAACGAATTTCGTGAGTCAAACTCGACCAAAGTTTTGAAAATGATTTTAAAAATTTACTCGCCTCCGTTTTGAAAATTTGCGGGAAAATTCCGTGGAATGGGATCCGCTTGTCGGTACGAGGTTCAACCGTTCCTGGCGCCTTTACCAGGGGTAATTGAACCAAGGATCAATTACATGCTTTGACTTGACTCAAATATCTAAATTATGCTCTATTTTTCCTAGAATGCACAAAAAATCAGGCTTGTGCTATGGAATTTTGAAAAATGCAAGTTTGAGAAAATATGATGTTTGCTTTGGAAAATTGAAATGCATTTAGAAAAGGACTGGAAAATGCTTGAAAATGGAATTCCTCAGAAAATCATTGAATTTTATTGGAAATCAGAAATTTGCATTGGAAAGTGATTTCTCATGAAACTTGAACTTTGGAAAATCGATTTTGAAATTTGGAATTGCTTTTCTGAGAAAATGGATTTGAGAATTCTGAGAAAATCTAAGAAATTCATTGGAAAATGACTTTTGAAATGGAAAATGAATTCTCAGGAAAATTGGAAAATATGAGAAAATCGATTTCTGAAAACTTGGGATTTTGAAATTTGAGAATTTGAAAACACAGGAAAATCTTGATTTGAACTTGGGAAATGCTTTGAAATGTCATTTAAAAACTTAGGATTTTGAGAAAATCAGATCCTGAGAAAGACTTGGAAATTCTTGAGTAAACTGAATTTTTTTTTAAATTGAAATTGGAAAATGAATTTGAAAACTATGCAATTTGAATAATATGAATGAATGAATATGAATTTGAAAAGGGAATTTCATTGAGGAATTGAGAAATTCTTTTGAACTTTTGAAAAATGCAGTGCATTTTTGAAGTTAGCCTAAGTGTGTAGGCTGAATGTGGCTAATATGAAGATCATAAATCTTGGTTTTCCTCGTATTTTGACTATGGCCATAAATACGAATCCCACCGAGTTTATAAACTCCATAAAAGCTTGTGCACGTGCCATTCGTGTAAACCATAGTGAATTTGAAATAATGTGCATGAATCATACATCACATATTAAAATTTTGCAGAAATTAAACTATATGCAATGCAACCCTATTCTAAGCAGAAAAGTAACTCTTATTCCAAATTATTACATTTGAGGTTACATTGAATTGAAATAAAAAAATAAAAGCTAAGTCTTCTTCTTGAATGTTCCTGCAAAACTAGAAAACAAGGTTAGCACAAAAATGTAGGTTTTTTCTGAATTTATCCGAAAATATGGAAAATTATCGAATATTATTCAGATATAAACCCAGAATCATACCCCCTTTGATATAAACATGAGAAATAATGAATAAATTTTGAAAATAAACTTGAAAATTCGAAATTGTGGTCAAAATGACCAAAATACCCCTAATGACCTTGAAATCAGGGTTTTCAGAAAGAATTTTTGTAAATTTTGGAATTTTGAAAATCAAATGAAATAAATCAAACATAATATGATAAGATATGATGATATGCATGAAATTTTGGAGAATTAGAAATGGAAATTTCGAAATTTAGGTCAAAATGACCAAAATACCCCCAATAACAAGACTATGGCCTTGAAACCAGGATTTTCTGAAATAAATTTTGTAAAATTGAAAAATATGAAATGAAAATGACATTGAAATTAACCCTAATATGATTCTACATGCTTATGTACATGATAAAAACCCTAAAATGGCGAAAATATCATAAATATCAAATTTAACCTGATTTTCGCTTCTGAATTTAAAGATAAATTAACACATGGAGCAAATGAACTTGGAATTAAACCA
The DNA here is from genome assembly GCF_984573655.1 of Nuphar pumila. Classification (NCBI taxonomy): domain Eukaryota; kingdom Viridiplantae; phylum Streptophyta; class Magnoliopsida; order Nymphaeales; family Nymphaeaceae; genus Nuphar; species Nuphar pumila. Next base: position 48,870,473 of record NC_143265.1, on the reverse strand, counting down.
AATTTGGCATGGACACCTAAAATAACCCTAGAAACATAATGGAGCTCGAAAATCTAATTTTTTTTGTATTTTTAAATATGGAAATTCAAATAAAAACCCTAAATTTTGTGATTTTTGCCTAAAATGTTGATTCTAAAGGGGATTTAGGATATCCAATTTCCATAAAAATTTCCCAAATTTTATGGGGTGACAGAGGACAGTGATAAAAGTATTTTTTCCTTTTACACTTTCTGGTTTTGACCTATGGTCGGAGCTGTACCACTCCGGCAAGTCGGATCGGAATCCGGCGACTCTAGTAAATGAAGGAAACAGACAGGTTTCGGTATAAAATGTGGGAAAAATGGAAGACAGATGGGAAAATGGCTGAAATTATGGGAGACTGTTTCTGACAAACAGAGGAAGATTTGATCTTTTGACACCATTGGGATTCAGGTTACGGTTTGGAAAAGGCCACACTATTATCAGAGACCTAAATCTCTGGAATTTCTGGACATTGGAATCTGTTAGACAGAAAGAGAAAATCCGGGAAAAATAATGAAACAGATCCAAAAATTCCCAAATTTTGGGAAATGACAGGAAATTATGTTAGGAAAAACTTTTATGTTGAAAGTTTTTGCAGACGGATTACAGATTGTATGGACTCGGTGAATTAGGGTCTGTCTATAACCTAACAAAGGAAAATTGAGATTTTCCCAAAGAGCTGAGAAATTTGATTTTTGACAGAAATCAAAACTGCCAGGAAAATCCTAAAAATTTCCAGATCATAAGTAGATTCAATTATGAATCCAATGTGATTTTTGAATGACAATTCAAATCTTCCACAAGGGTGGTGCCGGAGGTTTTTGTCTGCTAAAGCAGAAATTGAAAATTCAGAGAAGTCCAAAATCCCAGCTTGGGATTTGATTTTTTTGATAAGGTTCCAAAACTCAAACGGATCTAAATTTCTAACATGAAATCTTGGACAAATAAACCTAACTACAAATATTTTTTTTTTGGATTTATTGAAACGAAAATCTATGTAAAATAATGACTGCAACTTATGCTGAAATTAACATCTACAAGGTTTAATACGAATCTTAAGGACATTAAATAAACTACTAATAAAATAATAAAACTAAATTAATGAGATGCCTAAAATGCATATTTAACATAAATATAATGTTTAAAATAAAGAAAAAAAAAAAAAACCGGGGATGTACGAAGTTGACTTGATATTGGCTATTAGTGAGAGATCCAGTCCATCAAAGGGATGGATCATCTCACCTATGTAGCCTTATCATAGAAAATAAGAACTTTCAACCACGCAAAACCTGTCCTAAAATCTGTGTTTTCATATGGGATTCAACATCTTAAAGGGGTAAATATTTTAGAGGAGATCGTTCAACACAAATGGGGAACATAGCCTTACCTTGCGCTCGCTTGGATTGGTAGTTGGACTTGAAGAGGCTGCGTGGGAGTTTGGAAGAGCGTTGGGGCTTGAAACGAGGGGCTGAAGGTAGCAAGCTGGAGCAATGGAGACCTGGAGTGGGAGAAGATTCTGATCGCCCAGAGGCTGTTGCTGGGCTGTGGTGAATGAGGATTGTAGCTGGATGGAGGTCCGACTGGTGGTGGCGCCTTGCTGCAAAGGAGGTGGAGCTGCCACTTGGTGGCTGCCGGCTAGAGTAGTTGATGCTACTATGGAGGAGAGGATGGTAGCAAAGGGTGATCAAGGAGCCTCTTGATGTGGCTGAAGCAAAGGGGGAGCTGGGCTTTAAGGTGGCTGAACTGGCTGGGAGGAATGGCTAGAGGAAGGAGGTCCGGCTGGTGAAGGTGGTTGTGTTGCTGTCAAAGTGTGGTTGACACAGGTGGCTGGAGAAGGCTGCTGCTGTAAAGAGCTTGAAGTTTGAAGGTGCTGCAACGATGGAAGTTGGAGCTAATGATGATAGTATGTTGCTGCTGCCTTGATTAGGGAGGAGCTTGCTGGAAGTTGAAGATGAAGCTGCTGTGCTGTGGTGAAAGATGGGCTGCATCAAGTGTAGGTGGTGCTGTCAAGGAAAGAGAGGTGGAGAAGCTGCTGTGGATGTTGCAGCAATGGTGAGGAGCTGCTACAAGGAGGATGGCTGTTGTGGCTGCAACAGCCAAGAGAGAAGGAGAGAGCTCAAGGGAGATAGAGAGAGAGAGAAAGAGAGAGACGTGAATTGAGCTTGGGAGGCCAGCCGTTCTTTTTTTTCCTTTTGTTTTTGATTGGTAACTTAGGAAAGATGATATCTTTCCCTAAGTTACCATTGATTAATGAAGAAGGCTGTGTAATGCCCAAGGCTACAGCCGTATGGCTTTGGAGGAAGAAAGGAGTAAGGAAGGGAAGAAGGAAAAGGAAAAGGAAAGAAGAGGGGAGAAAGAAAAGGAAAGAAAGGGAGGAAAAGGAGAGGGAAAGAGGAAGAGAAGGGGCTGGATAGGGTATACGTGAGTGGCTGGGAGAGGAAAGAAAGGAGGAAAGAAAGAAAGAAAGAAAAAGAAAGAAAAAGAAAGAAGAAAGAAAGAAAAGAAAGAAAAAAAAGGAAAAAGGAAAGTAAAAAAATAAAAATAAAAATAAAAATAAAAAAGAAAATGGAGGAAGAAAGGAAGGAAATGGGCTGGATTGAGGGCTAGGGTGGTCGACCCCCTTGTGGGTCCCACCTTAGGAAAATAAAATAATAAAAAAAAATAAAACAAACAAAAAAAATAAAGAAAAAGGTAATTTTTTTTTCTTTTTTTATAAATTAAAACAGAAAATGCAAATGGATGGGCCATGTCAGAGCGGGTCCAAATTCCACTTTTGAAATTCATTTTGACGATTAAAGGGGTAAAATAGTCTTTTCAGAAAATTTCTAGATGAAACGAGCTATTTTTGGCAGTTTTTGAAACGAGCTCGAATTTTGAAGTTCAATACCTCGTTGCAAAGCAAATCCAATGTAGAATTTAAAAATGTAATTTTGAAAGAAATCCAAATTTGATTTTGTTGAGAAAATGCTTCCAAATCTATTTTCAGACAAAACGAGCTATTTTTGGCAGTTTTTGAAATGAGCTCAGATTTTGAAGTTCAATAGCTCATTGCGAAGCAAATCCAGTGTAAAACTTGAAAATTTGATTTTGAAAGAAATTCATATTATTTTTCTTGAGAAAATATTTCCAAATTTAGACTCCCGGGGTGAAAATGTCAATTTTGGAAACCCGAGGTTTGAAATTGATTTCTGAAAACTTTTAAAACTCAATCTGGATTGAAATTTATAAAGCTGGAGTTCTGGACTTCGAAAATGAAATGAAATATGATGAAATGTTATGAAATGCTGAGAAATGATATGAAATGATGAGAAATGACATGAAATGCTATGCGAAATGCTAACCCTGAATGAAGAATTTTGGATGTTAGACCCCGATTGACACTTGTATCAGTTCAAAAAGTGTTAAAATTGACAAAATTTGCAAAAATGGTTGAAGAAATGATTTTCGAGCTCTGCCAAGCTAGAGTAACACTGAAAATTAGGGTTTGAGCTGGATTCAACTGAAATGAACTGGATTGAGCTGGGTTTTAGAGTTTCAGAACTCAAATGAACTCAACGGACACTGACTCAACTGACTTTTCCAACTGAATTTTCAAGAAAAGCTGCCATTTTTAGAGAAATGGTATGGAATGGTCATTGGAATGAAGTGAATTACGAACCTGAACTGGGTTTGAGCTAAAACAAAGGTCAGTAATACTGAGATGAACTAAAATCAAGTCTCAAACACTAACTCAACTGACTGAACTCGGCTCAATTTCAGCTGAAAGAGCTGAAATGGACTAAAATGGGCTCCTGAACACTTAGAAATGGTTTTGAACTGAAATTGGAGCACTTGAACTCCTGGTTAGCTCAAGTTAGACTCTGAGGAATATGACTGACTATGAATGACTGACTCGGTGGCAATTTGCTTGGATTTGAGTGAGAAATAAGCTCATTCCCGAAGAAATGATCCCATTTTGGCAGGAATGGTCAGAAATGAAAATGGTCTTCTCACTGTGAGCTCAGATGAGCTTGGAATGATTGATATTCTAAATGTTCTAAACTGACCAGTGAGCTTGGTTGACTCCGACTGACTAGGGTTCGGGATGACCTAAGGGTAAAATGGTAATTTTCCTAATGAAAATGGGTAAAATGGTGATTTTCTAAAACTGACTCGGGGTTTGACTCCTACATTGTCCTAACAGGGTTGTCACTGCACGAAGAGGGTTGTTTGAGAATGGATGAGGAAAATTTGGAGTGTTTACAGATGCCCCTCTTTGCTACTAAGCCGGCTTGAAGACGAGCTTAGTGGCAAAGAAAAACACACCAAATTTGGGCTATAAAAATGCCCCAGTTAGAAGGATCTGACTGGATATGAAAATATTAGCCCTGATGAAAATGGTAGATATGCAATGGAGAATAAAGAAGAAAACTTTTACCTCAAAAGAAGTGAGATTCAGGTTTTGCCCTTAACCTGGATGGGACGGAAAATTCCTCGTGTAGAAACGAAGCTCAGGTTTGACCCTTAAACTGACCGGGGAATGAAATACCTCATCAGAATGAGGCTCAGGTTTGTACCCTTAACCTGACAGGGAAATGAAATACCTCATCAGAATGAGGCTCAGGTTTGTACCCTTAACCTGACCGGGAAATGAAATACCTCATTAAAATGAGGCTTAGGTTTGTACCCTTAACCTGACCGGGAAATGAAATACCTCATCAAAGGAGGCTCAGGTTTGTACCCTTATCCTGATTGGGCGGAAAATGAAATACCTCATCAAAGGAGGCTCAGGTTTGTACCCTTATCCTGATTGGGCGAAAAATGAAATACCTCATCAAAGGAGGCTCAGGTTTGTACCCTTATCCTGATTGGGCGGAAAATGAAATACCTCATCAAAGAAGGCTCAGGTTTGTACCCTTATCCTGATTGGGGGGAAAATGAAATACCTCATCAAAGGAGGCTCAGGTTTGTACCCTTATCCTGATTGGGCGGAAAATGAAATACCTCATCAAAGGAGGCTCAGGTTTGTACCCTTATCCTGATTGGGCGGAAAATGAAATACCTCATCAAAGGAGGCTCAGGTTTTTACCCTTATCCTGATTGGGCGAAAAATGAAATACCTCATCAAAGGAGGCTCAGGTTTGTACCTTTATCCTGATTGGGCGGAAAATGAATGGAATCCTCGAAGGAAGAAACCATGATGGAACCTTCGGATCTCCGCACAATGAGTCCGATAGGGGTTTTGCAAAAGGATGAAATTGGGGTCCCTAAAGCTTGAAAAGGGATTTGATTTTGGGTGCCTCATTGCTGAGACTAAATAACTTTTGAAATTGATGACCTTTTGCGAGAAAATTATTGGTGGCTTAACCTCAAGCCGAAATTGGACTGTCTATGGTGGGACAGCGGGGACACAGGGAAGTGTGCGAATCTGAGAGCCCATGCGCTCAGATTATACCAACAGAAGGAAAGAAATCTTGAAAACTCCCGTTATCAAGTCCTTAAAAGGGATAACAACTGATGTCAGGGTGCGCCAAAGATGAACCTCAAACTCGCGCTTCACGTCTGGATGGCTAGAAAATATTGTCAGAATGTTTGAAAATTATTGTTGATTCAAAATAATTTAAAATGATGCACATTGTTTTGAAAATAATCCCTCTTTTCTACCTGAAGTATTACCTTCGATTGGGCTTAACTCCGTAGAATCAAGATTCGAATTCAGATTTCTTGCAATTGACTTTCTTTCAAGGAAGCTATCAATTTCCTTGATATGAGCAGAAAAGAGAGTATTCTTGACATTGTGAAAGCAATTGGTGAAAGAATATTGATAATAGAATTTCACAAAATTTAAAGAGGATTCTTTGGCAAATTTGGCGGTCTGATATCCTGGGATTCTTTCCTCATGATTATCTTTCTGTTCACTTTTTTCTTTTTTGGCAGAATTGAAGCTCTCTTGGATTTTTTTGGGGATTTTATTACATCATCCTTCATTTTGGAGATGTCCTGACTTTTCTCTCTCTCTTTTTTTTTTTTTTAGAAGGGTACGTCACAAACTCCTTCATCTCAGAGATGCTCCGATCCTTCTTTTCTCTCAGGGATTATATTGACGGTTATTGGCTCTTTGGTTAAAAATCTCTTGATGATAGCAGAAGTTAAATATCCTTTAGGGTTTGTCGGGAGGCCCATCGCAGTCGCCTTCATCTTGACGGTGCTCTGAACTTTCCCTGGAAGGATTCGTCACAAACTCCGCCATCTTGGAGATGATTCGAATCTTCTTTGGCCCCGGGGATCTACTCGCCTAATTCGCCTTCATCTTGACAACAGTTGAGAGATCCCTTTTGCAGATATTTAATTGCAGCTTTAGGTGATTGAGGAGATGTAGGGATTGAATGGATTTTTCTGTATCACCCAGGATATTTCGACTGCTTTATTTTCCAAGAATGATCTTTAAAAATGTGCCATTGACTGCGATCAATACCGATCACTTATGGCTTTGCAACAATATTGAATTTCCTTTGCTGGCCATATCGGGGATTTATTCTTCATCCTTTTGGTTGGCCAATAGAAAAATTTTGAATTTTGAATCCTTCTTCGCGAAAGCTTTGTCCTTTCGAAAGTAATACTGAAGGTATTCTGAAGTAATGTTTTTGTACAATAAAAATTTTGAAATCAACAAATATTTAATGACAAATTGGCAAAATGTTCTTGAAATCCTTGGTGAGAGCAAGCATCTGAAGCACAACGCAACGCACCCATGACAAAAATTTTCTTCTCCTTTCCCCAAAGGAGAAGATTCAGAAATTGGAAATAGGAATTACTCCTCTCTTCCCTGAAGAGGAGGTGTTTGCAAAACGAACTTTCGAAGAGAAATTAAGCTTTCGTCAAAACTTCCTAACATTAGGCTTCTCTTATGGAAAGGGGGCCGGTAATGATGAGGTCGGTGAATCGGTCATGAAGGAACGAGTCCATCACACTCTCCCTGAAAAGAGGGTCCTTCACGATGAAATGGCCTAGTACGAAATTATGGTCACAAGGAAAGCGAACTTTCGTCGAAGCTCTCCCTGAACTAAGGGTTCCTTGTGTGAAATTGGAATTTTGTTTTGCAAACGGTTCACAAAGACACGAGTCCCTTCAAACTCTCCTTGAAAAGGGGCTAAGTGAACAAATTGGATAGCATGCGAAAAGAACGAGCTCCCTCGAACTCTCCCTATAAAAAGGGTCTCTCGCAAGAGAAATTTATTGGAATTGGTATTGGATGACCAAAAGGGTCAAATTTTGGAAATTGGAATTTTGAAATTTGATATTTGAAATTGGAAATTGGAAATTGGAAATTGGAAATTGGAAATTGGAAATTGGAAATTGGAAATTGGAAATTGGAAATTGGAAATTGATTGGCTAAAAAGGTCAAAATTGTGAATTGGTTTACTGAGAATGACATGGGTTCTATAGGGATTCATCCTAAGAACGACATTGGTTCTATTGAGAACGGCATTGGTTTCGCAGGGGTTCGACCTGGGTTCAATAGGGATTCAGCCTAAGAACGACATTGGTTCAATTGAGAACGACATTGGTTCACTAGGAACAGCATGGGTTCGATAGGGATTCAGCCTAAGAACGACATTGGTTCAATTGAGAACGACATTGGTTCACTAGGAACAACATGGGTTCGATAGGTATTCAGCCTATGAACAACATTGGTTCAATTGAGAACGACATTGGTTCACTAGGAACAACATGGGTTCGATAGGTATTCAGCCTACGAACAACATTGGTTCAATTGAGAACGACATTGGTTCACTAGGAACGACATGGGTTCGATAGGTATTCAGCCTACGAACGACATTGGTTCAATTGAGAACGACATTGGTTCACTAGGAACAACATGGGTTTGATAGGTATTCAGCCTACGAACAACATTGGTTCAATTGAGAACGACATTGGTTCACTAGGAACGACATGGGTTCGATAGGTATTCAGCCTACAAACGACATTGGTTCAATTAAGAACGACATTGGTTCACTAGGAACGACATGGGTTCGATAGGTATTCAGCCTACGAACGACATTGGTTCATTTGGAACACTATCAGTTCAATGAAGAACGACTATCAGTTCACTTGGAACACTATCCGTTCAATGAAGAACGACTATCAGTTTGCTTGGAATATTATCAGTTCAATGAAGAACGACTATCAGTTCGCTTGGAACACTATCAGTTCGATGAAGAACGACTATCAGTTCGCTTGGAACACTATCAGTTCGATGAAGAACGACTATCAGTTCACTCGGAACACTATCAGTTTAATGAAGAACGAGGACTATTATATAGACTTGGATTGCTTCTATGAACGGTTTCAGGATTATCCCCTTATCCTGAACGGGGATAGAAATTGGATGACCCGAAGGTCGAAATTGACATAATTAATATTGAACTTGAATTCTGATGAAAGGTCAGCGTGAAGACTGCACCTAAGAGATCGAATAACGCGACCAATGGGCAAGACACCAACACGAGTGTTAGATTTTTAAAGGGTACCAGTACGAGCACTGGATTTTGAAAACGTACCAGTACAAGCATTATGTTTTGAAAGATTACCAGTACGAATACTGGGTTTTGGAAGATTACCAGTACGAGCGCTGGATTTTGGGAGATTACCAATACGAGCACTGGATTTTGAGAGATTACCAATACGAGCACTGGATTTAGAAGAATGTACCAGCACGAACCTTGGATTTTGAAAATCTTACCAGCATGAATACTGGATTTTTGAAAATTTACCAGCACGAACACTAGATTTAGAAAATTTTTACCAGCACGAACCTTGGATTTTGAAAATCTTTCCAGCACGAACACTGGATTTTTGAGAATTTACTAATTGATTTTGATAGAAGATTTTCAGTCTTCACCCTCACGACGACTTAGACAACTGTCGGGGTCTCAGGATTTATCCCTCAACCTGAAGGGGAAGTGAATTTGATGCAAATGAATGTAAATGGATGCAAATGAATGCATGTAAATGTAAATGAATGCAAATGTATGCAAAATGATGTAAATGAATGCACATGTATGCAAAATGAGAGATTTGTTTGATCCTGCCTGCATACATAATGTTTTGAAGACAAATTTTAAAATAATGCCCCAGTGTAACTGGGAAAGAAGGATTTGACCATTATTGAGGAAAATATATTGAGGAATTACAAAGGATGGAATAGAGGATTTAAGTATAAAAAATTTTCAAATGTTGATCATTGATGGGGTCTAATAATTCCACACCATCAGCATTGATGAGCAGATATGAATTGCAGAGTAATGCTTCCTCAACAACATAGGGACCTTCCCAATTCAGCGACCATTTGCCACCCAGACGGTGCTTGAGATAGGCCATTGATCTGAGCACTAGATCATTGACTCAAGATTTTCTTTGAATGACAAATTTTGCATATTGTTTGGCTATCCTCTGATGATATGATTGAGCGTGCTCTGTTGCTCTGAGTCTTCTTTCATTGAGCAAATCAAGTTGTACCAGTCGCTGCTGCTAATACTGATCAAGCGATAACTCCAGCAGTGATGCGAACTTCAAGGCAGGTTTCTGAATATGTAGAGGCAGTACTACTTCAGTTCCGTAGACAAGTTCTGACGGAGTAGCATTAGTTGGAGTACAAATGGTGGTTCTGTATGCCCATAATGCATCATGGATCTTCTCATGCCAATTATGGCCTGTTTCCAAGGTTCGCTCCAGGATTCGAATCAGAATCTTATTGGTGGCCTCTGCCTGACCATTCCTTTGAGGATAATAAGGAGCGGAGAAACGATGCTGAATTCTGAACTTTAAGTCAAATGTCCTCATTCTCTTATTCTTGAAATGACTCTCATTGTCTGACACGATATCGTGCGGTATGCCGAAACAACAATATTCTTGTGGATGAATAAGACCATGTGTCGACCTTCTATTATACGCAAAGTGATAGCTTCGACCCATTTAGTGAAATATTTTGTTGCGGCAAGAAAATATTTGTAGTTGTTTGAAGCAGGAGTGATGGGGCCCACAACATCAAAGGCCCACATAGAAAATAGCCATGGAGAGATGGCGATTCGCAAATATGTAGTTGGCGCATGAATAGAAGGTGCATGTATCTGGCATAGAGTACACTTCTTCACAAAATGGTAGCAATCTTGCTGCATAGTCTTCCAATAAGATCATGCCTGAATGATTTGCTTGATAAGAGTTTGGTAGCCGATGAGTCTACTGCAAATGCCTTCGTGTACCTCCTGGACAACTTCTTTGGCTTCATCTTCGTCTAGGCATCTGAAATATTTAGAACTGAATCCACGATGATAGAGGACATCGGCAATAATAAAATATCGGGCAGACACATGCCAAATCGCTCGTTACTCTTACCAGTGATATTCTAAGAGAAGGAGACAGATGTCTTCTTTTTTGATGGGAGCCTTTCTGAAACAGTCCTTAGCTTGCTCAGACATCATCCTAATCATCATTTTCTTGAACATCTGATATGTAGTAGGATCAATGTCATCCCTATCATTCAAACTCTGTCTTCTGGCAGATCTTGGAGAATCCATTTCTTCTTGCCTGCTTCTAAAATCACTGATGCCCTGATACAGTGGTGTCTTCTTGCTTGATCTGATCTGAACCACTTGGGAATACTGATGCTCTTTGTAGAATACAACAACAACAACAACAACAACTACGCCTTCATCCCAAAACAATTGGGGTCAGCGATATGAACCAAAAAAGAAATTCATTTTGGGTCTTCCACATGAATCCTTTTCCTCCAATCATTTCTATCCAACGCCATGTCCTCGGTGAGGTTCAAAGCATTCATATCCTTTCCTATCATCTTCATCCAAGTCTTCCTAGGCCTACCCCGACCTCTTTTAACTAATATATTTTCCCATTTCTCCAACCTTCTAACTGGAGCATCATTAGGCCTTCGCCGAATATGTCCAAACCACCGTAAACGATTCTCTCGCATCTTATTTTCAATGGGTGCAACACCTACCTTCTTACGTATCTCTTCGTTCCGAATCTTATCTTTTATTGTATTTCCACACATCCATCTAAGCATCCGCATCTCAGCTACACTCATTTTTTGAATATGATGTCTCTTGGCAGCCCAACATTCCGTACCATATAGTAAAGCGGGTCTAATAGTCATCCTATAAAACTTTCCCTTCAACCGCAATGGCATTCTACGATCGCACAGCACTCCAGTAGCACTTTTCCATTTCATCCACCCAACCTTTATCCTATGATTAAATTTCGATGATGAAGATTCAAGATATAAATGAATATAGTAAAAATATTTGATGAGAATTTGATAGATAATTGAAAGAACATCCCATTACTAGGGATTGGGTCGCCGCTGGAGTCACGACAATTATGTTGTCATTCTTTGCAAGGAGAACGAACAACTGCAAATATGCCTTGTCACCTAGGCGAGGTTATCAAACCATGATAGAATGAAAATTGAAGGATTTTTTTTTCTTTATTGAAGGAAAAATATGATTGCATCAATAGTGGACTTGAGAAAGAGGGAGTATATAGACAGTCTGTCACCACTCTTAATGATCAACAGAGACACGAGGACCAAGGAAAAGAGTGAGAATGATGAAAGAATCCCAGCCATATATGGCAGAATGGTATGTTTCAGACCATTGTGCTAATGTAAGGTCAAACTTTGGCATAACCCCTGATAGTAGCCGAGCTTCTACGCGCTTTTGTCTCTGAGAGAATTGTCTGATGCATCACTCTGGATAGTAGTAGGTACAGGAAAATGGGCCAAGTAGCTTGAATCTCTTGCCATATGCATAGGTGTATCTGGGAGGTGATAATTCTTGATCAAAGTAGTCCCACACCACTTCTTCTTCCTACAGATAATCGATCATGAATCGGTACCGCGCAATTGGAAGAAGTTCCTTGCCATTGTATCTGAACAAACTAGCTCTAGTCGGCACATGCTGAAGGAACCAAGACTGAAGAGCATAGGTACATCCCTCGACTAGGATGGACTCTCCAAGTGTGAAGCGGGTCAGTCCTCTGTATAGAAAAGCAAGCGCGGCCATGGCTATCAAGAGATGGCTGGTCTGTCGACTTCCCCATCTTCTCAAAAACTACACTATTCTGACATCTACATAATTCTGTCCATCTGGAAAGAAAGCAAGTCCCACAGTACACAAAACCATCGCATGTTGAATTCTCTCTTGAGCTGTCCTGAACAACGACCTGACTTCTGCGAATTCTCCATACTGCCGGTAGATCTCGATTAGGCTCACATACTCATTCCCGTTTTCTTCAATCAGTGGCCAAGACTTGCCCCCTGTCATGCGAGCTACGACATCTTTGGGGTCCAGACCCTTGACATTGATCAGAAATTGCTGCTCTAATGGATCTCCAGGCTGACCGACTGGCTCAGGCAGTCCCATAATCTCTGAAAATTCATCCATCAATAGTGTTATCTCGCCCCACGGGAACCAGAACGTGCAAGTGCGCGGATTCCACCGCTCTGCCAGTGCATGAATCAGATTGCCGTTGACTGTCAACTTTCCCACTGCAGATGCCAATTCCAACCCGCAATCGCTCAAGTGGTCCGGAAACATACGAGAGAAGTTTTTGAACCAGACATAGTACCACCGGGGGAAGAAGGGTCCGGTGCTAAGAGATCGATGCTCAGGAAGACTTTGTCGCACCTCGTAGGAGATGTGACCCTCAGGAAAAACAGAATCGAACCGACTGGATGCCATTGGACTGAAAGACAAGAAGACTGGAATTAGACTTTGGAAAAATACAAGAATTTTGAAAATTGCAGACAGGATAAAATGAAAGCTGGAAATTCGAAGTCCAGAGGAATGAAAGAATGGAAAATCTCCTGGAGTTTTGAAGAAAAGGTGGATAATTTGAAAAAAAATCGTCTAGGTTTTTTGAGAAAAAGGAGATATTTTATAAAAGATGAAAAATGTGGTATTTTGGAAAATTGTTTGGTATTTTGGAAAAATTGGGAAAAATATAAGAAAATAAGGCGAAAATGAATATCATACATTCAATTACAAACAATTATGCACATACAACATTTCCTAAGAAGCTGACTCTAAATGCATCGATTTTGAAAGAGCTTTAGGACCCTAATCCTGACTCTAGGCTCAGATCAACTGTGTCCAATCATGCTATGCCGATATACTCGAGCCGAGGCTCGATGTACGTGGCATAAAACTCATCTCCGGGTCTAGGCTTGTGTTTTCCCAACATCCTTGAGTGCCTGCCGATATACGTTGGACTATGGCCCTTGGTACGTGGCAGGGGGGCGTTAGCCCAAATAAGTGGCCCAGTTGTGAGGCTCTGTCCCGAACTATGGTTCTGGAAGAGAGCCCAGCAACGTGAAGACCGGGTAGACATAGGTGGGGTGGTTTTTGAAATATGATCACATGCAGGCAAACAGAGGGCTCTAAGTCCTAAAGAGATAGAATTTTGAAATTTTTTGAAGAAGCAAACATTGTTTTCATACAAGTCCTAGATTGAGGAGTGTTGTATTTCAGACCTAAGTCTAAGTGAGCATGCATAATTCTCCTCAATATGGTCCTATCAAACCATGCCTAGTCTATATGCAATCCATGTCAGCTGGGTTCAAGTCTAGGCTCCTAGGTTCACATGATATCAGAAATTAAAAGCTGACAGTTCAAAGAGCATGATTTTGATAATTGAGCTAAGTCAAAGCACATAATTGATCAGACGAAGACAGGTCCCATCACGGTCGCCAAACCTGTTATCATCGCAAAATTTTTCCCCTCCCTTGCGAGAGAGAAACGAATTTCGCGAGTCAAACTCGACCAAAGTTTTAAAAATGATTTTAAAAATTTACTCGCCTCCGTTTTGAAAATTTGCGGGAAAATTCCGTGGAATGGGATCCGCCTGTCGGTACGAGGTTCAACCGTTCCTGGCGCCTTTACCAGGGGTAATTGAACCAAGGATCAATTACATGCTTTAACTTGACTCAAATATCTAAATTATGCTCTATTTTTCCTAAAATGCACAAAGAATCAGACTTGTGCTATGAAATTTTGAAAATAATGCAATGTTTGAGAAAAAAATGATGTTTACTTTGGAAAGTTTGACATATGCTTGAAAATTGATAGGAAAAGTGCTTGAAAATTAAATTCCTGGGAAAATCATTGAACTTCATTGAAAGTCAGAAATTTGCATTGTAAAATGATTTCTCAGGAAAATTTGAACTTTGGAAAATCGATTTTGAAATTTGGAATTGCTTTTCTGAGAAAATGGATTTGAGAATTCTATGAAAATCTAAGAAATTTATTGGAAAAGGATTTTTGAAATGGAAAATGGATTCTCAGGAAAACTGGAAAATATGAGAAAATCGATTTCTGAAAACTTCGGATTTTGAAATTTGAGAATTTGAAAACATAGGAAAATCTTGATTTGAACCTGGGAAATGCTTTGAAATGTCATTTGAAAACTTAGGATTTTGAGAAAATCAGATCCTGAGAAAGACTTGGAAATTCTTGAGAAAACTGATTTTTTTTTAAATTGAAATTGGAAAATGAATTTGAAAATAATGCAATTTGAATTATATGAATGAATGAACATGAATTTGAAAAGGGAATTTCATTGAGGAATTGAGAAATTCTTTTGAAACTTTGAGAAATGCAGTGCATTTTTTAAGTTAGCCTAAGAGTGTAGGCTGAATGTGACTGATATAAAGATCATAAATCTTGGTTTTCTTCGTATTCTGACTATGGCCATAAATACGAATCCCACCGAGTTTATAAACTCCATAAAAGCTTGTGCACGTGCCATTCGTGTAAATCATAGTGAATTTGAAATAATGTGCATGAATCATACATCACATATTAAAATTTGCATAAATTAAACTATATGCAATGCAGCCCTATTCTAAGCAGAAAAAGTAACTCTTATTCCAAATATTACATTGATTTTTACATTGAATTAAATAAAATAAATAAATAAAATGGCTAAGTCTTCTTCTTTAATATTCCTGCAAAACTGGAAAACAAAGTTAGCACAAAAATGTAGGTTTTTCTGAATTTTTCCGAAAATATGGAAAATTATCGGATATTATTCAGATATAAACCCATAATCATACCCCCTTTGATATAAACATGAGAAATAATGAATAAATTTTGAAAATAAACTTGAAAATTCGAAATTGTGGTCAAAATGACCAAAATACCCCTGATGACCTTGAAATCAGGGTTTTCAGAAAGAATTTTTGTAAATTTTGGAATTTTGAAAATCAAATGAAATAAATCAAACATAATATGATGAAATATGATGATATGCATGAAATTTTGGAGAATTGGAAATTGAAATTTCGAAATTTAGGTAAAAATGACCAAAATACCCCCGATAACAAGACTATGGCCTTGAAACCAGGGTTTTCTGAAATAAATTTTGCAAAATTGAAAAATATAAATTGCAAAGGAGATTTAAATTAACCCTATAATGATTCTAAATGCTTATGTACATGATAAAAACCCTAAAATGGCGAAAATATCATAAAATATCAAATTTAACCTGATTTTCGCTTGATTTTTGCTTCTGAACTTAAAGATAAACTAACACATGGAGCAAATGAACTTGGAATTAAACCAAATTTGGCATGGACCCCTAAAATAACCCTAAAAACAGAATGGAGCTCGAAAATCTATTTTTTTTGTATTTTTAAATATAGAAATTCAAGTAAAAACCCTAAATTTTGTGATTTTTGCCTAAAATGTTGATTCTAAAGGAGATTTAGGATATCAAACTTCCATAAAAATTTCCCAAATTTTATGGGGTGATAGAGGACAGTAATTCAAGGATTTTTTCCTTTTACACTTTCTGGTTTTGACCTATGGTCGGATCTGTACCACTCCGGCAAGTCGGATCGGAATCCGGTGACTCTAGTAAATGAAGGAAACAGACAGGTTTCGGTAGAAAATGTGGGAAAAATGACAGACAGATGAGAAAATGACTGAAATTGTGGTAAAATGTCCCTGACAAACATAGGAATATTTGATCTTTTGACACTATTGGCATTCGGGTTACGGTTTGGAAAATGCCACACTGTTATCAGAGACCTAAATCTCTGGAATTTCTGGACATTGGAATCTGTTAGACAGAAAGAGAAAATCCGGGAAAAATAATGAAACAGATCAAAAAAATTTCAAATTTTGGAAAATGACAGGAAATTATGTTAGGAAAAACTTTCATGTTGAAAGTGTTTGCATAAGGATTACAGATTGGGTGAACTTGGTGCATTAGGGTCTGTCTATACCCTGACGAAAGAAAATCGATATTTTCCCAGGGGTCTGAGAAATCCGATTTTTTACAGAGATCAAAACTGCTTGGAAAAACCTAAAAATTTCCAGATCATTAGTAGATTCAATCATGAATCCACTGTGATTTTTAGGGGAAAATACGAATTCTCCACAAGGATGAATCCGAAGGTTATTTTCTGCTAAATCAGAGATTGAAATTTTTGGAGAGTTCAAAACTTGATTCGGTTCTTGACTTTTGAAATGAAATTTCTGACCTCAAACCAATCTAGAATTTTTGCAGGATATCAATAACACGCAAGAATGTCTAATACAAAATTTTTAGGATTTATCAACAAAGATTCATACATGAGATAACAACTAGACTCTATACATGAATTAAAAAAAAAATGATAAAGCAATAGACATGTATTAATGAAACTAATAAAAGAAAAAAAGAAAAAAACAATAACTAATTAAGCTAAACGCCTAAGGCATATGATTTTCACTAAAATGATGATTAAAATAACATAAAATAATAATAAATAAAAAAATAAAAAAAAGGGGATATGAAATTGATTGTTGTTGGCTTTTGACATAAGAGATCTGATTCATCTTCCGAATGGATCATCTTACATGCATAGCGTTGACATGGGCGACGACCGTTTCACATCATTCAATCTTCATAAAGAAACTCGTGAATCCAGTTTTAAACTGTATTCGTGTTAGATCTATGTAAACATCATATGAAAAATTTTCATTGCACCTTGAGACAGAGTTTTTCTTTTTGCTTCTTTTTTTTTATTTCTTACTTTACCTTGAAGGAGACTTGTTGCTGTGGCTGTCACTTTGATCGGAGAGGAGGGCTACCTTGGTGGAGATGCTGGACTGTTGAAGCAGGTGGAGATTTGTTGTTGTGGCTGTCACCTTGATCGGAGAGGAGGGCTTGTTGCTGAAGGTGTTGAAGGAGATGGGCTGAAGCAGGCAACTGCTTCCTTTTGCTGGAGATCTTGAAGGATGCAGTAGCTGTACTAGAGGTGTTGGACGCTGCAGGTGACTGTACTGGTGGAAGGAGATGGCTGGGACTAGTCAGCTACTTGGAAGAAGCTGGTTATGACTGCAACAAAAGAGAGGAAGTAACTGGATCGGCTGGAGCAAAGGGTGGCCTTTGCTGTGATGATGAAACTGTGTGAGGAAGAAGCAGCTGCCCCTTGATGTGTTGAAGATGGCTGAAGCTAATGGGAGAAGATAGGGTGATGAGAGAGAGGGAAAAAGAGAGAGAGCCGGAAGAAAGAGAGATAGGCGTTAAGAGTTGGGAGGCAGCCGTCTTTCTCTTTTTTTTTACAACTTAGGTTTTAATCACATAAAACCCTAAGTTTCTAATAGTGTGCAATGGCTTTGATTATTGACTCTACGTGAATGGCTTCAGCCATATCACCTTGGAGGAAATATGAAGGGAGTAAGGAAGAAAGGGGAAAGAAGGAAGGGAAGGAAAAGGAAAGAAGAAGGGAAAAAGGAAAAGGAAAAGAAGAAAGAAAGGAGGGGGAAAGAGGAAGAGAGAAGGGGCTGGAAAAGAAGCTTACGTAAGTGGAGAGAGGGGAAAGAAAAAGGAGGAAAAAGAAAGAAAAAGGAAGAAGAAAGAAAGAAAAGAAAGAAAGAAGGAAAGAAAAGAAAATAGAAAAAAGAAAGGAAGTGGGCTGGATTGAGGGCTAGAGTGGTTGACCCCCTTGTGGGTCCCACCTTAGGAAAAATAAAATAAGAAAATAAAATAAAAACAAAATAAAACAAACAAAAAATAAAGAAAAAGATAATTTTTTTTTCTTTTCTTATAAATTAAAACAATAAAATGCAAATGGATGGGCCATCTCAGAGCGGGTCCAAATTCCACTTTTGAAATTCATTTTGACGATTAAAGGGGTAAAATAGCCTTTTCAAAAAATTTCCACACGAAACGGGCTATTTTTGGCAGTTTTTGAAACGAGCTCGGATTTTGAAGTTCAATACCTCGTTGCGAAGCAAATCCAATATAGAATTTGAAAATTTGTTTTTGAAAGAAATCCAGATTGTTTTTCTTGAGAAAATATTTCCAAACGAAACGAGCTATTTTTGGCAATTTTTGAAACGAGCTCAGATTTTGAAGTTCAATACCTCGTTGCGAAGCAAATCTAGTGTAGAATTAAAAAAGTTGAGTTTGAAATAAATCCAGATTATTTTTCTCAAGAAAATATTTCCAAATTTAGAATCCTGGGGGTAAAAATCTCAATTTTGGAAACCCGAGGTTTGAAATTGATTTATGAAAACTTTTAAAACTCAATCTGGATTGAAATTTATAAAACTGAAGTTCTGGACTTCGAAAATGGAATGAAATGTGATGAAATGTTATGAAATGCTGAGAAATGATATGAAATGATGAGAAATGACATGAAAGGCTATGCGAAATGCTAACCCTGAATGAAGAATTTTGGATGTTAGACCCCGATTGACACTTGTACCAGTTCAAAAAGTGTTAAAATTGACAAAATTTGCAAAAATGGTTGAAGAAATGATTTTCGAGCTCTGCCAAGCTAGAGTGACACTGGAAATTAGGGTTTGAACTGGATTAAACTGAAATGAACTGGACTGAGCTAGGTTTTAGAGTTTTAGAACTCAAATGAACTGACCAGACACTGACTCAACTGACCTTTCCGACTAAATTTTCAAGAAAAGCTGTCATTTTTAGAGAAATGGTACGGAATGGTCATTGGATTGAAGTGAATTACGGACCAGAGCTAGGTTTGAGCTAGAAAAAAAGTCAGTAATACTGACATGAACTAAAATCAAAGCTTGAACACTAGCTCAATTGACTGAACTCAGCTCAATTTTAGCTAAAAGAGCTGAAATGGACTAAAATGGGCTCTTGGACACTTAGAAATGGTTTTGAACTGAAAAGGGAGCACTCCAACTCCTGGTGAGCTCAAGCTAGACTCTGGGGAGTATGACTGACTATGAATGACTGACTCAGAGGCAATTGGCTTGGATTTGAGTGAGAAATGAGCTCATTCCTGAAGAAATGATCCCATTTTGGAAGGAATGGTCAGAAATGAAAATGGTCTTCTCACTGTGAGCTCAGATGAGCTTGGAATGATTGATATTCTAAATGTTCTGAACTGACCAGTGAGCTTGGTTGACTCCGACTGACTAGGGTTCGGGATGACCTAAGGGTAAAATGGTAATTTTCCTAATGAAAATGGGTAAAATGGTGATTTTCTAAAACTGACTCGGGGTTTGACTCCTACATTGTCCTAACAGGGTTGGCACTGCACGAGGAGGGTTGTTTGAGAATTGATGAGGAAAATTTGGGGTGTTTACACCCCCCTGCCACGTACCAAGGGCCATAGTCCAACGTATATCGGCAGGTGCTCAAGGATGTTGGAAAAACACAAGCCTAGAACCGGAGATGAACTTTTATGCCACGTACATTGAGCCTCGGTTCGAGTATATCGGCATAGCATGATTGGACACAGCTGATCTGAGCCTAGAGTCAGGATTAGAGTCCTAAAGCTCTTTCAAAATTGATGCATTTAGAGTCAGCTTTTTAGGGAATGTTGTATGTGCATAATTGTTTGTGATTGAATATATGATATTCATTTTCATCTTATTTTCTTATATTTTTCCCAATTTTCCAAAATATCAGACAATTTTCCAAAAATACCTCATTTTCCATCTTTTGTGAAATATCTCCTTTTTCTCAAAAAAAAACCTGAATGATTTTTATTCAAATTATCCACCTTTTCTTCAAAACTCCAGGAGATTTTTCATTCTTTCGTTCCTCTAGACTTCAAATTTTTAGCTTTTTATCCTGCCTGCAATTTTCAAAATTCTTGTATTTTTCCAATGTCTAATTCCAATATTCCTATATTTCAGTCCAATGGCATCCAGTCAACTTGATTCTGTTTTTCCTGAGGGTCACATCTCCTATGAGGTGCGTGTGATCATCGCAAAATTTTTCCTCTCGTAATATTCTCTCTCTTCCTTCTCTTTTCCTTTCCAACCTCTTATTTTCCTCCTTTTTGAAGGGAGAAAGATAAAAGACAGAAAGAAAAGAGAGAAGAGGAAAAGAAGAGAAAAGAAGGAGAAGAACTCTTTTGCGGGTCTCACTTGACCTTAATTTTGAAAATATTTTGAAATAACTCGCCTCCGTTTTGAAATATTTGCGGAAAAACTGGAGAGACGGGATTCGCTCGTCGGTACGAGGTTCGACCGTTCCTGGTGCCTTTACCAGGGGTAATCGAACCAAGGGTCGAATTAATACCTTTTGCTTTGCTAAGAAATTATTCTAAGTCTAAATGCACAAAGAATCATGCTTGTGCAAATGTATGCTCTTTTTGGAAATGTTTTGAAAAATTCCCAAGTGAATCTGATAAAGTAAAGAAATGATTTCTAACTTAGAACTTAAGATTAAAGTTCTAAGTCTTTAGAATAATCATGAGCTTGGGAAAATAAATCTGGATTTTTGAAAAATGATTTTGAAGTTTTGAGGTAAAAGGAATTTTCAAAGTCATAAATGGACTTTGAATCAAAATAGGAATGAAAATAGAATTGAATCCGAAGAAAGATAGTATTGGGAAATCTGAATATAATTGGAACATGGATAGAATTGATTTGAAATTTCAAGATGAAATCTGAATCCAAGATCTGGATTCTGAACAGAGTTCAAAGTTGAGTTTTGAATTTAAGATGAGAACTTGATTTGAAATCTGGAATGAAATGGAATTGGTTTTGGAATTTAAGGTGGGATCTGGATTTGGAATTTTGAGGGGAATTGGGTTCAAGACTTGGAATCCAAGATGGTATTTGGATCTGAAATCTGAAATCCAAGATAGAGCTGAACTCTGGATCTTAAGATGGAATTGAATCTGAGGTCCAAAGTAGAATTGGATTCTGAATCCTAGAATGGATTTGGATCTGAAGTCTGAGATCCAATGTAGAATTAGGTTCTGGATCCTAAGAATTGGAATTTAGATCTGAATCTGAGACCCAAAGTAGAATTGGGTTCTAGATCTTAGAATGGATTTGGATCTAAAGTCTTAGATCCACAGTAGAATTGGTTCTGGATCCTAAGATGGATTTGGATCTGAAGCCTGAGATCCAATGTAGAATTGGGTTCTGGATCCTAGAATGGATTTGATCCAAGGTTTGGAATCCAAGATGAAATGTGGATCTGAGGTCTAAGATCCAAAGGGGAAGTTGGATTCATACTTGGAAATCTGGATCCAAGTTGAGATTTAACTTTGGGTTTGGGCTTTGAAAGTCCAAATGGGACTTTTGAATATGGATCTGGGTTTTTGAAAACCCAGATTGAATTTAAAATTTAGGAAAGGTCAAGTTTTTGAGATTCAGCATCAATCTCAAACTGTGGTTTTTGAATTTTGAAGATAAGAAGATGAACTTGATTTTGAGAATGAATCAAGAATTTCAAAGTTTAAATGGAACTTTGAAATTGAATTTTTGAATTGAATTACAATTTTTGGAGTTTTAATAAAATGGTTTCAAAGTCAAATTGGACTTTGAAATTGAGGTAGAATTGGAATAGGAAAGATGTTAAAAAAAAATCACTTGGGTTTTTGAAAAAGAGTTTTTTTTTTTTTTTGAAAACATGATGTAATTCTATTCTAAATGATGAATGAATTTTAAATAACTTTGAAATTGGATTTGAAAAGCTATTCCATTCCTCAGATGAATTAAAATAAGATTGAAGATATAATACATCCTTAACTATGGTCATTGAATGTATTATATAGTAATCTATATTTAAATTCAAGAGAAGAATGAAATACATTTTTGTGCTTTTATAGAATTTAAAATGAAATGAACCCTCAATATACCCTGACTATGGCCATTGGTATATATTTTGAGTTAATTTTAAGTTAAATTCTGATAAAAGAAGAAAATATTTTGGAAAAATATGATGAATTTTGAAAATGGATCCAGTGTGGATCCAGTGTTATTTTGTAAAAGATAAAAATGCTAAGTTATGTCCACACCCTGACTATGGCCATTGATGTGGATCATCAACTTAGTATTTATTATCTCTTACGAAATGGTGCATGTGCCATTCGTGCTTCACCATTGTAAGAATTTTGAGAAATAAAGGCAAAAATGCATGAAAACAAACAATTCATGATATTTTATAATGCTCATTCATTCTACCTAAAGCAGCAAATGTAAATTCTCATCCAAATCTAACTATTACAATAGATAAAATCAAATGTACAACCCCAAGTAATGATATCTTTTCCATATTTCCTGAAAAAACAACCAGGTTAGTAATGAAAAGAGAAGGAAGATCATATATATATGAAAATCAAATGATGAAAATATATGTATGGTTAAAAGGATGGAAAATGGCACATATATGTAAATACATACGTACATATACATATGGGTGTATATACGTATAGGTAGATATATGTATATTAATAATTTGGAAAATATATAGAGGTATACATGGATATATATGTATATATATATATATATATATATATATATATATACATAATTATACACATATACATATGGATATGGACATATATATACATTTGTACATGGATATAGAACATCACATGAGAAGTCACATGTGAAAAAGGGATTCAGAATTTTGCCTTGGAAGTAAATGAGAAAATGTATTTTTACACAGTTTGTTTACTGTGTGGTGAATGGCATACTGTGCACACACACAGTGGTTCAGCAAAAATTTAGCAAATGTGCAAGCATTAGAGAAGGGGCCTGGGCCTCGGTGGTGGATGTATGAATCATAGCAGTGCATGGGCACTGTTATAGATATGCAAATAGTTGCAACAGTGCTGAGACTATGTGATGGCTGTGGAGGTGCGGGTAATGTTGGAGTATATGAATGTGAAGGCTACAGATAATGGCTGAAGGTTGGGTATAGCCACAGTTGGCTATCCCGAGTTTGACTCTCTAATCAACAAACTAGAAGGCATTACAAACAAAAAACCTCCCTGCGCTTGAGGCCTGCCTTAATAAAGGATTACCTTTCTTGCAAGATGGACTAACAAATGCTGTGTCACAACTCTGGGCGTCATCAGCAGGAATCCAGCAACAAAACGATGGCTAAGAACAAACAGACTCAATCCTGGCAAGACTGTTGAAAATCCATGAATCCACGCAGGACTAACTGCAACCCCAGGTGGGCCTCTTGAACTCAGAAAACAAGGGAAAAGATATGCAGAAATGCTGAACAGGAAGGTGGTAATTTGTGCGTAAAGAATGCAATAGTGCTGTAAATGTGCTGTGAAAGGTGATTTTCTGTAAAGTAATGGTATTCAGGGTAATGGACTACAGATAAACAGTCTCATAAGAAAGAAAAGTTGTCTAATAGCAAGTATACGACGTGGACTGGATGTTTACGAAATGATGAGCAAATGGCTTTTATAGTTGAAATCATAGATTGTGAATCTTTTAATGTTAAGGAAACAACTATCTCAAAATCTGAATGCAAAACTACACAGATAAAAATATTCTGACATACCTGGGCGCAGTTGATAGGGGAAAGGGTCTACCTTCTAGAATCCGATATATGAATATATGCACATAGCCAGACACAATGATAATTGAGACAAGGCCTCTAACATCTGTTCAGCAAATTGGACTTTTCACAACTTCCAACCCTGATAAGCAAGAGAAGGAAACAACGCCTTTCTGCCATCGATGGAATCCCTTCAAGAGATACTAATGCTACCTCAAAGCACAATATGGTTGATCACCTCTGTTGGACTTTCAGCATAAAAACTACCAGAATTGAGCATATCAAACCCAATGGAAATTACTGATAAAATCAGTATGAATATAATTGAATGAGAGCATACACCTTTCCGAAAAGGTTTATAAGATTATTCAAAATCAAATGCCCAACCGATGATGCTTATATTTATCCTTTGCTAAGGTCAGAGGTCATCATGATCAATCTTCTGAGTTACAGCAATTTGAATGGCCATATGAGCTATGTTTGCCATTAACACATAGCTTTTTGATCAAGATATTTATTGACAGGAATACTAAAAGCAACTTAAGAGAAGATTCAGGGGAGATTAATTTGAGCAATTTGCTTCATGTCAAGAATGCACTATGTATATGAGAGAATCATACTCACCACTTTCGAATATTGAACACTCTATCCTCTCTTTTGACCAATGTATCCATAGTAGGAATGATTTCCAGCATCTTTAAACCTTTTGGGTTAAAGGACTGCAAGAGAATCATACAAAAAATTATCAAATATTCCCAGTAAGAGAGGTCAAAAAGTTCAACCTCTGCTATTGACGAGGAACACCACCTGCATATATTTTAACCATTTGTACAGATCGAGCAGTAAGTCACCTGAGTAAACCGAGTTGAACTTACCCACTGAAAGTTGATTCCTCAAGGTTTTTGGCAAATTACCAACAATGATATACATAAGCACCCAGATGTGAAGCAATGGTTTGATAAAAAAAAAAAAAGTAACTATGGCCGGTTTAAACATGGTTTTATGCAAATGAAACCTGATGGATGGAAAATTGATATTGTGCCATAAAGAAGAAGCAGGTACACCAGTGATATACAGACGATAAATTAGAAGAAAGAAACATCAATTCACAATAAGTAGGTGCAAATTAATACGAAATTGATGTAATGGGGTCATATAACTGTCATGAGAAACATTAAAAGGAACAAAGTCACATTACCTGTGGGCATGTACATATACCCTTTCAATAGAATGCATTGGCTTAATATCCTTGTCCATGATAACATACAAAATTTAATGTGTTTGTTAGATCTACTGTAGCTTTTACTATAGTGGAAGAAAAAAAAAACTTTGTAGCTCAAATCGGTGGCAACCTGTAGCTGCTGTCCAAGAAGAAATGTCACCACCTAAATGACCATGAACTGATATATGAGAAATATATTAACTATTCTTATCCATGTCGAGCAGCAAGCAGCAAGCAGCAAGCAGATGGTCTCATTGTTTATGATGATTTTTTTTTATGAGGTGTGAACCCCAGTGGTCAAGGTGCATATGATACGGCCGGGGTTTGATTCACAAAGCATTATCATAAGTATGAATTAGCATCACAAGCAACTTCAACTAAGTACAGTAACATCCTTACCGTGAAGTCCTTCAAAGACCCAAAGATTACAAAAGTAACATTCAGGTTTGGAAGAGCATCAAACTGTCCGGCCCTCAAAATTCCATAGGTAACTGCAGGGTGGAAGATGCTTTTACAATATTCTGACTATCACAAATGCTAAAATTAAAGGGCTCAAAACACAGAACAGTAGGCAATATGGTAAATCAGAATGAACATCAAATAATATCTATTGCAACAATGAAATCACGCTAATGGAATGAGATATCTTGATTAATAAAAGCAGTAAAAAGGCAACATGAATCGGAATACCAGCATAACATTGAAAATCGGAAGAAATCAGAAGATGAAGTTATCTATAGATGAGAATATACAGATTGATGATTAAATAACCATAATGAATTGTAAAATATTAAATAAAAGCAAATAACGAAATCAAAATTTGTAGGAACTTGAATGTTCCATTGATGTTTGCATAGGGTGGGTCGATCCTGCTATAGGCAGGTCGATCCCACCAATTTGCCTTACAAAGAAAAGAAAATGAAAACCCAAAAGAAAACCAGACGATGCTGTAAAGGGGAAAGAGGATTTCTAAGATCAAAGATACAGGAGTCACTTACCTGTAATTGCGGGTGTCTCATAGTCGGCTTCAGTCACTTAAAAGGGAGGCTTCCGGGAAGGAAAAGAGGGCTTTAGTTTGTCGATTGAGTATCAACACTCTTTCTTGATGTGAAGATGAAACCTATCCTGTAGCCCTTTGTGCGGAGGTTTTGGTCCCTTCAACTAACGGAGAAGGGAACCAGAGGGAGGAATTGCTGTGGTGTGTGCTTCCGCCGAGATCTTGGAGATGTAGGCCACCTTCTTCTTCAACCGACAGAAAGCGGAAGAGGGAGGTAGAGGAAAAGAAGGAGAGAAGTATGAAAGAAGGATGCTGGGGTGAAGATGGATGGGAAGAAGGAACCCTGCGTCCCTCCTTTTAAGGAAGGAGAGGAAAGTTCGTGAAGGGGGTTTAGGGTTTGCGGTTGTTAGAGATGGGTGGTTCGGGAGGAAAGATGGAGGAGAGATTTTGGGAGATGTAGGGTTTCGTGAAGAAAAGAATCAGGAGAGAGAGAGTGAAGGGAGAAATGGAGGGGGGCGGCCATCCATCCTTTTTCCCAAGGTCTATCGAAGAGAAACCCTAAAAAGGGTTCTTTTATAAAAAAAAATTGGTTTTTCCAAAAAGAGGCTCCGTGTAAAAGATTTTTCATAAAAATGGTTTTAAATTGATTTTGTTAGCAAAATTGATTTAGAAAGCTTAAACTAATTTTTTTTTTCGTAAATTTTCCATTTTTTTTGGTTTTTTGCGTTATTTCTCCATTTTTTTGTATTTTTAGAATAAAAATCCTAGATTTTTACGACAAAACAAAAGGTCAAAACTAATTTTTGTGTTTTTGTAAAATGTTTACAAAAAGAGAGTTTTTCTGAGAATTTAAAAGCTATTTTGAGGAAATTTCTTTAGAAATGGGTTTTGATCCAGATTTTTGGAGGAAATATGGATTTAAAGTGCTGGATTCAGATCCAGAATTAATTTTGAATATAGCTTTATGGAATTTAATTCAGAGAATCTGAAGAAATGACTTGATTTTTTCAGAAAACGGGGTTAGGGGCAAAAGGGTCATTTTACAAAACTTTGAAAAATTTGGGGTGTTCACAGATGCCCCTCTTTGTTACTAAGCCGGTTGAGAGCCGAGCTTACTGGCAAAGACAACACTCCAAATTTTGAAAATGCCCCAGTCAGCAGGTCTGAACTGGGTGTGGAAGAATTATTTTGAAAATATGGCTTTTCAGGCTTAGAACCTTATCCTGAATGGTTTTGGGGAGACGAAATCCTCGAAATGATATGATTGAGTAAAAGATGAGAAAATCGTGATGGGACTTTAGATGGAAATTCCGAAATGGTGGGAAATGAGAATTTTGATCAGGTATCGTGGGTGAGACAAGATACTCTTATCGGAATGATTCAGGTTTTAGCCCTTAGCCTGGATGGGACGAAGATATATCAAAAATGAATTTGGAAATGAGGAAAGAAATACATGAGGACCTTGATGGGACATTTTGGGAAAGGCCTTGTGAAATGAAGCTCGAGTATAATCCTTTCTTGGAGGAATATATGAAGCATGGGTTCCTTGATGGGAAGAACCATGGTGGGACTTGGAAGAAAACATCTCGTTAGAACGAGAAATCTCGTTGGAACGAGACTCAGGTTTAACCCAAACCTAAAAGGAAGATACCTCGCGAAGCGAGGTTCCAGGTTAACTCCTGATCTGGATAGGAAATCTACCATACGAGTTTCTCAAAAGTGGAGAAAGCACGATGGGACCTTCGGAATTTTGACGAACAAATCCGAGAGGGTTTTTTTACGAAAGGAGGAAATATAGAGTCCCTACAGCTTTGAAAAGGGGGAAGAAACTGGGCGTCTCACTGCTGAGACTGAAATAGCTTTTGAAATCAAAGAATCTTTCGCAAATGGTTCAGGTTTGTCCCTTATCCTGAGTGGGGGAAATCTACCATACAGGTTTCTTAAAATGGAGAAAGCACGATGGGACCTTCGGAATTTGGACGAACAAATCCGAGAGGGGTTTTTGCGAAAGGAGAAAATATAGAGTCCCTAAAGCTTTTGAAAAGGGGAAGAGATTGGGCGTCTCATTGCTGAGATTGAAATAGCTTTTGAAATTAAATGATCTTTCGCAAATGGTTCAGGTTTGACCCATATCCTCAGTGGGGGAAATCTACCATACAAGTTTCTCAAAATGGAGAAAGTACAATGGGACCTTCGGAATTTGGACGAACAAATCCGAGAGGGGTTTTTGCGAAAGGAGGAAATATAGAGTCCCTAAAGCTTTGAAAATGGGAAGAAATTGGGCGTCTCATTGCTGAGACTGAAATAGCTTTTGAAATTAAATGATCTTTCGCAAATGGTTTAGGTTTGACCCTTATCCTGAGTGGGGGAAATCTACCATACAGGTTTCTCAAAAATAGAGAAAACACGATGGGACCTTCGGAATTTGGATGAACAAATCCGAGAGGGCTTTTTTGCGAAAGGAGGAAATATAGAGTCCCTAAAGCTTTGAAAAGGGGGAAGAAATTGGGCGTCTCATTGCTGAGACTGAAATAGCTTTTGAAATCAAAGAATCTTTCGCAAATGGTTCAGGTTTGTCCCTTATCCTGAGTGGGGGAAATCTACCATACAGGTTTCTCAAATTGGAGAAAGCACGATGGGACCTTCGGAATTTGGACGAACAAATCCGAGAGCGGTTGTTGCGAAAGGAGGAAATATAGAGTCCCTAAAGCTTTGAAAAGGGGGAAGAAATTGGGTGACTCATTGCTGAGACTGAAATAGCTTTTGAAATCAAAGAATCTTTCGCAAATGGTTCAGGTTTGTCCCTTATCCTGAGTGGGGGAAATCTACCATACAGGTTTCTCAAAAGTGGAGAAAGCACGATGGGACCTTCGGAATTTAGACGAACAAATCCGAGAGCGGTTTTTGCGAAAGGAGGAAATATAGAGTCCCTAAAGCTTTGAAAAGGGGGAAGAAATTGGGCGACTCATTGCTGAGACTGAAATAGCTTTTGAAATCAAAGAATCTTTCGCAAATGGTTCAGGTTTGTCCCTTATCCTGAGTGGGGGAAATCTACCATACATGTTTCTCAAAAGTGAAGAAAGCACGATGGGACCTTCGGAATTTGGACGAACAAATCCGAGAGGGGTTTTTGCGAAAGGAGGAAATATAGAGTCCCTAAAGCTTTGAAAAGGGGGAAGAAATTGGGCGTCTCATTGCTGAGACTGAAATAGCTTTTGAAATCAAAGAATCTTTCGCAAATGGTTCAGGTTTGTCCCTTATCCTGAGTGGGGAAAATCTACCATACAGGTTTCTCAAAAGTGGAGAAAGCACGATGGGACCTTCGGAATTTTGACGAACAAATCCGAGAGGGTTTTTTTGCGAAAGGAGGAAATATAGAGTCCCTACAGCTTTGAAAAGGGAGAAGAAATTGGGCGTCTCATTGCTGAGACTGAAATAGCTTTTGAAATCAAAGAATCTTTTGCAAATGGTTCAGGTTTGTCCCTTATCCTGAGTGAGGGAAATCTACCATACATGTTTCTCAAAAGTGGAGAAAGCACGATGGGACCTTCGGAATTTGGACGAACAAATCCGAGAGGGGTTTTTGCGAAAGGAGAAAATATAGAGTCCCTAAAGCTTTTGAAAATGGGAAGAGATTGGGCGTCTCATTGCTGAGATTGAAATAGCTTTTGAAATTAAATGATCTTTCGCAAATGGTTCAGGTTTGACCCTTATCCTGAGTGGGGGAAATCTACCATACAGGTTTCTCAAAATGGAGAAAGTACAATGGGACCTTCGGAA
Source organism: Nuphar pumila (assembly GCF_984573655.1). Lineage (NCBI taxonomy): Eukaryota > Viridiplantae > Streptophyta > Magnoliopsida > Nymphaeales > Nymphaeaceae > Nuphar > Nuphar pumila. The sequence goes on along the minus strand of NC_143265.1, from coordinate 48,840,663 downwards.
TTTGGACGAACAAATCCGAGAGGGGTTTTTGCGAAAGGAGGAAATATAGAGTCCCTAAAGCTTTGAAAATGGGAAGAAATTAGGCGTCTCATTGCTGAGACTGAAATAGCTTTTGAAATTAAATGATCTTTCGCAAATGGTTCAGGTTTGACCCTTATCCTGAGTGGGGGAAATCTACCATACAGGTTTCTCAAAAATGGAGAAAACACGATGGGACCTTCGGAATTTGGATGAACAAATCCGAGAGGGTTTTTTTGCGAAAGGAGGAAATATAGAGTCCATAAAGCTTTGAAAAGGGGGAAGAAATTGGGCGTCTCATTGCTGAGACTGAAATTGCTTTTGAAATTAAATGATCTTTCGCAAATGGTTCAGGTTTGACCCTTATTCTGAGTGGGGGAAATCTACCATACAAGTTTCTCAAAAGTGGAGAAAGCACGATGGGACCTTCGGAATTTGGATGAACAAATCCGAGAGGGGTTTTTGCCAAAGTAGGAAGTATAGAGTCCCTAAAGCTTTGAAAAGGGGGAAGAAATTGGGCGTCTCATTGCTGAGACTGAAATAACTTTTGAAATCAAAGAATCTTTCGCAAATGGTTCAGGTTTGTCCCTTATCCTGAGTGGGGGAAATCTACCATACAGGTTTCTCAAAATGAAGAAAGCATAATGGGACATTCAGAATTTGGACGAACAAATCCGGGAGGGTTTTTTGCGAAAAGAGGAAATATAGAGTCCCTAAAGCTTTTGAAAAGGGAAAGAAATTGGGCGTCTCATTGCTGAGACTGAAATAGCTTTTGAAATCAATGATCTTTCGCAAATGGTTCAGGTTTGACCCTTATCCTGAGTGGGGGAAATCTACCATACAGGTTTCTCAAAATGGAGAAAGCACGATGGGACCTTCGGAATTTGGACGAACAAATCCGAGCGCGGTTTTTGCGAAAGGAGGAAATATAGAGTCCCTAAAGCTTTGAAAAGGGGGAAGAAATTGGGCGACTCTTTGCTGAGACTGAAATAGCCTTTGAAATCAAAGAATCTTTCGCAAATGGTTCAGGTTTGTCCCTTATCCTGAGTGGGGGAAATCTACCATACAGGTTTCTCAAAAGTGGAGAAAGCACGTTGGGACCTTCGGAATTTGGACAAACAAATCCGAGAGGGGTTTTTTGCGAAAGGAGGAAATATAGAGTCCCTAAAGCTTTGAAAAGGGGGAAGAAATTGGGCGTCTCATTGCTGAGACTAAAATAGGTTTTGAAATTAAATGATCTTTCACAAATGGTTCAGGTTTGACCCTTATCCTGAGTGGGGAAATCTACCATACAGGTTTCTCAAAAATGGAGAAAGCTCGATGGGACCTTCGGAATTTGGACGAACAAATCCGAGAGGGGTTTTTACGAAAGGAGGAAATATAGAGTCCCTAAAGCTTTGAAAAGGGGGAAGAAATTGGGCGTCTCATTGCTGAGACTGAAATAGCTTTTGAAATCAAAGAATCTTTTGCAAATGGTTCAGGTTTGTCCCTTATCCTGAGTGGGGGAAATCTACCATACATGTTTCTCAAAAGTGGAGAAAGCACGATGGGACCTTCGGAATTTGGACGAACAAATCCGAGAGGGGTTTTTGCGAAAGGAGGAAATATAGAGTCCCTAAAGCTTTGAAAAGGGGGAAGAAATTGGGCGTCTCATTGCTGAGACTGAAATAGCTTTTAAATCAAAGAATCTTTCGCAAATGGTTCAGGTTTGTCCCTTATCCTGAGTGGAGAAAATCTACCATACAGGTTTCTCAAAAGTGGAGAAAGCACGATGGGACCTTCGGAATTTGGACGAACAAATTCGAGAGGGGTTTTTTGCGAAAGGAGAAAATATAGAGTCCCTAAAGCTTTGAAAAGGGGGAAGAAATTGGGCGTCTCATTGCTGAGACTGAAATAGCTTTTGAAATCAAAGAATCTTTCGCAAATGGTTCAGGTTTGTCCCTTATCCTGAGTGGGGGAAATCTACCATACATGTTTCTCAAAAGTGGAGAAAGCACGATGGGAACTTCGGAATTTGGACGAACAAATCCGAGAGGGGTTTTTGCGAAAGGAGGAAATATAGAGTCCCTAAAGCTTTGAAAAGGGGGAAGAAATTGGGCGTCTCATTGCTGAGACTGAAATAGCTTTTGAAATCAAAGAATCTTTCGCAAATGGTTCAGGTTTGTCCCTTATCCTGAGTGGGGAAAATCTACCATACAGGTTTCTCAAAAGTGGAGAAAGCACGATGGGACCTTCGGAATTTGGACGAACAAATTCGAGAGGGGTTTTTTGCGAAAGGAGAAAATATAGAGTCCCTAAAGCTTTGAAAAGGGGGAAGAAATTGGGCGTCTCATTGCTGAGACTGAAATAACTTTTGAAATCAAAGAATCTTTCGCAAATGGTTCAGGTTTGTCCCTTATCCTGAGTGGGGGAAATCTACCATACATGTTTCTCAAATGTGGAGAAAGCACGATGGGACCTTCGGAATTTGGACGAACAAATCCGAGAGGGGTTTTTGCGAAAGGAGGAAATATAGAGTCCCTAAAGCTTTGAAAAGGGGGAAGAAATTGGGCGTCTCATTGCTGAGACTGAAATAGCTTTTGAAATCAAAGAATCTTTCGCAAATGGTTCAGGTTTGTCCCTTATCCTGAGTGGGGAAAATCTACCATACAGGTTTCTCAAAAGTGGAGAAAGCACGATGGGACCTTCGGAATTTGGACGAACAAATTCGAGAGGGGTTTTTTGCGAAAGGAGAAAATATAGAGTCCCTAAAGCTTTGAAAAGGGGGAATAAATTGGGCGTCTCATTGCTGAGACTGAAATAGCTTTTGAAATCAAAGAATCTTTCACAAATGGTTCAGGTTTGACCCTTATCCTGAGTGGGTCGTCCATACGAAATTTTTTCAATGAGAAAGCCGTAATGGGACAGGAAGAGATACTTTCTTCAAAGGCAACCCTTTTTGGGAAATATAAACAACGCTAGGTTGCATCAAAAATGGATATTGAATGTGTATTTCATTCTTGAAATAGCTAAAAAAATTTGCCAATAAGATAAAATCGTAGTAGATTCAAACGCTTCTAAATGTGCACGTATGTTCTAAGATATTCTCTCTTTTACCTAGAGTATTTCCTCCAATGAGGTTTGATCATGCATATATTTTAGGGATTTTTCATATAAAAATATGCATGATTTCATGAGAAAATGATTTAAAAACCCAATTTTATGTTAGTTTCGAGTAAATGTGCTAAAATGATTTAAAAATAGAAAATGCATGAAAAATAGTTTTATTTTACATTTTAATGCCTATTTTAGTGTTTGACATAATTGTAGTAGTTTAGTTTTTTGAAAATCATAAAAAAATTAGAGTTAAAATAGACTTAGTTTTGTATTTTCTAAAACATAGTCATTTTGATGTATTTTGTAAATAACTTTTTGAAGAGAGGTTTTTGAAATGAAATTTTACAAAGAAGAGGGACTTATGGAGAAAAGTTCAAATCTTTAAATATGATACGTAGAGGGAAGAGAGGCTTGTCTTCTCTCTTTTGCCCAATCCCTCTCTTCTTCCCCTTCCTCTCCACCTCTTCTTACCTCTTCTTCTTCTTCTCCCTATTTTCCCTTCTTCTTCTCATCTTCTTTCCGGTGGAGAATTCCAACAAAGGCTGAAGCAAGAGAGAGGATTCCAACTTCTTTTCTCAACCAAAACTGTAAGTTCTCTCTTTCTCTCTCCTTCCTCCCTCTTCTCTTCTTTGTTCCTTATTCTTTCTTCTTTTTGATATCCCGTAGTGTTTGGATCAATTTTTTTATGCATTATATCTTGTTTTTCAGGTAGCATATATTACATAGCATTCATGTGTTTTCTTTTCATCTTTTAATTTCTGAAGTAATTAGTTTTTCATTAATAGTAGAGTAAGTACTTTAAGATCTAGCATCATTTCTGCAAAGTAGTAGTAGCAGCAATTCAGTTTTTGCAAAAGCCTCAGCATAAACATCAGCAGAGGTTAATAGTTGGAATTTGATCATCTGATGGTTTTGGAAAAGACTAGTTGATCATCTGATCAACTAGTAATTGAAATCGGATGATTGAATAGCCAGATCGGATGGATCGACTATATGAAGTCTGATCAATCAAAGGTTTAAATCGATCAAAATTGCTTTATTGAAGTGTTTACTGTTTCCAGCAAAGAAATGAAGAAATATGATTGAACTACTATTACTCATAACGATTATTGTTTTCAAAATGAATTGGATCTGATTTCTAAATCGATCAGAAGTTTGGATCAATTGCCTCTGTTGGAATAGGATCTGCCGGAACTGTGTTTTTTTATATAGATCGGCCAGATGACATTGCCGGAATTTCTTGCTTCAGCCGCCGGAACTCTCCTTAGCCTGCCGTGAGATTCTAGATCTGCAAGACTAAAAAAATTCTGCCGGAATCTGCCAGTGCCTCTTCCGGTGCTTCTTCTGTTGTTCTTCTGCCGGAATCCCCTTTGTAACGCCTAAATCCATCGATAGATTCTCTAATATCGACCGATCAGAGGAGGTCTGGATTGAAATCCAGCCTGTCGGAATACTAATCCGGTGATGCTTCTGCCTGAATGAACTCCTCTTGCCAGAATCTCCTGATTTAACTGGAACAACTTCACGATTACCGTGAAGAGGTGAATCCGGTGGTTTCATTCTTGAGCCACCGTGAAATGTATTTCACGATTGTTATCCCCTGCTTTATCTGGAATTAAATTTCATTTCACGAGTGTTATTTCAAACCGATTTTATTGAAGTTTCTGGTAAATGTGAGTGTTGTTTAAAAATTCAAATGAGTATTGGAAAAATTGATTTCAATGTGAGTGTTAGAGAAACTGATTTGTAATTAGTTTGATTACTGGAATGTTTTTCCGGTGACTGATTTTTTTTCTCTGATTGTTTTTTTTAGTGATCGACTGTTTGAAATTAGATTGAAGATTGTGCTTGACAGATCTCTGTTGGCTGTCACTGACTTCTGATAGCCATCCATTGAAGTTAATGTAGTTGATCTTTGTAATGTTGAGTTGTAAATGGTGATTGAATTCCAGCAGTGATTGAAGAACTGGATCTATTCCAGCCGGTTATGAATAGTTAAATCCTATAGTCTGAAATTCTCTAAGTAAGACAGATTACATTCATTTGAAAATTCGCTGGATTTTTGCAACTTGAGAGTTTGATTTTCAATGTGACTTGGATGCTTGAAATACAAAGTATGTTGGATGATTTAACTATGATTTTTCATTGTTGAAATTGCTATTGCTAACTGTTTTAATCAAATTAGTTAAATGATTAGTTAAGTAATGAGTTCATTGTTAATTGTTTTGTAATTAGCTTAGTTAACTGATTAGCATATCTTGGTTTGTAGTGTAGAGTTCTTTCATACTATATTTTAGTTTTTTTTTAGTATTAGCAATTAGTTAATCTGGATGTTCTGTTTAGTAGATTTTCTACTTCTTTTTCTTGTACTGCTCGTGTCCTTTTGAATTGTGCAGGATCGCACAGAAGAGGAGCAGAAGTGACTACATGACATACGAGATGCAAGATTAGAAGATTTTTACTTTTAAATTTAGAATTAGAATTTTAATTGGGTTTGTAAATATTGCACTTTACGCCCTCTGCGAAGGGTATTCATTTGTTGTAATAGTTAGTTGTTTTTACCTCTTTTGAAACATTTTACATTTCAATAATTCGACAATAAAGAATAGTTTAGATTTGTGTACTTGAATACGAAATATTCCCGTTCCCTGAGTTCGACCCAGTCTCATCCACTAGTGAGAACCGGTTTTTATTATTTGATGTCTGGTTTTCACATGCTTTTCATATAAAAATCTTTTCAAAATTACAACGATTTAAAAGAAGACATCAAGGTTAACTCCTCAGTTTTAAGAGTCAAATTCAAAAATTTAGCGCTGATGATTTTCTTCAAGGAAGCTATCAATTTCCCTGATATGAGAATAGAAGAAATGTTCTTAATTTCATAAAAGCAAAAAAATGAAGAGATATTGATAAAAGAATTTTGCATGAGCAAAAAGATGACTTCTGGCAACTTTGGCAGTTTGATATCTGGGTGTTTTCCCATGATGATCTTTTTGCACTCTTTTTGAGTCATTGGGCTTTCTCGGGCTTTTACATCATCCTTCATTTGGATGAGTCCTCACTTTTCTCTCTTTTTCAGGGAAGGGTACGTCACAAACTCCTTCATCTTGAAGATGCTCTGATCCTTCTTTTATCTCAGGGATTCTATTGATGGTATTGGCTTAAAAGGGGTTTTAGATAGCAGAAATCAAATATCTTTTAGGGTTTGTCGTTAGGTTCATCACACTCGCCTTCATCTCGACGGTGATCTAAACTTTTCCTGGAAGGATCCGTCACAAACTCCGTCATCTTGGAGATGTTTCAAATCTTCTTTGGCCCCGGGGGTCTACTCGCTTAATTCGCCTTCATCTTGATGACAATTGAGAGATCCCTTTTGCGGATATTTGATTGCAACTTTAGAATGAGAAGATATGGATTAAGTGGGTTCTTTTTGTAGCTCAAGATATTTCCACTGCCTGATTGCCAGAAAGTCATTTTAAAACATGCGCCATAGCCACGATCAATATCAATTTGCTTCTGGCTTTTCAACATCATTGAATATTTCTTTCATTGATTGTATCGAGGACATTTCTTACATCCTTTTGGTTGATCAACAGAAAAAGATTTGAATTTTACCTCTTTTCGCAAAAAGTTTCACCCTTTTGGAAAGAAATATTAGAGGTAATCTGAGAAAATCCTTTTGTGTAGCAAGAGTATTTGGAATCAACAAAATGCTTTTAGCAAATTGGCAAAGTTTTCACGAATTCTTTGTGAAATAATCACTCAATACAGATTTTGATGAGATCTTGAGTTGCAATCTTCGATTTTAGAAATACATGACCAACAAAAAGCTGGAACCTTTGAAATACATGACCAGCAGAAGCTGGATAGTTTGAAATGCATGACCAATAAATGTTGGAATCTTTTTGAAATACCTGACCAGCGAAAGCTGGAACGTTTGAAATACCCGACCAGCGAAAGCTGAAACCTTTGAAATACATGACCAGCAAAAACTGGAACTTTTGAAATACCTGACCAGCAGAATGCTGGAACATTTTGGAAATACATGACCAACGGGTGTTGGATCTTTTGGGAAATACATGACTGGTTATGAAAAAAAAAAGGTTCTGAAGGTTTTGAGAATGATCGAAATTGGGAGATTTATAACCCGAGGGTTGAGAAAATGATAAAATTTTGAAGATATTGCACCCAGAGGTTGGAGAATTGATAGATTTGAGAGATTTTGGAGATATGAAGGCTTTAGAAATGATAGATTTGAGAGATTTGAAAACCGTAGGTTTGGAAATGAGAGAATGGAGGAATCTCACCCTGAAGGTTTGATTTGTGGAAATGGGTTGATTTGGGAGCTCGACAATTGTGAGCTGGGACCTTTTGAGATATATGACTAGCGAGAGCTGGGTCTTTTGAAAATACACGACCAAAAGCTGAGTCCTTTTTGGGAATAGATGACCAGCAAAGCTGGAACGTTTGAAATGCGTGACCAGTGAAAAGCTGGAATGTTTGAAATACCTGACCAGCGAAAAGCTGGAACGTTTGAAATACATGACCAATGAGCGTTGGATCTTTTTTTTGGAAATACCTGACCAGCAAAAGCTGGAACGTTTGAAATACCTGACCAGCAAGAAGCTGGAACGTTTGAAATACATGCCCAACGGGTGTTGGATCTTTTGAAATACCTGACCAGCAAAAGCTGGGACGTTTGAAATACCTGACCAGCGAGAAGCTGGAACGTTTGAAATATATGACCAACGAGTGTTGGATCTGACCAGCAAAGAGTTGGAACGTTTGAAATACCTGACCAACGAGAAGCTGGAACGTTTGAAATACATGCCCAACGAGTGTTGGATCTTTTGAAATACCTGACCAGCAAAAGCTGGGACGTTTGAAATACCTGACCAGCAAGATGCTGGAACGTTTGAAATACATGACCAACGAGCGTTGGATCTTTTGGAATACCTGACCAGCAAAAGCTGGAACGTTTGAAATACCTGACTAGCAAGAAGCTGGAACGTTTGAAATACATGCCCAACGGGTGTTGGATCTTTTGAAATACCTGACCAGCAAAAGCTGGAACGTTTGAAATACCTGACCAGCAAGATGCTGGAACGTTTGGAATACATGACCAACGAGTGTTGGATCTTTTTCGGAAATACCTGACCAGTAAAAACTGGGACATTTGAAATATCTGACCAGTAAAAACTGGGACGTTTGAAATACCTGACCAGTAAAAACTGGGACGTTTGAAATACATCAGCTTTTGGGAGATTTTAAATCAGAACTTGAATTTTGTAGAAGAAAGGATTTTGATCAAAAAGATTGAATGTAGAAAGTTATCGGTGCGAGGGCCAGAAAATGAGCTCAATATGTGATTGAAAATTTGAGAAATAACCTAGTGCGAGGACTGGATTGGGAAGATGAGCTAGGAAAGCAAAATTTTGATGAAAGATTCTGAATTCAATGGACCGTCACATCCTAACTGCGTGGTGGTCCGTTTTCAGGATTTATCTCCTTATCATGAACGGGGAAGGAAGGAAAGAAATACCTCGTTAGCAGGAGATATCAGGTTTTATCCCTTAACCTGAAGGGGAAGAAGAAACGATGGATTTCCAATGCGAGGATTAGATTCAAAAGGAAGTCCTGGTCGGAACTCAGAACTTCGACTGAAAATAATAAAGGAAAAACCCAAGCTGGAACTCGAATTTCCAAAGGAATGAAGGATTTTCAATGCGAGGATTGGATTCAAAAGGAAGTCCTGGTCGGAACTCAAAACTTCGAACGAAAAATAAAGGAAAAACCCGAGTTGGAACTCGGATTTCTAAAAGAATGAAGGATTTCCAATGCAAGGATTGGATTCAAAAGGAAGTCCTGGTCGAAACTCAGAACTTCGACTGAAAATAATAAAGGAAAAACCCAAGCTGGAACTCGGATTTCCAAAGGAATGAAGGATTTTCAATGCGAGGATTGGATTCAAAAGGAAGTCCTGGTCGGAACTTAGAACTTCGACTGAAAATAATAGAAGAAAAACCCGAGCTGGAACTCGGATTTTCAAGGAGATGATGGATTTCCAATGCGAGGATTGGATTCAGAAGGAAGTCCTGGTCGGAACTCAGAACTTCAAACGAAAAATAAAGGAAAAACCCGAGTTGGAACTCGGATTTCTAAAGGAATGAAGGATTTCCAATGCGAGGATTGGATTCAAAAGGAAGTCCTGGTCGGAACTCAGAACTTCGAATGAAAGAATAAAGGGAGAAGCCCGAGTGAAAACTCGGGTTTTTGACAAGAGATTGAGTTTTGGAAATTTGCCAGTGCGAGGACCGGACCTGGGATTGAGAATGACCATTTAGGGGACTGAATGATCTGATTGCCCCCTTATCTTGATTAGAGAGAAAATAAAATTTAAAAGAACAAATGAGAAGAGATAGAAATTGATGGGAGATTTGACGAAAGAGAAGAATCAAGGAATTTTTATGGAAATAATTCTCACAGGTAGCATTGTTGCTCCTATGAGGGGTTTCAAGATTATCCCTTATCCTGAATGGGAAGGGAATAAAAGTTTGGCAAGAATTAATAAAGAATCGACAAAAAAAAAATAAAATTGATAAAATGAGATAAAGAAAAAGATTTGGCAGAGATTAATGAAGCTTAAAAAGAGGAAGAAAGACATTCAGGACTATCCCTTATCCTGAAGAAAGAAGGACCTCGTAAGATGAGGTTTCAGGTTTATCCCTTAACCTGAAAGGGGGAGAAAGAAAGAAAAGAAGGAAAAAGAAATACCTCATGGGAAAGAGGCATCAGGTTTATCCCTTAACCTGAAGGGGTATTTTTTGAAATAAGAATCAAGAAGAATTAATAAAATGGATGAATAATTAAAAAAATAAATAAAATTGATAAAACTGATAAAGATGGATAAACAAAAGGTTGATAAAAGTTGAGAAAAAGAGTTTGATCCTGCCTGCATGTGGGATCTTTAAAATGAGAGAAGAAGATGAGAAAATCATTTTTGGAAAGAAAGATTAACCACGAGAGCTAATCTTTGAAAGGGGATCATTCATGAGAGATCATCATGAGGGTTAATTTTTTTGAAGCAATGATTTGTAAACTAATTTGTAGAAAATATGATCAATACGAGGGTTGATATTGGAATGCAATGATTCAAAATCAATTTTTAGAAAATATGATCAACACAGGGGTTGATCTTTGAATGTAATGATTTGAAATCAATTTTTTAGAAAACATAATCAACACCAGGATTGATCTTTGAATGCAATAAAATCAAATTTTTGGAAAAATGAGATCAGCACCAGGGTTGATCTTTGAATGCAAATGATTTGAAATCAATTTTTAGGAAAATATGATCAACACAAGAGTTGATGTTTGAATGTAATGAAATCAAATTTTGGAAAATGAGATCAACACAAGGGTTGATCTTTGAATGTAATGGTTTGAAACTAATTTTTTGGAAAATATGATCAACACAAGGGTTGATGTTTGAATGTAATGAAATCAAACTTTGGAAAATGAGATCAACACGAGGCTGGATCTTTGAATGTAATGGTTTGAAACTAATTTTTTGGAAAATATGATCACCACAAGGGTTGATGTTTGAATGCAATGGTTCAGAATCAGTATGATCATCATAAGGATTGATCTTTTGAAATGTAATGTTTTGAAAACCAAATTTTTAGAAAATATGATCAACACCAAGGTCGATCTTTGAAATGTAATAATTCGAAATCAATATGATCAACACAAGGGTTGATGAGATCAACACAAGGATTGATCTTTGAAATGGGTTGTAATAAAATATTTGAACTAAAATTTTCATGGTTTTTGAAAGACCCTCATAGGTAATATCATTTCTCTCACGAATGATGTCAGGATTGTCCCGTATTTTTGAAAAAGAAAAAGAATTTAATGCCCCAATATAGCAAAAAGAAGAAAGTATTGAATATCAAAGATATAAAGAAAATCAACATTTCATTGATAAGCAAAAGTTGATGACAGAACTGAATATTTACAAGTATTTTAACTAGAAAGAAATCACAAAGACTGGGCTGACTTGCCCCTACAAAGTGACTAACAGAAAGGGATGAAAGCGAAAAATTCTTGACATTCTCAATTCTCTGATTGGTCTGAAAAAGGTCCGGCTGAAACTGCAAGCTGCTCTTCTCCTTCTTCTGGTACCAGAAGCTCTTTATCAATGTAATCCTGCACAATGTTTTTGAGGACGAAGCAGCTCTCCGTGTCATGCCCCCTTGCTCGATGAAATTTGCAAAAGCGATTCTTCCATTTTCCTTTGGTGACAGAGGGATCATCCTGCTTTGGGATCTTGATCATTTCTTTCTCGAGCAGGTATTGGAGAACTTCTTCAATCGGCTGACCTAGAGGGGTAAACTGACGATCATAACCCCAGCCTTCATGCTTTGCTTTCTTCGGCTTGTTTGGCTTCTGCTAAGCACTGACCCTTGCCTGGTAGCTGGACTGATCTTGCATGTTCAGGAGATCCGGATGCTTTTCTCCTTTATTTTGGACAAAGAGATTTTTATCGAGGCAGTCCTGGACGATATTCTTGAAGACGAAGCAATGTTCAGTGTCATGCCCTATTACTTGATGGTATCCGCAGAACTGGTCTATATATTTTCCCATGACTGTGGAAGGGCTGGCGGCTTTTGGGAGCCTGAGTAATCCGTTGGCCATCATGTTTTCGAGGATTTGGTCGAGCGGCTCATCCAAAGGAGTGAAATCTCGATCCCTGCTCCAATCGTTGCGTTTTGGTTCTTCTTGCTTCTTGCCTTTTTGCTGAGGACTGTATTGAAGAGGTCTATCATGGTTTTCACAATATTTCCCAATCTGGCTTTTATGTTCTCCCAAGTAGCTGCCCTGGTTGCCTTGATGGCTGCCCCTGCTGGCTTTGGAATTTCCTATATCGATATTGATGCGCTTATTCATGGGGAAAGTGACGGGTGCCTTTCCTTCTGTGGGAGCTTTTCCGCAATTGGCTTCAGCTTGTTCAGACAAGATCTCAACCATCATCTTTTTGAATAATTGATATATCGCGGGATCGATCTCACTTTTGCTGTCCTGAACCCCTCTTTTGACAAACTTTTGAGAATCCATTCCTTACTCTTTCTGCTTATAACTGGGATGTTAGAGCAGTGTAATCTCCTGAGCTTTGCCTGTCTCAACTGATAACGCTGATACTCTCTGTAGAGCATAAATGGGTCTTTTTAGAAAAGATCTAGAAAGAAATTTTAATAAAGGAGGAAATTATAATCTGAACAAATGAAAACATCCCATTACGAGGGATCGGGTTGTCACCAAAATTTGCGACAACCGCACTGTTTTTCTGAAAAAAAGATAGACAAGTAAAGATAAGTTTTGAAAAGGACATATCCTGACAAAAGATGTCTTATTGTAAATGAGGGTAAGGAACAAAAATATAGAAAAGAATTGCAGGCAGGATAAAAAGAATTAGAAGAAATCAAGAGAAGAAAAGGAAAATACACCTGGGTTTAAAAATAAGGAGGAAATTTTGAATAATATATACCGAGGGTTTTGGAAAATATAGGGAATATAAAATCATATAATCATAGATATACAAACAAGGATGCACAAACAACAATCCCTAGAGGCTGACTCTAAATGCAATATTTTGAAATAGCTTGTAGGACCTTAATCCTAACTCTAGGGTTCAGATCATCTGATTCCAATCAAGATACGCCGATATACTCAAGCTGACGCTCGAAGCACGTGGCATAGAAATATTCCTCCGGTTCTAAGGTAATGGCTTCCCAACATCCTTGAGCACCTACCGATATACCTCGGACTATGGCCCTTAGGTACGTGGTAGGGGGGCGCGAACCCAAATAAGTGGTCCAGTTGTGAGGCTCTCTCCCGAACTATGGTTCAGTGAGACAGCCCAGCAACGTGAAGACCAGGACAATATAGGTAAGGAGGTTTTCAAAATATGTGCAACATGCAAGAAATCAGATGGCTCTAATGCAAGTCCTAAAGAGATAGGTTAAAATGAAGAGAAGCATACACTTGCATACATTGTTTTGCATTCAATCCTTAGAATTGAGGAGAGTTGTATTTAAGACCTAAGTCTAATGTGAGCATGGAATAATCTCCTCAATATGGTCCTACCAAACCATACTTAAATCCTATATGCAAATGATGTCAGCTTAGGACAGAATCTAGGCTTCCTAAGGTTTGCATGAAAATGAAGCTGACATATGAAAAATAAAGACTTAGATAATATCAAAGCAAAAGAAAAGGCATAGATTCAACCGGACGAAGACGAGTCCCATCACGGTCGCCAAAACTGTGATCATCGCAAATTTTTTCCTCTCGTAATATTCTCTCTCTTCCTTCTCTTTTCCTTTCCAACCTCTTATTTTCCTCCTTTTTGAAGGAAGAAAGATAAAAGACAGAAAGAAAAGAGAGAAGAGGAAAAGAAGAGAAAAGAAGGAGAAGAACTCTTTTGCGGGTCTCACTTGACCTTAATTTTGAAAATATTTTGAAATAACTCGCCTCCGTTTTGAAATATTTGCGGAAAAACTAGAGAGACGAGATTCGCTCATCGGTACGAGGTTCGACTGTTCCTGGCGCCTTTACCAGGGGTAATCGAACCAAGGGTCGAATTAATGCCTTTTGCTTTGCTAAGAAATTATCTAAGAAATTATTCTAAGTCTAAATGCACAAATAATCATGCTTGTGCAAATGTATGCTCTTTTTGGAAATATTTTGAAAAATTCCCAAGTGAATCTGATAAAGTGAAGAAATGATTTCTAACTTAGAACTTATGATTAAAGTTCTAAGTCTTTAGAATAATCATGAGCTTGGGAAAATAAATCTGGATTTTTGAAAAATGATTTTGAAGTTTTGAGGTAAAAGGAATTTTCAAAGTCATAAATGGACTTTGAATCAAAATAGGAATGAAAATAGAATTGAATCCGAAGAAAGATAGTATTGGGAAATCTGAATATAATTGGAACATGGATAGAATTGATTTGAAATTTCAAGATGAAATCTAAATCCAAGATCTGGATTCTGAACAGAGTTCAAAGTTGAGTTTTGAATTTAAGATGAGAACTTGATTTGAAATCTGGAATGAAATGGAATTGGTTTTGGAATTTAAGGTGGGATCTGGATTTGGAATTTTGAGGGGAATTGGGTTCAAGACTTGGAATCCAAGATGGTATTTGGATCTGAAATCTGAGATCCAAGATAGAGCTGAACTCTGGATCTTAAGATGGAATTGAATCTGAGGTCCAAAGTAGAATTGGATTCTGGATCCTAGAATGGATTTGGATCTGAAGTCTGAGATCCAATATAGAATTAGGTTATGGATCCTAAGAATTGGAATTTGGATCTGAATCTGAGACCCAAAGTAGAATTGGGTTCTGGATCCTAGAATGGATTTGGATCTAAAGTCTTAGATCCACAGTAGAATTGGATTCTGGATCCTAAGATGGATTTGGATCTGAAGCCTGAGATCCAATGTAGAATTGGGTTCTGGATCCTAGAATGGATTTGATCCAAGGTTTGGAATCCAAGATGAAATGTGGATCTGAGGTCTAAGATCCAAAGGGGAAGTTGGATTCATACTTGGAAATTTGGATCCAAGTTGAGATTTAACTTTGGGTTTGGGCTTTGAAAGTCTAAATGGGACTTTTGAATATGGATCTGGGTTTTTGAAAACCCAAATTGAATTTAAAATTTAGGAAAGGTCAAGTTTTTGAGATTCAACATCAATCTCAAACTGTGGTTTTTGAATTTTGAAGATAAGAAGATGAACTTGATTTTGAGAATGAATCAAGAATTTCAAAGTTTAAATGGAACTTTGAAATTGAATTTTTGAATTGAATTAGAATTTTTGGAGTTTTAATAAAATGGTTTCAAAGTCAAATTGGACTTTGAAATTGAGGTAGAATTGGAATAGGAAAGATGTTCAAAAAAAATCACTTGGGTTTTTGAAAAAGAGTTTTTTTTTTTTAAACATGATGTAATTCTATTCTAAATGATGAATGAATTTTAAATAACTTTGAAATTGGATTTGAAAAGCTATTTCATTCCTCAGATGAATTAAAATAAGATTGAAGATATAATACATCCTTGACTATGGTCATTGAATGTATTATATAGTAATCTATATTTAAATTCAAGAGAAGAATGAAATACATTTTTGTGCTTTTATAGAATTTAAAATGAAATGAACCCTCAATATACCCTGACTATGGCCATTGGTATATATTTTGAGTTAATTTTAAGTTAAATTCTGATAAAAGAAGAAAATATTTTGGAAAAATATGATGAATTTTGAAAATGGATCCAGTGTGGATCCAGTGTTATTTTGTAAAAGATAAAAATGCTAAGTTTTGTCCACACCCTGACTATGGCCATTGATGTGGATCATCAACTTAGTATTTATTATCTCTTACGAAATGGTGCATGTGCCATTCGTGCTTCACCATTGTGAGAATTTTGAGAAATAAAGGCAAAAATGCATGAAAACAAGCAATTCATGATATTTTATAATGCTCATTCATTCTACCTAAAGCAGGAAATGTAAATTCTCATCCAAATCTAACTATTACAATAGATAAAATCAAATGTACAACCCCAAGTAATGATATTTTTTCCATATTTCCTGAAAAAACAACCAGGTTAGTAATGAAAAGAGAAGGAAGATCATATATATATGAAAATCAAATGATGAAAATATATGTATGGTAAAAAGGATGGAAAATGGCACATATATGTAAATACATACGTACATATACATATGGGTGTATATACGTATAGGTAGAAATATGTATATTAATAATTTGGAAAATATATAGAGGTATACATGGATATATATGTATATATATATATACATATATATACACATATACATATGGATATGGACATATATATACATTTGTACATGGATATAGAACATCACATGAGAAGTCACATGTGAAAAAGGGATTCAAAATTTTGCCTTGGAAGTAAATGAGAAAATGTATTTTTACACAGTTTGTTTACTGTGTGGTGAATGGCATACCGTGCACACACACAGTGGTTCAGCAAAAATTTAGCAAATGTTGCAAGCATTAGAGAAGAGGCCTGGGCCTCGGTGGTGGATGTATGAATCATAGCAGTGCATGGGCACTGTTATAGATATGCAAATAGTTGCAGCAGTGCTGAGACTATGTGATGGCTGTGGAGGTGCGGGTAATGTTGGAGTATGTGAATGTGAAGGCTATAGATAATGGTTGAAGGTTGGGTATAGCCACAGTTGGCTATCCCGAGTTTGACTCTCTAATCAACAAACTGGAAGGCATTACAAACAAAAAACCTCCCTGCGCTTGAGGCCTGCCTTAATAAAGGATTACCTTTCTTGCAAGATGGACTAACAAATGCTGTGTCACAACTCTGGCATCATCAGCAGGAATCCATCAACAAAACGATGGCTCAGAACAAACAGACTCAATCCTGGCAAGACTGTTGAAAATCCATGAATCCACGCAGGACTAACTGCAACTCCAGGTGGGCCTCTTGAACTCAGAAAACAAGGGAAAAGATATGCAGAAATGCTGAACAGGAAGGTGGTAATTTGTGCGTAAAGAATGCAATAGTGCTGTAAATGTGCTGTGAAAGGTGATTTTCTGTAAAGTAATGGTATTCAGGGTAATGAACTACAGATAAACAGTCTCATAAGAAAGAAAAGTTGTCTAATAGCAAATATACGACGTGGACTGGATGTTTACGAAATGATGAGCAAATGGCTTTTATAGTTGAAATCATAGATTGTGAATCTTTTAATGTTAAGGAAACAACTATCTCAAAATCTGAATGCAAAACTACACATGTAAAAATATTCTGACATACCTGGGCGCAGTTGATAGGGGAAAGGGTCTACCTTCTAGAATCTGATATATGAATATATGCACATAGCCAGACACAATGATAACTGAGACAAGGCCTCTAACATCTGTTCAGCAAACTGGACTTTTCACAACTTCCAACCCTGATAAGCAAGAGAAGGAAACAACGCCTTTCTGCCATCGATGGAATCCCTTCAAGAGATACTAATGCTACCTCAAAGCACAATATGGTTGATCACCTCTGTTGGACTTTCAGCATAAAAACTACCAGAATTGAGCATATCAAACCCAATGGAAATTACTGATAAAATCAGTATGAATATAATTGAATGAGAGCATACACCTTTCCGAAAAGGTTTATAAGATTATTCAAAATCCAATGCCCAACCGATGATGCTTATATTTATACTTTGCTAAGGTCAGAGGTCATCATGATCAATCTTCTGAGTTACAACAATTTGAATGGCCATATGAGCGATGTTTGACATTAACACATAGCTTTTTGATCAAGATATTTATTGACAGGAATACTAAAAGCAACTTAAGAGAAGATTCAGGGGAGATTAATTTGAGCAATTTGCTTCATGTCAAGAATGCACTATGTATATGAGAGAATCATACTCACCACTTTCGAATATTGAACACTTTATCCTCTCTTTTGACCAATGTATCCATAGTAGGAATGATTTCCAGCATCTTTAAACCTTTTGGGTTAAAGAACTGCAAGAGAATCATACAAAAAATGATCAAATATTCCCAGTAAGAGAGGTCAAAAAGTTCAACCTCTGCTATTGACGAGGAACACCACCTGCATATATTTTAACCATTTGTACAGATCGAGCAGTAAGTCACCTGAGTAAACCGACTTGAACTTACCCACTGAAAGTTGATTCCTCGAGGTTTTTGGCAAATTACCAACAATGATATACATAAGCACCCAGATGTGAAGCAATGGTTTGATAAAAAAAAAAAAGTAACTATGGCCGGTTTAAACATGGTTTTATGCAAATGAAACCTGATGGATGGAAAATTGATATTGTGCCATAAAGAAGAAGCAGGTACACCAATGATATACAGACGATAAATTAGAAGAAAGAAACATCAATTCACAATAAGTAGGTGCAAATTAATACAAAATTGATGTAATGGGGTCATATAACTGTCATGAGAAACATTAAAAGGAACAAAGTCACATTACCTGTGGGCATGTACATATACCCTTTCAATAGAATGCATTGGCTTAATATCCTTGTCCATGATAACATACAAAATTTAATGTGTTTGTTAGATCTACTGTAGCTTTTACTATAGTGGAAGAAAAAAAAAACTTTGTAGCTCAAATCGGTGGCAACCTGTAGCTGCTGTCCAAGAAGAAATGTCACCACCTAAATGACCATGAACTGATATATGAGAAATATATTAACTATTCTTATCCATGTCGAGCAGCAAGCAGCAAGCAGATGGTCTCATTGTTTATGATGATTTTTTTTTTATGAGGTGTGAACCCCAGTGGTCAAGGTGCATATGATACGGCCAGGGTTTGATTCACAAAGCATTATCATAAGTATGAATTAGCATCACAAGCAACTTCAACTAAGTACAGTAACATCCTTACCGTGAAGTCCTTCAAAGACCCAAAGATTACAAAAGTAACATTCAGGTTTGGAAGAGCATCAAACTGTCCGGCCCTCAAAATTCCATAGGTAACTGCAGGGTGGAAGATGCTTTTACAATATTCTGACTATCACAAATGCTAAAATTAAAGGGCTCAAAACACAAAACAGTAGGCAATATGGTAAATCAGAATGAACATCAAATAATATCTATTGCAACAATGAAATCACGCTAATGGAATGAGATATCTTGATTAATAAAAGCAGTAAAAAGGCAACATGAATCGGAATACCAGCATAACATTGAAAATCGGAAGAAATCAGAAGATGAAGTTATCTATAGATGAGAATATACAGATTGATGATTAAATAACCATAATGAATTGTAAAATATTGAATAAAAGCAAATAACGAAATCAAAAATTGTAGGAACTTGAATGTTCCATTGATGTTTGCATAGGGTGGGTCGATCCTGCTATAGGCAGGTCAATCCCACCAATTTGCCTTACAAAGAAAAGAAAATGAAAACCCAAAAGAAAACCAGACGATGCTATAAAGGGGAAAGAGGATTTCTAAGATCAAAGATACAAGAGTCACTTACCTGTAATTGCGGGTGTCTCATAGTCGGCTTCAGTCACTTAAAAGGGAGGCTTCCGGGAAGGAAAAGAGGGCTTTAGTTTGTCGATCGAGTATCAACACTCTTTCTTGATGTGAAGATGAAACCTATCATGTAGCCCTTTGTGCGGAGGTTTTGGTCCCTTCAACTAACGGAGAAGGGAACCAGAGGGAGAAATTGCTGTGGTGTGTGCTTCCGCCGAGATCTTGGAGATGTAGGCCACCTTCTTCTTCAACTGACAGAAAGAGGAAGAGGGAGGTAGAGGAAAAGAAGGAGAGAAGTATGAAAGAAGGATGCTGGGGTGAAGATGGATGGGAAGAAGGAGCCCTGCGTCCCTCCTTTTAAGGAAGGAGAGGAAAGTTCGTGAAGGGGGTTTAGGGTTTGCGGTTGTTAGAGATGGGTGGTTCGGGAGGAAAGATGGAGGAGAGATTTTGGGAGATGTAGGGTTTTGTGAAGAAGAGAATCAGGAGAGAGAGAGAGAGTGAACGGAGAAATGGAGGGGGGCGGCCATCCATCCTTTTTCCCAAGGTCTATCGAAGAGAAACCCTAAAAAGGGTTCTTTTGTAAAAAAAATTTGGTTTTTCCAAAAAGAGGCTCCGTGTAAAAGATTTTTCATAAAAACGGTTTTAAATTGATTTTGTTAGCAAAATTGATTTAGAAAGCTTAAACTAATTTTTTTTTTCGTAAATTTTCCATTTTTTTTGGTTTTTTGCGTTATTTCTCCATTTTTTTGTATTTTTAGAATAAAAATCCTAGATTTTTACGACAAAACAAAAGGTCAAAACTAATTTTTGTGTTTTTGTAAAATGTTTACAAAAAGAGAGTTTTTCTGAGAATTTAAAAGCTATTTTGAGGAAATTTCTTTAGAAATGGGTTTTGATCCGGATTTTTGGAGGAAATATGGATTTAAAGTGCTGGATTCAGATCCAGAATTAATTTTGAATATAGCTTTATGGAATTTAATTCAGAGAATCTGAAGAAATGACTTGATTTTTTCAGAAAACGGGGTTAGGGGCAAAAGGGTCATTTTACAAAACTTTGAAAAATTTGGGGTGTTCACAGTGCGACAAATTCTTCCCGAGCATCGAGCTCTCAGCACCGGACCCTTCTTCCCCCGGTGGTACTATGTCTGGTTCAAAAACTTCTTCGGTATGTTTTCGGACCATTTCAGCGACTGTGGGTTAGAACTGGCATCTGCAGTGGGAAAATTGACAGTCAACGACAATCTGATCCATGCACTGGCAGAGCGGTGGAATCCGCACACTTGCACATTTTGGTTCCCGTGGGGCAAGATGACCCTGTTGATCGACGAATTTTCAGAGATCATGGGACTGCCCGAGCCAGCAGGTCAGCCTGGAGATCCATTGGAGTAGCAATTTTTTATCAATGTCAAGGGTTTAGACCCCCGAGATGTTTTAGCTCGCATGATAAAGCATAAGTCCTGGACACTGATTGAGGAAAATGGAAATGACTATGTGAAACTAATCGAGATCTACCGACAATATGGGGCGTTTGCAGAAGTCAGCTCATTATCCAGAACAGCTCGAAAAAGAATTCAATATGCGATGGTCATATGCACTGAAGGGCTCGCTTTCTTCCCAGATATACATATGTGTATGGCAAGTAGTTCAAGCTACTTGGCCCATTTTCTTATACCTACTACTATCCAGAGTGATGCGTCAGGCAATTTTCTCAGAGACAGAAGCGCGTAGAAGCTCAACTACTATTAGGGGTTATGCTAGAGTTCAACCTTGTATCAGCGCAGTGGTCTGGAACATATCATTATGCCAAATATGGCTGAGATTCTTTCATCATTCTCACTCTTTTCTCCAGTCCTTGTGTCTCTGCTGATCATAAAGAGTGGTGGCAAATTGTCTGTCTGCCCCCTTATTCTCAAGTTTATTATTAATGCAATCATGTTTTCCCTTCAATGAATAAAAATATTTCAAATTCTTCATTCTTGGTTTGACGACCTCACCTAGGTGACAACGCATATTTGCAGTTGTTCGTTCTCCTCGCAAAGAAGGGCAACATAATTGTCGTGACTCCACCGGCGACCCAATCCCTAGTAATGGGATGTTCTTTCAATTATCTACCAAATTCCTATCAAATATTTTTTCTATATTCATTTCTATTCTAAATCTTCATCATCAAAATTTAATCATCCATCACATTCTGCAGAGAGTATCAATATTCTTAAGTGATCCGGATCAGATAAGAAGACACTGCTGTATCAAGTGCATCCATGACTTTTAAAGCATCAAGCAAAAAAAGATGAATTCTCCAAGAACTGTTAGAGGACAAAGTCAGACTGAGAGGGATGGCATCGATCCTGCTGCATATCAAATGTTCAAGAAGATAATGATCAAGATGATGTCTGAGCAAGTTGAAAACAGTCTCAGAATAGCTCCCATCAAAGAGAAGACATTTGTCTCCTTCTCTGCGAATATCACTGGCAAGAGCAACAAGTGATTCGGCGCATGTCTGCTCAATATGTTATTCTCTCTGATGTCTTCTATCATCGTGGATTCAGTTCTGAATATTCCAGATGCCTAGACAAAGTTGAAGCCAAATAAGTCGTGCGAGAGGTACACTAAGGCATTTGTGGTGGTCACGTCGGCTACCAAACTCTTATCAAGCAAATCATCTGGGCGGGATATTATTAGAAGACTATGCTACAAGATTGCTACCATTTTATGAAGAAGTGTGCTCTATGCCAGATATATGCACCTTTCGTTCATGCGTCAGCAACATATTTTCAATCTGTTATCTCTCCATGGCCGTTTTCTATGTGGATCTTTGATGTTGTGGGACCCATCACTCATTCTGCTTCAAACAGCTACAAATATTTTCTTGCCACAACAAAATATTTTACTAAATGGGTCGAAGCTATCACTCTACGCATAGGAGAAGGTCGACATGTGGTCTCGTTCATTCACAAGAATATCCTATGTTGTTTTGGCATACCGTATGATATTGTGTCAGATAATAGCAGTCATTTCAAGAATGAGAAAATGAGAACTTTCTGTTCGAAGTTCAAAATCCATCATCATTTCTCTGCTCCTTATTATCCTCAAGGGAATGGTCAAGCAGAGGCCACCAATAAGATTTTGATTCGAATCCTAAAGCGAACTTTGGAAACAGGCCGTGACTGGCATGAGAAGATTCATGATGCGTTGTGGGCGTACAAAACCACCATTCGAACTCCAACTAATGCTACTCCGTCAAAACTTGTCTACGAAACTGAAGTAGTACTGCCTCTACATGTTCAGAAACTTGCCTTGAAGTTCGCATCACTGCTGGAGTTATCGCTTGATCAATATCAGCAGCAGCGACTGGTACAACTTGATTTGCTCAATGAAAGAAGGCTCCGAGCAGCAGAGCATGCTCAATCATATCGGCAGAGGGTAGCCAAACAATATGCAAAATTTGTCATTGAAAGGAAATTCTGAGTCAATGATCTAGTACTCAGATCCATGGCTTATCTCAAGCGCCGCCCAAGTGGAAAATGGTCACCGAATTGGGAAGGACCCTATGTTGTCGAGGAAGCATTACCTCACAATTCATATCTTCTCATCAATGTTGATGGTGTGGAATTATCAGACCCCATCAATGCTCAACATTTGAAAAATTTCTATACTTAAATCCTCTATTCCATCCTTTATAATTCCTCAATATATTTTCTTCAATAATGGTCAAATTCTTCTTTCTCAGTTACACTGGGGCATTATTTTGAAAATTATTTTCAAAACGTCCTATATGCAGGCAGGATCAAACAAATCTCTCATTTTGCATGCATGTGCATTCATTTATATCATTTTGCATACATTTGCATTTACATGCATTCATTTCCATTCATTTGCATCAAATTCACTTCCCCTTCAGGTTAAGGGATAAACCTGAGTTTCCCCTTCAGGTTAAGGGATAAACCTGAGTTTCCCCTTCAGGTTAAGGGATAAACTTGAACTACCCATTCAGGGTAAGGGATAAATCCTGAGACCCCGACAGTTGTCTAAGTCATCGTGAGGATGAAGATTGAAAATCTCTCATCAGAATCAGTTGGGTAAAATTTTCTAAATCCAGTGTTCGTGCTGGTAAATTTTTAAAAATCTAGTGTTCGTGCTGGTAAGATTTTCAAAATCCAGTGTTCGTGCTGGTAAAATTTTCTAAATCCAGTGTTTGTGCTGGTAAATTTTCTAAATCCAGTGTTCATGCAGGTAAATTTTCAAAATCCAGTGTTTGTGCTGGTAAATTTTTAAAATCCAGTGTTCGTGCTGGTAAGATTTCCAAAATCCAGTGTTTGTGCTGGTAAGATTTTTAAAAACCAGTGTTCGTGCTGGTAAAATTTTCTAAATCCAGTATTTGTGCTGGTAAATCTTCAAAATCCAGTGTTTGTGCTGGTAATTCTTCCAAAAACAGTATTTGTACTGATCCATTTTCAAAATCCAGTACTTATACTGGTTCATTTCTAAAATCCGGTATTCACACTGGTACATCTTTCAAAATCCAATTGTTATTGGTTGGACTTTCAAAATCCAATTTTTATTGGTCAAACTTTCTAAATCTGGTTTACTGGTTAATGTTTTCAAATCTAATCCATGCTAGTCTAGTTTTTCTTCGGGATTCGAGTTCTGACTCGAATTTTCTTTCCTTCTAACCGGTCTAAATTTCCTTCGGGATTCGAGTTCCGACTCAAATTTTCTTTCCTTTTAATTAGTCTAGTTTTTCTTCGGGATTCGAGTTCTGACTCAAATTTTCTTTCCTTCTAACCAGTCTAGTTTTCCTTCGGGATTCGAGTTCCGACTCAAATTTTCTTTCCTTCTAACTGGTCTAGTTTTCCTTCGGGATTCGAGTTCCGAATCGAATTTTCTTTCCTTCTAATTAGTCTAGTTTTTCTTCGGGATTCGAGTTCCGACTCGAATTTTCTTTCCGTCTAACCGGTCTAGTTCTCCTTCGGAATTCGAGTTCCGACTCAAATTTTCTTTCCTTCTAATTAGTCTAGTTTTCCTTCGGGATTCGAGTTCCGACTCAAATTTCTTTTCCTTCTAACCGGTCTAGTTTTTCTTCAGGATTCGAGTTTTGACTCGAATTTTTTTTCCTTCCAATGGATCTAGTTTTCCTTCGAAGATTCAAGTTCCGACTTGAATTTTCTTTTCCTTCTGAATTGGTCTAGAAAAATAGAGTTCCGACTCGAATTTTCTTTCAAATCCAATTCAAATGTCTAGAATTGGTCTAGAAAATTAGAGTTTTGACTCGAATTTTCTTTCAAAACCCAATTCATTTAGTTTTTTTTCTTGAAGATTTGAATTCCGATTTGAATCTTCCCTCAAAACCCAGTTTAGCACCTGGTCCATTTAAAGCTCACAAGTTGAATCCTTCCTTCTTAGACTGTGATCCTTAGGTTAAATCCCTAAGGAATTGATAGTTCGTAGGTTGAACCCCTGCGGAACCAATGTGATTTGTAGGTTGAACCCCTTTCAAACCAGTCTCATCCTCAAAAATTCGAGCTGTAGGTTGAATTCCTATTGATCCCCGATTCTTAGGTTGAACCCCTTTGAAACTAATCCCAATGCCAAAAATTTGATCTGTAGGTTAAAGTCCTCCTAATCCAATATTCTTTACAGTCCTTAGGTCGAACCCCTTTTGGATCGGTATTTTTCAGATATTTGATCTATAGGTTGAAGTCCTCCTGATCCACGTTCTTAGGCTGAATCCATATTGAACTAATGTCGTTCCCAGTGAACCCATGTCGTTCTCAATAGAACCAATGTCGTTCTTAGGCTGAATTCCTATTGAACCCATATTGTTCTCAGTAAACCAATTCTCAATTTCAACTTACAGGTCATCCAATTTCCAATTTTTAAATTTCCAATCCCAACTTTGACCTTCGGATCAATCAAATTCCAATTTCGGCCCTTAGGCCATCCAATTACCAATTTTGGCCCTCGGGCTACCCAATTTCACAATTTCCAATTTCCAATTTCAATTACCAAATTTTAAATTTTCAATTTTTTAATTTCCAAATTTCCAATTTCGACCTTTGGGTCAATTAATTTCCAATTTCCAATTTCCAATTTCCAATTTTCAATTTCCAAATATCAATTTCCAAATTCCAAATTTCCAATTTCCAATTTCAAATATCAAATATCAAATTTCAAAATTTTAATTTCTAATTTCGACCCTTTTGGTCACCGAATACCAATTTCAATCATTTCCTCTTGCGAGAGACCCTTTTTACAGGGAGAGTTTGAG
Source organism: Nuphar pumila (assembly GCF_984573655.1). NCBI lineage: Eukaryota > Viridiplantae > Streptophyta > Magnoliopsida > Nymphaeales > Nymphaeaceae > Nuphar > Nuphar pumila. Next base: position 48,815,194 of record NC_143265.1, on the reverse strand, counting down.
GGAGCTCGATCTTTTCACATGCTATCCTTTGTTCACTTAGCTCCCTTTCAGGGAGAGTTTGAAGGGACTCGTGTCTTTGTGAACCGTTTGCAAAACAAAATTCCAATTTCATACAAGGAACCCTTAGTTCAAGGAGAGCTTCGACGAAAGTTCGCTTTCCTTGTGATCACAATTTCGTACTAGGCCATTTCATCGTGAAGGACCCTCTTTTCAGGGAGAGTGTGATGGACTCGCTCCTTCATGACCAATTCACCGACCTCACCATTACCGGCCCCCTTTCCATAAGAGAAGCCTAATATTAGGAAGTTTTGACGATGTAAACACCCCAAATTTTCACTCACCTCTCCAACATTTCCACCAAACATCATCATCCAGCCTTTTGAAATCGCCGAAGGGCAAAATGGTCATTTTCTGAGCTTAGACCTTGCAAAAGTCTAAATTTCATCTGCAACTCTCAAAATTTCTTTTAGTTCAGATATTCAAAATTTTATTCCTGACAGAAGACAGGAATCTGCAAAGCCCAATTCAGGATTACATTCCATATGACATGTCATTTCATAGCATTGCATGAGCATTTCATATCACTGCACTGCACATCATGTCATTTCGAGGTCCAGAACTCTCGATTTCAAAATTTTCAATCCAGATTAGAATTTCAACTATTTTCAAAATCGATTTCAAAACCCTGGGTCTTCAAAATCATCAATTCTTCCCATTTTACCCCCAAGGCTCTGAATTTTAAAATATTTTCTCAAGAAAACAATCTGTATAATTTATAATAAATTTCAACTCAGATTTTGCCTTTTGTCAGCTATTTCAACTATCTTCCTTTTACAAAATCGCCCTACAGGGGCTAACTCTTTTCAAAATTTCTATTTTACCAATTAGTCCAGATTTTATGAAAATTCCAAAAAGAGGTTGTTGTCTTGTTCTTATTTCAATAAAGAAGCAATGTGGGACCCACACTGAGGTGGTGTCACATAGACTTTTCTTTTGAAAAACCTGAACTTTAAAAAACCCAAAAAAATAGGAGCCTTGTCCCCTGGATTTGCGCCACTTGTCTTTTCTCTCTCCTCCCATTTATCTGCCAAGTGTCAGTGTGGGGCTACCTTAAGAAGCCACCACATGTCATTAGACCCCCTCTTCATTCCATGCCATGTGTCAGCATCCACCATCTTCACCTTGCACCATGTGTCATTCCAAGGTCACCATGAGATGCCACGTGTCATGTGTTGTCCTGTTCACAAAAAGTAGAGCTTGTCTCCCCTGAGGTGGCACCATTTGAATTATGTCTCCTGCAAGTGACACATGTCACTCTCTCCTTTCCTCAGGAAAAGTAGATGACACATGTCACCCTCTGCTCTTCTCAGAAAAGCAAGTGACACATGTCACTCTCTCCTTTCCTCAGGAAAAGTAGATGACACATGTCACCCTCTGCTCTTCTCAGAAAAGCAAGTGACACGTGTCATTCTCTGCTCTTCTTAGAAAAAGCAAATGACACATGTCATTCTCTGCTCTTCTCAGAAAAAGCAAATGACACATGTCATCCTCTGCTCTTCTCAGAAAAGCAAGTGACACGTGTCATTCTCTGCTCTTCTTAGAAAAAGCAAATGACACATGTCATTCTCTGCTCTTCTCAGAAAAAGCAAATGACACATGTCATCCTCTGCTCTTCTCAGAAAAGCAAGTGACACGTGTCATTCTCTGCTCTTCTTAGAAAAAGCAAATGACACATGTCATTCTCTGCTCTTCTAGAAAAAAGCAAATGACACATGTCATTCTCTGCTCTTCTCAGAAAAAGCAAATGACACATGTCATTCTCTGCTCTTCTTAGAAAAAGCAAATGACACATGTCATTTTCTGCCTCCTTCAGAAAAAGCAACAATTCAAATATTCAAACTCCAGGCTGAGGTGGCGCAAATCCTGAAGTCTCTTCCCTAAATTCATTTTTTGAGATGGTGCCACGTGTCCCTTTCCCTCCCTCTTGGCACATGTCATTGTAGGAGCCACCCTGAGATGGCGCCACATGTCAGTCTCTCCTTTCCTCTAGAAAAAGCAGAAATTTAAATTTCAAACTCTCTCTGAGGTGGCACCATCTGAATCCTCTGCCTTTCCTTCTGACACATGTCAATGAAGATGCTCTGAGATGGCGCCACATGTCAGTCTCTCCTTTCATCAGAAAAAGTAGAATTCAAACCCCTCTGAGGTGGCATCTTCTGCTTCTTCTGCTCCTACCTTCTGACACATGGCAGTGTGGAGCCACCCTGAGGTGGCACCACATGGCAATCTCTCCTTCTTCCAGGAAAACCAAGCTTTGAATTTCAAACTCCAAGAGGACATCCTCTGAGGTGGCGCCATTTGGGAGACTCCTGCAGAGAAAATCAAGCAAGCTTTTTGAAAAATTCCAAATTCCCCTGATGAGGTGTCTCACTCACAAAATTCTCATTTTTATTTTCTCAAAAAATTAAAATGGCATGCTTTGAGACGGCACCACATGGACGGTCCAGATTCACTGTGTTTGAATTTTGAAAATCTCCAAAATTTCTACAAATACCTTAGCCCATGCCCAGCTCAGGGGGAGCCCTATTTGAGAATTGAACTTCATAATTCCATTTTTTTCTTTCTTGGTGTCCTTTGGATTCACGCCCCTCTGGAGCCCATTATCAAGGTAGCCACTCATTTTGGGAGTTCCAAAACCGCTGGAGAACACAAGGTAAGCCTCCATTCCTATTGATTTCACCATGATAATTCCTTTGGTTTGATTCGTGTTGTCGTTTGAAGAAAGAGCTCATCCGAGGAATGGATTGAGCTATTCTCATAAAATGACATATATAAAAATACATAATTATGCTTCCTTGATGATTTTTAGCATTGATGCATTTAGCTAGATTTAATTTGCATTTTATTTCATTAATTTAGCATGTTTCATAAATTAATTAGGATTAATTTAGCATTTATTTCAATTCTGCTCAGTTTCAGTAGTTCTCTGTTTTTGTCAGTCAGTCCACACGTCATTTCATGCATGTAATTTTTGTTAAAATTCTAAAAAAATCATGGAATGCGCCCTTAGGTGTCCCTAAAAATGTGCCAAAAATTCGGAAGTATTTGAATTCGTTTACTGTGGTAAACATTCGAAAAGTGAGTCAGGTTTTATTACCCAGGATGCATTTTAAAATGTCTTTTCCGACTTGTAAAATCGAGATCTCACTTATGGGAGATCTAATTTTCGATTCGAAAGATGTTCTAAACTCGAGAGGATGTCTAGTTTGTAACTTGAGTTTCTCAAATTTTTCTGATTTTTTTTAATGTCTGACAAAAATCTGAGAGTTCGGAACACGTGTCAGAGCCTGATTTGGGCCTCTAAGACTTTGGATCGACTTAGGTCGATGGGTTCTCTTTGGGTGTTGCTCCAAATCCAAAACTGTAAAAATTGAATGTTATGTTCGAGATGTTCTCTGTTTGAATCTAAAAACGTGTGAGTTTTAGAATAGCTGTGATACCTATTTCGGATTTTTTTCGTCAGTCTCCTGTTTTGCTACATTTGTCTGTTCTGTCAATTTAGGAATGAAGTTTTATTTTTATCTGTGTTTATGTTGATCCAATGCCAAAGTCATAAACATGAAAGTTGTTCATGTATGTGTCATGAGTAGCTCTGTTAAATATCAGAAATTTCCATGGCTGTTTTCCATTTTTTCAGCATTTTATATTAGATTAGATTGATTTTTACCTCCGTCAGAACCAAATCCCTGTTACCGAACTCACCATGGCTCAAATCCCAAGGCTGTAAAAACCAAAAATGTTACATTTCGGGTCCTTTAGCAGTCTGCAAAATATCAGAAGTTTTCATGGTGTAAATCTTGCACTATCATATTAAGCATTGCATTTGGTTCGGGTCTGTATGCGAAATCCACCATTTTTAGGTCTTTCTTTAAATTTTAGCATTTAAATCATATCATTTCATGGTTTTTAGCATTCTAGCCTGTTTATCAGAGTAGGTAGATACTTCATACCGAATTTGGTGTAATTTGGAATTCATTTGAGGCTTGATTTAGCCATATCATCAAAATAGGGCCCCGCGGGACCCCGATCCAAGCGAAAATCAAACGAAATTCATTATTTTTTATGAAGGATAGCATGTCAAATTCTGATTTTACAGTCCTAATGTGTTTATCAGCATGTCATCAAGTCCCATTATGCATTTCATCATCATTTGATTCAATTTGAATTTCGAAATCTCAATTTTACCAAGTTTTCCTTCAAAAAACCCTGATTTTAAAGGTATAACCTCAATATTAGGGGTATTGTGGTCATTTTGAAAACAATTTCGAATTTCAAACTATTTTCCACCAAATTTTCTGCATTTACATCATTTCAAATATCAAGGAAGCATGAGAATAGGGTTTATATCTAATTAAATCCAATAATTTCACAATATTATTGGAAAATCTTGGAAAAACCCACATATTTGAGCTAACCTTAATTCAAGTTTGGCAGGGACATTCAAAAGAAGGAGCTGAAGTCTGCATTTTCCTTTTATTTCATTTATTTAGTGATGTAATAATGTAAATTTTGGAATAAGAGATTTAATTTTCTGCTTAGACTAGGATGCATATCATATAGTTTAAATTCATGCAATATCCTGTTTCTATGATTCATGCATTTTATTTCAAAAGCACTATGGATGTTCACGAATGACACATGAACCAACTCTTAGGGAGTTGATGAACTCGGTGGAATCTATATTTACGGCCCTAGTCGGAATATGGACGAGACCCAGATCCATCATCTTTCTACTAGTCACATTGAGCCTACACTCTTAGACTATCTTAAAATGCACATCATATTTCTAATATTTTCAAAGTATTGTGCATTAAATCAATTAAACTCTGAACATATTCATGGCCACAGTCAGGATATGTGAAGGATTTATTTTGATTTAATACACATTTTCTAACAAATTTCTTAGAAATCTTTCAAAGTGCTTTCATTCACTCATATCATTTGCATCATGAAATCATTGGTTTTCCCATGATTTTCTTAAGAAAACTTCAATCTCAGAGAAATCAATTTCTCAAGAAACTCTGAGTATTTTCCAAAATCGGTTTTCCCAAGTCAAGTTTTCACAGTTTTCCATGGAAACCAGTCTCTCAAGAAACTTCTAAGTTGGATTTCCAAGATCAAAGTTTCTCTCGATTTTCCTTGGAAAATGTTATTTTCTTGAGATTTTCAAAAAAGAGTTTTCCAATCTTTCTCAAGAATCAAAAATCAAATTTTCAAGGGTTTTTAAGGCTAAGATTCCCAAGATTTCAATTTCCCAAGTTCAGTTTTTCTTCTCCAATGAGTTTTCCTATAAACTTTTCATCATTTTCCTAAGAAAGTTCTCAAAGTCCGAGTTTTCCTGAGAAGTGTTTCCCTTTTCAAATGTTCACCTTTTCTCAAGAATCACTTCTATTTTCCCAGGATTTTCAACCATTCATGATTTCCCACAACTTTATGAGCTTTCTTGTGATTTCAAAAACCTCTTTTTTATCTGAGTTTCCTGAGAAATTGACCTTTTCCTTGAGAAATATCTTTCAACTCTAAAGGTTTTCTGAGCATACATCATGTTTTCCAACTTACATTTTTCAAAATCTCATAGCACATGCCTGAATTCTCTGTGCATTTAGGATAGAACACAATTTCGATAATTTCACTAAGTCAAGCACAATTTTGGTCCTTGGTTCGATTACCCCTGTTAAAGGCGGCAGGAACGGTCGAACCTCGTACCGACAGGTCGAGCCCCATCCCATGGATTTTCCCGCAATTTTCAAAACGGAGGCAAGTATTTCAAAACAATTTCCAAAATCCGGTCAAGTTTGAAGCGCGAAAGCATTTCCCTCTCTCTTCCGCAAGGAAGGGAAGACGGGAAAAATTTTGCGACGATAACAGACGAAAGCTTGATTTCTCTTCGAAAGTTCATTTTGCAAACATAAAATATATGCATGATCAAATACCCCCATGCTTATGTTTTGCTAGTCCTCGAGCAAACTAGAAAAATGCACGAAATCAAACTATCACCTAACTCACTTTCGTAGGAATCACGGTTGCATTTAGCTCATGCAACAAGCCCTTTCAACCCCTGGGTTACCCCAGTGGACGAGTAAGGTCTCGTGAGGGTTTGCAGTGATGCTACCCACAAACATCTCTGTCATGTATGCATAATATTACACACCCTCACAATCAGTAGGTAATTAAAGACTTTGTTTTCACAAATATTTCCTATTATTTCACAATCGAAATATAATTAGAGTCTTTTATGCACTACCACAGAAAAAGAATTTCTTTCACTTTTCTAAATATCACAATTATTTATGTTTTATTCTTAGAAAATCCAATAAAAACATATTATTATTTACTTATCCTCACTCATATGTTTTCTGCACAGGTTTTCTCAATCACACTTCTAAGCATTGAACTTTTCTTTCTTTTTAAGCTCTTTTCTCTCTTTTTTTCTTTTCACGCTTTTTCTTTTTGCGCACTTATTCTTCTCTTATAGCTTGCGTGTGGTCTGCTTTTATGCCTTGTGCAATGTCAATATCTTCTATACTTTTTCAATACATACCAAAAGATATCAACTAAGACATAAAAGTGACTTCCTTCATTCACCTTTATAACATGAGAGTCAAATATTTCAACTTATATCTGTTCTCAGTTACTTAGGATCACAAAGTTTTCCACTCTCCTTTTCGAAAATGGAATTAAAAGTTTCAACTTACATCTAAGTTCCATCTACTAAGGATTGTGGAATTATCCAAACAACCTAACGCATGCTTTTTCTCACTTTTTGAGCTCATTTTTATGCTTTTGTTCATTTGCTTAGTTTTTCAAAAATAAAACTGTGCATATTCATATTTATGATTCAAAATAAATTCTAACATGTATTTATCCTCATTTCCTCGAAATCCGCATAAACAACCATAATTTTTAGATCTATGTCAGAAAAAATTTTCGTGGGGCTTAAAAAATCCTCTAAAAACATTAGATTTGAAATAACATTCATATAAGTTCAAACTCTTTCTTTAAAAATCTACTTTTTATGAGAGATGTGTAAACATGTGCAAGAACGTAAACAGAAATATCAAGGTGTGCATTCTACACCCTCCCCCATGCTTGAATGACACTGTCCCAGTGGCACTCCCCCATGCTTGAATGAAACTAAGTGAATGCACATGAGAGAATTAAATGAGGGAAAAGAGTAGAATGACCTGACATGAATTAAAAATGCACGTTATATGAATGTAATGAATGCAATGTATACATGACAAAACATAAAACTCATGAATGAAACAAAAACAACATGAAAAACTCATGAAAAAGTAAAAACAAAATAAAATCTATAAATTCTAATCAAATCTAATAATATACAAGATATGGGTTGCCTCCCATAAAGCGCTAAGTTTCACGTCTCCAGCCAGACGGATCCTTGGAAAAACCTTCATCGTCCATGAGATCAATGGACATGAAGTCAGACTCAACCGGGCTCTATGAAGAAAAGAGTGTCATCTGTGACACTACGCACTGTGTTTCCATCCCTTCTACCTCTAACTGTAGGATCATAACTCTCTCGACGTGAAGAACAGAGATTAGTCTCATCTGAGAGACTGGTCAAGAATCTAGAGTCTAAGACCAACCGAGTATCAATGAATGCTACTTCAGACAAGTGGTGAATATGATCTAGCTTGTCTTGGTCAAGCACCTTCTGCATCTGCACCTCTTGCTTACTCAAAACGATTGGTGATCCTAAAGGCTGAGGAAATGGGGCTTTATATGATGAAAATGTATGTTGTGAGTAAAGCCCTTCCTGCTGAGGTAATATGGAGATCGACTCGTCAGTAGAATTGATATGGGGTTCATGAGTCGATTCCTGAGTGGGTTGACACGCCTTCCCATAATGAAGGGATGTATCGGATTTGACTTGCTCATGATGTGAAGCAGTGGGTTGCAAGTCAAATGATATGGAATCCTCTCCCTTTAAGACAACAGACTGACTATGAAGGTTCCCCTGGCTTTGCCTAGTGAAAGTCTCAACCAACTGTCCCATTTGAGTCTCTAGCTTGGCTATTGACTGCGTATGGGAGCTCAAAATTTGTAATATCCTATCTTGGAAGGATTGACTAAATGAAGGCTCATGAGGATGGGGTTGAGTATAAGCATGTTGGGCTGGGGGATGAACCTGTGGAAAAATGGGGTGCGAGTAACCTTGTGAAGGGTTACTAGGTCTATACTGTGTCTGGGAGGGCTGATGGGATGAGGAAATAAACTGGTTTCGCCAACCTGGGTTATATGAGGATATAAATGAATCGGGCATGGGTTTAGCGAAACCTTGGGCAGCATTCATCTGCTCCTGACAGAATTCAGGATATAATGACGTTGCCGGACAATTCGCAACACAGTGTGCAGGGTTAGCACATAGCTCACACACTCTTTCTACTTGATTTCTCGAAGAATTGGCTAGGAATTGATCTAACTTCCTAGTCAACTGGTCAACCTTGGTACGCAATTCTAACTCGGACCCAACTTCGGAAATCCCAACTTTCCTAGGACCACTGGACACAGGTGTAGTCCTATCGAGCCGTGAAGACAAGGTATGATGCATCGTGTTTTCACTCAAGGTCTCGAATAGAGACGACGCCTCGTCCTCACTTTTGAGCATAAAAGTGCCCCCACAAGACGAATCAACCATTTGACGATGCTTTTCAGTAAGCCCGTCATAAAAATACTGCACCAACTGCCAACGAGGCACCTGGTGATGGGGACACTTGCGGAGAAGATCTTTCAATCTCTCCCAAGACTCGTGAAATTGTTCTCCCTCAATTTGAGAAAAACTGGTTATAGCTTTACGAAACTGATTCGTTTTACTAATTGGGAAATATTTTTTTAAAAATTCTTTTTGCATTCCTTCCCAAGTAGTAATACGAACCGTCTCAAGAGATTTTAACCAGTGCTTGGCATTATCTTTGAGAGAGAACGGAAACAAAGTTAACCTCATAGCATCTTCTCCAAAATTATTGATTCGCACAGTCGAGCAAATCTCAAGGAATTCGTCGAGATGACGATATGGGTCTTCATTGCTAAGGCCATAAAATGAAGGTAACATTTGAATCACACTGGCCTTAATCTCAAAATGGCTCGCTCCTACATCAGGTCTCGTGATGCAGGAGGCGGGAGTATACGTATTTGGCATGAAGTACTCCCTCAAAGGACGGATCAATTGATGATCGTCAGCCATTGCGTACACCTTGGAGTAGACCGGTGTAGCACACGTCCTAACTTTGGGTTTTCTACCTAACTAACGCACTAAGCGGCCAAACCACGCAAACCACAAAGCGAGTTAACTAAAAACAACAAAAACTAAACAAAACACCACGCAGTTACACATAAAAGAGATTATGCATAGAAATATGAAATCTATGTGTACGGTACCAATCGTACACAGTCACTTCTAAGGGAATCCTAATAGGTGGGCTGTGCAGAAAAGTAAGCTCGTCTCTAAGATATGCACATACGTGGTTCTAAACCTAAATGCACACAAACACTAGGCAATAAAGCGAATACTAATATTACGCCGTTCCCCGGCAACGGCGCCAAAAATTTGATGTCTTTTTGCAATCGTTGTAAATTTTTGAAAAGATTTTTTATATGAAAAACATGTGAAAACCATACATCAAATAATAAAAACCGGTTCTCACTAGTGGATGAGACCGTGTCGAACTCAGGGAACGGGAATATTTTGTATTCAAGCACACAATTCTAAACTAATCTTTATTGCTGAATTATGGAAATGTAAAATGTTCAGAAAAGTAAACACAACTAGCTATTACAACAAATGAATACCCTTCGCAGAGGGCGTAAAGTGCAATATTTACAAACCCAATTAAAATTCCTAATTCTAAAAATAAAAAGTAAAACGAAGCTTTATTCTTCTATTCTTGCACTTCGTGTCACGTAATCTCTTCAGCTCCACTCCCTTGCAATCCTGCACAAATCAAACGAAACACGAGCAGTACCAGAAAAAGATGAAAGAGAATATACTAACTAAATGCTAAGACTACGAAAGAAAATCATTAAAGAAATCTAAATGACAATTTTAAATGCAAATGATATATTTTTTTATTTTTATTAATTCAAACTAACTAATTGGAAAGTAATTGACAATGCTAATTATCTTTCTTAACTAAACTATATATATTTTTTTTAAGCAAAATAACTAACAACTAAGTAATCTAACAATGAGTGAATCAATTAACTAAGTAATCTACTATCAACACACTAAGTAAGCTAAGTATTAAGTAATATCTAAAAAATTCAGCAAAGCATTATCATCCGATAATTCGATATCTCAAACCGGATCCGGATATCCAATTAACTGTAAAATTCATTTGTCAATTCAGAAATCACATTGTCAATCCGATGAAAAATATGGATTCATGATATTATTCAATAGAATCAAATCATGGCTTATTCAATATCGGATGTCAATTTGATTCACATTCAGATAATATTTCAGTTTCTGATGAACCAGGAAAATTATTATTTCAATTGACATTCACTGAATATATAACAGATTTTTCAATTTCGGTTCAAATTACTCAGCCGGAATATCCAATTCCACTCATTTGACTCTGCCGGATAATGAAATTCAGGTGAACTTAAAGTTCAGATGGAGTTATGCTGCCTGTTAATGAAATTCAGATGAATTTAAATTTCAGGTGGAGTTATGTTGCCGGATAATGAAATTTCCAGAGCTAGAGATATTAATCAAACTAGAAAAAAAATCGATAATTCAGATCTTGTTCCACCGTGAAACAGGTTTCCTCTGTAACGAAGATTTTTTTTCGGCGAGTAAATATCAGAATCAGCAATTGATTCCAGATATTTTTGAAATAGATTCCGGTTAAAAAAAAATTGTTTACTGCAGCTCCAGATGATATAGATGATTTAGATCATTGCTGGAAAACAGTATGTATCTTTCACCGGAAATCAAAACAAGCACAAAACTTGCCGGAGATCTGTAAACAGCCGATCAACTAAGATATCCGATAATTTGATTTCAATTGATCGAACTTCCAATGATCTTCAACTAAACCAAGCCTCAACACAATTCTAACAAATTGAAATTGATTTAGTCATTCAGTGGATCAAAATTAGGCATCCGATCGATCAATCAATCGGATTTCATATTCAGTCGCCGGAAAAAAAACAAATCGTCAATAATCACCGGACGACTCATACAGAACAAGCTTTAATCATCGGGAGTCAAATGATATCCAATTGATCGATTCAGAAGTATCTGATTCAATCATTCAAATCAAAGCCTTACAGGATCCTGATAAATTGAAATCGATCCAAATGATCGATCAACTTTCGGTAGAATTTTTTTTTTAAATCTGGCGGTAGAATTCAGGTCAGTTCCTGTAAAAATGTTGAAATCAGCGATTGCTGAAACAATATTTTTCGTTTTTACTGTTGTAAAACTGATGTTTTATCAAGATTTCAACTCTAAGAAAACCGGAAAGCTACAGGTCGATCGATTAAAAAAAACACGTTTGCTGTTTTAACATTTTTTTTATTTTTATTTTTATTTTTATTGAAACAGAAAAAAATATAATACGATCTACACTTAAAATCTATTCTAACAATTACTGAAACAAAAACAAGAAGTTAACTCAAATTTCTTTAATCATGAGTTATGAATGCTTAACAGAAATTAAAATGAAAATTTCAGAAAAAGAAAAAGAAGAAGAAGAAGAAGAGGAAGAAGAAAAGGAGAAGAAGAAGAAGAAGCACTTACCGGAGGGATTAGAAAAGAGTTGGAATTCTCCTATATGCCATTACCGTAGCTGGATGCCTCCACCGGATTGAGAAAGAAGAGAGATCAAGGGAGAAGGAGAAGAAGGAGGAAATAAACAAGGTGAAGGGGAAGGGTTAGAAGAGAAGGCAAAAGCATAAAAGAGAAGACAAGCCTCTCTTCCCCCTACGTATGGTATTTATAATTTTGAAAGTTTTTCCATAAGTCCATCTTATTTCAAAGAATTCCATTTCAAAACCTCTCTTCAAAAAGTTATTTACAAAGCAACTCAAAATGACTATGTTTTAGAAAATACAAAAACTAAGTCTATTCTAAATCTAAATTTTTTTATGATTTTCAAAAACTAAACAACTACAATTATGACAAACACTAAAATAGGCATTAAAATGTAAAATAACACTATTTTTCATGCATTTTCTATTCTTAAATCATTTTAGCACATTTACTTGAAACTAACATAAAATTGGGTTTTTAATTCATTTTCTCATGAAATCATGCATATTTTTATATGAAAAATCCCTAAAATATATGCATGATCAAAACACCTCCTCTTCAGGGAAGAGAGGAGTAATTTCTATTTCTAATTTCTGAATCTTCTCCTTTGGGGAAAGGAGAAGAAAATTTTTGTCATGGATGCGTTGCGTTGTGCTTCAGATGCTCGCTCCCACAAAAGATTTGAAGAAAATCTTGACAATTTGTCATTAAATATTTGTTGATTTCAAAATTTTGATTGCACAAAAACATTACCTCAGAATACCTTCAGTATTATTTCCGAAAGGTCAAAGCTTTTGTGAAAAAGTATTCAAAATTCAAATTCTTTCTATTGGCCAACCAAAAGGATGAAGAATAAATCCTTGATATGGCCAGCAAAAGGAAATTCAATGTTGTTGCAAAGCCATAAGTGATCGGTACTGATCGTAGTCAATGGCACATTTTTAAAGATCATTCTTGGAAAATAAAGCAGTCGAAATATCCTGGGTGATAGAGAAAAATTCATTAAATCCCTATATCTCCTCAATCACCTAAGCTGCAATTAAATATCTGCAAAAGGGATCTCTCAATTGTCGTCAAGATGAAGGCAAATTAGGCGAGTAGACCCCCGGAGCCAAAGAAGATTTGAATCATCTCCAAGATGACGGAGTTTGTGACGGATCCTTCCAGGAAAAGTTCAGAGCACCGTCAAGATGAAGGCGACTGCGATGAGCCTCCCGACAAACCCTAAAAGATATTAAATTTCTGCTATCATCAAGAGATTTCCAACCAATGAGCCAATAATCGTCGATATAATCCCTGAGAGAAAAAGAAGGATCAGAACATCTTCAAGATGAAGGAGTTTGTGACATACCCTTCCAAAAAAAAAAAGAGAGAAAAGTCAGGACATCTTCAAAATGAAGGATGATGTAATAAAATCCCCAAAAGCCTAAGAGAGCTCTAATTCTGCCAAAAAAAGAAAAAAAAAAGAAAAAAAAAGTGGGCAAAAAGATCATCATGAGAAAAGAATCTCAGGATATCAGACTGCCGAATCTGTCAAGAATCTTCTTTAAAATTTGTGAAATTCTATTATCAATATTCCTTCACCAATTGCTTTCACAATATCAAGAATACTCTCTTTTCTATTCATATCAAGAAAATTGATAGCCTCCTTGAAAGAAAGTCAATTGCAAGAAATTTGAATTCGAATCTTGATTCTACGAACTTAAGCCCAGTCGAAGGTAATACTTCAGGTAGAAAAGAGGGAATATTTTCAAAACAATGTGCATCATTTTAAATTATTTTGAATCAACAATAATTTTCAACATTTTGACAATATTTTTCTAGCTATCCTGGCATGAAGAGAGAACTTGAGGTTCATCTTTGGCGCATCCTTACATCAGTTGTTATCCCTTTTAAGGACTTGATAACGGGAGTTTTCAAGATTCCTTCCCTTCTGTTGGTATAATCTGAGTGCATCGGCCTCAGATTCGCACACTTCCCTATGTCCCCACTGTCCCACCATAGACAGTCCAATTTCAGCTTGAGGTTAAGCCACCAATCATTTTACCGCAAAAGGTCACCAATTTCAAAAGTTATTTAGTCTCAGCAATGAGGCGCCCAAAATCAAACCTCTTTTCAAGCTTTAGGGACCCCAATTTCATCCTTTTGCAAAACCCCTATCGGATTCATTGTGCGGAAATCCGAAGGTTCCATCATGGTTTCTTCCTTCGAGGATTCTATTCATTTTCCGCCCAATCAGGATAAGGGTACAAACCTGAGCCTCCTTTGATGAGGTATTTCATTTTCCGCCCAATCAGGATAAGGGTACAAACCTGAGCCTCCTTTGATGAGGTATTTCATTTTTCTCCCAATCAGGATAAGGGTACAAACCTGAGCCTCCTTTGATGAGGTATTTCATTCCCCGATCAGGTTAAGGGTCAAACCTGAGCTTCGTTTCTACACGAGGTATTTTCTGTCCCATCCAGGTTAAGGGCAAAACCTGAATCTCACTTCCTTTTGAAGTAAAATTTTCTTCTTTATTCTTCACTTCATATCTATCATTTTCATCAGGGCTAATTTCTTCATACCGAGTCAGATCCTTCAAACTGGGGCATTTTTATGGCAAAAAATTGGTGTGTTTTTCTTTGCCACTAAGCTCGTCTTCAAGCCGGCTTAGTAGCAAAGAGGGGCATCTGTAAACACCCCAAATTTTCCACATCCATTCTCAAATAACCCTCCTCATGCAGTGCCAACCCTGTTAGGTCAGTGTAGGAGTCAAACCCCGGGTCAGTTTCAGAAAATCACCATTTTACCAACTTTTATTAGGAAAATTACCATTTTACCCCTAGGTCATCCCAGACCCCAGTCAGTCGGAGTCAACCAAGCTCATTGGTCAGTTCAGGATAGTTAGAATATCAGTCATCTCAAGCTCCAACCACCTTCCACCGGGTCCAGCCTTCACCTCCAACCTTGGATCACCACCTTCACCAGCCGTACCTCCTTCCTCCAGCCACTCCTCCCAGCCGGTTCAGCCATCTCCAGTCCTTCCAAGTGTAGCAGCATCACCATCATCTTCAGCTTCAGCTTCCTAGCACCCACCTTCATCACCATCATCTTCAACCTTGGTGCAGCCACACCTACCGTCCTTTCCTTTAGTCGATCCAAGCAAAGACCCTTCTCAAGGTAAAATCCCTTACCTTCGTAATTTCTTTATGATCCTATTGCAAAGCCAGTTTTGAAATTGGATTTATATGATCAAAAGGAATATCTCATGGCTGTGGAATCTTGATTTACCATTTTCAAGGTTGTAAGAGAGGTGATCCATCCGATGAATGGATCAGGTCCTTCTCGTCAATAGCCAACATCAACCAACTTCGTATCTCCTTGATCTTCTTTATTTTAAGCATGGTTTTCATATAAATCACACGTTTTAGGTATTTTGTTTAATTAGTTTTACCATTTTATAGGTATTTTACTTAGTTTTATTAGTACTTGCATATTAGTTATAGCATTTTTATTCAGGTGTTCAGTCCGGTCTTTATTTTGTGTACTGATTCGCATTGTAAAATTCTGATAATTTCATGTTAAGAACGTGCATCTATTTCTGATTTCTCATAAAAAACCCAGATCGATTCGGGTTATGAAACTTCATTTTAAAAATCAAACCCTAAATCGGGTTTTCTGTCTTTTTGAACTTTCAGTTTGCGCTTTAGCAGACAAAAACCTCCAAAATTACTCTCATGGGAGATTCAGATCCTCCTCCAAAAATCACAGTGGATTTATAATCAAATCTAATGATGATCTGGAAATTTTGAGGTTTTTTCAGTTAGTTTTGTCTCTGTAAAAAATCGGATTTCTCAGCTTTCTGGGAAAATCTCGATTTTCCTTCATCAGGGTATAGACAGACCCTAATGCACTACGTCCACCCAATCTGTAACTCGTCTGCAAACATTTTCAACACAAACATTGTTTCTAACATTTTTTACTGTCATGTCCCAAAAGTTGGGAATTTTTGAAACTGTTTAAATATTTTTCCCGAAATTTTATTTTTTGTCTGACAGATTTCAATATCTCGAAATTCTAGAGATTTAGGTGTCTGACAACAGTATGCCCTTTTCCAAAACGTAACCCGAATCCAAATGCCATCAAAAGATAAACTTTTTCCCTATTTGTCAAGAACATTTTCTCATAATTTCATCCTTTTTCCCATCTGTTTGCTATTTTTCCCACATTTTATACCGAAACCTGTCTGTTTCCCCAAATCCTGGAGTCGCCGGATTCCGATCCGACTTGCCGGAGTAGCACAGCTCCGACCATAAGTCAAAACTAGAAAGTGTAAAAGGCACAAATCCTTACCTTACTGTCCTCTGTCACCCCATAAAATTTGGAAAATGTTTATGGAAGTTTGATATCCTAAATCCCCTTTAGAATCAACATTTTAGGCAAAAATCACAAAATTTAGGGTTTTTACTTGAATTTCCATATTTAAAAATACAAAAAAATTATATTTTTGAGATCCATTCTGTTTTTAGGGATATTTTAGGTGTCCATGACAAATTTGGCTTAATTCCAAGTTCATTTGCTCCATGTGTTAGTTTATCTTTAAGTTCAGAAGTGAAAATCAGGCGAAAATGGGGTTAAATTTGATATTTTATGATATTTTCGTCATTTTAAGGTTTTTATCATGTACATGAGCATATAGAATTATATTAGGGTTAATTTTAATGTCATTTACATTTCACATTTTTCATTTTTGCAAAATTTATTTCAGAAAACCCTGGTTTCAAGGCCATAGTCTTGTTATCGGGGGTATTTTGGTCATTTTGACCTAAATTTCGAAATTTCAATTTCTAATTCTCCAAAATTTCATGCATATCATCATATTTTATCATATTATGTTTGATTTATTTTATTTGATTTTCAAAATTCCAAATTTACAAAAATTCTTTTAGAAAACCCTGATTTCAAGGTCATCAGGGGTATTTTGGTCATTTTGACCCCAATTTTAAATTTTCAAGTTTATTTTCGAAATTAATTCATTATTTATCATGCTTATATCAAATGGGGTATGATTTTGGGTTTATATCTGAATAATATCTGATAATTTCTCATATTTTCGGATAAATTCAGAAAAACCTACATTTTTGTGCTAACCTTGTTTTCTAGTTTTGCAAGAACATTCAAGAAGAAGTTTTAGCTTTTATTTATTTTATTTCAATTCAATGTAAAAATCAATGTAATATTTGGAATAAGAGTTACTTTTCTGCTTAGAATAGGGCTGCATTGCATATAGTTTAATTTCTGCAAAATTCCAATATCTGATGTATGATCCATGTGCATTTATTTCAAATCCACTATGGTTTACACGAATGGCACATGCACAAGCTCTTATGGAGTTTATAAACTCGGTGGGATTCGTATTTATGGCCATAGTCAGAATACGAAGAAAACCAAGATTTATGATTTTCGTATTAGCCACATTCAGCCTACACACAGGCTAACTTCAAAAATGCACTGCATTTCTCAAAGTTTCAAAAAGATTTCCCAATTTCTCAATGAAATTCCCTTTCAAATTCATATTCATTCATTCATTTTATTTAAATTGCATTATTTTCAAACTCATTTTCCAATTTCAATTTTAAAAAATTCAATTTTCTCAAGAATTTCCAAGTTTCTCAAGATTAGATTTTCTCAGAATTCTAAATTTTCAAATGAGATTTCAAAGCATTTCCTAAGTTCAAACCAAGATTTTCCAATGTTTTAAAATTCTCAAATTTCAAAATTCCAAGTTTTCAGAAATCGATTTTCTCAGAGTTCCCATTTTCTTAAGAATCCATTTTCCATTTCAAAAATTATTTTCCAATGAATTTTCTGATTTTCTCAAGATTCTCAAATCCATTTTCTCAGAAAAGCGATTCCAAATCTCAAAATCGATTTTCCGAAATTTAAGTTTTCCTGAGAAATCACTTTCCAATGCAAATTTCTTATTTTCAATGAACTTCAGTAATTTTCCCAGGAATCCCAATTTCAAGTACTTTTCCAATCATTTTTTCAGCATATTTCAATTTTTCAAAGCAAACATCATGTTTCTCAAACTTGCATTATTTTCAAAATTCCATAGCACAAGCCTGATTCTCTGTGCATTCTAGGAAAAATAGAGCATAATTTAGATATTTGAGTCAAGTTAGAGCATATAATTGATCCTTGGTTCAATTACCCCTGGTAAAGGCGCCAGGAATGGTTGAACCTCGTACTGACAGGCGGATCCCATTCCACAGAATTTTCCCGCAAATTTTCAAAATGGAGGCGAGTAATTTTCAAAACAATTTTCAAAACTTTGGTCGAGTTTGACTCGCGAAATTCGTTTCTCTCTCGCAAGGGAGGGGAAAAATTTTGCGATGATAACATGTGGCTGAGCTGAAGCTAGATGGGCGGCAGTTGGCTGAAGGTAACGTGAAGGAGTTGATGGCTGGACTAAAGGAAAGGTGAGCAACAGTTGGCTGGGCTGAAGGTTGATGCAGATGGTGAAGACGCTGGCTCTCCTGCGACTGGGCTGAAGAAGGATGAAGGATGGGAAGCCTCACGTTTGAGAAGAGAACCCCCCTTTGCAGCTTGTGGTGATGGACCCCTTGAGCCTGAAGATGATGGACTCCCTGCGGTTGGGCTGAAGGCCAGGTGAAGCAATTGTAGATGGGTTTGTGGATCCTCTGCACTAGCAAGGGAGGGGCGGTTTCCTGTGGCTGAGATGAAGGAAAAATGGACAGCAGCTGGCTGGAGGTGGAACACCCCTGCAAAACCGAAAAAGCAAAATTCAATCAGCTCCCTTCCTTGGTGAATCCCCTGCGATAAGCACCAAAAGCCTCCCCCACATTGGCCAGCTTTCCCCCCTTTTTAAAAACTTTCAGCCCCCCCTGAAGAAAAACCACATGAGGTTCCGTTATGTTTTTTTTGAAATTTTTTTGAAACCGATATTTGAAAATCAAAAGGGGCGCATCTTGTGTTTTTTCAAAATTTCCATTTCATTTACCTAAGTTTTAGGTAAAATGAAATTTATTTATTTTTAGGGAAGTTTGGCTGTGCCATTTAAGGTTGCTTCTTTAAAAAAAAAATGTAAGCAAATCAATAAAAATAAATAAAATGAATGGTGAAATAAATGAGAGGCTTTTATGGAAATGCCACCTCAACCCACATTTAAAAATCCTTTTGAAAATAAAGTTTTATTTTGTTTTGACAAATCTTTTATTTTCAAGTGGGGTGCCACATGTGTGTGGGCCCACTAACCAAAAAAAATAACATTAAGAAATGAAAAAGAGGAATTTTGCAAATTGGTGCGATCTTCGGGTGGGTCTCGCTTGAAAATAAGAAACTTACCTGGGATTCGGATTATGATGCTAGTTCAAAGGCGGGTCCCGCTCCATTTATTTGAAAATAAAAAGCAGAAGAAATAACTTCTTTTTTGGAATTTTTATAATACGAGATAAAACTTTGTTTGTTTTCAAGAATTTGAAAAAAATTGGTTTTTCAGGGCAAAAAAAATATGGATAAAGAAAATACAGAAATTTTTAAAGAGATTTAAAATCTTTTTGCAAAAAGTTTTGAGATAAAATCTTTAAAATCAATATCCAAATATCCAGATTGTTTTCCTGAGAAAAACTTTTGTAATTCAAAGTCTTGGGGGGTAAAATGGGAAAGATTGGCAATTTTGAAAACCCAGGGTTTTGAAATCAATTTTGAAAAGACTTAAAACTCGAATCTGGATTGAGAAATTTTGAAATTGAGAGTTTCTGGACCTCAAAATGACATGCTGTGCGGTGAAATGATATGAAATGTTCATGCAATGCTATGCAAAGACATGCTTCAAGAAATGCTACTTTGAGCTAGTACTTGGAAATTCTAGCTTTTTGTCCAGAAAAAGATTTTGAAAATTATCGGTTTGAAGATGTCTCTGAACCTAAATATAGAAATTTTGAGGCTCAAGAATAAAATTTTAGACTTTCTGCAAGGTTCAATCTCAGAAAATGACCATTTTGCCCTTTATTGCTTCCGAGGAACTGAAATGTGCTTATTGAGGGAGATGTTAGGGAGGTGAGTGAAAATTTGGGGTGTTTACAGATGCCCTCTTTGCTACTAAGCCGGCTTATGGCCGAGCTTAGTGACAAAGAAAACACTCCAAATTTGGGCTATATAAAAAAAATGCCTCAGTTAGAAGGATCTGACTGGGTATGAAGAAATTAGCCCGAGGAAGATGGTAGATATGAAATGGAGAATAAAGAGAAAAGATTTGCTCTGTGAGAATGAAGTTCATGTTTTTTCCCTTTAACCTGGATGGGACAGAAAATGCTTTGTATGGAACGAAGCTCAGGTTTGATCTTTAACCTGATGGGGGAATGAAATATCTCATCGAAATGAGACTCAGGTTTGTACCCTTAACCTGATTGGGGAATGAAAATGAAATACCTCATCAAATGAGGCTCAGGTTTATACCCTTATCCTGATTGGGCGGAAAATGGAATACCTCTTTGAATGAGGCTCAGGTTTGTACCCTTATCCTGATTGGGCGGAAAATGGAATACCTCTTTGAATGAGGCTCAGGTTTATACCCTTATCCTGATCGGGCAGAAAATGGAATACCTCTTTGAATGAGGCTCAAGTTTATACCCTTATCCTGACCGGGTGGAAAATGGAATACCTCTTTGAATGAGGCTCAGGTTTATACCCTTATCCTGATTGGGCGGAAAATGGAATACCTCTTTGAATGAGGCTCAAGTTTATAGCCTTATCCTGACCGGGTGGAAAATGGAATACCTCTTTGAATGTGGCTCAAGTTTATACCCTTATCCTAATCGGGCGGAAAATGAAATATGTGAAAGGTGAATAAGACAACTTTTCTTGAAGAGGAACGAGGAGATGGAAATGGAATTGTAAGAGGCAATCTTGGAAGATGATCCGGTGAATTTTCCATCAGTGTGAAATATGAATATGGTAAAGAGTAATATGACTCTTTTGACAACGTGAAAGATGGATATGGCAATCTTTTGACGAGAATAAGGTAACTCTTTCGGCAACGCGAAAAACAGACAAGGCAAACTCTTTCAGAGAAGAGTAAGGCAAATCTTTTGACAACGCAAAAGATGAATAAGGCAATTTTTCCAACGAAGAATAAGGCAACTCTATCGACAATGCGAAAGATGAACATAGGCGATCCAAAGAAACCAGGCGATTCTTTCGACAACGCGAAAGATGACAAAAAGTAATCCGAAGGAACAAGGCGATTCTTTAGACAACGCGAAAGATGACAAAAGGCAATCCAAAGCAGTAAGGTGATTCTTTCGACAATGCGAAAGGTGACAAAGGCAATCCAAAGGAACAAGACGATTCTTTCGACAACGCGAAAGATGACAAAGGTAATCCAAAGGAGCAAGGCGATTCTTTCGACAACGCGAAAGGTGACAAAGGCAATCCAAAGGAATAAGGCGATTCTTTCGACAACACGAAAGATGACAAAGGCAATCCAAAGGAGCAAGCCAATTTTTTCGACAACGCGAAAGATGACAAAGGTAATCCAAAAGAACAAGGCGATTCTTTCGACAACGCGAAAGATGACATAGGCAATCCAAAAGAACAAGGCGATTCTTTCGACAACGCGAAAGATGACAAAAGGCAATCCAAAGGAGCAAGGTGATTCCTTCGACAACGCGAAAGATGACAAAAAGGCAATCCAAAGGAACAAGGTGATTCTTTCGACAACGCGAAAGATGGATATGGCAATCTTTTGACGAGCATAAGGTAACTCTTTCGGCAACGCGAAAGATAGACAAGGCAAACTCTTTCAGAGAAGAGTAAGGCAACTCTTTTGACAACGCAAAAGATGAATAAGGCAATTTTTCCAACAAAGAATAAGGAAATTCTTTCGGCAATGCGAAAGATGAACGCAGGTGATCCAAAGGAACAAGGCAATTCTTTCGATAACGTGAAAGATGACAAAGGCAATCAAAGGAGCAAGGCGATTCTTTCGACAACGCGAAAGATGACAAGGGCGACTTAAAGGAACAAGGCGATTCTTTTGACAATGCGAAAGGTGACAAAGGCAATCCAAAGGAGCAAGGCGATTCTTTCGACAACACGAAAGATGACAAAGGTAATCCAAAGGAACAAGGTGATTCTTTCGACAACGCGAAAGATGATAAAGGCTATCCTTTCGGAGAGAAGGCTAATCTTTCAACAACGTAAAAGATGATAAAAGCTATCCTTTCGGAGATAAGGCTAATCTTTCAACAATGTGAAAGACGACAAAGGAAAATCTCTCGAAGGGGTCAAGATGCATCAATATGGACATCAAGCTCTTACTTAACGTCAGGATAACTAGAAAATATTGTCAAAATGTTGAAAATTTTGTTGATTCAAAGTAATTGAAAATGAAGCTCATTGTTGTGAAAATATTCCTTCTTTTCTACCTAAAGTATTACCTCCAAACAGAATTGACTTCATAGAATCAAGATTTGGAATCCAAATTGCTTGCGATTGGCCTTCTTCAAAGAAGTTATCAATTTCCTTGATATGAACAGGAAAGAGAAAATTTAATATTATGAAAGCAATTGATAAAAGAATATTGATAATAGAATTTCACAAATTTAAAAAAGATTCTTGATAAATGTGGCAGTTTGATATCCTGGGAGCTTCTCTCATAATAATTTTTCTGCACTCTTTTGGCTCTCTTGGGTTTTGGCAACATTCTCCTTCATTTTGGAGATGTTCTGACTTTTTCTCTCTTTCTTTTTCCTCTCTCGCTTTCTTTTGGGAAGGGTACGTCACAAACTCCTTCAACTTGGAGATGTTTCAATCCTTCTTTGACGATATTGGCTCATGGGTTAGAGATCTTTGGATGATAGCTGGAAATTAAATATCTTTTAGAGATTGTCGGGAGGTTCATCGCATCAGCCTTCGTCTCGACAGTGCTTTGGACTTTCTCTAGAAGGATCCGTTACAAACTCCGTCATCTTGGAGATGTTTCAAATCTTCTTTGGCCTTGGGGGTCTGCTCGCTTAATTCGCCTTCATCTTGACGACAATTGAGAGATCCCTTTTGTGGATATTTAATTGCAGCTTAGGTGATTTTGAGGAGACAGGGCTTGGATGAATTCTCTCTTTTCCTAGCGCTCAGGATATTTACGCTGCCTCATTTTTACAAGAATGGTCTTTAAAAATGTGTCATTGACTGCAATCAATATCAATCATTTATGGCTTTGCAAAACATTGAATCTTCTTTGTTGGCCATATCGAGGATTTATCCTTCATCCTTTTGGTTAGCCAATAGAAAGAATTTGGATTTTGAATCCTTCTTCACAAAAGCTTTGCCTTTTTGGAAGTAATACTGAAGGTAAACTGAGGTAAAAATTTATGCAATAAGGATTATGAAATCAACAAATAATTTGATTGACAAATTGACAAAATTTTCTTGAAATCCTGGGTGAAAGAGAGGGTTGGAGGTCCGACTCAACGCATCCGTGACGAAAATTATCCTCTCCTTTCCCCAAAGGAGGCGACTATCAGTTCACTGGGAACAATATCAGTTCAATTAAGAATGATTATCGGTTCGCTAAGAACTATATCAGTTCAATTAAGAACAACCATCGCTGGGAATAATATCAGTTCAATGTAGAACGACCATCGGTTCATTTGGAACACTATCAGTTCAATGAAGAACGACTTTCAGTTCACTTAGAACACTATCAGTTCAATGAAGAACGACTATCAGTTCACTTGGAACACTATCAGTTCGATGAAGAACGACTATCAGTTCACTTGGAACACTATCAGTTCAATGAAGAACGACTATCAGTTCACTTGGAACACTATCAGTTCGATGAAGAACGACTATCAGTTCACTTAGAACACTATCAGTTCGATGAAGAACGACTATCAGTTCACTTGGAACACTATCAATTCAATGAAGAACGACTATCAGTTCACTTGGAACACTATCAGTTCGATGAAGAATGACTATCAGTTCAATGAAGAACGACTATCAGTTCACTTGGAACACTATCAGTTCGATGAAGAACGACTAGCAGTTCACTTGGGAACACTATCAGTTCAATGAAGAACGACTATCAGTTCACTTGGAACACTATCAGTTCGATGAAGAATGACTATCAGTTCACTTGGGAACGCTATCAGTTTGATGAAGAACGACTATCAGTTCACTTGGAACACTATCAGTTCAATGAAGAACGACTATCAGTTCACTTGGAACACTATCAGTTCGATGCAGAACGACTATCAGTTCACTTGGGAACACTGTCAGTTTGATGAAGAACGACTATCAGTCCACTTGGAACACTATCAGTTCAATGAAGAACGACTATCAGTTCAATGAAGAACAGGGACCATTACAGAGAGTTGGATTGCTTCTATGAACGGTTTCAGGATTATTCCCTTATCCTGAACGCGGAATGGAAATTGGATGACCTGGCGGTCGAAATTGAGAATTTCGGTAATTTGAAAATTGGAAATTGGATGACCCGGAGGTCGAAATCGAAGAATTGGATGACCCGAGGGTCGAAACTGAAGAATTATGAAAAATGATTCAGGTTTTATCCCTTAACCTGAAGGGGAATGTTGATGTAAATTTAATGCAAATGAATATGATTGAATGCAAATTGATGCAAATGAATGCAGAATTAATGCAAATGAGTGCATATATATGCAAAATGAGAGATTGGTTTATCCTGCAGGCATACAGCATGTTTTAAGGTAAAGAGAAATTTTCAAAAAAAAAAAAATGCCTCAGTGTGACTAGGGAGGAAAATTTTGAATAACAAAAGGATAATTGATAAGCTTCTTGACTGATAGACGTCCTCAAGATCATTCCTCACAAGAGACACATTGTGAAAAGAAAGGAGAAACAAATAAGATGGTGCCAAGCTATTGGAAAATTCGATGACTTTATTGATGCTTTAAAATCAAGGAAAGAAGAATGGGATTACATTATTCTTTTGAAAAAGCAAGATAAGAAATGGGAAAGTGTCAGCATTGTCATCTTCTGGAATGATTGTGAAAAAAGCTTAGTCAAGATGACTAGTCCTCCTTTTCATCTTCAACGAGGAGTTTTTTGTCAATGCAGTCTTGAACAATATTCTTAAGAACGAAGCAGTTTTCTGTATCGTGCCCTACTGCTCGATGAAATTTGCAAAACTGTTCTTTGAATCTGCCTATAATTGCTGGAGGATCATCGGCTTTAGGCAATCAGACAATGTCTTTCACAAGCATATACTCGAGGATACTCTCGAGTGTCTGATCCAGAGGGGTGAATTCTCGATCAGTTCTCCAGTCCTTGCGCTTTGATTTTTCCTGATCTTTATTTTGATGTTGAGGGCTGGATTGGAGAGGTTTATCACTGTTGATGTCCTTCCCTTTTTGCCTTTTGATTCTCTCCAAATTGTTGCCATGATCATTCTTGTTGCCTTTGCTATTATTGAAAGATTTAGCAGCAAAAGTGAAGTGAGCCTTCTTTTTGGCATCTTGACTGTTTCTTGCAATGGTAATGCCTTCATAGACCACGTTCTCTATTCCCATCTAGAGCCATTCGACTCGTTCAATGAGTTCAATGAAAGACTTGGAGGGTGAGGTAGATATTAATCCTCTCAGAGGTTGCGAAAAATTATTGAGGATCAGCGATAAAGCATGCCTTTCTGATATAGGATACCTTATTTTGTTGCAGGTCTCTCTCCATCTGCGAATGAAGTCCCTAACTTTTTCACTATCTCCCTGATTCAGATTACAGAGGTGATTTAGCGTGGGTAGCGCTTTAGTATTGAACAAGAATCGTTCGATGAATAGATTGACCACCTTATCGAATTCTCGCATCTCGATTGGATTGATATTCTCGGAGTACCACTTGGAGGCAGTGCCTTCTAGGCTACGAGGAAAACAGAGAAATAGGGCCCTATTGTCTCTCTTGAATTTAGAGCATTCGGCAAAGAATATGGCAAGATGGGCTTTCAGGTCGCCGGAACCATCGAACTTGATGAATTTACGAGGTAGATTTTCCAGATCTTCGTCTCCTTCTAGGCCATCATAGAAGTCCTCGCTAGTGAAGACTTTCTTGCCCTTGTCGCGAGCTTGCAAGTCTTTAACAACCCTGGCCATTTCTTTGAACTGTGTCTGCAAGAGCTTTTCTGCAACTTGACCTTTTGATTTGCGACTCCTCCTTTGTTCTTGGCTATGTTTCTGAAATGCCGAAGGTACCTCATATTCTTCCTTAGTGTCTTCCGCTGATTCTGATTCATTTGAAATTTCCTCCGGCTGAACTTGCTTCTTGGAAGTCTTCTTATTCTTGTGCCCGTGGAACTTCTCTCTGAATGGATTTTTTTCTGAACTGGTCCCATCCTATTCACCCATCATTTTGTTTATCTTTCGGAACATAGCATACATCTGTGGATCTATACCATCATCCTCTTGCTGCTCATCTTGACTTCCGAGGGGATCCATTTCTCCTTCTGAGGCTGAGGAGTGTTGTGATGATGTGATTCTTCTTCCTGACCTTGTTCAAACCATCAAATGTTGTGGATGCTCTCTGCAGGATAAAGTTTTGATTAGACTCTGAGGGAATTTTGGATTGGGAGGAAAATGATTATTGACGATATGGTAGACAATTGGAAGAATATTCCATTACTAGGGATGGAGTCGTCGCTGAAATTACGACAATTGTGTTGTCATTCTTTATAAGAGAAATAATAATGGAAAATGTGCCTTGTTACCTAGGCGAGGTCGTCAACCACGAGGAAAACATTATTTTTGAAGGAAAGAGATATCTCTTAGAAAAAAACAATCGCAAACGGATTTAGAATAAGGAGAAGGCAAGTGGGTAAACAATTTCCACCGCAATAGCCAAGGTATGCACGAGGAAAATAAGATGAAGAATTTTGCAAATAGACAAAAAAATTGAAAATCCAATGAGAGAAAACATATAATTTTGGAAAATTGCAGGCAGGATAAAAATGCAGCTGGAAATTAGAGATCCAGTAGAACGGGAAAATGAAAAAAAAACACCTGGAGTTTTGAAAGAAATTGGATATTTGGGAAAATCTGCTAGGGTTTGAGAAAATAAAGGGAAAGGATGAGAATATGGGTATTTGAAAATATTTTGGGAAAAATGTAAGAAAATAGAGGTAATATGCGAACAATCACATCCTGCACAAACATTCATGCACATACAGCACTCCCTAAAAGGTTGACTCTAGATGCATCATTTTGAAAACAGTTGTAGGACCCTAGTCCTAACTCTAGGTTCAGATCATCTTTGTCCAATCCAGTTATGCCGATATACCCGAATCGAAATCCAAGGTACGTGGCATATAATTTCGACTTCGGTTCTAATGTAAGGTTTTCCAACATCCTTGAGCGCCTACCAATATACTTCGGACTGTGGCCCGCGGTACGTGGTAGGGGGGCGTTAACCCAAATAAGTGGCCTAGTTGTGGGGCTCTGTCCCGAACTAGGGTTCTGGAAGAGAGCCCAGCAACGTGAAGACCGGAACAATATAGGTAATTGAGGTTTTGAAAAAATGATCACATGCAAGAAATAGAGGGCTCTAAATCCTAGAAAGATAGATTTTGAAAATTTTAAAGAAGCATACATTGTTTGCATTCAGATCCTAAATTGAGGAGAGCTGTGTTTAGACCTAAGTCTATGTGAGCATGAAAATATCTCCTGAATCTGGTCCTACCAAACCATGCCTAAGCTATATGCAATTAATGTCAGTTAGGTCAGAATCTAGGTTCCTAGGTTCACATGATATCAAAATAAAAGAACTGACATTTTGTGAACATAGTTTTGACAATTGAACTAAGTCAAGCACAATTTAGGTCAGACAAGGACAGGTCCCATCTCGGTCTCCAAACTTGTTATCATCGCAAAAATTTTTCGTCTTTCCTTCCTTGCGCAAGAGAGAGGAAAATGCTTTCGCGATTCAAACTTGACCGGATTTTGGAAATTGTTTTGAAATACTCGCATCCGTTTTTGAAAATAGCAGGAAAATCCATGGGATGGGGCTCGACCTGTCGGTACGAGGTTCGACCGTTCCTGCCGCCTTTAATAGGGGTAATCGAACCAAGGACCAAAATTGTGCTTGACTTAGTTAAATCATCAAAATTGTGTTCTATTCTAAATGCACAGAGAATTCAGGCATGTGATATGAGATTTTGGAAAATGTAAGTTGGAAAAATATGATGTATGCTTAGAAAACATTTGGAGTTGAAAATTTCTCAAGAAAAAGATGGAAATCAATCTCTCAGAAAACTCAGATGAAAAGATTTGGAGATCATCAGAAAGTTTATGAGGTTTTTGGAAAATCATGAATGGATGAAAGTCCTGGGAAAATGGAGAAGGTTCTTGAGAAAAATGAATATTTGAAAAAGAAAATATTTATCAGGAAAGCTATGATTTTGAAATTTTTCTTAGGAAAACGATTGAAATTCATTGGAAAACTCTTTGAAGAAGGAAATTCAAAACTTAGGAAGTTAAAATCCTGAGAATATTGTCTTTGAAATATCTGAAAATCAACTTTGATTCTTGAGAAAGATGAGAAATTCCTTTTGAAAAGCATCTTAAGAAAATAATATTTTCAGGGAAAATCATGGGAAAACTTGACTTGAGAAATCCAACCTTGAAAATCTTCATAGTTTCTTGAGGAATCAATTTCCAAAGAGTGAACATTTCTTGAGAAAATCATGAGAAAAGCAGATGATGCCATGATGATTTGAATGTATGAATGCACTTTGGAAAAGATTTTCTGAGAAATTTATTGGAAATTTGTGTATTAAGCCAAAGTAAATCCTTTACATATTCTGACTGTGGCCATGAATATGTTCAGAGTTTATTTGAGTTAATTCACAATATTTTGAAAAGTTGGAAATATGAGGTGCAATTTTGAAGATAGCCTAAGAGTGTCGGCTCGGTGTGACTAGTAGAAAGATGATGCATCTGGGTCTCGTCCATATTCTGACTAGGGCCGTAAATATGGACTCCGTCGAGTTCATCAACTCTTTAAGAATTGGTGCACGTGTCATTCGTGTACATCCATGTTGATTTTTGCAAAATGAGATATATGAATCAGGATATTGCTGAAATCAAACTATATGAGATGCAACCTAATCTAAGCAGTAAAAGTAAATATTATTCCAAGTTTGATTATTACATCATCTGACATAAATCAAAATAAATAAAAGAAAAAAATACATATTGTAAAAGAATCAGCATCCTCCAGATTCTCCTGCAAAATGAGAATTAGTACAAGAAATTGATATACAAGATACACAGGGAAATGGGCATATATAGAACATGTACAACGAAGAGATATATATATCAAAATTGATAAAATTTGTGCTAAATGACATGTAACAATGGAGGTGTATTTATATGAGAAAATAACTACATGAATGCTCATATATGGAAACAAGTGCACATGAAAGGATCCATATGTATATATAAGTATATATATATATATATATATATATATATATATATATATATGTATATATATATGTAGATATACATATATATATATATACATATAATAAGAAAATACACATATTAATTGAAATTCTATATATAATGGGTAAAATCAGAAAATACAGGGTATATACAGTTTCTGTAGGTGATTTCACAAAGCCGTAATTCCCAAATTATAACACATTTCTCAGTAAAATTGGGTATGGAGCTTCCCTATATATCAATAACAAAGCATGCAAAAGATGGTCCATAAAGCCTGAATGGATATTAAAATATCTATCCATGAACATGGCTCATTTTCAAGACTGCACACCTGCAGAAAAGGGAATGTTTCCAACATTTGCATCCGTACCAGCTCCACCACTAACCAAGGACAAGTTAATATCTGTAATATATATTGAATGAGATCTTGAGATAAATTCTCAATTGCAGAAATATCAATGGTCCCCATGCTACAAAAAAAAATTCACTAGCTAGCTCTTGGCAATGCTAGAAACATTACAATGATATTTTACAGGATGTATAAAGAATTATATCAGCTGAAAACTCTCCAAAGCAAAATGGCAATGGGTTGTTATAGATCTGGATGCACAAGGGAAGTAGTGCCAACTAACGGCACAGTAATCCTACAACAAATAAAATGTTAGCAATGTAGACAGGATGATGAATATATTACAGGAAGTAAGACATTCCAGTAAAAAGAATTTTGCAGGAAATAAGACAGGATGATGAATTTATTACAGGAAAATCAATGGAAAATGAAAACAACAAATGTGGTAATTAAAACTGGAAAATTGATAGAAAATGAAAACAGCGAATGTGATTAACTAAAACTGGAAACAGGGAATGATAAGTCAATATGATGAATCACAAGCAACAGACAAACATGCTAGAAAATGAAGAATGAAATGTATAAAGCTAAAAAAAATCAGAGATTCTGACATCAACTAATGCAAAAGAGGAAATTCAATCTATACGATGCATTGAAACAAAATTTTATTGGTAGATTGAAATGTAACAACAAACTCAAACAATGTTGAAACAGCTAATACAGGAAATCAAAGGCATGAGCCACAGAAAAATTAACAAAACAGAAAAAAACACAAAGAATCCTAAAAACCAGGAAATAACAACTACAACCTTCGATCTAATTTTTTTTTTTTTTTTGCTGCTGGACTGAAAGGGGACGGCAGCCTGCTGAACCTCTGCTGCAGCTGGGCTGAAGGTAGATGGGCGGCAGTTGGCTGAAGGTAACGTGAAGGAGTTGATGGTTGGACTGAAGGAAAGGTGAGCAGCAGTTGGCTGGGCTGAAGGTAGATGCAGATGGTGAATACACTGGCTCTTCTGCGGCTGGGCTGAAGAAGGATGAAGGATGGGCAGCCTCACGTTTGAGAAGATGACCCCCCTTTGCAGCTTGTGGTGATGGACTCCTTGAGCCTGTAGATGATGGACTCCCTGCGGTTGGGCTAAAGGCCAGGTGAAGCAGTTGTAGATGGGTTTGTGGATCCTCTGCACCAGCAAGGGAGGGGCGGTTTCCTGTGGCTGAGATGAAGGAAAAATGGACAGCAGCTGGCTGGAGGTGGAAGACCCCTGCAAAACCGAAAAAGCAAAATTCAATCGGCTCCCTTCCTTGGTGAATCCTCTGCGATAAGCACCCAAAGCCTCCCCCTTATCGGCCAACTTTCCCCCCTTTTTAAAAACTTTCAGCCCCATTGAAGAAAAACCGAAGCCCCCCCTTTCATGAGGTTCCGTTATGTTTTTTTTTTTGTTTTTTTTTAAACCGATATTTGAAAATCAAAAGGGGTGCATCTTGTGTTTTTTCAAAAATTTTATTTCATTTACCTAAGTTTTAGGTAAAATGAAATTTATTTATTTTTAGGGAAGTTCGGTTGTGCCATTTAAGGCTGCTAAAAAAAAAGTTTATATAAGCAAATCAATAAAAAGAAATAAAATGAATGGTGAAATAAATGAGAGGCTTTTATGGAAATGCCACCTCAACCCACTTTTAAAAATCCTTTTGAAAAATAAAGTTTATTTTGTTTTGGCAAATATTTTATTTTCAAGTGGGGTGCCACATGTGTGTGGGCCCACTAACTAAAAAAAATAACATTAAGAAATGAAAAAGTGGAATTTTGCAAATTGGTGCGATCTTCAGGTGGGTCCCGATTAAAAATAAGAAACTTACCTGGGAATCTGAGTATGATGCTAGTTCAAAGGCGGGTTCCGCTCCATTTATTTGAAAATAAAAAGCAGAATAAATAACTTCTTTTTTGGAATTTTTATAATACGAGATAAAACTTTGTTTGTTTTCAAGAATTTGAAAAAAATTGGTTTTTCAGGGCAAAAAAAATATGGATAAAGAAAATACAGAAATTTTGTAAACAGATTTAAAATCTTTTTGCAAAAAGTTTTGAGATAAAATCTTTAAAATCAATATCCAAATATCCAGATTGTTTTCCTGAGAAAAACTTTTGTAATTCAAAGTCTTGGGGGGTAAAATGGGAAAGATTAGAAATTTTGAAAACCTAGGGTTTTGAAATCAATTTTGAAAAGAGTTAAAACTCGAATCTGGATTGAGAATTTTTGAAATCGAGAGTTTATGGACCTCAAAATGACATGTTGTGCAGTGAAATGATATGAAATATTCATGCAATGCTATGCAAAGACATGTTTCAAGAAATGCTACTCTGAGCCAGTACTTGGAAATTCTAGCTTTTTGTCCAGAAAAAGATTTTGAAATTTTGCAGTTTGAAGATGTCTCTAAACCTAAATACAGAAATTTTGAGGCTCAAGAATAAAATTTTAGACTTTCTGCAAGGTTCAATCTCAGAAAATGACCATTTTGCCCTTCATTGCTTCCGGGGAACTGAAATGTGCCGATTGAGGGAGATGTCAGGGAGGTGACTGAAAATTTGGGGTGTTTACACATACAAGTAGTTTATTAGTATGAATCCTCCTTCGTTTGATGGGAAATCGACACCAGAAGAAGCGGAAGACTGGGTGCAAGAAATAGAGCAGTTTTTTTTTATCCTGCAAGTGAATGATGATCGAAAGGTTGATTTCGAGACGTACCGTCTCCGAAAGGATGCTGAGAGGTGGTGGGATACCACCTGGGAGATCAAGTTTGATAATCAGCCAGTCACATGGGAGCAGTTTATGGAGACCTTCTTTGCAGCATATTTTCCTGCTCACGAGAGGAGCAAGAAGATGCAATAATTCCTTGACTTGCAACAAGAAAGCTCTACGTTGGCGGAGTATGTTACTCGTTTCCGTAGTCTTGAGAGATATTGTCTCAACTTGTATGCTACCAAGAAGGATCGAGCAATGAAGTTTGTTCGAGGTTTGAAGTCAGTTTTGCGTACCAAGGTGTATATGCGTGCACCTACAATGGTTGATGAGGCTCTTAACACAACCTCACTTCTAGAACAGGATTGGTCAGAGTCCCAGAGGACACCAGCATTCAGAGGTCAGCAACAAGGCCAAAAGAGTTGGCCTAAAAAGCATTGTAAACACCCCAAATTTTCACCCTCATCTAGTGTTTACATTTCATATATCATCACAATATCATTTCATCCATGTGACATGTCATTTCACTGCATTGCATGTCATTGCATGTCATTACATCTCATTTTCGAGATCCAGCACTCCTGTTTTTAAAATATTTAATCCAAATTAGGGTTTTAAAACTTTTCTTTCAAAATCAATTGTTAAAACCTGGGTTTTTAATCAGCATTTTGTCATTTGCCAACCCCCAGGACCTTATATTTTGAAATATTTTCTCAAAAAACAATCTGGATTTGTTTTAAACTCAAATTTCAACTGATTTCAATCCTCAGATGAGACCCATCTAGGTGGTGTCGCTTCTGGATCCCTTCATCTATCAAATTTCTCAAAAATTTTAGAGTCTTAGTTGGATCAAGACTCTATCTTTTTATCTTTTTAAAAACATTTTCAAAACTCCATTTTGATTTTAAACCAGTTATGGCCATATCCCTTGTCCATTTCATCTGTTTTAGCCAAAATCCTAGAGTCCTAGTTGGATCAGGATTCTTTTTCCAGAGTCCAGTCAGATCAGAACTCTACTTTTCGTTACCTTTTTACCTGTTTTCGGAGAAAACCTTTCAAAATCCTCTGTTTTGGCCAAAAATTTCAGAGTCTTAGCTGGATCAGGACTCTTCTTCAGAGTTTTAATCGGATTAGGACTCTAATCTTTTACAGCTACTTTATTCATTTTTAATCAAATCTTTCAAAATCTTTCAAAATGAGTCAAAAATTCAGAGTTCTAGTTGAACTAGGACTCTGTTTGAAGAATTCTAGTTGGATCAGGACTCTGATCCTGATTCCAATTTTGAGAGAATCTTTCAGAAATCTTTCAATCTACCAAAACTATTATACTTTTATCAAAGAATTTCAAAATTCTGAGGTTTTAGCCCAGATTCCTGATCAAATCAGGACTCTACCCTCAGAGTCCTGATCGAATCAGGACTCTATCCAAAATTGGTTTTTATACTTCATTTTCACTGGTTTTCATAAGCTTTGCCCAAATTTCATCATTTGCTTATTAGAAAACCAAAATTCTTAGAGTTCTGATCGAATCAGAACTCTTTCTCAGAGTCCTAATCAGATCAGGACTCTGAACCAAAACTTCAATTTCATCCTGTTTTTAACTGTTTTTCAAAATTCTCTCATTTGTTTTCTCAGAAAATCCAAAAATCTGAGAGCCCTAGTTCAATCAAGATTATGTCTTCAGAGTCTCAGTTGAATCAGAACTCTTTTCTATTTCAATACTTGTTATTGTTTACACTGTTTTCACAAGTCCTTTCATCTGCTTTTCAGAAAATACCAAAAAAATCTAGAGTTTCAGTCCGATCAGGACTCTGTCCCAGAGTCCTAATCCAGTCAGAAGTCTGTTCTAGAGTCTGTTTTTACTTCTATTTTTATTCATTTTCATTTGTTTTCAAAATTTAGGTCATTTTGTAGAGTCCAGTTAATCCAGGACTCTATTTCAGAGTCCTGATTGAGTTAGGAGTCTAACCCTGATTGTATTTTTTGACTCGTTTCATCATTTTTGATAAAATCTTTTCAGAAATTCCTTCATTTGGCTTTTAAAACCCAAAATGTCAGAGTCCTAAAAATTCACGACTCTAACCCGGAGTTCCATTTTGCTTGAAACTCTATTTTCAAAGATTTTGAATTATTATTATTGATTTTAACCTCTTTTCAAAGTTATTTTCAGTGTTTATTTCAAATTTCTCAAAACCTAATGTGGGCCCACTTATTTGGCGCCACATCCAAAGGAGTTCTAACCCAGTTGGAACTCTATGCCATTTCAAAAAATTTAATTTCAAGTTTGCTTTTGAAAATCTTTTGAAGACTCTCAATTTCAAGTTTTAAAATCATTTTTTTTGAAAAACTCAAGTAGGGCCCACTCGGGGTGGCACCACTTTTGAGAAAGTCAGGGTTAGTCTAGGCTTAGTCAGTATTTTGTTTAGTTTTAGAAGTTTAGAAGATTGAAAATCCACTTTGAAAATCCATCTTTTTATTTGGTTTTTAAACTATTATTTTTAAAGGTTTTAATTAAAACTTGAAAAACAAATGTGGGCTCACACTAAGTGGTGCCACATTTGGAGGTTTTAGGGTTTAGCTAGGAGTCTTAGGTTAGGTAAGAGCCTAATTAGGAAAGTCAAAGAGTCAAACTCAATTAGAGAAAATCGCCCCCCCCCCATTTAGAAGTCCAAATTTTTCAAAATTCTAATTTTTTAAAACCTAATTTTTTTACTATAAAAAAAGGCCCATAGGGGACGATTTTCCCATCTATCTCTTTAGCAATTCTTGAAGCCTCTCGCTTCTCTCCAGCCCTTCCTCCATTGCTGCAAGCATCAAGGTAATGTTTTTATATTTTTTTAAGTTTTATTCAATATTTTTTCATGTTTTAAATCAATTTTAGCCATTGGTGTCTTCTATTTCATGGATTTAACCATGGATTCAAGTCCAAGAACCTCAAGAGAGGTTCAAGAAGATGATCTAACTCTGTTTTGATGTTTTTCCCGGGATTCTAATCCATTAGAATCAATTATAGTGTGGTTTTTCATGTTCTTAACCATTAAAACATGCGATTTACCCGTTAAATGGGTAAAATCCATGCTTTTTAAGGTAAAATCAAATTTCAGCCAATGATTCCATGTGTTTTTTTTTTTTTTTACTTATTTATGTTTATTACATGTGTTTTAGCATAGAAATCAATTTCGTTTTTCTTTTTGATATTTTTTATTATTGTTTTCATTAGTTAAAGCATGATTTATTAGGTTTTATCAAATTTCTGTGTGTTTTTAGTTTAGAACAGAAAAGAGCATGTTATTTCGGATTGAAATAGTCACTGTTAATTTTGGATTTTTTTTATATGGGATACATGGATATGTAAATGAACTACTGTAAAAAAATCAGAGGTGTTGGGATTTTGGAACCCTGTCAGAAAAATCAGACATCAAATCAGGATTTTCAAGCTTTAAAATCGTTGTTAAAATCAAAAAGGTAACTTGCTGTTATGTTCTTTTTCTCATCCAATATCCGATTTGAGATCCGTAAAGTGTTGTGGATTCATGTTGAGATGATCTATTTACTGTGAAATTTTGGTAATTTTTGGCCTCTATTTAGTATTTGTTTCTCTGACAGAAAGTCTGATTTTAAATTTAAAACTCGTTAGGGTTTACCAAAACCCTAATCAGACTTGAAATGACCATAGATTTCAAACCACAGATACGATTCATGATCTGTAAAAAAAGAGTTTTGCTATTTTTCTGTCTACTATTTACTGCTAAAATCTTAGAAATTTTTTATTAGGTTTGCTGTTTATTTCTGTATTTGAAATATGAAGTAGCTGTTTTAAGCCCTGTTAGATTTGTTATAGTTTAGTTCAGATTGCCGGAAGGGTTTCTGCCTAACCGAAGATGCTTTTTCCAATCTGTAAAACGGAAAACCTCTGTTTTTATGTCTCGTTTGTCTCTGTAAAAATTCAGAAGTTTTCATGGAGAATTGACCCCTGATTTGGGTCTAACTCTGAAACTGGTTTGTGACTTAGGTTAAAAATAGCATATTTTAGGGTTTTAAAGCAATTTTTGGATTAAAATATAATGTCAAAAAATTATTTTTATCATTTCAATCTGATTTCAGAGACATGACAAGTGCAGGTACCAATTTTTATGAAATTTGGAATCCGTTAGATGCCTAAATTAATCAAATTGCAAAACAGGGCATCCGCAGAATCCCGAAACACTGCCAAAATCACATTTTCTGTGATATTTCTTGATTTTCGTGCATAAATGTGTGTTTTTAAGGTTTGCTGATGTCTTTTTTATAATCGTTGTAATTTTAAAAAGATTTTTATATGTAAAACATGTGAAAACCAAACATCAAATAATAAAAACCGGTTCTCACTAGTAGATGAGACCGGGTCGAACTCAGGGAACGGGAATATGTCGTATTCAAACACACAAATCTAAGCTATTCTTTATTGCCGGATTATTAAATGTAAAATGTGTAAGAAAAGTAAAAACAACTAAATATTACAACAAATGAATACCCTTCGCAGAGGGCGTAAAAAGCGATATTTATAAACCCAATTAAATGCCTAAATTCTAAAATAAAAGAAAAAAATCTTCTACTCTTGTGCTTCCAAGTGTCACGTAATCACTTCCACTCCAATCCCGTGCAATCCTGCACAAGTCAAACAAACACAAGCAGTATATGATACTAATAGAAATTATACTAAACCTATAATGCTAATGTATGCGAGATAACTATGAACAATATAACCCTAATGACAACTCACTAAGTAATTTTAAGAACTAAATGTAATATCAAAAACTAACTGACAACATTGTTTTTTAACTAAGTAAAACTAATTACTAATTAGTTAGCTAAGTATTCTACTTATGAAACAATTACCAATGCTAATTATTTCAAATCCATTAATTGAACCTAATTTCAAACACTAAGTAAATGCAGTTACTAATTAGCTAGTAACATATGATCAACAATAATGGTCATGCATCAAACAGATAGTAGGCAGAAATCAGACCGAGATCGACAGTCAAATATTGCTCAGTAATCAGATGGTCAAACAATAATCCGATCAGTCAAGAGATTAATAGTTTAAAAAGAGTTCAGAAATCAATGCTCAGAAAGAAAATTATTCATTCTATCAAATATTCTTACACAGAAACTAACATCTTCAGACATTAAGCCTTCAGAAATCAACTCTAATAGTTCAGAATTCTCAAGCCTCCGATCGATATTCAGATTAGCTAGTCCTTAGAAATCAATGGCTTGATCGAGAACAACCATCCGATTGATGCCACAAATGAATCAATTAGCTTTCAAACAATATTCACCAGAGATTTATGAGAAGACACACTTGCCAAAGATCCATAAACAGCTGATCCAAACTCAGATACTCCGATCATTGGCATTCAATCGATCAACATTCCAATGATCTTTAGTTAGATCAGACTTCAACAACATTTTAACAAACTTGAATCGATCTGGTCATTCAGTCGATCAAAATCAGACAGTAGATCGGTCAATCGATCGGATTCTCATATTCAATTGCCGAAAAACAACAAATAGTAAATGATCACTGGACGACTCATACAAACCATGCTTCAATCATCAAGAGTCAAATGATATTCGATCGGATGATAGATTAAGATTTATTCGACTCAATTCAATTAGATCAAAACCTTACAGGATTCTGATAAACTGGAATCGATCCAAGCCTCCAATCGATTCTGAAAATCAGTTTTGATCTGCTTCGGAAAAAAATAATTCCTGAAACTCAGATTTCAGTCACGACGATCAACAAAATAAATTGCCTTCTTTTTCTGATATTGATCCAGATATCTGATTTTTTTCTGATGTTAAAAACACAACAATGGAAGTTGATCAAACATCTGATCGATTGAAAGACATTTGATCGATGGATTTCTTTCACTTCATTATCGGAAAACACAGAAAATTGATCAGATTAAGAACTTTTACCTTCCGATGATGATCTGCTCTGCAATGACCGAATTGACGTTATTGTAAAATACTATATATGATGAAAAAAAAAACTAAACTAATGTAATTAAGGATGTAAGAGATGATTCTTGCTATCAATACATGAAGCTAATATACATAATGCGATGAATTCATGAATACAAAAGCAAAACTGCAAATGACTACTACTACTAGTTTAAAATCAACTTAATGATGCTGCTACACAAAAATTGAGAAAACATAATGTCATTCGTAGATACAAACACTGATGCAATATTAAAATGAACTAAAAAAAATGATGATCATAAAAACAAACATACATGCTAAAATGAATTGAATCGAATTTTTAGAAATGAGAAAAGGAAGAGGGAAGAAGGGAGAAGTAGAGAAAGAAGGATACACTTACAGACTTGGTTGGGAAGAGAGGTTGGAATCCTCTCTCTTGCTTCATCCATTGCCGGAATTCTCCACCGGAAAGAGGATGAGAAAAAGAGGGGAAAATAGGGAGAAGGAGAAAAAGAGGTAAGAAGAGGTGGAGAGGAAGGGGAAGAAGAGAAGGCTTGAGCAAGAAAGAGAAGACAAGCTTCTCTTCCCTCAACGTATGGTATTTATAATTTTGAAAGTTTTTCCATAAGTCCATCTTATTTCAAAGAATTCCATTTTAAATCTTCTCCTAAAGAAAACTTATTTGCAAAATAACTCAAAATGACTATGTTTTAGAGATTGTAAAAATAAGTCTATTTTAGCTCTAATTTTTTTTTATGATTTTCAAAAACTAAACTACTACAATTATGTCAAACACTAAAATATGCATTAAAATGTAAAATAGCACTATTTTCATGCATTTTCTATTCTTATATTATTTTAGCACATTTACTCGAAACTAACATAAAATTGGGTTTTTAAATCATTTTCTCATGGAATCATGCATATTTTTATATGAAATGTCCCTAAAATATATGCATGATCAAATACCCCCATGCTTATGTTTTGCTAGTCCTCGAGCAAACTAGACAAATGCACGAAATCAAAACTATCAACTAACTCACTTTCGTAGGAATCACGGTTGCATTTAGCTCATGCAACAAGCCCTTTCAACCCCTGGGTTACCCCAGTGGACGAGTAAGGTCTCGTGAGGGTTTGCAGTGATGCTACCCCCAAACATCTCTATCATGTATGCATAATATTACACATCCTCATAAGTAGTAGTTAATTAAAGACTTTGTTTTCACAAATATTTCGTGTTACAAAAAAAATCAAAACATAATTAGAGTCTTTTATATACCACCACAGAAAAAGAATTTCTTTCACTTTTCTAAATATCACAATTATTTGTGTTTTATTCTTAGAAAATTCAATAAAAACAAGTTATTATTTACTTATCCTCACTCATATGTTTTCTGCACAGGTTTTCTCAATCACACTTCTAAGCACTGAACTTTTCTTTCTTTTTAAGCTCTTTTCTTGATTTTTCATTTTTCACGCTTTTTCTTTTTGCGTATTCATTCTTCTCTTATAGCTTGCGTGTGGTCTGCTTTTAAGCCTTGTGCAATGTCAATATCTTCTATACTTTTTCAATACATACCAAAAGATATCAACTAAGACACAAAAGTGACTTCCTTCATTCACCTTTATAACGTGAGAGTCAAACATTTCAACTTGTATTTGTTCTCAGCTACTTAGGATCACGAGGTTTTCCACTCTCCTTTTCGAAATGGAATTAAAAGTTTCAACTTGCATCTAAGTTCCATCTACTAAGGATTGTGGAATTATCCAAACAACCTAACGCATGTTCTTTTTCACTTTTTGAGCTCTTTTTTACGCTTTTGTTCATTTGCTTAGTTTTTCAAAAATACAACTGTGCATATTCATATTTGTGATTCAAAATAAACTCTAACATGTATCTATCATCATTTCTTCGAAATCCGCATAAACAACCACAATTTTTAGATCCATGTCAGAAAAATTTTCGTGGGGCTTAAAAATCCTCTAAAAACATCAGATTTGAAATAACATTCATACAAGTTCAAACTTTTTCTTTAAAAACCTACTTTTCATGAGAGATGTGTAAACATGTGCAAGAACGTGAACAGAAATATCAAGGTGTGCAAACTACACCCATCCCCATGCTTGAATGACATTGTCCCAGTGACACTCCCCCATGCTTATATGAACTAAGTGAATGCACATGAGAAGAAATAAATGAGGGAAAAGAGTAGAAACAACTTGACATGAATTAAAAATGCACGTTCTATGAATATAATGAATGCAATGTATACATGACATGACATGAAAACAATGAATGAAACAAAAAGAACATGAAAAACGCACGAAAAAAAACAAAATAAAATCTATGAATTCTAAGCAAATCTAATAATATACAAGATATGGGTTGCCTCCCATAAAGCGCTAAGTTTCATGTCCCCAGCCAGACGGATCCCTGGAAAAACCTTCATTGTCCATGAGATCAATGGACATAAAGTATCGCTCAATGAGGCTCTATAAAGAAAAGAGTGTCATCTGTGACACTACGCACTGTGTTTCCATCCCGTCTACCTCTAAATGTGGGATCATGACTCTCTTGACATGAATAACGGAAATTAGTCCCATCTGAGAGATTGGTCAAGAAATGAGAGTCTAGGACCGACCGACTATCAATGAATGCAACTTCAGACAAGTGCTGAATATGATCAGGCTTGAATTGGCCAAGCACCTTCTACATCTATACCTCTTGCTTACTAAAGGCACTTGGTGATCCCAAAAGCTGAGAGAATGGGGCTTTATGAATATGTGATGATAATGCATGTTGTGTGCCTGGCCCCTTCTGTAGAAATATCATGGAGATCGACTCGTCAGTAAAAAAAATGTGAGGTTCATGAGTCGATTCCTAAATGGAATGATACGCCTTCCCACACTGAAGGGATGTAACAGACTTAACCTGCTCATGATGTGAATCGGTGGGTTGCAAGTCAAATGACATGGAATCCTCCCCCTTTGATGTGACAACAGACTGACTATGAAGGTTCCCCTGACTTTGTCTACTCAATGTCTGAGTTAACTGTCCCATTTGAGTCTCTAGCTTGGCTATTGACTGCGTATGGGAGAAAAGAGTGGCCTTGATATCAGAAAAGGCTTCTAACATCTTCTCCTGAAATGATGAACTTGGAATGGGCTTCTGAAGAGAAGGTAGACTAGATTGGGAATGAACCTATGGAAAAATGGGATGCGAGTAACCTTATGAAAGGTTACTGGGTCTATACTGTGTCTGGAAGGGCTGATGGGATAGGGAAATGGATAGGTTTCACCAACCTGGGTTATATGATGATGTAAATGAATCAGACATGGGTTTAGCGAAACCTTGGGCAGCATTCACGTGCTCCTGAACAAATTCAGGATATAATGGTGCTGCTGGACTATCCGCAACACAGTGTGCAGGGCTAGCACATAGCTCGCACACTCTTTCTATTGGACTTCGCGAAGAATTGGCTAGGAGTTGATCTAACTTCCTAGTCAACTAATCAACCTTGGT
The DNA here is from genome assembly GCF_984573655.1 of Nuphar pumila. Taxonomy (NCBI): domain Eukaryota; kingdom Viridiplantae; phylum Streptophyta; class Magnoliopsida; order Nymphaeales; family Nymphaeaceae; genus Nuphar; species Nuphar pumila. The sequence goes on along the minus strand of NC_143265.1, from coordinate 48,773,298 downwards.
ACGCAATTCTAACTCAGACCCAACTTCGGAAATCCCAACTTTCCTAGGACCGCTAGACAAAGATGTAGTCCTATCGAGCCGTGAAGACAAGGTATGATGCATCGTCTTTTCACTCAAGGTCTCGAATAGAGACCACGCCTCATCCTCACTCTTGAGCATAAAAGTGCCCCCACAAGACGAATCAACCATTTGACGGTGCTTCTCAGTAAGCCCGTCATAAAAATACTGCACCAACTGCCAACGAGGCACTTGGTGATGGGGACACTTGCAGAGAAGATCTTTCAATCTCTCCCAAGACTCGTGAAACTGTTCTCCCTCAATTTGAAAAAAACTGGTTATAGCTTTACGAAACTGATTCGTTTTACCAATTGGGAAGTGCTTTTTGAGGATTTCACGTTGCATTCATTCCCAAGTAGTAATACGAACCGTCTCAAGAGATTTTAGCCAGTGCTTGGCTTTATCTTTGAGAGAGAACGAAAACCAAGTAGGCAATAAAGTGAATACTAATATTATGTCGTTCCCCGGCAACGGCGCCAAAAATTTGATGTCTTCTTTATAATCGTTGTAATTTTGAAAAGATTTTTATATGTAAAACATGTGAAAACCAGACATCAAATAATAAAAACCGGTTCTCACTAGTGGATGAGACCGGGTCGAACTCAGGGAACGGGAATATGTCGTATTCAAACACACAAATCTAAGCTATTCTTTATTGCCGGATTATTAAATGTAAAATGTGTAAGAAAAGTAAAAACAACTAAATATTACAACAAATGAATACCCTTCGCAGAGGGCGTAAAAAGCGATATTTACAAACCCAATTAAATGCCTAAATTCTAAAATAAAAGAAAAAAATCTTCTACTCTTGTGCTTCCACATGTCACGTAATCACTTCCACTCCAATCCCGTGCAATCCTGCACAAGTCAAACAAACACAAGCAGTATATGATACTAATAGAAATTATACTAAACCTATAATGCTAATGTATGCGAGATAACTATGAACTATATAACCCTAATGACAACTCACTAAGTAATTTTAAGAACTAAATGTAATATCAAAAACTAACTGACAACATTTTTTTTTAACTAAGTAAAACTAATTACTAATTAGTTAGCTAAGTATTCTACTTATGAAACAATTACCAATGCTAATTATTTCAAATCCATTAATTGAACCTAATTTCAAACACTAAGTAAATGCAGTTACTAATTAGCTAGTAACATATGATCAACAATAATGGTCATGCATCAAACAGATAGTAGGCCAGAAATCAGACCGAGATCGACAGTCAAATATTGCTCAGTAATCAGATGGTCAAACAATAATCCGATCAGTCAAGAGATTAGTAGTTTAAAAAGAGTTCAGAAATCAATGCTCAGAAAAAAAATTATTCATTCTATCAAATATTCTTACACAGAAACTAACATCTTCAGACATTAAGCCTTCAGAAATCAACTATGATAGTTCAGAATTCTCAAGCCTCTGATCGATATTCAGATTAGCCAGTCCTCATAAATCAATGACTTGATGGAGAACAACCATCCGATTGATGCCACAGATCAATCAATTAGCTTTCAAACAATATTCACCAGAGATTTATGAGAAGACACAGTTGCCGAAGATCCATAAACAGATGATCCAATCTCAGATACTCCCATCAAAACTCAGATACTCTGATCAAAACTCAGATACACCAATCATTGGCATTCAATCGATCAACATTCCAATGATCTTCAGTTAGATCACGCTTCAACAACATTTTAACAAACTGGAATCGATCTGGTCATTCAGTCGATCAAAATCAGGCAGTCGATCGGTCAATCGATCGGATTCTCACATTCAATCACCGGAAAATAGCAAATAGTAAATGATCACCGGACGACTCATACAAACCACGCTTCAATCGTCGGGAGTCAAATGATATTCAATCGGATGATCGATTAAGAATTATCCGACTCAATTCAATTAGATCAAAACCTTACAGGAATCTGATAAATTGGAATCGATCCAAGCCTCCAATCGATTCCGAAAATCAGTTTCGATCTGCTTTGGAAAAAAATAATTCCTGAAACTCAGATTTCAGTCACGACGATCAACATAATAAATTGCCTTCTTTTTCTGATATTGATCCAGATATCTGATTTTTTTCTGATGTTAAAAACACGGCAATGGAAGTTGATCAGACATCTGATCGATTGAAACACATTTGATCGATGGATTTCTATCACTTCATTATCGGAAAACACACAAAATTGATCAAATTAAGAACTTTTACCTTCTGATGATGCTCTGCTCTGCAATGACCAAATTGATGTTATTGTAAAATACTATCTATGATGAAAAAAAAAACTAAACTAATGTAATTAAGGATGTAAGAGATGATTCTTGCTATCAATACATGAAGCTAATATACATAATGCGATGAATTCATGAATACAAAAGCAAAACTGCAAATGACTACTACTACTACTAGTTTAAAATCAACTTAATGATGCTGCTACACAAAAATTGAGAAAACATAATGTCATTCGTAGATACAAACACTGATGCAATATTAAAATGAACTAAAAAAAATGATGATCATAAAAACAAACATACATGCTAAAATGAATTGAATCGAATTTTTAGAAATGAGAAAAGGAAGAGGGAAGAAGGGAGAAGTAGAGAAAGAAGGATACACTTACAGACTTGGTTGGGAAGAGAGGTTGGAATCCTCTCTCTTGCTTCATCCATTGCCGGAATTCTCCACCCGAAAGAGGATGAGAAAAAGAGGGGAAAATAGGGAGAAGGAGAAGAAGAGGTAAGAAGAGGTGGAGAGGAAGGGGAAGAAGAGAAGGCTTGAGCAAGAAAGAGAAGACAAGCTTCTCTTCCCCCAACGTATGGTATTTATAATTTTGAAAGTTTTTCCATAAGTCCATCTTATTTCAAAGAATTCCATTTTAAATCTTCTCCTAAAGAAAACTTATTTGCAAAATAACTCAAAATGACTATGTTTTAGAGATTGTAAAAATAAGTCTATTTTAGCTCTAATTTTTTTTTATGATTTTCAAAAACTAAACTACTACAATTATGTCAAACACTAAAATATGCATTAAAATGTAAAATAGCACTATTTTCATGCATTTTCTATTCTTATATTATTTTAGCACATTTACTCGAAACTAACATAAAATTGGGTTTTTAAATCATTTTCTCATGGAATCATGCATATTTTTATATGAAATGTCCCTAAAATATATGCATGATCAAATACCCCCATGCTTATGTTTTGCTAGTCCTCGAGCAAACTAGACAAATGCACGAAATCAAAACTATCAACTAACTCACTTTCGTAGGAATCACGGTTGCATTTAGCTCATGCAACAAGCCCTTTCAACCCCTGGGTTACCCCAGTGGACGAGTAAGGTCTCGTGAGGGTTTGCAGTGATGCTACCCCCAAACATCTCTATCATGTATGCATAATATTACACATCCTCATAAGTAGTAGTTAATTAAAGACTTTGTTTTCACAAATATTTCGTGTTACAAAAAAAATCAAAACATAATTAGAGTCTTTTATATACCACCACAGAAAAAGAATTTCTTTCACTTTTCTAAATATCACAATTATTTGTGTTTTATTCTTAGAAAATTCAATAAAAACAAGTTATTATTTACTTATCCTCACTCATATGTTTTCTGCACAGGTTTTCTCAATCACACTTCTAAGCACTGAACTTTTCTTTCTTTTTAAGCTCTTTTCTTGATTTTTCATTTTTCACGCTTTTTCTTTTTGCGTATTCATTCTTCTCTTATAGCTTGCGTGTGGTCTGCTTTTAAGCCTTGTGCAATGTCAATATCTTCTATACTTTTTCAATACATACCAAAAGATATCAACTAAGACACAAAAGTGACTTCCTTCATTCACCTTTATAACGTGAGAGTCAAACATTTCAACTTGTATTTGTTCTCAGCTACTTAGGATCACGAGGTTTTCCACTCTCCTTTTCGAAATGGAATTAAAAGTTTCAACTTGCATCTAAGTTCCATCTACTAAGGATTGTGGAATTATCCAAACAACCTAACGCATGTTCTTTTTCACTTTTTGAGCTCTTTTTTACGCTTTTGTTCATTTGCTTAGTTTTTCAAAAATACAACTGTGCATATTCATATTTGTGATTCAAAATAAACTCTAACATGTATCTATCATCATTTCTTCGAAATCCGCATAAACAACCACAATTTTTAGATCCATGTCAGAAAAATTTTCGTGGGGCTTAAAAATCCTCTAAAAACATCAGATTTGAAATAACATTCATACAAGTTCAAACTCTTTCTTTAAAAACCTACTTTTCATGAGAGATGTGTAAACATGTGCAAGAACGTGAACAGAAATATCAAGGTGTGCAAACTACACCCATCCCCATGCTTGAATGACATTGTCCCAGTGACACTCCCCCATGCTTATATGAACTAAGTGAATGCACATGAGAAGAAATAAATGAGGGAAAAGAGTAGAAACAACTTGAAATGAATTAAAAATGCACGTTCTATGAATATAATGAATGCAATGTATACATGACATGACATGAAAACAATGAATGAAACAAAAAGAACATGAAAAACGCACGAAAAAAAACAAAATAAAATCTATGAATTCTAAGCAAATCTAATAATATACAAGATATGGGTTGCCTCCCATAAAGCGCTAAGTTTCATGTCCCCAGCCAGACGGATCCCTGGAAAAACCTTCATTGTCCATGAGATCAATGGACATAAAGTATCGCTCAATGAGGCTCTATAAAGAAAAGAGTGTCATCTGTGACACTACGCACTGTGTTTCCATCCCGTCTACCTCTAAATGTGGGATCATGACTCTCTTGACATGAATAACGGAAATTAGTCCCATCTGAGAGATTGGTCAAGAAATGAGAGTCTAGGACCGACCGACTATCAATGAATGCAACTTCAGACAAGTGCTGAATATGATCAGGCTTGAATTGGTCAAGCACCTTCTGCATCTGTACCTCTTGCTTACTAAAGGCACTTGGTGATCCCAAAAGCTGAGAGAATGGGGCTTTATGAATATGTGATGATAATGCATGTTGTGTGCCTGGCCCCTTCTGTAGAAATATCATGGAGATCGACTCGTCAGTAAAAAAAATGTGAGGTTCATGAGTCGATTCCTAAATGGAATGATACGCCTTCCCACACTGAAGGGATGTAACAGACTTAACCTGCTCATGATGTGAGTCGGTGGGTTGCAAGTCAAATGACATGGAATCCTCCCCCTTTGATGTGACAACAGACTGACTATGAAGGTTCCCCTGACTTTGTCTACTCAATGTCTGAGTTAACTGTCCCATTTGAGTCTCTAGCTTGGCTATTCACTGCGTATGGGAGCAAAGAGTGGCCTTGATATCAGAAAAGGCTTCTAACATCTTCTCATGAAATGATGAACTTGGAATGGGCTTCTGAAGAGAAGGTAGACTAGATTGGGAATGAACCTATGGAAAAATGGGATGCGAGTAACCTTATGAAAGGTTACTGGGTCTATACTGTGTCTGGGAGGGCTGATGGGATAGGGAAATGGATAGGTTTCACCAACCTGGGTTATATGATGATGTAAATAAATCAGACATGGGTTTAGCGAAACCTTGGGCAGCATTCACGTGCTCCTGAACGAATTCAGGATATAATGGTGCTGCTGGACTATCCGCAACACAGTGTGCAGGGCTAGCACATAGCTCGCACACTCTTTCTATTGGACTTCGCGAAGAATTGGCTAGGAGTTGATCTAACTTCCTAGTCAACTAATCAACCTTGGTACGCAATTCTAACTCAGACCCCACTTCGGAAATCCCAACTTTCCTAGGACCGCTAGACAAAGATGTAGTCCTATCGAGCCGTGAAGACAAGGTATGATGCATCGTCTTTTCACTCAAGGTCTCGAATAGAGACCACGCCTCATCCTCACTCTTGAGCATAAAAGTGCCCTCACAAGACGAATCAACCATTTAACGGTGCTTCTCAGTAAGCCCGTCATAAAAATACTGCACCAACTGCCAACGAGGCACTTGGTGATGGGGACACTTGCAGAGAAGATCTTTCAATCTCTCCCAAGACTCGTGAAACTGTTCTCCCTCAATTTGAAAAAAATTGGTTATAGCTTTACGAAACTGATTTGTTTTACCAATTGGGAAGTGCTTTTTGAGGATTTCACGCTACATTCATTCCAAAGTAGTAATACGAACCGTCTCAAGAGATTTTAGCCAGTGCTTGGCTTTATCTTTGAGAGAGAACGAAAACCAAGTAGGCAATAAAGTGAATACTAATATTATGTCGTTCCCCGGCAACGGCGCCAAAAATTTGATGTCTTCTTTATAATCGTTGTAATTTTGAAAAGATTTTTATATGTAAAACATGTGAAAACCAGACATCAAATAATAAAAACCGGTTCTCACTAGTGGATGAGACCGGGTCGAACTCAGGGAACGGGAATATGTCGTATTCAAACACACAAATCTAAGCTATTCTTTATTGCCGGATTATTAAATGTAAAATGTGTAAGAAAAGTAAAAACAACTAAATATTACAACAAATGAATACCCTTCGCAGAGGGCGTAAAAAGCGATATTTACAAACCCAATTAAATGCCTAAATTCTAAAATAAAAGAAAAAAATCTTCTACTCTTGTGCTTCCACATGTCACGTAATCACTTCCACTCCAATCCCGTGCAATCCTGCACAAGTCAAACAAACACAAGCAGTATATGATACTAATAGAAATTATACTAAACCTATAATGCTAAAGTATGCGAGATAACTATGAACTATATAACCCTAATGACAACTCACTAAGTAATTTTAAGAACTAAATGTAATATCAAAAACTAACTGACAACATTTTTTTTTAACTAAGTAAAACTAATTACTAATTAGTTAGCTAAGTATTCTACTTATGAAACAATTACCAATGCTAATTATTTCAAATCCATTAATTGAACCTAATTTCAAACACTAAGTAAATGCAATTACTAATTAGCTAGTAACATATGATCAACAATAATGGTCATGCATCAAACAGATAGTAGGCCGGAAATCAGACCGAGATCGACAGTCAAATATTGCTCAGTAATCAGATGGTCAAACAATAATCCGATCAGTCAAGAGATTAGTAGTTTAAAAAGAGTTCAGAAATCAATGCTCAGAAAGAAAATTATTCATTCTATCAAATATTCTTACACAGAAACTAACATCTTCAGACATTAAGCCTTCAGAAATCAACTCTAATAGTTCAGAATTCTCAAGCCTCCGATCGATATTCAGATTAGCCAGTCCTCATAAATCAATGGCTTGATCAAGAACAACCATCCGATTGATGCCACAGATCAATCAATTAGCTTTCAAACAATATTCACCAGAGATTTATGAGAAGACACACTTGCCGAAGATCCATAAACAGCTGATCCAAACTCAGATACTCCGATCATTGGCATTCAATCGATCAACATTCCAATGATCTTTAGTTAGATCAGGCTTCAACAACATTTTAACAAACTGGAATTGATCTGGTCATTCTATCGATCAAAATCAGGCAGTCGATCGGTCAATCGATCGGATTCTCATTTTCAATCGCCGAAAAACAGCAAATAGTAAATGATCACCGGATGACTCATACAAACCATGCTTCAATCGTCAGGAGTCAAATGATATTCGATCGGATGATCGATTAAGAATTATTCGACTCAATTCAATTAGATCAGAACCTTACAGGATTCTGATAAACTGGAATCGATCCAAGCCTCCAATCGATTCTGAAAATCAGTTTTGATCTGCTTTGGAAAAAAATAATTCCTGAAACTCAGATTTCAGTCACGACGATCAACAGAATAAATTGCCTTCTTTTTCTGATATTGATCCAGATATCTGATTTTTTTCTGATGTTAAAAACACAGCAATGGAAGTTGATCAGACATCTAATCGATTGAAAGACATTTGATCGATGGATTTCTTTCACTTCATTATCGGAAAACACACAAAATTGATCAGATTAAGAACTTTTACCTTCCGATGATGCTCTGTTCTGCAATGACCGAATTGACGTTATTGTAAAATACTATATATGATGAAAAAAAAAACTAAACTAATGTAATTAAGGATGTAAGAGATGATTCTTGCTACCAATACATGAAGCTAATGTACATAATGCGATGAATTCATGAATACAAAAGCAAAACTGCAAATGACTACTACTACTACTTTAAAATCAACTTAATGATGCTGCTACACAAAAATTGAGAAAACATAATGTCATTCGTAGATACAAACACTGATGCAATATTAAAATGAACTAAAAAAATGATGATCATAAAAACAAACATACATGCTAAAATGAATTGAATCAAATTTTCAGAAATGAGAAAAGGAAGAGGGAAGAAGGGAGAAGTAGAGAAAGAAGGATACACTTACAGACTTGGTTGGGAAGAGAGGTTGGAATCCTCTCTCTTGCTTCAGCCATTGCCGGAATTCTCCACCGGAAAGAGGATGAGAAAAAGAGGGGAAAATAGGGAGAAGGAGAAGAAGAGGTAAGAAGAGGTGGAGAGGAAGGGGAAGAAGAGAAGGCTTGAGCAAGAAAGAGAAGACAAGCTTCTCTTCCCCCAACGTATGGTATTTATAATTTTGAAAGTTTTTCCATAAGTCCATCTTATTTCAAAGAATTTCATTTTAAATCTTCTCCTAAAGAAAACTTATTTGCAAAATAACTCAAAATGACTATGTTTTAGAAATTGTAAAACTAAGTCTATTTTAGCTCTAATTTTTTTTTATGATTTTCAAAAACTAAACTACTACAATTATGTCAAACACTAAAATATGCATTAAAATGTAAAATAACACTATTTTTCATGCATTTTCTATTCTTATATTATTTTATCACATTTACTCGAAACTAACATAAAATTGGGTTTTTAAATCATTTTCTCATGGAATCATGCATATTTTTATATGAAATATCCCTAAAATATATGCATGATCATTTACTCATGTCTAGAATCATATTAGGGTGTTTCATGTTTGATTTTGTGTTTTTTTCAATCATAAATCCTAAGTTTTTACCAAAATCTATTTCAGAAAACCCTGATTTCAAGGCCATAGTTTTGCTATCAGGGGTAATTTAGTCATTTGACCTCAATTTCGAAATTCAAAACCTTAATTTTCTCATTTTTTATCATGTCATGTCATATTTGAGTCAATTTATCATTATTTGTATTTCAAAACTTGCATTTTTACAAAATATCTTTCTAAAAACCCTGATTTCAAGGCCATAGTCTTGCTATCAGGGGTATTTTGGTTATTTTGACCCCAATTTCGAATTTTTAAATCTCATCTTTATTATTTATTTAGTTTTATTTCATATTTCATTAAGTTTATATCAGAAAATCATGGAAAGAGGCTTATATCTAGCAAAATCTAGTAATTTCCAGATATTGTTGGATAAACCTAGAAAAGCCAACATATCTTCACTAACAAGTTTTCTAGTTTTGCAGGAACATTGAAGACTTTATTTTTCTTTATTTTCTGTATTTAAATTTGATTAGTGATGTAAATTATAATTAATTTTGGAATAAGAATTTCAATTTCTGCTTAGATTAGGATTTGCATTGCATATAGTTTTAAACTTTGATATATAACTGCAGTGTATGCTCAATTCATGCACATTCTTTACAAATCCACTATGGTCTACACGAATGGCACGTGCACTAGCTCTTATGGAGTTGACAAACTTGGTGGAATTTGTATTTATGGCCATAGTCAGAATACGAATGATACCAAGATTTGTAATCTTCGTATTAGCCACATTCAACCTACACTCTTAGGCTAACTTCAAAATGCACTGCATTTCTTAAAAATACAAAAAGGATTTTCTCAATTCCTCAAAATCAAGTCTTTCAAATCCATATTCATCCATTTCATTCATTTGCAAATTTCAATTTCAATTCAGAGAAATCGATTTCCTCAAAATTTCCTAAGTCTTATTCAAAAATCGATTTTCTCAAAACATTAATTTTCCAATGATATTTCAAGTATTTCCCAAGTTCAAAATTTGATTTTCTAAGTTATATTTTCAATTTCAAAATTTGAATTCAAAGAAATTAAGTTTTTCAAAGTTATTTCACATTTCTCAAAATTGATTTTCACAAAACCTATAGATTCTTCAGAAATCGATTTTTACTTTCTTAGATACAATATATCAACCATGATTCATGATTTTCCAAGTGTTATATTTTCCAAGAATCTCCAAATATTTTTCAATCTTTGAATCAAACATCATGTTTTCAAATATGCATTTTAAGAAATCCATAGCACATGCCTGATTCTTTGTGCATTTAGGAAATAGAACATGATTTAAACAAGTTGAGCAAAGTGAAGCACACAATTGATCCTTGGTTCAATTACCCCTGGTAAAGGCGCCAGGAACGGTTGAACCTCGTACCAACAGGTGAGTCCCATTCTTTGGAATTATCCTGCATTTTAAAACAGAGGCGAGTTATTTTCAAAATCTTTTTCAAAGGTCAGTTTGACTTGCAAAAGTAAAAATTTTGCGATGATAACAAGCATTAATTTCAGAAACATTAAGGTGGAAAGAAATTTCATCCACCTTCAAAGAAGAACAAAAACAAAAACAACAACAATCAGCAACAGCAATATCAGAACCGACGACCCCAGAATCAGCAGCTGCAGCGCCAGTATCAGTAGTCTCAGAGGCAGATCACAACAGCGGGTTATCCGAAGTGTTTCGTCGATCATCCAGGTCGACCTTGCCCTCGTGATACGGGCATATGTCTCTATTATGGCAAGATGGGCCACTATATAAAGGATTTCTTGAATAAGCAATCAGACGATCAAAGGAGAAATACACCAAGGACATCTCAGCCAGCGCAGCAGAGACAACCTCAGTCATATCAGTCGCAACAACAGCATCAACAGAAGCAAGGCAACCAGAAAGCCATTGCAGGACGTGCCTATGCAGCAACAGTGAAGCAAGTGACCAAAGGCGAGTTGGTCCAAGGTACTATTCCAGTTGCAGGTGTGATTATCACAAAATTTTTTCGCTTGTATTTTCTCTCTCTTGCTTTCTCTTTTCTTTTCCAACCTCTATTTTCTTCTTTTTGAAGGGAGAAAATAAAAAGAAAGAAAAGAAGAGAAAAGACAAATAGAAGAGAAGAGAGAGAGAGAGAGAGAGAGAGGAACTCTTTTGCAAAGGTCTCACTTGACCTTAATTTGAAAAATATTTAGAAAAATTACTCGCCTCCGTTTTAAAAATATTGCGGAAAAATTGGGAAACGGGGCTCGCTCATCGGTACGAGGTTCGACCGTTCCTGGTGCCTTTACCAGAGGTAATCGAGCCAATGATCGAATTTATTCCTTTTTGCTTTGCCTAAATATTATCTAAGAATTTATCCTAAGTCTAAAAATGCATAGAGAATTGTGCTTGTGTAATGCAAATATAGAAATGTATGCTTTTGAGAAAACATTTTGGAAATCTAAGATTTTTCAAGTGATTTTTGAAGTGAATGTGATAAGGGAAATGAAGAAATGAATTTTGAATAGTTGAATCTGGCTTAGAACTTGAGATAGACTTGAAAAAGATGTTTAAAGTTATATGTCTTTGAAATAATCGAAGTTGGGAAAATAAATCTTGATTTGAAAAAGAATGATTTTGGAGCTGAGAGAAAGAGAAATGAAGTTTTTAGAGTCAGAAATGGACTCTGAATTTGAATTTTGAACCTGGATGAGATTTGAAATGGAATTGAATTCTAGATTCGAAGTTTGATATCAGGATGGAATTTGGACTTGAGAAATTCAAATGGAATTTAAAAATCGAAATAGATTTAAGAAGTCCAGATGGGATCTGAAAGTGGAATTGGATTTGAAATATGAAAATCAAGATAGAACTGGATTTGAAATTTGGAATTGGGAATGGAATTAAGTTCTAGAATCCTAAACGAAATTGGATCCGTAGTCTAAGATCAAGGATGGAGTTGGATTCGAGATCTAGAATCCTAAATGAAATTTGGATTTGAAGTCTAAAATCCAAAATGAAGTTGAATTCTGGAATCCTAAATAGAATTAGATCTGAAGTCTGAGATCCAAAATGAAGTTGATCTCTGGAATCCTAAATGGAATTGGATCTGAAGTTTGAGATCCAAGATGAAGTTGGATCTGAGATCTGGAATTGAATTGGATCTGAAGTCTAAGGTCCAAAATGAGGTTGAATTCCGGAACCCTAAATGGAATTGGATATGAAGTCTGGGATCCAAAATGAAGGTTGGATTTAGAAATCAAAAGACGAATCAGGAATTTCAAAGCTTTTAATTTGAACTTTTGAAATTAAATTTAAGGTATTTGAATTGAACTTGAATTTGAATCCTGAAAATGAATTTGGCATTTCAAAGTTGAACTTTGATTGGAATTTGAGTTTTGATTATACAAATGAATTTCAAAGTCAATTTGGAATTTTAAATAGAAGATGAATTAGAAATTTCAAAGTTAAATCGAACCTTGAAATTGAACTTTTGAGATGTTGAATTGAATTTTGAAATTGAATTCTAAAGATGACTTTGAAATTTCAGAGTCAATTTGAACTCTGAAATTTGATTTGAATATGAATTGGAATTTGAATTTGAATTTTTGAATTTGAAATTGAAATTTCAAAGTTAAATTGAACTTTAAAATTGGAATATTGAATTTTGGATATGAAATGAATTTGAAATTTCAAAGTCAAATTGGACTTTGAAATCGGTTTTTTTGAACTTTTGAAATGAGATAGAATTGATGAATTAGAATAGAAATTGAAGATATATTCAAGGTCACTTGGATTTTAAAAAGGAATTTTTGAAAATATGATGCAACTCTATCTTAAATGAGGAATGAATTTAAAGATTTGAAATTGGATTTGAAAAGCATATTTCATTCTTTAAATGAATTAAAATAAGATTGAAGATATAATACATCCCTGACTATGGTCATTGAATATATTATATAATAATCATATTTGAATTCAGGTGAAGAATAAAACATATTTTGTGCTTTTATAGAGTTTGAAATGAAATTAACTCTCAATATATCTTGACTATGGCCATTGATATATATTTTGAGTTAATTTCAAGTTAAGCTCTGATAAAAGGGGAAAATATTTAAAAATATGATGATTTTTGAAGAGGGATCCAGTGTGGATCCAATGTTATTCCATAAAAGATGGAAATCCTAAGTCTTATTCACATCCTGACTATGGCCATTGATGTAAATCATCAACTTAGGATTTAATCACCTTTTATTAGAATAGTGCACGTGCCATTCGTGTTCCCATTCGTGAATTTTTGAAAATAAAGGTAAAAAAATGATATGAGAACAAGTAATTTATGATATTTACAATGCTCATTCATTCTAATCTAGAACTGGAAATGTAAGGTTTGCATTAATTTCTAGCTATTTACCAGTATTTGAATGAAATTGAGATTCACATTCTTAATTCAAGAAGGAAAATAGCCTAATTCCTGCAAAATATAAGTTAGCACAGAGTAAAAGATGCATATAAAAAGAGGTTTATAAGATATAATCTTGAATCTATATGGCAAATGCTAGAAGATTTGTACTCATGTTAATGATGAAGTGTATATACGTAGGAGGGAATGAATATATATTATGCTAATGAAAACCCACATATGGGAAAAACACATTCACAACTTAAAAATAAAAATCCATGGATATCTGCCTAAGCATATGTACCTGTTTAATGAAGGATTATCCACATATTGCCTAAACATAATTTTCATATGAAATGATTTTCAGTGAAAAGTGTACTGTCTATCACTTTGCAAAGCAATGAGTAGTGGCTGTGTGTATACAGAACTGGATTATAACATGAGGATGTCTAAAAGGGGAGGTTAACACTAACTAAATGGAGATATGAGGTGAGGCATGCAAGTGTGATGTATAATGAAGAATACAGAGATAGTTGGTGCCAACTGAAGAAGAACAAGGAAGGTAATTTACGGCAACCTATTAAAAAAAAATTGAAACAGTCCTTTTACCTATTTGCAGAGATTTTCCGGGAATTCAGGATAAGCAGGCTTAATGTTGCTGAATTCTGCCATGAAGGGATGCTCGATGATGTCATTAAGCACCCAATTCGCTTGAGCTCCCTTTGCTTTGGCAGCCACAGCACCACCAGGAGACCCGGAGGTTATTTTTATCTTGACATTTATTTTTATCTTAACGGAAACTCCTCTTAACTTGATGATCGATTAGCCTCAATGTAACAAAACTTTACAAACTGGATGGATACAATGCCATTGACTGTAAGTCTTCAGCTGGGGTCAATTACAGTCCAATGAAGTTGCCAGAATGAGCATCCCCAACTTATCCAGTGTTGCAGCCATTTGTCCCATATAATCCGCAATATTTGATGCACTTAGAGAAGTAGATACCAACGTCTCAGCCATAGTTTTGCTGCAGTGCTTGCTTACATTGAACCAGAAAAATGAACCACCAAAAGGGTTACCTTCAGGAATGTTTGATATGGTGGAGCCTATGATGCAATGTAGGACAGTGCTTAGGTAAATGGAATGGTTGGAAGGGTTATAGCAGGGGAAATGCTAATGCACAGGTGATGTGCAATAGAAGGTGGGTTCACAGGTGATGGATGCACTATTGCAGCAGGTAAGTGGGTGTTGCAGATGCAAGAGTGTTCCAGTAATGATAATAGATTGGGAATAACAGTTGCAGCTATTGGAGCGTGCTGTGATGTGGGGATGGGTATGGTGGTGGTTTTTGCTGAAGATGAGTGGTCCATGAATACATTACACAGGGATACAACATTTCCAGCAAAAAGGAAGTGGATTTCAAAGATATTTTGGGACACATTGGCTTCAAAACTTGATGAAGCCACTTCAAGTAAAACACCACCAGCCTGTTTTCTTACACTGAAATATGCAATTACCTGTTTCCTTGAACATAAACATCAAAAGATGACTTTCCCAAAACTTTATCATATGGAGAAATTTGGGGAAAAACTATCTCAACAAACAATGAGTTATTGTATAACCCCTATTTCCAAAACCTAAGCCATAACAATATGAAAACTTGGTTATTTATAACAGTCCAGCATCTAAGGTGTTTAGAAAATTGTGACTGACTGTTCTGAAGTTTTGAAAATTTCTGCAGTAATAATATCCACATACTTAGTAAATCCATGTAAATGAAGGCCGGACTCTTCAATGGGGAAAGCCGTGATGGTGGAGCTCCTGTAAGTGCATGATGCTCAACAGTGTTGTTGAGAAAGGAATGTGGAAGTGTGCAACACTTGCGTGAAGCAATGGACAAATACAGAGTATATCAATACTACAGGGGAAAGAAGAAGTTATGTAATGAGGTGTTTAATATATACATTATGGCAACATAAGTCACAAATAATTAGCTCATTGTTCAACTCATATGAATACTAAATAATTTCTAACATTCAGCAGCACAATTGTATATGCAAATTAACGCAATGCACAACTAATGCCCAAACTAACCTATGCAATGTGATTAACGTGTGTGAACACGGAAATGTGATCAACATAAGACAAAAACTGTACCCATACAAGAATCCCAACACTATATGGTTATGAACCTGATTTAATTACAGAGGTTCCTGAAAACATACCTTATCTTGGCACTGATTTTGGGAACCCAGAGCCCCATGTTTCCAAATTTTAAAATGGGTCTTCAACAGCCATAGATCCTTCTAGTTTACTGCAACCTTTGCTTATATTTGGTAAAGCATCAGGTGGTTTGATGCCCCCATTCCCTACAAAACGAGTTTCATTAGGTGAAGCAAATTATATCAAACAAATGAATCATCCGTTCATTAAAGGTCTCTAATTCCCCACATCTCAAATGTCTCTAGGGAAATTCAGCAACATTAAGCTAAGGTCATCAAGGCAGGCCCTTTCTTCATTGCCCTGTTCATATGAAGTAAGCCTTTCACTAATCATAATTCAAAGAGAATTTGAAAAACTCCATGAACTTGCTTTGGAAAACCGAAAATGGACCATCTACAACATCAGAAATTACTACTACATTATTAAATCTGTGAGCATAGCAACTGGTTTTTGGTGAGCTGTAACAATTGTTGCTGCTTTTCTCAAGGGCAAAGCTCTAGCTAGACTTGAAGACTGGAATCACCGGAGCCAGTTTATGCTCATCTATTCTCCGTTTTATGTTTCAGCACAAGATGCTCTCTTGTAGCTCTTGTACTAGCCAGCGACCACGTTGGAACTGCTGAAATCTCAGTGATGTATGCTATATATCAAAAGTGTACTATTACAAATAGTGTTGTGGCAACGGTATAATAGGGTATACAGGTGCAGAGTATGGGAATGCAATGCAGGAATTGTAACGGGAAATGCAAAATGCAGCGGTAAATCGTAAATATCAGGGATATCAGAGAATACCTGAGTATACTGCAAACTGTGCGATAGTCCCCATCCATGGGAAACTTAACACTCGAAGCGAACATTGCAAACTTATATATGCGAAACAGGGCAAACAATGGAATCAACATGAAGAAATACTGATAATTACACTTCTCAATGCATTACCTTACCTGTGGGCAATGATAACCAAAATGTTCCACACAATTGTTGTAAATGGAATAATGAGAGCTGTGTGGAGAATGATACCATCTACAGGTATCGTCATACTTGGCCTTTACAATCATGCCATTGAGCCCAACTCCTTTGATGCGAGGAAATCAGGATTTTCCCCTTTTGATCCCTCCCCTGTGCACCTGCTCCACAAGGTGTCTACCGAAGATCTTAGTGCATGGTTATCAAGATGCTTTCAGATGGGACTATAGGTATAAAACACAAGACACCTGCTATATTACCATGATATAAAGCCTGGGATATTGGAAGTAAATTCATTAAAAGACAATAAAAAAAACTGGTAATATTACAGAGGGTGAATCAATAAACTAGCCATAAAAAAAAAAGAAAACTAGTTATATCCATGAGCTAAAGTCTGACAGAGGAAAATATTAGGGAAGAGCAAACCATGGGAAATAAGGAGATTTTCATATAACCAACATATGGATTAAATGAAACCAGAGAATCTAAAATTGCAGAAATTTTAACAAAGCTGATGAGGAAAATTCAATAGGATTTAATGAATATACATAAAAACTGGAGAATAAAATCTATTAAACCAGAATTTAGCTAAACCTGTGCAATGATTATTCCCACCTTACCCTTTTGATTGAAATGACCAATGAATCTTACAATCCCAACTTGATTCCTTATCTCGTGTGAACACCCCAAATTTTTCAAATTTTACAACTCCAATGATGATATCTTTCATATATTTCCTGCAAAACAACTGGGTTATTATGAAAAGAGAAGGAAAATCACACATATCATATGGAAATCAATGGTGAAAGGCTCATATGCCAAGATATATATGAAAAGGATGGGAAATGATATATACATATATGTATATTTATGTCCATATATGTATGCATATCTATATCTATATATATATATATACATGGAGATATGTATGATCATATATATATATATATATATATATATATATATATATATATATATATATATATTTACATATATATATATAATATACTTATGAGTGAGAAAATATAAACAATAGATGAACTTTGTTGAGAGTGAAATGCAGAAATATCACTGGTGGAACATCAATGACAAGTAGTATACAACTATTTCAAGTTTCTAAGTCACAATAAACCAATGCAATATTTTCCAGCCACAAGAAAAATTCATTGATGTTCAGCTGAAAAATGGCACAAGGGGATTTCCTGAATTAATTAGAACATATATACCATCTAGGTGGAGATGCAATGTGTCATACTGCTGGGAGAGTGAATACTGTCCTATGTGCCCGATATCCTAAACTAATGGTAAGACGGGGCAATAAGTGAGGTGTAATGTGTAGTAGGTTGGGTGCAGTGACAGATTTTCTGCAAAGCAGTGGCAGCAAGGTAGGTGCTGTGGTGACTTAGTGAAGTGATGGTGAACAGCGAGATGAAGACATGTGCCTGGAGTGCTGTAGCAAATGCTAGGCATTACTATTGCTAAAGACAGTGACATAGTGAAAATGGTGCAACAATGTGATGCGTGAAAGTATGAGATTGGGAGTAGAGTGGCGATTATGATACTATGTACAATGGAATGATTATACATATAACAATGTATAGGAAAATACAGTGAGGAAAGATGTAGTTGACGAGGTTGATCCTGGAACAGAATATGCAATCTGACATTATAGCAGTAGACCAGCTAAAGATCATCTCCCTAATGAAGCAACTATCTTAATTCATAACTTGGTTTGATTTTCATGTCCTCTCAAAGACAAGGGTTTTTGACAGCCACAACAATTAGCAGCATACAAAGCCCATGATCAATTGCTTTACCTGCAAATAGGATATAGCTGTAGTGAAGAAAACCCAGCAACATGGTCTAAGAAATTCGAATACCCTTAGTTTTGACCTAGACTATCGGCTCTGTAAACATGGTACCATAATTGCTAACAGATTTTGCAGGCCCCTCCAGCACAGGCTGTAGAAAGTGGTGTTGGGGTGAAGGGTAATAGGGGAGTTATAACAGGATATTTAGGATGTGCAACAGTGTTGTGCATGTGTTGTATGTTAAGTAGATGGGTGTATTCATTGCAGCAGAGTAGGTTGATGTTTGATAGATGAACCCAAGCAATCTTATGTATGAACAAACACAAAGATAACCATTTGTTGTTCTCAACATTCAGCTTTGAGCTTTCGGAAGCTGGAAATATAAACAAAGTGAGAGAGCACATGACAACCTTAACAACATCGTTACAGGATTACCTCTCAGAAATTGGTGTGCGTGACTGCAAATGGGGCCAACCTCACGCCGATACGAAGTTTGGGGTTGTCTTGAAGGACCCAAGCATTAGACCAGAGAGCAAATAAGGATCAACTAGCAGCTATAATTGATTGCTACAAGACACAACACCCAATTCCAGTCCACGACCAAGTCCTGTATTGTCTGTCTATATAAAATCCAAATGAAAATTTTAGTCCATAATAAAAGCTATCATTGACTGGAGCTGGAAGAACGCAAAGATGGGTACTAAGGCTAATGGTGAAGGGAAGCCTTGCTTAGTGGATTCACCAGCAGATGGGGAGAAGGTTGCAGCATCAAAGAAAGAAAGGAAAGAGAAAAAAAAATGACGAAAATGTCGGTCTTACAGGTAAACTTAGAGGAGCAGCTACCCTGGACATCACAACAAACTACATCTCTAGAGCTCATACTAAAATTGCGATTTACATGAATGGCCTTCTTAAGCAAAGGGGTACCTATCTCAATTCGACAAGGATCTGAAATTTGTGCCACCACAAACCCCTAGCTTGGGTCTCTATAGAGCATTCCTTTGACCAAATGATAGCAGCATTTGTTCGATCCCATGGATCTGATGGAAACCATACGTGAGCAACCTTGACCCCATCAAGAATCTTCGCTTTAGCCTCCTCCCAAAATGGTGGAACCTCATTAAGAAGCATATGAAAAACCATGCCATTATTCCATACATTTACTATTTGGGTATAGCCCCAGTGGATAAAACTTACCATCAAAGTTTATCTCCATGGCCAATCGGATCTGCTGTAGCAACAGGTCAGATTGTCCACTCAACAAATTAATCCTGCTACCACAGCAGATCGGGGATCCACTTTCTTACTGCTGATGGGAGGCAGGGATACTGGAGGAGGTGTCGTGGGTACACAATGAATGAAATAATGTAAGAAACATTAATTGACTCCAAGAGGAACTCTAAACATTTAGATTTAATCGCAGAACATGATCCAATATTATGACGCAGCAGTAGAACATCAAAATTAAAGGAAGACTATGTCTTTCAAAGTGCAAATTGCAACAATTAATGCAAAAGAAATTTAAAACGTGAATCATCATGTAGTAGGAGATTGGGTTAATAACCTTTGCAGCCTCATGATGATCGGATTCTATCGGAACAAGAGATCGCTAATAAAAAAAAACATAAACAGAAAGATGGGATGATCTTCTACATGGCCCTGGAACCAGGCGTTAATGGGCAGATTTGAGATAGAACAAATATCATACAGGAATCTGGAGATTGGATTGCAAAGAGGACCATATGCAGGCTTCGGGTATGCAGTATATATATATATATGTATATATCAAAATCAGATTCAAACCCCATTGCAGGACAGTAGGTTGATGCAGGGGTGATGAATCCATCCTTGAACAATCCGATATGAGAAGGAAAAAGAAATGGAAATTGAGCCTCATAAAAGAATAATTCCATTGACAGATAATGAACTGAAATACAAAAGATAAACTTTGGCCGATTATGCAGAACTACAAAGAGGGAAAACAAATCGACAGGAATTCAAAAGTAAATTGGTAAAAGGAGAAACAACTGTTTGAGTCGGGTGTTCCCTTGATGTTGCTCTATATGAGCCGAGGTGGCTTTGCACAGATCAACATCATATATAAGACTAGTTATTTGGAGTATGCAAAAGGACTCAGAAAGACAAAGAAAATAAGGGAAGAAAGGGGGAAATAACGATTTTAAACTAGGCTAAAACAAGTATAAATGCATTGGAAAACAGGAGATCAAATTGAAGACCAGGATCGGCATGGGAGGTCGATAATGCAAAAAAGTTATCTATAATGTATAATTAAACTGAGAACATGAAATTGGCATAGGAACAGAAAAAAAAATGAAAACAAACTATCAAAATGAAATAAAAAATAGAACATAAACAGAGAATCAAGGGATTGTTGGAATGAATATTCCATTATTGTTTGTAAAGGGGTTTGTCGATCCTGTTAGATGCAGGCCAACCCTACCACCGGTGCATTAGGATAAAAAAAAAAACTGGAAGAAAACTGAAATGAGGTACCACGAACAACGAGGAATGTAATGAAATGGGAAAGAAGTCTTTACAAGAAATCGAAGGAGGATGGAGGTGATCACTTACCTTTTGTTTTTGTTGCCTGAGCCGAAGAATCTTCGTGGATCAGCTAAGAGA
This sequence comes from Nuphar pumila, assembly GCF_984573655.1. Taxonomy (NCBI): domain Eukaryota; kingdom Viridiplantae; phylum Streptophyta; class Magnoliopsida; order Nymphaeales; family Nymphaeaceae; genus Nuphar; species Nuphar pumila. Next base: position 48,752,185 of record NC_143265.1, on the reverse strand, counting down.
GAAGAAGAAGGCCTACAGCTTTTGGGATTGATATACTGCTTTCAATCGTCGGATCTGGCTTGTCTAAGCTCTGAAGAAGGGCATTCCCTTTTTATTCCACCATGAAAAATTCTCTTACCTATAGGGGTTTTGAAGGAGACAGAAGATTAAGAAGAGAGGGGAAGCAGATGAAGAAGGAGGTAGAGGGCAATGGCGATCAGAGAAGAATCGATCCCAATGAATGAGTGATGCTTGATGTGAAAAAATGGATGCGAGAGACAGGGAATGGATGGATTAAGGGGTTCCCCGAGTGTCCTCTTTAAAGACGAGGAGGAAGATTCGAGAGGGGGAATCAGTTGAAGATGAATGGAGGGAGAAAGGTTCGTTCAGGATGGACGATGGTGAGAGATGAGGGAAACACGCAGAAGCAAAACCGTTGGGATTTTTTTTTCTCTTTTCCAAAAAGAGGATTCCCCTTTTAAAAAAAAAAATTGTAAACTGGTTAAAAAGTGAGGTTTTTAGAAAAATCAACTTAAAAAGTTTCAAAAACATTTGTTCTCCTCGTAATTTTTTCATTTTTTTTAGTTTTTGTGTTATTTTTCATTTTTCTGTATTTTTTTGGAATAAAATCCTAAAGTTTTACGGGAAAACAAAGATTAAAAACTAATTTTTTTGTATTTTTGCAAAATATTTTCAAAAGAGAGTTTTTCTGAGAATTCAAAGCTATTTCTCTAAAAAATTCTTCAGAAAATGAAATTTGAGGTGATATTCGAGGTTTTGACCTCGAATCGAGAAAATATAAAATAATGGATCCAAATGGGTGTCGAATGAGCTATTTGAGCCATTCAGAAAATGCTTTTGGTATTTTATAATTTCGATTTGTAAATTAAGTAATGAGGCTCAAATTTGAACCTTAAACACCAGGTTTGACTCCAAAATTATTTTTGAATATATCAATATGGAATTCAATCCAAAAAATCTGAAGAATGACTGAATTTTAGCTTTGGTTTTCTCAAAAGATGGAGTCAGGGGCAAAAAGGTCATTTTTACAAAACTTTAAAAAATTTGGGGTGTTCACAGATGCCCATCTTTGCTACTAAGCCAGTTGAAAGTCGAGATTAGTGGCAAAGATAACACTCCAAATTTTGAAAATGCCCCAGTCAGTAGATCTGAACTGGGTGTGGAAGAATTATTTTGAAAACATGGCTTCTCAGGCTTAGAACCTTATCCTGAATGGTTTTTGGGGAGACGAAATTCTCGAAGATGATATGATTGAGTAGAAAATAAGGAAATCATGACGGGACTTTGGATGAAAATCCCGAAATGGTGGAAGTAAAAATTTTGATCAAGTCTTATGGGCGAGACAAAATACGCTTTTGAAATGATTCAGGTTTAGCCCTTAACCTAGATGGGACGAAGATATATCAAAAATGAGTTGAATGAGAAAAGGAATACATAAGAACCTTGATGGGACATTTTGGAAGATGCCTCGTGAAATGAAGCTCAAGTAGGATCCTATCCTGGATGGATATACAAAGCATGAATTCCTTGATGGGAAGAACCATGATGGGACTAGAAGAAAATATCTCGTCAAAACGACGAATTTTGTAGGAACAAGACTCAGGTTTAACTCAAATCTGAAAAAGAAAGATACCTCGCGAAGCAAGGTTCAGGCTTAACCCTTAACCTGAAACGGGAAATCTACCATACGGGTTTCTCAAATGGAGAAGCCATAATGGGACCTTCAGAGTTTTGGATGAAAAAAATCCGAAAGGGGTTTTGCAAAAGGAGGAAAATAGGGTTCCCTAAAGCTTTGAAAAGGGGAAGAAATGGGGCGTCTCATTGCTGAGACTGAAATAGCTTTTGAAATGAACGACCTCTCGCAGAAGGTTCAGGTTTGACCCTTAACCTGAGTGGGAACCATATGGAATTCTTGTACGAGAAAACCGTGATGGAACAGGAAGAGACACTTCTCCTGAGGGAGGCAACTCTTTTGGAAAATATAAACAACGCTAGGTTGCATCAAAATGAATATTGAATGTTTATTTCATTCTTGGAATAGCTAGAAAATTTTGCCACTAAGATAAGATTATGGTTGACTCAAAAGGCTTGAAAATGTGCACGTATGTGCGAAAGATATTCCCTTTTTACCTAGAGTATTTCCGCCATTGAGGTTAACTCCTCGGTCCTAAGAGTCAAATTCAAAATTTTAGCGCTGATGATTTTCTTCAAGGAAGTTATCCATTTCCCTGATATAAGAAGAGAAGAAATATTCTTAATTGCATAAAAGCAAGTAATGAAGAGATATTGATAAAAGAATTTTACGTGAGAAAAAGATGACTTCTGACAACTTTGGCAGTTTGATATCTGGGTGTTTTCCCACGATGATCTTTTTGCACTCTTTTTGAGTCATTGAACTTTCTCGGGTTTTTACATCATCCTTCATTTTGGAGATGTCCTGACTTTTCTCTCTTTTTCAGGGAAGGGTACGCCACAAACTCCTTCATCTCGGAGATGTTCCGATCCTCCTTTTATCTCAGGGATTCTATTAATAATATTGGCTCAAAAAAGTCTTTAAATGATAGCAGAAATCAAATATCATTTAGGGTTTGTCGGTAGGTTCATCGCACTCGCCTTCATCTCGACGGTGATCTGAACTTTCCCTGGAAGGATCCTTCACAAACTCTTTAATCTCGGAGATGATTCAAATCTTCTTTGGCCCCGGGGGTCTAGCTCGCGTATTCGTCTTTATCTTGATGACAGTTGAGAGATCCCTTTTGCAGATATTTGATTGCAACTTTAAATGAATGTGAAGACATGGGTTGAGTGGATTCTTTTTATAGCTCAAGATGTGTCCACTGCCTGATTGCCAGAAAGTCGTCTTAAAACATGCGTCATAGCCATGATCAATATCAATTCGCTTCTGGCTTTTCAACATCATTGAAGATTTCTTTCACTGATCATATCGAGGACATTTCTTACATCCTTTTGGTTGATCAATAGGAAAAGATTTTGAATTTTACCTTTTTTCGCAAAAAGTTTCACCTTTTTGGAAAGAATACTAGAAGTAATATGAGGAAATTCTTTTGTGTAATCAGATTTTTAGAATCAACAGGTGTTTTTAGCAAATTGGCATAATGTTCCAGAATTCTTTTGTGAAATAATCACTCAACATAGATTTTGATGAGACCTTTAGCTGTAATTTAGGGAAATGATGCAAAGATCTGATTTTGAAAAAATTGACTGATGAAATACATTAGGTTTTGGAAATCCCAACCAGTTATGAGAAACTGGATTTTGATAATCCCGACCAGTGAAAAACACTGGATTTCAAATCCTGACAAGTTATGAAAACTGGATTTCAAATCCCGACCAGTTATGAAAACTGTATTTCAAATCCCGACCAGTTATGAAAACTGGATTTCAAATCCCGACCAGTGAAAAATACTGGATTTCAAATCTCGACCAGTTATGAAAACTGGATTTTGAAAATCCTGACCAGTGAAAAATACTGGATTTCAAATCCCGACCAGTTAAGAAAACTGGATTTCAAATCCCGACCAGTGAAAAATACTGGATTTCAAATCCTAACCAGTTATGAAAACTGGATTTCAAATCCCGACCAGTGAAAAATACTGGATTTCAAATCCCGACCAATGAAACATACTGGATTTTGAAAATGAAGGATTTAATCTGATGGTTTGAAAGTGATTGAATTTGGGAGATTATAACCCGAGGGTTGAGAAAATGATGAGGTTTTGAAGATATTACAACCAGAGGTTGGAAAACTGATAGAATTTGAGAGATTGAAGATTTTGAAGGTTTGGAAATGATAGAATTGAGGAATCATACCTTAAGGGTTTGATCTTTTGGAATACACGACCAGCGGGAGCTGGATCTTTTAGAAATACATGACCAACGAGTGTTGGATCTTTTTGGAAATACATGACCAGCGAGATGCTGGATCCTTTGAAAATACATGACCAACAGGATGCTAAATCCTTTGGAAATACATGACCAACTGGTGTTGGATCTTTTTGGAAATACATGACCAACGAGATGCTGGATCTTTTGGGAGACATGACCAATGAGTGTTGGATCCTTTTGGGAAAATACATGACCAGCGAGATGCAAGATTTTTTTTTTGGGAAAATACACGACCAGCGAGATGCCGAATCTTTTAAAAATATCAAATCTTGGGAAGTTCAAGTCAGAACTTGAATTTTGCAAAAGGAAGGTATTTGATTAGAAGACTGATGTTAGAATTTTACTGGTGTGGGAATCGGATTTTCCAAATGACCCTGATATATGATTGAAAAAAAGTTTGAGAGATAACCAGTGCGAGGACAGGGTTTTGAAGATGAGCTAGATTTTCAAAATGAGTTTTAGAAGATAATTCAGGATTTATCCCCTTATCTGAATGGGGGAAATAGCAAAAATAAAACCTCATTGAAAGGAGGCATCACGTTTATCCCTTAACCTGAAAGGGTATTTTAAAAGATAAAAGTAGATGAAATTTTAATAAGATTGACGAAAAATTTGCTAAAACTTGACAGAGATGAGCAATAGCTTGATGAAAATTTGATCAAACCAAAAGTGAGTAAAATGAAATGAAAATAAAGATCACAAGATCAATTAAGAATTAATAAAATTTGAGGAAAAGAGCTTTTGTCTAATCCTGCCCGCATATGATGGAAGAAGACAATTATAGATCAAAATAAAATGCCCCAGTATCATGGAGAAGAATGTAAGAATTGATAGAAGATCATTGTTTTATTGAAATGGCTCTTTGAATAGTACAATAGGCTTTAGAATGAAAATTCTAAGTATAAAATTTTTTCAGATGCAGAGCGTTGATAGGATCTGACATTTCAACCCCGTCTGCATTGATCAGACGATAAGAATTGTAAGGTAATGCTTCCTTAACCACATAGGGGCCTTCCCAATTGGTTGACCACTTGCCCCGTGGTCGATGCTTGATATGAGTTGTCGATCTGAGCACCAAATCGTTAACTCAAAATTTTCTCTCAATGACGGATTTGGCATAGTGTCAAGCTATCCTTTGTCAATAAGCTTGAGCATGCTCGGCTGCCTTGAGTCTCTTTTCATCCAGTAAATCTAGTTGCACCAATCTCTGCTGCTGATACTGATCAAGTGACAATTCTATAAGGGAAGCAAATTTAAGAGCGGGTCTTTGGATATGGAGAGGTAACACCACTTCAGTTCCGTAAACAAGTTCTGAAGGAGTGGCATTAGTCAGAGTCCAAATGGTGGTCCGGTATGCCCAAAGTGCATCATGAATTTTCTCATGCTAGTCTCGACCTATTTTCACAATCCTTTCCATAATACGAATCAAAATTTTATTGGTGGCTTCTGCTTGGCCATTCCCTTGAGGATAATAGGGAGCTGAGAAATGATGGCAAATTCTGAATTTAGAACAAAATGTTTTCATCCTCTCATTTTTGAAATGGCTTCTATTGTCTGAAACAATATCATGTGGTATGCCGAAGCGGCAAAGAATATTTTTGTGAATGAAAGAAACCACATGGCGGCATTCTACTGTGCGTAGAGTAACAACTTCAACCCATTTTGTGAAATACTCTGTCGCGGCCAGAAAGTACTTGTGGCCGTTGGAAGCAGAAGGAGTGATTGGGCCTACGACATCGAAAGCCCACATAGAAAATGGCCAAGGAGAAACGACTGATTGTAGATATGTGGCTGGTGCATGAATGAAAGGTGCGTGCATCTGGCACTTGACGCACTTCCTCACAAATTGATGACAGTCCTGTTGCATGGTATTCTAGTAGTACCCCGCTCGGACGATCTGCTTGACGAGAGTTTGATAGCCAACATGGCCACCACAAATCCCTTCATGCGCTTCTTGGATAATTTTCATAGCTTCTTCTTTGTCTAAACATCTGGCATATTCAGAACTGAAACCACGGCGGTAGAGAACATTGACAAGAATGAAATATTGGGTAGACATACGCTGAATCGCACGTTGCTCCCTTTTTGGCATTTCTGGTGGAAATTCACCAGTCTCAATGAAATTCTTGATATTTTGATACCAAGGTTTTTCTTTTTTATTGACATGGTTTACTTGCATGATTGAGGCAAAAGCAGGTTGCTCAAGTCTGCCAACCTCGAAAGAACGACATGATTCACTGCCTTTGAACGATAAAATGTAGCCCAAGCTGGCTAAGCCATCGGCTATCTGATTGTGCTCTCTGATGATGTGATTAAGTTGAAATTCTTCGAAGCTATCCAGAAGAGCTAGGACAATCTTCTGATACAGAATCAATTTGGAATTTTTTACTTGCCATTCAGTGTTAACTTGACTGACAACAAGTAAAGAATTGCCAAAGGCATGCACTCTTTTGACATTGAAATTTTGCAGAATTTTGAGGCCTTGTATTAAAGCTTCATACTCAGCCATATTATGAGTGCATTGGAAACCAAGTTTGAGAGAATAAGGAATCATTTCTTTTTCTGGAGTGATTAACAAGACTCCAATCCCTATGCCAGACATGTGTTTAGAGCCATCGAAGAACAAATTCCAAACTGGGGGTTGTTGGATATTGCAAATGTGCTCATCAGGAAAATCATCCTCTGCTTTAATTTCTTCTGTCAAAGGAAAATCTGCCAACTGATCTACGATCGCTTGGCCTTTAATTGACTTTTGAGAAACATACTCTAAGTCATATTGCATTAGGAGGACCTGCCACTTCTCAATCCGTCCAGTGAGAAATGGTTGTTCAAGAATATATATGAGAGGATTAAGCTTTGATAGGAACTTGATTTCAGAAGCCAACAAGTAATGCCTTAATTTCTGGCACATCCAAACCAGAGCTAGACAAGTCTTCTCCATCTGAGAATACTTCTTTTCATAATCAATGAAAGTTTTGCTCACGTAGTAGATGACATGCTCTATCAGGCTGCCTTCTTCATACTGTGCGAGAAATCCACCACAGGCATTCTGATTGACAGAAATGTATAGTAGGAGAGGTTTTCCCAACTTAGGCGGCTTCAAAACTGGTGGATTAAGGAGATACTGCTTGATGCGCTCAAACGAGATCTAGCATTCTGATCCCCATTCAAACTTAACTCCTTTTCTTAGCAGATGATTGAAAGGTTCACATCTCATAGCCAAATTAGAGATGAATATGCGAATAGACTGAATACGCCCTTGAAGGCTTCACAGTTCCCTGAGATTAGTTGGTGGTGGCATATCGATAATGGCTTTTGCTTTGGCTGGGTCCACCTCTATTCCTTTCTTGCTGATAATGAAGCCAAACAATTTGCCAGACTCAACTCCGAAAACACATTTATGAGGATTAAGTCTCAATTTATAAAGAATAAGTCTTTCAAAAACTTGACTAAGAGCATCGAGGTGATCCTCTTCTTCTTTAGACTTAACCAGAATGTCATCCACATATGCATCCATATTTTTGTGCATTTGATTGTGGAAAATGATGGCCATTGCCCTTTGATAAGTTGCCCCAGCATTTTTGAGTCCAAATGGCATGACTGTGTAGCAAAAGGTTCCCCAAGGTGTAGTAAATGAAGTCTTCGACTGATCACGAATGGCCAGCTTGATCTGATTATAGCCTGAATATCCATCCATGAAAGAAAACATGGCATGACCCGTTGTGCTATCGATCAACAGGTCAATGTTAGGAAGTGGATAATCATCTTTTGGGGTAGCTTTATTGAGATCCCTTAAATCAATGCAAATCTGAACTTTGTCATTCTTTTTAGGGACTGCTACGATATTTGCCAACCAATTTGGATAATCAATGGCCCGGATAAAGCCTGCTTTTAATAAATCTTCAAGTCCTTCCTTGACTTGCTGCTCAATTTGAGGGTCTAACTTCCTCAGTTTCTGCTTGATTGGTCTGGCTTCTGGTTTCAACTTGAGTCGATGCTCAACCAGCTTGGGATCTAATCCCGGCATATCTTTGTAAGTCCAAGCAAATACTTCATGATGCTTCTTAAGGAATTGGATGAGTCTTGCTTTTTCAACTTCACTGAGACCCGACCCGATTTTGAGAATCTTTGGATCATTTTCCGATCCAATGTTGATATCCTCAGTTGGATCCTGAACCAAAGATGAGAGTTCATCCTGCTTCTGAATGTGAGCAAATTCTGGCAATTCCTGAATGGTGGAATCAAATTCTGCTAGCTCTTCGGTCTGCTCCGCTGCCTGGCTGACCTCTGCTCTGTCTTTCATCTCAGGAAACCTTGCTAATTTTAGATACTTAGGATTGATAACGAATTTCGTCATTAATTCAGGAGTTAATGGTCCTGAAAATGCCAAGAAGAGGTTTTTAAAGGAAAGTACAAGCCAAAACAAATTTTTATACAAAGTAAAGAAAAACGACATAGAAAAAATATAAGAAAGGGATGATGAATACTCAAGTATGGAGAGAAAATTGATCTTTCATTGATTGGAAGTGAAATATTTACAAGATTGACAAAAAGATGGGACTGTGTTGTCCCTACAAGATTCAGTAGAAAAGAAAAGACAGAAAATAGGAAAACTAAGGCATCATCTTTTCATTGGCTTCTTCTGATAAAAATGGTCTTTTTGCTGGAATCCTGGCCGGTGAACCCCAACCCTGAGTTGTCCGCATGGTGAACTGGAATGATAGGCTCTATTATGCCATCCTCATTTTTCCCTATGCCACGGAATGGCTGATATCCATGTTTTATCAACAGATTGAATTCCTTTTTGGCTTTAGAAAACTGAGGAAATAAGGGATGATCTTTGAAGGAGGTGTAATTAATGCGGCCTCCTAACTTGAAGAAACAAGGTCCCTGCCATTGGACTGTGGCTGCAACGTTCTCTTCTTCCATGACATCTTTTAATTTCAGCATCTCTAAGCTCTCGCTGAGGTTGATTTCGTCTGCCTCCCTGATGCTGGGAATATCTGCTGTAAATGTCGGGCGGGGAATCATAGGCTGTGGCAACCTTTCTTCAAGATCTTTGCCCAGGATAGTAGTAATCATTCCGCCCTTGGACCACTTTATGCATTGATGAAGGGTTGATGGAGCATCATTAGCATTATGGATCCATGTTCGCCCCAACAAAAGATTGTAAGTTGGCGGCACATTAACGACATGGAAGAGGACGGTGTGCACCAAATAATTGATAAAAATTTCTAGGAAGATCTTGCCCTTTGCAGTCTGCCCGTGATTATCAAAGCCATAGATGGTAATGGGATCAGACATGTATTCTTCTTCCTTCAATCCCAAGGCTTTCGTTGTCATCTCTGGGCAAATGTTGAGGTTGCTGCCTCCATCGACAAGTACGTGCGGGACAGTCATGCCCCTGGTCCTTACCACGATATACAGTGCATTATTGTGGAATGAGTGAGGCTTTGGCAGATCCTCATCTGAGAAGGTAATAGGCGCATTAGTCATCATCTGATTTACAATCTGCGCCATGTCTTCGGGCATAGTGCTCGACTTTACTTTGATTTTTCTCAATAGATCATCCAACTTTTCCCGATGCTGGGGAGAATCATGAGTTAACACAAAAATAGAGATGTTAGAGAGCGCGGTAATTGGCTTCTGAAGGCTTTTGTCCCGCTCTTCTGCTGCCTCAGAGGTTTCTGCTTCCTCTGTGGAGGCTTCCTTTTTCAAAAATCTCTTTGGAAAAACTTGGGTTTTTCCACTCTCAACTGACATGTTTCTTATGTTAAAAAATGAGAGGATATTCCCTCTCTGAGATGCAGGCTGATCCTGATGTAGAACCATCACCTGATGCTGAAGACTGATATCTTTGCTGGAGCATGGACGTATCTGACTCTGCGGACGGAAAGAATGTTCGGAAATGGTTGATGCTGAATGTTTTGGGAATGGGGCGGACAAGATATCCATTTTGCCTTCTTCTTCATCCTCGATGAGGATGCCCTTATCAATGCAGTCCTGGATCAAATGCTTCGGGACAAAGCAGTATTCAGTATCGTGTCCAGTTGCCCTGTGGAACTTGCAGTACTGTTCCTTGAATCTTCCCATGATCACTGGCGGATCTGCAACTTTGGGAAGCTTCACCATTCCGTGGGATAGCAAATATTCCAGAATCTTTTCTAGAGGCTGGTCGAGGGGGGTCAATTTCCGATCCCTACTCCAGTTTATATGCTTGGGTTTTTCTTGAAGGTCCCCTTTTTGTTAAGGACCGGTCGGGAGTGGCTTGTCATTGTTCTTGAAGAACTTTTCCTTTCTCCCTCTGCTTTGTTCGGGCTTCGTGCCACCGCCGCTGCCATGCTTGCCGCTACTGCCTTGGTCATCCCCTGGAACATCGGCTGAGTAAGTGAAGTGTGTCTTCTTCTTTGGATCCTGCACATTTTTGGCCAGGGCGACACCTTCATACATCCTGCTCTCTACCCCCATCTCGAGCCATTTTGCTCGCTCCGTTAGTTCAATAAATGACTTGGAGGGATATGGGAAAAGGAGGCTTTTTAGGGTTTGGGAGAAGTTATTGAGGATGACTTGGAGTGCATGTTCCTCAGAAATAGGGTTTCTCATCTTGTTGCAGACACTCCTCCATTTGTGAATGAAATCCCTGGCCTTCTCATTAGGCTCTTGCTTTAGGTTGCACAAATGGTTCAGGGTAGGTAGGGCTTCCGTGTTGAACAGAAAGCGCTCAACAAACATGTTGACAACTTTGTCAAAATCCCTCAATTCGATGGGATTGACGTGCTTGGCATACCACTTGGCAGCTATCCCCTCCAAACTGTGGGGGAAACAGAGAAATAGGGCATGGTTGTCCTCACTGAATCGGGCACATTCGGCGAAAAACATTGCCAAATGGGCCTTGGGATCTCCGGATCCATCAAACTTAATAAATTTTTGGGGAAGGTTTTCCAGATTGCTATCCCCTTCCAAGCCGAGATAGAAATCTTGCCTGGTGTATGACCTCTTTCCTTTGTCACAGATTTGCAGGTCTTTGACTATCTTTGTTAAGGCTTGGATCGAATCCTCTGCGGGGGGGCCATACTTGGGCTTGTTCACTGACAATGGTTCTTCCACTAGCCTTTTGGATGATTGCAAATGCTTCGGAATGTAAATCAGTTGCTCTTCTTCTTCGGAATTCTTTTCTGCTGATTCTGAATTTTCCGAGGTGCTGTCACGCTGAATATTCTGTTTGCTGATCTTGACGGGCCTTTTCACGGGCTTCTTCTTAACTTTGCTTTTAGAAGCTGCCTTCTTGGGACCAGCCTTAGCCTGCTCGGCCATCATCTTGGAAATCATTTTTTGAAAGACTCGGTACATGGCTGGATCAACGTCGCTCTCATCCCCTGAGTCATGCTTCTTGGATAATCTAGGAGAATTCATCTCCTCTGGTTTGCTGTCACTGTGTCGTTGAGCAGCCTGCTTACCAGCCCTTGTCTGAACCATCTTTGGATGCCCAAGTTTTCCTGCAGAATATGAGAATGGTTAGAGTATGGAGAAGCTTTTGAAAACCATAATTTTTAAGGAAAAAGAGTGAAGGATTTCGATAGACAATTTCAAGAGATTATCTCATTACCCGGGATTGGGTCATCACAAGATTTGTGATAATTGTGTTACCATTTGATGATAACAGAAAAATATGCCTTGTTACCTAGGCGAGGTCGTCAACCATGATAAAATATATTGAAGAAATATGGGAGGAATATCCCTTTTTCCCGGGATGTGGTTGTCGCTAAAATTGTGACCATTTGTGCTATAAAACAAAATACAAGAAATAAAATTTTGGCCGAAAAGTAATTTTTATTGATATTTTTGACATTCAAAGACAAAGAGAGGGTGGGCAAACAGTTTGCCACCACTCTTGATATTCAGATGATACATTTGGCCCAAGAAATACAGACAGAGAAACAAAGGAGTCCCAGGTATATTTAGTGACATGGTATGCCCCCGACCACTGATCTGACTGCATGTTGAATTCTGGCATGTTGCCTGTCGCAAAGCGGGTGTTGGCACAAACCTGCCGCTGCGAAAACTGCCTGAGACATCGTTCCGGCTGATAATCAACACAAAAGAAAGGGCCAAGCAATCGGTAGCGCTTGTTGCGTGCATAGGTGTATCAAGGAATGGTCTCTCTTCTGACGAAGAAGTCCCAAACAATCTCCTCTTGATGCAGTTTCTCGATCAAAGCTCAGCACTAAATGACTGTCTTCGGCTGCTTGCTGTTGAACCTGAAAGAACTGGCCTTCGAGGGAACGTGTCGCAGGAACCACGACTGCAGGGCGTAAGTGCATCCTTCTACCAGGATAGTCTCTCCAAGAGCAAATCGAGCCAAGCCTTGGTAAAGAAAGGCAAAGGCTGCCATAGAAACTGATAGCTGACGGAACTGCTTGCTTCTCCATCTTCGAAAGAACTAAGCAATTTTGATATCTATGAAATTCTGGCCATCTTGGAAGAAAGCTAATCCTACTATGCATAGGATCATGGCATGCTGAATTCTGTCTTTTGCTGCTCGAGACAAAGTGTCCACCTCCTCGTAGGTCCCATACTTGCGATATAGTCCGAATAGGTCGATGAACTGGTTCCCACTAATCTCAGTAAGGGGCCAGGACCTGCTCTTTATTGCTCTGGCCAAGGCTTCTCGAACATCTACCCCTTTGATGTTGATAAAAAACTGCTGCTCGACAGGATCATCTGGCTGGCCAGCTAGTTCGGGCAATCCCATAATATCATTGAACTCGTCCATCAGTAAAGTCATCTTTCCACAGGGAAACCAGAATGTGCAGGTACGTGGATTCCACCATTCTGCCATAGCTTGAATCAAAGCTTCATTGATGGTTCGCTTGCCTACCGCCGATGCCATCTCCAACCCACAGTCATCCAAGTGGTCTAGGAACATACGTGAGAAGGTGGCGAAGCAAGAATAATACCACCGAGGGAAGAAAGGACGAGACTGGATGACCTGTTGATCCGGGGATCCGTCTTGAATCTGATAGAAGACATGATCTTGGGGAAAGACTGCATTGAGAGAATTGAACGCCATCGAAATGATACTGGGGCAAAGAAGAAATGAGGAGAATTAGATAAGATGCAGGACTTACGGATAAACTCTTTGAAGAATCAAACCTGGAAATTTTGAAAAGGTTGAGGAAATTTTAAAGGAATTTTCTAGGGTTTTTGAAGAAAATTTGATCTAAAAAAAGGAGAAAAGAAATGTAGGTAGAGAAAAATATACACCTGGGGTTTTTGAAAGTAAGGGGAAATTTTGAATAATACACCTAGGGTTTTTGAAAAAAAAGGTTTGATACATATATATGAAAGAATAAGAGAATTATCATACAACTAAAGTTGCACAAACAAGGATGCGCACACAACACTCCCTAAAGGCTGACTCTAAATGCAATTTTTGAAATGGCTTGTAGGACCTTAATCCTAACTCTAGGGTTCAGATCATCTGATTCCAATCAAGATACACCAATATACTCAAGCCAAGGCTCGAAGTACGTGGCATAGAAAATATTTCTCTGGTTCTAAGGTAATGACTTCCCAACATCCTTGAACACCTACCGATATACCTCGAACTATGGCCCTTAGGTACGTGGTAGGGGGGCGCGAACCCAAATAAGTGGTCCAGTTGTGAGGCTCTCTCGCGAACTATGGTTCAGTGAGACAGCCTAGCAACGTGAAGACCAGGACAATATAGGTTGGGAGGTTTTCAAAATATGCTCAACATGCAAGAAATCAGATAGCTCTAATGCAAGTCCTAAAGAGATAGATTAAAATGAAGAGGGGCATACACTTGCATACATTGTTTGCATTCAATCCTAAAATTGAGGAGAGTTGTATTTTAGCCCTAAGTCTAATGTGAGCATGGAATAATCTCCTCAATATGGTCCTACCAAACCATACTTAAATCCTATATGCAATGATGTCAGCTTAGGACAGAGTCTAGGCTCCTAAGGTTTGCATGGAAATGAAGTTGACCTATGTAGAATAAAAACTTAGAAAATATCAAAGTAAAGGAAAAGGCATTAAATTCGACCGGACGAAGACGAGTCCCATCATGGTCGCCAAAACTGTGGTCATCGCAAAATTTCTCCTCTCGTAATGTTCTCTCTCTTCCTTCTCTTTTCCTTTTCCGACCTCTATTTTCTCCTTTTTTTGAAGGGAGAAAATAAAAGACAGAAAAAAAAATAAGAGAGAGAGGAACTCTTTTGCAGGGTCTTACTTGACCTTAATTTTGAAGATATTTTAGAAAATAACTCGCCTCCGTTTTGAAATATTTGCGGAAAAACTGGGAGACGGGATTTGCTCGTCGGTACGAGGTTCGACCGTTCCTGGCGCCTTTACCAGGGGTAATCGAACCAAGGATCCAATTTATGCCTTTTGCTTTGCCTAAATATTATCTAAGAATTTATTCTAACTCTAAATGCACAAAGAATCATGCTTGTGCAATGCAAGGATGTATGCTCTTTTGAAAGATGTTTTGAAAATTTCCAAGTATTTCTGAGATGATCTTGATAATGGAGTGAAGAAATGATTGAATCTAACTTAGAACTTGAGATAGATCAAAGGAGTTCTAAGTCTTTTGAAATAATAAGAGTTGGGAAAATAAATCTTGATTTTGAAAAGAAAGATTTGAAGATAAGAGATAAAGAAATGAGGCTTCAAAGTCAGAAATAGACTTTGAAGTTGAATTTGAGTTTTAAACTCAGATTTAGGAAAGGAAATGAATGCTTGAAATGGAATTAAATTTCAAATTTTGAAATCAGGATGGATCTGAGAAATCCAAAATAGAAATGAATTTAAGAAATCCAAATGTGATCTGTAAATGGATTTAGATTTGAAATCTAGAAATAAAATGGAATTGGATTTGAAAGTTGGAATTGGGGATGGAATTGGATTCTGGATCCTGAATAGAATTGGATCCAAGATCTGGGATCCAAGGTGGGATTGGATTCTAAATCCTAAAATGGATTCTTGGATCTTAAAATGGGTTTAGGATCTGGAATCTGAGATCCAAGATAGAGTTGGACTCTGGATCCTAAGATGGATTTTGGATCTGAAGTCTGAGATCCAAAGTAGAACTGGGTTCTGGATCCTAAAATGGATTTTGATCTGAAGTCTGAGATCCAAGGTAACATTGGGTTCTGGATCCTAAAATGGAATTTGGATCTGAAGTCTAAGATCCAAGGTGTAATTGGATTCTGGATCCTAAAATAGACTTGGATCTGAAGTCTGAGATCCAAAGTGGAAGTTGAATTCTGGATCCTAAATGGATTATAGATCTGAAGCCTAAGATCCAATAATGGGAGTTGAATTCTGGATCCTAAAATAGAATTTGGATCTAAAGTCTGAGATCCAAAAGTAGGGATTGTACTTGGAAATCTAGATCCAAGTTGGGATTAAGATCTGACTTTGGACTTGGAATTTCAAAATTGATTTGAAAATTTTGAATTTTGAATGAGTTTCAAAGTCAAATTGGACTTTGAATTTGAAACTTGATTTTGGAATTTAGAAAATAAATCAAGAATTTCTAAGCTAAATTGAACTTTGAATTTGATTTCAAAGTCAAATTTTGGACTTTGAAGATGAGATAGAATTGATGAAATCGAAACAGAAATTGAAGAAAAGATATTCACAATCACTTGGGTTTTTTAAAGGGGGATTTTGAAAACATGATGCAATTCTATCCTAAATGATGAATGAATTTAAATAACTTTGAAATGGGAATTTGAAAAGCTATTTCATTCTTTAAATGAATTAAGAATGAGGTTGAAGATATAATATATCCCTGATTATGGTCATTGAATATATTATATAATAACCACATTTAAATTCAAGTGAAGAATAAAATACATTTTTGGTGCTTTTATAGCATTTAAAATGAAATTAACTCTCAATATACCTGTGAACACCCCAAATTTTTCAAAATCTTTTAAATATTCTCTTCTTGCCCCTAAATTCATTTTTTTAGCAAATGAGTCATTTTTAAAGTTCATTTCTCAAGTTTTACTGAAATTAAATTCATTTTATATGTTTAAATTGATTTCGGATCTGGATCCATCATCCAGATCCAAATCTGAGTCTCATTGTCTAAATTTTAAAATTAAAATTATAGAAAATACCAAAAATATTTTTTAAATAGCTCGGACAGTCCCTCCGACATCCGTTTGGATCCATCATGTTGTATTTCTCGATCCGAGTTCTAAAACTCGAACATTTTTTCAAAACTCGGGTCCGAACCCATTTTTTTGAAGAAATTTCCTCGAAATGGTCTAAAATTCTCAGAAAAACACTTTTGTAAATATCTCTCAGAAAAATACAAAAAAAATCAGTTTTTATCTTTGGTTTTCTCACAAATCTTAGGATTTTTACCCAAAAATACAAAAAAAATTGAGAAATAACACAAAATAAAAAAATAATAATAATAAATGAAAAATTTACGAGAAAAACAAATGAGTTTTAAACTTTTAAAAATCGATTTTTGCTAAAAAACTCATTTTGAAAACCCTTTTTACAAAAAATCCTTTTTAAAAGAACCCCCCTTCGTTACAAATATTTTTTTAGGGTTTCGAGAATTTTCACAAAGGGTCGGCTACCCGACTCTCTTTGCAGCCCCTCTCTCCCTATCTCCTTCATCTCCACCACTGAACTCCCCCAGGGCCTTCCTCCACCACCCATCGCGCAACCAACCACCCCCTTTCTCGGCCACCCATCACCAACAACCTCATCTCCAGCCTCCCATCTTCAACCGAACCTCCTCCTTCTCCCCTATAAAGAAACCTTACAACGAAAACCCTAACCATCCGTTTTCACCCTACCACACCATCTCCTCCTTCAAAACCGCTTCTTCACCTCCCCACTTCTTCTTCCCTCTTCACACTCGGTTCCCATCCTTCCCCTTGACGATTCTTCTCTTCTGCACCATTCCCTTCTTTCTTCCTCTGGCTTTCTCCACCAACTGAGGTAAGTCGACTTCATTACAAAGATACCGCCAAGGAGCTCGATCGACCCTCTGTTACAAATACAGGTAAGTGATCGTTCTTAAGTATATTCTTCATTTACAGTCTTCGTGGTTTCCTTCCTTTCTTGATATTTCGTTTGAAGCACAATCCGTAGAATCGACCTACGTATGGTAGTGCCGATCTACATGGTGCCACAATAAACAGAAGGAACATCTCCAACATTCATTTTAGCTCTGATTTTTGTTTATTTGGTTAAATCTAGCCTCATGTTACACATCCCCATTTCATGTTCTGTGCTTCGTTACATCATGACTTTCTTAATTTTATCGCCCTTTTCAATTCAATAAGCGGCTCCTTCAACTGCATCTGATCTGATCCGGCATCAGATCAGGGGCATTTGGTAGAGATTCTAAATTGATCTTAGGTCCTCCCTGTGATTTTATCACATCTTATCAGGAAGAGCCGAATCACTATGTCTCCAGCGATTTCTTTTCACTTGTTTTAATTTTCTGTCATGGTGAATCATCTTTAGTGATGGGATAGCATTAGAATCACTGGATTTTCTGTTTTCATTTCGTAATGGCTCGTTCCCATTTGATTTCCTATTTTGATTACCATTATTATCATCTTGTCTTGTTATATTCCTGTTGAGAGCATCGTTTTCTTTTTTTTTTCTTTTTTTTCTCTGCATTTGATTTTATGTTTTGTGGTCTCTGGAATCTTGTTTCCAGCATGCTCCTCCTCCAGTACCCCTGCATCCCATCAATAGTAAAAAAATGGATCTCTGATCTACTATGATATCAGGATTAATTTGTTGAATGTGAGTGTCAATCTGACCCGCTGTTACAGCAAATTCGATTGATCATGGATTCTCCCACTATGCTTATATTTATTGCTTTTAAGAGCTAAAAACTGAATATTGAGAACCACAAATGGTTACATTTGTGTTTGTTCATACATGAGATTGCTTGGATTCATCTGGCAAGCACCCACCCAAATGGTCCTCCCCAAAGGGGCAGACCCATATCTAGTATTGATCCTTTCACTGTGAGCATTCAAGGGATATAGGACTGGAAGCTAACCTGTACGAAGTTCAGCTCGTGGGTAAAGACTCAAATGACTGGTTCGATCCTCTTCACGACGGATTCTCGAGTAATGCAGGCGACGTTAACCTAAAAATGAGGCATTCAGATCTCCATTTGCCAAATAAGATCCTTCTTGCTGTGGAATCAGTTAAATCTGCTAAAAAAAAAAGAAGCGCTGAGTTTTGGAATCAATTTCGTCGAAAATCTCTGCTATGACGAAGAAAGATTTTCTTTTCGTGAATGTATCATGTGATCGGCTGGAATATCAAGGTAAGCTTTTGTACTGTATACCTGCATATGAACTATTATTGCATCAGATCTTTGATTATGGTATGAGTGTGTTCTTTTCACTTCTTTCCTGATATAATTGTATCTACAGTATGTTCTACTACTAGGTCAGCACCATTGAATGGAATTGATCCTCTGAATGTAATTTCTATGATTCTCTTAATTCATTAAGGAAGTAGCTAATTTATAAATGCCAGCTTCTCTGTCGTTCCAGATCTGATGATGTAATAGTTTTTTTTTTAGTAAAAGTATGCTGAGATTAGATACATATAGTTAGCTTCTTGATTCATTTTAATTCTTGTGTTCATGGGTAGTAGCTACGAGCCAACTACCAATTTAATGTCCATTTAGTTGTCTTGATCAGTGGCTCAATCTATCGTGTGAGACATATGATCTTCTCATCAAGAAGTGCAGCAACAATATACAGGCTATGGTGCTGACCAAGATGGTTCACTTTAACATCACTGTGATTTAGTGTTCACGAAGTGAAGTGGCGTCGGTAAGTATGTCATCCAGAGACTGATCCCCTTTTAAT
The DNA here is from genome assembly GCF_984573655.1 of Nuphar pumila. Lineage (NCBI taxonomy): Eukaryota > Viridiplantae > Streptophyta > Magnoliopsida > Nymphaeales > Nymphaeaceae > Nuphar > Nuphar pumila. Next base: position 48,733,376 of record NC_143265.1, on the reverse strand, counting down.
TCAGAATTTTCTAGTTCTGCAAAATGGTCCATCTTCTTACAAAAATCAACTATTCCATGTATGTTTCAGCAAGATTTATTTGGAAATAACTTATGCGTTGGCTTATTGGTTTGCTTAAAGCCCACCTTGGTGATTGTGATCTCGATGCTCACAAAACAGCATCATCCATCATATGCTCACAGTAGATGCACGACACTACTTTGCACTTACCTTGCACCTTCACTTCAGTCACTATATCACATCATCTCCATCCTCAAGGCACGACTCTGCTACAGTGCCACTTGCAAGTAGCCTTTATATACTTTGTTACCTCACCTTCTTTTCACCACATCCCTATCTTGTATACATACAGGGAACCACCTTCAACTTTTGTAGCAGTGTTAGCATAGTATATCTGTTGGCTCCAACATCATACATCACATGAACACAGTACATACATATTTGTTGATTGTTTCCTGCATTCATCATAGTGTGTTTTAACATTCCATTTGCATGCCTATATTCATTAGTTTAGGGATTAATTGGTGCATATGTTTTACCACTAGTTTAACCTATAATGTAGGCATCAACATATCATTTATATATTTTAGGCAACCATTCCCCATTCCATACACATGCACAAATACCCATGTCCATTACACCCTGCTAAGCCTATATAGGTCCAGCAGTATATAAAGTTACAATTTTACTTGGGTCTGTAGACCCACCTGGTTGAGGTCCTATACATCTTTAAGCACAGTTGCCCAACACTTCCTGCACCTACACAGCCCTTCCACAACAACATCTACATAGTCAATACTCCAATACATTGCACAACATCCATACCTTTATCATTTGTCATATTATTATGGCATTATATTCAACAGCCTCTTATTTTTTTTTTTTTATGATAACATTTTCACTATACTGTGCATATGTATGTTTTACTTGCACCTCCTGTGTTTTCATTGCTGCCATATTTACATTCCCACAACCTCAAATATCACTCCCAGCTACCTATATTAAGTATATGTCACATATAATATATATATATATATATATATATATATATATATATGTATATACATATATATATATATAGGAATATATATATATATATATATATATATATATATATATATATATATATTTATATAAATATATACGCATATATTCGTATGTATATAGGCATGCACCTGTGTATATATAGATATGTAATATCATTCTTCATTTTTTTTTTTCATTCATCTCTCGGCACATGAACACTTCATCGATTAACATCTATATGTGCAAATTTTCCTTCTCTTTTCATACTAACCCAATTGTTTTCGCAAGAAATATATATATAAAAAAAAAAGAAGAAGAGAAGGGTCATTATTTGGGAGTTTGTTATCATCGCAAAATTTTACTTTTGCAAATCAAACTGACCTTTGAAATAGTTTTTGAAAATAACTCGCCTCCGTTTTTAAAATGCGGAAAAATTCCGTAGAATGGGACTCGCCTGTCGGTACGAGGTTCAACCGTTCTTGCCACCTTTAACAAGGGTAATTGAACCAAGGATCAATCTTACGCTCTACTCTATTCAACTTGTCTAAATCATATTCTAATTTCTAAATGCACATAGAATCAGGCATGTGCTATGAATTTTCAGAAAATGCACATTTGAAAACAAGATGTTTGCTTTGAATGATTGAAATATTTAGAAAATGTAAATCTTGGAAAATCGTGAATTGGGATTTGAAATATACTTCTGAGAGAAATAAAATAGATTTTGAGGAATCCTTGACATTTGGTGAAAATCGATTATGAGAGACTTGGTTTCTCTGAATTCAAACTTGGAAATTGAAATTCTAACTTAGAAAATTTGAATTTGGAACTTGGGAAATACTTGAAATATTCTTTGAAATTCAATGCTTTTGGGAAAATCGATTTTGCTATAAGACTTAGGAGATTTTGAGGAATTCAATTTCCTTGACTTGGATTTTGAATTGGAGTTGACAAATGCATGAAATGAATGAATATGGATTTGAGGAATTAAGAAATACTTTTTGTATTTTTGAGAAATGCAGTGCATTTTGAAGTTAGCCTAAGAGTGTAGGCTGAATGTGCCTAATGTGAAGATTATAAATCTGAGTATCATTCGTATTCTGACTATGGTCATAAATACAAATTCCACCAAGTTTATAAACTTCATAAAAGCTAGTGCATGTGTCATTCGTGTAGACCATGGTGAATTTGTACAAATATGCATGAATCATCATCCATCACACATTAAAATTATAAAAATAAACTATATGCAATGCAACCTAAGCTAAGTAGGAAATATAAATTCTTATTCCAAAGTTTAATTACAAATTACATCACTATTGAAATTTAAATACATGAAAAATAAAGTCTTCAATGTACCTGCAAAACTAGAGAACTTGGTTAATGAATATATGTTGGCTTTTCTAGATTTATCCAACAATATCAGGAAATTGTTGGATTTTGCTAGATATAAGCCTTTTTGCCATGATTCCCTTAAATCAAAATGATAAAATATGAATAAATAATAAATGTAAAATATGAAATTTCGAAATTAGGGTCAAAATGACCAAAATACCCCTAATAACAAGACTATGGCCTTGAAATTAGGGTTTTTGGAAAGATATTTTGATAAAATGCAAGTTTTGAAATTTGAATGGAATAAACTCAAACCAAATATACTATGACATGATTAAAAATATGAAATTATGGTTAGGGATTTCGAAATTTAGGTCAAATGACCAAATTGCCCCCGATAGCAAGACTATGGCCTTGAAATCAGGGTTTTTAGAAAGAGATTTTGGTAAAAACTTAGGTTTTAGGCACTAAATGAAATCAAATGAGCACAAAATTAAACCTAAAGTATCCTAAGATGCTTATGAACATAATAAAACCCTAAAACCATCTGCTTATACACAAAAATCCAATAATATCACAAAGTTTGTGATTTTTGCAGTGTTTTTGGATCTTTCAAGAACCCGGTTTTGCAATTTGCTTGATTCAGCCATCAAATGGATTCCAAAATCCATAAAAAATGGTTCCTGCACTTGTTATAACCCTAATGTTGAATTAGAATTATAAAAATAATTTTTTGATATTAAATTAATCCGAAAATTGCATTAAACCCTAAAATATGCTACTTTTGACCTAATTCACCAACCAGTCTCAATCTAAGACCTGAACCAGGGGTCAAATCTCCATGGAAATTTATGAAATTTTACAGAGACTAACTAAGAAAAAAAATAGAGATTTCTCAATTTACATATTGGAAAAATCATCTCCGGTTAGGGAGAAACCCTTCCGGCAATCTGAGCTAAAATATATCACTTTTAACAGGGATTAAAACGGCTATTCCAGATTTAAAATACAGACATAAATAGCAATTCTAAACAAAAATCTCTGACATTTTAGTGGTGAACAGTAGACAGAAAAATAACAATACTCACTTTTTACAGATCATGAATTGGATCTGTGGTTTGGGATTTATGACTAACACAAGTCTGATTAGGGTTTTGGTAAACCCTAACGAGTTTTAAATTTAAAAACAGATTCTCTAAAAGGGGAAAAATATTAAACAGTGATTAAAAAATCCGAAAATTTCACAGCAGACAGATCTATTCAATGTGAATCCATAGCACTTTACAGATCTAAAATCGGATATAAGATGAGAGAAATATCATCACAGCAAGTTACCTTTTTTATTTTAACCACGATTTTAAAGCTTTAAAAACCCGATTTGATGTCTGATTTTTTTGACAGGGATACCGAGATCCAAAACCTCTGATTTTTCTACAGTAACTCAATAACTCATGCATGCATCACATATAAAAAAATCAGAAATAAAAAATGAGTTTTTCAATCCGAAATAACATCATCTTTGCTGTTCTAAACCTAAAACACACAGAAATTTAAGAAACTTGAAAAACCATGCATTAACTAATGTAAATAAATAAAATAAACCATAAAACAGTAAATAAAAATTATTTCTATGCTATAGAACGTAAAACAAACATGAATAAACCATGAAAATAAATTAAAAATAGGGAATCAATGGCTGGAATTTGATATCACCTTTAAAACATAGATTTAACCCATTAAAAGGGTAAATCATGTATTTTATAGGTTAATAATGTAAAGAATCATATTAAAATCAATTCTAATGGATTAAAATCCCTGTAAATCATCCAAAACAGGGTTAGATCACCTTCTTGGACCGTTCTTGCTGGTTCTTGATAGTTCTTGAGGTGAAACCATGGTTGATCATCCATAAGGAGGGGTGTCCAAGCCTAAATCTAGGTTTAAAGCATTAAATAAAATAAGAAAAGTGAAGAAGTTCATACCTTGGAGTTGCAGCAATGGAGGAAGGGCTGGAGAGGAGAGAGAAGCTCCAAGATTTGCTCCCAAGGTGGCTGGAAAAATCGTTCCCCCTATGGGGGCCTTTTATAACCATTTTTTAGGTTTTAAAAATTAGCAATTTTGAAATTTTTGGACTTCTAAAGGGGGGGGCGATTTTGGGGTGGAGTTACCTAACTACCCCTAGTCTAAATTATCCTAAATAATGCCTAATTAACCCCTAGCTAATCCTAAAAAATCCCCAAATGTGGTGCCACTTGGCATTTTCTCACATTGGGTTTTTAAAACTCCTTTAAAAACCTTTAAAAATACTAGTTTTAAAAACTAACTTTCAAAAATGAGTTTTTCAAAATGGTTTTGACTCTTCTAAACCTCTAACAATAACCAAGACATCAACTAACCCTAGTCTAGCCCTGACTGACTCGAATATGGCACCACCCCGAGTGGGCCCTACTTGAGTTTTTCAAAAAAAAAAAAACGATTTTAAAACTTGAAATTGAAGGAGTTTTCAAAAGATTTTCAAAAGTAAACTTTGAAATTAAATTTTTTGAAATGGCATAGGGTCCTAACTGGGTCAGGACTCCTCTGGATATGGTACCAACTGAGTGGGCCCACATCGAGTTTTGCAAATTTTGAAATAAATACTGAAAATACCTTTGAAAAGGGGTTAAAATTAATAATTAAAATTCAAGATCTTTGAAAATAGGGTCTCAAGCGAACTGGAACTCCGGGTTAGAGTCCTGAACTCTTAGGACTCTGAGATTTTAGATTTTAAAAGCCAAATGAAAGAATTTTCAAAAGATTTTATCAAGAAATGATGAAATAAGTTAGAAAACACAGTCAGGGTTAGACCCCTAACTCAACCGAACTCTAAAATAGAGTCCTGAACTAACTGGACTCTGTAAAATGACCTAAATTTCGAAAACAAACGAAAAAAGATTGAGAATGGAAGTAAAACAGACTTAAAAATCAGACTTCTGACCGGATTAGGACTCTGAGACAGAGTCCTGATCGGACTGAAACTTTCAAAAATTTGAGAAATTTGATAAATAGAGGCATTCAGAAGCGACACCATCTAAAAGGGTCTCATCTGTGAATTGAAATCGATTAAAGTTTGAATTTGAAAGGAATCCAGATTGTTTTCTGAGAAAATATTTCGAAATATAAAGTCCTGGGGTTGGAAAATGACAGAGTATTGAATAAAAACCCAGGTTTTGAAATTGATTTTGAAATAAAGCTTTAAAATTCAAATCTGGATTGAATGTTTTGAAATAGGAGTGCTGGATCTCGAAAATGAGAAGCAATGTCATACAATGCTATGCAGAATACGTGCAATGGCATGCAATGATCTGTAATGACTTATGAAATGGACAAACACTAGATGAAGGTAAAAATTTGGGGTGTTTACAGATGCCCCTCTTTGCTGTTAAGCCGGTTGAAAGCCGAGCTTAGTGGCAAAGAAAACACACCAAATTTGGACTATAAAAATGCCCCAGTTAGATGAATCTGACTGGGTATGAAAGAATTAGTTCAAAGGATGATGATAGATATGAAATAAAGAATAAGGAGAAAATTTTACTTCGAAAAGAAGTGAGATTCAGGTTTTGCTCTTAACCTGGATGGGACAGGAAATACCTCGTATGGAACGAAGCTCAGGCTTAACCCTTAACCTGAAAGGGAATGATAAATGAAATACCTCATCAGAATGAGGCTCAGATTTAACCCCTTGACCTGAAAGGGGACAATACCTCGTGGAAAAACGAGGCTCAGGCTTAACCCTTAACCTGAAAGGGGACGATACCTCGTGGAAAAACGAGGCTCAGGCTTAACCCTTAACCTGAAAGGGGACGATACCTCGTGGAAAAACGAGGCTCAGGCTTAACCCTTAACCTGAAAGGGGACGATACCTCGTGGAAAAACGAGGCTCAGGCTTAACCCTTAACCTGAAAGGGGACGATATACGGAATCCTCAAATGAAGAAACCATGATGGGACCTTCGAATTCTGCACAATAAATCCGAGAGGGGTTTGCAAAAGGAAGAAAGGGGGTTCCCTAAAGCTTGAAAAGGGATTGATCTTGGACGTCTCATTGCTAAGACTGAATGGCTTTTAAGACAGATGACCTTTTGCAGAAAATTCAGGTTTAACCCTTAACCTGAACGGGAACTGTCTATGGTGGGACAGTGGGGAGCACAGGGAAGTGTGTGAATCTGAGAGCCCAGGCACTCAGATCAAAACAAGAAGGGAAGGATCTTGGACAACTCCCATCATCCGATCCTAAAAGGGATAACAACAACGCCTGGATACATCAAAATAAACATCAAGTTCTCACTTCATGTGAGGATAACTTAAAAGATAAAAAAAAATATATTATAATTGATTCAAGAATGATAAGCACATATATATATGAATAATATTCCCTCTTGTCTACCTGAAGTATTACCTCTGACTGGACTTAACTCCGTAGAATCAAGATTCGAATTTGAATATCATTGTCATTGACTTTCTCTCAAGGAAGCTATCAATTTCCTTGATATGGGCGGAAAAGAATACATTCTTGATATTACAAGAGCTATTGGTGAAAGAATATTGATAAAAGAATTTCGCAAAATTAAAGAAGATTCTTGATAGATTCGGCAGTCTGATATCCTGGGATTCTCTTCTCATGATGATCTTTCTGCACTCTCTTTTTGACAGAATTGGAGCTCTCTTGGATTTTTCGGGAATTACATCATCCTTCATTTTGGAGATGTCCTGACTTGTCTCTTTTTTTTTTTTTTGGAAGGGTATGTCACAAACTCCTTCATCTCAGAGATGTTCCGATCTTTCTTCTCTCTCAGGGATTATATTGACGGTTATTAACTCTTTGGTTGGAAGTCTCTTGATGATAGCGGAAATTAAATATCTTTTAGGGTTTGTCGGTAGATCTATCACATTCGCCTTCATCTCGACGGTGATCTGGACTTTCCCTGGAAGGATCCGTCACAAACTCCGTCATCTTGAAGATGATCCAAATCTTCTTTGGCCCCGGGGGTCGACTCGTCTAATTCGCCTTCATCTTGACGACAGTTGAGAGATCCCTTTTGCAGATATTTAATTGCAGCTTAGGTGATGGAGGAGATGTAGAGATGGTATGGATTTTTTTGTTTGTGTCATCCAGGATATTTCAACTGCTTTTATTTTCTAAGAATGGTCTTTAAAAATGCGCCATTGACTGCGATCAATATCAATCATTCATGGCTTTGCAACAACATTGAATTTTCTTTGCTGGCCATATCGCGGATTTATTCTTCATCCTTTTGGTTGGCCAATAGAAAGATTTTGAATTTTGAATCCTTTTTCGCAAAAGCTTTGTCACTTCGGAAGTAATACTGAAGGTATTCTGAGGTACAATTTCATGCGATAAAGATTTTGAAATCAACAACTATATTTTTTTTTATGGCAAATTGGCAAAATATTCTTGGAATCCTTGGTGAAGGAAATCATTTGAGATCTATATGACACATCCGTGGCTAGATTCTCCTCTCCTTTCCCCAAAGGAGAGACTCAGGCTTGACCCTTACCTGAACGGGTAACAAAAGATACTCCTCTCTTCCCTGAAGAGGAGGTGTTTGCAAAACGAACTTTCGAAGAGAAATAGAGTTTTCGTCAAAACTCCCTATTTCTAGGCTTCTCTTATGGAAAAGGGGCCGCTAACAGAGATTGAAAGGATATCATAGAGGAACGAGTCCATCACACTCTCCCTGGAAAAAGGGTCCTCGATGACGGGGGTGGCCTAATAAAAGACATTTAAGGTTACAAGGAGGACGAGCTTCCGTCGAAACTCTCCCTAGAAAAAGGGTTCCTTGTGTTACAACAAAGATTATTTTGCAAACTGTTCGTGAATCACGAGTCCCTTCAAACTCTCCCTAGAAAAAGGGGTTCAACGAACGAACAATAAAGACATGCGAAAAGAAACGAGCTCCCTCGAACTCTCCCTGGAAAAAGGGTCCCTCGCAAGAGAGATACTTGGCGATTGATTTTGATAGCTTTTGATAACTCAAAGAACTGCTTGATAACACGAATGACTAGAGGTCTTGACAAAATCGGCAACCCGAATGTCAGATTAATAGAATGGAACGACCCAAGAGTCTGATACAGATTGTTTGGTTCGCAGGTCTAAAGATTGAGCCTGAACCTCAATGTGAGAGTTATGTTGCGACCAGTATGAAGACCGAACTTTGACAAAGTACCAATACGAGCACTGTATTTTAAAAGATTACCAGTACGAGCACTGGATTTTTAAAGGATACCAGTACGAGCACTGGACTTTAAAAGGCTACCAGTACGAGCACTGGATTTTAAAAAGTTATCAGTACGAGCACTGAATTTTAAAAGACTACCATTATGAGCACTGTATTTTAAAAGATTACCAGTACAAGCACTGGATTTTTAAAGGATACCAGTACGAGCACTGGACTTTAAAAGGTTACCAGTACGAGCACTGGATTTTAAAAGGTTATCAGTATGAGCACTGAATTTTAAAAGATTACCGGTACGAGCACTGGGTTTTTAAAAGATTACCAGTACGAGCATTGGTTTTTAAAAGATTACCAGTACAAGCACTGGGTTTTGAAGGGTCATCAATTGGCGATGACTTGGACGACTTGCCGGGGTCTCAGGATTTATCCCTTATCCTGAATGGGAAATTCAATGTAAATTGACGCAGATGAATGCGTACAAATGCAAATGGATGCAACTGAGTACACATGCGTGCAAAATGAGAGATTTATTAGATCCTGCCTGCACACAAATTGTTTTGGATAAAAGGCAACTTTACCAAGAATGCCCCAGTATATTCTGGGGAAGAGGGGTATTTTGACCAAAGAATAATTGATCATTTATTGAGGAGAATTTTTGAAGAATACAAAAGATAGAATAGAGATTTTCTAGGTATAGAATTTCTTCAGATGTCGAGCATTAATGGGGTCGGATAGTTCTACCCCGTCTACATTAATCAGACGATATGAATTACGGGGCAACGCTTCTTTCACAAGGGTTTGGTAGCCGACATGACCACCGCAAATACCTTCATGCGCTTCTCGTATGATTTCTTTAGCTTCTACTTCGTCTAAGCACCTGGGATACTCAGAACTGAACCCACGACGATAAAGAACATTGGCAAGGATAAAATAGCGGGTGGACATATGCTGAATTGCTTTTTGCTCCTTCTTTGATAGTTCTGGTGGAAGCTCACCAGTTTCAATAAAGTTTTTGATATCTTGATACCAAGGCTTCTTTTTCTGTTCCGCCTGGTTGACTTGCATTACCAGAACGAAGGCAGGTTGGTCAAGTCTACCGATTTCAAAGGAGCGACAGGATTCTCCATTTCTGAAAGACATAATGGAGCCCAGGCTGGCCAAACCATCAGCTATTTGATTAAACTCTCTTTTGATATGGAAAAGCTGAAATTCATCGAAATTGTTGATAAGGGATAAAACAATCTTTTGGTAAGGGAGCAACTTCTGATCTTTTACATGCCATTCAGCTTTGACTTGGCTGACGACGAGCAATGAATCGCCGAAAGCGTGTACCCTCTGAACATTAAAGTCTTGCAAAATTCTCATACCTTGTATTAAAGCTTCATACTCAGCCATATTATGGGTACATTGAAAATCCAGTTTCAGAGAAAAGGGGATCATCTCTTTCTCTGGTGTGATCAGCAAGATTCCGACTCCTATGCCGGCCATGTTCTTGGATCCGTCAAAAAACAGATTCCAAACTGGGGATTGTTGAACATTACAGATCCGCTCATCGGGAAAGCTATCCTCGATTCTAACATCTTCTGCTAAAGGAAAATCTGTCAATTGGTCTGCAATTGCTTGACCTTTGATAGATTGCTGAGAAACATACCCCAGATCATACTGCATTAACATGACTTGCCACTTAGCAATCCGTCCACTAAGAAATAGTTGTTCGAGAATATACTTGAGAGGATTAAGTTTTGAGAGAATCTTGACTTCTGATGTTAACAAGTAATGTCTCAGCTTCTGACACATCCATACCAGTGCTAGGCATGTCTTCTCTATTTGATAATATTTCTTCTCGTAGTCAATGAAAGTCTTGCTTACATAGTAAATGGCATGTTCAACCAAACTGCCTTCTTCATATTGTGCCAAGAATCCGCCACAAGCGGCTTGGTTAACTGAAACGTATAGCAAGAGAGGCTTTCCCAATTTTGGTGGCTTTAGAACGGGCGGATTAAGAAGATATTTCTTGATACGCTCAAACGATTGCTGACACTCTGGTCCCCATTCAAATTTCACTCCTTTTCTAAGTAGATGATTGAATGGTTCACATCTCATGGCAAGGTTGGATATGAATCTCCGAATTGATTGCATACGTCCCTGAAGACTACGCAATTCCTTAAGAGTAGTTGGAGGTGGCATGTCAATGATGGCCTTTGCTTTAGCGGGATCCATTTCTATCCCCTTTTTGCTGACCAAGAAGCCTAGCAATTTGCCTGATTCAACTCTGAAGACACACTTCTGAGGGTTGAGTCTTAGCTTATAAAGAATAAGCCGCTTGAAGACTTGACTTAAGGCATCGATATGGTCTTCTTCCTCCTTGGATTTGACCAAGATGTCATCAACGTATGCATCCATGGTCTTGTGCATCTGGTCATAGAAAATGGCAGCCATTGCACGCTGATAGGTTGCCTCAGCATTTTTGAGCCCAAACGGCATGACTGTATAACAGAAAGTGCCCCATGGCGTAGTGAAGGATGTTTTGGATTGGTCACGAGCGGCTAACTTGATCTGATTATATCCGAAGTATCCGTCCATGAAGGAAAACATGACATGCCCAACCGTGCTATCAACTAGGAGGTCAATATTTGGGAGGGGATAGTCATCCTTTGGAGTAGCTTTATTGAGATCGCGAAAGTCGATACAAATTCGCACTTTGCCATTTTTCTTGGGAACTGCAACGATATTCGCCAACCAGTCCGGATAATCTATTGCTCGAATGAATCCTGCTTTAAGCAAGTCCTCAAGTCCTTCCTTGACCTGTTGCTCGATTCGAGGATCCATTTTCCTTAACTTCTGTTTAACAGGTTTCGCATCAGGCCTCAGAACGAGTCGATGTTCCACCCATTTAGGATCTAAACCGGGCATATCTTCATAAGTCCATGCGAATACTTCTTGGTGCTGCTTGAGAAAGTCAATGAGCCTTTCCTTCTCATCTGTACTTAGGCTGTTGCCGATCTTGAGAATTTTCGGACTATCTTCTGAACCAATATTGATGTCCTCAGTCGGATCCTGGACTAGGGTCGATGGTTCATCTTGTTTCTGAATCGCTGCAAATTCTGGCAACTCTGGAAGCGACGAATCAAATTCTGCCATTTCTTCTGACTACTTTGTGACCTTACTGTCCTCTGCTCTTACCTGAACCCGATGTATCTTTGCCGGTTCCGATAGGATTGAAGAATTGATGACTAACCTTTTTATCGGTTGAGAAGACATTCTGAAATTTTGAAAAGGAATAGCTTTTAGAGAAAGCTCCTTTACTATGACATAAATTGCATGAGAATAAAAAAGATAAGAACAAATGAATTTTGAAGACAAATTGCAGAGGAATAAGAGAAAGATGACATCCAGATAGATGAGAAAATTGATAACTTTATTGAAGACTTGAAATGAAATAAGGACATTTAAAATGAACTGAAATGGGACATTGTCCCTACAAACTGCAAAAATCAAATGAATGAAATAGAAAAGACAGATGGTAGAAAATTTTTAATGGATCCCTTTAATGAAGACAGTATTTTTGTGGGATCTTTTTCCCATGAATCCTAGTCCTGCCCTGCGTGGATGATGGTCAGGGATCACTGGCTCTAGCCGACCATCTCCGTTCTTGCCCAATCCTTTGAAAGGCTGATAACCATGCTTCAGTAACAGGTCAAATCCTTTCTTGGTCCTTACAAACTACGGGAAAAGAGGATGGTCCTTGAAAGTATTGTAATCGAGACGACCCCCAATCTTAAAGAAATGTGGTCCTTGCCATTGGACCATCGTTGCTGTGTGATTTGTCTCTGATGTTGCTCCTAACTTTAGCATTTCAAGGCTTTCACTGAGAACAATTTCTTCACTTTCCCTAATGCTAGGGATATCAGCAATATAAGTTGGCCTAGGGATCATAGGCTGAGGTAGCCTCTCTTCAGGATCTTCCCCCAAAACAGTAGTTATCATGCCACCTTTAGACCACTTGATGCATTGATGCAGAGTGGATGGCACGGCGTTGGCATTATGAATCCATGTTCTTCCCAGTAGAAGATTATACGTTGGCGGCACGTTAACGACATGGAAAAGCACTGTATGAACAGAGTAGTTGATAAATATTTCCAAGAAGATCTTTCCCTTTGTTGTCTGTCCATGATTATCAAACCCATAAATGGTGATCGGATCCGGTGTATACTCTTCTTCTTTTATACCCAGAGCCTTGGCAGTCATTTCAGGACAAATGTTGAGGCTACTGCCTCCATCTACAAGCACGTGGGGTACAGTCATTCCCCGGGTTCGCACCACAATGTACAAGGCATTGTTATGAAATGCGTGAGGTTTTGGCAGATCCTCATCTGAGAAGGTTATGGGAGCATTGGTCATGGCCTGATTAACGATCTGAGCCATGTCTTCAGGTGTGGTGTCTGGCTTGACCTTGATCTTTCGCAGTAAATCGTCCAAGACTTGCTGATGCTTAGGAGAGGCACGTGCCAACTCAAGGATAGGGATATTAGAGAGGGCAGTGATTGGTCTTTACACCGTGTCGACCTTTTCTTCTGGTTTTCTCCCTTTTTCCGAAGTAGATTTGACAAGGCTCTTGGGTAACCATGACATTCTTTTGGCTACCTCTGGAGATACTCCAGCGGGTTCTCTCAAAACTTTTAGCTTACTGAATGCTGAAACGAGGTCCATCTTTTGAGAACCGGACTGGGCCTTATACAACACTAATACCTGATGCTGCACCTTGATATCACTGCTAGGGCATGGTCGGATATGATCTTGTGGCTGAAAGGGATGATCAGATATCATTGCTGTTGAGTGGTGCAAGAAAGGCTGTTTTAGAATCTCCATTTTCTCATCTTCAGCCCCTTCTACTAACAGATTTTTGTCAATATAATCTTGTATGATGTTTTTGAGAACGAAAAAGTTCTCGGTATCATGTCCCACAGTTCGGTGGAACTTGCAGAATCTGTCCTTCATTTTTCCCATAACCACTGGCGGGTCAGCTACCCTTGGAAGCTTAATCATATCACTGCCGAGCATATATTCTAATACTGTCTCGAGGGACTGGTCTAGAGGAGTAAACTTGCGGTTATAACTCCATCCTTCCCGCTTCGGCTTTTCTTGTGGTCTTGATCTTTGTTCGAGGGTTTGCTATGGCTGCTTATCATATTGAATAATCGACTTGCCTTTCTGATCACTTTTGTTGGGATTTGACCCTCTTGAAGCATAACTATGATTTTTTCCATTTCCTTTGTTCTGATTCTTGCTGTTACTGGCAGAGTAGGTAAAATGGGCTTTCTTCTTTGATTCTTGTTGACTGTTATTCTTTGTAAACATAAAACCTTCATAAGACCCGTTCTCCATACTCAACTCGAGCCATTCGGCTCGTTCTGTTAGTTCTATGAAGCTCTTCGATGGAGATATAGAAATTAGTCCCCTCAGGGGTTGCGAGAAGTTGCTCAGGATCAAAGATAGTGCGTGTCTTTCTGCTATTGGCTCACACATCTTATTGCAAGCGGATCTCCATCTATGAATAAAATCCCTGGCCTTCTCGTTTTCCTTCTGCCTCAGACTGCAGAGATGACTGAGAGTCGGGAGTGCTTCAGCATTGAATAGAAAGCGCTCAATAAATAAATTGACCACTTTGTCGAATTCTTTCAGTTCTATTGGATTAATGTGCTCTGAGTACCACTTTGCTGTGACACCTTCCAAACTGCGAGGGAAGCAGAGAAATAAGGCACAATTGTTCCTCTTGAACCTGAAACATTCTGCGAAGAATAGGGCGAGATGTGCTTTTGGATCACCCGAACCATCAAACTTGATAAATTTCTTGGGGAGATTATCAAGAGCATCATCCCCATCCAGTCCATCATAGAAGTCTTCACTTGTAAAGACTCTTTTGCCCTTGTCACGAGTTTGAAGATCCTTAACTATTTTCATCACATCTTTGAGTTGTGACTGCGTAGGGTCATCAACAGACTGATTCTTGGATTTGTAGGCCGACCCCTACCCTTGAGTCGACCTTTTGAATTCTTGCTTGTTTTCATACTCTTTGTCAGTATCATCTGCTGATTCTGACTCATCAGACATTTCCTAATGACGATTCTGCTTTTTACTGATCTTCACATTCTTGACGGCATGACCCTTATCTTTCTCTTTGGTCTGAATTTGCTCAGTACTGGCCTCAGCTTGCTCTGCCAGCATCTTGGTCATCATCTTTTTGAACATGACGTACATTTGGGGATCGATGCCATCATTCGCCTGCTGACCCTGACTCTGGATTGATCGAGGTGATTCCATCTCTTCTTCTGAAGCTACTGAGTACGCGACGCCTTCAACTGATGCGGCTTTCTTTCTGGATCTTGTATCAACCATCGGGTATCGCAAATGTTCTCTTGGATATTACTGATGCTCTCTGCAGGGCAGAACTGATGGTTAGGCTTCTGAAGGAAATTTGGTTTGGAGGAAAATATTTGTTGAGAATTTTGGTAGACAATTGAAATAATATCCCATTACTAGGGATTGAGTCGTCGCTGGGATTACGACAATTGCGTTGCTATTCTTTGCAAGATAAACAACTGAAAATATGCCTTGTTACCTAGGCGAGGTCGTCAAACCAATGTAAAATAAAGGAATTTTTATTAAGAGGAAAAACATGATTTTATCAATAATACACTTGACAGAGGGGAGGGGGACAGACAATTTTCCACCACTCCAGATAATCAGAAGATACACGAGGACCAGGAAAAATAGTAAGACTGACAAAAGAATCTCAGCCATGTCTGGCAGAATGGTATGCTCCGGACCACTGATCTGATGTGAGATCGAATTCTGGCAGAACCCCGGCTAGTGGACGAATCTCTACGCGCTTCTGCCTCTGAGAGAACTGCCTGACACACCGCTCTGGATGATAGTATGCCCAGAAAAATGGGCCCAGTAGCCTGAATCGCTTGCCGTATGCATAAGTATATCTGGGAGGTGATTCCTGGCAATCAAAGTAGTCCCATACAACCTCTTCCTCCTGAAGGTTGTCGATCAAGAACCGGTATCGTGCAACTGGAAGAAGCTTTTCACCATTGTATCTGAAGGAACTGGCTCGGACTGGCACATGCCGGAGGAACCAAGACTGCAAGGCATAGATGCATCCTTTGACTAGGATCGACTCTCCGAGTGCGAAACGAGTCAACCCTCGGTATAGAAAGGCGAGTGCGGCTATGGCTATTGAGAGGTGGCTGGTCTGTCGACTTCCCCATCTCCTTAGAAGCTGAACTATTCTGATATCCATGTAATTTCGTCCGTCGGGAAAGAAAGCCAATCCCGTCGTGCACAGAACCATCGCATGCTGAATTCTCTCTCGAGCTGTCCTAGACAATGAGCTGACTTTCACAAATGTCCCATACTGTCTGTAGATTTCAAGCAGATCCACATATTCGTTCCCATCCTCCTCTATCAATGGCCAAGACTTGCGTCCTGTCATGCGAGCTAAGGCATCCTTAGGGTCCAGACCCTTAACATTAATCAGAAACTCTTTCTTCAATGGATCTCCAGGCTGACCGGCTGGCTGGGGCAATCCCATGATCTCTGAAAATTCATCCATCAGCACTGTCATCTCGCCCCACGGGAACCAGAAGGTAGAAGTGCTCGGATTCCACCGCTCTGCTAGTGCATGGATCAAGTTGTCGTTGACTGTCTGCTTTCCCACTGCGGACGCCAGTTCCAATCCACACTCGTCCAGATGGTCCGGAAACATACGAGAGAAGTTCTTGAACCATGAATAATACCACCGGGGAATAAAGGATCCGGTGCTGAGGACTCGATGTTCGGGAAGACGTTGTCGCACCTCGTAGGAGATGTGACCCTCAGGGAAGACTGAATCAAGTTGACTGGATGCCATCGGACTGGAAGACATGAAAATTGGAATAAGATTTGAGAAAAATACAGGAATTTTGAGAAAAATGTAGGCACGATAAAAATAAAGCAGGAAATTCGAGATCCAAAAGACAGGAAAGATGAAAAATCACCTGGAGTTTTGGAGGAAATTAAGGGAAATTTGGAAAATCGTCCAGGGTTTGATGAAAAATGGAAAATGAAGTATTTGAAAAAAATCGTCCAAGGTTTTAAAACATGGACAGTACATGGACATAGATTGGGGAATTTTGAGAAAATCGTCCAGTATTTTAGAAAATTGAGGAAAATATGGAAAATAAAAGGAAATAACATATTCAATCAAATTCTACACAAACAAGCATGCACATACAGCATTCCCTAAAAGCTGACTCTAGATGCACAAATTTTGAAATAGCTGCAGGACCTTAATCCTAACTCTAAGGTTCAGATCAACTGTATCCAATCCAGTTATGCCTATATACTCAAGCCAAGGCTCGATGTACGTGGCATAAAATCAAATTCTCCGGTTCTAGGTTCAAGTTTTCCAACATCCTTGAGCACCTGCCGATATACGTTGGACTATGGCCCTTGGTACGTGGCAGGGGGGTTTTCACCCAAATAGGTGGCCTAGTTGTGAGGCTCTGTCCCGAACTATGGTTCTGGAAGAGAGCCCAGCAACGTGAAGACCGGGACAATATAGGTGGGGTGGTTTTTGAAAAACATGAGCACATGCAATCAAACAGAAGGCTCTAAGTCCTAAAGAGATAGAATTTTGAAATATTTAAAGAAGCAAACATTGTTTTCATACAATTCCTAAATTGAGGAGTGTTGTATTAGACCTAAGTCTATGTGAGCATGAATAATTCTCCTCAATATGGTTCTACCAAACCATACCTAGTCTATATGCATTCCATGTCAGCTGGGTTCAAGTCTAGGCTCCTAGGTTCACATGATATCATAAAGCAAAGCTGACATTCCATGGAAATCGATTTTGACAATTTGAACTAAGTAGAGCATTAGATTGATCAGGCAAAGACAGGTCCCATCACGATCGCCAAACCTGTTATCATCGCAAAATTTTACTTTTGCAAATCAAACTGACCTTTGAAATAGTTTTTGAAAATAACTCGCCTCTGTTTTTAAAATGCGGGAAAATTTCGTAGAATGGGACTCGCCTGTCGGTACGAGGTTCAACCGTTCCTGCCACCTTTAACAGGGGTAATTGAACCAAGGATCATTCTTACGCTCTACTCTATTCAACTTGTCTAAATCATATTCTAATTTCTAAATGCACATAGAATCAGGCATGTGCTATGAATTTTCAGAAAATGCACATTTGAAAACATGATGTTTGCTTTGAATGATTGAAATATTTAGAAAATGTAAATCTTGGAAAATCGTGAATTGGGATTTGAAATATACTTCTAAGAGAAATAAAATCGATTTTGAGGAATCCTTGACATTTGGTGAAAATCGATTCTGAGAGACTTGGTTTCTCTGAATTCAAACTTGGAAATTGAAATTCTAACTTAGAAAATTTGAATTTGGAACTTGGGAAATACTTGAAATATTCTTTGAAATTCAATGCTTTTGGGAAAATCGATTTTGCTATAAGACTTAGGAGATTTTGAGGAATTCAATTTCCTTGACTTGGA
The DNA here is from genome assembly GCF_984573655.1 of Nuphar pumila. Taxonomy (NCBI): domain Eukaryota; kingdom Viridiplantae; phylum Streptophyta; class Magnoliopsida; order Nymphaeales; family Nymphaeaceae; genus Nuphar; species Nuphar pumila. The sequence goes on along the minus strand of NC_143265.1, from coordinate 48,715,217 downwards.
TTTTGAATTGGAGTTGACAAATGCATGAAATGAATGAATATGGATTTGAGGAATTGAGAAATACTTTTTGTATTTTTGAGAAATGCAGTGCATTTTGAAGTTAGCCTAAGAGTGTAGGCTGAATGTGCCTAATGTGAAGATTATAAATCTGAGTATCATTCGTATTCTGACTATGGCCATAAATACAAATTCCACCAAGTTTATAAACTTCATAAAAGCTAGTGCATGTGCCATTCGTGTAAACCATGGTGAATTTGTAAAAATATGCATGAATCATTATCCATCACACATTAAAATTATAAAAATAAACTATATGCAATGCAACCTAAGCTAAGTAGGAAATATAAATTCTTATTCCAAAGTTTAATTACAAATTACATCACTATTGAAATTTAAATACATGAAAAATAAAGTCTTCAATGTACCTGCAAAACTAGAGAACTTGGTTAATGAATATATGTTGGCTTTTCTAGATTTATCCAACAATATCAGGAAATTGTTGGATTTTGCTAGATATAAGCCTTTTTGCCATGATTCCCTTAAATCAAAATGATAAATGTAACGCCCCGGATTTCCAAAACAAAGCTAAGTTAAAATTTTCATGAATTTCTTTTTTTTTCTTTGCAGCGGAACTTAGAAAAGCTTTTAGCAGCAGAATAAGACGATAATGAGTCGTCGGTTTTAGAAAACTCCGAGTACGTTGCAGGTATGTGGCCAAGCAACTCATTGACCACCAAAGTGTTTCATTTTATCGAAAACATATGTTTATTACAACACTACTGCTTAGAAAAGTAGTGAAGGTTCAATAAAAAGGAAGCAGTACAACTCTGTCTAGAGAAACCCTGGAACTCGATGCCGCCTTGCTCCGCATATCGCCACGCAGGTTCAACACCTGAAATCCCCATTAAACGGGGTCAGAACCACTGATGGTCTGGTAAGTAGGCAAACACCTATCTATTCAACTCAAGTAAATGCATAGACCACTCAGGGTCGCAGTTCGTAATACGATGCTCAAGCCTCCATGACTTAGCGTATATCGCAAAAGCCTCATCAGGGCTATGAGTTGAACATCCACGCAAGTCTTCATGACTTCGCATAAGCCTCTTCAGGGCTGTGAGTTAGAATAACCGCTTAAGTCTCTACGACTTAGCCTTGACTTCCTCAAAGTCACGAATGGATGTCTAGCTCAAGCCTTTATGCTTGGCACATCCGTATCCGACGAATCTAAGGACAGCTCTCCGAGCTTCACTTAGTCGTACGGATATCAATGGGGTTCTTTCCCAATCGGTACAGTAGTATACCGACCATGACACCTTCACAAAGGTTATGCAGGACTGACTCAACAACGTCATCCACTCATACATTCAAAGTAGCGCTGTACCTAAGCTAATGCTTTGTTTCGATAATTGCACCTCCCCCTGGGCTTAGGTGACTCATATCTGGGCGACAACGCGACGATCTGGGGGTTGATTATTCTATGTATTTTAGATACCCCAGAGGCCTGTTGACCCCATCCCCCTAGTAGGACGGTACAGCATACCAGAAGAGATCCTTACTAGGTATCCGAATGCATTCTGCTACTGCAGTAGTTGGGTTCAATCCTTAGATATTTAAGGATAACCACGACCTCCATACCTCTGAGTGACGAAGGCCATCAATGAACTCTATCAGGTTCAGGTGAAATATATATCACTCAAGGTTGCGCCATCACCGTCTTCCTCGGTGAGAAATTCTGAAAGGGGCCTGCCGGTCTTACAATTACTTGACGAACATTGCATGCCTATAGGGCAGCCTTTGAGAAGTATGTACCCGACCCCAATCAACCACACGGTTTTCACCGTGGAACAAAGGTTTTATTCATATGCATGCTTAACTCTGCTCTCGGCACTTCGGCCTTGACGAGCACTTCACCTCTTTCGGTGGAAACAACACACTCCGGCTCAGCGGTCCTTAAGAGTCTGGTTGTCTGATAATTCTCAATGAGCATGCACATGACTCGATCTCTACGGATCGGCTACTCTACGTATTTTTACGCAACGAGCTTAGGACCTCGTCAAGGTGCTACCACTACTTTGGCGCAACGGCCCTTACAAGTATGGTGCCCTTGCAGGTGTCAGGGAGACGAGTCATTCTGACATCGTTCCAACAAAGGACATCATTGTGTCACTTAACTGGTTCTGGCAGCTCTTCTGCCAACTATTCTGTCAACACCTTCTCTGCTCTACCGGTAGTGGTGCGACGAACCTTTCTACATCGTAGAAGGCGTTCCATAACTGGGTAGCACTTCTGCTACGTTCTTTCTGAGCCATTCTTTAGCTCCTTCAGGAATTTCAGCAGCACTTCCTCTCTTTAACGGAGAAAGCGTGCGTTTTCTTTTATCCATTTCAGCGGCATCTCCCCTCTTTGGTGGGAAATTGCTACGCTTAACTCGGGAAATGGATGCGCACCGTTGTGCATACTTTGCATCCATCAAGGTTGCAGGAACCTTGGGCCATAGCCAGACCATACGTAATTGATTTAGTCTTTACGTAAAGAGCATTTTGCTAAAAGGCGAAGCCTTTCCAATAGGGGCTTCATTCGTCAAGCAGAATCTTGTACGAGGAGCGGTAAGGGAATCACATGGGCGATTTTGGAGTTGATCTCCATTTGAACGCTCACTTACGCGCCATATATGTAATATAAGCAGAAGCCTGTGCTTTATACAGCGGCGGCGTAAAGGAAATGCATATACTATTGTTCAGGGTGTGTAACTGAATGAAATATTCTACATATATAACAAAACAGGAGCCTTGGCATCGTTCGACGTGACGGCGTAAGTAAATACATTGCAGAAAGCAGGAGCCTTGGCATCGTTCGACGCGACGGCGTAAGTAAATGCATAATCGGAAGTGCAGTAATCGTAAATTGCAGAAAGCAGGAGCCTTGGCATCATACGACGCGATGGCAAAGGTAAATTACATGGCCTGTGCGATATAAGACGCGTTGGCGGTATCAGCAGATATACACCTAGATCTGTATCCAACGATAGTTACGAGGCGAGCGAGTGAACACCGAAGTGTCCTAGAGGGCTCAACCAAGAACTAGGGTGAGATACTATTTTGAAGAACGCATATACTGCGTGTTCGAACATATATATATCCGACGATAGTTATGAGGCGAGCGCGTGAACACCGAAGCGTCCTAGAGGGCTCAACCAAGAACTAAAGCAAGATACTACTTCAGAAAGTATATGCTATATACAAACAATCAAATACTTGAGAGAGATGGTTTAATGAAGCGAACTTACTTCAAATCGTGGAAGAAACGACTCCGGGTTGCTTCTTTGGCTTCGAGCCTTCCTTCGAGAGGTTAGACTAAGTCAGATGAAGCTGACTTAGTTGAGAAAGAGGTAGAGTAGGTCAAGCTACTCAACCCAAGTGGTTTGAACCAAACAGGGTTCGATCCAAATCTACTGGGTTCAGCAGGTTCGAACTCAGCTCAAGTAGGCTAGGTCTGGGTTCAGAAATCCAAACCAGAATCTGGACCAAAAAGGACTTTGACTTTGACTTCAACCCTAACTAGGTTCAAGCCAAGTCAACTGGGTTTGGACTTAGTCAAGTAGGTTCAGACCTAGGTCAAGTGGGTTAGGACCAGGTCAGGCAGGCTAAGACCAGATCAGGCAGACTCAGGCTAAGTCAGGTAGGCTCAGACCTACTGGGCTTGGTAGGGGAGGTTTTAGGAAGTAGGAGAGAGAAAGAGGAGGCTAGAAAGGGGGGGGGACGATTTTTTCTAAAGGGGAGGGCCTTTATTTATAGGAAATGAAACTTGGGCCCCAAGTTTCCCCTTTAACCATTTGCCCTTGGCTTCTTTTTAATGCCAAGAGGTTCCTTGGTGTGGGGCCCACTTGGATATTCCATGGGATATTTTTTTGGGTCCCACCAGATATTTTCTGAGGAATATTCCTGTGGGTCCCACCAATATTTTCGTGGGTCCCGCAAGGATTTCGGGTTTTCGGCGATTTTTTTCCGAAAAATTCTGAGTACGCCATTCCCTTTGTATTGACGTAACTAAGAAAGTTGGCTCGCAGGAATCCTTTGATTTCGTTCAGGTAGGAAGTTATGGCTTCCAGAGTGTTTGGGCATATATTCGCGATTCGACGAATATCCTAAGTATAATTGGCTCGCAGGAATTGATTCGTTTCGCATTATGAGAAAAAATGCTATTTTTACCGGTAAATGTCTCATGAATTTTATTCAGATATTTTTTGAAAAATTGCGGGTCTTACATCATTACCCCCTTAAAGGAATTTCGTCCGCGAAATTCAGCTAAGAGTACAAGGTGAAGAGTTCAGGATATTTATCCCGCATATCCGATTCGGGCTCCCAAGTGCAATCATCGACTCCGTGATGTTTCCATCTGTGATCATTGCAAAATTTTTCCTCTGTCTCTTGTTGGTTTTTCTCTCTTCCTTCTCTTTTCCTTCCCAACCTCTTATTTTCCTCCTTTTTGAAGGGAGAAAGATAAAAGACGAAAAGAAAGAGAGAAGAGAAAAGAAAGAAGGGAAAGAGAGAGAAGAGGAACTATTCTGCGCGGTCTCACTTGACCATAATTTGAAAATATTTAGAAATTTAACTCGCCTCCGTTTTTGAAAATATTGCGGGAAAATGGAGAGACGGGATTCGCTCGTCGGTACGAGGTTCGACCGTTCCTGGCGCCTTTACCAGGGGTAATCGAACCAAGGATCGAATCTATGCCTTTTGTTTTTGCCTAAATATAATCTAAGAATTTATTCTAACTCTAAATGCACAAAGAATCATGCTTGTGCAAATGCAGAAAATGTATGCTCCTTTTGAAAATTGATTTGGAAATTTCCAAGTATTCTGAGATGAACTTGGGAGGGAAGTGAAGGAATGATTGAATCTAACTTAGAACTTGGGATAGATCAGAGAAGTTCTAAGTTTTTGAAGTAAATCAGAGTTTTGGAAGAATGAATCTTGACTTGGAGAGAAAATGATCTAAAGCTTTGAAATGAAAAGGAAATGAATTTTCAAAGTCAGAAATGGACTTTTAATTTAATCATGGGTTTAGGAGAAGAAGATGAAATTTTAAAGTGATATTGGCTTTGAATCTTAGAATGGGTCTGAGGAAATCAAATGGTATTTAATAATGGAAATGGATTTAGGGAACTCAGATGAGATCTAGAAATTGACTTGGATTTGAAATCTAGATTTTGAAATTGAATTGGATCTCAAAATGGACTAAGACCCGGGATCTGAGATCTAATGTAAAATTGGGTTCTGGATCCTAAGATGGATTTGGATCTGAAGTCTGGATTCTAAAGAGGAATTGGATCTGAAGTTTGGGATCCAATATGAGTGTTGAATCCTGGATCCTAAAGAGGAATTGGATCTGAAGTCTGGGATCCAATATGAGTGTTGAATCTTGGATCCTAAAGAGGAATTGGATCTGAAGTCTGATATCCAATATAGAGTTGGACTCTGGATCCTAGAATGGATTTGGATCTGAAGTCTGAGATCCAATGTAGAATTGGGTTCTGGATCCTAAGAATTTGGAATTTGGATCTGAATCTGAGAGCCAAAGTAGGGTTGGATTCTGGATCCTAAGAATTGGAATTTGGATCCGAATCTGAGATCCAATGGTAGAATGAGGATCTGGATCCTAAATGAATTTTGGATTTGTGATTGGAGATCCAAAAGTGGAATAAGGTTTTGGATCCTAAATGGAATTTGGATCCGTGATGGGAGATCCAAAAGTGGAATGGAATTTATACTTGGAAATCTGGATCCAAGTTGAGATTAGGATTTGTCTTTGGATTTGGGTTTTGAAAGTCCAAATGGGACTTTTGAAGATGGATCTGGGTTTTGAAAACCCAGATGGAACTTTAGGAAAGTTTGGATTTTGAGATTCAGAATCAATCTCAACTTTGATTTAAAACTTGAAGAAAACTTATTTTTGAATCAGAAGATGGATCAGAAACTTCAAAGTTAAATTGAACTTTGAAATTGGATGTTGAATTGAGTTGGAATTTTGGAATTTCAAAATTGATTTGAGAATTTGAATTTATAAATGAACTTCAAAGTCAATTTGGACTTTGAATTTGGAGCTTGAATTTGGAATGAGTCAAGAATATAAAGATGGAATTTTGAAATTTCAAAGTCAAATTGGACTTTGAACTTGGAATTTAAATCTTTGAAATAAGATAGAAGAATGAATTAAACTATAGACTTAAGAAAGATATTTGAGATCTCTTGGATTTTGGAAAAGAATTTTGAAAAATGTGATGTAATTCTATCCTATATGATGAATGGATTTGAATAAGTTTGAAATTGGAATTTGAAAATCATATCTCATTCTTCAAATGAATTTAAACAAGACTAATGATATAATACATTCCTGACTATGGTCATTGAATGTATTATATAATAGTCATATCTAAATTCAAGTGAAGGATAAAATACCCTTTTGGTGCTTTTATAGAATTTAAAATGAAATTAACCCTCAATATACCCTGACTATGGCCATTGGTATATATTTTGAGTTAATTTTAAGTTAAATTCTGATAAAAGAAGAAAATATTTAAGAAAATATGATGAAATTTTGAAGTTGGATCCAGTGCGGATCCAATGTTATTTTATAAAAGATAAAATCCTAAGTCTTGTTTACATCCCGACTATGGCCGTTGATGTAAATCATCAACTTAGGATTAATTTACCTTTTATGAAATGGTGCACGTGCCATTCGTGTAGTCATTTGTGAGATTTTGAGAAATAAAGGAAAAATGCATGAAGAACAAGTAATTCATGATATTTACAATGCTCATTCATTCTAATCTAAGGCTGGAAATGTAGAGTTTTCATGATCTTATTTATTTACAACGATTGGATTTGAGAACATCAAAAATATTTTGATCACATCCTTCCTTATATTCCTGCCAGATAGAATTTGCACAAAAGGAGATGAAAAATATGAGTGTAAGTGACTATCCAAAATCTTATACAGATGCTTGGTCTACCCTGTGTTTATGAGAAAACACACATATACGTAGAAATATATATGTACGAAGAGAGAAGGAATTTACAGTGGTTCCTATGAGCCACTTGTAAAAAAATGATAAAGATATGATGATTATGATAGTTCAAGAATGAAATATCATAAAAGGAAGAGAAGAATTTACAGTGGTTCCTATGAACCACTTGTAAAAGAATGATAAAAATATGACGATTATGATAGTTTAAGAATGAACTATCATAAAAGGAAGAGAAGAATTTACAATGGTCCCTATGAACCACTTGTAAAAAAAATGATAAAAAAAAAATGATGATTATGATAGTTCAAGAATGAACTATCATAAAGAGAAGAATTTACAGTGGTTCTTGTGAACCATTTGTAAAAGAAAAAAAAATATGATGATTATGATAGTTCAAGAATGAAATATCATAAAAGGAAGAGAAGAATTTACAGTGGTTCCTATGAACCACTTGTAAAAGAATGATAAAAATATGACGATTATGATAGTTCAAGAATGAACTATCATAAAAGGAAGAGAAGAATTTACAATGGTCCCTATGAACCACTTGTAAAAAAATGATAAAATAAAAAAAAATGATGATTATGATAGTTCAAGAATGAACTATCATAAAGAGAAGAATTTACAGTGGTTCTTGTGAACCATTCGTAAAAGAAAAAAAAAATATGATGATTATGATAGTTCAAGAATGAACTATCATAAAAAGAAGAGAAGAATTTACAGTGGTTCTTGTGAACCATTTGTAAAAAATCTGGTAAAAACGTGATGATTATGATAGTTCAAGAGTGAACTATCATAAAATGAAAAGAAGAATTTACAACGGTCCTCGTGAACTACTGTGAAAACACAACAGTTATGGTAGAGCTACTATAGAGGAAAAGAAGATACAGTGGTTTGTCATGAACCACTGTAAAGACACAACAAGATGTTGATTGAATCAGCAATATATCAGTTGGACTCAGAAGGTTAAAGAAAGGACCTGAATAAAAAAAAAAAAAATAGACCATACAGTTACTTGGAGAATACTTTCTAGTCATGTTCACCATAGCAGCAACGGATATGATACTCAAAAAGCATACCTTTCAGAAATCAAAGGATCAATTACAGTTGTATGACTTTTATTTCTTTCTATTGTTTAAGCAACAATATAAGGATCCAATAATGACTATAGCAGCTCAAAAGGATGAAAAGGAAGGTTTATATTAGTCAAATGCTTTGATTGCAGCACAATATTTAAGTTTCAATTTGAAATACCAAGCAATATGATAATCATGCAAAAATGGATTAAAGGTCTCTCATAAACAAACGACCCAGATCTGTTTGTTTGAGATATCCTTATAAGTACAGATGATGTGAGACATACAGTACTGAACAAATGGCAAAATATAGCTTTAAAGGTCAAAGAATTTAAATGCAGAACTATATATATATGCTGTTACGTGGTGATCATATCATCAGATGAGCAAAATTGTTAACTACACAGGCTGCCGAAACATGATACAGACTTTTTTTTTTTTTTACAATCTCTTTGATGAAGTTAATAGGGATATGACAGTAAGCATGTCACTCTAAAAAAAAAACTCTGCTAAGTTGCATTGCTTACCTCAACCTTCTGGGAAGATGGAGAATCTCGTGACTTACCACCTCTAGAATTAAGTGAGTTCTCTACTTGCTCTCTGAAGAAAACTACAAAGGAATGGGTTAGAGAGCCTCCTGAAACATGCAATTCCATTAATAAGGATGCCAAACTCTTTTGATCTGATTGAGTTATCCCTCAAAACAGGCATGCCCAACAGATTAGAAACCTTTATGTCACACTCATATACAGATTTTAAGAGATCTCCTAGATGCTCTGCAACCTAAGGTTTTGGATTGAACTTACTGTTCTCACTTTGAAAGCTTCCCTGGTTGCATTGGGGAACCATCTCAAAAAGAAAAAAAACAGAAAAAAAACAGAAAAAAGGCTAACGAGAAGCATCATGAAGAAAATGGGTCACTGATGAGCAAAACAATCGCTGAGAATTACTGCGACTGGAATGGTCCTATCACCTGATTAAGGTTGGAATGTGATTGTGTATCCAAAGTTTTGAAACGTGGTTCGGTATCCCTTTACTGATCCAGATGATTGATTCCAATATCAACAACATTCAGTAATTGCTGGAATTTGCAGTAACCTTTAATAATCTCACACGATTTCAAGGATCGAACGTGAATCAAAATCATGCATATCATTATCAAACATTCTACTCAATAGATTTTCAATCATTAAAGCTCTCAAGTATTCATAAATTAAGAGGAGTATACTTGCAGACATTCTGAAATTTGGATTTGATCATTAAGACTTTTAGTCTTTTATCATTCCGTCAATTCGGCAGACAAACTTTCAAAGACTCAGCAGGAATCCGACGCCCTTTATAAATCTGGATTTTACTTTGAAGATCTGATCCAGATTTCTGATTAAATTCATATTTCTGATCAATTTTAGATATTCACTCAATCTATGTTTGTTTTTTCATTCAATAAAGGAACAGTGAATAACTGATCAGTGGTCAAACAGCGACAGAATCATGATGCATATCAGTATCAGAACTAAAGGAGAAAAGAAAAGAAAAGAAAATGCCTAAAACTATAGTGAAAGACTGAAAGTTAAATATGAGATGAAAGAGGAGAGAGAGCAGAACGACGGAAGGAGCATCCACTTAATTCAAACATCTCTAAATCCAAACATTCAATAATAAGTTGCAAAATGAAGAACAAATCGCCAGAACATAATATTCCATTAGTTTTGCAAACACGTAGATTGATAATGCTATAGGCAAATCAATGCTATGTTGGATGCGTGAGCAGGGCAAGGATAGAAAAATCAATGGACAAAACCACAGAGGAGAGGAAAGATAAATAACGGATGATGCAAGAAAATCGGGTTGATTCAGATGAATCGGAGAGATTCATTAAGTCCGATATCATGAACTGAACAAAGATACATTGCAGAATCAAACAAAGAAAATAGAGATGGTAACGCTAAGGAAATGTCGGAATTAAGAAATTCCGTTTATTATTGCACAGGAGAGGGATCGATGGTGCTATAAGCAGCCCTGATCACAGCCCGATGGTGCGTTTAATGGAAGAAACCAAAAAAAAAAAAAAACTAACAGGAAGTTTAGGGAAAATAACAAAGGAAGAGGAGTGCTTACAGACGCGTTGCCGAAGTAGAAATGGGACTTCTCTTCTTCTAGGGAAACCTTGAGGGAAGAAGAAGGTTGGGGACGAGAGCGAATCAGAGGAAATCGTCAAGTGGATGAGTGGAGAACGGATGAGAGGAACTGCAAGATGGCGACCGATTGATGCTCTTTTTCCTTTTTTTCTTTTCCCTTTCTCTGGTCGATCCCTTGCAGCTGCTTATATAGGGGGTGGGAGACGGATAGGGAAGGAAACAATTAGCGTCCAATGGTGGATGCGAGAGGCGACTGTTGATCGAAGGGCAGAGGCTGATGGGCGATCGACGATCGAAGGGCAGTTTGTTGTTGATCGAGGGTTGAGGATGGGGAAGCCGTTCCGTGAGAGGGGAGGAGCTTGATGTCGCACATGGGGCTGGCATGGAAAGGCAGAAGGCCTGCGAGACCGTTGAAGATGAACGGAGGAGGCCCCAGGCCACGGTGATCGAAGGTGGCTGAAGAAGAGGGATGCACATGGGGGTGGTCGGCCATGGAGGGAGAGAGGCGAAAGTGAGGGGGGAAAGCGAGTTAGGGTTTTCAAAACCCTAACTCGATCTTTAAACATCGAAAATCGGTTTTTCCAAAAAGGGGCCTTCTTTTCAAGTTTTCCTAAAAAGGTGGTTAAAGGTGAGTTTTTCGGAAAAAGTTTTCAAAAACCACGTAGTTTTTCCTAATTTCTTTGGTTTTTTGCATGATTTTTCCATTTTTTTGTATTTTTAGAATAAAATCCTAAAGTTTGTAAGAAAACAAGGATTAAAACTAATTTTTTTGTATTTTTTCATTTTTTTGTATTTTTCTAAGAAATATTTAAAAATGTTTTCTCAAGAATTTCGGGCCATCTTGGGGAAAATTTCTTCCAAAAAAAAAGGGGTTTGGACCCAAGTTTTGAGGAAATGTTCGAGTTTTAAACCTCGAATCGAGAAATACAACTCGATGGATCCAAACGGATACCGGACGAAGTGTTTGAGTTTTTCAAAAGATTATTTTGGTAATTTTGAGAATTTAATTTAAAATTGGATAATGAAGCTCAAATTTGGATTTTGATAATGGATCCGAATCCGAAATTGAGTCAGATATGGAAAATGAATTTAATTTCAACCAAATTTTGAGAAACAAAAGGGGATTTAGATTTAAAACTGACTCAATTACCCAGAAAATGGGGACAAAGGGCAGAAAGGGGATATTTACAACATTTTGAAAAATTTGGGGTGTTCACAGATGCCCCTCTTTGCTACTAAGCCGGTTGAAAGCCGAGCTTAGTGGCAAAGAAACACTCTAAATTTTGAAAAATGCCCCAGTCAGCTGATCCGAGCTGGGTGTGGAAGAATTATTTTGAAAATACGGCTTGCCAGGCTTGAAACCTTATCCTGAATGGTCCCGGGGGGATGAAATCCTCGACAACGATACGACTGAATGATAGAAATGAGGAAATCGTGATGGGACTTTGAGTGAAAATCCCAGGGATGGTGATAGATAAGAATTTTGATCAAGTTTCATGGGTGAGATAAGATCAGCCCTTTAGAATGACTCAGGTTTAGCCCTTAACCTGGATGGAACGAAGATAGATCAAGATAATTTGGATGGGGGAAAGGAAATATAAACGGACCTCGATGGGACATTTTGAGAGAAATGCCTTGTGAGATGAAATTTAAAACATGATCCTTTCCTAGATGGATGTACAGAACATGGATTCCTTTGTGGGAAAAACTATGATGGGACGGGAAGAATTACCTCGTCTAAGCGAGGCTCAGGTTTAACCCAAACCTGAAAGGGAGGTACCTCACGGAGTGAATGTGAACACCCCAAATTTTTCAAAATCTTTTAAATATTCCATTTTTGACCCTAAATTCATTTTTTAAGCAAATGAGTCATTTCAAATCTAAATTCCAGTTCATTTCTCTAGTTTTATTGAAATTAAATTCATTTCATATGTTTAAATTGATTTTGGATCTGGATCCATTGTCCAGATTCAAATCTGAATCTTCTTGTTCAAATTTTAAATTAAAAATTATAGAAAATACCAAAAATAGCCTTTAAATAGCTCGGATAGTCCATTCGACATCCGTTTGGATCCATCACATTGAATTTCTCGATTCGAGTGTTAAAACTCGAACGTTTTCTCAAAACTTGGGTCCAGACCCACTCTTCTGAAGAAATTTCCCCGAAATGGTCGGAAATTCTCAGAAAAATACTTCTTGTAAATATTTCTCACAAAAATACAAAAAATTAGTGTTTAAAACTTAGTTTTCATAAAATCTTAGTTTTTCTATTACAAAAATACAAAAAATGGAAAATATAAATAGAAAAGAAACAAAATATATATATATATATATAGTTTTTGAAAACCCCTTTTTAAAAAACCATTCTTTTTGCCAAATAAAGCCTTTTGAAAACACCTTTTTGCAAAAAGATCGCTAAAAACCCCTCTTGGTAAAACCTTGAAAGTAAAAGGGGGTATATTGCAAAATCCTGTTTTAGGGTTTTTCATAAAAGAGGAACAACGCCTCTCTCTCCGCCCTTTTTCTCGAAAGTTCTCACTCGTCTTCCCCCTTCAGAAGGATCCTCCCCCAAAAAACCCTCCATGGCCGATCCCATGTGCGCCCTCCTTCCACCGAACCCTCCAGAGGATTCACTCAAGCCCTCCATCACCTGGATCCCCCCTAAGCCCTCCATCGCCAACCGAATCACCTTCTCGGTTCTTCCCTCTTCCCCTATTTAACAAACCCTATTGTTCCTCCAAAGGGACCGCTTCTTCACCTCCCCATTGGCATCTTCTTCTTCAATCCACCCGTTATCACCCCACCATTATCTCTCTGTTACTTCTTCTCCCCTCTTCCTCCTTCTCTCCCTGAGGGCTTCCCCTTTGAACCACTGCTCATCCCCGACTACCTCCAGGTTCGCCCATTGCTCTCGCATACCCATCGATTTCATCCATCTTACAGCAGCTTCTACCCTTGGCCCAACATTCCTTCATCAAGTTTCCTCTCCTTCTCTCTTCGTTGGAAAAGATTTTCAGAAGAAAAGCAAAAGGGAAGCTCTCTCCATCTCCAAGATATCCTGCGAGATCAAGGTAAGAGTTTCTTCTCTTTTCTCTTTTTGTTTTCTAATCTCCTCCTGATTCTCTTTTTAATCTTATTTCCTTGACGCACCATAGATTGTGTTGTGCTGCTGGTAGCAATTTCAACACAATCCCGTGCAACAATAACGGAATGGAATCGTTCCAACATCACCTTAGATTCATATATATACATATATATATAATTTTTTTCTTTTCCACCTTCTCCGATTACGTTTTTTTTTTTTTTTTTTTTTTTCAGTAGTACATTCCATTGGCTTCTGTTCGTAGCATTTCATTCATCCTAATATCTGTCTTACGCATTTATTCTTCTGCTTTAATGCAAGATGCTTTGCATCTCGATTTTTTTTTATTGTGCATGCTTTCTAATTTCTCTTGCAAATTATGTTATTTCTATCATTTTGTTAATGATGTTCTGCCATTTCTAAGGAGTTTTGCATCTCATGCACATCACATTCCCTCTATCCCCATTCCATTTGATTGTGATTCATTGACATTTATGTCTTCCCCCTTGATCTTTGTGCTGCAGCAATGAATCCAATCTGCTATAAGGATCCATTTGCCATGGAATCTTGTAAACTCTGCGTAATTTACATATCATAGACTATCTGTATATTGTGTTTGTTCTTTGCATATCAGTTATTTGTACAAATATGTTGGAGTCTGCATCCACCCTTGGAGAAAGAAACATCACGCGCCCTGTTAGAAGGTTTTGCTGTAAAAAAAAAAAAGAAGCAAATGGTTAATGACCGTTGATCAAAAAGGGGCTTGATTCATTCCAGCAATGCCCAATAATGTGATCACCCATTGTCTGATCAATATTGATTGGATCAAAATCCTTTTGGCAAAAGGAAAGGAACACAATCTGGAAATACATAAATCTGGGATGCCAAGACTGAGTGAAGGCCTTCCAGTAGAGGTTATGATTAACATTTTATATTGGATATACCTAAAGATACGAAAGTGGGGTATGCCTCTCAACCAATCTCCTTTTATCAGTATATTAATACCAATTTTGGTTGTGAGAATGTTAAGCTAAATCCATGGGGTATAGATTTTAATTTGACCTTAAAATAACCCTTGTTGGTATATATTTGAAACGTGAGGCACACTTAAACTGAAAATTTTGCTGAAGCAACAAATATAGTTCATCTTCTTATCAAGATCGACAAGCCTGCTACTTGCCTATGAGGATAATGCTTGAAACTGAGCCTTCCGTTCCTCGATGGGAGGAATTAAGATGGTGGATCTCCTGCTGTTTTCCTCTGTTCCAGGGACAAAATCTCCCAAAGATAAAAAGATAAAAGGGTTTGGTCATACCATCTCGCTATCAGCTTATGCATCATGGGGTCTTGGTGATAGTCCAGAAAATCACCAAATTTCTTTTATTTGGTTTGCAAGATTTTTAGATGACAATTGAGAATTTACATTGGTTGGTTTTTTTTTCTGTTTTACAGGAAAAATTGAATATAAATCCATTTAATGGTGAGAGCTTTAGTTACATTATCTTGTAAATAAGAGAATTTTTTTTTAAGCGTTGATTTGATTGGGCATGAATCAGCTTGAAGATATGACTTCCTGGAGGCCTGTTTGCATCTGTTATATCTGCAATATGGCTCCATCTGCTACACTCCAGTATGCTTCCAACATATACTGTTGTGGAGTAAAAATTTTTTTGCTGCTGATACAGAGTCTATAACAGAAATGATTAGTTCCCGGTTAGCTTTGCATAGCTATACAACTGCTGACATAGAATCCAGCGATGGCAATGTTTGAGTCAAGGTACAAAGAGGAATCATCAATTGCCAAATCATCGCATATATCTCAATTCAGGAGGTTATTTTTTTAGAAGGGTCGTACTGCGGTATCATCAACAAAGATGAAAGAGTTGGTGGAAATTATTGAAGGAGATCATCACTAATGCTCGTAATTGATGGTGCCAACCTTGTTTGTATAATGGCCAGTGATCCGGAAAATGTGCTTTTAATTTAGCAATTTTTAATTGCCTATTACTAACATCTTTTGTCTTGGATCATTATTTTCATATCTCCTGTTTACAATAGCATATGCTCTCTCTCTCTCTCTATCTCTTCAAGCCTCCCTGGTGAGTATATGATTCAATACATTTGGAAACTGTTAATTTGGGAATATACTAGATACTGACTTGGCTACTTGTTTCTTTGCAGGAGTATTTGATTACTCTCAGATATTGCGCATTTATCAGTTAAGTATCTAAGGTCGCCCCTGAAAGTTTAATTTAAATTTTTTTTTTCTCTTTTGCTATAAGATGTTGAGTTTCGGTAGTCTCATCCTTCTTTCTTTCTGTGCACAAATGACTCTCCATACACAGCTAGGAAATTATGTTTGCCCTTAACAGGTGTTACTTAGAGTATGGCAATTATCCTAGTATTTTCTGAATGATACCTGAAAGATGATGTTCCACATAAGGATACAAATCTGATGACAACTTTGCCACAAATTTGCTCAGGACTAGTTGGTCAGTACCTCAAAACTAGCCTAAACCATGTTCGGGTCACTAATAAATTCAGGCACTTTAAAGATAATAGTCATTAGTATGTTGAATAAGGAAGGTATATAGGCGTGTTGGTCCAAAGCATTATCAGTATGCATAGACCTAAGGTCAGATCACTATTTGACTGCAAGAGGAAACTTTTTTTTTTTTTTTTAGTGATGGTGCTGTAAATCAGTGACTGACTATATAAACATGTCATTCGCAACCAAGAGAATTTGGCTGTGATAAATCTCAGTTCTTTGATACGTTAAATATTCCTATCTTAATAAACCAACAGGCTGGGATTTCTTTATAAACTCCCTGTGAGGTAGCAGTCCATTGCTGTATGGCTGGGACTATTGAACCAATTAAAGGTGGGACCAATAACTTGACATTGGCTGTAGCAAATGGGGCCAATAATGTATCAATGACATAGATAGCTGTTGTTAGAGTCAGAATATACATACCTCTTCATGAAACCACCCTGCGTGTTCATTACAGGTTGTAGTCAGTCTGCATATAGGAATATCATCAAAAAGCATTGAACCCTGTATAGGAGTGAGGTTGTTACGTTTCACAGTAGTCTATCTCGAATCATCCTGGCTCTTGACTTCACCTATTATACATACCTTTCTCATTTAGCATGAGCCCAACACCTTAGATTAGGATCAATACAAATCACATACAATTTTGCTTTCAATAAAACATCTTTTTCCATATTGAGCTAACTCATTTCTTTGCAGGGAAGTCGTGGAAAACTTATACTGTTTTCTTAGACTAGAGATGTCATTATTTCAAATTTCAAGGATTGTAACAACTTAGATATAAATAGGAAATTCAAATTTCCAGCTTTTAGATAGAATGAATGAGCATCGTAAATATCATGGAATTCTTATTCTTCATGCATTTTTCCTTTATTTCTCAAAATCTCACAATGGTGAAACACGAATGGCACGTGCACCATTTTGTAAGAGGTAAATTAATCCTAAGTTGATGATCCATATCAATGGCCATAGTCAGAGTGTGGACAAAACTTGGGATTTTTATCTTTTACGAAATAACACTGGATCCACACTGGATCCGTTTTCAAAATTCATCATATTTCCTCAAATATTTTCTTCTTTTATCAGAATTTAACTTAAAATTAATTCAAGATATATACCAATGGCCATAGTCAGAGTATATTGAGAGTTAATTTCATTTTAAATTCTATAAAAGCACCAAATGTATTTCATTCTTCACCTGAATTTAAATATAGATTATTACATAATACATTCAATGACCATAGTTAAGGATGTATTATATTTTCAATCTTATTTTAATTCATCTAAAGAATGAAATAGCTTTTTCAAAAATCCAATTTCAAACTCTTTTCATTCATCACTTAGGATAGAACTGCATCATATTTTCCAAATTCCTTTTTCAAAACTCTAAGTGATGTAAATATCTTCTTCAATCAATCTTCAATTCTTGTAAAATCCTATTCATCTTTTCATTTTCAATTCTATTTCATTTTCCATCTCAAAGTCCAAATTTAACTCTGAGATTTCAAATTCATTTCATATTCAAATTTTCCAATTCAAATTCATTTTTAAAAAGTTCAATTTGATTTTGAAATTCCAAATTTAATTTATATTCAAAACTCCAATCAGATTTCAAAGTTCAATTTGACTTTGAAATTTCAAGTTCATATTCAAAATTTCCAATTCACAACAGAATTCAAGTCCAATTCGACTTTGAAATTCATTTGTATATTCAAGATTCAAATTCTAAATTTCATTTTTCAAGTTCAAATTCTTAATTCATCTTCTGAATTTAACAAACTCCAAATCCATTTTAGGATCCAGGATTCAAACTCATATTGGATCTCAGACTTCAGATCCAATTCCTCTTTAGGATCCAGGATTCAACACTCATATTGGATCTCAGACTTCAGATCCAATTCCTCTTTAGGATCCAGAGTCCAATTCCACTTTTGGATCTCAGACTTCAGATCCGATTCTCCTTTAGGATCCAGAACCCAATTCTACATTTGGATCTCAGACTTCAGATCCAAATCCATCTTAGGATCTAGAACCCAATTTTATATCGGATCTCAGATTTCAGATTTTAAATCCATCTTTAGATCCAATTTCATTCCCAATTCTAGATTTCAAATCCAATTCCATTTTCAGATCTCATCTGAACTCCCTAAATCCATTTCTATTCTTAAATACCATTTGATTATCTCAGATCCATTCCAAACTTAAAAATCCAAATTCAATTTCATCTCAAGTATTCATTTCCTTTTCTAAATTCAAATCCAAATTCAAAGTCGATTTTGACTTTGAAACTTCATTTCCTTTCATTTCAAAGCTTCAAGTCATTCTTTCTCATTTATTTTCCCAACTCTGATTTACTTCAAAGACTTAGAACTTCTCTGATCTATCTAAAGTTCTAAGTTAAATTCAAACATTTCTTCATTCTCTTACCAAGTTCATCTCAGAATACTTGGAAATTTCCAAAAACATTCTTTTCCAAAGAGCATACATTCTTGCATTGAACAAGCATGACTCTTTGTGCATTTAGAGTTAGATTAAGTTCTTAGATTATATTTTGGCAAAGCAAAAGGCATAGATTTGATCCTTGGTTCGATTATCCCTGGTAAAGGCGCCAGGAACGATCGAACCTCGTACCGACGAGCGAATCCTGTCTCTCCATTTTTCCCGCAAATTTTCAAAAACGGAGGTGAGTTATTTGCTAAATATTTTCAAATCAAGGTCAAGTGAAACTGCGCAAAATAATTCCTCTTCTCTTTCTCTTTCTTTCTTTTCTCTTCTCTCTTTCTTTTTTTTTCTTTTATTCTTCTCCCTTCAAAAAGGAGGAAAATAGAGGTTGGAAAAGGAAAAGAGAAGGAAGAGAGAGAAACCAACGAGAGAGGAAAAATTTTGCGATGATCACAGGTTTGGCGACCGTGATGGGACTCGTCTTCGTCCGGTTGAATCTATTTCTTTGCTTTGCCTTTATATAATCTAAGTCTTTATTCTAACATATGTCAGCTACATTTTTCATGCAAACCTTAGGAGCCTAGATTCTATCCTAAAGCTGACATCATTGCATATATGATCTAAGTATGGTTTGGTAGGACCATATTGAGGAGATTATCCATGTTCACATTAGACTTAGGTCTTAAATACAACTCTCCTCAATTTTATGGATTGAATGTAAACAATGTATGCAAGTGTATGCTTCTCTTTTTTTTAAATCTATCTCTTTAGGACTTGCATTAGAGCCTTCTGATTTTATTGCATGATTGATCATATTTTGAAAACATCCATACCTATATTGTCCCGGTCTTCACGTTGCTGGGCTGTCTCACTGAACCATAGTTCAGGATAGAGCCTCACAACTGGACCACTTATTTGGGTTCGCGCCCCCCTACCACGTACCTAAGGGCCATAGTCTGAGGTATATCTGTAGGTGCTCAAGGATGTTGGGAAGCCTTTACCTTAGAACCGGAGAGATATCTTATATGCCACGTACTTCGAGCTTCGGCTTGAGTATATCGGCATACCTTAATTGGAATCAGATGATATAAATCTTAGAGTTAGGATTAAGGTCCTATTTGCCATTTCAAATATTGCATATAGAGTCAGCTTTAGGGAGTGTTGTTTGTATATCTGTGATTATATGATATTTTATATATATATCTTCCTTATATTTTCCAAAACCCTGGGTATATATTATTCAAAATTTTCTCTTTTTAAACCCAAGTGTATATTCCATTTATTCTTCTGATTTCTTCAAATTCTTTGATCCTGCCTGCAGTTCTTCAAATTTTTCTTTAAAATATCCTTTTTCAAAATTCTTTTATGATAAATTAAATTTTTGTCAGGATATGTCCCTTTCAAAATTACGTATTTGTTCATTCTTTTTCAGAAAAACAATGTGGTTGTCACAAATTTTTGGGTGACAACCCAATCCCTCGTAATGGGATATTTTCATTATTAGACTTCGATTTCCTTCTTTATCATATTTTCCTCCAAAATTTTTCTAAATATCCCATTCTTACCTTCAGAGAGGACATTGACATTTCATCATGGTTCGGGCAAGGACTGGAAAGGAAACAGTGCCCCAGCAAAGCGACAGTGAAGGAGAGGAAATGAACTCCATCAGGTCATCCAAGCAGCAGGGCCAAGAAGCAGAAAGCAATATTGATTCAGCTACATACAAGTTGTTTCGGAAAGTGATGGCCAAAATGATGTCTGAACAGGCCGAGGAAAACCCTGAGAAAATATCTTCTAAAAGCAAAGCCAAGGGAAAAGTCAGCAAGAAGCAAGTTCAGTGTGACAGCACTTCAGAGTCGGCAGAGGAGGACTCAGAGGAAGAGGAGCCAACATATTTTCACAATCCCTTGTATCGACCCAAGAAAGTCAATGAGGGGCACCAGTCAGCAAACAAAGCCAAAGGTCAGATCCCAGCAGAAGATCTGATGCAGGAGCAAATGAGAGAAATGACTCGTGCGATCAAAGACTTACAAACCCAAGACAAAGGCAAAAAGGTCTACACCGGCGCAGATTTTTATGACGGCCTAGAAGGAGATGACAACTGGGAAGATCTTCCTCGTAAATTCATAAAATTTGATGGGACCGGCAACCCCAAGGCTCATCTGGCCACATTTTTCGCCGAGTGCAACCGATTCAGAAAGAACAATAGGGCTTTATTCCTATGCTTTCCTCGCAGTTTGGAGGGAGTTGCAGCAAGATGGTATGCCGATCACATCAACCCGATTGAACTGCGAGAATTTGACAAAGTCATCAACTTGTTCATTGAAAGGTTTCTCTTCAATACTGAGGCTTCGCCTACCCTCAACCATCTTTTCAACCTAAAGCAGAATGACAATGAGAGGGCAAAGGATTTCATTCATAGATGGAGATCTACTTGCAACCGGATGAAAGATCCGATATCAGAAGGGCATGCACTCTCAATAATTTTGAACAATTTTTCTCAACCTCTGAAGGGTCTGATCTCCACTTCTCCGTCTAAATCCTTCATCAAGTTAATAGAGCGAGTCGAATGGCTCGAAATGGGATTAGAGAATGGAACCTATCATGGCATCACCTTGACAGGAGGCAGTCAGGATGTGAAAAAGAAAAACAACTTTACCTTTTCTACCAGTTCCTCCAACAACAATGGAAAAAACAAAAGAGGTGGCAGAAAGAACCACACTGGCGGGTCAGGCAGAGATGACTGTTCCAGTCAAAAGAGTGGGATCAGCAGGCAGAATGGCAGCCCTCCCTCGAGCATCCAGTTAGAGTCTAAGCCTCAAGGAAAGCCGAAGCATGACGGTTGGGAATATGACCGCGAGTTTACCCCCTTAGAGCAAACACTTGAGGAAGTTCTTGAGTATATGACAACAAAAGAGATGGTTAAACTCCCCAAGGTGGCAAATCCTCCTGTGACTATGGGAAGATTCATAGATCAGTTCTGCAAATTCCATTGGGCGATGGGGCACGACATCGAGCACTGCTTTGTTTTCAAAAACATCTTCCAAGACTGCATTGATAAACATCTGCTAGTGGAAGATCGAAAAGAAGAGTAGCTATCCGTCCTGGCTTAGCTTCCTGAACCATGTCAATGTTTCTTTTTCTGCTTTCTCTCTTTTTTAGTCACCTAATAGGGACAACTCAGTCCCAGTCTTTTGTGACCTTTGGTCAACATGCTTGTAAATATTTCAGTCGTTGTTGTTAATGTTTTCCTATCAATGAAAATGTCAAAATTTTCTTCATACCTGTTGATATCAAATACTTCTATCTTTTGTCACGATGGGGCATTTATTTTTAGAAAAACTTGTATTTCTCATATTCTTTTTAAATTAAGGGACAATCCTAAAAACATCATCATGAGAGAAATGATATTACCTATGAGGATTTTCGAAATCATAAAAAACTTGAGAATTTCTGCAAAAAACTTCTTCATGATCACCGAAAATTCAATATTTTGATCAAATATTTTTCAAAGTAAACTATTACATTGATTTTTCTTAAAATGGGTTTTTCAAAACCATTATCTTCAAAATTAACCCTCATGATGATCTCTCATGATGATTCCTTTTAAAAAGGATCGGATCTCACACTGATCGTTCTTCTTACAAATGAATTTTCTTCCCAAAATGATTTCTCATTTATCTTTTAAATAATAAACCTTTTTCCTTTCAAAGATCCCATATGTAGGCAGGATCAGAAAAACTCCTTTTCCTCTTAAATCTTATAAATTTTCAGTTAAATTTAATATTTATATCAGTTTCATTCATTTTATTCATATTTTTATCAAGTTTATATCGATTTTATCAAGTTTTATCAAGTTTAGCAATATTTCCTCAATTCTATTAAAAAAATTCTATTCTTTACCCTTTCAGGTTAAGGGATAAACCTGATGCCTCTTTCCCATGAGGTATTTCCTTTATTCTATTCCCGCTCAGGTTAAGGGATAAACCTGACCCTCATTGTCCGAGGTGTTCCCATTCAGGATAAGGGAAAATCCTGAAACCTCTCGTAGGAGCAATAATGCTACCTACGAAAATTCTTTTGTAAATACAAGTTTTGTCAACCTTTATTGATTTTCTAAATTTATATCAATTTCTCTTCACCTTCTTAAATTCTATTTCTTTTTCCCATTCAGGATAAGGGAAAATCCTGAAACCTCTCGTAGGAGCAATAATGCTACCTACGAAAATTCTTTTGTAAATACAAGTTTTGTCAACCTTTATTGATTTTCTAAATTTATATCAATTTCTCTTCACCTTCTTAAATTCTATTTCTTTTTCCCATTCAGGATAAGGGAAAATCCTGAAACCCCTCGTAGGAGCAATAACGCTACCTATGAGAATTCTTTTGTAAATACACGTTTTGCCAATCTTTATTGATTCTTTGTAGATTTATATCAATTTTCCTTTATTAAATTTTCTTAAATTTTATTCTTTTTTCCACTCAGGATAAGGGATGATCCTGAGACCTCTCGTAGGGGCAATGATGTTACCTATGAGAATTCTTTTTGCAAATACAAGTCTCATCAAATTGATTTTCTAAATTTCTTTTCTTAAATTCTATTCTTTGCCCTTTCAGGTTAAGGGATAAACCTGAACCTCGACATTCGAGGTATTCTTTTTCCAGGATAAGGGATAATCCTGAGATCACTCATAAGAGCAACAAATGCTACTTGTGAGAATTCTTTTACAAAGTAAATAAATTTCCTCAAAATTTTCTCCATTTTTTATCAAATATTTCATCAAATTTTATTTTTCTTTTATCTGTTTAAATTTTATTCTTTTTCTCGTTCAGGACAAGGGGTTAATCCTGAAAATTGGACCCCATACAGCCGAATGTGCTGGTCCATCTAAATCCTAAATCTTAAATCATAAATCTTGTCATATCTCTTTTAAATTCAAGTCTCAAAGTATATCCTCCAACATCTCTTTCCCTTTCAGGTTAAAGGATAAACCTGAATCATTGTCTATTATATCCTGAATTCTCACCAAATGTCTATCAATTCATCAAATGTCTTTTATTATCAAGCCTTCGGGTTACAATTTCATCAAATATCCATCAAAATCCTGCTTTCGAGCTGGTCGGTCAAACAAATCCTGCTTTCGAGCTGGTCGGTCAAACAAATCCTGCTTTCGAGCTGGTCGGTCAATCAAAATCCTGCTTTCGAGCTGGTCGGTCAATCAAAATCCTGCTTTCGAGCTGGTCGGTCAAACAAATCCTGCTTTCGAGCTGGTACTTCCAACAAATCCTGCTTTCGAGCTGGTCGGTCAATCAAAATCCTGCTTTCGAGCTGGTCGGTCAAACAAATCCTGCTTTCGAGCTGGTCGGTCAATCAAAATCCTGCTTTCGAGCTGGTACTTCCAAAAAATCCTGCTTTCGAGCTGGTCGGGAAAACAAATCCTGCTTTCGAGCTGATACTTCCAAAAAATCCTGCTTTCGAGCTGGTACTTCCAAAAAATCCGGCTTTCGAGCTGGTCGGGCAAACAAATCCTGCTTTCGAGCTGGTCGGTCAAACAAATCCTGCTTTCGAGCTGGTCGGGCAAACAAATCCTGCTTTCGAGCTGGTCGGTCAATCAAATCCTGCTTTCGAGCTGGTACTTCCAGAAAATCCTTCTTTCAAGCAGGTCGGGCAAACAAATCCTGCTTTCGAGCTGGTCGGTCAAACAAATCCTCCTTTCGAGCTGGTCGATCAATCAAAATCCTGCTTTCGAGCTGGTCGGTCAAACAAATCCTGCTTTCGAGCTGGTCGGTCAATCAAATCCTGCTTTCGAGCTGGTACTTCCAAAAAATCCTGCTTTCGAGCTGGTCGGGCAAACAAATCCTGCTTTCGAGCTGGTACTTCCAAAAAATCCTGCTTTCGAGCTGGTACTTCCAACAAATCCTGCTTTCGAGCTGGTCGGTCAAACAAATCCTGCTTTCGAGCTGGTACTTCCAACAAATCCTGCTTTCGAGCTGGTACTTCCAACAAATCCTGCTTTCGAGCTGGTCGTTAAATCAAAATCCTGCTTTCGAGCTGGTCGGTCAAACAAATCCTGCTTTCGAGCTGGTCGGTCAATCAAATCCTGCTTTCGAGCTGGTACTTCCAAAAAATCCTGCTTTCGAGCTGGTCGGGCAAACAAATCCTGCTTTCGAGCTGGTACTTCCAAAAAATCCTACTTTCGAGCTGGTACTTTCAAAAAATCCTGCTTTCGAGCTGGTCGGGCAAACAAATCCTGCTTTCGAGCTGGTCGGTCAAACAAATCCTGCTTTCGAGCTGGTCGGGCAAACGAATCCTGCTTTCGAGCTGGTCGGTCAATCAAATCCTGCTTTCGAGCTGGTACTTCCAGAAAATCCTGCTTTCGAGCTGGTCGGGCAAACAAATCCTGCTTTCGAGCTGGTCGGTCAAACAAATCCTGCTTTCGAGCTGGTCGGGCAAACGAATCCTGCTTTCGAGCTGGTCGGTCAATCAAATCCTATTTCCGAGCTGGTACTTCCAAAAAAAAAAACCCGCTTTCAAGCTGGTCGGTCAAAACAAAAATCTAAATATTCCTTCCCAAGTTTCAGCTTAAGGTCGCATCAAAATCTATATTGAGTAAATATTTCACATAGAAGTCATGAAAACTTTGCCAATTTGCTAAAAATATTTGTTGATTCCAATATTCTGACTACACCAAAAGAATCACTTCTGATTACCTCTAGTATTTCTTTCCAAAAGGGTGAAACCTTTTGTGGAAAAGAGGTAAAATTCAAATCTTTTCCCTGTTGATCAACCAAAAGGATGAAAGAAATATCCTCGGTGTGATTAGCGAAATAAATATTCAATGACGTTGAAAAGCCGGAAGCAAATTGATATTGATCATAGTTATGACGCATGTTTTAAAATGACTTTCTGGCAATTAGGCAGTGGAAATATCCTGAGCGATAAAAGAACTCACTTAATCCATATCTTCTCATTTCTAAAGTTGCGATCAAATATCTGCAAAAGGGATCTCTCAATTGTCGTCAAGATGAAGGCGAATTAAGCGAGTAGACCCCCGGGGCCAAAGAAGATTTGAAACATCTCCAAGATGACGGAGTTTGTGACGGATCCTTCCAGGGAAAGTTTGGATCACCGTCAAGATGAAGGCGGATGTGATGGACCTACCGACAAACCCTAAATGATATTTGATTTCTGCTATCACCTAAAGACCTTTTGAGCCACCATCATATATAATCCCTGAGAAAAAGAAGGATCAGAACATCTCCGAGTTGAAGGAGTTTGTGACGTACCCTTCCCTGGAAAAAAGAGAAAAGTCAGGAACATCCAAAATGAAGGATGATGTAAAATGCCCGGAAAACTCAATGACTCAAAAAGAGTGCAAGAAGATCATCATGAGAAAACACTCAGATATCAAACTGCCTAAATTGCCAGAAATCATCTTTTCTTATGCAAAATATCTTTTATCAATGTCTTTTCACTACCTGCTTTTATGAAATTGAGAATATTTCTTCTCTTCTTATATCAAAGGAAATGGATAGCTTCCTTGAAGAAAATCATCAGCGCTAAAATTTTGAATTTGACTCTTAAAACCAAGAAGTTAACCTCGTTGGAGGAAATACTCTAGGTAAAAGAGGGGATATCTTTGCACACATATGCACATTTTCAAGCGTTGAAGTCAACTATAAATTTATCTTATTGACAAAATTTTCTAGATATTCTAAGAAAGAAATAAATATTCAATATCCGTTTTGATGCAACCTAGCGTTGTTTTCCAGAAGAGTTACCCCATTCAGTTGAAGTATCTCTCTTGTCCCATCACGGTTTCAAGAAATCCGTATGGTCGTTCCCGCTCAGGTTAAGGGTCAAAACCTGTACTCCCTGCGAGAGGTCATTAAATTCAAAAGCTGATTTAGTCTCAGCAATGAGACGTCCAAGTTCATCCCTTTTTCAAAGCTTTAGGAAACCCCATCTCCTTCCTCCTTTCGCAAACCCCTTTCGGATTTGTTCGTCCAAACTCCGAAGGTCCTATCATGGTCTCTTCACTCGAGGATTCCATATGGTCGCCCCCTTCAGGTTAAGGGTTAAGCCTGAACCTCGTGCATCGAGGTACCATCCTTTTTCAGGTTTGGGTTAAACCTGAGTCTCGTTTCGACGAGGTGTTTTCTTCAAGTCCCATCACGGTCCTTCCCATTGAGGAATCCATGATTTGTATATCCATCCAGGACAGGATCCCATTTGAGCTTCATCTCACGAGACATTCTCTCATAAATATCCCATCAAGATCCTCGCATATTTCCTTTCCCCATTCAGGTTATCTTGATATATCTTTGTCCCATCCAGGTTAAGGGCTAAGCCTGAGTCATTCCAAAAAGTTGATCTCACCTCATTTATGAGACTTGATCGAAACCATTTCATCATTTCGGGATCTTCACCCGAAGTCCCATCACGATTTCCTCATCTCTATCATTCAGTCATATCATGGTCGAGGATTTCGCTCCCCCAAGCCATTCAGGATAAGGTATTAAGCCTGAAACCATGTCTATCAAAATAATTCTTCCACACCCAGTTCAGATCTGCTGACTGGGGCATTTTTTTAAAAATTTGGAGTGTTATCTTTGCCACTAAGCTCGGCTTTCAACCGGCTTAGTAGCAAAGAGGGGCATCTGTGAACACCACAAATTTTTCAAAATCTTTTAAATATTCCATTTTTGCCCCTAAATTCATTTTTTAAGCAAATGAGTCATTTCAAATCTAAATTTCAGTTCATTTCTCTAGTTTTATTGAAATTAAATTCATTTCATATGTTTAAATTGATTTTGGATCTGGATCCATTGTCCAGATTCAAATCTGAATCTTCTTGTTCAAATTTTAAATTAAAAATTATAGAAAATACCAAAAATAGCCTTTAAATAGCTCGGATAGTCCATTCGACATCCGTTTGGATCCATCACATTGAATTTCTCGATTCAAGTGTTAAAACTCGAACATTTTCTCAAAACTTGGGTCCAGACCCACTCTTCTGAAGAAATTTCCCCGAAATGGTCGCAAATTCTCAGAAAAATACTTCTTGTAAATATTTCTCACAAAAAAACAAAAAATTAGTGTTTAAAACTTAGTTTTCATAAAATCTTAGTTTTTCTATTACAAAAATACAAAAAATGGAAAATATAAATAGAAAAGAAACAAAAAAATATATATATATATATATAGTTTTTGAAAACCCCTTTTTAAAAAACCATTCTTTTTGCCAAATAAAGCCTTTTGAAAACACCTTTTTGCAAAAAGATCGCTAAAAACCCCTCTTGGTAAAAACTTGAAAGTAAAAGGGGGTATATTGCAAAATCCTCTTTTAGGGTTTTTCATAAAAGAGGAACAACGCCTCTCTCTCCGCCCTTTTTCTCGAAAGTTCTCACTCGTCTTCCCCCTTCAGAAGGATCCTCCCCCAAAAAACCCTCCATGGCCAATCCCATGTGCGCCCTCTTTCCACCGAACCCTCCAGAGGATTCACTCAAGCCCTCCATCACCTGGATCCCCCCTAAGCCCTCCATCGCCAACCGAATCACCTTCTCGGTTCTTCCCTCTTCCCCTATTTAACAAACCCTATTGTTCCTCCAAAGGGACCGCTTCTTCACCTCCCCATTGGCATCTTCTTCTTCAATCCACCCGTTATCACCCCACCATTGTCTCTCTGTTACTTCTTCTCCCCTCTTCCTCCTTCTCTCCCTGAGGGCTTCCCCTTTGAACCACTGCTCATCCCCGACTCCCTCCAGGTTCGCCCATTGCTCTCGCATACCCATCGATTTCATCCATCTTACAGCAGCTTCTACCCTTGGCCCAACATTCCTTCATCAAGTTTCCTCTCCTTCTCTCTTCGTTGGAAAAGATTTTCAGAAGAAAAGCAAAAGGGAAGCTCTCTCCATCTCCAAGATATCCTGCGAGATCAATGTAAGAGTTTCTTCTCTTTTCACTTTTTGTTTTCTAATCTCCTCCTGATTCTCTTTTTAATCTTATTTCCTTGACGCACCATAGATTGTGTTGTGCTGCTGGTAGCAATTTCAACACAATCCCGTGCAACAATAACGGAATGGAATCGTTCCAACATCACCTTAGATTCATATATATACATATATATATATAATTTTTTTCTTTTCCACCTTCTCCGATTACATTTTTTTTTTTTAATTTTTCAGTAGTACATTCCATTGGCTTCTGTTCGTAGCATTTCATTCATCCTAATATCTGTCTTACGCATTTATTCTTCTGCTTTAATGCAAGATGCTTTGCATCTCGATTTTTTTTTATTGTGCATGCTTTCTAATTTCTCTTGCAAATTATGTTATTTCTATCATTTTGTTAATGATGTTCTGCCATTTCTAAGGAGTTTTGCATCTCATGCACATCACATTCCCTCTATCCCCATTCCATTTGATTGTGATTCATTGACATTTATGTCTTCCCTCTTGATCTTTGTGCTGCAGCAATGAATCCAATCTGCTATAAGGATCCATTTGCCATGGAATCTTGTAAACTCTGCGTAATTTACATATCATAGACTATCTGTATATTGCGTTTGTTCTTTGCATATCAGTTATTTGTACAAATATGTTGGAGTCTGCATCCACCCTTGGAGAAAGAAACATCACGCGCCCTGTTAGAAGGTTTTGCTGTAAAAAAAAAAAAAGAAGCAAATGGTTAATGACCGTTGATCAAAAAGGGGCTTGATTCATTCCAGCAATGCCCAATAATGTGATCACCCATTGTCTGATCAATATTGATTGGATCAAAATCCTTTTGGCAAAAGGAAAGGAACACAATCTGGAAATACATAAATCTGGGATGCCAAGACTGAGTGAAGGCCTTCCAGTAGAGGTTATGATTAACATTTTATATTGGATATACCTAAAGATACGAAAGTGGGGTATGCCTCTCAACCAATCTCCTTTTATCAGTATATTAATACCAATTTTGGTTGTGAGAATGTTAAGCTAAATCCATGGGGTATAGATTTTAATTTGACCTTAAAATAACCCTTGTTGGTATATATTTGAAACGTGAGGCACACTTAAACTGAAAATTTTGCTGAAGCAACAAATATAGTTCATCTTCTTATCAAGATCGACAAGCCTGCTACTTGCCTATGAGGATAATGCTTGAAACTGGGCCTTCCGTTCCTCGATGGGAGGAATTAAGATGGTGGATCTCCTGCTGTTTTCCTCTGTTCCAGGGACAAAATCTCCCAAAGATAAAAAGATAAAAGGGTTTGGTCATACCATCTCGCTATCAGCTTATGCATCATGGGGTCTTGATGATAGTCCAGAAAATCACCAAATTTCTTTTATTTGGTTTGCAAGATTTTTAGATGACAATTGAGAATTTACATTGGTTGGTTTTTTTTTCTGTTTTACAGGAAAAATTGAATATAAATCCATTTAATGGTGAGAGCTTTAGTTACATTATCTTGTAAATAAGAGAAATTTTTTTTAAGCGTTGATTTGATTGGGCATGAATCAGCTTGAAGATATGACTTCCTGGAGGCCTGTTTGCATCTGTTATATCTGCAATATGGCTCCATCTGCTACACTCCAGTATGCTTCCAACATATACTGTTGTGGAGTAAAAATTTTTTTACTGTTGATACAGAGTCTATAACAGAAATGATTAGTTCCCGGTTAGCTTTGCATAGCTATACAACTGCTGACATAGAATCCAGCGATGGCAATGTTTGAGTCAAGGTACAAAGAGGAATCATCAATTGCCAAATCATTGCATATATCTCAATTCAGGAGGTTATTTTTTTAGAAGGGTCGTACTGCGGTATCATCAACAAAGATGAAAGAGTTGGTGGAAATTATTGAAGGAGATCATCACTAATGCTCGTAATTGATGGTGCCAACCTTGTTTGTATAATGGCCAGTGATCCGGAAAATGTGCTTTTAATTTAGCAATTTTTAATTGCCTATTACTAACATCTTTTGTCTTGGATCATTATTTTTATATCTCCTGTTTACAATAGCATATGCTCTCTCTCTCTCTCTATCTCTTCAAGCCTCCCTGGTGAGTATATGATTCAATACATTTGGAAACTGTTAATTTGGGAATATACTAGATACTGACTTGGCTACTTGTTTCTTTGCAGGAGTATTTGATTACTCTCAGATATTGCGCATTTATCAGTTAAGTATCTAAGGTCGCCCTTGAAAATTTAATTTAATTTTTTTTTTCTCTTTTGCTATAAGATGTTGAGTTTCGGTAGTCTCATCCTTCTTTCTTTCTGTGCACAAATGACTCTCCATACACAGCTAGGAAATTGTGTTTGCCCTTAACAGGTGTTACTTAGAGTATGACAATTAACCTAGTATTTTCTGAATGATACCTGAAAGATGATGTTCCACATAAGGATACAAATTTGATGACAACTTTGCCACAAATTTGCTCAGGACTAGTTGGTCAGTACCTCAAAACTAGCCTAAACCATGTTCGGGTCACTAATAAATTCAGGCACTTTAAAGATAATAGTCATTAGTATGTTGAATAAGGAAGGTATATAGGCGTGTTGGTCCAAAGCATTATCAGTATGCATAGACCTAAGGTCAGATCACTATTTGACTGCAAGAGGAAACTTTTTTTTTTTTTTTTAGTGATGGTGCTGTAAATCAGTGACTGACTATACAAATCGCATACAATTTTGCTTTCAATAAAACATCTTTTTCCATATTGAGCTAACTCATTTCTTTGCAGGGAAGTCGTGGAAAACTTATACTGTTTTCTTAGACTAGAGATGTCATTATTTCAAATTTCAAGGATTGTAACAACTTAGATATAAATAGGAAATTCAAATTTCCAGCTTTTAGATAGAATGAATGAGCATCGTAAATATCATGGAATTCTTATTCTTCATGCATTTTTCCTTTATTTCTCAAAATCTCACAATGGTGAAACACGAATGGCACGTGCACCATTTCGTAAGAGGTAAATTAATCCTAAGTTGATGATCCATATCAATGTCCATAGTCAGGGTGTGGACAAAACTTGAGATTTTTATCTTTTACGAAATAACACTGGATCCACACTGGATCCGTTTTCAAAATTCATCATATTTCCTCAAATATTTTCTTCTTTTATCAGAATTTAACTTAAAATTAATTCAAGATACATACCAATGGCCATAGTCAGGGTATATTGAGAGTTAATTTCATTTTAAATTCTATAAAAGCACCAAATGTATTTCATTCTTCACCTGAATTTAAATATAGATTATTACATAATACATTCAATGACCATAGTCAAGGATGTATTATATTTTCAATCTTATTTTAATTCATCTAAAGAATGGAATAGCTTTTTCAAAAATCCAATTTCAAACTCTTTTCATTCATCACTTAGGATAGAACTGCATCATATTTTCCAAATTCCTTTTTCAAAACTCCAAGTGATGTAAATATCTTCTTCAATCAATCTTCAATTCTTGTAAAATCCTATTCATCTTTTCATTTTCAATTCTATTTCAT
Organism: Nuphar pumila; assembly: GCF_984573655.1. Classification (NCBI taxonomy): domain Eukaryota; kingdom Viridiplantae; phylum Streptophyta; class Magnoliopsida; order Nymphaeales; family Nymphaeaceae; genus Nuphar; species Nuphar pumila. The sequence continues at coordinate 48,683,395 of NC_143265.1, read as the reverse complement.
TTTCCATCTCAAAGTCCAAATTTAACTTTGAGATTTCAAATTCATTTCATATTCAAATTTTCCAATTCAAATTCATTTTTAAAAAGTTCAATTTGATTTTGAAATTCCAAATTTAATTTATATTCAAAACTCCAATCAGATTTCAAAGTTCAATTTGACTTTGAAATTTCAAGTTCATATTCAAAATTTCCAATTCACAACAGAATTCAAGTCCAATTCGACTTTGAAATTCATTTGTATATTCAAGATTCAAATTCTAAATTTCATTTTTCAAGTTCAAATTCTTAATTCATCTTCTGAATTTAACAAACTCCAAATCCATTTTAGGATCCAGGATTCAAACTCATATTGGATCTCAGACTTCAGATCCAATTCCTCTTTAGGATCCAGGATTCAACACTCATATTGGATCTCAGACTTCAGATCCAATTCCTCTTTAGGATCCAGAGTCCAATTCCACTTTTGGATCTCATACTTCAGATCCGATTCTCCTTTAGGATCCAGAACCCAATTCTATATTTGGATCTCAGACTTCAGATCCAAATCCATCTTAGGATCTAGAACCCAATTTTATATCGGATCTCAGATTTCAGATTTTAAATCCATCTTTAGATCCAATTCCATTCCCAATTCTAGATTTCAAATCCAATTCCATTTTCAGATCTCATCTGAACTCCCTAAATCCATTTCTATTCTTAAATACCATTTGATTATCTCAGATACATTCCAAACTTAAAAATACAAATTCAATTTCATCTCAAGTATTCATTTCCTTTTCTAAATTCAAATCCAAATTCAAAGTCGATTTTGACTTTGAAACTTCATTTCCTTTCATTTCAAAGCTTCAAGTCATTCTTTCTCATTTATTTTCCCTACTCTGATTTACTTCAAAGACTTAGAACTTCTCTGATCTATCTAAAGTTCTAAGTTAAATTCAAACATTTCTTCATTCTCTTACCAAGTTCATCTCAGAATACTTGGAAATTTCCAAAAACATTCTTTTCCAAAGAGCATACATTCTTGCATTGCACAAGCATGACTCTTTGTGCATTTAGAGTTAGATTAAGTTCTTAGATTATATTTAGGCAAAGCAAAAGGCACAGATTTGATCCTTGGTTCGATTACCCCTGATAAAGGCGCCAGGAACGGTCGAACCTCGTACTGACGAGCGAATCCCGTCTCTCCATTTTTCCCGCAAATTTTCAAAAACGGAGGCGAGTTATTTGCTAAATTTTTTTAAATCAAGGTCAAGTGAAACCGCGCAAAATAATTCATCTTCTCTTTCTCTTTCTTTCTTTTCTCTTCTCTCTTTTTTTTTTTTTTCTTTTATTCTTCTCCCTTCAAAAAGGAGGAAAATAGAGGTTGGAAAAGGAAAAGAGAAGGAAGAGAGAGAAACCAACGAGAGAGGAAAAATTTTGCGATGATCACAGTGAGGTTCAGGCTTCACCCTTATCCTGAGAGGGACGACTATACAGAATCTTTGAGTGAAGAAACCGAGATGGGACAACAAAAACATCGCCGAAGCGAGATTCAGGTTTAATCCTTGACCTGAGTGGGAGATGATGCGGAATCTTCGAATGGAGAAACCGTGATGGGACTAGAAAGGATATCTAGTCGGAAATGGGACTCAGGTTTAACCCTAACCTGAACGGAAAGTACCTCGTGAAGTGAGGTTCAGGCTTAATCCTTAACCTGAAAGGGACGATCATACAGAATCCTCAGATGAAGAAACCATGATGGGACCTTCAGAATTTGGACAAACAAATCCGGAAGGGGTTTGCAAGAAGAGAAAAACAAGGGATTCCCTAAAGCTTGAAAAGGGGATGATCTTGGGCGCCTCATTGCTGAGACTAAAATCAGCTTTCTAAAACAGACGACCTCTCGCAGAAGGTTTTGGGTTACACCTCGAGGAGCGAGGTGACAGGTTTAATCCTTAGCCTGAATGGATACAGAATCCTCGAGGAGCGAGAAAAACTGTGATGGACCTCTAGACTTTGCACAACAAGTCCAAGAGGGGTTTTTGCAAAAGGATGAAAATGGGGGTCCCTAAAGCTTGAAAAGGGGTTGTTCTTGGGCGCCTCATTGCTGAGACTAAAAATAGCTTTTGACAATAACAGATCTTTTGCAAAAAGTTCAGGTTTAACCCTTATCCTGAGCGGGAATTGTCCATGGCGGGACAGTGGGGAACACAGGGAAGTGTGCAGATCTGAGAGCGCTCAGATCAGACAGAAGGAAAGGACTTTTCAGTCCTAAGGAGGGATGACGTCAGGATACGTCAAAACGATCTTCAAGTTCACACTTCATGTTGGGATAACTAGAAAACATTGCCAATAAGATGCCAAAAATTGTAGTTGATTCAGAATGATTGAATTGTGCTCATGTGTGAAAATATCACCTCTTTCTACCTAGAGTATTAGCTTCAATTAGGCTAACTCTGTAGAATTTGAGATCTAAAATTCAAATTTGTTGCTGTTGAGTTTCTTTAAGGAAGATATTAATTTCCTTGACATGAAAAGAGAGGAAAACATTCTTAGCTTCATAAAAGCAATTAAGTGAAAAGACATTGACAAAGAATTTCACATAGATAAAAGATGATTCTTGACAGTTTCGGGCAGTTTGATATCCTGGGCATTTCCCATGATGATCTGTTTGCACTCTTTTTGAACCATGGATCTTTTCTGGGTTCTTTTACATCCTCCTTCATTTTGGAGATGTCCTGACTTTTCTCTCTTTTTCGAGGAAGGGTACGTCACAAACTCCTTCACCTTGGAGATGTTCCGATCCTTCTTTTTCTTTCTCAGGAATTATGATGTTGGTCCTTGGGTTGAAATCTCTAAATGATAGCATAAATCAAATATCTTTTAGGGTTTGTCGGTAGGTTCATCGCATCCGCCTTCATCTTGACGGTGATCCGAACTTTCCCTGGAAGGATCTGTCACAAACTCCGTCATCGCAAGAGTATTTTCAAATCTTCTTTGGCCCCGGGGGTCGCTTGATATCGAGTCGACACATCCATGACAAAATTCTCCTCTCTTTTTCCCCAAAAAGAGAGACTCAGGCTTAAGCCCTTACCTGAATGGGAAGTTGGAAATACTCCTCTCTTCCCTGAAAGAGGAGGTGTTTGCAAAACAGAACTTTCGAAGAGAAATTAAGTTTTCGTCAAAACTCCCTATCTCTAGGCTTCTCTTATGGAAAGGTGGCCGAAAAACAAAGTTGAAAGTATCACAGAGGAACGAGTCCATCACACTCTCCCTAGAAGAGGGTCCTCTGTGAAGGAGTTGGCCAAAGATGATAAAATGAGGGCTACAAAAGAAACGAGCTTCCGTCGAAGCTCTCCCTAGAAAAAGGGTTCTCTTGTGTAAAGTTGGTTGTTGTTTTGCAAACTGTTCGCGAAGAAAACGAGTCCCTTCAAACTCTCCCTGGAAGAGGGTCCTTGCGAACGAAAAATGGTTGCATGCGAAAAGAACGAGCTCCCTCGAACTCTCCCTGAAGAGGGTCCTTCGCAAGAAAAGATTGATTTTTTATGAAATGATAACCCGAAGGTTGAAATTGAGAGTTTAAGACTTGAAATGATGATGCTTGGTTAGCACAAAGACTGAACCTCGAGGGCTAACTGATTAGTCAGCCAAACACTAGCGCAAGCGCTAGATGTACCAGCACGAGCACTGGATTTCAAAGAGAAAGCCCCAGTACGAGCGCTGGGTTTTTTGAAAAATGCACATCAGTACGAGCACTGGGTTTTTCAAAACGTACACCAGCACGAATACTGGGTTTTTGAAATGCACGCCAGCACGAGTACTGGGTTTTTGAAGTGCACACCAGTACGAGCACCGGATGGTTCAAATAGGAGAATTTGAAAACGAGACCGACATTCAAAGATACTTGAGAATTAAGCGAGAATGATTGCCGGTGTTTCAAGATTATCCCTTATCCTGAAGGGGAAATGATGAGTGATGAGTGAAAACTCGAATTCACAATAACTTGTCCAATACGAGCATTGGATTCAAAGGAATTTCAAGTCGGAACTTGAAACTTCAAAAAGATGAGAATATACAAAAAAAGGAAAATCCGAGTCGGAACCCGGTTTTTAAATATGAGAAAAGGAATGAGAATTGAGTTTGAAAACTCGCATTCCCAAAGCAGTGAATTGTCCAACACGAGCATTGGATTCAAAAGGAAGTTCAGGTCGGAACTTGAGACTTCGAAAATAAGAATACATAAAAAGAGAAATCCGAGTCGGAACCCGGTTTTTTAAATATAAGAGAATGAATGAGAATTGAATTCGGAAACTCGCATTCTCAACATAACAATTTTTCCAACACGAGCATTGGATCCAAAGGGAAGTTCAAGTCGGAACTTGAGACTTCAGAAATGAGAATATATATAAAAGAAGGAAAATCCGAGTCGGAACGCGGTTTTTAATACAAGAAAGAAAGTGAGAATCGAGTTCGAAAACTCGAATTCTCAAAACAAAGAATTGTCCAACACGAGAGTTGGATTCAAAAGGAAGTTCAAGTCGGAACTTGAAACTTCAAAAATGAGAATATACAAGAAGGAAAATCCGAGTCGGAACCCGGTTTTTTTAAATATAAGAGAATGAATGAGAATTGAATTCGGAAACTCGCATTCTCAACACAATAATTTGTCCAACACGAGCATTGGATCCAAAAGGAAGTTCAAGTCGGAACTTGAGACTTCAGAAATGAGAATATATATGAAAGAAGGAAAATCCGAGTCGGAACCCGGTTTTTAATACAAGAAAGAAAGTGAGAATCGAGTTCGAAAACTCGAATTCTCAAAACAAAGAATTGTCCAACACGAGCGTTGGATTCAAAAGGAAGTTCAAGTCGAAACTTGAAACTTCAAAAATGAGAATTTACAAGAAGGAAAATCCGAGTCGGAACCCGGTTTTTAAAAACACGAAAGAAGGTGAGAATCGGGTTCGAAAACTCGAATTCTCAAAACAAATGAATTGTCCAACACGAGCGTTGGATTCAAAAGGAAGTTCAAGTCGGAACTTGAAACTTCAAAAAAAAGATGAATATGCAAGAAGAAAAATCCGAGTCGGAACCCGTTTTTTTAAATATAAGAGAAGATGAGAATCGGGTTCGAAAACTCGAATTCTCAAAACAAATGAATTGTCCAACACGAGCGTTGGATTCAAAAGGAAGTTCAAGTCGGAACTTGAAACTTCAAAAATGAGAATATACAAGAAGGAAATCTGAGTCGGAACCCGGATGAGAAGGAGATAATTCTTATCCAAGAGTCGGATTTTAGAAGAATTGACAAAATGCATGAATAGGTTCCGACGATTACAAAGATTTATTCAAGATTCTTGACCCAAGATGGTCTGAATTTTGATGACTTCAGGATTTTCCCTTATCCTGGAGGAGAATGAATAAAAGATTAATATGAATTGAAGAGTTTATGGGAAGTAGTTCAGGTTTTAACCCTTAACCTGAAAGGGATGCAAAATAAAAGATCGATAAAATTTTAAAAGTTTGATAAAAACTTGACAAAATGATAAAATGGATAACAAATCGATGAAAATTCAATTAAATCAGAAAATGAAATAGATGTAATTTAAAAATAGATCAACTGGAAGATTGACAAGTTTTCAGAAAGAGAGTTCGCCTAATCCTGCCTGCATATGACGAAGGAAGATATATATAGATCAAAAATAAAAATGCCCCAGTATCAGGGAGAAGACATGAGAATTTAATAGAAAAATTGTCGCTTTATTGAGAGAGATTCTTTTGAAGAGTACAAAAGGCTAGGAATTTAAGTGTAAAATCTCTTCAAATGTAAAGCATTAATAGGATCTGGCAATTCTGCTCCATCTGCATTGATCAGACGATAGGAATTACGGGGCAATGCTTCCTTAACCACATAAGGGCCTTCCCAATTGGGTGACCACTTGCCCTTCGGCCGATGCTTGAGATGAGTTGTCGATCTGAGCACAAGATCATTGACTCGAAATCTTCTCTCAATAACTGATTTGGCGTAGTGCCTAGCTATCCTCTGACGATAGGCCTGAGCATGCTCTACTGCCTTGAGTCTTTTCTCGTCTAGTAGATCAAGTTGTACCAATCTCTGCTGCTGATACTTATCAAGCGGAAGTTCAATGAGTGACGCAAACTTGAGTGCGGGCTTCTGAACATGTAGAGGTAACACCACCTCCGTCCCATAAACAAGCTCTGAAGGCGTAGCATTGGTTGGGGTTCGAATGGTGGTTCGGTATGCCCAAAGTGCGTCGTGCATCTTCTCGTGCCAATCACGGCCTGTTTCCACTGTTCTTTCCAGAATGCGGATCAAAATCTTGTTGGTGGCCTCTGCCTGACCGTTCCCTTGGGGATAGTAAGGAGCTGAGAAGTGGTGATGAATCCCGAACTTCGAGCAGAAGGTCTTCATCTTCTCATTGTTGAAATGGCTGCCATTATCTGACACAATATCATGTGGGACGCCGAAGCGACAGAGAAGATTTCTGTGAATAAATGAAACCACATGCCGGCCTTCTACTGTTCGCAGAGTTACAACCTCGACCCATTTGGTGAAGTATTCCGTAGCCGCGAGAAAGTATTTGTGGCCATTAGATGCAGAAGGAGTGATTGGACCCACCACGTCGAAGGCCCACATTGAAAAGGGCCAAGGAGAGACCACTGACTGCAAGTATGCAGCTGGCGCATGAATGGAAGGCGCGTGCATCTGACATTTGACGCACTTCCTTACAATCGATGGCAATCTTGCTGCATGGTTTTCCAGTAATATCCTGCGCGGATAATCTGCTTGACGAGTGTTTGGTAGCCGACGTGGCCACCACAAATTCCTTCGTGTGCCTCTTGGATAACTTCCATGGCTTCGTCTTTGTCTAAGCATTTGGCATACTCAGAACTAAACCCACGACGGTAGAGAGTATTGGCAAGGATGAAATAGCGAACTGACATACGTTGAATTGCACGTTGTTCCCTTCTTGGCATGCCTGGTGGGAATTCTCCAGTTTCGATAAAGCTTTTGATGTCTTGGTACCAAGGTTTTTCTTTCTGAGCGGCCTGGTTCACTTGCTCAATTGAAATGTAGGCAGGTTGATCAAGTCTGCCGATCTCGAAGGAACGACAGGATTCACTGTCTTTGAAAGACAAAATAGAGCCTAAGCAGGCTAAGCCATTGGCTATGTGATTGTATTCCCTCTTGACATGATTGAGCTGAAATTCTTCAAAGTTGCCTATGAGAGTCAAAGCGATCTTCTGATAGGGAATCAGCTTCGAGTCTTTTACTTGTCATTCTACATTAACTTGGTTAACAACAAGCAAGGAATCGCCAAAGGCATGTACTCTCTTGACATCAAAGTCTTGCAGAATCTTGAGGCCTTGTATTAGAGCTTCATACTCAGCCATGTTGTGAGTACATTGGAAGTTGAGCTTGAGGAAATAAGGGAGCATCTCCTTTTCAGGAGTGATCAACAAGATCCCAATCCCTATGCCAGACATATTTCTGGCTCCATCAAAGAATAGAGTCCAAACTGGAGATTCCTGAATACTGCAAATTCGATCATCAGGAAAATCATCTTCCGCTTTGATTTCTTCTGTTAACGGGAAATCTGCCAACTGATCTGCGATAGACTGACTTCTGAGAAACGTACTCCAAATCATACTGCATTAGGAGGACTTGCCATTTCGCAATTCGTCCAGTAAGAAAAGGCTGCTCAAGGATGTATTTGAGAGGATTGAGTCTCGACAGGATCTTGATTTCTGATGCCATTAGATAATGTCTCAGCTTCTGACACATCCACACTAAGGCTAGACATGTCTTCTCCATCTGGGAGTATCTCTTTTCATAATCGATGAAAGTCTTGCTGATGTAGTAGATGGCATGCTCTATCCGGCTGCCTTCCTCATACTGTGCAAGAAATCCGCCACAAGCATTGTGGTTGACAGAAATATATAAGAGCAGCGGCTTTCCAAGTTCGGGTGGCTTCAGAACAGGTGGATTGAGGAGATACTGCTTGATGCGCTCAAATGAGAGTTGGCATTCTGATCCCCATTCAAATTTCACTTCTTTTCTTAGCAAGTGATTGAAGGGCTCGCATCTCATGGCCAAATTTGAGATGAAACGTCGAATAGACTGAATGCGCCCCTGAAGGCTCCTTAATTCTTTGAGATTGGTGGGAGGCGACATGTCAATGATCACCTTCGCTTTGGCAGGATCCACCTCTATGCCTTTCTTGCTGATCATGTAGCCAAGCAGCTTGCCTGACTCTACCCCAAAGACACATTTCTGCGGATTGAGTCGTAATTTGTAGAGGATAAGTCTTTCAAAGACTTGGCCGAGAGCATCGAGATGATCCTCCCCTTCTTTGGATTTGACCAGGATGTCATCCACGTAGGCATCCATGTTTTTGTGCATCTGATCATGAAAGATCACTGCCATAGCTCTCTGATAGGTTGCCCCGGCATTCTTGAGTCCAAATAGCATGACTGTATAGCAAAAAGTACCCCAAGGTGTGGTGAAAGAAGTTTTGGATTGGTCACGAGCGGCCAATTTGATTTGATTGTAGCCCGAGTATCCATCCATGAAGGAGAACATGGCATGGCATGGCCTGCCGTGTTATCGATCAGAGGATCGATGTTGGGGAGTGGATAATCATCTTTCGGGGTTGCCTTGTTCAGATCTCTGAAATCGATGCAGATTCGAACCTTGCCATTCTTTTTGGGGACTGCCACAATGTTCGCCAACCAATCTGGGTATTCGATGGTCCGAATGAACCCTGCTTTTAATAACTCTTCAAGTCCTTCTTTAACTTGTGGTGCCACTCGAGGATCCATTTTTCTGAGTTTCTACTTGATTGGTTTGCAATCCGGCTTCAACATAAGGCGATGCTCGACTAACTTGGAGTCTAAACCTGGCATATCTTCATAAGTCCAAGCGAAGACTTCCTGATACTGTTTGAGGAAGTAGATGAGCCTCTCCTTCTCATCTAAACTTAGACTGGAACCAATTTTGAGGATTCTTGGATCATCTTCTGAACCAATATTGACATCCTCTGTTGGATCTTGAACTAACGGCGATGGTTCATCCTGCTTCTGAATGCTGGCAAACTCTAGCAAATCTTGAATTGTCGAGTCGAATTCTGCCAACTCTTCAATCCGCTTTGTCATTTTGCTGACTTCTGCTCCTGCCTTCGCTTTGCACGCTTTGGCTGGTTTATTTTGAAAAAGGTTGGTATTGATAATGAGCTTTTTGAATGATTTAGGAGCCATGATGCTGGCAATCCTGTAGGTGAAAAGGAGGCCTTTAGAAAGAAAAAGGTAAAATGTTCGAAAAATAGCCTTTTGTACAGAGACAGAGAATGACAACATAGATAAGGATATAAGCAGAGAATTTGTGCACACCAAAATGAACAGAGCAAACAAACTTTTCATTGATTGAGTAAACTTTGATATTTACAAGTAATTGTTTTGAGGGAAAGAAAGAAACTGGGGCGGATCTTGCCCTTACAAGATGATGAAAAGGAAAGAGAACAGAAAACACTGGCATTGTCTTCATTACTGAGCTCCCTTGACGAAGATGGTCTTTCTGCCTGATGACTGACCTGTGAAACCCATACCTGTGCCGGTGACATGCTGAACAGGGATGATCGGCTCCAGGATGCCGTCTTCATCTTTGCCCAGGCCCCTGAAGGGCTGATACCCATGCTTCATCAGAAGATCAAATCCTTTCCTTGATTTTGAGAATTGAGGAAACAGAGGGTGATCTTTAATTGAGGTGTAATCGAGGCATCCTCCTAGCTTGAAGAAGCGAGGTCCCTGCCACTGAACAACTGCAGTGACATTTTCTGTTGGCTGGATCTCTTTCAATTTCAGCATATCCAGACTTTCGCTCAGATTGATCTCGTCGACTTCCCTGATGCTTGGGATGTCGGTAGTGAAAGTAGGACGAGGAATCATCGGCTGCGGGAGTCGTTCTTCCGGATCCTCTCCTAGGACCGTAGTGATCATGCCCCCCTTCAACCACTTGATGCACTGGTGCAGGGTTGATGGGACCGCATTGGCATTGTGGATCCATGTGCGCCCCAGCAACAGATTGTACGTTGGTGGTACATTGACCACATGGAAGAGTACAGTATGCACCGAATAGTTGATGAAGATTTCAAGAAATATCTTCCCCTTGGCTGTCTGCCCATGGTTATCAAAACCGTAGATAGTGATCGGATCTGGGGTGTATTCCTCTTCTTTTAGGCCCAATGCCTTGGCCGTCATCTCTGGACAGATATTGAGGCTGCTACCTCCATCAATGAGCACATGAGGGACTGTCATGCCCCTGGTCCGCACTACTATGTATAGGGCGTTGTTATGAAACGAATGAGGCTTTGGCAAATCCTCATCAGAAAAAGTGATTGGTGCATTCGTCATGGCCTGATTGACGATCTGAGCCATATCTTGCGGGGTCGTGCTAGGCTTGACTTTGATCTTTCTAAGAAGATCTTCTAGCACTTGCTGGTGCTCAGATGAAGCGTGAGTCAGGTCCAAGATAGAGATGTTGGATAATGCAGTAATTGGCTTCTGAACTGACCCTGAAGCCTCTTCTTTCTTTGAAGCTACCTTGAGAAAGCGCTTCGGGATCCTGGGAACTACTTTGGTAATCTCTATTGTTACCTTTGTCGATTTATTGGAAAATTGGGTGGCATCCGCCCTCTTGACGGATGACTGTGCCTGGCGAAGGACTAGGACCTGATGTTGATCCTGAATGTCCTGCCTAGAACACGGTTGGATACTGTCTTGCAAAGAGAATGCTTGCTCTGAGATGACCGAAGCCGAATGTTTAGGGAAAGGTTTGGACAAGACTTCCGGCTGCTGCTCATCCTTGTCCTCAATTAACATGTTTTTGTCAATACAATCTTGAATGATGTTTTTGAGGACAAAACAGTGCTCGGTGTCATGTCCCACCGTCCGATGGAATTTGCAGAATTTGTCCGTCCATTTACCCATAGCGACGGGAGGGTCTGCCACTTTGGGGAGCTTGATCATTCCCTTCGACATCATATATTCTAAGATGTCTTCGCGGGACTGTTCTAAGGCTGAGAACTCCCGATCATAACTCCAACCTTCGTGCTTCGGCTTTTCCGGCTGCTTTGCTTCTGACTGGGGCGCTGGTTGGACGGGTTTAACAAATTTTCCCTTCTAGGCTGCCGAGTTTGTCCTTTCGGCACTGGGATGCCCTGAGTTCTTGTTGCGGCCCTTCTTGTTCTTCTTTCTGCCAGAACCACTGCTGCCCTGATCTGTCAATCCTACGACATAGGCGACATGCGCCTTTTTCTTTTGATCAGGATTTCCTCTGACAAAAGGATATCCTTCATATAGACCATTGTCAAGGCCGGTCTCGAGCCACTCGGCTCTCTCAATTAATTTGATGAATGACTTGGCAGGCGAAGTAGAAATGAGGTTCCTCAACGGCTGGGCAAAGTTATTCAGAATAATCTGCAGGGCGTGCTCCTCCGGGATGGGAACCTTCATTCTGTTACACGTGCTTCTCCACCTGTGGATGAATTCACTGGATTTCTCATTCTCCATCTGTTTTAAATTGTACAGATGATTGAGGGTTGGTGAGGCTACAACATTGAACATGAAACGCTCTATGAATAAATTCACAACTTTATCGAACTCTCTTAGTTCGATAGGATTAATGTGGTCTGCATACCACCTGGCCGCTACCCCTTCTAAGCTGCGAGGAAAGCAGATGAATAACGCCCGATTATCTTTCCTGAAACGGCCGCATTCGGCATAAAAGGTGGCCAAATGAGCCTTGGGGTTGCTAGTTCCGTCGAATTTAATGAACTTTCGAGGGAGATTCTCTAGATTGTCATCCCCGTCCAGACCATGATAGAAGTCTTCACCGAAGTAGGTCTGCTTGCCCTTGCTTTTAGCCTGAATATCCTTGATGGCCCGATTCATTTCTTTCATCTGCTCCTGCATCGGGTCATTAACCGGAATGGGCTTATTGATTGATTCGGGCTCTGCAGTGGTCTTTGCAAACTGCGGTGGAGGATTCTGATAGACGAGCTGCTCTTCCTCTTCCGACTCTTCAACTGATTTTGTTTCCTCAGAAGTGGTGTCGGGCTGTACTTGCTTTCTAACAATCCTGACTGGCTTCTTCACGGCCTTCTTCTTTGGCTTGCTTTTTGGAACAGCTTCTTTCTGACTGGCCTCGGCCTGCTCAGCCATCATTTTGGTCATCATTCTTTTAAACAGATTATACATGGCTGGATCTATATCATCTGCTTGATTCTGATTCTATCCTCTAACTGATTTGGGGGAATCCATCCCTCCGGCCTCACTGTCGCTGTGTTGAGGAACTGTTTCTTTTCCTGCCCTTGTTACGACCATTTTGCCAATGCCAGTGATTTCCTGGTGAGGTGAAAAGAATAATTAGGGTTCGGAGGAAACTTTTGAAAATGTGATTTTTTTTTTTTAAAAAAAAGACATGAGGGAAGGAATTGACAAAATTTTGCAATGATCGCGTCATCCTTTCATGGTGACAAAATGCGCCTTATGATCTAGGCGAGGTCATCTGTCATGACGAGGGATAAAAGAATAGACAAAATGAATCCGTATGAAATAAATTAAGATTCGGCCACAAAAGCTTTTCATCAAAATAAAAGTCTGCATTTTCATTGACAAAATTTAAATACAAAGAGAAGGTGGGCAGACAGTTTGCCACCATTCTCGATATTCTGATGATACATTAGGACCAAGAAATATAGATAAAGGAATAAAGGAGTCCCAAGTGTATTTGGCGACGTGGTATGCTCCAGACCACTGATTTGACCGTAGATCGAACTCTGGCATGCGGCCTATCGGGAAGTGAGTGCTGGCACGAACCTGTCGCTGCGAAAACTGTCTGAGACATCTCTCTGGCTGGTAGTCTACGCAGAAGAAAGGGTCGAGCAGTTTGTAGCGCTTGTCACGAGCATAGGTGTAGCGAGGAATGGTCTCTCTTCTGTCAAAGAAGTCCCAAATGATTTCTTCCTGATGCAGTTTCTCGATCAAAGCTCGGCACTGAATGGCTGACTTTGGTTGCTTGCTGCTGAATCTGAAAGAACTGGCTTTTGACGGTACATGCCGCAGGAACCACGACTGCAAGGCGTACGTGCACCCTTTTACCAGAATGGTCTCTCCGAGGGCAAATCGAGCTAAACCTCTGTAGAGAAAAGCTAGAGCTGCCATGGATACTGAAAGTCGACGGGTCTGCTTGCTCCCCCATCTTCGAAAGAGTTGGGTGACTCTGATATCGATGAAATTCTGACCATCCTGAAAGAATGCCAGCCCTACTGTGCATAGGACCATGGCATGCTGGATTCTTTCTTTCGCTGTCCGAGATAAGGTATCGACTTCTTCATAGGCCCCATATTTGTTGTAGAGTTCGAACAAGTCGATGAACTGATTTCCGCTGATCTCTGTGAGAGGCCAGGATCTGCTCCCTGTAGCTCTGGCCAATGCTTCTCGAACATCTACCCCTTTGACATTGATCAAGAATTGCTGCTCGACCGGATCATCTGGCTGACCAGCTGGTTCTGGCAACCCCATGATGTCACTGAACTTGTCCATTAGCATAGTCATCTCTCCCCATGGAAACCAAAACGTGCAGGTACGCGGATTCCATCGCTCTGCCATAGCTTGAATCAGACTGTCGTTGATGGTTCGCTTGTCAACTGCCGATGCCATCTCCAATCCACAATCATCCAAGTGGTCTGGGAACATACGCGAGAAGGCGGTGAACCAAGAATAGTACCACCGAGGGAAGAAGGTACGGGACTGAATGACCCGATGATCTGGGGTTCCATCCCTTATTTGATAGAAGACATGATCCCAAGGAAAGATAGCATCGGGAGATTCTGATGCCATCGGAGTGATACTGGAGCAAAAGGGAAGAGAGTCAGATAGAATGCAGGACTTACGGATAGACTTTTCGATGAAGGAAAGGGGACAAACATTAATCCTGGAAATTTTGGAAAGAACAGGGGATTTGAAAAAGACTTTCCAGAGTTTTTAAGAAAAGTTTTGACATACAAAAAGGGAAAAGAATATAGGCAAAGGGAAAAATATGCACCTGGGGTTTTTGAAAATAGAGGAAGTTTTAAAGAGTACACCTAGGGTTTTAAAAGAGGTCGATATAGGGGAACACAAGGAAAACATCACATAATCATAGCTGCACAAACAAGGATGCGCACACAGCACTCCCTAAAGTCTGACTCTATATGCAATACTTGAAATAGCTCGTAGGACCTTAATCCTAACTCTATGGTTCAGATCATCTGATTCCAATCAAGGTATGCTGATATACTCAAGCCGAAGCTCGAAGTACGTGGCATATAAGATATTTCTCCGGTTCTAAGGTAAGGGCTTCTCAACATCCTTGAGCACCTACCGATATACCTCGGACTATGGACCTTAGGTACGTGGTAGGGGGCGCGAACCCAAATAAGTGGTCCAGTTGTGAGGCTCTCTCCCGAACTATGGTTCAATGAGACAGCCCAGCAACGTGAAGACCGGGACAATATAGGTAGGGATGTTTTCAAAATATGATCAACATGCAATAAAATCAGAAGGCTCTAATGCAAGTCCTAAAGAGATAGATTTTAAATGAAAAGAAGCATACACTTGCATACATTGTTTTTGCATTCAATCCCTAAAATTGAGGATAGTTGTATTTAAAACCTAAGTCTAATGTGAACATGGAATAATCTCCTCAATATGGTCCTACCAAACCATACTTAGATCCTATATGTAATGATGTCAGCTTAGGATAGGGTCTAGGCTCCTAAGGTTTGCATGAAAATGTAGCTGACATATGTTAGAATAAAGACTTAGATTATATAAAAGCAAAGCAAAGGCATATATCCAACCGGACGAAGACGAGTCCCATCACGGTCGCCAAAACTGTGATCATCGCAAAATTTTTCCTCTGTCGCTTGTTGGTTTTTCTCTCTTCCTTCTCTTTTCCTTCCCAACCTCTTATTTTCCTCCTTTTTGAAGGGAGAAAGATAAAAGACGGAAAGAAAGAGAGAAGAGAAAAGAAAGAAGGGAAAGAGAGAGAAGAGGAACTATTTTGCGCGGTCTCACTTGACCATAATTTGAAAATATTTAGAAATTTAACTCGCCTCCGTTTTTGAAAATATTGCGGGAAAATGGAGAGACGGGATTCGCTCGTCGGTACGAGGTTCGACCGTTCCTGGCGCCTTTACCAGGGGTAATCGAACCAAGGATCGAATCTATGCCTTTTGTTTTTGCCTAAATATAATCTAAGAATTTATTCTAACTCTAAATGCACAAAGAATCATGCTTGTGCAAATGCAGAAAATGTATGCTCCTTTTGAAAATTGATTTGGAAATTTCCAAGTATTCTGAGATGAACTTGGGAGGGAAGTGAAGGAATGATTGAATCTAACTTAGAACTTGGGATAGATCAGAGAAGTTCTAAGTTTTTGAAGTAAATCAGAGTTTTGGAAGAATGAATCTTGACTTGGAGAGAGAATGATCTAAAGCTTTGAAATGAAAAGGAAATGAATTTT
The DNA here is from genome assembly GCF_984573655.1 of Nuphar pumila. Lineage (NCBI taxonomy): Eukaryota > Viridiplantae > Streptophyta > Magnoliopsida > Nymphaeales > Nymphaeaceae > Nuphar > Nuphar pumila. Next base: position 48,667,830 of record NC_143265.1, on the reverse strand, counting down.
CAAAGTCAGAAATGGACTTTGAATTTAATCATGGGTTTAGGAGAAGAAGATGAAATTTTAAAGTGATATTGGCTTTGAATCTTAGAATGGGTCTGAGGAAATCAAATGGTATTTAATAATGGAAATGGATTTAGGGAACTCAGATGAGATCTGGAAATTGACTTGGATTTGAAATCTAGATTTTGAAATTGAATTGGATCTCAAAATGGACTAAGACCCGGGATCTGAGATCTAATGTAAAATTGGGTTCTGGATCCTATGATGGATTTGGATCTGAAGTCTGGATTCTAAAGAGGAATTGGATCTGAAGTCTGGGATCCAATATGAGTGTTGAATCCTGGATCCTAAAGAGGAATTGGATCTGAAGTCTGGGATCCAATATGAGTGTTGAATCCTGGATCCTAAAGAGGAATTGGATCTGAAGTCTGATATCCAATATAGAGTTGGACTCTGGATCCTAGAATGGATTTGGATCTGAAGTCTGAGATCCAATATAGAATTGGGTTCTGGATCCTAAGAATTTGGAATTTGGATCTGAATCTGAGACCCAAAGTAGGGTTGGATTCTGGATCATAAGAATTGGAATTTGGATCCGAATCTGAGATCCAATGGTAGAATGAGGATCTGGATCCTAAATGAATTTTGGATCTGTGATTGGAGATCCAAGAGTGGAATAAGGTTTTGGATCCTAAATGGAATTTGGATCCGTGATGGGAGATCCAAAAGTGGAATGGAATTTATACTTGGAAATCTGGATCCAAGTTGAGATTAGGATTTGTCTTTGGATTTGGGTTTTGAAAGTCCAAATGGGACTTTTGAAGATGGATCTGGGTTTTAAAAACCCAGATGGAACTTTAGGAAAGTTTGGATTTTGAGATTCAGAATCAATCTCAACTTTGATTTAAAACTTGAAGAAAACTTATTTTTGAATCAGAAGATGGATCAGAAACTTCAAAGTTAAATTGAACTTTGAAATTGGATGTTGAATTGAGTTGGAATTTTGGAATTTCAAAATTGATTTGAGAATTTGAATTTATAAATGAACTTCAAAGTCAATTTGGACTTTGAATTTGGAGCTTGAATTTGGAATGAGTCAAGAATATAAAGATGGAATTTTGAAATTTCAAAGTCAAATTGGACTTTGAACTTGGAATTTAAATCTTTGAAATAAGATAGAAGAATGAATTAAACTATAGACTTAAGAAAGATATTTGAGATCTCTTGGATTTTGGAAAAGAATTTTGAAAAATGTGATGTAATTCTATCATATATGATGAATGGATTTGAATAAGTTTGAAATTGGAATTTGAAAATCATATCTCATTCTTCAAATGAATTTAAAGAAGACTAATGATATAATACATTCCTGACTATGGTCATTGAATATATTATATAATAGTCATATCTAAATTCAAGTGAAGGATAAAATACCCTTTTGGTGCTTTTATAGAATTTAAAATGAAATTAACCCTCAATATACCCTGACTATGGCCATTGGTATATATTTTGAGTTAATTTTAAGTTAAATTCTGATAAAAGAAGAAAATATTTAAGAAAATATGATGAAATTTTGAAGATGGATCCAGTGCGGATCCAATGTTATTTTATAAAAGATAAAATCCTAAGTCTTGTTTACATCCCGACTATGGCCGTTGATGTAAATCATCAACTTAGTATTAATTTACCTTTTATGAAATGGTGCACGTGCCATTCGTGGTCATTTGTGAGATTTTGAGAAATAAAGGAAAAATGCATGAAGAACAAGTAATTCATGATATTTACAATGCTCATTCATTCTAATCTAAGGCTGGAAATGTAGAGTTTTCATGATCTTATTTATTTACAACGATTGGATTTGAGAACATCAAAAATATTTTGATCTCATCCTTCCTTATATTCCTGCCAGATAGAATTTGCACAAAAGGAGATGAAAAATATGAGTGTAAGTGACTATCCAAAATCTTATACAGATGCTTGGTCTACCCTGTGTTTATGAGAAAACACACATATACGTAGAAATATATATGTACGAAGAGAGAAGGAATTTACAGTGGTTCCTGTGAGCCACTTGTAAAAAAATGATAAAGATATGATGATTATGATAGTTCAAGAATGAAATATCATAAAAGGAAGAGAAGAATTTACAGTGGTTCCTATGAACCACTTGTAAAAGAATGATAAAAAGATGACGATTATGATAGTTCAAGAATGAACTATCATAAAAGGAAGAGAAGAATTTATAGTGGTCCCTATGAACCACTTGTAAAAAAAATGATAAAAAAAAATGATGATATGATAGTTCAAGAATGAACTATCATAAAGAGAAGAATTTACAGTGGTTCTTGTGAACCATTCGTAAAAAAAAAAAAATATATGATGATTATGATAGTTCAAGAATGAAATATCATAAAAGGAAGAGAAGAATTTACAGTGGTTCCTATGAACCACTTGTAAAAGAATGATAAAAATATGACGATTATGATAGTTCAAGAATGAACTATCATAAAAGGAAGAGAAGAATTTACAGTGGTCCCTATGAACCACTTGTAAAAAAATGATAAAATAAAAAAAAAATGATGATTATGATAGTTCAAGAATGAACTATCATAAAGAGAAGAATTTACAGTGGTTCTTGTGAACCATTCGTAAAAGAAAAAAAAAATATGATGATTATGATAGTTCAAGAATGAACTATCATAAAAAGAAGAGAAGAATTTACAGTGGTTCTTGTGAACCATTTGTAAAAAATCTGGTAAAAACGTGATGATTATGATAGTTCAAGAGTGAACTATCATAAAATGAAAAGAAGAATTTACAACGGTCCTCGTGAACTACTGTGAAAACACAACAGTTATGGTAGAGCTACTATAGAGGAAAAGAAGATACAGTGGTTTGTCATGAACCTCTGTGAAGACACAACAAGATGCTGATTGAATCACCAATATATCAGTTGGACTCAGAAGGTTAAAGAAAGGACCTGAATAAAAAAAAAAAAAAAATAGACCATACAGTTACCTAGAGAATACTTTCTAGTCATGTTCACCATAGCAGCAACGGATATGATACTCAAAAAGCATACCTTTCAGAAATCAAAGGATCAATTACAGTTGTATGACTTTTATTTCTTTCTATTGTTTAAGCAACAATATAAGGATCCAATAATGACTATAGCAGCTCAAAAGGATGAAAAGGAAGGTTTATATTAGTCAAATGCTTTGATTGCAGCACAATATTTAAGTTTCAATTTGAAATACCAAGCAATATGATAATCATGCAAAAATGGATTAAAGGTCTCATAAACAAACGACCCAGATCTGTTTGTTTGAGATATCCTTATAAGTACAGATGATGTGAGACATACAGTACTGAACAAATGGCAAAATATAGCTTTAAAGGTCAAAGAATTTAAATGTAGAACTATATATATATATGCTGTTACGTGGTGATCATATCATCAGATGAGCAAAATTGTTAACTACACAGGCTGCCGAAACATGATACAGACTTTTTTTTTTTTTTTACAATCTCTTTGATGAAGTTAACAGGGATATGACAGTAAGCATGTCACTCTAAAAAAAATAAGTCGCATTGCTTACCTCAACCTTCTGGGAAGATGGAGAATCTCGTGACTTACCACCTCTAGAATTAAGTGAGTTCTCTACTTGCTCTCTGAAGAAAACTACAAAGTAATGGGTTAGAGAGCCTCCTGAAACATGCAATTCCATTAATAAGGATGCCAAACTCTTTTGATCTGATTGAGTTATCCCTCAAAACAGGCATGCCCAACAGATTAGAAACCTTTATGTCACACTCATATACAGATTTTAAGAGATCTCCTAGATGCTTTGCAACCTAAGGTTTTGGATTGAACTTACTGTTCTCACTTTGAAAGCTTCCCTGGTTGCATTGGGGAACCATCTCAAAAAGAAAAAAAAACAGAAAAAAAAGGCTAACGAGAAGCATCATGAAGAAAATGGGTCACTGATGAGCAAAACAATCGCTGAGAATTACTGCGACTGGAATGGTCCTATCCCCTGATTAAGGTTGGAATGTGATTGTGTATCCAAAGTTTTGAAACGTGGTCCGGTATCCCTTTACTGATCCAGATGATTGATTCCAATATCAACAACATTCAATAATTGCTGGAATTTGCAGTAACCTTTAATAATCTCACACGATTTCAAGGATCAAACGTGAATCAAAATCATGCATATCATTATCAAACATTCTACTCAATAGATTTTCAATCATTAAAGCTCTCAAGTATTCAGAAATTAAGAGGAGTATACTTGCAGACATTCTGAAATTTGGATTTGATCATTAAGACTTTTAGTCTTTTATCATTTCGTCAATTCGGCAGACAAACTTTCAAAGACTCAGCAGGAATCCGACGCCCTTTATAAATCTGGATTTTACTTTGAAGATCTGATCCAGATTTCTGATTAAATTCATATTTCTGATCAATTTTAGATATTCACTCAATCTATGTTTGTTTTTTCATTCAATAAAGGAACAGTGAATAACTGATCAGTGGTCAAACAGTGACAAAATCATGATGCATATCAATATCAGAACTAAAGGAGAAAAGAAAAGAAAATGCCTAAAACTATAGTGAAAGACTGAAAGTTAAATATGAGATGAAAGAGGAGAGAGAGCAGAACGACGGAAGGAGCATCCACTTAATTCAAACATCTCTAAATCCAAACATTCAATAATAAGTTGCAAAATGAAGAACAAATCGCCAGAACATAATATTCCATTAGTTTTGCAAACACGTAGATTGATAATGCTATAGGCAAATCAATGCTATGTTGGATGCGTGAGCAGGGCAAGGATAGAAAAATCAAAGGACAAAACCACAGAGGAGAGGAAAGATAAATAACGGATGATGCAAGAAAATCGGGTTGATTCAAATGAATCGGAGAGATTCATTAAGTCCGATATCATGAACTGAACAAAGATACATTGCAGAATCAAACAAAGAAAATAGAGATGGTAACGCTAAGGAAATGTCGGAATTAAGAAATTCCGTTTATTATTGCACAGGAGAGGGATCGATGGTGCTATAAGCAGCCCTGATCACAGCCCGATGGTGCGTTTAATGGAAGAAACCAAAAAAAAAAAAAACTAACAGGAAGTTTAGGGAAAATAACAAAGGAAGAGGAGTGCTTACAGACGCGTTGCCGAAGTAGAAATGGGACTTCTCTTCTTCTAGGGAAACCTTGAGGGAAGAAGAAGGTTGGGGACGAGAGCGAATCAGAGGAAATCGTCAAGTGGATGAGTGGAGACCGGATGAGAGGAACTGTAGGATGGCGATCGATTGATGCTCTTTTTCCGTTTTTTCTTTTCCCTTTCTCTGGTTGATCCCTTGCAGCTGCTTATATAGGGGGTGGGAGACGGATAGGGAAGGAAACAGTTAGCGTCCAATGGTGGATGCGAGAGGCGACTGTTGATCGAAGGGCAGAGGCTGATGGGGGCGATCGACGATCGAAGGGCAGTTTGTTGTTGATCGAGGGTTGAGGATGGGGAAGCCGTTTCGTGAGAGGGGAGGAGCTTGATGTCGCACATGGGGCTGGCATGGAAAGGCAGAAGGCCTGCGAGACCGTTGAAGATGAACGGAGGAGGCCCCATGCCATGGTGATCGAAGGTGGCTGAAGAAGAGGGATGCACATGGGGGTGGTCGGCCATGGAGGGAGAGAGGCGAAAGTGAGGGGGGAAAGCGAGTTAGGGTTTTCAAAACCCTAACTCGATCTTTAAACATCGAAAATCGGTTTTTCCAAAAAGGGGCCTTCTTTTCAAGTTTTCCTAAAAAGGTGGTTAAAGGTGAGTTTTTCGGAAAAAGTTTTCAAAAACCACGTAGTTTTTCCTAATTTCTTTGGTTTTTTGCATGATTTTTCCATTTTTTTGTATTTTTAGAATAAAATCCTAAAGTTTGTAAGAAAACAAGGATTAAAACTAATTTTTTTGTATTTTTTCATTTTTTTGTATTTTTCTAAGAAATATTTAAAAATGTTTTCTCAAGAATTTCAGGCCATCTTGGAGAAAATTTCTTCAAAAAAAAAAAAGGGGTTTGGACCCAGTTTTTGAGGAAATGTTCGAGTTTTAAACCTCGAATCGAGAAATACAACTCGATGGATCCAAACGGATACCGAACGAAGTGTCTGAGCTTTTCAAAAGATTATTTTGGTAATTTTGAGAATTTAATTTAAAATTGGATAATGAAGCTCAGATTTGGATTTTGATAATGGATCCGGATCCGAAATTGAGTCAGATATGGAAAATGAATTTAATTTCAACCAAATTTTGAGAAACAAAAGGGGATTTAGATTTAAAACTGACTCAATTACCCAGAAAATGGGGACAAAGGGCAGAAAGGGGATATTTACAATATTTTGAAAAATTTGGGGTGTTCACACCATCTCACTTTGACAAGTGGAATGACCTTTGTCCTTAGCACTTGCTCCCGTCGGTCAATGATCTCTACTGGTCTTTCTTCCACCGTCATATCCTCCTGGATGGCAATATCTTCATGTTGGATGACGTGGGAAGGGTCGTGAACGTATTTTCTAAGCATTGACACATGAAATACATTGTGTATCTGTGTATACTGCGGTGGCAATGCTACTCTGTAAGCGGTCTCTCCTATCCGGCTCAAAACCTCGAAGGGACCAACGAATCTGGGGCTGAGCTTCCCCTTCTTTCCGAAACGAAACACACTCTTGATTGGCAGGAAGTGAGCAGACTTGGTGAGTCTGTCTACGATCACCCATATAGAGTCATGTTGTCTCTTGGACCGAGGCAATCCAACGATGAAATCCATCGTAATGCCCTCCCATTTCCATTCTGGAATCTCGATCCGTTGCATTTTTCCACCAGGTCGTTGATGCTCAATTTTTACTTGCTGGCAGATTAAACACCTTGAGACAAATGTAGCCACATCACGTTTCATACCCCTCCACCAGTACTTTCTCTGTAAGTCCCGAAACATTTTTGTACCTCCAGGGTGAATGGTGTACTTGCTGTTATGAGTCTCCGGGAGTACTTCCTGTCTTAGCTAAGGGTTATTTGGAACCCAAATTCTTTCTTCCATCCATATTCCTCCATCCTCTTTTAAATGGAAGAAAGTGTCATCTTTTGCAGCACGAACTTTTAATTCCAAGTACTGGGGGTCCTTGAACTGTTCGGCTACGATGCGATCGAGGATCTCGATATGGATTGTCAGGCATGACAATCGAATCTTTCCTGGGTCAGCCAGGAATGGCTTCCAACTGACAAAATCCTCCATCAGCTTCCATTGTCCGGTGAGGCTGGCCAGAGTGCCAACAGTCTTGCGACTAAGGGCATCTGCTACAACATTCGCTTTTCCAGAATGATAGGAAAGCGTGAATTCATAGTCTTTGAGGAATTCCAGCCATCGCCGTTGCCGCATATTGAGTTCTTTTTGAGAAAAGAGGTATTTTAGGCTTTTATGGTCCGACATGACCTCGAATTTCTCTCCATATAGGTAGTGTCACCAGATTTTAAGCGCGAACACTACCGCGACAAGCTCAAGATCGTGGGTTGGATAGTTTTTCTCATGAATTCTTAACTGACGGGATGCATAGGCGATTACTTTGCCATGCTGCATCAATACACAACCCAGACCTGTTCCCGAGGCATCGGTATAAGCAACGAAGCCTCCCTGACCAGAAGGTAAGGTAAGGACAGGGGCAGTGGTAAGCCTCTGTTTGAGAACCTCAAAGCACTCCTTACACTGGTCAGTCCATTCAAACTTGACTCCCTTTTTCAGTAATTTCGTCATCGGTACGGCGATTCGGGAGAAGTCCTGTATGAACTTCCGATAATATCCGGCAAGTCCAAGGAAGCTGCGGACCTGAGTGATATTTTCTGGCTGCTTCTAGTCTATCACAGCTTCGACCTTCGCAGGATCTACTGTGATTCTATCTTTTGAGATCACATGGCCAAGGAACATTACTTTGTCTAGCTAGAATTCACATTTTGAAAACTTGGCATATAACTGATTATCTTGAAGGGTTTTCAAGACGATTCTCAAGTGCTCCTTGTGTTGTTCCTCATTCTCTGAATACACAAGAATGTCATCAATGAAGACGATGACAAAAGTGTCTAAGTATGGCTTGAACACTCAATTCATCAGGTCCATAAAGACAGCAGGCGCATTTGTAAGTCCGAAGGGCATTACTACGAACTCATAATGGCCATATCTCGTTCTGAAGGCAGTCTTAGGTATATCCTCCTCCTTAACTCTGAGCTGATGGTATCCAGACCTGAGGTCGATCTTGGAGAACACTCTCGCTGTTCTGAGCTGATCGAATAAGTCCTCAATCTGAGGCAACGGGTACTTATTTTTAACGGTTGCCTGGTTAAGCATCCGATAATCGATGCATAACCGAAGGGATCCATCCTTCTTCTTTACAAACAGCACACGGGCTCCCCATGGTGACATACTTGGTCGGATGAACCCTTGTTCCATCAGTTCTTCCAACTGACATTTCAACTCACTGAGTTCAGCTGGTGCCATACGATAAGGGGCTTTGGATATTGGCGTTGTTCCAGGTAAGGATTGAATTCCAAATTCAACCTCACGAAGTGGCGGAAGTCCTGGCAATTCCTCAGGAAACAGATCGGGAAACTCCCGCACTACTTCCAAACTCTCAAGGGGTTGGTCGTTGGATTTTTCCACCGAGAGACTCAACAGGAAGGCCACACAACCCTTCCTAAGGTATTTTTGTACCTTAAGTGCTGATATGAGCCTTTTTGTGGAACTGGTTTGGATAACCGGTATTCCATTTTAGGCAATCCGGGTCGAGATAGAATCACTCTGCCCTCGCGGCACAGAATCTTGGCATTATTCTGAGCCAACCAATTCATTCCCAGAATGACATCGTACTGTATCATATCGATCAGGATGGCGTCAGTAGGCAAGTGTTGCCCTGCTATCTCAATATCCAAATTTTTCACACACCGGATACATTTGGTGCGTGAACCCAACGGGTTATATACTTCGATCATTTTATCAATCGGTTGCACCGAGGCGTGGAGTTGTTCAGTGAAATCGTCGGAGATAAACGTATGAGTAGCACCACAATCAAACAAGACGTAAGCTGCATGTCCATTAACAGGTACGGTGCCTTCAATGAGGTCACCGGTTTCGACTTGTTCAGTCGTTACAGCGTATACACGACCTGCATCAGGCCTTTGTTCTACTCTAGGTGGGGGTCGTTGGACTTGTGTTCGTTGTGGTATTTGTTGAGAGGGTCCGGCAGATCCAGCATTCCTCCTTTGCTCATCAGCAAGCTTCTTCCTGCACTGTCTTGCAATGTGGCCCATTTTGCCACAATAGAAGCATCCACCTGTGTCACGTGGACATGGTCCTCTTGCGTGATTTACATGGCATTTTGGGTAGTTCAGGTTGGACTGCAGATTGTTTGGAGCCATGTTCTGCCTTGGCCTCACGACTTGTTGAGTGTTGTTCCCACCTTGGAACCTTTTCTTTTGAAAGGGTTGTCGTGAACCCTGGCCACTTGGAAACATTCTCTTCTTGTTCCCACCATCAACTACGGGCCTTTTTGCTATGATCACTTTGGATCACTCCCAATCCACTTGTATTTTTGAAGCTGCTGCCACAGCAGTTTGAAAAGTTTGGGGCATGCTGGTGATAACCCGTGACCTTAGCCCTTCTCGCAGTCCGTTGATGTACTTGTCGGCCCTTTCTTGGTCGGTCTCAAATAACCGGGAGCAGTACCATTCAAGATTTTGAAATTTGGTGGTGTAGTCAATCAGACTCATGCCACCCTGCTCCAATTCCAGAAACTCCATTTTTTTCTTGTTTCTAGAGTGTAACGGGAAGTAATTATCCATGAAAGCTCTCCGGAAGTCAGTCCAAGGAATGACTTCAACTTCCGAGAACTGGATAATCTTAGTGGTATCCCACCACTTCCATGCATTGTCTTTCAGTCTGTACGTGCCAAAGTTGGTCTTCTTTTCTTCTGGTACCCCCAGTACCAGAAAGGCACGTTCGGTCTCTTCGACCCAACTCTCTGCCAGTTCAGGATCGGCTCTACCGGCGAAGACTGGTGGATCGAGCTTGAAGATTTTTTCATAGGTTATTCCCCCAAGGTTTTCGCTTCGAGGTGCGACTGATTCTGGCCTTGTTTCTCGAATGACAGTAACCAAATTGTTGAGCGTTTCCAGCAGGAATCCTTGAGTATGGGACTCCTCGCTCGGCATGGTTCTCCTCGTCGTAGGAGCCATTTATCTACCACATACAAGCAACGTGTTTTAGTTTCACAATGTATATATCGAAGCAAAGTTTTATTTACTTAATATACATCACATTTACACAAGCATCGCCTTAAACAAAACGTCATGCCGCACTGGCAGACTTTTAGGCGTTGAGAAACTATGTACATGAGTCTATTGACTCCAAAACACTACCAGTCTCTTCTAGGAACTGGACTTCTTTCTTGATCCAAAGAACCCGAAGTATCGTTTACTTCCACATTGCCTTGGTGCAGGCACTACTAGTTTTGGCTTGGGCGGCACTTCCGCGCTCTCAAGCGACTCTTGTGGATAGATCAGTGATGCCGGTCCACTTGCCCATTCAGTGGCATCATGGCTCGGGGAATCCGAGACCATAACGGGATGATATAGGTTGTATCCCTCTCCTTGGCCATTTAGGCTCGGCGTTGGTGAAGCTGCTCTGTTCCCCAATATAATCATACTATGATTCGAGGAATCCGAAATCATAATGGGATCATAGAAGGAGTTGTTGCATCCCTCCTCCTGACTGTGCAAGCTAGGCGTACATGATGCCTGTTGATAGCCTTGCGATTGACCAAATCCCTCAAGGAAGTTCAAGTCAAATCCTACCAGAGATGGTAGTTCATCAGAAGTCGCTGGGGTACGACTACTCCCTCTACTGGAGTAATGTGGCCCACTAACACGCGAGGTCTCATCCCTAAGACCAAGCGATCCCCGCCGACCCATATCGGCGGTATGCTTCATTTGGCATTCGTTGGCGGAATGCCCTTCTTCGCCACAATACTGGCAGTCTTGGACTTCATATGGGCATACCCACTCATCGTGCATGATCCCGCAACGATAGCAGTATCCTCGGGAGTCGTGAGTTGCCATCTATACAAAGATGCACCCAGATCAGAACAAGAAGTATAAAATATACTTACAGTGCGATATGGTGGACAAGTCGGATCTCGAACCAGGTTTCTCAGACTCTTGCTCTGATACCAATTCTGTAACGCCCCGGATTTCCAAAACAAAGCTAAGTTAAAATTTTCATGAATTTCTTTTTTTTTCTTTGCAGCGGAACTTAGAAAAGCTTTTAGCAGCGGAATAAGACGATAATGAGTCGTCGGTTTTAGAAAACTCCGAGCACGTTGCAGGTATGTGGCGAAGCAACTCATTGACCACCAAAGTGTTCCATTTTATCGAAAACATATGTTTATTACGACACTACTGCTTAGAAAAGCAGTGAAGGTTCAATAAAAAGAAAGCAGTACAACTCTGTCTAGAGAAACCCTGGAACTCGATGCCGCCTTGCTCCGCATATCGCCACGCAGGTTCAACACCTGAAATCCCCATTAAACGGGGTCAGAACCACTGATGGTTTGATAAGTAGGCAAACACCTATCTATTCAACTCAAGTAAATGCATAGACCACTCAGGGTCGCAGTTCGTAATACGACGCTCAAGCCTCCATGACTTAGCGTATATCGCAAAAGCCTCATCAGGGCTATGAGTTGAACATCCACGCAAGTCTTCATGACTTCGCATAAGCCTCTTCAGGGCTGTGAGTTAGAATAACCGCTTAAGTCTCTACGACTTAGCCTTGACTTCCTCAAAGTCACGAATGGATGTCTAGCTCAAGCCTTTATGCTTGGCACATCCGTATCCGACGAATCTAAGGGCAGCTCTCCGAGCTTCACTTAGTCGTACGGATATCAATGGGGTTCTTTCACAATCGGTACAGTAGTATACCGACCATGACACCTTCACAAAGGTTATGCAGGACTGACTCAACAACGTCATCCACTCATACATTCAAAGTAGCGTTGTACCTAAGCTAATGCTTTGTTTCGATAATTGCACCTCCCCCTGGGCTTAGGGGACTCATATCTGGGCGACAACGCGACGATCTGGGGGTTGATTATTCTATGTATTTTAGATACCCCAGCGGCCTGTTGACCCCATCCCCCTAGTAGGACGGTACAGCATACCGGAAGAGATCCTTACTAGGTATCCGAATGCATTCTGCTATTGCAGTAGTTGGGTTCAATCCTTAGATATTTAAGGATAACCACGACCTCCATACCTCTGAGTGACGAAGGCCATCAATGAACTCTATCAGGTTCGGGTGAAATATATGTCACTCAAGGCTGCGCCATCACCGTCTTCCTCGGTGAAAAATTCTGAAAGGGGCCTGCCGGTCTTACAATTACTTGACGAACATTGCATGCCTATAGGGCAGCCTTTGAGAAGTATGTACCCGACCCCAATCAACCACACGGTTTTCACCGTGGAACAAAGGTTTTATTCATATGCATGCTTAACTCTGCTCTCAGCACTTCGGCCTTGACGAGCACTTCACCTCTTTCGGTGGAAACAACACACTCCGGCTCAGCGGCCCTTACGAGTCTGGTTGTCTGATAATTCTCAATGAGCATGCACATGACTCGATCTCTACGGATCGGCTACTCGGCGTATTTTTACGCAACGAGCTCAGGACCTCGTCAAGGTGCTACCACTACTTTGGCGCAACGGCCCTTACAAGTATGGTGCCCTTGCAAATGCCAGGGAGACGAGTCATTCTGACATCGTTCCAACAAAGGACATCATTGTGCCACTTAACTGGTTCTGGCAGCTCTTCTGCCAACCATTCTGTCAACACCTTCTCTGCTCTACCGGCAGTGGTGCGACGAACCTTTCTACATCATAGAAGGCGTTGCATAACTGGGTAGCACTTCTGCTATGTTCTTTCTGAGCCATTCTTTAGCTCCTTCAGGAATTTCAGCAGCACTTCCTCTCTTTAACGGAGAAAGCGTGTGTTTTCTTTTATCCATTTCAGCGGCATCTCCCCTCTTTGGTGGGAAATCGCTACGCTTAACTCGGGAAATTGATGTGCACCGTTGTGCGTACTTTGCATCCATCAAGGTTGCAGGAACCTTGGGCCATAGCCAGGCCATACGTAATTGATTTAGTCTTTACGTAAAGAGCATTTTGCTAAAAGGTGAAGCCTTTCCAATAGGGGCTTCATTCGTCAAGCAGAATCTTGTACGAGGAGCGGTAAGGGAATCACATGGGCGATTTTGGAGTTGATCTCCATTTGAACGCTCACTTACGCGCCATATATGTAATATAAGCAGAAGCCTGTGCTTTATACAGCGGCGGCGTAAAGGAAATGCATATACTATTGTTCAGGGTGTGTAACTGAACGAAATATTCTACATATATAACAAAACAGGAGCCTTGGCATCGTTTGACGCGACGGCGTAAGTAAATACATTGCAGAAAGCAGGAGCCTTGGCATCGTTCGACGCGACGGCGTAAGTAAATGCATAATCAGAAGTGCAGTAATCGTAAATTGCAGAAAGCAGGAGCCTTGGCATCATACGACGCGACGGCAAAGGTAAATTACATGGCCTGTGCGATATAAGACGCGTCGGCAGTATCAACAGATATACACCTAGATCTGTATCCAACGATAGTTACGAGGCGAGCGAGTGAACACCGAAGTGTCCTAGAGGGCTCAACCAAGAACTAGGGTGAGATACTATTTTGAAGAACGCATATACTGCGTGTTCGAACATATATATATCCGACGATAGTTACGAAGCGAGCGCGTGAACACCGAAGTGTCCTAGAGGGCTCAACCAAGAACTAAAGCAAGATACTACTTCAGAAAGTATATGCTATATACAAACAATCAAATACTTGAGAGAGATGGTTTAATGAAGCGAACTTACTTCAAATCGTGGAAGAAACGGCTCCGGGTTGCTTCTTTGGCTTCGAGCCTTCCTTCGAGAGGTCAGACTAAGTCAGATGAAGCTGACTTAGTTGAGAAAGAGGTAGAGTAGGTCAAGCTACTCAACCCAAGTGGTTTGAACCAAACAGGGTTCGATCCAAATCTACTGGGTTCAGCAGGTTCGAACTCAGCTCAAGTAGGCTAGGTCTGGGTTCAGAAATCCAAACCAGAATCTGGACCAAAAAGGACTTTGACTTTGACTTCAACCCTAACTAGGTTCAAGCCAAGTCAACTGGGTTTGGACTTAGTCAAGTAGGTTCAGACCTAGGTCAAGTGGGTTAGGACCAGGTCAGGCAGGCTAAGACCCGATCAGGCAGGCTCAGGCTAAGTCAGGTAGGCTCAGACCTACTGGGCTTGGTAGGGGAGGTTTTAGGAAGTAGGAGAGAGAAAGAGGAGGCTAGAAAGGGGGGGGACGATTTTTTCTAAAGGGGAGGGCCTTTATTTATAGGAAATGAAACTTGGGCCCCAAGTTTCCCCTTTACCCATTTGCCCTTGGCTTCTTTTTAATGCCAAGAGGTTCCTTGGTATGGGGCCCACTTGGATATTCCATGGGATATTTTTGTGGGTCCCACCAGATATTTTCTGAGGAATATTCCTGTGGGTCCCACCAATATTTTCGTGGGTCCCGCAAGAATTTCGGGTTTTCGGCGATTTTTTTCCGAAAAATTCTGAGTACGCCATTCCCTTTGTATTGACGTAACTAAGAAAGTTGGCTCGCAGGAATCCTTTGATTTCGTTCAGGTAGGAAGTTATGGCTTCCAGAGTGTTTGGGCATATATTCGCGATTCGACGAATATCCTAAGTATAACTGGCTCGCAGGAATTGATTCGTTTCGCATTCTGAGAAAAAATGCTATTTTTACCGGTAAATGCCTCATGAATTTTATTCAGATATTTTCTGAAAAATTGTGGGTCTTACAATAAAATATGAAAAAATATTAAAGGTAAAATATGAAATTTCGAAATTGGGGTCAAAATGACCAAAATACCCCTAATAACAAGACTATGGCCTTGAAATTAGGGTTTTTAGAAAGATATTTTGATAAAATGCAAGTTTTGAAATTTGAATGGAATAAACTCAAACCAAATATACTATGACATGATTAAAAATATGAAATTAGGGTTAGGGATTTCGAAATTTAGGTCAAATGACCAAATTGCCCCGATAGCAAGACTATGGCCTTGAAATCAGGGTTTCTAGAAAGAGATTTTGGTAAAAACTTAGGTTTTAGGCACTAAATGAAATCAAATGAGCACAAAATTAAACCTAAAGTATCCTAAGATGCTTATGAACATAATAAAACCCTAAAACCATCTGCTTATACACAAAAATCCAATAATATCACAAATTTTGTGATTTTTGCAGTGTTTTTGGATCTTTCAGGAACCCGATTTTGCAATTTGCTTGATTCAGCCATCAAATGGATTCCAAAATCCATAAAAATTAGTACCTGCACTTGTTATAACCCTAATGTCGAATTAGAATTATAAAAATAATTTTTTGAAATTAAATTAATCCGAAAATTGCATTAAACCCTAAAATATGCTACTTTTGACCTAATTCACCAACCAGTCTCAATCTAAGACCTGAAACAGGAGTCAAATCTCTATGGAAATTTATGAAATTTTACAGAGACTAACTAAGAAAAAAAACAGAGATTTCCCAATTTACAGATTGGAAAAATCATCTCCGGTTAGGGAGAAACCTTTCCGGCAATCTGAGCTAAAATATATCACTTTTAACAGGGATTAAAACGGCTATTCCAGATTGAAAATACAGACATAAATAGCAATTCCAAACAAAAATCTCTGACATTTTAGTGGTGAATAGTAGACAGAAAAATAACAATACTCACTTTTTACAGATCATGAATTGGATCTGTGGTTTGGGATTTATGACTAACACAAGTCTGATTAGGGTTTTGGTAAACCCTAACGAGTTTTAAATTTAAAAACAGATTCTCTAAAAGGGGAAAAATATTAAACAGTGATCCAAAAATCCGAAAATTTCACAGCAGACAGATCTATTCAATGTGAATCCATAGCACTTTACAGATCTAAAATCGGATATAAGATGAGAGAAATATCATCACAGCAAGTTACCTTTTTTATTTTAACCACGATTTTAAAGCTTTAAAAACCCGATTTGATGTCTGATTTTTTTGATAGGGTTACCGAGATCCAAAACCTCTGATTTTTCTACAGTAACTCAATAACTCATGCATGCATCACATATAAAAAAATCAGAAATAAACAATGAGTTCTTCAATCCGAAATAACATCATCTTTACTGTTCTAAACCTAAAACACACAGAAATTTAAGAAACTTGAAAAACCATGCATTAACTAATGTAAATAAAAAAAATAAACCATAAAACAGTAAATAAAAATTATTTATATGCTATAGAACGTAAAACAAACATGAATAAACCATGAAAACAAATTAAAAACAGAGAATCAATGGCTGGAATTTGATATCACCTTTAAAACATAGATTTAACCCATTAAAAGGGTAAATCATGTATTTTATAGGTTAATAATGTAAAGAATCATATTAAAATCAATTCTAATGGATTTAAATCCCTGTAAATCATCCAAAACAGGGTTAGATCACCTTCTTGGACCGTTCTTGCTGGTTCTTGATAGTTCTTGAGGTGAAACTATGGTTGATCTTCCATAAGGAGGGGTGTCCAAGCCTAAATCTAGGTTTAAAGCATTAAAAAAGCATTAAATAAAATAAGAAAAGTGAAGAAGTTCATACCTTGGAGTTGCAGCAATGGAGGAAGGGCTGGAGAGGAGAGAAAAGCTCCAAGATTTGCTCCCAAGGTGGCTGGAAAAATCGTCCCCCCTATGGGGGCCTTTTATAACCATTTTTTAGGTTTTAAAAATTAGCAATTTTGAAATTTTTGGACTTCTAAAGGGGGGGCGATTTTGGGGTGGAGTTACCTAACTAACCCTAGTCTAAATTATCCTAAATAATGCCTAATTAACCCCTAGCTAATCCTAAAAAATCCCCAAATGTGGTGCCACTTGGCATTTTCTCACATTGGGTTTTTAAAACTCCTTTAAAAACCTTTAAAAATACTAGTTTTAAAAACTAACTTTCAAAAATGAGTTTTTCAAAATGGTTTTGACTCTTCTAAACCTCTAACAATAACCAAGACATCAACTAACCCTAGTCTAGCCCTGACTGACTCGAATATGGCACCACCCCGAGTGGGCCCTACTTAAGTTTTTCAAAAAAAAAAACGATTTTAAAACTTGAAATTGAAGGAGTTTTCAAAAGATTTTCAAAAGTAAACTTTGAAATTAAAATTTTTGAAATGGCATAGGGTCCTAACTGGGTCAGGACTCCTCTAGATATGGTACCAACTGAGTGAGCCCACATCGAGTTTTGCAAATTTTGAAATAAATACTGAAAATACCTTTGAAAAGGGGTTAAAATTAATAATTAAAATTCAAGATCTTTGAAAATAGGGTCTCAAGCGAACTGGAACTTCGGGTTAGAGTCCTGAACTCTTAGGACTCTGAGATTTTAGATTTTAAAAGCCAAATGAAAGAATTTTCAAAAGATTTTATCAAGAAATGATGAAATAAGTTAGAAAACACAGTCAGGGTTAGACCCCTAACTCAACCGAACTCTAAAATAGAGTCCTAAACTAACTGGACTATGTAAAATGACCTAAATTTCGAAAACAAACGAAAAAAGATTGAGAATGGAAGTAAAACAGACTTAAAAACTAGACTTCTGACCGGATTAGGACTCTGAGACAGAGTCCTGATCGGACTGAAACTTTCAAAAATTTGAGAAATTTGATGAATAGAGGCATTCAGAAGCGACACCATCTAAAAGGGTCTCATCTGTGAATTGAAATCGATTAAAGTTTGAATTTGAAAGGAATCCAGATTGTTTTCTGAGAAAATATTTCGAAATATAAAGTCCTGGGGTTGGAAAATGACAGAGTATTGAATAAAAACCCAGGTTTTGAAATTGATTTTGAAATAAAGCTTTAAAATTCAAATCTGGATTGAATGTTTTGAAATAGGAGTGCTGGATCTCGAAAATGATATGCAATGTCATACAATGCTATGCAAAATACGTGCAATGACATGCAATGATCTGTAATGACTTATGAAATGGACAAACACTGGATGAAGGTAAAAATTTTGGGTGTTTACAGATGCCCATCTTTGCTGCTAAGCCGGTTGAAAGCCGAGCTTAGTGGCAAAGAAAACACACCAAATTTGGACTATAAAAATGCCCCAGTTAGATGAATCTGACTGGGTATGAAAGAATTAGTTCAAAGGATGATGATAGATATGAAATGAAGAATAAGGAGAAAATTTTACTTCGAAAAGAAGTGAGATTCAGGTTTTGCCCTTAACCTGGATAGGACAGGAAATACCTCGTATGGAACGAAGCTCAGGCTTAACCCTTAACCTGAAAGGGAATGATAAATGAAATACCTCATCAGAATGAGGCTCAGGTTTAACCCCTTGACCTGAAAGGGGATGATACCTCGTGGAAAAACGAGGCTCAGGCTTAACCCTTAACTTGAAATGGGACGATACCTCGTGGAAAAATGAGGCTCAGGCTTAACCCTTAACCTGAAAGGGGACGATACCTCGTGGAAAAACGAGGCTCAGGCTTAACCCTTAACCTGAAAGGGGACGATACCTCGTGGAAAAACGAGGCTCAGGCTTAACCCTTAACCTGAAAGGGGACGATATACGGAATCCTCAAATGAAGAAACCATGATGGGACCTTTGAATTCTGCACAATAAATCCGAGAGGGGTTTGCAAAAGGAAGAAAGGGGGTTCCCTAAAGCTTGAAAAGGGATTGATCTTGGACGTCTCATTGCTAAGACTGAATGGCTTTTAAGACAGATGACCTTTTGCAGAAAATTCAGGTTTAACCCTTAACCTGAACGGGAACTATCTATGGTGGGACAGTGGGGAGCACAGGGAAGTGTGTGAATCTGAGAGCCCAGGCACTCAGATCAAAACAAGAAGGGAAGGATCTTGGACAACTCCCATCATCCGATCCTAAAAGGGATAACAACAACGCCTGGATACATCAAAATAAACATCAAGTTCTCACTTCATGTCAGGATAACTTAAAAGATTGCCAATAAGATTAAAAAAATATATTATAATTGATTCAAGAATGATAAGCACATATATATATGAATAATATTCCCTCTTGTCTACCTGAAGTATTACCTCTGACTGGACTTAACTCCGTAGAATCAAGATTCGAATTTGAATATCATTGCCATTGACTTTCTCTCAAGGAAGCTATCAATTTCCTTGATATGGGCGGAAAAGAATACATTCTTGATATTACAAGAGCTATTGGTGAAAGAATATTGATAAAAGAATTTCGCAAAATTAAAGAAGATTCTTGATAGATTCGGCAGTCTGATATCCTGGGATTCTCTTCTCATGATGATCTTTCTGCACTCTCTTTTTGACAGAATTGGAGCTCTCTTGGATTTTTCGGGAATTACATCATCCTTCATTTTGGAGATGTCCTGACTTGTCTTTTTTTTTTTTTTTGGAAGGGTACGTCACAAACTCCTTCATCTCAGAGATGTTCCGATCCTTCTTCTCTCTCAGAGATTATATTGACGGTTATTAACTCTTTGGTTGGAAGTCTCTTGATGATAGCGGAAATTAAATATCTTTTAGGGTTTGTCGGTAGATCCATCACACTCGCCTTCATCTCGATGGTGATCTGGACTTTCCCTGGAAGGATCCGTCACAAACTCCGTCATCTTGGAGATGATCCAAATCTTCTTTGGCCCCGGGGGTCGACTCGTCTAATTCACCTTCATCTTGACGACAGTTGAGAGATCCCTTTTGCAGATATTTAATTGCAGCTTAGGTGATGAAGAAGATGTAGAGATGGTATGGATTTTTTTGTTTGTGTCACCCAGGATATTTCAACTGCTTTTATTTTCTAAGAATGGTCTTTAAAAATGCGCCATTGACTGCGATCAATATCAATCATTCATGGCTTTGCAACAACATTGAATTTTCTTTGCTGGCCATATCGCGGATTTATTCTTCATCCTTTTGGTTGGCCAATAGAAAGATTTTGAATTTTGAATCCTTTTTCGCAAACGCTTTGTCACTTCGGAAGTAATACTGAAGGTATTCTGAGGTACAATTTCATGCGATAAAGATTTTGAAATCAACAACTATATTTTTTTTTATGGCAAATTGGCAAAATATTCTTGGAATCCTTGGTGAAGGAAATCATTTGAGATCTATATGACACATCCGTGGCTAGATTCTCCTCTCCTTTCCCCAAAGGAGAGACTCAGGCTTGACCCTTACCTGAACGGGTAACAAAAGATACTCCTCTCTTCCCTGAAGAGGAGGTGTTTGCAAAACGAACTTTCGAAGAGAAATAGAGTTTTCGTCAAAACTCCCTATTTCTAGGCTTCTCTTATGGAAAGGGGGCCGCTAACAGAGATTGAAAGGATATCATAGAGAAACGAGTCCATCACACTCTCCCTGGAAAAAGGGTCCTCGATGACGGGGGTGGCCTAATAAAAGACATTTAAGGTTACAAGGAGGACGAGCTTCCGTCGAAACTCTCCCTAGAAAAAGGGTTCCTTGTGTTACAACAAAGATTATTTTGCAAACTGTTCGTGAATCACGAGTCCCTTCAAACTCTCCCTAGAAAAAGGGGTTCAACGAACGAACAATAAAGACATGCGAAAAGAAACGAGCTCCCTCGAACTCTCCCTGGAAAAAGGGTCCCTCGCAAGAGAGATACTTGGCGATTGATTTTGATAGCTTTTGATAACTCAAAGAACTGCTTGATAACACGAATGACTAGAGGTCTTGACAAAATCGGCAACCCGAATGTCAGATTAACAGAATGGAACGACCCAAGAGTCTGATACATATTGTTTGGTTTGCAGGTCTAAAGATTGAGCCTGAACCTCAATGTGAGAGTTATGTTGTGACCAGTATGAAGACCGAACTTTGACAAAGTACCAATACGAGCACTGTATTTTAAAAGATTACCAGTACGAGAACTGGATTTTTAAAGGATACCAGTACGAGCACTGGACTTTAAAAGGCTACCAGTACGAGCACTGGATTTTAAAAAGTTATCAGTACGAGCACTGAATTTTAAAAGACTACCATTATGAGCACTGTATTTTAAAAGATTACCAGTACGAGCACTGGATTTTTAAAGGATACCAGTACGAGCACTGGACTTTAAAAGGTTACCAGTACGAGCACTGGATTTTAAAAGGTTATCAGTATGAGCACTGAATTTTAAAAGATTACCGGTACGAGCACTGGGTTTTTAAAAGATTACCAGTACGAGCACTGGTTTTTAAAAGATTACCAGTACAAGCACTGGGTTTTGAAGGGTCATCAATTGGCGATGACTTGGACGACTTGCCGGGGTCTCAGGATTTATCCCTTATCCTGAATGGGAAATTTAATGTAAATTGACGCAGATGAATGCGTGCAAATGCAAATGGATGCAACTGAGTACACATGCGTGCAAAATGAGAGATTTATTAGATCCTGCCTGCACACAAATTGTTTTGGATAAAAGGCAGCTTTACCAAGAATGCCCCAGTATATTCTGGGGAAGAGGGGTATTTTGACCAAAGAATAATTGATCATTTATTGAGGAGAATTTTTGAAGAATACAAAAGATAGAATAGAGATTTTCTAGGTATAGAATTTCTTCAGATGTCAAGCATTAATGGGGTCGGATAGTTCTACCCCGTCTGCATTAATCAGACGATATGAATTACGGGGCAACGCTTCTTTCACCACGTAGGGACCTTCCCAGTTTGGTGACCATTTGCCACGTGGACGATGCTTGAGATGAGCCGTTGATCTAAGGACCAAGTCATTAACTTGGAATCTTCTTTCGATGACTGACTTGGCATATTGCCTTGCTATCCTCTGACGATAAGACTGAGCGTGTTCTGCTGCTTTGAGTCTTTTTTCATCGAGTAAATCTAACTGTACCAATCTTTGTTGCTGATACTGATCGAGTGGTAACTCTAAAAGAGATGCGAACTTAAGGGCGGGTTTCTGAACATGAAGAGGTAACACCACCTCAGTCCCATAAACAAGTTCTGAAGGAGTCGCATTGGTTGGGGTTTGAATGGTAGTTCGATATGCCCAAAGTGCATCATGAATTTTCTTGTGCCAATCACAACCCGTCTCAACGGTTCTTTCCAAGATGCGAATCAAACTTTTGTTGGTTGCTTCTGCCTGACCATTTCCTTGTGGATAATAAGGAGCTGAAAAATGATGATGAATTCTAAATTTTGAACAAAAGATCTTCATTCTCTCATTTTTGAAATGAGTACCATTATCTGACACGATGTCGTGTGGTATACCGAAACGACAAAGAATATTCTTATGAATGAACGAGACTGCATGTCGACCTTCCACTGTACGCAGAGTGACGGCTTCAACCCATTTGGTGAAATAATCTGTTGCTGCAAGGAAATATTTATGACCATTAGAAGCTGAAGGAGAGATGGGTCCTATGACGTCGAAGGCCCACATAGAAAATGGCCATGGAGACACGACTGATTGCAAGTACGTGGCTAGCGCATGAATGGAAGGTGCGT
Source organism: Nuphar pumila (assembly GCF_984573655.1). Lineage (NCBI taxonomy): Eukaryota > Viridiplantae > Streptophyta > Magnoliopsida > Nymphaeales > Nymphaeaceae > Nuphar > Nuphar pumila. The sequence continues at coordinate 48,645,144 of NC_143265.1, read as the reverse complement.
GTATCTGACACTGAACGCACTTCTTCACAAAACGATAGCAGTCATGCTGCATGGTTCTCCAATAGTATCCTGCCCGAATGATTTGTTTAACAAGGGTTTGGTAGCCGACATGACCACCGCAAATACCTTCATGCGCTTCTCGTATGATTTCTTTAGCTTCTTCTTCGTCTAAGCACCTGGAATACTCAGAACTGAACCCACGACGATAAAGAACATTGGCAAGGATAAAATAGCGGGCGGACATATGCTGAATTGCTTTTTGCTCCTTCTTTGATAGTTCTGGTGGAAGCTCACCAGTTTCAATAAAGTTTTTGATATCTTGATACCAAGGCTTCTTTTTCTGTTCCGCCTGGTTGACTTGCATTACCGGAACGAAGGCAGGTTGGTCAAGTCTACCGATTTCAAAGGAGCGACAGGATTCTCCATTTCTGAAAGACATAATGGAGCCCAGGCTGGTCAAACCATCAGCTATTTGATTAAACTCTCTTTTGATATGGAAAAGCTGAAATTCATCGAAATTGTTGATAAGGGATAAAACGATCTTTTGGTAAGGGAGCAACTTCTGATCTTTTACCTGCCATTCAGCTTTGACTTGGCAGACGACGAGCAATGAATCGCCGAAAGCGTGTACCCTCTGAACATTGAAGTCTTGCAAAATTCTCATACCTTGTATTAAAGCTTCATACTCAGCCATATTATGGGTACATTGAAAATCCAGTTTCAGAGAAAAGGGGATCATCTCTTTCTCTGGTGTGATCAGCAAGATTCTGACTCCTATGCCGGCCATGTTCTTGGATCCGTCGAAAAACAGATTCCAAACTGGGGATTGTTGAACATTACAGATCCGCTCATCGGGAAAGCTATCATCGATTCTAACATCTTCTGCTAAAGGAAAATCTGCCAATTGGTCTGCAATTGCTTGACCTTTGATAGATTGCTGAGAAACATACCCCAGATCATACTGCATTAACAGGACTTGCCACTTAGCAATCCGTCCACTAAGAAATGGTTGTTCGAGAATATACTTGAGAGGATTAAGTTTTGAGAGAATCTTGACTTCTGATGTTAACAAGTAATGTCTCAGCTTCTGACACATCCATACCAGTGCTAGGCATGTCTTCTCTATTTGAGAATATTTCTTCTCGTAGTCAATGAAAGTCTTGCTTACATAGTAAATGGCATGTTCAACCAAACTGCCTTCTTCATATTGTGCCAAGAATCCGCCACAAGCGGCTTGGTTAACTGAAACGTATAGCAAGAGAGGCTTTCCCAATTTTGGTGGCTTTAGAACGGGCGGATTAAGAAGATATTTCTTGATACGCTCAAACGATTGCTGACACTCTGGTCCCCATTCAAATTTCACTCCTTTTTTGAGTAGATGATTGAATGGTTCACATCTCATGGCAAGGTTGGATATGAATCTCCGAATTGATTGCATACGTCCCTGAAGACTACGCAATTCCTTAAGAGTAGTTGGAGGTGGCATGTCAATGATGGCCTTTGCTTTAGCGGGATCCATTTCTATCCCCTTTTTGCTGACCAAGAAGCCTAGCAATTTGCCTGATTCAACTCTGAAGACACACTTCTGAGGGTTGAGTCTTAGCTTATAAAGAATAAGCCGCTTGAAGACTTGACTTAAGGCATCGATATGGTCTTCTTCCTCCTTGGATTTGACCAAGATGTCATCAACGTATGCATCCATGGTCCTGTGCATCTGGTCATAGAAAATGGCAGCCATTGCACGCTGATAGGTTGCCCCAGCATTTTTGAGCCCAAACGGCATGACTGTATAACAGAAAGTGCCCCATGGCGTAGTGAAGGATGTTTTGGATTGGTCACGAGCGGCTAACTTGATCTGATTATATCCGGAGTATCCGTCCATGAAGGAAAACATGGCATGCCCAACCGTGCTATCAACTAGGAGGTCAATATTTGGGAGGGGATAGTCATCCTTCGGAGTAGCTTTATTTAGATCGCGAAAGTCGATACAAATTCGCATTTTGCCATTTTTCTTGGGAACTGCAACGATATTCGCCAACCAGTCCGGATAATCTATTGCTCGAATGAATCCTGCTTTAAGCAAGTCCTCAAGTCCTTCCTTGACCTGTTGCTCGATTCGAGGATCCATTTTCCTTAACTTCTGTTTAACAGGTTTCGCATCAGGCTTCAGAACGAGTCGATGTTCCACCCATTTAGGATCTAAACCGGGCATATCTTCATAAGTCCATGCGAATACTTCTTGGTGCTGCTTGAGAAAGTCAATGAGCCTTTCCTTCTCATCTGTACTTAGGCTGTTGCCGATCTTGAGAATTTTCGGACTATCTTCTGAACCAATATTGATGTCCTCAGTCGGATCCTGAACTAGGGTCGATGGTTCATCTTGTTTCTGAATCGCTGCAAATTCTGGCAACTCTGGAAGCGACGAATCAAATTCTGCCATTTCTTCTGACTGCTTTGTGACCTTACTGTCCTCTGCTCTTACCTGAACCCGATGTATCTTTGCCGGTTTCGATAGGATTGAAGAATTGATGACTAACCTTTTTATCGGTTGAGAAGACATTCTGAAATTTTGAAAAGGAATAGCTTTTAGAGAAAGCTCCTTTACTATGACATAAATTGCATGGGAATAAAAAAGATAAGAACAAATGAATTTTGAAGACAAATTGCAGAGGAATAAGAGAAAGATGACATCCAGATAGACGAGAAAATTGATAACTTTATTGAATTCTTGAAATGAAATAAGGACATTTAAAATGAACTGAAATGGGACATTGTCCCTACAAACTGCAAAAATCAAATGAATGAAATAGAAAAGACAGATGGTAGAAAATTTTTAATGGATCCCTTTAATGAAGACAGTATTTTTGTGGGATCTTTTTCCCATGAATCCTAGTCCTGCCCTGCGCGGATGATGGTCAGGGATCACTGGCTCTAGCCGGCCATCTCCGTTCTTGCCCAATCCTTTGAAAGGCTGATAACCATGCTTCAGTAACAGGTCAAATCCTTTCTTGGTCCTAACAAACTGCGGGAAAAGAGGATGGTCCTTGAAAGTACTGTAATCGAGACGACCCCCAATCTTAAAGAAATGTGGTCCTTGCCATTGGACCATTGTTGCTGTGTGATTTGTCTCTGATGTTGCTCCTAACTTTAGCATTTCAAGGCTTTCACTAAGAACAATTTCTTCACTTTCCCTAATGCTAGGGATATCAGCAGTATAAGTTGGCCTAGGGATCATAGGCTGAGGTAGCCTCTCTTCAGGATCTTCCCCCAAAACAGTAGTTATCATGCCACCTTTAGACCACTTGATGCATTGATGCAGAGTGGATGGCACGGCGTTGGCATTATGAATCCATGTTCTTCCCAGTAGAAGATTATACGTTGGCGGCACGTTAACGACATGGAAAAGCACTGTATGAACAGAGTAGTTGATAAATATTTCCAAGAAGATCTTTCCCTTTGTTGTCTATCCATGATTATCAAACCCATAAATGGTGATCGGATCCGTTGTATACTCTTCTTCTTTTATACCCAGAGCCTTGGCAGTCATTTCAGGACAAATGTTGAGGCTACTGCCTCCATCTACAAGCACATGGGGTATAGTCATTCCCCGGGTTCGCACCACAATGTACAAGGCATTGTTATGAAATGCGTGAGGTTTTGGCAGATCCTCATCTGAGAAGGTTATGGGAGCATTGGTCATGGCCTGATTAACGATCTGAGCCTTGTCTTCAGGTGTGGTGTCTGGCTTGACCTTGATCTTTCGCAGTAAATCGTCCAGGACTTGCTGATGCTTAGGAGAGGCACGTGCCAACTCAAGGATAGGGATATTAGAGAGGGCAGTGATTGGTCTTTGCACCGTGTCGACCTTTTCTTCTGGTTTTCTCCCTTTTTCCGAAGTAGATTTGACAAGGCTCTTGGGTAACCATGGCATTCTTTTGGCTACCTCTGGAGATACTCCAGCGGGTTCTCTCGAAACTTTTAGCTTACTGAATGCTGAAACTAGGTCCATCTTTTAAGAACCGGACTGGGCCTTATACAACACTAATACCTGATGCTGCACCTTGATATCACTGCTAGGGCATGGTCGGATATGATCTTGTGGCTGAAAGGGATGATCAGATATCATTGTTGTTGAGTGCTGCAAGAAAGGCTGTTTTAGAATCTCCATTTTCTCATCTTCAGCCCCTTCTACTAACAGATTTTTGTCAATATAATCTTGTATGATGTTTTTGAGAACGAAACAGTTCTCGGTATCATGTCCCACAGTTCGGTGGAACTTGCAGAATCTGTCCTTCATTTTTCCCATAACCACTGGTGGGTCAGCTACCCTTGGAAGCTTAATCATATCACTGCCGAGCATATATTCTAATACTGTCTCGAGGGACTGGTCTAGAGGAGTAAACTTGCGGTTATAACTCCATCCTTCCCACTTCGGCTTTTCTTGTGGTCTTGATCTTTGTTCGAGGGTTTGCTGTGGCTGCTTATCATATTGAATAATCGACTTGCCTTTCTGATCACTTTTGTTGGGATTTGACCCTCCTGAAGCATAACTATGATTTTTTCCATTTCCTTTGTTCTGATTCTTGCTGTTACTGGCAGAGTAGATAAAATGGGCTTTCTTCTTTGATTCTTGTTGACTGTTATTCTTTGTAAACATAAAACCTTCATAAGACCCGTTCTCCATACTCAACTCGAGTCATTCGGCTCATTCTGTTAGTTCTATGAAGCTCTTCGATGGAGATGTAGAAATTAGTCCCCTCAGGGGTTGCGAGAAGTTGCTCAGGATCAAACTGCAGAGATGACTGTCTTTCTGCTATTGGCTCATTCTGTTAGTTCTGCTATTGGCTCGCACATCTTATTGCAAGCGGATCTCCATCTATGAATGAAATCCCTGGCCTTCTAATTTTCCTTCCGCCTTAGACTGCAGAGATGACTGAGAGTCGGGAGTGCTTCAGCATTGAATAGAAAGCGCTCAATAAATAAATTGACCACTTTGTCGAATTCTTTCAGTTCTATCGGATTAATGTGCTCTGAGTACCACTTTGCTGCGACACCTTCCAAACTGCGAGGGAAGCAGAGAAATAAGGCACGATTGTTCCTCTTGAACCTGGAACATTCTGCGAAGAATAGGGCGAGATGTGCTTTTGGGTCACCCGAACCATCAAACTTGATAAATTTCTTGGGGAGATTATCAAGAGCATCATCCCCATCCAGTCCATCATAGAAGTCTTCACTTGTAAAGACTCTTTTGCCCTTGTCACGAGTTTGAAGATCCTTAACTATTTTCATCACATCTTTGAGTTGTGACTGCGTAGGGTCATCAACAGACTGATTCTTTGATTTGTAGGCCGACCCCTGCCCTTGAGTCGACCTTTTGAATTCTTGCTTGTTTTCATACTCTTTGTCAGTATCATCTGCTGATTCTGACTCATCAGACATTTCCTCATGACGATTCTGCTTTTTACTGATCTTCACATTCTTGACGGCATGACCCTTATCTTTCTGTTTGGTCTGAATTTGCTCAGTACTGGCCTCAGCTTGCTCTACCAGCATCTTGGTCATCATCTTTTTGAACATGACGTACATTTGGGGATCGATGCCATCATCCGCCTGCTGACCCTGACTCTGGATTGATCGAGGTGATTCCATCTCTTCTTCTGAAGCTACTGAGTACGCGACGCCTTCAACTGATGCGGCTTTCTTTCTGGATCTTGTATCAACCATCGGGTATTGCAAATGTTCTCTTGGATATTACTGATGCTCTCTGCAGGGCAGAACTGATGGTTAGGCTTCTGAAGGAAATTTGGTTTGGAGGAAAATATTTGTTGAGAATTTTGGTAGACAATTGAAATAATATCCCATTACTAGGGATTGAGTCATCGCTGGGATTACGACAATTGCGTTGCTATTCTTTGCAAGATAAACAACTGAAAATATGCCTTGTTACCTAGGCGAGGTCGTCAAACCAATGTAAAATAAAGGAATTTTTATTGAGAGGAAAAACATGATTTTATCAATAATACACTTGACAGAGGGGAAGGTGACAGACAATTTTCCACCACTCCAGATAATCAGAAGATACACAAGGACCAGGAAAAATAGTAAGACTGACAAAAGAATCCCAGCCATGTCTGGCAGAATGGTATGCTCCGGACCACTGATTTGATGTGAGATCGAATTCTGGCAGAACCCCGGCTAGTGGACGAATCTCTACGCGCTTCTGCCTCTGAGAGAACTGCCTGACACACCGCTCTGGATGATAGTATGCGCAGAAAAACGAGCCCAGTAGCCTGAATCGCTTGCCGTATGCATAAGTATATCTGGGAGGTGATTCCTGGCGATCAAAGTAGTCCCATACGACCTCTTCCTCCTGAAGGTTGTCGATCAAGAACCGGTATCGCGCAACTGGAAGAAGCTTTTCACCATTGTATCTGAAGGAACTGGCTCGGACTGGCACATGCCGGAGGAACCAAGACTGCAAGGCATAGGTGCATCCTTCGACTAGGATCGACTCTCCGAGTGCGAAACGAGTCAATCTGAGCTAAAATATATCACTTTTAACAGGGATTAAAACGGCTATTCCAGATTGAAAATACAGACATAAATAGCAATTCCAAACAAAAATCTCTGACATTTTAGTGGTGAACAGTAGACAGAAAAATAACAATACTCACTTTTTACAGATCATGAATTGGATCTGTGGTTTGGGATTTATGACTAACACAAGTCTGATTAGGGTTTTGGTAAACCCTAACGAGTTTTAAATTTAAAAACAGATTCTCTAAAAGGGGAAAAATATTAAACAGTGATCCAAAAATCCGAAAATTTCACAGCAGACAGATCTATTCAATGTGAATCCATAGCACTTTACAGATCTAAAATCGGATATAAGATGAGAGAAATATCATCACAGCAAGTTACCTTTTTTATTTTAACCACGATTTTAAAGCTTTAAAAACCCGATTTGATGTCTGATTTTTTTGATAGGGTTACCGAGATCCAAAACCTCTGATTTTTCTACAGTAACTCAATAACTCATGCATGCATCACATATAAAAAAATCAGAAATAAACAATGAGTTCTTCAATCCGAAATAACATCATCTTTACTGTTCTAAACCTAAAACACACAGAAATTTAAGAAACTTGAAAAACCATGCATTAACTAATGTAAATAAAAAAAATAAACCATAAAACAGTAAATAAAAATTATTTCTATGCTATAGAACGTAAAACAAACATGAATAAACCATGAAAACAAATTAAAAACAGAGAATCAATGGCTGGAATTTGATATCACCTTTAAAACATAGATTTAACCCATTAAAAGGGTAAATCATGTATTTTATAGGTTAATAATGTAAAGAATCATATTAAAATCAATTCTAATGGATTAAAATCCCTATAAATCATCCAAAACAGGGTTAGATCACCTTCTTGGACCGTTCTTGCTGGTTCTTGATAGTTCTTGAGGTGAAACCATGGTTGATCTTCCATAAGGAGGGGTGTCCAAGCCTAAATCTAGGTTTAAAGCATTAAAAAAGCATTAAATAAAATAAGAAAAGTGAAGAAGTTCATACCTTGGAGTTGCAGCAATGGAGGAAGGGCTGGAGAGGAGAGAGAAGCTCCAAGATTTGCTCCCAAGGTGGCTGGAAAAATCGTCCCCCCTATGGGGGCCTTTTATAACCATTTTTTAGGTTTTAAAAATTAGCAATTTTGAAATTTTTGGACTTCTAAAGGGGGGGCGATTTTGGGGTGGAGTTACCTAACTACCCCTAGTCTAAATTATCCTAAATAATGCCTAATTAACCCCTAGCTAATCCTAAAAAATCCCCAAATGTGGTGCCACTTGGCATTTTCTCACATTGGGTTTTTAAAACTCCTTTAAAAACCTTTAAAAATACTAGTTTTAAAAACTAACTTTCAAAAATGAGTTTTTCAAAATGGTTTTGACTCTTCTAAACCTCTAACACTAACCAAGACATCAACTAACCCTAGTCTAGCCCTGACTGACTCGAATATGGCACCACCCCGAGTGGGCCCTACTTGAGTTTTAAAAAAAAAAAACGATTTTAAAACTTGAAATTGAAGGAGTTTTCAAAAGATTTTCAAAAGTAAACTTTGAAATTAAAATTTTTGAAATGGCATAGGGTCCTAACTGGGTGAGGACTCCTCTAGATATGGTACCAACTGAGTGAGCCCACATCGAGTTTTGCAAATTTTGAAATAAATACTGAAAATACCTTTGAAAAGGGGTTAAAATTAATAATTAAAATTCAAGATCTTTGAAAATAGGGTCTCAAGCGAACTGGAACTCCGGGTTAGAGTCCTGAACTCTTAGGACTCTGAGATTTTAGATTTTAAAAGCCAAATGAAAGAATTTTCAAAAGATTTTATCAAGAAATGATGAAATAAGTTAGAAAACACAGTCTGGGTTAGACCCCTAACTCAACCGAACTCTAAAATAGAGTCCTGAACTAACTGGACTCTGTAAAATGACCTAAATTTCGAAAACAAACGAAAAAAGATTGAGAATGGAAGTAAAACAGACTTAAAAACCAGACTTCTGACCGGATTAGGACTCTGAGACAGAGTCCTGATCGGACTGAAACTTTCAAAAATTTGAGAAATTTGATGAATAGAGGCATTCAGAAGCGACACCATCTAAATGGGTCTCATTTGTGAATTGAAATCGATTAAAGTTTGAATTTGAAAGGAATCCAGATTGTTTTCTGAGAAAATATTTCGAAATATAAAGTCCTGGGGTTGGAAAATGACAGAGTATTGAATAAAAACCCAGGTTTTGAAATTGATTTTGAAATAAAGCTTTAAAATTCAAATCTGGATTGAATGTTTTGAAATAGGAGTGCTGGATCTCAAAAATGAGATGCAATGCCATACAATGCTATGCAGAATACGTGCAATGACATGCAATGATCTGTAATGACTTATGAAATGGACAAACACTGGATGAAGGTAAAAATTTGGGGTGTTTACAGAGTTGTAAATTTGATTTCATATGTTGTAATAGCTAGATTTGAATGAAAATTTGCATTTCCTGTTTTAGATAGAATAAATGAGCATTGTAAATACCATGAATTACTTGTTTTCATGCTTTTACCTCTATTTTCCAAAATCTCACAAATGGGAACACGAATGGCACGTGCACCATTTCGTAAGAGGTAAATTAATCCTAAGTTGATGATTTACATCAATGGCCATAGTCAGGATGTAAACAAAACTTTGGATTTTTATCTTTTATAAAACAACACTGGATCCACTTCAAAAATCATCATATTTTCAAATATTTACTTCTTTTATTAGAGCTTAACTTAGAATTGGCTCAAAATATATACCAATGGCCATAGTCAGGGTATATTGAGAGTTAATTTCATTTTAAACTCTATAAAAGCACAAAAATATATTTTATTCTTCACTTGAATTTAAATATAGATTATTATATAATACATTCAATGACCATAGTCAAGGATATATTATATTTTCAATCTTATCTTAAATTCATTTAAAGAATGGAATAACTTTTCAAAATCCAATCTCAAAATTCTTTAAATTCATTTATCATTTAAGATAGAACTACATCATATTTTCAAAGTTCCTTTTTCAAAACTCCAAATGATGTAAATATCTTCCTCAATCTATCTTCAATTCTTATAAAATCCAATTCATCCTTTCATTTTCAAATTCAATTTCATTTTCAATCTCAAAGTTCAATTTAACTTTGAGATTTCAAAGTCATTTTTATATTCAAATCCAAATAAGAGTTCAAAGTTCAATTTAACTTTGAAATTCCAAATTCATTTTATATTCAAAAAAATAAAACTCAAAGTTCAATTTAACTTTGGAAGTTCTTGATTCATCTCCTGAATTTAACTCCAAATCCATTTTAGGATCCAGGATTCAACATTCATATTGGATCTCAGACTTCAGATCCAGTTCCCCTTTAGAATCCAGAATCCAACTTCTACTTTAGATCTCAGACTCCAGATCCAAATCCATCTTAGGATCCAGAGTCCAATTCTACTTTGGATCTTAGACTTCAGATCCAAATCCATCTTAGGATCCAGAACCCAATTCTACATTTGGATCTCAGACTTCAGATCCACTCCATTTTAGAATCCAGAACCCAAGTCCATCTTGGATTTCAAATCTCGGATCCCATTCTGTTTAGGATCCGGAATCCAATTCCAATTCTAGATCCTAATTCCATTTTCGGATCCAATCTGAATCTCTTAAATCCATTTCTATTCTTAAATACCATTTGATTTTTTTAGTCCATTCCAAATTCAAACTTCAAAATCTAAATTCAATTCTCTCTCAAGTATTCATTTCCTTTCCTAAATTTAAGTTCAAAATTCAAAGTCCATTTCCGACTTTGAAACTTCATTTCCTCTCATTTCAAAGCTTCAAGTCATTCTTTCTCATTTATTCCTCCAACCCTGATTTATTTCAAAGACTTAGAACTTCTCTGATCTATCTCAAGTTTCAATCATTTCTTCACTCCCTTATCAAGTTCATCTCAGAATAACTTGGAAATTTTCAAAATATCTTTCAAAAAGAGCATACATCCTTGCATTGCACAAGCAAGATTCTTTGTGCATTTAGAGTTAGAATAAATTCTTAGATTATATTTAGGCAAAGCAAAAGGCATAGATTCGATCCTTGGTTCGATTACCCCTGGTAAAGGCGCCAGGAACGGTCGAATCTCGTACCGACGAGCGAATCCCGTCTCTCCATTTTTCCCGCAAATTTTCAAAACGGAGGCGAGTAATTTTCTAAATATTTTCAAATTAAGGTCAAGTGAGACCGCGGAAAATAGTTCATCTTCTCTCTCTTTCTTTCTTTTCTCTTCTCTCTTTCTTTTCTGTCTTTTATTTCTCTCCCTCAAAAAGGAGGAAAATAGAGGCTGGAAAAGGAAAAGAGAAGGAAGAGAGAGAGAAACCACAAGAGAGGAAAAATTTTGCGATGATCACAATACCCTGACTATGGCCATTGGTATATATATTGAGTTAATTTTAAATTAAATTCTGATAAAAGATGAAAATATTTAAAGAAGATATGATGATTTTTGAAAAAGGATCCAGTGTAGATCCAGTTTTATTTTATAAAAGATAAAAATGCTAAGTTTTGTTTACATCCCGACTATGGCCGTTGATGTAAATCATCAACTTAGGATTAATTTACCTATTATAAAATGGTGCACGTACCATTCGTGTTGCCATTTGTGAGAATTTGAAAAATAAAGGCAAAATGCATGAAAAACAAGTAATTCATGATATTTACAATGCTCATTCATTCTATCTAGAACAGGGAATGTAAATTCTCATTAAGGTCTAACTATTACAAAAATTGAATTTACAACTCCAATGATGATATCTTCCATATATTTCCTGCAAAACAACTGGGTTAGTATGAAAAGAGAAGGAAATCACACATATCATATGGAAATCAATGGTGAAAGGCTCATATGCCAAGATATATATGAAAAGGATGGGAAATGATATATACATATATGTATATTTATGTCCATATATGTATGCATATCTATATATATATATATATATTTACATATATATATATATATATATATATATATATATATATATATATATATATATTATACTTATGAGTGAGAAAATATAAACAATAGATGAACTTTGTTGAGAGTGAAATGCAGAAATATCATCGATGGAACATCAATGACAGGTTTCTAAGTCACAATAGACCAATGCAATATTTTCCAGCCACAAGAAAAATTCATTGATGTTCAGCTGAAAAATGGCACAAGGGGATTTCCTGAATTAATTAGAACATATTTACCATCTAGGTGGAGATGCAATGTGCCAAACTACTGGGAGAGTGAATATTGTCCTATGTGCCCGATATCCTAAACTAATGGTAAGACGGGGCAATAAGTGAGGTGTAATGTGTAGTAGGTTGGGTGCAGTGATAGATTTTCTGCAAAACAGTGGTAGCAAGGTAGGTGTTGTGGTGACTTAGTGAAGTTATGGTGAACAGCGAGATGAAGACATGTGCCTGGAGTGTTGTAGCAAATGCTAGGCATTACTATTGCTTAAGACAATGACATAGTGAAAATGGTGCAACAATGTGATGCCTGAAAGTATGAGATTGGGAGTAGAGTGGCGATTATGATACTATGTACAATAGAATAATTATACATATAACAATGTATAGGAAAATACAGTGAGGAAAGATGTAGTTGATGAGGTTGATCCTGGAACAGAATATGCAATCTGACATTATAGCAGTAGACCAGCTAAAGATCATCTTCCTAATGAAGCAACTATCTTAATTAATAACTTGGTTTGATTTTCCTGTCCTCTCAAAGACAAGGGTTTTTGACAGCCACAACAATTAGCAGCATACAAAGCCCATGATCAATTGCTTTACCTGCAAATAGGATATAGCTGTAGTGAAGAAAACCCAGCAACATGGTCTAAGAAATTTGAATACCCTTAGTTTTGACCTAGACTATCGGCTCTGTAAACATGGTACCATAATTGCTAATAGATTTTGCAGGCCCCTCCAGCACAGGCTGTGGAAAGTGGTGTTGGGGTGAAGGGTAATAGGGGAGTTATAACAGGATATACAGGATGTGCAACAATGTTGTGCATGTGTTGTATGTTAAGTAGATGGGTGTATTCATTGCAGCAGAGTAGGTTGATGTTTGATAGATGAACCCAAGCATTCTTTTGTATGAACAAACACAAAGATAACCATTTGTTGTTCTCAACATTCAGCTTTGAGCTTTCGGAAGCTGGAAATATAAACAAAGTGAGAGAGCACATGACAACCTTAACAACATCGTTACAGGATTACCTCTCAGAAATTGGTGTGCGTGACTGCAAATGGGGCCAACCTCACGCCGATATGAAGTTTGGGGTTGTCTTGAAGGACCCAAGCATCAGACCAGAGAGCAAATAAGGATCAACTAGCAGCTATAATTGATTGCTACAAGACACAACACCCAAATCCAGTCCACGACCAAGTCCTGTATTGGCTGTCTATATAAAATCCAAATGAAAATTTTAGTCCATAATAAAAGCTATCATTGACTAGAGCTGGAAAAACACAAAGAAGGGTACTGAGGCTAATGGTGAAGGGAAGCCCTACTTAGTGGATTCACCAGCAGATGGGGAGAAGGTTGCAACATCAAAGAAAGAAAGGAAAGAGAAAAAAATGAGGAAAATGTCGGTCTTACAGGTAAACTTAGAGGAGCAGCTACCCTGGACATCACAACAAACTACATCTCTAGAGCTCATACTAAAATTGTGATTTACATGAATGGCCTTCTTAGGCAAAGGGGTACCTATCTCAATCTGACAAGGATCTGAAATCTGTGCCACCACAAACCCCTAGCTTGGGTCTCTATAGAGCATTCCTTTGACCAAATGATAGCAGCATTTGTTCGATCCCATGGATCTGATGGAAACCATACGTGAGCAGCCTTGATCCCATCAAGAATCTTCGCTTTAGCCTCCTCCCAAAATGGTGGAACCACATTAAGAAGCATATGAAAAACCATGCCATTATTCCATACATTTACTGTTTGGGTACAGCCCCAGTGGATAAAACTTACCATCTGAGTTTATCTCCATGGCCAATCGGATCTGCTGTAGCAACAGGTCAGATTGTCCACTCAACAAATTAATCCTGCTACCACAGCAGATCGGGGATCCACTTTCTTACTGCTGATGGGAGGCAGGGATACTGGAGGAGGTGTCGTGGGTACACAATGAATGAAATAATGTAAAAAACATGAATTGACTTCAGAAGGAACTCTAAACATTTAGATTTAATCACAGAACATGATCCAATATTATGACGCAGCAGTAGAACATCAAAATTAAAGGAAGACTATGTCTTTCAAAGTGCAAATTGCAACAATTAATGCAAAAGAAATTTAAAATGTGAATCATCATGTAGTAGGAGATTGGGTTAATAGCCTTTGCAGCCTCATGATGATCGGATTCTATCGGAACAAGAGATCGCTAATAAAAAAAAAAACATAAACAGAAAGATGGGATGATCTTCTACATGGCCCTGGAACCAGGCGTTAATGGGCAGATTTGAGATAGAACAAATATCATACAGGAATCTGGAGATTGGATTGCAAAGAGGACCATATGCAGGCTTCAGGTATGCAGTATATATATATCAAAATCGGATTCAAACCCCATTGCAGGACAGTAGGTTGATGCAGGGGTGATGAATCCATCCTTGAACAATCCAATATGCAGAAGGAAAAAGAAATGGAAATTGAGCCTCATAAAAGAATAATGCCATTGACCGATAATGAACTGAAATACAAAAGATAAACTATGGCCGATTATGCAGAACTACAAAGAGGGAAACCAAATCGACAGGAATTTAAAAGTAAATTGGTAAAAGGAGAAACAACTGTTTGAGTCGGGTGTTCCCTTGATGTTGCTATATATGAGCCGAGGCGGCTTTGCATAGATCAACATCATATATAAGACTCGTTATTTGGAGTATGCAGAAGGACTCAAAAAGACAAAGAAAATAAGGGAAGAAATGGGGAAATAACGATTTTAAACTAGGCTAAAACAAGTATAAATGCAATGGAAAACAGGAGATCAAATCGAAGACCAGGATCGACATGGGACGTAGATAATGCAAAAAGTTATCTATAATGTATAATTAAACTGAGAACATGAAATTGGCGTAGGAACAGAAAAAAAAAATGAAAACAAACTATCAAAATGAAATAGAAAATAGAACATAAACAGAGAATCAAGGGATTGTTGGAATGAATATTCCATTATTGTTTGCAAAGGGGTGAGTCGATCCTATTAGATGCAGGCCAACCCTACCACCGGTGCATTAGGATAAAAAAAAAACTGGAAGAAAACTGAAATGAGGTACCACGAACAACGAGGAATGTAATGAAATGGGAAAGAGGTCTTTACAGGAAATCGAAGGAGGATGGAGGTGATCGCTTACCTTTTGTATTTGTTGCCTGGGCCGAAGAATCTTCGTGGATCAGCTAAAAAAGAAGAAGGCATGCGGCTTTTGGGATTGAGCCACTCCTTTCAATCGTCGGATCTGGCTTGTCTAAGCTCTGAAGAAGGGCATTCCCTTTTTATTCCACCATGAAAAATTCTCTTACCTACAGGTGTTTTGAAGGAGACAGAAGATTGAGAAGAGAGGGGAAGCGGATAAAGAAGTAGGTAGAGGGCAATGGCGATCAAAGAAGAATTGATCCTAATGAATGAGTGATGCTTGATGTGAAAAAATGGATGCGAGAGACAGAGAATGGATGGATTAAGGGGTTCCCCGAGTGTCCTCTTTAAGGACGAGGAGGAAGATTCGAGAGGGGGAATCAGTTGAAGATGAATGGAGGGAGAAAGGTTCGTTCAGGATGGACGATGGTGAGAGATGAGGGAAAGGCGCGGGAGCAAAACCGTTGGGATTTTTTTTTCTCTTTTCCAAAAAGAGGATTCCCCTTTTAAAAAAAAAATTGTAAACTGGTTAAAAAGTGAGGTTTTTAAAAAAATCAACTTAAAAAGTTTCAAAAACATTTGTTCTCCTCGTAATTTTTCCAATTTTTTTGGTTTTTGTGTTATTTTTCATTTTTCTGTATTTTTTTGGAATAAAATCCTAAAGTTTTATGGGAAAACAAAGATTAAAAACTATTTTTTTTTTGTATTTTTGCAAAATATTTTCAAAAGAGAGTTTTTTTGAGAATTCAAAGCTATTTCTCTAAAAAAAATCTTCAGAAAACGAATTTTGAGGTGATATTCGAGGTTTTGACCTCAAATCGAGAAAATATAAAATAATGGATCCAAATGAGTGCCGAATGAGCTATTTGAGCCATTCAGAAAATGCTTTTGGTATTTTATAATTTCGATTTGTAAATTGAGTAACGAGGCTCAAATTTGAACCTTAAACACCAGATTTGACTTCGAAATTGATTTTGAATATATCAATATGGAATTCAATCCAGAAAATCTGAAGAATGACTGAATTTTAGCTTTGGTTTTCTCAAAAGATGGAATCAAGGGCAAAATGGTCATTTTTACAAAACTTTGAAAATTTTGGGGTGTTCACACTGCACCATCGATGTATCTACCATCGGGTTTGGCCCAGATCATCTGAAATAAGTGTCTGTGTTTTTGCTATAACATTATATTCAGCACTAAGTTGTTACTTCTTCTTATTTCTTTTTTGCATCCCTGGTTTGGACCCTGTAACTTTCTTAAATTTGGTGATGTTAAGAATCTAAAGATTCGACCCTGCTCTTTTAGCGTCTTTCGTTATTTACATGCCTTATCATGCTCACATAAGCAGTTAACATCAGTCCGGTAGAATGGGTCGGCGAATCAAAGACATGAGGTGGTATTTCGATTCGGTAATTGTTCCTGGTGGGCGACAATTTGAGGACGTTGCTGTCAGGATGGATGGTTTCAGCTCAACACCATCTGTTCGTCCCCACCACCCTGGCATTCTCATTATATATCAATTAATTACATGAGTCCTATTGTCTTATGTTATCATTTTATCCTGTTCTTTATCTTATAAATTGTACATTTGAGTTGATATTTGCATTAGTGTCATTCTAATAATCTCATTAGACTGATAATCATCCTCTGATATCTATCACAGTTAGCTGCTCAATATCTCTCTGTAATTAAACGACGCAAGATATATTTGTCATAACAGGGAATGGTTAGGTGGTTTGTTGGCATTCATACACCTGATAAAAGCTTTTCAGTTTGTTCATTTCAAAACATTCTATCGTCAAGAGTTGTTTTTTTTATATAATTTTGGATGACATGTTTTCTGTCATTGATAATGGAATCATATTTCCCACAAAAGTGGTAGCACGATGGCATATTAGTGGAAGGTATGGCTTCCTAGTTATTATGGTCTCTACTCCAGAAAATTGTGAAGGGAGATGAAAAGAACTGTGATGCTTCGTTCTTGCATATTCAGTAGATCAAAGTGGAACTTCAGATCCACAGTTTGATTGTGTGAGTCGAAACTTCAGATCCACAGTTTGATTGCGTGAGTCGGAACTTCAGATTTACAGTTTGATTACGTGAGTTGGGATTTCAGGTTTACAGTTTTGCAAATATCATGGCCGTTCCAGCCATGATTTCACCATGGCAGACTCCACATAATTTTATTCTCTGTATCTTGCCTGTTGTAACATGCTGATCTCTGCATCCTGGTCTTCATTTGCATGTTATATCTGAAATGAAAAGAGAATTGGGTTCTAAATTTGCGCCATCATTCACAGCACAGTGCTTTCAAGTATGTATATGTGAATCATTATGGGTCATTATGATAGAAATTCCAAGTACATTGTTCCACTTTCCCCTGTGTAGCCTCCACTTACCCACACCCTATGCACATCTAATGCACATCATCTGCCGCACCTTTGAACCCTTCATTCACCCTTCACGGCATCCATATACCTCCAGACTCACAATGGCCACAGCTGACTGATAACCCATGATTGATAATCATATATCCTGATTTGAGATTGATATATTTTCATTTTTTTTTTTAGGTATAATCTCACTGACATCTGCTCCTCTGTACACTGTCCAACTATCTGATCATTGGTGTCACCACCTCCCAGCCAGCTATGTTTGGTAGTTATGTTTCTACGTCTGTATTCAGTATCATGTTAATCAATCATTCTCAATCCCTATATCTAAGTCATACCATGTTGTTTTAACCAAATTTTACATCGTTCTTTCATTAAAATTTCACTGCTATGGCTCTTCTGAGAAGGTGGGGAATCGGCTTCTAGCAAGTCATATGTAGTTATGCTACTCAGATTCTAGTAAATGATTCTGATCCATTGAAACACTTTTGATCTTCCAAAAGCAATGAATATCCAAACATCTATACATAAATGTTAAACACTAGTCCTGCTAATAGTCATGTTGGATGTTCAACTCAGCTTAAATGATATACAGTCTGGATCAAATATCGTCTTTTAAAATGATTGTCGTTGATGAGCTGGGATGGATGTTAGATTAGAGGGTGCATATTGCTTGTTCAGGTAGCCAATAAGTTTGCATGATCTGTCTTAGTAAGTTAATGGTAAAATTGAATTCCAAAAGGTGTTAAATAGTAGATGTGTCAGTCCTTGCTAAATAGACTGTGCTCATGTGGACATGTGTTGATGGTTCATCTAATACCAGTAAGCATCTATTGTTCTAAAAAACCTGCATTAGTGTTATCAAATCTTGTTAAGATCATAAGTTATCGGTTAGCATGGGCATTAATAGTTAGCATAGAGTATATCTAAGCATTTGGCACATATCAGCCACGTAATTAGTACTGCATCACATGGGTCCCTGCTGACTCCTTCCACCTGCTGTAGGTGTCTCAACAGCCCCTGCTGTTACCACCGACAACATTGCATTTCTAGCCCATCACTGCCATCTGAGTTTTATCCCTGTCAACCACCTATTGCAGCTCTTGCATTGGGTCTCACTGTTTACCAACACAGTTTGCTCACCTTACCTGTTACACACTATCACCTATATACATTTCCCTCGCTTAGTCAGTTACACTGAATGCAAAAATTTCCTCTTTCACTTGCTGTCCACCATCGCCCTGCCTTTCACAGTAGCACACTGCTATTTTCACCTCATTGCACTATGAGCACCTCAGCTCCTATTTTATCATCATTTTGCCAAAGTCACATTCACCTGTGGCTATCTCACTTACTCACGACATCTCATAATATGCACAACTACTGCAAGGCACTAAAACCTCCACCCTAGCATCACCTACTACTTGCTGGTTCAACACAGTATCACCCCGTAAAACACTTGGCTTCCATCCATCGCCTGTTATAGATCCTTACTTCCCATTTACTTCATGGCTAGTATGTTGTATTCTCACGAGCAGCCCCGCAGTAGTGCATTTACAACCTTTCTTCCTTATAACAATTCATCAAAAGGAACCGCCATAAAACTGTGATTTCTCACAAGTGGCTCACAAAAAGCCACTATGATTCTTTCCTTCCTTAATAGCTCATCACAAGCAGCTATGGCTATCACATTTCACGATGGTTCACCTTGGACCATCCTGGCTCTTGCCTTCCCTCATTGCATATAGATGTTCATTTAATTATGGCATTGTCTGTATATATACGTATATATATATATATATATATATATATATATATATATATATATACATTTTCTAACAAATGCACGGTAGGCCATATGCCTTTCTCATTCAAAAATGAGTAAAGCATCTTGTGTAAGATTTGGAATAGTCATTTACATTCACATTTTTTTTCCTTTTTATGCTAATTCTTTCTTGCAGAAATAGGTGAAAAGCTTGAAATAGGAATTTTTTGGTGTTTTCAATTCCAAGTGTTGTAATAAGCTAGATATTTAATGAAAACTCTACATTTCCAGTTCTAGATTGGAATGGATGAGCATGTAAATAACATTTGTTTCATCATTTTCCTTTATTTCTGAAGATTCACAAATAGGGGACACGAATGGCACGGGCACTATTCTAATAGGAGGTGATTAATCCTAAGTTGATGATTTGCATCAATGGCCATAGTCAGGATGTGAACAAAACTTAGGATTTTCATCTTTTATGGAATAACATTGGATCCATACTGGACCCCTTTAAAAAATCATCATATTTTTCAAAATATTTTCTTCTTTTATCAGAGTTTAACTTAAAATTAACTCAAAATATATATCAATGGCCATAGTCAGGATATATTCAGAGTTAATTTCATTTTAAACTCTATAAAAGCACCAAAATATATTCTATTCTTCACCTGAATTTAAATATAGATTATTAAATAATATATTCAATGACCATAGTCAGGGATGTATTATATCTTCAATCTTATTTTAATTCACTTAAAGAATGAAATATGTTTTTCCAATCCAATTTCAAAATTCTATAACTTCATTTCATCATTCATGATAGAATTGCATCATATTTTCAAAAATTCTCTTTCAAAACTCCAAGTGGTTTTGAATATCTTCTTCAAATCAATCCTTATTTATTTATATTCAGATTCAAATTCAATTTTATCTCATTTCAATGATCAATTTCAAAGTCCAATTTGACTTTGAAATTCCAAAATCATTTTTTTATTCAAAACTTCAATTTCCAATTCAAGATTCAAACTTTCAAGTTCAATTTAACTTTAAAGTTTCTGATTCATCTTTTGATTCCAAAATTCAAAATCAAGTTTATCTTCTTATCTTCAAAATTCAAAATCAAAGTTTGAGATTGATTCTGAATCTCAAAATTTGACTCTTCCCAAATTTTAAATTCAATCTGGGTTTTTCAAAACCCAGACCCATCTTCAAAAGTCCCATTTTGGACTTTCAAAATCCAAATCCAAAGTTAGAACCCAATCTCAACTTAGATCCAGATTTCCAGATGCAATCTCCACTTTTGGATCTTAGACTTCAGATCCAAAATTCAACTCCATCTCAGATCTCAGACTTCGGATCCAATTCCATTTAGGATCCTAGAATTCACCTTCATTTTGGATCCTAGACTTTGGATCTAAATCCATTTAGAATCTTAGAATTCAGCTTCACTTTGGATCTCAGACCTCAGATCCAAGTTCCATTCCAGACTTCAAAATCCAAAGTTTATCTTGATTCCCAATTCTGTTTCTCATATTCCATCTTGATCTATTAAACCCAATTCTATTTTGGATTTCGAAAATCTCATTTTGATCTCAAAATTTCAAATATAGAATTCAATTCCATTCCAAAAATTCATCTCCTCTCCTAAATTCCGATTCAAAAGTCCAAATTCTGACTTTGAAACTTCATTTCCTTTTCCTTTTATCTTAGCTTCAAATCACTCTTTTCAAAGTCCGGATTTATTTTCCCAAAACTCTGATTATTTCAAAAGACTTAGAACTTTAAATCTCAAGTTCTAAGTTAGGAACCATTTCTTCACTCTATTATCAGATTCATCTCAAAAACACTTGGGGATTTCCAAAACATTTTTAAAAAGAGCATACATCTTTGCATTGCACAAGCATGATTCTTTGTGCATTTAGATTTAGGATAAATTCTTAGATAATCTTTTAGCACAGCAAAGAGGCATAAATTCGATCCTTGGTTTGATTACCCTTGGTAAAGGCGTTAGGAACGGTCGAACCTCGTTGTAAACACCCCAAATTTTCACTCACCTTCTTGACATTGCCCTCAATCATCGCATTTTAGTCCTCCGGAAGCAATGAAGGACAAAATTGTCATTTTCTGAGATTGAATCTTGCAGAAAGTCCCAAATTTCATTCTTGAGCCTCAAAATTTCTATATTTAGGTTCAGAAACATCTTCAAACTGCAAATTTTCAAAATCCTTTTCTGGAAAAAAAGCTAGAATTTGCAGGTCCTGTCTCAGAGTAGCATTTCTTGAAACATGTCTTTGTATAGCATTGCATGAACATTTCATATCATGTCACTGCACAACATGTCATTTCGAGGTCCAGAAACTCTCGATTTCAAAATTCTCAATCCAGATTCGAGTTTTAACTTTTTTCAAAATTGATTTCAAAACCCTGGGTTTTCAAAATTGCCAATCTTTCCCATTTTACCCCCAGGACTTTGAATTACAAAAAGTTTTTTTTCCGGAAAACAATCTGGATATTTGGATATTGATTTTAAAGATTTTATCTCAAAACTTTTTGCAAAAAGATTTTAAATCTCTTTACAAAATTTCTGTATTTCCTTTATCCATATTTTTGCCCTGAAAATTCAATTTTTTCCAAATTCTTGAAAACAAACAAAGTTTTATCTCGTATCATAAAAATTCCAAAAAAAGAAGAAGTTATTTCTTCTGTTTTTATTTTCAAATAAATGGAGCGAGACACGCCTTTGAACTAGCATCATACTCAGATTCCCAGGTAAGTTTCTTATTTCTCAAGCGGGACCCACCCGGAGATGGCACCAATTTTGTAAATTCCACTTCCTTGTATTTATATATTTATTTTATGTTATGTTCTAAAATAGTGGGCCCACACACATGCGGCACTCCATTTGAGAATAAAAGATTCTCCAAAACAAAATAAAACTTTATTTTCAAAAAGAATTTTAAAGTTGGCTGAGGTGGCATCTCCCATTCATTTTTTTTTTCACTATTCAATTTTTTTTATTATTAAGAAGCAGCCTTAAATGGCACCATAGCCAAAACTTTCATAAAAAAAATTCATTTTACCTAAACCTTAGGTAAATGAGCTGAAAATTTTGAAAATAATAAAAGCGCCCCCTTTTAAAAACAATAGATTTTCAAAGTTAATGGGGCGTCGGTTTCACACTTTGCAAAATTTTCAAAAAAGAAAAAATGTAACGGAAGGGAGAAGCTGCAGTTTTTGTTTTAGAAAAAGAGTTCGAAATTCTTTAAAAAGGGGAGTTTTGGAAATCAAAAGGAGGAGGAGGAGGCCGATTGATTTGGAGATTCTTTTTTTTTTCTCTGTTCTTATTGCAGGAGACTCTCTGCAGTGGAGCCGGGCCCTTTGTGGAAGCTCATCCCTGTTGTTCAGCTGCTGATAGTGAAGGTGGGATCATCTCTTCCTGCAGCCTCTCCACCGAAGCCCTCTGCCGTGAGGTGCCATCTGCTGGGCTATGGGGTCTTGCCTCTGGAGGATCCCTTCTCCTCTATCCAGCGTGAAAAGCATCAAGCCCTTCAACGCTTGGTGGGTTGTGCGATAGTTCAGTCAGTTGGAGGGAATCCAGCCAACGTTTTCCACATCCCCTTTCAGTTCACCAGCAAAGAAAAAAAAATCGACCCTCATTTCCCTACTGCAGAGCTCCAGCCACATTGTAAGTCTTCATCTTCTTCTTCTTTGTCTTCATCTTCTACATCCATCGTCGTCTTCTTTTCTCTCACTTGTTTCTGTGTAAAAAAAAACAAACAAAAAAAATATATAGATCGAACTCTGTATTTGTTATTTTCTGGGTTTTTTTTCATTGTTTGATCTTTTGTTCTTTCGTTGATTCTTTAGTTAGATTTCTGGATTCATTTGTTACAGCATAGGATTCTCATTTTCATGATTTTCATTCATTCGTTGTTCTGTATTTTGTTTTCATTCATTGCATTAAACTTTGAATTTCCTGTTTCACGTTGCATTTCAATTTCGTCTTTTGTAATTCAAGTGTTTCCTGTTTCAATGCATAGTCTGATGTTGTTTTAAGTTTCATATTTTGTCTCAATTTACGAATGATTTCCTGTTTTTTTTTAGTTTACAAGTCATTTTCCTGCTTTTCAATTTCCTGTTGTCAAATAATTCCCTGTTTGCTTTCATTCTTTGTTTTGTTTTGTTTTTCATCACACATGATTTCCTGTTGTTCATTCATCCAATTCTCTTTATTTTCCTTGGTGTTTTAGTCATTTTCAAATTCCTGTTTTGATTCATTGTCTGATTTCCTGTAATTCTAATTTCCTTTGTTTTGAATTCATTAAAATTCTTGTTTCTTCATTTAATACTTTATTATATTTTGTATTCAATTTTCCTGTATTGTTCTTGTTTCTCCATTCTTTGTTTGCTATGCTAAATTCCTGTTTTCTCACCTTCTGATTTTATGTTTCATCATTCTTTGAATTTCTCGAACTCCTGTTATTCATCTAGCTTAGTGGTTATATTCATTTTCCAGTTTTTTATGCAATTCATTTCCTATTTGTCTTTTCATTTTTTTTAGTTTTCAAATCATTCATTATTCTGTGTCTTTCAATAGCTCATTTCCTGTTTTTTTAATGAAGTATTAGTCGTTAATTATCTTCACTGGTAGTAATTGAATCATTAGTTAGTTGCTTAGTTAAATAATTAGTGAGTTGTTAGTTTATCAATTTGTTAGGGATTAGTATTTCTCTATTTTTCCCGTAGCCTAGAAGGCACTGCCGCCAAGTGGTACTCTGAGCATATCAATCCAATCGAGCGGTGAGAATTTGATAAGGTGGTCAATCTATTCATCGAGCGATTTTTGTTCAATACTGAAGCGCTACCAATGTTAAATCACCTTTGTAATTTGAAGCAGGGAGATAGTGAAAAAGCCAAGGACTTCGTTCGCAGATGAAGAGAGACCTGCAACAAAATGAGGGATCTTATATCAGAGAGACATGCTTTATCACTAATCCTCAACAACTTTTCACAGCCTTTGAGGAGTCTCATTTCTACCTCACCATCCAAGTCTTTCATTGAACTCATTGAACAAGCCGAATGGCTCGAGATGGGAATAGAGAACGGTGTCTACGATGGTATCACTCTCGTCAAGAACAATCTAGATTCAAAGAAAAAGGCAAATTTTACCTCCTCCGCCAACATCAGCCGCAATGATAACAAAAGTAGTAAGGACAACCATGCAGATCGAGAGGAAAAACAGAATAGCAAGCTATCTCAGCCCAACTTTCCACAAAAGGAAAAGATAAAGCGTGAAGGTTGGAGTAATGATCGTATGTTCACTCCTCTCAAACAAACACTCGAAGAAGCCCTTGAATTCATGCTGACCAAGGGATTAGCGAATCTCCCAAAGGCCACAACTCCTCCCACCATCATGAGAAGGTTCAAGAATAAGTTTTGCAAGTTCCATCGGGCAGTGGGGCATGACATCGATCATTGTTTTGTCTTCAAAAATATTGTTCAGGACTGCATTGACAAGAGCCTCCTCGCTGAAGCTGAAGAAGAAGACGAGCTGGCCATCCTGACCAAGCCTTTCCCAGATCATTCAGAAAATTGATAATGCCAAAGTTCCCTGCTTTCTTCCTTTCGTTTTGCCAGTCACCTCGTAGGAGCAAGTCAGTCCAATTTTTGCAACCTTTTGGTCGAGTACTTATAAATAAGCAGTATTTTTGTTATCAGTTATGCTTATCAATAAAATGTCAAGTTTCTTCATCCAATACTCCTTTCTCTTGCTCCATTAGGGCACCTTTTTCAAAAAAAAAAAAATAAATATAACATTTTCGTTTTAAAGAATCTTCTTTGCCATCGGCTTCTATTAAGCCACATTAAATTCCCATTCTTTTCAAGATGAGGGGAATCCGAACATCATTCATGAGAAAAATGAAATTACCTATGAGGATTTTTCAAAAATCGGGAAATCTTTAAAAATTTTCTACAAACATCTTCGTTATGATCACCCAAAAGTTTAATATTTTGGTCCAATCTTTTTCAAAAATCAACCATCGCGGTGATCGTCTTTTCTTAAATTGGTTTCAAACCATTATCTTTAAAATTCAACCCTTGTGTTGATTTTCTTTTCCAAAATTAGTGTCAAACCAATTCATTTTCGAAATCAATCCTCGTGTTGATCTTAACTTCGAAAATTTAATTTTGAACCATTATCTTTAAAATCAACCCTTGTGTTGATTTTCTTTCCAAAATTAGTGTTAAACCAATTCGTTTTCAAAATCAACCCTCATGATGATCTCTCTTCAAAATCAACCCTCGTGTTGATTCCCCTTTTAAAGATCAGCTCTCACGCTGATCATTCTTTAAAATCAACCTTGCAGTTGGTTTTCTTCCCAAAATGATTTCTCACTTTCAAAATAACATTCTTATTTTACTTTAAAGATCCCATGTTCTAGCACTTTCTTCATGTCAAAGGGATAATATAATTCTGTTTCCTTTCCTCGATTTTTAAGCATTAACAAAATTATTAAATTTGCCAATAGTTTGGCACCATTTTATTTGCATCTCTTTCCTTTTCACAAATATGTCTCTTGTAAGGAACGATCTTGAGGACGTCTCTCAATCAAGAAGTCTGTCACCTTATTCCTCGATTATCCTTCTTTTTAAATTTTTCCTCCCTAGTTACACTGGGGCATTTTTTTTGAAAAATCTATCTTTACCTCGAAACATCCTGTATGCAAGCAGGATAAACCAATCTCTCTTTTTGCATGTATATGCACCCACTTGCATTAATTTTGCATTCATTTACATTTCATGTGCATTTGCACTTCATTTTGCATTAATTCTGCATCCATTTTCTTCCCCTTCAGGTTAAGGGATAAACTTGAATCATTTTCCATGATTTTCCAATTTCTATTCATATCCCCGTTCAGGATAAGGGGTTAATCCTGAAAATCAGACCACATACATCTAGATATGATGGTCTTTTTCATTGCAAGTCAAATAATCCAGTCCTCGAACTGGCCATTCTCAAAACTTTCAATCCCAGCTCTCGCACTATCGATTTTCAAAAACCAATCTTCTTATTAAAGATTTTCCTTTAAGATTCGGGCCATGACTCGAACTTTCCAGCTTTCCTTTGAAGATTTGAGTTTTAACTCAAGTTTTCTTTCCTTCAAAATCTAAACTTTCCAGTTTCCTTTTGAGATTCGAGCTCCGACTCGAACTTTCCTGCTTTCCTTCGAAGATTTGAGTTTTAACTCAAGTTTTCTTTCCTTCAAAATCTGAACTTCTCAGTTTTCCTTTGAGATTCGAGCACCGACTCGAACTTTCCAACTTTCCTCTGAATATTTGAGTTTCGACTCAAAATTTTGAATTGGCCTAGTTTTTCCTTTGAAGATTTGCGTTTCGACCCAAACTTTCTCTCCTTAGAAACCAAACTTCCTAGCTTTATTTCGAAGGCTCGAGTTTCGACTCGAATCTTCCAGCTTTTCTTGTAAAACCTGAGTCCTGATTCGGATGGTATTTCAAAATCAGCTTTTGAGTTAGGCTTACCTTCAAAATCCAGCATTATGCCAGGACTTACCTTCAAAATTCTAACTTCGTATTGGATTTACCTTCGAAATTGAGTACCATCGTTAGAGATGTGTCAACTCGGATGTCAAGCGATCTCTACTATAGATTTCAAGAACACTTTGTTAATTTGTCAATCAATTACCTGTTGATTTCAGAATTTTATTACACAAATTTTTACCTCAGTTTACCTTCAGTATTACTTCTAAAAAGGCAAAGCTTTTGTGAAGAAGGATTCAAAATCAAAATTCTTTCTATTGGCCAACCAAAAGGATGAAGGATAAATCCTCGATATGGCCAGAAAAGAAGATTCAATGTTTTGCAAAACCATAGATGATTAATATTGATCGCAGTCAATGACACATTTTTAAAGACCATTCTTGTGAAAATGAGGCAGTGGAAATATCTTGAGCGTTAGAAAATGAGAGCATTCATCAAAAACTTGTCTCCTCAAAATCACCTAAGCTGCAATTAAATATCCACAAAAGGGATCTCTCACTTGTCGTCAAGATGAAGGCAAATTAAGCGAGTAGACCCCCGGGGCCAAAGAAGATTTGAAACATCTCCAAGATGACGGAGTTTGTGACAGATCCTTCTAAGGAAAGTCCAAAGCACTGTCGAGATGAAGGCAGATGCGATGAAGCTCCCAACAATCCCTAAAAGATATTTAATTTCCGCTATCATCCAAAGATCTCTAACTCATGAACCAATGTCGTCAAAGAAGGATCGAAACATCTCCAAAATGAAGGACAATGCAACAAAAAACCAAAAGAGCGCAGAAAGAATATCATGAGAGAAGCTCCCAGGATATCAAACTGCCAAATCTATCAAAAATCTTCTTTAAATTTGTGAAATTCTATTATCAATATTCTTTCATCAATTTCTTTCTGTGATCATCGCAAAATTTTTTCCTCTCGTAATATTCTCTCTCTTCCTTCTCTTTTTCCTTCCAACCTCTTATTTTCCTACTTTTTGAAGGGAGAAAGATAGAAGACAGAAAGAAAGAGAGAAGAGAAGAGAAGAGGAACTCTTTTGCGGGTCTCACTTGACCTTAATTTTGAAGAATTTTTGAAATAACTCGCCTCCGTTTTTGAATTTTTTTTGCAGGAAAATTGGGAGACGAGATCCGCTCGTCGGTACGAGGTTCGACTGTTCCTGGCGCCTTTACCAGGGGTAATCGAACCAAGGGTCGAATTTATGCCTTTTGTTTTGCTAAGAAATTATCTAAGAAATTTATTCTAAGTCTAAATGCACAATGAATCATGCTTGTGCGAATGCAAAGATGTATGCTCCTTTTGAAAATATTTTGAAGAATTTCCAAGTGAGTCTGATAAAGTGAAGAAACGATTTCTAACTTAGAACTTAAGATTAAAGTTCTAAGTCTTTAGAATAATCATGAGCTTGGGAAAATAAATCTGGATTTTGAGGAATGAAAAAGCAGAAGAAAAGAATTTTCAAAGTCATAAATGGACTTTGAATATAAATGAAAATGGAATTGAATCAGAAAGAAAGATAGAATTGTGAAATTTGAATAAAATTGAGAAATAGAATGGATTTAAAAGTATGGAATTTCAAGAAGAAATTTGAATCCAAGATCTGGATTCTGAATAGGATTCAAAGTTGAATTTTGAGTTTTAAGATCTGAAAATGAGAATTTGATCTTGAAATCTGGAATGAAATGGAATTGGTTCGAGAAGTTGATTTGGCACATGGGATTCAAGATGGAATTTGAATCTGGAATCTTGAATGGAATTGGATTCTAGGTTTGGAATCCAAGATCGTATTTGGATCTGAAGTCTGAGATCCAAAGTAGAATTGGTTTTGGATCCTAAGATGAAATTGGATCTGAAGTCTAAGATCCAAAGTAGAATTGGATTCTGGATCCTAAGAATTGGAATTGGATCTGAAGTCTGAGATCCAAAGTAGAATTGGGTTTTGGATCCTAAGATGGATTTGGATCTGAATATGAGATCCAATGAAGAATTGGGTTCTGGATCCTAAGATGGATTTGGATATGAAGTCTAAGACCCAAAGTAGAATTGGATTCTAGATCCTAAGAATTAGAATTGGATCTGAAGTCTGAGATCCAAAGTAGAATTGGGTTTTGGATCCTAAGATGGATTTGGATCTGAATCTGAGATCCAATGAAGAATTGGGTTCTGGATCTTAAGATGGATTTGGATCTGAAGTCTAAGATCCAATGTAGAGATGGACTCTGGATCCTAAGATGGAATTGGATCTGAATCTGAGATCCAAAATAGAAGTTGGATTCATACTCGGAAATCTGGATCCAAGTTGGGATTTTAGAGTTTAAACTTTGGATTTGGGCTTTTGAAAGTCCAAATGGGACTTTTTAAAAGATGGATCTAGGTTTTGAAAAACCCAGATTGAATTTAGGAAGGTTTGGATTTTGAGATTTAGAGTCAATCTCAACTTTGATTTAAAACTTGAAGAAAACTTGATTTTGAATCAGAAGATAGATCGAAAACTTCAAAGTTTAAATTGAACTTTGAAATTAGATGTTGAATTGAGTTGGAAATTTGAAATTTGAATATAAAGGAGTTTCAAAGTCAAATTGGACTTTTGGAATTGAAATTTTGAATCTTAAAATGAGATAGAATTGGATTTGATTAAGATCTGATGAAGAAGAAGAAACACTTGAAATTTTGAAAAAGAAGTTTTGAAAATATGATGCAATTCTATCCTATATGATGGATGAATTTAAAGAATTTGAAATTGGATTTTTGAAAAAGCTATCCCATTCTTTAAATGAATTAAGAATGGGGTTTGAAGATATAATATATCCCTGACTATGGTCATTGGATATATTATATAACAACCACATTAAAATTCAAGTAAAGAATAAAATACATTTTGGTGCTTTTATAGAATTTTAAAATAAAATTAACTTTCAATATACCCTGACTATGGCCATTGGTATATATATTAAATTAATTTTAAGTCAAATTCTGATAAAAGAAGAAAATATTTGAAGAAAATATGATGATTTTTGAAAGTGGATCCAGTGTTATTTTGTAAAAGATGAGAATTCTAAGTTTTGTTTACACCCCGACTATGGCCGTTGATGTAAATCGTCAACTTAGAATTAACTTACCTCTTACGAAATGGTGCACGTGCCATTCGTGTTTCACCATTGTGGGGATTTTGAGAAATAAAGGAAAATGCATGGAATAAACAATTCATGGCATTCTATAATGCTCATTCATTCTACCTAAAGCAGGGAAATGTAAATTTTTATTCCAATCTAGCTATTACAACATATAAAATCCAATTTACAACCCTAAGTAATGATATCTTCCATATTTCCGTGAACTCTGTAGGGGTGGTCGATCAATTCCTTTCAATCGAACCCAGGTATCCACCAGAGGGAAATGAGGTGAAGAGGAGATGAAGTCCGGAGGAGTTGCTCAAAGAGACACTGGATGATCGATAATGGTGGGTCTTGCTTTTCTTTTCCTCCTTGAGAGTTGCTGGAAAGCGATGAAGTGAAGGAGATGGATTGCAAAAATGGATGTCCAAAAAAAATAGCCGATGTTCGTTAGCAAAAGGGTGAATGGTGATCGTAGATGAAATCGATCGATTGCAGCCGATGGAATTCGATGATTGGTAAGATGATGGATCTGAAAGAAGGAAGAGTCGACCTCCAGGAAGTTAATGGATGATCCCTGAGATGGAGTCGATGCCTCCTTTTAAAGAGAGAATGGAGAGTTCCAGAAGAAGTGCGCTGCAGATGGATGGTGAAGAACCATGGCGGCTATTGAAGATCGATGGTGGTGAATCAAGAGAGAGCATGCGGGAGGATTCCGTTGTAGAATTTCTCATTTTCCAAAAGGAGGCTTCCTTTTTAGGGAACTTTTAAAAAATGGTTATGAAAAAGAGGTTTTCAGAAAATTGTTTCACAAGGCTTAAAAATCCTTTGTTTTTCTTGTAACTTTTCCCAATTTTTTTGGTTTTTCATGTTTTTTCTATTTTTTTGTATTTTTAGAATATAATCCTAAAGTTTTACGGGAGAGATAAAGATTAAAACTGATTTTTTTGGTGTTTTTATAAAAATATCTACAAAAGAAGTTTTTCTGAGAACTCAAAACGATTTCTGAGAAAATTTCTTCAGAAAGTGGATTTATATCTGGATTTTTAGGAAATACTCGAGGTTTTACAACCTCGAACCGAGAGATATAGGATTGTGAATCCGACAGAGTGCCAGATGAATTGCCCGAGCCATTTAGAACTATTTTTGGTATTTTCGTAATTAATTTTGGAAATGGGACAACGGGGCTCAAATTTAGGTTTAAGACACTGGGTTCAGACCCGGAGTTGAATTTGAATATATCAATGTGGAATTTTAATTCAGAAAATCTGAAGAATGACTGAAATTTAGTTTTGAAATCGCCTTGATTTTCTCAGAAGATGGAGTCAGGGTCAAAAGCGTCATTTTGTAAATATTTGAAAATTTTGGGGTGTTCACAGATGCCCCTCTTTGCTACTAAGCCGGTTGAAAGCCGAGCTTAGTGGCAAAGACAACACTCCAAATTTTGAAAATGCCCCAGTCAGCAGATCTGAACTGGGTGTGGAAGAATTATTTTGGGAATATGGCTTCTCAGGCTTTGAAGCCTTATCCTGAATGGTTTTGGGGAGACGAAATCCTCGAAGATGATATGATTGAGTTGAAAATGAGGAAATCGTGCTGGGACTTTAGATGAAAATTCTGAAATGGTGGAAAATGAAAATTTTGATCAGGTCTCATGGGTGAGACAAGATACTCTTTTGGAATGATTCAGGTTTAGCCCTTAACCTGGATGGGACGAAAAAATGAATTTGGAAATGAGGAAAGGAATACATGAGTACCTTGATGGGACATTTTGGGAAAGGCCTTGTGAAATGAGGCCCGAGTATGATCCTTTCTTGGGATGAATGTATGAAGTATGGGTTCCTTGATGGGAGGAGCCATGATGGGACTGGAAGAAAACATCTCGTCAAAAACGAGGAATCTCATTGGAATGTGACTCAGGTTTAACCCAAACCTGCAAGGAAGATACCTCGCGAAGCGAGGTTCCGGGTTAACTCTTAATCTGGATAGGAAATCTACCATATAGGTTTCTCAGAAATGGAGAAAGCACGATGGGACCTTCGGAATTTGGACGAACAAATCCGAGAGGGGTTTTTGCGAAAGGAGGAAATATAGAGTCCCTAAAGCTTTTGAAAAGGGGGAAGAAATTGGGCGTCTCATTGCTGAGACTGAAATAGCTTTTGAAATCAAATGATCTTTCGCAAATGGTTCAGGTTTGACCCTTATCCTGAGTGGGGACACCATACGGAATCCTTGACTGAAAAAACCGCGATGGGACAGGAAGAGGTACTTCAACTGGATGAGGCAAGTCTTCTGGAAGATATAGACAACGCTAGGTTGCATCAGAATAGATATCAAATGTTTATTTCATTCTTGGAATGGCTAGAAAGTTTTGCCAATAAGCTAAAACCGTAGTAGATTCCGACGTTTGGAAATGTGCACGTATGTGCAAAAGATATTCCCTCTTTTACCTATAGTATTTCCCCCAAATGAGGTTAACTCTTCAGTTCTAAGAGTCAGATTCACATTTTTAGCGCTGATGATTTTCTTCAAGGAAGCTATCCATTTCCCTGATATGAGAATAGAAGAAATGTTCTTAATTTCATAAAAGCAAGAAATGAAGAGATAATGATAAAAGAATTTTGCATGAGAGAAGATGACTTCTGGCAACTTTGGCAGTTTGATATCTGGGTGTTTTCCCCTACGATGATCTTTTGCACTCTTTTTGAGTCATTTGGGCTTTCTCGGTCTTTCACATCATCCTTCATTTGGATGTCCTGGCTTTTTCTCTTTTTCAAGGAAGGGTACGTCACAAACTCCTTCATCTTGGAGATGCTCCGATCCTTCTCTTCTCTCAAGGATTATATATGATATTGGCTTAAAAGGTCTTTAGATGATAGCTGGAATCAAATATCTTTTAGGGTTTGTCGGTAGGCCCATCACATCTGCCTTCATCTTGACAGTGATCCGAACTTTCCCTGGAAGGATCTGTCACAAACTCCGTCATCTTGGAGATGTTTCAAATCTTCTTTGGCCCCGGGGGTCTACTCGCTTAATTCGCCTTCATCTTGACGACAATTGAGAGATCCTTTTTGCGGATATTTGATTGCAACTTTTTGAACGAAAATGAGAAGATATGGGTTGAGTGGATTCTTTTTATAGCTCAAGATATTTCCACTGCCCAATTGCCAGAAAGTCATTTTAAAACACGCATCATAGCCAAGATCAATATCAATTCGCTTCTGGCTTTTCAACATCATTGAAGATTTCTTTCATTGATCATATCGAGGACATTTCTTTCATCCTTTTGGTTGATCAACAGGAAAAGATTTGAATTTTACCTCTTTTCCGCAAAAAGTTGCACCTTTTGGAAGGAAATACAGGAGGTAATCTGAGAAAATTCTTTTTGTACAGTAAGAATATTTAGAATCAACAAATGCTTTTAGCAAATTGGCAAAGTTTTCATGAATTCTTTATGAAATAATCACTCAATATAGATTTTGATGATAATTTGAGTTGTATCTTCGATTTTGGAAATACATGACCAGCAAAAGCTGGAACCTTTGAAATACATGACCAGCGAAAGCTGGGACCTTTGAAATACATGACCAGCGAAAGCTGGGACCTTTTGAAATACATGACCAGCGAAAGCTGGAACCTTTTGAAATACATGACCAGCAGAAGCTGGAGCCTTCTTGAAATACATGACCAGCGAAAGATGGAACCTTTGAAATATATGACAAATAGGTTTTTAAAATCTTTTGAAATGCAATTGGGAGATTATAACCCGAGGGTTGGAAAAAATGATGAAATTTTGAAAGACGTTGTACCCAGAGGTTTGGAGAATTGATAGAATTGAGAGATTTAGAGATATGAAGATTTTGGAAATGATAGGTTTGAGAGATTGAAACCCGAAGGTTTGGAAATGAGAGAATAGGGAAATCGCACCCTGAAGGTTTGATTTGTGAAAATAGGTTGATTTGGGAGCTCGACAAATGTGAGCTGGGACCTTCAGAAATATATGACCAGCGAGAGCTGGGTCCTTTGGAAATACACGACCAAAAGCTGAGTTCTTTTTTGGGAATACATGACCAGCAAAGCTGGAACGTTTGAAATACGTGACCAGCGAAAAGCTGGAACGTTTGAAATACCTGAACAGCGTAAAACTGGAACATTTGAAATACATGACCAACGAGTGTTGGATCTTTTTTGGAAATACCTGACCAGCAAAGGCTGGAACGATTGAAATACTTGACCAGCAAGAAACTGGAACGTTTGAAATACATGCCCAATGAGTATTGGATCTTTTGAAATACCTGACCAGCAGAAGCTGAGACATTTGAAATACCTGACCAGCGAGAGGCTGGAACGTTTGAAATATATAACCAACGAGTGTTGGATCTGACCAGCAAAAAGCTGGAACGTTTGAAATACCCGACCAGCAAGAAGCTGGAACGTTTGAAATACATGCCCAACGAGTGTTGGATCTTTTGAAATACCTGACCAGCAGAAGTTGGGACATTTGAAATACCTGACCAGCGAGAAGCTGGAACGTTTGGAATATATGACCAACAAGTGTTGGATCTTTTCGGAAATACCTGACCAGCAAAAGCTGGAATGTTTAAAATACTTGACCAGCAAGAAGCTGGAACGTTTGAAATACATGCCAAACGAGTGTTGGATCTTTTGAAATACCTGACCAGCAATAGCTGGGACGTTTGAAATACCTGACCAGCGAGAAGCTGGAACGTTTGAAATATATGACCAACAAGTTGTTGGATCTTTTCAGAAATACCTGACCAGTAAAAACTGGGACGTTTGAAATACATCAGCTTTTGGAAGATTTTAAATCAGAACTTGAATTTTGTAGAAGAAAGAATTTTGATCAAAAGATTGAATGTAGAAAGTTATTGGTGCGAGGGTCAGATCCTCCGAATGAGCTCAATGGATGAATGGAGATTTTTGGGAAATACCCTAGTACGAGGACTGGGTTGTAAAAGATGAGCTAAACAAAGTGAAATTTTTAGAGAATAAAGATTCTTTGGTAAAATTTAATGGACCATCATAGTTTAATTGCATGTGGTCGACTTTCAGGATTTTGTTCCCTTGTCCTGAACGGGGGGAATAATAAAAGAATGCCTCATTGAAAGCAGGCATCAGGTTTATCCCTTAACCTGAAGGGGTATATTTTAAAGGTAAAGGTAGATGAAAATTTTAATAAGATTGAAAAATTTGTTTAAAACTTGACATAAATGAGCAATAGCTTGAAGAAAATTTGTTCAAATCAAAAAGTAAATCAAATAAGATGAAAAATAAAAATGAGAATTAACAAAATTTGAGGAAAAGATCTTTCGTCTAATCCTGCCTGCATATGATGAAAGAAGATGATTATAGATCAAAACAAAATGCCCCAGTATCATGGAGGAGAATGTAAGATTTGATAGAAGATCATTATTTTATTGAAATGGCTCTTTGAATAGTACAAAAGGTTTTTGAATGAAAATTCTAAGTATAAAATTTCTTCAAATGCAGAGCATTGATGGGATCTGGCATCTCCACTCCATCTGCGTTGATTAGACGATACGAATTGCGAGGCAAAGCTTCCTTAACCACATAAGGGCCTTCCCAATTGGGTGACCACTTGCCCCGTGGTCGATGCTTGAGATGAGTTGTCGATCTGAGCACCAAATCGTTAACTCGAAATTTTCTCTCAATGACAGACTTGACATAGTGTCGAGCTATCCTCTGTCGATAAGCTTGAGCATGCTCTGCTGCCTTGAGCCTTTTTTCATCTAGCAGATCCAGCTGCACCAATCTCTGTTGTTGATACTGATCAAGTGGCAATTCTATAAGTGAAGCAAATTTGAGAGCGGGCTTTGGATATGGAGAGGTAACACCACTTCAGTCCCGAAAACAAGTTCTGAAGGAGTGGCATTAGTCAGAGTCCGAATGGTGGTCCGATATGCCCAAAGCGCGTCATGAATTTTCTCATGCCAATCTCGACCTGTCTTCACAGTCCTTTCCAAAATATGAATCAAGATCTTATTGGTAGCCTCTGCTTGGCCGTTCCCTTGCGGATAATAGAGAGCTGAGAAATGATGGAAAATTCTGAATTTAGAACAGAAGGTTTTCATCCTCTCATTTTTGAAATGGGTTCCATTATCTGAGACAATATCATGTGGTATGCCGAAGCGGCAAAGAATGTTCTTGTGAATGAAAGAAACCACATGGCGGCCTTCTATTGTGCGTAGAGTAACAGCTTCAACCCATTTCGTGAAGTACTCTATCGCAGCCAGAAAGTATTTGTGGCCGTTGAAAGCAGAAGGGGTAATCGGGCCGACGACGTCAAAAGCCCACATAGAAAATGGCCAAGGAGAAACAACTGATTGTAGATATGCGGCCGGAGCATGAATATAAGGTGCGTGCAATTGGCACTTGACGCATTTCTTCACAAAACCTATGACAGTCCTGCTGCATGGTATTCCGATAGTACCCTGCTCGAACGATCTGTCTGACGAGAGTTTGATAGCCGACATGGCCACCACAAATCCCTTCATGTGCCTCTTGGATAACTTCCATAGCTTCTTCTTTGTCTAAACATCTGGCATATTCAGAACTGAACCCACGGCGGTAAAGGACATTGGCAAGAATGAAATAATGAGTAGACATACGTTGAATCGCATGTTGCTCCCTTTTTGGCATCTCTGGTGGAAATTCACCAGACTTAATGAAATTTTTGATATTTTGATACCAAGGCTTCTCCTTTTGATCGACCTGGTTTACTTGCATAATTGAATCGAAAGCAGGTTGCTCGAGTCTGCCAACTTCGAAAGAACGACATGATTCACTGCCTCTGAATGATAAAATGGAGCCCAAGCTGGCTAAGCCATCGGCTATCTGATTGTGCTCTCTTTTTATGTGATTGAGTTGAAATTCCTCGAAGCTGTCCACAAGAGCTAGGATGACCTTCTGATATGGGATTAACTTGGGATCTTTCACTTGCCATTCAGTGTTAACTTGACTGACAACAAGTAGGGAATCACCAAAGGCATGCACCCTCTTGACATTGAAACTTTGCAGAATCTTGAGGCCTTGTATTAAAGCTTCATACTCGGCCATATTATGAGTGCATTGGAAATTAAGTTTGAGAGAATAAGGGATCATTTCTTTTTCTGGAGTGATTAACAAGACTCCAATCCCGATGCCAGACATGTTTTTAGCGCCATTGAAGAACATATTCCAAACTGGGGGCTGTTGGATATTACAGATGTGCTCATCAGGAAAATCATCCTCTGCTTTAATCTCTTCTGTCAGGGGAAAATCTGCCAACTGATCTGCGATCGCTTGGCCTTTAATCGACTTTTGAGAGACATACTCTAAATCATATTGCATCAGAAGAACTTGCCACTTCGCAATCCGTCCAGTGAGAAACGGTTGCTCCAAAATATATCTAAGAGGATTAAGTTTTGATAGAAACTTGATTTCAGAAGCCAACAAATAATGTCTTAATTTCTGGCACATCCAAACCAGAGCTAGACAAGTTTTCTCCATCTGAGAATACTTCTTTTCATAATCAATGAATGTTTTGCTCACGTAGTAGATGACGTTCTCTATCAGGCTGCCCTCTTCATACTGCGCGAGGAATCCACCACAGGCATTCTGATTGACAGAAATGTATAGTAGGAGAGGTTTTCCCAGCTTAGGCGGCCGCAAAACTGGCGGATTAAGGATATACTGCTTGATGCGTTCGAACGAGAGCTGGCATTCTGATCCCCATTCAAATTTAACTCCTTTCCTTAGCAAATGGTTGAAAGGCTCGCATCTCATGGCCATATTAGAGATGAATCTGCGAATAGACTGAACACGCCCTTGAAGGCTTCGCAGTTCCCTGAGATTAGTTGGAGGCGGCATGTCAATAATGGCTTTTGCCTTGGCCGGATCCACTTCGATCCCTTTCTTGCTGATGATGAAGCCAAGTAATTTGCCGGACTCCACTCCAAAAACACATTTCTGAGGGTTAAGTCTTAATTTGTAAAGAATGAGTCTTTCAAAACTTGACTAAGAGCATCAAGGTGATCCTCTTCTTCTTTAGACTTAACCAAAATGTCATCCACATATGCATCCATATTCTTGTGCATTTGATCGTGGAAAATGACGGCCATCGCCCTTTGATAGGTTGCCCCGGCATTTTTTAGCCCAAATGGCATCACCGTATAGCAGAAGGTTCCCCATGGGGTAGTAAACGAAGTCTTGGACTGATCACGAACGGCCAACTTAATCTGATTATAACCTGAATATCCGTTCATGAAGGAAAACATGGCATGACCTGCTGTGCTATCGATTAACAGGTCAATGTTGGGAAGTGGATAATCATCTTTTGGGGTGGCCTTATTGAGGTCTCTGAAATCAATGCAGATCCGAACTTTTCCATTCTTTTTAGAGACTGCCATGATATTTGCCAACCAATCTGGGTAATCGATGGCCCGGATGAAGCCTGCTTTTAATAAATCTTCAAGTCCTTCCTTGACTTGTTGCTCAATTCGGGGGTCTAACTTCCTCAATTTCTGCTTGATTGGTCTGACTTCTGGTTTTAATTTGAGTCGATGCTCAACCAGCTTGATATCCAATCCTGGCATATCTTCGTAAGTCTAGGCGAATACTTCTTGATGCTTTTTGAGGAATTGGATGAGTCTAGCTTTCTCAATTTCACTTAGACTTGACCCGATTTTGAGAATTTTCGGATCATCTTCCGATCCAATGTTGATATCCTCAGTTGGATCTTGAACCAAAGATGATGGTTCATCCTGCTTCTGAATGTGAGCAAATTCTGGCAAATCCTGAATAGTGGAATCAAATTCAGCTGGCTCTTCAGTCTGCTCTGTTGCCTGACTGACCTCTGCTCTGTCTTTCATCTCAGGGAACCTTGCCAATTTCAGATATTTGGGATTGATAACGAATCTTGTCATTGATTCAGGAGTTAATGGTCCTGAAAATGTAAGAAAGGTTTTTATTTAAGAGAAAGTATGAGCCAAATCAAATTTTTGTATAAGTAAAGAACAATGACATAGACAAAATATAAGAAGAAATGATAGATGCTCAAAATGTGAAGAGAAAGTTGATCTTTCATTGATTGGAAATGAAGTATTTACAAGACATTGACAAAAGATGGGATCGTGTTGTCCCTACAAGATTTAAACAAAGAAACAAAAGCAGAAAAAAACAGGAAAACTAAGGCATCATCTCTTCATTGGCTTCCTTTGACAAAAACTGTCCTTTTGCTGGAATCTTGTCCGGTGAACCCCAACCCTGAACTGTCCGCATGCCGAACTGGAATGATGGGCTCTATCATGCCATCTTCATCTTTCCCCATGCCTCGGAATGGCTGGTATCCATGTTTTATCAGCAGATCAAATCCCTTTCTTGCTTTAGAAAATTGGGGAAATAAGGGATGATCTTTGAAGGAGGCGTAATCAATGCGTCCTCCTAACTTGAAGAAACAAGGTCCCTGCCATTGGACCGTGGCTGCAATGTTTTCCTCTTCCATGACATCTTTTAGTTTCAGCATCTCTAGACTGTCACTGAGATTGATCTCATCCGCTTCTCGGATGCTTGGAATATCTGCCGTAAATGTTGGACGGGGAATCATAGGCTGTGGCAGCCTTTCTTCAGGGTCTTCGCCCAAAACAGTAGTAATCATTCCGCCCTTAGACCACTTTATGCATTGGTGGAGAGTTGATGGAACTGCATTGGCGTTGTGGATCCATGTTCGTCCTAACAACAAATTGTAAGTTGGCGGCACGTTGACGACACGAAATAGCACCGTATGCACTGAGTAGTTAATAAAAATTTCCAGGAAGATCTTGCCCTTGGCAGTCTGCCCGTGATTATCAAAGCCGTAGATGGTGATGGGATCAGGCACGTATTCTTCTTCCTTCAATCCCAAGGCTTTCGCTGTCATTTCTGGGCAAATATTCAAGCTGCTGCCCCCATCAACAAGAACATGTGGGACGGTCATGCCCCTGGTCCTGACCACAATGTACAACACAATGTGATGAAATGAATGAGGTTTAGGCAAATCCTCATCAGAGAAGGTGATAGGCGCATTAGTCATTGCTTGATTTACTATTTGCGCCATATCCTCGGGCGTGGTGCCCGGTTTCACCTTGATCTTTCTTAATAGATCATCCAACTTTTCCTGATGCTTGGGAGAATCGTGAGTTAATTCGAAGATGGAAATGTTGGAGAGTGCCGTAATGGGCTTCTGGAAATCATCAGCCTGTTCCTCTGCTGCTTTAGAGGTTTCTGCCTTTTCTGCGCAGGCTTCTTTCTTAAGAAAGCTCTTGGGGAAGATTTGGATTCTTTCATTCTTGACTGGCACACTAGCTTTGTCAAGAAGCGAGAGGATATCTATTTTCTGATACACAGGCTGATCCTGATGTAGAACCATTACCTGATGCTGGAGTTTTAGCTCTTCACTAGAGCATGGGTGGATATGACTCTGTGGAAGGAAAGGGTGTTCGGAGATGGTTGATGCCGAGTGCTTCGGGAATGGAGTAGATAATATTTCCATTTTGCCTTACTCTTCATCTTCTACGAGGATGCTTTTGTCGATACAGTCTTGGACCAAATGCTTCAAGACGAAGCAGTGTTATGTATCATGCCCCATGGCTCTATGGAATTTGCAATATTGCTCTCTGTACTTCCCCATGAATACTGGAGGATCCGCAATTTTGGGTAATTTCACCATCCCGTGGGACAGCAGATATTCCAACACTTTTTCCAGAGGCTGGTCTAAAGGAGTGAATTTTCTGTCCTTGCTCCAATTGATGTGTTTTGGTTTTTCTTGAAAGTCCCCTTTTTGTTGAGGACCGGTTGGGAGAGATTTGTCATTGCTCTTGAAGAATTTTCCCTTTCTTCCCCTGTTCTGCTCAGGTTTCGACCCGCTGCCACTGTCATTCCTGCTGCTACTGCCCGGATGGTCTTCGGGGATATCAGCTGAGTAGGTAAAATGTGCCTTCTTCTTTGGGTCCAAGATGTTCTTTGCCGAAGAAACACCTTCGTACATCCCATTTTCTACCCCCATTTCGAGCCATTCGGCTCGCTCTGTTAGCTTGATGAAGGACTTGGAGGGATATGGGAAGAGGAGGCTTTTCAGGGGCTGACAGAAATTGTTGAGGATGATCTGGAGGGCATGCTCCTCAGAAATGGGATTCCTCATCTTATTGCAAATACTTCTCCACTTATGGATAAAATCCCTGGCCTTTTCATTGGGCTCTTGCTTGAGGTTGTACAAGTGGTTTAGGGTAGGTAGGGCTTCCGTGTTGAACAGGAAGCGTTCAACAAACATATTAACAACTTTATCAAAATCCCTCAATTCGATGGGATTAACATGTTCAGCGTACCACTTGGCCGCTATCCCGTCCAAGCTGCGGGGAAAACAGAGAAAAAGGGCGCGGTTATCCTCACTAAACCGGAAGCATTCTGCGAAGAACATTGCCAAATGGGCTTTCGGGTCGCCGGTTCCATCAAACTTGATGAACTTCCGGGGGAGGTTCTCTAGGTCCTTGTCCCCTTCTAAACCGAGATAGAAATCCTGCCTGGTGTATGACCTCTTTCCTTTGTCACGGATTTGCAGGTCCTTGACTATCTTGGTTAAAGCTTGAATTGAATCCTCTGCGGGGGCCCCATACTTGGGCTTGTTTACTGATACTGACTCTTCCACTGGCCTCTTGGACTGCCGCAGGTGCTTTGGAATGTAGATCAACTGCTCTTCTTCTTCAGAGACTTCTCCTGCTGACCCGAAATCCTCAGAAGTACTGTCACGCTGTTTCTTCTGTTTGTTGATCTTGACTGGCTTCTTCATGGGCTTTTTCTTAGCTTTGCCCTTAGAAGCTGCCTTCTTGGGAGTAGCTTTGGCCTGCTCAGCCATCATCTTGGTCATCATTTTTTGAAAGATCCGGTACATGGCCGGATCAACGTCGCTCTCATCCCCGGAGTTATTCTTCTTGGATAATCTAGGAGAATTCATCTCCTCTGATTCGCTGTCACTGTGCTGTTGAGCAGCCCTCTTGTCAGCCATTGTCTGAACCATTTTCAGATGCCTAAGCTTCCCTGCAGAATATGGGAATAGTTAGAGTATGGGGAAGCCTTTTTGAAAATCACAATTTCTTTGAGAAAAAGCAAGAAATGAGGGGATTTGGTAGACGATTTCAAGAGATTATCCCATTACCCGGGATTGGGTCATCACATGATTTGTGATAATTGTGTTACCATTTTGATGATAATAGAGAAATATGCCTTGTTACCTAGGCGAGATCGTCAACCATGATAAAATATTTTGAAGAAATGCGGAAGGAATATCCCTTTTACCCAGGATTTAGGTCGTCACCCAAAATGTGTGACTTTTAATTGTGCTATAAACAGAAATACAGAAAACAACATTTTTGGCCAAAAAGTAAATTTTTATTGATATTTTTAACATTCAAAGACAAAGAGAGGGTGCGCAGACAGTTTGCCACCACTCTTGATATTCAGATGATACATTTGGTCCAGGAAATATAGACAGAGAAATAAAGGAATCCCAGGTATATTTGGCGACATGATATGCCCCAGACCACTGATCCGACTGTAGGTTGAATTCTGACACGTTGCCTATCGGGAAACGGGTGTTGGCACGAACTTACCGCTGCGAAAACTGTCTTAGATATCGTTTCGGCTGATAATCAACACAAAAGAAAGGGCCCATCAACTTGTAACGCTTGTCACGGGCATAGATGTATCGAGGAACAGTCTCTCTTCTATCAAAGAAATCCCAGGTAATCTCCTCCTGATGCAGCTTCTCGATCAGAGCTCTGCATTGGATGACTGTCTTCGGCTGCTTACTGTTGAACCTGAAAGAACTGGCCTTCGAAGGAACGTGTCGCAGGAACCACGACTGCAGGGCGTAAGTGCATCCTTCTACCAGAATGGTCTCCCCAAGAGCAAATTGAGCCAAGCCTCTGTAAAGGAAGGCTAATGCGGCCATAGAAACTGAAAGTTGACGGGTCTGCTTGCTTCCCCATCTCCGAAAGAGCTGAACGACTCTGACATCTATGAAATTCTGACCATCTTGGAAGAAGGCTAACCCTATTGTGCATAGGATCATGGCATGCTGAATCCTGTCCTTTGCTGCTCGAGACAAAGTGTCAACCTCTTTGTAGGCTCCGTACTTTTGATATAGTTCGAATAGGTCGATGAACTGATTCCCACTAATCTCAGTGAGAGGCCAGGATCTGCTCCCCGTGGCTCTGGCCAAGGCTTCTCGAACATCCACCCCTTTGATGTTGATCAAAAACTGCTGCTCGACAGGATCATCTGGCAGACCAGCTGGTTCGGGCAACCCCATAATGTTGTTGAACTCATCCATTAGCAGAGTCATCTCTCCCCAAGGAAACCAAAATGTGCAGGTACGTGGATTCCACCGTTCTGCCATAGCCTGAATCAGGGCTCCATTGATGGTTCGCTTGCCTACTGCGGATGCCATCTCCAACCCACACTCATCCAAGTGGTCTGGGAACATACGTGAGAAGGTGGCGAACCAAGAATAATACCACCGAGGGAAGAAAGGACGAGACTGAATGACCCGCAGATCCGGGGGTCCATCTTGGATCTGATAGAATACATGATCTTGGGGGAAGACAGCATCGAGGGAATTTGACGCCATTGAGATGATACTGGGGAAAAAAAGAAAATAAGGAGGATTAGATAGAATGCAGGACTTACGGATAGACCTTTTAAAGAATCAAACCTGGAAATTTTGAAAGATTGAGGAGATTTTAAAAGAATTTTCCAGGGTTTTGAAGAAAATTTGATCTAAAAGAGAAAAAGAAAATGTAGGTAGAGAGAAATATACACCTGGGGTTTTTGGAAATAAGGGTAAGTTTTGAATAATACACCCAGGGTTTTTGAAAAGGGT
This sequence comes from Nuphar pumila, assembly GCF_984573655.1. Lineage (NCBI taxonomy): Eukaryota > Viridiplantae > Streptophyta > Magnoliopsida > Nymphaeales > Nymphaeaceae > Nuphar > Nuphar pumila. Next base: position 48,601,380 of record NC_143265.1, on the reverse strand, counting down.
TTGATACATATATGAGAAAATAAGAGAATTATCATACAACTAAAGCTGCACAAACAAGGATGCACACACAGCACTCCCTAAAGGCTGACTCTAAATGCAATATTTGAAATGGCTTGTAGGACCTTAATCCTAACTCTAGGGTTCAAATTATCTGATTCCGATCAAGATACGCCGATATACCCAAGCCGAAGCTCGAAGTACGTGGCATAGAAATATTTCTCCGGTTCTAAGGTAATGGCTTCCCAACATCCTTGAGCACCTACCAATATACCTCGAACTATGGCCCTTAGGTACGTGGTAGGGGGGCGCGAACCCAAATAAGTGGTCCAGTTGTGAGGCTCTCTCCCGAACTATGGTTCAGTGAGACAGCCCAGCAACGTGAAGACCGAGACAATATAGGTAAGGGATGTTTTTGAAAATATGTTCAACATGCAAAAATCAGATGGCTCTAATGCAAGTCCTAAAGAGATAGATTTAAATGAAAAGAAGCATACACTTGCATACATTGTTTACATTCAATCCCTAAAATTGAGGAGAGTTGTATTTAAAACCTAAGTCTAATGTGAACATGGATATAATCTCCTCAATATGGTCCTACCAAACCATACTTAGATCCTATATGCAATGATGTCAGCTTTAGGACAGAGTCTAGGCTCCTAAGGTTTGCATGGAAAAATGTAGCTGACATAAAATAATAAAGATTTGGAAAATATCAAAGCAAAAGAAAAGGCATAATTCGACCGGACGGAGACGAGTCCCATCACGGTCGCCAAACCTGTGATCATCGCAAAAATTTTTCCTCTCGTAATATTCTCTCTCTTCCTTCTCTTTTTCCTTCCAACCTCTTATTTTCCTCCTTTTTGAAGGGATAAAGATAGAAGTCAGAAAGAAAGAGAGAAGAGAAAAGAAAGAAGAGAAGAGGAACTCTTTTGCGGGTCTCACTTGACCTTAATTTTGAAGAATTTTTGAAATAACTCGCCTCCGTTTTTGAATTTTTTTTGCGGGAAAATTGGGAGACGGGATCCGCTCGTCGGTACGAGGTTCGACCGTTCCTGGCGCCTTTACCAGGGGTAATCGAACCAAGGGTCGAATTTATGCCTTTTGTTTTGCTAAGAAATTATCTAAGAAATTTATTCTAAGTCTAAATGCACAATGAATCATGCTTGTGCGAATGCAAAGATGTATGCTCCTTTTGAAAATATTTTGAAGAATTTCCAAGTGAGTCTGATAAAGTGAAGAAACGATTTCTAACTTAGAACTTAAGATTAAAGTTCTAAGTCTTTAGAATAATCATGAGCTTGGGAAAATAAATCTGGATTTTGAGGAATGAAAAAGAAGAAGAAAAGAATTTTCAAAGTCATAAATGGACTTTGAATAGAAATGAAAATGGAATTGAATCAGAAAGGAAGATAGAATTGTGAAATTTGAATAAAATTGAGAAATAGAATGGATTTAAAAGTATGGAATTTCAAGAGGAAATTTGAATCCAAGATCTGGATTCTGAATAGGATTCAAAGTTGAATTTTGAGTTTTAAGATCTGAAAATGAGAATTTGATCTTGAAATCTGGAATGAAATGGAATTGGTTCGAGAAGTTGATTTGGCACATGGGATTCAAGATGGAATTTGAATCTGGAATCTTGAATGGAATTGGATTCTAGGTTTGGAATCCAAGATGGTATTTGGATTTGAAGTCTGAGATCCAAAGTAGAATTGGTTTTGGATCCTAAGATGAAATTGGATCTGAAGTCTAAGATCCAAAGTAGAATTGGATTCTGGATCCTAAGAATTGGAATTGGATCTGAAGTCTGAGATCCAAAGTAGAATTGGGTTTTGGATCCTAAGATGGATTTGGATCTGAATCTGAGATCCAATGAAGAATTGGGTTCTGGATCCTAAGATGGATTTGGATCTGAAGTCTAAGACCCAAAGTAGAATTGGATTCTGGATCCTAAGAATTGGAATTGGATCTGAAGTCTGAGATCCAAAGTAGAATTGGGTTTTGGATCCTAAGATGGATTTGGATCTGAATCTGAGATCCAATAAAGAATTGAGTTCTGGATCCTAAGATGGATTTGGATCTGAAGTCTAAGATCCAATGTAGAGATGAACTCTGGATCCTAAGATGGAATTGGATCTGAATCTGAGATCCAAAATAGAAGTTGGATTCATACTCGGAAATCTGGATCCAAGTTGGGATTTTAGAGTTTAAACTTTGGATTTGGGCTTTTGAAAGTCCAAATGGGACTTTTTAAAAGATGGATCTGGGTTTTGAAAAACCCAGATTGAATTTAGGAAGGTTTGGATTTTGAGATTCAGAGTCAATCTCAACTTTGATTTAAAACTTGAAGAAAACTTGATTTTGAATCAGAAGATAGATCAGAAACTTCAAAGTTTAAATTGAACTTTGAAATTAGATGTTGAATTGAGTTGGAAATTTGAAATTTGAATATAAAGGAGTTTCAAAGTCAAATTGGACTTTTGGAATTGAAATTTTGAATCTTAAAATGAGATAGAATTGGATTTGATTAAGATCTGATGAAGAAGAAGAAACACTTGAAATTTTGAAAAGGAAGTTTTGAAAATATGATGCAATTCTATTCTATATGATGGATGAATTTAAAGAATTTGAAATTGGATTTTTGAAAAAGCTATCCCATTCTTTAAATGAATTAAGAATGGGGTTTGAAGATATAATATATCCCTGACTATGGTCATTGGATATATTATATAACAACCACATTAAAATTCAAGTAAAGAATAAAATACATTTTGGTGCTTTTATAGAATTTTAAAATAAAATTAACTTTCAATATACCCTGACTATGGCCATTGGTATATATATTAAATGAATTTTAAGTTAAATTCTGATAAAAGAAGAAAATATTTGAATAAAATATGATGATTTTTTAAAGTGGATCCAGTGTGGATCCAGTGTTATTTTGTAAAAGATGAGAATTCTAAGTTTTGTTCACACCCCGACTATGGCCGTTGATGTAAATCGTCAACTTAGAATTAACTTACCTCTTACGAAATGGTGCACGTGCCATTCGTGTTTCACCATTGTGGGGATTTTGAGAAATAAAGGAAAAATGCATGGAATAAACAATTCATGGCATTCTATAATGCTCATTCATTCTACCTAAAGCAGGGAAATGTAAATTTTTATTCCAATCTAGCTATTACAACATATAAAATCCAATTTACAACCCTAAGTAATGATATCTTCCATATTTCTGTGAACTCTGTAGGGGTGGTCGATCAATTCCTTTCAATCGAACCCAGGTATCCACCAGAGGGAAATAAGGTGAAGAGGAGATGAAGTCCGGAGGAGTTGCTCAAAGAGACACTGGATGATCGATAATGGTGGGTCTTGCTTTTCTTTTCCTCCTTGAGAGTTGCTGGAAAGCGATGAAGTGAAGGAGATGGATTGCAAAAATGGATGTCCAAAAAAAATAGCCGATGTTCGTTAGCAAAAGGGTGAATGGTGATCGTAGATGAAATCGATCGATTGCAGCCGATGGAATTCGATGATTGGTAAGATGATGGATCTGAAAGAAGGAAGAGTCGACCTCCAGGAAGTTAATGGATGATCCCTGAGATGGAGTCGATGCCTCCTTTTAAAGAGAGAATGTAGAGTTCCAGAAGAAGTGCGCTGCGGATGGAAGGTGAAGAACCATGGCGGCTGTTGAAGATCGACGGTGGTGAATCAAGAGAGGGCATGCAGGAGGATTCTGTTGTAAAATTTCTCATTTTCCAAAAGGAGGCTTCCTTTTTTGGGAACTTTTAAAAAATGGTTATGAAAAAGAGGTTTTTAGAAAATTGTTTCACAAGGCTTAAAAATCCTTTGTTTTTCTTGTAACTTTTCCCAATTATTTTGGTTTTTCATGTTTTTTCTATTTTTTTGTATTTTTAGAATAAAATCCTAAAGTTTTACGGGAGAGATAAAGATTAAAACTGATTTTTTTGGTGTTTTTATAAAAATATCTACAAAAGAAGTTTTTCTGAGAACTCAAAACGATTTCTGAGAAAATTTCTTCAGAAAGTGGATTTATATCCGGATTTTTAGGAAATACTCGAGGTTTTACGACCTCAAACCGAGAGATATAGGATTGTGAATCCGACAGAGTGCCAGATGAATTGCCCGAGCCATTTAGAACTATTTTTGGTATTTTCGTAATTAATTTTGGAAATGGGACAACGGGGCTCAGATTTAGGTTTAAGACACTGGGTTCAGACCCGGAGTTGAATTTGAATATATCAATGTGGAATTTTAATTCAGAAAATCTGAAGAATGACTGAAATTTAGTTTTGAAATCGCCTTGATTTTCTCAGAAGATGGAGTCTGGGACAAAAGCGTCATTTTGTAAATATTTGAAAATTTTGGGGTGTTCACACTTTCATAATATTAAATTCTCACTTTCCTGTTCATATCAAGGAAATTGATAACTTCTTTGAAGAAGGTCAATCGCAAGCAATTTGGATTCAAAATCTTGATTCTATGAAGTCAATTCTGTTTGGAGGTAATACTTCAAGTAGAAAAGAAGGAATATTTTCACAACAATGAGCATCATTTTCAATTATTTTGAATCAACAAAATTTTCAACCTTTTGACAAAATTTTCTAGCTATCCTGACGTTAAGTGAGAGCTCGATATCCATATTGATGCATCTTGACCCCTTCACGAGATTTTCCTTTGTCATCTTTCACATTGTTGAAAGATTAGCCTTATCTCTGAAAGGATAGCCTTTATCATTTTTCACGTTGTTGAAAGATTAGCCTTACCTCCGAAAGGATAGCCTTTATCATCTTTCACGTTGTTGAAAGATTAGCCTTCTCTCTGAAAGGATTGTCTTTAGCATCTTTCACGTTGTTGAAAGATTAGCCTTCTCTCTGAAAGGATTGCCTTTATCATCTTTCACGTTGTTGAAAGATTAGCCTTCTCTCCAAAAGGATTGCCTTTATCATATTTTGCGTTGTTGAAAGATTAGCCTTCTCTCCGAAAGGATAGCCTTTGTCATCTTTCGTGTTGTCGAAAGAATCGCCTTGTTCCTTTGGATTACCTTTGTCATCTTTCGTGTTGTCGAAAGAATCGCCTTGTTCCTTTGGATTACCTTTGTCATCTTTTGCATTGTCGAAAGAATCGCCTTGTTCCTTTAAGTCGCCTTTGTCATCTTTCGCGTTGTCGAAAGAATCGCCTTGCTCCCTTGAATTGCTTTTGTCATCTTTTGCGTTGTCGAAAGAATCGCCTTGTTCCTTTGGATTACCTTTATCATCTTTCGCGTTGTCGAAAGAATCGCCTTGTTCCTTTGGATTGACTTTGTCATCTTTCGCGTTGTCGAAAGAATCGCCTTGTTCCTTTGGATCGCCTTTATCATCTTTCATGTTGTCAAAAGAATCGCCTTGTTCCTTCGGATTGTCTTTGTCATCTTTCGCGTTGTCGAAAGAATCGCCTTGTTCCTTTGGATTACCTTTTGTCATCTTTTGCGTTGTCGAAAGAATCGCCTTGTTCCTTCGGATTACCTTTTGTCATCTTTCGCGTTGTCGAAAGAATCTCCTTGTTCCTTCGGATTACCTTTTGTCATCTTTTGTGTTGTCGAAAGAATCGCCTTGTTCCTTTAAGTCGCCTTTGTCATCTTTCGCGTTGTCGAAAGAATCGCCTTGTTCCTTTGGAGATCGCCTTTTTCACCTTTCGCATTGTCGAAAGAATCGCCTTACTCCTTTGGATTGCCTTTTGTCATCTTTCGTGTTGTCGAAAGAATCGCCTTGCTCCTTCGGATTACCTTTTGTCATCTTTCACGTTATCGAAAGAATCACCTTGTTCATTTGGATTGCCTTTGTCATCTTTCGTGTTGTCGAAAGAATCGCCTTGTTCCTTTGGATTGCCTTTGTCATCTTTCTTGTTGTCGAAAGAATCGCCTTGCTCATTTGGATTGCCTTTGACATCTTTCACGTTATCGAAAGAATCGCCTTGTTCCTTTGGATCGCCCGCATTCATCTTTCGCATTGCCGAAAAAGTTGCCTTATTCTTCGTTGGAAAAATTGCCTTATTCATCTTTTGTGTTGTCAAAAGAGTTGACTTACTCTTCTCTGAAAGAATTTGCCTTGTCTGTCTTTCGCGTTGCCGAAAGAGTTACCTTATTCTCATCAAAAGATTGCCATGTCCATCTTTCGCGTTGTCGAAAGAGTCGTCTTACTCCTTACCTTATTCACATTTCACACTGATGAAAAATTCACCGGATCATCTCGATCATCTTCCAAAATTGCCTCTTACATTTCCATTTTCATCGCCTCGTTCCTCTTCAAAAAAAAAAAGAGTTGTCTTATTCACCTTCCAAATATTTCATTTTCCGCCCAATCAGGATAAGGGTACAAACCTGAGCCTCACTCAAAGAGGTATTTCATTCTCCGCCCAATCAGGATAAGGGTACAAACCTGAGCCTCCATCGATGAGGTATTCCATTTTCCGCCCAATCAGGATAAGGGTACAAACCTGAGCCTCACTCAAAGAGGTATTTCATTCTCCGCCCAATCAGGATAAGGATACAAACCTGAGCTTCCGTCAAAGAGGTATTCCATTTTCCGCCCAATCAGGATAAGGGTACAAACCTGAGCCTCCGTCGATGAGGTATTCCATTTTCCGCCCAATCAGGATAAGGGTACAAACCTGAGCCTCACTCAAAGAGGTATTTCATTCTCCGCCCAATCAGGACAAGGGTACAAACCTGAGCCTCCATCGATGAGGTATTCCATTTTCTGTCCGATCAGGATAAGGGTACAAACCTGAGCCTCATTCAAAGAGGTATTTCATTTTCCGCCCGATCAGGTTAAGGGTACAAACCTGAGTTTCATTTCGATGAGATATTCCATTCCCCAATCAGGTCAAGGGTTGAAACCTGAGCTTCAATCTATACGAGGTATTCCTGTCCCATCCAGGCTAAGGGCATAAACATGAATTTCACTCCCACAGAGCAAATCTTTCTCTTATTCTCCATTTCATATCTATCATCTTGATCGGGCTAATTTCCTCACACCCAGTCAGATCATTTCAACTGGGGCATTTTTATATATAGCCCAAATTTGGTGTGTGTTTTTTGCCACTAAGCTCGGCCATAAGCTGGCTTAGTAGCAAAGAGGGGCATTTGTAAACACCCCAAATTTTCACTCACCTTCTTGACATCGCCCTTAATCATCACATTTTAGTCCTCTGGAAGCAATGAAGGGCAAAATGGTCATTTTCTAAGATTAAATCTTACAAAAAGTCCCAAATTTCATTCTTGAGCCTCAAAATTTCTATATTTAGGTTCAGAAACATCTTCAAACTGCAAATTTTCAAAATCCTTTTCTAGATAAAAAGCTAGAATTTTCGGGTCCTGTCTCAGAGTAGCATTTCTTGAAACATGTCTTTGCATAGCATTGCATGAACATTTCATATCATGTCACTGCACAGCATGTCATTTCGAGGTCCAGAAACTCTCGATTTCAAAATTCTCAATCCAGATTCGAGTTTTAACTCTTTTCAAAATTGATTTCAAAACCCTGGGTTTTCAAAATTGCCAATTTTTCCCATTTTACCCCCAGGATTTTGAATTACAAAAAGTTTTTTTTCAGGAAAACAATCTGGATATTTGGATATTGATTTTAAAGATTTTATCTCAAAACTTTTTGCAAAAAGATTTTAAATCTCTTTAAAAAATTTCTGTATTTCCTTTATCCATATTTTTGCCCTGAAAATTCAATTTTTTCAAAATTCTTGAAAACAAACAAAGTTTTATCTCGTATTATAAAAATTCCAAAAAAAAAAAGAAGAAGTTATTTCTTTTGTTTTTATTTTCAAATAAATGGAGCGGGACCCGCCTTTGAACTAGCATCATACTCAGATTCCCAGGTAAGTTTCTTATTTCTCAAGCGGGACCCACCCGGAGATGGCACCAATTTTATAAATTCCACTTCCTTTTATTTTATTTTTTTAATGTTATATTCTAAAATAGTGGGCCCACAGACATGCGACACTCCATTTGAGAATAAAAGATTCTTCAAAACAAAATAAAACTTTATTTTCAAAAAGAATTTTAAAGTTGGCTGAGGTGGCATCTCCCATTCATTTTTTTTTCACTATTCAATTTTTTCTATTATTAAGAAGCAGCCTTAAATGGTGCCACATCCAAAACTTTCTTAAAAAAATTTCATTTTACCTAAACCTTAGGTAAATGAGCTGAAAGTTTTGAAAATAATAAAACCGCCACCTTTTAAAAACAACAGATTTTCGAAGTTAATGGGGCGTCGGTTTCACACTTTGCAAAATTTTCAAAAAAGAAAAAATGTAACAGAAGGGAGAAGCTGCGGTTTTTGTTTTAGAAAAAGAGTTCGAAATTCTTTAAAAAGGGGAGTTTTGGAAATCAAAAGGAGGAGGAGGAGGCCGATTGATTTGGAGATTCTTTTTTTTTTCTCTGTTCTTATTACAGGAGACTCTCTGCCGTGGAGCCGGGCCCTTTGTGGAAGCTCATCCCTGCTGTCCAGCTGCTGATAGTGAAGGTGGGATCATCTCTTTCTGCAGCCTCTCCACCGAAGCCCTCTGCCGTGAGGTACCATCTGCTGGGCGGTGGGGTCTTGCCCCTGGAGGATCCCTTCTCCTCCATCTAGCGTGAAAAGCATCAAGCCCTTCAACGCTTGGTGGGTTGTGAGATAGTTCAGTCAGTTGCAGGGAATCCAGCCAACGTTTTCCCCATCCCCTTTCAGTTCACCAGCAAAGAAAAAAAAATCGACCCTCATTTCCCTACTATAGAGCTCCAGCCACATTGTAAGTCTTCATCTTCTTCTTTTTCTTCTTCTTCGTCTTCATCTTCATCTTCTACATTCATCGTCGTCTTCTTTTCTCTCACTTGTTTCTGTGTAAATATATATATATATATATATATATATATATATATATATATATATATATAGATCGAACTTTGTATTTGTTATTTTCTGATTTTTTTTTTCATCATTTGATCTTCTGTTCTTTCGTTGATTCTTTAGTTAGATTTTTGGATTCATTTGTTACAGCATAGGATTCTCATTTTCATGATCTTCATTTATTCGTTGTTCTGCATTTTGTTTTCATTCATCGCATTAAACTTTGAATTTCCTATTTCACGTTGCATTTCAATTTCGTCTTTTGTAATTCAAGTGTTTCCTGTTTCAATGCATAGTCTGATGTTGTTTTAAGTTTCATATTTTGTTTCAATTTACGAATGATTAACTGTTTGTTTTTAGTTTACAAGTCATTTTCCTGCTTTTCAATTTCCTGTTGTCAAATAATTCCCTGTTTTCTTTCATTCTTTGTTTTGTTCTGTTTTTCATCACACATGATTTCCTGTTGTTCATTCATCCGATTCTCTTTATTTTCCTTGGTGTTTTAGTCATTTTCAAATTCCTATTTTGATTCATTGTCTGATTTCTTGTAATTCTAATTTCCTTTGTTTTGAATTCATTAAAATTCTTGTTTCTTCATTGAATACTTTATTATATTTTGTATTCAATTTTCCTGTATTGTTCTTGTTTCTCCATTCTTTGTTTGCTATGCTGAATTCCTGTTTTCTCACCCTCCGATTTTATGTTTCATCATTCTTTGAATTTCTCGAACTCCTGTTATTCATCTAGCTTAGTGGTTATATTCATTTTCCAGTTTTTTATGCAATTCATTTCCTATTTGTCGTTTCATTTTTTTTAGTTTTCAAATCATTCATTATTCTGTGTCTTTCAATAGCTCATTTCCTGTTTTGTTAATGAAGTATTAGTTGTTAATTGTCTTCACTGGTAGTAATTGAATCATTAGTTAGTTGCTTAGTTAAATAATTAGTGAGTTGTTAGTTTATCAATTTGTTAGGGATTAGTATTATCATTTGTCATTAGTTAATATAGTTTTAATTGTCATTAGATTCTTTTGATGATATGTTTTAGTGTTTGTAGCATTTAGCTAGTGTAATATAAGTTCTATTTCTATCTCGTGTACTGCTCGTGTTCTTTTGATTTGTGCAGGATCGCACAGGAGTGGACATTATCTTATTGAATGATGAACTTGATATTAAAAGGAAAATCTAGAAGATGCTGATTGCTTGGCTCCATTTCATTTTTTTTTTACTTTATGTCAGCAGTGTAACAATCAAATGTAAACCTTGGAATAATATTTATTTTTCTGCTTAGATTAAGATGCATCTCATATAGTTTGAGTTTTGCAATATCATGATTATGTGATTCATGCATTTTATTTTGAAAATCACTTTGGATGGACACGAATGGCACGTGCACCAACTCTTAGGGAGTTGATGAACTCGGTGGAGTCCACATTTACGGCCCTAGTCGGAATATGGACGAGACCCAGATCCATCATCTTTCTACCTGTCACATAGAGCCTACACTCTTAGGCTATCTTAAAATGCACATCATATTTCCAATTTTTCAAAATATCGTGAATTAAATTTATTAAACTCTGAACATGTTCATGGCCCCAGTCAGAATATGTGAATGATTTATTTTGACTTAATACACATTTTCCAATAAATTTCTCAGAAAATCTTTTCAAAGTGCATTCATTCATTAAAATCATCTGCATCATGGCATCATCTGCTTTTCTTATGATTTTCTCAAGAAATTTTCACTCCCTGGAAATCGATTTCTCAAGAAACTATGAAGATTTCCGAAGTTGGATTTCCCAAGTCAAAGTTTTCCCGTGATTTTCCCTGAAAATGTTAGTTTCTTAAGATTCATTTTCAAAAAGGAATTTTTCATCCTTCTCAAGAATCAAAGTCTATTTTCAGATACTTCAAAGACAATATTCTCAGGATTTCAACTTCCTAAGTTTTGAAGTTCCTTCTCCAATGAGTTTTCCTATAAATTTTCCATCATTTTCCTAAGAAAATTCTCAAAGTCCGAGTTTTCCTGAAAAGTGTTTTCCTCTTCAAGTGTTCATCTTTTCTAAAAAATTCTTACCATTTTCTCGAGATTCTCATTTCTTCAAGATTTTCCAAATCTTTATAAACTTTCTCAAGATTTCAAATCTTCTTCATCTGAGTTTCCTAAGAGATTGATTTTCATCTTTTTCCTGAGAAATGCTTTTCAACTTCAAATGTTTTCTAAGCATACATCATAGTTTTCCAACTTATATTTTACCAAATCTCATAGCACATGCCTGAATTCTCTGTGCGTTTAGGATAGAACACAATTTCGATGATTTAACTAAGTCAAGCACAATTTTGGTCCTTGGTTTGATTACCCCTATTAAAGGCGGCAGGAACGGTCGAACCTCGTACTGACAGGTCGAGCCCCATCCCATGGATTTTCCTGTGATTTTCAAAATGGAGGCCAGTATTTTAAAACAATTTCCAAAATCCGGTCAAGTTTGAATCGCGAAAACATTTTCCTCTCTCTCCCACAAGGAAGGGAAGATGGGAAAAATTTTACAACGAAAACACTCGTACCGACAAGCGAATCCCATCTCCCAATTTTTTCACAAATATTTCAAAACGGAGGCGAGTAATCTTTTAAAATCTTTTCAAAATTAAGGTCAAGTGAGACCTTCGCGAAATAGTCTCTCTCTCTTCTTCTCTTCCTTTTTCTCTTCTCTCTTCTTTTCTGATCTTTTCATTTCTCCCTTCAAAAAGGAGAAATAGGGATTAGAAAGGAAAAGAAAAGGAAGATAGAGAAAGAACGAGAAAAAAAAATTGCGATGATCACAGAAGTTGGCGACCGTGATGGGACACGTCTCCGGCTGGTCGAATTTTTGCCTTTTGCTTTGCTTTAATCTTATCTAAGTCTTTATTCTACAAAATGTCAGCTTCATTTCCATGCAAACCTTAGGAGCCTAGACTCTGTCCTAAGCTAACATCATTGCATATAGGATTTAAGCATGGTTTGGTAGGACCATATTGAGGAGATTATTCCATGCTCACATTAGACTTAGGTTTGAGATACAACTCTCCTCAATTCTAGGGATTGAATGCAAACAATATACGCAAGTGTATGCTTCTATTCATTTAAATTCTATCTCTTTAGGACTTGCATTAGAGCCTTCTGGTTTTATCTGCATGTTGATCATGTTTTCGAAAACATCCCTACCTATATTGTCCCGGTCTTCACGTTGCTGGGTTGTCTCACTGAACCATAGTTCGGGAGAAAGCCTCACAACTGGACCACTTATTTGGGTTCGCATCTGTTATCATCGCAAAATTTTTCCCCTCTCTTGCGAGAGAGAAACGAATTTTGCAAGTCAAACTCGACCAAAGTTTTGAAAACTAACTTGCCTCCGTTTTAAAAATTTGCGGGAAAATTCCATGGAATGGGATCTGCCTGTCGGTACGAGGTTCAACCGTTCCTGGCGCCTTTACCAGGGGTAATTGAAACAAGGATCAATTGTGTGCTCTAACTTGACTCAAATATCTAAATTATGCTCTATTTTTCCTAGAATGCACAAAGAATCAGGCTTGTGCTATGAAATTCTGAAAAGATGCAAGTTTGAGAAACATGATGTTTGCTTTGGAAAATTGAAATATGCTAGAAAAATGATTAGAAAAGTGCTTGAAATTAGAATTCCTGGGAAAATCGTTGAATTTCATTGGAAATCAGAAAGTGGATTAGAAAATGAATTCTCAAGAAAACTTGAGTCTTGGGAAAATCGGTTTTTGAGATTTGGAATTTTCTTTTCTAAGAAAATGGATTGGAGAATTCTGAGAAAATCTAAGAAATTTATTGGAAAAGGATTTTTGAAATGGAAAACAGATTCTCAGGAAAATGGGAATTCTGAGAAAATCGATTTCTGAAAACTTGGGATTTTGAAATTTGAGCATTTTAAAACATTGGAAAATCTTGATTTGGAGTTGAGAAATGCTTTGAAATGTCATTTGAAAACTTAGGATTCTGAGAAAATGAGATCCTGAGAAAGACTTGGAAATTCTTGAGAAAACTGAATTTTCTGAAATTGAAGTTCGAAAATTTGTTTGAAAACAATGCAATTTGAATAATATGAATGAATGAATATGAATTTGAAAGGGAATTTCAATTGAGGAATTGAGAAATCCTTTTGAAGTTTTGAAAAATGCAGTGCATTTTTGAAGTTAACCTAATAGTGTAGGCTGAATGTGGCTAATATGAAGATCATAAATCTTGGTTTTCTTCGTATTCTGACTATGGCCATAAATACGAATCCCACCAAATTTATAAACTCCATAAGAGCTTAGGCACGTGTCATTCGTGTCAACTATAGTGAATTTGAAATAAATATGCATGAATCATACATCAAATATTGAAATTTGCATAAATTAAACTGTATGCAATGCAGTCCTATTCTAAGCAGAAAAGTAACTCTTATTCCAAATATTACATTGATTTTTATATTGAATTGAATAAAATAAAGAAATAAAATGGCTAAGTCTTCTTCTTGAACATTTCTGCAAAACTGGAAAACACGGTTAGCACAAAAATGTAGGTTTATCTGAATTTATCTTAAAATATGGGAAATTATCGGATATTATTCAGATATAAACCCAAATTCATACCCCCTTTGATATAAACATGAGAAATAATGAATAAATTTTGAAAATAAACTTGAAAATTCGAAATTGGGGTCAAAATGACCAAAATACCCCTGATGACCTTGAAATCAGGGTTTTTTGAAAGAAATTTTGTAAATTTTGGAATTTTGAAAATCAAATGAAAAAAATCAAATACAATAAGATAAAATATGATGATATGGATGAAAATTTATGAAATTGGAATTTGAAATTTCGAAATTTAGGTCAAAATGACCAAAATACCCCCGATAACAAGACTATGGCCTTGAAACCAGGGTCTTCTGAAATAAATTTTGCAAAAATGGAAAATGTGAAATGCAAATGACATTAAAATTAACCCTAATGTGATTCTACATGCTAATTTACATGAATAAAACCCTAAAATGGCAAAAATATCATAAAATATCAAATTTAATCTGATTTTTGCCTGATTTTCGCTTCTGAATTTAAAGATAAACTAACACATGGAGCAAATGAACTTGGAATTAAACCAAATTTGGCATGGACACCTAAAATAACCCTAAAAATAGAATGGAGTTCGAAAATCTATTTTTTTTGTATTTTTAAATATAGAAATTCAAATAAAAACCTTAAATTTTGTGATTTTTGCCTAAAATGTTGATTCTAAAGGGGATTTTGGATATCCAATTTCCATACAAATTTACCAAATTTTATGGGGTGATAAAGGACAGTAAGGCAAATATTTTTTCCTTTTACACTTGCTGGTTTTGACCTATGGTCGAAGCTGTGCCACTCCGGCAAGTCAGATCGGAATCTGACGACTCTAGGATTTAGGGGAAACAGGCAGGTTTCGGTAGAAAATGTCAGAAAAATAGTAAACAGATAGGAAAATGGCTGAATATGTGGAAAAATGTTTCTGAAAAATAGGGAAAAGTTTGATATTTTGACACCATTGGGTTTCGGGTTATGGTTTGGAAAAGGGTACACTGTTATCAAAGACCCGAATCTCTAAAATTTTGGGATATTGAAATCTGTTAGACAGAAAATAAAATTTTGGAACAAATACTGAAACAGTTCCAAAAATCCCCAAATTTTGGGAAATAACAGGAAAACATGTTAGAAACAACTTTTGTGTTGAATGATTTTGCAGACAAGCTACGTATTGAACAGACTCGATGCATTAAGGTCTGTCTATACCCTGACGAAGGAAAATCGAGATTTTCCAGAGGTCTAGGAAATCCGATTTTTGAGAGAGGCAAAATTACTTAGAAAAACCTCAAAAATTTTTATATCTTTAGTAGATTCAATCATGAATACACTGTGATTTTTGAAGGATGATTTGAACCTCCCACAAGGGTGATTCCAAAGATTCTTGTCTGCTAAAGCATAAATTGGAAATTCAGAGAGACAGAAAACCCGATGTAGGGTTTGATTTTCTAAATGGAGTTACAAAACCTGATTAGATTTGGGTTTTTTTCAGGAAATAAAAAACACATAGATCTAATAGCCATACAATTTACAAAATATATTGATGAATAAATGCATGTGAAATAGTGCATGGATTTCATACCAAAATGACAATTTAAACATTCTAAGTTAAGTAGTAATGAAATCTATATAGCATGAATGAAATGGCTAATAAACTGAAAAAATTCATAAAATATAAGACTAAACAAAATTCAATGAGGGACATGATTCATTTTCTTGATGTTGGCTTATGAAACAAAAGATTCAATCTATCGATTAGATGAATCTTTCTTTATCTTAGCCCATATACATGTAGTATGTGTTTTTCTTACTTCCTAACACTTATAATCATGAAAGAAGCTCCCACATCATTATAGACTCATTTTTTTTTTAACTAACTGCCCAGCATTCACATGAACATAGCCTTTTAACATTCTCTTTCAATCACCCGATATTAGCAAAATTTGATGAAAGCTTTAATAACACAAGAATGGGTCTTACCTTGGTACCTTGGTGAAATGAGTAGTGACTGTGGTGATGATGGAAGGAAGGTTGTAGATCTGCTACACTTGTTTGAGGGAAGTTGAAGGTAAAGGGGCTGCAATGATGTGGCGTAGGAGGAGGCTCGACTGGAGCTTCACTAAGGCTTCAATTAGTGATGAAGGTTGGAGCAAGTAGGGAAGCAGCTGGGCGTCCCTTGGAAGAAGTGGCTGCAGTGTTGAAGTGGATGGCATCTTTGGAAGAGGTGGCTGCAGTGTTGAAGTGGATGGCGTCTTTGGAAGAGGTGGCTGCAGTGTTGAAGTGGCTGGCTGCTGATGCTAAGAGGTGGAATTTCTGCAGCAAACTGGAAGGAGATAGACGGTTTCCTTGGATGGAAGAAGGCCTGCAGGTGGCTGGAATAGCTGCACAAGCTGGATCAATGGTGGTGGTTGGGTTGCAAACTATAGGAGTTGTCGGCTGGGCATCCAAAGAGGTGGTTGTAGAGAGGTTGGAAGGCTGTTGTGGCTGTAGCAGCCAAGGAGAGAAGAAGGGAGGTAAAAGGAGAGAGAGAGAGAGAGAGGCGTTGAATGGAGAGAAGAGATAGCCAACGTATGTTCCTTTCTTTCTTTTATGCTAACTTAGGTTTTGATAAAATCAAAACCTAAGTTTCCTCTAATATGCCATGGGTATCCCTACGTAAATGGATGTAGCTTCTCCCTTTGAAAAAGATGGAAAGGAGGTAAGGAAGAAAGGGGAAAGAAGGAAGGGAAGGAAAAGGAAAGAAGATGGAAAGAAGGAAAAGGAAAGAAAAGAAGGGAAAGGAAGAGAAGAAGAAGAAGAGGAAATGATGTACGTGAGTGGCTGGGAGAGTAAAGAAAGGAGGAAAGAAAGAAAGAAAGAAAGAAAGAAAAGAAAAAGGAAGAAAGAAAGAAAAGAAAGAAAGAAGGAAAGAAAAGAAAATAAAAGAAAATAAAAAAAAAATGGTGGAAGAAAGAAAGGAAATGGGCTGGATTGAGAGCTAGGGTGGTCGACCCCCTTTTGGGTCCCACCTTAGGAAAATAAAATAATAAAATAAAATAAAATAAATAAAACAAACAAAAAAATAAAGAAAAATGTATTTTTTTTCTTTTTTATAAATTAAAACAGAAAATGCAAATGGATGGGCCATCTCAGAGCGGATCCAAATTCCACTTTTGAAATTCATTTTGACGATTAAAGGGGTAAAATAGTCTTTTCAGAAAATTTCCAGACAAAACGAGCTATTTTTGGCAGTTTTTGAAACGAGCTTGGATTTTGAAGTTCAATACCTCATTGCGAAGAAAATCCAATGTAGAATTTCAAATTTTAATTTTGGAAGAAATCCAGATTATTTTTCTTGAGAAAATACTTCCAAATTTATTTTCAAACAAAACGAGCTATTTCTGGCAGTTTTTGAAACGAGCTCAGATTTTGAAGTTCAATACCCCGTTGCGAAGCAAATCCAGTGTAGAATTCAAAAATTTGAGTTTGAAATAAATCCAGATTATTTTTCTTGAGAAAATATTTCCAAATTTAGACTCCCGGGGGTTAAAATGTCAATTTTTGGAAACCCGGGGTTCGAAATTGATTTCTGAAAACTTTTAAAACTCAATCTAAATTGAAATTTATAAAACTCGAGTTCTGGACTTCGAAAATGGAATGAAATGTGATGAAATGGAATGAAATGCTGAGAAATGATATGAAATAATGAGAAATGACATGCGAAATGCAGACCCTGAATAAAGAATTTTGAATTTTAAACCCCGATTGGCAGTTGTACCAGTTTAAAAAGCATTAAAATTGATAAAATTTGCAAAATAGCTCAAGAAATGGTTTTCAGGACTCTACTGGGTCAGAGTGACACTGAAAATTGGGGTTCAAGCTGGATTGAACTGAGATGAGCTAGTTTGAGCTAGGTTTTATAGTTTTAGAACTCAACTGAACTGACGAGACACTAACTCAACTGACCTTTCTAACTAAATTTTCAAGAAAAGCTGCCATTTTTAGAGAAATGGTACGGAATGGTCACTGAAGCATAGTGAATTACGAACCTGAGCTGGGTTTGAGCTAGAACAAAGGTCAGTAATACTAACATGAACTAAAATCGAAGCTTGAACACTAGCTCAATTGGCTGAACTCAGCTTAATTTCAGCTGAAAGAGCTGAAATGGACTAAAATGGGCTTCTAGACACTTAAAAATGGTTTTGAACTAAAACTGGAGCGCTTGAACTCTTGGTGAGCTCAAGTTAGACTCTGGGAAACATGACTGACCATGATTGACTGACTCAGAGACAATTGGCTTGGATTTGAGTGAGAAATGAGCTCATTTCTGAAGAAATGATCCCATTTTGGCAGGAATGGTCAAAAATGAAAATGGTATGTTCGTTGTAAGCTCAGATGAACTTGAAATGATTGATATTCTAAATGTTCTGAACTGACCAATGAGCTTGGTTGACTCCGACTGACTGGGGTCCGGGATGACCTAGGGGTAAAATGGTAATTTTCTAATAAAAGTTGGTAAAATGGTGATTTTTTAAAACTTACTCGGGGTTTGACTCCTACACTGACCTAACAGGGTTGGCACTTGTAAACACCCCAAATTTTTCAAAGATTTGCAAAATGACCCTTTTACCCCTGACTCCATCTTCTGAGAAAATCAAAGCGATTTCAATGCTAAATTTCAGTCATTCTTCAGATTTTCTGGATTAAAAACCATATTGATCCATTCAAAATCGATTTCGGGTCCAAACCTAGTGTTTTTCCAAAAACCTGAGCCTCGTTGTATTTCCAAATTAAAAATTACAAAAAATGCCAAAAAAATGGTTCTGAATGGCTCGAGCAGTTCATCTGGCACTCTTTTGGATCCCCAACTCTGTATTTTTTCGATTCGAGACTTTAAACCTCAAATATTTTCTAAAAATCCAGACATAAATCCACTTTCTAAAGAAATTTTCTCAAAAATCGCCTTGAATGCTCAGAAAAAACTCTCTTTTGTAAATATTTTACAAAAACACAAAAAAAATAGTTTTAATCTTTGTTTTCTCGCAAAATCTTAGGATTTTTACTTAAAAATACAAAAAAATTGAAAGATAACTCAAAAACCAAAAAAAATGGAAAAATTCCGAGAAAAACTAATGAGTTTAAACTTTTAAAAATCAAATTTTTGCTAAAAACCTCGGGAGCCCCTTTTTTTGTAAAAACTTGAAAATCAAAGGGGGGTCTTTTGCAAAACCCTCTTTTAGGGTTTTCCTTCGTAAGGAAGAAAAGAAAAAAAGAGAGAGCCGCCCCCTCCAGGCTCTCTTCTCCTCTCTCCATCGTCTTTCCCCCTCACTCTCACCTCTTTCCCCTTCCTGCAGAACAACTGAAACCCTCCATCACCATCCATTTCTCGCTCTCGAACCCCTTCCATCGCCCTTCATCTCTAACCTCCTCTTCCCGAATCTTCCCTGATCCTCCTTAAAAGGGCACTCAAGGAAACCCTAAAGGGATCGTTCTTCACCCCTGCACCTTCTTCCTTCTTCTCAAAATCGCCTTTTCATTCCCCTCTTCTACTGGTCTTCCCCCGATTAGCAAGGAGGATCGATTTCCCCCCCTGCGAAAACTACAGGAAGTCGATCGATCTCCTTCATCCCTGCAATCACAGGTAAGTAAGTGTATCTTTCTTCCTTTTCGACTTTTGATTTTCTGCAAGATCCTTAGCACTTCTTCTTTTTTTTCTCGTTATTTGAATCTTTTTCTTTCGGGCGTCATTACGTATCGATGACCGATGATGCCTCGCAATGGCATCGCCGGTCCATTTGTTTCTTTTAAATTTCGATCTCGTTTCTATATCTATCTTATTTTCTTTCTTTTATAATTTCTCTCTCAGATTTTTTTTTTATTTGCCTCCATTAACGCACTATTGAGCGTGCTGGGTTGCTTATAGCAACATCAGCCCCTCTCTTGTGCAATATTGATGGGAATCCCCATATTCCAACACTTTCATTCCTTCGTTACAAATTCTTCTTCTGATTTCTTATCTTCGTTGTATATCACAATCTCAATTATGTTTTCCCTCTCATTCCTTCTTCCCGTATTCCTTTTATTCTATTTTATTTTATATTTTCTTTTCTTTTTTTTTACTGATTATATTTCCCTTTTGCTTTTATGATCAGCTGCCCTGGTAGCGGATTCACGTTTCCCCTTTCTTACTCTTTGGCTTTCGGTTTATACTTCATCTCTACCATTTTTGATCTCTTAATTTTATGGTGATTTCCTTTTTCTTATTTTAGCTATTATGTTATTACTGTTCCTTAATCCCATTTTGCTAATCTATCCATGCTTTGGTCAGTTCCATTTCTCTTTTATTTTATTTATTTTTTTTTTGTTTTTTTTTTCTTCAGCTGTTGTTATCGTCGCGAAATTTTTCCCCGTCTTCCCTTCCTTGCGAAAGAGAGAGGGAGAAACGCTTTCGCGCTTCAAACTTGACCGGATTTTGGAAAATTGTTTTGAAATACTCGCCTCCATTTTGAAAATTGCGGGAAAATCCATGGGATGGGGCTCGACTTGTCGGTACGAGGTTCGACCGTTCCTGCCGCCTTTAACAGGGGTAATCGAACCAAGGACCAAAATTGTGCTTGACTTAGTTAAATGATCAAAATCGTGTTCTATCCTATATGCACAAAGAATTCAGGCATGTGCTTATGAGATTTTGGAAAATGGAAGTAGGAAAAACATGATGTATGCTTGAAAAATATTTGGAGTTGAAAGATATTTCTGAGGAAAAAGATGAAAGTCAATTTCTCAGGAAACTCAGATGAAAAAGGGTTTTTGAAATCACGGGAAAGTTCATAAAGGTGTGGAAAAATCAGGAATAGTTGAAAATCCTCGGAAAATAGGAGTGATTCTTGAGAAAAGGGTGAACATTTGAAAAGAGAAACATTTCTCAGGAAAACTCTGACTTTGAGAGTTTTCTTAGGAAAATGATGGGAAATTTATAGGAAAACTCATTGGAGAAGGAAATTCAAAACTTGGGAAATTGAAATCCTGGGAATTTTACCCTTGGAATCCTTGGAAATCGATTTTGATCTTGGAGAAAGATTGGAAAACTCTTTTTGAAAGTCTTAAGAAAATAACATTTTCCAGGGAAAACTGTGGAAAAACTTGACTTGGGAAAACCGATTTTGGAAAATCCTCAGAGTTTCTTGAGAAATCGATTTCTTGAGAATGAAGTTTTCTTAAGAAAATCATGGGAAAACAAATGATTTCATGATGCAAATGATATGAGTGAATGAATGCACTTTGAAAAGATTTTCTGAGAAATTTGTTGAAAAATGTGCATTAAGTCAAAATAAATCCTTCACATATTCTGACTGTGGCCATGAATATGTTCAGAGTTTAATTGATTTAATGCACAATACTTTGAAAATATTAGAAATATGATGTGCATTTTAAAATAGCCTAAGAGTGTAGGCTCAATGTGACTAGTAGAAAGATGATGGATCTGGGTCTCGTCCATATTCCGACTAGGGCCGTAAATATGGATTCCACCGAGTTCATCAACTCCCTAAGAGTTGGTGCACGTGCCATTCGTGTACATCCATAGTGCTTTTGAAATAAAATGCATGAATCATATAAGTAGGATATTGCATAAACTTAAACTATATGATATGCATCCTAGTCTAAGCAGAAGATTAAAATCTTATTCCAAAATTTACATTATTACATCACTAAATAAATGAAATAAAAACAACTTGAAGACTTCGGCTCCTTCTTTTGAATGTCCCTGCCAAATCTTGAAATAGGGTTAGCTCAAATATGTGGGTTTTTTCCAAGATTTTCCAATAATATCATGAAATTATTGGACTTAATTGGATATAAACCCTAATCTTATGCTTCCTTGATATTTGAAATGATGTAAATGCAGGAAATTCGGTGGAAAATAGTTTGAAATTCGGAATTGGGGTCAAAATGACCAAAATACCACTAAAATTAAAGTTATACCTTTTAAAATCAGGGTTTTTGAAGGAAATTTTGATAAAATTGAGATTTTGAAATTCAAATTGACTCAAATGATGATGAAATGCATTATGACATGCTGCTAAACACATTAGGACTATAAAATCAGAATTTGACATTTTGCAATTTATACAAAATAACGAATTTCGCTTGTTTTTCACTTGGATCCAGGTCCCGCGGGGCCCTGTTTTGGTATTATGGATAATCCGAACCTCAAATGGATTCCAAATTGCACCAAATTCGGTATGAAGCATCTACCCACTCTGATAAACAGTTTAGAATGCTAAAAATCACGAAATGATATGATTTAAATGCTAAAATGTAAAGGAAATCCTAAAATGGTGGATTTTGCCTATGGATCCGAACCAAATGCAATGCTTAACATGATAATGCAAGATTTACACCATGAAAACTTCTGATATTTTGCAGACTGCTAAAGGACCCGAAATGAAACATTTTTGGTTTTTACAGCCTCAGGATTTGAGCCATGGTGAGTTCAGTAACAGGGATTTAGTTCTGCCGGAGGTAAAAATCGACCTAATCTAATATAAAATGCTAAATAAATAAAACATAGCCATAGAAATTTCTAATATTTAACATAGATACTTACGACACCTATATGGACAACTTTCATGTTCATGACTTTGGCATTGGATCAACAGAAACACAGATAAAAATATAACTTTTTCTGCCTAAATCAACAGGACAGACAAATGTGACAAAAGCAGAGGACTGACAAGAAAAATTTGAAACAGGTATCACGACTGTTCTACAAATCACAGGTTTTCAGATTCACATATAGGACACCTCGGACATAACTTTTACTTTTTACAGTTTTGGATTTGGATCAACACACAAAGAGAACCCATCGACCTAAGTCGATCCAAAGTCTCAGAGGCCCAAATCAGGCACTGACACGTGTCCCGAACTCTCAGATTTTTGTCAGACATAGAAAAAAATCAGAAACATCGGAGCAAATCATGTTAAAAACTAGACATTCTCACAAGTTCATAACATCTTTTGGATCGAAAATCGGATCTCCCATTAGGGAGATCTCGATTTTACAAGTCGGAGAATAATTTTTAAAACGCATCCCGGGTAACAAAACCCGACTTGTCATTTTGAATGTTTACCGCAGTAAAAAAATTCAAATGCTTCCGAATTTTTGGCACAATTTTAAGGACACCTAGGGTCGCATTTCGTGATTTTTTTGGGATTTTTAATAAACAATAAATGCATGAAATGACGTGTGGACTGACTGACAAAAACAGATAACTACTGAAAATGAGCAAAATTGAAATAAATGCTAAATTAATCCTAATTAATTCATGAAACGTGCTAAATTAACGAAATAAAATGCAAATTAAATCTAGCTAAATGCATGAATACCAAAAATCATCAAGGAAGCATAATCATGTATTTTTATATATGTCGTTTCATGAGAATAGCTCAATCCATCTCTCGGATGAGCTCTTTCTTCAAACGACTCTCGAATCGAATTATGAAATCAAATCAAGAGGAAAAGAGGTGCACCTTGCTTTGTTAGACAGCGTTGAAGCTCTTGAAAGGGGGCGGCTATCACGGGCTTCGTTCGTCCTTCGATCCGAGCTTCGGATGATTCATCAAAATTGACCCACTACACCTTCTTCACTGAGCCAAAGGGGGCGTGAATTCCGAAGTGCAAAAATCAGATTCTCAAGAAGGCTAGGTCTAATTTTTCAAGTTCACAAGAGTTCTCAAAAGATGGTCCCTTCATGCAGGGCGTGGAGCCTTGTTTTTATAGATTTTTCTGAAAAAATTGAATTTCAAACAGGCTCAATCTGAGCCCTCCATGTGGTGCCATCTCAGGGGGTGCTATCTGGGGGTTTGAAATTTGAATTTGGCTTTTGCAGGGAGCCCTCAGGTGGCGCCACCTCATGGTGTGCTACTTTTATTAAAAATAAAATAAAAATAAAATTTGAAGCCAAGTGGGACTCTGGATTGGCACCACCTCAAAAGGTGTTCTGAGGTGTAAAGCTGGAAACAGTAGAAGCATGCCATGTGGCGCCATCTCTTGAGGTGTTTTACATGTGTCAGAAGGACAGGAGTGGAAGAATCAGACTGTGCCACCTCAGAGGAATTCAAATTCTACTTTTCTGCAGGAAAGGAGAGGCTGACATGTGGCATTTTCTCAAAGTGGCTCCTACGATGCCATGTGGTAGGAGAACATGAATGGAGGAAGCAAAATGCGCCACCTCAGAGGGGGGATTTTCTACTTTTTCTAATGCAGGGAGGTCTGGACATGTGGCAGACAAGTGTCATCTGTCTGGTGAGGCCTTCTCAAATGGCGCCACCTCAGAAGGTGAATTTGAATTTCAAATGGAGGTTGGCTCTGGAGGAATGAAGGATGGACATGTGGCAGTTCTTCAGAGTGGCTCCTACGATGCCATGTGGCAAGAGGGAGGAAAAGGAGGGAAAGGGACACGTGGCACCATCTCAGACAAAATAAAAAAGGTGAAGTTCAGGATTTGCGCCACCTCAGCCTGGAGTTTGAATATTTGAATTGTTGCTTTTTCTGAAGGAGGCAGAGAATGACATGTGTCCTCTACTTTTTCTAAGAAGAGCAAAGAATGACATGTGTCAGTCTGCTTTTTCTGAGAAGAGCAGAGAATGACACATGGCATTTGCTTTTTTTGAGGAAATAAGAGATTGACATGTGTCCTCTGCAGGAGACACACTTCAAATGGCGCCACCTCAGAGGAGACAAGCCTACTTTTTTTGGACAGGACAACCTATGACACTTGGCATCTCCTGGTGATCTTTGGAATGACACATGGCGCAGGATGGATAGGGTGACACACGGCAGATAAATGGGATGACACGTGGCGGCTTCTTAAGGTAGCCCCACACTGACACTTGGCATGGAAATGGGAGGAGAGAGAAAAGACAAGTGGCGCCACCTCTAGGTGAACCCCACGCTGACACTTGGCAGGTAAATGGGAGGAGAGAGAAAGGACACGTGGCACCAATCCAGGGGACAAGGCTCCTATATTTTTGGGTTTTTCAAAATTCAAATTTTCAAAAGGAAAGCCTGTGTGACACCACCTCAATGTGGGTCCCACATTGTTTCTTTATTGAAATAAGGACAAGACAACAACCTCTTTTTGGAATTTTCATAAAATCTGGACTAATGGGTAAAACAAAAATTTTTGGAAAGAGTTGGCCCCTGTAGGGCGATTTTGTAAAAGGAAGATAGTTGAAATAGCTGACAAAAAGGCAAAATCTAAGTTGAAGTGGCTGAAATCCATATTGAAAACTATCCAGATCATTTTCCTGAGAAAATATTTTGAAATTCAGAGCCCTGAGGGTAAAATGGGAAGAATTGATAATTTTGAAGACCCAGGGTTTTGAAATCAATTTTGAAAAGAGTTGAAATTCTTATCTGGATTGAAAATTTTGAAATCAAGAGTTCTGGACCTCGAAATGACATGCTGTGCAGTGCAGTGATATGAAATGCTCATGCAATGATATGCAATGTCATGTCTTATGCAATAAAATCTTGAACCAAGACTTTGGAGATGTCTGTCTCCTGTCAGGAGTAAAATTTTGAACATCTGAGATAAAAATAGAGAAATTTTGAGAGTTGCAGATGAAATTTAGACTTTTGCAAGGTTCGGGCTCAAAAAATGACCATTTTGCCCTCCAGCGATTTCAAAGGTTGAATGATAATGCTTGGTGGAAATGTCGGGGAGGTGATTGAAAATTTAGGGTGTTTACAGATGCCCCTCTTTGCTACTAAGCCGGCATGTGGCCGAGCTTAGTGGCAAAGAAAAACACACCAAATTTGGGCTATATATAAAAAAATGCCCCAGTTAGAAGGATCTGACTAGGTATGAAGAAATTAGCCCGAGGAAGATGGTAGATATGAAGCGAAGAAAGAAGAGAAAAGACTCACTCTGTGAGAGTGAAATTCAGGTTTATGCCCTTGACCTGGATGGGACAAAATACCTTGTATGGAACGAAGCTCAGGTTTGACCCTTAACCTGATTGGGGAATGGAATATCTCATCAAAATGAGACTCAGGTTTATACCCTTATCCTGATCGGGCGGAAAATGAAATACCTCTTTGGATGAGGCTCAGGTTTATACTCTTATCCTGATCGGGCGGAAAATGGAGTACCTCTTTGAATGAGGCTCAGGTTTATACCCTTATCCTGATCGGGTGGAAAATGAAATACCTCTTTGAATGAGGCTCAGGTTTATACCCTTATCCTGATTGGACGAAAATAGAATACCTCATCAAAGGAGGCTCAGGTTTATACCCTTATCCTGATCGGGCATTGAAATGGAATGGAACCCTCGAAAGAAGAGACCATGATGGAACCTTCGGATTTTGCACAATAAATCCGACAGAGGTTTTGCAAAAGGAAGGAAAATGGGGTCCCTAAAGCTTGAAAAGGGATTGGTTTTGGGCGTCTCATTGCTGAGACTAAAATAAGCTTTTGAAATTGCCTTTTGCGAGAAATGATTGGTGGTTCGACCTCAAACCGAAATGGGACTGTCTATGGTGGGACAGTGGGGACACATGGAAGTGTGCAAATCTGAGAGCTCGCTCTCAAAGAAGGGAAGGAATCAAGTCCTTAAGAGGGATTTAAAATTGGTGTCAGGATGCATCGAAAACGAACATCAAGCTCTCACTTCACGTCAGGATAACTAGAAAATATTGTCAAAATATTGAGAATTCTGTTGTTGATTCAAAATTTTTGAAAATGTTGCATATTGTTGCAAAGATGTTCTTTCTCTTCTACCCAAAGCATTACCTCCAAGCAAGGTTCACTTCGTAGAATCGAGATTGGAAACCCAAATTGCTTGCAATTGACCTTCTTCAAGAAAGCTATCAATTTCCTTGATATGAGCAGGAAAGAGAATTTGATATTATGAAAGCAATTGATGAAAGAGCATTGATAATAGAATTTCGCAAGATTAAAGAGAATTCTTGATAGATTTGGCAGTTTGATATCCTGAGAGCTTCTCTTCTGATAATCTTTCTGCACTCTTTCGGCTCTCTGGTGTTTTGGCTATATTCTCCTTCATTTTGGAGATGTTCTGATTTTTTTCTCTCTTTCTTTTTCCTCTCTTTCTCTCTTTTGGAAGGGTACGTCACAAACTCCTTCAACTTGGAGATGTTTCGATCCTTCTTGGACGATGTTGGCTCATGGGTTAGAAATCTTTGGAAGATAGCTGAAATTAAATATCTTTTAGGGATTGTCGAGAGGTTCATCGCATCTGCCTTCATCTCGACAGTGCTTTGGACTTTCTCTAGAAGGATCCGTCACAAACTCCGTCATCTTGGAGGTGTTTCAAATCTTCTTTGGCCTCGGGGATCTACTTGCTTAATTCGCCTTCATCTTGACGACAAGTGAGAGATCCCTTTTTCGGATATTTAATTGCAACTTAGGTGGTTTTGGGGAGACAGGGCTTGGATGAATTCTCTCTTTTCTAGCGCTCAGGATATTTCCACTGCCTCATCTTTACAAGAATAATCTTTTAAAACTGTGCCATTGACTGCGATCAATATCGATCATCTACGGCTTTTCAATAACTTTGAATCTTCTTTTCTGGCCATATCGAGGATTTATCCTTTATCCTTTTGATTGGCCAATAGAAAGAATTTGAATTCTGAATCTCTTTTCGCAAAAGCTTCACTCTCTTGGGAGTAATGCTGAAGGTAGACTGAGGTAAAGATTTGTATAATAAAGTTTTTGAAATCAACAGATAATTGATTGACAAATTGACAAAATTTTCTTGAAATCCTTGGTGAAAGTGAGTATTTGAAGTTCGGCTCAACACATCCGTGACAAAAATTCTCCTCTCTTTTTCCCCAAAAAGAGAGACTCAGGCTTAGCCCTTACCTGAATGGGAAATGGGAAATACTCCTCTCTTCCCTGAAGAGGAGGTGTTTGCAAAACGGACTTTCGAAGAGAAATTAAGCTTTCGTCAAAGCTCCCTAATATTAGGCTTCTCTTATGGAAAGGGGGCCGATAATAATGAGGTCAGAAAATTGGGTCATGAAAGGAACGAATCCATCACACTCTCCCTGCAAAGAGGGTCCTTCATGATAAAGATGACCTAGTATGAAATTGGGGGGTCACAAGAAAAGCGAGTCTCCGTCGAGCCTCTCCCTTAAAAAGGGTTCCTCGTGTGAAATTGGAAATTGTTTTGCAAACGGTTCACAAAGACGCGAGTCCCTTCAAACTCTCCCTAAAAAGGGGCTAAGTGAACAAATTGGATAGCATGCGAAAAGAACGAGCTCCCTCGAACTCTCCCTAAAAGGGTCTCTCGCAAGAGAAAATGATTGAAATTGGATATTGATATTGATTGACCCAAAGGTCGAAATTGAAAATTGGAAAATTGGTTGCTGGAAATTGAATGACCCGAAGGTCGAAATTGGATGACCTGATGGTCGAAATTGAGAATTGGTTGACCAAAAGGTTGAAATTGTGTGACTCGAAGGTCAAAATTGAGAATTGGGTGACCCGAAGGTCAAAAATTTGGAGATTGATTGACCCTAGGGTCGAAAATTGGAAATTGATTGACCCGAAGGTCGAAAATTTGCAATTGATCGAAAATTGGAAATTGGTAATTGAAATTGAGAATTGGAAATTGGGTGACCCGAAGGTCGAAATTGGAGAATTGCCTGATTTGAAGATTGGAGGGAAAAATATCAAATATGAGCAATTGACAGACCCTGAGGGTCAAAATGACTTGGATCCACAAAGGAGAATGATGAGTTCGAGTCAGAGCTCGAATAAAATACAGAGATCACGAGTCGGAACCCGGATCAACAAAAGAAAATGAAGAGCTCTAATCAGAGCTTGAATGAATAGAGAGATCTCGAGTCAGAACCCGGATCAACAAAAGAAATGAAGAGCTCGTATCTGAGCTTGAATGAATAGAGAGATCTCGAGTCGGAACTCGGATCAACAAAAGAAAATGAAGAGCTCGAATCAGAGCTCAAATAAATAAAGAGATCTGGAGTCGGAACCCGGATCAACAAAGAAAAATGATGAAGAGCTCGAATTAGAGCTCAGATAAGATAAAGAGATCTCGAGTCGGAACCCGGATCAACAAATGAAAATAAAGAGCTCGAATCTGAGCTCAAATGAATAAAGAGATCTCGAGTCAGAACCCGGATCAACAAATGAAAATAAAGAGCTCGAATCTGAGCTCAAATGAATAAAGAGATCTCGAGTCAGAACCCGGATCAACAAATGAAAATAAAGAGCTCGAATCTGAGCTTGAATGAGATAAAAAGATCTCGAGTCGGAACCCAGATCAACAAGGAAAATGAAGAGCTCGAATCTGAGCTCCAATGAATAGAGAGATCTCGAGTCGGAACCCGGATCAACAAATGAAAATGAAGGGCTCGAGTAAGGTAATGAGATCATGAGTCGGAACTCAGATCAACAAAAGAAAAAATGATTTACAGGAAAACCTGAGTCGAAACTCGGTTTTTCAAAGAAAATATAATTTGAAGGAAAATCCAAGTCGGAACTCGGTTTTTCAAAGAAAATGTAATTTGAAGGAAAATCCGAGTCGGAACTCGGTTTTTCAAAGAAAATGTAATTTGAAGGAAAATCCGAGTCGGAACACGGTTTTTCAAAGAAAATGTAATTTGAAGGAAAATCCGAGTCGGAACTCGGTTTTTCAAAGAAAATATAATTTGAAGGAAAATTCGAGTCGGAACTCAGTTTTTCAAAGAAAATGTAATTTGAAGGAAAATCCGAGTCGGAACTCGTTTTTTCAAAGAAAATATAATTTGAAGGAAAATCCGAGTCGGAACTCGGTTTTTCAAAGAAAATATAATTTGAAGGAAAATTCGAGTCGGAACTCAGTTTTTCAAAGAAAATATAATTTGAAAGAAAATCCGAACCGGAACTCGGTTTTTCAAAGAAAATATAATTTGAAGGAAAATCCGAGTCGGAACTCGGTTTTTCAAAGAAAATATAATTTGAAGGAAAATCTGAGTCGGAACTCGGTTTTTCAAAAATAATTTGAAAGAAAACCCGAGTCGGAACTCGGTTTTTAAAGAAAAAATATGGACCAACTTGAAAGTTGGATCAGAATTCAGATCTTCAGAGGAGAACCTGGTTAGGAGATCAAAATTTTGCAATTTGTTAGTGCAGGAACTGGATTTTTGAAAAGAGGATTCTATCTGCAGAATTTTAAGGAGAAATCAACAGAGATTGTAAACAGGAGTCAGAGATTGATGATTAGGATGAGAAATCCTTCATAGTCTCAGGATTTATCCCTTATCCTGAATGGGAACTGGAATTGGGTGCATAGTTAATGCAAATGCACCTGAAATGCAAATGAAGTGCAAATGAATGGTGAGAGATTTTATTTGATCCTGATTGCATACAGAATGTTTGAAAACAAATTTTCAAAAAGATGCCCCAGTGTAATGGGGGAGAGAGAATAATAACAAAAATAGAACAACCAAAAGAAGAATGTCATGAGAAAAGTTGATGATTTTATTGATGCCTTAAAAAGGAATGACAACTTAAAGAAGGAAAACAACTAGGACTTATATCGTCCTGACAAAAAATGACAAAATGAGAAGGCATTGGCATTGGCATTGGCATTGTCATTCTTCTGAGTGATCTGGGAAAGGCTTGGTCAGGACTGCAACTCGTCCCTCTCTTTCTTCCAGCACCAAAAGCTCTTTATCGATGTAGTCCTGTACAATATTTTTGAGAATGAAGCAGCGTTCAGTATCGTGTCCCATTGCCCGATGGAACTTGCAGAAACAATCTTTCCATTTCCCCATGGTGACGGGAGGATCCACAATCCTTGGAAGTTTGATCATATTCTTCGCGAGCAGATATCCAAGAATTTCTTCGATTGGCTGACCTAAAGGAGTAAACTCGCGATCATAACTCCAACCATCATGCTTTATCTTCTTCGGATTGCTGGATTTCTGTTGAATGCTGACTTCTTTGACTTCTTTCTGGGAATTGGACTGAACTTGCTTGGTTAGGGCTACTGGATGTTCTTCTTCTCTGCTTTCAACAAAGAGGTTCTTATCAATATAGTCTTGCACAATGTTTTTGAAGACAAAACATCGATCAGTGTCATGCCCTACTGCCCGATGGAATTTGCAAAATTGGTTCAAGAATCTTCCCATGATGGTGGGAGGATCTGTGGCTTTTGGGAGCCTGACTAATCCCTTAACCAACATGTATTCAAGGACTTTGTTGAGTGGCTCGTCCATAGGAGTGAAATCTCGATCGCCGCTCCAGTTTCCGTGCTTTGGTTTTCCTTGATTTTTTTTCTTTTGCTGCGGGCTGGATTGAAAAGGTCTATTCTGGATTCTAGAGTACTTTCCTTTCAGATCTTTAGACTCTTCTAACTTGCTGCTTTGATTGCCTCTGTTTTTGTTGTTGCTGGGTTTAGCACTGGTTGCACTGTTGTGGTCTCCAATGATGCTTATAGGGATGGTGATGGATGTCTCTTCTTTAACAGGAACTTTTCTGAAATTGGCTTCAGCTTGCTCGGATAATATCTCAATCATCATTCTTTTGAACAACCGATATATAGCGGGATCAATCTCCTCCTTGATGGTCTGAGCTCCCTCTTTGACAGACTTTATGGAATCCATTTCTCACTCACTGTCTGTAACTAATGTGCTTAAGTAGCGCGGTCTTTGATCTTGTCAGGATCACACAACTATGCCAATGCCCTCTGCAGAACCACGTGGGATGTTTAGCATGATGGAAAAGAAAAAAAAAAATTTTGAAGGCAGCAATCTTGAGAGAAAAACAAATGATGGGATTAGAAGGCAATCTTGGAAGGAGATGATAAACAAAACTTTTGGATAAAATTTGGAAGATATATTGAAAAACAAGGTTCTTGAAGATATGAGCAAAATTTTGAAATTTTGAAAATTTGCAGGCAGGATCGGAATAAGGCTGGAAGTTCGAGATCCAGTAGAATGGGAGAATAGAAAATCGCCTGGAGTTTTGAAAGAAATTTAATATTTGAGAAAATCATCCAGGGTTTGAGAAAAACATCTTGTGGAAAATAAGGATGTTTTGAAAAAGGCCTAATAAGTTGGAAAACATTGGGAAATATAAAAAATTGAGGAAATCATACACATACAATCACATCCTGTACAAACATTTATGCACATTCAACATTCCCTAAAAGGCTGACTCTAAATGCATCAATTTGAAAATAGCTGTAGGACCCTAATCCTAACTCTAGGTTCAGATCATCTTTGTCCAATCCAGTTATGCCGATATACTCGAATCGAAATCCGAGGTACGTGGCATATAATTTCAACTTCGGTTCTAAGGTAAGGTTTTCCAACATCCTTGAGCGCCTACCGATATACTTCGGACTGTGGCCCGCGGTACGTGGTAAGGGGGCATTAACCCAAATAATTGGCCCAGTTGTGAGGCTCTGTCCCGAACTAGGGTTCTGGAAGAGAGCTCAGCAACGTGAAGACCGGGTAATGATAGGTAATGGAGATTTTGAAAAATGATCACATGCAAGAAATAAAGGGCTCTATGTCCTAAAGAGATAGATTTTAAAAACCTTTGAAAGAAGCATACATTGTTTGCATTCAGATCCTAAATTGAGGAGAGTTGTATTTAAACCTAAGTCTATGTGAGCATGAAAATATCTCCTCAATCTGGTCCTACCAAACCATGCCTAGTCTATATGCAGCCAATGTCAGCTAGGTCAGAATCTAGGCTCCTAGGTTCGCATGATAGCAAAAGTAAAGAGCTGACATTTTGTAAACATGATTTCGATAATTGAACTAAGTCAAGCACTTTTTTGGTCAGACAAGGACAGGTCCCATCACGGTCGCCAAACCTGTTATCGTCGCGAAATTTTTCCCCGTCTTCCCTTCCTTGCGGAAGAGAGAGGGAGAAACGCTTGCGCGCTTCAAACTTGACCGAATTTTGGAAAATTGTTTTGAAATACTCGCCTCCGTTTTGAAAATTGCGGGAAAATCCATGGGATGGGGCTCGACCTGTTGGTACGAGGTTCGACCGTTCCTGCCGCCTTTAACAGGGGTAATCGAACCAAGGACCAAAATTGTGCTTGACTTAGTTAAATCATCAAAATCGTGTTCTATCCTATATGCACAAAGAATTCAGGCATGTGCTTATGAGATTTTGGAAAATGGAAGTAGGAAAAACATGATGTATGCTTGAAAAATATTTGGAGTTGAAAGATATTTCTCAGGAAAAAGATGAAAGTCAATTTCTCAGGAAACTCAGATGAAAAAGGGTTTTTGAAATCACGAGAAAGTTCATAAAGGTGTGGAAAAATCAGGAATAGTTGAAAATCCTGGGAAAATAGGAGTGATTCTTGAGAAAAGGGTGAACATTTGAAAAGAGAAACATTTCTCAGGAAAACTCTGACTTTGAGAGTTTTCTTAGGAAAATGATGGGAAATTTATAGGAAAACTCATTGGAGAAGGAAATTCAAAACTTGGGAAATTGAAATCCTGGGAATTTTACCCTTGGAATCCTTGGAAATCGATTTTGATCTTGGAGAAAGATTGGAAAACTCTTTTTGAAAGTCTTAAGAAAATAACATTTTCCAGGGAAAACTATGGAAAAACTTGACTTGGGAAAACCAATTTTGGAAAATCCTCAGAGTTTCTTGAGAAATCGATTTCTTGAGAATGAAGTTTTCTTAAGAAAATCATGGGAAAACCAATGTTTTCATGATGCAAATGATATGAGTGAATGAATGCACTTTGAAAAGATTTTCTGAGAAATTTGTTGGAAAATGTGCATTAAGTCAAAATAAATCCTTCACATATTCTGACTGTGGCCATGAATATGTTCAGAGTTTAATTGATTTAATGCACAATACTTTGAAAATATTAGAAATATGATGTGCATTTTAAAATAGCCTAAGAGTGTAGGCTCAATGTGACTAGTAGAAAGATGATGGATCTGGGTCTCGTCCATATTCCGACTAGGGCCATAAATATGGATTCCACCGAGTTCATCAACTCCCTAAGAGTTGGTGCACGTGCCATTCGTGTACATCCATAGTGCTTTTGAAATAAAATGCATGAATCATATAAGCAGGATATTGCATAAACTTAAACTATATGATATGCATCCTAGTCTAAGCAGAAGATTAAAATCTTATTCCAAAATTTACATTATTACATCACTAAATAAATGAAATAAAAACAACTTGAAGACTTCGGCTCCTTCTTTTGAATGTCCCTGCCAAATCTTGAAATAGGGTTAGCTCAAATATGTGGGTTTTTTCCAAGATTTTCCAATAATATCATGAAATTATTGGACTTAATTGGATATAAACCCTAATCTTATCCTTCCTTGATATTTGAAATGATGTAAATGCAGGAAATTCGGTGGAAAATAGTTTGAAATTCGGAATTGGGGTCAAAATGACCAAAATACCCCTAAAATTAAAGTTATACCTTTTAAAATCAGGGTTTTTGAAGGAAATTTTGATAAAATTGAGATTTTGAAATTCAAATTGACTCAAATGATGATGAAATGCATTATGACATGCTGCTAAACACATTAGGACTGTAAAATCATAATTTGACATTTTGCAATTTATCCAAAATAACGAATTTCGCTTGTTTTTCACTTGGATCCAGGTCCCGCGGGGCCCTGTTTTGGTATTATGGATAATCTGAACCTCAAATGGATTCCAAATTGTACCAAATTCGGTATGAAGCATCTACCCACTCTGATAAACAGTTTAGAATGCTAAAAATGCTAAATAAATAAAAAATAGCCATGGAAATTTTTAATATTTAACATAGATACTCACGACACCTATATGGACAACTTTCATGTTCATGACTTTGGAACGGGATCAACAGAAACACAGATAAAAATATAACTTTTTCTGCCTAAATCAACAGAACAGACAAATGTGACAAAACAGAGAACTGACAAGAAAAATCCGAAACGGGTATCACGACTGTTCTACAAATCACAGGATTTTAGATGCACACAGAGGACACCTCGGACATAACTTTCACTTTTTACAGCTTTGGATTTGGATCAACACACAAAGAGAACCCATCGACCTAAGTCGATCCAAAGTCTCAGAGGCCCAAATCAGGCACTGACACGTGTCCCGAACTCTCGGATTTTTGTCAGACATAAACAAAAATCAGAAACATCGGATAAAATCAGGTTAAAAACTAGACATTCTCAAAAGTTCATAACATCTTTCGGATCGAAAATCGGATCTCCCATTTGGGAGATCTCGATTTTACAAGTCGGAGAATAATTTTTAAAACGCATCCCGGGTAACAAAACCCGACTTGTCATTTTGAATGTTTACCGCAGTAAAAAAATTCAAATGCTTCCGAATTTTTGGCACAATTTTAGGGACACCTAAGGTCGCATTTCGTGATTTTTTTGGGATTTTTAATAAACAATAAATGCATGAAATGACGTGTGGACTGACTGACAAAAACAGATAACTACTGAAAATGAGCAAAATTGAAATAAATGCTAAATTAATCCTAATTAATTCATGAAACGTGCTAAATTAATGAAATAAAATGCAAATTAAATCTAGCTAAATGCATGAATACCAAAAATCATCAAGGAAGCATAATCATGTATTTTTATATATGCCGTTTCATGAGAATAGCTCAATCCATCTCTCGGATGAGCTCTTTCTTCAAACGACTCTCGAATCGAATTATGAAATCAAATCAAGAGGAAAAGCGGTGCACCTTGCTTTGTTAGGCAGCGTTGAAGCTCTTGAAAGGGGGCGGCTATCACGGGCTTCGTTCGTCCTTCGATCCGAGCTTCGGATGATTCATCAAAATTGACCCACTACACATTCTTCACTGAGACAAAGGGGGCGTGAATTCCGAAGTGCAAAAATCGGATTCTCAAGAAGGCTAGGTCTAATTTTTCAAGTTCACAAGAGTTCTCAAAAGATGGTCCCTTCATGCTGGGCGTGGAGCCTTGTTTTTATAGATTTTTCTGAAAAATTTGAATTTCAAACAGGTTCAATCTGAGCCCTCCATGTGGCGCCATCTCAAGGGGTGCTATCTGGGGGTTTGAAATTCGAATTTGGCTTTTGCAGGGAGCCCTCAGGTGGCGCCACCTCATGGTGTGCTACTTTTATTAAAAA
Source organism: Nuphar pumila (assembly GCF_984573655.1). Taxonomy (NCBI): domain Eukaryota; kingdom Viridiplantae; phylum Streptophyta; class Magnoliopsida; order Nymphaeales; family Nymphaeaceae; genus Nuphar; species Nuphar pumila. Next base: position 48,565,760 of record NC_143265.1, on the reverse strand, counting down.
TAAAATAAAAATAAAATTTGAAGCCAAGTGGGACTCTGGATTGGCACCACCTCAAAAGGTGTTCTGAGGTGTAAAGCTGGAAACAGTAGAAGCATGCCATGTGGCGCCATCTCTGGAGGTGTTTTACATGTGTCAGAAGGACAGGAGTGGAAGAATCAGACTGTGCCACCTCAGAGGAATTCAAATTCTACTTTTCTGCAGGAAAGGAGAGGCTGACATGTGGCATTTTCTCAGAGTGGCTCCTACGATGCCATGTAGTAGGAGAACATGAATGGAGGAAGCAAAATGCGCCACCTCAGAGGGGGGATTTTCTACTTTTTCTAATGCAGGGAGGTCTGGACATGTGGGAGACAAGTGTCATCTGTCTGGTGAGGCCTTCTCAAATGGCGCCACCTCAGAAGGTGAATTTGAATTTCAAATGGAGGTTGGCTCTGGAGGAATGAAGGATGGACATGTGGCAGTTCTTCAGAGTGGCTCCTACGATGCCATGTGGCAAGAGGGAGGAAAAGGAGGGAAAGGGACACGTGGCACCATCTCAGACAAAATAGAAAAGGTGAAGTTCAGGATTTGCGCCACCTCAGCCTGGAGTTTGAATATTTGAATTGTTGCTTTTTCTGAAGGAGGCAGAGAATGACATGTGTCCTCTACTTTTTCTAAGAAGAGCAGAGAATGACATGTGTCAGTCTGCTTTTTCTGAGAAGAGCAGAGAATGACACATGGCATTTGCTTTTTTTGAGGAAATAAGAGATTGACATGTGTCCTCTGCAGGAGACACACTTCAAATGGCGCCACCTCAGAGGAGACAAGCCTACTTTTTTTGGACAGGACAACCTATGACACTTGGCATCTCCTGGTGATCTTTGGAATGACACATGGCGCAGGATGGATAGGGTGACACACGGCAGATAAATGGGATGACACGTGGCGGCTTCTTAAGGTAGCCCCACACTGACACTTGGCATGGAAATGGGAGGAGAGAGAAAAGACAAGTGGCGCCACCTCTAGGTGAACCCCACGCTGACACTTGGCAAGTAAATGGGAGGAGAGAGAAAGGACACGTGGCACCAATCCAGGGGACAAGGCTCCTATATTTTTGGGTTTTTCAAAATTCAAATTTTCAAAAGGAAAGCCTGTGTGACACCACCTCAATGTGGGTCCCACATTGTTTCTTTATTGAAATAAGGACAAGACAACAACCTCTTTTTGGAATTTTCATAAAATCTGGACTAATGGGTAAAACAAAAATTTTTGGAAAGAGTTGGCCCCTGTAGGGCGATTTTGTAAAAGGAAGATAGTTGAAATAGCTGACAAAAAGGCAAAATCTAAGTTGAAGTGGCTGAAATCCATATTGAAAACTATCCAGATCGTTTTCCTGAGAAAATATTTTGAAATTCAGAGCCCTGAGGGTAAAATGGGAAGAATTGATAATTTTGAAGACCCAGGGTTTTGAAATCAATTTTGAAAAGAGTTGAAATTCTTATCTGGATTGAAAATTTTGAAATCAAGAGTTCTGGACCTCGAAATGACATGCTGTGCAGTGCAGTGATATGAAATGCTCATGCAATGATATGCAATGTCATGTCTTATGCAATAAAATCTTGAACCAAGACTTTGGAGATGTCTGTCTCCTGTCAGGAGTAAAATTTTGAACATCTGAGATAAAAATAGAGAAATTTTGAGAGTTGCAGATGAAATTTAGACTTTTGCAAGGTTCGGGCTCAGAAAATGACCATTTTGCCCTCCAGCGATTTCAAAGGTTGAATGATAATGCTTGGTGGAAATGTCGGGGAGGTGATTGAAAATTTGGGGTGTTTACAGCTGTATTCTTTACTATTGCATGCCCTCAATCGGTTCAATATGTTATCTTTCTTTTTTTTCCTTTTTCTGTAATTCATGTATTCCTTTTCTTGTAATTTCGTTTAGCATAACCTGTCTATTCCTTATCCCACAGCCGTCCTATCACGATTTCGATTCAGATTTGGTATCATTTTAACTGTTGTTCCTCAACTTGATTTCCTGTCGTATTCCTATTAATTGCTTTGCTTTTGATTAGTGTTATTTGATAGTGTTTGATTCATTGTGGGTCATTCATTTTGATTACATTTTTCCCCTGTCATTTCTTACCTCTGGCATGTACAGTATCGTCATCATCATCACATTGAAAGTCCACTTACTTATAGCACTATCTGCACTTATTTTTCATTGTTTTATGGTATTGCATCTTTCCCCACATTATCGTATGTGAATCCATTGCATGAGTTTAACTCCATCACAAGGGAACTATTCTTTGAGGAGGTTGGGAACTGACGTTACTAAAGGGGCCTGCTGTGGGCTCACTGGGTATAAATAGACTCTCAACCAAGCCAGTGCAAATGTTCGACAATTACAGGGAGCTTGTTAACTAATCCCTCCATGTTATCTATGGGTGAATCGATCTCTGGACTTGACGCCAGAATTACAACAGTCACGATGGAACAATAAGAGATACAGTCGATGCAGGAAAAATTGTGACATTGATATAGTTGAAATAGATGATGGGTTTCTCCCAATGAAATGAGTTTTAAGATCTTATCTTATGAAGTTGTGGCATCACCACAAAAACATGAAAACATTCATACTTGCAACTTAGTTGTCATAAGAGGTAAGCTCCTGGTTGAATTCTGTCACTTAGTCCAATATTTTTCATATATTATTGCTTTTTTTTTCTTTTCTTTGATATAATTGTCCAAACATTCGTTACTCAAAGATAGTCTGGGGTAGCATTTATCAGGATCATTTCTGTTCCATTAGTTACATCTTCTTTTGGTCCTCTGTTTTAAGTTTCTCTTTGGCCCCGACAAGTGTTTCCAATGGGGGTGAAGAAGGCCGCCTCTATCTCCGGTAAGTACTATGTCACCACTACATTGATCACACCTACAGCACATTTATATCTCACTATTGTTGCATTTTCCTATGATTATCGCCTCCCATCTTTCCACATCACATTTTTTTTTGTGTTATTCTGCAACACTCCAATCCGCTATGCTCCACACTCAACACTATCACTCCATGATGTATCCATGTATCTGTAGCATACTGACCATCTCCATTTTACACTATAATTTACGCCCTCACATTGCTGCCTCCATGTATGCCATTTTGCAATACATTTCATTTCCACGATAATATATACTTTAGTTTCCTGGTTGTCACTCATAGTGTTCCAATTCAACATGCTTTTAATTGTTTTTTTTTTTAAAAATCCATATTTCACAGTATTTTCACACTTCATCCTATGAGATGTTGTGGCATTCATTCATTCATTGATATCTTATTAGCTGTTTGTTTCAATTTCAGTATCTTAGTTGATATGCTGGTAGCCATGCAGATGTTTGGAATTTATAAGCCGGTTGAAATTGATTCAACAGTTTCTGTTTTGCATAATCTTTAGTCAGATTATGTAAGCAAAGAAATATACTATAACATGCAGGTGAAAACCTGAGCTTTGTGCATATTGTACATTGTTACTAAGAACAATAGGAGAGAGAGTTGAACAGAAGCGTAAATCGGGAAAAGGAAATCTAGTGGTATTGCTATTGTAAAATCTTTTCGGTCTGCTGTCTGGATGCCAGGTAAGGCCTCTTTCACTGTCTTCATCTCTTCACCTGTCAGCCCTCAACATGGTGTAGGGGTCTCTCATTATTCCTGCCATGTAACATCTATCTCAGCACTTGCCCACTTAGGAGTATGCAGTAGGTACACACACTTTATGCAAACACTTCATCCACATCTAGCTATAAGGCTAGTGGAAGTTTTGCTGTAAAACTGGGACCCATCGGTTTGTATGTTAGTTTTTGGATAAAGCAAGAAGCAGTTGGTATGCTAATTCAAAATCGGTATTTGGTTTGCTGCAAAAGGTATAGTCTTGAACCAATATTTCACATGATATCATTGTCTATGCCTTCTCAGTTAGGCCTTCTTTAGTTTTAGTATGCACATATATTCATGTATAGATCTTCCCATGTTATAATATTTATTCTCTCACTAAATTAGAATGTTTAGCATGCATTTTAGCATCCACTAGTATAAAGCAAATGCCCTCCCAGCATGATGCCATTAACACTACCACACAGCTTCACTTGTTATTTTTATCCCCTCTCACTTGTATATCAATTCAATATATATGACTGCATTACATTAAATAATACATATATGTGTTGTTTAGGTATATATATTCCATCATGCCGTCTTAAGCTTCCATTAGGATATCTCTTGTGATGTATTGTCTCTTGTTTAGGCTAACTCTTGTTTTGCAGGATTTCTTCTTTGATTTAGAAAGCCTTGATATTTTCAGATTCAGTTCAAATAATGTAACAGATAGATATAATTCTTTACATTTTCTGGTCTTAGATAGAATGAATGAGCATTGTGGTAAATTAATCCTAAGTTGATGATTTACATCAACGGCCATAGTCGGGATGTAAACAAGACTTAGTATTTTTATCTTTTATAAAATAACACTGGATCCTTTTTCAAAATCATCATATTTTCAAATATTTCTTTCTTTTATTAGAGTTTAAATTCAAAATTAATTCAATATATATACCAATGGCCATAGTCAGGGTATGTTGAGAATTAATTTTATTTTAAACTCTATAAAAGCACAAAAATACGTTTTATATCACCTTAATTTGAATACAGATTATTATATAATACATTCAATGACCATAGTCAAGGATGTATTATATTTTTCATCTTATTTCAATTCATGTAAAGAATTAAACATGATTTTTCAAATCCAATTTCAAACTTATTCAAATTCATTCATCATTTAGGATAGAATCGCATCATATTTTCAAAATTTCCTTTTAAAATCCAAGTGATTGTGAATATCCCTTCTTTAAATTCCTATTTCAATTCTATCTCATTTCCAAAACCTTCAAATCAAATTCAAAGTTTAAAATTCACCTTGATTCATTTCATGAAATCCAAAATTCAAATTCAAAGTCCAATTTGACTTTGAAATTCATTCTTAAAAATCAATTTTGAAATTCTAAAAATCCAAAGTTAAGATCCTAATCTCAACTTGGATCCAGATTTCCAAGTATCAATCTCCACTTTGGGTCTCAGACTTAAGATCCAAATTCTATTTAGGATCCAGATCCCAATTCTACTTTGGATCTCAGACTTCAGATCCAAATCCATCCTAGGATCCAGAATCCAATTTCATTTTGGATCTCAGATTTCAGATCAAAAATCCATCTTAGGGTCCAGAGTCTAACTCTGTCTTGGATCTCAGACTTCAGATCCAAATTCCATCTTGGATTCCAAATCTTGGATCCAATTCCATTCAAAATTTCAGATCCAAATTCTATCTTGATTCCAATTCTTAAATCCAATTCCATTTTCATCTCAGATTTCAAATCCAATTCTTATTTCCAGGTTCTAAATCCAAAATTCAAACTTTGAAATCTATTTAAAATCCAAACTTTGGATTCAAATTCTATCTCGAATTCCCAACTTTCAAATCAATTCTATTTAGATTTCCCACATTTCATTCTGATTTTAAAACTTCAAAGTTAGAATTCAATTCCATTTCATTTCCATTCTAATTCAAAGTCCATTTATGACTTTGAAATTTCCTTTCTTCTCCTTTTATCTCAAATTCAAAATCATCCTTTTTAAAATCCAGATTTATTTTCCCAAGCTCTGATTATTTCAAAAACTTAGAACTTTAATCTTAAGTTCTAAGTTAGAAACCATTTCTTCATTCTATCAACAGATTCATCTCAGAAATACTTGGAAAATTTCAAAAACATCTTTCACAAGATAGCATACATCTTTGCATTTGCACAAGCATGATTCTTTGTGCATTTAGACTTAGGATAAATTCTTAGATAATTTCTTGGCAAAGCAAAAGGCATAAATTCGACCCTTGGTTCGATTACCCCTGGTAAAGGCGCCAGGAACGGTCGAACCTTGTATCGACGAGCGAATCCCATCTCCCAGTTTTCCCGCAACTATTTTAAAAACGGAGGCGAGTTATTTTCTTTTCAAAATTAAGGTCAAGTGAGACCCCGCAAAAATAGTTTCTCTCTCTCTCTTCTTTTTTCTCTTCTTTTCTCTTCTCTCTTTCTTTCTGTCTTTTATTCTTCTCTCTTCAAAAAGGAGGAAAATAGAGGTCAGAAAAGGAAAAGAGAAGGAAGAGGAAGAAATACCAAGAGAAGAAAATTTTTGCGATGATCACAGCACTGTACGAGGAGGGTTGTTTTGAGAATGGATGTGGAAAATTTGGGGTATTTACAGATGCCCCTCTTTGCTACTAAGCTGGCTTGAAGACAAGCTTAGTGGAAAAGAAAAACACACCAAATTTAGCCTATAAAAATGCCCCAGTTAGAAGGATCTGACTTGTTATGAAGATTAGCCATGATGAGAATGGTAGATATGAAGTGAAGAATAAAGAAGAAAATTTTACTTCAAAAAGAAGTGAGATTCAGGTTTTGCCCTTAACCTAGATGAGATGGAAAATACCTCGTATAGAAACGAAGCTCAGGTTTGACCCTTAACCTGACCGGGAAATGAAATACCTCATCAGAATGAGGCTCAGGTTTAACCCTTAACCTGACCGGGAAACAAAATACCTCATCAAAATGAGGCTCAGGTTTAACCCTTAACTTGATCTGGAAATGAAATACCTCCTTAGAGGAGGCTCAGGTTTGTACCCTTATCCTGATTGGGCAGAAAATGAAATACCTCATCAAAGGAGGCTCAGGTTTGTACCCTTATCCTGATTGGGCAGAAAATGAATGAAATCCTTGAAAGAAAAAACCATGATGGAACCTTCGGATCTCCGCACAATGAATCCGATAGGGGTTTTGCAAAAGGATGAAATTGGGGTCCCTAAAACTTGAAAAGGGGTTTGATTTTGGGCGCCTCATTGCTGAGACTAAATAACTTTTGAAATTGATAACCTTTTGCGAGAAAATGATTGGTGGCTTAACCTCAAGCCAAAATTGGAATGTCTATGGTGGGACAGTGGGGACACAGGAAAGTGTGCGAATCTGAGAGCCCATACGCTTAGATTATACCAACAGAAGGGAAGGAATCTTGAAAACTCCCGTTATCAAGTCCTAAAAGGGATAACAACTGATGTTAGGATGCGCCAAATATGAACCTCAAGCTCTCGCTTCACGCCAGGATGACTAGAAAATATTGTCAAAATGTTGAAAATTGTTGTTGATTCAAAATAATTGAAAATGATGCACATTGTTTTGAAAATATTCTCTCTTTTCTGCCTAAAGTATTACCTCCAACGGGGCTTAACTCCGTAGAATCAATATTTGAATTCAAATTGCTTGCAATTGACTTTCTTTTAAGCAAGCTATCAATTTCCCTGATATGAACAGAAAAGAGAGTATTTTTGATATTGTGAAAGCAATTGGTGGAAGAATATTGATAATAGAATTTCACAAATTTAAAGAAGATTCCTGGTAGATTTGGCAGTCTGATATCCTGAGATTCTTTTCTCATGATGATCTTTCTGCCCACTCTTTTTTTTTTATTGGCAGAATTAGAGCTCTCTTGGGTTTTTGGGGATTATATCATCCTTCATTTTGGAGATGTCCTGACTTTTCTCTCTCTTTTTTTTTTAGAAGGGTACGTCACAAACTCCTTCATCTCAGAGATGTTCCGATCCTTCTTTTCTCTCAGGTATTATATTGATGGTTATTGGTTCTTTGGTTGGAAATCTCTTGATAATAGCAGAAATTAAATATCCTTTAGGGTTTATCGGGACGCTCATCGCAGTCACCTTCATCTTGATGGTGCTCTGAACTTTCTCTGGAAGGATCCGTCACAAACTCCTTCATCTCGGAGATGATTCAAATCTTCTTTGGCCCCAGGGGTCTAACTCTTATAATTCGTCTTCACCTTGACGACAATTGAGAGATCCGTTTTGCAGATATTTAATTGCAGCTTAGGTGATTGAGGAGATATAGGGATTGGGTAGATTTTTCTGTATCACCCAGGATATTTCAACTGCTTTATTTTTCAAGAATGATCTTTAAAAATGTGTCATTGATTGCGATCAATACCGATCACTTATGGCTTTGCAATAACATTGAATTTCCTTTGTTGTCCATATCGAGGATTTATTCTTCATCCTTTTGGTTGGGCAATAGAAAGATTTTGAATTTTGAATCCTTTTTCGCGAAAGCTTTGTCCTTTCGAAAGTAATACTGAAGGTATTCTGAGGCAGTAATTTTGTGCAATAAAAGATTTTGAAATAAAAAAATATTTAATGACAAATTGGCAAAATTTTCTTGAAATTCTTTGTGAAAGAAATTGCTTGAGGTTTAATTGACACATCCATGACCAAATTGAGTCTTGAAAAGACTCGATAAAAGTTCAACTCGAAAGTTGGGTTTTATTTTGACTTACCAGCTCGAAAGCAGGATTTCGGTTGACCGACCAGCTCGAAAGCAGGATTTGTTGAATTACCAGCTTGAAAGCAGGATTTGTTAACCGACCGGCTCGAAAGCAGGATTTGTTGACCGACCAGCTCGAAAGCAGGATTTGTTGACCGACCAGCTCAAAAGCATGATTTGTTGACCGATCGGCTTGAAAGCAGGATTTGTTGACGAACCAGCTAGAAAGCAGGATTTGTTGACCGAAAAGCTCGAAAGCAGGATTTGTTGACCGACCAGCTCGAAAGCAGGATTTGTTGACCGACCAGCTCGAAAGCAGGATTTGTTGACTGACCAGCTCGAAAGCAAGATTTGTTGACCGACCAACTCGAAAGCAGGATTTGTTGACTGACCAGCTCGAAAGCAAGATTTGTTGACCGACCAGCTCGAAAGCAGGATTTTGATTGAAAGATTGAATTTGATGATTTGAAATTGACTGACATTGATGAAGTTGTAACCCGAAGGCTTAGAAAGTGATAGATATTGATAAAGTTGTAACCCGAAGGCAGGAAAATGACTGATGTTGGTAAGATTGTAACCTGAATGCTTGAATTTGGAAATTGATTAACCCGAAGGTCGAAATTAGAAATTAGTTTACTGAGAATGACATGGGTTCAATTGAGAACGACATTGGTTCTTTGGGAACAACATGGGTTCAATTGAGAACGACATGGGTTCTCTAGGAACGACATGGGTTCAATTGATAACGACATGGGTTCTCTGGGAACGACGTGGGTTCAATTGGGAACGACATGGGTTCTCTGGCAACGATGTAGGTTCAATAGGGATTCAGCCTAAGAACTTGGATCAGGAGGACTTCAACCTACAAATCACAATTCTGAAAACTACCAATCCAAAAGGGGTTCGACCTAAGGACTGTAAAGAATATTGGATCAAGAGGACTTCAACCTACCGATCAAATTTTTGGCAGTGGGATTAGTTTCGAAGGGTTTCAACCTAAGAACCACTGGGTTGAGAAGAACTTTTGGTTCGCAAAGGGGTTCAACCTATGAGTTATATTGGTTTGATAGGAATTCAACCTACAAATCACATTGGTTCCGCAAGGGTTCGACCGACGAACAATCACTTCCATAGGGATTTAACCTAGAGATCACAGTTTAAGAAGGAAGGATTCAACTTGTGAGCTTTGAATGGACCAGGTGCTAAACTGGGTTTTTTGGGAAGATTCGAATCGGAATTCAAATATTCAAGGAAAAACTAAATGAATTGGGTTTTGAAAGAGAATTTGAGTCGAGACTCTAATTTTCTAGACCAATTACTAAATTGTAGAAAAGTTTGAGTAGGAGTTCAAACCTTTAAAGGAAAGCCAAGCGAATTGGATTTGGAAGAAAATTCGAGTCGGAACTCTAATTTTCTAGACCGATTCCAGGCATTTGAATTGGATTTGGAAGAAAATTTGAGTCAGAACTCTAATTTTCTAGACCAATTCCAGGCATTTGAATTGAATTTGGAAGAAAATTCGAGTCGGAACTCTAATTTCCTAGACCAATTCTAGGACATTTGAATTGAATTTGGAAGAAAATTTGAGTCGGAACTCTAATTTACTAGACCAATTCTAGGACATTTGAATTCGATTTGAAAGAAAATTTGAGTCAGAACTCTAATTTTCTATACCAATTCTAGGACATTTGAATTGGATTTGAAAGAAAATTTGAGTCGGAACTCTAATTTTCTAGATGTGAACACCCCAAATTTTTCAAAAAGGTTGTAAAAATGACCTATTTGCCCTTGGCTCCATTTTTTGAGAAAACCAAAGCTAATTTTCAGTGGTTTTTCGGATTTTCTGGATCAAATTCCATTCAAAATCGATTTCGGGTCCGAACCCAGTGTTTTAAACCCAAATCTGAGCCCCGTTGTTCGATTTCCAAATTAAAATTACAAAAATACCAAAAAAATGGTTCTAAATGGCTCAGGCAATTCATCCGGCACTCTGTTGGATCCCCAACCTTATATTTCTCAGTTCGAGGTTGAAAACCTCGAATATTTCCTAAATATCCGGATATAAATTCATTTTCTGAAGAAATTTTCTCAAAAATCGCCTTGAGTTCTCAGAAAAACTCCCTTTTGTAAATACTTGGCAAAAATACCAAAAAAAAAATATTTTTAATCTTTGTCTTCTCGTGAAACTTTAGAATTTTATTCAAAAAAAATGCAAAAAATGAAAAATAACACAAAAACAAAAAAAAAAATTGAAAAATTACGAGAAAAACAAATAAGTTTAAGCTTTTAAAATCAATTTTTTGCTAAAAACCTTATTTTGAAAACCCTTTTTATGAAAATTCTATTTCTGAAAGAGCCCCCCCCCCTCCGTTACGAATATTTTTAGGGTTTCAAGAGTTTTCGCAAAGAGTCGGCTGGCCAACTCTCTTGGCCGTCTCTCTCTCCCTTTCTCTCTCTCTCCTCCATTACCCACCAATGGGCCTTCCTCTCTTTGCCACCCTCCGATCATCGCCCTCCATCTTTTTTACCCTCGATCCCTAACTGATCCACCTTCGTTCGGGAACCCTCGTCCCTCTCTTTAAGAGGGGAACGATGGGGAAACCCCCATCATCCATTTTTTCACCCTTCCATTGGCGTTCTTCTCTTTTCTCCACCTACTTCAGTCATTCTTCTTTGCTTCTTTCTTTGGTTTCTCTCCTCATCGGCTGGAGGAAGTTGACTCTGCTTCAGAAATCTTAAGCAATCTGGTAAGAGTTTCACCCACCCCTGTGCAACAGTAACAGAACATCTGTTCCCACATTTCCTTTTTATGATTATCAGATTTTCTCTGTTTTTCACTTCATAGCTTCTCATTCGTATTCTGATTTCTCACATTCATCTCAGCTTCAAATTTAAGTTGGAACCTACCTCCACCGTCGTTGGAAATCCCACATATTTAAAAACCAGTGATGGCTCTCCTGCTCACCGGAGATCTCCAATGGCCCCAATTACTTGTAGTATCCCTACAACCACCTTCACTTGGGAATAGGTTTGATCATGTCTATCCATCCCCAGGAAAAAGTAAAACACTGGCTATGATCTACTAGTTCATAAACACAAGGGTGCCTTCCACACACCAAATGTTTGATGGAATGCTTCTTAGAGACACAGAGTTGGATGGGAAATTATTCTGAGCGATTATCCTATTTGTTCATCGAATCTTTTTCTTATTGCATCCGGTATGTGCACTCTTGCTTTCTGTATATTTTTCTCATTTAGGCATCATCGTATGCATTCTAGCCTTTTAATTTCTTTTTCATATTTTATATGTTACTTCACGACTAAATCAAATTTTGCAGGAATTATGTAGAGAGGTTTGTTTTTCCTTCTTAATTTAGGATTTTTTAATTTCAAATTCATTCAATAATGTAATAGTTGGATTATGATGAAGAAATTACATTCCTCACACTAGATTAGAATGTATGGGCATATACATACCTTAGAAATTGCTGGTTTTCGTATCATTTTCCCCTTTATTGCAAAATTTCACAAATGGGAACACGAATGGCATGTGCACCATTTCGTAAGAGGTAATTAATTCTAAGTTGATGATTTAGATCAATGGTCATAGTCAGGATGTAAACAAAACTTAGGATTATTATCTTTTATAAAACAACGCTAAATCCACACCGGATCCTCTTCAAAAAATCAGCATATTTTCAAATATTTCCTTCTTTTATCAGAGATTAATTTAAAATTAATTCAATATATATACCAATGGCCATAGTCAAGGTATATTGAGAGTTAATTTCATTTTAAATTCTATAAAAGCACCAAAATGTATTTTCATTCTTCACTTGAATTTAAATGTGGTTATTATATAATATATTCAATGACCATGGTCAGGGATATATTATATCTTCAACCTCATTCTTAATTCATTTAAAGAATGAAATAGCTTTTTCAAAATCCAATTTCAAAATTATTCAAATTCATTCATCATTTAGGATAGAATTACATTATATTTTCAAAAATTCTTTCCAAAAAATTCAAAGTGATTTTGAACATCTTTCTTCAAATTTCTATTTCAAATTCCAAACTCTATCTCAATTTCAAAGTCCAATTTGACTTTGGAATTTCAAAATCATTTTATATTCAAAACTCCAAAATTCCAATTCAAATCAAAATTCAATTTCAAAGTTCAAATTAACTTTGAAATTTCTAATTCATTCTAAAAAACAAAATCAAGTTCATCTTCTTTTCTTCAGATTCAAAAAGCAAAGTTTGAGATTGATTTTGAATCTCAAAAACTTGATTCTTCTTAAATTTTAAATTCAATTTGAGTTTCCAAAACCCAGATCCATCTTCAAAAGCCCCATTTGGGCTTTCAGAATCCAAATCAGATCCTAATCCCAACTTTGATCCAGATTTCCAAGTACAATCTTCACTTTAGATCTCAGACTTCAGATCTAATTCCATTTTAGGATCCAGAATCTAACTTCACTTTGGATCTCAGATTTCAGATCCAAAATCTATTCTAGGATCTAGAAACCAACCTCATCTTGGATTTCAGATCCAAAACTCATTTTAGGATCCAGAACCCAACTTCATCTTGGATCTCAGACTTCAGATCCAAATTCTATTTTAGGATCTAGAATCCAATTCCACTTTGGATTTCAGACTTCAGATCCAAATTTCATTTAGGATCTAGAATTCACATCCATTTCAGATCTCATACTTCAGATTCGAATTCCATTCCAAAACTTCGGATCCAATTCCATCATGGATCTCATATTTCAGATCCAATTCCCCTTAGGATCCCAAATCCAGAATTCAGTTCATCTTGGATTTCAACTCTATTTAGAGTCCAAACTTTTGATTCAAAATTCCATTCTGAACTCCAAATTTCAAATCAAAATTCTATCTTCGAATCTGAATTCCATTCCAAGTTTACCTCGAATCCAAAAATCAATTCTATTCCTCAATTCTATTTTGATTTCTCAAATCTTATTTTAATTTCAAGCTTTATAATTGAAATTCAAATTACATCTCTATCCTGATTCAAAATCCTAATTCAAAGTCCATTTATGACTTCAAATTTTCCTTTCTTCTCCTTTTATTTCAACTTCAAAAACCATTCTTCTTAAGATTCAGATTTATTTTTTCCAAAGCTCTGATTATTCCAAAACTTTGAACTTTAAAATCTTAAGTTCTAAGTTAGAAGTCATTTCTTCATTCTATTATTCATCTCAGAAACACTTGGAAAATTTTAAATCGTTTTAAAAAAGAGCATACATCTTTGCATTCGCACAATCATGATTCTTTGTGCATTTAGACTTAGAATGAATTCTTAGATAATATTTTAGGCAAAACAAAAAGGCATGAATTCGACCCTTGATTCGATTACCCCTGGTAAAGGTGCCAGGAACGGTCGAACCTCGTACTGACGAGCGGATCCTGTCTCCCAGTTTTCCCGCAAATATTTCAAAAATGAAGGCAAGTTATTTTCTCAAATATTTTCAAAATTAAGGTCAAGTGAGACCCCGCAAAAGAGTTCCTCTTCTCTCTTCTTTTCTTTCTTTTATTTTCTTCCTTCAAAAAGGAGGAAATAGAGGTTGGAAAGGAAAAGAGAAGGAAGAGAGAGAAACCACAAGAGAGGAAAAATTTTGCGATGATCACAGTTTTGGCGACCGTGATGGGACTCGTCTCCGTCTGGTCGAATTTGATGCCTTTTCTTTGCTTTAATCTTATCTAAGTCTTTATTCTATAAATGTCAGCTACATTTTCATGCAAACCTTAGGTGCCTAGACTCTGTCCTAAAGCTGACATCATTGCATATAGGATCTAAGTATGGTTTGGTAGGACCATATTGAGGAGATTATTTCATGTTCACATTAGATCTTGGGCTAAAATACAACTCTCAATTTTAGGGATTGAATCCAAACAATGTATGCAAGTGTATGCCCCTCTTCATTTTAATCTATCTCTTTAGGACTTGCATTAGAGCTATCTGATTTCTTGCATGTTGAGCATATTTTGAAAACCTCCCTACCTATATTGTCCCGGTCTTCACGTTGCTGGGCTATCTCACTGAACCATAGTTCGGGAGAGAGCCTCACAACTGGACCATTTATTTGGGTTCACGCCCCCTACCACGTACCTAAGGGTCATAGTCTGAGGTATATCGGTAGATGCTCAAGGATGTCGGGAAACCATTACCTTAGAACCAGAGGAATATTTCTATGCCACGTACTTCGAGCTTTGGCTTGAGTATATCGGCGTATCTTGATTGAAATCAGATGATCTGAACCCTAGAGTTAGGATTAAGGTCCTACAAGCCATTTTAAAATATTGCATTTAGAGTCAGCTTTAGGGAGTGTTGTTTGTGCATCCTTGTTTATACATCTGTGATTGTATGATATTTTATATATTTTTCCAAAACCCTGCGTATATATTATTCAAAATTCTCTCTTTGTTTCTAAAACTCAGGTGTATTTTTCCTTATGTTCTCTTATTTTCTTCAAATTCTTTTGATCCTGCCTGCAAATTCTTCAAATCTTAAATCTCTGCCATCTACTTTCGAAATTCTTTTTCTCTGATATATTCCTTACCTTATTTTTCAATAAAATATCTTTTGTCAGGAGATGTCCTTTTTAAAATTAATCTTTGTTCTCATTTTTACTTATTTTGAAAAAACAATGCGGTTGTCAGAAATTTTGGTGACAACCCGATCCCTCGTAATGGGATATTTTCATTTTTAGATTATGATTTCCTCCTTTATTAAAATTTATTCCTAGATCTTTTCTAAAAATCCCATTTTTGCCCTGCAGAGAGAGCATTGGCATTATCAGTTGATTTAGGTCAAAGATCAAAGGTTGCACCATTCTAACATTCTAGTTACAAAGCAAGGAATGGATTCCCAAAAGTCTGTCAGAGAGGGAGTTCAGGACAGCAAGAGTGAGATCGATCTCGCGATATATCGATTATTCAAAAAGATGATGGTGGAGATATTATCTGAGCAAGCTGAAGCCAGTTGCGGAAAAGCTCCCACCAAAGGAGAGGCACCGGTCACCTTCCCCATGAATGAACGCAGCAATACCAGTGAAGGAAACTCTAAAGCCAGTAGGGGCAACAACCAAGGCAACCAGAACAACAACTCGGGAGAGTATAAAAGCCAGTATGGGAAATGTTGTAAAAACTAGGATAGACTTTTTCAATACAGTCCTCAGCAGAAAGGTAAGAAGCAAGAAGAACCAAATCGCAAGGATTGGAGCAAAGATCAAGATTTCACTCCTTTGAATGAACCACTCGACAAAATCCTCGAATACATGTTGTCTAGCGGATTACTTAGGCTCCCAAAAGCCGCCAGCTTTTCCACAATCATGGGAAAATATATAGACCAATTCTGTGGGTATCATCGAACAAAAGGGCATGACACTGAGCATTGCTTTATCTTCAAGAATATAGTTCAAGACTGCCTAGATAAGAATCTCTTTGTTAAAAATAAAGAAGAAAAGCATCCAGATCTCCTAAATATGCAAGCTCATTCCAGCTACCAGGCAGAGGTCAACACTCAGCAGAAGTCAAGCAAGCCGAAGAAAGCAAAGCATGAGGGTTGGGGTTATGATCGCAAGCTTACCCCTCTAGGACAGCCAACCGAAGAAGTTCTATAATACCTGCTTGTGAAAGGCATGATCAAACTCCCAAAGCAGGATGATTTCTCTGTCACCAAGGGGAAATGGAAAGATCGCTTTTGCAAGTTTCATCGAGCGAGGGGGCATAACACGGAGCGCTGCTTCATCCTCAAAAATATTATGCAAGACTACATTGACAAAGAGCTTCTGGTGCCAGAGGAAGGAGAAGAGCAGACTACAGTTCTGCCCAAACCATTTCCAGACTACTCAGAGAATTGAGAACGCCAAAAGTTATTTGCTTTCATCCCCTTTTGACAGTTACTTTATAAGGGCAAGTCGGCCCAGTCTTTTGTGACTTTTTGATTAAAATACTTGTAAATATTCAGTTATGTTATCAACTTTTGCATATCAATGAAATGTCAATTTTCTTTATATCTTTGATGTTCAATACTTCCTTTGCCATACTGGGGCATTAAATTCCTTTTCTTTTTCAAAATGCTGGACAATCCTGACATCATTCATGAGAGAAATGATATTACCTATGAGGGTCTTTCAAAAATCATGAAAATTTTTCATATTTTAATATAACCTCTTTCAAAGATCAATACTCGTGCTGATCATGTTTTCCAAAAAATAGGTTTTCAAACATTATATTCAAAGATCAACCCTTGTGTTGATCATATTTTCCAAAATTTGTTTTTTTTTTTAATCATTATATTCAAAGATCAACCCTTGTGTTGATCATATTTTCCAAAAATTTAGTTTTTGATCATTGCATTCAAAGATCAACCCTTGTGTTGATCATATTTTCCAAAAATTGGTCTTGAACCACTGTATTCAAAGATCAACCCTTGTGTTGATCACATTTTCTAAAAAAATCGATTTCAAATCAATACATTCAAAGATCAACTGTTTATGTTGATCACATTTTCTAAAAAAAATTGATTTCAAATCATTACATTCAAAGATCAACCCTTGTGTTGTAAATATTTTCTCAAAAATCGATTTCAAATCATTACATTCAAAGATCAACCCTTGTGTTGATCATATTTTCTAAAAAATCAATTTCAAATCATTACATTCAAAGATCAACCCTTGTGTTGATCATATTTTCTAAAAAAATTGATTTCAAATCATTACATTCAAAGATCAACCCATGTGTTGATCATATTTTCTAAAAAATCGATTTCAAATCATTACATTCAAAGATCAACCCTTGTGTTGATCATATTTTCTAAAAAATCGATTTCAAATCATTACATTCAAAAATCAACCCTTGTGTTGATCATGTTTTCTAAAAAAATTAAGTTCAAATCATTGCATTCAGAGATCAACCCTCATGTTGATCATATTTTCTAAAAATTGTGTTTCAAATCATTGCATTCAAAGATCAACCCTTGTGTTGATCATATTTTCTAAAAAATTGATTTTGAATCATTGCATTCAAAGATCAACCCTTGTGTTGATCATATTTTCTAAAAATTGACTTCAAATCATTGCATTCAAAGATCAACCCTTGTGTTGATCATATTTTCTAAAAATTGATTTTGAATCATTGTATTCAAAGATCAACCCTTGTGTTGATCATATTTTCTAAAAATTGATTTCGAATCGTTGCATTCAAAGATCAACCCTTGTGTTGATCATATTTTCTAAAAAATGATTTTGAATCGTTGCATTCAAAGATCAACCCTTGTGTTGATCATATTTTCTAAAAATTGATTTCGAATCATTGCATTCAAAAGATCAACCCTCGTGTTGATCATATTTTCTAAAAATTGGTTTTCAAATCATTGCTTCAAAAAATTAACCCTCATGATGATCTCTCATGAATGATCCCCTTTCAAAGATCAGCTCCCTCGGTTAATCTTTCTTTCCAAAAATGATTTTCTCATATTTTTCTCTCATTTTAAAGATCCCACATGCAGGCAGGATCAAATAAACTCTTTTTCTCAACTTTTATCAAAAATTTTCATTTACCAAATCTTCTTTCAGTCTTATCAGTTTTATTCATCTTTTTTTATTAAATTTTTTTCACCCATTTTTTTTAATTCTTCTTGTCAATTCTTATTTCAAAACTTTTCCTTTCAGGTTAAGGGATAAACCTGATGCCTCTTTCTTATGAGGTATTTCTTTTTCCTTCTTCTTTTCCCCCCCTTCAGGTTAAGGGATAAAACCTGAAACCTCGTCCTACGAGGTCCTCTTTTTTTCAGGATAAGGGATAATCCTGAAATGTCTTTTAAAGCTTCATTAATCTCTGCCAAATCTTTTTCTTTATCCAAATTCTATCAGTTTTATTTTCTTTTTCAAATTTTGTCGATTCTTTTGATTCTTTATCAAGCCTTTTATTAATTTCCTTTCCCATTCAGGATAAGGGATAATCCTGAAACCCCTCATAGGAGCGACAATGCTACCTGTGAGAATTCTTTTACAAAGATAATTTCCATAAAATCTCCTTGATTCTTCTCTTTCATCAAATCTCTCATCAATTCCCATCTCTTCTCAATAGTTTTTCTCAAATTTTATTTTCTCCCCAGTCAAGATAAGGGGGCAATCAGATCACATGCAAATAAATTCAGTCCTTAAGCTGGTCATTCTCAATTCTAAATTTGGTCCTCGCACTGGCAAAGTTTTCAAAACTCGATCTTTTAATTAAAAAACTTTCTGTCACAAACCCGAGTTCTCACTCGGGCTTCTCCCTTTATTCTTTCGTTTGAAGTTCTCAGTTATGACCACGACTTCCTTTTGAATCCAATGCTCGCGTTGGAAATAAATCATTTCTTTAGAAATTCGAGTCTTCAAAACTCGGGTTTCTCTTTTATCCTTTATTTTCTGAAGATCCGAGTTCCAGCTCGGGTTTTTCCTCCATTATTTTCGTTTGAAGTTCTAAGTTCCGACCAGGACTTCCTTTTGAATCCAATGCTCGCGTTGGAAACCAATCATTTCTTTAGAAATTCGAGCTTTCAAAACTCAGGTTTTTATTTTCTGAAGATCCGAGTTCCAGCTCGGGTTTTTCCTCTATTATTTTTGTTTGAAGTTCTGAGTTCCGACCAGGACTTCCTTTTGAATCCAATGCTCGCGTTGGAAATCAATCATTTCTTTAGAAATTTGAGTTTTCAAAACTCAGGTTTCTCCTTATTTTTTATTTTCTAAAGATCCGAGTTCCAGCTCAGGTTTTTCCTCTATTATTTTCGTTTGAAGTTCTGAGTTTCGACCAGGACTTCCTTTTGAATCCAATGCTCGCGTTGGAAATCAATCATTTCTTTAGAAATTCGAATTTTCAAAACTCAGGTTTCTCTTTATTTTTTATTTTCTAAAGATCCGAGTTCCAGCTCGGGTTTTTCCTCTATTATTTTTGTTTGAAGTTCTGAGTTCCGACCAGGACTTCCTTTTGAATCCAATGCTCGCATTGGAAATCAATCATTTCTTTAGAAATTCGAGTTTTCAAAACTCAGGTTTCTCTTTATCTTTTATTTTCTGAAGATCCGAGTTCCAGCTTGGGTTTTTCCTCTATTATTTTCATTTGAAGTTCTGAGTTCCAACCAGGACTTCCTTTTGAATCCAATGCTCGCGTTTGAAATTAATCATTTCTTTAGAAATTCGAGTCTTCAAAACTCGGGTTTCTCTTTTATCCTTTATTTTCTGAAGATCCGAGTTCCAGCTTGGGTTTTTCCTCTATTATTTTCGTTTGAAGTTCTGAGTTCCGACCAGGACTTCCTTTTGAATCCAATGCTCACGTTGAGACCAATTGATTGCGTCGAGAATTCGAGTTTTCCAAACTCAAAATTTCTCTCTTATCTTGAACATCCGGGCTCCGACTCGAGTTCTCTCCTTTTATTTTCACCTTTGTTTTTTAAATACACGAGTCCCGACTTGGACTCTCTTCTTTTTTTCAAAAACCACAACTGCCAAACGGGGCCCTCTTTCAAAATTTCAGCCTTCCGGCTAATCCATTTTCAAATTTCAAAATTCAGGTTTATTCTCTTTGAAAATCCTTCTATTCCCCTTCAGGTTAAGGGATAAACCTGATGCCTCCTGCTAACAAGGTATTTCCTTCCTTCTTTCCCCATTCAGAACAAGAGGATAAATCCTGAAAATAGACCACATACACATAAAACTATGATGGTCCATTAATTTCCACCAAGAATCTTTACTTTCTAAATTCATTTTAAAAATCTATCTCATCCTAAAAATCCAGTTCTCGCACTGGTTATTTCTCAAACTCTTCAATCATATAGTGAGCTCATTTGAAAAGTCCAGTCCTCGCACTGGTAACTCCCTAAAATTCAATCTTCTGATCAAAGTCTTCCCTTCTACAAAATTCAAGTTTCGTCTTAAAATTTCCCAAAATTTGATGTATTTCCAAAAGATCCAACACCAGTTCGTCATGTATTTCCAAAAGATCCAACCCTTGTTGGTCATGTATTTCCAAAGGATCCAACTTTTGTTGGTCATATATTTTCAAAAGATCCAACCCTTGTTGGTCATGTATTTCCAAAGGATCCAGCTTTTGCTGGTCATATATTTCCAAAAGATCCAACACTTGTTGGTCATGTATTTTAAAAAAGATCCAGCTTTTGTTGGTCATGTATTTCCAAAAGACCCAGCTCTTGCTGATCATATATTCCAAAAGGTCCCAACTCACAATTGTCGAGCTCCCATATCAACCTGTTCCACAAATTAAACCTTCAGGGTGCGATTTCTCCATTCTCTCATTTTTAAACCTTCGGGTTTTGATCTCTTAAATCTATCATTTCCAAACCTTCAGATCTCTAAATCTCTCAATTCTATCAGTTCCCCAACCTCTGGGTGCAATGTCTTCAAAATTTCGTCATTTTCTCAAACCTAGGGTTATAATCTCTCAATTTTGATCATTCTCAAAACCTTCAAAAACCTTTTTTTAGATTAAAAACCCAGTTTTTCATAACTGGTCGTGTATTTCCCAAAAGATCCAACGCTCGTTGGTCATGTATTTCCAAACGTTCCAGCGTTTTACTGGTCAAGTATTTCAAATGTTCCAGCTGTTGCTGGTCAGATATTTCAAACGTTCCAGCTTTCACTGGTCAGGTATTTCAAAAGATCCAACATTCGTTGGTCATGTATTTCAAAACGTTCCAGTTTTGCTAGTCAGGTATTTCAAATGTTCCAACTTTTGCTGGTCAGATATTTCAAACGTTCCAGATTTCGCTGGTCAAGTATTTCAAAAGATCCAACACTCGTTGGTCATGTATTTCCAAATGTTCCAGCTTTTGTTGGTCATGTATTTCCAAATGTTCCAGCTTTTGCTGGTCAGGTATTTCAAACGTTCTGGCTTTCGCTGGTCGGGTATTTTAAAAGATTTTAACATCTATTGGTCATATATTTCAAACGTTCCAGCTTTCGCTGGTCAGGTATTTCAAACGTTCCAGCTTTTGCTGGTCATGTATTTCAAACGTTCCAGCTTTTAGTTGGTCGGGTATTTCAAACGTTCCAGCTTTTTGCTTGTCAGGTATTTCAAACGTTCCAGCTTTTTGCTGGTCAGGTATTTCAAACGTTCCAGCTTTTTGTTGGTCATGTATTTCAAACATTCCAGCTTTTTGCTGGTCAGGTATTTCAAATGCTCCAGCTTCTGCTGGTCATGTATTTCAGAGGTTTCAGCTTTTGCTGGTCATGTATTTCTAAAATCAAAGATTGCAACTAAATGTCTCATCAAAATTTATATTGAGCAAGTATTTCACAAAAGGATTCTAGAACATTATGCCAATTTGCTAAAAACATTTGTTGATTCTAAAAATCTGATTACACAAAAGAATTTCCTCAGATTACCTCTAGTATTCTTTCCAAAAAGGTGAAACTTTTTGCGAAAAAGAGGTAAAATTCAAATCTTTTCCTATTGATCAACCAAAAGGATATAAGAAATGTCCTCGATATGATCAGTGAAATTTTTTTTTCAATGATATCGAAAAACCAGAAGCGAATTGATATTGTTCTTGGCTATGACACATGTTTAAAAATGACTTTCTGGCAATCAGGCAGTGGAAATATCTCGAGCTATAAAAAGAATCCACTCATTCCATGTCTTCTCATTTATTTAAAGTTGCAATCAAATATCTGCAAAAAGGATCTCTCAATTGTCGTCAAGATGAAGATGAATATGCGAGTTAGACCCCCGGGGCCAAAGAAGATTTGGATCATCTCCGAGATGAAGGAGTTTGTGAAGGATCCTTCCATGGAAAGTTCAAATCACCGTCGAGATAAAGGCGAGTGCGATGAACCTACCGACAAACCCTAAATGATATTTGATTTCTGCTATCATTTAAAGACCTTTTTGAGCCAATATCATCAATAGAATCCCTGAGATAAAAGGAGGATCAGAACATCTCCAAGATGAAGGAGTTTGTGACGTACCCTTCCCTAAAAAAGAGAGAAAAGTCAGGACATCTCCAAAATGAAGGAGGATGTAAAAACCCGAGAAAGTTCAATGACTCAAAAAGAGTGCAAAAAGATCATCGTGGGAAAACACCTAGATATCAAACTGCCAAAGTTGCCAGAAGTCATCTTTTTCTCATACAAAATTCTTTTATCAATATCTCTTCATTACTTGCTTTTATAAAATTAAGAATATTTCTTCTCTTCTCATATCAGGGAAATGGATAACTTCCTTGAAGAAAATCATCAGCGCTAAAATTTTGAATTTGACTCTTAGAACCAAGGAGTTAACCTCAATGGAGGAAATACTCTAGGTAAAGAAGGAATATCTTTCACACATACGTGCACATTTTCAAGCCTTTTGAGTCAACTATAATCTTATTATATTGGCAAAATTTTCTAGCTATTTCAAGAATGAAATAAACATTCGATATTCATTTTGATGAAACCTAGCATTGTTTATATCTTCCAGAAGGGTTGCCTCATTTAGTTGAAATATCTCTTCCCATCTCATCACGGTTTTTCTCCATTTGAGAAATCCGTATGGTAGATTTCCCCACTCAGGTTAAGGGTCAAACCTGAACCCTCTGCGAGAGGTCATAGATTTCAAAAGCTATTTTAGTCTTAGTAATGAGACGCCCAATTTCTTCCCCTTTTCGAAGCTTTAGGGAACCCTATATTTTCCTCCTTTCGCAAAACCCCTTTCGGATTTGTTCGTCCAAATTCCGAAGGTCCCATCGTGCTTTCTCCATTTTGAGAAACCCGTATGGTAGATTTCCTATTCAGGTTAAGAGTTAACCTGGAACCTTGCTTCGCGAGGTATCTTCCTTCTTAAGTTTGGGTTAAACCTAAGTCTCGTTTCGACGAGATTCCTCATTTTGACGAGATGTTTTCTTCCAGTCCCATCATGGTTCTTCCCATCGAGGAATTTATACTTCATATATCTATCCGGGATAGAATTCCCTTTTGAGCTGCACTTCACGAGGCATTTTCCAAAAATGTCCCATCAAGGTCCTCATGTATTCCTTTCCTCATTCAATACACTTTTTATATATCTTTGTCCCATCCAGGTTAAGGGCTAAACCTGAATCATTACAAAAAGAGTATCTTGTCTCACCCATGAGACCTGATCAAAATTCTGATTTTCCACCATTTTGGGATTTTCACCCAAAGTCCCATCAAGATTTCCTCATTTTTCTACTCAATCATATTATTTTCGAGGATTTCGTCTCCCCAAAACCATTCAGGATAAGGTTTTAAGCCTAATAAGCCATCTTTCAAATAAACTCTTCCACACCCAGTTCAGATCTGTTGACTGGGGCATTTTCAAAATTTGGAGTGTTGTCTTTGCCACTAAGCTTGGCTCTCAACCGGCTCAGTAGCAAAGAGGGGTATCTGTGAACACCCCAAATTTTTCAAAAAGGTTGTAAAAATGACCTATTTGCCCCTGGCTTTTTCAGAAAACCAAAGCTAATTTTCAGTGGTTTTTCAGATTTTTTGGATCAAATTCTATTCAAAATCGATTTCGGGTCCGAACCCAGTGTTTTAAACCCAAATCTGAGCCCTGTTGTCCGATTTCCAAATTAAAATTACAAAAATACCAAAAAAATGGTTCTAAATGGCTCATGCAATTCATCTGGCACTCTGTTGGATCCCCAACCTTATATTTCTCAGTTCGAGGTTGAAAACCTCGAATATTTCCTAAAAATCCTGATATAAATCCCTTTTCTGAAGAAATTTTCTCAAAAATCGCCTTGAGTTCTCAGAAAAACTCCCTTTTGTAAATACTTGGCAAAAATACCAAAAAAATATTATTTTTAATCTCTGTCTTCTCGTGAAACTTTAGAATTTTATTCCAAAAAAATACAAAAAAATGAAAAATAACACAAAAACAAAAAAAAAATTGAAAAATTATGAGAAAAACAAATAAGTTTAAGCTTTTAAAATCAATTTTTGCTAAAAACCTCATTTTGAAAACCATTTTTATGAAAATTCTATTTCTGAAAGAGCCCCCCCCCCTGTTACGAATATTTTTAGGGTTTCAAGAATTTTCGCAAAGAGTCGGCTGGCCAACTCTCTTGGACGTCTCTCTCTCCCTTTCTCTCTCTCTCCTCCATTACCCACCAATGGGCCTTCCTCTCTTTGCCACCCTCCGATCGTCGCCCTCCATCTTTTTTACTCTCGATCCCTAACTGATCCACCTTCGTTCGGGAACCCTTGTCCCTCTCTTTAAGAGGGGAACGATGGGGAAACCCCCATCATTCATTTTTTCACCATTCCATTGACGTTCTTCTCTTTTCTCCCCCTACTTCAGTCGTTCTTCTTTGCTTCTTTCTTTGGTTTCTCTCCCCCATCGACTGGAGGAAGTTGACTCTGCTTCAGAAATCTTGAGCAATCTGGTAAGAGTTTCTCCACTCCTTCCGATTCCTCTGATTTATTTTATCTTTCTTGTTTTACCACCTTTAATGCACCAACAGTGGCGTGACTTGCTTATGCGATATCACCCACCCCTATGCAACAGTAACGGAACATCCGTTCCCACATTTCCTTTTTATGATTATCAGATTTTCTCTGTTTTTCACTTCATAGCTTCTCATTCGTATTCCGATTTCTCACATTCATCTCAGCTTCAAATTTAAGTTGGAACCTACCTCCACCGTCGTTGGAAATCCCACATATTTGAAAACCTGTGATGGCTCTCCTGCTCACCGGAGATCTCCAATGGTCCCAATTACTTGTAGTATCCCTGCAACCACCTTCACTTGGGAATAGGTTTGATCATGTCTATCCATCCCCAGGAAAAAGTAAAACACTGGCTATGATCTACTAGTTCATAAACACAAGAGTGCCTTCCACACACCAAATGTTTGATGGAATGCTTCTTAGAGACACAGAGTTGGATGGGAAATTATTCTGAGTGACTACCCTATTTGTTCATTGAATCTTTTTCTTATTGCATCCGGTATGTGCACTCTTGCTTTCTGTATATTTTTCTCATTTAGGCATCATCGTATGCATTCTAGCCTTTTAATTTCTTTTTCATATTTTATATGTTACTTTATGACTAACTCAAATTCTGCAGGAATTATGTAGAGAGGTTTGTTTTTCCTTCTTAATTTAGGAATTTTTAATTTCAAATTCATTCAATAATGTAATAGTTGGATTATGATGAAGAAATTACATTCCTCACACTAGATTAGATTGTATGGGCATATACATACCTTAGAAATTGCTAGTTTTTGTATCATTTTCCCCTTTATTGCAAAATTTCACAAATGGGAACACGAATGGCACGTGCACCATTTCGTAAGAGGTAATTAATTCTAAGTTGATGATTTACATCAATGGCCATAGTCAGGATGTAAACAAAACTTAGGATTATTATCTTTTATAAAATAACGCTAAATCCACACTGGATCCTCTTCAAAAAATCATCATATTTTCAAATATTTCCTTCTTTTATCAGAGATTAATTTAAAATTAATTCAATATATATACCAATGGCCATAGTCAGGGTATATTGAGAGTTAATTTCATTTTAAATTCTATAAAAGCACCAAAATGTATTTTCATTCTTCACTTGAATTTAAATGTGGTTATTATATAATATATTCAATGACCATGGTCAAAGATATATTATATCTTCAACCTTATTCTTAATTTATTTAAAGAATGGAATAACTTTTTCAAAATCCAATTTCAAAATTATTCAAATTCATTCATCATTTAGGATAGAATTACATTATATTTTCAAAAATTCTTTCCAAAAAATTCAAAGTGATTTTGAACATCTTTCTTCAAATTTCTATTTCAAATTCCAAACTCTATCTCAATTTCAAAGTCTAATTTGACTTTGGAATTTCAAAATCATTTTATATTCAAAACTCCAAAATTCCAATTCAAATCAAAATTCAATTTCAAAGTTCAAATTAACTTTGAAATTTCTAATTCATTCTAAAAAACAAAATCAAGTTCATCTTCTTTTCTTCAGATTCAAAAAGCAAAGTTTGAGATTGATTTTGAATCTCAAAAACTTGATTCTTCTTAAATTTTAAATTCAATCTGAGTTTCCAAAACCCAGATCCATCTTCAAAAGCCCCATTTGGGCTTTCAGAATCCAAATCAGATCCTAATCCCAACTTTGATCCAGATTTTCAAGTACAATCTTCACTTTAGATCTCAGACTTCAGATCCAATTCCATTTTAGGATCCAGAATCTAACTTCACTTTGGATCTCAGATTTCAGATCCAAAATCCATTCTAGGATCTAGAAACCAACCTCATCTTGGATCTTAGATTTCAGATCCAAAACTCATTTTAGGATCCAGAACTCAACTTCATCTTGGATCTCAGACTTCAGATCCAAATTCCATTTTAGGATCCAGAATCCAATTCCACTTTGGATTTCTGACTTCATATCCAAATTTCATTTAGGATCTAGAATTCACTTCCATTTCGGATGTCAGACTTCATATTCGAATTCCATTCCAAAACTTCAGATCCAATTACATCCTGGATCTCATATTTCAGATCCAATTCCCCTTAGGATCCCAAATCCAGAATTCAGTTCATCTTGGATTTCAACTCTATTTAGAGTCCAAACTTTTGATTCAAAATTTCATTCTGAACTCCAAATTTCAAATCAAAATTCTATCTCCGAATCTGAATTCCATTCCAAGTTTACCTCGAATCCAAAAATCAATTCTATTCCTCAATTCTATTCTGATTTCTCAAATCTTATTTTAATTTCAAGCTTTACAATTGAAATTCAAATTACATCTCTATCCTGATTCAAAATCCTAATTCAAAGTCCATTTATGACTTCAAATTTTTCTTTCTTCTCCTTTTATTTCAACTTCAAAAACTATTCTTCTTAAGATTCAGATTTATTTTTTCCAAAACTCTGATTATTCCAAAACTTTGAACTTTAAAATCTTAAGTTCTAAGTTAGAAGTCATTTCTTCATTCTATTATTCATCTCAGAAACACTTGGAAACTTTCAAATCGTTTTCAAAAAGAGCATACATCTTTGCATTCGCACAAACATGATTCTTTGTGCATTTAGACTTAGAATGAATTCTTAGATAATATTTTAGGCAAAGCAAAAAGGCATGAATTCGACCCTTGATTCGATTACCCCTGATAAAGGCGCCAGGAACGGTCGAACCTCGTACTGACGAGCGGATCCCGTCTCTCAGTTTTTCCGCAAATATTTCAAAAACGGAGACGAGTTATTTTCTCAAATATTTTCAAAATTAAGGTCAAGTGAGACCCCGCAAAAGAGTCCATCTTCTCTCTTCTTTTATTTTCTCTTCTCTCTTCTTTTCTTTCTTTTATTTTCTCCCTTCAAAAAGGAGAAAATAGAGGTTGGAAAGGAAAAGAGAAGGAAGAGAGAGAAACCACAAGAGAGGAAAAATTTTGCGATGATCACACTAGACCAATTCAGAAGGGAAAGAAATTCTAGTTGAAACTCGAATCTCGAAGGAAAGAAAATTTGAGTCGGAACTCGAATCTCGCAAGAAGACTAGACCAACATGGATTAGGTTTGAAAACATTAACCAGTAAAACCAGATTTAGAAAGTTTGACCAATAAAAATTGGATTTTGAAAGTCCTACCAATAACAATTGGATTTTGAAAGATGTACCAGTGTGAATACCGAATTTTGGAAATGAACCAGTATAAGTACTGGATTTTGAAAATGGATCAGTACGAATACTGTTTTTGGAAGAATTACAAGCCCGAATACTGGATTTTGAAGATTTACCAGCACGAACACTGGATTTAGAAAATTTTACCAGTACAAACACTGGATTTTGAAAATCTTACCAGCACGAACACTAGATTTTTGAAAATTTACCCAATTGCTTCTGATGAGAGATTTTCAATCTTCATCCTCACGATAACTTAGACAACTGTCGGGGTCTCAAGATTTATCCCTTATCCTGAATAGGTAGTTCAGGTTTATCCCTTAACCTGAAGGGGAAGTTCAGGTTTATCCCTTAACCTGAAGGGGAAGTAAATTTGATGCAAATGAATGCAAATGAATACATATAAATGCAAATGAATGCAAATGTATGCAAAATGATGTAAATGGGTGCACATGCGTGCAATATGAGAGATTTATTTGATCCTGCCTGCATACAGGACGTTTTGAAGACAATTTTCAAAATAATGCCTCAGTGTAACTGGGAAAGAAGAATTTGACCATTATTGAGGAAAATATATTGAGGAATTACAAAGGATGGAATAGAGGATTTAAGTATAGAAAATTTTCAAATGTTGAACATTGATGGGGTCTGATAATTCCACACCATCGACATTGATGAGCAAATATGAATTGCAGTGTAATGCTTTCTCGACAACATAGGGCCCTTCTAAATTCGGTGACCACTTGCCACCTGGGCGGTGCTTATGATAAGTCGTGGATCTGAGCACTAGATCGTTGACTCGGAATCTCCTTTCAATGACAAATTTTGCATATTGTCTGGCTACCCTCTACCGATATGATTGAGCGTGATCTGCCGCTCGGAGCCTTTTTTTTTAGCAAATCAAGTTGTACCAGTCGTTGTTGCTGATACTGATCAAGAGGTAATTCTAAAAGTGATACAAATTTCAGAGCAGGTTTCTGGACATGTAGAGGCAGTACTACTTCAGTTTCGTAGACAAGTTCAGATGGAGTAGCATTAGTTGGAGTTCTAATGGTGGTTCTGTATGCCCACAATGCATCATGAATCTTCTCATGTCAGTCACGGCCTGTTTCTAAAGTTCTCTCCAGGATTCGAATCAAAATTTTATTGGTGGCCTCTGCTTGACCATTCCCTTGAGGATAATACGGAGCGGAGAAATGATGATGGATTTTGAACTTCGAACAGAAAGTCCTCATCCTCTCATTCTTAAAATGACTGCCATTATCTGACACAATATCATGCGGAACGCCAAAACGACATAGGATGTTCTTGTAGATGAATGAGACCACATGTCGACCTTCTACTGTGCGTAGAGTGACTGCTTCTACTCATTTAGTAAAATATTCTGTAGCGGCAAGAAAATATTTGTGACCATTTGAAGCAAAAGGAGTGATGGGGCCTACAACATCAAAAGCCCACATAGAAAATGGCCATGGCGAGACGACAGATTGCAAATATATCGTTGGCGCATGAATAGAAGGTGCATGCATCTGACATTGAACACACTTCTTCACAAAACGATAGCAATCTGTTGCATAGTTCTCCAGTAATACCCTGCTCAGATGATTTGTTTGACAAGAGTTTGGTAGCCAACATGACCACCGCAGATACCTTCATGTGCTTATTGCATAACTTTTTTGGCTTCTTCTTCGTCCAAACATCTGAAATATTCAGAGCTGAATCCACGACGATAAAGGACGTCAGCAAGAATAAAATATCGAGCAAACATGCTCTGAATTGTTCATTGCTCTTTGTTTGAGAGTTCTGGAGGAAATTTGTCAGTTTCAATGAAATTCTTGATGTCATGATACCAGGGCTTCTTCTTTTGCTCAGCCTGGTTTATCTGCCCTACTAGGATGAAAGCAGGTTGATCAAGTTTGCCAATTTCAAAGGAGCGACAAGATTCTCTGCTCTTGAAAGACATGATGGATCCCAGATTGGCTAAACTGTCTGCAATTTGATTAAAGTCTCTCTTGACATGGAAAAGTTGGAATTCTTCGAATTTGTTGGCAAGAGCTGAGACGATCTTCTGATAAGGAAGTAATTTCTGATCCTTCACTTGCCATTTGGCTAGGACTTGATTGACGACGAGCAAAGAATCGCCATAAGCATGCACTCTTCTGACATTGAATTCTTATAGAATTTTCAGACCTTGTATTAAAGCTTCATACTTGACCATATTGTGAGTGCACTAAAAATCCAGTTTGAGAGAAAAGGGGATCATCTCCTTCTCAGGTGTGATTAGTAGAATCCTGATTCCTATGCCTGCTATATTCTTGGAACCGTCAAAGAATAAATTTCAAATTAGAGATTGTTGAACATTGTAGATCCGCTCATCGGGGAAATCATCTTTGGCTTTAACATCCTCTGCTAGAGGGAAATCTGCCGATTGATCTGCAATTGCTTGGCCTTTGATAGATTGCTGGGAGACATACTCTAGATCATATTGCATCAATAGGACTTGCTATTTGGCAATCCGTCCGCTGAGAAATGGTTGCTCTAGAATGTATTTGAGAGGATTTAATTTGGATAGAATCTTGACTTCAGATGCCAGCAGATAGTGTCTCAATTTCTGACACATCCAAACTAGAGCTAGACATGTCTTCTCTATCTGAGAGTATTTCTTCTCATAATCAATGAAGGTTTTGCTCACATAGTAAATGGCATGCTCTATCAGACTGCCTTCTTCGTATTGCGCCAAGAATCCGCCGCAAGCAACTTGATTAACTGAGATGTATAGCAATAGGGGTTTCCTCAATTCTGGCGGCTTTAAAATGGGAGGATTAAGCAAATATTTTTTGATGTGTTCAAATGATTGCTGACATTCTGGTCCCCATTCAAACTCCACTCCTTTTGTGAGCAAATGATTGAAAGGCTCACATCCCATGGCCAAATTGGATATGAATCGCCGAATTGATTGCATACGTCCCTGAAGGCTAGGCAATTCTTTGAGATTAGTCAGGGGCGGCATGTCAATGATGGCCTTGGCCTTAGCAGGATCCACTTCTATCCCCTTTTTGTTGACTAGAAAGCCCAACAGCTTTCCTGATTCGACTCCAAAAACACATTTTTGTGGATTGAGTCTTAGCTTGTAAAGAATGAGCCGCTTGAAAACTTGATTAAGAGCTTCGATGTGATCTTCCTCTTCTTTGGACTTTATCAGAATATCATCGACATATTGTAAACACCCCAAATTTTCACCCTCATCCAGTGTTTGTCCATTTCATGTGTCATTGCATATCATTGCATGTATTCTACATATCATTCCATCGCATTGCATGTCATTGCATTTCATTTTCGAGATCCAGCACTCCTATTTCAAAACATTCAATCCAGATTTGAATTTTAAAGCTTTTATTTCAAAATCAATTTTAAAACCTGGGTTTTTATTCAATACTCTGTCATTTTCCAACCCCAGGACTTTATATTTCAAAATATTTTCTCAAGGAAACAATCTGGATTCATTTAAAATTCAAATTTTAATCGATTTCAATTCACAGATGAGACCCATTGAGGTAGTGTCGCTTCTGAATTCCTCTATTCATCAAATTTCTCAAAGTTTTGAAAGTTTCAGTCCGATCAGGACTCTGTCCCAGAGTCCTAATCCAGTCAGGAGTCTGTTTTGAAATCTGTTTTACTTCCATTTTTAGTCTTTTTTGCTTATTGTCAAAATTTAAGTCATTTTACAGAGTCTAGTTAGTTCAAAACTCTATTTTAGAGTTCGGTCGAGTTAGGAGTCTAACCCTGACTGTGTTTTCTGACTTATTTCATCATTTCTTGGTAAAATCTTTCAAAATTTTTTACATTTGAATTCTAAAATTTAAAATCTCAGAGTCCTAAGAGTTCAGGACTCTAACTCGGAGTTCCAGTTCGCTTGAGACCCTATTTTCAAAGATCTTGAATTTCAAATGTCGATTTTAACCCTTTTTCAAAGCCATTTTCAGTGTTTATTTCAAAAAATTTCAAAATTCGATGTGGGCCCACTCAGTTGGCACCATATCCAGAGGTGTTCTAACCTAGTTAGGACCCTATGCCATTTCAAAAATTATAACTTTGAAGTTTGTCTTTGAAAATCCTCTTGAAAACTCCTTTAATTTCAAGTTTTAAAATCGCTTTTTGAAAAACTCAAGTAGGGCCCACTCGGGGTGGTGCCATATTCGAGTTAGTCAGGGCTAGACTAAGGTTAGTTGATGTCTTGGTTAGTGTTAGAGGTTTAGAAGAGTCAAAACCATTTTGAAAAACTCATTTTTGAAAGTTAGTTTTTAAAACTAGTGTTTTTAAAGGTTTTTAAAGGTGTTTTAAAAAGCCAAATGTAGAAAATGCCAAGTGGCATTACATTTGGGGATTTTTTAGGAAAGTCTAAGGGTTAATTAGGCACTAGTTTAGATAATTTAGGCTAGGGGTAGTTAGGTCTTTCCACCCAAAAATTGCCCCCCCTTGTAAGAGTCCAAAAAATTCAAAATTCCCAATTTTTAAACCTAAAAAAATTCTATAAATAGTCTCCATAGGGGGGTCGATTTTTCCAACTTGCTCTCCTTGGGATTCTTGGAGCTTCTCTCTCCTCTCCAGCCCTTCCTCCATTGCAGCCACCTCAAGGTAATTATTTTGTTTAATTTTTAGCTTTTATTTCATGTTTTTAATAGTTTTAAATCAATTTTAGCCATTAATACCTCCTATTTCATGGATTCAACCATGGTTTCACCTCAAGAACCATCAAGAATCAGCAAGAACGATCCAAGAAGGTGATCTAACCCTGTTTTGGGTGATTTACAGGGATTTTAATCCATTAGAATTGATTTTAATATGATTCTTTACATTATTAACAAATAAAATATATGATTTACCCTATTAATGGGTTAAATCTATGTTTTAAAGGTGATATCAAATTCCAGTCATTGATTCCCTGTTTTTATTTTATTTTCATGGTTTATTCATGTTTGTTTTACGTTCTATAGCATAGAAATAATTTTGATTTACTGTTTTATGGTTTATTTTATTGATTTACATTAGTTAATGCATGGTTTTCCAAGTTTCTTAAATTTCTGTGTGTTTTAGGTTTAGAACAGTAAAGATAATGTTATTTCGGATTGAAGTACTCATTGTTTATTTCTGATTTTTTTATATGTGATGCATGCATGAGTTATTGAGTTACTGTAGAAAAATCAGAGGTTTTGGATCTCGGGAATTCTGTCAAAAACATCAGACATCAAATCGGGTTTTTAAAGCTTTAAAATCATGGTTAAAATCAAGAAGGTAACTTGCTGTTATGATATTTCTCTCATCTGATATTCGATTTCAGATCTGTAAAGTGCTATGGATTCACATTGAGTAGATCTGTTTGCTGTGAAATTTTCGGATTTTTTGATCACTGTTTAGTTTTTTTCCCCTTTTAGAAAATCTGTTTTTAAATTTAAAACTCATTAGGGTTTACCAAAACCCTAATCAGACTTGTGTTAGTCATAAATCCCAAACCACAGATCCGATTCATGATATGTAAAAAGTGAGTATTGATATTTTTCTGTCTACTATTTACTATTAAAATTTTAGAGATTTTTGTTTAGGTTTGCTATTTATGTTTGTATTTTCAATCTGAAACAGCTGTTTTAATCCCTGTTAAAAGTGATATATTTTAGCCCAGATTGCCGGAAGGGTTTCTCCCTAAACGAAGATGATTTTTCCAATCTGTAAATTGGGAAATCTCTGTTTTTATTCTTAGTTAGTCTATGTAAAATTTCATAAATTTTCATGGAGATTTGACCCCTGGTTCGGGTCTTGGACTGAGACTGGTTGGTGAACTAGGTCAAAAATAGCATATTTTTAGGGTTTAATGCAATTTTCGGATTAATTTAATGTCAAAAAATTATTTTTATAATTCCAATTCGACATTAGGGTTATAACAAGTGCAGGTACCGAATTTGATGAATTTTGGAATCCATTTGATGTCTGAATTAATAAAATTGCAAAACAGGGTACCCGAAGAATTTCCAAAAACACTGTTAAAATCATATTTTTTGTGATATTATTGGATTTTCGTGCATAAGCATATATTTTTAGGGTTTAATCATGTTCATAATCATATTAGGATGCTTTAGGTTTAATTTGATGCTCATTTGATTTCATTTAGTGCATAAAACCTAAGTTTTTACCAAAATATTTTCTAAAAACCCTGATTTCAAGGCCATAGTCTTGCTATCGGGGGCAATTTGGTCATTTTACCTCAATTTCGAAATCCCTAACCCTAATTTTTTATATTTTTTCATGTCATAGCATATTTGGTTTGATATATTTTTATTTGAACTTCAAAACTTGTATTTTATCAAATATCTTTCTAAAAACCCTAATTTCAAGGCCATAGTCTTGTTATTAGGGGTATTTTGGTCATTTTGACCCCAATTTCGAAATTTCATATCTTCTCTTTCATATTTATTCAATTTTATTTCATATTTTATCAATTTTGATTTAAGGGAATCATGGCAAAAAGGCTTATATCTAGCAAAATCCAACAATTTTCTGATATTGTTGGATAAATCTAGAAAAGTCAACATATATTCACTAACAAGTTTTCTAGTTTTGCAGGTACATTGAAGACTTTATTTTTCATGTATTTAAATTTCAATAGTGATGTAATTTGTAATTAAACTTTGGAATAAGAATTTACATTTCCTGCTTAGCTTAGGTTGTATTGCATATAGTTTATTTTTTAAAATAATGTTAATGTGTGATGGATGATGATTCATGCATATTCAAACTCACTATGGTCTACACGAATGGCACATACACTAGCTTTTATGAAGTTTATAAACTTGGTGGAATTTGTATTTATGGCCATAGTCAGAATACGAATGATACCCAGATTTATGATCTTCACATTAGCCACATTCAGCCTACACTCTTCGGCTAACTTCAAAATGCACTGCATTTCTCAAAATATAAAAAAGTATTTCTCAAATCTTCAAATTCATATTCATTCATTTCATGCATTTGCCCACTCCAATTCAAAATCCAAGTCAAGGAAATTGAATTCCTCAAAATCTCCTAAGTCTTATAGCAAAATCGATTTTCCCAAAAACATTGAATTTCAAAGAATATTTCAAGTATTTCCCAAGTTTCAAATTCAAATTTTCTAAGTTAGAATTTCAATTTCAAAGTTTGAATTTAAAGAAATCAAGTTTTTCAAAGTTATTTCATATCTCTCAAAATCGATTTTCACAAAATCCTTACATTTCTTCAGAAATTGATTTTTACTTCTCTCAGAAGTACATTTCAAATCCCATTTCACGATTTTTCATGTGATATCATTTCCAAGATTTACATTTTCTAAATATTTCAATCATTCAAAGCAAACATCATGTGCATTTTCTGAAAATTCATAGCACATGCCTGATTCTATGTGCATTTAGAAATTAGAATATGATTTAGATAAGTTGAATAGAGTAGAGCATAAGATTGATCCTTGGTTCAATTACCCCTGTTAAAGGTGGCAGGAACGGTTGAACCTCGTACCGACAGGCGAGTCCCATTCTACGGAATTTTCCCGCATTTTAAAAATGGAGGCGAGTTATTTTCAAAATCTTTTCAAAGGCCAGTTTGACTTGCAAAAGTAAAATTTTGCGATGATAACAGGTTTGGCGACCGTGATGGGACCTGTCTTTGTCTGATCAATCTAATGCTCTACTTAGTTCAAATTGTCAAAATCGATTTCCATGGAATGTCAGCTTTGCTTTATGATATCATGTGAACCTAGGAGCCTAGACTTGAACCCAGCTGACATGGAATGCATATAGACTAGGTATGGTTTGGTAGGACCATATTGAGGAGAATTATTCATGCTCACATAGACTTAGGTCTAATACAACACTCCTCAATTTAGGAATTGTATGAAAACAATGTTTGCTTCTTCAAATATTTCAAAATTCTATCTCTTTAGGACTTAGAGCCTTCTGTTTGATTGCATGTGTGTTATCATCGCCAAATTTTTACTTTTGCAAATCAAACTGACCTTTGAAAAAGATTTTTGAAAATAACTCACCTCCGTTTTTAAAATGCGGGAAAATTCCGTAGAATGGGACTCGCCTGTCGGTACAAGGTTCAACCGTTCCTGCCACCTTTAACAGGGGTGATTGAACCAAGGATCAATCTTATGCTCTACTCTATTCAGCTTGTCTAAATCATATTCTAATTTCTAAATGCACAAAGAATCAGGCATGTGCTATGAATTTTCAGAAAATGCACATTTGAAAACATGATGTTTGCTTTGAATGATTGAAATATTTAGAAAATGTAAATCTTGGAAATGATATCACATGAGAAATCGTGAAATGAGATTTGAAATATACTTCTGAGAGAAATAAAAATTGATTTTGAGGAATCCTTGACATTTGGTGAAAATCGATTCTGAGAGACTTGGTTTCTCTTAATTCAAACTTGGAAATTGAAATTCTAACTTAGAAAATTTGAATTTGGAACTTGGGAAATACTTGAAATATCCTTTGAAATTCAATGTCTTTGGGAAAATCGATTTTGCTATAAGACTTAGGAGATTTTGAGAAAATGAACTTCTTTGAATTGAGATTGGAAATTGAATTGGCAAATGCATGAAATGAATATGATTTTGAGGAATTGAGAAATACTTTTTGTATTTTTGAGAAGTGCAGTGCATTTTTGAAGTTAGCCTAAGAGTGTAGGCTGAATGTGGCTAATGTGAAGATCATAAATCTAAGTATCATTCATATTCTGACTATGGCCATAAATACAAATTCCACCAAGTTTATAAACTTCATAGAAGCTAGTGCATGTGCCATTCGTGTAGACCATGGTGAATTTGTAAAAATATGCATGAATCATCATCCATCACACATCAAAATTATAAAAATAAACTATATGCAATGCAACCTAAGCTAAGCAGGAAATGTAAATTCTTATTCCAAAGTTTAATTACATCACCATTGAAATTTAAATACATGAAAAATAAAGTCTTCAATGTACCTGCAAAACTAGAAAACTTGGTTAATGAATATATGTTGGCTTTTCTAGATTTATCCAACAATATCAGGAAATTGTTGGATTTTGCTAGATATAAGCCTCTTCCTTGATTCCCTTAAATAAAAATGATAAAGTATGAAATAAAATGGAATAAATATGAAAGAGAAGATATGGAATTTCGAAATTGGGGTCAAAATGACCAAAATACCCCTAATAACAAGACTATGGCCTTGAAATTAGGGTTTTTAGAAAGATATTTTGATAAAATGCAAATTTTGAAATTTGAATGAAATAAACTCAAACCAAATATGCTATGACATGATTAAAAATATGAAATTAGGGCTAGGGATTTCGAAATTTAGGTCAAATGACCAAATTGCCCCCGATAGCAAGACTATGGCCTTGAAATCAGGGTTTTTAGAAATAGATTTTTGGTAAAAACTTAGGTTTTATGCACTAAATGAAATCAAATGAGCATCAAATTAAACCTAAAGCATCCTAATATGATTATGAACATGATTAAACCCTAAAAACATATGCTTATGCACGAAAATACAATAATATCTCAAAAACTGTGATTTTAGCAGTGTTTTGGATCTTTCAGGAACCCGGTTTTGCAATTTGCTTAATTCAGCCATCAAATGGATTCCAAAATCCATAAAAATTGGTACCTGCACTTGTTATAACCCTAATGTCGAATTGGAATTATAAAAAATATTTTTTGACATTAAATTAATCCGAAAATTGCATTAAACCCTAAAAATATGCTATTTTTGACCTAATTCACCAATCAGTTTCAGTCCAAGACCTGAACCAGGGGTCAAATCTCCATGAAAATTTATGAAATTTTACAGAGACTAACTAGAAATAAAAACAGAGATTTACCAATTTACAGATCGTAAAAATCATCTCTGGTTAGGGAGAAACTCTTCCAGCAATCTGAGCTAAAATATATCACTCTTAACAGGGATTAAAACAGCTATTCCAGATTGAAAATACAGGAATAAATAGTAATCCTAAACAAAAATTTCTGAAATTATAGTGGTGAACAGTATACAAAAAAATAACAATACTCACTTTTTACAGATCTAAAATCGGATCTGTGGTTTGGGATTTATGACTAACACAAGTCTGATTAGGGTTTTGGTAAACCCTAACGAGCTTTAAATTTAAAAATAGATTCTCTAAAATGGGAAAAATACTAAACAGTGATCAAAAAATCCGAAAATTTCCCAGCAGACATATCTACTCAATGTGAATTCATATCATTTTACAGATCTAAAATCTGATATAAGATGAGAGAAATATTATCACAGCAAGTTACCTTCTTGATTTTAACCACGATTTTAAAGCTTTAAAAACCCAATTTGATGTCTGATTTTTTTGACAGGGTTCCCGAGATCCAAAACCTCTGATTTTTCTACAGTAACTCAATAACGCATGCATGCACCACATATAAAAAAATCAGAAATAAACAATGAGTGCTTCCATTCGAAATAACATCATCTTTACTGTTCTAAACCTAGAACACACAGAAATTTAAGAAACTTGAAAAACCATGCATTAACTAATGTAAATAAATAAAATAAATCATAAAACAATAAATAAAACTTATTTCTATGCTATAAAACGTAAAACAAACATGAATAAACCATGAAAATAAAATAAAAACAGGGAATCAATGGCTGGAATTTGATATCACCTTTAAAACATAGATTTAACCCATTAAAAAGGGCAAATCATATATTTTATTGGTTATTAATGCAAAGAATCATATTAAAATCAATTCTAATGGATTAAAATCTCTGTAAATCACCCAAAACAGGGTTGGATCACCTTCTTGGATTGTTCTTGCTGATTCTTGATGGTTCTTGAGGTTGAATCCATGGTTTAATCCATGAAGATGATGGTACCAATAGCTAAATCATGTTTAAAACAATGAAAAACATTAAATAAAAACTAAAAATTAGAGAAAATAGTTACCTTGAGGTTGCTGCAATGGAGGAAGGGCTGGAGAGGAGAGAGAAGCTCCAAGAATCCAAAGGAAAGCCCATTGGAAAAATCGACCCCCCTATGGCCTCTATTTATAGAAAATTTTTTAGGTTTAAAAATTGACAATTTTGAAAATTTTGGACTCTAAAGGGGGGGGCGATTTTGGGGTGGAGTTACCTAACTACCCCTAGTCTAAATTATCCTAAATAATGCCTAATTAACCCCTAGCTAATCTTAAAAATCCCCCAAATGTGGTGCCACTTGGCATTTTCTCTCATTGGGTTTTTAAAACACCTTTAAAAATACTAGTTTTAAAAACTAACTTTCAAAATGAGTTTTTCAAAATGGTTTTGACTCTTCTAAACCTCTAACACTAACAAAGACATCAACTAACCCTAGTCTAGCCCTGACTGACTCGAATATGGCACCACCCCGAGTGGGCCCTACTTGAGTTTTTCAAAAAAAATGATTTTAAAACTTGAAATTGAAGGAGTTTTCAAAAGCTTTTCAAAAACAAACTTTGAAATTGAAATTTTTGAAATGATATAGGATCCTAACTGAATTAGAATTCCTCTGGATATGGTGCCAACTGAGTGGGCCCATATCGAGTTTTAGAAATTTTGAAATAAACACTAAAAATGGCTTTGAAAAAGGGTTAAAATTGACATTTGAAATTCAAGATTTTTGAAAATAGGGTCTCATGCGAACTGGAACTCCGAGTTTGAGTCCTGAACTCTTAGGACTCTGAGATTTTAGATTTTAAAAGCCAAATGAAAGAATTTTCAAAAGATTTTATCAAGAAATGATGAAATAAGTCAGAAAACACAGTCAGGGTTAGATTCCTAACTCGACCGAACTCTAAAATAGAATCCTGAACTAACTGGACTCTGTAAAATGACCTAAATTTCGAAAACAAACAAAAAAGATTAAAAATGGAAGTAAAACAGACTTCAAAACAGACTCCTGACCGGATCAGGTCTCTGAGACAGAGTCCTGATCGGACTGAAACTTTCAAAATTTTGAGAAATTTGATGAATAGAGGAATTCAGAAGCGACACCACCTCAATGGGTCTCATCTGTGAATTGAAATCGATTAAAATTTGAATTTGAAATGAATCCAGATTGTTTCCTTGAGAAAATATTTCGAAATATAAAGTCCTGGGGTTGGAAAATGACAGAGTATTGAATAAAGACCCAGGTTTTGAAATTGATTTTGAAATAAAAGCTTTAAAATTCAAATCTGGATTGAATGTTTTGAAATAGGAGTGCTGGATCTCGAAAATGAGATGCAATGACCTGCAATGCTATGCAATGACATGCAATGCTATGCAGAATACATGCAATGACATGCAATGATCTGTAATGACTTATGAAATGGACAGACACTGGATGAGGGTGAAAATTTGGGGTGTTTACAGATGCCCCTCTTTGCTGCTAAGCTGGTTGAAAGCCGAGCTTAGTGGCAAAGAAAACACACCAAATTTGGATCATAAAAATGCCCCAGTTAGATGAATCTGACTGGGTATGAAAGAATTAGTTCAAGTGATGATGATAGATATGAAATGGGGAATAAGGAGAAAATTTTATTTCAAAAAGAAGTGAGATTCAGGTTTTGCCCTTAACCTGGATGGGACAGAAAATACCTCGTGTAGAAACGAAGCTCAGGTTTGACCCTTAACCTGACCGGGAAATGAAATACCTCATCAAAATGAAGCTCAGGTTTAACCCTTAACCTGATCGGGCGGAAAATGAAATACCTCATCAAAGGAGGCTCAGGTTTATACCCTTATCCTGATCGGGCAATGAAATACCTCATCAAAGGAGGCCCAGGTTTGTACCCTTAACCTGATTGGGCAGAAAAATGGAATACCTCATCAAAGGAGGCTTAGGTTTATACCCTTAACCTGATCGGGCAGAAAATGAAATACCTCATCAAAGGAGGCCCAGGTTTGTACCCTTAACCTGATTGGGAAAAAAAATGGAATACCTCATCAAAGGAGGCTCAGGTTTATACCCTTAACCTGATTGGGCTGTAAAATGGAATACCTCATCAAAGGAGGCCCAGGTTTATACCCTTAACCTGATTGGGCGAAAAATGGAATACCTCATCAAAGGAGGCCCAGGTTTGTACCCTTAACCTGATTGGGTGGAAAATGAAATACCTTATCAAAGGAGGCCCAGGTTTGTACCCTTATCCTGATTGGGCAGAAAATGAAATACCTCATCAAAGGAGGCCCAGGTTTGTACCCTTAACCTGATTGGGTGGAAAATGAAATACCTCATCAAAGGAGGCTCAGGTTTATACCCTTAACCTGATTGGGCAAAAAATGGAATACCTCATCAAAGGAGGCTCAGGTTTATACCCTTAACCTGATTGGGTAATCGATGCAAATGCAAATTGATGCAGATGAATGCAAATGCAAATGAATGTAAATGGGTGCACATGCGTGCAAAATGAGAGATTTGTTTGATCCTGCCTGCATACAGAAAGTTTTGAAGATAAAATGAAAATTTAAAAATGCCCCAGTGTAACTGGGAAAGAAGAATTTGAACAAAAGGATAAATGATTGATGTTCGAAGAGCGCTCTCCGAAGGTGACACGGCAACTGGCTTTTAATTGATTCAGAAGAGACTCGAAAGAGGTTATTCCTCATAAAAGAACATTTTGCCGAGGAGAATAAAAAAAAAAAAAATGGCACCAAGCTTGCGAGAAAAATTGAAACTTTATTGATGTATTGAAGGAAAGTGATAAATCAAGGAAAGACAAACGGGATTGCATCATCCCTTTAAAATAATAAAAGTGAGATGAGAAATTGGGAAAGCGCTAGTGTTGTCAATTTTTTGAATGATTGAGAATGATCAGGATGATTGGTCCTCCTTTTTATCTTCA
The DNA here is from genome assembly GCF_984573655.1 of Nuphar pumila. NCBI lineage: Eukaryota > Viridiplantae > Streptophyta > Magnoliopsida > Nymphaeales > Nymphaeaceae > Nuphar > Nuphar pumila. The sequence goes on along the minus strand of NC_143265.1, from coordinate 48,523,782 downwards.
GCGAGGAGATTCTTGTCAATGCTGTCTTGGACAATATTTTTAAGGACAAAACAATGCTCGGTATCGTGACCCATTGCCCGATGAAATTTGCAGAACTGATCTTTAAACCTTCCCATGGCTGTTGCGGGATCTGCTACTTTAGGTAAACGGATTATATCTTTTGCGAGCATGTATTTCAGAACATTATCTAGTGTCTGATCTAGAGGGGTGAACTTTCGATCCGTATTCCAATCCTTGTGCTTTGGCTTTTCTTGATCTTTTCCTTTATGTTGAGGACTAGATTGGAGAGGCTTATCATTGTTGGAGAACTTTCCTTTTTGGCCCTTGGATCCCTCTGAAGGATGATCATAATCTTTCTTGTTGCTTTTGCTATCATTGGCAGAGAGAGTGAAATGAGACTTCAGAGATCCGACTGTATCTTTTGTAAGCATGTATTTCAGAAAAGTATCAAATATTTGATCCAACGGGGCTATCTTGCGATCCTGGTTCGGATCATCACACTGCACCTCTTGTCGAGTGTTTGATTTCTGCTGAGACTTGGATAAGACAGTCGATTGGTATTCTTTCTTATTCTCAACGAAGAAATTCTTGTCGATATGATCTTGGACAATGTTCTTGAAGACGAAACAATGGTCGGTATCATGTCCTACTGCCCTATGAAATTTACAGAATTGATCCCTGAATTTTCCCATGACTGTGGGAGGATTTGCGACTCTTGGGAGTTTTACCAATTCCTTGGCCAATATATATTCAAGGATTTCGTCGAGAGGCTGCTCGAGAGAAGTAAACTGGCGATTGCAATCCCAACCGTCCCGCTTTATCTTTTCTTTCTGCTGACTCAATTTTCCACTCTGCTTTAAAGATTTCTCTTTCTGACTTGTGTGATTGCCTTTGTTATCCTTGCACCCCTCGCGGTGGGCCTTGACAGAATTTGTCTTTTTTGAATCTTGATTATTCCTGACGGGATTGATGCTCTTGTAGAAATCTTTGCTCGTGAAGACCTTCTTGCCCTTGTCGCGGGCTTCCAAATCTTTAATCTTCTTTGCCATTTCCTTCAGTTGTATTTGGATTGGATCATCCATTGCTTGATTTTTCAATTTATAGGTTGTCCCTTGTCTATGAGGGGATCTTTGAAATGCTTGCTGAACTTCATACTCTTCATCGGTGTTACCTACCGATCCTGATTCATCCGATGTATCTTCCTGTTGGATATGTTTCTTGGATAGCTTCAGAACTTTCTTGACTGCCTGGTCTTTTGCCTTCTGCTTAACCCGAGTCTCTTCTATACTAGTTTCAGTTTGTTTTGCCAGCATCTTGGTCATCATTTCTTTGAACATAACATACATTCGGGGATCGATGCCATCATCCGCTTGCTGACTCTGACTTCTGACTGATCGGAGTGAGTCCATTTCCTCTTCTGAAGCGATCGAGTATGCCACACCTTCTACTGATGCAGTTTTCTTTCCGGACCTTGTCTGAACCACTGAGTATCACGAATGCTCTTTTGAATGTTATTAATGCTCTCTCTGCAAGGCAGAACTGATGGTTAGGCTTCTAAAGGAAATTTGGTTCGAGGAAAATATTTGTTGAGAATTTTGGTAGACAATTGAAAGAGTATCCCATTACTAGGGATTGAGTCGTCGCTGGAATTACGACAATTGCGTTGTTATTTTTTTGCAAAATAAACAACTGGAAATATGCCTTGTTACCTAGGCGAGGTCGTCAAACCAAGATAAAGGAATTTTATTGAGGGGAAAAACATGATTTTATCAATAATACTCTTAACAGAGGGGAGGGGGACAAACAATTTTCCACCACTCTGGATAATCAGAGGACACTCGAGGACCAGGAAAAATAGTAAGATTGACAAAGGAATCCCATCCATGTCTGGCAGAATGGTATGCTTCGGACCACTGATCTGATACAAGGTTGAATTCTGGCAGAACCCCGGCTAGTGGACGAATCTCTACGTGCTTCTGCCTCTGAGAGAACTGCCTGACACACCGCTCTGGATGATAGTATGCGCAGAAGAAGAGGCCAAGTAGCCTGAATCGCTTGCCGTATGCATAAGTGTATCTAGGAGGTGATTTATGACGATCAAAGTAGTCCCATACGACCTCTTCCTCGTGAAGATTGTCGATCAAGAATCGGTATCGCGCAACTGGCAGAAGCTTTTTACCATTGTATCTGAAGGAACTGGCTCGAGCTGGCACATGCTGGAGGAACCAAGACTGCAAGGCATAGGTGCATCCTTCGACTAGGATCGACTCTCCGAGTGTGAAACGAGTCAACCCTCGGTACAGGAAGGCGAGTGCGGCCATGGCTATCGAGAGGCGGCTGGTCTGTCGACTTCCCCACCTCCTTAAAAGCTGAACTATTCTGATATCCATATAAATCCGTCCATCAGGGAAGAAAGCTAATCCCACCGTGTACAGAACCATCGCATGCTAAGTTCTTTCTCGAGCTGTTCTGGACAACGAGCTGACTTCTATGAATATCCCATACTGTCTGTAGATTTCGAGCAGATCCACATATTCGTTTCCATCCTCCTCTATCAATGGCCAAGACTTGCATCCTGTCATGCGAGCTAAGGCATCCTTAGGGTCCAGACCCTTAACATTAATCAGAAACTGTTTCTCCAATGGATCTCCAGACTGACCGGCTGGCTCGGGCAATCCCATGATCTCTGAAAATTCATCCATCAGTACTGTCATCTCGCCCCATGGGAACCAGAAGGTAGAAGTGCTCGGATTCCACCGCTCTGCTAGTGCATGAATCAAGTTGCCGTTGACTGTCTGCTTTCCCACTGCGGACGCCAGTTCCAATCCACACTCGTCCAGATGGTCCAGAAACATACGAGAGAAGTTCTTGAACCATGAATAATACCACCGGGGAAAGAAAGATCCGGTGCTGAGGACTCGATGTTCGGGAAGACTTTGTCGCACCTCGTAGGAGATGTGACCCTCGGGGAAGACTGAATCAAGCTGACTGGATGCCATCGGACTGAAAGACATGGAAATTGGAATAAGACTTGGAAAATACAGGAATTTTGAGGAAAATGCAGGCAGGATAAAAATAAAGCAGGAAATTCGAGATCCAGAAGACAGGAAAGATGGGAAATCACCTGGAGTTTTGAAGGAAATTAAGGGAAATTTGGAAAATCGTCCAGGGTTTGATGAAATATGAAGAGATAAATGGAAAATAAAGTATTTTGGAAAATCATCCAAGATTTAAAACATGGACAATACATGGACATAGATTGGGGAATTTTGAGAAAATCGTCCAGTATTTTTAGAAAATTGTGGAAAATATGGAAAATAAAAGGAGATGACTATAACATATTCAATCACATTCTGCACAAACAAGTATGCACAAACAGCATTCTCTAAAAGCTGACTCTAGATGCACAAATTTTGAAATGGCTGTAGGACGTTAATCCTAACTCTAAGGCTCAGATCATCTGTATCCAATCCAGTTATGCCTATATATTCAAGCCAAGGCTCAATGTACGTGGCATAAAATCAATTTCTCCGGTTCTAGGTTCAAGTTTTCCAACATCCTTGAGCACCTGCCGATATACGTTGGACTATGGCCCTTGGTACGTGGCAGGGGGGCTTTCACCCAAATAGGTGGCCCAGTTGTGAGGCTCTATCCCGAACTATGGTTCTGGAAGAGAGCCCAGCAACGTGAAGACCGGGACAATATAGGTGGGGTGATTTTTGAAAAACATGAGCACATGCAATCAAACAGAAGGCTCTAAGTCCTAAAGAGATAGAATTTTGAAATATTTGAAGAAGCAAACATTGTTTTCATATAATTCCTAAATTGAGGAGTGTTGTATTAGACCTAAGTCTATGTGAGCATGAATAATTCTCCTCAATATGGTCCTACCAAACCATACCTAGTCTATATGCATTCCATGTCAGCTGGGTTCAAGTCTAGGCTCCTAGGTTCACATGATATCATAAAGCAAAGCTGACATTCCATGGAAATCGATTTTGACAATTTGAACTAAGTAGAGCATTAGATTGATCAGGCGAAGACAGGTCCCATCACGGTCGCCAAACCTGTTATCATCGCAAAATTTTTACTTTTGCAAATCAAACTGACCTTTGAAAAAGATTTTTGAAAATAACTCACCTCCGTTTTTAAAATGCGGGAAAATTCCGTAGAATGGGACTCGCCTGTCGGTACAAGGTTCAACCGTTCCTGCCACCTTTAACAGGGGTGATTGAACCAAGGATCAATCTTATGCTCTACTCTATTCAGCTTGTCTAAATCATATTCTAATTTCTAAATGCACAAAGAATCAGGCATGTGCTATGAATTTTCAGAAAATGCACATTTGAAAACATGATGTTTGCTTTGAATGATTGAAATATTTAGAAAATGTAAATCTTGGAAATGATATCACATGAGAAATCGTGAAATGAGATTTGAAATATACTTCTGAGAGAAATAAAAATCGATTTTGAGGAATCCTTGACATTTGGTGAAAATCGATTCTGAGAGACTTGGTTTCTCTTAATTCAAACTTGGAAATTGAAATTCTAACTTAGAAAATTTGAATTTGGAACTTGGGAAATACTTGAAATATCCTTTGAAATTCAATGTCTTTGGGAAAATCGATTTTGCTATAAGACTTAGGAGATTTTGAGAAAATGAACTTCTTTGAATTGAGATTGGAATTGGAATTGGCAAATGCATGAAATGAATGAATATGATTTTGAGGAATTGAGAAATACTTTTTGTATTTTTGAGAAGTGCAATGCATTTTTGAAGTTAGCCTAAGAGTGTAGGCTGAATGTGGCTAATGTGAAGATCATAAATCTAAGTATCATTCATATTCTGACTATGGCCATAAATACAAATTCCACCAAGTTTATAAACTTCATAGAAGCTAGTGCATGTGCCATTCGTGTAGACCATGGTGAATTTGTAAAAATATGCATGAATCATCATCCATCACACATCAAAATTATAAAAATAAACTATATGCAATGCAACCTAAGCTAAGCAGGAAATGTAAATTCTTATTCCAAAGTTTAATTACATCACCATTGAAATTTAAATACATGAAAAATAAAGTCTTCAATGTACCTGCAAAACTAGAAAACTTGGTTAATGAATATATGTTGGCTTTTCTAGATTTATCCAACAATATCAGGAAATTGTTGGATTTTGCTAGATATAAGCCTCTTCCTTGATTCCCTTAAATAAAAATGATAAAGTATGAAATAAAATGGAATAAATATGAAAGAGAAGATATGGAATTTCGAAATTGGGGTCAAAATGACCAAAATACCCCTAATAACAAGACTATGGCCTTGAAATTAGGGTTTTTAGAAAGATATTTTGATAAAATGCAAATTTTGAAATTTGAATGAAATAAACTCAAACCAAATATGCTATGACATGATTAAAAATATGAAATTAGGGCTAGGGATTTCGAAATTTAGGTCAAATGACCAAATTGCCCCCGATAGCAAGACTATGGCCTTGAAATCAGGGTTTTTAGAAATAGATTTTTGGTAAAAACTTAGGTTTTATGCACTAAATGAAATCAAATGAGCATCAAATTAAACCTAAAGCATCCTAATATGATTATGAACATGATTAAACCCTAAAAACATATGCTTATGCACGAAAATACAATAATATCTCAAAAACTGTGATTTTAGCAGTGTTTTGGATCTTTCAGGAACCCGGTTTTGCAATTTGCTTAATTCAGCCATCAAATGGATTCCAAAATCCATAAAAATTGGTACCTGCACTTGTTATAACCCTAATGTCGAATTGGAATTATAAAAAATATTTTTTGACATTAAATTAATCCGAAAATTGCATTAAACCCTAAAAATATGCTATTTTTGACCTAATTCACCAATCAGTTTCAGTCCAAGACCTGAACCAGGGGTCAAATCTCCATGAAAATTTATGAAATTTTACAGAGACTAACTAGAAATAAAAACAGAGATTTACCAATTTACAGATCGTAAAAATCATCTCTGGTTAGGGAGAAACTCTTCCGGCAATCTGAGCTAAAATATATCACTCTTAACAGGGATTAAAACAGCTATTCCAGATTGAAAATACAGGAATAAATAGTAATCCTAAACAAAAATTTCTGAAATTTTAGTGGTGAACAGTATACAAAACAATAACAATACTCACTTTTTACAGATCTAAAATCGGATCTGTGGTTTGGGATTTATGACTAACACAAGTCTGATTAGGGTTTTGGTAAACCCTAACGAGCTTTAAATTTAAAAATAGATTCTCTAAAATGGGAAAAATACTAAACAGTGATCAAAAAATCCGAAAATTTCCCAGCAGACATATCTACTCAATGTGAATTCATATCATTTTACAGATCTAAAATCGGATATAAGATGAGAGAAATATTATCACAGCAAGTTACCTTCTTGATTTTAACCACGATTTTAAAGCTTTAAAAACCCAATTTGATGTCTGATTTTTTTGACAGGGTTCCCGAGATCCAAAACATCTGATTTTTCTACAGTAACTCAATAACTCATGCATGCACCACATATAAAAAAATCAGAAATAAACAATGAGTGCTTCCATTCGAAATAACATCATCTTTACTGTTCTAAACCTAGAACACACAGAAATTTAAGAAACTTGAAAAACCATGCATTAACTAATGTAAATAAATAAAATAAATCATAAAACAATAAATAAAACTTATTTCTATGCTATAAAACGTAAAACAAACATGAATAAACCATGAAAATAAAATAAAAACAGGGAATCAATGGCTGGAATTTGATATCACCTTTAAAACATAGATTTAACCCATTAAAAAGGGCAAATCATATATTTTATTGGTTATTAATGCAAAGAATCATATTAAAATCAATTCTAATGGATTAAAATCTCTGTAAATCACCCAAAACAGGGTTGGATCACCTTCTTGGATTGTTCTTGCTGATTCTTGATGGTTCTTGAGGTTGAATCCATGGTTTAATCCATGAAGATGATGGTACCAATAGCTAAATCATGTTTAAAACAATGAAAAACATTAAATAAAAACTAAAAATTAGAGAAAATAGTTACCTTGAGGTTGCTGCAATGGAGGAAGGGCTGGAGAGGAGAGAGAAGCTCCAAGAATCCAAAGGAAAGCCCATTGGAAAAATCGACCCCCCTATGGCCTCTATTTATAGAAAATTTTTTAGGTTTAAAAATTGACAATTTTGAAAATTTTGGACTCTAAAGGGGGGGGCGATTTTGGGGTGGAGTTACCTAACTACCCCTAGTCTAAATTATCCTAAATAATGCCTAATTAACCCCTAGCTAATCTTAAAAATCCCCCAAATGTGGTGCCACTTGGCATTTTCTCACATTGGGTTTTTAAAACACCTTTAAAAACCTTTAAAAATACTAGTTTTAAAAACTAACTTTCAAAATGAGTTTTTCAAAATGGTTTTGACTCTTCTAAACCTCTAACACTAACAAAGACATCAACTAACCCTAGTCTAGCCCTGACTGACTCGAATATGGCACCACCCCGAGTGGGCCCTACTTGAGTTTTTCAAAAAAAACGATTTTAAAACTTGAAATTGAAGGAGTTTTCAAAAGCTTTTCAAAAACAAACTTTGAAATTGAAATTTTTGAAATGATATAGGATCCTAACTGAATTAGAATTCCTCTGGATATGGTGCCAACTGAGTGGGCCCATATCGAGTTTTAGAAATTTTGAAATAAACACTAAAAATGGCTTTGAAAAAGGGTTAAAATTGACATTTGAAATTCAAGATTTTTGAAAATAGGGTCTCATGCGAACTGGAACTCCGAGTTTGAGTCCTGAACTCTTAGGACTCTGAGATTTTAGATTTTAAAAGCCAAATGAAAGAATTTTCAAAAGATTTTATCAAGAAATGATGAAATAAGTCAGAAAACACAGTCAGGGTTAGATTCCTAACTCGACCGAACTCTAAAATAGAATCCTGAACTAACTGGACTCTGTAAAATGACCTAAATTTCGAAAACAAACAAAAAAGATTAAAAATGGAAGTAAAACAGACTTCAAAACAGACTCCTGACCGGATCAGGTCTCTGAGACAGAGTCCTGATCGGACTGAAACTTTCAAAATTTTGAGAAATTTGATGAATAGAGGAATTCAGAAGCGACACCACCTCAATGGGTCTCATCTGTGAATTGAAATCGATTAAAATTTGAATTTGAAATGAATCCAGATTGTTTCCTTGAGAAAATATTTCGAAATATAAAGTCCTGGGGTTGGAAAATGACAGAGTATTGAATAAAGACCCAGGTTTTGAAATTGATTTTGAAATAAAAGCTTTAAAATTCAAATCTGGATTGAATGTTTTGAAATAGGAGTGCTGGATCTCGAAAATGAGATGCAATGCTATGCAATGACATGCAATGCTATGCAGAATACATGCAATGACGTGCAATGATCTGTAATGACTTATGAAATGGACAAACACTGGATGAGGGTGAAAATTTGGGGTGTTTACAATGTGCTCATGTTTTTCAAAAATCACCCCACCTATATTGTCCCGGTCTTCACGTTGCTGGGCTCTCTTCCAAAACAATAGTTCGGGACAGAGCCTCACAACTGGGTCACTTATTTGGGTGAAACCCCCCCTGCCACGTACCAAGGGCCATAGTCCAACGTATATCGGCAGGTGCTCAAGGATGTTGGAAAACTTGAACCTAGAACCGGAATAATTGATTTTATGCCACGTACATCGAGCCTTGGCTTGAGTATATAGGCATAACTGGATTGGATACAGTTGATCTGAACCTTAGAGTTAGGATTAAGGTCCTACAGCTATTTCAAAATTTGTGCATCTAGAGTCAGCTTTTAGAGAATGTTGTATGTGCATACTTGTTTATGCAGAATATGATTGAATGTGTTATTTCCTTTTTATTTTCCATATTTTCCCAATTTTCTAAAATACTGGACGATTTTCTCAAAATTCCCCAATCTATGTCCATGTACTGTCCATGTTTTAAACCTTGGACGATTTTCCAAATACTTCATTTTCCATTTACTTCCTTATATTTCATTAAACCCTGGACGATTTTCATGAAATTCCTCTATTTTCTTCAAAACTCCAGGTGATTTCTCATCTTTCCTGTCTTCTGGATCTCGAATTTCCTACTTTATTTTTATCCTGCCTGCATTTTCCTCAAATTTTCTGTATTTTCCCAAGTCTTATTCCAATTTTCCATGTTTTCTAGTCTGATGGCATCCAGTCAGCTTGATTCACTCTTCCCTGAGGGTCACATCTCCTACGAGGTGCGATAAAGTCTTCCCAAACATCGAGTCCTCAGCACCGGATCCTTCTTTCCCCGGTGGTACTATTTATGGTTCAAGAATTTCTTTCGTATGTTTCCAGACCACTTGGACGATTGTGGGTTAGAACTGGCGTCCGTAGTGGGAAAGCAGACAGTCAACGGCAACTTGATCCATGCACTAGCAGAACGGTGGAATCCAAGCACTTCTACCTTCTGGTTCCCGTGGGGCGAGATGACAGTACTGATGGATGAATTTTCAGAGATTATGGGATTGCCCGAGGCAGCCGGTCAGCCTGGAGATCCATTGAAGAAACAGTTTCTGATTAATGTTAAGGGTCTGGACCCTAAGGATGCCTTAGCTCGCATGACAGGACGCAAGTCTTGGCCATTGATCAAAGAAGATGGAAACAAATATGTGGACCTGCTCGAAATTTACAGACAGTATGGGACATTTGTGGAAGTCAGCTCGTTGTCCAGGACAGCTCGAGAGAGAATTCAGCATGTGATGGTTCTGTGCACGGTGGGATTAGCTTTCTTTCCCGACGGACAGAATTATATGGATATCAGAATAGTTCAGCTTCTAAGGAGATGGGGAAGTCGACAGACCAGCCGCCTCTCGATAGCCATGGCCGCACTCGCCTTTCTATACCGAGGGTTGACTCGTTTTGCACTCGGAGAGTCGATCCTAGTCGAAGGGTGCACCTATGCCTTGCAGTCTTGGTTCCTCCGGCATGTGCCCGCCCGAGCCAGTTCATTCAGATACAATGGAGAGAAGCTTCTTTCAGTTGCGCGATACCGATTCTTGATCGACAACCTTCAGGAGGAAGAAGTCGTATGGGACTACTTTGATCGTCAGGAATCACCTCCCAGATATACTTATGCATATGGCAAGCGATTCAGGCTACTTGGTCCCTTTTTCTGCGCATACCATCATCCGGAGCGGTGTGTCAGACAGTTCTCTCAAAGGCAGAAGCGCGTAGAGATTCGCCCACTAGCAGGGGTTCTGCCAGAATTCGACCTCACATCAGATCAGTGGTCCGGAGCATACCATTCTGCCAGACATGGCTGAGATTCCTTTGTTATTCTCACTATTTTTTCTGGTCCTCGAGTGTCCTCTGATTATCCGGAGTGGTGGAAAATTGTTTGTCCCCCTCCCCTCTGTCAAGTGTATTATTGATAAAATCATGTTTTTCCCCTCAATAAAATTCCTTTATTTTACATTTCACTTTGGTTTGACGACCTCGCCTAGGTAACAAGGCATATTTCCAGTTGCTTATTTTGCAAAGAATAGCAGCGCAATTGTCGTAACTCCAGCGACGACTCAATCCCTAGTGATGGGATATTATTTCAATTGTCTACCAAAATTCTCAATAAATATTTTCCTTCAACCAAACTTCCTTCAGAAGCCTAACCATCAGTTCTACCTTGCAGAGAGCATCAGCAATATCCAAGAGAACATTTGTGACACCTGATGGTTCATACAAGATCCGGAAAGAAAACCTCATCAATCGAAGGTGTCGCATACTCAGTAGCTTCAGAAGAAGAGATGGATTCCCCCGATCAGCTAAAAATTAGGGCCAGCAGGTTGAGGATGACATTGATCCTCAAATGTACGTCATGTTCAAGAAAATGATGACCAAGATGCTGGCAGAGCAAGCTGAGGCCAGTACTGAGCAAATTCAGACCAAACAGAAGGATAAGGGTCATGCCGTCAAGAATGTGAAGATCAGCAAAAAGCAGAGTCGTCACGAGGAAATATCTGATGAATCAGAATCAGCTGACGATGCTGACAAGGAATGTGAAAATAAACATGAATTCAAAAGGTTGACTCAGGGCCAGGGGTCGGCTTACAAATCCAAAAATCAGTCTGTTGATGACCCTACTCAGTCGCAACTAAAAGATATGATGAAAATGGTCAAAGATCTGCAGGCCCGCGTCAAGGGCAAGAAAGTCTTCATCAGCGAAGACTTCTATGATGGCTTGGATGGGGACGACAATCTAGATAATCTCTCCAGAAAATTTATCAAGTTTGATAGTTCTGGCGACCCTAAGGCTCACCTCGCCATGTTTTTCGCTGAATGTTCACGATTCAAGCGTGACAATCGGGCACTCTTCCTTTGCTTCCCTCGCAGTCTGGAGGGAACGGCAGCTAAATGGTACTCGAAGCACATCAACCCCATAGAGCTGAAAGAATTTGATAAGGTGGTGAATATGTTCATTGAGCGCTTTCTGTTCAATGCTGAGGCGCTCCCGACCCTCAGCCACCTCTGTGGCCTGAAACAGAGAGAAAATGAAAAGGCCCGAGATTTTATCCACCGCTGGAGGTCAGCTTGCAACAAGATGAGAGACCCCATATCAGAAGGGCATGCTTTGTCCTTGATTCTAAGCAATTTCTCGCAGCCTCTAAAAGGCCTCATCTCCACCGCACCATCCAGAACCTTTATAGAGTTAACAGAACGAGCCGAATAGCTCGAATTGAGTATGGAGAATGGTTTCTACGAAGGTTTCACTTTCACCAAGAACAATAGTCAGAATGAGTCGAAAAAGAAGACTCATTTCACTAATTCTGTCAGTAAGAAACGGAATCATCGCAAGGGGCAGAATAGAGACTTATGTTATGGGGCAAGAGGTTCAAACAAGAATGACCAGAAAGGAAAGTCGATCCCGCAATTCAGCAAGCCGCTTCAGCTAGAGCAGAGACCAAAACCCCAAGAGAAAGTGAAGCACGAAGGATGGAGCTATGAGAGGAAGTTCACTCCATTAGATCAATCACTCGAGACTGTGCTCGAGTACCTGTTGACCAAGGAGATGGTCAAATTGCCCAGGCTGGTCGATCCTTTCGCTCCTATGGGAAAATTCAAAGACCAATTCTGCAAGTTTCATCGAACAGTGGGGCACAACACTGAGAATTGCTTCGTTCTGAAGAACATTGTTCAGGACCTTATTGATAAAAATCTTCTGGTAGAAGGTGTGGAAGATGAAAATATAGATATTCTAAAAGAGCCATTTCCTCGTCATTCTACAGTAGTCATCACCGAACAGTCGTTTCAACCACAGGAGCGTATCAGGCCGTGCTCTGAAAATGATATGCAAGCTCAGCATCAAGTCCTGGTATTGCAACAGGCTGAGTCCAAGGCCCAGAAGATGGACCTTATTTCAGCTTTCGGCAAAATGAAAGTATCTGACAAGCCCGCTGGGGTATCTCCCGAGGTAGCCAGAAGTATGCCATGGCTCCCTAAGCATCTCATTAAGTCCACCCCAAAGAAAAGCGGGACATTCACTCTAAAGCCTATTACAGCATTATCCAATGTCTCAATTTTGGACTTAACCCAAGCTTCCGCTAAACATCAGCAAGTATTAAATAATCTATTGCAGAAAATCAAGGTGAAACCAAGCATAACTCCGGAAGACATGGCCCACATAGTCAATCAGGCCATGACTAATGCTCCAGTTACTTTCTCCGTTGAGGATCTCCCTAAACCTCATGTATTTCACAACAATGCCTTGTATGTTGTGGTTCGAACCAGAGGGATGACAGTTCCTCATGTGCTGATCGATGGAGGCAGCAGCCTCAATATATGTCCGGAAATGACCGCCAAAGCTTTGGGCATTAAAGAAGAAGAATACATTCCAGATCCAATCACCATTTATGGGTTCGACAATCATGGCCAAACAGTGAAAGGAAAAATCTTCCTAGAGATCTTCATTGACTACTCGGTCCATTCAATTCTCTTTCACGTGGTCAATGTGCCACCCACTTATAATCTGCTTCTCGGGAGACCATGGATCCACAACACAAAACGCAGTACCATCTACTCTGCATCAGTGCATCAAGTGGTCAAAAGGTGGTATGATCGCGACAGTCTTAGGCGAAGATCCGGAGCAGAGGCTAGCACAGCCCATGGTTCCCAGACCCTCTTTCACTACTGATATCCCTAGCATTAGGGGTATCGAAGAGGTCAGCTTTGAAGAGAATTCGGGAATAATACAGATAACAGAGCAACCCGATCATACGGTGGCTACGACCCGATGGGGAGGTCCACAGTTCTTCAAGATTGGGGGACGAATTAATTACAGCACACTTAAGGATCATCCTCTATTCTCCCAATTTATGAAAGCTAAAAAGGGATTTGATTTACTAGTGAAGCACGGCTACCAGCCTTTTCAAGGCCTAGGCAAAAATGAAGATGGTCGTCTTGAACCAGTGATTCCTCAGCATTGCCCTAAAAGGACCGGATTGGGCTTTAATGGCCGAAGATCTCAGAAAGGGACTGTTTTCATTAAGGGAACACATTAGAAGAATTTATTTGTCTTTCCTTTTCTATTCTTTTGTCGGGATGATATCCCATTTCATTCTCATCATTGTCATTTTGATTAATTCTATCTTTCAATAAAGTTGCCAGTTTCCTTTGTCTATCTTGGTGCCATTTGTCTCTTTACTTCTCAATATTAAATCTTCACAAAATTGAAATCATTTTGCTCTTTTATCTTTCCAATTATTTTCAATAAAAGCAATTTATTTCATGATGAGCAATTTCCCTAAATCAATTTATCCTCCAATTTTCAGAATGTCTTCCCGATCTATCAAGAAGCTCATCTTTAATCCAAAAGCCTGTTCGAAATCAACAATAATTCATCAGGTCAGAATAAGAACAGAATGTAGTCAGACTGCAAAGCAGTCAGAAGAATCCGCAGAGTTCGATTCAGCTCTTCAAGAACTGCCAGAATTTGCATCGGTTCAGAAGCAAGATGAGCCATCATCCTTAGTTCAAGATCCGACTCAGGACATCAATATCGGATCAGAAGATGATCCTAGAATTCTCAAGATTGGCAGTGGTTTGAGTCTAGGAGAGAAAGAAAGGCTCACTAATTTCCTCAAGCAGCATGAAGAAGTATTCGCATCGACTTATGAGGATATGCCAGGTTTAGATCCGAAATTGGTGGAGCATCGCCTCGTTCTGAAGCTTGAGGCGAAACCACTCAAGCAGAAGTTGAGAAAAATGGATCCTCGAATCGAGCAGCAGGTCAAGGAAGGACTTGAGGATCTGCTTGAAGCAGGATTCATTCGAGCAATTGATTACCCGGATTGGTTGGCAAATATCGTAGCAGTTCCTAAGAAGAATGATAAAGTTCGAATCTGTATCGACTTCCGTGATCTCAATAAAGCCACTCTGAAGGATGACTATCCGCTCCCAAACATTGATCTCCTAGTCGATAGCACAGCCGAGCATGCTATGTTTTCCTTTATGGACGGATACTCCGGATATAATCAAATCAAGTTGGCCGCTCGTGACCAATCCAAAACATCCTTTACCACGCCATGGGGCACTTTCTGTTACACGGTTATGCCTTTTGGGCTTAAGAATGCTGGAGCCACTTATCAGCGTGCTATGGCCGTTATTTTCCATGATCAGATGCACAAGACTATGGATGCATATGTCGATGATATTCTGGTGAAATCCAAAGAAGAGGAAAATCATATCGAAGCTCTTAATCAAGTCTTCAAGCGACTCATTCTTTACAAGCTAAGACTCAATCTACAAAAATGTGTCTTTGGAGTCGAATCAGGCAAGTTGCTAGGCTTCTTGGTCAGCAAGAAGGGGATAAAAATGGATCCCGCTAAGGCCAAAGCTATCATTGGCATGCCGCCCCCGACTAATCTCAAAGAATTGCGTAGCCTTCAAGGACGCATGCAATCAATTCGGCGATTCATTTCTAATTTGGCCATGAGATGTGATCCTTTCAATCATTTGCTCAGAAAAGGAGTGAGGTTCGAATGGGGACCAGAGTGTCAGCAGTCGTTCGAACGCATCAAGAAATATCTTCTCAATCCTCCTGTTTTAAAGCCGCCAGAATTAGGGAAACCCCTATTGCTATACATTTCAGTTAATCGAATTGCTTGCGGTGGATTCTTAGCGCAATACAAAGAAGGCAGCTTGATAGAACATGCCATTTACTATGTGAGCAAGACCTTTATTGATTACGAGAAGAAATACTCTCAGATAGAGAAGACGTGTTTAGCTCTGGTATGGATGTGTCAGAAATTGAGACATTATCTATTGGCGTCTGAAGTCAAGATTCTATCTAAATTAAATCCTCTCAAGTACGTTCTTGAACAACCATTTCTCAGCGGACGGATCGCCAAATGGCAAGTCCTATTAATGCAATACGACTTGGAATATGTCTCTCAGCAATCTATCAAAGGCCAAGCAATTGCAGACCAATTAGCGGATTTTCCTCTAGCAGAGGATGTTAAAGCTGAGGATGATTTCCCCGATGAGCGGATCTGCAATATTCAACAATCCCCAATTTGGAATTTATTCTTCGACGGTTCCAAGAATATGGCAGGCATAGGAATCGGAATTCTACTAATCACACCAGAGAAAGAGATGATTCTCTTTTCTCTCAAACTGGATTTTCAGTGCACTCACAATATGGCCGAGTATGAAGCCTTGATACAAGGTCTGAAAATTCTATAGGACTTCAATGTCAAAAGAGTGCATGCTTATGGCGACTCCTTGCTCGTCGTCAATCAAGTCCTAGTCGAATGACAAGTAAAAGATCATAAATTACTTCCTTACCAGAAGATTGTCTTAGCTCTTGCCAACAAATTCGAAGAATTCCAACTTTTTCATATCAAGAGAGATTTCAATCAAGTTGCAGACAGTTTAGCTAATCTGGGATCCATCATGTCTTTCAGGAGTGGAGAATCTTGTCGCTCATTTGAAATTGGCAGACTCGATCAACCCGCTTTCGTCCCAGTAGAGCAGATAAACCAGGCTGAGCAAAAGAAGAAGCCCTGGTATCATGATATCAAGAATTTCATTAAAACTGGCGAATTTCCTCCAGAATTATCAAAGAGAGAGCAGCGAGCAATTCAACGCATGTCTGCTCGATATTTTATTCATGCCGACGTCCTTTATCGTCGCGGATTCAGTTCTGAGTATTCCAGATGTTTGGACAAAGAAGAAGCCGAAGAAGTTGTGCAAGAAGCACATGAAGGCATTTGCGATGGTCATGTTGGCTATCAGACTCTCGTCAAACAAATCATCCGAGCAGGATATTATTGGAGAACTATGCAACAAGATTGCTATCGTTTTGTAAAGAAGTGCGTTCAATGTCAGATGCATGCGCCTTCCATTCATGCACCAGTGACATACTTGCAATCTGTCGTCTCGCCATGGCCATTTTCCATGTGGGTTTCGATGTTGTAGGCCCCATCACTCCTTCAGCCTCCAATGGTCATAAATATTTTCTTGCCGCAACAGAATATTTTACTAAATGGGTAGAAGCAGTCACTCTACGCACAGTAGAAGGTCGACACGTGGTTTCTTTCATCCATAAGAATATTCTTTGCCGTTTCGGTATACCGCATGATATTGTGTCGGATAATGGCAGTCATTTCAAGAATGAGAGAATGAGGACATTCTGCTCAAAATTCAGAATTCATCATCATTTTTCCGCTCCTTATTATCCTCAAGGGAATGGTCAGGCAGAGGTCACCAACAAGATTCTGATCCGAATCCTGGAGCGAACTTTAGAAACGGCCGTGACTGGCATGAAAAGATTCATGATGCATTATGGGCATACAGAACCACCATTCGAACTCCAACGAATGCTACTCCGTCAGAACTTGTCTACGGAACTGAAGTAGTACTACCTCTACATGTTCAGAAACCTGCTCTGAAATTTGCATCACTTCTAGAATTACCTCTTGATCTGTATCAGCAATAGCGACTGGTACAGCTTGATTTGCTTGATGAAAGAAGGCTCAGAGCAGCAGAGCATGCTCAATCCTATCGCCAGAGGATAGCCCGACAATATGCAAAATCTGTCATTGAGAGAAAATTTCGGGTCAATGATCTAGTGCTCAGATCAACAGCTTATCTCAGGCACCGCCCGGGTGGCAAATGGTCGCCAAATTGGGAAGGTCCTTATGTTGTCAAAGAGGCACTACCTCGCAATTCATATCGGCTCATCAATGCTGATGGAATAGACTTACCAGATCCCATCAATGCTCGACATTTGAAAAAATTCTATACTTGAACAATTTCCTATTCCTTGTAATTCTTCCAAATTTTCTTCAACAATGATCAAAATTCTTTTTCCCAGTTACACTGGGGCATTTTAAAATTTTGTTTTTATCTACAAATATCCTGTATGCAGGCAGGATAAACAAATCTCTCATTTCACGCACTTATGCATTCATGTGCATCAATTTGCATTCATTTGCATTCAATCACATTAATAACGATCTGGTCAGTATTGAGATTTCAACTATCAATCCCATCACAATTCCTAACGATTCCAGATTGAAAGACAATCACCAGAACTGAACCAAAATCCAGTATCCAAACTGGTACATTTTTAAACCGGTATGCATACCGGTATCCTTTCAAAATCAAGCACTCGCGTTAGTGTTCCACTGAATGGTCATGTCAGTCGACCTCTTGAGTTCAGTCTTCGTGCTGATCACTCATCCAATTCCCAAATTTCTAATTTCTAATTTCCAAATATCAATTTCCAAATTCCAAAATTCCAAATTTCTAATTTCTAATTTCCAATTTCCAATTTCCAAATATCAATTTCCAAATTCCAAAATTCTAATTTCCAATTTCCAAATATCAATTTCCAAATTCCAAAATTCTAATTTCCAATTTCCGAATATCAAATTCCAAACTTCCAATTTCTAATTTCAAATATCAAAATTCCAATTTCAAAAATTCAAAATTCAAAATTCCAAATTTCGACCTTTTGGTCTCTCAATACCAATTCCAAAAAATTTATCTTGCGAGAGACCCTTTGTATAGGGAGAGTTCGAGGGAGCTCGCTCTTTTCGCATGCTATCCAATTCGTTCACTTAGCCCCTTTTTAGGGAGAGTTTGAAGGGACTCGTGCCTTTGTGAACTGTTTGCAAAACAAAATTCCAATTTCATACAAGGAACCCTTAGGTCAGGGAGAGCTTCGACGGAAGTTCATTTTCCTTGTAACCATAATTTCAGACTAGGCCATTTCATGATGAATGACCCTCTTTTCAGGGAGAGTGTGATGAACTTGTTCCTTCATGACCAATTTACCAACCTCACCAATTCCGGCCCCCTTTCCATAAGAGAAGCCTAATATTAGGAAGTTTTGACGAAAGCTTAATTTCTCTTCGAAAGTTCGTTTTGCAAACACCTCCGCTTTAGGGAAGAGAGGAGTAATTCCCAAATTCTAATTTCTGAATCTTCTCCTTTGGGGAAAGGAGAAGAGAATTATGTCATGGATGTGTTGCGTCGTGCTTCAAATGCTCGCTTTCACAAAAGGATTTCAAGAAAATTTTGCCAATTTGTCATTAAATATTTGTTGATTTCAAAAATCTTTATTGCACAAAATTACTACTTCAGAATACCTCCACTATTACTTCCGAAAGGGCAATGCTTTCGCGAAAAAGGATTCAAAATTCAAAATCTTTCTATTGGCCAACCAAAAGGATGAAGAATAAATCCGCAATATGGCCAGCAAAGAGAATTCAATGTTGTTGCAAAGCCATGAGTGATCGATATTGATCGCAGTCAATGACACATTTTTAAAGACCATTCTTGAAGAATAAAGCAGTCGAAATATCCTGGGTGATACAGAAAAATCCACTCAATTTTCATATCTCCTCAATCACCTAAGCTGCAATTAAATATCTGCAAAAGGGATCTCTCAATTGTCGTCAAGATAAAGGCGAATTAAGCGAGTCGATCCCCGGGGCCAAAGAAGATTTGGATCATCTCCAAGATGACGGAGTTTGTGACGGATCCTTCCAGGAAAAGTTCAGATCACCGTCGAGATGAAGGCGAGTGTGATGAGCCTACCGACAAACCCTAAAAGGTATTTAATTTCTGCTATCATCAAGAGATTTCCTACCAAAAAGCCAATAACTATCAAAATAATCCCTGAGAGAAAAGAAGGATCAGAACATCTCTGAGATGAAGGAGTTTGTGACGTACCCTTCCAAAAAAAAAAGAGAGAGACAAGTTAGGACATCTCCAAAATGAAGGATGATGTAATTTCCGAAAAATCCAAGAGAGCTCCAATTCTGTCAAAAAGAGTGTAGAAAGATCATCATGAGAAAAGAATCCCAGGATATCAGACTGCCGAATCTATCAAGAATCTTCTTTAATTTTGTGAAATTCTTTTATCAATATTCTTTCACCAATAGCTCTCGCAATATCAAGAATACTTTCTTTTCTGTCCATATCAAGGGAATTGATAGCTTCCTTGAAAGAAAGTCAATCGCAAGCAATTTGAATTCGAATCTTGATTCTATGAAGTTAAGCCCAGTCGGAGGTAATACTTCAGGTAGAAAAAAGGGAATACTTTCAAAACAAAGTGCATCATTTTCAATTATTTTGAATCAACAACAATTTTCAACATTTTGACAATATTTTCTAGCTATCCTGGCATGAAGCGAGAGCTTGAGGTTCATCTTTGGTGCATCCTGACACCATCCCTTTTAGGACTTGATTACGGGAGTTTTCAAGATTCCTTCCCTTCTTTGGTATAATCTGAGCGCATGGGCTCTTAGATTTGCACACTTCCCTGTGTCCCCACTGTCCCACCATAAACAGTCCAATTTCGGCTTGAGGTTAAGCCACCAATTCCAGCAAAAGGCAAATTCAAAAGTTAATTAGTCTCAGCAATGAGACGCCCAAAATCAATCCCTTTTCAAGCTTTAGGGACCCCAATTTCCTTCCTTTTGCAAAACCCCTATCAGATTCATTGTGCGGAAATCCGAAGGTTCCATCACGGTCTCTTCTTTCGAGGATTCCGTCCATTTTCTGCCCAATCAGGTCAAGGGTACAAACCTGAGCCTCACGTGATGAGGTATTTCATTGCCCAATCAGGTCAAGGGTACAAACCTGAGTCTCACGTGATGAGGTATTTCATTTCCCAATCAAGTTAAAGGTTAAGCCTGAGCTTCGTTCCATACGAGGTATTTTTCGTCCCATCCAGGTTAAGGGCAAAACCTGAATCTCACTTCTTTTGAAATAAAATTTTCTCCTTATTCTCCATTTCATATCTACCATCATCACTTGAACTAATTCTTTCATACCCAGTCAGATTCATCTAACTGGGGCATTTTTATAATCCAAATTTGATGTGTTTTCTTTGCCACTAAGCTCGGCTTCTAACCGGCTTAGTAGCAAAGAGGGGCATCTGTAAACACCCCAAATTTTCACCCTCATCCAGTGTTTGTCCATTTCATGTGTCATTGCATATCATTGCATGTATTCTGCATATCATTCCATCGCATTGCATAGCATTGCATGTCATTGCATTTCATTTTCGAGATCCAGCACTCCTATTTCAAAACATTCAATCCAGATTTGAATTTTAAAGCTTTTATTTCAAAATCAATTTTAAAACCTGGGTTTTTATTCAATACTCTGTTATTTTCCAACCCCAGGACTTTATATTTCGAAATATTTTCTCAAGGAAACAATCTGGATTCACTTCAAATTCAAATTTTAATCAATTTCAATTCACAGATGAAACCCATTGAGGTGGTGTCGCTTCTGAATTCCTCTATTCATCAAATTTCTCAAAGTTTTGAAAGTTTCAGTCCGATCAGGACTTTGTCCCAGAGTCCTAATCCAGTCAGGAGTCTGTTTTGAAATCTGTTTTACTTCCATTTTTAGTCTTTTTTGCTTATTGTAAAAATTTAGGTCATTTTACAGAGTCTAGTTAGTTCAAAACTCTATTTTAGAGTTCGGTCGAGTTAGGAGTCTAACCCTGACTGTGTTTTCTGACTTATTTCATCATTTCTTGGTAAAATCTTTCAAAAATTTTTACATTTGAATTCTAAAATTTAAAATCTCAGAGTCCTAAGAGTTCAGGACTCTAACTCGGAGTTCCAGTTCGCTTGAGACCCTATTTTCAAAGATCTTGAATTTCAAATGTCGATTTTAACCCTTTTTCAAAGCCATTTTCAGTGTTTATTTCAAAAATTTTCAAAATTCGATGTGGGCCCACTCAGTTGGCACCAAATCCAGAGGAGTTCTAACCTAGTTAGGACCCTATGCCATTTCAAAAATTATAACTTTGAAGTTTGTCTTTGAAAATCCTTTTGAAAACTCCTTTAATTTCAAGTTTTAAAATCGCTTTTTGAAAAACTCAAGTAGGGCCCACTCGGGGTGGTGCCATATTCGAGTTAGTCAGGGCTAGACTAAGGTTAGTTGATGTCTTGGTTAGTGTTAGAGGTTTAGAAGAGTCAAAACCATTTTGAAAAACTCATTTTTGAAAGTTAGTTTTTAAAACTAGTGTTTTTAAAGGTTTTTAAAGGTGTTTTAAAAAGCCAAATGTAGAAAATGCCAAGTGGCATTACATTTGGGGATTTTTTAGGAAAGTCTAAGGGTTAATTAGGCAGTAGTTTAGATAATTTAGGCTAGGGGTAGTTAGGTCTTTCCACCCAAAAATCACCCCCCCTTGTAAGAGTCCAAAAAATTCAAAATTCCCAATTTTTAAACCTAAAAAAATTCTATAAATAGTCTCCATAGGGGGGTCGATTTTTCCAACTTCCTCTCCTTGGGATTCTTGGAGATTCTCTCTCCTCTCCAGCCCTTCCTCCATTGCAGCCACCTCAAGGTAATTATTTTGTTTAATTTTTAGCTTTTATTTCATATTTTTAATAGTTTTAAATCAATTTTAGCCATTAATACCTCCTATTTCATGGATTCAACCATGGTTTCACCTCAAGAACCATCAAGAATCAGCAAGAACGATCCAATAAGGTGATTTAACCCTGTTTTGGGTGATTTACAGGGATTTTAATCCATTAGAATTGATTTTAATATGATTCTTTACATTATTAACCAATAAAATATGTGATTTACCCTTTTAATGGGTTAAATCTATGTTTTAAAGGTGATATCAAATTCCAGCCATTGATTCCCTGTTTTTATTTTATTTTCATGGTTTATTCATGTTTTTTTTACGTTCTATAGCATAGAAATAATTTTTATTTACTGTTTTATGGTTTATTTTATTGATTTACATTAGTTAATGCATGGTTTTCCAAGTTTCTTAAATTTCTGTGTGTTTTAGGTTTAGAACAGTAAAGATAATGTTATTTCGGATTGAAGTACTCATTGTTTATTACTAATTTTTTTATATGTGATGCATGCATGAGGTATTGAGTTACATTAGAAAAATCAGAGGTTTTGGATCTCGGGAACCCTGTCAAAAAAATCAGACATCAAATCGGGGTTTTAAAGCTTTAAAATCGTGGTTAAAATCAAGAAGGTAACTTGCTGTTATGATATTTCTCTTATCTTATATCCGATTTTAGATCTGTAAAATGCTATGGATTAACATTGAGTAGATCTGTCTTCTGTGAAATTTTCGGATTTTTTAATTACTGATTAGTATTTTTCCCATTTTAGAGAATCTGTTTTTAAATTTAAAACTCATTAGGGCTTACCAAAACCCTAATCAGACTTGTGTTAGTCATAAATCCCAAACCACAGATCCGATTTATGATCTGTAAAAAGTGACTATTGCTATTTTTTTGTCTACTGTTTACTATTAAAATTTCAGAGATTTTTGTTTAGGTTTGCTATTTATGTTTGTATTTTCAATCTGAAACAGCTATTTTAATCCTTGTTAAAAGTGATATATTTTAGCCCAGATTGCCGGAAAAGTTTCTCCCTAACCGGAGATGATTTTTCCGATCTGTAAATTGGGAAATATCTGTTTTTTTTCTTAGTTAGTCTATGTAAAATTTCATAAATTTTCATGGATATTTGACCCCTGGTTCGGGTCTTGGACTGAGACTGGTTGGTGAACTAGGTCAAAAATAGCATATTTTTAGGGTTTAATGCAATTTTCGGATTAATTTAATGTCAAAAAATTATTTTTATAATTTCAATTCGACATTAGGGTTATAACAAGTGCAAGTACCGAATTTGATGAATTTTGGAATCCATTTGAAGTCTGAATTAATAAAATTGCAAAATAGGGTACCCGAAGAATTTCCAAAAACACTGTTAAAATCATATTTTTTGTGATATTATTGGATTTTCGTGCATAAGCATATATTTTTAGGGTTTAATCATGTACATAAGCATATTAGGATGCTTTAGGTTTAATTTGATGCTCATTTGATTTCATTTAGTGCATAAAACCTAAGTTTTTACCAAAATATTTTCTAAAAACCCTGATTTCAAGGCCATAGTCTTGCTATCGGGGGCAATTTGGTC
Source organism: Nuphar pumila (assembly GCF_984573655.1). Lineage (NCBI taxonomy): Eukaryota > Viridiplantae > Streptophyta > Magnoliopsida > Nymphaeales > Nymphaeaceae > Nuphar > Nuphar pumila. Next base: position 48,500,262 of record NC_143265.1, on the reverse strand, counting down.
ATTTGACATCGATTTTGAAATCTTTAACCCTAATCATAGCATATTTGGTTTGATATATTTTTATTTGAACTTCAAAACTTGTATTTTATCAAATATCTTTCTAAAAACCCTAATTTCAAGGCCATAGTCTTGTTATTAGGGGTATTTTGGTCATTTTGACCCCAATTTCGAAATTTCATATCTTCTCTTTCATATTTATTCAATTTTATTTCATATTTTATCAATTTTGATTTAAGGGAATCATGGCAAAAAGGCTTATATCTAGCAAAATCCAACAATTTCCTGATATTGTTGGATAAATCTAGAAAAGCCAACATATATTCACTAACAAGTTTTCTAGTTTTGCAGGTACATTGAAGACTTTATTTTTCATGTATATAAATTTCAATAGTGATGTAATTTGTAATTAAACTTTGGAATAAGAATTTACATTTCCTGCTTAGCTTAGGTTGCATTGCATATAGTCTATTTTTTTAAATAATGTTAATGTGTGATGGATGATGATTCATGCATATTCAAACTCACTATGGTCTACACGAATGGCACATACACTAGCTTTTATGAAGTTTATAAACTTGGTGGAATTTGTATTTATGGTCATAGTCAGAATACGAATGATACCCAGATTTATGATCTTCACCTTAGCCACATTCAGCCTACACTCTTAGGCTAACTTCAAAATGCACTGCATTTCTCAAAATACAAAAAAGTATTTCTCAAATCCTCAAATTCATATTCATTCATTTCATGCATTTGCCCACTTCAATTCAAAATCCGTCAAGGAAATTGAATTCCTCAAAATCTCTTAAGTCTTATAACAAAATCAATTTTCCCAAAAGCATTGAATTTCAAAGAATATTTCAAGTATTTTCCAAGTTCCAAATTCAAATTTTCTAAGTTAGAATTTCAATTTCAAAGTTTGAATTCAAAGAAATCAAGTTTTTCAAAGTTATTTCATATCTCTCAAAATCAATTTTCACAAAATCCTTACATTTCTTCAGAAATTGATTTTTACTTCTCTCAGAAGTACATTTCAAATCCCATTTCACGATTTTTCATGTGATATCATTTCCAAGATTTATATTTTCTAAATATTTCAATCATTCAAAGCAAACATCATGTGCATTTTCTGAAAATTCATAGCACATGCCTGATTCTATGTGCATTTAGAAATTAGAATATGATTTAGACAAGTTGAATAGAGTAGAGCATAAGATTGATCCTTGGTTCAATTACCCCTGTTAAAGGTGGCAAGAACGGTTGAACCTCGTACCGACAGGCGAGTCCCATTCTACGAAATTTTCCCGCATTTTAAAAACGGAGGCGAGTTATTTTCAAAATCTTTTCAAAGGTCAGTTTGACTTGCAAAAGTAAAATTTTGCGATGATAACACACATGCATCCATGATTTTGTGCATCTGATCATGAAAAATGATGGCCATAGCACACTGATGAGTAGCTCCAGCATTTTTAAGGCCAAATGGCATGACTGTATAACAAAAAGTGCCCCAAGGAGTAGTAAAAGATGTCTTAGACTGATCACGAGCGGACAACTTGATCTGATTATATCCAGAATATCCATCCATAAAAGAGAACGTGGTGTGACCCGCCGTGCTATCGATCAAAAGATCAATATTAGGAAGTGGATAATCATCCTTAGGAGTCGCTTTATTGAGATCTCTAAAGTCGATGCTGATTTGAACTTTGCCATTTTTCTTGGGAACAACGACAATATTTGCTAGCCAGTCTGGGTAGTCAATGGTTCGAATGAACTCTGCTTTGAGTAGGTCTTCCAGACCTTCTTTAACTTGTTGTTCCACTCGGGGATCCATTTTTCTTAGCTTCTGCTTAACTGGCTTGACATCTGGTTTCAGAATGAGGCGATGCTCAACCAATTTGGTATCCAGACCTGGCATATCCTCATACGTCCATGCAAACACTTCTTCATGCTCTTTGAGAAAATTAGTGAGCCTTTCTTTCTCTTCCGGGCTCAAACTGCTGCCAATTTTGAGAATTTTGGGATCGTCTTCTGATCCAATATTGATATCCTCAGTCGGATCTTGAACTAAGGATGATGGCTCATCTTGTTTCTGAATTGCTGCAAATTCTGGTAATTCTTGAAGAGCTGAATCAAATTCTGCTTGTTCTTCTGACTGCTTTGTAGTCTGACTGCATTCTGCTCTTATTTTGACTTGCTGAATCATTGTTGGCTTCGAAAAAGCATCTGGATTAAGAACGAGCTTCTTGATAGATCGGGAAGACATTCTGAAAATTGGAGAATAAATCAATTCAGAAAAATTGCCCATCATAAAACAAATTGCTTTTGTTGAGAAAATAATTTGAAAGATAAAAGAGCAAAATAATGGCAAATTTTCAAAGATTTGATAATGAGAAGTAAAGAGACAAATGGCATCCAGACAGACAAAGGAAACTTGCAACTTTATTGAAAGATTGAATTGATGACAATGATTGAAATGAAACAGGATATCATCCCAAATGTGAAACAAAAGAATAGAAATGAAAAGACGAACAGATGCCCTCAGTGCGTTCCTTTGACAAAGATAGTGCCCTTCTGAGATCTTTTGCCATTGAAGCCCAATCCGGCCCTCTGAGGATAGTGCAGAGGAATTACTAGCTCGAGACGACTATCTTCATTTTTGCCTAGGCCTTGAAAAGGCTGATAAACATGATTCACCAACAGATCAAATCCCTTTTTGGCCTTCATGAATTGAGAGAATAGAGGATGATCTTTGAATGTGCTGTAATCAATTCGTCCTCCAATTTTGAAAAATTGTGGGCCTCTCCATCGAGTCATAGCCATTGTATGTGTTGGTTGTTCTGCCGTCTGCAGTATTCCCGAATTTTCTTCAAAGCTGACCTCATCAATGCCTCTAATGCTAGGGATATCAGTAGTGAAAGTGGGCCTAGGAAGCATGGGTTGTGCAAGCCTCTGCTCCGGATCCTCGCCCAAGACTGTTGTGATCATTCCATCTTTTGACCACTTGACACACTAATGCAGAGTAGATGGCACTGCGTTCGTGTTGTGAATCCACGGTCGTCCCAACAACAGATTATACGTTGACGACACATTGACCACATGAAAGAGGACAGAGTAGACTGAATAGTCAATGAAAATCTCCAAGAAGATTTTTCCTTTAGCTGTCTGGCCATGATTATCGAACCCGTAGATGGTGATCAGGTCCGGGATGTATTCTTCTTCTTTGATGCCCAAAGCTTTGGCTGTCATTTTCGGGCATATGTTGAGGTTGCTGCCTCCATCTATCAACACATGAGGAACAATCATTCCTCTGGCTCGAATCACAACATACAAAGCGTTGTTGTGAAACACATGCGGCTTGGGAAGATCTTCATCTAAGAAAGTGATCAGAGCATTTGTCAAGGCCTGATTGACTATCTGGACCATGTCTTCAGGAGTTATGCTCGGTTTCACTTTGATTTTCCGCAATAGATCATCCAACACTTGCTGGTGCTTTGCGGAAGCTTGGGCCAAATCCAAGATTGAGACATTGGATAATGCAGTTATCGGCTTTGGTGCGGATGTCTTACTTTTCTCTAGGGCGGGCTTAATGAAGTGCTTGGGGAGCCATGGCATTCTTTTAGCCACCATCGGAGATACCCCAACGGGTTTGTCAGATACTTTCATTTTGTCGAAGGCGAAAATAAGGTCTATTTTCTGAACTCTAGACTGAGCCTGCTGCAGCACAAGGACCTGATGTTGAGCTTGCATATCTTTTTTAGAGCATGGCCTGATATGCTCCTGCGGCTGAAAAGGCTGTTCAGAAATGACCGCTGTAGAATGATGGGGAAAGGGTTTCTTCAGAATATCCATATTTTCATCTTCAGCACCCTCTACCAGAAGATTCTTGTCGATGAGATCCTGAACGATATTTTTGAGAACAAAGCAATTCTCAGTATTATGTCCCATCGTTCTATGAAATTTATAAAATTGATCTTTGAATTTTCCCATGGGAACGAGGATCAGCCAGCCTAGGCAGTTTGACCATCTCCTTGGTCAACATATACTAGAGCACAGTCTCGAGTGATTGGTCTAGTGGAGTGAATTTTCTGTCATAACTCCACCCTTCATGCTTTACTTTTTCTTGGGGCTTCGGTCCCTATTCTAATTGAAGTGGCTTATTGTATTGAGGCACTGACTTGTCTTTCTGATCGTTCTTGTTGGAACTTCCTGCGCCATAACAGAAATATCTGTTTTGCCCCTTACGGTGGTTTCAATTATTATTCCTGATAGAATGAGTGAAATGAGTCTTCTTCTTCTGCTTATTTTGGCCGCTATTCTTGGTGAAAGTGAAGCCTTCGTAGAAACCATTCTCCATGCTCAACTCGAGCCATTCGGCTCGCTTTGTCAACTCAATGAATGTCCTTAATGGTGCAGTAGAGATGAGACCTCTTAGAGGCTGTGAGAAGTTACTCAGAACTAGGGACAGAGCATGTCCCTCTGATATGGGGTCCATCATCTTGTTGCAAGCTGACCTCCAGCGATGAATGAAATCTCTGGCCTTTTCATTTTCTCTTTGCTTGAGGACACAGAGCTGACTAAGGGTGGGAAGTGCCTCGGCATTGAAGAGGAATCGCTCGATGAACATGTTCACCACTTTGTCAAATTCTTTCAGCTCGATAGGGTTGACATGTTTTGAATACCATTTTGCTGTTGTTCCCTCTAGACTGCGAGGGAAACAAAAGAAAAGAGCCTGGTTGTCTCACTTGAATTTGGAACATTCAGCAAAGAACATGGCGAGATGAGCCTTAGAATCGCTAAAACCATCGAATTTGATAAACTTTCTGGGGAGATTCTCGAGATTGTCGTCCCCATCCAAACCATCATAAAAGTCTTTGTTGGTGAAGACTTTCTTGCCCTTGTCGCGGGCCTGCAGGTCTCGAAGCATTTTGACCACATCTTTAAATTGCGGCTGATCAGAGTCATTGACGGACTGCTCTTTGAGTTTGTGGGCTGACCTCTGCCCCTTGGTAGATTTGCGGAATGCCTAATGGGTCTCAAACTCTTCATCTGAATCCTCTGTTGATCTCTCTTCATTAGTCGTTTCTACATAAGGTATTTTAAAAAATTGCCTGATATTTTGGAAAAATTGGGAAAAGTATGGAAAAATAAGATGAAAATGAATATCATACATTCAATCACAAACAATTATGCACACACAACAATCCCTAGGAAGCTGACTCTAAATGCATTGATTTTGAAAGAGCTTTAGGATCCTAATCCTGACTCTAGGCTCAGATCAACTGTGTCCAATCATGCTATGCCGATATACTCGAGCCGAGCCTCGATGTATGTGGCATAAAACTCATCTTCGGTTCTAGGCTTGTGTTTTCCCAACATCCTTGAGCACCTGCCGATATATGTTAGACTATGCCCTTGGTACGTGGCAGGGGGGCGTTAGCCCAAATAAGTGGCCCAGTTTTGAGGCTCTGTCCTGAACTATGGTTCTAGAAGAGAGCCCAACAACATGAAGACCGGGTAGACATAGGTGGGTGGTTTTTGAAAAATGATCATATGCACACAAACATAGGGCTCTAAAACCTAAAGCGATAGAGTTTTGAATTTTTTTGAAGAAGCAAGCATTGTTTTCATACAAATCCTAAATTGAGGAGTGTTGTATTTTAGACCTAAGTCTAAGTGAGCATGAATAGTTCTCCTCAATTGGTCCTACCAAACCATGCCTAGTCTACATGCAATCCATGTTAGTTGGGTTCAAGTCTAGGCTCCTAGGTTCACATGATATCAGAAATTAAAGCTGACATTCCATAGAATATAATTTGGATAATTGAGCTAAGTTAAAGCACATAATTGAACAGGCGAAGACAGGTCCCATCTCGGTCGCCAAACCTGTTATCATCGCAAAAAATTTTCCCCTCCCTTGCGAGAGAGAAACGAATTTTGCGAGTCAAACTCGACCAAAGTTTTGAAAATGAACTCGCCTCCGTTTTAAAAATTTGCGGGAAAATCCCGTGGAATGGGATCCGCCTGTCGGTACAAGGTTCAACCGTTCCTGACGCCTTTACCAGGGGTAATTGAACCAAGGATCAATTGTGTGCTCTAACTTGACTCAAATATCTAAATTATGCTCTATTTTTCCTAGAATGCACAAAGAATCAGGCTTGTGCTATGAAATTCTGAAAAGATGCAAGTTTGAGAAACATGATGTTTGCTTTGGAAAATTGAAATACGCTGGAAAAATGATTGGAAAAGTGCTTGAAATTAGAATTCCTGGGAAAATCATTGAATTTCATTGGAAATTAGAAAGTGGATTGGAAAATAAATTGTCAAGAAAACTTGAGTCTTGGGAAAATCGGTTTTTGAGATTTGGAATTTTCTTTTCTGCGAAAATGGATTGGAGAATTCTGAGAAAATCTAAGAAATTTATTAGAAAAGGATTTTTGAAATGGAAAACAGATTCTCAGAAAAACGGGAATTCTGAGAAAATCGATTTTTGAAAACTTGGGATTTTGAAATTTGAGCATTTTAAAACATTGGAAAATCTTGATTTGGACTTGGGAAATGCTTTGAAATGTCATTTGAAAACTTAGGATTCTGAGAAAATGAGATCCTGAGAAAGACTTGAAAATTCTTGAGAAAACTGAATTTTCTGAAATTAAAGTTGGAAAATGAGTTTGAAAACAATGCAATTTGAATAATATGAATGAATGAATATGAATTTGAAAGAGAATTTCAATTGAGGAATTGAGAAATCCTTTTAAAGTTTTAAAAAATGCAGTGCATTTTTGAAGTTAGCTTAAGAGTGTAGGCTGAATGTGGCTAATATGAATATCATAAATCTTGGTTTTCTTCGTATTCTGACTATAATAAAAAATATGAATCCCACCGAGTTTATAAACTCCATAAGAGCTTATGCACGTGCCATTCGTGTCAACCATAGTGAATTTGAAATTAGTATGCATGAATCATACATCAAATATTGAAATTTGCATAAATTAAACTATATGCAATGCAGCCCTATTCTAAGCAGAAAAGTAACTCTTATTCCAAATATTACATTGATTTTTACATTGAATTAAATAAAATAAAGAAATAAAATGGCTAAGTATTCTTCTTGAACATTCATGCAAAACTGGAAAACAAGGTTAGCACAAAAATGTAGGTTTATCTGAATTTATCCGAAAATATGAGAAATTATCAGATATTATTCAGATATAAACCCAAAGCCATACCCCCTTTGATATAAACATGAGAAATAATGAATAAATTTTGAAAATAAACTTGAAAATTCGAAATTGGGGTCAAAATGACCAATATATCGCTGATGACCTTGAAATTAGGGTTTTTTGAAAGAAAATTTGTAAATTTTGGAATTTTGAAAATCAAATGAAATAAATCAAATACAATATGATAAAATATGATGATATGCATGAAAAATTATGAAATTGGAATTTGAAATTTCGAAATTTAGGTGAAAATGACCAAAATACCCCCTATAACAAGACTGGCCTTGAAACCAGGGTCTTCTGAAATAAATTTTGCAAAAATGGAAAATGTGAAATGCAAATGACATTGAAATTAACCCTAATATAATTATACATGCTAAATTACATGAATAAAACCCTAAAATGGCGAAAATATCATAAAATATCAAATTTAACCTGATTTTTGCCTGATTTTCGCTTCTAAATTTAAAGATAAACTAACACATGGAGCAAATCAACTTGGAATTAAGCAAAATTTGGCATGGACAACTAAAATAACCCTAAAAACATAATGGAGTTCGAAAATCTAAATTTTTTGTATTTGTAAATATAGAAATTCAAATCAAAACCTTAAATTTTGTGATTTTTGCCTAAAATATTGATTCTAAAGGGGATTTTGGATATCAAATTTCCATAAAAATTTCCCAAATTTTATGGGGTAATATAGGACAGTAAGGCAAATATTTTGTCCTTTTACACTTTCTGGTTTTGACCTATGGTCTGAGCTGTGCCACTCCGGCAAGTCAGATCGAAATTCGGCGACTCTAGGATTTAAGGGAAACAGACAGGTTTTGGTAGAAAATGTGGGAAAAATAGTAAACAGATGGGAAAAAGTTGAAATTATGAGAAAATGTCCCTGAAAAATAGGAGAAAATTTGACATTTTGACACCATTGGGTTTTGGGTTACGGTTTGGAAAAGGGCACACTGTTATCAGAGACTCGAATCTCTGAAATTTTGGGATATTGAAATCTGTTAGACAGAAAATAAAATTTTGGAAAAATAATGAAACAGCTCCAAAAATCACCAAATTTTGGAAAATGACAGAAAACCATGTTAGAAACAACGTTTGTGTTGAAAGTTTTTGCATACAGGCTACGTATTGAACGTAATCGATGCATTAGTGTCTGTCTATACCCTGACAAAGGAAAATCGAGATTTTCCCAGGGGTCTGGGAAATATGATTTTTGAAAGAGGTCAAAACTACTTGGAAAAATCTCAAAGTTTCTAGATCTTTAGTAAATTCAATCATGAATCCACTGTGATTTTTGAAGGACGATTTGAACCTTCTACAGGGGTGATTCCAAAGATTCTTGTCTGCTAAAGCATAAATTAGAAATTCAGAGAGACAGAAAACCCGATGTAGGGTTTGATTTTCTAAATGAAGTTACAAAACCCGATTAGATTTGGGTTTTTTTCAGGAGATCAAAAACACAGATATAATAGCCATACAATTTACAAAATTTATTGATGAATAAATTTACGTGAAATAGTGCATGGATTTCATACCAAAATGACAATTTAAACATTCTAAGTTAAGTAGTAATGAAATCTATATGGCATGAATGAAATGGCTAATAAACTGAAAATTTTCATAAAATATAAGACTAAACGAAATTCCATGAGGGACATGATTCATTTTCTTGATGTTGGCTTATGAAACAAAAGATTCAATCTATCGATTAGATGAATCTTTCTTTATCTTAGCCCATATACATGTAGTATGTTTTTTTCTTACTTCCTAACACTTATAATCATGAAAGAATCTCCCACATCATTATAGACTCTTTTTTTTTTTGAAATAACTGCCCAGCATTCACATGAACATAGCCTTTTAACATTCTCTTTCAATCACCCGATATTAGCAAAATTTGATGAAAGCTTTAATAACACAAGAATGGATCTTACCTTGGTACCTTGGTGAAATGAGTAGTGGTTGTGGTGACGATGGAAGGAAGGTTGTAGATCTGCTACACTTGTTTGAGGGAAGTTGAAGGTAAAGGGGCTGCAATGATGTGGCGTAGGAGGAGGCTCGATTGGAGCGTCACTAAGGCTTCAATTAGTGATGAAGGTTGGAGCAAGTAGGGAAGCAGCTGGGCGTCCCTTGGAAGAAGTGGCTGCAGTGTTGAAGTGGATGGCGTCTTTGGAAGACGTGGCTGCATTGTTGAAGTGGATGGCGTCTTTGGAAGAGGTGGCTGCAGTGTTGAAGTGGCTGGCTGCTGAAGCTAAGAGGTGGAATTTCTGCAGCAAACTGGAAGGAGATGGACGGTTGCCTTGGATGGAAGAAGTCCTGCAGGTGGCTGGAATAGCTGCACAAGCTGGATCAATGGTGGTGATTGGGCTGCAGACTGTAGGAGTTGTCAGCTGGGCATCCAAAGAGGTGGCTGTAGAGAAGTTGAAAGGTTGTTGTGGCTGTAGCAGCCAAGGAGAGAAGAAGGGAGGTCAAAGGAGAGAGAGAGAGGAAGGGGGGGGGGGGGGGGGGAGGCGTTGAATGGAGAGAAGAGATAGCCAACGTATGTTTCATTTATGCTAACTTAGGTTTTGATAAAATCAAAACCTAAGTTTCCTCTAATATGCCATGGGTAGCCCCACGTAAATGGTTGTACCTTCTCCCTTTGAAAAAGATGGAAAGGAGGTAGGGAAGAAAGGGGAAAGAAGGAAGGGAAGGAAAAGGAAAGAAGAGGGGAAGAAGGAAAAGGAAAGAAAAGGAGGGAAAGGAAGAGAAGAAAAAGAAGAAGAAGAAGAAGAAGAAGAAGAAGAAGAAGAAGAGGAAAGGTTGTACGTGAGTGGCTGGGAGAGTAAAAAAAGGAGGAAAGAAAGAAAAAAAAAATCCAAAATCAACTGTGTCTTTTAAATATCTCATTATTCTTTTTACAGCCTTAAGATGTGATTCTTTTGCATTTGACTGAAATCTAGCACACAAGCAAACACTGAACATAATATCTGGACGGCTAGCAGTTAAATAGAGAAGTGATCCTATCATACCTCGGTATATCTTTGTATCAACAGACTTACCATCTTCATCTTTGTCCAAAACAGTAGTAGTGCTCATAGGAGTAGATTTTGAAGCAGTTGAGTTCATGTTGAACCTCTTCAGAAGTTCACGAGCATACTTAGATTGATTGATGAAAACTCCATCCTTGGTTTGCTTAATATGCAGTCCAAGAAAGTAGGTGAGTTCTCCCATCATACTCATTTCAAATTCTTTCTGCATGGACTTAGAAATGAAAGTGCACTAGGATCGAGGCAACGAGCACTAGAGGGGGGGGGTGAATAGTGCTTTTAAAACTTTCTGCGGAATATTGAAGGATTTTGCAAATCTCAAAGCAAACACACAAAGAACACAAGATTTTATCCTGGTTCGGTCAAACCCGACCTACATCCAGTCCCCAAGCAAAACCCGCTTGAGATTTTCCACTATCAACCTTGTAAACTACAAGATCACACAGACCATAACCGGTCCCACTTTCAGTAACAATCCTACTGAAAGCAAACAACTCCTTTACACCAAGGAGTCCTTCTTTTTACACAAAAGAAATAACAACTTACAATACAACCTATGAGCCTTCCTTTTGAATGCAAATGAGATGCAATTGGCTTTTGAGGTTGTTGAAACACTCTACTCACAAATTCACTCTCTCTCAAAGTGATTTGAGTGAAAAACAAAAGTGAAAATATCACGTGAGTGAGAAAACAAATACTTGAGTGAATAGGAGTGAAAAGCAAGAAGTAATTCAATATAATTCTATTGAATTTGATGTTTTTGAGTGTAGAATGCACTCATATTTATAGTTAAAATATTCCATACGTTGAGAGTATGAAAGGGTGTCAAAACTGTCCATTTTGAACGATCAAAATGTTTGAAAAATGAAAAGACACGCCTTTTTGAAGTTTCAGGAAAACGGCAAAATTAGTCGACTGAAACATCAATTAGTCGACTAATAGTTAGTTATTAGTAGACTGACAGTTATCGTCGATCGACTGATCTGTTAATCGAGCCGTTTGAAAATCTGAACTTTTGAAACTTAGTCGACTTGAGAAAAGTTAGTCGACTGATAATATCATCAGTAGACTGAAAAACCTTTTAGTCGACTGCTGCTAAAAACTTCTGAAAAACAAACATTCTGTTCGGTCCACTGATAAAAAGCATTAGTCGACTGCTGCTAAATTTTTTAGAAAACACATGTTCTGTTCAGTCGACTGAAAAACCATTAGTCAACTGCTGCTAATTTTCCAGAAAACATACATTCTGTCCAGTTGACTGATAAAACCTTCGGTCGACTAATTTGACAAAAATGACTTTTTAGAAAATATGGCGCGAAAGGATTAGTCGACTGATAAGTCTATTGGTCGACTAATAAACATGAAAATTTAAGAATTGAGTTTTCTAAAAAGATTTTCAAAAGAGTTTCTTTTAGAAAAGTTTTTCTAAAGACTTTTAAGGTGAAATGCAACCTAAATATGCACTATAAGTAAGGCTCTTACAAGAATCTAAGACTTTTAATGAATTAAACATATGCACACTAGTCTTCAAAGATTCTTCACTGAATTCTTCAATTTCTTCATAGCCTTAGCTGAAATGCAGTTGATTCTACTTGCTCATCATCAAAACCTTATACTTGAAGTATCATGTATGGCTTCATTGTCATAACAAACTCCCCCTTTTTGATGATGACAAACTTAATCAAAGATGAAGCATTTAGATGCATAGATGGAGATTTTACTCCCCCTATCAATATGCTGCAAAACATTAAAAGTTAGCACATTTAAAGCACATATATCACATATTGATTGGTTTGCATTTCCATTCATCATTTTTTCATGCATTTAGAAATACATTCATTCAAAAAGAGTAATGCTATCTTTATCTTTTTCTCCCCCTTTGTAAGAAATACATTCTTAATTTTGCATTTCTCATGCAAGATCTCCTGTAATGCTATCTTTATCTTTTTCTCCCCCTTTGTCAGAATAAAAAAGAGTAAGGGCAAAAATAGCATAAGCAGAAATAGACTTTTAACTCGTATCTCTATTTTAAAACATGGCAAGAGAGTTCCGGCGTGTTTTGAAGATGCGCCAGTCACTGCAAGAGGATTCCGGCGTTTCAAGATCACGGCCAGAAGATTCCGGCGTCCCCCTGTTATGGTAAGAAAATCCCGGCGATGATGGAGTCGAACGACACTCCTAGGGTTTTTCGAAAGAGAGAGAGGCAAGAGAGAAAGAGGGGTTTAAGGGTTTCGTTTTTAAGAAAAACGAAAAGGTACGAAGTGAAACGATGCCTCTTTTGTTTTTTAAAAAAATGGGTTTTAAAACAAATCCAAGGGGTGTCGGGTCCCTTTACTTAAATTTTTTTTTAAAAAAAAATTTAGTCGACTAAAACTTTATCGGTCGACTAAAAAGTGCGACTTATTCTAAAAATATCATCAGTCGACTAGAACTATATCGGTCGACTAATATGATGCGATATATTCCAAAATATAAAAACACCAGTCGACTAGAATTTTATCGGTCGACTAATATAGTGCGATTTTGAGATTTTGTTCAAAAATCAGCATTTTTATAAATCCAAAAATGAGCAAATACCTAGTTCTCTCCTAATTCTCATAAAATCTTCATTTTTAAGAGGTTTAGTGAAGATATCGGCATGTTGTTCTTTAGTGGAAATAAAATTTAACAAAATATTTCCTTTTAACACATGATCTCTTAAAAAATGATGTCTAACTTCAATATGCTTAGTTCTTGAGTGCTGAATAGGATTTTTCGAAAGATTTATAGCACTAGTGTTATCACAATAAATAGTTGTTGTGGAGTAGTTTAAACCAAAATCTTTTAAGGTCTGTTTCATCCAAAGTACTTGTGAACATGCTAAACTAGCCGCTATATATTCAGCTTCAGTTGTTGAGAGTGATACTAAATTTTGCTTTTTACTAAACCAAGAGACTAAGGAATTTCCCAAGAAATGACAAGTTCCACTAGTACTCTTGCGATCAGATTTACTTCCTGCAAAATCTGCATCACTATATGAAACTAAATCAAAGGAAGATGATTTTGGGTAAAACAAACCGAAATCTGAAGTATCTTTCAAATAACGAAGAATTTGTTTTACTGCAGTTAAATGAGATTTCTTTGGATTAACTTGAAATCTTGCACACATACAAACACTAAACATAATATCAGGTCGACTAGCGGTTAAGTATAATAGAGATCCGATCATACCTCTGTAGAGCTTAGTATCTACACTTTTACCATTTTCATCTTTATCAAGAGAAGTATTTGTACTCATAGGATTCCTTCTTGATTTCGATGAGTCCATCCCAAATCTCTTGAGAAGTTCTTTTGTATACTTACCCTGATTGATGAAGATTCCTTCTTCAGTTTGCTTTATTTGAAGTCCAAGGAAGTAGTTTAATTCGCCCATCAAGCTCATTTCAAACTCTTTCTGCATAGCCTTAGCAAATTCTTTACAAAGAGAATCATTAGTAGAACCAAATATTATGTCATCAACATAAATTTTCACAATAAAAATATCTGAATTAAAATGTTTAATAAATAAAGTGGAGTCTACCCGACCAATGAAAAAAACAGATTGTTCTAGAAAATTTCGTAGTCTTTCATACCACGCTCTTGGTGCTTGTTTAAGTCCATACAAAGCTCTTTTCAATTTGTAGACCTTTTCTGGATATTTCTCATTTTCAAAGCCTGGGGGTTGCTCTACATAAACTTCTTCATTGATGTGTCCATTTAAAAATGCACTCTTAACATCAATTTGATATAACTTGAAGTTCATGTAACTAGCAAAAGCAAGCATCATACGAATTGACTCTAATCGAGCCACTGGTGCATAGGTTTCATCAAAATCTATGCCTTCTTCTTGATTATAGCCTTGTGCCACTAGCCTTGCTTTGTTACGAATGACTTCACCATTTTCATCCAGCTTATTTCGAAAGACCCATCTTGTTCCAATTACTGGATGATCCTTTGGTCTATCAACTAGATCCCAAACATCATTCCTAGTAAATTGGTTAAGTTCTTCAGACATGGCTAAAAGCCAAAATTCATCATCACATGCCTGATTGATATTCTTTGGTTCTAATTTAGATATGAAAGCAACATTTGCAATATATTTTTTTAACTGCCTTCTAGTTTGGACACCACTCTTTATTTCACCAATAACTTGTTCATGTGGATGATTAGGAACTTCTTTCCAAAACGGTTGAAGAGGAATATTTTCTTGAGAAGTACTCTCTATCAAGGGTTCTTCTTGAAGTGTTGCTTCTTCTTCTTCGCTTAGAGGAATAACCTGCTCACAATTCTCATCAAATGCAACATGTAGAGATTCTTCAATACAAGATGTTCTTTTATTGAAAATACGATATGCTTTACTTCTAGAAGAATATCCAAGAAATATTGATTCATCTGATTCTGAATCAAACTTATCAAGATTATCTTTGGTATTTAACAAGAAACATTTACTACCAAAAATTTTGAAATATGAGATCTTTGGTATACGATCATAATACAATTCAAAACATGTTTTATGTAAAATTGGTCGAATAAGAACACGATTTAAGACATAACATGCTGTATTAATTGCTTCAGCCCAAAAATATTTTGGTAAATTTTTATCTTGAAGCGTGGTTCTAGCACATTCTTGCAAAGTTCTATTCTTTCTTTCAACAACTCCATTTTGTGGAGCCGCTCTAGGAAAAGCAAAGTTGTGAGATATACCATGTAAATCACAAAACTTTAGAAAAGATTCATTTTCAAATTCACCACCATGATCACTACGAATTTTAATAATAGATGTAGATTTTTTATTTGTAATTCTTCTACAAAGTTTAGAAAATTCTGAAAAAGCATCATTTTTGCTTTTTAGAAAAATCACCCATGTAAACCGAGAATAATCATCTACTATAACAAAAGCATACTTGCTACCATTCAAACTTTGAATTCTAGATGGTCCAAATAGATCTAAATGTAAAAGTTCAAGAGGACGTTTTGTTGAAACTATATCTTTAGCTTTAAAAGAACTCTTAATTTGTTTACCCCTTTGACAAGCATCACATAAGTGATCCTTTTTATATGGTATTCTAGGTAGGCCTCTTACAAGATCATTCTTGGATAATTTTGAAATAATTTTAAAATTAACATGTCCAAGTCTCTTGTGCCATAACCATTGAATTTCATTTGAAACAATAAGACATTTTTCATTAAAAGAGGATAATTCATCTAGATATAGTTCATACACATTGTTTCTTCTTTTACCTTTAAAAATGATCTTTTTAGATTGAAAATCAGAAATTAAGCATAAATCATTTTCAAAAGAAACATGAAAACCTTTATCACATAATTGACTAATAGATATTAAATTATGCATTAAACCATCCACTAAAAGAACATTTTCTATCAAGGGAAATTTTGGATTACCAATATTACCAATACCTATCACTTTTCCCTTGTTATTGTCACCAAAGGTGACGGTTCCTCCATCCTTATTTTTGGAGGGTGGAAAATAACTCCGGCCTTCCAGTCAAATGTTTGGAACAGCCGCTGTCCAATATCCATTTGCTTATTATGTTGTGTACCTACAACAAAATCAGAAAACAGAGCATTTGACCCCTTTCTATTTTCGGGTCCATGAGAGTTAGTCTTAGGAACCCATATCCATTTGGATTTTGGTTTCCTTTGATAATAAATATTTTTTCTATAAAAGAATTTAGAATAAACATTTCTAGAATAATCATTTCTAGATGAATTTCTATTAGAACTAGAAAGTTTAGTTTTATGAACAAAAGGTTGAGAATAATGTCTTTGATTTTTCACCACATAGTTTGGTCTATTTTGAGTATCAAAGAAGCTATATCCCAATCCGGTTTTATTAACCGAGCATCTTTGAGAACCAAGAAGTTTTTCTAGATTCTCTTGACCATTTGTGAATTTGGTCACTATAGAAAGAAGATCTTTTGACTTTTCTTTAAGACTAAATATTTCATTTTGTAAGAGATTGGTTCTAACTCCAATTTCTTTTATCTCAAGTGCTTGGCAAGAATTTTTCTTCTTGAGATCTTCTATTTCTTGAAGTAACACTTTATTTTGAGAGTCAAGAGTTAAATTTTCAGTTTTTAACTCTTTATTTTTAGAACTAAGACTCTTAAATTTAGCATATAAATCATTAAATGCTTCAAATAACTCATCATAGTCAAATTGACTTACCGAATCTTCTTGTGCTACAAAACACATGTTGGCGACTTCTTCATTTGATTCTTCATCGAAAGAGGAGTCACTATCATCCCAACAAACTTGAAATGTCTTTTTCTTCTTGAATTGGTCCTTGGGCTTGAATTTGAGAAGAGGACAATCTTTCTTGATATGTCCTGCCTTTTTGCAGTTAAAGCACTTTACTTCATTGGGAATGGAAGAATCTGCTTTCTTTGCCTTTCTTTGAAATTTTCCTTTTTTGATGAATCTTCTGAATTGTCTTGTGATGAGGGCAATATCTTCATCTTCATCTTCTTCAGAATTTTCTGAGTCAGAAGTAGCCTTGAAAGCAAGAGATTTCTTCTTAGGCTCTTCTTCATGTCTGTCTTGAAGTTGGACCTCATATGCCATTAGGTTACCAACTAAGTCTTCAAGAGTGAGAGTATTGAGATCATTTGCTTCTTCAATAGCAGTGGTTTTTCTCTCCCATTCAGGAGTTAAACACCTTAGAATCTTTCTGACTAAATCCACTTGTGAATATTCTTTTCCAAGGGATTTCAAAGTGTTAGTTATATTGGTCATTCTAGTTACCATGTCCGATATAGATTCATTTTGCTTCATTTTGAACAATTCAAATTTATGAACTAAAGAAGCAATTTTAGATTCCTTTACCTTTGACGTACCTTTGTGAGTTACGAGAAGAGTATGCCAGATTTCATTTGTTGTAGAGCATTGAGAAATGCGATTGAACTCTACCTTGTCAATGCCACAATATAAGGCATTCATTGCCTTGGCATTAAATGAAGCAGTCTTCTTTTTATCATCGGTCCATCGGCTGAAATCAGTTGATAGAGTTTGGTACTTTTCTGAAACAACTCTCTAAATATCGAGATCCATGGATTGCAGGAATATTGTCATTCTTACTTTCCAGTATCCATAGTTTGTTCCATCGAAGAGAGGAGGACGAACAAAGGAACTTCCTTCTTTGTGTTGAGATGTTGTAGTTGCCATGCTAGATGATGGTCAAATCAAAGTAATAGCAAACCTGTGCTCTGATACCAAATGAAAGTGCACTAGGATCGAGGCAACGAGCACTAGAAGGGGGGTGAATAGTGCTTTTAAAACTTTCTGCGGAATATTGAAGGATTTTGCAAATCTCAAAGCAAACACACAAAGAACACAAGATTTTATCCTGGTTCGGTCAAACCCGACCTACATCCAGTCCCCAAGCAAAACCCGCTTGAGATTTTCCACTATCAACCTTGTAAACTACAAGATCACACAGACCATAACCGGTCCCACTTTCAGTAACAATCCTACTGAAAGCAAACAACTCCTTTACACCAAGGAGTCCTTCTTTTTACACAAAAGAAATAACAACTTACAATACAACCTATGAGCCTTCCTTTTGAATGCAAATGAGATGCAATTGGCTTTTGAGGTTGTTGAAACACTCTACTCACAAATTCACTCTCTCTCAAAGTGATTTGAGTGAAAAACAAAAGTGAAAATATCACGTGAGTGAGAAAACAAATACTTGAGTGAATAGGAGTGAAAAGCAAGAAGTAATTCAATATAATTCTATTGAATTTGATGTTTTTGAGTGTAGAATGCACTCATATTTATAGTTAAAATATTCCATACGTTGAGAGTATGAAAGGGTGTCAAAACTGTCCATTTTGAACGATCAAAACGTTTGAAAAATGAAAAGACACGCCTTTTTGAAGTTTTAGGAAAATGACAAAATTAGTCGACTGAAACATCAATTAGTCGACTAATAGTTAGTTATTAGTAGACTGACAGTTATCGTTGGTCGACTGATCTGTTAATCGAGCCGTTTGAAAATCTGAACTTTTGAAACTTAGTCGACTTGAGAAAAGTTAGTCGACTGATAATATCATCAGTAGACTGAAAAACCTTTTAGTCGACTGCTGCTAAAAACTTCTGAAAAACAAACATTCTGTTCGGTCCACTGATAAAAAGCATTAGTCGACTGCTGCTAAATTTTTCAGAAAACACATGTTCTGTTCAGTCGACTGAAAAACCATTAGTCGACTGCTGCTAATTTTCCAGAAAACATACATTCTGTCCAGTCGACTGATAAAACCTTCGGTCGACTAATTTGACAAAAATGACTTTTTAGAAAATATGGCGCGAAAGGATTAGTCGACTGATAAGTCTATTGGTCGACTGATAAACATGAAAATTTAAGAATTGAGTTTTCTAAAAAGATTTTCAAAAGAGTTTCTTTTAGAAAAGTTTTTCTAAAGACTTTTAAGGTGAAATGCAACCTAAATATGCACTCTAAGTAAGGCTCTTACAAGAATCTAAGACTTTTAATGAATTAAACATATGCACACTAGTCTTCAAAGATTCTTCACTGAATTCTTCAATTTCTTCATAGCCTTAGCTGAAATGCAGTTGATTCTACTTGCTCATCATCAAAACCTTATACTTGAAGTATCATGTATGGCTTCATTGTCGTAACAAGAAAATTCTTCACAAAGAGTGCTGTTAGAAGATCCAAAGATGATATCGTCTACATATATTTGAACAATTAGGGTATGATTATTCACTATTTTTACAAATAATGTAGAGTCTGCTTTGTCTACAGAAAAACCAGTTTTTAACAAAAAGGTTTTAAGTCTATCATACCAAGCACGAGGTGCTTGTTTTAAACCATACAAAGCACGTTTGAGTTTGAAAACATGATCTGGATATTGTTCATTTTCAAATCTTGGAGGTTGTTTTACATAAACTTCTTCATTTATAAAACCATTTAGAAAAGCACTTTTAACATCCATTTGATATAATTTGAAATTCATATAGCTTGCATATGCTAAAAACATTCTTATAGATTCAAGTCTAGCAACAGGAGCAAATGTTTCATCAAAATCAATACCTTCCTCCTGGTTGTATCCTTGAGCTACTAGTCTTGCCTTATTTCTTATAACATTACCTGTTTCATCTAGCTTGTTTCTGAAGATCCATCTTGTCCCAATGATTGGATGGTCCTTTGGTCTTGGTACAAGATCCCAAACTTTATTCCTTTGGAATTGATTCAGTTCTGCAGTCATGGATAGCATCCAGAACTCATCGATGATGGCTTCATCAATCTTCTTTGGTTCAAGTTGAGAAATGAATGTCATATTTGCAATCCGTTCTAGCTGAGCTCTACTCTGAACCCCCTTTGTCAGTTCTCCCAAAATCTGCTTTTGAGGATGATCTTTGATATTGACAAATGTTCTTTGATGATCATCTTCATTAGACTTAGCTGTGTTATCTAAAAATAAATCTGTACTTTCAACATCATCATCGTTAGTTTGCTTATGAACAGATTGATCAATAGATTCACAGAAACTAACATGCATAGATTCTTCAATAGACTTAGAACACTTATTGAAAACCCTGTATGCTTTACTATGACTTGAATATCCTAAAAATATGCCTTCAATAGATTTAGCATCAAATTTATCTAGGGTATCTTTTGTGTTTAGGATAAAGCATTTACAACCAAAGACTTTGAAATAGTCTATTCTTGGAGTTCTGTCATAGAATAGTTCATAGGGAGTTTTATTTAATAAGGGTCTAATGAGAACTCTATTTGTTATGTAGCATGCAGTATTAACAGCTTCTGCCCAAAAAGATTTAGCAAGATTATTATGTTGGAGCATAGTTCTGGCAGATTCCTGAAGGGTTCTATTCTTTCTTTCTACTACACCATTTTGAGGTGCAGCTCTAGGAAAGACAAAGTTATGAGAAATACCATGCAAGTTACAAAAATTTTCAAAAAGCTCATTTTCAAATTCTCCTCCATGGTCACTACGGATTTTAACAATAGAACAAGATTTTTCATTTTGTAATTTTTTACATAAAATTTCAAATTGACAAAACGTATCACTTTTGTTTTTCAAAAATATCACCCAAGTAAATCTTGAGTAGTCATCTACAATGACAAAAACGTATTTATTGTGATTATGACTAGCTATCCTAGAAGGACCAAAAGGATCCAGATGGAGAAGCTCTAAAGGTCTTTTGCTTGAAATGATATTTTTTGATTTGAAAGATGATTTTGACAGTTTTCCTAATTGACATGCATCACAAAAATAATCCTTTTTAAAAGATATTTTGGGTAACCCACGTACTAACTTATCTTTAGCTAATTTAGACATGTATTTAGAATTGACATGACCCATTCTCATGTGCCATAGATGTTGAGAGTCATTATTAGCTATGAGGCAATGTTCTGTGATGTTTTCTAGGTATAGTTCATATATATTATTTTTTCTTATACCTTTTAAGATAATATTTTCATTGGTGTCTGCTATAAGACAAGCATTATGATTAAAGCTAACATTATAACCTGTATCACACATTTGACTAATACTTAGAAGGTTATGTTTTAAGCCTTTAACTAGGAGAACGTCTTTGATAAGAGGTTTATCTATATTTCCAATATTACCAATACCTATTATCAAACCTTTGTTGTTATCTCCAAAGGTGACGGTTCCTCCTTCCTTTTTATGAAGAACAGCAAAGAGGTCTGAATGTCCAGTCATGTGTTTTGAACATCCACTGTCTAGAATTCATCTGTTCTTCTTATTTGGAGCCTGCAAATCATCAAGTAAAATTTTTTTTTGGTACCCAATCAGGTCCCTTTTTGTTAGACCTTGGAACCCATATCCATTTGGATTTGGGTTTGTCTACAACCTTAGAGGAGTTAAAAAAATTAACATTATAATACTCCTTATTTGGTTCAGATGAACTTTTCACAAAAGTGGTCTTTTGATTCATACAAGAAGGCTTGTTGAAATGAGAGTAGCCAATACCATTCTTGTAGAAGGAGACTTTTTGAGAAGATAGGAGTTTATCCAAGTTCTCTTTTCCTTTGGTAAACTTGAAAACCGTTTTCATAAGGTTTTCAGTTTTACTTTTTAATTCTGAAATTTTTACTTGCAGATTTTTAGTCTTGAAGCTAGTAGATAAGATTTCATAAGTAATAAGAAGATTTTTCTTTTTCAACTCAGAGTTTTCACTACTGAGTTTTTTATTTTTCTGAGAAAGCTCTAAATTTTCAGATTTTAAAGTTTTATTTTTGAAGCTTAATTTTCTAGATTCTTCAAATAGTTCTTGAAAAGCATCTAGAAGTTCTTCAAAGGAAAAATCAGAAATTTCACTTACAGAGCTTTCGTTTGCCATGAAGCACATGTTTGCAGTTTTGGCTTCATCATCAGTTGACTCTTCACTGGTGGATGGTTCTGAGTCATCCCATTGAGCATGCAGAGCCTTTTTCTTGAAGAACCTCTTCTTTGGTTTCTCGGTCTTGGACTTTCTTTTGAGAAGGGGACAGTCACGCCTCAAGTGACCTGACTTATTACACTGATAGCACATGGGATCTTCCTTAGGATCTTTTCTTTCCTTGTGCTTGTTTGGAAGTCGGTTTCTTCTCATGAAGCGCTGGAATTTTCTGGTTAGTAGCACAATTTCAGATTCTTTATCTGAGTCTTCATTCTCAGATAGAGCTGGGAAGGCTAGAGTTTTCTTTATTGGTTGTTCTTCTTCCCTTCTTTCTTTCATGTGGACTTCATAGGCCATAAGATTGCCTATTAAGTCATCCAGAGTAAGCTTAGATAAATCTTGATCTTCTTCAATAGCCGTAGTCTTTTTCTCCTAATCAGTTGTGAGAGATCTCAAGATTTTCTTCACCTTTTCTGTCTGGGAATATGTTACACCCAGAGATTTCAGATCGTTGGTGATGTTGGTGAATCTGGTAAACATCTCTGTGATGGGTTCATCTTTGTTCATTTTGAACAACTCATATTTTCTGACAAGAGATGAGATTTTGGCTTCTTTTACTTTGTTGGTTCCTTCATGAATAACCTTTAAAGAATGCCAAATATCATATGCAGATTCACATATAGATATTCTATTGATTTCGTTCTGATCAATGGCACAATATAAGGCATTCATAGCCTTTGCATTTAGGTTTGCCATTTTCTTTTCTTCATCAGACCATAAGTTATAGTCTGCGGATGGAGATGTGTATGGATGCTCAACAATTTTCCATACAGCAAAATCTATGGATTTGAGAAATATAGCCATTCTGCACTTCCAGTATCCATAGTTGGAGCCATTGAAGAAAGGAGGACGAGATGCGTGTTGACCTTCAATATCACGAGCATAAGAGGTAGATGCCATTTGTGCTAGAAGACTTGTTATGTCGTAACCAGCAAACCTGCTCTGATACCAAATGAAATTCCACTAGAGTGGGGGTGAATAGTGAAATACGATAAAGATCAATAAAATAAAATAATCCGGCAATAAGGCACAACACATAAAACACAAAATTTATACTGGTTCGGTCAATACCCAGACCTACATCCAGTCCCCAAGCAAACCACTTGAGCTTTCCACTATAACATCCGAGTCACCGGATAAATAGTACAACACCCTCTTCCTCAGAGGTCTTCTTCTCTCAACAGAGAAGGGGCACACCCTCTTCCACAGAGGTCTTCTTCTCTCAACAGAGAAGGACAACACCCTCTTTCACAGAGGTCTACTTCTTTCAAAAAAGAAGGAAAATAGTGAATAACAGAGTTACAATACCTCCTATAGAACCTTCAGAATGATATGAATGCACGAATGAAGGATTCTCAAAATGTTCTGTTTGTCACTCAGAGGATACTCTTTGTCAAAGAGCTCGACTTGACTTTTTCTCTTTTCTTTTCTTTTCTTTTTCTCTTTCTTTTTCAAGGCTCTCTTTTCAAATATCGAATAGGAATTTTTCTCGTTGTAAACTCACATGTCCATACCATTTTTTTTTTGAATAGCTTATTTGAGTGTGTTTATATAGCTTATGAAAAAGTAGTCGTTATATTTTGAAATCGTAGCCTTCTTGAGATGTGAAATGATATGTCATTTCAAGAACATCTTTAGAGAAATTCGAAAAAAAGTCTTTTTCCATAAAAGTAAAATATAGGGTACACTAGTCGTTGTAATTTTTTTAGGTAATACATATTTTATGTAAAAAGTCTATTTATTACAATAGTACATTGAACGTTGGATTGTGGTTTTGTCTTTATTCTAATTAATGATTTGAGTTACATAAGTACTTATTTACTTTAAATGAGTGTAAGTACAATGAGTGCTTTGAGATATTTATTTGTACATAGTTATGTCAAGTGTTTTCTTTATGTTGTGGTTTTCAAAGTCTTCAAAGAGAATGAGGACTACAAGAAAGTCGACATTCTTGAGGAGGATATTTAACAAGGATTTCTTACAGGAGGTATTTAATGCTATACAAAGAGAATGATGACTTCAAGTAAGTCGACATTCTATGGGTTTGTAAAAAGGTAACTAGAGTCTTTTCAAAACCTTTATTATATTTGTTTTCTTTGTGTAGCCGATTTTCATGTTTTGTCTTTTTCCTATATTTGAAAACATTTCTTTAAAGATGGTAACTAGGGTCTTTTCAAAACACATTATATTTGTTATGTAGCCGATTTCATGTTTTATCTTTTTCCTATATTTAAAATCATTTCTTTAAAGAAGGTAACTAGAGTCTTTTCAAAACATATTATATTTGTTTTTCTTTATGTAGCCGATTTCATGTTTTGTCTTTTTCCTACATTTCTTTTCATGTTGTCTTGTATATGATGTAAGGTACAATTATTACATCATGTCAAAATACCTTTTTCATAAAGGGTTGTAAGAAGGTACAATTATTAGTTTTCAAAAAGGAGCTTTTTGAAACTATCGTATACTTTTATGATATAGTTTTTATGAATGAGTATAAAATATGCAATATGCATGTTCCTGAAGGTTCTATTACATATGACTCTAAAGAAGAAAAAAATATTCATCTTGAGGTAGCCGATCTCTTCAGTTGATCTTTAGGAATGCATGGCTCATCAAGCTTTTTCTTCAAGGAGTATGATTGCACTAGTTGTACTTGAACAGGAAGTCTCCATCCTTTTTGGGTGAGATATCCTTGCATCAAATACTCGTTAGATTTATGGCAAAACATATTCAGTCATAATATAACATTTTTCAAGAGGACATATTATCATATCATATAAAATCAAATACGACAGTGTATCATATTATGTGACATCAAAACAGAGTTTCTCAACATTCTCCCCCTTTTTGATGATGACAAAATATGCTCCTCCTGTCAAAAAGACATTATGCATAGAAATAATAATATGATAAAATATTGAAAAATGTTTAAAGAGAGTATTTCTCCAATAATGAAGACAGGTTTTCTCCCCCTTTGTCATAGACAAAAAGGAAGGGATCAGAGTAAGAGAGTTATTACAGACCAATAATAAATATTACAGTAAAAAAAATAAGTTTATTCCGAAGGTGGAGTAGGATGTGTTCGGTTGACTTGATCCAACTGGAGGGTCCGTAGAGTTTGCTGCAACGAGGCTTGACGGCGAAGAATACGATCCTGAGAGCGCTGGACATCCATCAGAGCAGGGAAGTAATTGAAGGTGGATGTTGGATCTTCTTCATCAGAGCCGGGCATGTGCAGGGACCTTAGATTGAAGGTGGTAGCATCGAGGACCTGAGAGGGATGGAGGATAACTTTGTTGTGAAGGGGTACTTTGAAGTATTTGAGAATGGGAGTTATGAAACACCCGAAAAGAAAAGGCTTGAATTTCTGATAACGAATAAAAAGGTTAAAAAGAATGGAGGACCAGTTTATCGGAGTAGAGGAGAAAATGACGTAGATAAGGAGAGAGATTTTTTGTGGAACTAATCCCTTGCGGGGAAGCTTGGGATAGATGTTGTGGAGAAGAATCAGGGCAAGTAATTGAGCATGAGGTTGGAGATTCCTTATGTGCCAGGGAAGTTGGTAGCAGTTGGTGCAGAGGAGAATTTTTCGAAGTACCGATCGTTCGATTGGTACTATGTTGTTGAGGTCGGTGGCGGTGGAAGGTAGGTTTAGAATTCTACCTAGGTCGGAAGCATCGAAAAACATCAGCTTTCCTCAGACTTTACTGGTCATTGTAGTTTGTTCATGATCAGTAGAAAAGTTTGTATAGAATAGTCGAACTAGTTCAGGATGATAGGTAGCTTGGGATGAAGATCCTAGTAGATGTTTGAGTTCGGGGAGATAGTTGTCTAGGTCAAATAGCATGAAGTCTTCATAGTGAACTAATTTTCTTTTATGAATGGGTCGAGAACAAAGTAAGTTGTAGTCATGAAAAAGACTTGGATACCTAAGATCTGCAGCAGTGATTGCAGAGGTTGAAGAGGAAGCCATTGCAAAAGGAAGTTGAGAGAGAAGGAGTTTGAAAGTATGTATGAATATAGTGAGCTACGAGTGGTATTGGTGAGGAATGAACCAAACGGTTAAATAGAAGAGAGAAAATAATTGTGACAATAATTGAATGACAAAGGAAGTGAATGATTTTTGGATTGTAGTTTGAATAAGGAAATTCGTGAGTTGTAAGTTAAGGGGCTTGTGAATGACAAATCAAATCAATGGTGGAAGATAGTGTATCATATTGGTATGTAAGTTAAGAAGGACATAGATTTGAACAAATATACTATGGGAGAGTGTATCGAGTAGTGAGAAGTGTTATTGTAAACACCCCAAATTTTCACCCTCATCCAGTACTTACATTTCATGTGTCATTGCATATCATTGCCTGCATTCGTTATACCATCTCATTGCATTGCATGTCATTGCATCTCATTTTCGAGATCCAGCACTCCTATTTCAAAACATTCAATCCAGATTTGAATTTTAAAGTTTTTATTTCAAAATCAATTTCAAAACCTAGGTTTTTATTCAATACTCTGTCATTTTTTAACCCCAGGACTTTATATTTCGAAATATTTTCTCAATGAAACAATCTGGATTCATTTCAAATTCAAATTTTAATCGATTTCAATTCACAGATGAGACCCATTGAGGTGGTGTCGCTTCTGAATTCCTCTATTCATCAAATTCCTTAAAATTTTGAAAGTTTCAGTCCGATCAGGACTCTGTCTCAGAGTCCTAATCCGGTCAGGAGTCTGTTTTGAAGTCTATTTTACTTCCATTTTCAATCTTTTCCGTTTGTTTTCGAAATTTAGGTCATTTTACAGAGTCCAGTTAGTTCAGGACTCTATTTTAGAGTTCGGTCGAGTTAGGAGTCTAACCCTGACTGTGTTTTCTGACTTATTTTACCATTTCTTGATAAAATCTTTCAAAAATTCTTTCATTTGGCTTTTAAAATCTAAGATCTCAGAGTTCTAAGAGTTCAAGACTCTAACCCAGAGTTCCAGTTCTCTTGAGACCCTATTTTCAGAAATCTTGAAGTTCAAATATCGATTTTAACCCCTTTTCAAAGCCATTTTCAGTGTTTATTTCAAAATTTCCAAAACTCGATGTGGGCCAACTCAGTTGGCACCATATCCAGAGGAATTCTAACTCAGTTAGAACCCTATGCCATTTCAAAAATTCTAATTTTAAGATTGTCTTTGAAAATCCTTTTGAAAACTCCTTCAATTTCAAGTTTTAAAATCGCTTTTTGAAAAACTCAAGTAGGGCCCACTCGAGGTGGCGCCATATTCAAGTCAGTCAGGGCTAGACTAGGGTTAGTTGATGTCTTGGTTAGTTTTAGAAATTTAGAAGAGTCAAAATCCATTTTGAAAACCCATTTTTAAAACTTGATTTCAAACTATTGTTTTTAAAGGTTTTAGTTAAGATTTTAAAAATCAAATGTGGAAAGTGCCAAGTGGCACCACATTTGGAGTCTCTAGGGTTAATTAGGGGTGTCATTAGGTGTTGATTAGGATTAGGAGTCTCTAAAAAAATCGCCCCCCTTAATGACTTTGGATAGGTTTTAAAAAGGGCAAAAAAGTAATTTGAAAATCCAAGACTAAACCTAATTTTTTTATTATAAAAGGGAGCATAGGGGGGGACGATTTTTACTATTCACTTACCTTCAATTCTTGGAGCTTCTCTCTCCTCTCCAGCCGTTCCTCCATTGCTGCAACTCCAAGGTATGAATTCCTTTGCTTTTTTCATATTTTATTTAATGATTTTAATGTTTTAAACCTAGATCTAGGCTTGGATACCCCTCTTTATGGAAGATCAACCATGGTTTCACCTCAAGAACCATCAAGAATCAGCAAGAACAATCCAAGAAGGTGATCTAACCCTGTTTTTATTGATTTACAGGGATTTTAATCCATTAGAATTGATTTTAATATGATTCTTTACATTAGTAACCAATAAAATATATGATTTACCCTTTTAATGGGTTAAATCTATGTTTTAAAGATGATATCAAATTCTAGCCATTGATTCCCTGTTTTTATTTTATTTTCATGGTTTATTTATGTTTGTTTTACGTTCTATAGCATAGAAATAATTTTTATTTACTGTTTTATGGTTTATTTTATTGATTTACATTAGTTAATGCATGGTTCTCCAAGTTTCTTAAATTTCTGTGTGTTTTAGGTTTAGAACAGTAAAGATAATGTTATTTCGGATTAAAGTTATCATTGTTTATTTCTGATTTTTTTATATGTGATGCATGCATGAGTTATTGAATTACTGTAGAAAAATCAGAGGTTTTGGATCTTGGGAACCTTGTCAAAAAAATCAGACATCAAATCGGGTTTTTAAAGCTTTAAAATCGTGGTTAAAATCAAGAAGGTAACTTGCTGTGATGATATTTCTCTCATCTTATATTTGATTTTAGATCTTGAAATTGCTATGGATTCACATTGAGTAGATATGTCTGCTGTAAAATTTTTGGATTTTTTAGTTACTGTTTAGTATTTTTCCCCTTTCAGAGAATCTGTTTTTAAATTTAAAACTCATTAGGGTTTACCAAAATCCTAATCAGACTTGTGTTAGTCATAAATCCCAAACCACAGATCTGATTCATGATCTGTAAAAAGTGAATATTATTTTTTTTCTGTCTAATATTCACCACTAAAATTTCATAGATTGTTGTTTAAGATTGCTATTTATGTCTGTATTTTCAATCTGAAGTAGCCGTTTTAATCCCTGTTAAAAGTGATATATTTTAGCTCAGATTGCCGGAAGGGTTTCTCCCTAACCGGAGATGATTTTTCTGATCTGTAAATTGGGAAATCTCTGTTTCTCTTCTTAGTTAGTCTTTGTAAAATTTCATAAATTTCCATGGAGATTTGACCCCTGGTTCAGGTCTTGGATTTTGGAATCCATTTGACCTCTGAATTAATAAAATTGCAAAACCGGGTTTCTGCCAAAAACACTGCTAAAATCACAGTTTTTGTGATATTATTGGATTTTCGTGCATAAGCATATATTTTTAGGGTTTAATCATGTTCATAATCATATTAGGATGCTTTAGGTTTAATTTTGTGCTCATTTGATTTCATTTAGTGCATAAAACCTAAGTTTTTACCAAAATCTATTTCTAAAAACCCTGATTTCAAGGCCATAGTCTTGCTATCAGGGGCAATTTGGTCATTTGACCTAAATTTTGAAATCCCTAACCTTAATTTTCATGTGTTTAAGTATGTCATATCATATTTTAGCTTAGCTTATTCCATTCAAATTTCAAAACTTACATTTTATCAAAATATATTTCTAAAAACCCTAGTTTCAAGGCCATAGTCTTATTATTAGGGGTATTTTGGTCATTTGGACCCTAATTTCGAAATTCCATATCTTATATTCATTATTTGATTTCATATCTTTATCATTTTTATTTAAGGGAATCAAGGAAAAGGCTTATATCTAGCAAAATCTAGTAATTTCTAGATATTACTGGATAAATCTAGAAAAGCCAACATATTTTCATTAACCAAATTTTCTAGTTTTGCAGGTACATTGAAGACTTTATTTTTCATGTATTTAAATTTCAATAGTGATGTAACTTGTAATTAAACTTTGGAATAAGAATTTACATTTCCTGCTTAGCTTAGGCAGCATTGCATATAGTTTATTTTTTTTAAATAATGTTAATGTGTGATGGATGATGATTCATGCATATTCAAACTCACCATGGTCTACACGAATGGCACATACACTAGCTTTTATGAAGTTTATAAACTTGGTGGAATTCGTATTTATGGCCATAGTCAGAATATGAATGATACTCAGATTTATGATCTTCACATTAGCCACATTCAGCCTACACTCTTAGGCTAACTTCAAAATGCACTGCATTTCTGAAAAATACAAAAAGTATTTCTCAAATCCTCAAATTCATATTCATTAATTTCATGCATTTGCCAATTCCAATTCAAATTCTAAGTCAAGGAAATTGAATTCTTCAAAATCTCCTAAGTCTTATCGATTCTCCCAAAAGCATTGAATTTCAAAGAATATTTCAAGTGTGTCTCAAGTTCATAAACTCAATTTTCCAAAGTTATGCGGTCAATTTCAAAGTTTGAAGTTAGAGAAATCAAAATTTTTCTAAGTCTTATTCAAAAATCGATTTGCCTAAGAATATTTCAAGTATTTCCCAAGTTCCAAATTCAAATTTTCTAAGTTAGAATTTCAATTTCAAAGTTTGAATTCAGAGAAACCAAGTTTCTCAGAATCGATTTGCACCAAATGTCAAGGATTCCTCAAAATCAATTTTTACTTCTCTCAGAAGTACATTTCAAATCCCAATTCACGATTTTTCATGTGATATCATTTCCAAGATTTACATTTTCTAAATATTTCAATCATTCAAAGCAAACATCATGTTTTCAAATGTGCATTTTCTGAAAATTCATAGCACATGCCTGATTCTTTGTGCATTTAGAAATTAGAATATGATTTAGACAAGTTGAATAGAGTAGAGCATAAGATTGATCCTTGGTTCAATTACCCCTGTTAAAGGTGGCAGGAACGGTTGAACCTCGTACCGACAGGCGAGTCCCATTCTACGGAATTTTTCCTGCATTTTAAAAACGGAGGCGAGTTATTTTCAAAAACTATTTCAAAGGTCAGTTTGACTCGCAAAAAGTCAAAAATTTTGCGATGATAACAGGTTTGGCGACCGTGATGGGACCTGTCTTCGCCTGATTAATCTAATGCTCTACTTAGTTCAAATTGTCAAAATCGATTTCCATGGAATGTCAGCTTTGCTTTATGATATCATGTGAACCTAGGAGCCTAGACTTGAACCCAGCTGACATGGAATGCATATAGACTAGGTATGGTTTGGTAGGACCATATTGAGGAGAATTATTCATGCTCACATAGACGTAGGTCTAATACAACACTCCTCAATTTAGGAATTGTATGAAAACAATGTTTGCTTCTTCAAATATTTCAAAATTCTATCTCTTTAGGACTTAGAGCCTTCTGTTTGATTGCATGTGCTCATGTTTTTCAAAAATCACCCCACCTATATTGTCCCGGTCTTCACGTTGCTGGGCTCTCTTCTAGAACCATAGTTCGGGACAGAGCCTCACAACTGGGCCACTTATTTGGGTGAAAAACCCCTGCCACGTACCAAGGGACATAGTCCAACGTATATCGGCAGGTGCTCAAGGATGTTGGAAAACTTAAACCTAGAACCGGAGGAATTGATTTTATGCCACGTACATCGAGCCTTGGCTTGAGTATATAGGCATAATATGATTGGACACAGATGATTTGAACCTTAGAGTTAGGATTAAGGTCCTACAGCCATTTCAAAATTTGTGCATCTAGAGTCAGCTTTTAGGGAATGCTGTATGTGCATACTTGTTGTAATTGAATGTGTTATAGTTATTTCTTTGTTATTTTCCATATTTTCCCAATTTTCTAAAATACTGGACGATTTTCAAAATTCCCCAATCCATGTCCATGTACTGTCCATGTTTTAAATCCTGGACGATTTTCAAAATACTTCATTTTATGAAGTACTTCCTTATATTTCATTAAACCCTGGACAATTTTCATAAAATTCCTCCATTTTCCTCAAAACTCCAGGTGATTTCCCATCTTTCCTGTCTTCTGGATCTCGAATTCCCTACTTCATTTTATCCTGCCTGCATTTTTTTTCAAAATCTCTATATTTTCCCAAGTCTTATTCCAATCTTCCATGTTTTCCAGTCTGATGGCATCCAGTCAGCTTGATTCAGTCTTCCCTGAGGGTCACATCTCCTACGAGGTGCGGCAAAGTCTTCCTGAACATCGAGTCCTCAACACCGGATCCTTCATTCCCCGGTGGTACTATTCATGGCTCAAGAACTTCTATCGTATGTTTTCGGACCATTTGGACGATTGTGGATTGAAACTGGCGTCCCCAGCGGGAAAGCAGACAGTCAACGGCAATTTGATCCATGCACTAGCAGAACGGTGGAATCCAAGCACTTCTACCTTCTGGTTCCCGTGGGGAGAGATGACAGTATTGATAGATGAATTTTCAAAAATCATGGGATTGCCCGAGCCAGCTGGTCAGCCTGGAGATCCATTGGAGAAACAGTTTTTGATTAATGTCAAGGGTCTGGACCCTAAAGATGCCTTATCTCGCATGACGGGACGCAAGTCTTGGCCTTTGATTGAAGAAGATGAAAATGAATATGTGGACCTGCTCAAAATCTACAGACAGTATGGGATATTCATAGAAGTCAGCTCGTTGTCCAGGACAGCTCGAGAAAGAATTCAGCATGCGATGGTTCTGTGCTCGGTGGGATTGACTTTCTTTCCCGACGGACGAAATTACATAGATATCAGGATAGTTCAGCTTCTAAGGAGATGGGGAAGTCGACAGACCAGCCGCCTCTCGATTGCCATGGCCGCACTCGCCTTTCTATACCGAGGGTTGACTTGTTTCGCACTCGGAGAGTCGATCCTAGTCGAAGGGTGCACCTATGTCTTGCAGTCTTGGTTCCTCCGGCATGTGCCAGTCTGAGCCAGTTCATTCAGATACAATGGAAAGCTTTTGCCAGTTGCACGATACCGGTCCTTGATCGACAACATTCAGGAGGAAGAAGTCGTATGGGACTACTTTGATCGTCAGGAATCACCTCCCAGATATACTTATGCTTATGGCAAGCGGTTCAGGCTACTTGGCCCCTTCTTCTGCGCATACTATTATCCAGAGCGGTGTGTCAGGCAGTTCTCTCAGAGGCAGAAGCGCGTAGAGATTCGTCCACTAGCAAGGGTTCTGCCAGAATTCGACCTCGCATCAGATCAATGGTCCACAGCATACCATTTTGCCAGACATGGTTGGGATTCCTTTGTCAATCTTACTATTTTTCCTGCCCTCGAGTGTCCTCTGATTATCCGGAGTGGTGGAAAATTGTTTGTCCCCCTCCCCTCTGTCAAGTGTATTATTGATGAAATCATGTTTTCCCTTTAATAAAATTCCTTTATTTTACATTTCACTTTGGTTTGACGACCTCGCCTAGGTAACAAGGCATATTTCCAGTTGTTTATCTTGCAAAGAATAGCAACACAATTGTCGTAATCCCAGCGATGACTCAATCTCTAGTAATGGGATATTATTTCAATTGTCTACCAAAATTCTCAACAAATATTTTCCTCCAAAACCAAATTTCCTTCAAAAGCCTAATCATCAATTCCGCCCTACAGAGAGCATCAGCATTATCCAATGTCTCAATTTTGGACTTAACCCAAGCTTCCGCTAAACATCAGCAAGTATTAAATAATCTGTTGCAGAAAATCAAGGTGAAACCAAGTATAACTCCGGAAGACATGGCCCACATAGTCAATCAGGCCATGACTAATGCTCCAGTTACATTCTTCGATGAGGATCTCCCTAAACCTCATGTATTTCACAACAATGCCTTGTATGTTGTGGTTTGAACCAGAGGGATGACAGTTCCTCATGTGCTGATCGATGGAGGCAGCAGTCTCAACATATGCCCGGAAATGACCGCCAAAGCTTTGGGCATAAAAGAAGAAGAATACATCCCGGATCCGATCACCATTTATGGGTTCGACAATCATGGCCAAACAGCGAAAGGAAAAATATTCCTAGAGATCTTTATTGACTACTCGGTCCATTCAATTCTCTTTCACGTGGTCAATGTGCCGCCCACTTATAATCTGCTTCTCGGGAGACCATGGATCCACAACACAAAACGCAGTACCATCTACTCTGCATCAGTGCATCAAGTGGTCAAAAGGTGGTATGATCGCGACAGTCTTAGGCGAAGATCCGGAGCAGAGGCTAGCACAGCCCATGGTTCCCAGGCCCTCTTTCACTACTGATATCCCTAGCATTAGGGGTATCGAAGAGGTCAGCTTTGAAGAGAATTCGGGAATAATACAGATAACAGAGCAACCCGAGCATGCGGTGGCTACGACCCGATGGGGAGGTGCACAGTTCTTCAAGATTGGGGGATGAATTGATTACAGCACACTTAAAGATCATCCTCTATTCTTCCAATTTATGAAAGCTAAAAAGGGATTTGATTTACTAGTGAAGCACGGCTACCAGCCTTTTCAAGGCCTAGGCAAAAATGAAGATGGTCGTCTTGAACCAGTGATTCCTCATCATTGCCCTAAAAGGACCGGATTGGGCTTTAATGGCCGAAGATCTCAGAAAGGGACTGTTTTCATTAAGGGAACGCATTAGAAGAATTTATTTGTCTTTCCTTTTCTATTCTTTTGTCGGGATGATATCCCATTTCATTCTCATCATTGTCATTTTGATTAATTCTATCTTTCAATAAAGTTGCCAGTTTTCTTTGTCTATCTTGGTGCCATTTGTCTCTTTACTTCTCAATAATAAATCTTCACAAAATTGAAATCATTTTGCTCTTTTATCTTTCCAATTATTTTCAATAAAAGCAATTTATTTCATGATGAGCAATTTCCCTAAATCAATTTATCCTCCAATTTTCAGAATGTCTTCCCGATCTATCAAGAAGCTCATCTTTAATCCAAAAGCCTGTTCGAAATCAACAATAATTCATCAGGTCAGAATAAGAACAGAATGTAGTCAGACTGCAAAGCAGTCAGAAGAATCCGCAGAGTTCGATTCAGCTCTTCAAGAACTGCCAGAATTTGCATCGGTTCAGAAGCAAGATGAGCCATCATCCTTAGTTCAAGATCCGACTCAGGACATCAATATCCAATCAGAAGATGATCCTAGAATTCTCAAGATTGGCAGTGGTTTGAGTCTAGGAGAGAAAGAAAGGCTCACTAATTTCCTCAAGCAGCATGAAGAAGTATTCGCATCGACTTATGAGGATATGCCAGGTTTAGATCCGAAATTGGTGGAGCATCGCCTCGTTCTGAAGCCTGAGGCGAAACCACTCAAACAGAAGTTGAGAAAAATGGATCCTTGAATCGAGCAGCAGGTCAAGGAAGGACTTGAGGATCTGCTTAAAGCAGGATTCATTCGAGCAATTGATTACCCAGATTGGTTGGCAAATATCGTAGCAGTTCCTAAGAAGAATGGTAAAGTTCGAATCTGTATCGACTTCCGTGATCTCAATAAAGCCACTCCGAAGGATGACTATCCGCTCCCAAACATTGATCTCCTAGTCGATAGCACAGCCGGGCATGCTATGTTTTCCTTTATGGACGGATACTCCGGATATAATCAAATCAAGTTGGTCGCTCGTGACCAATCCAAAACATCCTTTACCACGCCATGGGGCACTTTCTGTTACACGGTTATGCCTTTTGGGCTTAATAATGCTGGAGCCACTTATCAGCGCGCTATGGCCGTTATTTTCCATGATCAGATGCACAAGACTATGGATGCATATGTCGATGATATTCTGGTGAAATCCAAAGAAGAGGAAAATCATATCGAAGCTCTTAATCAAGTCTTCAAGCGACTCATTCTTTACAAGCTAAGACTCAATCTACAAAAATGTGTCTTTGGAGTCAAATCAGGCAAGTTGCTAGGCTTCTTGGTCAGCAAGAAGGGGATAGAAATGGATCCCGCTAAGGCCAAAGCTATCATTGGCATGCCGCCCCCGACTAATCTCAAAGAATTGCGTAGTCTTCAAGGACGTATGCAATCAATTCGGCGATTTATTTCCAATTTGGCTATGAGGTGCGAGCCTTTCAATCATCTGCCCAGAAAAGGAGTGAGGTTCGAATGGGGACCAGAGTGTCAGCAATCGTTCGAACGCATCAAGAAATATCTTCTCAATCCTCCTGTTTTAAAGCCGCCAGAATTAGGGAAACCCCTATTGCTATACCTTTCAGTTAATCGAATTGCTTGCGGTGGATTCTTAGCGCAATACAAAGAAGGCAGCTTGATAGAACATGCCATTTACTATGTGAGCAAGACCTTTATTGATTACGAGAAGAAATACTCTCAGATAGAGAAGACGTGTTTAGCTCTGGTATGGATGTGTCAGAAATTGAGACATTATCTATTGGCGTCTGAAGTCAAGATTTTATCTAAATTAAATCCTCTCAAGTACGTTCTTGAACAACCATTTCTCAGCGGATGTATCGCCAAATGTTAAGTCCTATTAATGCAATACGACTTGGAATATGTCTCTCAGCAATCTATCAAAGGCCAAGCAATTGCAGACCAATTAGCAGATTTTCCTCTAGCAGAGGATGTTAAAGCTGAGGATGATTTCCCCGATGAGCGGATCTGCAATATTCAACAATCCCTAATTTGGAATTTATTCTTCAACGGTTCCAAGAATATGGCAGGCATAGGAATCAGAATTCTACTAATCACACCAGAGAAAGAGATGATTCTCTTTTCTCTCAAACTGGATTTTCTGTGCACTCACAATATGGCCGAGTATGAAGCCTTGATACAAGGTCTAAAAATTCTATAGGACTTCAATGTCAAAAGAGTGCATGCTTATGGCGACTCCTTGCTCGTCGTCAATCAAGTCCTAGTCGAATGGCAAGTAAAAGATCATAAATTACTTCCTTACCAGAAGATTGTCTTAGCTCTTGCCAACAAATTCGAAGAATTCCAACTTTTTCATATCAAGAGAGATTTCAATCAAGTTGCAGACAGTTTAGCTAATTTGGGATCCATCATGTCTTTCAGGAGTGGAGAATCTTGTCGCTTATTTGAAATTGGCAGACTCGATCAACCCGCTTTCGTCCCAGTAGAGCAGATAAACCAGGCTGAGCAAAAGAAGAAGCCCTGGTATCATGATATCAAGAATTTCATTAAAACTGGCGAATTTCCTCCAGAATTATCAAAGAGAGAGCAGCGAGCAATTCAACGCATGTCTGCTCGATATTTTATTCATGCCGACATCCTTTATCGTCGCGGATTCAGTTCTAAGTATTCCAGATGTTTGGACGAAGAAGAAGTCGAAGAAGTTGTGCAAGAAGCACATGAAGGCATTTGCGGTGGTCATGTTGGCTATCAGACTCTCGTCAAACAAATCATCCGAGCAGGATATTATTGGAGAACTATGCAACAAGATTGCTATCGTTTTGTAAAGAAGTGCGTTCAATGTCAGATGCATGCGCCTTCCATTCATGCGCCAGTGACATACTTGCAATCTGTCCTCTCGCCATGGCCATTTTCCATGTGGGCTTTCGATGTTGTAGGCCCCATCACTCCTTCAGCCTCCAATGGTCATAAATATTTTCTTGCCGCAACAGAATATTTTACTAAATGGGTAGAAGCAGTCACTCTACGCACAGTAGAAGGTCGACACGTGGTTTCTTTCATCCATAAGAATATTCTTTGCCGTTTCGGTATACCGCATGATATTGTGTCGGATAATGGAGTCATTTCAAGAATGAGAGAATGAGGACATTCTGCTCAAAATTCAGAATTCATCATCATTTTTCCGCTCCTTATTATCCTCAAGGGAATGGTCAGGCAGAGGTCACCAACAAGATTCTGATCCGAATCCTGGAGCGAACTTTAGAAACGGACCGTGACTGACATGAAAAGATTCATGATGCATTATGGGCATACAGAACCACCATTCGAACTCCAACGAATGCTACTCCGTCAGAACTTGTCTACGGAACTGAAGTAGTACTACCTCTACATGTTCAGAAACCTGCTCTGAAATTTGCATCACTTCTAGAATTACCTCTTGATCTGTATCAGCAACAGCGACTGGTACAGCTTGATTTGCTCGATGAAAGAAGGCTCAGAGCAGCAGAGCATGCTCAATCCTATCGCCAGAGGATAGCCCGACAATATGCAAAATCTGTCATTGAGAGAAAATTTCGGGTCAATGATCTAGTGCTCAGATCAACAGCTTATCTCAGGCACCGCCCGGGTGGCAAATGGTCGCCAAATTGGGAAGGTCCTTATGTTGTCAAAGAGGCACTACCTCGCAATTCATATCGGCTCATCAATGCTGATGGAATAGAATTACCAGATCCCATCAATGCTCGACATTTGAAAAAATTCTATACTTGAACAATTTCCTATTCCTTGTAATTCTTCCAAATTTTCTTCAACAATGATCAAAATTCTTTTTCCCAGTTACACTGGGGCATTTTAAAATTTTGTTTTTATCTACAAATATCTTGTATGCAGGCAGGATAAACAAATCTCTTATTTCACGCACTTATGCATTCATGTGCATCAATTTGCATTCAATCGCATTAATAACGATCTGGTCAGTATTGAGATTTCAACTATCAATCCCATCACAATTCTTAACGATTCCAGATTGAAAGACAATCACCAGAACTGAACAAAAATCCAGTATCCAAACTGATACATTTTTAAACCGGTATGCATACCGGTATCCTTTCAAAATCAAGCACTCGTGTTAGTGTTCCACTGAATGGTCATGTCAGTCGACCTCTTGAGTTCAGTCTTCGTGCTGATCACTCATCCAATTCCCAAATTTCTAATTTCCAATTTCCAAATATCAATTTCCAAATTCCAAAATTCCAAATTTCTAATTTCCAATTTCCAATTTTCAAATATCAATTTCCAAATTCCAAAATTCTAATTTCCAATTTCCAAATATCAATTTCCAAATTCCAAAATTCTAATTTCCAATTTCCGAATATCAAATTCCAAACTTCCAATTTCTAATTTCAAATATCAAAATTTCAATTTCAAAAATTCAAAATTCAAAATTCCAAATTTCGACCTTTTGGTCTCTCAATACCAATTCCAAAAAAATTATCTTGCGAGAGACCCTTTGTATAGGGAGAGTTCGAGGGAGCTCGCTCTTTTCGCATGCTATCCAATTCATTCACTTAGCCCCTTTTTAGGGAGAGTTTGAAGGGACTCGTGCCTTTGTGAACTGTTTGCAAAACAAAATTCCAATTTCATACAAGGAACCCTTAGGTCAGGGAGAGCTTCGATGGAAGTTCGTTTTCCTTGTAACCATAATTTCAGACTAGGCCATTTCATCATGAATGACCCTCTTTTCAGGGAGAGTGTGATGAACTTGTTCCTTCATGACCAATTTACCAACCTCACCAATTCCGGCCCCCTTTCCATAAGAGAAGCCTAATATTAGGAAGTTTTGACGAAAGCTTAATTTCTCTTCGAAAGTTCATTTTGCAAACACCTCCTCTTCAGGGAAGAGAGGAGTAATTCCCAAATTCTAATTTCTGAATCTTTTCCTTTGGGGAAAGGAGAAGAGAATTATGTCATGGATGTGTTGCGTCGTGCTTCAAATGCTCGCTTTCATAAAAGGATTTCAAGAAAATTTTGCCAATTTGTCATTAAATATTTGTTGGTTTCAAAAATCTTTATTGCACAAAATTATTACTTCAGAATACCTCCACTATTACTTCCGAAAGGGCAATGCTTTCGCGAAAAAGGATTCAAAATTCAAAATCTTTCTATTGGCCAACCAAAAGGATGAAGAATAAATCCGCGATATGGCCAGCAAAGAGAATTCAATGTTGTTGCAAAGCCATGAGTGATCGATATTGATCACAGTCAATGGCACATTTTTAAAGACCATTCTTGAAGAAAAAAGCAGTCGAAATATCCTGGGTGATACAGAAAAATCCACTCAATTTTCATATCTCCTCAATCACCTAAGCTGCAATTAAATATCTGCAAAAGGGATCTCTCAATTGTCGTCAAGATAAAGGCGAATTAAGCGAGTCGATCCCCGGGGCCAAAGAAGATTTGGATCATCTCCAAGATGACGGAGTTTATGACAAATCCTTCCAGGAAAAGTTCAGATCACCGTCGAGATGAAGGCGAGTGTGATGAGCCTATCGACAAACCCTAAAAGGTATTTAATTTCTGCTATCATCAAGAGATTTCCTACCAAAAAGCCAATAACTATCAAGATAATCCCTGAGAGAAAAGAAGGATCGGAACATCTCTAAGATGAAGGAGTTTGTGACGTACCCTTCCCAAAAAAAAAGAGAGAGACAAGTTAGGACATCTCCAAAATGAAGGATGATGTAATTCCCGAAAAATCCAAGAGAGCTCCAATTCTGTCAAAAAGAGTGTAGAAAGATCATCATGAGAAAAGAATCCCAGGATATC
This sequence comes from Nuphar pumila, assembly GCF_984573655.1. NCBI lineage: Eukaryota > Viridiplantae > Streptophyta > Magnoliopsida > Nymphaeales > Nymphaeaceae > Nuphar > Nuphar pumila. The sequence continues at coordinate 48,460,479 of NC_143265.1, read as the reverse complement.
AGACTGCCGAATCTATCAAGAATCTTCTTTAATTTTGTGAAATTCTTTTATCAATATTCTTTCACCAATAGCTCTCGCAATATCAAGAATACTTTCTTTTCTGTCCATATCAAGGGAATTGATAGCTTCCTTGAAAGAAAGTCAATTGCAAGCAATTTGAATTCGAATCTTGATTCTATGAAGTTAAGCCCAGTCGGAAGTAATACTTCAGGTAGAAAAAAGGGAATACTTTCAAAACAAAGTGCATCATTTTCAATTATTTTGAATCAACAACAATTTTCAACATTTTGACAATATTTTCTAGCTATCCTGGCATGAAGCGAGAGCTTGAGGTTCATCTTTGGTGCATCCTGACACCATCCCTTTTAGGACTTGATTACGGGAGTTTTCAAGATTCCTTCCCTTCTTTGGTATAATCTGAGCGCATGGGCTCTCAGATTTGCACACTTCCCTGTGTCCCCACTGTCCCACCATAGACAGTCCAATTTCGGCTTGAGGTTAAGCCACCAATTCCAGCAAAAGGCAATTTCAAAAGTTAATTAGTCTCAGCAATGAGACGCCCAAAATCAATCCCTTTTCAAGCTTTAAGGACCCCAATTTTCTTCCTTTTGCAAAACCCCTATCGGATTCATTTTGCGGAAATCCGAAGGTTCCATCACGGTCTCTTCTTTCGAGGATTCCGTCCATTTTCTGCCCAATCAGGTCAAGGGTACAAACCTGAGCCTCACGTGATGAGGTATTTCATTGCCCAATCAGGTCAAGGGTACAAACCTGAGCCTCACGTGATGAGGTATTTCATTTCCCAATCAAGTTAAAGGTTAAGCCTGAGCTTCGTTCCATACGAGGTATTTCCCGTCCCATCCAGGTTAAGGGCAAAACTTGAATCTCACTTCTTTTGAAATAAAATTTTCTCCTTATTCTCCATTTCATATCTACCATCATCACTTGAACTAATTCTTTCATACCCAGTCAAATTCATCTAACTGGGGCATTTTTATAATCCAAATTTGGTGTGTTTTCTTTGCCACTAAGCTCAGCTTCTAACCGGCTTAGTAGCAAAGAGGGGCATCTGTAAACACCCCAAATTTTCACCCTCATCCAGTGTTTGTCCATTTCATGTGTCATTGCATATCATTGCATGTATTCTGCATATCATTCCATCGCATTGCATAGCATTGCATGTCATTGCATTTCATTTTCGAGATCCAGCACTCCTATTTCAAAACATTCAATCCAGATTTGAATTTTAAAGCTTTTATTTCAAAATCAATTTTAAAACCTGGGTTTTTATTCAATACTCTGTTATTTTCCAACCCCGGGACTTTATATTTCGAAATATTTTCTCAAGGAAACAATCTGGATTCATTTCAAATTCAAATTTTAATCGATTTCAATTCACAGATGAAACCCATTGAGGTGGTGTCGCTTCTGAATTCCTCTATTCATCAAATTTCTCAAAGTTTTGAAAGTTTCAGTCCGATCAGGACTCTGTCCCAGAGTCCTAATCCAGTCAGGAGTCTGTTTTGAAATCTGTTTTACTTCCATTTTTAGTCTTTTTTTATTATTGTCAAAATTTAGGTCATTTTACAGAGTCTAGTTAGTTCAAAACTCTATTTTAGAGTTCGGTCGAGTTAGGAGTCTAACCCTGACTGTGTTTTCTGACTTATTTCATCATTTCTTGGTAAAATCTTTCAAAATTTTTTACATTTGAATTCTAAAATTTAAAATCTCAGAGTCCTAAGAGTTCAGGACTCTAACTCGGAGTTCCAGTTCGCTTGAGATCCTATTTTCAAAGATCTTGAATTTCAAATGTCGATTTTAACCCTTTTTCAAAGCCATTTTCAGTGTTTATTTCAAAAATTTTCAAAATTCGATGTGGGCCCACTCAGTTGGCACCATATCCAGAGGAGTTCTAACCTAGTTAGGACCCTATGCCATTTCAAAAATTATAACTTTGAAGTTTGTCTTTGAAAATCCTTTTGAAAACTCCTTTAATTTCAAGTTTTAAAATCGCTTTTTGAAAAACTCAAGTAGGGCCCACTCGGGGTGGTGCCATATTCGAGTCAGTCAGGGCTAGACTAAGGTTAGTTGATGTCTTGGTTAGTGTTAGAGGTTTAGAAGAGTCAAAACTATTTTGAAAAACTCATTTTTGAAAGTTAGTTTTTAAAACTAGTGTTTTTAAAGGTTTTTAAAGGTGTTTTAAAAAGCCAAATGTAGAAAATGCCAAGTGGCATTACATTTGGGGATTTTTTAGGAAAGTCTAAGGGTTAATTAGGCAGTAGTTTAGATAATTTAGGCTAGGGGTAGTTAGGTCTTTCCACCCAAAAATCACCCCCCCCTTGTAAGAGTCCAAAAAATTCAAAATTCCCAATTTTTAAACCTAAAAAAATTCTATAAATAGTCTCCATAGGGGGGTCGATTTTTCCAACTTGCTCTCCTTGGGATTCTTGGAGATTCTCTCTCCTCTCCAGCCCTTCCTCCATTGCAGCCACCTCAAGGTAATTATTTTGTTTAATTTTTAGCTTTTATTTCATATTTTTAATAGTTTTAAATCAATTTTAGCCATTAATACCTCCTATTTCATGGATTCAACCATGGTTTCACCTCAAGAACCATCAAGAATCAGCAAGAACGATCCAAGAAGGTGATTTAACCCTGTTTTGGGTGATTTACAGGGATTTTAATCCATTAGAATTGATTTTAATATGATTCTTTACATTATTAACCAATAAAATATATGATTTACCCTTTTAATGGGTTAAATCTATGTTTTAAAGGTGATATCAAATTCCAGCCATTGATTCCCTGTTTTTATTTTATTTTCATGGTTTATTCATGTTTTTTTTACGTTCTATAGCATAGAAATAATTTTTATTTACTGTTTTATGGTTTATTTTATTGATTTACATTAGTTAATGCATGGTTTTCCAAGTTTCTTAAATTTCTATGTGTTTTAGGTTTAGAACAGTAAAGATAATGTTATTTCGGATTGAAGTACTCATTGTTTATTACTGATTTTTTTATATGTGATGCATGCATGAGGTATTGAGTTACAGTAGAAAAATCAGAGGTTTTGGATCTCGGGAACCCTGTCAAAAAAATCAGACATCAAATCGGGGTTTTAAAGCTTTAAAATCGTGGTTAAAATCAAGAAGGTAACTTGCTGTTATGATATTTCTCTTATCTTATATCCGATTTTAGATCTGTAAAGTGCTATGGATTAACATTGAGTAGATCTGTCTTATGTGAAATTTTCGGATTTTTTAATCACTGATTAGTATTTTTCCCCTTTTAGAGAATCTGTTTTTAAATTTAAAACTCATTAGGGTTTACCAAAACCCTAATCAGACTTGTGTTAGTCATAAATCCCAAACCACAGATCCGATTCATGATCTGTAAAAAGTGAGTATTGCTATTTTTTTGTCTACTGTTTACTATTAAAATTTCAGAGATTTTTGTTTAGGTTTGCTATTTATGTTTGTATTTTCAATCTGAAACAGCTATTTTAATCCCTGTTAAAAGTGATATATTTTAGCCCAGATTGGTTGGCGAATATCGTAGCAGTTCCTAAGAAGAATGGTAAAGTGCGAATCTGTATCGACTTCCGTGATCTCAATAAAGCCACTCCGAAGGATGACTATCCGCTCCCAAACATTGATCTCCTAGTCGATAGCACGACTGGGCATGTCATGTTCTCCTTCATGGATGGATACTCCGAATATAATCAAATCAAATTGGCCGCTCGTGACCAATCCAAAACATCCTTCACTACGCCATGGAGCACTTTCTGTTATACAGTCATGCCTTTTGGGCTCAAGAATGCTGGAGCCACTTATCAGCGCGCTATGGCCGTTATATTCCATGATCAGATGCACAAGACTATGGATGCATATGTCGATGATATTCTGGTGAAATTCAAAGAAGAGGAAGATCACATCGAAGCTCTTAATCAAGTTTTCAAGCGACTCATTCTTTACAAGCTAAGACTCAATCCACAAAATTGTGTTTTTGGAGTCGAATCTGGCAAGTTGCTAGGCTTCTTGGTCAGCAAGAAGGGGATAGAAATGGATCCCGCTAAGGCCAAAGCTATCATTGGCATGCCACCCCCGACTAATCTCAAAGAATTACGTAGTCTTCAAGGACGTATGCAATCAATTCAGCGATTTATTTCCAATTTGGCTATGAGGTGCGAGCCTTTCAATCATCTGCCCAGAAAAGGAGTGAGGTTCGAATGGGGACCAGAGTGTCAGCAGTCGTTCGAACGCATCAAGAAATATCTTCTCAATCCTCCTGTTTTAAAGCCGCCAGAATTAGGGAAACCCTTATTGCTATACATTTCAGTTAATCAAGTTGCTTGCGGCGGATTCTTGGCGCAATACGAAGAAGGCAGCTTGATAGAACATGCCATTTACTATGTGAGCAAGACCTTTATTGATTATGAGAAGAAATACTCTCAGATAGAGAAGACATGCCTTGCTCTGGTATGGATGTGTCAGAAATTGAGACATTATCTATTGGCGTCTGAAGTCAAGATTCTATCTAAATTAAATCCTCTCAAATACATTCTTGAATAACCATTTCTCAGCGGACGAATCGCCAAATGGCAAGTCCTATTAATGCAATACGACTTGGAATATGTTTCTCAACAATCTATCAAAGGCCAAGCAATTGCAGACCAATTAGCAGATTTTCCTCTAGCAGAGGATGTTAAAGCTGAGGATGATTTCCCCGATGAGCGGATCTGCAATATTCAACAATCCCCAATTTGGAATTTATTCTTCGATGGTTCCAAGAATATGGTAGGCATAGGAATCAGAATTCTACTAATCACACCAGAGAAAGAGATGATTCCCTTTTCTCTCAAACTGGATTTTCAGTGCACCCACAATATGGCCGAGTATGAAGCCTTGATACAAGGTCTGAAAATTCTACAGGATTTTAATGTCAGAAGAGTGCATGCTTATGGCGATTCTTTGCTCGTCGTTAATCAAGTCCTAGCCGAATGGCAAGTGAAAGATCAGAAATTACTTCCTTACCAGAAGATTGTCTCGGCGCTTGCCAACAAATTCGAAGAATTCCAACTTTTCTATATCAAAAGAGACTTCAATCAAGTTGTAGACAGCTTAGCCAATCTGGGATCCATCATGTCTTTCAAAGGTGAAGAATCTTGTCGCTCATTTGAAATTGGCAGACTTGATCAACCCGCTGTCGTCCCAGTAGAGCAGATAAACCAGGCTGAGCAGAAGAAGAAGCCTTGGTATCATGATATCAAAAATTTCATTAAAACTGGCGAATTTCCTCCAGAACTCTCAAAGAAAGAGCAGCGAGCAATTCAGCGCATGTCTGCTCGATATTTTATTCTTGCTGACGTCCTCTATCGTCGTGGATTCAGTTCTGAATATTCCAGATGTTTAGACGAAGAAGAAGCCAAAGAAGTTGTGCAAGAAGCGCACGAAGGTATTTGCGGGGGTCATATTGGCTATCAGACTCTCGTCAAACAAATCATCCGAGTAGGATATTACTGGAGAACCATGCAACAAGATTGCTATCGTTTTGTGAAGAAGTGTGTTCAATGCCAGATGCATGCACCTTCCATTCATGCGCCGACGACATACTTGCAATCTGTCGTCTCTCCATGGCCATTTTCCATGTGAACTTTCGATGTTGTAGGCCCCATCACTCCTTCAGCTTCTAATGGTCATAAATATTTCCTTGCCGCAACAGAATATTTTACTAAGTGGGTAGAAGCAGTCACTCTACGCACAGTAGAGGGCCGACACGTGGTTTCTTTCATCCACAAGAATATCCTTTGCCATTTCGGTATACCGCATGATATTGTGTCCGACAATGGCAGTCATTTCAAGATAAAAATGGAAAACCCGAGTTTGAAAACTTAAAATTTTCAAAGGAATGATCGGTTCCAACACGAGCGTTGAATCCGATAGGAAGTCTGAGTCGAAACTCGGAACTTCAAATGATATAAAAAAAAGGAAAACCTGAGTCGGAACCCGGATCTTCAAAATAATGATAAAAATGGAAAACCCGAGTTTGGAAACTTGAATTTTTCAAAGCAATGATCGATTCCAACACGAGCATTGAATCTGATAGAAAGTCTGAGTCGGAACTCGAGACTTCAAACGATATAAACAGAGAAAATCCGAGTCGGAACCCGGATCTTCAAAATAATGATAAAAATGGAAAACCCGAGTTTAAAAACTCGAATTTTCAAACAAATGATCGGTTTCAACACGAACGTTGAATCCGATAGGAAGTCTGAGTTGGAACTCGGAACTTCAAACGATATAAAAAAGAAAAACCCAAGTCGGAACCCGGATATTTAAAATAATAATAAAAATGGAAAACCCAAGTTTAAAAACTCGAATTTTTTAAAGGAATGATCGATTCCAACTGAGCGTTGAATCTGATAGGAAGTCTCAGTCAGAACTCGGAACTTCAAATGATATAAAAAAAGGAAAACCCAAGTCAGAACCCAGATTTTCAAAATAATGATAAAAATGGAAAACCCGAGTTTGAAAACTCAAAGTTTTAAAGGAACGATCGGTTCCAACACGAGCGTTGAATCCGATAGGAAGTCTGAGTTGGAAATCGAAACTTCAAACGACATAAAAAAGGAAAATCCGAGTCGGAACCCGGATCTTCAAAATAATGATAAAAATGGAAAACCCGAGTTTGAAAACTCGATTTTTTCAAAGGAATGATCAGTTCCAGCACGAGCGTTGAATCCGATAGGAAGTCCGAGTTGGAACTCGAAACTTCAAATGAAAAAACTCAAATTTTTCAAAGGAATGATCGGTTCCAACAAGAGCGTTGAATCCAATAGGAAGTCAAAGTCGGAACCCGGATCTTCAAAATAATGATAAAAATGGAAAACCCGAGTTTGAAAACTTGAATTTTTCAAAGCAATGATCGATTCCAACACGAGCATTAAATCCAATAGAAAGTCCGAGTCAGAACTCGGGACTTCAAACGATATAAACAGAGCAAACCCGAGTCGGAACCCGGATCTTCAAAATAATGATAAAAATGGAAAACCCGGGTTTGAAAACTCGAATTTTCAAACGAATGATCGGTTTCAACACGAGCGTTGAATCTGATAGGAAGTCCGAGTTGGAACTCGGAACTTCAAACGATATAAAAAAGAAAAACCCAAGTCGAAACCCGTTGTTACGACAATGAAGCCATACATGATACTTCAAGTACAAGGTTTTGATGATGAGCAAGTGGAATCAACTACATTTCAGCTAAGGCTATGAAGAAATTGAAGAATTCAGTGAAGAATCTTTGAAGACTAGTGTGCATATGTTTAATTCATTAAAAGTCTTAGATTCTTGTAAGAGCCTTACTTAGAGTGCATATTTAGGTTGCATTTCACCTTAAAAGTCTTTAGAAAAACTTTTCTAAAAGAAACTCTTTTGAAACTCTTTTTAGAAAACTCTTTTCTTAAATTTTCATGTTTATTAGTCGACCAATAGACTTATCAGTCGACTAATCCTTTCGCACCATATTTTCTAAAAAGTCTTTTTTGTCAAATTAGTCGACCGAAGGTTTTATCAGTCGATTGGACAGAATGTCTGTTTTCTGGAAAAATTAGCAGCAGTCGACTAATGGTTTTTCAGTCGACTGAACAGAACATGTGTTTTCGGAAAAATTTAGCAGCAGTCGACTAATGCTTTTTATCAGTGGACCGAACAGAATGTTTGTTTTTCAGAAGTTTTTAGCAGCAGTCGACTAAAAGGTTTTTCAGTCTACTGATGATATTATCAGTCGACTAACTTTTCTCAAGTCGACTAAGTTTCAAAAGTTCAGATTTTCAAACGGCTCGATTAACAGATCAGTCGACCGACAATAACTGTCAGTCTACTAATAACTAACTATTAGTCGACTAACTGATGTTTCAGTCGACTAATTTTGCCGTTTTCCTGAAACTTCAAAAAAGGCGTGTCTTTTCATTTTTCAAACATTTTGATCGTTCAAAATGGACAGTTTTGACACCCTTTCATACTCTCAACGTATGGAATATTTTAACTATAAATATGAGTGCATTCTACACTCAAAAACATCAAATTCAATAGAATTATATTGAATTACTTCTTGCTTTTCACTCCTATTCATTCAAGTATTTGTTTTCTCACTCTCGTGATATTTTCACTTCAGTTTTTCACTCAAATCACTTTGAGAGATAGTGAATTCGTGAGTAGAGTGTTTCAACAACCTCAAAAGCCAATTGCATCTCATTTGCATTCAAAAGGAAGGCTCATAGGTTGTATTGTAAGTTGTTATTTATTTTTTTGTAAAAAGAAGGACTCCTTGGTGTAAAGGAGTTGTTTGCTTTCAGTGGGATTGTTACTGAAAGTGGGACCGGCTATGGTCTGTGTGATCTTGTAGTTTACAAGATTGATAGTGGAAAATCTCAAGCGGGTTTTGATTGGGGACTGGATGTAGGTCGGGTTTGACCGAACCAGGATAAAATCTCGTGTTCTTTGTGTGTTTGCTTTGAGATTTGCAAAATCCTTCAATATTCCGCAGAAAGTTTTAAAAGCACTATTCACCCCCCCTCTAGTGCTCGTTGCCTCAATCCTAGTGCACTTTCATTTGGTATCAGAGCACAGGTTTGCTATTACTTCGATTTGACCATCATCTAGCATGCCAACTACAACATCTCAGCACAAAGAAGGAAGTTCCTCTGTTCGTCCTCCTCTCTTTGACGGAACAAACTATGGATACTAGAAAGTAAGAATGACAATATTTCTGCAATCCATGGATCACGATATCTGGAGAGTTGTTTCAGAAAAGTACCAAACTCCATCAACTGATTTCAGCCGATGGACCGATGATGAAAAGAAGACTGCTTCACTTAATGCCAAGGCAATGAATGCCTTATATTGTGGCGTTGACAAGGTAGAGTTCAATCGCATTTCTCAATGCTCTACAGCTAATGAAATCTGGCATACTCTTCTCGTAACTCACGAAGGTACGTCAAAGGTAAAGGAATCTAAAATTGCTTCTTTAGTTCATAAATTTGAATTGTTCAAAATGAAGCAAAATGAATCTATATCGGACATGGTAACTAGAATGACCGATATAACTAACACTTTGAAATCCCTTGGAAAAGAATATTCACAAGTGGATTTAGTCAGAAAGATTCTAAGGTGTTTAACTCCTTAATGGGAGAGAAAAACCACTGCTATTGAAAAAGCAAATGATCTCAATACTCTCACTCTTGAAGACTTAGTTGGTAACCTAATGGCATATGAGGTCCAACTTCAAGACAGACATGAAGAAGAGCCTAAGAAGAAATCTCTTGCTTTCAAGGCTACTTCTAACTCAGAAAATTCTGAAGAAGATGAAGATGAAGATATTGCCCTCATCACAAGACAATTCAGAAGATTCATCAAAAAGGGAAGATTTCAAAGAAAGGCAAAGAAAGCAGATTCTTCCATTCCCAATGAAGTAAAGTGCTTTAACTGCAAAAAGGCAGGACATATCAAGAAAGATTGTCCTCTTCTCAAATTCAAGCCCAAGGACCAATTCAAGAAGAAAAAGGCATTTCAAGCCTGTTGGGATGATAGTGACTCCTCTTCCGATGAAGAATCAAATGAAGAAGTCGCCAACATGTGTTTTGTAGCACAAGAAGATTCGGTAAGTCAATTTGACTATGATGAGTTATTTGAAGCATTTAATGATTTATATGCTAAATTTAAGAGTCTTAGTTCTAAAAATAAAGAGTTAAAAACTGAAAATTTAACTCTTGACTCTCAAAATAAAGTGTTACTTCAAGAAATAGAAGATCTCAAGAAGGAAAATTCTTGCCAAGCACTTGAGATAAAAGAAATTGGAGTTAGAACCAATCTCTTACAAAATGAAATATTTAGTCTTAAAGAAAAGTCAAATGATCTTCTTTCTATAGTGACCAAATTCACAAATGGTCAAGAGAATCTAGAAAAACTTCTTGGTTCTCAAAGATGCTCGGTTAATAAAACCAGATTGGGATATAGCTTCTTTGATACTCAAAATAGACCAAACTATGTGGTGAAAAATCAAAAACATTATTCTCAACCTTTTGTTCATAAAACTAAACTTTCTAGTTCTAATAGAAATGCATCTAGAAATGATTATTCTAGAAATGTTTATTCTAAATTCTTTTATAGAAAAATTATTTATTATCAAAGGAAACCAAAATTCAAATGGATATGGGTTCCTAAGACTAACTCTCATGGACCCGAAAATAGAAAGGGGTCAAATGCTCTGTTTTCTGATTTTGTTGTAGGTACACAACATAAGGAGCAAATGGATATTGGACAGCAGCTGTTCCAAACATATGACTGGAAGGCCGGAGTTATTTTCCACCCTCCAAAATAAGGATGGAGAAACCGTCACCTTTGGTGACAATAACAAGGGAAAAGTTATAGGTATTGGTAATATTGGTAATCCAAAATTTCCCTTGATAGAAAATGTTCTTTTAGTGGATGGTTTAATGCATAATTTAATATCTATTAGTCAATTATGTGATAAAGGTTTTCATGTTTCTTTTGAAAATGATTTATGCTTAATTTCTGATTTTCAATCTAAAAAAATCATTTTTAAAGGTAAAAGAAGAAACAATGTGTATAAACTATATCTAGATGAATTACCCTCTTTTAATGAAAAATGTCTTATTGTTTCAAATGAAATTCAATTGTTATGGCACAAGAGACTTGGACATGTTAATTTTAAAATTATTTCAAAATTATCCAAGAATGATCTTGTAAGAGGCCTACCTAGAATACCATATAAAAAGGATCACTTATGTGATGCTTGTCAAAGGGGTAAACATATTAAGAGTTCTTTTAAAGCTAAAGATATAGTTTCAACAAAACGGCCTCTTGAACTTTTACATTTAGATCTATTTGGACCATCTAGAATTCAAAGTTTGAATGGTAGCAAGTATGCTTTTGTTATAGTAGATGATTATTCTCGGTTTACATGGGTGATTTTTCTAAAAAGCAAAAATGATGCTTTTTCAGAATTTTCTAAACTTTGTAGAAGAATTACAAATGAAAAATCTACATCTATTATTAAAATTCATAGTGATCATGGTGGTGAATTTGAAAATGAATCTTTTCTAAAGTTTTGTGATTTACATGGTATATCTCACAACTTTGCTTTTCCTAGAGCGGCTCCACAAAATGGAGTTGTTGAAAGAAAGAATAGAACTTTGCAAGAATGTGCTAGAACCATGCTTCAAGATAAAAATTTACCAAAATATTTTTGGGCTGAAGCAATTAATACAGCATGTTATGTCTTAAATCGTGTTCTTATTCGACCAATTTTACATAAAACATGTTTTGAATTGTATTATGATCGTATACCAAAGATCTCATATTTCAAAATTTTTGGTAGTAAATGTTTCTTGTTAAATACCAAAGATAATCTTGATAAGTTTGATTCAGAATCAGATGAATCAATATTTCTTGGATATTCTTCTAGAAGTAAAGCATATCGTATTTTCAATAAAAGAACATCTTGTATTGAAGAATCTCTACATGTTGCATTTGATGAGAATTGTGAGCAGGTTATTCCTCTAAGCGAAGAAGAAGAAGCAACACTTCAAGAAGAACCCTTGATAGAGAGTACTTCTCAAGAAAATATTCCTCTTCAACCGGTTTGGAAAGAAGTTCCTAATCATCCACATGAACAAGTTATTGGTGAAATAAAGAGTGGTGTCCAAACTAGAAGGCAGTTAGAAAAATATATTGCAAATGTTGCTTTCATATCTAAATTAGAACCAAAGAATATCAATGAGGCATGTGATGATGAATTTTGGCTTTTATCCATGTCTGAAGAACTTAACCAATTTACTAGGAATGATGTTTGGGATCTAGTTGATAGACCAAAGGATCATCCAGTAATTGGAACAAGATGGGTCTTCCGAAATAAGCTGGATGAAAATGGTGAAGTCATTCGTAACAAAGCAAGGCTAGTGGCACAAGGCTATAATCAAGAAGAAGGCATAGATTTTGATGAAACCTATGCACCAGTGGCTCGATTAGAGTCAATTCGTATGATGCTTGCTTTTGCTAGTTACATGAACTTCAAGTTATATCAAATTGATGTTAAGAGTGCATTTTTAAATGGACACATCAATGAAGAAGTTTATGTAGAGCAACCCCCAGGCTTTGAAAAAGAGAAATATCCAGAAAAGGTCTACAAATTGAAAAGAGCTTTGTATGGACTTAAACAAGCACCAAGAGCGTGGTATGAAAGACAACAAAATTTTCTAGAACAATCTGATTTTTTCATTGGTCGGGTAGACTCCACTTTATTTATTAAACATTTTAATTCAGATATTCTTATTGTGCAAATTTATGTTGATGACATAATATTTGGTTCTACTAATGATTCTCTTTGTAAAGAATTTGCTAAGGCTATGCAGAAAGAGTTTGAAATGAGCTTGATAGGCGAATTAAACTACTTCCTTGGACTTCAAATAAAGCAAACTGAAGAAGGAATCTTCATCAATCAGGGTAAGTATACAAAAGAACTTCTCAAGAGATTTGGGATGGACTCATCGAAATCAAGAAGGAATCCTATGAGTACAACTACTTCTCTTGATAAAGATGAAAATGGTAAAAGTGTAGATACTAAGCTCTACAGAAGTATGATCGAATCTCTATTATACTTAACTGCTAGTCGACCTGATATTATGTTTAGTGTTTGTATGTGTGCAAGATTTCAAGCTTATCCAAAGGAATCTCATTTAACTGCAGTAAAACAAATTCTTCATTATTTGAAAGATACTTCAGATTTCGGTTTGTTTTACCCAAAATCATCTTCCTTTGATTTAGTTTCATATAGTGATGCAGATTTTGCAGGAAGTAAATCTGATCGCAAGAGTACTAGTGGAACTTGTCATTTCTTGGGAAATTCCTTAGTCTCTTGGTTTAGTAAAAAGCAAAATTCAGTATCACTCTCAACAACTGAAGCTGAATATATAGCGGCTAGTTTAGCATGTTCACAAGTACTTTGGATGAAACAGACCTTAAAAGATTTTGGTTTGAATTACTCCACAACAACTATTTATTGTGATAACACTAGTGCTATAAATCTTTCGAAAAATCCTATTCAGCACTCAAGAACTAAGCATATTGAAGTTAGACATCATTTTTTAAGAGATCATGTGTTAAAAGGAGATATTTCCTTAAATTTTATTTCCACTAAAGAACAACATGCTGATATCTTCACTAAACCTCTTAAAAATGAAGATTTTATGAGAATTAGGAGAGAACTAGGTATTTGCTCATTTTTGGATTTATAAAAATGCTGATTTTTGAACAAAATCTCAAAATCGCACTATATTAGTCGACCGATAAAATTCTAGTCGACTGGTGTTTTAGATTTTGGAATGTATCACACCATATTAGTCAACCGATATATTTCTAGTCGACTGATGATATTTTCAGAATGAGTAGCACATTCCTAGTCGACCGATAAAGATTTAGTCGACTAAATTTTTTTTTAATTTTTTAAATGAAGGGACCCGATACCCCTTGGATTTTTAAAACACCCATTCTTTTTAAAATAAGCATCGTTTCACTTCGTACCTTTTCGTTTTTTTTTAAAACGAAACCCTTAAACCGAAAACCCCTCTTTCTCTTTTGCCTCTCTCTTTCTCTTCCAAAAAACCCTCGGAGTGTCGTTCGACTCCATCTTCGCCGGGATTTTCTTACCGTAAGAGGGAGACGCCGGAATCTTCTGGCCGTGATCTTGAAACGCCGGAATCCTCTTGCAGTGACTGACGCATCTTCAAAACACACCGGAACTCTCTTGCCGTGTTTTAAAATAGAGATACGAGTTAAAAGTCTATTTTGCTTATGCTATTTTTGCCCTTACTCTTTTTGATTCTGACAAAGGGGAAGAAAAAGATAAAGATAGCATTACATTGAAATTGCAGGAGATCTTGAGAAAAAGATGATAGCAATTACATTACAGGAGATTTTGCATGAGAAATGCAAAATTAAGAGAAAAAGAAAGCTTTGAATGAATGTATTTCTAAATACATGAAGAAATGATGAATGGAAATGCAAACCAATCAATATTGATATATGTGCTTTAAATGTGCTAACTTTTAATGTTTTGCAGCATATTGATAGGGGGAGTAAAATCTTCATCTATGCATCTAAAAAGTTTCATCTTTGATTAAGTTTGTCATCATAAAAAAGGGGGAGATTGTTACGACAATGAAGCCATACATGATACTTCAAGTACAAGGTTTTGATGATGAGCAAGTGGAATCAACTGCATTTCAGCTAAGGCTATGAAGAAATTGAAGAAATCAGTGAAGAATCTTTGAAGACTAGTGTGCATATGTTTAATTCATTAAAAGTCTTAGATTCTTGTAAGAGCCTTACTTAGAGTGCATATTTAGGTTGCATTTCACCTTAAAAGTCTTTAGAAAAACTTTTTTAAAAGAAACTCTTGAAAATCTTTTTAGAAAACTCTTTTCTTAAATTTTCATGTTTATTAGTCGACCAATAGACTTATCAGTCGACTAATCCTTTCGCGCCATATTTTCTAAAAAGTCTTTTTTGTCAAATTAGTCGACCAAAGGTTTTATCAGTCGACTGGACAGAATGTCTATTTTCTGGAAAAATTAGCAGCAGTCGACTAATGTTTTTTCAATCGACTGAACAGAACATGTGTTTTCTGAAAAATTTAGCAGCAGTCGACTAATGCTTTTTATCAGTCGACCGAACAAAATGTTAGTTTTTCAGAAGTTTTTAGCAGCAGTCGACTAAAAGGTTTTTCAGTCTACTGATGATATTATCAGTCGACTAACTTTTCTCAAGTCGACTAAGTTTCAAAAGTTCAGATTTTCAAACGGCTCGATTAACAGATCAGTCGACCGACGATAACTGTCAGTCTACTAATAACTAACTATTGGTCGACTAACTGATGTTTCAGTCGACTAATTTTGCCGTTTTCCTGAAACTTCAAAAAAGGCGTGTCTTTTCATTTTTCAAACGTTTTGATCGTTCAAAATGGACAGTTTTGACACCCTTTCATACTCTCAACGTATGGAATATTTTAACTATAAATATGAGTGCATTCTACACTCAAAAACATCAAATTCAATAGAATTATATTGAATTACTTCTTGCTTTTCACTCCTATTCATTCAAGTATTTGTTTTCTCACTCACGTGATATTTTCACTTCAGTTTTTCACTCAAATCACTTTGAGAGATAGTGAATTCGTGAGTAGAGTGTTTCAACAACCTCAAAAGCCAATTTCATCTCATTTGCATTCAAAAGGAAGGCTCATAGGTTGTATTGTAAGTTGTTATTTATTTTTCTGTAAAAAGAAGGACTCCTTGGTGTAAAGGAGTTGTTTGCTTTCAGTGGGATTGTTACTGAAAGTGGGACCGGCTATGGTCTGTGTGATCTTGTAGTTTATAAGGTTGATAGTGGAAAATCTCAAGCGGGTTTTGCTTGGGGACTGGATGTAGGTCGGGTTTGACCGAACCAGGATAAAATCTCGTGTTCTTTGTGTGTTTGCTTTGAGATTTGCAAAATCCTTCAATATTCCGCAGAAAGTTTTAAAAGCACTATTCACCCCCCCTCTAGTGCTCGTTGCCTCGATCCTAGTGCACTTTCACCCGGATCTTTAAAATAATGATAAAAATGGAAAAGTCGAGTTTAAAAACTCGAATTTTTCAAAGAAATGATTCGTTCCAACACAAGCGTTGAATCTGATAGGAAGTCTGAGTCAGAACTCGGAACTTCAAATGATATAAAAAAAAGGAAAACCCGAGTCGAAACTCGGATCTTCAAAATAATGCTAAAAATGGAAAAATGAAAACTCAATTTTTTCAAAGGAATAATCGGTTCCAACACGAGCGTTGAATCTGATAGGAAGTCTAAGTCGAAACTCGAAACTTCAAATGATATAAAAAAAAGAAAAACCCGAGTCGGAACACGGATCTTCAAAATAATGATAAAAACGAAAAACCCGAGTTTGAAAACTCAAATTTTTAAAGGAACGATTAGTTCCAACACGAGCATTGAATCCGATAGGAAGTCCGAGTCGGAATTCGGAACTTCAAATGATAAAAAAAAAGTAAAACTCGAGTCGAAACCCGGATCTTCAAAATAATGATAAAAATGGAAAACTCGAGTTTGAAAACTTGAATTTTTCAAAGGAATGATTGGTTCCAACAAGAGCGTTGAATCCAATAGGAAGTCAGAGTCGGAACTCAGAACTTCAAATGATATAAAAAAAAAAGGAAAACCCCAGTCGGAACCCGGATCTTCAAATTAATGATAAAAATGGAAAACCGAGTTTGAGAACTCGAATTTTTAAAGGAATGATCGGTTCCAACACGAGCGTTGAATATGATAGGAAGTCCAAGTTGGAACTTAGAACTGTAAACGATATAAAAAGGGAAAACCCGAGTCGGAACCTGGATCTTCAAAAATAATGATTAAAATGGAAAACCCGAGTTTAAAAACTCGAATTTTCAAAGGAATGATCGGTTCCAATATGAGCGTTGAAACCGATAGGAAGTCCGAGTCGGAATTCAAAACTTCATACGACATAAAAAGGGAAAACCCGAGTCGGAGCCTGGATCTTCAAAAGAATGATAAAAATGGAAAACCCGAGTTTGAAAACTCCAATTTTTCAAAGGAATGATCGGTTACAACATGAGCGTTGAATCCGATAGGAAGTTTGAGTCAGAACTCAGGACTTCAAACAATATAAACAAGGAAAACCCGAGTCAGAACTCGGATCTTCAAAATAATGATAAAAATGGAAAACCCAAGTTTGAAAACTCGATTTTTCAAAGGAATGATTGGTTCCAACACGAGCATTGAATCCGATAGGAAGTCCAAGTCAGAACTCGGAACTTCAAACGATATAAAAAAGGAAAACCTGAGTCAGAACCCAAATCTTCAAAATAATGATAAAAATGGAAAACCCGAGTTTGAAAACTCGAATTTTTCAAAGGAATGATCGGTTCCACCATGAGTGTTGAATCTGATAGGAAGTCCGAGTTGGAACTCGGAACTTCAAATGATAAATAAAAAGGAAAACCCGAGTCGGAACCTGGATCTTCAAAATAATGATAAAAATGGAAAACTCGAGTTTGAAAACTCAAATTTTTCAAAAGAACGATCGGTTCCAACACGAGCATTGAATCCGATAAGAAGTCAAAGTCAGAACTTGGAACTTCAAATGATATAAAAAAAAGGAAAACCCGAGTCGGAACCCGGATCTTCAAAATAATGATAAAAATGGAAAACCCGAGTTTGAAAACTTGAATTTTTAAAGGAATGTTATTATCGCAAAATTTTACTTTTGCAAGTCAAACTGACCTTTGAAAAAGATTTTGAAAATAACTCGTCTCCGTTTTAAAATGCGGAATAATTCCAAAGAATGGGACTCGCCTGTCGGTACGAAGTTCAACCGTTCCTGGCGCCTTTACCAGAGGTAATCAAACCAAAGATCAAAAGTGTGCTTAGCTTTGCTCAACTTGTCTAAATCGTGTTCTATTTCCTAAATACACAAAGAATCAGGCATGTGCTATGAATTTTCTAAAAATGCAGATTTGAAAACATGATGTTTGCTTTGAATATTTAAAATACTTGGAAAATATGTTACTTGGAAAATCCTGAATCAGGGTGAAAGAATATTTCTGAGGAAAATGAAAATTGATTTCTAAAGAAATTCAAGGGTTTTGTGAAAATCGATTTCTGAGGAATTTCAAATAACTTTGGAAAAAATTGATTTCTATGAATTCAGACTTTGAAATTGAATATATAACTTGGAAAATCATGATTTTAACTTGATAAATACTTGAATTATCCTTTGAAAACTCAGAACTTTGAGAAAATCAATTTTTGGATAAGACTTGAGAAATTTTGAGAAAATCAATTTCTTTGAATTGGAATTGGGATTTGTAAACTGAATGAAATAAATGAATGCGGATTTGATAGTCATGATTTTGAGGAATTGAGAAAATCCTTTTGTATTTTTGAGAAATGCAGTGCATTTTGAAGGTAGCCTAAGAGTGTAGGCTGAATGTGGCTAATACGATTGTCCCCTTTCAGGTTAAGGGTTAAGCCTGAACCTCATTTTTCTATGAGGTATCGTCCCCTTTCAGGTTAAGGGTTAAGTCTGAGCCTCATTTTTCCACGAGGTATCGTCCCCTTTCAGGTTAAGGGTTAAGCCTGAGCCTCGTTTTTCCATGAGGTATCATCCCCTTTCAGGTTAAGGGTTAAGCCTGAGCCTCGTTTTTCCACAAGGTATCGTCCCCTTTCAGGTTAAGGGTTAAGCCTGAGCCTCATTTTTTCATGAAGTATCATCCCTTTCATGTTAAGGGTTAAGCCTGAATCTCTTTTTTTCCATAAGTTATCTTTCGTCCCATCCAGGTTAAGGGCTAAGCTTAAGCCTCATTTCGATGAGGTGAATCTTCTTCTTTATTCTTCATTCCATATTTGTCATTATCATCGTAGCCAATTCCTTCATACCTGGTCAGATTCTCCTAACTGGGGCATTTTTTTTATATATAGAGTCCGAATTTAGTGTGTTTTTCTTTGCCACTAAGCTCGGCCCTATACCGGCTTAGTAGCAAAGAGGGGCACCTGTAAACACCCCAAATTTTCACCCTCATCTAGTGTTTATATATTTCATGTGTCATTGCATACCATTGCATGCATTTGACATACAATTTCATTGCATTGCATATCATTGCATGTCATTACATCTCATTTTTTAGATCCAGCACTCCTGTTTTCAAAATATTTAATCCAGAATCGAGTTTTAAAACTTTTCTTTTAAAATCAAATTTAAAACCTGGGTTTTTAATCAACATTCTGTCATTTGCCAACCCCCAGGACCTTATATTTTGAAATGTTTTTCTCAGAAAATAATCTGGATTCATTTTAAAACTCAATTTTCAACTCATTTCAATTCTCAGATAAGACCCATTTAGGTGGTGTCGCTTTTGGATTCCTTCATTTATCAAATTTCTCAAAAATTTCAGAGTCCTAGTTGGATCAGGTCTCTACCTTTTATCTTTTTAAAACATTTTCAAAACTCCATTTTGATTTTAAACCAGTTAGGGTCATATCCCTTGTCCATTTTCTCCATTTTTGGCCAAAATTTTAAAGTCCTAGTTGGATCAGGACTCTTTTTTCAGAGTCCTAGTCGGATTAGAACTCTATTTTTTTATACCCTTTTACCTGTTTTTGAGAAAACCTATCAAAATCATTTATTTTTGGCCAAAATCCGAGAGTCCTAGTTGGATTAGGACTCTTCTTCAAGAATCTCAGTCGGATTAGGACTCTTCTTTAGAGTTTTAGTCGGATTAGGACTATGTCTTTTGTTACTATTTTTATCTATTTTTAACCAAATCTTTCAAAATGAGTCAAAAACTCAGAGTTTTAGTCAAAACAGGACTCTATTCAGAGAGTCCTAGTTGGATCAGGACTCTGATCCTAATTTCAATTTTGAGAGAATCTTTCAAAAATCTTTCTATCTATCAAAACTATTACACTTTTATCAAAGAAATTCAAAATTCTGGGATTTTATCCTATAGTCCTGATAGAATCAGGACTCTATCCAAAGTTTGTTTTCCCACTCCATTTTCACTGATTTTGAAAATTTTTGTTTAAATTTCAGAAAACCAAAAATTCTTAGAGTTCTGATCGAATTAGGACTCTTTCTTAGAGTTCTAATCAGATCAGGACTCCGAACCAAACTTCAGTTTTATCCTGTTTTTAACTGTTTTTCAAAATTCTCTCAATAGTTTTCTCAGAAAATCCAAAAATCTGAGAGTCCTAGTTCAATTAGGACTCTGTCCCCAGAGTCCTAGTTGAATCAGGACTCTGCTTTATTTCAATATTTGTTATTGTTTTCACTGTTTTCACAAGTTCTTTCATCTGTTTTCAGAAAATACCAAAAAAATCTAGAGTTTCAGTTCGATCAGGACTCTGTCTCAGAGTCCTAATCCAGTTACAAGTCTATTCTGAAGTTTGTTTTCACTTTTATTTTCATTTATTTCTATTTGTTTTAAAAAATTAGGTCATTTTGTAGAGTCTCGGTTGATTTAGGACTCTGTTTTAGAGTTTCGGTTGAGTTAGGACTCTAACACTGACTGCATTTTCTGCCTTATTTTACCATTTTTTGATAAAATCTTTCAAAAAACTCCTTCATTTGGCTTTTAAAATCCCAAAATCTCAAAGTCTTAAATTTTCAGGACTCTAGCCCAGAGTCCTAGTTCGCTTAGGACTTTACTTTCAAACCTTTGAATTCCATTTATTGAATTTAACCCCTTTTCAAAGCTATTTTCAGTCTTTATTTCAAGTTTTTCAAAACTTCAATGTGGGGTCCACTCAGTTGGCACCGTATCCAGAGGAGTTCCTACTCAGTCAAGACTCTATACCATTTCAAAACTTTCAATCTCAAAGTCTACTTTTGAATCTCTTTTGAAAAGCCTCTCATTTTCAAGTTTTAAAATCGTTTTTGAAAATTCAAGTGGGGCCCACTTGGGGTGACGCCACATTTGAAGAAGTCAAGGTTAGACTAGGGTTAGTCATTGTCCTAGTTAGGTTAGGGGTTTAGAGGAGTCAAAATCAATTTTGAAAATCCATTTTATTTAAGTTTTAAACCATTGGTTTTTAAAGGTTTTAAATTCAAGTTTTAAAAAACCAAATGTGGGTCCACACTAGGTGGCACCACATTTGGAATTTCTAGGGTTTAATTAGGTGTTAATTAGGTATTAATTAGAGTCCATTTAGGTTAGAATCCTCTAGGAAAATCGTTTCCCTTAGTGGATTTATTAGAAAGAGTCCTGAAAAAAAAGAAAAACCTCTTAATTAACCCTAATTAAGTGACTTTTTGAAAACCTATAAAACGGGGACTTCAAGCTTCAAGAGGTCAAAAGTGGTGATTTTTTTCTCAAATTTTCGTGGTCTCTCTCCTATCTCTAGAACCTCTCCTTCATCCATTGCAGCTGCAACCTCAAGGTAAGGTTTTTTATAATTTTTTTACTTTATTTAATATTTTTCCATGTTTTTAATATGGATTTAACCATTGGTATCATCTCTTTCATGATTTTAACCATGGATTCAACGTCAAGAACCTCAAGCTCCATCCAAGAAGATGATCTAACCCTATTTCATACTGTTTTTTATGATTCTAATTCATTAGAATCGTTTATGCTATTGTTTTTCATGTTCTTAACCAAGAAAACATGAGATTTATCCGATTAAATGGATTAAATCCATGGTTTCAAGGGTAAAAGAAATTCCAGCCATGAATTCCCTGTGTTTTATTTATTTTTTTAGCATTTAATGTTTATTACATGTGTTTCATCATCAAAATCAATTTTTTTTTGCTGTTTAGATAATTTTTATGGTTTTTCGTGGTTAAATCATATTTTTTTTAGTGTTTTTTAGATTTCTGCATATTTTATTTCCAGATCAGTAGAAAGCATGTTAGTTCATATTGAAATCATTATTGGAAATTCTTGATTTTTTTATATATGATACATGGATATGTCAGTAAACTACTGTAAAACATTCAGATGTTTTGGGATTCGGGAACTCTGTTAATAAAATACAAAGTCAAATCAGGATTTCTGTTGATTAAAATCATTGTTTAATTTCAAGCATAAATTGCAGATGTGTTATTTCTTTCATCCTATATCCGATTTGAGATCCATAAAATGCAGTGGCTTCTTGTTGATGTAGGATATTTACGATAAAATTTTCATAGTTTTTTGCTTCGATTTGGTATTTTTCCTTTGTCAGAAAGTCGGTTTCATCTTTTAAAACTCGTTATGATTTATTAAAACCCTAATCCTACTTGTACTGATCATAGATCTTCAACTGTAGATTCAATTCATAATCTATAAAAAAGGAAGTTTATTATTTTTTTGTTTAATGTTCACTGCTGAAATTTCAGAAATTTTTGATGAAATATGCTATTTGTTTCTATATTTTCAATCGGAAGTACCTGTTTTAATTAATTTTAGATTCGTTATATTTAAGTCCAGATTGCCGGAAAGGTATCTCCCTCATCGAAGATGATTTTTTTGATCTGCAAAAAGGTGATTCTTTGTATTTCTGTTTAGTTTGTCTCTGTAAAATTTCAAAAATTTCTATGCTGAATTGCCCCCTAATTCGGGTCTAACACTAAAACTGGTATGTGACCATGGATAAAAATAACATATTTTAGAGTTTTAATGCAATTTTCGAATTGGAATAATATCAAAAATATATTTTTATGATTCCAATCTAATTTTAGGGTAATAACAAGTGCAGAAACCTATTTTTATCAATTTTGGAATCCATTTGGTGCTTAAATCAATCAAATTTCAAAACAGGGTACCTGCAGGATCCCAAAACACTGCTAAAATCATGATTTTCATCATATTTCTTGATTTTCATGTATAAATTCATGTTTTTAGGGTTTATTCATGTTTAAAATCATATTAGGATGCTTCATGATCAATTTTGTATTTATTTGACTTCATTTAAACCCTAAACCCAAAGTTTTTACCAAAATTTATTTCAAAAAACCCTGATTTCAAGGCCATAGTCTTGCTATCGGGGGTATTTTGGTCATTTGACCTCAATTTTGAAATTCTAAACCCTAATTTTTCATATTTTTAATCATATATTATCATCTTTGGTTCAATTTATCCTCATTTGAATTTCAAAAGTTGTATTTTACAAGATATCTTTATGGAAACCCTGGTTTCAAGGCCATAGTCTAGCTATCAGGGGTATTTTGGTCTATTTGACCCCAATTTCAAATTTTCAAATATCATTTTCATATTTCTTCAATTTTATTTCTTATTTCATTATGTTTATCTTAGTGTTATCGTCGCAAAATTTTTTCCATCTTCCCTTCCTTGCGGAAGAGAGAAGGAAATGCTTTCGCGATTCAAACTTGACTGGATTTTGAAAATTGTTTTGAAATACTCGCCTCCGTTTTGAAAATTGCGGGAAAATCCATGGGATGGGGCTCGACCTGTCGGTACGAGGTTCGACCGTTCCTGCCGCCTTTAACAGGGGTAATCGAACCAAGGACCAAAATTATGCTTGACTTAGCGAAATTATCGAAATTGTATTCTATCCTAAATGCACAGAGAATTCAGGCATGTGCTATGAGATTTTTGAAAATGTAAAATTGGAAAATATGATGTATGCTTAGAAAACATTTGAAGTTGAAAAGTATTTCTCAGGAAAAGATGGAAATCAATCTCTCAGAAAAACTCAGACGAAGAAGGTTTGAAAATCTCGGGAAAGTTTATAAAGACTTAGAAAATCTTGAAGAGACGAGAATCTTACGAAAATCTTGAGAAAGTTTAGATGAGAATCTCGGGAAAATCTTGAGAGAGTTTATAAAGACTTAGAAAATCTTGAAGAAGTGAGGATCTCGAGAAAATCTTGAGAAAGTTTATAAGGATTTGGAAAATCATGAAGAAGTGAGAATCTCGAGAAAATCTTGAGAAATTTTATAAAGATCTGGAAAATCATGAAAAAATGAGAATCTCAGGAAAATCTTGAGAAAGTTTAGAAAGGCTTAGAAAACCATGAAAAAAATAAGAATCTCAGGAAAAGGAAGGAATTCTTGAGAAAAGAGGATCATTAAAAAAAAAAAAAAAACACTTATCAGGAAAACTTGGATTTTGAGAATTTTCTTAGGAAAATGATAGAAAATTTTGTAGGGAAACTCATTGGAGAAGGAAATTCAAAACTTAGGAAATTGAAATCTTGAGGATCTGGTTTTTTTGAAATATCTGAAAATCAA
This sequence comes from Nuphar pumila, assembly GCF_984573655.1. Lineage (NCBI taxonomy): Eukaryota > Viridiplantae > Streptophyta > Magnoliopsida > Nymphaeales > Nymphaeaceae > Nuphar > Nuphar pumila. The sequence goes on along the minus strand of NC_143265.1, from coordinate 48,436,659 downwards.
CTTGGATTCTTGAGAAAATGAGAAATTCCTTTGAAAAGAATCTTAAGGAAATAACTTTTTAAGGAAAGGAAAACATTTGATTTTGGAAATCCAACTCCGAATATCATCATAGTTTCTTGAGAAATCGACTAAATGAAATGAAAATCTTTTGAGAAAATCATGAGAAAAACAAATGATGCAGATGATGTGAATGAATGAATGCACTTTTGAAAATATTTCTGAAAAATTTGTTGGAAAAATGTGGATTAATCCAAAGTAAATCCTTCAAATATTCTGACTGTGGCCATGAATATATTCAGGGTTTATTTGAATTAATTCATGAAAACATTGGAAATATGAGGTGCATTTTCAAGATAGCCTAAGAGTGTAGGCTCAATGTTACTGGTAGAGAGATGATGGATCTGGGTCTCGTCTATATTCCGACTAGGGCCGTAAATATGGACTCCACCGAGTTCATCAACTCTCTAAGAGTTGGTGCACGTGTCATTCGTGTTCATCCACAGTGAATTTGGAAAATCGAGATATATGCATCATATAATCAGGATATTACTGAAATCAAACTATATGAGATGCGTCCTAATCTAAGCAGTAAAAGTAAATCTTATTCCAAGGTTTACATTGGATAGTTACATTGCATAACATAAAATAAAAGAAAATTGAAATGGAGCCAAGGAATCTGCATCTTCTAGATTTTCCTGCAAAATGAGAGTTAGTACAAAATAACCAAGGAAATGGACATATATACTATATACAACAAAGATATATATGTAGATATAGAAATATTTGAATTTATGTTAAATGATATATGGTAATGAAGATATATTTGCAAAAAAAGTAAAAGAAAAGGAAAAATATATGTGATATCCAATGCACATGAAGGTATATATATATATATATATATATAAGTATATATATATATGTATATATATATACATATATACATATATATATATACATATATACGTATATATATGGATAGATATACATACATATCAATATATATATACTTATAATAAGAGAATATACATATAAATGAAAATTCCATATGATGGGTAAAATCAGAAAATACAGGTATAGACAGTTTCTGTAGGTGATTTCACACAACCATACTTCTCAAATTATAATGCAATTTCCAGTAAAAATGGGTATGGAGCTTCCCTATATATCCATAATGAAGCACGCCAAAGATGGTTGGGAGATCACGATTGGATATAAAGATATCCGTTCATGAATATGGCCAAATATCAAGACTGCACACTTGCAGCAGAAAATGAATATATGCAGGAAATGGGTTGTGGAAGCATCATGGACTATTTCAAGGATATCATGAAAAGGATATGAAAAGCTTGGTGAAAAGGTGAAAATGTCGTGGAAAATGATGAAACAATATGTATAATTGGTGTTGCAAATGGGATGATATTATAACAATATAGCAAACAAGAATTTAGCACTAAGCTAAGAAAAATCTCATAAGACCAAGGGTAATGTTCCAGCCATAGCTTCATAAAACAGGGATTTTAACAGCAAGCTAGATAAAATCTCATAAATCGAATGATGGTGTTCCAACATAACTTCATAAAAACAGGAATTTGCATATCAAGCTCATAAATCAAATGATGAAGTTCCAACATATCTTCATAAAACAGAAATTTGAACATCAAGCTCATAAATCAAATGATGATGTATTTACAAGAGTAAGAGAAAAGAAAAATACATGTAATATCAAATACTCATGAAGGGATATATATATATATATAAGTATATATATATATATACATATATATATACATATATATATCCATATATACATATACACGTATACATAGGTAGATATACATATATATAGATACATATATACATATAATGAGAAGACATATATGTTTAATGGAAATTCCACATAATGGGTAAAACCAGAAAATATATGTATATACAGTTTCTGTAAGGGATTTTACACAGTCATATCTCCCAAATTACAACATATTTCATAATAAAATCGGGTATGGAGCTTCTCTATATATCAATAAAGAAGCGTGCAAAAGTTGGCATAAAGATCATGAACGGATATGGATATATCCGTTCATGAACATAGTCAATTTTCAAGACTGCATACTTGCAGAAGATAGTAAATACAACACCTACGTAAAGTGCAGGAAATGCACTATGGGATAATGAGTTGTTTCAAGGATATGGTGAAAGGGGTGTAGTGCTGGAATGGCTAATGCCATGGAGTGATGTTATAACAAGTGACAAACCACAAGGAATTAGTGCAGAAAAATGGAACAAGTAATGGGTACAAATGCCAATGAAGTTGAGTCTAGAAACAAGTAAATGCTAGAATAACAACAGGCTATAATACAGTAAAATCTGCAATAGCAGTTGCTGAGGAAGTTAAAACTATATGTTGTTTACTATTATTTTAGTTTCTGCAAAATCAAATTTACATAACCAATCAAAGCCATTAACTAAGGATGCTGAAATAATTATTAGTAAGACTATTCAGATACATGCAGATCAGATTTCTGCAATTTTGAAGCCTATTAAATATTCAAAATAAAGACCATAGGCTATCATGTGTAGAATAATTAACATTAAGAACCCAATTACAAAAAAAACACACAGGAATGAACAAACAAGCATCTGGAATATCAAACAAAACAGAACCTGCAATAATAAAATGAGATTTTTTTTTTTTGATAAAACCCAATTACATAATACGCACCAGATTTGCAGTGATCGTTCCAGCTGATCAATATTCTTTGACAGCAATTTTGCATCAATACGTTGATCCAACTTGTGGATCTCCTGCACTTGATGAAGCTATCACCAACAATGAAAAGGGCGATCTTCTTCTGCTGGACCTGTAATTCCCTGTTTCAAACACTCTGCAGGAAACAGATTGGGGATCAACTTTTTGCAGCCGGGCTAAAAGGAATAGACAGCAGTTTGCAACAGCTTCTGTTGGTGAAAATAAAGAAAAAGAGAGATCCGTTGGATCCCCTATGGCTGTACTGAAGCAAGGTAGGGAGCCTGATGGATTGAAGAAAATGGGCAAAACGTTGGATTGAAGGTAAATGGTAAAAAAAAAACACTGGCTGGGTTGAATGTGAACACGCTGGGTTGAAGGGGCTGAGTGAACGGGGGAATGTATTGGATCGTCGGATGGGCTGAAATGGATGAAGCAGAAGGTCCTTCGTTGCTGGGGCTAAAGAAGGTGAACTGCAGACATTGGAGGTGGCTCTCCTGCGACTGGAGCTGAAGAAAGATCGGATGTTGATGGTGGAAGACCTCCGACTAGGGCTGAAGCTGGTTGAAACACAGATCCTGGAGATGCCCCCCTGCTGCTGGGCTGAAGAAGGATGAAGTTATTGTTGGTGGGTTGGAGATGGTGAGAAACCTGCGGCTGGGCTGTAGTGGCTGAAGAGGGATCTCGATAGCAAATGGCTGGGGCTGAAGAAGTTGAAAACGCCTCCTTTCCACCTTGAGCCTCCTGCAAAAACCGAAAATCTCCAATTCAAATCCCCCCTTCGTGAATGCCCTGCCCCCCTTTTTAAAAAAAACTTTCCCCTCTTAAAAAAAAACGCAGGTTTTCCTTTCCGTTACCTTTCTTTTTTTTCTTTTTTTTTTTTGAAAACTTTTTGAAAGTTTTGTAACCGAATTTTGAAAACTCGCCGTTTTGGTGATGGACGAAATCTTAGGTTTTTTTTAAAACCCTTTTGGATTCATTGACCTAAGTTTTAGGTAAATGAGCATTTGAAGTAAGTTCGGTTGTGGTGCTGTTTCTAAAAAAAATGAATAGTGACACAATAAATAAAAGAGAGAAAAAAAAATAATGATAATAATAAATGGGAGATGCCACCTCAGCCATCTTTAAAATTCTTTTGAAAATAAAGCTTTATTTTGTGTTGGCAACTTCTTTTATTTTCAATTGGGGTGCCACATGTGTGTGGGCCCACTAAAAAAATAAATAAATAAATAAGAATTTTAAAAAGAAAATTTTGCAAATTGGTATGACCTCCGAGTGGGTCCCACTTGAGAATGAGATACTTACCTCGGAATCTGAGTATGATGCTAGTTCAAAGGCGGGTCCTGCTCCATTTATTTGAAAATACGAGATAAAACATTATTTATTTTCAAGAATTTGGAAAAATTGGGTTTTCAAGGCAAAAATATGGATAAATGTAAAAACAAAATTTGTAAAGAGATTTAAAATCTTTTGCAAAAAGTTTTGAGATAAAGTCTTTAAAATCAATATCCAAATATCCAGACTGTTTTCTTGAATTTTTTTTTTTTTTTTGTAATTCAAAGTCCTGGGGGTAAAATGGGAAAATTTGGTAATTTTGAATACCCAGGGTTTTAAAAATCGGTTTTGAAAAGTTTAAAAATCAAATCTGGATTGACAATTTTGAAAATCAGGAGTTCTAGATCTCAAACTGACATGCTATGCAATGAAATGATGCAAAGTGTTCATGCAATGCGATGCAAAGACATGTTTCAGTGAAATGTCACTCTGAGCTCGGACTTGGAAATTCTAACTTTTTGTCCAGAAAGAGGATTTTGAAATTTTGCAATTTGAAGATGTCTCTGAACCTAAATATAGAAATTTTGAGGCTCAAGAGTGAAATTTAGGACTTTCTGCCAGGTTCAATCTTTAAAAATGACTATTTTGCCCTTCATTGCTTCTGGAGAACTGAAATGTGCCGATTAAGGGCAATGTGAGGAAGGTGAGTGAAAATTTGGGGTGTTTACAGATGTCCCTCTTTGCTACTAAGCTGGCTTATGGTCGAGCTTAGTGGCAAAGAAAACACACCAAATTTGGGCTATATAAAAATGCCCCAGTTAGAAGGATCTGACTGGGTATGATGAAAATTAGCCCGAGGAAGATGGTAGATATGAAATGGAGAATAAAGAGAAAATAGATTTGCTCAGTGAGAGCGAAGTTCAGGTTTTTGTCCTTAACCTGGATGGGACAGAAAATGCTTCGTATGGAACGAAGCTCAGGCTTTGACCCTTAACCTGATCGGGCATAAAATGGAATACCTCTTCAAGGGAGGCTCAGGTTTATACCCTTATCCTGATTGGGCGGAAAATGGAATACCTCGTCAAAGGAGGCTCAGGTTTATACCCTTATCCTGATCGGGCGGAAAATGGAATGGAATTCTCGAAGGAAGAGATCATGATGGAACCTTCGGATTTTGCACAGTAAATCCGACAGGGGTTTTGCAAAAAGGAAGGAAAATGGGGTCCCTAAAGCTTGAAAAGGGATTGATCTTGGGTGTCTCATTGCTGAGACTAAAATCAACTTTTGAAATTGCCTTTTGTGAGAAAATGATTGGTGGTTCGACCTCGAACCGAAATGGGACTGTCTATGGTGGGACAGTGGGGACACAGGGAAGTGTGCAAATCTGAGAGTTCATGCTGTCAAAGAAGGGAAGAAATCAAGTCCTTAGGAGGGATTTAAAATTGGTGTCAGGATGCATCAAAAATAGACATCAAGCTCTCACTTCACGTCAGGATAGCTAGAAAATATTGTCAAAATGTTGGAAATTTTGCTGTTGATTCAAAATTTTTTGAAAATGTTGCACATCGTTGCAAAGATATTCTTTCTTTTCTACCCAAAGCATCACCTCCAAACAAGGTTCACTTTTGTAGAATCAAGATTGGAAACCCAAATTATTTGCAATTGACCTTCTTCAAGGAAGCTATCAATTTCCTTGATATGAACAGGAAAAAGAATTTGATATTGTGAAAGCAGTTGATGAAAGAATATTGATAATAGAATTTCACAAATTTAAAGAGGATTCTTGATAAATTTGGCAGTTTGATATCCTGGGAGCTTCTCTCATGATAATCTTGCTGCACTCTTTTGGGTTTTTGCTACAGTCTCCTTCATTTTGGAGAGGTTCTGACTTTTTCCTCTCTTGCTTTCTTTTGGGAAAGGGTACGTCACAAAGTCTGTCAACTTGGAGATGTTTCAATCCTTCTTTAACGATGGGTTTGGAGATTTTTGGATGATAGCTGAAATTAAATATCTTTTAGGGATTGTCGAGAGGTTCATCGCATCTGCCTTCATCTCGACAGTGCTTTGGACTTTCCCTGGAAGGACCCGTCACAAACTCCGTCATCTTGGAGATGTTTCAAATCTTCTTTGGCCCCGAAGGTCTACTCTCTTAATTCGCCTTCATCTTGACGACAAGTGAGAGATCCCTTTTGCGGATATTTAACTGCAGCTTAGGTGATTTTGAGGAGACGGGGCTTGGGTAAATTCTCTCTTTTCTAGCACTCAGGATATTTCCACTGCCTCGTCTTTACAAGAATAATCTTTAAAGATGTGCCATTGACTGTGATCAATATCAATCATTTATGGCTTTGTGATAACATTGAATCTTCTTTTCTGGCCATATCGAGGATTTATCCTTCATCCTTTTGGTTGGCCAATGGAAAGAATTTGAATTTTGAATCTCTTTTCGCCAAAGCTTCACTCTTTTTGAAGTAATGCTGAAGGTAAATTGAGATAGAGATTTGTTTAATAAAAGATTCTGAAATCAACAAATAATTTGATTAACAAATTGACAAAATTTTCTTGAAATCCTAAGTGAAAGAGAGTATTTGAAGTCCGGCTCAATACATCCGTGACGAAAATTCTCCTCTCTTTTTCCCCAAAAAGAGAGACTCAGGCTTAGCCCTTACTTGAATGGGAAATGGGAAATACTCCTCTCTCCCCTGAAGAGGAGGTATTTGCAAAACAGACTTTCGAAGAGAAATTAAGCTTCCGTCAAAGCTCCCTAATATTAGGCTTCTCTTATGGAAAGGGGGCCGATAATAGTGAGGCCTGAAAATTGGGTCATGAAAGGAACGAGTTCATCACACTCTCCCTGAAAAGAGGGTCCTTCATGACAAAATGGCCTAGTATGAAATTGGGGGGTTACAAGAAAAGCGAGTCTCCGTCGAGCCTCTCCCTATGAAAGGGTTCCTTGTGTGAAATTGGAAATTGTTTTGCAAACGGTTCACAGAGACGCGAGTCCCTTCAAACTCTCCCTGAAAAGGGGCTAAGTGAACGAATTGGATAGCATGCGAAAAGAACGAGCTCCCTCGAACTCTCCCTAAAAAGGGTCTCTCGCAAGAGAAAATGATTGAAATTGGATATTGAGATTGATTGACCCAAAGGTTGAAATTGGAAATTCGAAAATTGGTTGTTGGAAATTGAATGACCCGAAGGTCGAAATTGGATGACCTGACGGTCGAAATTGAGAATTGGTTGACCGAAAGGTCGGAATTGTGTGACTCGAAGGTCGAAATTTAGAGATTGAGTGACCCGAAGGTCAAAATTTGGAAATTGGGTGACCCGAAGGTCGAAAATTGGAAATTGATTGACCCGAAGGTCAAAATTGGAAATTGGTAATTGAAATTAAGAATTGGAAACTGGGTGACTCCAGAGGTCGGAATTGGAGAATTGCCTGATTTGAAGATTTAAATTGGGATTTGGAGGGCAAAATATCAAATTTAAGCAATTGACAGACCGTGATGGTTGAAATGACTTGGATTGATTAAAGGAGAATGATGAGTTCGAGTCAGAGCTCGAATAAAATATAGAGATCACGAGTCGGAACCCGGATCAACAAAAGAAAATGATGTGAAATAAAACCCGAGTTGGAACTCGGTTTTTCGAAAAGTTTGGGATTTTGAAAAATGTACCAGTTTAAACATTGGATTTTGAAACAATACCAGTTCGATCACTGGGTTTTAGTTCAATATTGGTGATTACCTTCCAATTTTGAATCATTAGAAATTGTGATGGGACTGTTTGTTGAAATCCTAATACTGACTGGATTGTTGTTAATGTAGTTGAATGCAAATGAATATGAATTGATGCACATGAATGCACAAGTGCGTGAAATGAGGAATTTGTTTATCAGCCTGCATACAGAACAAAATTTTAAAAATGCCCCAGTGTAACTGGGAAAGAAAGTTGAATCATTATTTGAAGGAAACGGGAAGATTATAAGAGGAGACTAAATGTTTCAGGTGTAGAACTTTTTCAAGTGTCGAGCATTAATGGGATCTGGCAATTCTACCCCATCGGCGTTGATGAGCCGATATGAGTTGCGAGGTAATGCTTCTTTGACGACATATGGGCCTTCCCAATTTGGCGACCATTTACCGCCAGGATGATGCTTGAGATAGGCTGTGGATCGAAGCACTAACTCATTGACTTTGAATCTTCTTTCGATGATAGACTTCGCATACTGCCTGGCTACTCTCTGGCGATAGGATTGGGCATGCTCTGCTGCTTTTAACCTTCTCTCGTCGAGTAAGTCTAACTGTACCAGTCGTTGCTGCTGGTATTGATAAAGAGGTAATTGCAGAAGCGATGCGAATTTTAAAGCGGGCTTCTGAACATGTAGCGGCAACACTACTTCTGTTCCATAGACCAGTTCTGATGGAGTAGCATTCGTTGGAGTGTGAATAGTGGTCCGGTAAGCCCATAGTGCATCGTGGATCTTCTCATGCCAATCACGACCTGTTTCCACAGTTCGCTCCAAGATGCGAATTAAGATCTTATTGGTGGCCTCTGCCTGACCATTCCCTTGAGGATAATATGGGGCAGAGAAATGATGATAGATCTTGAACTTTGAGCAGAATGTATTCATTGTTTAATTCTTGAAATGACTGCCATTATCTGATACAATGTCATGCGGGATACCGAAACGACAAAGGATGCTCTTGTGAATAAAAGAGACCACGTGTCGGCCTTCTATTGTGCGAAGAGTGATAGCTTCTACCCACTTGGTAAAATATTCTGTTGCGGCAAGGAAATATTTATGGCCATTTGAAGTTGAAGGAGTGATGGGACCTACGACATCGAAGGCCCACATGGAGAACGGCCATGGAGAAACAACAGACTGTAAATAAGTTGTCGGAGCATGAATAGAAGGTGCGTGTATCTGGCATTGCACACACTTTTTCACATAATGATAACAGTCTTGTTGCATACTCTTCTAGTAGTACCCTGCTCTTATGATTTGCTTGACAAGGGTTTGGTAGCCGACGTGGCCACCACAAATGCCTTCGTGTGCTTCTCGCACGACTTCTTTGGCTTCGTCTTCATCTAAACATCTGGAATACTCTGAGCTGAATCCATGACGATAGAGGACATTGGCCAAAATGAAATATCGAGTGGACATACGTTGGATTGTTCGCTGCTCTTTCTTTGAGAGTTTTGGAGGAAATTCGCCTGTTTCTATGAAAGTTTTGATGTTGTAATACCAAGGTTTCTTCCTTTGCTCAGCCTGGTTTACTTGTTCCGCTGGAAGGAAAGCAGGTTGGTCAAGTCTGCCAATTTCAAAAGAGCGACAAGATTCTCCATTTCTGAATGCCATAATGGAGCCTAAACTGGCTAGACTATCGGCCACTTGATTAAAATCTCTCTTGATGTGGAATAACTGAAATTCTTTAAACTTGCTGACAAGAGCTGAAACAATTTTCTGATAGGGGAATAACTTCTGATCTTTCACTTTCCATTCGGCTTGAACTTGATTGACGACGAGTAATGAGTCACCGTAAGCGTGCACTCTCTTGACATTGAAGTCTAATAGAATTTTTAGACCTTGAATCAGGGCTTCATATTCAGCCATATTGTGGGTACATTGAAAATCTAACTTGAGAGAAAATGGAATCATTTCTTTCTCTGGAGTGATTAATAAGATCCCAATGCCTATTCCAGCCATGTTCTTAGAACCATCGAAAAATAAATTCCAAACTGGAGATTGCTGGATATTGCAAATTTGCTCATCAGAGAAGTCATCTTCGGCTTGTACTTCTTCTGCCAAAGGAAAATCTGCCAATTGATCTGCAATTGCTTGACCTTTGATTGATTGCTGCGAGACATATTCTAAGTCATACTGCATCAGTAAGACTTGCCATTTTGCGACTCGTCCGCTGAGGAAAGGCTGCTCTAAAATATACTTGAGAGGATTGAGTTTAGACAAAATTTTGACTTCAGATGCCAGCAGGTAGTGTCTTAGCTTCTGACACATCCATACCAGAGCTAGGCAGGTCTTCTCTATGTGAGAGTATTTCTTTTCATAGTCTATGAAAGTCTTACTCACATAATAAATGACGTGCTCTATCAAGTTGCCTTCTTTGTACTGCGCCAAGAATCCGCCGCATGCAACTTGATTGACTGAGATGTATAACAAAAGAGGTTTTCCCAATTCTAGCGGCTTCAAGATAGGAGGATTGAGAAGATACTTCTTGATTCTATCGAATGATTGCTGACACTCTGGTCCCCATTCGAACTTCACTCCTTTTTTGAGTAAGTGGTTGAAAGGTTCACATCTGATCGCCACGTTGGAAATAAATCGCCGGATTGATTGCATGCGTCCCTGAAGGCTACGCAACTCTTTGAGATTTTTTGGGGGTGGCATATCAATGATAGCCTTTGCTTTGGCCGGGTCAACTTCAATTCCCTTTTTGCTGACCAGAAAACCCAACAATTTGCCTGATTCGACTCCAAAAACACACTTTTGTGGGTAAAGTCTTAACTTGTAAAGAATGAGTCGCTTAAAGACTTGATCAAGGGCTTCGAAGTGATCTTCTTCCTTTTTAGATTTCACGAGGATATCGTCAACATACGCATCCATGATTTTGCGCATTTGATCGTGAAAGATAACGGCCATCGCCCGTTGATATGTTGCTCCAGCGTTCTTGAGCCCAAAAGGCATAACTGTATAGCAAAAAGTGCCCCAAGGCGTAGTAAAGGAAGTTTTAGATTGGTCGCGGGCGGCCAACTTAATCTGGTTGTAGCCGGAATATCCATCCATGAAGGAGAACATGGCATGTCCTGTTGTGCTGTCAATCAGACGATCAATGCTTGGCATTGGATAGTCATCCTTCGGAGTTGCCTTGTTGAGGTCTCTGAAGTCTATGCAAATCCTGACTTTGCCACTTTTCTTTGGGACAACAACGATATTGGCTAACCAATCTGGATGGTCAATAGGTTGGATAAATCCTGCTTTGAGCAGATCTTCAAGTCCTTCTTTGACTTGTTGTTCTATTCTAGGATCCATTTTTCTCAGCTTTTACTTAACTGGCTTTACATCTGACTTCAAAACGAGTCGGTGTTCGACCAATTTGGGATCTAAGCCCGGCATATCTTCATATGTCCATGCAAACACTTCTTCATGCTGCTTGAGAAAATTTGTAAGTCTTTCTTTCTCTTCCGGACTTAGACTGGTACCGATCTTGAGAATCTTGGGATATTCCTCTGAGCCGATATTGACATCTTCAGTAGGATCTTGTACTAGAGCAGATGGTTCATCTTGCTTCTGAACAGAGGCAAACTCTGGTAATTCCTGAGGAGACGAATCAAATTCTGCATAATCCTCTAACTGTTTTGCAATCTTGTCATCTTCTGTGCTTTCTTTGACTCGGTGAATTACTGCCGATTTCTGGAAAGCCTTTGGATTGATAACGAGTTTCTTGATTGTTCGGGAAGACATTTCTGAAATTTTGAATAAGAGATTGGATTTAGGAAAATCATCCATCATACGACAAACAATCATTTAGCAAGAATTATGCATAAAATGACATTGAGTTATAAAATGAGAATGTAGAGACAAAAGAGGCAGATGGCATCCAGATAGACAAAGAAACCTGACATTTTATTGATTTGACTTTGATAAAAGACATTTGAGACATTTATTTTGAAAGGAAATAGAAAGGAAATGCAACAACAATTCTCAATGTGCCCCTTTAACAAAAACAGTCTTCTTTGGTGAGCTCCCGCCGAAAAACCCTAATCCTGCTATGTGGGGATGATGCTTTTGGATCATTGGCTCGACACGACCATCTTCATTTTTGCCTAGTCCTTTAAAGGGTTGATAACCATGCTTCAGAAGTAAATCAAATCCCTTTCTTGCTTTCATGAATTGTGGAAACAATGGATGATCTTTGACAGTGTCGTAGCTGACACGACCTCCAATCTTGAAGAACTTGGGACCTCTCCATCGGGTCATGGCTACAGTATGCAGGGATAATTCTGATGTTGCCTGAAGTATTTCCTGACTTTTTTTTAGACTGATTTCTTCATTCTCTCTGATGCTAGGAATATCTGCAGTGAATGATGGTCGAGGAATCATAGGCTGTGGGAGCCTTTCTTTCGGGTCCTCTCCGAGCACTGTTGTAATCATTCTACTTTTGGACCATTTTACGCATTGATGCAAGGTGGAAGGCACTGCGTTTGCATTATGAATCCACGTCCTTCCGAGCAACAGATTGTAGGTGGGTGGCACGTTGACCACATGAAAAAGCACTGAATGCACAGAATAGTTAATGAATACTTCCAGGAATATCTTGCCTTTTGCCGTCTGACCATGGTTGTCAAACCCATAGATGGTGATAGGGTCTGGAATGTATTCTTCTTCCTTAATGCCTAGTGCCTTTGTGGTCATTTCAGGACATATATTGAGGTTGTTGCCTCCATCTACTAGCACATGGGGTACTGTCATTCCCCTTACCCGAACGACGATATAAAGAGCATTATTGTGAAAGGAATGAGGCTTTGGAAGGTCCTCATCCGAGAAAGTGATTGGCGCGTTGGTCATGGCCGAATTCACTATTTGTGCCATGTCTTCAGGAGTGGTATTGGGCTTAACTTTGATCTTTCTGAGCAGATCATCCAGTACTTGCTGATGCTTGTAGGAACTCTTGGCCAAGTCAAGAATGGAAACATTGGACAAAGCGGTCAGAGGTCTCTGACTTGTATTCTCCGGCTTGGGCTTGATGATTTGATTGAGAAAATCAGGAAGTCCCTTTGACTTGGGGGTTGACTTTACAGGTGCTTCAGAAATTTTCATCTTGCCCAATGCTGAGATTAGATCCATCTTCTTAGAATCAGGAGCTGCTTGTCATAGTACTGACACCTGGTGCTGAACCTGGAGATCTTGTGCAGAACACGGCTTGATGTGCTCATGCGGTAAGAATGGTTGTGCGGACACCACTGCCGTGGTGTGTGAAGGAAAAGGCTGCTTAAGAATGTCCATTTTTTTTTCTTCTTCCCCTTCTACCAATAAATTTTTATCGATAAGATCCTGCACAATGTTCTTGAGAACAAAACAGTTCTCAGTGCTGTGTCCCACTGTTCTGTGTAACTTGCAGAATTGATCCTTCCATTTCCCCATAGGCACAGGGGGATCAGCCAACCTCGGTAACTTGACCATTTCCTTCGACAACATATACTCGAGCACATCTTCGAGTGATTGATCAAGAGGAGTGAATTTTCGGTCATAACTCCATCCTTCATGTTTAACCTTTTCACGCAATTTCGGCCCTTGGTCTTGCTGAGAAGGCTTGCTGTATTGAGGAGCAGGCTTCGTTTTCTGATCTCCTTTATTGTTGGGATTGCCTGCGCCGTAGCAGTAATCTTTCTTCTGCCCTTTGTACTGATTTCGGCTATTGTTGTTGTTGTTGTTGGCAGAGAAGGTGAAGTGAGCTTTCTTCTTCTGCTCACCTTGGGGGTTACTCTTGGAAAAAGTGAAGCCTTCATAGACTCCATTTTCTACGCTTAGCTCGAGCCATTCTGCTCGCTGAGTTAATTCAATGAAGGTCCGAGACAGTGCAGTAGAGATTAATCCTCTTAACGGCTACGAAAAGTTATTGAGGATTAGGGACAGGGCGTGCCTTTCCGAGATAGAATCTCTCATCTTGTTACAGGCTGACCTCCACCTGTGAATGAAGTCCCGTGCTTTTTCATTCTCATTCTGCCTCAGACTGCAGAGATGACTTAATGTCGGGAGCGCTTCTGTATTGAACAAAAAGCATTCAATAAATAAATTCACCACTTTATCGAACTCCTTGAGCTCGATGGGATTGATATGCGCAACATACCATTTAGCTGCAACTCCTTCCAAGCTGCGAGGGAAACACAAAAATAAGGCTCTGTTATCTCTCTTGAATCTTGAACACTCTGCGAAGAAAGTGGCAAGATGGGCTTTCGGATCGCCAGAACCATCGAACTTGATGAATTTTCGGGGAAGGTTTTCGAGATCATCATCCCCTTCGAGGCCGTCATAGAAGTCCTCACTGGTGAAGACTTTCTTGCCCTTGTCACGGGCTTGGAGATCCTTAACAACTCGAGCCATTTCCTTGAATTGCGACTGCAGGGGTTCTTCTGTAACTTGATTCTTTGCTTTGCGGCTCCTCCTTTGTTCTCGCCCACGTTTCTAAAATGCCGGTGGCACCTCATATTCTTCCTCAGTGTCTTCAGTTGATTCAGATTCATCTGAGATTTCTTCTGACTGAATCTGCTTCTTGGGAGCCTTCTTATTCTTGTGCCCGTGAAACTTTTCTCTGAATTGATTTTTTTCTGCACTAGTCCCAGCTTGTTCACTCATCATTTTATTCATCATCTTTCGGAACATGGCATACATTTGCAGGTCTATGCCATCATCCTCTTGTTGTTGATCTTGATTCACGGGATGATCCATTTCTCCTTCTGAGGCTGAGGAGTGTTGTGGTTCTTCTTCCTGATCTTGTTCGAACCATCAAATGTTGCGGATGTTCTAATGTAGCTGTGGTTGCTCTCTCTCTCTCTACAGGGCAAAGACCTAATTAGATTATGAAGGAATTGGCTTTTGGAAGAAATATTTATTGAAAATATGGTAGACAATTTGAAGAAGATATCCCATTACTAGGAACTGAGTCATCGCGAGAATCACGACAATTGTGTTGTCAACTCTTTTAGCACGAGAAACAAACAACGAAAAATATGCCTTGTTACCTAGGCGAGGTCGTCAAACCATAATAGAAAAAGAAGAATTTTATTGAAATGAGAAAATATGATTTTATTGATCTTGACAAAGGGGTGGAGGACAAACAATTTGCCACCATTCACGATAATCAGCAGACACTCTAGGACCAGGAAAGATTTTAAGGGAGACAAAGGAATCCCAGCCGTAGCGGGCAGAATGATATGCCCCGGACCATTGCGCGGAAGTGAGATCAAACTCTGCTATAACTCCTGATAACAATCGAGCTTCGACGTACTGCTGTCTCTGGGAGAACTGTCGAACACATCTCTCTGGTTGGTAGTAAGTGCAGAAGAATGGTCCCAGCAACTTGAACCTCTTGCCATAAGCATATGTGTATCTGGGAGGAGATAGTTGTCGATCAAAATAGTCCCAGACTACATCATCTTCTTGAATGTTGTTGATCGTAGACCGGTACTGCGCCACTGGAAGGAGTTTTTGTCCATTATATCTGAAAGAGCTTGCTTGGGATGGAACGTGTTGAAAGAACCAGGATTGAAGTGCGTAGATGCATCCTTCAACTAAGATAGATTCTCCAAGTGAGAATCGAGTCAAACCACGATATAGGAAGGCGAGCGCTGCCATGGTTATGGAGAGACGATTGGTTTGTCGACTTCCCCATCTTCTCATAAGCTGAATTATTCTGATGTCCATGTAGTTTTGTCCATCTGGGAAGAGGGATAATTCTACAGTGCATAAAACTATTGCATTCAGAATCCTTTCTTTAGCTGTCCTGGATAGCGAACTGACTTCAACGAAGGTCCCGTACTAACGATACAACTCGAGCAGATCGACATATTCATTCCCCTCCAACTGGATCAAGGGCCAGGATCGGTGGCCTGACATACGAGCTAAAGAGTCTCGAGGGTCCAAACCCTTGACATTGATCAGGAATTGATGTTCTAATGGATCACTTGGCTGATCGGCTGGTTCTGGTAACCCCATGATTTCTGAAAATTCATCCATTAAAACGGTCATCTCTCCCCATGGGAACCAGAATGTACATGTTAGAGGATTTCATCGCTCCGCCATTGCATGGATCAAGTTGTCGTTGATGGTCTACTTCCCAACTGCTGACGCCAATTCTAATCCGCACTCGCTCAAATGGTCCGGAAACATTCGGGAAAAGCTTTTTAGCCAGGAATAATACCACCGGGGAATGAAAGTTCCGGTGCTGAGGGCTCGATGTTCAGGACGACCTTGTCGCACCTCGAAGGAGATGTGACCTTCAGGAAAGATAGGATCGACTTGACTGGATGCCATCGAACTGAAAACAGAGAAAGACTCAGAATGAGACTTAGAAAATCGTGAAATTTTGAAAAAAATTTGCTGGCAGGAAAAAAAAATGTAGCTGGAAAATTCGAGATCCAGTGGAAAGGTAGAATGTAAAATTACCTGGAGTTTTGAAAGAAATGGGATATTTGAGAAAATCATCCAGGGTTTGAGAAAAATATCTCATGCAAAATAAGGATATTTGAAAAAGGCCTAATAAGTTGGAAAACATTGGGAAATATAAAGAATTGAGGAAATAACACACATACAATCACATCCTGCACAAACATTTATGCACTTTCAGTATTCCCTAAAAGGCTGACTCTAAATGCATCCATTTGAAAATAGCTGTAGGACTCTAATCCTAACTCTAGGTTCAGATCATCTTTGTCCAATCCAGTTATGCCGATATACCCGAACCGAAATCCGAGGTACGTGGCATATAATTTAAACTCCGGTTCTAAGGTAAGGTTTTTCCAACATCCTTGAGCGCCTACCGATATACTTCGGACTGTGGCCCGCGGTACGTGGTAGGGGGGTGTTAACCCAAATAATTGGCCCAGTTGTGAGGCTCTTTTCCTAACTAGGGTTCTGAAATAGAGCCCAGCAACGTGAAGACAGGGTAATGATAGGTAATGGAGATTTTAAAAAATGATCACATGCAAGAAATAGAGGCTCTAAGACCTAGAGAGATAGATTTTGAAAAATCATTAAAGAAGCATACATTGTTTGCATTCAGATCCTAAATTGAGGAGAGTTGTATTTAGACCTAAGTCTATGTGAACATGAAAATTTCTCCTCAATCTGGTCCTACCAAACCATGCCTAGTCTATATGCAATCAATGTCAGCTAGGTCGGAATCTAGGCTCCTAGGTTCGCATGATAGCAAAAAGTAAAGAGTTGACATGTTGTGAACATAATTTCGATAATTGAACTAAGTCAAGCATAATTTAGGTCAGACAAGGACAGGTCCCATCATGGTCGCCAAACCTGTTATCGTCGCAAAAATTTTCCCGTCTTCCCTTCCTTGCGGAAGAGAGAGGGAAATGCTTTCGCGATTCAAACTTGACCGGATTTTGGAAATTGTTTTGAAATACTCGCATCCGTTTTGAAAATTGCGGGAAAATCCATGGGATGGGACTCGACCTGTCAGTACGAGGTTCGACCGTTCCTGCCGCCTTTAACAGGGGTAATCGAACCAAGGACCAAAATTATGCTTGACTTAGCGAAATTATTGAAAATTGTATTCTATCCTAAATGCACAGAGAATTCAGGCATGTGCTATGAGATTTTTGAAAATGTAAAATTGGAAAATATGATGTATGCTTAGAAAACATTTGAAGTTGAAAAGTATTTCTCAGGAAAAGATGGAAATCAATCTCTCAGAAAAACTCAGACGAAGAAGGTTTGAAAATCTCGGGAAAGTTTATAAAGACTTAGAAAATCTTGAAGAGACGAGAATCTTACGAAAATCTTGAGAAAGTTTAGATGAGAATCTTGGGAAAATCTTGAGAGAGTTTATAAAGACTTAGAAAATCTTGAAGAAGTGAGGATCTCGAGAAAATCTTGAGAAAGTTTATAAGGATTTGGAAAATCATGAAGAAGTGAGAATCTCGAGAAAATCTTGAGAAATTTTATAAAGATCTGGAAAATCATGAAAAAATGAGAATCTCAGGAAAATCTTGAGAAAGTTTAGAAAGGCTTAGAAAACCATGAAAAAAAATAAGAATCTCAGGAAAAGGAAGGAATTCTTGAGAAAAGAGGATCATTAAAAAAAAAAAAAAACACTTATCAGGAAAACTTGGATTTTGAGAATTTTCTTAGGAAAATGATAGAAAATTTGTAGGGAAACTCATTGGAGAAGGAAATTCAAAACTTAGGAAATTGAAATCTTGAGGATCTGGTTTTTTGAAATATCTGAAAATCAACTTGGATTCTTGAGAAAATGAGAAATTCCTTTGAAAAGAATCTTAAGGAAATAACTTTTTAAGGAAAATCATAGGAAAACATTTGATTTTGGAAATCCAACTCCGAATATCATCATAGTTTCTTGAGAAATCGACTAAATGAAATGAAAATCTTTTGAGAAAATCATGAGAAAAACAAATGATGCAGATGATGTGAATGAATGAATGCACTTTTGAAAATATTTCTGAAAAATTTGTTGGAAAAATGTGGATTAATCCAAAGTAAATCCTTCAAATATTCTGACTGTGGCCATGAATATATTCAGGGTTTATTTGAATTAATTCATGAAAACATTGGAAATATGAGGTGCATTTTCAAGATAGCCTAAGAGTGTAGGCTCAATGTTACTGGTAGAGAGATGATGGATCTGGGTCTCGTCTATATTCCGACTAGGGCCGTAAATATGGATTCCACCGAGTTCATCAACTCTCTAAGAGTTGGTGCACGTGTCATTCGTGTTCATCCACAGTGAATTTGGAAAATCGAGATATATGCATCATATAATCAGGATATTACTGAAATCAAACTATATGAGATGCGGCCTAATCTAAGCAGTAAAAGTAAAACTTATTCCAAGGTTTACATTGGATAGTTACATTGCATAACATAAAATAAAAGAAAATTGAAATGGAGCCAAGGAATCTGCATCTTCTAGATTTTCCTGCAAAATGAGAGTTAGTACAAAATAACCAAGGAAATGGACATATATACTATATACAACAAAGATATATATGTAGATATAGAAATATTTGAATTTATGTTAAATGATATATGGTAATGAAGATATATTTGCAAAAAAAGTAAAAGAAAAAGAAAAATATATGTGATATCCAATGCACATGAAGGTATATATATATATATAAGTATATATATATATGTATGTATATATATATATACATATATACATATATATATACATATATACGTATATATATGGATAGATATACATACATATCAATATGTATATACTTATAATAAGAGAATATATATATAAATGAAAATTCCATATGATGGGTAAAATCAGAAAATACAGGTATAGACAGTTTCTGTAGGTGTTTTCACACAACCATACTTCTCAAATTATAATGCAATTTCCAGTAAAAATGGGTATAGAGCTTCCCTATATATCCATAATGAATCACGCCAAAGATGGTTGGGAGATCACGATTGGATATAAAGATATCCATTCATGAATATGGCCAAATATCAAGACTGCACACTTGCAGCAGAAAATGAATATATGCAGGAAATGGGTTGTGGAAGCATCATGGACTATTTCAAGGATATCATGAAAAGGATATGAAAAGCTTGGTGAAAAGGTGAAAATGTCGTGGAAAATGATGAAACAATATGTATAATTGGTGTTGCAAATGGGATGATATTATAACAATATAGCAAACAAGAATTTAGCACTAAGCTAAGCAAAATCTCATAAGACCAAGGGTGATGTTCCAGCCATAGCTTCATAAAACAGGGATTTTAACAGCAAGCTAGATAAAATCTCATAAATCGAATGATGGTATTCCAACATAACTTCATAAAAACAGGAATTTGCATATCAAGCTCATAAATCAAATGATGAAGTTCCAACATATCTTCATAAAACAGAAATTTGAACATCAAGCTCATAAATCAAATGATGATGTATTTACAAGAGTAAGAGAAAAGAAAAATACATGTAATATCAAATACTCATGAAGGGATATATATATATATAAGTATATATATATATATATACATATATATATACATATATATATCCATATATACATATACACGTATACATAGGTAGATATACAATAGATATACATATATATAGATACATATATACATATAATGAGAAAACATATATGTTTAATGGAAATTCCACATAATGGGTAAAACCAGAAAATATATGTATATACAGTTTCTGTAAGGGATTTTACACAGTCATATCTCCCAAATTACAACATATTTCGTAATAAAATCGGGTATGGAGCTTCTCTATATATCAATAAAGAAGCGTGCAAAAGTTGACATAAAGATCATGAACGGATATGGATATATCCGTTCATGAACATAGTCAATTTTCAAGACTGCATACTTGCAGAAGATAGTAAATACAACACCTACGTAAGGTGCAGGAAATGCACTATGGGATAATGAGCTGTTTCAAGGATATGGTGAAAGGGGTGTAGTGCTGGAATGGCTAATGCCATGGAGTGATGTTATAACAAGTGACAAACCACAAGGAATTAGTGCAGAAAAATGGAACAAGTAATGGGTACAAATGCCAATGAAGTTGAGTCTAGAAACAAGTAAATGCTAGAATAACAACAGGCTATAATACAGTAAAATCTGCAATAGCAGTTGCTGAGGAAGTTAAAACTATATGTTGTTTACTATTATTTTAGTTTCTGCAAAATCAAATTTACATAACCAATCAAAGCCATTAACTAAGGATGCTGAAATAATTATTAGTAAGACTATTCAGATACATGCAGATCAGATTTCTGCAATTTTGAAGCCTATTAAATATTCAAAATAAAGACCATAGGCTATCATGTGTAGAATAATTAACATTAAGAACCCAATTACAAAAAAAACACACAGGAATGAACAAACAAGCATCTGGAATATCAAACAAAACAGAACCTGCAATAATAAAAAGAGATTTTTTTTTTTTTATAAAACCCAATTACATAATACGCACCAGATTTGCAGTGATCGTTCCAGCTGATCAATATTCTTTGAGAGCAATTTTGCATCAATACGTTGATCCAACTTGTGGATCTCCTGCACTTGATGAAGCTATCACCAACAATGAAAAGGGCGATCTTCTTCTGCTGGACCTGTAATTCCCTGTTTCAAACACTCTGCAGGAAACAGATTGGGGATCAACTTTTTGCAGCCGGGCTAAAAGGAATAGACAGCAGTTTGCAACAGCTTCTGTTGGTGAAAATAAAGAAAAAGAGAGATCCGTTGGATCCCCTATGGCTGTACTGAAGCAAGGTAGGGAGCCTGATGGATTGAAGAAAATGGGCAAAACGTTGGATTGAAGGTAAATGGTAAAAAAAAAAACACTGGCTGGGTTGAATGTGAATATGCTGGGTTGAAGGGGCTGAGTGAACGGGGGAATGTATTGGATCGTCGGATGGGCTGAAATGGATGAAGCAGAAGGTCCTTCGTTGCTGGGGCTAAAGAAGGTGAACTGCAGACGTTGGAGGTGGCTCTCCTGCGGCTGGAGCTGAAGAAAGATCGGATGTTGATGGTGGAAGACCTCCGGCTAGGGCTTAAGCTGGTTGAAACGCAGATCCTGGAGATGCCCCTCTGCGGCTGGGCTGAAGAAGGATGAAGTTATTGTTGGTGGGTTGGAGATGGTGAGAAACCTGCGGCTGGGCTGTAGTGGCTAAAGAGGGATCTCGATAGCAAATGGCTGGGGCTGAAGAAGGTGAAAACGCCTCCTTTCCACCATGAGAGCCTCCTGCAAAAACCAAAAATCTCCAATTCAAATCCCCCCTTCGTGAATGCCCTGCCCCCCTTTTTAAACAAAACTTTCCCCTCTTAAAAAAAAACGCAGGTTTTCCTTTCCGTTACCTTTCTTTTTTTTCTTTTTTCTTTTTGAAAACTTTTTGAAAGTTTTGTAACCGAATTTTGAAAACTCGCCGTTTTGGTGATGGACGAAATCTTAGGTTTTTTTTTAAACCCTTTTGGGTTCATTGACCTAAGTTTTAGGTAAATGAGCATTTTAAGTAAGTTCGGTTGTGGTGCTGTTTCTAAAAAAAATGAATAGTGACACAATAAATAAAAGAGAGAAAAAAAATAATGATAATAATAAATGGGAGATGCCACCTCAGCCATCTTTAAAATTCTTTTGAAAATAAAGCTTTATTTTGTGTTGGCAACTTCTTTTATTTTTAATTGGGGTGCCACATGTGTGTGGGCCCACTAAAAAAAATAAATAAATAAATAAGAATTTTAAAAAGAAAATTTTGCAAATTGGTATGACCTCCGAGTGGGTCCCACTTGAGAATGAGATACTTAACTGGGAATCTGAGTATGATGCTAGTTCAAAGGCGGGTCCTGCTCCATTTATTTGAAAATACGAGATAAAACATTATTTATTTTCAAGAATTTGGAAAAATTGGGTTTTCAAGGCAAAAATATGGATAAATGTAAAAACAAAATTTGTAAAGAGATTTAAAATCTTTTGCAAAAAGTCTTGAGATAAAGTCTTTAAAATCAATATCCAAATATCCAGATTGTTTTCTTGAATTTTTTTTTTTTTTGTAATTCAAAGTCCTGGGGGTAAAATGGGAAAATTTGGTAATTTTGAATACCAGGGTTTTAAAAATTGGTTTTGAAAAGTTTAAAAATCAAATCTGGATTGACAATTTTGAAAATCAGGAGTTCTGGATCTCAAACTGACATGCTATGCAATGAAATGATGCAAAGTGTTCATGCAATGCGATGCAAAGACATGTTTCAGTGAAATGTCACTCTGAGCTCGGACTTGGAAATTCTAACTTTTTGTCCAAAAAGAGGATTTTGAAATTTTGCAATTTGAAGATGTCTCTGAACCTAAATATAGAAATTTTGAGGCTCAAGAGTGAAATTTAGGACTTTCTGCCAGGTTCAATCTTTAAAAATGACTATTTTGCCCTTCATTGCTTTTGGAGAACTGAAATGTGCCGATTAAGGGCAATGTCAGGAAGGTGAGTGAAAATTTGGGGTGTTTACACTTAGGAAATCATAAAAAAAGGCTTATATCTAGCAAAATCCAGTAATTTCTAGATATTATTGGATAAATCTAAAAAAGCCAACATATCTTCACTAACAAGTTTTCTAGTTTTGCAGAGATATTGAAGACTTTACTTTCCTTTAATTTTTCTGTATTTAAATTCAATTAGTGATGTAAATTGTAATTAAATTTGGAATAAGAATTTCAATTTCTGCTTAGATTAGGATTTGCATTGCATATAGTTTAAACTTTGATATATAACTGTTATGCTTGTCATTCATGCACATTTGACAAACTCACCATGGTGGTTATGCATTTACTATAGGAAGTTGAACCAAGTGATGATCAAGAACAAATACCCTTTGCTGCAGATTGAGAACTTCTTTGATAAGCTTCAGAAGGCTAAGGTAAATCCTGACTTGTAATTTATGGATTTAAAGGATCATAAGGATATAGCTTTTGACATGATTGTTGATGAATTGTAGGTATTTTCTAAGATCGACCTTAGATCAGGTTATCACCAACTTAGAATTAGGGATGAGGATATCTCTAAGATAGTGTTCAGGACCTATTATGAGTTATTGGTTATGCCCTTTGGACTCACAAATATTTCGGCAGCATTCATGGACCTCATTAATAAGGTATTTTGATTGTATTTGGATGCGTTTGTGATTGTCTTTATTGATGATATTTTTATCTATTCTAAGAGCATAAAGAGCACGTGAGGATCATTTTGAGCACCCTTAGAGAACATCAGCTTTATGTAAAATTCTCTAAGTATGAGTTTTGGCTCGATCAGGTGATGTTTTTGGTTCATGTCATCTCTAAGGATGGTATTTTGGTGGACCCTGCTAAGGTGAGTGATTTTTCCCATGAGCATTTATATGGAATTTCTAAAAATTCTTGAACCTTAATGGATAAATTATTGGTATTCTAATAGGTGGAGGCAATATTGAAGTGGGAGCAACTCAAAAATGTTGGAGATATTAGGAGTTTTCTTGGACTAGCGGGATATTATAAGCATTTTATACAAGACTTCTCATGGACTATTTTGCCGATGATGAATCTTCTTCGTAAGGGAGTGAAGTTTGTATGAGACGCCTAGTGTGAGAAGAGTTTTTAGATCCTGAAGTAGAAGCTTATGACTACACTAGTGTTGATATTGTCGTCACGTCAAGGTGGCTTTGTCATGTACACAGATGCCTTAGGCACTGGTCTGGGGTGTATTATGATGCAACATGAAAAAGTTATCAAGTATGCATCTCGTCAATTGAAGGTTCATAAGAGAAACTACCCTACTCATGACCTAGAGTTGGTGGCAGTGGTCTTTGTGTTGAAGATTTGGAGGCATTATTTGTATGGTGAGAAGTTTAAGGTTTTCACAAATCATAAGAGCTTTAAGTACCTCTTTATGCAGAAAGAGTTGAACACGAGACAGAGAAGGTAGCTTGAGTTCATCAAGGATTATAAGTTTACTATCACTTACCATCCAGAGAAGGCGAATATTGTAGTGGATGCTCTTAGCCGTGAGGAAAGAAGAGTTTTAGCAAGCTTATGGAGTTTGACTTAGGATCTCATTGAGTGGAGACCCTTTAGTGCTGAGGATGGCAAGATCAGCATCGCCAGTATGGCTGTGACAACAGAGATTATGGAGCAGATCATAGAGAAGCAGAAGGATGTTCCCAAGTTGTCTCAGATGGATGATCCCAAGTTTTCTCAAATTGTAGTTGTGTGTTAGGATAACAAGTCATCTTTGCACCTTCAGGAAGATAGAAGCATCTAGTATGGGAAGAGGTTATGGGTATCTAGTGACCCTCAAATCAAGGAAGAAGTGCTTGGTGATGTGCATAAGAGTAAGTTCACCATATACCCTGGTAGTACAAAGATGTTTAAAGATTTGTAGTGGAATTATTGGTATAGCAGAATAAAGCGAGATATAGCATAATATGTTTTGAAGTGCTTGACTTGTCAGCAGGTGAAGATAGAACATCAGAGGCTTAGTAGTTTATTGCAGCTAATTGAGATCCCTCAGTAGAAGTAGAAAGCTATCATAATAGATTTTATGGTTGGTTTGCCTAGAACCCGCAGGATGCAATTTGAGTGATTATGGATCGACTCACTAAGTTGGCCCATTTTCTTCTGATCAGGACCAACTAGTCTTTGGAGAGTCTGGCATATTTATATGTGAAGGAGATGGTGTGACTTCACGGAGTACCTCTATCCGTCATCTCAGATCGAGACCCTTGTTTTACGTCAAAGTTCTGGGGACAGTTGTAGAAGGCTTTGAAGACTCCGTTGAAGTTCAGTATGGCCTTTTATCCTTAGACACATAGTTAGTTGGAGAGGACAATTCAGACTCTGGAGGATATGCTGAGAGCGTGTACCTTGGATTAGAAAGGTGGGTGGGATAAACATGTTGTGTTGGCAAAGTTTGCCTACAACAATAGCTACCATGCGAGTATTGGCAGGGCACCATACAAGGTATTGTATGGACGGCCTTGCAGGTTACCAGTATATTGGGATGAGGTTGGTGCATGTACTATAGACACACCAGTGGTGATAGAACACTACATTGAGCAGGTAAGCAGGATTCATGATAGACTTCGGACAGCTCTGAGTAGACAGAAGAATTATGTGAATCGTCGACATCGAGAGTTCACATTCAAGGTTGGAGATTTTATTTTTGTGCAGGTTTCTCCTACCAAGAGTGTATTTAGGTATGGAAAGAAAGGGAAACTTAGTCTTAGATTTATAGGATCGTTTAAGGTTTTGGAGAAGGTAGGCGCAACAACATATAGAGTGAAGTTACCACCTCAGTATGCGAAGATTCATGATGTGTTCTGTGTGTCAATGTTAAGGAAGTATGTACCAGACCCATCACACGTGATTCAGTATGAGGATGTTGAGGTACGAGAAGACTTGACTATAAAAGAGCACCCATTGGAGATCATGGACCGTAAGGAGAAGGTATTGAGATCAAAGATCATTCCCTTAGTAAAGGTGCGTTGGCAACACCATGGTATTGAGGAATGTATGTGGGAGACTGAGGCCAACATAAAGGAGAAATACCATTTCCTATTTGAGTAACTATAAATTTCGCAGACAAAATTTCTTTAAAGGGAGTAGAATGTAACATTTGCGATTTTGCTTTAGTTTAACTTTTAAATTCAGGTTAAAATCAATTTTTAATTCAGGCAAAATTTGAGGGTCTAAGATGACCATGTAGTATTTTAGACTCAAACTAGGGTCCATGAGAGGTTTAGAGGGGTTACGCACAGCCCAATGGGGTGTCATATATGATTAGGGTGGCTCACAAGGGTTCAGGGGTGACTCAGAGCTTTTTGGATCCTGGATGGGTTAGGTTTGAATCCAAACCTAAGTTTGGATCCATTATTAATTTGGATCTTTTGTTCGGATATAGATCTTTAATTTGTTTTTGGATTTGGATCCTTTTGTTTGGTTTCTAGATCCAATCCAACTAGAGATTGGATCTGGATTAGGGTTTTGGATCTAGATAATTTTTAGATTTTGAACTCAAGAAGGATCCATTCCAAGTTCTAGAGACTTTATTAGTAGGGTCTTTAAACCCTAGAGGACTCTAGAGAGGGTAGGACGCTCCCCCTAGTGGGACCCATAACTAATTTGGTTAATTAGTAATTAATTAAGATAAAATATTAGTTAATTGCATCAATTACTTAATTAATTAAGAAGTTAGTTAGGATGTTTTTGAATGGGACTCTTAGGGATCAGCTTGGTTAGTTTAGCATTAGATTTGGACTCTAAGGAGGGGATGCCCCTCCTTTGGTGGGTTTTTCTAATATAAAAAGAAAAAAAAAGAGAGGAGTCTCTCTTTTCTTCTTCTGTATTTTCTTGTTTTTCTTTCTCTTCTTTCTTTCTTTTTGGAGCTTTTTCAGCAGTCATTGAAGCTCCTCTAAGGTTTGAAGATGAGTTATGAAGGTCGATCTATGTTTGAGAACCTGATTAAGGTAGGTATATCAATCGTGTAGGCATAGATTTTTCAAACACATGAAATATGCGTGAGATAATTTTTAGATCTGAACCAAGGAAGATCAGACCTTGAAACACCTCTCTAAGATTAATTTTCAATCTAGAGAACATAATTTTATGGATCTATGTTACCATGAAATAAAAAAAATGAATTTTGAAATAGTACAAGTTTTATGTTTTTAATATAAAAAACGATTTGAGAAAAGTTTGTTTCTTGATATTTGCTAGATCTTATTTATTCTAGCATATTTAATATGTTAGTCTTAGGTTATATTGATGAAATATAAGTTCTGCAAATTTAATATATGCTTGAATCCATGTTCTTGCATGCAAAAAACCATTTTAAAGAAAGTTTTGGCAAAAACATTTTTAGGGTTTTGATAATTTTGATAAAGAAAGTTGATCTAAGCATATAGGGTAGATTATTTCATGTTTAGCATGATTGAACATCATGTTATTGGATAAATAAACCATGTTTTCATGACTGTTTAGGGTTTCTTATGATTCTTGGATAGATATAATCATATTTGAGATATTACATGAAGGTTTTGTGATTCTTGAAAGATGTATGATTATTGTTTTAGCAATATTAGCATGAATTTGAGCAAATATGTGTTATATGATAATGAAAATATGTTAGATCATCAAAAATCATGATTTGTATGGATTTTTACCTTAAATCTTGTTCTTGCTTAATGGATTTTGCATGAGTTAGAATCTTGACTTTTCTGTCCTCATTTTGATACTGACCTATGTGAGAAATAAATCAATATATCTATGAAAACCAAGTCAATAAATTAAAATAAAAATACTTAGTATTCTACATATTTTGAGCTTGAATCTAGAATATTGTTTAATCTCGTTAGAATCAGTTTTAAAGTCTAAACGTCTATTGCAAAAGAGAACAATATTTCTTCCCTGTCTATAAGACTATTCTGATCAACAATCTTGATGATTCTAAATACGCAACCAAGACTAATTAAAATAAATTACGAAAAAACTGAATGAAAGGTAACATGTATAAGAAGATCCTGTAAAAAGTATTTTGTCAAAATATTTTTCTATAGATCTAGAGAAATTCCCCAACTGAGATGAATTTCTGTAGCTAACATGATCTGTCTTATATTTTTTCTAAATATAGTTTAGTCCCAGAATTTTCTTGATTTTATTACAACAAATTTTTTGGTTATTTTTCTTGGACTGTGTTATTGAAATATGGGGGCCATCTGATTAAAATTGGGAGAGTAAAATTTGGTTCCTGTGATTTTTGGTAGCTTTTCCAAAACTGGGTTAAGAGGAATCTGAATTTGCATATTATGACATGTATGGATGCCTAATTATATTTTACGTTATGCATCATGATTATGGATGTTTATACTAAAAATTGAGCTAATATGCATGCAAAATGAATGTATTTCATGTTATTCTTGATTTACAACCATTCATATGACATGCATGTTAATGAACATTGCATATCATAATGTGTGATCAGAAGTAAATAGTTACACATGTTTTCTTATTTAAACATGATCATGATTGCATGTGGTTGCAGCATTTATATATGCATGTGGGCATATGACATGGTAATAATAATGTGTGATATGAGCATGTGTGTGTGTTATCATTGCAAAATTTTACTTTTGCAAGTCAAACTGACCTTTGAAAAAGATTTTGAAAATAACTTGCCTCCATTTAAAAATGCGAGAAATTTTTGAGGAATGGGACTCGCCTGTCGGTACGAGGTTCAACTGTTCCGGTCACTATAACCAGGAGTAATTGAACCCAGGATCAATCTAGTGTTTTTCTTTGCTCAACTTGTCTAAAATATTGTTCTATTTCCTAAATGCACGAAGAATCAGGCATGTGTTATGACTTAAAAAAATACAGATTGAAAACATGATGTATACTTCAAAGATTTGAAAGTACTTGGAAAAAGGACACTTTGAAAATCGTAAACCACATGTGGGAGATATTTTAAAGAAAAGGAAAATTAATTTCTGAAGAAATCCTGATGTTTTGAGAAAATCAATTTCTGAAGGAAACTTGGGTAACTTTGAGAGAATCGATTTCTCTGAATTCAAACTCTAAAATTGAAGCTTGGAAAATCGTGAATCTAGACTTAGAAAAATATTTGAAAAGGGAAACTATTCTTGAGAAAATCGATTTTGAGGAAAAACTGGAATAACATTGAGAAAGTCAATTTTTCTAAGATTGATTGGTGAAACAACTCAACAGGGATGGGCGTGTGGCCCTATAAAATATTTTCATGATGCAGTCTAAACCTATATGATGCATGAATGCAATTTGAGAAAATATTTTCTGAAGGTTTTGAGGAAGATCATTGATAAAAGGACTTTTATGTCTTATAGAATTTAGATGAAATAGATTCGCCACATATCCCTGACTATGGCCATGAATATGTATTGAATATAGTTTATTTGATTCTAAAAGAAAAAATACTTGGAAAAGTTTTAAAAATATATCATATTTTCTAAAAATAGCCTAAGAGTGTAGGTCGTTTGTGTCTTAAAAGAAGATGATAAATCTAGATATTGTTTGTATTCTGACTATGGCCATAAATATAAACTCCACCAAGTTTATTAAATTCTTAGAAGCAAGTGCACGTGCTATTCGTGTAGACCATTATGGATTTGAATATACATGAATCATCATCCATCACATGATTAATATTATTGAAAATAAACTATATGCAATGCAGCCCTAATCTAAGCAGAAAAGTAAATTCTTATTCCAAATTTATAATTTAATTTACATCAATAGTTGAAATAAAATAAAGAAAAGGAAAAGAAAAAATCTAATCTTGAGTGTTCCTGCAAAATTAGCAAACTTGTTAGTGGACAAATGTCGGCTTTTCAAGATTTATCCAACAATATTTGGAATTGAAGGATATTCAAATATAATGGACAAATGTCGGCTTTTCAAGATTTATCCAACAATATTTGGAATTGAAGGATATTCAAATATAATCCTTTTTTCATGCTTTCCTTAAATAAAACGCATTAAATAACATAATAGATGAGGCATAATTGAATAAATAAAAAAAAAAAACAACTTTCAAATTCAGAATTTGGAGAAAAATAGCTAAAATACCCTTGAAAATTGACCTTATTTGCAAAATAGGGTTAAAAGCAAGGTTTTTCAGAAAAGATTTTTGTAATTTGTTTAATCTCGGGATCAAACGGATTCAGAACAATGCCAAATCAGGTGGAGGGCACCTTGATATGATTATGAACATGATCAAATCCTAAAAATATAAAACTTCTCATGAAAAAAAATGAAATATTAGAAAAAAATTAATTTTTGCTTGTGTTTCAGTTGAATTAGGACTCTGCGGGAATCCTGTTTATATGAAATAACTAAATAATGTATTAAAAGAATTTCAAAATTCATAAAAATCGACATACGCACTTCTAATAACCCTAATATTAAAATGCATTTAAAAAATATAACTTTGGGATTTTCTGAATATAAATATTAAATAAAAAGACAAAAAATATGTGATTTTACCTACGATCATGTACCTATCACGGTTTTAGACTAGAATCGGATATCAAACAACCATAGAAATTTATGAAATTTGATAGAGAGAAGCTAGACAGATTCATGAAGATAACCCTTTTTACATATCTGAAATACGATCTTTGGTTAGGGAGATACAACTCTGGAAATACGTACCTGATTCTGGTCGATGCATAACGATGCAAAAAGGATAGATCCGGTTTCGGGTTCAAGAAAATATAGAAAACCACCATAAAAAATTATAAAATTTTACAGAAAAAATAGAAATTACAGCAAGAAAAACCCTTTTTACAGATTGGCGATATGTTCTCCGATGAGGGAGAAATCATTCTGGCAATAAGAATCAGGGATCGAATCAAGATTGTCACTAAAGAAACACAGATTCTGATTGCGAGCTTCAAGAAAATAAAAATCAACAATGAAAATTTATAAAAATCACACCACAAAAAATAGACATGCATACGAATCAGTGACTTTTTATGTATCATCAATACAATCTTCAGTGAGGAAGAAATTGCTCTGGCAATAGTACTCTGGCCCTGAACGGGGCCTATCGGTTCAAGAAATAAGGTATTGTTGTTGGGTCAAAAAAATAGAAATCCATTGTAGAAATTTATAAAAATTTCACAAATTGAAGTATTCATTCTGATGAGTATGTTGCTTTTAATGGATCATCGATACAATCTTCGATGAGGGAGATATGACCTCGAAAAGATGCTCCTAGATTTTCACATGATTTTTCTGACTCAAGAAACAGGTTATGACTTTAAGTTTTGAACATAGGATTACAGATGGGAACCGTAGGCATATGCATGATTTCACCATAAAAAATTCAGATTTTATTAATGAATATAAACTGGTAAAATAAGCACATTAACAGACGGCCAAAATTATAAATATGGAATCTAAAACCCTAGAACAAAATAAAATTGATTAAGCATGCTAAAAATATTAAAAAAAAATATGTAAACAATGATATGAATCATGATTCAATGCATAAAAAACTAAAATAAACATGAATATGATAAAAAAATAGGGAATTATGGTCGAAATTTTGATTTAGCCATTAAAAGAGGGATTCGACCTATAGAAAAGTCGAATCTTGATCTTTTTCGGACATTTAGCATAACAAATGCATTACCAACGATTCTAACAAATCAAAATCGTGCAAAACACCATGGATGATCAGTAGATCATCATCTTGGGTCGTAAAGACAGCTTCTTGAAGTGAAGAGAGGAGAGAAGAATCCAACAAGGGGGCATCAATGGCTATTTTAATGGAAATTAATAAAAAAAGGTAATAAAAAATAATAAGCAAAGAAGAGGGGAAGCTCACCTTAGGGCTTCAATGGAGGTTGTTGGAGGAGGAAGAAGGCATTGAGAGAAGTGAGAGAACCAATGAGAGAGGATAGGCTGGTCGACCCCCCCTATGCCACTATTTATAGTTTTTTATTAGGTTTAATTAGAGAGTTTTGATTTTTCGGAACTCTCTTAATTAATTCAATTAAGGGGGGCAATTTCTACATGGACTTCTAACCTAAAAAAAACTGTAACTAACTAACCCTAATTAAACCTAACTCAATTCTAGAAAAAATCTCAAATGTGATGCCACCTAATGTGGGCTCACATTTGGTTTTTAAAACCCTAATTAAAAGTTAAAAATCAAAGTTAAATACTAAAGTAAAAATAGAGTTTTAAAATCCATTTTGACTTTTTCAAAACTTCAAATTTGAGTGAAACACTAACTCAACCTAAACTAACCTAAACACCTTCAAATGTGGTGCCACCTACTGTGCCATTTGATTTTTCAAAAAATTGATTTTTAAAACTTAAAAATAAAGGGGTTAAAAACAAAAAAAAAATGAAAAACTTCAAAAAGGACACCTAGACTCAGTAATGTTTTTGTATGTTTGAAATATGTAAGACATAAAAATGAGATAAAATCAAATAAAGATGGAAAAATTAGGGTTTGCACCCCTACAGGGTGGGCCCCACTTGAAGAAATTTAATAAAATTGGAAATTGGTTTAAAAATCAAGTTTAAAATGAATCTAGATCATTTTTCTAAATGTTTTTAAATAAAGGAATATAAAGCTCTAAGGAGTTGGCCAAATGGCAAATATCGATTTAAAACCCAGATTTTTGAAATTGATTTCGAAATAAAGGTTTTAAAATCGAATCTGGATTTGATATTTTAAAAACCGAGAGTTCTAGATCTCAAGAATGACATGCAATGATATACAATGCGATAAAATGATTTGAAATGACAAGAAATGTCATGAAATGATACGAAATGATATGAAATGATATAAATGCAATGCAAAATATGAACCCTAGGTGAGAGATTTGAAGTCCCAGACCCCTAACAAAGACAAGGAATTGAAAATTCCTGTCTGAAGGCAAAAATTGATTATTGAACATCAGATCCGATGTTGGATCCGATCCAAATGTGAATTGAGTCTTGGATATATCTAAGATTTTAGGAAAAGAATTGTTTTGAGCCCATATTAGCAGTTGTACAAGCTTAGGAAATAATAAAATGATGTTTTGAGTAAAAATGATCTGAGAAATGTTTTTTTCCCTGCAGAGCATAGAGTGACACTAGAAAATGGGGTTTTAACTGGTTTGACCTGAATTGAACTGGTTTCTAGAGTTTCTAAACTCAAAGAAACTAAAAAGCCACTGACTCGACTAAACTCCTAGACTGAATGATTGAGAAATGGCACAATTCTCAAAGTAATGGTGAGAAATGCACACTGGAGTGGAGAGGACCACAGAAATGCACTAGGTTTAAGCTAGAATGAAGGTCAGTAATACTGAGATTAACTAAATTTGGAGCTCAAACACTGGCTAGACTAACTAGACTTAGCTCAATTTTAACTAAAATGAGCTGAAATAGGCTAAAATGGACTCTGACACAATAGAAAATGGATTTGAACTGAAATCGAGTCACTTGAACTCCTGGTGAGCTTAAGTTAGACTCTGGGAAACATGATTGACTGACATTGATAGACTCGAGAACAATTGGCTTGGATTCGAGCTAAAAATAAGCTCATTTCTCAGGAAATGAACTGATTTTAGTCGAAATGGTCCAAAATGGACAGGATTCGCTCATCGTGAGCTTAGAGAAGCTAGAAATGATAGATATTCTGACTGTTTTGAACTTAAAAATGAGCTTGATTGAGTCTGACTGACGAAGATCTAAGGTGACCTAGGGGTAAAACAGGAATTTTACTAACAAAAAGGATGAAATGATGCCTAAATTAGGACAAACTGACCTACAGGGATGGCATCTGTAAAAAAAAAGGGTGTCTGAAAATGAACGAGAAAAATTTGGGGTGTTTATAGTGTGACTCTTTGCTACTAAGTCAGTTGAAAGCCGAGCTTAGTGGCAAAGAAAAACACACCAAATTTGAGCTATAAAAATGCCCCAGTTAGAAGAATCTGACTGGGTATGAAAGAATTAGCTCTGGTGATGATGGTAAATATGGAATGGAAAATGGAAAAGAAGATCCACCTCATCAGAATGAGGCTCAGGCTTGACCCTTACCTGAATGAAAAGAAGATACCTCGCGGAGGAGGCTCAGGTGTAACCCTTAACCTGAACAGGCATGGATATACCTCATGGAATGAGGCTCAGGTGTAACCCTTAACCTGAATGGGTATGGATAATACCTCATGAAATGAGGCTCAGGTGTAACCCTTAACCCGAATGGGTATGGATAATAGTTCGCAAAGTGAGGCTCACGTGTAACTCTTAACTTGAACGGGTATGGATAATACTGTTATCGTCGCGAAATTTTTCCCTCGTCTTCCCTTCCTTGCGGAAGAGAGAGAGGGGAAACGCTTTCGCGCTTCAAACTTTGACCGGATTTTGGAAATTGTTTTGAAATACTCGCCTCCGTTTTTGAAAATTGCGGGAAAATCCATGGGATGGGGCTCGACCTGTCGGTACGAGGTTCGACCGTTCCTGCCGCCTTTAACAGGGGTAATCGAACCAAGGACCAAAACTATGCTTGACTTAGCGAAATTATCAAAGTTATGTTCTATCCTAAATGCACAGAGAATTCAGGCATGTGCTATGAGATTTTGGAAAATGCCAGTTGGAAAACATGATGTATGCTTAGAAAAACATTTGGAGTTGGAAAGAATCTCTCAGGAAAAAGGTCAATTTCTCAGGAAACTCAGATAAAAAAGGGGTTTTTGAAAACATGAGAAAGCTTATAAAGATGTGGAAAAATCAGAAATAGTTGAAAATCTTGGGAAAATGGAAGTGATTCTTGAGAAAAGATGAACCTTTTGAAAAGGGAAACA
The DNA here is from genome assembly GCF_984573655.1 of Nuphar pumila. Classification (NCBI taxonomy): domain Eukaryota; kingdom Viridiplantae; phylum Streptophyta; class Magnoliopsida; order Nymphaeales; family Nymphaeaceae; genus Nuphar; species Nuphar pumila. The sequence goes on along the minus strand of NC_143265.1, from coordinate 48,402,034 downwards.
CTTCTTAGGAAAACTTGGACTTTGAGAGTTTTCTTAGGAAAATGATGGAAAATTTATAGGAAAACTCATTGGAGAAGGAAATTCAAAACTTGGGGAATCGAAATCCTGGGAATTTTACCTTTTGAAATACTTGGAAATCGATTTTGGATCTTGAAGAAAGATTGGAAAACTCTTTTGAATATCTTAAGAAAATATCATTTTCCTGGGAAAACTGTGGAAAAACTTGTCTTTGGAAAATCGATTTTGAAAAATCCTTAGAATTTCTTGAGAAATCGATTTCTTGAGAATGAAGTTTTCTTGAGAAAATCTTGAGAAAATCAATGATTTTATGATGCAAATGACATAAGTGAATGAATGCACTTTGAAAAGATTTTCTAAGAGATTTGTTGGAAAAATATGCATTGAGTCAAGATAAATCCTTCACATATCCTGACTGTGGTCATGAATATGTTCAGAACTTAGTTGATTTGATGCACATGATTTTGAAAACTTTGGAAATATGATGTGCATTTTAAGATAGCCTAAGAGTGTAGGCTCAATGTGACTAGTAGAAAGATGATGGATCTGGGTCTCGTCCATATTCCGACTAGGGCCGTAAATATGGATCCCACCGAGTCCATCAACTCCCTAAGAGTTGGTGTACGTGCCATTCGTGAACATCCATAGTGCTTTTGAAATAAGATGTATGCATCACATAAGCAGGATATTTGCATAAATTCAAACTATATGATATGCATCCTAGTCTAAGCAGGAAATTAAATTTCTTATTCCAAAATTTATATTATTACATCACTAAATAAAGGAAATAAAAGAAATTTGCAGACTTCAGCTTCTTCTTTGGAATGTCTCTGCCAAGCTTGAAATAAAGTTAGCTCAAATATGTGGGTTTTTCCAAGATTTTCCAATAATATTATGAAATTATTGGATTTAATTGGATATAAACCCTATTCTCATGCTTTCTTGATGTTTTGAAATGATGTAAATGCAGGTAATTCAGTGGAAAACAGTTTGAAATTTGGAATTGGTGGTCAAAATGGCCAAAATACCCCTAATTATAAAGTTATACCTTTAAAATCAGGGTTTTTTGAAGGAAAACTTGGTAAAATTGAGATTTCGAAATTCGAATTGAATCAAATGATGATGAGATGCAGTAAGGGACATGATGACATGCTGCTAAACGCATTAGGACTGTAAAATCAGAGTTTGGCATTTTGCAATTTATCCAAAATAACAAATTTCGCTTGTTTTTCGCTTGGATTTGGGTCCTGCGGGACCCTGTTTTGGTATTATGAATGATCCGAACCTCAAATGGATTCCAAATTGCACCAAATTCGGTATGAAGCATCTACCTACTCTGATAAACAGCCTAGAATACTAAAAATCATGAAATGATATGATTTAAATGCCAAAATTTAAAGAAAGTCCTAAAATGGTGGATTTTGCCTATGGATCCGAACCAAATGCAATGCCTAATATGATAATGCAAGATTTACACCATGGAAACTTCTGATATTTTGCAGACTGCTAAAAGACCCGAAATGAAACATGTTTGGTTTTTATAGCCTCGGGATTTGAGCCATGGTGAGTTCAATAACAGAGATTTAGTTCTGACAGAGGTAAAAATCACACTAATCTGATGAAAAATGCTAAAGAAATATAAAACGGCCATGGAAATTTATGAAATTAATCAGAGTTATGAACGACACCTACATGAACAACTTTTATGTTTATAACTTTGGCATTTGATCAACGGAAACACAGATAAAAATATAACTATTTCTGCCTAAACTAACAGAACAGACAAATGTAGCAAAACAGGAGGCTGACAAGAAAAATTCGAAGCAGTGGTCAACACTGTTCTTAAAATTACAGGCTTTCAGATTCAAACATAGAACATCTCGGACACCACTTTCAATTTTTACAGTTTTGGATTTGGAGCAACACACAAAGAGAAACCATAGCCCTAAGTCGATCCAAGATCTCAAAGGCCCAAATTAGGCTCTGACACGTGTCCCGAACTCTCGGATTGTGTCAGACATAAAAAAAAATCAGAAAAATATGAAAAATCATATTAAAAACTAGACATTCTCCCGAGTTCATAACATTTTTATGATCGAAAATCGTATATCCCATGAGGGATATATCGATTTTACAAGTCGGCAAATAATTTTCAAAACGCATCCCGGGTAAAGAAACCCGACTTGCCATTTTGAATGTTTACCATATTAAACAAATTCAAATGACTCCGAATTTTTGGCAAAATTTCAGAGACACCTAACGGCGCATTCCGTGATTTTTTTGGGATTTTTAATAAAAAATAAATGCATGAAATGACGTGTGGACTGACTGACAAAAACAGAGACCTACTGAAAATAAGCAGAATTGAAATAAATGCTAAATTAATCCTAATTAATTCATGAAATGTGCTAAATGAATGAAATAAAATGCAAATTAAATCTAGCTAACTACATGCATGTTAAAAATCATCAAGGAAGCATAATGAAACATTTTTATGTATGTCGTTTTATGAGAGTAGCTCAATCCATCCCTCAGATGAGCTCTTTCTTCAAACGACTCCCGATTCGAATTATAGAATCAAATCAATGGGGAAAAGAAGTGCACCTTGTTTCGTTACGCAGCGTAGGAGCTCTTGAAAGGGGCAGCTATCACGAGCTTCCTTCGTTCTTCGCTCCGGGCTTCAGATGGTTCACAAAAATCGACCTCTGTTGGAATTGAATTGGCCATAGCACGAGCTCTACTCTACCTTCTTCAATGCGCCAAAGGGGGCACGATTTCCACTGTTCAAAATTCGATTTTAGGAAGGCTAAGTCGGATTTTCTAAGTTCACAAGAGCTAAAAAAAATGATCCCCCCTAGGCCGGGCGTGAACCCTTGTTTTTATAACTTTTCTGAAAATTTTTGAAATTCAAACAGGCTCAATCTGAGCCCTCCATGTGGCGCCATCTCAGGGGGTGCCATCTGAGGGGTTTGAAATTCGAATTTGTCTTTTGCAGGGAGCCCTCAGGTGGCGCCACCTCAAAAGGTGTTTTAATTTTTGAGAAAAATAAAAAAAATGGAAATTTTGTGGTTGAGACACCTCAGCAGGGGGAATTTGGAATTTTTCAAAAGTTTGCTTGATTCTCTCTGCAGGGAACTCCCAGAAGGCGCCACCTCAGAGGGTGCTCTCTTGGAGTTTGAATTTCAAATTCACTTTTTGTAGGGAGTCCTCAGGTGGCGCCACCTCATGGTGGGCTACCTTTATTAAAAATAAAATAAAAAAAATAAAATGGAGCCAAGTGGAGTCCTGGAATGGCGCCACCTCAAAAGGTGTTTGACACATGTCAGGAGAACGGAGCAGTGGGCTCAGAAGGCGCCACCTCAGATGAATTTGAATTTTGCTTTTTCTGGTGAAAGGAGATCTGGACATGTGGCAGTCCAGGATGGTTCAAAGTGTCAGCCTGCTGGTGTGGTTCTTCAGATGGCGCCACCTCAGGGGGAAGTTTGAAATTCAAATAGAGGTTGGCTCTGGAGGAATGGAGGATGGACATGTGGCGCCACCTCAGGGTGGCTCCTACAATGCCATGTGGCAAGAGGGAGGAAAAAGAGGGCAGTGACATGTGTCTCCTACTTTTCTGAAAAAAAGTAGGGAGAGGACATGTGTCCTCTACTTTTTCTGAAGGAGTGAGAAGGAGACATGTGTCACCTTCTTTCTGAAAGAAGCAGAAGATGACACGTGGCAGAGGGGAGTGAAGGTGGGCCAGGCCATGTGGCGCCATCTCAGACAGGATGAAAAAGGTAGGAGTTCAGGATTTGCGCCACCTATGAGGAGATTTGAAACTTTGAATTCTAGTTTTTCTGAAGAGAGCAGGAAATGACACATGGCACTTGCTTTTTCTGAGGAAATAAGATCTTGCCACGTGTCCTCTGCAGGAGAGACACTCCAGATGGCGCCACCTCAGAGGAGACAAGCCTACCTTTTTTGTAGGAATTTAGGAGTGACACATGTCTCCTACTTTTCTGAAAAAAATAGGGAGAGGACATGTGTCAGGCTACTTTTCTAGAAGGAAGGAGGGGTTGACACGTGTTCTCTGCAGGAGACACACTTCAAGTGGCGCCACCTCAGAGGAGACAAGCTCCACTTTTTCTAGACAGGACAACTTATGACACTTGGCATCTCCTGGTAATCTTGGAATGACACATGGCGCAGGATGGATAGGGTGACACATGGCAGATAAAATGGGATGACATGTGGCGGCTTCTTAAGGTAGCCCCACACTGACACTTGGCATGGAAATGGGAGGAGAGAGAAATGACAAGTGGCGCCAATCCAGAGGACAAGGCTCCTATATTTTTGGGTTTTTCAAAATTCAAATTTTCAAAAGGAAAGCTTGTGTGACACCACCTCAGTGTGGGTCCCATATTGCTTATTTACTGAAATAAGGATAAAATAACAAAACCTCTTTTTTTGGAATTTTCATAAAATCTGGAATAATTGGTAAAAAAAAAAAATTGGAAAGAGTTGGCCCTTGTGGGGCGATTTTGTAAAAAGGAGATATTTGAAATTGTTGACAAAATGGCAAAATCTGAGATGAATTGGCTGAAATCCATATTGAAAACTATCTAGATTGTTTTCCTGAGGAAATATTTTGAAATTCGGAGTCCTGGGGGTAAAATGGGAAAAATTGATGATTTTGAAGACCCAGGGTTTTGAAATCAATTTTGAAAAGAGTTGAAATTCTAATCTGGATTGAAAATTTTGAAATCGAGAGTTCTAGACCTCGAAATGACATGCTGTGCAGTGCAGTGATTTGAAATGCTCATGCAATGATATGCAATGTCATGTCTTATGAAATGCAATCTTGAATCAAGACTTGGAGATGTCTGTCTCCTGTCAGGAATAAAATTTTGAACATCTGAGTTAAAATTAGAGAAATTTTGAGAGTTGCAGATGCAATTTAGACTTCTGTAAGGTCCGAGCTCAGAAAATGACCATTTTGCCCTCCAGCGATTTCAGAGGCTGGATGATGATGTTTGGTGAAAATGTTGGGGAGGTGAGTGAAAATTTGGGGTGTTTACAGATGCCCCTCTTTGCTACTAAGCCGGCTCATGGCCGAGCTTAGTGGCAAAGAAAACACACCAAATTTTGGGCTATATATAAAAAAAATGCCCCAGTTAGAAGGATCTGACTGGGTGTGAAGAAATTAGCCCGAGGAAGATGGTAGATATGGAACGAAGAATGAAGAGGAAAGATTTTCTCTATGAGAGCGAAGTTCAGGTTTATGCCCTTGACCTGGATGGGACAAAAATACCTCGCATGGAACGAAGCTCAGGTTTTGACCCTTGACCTGATTGAGGAATGGAATATCTCATCGAAATAAGACTCAGGTTTGTACCCTTAACCTGATCGGGCGGAAAATGGAATAGCTCTTTGATTGAGGCTCAGGTTTGTACCCTTATCCTGATCGGGCGGAAGACGAAATACCTCTTTGATCGAGGCTCAGGTTTGTACCCTTATCCTGATCGGGCGGAAAATGAAATACCTCTTTGAATGAGGCTCAGGTTTGTGCCCTTATCCTGATCGGGCGGAAAATGAAATACCTCTTTGATTGAGGCTCAGGTTTATACCCTTAACCTGATTGGGCGGAAAATGGAATACCTCTTTGGTTGAGGCTCAGGTTTGTACCCTTATCCTGATCGGGCGGAAAATGAAATGGAATCCTCGAAGGAAGAGACCATGACGGAACCTTCAGATTTTGCACAGTAAATCCGACAGGGGTTTTGTAAAAGGAAGGAAAATGGGGTCCCTAAAGCTTGAAAAGGGATTGATTTTGGGCGTCTCATTGCTGAGACTAAAATCAGCTTTTGAAATTGCCTTTTGCGAGAAAATGATTGGTGGTTCGACCTCGAACCGAAATGGGACTGTCTATGGTGGGACAGTGGGGACACAGGGAAGTGTGCAATCTCAGAGTTCATGCTCTCAAAGAAGGGAAGGAATCAAGTCCTTAAGAGGGATTTAAAATTGGTGTCAGGATGTATCAAAAATGGACATCAAGCTCTCACTTCACGTCAAGATAGCTAGAAAATATTGTCAACATGTTGGGAATTTTGTTGTTGATTCAAAGTTTTTGAAAATGTTGCACATTGTTGCAAAGATATTCTTTCTTTTCTACCCAAAGCATTACCTCCACACAAGGTTCACTTTGTAGAATCGAGACTTGAAAACCCAAATTGTTTACAATTGACCTTCTTCAAGGAAGTTATCAATTTCCTTGATATGAGTAGGAAAGAAAATTTGATGTTATGAAAGCAATTGATGAAAGTGTATTGATAATAGAATTTCACAAATTTAAAGAGGATTCTTGATAAATTTGGCAGTTTGATATCCTGAGGGCTTCTCTCATGATAATCTTTCTGCACTCTTTTGGTTCTCTGGGTTTTTTCTACATTATCCTTTATTTTGGAGATATTCTTACTTTTTCTCTCTTTCTTTTTCCTCTCTTTCTCTCTTTTGGGAAGGGTATGTCACAAACTCCTTCAACTTGGAGATGTTTCGATCCTTCTTGGATGATGGGTTCGGAGATCTTTGGGCGATAGCTGAAATTAAATATCTTTTAGGGATTGTCGAGAGGTTCATCGCATCTGCCTTCATCTAGACAGTGCTTTGGACTTTCCCTGGAAGGATCCGTCACAAACTCCGTCATCTTGGAGATGTTTCGAATCTTCTTTGGCCCCGGGGGTCTACTCGCCTAATTCGCCTTCATCTTGACGACAGGTGAGAGATCCCTTTTGCGGATATTTAATTGCGGCTTAGGTGATTTTGAGGAAACGGGGCTTGGGTAAATGCTCTCTTTTCTAGCGCTCAGGATATTTCCACTGCCTTGTCTTTACAAGAATAATCCTTAAAGATGTGCCATAACTGCGATCAATATCAATCATCTATGACTTTTCAATAACATTGAATCTTCTTTTCTGGCCATATCGAGGACTTATCCTTCCTCCTTTTGGTTGGCCAATAGAAAGAATTTGAAGTTTGAATCCCTTTTCGCAAAAGCTTCACTCTTTTGAAAGTGATGCTGAAGGTAAATTGAGATAGAGATTAGTGCAATAAAAGATTCTGAAATCAACAATTGATTGACAAATTTGACAAAATTTTCTTGAAATCCTTGGTGAAAGTGAGTATTTGAAATCCGGCTCAATACATCCGTGACGAAAATTCTCCTCTCTTTTTCCCCAAAAAGAGAGACTTAGGCTTGGCCCTTACCTGAATGGGAATTGGGAAATACTCCTCTCTTCCCTGAAAAGGAGGTGTTTGCAAAACGAACTTTCGAAGAGAAATTGAGCTTTCGTCAAAGCTCCCTAATATTAGGCTTCTCTTATGGAAAGGGGGCCGATAATAGTGAGGTCTGAAAATTGGGTCATGAAAGGAACAAGTCCATCATACTCTCCCTGCAAAGAGGGTCTTTCATGACGAAAAATGGCCTAGTATGAAATTGGGGGGGTCACAAGAAAAACGAGTCTCCGTCGAGCCTCTCCCTTAAAAAGGGTTCCTCGTGTGAAATTGGAAATTGTTTTGCAAACGGTTCACAAAGACGCAAGTCCCTTCAAACTCTCCCTGAAAAGGGGCTAAGTGAACGAATTGGATAGCATGCGAAAAGAACGAGCTCCCTCGAACTCTCCCTAAAAGGGTCTCTCGCAAGAGAAAATGATTGAAATTGGATATTGAGATTGATTGACCCAAAGGTCGAAATGGAAACTTGGAAAATTGGTTGCTGGAAATTGAGTGACCCGAAGGTCAAAATTGGATGACCTGATGGTCGGAATTGAGAATTGATTTGACCACAAAGGTTGAAATTGAGAATTGGTTGACCGAAAGGTCGAAATTGTGTAACCTGAAGGTCAAAATTGAGAATTGAGTGACCTAAAGGTCGAAATTGAGAAATGAAGGTCAAAGATTGGAAATTGATTTACCCGAAGGTCGAAATTTGGAAATTGATTGACCCGAAGGTTGAAAATTGGAAATTGAAGGTCGAGAATTGGAAATTGAAGGTCGAGAATTGGAAATTGATAGACCCGAAGGTCGAGAATTGGAAATTGATTGACCCGAAGGTCGAAATTGAGATTGGTAATTGAAATTGAGAATTGAAAATTGGGTGACCTAGAGGTCGAAATTGAAGAATTGCCTGATTTGAAGATTTAAATTTGAATTTGGAGAGCAAAATATCAAATTTGAGCAATTGACAGACCCTGATGATTGAAATGACTTGGATCAATAAAAGAGAATGATGAGTTCGAGTCAGAGCTCGAATAAAATATAGAGATCACGAGTCGGAACCCGAATCAACAGAGGAAAATGGAAGGCTCGAATCAGAGCTCAAATAAGATAATGAGATCACGAGTCGGAACCCGGATCAACAAAGGAAAATGAAGGACTCGAATTAGAGCTTGGATAAGATAAAGAGATCTCGAGTCGGAACCCGGATCAACAAAAGAAAATGAAGAACTCGATTCAGGGTTCGAGTAAGGTAATGAGATCACGAGTCGGAACCCGGATCAACAAAAGAGAATCACAAGCTCGAAGAGATCTCGAGTCGGAACCTGGATCAACAAAGGAAAATGATTTGTTCGAGTCAAGGCTCGAATAAAGTAGAGAGATCACGAGTCGGAATCCGGATCAACAAAGGAAAATGATTTATACGAGTCAAGGCTCGAGTAAAGTAGAGAGATCACGAGTCAGAACCCGGATCAACAAAGGAAAATGATTGGTTCGAGTCAAGGCTCGAATAAAGTAGAGAGATCACGAGTCGGAACCCGGATCAACAAAGGAAAATGATTTGAATAAAAACCCGAGTCGGAACTCGGTTTTCCAAAAAATTGAAAATGTGCCAGCTTGAATGCTGGATTTTGAAATAATACCAGTTCGAGTGCTGGGTTTTGGTTCAGTATTGGCGATGATCTTTGGATCATTAGGAATTGTGATGGGACTGTTTGTTGAGATCCCAATACCGACCGGATTGTTATTAATGCAATTGAATGCAAATGAATATGAGTTGATGCATATGAATGCACAAGTGCATGAAATGAGGAATTTGTTTATCCTGCCTGCATATAGAACAAAATTTTAAAATGCCCCAGTGTAACTGGGAAAGAAAGTTGGATCATTATTTGAAGGAAACAGGAAGGATTATAAGAGAAGGATAAATGTTTCAAGTATAAAACTTTTTCAAGTGTCGAGCATTAATAGGATCTGGCAATTCTACTCCATCGGCATTGATGAGCCGATATGAGTTGTGGGGTAATGCTTCTTTGACAACATAGGGACCTTCCCAATTTGGCGACCATTTGCCGCCAGGACGATGCTTGAGATAAGCTGTGGATCGAAGTACTAAATCATTGACTTTGAATCTTCTTTCGATGATAGACTTCGCATATTGCCTGGCTACTCTCTGCGATAGGATTGAGCATGCTCTGCTGCTTTTAGCCTTCTCTCGTCGAGTGAGTCTAGCTGCACTAGTCGCTGCTGCTTGTATTGATCAAGAGGTAATTGCAGAAGTGAAGCAAATTTCAAAGCGGGCTTCTGAACATGTAGCGGCAATACTACTTCTGTTCCATAGACCAGTTCTGATGGAGTAGCATTCGTTGTAGTTCGAATAGTGGTCTGGTAGGCCCATAGTGCATCGTGGATCTTCTCATGCCAGTCACGGCCTGTTTCCACAGTTCGCTCCAAGATACGAATTAAAATCTTGTTGGTGGCCTCTGCCTGACCATTCCCTTGAGGATAATATGGAGCAGAAAAATGGTGATAGATCTTGAATTTTTAGCAGAATGTCTTCATCTTTTCATTCTTGAAATGACTGCCATTGTCTGACACAATGTCATGCGGGATGCCGAAACGGCAAATGATGTTCTTGTGAATGAAAGAGACCACGTGTCGGCCTTCTACTGTGCAGAGACTGATGGCTTCTACCCACTTGGTGAAATATTCTGTTGCGGCAAGGAAATATTTGTGGCCATTTGAAGCTGAAGGAGTGATGGGACCTACGACATCGAAGGCTCACATGGAGAACGGCCATGGAGAAACAACAGACTATAAATAAGTTGCCGGAGCATGAATAGAAGGTGCATGTATCTGACATTGCACACACTTCTTCACATAATGATAACAGTCTTGTTGCATAGTCTTCCAGTAGTACCCTGCTCTTATGATTTGCTTGACAAGGGTTTGGTAGCCGACGTGGCCGCCACAAATGCCTTCATGTGCTTCTCGCACGACTTCTTTGGCTTCGTCTTCATCTAAACATCTGGAATACTCTGAACTGAATCCACGACGATAGAGGACATTGGCCAAAATAAAGTATCGAGTAGACATACGCTGGACTGCTCGCTGCTCTTTCTTTGAGAGTTCTGGAGGAAATTCACCAGTTTCTATGAAAGTTTTGATGTTGTAATACCAAGGCTTCTTCTTTTGCTCAGCCTGGTTTACCTGTTCCGCTGGAATGAAAGCAGGTTGGTCAAGTCTGCCAATTTCAAAAGAGCGACAAGATTCTCCATTCTTGAATGCCATAATGGAGCCTAAACTGGCTAGGCTATCGGCCACTTGATTAAAATCTCTCTTGAAGTGAAATAACTGAAATTTTTCGAACTTGCTGACTAGAGCTGAAACAATTTTCTGATAGAGAAATAACTTCTGATCTTTGACTTGCCATTCGGCTCGAACTTGATTGACAACAAGTAATGAGTCGCCGTAGGCATGCACTCTCTTAACATTGAAGTCTAGTAGAATCCTTAGACCTTGAATCAGGGCTTCGTATTCAGCCATATTGTGAGTGCATTGAAAGTCTAACTTAAGAGAAAATGGAATCATCTCCTTCTCAGGAGTGATTAATAAAATTCCGATGCCTATTCCGGCCATGTTCTTAGAACCATCGAAAAATAAATTCCAAACTGGAAATTGCTGGATATTGCAAATTTGCTCATCAGGGAAGTCATCTTCGGCTTTCACTTCTTCGGCCAGAGGAAAATCCGCCAATTGATCTGCAATTGCTTGGCCTTTGATTGATTGTTGCGAGACGTATTCTAAGTCATACTGCATCAGTAAGACTTGCCATTTGGCGACTCGTCCGCTGAGGAAAGGTTGTTCTAAGATATACTTGAGGGGATTGAGTTTAGACAAAATTTTGACCTCTGATGCCAACAGGTAGTGTCTTAGCTTCTGACACATCCATACCAGAGCTAGGCAGGTCTTCTCTATTTGAGAGTATCTCTTTTCATAATCTATGAAAGTCTTACTCACGTAATAAATGGCGTGCTCTATCAGGCTGCCTTCTTTGTATTGTGCCAAGAACCCACCGCATGCGACTTGATTAACTGAGATGTATAATAAAAGAAGTTTTCCCAATTCTGGCGGCTTCAGGATGGGAGGATTGAGAAGATACTTCTTGATTCGATCGAACGATTGCTGACATTCTGGTCCCCATTCGAACTTAACTCCTTTTCTAAGTAAGTGGTTGAAAGGCTCACATCTCATCGCCAAATTGGAAATGAATCGCCGGATTGACTGCATACGTCCTTGAAGGCTACGTAGTTCTTTGAGATTCTTCGGGGGTGGCATATCAATGATAGCCTTTGCTTTGGCTGGGTCAACTTCAATTCCCCTTTTGCTGACCAGAAAACCCAACAATTTGCGTGATTCGACTCCAAAGACACACTTTTGCGGGTTAAGCCTTAACTTGTAAAGAATGAGTCTCTTAAAGACTTGATCAAGGGCTTCAAGGTGATCTTCTCCCTCTTTAGATTTAACGAGAATATCATCAACATACGCATCCATGATTTTGCGCATTTGATCGTGAAAGATAACAGTCATTGCCTGTTGATATGTTGCTCCAGCATTCTTGAGCCTAAAAGGCATGACTGCATAGCAAAAAGTGCCCCAAGGCGTAGTAAAAGAAGTTTTGGATTGGTCGCGGGCGGCCAACTTGATCTGATTGTAGCCGGAATATCCGTCCATGAAAGAGAACATGGCATGTCCTGCCGTGCTATCGACTAGAAGATCGATGCTTGGAAGTGGATAGTCATCCTTCGGAGTTGCCTTATTGAGGTCTCTGAAGTCTATGAAGATCCTTACTTTGCCACTTTTCTTTGGGACGACGACGATATTGGCTAACCAATCTGGGTAGTCAATAGCTCGAATAAATCCTGCTTTGAGCAGATCTTCAAGTCTTTCTTTGACTTGTTGTTCTATTCTGGGATCCATTTTTCTCAGCTTCTGCTTGACTGGCTTAGCATCCGGCTTTAAGACAAGACGGTGTTCGACTAATTTGGGGTCTAAGCCTGGCATGTCTTCATATGTCCATGCGAACACTTCTTCATGCCGCTTGAGAAAATCTGTAAGCCTTTTCTTTTCTTCTAAACTCAGACTGGTTCCGATCTGGAGGATTTTTGGATCTTCCTCTGAACCGATATTGACACCTTCAGTTGGATCTTGTACTAGAGGAGATGGTTCATCCTGCTTCTGAACTGCGGCGAACTTCGGTAATTCCTGAAGGGACTGATCGTATTTAGCATAATCATCTGACTGCTTTGCAATCTTATCATTTCCGGTGCTTGCTTTGATTTTGTGAATTGCTGTCGACTTCTGAAAGGCCTTGGGATTGAGAACAAGCTTCTTGATTGTCCGAGAAGTCATTCTGAAATTTTGGAGAAGAAATCTGGTTCAGACAAATCGGCCTATAGTAAGACAAGCAATCATTTGAAGAGAACCATGCATAAAATGGCATTGAATTATGAAATGATGAGATAGACAAAAAGGGAGTAGATGGCATCCGAATAGACAAAGAAACTTGGAATTTTATTGATTGAATTGATCAGTGACATTGGTAAAATGAGACATTTATTTGAAAAAGAATAGAAGGAAAATAACAAATGGTCTTTATTGTGCTCCTTTGACAAAAACAGTCTTCCTTGATGAGCTTCCTCCGGAGAACCCTAGTCCTGCTCTGTGGGGACGATGTTTCTGGATCATTGGCTCGATGCGGCCATCTTCGTTCTTGCCGAGTCCCTTGAAGGGTTGATAACCATGCTTCAGGAGTAAATCGAATCCCTTTCTTGACTTCATGAATTGAGGAAACAAGGGATGATCCTTAATGGTGTTGTAGTCGATTCGACCTCCAACCTTGAAGAATTGAGGACCTTTCCATCGTGTCGTGGCTACTGTGTGCAGAGATGGCTCTGATGGTGCCTGAAGTATTTCTCGATTCTCCCCGAGATTGATCTCTTCACTTTCCCTGATGCTGGGAATATCTGCATTGAATGATGGCCGGGGAATCATGGGCCGCGGGAGCCTTTCTTCTGGGTCTTCTCCCAGTATTGTGGTAATCATTCCACCTTTTGACCACTTCACGCATTGATGGAGGATAGAAGGCACTGCATTAGCATTGTGAATCCATGTCCTTCCGAGCAACAAGTTGTAGGTTGGTGGTACATTAACCACATGGAAAAGGACGGAGTGCACCGAATAGTTGATGAACACCTCCAGGAATATCTTGCCCTTGGCCGTTTGACCATGATTGTCAAACCCATAGATAGTGATGGAATCTGGAATGTATTCCTCGTCCTTGATCCCTAATGCCTTTGCGGTCATTTTGGGACATATGTTGAGGCTACTGCCTCCATCGACCAGCACATGGGGAACTGTCATTCCTCTGACTCGAACGACAATGTATAAGGCATTATTATGAAAGGAATGAGGCTTTGGAAGGTCCTCATCTGAGAAGGTGATTGGTGCATTGGTCATGGCAGAGTTCACAATCTGTGCCATGTCTTCTGGAGTGGTACTGGGCTTAACTTTGATTTTCCTGAGCAGATCATCCAGTACTTGTCGGTGCTTGCTAGAATTCTTGGCCAAGTCAAGGATGGAGACATTGGATAGAGCGGTCAGAGGCTTCTGACTTGAATTCTCTGGCCTTGGTCTAACGATTTGCTTGAAGAAGTCAGGAGTTCCTTTTGATTTGGGAATTGACTTCACAGGTGCTTCCGCAACTTTCATTTTATCGAATGCTGAAATTAAGTCCATCCTCTTAGAATCTGGGGCTGCTTGTCGTAGCACCGTCACCTGATGCTGAACTTGGAGATCTTGCGTAGAACATGGCTTGATATGTTCATGCGGTAGAAAGGGTTGTGCAGACACTACTGCTGTGGTGTGTGAGGGGAAGGGGTGGTTGAGAATGTCCATCTTCTCTTCTTCTTCTCCTTCTACCAATAGATTCTTTTCAATGAGATCTTGCACGATGTTTTTGAGAACAAAGCAGTTCTCGGTATTGTGTCCCACTGTCCTGTGGAACTTGCAGAACTGATCTTTCCATTTTCCCATGGGCACAGGGGGATCGGCCAATCTGGGCAATTTGACCATCTCTTTCGATAGCATGTACTCGAGCACATCCTCGAGTGATTGGTCAAGAGGAGTAAACTTTCTGTCGTAACTCCATCCTTCATGTTTGGTCTTCTCACGCAGTTTTGGCCCTTGATCCTGCTGAGGAGGCTTGCTGAACTGAGGAGAAGGCTTTGCTTTCTGATCCTTGTTGTTCGAACTGCCTGAGCTGTAGCAGTAATCTTTCTTCTGCCCTTTGTGCTGATTACGGCCTTTGTTGTTGTTGTTAGCAGAATAAGTGAAGTGAGCTTTCTTTTTCTGCTCACCATGGGAGTTGTTCTTGGAAAAGGTGAAGCCTTCATAGACTCCATTTTCCACACTTAGTTCGAGCCATTCGGCTCGTTCAGTCAGCTCAATGAAGGTCCTGGATGGCGCTGTGGAGATCAATCCTCTTAACGGCTGTGAAAAAATGTCGAGGATCAGGGACAATGCATGCCTTTCCGAGATAGGATCTCTCATCTTATTACAGGCTGATCTCCATCTATGAATGAAGTCCCGTGCTTTTTCATTATCATTCTGCCTTAAATTGCAGAGATGACTCAGTGTAGGCAGCGCTTCCGTGTTGAACAAGAAGCGTTCAATAAAGAGATTCACAACTTTGTCGAACTTCTTGAGCTCGATGGGGTTGATATGCTCAGCATACCATTTGGCTGCAACTCCTTCCAAGCTGCGGGGGAAGCATAAAAACAATGCTCGGTTATCCCTCTTAAACCCAGAGCATTCAGCAAAGAAAGTGGCAAGGTGCGCTTTTGGGTCGCCGGAACCATCGAATTTGATGAATTTACGGGAAAGATTCTCCAAATCATCATCCCCTTCTAAGTCGTCATAGAAATCCTCACTGGTGAAGACTTTCTTGCCCTTGTCGCGGGCTTGCAGATCTTTGACAACTCGGGCCATTTCTTTAAACTGCGCTTGCAAAGGCTCTTCTTTATCTCTGCTCTTTGATCTGCGACTTTTACTTTGGCCACGCTTCTGAAATGCCGGAGGCACCTCATATTCTTCATCTGTGTTTTCAGTTGAATCTGATTCATCTGAAATCTCTTCTGGCTGGATCTGCTTCTTGGGAGCCTTCTTACTCCTACGACCATGGAACTTTTCTCTGAATGGATTCCTTTCTGAGCTGGTCCTGGGCTGCTCATTCATCATCTTATTCATCATTTTTCTGAACATGGCATACATTTGAGGGTCTATGCCATCATCTTCTTGCTGCTGCTCTTGACTCTTCTCAGATCGAGGGGAACCCATTTCTTCTTCCGAGGCTGATGAGTACTGGGATGCTGTGGTTCTTTTGCCTGATCTTGTCTCAACCATCAAATGATATGGATGCTCTCTGCAGGGCAAAGACCTGATTAGATTATGAAGGAATTAGCTTTTGGAAGAAATATTTGCTGAAAATATGGTAGACAATTTGGAAAAGATGTCCCATTACTAGGGACTGAGTCATCGTGGGAATCACGACAATTGTGTTGTCATTCCTTCTGCAAAAGAAATAAACAACGAAAATATGCCTTGTTACCTAGGCGAGGTCGTCAAACCACAATGGAAAGAGAAAGAAAATTTTATTGAAATGGGGAAAACATGACTTTATTGATCTTGACAAAGAGGTGGGGGACAAACAATTTGCCACCATTCACGATAGTCGGCAGACACTCTAGGACCTGGAAAGATTTTGAGAGAGACAAAGGAATCCCAGCCGTAGCGGGCAGAATGATATGCCCCGGACCATTGTGCGGAGGTGAGATCGAACTCTGCCATAGCTCCTGATAACAGTCGGGCTTCAACGTACTGCTGCCTTTGAGAGAACTGCCAAACACATCTCTCTGGTTGATAATAAGTGCAGAAGAATGGTCCTAGCAACTTGAACCGCTTGCCATAAGCGTAGGTATATCTGGGAGGAGATATTTGCCGATCAAAATAGTCCCAAACAACATCATCCTCTTGAATGTTGTTGATCATAGACCGGTACTGCGCCACTAGAAGGAGTTCTTGACCATTGTATCTGAAAGAGCTTGCTCGGGCTGGAACGTGTTGGAAAAACCAGGACTGAAGTGCGTAGATGCATCCTTCAACTAAAATGGACTCTCCAAGTGAGAATCGAGTCAGACCTCGATATAGGAAGGCGAGCGCTGCCATGGCTATAGAGAGGCGATTGGTTTGCCGACTTCCCCGTCTCCTCATAAGCTGGATTATCCTGATGTCCATGTAGTTCTGTCCATCTGGGAAAAGGGACAGTCCTACAGTGCATAGAACCATTGCATTCTGAATCTTTTCTTTGGCTGTTCTTGAAAGCGAGCTGACTTCGACGAAGGTCCCGTACTGGCGGTACAACTCAAGTAGGTCAACATATTCATCTCCTTCTAACTGGATCAGGGGCCAAGATCGGCGGCCTGTCATACGAGCTAAGGAGTCTCGGGGGTCCAAACCCTTGACATTGATAAGGAATTGATGCTCTAATGGGTCGCTTGGTCGACCAGCTGGTTCTGGCAACCCCATGATTTCTGAAAATTCATCCATTAAAACAGTCATCTCTCCCCATGGGAACCAGAAGGTACACGTTCGAGGATTCCATCGCTCCGCCATTGCATGGATCAGGTTGCCATTGATGGTCTGCTTTCCGACTGCTGATGCCAGCTCTAATCCGCACTCGCTCAAATGGTCCGGAAACATTCGAGAAAAGCTCTTTAGCCAGGAATAATACCACCGGGGAATGAAAGTTCCGGTGCTAAGGGCTCGATGTTCAGGATGACCTTGTCGCACCTCGAAGGAGATGTGACCTTCAGGAAAGATAGGATCGACTTGACGGGATGCCATTGAACTGAAAACAGAGAAAGACTCAGAATGAGACTTAGGAAAATGTGAGAAATTTTGAAAAATTTTGCAGGCAGGATAAAAATGCAGCTAGAAATTCGAGATCCAGTAGAAAGGTAGAATGTAAAATCACCTGGAGTTTTGAAAGAAATGGGATATTTGAAAAAAAAATCATCCAGGGTTTGAGAAAAAGATCTTGTGGGAAAATAAGGATGCTTTGAAAAAGACCTAATGAGTTAAAAAAAAACCTTGGCAAATATAAAGAATGGAGAAAATCATACAATCACGTCCTGCACAAACATTTATGCACATTCAGCACTCCCTAAAAGGATGACTCTAGATGCATCATTTTGAAAACAGTTGTAGGACCTTAATCCTAACTCTAAGTTTAGATCATCTTTGTCCAATCCAGTTATGCCGATATACCCGAATCGAAATCCGAGGTACGTGGCATAGAATTTCAACTCCGGTTCTAAGGTAAGGTTTTCCAACATCCTTGAGCGCCTACCGATATATTTCGGACTGTGGCCCGCGGTACGTGGTAGGGGGTGTTAACCCAAATAGTTGGCCCAGTTGTGAGGCTCTGTCCCGAACTATGGTTCTGGAAGAGAGCCCAGCAACGTGAAGACCGGGTAATGATAGGTAATTGAGGTTTTGAAAAATGAGCACATGCAAGAAATAGAGGGCTCTAAAGCCTAGAGAGATAGACTTTTGAAAATCTTTGAAGAAGCATACATTGTTTGCATTCAGATCCTAAATTGAGGAGGGTTGTATTTAGACCTAAGTCTATGTGAGCATGAAAATTTCTCCTCAATCTGGTCCTACCAAACCATGCCTAAGCTATATGCAATCAATGTCAGCTAGGTCATAATCTAGGCTCCTAGGCTCACATGATATTGAAAGTAAAAGAGCTGACATTTTGTGAACATAATTTTGATAATTGAACTAAGCCAAGCATAATTTAGATCAGACAAGGACAGGTCCCATCTCGGTCGCCAAACCTGTTATCGTCGCGAAATTTTTCCCCCGTCTTCCCTTCCTTGCGGAAGAGAGAGAGGGGAAACGCTTTCGCGCTTCAAACTTTGACCGGATTTTGGAAATTGTTTTGAAATACTCGCCTCCGTTTTTGAAAATTGCGGGAAAATCCATGGGATGGGGCTCGACCTGTCGGTACGAGGTTCGACCGTTCCTGCCGCCTTTAACAGGGGTAATCGAACCAAGGACCAAAACTATGCTTGACTTAGCGAAATTATCAAAGTTATGTTCTATCCTAAATGCACAGAGAATTCAGGCATGTGCTATGAGATTTTGGAAAATGCCAGTTGGAAAACATGATGTATGCTTAGAAAAACATTTGGAGTTGGAAAGAATCTCTCAGGAAAAAGGTCAATTTCTCAAGAAACTCAGATAAAAAAGGGGTTTTTGAAAACATGAGAAAGCTTATAAAGATGTGGAAAAATCAGAAATAGTTGAAAATCTTGGGAAAATGGAAGTGATTCTTGAGAAAAGATGAACCTTTTGAAAAGGGAAACACTTCTTAGGAAAACTTGGACTTTGAGAGTTTTCTTAGGAAAATGATGGAAAATTTATAGGAAAACTCATTGGAGAAGGAAATTCAAAACTTGGGGAATCGAAATCCTGGGAATTTTACCTTTTGAAATACTTGGAAATCGATTTTGGATCTTGAAGAAAGATTGGAAAACTCTTTTGAATATCTTAAGAAAATATCATTTTCCTGGGAAAACTGTGGAAAAACTTGTCTTTGGAAAATCGATTTTGAAAAATCCTTAGAATTTCTTGAGAAATCGATTTCTTGAGAATGAAGTTTTCTTGAGAAAATCTTGAGAAAATCAATGATTTTATGATGCAAATGACATAAGTGAATGAATGCACTTTGAAAAGATTTTCTAAGAGATTTGTTGGAAAAATATGCATTGAGTCAAGATAAATCCTTCACATATCCTGACTGTGGCCATGAATATGTTCAGAACTTAGTTGATTTGATGCACATGATTTTGAAAACTTTGGAAATATGATGTGCATTTTAAGATAGCCTAAGAGTGTAGGCTCAATGTGACTAGTAGAAAGATGATGGATCTGGGTCTCGTCCATATTCCGACTAGGGCCGTAAATATGGATCCCACCGAGTCCATCAACTCCCTAAGAGTTGGTGTACGTGCCATTCGTGAACATCCATAGTGCTTTTGAAATAAGATGTATGCATCACATAAGCAGGATATTTGCATAAATTCAAACTATATGATATGCATCCTAGTCTAAGCAGGAAATTAAATTTCTTATTCCAAAATTTATATTATTACATCACTAAATAAAGGAAATAAAAGAAATTTGCAGACTTCAGCTTCTTCTTTGGAATGTCTCTGCCAAGCTTGAAATAAAGTTAGCTCAAATATGTGGGTTTTTCCAAGATTTTCCAATAATATTATGAAATTATTGGATTTAATTGGATATAAACCCTATTCTCATGCTTTCTTGATGTTTTGAAATGATGTAAATGCAGGTAATTCAGTGGAAAACAGTTTGAAATTTGGAATTGGTGGTCAAAATGGCCAAAATACCCCTAATTATAAAGTTATACCTTTAAAATCAGGGTTTTTTGAAGGAAAACTTGGTAAAATTGAGATTTCGAAATTCGAATTGAATCAAATGATGATGAGATGCAGTAAGGGACATGATGACATGCTGCTAAACGCATTAGGACTGTAAAATCAGAGTTTGGCATTTTGCAATTTATCCAAAATAACAAATTTCGCTTGTTTTTCGCTTGGATTTGGGTCCTGCGGGACCCTGTTTTGGTATTATGAATGATCCGAACCTCAAATGGATTCCAAATTGCACCAAATTCGGTATGAAGCATCTACCTACTCTGATAAACAGCCTAGAATACTAAAAATCATGAAATGATATGATTTAAATGCCAAAATTTAAAGAAAGTCCTAAAATGGTGGATTTTGCCTATGGATCCGAACCAAATGCAATGCCTAATATGATAATGCAAGATTTACACCATGGAAACTTCTGATATTTTGTAGACTGCTAAAAGACCCGAAATGAAACATTTTTGGTTTTTATAGCCTCGGGATTTGAGCCATGGTGAGTTCAATAACAGAGATTTAGTTCTGACAGAGGTAAAAATCACACTAATCTGATGAAAAATGCTAAAGAAATACAAAACGGCCATGGAAATTTATGAAATTAATCAGAGTTATGAACGACACCTACATGAACAACTTTTATGTTTATGACTTTGGCATTTGATCAACGGAAACATAGATAAAAATATAACTATTTCTGCCTAAACTAACAGAATAGACAAATGTAGCAAAACAGGAGGCTGACAAAATAAATCCAAAGAAGGGGTCAAAACTGTTCTTAAAATTACAGGCTTTCAGATTCAAACAGAGGGCATCTCGAAAACCACTTTCACTTTTTACAGTTTTGGATTGGGATCAACACACAAAGAGAAACCATAGCCCTAAGTCGATCCAAGATCTCAGAGGCCCAAATTAGGCTCTGACATGTGTCCCGAACTCTCGGATTGTGTCAGACATAAAAAAAAATCAGAAAAATCTGAAAAAATCATATTAAAAACTAGACATTCTTCCTAGTTCAGAACATTTTTATGATCGAAAATCGAATCTCTCATGATGGATATCTCGATTTTACAAGTCGGCAAATGATTTTCAAAACGCATCCTGGGTAAAAAAACCCGACTTGACATTTTGAATGTTTACCATAGTACACAAATTCAAATGCCTCCGAATTTTTGGCAAAATTTCAGGGACACCTAAAGGCACATTCCATGATTTTTTTGGGATTTTTAATAAAAAATAAATGCATGAAATGACGTGTGTACTGACTGACAAAAACAGAGACCTACTGAAAATAAGCAGAATTGAAATAAATGCTAAATTAATCCTAATTAATTCATGAAATGTGCTAAATGAATGAAATAAAATGCAAATTAAATCTAGCTAACTACATGCATGTTAAAAATCATCAAAGAAGCATAATGAAACATTTTTATGTATGTCGTTTTATGAGAGTAGCTCAATCCATCCCTCGGATGAGCTCTTTCTTCAAACGACTCCCGATTCGAATTATAGAATCAAATCAATGGGGAAAAGAAGTGCACCTTGTTTCGTTACGCAGCGTAGGAGCTCTTTAAAGGGGCAGCTATCACGAGCTTCCATAGTTATTCGCTCCGGGCTTCAGATGGTTCACAAAAATCGACCTCTGTTGGAATTGAATTGGCCACAGCACGAGCTCTACTCTACCTTCTTCAATGCGCCAAAGGGGGCACGATTTCCACAGTTCAAAATCCGATTTTAGGAAGACTAAGTCGGATTTTCCAAGTTCACAAGAGCTAAAAAAAATGATCCCCCCTAGGCTGGGCGTGAACCCTTGTTTTTATAACTTTTCTGAAAAAATTTGAAATTAAAACAGGCTCAATCTGAGCCCTCCATGTGGCGCCATCTCAGGGGGTGCCATCTGAGGGGTTTGAAATTCGAATTTGTCTTTTGCATGGAGCCCTCAGGTGGCGCCACCTCAAAAGGTGTTTTAATTTTTGAGAAAAATAAAAAAAATGGAAATTTTGTGGGTGAGACACCTCAGCAGGGGGAATTTGGAATTTTTCAAAAGTTTGCTTGATTCTCTCTGCAAGGAACTCCCAGAAGGCGCCACCTCAGAGGGTGCTCTCTTGGAGTTTGAATTTCAAATTCACTTTTTGTAGGGAGTCCTCAGGTGGCGCCACCTCATGGTGGGCTACCTTTATTAAAAATAAAATAAAAAAAATAAAATAGAGCCAAGTGGAGTCCTGGAATGGCGCCACCTCAAAAGGTGTTTGACACATGTCAGGAGGACAGAGCAGTGGGCTCAGAAGGCGCCACCTCAGAGGAATTTGAATTTTGCTTTTTCTGGTGAAAGGAGATCTGGACATGTGGCAGTCCAGGATGGTTCCAAGTGTCAGTCTGCTGGTGTGGTTCTTCAGATGGCGCCACCTCAGGGGGAAGTTTGAAATTCAAATGGAGGTTGGCCCTGGAGGAATGGAGGATGGACATGTGGCGCCACCTCAGGGTGGCTCCTACAATGCCATGTGGCAAGAGGGAGGAAAAAGAGGGCAGTGACATGTGTCTCCTACTTTTCTGAAAAAAAGTAGGGAGAGGACATGTGTCCTCTACTTTTTCTGAAGGAGTGAGAAGGAGACATGTGTCACCTTCTTTTCTGAAAGAAGCAGAAGATGACACATGGCAGAGGGGAGAGAAGGTGGGCCAGGCCATGTGGCGCCATCTCAGACAGGATGAAAAAGGTAGGAGTTCAGGATTTGCGCAACCTATGAGGTGATTTGAAACTTTGAATTCTAGTTTTTCTGAAGAGAGCACGAAATGACACATGGCACTTGCTTTTTCTGAGGAAATGAGAGCTTGCCACGTGTCCTCTGCAGGAGACACACTCCAGATGGCTCCACCTCAGAGGAGACAAGCCTACCTTTTTTGTAGGAATTTAGGAGTGACACATGTCTCCTACTTTTCTGAAAAAAATAGGGAGAGGACATGTGCCAGGCTACTTTTCTAGAAGGAAGGAGGGGTTGACACGTGTCCTCTGCAGGAGACACACTTCAAGTGGCGCCACCTCAGAGGAGACAAGCTCCACTTTTTCTATACAGGACAACCTATGACACTTGGCATCTCCTGGTAATCTTGGAATGACACATGGCGCAGGATGGATAGGGTGACACATGGCAGATAAAATGGGATGACATGTGGCGGCTTCTTAAGGTAGCCCCACACTGACACTTGGCATGGAAATGGGAGGAGAGAGAAATGACAAGTGGCGCCAATCCAGGGGACAAGGCTCCTATATTTTTGGGTTTTTCAAAATTCAAATTTTCAAAAGGAAAGCTTGTGTGACACCACCTCAGTGTGGGTCCCATATTGCTTATTTACTGAAATAAGGATAAAATAACAAAACCTCTTTTTTTGGAATTTTCATAAAATCTGGAATAATTGGTAAAAAAAAAAAATTTTGGAAAGAGTTGGCCCTTGTGGGGCGATTTTGTAAAAAGGAGATATTTGAAATTATTGACAAAATGGCAAAATCTGAGATGAATTGGCTGAAATCCATATTGAAAACTATCCAGATTGTTTTCCTGAGGAAATATTTTGAAATTCAGAGTCCTGGGGGTAAAATGGGAAAAATTGATGATTTTGAAGACCCAGGGTTTTGAAATCAATTTTGAAAAGAGTTGAAATTCTAATCTGGATTGAAAATTTTGAAATAGAGAGTTCTGGACCTCGAAATGACATGCTGTGCAGTGCAGTGATTTGAAATGCTCATGCAATGATATGCAATGTCATGTCTTATGAAATGCAATCTTGAATCAAGACTTGGAGATGTCTGTCTCCTGTCAGGAATAAAATTTTGAACATCTGAGTTAAAATTAGAGAAATTTTGAGAGTTGCAGATGCAATTTAGACTTCTGTAAGGTCCGAGCTCAGAAAATGACCATTTTGCCCTCCAGCGATTTCAGAGGCTGGATGATGATGTTTGGTGAAAATGTCGGGGAGGTGAGTGAAAATTTGGGGTGTTTACAAATACCTCATGAAATGAGGTTCAGGTGTAACCCTTAACTTGAATGGGCATGAATAATACCTCATGAAATGAGGCTCAGGTGTAACCCTTAACCTGAATGGGTATAGATAACGAAATCCTCGAATTAAGAAACCATGATGGAACCTTCGAATTTCGCATAATAAATCTGAGGAGGGTTTGTAAAAGGAAGAAATTGGGGTTTCCTAAAGCTTTGAAAATGGATTGATCTTGGATGCCTCATGACTAAGACTAA
The DNA here is from genome assembly GCF_984573655.1 of Nuphar pumila. NCBI lineage: Eukaryota > Viridiplantae > Streptophyta > Magnoliopsida > Nymphaeales > Nymphaeaceae > Nuphar > Nuphar pumila. The sequence goes on along the minus strand of NC_143265.1, from coordinate 48,377,940 downwards.
ATAGCTTTTAAGAGATGACTTTTTGCTGGAAAATATAAATATTGGCTCGACCTTGAACCAAAAACAAAAAAAAATGAACTAACTATGGCAAGATAGTGGGGAACGCAGGGAAGTGTGTGAATCTGAGAGTCAGGGCGCTCAGATTAAAAAAAGAAGGGAAAGATCTTCAAAACTCCTATGATTAAGTCCTAAAGAGGGATAACAACATTGCCAGGATATATCAAAATGAACATCAAGCTCTCACTTCATGTCGGGATAACTTGAAAATATTTCCAAAGTGATAAAAATTGTAGTTAATTCAGAATGATTGAAGATAAGCACACTTGTGCAAAAAAAATTCCCTCTTCTACCTAGAGTATTACCTCCAACTGGGCTAACTCCGTAGAATCTAGAATCAAAATCGAATTATTATTGTTAAGTTTCTTCAAGGAAACTATCCATTTCCTTGATATAAAAAGAAAGAAATTTGCTCTTAGTATCATAAAAGCGTTTTATAAAAAGGATATTGATAAAAGAATTTCACATGAATAAAGATTATTCTTGGTAGTTTGGCAGTTTGATATCTGAGATTTACCCATCATGATCTTTTTGCACTCTTTTGAGACATAGAGATTGAGCTTTTCTTGGGGTTTGGCGAGAATTTCATCACATCAGCCTTCAACTCGGCTATGTTTTAATCTTACCTAGAAGGACACATCACATACTCCTTCAACTTGAAGATGATCCGAGTCTTCTTTCGTTCCAGGAATTACATTGATAATATTATCCCTCTAATTGAAATCTTTTGATGATAACATTGATCAAATATCTTTTAGGGATTGGCGAGAGGTTCATCACATCAACCTTCAACTTGACGATGATTTGAACTTTCTCTAGAAGGACACGTCACATGCTCCTTCAACTTGGAGATGTTTTGAATCTTCTTTGGCCCTGAGGGTCTAACTCATCCACCAGTCTTCAACTTGACGATAGTTGAGAGATCCCTTTTGCAGATAATTAATTGTAGCCTGAATGATTGGAGAGATATTGAGATTGAGTGGATTATTTTTATCGTGAGAGATATTTTCGTTGTTGTATTACGAGAAGAATGATCTTTAAAAATGTGCCATAGCTATGATCAATACCGATTCACTTATGGCTTTTCAACACCATTAAATTTTCCTTTACCAGTCATATCGACGATTTTTCTTCATTCTTTTTGTTGACCAACAAAAAAAGCTTGAATTGTATTCTTTCTTCGTAAAAGTTTTTGTCCTTTTGAAAAGAATACTGAAAGTAATTTGAGGTAAAAATTTTATGCAATAAAAATTTGAGATCAACAACTATTTTTTATGACAAATTGGCAAAAATATTCTTGAAATTCTTGGTAAAAGAAATCACTTGACATCGAATTGACACATCCGTGACTAGATTCTCTCATTTGAAATTCCACTAGAGGGGGGATGAATAGTGAAATACGATATAGATCGATAAAATAAAAATTAAAGACAATAAGTCACAACACAATAAACACAAGATTTATACTGGTTCGATCGAGTTATTGACCTACATTCAGTCCCCAAGTAAAACACTTGAGCCTTTCACTATAAAATTCGTGTTACGGGATAAATATTACAACACCCTCTTCCTCAGAGGTCTATTTCTCTCAACAGAGAAGGAAAAACACCCTCTTCCTCAGAGGTCCACTTCTCTCAATAGAGAAGAAAAAACACCCTTTTCCTCAGAGATCTACTTCACTCAACAGAGAAGGAAAACACCATCTTCCTCAGAGGTCTACTTCTCTCAACAGAGAAAAGAAAACACCCTATTTCATAGAGGTCTACTTCTCTCAACATGGAAGGGAAAACACCCTGTTTCACAGAGGTCTACTTCTCTCAACAGAGAAGGGATACAGTAGATAACAGAAAGTTACAACACTTTCCTAAAGAACCTTCAGAATGATATGCAGAGTATGAATGCACGTATGAAGATTCTCAGAATGTTCTCTCTTTTGAAAATGGGCAGATTAATCTCTCAGAGGAACAAAATGTTTTTTTCTTTTTCACACATAGTTGATTCTTTTGTCAGAGAGATTTTCTTGTCTTTTTCTCTTTCTTTTTCTAAGCTCTTTTTTAGTGTGTCGAGTAAGAGTTTTTCTCTTTGAAAGCTCACATGTGTCTTCTAAAATATTATTTTGTTTGTATATACATAGGTTTTTAAAATTAGTCGTTGCTTATTGTCCTTTTGAGATGTGAGGTGTCAGGTCATCTCAAAACATATTTTTATGAAAGAGTGTGTGAAATGATATGTGTACTATATTACTTTTTCAAAAAGTCATCATTCCATAAATTTAATATTTGAGGTACACTATACGTTGTTTGTAATTAAAAATGAGATTTAATTTGTAATGGGTCTTTTCTTAAAATAAATGCTTTGTAGTACATTGAACGTTGAAGTGTAATTTATAATGTAATTTTGTCTTTACTCAATTTAATGATTTGTAGTATATTAATAGTTTTCTTACAAACTGTCACTTCTTTGGTTAAATGTATGTAAGTACAATAAATGTTTGTTAAGTACTTTATTTATAAATGGTCATTTCTCAAATGCTTTTTGAGGTGACATTTAATGTTTACTGAAAGAATGATGGCTTTAAATATAAGTCGACATTCTTGGGTGTGTATTAAATAAATAAAAGTTCATTTCTCAAATGCTTTTTGAAGTGGCATTTAATGTTTACAAAAAGAATGATGGCTTTAAATATAAGTCGACATTCTTGGGTGTGTATTAAATAAATAAAAGGTCATTTCTCAAACTTAATTGTCTTGTTAGACAATAAGTAGTTGTGTATAAAATAATATTTGTTTTCTCAAATCGTCAATTCAAGATGAACGATTGTGTATTATGAGTTAATACATTTTGTCTTTTTCTTTCATAAAAGCTTTTGAAATCATTAGCTTTTATATCTTTTCAAGTTATCTTTTTCATAAATGCTTGTTAGAAGGTACAATTAATGCTTTTGAAATCATGAGCTATTATATCTTGTCAAAATGTTTTTTTCATAAATGCTTGTAGGAAGTACAATGATTTGTTTTAAAAAGGTGTTTTTTAAATAACGTATCCTTTTTATGAAAGCTTAACTTTTTGTAAATAAATTACTTGTATGATATTAAATCATTAAGGGTTTGTGGAACAAATTGGAAACCATCTATAAGGAAAAATCTGTCTAACAAGATTTTTCTTCATCACCAACTCTATAACTTGTGGATGAAAGAAGGTTCATCATTGTAAGAACACCTCAATTACTACAACAATTTGATTAGCTGCTAGATCTCTATAGAAGTCAAGATTAAAGAAAGAGTTGCATTGTCATTCTATTCAATGTTGAATTTGTGGGATGGATTGATTATAAATCTCGAAAACACTAAAGATCTCAACATAGAATCAGTTGTTCCCATCTTGCTTGCTGATGAAAGTCATTGTAAATTAAATACTAATTCCTCTACTGATGCGATGATGGCAAGAAGCGAATCTATGAAATAAAAAAAGAGCGAAAGAAATCAATCCATATCCAAATTGAAGGTTGCAAAATTGTGAGGTGTTGGAAGTGTCAAAAGAAAAGCCATCTAAGTAGTAATTGTAAGACCCCAAAGAAGAACTAGTCAAATCAGGTAAACCCTAAACTTGATTTCAACAAAGAGTTAAGCTCAAAAGATTCTCAAAGAACTAGACATAATACAAGCACATCATGATTAAATATCAATACAGTTTAATAGGAACATACTTACAAAGTGATGCTAGTTGTTGAACATGTCGTGAGGTAATATTTTCATCCCTCTCTGATACCATATGTAACTCCCCAAGATTTTTAACCCTTATAAAAACATGTGAAAATTTAAACTTTTTTCTTTATTAAAATTGTTAGTAGAAACATTGTGTTCAAAACCTCATATGGATTATATTTCACATAACAACTATTATACTTAATTTAAGATGTCTAAATTCAGCTCTTGAAAAAAAATGATTGGCTTTCAAGGCTGCGTCAGCACCCCACATCTGCTCTGCAGTTGCACATCATTCTTTACTTGAAAACCCATAAGAAGGGTCACACTAGTAAAAGTCTAGTAGGTCAACACCAGAACATATGGTGAGTGTATAAAGCTAATACTGATAGCACATTTGATGATATAAAGCAATTAGTTAACATAATTGCAAAATGTCAAAGTTTGTGTGATGTGTCATTCACTAATATGTCATCATATTTATCCCAATCAGATCTCCATAATATAAATCATTTAAACATAATGCCTTTATCTGCAAGGTGTCTCAGTAGGTGTGATGTATCAAACACTAATGTGTTTGACCTATTCAATCATAATCTCTGGCTAGAGTCTATAATTGATCATGTTATTACCATTGAAATAAAGCTAAATCCATAGTTTCTCAAATGATCTATCTTAAAAATCTCACAATCAATCATAATCATTTAATTTAACAGAGATATATTGTCTTAAAAACAAGTTCTTTGTCACATTCTCCAGTCTTGGAAATGTACCTTCTCACAGGCTCGTTCTTGCCAGATTACTTGTTGTTGGATGAGTACATCCTCATAAAATCGCCCTAGCTGGACTTCCTGATATTGGAGCTGTACATCCTTACAGTTTCACCCCAACTAGACCATCTGGTCTTGGACACATATAACATCACAGAATCCTCCTCTTGGGAACCATTTCTCAATGGGTTTTGAATCTATTAAGTGAATTTTATTATCATACACAGTTAACCGCTCACAAGGTCATGAGCCACCTATTTGAACTTGATCATTCAATGGATCACATATCCAAAATGACTCACATATTTCATTTATATCATGATGTAATTCAGTTATTTCATGTATGCACCAATCCACATGCATTACATCAATTATCATAACATCACATTTCATGTTATTCATATGTTCATAAATTGAACTTCGAAGCACATGTAAATAAATCCAAAACATGTGTATTTGATACATTGAATCAATTGTATTACGTAATTCAAAACACATGGATGTAAATCCAATCAAGCGTATATCAAACATGTAATTTCATTCATGTGCATGGGAACATGCATATAGTATAAAACATCTAAACCTCAAGCATACATAATTCTTACGCAATTCAAGTCATATATATTTTCCAAAGTATGTGTCATTTCTTGCATGCAATGTATGTATACAATAATATATGAACTCAATTAGGACATATACAGTTTCAACATAATACATGCATGCATTAGAATCACATAAACACCAGAGTTAGTGTAAGTTTACTCTACCTTGAAATACATGCTCAATGACAAATGCTAATGTGGGCGACGATTTGCACATGCACCTTGGTGCTTATGAAGAACATGCTTGTGGTCCAACACTTTATGCGGCGTGATGGTCAACAAATGGGGAGGACCATGGTGAAGGTGGTGGCGAATCGCAGAACGAGAACCAACAAGAGTGGCATAATTCTCGAGGTGGTAGTAGCCGCGGGGCCCATTAAACTCGATGACGGTGGCGGCGATAGGGGTTCACGATCCGCCTCTATATATTTTTTTTCTTCTTTTCTTTTTCTTTCCTTTCTTTTCTTTTTCTTTCTTCTTATTGATGGCCCAAAGGATTCAAATATTAAGTGAACACTGATAGAATCCATCATGCATAGACTGTTAAAATAAAATAATGAGCATAAAGAAGTTTCATTACTAGAGAATCACAAAGGCTAGTGTTCAAATATGTTTAACAATAATATTTTTCACAAATATATAAATCAGGATATGGAAGAAAGGAGAAACCATGAGAGCAATTGGGTGAGGGGTGCAGAAAGGGGAGGTTGGGAGAGAGAAGAGATTTATGGCTCTTTCACGAGCGTCTGGGTGGTAGATGGCCGGCAACGGTGTCAGCCGTCCTCTACGAACATGGAGGTGACACCGTACTGGAGCTGCTGAGAAGTAGGGATGGCAGTGGACCGGGGGACAACAGGGATCCGCCTCGCCTCACTCCGTTTGGACAGGGGATGAAGGGCATGAAACAAGGATGGAGGTAGGGATGAAGGTTAAAATCTATCCCCATGCGGGGATGGAGGCGGGGATGGACTTAAGCTTTTCCCAGCCCTGCCTCGTCCCTGGACCAATCCCCGCCTAGCCCCGCCCTGCCCTGTCCCCAATCCTTTAAGGGATGACTATAGACTAAGGGGAAACGGGGCCCTGCCTTGCCTTTGTTTGGACCGGGGATGGAGGACATGAAACGGGGATGGAGGCGGGGGTGGAGGTTGAAATCCATCCCCGTGCAGGGATGGAGGTCGGGATGAAGGTTCGGATTTTGAAACAGAGCAGGGGTGGTGACCTTATCCCCTGCCCCCGCCCCAGTCCATTGCCATCCCTACTGAGAAGTCGGGAAGAAGAAGTGACAGACATCACCTTCGTTCAGTAGAGAGGACCGAGGGCAGAGCTAGATGAGCTCCGGCAGGCCAACAAGGGCAGCATTGAGGAGGTCACCATAACGAATGTGGTGTCGAATGGTGGACGACTAGGGTGGTTGGTGAACCAATCAGAAGAGAGGACTTGGGGTGGCATCAAAAATAGAAAATAGAGTGAGAGAGGGTGGCGCCTGCCAAGTTTGTCAAAAAAACAGGGGTGGTGCCGGCGATGATAACCAGTGGTGGTGGTGTCGGGTGAGAGTTCTCTTTTTTATCGAAAACCATAAGGGGGTATGGGTTTAAATAGAAATTGAAATGGGTCTGGGTCAGACTCAGGTTGAATCTGGGTAGATTCGGGTAGATTCGAGTCAGATCTGATCAAGATCCCAACAAGAGGGGTTGTGAACTAGGCCTAGTTAGCCTAATTTGTTGCTAACTAGGTTCAGTTTGGTTATTGAAACCATGTCCTTAGGGAGGGCAGACACTTGGCTAGGTCCCAGATGCCAAGTGTCCAACTAGGTCTTGTCAAAAAGACCAAAATACCCCCAACAACTAAAAAATACCCAAAATTACCCTTAGGTCAAACTAAAATTTACATATATACTTGCAGTCAACAGAAGATGGCTAGAAATGGCCTTTTCACAATTGAATTTTTTGATCAACTTGGAGTTGGACAATTTTGTCTCTCATGACCAAAATACCTCTAACAAATTCCAAAAGACTATTGTGTCCCTGAAACTTGTCGAGCACACTCTAAATTTGTTTCAACTCTGTTTTCGATGAAATGAAGACTATTCTTCTCAAAATTTTGATACGAATGGAACCATATACTCAAAATTTATAACACATGCTTTTAAAAATTACTATTATCTAGGTATTATAAAAGTAGAAAAAAATACCAAAAATGCAGGATATTATAATCTACCTTTCTTAAAAGAATTTTGTTCACGAAGTTTCCTTTCAAGGACTACTCGAACAAGTCAGAATTCTTACCCTCAATACCCTGACTATTGGAAGAAGACTTTTGAATGATAAAATCTTTTTTGGATAAATTTGATGCAGTGTACCAAGCAAAATCTTATCTAGGTTTTGGATATAATACAAGCACATCATGCTTAAATATCAATTAAAGGTTTATCTCACTTGAATGGAAATTTTAACTAGAGTTATATTGAGATTCAAATTTAACTCTAGATTAAATTCATGTAAATCAGAATTTGAATTTGGATTTGGATTTGAATTTAATTATAAATAAATTTGAATTTAGTATGTGAAATTAGATCCAAATTAGTTTTGAAAACTATTTGGATTTGGATTAGGTATGAAATCTAAGATTTAAAATAAATCTAAAATCTAAATTAAAAATTAGGAAATTTAGTAAATTAAATAAAACCTAATTAATAAAATAATTATTTAAGCTAATCCAAGAGAGTGGGATGCCCCCTAGGTGGGCCCACATCTCCTTGGCTGGATATTACTTTCTAAAACTTTAAAATAATTTTGAAATCTTATAAAAAAAAGAAAAGAAAAGGATTTTCAAAACTTACCAAAAACAAGTTTTTAGGAGGTTAAAGTAGGAGATGAGTTTTTGGAAACTCAAGATAGAGGAAGGTATTTCAGTTTACATAAAACAAAAAACAGTAAATAAAATATATATGTGTGTGTGTCTACATAGATATTTTAACATCTATGTCATTAAGGAAGCTCATTCGGGTACATTCGATTCGAGTTCATTGGGAGTTCATGAGTCCGAGCTGTGAGTTTTCAAAGTCAAGTCCAATCAGAGGGATGCAGATTTGTGGCATCGTCGTGTTGCACATTGCAATGTTTCTTTCTTGAAGTCATTGTCTAATAAAAGGCTTTTGCTGAATATGTCATGTAATAAAGAGTTGACGAAAACTATGTCCCAGTTGTCAGATATGGAAGTCAATGACTTCCTTTCCATCTTTTTAATAAAAGGGCTTCTTTTTCATTTGAAGCTGTGCACTCTCGTATTTGGGGACTTGCATCCAAAGCTTCCTTTTCTTCTATCAAATATTATGTTTCTTTAATTGGCTATTACAATAGATTTACTTGGATATTCTTTATGAAACACAAATTGAAAGTCTTTGGTTTGTTTAAGCAATTTCATTCTTATGTCAAAAATCAATTCTGTTGTACATAATTAATTTCTAAAGTGATGGTGAGGGCAAGTATTGTTCTCATACTTTTAGAGATTATCTACTTGAGCATGGAATTCTATCATAAAAAATTCTGCCCGCATGCCACAAAGCAAAATGGGGTAACTGAACAAAAAAACACAGGCATATATTGGAAAGCGCTCTTAGTCTGATTCATATAGTGGAGCATCGCTGGGATTATGGACTGAGGCGTTTCACACCACAGTCTATATTACAAATGGATTACCCATGAAGTTCTTTGGAGATAAATCACCATACCATATGTTGTATGGTTCTCATCCATCTTACGATGAGTTAAGAATATGGCGTTGTGTATGTTATGTCCATATTTATGAATCTCATAGGAATAAATTTTTGCCTAAAGCTCAGGCCTGAAGGTTTGTATGGATACAAAGAATACGGGTGTTGGAATCCTGTGCCATGGCGCATAGTCACATCATGACACATCACATTTGATGAAAGAAATTTCAACACAATCGAAACTTTGAAATGTGGACATACAAAGCATTCATGGGCGTATGGAATCTGATGACATAAATTTCTGGTCAGATCTGTCATTGTTACAAGGAGTTGTGGTGACTGCAGTCTGGAACATGATCATCATATAGACAGCCCAAAAAGACACCCAGTTGTTGATGAAAATTCAGAATTTCAGTAGCAAGGAGATGAAAGACAAACATACCAAAGAAGGAAGACAAGAGATGTGCAGAATTTCTCAGCCAATGTAGAGCGGCAATGTCTTTTCGGATTCCAACACAGAACAGCAGTCTAGTTTGGATAATAATGCAGCCCCACCAATTTAAGAATTGCAGTTGCGCAAGTCGACAAAGAAAGACATCTTATCGATCGATGTGTCTCATATGATGAGTTTAGTTTGGAATATCAACTATATTTTAATGTTATTAAGCAAGTACAAGAACCAGTGAGCTACAGTCAGGCAAGCAAAGATTATAGATGGGTTGAACCAATGAATAAAAAATAAGTACCCTACACTACCATGACACTTGGGATATTGTTGATATATTGGTCATTTTTGTACATGTAATAGATGTTGTCCATTTGGGACAGGTTAGTCATTTTATTAGTTTATTATTTTTTTGTCTTTTTGATTTAGTAAATGGACATTATGGTCTTCATATAATATCTCATAAATTTTGCCTAATTTTAAATTTTAATAAATGTAATTTTATTAAATAAATATATATTTTTAAAATTAAATTGAAATAATATATGCAATATATATTAGTGCGTTAAGTGGATCTTGATATGGATCTTGGACCTGATGTCGAGATCCATAACTCATTTAGATTGAGATAAAATTTATCTTTATTTTTAAAATTTAAAGTGATAAATATAATATATAATATATACATAGAGTAATGGGTCCGTGCTAAACCGCATGCTAAATGGGTTTTTCAGATTCTTCGGTGCTCTTTATGTGGTTCCGGCCCTATAAATATATTGGGCATGGTCAATTTACTAAGAATTCACACCTGTGTTTTCGATGAAAAAAATGATGTTTGGAGCCTCAAAATTTTACAAAGATTTTCCACCATTGATTTTTGGAACTTTATAAAACTCATCCATGTGTTGGAATCAAACGCTTCAAGAGTTGATCCCTGTAAAATCAAGTACATAGATCACATCTTTATGGTTCCAAAAAACCTATTTAGCATGTGGTTTATCACCAAATGGGTTCAGCACCGACCCATTGCTCTCTCTCTCTTTATTTATATATATATATATATATAGTCTTAAATTAGAAAGACTTCTATTTCCATTAGGAAATAGAAGCTTTTCTATTTCATCAAGGTGGGAAGTCCCTTTTAGGGAGTCCCACAATCCTTATAAAAGGCTCGCATCAGCCACCCTCCTAAGGCTGATTGTGAAAGAGAGGAGAGGACTGAAAACACAGAAAAAAAAGGAAAGAAGAGAGGGATTATACCGTGAAGTGAGAGAGAGAGAGTTGCAGCGTGCTCTCATCTTCAACGTCTTTTTCTTCTTTAACTTCTTTTTTCTGCAGCTATAAGCAAGGTATGGGTTCTTCTCTTGTTCCGGTAGATAGGAGGTTAGCATGGGTTGAATCACATGGGTTGTAAGATGCTCATGCTGAAATTCAAACCCTTCTCAAGGAGGTTTTTGGTTTCAGTTAGCCTGGAAAGAGTTTGTAGATGGACTGTGTGGTTCTTGGATATATATATATATATATATATATATATATATATATATATATATATATATATATATATATGTTCTTTGAGAAACTCTGAGAAACTGATCAACGTGTTTCTTGAATATATATATACCTTAATCTGTGTTCTGTTTTAGAACCCTATCTGTGTGTCCCTTGGCTTGAGTTCACGCTGATGGGAGTTCTAAACCTGTACTGAATCACTGTGATAGTTTGTTCAGAAAATTATTTTTATAAAAATCTGTGTTTCTTTTCTTGTAAAAGCAGTTTTATGTACCTGTGATTTTTCTTGAACCTGTTCCACTAGGTATTCTGGTTGTTACATAGATCTGCAGTTTTTCTTGAACATGTTTATGTACTGGATTTTCCTTTGAAGATTTGATAGTCAGGGGATTAGCCTAAACTATGTCAAGCATGGGTTTGAGAAGAGGATCAAATCTATGTATTTGTGAACAGATTTTGGATTCCTCCTAAAAACTTGGTTGTCCTTGCTGATTTGAATATTAGTTTTGATTGGTTAAAAAGAAAATCCAGGTTCATGTAAAAGATTTGCATATATATATATATATATATATATATATATATATATATATATATATATATATATATATATATATATATATATATAACAGACTGCGTTTTCTTTCTGTTCTTGAATTGAGCTCACGTTAGGCTGGGTTCAAGGGTATTCTTGTGTGACATTTTTTTTTATTTTGGGTTAAATTTTTTAATCTGCATTTTCTTTTGAAAAGAGTTCACGTTGATTATGGCCTCAACTGTTAATCAACGCTTGTTCTTCAACTGACTTCTGATATATATTTCCTTTGGGCTAATTTAAGAACTGATTATAATCAGTTTTTTTTTTTAAAGATCTTTTATGCTGATATACATGCTCAGTATGTACTTGTTTGATTCCCAATTCGTACACGGATGATAGTTAAATCAGATTATGCATAATCGTTAATAAATCTGCTCCTGTATAATGGATATTAGATCTATCCACACATGCTATTGTGTTGGGTCTTGCATAGGCAGATTGGTTAAATTATTTTTCGGCATATGCATGGCTTGAGTTTTTTTCAGGAATCGTGAATCATGGGTTGTGCTGACACTGAAATAGGCATGTAAGTAGCTCAAAGTGTGTTGGTACACACGTATTAGATAATGTTAATTTTGTTCATGCATGATAGGTCGATAGTATTTCTCTTGCATGAAAGTTATTGGTTTTGTCCCTGTTTATATATATATATATATATCAGCTCACATGCACACACATATATATACATATATATCGATTAGGATATATATATATATGTATATATGCCAGTCAAGCATATATATATATATATATATATATATTAAACAGGGTATATATATGCATAACTGTCAGTGTATATAAACCGATCAGCAAATATATATATATAACGATCAATATATATATATATATATATATATATATATATATATATATATATTAAAAAGAGTCTCGAGGAAGTTGATTGGTGTCTCGAGGAGGATTCAGAATCAATGTGGAATAAGATAGCGGGTGGTATGAGAAAAGTAGCTAAGGAGGTATTGGGTGAGTCTAAAGGCGGTGCACCACTAGGTAAGGATACATCATGGTGGAACGAGGATGTCAAATTAGCTATTAAGGTTAAAAGAGAGTGTTATAGAAATCTAAGTAAGAGTCGTGATAATGAGAATTTGGAGAAGTATATGATAGCAAAGAAGGAAGCTAAAAAAGTTGTTCGAAACGCGAGGGCTAAGGTATATAAGGAGGTTTATGACAAGTTGGATACCAAAGAAGGCGAGAAGGATATTTATAGGCTTGCAAAGATGAGAGATAGGAAATCGAAGGATTTGGGTATGGTTAGATGTATCAAAGATGAAACGCAAAGGGTTTTAGTCAAAGATGAGGAGATTAAGGAGAGATGGAAAGATTATTTTGATAAGCTATTTAATGATAGTCATGCTCAAGATCTTGGAGACTTCTCCATTCCTTTTCATGAGATAAATCGTGACTTCATGCGCAAGATTCAAAAGAAAGAAATTGCAGAGGCTTTGAAGAAAATGAAATCAAGAAGGGCAGTTGGCCCAGATGGTATACCTATCGAGGCTTGGAAATGCTTGGGAGAGAAAGGTTTAGAATGGTTGACAAATCTTTTTAACTTGATTTGGCGAACAAATAAGATGCCTAATGAGTGAAGGAAGAGTACTTTGGTGCCTTTATATAAGAATAAGGGTGATATACAAGATTGCACAAACTATCGTGGTATAAAACTCATGAGTCATACTATGAAACTTTGGGAGAGGGTGATTGAGTCTAGGTTGAGGAAGGTTGTCATGATATCGGAGAATCAATTTGGTTTTATGCCTGGAAGATCAACTATGGAAGCTATACATCTTCTTAGACAACTTATTGAAAGATATAGAGAGAGGAACAAAGATTTGCATATGGTTTTTATTGATTTAGAGAAGGCATACGATAGAGTACCTAGGGACGTTCTCTGGTGGACAATGATGAAGAAAGGTGTTTCTCTCAAGTACATTAGTATAATTAAAGATATGTATGAAGGAGTAGTAACCAATGTCCGCACTTGTGGAGGGGTGACAACCAATTTTCCGATAACGGTTGGGTTACATCAAGGATCTGCTTTAAGCCCTTTCCTATTTTCGATAGTGATGGATGAGCTTACGAGATCAATTCAAGAAAATGTACCGTGGTGTATGTTGTTTGCTGATGATATTGTTTTGATTGATGAGTCTAGAGCTGGGGTTAATGCTAAGTTAGAATTATGGAGACAGACATTGGAAGCTAGAGGTTTTAAGTTGAGTAAGAGTAAGACTGAATATATGGAATGTCGGTTTAGTAAGCAACGAAGTAGTGATGGGAGTGTAGTGAAGCTTGGTGAGCAAGATATACCGGTGAATGATTATTTCAAATATTTGGGATCCATCATTCAAAAGTATGGAGAAATTGATGGAGATGTAAATCATAGGATAAAGGTTGGGTGGATGAAATGGAAAAGTGATACTGGAGTGCTGTGCGATCGTAGAATGCCATTGCGGTTGAAGGGAAAGTTTTATAGGACGACTATTAGACCCGCTTTACTATATGGTACGAAATGTTGGGCTGCCAAGAGACATCATATTCAAAAAATGAGTGTAGCTGAGATGCGGATGCTTAGATGGATGTGTGGAAATACAATAAAAGATAAGATTCGGAACGAAGAGATACGTAAGAAGGTAGGTGTTGCACCCATTGAAAATAAGATGCGAGAGAATCGTTTACGGTGGTTTGGACATATTCGGCGAAGGCCTAATGATGCTCCAGTTAGAAGGTTGGAGAAATGGGAAAATATATTAGTTAAAAGAGGTCGGGGTAGGCCTAAGAAGACTTAGATGGAGATGATAGGAAAGGATATGAATGCTTTGAACCTCACCGAGGACATGGCGTTGGATAGAAATGATTGGAGGAAAAGGATTCATGTGAAAGACCCAAAATGAATTTCTTTTTTGGTTCATATCGCTGACCCCAATTGTTTTGGGATGAAGGCGTAGTTGTTGTTGTTGTTTGTTGTATATATATATATTAAAAAGTATATACATGTGTATATATACTAAATCAAATTTTGAAAGAGGTTTTAAAAATACTGAAATTTTACTTATGATGTCCCAAAAGTCTGATTTCTTTTGGAACTATAAAATTTGCCAGTCTTTCATAGTCAACCGAATCTTAACTGAATGAATGTTGCAAATTGGTTTGTTTTGGATATTTAATTAAATCTGATTCTAGAAGTAAGTTTGACATGTTATAAAATTTGATTTCTGGTAAGTCATCAAATCTTATTTCTGGCATATGAAAGAAATATGTTTGGAAATCAAATTGGAATCTGGTTTTCTTTAAGTTGCCTAAAACTTTGATTCCCATTATGAAGTGTTAAAACTAGTCTATCTGGGACAATCAGTAAGTCTAAGTATAATAGATGTTGAATTTGAATGGTTATAAATGGTTTGTATTTTTTATTGGCATGGTAAAACTGATATGCTTGGTTCAATGTGCATTCATTTATTTGTTGTCGATACACATTGATGTTGTATCGTAAACACAAAATTTGAATATCTGTGTGATTTTTGTTTACTGAAATTTTTAATGTCATTTAAATCATATTAAATTATATAGTGGTTATGTGTCAACCACTTATGCGCCTTTAGAAGCCAGGAGCATGTATTGTTTATGAGGTAGTAAATGGCAAATGCATTACAAAATGATTTTTGGTATTGTTTTTGAATTAATTATATTGTTTAATTGTTAGGGGAAGGGTTCAGATATGTTATTGCATGATGATTTGCATAAATATTCTTGTGTAAAGAATCCATAATTGTTTAAAATTGGTAAAAGAGACCAAACCTTGTAATAATTTTTCTTTTTTGGTATCCCTCTAAAGGATGAGAACCCTTGATAGCGGTCATGGAGGACCGTGAGGATACTAAACACTGTGTGCATTTATTTCTCCAAAAACCCGATATGTGGTTCATGTTCTCAGCCATGGTTGTAGGGAACTTTCGTCACTTTTCCTAGGAGTGGTGTTGTTAGACTCAGTTGTAGTTATTGGTAAACCAAGAAAGTGGCATCAATGAATGTTGATTTCCTTGTCGTCCTGATATTAGGTGGTGATTCCTAATATTCTAATTGATGGTGATGGTTCTTTATATCAGTCGAGAAACATGTGTAGAACACAGTAAATAAAATACAAATTTGTGTGTTAAGCTACCATTAGGAACTGACTTGAACTTTAAAAAATTGACCAATTTTTAAGTATCTGCAAGTTCTAAGAAAGTGAAATTTAAATTATGTGCATTAAATAGAGATATGCATGCAAGAGCAATTCTGATAATTCAACTTAAAAAGTTATTCATGCATGTTGCATTGGGTCATGCATCCCTAAATGTTGAATTTAGCATGAAACTATTGATTGTTTTGTTTAAACTGTTTATATTGCTAGCATGTTCTAAATGTACGATGGTTGTTAAGCCCTCTTAAACTTGTCTTTGATTTAATTTTTTTTATTTTTTTTTACTGTTAGATTTCGAGAGGGTTTTATACGAGAAATGTTCTTACTCGATTTAAAAAAAAAAAAAACAGGTACTAAGGCACAATGATAGAGGGACTAGCTCACTGGAGAGAGCAAGGGTTACAGTGTGGTGGCCCGGGTTTTGACATGTTCGAGAGTTTTTGTTTTGGGGAACTATATGAATCCCCAATGGGGACTATTGAATTAAATTAAATTCAATTCAATTTTAGTTCATGATTTGATTTATTCAATGTCTGAAATGATTGTTGGGTTGTGTATATTAAATTTGTAATGTGCCTTGGTCCTTGAGATATTTTTCGTAAATGTTTCTAAATTATTTATTTATAAAAAAAATCTTTGTATTTTTTAAGGGTCAATTTGGAGTCGTTACACTTTATGACCATAGAGACGGGCTGCTCCCAACAACTCTTGGGAGCTCCCCAAGGCCATAGGCTATTGTATAAATAGAAGGACCTCACCCTCATTTGTTTTTATGCATGTTAAATCATATTTGTTTTATATTTTGTGTTTCTCTCTTTTGAGAGATTTATGTTCTTGAGCCTTTGTGGTTTTGGTGTACTTAGCCCTTAAGTGGCATTTATATTTGTATGTGCACATTTGTAGCTCATTTATGACATTGTTGTAGTGTACTCATTGTTTCATTAAATGGTATCAGAGCTTGAAGTTTTTGAAGGCGTGTGGACTTATAAAGAAAAGGTGTTGAAAGGAGGTATTGGAAGCACTGAACGTGCAAAGAAGAGTACGACATATCTACATCAATTTGCATTACCACCGCTTCTTATTTCTCTCTCTTACTCTTACCACTATTTCTCCTCTTCTTTTCTACTATGTCTGATAGAGAATTTGTAATGTTGTTTCCATCAAATTTAATAAGAAAAACTATAATATGTGGGCCGTAGCGATCAAAAGAATTCTTATGGACAAGAATATATGATAATTTGTTGATGGTTCTGCATTGGAACCACAACCAATTCTCATAAAAATAGTTATTGGAGAAAATGGTGAATCTAAGGAAGAGAGTTTTAAGGGAATTGATAGAGATGACTATGATTGAATATAAAAAAACCTATAAAGAATGAGAAGTCATGCCAAAGTGCTCTCCCTCTTTATGGATAGTATGCATGAGGAACCATGTTCTAACATACTTGAATTTGAAAGAGCCGATGAAGCCTGAGAGTATGTTAAACAAACATATACTCAAAAGATGTGGCTCACAAATGAGATCTCAAGGATAAAATACAGAGTTGCAAACAAGGTGACAAAATTGTGAGGGAATACTATAGTACCCTCAAAAGGATTTGGGATCAATTAGCCAAACATGAGCCTATATAGGAAACCCCTAATAATTCTCAAGAATGGAAGAAATACAAACATGAAAAACAATTGTTTCAATTCTTTAAAGGTCTTAGACTCAAATTTGTACAAGTTTGGGTTAATATTATTCATAGAAAAAAACATATTTCCTTACATGAAGTTTTGACTCAAGTATGTATGGAGGAGACAAGATTAAGATCTATGATTCTAAGGAGACTAAGGATAATGTGTTGGCCATCTTAAGACTGGGCGCCAATACAAATATTTATAAACCACTACATTTTTTAGAACTTTACTACATGAAGTCTAGATATGATGACAACAAGAAAAGAACTATATTAACTTGTCATAATTATGGAGAAGTGGGTCATATGAAGCCATATTGTTCCAAATTCAAAGGAAGACAAGACAAAAATGTGGCATCCATGAAAGTGTCTCACGAAGAAAGAAGTGGGGCCAATAAAGATTCAAAATCTATTGGAACCATGTTCTCTGAAATCATGAACACCTATCATCTACTAATAAAAAATGCATCTTTCTCTCTCTCTCTGGTATCACAGTCTCTACATCTTCACCTCCCGGTAATGTTTTTTGGCTTTTGGATTCTAGAGACTCATTTCATATGACTCCATATTCATTTTTACTTTCCGAGTGTTGCACTAATTCAACACAAAGTAATATTTTTATCATTGATGGATCCTCTCTTAGCATAAAAAGCAATTAAATTTTTAAAAGTACTTCGAAGTTCTTCATTGTAAAACTTGTCCAAAAATTAAATTTAAATATTTTCTCTATTTTGCAAATTACCGACCATAGGTGTAATGTCTCATTTTCATCTAAAAAGTGTTTTGTGCAGGATCTCTAATCTGAGAAGTTCATTAGGGAAGGACATAGAGAATGAGACTTTTACTATATGGATTGTCTTGTTATCCCAAAAAGCAATTTTTGTTATAATATTCAAAATGTGGGCTTAGCTTTATAGCATCAAAGATTGGGACATCCTAGCTTATCAAAATTATCTCACATACCTCATTTGAATAATTTTTGTAATGAAAAACTCCATTGTGAGGATTGTATTTTTGGCAAAATAAAGGTTCTTTTCTTTCAAAAAATGACCTCTTCAAAACCATTTGAATTAGTGCACTCGGATCTATGAGGACCTTCTCATATCTTATCTAAAGATGGTTTCTCTTATTATGTGATATTTGTTGATGATTATACAAGATTTTCCTGGATATACTTTCTTAGGCACAAGTATGAGGTTTTTGAAAACTTTAAAAAATATTATAACCTTAACAAAAATCAATTTAAAACCAAAATTTTTATTTTTTGCTCCGACTATGGGGGAGAGTTTATGTTAAATGATTTCAAAATTTATTTTGAAAATAATGAAATTATTCACCAAAGATCATTTGCTTATACTCCCGAACAAAATGGATTAGCTGAGAGAAAACATAGGCACATAATTGAGACTACTAGAACTCTTTTAATTTCAAAAGAAGTTTCAAAACATTTTTGGGATGAAGCTTGTTTGATGAATATATATCTCATTTACAAACTTCTGTCATCCCAGCTTCAAAACATTTTTCCTTATGAAAAACTTTTTAAAATCTCTCCTAATTATCTTAGATTAAGACCTTTTATATGTAAGTGCTTTGTTCTCACCAACAAAAATGATAAACTCCCCCCTAAAGCCATATTGTATGCTTTCTTTGGATATAGGAGATTCATAAAGGGTTCATAGATTTTGATTTTGAAAAGGACAAACTATATATATCCATCAATGTTTACTTTTTGAAAAATAAAAGTTTCTTTCGAAATGTACCTAAGAAAGACTTTAGTATGTGTTTTGGCTTGAATTATTGCATCAAAGTAGTCATGTTCCTCTGTTTGAAAATGATAGAAATGAAAAGCCTCAATCAAATTAGGATGGTGAAAATGTTCAAATCAAAGGACCTAGCATAATTCAATATAGAACAACCAAATGCTTTAGAAAATACTCCACCTTAGAAAAACAACAGTTAGAAGGAGTCAGAGGATCATATAGGACTTCTAGACCCCCTGATAAATTTGTCTCATATGAATCATTTTCACCACAATATTAGGCTTGTCTAGCTAAAATTTTGTCATATTTTGAACCTGTCACATATAAAAGGCAAAGGAATATCCTAAATTGATAAAAGCTATGAATAAAGAATTAGGGGCACTCAAAAAATCTATGACTTAGGAAATATTTGATTTGCCTAAAGGTAAGAAAACTATGGGTTGTAGATGGATGTATAAAGTTAGAACTAAGAGTGATGGGACCCTATAAAGAAACAAGGTCAGGTTAGTCGCCAAAGGGTATGCACAAAAATGTGGGATAAACTATGATGAAACATTTGCACCAGTAGCTAGGATGACTTTAGTTATGACCCTTGTTGTTGTTGATGTTAAAGGTCGGCTTATCTACTAAATGGATGTAAAAATGTCTTTTTAAATGGAGATTTAAAAGAAATTTATATGGATTCACCTCTCATATATGAAATTCCTTCTGGTAAGGTGCTTCGATTGAGAAAGACTTTTTATGGTTTAACACAGGCACCCAAAGCCTGGTATGACTGTTTTAGTTCTGTTATGTTAAAGTTTGGTTCTAAATCTTGTTATACTGATACTATCATGTTTACTAAGAAATCTGATGCAATGATTGTTATTCTTCTCCTTTATGTTGATAATATGATCATCACAGGTGAAGACAAACATGGAGTAAAGCATATTAATTGTATTTTTAAAAAATATTTTTAAATGTTGGATCTTAGATTTCTTAACTCTTTTCTAGGGATTGAGGTTGCTTACTCTCTTAGGAGATATTTACTTTTTGAAACCAGGTTTGCTAATGATATCATTGGCAGATCAGGTATTATTGATGAAAAAGGGTGGATACCCCTAAAGTTATTAATGCTAAGATGAAGATTGATGATGGGACACCTCTAGATGGTCCTACTCTGTATTGCCAAATGATTGGCACCTTAACTTATTTAACTATTACTAGGCCTGATTTTGTGCATGCAATTCATACTGCTAGCCAATTCCAATATTCTTCTACCATAGTCTATATGAGTGTTATGATGAGAATTGTTATATATTTACAGACCTCTACCTCTAGAGTTCTTTTGTTATCCTCATCTTTATATCTTGAGTTGATCGCTTATTCTGACTCAGATTGGAAAAAAAAATCTAATTTATTGACGCTCAACTATCAGCTTTACTGTTTTTTAGGTGATTCTCTAGTGTTGTGAAAGTGCAAAAAATAATATAAAGTATCATTATCATCCACTAATATTGAGTATTGTGCAATGAATACTACAACATCATAGATCATTTGGTTCAAAAGATTACTTGAAGACATGAACGTTCATCTTCAGACATCATCCAGATTATGTTGTGACAATAAGAGTGTAATACACATAGCTGGCATTCATGCATTTCATAAAAGGACCAAGCATATAAAAATAAATTGCCACTATATGCATGAAGAATTTCTAAAGAAGACCACTATCTTTCCATATGTAGCTTATGAGTTTCAAATGGTGGACTTCTTTAGCAAGGCACTTTCTTCACCTTAATTTCATTTTCTTCTTGACAAACTTTTGGTGATCACACCATAAGTTTGAGGGAGGTGTTAAAATGTATTGTATAGTCAAATGTATATATATATAGGGTCATGTAATTAGGGCATTTAACCTGGGGTATTTTAGTCAATTTTGTATATATAATAGATGTCCCAGCTCCGAACAACTCTTGGGAGCTCCCCAAGGCCATAGGCTATTGTATAAATAAAGGGCTTTCGCCTTCATTTGTTTTTATGCTTGTTCTAATCATATTGAAATAGTATTTTTTTATATTTTGTGTTCTCCCTCTCTTTTGAGAGGTTTATGTTCTTTACCCTTTGTGGTTTTGGTGTACTTGGCTCACAAGTGACATTTATATTTGTACGTGCACATTTGTAGCCCCTTTATGGCATTGTTGTAGTGCACTTGTTGTTTCATTATAGTTGAAAGATCAATTGATAGGAATGTGGTAGGATGTAAATGGGTGTACAAAGTAAAGCATAAGGCGAACATAAATATAGAGAAATATAAAGCGTGATTGGTTGCAAAGGGGTATACCCAAGAGTATGGTCTAGATTATGATGAGACATTTAGTGCTATCGTAAAAATAGGAGCCATCAGGTTAGTGTGATCATTGGTTATGATACACAATTGTGAGTTATATCAGATGGACATCAAAAATGTGTTTTTACATGGAGACCTTAAAGAAGAGGTATATATGGAGTAACCGAGATACACAGAAGGAGATCCTTGTGCAAAGGTTTGCAGATTGAAGAGGTCTTTGTATGGTTTAAAGCAGGCTTCCAGAGCATGGTTCCAGAGATTTTCTAATGAGGTCCAACCATACGACTTTCAACAAAGCCAAGTATATTACTCTCTTTTCATAAGTATAGGCAATCATGGGATCGCTATTTTGCTTATATATGTAGATGACATTATAATCACTGACATATCTATTGATCACATACACTAAAAGGCAGATGAAAGATTTGAGAGCACTTAAATATTTTCTTAGGGTCAAAGTTGGTAACAATCATGAAAGAATGTTTCTATCTCAACAAAAGTATGCTATCGATTGACTTAAGAGAAGTGGAATAAAAGACTGCAAGCCCTTTGTCCACACCCTCTCCCATCAATCAAAATCTGAAAATGGATGAAGAAAGACCTTGTGAAGACTTGAGGTTCTAAAGAAGCATAGTGAGGGCCCTCCAATACATACATTTACCCATCCAGATATTTTGTATGTAGTCAATCAGGTACGATCCCAAAGAAGCTCACATGGAAGTTGTGAAGCATATTCTAAAATACATTAAAGGAACTTGATCATGCATATATTTTTTGATGTATTTCATACTAAAATATGCATGATTTCATGAGAAAATGTATTAAAACCCCAATTTTATGCTAGTTTTGAGTAAATGTGCTAAAATGATTAAAAACTAGAAAATACTTGAAAATTAGTGTTATTTTGCAATTTAGGGTATATTTTAATGTTTGTCATTAATGTAGTATTGTTAGTTTAAAAAAATAAAATAAAAATAAAATAGAGTTAGTTAAATATTTTTTTTTCAAAACATAGTTAAAAAGGTGTAGTAAATATTTTTTAGGAGAGCTTTAATGGAATTTCCGATAAATATTAGAACCTTTGATGAAAAAAATAAAAAAATCAGTAACCACTTACTGAATTCTTTTTAAGCATGGTGAAAGAAGGAAATCGTGTCTTCTCCTGGGCGCCAAAGTTTTCTCTTCTTCCCCTTCTCCACCATCGGAGCCTTCTTCCCTCTGTCTTCCCTCTCTTTTCCCCTATCTTCTTCTCCTCCCTCTTTCCCTTTCTTTCTCTCCGGTGGAGTATGAATTGGCGATGGCGTGAGGGAGGAGTCCAATTTCTCTCCTAACCCCTAAGCAACATCTCATCCTCTTCATCTTCTTCCTCTTCTTCTTTCTCCCCTCCTTTCTGCTGTAGGAATAGTTTAATTGAAGGAAAAGAAAAGAAAAACAAAAAAAATATGCATTAGATTCTGATTTCCTCTTTCTTTCTGTTTTTCTCATCTTTCGGTTTCTTGCTTTGTCTTGATTCATCGTATTTTTATTTTGCAACAAATTTTTCTATATTGTGCATTTTCCTTTCTATGATTTTCTTTATGTGATCTGTGTGAGTTTCATTTTTACATATTCTTTGTTTTTTTTTTTTTTCTTATTCTGTGCATCATCGCTGCATGTGTTGTCCCCTGCATTCCTTCATTCTATTGCATCACATTAGCATTTCATCTGTAATTTTTTTTACTAAGAAATTCAGACCCTGCATCATTCATCGCATCTGCATCTTCAGTAGATTGCATTGCATCTCATCATTTTTTCATTACTCATCTAAATTCTGTTTTGATCTAGAAATAATTGTCTTGTACTTGTTCTAATTCTGTAATTTTTGTTTTCTTTAGTTTTTTTTTTTATGTTGTGTTTCTGCTGTAGTCTACTTTAGATCGATCTCAATTTCTGTTATGCAAATCATCTCTGTTGTTCCTTTTTGTTCAATTTACATTTTCTTCGTTACTTTCATTTCAGTTGTTACCGTGATTTTTTTTTTATTCTCTGCAAAAAAAAATTCTGTTTTCATTTCAGCAATTTCTTGTTTGATTCCATTGCCTCGTGAATTCCTGTTTTCAATTTTTGATGTCTTCCTATTTTTTTATCTTTAACTTGTTGTTTTTTTTCATTGCACTGCATCTTTTGTTTCCTGTTTTTATTTTACTTCATTTCATGTTTCTTGACATTCCGATTTCCAGGTGTAGCAATTCATTTCCTGTTTCGTTAACTCTGTGTTTTTTTTCTGTTTCTTTCTTCAGTTTTTCCTGTTTTTCATTCATCACTTCTTATTTTTTGAAATCTTTAATTTCCTGTTTCTTTCATTCATTTTCTGTTTTGTTCATTCCTATTTTATATTTTGTTTACTAATTCATCGCAACTCCTATTTTGTATTCCTTGATTTCTGTTTTTTTTTCAATTAAATTCATGTTTTTTATTGCATTGCATCTCTTGTTTTTCTTTATTCAGTAACTTTCTGTTTTACAAATCATTTATTTCCTATTTTACAAGTGATTTTTTTGTTTTTCTGGTTTTTTTTTCATTTCCTGTTTTTTACAAGTCATTACTAGTTGGTTTTTCCTTTCATTTTTCTGTTTTTATATATCATTTTCTTGTGTTTTTTTTTATCATTCCATTTCCTATTTTTTTTTACATTCTAAATTTCTTGCTTTTCATTATATGAATTTACTGTTTTACATAAGTTGTAGTTTTCTATTTTACATTTTCTGTATTTTTCTGTCTTTTAATTTTTGAATTCCTAATCTCTTGTTTTGTCCATTCTTTGTTTTTACTACATAGTCATTCTCTGATTACATAGTTATATTCTTTAATTTCCTGTTTTGATTTCATATTCTTGCATAACCGAGCCTTTCTTGTTTACTTGTAATTGAAATTCCTTTCTATTCTATTACTTCAGTTTACTATTCACTGTTATTCCTAAGTGTAAATTCTTGATGTTTAGTACATAATTTGACCAATTGTTAGTAAAGTGATTTATAATTGCTAGTGATTTGCATTTCCATTTACTTAGTTAGTTAGTAGTTAGATTTAATTAGAAATCAGTTTTATTTAAAATTGTTATTAGATTTCTTTCTTGATTTCATATTTTTAGCATTTAGTTAGTTCAGCATAATTTCTACTTCTATCTCGTGTATTGCTCGTGTTCGTTTGACTTATGCAGGATCGCACAAGAGTGGAGCAGAAGTGATCAAGTGACATAGAAGCACAAGAGCAGAAGATTTTTGTTTTTATTTTAGAATTAAGAATTTAATTCTAGGTTTGTAAATAAAGTCTTTTAAGCCCTCTGCGTAGGGTATTCATTCATTATAATAGCCAAGTAGTTTACTTTTCTTCGTACTTTTTCTATTTTGGCAATAAAGAATAGTTTAGTTATTTGTTTGAATACGAAATATTCTCGTTCCCTGAGTTTGACCCGGTCTCTACCACAAGTGAGAACAGGTTTTTATTATTTGATGTCTGATTTTCACATGTTTTTCATTTAAAAATCTTTTCAAAACTACAACAGATTTCAAAAAGACATCAAATTTTTGGCATTGTTGTCAGGGAACGGTGAAATACGAGTATTCACTTTATTGCCTAGTGTTTGTTTTCGCATATAGGTTTAGAACCACGTGTGTGCATACCGTAGAGACGAGCTTACTTTTCTGCACAGCCTACCCACTAGGATCCCCTTAGAGGTGACTGTGTACGATTGGTACCATACACATAAATTTTATTTTCTTTGCATAATCCCTGTTGTGTGCAACTGCGTGGTTTTTGTATTTCTCGTTTTTAGTTTACTCGCTTTGTGGTTTGCGTGGTTTGGCCGCTAGCATGTTGGTTAGGTAGAAAACCTCACATTAGGATGTGTGTTGCACCAGTCTACATCGAGGTGTATGCAAGGGCGATGCTCGCTTGACCCTGAGTTGGTAGAGCCAATTAAGGACCCAGAGTCTCTTATTAGGAGAGCCCAGAGATCTGCAACTATGGCTGAGGAGCAACATATGATTCGTCCTCTTAGGGAGTACTTCATACCCAAGACCTATACTCCCGCCTCCTGCATCGCAAGACCTGATGTAGGAGCAAACCATTTTGAGATTAAGGCCAGTGTAATCAAGATGCCACCTTCATTTTATGGCCTTAGCAATGAAGACTCATATCATCATCTCGACGAATTCTTTGAGATTTTCTCGACAGTGCGAATCAATAATTTTAGAGATGATGCTATGAGGTTAACCTTATTTCCCTTCTCTCTAAGGGATAAAGCCAAGCATTGGTTGAAGGCATTAGATACAGTTCGAATTACCATGTGGGAACATATGCAAAAGAAATTTTTAAAAAAAATATTTCTCAATCGGTAAGACGAATCAATATTGAAAGGCCATCACCAGCTTTTCGCAAATAGAGGGAGAAATGTTTCACGAGACTTGGGAGAGGATGAAGGATCTTCTATGCAAGTGTCTCCACCACCAGGTGTCTCGCTGGCAACTGATGCAATATTTCTATGACGGTCTTACTTAGAAGAACCGTTAAATGGTTGATGCTGCGTGTGGGGGCACTTTTATGCTAAAAAATGAAGATGAAGCATGGTCGCTTTTTGAGACATTGAGCAAAAATTCGATGCACCATGCAACAGCTTCACGATTCGATAGGGCCGCACCTGCACAAGATAGCACTAAGAAGGCAGGCATTTTCGAGATAGGGATGAACCTTGAGTTGAGCAACAAGGTAGACCAATGTCCCAGAAATTAGATCAATTTTTGTTGGGTCACTCTCCTGCCATGCAGGTGTGCGCGTTGTATGCGAGTCCTGCACACCATGTCCTCGAGTGCCCAGTTGCGCCACAATACCATGAGTTTGTCCAAGAGCAAGCTCAGATGGCTCAAAACTTTGCTAGGCCCGCACCTAACCCATTTGCCAACACTTATAACCCAGGCTGGCGAAACCATCCAAATTTCTCATGGTGCAATCCACAGTCCCAACCCCCTAATCCTTCCCAGAACCAACCCAGACAAGGCAATTATGCGCTTGGATTTTAAAGATCGAGTTACCCCCAACCAAAACTGCTTATACTCAACCCCATTTTTAGAAGCCTTTACCTATCCGGTCCTTTGAGGACAAGATTTTACTAGCTTTGAGCTCGCATACCCAGTCTATTACAAAATTGGAGACCCAAATGGAGTAGCTCGTTGAAGCGCTTAGCAGGCAAAGTGAGGGGACACTGCCTAGCCATCCTATAGTTAACCCTAGGGGTAAAGAGCCTATGCATAATCTGCATATGACCGATACAATCAAGAGCATGCTCAAGCAGTAGTGACCCTTAGGAGTGGGAAGCAGTACCATTCGAGGAAGGCTGCAGAAGAAAGAGAGAAGATAAGTGAGAATCAGCCTGCCCCCAGTGTTTTACCTAAGAAAAGCGAGAGGGTTTT
Source organism: Nuphar pumila (assembly GCF_984573655.1). NCBI lineage: Eukaryota > Viridiplantae > Streptophyta > Magnoliopsida > Nymphaeales > Nymphaeaceae > Nuphar > Nuphar pumila. Next base: position 48,351,133 of record NC_143265.1, on the reverse strand, counting down.
TCCATCCGAGCCTTCCAAAGCCCATATTCCCAAAGCCCCCTTTCCTGAGGCGTTAGAAAGACCAAGAACACTAGGTAAGTCGGGAGTGAACATGCAAGAGATACTTGAGATATTCAAGTACGTTCAGATAAACCTCCCCTTACTAGATGTCATCCAGCAAGTCCCTACATATGCAAAGTTCCTCAAAGAGCTTTGTACGCAGAAAAGGAAGTTGTGGTCTCATGCACAGAAGAAGATATATTTGACTGAGCAGGTGAGTGCAATATTACAGCACCAAACTCCACCTAAGCTCAAGGACCCAAGGACCCCTATCATCTCATGTGTCATAGGAAAATCACTGTTGAGCGTGCACTGCTCGACCTTGGGGCAAGTGTTAACATCTTGCCGGGTTTCTTCTATGACAAATTTGGATTGAAAGAGATAAAACCTACACCTATGACTCTTTAGCTTGCGGATAAATTGATCAAGGTCCCGAGAGGGATACTTGAAGATGTTTTAGTCAAAGTGGAGGATTGTTATTTCTCTGTCGACTTCGTGATATTAGATATGGAGGGAATTGATAACATCAGGCAGACCCCCATTATTCTTGGTCGCCCCTTCCTAGCTACCTCCAATGCGTGTATTAATTGCCGCACTGGTAAGATGGATGTTTCATTCAGAAATAGGAAGATGAGGCTGATGGTCTGAGATATATGGAGGACTGTGGTAATCCCTTGATTGTTTTAGGTTTTACTGATGTCGACTGGGCAGGAGATCCTGATATGAGAAGATCAATATGAAGATTATGTGTTTCTTGGAAAAAATCTTATATCATGGAGCAGTAGGCAAGAAGCAAATAATAGTTGCAAGATCAAATACGGAAGCTGAATATTATTCCATGGCTTCACTAGAAGCAAAAGTTACCTGGATCAGACACATACTTGTTGTTTTGAAAAAGAACATAGGGAGATCAGTGATCTATTATGATAATCAGAGTGCAATAAAAATCTCCATAATCCCATCCATCATGAAAAACAAAGTGTATTCAAATTGACCATCATTTCCTAAGGGAGAATATAGAAGATCAAGAGATAGAGGCATAGTTTGTAGGAGAGAATCAGGTGGCTAACATTTTCACTGAAGTTCTTTAAAGACACGATTCTGGTTTCTCAAGGGCAAGCTATCCATGATCGAGTAGATATGTACAGTTTGAGGGAGGTCGTTAGGAATGACATATCTTGTAATTTATTGTTTATGTTGTGCTTAAGGGTGTCCAGGGAATTATTTGTAACTTAGTCATGCATTGTAATAGGGGTAGACTGGTCTTTGTCTAACCCTAGTGTGACATATATTATGTCATTGAATGGAATAATGCCCCCATAGAAAATCAAATGTGAGGATTGACTTCTCTCTCTCTCTCTCTCCTCAACATTGAATCTCATGGAATGAAAGACTGCATGCCGCATGTCCACACTCTCTCCCATCGATCAAAATCTGAAAATGGATGAAGGAAAACCTTGTGAAGACTTGAGGTTCTAAAGAAGCATGGTGAGGGCCCTCCAATACTTACATTTACCCATCCATATATTTTGTATGTAGTCAATTAGGTATCATAACATATGCACGATCCCAAAGAAGCTCACATGGAAGTCGTGAAGCTTATTCTAAAATACATTAAAGGAACTTTAAATGATGGTCTGAGATATGTGAAGGAATATGGTAGTCCCTTGATTGTTTTAGGTTTTACTGATGTCAACTAGGCAGAAGATCCTGATATGAGAAGATCAATATGAAGATATTGTGTGTTTCTTAGAAAAAATCTTATAATATCATGGAGCAGCAGGCAAGAAGTAAATAATAGTTGCAAGATCAAATACTGAAGTTGAATATCATTCCATGGCTTCACTAAGAGCAGAAATTACCTGGATCAGACACATAGTTGTTGTTTTGAAAAGGAACATAAGGAGATAAGTAATCTATTGTGATAATCAGAGTTCAATAAAAATCTCCATGAGTCCCATCCATCATGAAAAACAAAGCACATTCAAATTGACCATCATTTCATAAGGAAAAATATATAATATCAAGAGATAGAGACATGATTTTTAGGAGAGAATCTGGTGGCTGACATTTTCACTAAAGTTCTTTAAAGTGACCGTTCTGGTTTCTCAAGATCAAGCTATCTATGATCGAGAAGATATGTACAGCTTGAGGGAAGCTATTAGGAATGGCATATCTTGTAATTTATTGTTTATGTTGTACTTAAGGGTGTCCTGGGAATTATTTGTAACTTAGTCATATTGCATTGTTATAGGGGTAGACCGGCCTTTGTCTGACCCTAGTGTGGCGTATATTATGTCATTGAATGGAATAAAGCCCCATAGAAAATCAAATGTGGGGATTGACCTCTCTCTCTCTCAACATTGGATCTCGTGGAGGTTAATCTTAATATGGACAAGGTTGAGATTCTCTTGGAAAAAGGATATTCAAAAGCCTCCATGAGTACCGGCAAAGTAAGCCACAAGTGGTGGACCTACCTAAAGCTCAAACAAGACAAAGAAGCATGTGAAAATTAGCAAAAAGCGAGAAAAGAAATTCACAGAAAAATAATAAAGAAAAGAGAAAAGGATAGTCACTCAGACTTTGTAAGACCAACAAATTTTCTGAATTTATAAAAAAATTATATTGTTGAATAAAAAACCTTATTTAAGTAGGAATTGACATGCATGTTAATTCTGGTATAAATTATCAGTTTAGGTTTGTTATGATACAGTTAACCTTAGAAATTAACTGGTAAGTGTTTTTGCATGATGATTGAATATTCAGTAAATTTTTGAGTTTTAACTAGTTGATTAATCGATTGAATATAATTATAAAACCTTAGATTTTCTACATTATATGATTTGTTGTGTGAATTAAAGATTTTTATAAAAAATTTTGAAAATAAAAATAAAATTATATTAAAAAATAACTTAGCTAAGCTAAGTTACCATATTGAAAGTTTGGTGCGGATTCTACAAGAGCGTATTTTCTATATATATATTTGGGCATTTTTAGTTTTTGGCACTTTTTCTTGAGTTAGTGGTTTGGGCTGACCCAACCGTATAGTGGGTCGAACCCTTACCCATTTTTGGAGGATTCCCATGGTTGTTAGAGTGTAGAGGTTTGTGGGGCCACATGATAGGGACGCCTTACCACCCTATTAGCTCTTTTTAAAATTTTGTAAGAGTTTTAAAAAGAGGAAAGAGCCCTAAACATTTTTTGGTGTAAGCCATGCAAAAAGCCTGCTTGTGAAAGAGGATCTTGTTCTTGTGGTGTAAGGGTTACAACCATGAAGTAGGAGGGTACTTTTGTGTAGGTTTGACTGAGCTTAACCCTTCATCTCCCCACAAAGCCTATCCACCATCCATCTTAGAGCTTAAAACACTATTTAAGTGGTAGTGAGGGGGGTCACTTCTCATTCACGCTTTGGGCTGAGAAAGAGTGAGAGCTGGACACACTCTTCACTATTTTCTTCTTCTTCTAAGTTGCATATTTTTCTTTTGGTTTAGTGCTTCACCCGACCAAGAATCATGTTGGAAGAGGAGTTTATTAATTTCTCTCCATACAAGTTGAGGAAGGGATTTGATGGTTTTTGTTTGGAAGAAAAATTGAAGTTTCATTGCTAGGGTGCTCTTACTTTCCTTGAATTCCAACCTGTTACCACTTTTATTAATGCTATGGTTCGCTTTTGTTCCATTGTATATTCAAGTTTTGGTCATTGTTTTGCTTTTGTTTAAAAAAAAAACGTTGATAGTGATTCAACGTTTGGTCATTGTTTTCTTCTTGTTTCAAAAAAAAAAAAAGGTTGATAGTGATTCAACGTTTGGTCATTGCTTCCTTTAGTTCAAAGAAAAAAGTAAATCTGTTTAATAATGTTTTCATTACTGTTTAGTGCTATTATGATCTGAAAACTTAATTTATGATGTCTGAATCGGAGTTAGTATCCATAGTTGTCCACCTAGGGTCCCTTGAGTGTTATAGAGTTGGACTATATACATTGGAATGCCATGTTGTTTAAAAAAAAAAACCTTGATTGTTTTTAGCCATTGGTTGCAATTTTTTTATGTTGACTGTGTTGTTAGTTTCAACACTAAAAAATGTTGATTGTTTTTAACCATTGGTTTCAATCTTCTTTAAAAAAAAAAACTTTGACAGTGTTGATTGGTTCCAACGCTAAAAAAGTTGACTGTTTTTTTTTAGCCATTGGTTACATTTTCTCAAACACATTGACTGGTCTAGCGATTCAACATGTATTCAAGGTCTGGCCGTTGTGTTCTTATGTTTCAAAAAAAATGTTGATAATAATTCAACGTATATTCAAGATCTGGCCGTTGTGTTCTTATGTTTCAAAAAAAATTTGTTGATAATGATTCAACATATATTAAAGGTCTGGCGATGGGTTTCTTTTGTTTAAAAAAAAAAAACGTTGAGGTCTATTCAGACCGAATATCTATTTTTTTAGTTAAACATATATCCAAGGATTGCCATGGTTCTTTTGTTTCAAAAATATTGAAATCTGTTTGGACCATGGCCTGGATTGTGTTTGGTATTCAGGCAGCGTGGTTGCACCTTATGCAGGCTGCGTTATAGGTGCAGTCCTGCCCTGTACAAAAAAAGATTTTCTTTTTGTACCCCTGATCAGTCTTGGTAAATCTGATCAAGGGCAGCTTAAAAAAAAAAGTATATAGATATACACGATCAGCCGTTGGGGACTGACCAGCTGATATATTGCTACAAAAAATATATAATAGAAGAAAAAGGGATATTTGGCCTTGTTTTAAACTAGTATGAACAAAAAGGTGGCCCTTAAAACCAAATCATATATAATACATATATACATATATATTTATATATATAAATCAAAGCCGGTTTATGACCTTGGAAAATACTTTATAAATAAAATCTGTTTTATGACCTTGCAAAGACAAAAAAAATAAAGGGGGGGTTCTGTATTGAGAAAAACCTTGCCGTTGTATTTGTAAACTCTGAATTGCAAGAGTATACATGTAGATATGTATATATGGTGCAAACTCCAGCAAACTCCATATATAGATATATGTGTGTGCGTGTGTCTGTGTGAACTTATACCTCGAGAAGTTACAAACATGCAAATAAATGTTTATGAATGTTTGAAATAGCATATGTGAGCATGTGTTTAGTTTTTTTTATATTTTCTAGCTTGATAATGATGTTATTAATGAAAAGAGCATTCGTTGGAAATATGAATGATATGCATGTTTTTATTATCTTGCTTAAATTTCATGAATGGTGCATGGGACCTTCACCGTGCAATAAGCACAATTTTGTGGATGTTCTTAATGTTGTACCTAATATATGTTTCATGTGAGCATTGTTTTACATATCTATAGCTCGTGAGCGGGCTAGGGTCTATTAAAAAATGAGTTGCCTATGTTGGCGAAGTGCTCTTATGGGCTAAAACGAACTGAGCATATGTGGAAATTGACTGGGTGCACGTGATGTTGTGATTGTGTCTTGAGGTGGTACTTGGGCTTATGAGCTTTGTTTGGCCTCATGGAATGAGGTACGGGATATAATAAATGTTAATTACACACCTAATCTTAATTAAGATTTTTTCAGGTATTCTCTGAAAAGGGTCTATATTACTAGATTTTCGAGATTTTGGGTATTCCCTAAAAAAGGTCTATGTTACCAATTTCTTCCACAAATCTACTTGGAGAGGTAGATGGTATAACCTCGAGCAATGTTGTGCATGTAGGTTTACCTGCGATGCCACTTTGGTATAACCTCGAGCAACGTTGAATATTCTGCACTGAACATCAAAAAATCTTTGATTAGAAATATCAAAATTTTGTGGGTCTTACAGTAATGCACGCCACCAAGCATGGACATGTTGTCCATCCCTGCAATGCACAACCAGTACATGTCACACTGGTTGGGCACTACAGGGGGCTGATTAGACCTTGACGCATAGCCAATGTGCATCGCAGTTGACACGCCGCTAGTGCATATCACTCTGGTTGGGTGCTGCAAGCAGGGGTCTGCCTGACCCCAGCCTACTCATGTTTTCTAAGCCAAGTTGCAACACTCTATCGAGTGTGGTGGATTGGGATCAGCATGACCCTGACCATCTCATTTCTTTGGGTGACCAGCAGGGTGTGTGTGAACACCCCAAATTTTTCAAAATTTTATAAATATTTCCTTTTTGCCCTTGGTCCTCGTTTTCTGAGTAAATTAAGTCATTTTCACTCAAAATTTCAGTTTATTGCTCGGATTTACTGCAATCAAATCTATTTTCTATATTTGACTCAATTTTGAATCTGGATCTAGTATCAAAATCCGAATCTGAGCCTCGTTATCCAAATTTTGAATAAAATCTATAAAAATATCAAAAATATTTTTAGACGTGTTCAGATCAATCCAAAAACTTGAATATCTTTTCAAATTATGGATCCAAACCCGTTGTCTGAGAAAATTTCAAAAGTTTTTCTTAGGAAATTCCTCTCTTTGTAAATATTTCTCAAAAAAATACAAAAATAGTTGTAAAATCCCTCGTTTTGCTTAGATTTTAGAATTTTATTCTAAAAATAACAAAAAATACAGAAAATCCGAAGAAAAAGAAACAAAAAAATCAAATAAAAAAAGAAAATATAAAAATCGGTTTTAGAAGCTTCTTTTTGAAAGTTTCTTTTTATTAAAACCACTTTTTTAGAAAATCTTAAAAGGAACCACTTTTTAAAAAAGTTTCAAAAACTATTGGACCTGATTTGAAAAATCCCCTAACGGCTTCTTGTTATAAAAGAAGCCGTAGAGGATCGACATGGCATCCAGTTTTCGGCCTCTCCAAGGGCGCCTTCATCGATCGATCAATCCCGACCCATCCCTTCACAGTCACTTCCCCTCTTCCTCGATCCCCAACATTCTCTTTCTCTTAGGGCCTCTTGGGAAGAAGTTGAAGACTGATTTCACCTCGCAGCAGTATACAGGAACAAGGCCTTTTCCCTTCCCAAGTTAAAAACCAAGATCACGGTAAGCATCATTCAATCTACATTCTGTTTCTTTTCTCTGTAATTTCCCTGAAGTTTTTTCTTTTCTTTTCTTTTCTTTTCTTTTTTTCTTCTTTTTTTCTTTTTCATTTGAATCTTATAAAAGCACTCTCGAAGGCGCTAGGTTGCTTCTAGCAACAACAGCCCTTCTCCTGTGCAACAACAAATGAAGCAAGCCCGTTCCAACACCCTCTCTCTTTCTATTGTTTTTCCTGTTTTACTCATGCTGCGATTTCGGGCTTAGGCTATCGGATTCAATAATCTGACAGGGTTCATCGGAATCCCAGTCCGATTTTGCTGCTAAGATCCGACTTCGTCTTGATTTTCTGTTAAATTTCAAATTTCTCTCAGGACCCCTGTTTCGATGTCCTTGATTTATTACTCTTGTTGGCCGTGATATTTTGATTTTCATCAATGCCATTATTGCTGGATATGGCTCACTTTTGATGACTCATTGCAGTCTGTTTAAGCGCTTCATGTAACTTTCTGCTCTGCGATAAACTGTTATTTCCTTTTATCCATGCAATATTGTATGTTTTTCGTTCAATTGCATTTTTTTTTGGTTTATGGTTTTGTATTTAGAATTTCTTTCTTCATCTGATCCAATATCATATCGGTTAAGTTTAATGAAGATCTTTAGTTGATTTTATATTCTTCATCGTATTCCTTCATCATATACCGGATCCTTGTGATTTCGTAACTTCCATCTACCTTCCGTCTCACTCGAGTTGTATTTTATATCAAATTTCCTTTGATAGTCGGATTATTCTTCAGTCATCATTGGGTTCTCGGATTTGCTATTTTTCAGTTTGGGATTGCCCATTGAATTAGATTTATTGTGCTAATGGCAATGATTAGCTATACTGTATGAATCTTATCCACCCATTGCCATCTGTATGATTGACTCCTCCTTTGTGCTGCTGTCGTTTCATTTTTCTTCTTTTTTTTTCTGATGGGTTGCATTACTGAGGAATGCCATGATGTTGTGGAGATCTGCGAGTCATCTTCATTAGATAATACATGTGTAAGTTACATTTTGAAATGTCTGAATTCACGAGAGTCGAAGCTAATTCAGCCCCTCATGAAGTTTTGATGGTAGCCACTGCCCCTCATTCATGAGTTACCTAAAATGTTGTTGAATCCACCTTCATGAGAAGGAAAAGACTTAGGAAACTCAGGATCCAAGGGGTGCCGATCATACAGAATTCAGAGGGGAATCCCTGATTCATTTAATGGCTGGGTCACTAGGGTCTAACGATTTGAGGCCATCGAATAGCCATTACAGTCTACAAACATCAGTCTCTGTCCCCAAGTTATTAGAATGACCCAAGAAAGTAAAGTGGTTTTGTTGGGAGCTGGTATGCTGGGATGCGATTTTTTTTTATTTTTGGTTTGATAGATACCCTCTGCGGCTTCTGATTAGCTGCTACGATGGGTGGTCTATCAGATCACAGGTTAATTCAAAGTCTGAGACCACTTGGTGTATTAAGAAGTTATGAATATTGTGATAATGCAGAAGTTTCTTCATTCCATCAGTCACTGGCAGGGGAAAGTCTTGCCCAGCATTTTAGAGGCATTGTGAGAGAATCTTGAATCTAAAGTTTGTTGCACAACCAAAAAAAAAAAAACCTCCTCTACTGTTTGGGAGCAGCATTATTGTTATTAACTAAAGATGGTTTTGATTATTTGTCAAACACCCGTTGGACTTTTGAAAGCACTGATATCCCCTCTTGATGGATATCGTAGATTCAGAGATTGATTCTTGGGTTCCCTTTGAAGTCGATTCATTTTTTTTCTCCTTTTACTGAATTGATCTATTGAGTGTGCCTGAAGAAGCGTCGTATGGTCTATTCAAACTGCTGCCGATGGATCTATTTTTGCCATGAGAAACCTAACATATGATTGGGCAAACACCCATTGTGGGGATAAGGCAAGTAAGTTTTAGCATCATACTTGACTGCAGGTTAGTATGTATTTTATTTTCTGCAAAATCTGGTTTGGCTCCCTCACCTATTATAGTGTATATCCATCGCATCAATACCACATCCTTGTCACCTGTATCATTTTACAATGTCTATCATATGTTATTTTCACAATCATCTTGTTGTGTGTATTTTCATAACATCACATTAAAAGCCTTCATAATACACTGTCTCCTCATCACCATTTCATTACAGCAGTCCACTGCTACTTGCCAAGGTCTTGTATAATATGTTTGCCATCATTCACCACTTATACACAGCCCCCCACTTCCTTGTTACATACCTTCGGCAGTCACGGTGGCAGGTTGACATTCACTGTGTCCCTACTTCCCGGTAACAACACACCAACACTCACCCCAACAACACCTTGCTGTCATCACCTTCCTACACAATTCCATTTCACATACCTTCCACAACTTCACATCACAACACTCTTTACTGTATGTCCACACATTCCTATGACTTCACAAACACCATGTATGATTGTTGTATCTTACACCCATCTTATTATCTCTGCTGTAAGACATCATTGCCCAGACCTCCCATCATCAGCACATCAGCCCACTTACCTTTTCCACCTGCGCATATTCATAGCATCACATTTCATGCAAACATCATTGTAGCAGCATTTATGCCCTGTTGGCACACACCTCTTTAGGCTCACCTGTCAAAACATACAACATCCATTCTTTGTGTATCATTTCCCTATACTGACATAAGTATATAGCACCACATATTGCTATCACATACATCCTACACCTAAGTATCACCTCACTTGCATGTTACCTTTACCTTTTACACATCCAATATCACCCAACATCTAATACATCATATTTTAGTAGGTACGGTTATAAGCATTTAATACAATTTCTGTAAGCCTATTTGCATCCCATACATCATCTCCATCCCATTCCACCACATCATATAGATTCTTCTTTCTTTTTTATCTTATATTAGATATGCCATATGCATTTTTCCAGTTAGCTCAAAAAATGGCATGGGAGATATGCATTTCCCCATTAGGATAGATATCTTAATATATCTTTGGTTCTGATGTTGTACTTTTTGTTCTCCTCCTATATGCTATATTTGTTTGGATGCTAGCCTTACCTTTTGCAGGGAATGTATGAAAAATGTGATTTCTCTTCTTAGCTTAGAAGTTGTAATCTCAGTTTTGATTTCGAATTGTAATAACTAGACTATAATGAGAAATTTGCATTCCATGCATTAGATCAGGATGTATGAGCATGTAGCTATCATGAATTGTTTGTTTCATATCATTTTCCTTTCTTTCAAGAATTCACGAATGGGGACATGAATGGCACATGAACCATTCTAATAAAAGGTGATTAAATCCTAAGTTGACGATTTGCATCAATGGCCATAGTCAAGGTGTGAACAAAACTTATGGTTTTCATCTTTTATGGAATAATATTGGATCCACACTGGATCTTTTTAAAAAATTATCATATTTTTAAATATTTTCTTCTTTTATCAGAGTTTAACTTAAAATTAACTCAAAATATATATCAATGGCCATAGTCAAGATATATTAAGAGTTAATTTCATTTTAAACTCTATAAAAGCACCAAAATATGTTTTATTCTTCACCTGAATTTAAATCTAGATTATTATATAATGTATTCAATGACCATAGTTAGGAATGTATTATATCTTCAATCTTATTTCAATTCAGTTAAAGAATGAAATACTCTTTTCAAAACTCAATTTCAAATTCTTTTCCATTCATTATTTAGTATAGAATTACAAATGTTTTCAAAATTCTTTTTCAAAATCCAAGTGATTTTGAGATATATTTTCAAATATCTTCTTCACTTTTCAAATCAATTTTCAAATTCTTATAAATCCAAATTCATCTTTCTATTCTCAATTCTATCTTATTTCAAAATTCAAAATTCAATTTCAAAGTCCAATTTGACTTTGAAATTTCAAATTCATTTTTTATATTTGAAATTCAATCTCCAATTTAAATCAAATTTCAAAGTTTAATTCAACTTTGGAATTCCAAGTTCATTTTCAGAATTCAATTTCAAAATCAATTTAAACATTTCAGATCAAATTTCCAAGATCAATTTAACTTTGGAATTTCCAGATTCATCTCCTGAGTTCAAAATTCAGGTCTAAAATCAAATTCATTCTTTATTTTTCAAAATCTCCAAAGTTCTATCCAAAAGATTGAGTCTTGATTTTCAATTCAAAATCAAGGTCTTCAGATTGATTCTGAATCTCAAAAATTTATTTTTTTCTAAGTTTAAAGCCTACTTTTAAATTTAATCTGGGTTTTTAAAATCGAGATCCATGTTCAAAGTCCCATTTGGATTTTCAAAATCCAATTCCACTTTGGATTCAGATTTCCAAATCCAAACCTCCATCTTTTAGGATTCCAGGTTTCGGATCCAACTCCATTTTTTGGATTCATGCTTCAGATCCAATTCCATTTAGGATTTCAGATTTCGGATCCAACTCCATTTTTTGGATTCATGTTTCAGATCCAATTTCATTTAAGATTCCAGATTTTGGATTCAACTCCATTTTGGATTCCAGACTTCGGATCCAATTCCATTTAGGATTCTAGATCCCAGATTCAATTTCATCTTGGATGCCAGATTTTAGATCAAAAATTCACTCCAGATTCCAGATCCAATTCTATTCCAAATTTACAATCCAGTTCCATTTCCAATTCTCCTTTCCAAAGCTAATTTCAAATATATTTCTCAAATCTGAATTCAAATTCAATTCCTATTCTAGGTCTTGAAATCCAAAATTTTCCTTCCAAAATTGATTCTTGAAAATCAATCCAAACTCAAAGTCCATTATGACTTTGAAAATTCATTCTTATTTCAAAATTCTAATTCTAAATTCTTTTTCTCTTCGTCGAAAGGCTTATCTTTCCAAATTCAGATCATTCCGAGACTTGAAATTTCAAGTCTCTTCTTGCAGATCTATTTCAAATTCTAAGTTAGATTCAAAATCTAACCTTTTCAAATCAATTTCAATCCTCTGAATCATTTCTTTACTATATTATCAAAATTATTTCAGAATCACTTGGAAATTTCCAAATTTTTTAAAACTATTTTCTCAAAAGCATACATTTCTGCATTTACATTGCACAAGCATGATTCTTTGTGCATTTATACTTAGAATAAAATTCTTAGATAATATTTTAGCAAAGCAAAAAGGTATAAATTTGATCCTTGGTTCGATTACCCTTGGTAAAGGCACCATGAACGGTCGAACCTTGTACCGATGAGCTAATCCCGCCTCTCCATTTTTCTCACAAATTTTCAAAACAGAGGCGAGTGATTTTCAAAATATTTCTTTGGTCAAATGAGACCTTGCAAAAGAGTTTTTTTCTCTTATTCCTTTTCTTTTCTCTCTTTTTTTTTTATCTTTTATTTCCCTTCAAAAGGGAATAGAGGCTAGAAAGGTAAAGAGAAGGAAGAGGAGAACCGAGAAGAAAATTTTTGCGTGATCACAGGAGTTGGCGACCGTGATGGGACTCATCTTCATTCGGTCAATTTTTTTGCCTTTTTGCTTTACTTTGATATTATCTAAGTCTTTATTCTACAAATGTTAGCTTCATTTCCATGCAAACCTTAGGAGCCTATACTTTATTCTAGCTGACATAATGCATATAAGATTTAAGTATGGTTTGGTAGGACCATATTGAGGAGATTATTCCATGTTCACTTAGGCTTAGGTCTGAAATACAACTCTCCTCAATTCTAGGGATTAAATGCAAACAATGTATGCAAGTGTATGCTTCTCTTTATTTTAATTCTATCTCTTTTAGGACTTGCATTAGAGACATCTGGTTTTTATTTGCATGTTGAACATATTTTTGAAAACATCCCTACCTATATTGTCTCAGTCTTCACGTAGCTGGGTTGTCTCACTGAACCATAGTTCGGGAGAGAGCCTCACAACTAGACCACTTATTTGGGTTAGTGCCCCTCTACCACGTACCTAAGGGCCATAGTCCGAGGTATATCGGTAGGTGCTCAAGGATGTTGGGAAGCTATTACCTTAGAACCGAAGAAATATTTTTATGCCACGTACTTCAAGCTTCGGCTTGAGTATATCAGCGTACCTTGATCGGAATCAGATGATCTGAACCATAGAGTTAGGATTAAGGTCCTACAAGCCATTTCAAAATATTGCATTTAGAGTCAGCCTTTAGGGAGTGTTGTTTGCACATCCTTGTTTGTGCAGCTGTGATTATGTGATGTTTTCTTATATTTCTCCTATGTATATCAAACCTTTTCCAAACCCTGGGTATATTATTAAAAAATTTCCTCTCATTTTCAGAAACCCAGGTGTATATTTTTCCTCTACCTACATTTTTTTCTCTTTTATGCCAACATTTTCTTTAAAAACCCTGGAAATCCCTTTTCTAAATTCCCTTGATCTTTCAAAATTACCAGGATTTGTGTCTATTCTCTATTATTCAAGAGTCTATCCATAAGTCCTGCATTCTATCTGATTCTCCTCATTCTTTTTACCCCAGTATTATTCTAATGGCGTCCAATTCCCTCGATGTTGTCTTTCCTAGAGATCATATCTTCTATCAGATAAGGGATGGATCCCCAGATCATTAGGTTATTCAGACTTGTCCCTTCTTCCCTCAATGGTATTATTCTTGGTTCGTCACCTTCTCGCGTATGTTCCCAAACCACTTGGATGACTGTAGATTGGAGATGGCATCAACAGTAGGCAAGCGAACCATCAACGGAAGTCTGATTCAGGCTATGGCAGAACAGTGGAATCCATGTACTTGCACATTTTGGTTTTCATGAGGAGAAATGACTCTACTGATGGACGAATTCAATGACATTATGGGATTGTCAGAACCAGCTGGTCAGCCAGATGATCCTGTCGAACAACAGTTCCTGATCAATGTCAAGGGGGTAGATGTTCAAGAAGCATTAGCCAGAGCAACAGGGACCAGATCTTGGCCTCTCACTGAGATCAACGGAAGTCAGTTCATTGACCTGTTTGGACTCTATCGCAAGTACGGAGCTTACAAGGAGGTTGACACCTTGTCCCGAGCAGCAAAAGACAGAATCCAGCATGCCATGATCCTGTGCACAATGGGATTAGCATTCTTTCAGGACGGTCAGAATTTTGTCGATGTCAGAATTGTTCAGCTCTTTCAAAGATCGGGAAGCAAGCAAACCCGACATCTGTCAGTTTCTATGGCAGCTTTAGCCTTTCTCTACCGAGGCTTAGCTCGCTTCGCCCTTGGAGAGACTATTCTGGTGGAAGGATGCATGTATGCCTTGCAGTCTTGGTTCCTACGACAAGTGCCATCAAAGGCCAGTTCTTTTAGGTTCAACAGTAAGAAGCCGAAGTCTACCATTCAGTGTCAAGCTTTGATAGAGGGTCTGCATCAGGAGGAGATCATTTGGGATTACCTTGACAAGAGAGAATCAGTTCCTCGCTACACTTATGCTCGTAGCAAGCGCTACATATTGCTGAGCCCCTTCTTCTGTGTCGATTATCAGTCAGAAAGATGTCTCAGATAGTTTTCGCAACGACAGGTTTGCGCCAACATTCGCTTTTTGACCGACAACATGCCAGAATTCGATCTGCAGTCGGATCAGTGGTCTGGGGCATACCATGTAACCAAATACACTTGGGATTCCTTCATTTCTCTGTCTGTATTTCTCTGACCCAATGTATCTACTGAATATCAAGAGTGGTGGCAAACTGTCTGCCCACCTTCTCTTTGGCTTTTGAATTTATCATCAATAAAGTTCAACTTTTGTTTTATTGAAAAGCTTTTTGGGCCAAATTTTCATTCTTTTTACTTGTTTTATAGCGTAAATGGTCACAAATTCTTGTGACGACCTCATCCCTGGTAATGGGAAATTCCTTCTATTCTTCTTCAAACGTCTTTTATCATGGTTGACGACCTCGCCTAGGTAACAAGGCACATTTTTTGTTGTCATGAGAATGATGACGCAATTGTCACAAATCATATGACGAACCAATCCCTGGTAATGGGATAATCCTTTTAATTGTCTACCAAGTCCTCAATTCCTTTCTCAAAATGTTGTTTTGAAAAAGTTTCCTCCTCGCACTAACCATTCCCCTTATTCTGCAGAAAGCATTGGCATTATCAGAATGGTTCAGACAAGAACCGGAAAAGAAACAACTCCTCAGCACAGTGACAGTGAGATCGAAGCAATGGACTCTCTCAAGTCAGTCAGAGGATAGAGTCAGTGCAAGGGAGACGATATTGATCCTGCCATGTATAGTCTGTTTCAGAAGATGAAGGCAAGGATGATGTCCGAGCAAGCTGAGGCTAGTCTGAAAAAGACTATTCCTAAGAGGAAACTGAAGAAGAAGACTGTGAAAAAGCAGATCAAAATCGTCAGAAAGAAGGTCCAGCCGGACACTACTTCTGAGGATACATAATCAGCAGAAGAAGAGTCAGAAGAAGAAGAACAGTTTGTCTTCAATCAGAATCCTCCACAGCAGCTTGTAAGGATAGCCAAAGAGCCTGAATATGTGAACAAACCCAAGTATGGGATCCCAGCTGAGGATCTGATGCACGAGCAATTGAGGAAAATGACTTGAGCAATCAAAGACATCCAGGCCAAGAGCAAAGGCAAGCAAACCTATTCAGGCAAAGATTTCTATAATGGCCTAGACGAGGATGATGATCTGAAAAATATTCCTCGCAAATTCCTCAAATTTGATGGAACAGGCAATCTAAAAGCCCATCTGGCCACCTTCTATGTGAAATGCAGCCATTTCAGAAAAGATAATAGAGCTTTGTTCATTTGCTTCTCCCGTAGTCTGGAAGGAGTAGCATCCAGGTGGTATGCAGACCACATCAACCCTATCGAACTACGAGAGTTCGATAAAGTCGAGAACCTGTTCATCGACCCACTCTCAACCATCTGTACAATTTGAAGCAGAATGAGAATAAAAGAGCTGCAGAATTCATCTACAGGTGGAGAAGCACCTGCAACACAATGAAGGTTCCCATCCTAGAGGAGCATGCTCTTCAAATCATCTTAAATAACTTTTTCTAGCCTCTGCAGAATCTCATATCCACGTCTCCTGCGAAATCATTCATTAAGTTGACCGAGAGAGCCAAATGGCTTGAAACAGGGCTGGACAATGGCCTTTATGAAGGTTACCCCTTTGTTCACGGTAACCCTGAGCAGAAAAAGAAGGCACATGTTGCTTATTCTACAGATTTTTCGGGCAATAGCAACAACTCTGGCAGCAAGAAAAACAAGAAGAACCACAACAAGAACTCAGGAAACTCTGCCACAACCTGAAGCGAAGCAGCAATTAAAACCAAAGCACGATGGCCGGAATTATGACAGAGAATTCACAGCTCTAGAGCAATCCCGGGAAGATGTCCTGGAACACATGCTGTCAAAAGGGATGGTCAAACTCCCTAAGGTGGTTGATCCACCCGCGGTTATGGGTAAATGGACAGAAAAGTTCTGCAAATTTCATCGGACTGTGGGACACGACACAGAGCATTGTTTTGTCCTCAAGAATATCATCCATGACTATATCAACAAAAATCTGTTGATCAATGACGAAGAGCAGCCTGAGATCTTGTCCAAGCCTTTCCCCAAGCATTCAACTTCAGTTATCTCAGAAGAAACAACTTTTCTTCAAAACAGTATTCAGCCATGTTCCAGCCAGGACATCCAGAATCAACATCAGATCCTAGTTCTACATCAGGCACAGTCTTCCACCAAGAGGGTGAATATCACTTCAATTCTCAGCAAACAGGTCAGTAAGCCAGCGAAGGTGACAACAAAGGCCACCAAGCAGATTCCTAGGATTCCAAGACACTTCATCAAGTCAACTTCAAAGAAGGGTGAAATGTCGGAATCAGTTCAGAAGCCTATCACGGCATTGTCGAACATCTCCATCCTGGATTTGACCCATGCTTCTCCTGAACATCAGCAAGTGCTAGATGATCTGCTACGGAAGATCAAGGTCAAGCCAAGCATAACCTCGCAGGATATGGCGCAGATCGTTAACCAAGCCATGACAAATGCACCAATAACATTTTCAGATGAGGACTTGCCAAAGCCTTATACATTCCACAACAACGCTTTCTACATAGTGGTGAGAACCAGGGGCATGACAGTCCCTCATGTGCTCATTGATGGAGGCAGTAGCCTCAATATCTGTCCAGAGCTGACAGCCAAGGCCTTGGGCGTGAAAGAAGAGGAATATACCCCAGATCTGATAATGATCTACGGTTTTGACAATCATGGGCAGACTGCCAAGGGAAAAGTCTTCCTCGAGATTTTCATCAACTATTCGGTGCATATTGTGTTGTTCCACGTGGTGAATGTGCCACCCATATATAATCTTCTTTTGGGTCGCACTTGGATTTACAATGCCAATGTTGTTCCTTCTACCCTTCACCAATGCATCAAGTGGTCAAAGGGAGGCATGATTACCACCGTTTTGGGAAAGGACCCAGAAGAAAGACTCCCGGTTCTACTTTTACTGCAGACATCCCGAGCATCCGGGAGATTGATGAGATTGATCTTAGTGAAAGTCTAGACATGCTGAAACTGAAAGAAGTCCAGCCAGCCATCAGAAAACATCACAGTAGTGATTCAGTGGCAGGGACCTCAATTCTTCAAACTGGGAGGACGCTTCAATTGCGCTTCTCTCAAAGATCATCCTTTGTTCCATCAATTTTCAAAAAGCCAAGAAGGGATTCAATCTTCTGATGACGCATGGCTATCAGCCCTTTAGAGGTCTCAGAAAGAATGAGGACGACATTTTAGAGCCGATCATTCCCGCCCAACATGTTACTGGTGCAGGTTTGGGTTTCACGGGTCAGTCATTCAGCAGAAGAACCACCTTCATCAAAGGGGCAGAATGAAGACAATGCCTTTGTTTTCTGTTTTCTATTTTCTGTTTTCTTTTTCTTATTTTCTCATCTTCTTGTAGGGACAACTCACTCCCAGTTTTTTTTTTCTCCTATCAAATCATTTGTAAATACCAAGTTGCTCAATTAATGAAATTTTGATCTTTTCTCTTCACATCTTGGTGTATATCGTTCTCTCTTTATATTTTTATCTATATCACCATTCTTTTTTTCTGTGCAAAAGGCTACTTTGAATTTCTCGCTTTTTCTCAAAACCCTTCTTTGCGCCTTTCAGGATTGTCAAAATCATGGCTCCTAAATTTCTTAAAAGGCTCGTTATCAATCCCAATGTTTCTCAAGATAACTCCAAACCAGCCAGAATCTGCAAGGCAAGGGAAGCGGTAGGGGTCAGCAAGAGGGCATAACAAATTGAAGAATTAGCAGAATTTGATTCAGCGATTCAAGAGTTGCCAGAATTTGCCAGTATTCAGAAGCAGGATGAGACATCACCGTTGGTTCAGGATCCGACAGAGGATGTCAATATTGGTTCAGCAGATGATCCAAAAATTCTCAAGATTGGCTCTAGATTAAGTTTATATGAGAAGGAAAGGCTCATCCATTTTCTCAAGCAACATCAAGAAGTCTTCGCTTGGACTTATGAGGATATGCCAGGTTTGGATCCCAAGCTGGTCGAGCATCATCTTGTGCTAAAGCTAGATTTCAAGCCAGTCAAGCAAAAATTAAGGAAAACATATCCCCGAGTAGCACCGCAAGTTAAAGAAGGACTTGGGGAGTTGTTAAAGGCAGGATTTATCTAGACCATTGATTATTCAGACTGGTTGGCGAACATCATATCAGTTTCCAAAAAGAATGGCAAGGTCCGAATTTGCATTGATTTCAGGGATCTCAACAAGGTCACCCCAAAAGATGATTATCCACTCCCCAATATCGATCTTTTGATCGACAGCACGACGGGTCACGCCATGTTTTCCTTTATGGATGGATACTCAGGCTATAACCAAATCAAATTGGTCGCTCGTGACCAATCAAAAACTTCTTTTACCACGCCTTGGGGTACGTTTTGTGATGTCTTCTTTTAAATCGTTGTAATTTTGAAAAGATTTTTAAATGAAAAACATGTGAAAACCAGACATCAAATAATAAAAACCGGTTCTCACTAGTGGATGAGACCGGGTCGAACTCAGGGAACGGGAATATTTAGTATTCAAGTACACAAATCTAAACTATTCTTTATTGCTGAATTATTGAAATATAAAATGTTCAGAAAAGTAAAAACAACTAACTATTACAACAAATGAATACCCTTCGCAGAGGGCGTAAAGTGCAATATTTACAAACCCAATTAAAATTCCTAATTCTAAAAATAAAAGCAAAAAGAAGCTTTATTCTTCGTACTTCGTGTCACGTAATCGCTTCCACTCCAGTCTGTGCTATCCTGCACAATTCAAATGAACACGAGCAGTACCAGAGATAGAAGTAGAATTATACTAAAAAAAAAAATACTAATTACATGCTAGAAATATGAAAGAAATCTAACTAACTGATTACAAGCACTTAACTAACAGTTTACTTAACAAAAATAGGAAAATGAAGGAAAAATTAAAAACAGGAAATCAAAGTAAATGAAATCAAAATAAATACCGGAACTAATGAATGACAGAACAAAATATGCAGACTACGAAGAGAAGTAACAAATAGAAATGCAGTTATCAGAAACAAAAAAAAAAAAATGTAATGAATGAAAAACAAGAATTCAAATTAAATGAGACATCAAACAGAAATTCAGAAAAAAAAATAAACAGAAAAACATGATGAAAACAGTAAAAACTATATTCTTAGATAACTATGAAAACATTATGAAAACATTATGAAAATAGTAAAACTCAACATTATGAAAACATTAAAACATTATGAAAACATTATGAAAACAGTAAAAACAGGAAACTACACTAAATCATTATGAAAACAGAAAAACATTATAAAAACAGAATTACAAATGCAGGAATCGATTAACAACTAATGTACGAATTACAGATTAAGAACAAGATATGAATCAAAAACAAATTTAACTACAAATGAAATACAAAATAGAAGATCAGATGATGAAAAAAAACATAAACTGAAACAACATCCATCGATTTCTTTTTTTTCTTTTTGTTTTTTTGTTTTTTTTTTCTTTTCTACAGAACTAACACAGCACAAGAATCAATTAAAAGAAGAGGAGGAAGAAGAAGAAGAAGAAATTGAAAGAAGAAGAGGAAGAATCAGAACTTACCGTGATGAAGAAGAAGCTGAAGAAGATGTGGCGGCCTCCACCACGCTGTCGCCGGAATAAGGAGCTTCCACCACTGCCGCCGGCTGGAGTGTAGATAGAGAAAGAGGAAGAAGGAGAAGTTAGGGAAAAGGATAGCCACCGGAAATGATGGAGGAAGGAGAGAAGAGAGGGAATAGAGGAAAAGAGGGGAAAGAGGGGCTTCAGGCGTGAATGGGAAGAGGCGCCCTTCTTTCTCTGTTTTTGGGGTTTTTAAAAACAACAAACCGGCTGGAACCGGTTTGAAACAAATGCAAACCGGTTCAAGCCGGTTTGGTTATTATTTTTTTTTATTTTTCTTTTAGAAATACAAACTGGTTCAACTGGTTTGTGTTATTATATTTTTTTTTTCAATTTTCCAAAAATTACAAACCATGTAATGATTTGTTTTTATTATTTTATATAAAAAATAAAGAAAACCTATTAATCGTTTTATTTCAAAAACAAAACTATTTATTTATAAAGAAAATCAAAAACTAATCTAACTATATATATTTTTTTTCTTTTCTAAAAAAAAAACAAACATTTAAAATGATTTAAAAAAAACTATTTTCTCTATTGTTTATTTTTTTTTATTTAATTGAAAACTAAAACTAAACTACTATGAATAGAACAAAAACTAAAATATATATAAAAATGTAAAATAAAACTATTTTTCATACATTTTCTATTTTTAAATCATTTTAGCACATTTACTCGAAAACTAGCATAAAATTGGGTTTTTGAAACATTATTTTATAAAATCATGCATATTTAAATGTTAATTAACCCTGATTTATATGCATGATCAAATACCCCCATGCTTATGTTTTGCTAGTCCTCGAGCAAACTAGAAAAATGCATGAAATCAAACTATCACCTAACTCACTTTCGTAGGAATCACGGTTGCATTTAGCTCATGCAACAAGCCCTTTCAACCCCTGGGTTACCCTAGTGGACGAGTAAGGTCTCGTGAGGGTTTGCAGTGATGCTACCCACAAACATCTCTGTCATGTATGCAAAATATTACACATCCTCACAAGCAGTAGGTAATCAAAGACTTTATTTTCGCAAATATTTCCTGTTATCTCAAAATCAAAACATAATTAGAGTCTTTTATATACCACCACAGAAAAAGAATTTCTTTCACTTTTCTAAATATCACAATTATTTATGTTTTATTCTTAGAAAATCCAATAAAAACATATTATTATTTACTTATCCTCACTCATATGTTTTCTACACAGGTTTTCTCAATCACACTTCTAAGCACTGAACTTTTCTTTCTTTTTCAGCTCTTTTCTCAATTTTTTCATTTTTTTTTCACGCTTTTTCTTTTTGCGCATTCATTCTTCTCTTATAGCTTGCGTGTGGTCTGCTTTTATGCCTTGTGCAATGTTAATATCTTCTATACTTTTTCAATACATACGAAAAGATATCAACTAAGACATAAAAGTGACTTCCTTCATTCACCTTTATAACGTGAGAGTCAAACATTTCAACTTGTATATGTTCTCAGTTACTTAGGATCACGAAGTTTTCCACTCTCCTTTTCGAAAATGGAATTAAAAGTTTCAACTTACATCTAAGTTCCATCTACTAAGGATTGTGGAATTATCCAAACAACCTAACGCATGCTTTTTCTCACTTTTTGAGCTCATTTTTTTATGCTTTTGTTCATTTGCTTAGTTTTTCAAAAATAAAACTGTGCATATTCATATTTATGATTCAAAATAAACTCTAACATGTATCTATCATCATTTCCTCAAAATCCGCATAAACAACCATAATTTTTAGATCTATGTCAGAAAAAATTTTCGTGGGGCTTAAAAATCCTCTAAAAACATTAGATTTAAAATAACATTCATATAAGTTCAAACTCTTTCTTTAAAAATCTACTTTTTATGAGAGATGTGTAAACATGTGCAAGAACTTAAACAGAAATATCAAGGTGTGCACTCTACACCCTCCCCCATGCTTGAATGACACTGTCCCAGTGGCACTCCCCCATGCTTATATGAAACTAAGTGAATGCACATGAGAGGAAATAAATGAGGGAAAAGAGTAGAATAACCTGACATGAATTAAAAATACACGTTCTATGAATGTAATGAATGTAATGAATGTAATGAATGCAATGTATACATGACAAAACACAAAACTCATGAATGAAACAAAAAGAACATGAAAAACTCATGAAAAAGTAAAAAAACAAAATAAAATCTATAAATTCTAAGCAAATCTAATAATATACAAGATATGGGTTGCCTCCCATAAAGCGCTAAGTTGCACGTCCCCAGCCAGACGGATCCCTAGAAAAATCCTTCATCGTCCATGAGATCAATGGACATGAAGTCAGACTCAACCGGGCTCTATGAAGAAAAGAGTGTCATCTGTGACACTACGCACTGTGTTTCCATCTCGTCTACCTCTAACTGCAGGATCATAACTCTCTCGATGTGAAGAACAGAGATTAGTCTCATCTGAGAGACTGGTCAAGAATCGAGAGTCTAGGACCGACCGAGTATCAATGAATGCTACTTCAGACAAGTGGTGAATATGATCAGGCTTGACTTGGTCAAGCACCTTCTGCATCTGCACCTCTTGCTTACTCAAAATAATTGGTGATCCTAAAGGCTGAAAAAATGGGGCTTTATATGATGAAAATGTATGTTGTGAGTAAAGCCCCTTCTGTTGAGGTATCATAGAGATCAACTCGTCACTAGAAATGATTTGAGGTTCATGAGTCGATTCCTGAGTGGGGTGACACGTCTTCCCATACTGAAGGGATGTAACAGATTCGACTTGCTTATGATGTGAATCAGTGGGTTGCAAGTCAAATGACATGGAATCCTCTCCCTTTGAGACAACAGACTGACTATGAAGGTTCCTCTGGCTTTGCCTAGTGAAAGTCTCAACCAACTGTCCCATTTGAGTCTCTAGCTTGGCTATTGACTGCGTATGGGAGCTCAAAACTTGTAATATCCTATCTTGTAAGGATTGACTAAATGAAGGCTCATGAGGATGGGGTTGAGTATAAGCATGTTGGGATGGGGGATGAACCTGTGGAAAAATGGGATGCGAGTAACCTTGTGAAGAGTTACTGGGTCTATACTGTGTCTGGGAGGGCTGATGGGATAGGGGAATGGATTGGTTTTGCCAACCTGGGTTATATGAGGATGTAAATGAATCGGGCATGGGTTTAGCGAAACCTTGGGCAGCATTCACCTGCTCCTGAACGAATTCAGGATATAATGGTGCTGCCGGACAATCTGAAACACAGTGTGCAGGGCTAGCACATAGCTCGCACACTCTTTCTACTGGATTTCTCGAGGAATTGGCTAGGAATTGATCTAACTTCCTAGTTAACTGGTCAACCTTGGTACGCAATTCTAACTCGGACCTAACTTCGGAAATCCCAACTTTCCTAGGACCACTAGACACAGGTGTAGTCCTATCGAGCCGTGAAGACAAAGTATGATGCATCGTGTTTTCACTCAAAGTCTCGAATAGAGACCATGCCTCGTCCTCACTCTTGAGCATAAAAGTGCCCCCACAAGACGAATCAACCATTTGACGATGCTTTTCAGTAAGCCCGTCATAAAAATACTGCACCAACTGCCAACGAGGCACCTGGTGATAGGGACACTTGCGGAGAAGATCTTTTAATCTCTCCCAAGACTCGTGAAATTGTTCTCCCTCAATTTGAGAAAAACTGGTTATAGCTTTACGAAACTGATTCGTTTTACCAATTGGGAAGTATTTTTTTAAAAATTCTCTTTGCATTCCTTCCCAAGTAGTAATACGAACCGTCTTAAGAGATTTTAACCAGTGCTTGGCTTTATCTTTGAGAGAGAACGGAAACAAGGTTAACCGCATAGCATCTTCTCCAAAATTATTGATTCGCACAGTCGAGCAAATCTCAAGGAATTCGTCGAGATGACGATATGGGTCCTCATTGCTAAGGCCATAAAACGAAGGTAACATTTGAATCACACTGGCCTTAATCTCAAAATGGCTCGCTCTTACATCAGGTCTCATGATGTAGGAGGCGGGAGTATACGTATTTGGCATGAAGTACTCCCTCAAAGGATGGATCAAATGATGATCGTCAGCCATTGCGTACACCTTAGAGTAGACCGGTGTAGCACACGTCCTAACTTTGGGTTTTCTACCTAACTAACGCACTAAGCGGCCAAACCACGCAAACCACAAAGCGAGTAAACTAAAAACAACAAAAACTAAACAAACACCACGCAGTTACACATAACAGAGATTATGCATGAGAAATATAAAATCTATGTGTACGGTACCAATCGTACACAGTTACCTCTAAGGGGATCCTAATAGGTGGGCTGTGCAAAAAAGTAAGCTCGTCTCTAAGATATGCACATACGTGGTACTAAACCTAAATGCACACACAAACACTAGGCAATAAAGTGAATACTATAATTATGCCGTTCCCCGGCAACGGCGCCAAAAATTTGATGTCTTCTTTTAAATCGTTGTAATTTTGAAAAGATTTTTAAATGAAAAACATGTGAAAACCAGACATCAAATAATAAAAACCGGTTCTCACTAGTGGATGAGACCGGGTCGAACTCAGGGAACGGGAATATTTAGTATTCAAGTACACAAATCTAAACTATTCTTTATTGCCGAATTATTGAAATGTAAAATGTTCAGAAAAGTAAAAACAACTAACTATTACAACAAATGAATACCCTTCGCAGAGGGCGTAAAGTGCAATATTTACAAACCCAATTAAAATTCCTAATTCTAAAAATAAAAGCAAAAAGAAGCTTTATTCTTCGTACTTCGTGTCACGTAATCGCTTCCGCTCCAGTCTGTGCTATCCTGCACAATTCAAATGAACACGAGCAGTACCAGAGATAGAAGTAGAATTATACTAAAAAAAATACTAATTACATGCTAGAAATATGAAAGAAATCTAACTAACTAATTACAAGCACTTAACTAACAGTTTACTTAACAAAAATAGGAAAATGAAGGAAAAATTAAAAACAGGAAATCAAAGTAAATGAAATCAAAATAAAAACCGGAACTAATGAATGACAGAACAAAATATGCAGACTACGAAGAGAAGTAACAAATAGAAATGCAGTTATCAGAAACAAAAAAAAAATGTAATGAATGAAAAACAAGAATTCAAATTAAATGAGACATCAAACAGAAATTCAGAAAAAAAAATAAACAGAAAAACATGATGAAAACAGTAAAAACTATATTCTTAGATAACTATGAAAACATTATGAAAACATTATGAAAATAGTAAAACTCAACATTATGAAAACATTAAAACATTATGAAAACATTATGAAAACAGTAAAAACAGGAAACTACACTAAATCATTATGAAAACAGAAAAACATTATAAAAACAAAATTACAAATGCAGGAATCGATTAACAACTAATGTACGAATTACAGATTAAGAACAAGATATGAATCAAAAACAAATTTAACTACAAATGAAATACAAAATAGAAGATCGGATGATGAAAAAAAACATAAACTGAAACAACATCCATCGATTTCTTTTTTTTCTTTTTGTTTTTTCGCTTTTTTTTTTTTCTTTTCTACAGAACTAACACAGCACAAGAATCAATTAAAAGAAGAGGAAGAAGAAGAAAAAGAAGAAGAAGAAGAAGAAGAAGAAATTGAAAGAAGAAGAGGAAGAATCAGAACTTACCGTGATGAAGAAGAAGCTGAAGAAGAGGTGGCGGCCTCCACCACGCTGTCGCCGGAATGAGGAGCTTCCACCACTGCTGCCGGCTGGAGTGTAGATAGAGAAAGAGGAAGAAGGCGAAGTTAGGGAAAAGGATAGCCACCGGCAATGGTGGAGGAAGGAGAGAAGAGAGGGAAAGAGGGGCTTCAGGCGTGAATGGGAAGAGGCGCCCTTCTTTCTCTGTTTTTGGGGTTTTTAAAAACAACAAACCGGCTGGAACCGGTTTGAAACAAATGCAAACCGGTTCAAGCCGGTTTGGTTATTATTTTTTTTTAATTTTCTTTTAGAAATACAAACTGGTTCAACTGGTTTGTGTTATTATATTTTTTTTTTCAATTTTCCAAAAATTACAAACCATGTAATGATTTGTTTTTATTATTTTATATAAAAAATAAAGAAAACCTATTAATCGTTTTATTTCAAAAACAAAACTATTTATTTATGAAAAAAATCAAAAACTAATCTAACTATATATTTTTTTTCTTTTCTAAAAAAAAAATAAACATTTAAAATGATTTAAAAAAAAACTATTTTCTCTATTGTTTATTTATTTTTATTTAATTGAAAACTAAAACTAAACTACTATGAATAGAACAAAAACTAAAATATGTATAAAAATGTAAAATAAAACTATTTTTCATACATTTTCTTTTTTTAAATCATTTTAGCACATTTACTCGAAAACTAGCATAAAATTGGGTTTTTGAAACATTATTTTATAAAATCATGCATATTTAAATGTTAATTAACTCTGATTTATATGCATGATCATTTTGCTATACGGTCATGCCGTTTGGGCTCAAGAACACGGAGGCAACCTATCAGAGAGCAATGGTGATCATTTTTCATGACCAAATGCATAAAAACATGGATGCCTATGTGGATGACATCCTAGTCAAATCCAAATAAGGAGAGGATCATCTTGATGCTCTCGACCAAGTATTTGAAAGACTCATTCTGTACAAACTGAGACTCAACCCGCAGAAGTGTGTCTTCGAAGTGGAGTTAGGCAAACTGCTTGGCTTTATGATCAGCAAGAAAGGAATAGAGGTGGATCCAGCTAAGGCAAAAGTGATCATTGATATGTCGCCTCCAACCAATCTTAGAGAGCTGAGGAGCCTTCAAGGGCGCATTCAGTCGATTTGCCACTTCATCTCTAATTTGGCCATGAGATGCGAGCCCTTCAATCACTTGTTGAGAAAAGAAGTGAAATTTGAATGAAGATCAGAATGTCAGTTTTCATTCGAGCGCATTAAGCAATATCTTCTCAATCCACCCGTTCTAAAGCCACCATAATTGGGAAAGTCACTTCTCTTGTATATTTTCATCAACCAGAATGCTTGTGGTGGATTTCTTGCACAGTATGAGGAAGGTAGCCGGATAGATCATGCCACCTACTACGTAAGCAAGACTTTCATCAATTATGAGAAGAGATATTCTTAGATGGAAAAAACATGTCTAACCTTAGTGTGGATGTGTCAGAAGCTGAGACATTATCTGTTGGCCTCAGAAATCAAAATTTTGTCAAGGCTCAATCCCCTCAAGTACATCCTTGAGCAGCCTTTTCTTACTGGACGGATGGCGAAATGGCAAGTCCTCCTGATGCAATACGACTTAGAGTATGTGTCTTAAGGTCGGTCAAGGGTTAGTCTATCGCAGATCAGTTGGCAGATTTCCAGCTGACAGAAGAGATCAAGGCGGAAGATGATTTTTCTGATGATCGCATCTGCAATGTTCAGGAGTCCCTAGTTTGGATCATTTTCTTTGATGGAGCCAAGAATATGTATGGCATAGGGATTGGGATCTTGTTGATCACTCCTGAAAAGGAGATGATCCCTTATTCTTTCAAACTCATCTTTTAATGTACTCATAACATGGCCGAGTATGAAGCTCTAATACAAGGCCTCAAGATTTTACAAGATTTCAACGTCAAGAGAGTACATGCCTTCGGTGACTCCTTGCTTGTTGTTAGTCAAGTCAATGCTAAATGGAAAGTCAAAGATTCCAAATTGATTCCCTATCAGAAGATTGCCTTAGCTCTCATAGGCAACTTCGAAGAATTTCAGCTCAATCATGTCAAGAGGGAATACAACCATATAGCAGATGGTCTAGCCTGCCTGAGTTCCATTTTGTGTTTCAAAGACAGTGAATCTTGTTGTTCCTTTGAGATTGGCAGACTTGATCAACCTGCCTTTATTCCAGCTGAGCAAGTGAACCAAGCCACTCAAAAAGAGAAGCCTTGGTACTAGGACATCAAAGACTTTATCGAAACTGGTGAATTCCTGCCGGAGATGTCAAGAAAGGAGCAACGTGTGATCCAACGCATGTCAGCCCGCTATTTCAGCCTTCTCTATCATCGTGGGTTCAGTTTTGAGTACGCTAAATGCTTAGATAAAGATGAAGCCATGGAAGTGGTCCAAGAGGCACACGAGGGAATTTGTGGTGGTCATGTTGGCTATCAAACACTCATCAAACAGATCATTCAGGCAGGGTATTATTGGAAAACCATGCAGCAGGATTGCCATCTATTTGTGAGGAAGTGCGTCAAATGGCAGATGCATGCACCTTCTATTCATACGTCAGCCGCATACTTGCAGTTTGTAGTTTCTCCTTGGCCTTTCTCAATGTGGACCTTCGATGTGGTGAGCTCAATCACTCCTTTTGCATCTAATGACCACAAATATTTTCTCGCAGCTACAAAATACTTCACCAAATGGGTCAAAGTCGTAACTCTGCGAACAGTGGAAGGCCGACATGTGGTTTCTTTCATTCATAAGAATCTTCTTTGCCGTTTCGGCATACCACATAATATTGTGTCAGATAATGGCAGTCATTTCAAGAATGAGAGGATGAAGACCTTTTGTTCGAAGTTTGGGATTCATTATCACTTCTCAACTCCGTATTATCTTCAAGGGAATGGTCAGGCAGAGGCCACCAACAAGATTTTGATCCGCATTCTGGAAATAACAGTGGAAACAGGCCGTGATTGGCGCGAGAAGATGCATGATGCGCTTTGGGCATACCGAACCACCATTCGGACTCCGACCAATGCTACTCCTTCAGAGCTTGTCTATGGGACCGATGTAGTATTATCTCTCCATGTTCAGAAGCCTGCATTTAAATTTGCGTCGCTCATTAAACTCCCGCTTGATCAGTATCAGCAACAAAGATTGGTACAACTTGATCTTTTAGACGAGAAAAGACTAAAGGCAGCAGAACACGCTCAAGCTTATCATCAGATGATAGCTCGGCACTACGCCAAGTCCGTCATTGAGAAAAAATTCTGGGTTAAGGATTTGGTGCTCCGATCGGCAGCTCGTCTCAAGCATCGGCCACGGGGCATGTAGTCACCCAATTGGGAAGTCCCTTATGTGGTTAAGGAAGCATTGCCTCACAATTCATATTGTCTGATCAACGCAGATGGGGTAGAACTGCCAGATCCAATCAATGCTCTACACTTAAAGAGATTTTATACTTAAAATGTTCATTCCAGTCTTTTGTACTCTTCAAAGAGCCTTTTCAAAAACAATGATCTTTTGTCGATTATTTCTTCTCCATAATATTGGTGCATTTTATTTTATGTACATCTATCTTCTCTTCAATATATGCAGGCAGGATCAGACAAACTCTTTGCTTTAATTTTGTCAAATTCTTGTTAAATCTTTGATCAATCTTTATTTTATCAATTTTATTCAATTTTATCAAATTTTATCAATTTTTCATCAATTTTTATCAATCTTTATTCCCGTAACCCTTTCAGGTTAAGGGATAAACTTGATGTCTCTTTTCAATGAGGTACTCCTTTGTTCTTTTTCCCTTTCAAGTTAAGGGATAAACCTGAACCTCATCTCGCAAGGTCCTTTTCCTTTCAAGATAAGGGATAGCCCTGAAGTCTTCCATCATCGATTTTTCCTCAAATTTCTACCAAATCCTTATAAATCTTTTTCAATTTTTACTACCAATTTTATCAATTTTATTGATTCTTTCCCTTTTATTAATTCTTTTTATCCTTTATCAATCTCTATCAATTTTGTCAATTTTGTCGAATTTCTATTCAGAATAAGGGATAATCCTGAAACCATTATAAATAAAATTCAAATCTTAGGCCATCTTGGGTCGAGGATCTTGAATAAATTTCTCATCTCCTTCATGATCGTCGGAATCTATTCATACCTTTTGTCAATCCTTCCGGAATCCGACTCCCGGGTTGGAATTATTTTCTCCCCATCTGAATTTCGACTCAGGTTTTTGTTTATCATTTTATTTTTACTTTAAAGATTCAGGTTTCAACTCGGGTTTTTCCTTTTTATCTTTCATTTGAAGTTTCGGGTTTCGACTCAGACTTCCTATTAGATTCAACGCTCATGTTGGAACAATCATTCCTTTGAAGATTCGAGTTTTTAAACTCGGTTTTTCATTTTATCTTTATTTTCAAGATCCGGGATCCGATTCAGATTTTTCCTTTTATATTTTCGTTTGAAGTTCCGGGTTCCAACTCGAACTTCCTATTGGATTCAACGCTCGTGTTGGAACCAGTCGTTCCTTTGAAGATTCAAGTTTTTAAACTCGGGTTTTCCATTTTATCTTTGTTTTCAAAGTCCGGGTTCCGACTCAAGTTTTTCCTTTTTATATTCTGTTTGAAGTTTCGAGTTCCGACTCAGACTTCCTATTGAGTTCTACGCTCATGTTGGAACCAATCGTTCCTTTGAATATTCAAGTTTTCAAGCTCAGGTTTTCCATTTTATCTTTATTTTCAAGATCTGGATTCCGACTCGGGTTTTCCCCTTTATCTTCTATTTTCGCGATTTCGAGTTCCGACTCAGATTTCCTCTTCAAGATAAGGGATAATCCTGAAACACCAACAATCATTCTCGCTCAATCCTCAAATATCTTAGAATGTCGGTCTCCTTTTCAACTCACCGTCGAAAAACCCAGTGCTCGTACTGGTGTGTTTTTCAAAACCCAGTGCTTGTACTGGTACATTTTTTTTAAAACCTAGTGCTCGTACTGGTGCTTTTTCAAAGACTAGTGCTCATACTGGTGCTTTTTCAAAATCCAATACTCGTACTAGTGTGTTTCCAAAAACTCAGTGCTCGTGCTGGTACATTTTCAAAAACCCAGTGCTCATGTTGGTATATTTTTTGAAAACCTAGTGCTCGTACTGGTGCATTTTTGAAAACCTAGTGCTCGTACTGGTGCATTTTCGAAAACCTAGTGCTCGTACTGGTACATTTTTCGAAAACCCAGTGCTTGTACTGGTACATTTTCAAAAATCCAATGCTCGTACTGGTACATTTTCAAAAATCCAGTGCTCGTACTGGTGCATTTTCAAAACCCAGTGCTCGTACTGGTGTGTTTGTTTTCAAAATTCAGTGCTCGTACTAGTGCATTTTCAAAATCTAGTGCTTGTACTGGTGCATTTTCAAAACCCAGTGCTCGTACTGGTGCATTTTCAAAAACCCAATGCTCGTACTGGTGCATTTCAAAAATCTAGTGCTCGTACTGGTGCGTTCTTCAAAAATTTAGTGCTCGTACTGGTACGCCTAGCGCTCATGCTAGTCTTTGGCTGACTGATCAGTTAGCCCTTCAGGTTCAGTCTTTGTACTAACCGTTCATCACAAATCAAGCTCTAGATCTTAATTTCAATCTTCGGGTTACCATTTTGTCAAAAATCAATCATTTTTCTCTTGCGAAGGACCCTCTTTAGGGAGAGTTCGAGGGAGCTCGTTCCTTTCGCATGCAACCATCTTTCGTTCACAAGAACCCCTTTTCTAGGAAGAGTTTGAAGGGATTCATTTTTTCGCAAACTATTTGCAAAACAACAACCAACTTTACACAAATGAACCCTTTTTTCAGGGAGAGCTTCGACGAAAGCTCGTTTCTTTTCGTGGCCCCCGATTTTCTCATCTTTGGCCAACCCCTTCACAGAGGACCCTCTTCTAGGGAGAGTGTGATGGACTCGTTCCTCTATGATATTTTTTCAACCTTATTGTCGGCCGCCTTTCCATAAGAGAAGCCTAGAGATAGGGAGTTTTGACGAAAACTTAATTTCTCTTTGAAAGTTTCATTTTGCAAACACCTTCTCTTCAAGGAAGAGAGGCGTATTTCCAACTTTCCCATTCGAGTAAGGGTTAAGCCTGCGTCTCTCTTTTTGTGGAAAAAGAGAGGATAATTTTGTCATGGATGTGTCATTTTGATGTCAAGCAATTACTTTCATCAAGGATTTCAAGAATATCTTGTCAATTTGTTGTCAAAAACCGTTGTTGATCTCAAAGCTTTTATTGCACGAAAAAAAAATCTACCTCAAACTACCTTCAGTATTACTTTCAAAAGGATGAGACTTTTGCGAAGAAAAAACAGAATTCAAGCTTTTTTTGTTGGTCAACCAAGAGGATAATGAAAAATCTTTGATATGACCGGTAAAGGAAAATTCAATGATGTTGAAAAGCCATAAGTGAATTGATATCGATCATAGCTATGGCACATTCTTAAAGATCGTTCTTCTAGCAGTAAGGCAGTGAAAATATCCTGGGCAGTAAAAGAACCTACCCAATCCATATCTCCTTAGTCATTTAAGCTGCAAATCAAATATCTGCAAAAAGGATCTCTCAATTGTCGTCAAGATGAAGACGAATATGCGAGTTAGACCCCCGGGGCCAAAGAAGATTTTGGATCATCTCTGAGATTAAGGAGTTTGTGACAGATCCTTCTAGGGAAAGTTCAAATCACTGTCAAGATGAAGGCGACTGCGATGAACCTCCCAACAAACCCTAAAAGATATATGATTTCGGATACCATCTAGAGAAATTTCAACCCAAGAACCAATATCATCAGTATAATTCCTGAAAAAAGAAGGATCGGAGCATCTCCAAGATGAAGGAGTTTGTGACGTACCCTTCCCTGAAAAAAAAAAGAGAGAAAAGTCAGGATATCTCTAAAATGAAGGATGATGTAATAAGCTTCTCCCAAAAACCCAAGAAAGCTCCATGACTCAAAAGAGTGCAAAAAGATCATCGTGGGGAAAAAGCCCCAGGATATCAAACTG
Organism: Nuphar pumila; assembly: GCF_984573655.1. NCBI lineage: Eukaryota > Viridiplantae > Streptophyta > Magnoliopsida > Nymphaeales > Nymphaeaceae > Nuphar > Nuphar pumila. Next base: position 48,318,114 of record NC_143265.1, on the reverse strand, counting down.
CCAAAACTTTAAGGAATTATCTTTATCTATGTGAAATTCTTCTATCAATATCTTTTCATGCAATTGCTTTTATGAAGCTAAAAATATTTTCTCTTTTTTCATATCAAGCAAATTGATATCTTCCTTAAAGAAACTCAACAACAATAAATTTGAATTTGATTCTTAATTCTACAGAGTTAGCCCATTGGAGTTAATACTCTAGGTAGAAAGAGGTAATATTCTCACACATATGCACAGTTCAATCATTCTGAATCAACTACAATTTTTGGCATCTTATTGGCAATATTTTCTAGTTATCCCAACATGAAGCAAGAACTTGACGTTCGTTTTTGACGTATCATGATGTCATCCCTCGTTAGGATGGAAAAGTCCTTCTCTTCTGTTTGATCTGAGTATCTCAGATCTGCACACTTCCCTGTGTTCCCCACTGTCCTGCCATAGACAGTTCCCGCTCAGGATAAGGGTTAAACCTGAATTTTTTGCAAGAGGTCCTTTGTTTTTAAAAGTTGATTTAGTCTCAGCAATGAGGCGCCCAAGAACATCCCTTTTTCAAGCTTTAGGGAACCCCATTTTTATCCTTTTGCAAAACCCTCTTGGACTTGTTGTGCGAAGTCTAGAGGTCCTATCACAGTTTTCTCGCCCCTCGAGGATTCTGTATCCATTCAGGCTAAGGATTAAACCTATTACCTTGCTCCTCGAGGTATCACCCGAATTCTCTGCGAGAGGTCGTCTATTTTTTTAAAAGCTGATTTAGTCTCAGCAATGAGACACTCAAGATCATCCCTTTTCTAAGATTTAGGGAACCCCATTTTTCTCCTTTCGCAAACCCCTTTCGGATTTGTTCGTCCAAAACTCTAAAGGTCCTATCATGGTTTCTTCATCCGAAGATTTCGTATGGTCGTCCCTTTTAGGTTAAGGGTTAAGCCTAAATCTCGCTTCATGAGGTATTTTTCCGTTGAGGTTAGGGTTAAACCTGAATCTTGTTTCGGCTAGATATCCTTTCTAGTCCCACCACAATTTCTTCATTTAAGAATTTTGTACGGTCTCATCCGCTGAGGTTAAGGGTCAAACCTGAATTTTCTGTGAGAGATCGTCGATTTTTTTTAAAAAAAAAAATCTGATTTCAGTCTCAGCAATGAGGCGCCCATATAATCCCTTTTCCAAAGCTTTAGGGAACCCCATTTTTTTTCCTTTCTCAAACCCCTCTCGGATTTGTTCATCCAAATTCCAAAGGTCCCATTATGGTTTCTTCATTTTGAAGATTTCATATGGTCGACCCCTTCAGGTTAAGGGTTAAGCCTGAATCTCGCTCCTCAAGGTATCTTCCTTTTCAGGTTTGGGTTAAACCTGAGCCTCGTTCTGACGAGGTTCCTCGTTTCGATGAGGTAGTTCTTTCAGTCCCATCATGGTTTTCCCGTCATGAAACCCATGTCTTTCATATCCATCTAGGAAAGGATCATACTTGAGCTTCATCTCACGAGACATCTTTCTCAAAAATGTCTCATCAAGGTCCTCATGTATTCCTTTCCTCATTCAAATCATCTTGGTATATCTTCATCCCATTCAGGTTAAGGGCTAAACCTGAGTCATTCCAAAAAGCTGATCTTGTCTCACCCATGAGACTTTATCAAAATTCTTATTTTCCACTATTTTGGGATCTTCACCCAAAGTCCCATCACGATTTTCTCATTTTTGTTATCTAGTTATGTCATTTTTGAGTATTTCGTCTCCCCAAGGCCATTCAGGATAAGGTTTTTAAACCTGAGGAATCATGTCTTTCCAAAATACAATTCTTCTACACCCAGTTCAAATTTTCTGACTAGGGCATTTTTCAAAATTTGGAGTATTTTCTTTGCCACTAAGCTCGGCTTTCAACCGGCTTAGTAGCAAAGAGGGGCATCTGTGAACACCCTAAATTTTTTAAAATTTTGTAAATATTCCCTTTTTGCACTTGGTCCCCGTTTTCTAAGTAAACTGAGTCATTTTCACTCAAAATTCTAGTTTATTGCTCGGATTTACTGCAATCAAATCCATTTTCTATATTTGACTCAATTTCGGATCCGGATCCAGTATCAAAATCCAAATCTGAGCCTCGTTATCTAAATTTTGAATAAAATCTATAAAAATATCAAAAATAATTTTTGACGAACTTAGATCAATCCATCCGGTATCCATTTGGATCCACTATCTCATATTTCTCGATTTGAGATCCAAAAACTGAAATATCTCTTCAAATTCCGAATCCAAACCCGTTGTCTGAGAAAATTTCAAAAGTTTTTCTCAGGAAATTCCTCTCTTTGTAAATATTTCTCAAAAAAATACAAAAATAGTTGTAAAATCCTTTGTTTTGCCTAGATTTTAGAATTTTATTCCAAAAATAACAAAAAAATACAGAAAATACGAAGAAAAAGAAACAAAAAAATCGAAAAAGAAAATATAAAAATCGGTTTTAGAAGCCCCTTTTCGAAAGTTTCTTTTTATTAAAACCACTTTTTTTAGAAAATCCTAAAAGGAACCACTTTTTGAAAAAGTTTCGAAAACTATTGGACCTGATTTGAAAAATCCCCTAACGGCTTCTTGTTATAAAAGAAGCCGCAGGGGATCGACATGGCATCCAGTTTTCAGCCTCTTCAAGGGCGCCTTCATCGATCGATCAATCCCTCGAGACCCATCCCTTCACAGTCTCTTCCCCACTTCCTTGATCTCCAGCCTTCTCTTTCCCTTAGGGCCTCTTGGGAAGAAGTCGAAGACTGATTTCACCTCGCAGCAGTATACATGAACAAGGCCTTCTTCCTTCCCAAGTTAAAAACCAAGATCACGGTAAGCATCATTCAATCTTCATTATGTTTCTTTTCTCTGTAATTTCCCTGAAGTTTTTTTTTCTTCTTTTTTTCTTTTTCGTTTGAATCTTGTAAAAGCACTCTCGAAGGCGCTGGGTTGCTTCTAGCAACAACAGCCCTTCTCCTGTGCAACAACAAATGGAGCAAGCCCGTTCCAACACCCTCTCTCTTTCTATTGTTTTTCCTGTTTTACTCATGTTGCGATTTCAAGCTTAGGTTGTCAGATTCAATAATCCGACAAGGTTCATCTGAATCCCAGTCCGATTTCGCTGCTAAGATCCGTCTTCGTCTTGATTTTCTGTTAAATTTCAAATTTCTCTCAGGATCCCTGTTTCGATCTCCTTGATTTATTACTCTTGTTGGCCGTGATATTTTGATTTTCATCAACGCCATTATTGTTGGATATGGCTCACTTTTGATGATTCATTGTAGTCTGTTTAAGCGCTTCATGTAATTTTCTGCTCTGCGATAAACTGTTATTTCCTTTTATCCATGTAATATTGTCCATTTTTCGTTCAATTGCATTTTTTTTTGGGTTTATGGTTTTGTATTTAGAATTTCTTTCTTCATCTAATCCGATATCATATCGGTTTCGTTTAATGAAGATCTTTAGTCGATTTCATATTCTTCATCGTATTCCTTCATCATATACCGGATCCTTGTGATTTCGTAACTTCCATCTACCTTCCGTCTCACTCCAGTTGTATTTTATATCAAATTTCCTTTGATAGTCGAATTATTCTTCAGTCATCATTGGGTTCTCGGATTTGCTATTTTTCATTTTGGGATTGCCCGTTGAATTAGATTTATTGTGCTAATGGCAATGATCTGCTATACTGTATGAATCTTATCCACCCATTACCATCTGTATGATTGACTCCCCCTTTGTGCTGTCGTCGTTTCATTTTTTTCTTTTTTTCTTTTTTTTCTGATGGGTTGCATTACTGAGGAATTCCATGGTGTTGTGGAGATCTGCGAGTCATCTTCATTAGATAATACATGCGTAAGTTACGTTTTGAAATGTTTGAATTTACGAGAGTCGAAGCTAATTCAGCTCCTGGTGAAGGTTTGATGGTAGCCACTGCTCCTCATTCATGAGTTACCTAAAATGTTGTTGAATCCACCTTCATGAGAAGGAAAAGACTTAGGAAACTCAGGGTCGAAGGGGTGCCATTCCAGATCATACAGAATTCAAAGGGGGAATCCCCGATTCATTTAATGGCTGGGTTACTAGGGTCTGACAATTTGAGGCCATCGAATAGCCATTACAGTCTACAAACATCAGTCCCTGTCTTCAAGTTATCAGAATTACCCAAGAAAGTAAAGTGGTTTCACTGGTTGCTGGTATGCTGGGATGCGATTTTTGTTTTGGTTCGATAGATGTCCTCTGTGGCTTCTGATTAGCTGCTACGATGGGTGGTCTATTAGATCACGAGTTAATCCAAAGTCCGAGACCACTTGGTGTATTAAGAAGTTATGAATCCTGTGATAATGCAGAAGTTTCTTTATTCCATCAGTCAGTGGTAGGGGAAAGTCTTGCCCAACATTTTAGAGGTGTTGTGAGAAAATCTTGAATCTAAAGTTTGTTGCACAACCAAAAAAAAAAAAAAACCTCCTCTGCTGTTTGGGAGCAGCATTATTGTTATTAACTGAAGATGGTTTTGATTATTTGTCAAACACCCATTAGACTTTTGAAAGCACTGGTATCCCCTCTTGATGGATATTGTAGATTCAAAGATTGATTCTTGGGTTCCCTTTGTAGTCGATTCATTTTTTTCTCCTTTTACTGAATTGATCTATTGAGTGTGCCTGAAGAAGCGTCTTATAGTCTATTCAAACTGCTGCTGATGGAGCTATTTTTGCCATGAGAAACCTAACATATGATTGGGCAAACACCCATTGTGTGGATAAGGCAAGTAAGTTTTAGCATCATACTTGACTGCAGGTTAGTCTGTATTTTATTTTTTGTAAAATTTGGTCTGGCTTCCTCACCTGTTATAGTGTATATCCACCGCATCAATACTACATCCTTGTCACCTATATCATTTTACAATGTCTATCATATGTTATTTTCACAATCATCTTGTTGTGTGTATTTTCATAACATCACATTAAAAGCCTTCATAATACACTGTCTCCTCATCACCATTTCATTACAGCAGTCCACTGCTACACGCCAAGGTCTTGTACAATATGTTTGCCATCATTCACCACTTATACACAGCCCCCCACTTCCTTGTTACATACCTTCGGCAATCACGGTGGCAGGTTGACATTCACTGTGTCCCTACATCCCGGCAACAACACACCAGCACTCACCCCAACAACACCTTGATGTCATCACCTTCCTGCACAATTCCACTTCACATACCTTTCATAGCTTCACAACACAACACTCTTTACTGTATGTCCACACCTTCCTATGACTTCACCCTGTATGCTTGTTGTATCTTACACCCATCTTATTCACTCTGCTTTAAGACATCATTGCCCACTCCTCCCATCATCAGCACATCAACCCACTTACCTTCTCTACCTGTGCATATTCATAGCATCACATTTCATGCAAACATCATTGTAGCAGCATTTATGCTCTGTTGGCTCACACCTCTTTAGGCTCACCTGTCAAAACATACAACATCCATTCTTTGTGTATCATTTCTCTGTACTGAAATAAGCATATAGCACCACATATTGCTATCACATACATCGTACACCTAAGTATCACTTCACTTGCGTGTTACCTTCACCTTTTACACATCCAATATCACCCAACATCTAATACATCATATTGTAGTAGGTACGATTATAAGCATTTAATACAATTTTTGTAAGCCTATTTGCATCCCATACATCATCTCCATCCTATTCCACCACATCATATAGATTCTTTTTTCTTTTTTATCTTATATTAGATATGCCATATGCATTTTTCTAGTTAGCTCAAAAATGGCATGGGAGATATGCATTTCCCCATTTGGATAGATATCTTAATATATCTTTGGTTTTGATGTTGTACTTTTTGTTCTCCTCCTGTATGCTATATTTTTTTGGATGCTAGCCTTACCTTTTGCAGGGAATGTATGAAAAATGCGATTTCTCTTCTTAGCTTAGAAGTTGTAATCTCAGTTTTGATTTCGAATTGTAATAACTAGACTATAATGAGAAATTTACATTCCATGCATTAGATCAGGATGTATGAGCATGTAGCTATCATGAATTGTTTGTTTCAGCTCATTTTTCTTTTTTTCAAGAATTCACGAATGGCATGTGCACCATTCTAATAAAAGGTGATTAAATCCTAAGTTGATGATTTGCATCAATGGCCATAGTCAGGGTGTGAACAAAACTTATGGTTTTCATCTTTTATGGAATAATACTGGATCTACTCTAGATCTTTTTAAAAAATAATCATATTTTTAAATATTTTCTTCTTTTATCAGAGTTTAACTTAAAATTAACTCAAAATATATATCAATGGCCATAGTCAAGATATATTGACAATTAATTTCATTTCAAACTCTATAAAAGCACCAAAATATGTTTTATTCTTCACATGAATTTAAATATAGATTATTATATAATGCATTCAATGATCATAGTCAGGATTGTATTATATCTTCAATCTTATTTCAATTCAGTTAAAGAATGAAATATTCTTTTCAAAACTCAATTTCAAATTTTTTTCCATTCATCATTTAGGATAGAATTACAAATGTTTTCAAAATTCTTTTTCAAAATCCAAGTGATTTTGAGATATATTTTCAAATATCTTCTTCACTTTTCAAATTCTTATAAATCCAAATTCATCTTTCTATTCTCAATTCTATCTCATTTGAAAATTCAAAATTCGAAATTCAATTTCAAAGTCTAATTTGACTTTGAAATTTCAAATTCATTTTTTGTATTCGAAATTCAATCTCCAATTCAAATCAAATTTCAAAGTTCAATTCAACTTTGGAATTCCAAATTCATTTTCAGGATTCAATTTCAAAATCAATTTAAACATATCAGATCAAATTTTCATGATCAATTTAACTTTGGAATTTCCAGATTCATCTTCTGAGTTCAAAATTCAGGTCTAAAACCAAATTCATTTTTTATTTTTCAAAATCTCCAAAGTTCTATCCAAAAGATTGAGTCTTGATTCTCAATTCAAAATCAAGGTCTTGAGAGTGATTCTGAATCTCAAAAATTCAATTTTTCCTAAGTTTAAAGCTCACTTTTAAATTTAATCTGGGTTTCTAAAATCCAGATCCATATTCAAAGTCCCATTTGGATTTTCAAAATCCAATTCCACCTTGGATTCAGATTTCCAAATCCAAACCTCCATCTTTTAGGATTCCAGATTTCGGATCCAACTCTATTTTTTGGATTCATTCTTTGGATCCAATTCCATTTAGGATTCTAGATTTCGGATCCAACTCTATTTTTTGGATTCATGTTTCGAATCCAATTCCATTTAGGATTCCAGATTTCGGATTCAACTCCATTTTAGATTCCAGACTTTGGATTCAATTCTATTTAGGATTCTAGATCCCAGATTCAATTCCATCTTGGATGCCAGATTTTAGATAAAAAATCCACTCCAGATTTTAGATCAAATTCTATTCCAAATTTACAATCCAGTTTCATTTCCAATTCTCCTTTCCAAAGCTAATTTCAAATCTATTTCTCAAATCGGAATTCAAATTCAATTCCTATTCTAGGTCTTGAAATCCAAAATTTCCTTTTTAAAATTGATTTTAGAAAATCAATCCAAACTCAAAGTCCATTATGACTTTGAAAATTCATTCTTATTTAAAAATTTCAATTCTAAATTCCTTTTCTCTTCGTCTAAAGGCTTATCTTTCCAAATTCAGATCATTCTGAGACTTGGAATTTCAAGTCTCTTCTTCCAGATCTGTTTCAAATTCTAAGTTAGATTCAAAATCTAACTTTTTCAAATCAATCTCAATCCTTTGAATCATTTCTTCACTATATTATCAAAATTGATTCAGAATCACTTGGAAAATTTCAATTTTTTTAAAACTATTTTCTCAAAAGCATACATTTCTGCATTTGCATTGTATAAGCATGATTCTTTGTGCATTTATACTTAGAATAAAATTCTTAGATAATATTTTAGCAAAGCAAAAAGGTATAAATTTGATCCTTGGTTCGATTACCCCTGGTAAAGGTGCCAGGAATGGTCGAAACTCGTACCGACGTCCGAATCCCGTCTCTCCATTTTTCTTGCAAAATTTCAAAATGGAGGCGAGTGATTTTCAAAATATTTCTTTGGTCAAATGAGACCTTGCAAAAAAGTTCCTCTCTTTTATTCATTTTCTTTTCTCTCTTCTTTTTTTTTATCTTTTATTCCCCTTCAAAAAGGAATAGAGGCTAGAAATGCAAAGAGAAGGAAGAGGAGAACCGAGAAGAAAAAATTTGCTTGATCACAGTGTGCCACCCTACTGGTGCGCTGTATGCCCTGATCAGTGTCATGTGGTGGTTGATAACAGTATGCCGCAACCCAGTTTACCTTTAAACAAAAAAAATAATAAAATAATATATATATATATATATATATATATATATCAGTTGCATCCACTACCTTATGTTGAAGCCTTGCAAGTTAAAATCCCAATGGTATCGCGATATGACCGGTAACAGTCTACTGTGACCTGGCCAATATATATATATCCAGTAAGCAATGGCAAGGTTCTTTTAAAACGGTTGATGCTTATCACGCTATATTGGGGTGTTGCAAGTTTAAATCCTCAATGGTATCGTTGTATACTTATGCAGGATGGTTGTTCTATTTGGAAAACCAATAAAATGATGTAGGCTTGATTTGTCTTATGTTTTGCCCATCATGTCATTAGAATGAGTACACATGAGCATGATTTCGCAAAATACAAAACTTATTACATGCATATGAAAAAGGGTATTACGTTGTCATCGATCTTTGTAAAAGAAAAGAAAAAATATGAAATGAGATGTTGATAATGCTATTCATTTTACATATGATTTTGTATGTGATATCTTGATTTGCATGTGAATGTCATGACCATGTCCAGTGTATGTTCTTGTTAAATTTGCACGATAATGGAAATTGCAGTGTCATGATTATGCAAAAGCTTGAAACTAAGCTTGCGGTTTTGAAGAACCTTTATGGCGCCATATGAGCACTTGTGAGATGTTATATGTGTGACGGGTTATGTTTATGATTTGACACATTGGTGTGATGATCATGCATGCATTTTGTCAGGATGGGCATGTAGTTGAAAAAGACCAATTGGGTGTGACATGCACACCTAAATTTATAAAATTTAATATGCATGCACACATAACCTAAACTAATGTCCAATTATTTTAAGGGCACTGAGGTTTTCTTTTCGATGTTTAACTAATTAAATTAAATAATTGTCTACCCAATTTGGGTAGTATGTTGCTCCTGCCATGGAGGCTGGCATGCCAAGTACCCTGGAGGGGTACTTGGGCTCTCAAAGCTATGGTTGCTCAATAAGGCTGGTACAGGTTAGATAACGCTTGAAAATGATAAAATAACATAAAAAAACTTGATAACCCATCTAATCTCAAGCTATCTTAGAGAGGGTAGATGATACAAACTCTGTTGGGTTGTTATTTTATGCTATAAGCGACAATGGCTTGATTGGTCCTTCGCCAAACAATTAAAAATTTCACACAGAATATAACTCAGAACATGTACAATTTAACAATTTTACATTAACATAATTCAGTCATGCTTCAGTAATAATTTTACTAAAGTAAAATTGTACATGTAAAGATTTTTGTTTCACTTGTTTAACCTCCTATAGGTACGCATAGTTTACTCACACCGAGACAGATGAGATTATTTGGGGGTTTGTTATGCTATGTATTTTATTACTCTAAATGACTATCTAAATTAAATTAAAAAATGGGCGGTATTAATGACCAAGAAAAAACCTCTAAACACCAAAATAAACAGGATGCATCCGACTTCTGCAGAGACATACCACCTAAGACAAATTGGTATATTTTATAAGTTCATGTACACATGACTTGAATAAATACAATGTCATTTGCAAATGATGTATGCTCATTTATGTTGGCACTTTGCTTACATGCTTTGAAAACATGTCACACTTAAACTTGTGATAACTGACCCACATATAGAAAAATTTTACAAGTCAGGAATGAGCAAGCTCGAGCGATTATAGGATGTTGTGAATGGTGCCATGCTTTTCGTATTTTCTAAGTGATTGGGACATTATTTAAACATTTCTAAATTTTTATTTGACAAACTCAATGTAAATAATTATTTTGATTTATATGTGAGTGGTATTTAATTCAAATGATTGGATGCTTGTAACTGATGTGAACACTTGTAACCCACATATGATTTTAACTTACTCAAATTTAATATTTTTGTTTGTTTTTATAAAAAAATATTATATTTTTGGGTAAATTTTTGGGGTGTTATACACACACACTCTCTCCTACCTCCTTGGCCTGTAGGCCCTCTTCCCTCCTTCCTTACCTCTACGAGTCCCTACACCCATGACTCGTTTGCCCTGTATTTGGGCTCATCTGATTCGTGTAAAGTGGTACCAGCCCTTCCGAGGTCTGAAATTGCCTAAGCATTAAGTAGAACCACTTCTACTTAATGGAATACATCAACTTCATGACATACTCGATCAACACAACACCATCGTAGTTCTTGAACCTTTCTCGGATGAACCAGACCATCTCCAAGCCTTATAACTCTTTTCCCAAACCATGTAAGTCTTTAGGAACCATTTTTCTAATCCTCTCTAAGCCTAAACCTTTCTCAAACCCAATTCTGGAAACAACATTTTGTTCTTGTGAATTCAAGAAAATAACCTAACTTAAAAATAATGTTTCTCCTAATATGTACCTAGTCCAAACCTGCAAAACTAATCCCAAACATCTCTATGTATCCTTAACCTACCCTCTAAAAATTAGATCATAACTTTTCACCATTAAGAAGAATTAAATCCAACACTTGAACCTATTGTGCTCTAAACCCACTCCAGAAAAAAACCTAATCCAAACTAGTGTTCTGTCTTGCCTGAATTTTAATTTCCAACCCAGAATGACCCAGGCTCTCATATGTTTCCTAGACATTCCGTACATGTCCCTAGCCTAATCCTAATTTTTGAATTTTTTTTATTTTTATTCTCAAAAAAATACTTCATTCTCTCATGGTCTGTCAGAAACTGAATAAAATCCGAATCCAAAACAAACCTACAACTTTGAATAATTTTATCTCTACAACCCCAAATCCTCTGAATCTAAGATTTAAATCCAAGTTTCTCTTATGTGTCCTAAGTCTTCTCCTATTTTTATAGAATTTATTGAGTTGTATTTTAGGAGAACTCAAATTTTCTTTAAAGTCTGTCAAAACCGATTATGAACCTATAAAAAAAATAACCTTTGACTTAACCAAACCTAGCCCATTAAACCCTAAAAACTGAACCTAGGACCACTGAAATGCATCATCGGTCAAAATAACTCTCCAATCTAGTTCTAATTGTCAATTAGAATCCTGTTTTGGCAGATAGAGGGTGTATGAGATTTATGGGTTATAATATTTTATTTTTAGATTGGGGCTTGACCCAAACTCAAGTCACACACTATATAGAGTGGCCTAAGGTCTCTATTTAGAAATTACTATGCAAGTATTGAAATTGATTCTCCTTTCTCTCTCTCTGGGCATCCCTCTCCAGACATTTTCTTTTCTCTCTCTTATCTCTCTATTTTCTCTTTGAATCACGTTGGACCAGGTCTCCAAGGGTTGTTCTTTCATCCTCATATGAAGGCACAAGCTTTCCCAATGTCTTGATTGTGTGGTCTTGCTTCTTTTTAACCTTGTCAGCATTGTTGGGTTGCAGATCATGTGTCAGAGTTGCAAAACTTGGGAGGCACCATTTCAACCTGCTACAGACCAAGGTATCCCTAGGATCTATCTATAGCCTTAGATAAGCTCTTCCCTAATTTTTGAAACCCTAAAACTGAAACTATTCCTTACCAGGTACTCAATTTGTTAAAACCTAGTTCCCCTGACTTACTGCAGCATTCTCCTCTACCCAGCAACTGCACCAGGATTTTTGACACATCCCTAGATCTGCTTATAACCCCTATACTAAGTCTTGATAGTTCTAGACTTAGATTCATAATTGAACCCCTTTCTGAACCCAAAATCGCATCTCATCGAGACCTGATTGCCTCGATTTTCCTAAACCTGTAATTCTTGTCTGTCAGCAGTTTTTTCCTTTGTTCAACACCTATACTAGACCTTCAACGCATTCTTAGGCCTCCTTAAAACCTTTGGTCTAAGCCCTGCACAATTGAGAATTTGTTCCATACTTAAGCCACCCATCGAGCCTAAATCATATCTACCTTGTTTCAGCAGAGCCGCCCATTGTTCATCACCATGTGGAACCTCCGACTGCTTCCATATCATGTCAAACAACCCTAGGACATGCCACTCGTAGGTCTCAAGACCGAAAAACAGCAAATTCGATTCTCTTGCGTTTGTTGGACTTCGTTTGGAGTACCCATCAATTGCGGATTCGAGTCTTCTGGTTGGTCAATCTTCTAGTTCCAACTTGGGTTTATCTAATACGAACTTTGACAAACCAGCGGGTAACAACATCAACCTAGTATGAACTGGTCATTATCTCGGGCAGATCAGTGGGAATGTGACCATGAATGTCGAAACTAGCCGTCAGATTCATCTAATCATCAATAAAAGGATGAATGAGGCAATGAGATATTGGGTGGGTCTAAGTCTCCAAAAATAGGCAAAATTAGGCCAACCTCATCAGGAAGAATGGGGGCACTCTCATCAGCATAAATCAGGTCAACTATAATGTTTGGATCAGGAAGTCATGAATAAAGAGTTCCAATGTATACAATACAATACCACTCATTGTAACCAGCAATGTCAGCTTCCTCAGAACCTCCTGTAGCAACTAAGTCATTGTGCCTCTCCCAACGGGTCAAGACTACGACAACCTTTCCTCTAACTCTCTAGCTAAAACCTCAAAATCTCTCAACCCATGGCGAAGGAGGAATCCCCTATGTGAGATAAAATTATTGTAGCACACACTCTGGACGATAGTAAGGCACTTGTTGCCCAGAAAACAAGATGCATGAAACTCGGTATAGTGTCAAGTTTGCTTATAATTTTCACCCTCCTCTATAGTGTATGGACACCAAGTCACCTGAAAACAAGGCAAGGAGGTAAACAAGCTTGAAAGAACAGAGAGGGCATGATTCAATGCAAACAAGCAAGAAAATAAAGGGTGTTACCTTACTAGAATCAAGGGCATCTATCTCTGCTTGTACGAATCCGATAAATATATATCGAGGTACCACCCACTTTCCCCATCATGTCAAATATGAATAGTTATTTGAATGACTCCTCTACTATGCAGATGAATATAAGCTTGTATTTGTGCCATATCAAGAAAAGATCATCAATGTATGGCAAAATGAAAAGTGGAAAATTACAAGGACTTTAAGAAAAAATGTGTACCTCAACAAGTACCATGCAACCTGATAGAGCCCGTGTACAGCCCAATACATAACTAGTAAGGCAGATATTTATGTGAGAAGTCATAACAAAGCTGAGAGTACACTGATGAGCCTTTTCCATATGGAATCACACAAGTCCCGTGCAAATATAAGAGGAAGGCCACAATGAGGCAACCAAAGTCCCTCTCCCCACCTATCTCATGATCTTTGAGCGCTGAAATTTTTTATTGAAGGCAACAAAGGATGACCTTTCTTTTTGGAGGAGCCTCCTCTATGCAAAGCTCAAGAAAAATCCCTTAGGGATCATCCTTTGAGAAGGCCACAAGACGTGAACCATGCTATAGGCCCAAAATGTGAAACACGTCTCTAGGTGTGACGGTCATCTCACCCAATGTGAAATGAAAGAAGTTTGTCTCTAGGCCCCTTATCTCTACTATAGCCAACACAAGTTGAGAATTGCATTTGGCAATCTGGTAACGTGTCAAGGCACCAAAGCCCAACTGATCCATCCTCACTAACAACTCCTCTCCTAAGTTACACCACATGTGAATAATCTTGGAATGACAATGGCCTCGGCCATCAGGTTCTCCCTATTCCAAAAAGATGAGGTAAGTGATGGACATAAATCTAAAACGTCAAAGAATAGGGAATATGACAGGAGAACTGTGAGAGAAAAGATTTTTATCGGCTGAGTCAAGAGGCGTCTGAAAATATTCTCATGTTGGAGGCAAACTAGGTCATGTATAGATATGGTTGCTAGTTTCATATAGGGTAGACAGAGTTGTTGGAGTCATGATTAAAATTGATTAACTCGGATTGATAGGGTCACTGGAGTCATGAGTAAAATTAATTAACTTGGGTAGACAAGGTCGCTGGTTTTAGATAGGGTTTGGGAGAAAATTTGATTCTGCCAAACAGTGCAACAGAAAAATCTCAAATTTAGTAGGTGGGTTCCTGACACCCTAAGGTAGGTTCAGTTCAAATTTTAGGTTCAGAGGATGGAGAAAAGAGAGAGATGCAAATTTTTAAAGTGGTCAGAATATTCAAAACAATGTAGAGACAGACTTATTATAGTTATGAGAGTCCGTACTATAAAATTTAGTTCTCTGCACTAGAGGCTCAATTAGCCCTAAAAATGGAGGGTTGGTTATGGACACTTTGAAGTACCTCGTGTAAAAATTAGAACCAAAGTCTTCATTGTTCGGTCTAAAGGATTTTTTGAAGTTTGATGGGTTTCATAGGGTCTGAAAGACTTAGATAAGCCTAATTGGGTCATAATGGGTTAAAAGCTCAGTTAGGTGATAAAGGAAGGGGATTCAAACTTACTTAGATCTCAGGGATCAAGAGAGAGATTTTCAAAAGAGGTTGGACTCATGAGATGATGTCTACTTCACCAGGAAAGACTTGGGATGACTCATTCACATCAGATTCACGAGCTTGGTAGTGCGTAGACTTGGATGGACCTTAGGCAGCACCCGAAGACCCAAACAAAGCTTCATACAACCTACTGAAGGTTAGGTAACCAGAGAGAAAGAGAAGATGATGAGATTTAGAGAGATAAAGAAGAGAAGAGAGATAAGAGAAAGGTGAGAATTCAGAGAGAGAGAGGAAGATGTGAAATAGGAAGAGAATTAGAGGAAACTATCAAATTTCATCCATGCTCCAAAAGATAAATATATGACCTTTATATAAGCATGAGTGATCCTCATTAATATCATTCACAAGTTTCATGAAATATTTAAAATCGCCTAATTTTGGTTAAGCCTGTTTGAACTCCAAGTTGACTAGGATATTTCTGGAATCCAGACCTTCAGAAATAGTGAAGCTCTATTCCCATTCTTAGCATCCTCGTAACCCCTCCCTTAGGAGGGTTTCACACCTCTCTATCCTGGCCAAAAATAAAGGGACGCTCATGTGTGGGCCCACTAAGCCCAGTTGCCTTAACCAACTGGGTCCCTAGATCCGAGTCTACTCGATCCGTAATTCAACATGATGATTCACACTTTCATCTTCCTCAACTACTTTTTGTCCTGCTTGTCATCCTTGATTACGGTATTGTTCATCTGATGTTCTGGACACCAAACTTGTGCTCTGAACATTTTCATTAATGCATTGAGTTTTTGATTGATGTTGTGCTCATTGAATATGAGACATTGCATATGCACGACCGAAATGTGACTCTGATACCACTTTGACGCAACCTTGGATCGGAGATTATGGAAAATAGCTAAATTATGTCTATTCTTAAGAAACAAAACTAGAAAATCAAAGAATAATAGAAAATATCAAATAAATTACAAAAATCAAAGAAAATAACAAGTCCATCATCCACTTATAATAATCCCTATAATGAGCATTTATAGGGAACAAAAAAAACCCTAATGCTAATTTGGATTTAAGATAGATCCATTATATAAGAAAGATCCCATTCTAATTAAAACCTAAATAAATGAACTTAAACTAAAAATAAGATCTAAATGGATCTTTTAAATCCGAATTGCCCTCAATCTGCTCCTGCATCACTAGTCCTACTAATAAAGTTGTGAACCTAGCCCATGACGACAGGCTTGGATTGACCTACAATAAACATCTGAATGCTCAGAGGAGATGAAACTTGAGAACAGAACCTACACTCGTTATAAAACAGCATTGGTGGACCCACAGCTTGGTAGCGTCAGACAGGGCGTGGAGCAAACTCATCTAGCGTGCTGCCCACCAGGGTCCGGGTCCGGGTCCCTTTGCAGGTGAGGTCCAAACCGAGGCCCGCCACGCAAAGGCTCCCAAAGAAGAGCTCACGCTTTCCGACTTGACAAGCTCACAACAGGGAAAGCAAAGACAAAAAGTCAGAGGGTCTTGTCGTCGATCTTCCAGCGCTCGTTTGCTCGTCAGTGATGCCGGCAGATCCATACGTAGATGAAAGAAAGAGTGTCGCTTCTCTCTGAGATTCATCGCTTCCGGAGCAACACATCTTCTGTCTCCGACGAGTCGCTTGCAAAATCTCAGTTCCGACCCTTCTCTGCCACCATCTTCTCTTCTTTCACCGGAAAATCGCGCTATTTCTTCACTCGATCACCACCACCACCACCACCACCACCATTGTTTACTGAGATCACTCAGCCAACAAATACAAATCCCATCTTCTTCTGCATCGCCACAGAAACGCACCGTATTCCCACTCGGTTCGCTTCTCACTTCAGAACCGCTCATCACCAACAAAAATTGGGTTCAAACGCCCGTTTTCCCTCCTTTCTCCCTCTATTTTATCGAGGATCTAAGGCAACCCACGATGGATTTTTCCGTTCGAACCATGGGTTTCTGCGTCAGGTGGATAAGATCCCACGTTTATCAATTGGGTCGATTAGAAGCCAAACCAGGGCGCAGTTTCAGAAAAGTTCAACCTGTAGAAGATTTTCTTCAAGTAGGTTCAAACAGTTTTCGGGCATCGCAGGTTCAGTTTTCTTGAGATGCTCTGATATGTGGGAGAAGAAGGTCCAGAGCTTTGAGGGAAATTCTCTTGTGGAGATTCTTGAGCTTTTCAATTTTCTCCCGGACTTGATCCGCCAGTTCCGGAGGGTTAAGGCGTTGGAAGTGGATGATGTTTTGAAAATTTTGGTATGTTGCTTGGATGAATGCAGAATGAAAGCATTTGAAGCGAGAATTGTCGATTCTGCATGGAAGCTGTTCACTTGGGCTCATAACCAGAACCAATTTAGTAATTACCATCTCCCTCAATCATACAATATTATGCTTCCAATGCTTATTGGTGGTGGGATGATCGAGAAGGCAGAGTCCATTCTTCTAAGAATGGACGCTGAGGGGGTTTTAGTTGATTGTGATAACTTATTTTTACTCATGGAAGAGTATGTTAAGATTGGTGACATAGAGAATTCCTTGTCTATGCATGATCGAGCTAAGAAGAGAGGTTGCTGGCTGAATTCTTCTTGCTACAGGTCTCTCATTCATTGTTTGATCAGAATCAACAGGACCCAGTCGGCACTAACACTTCTGATGGACTTGTTAGAGGTGGCGCCCAACATGGAGGTTCAAACTTTTGAATCCGTTATTGCCGCGCTTTGTAAGGATAGAAGTATCCAAGATGCCAGAAGAACTTTGAGAAGAATGATGGATTTAGGATACGAACCAAAACAGTCTGTTCTTGATAAGATTTCATATGGGTATACTGAGTCGAATGATTTTGAAGGGCTGTTAGACTTCTTTAACGAATATAGGTACGTGCCAATTGATAATCTCTTATGCAATAAGATCATATATTCTCAATGCAGAGTTTTGGGATCAGAAACTGCTTTCTCAATGATGCAACAGATGGCTAAGTTAGGCTTTGTTCCAGATGGAAAAACCTTTAGCATTCTAATATGTTGGTGTTGTAGGGAAGGAAATCTTAGAAATGCCATGATGCTTTTATCTGAACTTATTTTGAGACAATTGGAGCCCAACTTTTACATTTATAATGCTTTGATTAATGGCCTTTTCAAGTTGGGCTTGGGACAACACTCGAAAGAAGTTCTCCTCGATATGATTGAGCGAGGGATAAAGCCTGATATGTCGACATTTAGAGTTCTGTTAGCTGGATATTGCAAAGAGCGGAAATTTGAAGACGCTAACTGGGTTGTGCATGAGATGGCTAACCATGGTTTGGTTTCACTTTCATCATCTAGTTCAATAGATGGCCTCGTCACAGCATTTTCTGTACTGGGTCTTGATTGCAACTCTGTCAAAGTTAAGAGGGATAATACCATATCCCTCCTCAAAGCGGAATTCTATGACGCTCTTGGCAACGGTCTCTATTTGGAGACAGATGTTCAAACTTACGAAAGAACCTTATCTGCGATCTTAGAGGATGCGACAACCCCCGACTTTGATCTTGCTATATTGAAAGAATGCAGCAAAGGGGATGTGGAAACTGCACTGAAGCTAGAACGTGAAATGGTTCAGTGGGGTCAACAGCTTTCTGTGGCATCATATTCTTCCATTCTTAAGGGATTATGTGTACGTCGCTGCACTAAAGCAGCTCCTGATCTTTTCAATGAAATTCCAAGGCTGTATCTCCAACAACTTGATCATGAAACTCTTGACCTGGTAGTGCAAACGCTTAGCAAAGAGGAAAAGGCATCTGAAGCAATGCTGATATTAGAGGATACGCTTTGGAGGTTTCTCATAGAGAATGGGACATATGCAACTATATTGTCAGGGTTATGCAAGGAGAAAGGTCAAAGAGAATTTCGGAAATACTGGGTACTCTCATTGGAAAATGGGTGGGTTCCATATCTTTCTGATTGCAGAATGATTCTAGATTGCCTCTGTGAACTCAACATGCCTAGGGAAGCCTTAGACTTGCTTGAGAAGATGTTAAT
This sequence comes from Nuphar pumila, assembly GCF_984573655.1. NCBI lineage: Eukaryota > Viridiplantae > Streptophyta > Magnoliopsida > Nymphaeales > Nymphaeaceae > Nuphar > Nuphar pumila. Next base: position 48,299,354 of record NC_143265.1, on the reverse strand, counting down.
GAACTATCCAGAATCAACTCCATTCATCCTTGGGTTGTTTATTGAAGAACTTTGCTGTCACACTGGCTTTGCCAGGGTCGTCTTTATGTTGTTTCAGGAGATGCTGGAGAGGGGTTTATCCATTGATCATGCACTCTATGGCCATATCATAAGAGGGTTGTGTAAGGAAAAGATGATTCTTGAGGCAATACACGTACTTGATGTTATGCTAGAAAAGGCCCAGACTCCCATTTTTTATGTGTACGAACTTATTCTCCCAGCACTATGCAGGCTGGGATATCTTCAGAAAGCCCTAAAGTTGGGATACATCTTACTAGATAAGCAGGTATTGCCAGCCGCCACAATCCATAGTGCTCTTTTAAACGAGTTCTGCAGAATGGGGAAGATCTCAGATGCAATCCTTCGGTTCCAAGAGATCATGGCAAATGGATTATGTCCAGAGAATGCTACCTTTGATACTATCATGAAAATGAAATGTTTGGAGAAGAATTTGAACAATGTATATGAAATTCTTTGTGCCATGTTAAAAAGGGGCATCTTCCCTTCCATTCAGAGCTACCGTAGCATGTTAAAACTGCTTTGTTTGGAAGGTAAGGTAATTGATGCAGTGAGCCTGAAAGACTTTTTCTTGAGTGAGAGAAAGTATCCTGCCATTTCAGTGTATAATATACTGATTTACCATCTTTTTCAAATAGGGAAGATCCCCATTGTCATGAATCTTTTGAGTGAAATGCACCAGAAAGGCTTGATCATGGATTCTGCTGCCTACAATATTCTCATATCTGGCTTTTCTAAATCTGGAGATGTCTCTAACGCTTTTGAATTCTTAGAATTAATAATTAAGAAGAATCTACGGCCAAGTAGTCGTAGCTTTAGGACTCTAATTGCCAGTTTGTGCAATTCTGGGCAACTCAATAAAGCATTAGAATTGAGTTACATAATGGAATGTAGAAGCTGGACCCATGGTTCCCTGGTTCAACACATACTTGTACAGGCTCTTCTTGGTGTTGGTAGGGTTAGTGAAGCAGAGCTTTTCCTGGACCGGATGAAAGAGAAGGGCTTAGTTCCTGATAGCATAATCTATGATGGCCTGATTAGTCAATTTTGTAAGCATCAAAGACTAGAAAGAGCTGTTGATCTTCTGAACACAATGTTGAAGAGATGCAACCTTCCTACTGATGCAGCCTATAGGGCACTTATTCACGGATTTTGTGATCAGAGTTCATTAGATCAGGCTCTCAACTTTTATGTTGAAATGTTGCAAAAAGGACTTGAACCGGGTATGCATTCATCTGCTGCAATTATTTATGGACTATGTGACAACGGAAGGGCAGATGAGGCACAGGAGCTCTTGTCTGGAATGCTGCAAAGAGGTCAAACTCCACCATGTGTCATGTATCAATATGTAATGGATAGTTATTCTAAGTTGAACAAGTTTAAGAAGGCCAAAGAAGTTCTGAATGACATGCAACAATGTGGCTACAGGCCTGATTTTAGAATCCATTGGTCTCTCATAAGTAACTTAGCAAGCACAGATGACAAGGACATTCATAAGAAGGGATTCTTGACTCAAATTCTTACTCAAAGTGGATTCTCTTTGAAACAGTCTACAGGTTGAAAGTATGTAGCCATCTCTAGCAAGTAAACACATCTTTGCCTGGATCTTTTCTAGGAAACAACGATAGTGCCATCATTTAGCGGTATCGTTCTTTTTTAACTGTGAAATTATTTGTTGCCCAGTGCCATTGAGTATAATTTCATGGTCTATCACATTTCTTTGATGGAGTTGCTACTACTAGGAACAATGATCAAGTGCTGGATTTTTAGCTGAGATGCAGTAAAAAGGCTTGGCTGGACAATGCCACAATTTGTTATCAGAGAAAGACTATGGTCTAAAAAGCTTGAGTGAAAATTAAGGTTCCTGATTCATAATCATGATTATAGTTATTGCAAACATGTTTATGCTCAAGGTTTCAGTTGAAAGAATTTTGATAAATCCATAATAACTGGGAATATTCAGAGGCATAAACTAACCAGCAACTAATTTCTAAGAGTGAGCTGTCTTTCTGCAAACTGGACACAAATGAACCATGGAGCTCATCCTTTTTTATTCCTCATTACTTGGTGATGCTTCACCTGAGAGTTTTTCCATGAAGAGTTGATGGCTGCCACAGTAAGAGTGAATCCTGACCTTCCCATTCTATGTTCAATTTTTATATAGGGTTGTGAAACTAGCTTTGAACAATGCTGCAGATCAAAATGGATCTAAGGTGGTTCTGAACTTAACAATCATGGCGGATTCGCTTCAGTATGAATGTCAAGATGTTTAGTGCTCTGAAGTGGTATGAGAAGAGAGCCGTTCAAGTCTTTTCGACTGTTATTACCTAATACTTTCCCATCAACATCCTTTGCTACATGGATGGAGGGTTTAGTAGACATCGGGCTAAGACAAACTGTTGAAAAATTTCAGGTTTGATAAGCTTCATTTTGTTTTTCTTCTAAGCTACCTTTGTGTGTGCTTGAAAATTTTTAGTGCAATTTCAACGTGCATCATGCTGTTTAAGATTCTTCCTTGATGGAGGCACTTTCTGTTTTTGGGACAATATTTTAAAGTAATTGCCTCAGGAATTCTGATCAAACTCCACTGTCATGGAATTTGATAATGAAGGTCTTGCTAAGGTTTTTTCTACATCTACCTGATGGTTTTCTTCTCATAGACTTTAGTTTCTCAAATTTCAGGATTTTTTTGGACAAATCAGGTTGCTTAAGTGCATGATGCTATTACCTCAAGGATTATCTCCTATTCTTTTTACCTTCTGGAAAAAATATTGAAATACAAGCAGTTTGATTAGAACTATACTGATAGGTTGAACATCAATGTTATTGGTGTTGGTTGTGGTGAGCTGCTTTATGTAATCAGAATTTTTATGTTATTAATTGATATTGATGGATTGATTATTTTTCCTTTTTCATTTGTTTGACAGGCGTATTTGCCCATGATTTTGACAACTCAAGTGACCCGTGGATGGCAATATTATATATGTAGATTGTAGAGCTATAGCAAACCACAAGTATTTCATCCAACGTAGCTTCATTCCCATTCTTTGTAATCTTTGTTTTCTAAAATAGGCATTAGGTGGTTCTCTGTATTCATCCTTTTAAGTTCAATGAGAAAAGTTTTTTCTTATTGCACATTTATGGTGGCATGCTTGAATTTGGACTTTATCTACTATGTTATTAGTGACCGAAAGGGGTCCATTGTCAGGCCAGTAAGATTGTAATAGATTGTTGCTGACTTATAGAGGAGCTAGCGGATTTGTCCTTCCATAGAAAGGGCTCTCTCTCTCTGAGTTGACTCTTTTCTGGACAAATTATGATGTCTAGTAGAAAGTTTAAATCCCTGATCTCCTAATAGTATACTTTCCAATCATTCCTGCTGGAATCAAGACAGATGCATAGACTGTTGTTTCCCACTGTTATCTTAATCATATGGATTTGTAGGCCTAAGTTTGCTTGCATCATTAAAATCTTGTGGTTTATTGCTTATGAAATCAAATGTTGGTAAAATTTTGTATCCAGTTGTAAAGGAGGAAGATTTTTTTACAGCAAAGTCGTGCAGGCACAGGCCAGCACATAGCACAAGCACGACACACTATGCACATGCTGCTCAGAAACTGCCTGTTATGCATCAGCTTGTGTGCTGCTTCAGTGTACCTGCTACTCTATCTTGTCTAAAATAAAAACTATAGATACAGCTGAATACACAAAGGTAGTGCCCACCAAAGTTAGGCGCATACTGCAGGCAAATGGGGGTGTCTTTTACCAATCAGACCCCCAAAATCCATTTGGCATGAACGCTTTGCTGTAAAATGGCACTTGAATCGTGTTTGTTCGATGACAAAGCATGAATTTTTCAACTTAAATATTTATGAAAATTATAGATCATCAACTATGTCACATGGGTGTGGGTGCGGGTACGGGCGCGGGTGCGGGGATTCGGCACTTCCAAAAAAACCGGGTGCGGGGGTGCGGCAGGGGCAAAAATGTAAATATATATATATATATATATATATATATATATATATATATATATATATATATATATATATAAAGGGGAGAGAGAAAATCCTTTACGAAAAAAAGGATTTGAAAAGGCAGGAGCTGTCTCTCCTTTACGAAAAAAAGGATTTGAAAAGGTAGGAGCTGTCAGCAGCTGACAGGAGAATTTTAAAAAAAAAAACATTTGCAGCCCATCAGCAGCTGATAGTTTCTTTTTTTAAAATTTCGCAGCCCATTTCATAGGGCAATTTTTTTTTTTAAAAAAATGGACCTAAATTATCCTGGGTGCGGTCAACGCACCCAGGATCGGGTTGACCGCACCCGGTGCCGCACTCGCACCCGCATCGAGTTGCGTCGACGCGGGTGCGGCACCCTGCTAGCCGAATCCCTGTGACATAGATCATCAATTTTCAAACCTTATAAAAACTTACCCATGTGTGGAAATCAGATTCCAAGAGCCCATTCCTATAAAATTAAGCATGTAGAACACAACTGTATGGTCAGATTCGAGAAAAATGTGAGAAACCCTCCCTTCAGAAGTTCACTAGACTAGCAGTATTAGTATTGGGCTTCAGAAGTCTTTTTTTTCATGTTTTTCTCAAATCTGACTATACAGATGTGTTCTACATGCTTGATTTTATAGGTATTCTGATTTCCTCATGTGGGTAGGTTTTTATAAGGTTTGAAAATCGACACTCTAAAATTTTTATAAATATTCAAGCTGAAAAATTCACTTTTTTCATCGAAAAAACATGATCCAAGTGTTGTTTTCTAGCAAATCGACCTTTAACGTTTCTGCAGGGTCAATATGCAAAAAACACTCCCAAAACCCCCGTTGACTCGCAATAGGCTCCTAACTTTGATAGACACTTACTCATATATATATATATATATATATATATATATATATATATATATATATATATATATATATATATATATATATATATATATATATATATATATATATATATATGAGTAATGTGTTCCTTAGGCCCCTTTTTCGTTAGGTTTGGTTAGGCCCCTTCACAAATCGTAGTTTTAAGTATTTTTCCTCATGTCTAACAATGTAGATATGATCTATAGGTTTTGTTTAGTGGGAGCCAACTTTTGGATCGCCAGAATCTCACCTGTATACAGTTTTTTACGGTGATCCAAAATCAATGGCTATGAAGGTACTGGTTTTTCAAGGCTCATAAAATCATGTTTTTTCGTCAAAAAAACATGATCCAAGAGTTGATTCTCATTAAATCGATCATGCTAAACACATCTAATTGTTCATATCTATCATAAAACACTTAAAACCTGTGGAAACTTCAATGAGGTGCACAAGAACACATACACAGAGAGAGAGAGGTCGATAGGGAGAGGAGAAACTCGTTAACCTCCTATTAGGGCTAATCTTCTCTAAGTTAAATAGAGAGAAGCCTAAATGAAAAATTACATACAAGTTCTTCCTTATATATGAAATATTAAATAACCCTCTTTTAAGAAAAATAAAACTTAAAACCTCTAAAGGTCAACTAATCTTAACACTCCCCCTCAAACTGGAGTATAGATATCAATCATGCTCAGCTTGCCACAACATTTTGAGAAACTGGGTCTAGCAAAAGGCTTTGTAAAAATATATGCAACTTGGTCCTCCGACTTTAGATATTTGGTAGCGATATGACCAGCTTGAATCATATCTCTTACGTAGTGGCAATCAACCTCAATATGTTTTGTCCTCTCATGAAAAACGGGATTATTCGCTATATATGTAGCTGCCTTGTTATCACACATCATTATCATAGGAGATGAAACCTTCACCTGAAGATCATTTAGTACGGTTCAAACCCACATTACTTCAGCAGTTGTTTGGGCCATAGCCCTATATTCTGATTCAGCACTCGACCTAGTAACCACATTTTGCTTCTTACTTCTCCATGAAATTAGGTTATCTCCCATAAACACACAAAATCCTGTGGTAGATTTTCTATCCACTACATATCCCGCATAGTCAGCATCAGAGTAAGCCACTATTTCCAGGGTTCCACCTTTCTTGAATAATAACCCTTTTCTAGGAGAAGATTTTAAGTACATGAGTATCATTATTGCAGCATTCCAGTGTACTTCAGTTGGTTTGTCCATAAATTGGCTAACCTTGCTTACTGCTAAAGCAATATCAGGTCTGGTCACAGTTACATATAGTAGCTTCCCTACTAGTGAGCGATAACTTTTGCTATCAACAGGTTTTGACCCCTCTGCAAACAACTGAACTTTATGATCCATGGGAATATTTGTTGGTTTAGCTCCCAACATTTCAGTCTCTTTTAATAAGTCAAGAACGTACTTCCGTTGAGACAAAACCACCCCTTCACGGCTCCTGGCAACTTCTATACCCAGTAAATATCTAAGTGAACCAAGGTCTTTTATAGCAAAATGTTTTTGAAGATGAGCCTTTGTAGCTTCAATATCTTTCATATCATCTCCTGTAAGGATGATGTCATCCACATATACCACCATAACAACTAGACCTGAGTTAGTTTTCTTAATAAATAATGTATGGTCTGCCGCTGACCTATTAAAGCCAAAATCTGACATCACTTCAAACAACTTTTGAAACCATGCACGAGGACTTTGCTTTAAATCATATATCACCTTTCTTAATCTGTACATTATGTCACAGGCATTCGGCTAGCAGGGTGCCACACCCGCGTCGACGTGACTCGACGCGGGTGTGGGTGCAGCACTGGGTGCGATCAACCTGATCCTGGGTGCGTTGACTTCACCAAGGGTCATTTCAGTCCATTTTTTTGGATTTTTTTTTTAAAAAAAGTTTCCCTATGAAATGTGCTGCGGAATTTAAAAAAAAAATTCTGATGACAACTGCTTGATGCTGTTACTCTTGTTTTATAAAGGGGCACTTGTGTCTACAACATCTGACGAGCTTTGTTGGCATCCCATGCTATTCCTGCCTCCAAACAATTAATTTGCAGCATTGGAAAACATACTGTTAACTTGGAAATGATGATCCATCTTCCTCAAAAATTAAAACCAAAATTCAAAAGCCTTTTGAAGTCTTTATCCTTCAACCATCCATATCCTTCTTCGTCAAGGATTTTCTCTCTTTATAATAAATGATAATGGTGGTGGTAGCCTTGGTGGCTATTAGTATTCACTTTTCTCCTGACGAGATGGGTGCTCTAGCCGTAGCCTTGTCTAGACCTCTCTTTTCCACATGTCAAATCCAATAAATTTTTTTAGCTGTCATCTGTGTGCAACTGTATATAAAATGAAATTTGAAGAACCCTAAGCAGTGGCGTGGCAGTGGAGCCGTAGGCCTCGTGAAGACTTTCTCTCCAACAAACCACATCAAACCTTTCACTTATATTTTTTTTCGTGAAGACCAGGGAGTTTCAGACATGATTGAATCATGACAGTCAGCATAACGCAGCAGGCTGGGTCGATCAGATTGTCAATCCTTTCGGTTCATCAATTTTGTCCTGTTATGCCAAAGTACACAACAAGCAGAATGTGGGTAACAAGTCTTCAAACAAACACACCAGCAAAAAAAAAATGGACCCCCGACCAGCATCGGGGGAACCCCCAGACCCCTTTCTCTCTCTCTCTAACGGACCCCCGACCAGCATCGGGGGAACCCCCAGACCCCTTTCTCTCTCTCTCTCTCTCTCTCTCTCTCTCTCTCTCTCTCTCTCTCTCTCTCTTTCTATATATATATATATATATATTACATTTTTGTCCCTGCCGCACCCCCACACCCGCACCCATGTGACATAGTCTGCACACCTTCTGACACTCCCCTCAACCTCGAACCCAAGAGGTTGTTGCATGTATACTGTCTGAGACAGATCCTCATATAGAAATGCATTTTTTACATCTAGTTGACACAAACTCCATCCATGGTGAACAACTACGAAGAGAACAAGACGAATGGTACCCATCCGTGCGACAGGAGAAAAAGTTTCAAAGAAATCAATACCATATGTCTGAGTATACCCTTTTGCTACTAATCTGACCTTGTATCTTTCAATTGAACCATGTGATTTATACTTTATGGTATATACCCATTTGCATCCAACAATATCAACATCCACTAGGGAATCAACTAGATCCCATGTATGTTGAGACAATAAGGCATCCATTTCTTCTTGCATAGCCTGCTTCCACCTGTTATCAAGTTCTGCCTGTTGATAGTTTAGAGGAATAGTTTCAGCAGATAAAGCTAAAATAAATGCTTTCATCTGACTTTCAATTCTGGCATCAGACACAAAATGAGATATAGGATATAAGGTACATTGTCATGTCCCTTTCCGTAGAGCTTTTGGCCTGTTATCATCAACATGAAGGTCATTGTTATCAGTAGCACTTACCTCAGGAGAAGAAGAAGATGAAGGCACGGGAGGAGGTGGAGCTCTACGCACATATACCAATGGAGGATTATGAAACCGTGAGGAAGATAGAGTTTGGTCCGGTAATTGGGGCACATATTCCAAAGGAAAAGGAGGTACAAGAAGTGAAAAAGAATCATCTAGATCATCTTGCATCTGAGTACCAGTACTAGAATAATATGGAATGGACTCCAAGAAAGATGCATCCGCACTGACATACTCTCGCCAAGAAATCAGATCATAACATTGATACCCCTTTTGATTTTTTGGATAACCTATAAACATACATTTTGTTGCTTGAGCAGCTAATTTATCACGGCCAGGTACAAGTTTGTACACAAAGCAAACACACCCAAATACTTTGGGTGAGAAAGAGAAAAGTGGAGCATTAGGATTTAGGATATGTAGCGGAATTTGATCTCCCATGGAAGATGAAGGCATGCGATTGATCAGATAACAAACAGTGATAACCGCATCACCCCAATATAAAGCAGGAACATTGGATTGAATCATAAGGGTACACGCTACATCAAGGAGGTGCCTGTGTTTTCGCTCAGCCACACCATTTTGTTGAGAAGAATAGGCACAAGTGGTTTGGGGTTGAATGCCATGGTCTTGATAAAATTGCAACAAGGCTTTGGTTTTAAACTCAAGAGCATTATCAATGCGAACAATCTTGACAATAGATTCAAACTGAGTTTTTATTTCAAGAATTAATGATTTGATAATATTGGGAACTTTAGATCTTTCTTTTATTAAGAACACCCAAGACAACTTAGAAAAATCATCAACAATAACAAGATAATATCGATACTGAGTCCTGGTAGGAATCTTACTAGGACCCCATACATCTGCATGAATAAGTTCAAAGACCTTATGACTGGACTAACTCTGACTAGAAGGGAACAAACTCCGATGATGCTTGCCCAACTGACATGATTCACACTGAAATGATGTAGTAGACGGAATTTGAGGAAAAACAGAATGAAGCTTTGACAATGAAGGATGACCAAGACGATGATGCCACTGAACAGGATTGGATGAGTGATCTACTGCAGCATAAACATTGCCCATTGGATGATGTATGTAGTAGACTCCATTTTCTTCATAGCCTCCTCCAATCTTCTTCCCCATCAGCAAATCCTTAAAATGACAACCCACCAGGTCAAATATCACTCTAAAGTTTAGTTCTTTGGTAAGACAACTCACAGAGAATAAACTTTGAGGAAATGAGGGAGCATGAAGAACATTTTTCAACTGCAAGGAAGAAGATATAGAAATATTTTCCTGACCAACTGTAACGCCCCAAAATTTTAAACTTGCGAACCTTTCATAAAACAGGCAAGAGATTAGGAAAAATCTCTTTCCTTCAGAGTTTGTTTATAGAATCAGCGAAAGACTATTCCCATCTCTCAAGGCCTTATGCGGCCAACTGTCACCGGTTATGACTCACTAAGGCGTCATACTTTCTCAGAAAAGCCCACCCTTCCGTAGAAGGTCCAAAACATGATCATGATCTAAAATCGCTAAAGATTTGATTCTCACATCAAGGATCAACATGTAATCATGCCAAAATAGAAAGCCAAAACTATAGATTTATAACTGGCTTTCTCAAACAATCTCAGAAGATCATCACAACTCACCATAACTTTTTATGGTAAGCAAAAACACAAGATTCACGTCGGATCGCTCGGTCTGAGAGTTATACGACCTGACAAGGAATTACTGCCCTAGAGGGTATACCTGGTCTTGGACCATACACTTCCTCACAGGAGTTCACCGTCTTTGCGGCTACTCGTTCGTGGACAGTGTACATCCTCACAGAGATTCTACCGCTCTAGTCGGATTATCCGATCTGGGAAATGTATAACCTCACAAGGAATTATCTCCCTAGATGGTATACCTGGTCTTGGACCATACACTTCCTCACAGGAGTTCACCGTCTTTGCGGCTACCCATTCGTAGAGAGTGTACATCCTCACAAAGATTCTATCACTCTAGCCGGGTCACCTGGTCTTGATCATACATACCCTTACTGCGAAACCTTTGGGAAGCTGGTCCCCAACAAATGTCATATACAATAAAAACCATTGTAATACACGCATCAACACAAATGACCGCTCTCAGAGTCGATAGCCACTATTACAATCAACAAGATCAACGTCAGATCACCTGGTCTGGGAAATGTATAACCTCAAGGAATTCCGCCCTAGATGGTATACTTGCTCTTGGACCATACACTTCCTCACAGGAGTTCACCATCTTTGCGGCTACCCGTTCGTGGAGAGTGTACATCCTCACAGAGATTCTACCACTCTAGCCGGTTACCTGGTCTTGATCATACACGTCTCCTTTGAAGATCTGATCCTCAACAAACACCCTACTCAGTGATACATGCATCAATACAGTCGACTGCTTCGAACAATTGGCCGCTCTTGGGGTCAGTAGCCACAATATGGGTACAAGCATGTATATCAGCAACATGCATCGTATCACTTCACATGGTAAAACAAAACACAAGATCACCCATTCTTCCAATGAGGTTCCATGAACCATGAACATATTATCGCATACTTCCAACATTTCTTATCACGTGGTATATCAATCATATCACATAGAAACATATAATACTACGCATCATGTTATTGCCACAAGAAACATTGCAATCCTCAAATAGGACCTCAAAGCATGCATAAACGACACATGAGAACACACAGATATGGCAATCCAGCTGATTCTATAGGCAAAGAGTAACTAACTCTATTCGACAGCCAAACAAAACAACTGAATAAGACAAGCACTTATAACAATGCTCGCGATACATACAATTACCATCAAATGGCTCAATCCATCAACAAGTAATTAAATTAATCGTAAGGCATAAACCATTGCATCGCAAGCCATTCATAAGCTATACATGACAAGCAATCATACGACAACAGATATAGCACAATATGTAAGCAACTTATAAAACAAGCGGCCACATCAATCCTAGTTGCCACCAGTTCGTAGTTTACGAGTTGTATGCAATCACATCAATCATAAGAGATGCAAGCCAATATGCTACATTACAATAAGCACCAAACAATTCAACCAAGGGGTAAAGCAAGTCACATGCTAATATGTAGCAACTAGCATAATGCTATTATTATAAGCATTTAACTAGTATGAGAAGCTAGATGTTACTTAGCAAAGAACTGCGTAAGCAGTTTAACAACTAGAGTAACGCCTCGATAGACGGGTACAACTCAACGAGTAGCATACTGAACTACCAAGCAAGCAAGCAATCGACCAATGTGAACATACTTTATGTTTCAATATTACTGGCCTCTGGGTACGCGCAGGCAAAATATAGAAACAACTGAGACTAGTTCGGGCGTTTGTTATTCTATGTATTTTTAATAACCCGAATAACTTATTGAGTCCGCTCCTAAAGGGACGACTTTAGCCGAGAGAGGATTCCCCAAAGGCAGGTAAGCAGTGCCACGGATGCATCCAACTTCTGCAGAAGTGTTGAGCTTACTATTATAGCCCCTTTCTCCTAACTCCAATGACTGGGGAGGCCAGATCATTGCCCGTGGGGTGGTTGTTAACAACCTGTCCATTAGAGTTTTGTACCGCTCTGTCCTCTCCCTTGACAGGCAACAAGAAGCGAATGGGTGCGTTAGGGGTTGCTTAACTAACGACCCAATTTATGTTGTGGTCTTTAAACCACTCGAGCATCTTGCATGTGAAGGCGAATGTGAGGTCATTTTATGTGATTACAACATTGTGCATTTAGCACTGTTCGAGGTCGCACGACCATCTTATCCGATTATCGCAGTACTAGCGTGTAGTGCACGACTACAAGTACTCTAGGATGAAAGGGGTATAACTTCTCAATAAGAGCCTCATCAGAAGTGTTTCACAAAGATGTAATGCTTCTCAAACTATACATTGACATTCTTTATCTTTTGAAACAGCCAGCAGTTTGTGCCAACATTTGGCATGTGATTATCTCGAATCTCATCCGCTATTGGGGTATCTACATGCCTCGTATGACTCAATACCGACCTCGATAGACGAGATACGGGTTTCTCAACAGAACCAGCCAATCACCGCCTTATAAATGCTTCGATTTGAGCAGTCTTTGATACTTTTGCGCAGCTTCCTAAAATCTCAAGTCGACTCTGCAGGACTGCATACACGAATTTTCAGGATCCATGCGAGTTATCCCTCTCCTTAGAAGAGGATGTATCGCTCACTCCCGACTGAACTCTTGTCGCAACAGGGAAAGTGGTAGATGTCTCTTGCATCCTCCACGAGGATGCCTCAAAAGCGTATGTAATGAGCTAGAACATGAGCATCATCTGCAATAGCAAGATAGTAACAACACATATGCAAAAGCAAGAGCCTGGGCACAAAGCGCGACGGCAAAGTAAAGACTCTGAGCAGAAGTGCAACACAAAACCTTTGCACGATGCGTGACGACAAAGTAAAGACAGTGGGCAGGAGTGCAACGCAAAATCTTTGCACGATGCACAATGACAAAGTAAAGTACTATACACAGAAGTGCAATGCAAAACCTTTGCACAATGCGCGATGACAAAGTAAAGACTGACATAAAGTAAAGGACAAGGATCGCGAAACCGCGCCCTTGAGTTAAATGCGTACTCGTATAAATATATATATTTCTATATATATTTATTTAATGGTCCCTTTTTAGTTAATTGAACTTAATTCAATTGTTCAAGTCTTCCGTGTAATCTTCCCCTACCTTTGGGAGTTGCAAGCTTGCTGGCGTCTGCGAGTGTAAGCGATGGACGGCTCGGGTCGTGTAGCGTGAGTAGAATCCGTCGCACAAGCTGCAAAAGTAACGATCTTAGCAAGCTAATACCAAAAAATAGAAGGTCAGAAGCACTGTCGTCGTCCTGACGTAAGAGAAGCAGAGGCAGGGGCATCGTGCCCTTGCGCACCTGCTATAAGCGCAAGAAGCAAAAGCAGGAGTTGTGAGCCCCTGTCGACCTGCTGTCAGCAAACAACGAGGAGGCAGGCACCCCACTCCTGCCGACAAAGACAGAGGCAGGGAGCTCATGCTCCTTGGCTGCCAGGACAGAAAAGGCAGGGGAGGGAGCAGAGGCTCCCTACTGAACCTGCCTCAACAGGAAGCAGGACAGGGGGTGCAACCCCCTGCTGGAAATGAGACAGGCAGCAAGATCAAGGCAGAGGGGCGAAACCCCCTACTGGAAAACAATCAAGGTGTTTGGGGCAACGGTCCCCGCCAACCTTGAAGAAATGTGAGGCAGGGTCCAATGACCCTTGCTGCCGAAGAACAGGTGCAGGGGCCGAAGGGCAGAGGCCGACCAATGTGAACATACTAAACTACCAACGCCTCGATAGACGGGTACAACTCAACGAGTAGCATACTGAACTACCAAGCAAGCAAGCAATCAACCAATGTGAACATACTTTATGTTTCAATATTACTGGCCTCTGGGTACGCGTAGGCAAAATATAGAAACAACTGAGACTAGTTCGGGCGTTTGTTATTCTATGTATTTTTAATAACCCGAATAACTTATTGAGTCCGCTCCTAAAGGGACGACTTTAGCCGAGAGAGGATTCCCCAAAGGCAGGTAAGCAGTGCCACGGATGCATCCAACTTTTGCAGAAGTGTTGAGCTTACTATTATAGCCCCTTTCCCCTAACTCCAATGACTGGGGAGGCCAGATCATTGCCCGTGGGGTGGTTGTTAACAACCTGTCCATTAAAGTTTTGTACCGCTCTGTCCTCTCCCTTGACAGACAACAAGAAGCGAATGGGTGTGTTAGGGGTTGCTTAACTAACGACCCATTCTATGATGTGGTCTTTAAACCACTCGAGCATCTTGCCTGTAAAGGCGAATGTGAGGTCATTTTATGTGATTACAACATTATGCATTTAGCACTGTTCGAGGTCGCACGACCGTCTTATCCGATTATCGCAGTACTAGCATGTAGTGCACGACTACAAGTACTCTAGAATAAAAGGGGTATAGCTCCTCAATAAGAGCCTCATCAGAAGTGTTTCACAAAGATGTAATGCTTTTCAAACTATATTTTGACATTCTTTATGTTTTGAAATAGCCAGCAGCTTGTACCAACATTTGGCATGTGATTATCTCGAATCTCATCCGCTATCGGGGTATCTACATGCCTCACATGACTTGATACCGACCTCGATAGATGGGATACAGGTTTCTCAATAGAACCAGCCAATCACCTCCTTATAAATGCTTCGATTTGGGCAGTCTTTGATGCTTTTGCGCAGCTCCCTAAAATCTCAAGTCGACTCTGCAGGACTGCGTACACAAAAAGTCAGGATCCTTGCGAGGTATCCCTCTCCTTATACGAAGATGTATCGTTCGCTCTCGACTGAACTCTTGTCGCAAGAGGGAAAGTGGTAGATGTCTCTTGCATACTCCACGAGGATGCCTCAAAAGCGTATGCAATGAGCGAGAACCTGAGCGTCATCTGTAATAGCAAGGCAGTAACAATACATATGCAAAAGCAAGAGCCTGGGCGCAAAGCGCGACGGCACAGTAAAGACTGTGAGCAGGAGTGCAACGCAAAACCTTTGCGCGATGCACGATGACAGAGTAAAGACTGTAAGCAGAAGTGCAACGCAAAACCTTTGATTGATGCGCGACGACAAAGTAAAGAACTGTACGCTGGAGTACAATGCAAAACCTTTGCGCAATGCACAACGGCAAAGTAAAGACTGACAGAAAATAAATGACAAGGATCGCGAAACCGCGTCCTTGAGTTAAATGCATACTCGTATATATATATATATATATATATATATATATATATATATATATATATATATATATATATTTAATGGTCCCTTTTTAGTTAATTGAACTTAATTCAATTGTTCAAGTCTTCCGTGCAATCTTCCCCTACCTTTGGGAGTTGCAAGCTTGCTGGCGTCTGCGAGTGTAAGCGATGGACGACTCAGGTCGCGAAGCGTGAGCAGGATCCGTCGCACAAGTTGCAAAAGTAACGATCTGAGCAAACTAATACTAAAAAATAGAAGGTCAGGGGCACTGTCGCCGTCCTGACGTAAGGGAAGCAGAGGCAGGGGCATCATGCCTTTGCACACCTGCTATAAGCACAAGAAGTAGGGGCAGGGGTTGGAGCCCCTGTCGACCTGCTGTCAACAAACAACGAGGAGGTAGGGGCCCCACTCCTGCCGACAAAGATCCACAGAGGCAGGGAGCTCATGCTCCTTGCCTGCCAGGACAGAAAAGGCAAGGGAGGGAGCAAAGGCTCCCTGCTGAACCTGCCTCAATAGGAAGTAGGATAGGAGGCGCAGGCCCCTACTTGAAACGAGACAGGCAGCAATATCAAGGCAGAGGGGCGAAACCCTCTACCGGAAAACAAACAAGGTGCAGGGGGCAACGGTCCCCACCAACCTTGAAGAAATGCGAGGTAGGGTCCAATGACCCTTGCTGCCGAAGAACAGGTGCAGGGGCCATTTGCTCGTGCTGGAAAAGATAAAGGGCAGGGGTCAATGGCCCCTGCTGGAACAACAAAAAGGGCAAGAGGGTTCGACTCCTGCCGAAAAACGAGAGGCAGGAGCCAAGGCCCCTGCAGACCTATGATATGCAGGCGACAGGGGGTGTCACCCCTGTCAACAAAGGACGGGCAAGGCTCTAGCCCTTGTCGATATACTAGAAACGACAGGCAAGGGCCCTGCAAATCCAAAAGTTTCAGGCGACAAGGGTGATGCCCCTGTCGGCCTGCCAAAAGACAATAGGTAGGGGCCATATCCCCTACTGGCCAAATGCAACAGAGAGAGAGAGTGAGGGGCAGGGGCTAGAAACCCCTACCAGTCGATCAACAACAAGCGGCAGGTGGGCATCACCCCCTGCCAATCAGTCGGACACAGGTGATAGGGGGCGTCGCCCCTGCCAGTCTGCCGACTGAAAAATAGGAGAGAATAAGACGAGAGTGTAGGGAGGGGCTCGGCCCCTCCCCTGCTAAAAGTGGGCACAAAGAGGGGGTTCGACCCTCCCGTGACCCCATGGGGAGTAAGGAGCAGGGACGGGGGTTCGACCCCTTCCCTCCCAATAGTGGCAGAGGGAGGGGGGCTTGACCCCTCCCTTAGCCACTGGGAGTGTAGAGAAAGAGGGAGAGAGAGAGAGACAAACAAATAAGGAGAAGAGGGACGAGGGGAGCATACCTGGAGGTCATCGAAGCGGAAGGCGGTGGTGGTGGGTTGCCGGCGCCTTCGCAGTATAGAGAAGGAAGGAGGTGGCCGGTAGCGAGTCTGAGGGGTCGCCGGGTAGAGAGGCATCGCCGATGAGGTCGTAGAGGGGAGGCTGTCGCCGGCGAGGGTGGGCTTTGACGATGCTCTTGCAGGTGGTTGTGCTTGCCGACGACGATGGGCCAGCGCATGGGGAAAGAGGAAGAGTATCGGGGAGAGAGAACGAGAGGGCGAGAGGCGGTGAGGGGGGTTTTGTAACCCTCCTCCTGCCTGCCTCGTTGTCTTTTAATGACAGCGAGAGGCGGTGACCTTGGGTCGGGTCCGAATCCAGCCCAAATCAATTCAATTTTTTTTTTTGTTATTACACCAACTGGTGAGGAACTCCCATCTGCTAATGAGACTCCTCGATCAACAATAATATCCTTTAGATCTGAAAAGAAAAGAAAATTTTCACACAGATGTTTGGATGCAGCAGAGTCAATAATCCACTTACTATCATTTAGATTAAGATGATCCCATGTTGAGTAGGCCACACCAGCTACAGGAGAAGAGGAGCTTGAAGGACGATGAGCTATCAGCTCATCATATTCTGCTCGACTAAGAGTAATACTGTCACTTGCAGAAGAATTATCATTTGCATTTGATACCTCTAGTGTTGTAACATTAGCTTTTGGAACATTAGGCTTTGATGTAGAAGAGGTTGGCCGTCCATGCTTATCCCAGCAACGATGTTCTAAATGTCCAGATTTTTCACAGAAAGTATATTGAAGTTTGCCTTTGCCTCCCATACCTCTTCCATGACCTCATCCTCTAATATTCTGAATATTTCCACATCTATAACCAGATAGGACAGCTAGAGCAGATGACTGGGACATAGGATGAGATTGTGGAAGAGAAATCACAAGTCTACTCAAACGATTGTATGCATCAACAAGAGTAGGTACATCGGATCCAGTCAACATTTGGACTTTTGCAATAGAGAATTCTGAAGATAAACCTGTGAGAAATCGAGCAACCATAGTCTGTTCTTGATGATCCTTTTGCTTTGAACAACAAAGAAGCCTGTGAGCATTGAGTCTTTCAAACGCTGCTTTGACGAAGGCATAGTACTAGGCCAAGGTCTGATCTCCCTGCTGCAAATTATATATCTCCTGTTCGACTTGCAAGATACAACTCACATTAGTCTCTTGTGAGTACGTATCTCGAAGATTGTCCCACATTTGTTTGGCTGTATTATAGTAAATTAGACCATCTGCAATATGAGGTTCGACACTATTCATGATCCATGACATAACAATGTCATTATCTTCGTCCCAAGTAATATATTTTCCCACTTTTTCATTTGGTTCAGTTTCCAACAAAATATGTTTTTTACGATGTCCAGATGCCGACATCATAAAAGTTTAGGACCATCTGGCATAGTTTGTTTCATTCAATCTCACAGAAGAACCATACGAGAAGGGATTTGCAAATGCCTTATATTCCCCAATAGTCTCATTTTTGGAATCAAATTTTGGAGCTTCACCCATAATGAATAATACTAACAAGGTATGAGAGATATTTGATGCTAATACTACTGCAATAAACCAAAAAAAAAATCAGATTCACTCTCTTAATCACTCAGAATTTGAATCTGGGATGTTCATCAACCACACGCCAGCTGACACATGAGTAACATATTTCATGATCACACGTCAGCCAATTTCACGACCACACAAGGTTGTTCAACCCACATCAGAAACAAATTCACGTCCACAGAAGGCTGTTCAACCCACATCAGAGATAAAATCATGCCAACAAAGACAAAAATCAGCGTATTTCACGATCACACGACAACCTATTTCATGACTGTAAACACCCCAAATTTTCACCCTCATCCAGTGTTTGTCCATTTCATAGGTCATTACAGATCATTGCATATCATTGCATGTATTCTGCATATCATTCCATCGCATTGCATAGCATTGCATGTCATTGCATCTCATTTTCGAGATCCAGCACTCCTATTTCAAAACATTCAATCCAGATTTGAATTTTAAAGCTTTTATTTCAAAAATCCATTTCAAAACCTAGGTTTTTATTCAATACTCTGTCATTTTCCAACCCCAGGACTTTATATTTCGAAATATTTTCTCAGAAAACAATCTGGATTCATGTTAAATTCAAATTTCAATCGATTTCAATTCTCAGATGAGACCCATTGAGATGGTGTCGCTTCTGAATTCCTTTATTCATCAAATTTCTCAAATTATTGAAAGTTTCAGTCCGATCAGGACTCTGGAGTCTGTTTTGAAGTCTGTTTTACTTCCATCTTCAGTCTTTTTCCATTATTTTCAAAATTTAGGTCATTTTACAGAGTCCAGTTAGTTCAGGACTCTATTTTAGAGGTCGGTCGAGTTAGGAGTCTAACCCTGACTGTGTTTTCTGACTTATTTTATCATTTCTTGATAAAATCTTTTGAAAATTCTTTCATTTGGCTTTTAAAATCTAAGATCTCAGAGTCCTAAGAGTTCAGGACTCTAACTCGGAGTTCCAGTTCACTTGAGACCCTATTTTCAAAGATCTTGAAATTCAAATGTTGATTTTAACCCCTTTTCAAAGCCATTTTCAGTGTTTATTTCAAAATTCTTCAAAATTCGATGTGGGCCCACTCAGTTGGCACCATATCCAGAGGAGTTCTAACCTAGTTAGGACCCTATGCCATTTCAAAAATTCTAATTTTAAGATTGTCTTTGAAAATCCTTTTGAAAACTCCTTCAATTTCAAGTTTTAAAATCGCTTTTTGAAAAAAAACTCAAGTAGGGCCCACTCGGGGTGGCGCCATATTCGAGTCAGTCAGGTCTAGACTAGGGTTAGTTGATGTCTTGGTTAATGTTAGAGGTTTAGAAGAGTCAAAACCATTTTGAAAAAGTCATTTTGAAAGATAGTTTTTAAAACTAGTGTTTTTAAAGGTTTTTAAAGGTGTTTTAAAAAGCCAAATGTAGAAAATGCCAAGTGGCATTACATTTGAGGATTTTTTAGGAAAGTCTAGGGGTTAATTAGGCATTAGTTTAGATAATTTAGGTTAGGGGTAGTTAGGTCTTTCCACCCAAAAATTGCCCCCCCTTGTTAGAGTCCAAAAAATTTAAAATTCCCAATTTTTAAACCTAAAAAAAATTCTATAAATAGTCTCCATAGGGGGGTCGATTTTTCCAACTTGCTCTCCTTGGGATTATTGGAGATTCTCTCTCCTCTCCAGCCCTTCCTCCATTGCAGCCACCTCAAGGTAATTATTTTGTTTAAATTTTAGCTTTTATTTCATGTTTTTAATAGTTTTAAATCAATTTTAGCCATTAATACCTCCTATTTCATGGATTCAACCATGGTTTTACCTCAAGAACCATCAAGAATCAGCAAGAACAATCCAAGAAGGTGATCTAACCCTGTTTTTATTGATTTACAGGGATTTTAATCCATTAGAATTGATTTTAATATGATTCTTTACATTATTAACCAATAAAATATATGATTTACCCTTTTAATGGGTTAAATCTATGTTTTAAAGGTGATATCAAATATCAGCCATTGATTCCCTGTTTTTATTTTATTTTCATGATTTATTTATGTTTGTTTTACGTTCTATAGCATATAAATAATTTTTATTTACTGTTTTATGGTTTATTTTATTGATTTACATTAGTTAATGCATGGTTTTCCAAGTTTCTTAAATTTCTGTGTGTTTTAGGTTTAGAACAGTAAAGATAATGTTATTTCGGATTGAAGTTATTATTGTTTATTTCTGATTTTTTTATATGTGATGCATGCATGAGTTATTGAATTACTGTAGAAAAATCATAGGTTTTGGATCTCGGGAACTATGTCAAAAAAATCAGACATCAAATCGGGTGTTTAAAGCTTTAAAATCGTGGTTA
The DNA here is from genome assembly GCF_984573655.1 of Nuphar pumila. Classification (NCBI taxonomy): domain Eukaryota; kingdom Viridiplantae; phylum Streptophyta; class Magnoliopsida; order Nymphaeales; family Nymphaeaceae; genus Nuphar; species Nuphar pumila. Next base: position 48,278,761 of record NC_143265.1, on the reverse strand, counting down.
AAATCAAGAAGGTAACTTGCTGTGATGATATTTCTCTCATCTTATATCCGATTTTAGATCTGTAAATTGCTATGGATTCACATTGAGTAGATCTGTATGCTGTGAAATTTTCGGATTTTTGGTTTACTGTTTAGTATTTTTCCCCTTTCAGAGAATCTGTTTTTAAATTTAAAATTCATTAGGGTTTACCAAAACCCTAATCAGACTTGTGTTAGTCATAAATCCCAAACCACAGATACGATTCATGATCTGTAAAAATTGAATATTGTTATTTTTCTGTCTACTATTCATAACTAAAATTTCAGAGATTGTTGTTTAGGATTGCTATTTATGTCTGTATTTTCAATCTGAAGTAGCCGTTTTAATCCCTGTTAAAAGTGATATATTTTAGCTCAGATTGCCGGAAGGGTTTCTCCCTAACCGGAGATGATTTTTCCAATATGTAAATTGGGAAATCTCTGTTTTTATTCTTAGTTAGTTTCTGTAAAATTTCATAAATTTCCATGGAGATTTGACCCTTGGTTCAGGTCTTGGATTGAAACTGGTTGGTGAATTAGGTCAAAAATAGCATATTTTTAGGGTTTAATGCAATTTTCGGATTACTTCAATGTCAAAAATTTATTTTTATAATTCCAATTCGTCATTAGGGTTATAACAAGTGCAGATACCAATTTTTATGGATTTTGGAATCCATTTGATCTCTGAATTAATAAAATTGCAAAACCGGGTTCCTGAAAGATCCAAAAACACTGCTAAAATCACATTTTTTGTGATATTATTGGATTTTCGTGCATAAGCATATATTTTTAGGGTTTAATCAAGTTCATAATCATATTAGGATGCTTTAGGTTTAATTTTGTGCTCATTTGATTTCATTTAGTGCATAAAACCTAAGTTTTTACCAAAATCTATTTCTAAAAAACCCTGATTTCAAGGCCATAGTCTTGCTATCAGGGGCAATTTGGTCATTTGACCTAAATTTCGAAATCCCTAACCTTAATTTTCATGTGTTTAAGTATGTCATATCATATTTTAGCTTAGCTTATTCCATTCAAATTTCAAAACTTGCATTTTATCAAAATATATTTCTAAAAACCCTAGTTTCAAGGCCATAGTCTTGTTATTAGGGGTATTTTGGTCATTTGGACCCTAATTTCGAAATTCCATATCTTATATTCATTATTTGATTTCATATCTTTATCATTTTTATTTAAGGGAATCAAGGAAAAGGCTTATATCTAGCAAAATCCAGTAATTTCTAGATATTACTGGATAAATCTAGAAAAGCCAACATATTTTCATTAACCAAATTTTCTAGTTTTGCAGGTACATTGAAGACTATTTTTTTTATGTATTTAAATTTCAATACTGATGTAACTTGTAATTAAACTTTGGAATAAGAATTTACATTTCCTGCTTAGCTTAGGCAGCATTGCATATAGCTTATTATTATTTTTTTTTAATAATGTTAATGTGTGATGGATGATGATTCATGCATATTTTTATAAATTCACCATGGTCTACACGAATGACACATGCACTAGCTTTTATGAAGTTTATAAACTTGGTGGAACTTGCATTTATGGCCATAGTCAGAATACGAGTGATACTTAGATTTATGATCTTCACATTAGCCACATTCAGCCTACACTCTTAGGCTAACTTCAAAATTGCACAGCATTTCTCAAAAATACAAAAAGTATTTCTCAATTCCTCAAATCCATATTCATTCATTTCATGCATTTGCCAATTCCAATTCAAATCTCAATTCAAAGAAGTTCATTTCCTCAAAATCTCCTAAGTCTTATAGCAAAATCGATTTTCCCAAAAGCATTGAATTTCAAAGAATATTTCAAGTGTCTCTCAAGTTCATAAACTCAATTTTCCAAAGTTATGCAGTCAATTTCAAAGTTTGAAGTTAGAGAAATCAAAAATTTTCTAAGTCTTATTCAAAAATCGATTTGCCAAAGAATATTTCAAGTATTTCCCAAGTTCCAAATTCAAATTTTCTAAGTTAGAATTTCAATTTCAAAGTTTGAATTCAGAGAAACCAAGTTTCTCAGAATCGATTTTCACCAAATGTCAAGAATTCCTCAAAATCGATTTTTATTTCTCTCAGAAGTACATTTCAAATCCCAATTCACGATTTTCCAAGATTTACATTTTCTAAATATCTCAATCATTCAAAGCAAACATCATGTTTTCAAATGTGCATTTTCTGAAAATTCATAGCACATGCCTGATTCTTTGTGCATTTAGAAATTAGAATATGATTTAGACAAGTTGAATAGAGTAGAGCATAAGATTGATCCTTGGTTCAATTACCCCTGTTAAAGGTGGCAGGAACGGTTGAACCTCGTACCGACAGGCGAGTCCCATTCTACGGAATTTTTCCCGCATTTTAAAAATGGAGGCGAGTTATTTTCAAAAACTATTTCAAAGGTCAGTTTGACTCGCAAAAAGTCAAAAATTTTGCGATGATAACAGGTTTGGCGACCGTGATGGGACCTATTTTTGCCTGATTAATCTAATGCTCTACTTAGTTCAAATTGTCAAAATCGATTTCCATAGAATGTCAGCCTTGCTTTATGATATCATGTGAACCTAGGAGCCTAGACTTTAACCCAGCTGACATGGAATGCATATAGACTAGGTATGGTTTGGTAGGACCATATTGAGGAGAATTATTCATGCTCACATAGACTTAGGTCTAATACAACACTCCTCAATTTAGGAATTGTATGAAAACAATGTTTGCTTCTTCAAATATTTCAAAATTCTATCTCTTTAGGACTTAGAGCCTTCTGTTTGATTGCATGTGCTCATGTTTTTCAAAAATCACCCCACCTATATTGTCCCGGTCTTCACGTTGCTGGGTTCTCTTCCAGAACCATAGTTCGGGACAGAGCCTCACAACTGGGCCACCTATTTGGGTGAAAACCCCTCTGCCACGTACCAAGGGCCATAGTCCAACGTATATCGGCAGGTGCTCAAGGATGTTGGAAAACTTGAACCTAGAACCAGAGAAATTGATTTTATAACACGTACATTGAGCCTTGGCTTGAGTATATAGGCATAACTGGATTGGATAGAGTTGATCTGAACCTTAGAGTTAGGATTAAGGTCCTACAGCTATTTCAAAATTTGTGCATCTAGAGTCAGCTTTTAGGGAATGCTGTATGTGCATACTTGTTTGTGCAGAATGTGATTGAATATGTTATAGTTATTTCCTTTTTATTTTCCATATTCTCCCCAATTTTCTAAAATACTGGACGATTTTCTCAAAATTCCTCAATCTATGTCCATGTACTGTCCATGTTTTAAACCTTGAATGATTTTCCAAATACTTCATTTTCCATTTATTTCTTCATATTTCATCAAACCCTGGACGATTTTCCAAATTTCCCTTAATTTCTTCAAAACTCCAGGTGATTTCCCATCTTTCCTGTCTTCTGGATCTCGAATTTTCTGCTTTATTTTTATCCTGCCTGCATTTTCCTTAAAATTCCTGTATTTTCCCAAGTCTTATTCCAATCTTCCATGTTTTCCAGTCTGATGGCATCCAGTCAGCTTGATTCAGTCTTCCCTGAGGGTCACATCTCCTACGAGGTGCGACAAAGTCTTCCCGAACATCGAGTCCTCAGCACCGGATCCTTCTTTCCCCGGTGGTACTATTCATGGTTCAAGAACTTCTCTCGTATGTTTCCGGACCATCTGGACGAGTGTGGATTGGAACTGGCGTCCGCAGTGGGAAAGCAGACAGTCAACGACAATTTGATCCATGCACTAACAGAACGGTGGAATCCGAGCACTTCTACCTTCTGGTTCCCGTGGGGCGAGATGACAGTACTGTGGATGAATTTTCAGAGATTATGGGATTGCCTGAGCCATCCGGTCAGCCTGGAGATCCATTGGAGAAACAATTTTTGATCAATGTCAAGGGTCTGGATCCCCGAGACGCTTTAGCTTGCATGACAGGACGCAAGTCTTGGCCATTGATTGAAGAAGATGGAAATGAATATGTGGACCTGCTCGAAATCTACAGACAGTATGGGATATTCATAGAAGTCAGCTCGTTGTCCAGGACAGCTCGAGAAAGAATTCAGCATGTGATGGTTCTGTGCACGGTGGGATTGACTTTCTTTCCCGATGGACGGAATTATATGGATATCAGAATAGTTCAGCTTCTAAGGAGATGGGGAAGTCGACAGACCAGCCGCCTCTCCATTGCCATGGCCGCACTCGCCTTTCTATACCGAGGGTTGACTCGTTTCGCACTCGGAGAATCAATTCTAGTTGAAGGGTGCACCTACGCGTTGCAATCTTGGTTCCTTCGGCATGTACCAGCCCGAGCCAGTTCATTCAGATACAATGGTGAAAAGCTTCTTCCAGTTGCGCGATACCGGTTCTTGATCGACAACCTTCAGGAGGAAGAAGTCGTATGGGACTACTTTGATCGTCAGGAATCACCTCCCAGATATACTTATGCATATGGCAAGCGATTCAGGCTACTTGGCCCATTCTTCTACGCATACTATCATCCAGAGCGGTGTGTCAGGCAGTTCTCTCAGAAGCAGAAGCGCGTAGAGATTCGTCCACTAGCAGGGGTTCTGCCAGAATTCGACCTCGCATCAGATCAATGGTCCGGAGCATACCATTCTGCCAGACATGGCTGGGATTCCTTTGTCAATCTTACTATTTTTCTTGGTCCTCGTGTGTCTTCTGATTATCCAGAGTGGTGGAAAATTGTTTGTCCCCCTCCCCTCTGTCAAGTGTATTATTAAAATCATATTTTCAATAAAGTTCCTTTAATCTTCATTTCACTTTGGTTTGACGACCTCGCCTAGGTAACAAGGCATATTCTCAGTTGTTTATTCTGCAAAGAATAGCAGCGCAATTGTCGTAAACTCCAGCGACGACTCAATCCCTAGTAATGGGATATTATTTCAATTGTCTACCAAAATTCTCAACAAATATTCTTCTCCAACCAAATTTCCTTCAAAAGCCTAACCATCAGTTCTACCTTGCAAAGAGCATCAACAACATCTAAAAGAATACTCGTGATACTCGATGGTTCATACAAGGTCCGAAAAGAAAACCTCATCAGTTGAAGGTGTTGCATACTCAGTCACTTCAGAAGAGAAAATGGACTCCCCCCGATCAGCTAAAAATCAGGGACAGCAGGTTGAGAATGACATTGATCCTCAAATGTACGTCATGTTCAAGAAAATGATGACCAAGATGCTGGCAGAGTAAGCTGAGGCTAGTACTGAGCAAATTCAGACCAAATAGAAAGATAAGGGTCATACCGTCAAGAATGTGAAGATCAGTAAAATGCAGAGTCGTCACGAGGAAATGTCTGATGAATCAGAATCGACAGATGATACTGATAAGAAATGTGAAAATAAACATGAATTCAAAAGGTCGACTCAGGGCCAGGGGTCGGCTTACAAATCCAAAAATCAGTCTGTTGACGACCCTACCCAGTCACAATTAAAAGATATGATAAGAATGGTCAAAGATCTGCAGGTCCGCGACAAGGGCAAGAAAGTCTTCACCAGCGAAGACTTCTATAATGGCTTGGATGGGGACGACAATCTGGATAATCTCCCCAGAAAATTTATCAAGTTTGATGGTTCTGGCGACCCTAAGGCTCACCTTGCCATGTTTTTCGCTGAATGTTCACGATTCAAGCGTGACAATCGGGCACTCTTCCTTTGCTTCCCTCGCAGTCTGGAGGGAACGACAGCTAAATGGTACCCGGAGCACATCAACCCCATAGAGCTGAAAGAATTTGATAAGGTGGTGAATATGTTCATTGAGCGCTTTCTGTTCAATGCTGAGGCGCTCCCGACCCTCAGCCACCTCTGTGGCCTGAAACAGAGAGAAAATGAAAAGGCCCGAGATTTTATCCACCGCTGGAGGTCAGCTTGCAACAAGATGAGAGACCCCATATCAGAAGGGCATGCTTTGTTCTTGATTCTAAGCAATTTCTCGCAGCCTCTAAAAGGCCTCATCTCCACCGCACCATCCAGAACCTTTATAGAGTTAACAGAGCGAGCTGAATGGCTCGAATTGAGTATGGAGAATGGTTTCTACAAAGGTTTCACTTTCACCAAGAACAACAGTCAGAATGAGTCGAAAAAGAAGACTCATTTCACTAATTCAGTCAGTAATAAACGGAATCATCGCAAGGGGCAGAATAGAGACTTCTGTCATGGGGCAGGAGGTTCAAACAAGAATGACCAGAAAGGAAAGTCGATCCCGCAATTCAGCAAGCCGCTTCAGCCGGAGCAGGGACCAAAACCCCGAGAGAAAGTGAAGCACGAAGGATGGAGCTATGAGAGGAAGTTCACTCCATTAGATTAATCACTTGAGACTGTACTCGAGTACCTGTTGACCAAGGACATGGTCAAATTGCCCAGGCTGGCCGATCCTTCCGCTCCTATGGGAAAATTCAAAGACCAATTCTGCAAATTTCATCGAACAGTGGGGCACAACACTGAGAATTGCTTCGTTCTGAAGAACATTGTTCAGGACCTTATTGATAAAAATCTTCTGGTAGAAGGTGCGGAAGATGAAGATATAGATATTCTAAAAGAGCCATTTCCTCGTCATTCTACAGTAGTCATTACCGAACAATCCTTTCAACCACAAGAGCATATCAGGTCGTGCTCTGAAAAGGATATGCAAGCTCAGCATCGGGTCCTGGTATTGCAAGAGGCTCAGTCCAAAGCCCAGAAGATGGACCTTATTTCAACTTTCGGCAAAATGAAAGTATCTGACAAGCCCGCTGGGGTATCTCCCGAGGTAGCCAGAAGTATGCCATGGCTCCCTAAGCATCTCATTAAGTTCACCCCAAAGAAAAGCGAGACATCCACTCTAAAGCTTATTACAGCATTATCCAATGTCTCAATTTTGGACTTAACCCAAGCTTCCGCTAAACATCAGCAAGTATTAAATAATCTGTTGCAGAAAATCAAGGTGAAACCAAGCATAACTCCGGAAGACAGGGCCCACATAGTCAATCAGGCCATGACTAATGCTCCAGTTACTTTCTCTGAGGAGGATCTCCCTAAACCTCATGTATTTCACAACAATGCCTTGTATGTTGTGGTTCGAACCAGAGGGATGACAGTTCCTCATGTGCTGATCGATGGAGGCAGCAGCCTCAACATATGCCCGGAAATGATCGCCAAAGCTTTGGGCATAAAAGAAGAAGAATACATCCCGGATCTGATCACCATTTATGGGTTCGACAATCATGGCCAAACAGCGAAAGGAAAAATATTCCTAGAGATCTTTATTGACTACTCGGTCCATTCAATTCTCTTTCACGTGGTCAATGTGCCGCCCACTTATAATCTGCTTCTCGGGAGACCATGGATCCACAACACAAACGCAGTACCATCTACTCTGCATCAGTGCATCAAGTGGTCAAAAGGTGGTATGATCACGACAGTCTTGGGCGAGGATCCAGAGCAGAGGCTAGCACAGCCCATGGTTCCCAGGCCCTCTTTCACTACTGACATCCCTAGCATTAGGGGTATTGAAGAGGTCAGTTTTGAAGAGAATTCGGGAATAATACAGATGACAGAGCAACCCGAGCATACGGTGGCTACGACCCGATGGGGAGGTCCACAGTTCTTCAAGACTGGGGGACGAATTGATTACAGCACACTTAAGGATCATCCTCTATTCTCTCAATTTATGAAAGCTAAAAAGGGATTTGATTTACTAGTGAAGCACGGCTACCAGCCTTTTCAAGGCCTAAGCAAAAATGAAGATGGTCGTCTTGAACCAGTGATTCCTCAGCATTGCCCTAAAAGGACCGGATTGGGCTTTAATGGCCGAAGATCTCAGAAAGGGACTGTTTTCATTAAGGGAACGCATTAGAAGAATTCATTTGTCTTTCCTTTTCTATTCTTTTGTCGGGATGATATCCCATTTCATTTTCATCATTGTCATTTTGATTAATTCTATCTTTCAATAAAGTTGTCAGTTTCCTTTGTCTATCTTGGTGCCATTTGTCTCTTTACTCCTCAATATTAAATCTTCACAAAATTGAAATCATTTTGCTCTTTTATCTTTCCAATTATTTTCAATAAAAGCAATTTATTTCATGATGAGCAATTTCCCTAAATCAATTTATCCTCCAATTTTCAGAATGTCTTCCCGATCTATCAAGAAGCTCGTCTTTAATCCAAAAGCTTGTTCAAAATCAGCAATAATTCATCAGGTCAGAATAAGAACAGAATGTAGTCAGACTGCAAAGCAGTCAGAAGAATCCGCAGAGTTCGATTCAGCTCTTCAAGAACTGCCAGAATTTGCATCGGTTCATAAGCAAGATGAGCCATCATCCTTAGTTCAAGATCCGACTGAGGATATCAATATCGGATCAGAAGACGATCCTAGAATTCTTAAGATTGGCAGTGGTTTGAGTCCAGGAGAGAAAGAAAGGCTCACTAATTTCCTCAAGCAGCATGAAGAAGTATTCACATGGACTTATGAGGATATGCCAGGTTTAGATCCGAAATTGGTGGAACATCGCCTCGTTCTGAAACCTGATGCGAAACCAGTCAAGCAGAAGTTGAGAAAAATGGATCCTCGAATCGAGCAACAGGTCAAGGAAGGACTTGAGGATCTGCTTAAAGCAGGATTCATTCGAGCAATAGACTATCCGGATTGGTTGGCGAATATCGTAGCAGTTCCTAAGAAGAATGGTAAAGTGCGAATCTGTATCGACTTCCGTGATCTCAATAAAGCCACTCCAAAGGATGACTATCCGCTCCCAAACATTGATCTCCTAGTCGATAGCACAGCCGGGCATGCTATGTTTTTCTTTATGGACGGATACTCCGGATATAATCAAATCAAATTGGCCGCTCGTGACCAATCCAAAACATCCTTTACCACGCCATGGGGCACTTTCTGTTACACGGTTATGCCTTTTGGGCTCAAGAATGCTGGAGCCACTTATCAGCGTGCTATGGCCGTTATTTTCCATGATCAGATGCACAAGACTATGGATGCATATGTCGATGATATTCTGGTGAAATCCAAAGAAGAGGAAGATCACATCGAAGCTCTTAATCAAGTCTTCAAGCGACTCATTATTTACAAGCTAAGACTCAATCCACAAAAATGTGTCTTTAGAGTCGAATCAGGCAAGTTGCTAGGCTTCTTGGTCAGCAAGAAGGGGATAGAAATGGATCCCGCTAAGGCCAAAGCTATCATTGGCATGTCGCCCCCGACTAATCTCAAAGAATTGTGTAGCCTTCAAGGACGCATGCAATCAATTCGGCGATTCATTTCTAATTTGGCCATGAGATGTGAGCCTTTCAATCATTTGCTCAGAAAAGGAGTGAGGTTCGAATGGGGACCAGAGTGTCAGCAGTCGTTCGAATGCATCAAGAAGTATATTCTTAATCCGCCCGTTCTAAAACCACCAGAATTGGGAAAGCCCCTATTGCTATACATTTCAGTTAATCAAGTTGCTTGCGGCGGATTCTTGGCGCAATACGAAGAAGGCAGCTTGATAGAACATGCCATTTACTATGTGAGCAAGACCTTTATTGATTATGAGAAGAAATACTCTCAGATAGAGAAGACATGCCTAGCGCTGGTATGGATGTGTCAGAAATTGAGACATTATCTATTGGCGTCTGAAGTCAAGATTCTATCTAAATTAAATCCTCTCAAATACATTCTTGAACAACCATTTCTCAGCAGACGAATCGCCAAATGGCAAGTCCTATTAATGCAATACGACTTGGAATATGTTTCTCAGCAATCTATCAAAGGCCAAGCAATTGCAGACCAATTAGCAGATTTTCCTCTAGCAGAGGATGTTAAAGCTGAGGATGATTTCCCCGATGAGCGGATCTGCAATATTCAATAATCCCCAATTTGGAATTTATTCTTCGACGGTTCCAAGAATATGGCAGGCATAGGAATCAGAATTCTACTAATCACACCATAGAAAGAGATGATTCCCTTTTCTCTCAAACTGGATTTTCAGTGCACTCACAATATGGCCGAGTATGAAGCCTTGATATAAGGTCTGAAAATTCTACAGGATTTTAATGTCAGAAGAGTGCATGCTTATGGCGATTCTTTGCTCGTCGTCAATCAAGTCCTAGCCGAATGGCAAGTGAAAGATCAGAAATTACTTCCTTACCAGAAGATTGTCTCGGCTCTTGCCAACAAATTCGAAGAATTCCAACTTTTCCATATCAAAAGAGACTTCAATCAAGTTGCAGACAGCTTAGCCAATCTGGGATCCATCATGTCTTTCAAAGGTGGAGAATCTTGTCGCTCATTTGAAATTGGCAGACTTGATCAACCCGCTGTCGTCCCAGTAGAGCAGATAAACCAGGCTGAGCAGAAGAAGAAGCTCTGGTATCATGATATCAAAAATTTCATTAAAACTGGCGAATTTCCTCCAGAACTCTCAAAGAAAGAGCAGCGAGCAATTCAGCGCATGTCTGCTCGATATTTTATTCTTGCCGACGTCCTCTATCGTCGTGAATTCAGTTCTGAATATTCCAAATGTTTAGACGAAGAAGAAGCCAAAGAAGTTGTGCAAGAAGCGCACGAAGGTATTTGCGAGGGTCATGTTGGCTATCAGACTCTCGTCAAACAAATCATCCGAGTAGGATATTACTGGAGAACCATGCAACAAGATTGCTATCGTTTTGTGAAGAAGTGTGTTCAATGCCAGATGCATGCACCTTCCATTCATGCGTCGGCGACATACTTGCAATCTGTCGTCTCTCCATGGCCATTTTCCATGTGGGCTTTCGATGTTGTAGGCCCCATCACTCCTTCAGCTTCTAATGGTCATAAATATTTCCTTGCCGCAACAGAATATTTTACTAAGTGGGTAGAAGCAGTCACTCTACGCACAGTAGAGGGCCGACACGTGGTTTCTTTCATCCACAAGAATATCCTTTGCCGTTTCGGTATACCGCATGATATTGTGTCCGACAATGACAGTCATTTCAAGAATGAGAGAATGAGAACATTCTGCTCAAAGTTCAGAATTCATCATCATTTTTCCGCTCCTTATTATCCTCAAGGAAATGGTCAAGCAGAGGCCACTAATAAGATTCTGATTAGAATCCTGGAGCGAACCTTGGAAACAGGCCGTGACTGGCATGAAAAGATTCATGACGCGTTGTGGGCATATAGAACCACCATTCGAACTCCAACTAATGCTACTCCGTCAGAACTTGTCTACGGAACTGAAGTAGTACTGCCTCTACATGTTCAGAAACCTGCTCTGAAATTTGCATCACTTCTAGAATTACCTCTAGATCAGTATCAGCAACATCGACTGGTATAGCTTAATTTGCTCGATGAAAGAAGGCTCAGAGCAGCAGAGCATGCTCAATCCTATCGCCAGAGGATAGCCCGACAATATGCAAAATCTGTCATTGAGAGAAAATTTCGGGTCAATGATCTAGTGCTCAGATCAACAGCTTATCTCAGGCACCGCCCGGGTGGCAAATGGTCGCCAAATTGGGAAGGTCCTTATGTTGTCAAAGAGGCACTACCTCGCAATTCATATCGGCTCATCAATGCTGATGGAATAGAATTACCAGATCCCATCAATGCTCGACATTTGAAAAAATTCTATACTTGAACAATTTCCTATTCTTTGTAATTCTTCCAAATTTTCTTCAATAATGATCAAAATTCCTTTTCCCAGTTACACTGGGGCATTTTAAAATTTTGTTTTTTATCTACAAATATCCTGTATGCAGGCAGGATAAACCAATCTCTCATTTCACACACTTGTGCATTCATGTGCATCAATTTGCATTCATTTGCATTCAATCGCATTAATAACGATCTGGTCAGTATTGAGATTTCAACTACCAATCCCATCACAATTCCTAACGATTCAATATTGAAAGACAATCACCAGAACTGAACCAAAATCCAGTATCCAAACTGGTACATTTTTAAACCGGTATGCATACCGGTATCCTTTCAAAATCGAGCACTCGTGTTAGTGTTCCACTGAATGGTCATGTCAGTCGACCTCTTGAGTTCAGTCTTCGTGTTGATCACTCATCAATTTCCAAATATCAATTTCTAAATTCCAAAATTCCCAATTTCTAATATCAATTTCCAAATATCAATTTCTAAATTCCAAAATTCCCAAATTTCTAATTTCCAATTTCTAATATCAATTTCCAAATATCAATTTCTAAATTCCAAAATTCCCAATTTCTAATTTCCAATTTCCAAATATCAATTTCTAAATTCCAAAATTCCCAATTTCTAATTTCCGAATATCAAATTTCAGATTCCAAACTTCCAATTTCTAATTTCAAATATCAAAATTCCAATTTCAAAAATTCAAAATTCCAAATTTCGACCTTTTGGTCACCCAATACCCAATTCCAAAAAAATTTATCTTGCGAGAGACCCTTTGTATAGGGAGAGTTTGAGGGAGCTCACTCTTTTCGCATGCTACCCAATTCGTTCACTTAGCCCCTTTTCAGGGAGAGTTTGAAGGGACTCGTGTCTTTGTGAACCGTTTGCAAAACAAAATTCCAATTTCATACAAGGAATCCTTAGTTCAGGGAGAGCTTCGACGGAAGTTCGTTTTCCTTGTAACCATAATTTCAGACTAGGCCATTTCATCATGAAGGACCCTCTTTTCAGGGAGAGTGTGATGAACTCGTTCCTTCATGACCAATTTACCAACCTCACCAATTCCGGCCCCCTTTCCATAAGAGAAGCCTAATATTAGGAAGTTTTGACGAAAGCTTAATTTCTCTTCGAAAGTTTGTTTTGCAAACACCTCCTCTTCAGGGAAGAGAGGAGTAATTCCCAATTCTAATTTCTGAATCTTCTCCTTTGAGGAAAGGAGAAGAGAATTTTTGTCATGGATGTGTTGCGTTGTGCTTCAAATGCTCGCTTTCACAAAAGGATTTCCAGAAAATTTTGCCAATTTGTCATTAAATATTTGTTGATTTCAAAAATCTTTATTGCACAAAAATTATTACTTCAGAATACCTCCAGTATTACTTCCGAAAGGACAATGCTTTCGCGAAAAAGGATTCAAAATTCAAAATCTTTCTATTGGCCAACCAAAAGGATGAAGAATAAATCCGCGATATGGCCAGCAAAGAGAATTCAATGTTGTTGCAAAGCCATGAGTGGTTGATATTGATCGCAGCAAATGGCACATTTTTAAAGATCATTCTTGAAGAATAAAGCAGTCGAAATATCCTGGGTGATACAGAAAAATCCACTCAATTTTCATATCTCCTCAATAACCTAAGCTGCAATTAAATATCTGCAAAAGAGATCTCTCAATTGTCGTCAAGATGAAGGCGAATTAAGCGAGTCGACCCCCGGGGCCAAAGAAGATTTGTATCATCTCCAAGATGACGGAGTTTGTGACGGATCCTTCCAGGGAAAGTTCAGATCATCGTCGAGATGAAGGCGAGTGTGATGAGCCTACCGACAAACCCTAAAAGGTATTTAATTTCTGCTATCATCAAGAGATTTCCTACCAAAGAGCCAATAACTATCAAGATAATCCCTGAGAGAAAAGAAGGATCGGAACATCTCTGAGATGAAGGAGTTTGTGACGTACCCTTCCAAAAAAAAGAAAAAAGAAAAGAGAGAGACAAGTCAGGACATCTCCAAAATGAAGGACGATGTAATTCCCGAAAAATCCAAGAGAGCTCCAATCTGCTAAAAATAGAGTGCAGAAAGATCATCATGAGAAAAGAATCCCAGGATATCAGACTGCCAAATCTATCAAGAATTTTCTTTAATTTTGTGAAATTCTTTTATCAATGTTCTTTCACCAATAGCCCTCGCAATTTCAAGAATACTTTCTTTTCCGTCCATATCAAGGAAATTGATAGCTTCCTTGAAAGAAAGTCGATCGCAAGCAATTTGAATTCGAATATTGATTCTGCGGAGTTAAGCTTAGTCGGAGGTAATACTTCAGGTAGAAAAGAGGGAATACTTTCAAAACAATGTGCATCACTTTCAATTATTTTGAATCAACAACAATTTTCAACATTTTGACAATATTTTCTAGCTATCCTGACATAAAGCGAGAGCTTGGGGTTCATCTTTGGCGCATCCTGACACCATCCCTTTTAGGACTTGATTACGGGAGTTTTCAAGATTCCTTCCCTTCTTTGGTATAATCTGAGCGCATGGGCTCTCAGATTTGCACACTTCCCTGTGTCCCCACTGTCCCACCATAGACAGTCCAATTTCGGCTTGAGGTTAAGCCACCAATTTCAGCAAAAGGCAATTTCAAAAGTTAATTAGTCTCAGCAATGAGGCGCCCAAAATCAAATCCCTTTTCAAACTTTAGGGACCCCAATTTCTTTCCTTTTTGCAAAACTCCTATCGGATTCATTGTGCGGAAATCCGAATGTTCCATCATGGTCTCTTCTTTCGAGGATTCCGTCCATTTTATGCCCAATCAGGTTAAGGGTACAAACCTGAGCCTCATTTGATGAGGTATTCCATTTTCTGCCCGATCAGGATAAGGGTACAAACCTGAACCTCATTTGATGAGGTATTCCAATTTCATTGCCCAATCAGGTCAAGGGTACAAACCTGAGCCTCACGTGATGAGGTATTTCATTTCCCAATCAAGTTAAAAGTTAAGCCTAAGCTTCGTTCCATACGAGGTATTTCCCGTCCCATCCAGGTTAAGGGCAAAACCTGAATCTCATTTCTTTTTGAAGTAAAATTTTCTCCTTATTCTCCATTTCATATCTACCATCATCATTTGAATAAATTCTTTCATACCCAGTCAGACTCATCTAACTGGGGCATTTTTTTATGGTTCAAATTTGGTATGTTTTCTTTGCCACTAAGCTCGGCTTCTAACCGGCTTAGCAGCAAAGAGGGGCATATGTAAACACCCCAAATTTTCACCCTCATCCAGTGTTTGTCCATTTCATAGGTCATTACAGATCATTGCATATCATTGCATATCATTGCATGTATTCTGCATATCATTCCATCACATTACATCTCATTTTCGAGATCCAGCACTCCTATTTCAAAACATTCAATCCAGATTTGAATTTTAAAGCTTTTATTTCAAAAATCCATTTCAAAACCTGGGTTTTTATTCAATACACTATCATTTTCCAACCCCAGGACTTTATATTTCAAAATATTTTCTCAGAAAACAATCTGGATTCATGTTAAATTCAAATTTCAATCGATTTCAATTCTCAGATGAGACCCATTGAGATGGTGTCGCTTCTAAATTCCTTTATTCATCAAATTTCTCAAATTATTGAAAGTTTCAGTCCGATCAGGACTCTGTCTCAGAGTCCTAATCCGGTCAGGAGCCTGTTTTGAAGTCTGTTTTACTTCCATCTTCAGTCTTTTTTTATTATTTTCAAAATTTAGGTCATTTTACAGAGTCCAGTTAGTTCAGGACTCTATTTTAGAGGTCGGTCGAGTTAGGAGTCTAACCCTGACTGTGTTTTCTGACTTATTTTATCATTTCTTGATAAAATCTTTCGAAAATTCTTTCATTTGGCTTTTAAAATCTAAGATCTCAGAGTCCTAAGAGTTCAGGACTCTAACTCGGAGTTCCAGTTCGCTTGAGACCCTATTTTCAAAGATCTTGAATTTCAAATGTCGATTTTAACCCCTTTTCAAAGCCATTTTCAGTGTTTATTTCAAAATTCTTCAAAATTCGATGTGGGCCCACTCAGTTGGCACCATATCCAGAGGAGTTCTAACCTAGTTAGGACCCTATGCCATTTCAAAAATTCTAATTTTAAGATTGTCTTTGAAAATCCTTTTGAAAACTCCTTCAATTTCAAGTTTTAAAATCGCTTTTTGAAAAAAAACTCAAGTAGGGCCCACTCGGGGTGGCGCCATATTCGAGTCAGTCAGGTCTAGACTAGGGTTAGTTGATGTCTTGGTTAATGTTAGAGGTTTAGAAGAGTCAAAACCATTTTGAAAAACTCATTTTGAAAGATAGTTTTTAAAATTAGTGTTTTTAAAGGTTTTTAAAGGTGTTTTAAAAAGCCAAATGTAGAAAATGCCAAGTGGCATTACATTTGGGGATTTTTTAGGAAAGTCTAGGGGTTAATTAGGCATTAGTTTAGATAATTTAGGTTAGGGGTAGTTAGATCTTTCCACTCAAAAATCGCCCCCCCTTGTTAGAGTCCAAAAAATTTAAAATTCCCAATTTTTAAACCTAAAAAAAATTCTATAAATAGTCTCCATAGGGGGGTAGATTTTTCCAACTTGCTCTCCTTGGGATTTTTGGAGCTTCTCTCTCCTCTCCAGCCCTTCCTCCATTGCAGCCACCTCAAGGTAATTATTTTGTTTAAATTTTAGCTTTTATTTCATGTTTTTAATAGTTTTAAATCAATTTTAGCCATTAATACCTCCTATTTCATGGATTCAACCATGGTTTCACCTCAAGAACCATCAAGAATCAGCAAGAACAATCCAAAAAGGTGATCTAACCCTGTTTTTATTGATTTACAGGGATTTTAATCCATTAGAATTGATTTTAATATGATTCTTTACATTATTAACCAATAAAATATATGATTTACCCTTTTAATGGGTTAAATCTATGTTTTAAAGGTGATATCAAATTCCAGCCATTGATTCCCTGTTTTTATTTTATTTTCATGGTTTATTTATGTTTGTTTTACGTTCTATAGCATAGAAATAATTTTTATTTACTGTTTTATGGTTTATTTTATTGATTTACATTAGTTAATGCATGGTTTTCCAAGTTTCTTAAATTTCTGTGTGTTTTAGGTTTAGAACAGTAAAGATAATGTTATTTCGGATTGAAGTTCTCATTGTTTATTTCTGATTTTTTTATATGTGATGCATGCATGAGTTGTTGAATTACTGTAGAAAAATCAGAGGATTTGGATCTCGTGAACTCTGTAAAAAAAATCAGACATCAAATCGGGTTTTTAAAGCTTTAAAATCGTAGTTAAAATCAAGAAGGTAACTTGCTGTGATGATATTTCTCTCATCTTATATTCGATTTTAGATCTGTAAATTGATATGGCTTCACATTGAGTAGATCTGTCTTCTGTGTAATTTTCGGATTTTTGGGTTACTGTTTAGTATTTTTCCCCTTTCAGAGAATCTGTTTTTAAATTTAAAATTCATTAGGGTTTACCAAAACCCTAATCAGACTTGTGTTAGTCATAAATCCAAAACCACAGATCCGATTCATGATCTGTAAAAAGTGAATATTGTTATTTTTCTGTCTACTATTCATAAATAAAATTTCAAAGATTGTTGTTTAGGATTTCTATTTATGTCTGTATTTTCAATCTGAAGTAGCCGTTTTAATCCCTGTTAAAAGTGATATATTTTAGCTCAGATTGCCGGAAAGGTTTCTCCCTAACCGGAGATGATTTTTCCAATCTGTAAATTGGGAAATCTCTGTTTTTCTTCTTAGTTTGTTTCTGTAAAATTTTATAAATTTCCATGGAGATTTGATTTGACCCCTGGTTCAGGTCTTGGATTGAAACTGGTTGGTGAATTAGGTCAAAAATAGCATATTTTTAGGGTTTAATGCAATTTTCGGATTAATTTAATGTCAAAAAATTATTTTTATAATTCCAATTCGACATTAGGGTTATAAAAAGTGCAGGTACCAATTTTTATGGATTTTGGAATCCATTTGATCTCTGAATTAATAAAATTGCAAAACTGGGTTCCTGAAAGATCCAAAAACACTGCTAAAATCACATTTTTTGTGATATTATTGGATTTTCGTGCATAAGCATATATTTTTAGGGTTTAATCATGTTCATAATCATATTAGGATGCTTTAGGTTTAATTTTGTGCTCATTTGATTTCATTTAGTGCATAAAACCTAAGATTTTACCAAAATCTATTTCTAAAAAACCCTGATTTCAAGGCCATAGTCTTGCTATCAGGGGCAATTTGGTCATTTGACCTAAATTTCGAAATCCCTAACCTTAATTTTCATGTGTTTAAGTATGTCATATCATATTTTAGCTTAGCTTATTCCATTCAAATTTCAAAACTTGCATTTTATCAAAATATATTTCTAAAAACCCTAGTTTCAAGGCCATAGTCTTGTTATTAGGGGTATTTTGGTCATTTGGACCCTAATTTCGAAATTCCATATCTTATATTCATTATTTGATTTCATATCTTTATCATTTTTATTTAAGGGAATCAAGGAAAAGGCTTATATCTAGCAAAATCCAGTAATTTCTAGATATTACTGGATAAATCTAGAAAAGCCAACATATTTTCATTAACCAAATTTTCTAGTTTTGCAGGTACATTGAAGACTTTATTTTTTATGTATTTAAATTTCAATACTGATGTAACTTGTAATTAAACTTTGGAATAAGAATTTACATTTCCTGCTTAGCTTAGGCAGCATTGCATATAGCTTATTATTATTTTTTTTTAATAATGTTAATGTGTGATGGATGATGATTCATGCATATTTTTATAAATTCACCATGGTCTACACGAATGACACATGCACTAGCTTTTATGAAGTTTATAAACTTGGTGGAACTTGCATTTATGGCCATAGTCAGAATACGAGTGATACTTAGATTTATGATCTTCACATTAGCCACATTCAGCCTACACTCTTAGGCTAACTTCAAAATTGCACAGCATTTCTCAAAAATACAAAAAGTATTTCTCAATTCCTCAAATCCATATTCATTCATTTCATGCATTTGCCAATTCCAATTCAAATCTCAATTCAAAGAAGTTCATTTCCTCAAAATCTCCTAAGTCTTATAGCAAAATCGATTTTCCCAAAAGCATTGAATTTCAAAGAATATTTCAAGTGTCTCTCAAGTTCATAAACTCAATTTTCCAAAGTTATGCAGTCAATTTCAAAGTTTGAAGTTAGAGAAATCAAAATTTTTCTAAGTCTTATTCAAAAATCGATTTGCCAAAGAATATTTCAAGTATTTCCCAAGTTCCAAATTCAAATTTTCTAAGTTAGAATTTCAATTTCAAAGTTTGAATTCAGAGAAACCAAGTTTCTCAGAATCGATTTTCACCAAATGTCAAGAATTCCTCAAAATCGATTTTTATTTCTCTCAGAAGTACATTTCAAATCCCAATTCACGATTTTCCAAGATTTACATTTTCTAAATATCTCAATCATTCAAAGCAAACATCATGTTTTCAAATGTGCATTTTCTGAAAATTCATAGCACATGCCTGATTCTTTGTGCATTTAGAAATTAGAATATGATTTAGACAAGTTGAATAGAGTAGAGCATAAGATTGATCTTTGGTTCAATTACCCCTGTTAATGGTGGCAGGAACGGTTGAACCTCGTACCGACAGGCGAGTCCCATTCTACGAAATTTTTCCCGCATTTTAAAAACGGAGGCGAGTTATTTTCAAAAACTATTTCAAAGGTCAGTTTGACTCGCAAAAAGTCAAAAATTTTGCGATGATAACAATGACTACACAAGGTTATTCAACCCACATCAAAAACAATGATAGATCAGATCAGAAAAATAGATCTGAGAAAACCAGAACCGCGTCAAACACGACATCCAAGTTCACGACCAAAGATAAGATCATTTTGTTTATGATATGATATGAGCACAAAAAAAAAATCCCACGACACAGAAATCACGACAGCTTCATATATAAAAAAAAACAATTGCTCCCCACGACACAGGATTTACGTCAAGACAACAAATTTCGACATCCAGATCCTTGAGCATCCAAATCCAAATCTGCTACTGATCAATATAGGTTTTCTTCACTTACACAAAAAAATTCCTCTTTTTTTTTGGCATCACCCAACTCTGCCGTAACCCGATCTTGTTGACAAGCTATCACTGTGACCTTTAGATCTGATTACAGATCCGTGTCATGACATTAGTCAGACATCAGATCTGTTATCAGATCTATGCAATTAGAAAAAGAACAGAATAAGCACACCTGTTTCCAATTTTTTCTGAGCCTTTTGGTGTAGATCGATTCGTGCTCACGCTCCCGAGATCTACTGCTCTGATACCATGTGGAAACTTCAATGAGGTGCACAAGAACCGAGGCAAGGAGAGAGAGAGAGGAGAAACTCGTTAACGTCCTATTAGGGCTAATCTCGTCTAAGTTAAATAGAGAGAAGCCTAAATAAAAAATCACATACAAGTCCCTCCTTGTATATGAAATATGAAATAACCCTCTTTTAAGAAAAATAAAGCTTAAAACCTCTAAAGGTCAACTAATCTTAACATTTTAGGGCAGAATAGGGCAAAATGAGAAATGGGGCCTAATATGTTTACGACGGTGGATGGCCATGGACGACGGTGGATGCTGTCGGAGCCCAGTCATCACCGTCGGTGGTGAAGGCCGGCCACAGATGTTGGCCGCCTGAGGTAGCAGTGGACGGAGGCGGTACCTTGAGAAACCGAATGGCTTTGGTTTAGGGATTTTTAACCCCCCTTCTATCACCAGCCTCTGTCGGCGGGTGTCCGCCGAAGGGAGACCCATGACAGAGGTTTTTACCGTTGCCCGCGACATTTCGGACTGGCCGCTGGTGTCAGTGATGGCATATAATTGAAATGGGGGCCGACGTGCACTAAACCCCTTCATTTTTGTTTTTGAGTTTCCCCACCTCTGTTGTTGGACGGTGCAGATGACAGAGGTCGTCGATGCTATCGTCCAACAACCGCTAGTGGCAACAACAAGCCACGGGTCAGCGGACAGGCCGTCGGTGGCGATAACATCCGTAATGCCCCCAAAATTTTAACCTTAATTATTGTTCAAATATTGAAATTTCATGACCAAATTTTTTTATAAGTATGAGTAAATCAAATCTTATAATGTAGAAATGATTTTAAAAAATGGTTAAAACTTTGGGTGAGGTTACACTAAAGATAACAATAAAATTAAAATATACGGGATATACACATTTCAAACCACGTACAATATAACAATGAAATATAAAGAGTTTTAATTTTATTTCAAATCAGAGTATAAAAACAATAGTTCAGTCTCTACATTGATCAAGTACTTAAAACGAAAAGATCATGTCTACCAAGATCGCAAGGTAAGAGTGGACCTTCGAGGATACAACTTGACTAGTCTTTCTCTCCAACTACTCATCATACTTTACCTGCATTACCTGTCCCCATAAAATAAGGTCAGACTTGCTAAAGTCTAGTAAAACAACCTAAACTCAAACTTAAAGAAAACATAAGACATGATATTCATCAATCGTCAAGTGATAGACAAAAGAACAATGTTTTATGAGTCATTCATTTCAAGCATTCAAACATAAAGCATTTAAAAACATTTCATCACTTAATATTCTATTCAACCTTAACTCATATAATAAAGCATAATCTATATGCATTATACAAGTCATCGTATAAATATATATTCATGTAAGACATTCAAATCATTGCATCATTTTCATATGCATTCATAATTCTTATAAACAATAAGTCAAATCACATTTGACCATTCCAGCGTGAAATACATGCACATACCTTCTAAGTAATTTAGTTAGATATTCATGATACACATCAATAATGATACATAGGTGTGATATATTCACTCAAACAATCATAATGCAATAATTCACAATGAAACTACGTAGGTGTGATGTATCATTCACCTAATAAGTCAAAACTAATCATTTGTAGGTGTAATGTATCATTCACCTATATGCTAACATAAGCATCACAATCATAACTTAATATCAAGATCTAAAATCAATAAGGATCTGATTCTCACATCTGAGTTCAATATATAAGCTTGCATAACTAAAAAGCCAAATCTATAGATTCATAACTAGCTATCTTAATCAACTCAGAAGATCATCACAATTTATCATAACATTTCATTTAATCATATAAATATTCACAAGATTCACGCCGGATCGCCTGGTCTGAGAAATGTACAACCTCACAGGGAGTTACCACCCTAGACAAATAGTCTACTTGATCTTGGACAATGCACATTTTCATAAGAATATACCATCTTCGCAGGTTACCCACTCTTAGACAATACACTTCTTCAAAGAGACTTACCACTCTAGCCAAGATTACCTGATCTGGTCATGCACACCCTCACAAAGAATCATTTGGGAAGAATTCTTCAACGGGTACCATATCCAGTGAAAACTTTTGTGATACATGCATCAATACAATTGACCACTCTCAGGGTCAATAGTCACCAACACGGGCACAAGCATATATACAATCAATATGCATCACATCATACATTACTTCATATGACACTTAAATCATAAAATCACACATTTAATCAATAAGGTTCCATGAACCATAGTTCACTATTGAACATAAACATTTATCGCATGCATTTATAATTTCATATCATGTGGCATTTAATCATAGCATGCAGAAGCATATTATCCTACGGATCATATCATCATTACAAGGAACATTGCATTTCGTAAATTAAACTTAAAAGCATGCATAAACAAAACATGAGTTCTATGCATACATACGTGAACATGAATATTTCATAATATAAAGCAACTAAACCTCAACATACGTAACTCCTACATAGTTCGAGTTATGCACACAGGATTCAAGTCATATATGCATTGTTTTACCACATGAATCAATATGCAAAGCAATCATTTCATGCATAATGTGTCTCACACATAGTGTATATATATACACATATTAATAGCATTCACACAAATCATGGTTTGTTCATGAGAGTATGAGACGTATCAGCCTATCATGAACATGATTCTATCGCTCATGCTTTCGTGCATGATTACATAATTATTATTTCACACTAGCATTCACTATGGTTATGTCAAATATATCCATTTGTACAATATTTATTTACACAAATGCATGCTCAAACATGTACCTGCAACAAACACACTCTATATTCTGCTATTTAAAATCATAATGAACATGATCTCTGAACTACGACAAGAAAATAACTTCTATTCTCATACATTCAAATCATGTTCAGCATTATCTCTGAACTACAATCACAACAGTCCTAGATATATGCAACTAAGTTGTGTGTGTGAGCAAAAAAGTGTCGCATATAATAAAAATAAATTTATTAGATGATGCATTTACACCACGTACTTATCACGGGCATTTAATCGATTTGCATTTCTTATTGCATTGCATTCAATGCACATTGACTTCTAGTTGTTTTGATACTTAGCATAAGTATTGCATTTTTAGTATATCCTGCAATCAAATCAATTAAACATATAGGCAACCATAGCACCCCTATATATCCATAAATAGGTGTGATGTGTGTGCATAACTTGTATTTGCAATTCAGTGAAGTATTTAGTACAACAATATTATGCTTACACAATTAGTGCCTGAACATGCTTTCTATAAGTTCAGTTAAGAAAACTTAATTTAATAATGTGAAGAACAACAAATCGAAACCCAAGAGAGTAAGGGGTTTCAAAATCCACTCAAGCAACGATGCACCGAACACTTGGTGAGTGGTCGAAAATGCTAAAAGCTTTAAAAATATGAAATCCTCAAAAATCCTAAAAGATAGGGTAACCCACCAATAAATATTAACTACTGAGTAGAAAACACTGCATACACCAACATCTCCATCTCACATAATTTGGTTACTAAAAATTATAGATTAAATATTTTAAATAGTAATTTTGATTAAAATGACCAAAATGTCCCTTGGTTAAAAATTAAGATTTTTAACTTGCTAAATTCATCTAGTAAATTCCAAAATTCAATGATATCATACCAATATTTTACAAAACTCTTAAAAACATGTTTTTGATTATAAGTAATATAATTGATTGTTAAATATCTGAAATAGTTTTAAAAATACCAATTTTATCCTTGTTAGCCAGAAATGAGTAATTGAGCATTAAAACACCAATAAATGAGATTTAAATGATAGAAACATATTTCTAACTCGAAGATAAAGATGAATTATTTATTTATTAATAATATCCAAATTTTATGGGTTTTACGTCATTCTCGATGGCAAATGTATATAAAAAAATATAAACCTTACCTGCGCCAGTTCTGTCGGCTATCCGGCTGCTATCACTGGGGAGGTGCTGGTGAGTTGGTCGTCATCATCGGCGGCCTCATTGATGCCGGGGGCAAATGTTTTTTTACCCCAACCAATCGTGGCTTTCGGTTTCTGAGAAAACTAAAAGCCTTCAGTTTTCTTAGAAACCGAAAGGCCATCAGGCCCCCTTTTTCTGAGTTGTGACTCGGGTCGGATCGGGTATACCGAACTGGTGGTAGGCTTGATCTAAACCCATTTTGGGTGGTTCGGATCTGCATCACATTATGGGTCGGGCCCGATCCACGTACCGAAACCATTGAGGAACCGATTGGATCAGGTTAGGATCGAACCTTTTGGACTAGATTATGGATCTAGTTTGGGTCTGAATCGTTGGATCCAACTCGAGACCGGTCATACATGGGTCTGGATCCAAATTGGATTTAGACCAGGCGATCCAACTCGAGATCCATTGGAAGTGGATCTGGATTGGATCAGACCAGATCCGAAAAAGGATCCATTGGAAGTGGATTGCATCATACATTACTTCATATTATATTTTCAGTAAAAGATCTTGATTAATTGACTCATGCAATCACCAAAGTGATATGAGTTGTGTTGATTGAGGATTCTTTGGACCGTGTTAAGATTCAATATTATGATTGTGTGTGACTTTATGAAACAACAATTTTACTCAAAGGTAGGTTTTTGTGTTCCAAATTTATATGGGGTGTAATAGTAGATATGTATACCATCACATGAAGCATGTTCGTACCTAAAGGTACAATGCTAAATTGCTTCTGGTTACATGATCTGTTAGTTTTACCAATTGAAATCAATTCCTTGTGAATTGAGGAGACAAAGCGACTATGAGTATTATCGTTTCTACTAAAGTGGAACGATAATGACCCAATTATGTTTGTCTCTGAAAAGGTAAATAATAAAGGGTCTCAGTTTTTACCTTTTCAACACGAGTCTCGTTTGAGCAATAATAAAGTATTTTCTTTTGTTCCTTGTTGTATCAGGTTCTTTCATTATTAACGGTTCTAGTAACATCTTCTTGTTCGACAAATCAAATTTATTTACTCTCGGTTACATAGACATGGATTTGGCTCTCAGGATTGACGAACCTCTTGCTCTTACAGTGCAAAGTACAGTCGAAAGGCTACCAACCTATTGCCTTTGCAATCTCGAGTGACTAAGAACATTCGTGGTGCCTTCCTTGTGAATTTGCCTTGCACGCAATCAAGTTTCGAATAACTTGATACTTCAAACACTCAAAATATATGACGGCACAAAATAGCATTCAAATGCTTTACACCACAGAAAGAAGAGAAGTGCTTCAAATACACTATATTGATAAGCATAAGTGGACAAAAACCCCTTCAACTATTACACATTACAATGGGTTTAAAACACCCTTATTTATACAGTAAAGCAGCTAATAAAGAGACGTTGGGTTGTTCCCAATGGCTCTTATTAGAGCCGTTGGGCTTCAACCCAACGACTCTTTGTGTACAGAATCATACTATGACTATTGTACATTGTACACAGTCAGCTACTGACTGTGTACAGAAAAAGTATAAAAAAAAGAAGAAAATTAAAAAAAAGAAAATTATAGAAGATAAAAATAAAAATACAAGAATATATGTATATACTTTAAATATGTATTTATATACATATATATACTCTTGTATTATGAAGAGTATGTATATGTATACATATCTATATATCTATATATATATATATATATATATATATATATATATATATATATATATATATATATTCAAGTATATACATATATGTATTATTTTCTAACAGTCTCCCTCAAATTTATGGTGAAATCACCGAAAGTTTGTTTAGTAAAAAATTGAATCTTGGTGAGCATAGTGCCTTGGTGAAGAAATCTACAAGTTGATATTCTGATGTCATGTAGGGAAGATCAATAGTCTTCTTTAAATATTCTTCACGTACAAAATGACAAACCATCTCTATATGCTTAGTTCTTTTATGAAACGTATGATTTCGAGCAATGTATATGGAGCTCTTGTTGTCACAGCATAATCTTGTAGGATTCTGAAGATGAATTCCTATATCTGAAATGAGTTGTTTGAGCCACACGATCTCCATGGTATTAGTCATCATTGCTCTATATTCAGCTTCTGTGGATGATAGTGACACCTTTTGTTGTTTCCTGCACCTCCATGAAATCAAAGTTTCACTTAGAAATACACAAAAATCAGTTGTTGAGCGCCTATTATTTGGATTTTCTCCCCAATCAACATCAGAGTATGCAATAAGATCTAAGGATGAGGAAGAGAATATAAAAACTTTCTTACTTATTGTGCCTCTAATGTATTTGATAATTCTCATGACTGCACTCATTTGAGCGGATGTTAGAGCGTGTTGAAATTGACTGGCTATATGTTCAACATGAGCTATGTTTGGTCTTGTAATACTTAAATATATAAGAGATCCCACGAGCTGTCTGAAGGGAGTTGGATTGTCCAAAGAAACTCTATCATCGACTCGTATCTTCATTCCAACAGTCTCTGGGGTTTCAACAATTTTATCATCTGATAGTCCTGACCTATCAATAATATCTGAAGCAAACTTGGTTCGTGACAATATGTACCTTCTGTTAGAGTAGGATACTTCTATACCAAGAAAGTATGTTAGGAACCCAAGATCTGTCATTTCAAAAGAATTTTTTAAAAACTGTTTGACTTTCTTGATTCCTTCTTTGTCATTACCTGTAATCAACATATCATCAATATATAAAAGTAAGACTATAATACCTGCAAAAGAATTCTTGATAAATAATGTTGTATCAGTATAGCATGGTTTAAAACCATATCTTGTAATAACATTGTTAAACGTATCAAACCAAGCTTTAGGTGCTTGTTTGAGGCCATATAATGCCTTTTTTAATTTAAGTACTTTACCTGAAGGAATTATCAGTCCAGGTGGAACATCCATGTATACTTCCTCATTAAGATTCTTATTCAAAAAAGCATTTTTAACATCCATTTGAAATATATTCAATTTTTAATAGCTGAAATAACTACAAGCATTCGAACAATGGTCATCCTGGCAACAAGAGCAAAAGTTTCTTCGTAATCCACTCCATATTCTTGAGAATATCCTTTGGCAACTAGTCTGGCTTTATGCCTTTTCAATGATCCATCACTTTTGGTTTTTACTTTAAAAACCCATCTACATCCTATGGTCATTCTTTTCAATGGGTAAATTTAGAATTTCCCAAGTGTTGGCTTCTTTAAGAGCATCCAATTCTATATGCATAGCTTTTATCCATTCGGGTAAATTTTTTACTTCATTGTAACATGAGGGTTCAAAATATGAATGAATAACTATAAGACATGCTCTATGTTTAGGAGAAAATGAGTCATAAGACACAAATTTGTTTGGAATTTTTTATATTCGTTCAGATCTACGAATGATAGTTTGTTCTAAAGGAGTTTCTAATGCTTCATGATTACTTTGATTTACACTTTCACTGGTTGTATTTTGATTTCTTCTAGTGTATGCTATTGGTTCAACTGATGTTCTATCTTTAATAGGAGATTCTACATAACTATTTTCATCATTAGACAATAGTTTAAACAAGAAAGAATAATTAGAATTTATGTCTTGTGACATGTTTCCTTCAAATCCACTTTCATTTTCAACAAAATTAACTTTTATTGAGACAAAAAGCTTATCATTTTTTATATCATAGCATTTAAATTCTTTTTGTGTTTCAGAGTAACCAATGAACGCACAGTGTAATGCTCCGAAAACTTAACCCAAATTATGAGGATTTTTTTTATATATATATACACAGTGAAACCATTGTACACAAGTAGAGTCAGGGGAATCATAAACTAATAATCAAAACATACACATAAACTAGTTTATACTCTAGTGTGCCTCAAACTCACTCAGCATATAATACTGGTACATTATGTGACATTGGGACTTGTGCCTTGCCTAATGGCAAGACGGATTAGAGACCCAATTTCGAGTATTGGGAGTTGATAAATGGTGCACAATGGAAAACAAACCCAAAGAGAAATTTAACCTTGGTAAATTGACTAAAGTTGAGAATCTACTACTATGGTAGTAGAAGGTAATTGGGAAAATGCCCTGGTACCTCGGAAAAAAATAATTAAACGGAAAGATTAACCCACTCAGTCTGAGGCTTACCTTGGAGAGGATAGGTGGTACAAAACTTCGAGGACTTGTGTTTTGGTTTCGAGCTTAAAGCGGCTCGTTGGTCCCCCGTCCTCGGAGTTAGGGACCCGGACTACCAATGCGTCCTAGGTGGTAGCGCCACGTCTTCTGCAGAAGTTAGGGATGCATCCTGTTTGTGTTGAGCCCTTGGGAGATTTTATCGGCCACTGGTCGCTCTCTTGAGGATTCAGTCTCACTTAGAATGTTCGAGTTAATAAAATACCCTTGAATAATATACCCCTGAATGTTATCTTCTATGATGGTTGCCCGAGCCCGTGTGTACCCGTGGGATAAGATAATTTAAAAACAAATTAGAACAGTTAGGTATCACAGTGCGTGGAGTTACGGGCGAGACATTTTTCATATCCTTTTAATAGGCTTTATATTCTGAGCTTGTGATAAGATGTAAATTCTGCAATGTGTAGATACGGGATACCTGGACTGTTACATGAAAGTTATGCATGTTATTGTTATTGTTGTTACAAAATATACATCACTTGCCTATTGTTGTTGCATAATGTGCTTTACTTGCTTAATTCTTGTCATTGCATAATTGCTTACCTGCTCATGTATATGACGGTTGTTACTGTTGCATAACCTGTTGGCTTATGTATATGCTGAAAATCACCCATGACACCCACATCACATGTTAGATTCATGATATACCTGCATTAAAAGCTACAGAATTCCTACTTAGACAGTTGTAGTCTAATTCCTATATTTCTACTGCTTTTCAGGACACGAGTAGTCATCACAAGTGGCTACAGGAGAGGCGTTGACTATCGACTATCGACTATCAAAATGTACAATGGTTCCGCTGTATATATATATAAAAAAATCCTTATAATTTGGGTTAAGTTTTCTGGGCGTTACACACAGGGGATAACTTTAAAAGATAGTTTATCTCCTTTATCATTTAAAACATAACATTTACAACCAAAGATCTTTAGTCTTTGATAGTCGGGTTGATATTTGAATAATTTTTCAAAGGAAAATTCATTGGACAATGTTTTTTAGGGCATCTTATTTGTAAAATATACTGAAGTTAATGCAGCTTCAGCCCAAAGATCTTTTGGAACATTTTTTAGCAACAAGAAGAGTCATTATAGTTTCCATAATGTGTTTTTGTTTTCTTTCTGAATATTTGTTTTGTTGTGGAGTTCTAGGACACGATCTTTGATGTAAGATTCTCTCATTTTCTAAAAATTGTTTAAATTCATTTGACAAATATTCTCCTCCAGAGTCAGTTCTGAGGATTTTGAGTTTGCTTTCAAATTGATTTTTAATCATGTTATGAAATGTTTTGAAAATTACGAATACATCGGATTTAAACTTCAGAAAGTAAATTTAACAATATCTAGTGAAATCATCGATAAACACAACGTAGTAGGAGAATCCTTCTTTAAAGGCAACAGGAGCAGGACCCCATACATCCGAATGAACTAATTCAAAAGGCATTGAAAAATAAAAAGTTCTTTGACCATAAGGCAAGACTATTATTTTACCAAGTAAACATTCTTTATATTCAAAATTATCTTTACAAAAATTCTTGGTAACAGGTACAAAATTTAATTTCCCTATATTTGGATGCCCAAGTCTATGATGCCAAGTTCGTATATCTTTTGTTTGGGCAGTGTTACAAAAAGATTGCTTTGGAATACAAAAGAAATCCATATAATAGAGATCTCCTTGTCTAGAACCTTCCCCAATCAATTTCTCAGACTGACGATCCTGCACCCAACATTTACTTGATGAGAAAATGACATCATATCTATGATCCGAGATTTGAGAAACTAAAAGTAGGTTAAGTTTTGGTATAAGTCTTGTTTTTGGAATATAAAATTTGTTATGTTTTGTCAAATCATTTTTTAAAATTTCAACACCCTCTATTTTCAAGGCAGTGCCATCGACAATGGAAACAAAGGATGCATTTGAATTAGGTTGACATTTGGATAATATAGACTTATGTGGGGTCATATGAAAAGAAGCTCCTGAATCAAGAAGCCAAGAGCACATACCAGGAGTAGAAGAGGATGCAGTGGCCGCTCCTGAGGTAGAACCTTTGAGTAATGGTTGTAATGCATCCGTTAGTTGAGATAATGATTTGGTGAGGTCTTTGAGATTCAGAGTATCCTCATCTTGTTTTGATGGTGCATCAACAACACATTTTTCTTGAGGCCTATATTTATATCTAGGACATTGAGGCCTAACATGACTAGGTTCATTACAATTATGACAAATGATTTTTTATTCTCCTCTATTACTACTAAAATGACGAGGTTTGTATGGCTTGATGTAATGTCCTGGTTTAGATGCGGCAAGTGCGCAATCCTTTTCTGGGTCATTGCTAGAAGTAGCAAGCACACTAACACTTTTACTCATATTTAGCCTAGTTTCTTCTCCACTAAGCTTAGTGAGAATCTTATGAATAGGAGGAGGTGACGAAGATGATAATAAGGTGGCCCTTGCTTGTTCAAACTCGGGTCTCAAACCCAAAGTTACTGAAAGCGCTTAGGTAAAAAGGGAAGCGCGAAACGTCACGCTTCCGAAGCGTGAGGGGAAGCGTCCCCCTTTTTTGGGAAGCGTGGTTCCCTTTTATGGGAAGCACATTTCCCTTTTATGGGAAACACGCTTCCCATTTATGGGAAGCATGCTTCCCCCTCGCTTCCCCTATTTTCCATTTTTTCGCTTCCTCCTCGCTTCCCGTTCGCTTCTGAGACGGTTCAAAATTTTCTTCTAAGTGGTCCCACGCTTCCCCGCTTCCTAAATTTTTGAAAGTGCTTCGCTTCCCGCTCCCTCTTCCTCGACTGATAACTCTGCTCAAACCATAGAGAAAAGCAAAGAGTTTATCTTCTTCAATTTGAACTCTTCACATTTCTATATACTTACCTTTCCATTTGGGTTCAAATTGGGCAAGTTGGGTTCATATGGAAGATAACTCCATAAAGTAATCTCTTACATTTTTATCTTCTTGTTTGATATTTCTAACCTTTTCTTGGAGATAATACTTGTGAGCCATATCTTTTTTGGTAAACATGCCTCTAAGATATTCCCATGCTTCATTAGCCTTTTTGTAGCACAATAAGTTTGAGGCAATTTTTGTTTTCACTCCACTTAGCATCCATGAAAGAATTTTTGTGTTTTTCATTTCCCATTCATTCAATTTCTTATAGTATTCTTTCATAGCTTTGTCTCTTTCGTCAAGACTAGTCTGAATCCTATTTTCACCTAATGTAATTTTGGGAGTAGGTTCAAGAATACTACCTCTTATGAATTCCCACAAACCTTGACCCTTGATGAATGTCTCCAAGTGTCCCGCCCAAATGTTGTAGTTGCTTCCTTCGAGTTTGAATGGCAGAATAAAGTTGGAGTTGCTTGTATTGTGTAAAAATCCATGTTTTACAAAAAAAAAAGTCGGATTCAGGTCAGATCTGGATTTGACCCGGACCCGTTAACCCATTAGGGTCATAACGAGATACGCAGGGGGGCGAGGGTCTTTTAAACCCTTTTCCTCGCAACTGCGCCCGTTCTTTCTCCCTTTCCCCACTGCAAGTAAGGAAACTCCTTTGGGGTTTCCCTTTTCGTGCCTCCCCCGACCTTCTTTAAAAATCGCAGAGGGGAGGGAGGGTTTTCTCAGCCTGCGCCTACCTCCTCCTCCCTCTCAACTCAACCTCTCTCTCGTCCCCCTCTCTGTTGCGCTTTCGACGAGCCCCCGCGGCACCTGCTCGCTGCATGTGTTGAGCCAACACCGTCGACCACCCATAGATGCCGACCGACGACGCTGACCCTCTCCCAGGTACGCCTCTATCTTCTTCTTCTTCTTATAGTTGCCGGAGGGCTGGCAGGAGGCCGATGGCTCCCTGTCGTACCCTCCCCTTCTCTCTCTGCGTTCGCCAGGAGACTGACAGGGGGTTGGCGATCCCTACCGCGCCTCTCCTCTCTCGTTGTTTTCTTCTTCCTCCCTCTATCTTCTTCTTCTGTCTTCTTATGTCTTCTTCTATTTTCCTGTCGTCCAACAGGGGGTCGACGCCCCCTACTCTTGTTCCGATCATCGAATAGAGGGGGGGGGGTTGGCGACCCTTGGTCCTTCCGCCTGACAGGGGGTTGATGTTCCTGTCCCTTTGTTCTGAACATCGGACAAGGGGGTCGGTACCCCTTGTCCTTTGTTTTTTTTTCAGTGGAATGGGGGGGGGGGTTGGCGCCCCCTGTCTCTTATGTCAATCGACAGACAGGGGCCCACAACCCTTGCCTTTGTGTTTTTGACTAGCAACAGGGGGCTTCGCCCCCTACTTCCTGGTTTTTCGGCATGCAGGGGAGCGGGCCCCTGTCTTTGCATAGTCCTTCGGGTAGGGGAGGGGGCTCCGCCCACTGCCACTTGCTCGATTCTTCTGGCGAAGGCAGGGCCCCTGCCACTGCCTGGTTTTTTGGCAGGGGCCGAATCCTTGCCATTTGCTCGATTGCGCTAGCAGAGGCTGAGCCCCTGCCACCACTTGGTTATCTGGCGAGGGCCTAGCCCCTCCCATTCTCCTTCTTCGGCAGGGACTGAGCCCCTGCCATTGCCCTTTCTGTTCCTTACTATGGATTTAGCATTCTAAGTGTTCATATTTTTGTAGTTTGCACGACTGGTCCTACTCGTGCCCCGCGGCTCGAGTCCTACATCACCTACACTCGTAGGCGCACACAACGATGCAACATCCCGAGGTAGGGCAAAGTCGCACGAGGACTTTGGATGAATTAAATAAAGTATAAGGATTCTGAGATAGAATATTTGATATTTCATACATGCGTACATGTAGAGTAATATAACTTGTGATTGCCTGTTTTGTATTTCCTCGTTCTTATTTTTCTAAAATTACATACTTGATGTATTCTATATGGGTAGGCTCATTTCTACAGTAATTCCTATTACTGCATTTATGTACTTGCTCGCTGTTGTTATCGCACTATAGATGCTTAGTTTGTTATTATATATGTGATCTTGATACCGCCCTCAGGTAAACCCCGTAGGGTGTATAGGTGTGCATACCATATTTTGTGCCTTTCAAAAAGGAGCAAAATTAGGTACATGCGCCAAAATCTCGAGAAGAGGATCTTCCTGGTGTAAGGCCCGACTTCTCGAGCATAAAATCCTGCTTTTTAAAGCAAATATTCTATCTGTGTGTTGCTAGATGCAACTAATTGTACCCCGAGTTGGTCACTTGGAAGAAATGATTGGATCCACGGTGATCCCAAGACTTGTTCAAGATTTCTTGTTTCGTATTGTTTGAGCATACCAAGTATATTATTGTTTTTAGGTCATATGAAACACTGTGTAGGGTTATCCTTCGAGAAACCCATGACCTATTGTCTTCGTCGGACCTTTTTGATAGGTATGGTATGTTCACTACAATGAGTAGTATGAGAGGTTGTTGGGCACCTCGAGCTGTGCAAAAAGCACTCTATTGAAATAAATAAAGATAATGATGTTTGCCTCTACAGGCCAAATGCTTAAAGAGCTATGCATGATTGAACCAAATGAATCAAAACATATTAAATGTTACCCTTTCATCGTAGTCGTACCTTTGGACATGTATGATCGTAGCTTTGAACATGAACGTCTAGTTTGTGTTACGGTGATTGAATGATGGGGTTGTGGCAACCTCAACGTGCAAATAACACAATATTGAGATCACATAAATAGTGATGATTCACCTTCACAGGCAAGATGCTAGAGTTGGTTGAAAGACCAGAGCATGCAGAATGGGTCTTCAGTTAACTAACACCTGACATACCCATTTGAACCGTTGACTCCCGTCAAAAGAGAGGAGAGGAAGGTACACAACTCCAATGAACAGATCCTTTAATGGCAGCTACGGACAAAAGACTCAGATTCCCTAGTCATCGAAGATAGGGGAAAGAAGCTACAAAAGTTAGCTCAACACTTCCGCAGAAGTTGGATGCATCCTTTGGAACAAGTGGAACAAGTGGCCTTTGGGGAATTCTCTCTCGGTCACCGACCGTCCCCTTAGGAGCGGACTCAACTAGCTATTCGGGGTATTGAAAACACATGGTATAATAGACCCCCGAACTAGTCTCAGTTGTTTCTACGATCCGTGCCTTGTACGTACCCGTAAGGCCAGCTAATATCGAAACATAAAATTAATTTGTTCTCATTGCTAGTCGAATTGTTTATGCTTGTTGTGGCATTACACTTGTTAGTTAAACTACTAACGTCGTTCTTTACTTGTAATAATTAGCTACTCAAACTAGCTAACTACTTATAATGATGCTTACACCTTGTGTTGTACATTTTCTTTAGTTTAGTTGTTCTTTGCTTATGTTGCTCATGCTAGAATAGATGAAATTTCTCGCAATTCAATTATACATGCCACCACTATCTTTAATAAAATAAACTACTTATCTTATAAATGTCCTGCTTTATTTATTCTACAATGTCTATTTGTGCACCTACCAGTTTGTTATGAAACTGACCCATTTCATAGGCAAGTGGCAATTAGGACTTTACGGACAGTCGATGGTGCGATGCAACATGACTCGAGATCACCCTCTTTCTGCTGGCATCCTAGATATTCTCTGTAAGTAAGATTGGTTTGTAAGCTAACATGTCCATAATTGTCAACTTGTTTTCCTCTCTAAAAGAAAATTGCTTTCGCTTATGATTTGAAAGATTAAAATCCTGAACTTTGAAAGGTTTTCTCTAAATGTTTTCAAAGTTACAAGTTGAAATTTTGGGGCGTTACATATTGTGTGGGAAAAATTTACCCATGGTGCATTAGAAGAGAAAGAAAAATCACCACCACTATGGAGAATAAGCACACTTTTTTAGGCAGCCCACCAATGCACGTTTGATCATGCACCAAGCTCACATACCATGTGAGTTTGCCTTACACACAATCAAGTTTCAAATAACTTGATACTTTAAACACTCAAAATATATGACGACACAAAATAACATTCAAATCCTTTACACCATAGAAAGAAGAGAAGTGCTTTAAATGCACTATATTGATAAGCATAAGGGGACAAAAACCCCTTCAATTGTTACACATTACAATGGGTTTAAAACACCCTTATTTATACAATAAAACAACTAATGAAGAGACGTTGGGATGTTTCCAACGGCTCTTATTAGATTCGTTGGGCTTCAACCCAACAACTCTCTGTGTACAGAGTCAGACTGTGTACAGAAGTCAGTGGCTGACTGTTGTATACTATAGACAGTCAGCTACTGACTGTGTACAGAAAAAGTACAAAAAAGAAGAAAAAAAAGAAAATTACAAGAAAAGAAAATTACAAAAGATAAAAACAAAAATACACGAATATACGTATATACTTTTAATATGTATTTATATACATATACTTATACATATATATACTCTTGTATTACAAAAAGTATGTATATATATATATATATATATATATATATATATATATATATATTCAAGTATATACATATATGTATTATTTTTTAACATTCTCTCACTGCAGGACAGTGAAGAAATTTTTGGGAGCCATTAAGACTCAATTCGTCAGTTCTAATAAGGCTATGGCCAGTACACTAATGTCTAAATTGGTGTCTATGAAATATTCTGGTGAGAGTCACATCCAACAACACATCTTTAAGATGAGAAACATTGCATTTCAACTAAATGACATGAAGTTCATTATTTCTGAGTATTTCTTGGTCCATCTGATTTTGACTTTATTGCCTATTGAATATGGACCCTTCAAGATCTTCTACAACACACATAACGATGAGTGATATTTTAATGACTTCTTGACTAAGTGTATTAAAGAGGAAGAAAGACTGAAGGGTAGAGGCTGTCGAATGCATATATGGCCTCTCATAAGAGAAAACATAGGCCGAGGGCAAAGAAAAGTTCCTTCAAGAATAAGAACAAGAAGAAAACCTCTAAGAAGATTTCAAATTCTCAGGCGAAAGCTAAATCCCAGGCAAGAGGTTCTTCTATAAAGTGTTTCTTTTACAACAAGAAGGAACATAAGAAGGTGGACTGCCTGAAACATAAGAAATGACCCGAGAATAAAGATAATAAGTCATTCATTTCTTATGAGTATAATTTGATCCATGTTTAATTGCATAGTTGGTGGATTGATTTTGGTGTCGCGGTGCATATTGCCAACTCTTTACAGGCATTTTTGAACAAAAGAGAACCAATAGAGCATGAAAGAACCATCTTCTTAGGAAATAAGATGTGTTTGTATGTCAAGAACGTTGAGACCAACAGAGTTATGTCGAAATCGGGATTCATTTTAGATTTGGTTGATACATTTTATGTTTCATCCTATAGTCAGAACCTGATTTCAATTTCAAAACTTGATAATCTTGGTTTTGTTTTTAAATTTGAAAACTCTAAGCTTATTATTATTAAATTTTCTATTTATGTAGGTTCTACATATGTGTATAATGGTTTGTATCGTTTGAAAACTAAATTCCAAATTCGGGAATCTTACTCTATTGACAACACAATGATTGGCAATAAATGTGGCATAAAGGAGGATCAATCCTATTTGCTTTGGCATTGAAGGTTAAGACACGTCTCAAAATAAAGAGTCTAAAGACTTGGGAAAGAAAGAATTCTTGGATCTCTTGATTTCACAAATACAAAACCATGTGTTGACTGCATAAAGGCTAAGCAGTCTAACACGTATAAGAAAGATGTCAAATACAGCAATAAAAAGTTGTAGATAGTGCATACGGATGTTTGCGGACCTTTTTCACCATGTTATACGGGTGAAAAGCATTTTGTCACCTTTATAGATGATTACTCATGGTATATGTATTTCTACTTATTATTTAAAAAATAAGAAATCTTTTAGGTTTTTAAGGATTTTAAGAAAGAAGTAGAAAAACAAACCTGTGAAGTTATTAAAATAATTAGTTCTGATAGAGATGACAAATATTATGGCTATTTCACTGAGATAGGATAAAAGGAAGGGCCATTAGCGTGATTTCTAAAAAAGGAAGGTATTATACATCAATATACCGTGCTTGGTAGTGCTTACCAGAATGATGTAGCTGAAAGAAGAAATCGTAAGCTTAAAGAAATGGTTCGAGCGATGTTGAATCACTCAAACCTTTCCATGACCTTGTGGGGGTAAAACTCTTAGGACATCAATATATATTTTGAATGAGATTCTTACGAAGGCTGTCCAAAAGACTCTTTGCGAGTTATGGACTGGTAGAAAACCTTCTTTGTCATATATACGCATATAAGAATGTTAAGAT
Organism: Nuphar pumila; assembly: GCF_984573655.1. Classification (NCBI taxonomy): domain Eukaryota; kingdom Viridiplantae; phylum Streptophyta; class Magnoliopsida; order Nymphaeales; family Nymphaeaceae; genus Nuphar; species Nuphar pumila. The sequence continues at coordinate 48,241,250 of NC_143265.1, read as the reverse complement.
GAAGCTAAATTATATAACCCACATATAAAAGCCTTTGATCCTAGGACGACTAGCAGATTTTTCATTGGTTATCCAAAAAGATCAAAGTGTTTTAGGTTTTATTATCCATCTCATACACCATAGATGGTGAAAACATATAAAGCAAGATTTCTTAAAAATTGTTCTATTAGGTTAGATGCATATCAAAGTATTGAATTTGAGGAAATGCAAGATTCAGGTTCCAAACCGGCGGAGGATAAAGGCTCAGTTTTTCCTATCATTGTCCATTTAGATAATGTTAGGAAAAATCCAGTCAATGAATATCAATCCTAAATTGAACAAATGAGGATATACAACAACAGGATACAGAAGTTCATTTTGAACCACTTGTAGCACCTGTATGGAGGTCTACGAGGACCAAGAAATCTGTTATCCATCCAAACTATGTGGTGTATTTGCAAAAGCTCAATGATTTCATAGACATTGATGATGATCTCTTCACCTTTGTGGAAGTCATTGAAAGTGAAAGATCAACACATTGGATTAATGCCATAAAAGAAAAGCTTGACTCTATGGCAAAGAACCAAGTGTAAGATCTTGTACCTCGACCTGATAGAGTAAAACCTGTCGTTTGTAAGTGGGTCTTTAATATCAAGACAGACTTCAAAGGTCAAGTGTAGAGGTAAAAGGCTAGGCTCATTGCAAAGGGTTTCACACAGATAGAGGGCATTGATTATAATGAAACTTTTTCTCCTGTCTCAACTAAGAAATCGTTGAGGATAATCATGACCCTCGTAGTTCATTTTGGTTTAGAGCTACATCAAATGGATGTGAAAACTGCTTTCCTGAATAGGGATCTGAAAGAGAAGGTATACATGCAACAACCTCCTGATTTCAGTGTAGATGACTCAAATCATTTAGTTTGAAAATTGAATAAGTCAATTTATGGACTTAAACAAGCTTTCCGCCAATGGTATAAAAAGTGCAATCAGATAATTATGAACTTTGAATTCATTGAAAACATTGTTGATCAGTACACATGCCTTAAGGCTAGTGGGAGTAAGTTCATAAGTTTGGTTTTATATGTTGATAATATTCTTCTTGCAACTAATGATTTGAGCATACTATAGAAGACAAAAGATTTTTTTTCCTTTTATTTTCATACGAAGGACATGGGTGAGGCCACATATGACCTTGGAATTGAGATATGTCGTGATAGAATTAAGGGTGTCCTTGGCCTCTCTTAGAAATACAATATATTCTTAAGATTTTTAAAAGATATGGGATGGAGAAGTGTTCTCCTGGTTTGTCACCTATAGTGAAAGAGGATAAATTGAGCCTAAAGGACTGTCCTTAGGATGATAATGAAAAGGCTCAAATGACAATTGTCTTATATGCTTCAGCGGTTGGGAGTTTGCAGTATGCGCAGACCTGCACACAACGTGATATCGCATTTGTTGTAGAAATGCTTGATAGATATCAGTCAAATCCAAGCATTGTGCACTGGAAGATAGCAAAGAAGGAGATACGTTATTTGCAAGGAACAAAGGACTATATGTTGACCTACAAAAAAGTTGACCACTTAGAGGTCATTGTATACTCTGATGTGGATTTGGGAAGATGTCTTGACAATAGAAAGTTCACTACTTGATATATCTTCCTATTAGCAAGTGACATTGTATTATGCAGAAACAGAAAGCGGTTTATAACTATTGCTCTTACCATGAAAGCAAAATTCATTGCTCTATACGAGACTTCATCTCAGGCCATTTGGATAAGAAACTTTATTATGGGCCTTGGGACAGTGAATTCTATTTAGAGACCACTAAAGATCTTTTGTGATAATGAAGCGGTTGTATCATTCTCGAATAACAATAAGAGCTCAACCTCGTGTTGACAAATGGAGTTAAAGTACTTTGTTGTTAAAGAAATGACTGTGAATCATTTGGTATGTATTGATACAATCGGTACAAAGAAAATGACTGTGAATCCTCTTACTAAAATGTAACGCCCCAAAATTTCAAACTTACGAACCTTTCAGAAAACAGGCAAGAGACTAGAAAGATCTCTTACTTTTCAGAGTTTATTTATAAAATCAGCGGAAGATAATTCTTTTGTTGAATTTAGAAAAGGCAAGCTGACAACTTTGGGCAAGTTAGCTAAAATAACCAAAATTCACAATCCATGCTACTTGCAAAATACTTGGAAAAGCCACTTTCATTAAAACAAGTTTCCAAATAGTACAAAATTTGGATATCCCAAGAAAAATCTGTTACAAAACCCCAAAACGTCTAGGACGCGAGCTAAGAGCAGGAAAAAGAAAGTCTTGAATCCATCTTGCATCGCACCATCGCCCGTGGTATACCTAATCATCACATGTATCCATAGAATGGGTTAGTTTCATGAAAAACTAGTAGGTGCACAAGAGAGACTATAGGAAAACTGAATTAAGTACATTTAATTTAGTATGCTAAGCAGTTTAAAGCAGATATGCAGTTAAACAGGTAAGTTGTGCAAAACAGGTAAGCAATTCAAAGCAAGTAAGCAGTGCAACTGTCAAACGCAACATGACGATTCATTTGATCGTAAGTTGTGAACTCCCACTCAAAAAGCAAGTCTCATGACCCATCAACCAGTGTGAACAGACTTTATGTTTCGATATTACTAACCTCCGGGCACGCGCTGGCAAAACGTAGAAACAACCGAGACTAGTTCGGGCGTTTGTTATTCTATGTATTTTCAATAACCCGAATAGCTAGTTGAGTCCACTCCTAAGCGGACGACTTTAGCCAAGAGGGGATTCCCCAAAGGCAGGCACTTGGCAACGGATGCATCCAACTTCTGCAGAAGTTCATGGGATCTACCACCTAGGATAATGTCTAATAGTCCCTTCCCCTAACTTCAATGACTGGGGAGGCCAAATCTTTGCTCGTGGAGTGGTTGTTAACAACCTGTCCATTAGAGTTTTGTACTGCTCTGTCCTCTCCTTTGACAGACAACAAGAAGCAAATGGGTGTATCAAGTGTTGCTTAACTAACAACCCATTCTATGTTGTGGTCTTTTAACCACTCGAGCATCTAGCATGTGAAGACGATCAGTCGCCATTTTATGTGATTATAGCATTGTGCATTTAGCACTATTCGAGGTCGCATGACCGATCATCGTAGTACTAGCGTGTAGTGCACGACTACAAGTACTCTAGGATGAAAGGGGTATATCTTCCCAATAGGAGCCTCAACAGAAGTGTTTCACAAAGATGTAATGTTTCTCAAACTTTACTTTTGACATTATTTATCTTTTGAAACAAACAACAGCTTCTGCCACATTTGGCATGCGATTTTTTAGAATCTCATCCGCTATCGTGGTATCTACATGCCTCGCATGACTTGATATCAGCCTCAATAGACGGGATACGGGTTTCTTAACAGAACCCCCGCTAAAAAGTTTGCTCAAGTCAACTTTGCAGGACTGCTCGCTCGAAAAGCCAAGATCCTTGCTAGGAATCCCTCTCCTTAGACGAGGATGTATCGCTAAGCTCCCGACTCAACTCTTGTCGCAAGAGGGAGAGCGGTAAATGCCTCTTGTATCCTCCATGAGGATTCCTTTATAGCACATGCAATGAGCAAAAACCTAAGCCTTGTCTGCAATGGCAAGGCAGTAATGAAACATTTCCAAAAGCAAGAGCCTGAGCGCAAAGTGCGACGGCAAAGTAAAGACATGACAGAAAGTAAAGGACAAGGATCACGAAACCGCGTCCTTGAGTTAAATGTGTACTCGTATAAATATTTATTTAATTATCCTTTTTAGTTAATTGAACTCAATTCAATTGTCCAACTCCTCCGTGCAATCTTCTCCTACCTGGGGGAGTTGCAGGCTTGTTGGCGCTTGCGGGTGTAAACGATTGATGGCTCGGGTCACGGAGCGCGAGCGGGATCCGTCGTACGAGCTGCAAAAGCGACAGTCAACATGCTATATCAGTCAAAAAGGTAGAGAGGACAAGGGCGTTGTCGTTGTCTTGACGTGAAAGAAGCAAAGGCAGGGGTAGCGTGCCCCCAACGAACCTGCTTTACGAGCAAGAAACAAGGACAGGGGTTGTGAGCCCCTGTTGACCCGCTATCAACAAGAACAAGGAGGTAGGGAGTGGCAAGGGCAAGGGGGGTCTGCTCCTGCCGACCTGCCGAGAAAGGCAGAAGACGACAGGGGCTCGACCCTTGCCAACTTGCCAGTCAGAAAAATAGGCGGTAGGGAGCTTGGCCCCTACCGACGTGTCAGAACCACATGGAGGAAGGGGGCTCTGCACCCCTACCTGCTTGATAGGAAGAACACAGAAGCAGGGGCTCCGCCCCCTACCTACTAGAAGGGAGCAGAAACAGGGGTCGGGCCCCTATCTGCCTGAAAAAAGCAGAGAGAGTGAAGAGGGGAACAGGGAGGGCTCGACCACTCCCCGCCAACCGGAGCGCAGGGAGACGACGTCAGGGCTCGGCCCCTACCGTCGTTCCCAAACTCAGGGAGGTGGTAGGGGCTCGACCCTTGCCGACCTATCGAGAACTAGAAGAAAGGAGGTGCAGGGGCTTAGCCCCTGCTGACCTGCCTGAACAAGAGGCAGGCAGAGAGGGCCTTGCCACCGTGCCGACCAAGGCACAAGGGCCACCCAGGAGCCCTCTGCCAGAGAGGAGGTGACGCAGGCGGCAGCCCTGCTGCCTGCCAAAAAAGAGAGTAGGGGCGGCAGGGGCTTGGTCCCTGCCGACCTACTGGAGCAGGCTGACAACAGGGCCTCGCCCCTATCGTCCCTTCAAAGAGAAGACAGACCACGAGGGGTGCTCGACACCACCCTCCTGGTAGACCCAGAGCGAGAGAGAGAGGTAGGGGAAGGCACGACAGGGGCCACTGGTTTCCTGCCAGCCTTCCAGCGAACACAGAGAAAGAGGGAGGGGCAGGGGTTGGAAACCTCTGTTGACCGAGCAAAAACAGGCAGCAGGGGGGGGGTGTCGCCTTCTGCCGGCTCTCCAAAAGGCGAGAGGTAGGGGCAAAAGCCTCTGTCAACCAGTCGAACACAAGCGGCAAGGGGCATCGCCCTTGCCAGCCTGCTGACTGAAAAGAAGGAGAAGAAAAGGGGGAGAGGAGAGAAAACAAGAGAAGGAGAGGAAAGAGAGATAGGGGAAGAGGGTGTAACGCCCCGGATTTCCGAAACAAAGCTAAGTTAAAATTTTCATGAATTTCTTTTTTTTTTCTTTGCAGCGGAACTTAGAAAAGCTTTTAGCAGCGGAATAAGACGATAATGAGTCGTCGGTTTTAGAAAGCTCCGAGCACGTTGCAGGTATGTGGCCAAGCAACTCATTGACCACCAAAGTGTTCCATTTTATCGAAAACCACATGTTTATTACAACACTACTGCTTAGAAAAGCAGTATAGGTTCAATAAAAGGAAGCAGTACAAAATCTGTCTAGAGAAACCCTGGAACTCGATGCCGCCTTGCTCCGCATATCGTCACGCAGGTCCAACACCTGAAATCCCCATAAAACGGGGTCAGAGCCACTGATGGTCTGGTAAGCATGCAGTCATACATCCATTCAACTCAAATACAATAATGACCACTCAGGGTCGCAATGCGCAATAACGACGCTCAAGCCTCCAAGACTTAGCGTATTTCGCAAGAGCCTCCTCGGGGCTATGAGTTGAGCATCCGCTCGAGTCTTCATGACTTAGAGCAAGCCTTTTCAGGGCTGTGATTTGAATAGCCGCTTAAGTCTCCATGACTTAGCCATGACCTCTACCGGGTCTCAAAGTGATGTCTAGCTCAAGTCTTCATACTTGGCACATCCGTATCCCACGCATCTAAGGACAACTCCTCGAGCTTCGCTTAGTCGTGCGGATACAACACGGGTCTTTGCCCAGTCGGTCCAGTAGTATACCGAACATGACACCTTCACAAAGGTTATGCAGGACTGACTCAACACATCATCCACTCATACATTCAAAGCATCGCTGTACCTAGAACTAATGCATTGTTTGATAATTAACCGCTCCCGCCTTTGGTACGCAGGTAGAGCTATTGTCCGGGCATCAACGCGACGTTCTGGGGGTTGATTATTCTATGTATTTTAGATACCCCAGAGGCCTGTTGACCCTATCCATAGTAGGGCAGTGTGTTTCAACTGGGAGAATCCTACTAGGCCCATATTCGGATGCATCCTCTACTTGCAGTAGTTGGGTTCAATCCTTAGATCTTAAGGATAACCACGACCCCAAAACCCATGAGTGACTGAGGCCATCGTGGACTCTATCAGGTCCAAAGTAAAATACATGTCACTCAAGGCTGTACCATCACTGTCATTCCACAGTGAGCATAATTCCTGAAGGGGTCTGCCAGTCTTACAATTACTTAGACAGAATCTGCATGCCATTTAGGCAGCCCATGCTTTCAGCACTACGGGAGTGTGTACCCGACCCCATTCAGTCTGCCCCAACACAGTCATTACTGAGGGGGTACCCCTAACACGATTTTCAACCGCGGGGTATGTGCGACCTTAAGTCTTATTCATATGCATGCAGAACACCGCTCTTTGGCACTTCGGCCACCACGAGCATCACACCTCTTTGGGTGGAAACAACACACTCTAGCTCTTCGGCCCTTACGAGTCTGGTTGCGTAACCGTTCTCAATGAGCATGCATATGACTCGATCTAAATAGATCGGCTACTCGGCGTATTTTTACGCAACGAGTCCAAACCTAGCCAAGGCGCAACCTCTACACCGGCTCAGCGGCCCTTACGAGCAAGGTGCCCTTGCAGGCACAAGGATACGAGCCGATCTGGCATCGTTCCATCAACGGACATCATTATGCCGTTCCATTGGTTCCGGCAGCTCTTCTGCCAACCATTTCGTCAGCACCTCCCCTGCTCTACCGGCAGTGGTGCGACGAACCCTTCTACGTTGTAGAGGGCAAACCATGAACTGGGTAGCACTCTGCTATATGTCAGAGTATCCTGCTACATTCTTTCTGAGCTATTCTTAGCTTCTTTAGAAATTTCAGCAGCACTTCCTCTCTTTTACGGAGAAAGCGTGCGTTTCTTTTATCTATTTCAGCGGCATCTCCCCTCTTTGGTAGGAAATCGCCACGCTTAATTCGGGGAAATGGATGCGCACCGTTGTGCGTACTTTGCATCCATCAAGGTTGCAGGAACCCTTGGCCATAGCCAGGCCATACATAATTAACTTAGTCATTACGTAAAGAGCATTTTGCCAAAAAGCGAAGCCTTTCCAATAGGGGCTTCATTCGTCAAGCAAAGTTTTGAACGAGGAGCGGTCAAGGAATCGCATTGGCGATTTGGAGTTGATCTCCATTTGAACGCTCATTTATGCGCCATATATGTAGTATAAGCAGAAGCCTGTGCTTTATACAGCGGCGGCGTAAAGAAATTCATATACTATTGTTCAGGGTGTGTAACTGAACGAAATATTTTACATATATAACAAAGCAAAAGCCTTGGCATCGTTCGACGCGACGACGTAAGTAAATACATTGCAGAAAGCAGGAGCCTTGGCATCGTTCGACGCGACGGCGTAAGTAAATGCATAATCGGAAGTGCAGTAATCGGAAGTGCAGAAAGCAGGGAGCCTTGGCATCATACGACGCGACGGCAAAGGTAAATTACATGGCCTGTGCGATATAAGACGCGTCGGCAGTATCAGCAGATATACACCTAGATCCGCATCCAACGATAGTTACGAGGCGAGCGGGTGAACACCGAAGTGTCCTAAAGGGCTCAACCAAGAACTAAAGCGAGATACCATTTTGAAGAACGCAAATACTGCGTGTTTGAACATAGATATATCCGACGATAGTTACGAGACGAGCGGGTGAACACCGAAGTGTCCAAAAAGGGCTCAATCAAGAACTAAAGCAAGATACTACTTCAGAAAGTATATTCTATATACAAACAGTCAAATACTTGAGAGAGATGGATCAACGAAGCGAACTTACTTCAAATCGTGGAAGAAACGGCTCTGGGTTGCATCTTTGGCTTCGAGCCTTCCTTCGAGAGGTCAGACTAAGTCAGATGAAGCTGACTTAGTTGAGAAAGAGGTAGAGTAGGTCAAGCTACTCAACCTAAGTGGTTTGAACCAAACAGGGTTCGATCCAAGTCAACTGGGTTCAGCAGGTTCGAACTCAGCTCAAGTAGGCTAAGTCTGGGTTCAGAAATCCAAACCGGAATCTGGACAAAAAGGGACTTTGACTTTAAACCCAACTAGGTTCAAGTCAAGTCAACTAGGTTAGGACTAGGTCAAGTGGGTTCAGACCCAGGTCAGGTGAGCTAGGACCAGGTCAGGCAGGCTCAGACCAGGTCAGGTGAGGTCAGGTGGGCTCAGACTCACTTGGGCTCACTAGGGGAGGTTTAGGAGAGAGAGAGAAGGCAAGAGAGAGAGGGGGGGTCGAAATTATGATAAGAGAGAGAGTGGGGAGGGCTATTTATAGCCCAAGCCCACCTCCTCTTGGGTTTTTCCATGCCCCTTTTACCCCTGAGCTATATTTTAATTCCTGGAGGTTCCTTTTGAGGTGGGGCCCACAAGATATTTCCATAGGATATTTTGTGGGTCCCACAAGATATTTTCTGAGGAATATTTCTGTGGGTCCCACCAATATTTCCGTGGGTCCCGCAAGAATTTCAAGTTTCCGACGATTTTTTCTGAAAAATTCTGAGTACGCCATTTTCTTCGTATTGACGTAACTAAGAAAGTTGGCTCGTACGAATCTATTGATTTCGTTTAGTTAGGAAGTTATGGCTTCCTGAGTGTTTGAGCATATATTCGCAATTCGACGAATATCCTAAGTATAACTGGCTCGTACAAATCGATCTGATTCGTATTTCGGGTTCAGATGCTATTTTTACTTGAAAATGCCTCGTGAATTTCTTCAAAAAGATACTGAAAAATTATGGGTCTTACATCATTACCCCCTTAAAGGAATTTCGTCCGCGAAATTCAGTTAAGAGTACTAAGTGCGTAACTCGGGATATTTCTCCCATATGTTAGATTCATAATGTTGTTCACTTAGTTCAACATCGTATTTATTCCAGTCATAACCTCATATCATGATTCCTGATCAATGAGGTATGTTTCTCATATCTGAGTTCAAATTATGCTACAACCACGATAGTTTGTTGGATCAATGTTCTTCCAACCGGCTATTATTATAGCCATCCTGTGTAACTATTTTGTACACACAGATCATTCTTCTAGAGATTAACCATATTGGAATAAGTCCTCTGTCAGACTACCTGGTATTGGAAACGTACCTCCTCATAGGTTCGCCTTCGTCAGACTTACCTGATATTGGATCAGTACACCCTCACAGAATCATACTAGCCAAGCTACTGGTTTTGGAACATATACACTTGCACGGAGCTGTATACCCTCACAGGCTCACTCTGGCTAGACGATCTGATCTTGAATATGTAAAACCTCACAGGACTCTCTTCTTGGGAACAATTCCTCGATGGTTTATTTTATTAAGTAACTTTTAACGTTCTAATTATGCAAACTTAATTTCTCAATCATGGGGTCTATAGCCACAAATTTTGGGCATAAGCACTTAAGATTTTTATTTGACAAATCCAAAAAATTACTTTACAGAGCAAGGATACATATCTATCCAGATGACCGTACACAAGGTCATAAGCCACTTGTCTCAAGCATTCATTGGATCTTGTCTTTCAATTGCTTCTTACCCAACACAACTCTATCTATCAAGGTATTCAGATTCCTTGATACGATCATTATCCGTGAGTTGTTCGGCTGTCACCGCATAGACACGACCTGCCACAGGTTTCTGCTCTATCCTGGGTAGTGGCAGTCGTTGTTGTTGTATTTGTTGAGAGGGTCCTCCAGATCCCATATTTCTTTGTTGAAGATCTGAGGCCTTCTTGCGGCATTCTCTTACACGATGCCCTGGTTTGCCGCAATACAGGCAACCTCCTGTATCGCGAGGACAAACCCCTCCAGGATGATCTGAGCTACACCTTGGGCATCGAAAATTAGACTGTTGGTAGGGCTGATTGGCTTCTACCATCTGTAATGGCCGTTCGGCCAGTGGAGTAAAGTTGTTCTCCTGAAAATCCCTCTTGTAAAAAGCTGGTCGTGATTCTTGGCCACCAAAGAACGTCCTCTTGTTGTTCCCATTACTTGCTATCGGTCGCTTTACTACGACCCCTTTGCATCGCTCCCAGTCTGCACTAATCTTTGAAGCTGCTGCCACAACGGCTTGAAATGTTTGGGGCATGCTAGTTATGACTCGAGATCGTAGCCCTTCCCGAAATCCATTGATATATTTATCGGCCCTCTCTAGGTCAGTATCGAATAACCGAGAGTAGTACCGCTCAAGGTTCTGAAACTTGGTAGTATAGTCGATAAGACTCATACCACCCTGCTCTAGTTCCAGAAACTCCATCTTTTTCTTATTTCTGGAGTGTATCGGAAAGTAGTTATCCAAAAATTCCCTCCGAAAATCATTCCAAGGGATGACTTCGTGAAGTGAGAACTGGATAATCCTAGTGGTATCCCACCACTTTCGTGCATTATCCTTCAGCCTATATGTGCCGAAGTTAGTCTTTCTATCCTCTGGTACTCCCAATACCAGGAATGCACGCTCTGTTTCCTCGATCCAGCTTTCTGCGAGCTCTGGATCGGCACTGCCAACGAAAAAAGGTGGGTCGAGTTTGAGGAACCTTTCATATGTTATTCCTCCAAGGTTCTCATTGCGAGGTGGGGTTGGTGCTTGCCTTGATTCACGAATGGCAGACGCAAGCCTGTTGAGTGTCTCTAGCAGGAAGCCCTGTGTATGGGACTCCTCGCTCGGCATGGTTCTCCTCGTCCTAGGTGCCATTTATCTATTCACGCAATATACCAAAATCAGAGAAAGTATAAGATTTATACTTACAGTGCGATACCGCAAACATGACGGATCTTGAACCAGGTTTCTCAGACTCATGCTCTGATACCAATTCTGTAACGCCCCGGATTTTCAAAACAAAGCTAAGTTAAAATTTTCATGAATTTCTTTTTTTTTTCTTTGCAGCGGAACTTAGAAAAGCTTTTAGCAGCGGAATAAGACGATAATGAGTCGTCGGTTTTAGAAAGCTCCGAGCACGTTGCAGGTATGTGGCCAAGCAACTCATTGACCACCAAAGTGTTCCATTTTATCGAAAACCACATGTTTATTACAACACTACTGCTTAGAAAAGCAGTATAGGTTCAATAAAAGGAAGCAGTACAAAATCTGTCTAGAGAAACCCTGGAACTCGATGCCGCCTTGCTCCGCATATCGTCACGCAGGTCCAACACCTGAAATCCCCATAAAACGGGGTCAGAGCCACTGATGGTCTGGTAAGCATGCAGTCATACATCCATTCAACTCAAATACAATAATGACCACTCAGGGTCGCAATGCGCAATAACGACGCTCAAGCCTCCAAGACTTAGCGTATTTCGCAAGAGCCTCCTCGGGGCTATGAGTTGAGCATCCGCTCGAGTCTTCATGACTTAGAGCAAGCCTTTTCAGGGCTGTGATTTGAATAGCCGCTTAAGTCTCCATGACTTAGCCATGACCTCTACCGGGTCTCAAAGTGATGTCTAGCTCAAGTCTTCATACTTGGCACATCCGTATCCCACGCATCTAAGGACAACTCCTCGAGCTTCGCTTAGTCGTGCGGATACAACACGGGTCTTTGCCCAGTCGGTCCAGTAGTATACCGAACATGACACCTTCACAAAGGTTATGCAGGACTGACTCAACACGTCATCCACTCATACATTCAAAGCATCGCTGTACCTAGAACTAATGCATTGTATGATAATTAACCGCTCCCACCTTTGGTACGCAGGTAGAGCTATTGTCCGGGCATCAACGCGACGTTCTGGGGGTTGATTATTCTATGTATTTTAGATACCCTAGAGGCCTGTTGACCCAATCCATAGTAGGGCAGTGTGTTTCAACTGGGAGAATCCTACTAGGCCCATATTCGGATGCATCCTCTACTTGCAGTAGTTGAGTTCAATCCTTAGATCTTAAGGATAACCACGACCCCAAAACCCATGAGTGACTGAGGCCATCGTGGACTCTATCAGGTCCAAAGTAAAATACATGTCACTCAAGGCTGTACCATCACTGTCATTCCACAGTGAGCATAATTCCTAAAGGGGTCTGCCAGTCTTACAATTACTTAGACAGAATCTGCATGCCATTTAGGCAGCCCATGCTTTCAGCACTACGGGAGTGTGTACCCGACCCCATTCAGTCTGCCCCAACACAGTCATTACTGAGGGGGTACCCCTAACACGATTTTCAACCGCGGGGTATGTGCGACCTTAAGTCTTATTCATATGCATGCAGAACACCGCTCTTTGGCACTTCGGCCACCACGAGCATCACACCTCTTTGGGTGGAAACAACACACTCTAGCTCTTCGGCCCTTACGAGTCTGGTTGCGTAACCGTTCTCAATGAGCATGCATATGACTCGATCTAAATAGATCGGCTACTCGGCGTATTTTTACGCAACGAGTCCAAACCTAGCCAAGGCGCAACCTCTACTCCGGCTCAGCGGCCCTTACGAGCAAGGTGCCCTTGCAGGCACAAGGATACGAGCCGATCTGGCATCGTTCCATCAACGGACATCATTATGCCGTTCCATTGGTTCCGGCAGCTCTTCTGCCAACCATTTCGTCAGCACCTCCCCTGCTCTACCGGCAGTGGTGCGACGAACCCTTCTACGTTGTAGAGGGCAAACCATGAACTGGGTAGCACTCTGCTATATGTCAGAGTATCCTGCTACATTCTTTCTAAGCTATTCTTAGCTTCTTTAGAAATTTCAGCAGCACTTCCTCTCTTTTACGGAGAAAGCGTGCGTTTCTTTTATCTATTTCAGCGGCATCTCCCCTCTTTGGTAGGAAATCGCCACGCTTAATTCGGGGAAATGGATGCGCACCGTTGTGCGTACTTTGCATCCATCAAGGTTGCAGGAACCCTTGGCCATAGCCAGGCCATACATAATTAACTTAGTCATTACGTAAAGAGCATTTTGCCAAAAAGCGAAGCCTTTCCAATAGGGGCTTCATTCGTCAAGCAGAGTTTTGAACGAGGAGCGGTCAAGGAATCGCATTGGCGATTTGGAGTTGATCTCCATTTGAACGCTCATTTATGCGCCATATATGTAGTATAAGCAGAAGCCTGTGCTTTATACAGCGGCGGCGTAAAGAAATTCATATACTATTGTTCAGGGTGTGTAACTGAACGAAATATTCTACATATATAACAAAGCAAAAGCCTTGGCATCGTTCGACGCGACGACGTAAGTAAATACATTGCAGAAAGCAGGAGCCTTGGCATCGTTCGACGCGACGGCGTAAGTAAATGCATAATCGGAAGTGCAGTAATCGGAAGTGCAGAAAGCAGGGAGCCTTGGCATCATACGACGCGACGGCAGAGGTAAATTACATGGCCTGTGCGATATAAGACGCGTCGGCAGTATCAGCAGATATACACCTAGATCCGCATCCAACGATAGTTACGAGGCGAGCGGGTGAACACCGAAGTGTCCTAAAGGGCTCAACCAAGAACTAAAGCGAGATACCATTTTGAAGAACGCAAATACTGCGTGTTTGAACATAGATATATCCGACGATAGTTACGAGACGAGCGGGTGAACACCGAAGTGTCCAAAAAGGGCTCAATCAAGAACTAAAGCAAGATACTACTTCAGAAAGTATATTCTATATACAAACAGTCAAATACTTGAGAGAGATGGATCAACGAAGCGAACTTACTTCAAATCGTGGAAGAAACGGCTCTGGGTTGCTTCTTTGGCTTCGAGCCTTCCTTCGAGAGGTCAGACTAAGTCAGATGAAGCTGACTTAGTTGAGAAAGAGGTAGAGTAGGTCAAGCTACTCAACCTAAGTGGTTTGAACCAAACAGGGTTCGATCCAAGTCAACTGGGTTCAGCAGGTTCGAACTCAGCTCAAGTAGGCTAAGTCTGGGTTCAGAAATCCAAACCGGAATCTGGACAAAAAGGGACTTTGACTTTAAACCCAACTAGGTTCAAGTCAAGTCAACTAGGTTAGGACTAGGTCAAGTGGGTTCAGACCCAGGTCAGGTGAGCTAGGACCAGGTCAGGCAGGCTCAGACCAGGTCAGGTGAGGTCAGGTGGGCTCAGACTCACTTGGGCTCACTAGGGGAGGTTTAGGAGAGAGAGAGAAGGCAAGAGAGAGAGGGGGGGTCGAAATTATGAGAAGAGAGAGAGTGGGGAGGGCTATTTATAGCCCAAGCCCACCTCCTCTTGGGTTTTTCCATGCCCCTTTTACCCCTGAGCTATATTTTAATTCCTGGAGGTTCCTTTTGAGGTGGGGCCCACAAGATATTTCCATAGGATATTTTGTGGGTCCCACAAGATATTTTCTGAGGAATATTTCTGTGGGTCTCACCAATATTTCCGTGGGTCCCGCAAGAATTTCAAGTTTCCGACGATTTTTTCTGAAAAATTCTGAGTACGCCATTTTCTTCGTATTGACGTAACTAAGAAAGTTGGCTCGTACGAATCTATTGATTTCGTTTAGTTAGGAAGTTATGGCTTCCTGAGTGTTTGAGCATATATTCGCAATTCGACGAATATCCTAAGTATAACTGGCTCGTACAAATCGATCTGATTCGTATTTCGGGTTCAGATGCTATTTTTACTTGAAAATGCCTCGTGAATTTCTTCAAAAAGATACTGAAAAATTATGGGTCTTACATCATTACCCCCTTAAAGGAATTTCGTCCGCGAAATTCAGTTAAGAGTACTAAGTGCGTAACTCGGGATATTTCTCCCATATGTTAGATTCATAATGTTGTTCACTTAGTTCAACATCGTATTTATTCCAGTCATAACCTCATATCATGATTCCTGATCAATGAGGTATGTTTCTCATATCTGAGTTCAAATTATGCTACAACCACGATAGTTTGTTGGATCAATGTTCTTCCAACCGGCTATTATTATAGCCATCCTGTGTAACTATTTTGTACACACAGATCATTCTTCTAGAGATTAACCATATTGGAATAAGTCCTCTGTCAGACTACCTGGTATTGGAAACGTACCTCCTCATAGGTTCGCCTTCGTCAGACTTACCTGATATTGGATCAGTACACCCTCACAGAATCATACTAGCCAAGCTACTGGTTTTGGAACATATACACTTGCACGGAGCTGTATACCCTCACAGGCTCACTCTGGCTAGACGATCTGATCTTGAATATGTAAAACCTCACAGGACTCTCTTCTTGGGAACAATTCCTCGATGGTTTATTTTATTAAGTAACTTTTAACGTTCTAATTATGCAAACTTAATTTCTCAATCATGGGGTCTATAGCCACAAATTTTGGGCATAAGCACTTAAGATTTTTATTTGACAAATCCAAAAAATTACTTTACAGAGCAAGGATACATATCTATCCAGATGACCGTACACAAGGTCATAAGCCACTTGTCTCAAGCATTCATTGGATCTTGTCTTTCAATTGCTTCTTACCCAACACAACTCTATCTATCAAGGTATTCAGATTCCTTGATACGATCATTATCCGTGAGTTGTTCGGCTGTCACCGCATAGACACGACCTGCCACAGGTTTCTGCTCTATCCTGGGTAGTGGCAGTCGTTGTTGTTGTATTTGTTGAGAGGGTCCTCCAGATCCCATATTTCTTTGTTAAAGATCTGAGGCCTTCTTGCGGCATTCTCTTACACGATGCCCTGGTTTGCCGCAATACAGGCAACCTCCTGTATCGCGAGGACAAACCCCTCCAGGATGATCTGAGCTACACCTTGGGCATCGAAAATTAGACTGTTGGTAGGGCTGATTGGCTTCTACCATCTGTAATGGCCGTTCGGCCAGTGGAGTAAAGTTGTTCTCCTGAAAATCCCTCTTGTAAAAAGCTGGTCGTGATTCTTGGCCACCAAAGAACGTCCTCTTGTTGTTTCCATTACTTGCTATCGGTCGCTTTACTACGACCCCTTTGCATCGCTCCCAGTCTGCACTAATCTTTGAAGCTGCTGCCACAGCGGCTTGAAATGTTTGGGGCATGCTAGTTATGACTCGAGATCGTAGCCCTTCCCGAAATCCATTGATATATTTATCGGCCCTCTCTAGGTCAGTATCGAATAACCGAGAGTAGTACCGCTCAAGGTTCTGAAACTTGGTAGTATAGTCGATAAGACTCATACCACCCTGCTCTAGTTCCAGAAACTCCATCTTTTTCTTATTTCTGGAGTGTATCGGAAAGTAGTTATCCAAAAATTCCCTCCGAAAATCATTCCAAGGGATGACTTCGTGAAGTGAGAACTGGATAATCCTAGTGGTATCCCACCACTTTCGTGCATTATCCTTCAGCCTATATGTGCCGAAGTTAGTCTTTCTATCCTCTGGTACTCCCAATACCAGGAATGCACGCTCTGTTTCCTCGATCCAGCTTTCTGCGAGCTCTGGATCGGCACTGCCAACGAAAAAAGGTGGGTCGAGTTTGAGGAACCTTTCATATGTTATTCCTCCAAGGTTCTCATTGCGAGGTGAGGTTGGTGCTTGCCTTGATTCACGAATGGCAGACGCAAGCCTGTTGAGTGTCTCTAGCAGGAAGCCCTGTGTATGGGACTCCTCGCTCGGCATGGTTCTCCTCGTCCTAGGTGCCATTTATCTATTCACGCAATATACCAAAATCAGAGAAAGTATAAGATTTATACTTACAGTGCGATACCGCAAACATGACGGATCTTGAACCAGGTTTCTCAGACTCATGCTCTGATACCAATTCTGTAACGCCCCGGATTTTCAAAACAAAGCTAAGTTAAAATTTTCATGAATTTCTTTTTTTTTTCTTTGCAGCGGAACTTAGAAAAGCTTTTAGCAGCGGAATAAGACGATAATGAGTCGTCGGTTTTAGAAAGCTCCGAGCACGTTGCAGGTATGTGGCCAAGCAACTCATTGACCACCAAAGTGTTCCATTTTATCGAAAACCACATGTTTATTACAACACTACTGCTTAGAAAAGCAGTATAGGTTCAATAAAAGGAAGCAGTACAAAATCTGTCTAGAGAAACCCTGGAACTCGATGCCGCCTTGCTCCGCATATCGTCACGCAGGTCCAACACCTGAAATCCCCATAAAACGGGGTCAGAGCCACTGATGGTCTGGTAAGCATGCAGTCATACATCCATTCAACTCAAATACAATAATGACCACTCAGGGTCGCAATGCGCAATAACGACGCTCAAGCCTCCAAGACTTAGCGTATTTCGCAAGAGCCTCCTCGGGGCTATGAGTTGAGCATCCGCTCGAGTCTTCATGACTTAGAGCAAGCCTTTTCAGGGCTGTGATTTGAATAGCCGCTTAAGTCTCCATGACTTAGCCATGACCTCTACCGGGTCTCAAAGTGATATCTAGCTCAAGTCTTCATACTTGGCACATCCGTATCCCACGCATCTAAGGACAACTCCTCGAGCTTCGCTTAGTCGTGCGGATACAACACGGGTCTTTGCCCAGTCGGTCCAGTAGTATACCGAACATGACACCTTCACAAAGGTTATGCAGGACTGACTCAACACATCATCCACTCATACATTCAAAGCATCGCTGTACCTAGAACTAATGCATTGTATGATAATTAACCGCTCCCACCTTTGGTACGCAGGTAGAGCTATTGTCCGGGCATCAACGCGACGTTCTGGGGGTTGATTATTCTATGTATTTTAGATACCCTAGAGGCCTGTTGACCCTATCCATAGTAGGGCAGTGTGTTTCAACTGGGAGAATCCTACTAGGCCCATATTCGGATGCATCCTCTACTTGCAGTAGTTGAGTTCAATCCTTAGATCTTAAGGATAACCACGACCCCAAAACCCATGAGTGACTGAGGCCATCGTGGACTCTATCAGGTCCAAAGTAAAATACATGTCACTCAAGGCTGTACCATCACTGTCATTCCACAATGAGCATAATTCCTGAAGGGGTCTGCCAGTCTTACAATTACTTAGACAGAATCTGCATGCCATTTAGGCAGCCCGTGCTTTCAGCACTACGGGAGTGTGTACCCGACCCCATTCAGTCTGCCCCAACACAGTCATTACTGAGGGGGTACCCCTAACATGATTTTCAACCGCGGGGTATGTGCGACCTTAAGTCTTATTCATATGCATGCAGAACACCGCTCTTTGGCACTTCGGCCACCACGAGCATCACACCTCTTTGGGTGGAAACAACACACTCTAGCTCTTCGGCCCTTACGAGTCTGGTTGCGTAACCGTTCTCAATGAGCATGCATATGACTCGATCTAAATAGATCGGCTACTCGGCGTATTTTTACGCAACGAGTCCAAACCTAGCCAAGGCGCAACCTCTACTCCGGCTCAGCGGCCCTTACGAGCAAGGTGCCCTTGCAGGCACAAGGATACGAGCCGATCTGGCATCGTTCCATCAACGGACATCATTATGCCGTTCCATTGGTTCCGGCAGCTCTTCTGCCAACCATTTCGTCAGCACCTCCCCTGCTCTACCGCAGTGGTGCGACGAACCCTTCTACGTTGTAGAGGGCAAACCATGAACTGGGTAGCACTCTGCTATATGTCAGAGTATCCTGCTACGTTCTTTCTGAGCTATTCTTAGCTTCTTTAGAAATTTCAGCAGCACTTCCTCTCTTTTACGGAGAAAGCGTGCGTTTCTTTTATCTATTTCAGCGGCATCTCCCCTCTTTGGTAGGAAATCGCCACGCTTAATTCGGGGAAATGGATGCGCACCGTTGTGCGTACTTTGCATCCATCAAGGTTGCAGGAACCCTTGGCCATAGCCAGGCCATACATAATTAACTTAGTCATTACGTAAAGAGCATTTTGCCAAAAAGCGAAGCCTTTCCAATAGGGGCTTCATTCGTCAAGCAGAGTTTTGAACGAGGAGCGGTCAAGGAATCGCATTGGCGATTTGGAGTTGATCTCCATTTGAACGCTCATTTATGCGCCATATATGTAGTATAAGCAGAAGCCTGTGCTTTATACAGCGGCGGCGTAAAGAAATGCATATACTATTGTTCAGGGTGTGTAACTGAATGAAATATTCTACATATATAACAAAGCAAAAGCCTTGGCATCGTTCGACGCGACGGCGTAAGTAAATACATTGCAGAAAGCAGGAGCCTTGGCATCGTTCGACGCGACGGCGTAAGTAAATGCATAATCGGAAGTGCAGTAATCGGAAGTGCAGAAAGCAGGGAGCCTTGGCATCATACGACGCGACGGCAAAGGTAAATTACATGGCCTGTGCGATATAAGACGCGTCGGCAGTATCAGCAGATATACACCTAGATCCGCATCCAACGATAGTTACGAGGCGAGCGGGTGAACACCGAAGTGTCCTAAAGGGCTCAACCAAGAACTAAAGCGAGATACCATTTTGAAGAACGCAAATACTGCGTGTTTGAACATAGATATATCCGACGATAGTTACGAGACGAGCGGGTGAACACCGAAGTGTCCAAAAAGGGCTCAATCAAGAACTAAAGCAAGATACTACTTCAGAAAGTATATTCTATATACAAACAGTCAAATACTTGAGAGAGATGGATCAACGAAGCGAACTTACTTCAAATCGTGGAAGAAACGACTCTGGGTTGCTTCTTTGGCTTCGAGCCTTCCTTCGAGAGGTCAGACTAAGTCAGATGAAGCTGACTTAGTTGAGAAAGAGGTAGAGTAGGTCAAGCTACTCAACCTAAGTGGTTTGAACCAAACAGGGTTCGATCCAAGTCAACTGGGTTCAGCAGGTTCGAACTCAGCTCAAGTAGGCTAAGTCTGGGTTCAGAAATCCAAACCGGAATCTAGACAAAAAGGGACTTTGACTTTAAACCCAACTAGGTTCAAGTCAAGTCAACTAGGTTAGGACTAGGTCAAGTGGGTTCAGACCCAGGTCAGGTGAGCTAGGACCAGGTCAGGTGGGTTCAGGCCAGGTCAGGTGGGCTCAGACTCACTTGGGCTCACTAGGGGAGGTTTAGGAGAGAGAGAGAAGGCAAGAGAGAGAGGGGGGCTCGAAATTATGAGAAGAGAGAGAGTGGGGAGGGCTATTTATAGCCCAAGCCCACCTCCTCTTGGGTTTTTCCATGCCCCTTTTACCCCTGAGCTATATTTTAATTCCTGGAGGTTCCTTTTGAGGTGGGGCCCACAAGATATTTCCATAGGATATTTTGTGGGTCCCACAAGATATTTTCTGAGGAATATTTCTGTGGGTCCCACCAATATTTCCGTGGGTCCCGCAAGAATTTCAAGTTTCCGACAATTTTTTCCGAAAAATTCTGAGTACGCCATTTTCTTCGTATTGACGTAACTAAGAAAGTTGGCTCGTACGAATCTATTGATTTCGTTTAGTTAGGAAGTTATGGCTTCCAGAGTGTTTGAGCATATATTCGCAATTCGACGAATATCCTAAGTATAACTGGCTCGTACAAATCGATCTGATTCGTATTTCAGGTTCAGATGCTATTTTTACTTGAAAATGCCTCGTGAATTTCTTCAAAAAGATACTGAAAAATTATGGGTCTTACAGAGGGGGTTTCTATTTGAAACCCTTCCTCTGCCTCGTTGTCTTTAGAAGGCACGAGAGGTGGTGCCTTCATTGGGTTGGGGTCCGAATCCGACGCGAAACCAAGTTAATTTTTTTTTCGTGTTTTACATAAAAGGCTAGCACCGAGATTATATTCCCAACATATAAAGGGGATGGATATGTTTGATTTCTTCATGACAATACATTATGGTTATATGTGATCACATTTGTTAAACTAAATTTATTCTCTATAGCTTTGTGTATTGTTGATTTTATATAAAAGATTTCTTATTTGATTAAATAGAATAACAAAATAACAATATTAAAGGACCAATAGAATGGGTTAGAGACCAACCTATTCATAACGGTAATTTTAACATGCTAAAGCTCTGAAAATGAATTATATTATAGTTCATGAAAATATGACATTTCATAAAAAAGTGTTCATCTCCATGACTCATATGATTCATTCTTGTGATACCAGATAGCATGTGAACCCACATGAAAAAACTAAGTCGAGATAATGGTATGAACCTCGTTTTTGTGCATTTCTGTGTCAATGAGTCAAGTGAGAGAATGTTGGATATTTCGGATCGTGTCCAACCTTATGTGTGACCTTGTTTGACACTAATGAAGGTATTAGTGGAGCATTAGTGAGAATTAGTCAGAAAGGGGTTATGTGAATATGAAAGGATTCACATTCAATATGGCATGTGAAGGGTTCACATACATGAATGCCATATATATAACCCCCCACTTTCCTCCCACTATAAATTGAGGCATGACTGCTTGATGAGAGCAACCAAGGTGTCATCATTTCTCATTTGGGTTCAGGGTCTTGCTCACTATCGACTTGACATTCTGGGCTCATCATGGGCGTCGATAGGCTGAGGAGTACGCCGAGCACTCGCACGTCGTTTCATCCATGGCGTCTACTGATATGTATTGTTGCTTTCACATTCTGGTTTTGTTTTAAAGAACACCAACAGTGGAGGCTAAACATGAAACCATCTTTTTTGTCGATACCGAACAATGAATTTCTAATGCGTTTTGAGAATAAATAAGACATATTTTTTCTTCGTCGGGGACCTTGGATGCTTGTGCGCTACTGATGGAGCAATGGGATAGAGTTGGTATTCCCAAATTTCATGGCTTACTCTCAGTTTCAGTGTGGGTACGGGTGTTCAACCTTCCCCAGGCTATTTGGTGCGATGGTGTATTTGTTCTCATTGCGGAAGCTTTGAATGGTAAGCTGGTTACTGTTGATGAATGTACCTCTTTGTTGGTGCAGTTCCATTTTGCAAGAATTCTTCTAGAGGTTCAAGTTAACCCAGAGCAGCCATATTCTTTGCCTATTATGCTTGGAGAATCTTTCACTGGTGATATCATATTTGAATATGAATCTGCAACAACGGTGTGTGGCCGATGACAAGCTCGATCACATAACACGGAACGTTGTCCCAAGCGTGTTTTTGCAGCTGCTACTAATTCCAAAAAAGTTTTGGATGATGGCTGGAATCAGGTGCGAAGGAAGAAAGCTATGAAAGTTTGGGTTCCTAAAGCGGTAAAGCAACCCACCTCTAATCCATTTGATATTCTTGATGTTGTGGTGGAGGATGAACAACATGATGAACCGTTGCCCCTACATGAGGATGAGGTGATTCATCATGAGAAGGATAGACCAGTTATTGAACAAATTGTAGATGATATCCCATTCATCCCCTAGAGTTCTCCTTTGGAGAATGTTGAGGGATATGATAGTCGTGCTATAGGCGATGTTATTGAACCCGAATTGGTTTTGACCTTGGTGGTGGACCAACATGGGGAGAGTATTGTAGATGACGTCAATACAGAGATTTTTGGATGTTCTGGTGATGATTCAATTGGGGCTGTATTGGGCCAAAGCTCGGTGGAAGTGGCTCCTACGAAATCAGTCAGCAGAGATAAGGACCCTATGGTGGCTATGTAAGATTCTAAGAAAAAACCAGGTAGGCCAAAGAAGGGCATGGGTGTGGAACATCAGACGGGGGGGGGGGGGGGGGGCAGATTCAATTTGGCCTCGAGGGGGCGCTGGATCTAAATCTAAATGAAGGTCTTATCCTGGAACATCAGAGGCTTTGCCAAGGCCTCTGCCCATAGTGAGCTTTAGAACTCCATTCACACTCATAATCTGGAGATTATGTTTATTATTGAGCCTATGATTTTCTTCAGCAGATTTCGTTATTTGAAATTTAGGTATGTGGACTTCAATATTGTGCATCATGCATTGAATGATAATGAATGTATGTACATCATGTGTTTTTGGGATCCAGAAAGAGTTGAGTGTTCAAATATACATGTTAATGATGGCTTTATTTGGTGTTCGGTGAAAGACAATATAAAAAATAAATCATTCATGGTGGCTGGTATTTATCTGAGCAACCACTATGGGTTTCATCATACTCAATTTAATGCAATTCTTTCAATTGTGGAAACTTATGTTCAGCCTTGGGTCGTTATTGGTGACTTCAATTGTGTTCTAAATGCTTCTGAGAAGACGAGGCTACCTCCAAATTTTCATGACTTGGCCCAATTGCACGACTTTATTGCAGTTGGTGGGATGTTGGAGATTAGCGACCCAAATGTGAGATTCACGTGATCTAACAATCAAAAAGGGCACTCTAATGTTCAATGCAAGCTAGATCGGTGTTTTGTAAATTATCAATGGCTTGATGATGTGGGAATGGGGAGCACAGTTAAGGTGTTTCCTAGAAGTATTGTTGATCATAGCATGCTGGTTTTTTATGTGGAAGCGGAAGCAGTGGTCGGTCGAAAAAAAGACATCTTCAAATTTTATTCTTGGTGGTTATCTGAACCGGAGTGTGCAAGAATCATCTCTGAAGCTTGGAGCGCCCCACAGACAGGCTTCCCTATGATCCAGGTGATGAATAAGATGGATGACATCAAATTTAAATGGCAGCAGTAGTGCAGAAATAAAATGGGCAGATTTGATGATTGGATCACAACCATCAAGGATAACCATGACATGGTCTAGCAGTGAATGAATTGTGCAACTCCCTCTCATGCAGACATTGATCAAGAAATATCTCTTAAAAAGGAATTTGATAAAGTTCTTGGTCAGCAAGAGTTCCATTGGAGACAAAAATCTAGAGTGCAATGGCTTCGGAAAAGGTATAAAAATACCTGGTTGTTCATGGCTTCAGTGAAAGGTACGAGAAAAAATAATAATATTGATAAATTACTGATTGATGGCTCTTATATTACTGATGATCAGCCTATAGAGGAAGAGTGCCTATCTTTTTTCCAGGACCTATTATCCAAAGATCAGGATTGGGTAGACTCAATGCCTTTCTTTGATGGACCGATTGTAACTCAGGAAAATGATGACTTACTTGCACCTGTCTGATGAAGAAATTAGATGTGTTGTGTTTCAGGACAATGGCAAGAGGCCCCAAGCCCATATGGGTTGCCAGGATTATTCTTTCAGAAGTGTTGGGACATTGTTGGGAGACATGTCATAGTGGCGGTGAAAGATTTCTTCATAAAAGGTAAAATTGTGAAGATTTTAAACTCCACTTTAATTTCCCTCATTCCTAAATCTATTGCATCTGTTCAGATAAAATATTTAAGACCTATTGCTCTTTGCAATTTTTTGTATAATATCATTTTTAAGGTTATGGTTAACCGCATGAGAGGTATTCTCACGAGAGTGTTATCTCAAAATCAAGGTGTTTTCCTTAAGGGAAAGGATATTTAGGAGAGCATTCTTCTTGCTCATAAGGTTATTGATTCAATTGCTAAGTTGAAGATTCCAACTTGTTGTGTGAAGTTAAATCTCTCTAAGGCATATGATAGAGTTGTTAAATTGTAATACCTAATCATTGTAATCCTATATATATTTTATATACATAGGAAGATACATGCATATATATATATATATATTTCATATATATCTATAAAGATATATATTGGTTTCTTCTAATAGTCATAGGGGTATTTTAGTCATTTTGTGCATATTCATTTTATTGAATATGTTGTAATTATTTTATTTTTATTATTTTATTTTTTTCTTTTTAGTTTTAGGTTTTCGTGTACCTTGGGGGCCCACCTTCTAGTCGTTGGTCCCCTCCAACGGATCGGATGGCCACGATGTCAGCACGAGCAAAAACGTTCATGTTTAGCATGACCTAATCTGCATCCCCGTTGGAGGGGCTCCAACGACTAGAACACTAGAAGTGGGTTGTGCCCCTCCAAGGCCTCCACTTCTCTATAAAAAGGGGTTCTCTCCTTGTGTACTCTCAAGGCTTTGAGACAAAGCCCAAGTATTTCTAATAAGAATTTTTCTTATTCTTTTTATTCCTTAGTCCATTAGTGAACCATTGTGGGTTGTGCCTTCATGCACGAGTATTCTAAGTGTTCTTATTGTGTTCTTGTGCACACGCCTTTTATCAAAAACTTTGAGTTTTGATTATAGTGTCTCTTTGAAGACACTTTTACATGGTATCAGAGTAAGGTTTGAAGAAGGAAGATCTTGTGGTTCTTCCTATTCTTGGGTGCCTCGAAAAACATGCCTTCAAGCTTTTGGAGATTGACGTGAATCCATTCTTTCGTTCAATATTTTAGAAGGCTTCCTCATCAAGTAAGATCTAAATTTTCATTGTGGTACGTATCTTTATTCACCTTCTCTCCTCTCTAATGGGTGAAAAAGACTCTCACTTCTCCCTTAGGTTTAAACTCAATAGCTCAAACTATCGTGTTTGGACCGGAAACATGAAAGCCCATATCAAAGGAAAGAAGCTTTGGGGATATGTTCAGAGTTCAATACCGAAACTCAAACAAAAAATTACGATGGTTGAAAAAGGAGAAATAAAAATACTTGAAGGTGAAGAAAGACAAAAAGGCTCTTGAAGAATATTCAAAGAAACATGAGGAATGAGAAATGAGAAATTTCAAGATTCTATCTTGGATCTTCTCATTCGTTGAAACCAAGATCAATGCCAACATCATCAAATTGAAGAAAGCCTCTGAAGCTTGGCAATATCTTGAGAAGATGTATACTTCAAGAGACTTGTCTCACAAGTACTATCTTCAAAAGAGGGCCTTGACACTACGACAAAATGAGATGTCTATTCGAGAGTACTTTGCCGAATTATCCTCTTTTTAGGATGAGCTTGCTATGCTTGAGCCCAAATAGAGTGGCGAAGCTATGGAACTTAGATGCAAGCAATTAGAGGAAGATCACTTCTTTAACTTCTTAAATGGACTTAGACCCGAATTTGAACAAATTTGGTCCTCTCTTCTATCTTCTTTCACCTCTCCTTCCATTGAAGATGTTATTGTAATAAAAATAGCGGAAACACCAATAATGCAAAACACACTTTAAAGAAGCCAAGAACACAAGCACTAAAAGTTCTTACGTAACCCACTAAGGGGTAAAGTGCCTACATGGCATAAGATTAATATTATTGAAGAGAGAATGTGGGTGAAAAAACCATACCAATACAAGCGAGAGCCTCCTCTATTTATAAAGGAGGAAAGCTAAAAGGAAGGGACCACAAGGGGGCTCCCTTCTAGTCATTGGGAGCCCCAACGACTAGATGCGTGGGCCCCCTTGTGGTCCTACATAATGGAAAAATAAAAAAGAAAAAAGAAAAAAGAAAAGAAAAGGGTAAAAAAGAAAAAAAAGAGAAAAATACAAAAAAAGAAAAAAGATACATGATAATTTACCAAAAAACCCCTATCGGGTTTTTGGTTGTACAGAAAAATAAAAAGAAATAAAATATGTATGTATATACATATATGTATATATATACTTATATATATATATATATAAGTATATGTATATATATATATTTATATAAGTATATGTATATATATATTTATATATACATATTTTAACATGCCTCCTCAAACTTTGCGGGGAGAAGACCGAAAGTTTGCTAAGAAGAAACATAAATCGTGGAGTTGGAAGTGCTTTTGTGAAGAAGTCAGTCAGCTGATATTCTGAAGTAACATATGGTAATGTGATAGTTCCTCTGAGATATTCGTCTCGAATATAATGGCAATCCATTTTTGTTACGACAATGAAGTCGTACATGATACTTCAAGTACAAGGTTTTGATGATGAGCAAGTGAAATCAACTGCATTTCAGCTATGGCAATGAAGACATTGAAGAATTCGATGAAGAATCTTTGAAGACTAGTGTGCAAATGTTAAATTCATTAAAAGTCTTAGATTCTTGTAAGAGCCTTACTTAGAGTGCATATTTAGATTGCATTTCACCTAAAATGTCTTTAGAAAAACTTTTCTAAAAGAAACCCTCTTGAAAATCTTTTTAGAAAACTCTTTTCTTAAATTTTCGTGTTTATTAGTCGACCAATAGACTTACCAGTCGACTAATACTTTCGCGCCATATTTTCTAAAAAGTCATTTTTGTCAAATTAGTCGACTGGACAGAATGTCTGTTTTCTAGAAAATTTAGCAGCAGTCGACTAATGCTTTTATCAGTCGACCGAACAGAATGTTTGTTTTTCAGAAGATTTTAGCAGCAGTCGACTGAAAGGTTTTTCAGTCTACTAATGATATTATCAATCGACTAATTTTTCTCTAGTCGACTAAGTTTCAAAAGTTTAGATTTCCAAACAGCTCGATTAACATATCAGTCGACCGACGATAACTGTCAGTCTACTAATAACTAACTATTAGTCGACTAACTGATGTTTCAGTCGACTAATTGTCGTTTTCCTGAAACTTCAAAAAAGGTGTATCTTTTCATTTTTCAAACATTTTGATCATTCAAAATGGACTGTTTTGACACCCTTTCATACCCTCAACGTATGGAAAATTTCAATTATAAATATGAGTGCATTTTACACTCAAAATAACTTACTTCAAATCAAATCCAATTGAATTACTTCTTGCTTTTCACTCTTATTCATTCAAGTATTTGTTTTCTCACTCACATGATATTTTTACTTTAGTTTTTCACTCAAACTCTTTTGAGAGATAGTGAATTCGTGAGTAGAGTATTTCAACAACCTCAAAAGCCAATTGCATCTCATTTGCATTCAAAAGAAAGGCTCATAGGTTGTATTGTAAATTGTTACTTATTTTCTGTAAAAGGAAGGACTCCTTGGTTTAAAGGAGTTGTTTGCTTTCAGTAGGTGTGTTACTGAAAGTGAGACCGGATTTGGTCTGTATGATCTTGTGGTTACACAAGGTTGATAGTGGAAATCTCAAGCGGGTTTTGCTTGGGGACTGGATGTAGGTCGGGAAAGACCGAACCAGGATAAATTTTGTGTTCTTTGTGTGATTGCTTTTCAAATTGCAAAATTCGTTAATATTCCGCAGACCAGTTTTTAAAAGCACTATTCACCCCCCCTCTAGTGCTCATTGCCTCGATCCTACTGCACTTTCATTTGGTATCAGAGCAGGTTTGCTATTATTTTGATTTGATCATCATCTAGCATGACAACTACAACTTCTCAGCACAAAGAAGGATGCTCCTCTGTTCGTCCTCCTCTCTTTGACGGAACAAACTATGGATACTGGAAAGTGAGAATGACAATAATCTTGCAATCCATGGATCTCGATATTTGGAGAGTTGTTTCAGATAAATACCAAACTCCATAAACTGATTTCAACTGATAGACCGATGAAGAAAAGAAGACTGCTTCACTAAATGCCAAGGCAATGAATGCATTATATTGTGACATTGACAAGGTAGAGTTCAATCGCATTTCTCAATGCTCTACAACAAATGAAATCTGGCATACTCTTCTCGTGACTCACGAAGGTACGTCAAAGGTAAAGGAATCCAAAATTGCTTCTTTGATTCATAAATTTGAATTGTTTAAACTGAAGCAAAATGAATCTATATCGGACATGGTAACAAGAATGACCGATATAACTAACACTCTGAAATCTCTTGGAAAAGAATATTCACAAGTGGATTTAGTCAGAAAGATCCTAAGGTGTTTAACTCCTGAATGGGAGAGAAAACCCACTGCTATTGAAAAGGCAAATTATCTTAACACTCTCACTCTTGAAGATTTGGTTGGTAACCTTATGGCATATGGAGTTCAACTTCAAGACAGACAAGAAGAAGAGCCTAAGAAGAAATCTTTTGCTTTTAAGGCTACTTCTGACTCAGAAAATTCAGAAGAAGCTGAAGATGAAGATATTGCCCTCATTACAAGGCAATTCAGAAGATTCATCAAAAAGGGAAGATTTCAAAGAAAGGTAAAGAAAGCAGATTCTTCTGATCCAAATAAAGTCAAGTGTTTTAATTGCAAAAAGGTTGGACATATCAAGAAAGATTATCATCTTCTCAAAATCAAGCTCAAGGACCAATTCAAGAAGAAAAAGGCATTTCAAGCATGTTGGGATGATAGTGACTTCTCTTCCAATGTAGAATCAAATGAAGAAGTCGCTAACATGTGTTTTGTAGCATAAGAAGATTCGGTAAGTCAATTTGACTATGACGATTTATTAGAAGCATTTAATGATTTATATGCTAAATTTAAAAGTCTAAGTTCTAAAAACAAAGAGTTAAAAACTGAAAATTTAACTCTTGATTCACAAAACAAAGTGTTACTTCAAGAGATAGAAGATCTCAAGAAGGAAAACTCTTGCCAAGCTTTTGAGATAAAGGAAATTGGAATTAGAACAAATCTCTTACAAAAAGAAATATCTAGTCTAAAAGAAAAATCAAATGATCTTCTTTCTATAGTGACCAAATTCACAAATGGTTAAGAGAATCTAGAAAGACTTCTTGGTTCTCAAAGATGTTTGGTTAATAAAACCAGATTGAGATATAGTTTCTTTGATACTCAAAATAGACCAAACTATGTTGTGAAAAATCAAACACAATATTCTCAATCATTTGTTCAAAGAACTAAATTTTCTAGTAGAAATGCATCTAATCATGGAACTTATAATACTTATAAGCCTAGACATGATTATTCTAGAAATGTTAAATCTTTTTATAGAAAGAATATTTATTATCAAAGGAAACCAAAATCCAAATGGATATGGGTTCTTAAGACTAACTCTCATGGACCCGAAAATAGAAAGGGGTCAAATGCTTTGTCTTCTAATTTTGTTGTAGGTACACAAAATAAGGAGCAAATGGATATTGGACAGCGGTTGTTCCAAACATATGACTGGAAGGCCGGAGTTATTTTCCACCCTCTAAAATAAGGATGGAGGAACCGTCACCTTTGGTGACAATAACAAAGGAAAAGTAATAGGTATTGGTAATATTGATAATCTAAAATTTCCCTTGATAGAAAATGTTCTTTTAGTAGATGGTTTAATGCATAATTTATTATCTATTAGTGAATTATGTGATAAAGGTTTTTCATGTTTCTTTTGAAAATGATTTATGCTTAATTTCTTATTTTCAATCTAAAAAGATCATTTTTAAAGGTAAAAGAAGGAACAATGTGTATGAACTATATCTAGATGAGTTACCCACTTTTAATGAAAAATGTCTTATTGTTTCAAATGAATTTCAATGGTTATGGCACAAGAGACTTGGACATGTTAATTTTAAAATTATTTTCAAGTTATCCAAGAATGATCTTGTAAGAGGCCTACATAGAATATCATATAAGAAAGATCACTTATGTGATGCTTGCCAAAGGGGTAAACAAATCAAGAGTTCTTTTAAAGCAAAAGATATAGTTTCAACAAAACGTCCTCTTGAACTTTTACATTTAGATCTATTTGGACCATCTAGAATTCAAAGTTTGAATGGTATCAAGTATGCTTTTGTTATAGTAGATGATTATTCTCGATTTACATGGGTGATTTTTCTAAAAAGCAAAAATGATGCTTTTTCGGAATTTTCCAAACTTTGTACAAGAATTACAAATGAAAAATCTACATGTATTATTAAAATTCGTAGTGATCATGGTGGTGAATTTGAAAATGAATCTTTTCTAAAGTTTTGTGATTTACATGGTATATCTCACAACTTTGATTTTCCTAGAGCGACTCCACAAAATGGAGTTGTTGAAAGAAAGAATAGAACTTTGCAAGAATGTGCTAGAACCATGCTTCAAGATAAAAATTTACCAAAATACTTTTGGGCTGAAGCAATAATTACAGCATGTTATGTTTTAAACCGTGTTCTTATTCGACCAATCTTACATAAAACATGTTTTGAATTGTATTATGATCGTATACCATAGATCTCATATTTCAAAATTTTTGGTAGTAAATGTTTCTTGTTAAATACTAAAGATAATCTTGATAAGTTTGATTCTAAATCAGATGAATCAATATTTCTTGGATATTCTTCTAGAAGTAAAGCTTATCGTATTTTCAATAAAAGAACATCTTGCATCGAAGAATCTTTACATGTTGCATTTGATGAAAATTGTGAGCAGGTTATACCTCTAAGCGAAGGAGAAGAAGTATTACTTCAAGAAGAACCCTTGATAGAGAATACTTCTCAAGAAAATGTTCTTCTTCAATCTGTTTGGAAAGAAGTTATAGGAGAAATAAAGAGTGGTGTCCAAACTAGAAGGCAATTAGAAAAATATATTGCAAATGTTGCTTTCATATCTAAAATAGAACTAAAGAATATCAATGAGGCTTGTGATGATGAATTTTGGCTTTTGGCCATGTCTGAAGAACTTAACCAATTTACTAGGAATGATGTTTGGGATCTAATTGATAGACCAAAGGATCATCTGGTAATTGGAACAAGATGGGTCTTCCAAAATAAGCTGGACGAAAATGGTGATGTCATTCGTAACAAAGCAAGGCTAGTAGCACGAGGCTATAATCAAGAAGAAGGCATAGATTTTGATGAAACCTATGCACTAGTGGCTCGATTGGAGTCAATTCGAATGATGCTTGCTTTTGCTAGTTACATGAACTTCAAGTTATATCAAATTGATGTTAAGAGTGCATTCTTAAATGGACACATCAATGAAGAAGTTTATGTAGAGCAACCTCCAGGCTTTGAAAATGAGAAATATCCAGAAAAAGTCTACAAATTAAAAAGAGCTTTGTACGGACTTAAACAAGCACCAAGAGCGTGGTATAAAAGACTACGAAATTTTCTAGAACAATCTGGTTTTTCCATTGGTCGGGTAGACTCCACTTTATTTATTAAAAATATTAATTCAGATATTCTTATTATGCAAATTTATGTTGATGACATAATATTTGGTTCTACTAATGATTCTCTTTGTAAAGAATTTGCTAAATCTATGCAGGAAGAGTTTGAAATGAGCTTGATAGACGAATTAAACTACTTCCTTGGACTTCAAATAAAGCAAACTGAAGAAAGAATCTTCATCAATCAGGCTAAGTATACAAAAGAACTTCTCAAGAGATTTGGGATGGACTTATCGAAATCAAGAAGGAATCCTATGAGTACAACTACTTCTCTTGATAAAGATGAAAATGGTAAAAGTGTAGATACTAAGCTCTATAGAGGTATGATCGGATCTCTATTATACTTAATTGCTAGTCAACCTGATATTATGTTTAGTGTTTGTATGTGTGCAAGATTTCAAGGTAATCCAAAGGAATCTCATTTAACTGCCGTAAAACAAATTCTTCGTTATTTGAAAGATACTTCAGATTTCGGTTTGTTTTCCCCAAAATCATCTTCCTTTGATTTAGTTTCATATAGTGATGCAGATTTTGCAGGAAGTAAATCTGATCGCAAGAGTACTAGTGGAACTTGTCATTTCTTAGGAAATTCTTTAGTCTCTTGGTTTAGTAAAAAGCAAAATTCAGTGTCACTCTCAACAACTGAAGCAGAATATATAGCGGCTAGTTTAGCATGTTCACAAGTACTATGGATGAAACAGACCTTAAAAGATTTTAGTTTGAATTACTCTACAACAACTATTTATTGTGATAACACTAGTGCTATAAATCTTTCTAAAAATCCTGTTCAGCACTCAAGAACTAAGCATATTGAAGTTAGACATCATTTCTTAAGAGATCATGTGTTAAAAGGAGATATTTCGTTAAATTTTATTTTCACTAAAGAACAACATGTCGATATCTTCACTAAACCTCTTAAAAATGAAGATTTTATGAGAATTAGGAGAGAACTAGGTAATTGCTCGTTTTTGGATTTATAAAAATGCTGATTTTTGAACAAAATCTCAAAATCGCACTATATTAGTCGACCAATATATTTCTAGTTGACTGATGTTTAGAATGAGTCGCACATTCTTAGTCGACCGATAAAGTTTTAGTCGACTAAATTTTTTTTAAATTTTAACTGAAGGGACCCGATACCCCTTGTATTTTTTTTAACACCCGTTTTTTTTAAAAAAGGCATCGTTTTATTTTATTTTTACACGTTTTAGTTTTTCTTAAAAACGAAACCCTTAAAACGAAAACCCTCTATCTCTCCCTTTCCTCTCCTCCCTCTTCCGAAAAACCCTCAGAGTGTCGTTTGATCCTATCCTCGCCAGGATTTTCTTGTCATGACAGGGAGACG
The DNA here is from genome assembly GCF_984573655.1 of Nuphar pumila. Classification (NCBI taxonomy): domain Eukaryota; kingdom Viridiplantae; phylum Streptophyta; class Magnoliopsida; order Nymphaeales; family Nymphaeaceae; genus Nuphar; species Nuphar pumila. The sequence continues at coordinate 48,208,186 of NC_143265.1, read as the reverse complement.
TCGGAATCTTCTGGCTGTGACCGGGAAACGCCAGAATCCTCTTGCAATAACTGGCGCATCTTCAAATCACGTCGGAACACTCTTGCTGTGACGGTGTATCTTCAGCCATTGCCGGAATCCCCTTGTGGCAGCCTTCACACTCGCCGTAAGCCACCGTATCTTCCTTTGTTTCTGTTTCACAACATCGGACAGCATTTTCCTTCTGCCAGACGTCGTTTGGAAGCCGACATTCTTTTTGGTAAAATTTTTTTTATCATGCCTCGTTCGAAGTCTGCATCTGCAAAAGGTTTAGGTTCTCTTCCTCCTACACCTTCTTCAAGACATGGATTTTCACTCAGATTACTTCGAAATCCCCTTTTATATGATACATTTGGATCAATTTCTGCACTACCTATTCTACCAGGCCGAAATGTACTATTTCACTTGTTTTCTCGTTATAGAATAAGAGAATTATTTCCAGGAATTTCACATCTTTTTGATGTCTGTGCAGATACCCTTCATTATACTTTTCTGATTCACTTGTTTTATACGAATTTAAATATGGATCATGAAACTGGAGTTCTGTCCTCTCTTGTTCGTGATGTTGAAATCGAGTTTGATTCTAAACTACTTGGAGAAATTCTAGAAATTCCATCTTCAGACACTCTTTTCAACACTGTTGAACTGAACGATGAGAGAATTTTTGAACAAATTCTTCTTTCAGGTGCACCTCACTGCCCTCCTTTCAAAAATACTAATCTTGAAACACGTGCACGCATTGCTGGACGAATCCTTGCCCATAATGTTCTACCTAAAACTGGTTCTTTTGATTATTATTCCACAGATCTATCTACGGTTCTTTATGTTTTATTTGAAAATATTTCTGTAAATTGGGCCAATGTGTATTTTACAAATTTGTGAAAACAAAAACCATTTCTTCTTTATGGTTGTCTTCTAACTCATATTTTTAGACATTTCAAAGTTCCTTTAACAAATGAAAAATATATTAAGCAAAAAGAGTTCTTTGATCAAACAATTTTTAAAAAAATGAAAATTAAATATCTGCCTCCTTTAAATGTTGATCAAACTGAACCATCTGATCCTACTGAACCATCAATTTCTGAACCTTCACCTTCTGCGACACCTTCATCTCATGCAAAAAGAAAGAAATTTTCTACAAGTCAAGACAATGATGAAGTTTTGCAGCGACTGAAAGCATTGGAGCTGCATCAATGCACTTTTCGTGAAGATGTGACTCAACAACTGTCTTCGATTCAGAAAGATGTGACTGCAATTAAGGATTTGCTCAACCAACTTTTCTGATCTTTATGTTTTGTCTTTACTAAACTTTGATACTTTATGGGTTGTAATATTTTAAACTTGTATCTCTATTTTGCTTATGTTATTTCTACCCTTATTCTTTTTTATTATGACAAAGGGGGAGAAAAAGATAGAAATTGCATATTGCATTATGACATGGAAATTACATCATGTGAAAAGGAAATTACATAATGTGAAAACATTGAAAATTGCATTTATAAAAAAGTTTTTAAATGCATGAAGTAATGATGAATGGAAATGCAAACCAATCAATATGTGATATATGTGCTTTAAATGTGCTAACTTTTAATGTTTTGCAGCATATTGATAGGGGGAGTAAAATCTCCATCTATGCATCTAAATGCTTCATCTTTGATTAAGTTGGTCATCATAAAAAAGGGGGAGATTGTTACGACAATGAAGTCGTACATGATACTTTAAGTACAAGGTTTTGATGATGAGCAAGTGAAATCAACTGCATTTCAGCTAAGGCAATGAAGACATTGAAGAATTCGATGAAGAATCTTTGAAGACTAGTGTGCAAATGTTAAATTCATTGAAAGTCTTAGATTCTTGTAAGAGCCTTACTTAGAGTGCATATTTAGATTGCATTTCACCTAAAAAGTCTTTAGAAAAACTTTTCTAAAAGAACCCTTCATGAAAATCTTTTTAGAAAATCCTTTTCTTAAATTTTCGTGTTTATTGGTCGACCAATAGACTCACCAGTCGACTAATTCTTTCGCGTCATATTTTCTAAAAAGTCATTTTTGTCAAATTAGTCGACCGAAAGTTTTATCAGTCCACTGGACAGAATGTCTGTTTTCTGAAAAATTAGCAGCACTCGACTAATGGTTTTATCAGTCGACTGAACAGAACATGTGTTTTCTAAAAATTTAGCAGCAGTCAACTAATGCTTTTATCAGTCGACCGGACAGAATGTATGTTTTTTAGAAGATTTTAGCAGCAGTCGACTGAAAGGTTTTTCAGTCTACTGATGATATTATCAGTCGACTAATTTTATCTCTAGTCGACTAAGTTTCAAAAGTTCAAATTTTCAAACAGCTTGTTTAACAGATCAGTCGACCGACAATAACTGTCAGTCTACTAATAACTAACTATTAGTCGACTAACTATTGTTCCAGTTGACTAATTTTGCCGTTTTTCCTGAAACTTCAAAAAGGCGTGTCTTTTTATTTTTCAAACATTTTGATCGTTCAAAATGGACTGTTTTGACACCCTTTCATACCCTCAACGTATGAAAACTTTCAATTATAAATATGAGTGCATTTTACACTCAAAATAATTTACTTCAAATCAAATCCAATTGAATTACTTCTTGCTTTTCACTCCTATTCATTCAAGTATTTGTTTTCTCACTCACGTGATATTTTCACTTCAGTTTTTCACTCAAATTCTTTTGAGAGATAGTGAATTCGTGAGTAGAGTATTTCAACAACCTCAAAAGCCAATTGCATCTCATTTGCATTCAAAAGAAAGGCTTATAGGTTGTATTGTAAATTGTTACTTATTTTCTGTAAAAGGAAGGACTCCTTGGTTTAAAGGAGTTGTTTACTTTCAGTAGGTATGTTACTGAAAGTGAGACCGGATTTGGTCTGTATGATCTTGTGGTTACACAAGGTTGATAGTGGAAATCTCAAGCGGGTTTTGCTTGGGGACTGGATGTAGGTCGGGAAAGACCGAACCAGGATAAATTCTGTGTTCTTTGTGTGATTGCTTTTCAAATTGCAAAATTTGTTAATATTCTGCAGACAATTTTTAAAAGCACTATTCACCCTCCCTCTAGTGCTCGTTGCCTCGATCCTACTGCACTTTCATTTTGATGTGCTTGGTCCGCTCGTGAAAAGTATGATTGCTTATGATGTAGATCGCGCTTTTGTTATCACAGCACAACTTGGTGGAAGAAGAAATGAGGACGCCCATGTCACAAAGGAGACTTCTAAGCCATACGATTTCCATAGTTGTCATTGTCATGGCCCGATATTCATCTTCAGTGAATGATAGTGAGACCTTTTGCTGCTTCTTATATCTCCACGAAATGAGAGATTCACCTAAAAAGATGCAAAAACCAGTGGTTGAGATACGATCATTGGGATTTCCTCCCTAGTCAGCATCAGTAAAAGCAGTTAATTCAAGAGATGAGGAAGAGGCTAAGAAAAGCCCTTTGGAGATGAACTGAAGTAGGCGCATGCTGAAACTGGCTTGCAGCATGAACCGCATGAGCTATATTTGGACAGATGATGAATAAGTAAGTAAGAGATCCAATTAATTGACGATAGGGGGTTGGATCCTCGAGTAGAACACCATCCTCAAGTCTCAGTTTTGCATTGATAACTTCAGGAGTTTCAACTTTCTTTTCATCGGATACTCCTGACTTGGTACAAATGTCTACTGCTAATTTCATTTGAGATAGAATGCATCCTCGGGAAGAGTATGCCACTTCAATACCTAAAAAAATATCTCAAAAAATCCCAAGTCAGACATATCAAAAGTTTTCTTTAACATGGATTTAACATCATTTACTCCATTTTTATCACTCCCAGTGATGATCATATCATCAACATACAAAAGTAGAATAACAATGGTCACCTGTTTTCTTAACAAAAAGAGCGGTGTCAGTATAACAAGAAATAAATCCCAAATTGATTAATACATTACTAAACTTATCATACCAAGCTTTAGGAGCTTGCTTAAGTCCATATAAAGCTTTTTTTAATTTTAAAATTTTACCATTTAAATTCATACTCGGAGGTGGTTCCATATAAACTTCTTCACTCAAATTTCTATTTAAAAAGGCATTCTTAATGTCAAGTTGAAAGATAGGCCATTTTTTAATAGACGATATTGCAATAAGTGCTCGTACACTAGTCATGCGAGCAACAGGGGCAAATGTCTCATCATAATCCACCCCATATTATTGGGCATATCCTTTGGCTACTAAACGAGCCTTAAATCTTTCTAAATAACCATCACTTTTAGTTCACTTTGAAAACCCATCTACATCCTATGGGTTTCTTACTATTTGGGGGATCAATATTTTTTCATGTTTGTGCTTTTTTAAGTGCATTAAGTTCAAGTTTCATTGCTTCATTCCAATGAGCATATTTCTTAACATCATTGTAATGAGATGGTTCATGGAAAGAGTGAATAGCTAATAAACAAGCTTGAAAAATTGGAGAAAAAGAATCATAAGATACAAATCTATTAGGTATTTTAGAAATACGATTTGATCTTCTTTGAGAGGATTCTTCTATTGACTCATTTTGAGAGAATTTCTCAAGAGCACAAGGAGGATTACTTTCATTTCTCCTAGAATAGACTTGTGTGTGACTTGGTACATTTTCATTTAAGTTTTCATGAAGGTCATGTTGCTCATTAACCGTAGGTTCAATATGTTCCTCACAAGGTTCAATATTAACATGATCATCTGTGTTTTTTTCTTGAGGCAATATGTCAAACAAAAATGAATAATCAACATGTTTATTTAGTTTATGCGAAAAACCATTTTCTTTTTCTAATAAAGTAACATCTTTTGAGACGTAAAGTTTGTTATTTAATAGATCAAAACATCGATAGTCTTTTTATTTTTCACCATATCCTAAGAAAATGCATTCAATTGCCCTTGAGGAAAGTTTATCGTTTTTGTGAGTTAGGACATAACATTTACATCAAAAAATTCTTAGTCTTTTGTAGTCGGGAGACATATTATAAAGTTTTTCAAATGGAAAAAGATTTTTCAAAGCGGAAGATGGTGTTCTATTGATTAAATATGTTGAGGTTAGAACCGCTTCGGCCCAAAATGATTTTGGAATATTCTTGGAAACAAGTAAAGTTCTTGTGGTTTCTATTATATGTCTATGCTTTCTTTCCGTAAGACCATTTTGTTGCGGAGTGTTTGGACAGGAACGTTGACGACAAATACCATTTTCTTTCAAGTATATTTGAAATTCATTGGACATATATTTGCCTCCCGAATCAGATCTAAGAATGGATAGGTTTCCTAAAAATTAATTTTTAACCACTGCATGAAATTCTTTAAAATAGGAGAAAACTTCGAATTTGCGACTTAAGAAGTAAATCCATGTAAATCGAGTGAAATCATCAATAAAGACCACATAGTATGAAAAACCTCGTTTACATAAAATAGGGGAAGGTCCCCATACATCGGAATGAACAAGTTCAAAAGGTTGAGTGGTGACATAATTTCTTTGAGGAAATGGAATAGCTCTAGATTTCCTAAAAATGCAATCTTTATAAGTCATGTGTTCGACTTTACAAGTATTGTTCAAAAAAGGAAAAAGTGACATCTTTACAAAATTTGGGTGACCAAGTCTCTCATGCCTTGTCACACGGACTTGGCTCCAAGGTCGACGCACCCGCATCGACACGCACCGACACAGGTGCGACTCGGACTCGGTCAACCCATTTTGGTCCATTTTTGGATTTTTTTTTTATTCTGGGCTACAGAATTTAAAAAAAAAAAATTCTTGGGCGGGGTGTTGCCCCCCTATAACCCCCCGCTAGGGGCGCCCCCCCCCCCCCCTCCCTGGACCCCCGCTCGCTGACCGCACAACGGGACCCGCATCGGAGGGAACCCCCCCCCCCCTCCTGTAAGGAAAAAAACCCTGAATCAGGCTTCACAACTCATCACTTGTCCCCTAATGGGCACAACTTTGACTGAGTCTTATATATATTTATATATTTATATATTTATATATTTATATATTTATATATTTATATATTTATATATTTATATATTTATATATTTATATATTTATATATTTATATATTTATATATTTATATATTTATATATATATATCCGAGTCCCCGTGTCAAAATTTTTTGAAATTGCGCAGCACCCGTGTCGCACCCACACCCGCACCCATGTGACATAGGTCATGCCAAACTTCAATACTTTTGTCATTTATAAGATTATAAAATGACTTGGATGGAAGAGTCAAAAAGTTCATAAAATAAAGATCGCCCCTTCTATAGCCTTGCCCAATCAGCTTCCCTGACTGAAGATCCTGCACGGTGCAACCTTTAGGTGAGAAAGAGACTTGGCATCCATAATCGATGATTTGGGAAACGGAAAAGAGATTTAGATTAATTTTTGGAACGACTCTTACTTTAGGAACAAAAAAGTTTTGAGAAGTTTTAAAATCAAGTGTTCCAATACTTTCAATTTTTAAAGATGTCTCATCGGTCGTTGAAACATAAGAAGATATGGGTTTGGAAAAAATATTAGAAAGAGAGTTTTTATGAGATGACATATGAAAAGAAGCACCAGATTCTAGTATCCACATACCTGGAGGTGATGAAGAATAGGCGATGGTGGCTCCTGATGTTGAAGGTGAAGAAGTCTTGAGAAGATGTTGGAGAACTTCAGAGATATGGTTAAAAGTTTCTTTGATATCTCCTTCTTTGACACTTTCTTCTTCCTTCTTTGGAGAATTTTCTCCAACCGCAGCCACTTTTCCTTTAAGCTTTGGAAAAACCGGCTTAATATGTCCCAGTTCATTACAATAGTGACAAATCACTCCCTTTCTATATCCACTATTTTTGTTAAAGTGGGGAGGTCTATATGCTTTTACATTTGATCTGGGTCTAGTAACATCCAAAATTTTGTCACTCTTAATATTTATGTCAAGACGAATTTCTTCTTGGCATACTTCGGCAAGAGCGTCATCAATGGGTAAGGCTTTACTTCTATGAAGAAGGGATTCCCTAACTTGTTCAAATTCTGGCCGAAGACCATGGAGAAATTGGAAGAAATGCTCATTTTCAATTTGTTCTCTTCTTAACTCAACATCTTTCGGATCCACCCACTTGGGCTCAAGAAGAACAAGCTCATCCCAAAGAGGGGTTAAAGTACTAAAGTAGTCACGGACACTCATATCCGCTTGTCTAGTAGATCTAACTTTTTCTTGACAAAAAAATTGTTTGGCTAGATCCTTTTGAGTATACATACCCTTAAGAAAGAACCATGCCTCATTGGCTCTTCTAAAAGAAGGTTTTTGAGGTCAACATTGTTCATAAACCATGCCAAGATTTTGGCATGGTTACTTTCTCAATCTTCAACTTTGGATTGATGGTCATTGATAGCTTTGATGTGCTCAGCTTCATCTAAAGCTTTTTCAATCCCACTTTCAATTTTAGTGAGAACAAGAGAGAGTTCGGGAGTAGTTCCCATAACAAAATCCCAAAGTTTCTTACCTCTTAGATGATTTTTCATAGTGGAGGCCCACGTAAGGTAATTGGATCCATTGAGCTTAAAAGAGAGCTCCACTTTAGATTTGTGCTCCATAGGTACCGAATAACCTTCCTTTCTTCAAAAGATTGAGAGGCACACGTCCCAAAACACCAACGAGAAGAGAAGCCCGATCACCTTCCTTGCTCTGATACCATGTAATGAAAATAGGGGAAACACCAATAATGCAAAACACACTTTAAAGAAGCCAAGAACACAAGCACGAAAAGTTCTTACGTAACCCACTAATGGGTAAAGTGCCTACAAGGCATAAGATTAATATTATTGAAGAGAGAAGGTGGGTGAAAAACCCATACCAATACAAGTGAGAGCCTTCTCTATTTATAGAGGAGGAAAGCTAAAAGGAAGGGACCACAAGGGGGCTCCCTTCTAGTCGTTGGGAGCCCCAACGGCTAGATGGGTGGGGCCCCTTGTGGTCCTACATAATGAAAAAAGAAAAAAGAAAAGAAAAGGGTAAAAAAGAAAGAAAAGAGAAAAATACAAAAAAGAAAAAAGATACATGATAATTTACCAAAAAACCTCTATCGGGTTTTTGGTTGTACAGAAAATTAAAAACAAATAAAATATGTATGTATATATATATATATATATGTATATATATATATATATGTATATATATACTTATATATATATATATATATATATGTATATATATATATATATATATATTTATATATACATATTTTAACAATTATTACCAAATTAAGTGGGGAAGAAACCCGTATGGGCTTTTGCAAAAACAATCCAAGAATTCTTGTAACCTCCTCTAATCAAGAAGAAAGTGAAGGATTAAACGTCGTTTCAAGACCGGGTAATAATTTGAGAACTTACAAACCTCCTTATTTTAAAAATCAAAATCAAGGTGGAAATGGGCAAAGTGGAAAAAGAGACTATAGCAAACTAGTTTGCCATTTTTGTAAAGAGCTGGGGCACATCAAACCAATTTGCCCAAAATGGAAGAAGTTGCTAGCTATGGCTACCACATCTCAACCTCAAAAGGAAGAGTGCTCGTCATCTTCAAATGGAGCTCTCTCGTTACAACAAATTGTGGATGCACTTCAACCTCTTTTCAAGGGAGCCATTTTCGGAGCATGTCAACCTCTTCGCCTCCCGATAAGACCTCTTGGCTCTTAGATTTGGGTGTTTCATTTCATATGTCCTAAAGTATAATACCTTTTTCGAGTACTCAAACAATCTTTTTTCATCCTTTGTTTCAACCACGGTTTTCTTGAAGTAAAAGGAATTGAAAATTTTGAAAAACAAGGGTTCTTTATTCCAAAAATTATATTTATACCAAAACTAAACTTAAACTTGCTTTTGGTTTATCAACTCTCAGATCATGGGTGTGATATAAGTTTTTAATCTAATAAATGATAGATACAGGATCGCCAATCTGGGAGGTTGATTGGAGAAGACTCTAGGAAGGGAGATCTATATTGTGTTGATTCCCTTCAAATTCCAAAGAACCCTTTTTGTAATGTTGTCCAACAAAAAGGATATTAATGTATGGCACAAGAGACTTAGGAAATCCAAATGTTGTAAAAATTTCTTATCTACCTTTTGTTAAACACCTATGTAAAAGTGATTTCACTTGTAACGATTGTATTTTTGAAAAAATGAAAAAATTACTTTTTTGTCAAATATCTATGTTTACAATAAGACCTTTTGAATTTGTCCATTCGGATGTATGGGGACCTGCACTAGTTTTATCAAAAGGGGGTTTTACGTATTATGTAATCTTTGTTGACGACTATACAAGATATTGTTGGATATTTTTTCTTAAGCACGAATATGAAGTTTTTTCAACTTTCAAAACCTATCATATAATGTTTAAAAATCAATTTAATGGAAACTTAAAAATCTTTAGAACTGACTTTGGGGGAGAATATCTTTCAAGTGAATTAAAAAATTATCTTGAAAGTCATGGTATTCTTCACCAAAGATCTTGTCCGAAAACTTCTCAACAAAATGGATTAGCCGAAAGAAAGCATAGACATATCATAGAGACAACCCAAACCCTTCTCATTTCTCAAAACATCCCAAAAGGTTTTTGGGTCGAAGTTGCTTTAACATCTGTCTACCTTATAAATCGGCTACCATCTAAAAATTTGAGCAAAATCTCACCTTTCGAAATGTTGTATACCAAAAAACCTGACTATAGTCGGTTGAGAATTTTCGGGTGCAAATGCTTTGTTCTTACTGACAAGAATGACAAGTTGTCACCAAAAGCCATTACATGTGCTTTTCTTGGATACTCCGAAACCCTTACCCCAAAAGGGTTTCGATGTTATGATGTTAAGAATGACAAATTATATGTTTCTAGAAATGTGAGTTTTCTGGAAAATGTTAATGGTTTTGAAAGAAGTGAACCTTATAAAGAGAATATGGATTATTTCTTTTTTATTTGAGCTGTTAGCTAAAAATGATGATAGTGATGATGAACTCACTCATAATGAAGCTAGCAATAATGAAAATGAGGAAAATATTTCTTTCCATTCATCTAACTACCAACACAGTGATGAAGGAGCATCGAGAGATCCTATAACATATACTCATAGAGACAAGCAGTTTTAGAAGTGCTATCGAAAAATACAGTGAACCTAGTGGCTCCACTTCAACAAATGAAGAAAACCTACAAAGAACTGAGAGAAATAGAAAGGCACCTTCTAGGTTCATCTCATATGATTCCTTCACACCTAAACATAGAGCTTGTCTAAGTTCCATTCACTCCTATGTAGAACCCAGAAACTTCGAAGAAGCCAAAAAAAAATGAAGAATGGTTAAAAGCGATGGATTGTGAACTTAGATCTCTCAACAAGGCTAAAACTTGAGAATTCCAAGATCTTCCCACAGGTAAGAAAACGATAGGGTATAGATGGGTATTTAAGGTAAAAACTAAGAGTGACAGATCTCTTGAGAGATATAAAGCTCGACTAGTTGCTAAGGGATATAGTAAAAAATACGGGATTGACTATGAAGAAACATTTGCTCCTGTGGCCCAAATGGTCACTGTCAGATGCCTCATCACTGTTGCTTCAATTAACAAATGGAACATTTATCAAATGGATGTTAAAAACTCCTTTTTAAGTGGTAATCTAAATAAAGAAGTATATATGGATGCTCCGCTAGATATGAAAACTCCCAAAAGAAAGGTGCTTCGTCTTCAAAAAGCACTTTATGGTCTTAATCAAGCCCCCAAGGCTTGGTATGATAGATTTAATTCTGTAATGTTAGAAAATGGATTTTCATCTTGTTTCACTGACACTGCTTTGTTTGTTAGAAAAACCAATGTAGGAATAGTAATAGTGGTTTTATATGTGGATGATATGCTAATAACTGGAAGTGATACTAAAGGAATTAAAAGCATAAAATCAATTTTAAAGGACAAATTTGAGATGTCTGATTTAAGATTTTTAACCTATTTTTTGGGTATTGAAGTGGCATACTCTCATAGAGGGTATTTTTTTATCTCAAACTAAGCTTGCCTCTGAGATTCTTGACAGGTCAAGTATTACAGATGATAAAGTTTGTGAAACTCTTGCTATAGTAGGAGCCAAAATGAAAATTGATGATGGCATTCCCCTCACAGATCCCACTCCCTACAGACAGCTTGTGGGATTGTTGATGTATCTAAGTATTACTAGATCAGATATTTCTCATGCAGTTCATATTGCAAGTCAGTTTCAACATGCTCCAACATCTGTTCACATGAGTGCCATTTTGCAGATCATCAGATATATAGGTACATTAAATAAGGGAGTATTCTTATCATCTTCTTTTGAATTGAAATTAATTGCTTATAATGACTCTGACTGGGGAGGTGACCCAAATAATCGTTACTCCACCACTAGTTTTTGTGTGTTTTTAGGAGAGTCGTTGATCTCATGGAGATGTAAGAAGCAGCAAAAAGTGTCTTTATCTTCTACCGAAGCTGAATATCGAGCCATGACAACTACTACCATGGAAATTGTATGGATTCATCAGCTATTAGAAGACATGGGGATCAATGTAGAAGGGCCCACCAAGCTATGCTGTGATAACAAGAGTGCAATTTACATTGCCAAAAATCATACATTTCATAAGCGGATTAAACACATTGAGATCGACTGTCACTATGTTAGAGAAGCATATCTGAAAGGAGTCATAGATCTTTTGTATGTAACTTCAGAATATCAGTTGGCAGATTTTTTTACCAAAGCATTGTGTTCTCCGCAGTTCAACTTCCTTCTTGACAAACTTTCGATCATCATGCCCTAAGTTTGAGGGGGGTGTTAAATTGTAATACCTAATCATTGTAATCCTATATATATTTTATATATATAGGAAGATACATGCACATATATATTTCATATATATGTACATGTATCTACCTATATATATATATATTGGTTTCTTGTAATAGTCGTAAGGGTATTTTAGTCATTTTGCACATATTCATTTTATTGAATATGTTGTAATTATTTTCTTTTTTTCTTTTTAGTTTTAGGTTTTCGTGTACCTTGGGGGGGCCACCTTCTAGTCGTTGGGTGTGACCGTTGGAGGAGCTCCAATGACTAGAAGTGGAGCCCCTCCAAGGCCTCCACTTCTCTATAAAAAGGGGTTCTCCCCTTGTGTATTCTCAAGGCTTTGAGACAAAGCCCAAGTATTTCTAATAAGAAATTTTCTTATTCTTTTTATGCATTAGTGCATTTGTGAGCCATTGTGGTCATGCACGAGTATTCTAAGTGTTCTTATTGTGTTCTTGTGCACGCGCCTTTTATCAAGAACTTTGGGTTTTGATTATAGTGTCTCTTTGAAGACACTTTTATAAGAGTGTCCTAGAAATTCTTGGAGAGTTCTTTAATTCATTTAGTCTTTCACCCTACTTGGGTTTAACGCATAATGTTATGTGTATCTACTGCTTCATTTTGTGTTTTGGTGAATGGCACCCCAAACACGAAGTTTACGAGCTCCAGAGGCTTATACAATGTGATCCCTCAGAAATTCGAGTTTTTCAAACTCGGGTTTTCTCTTTTATCTTTTATCTTGAAGATCCGAGTTCTGACTCGGGTTTTCCTCTTTATTCTTTCGTTTGAAGTTTCGAGTTTCGACTCGGACTTTCTTTTGGATCCAATGCACGTGTTGGAACCAATCGTTGTGTCGAAAATATGAGTTTTCAAAACTCGGGTTTCTCTTTCATCCTTTATCTTGAAAATCCGAGTTCCGACTCAGGTTTTTCCCTTTTATCTTTCGTTTGAAGTTCCGAGTTCCGACTCAGACTTCCTTTTTGATCCAATGCTCGTGTTGAAACCAATCGTTGCATCGAAAATTTGAGTTTTCCAACTAAATTTTCTCTTTTGTCTTTTATCTTGAAGATCCGGGTTCCGACTCAGGTTTTCCCCTTTATATATTCCATCTTTTTTATATATCCAAGTTCCGACTCGGACTCTTCTCTTTTTCAAAAACCCAACTCTTAGGTTGGTCCATTTTTCTTTTTAAATATCTGAGTTTCGACTCAGACTCTTTTTCAAAAACCCAATTTCCAGGTGGGACCTTCTTCCAAAAATCTAGCCTTCCGGCTAATCCCTTCCAAAATTTCAAGCTTCAGGTATATTCTCTTCAGAAATTCCTTTATTCCCGCTCAAGTTAAGGGATAAACCTGACCCTCGTTGTCCGAGGTGTTCCCATTCAGGATCAGGGATAATCCAGAAACCCCTTATAGGAGCAATAATGCTACCTATGAGAATTCTTTTGCAACACAAGTTTCATCAATCTTTATTGATTTTCTAAATTTATATCAATTTCTCTTCATTAATTTCCCTTAAATTCTTTTATTTTCCCATTCAGGATAAGGGATAATCCTGAGACCCCTCACAGAAGCAACAAGGTTACCTGTGAGAATTCTTTTCAAAAACAAAATTTTCATAAATGTATTCATTTTCTTTTCCACTTTTTATAAACTTTATTCTTTTCCCCTTTCAGGTTAAGGGATAAACCTGAACCTCGACATTCGAGGTATTCTTTTCCTCATTCAAGATAAGGGATAATCCTGAGATCACTCATAGGAGCAACAATGCTACTTGTGAGAATTCTTTTACAAAATAAAATTTTCATCAATTTCCTCAAATTTTCTCTAATTTTATCAGTCTTTCATCAAATTCTATCACCTTCTATCTTCTCAAATATTATTCTTTCTTTTCCCCGTTCAGGATAAGGGGTTAATCCTGAAAATTGGATCGCGTTCAGCTAATTGTGCTGGTCCATCTAAATCATAAATCATAAATCATAAATCTTGTCATATCCCTTCTAAATTCAAGTCTCAGGTTATCTTTTCACAAAATCTTCTATTTCCCCTTCAAGTTAAGGGATAAACCTGAATCATTTTTCCTAAATTCTCATCAAATGACTATTCTATTTCCCTTTCAGGTTAAGGGATAAACCTGAATCATTTTTTATGATTTCCTAAATTCTCATCAAATATCTATTCTATTTTCCCGCTCAAGTTAAGGGATAAACCTGACCCTCATTGTCTGAGGTGTTCCCATTCAGGATAAGGGATAATCCAGAAACCCCTTATAGGAGCAATAATGCTACCTATGAGAATTCTTTTGCAACACAAGTTTCATCAATCTTTATTGATTTTCTAAATTTATATCAATTTCTCTTCATTAATTTCCCTTAAATTCTTTTATTTTCCCATTCAGGATAAGGGATAATCCTGAGACCCCTCACAGAAGCAACAAGGTTACCTGTGAGAATTCTTTTCAAAAACAAAATTTTCATAAATGTATTCATTTTCTTTTCCACTTTTTATAAACTTTATTCTTTTCCCCTTTCAGGTTAAGGGATAAACCTGAACCTCGACATTCGAGGTATTCTTTTCCTCATTCAAGATAAGGGATAATCCTGAGATCACTCATAGGAGCAACAATGCTACTTGTGAGAATTATTTTACAAAATAAAATTTTCATCAATTTCCTCAAATTTTCTCTATTTTTATCAGTCTTTCATCAAATTCTATCACCTTCTATCTTCTCAAATATTATTCTTTCTTTTCCCCGTTCAGGATAAGGGGTTAATCCTGAAAATTGGATCACGTTCAGCTAATTGTGCTGGTCCATCTAAATCATAAATCATAAATCTTGTCATAGCCCTTCTAAATTCAAGTCTCAGGTTATCTTTTCACAAAATCTTCTATTTCCCCTTCAGGTTAAGGGATAAACCTGAATTATTTTTCCTAAATTCTCCTCAAATGACTATTCTATTTCCCTTTCAGGTTAAGGGATAAACCTGAATCATTTTTTATGATTTCCTAAATTCTCATCAAATATCTATTCTATTTTCCCGCTCAGGTTAAGGGAAAAACCTGACCCTCGTTGTCCGAGGTGTTCCCATTTAGGATAAGAGATAATCCTGAAATCCCTCATAGGAGCAATAATGATACCTATGAGAATTCTTTTGCAACACAAGTTTCATCAATCTTTATTGATTTTCTAAATTTATATCAATTTATCTTCATTAATTCTCCTTAAATTCTATTCTTTTCCCATTCAGGATAAGGGATAATCTTGAGACCCCTCACAGAAGCAACAAGGCTACCTGTGAGAATTCTTTTCAAAAACAAAATTTCCATAAATGTATTCATTTTCTTTTCCACTTTTATAAACTTTATTCTTTTCCCCTTTGAGATTAAGGGATAAACCTGAACTTCGACATTCAAGGTAATCTTTTTCCCATTCAGGATAAGGGATAATCCTGAGATCACTCATAGGAGCAACAATGCTACTTGTGAGAATTCTTTTACAAAATAATTTTTTCATCAATTTCCTCAAATTTTCTCCATTTTTATCAATCTTTCATCAAATTCTATCTCCTATCTTCTCAAATATTATTCTTTCTTTTCCCCGTTCAGGTTAAGGGGTTAATCCTGAAAATGGGACCGCGTTCAGCTAATTGTGATGGTCCATCTAAATCATAAATCATAAATCATAAATCTTGTCATATCCCTTCTAAATTCAAGTCTCAGTTTATCTTTTCACAAAATCTTCTATTTCCCCTTCAGGTTAAGGGATAAACCTGAATCATTTTTCCTAAATTCTCATCAAATGACTATTCTATTTCCCTTTCAGGTTAAGGGATAAACCTGAATCATTTTTTATGATTTCCTAAATTCTCATCAAATATCTATTCTATTTTCCCGCTCAGGTTAAGGGATAAACCTGACCCTCGTTGTCCGAGGTGTTCCCATTCAGGATAAGGGATAATCCTGAAATCCCTCATAGGAGCAATAATGATACCTATGAGAATTCTTTTGCAACACAAGTTTCATCAATCTTTATTTATTTTCTAAATTTATATCAATTTATCTTCATCAATTCTCCTTAAATTCTATTCTTTTCCCATTCAGGATAAGGGATAATCTTGAGACCCCTCACAGAAGCAACAAGGCTACCTGTGAGAATTCTTTTCAAAAACAAAATTTTCATAAATGTATTCATTTTCTTTTCCACTTTTTATAAACTTTATTCTTTTCCCCTTTGAGATTAAGGGATAAACCTGAACTTCGACATTCGAGGTATTCTTTTTCCCATTCAGGACAAGGGATAATCCTGAGATCACTCATAGGAGCAACAATGCTACTTGTGAGAATTCCTTTACAAAATAATTTTTTCATCAATTTCCTCAAATTTTCTCCATTTTTATCAATCTTTCATCAAATTCTATCTCCTATCTTCTCAAATATTATTCTTTCTTTTCCCCGTTCAGGTTAAGGGGTTAATCCTGAAAATGGGACCGCGTTCAGCTAATTGTGATGGCCCATCTAAATCATAAATCATAAATCTTGTCATATCCCTTCTAAATTCAAGTCTCAGTTTATCTTTTCACAAAATCATCTATTTCCCCTTCAGGTTAAGGGATAAACCTGAATCATTTTTCCTAAATTCTCATCAAATGACTATTCTATTTCCCTTTCAGGTTAAGGGATAAACCTGAATCATTTTTTATGATTTCCTAAATTCTCATCAAATATCTATTCTATTTTCCCGCTCAGGTTAGGGGATAAACCTGACCCTCGTTGTCCGAGGTGTTCCCATTCAGGATAAGGGATAATCCTGAAATCCCTCATAGGAGCAATAATGATACCTATGAGAATTCTTTTGCAACACAAGTTTCATCAATCTTTATTTATTTTCTAAATTTATATCAATTTATCTTCATCAATTCTCCTTAAATTCTATTCTTTTCCCATTCAGGATAAGGGATAATCTTGAGACCCCTCACAGAAGCAACAAGGCTACCTGTGAGAATTCTTTTCAAAAACAAAATTTTCATAAATGTATTCATTTTCTTTTCCACTTTTTATAAACTTTATTCTTTTCCCCTTTGAGATTAAGGGATAAACCTGAACTTCGACATTCGAGGTATTCTTTTTCCTATTCAGGACAAGGGATAATCCTGAGATCACTCATAGGAGCAACAATGCTACTTGTGAGAATTCCTTTACAAAATAATTTTTTCATCAATTTCCTCAAATTTTCTCCATTTTTATCAATCTTTCATCAAATTCTATCTCCTATCTTCTCAGATATTATTCTTTCTTTTCCCCGTTCAGGTTAAGGGGTTAATCCTGAAAATGGGACCGCGTTCAACTAATTGTGATGGTCCATCTAAATCATAAATCATAAATCTTGTCATATCCCTTCTAAATTCAAGTCTCAGGTTATCTTTTCACAAAATCTTCTATTTCCCCTTCAAGTTAAGGGATAAACCTGAATCATTTTTCCTAAATTCTCATCAAATGCCTATTCTATTTCCCTTTCAGGTTAAGGGATAAACCTGAATCATTTTTTATGATTTCCTAAATTCTCATCAAATATCTATTCTATTTTTCTCCTTAGTTTAAGGGATAAACCTAACCCTCATTTTTTGAGGTGTTCCTATTCAGGATAAGGGATAATCCTAAAACCTCTCATAGGATCAATAATGCTACCTATGAGAATTCTTTTGCAACACAAGTTTCATCAATCCTTATTGATTTTCTAAATTTATATCGATTTCTCTACATTAATTCTCCTTAAATTCTATTCTTTTCTCGTTCAGGATAAGGGATAATCTTGAGACCCCTCACAGAAGCAACAAGACTACCTGTGAGAATTCTTTTCAAAAACAAAATTTTCATAAATTTATTCGATGTCTCTCCACTTTTATAAATTTTTCTTCTCCCCTGTCAGGTTAAGGGAGAAACCTGAACCTCGACATTTGAGGTACTCTTTTTCCCACTCAGGATAAGGGATAATCTTGAGATCACTCATAGGAGCAACAATGCTACTTGTGAGAATCTTTTTACAAAATAAATTTTCATCAAATTTCCTTAAATTTTCCCCATTTTTTTCAATCTTCCATCAAGTTCTATCTCCTTCTATCTTCTTAAATTTTATTCTTTCTTATCTTTGTTCAGGATAAGAGGTTAATCCTGAAAATTGGACTGCATACAGCTAATTGTACTGGTCCATCTAAATCATAGATCATAAATCATAAAATCTTGTCATATCCCCTCTAAATTCAAATCTTCGGTTATCTCTTCACCAAAATTATTCTTTTCCCCTTCAGGTTAAGGGATAAACCTGAATCATTTTTCCTAAATTCTCATCAAATGTCTATTCTATTTCCCCTTCAGGATAAGGGATAATCCTGAAACCCCGACAATCATTCCTGCTTTGATCTCTAAATATCTTAAGAATGTCGGTTTCCTTCCCAACTCTCATGTTGGAAAATCCAGTGCTCATACTGGTACGTTTTCAAAAATTCAGTATTGGCATGCTTTCAAAATTCAGTCCTCGAACTGGTCATTTTTAAAATTTTAAAATCTTAGATCAAACCATTTTTCAGAACTCAGTCCTCGAACTGGTCATTTTAAATTTTTTGATCTTAGATCGAACCATTTTTGGAACTCAGTCCTTGAACAAGTCATTTTTCAAAATTTCCAAATAAAGAGCAAGTTCATTTGAGGATTTCAGTCTTTGTATTGGCTATCTCTCAAATTTTTCAAATAAAAAGCGAGTCCATTTAGGAAAACCCGGTGCTCGCACTGGTTATTCTGCTAAATTTTCAAATCTAAAGACCAAGTTCATTTGAAAAACCTAGTCCTCGCATAGGGTTACCTCTTAAAATCTTTAAATCTAAAGATCAAGTTTATTCACAAAACTCTGTCCTTGTGCTGTTTGTCTCTCAGAAAGTCTTAATCTTAGATCAAATCGTTAAATGAAAGGTTCCAACTTCTTCGCTGGTCGTTAAAAGAAAAGTCCTAGTTTCTACTGGTCATTAAATGAATGGTTCCTGCTTCTTTGCTGGTCGTTAAATGAAAAGTCCCAGTTTCCACTGGTCATTAAATGAAAGGTTCCAACTTCTTTGCTGGTCGTTAAATGAAAAGTCCCAGTTTCCACTGGTCATTAAATGAAAGGTTCCAACTTCTTTGCTGGTCGTTAAATGAAAAGTCCTAGTTTCCACTGGTCATTAAATGAAAGGTTCTAGCTTCTTCGCAGGTCGTTAAATGAAAAGTCTCAGTTTCCACTGGTCATTAAATGAAAGGTTCTAGCTCCTTCGCTGGTCGTTAAATGAAAAGTCCAAGTTTCCACTGGTCAATAAATGAAAGGTTTCAGCTTCTTCGCTGGTCGTTAAATGAAAAGTTTCAGTTCCCACTGGTCATTAAATGAAAGGTTCCAGCTTCTTTGTTGGTCGTTAAATGAAAGGTCCCAGTTCTTACTGGTCATTAAATGAAAGGTTCCAGCTCCTTCGCTGGTCGTTAAATGAAAAGTCCCAGTTCCCACTGGTCATTAAATGAAAGGTTCCAGCTTCTTCGCTGGTCGTTAAATGAAAGGCCCCAGTTCTTACTGGTCATTAAATGAAAGGTTTGAGCTCCTTCGCTGGTCGTTAAATGAAAAGTCCCAGTTTCCACTGGTCATTAAATGAAAGGTTCCAGCTCCTTCGGTGGTCGTTAAATGAAAAGTCTCAGTTTCCACTGGTTATTAAATGAAAGGTTCCAGCTACTTCGCTGGTCGTTAAATGAAAAGTCCCAGTTTCCACTGGTCATTAAATGAAAGGTTCCAGCTCCTTCGCTAGTCGTTAAATGAAAAGTCTCATTTTCCGTTGGTCATTAAATCAAAGGTTCCAGCTTCTTCGCTGGTCGTTAAAAGAAAGGTTCCAGTTTTCACTAGTCATTAAATCAAAAATTCAATTCGTCACTGGTTGTTAAAACAAAAGTCCGAGCTCCTTCGCTGGCCGTTAAATAAAAGGTCCCAATTTTACTGGTCGAAGTTTCCAAAATAAAAAATTCAGCTCAAGGTCTCATCAAAATCTATATTGAGTGATTGTTTCACAAAGAATTCATGAAAACTTTGCCAGTTTTCTAAAAGCATTTGTTGATTCCATATATTCATACTGCACAAAAGAATCACCTCAGATTATCTCTAGTATTCCTTCCAAAAGGGTGAAACTTTTTACGAAAAAGGGATAAAATTCAGAACTTTTCCATGTTGATCAACCAAAAGGATGAAAGAAATATCCTCGGTATGATTACCAAAAGAAATATTTAATGATGTTGAAAAGCCAGAAGCGAATTGATATTGATCATGGCTATGACTCATGTTTAAAGACGACTTTCTAGCAATTAGGCAGTGGAAATATCCTCAGCAATAAAAAGAATACATTTAGTCCATATCTTCTCATCCATTTAAGCTGCAATCAAATATCTGCAAAAGGGATCTCTCAATTGTCGTCAAGATGAAGACGAATATGCGAGCTAGACCCCTGGGGCCAAAGAAGATTTGGATCATCTCTGAGATGAAGGAGTTTGTGACAGATCCTTCCATGGAAAGTTTAGATCATCGTTGAGATGAAGGCGAATGAGATGAACCTACCGACAAACCCTAAAAGATATTTGATTTTCGCTATCATCTAAAGACTTTTTGAACCAATATAGAATTGTTGAGATAAAAGAAGGATCGAAACATCTCCAAGATGAAGGAGTTTTTGACGTACCCTTCTCCAGAAAAGAGAGAAAAGTTAGGACACATCCAAATGAAGGATGATGTAAAAACCCGAGAAAGTTCAATGACTCAAAGAGAGTGCAAGAAGATCATCATGGAAAAAACACCCAGATATCAAACTGCCTAAATTGCCAGAAGTCATCTTTTCTCATGCAAAATTCTTTTATCAATATCTTTTCACTACTTCCTTTTATGAAATTGAGAATATTTCTTCTCTTCTCATATCAGGGAAATGGATAGCTTCCTTGAAGAAAATCATTAGTGCTAAAATTTTGAATTTGACCCTTAAGGCCGAGGAGTTAACCTCGTTGGAAGAAATACTCTAGGTAAAAGAGGGGATATCTTTTGCACATACGTGCACATTTTTCAAGCGTTTGAGTCAACTACAGTTTTATCTTATTGGCAAAATTTTCTAGCTATTCTAAGAATGAAATAAATATTCAATATCCATTTTGATGCAACCTAGCGTTGTTTATATCTTCCAGAAGATTTGCCTCATTCAGAAGAGGTATCTCTTCCTGTCCTGTCATGATTTCCTCATTCGAGAAATTCGTATGGTCGTACCTACACAGGTTAAGGGTCAAACCTGAATTTTCTGTGAGAGGTCATCAATTTCAAAAAGCTAATTTTAGTCTCAGCAATGAGACACCCAAGATCATCCCTTTTCCAAGCTTGAAGGAACCCCATCTTCCACCTTTCGCAAACCCCTTTCGGATTTGTTTGTCCAAACTCCGAAGGTCCCATCATGGTTTCTTCATTCAAGATTTCCATTTGGTCGTCCCCTTCAGGTTAAGCGTTAAGCCTGAACCTCGCCCCTCGAGGTATCTTCCTTTTTTAGGTTTGGGTTAAACCTGAGTCTCGTTCCAACGAGGTTCCTCGTTTTGACGAGGTGTTTTCTTCTATTCCCATCATGGTTCTTCCCATCGAGGAATCCATGCTTTGTATATCCATTCAGGATAGGATTCTACTTGAGCTTCATCGCACGAGGCATCCTCCAAAAATGTCCCATCGAGGTTCGCTTATATTTGTTTCCCCATTCAATCCATCTTGATATATCTTTGTCCCATCCAAGTTAAGGGCTAAACCTGAGTCATTCCAAGAGTTGATCTTGTCTCACCTTTGAGACTTGATCAAACTTTCATTTCTCACCATTCTCGGGATCTTCACCCAAAAGTCACATCACGATTTCCTCATTTCTATTATTCAGTCATATCATTTTCGAGGATTTTATCTCCCCAAAGCCATTCAGGGTTAGGTATTAAGCCTGAGAAGCCATATTTTCAAAATAATTCTTTCACACCCAGCTCAGATCTGCTGACTGGGGCATTTTTCAAAATTTGGAGTGTTTTCTTTGCCACTAAGCTCGGCTTTCAACCGACTTAGTAGCAAAGAGGGGCATCTGTGAACACCCCAAATTTTTCAAAATGATGTAAATATTCCCTTTTTGCCCCTGACTCTATTTTCTGAGTGATTGAGTCAGTTTTAAATCTAAATTCCAGTTTATTTCTCAGGTTTTACTGAAATTAAATCTATTTTATATATCTGACTCGATTTCGGATCCAAATCCATTATCAAAATCCAAATCTGAGCTTCATTATCCAATTTTAAATTAATTTCTTAAAATTACCAAAATAACTTTTTGAAAGGCTCAGACAGTTCGTTCGTTATCCATTTGGATCCATCGCGTTCTATTCCTCGATTTGAGGTTCAAAACTCAAACATTTTTTCAAAACCTGGACCCAAACCTATTTTTGTGAAGAAATTTCCCCAAAATAACCCCGAGCTCTCAGAAAAACCTTTTTTTTTTAATATTTGTAAATTTAGTTTAAAAAAAAAATCCTTAGTTTTAGAACTTTATTTCAAAAATTACTCAAAAAAATATAGAAAACGAAGAAAAGAACAAAAAAATAAAAAAAATAGAAAATAAAAATAGTTTTGAGAACCTCCTTTTTTAAAATGTCCTTTTTCTAAAAACCCCTTTTGAAAATCGTTTCATGAAGAACCACTTTTTAGAAAAATCTTGAAAGGAACCCCTTTTTTATAAATATTTTAAATCAGAAGGGTCGATGTCGAAGAAGGCCTGGCTCCCTTCTTTCACATCCATTCTCCACTTCATCCATCCAGTCCATCCATTCCCGACCCTTCCATGTGCTGTCCTCCTTCACGGAATTCCTTCTTTCCCTTGTTTCTTCTTCTTTTTTGGTCTACTGAAGGAATCTGATCTGTCTTCAAGGAAGCATCACTCGATCAACCAAAACCATGAGTAAATACCCCCCTCTCCCTCTGTTTCTCCTTCTGTAAATTCACAGTCCCCTGTTCCTTTCTTAGATTTTTTTTTTTTTATTTTTATTTTTTTTTTTCTGTTTATTAAAGCAATGTATGTAATGTCGATCTGCCTATGACAGCATCGTCTTGCATTTTGCAACAAAACTTCATGCTTTTCTGGGTTATATTTCTTCCAGTATCGTTTATTCATTCTGATCTTTTGCATTTCCCTTACGTTTTCTTGTGTTCTTCTCATGAATTAGTTGTTACGTTTCATTCTATCTATGTAATCGTTCCATCACCATCCCATGTATCGCAGGACATTTTAATTTCCTGCTTTATTTCTGATTTTTCCCTTTTATTGTGTATTTTTCCAGTTTACGCTTGATTTCTTGCTTTGATTCTCCTTCCAGTTGTATTTTGGTTCATTCCACTCATCATATTTCATTTGTTTTGACTGCAGTTTTTAACCTTGCTGTGTTAAGTTGTACACAATATTTAATATTTCTTTCTAATTTGATTGTCAGTCTTTATTTAATTTTTGATTCATGTTTGATTTCCTGCCTCCCGTCGGCATCTAATCCACTGTGTTTCACTAGCAATGTAAAACTTCTTGTAGATTAAATCATAAGTTTCTCTTCTTCTTTTCCAAAGGATTAAAAACATCATTAGAAGTGGCTCTGCTATCATAGGTTTATGCTCTGCATCTGCAAGCATGGCTTGCGATAGCACGATCTTGGGATGAAAGGTGTAGGAGCCTTTTCATACTTCTAATGTATTGGCTCAAAAGATTTGTTGAAGCAATCGATGACACATCAAATTTAAAAGGCAAAGGATTGGCTAGGTTGGTCCCATTGATTCATCACTGGGTTTGTAAGAGACCTGGTATATGTTTTCCTTTTATTTATGGACTAACACAAAGCAGCTCCTCTTTGTGATTGAAGCTACAGATCGGTAATGGCAATGGTGAAGGATAGCACACCTTCAGCATATTTACCTAATTGTCATAAAGTTTGTTTTCTGACTAAACCAATTTTTGACGCAATACAAATCTGTGAATTGGAAGATAGACACTTGCCTGAAGAGAAATTGGGCTCAGGCTAATCTGCGGTCATCGGAGCCTGTTCAAATACGCTGACAGGGGAAATATTGGCATACAAGTCCATTACAAAGGATCGGTGGGTAACTCTGGAAGAGGTGCATGGTGTCAAACTTTTCCTCTGTTAGTGATGAAACATCAAGAGAAACAGTGTGGGTACATTTCCAATATACCTATCCTACTGGGCTGAGAAGCAAAACAGACAGGTAATATAGAGGAGATACATAATGCAGAACATGGGGAGTTGTTTTGGCACCCTCATCTTTTTACTTTCAGCAAATGTGCAGGAATTGATTTATCAATCAATGGCTGCATTACTTTTCCCTGTCCCAATCACATTTATGGAATTGATTATGCACTTAGTAAGTTACTATACGTCATGTTCACCATACACGGGTCCTATTGTATAAATCACTTTGTAGGATCGATCATTCATTGAGCATTTATTCCTGTACTTTATAGTGCATAGCATTGCATATACATCTGCTTGCATCCACACACTTGTTGTGCTGCTACAACACACCCTCTCATTGGTTTTTATCTATTATAGCATCTTCAACTGTACCTACATAGGCATTCCACTTCATCTTGCATTCCATTACATGCAAATCTTCAGCATTTCTGCACTTTTCATTGTCATACATCGTAATTATACTTGTTGCTTATACATCTATCATAATATAGCCATAGTTCAACTCGTTGTAATTCTCACAACAACATCAGCTCCAGCACCAACTAGTTATGCACAGCCCACATCATCTCATCACTATGCTAACCGTCCCTTCACATGCACACACCCCTTTCTCACAGTGGCGTCTGTTACATTGTTAACAACCTTTGCTTCATCATGCCCTCTGTACCCCACTTCGGCGGCACATGGCACTTCAACCTTTGCAAAGCACAACACCTATGTACATTATATGGGCATATCATCACTATCAAACTATATTTCTGCATATAGAACTCACCATTTCCATGCACCAGCACCCCCCCACTGTTGCAAAACTTCCTCTCTTCCAACCACTATTTATATTTTCTGTTGCTGTGCCTACAGCAGATTCATCCTTCTCATTACATGTCTTTACTGTTGCATCCACCTTGCAGCTTCAAAGTTGCCTTCCGACATATGCATATTCTCAGTATTTAGTATCGGAGGCGACTACACTGCTAAATTCATGTCCAGCAACCCCCCCCCCCCCCCATCTTACCTTCTGTATCAATTCCATCCACCTATTTCCCCCTACCTTCAACCTGTTATAAATCTTCAGATCGCACCACCTATATCCAGCATCTTCAACATTTCCTCCTTCACAATCTCCAATTGTGTGCCCTCACTGCACTTTCCCCTGTCACAACCTGTTCTTTCACAGCAGTTAACACCATGGCTGCCTTCCCCACTTTACTGCAATGTATGCAGACATTCACGATCGGGCCCCCAGCCATCTCCTGCATTTGCAGCAGTGGCCTCTCCTATGTTTCCTGCATTTATCCATATCCCATTAGCCTTTATCTACCTGTACATCACTCCTTCATGCTGCAAATACAACTGTAGCAGCACCTATATTCAGTTATCATATACTTCTTTAGGATCATGTCAGGTCCCTTCCCATCACATAGCACCCTTCAATTGCATTTGCTACAAACATCACTGCATCCTTTTACATCTGCTATACTTGTTCACCCTAGCCACACTGTGCACCAATCCTTCACTCCCCAAACATGTTATAGCCTACCTGCTCTTTCTTTTTCTTCAGCATTTACCTTCATTTGCCATTATCATTGCTATGAACCCTATGCTCACATTTACAATAGATGCATAAATACATAGGCCTCAGCATATGCATTATGTCATACACAATTTCCATCTAGCAAGTAGGATGAACATTCTCATTCCTAGTTAAAATATAAGCATGAGTTCTCTCTCTCTCTTTCTCTCTCTCTCTCTATATATATACATGTATTTTCCATATATGTATATTTGACTACATAGATATATATTGGTTCTTAATACAACATCCGTCCATTATATATATTCCATATCCTGTGCTAACTCTGTTTTGCAGGAATATACGAAAAACTTGAATTTCACTCTTAGATTAGATTTTTTTTTGTAATTCAAAGTTGTAATAGATTAGGTATTAATGAGAAATTTACATTTCCTTCTTAGATTAGAATGTATGAGCATCTATATTTTCTAGAAATGCTTATTTCATATCATTTTCTCTTCTATTCCAAAATTTCATAAATGGGCACACAAATGACACGTGCATGATCATGCATATATTTTAGGGATTTTTCATATAAAAATATGCATGATTTCATGAGAAAATGAATTAAAAACCCAATTTTATGTTAGTTTTGAGTAAATGTGCTAAAATGATTTAAGAATAGAAAATGCATGAAAAATAGTGTTATTTTACATTTTAATGCCTATTTTAGTGTTTGTCATAATTGTAGTTGTTTAGTTTTTGAAAATCATAAAAAAATTTAGATTTAGAATAGACTTAGTTTTTGTATTTTCTAAAACATAGTCATTTTGAGTTGCTTTGTAAATAACTTTTTGAAGAGAGGTTTTGAAATGAAATTCTTTGAAATAAGATGGACTTATGGAAAAACTTTCAAAATTATAAATACCATACATAGGGGGAAGAGAGGCTTGTCTTCTCTTTTATGCTTTTGCCTTCTCTTCTAACCCTTCCCCTTCACCTTGTTTCTTTCCTCCTTCTCCTTCTCCCTTGATCTCTCTTCTTTCTCAATCCGGTGGAGGCATCCAGCTACGGTAATGGCATATAGGAGGATTCCAACTCTTTTCTAATCCCTCCGGTAAGTGCTTCTTCTTCTTCTTCTCCTCTTCTTCTTCCTCTTCTTCTTCTTCTTCTTTTTCTTTTTCTTTTTCTGAAATTTTCATTTTAATTTCTGTTAAGCATTCATAACTCATGATTAAAGAAATTTGAGTTAACTTCTTGTTTTTGTTTCAGTAATTGTTAGAATAGATTTTAAGTGTAGATCGTATTATTTTTTTTTCTGTTTCAATAAAAATAAAAATAAAAATAAAAAAATGTTAAAACAGCAAACGTGTTTTTTTTAATCGATCAACCTGTAGCTTTCCGGTTTTCTTAGGGTTGAAATCTTGATAAAACATCAGTTTTACAACAGTAAAAACGAAAAATATTGTTTCAGCAATCGGTGATTTCAACATTTTTACAGGAACTGACCTGAATTCTACCGCCAGATTTAAAAAAAAAATCTACCGAAAGTTGATCGATCATCTGGATCGATTTCAATTTATCAAGATCCTGTAAGGCTTTGATTTGAATGATTGAATCAGATACTTCTAAATCGATCAATTGGATATCATTTGACTCCCGATGATTAAAGCTTGTTCTGTATGAGTCGTCCGGTGATTATTGACGATTTGTTTTTTTTCCGGCGACTGAATATGAAATCCGATTGATTGATCGATCGGATGCCTAATTTTGATCCACTGAATGACTAAATCAATTTCAATTTGTTAGAATTGTGTTGAGGCTTGGTTTAGTTGAAGATCATTGGAAGTTCGATCAATTGAAATCAAATTATAGGATATCTTAGTTGATCGGCTGTTTACAGATCTCCGGCAAGTTTTGTGCTTGTTTTGATTTCCGGTGAAAGATACATACTGTTTTCCAGCAATGATCTAAATCATCTATATCATCTGGAGCTGCAGTAAACAGTTTTTTTTTTAAAAATATCTGGAATCAATTGCTGATTCTGATATTTACTCGCCGGAAAAAAATCTTCGTTACAAAGGAAACCTGTTTCACGGTGGAACAAGATCTGAATTATCGATTTTTTTTCTAGTTTGATTAATATCTCTGGCTCTGGAAATTTCATTATCCGGCAACATAACTCCACCTGAAATTTAAATTCATCTGAATTTCATTAACAGGCAGCATAACTCCATCTGAACTTTAAGTTCACCTGAATTTCATTATCCGGCAGAGTCAAATGAGTGGAATTGGATATTCCGGCTGAGTAATTTGAACCGAAATTGAAAAATCTGTTATATATTCAGTGAATGTCAATTGAAATAATAATTTTCCTGGTTCATCAGAAACTGAAATATTATCTGAATGTGAATCAAATTGACATCCGATATTGAATAAGCCATGATTTGATTCTATTGAATAATATCATGAATCCATATTTTTCATCGGATTGACAATGTGATTTCTGAATTGACAAATGAATTTTACAGTTAATTGGATATCCGGATCCGGTTTGAGATATCGAATTATCGGATGATAATGCTTTGCTGAATTTTTTAGATATTACTTAATACTTAGCTTACTTAGTGTGTTGATAGTAGATTACTTAGTTAATTGATTCACTCATTGTTAGATTACTTAGTTGTTAGTTATTTTGCTTAAAAAAAAATATATAGTTTAGTTAAGAAAGATAATTAGCATTGTCAATTACTTTCCAATTAGTTAGTTTGAATTAATAAAAATAAAAAAATATATCATTTGCATTTAAAATTGTCATTTAGATTTCTTTAATGATTTTCTTTCGTAGTCTTAGCATTTAGTTAGTATATTCTCTTTCATCTTTTTCTGGTACTGCTCGTGTTTCGTTTGATTTGTGCAGGATTGCAAGGGAGTGGAGCTGAAGAGATTACGTGACACGAAGTGCAAGAATAGAAGAATAAAGCTTTGTTTTACTTTTTATTTTTAGAATTAGGAATTTTAATTGGGTTTGTAAATATTGCACTTTACGCCCTCTGCGAAGGGTATTCATTTGTTGTAATAGCTAGTTGTGTTTACTTTTCTGAACATTTTACATTTCCATAATTCAGCAATAAAGATTAGTTTAGAATTGTGTGCTTGAATACAAAATATTCCCGTTCCCTGAGTTCGACTCGGTCTCATCCACTAGTGAGAACCGGTTTTTATTATTTGATGTCTGGTTTTCACATGTTTTTCATATAAAAAATCTTTTCAAAAATTTACAACGATTGCAAAAAGACATCAGTGCACCATTATAATAGGAGGTGATTAAATCCTAAGTTGATGATTTGCATCAATGGCCATAGTCAGGATGTGAACAAAACTTAGGATTTTCATCTTTTATGGAATAACATTAGATCCACACTAGATCTCTTTCTAAAAATCATCATATTTTCTTCTTTTATCAGAGTTTAACTTAAAATTAACTCAAAATATATATCAATGGCCATAGTCAGGATATATTGAGAGTTAATTTCATCTTAAACTCTATAAAAGGACCAAAATATGTTTTATTCTTCACCTGAATTCAAATATGATTATTATATAATACATTCAATGACCATAGTCAGGGATGCATTATATCATCAATCTTATTTCAATTTATTTAAAGAATGAAATATGCTTTTCAAAATCCAATTTCAAAATTCTTTAAATTCATTCATCATTTATGATAGAATTGCATCATATTTTCAAAAATTCTTTTTCAAAATCCAAGTGATTTCCTTCAAATCTCTTCTTCACTTCTCAAATCAATTTTCAAACTCTTGTAAAGTTCAAATACCATCTTCAGATTCTAAACTCCAAGTTCAAAGTCCAAATTGACTTTGAAATTCATTTCTATATTCAAAATTCAAATTCTAATTCAAAACCAAATTCAAAATTCAATTCAGCGATCTCAAAATTCAAATTCAAAGTTCAATTTAACTTCAAAGCTCAATTTAAAACTTTGAAAATCCTTGATTCATCTTCTAAATTTAAACTTCAAAAATCCAAAACTAGAATCCAATCCCCATTTTTTTGGATCCTAGATTTTGGATCCAATTCCATTTAGGATTCTAGAATTCAATCTCACCTTAGATCCTAGACTTCGGATCTAATCCCACTTAGGATTCCAGATCCAGAATTCAAACTTCATTTTGGATTCCAGACTTCGGATCCAATCCCACTTAGGATTCCAGATCCAGAATTCAACTTCATTTTGGATCTCAGACTTCGGATCCAATTCCATTTAGGATTCCAGAATTCAACTTCATCTTGGATCTCAAACTTCAGATCCAAATTTTGTTCAGGATTGAGACTTTGGATTCAAATTCCATCATGGATCTCAGACCTCATATCCAAATTCCATTCCAGATCTCAAAATCCAAGTTTATCTTGATTCCCAAAAATTCTAAAAACCAATTCTGTTTCTCATATTGATCTCTTAAACCCAATTCTATTTGGATTTCTCAAATCTCATTCTGATTTCAAGCTTCAAAATATAGAATTCAATTCCACCTCAAATTTTATTTTCTCTCCTAAATCCAAGTTTAAAAGTCTAAATCAAAGTCCATTTCTGACTTTGAAACTTCATTTCTTTTCCTTTTATCTCAGCTTCAAAATTATTACTTTCAAAGTCCGGATTTATTTTCCCAAACTCTGATTATTTCAAAGACTTAGAACTTCAAATATCTATCCAAGATCTATCTCAAGTTCTAAGTTAGAGACCATTTCTTCACTCTATTATCAAATTCATCTCAGAAACACTTGGAGATTTCCAAATCATTTTTTAAAGAGCATACATCCTTGCATTGCACAAGCATGATTCTTTGTGCATTTAGACTTAGAATAGATTCTTAGATAATCTTTTAGCAAAGCAAAAAGGCATAAATTTGACCCTTGGTTCGATTACCTCTGGTAAAGGCGCTAGGAACGGTCGAACCTCGTACCGACGAGCGAATCCCATCTCTCAATTTTTCCCGCAAATATTTCAAAACGAAGGTGAGTTATTTTCCTAAATATTTTCAAAACTATGGTCAAGTGAGACTTTCGCAGAAGATTTCCTCTCTCTCTTCTCTTCTTTTCTCATTCTCTCTTCATTTCTGTCTTTTATTTTCACCTTCAAAAAGGAAGAAATAGAGACTGGAAAAGAAAAGAGAAGGAAGAGAGAGAATACCAAGAGAGGAAAAATTTTGCGATGACCACATCTGCCTACCCTGGTCTGGATGTGTCAGAAGTTGAGGCACTATTTGCTAACATCTGAAGTTAAGATCTTGTCAAAATTAAATCCTCTCAAGTACATTCTCGAGCAACCCTTTCTCAGCGGACGGATCACCAAATGGCAAGTCTTACTGATGCAATATGACTTAGAATATGTCTCTCAACAATCGATTAAAGGCCAAGCAATTGCAGATCAATTAACCGACTTTCCTTTAGCAGATAAAGTGAAAACTGAAGATGACTTCTCTGATAAACAAATTTGCAATACAACAATCACCAGTATGGAATTTATTCTTTGATGATTCCAAAAACATGACAGGAATAGGCATTGGGATCTTATTAATCACTCCAGAGAAAGAGATGATTCCCTTCTCCCTCAAGCTTGATTTCCCATGCACCCACAATATGGACGAGTACAAAGCCCTGATACAAGGCCTAAGAATTTTGCAAGACTTCAATGTCAAGAGAGTACACGCCTATGGTGACTCATTGCTCGTTGTCAATCAAGTCCAAGCAGAATGGTAGGTTAAAGATCAAAAGTTGCTGCCTTATCAGAAGATTGTTTTAGCCCTTACCAACAATTTTGAAAAATTTCAGCTATTCCACATCAAAAGTGACTTCAATCAAATAGCCGACAGCCTAGCCAATCTGGGCTCTATTATGACATTAAAAAATGGAGAACCATGTCGCTCCTTTGAAATTGGCAGACTTGATCAACCTGCCTTCCTTCCAGCAGAGCAAGTAAACCAGGCTGAGCAAAAGAAGAAGCCATGGTATCATGACATCAAAATTTTTATAGAAACTGGAGAATTTCCTCCAGATCTCTCTAAGAAAGAACAACGAGCAATTCAACGCATGTCTACTTGCTATTTCATTTTTGCAAATGTCCTCTATCGTCATGGGTTCAGTTTTGAGTATTCCAGATGCTTAGACAAAGATGAAGCCCAAGAAGTGGTGCGGGAAGCACACACAGACATTTGCGGTGGTCACGCCGGCTACCAAACTCTTGTTAAACAGATCATCCGAGCATGATATTACTGGAAGACCATGCAGCAAGACTGCTATCGATTCGTAAAGAAGTGCGTCCAATGCCAGATGCATGCACCCTCCATCCATGCACCAACAACATACTTGCAGTCTGTCGTATCTCCATGGCTATTTTCTATGTGGGCCTTCGACGTCGTAAGTCTCATCACTCCTTCTGCATCAAACGGCTACAAGTATTTCCTTGTTGCAACTGAATACTTCACCAAATGGGTAGAAGTTGTCACTCTTCGTACAATGGAAGGACGACACATGGTCTCATTCATTCAAAAAAATATCCTTTGTCATTTTGGCATACCACACGATATTGTGTCGGACAATGACAGTCATTTCAAG
Source organism: Nuphar pumila (assembly GCF_984573655.1). Lineage (NCBI taxonomy): Eukaryota > Viridiplantae > Streptophyta > Magnoliopsida > Nymphaeales > Nymphaeaceae > Nuphar > Nuphar pumila. The sequence goes on along the minus strand of NC_143265.1, from coordinate 48,175,863 downwards.
AATGAGAGAATGAGGACATTATGCTCAAAATTCATCATCATTTCTTTTCTCCGTATTATCCTCAGAGGAACGGTCAAGTGGAAGCCACCAACAAAATCCTGATTCAGATCTTGGAGCGAACTATGGAAACAGGCCACGACTGGCATGAAAAGATCCACAATGCACTCTTGGCATACCGAACTACCATTCAGACGCCAACAAATGCTACCCCATTATAACTTGTCTATGAAATATAAGTAGTGTTGCTTCTCATGTGCAGAAACCCACTTTGAAATTTGCATCACTTCTAGAATTACCTCTTGATCAATACCAGCAGCAACGATTGGTACAACTCAATTTGCTCGATGTAAAAAGGCTGAAAGTAGCGGAACATGCTCAGTCCTACCGTCAAAGGATAGCCAGGCAGTATGCCAAATCTGTCATAGAAAAAAGATTCAGAGTCAATGATTTAGTACTTAGATCCACAACTTATCTCAGGTACCATCCCGGTGGCAAATGGTCGCCAAATTGGGAAGGCCCCTATGTCGTCAAAGAAGCATTACCCCGCAATTCTTATCGGCTCATCAATGCCGATGGGGTGGAATTATCATATCCCATAAATGCTCGACATTTGAAAAAATTCTATACTTGAAGCTTCTATACTCCTTTTTGTAATTTTTCAATTTCCTTCAATGATAATCAAATTTCCCTTTTCCAATTACACTAGGGCATTTTAAATTTTTATCTCTATCTAAAAAATGTCCTGTATGCAGGCAGGATAAACAAATCTCTCATTTTACACACAGGTGTATCCATGTGCATTAATCTGCATTCATTTGCATTTATTCATATCCATTTGCATTCAAGTACATTGATCAAAGTTAACTTGCCCACTCAGGATAAAAGATAATCCCGAAATCCCGGCAATCAGTCCCATCACGATTCTAAAAAATCATGAAAGTGCCAACCAGTTATCAGCATTGGCAAATTTTCAAAAGCCAATGCTCATACTAGTACTTTCCCAAAATTTAACCCTCGTATTAGTGTCCCATCGATCACATTAGTCGATCTTTTAGGTTCAGTCTTCATACGAACTTCTCATCAAAATTCAATTCTCAATTTCGACCTTCGGGTCACTCTATTTCCAATCTTGACCTTCGGGTTCGTTAAACTCCAATTTTGACCTTCGAGTCACTCAGTTTCCAAAATTTCGACGTGCGGGTCATCCAATCCAATTTTGACCGTAGGGTCAACAAATTTTGACCGTAGGGTCAACAAATTTTGACCTTCGGGTCAATTATTTTTTATCTTTGGATCACCTAATTTCGACCTTCAGATCATTCAATTTCCAATTTCAAACCTTCAGGTATCAATTCTATCCCAATCATTTTAGACCTGCGGGTCACACTTGCCAATCATGGTCATGCATGGTTTGATCTTTGCATCAATTTTATTCTACCAATTGGCTCAATATCTAATTTCAATCATTTTCTCTTGCGAGAGACCCTTTTTACAGGGAGAGTTCAAGGGAAATCATTCTTTTCACATGCTATCATTCTTTGTTCACATAGCCCCTTTTCAGGGAGAGTTGAAGGGACTCGTGTCTTTGTGAACCATTTGCAAAACATTCTTCCAATTTCACACAAGGAACCCTTTTTACAAGAAGAGACTCGCCGGAGGCTCACTTTTCTTGTGGCCCCCTAATTTTCATACTAGGCCATTTCGTCATGTAGGACCCTCTTTTCAGGGAGAGTGTGATGAACTCGCTCCTTCATGACCAATTCACCGACCTCACCATTACCGCCCCCTTTCCATAAGAGAAGCCTAATGTTAGGAAGTTTTAACGAAAGCTTAATTTCTCTTCGAAAGTTCATTTTGCAAACACTTCCTTTTCAGGGAAGAGAGGAGTAATTTCTATTTTCCATTTTGAGTCTTCTTTATTGGGGAAAGAAGAGGATAATTTTTGTCATGGATGCGCTAAGTCGGACTTCAAATACTCGCTTCCAACAAGAATTTTAAGAACATTTTGTCAATTTGTCGTTAAATACTTGTTGATTTCAAAATCTTTATTGCACAAGACTTTACCTTAGAATACCTTCAGTATTACTTCCAAAAGGGGTGAAACTTTTGCGAAAAAGGATTCAAAATCCAAATTCTTTCTATTGGCAAACCAAAAGGATGAAGAATAAATCCTCGATATGGCCAATAAAGAAAATTCAATATTGTCATGAAGCCATAAGTGATTGATATTGATCACAACTATGGCACATCTTTAAAGACCATTCTTGTAAAAATGAGGCAGTTGAAATATCTTGGGTGAAAAAGAAAAATCCACTCAACTCCCATATCTCCTTAATCATTTAAGTTGCAATTAAATATCTGCAAATAGGATCTCTCAATCATCGTCGAGTTGAAAATAATGGATGAATTAGACCCTCGGGGCCAAAGAAGATTTGGATCATCTTTGAGATGAAGGAGTTTGTGATGGATCCTTTTAGGGAAAGTTCAAATCACCGCCAAGTTGAAGGCGAATGCGATGAACCTCTCGACAAACCCTAAAAGGTATTTAATTTCTGCTATTATCAAGAAAACACCAACCAATGAGCCAATACCGTCAATATAATCCCTGAGGCAAAGAAGGATCATAACATCTCCAAGTTAAAGGAGTTTGTGACGTACCCTTCCAAAAATGAGAAAAGCTAAGACATCTCCAAAATAAAGGATGATGTAATAAACTCCTTAGAAACCCAAGAGAGCTCCAAAAAGTGCAAAAAAATCATCATTAGAAAAGAATCCCAGGATATCAAACTGCCAATTCTGGCAAGAATTTTCTTTGATTTTGTGAAATTCTCTTATCAATAGTCTTTTACCATTTGCTTTCACAATGTTAATTTTTTCTTTCCTGTTCATACCACGAAAATTGATAGCCTCATTGAAGAAAGCCAATCACAAGCAATTTGAATTCGAATCTTGATTCTACAAAGTTAACCCGATTGGAGGTAATACTTCAGGTAAAAAAGAGGAAATATTTAAACACCGATGTGCACCATTTTCAATCATTTTCGAATCAACAATAATCTTCAACAATTTGACAACATTTTCTAGCTGTCTTAGCAGAAAGTGAGAGCTCGATGTTCGGTCTGACGCATTCTAACACCATTTCAATCTCTCTTTAGGACTTGATTACTGGAGTTTTCAAGATTCCTTCCATTCTTTTTATAATCTGGGCACACGAGCTCTCAGATTCGCACACTTCCCTATGTCCCCACTGTTCTGCCATAGACAGTTCAATTTTGGTTTGAGGTCGAACCACCAATCATTTTCTCGCAAAAGGCAATTTCAAAAGCTATTTAGTTTTAGCAATGAGACGCCCAAGACCAATTCCTTTTCAAGCTTTAGGGACCCCATTTTCCTTCCTTTTGCATAACCCCTATTAGACTTATTGTGCAAAATTCGAAGGTTCCATCATGGTCTCTTCTTTCAAGAATTCCATTCATTTTTCCGATCAGGTTAAGGGTCAAGCCTGAGCTTTGTTCCATACGAGGTATTTTATGTCCCATCCAGGTTAAGGGCAAAAACCTGAACTTCATTGCCAAAGAGTGAATCTTTTCCTCTTCATTCTCCACTTCATATCTACCATCTTCACCAGGCTAGTACTTCCACACCTAGTCGGATCCTTCTAACTGGAGCATTTTTTTTCTATATAGCCCAAAATTTGGTGTGTTTTTCTTTGCCACTAAGCTCGACTTTCAACCGACTTAGTAGCAAAGAGGTGCATCAGTAAACACCTCAAATTTTTACTCACCTCCCCAGACACTTCCATGCAGTCATCACAACTGGTCCTTCGAGATCTTTAGAGGGCAAAATGGTCGATTTCTGAGCCTGAACCTTGCAAAAGTCCAAAATTTCATGGCCAATTCTCAAAATTTCTCTATTTTGGCTCAAATCTTCACTTTCAGTCACAAATTTTCAAAGTTTTACTCATAACAGGAGACTGGAATCTCCAATTCCTGGTTCAGAATTGCATTTCCCGAGACATGTCATTACATGCCATCGCATAACATTTCACATCACTTCACGGCACATCATGTCATTTTGAGGTCCAGAACTCGTGATTTTAAAATTCTCAATCTAGATTTGAATTTCAAACTCTTTTGAAATCAATTTTCAACCTCTGGGTCTTTGAAATTGCCAACTTTCTCCATTTTAACCCCCAAGACTTTGAATTTTAAAATATTTTCTCAGGAAAACAATCTGGATAATTTTCAATAATTGATTTTCAAATTTTGTCACTTGGACCGGCTCTGCCTGAAGAAGGGGACAAAGCTTTGAAGTTAGAATTTTTATTCCAAATTTTCAAAAGGACTTTTAATTTTGTAAAATCCCCTTATTTTAACCTTCTGTGAGCAATTTCAAAATCATTTTATAAATTTGCCCTGAAGGGCCACCTTCTTTCAAAAATTTTCATAATTAGGTTGAATTTTGTTTCTTATTTGCAAAATTAGTATAAGTTTTATGAAAATTCCAAAAAGAAGTTTTGCTTTTCCCTTTTTAAGATTTTAATTTTTGCTCTTCATCCAATAAAAAGTGATGTGTGGCCCAGCCTGAGGTGGCGTCACACTAGCCCTTCTCAAATTAGTTTTAGCTTTTGAAAAAGCCAAAAAGTAGGAGCTTCCCCTGAGGTGATACCCTCCCAGAATTCATGTTCATTTTTGTTAATTACTTCAGAAAAGTGATGTGAGCCACTCTCAGGTGGAGCCATTTGATAATTTTCCTTTTATTTGTTTTAATTAGCCAAAAAGAGCAACGTGGGCCCACCTTGAGGTGGCACCACATGTGCCCCTCATCATAAAAAGAAAGCTTTGTTTAAACTTTGAAAAAGCCTCAAAATTAGGAGTCATCCCTCCTGAGGTGGCGCCCCTCCAAAAATAAATTTTTTTATTAATTATTTCAGAAAAGTAATATAGGGCCCATCTTAGGATGGCACCATCTTGGATTTTCCTTGAAAATAGCTAATCTTTAGCTAAACTTTAGGGAAAAGCAAAACCAAAAATCCAAAATTTTTCAAATGGCAAATCCGCCCCCCTGATGTGGCACCATCTCCAGAATCTTTTATTTGATTTCCATTTTTTATTAAATAAACAAAGTGGGGGCCCACCTTGAGGTGGCGCCACATGGAGAACCTCTTTAGAAAAAGCAAAACAAAATTTCAAAATTTTTGAAAAGAGCCAAACTCGTCCCCCTCTTTGCTTTTCCTAACCTTTAGCATATTCTTTTTAAAGACTCCAAGGGTCAACCTACCTGGGCATGAGAAATTTTGGTTGGCTTTTCACTCTCTTTCTTTCTCTCTCCTACCACATGCCCACTTCCAATTTCCTCCTTCTCCCTTCCACCTTCCAGCAAGGTACCAAGTAGTAACCGAACCTCCAAGTTACAGCCAAGCTTTGCAGAGGCGATCCCCAATCCTCCGCTTTCAGCCTAGCATCCAAGTTGCAGCCGACTCATCAAGAGAAATAGCTACGACTTCCCCAGCTCCGACTGTTGCAAATCTGAAGCATGAGCGTCAAGGTAAACTCCTATATACTCTTTTCTCTTGGAGTTTATGCTGCGCGAGTTCTAGTTCGTATGATTTTCATAGAATCTGAGGGGAATTCAATTTTGAATTGGATTTGTGTTGGTATCATGCTTGCGAAGGTAGTAAACGCCATTCAATGTGAAAGATTTGTCCAACCGATGGACCAAATCCTTCTTGTTTATGGCCGATATAAATGAAAGTCCATCCCTCCTTGATTCATCTGCATCATCTCATCATCATCATTCTGATTTTCGTGTTAGATGCATCTTACTAATATTTTTATAATTCAGTTTAGCATACCATGCATGTAGTATTGTTTCGTTTTAACTTCTGTGATAGTCTAACTTTAGCAATCAGTCCACACGTTATTCTATGTTTGTATCTTATTCAAAAAATCCCCAAAAAATCATATAATGGGTGAATAGTTGTTGCTGATATGTTGCAAATAATTTGGAATCATTCAAACTTGTTTTCTTTGTTCAAAATCCAAAACACTGAACCGGGTTTTAACACCTGGAAAACGCTAAGCATGTTGGGTCTTGAATTATAAAATCGAGATATCCCTCATGGGATATCCGATTACTAATCCAAAAAATGCAGTAGTCTCAAGATTGAATCTAGTATTTAACCTGATTTTATCGGATTTTTTTGAAATATTTTACTTCCTGCTGAAAATCCGAGACTAGATGACATGTGTTAGAGCTTGATATGAGCTCTTGAGACTCTAGATCAACTTGAGTCGACTATTTCTCCCTGAGTATAACTCAAAATCGGGGTCTGTAAAACAAGAATTACTCGTTTGTGATGTCCACTATTTGAGTCTGAATTTTTACAAGTTTTAGAATAGACTTAATGTCCTTTAAGTAATTTTAAAGTCAGTCTATATTTTCGTTGTTCATTCTTGACTCTCTGATTTATGTACCTTTTATCGTATTTAAAATTTTCTACCAGTGAGTTGAATGCAGAATATGTAAAAACAAAAATTTCTTATCTGTGTGTCAGCAGTGTTCTTTTAAAATTTTGAAAATTTTGGTGGTATATTACTGCTTTTCATCTGTTTTATAGAAAATCCTATTGAATTCTTGCATATCAGAACTGGATCCCTGCTACCGAACTCACTATAGATCAAATTCTGGGCCTGTAAAAGCCAAAGTTGTTCATTTTTATATCTATCAGCAGCCTGCAAACTATCATACATTTATATGGTAGATTGTTTTGCTATTATATTTAAACGTTGTATTTGGTTCACACCCGCAAGCGAAATTTGCATGTTTTAAGATTAAATTCAAAATTTTGCATTTAGATGATCCCATTTCATGCATTTGTATTTCCTATTATGTTCCTAAGAGTAGAGGGACACTCCATGTCAAATTTGGCATGATTTAAAGGTCATTTGATATTCGGTTTAGCCATATCATCAAAACAGGGCTCCCACAGGACCCTGACCCAAGCGAAAAACAAGTGAAATTCACTATTACGGCCAAAATTTCAATATTATTTCTAATCCTATAGTCCCATCATGTTTATAAGCATGTCATTATATCCCATCATTAATTTCATCATCATTTGGTTCACTTTGAATTTCAAAATTCCCAACTTTTATCAAAATTTCCTTCAAAACCCCTAATTTTAAAGTCACACCTTTGTCATTAAGGGTTATTTTGGTTATTTTGACCATAATTCCGAATTTCAAATCTTTATTACCCTATTTTCTGACATTTTCACAATTTCAAATCATATTCATATCAAGGAAGCATCAGATTGGGCTTATATCTAGGTAAATCCGATAATTTTTGGATATTATCGAAAAATTCTGGAAAAACTTTAATATCTACACTAACCCAACTTTGAGGGGTGCAAGGACATTCGAGATAAGGAGTTGAATTTCTTATTTCATTCTTTTTATTTTAGCAATGTAAATGTAAAACAAATATTGGAATAAGAGTTACTTATGTGCTTAGAATAAGATGCATATCATATAGTTTATTTTTCTATAATATCCTGATGTGTGAATCATGCATTTTCTTTAGAAAACCACCATGGATGAACACAAATGGCATGTGCACAAACTCTTAGGAAGTTAATGAATTCGGTGGAGCCCGTATTTATGGCCATAGTCAGAATACAGACGAAACCCAGATTCAGCATCTTCCTATTAGCCACACTGAGCCTACACCCTTAGGCTATTTTCCAAAGAAATTCATAGCATATTTGAATTTTGAAAATATTTTAGAATTAACTAAGTTAAATTCCAAGCATATTTATGGCCATAGTCGGAATATGTAGTGAATTTGCCTTAATTCAATTCTAAAATGCATATTTTCTCAAAATTTTCCTAAAATTTCTTCATAAAATGACATTCATTCATCTAGGATAGCTGGCATCATTTCTTTTGATAAAAAATCAAGGCAATCTCATTTCAAGAAAATCGATTTCTCAAAGGTATCCTGAAATTTCTTCAAAATTCGTTTTTCTCAAAAAAATGAATTTTCCATTCTTAAAAGGGTTTTCCAAGAATTCTCGACTATTTTCCAAAGTTTAAAATTGATTTTCAAAGTTGGAATTATCAGAAAATACATATTCTCAAGGATATTTAGAAATAAATTTCTCAAAATCCCTTTCAATTTTCCAAGAACTTTCAAGAATTTTCCAAATCCAATTCATGATTTTCCAAATTATATTTTGATCTCGAATTCCAAGATTAGGAAAATCGATTTTTCTTAAATCCTCAATGTTTTCTCAAGGTTATTTTCATCAAAATCATTTTATCAGGGTTTCTTTAGGAAATTGATTCTTCTTTCTTTCTCGAAAATATTTTCCATCATTTTCCAAGATATTTTCAAAGCATATATCATGTTTTCAAATGTGCATTTTACAAAAGTTTCATAGCACATGCCTCAATTCCCTGTGCATTTAGGATAGAACACAAATTTTGATAATTTAGCTAAGCTAAGCACATATTTGATCCTTGGTTCGATTACCCCTGGTAAAGACGTCAGGAATGGTCAAACCTCGTACCGACAAGCGAGCCCCATTCCTGTTATTTTTAAAATGGAGGCGAGTATTTCAAAACAATTTTCAAAACTTTGGTCGAGTTTGACTCGCAGGATTGTTCCCCTCTCTCTTGCAGGGAAGGGAAAAAATTTGCGATGATAACACTCCTCCAACTAATCTCAAAGAGTTACGTTGCCTTCAGGGATGCATGCAGTCGATTCAGTGATTTATATCCAATTTGGCCATGAGATGTGGGCCTTTTAATCATCTACTCAGAAAAGGAGTAAAATTTGAATGGGGCCAGAGTGTCAGCAATCGTTCGAATGTATCAAGAAATACCTTTTCAATCCTCCTGTCTTGAAGCCGCCAGAATTGGGAAAACCCCATTTGCTACACATCTCAGTTAATCAAGTAGCCTGCGGCAGATTCTTGGCAAAATACGAAGAAGGTAGCCTGATTGAGCATGCCATCTATTATGTGAGTAAGACTTTCATCGACTATGAAAAGAAATACTCTCAAATAGAAAAAACCTGCTTAGCCCTGGTATGGATGTGTGATCATGCATAATTTCTACACATAAATTCATATATTTTCATGCATGATCATGTGCAATAATTGCTTTAAAAATGCTTATTTGCGAAGGTTTTCAAAGATTTTTATCAAATATTAAATTGAGCAAGTTGAACCCTTTCTGAGCCTTTTTGAGAAATTAATTAAGTTTTTGGAAAATACTTTCAAAAAAATGGAGTTGTTTGAAATATTTGAAAAATGTACAGAATCTTTTTGAAAAAGTTTCCAAAACCTAATTAAAATATTATAAATAGGAAGTTTGAGAAAAAAAAGGGGTCTCTTCCACTTTGAAGCTCACGCCCCTCTCTCTCTCTCTCTCTTCCCAGCTGGTTTCTTATTCTCCTCTCTTCTTCTTCTTCTTCTTCTTCTCCTCTTATTCCACTTCTTTTCCTCTCTTCTTCTACCCTTCTTCTCGCTGGTAGTTTCGCCTTCCTTCATCAAAGGGTGCAGCGTGACGATCTCATTGGGAGAGACCACTCTCTTCCTCAACCCATCAGTTGGAACAAGCTGCAATAGGTTGTCTCTCTCTTCTTCCTTCTCCCTCACGTAGTACACTGCATAGCACATTGTTAGTTCTTTGAGCAAGTTGCATCACCCATATTAGCTCATAACTGTATTGCATATTTCTGGTATCATCAGAAAAAGGAAAAAAAATCAGTAAAGTTAGTAGCGTTTTGTTATTAGTCCGAACATTTTATTTTTTCTTTTGTGATTCATATTTAGGTTCAGCAAGTTCTTCTCTTTTTGTCAGTCATTTATGTTGTTATTAGTTGCATCGTGTTTACCATTTAGGCTCAGCATTTTTTTTCTTTTGATGTAATTGTAGTCTGCTGTAGTTGGTAATTCAGGTTCATATAGGTTAGTTTGTTTTTGTTTTTTTTTTTGGTTGACGTCGTTAGCATATAGCATTTTAGTTTTTTTTTTATTTGTTTTAAGTTTGACGTAGTTAGTGTGGCATATCTTGCATAAATTGTTTTAGGATATATATTGATTCATTGGCCTCGTGTAATAGTTTTTTTTGCGTTTTTCATTAAGTCATATTACTTAGAATAATTTTTGGCACAGATTGCCTTATGTCACAAGTAGTTATTAATCACCGTATGATGTAGTTTAGAGTTGGAGAGTCATTGCATATTAATATAGCTTGTTAGTTGATTTAGTTTTGTTCTTTAAATTATTTTATTTTTTTGTTCAATCGATGATGGGTAATGTCACGTTTTTCTTTTTGTGAATTCCATAGATTGGTTAATATATTAGCTTTAGTTGTTTTACTTAATATTGTCTAATTAGTTGCACTGGTTACTTCAAATCACGTTAATGTGTGTTAGTTGGGTGTTAAATTTGATAGTAGATCAGATTGTTAGTTAATTCCTTCATAAGTGGAGTTATTGCAATATCAAGAGTCGATGCCTTTAAGGAGTAACGTGACCTCTCACGTACATAGCTCAATTAGTTCATTACATAGTTTTGTTTTTTTTGTGTGTTGGATATTAGGGTCAGCAGGTTTGTGTGTGTCATATTGAGTTAAGTTAGTGTAGTTTTGTTTCCATCCATGATTAGCATTAAAGTTGTTTGAAGCAAACTTACCAATTTTTATAGTCTCTATTAGCCAATCTTGATAGTTCTCATTCATGCGATCTATATGTGCATAGTAAATTAATTAATTAGATTAATTTTACAGTTCAACTGAGTATGTTCGTGATCTTTTAGTTCTTTTGTGATTTAGGAACTTTTGATTTCTTGAAGTAGTTAGATTGTTAGTTAGTTTCTTGAGTAGTTTGTAGAAAATAGCTTTTGAATTCTTGTGTTAGATAGTGTTGCTATTTGTCATCCAGTGTGAGTGGTGCATTTATAGTTCATGTCTTTACTTTAGATTTTTGTGATTTTTTTGTCATATTTCCTGTTGATATTCTTGTAGATTTCTTGTTTTTGCTTCGTGTTTTGTTTTGTGTTTTGCAGAGAAGCATTGGAAAGTGTGGTAGAGCCATTTTTCTGCCCTAAATGTACCCTCAGAAAGGTCCTCAAGGAGCTCTTAGAAAAGCAAAAGTTCAAGAAAACATACATTACCTCAACAAGGGACAAGAAGACTTGAAGCACTGAAGCCTTTTCTTTTCTTTTTAGTTTAGGGTTTTATTTTATTTTATTAATTGGGTCTGTAATAAAACCGTTTATTTATTTTGTTTAAGCCCTTTGCGTAGAGCCATACTCCCTTAGTTATTTAATTATCTAATTAATTCTTTTATTTTGGCAATAAAGAGTAGTTTAGATTGTGTGATTGAATACAAAGTATTTCCAGTTCCCTGAGATCGACCCAGACTCCACCACTCGTGCGAGCCGGTTTTTATATTTTTGGTGTCTGGCTTTCACTGGTTTTTCATTAAAAATATTGTTTTAAAAAGGGTTTTCATAAAACTCACACCAAATTTTGGTGCCGTTGCCGAGGAACGGCGAAATACTAGTATTCACTTTATTGCCTTGTGTTTGTTCTCGTATTTATAGGTTGTTAGTTTAATTCAGTTCTTTAATTAGGATTGTTTAGTTTGCTTTTCGCATTTAGGCTTAGAACCACGTGTGTGTGCATACCATAGAGACAAACTTACTTTTTTGCACAGCCCACCCATTAGGATCCCCTTAGAAGTGATTATGTACGATTGGTACCGTGCACATAGATTTCATTTTTGTACATTCTCTATTGAGTGCAACTTGGCGATGCTTGTTTATTTCTTGTTTTTAGTATTTGTTTCTGTTACTCACTTTGTGGTTTGTGTGGTCTGGTCGCTAGTGTGGCGCCCCAAACCTCGACTTTGGAAAACTTGGAATTTCCAGGGGAATTTTTTTTGAAAGGGTTTAAGTGGAAAATCAGCGGAAAGCAGGTGTGGGAATAAAGACAACAAAGCCGCAAGTCTGAGCGGCCACCACAGATAAGTGCAACAAGTTGAAACAGTGTAACCAATGATGTATATAAAAGTGTAACAGTGAAGTAAAAAGGGTAAACACCCCAACAATTTTAAGAGTTTACAAAAGTAAGTACAAAAGGTACAAAACTGGGAATATATTCCAACAACAACCAAAACCCCAAAAACCACCAGGTACAGGATCTGCAGGTCAAGTGTGTGGGTCCTTCGAGCCTCCACCGTGTATCACCACATCCGCACTACACCTGTTCGTCAAATACATCCTCATAAAACGGGGTCAGTCTTCTTGCAAGGTGGTGAAGAAACAACCACAAGCAGATATACATGTATCATGTGCATATGAAAAGCAGGAAAGCTAACAAGTGTAAGTGCCTGTGTCGGGTAAGAGTAAAGTGACAAGTACTAGTCAACCAGCTATAGCAACAGAGAAAGCAAGTAGCTAAAGCAACTAACTGAGCAACAAGTAACTAAGTAACAACTGAAGCAAGTAAACAACTCGAGTAGAGTCCTGTAAACACCCCAAATTTTCACTCACCTTCTTGACATCTCCACCAATCATCACATTTCAGTTCTCCGGAAGCAATAAAGGGGCAAAATGGTTATTTTCTGAGATTGAACCTTGCAGAAAGTCCTAAATTCCATTCTTGAGTCTCAAAACTTCTCTATTTAAACTCAGAGACATCTTCAAACTGCAAATCTTCAAAATCTCATGCTTAACCAGAAGTCAGAATTTTCAAATTCAAATTCAGAGTGGCAATCTTGTAGAACTTGTCTTTGCATAGCATTGCACGAGCATTTCATATCATTTCACTGCACGGCATGTCATTTTGAGATCCAAAACTCCTGTTTTTCAAAATTGTCAATCCAGATTTGATTTCTAAACTTTTTAAAACTGATTTTAAAACCCTGGGTTTTTAAAATTATCAATTCTTCCCATTTTACCCCTAGGACCCCGAATTACGAAAAGTTTTCTCAAGAAAACAATCTGGATGGTTTTGACATTTCAAAATTTTGCCAGTTGAAAAGAGGGGGACACAATTTCAAAATTCGTAAGACCTTATTTCAAACATTTACAAAAAGGCTCCGAATTTCCCTACTCCTTTCAAAATTTCACCCTGAAGAACCATTTTCTTCCAAGTTTGAAATCAAGCCAAATTTTGCTTCGTGTTTTTCCAAAACTAGCCTACTATTATGAAAATTCCAAAAATTCCACTTGGCTCTTATTTCAAATAAGTGACGTGGGACCCACCTCAATGTGGTGTCACACTAGAGTTTTCAAATATTTCTCTTATTTTCAAAACAGTGCCCATCCGAAAGTGGCACCGATTTATAAAACTTTTTTTTATTAGATTTAATTTTTGATGAAATAATTAGTGGGCTCACGTAGGTGGCACCCCACTAAGACTCTTTGCCAGGAGAAAGATTTTTTCAGTTGAGGTGGCACCACCAAAACAAAATCTGTTTTTTACTCATTTTTTTTACTTTATTTTTATTACTTTTCAGCCCCAAAAAGGAGCCACCGTGAAACCCTACCTAAAACCCCCCATTTTACCTAAGTTTCAAATATCAGCTTAAGAATAGGAGCCGCCCCCTCTCAAAACGGCGATTCCCCTTTCTCAAGAAAATTTTCAAAAATTTTTAAAGGTTTGTTTTAAGAGTTATCAAGATCGGCTAAAGAGGAGGAAAAGGGGGGTTTTGAAATGATGGCTATTAAAGAAAGGAAGAGGAGTCCAGCAAAGGGAGGAGAAAAAGGCGCGATTTCCCTTAACCCCGGTTCACTCCTGTTCACGAACTCTTGCTGTCATCATCTTCCCTCCCCCTTGGCCTTCAGCCCATTGAAGATCCAACCACCAGCTTCTTCCCAATCTTCCTTCAGTTCCAGCCAGCTGCCTCTTTCTTCAATCCCAGCAGCAAAAGGTTCCGGCCTCTGCATTTTCTTCAGTCCACCAGCCAAAGGCAGCGTTTTCACCTCCACTTCAGGCCAGCCGCAGGAGAACCAGCGTTTAGACCTCTCCTTCAGCCCAGCCAACTGCTGTTCGTCCCCTTTCCTTCAGAGCCGGTTTATTTTCTTTGGAATTTGCAGGACATCCAGCAGAAGATGCAGGCTTCCCTCTTCTTCGGCCCACCCGGATAGGAAGCGTTCCCTCAACCTCTACCGAATTCAGGTAAAGATCCTCTTCATCTCTGCGTTTGTGTGAATTAGGCTTCACGTTTGTGCCATTCGCAATGCAAGTCCGTTGCAACCGTTAATGTGGCTTGCACCTTGGTTTTTTTTTCTCCATGCGTCTGGAATCGATGATGCCCCTTCAATGGCATTCTCGATTCAGCATAGTCCTAAAATCGTTATTTTCCTTAAAAGTTTTTATTTTATTTTATTATTTCATTTCAGCATCTAAAGTGTCTTCTCTTCATTACAATTCGGGACCTTCACACCTGGATTACCTTGTTGCATACCCATGATTTATACTCATTTCAAAAAAAAAAATGCCTTTTCATGAACTTCAGTTTTCTGTCTTCTGTAAGGGCAACAATTCAGGTTGCAGGCATTAGTAGTAGTAACCTTGTCGTTGTCTTACAATCTTTCGCTTAAAGTTGGTTTAAAACATTCAGTCTGTCATTTTTTTTATCTATATGGTTTTTCATCGAGTTGCCTATACATCATGGTGTAAAGCGATAACCAATAAGGTTTATCCTACAGTGAACGATGCTTTTAACCAGGACACTATAGTTAATTTCAGTGTTAATCTTGAACTCATGCTTCCCATAATATCATGTCAATGTCGACCCCTGTATGTACATTGGATGAACTCCATGAGCTGGGTTTATTAAACTGTATGGCAATATATCATCTAATATGCACGTATGATCAATTTAGGCATAACTTCTGCACCCTTACACTTTTTTTTTTACTCAGCATATGTTTTGCACCTATTAGCTTATCTTAATAATTTATTTATTTTTGTGCTAAAGCCCATTACCTGTAGCATCCTATTCCATTTTCTTTATAGTGGAATACCCTGTTATATGTTCACGTCTTTTAACTTTTTATTTTACCTTTTGTCATCTGTGTAACCCTTATGCTTACTGTTCTCGCATGGATATGTAAAGGAGTATTACCAACTTTCATTAGCTGCTAGTACAGAGCAGCTATGCCGTTACAACTATTTTTTTTTATTATACAATCCCCAGTCATTTCTTTTATTAGATTAATTGAAGCATCAGATACGACTGTCTATGCAAGACTTTGAAGAAATGGGGTTGTCATTTTTTTTTTCTGTTGTGTGAAACTATGCATTGAAAGATTTGCTGTGGAAGATTTTCTGATATGGTAGTCATTTATGGAACATGGTTCTATAGACGAATGGTTTCATTTTCAGCAAGTTCACCAGGCTCCAACAAGTTAAAGAAAACCACTGTGTTCCTAAGCACGTTAAGGGTTACTCTTTTGGAGACTAATACTGACTAATGTAGGCAATAGTTAAAACTTCCAGCCCTCAGACTCATGAGTATACAGACTGGTGTGGATAACGAGTTGCAAAATGTTATTTTCTGTTTTGAAAAAGGGTTGTTCCTGTTTTGCAGAATGTTGCCAAATGTCATTTTCTGGATGCATGCTCAGTAGCAATCTTGCCACCTACACGGCTAAAAGAGATCCAGTGATCTCAAAGAAGCCTTTATATACCTAACATGGCAACCATATAGT
Organism: Nuphar pumila; assembly: GCF_984573655.1. Lineage (NCBI taxonomy): Eukaryota > Viridiplantae > Streptophyta > Magnoliopsida > Nymphaeales > Nymphaeaceae > Nuphar > Nuphar pumila. Next base: position 48,160,127 of record NC_143265.1, on the reverse strand, counting down.
GATTTTCCAATCACATCATGATATTCAGTGACATCCCCCTGTGTTAGGTAGTATTCATCTTATCCCTTTCTTGTATATTTATACTCCTATATTTGCAGTTCCATCTGCATTTCTCCTTTTGCCCCTTTACACTATCAGTCATATTCCATGCTTAACCTGTACATAATAGAATACTTACCTTGATATTTCCCTATACCTTGTATATCATTTCCACACATATGTTCCGTCCTCCTTTTATGTTGTCATCAGCTGCCCACTATGCTTTCATTGCATGTGTATTCTCTTCGCCATGAGTTACAGAGCGTATTGCATACAATGTGCACTTGTACATTTCACCTAAGCATCTCATGTACCTATCCTTGTAGCTCGCCATCCTTTGTAGCTGATCTAATACCACCTTGCCATCCACAAAGACTACTTCATGGACTTTGCCTTCATCCCATATCATAAGCTTGCCTTATATACCTATATGCTCATAACCCGCATGTTGCTTTCCATTTCGGTGAACCCGTATATCATCAAATCTCGTTACATACTAGTATATTCCATGGCATATCTGAGTTTAGTCCTCTATATTCCAGCATATCATTACATATTGTACTTGCACATCACGTATGTAAATTTGCTCATCATATATATATTTCCGATTATAGGAACGCGTATATATTTACATATACATATGCCCATTTCCTTGGGTATCTTGTATATCCATTCCTTGTACTAACCCACTTTTGCAGGAAAATCTGGAGGAGGCTGACTATTTTAATTTTGTATTTCTTTTATTCATTTTGCTTTATGTCAGAGATGTAATAATTCAAGTTCGGAATAATATTTACTTTTACTGCTTAGATTAGGCTGCATCTCATATAGTTTGATTTCAGCAATATTCTGATTTTATGATGCATATATCTCATTTTGCAAAAATACCATGGATGAACACGAATGACACGTGCACCAACTCTTAGAGAGTTGATGAACTCGGTGGAGTCCATATTTACGGCCCTAGTCGGAATATGGACGAGACCCAGATCCATCCTGTTTCTACCAGTCACACTGAGCCTACACTCTTAGGCTATCTTAAAATGCACATCATATTTCCAATTTTTTTCAAAAATCTCGTGAATTAATTCAAATAAACTCTGAACATATTCATGGCCACAGTCAGAATATGTGAAGGCTTTACTTTGGCTTAATACACAATTTTCCAACAAATTTTTCAGAAATCTTTTCAAAGTGCATTCATTCATTCAAATCATCTGCATCATCTGTTTTTCTCATGATTTCCTTAAGAAAATTTTATTCTCAAGAAATCGATTCCTCAAGAAACTCTGAGAATTTTCGAAAATCAGTTTTTCCCAAGTCAAGTTTTTCCACAATTTTCCATGGGAATTAGTTTCTCAAGTAACTTCTAAAATTTTCAAAGTCAGATTTTCCAAGTCAAGTTTTCTCGTGATTTTCCCTGGAAAATGTAACTTTCTTAAGATTTTCAAAAAGAAGTCTCTCACCTTTCTCAAAATCAAAATCGATTTCCAAGTGTTTCAAGGTTAAGATTCTCGGGATTTCAATTTCCCAAGTTTCAATTTTCTTTCTCCACAGTGGTTTTCCAATGAATTTCAATCATTTTTTTAAAGAAAATTTTCAAAAGTTAGACTTTCTGGACAAGCATTTTCTCTTCAAATGTTTACCTTTTCCCGAGAATTACTTCTACTTTTCTCAGGATTTTCAAACTATTCATGATTTTCCCACATCTTTATGAACTTTCTTGAGATTTCAAAACTTCTTCGTCTGAGTTCCCTGAGAAATTGATTTCCATCTTTTTCCTAAGAAATGCTTTTCAACTCCAAATGTTTTCTAAACATACATCATATTTTTCCAACTTACATTTTCCAAAAATCTCATCGCACATGCCTGAATTCTCTGTGCATTTAGGATAGAACACAATTTCGATAATTTTACTAAGTCAAGCACATTTTGGTCCTTGGTTCGATTACCTCTGTTAAAGGCGGCAAGAACGGTCGAACCTCGTACCGACAGGTCGAGCCCCATCCCATGGATTTTCCCGCAATTTTCAAAACAGAGGCGAGTATTTCAAAAACATTTTTCAAAATCCGGTCAAGTTTGAATCGCGAAAGCATCTTCCTCTCTCTTCCGCAAGGAAGGGAAGACAGGAAAAATTTTGCGACGATAACAGGTTTGGCGACCGTGATGGGACCTGTCTTTGTCTGGTCAAAATTGTGCTTGACTTAGTTCAATTTTCGAAACTGTGTTCATAAAATGTCAGCTCTTTACTTTTGCTATCATGCGAACCTAGGAGCCTAGATTCTGACCTAGATGACATTGACTGCATATAGCTTAGGCATGGTTTGGTAGGACCAGATTGAGGAGATATTTTCATGTTCACATAGACTTAGGTCTGAATACAACTCTCCTCAATTTAGGATCTGGATGCAAACAATGTATGCTTCTTCAAAGATTTTTAAAAATCTATCTCTCTAGGACTTAGAGCCCTCTATTTCTTGCATGTGATCATTTTTTCAAACCTCCATTACCTATCATTACCCGGTCTTTACATTGCTGGGCTCTCTTCCAGAACCCTAGTTCGGGACAGAGCCTCACAACTGGGCCAATTATTTGGGTTAACACCCCCTACCCCGTACCGCGGGCCACAGTCCGAAGTATATCAGTAGGTGCTTAAGGATGTTGGAAAACCTTACCTTAGAACCGAAGTTGAAATTATATGCCACGTACCTCGGATTTCGGTTTGGGTATATCGGCATAACTGGATTGGACAAAGATGATCTGAACCTAGAGTTAGGATTAGGGTCCTACAGCTGTTTTCAAAATGACGCATCTAGAGTCGGCCTTTTAGAGAGTGCTGAATGTGCATGAATGTTTATGCAGGATGTGAGTTTGTATGCTACCTTTATTTCTCTTATATTTTCCCCAAAAATATTTTTCAAATATCCATATTCTCATCTTTTCCTTTATTTTCTCAAACCCTGGATGATTTTCCCAAATATCCAATTTCTTTCAAAACTCTAAGTGATTTTCCATTCTCCTGTTCTACTCGATCTTGAATTTCTCGCTGCATTTTTATCCTGCCTGCAATTTTCCAAAATCATATGTTTTCTCTCGTTGGATTTTCAATCCTTTTGTCTATTTGCAAAATTCTTCATCTTATTTTCCTCAGACATACCTTGATTATTATGGTGGAAATTGTTTACCCACTTGCCTTCTCCTTATTCTAAATCTGTTTGCGGATTGTTTTTTTCCAAGAGATATCTCTTTCCTTCAAAATTGGTGTTTTTCTCGTGGTTGACGACCTCGCTTAGATAACAAGGCACATTTTCCGTTGTTCATTTCTCTTACAAAAGGATGACAACACAATTGTCGTAATCCTTACAATGACTCAATCCCTAGTAATGGGATAATCTTCCAATGGTCTACCACATTTTTCTTCCAAAAATAAAAAAATTTTCCTCAAAATCTGATCCTGTCTTTGCCTCGCAGAGTCCTGCAAAGAAAGAGAACACAAGAGAACATTCACAACAGTTGATGGTTCAAACAAGGTCCGGAAGAAAAACATCATCGCAACGTATCAGCTACTCATCAATATCAAAAGGAGAGATGAATTCGCCAAGGTTAGACAAAGACCAAGAGCAGCCAAAAGATGACAACATCGACCCTCAGATGTACGCGATGTTTCAGAAAATGATGAAGAGGATGATGAGTGAGCTGGCTGGCACCAACTCAAAAAAAAATCCATTCAGTCAGAGAATTAGAGATTGTGTGGCCAAGAGATCAACCAAGTCCTCTGAGAAGAATGTTCAAGACACTTCAGACGAAGATGATACCGAGGAAGAATGCGAGATCATTTCAGAGATCACTCGCAAGACAAAAGTTCAAGCAGTGACAGATCCTTTGCAAGCGCAGTTCAAAGAAATGGCTAGAGTGGTAAAAGATCTACAAGCCCGTGACAAGGGCAAGAAAGTCTTTACCAGTGAAGATTTTTATGATGGCATAGAAGGTGATGAAGATCTAGAAAACCTCCCCCGTAAATTCATCAAGTTCGATGGCTCTGGTGACCCGAAAGCCCATCTCGCCATGTTCTTCGCCGAATGCTCCAAATTCAAGAGAGACAATAGGGCCCTATTTCTCTGTTTTCCTCGTAGCCTAGAAGGCACTGCCACCAAGTGGTACTCCGAGCATATCAATCCAATCGAGCTGCGAGAATTCGATAAGGTGGTCAATCTATTCATCGAACGATTTCTGTTCAATACTGAAGCGCTACCAACGTTAAATCACCTCTGTAATCTGAAGCAGGGAGATAGTGAAAAAGCCAAGGACTTTATTCGCAGATGGAGAGAGAGCTGCAACAAAATGAGGGATCCTATATCAGAGAGGCATGCCTTATCGCTGATCTTGAACAACTTCTCGCAACCTTTGAGAAGTCTTATCTCCACCTCGCCTTCGAAGTCTTTCATAGAGCTTATCGAACGAGTCGAGTGGCTCGAGATGGGGTTGGAGAATGGTGTCTATGATGGTATCACCCTCGTCAAGAACAATCTAGATCCAAAGAAAAAGGCAAATTTCACCTCCTCCGCCAACATCAGTCGCAATGATAACAAAGGTAGTAAGGGCAATCATGCGAATCGAGAGGAAAGACAGAATAGCAAGCTATCTCAGCCCAACTTTCCACAAAAGGAAAAGATAAAGCGTGAAGGTTGGAGTAATGATCGTGTGTTCACTCCTCTCAAACAAACACTCGAAGAAGCCGTTGAATTCATGCTGACCAAGGGATTAGTGAAACTCCCAAAGGTCACAACTCCTCCCACCATCATGGGAAGGTTCAAGAATCAGTTTTGCAAATTCCATCGGGCAGTGGGGCATGACATCGACCATTGTTTTGTCTTCAAAAATATTGTTCAAGATTGCATTGACAAGAGCCTCCTTGCTGAAGATGAAGAAGAAGATGAGCTGGCCATCTTGACCAAGCCTTTCCCAGATCATTCAGACACTTGATGGTGCCAAAGTTCCCTACTTTCTTCCTTTCGTTTTGCCAGTCACCTCGTAGGAGCAAGTCAGTCCAGTTTTGCAACCTTTTGGTCGAGTGCTTATAAATATGTAGTCTTTTTGTTATTAGTTCTACTTATCAATAAAATGTCAATTTTCTTCATACAATACTTCTTTTTTTTGCCCCATTAGGGCACCTGTTTTCATTTTAAAGAATCTTCTTTGCCCATTCTTTCCAAGATGAGGGGCAATACCAACATCATTCATGAGAGAAATGAAATTACTTATGAGGGTCTTTCAAAAATCGTGAAATTCTTGAAAATTTTCTACAAACATCTTCGTTATGATCACCCAAAAGTTTAATATTTCGGTTCAATCTTTTTCAAAAATCAACCATCGCGGTGATCTTCTTTTCTTAAATTGGTTTCATACCATTATCTTTAAAAATCAACCCTTGTGTTGATTTTCTTTTCCAAAATTAGTGTTAAACCAATTTGTTTTCAAAATCAACCCTCATGATGATCTCTCTTCAAAATCAACCCTCATGTTGATTCCCCTTTCAAAGATCAGCTCTCACGCTGATCATTCTTCAAAATCAACCTTGCAGTTGATTTCCTTCCCAAAATGATTTCTCACTTTCAAAATAACATTCTCCTTTTACTTTAAAGATCCCATGTGCAAACTTCTCATTTTGCTTTTATCATTTCAAAGGGATAATATAATTTTGTTTCCTTTCCTCGATTTTTAAGCATCAATAAAATTATTAAATTTGCCAATAGTTTTGCACCATTTTATTTGCGTCTCTTTCCTTTTCACAATATGTCTCTTGTAAGGAACGATCTTGAGGACGTCTCTCAATCAAGAAGCCTGTCACCTTATTTCTCGATTATCCTTCTTTATATTCAAATTTTTCCTCCCTAGTTACATTGGGGCATTTTTTTTTTTGAAAAATCTATCTTTACCTCAAAATATCCTGTATGCAGGCAGGATAAACAAATCTCTCATTTTGCAGGTATATGCACTCACTTGCATTAATTTTGCATAAATTACATTTTATGTGCATTTGCACTTCATTTTGCATTAATTCTGCATCCATTTTTTCCCCTTCAGGTTAAGGGATAAACCTGAATCATTTTCCATGATTTTCCAATTTCTATTCATATCCCCATTCAGAATAAGGGGTTAATCCTGAAAATTAGACCACATACATCTAAATATGATGGTCTTTTCATTGTAAGTCAAATAATCCAGTCCTCAAACTGGCCATTCTCAAAACTTTCAATCCGATCTCTCGCACTATCGATTTTAAAAAATTCAATCTTCTGATTAAAGATTTTCCTTTAAGATTCGAGCCCTGACTCGAACTTTCTAGGTTTCCTTTGAAGATTTGAGTTTTAACTCAAGTCTTCTTTCCTTCAAAATCTAAACTTTCCAGTTTCCTTTTGAGATTCGAGCCTTGGCTCGAACTTTCCTGCTTTTCTTTGAAGATTTGAGTTTTAACTCAAGTCTTCTTTCCTTCAAGATCTAAACTTTCCAGTTTCCTTTTGAGATTCAAGCCCTGACTCGAACTTTCCTGCTTTCCTTCGAAGATTTGAGTTTTAACTCAAGTTTTCTTTCCTTTAAAATCTGAACTTCCCAGTTTTCCTTTGAGATTCGAGCCCTGACTCGAACTTTCCAACTTTCCTCTAAATATTTGAGTTTCGACTCAAAAATCTGAATTGGCCTAGTTTCTTCTTTGAAGATTTGGGTTTCGAACCAAACTTTATCTCCTTAGAAACCAAACTTCCAAGCTTTCCTTCGAAGGCTCGAGTTTCGACTCAAATCTTCCAGCTTCCCTTGTAAAACCTGAGTCCTGATTTGAATGGTATTTCAAAACCAGCTTTTGAGTTAGGCTTACCTTCAAAATCCAGCATTATGCCAGGACTTACCTTCAAAATTCCAACTTCGTATTCGATTTACCTTCAAAATTGAGTACCATCGTCAGGGATGGGTCAACTCGGATGTCAAGCGATCTCTTTTACTAAGGATTTCAAGAACACTTTGTCAATTTGTCAATCAATTACCTGTTAATTTCAAAATTTTATTACACAAACTTTTACCTCAGTTTACCTTCAGTATCACTTCCAAAAAGGCAAAACTTTTGTGAAGAAGGATTCAAAATCCAAATTCTTTCTATTGGCCAACCAAAAGGATGAAGGAAAATCCTCGATATGGCCAGAAAAGAAGATTCAATGTTTTTGCAAAGCTATAGATGATTGATATTGATCGCAGCCAATGGCACATTTTTAAAGACCATTCTTTTGAAAATGAGGCAGTGAAAATATCCTGAGCGCTAGAAAAGAGAGCACTCATCAAAACCCTGTCTCCTCAAAATCACCTAAGCTACAATTAAATATCCGCAAAAGGGATCTCTCACTTGTCGTCAAAATGAAGGCGAATTAAGCGAGTAGACCCCCGGAGCCAAAGAAGATTTGAAACATCTCCAAGATGACGAAGTTTCTGACGGATCCTTCCAGGGAAAGTCCAAAGCACTGTCAAGATGAAGGCAGATGCGATGAACATCCCGATAATCCCTAAAAGATATTTAATTTCAGCTATTACCCAAAGATCTCCAAGCCAATGAGCCAATATCATCAACATGACCCTTGAAGCAAAGAAGGATCAAAACAACTCCAAGTTGACGGAGTTTGTGACGTACCCTTCCCAAAAGAGAACGAGAGAAGAAAAAGAAAGAAAGAAAAGTCAAAGACATCTCCAAAATGAAGGAGAATGCAACCAAAAACCAAAAGAGCGCAGAAAGAATATCATGAGAGAAGCTCCCAGGATATCAAACTGCCACATTTATCAAGGATCTTCTTTAAATTTGTGAAATTCTATTATCAATATCCTTTCATCAATTGCTGTCATAATATTAAATTCTCTCTTTCTTGTTCATATCAAGGAAATTGATAACTTCTTTGAAGAAGGTCAATCGCAAGCAATTTGGATTCAAAATCTTGATTCTATGAAGTCAATCCTGTTTGGAGGTAATACTTCAGGTAGAAAAGAAGGAATATTTTCACAACAATGAGCATCATTTCAATTATTTTGAATCAACAAAATTTTCAACATTTTGACAATATTTTCTATCTATCCTGACGTTAAGTGAGAGCTTGATGTCCATATTGATGCATCTTGACCCCTTCGAGAGATTTTCCTTTGTTGTCTTTCACATTGTTGAAAGATTAGCCTTATCTTCGAAAGGATAGCCTTTATCATCTTTCACGTTGTTGAAAGATTAGCCTTCTCTCCAAAAGGATAGCCTTTGTCATCTTTCACGTTGTCGAAAGAATCGCCTTATTCCTTTGGATTGCCTTTTGTCATCTTTCGCGTTGTCGAAAGAATCGCCTTATTCCTTTGGATTGCCTTTGTCATCTTTCGCGTTGTCGAAAGAATCGCGTTGTTCCTTTGGATTACCTTTGTCATCTTTCGCATTGTCGAAAGAATCGCCTAGTTCCTTGGGATTACCTTTATCATCTTTCGCATTGTCGAAAGAATCGCCTTGTTCCTTTGGATTACCTTTGTCATCTTTCGCATTGTTGAAAGAATCGCCTTGTTCCTTTGGATTACCTTTGTCATCTTTCGCGTTATCGAAAAAATCGCCTTGTTCCTTTGGATTACCTTTGTCATCTTTCGCGTTGTCGAAAGAATCGCCTTGCTCCTCTAGATCGCCTTTGTCATCTTTCGCGTTGTCGAAAGAATCGCCTTATTCCTTTGGATTACCTTTACCATCTTTCGCATTGTCGAAAGAATCGCCTTATTCCTTTGGATTGCCTTGTCATCTTTCGCGTTGACGAAAGAATCGCCTTGTTCCTTTGAATTACCTTTATCACCTTTCGCATTGTCGAAAGAATCGCCTTGTTCCTTTGGATTACCTTTGTCATCTTTTGCATTGTCGAAAGAATCGCCTTGTTCCTTTGGATTGCCTTTGTCATCTTTCGCGTTGTCGAAAGAATCGCCTTGCTCCTCTAGATCGCCTTTGTCATCTTTCGCGTTGTCGAAAGAATCACCTTATTCCTTTGGATTACCTTTACCATCTTTCTCGTTGTCGAAAGAATCGCCTTATTCCTTTGGATTGCCTTGTCATCTTTCGCGTTGACGAAATAATCACCTTGTTCCTTTGGATTACCTTTATCATCTTTCGCATTGTCGAAAGAATCGCCTTGTTCCTTTGGATTACCTTTGTCATCTTTTGCATTGTCGAAAGAATCGCCTTGTTCCTTTGGATTACCTTTGTCATCTTTCGCGTTATCGAAAAAATCGTCTTGTTCCTTTGGATTACTTTTGTCATCTTTCGCGTTGTCGAAAGAATCGCCGTGCTCCTCTAGATCGCCTTTGCCATCTTTCACGTTGTCGAAAGAATCGCCTTATTCCTTTGGATTACCTTTACCATCTTTCGCGTTATCGAAAGAATCGCCTTGTTCCTTTGGATTGCCTTTGTCATCTTTCGCGTTGTCGAAAGAATCGCCTTATTCCTTTGGATCGCCTTGTCATCTTTCGCGTTGTCGAAAGAATCGCCTTGCGCCTCTAGATCGCCTTTGTCATCTTTTGCGTTGTCGAAAGAATCGCCTTACTCCTTTGGATCGCCTTGTCACCTTTCGCATTGTCGAAAGAATCGCCTTGTTCCTTTGGATTACCTTTGTCATCTTTCGCATTGTCGCCTTGTTCCTTGGGATTACCTTTATCATCTTTCGCATTGTCGAAAGAATCGCCTTGTTCCTTTGGATTACCTTTGTCATCTTTCGCATTGTCAAAAGAATCACCTTGTTCCTTTGGATTACCTTTGTCATCTTTCATGTTATCGAAAGAATCACCTTGTTTTTTTGGATCGCCCGCGTTCATCTTTCGCATTGCCGAAAGAGTTACCTTATTCTTGTCAAAAGATTGCCATATCCATCTTTTGCATTGTCGAAAAAGTCGTCTTACTCCTTACCTTATTCATATTTCACACTGATAAAAAATTCACCGGATCGTCTTGATCATCTTCCAAAATTGCCTCTTACAATTCCATTTCCACCCGATCAGGTTAAGGGTACAAACCTGAGCCTCAATCAAAGAGGTATTTCATCTTCCACCCGATCAGGTTAAGGGTACAAACCTGAGCCTCAATCAAAGAGGTATTTCATCTTTTGCCCGATCAGGTTAAGGGTACAAACCTGAGCCTCAATCAAAGAGGTATTTCATCTTCCGCCCAATCAGCATAAGGGTACAAACCTGAGCCTCATTCAAAGAGGTATTTCATTTTCCGCCCGATCAGGATAAGGGTATAAACCTGAGCCTCGTTCAATGAGGTATTCTATTTTCTGCTCGATCAGGTTAAGGGTACAAACCTGAGTCTCATTTCTATAAGATATTTCAATCCCCAATCAGGTTAAGGGTCAAAACCTGAGCTTCGTTCCATACGAAGCATTTTCTGTCCCATCCAGGTAATTGCATAAAACCTGAATTTCACTCTCACAGAGTGAGTCTTTTCTCTTCATTCTGCACTTCATATCTACCATCTTTCTCGGACTAATTTCTCACACCCAGTCAGATCCTTCTAACTGGGGCATTTTATATAGCCCAAATTTGGAGTGTTTTTCTTTGCCACTAAGCTCGACCATAAGCCGGCTTAGTAGCAAAGAGGGGCATCTGTAAACACCCCAAATTTTCACTCACCTTCTTGACATCTCCACCAATCATCACATTTCAGTTCTCCAGAAGCAATAAAGGGGCAAAATGGTTATTTTATGAGATTGAACCTTGCAGAAAGTCCTAAATTCCATTCTTGAGTCTCAAAACTTCTCTATTTAAACTTAGAGACATCTTCAAACTGTAAATCTTCAAAATCTCATGCTTAACCAGAAGTCAGAATTTTCAAATTCAAATCCAGAGTGGCAATCTTGTAGAACCTGTATTTGCATAGCATTGCACGAGCATTTCATATCATTTCACTGCACGGCATGCCATTTTGAGATCCGGAACTCTTGATTTTAAAAATTGTCAATCCAGATTTGATTTCTAAACTTTTCAAAACTGATTTTAAAACCCTGGGTTTTTAAAATTATCAATTCTTCCCATTTTACCCCCAATACCTCGAATTACAAAAAGTTTTCTCAAGAAAACAATCTGGATGGTTTTGACATTTCAAAATTTTGCCAGTTGAAAAGAGGGGGACACAATTTCAAAATTCGTAAGACCTTATTTCAAACTTTTACAAAAAGGCTCCGAATTTCCCTTCTCCTTTCAAAATTTCGCCCTGAAGAACCATTTTCTTCCAAGTTTGAAATCAAGCCAAATTTTGCTTCGTGTTTTTCCAAAACTAGCCTACTATTATGAAAATTCCAAAAATTCCACTTGGCTCTTATTTCAAATAAGTGACATGGGACCCACCTCAATGTGGTGTCACACTAGAGTTTTCAAATATTTCTCTTATTTTCAAAACAGTGCCCATCCGGAAGTGGCACCGATTTATAAAACTTTTTTTTTATTAGATTTAATTTTTGATGAAATAATTAGTGGGCCCACGTAGTTGGCACCCCACTAAGACTCTTTGCCAAGAGAAAGAATTTTTCAGTTGAGGTGGCACCACCAAAACAAAATCTGTTTTTTACTCATTTTTTTTACTTTATTTTTATTACTTTTCAGCCCCAAAAAGGAGCCACCGTGAAACCCTACCTAAAACCCCCCATTTTACCTAAGTTTCAAATATCAGCTTAAGAATAGGAGTCGTCCCCTCTCAAAACGGCGATTCCCCTTTCTCAAGAAAATTTTCAAAAATTTTTAAAGGTTTGTTTTAAGAGTTATCAGGATCGGCTAAAGAGGAGAAAAAGGGGGGTTTTGAAATGACGACTATTAAAGAAAGGAAGAGGAGTCCAACAAAGGGAGGAGAAAAAGGGGCGATTTCCCTTAACCCCGGTTCGCTCCTGTTCATGAACTCCTACTGTCATCATCTTCCCTCCCCCTTGGCCTTCAGCCCATTGAAGATCCAACCGCCAGCTTCTTCCCAATCTTCCTTCAGTTCCAGCCAGTTGCCTTTTTCTTCAATCCCAACAGCAAAAGGTTCTGGACTTTGCATTTTCTTCAGTCCACCAGCCGCAGGCTGCGTTTTCACCTCCACTTCAGGCCAGCTGCAGGAGAACCAACGTTTGGACCTCTCCTTCAGCCCAACCAACTGTTGTTCGTCCCCTTTCCTTTAGAGCCGGTTTATTTTCTTTGGATTTTGCAGGACATTCAGCAGAAGACGCAGGCTTCCCTCTTCTTCGGCCCACCTGGATAGGAAGCGTTCCCTCAACCTCTATCGAATCCAGGTAAAGATCCTCTTCATCTCTGCGTTTGTGTGAATTAAGCTTCACGTTTGTGCCATTCGCAATGCAAGTCTGTTGCAGCCGTTAATGTGGCTTGCACCTTGGTTTTTTTTTTCTCAATGCGTCTGGAACCGATGATGCCCCTTCAATGGCATTCTCGATTCACCATAGTCCTAAAATCGTCATTTTCCTTAAAAGTTTTTTTTTTATTTTATTATTTCATTTCAGCATCTAAAGTGTCTTCTCTTCATTACAATTCGGGACCTTCACACCTGGATTACCTTGTTGCATACCCATGATTTATACTCATTTCAAAAAAAAAAATGCCTTTTCATGAACTTCAATTTTCTGTCTTCTGTAAGGGCAGCAATTCAGGTTGCAGGCATTAGTAGTAGTAACCTTCTCGTTGTCTTACAACCTTTTTGCTTAAAGTTGGTTTAAAACATTCAGTATGTCATTTTTTTTTATCTATATGGTTTTTCATCGAGTTGCCTGTACATCATGGTGTAAAGCGATAACCAATAAGGTTTATCCTACAATGAACGATGCTTTTAACCAGGGCACTATAGTTAATTTCGATGTTAATCTTGAACTCATGTTTCCCATAATATCATGTCAATGTCGACCCCTGTATGTACATTGGATGAACTCCATGAGCTGGGTTCATTAAACTGTATGGCAATATATCATCTAATATGCACGTATGATTAGTTTAGGCATAACTTCTGCACCCTTACACTTTTTTTTTTACTCAGCATATGTTTTGCACCTTTTAGCTTATCTTAATAAATTTTTTTTTGTGCTAAAGCCCATTACCTGTAGCATCCTATTCCATTTGCTTTATAGTGGAATACCCTGTTATATGTTCACGTCTTTTAACTTTTTTTTTTTTTTTACCTTTTGTCATCTGTGTAACCCTTATGCTTACTGTTCTTGTATGGATATGTAAAGGAGTATTACCAACTTTCATTAGCTGCTAGTACAGGGCAGCTATGCCGTTACAACTATTTTTTTTTATTATACAATCCCCAGTCATTTCTTTTATTAGATTAATTGAAGCATCAGATACGACTGTCTCTGCAAGACTTTAAAGAAATGGGGTTATTTTTTTTTCTGTTGTGTGAAACTGTGCATTGGAAGATTTGCTGTGGAAGATTTTCTGATATGGTAGTCATTTATGGAACATGGTTCTATAGACGAATGGTTTCATTTTCAGCAAGTTCACCAGGCTCCAACAAGTTAAAGAAAACCACTGTGTTCCTAAGCACGTTAAGGGTTACTCTTTTGGAGACTAATACTGACTAATGTAGGCAATAGTTAAAACTTCCGGCCCTCAGACTCATGAGTATACAGACTGGTGTGGATAACGAGTTGCAAAATGTTATTTTCTGTATTGAAAAAGGGTTGTTCCTGTTTTGCAGAATGTTGCCAAATGTCATTTTCTGAATGCATGCTCAGTAACAATCTTGCCACCTACACGGCTAAAAGAGATCCAGTGATCTCAAAGAAGCCTTTATATACCTAACATGACAACCATATAGTGATTTTCCAATCACATCATGATATTCAGTGACATCCCCTTGTGTTAGGTAGTATTCATCTTATCCCTTTCTTGTATATTTATACTCCTGTATTTGCAGTTCCATCTGCATTTCTCCTTTTGCCCCTTTACACTATCAGTCATATTCCATGCTTAACCTGTACATAATAGAATACTTACCTTGTTATTTTCCTATACCTTGTATATCATTTCCACACATATGTTCCGTCCTCCTTTTATGTTGTCATCAGCTGCCCACTATGCTTTCATTGCATGTGTATTCTCTTCGCCATGCGTTACAGAGCGTATTGCATACAATGTGCACTTGTACATTTCACCTAAGCATCTCATGTACCTATCCTTGTAGCTTGCCATCCATTATAGCTGATCTAATACCACCTTGCCAACCACAAAGACTACTTCATGGCCTTTGCCTTCATCCCATATCATAAGCTTGCCTTATATACCTATCTGCTCATAACCCGCATGTTGCCATCCATTTCGGTGAACCCGTATATCATCAAATCTCGTTACATACTAGTATATTCCATGGCATATCTGAGTTTAGTCCTCTATATTCCAGCATATCATTACATATTGTACTTGCACATCACGTATGTAAATTTGCTCATCATATATATATTTCCGATTATAGGAACGTGTATATATTTACATATACATATACATATGCCCATTTCCTTGGGTATCTTGTATATCCATTCCTTGTACTAACCCACTTTTGCAGGAAAATCTGGAGGAGGCTGACTATTTTAATTTTGTATTTCTTTTATTCATTTTGCTTTATGTCAGAGATGTAATAATTCAAGTTTGGAATAATATTTACTTTTACTGCTTAGATTAGGCTGCATCTCATATAGTTTGATTTCAGCAATATCCTGATTTTATGATGCATATATCTCATTTTGCAAAAATACCATGGATGAACACGAATGACACGTGCACCAACTCTTAGAGAGTTGATGAACTCGGTGGAGTCCATATTTACGGCCCTAGTCGGAATATGGACGAGACCCAGATCCATCCTCTTTCTACCAGTCACACTGAGCCTACACTCTTAGGCTATCTTAAAATGCACATCATATTTCCAAAAATTTTCAAAAATCTCGTGAATTAATTAAAATAAACTTTGAACATATTCATGGCCACAGTCAGAATATGTGAAGGCTTTACTTTGGCTTAATACACAATTTTCCAACAAATTTTTCAGAAATCTTTTCAAAGTGCATTCATTCATTCAAATCATCTGCATCATCTGTTTTTCTCATGATTTCCTTAAGAAAATTTTATTCTCAAGAAATCAATTCCTCAAGAAACTCTGAGAATTTTCGAAAATCAGTTTTTCCCAAGTCAAGTTTTTCCACAATTTTCCATGGGAATTAGTTTCTCAAGTAACTTCTAAAATTTTCAAAGTCAGATTTTCCAAGTCAAGTTTTCCCGTGATTTTTCCTGGAAAATGTAACTTTCTTAAGATTTTCAAAAAGAAGTCTCTCACCTTTCTCAAAATCAAAATCGATTTCCAAGTGTTTCAAGGTTAAGATTCTCGGGATTTCAATTTCCCAAGTTTCAATTTTCTTTCTCCATAGTGGTTTTCCAATGAATTTCAATCATTTTTTTAAATAAAATTTTCAAAAGTTAGACTTTCTGGACAAGCATTTTTTCTTCAAATGTTTACCTTTTCCCGAGAATTACTTCTACTTTTCTCAGGATTTTCAAACTATTCATGATTTTCCCACATCTTTATGAACTTTCTTGAGATTTCAAAACTTCTTCGTCTGAGTTCCCTGAGAAATTGATTTCCATCTTTTTCCTGAGAAATGCTTTTCAACTCCAAATGTTTTCTAAACATACATCATATTTTTCCAACTTACATTTTCCACAAATCTCATCGCACATGCCTGATTTCTATGTGCATTTAGGTTAGAACACAATTTCGATAATTTTACTAAGTCAAGCACATTTTGGTCCTTGGTTCGATTACCCCTGTTAAAGGCGGCAGGAATGGTCGAACCTCGTACCGACAGGTCGAGCCCCATCCCATGGATTTTCCCGCAATTTTCAAAATGGAGGCGAGTATTTCAAAAACATTTTCCAAAATCCGGTCAAGTTTGAATCGCGAAAGCATCTCCCTCTCTCTTCCGCAAGGAAGGGAAGACGGGAAAAATTTTGCGACGATAACAAGTCCACAACACAAGGGAAGTAGTAGCTACAGTAAGTCAGCTGATTGGTTAGTCTTTAAGTTCTTCTGATTACTCCTTCGGGTGCGCGAAGGAAACCTCGCATTCTGTGAGACATGCACCCGGCGTCTGTTATTACAAGTCTAGTGTGGTAACCGGGGAAGCTACAGACCGAGTCAACCACATGCGAACAACACACGGCTAGGAGAAACACTCGCATAGGCAAGGATTGCAATCCATACTACTGCAGTAGTGAGGTCTTAAGAAGGCAACGTCGACCTCTATGACTCTAAGTGACTGGAGGCCAAAGGACGCTACAACTCCTGTAAAACACGTGTCGTAGTAACGACAGGTCACTCAGGGTTGTACCATCCACCCTCTCCCAAGGTGAACCATTTTGTGAATGGGAAGAAGCAGGTTTATCTTTCTTAAGGCTCATGTTCAATCATACCTCACAATGAGGAATCTGCCTCATGGTCCCCGCAGGGTACGCAAAATGAGGACTTGGCCTGCCCATCCACGTGCTCAGCCTCACATGGCCAATAGAGCACACTGCTCGTGAAAGCAGTCAAAACACCATATTATTTTGTTTTGGTTTAGGGTATATCACACAAGAGTCCACACAACACAAGGGCCACTGTCCGAAGACTCCAATTGAGCCAACGACAAATCATTCCAATATGCATACCCTGTGGTGTTCAATTTTCTCTCTTTTAATTACATAAGGTAAGTGCACCTAATGCGCTCACCAATGTCTCAGCGATGTACCTCCTCAAGGTACGTACTACTCACAACTGTGTCAATATGTGCCAATTGCAAAGTGTAAGAGTATCACAATTTCTATCTTTTGCACAAGTATAACCACAGAGGCATTACATGATATTAAACTGTACTATGTTACATACTTCAGTGTTAAGATTGCATTTATCAACATTTTCATACTTAAGGGTTTGAAATTGAATTTAACCAATCATCCTGTTTAATGGGAATAACATTGGTTTTCCCAAGGTGGATCGTTGCTCTTGCAGGGGAGATGCAAATGCGACCCAAAAGACCATTACACGTGGTTCAACACACTTAGGTCTTTGAAGCGAATCTTGGATATCCTGTCTTATGAGAACAACATTAGCTATTTCCACGGTATGGGGTGCCGCGCCTGCGGACTCGAAGCAAGGATATTTCAACTAAACTTGTAATTCCATGGAGTTTCCAGATATGTGGATTTGCAATGGTGTTTGTCTATATTCTTTAACTAGGCCATTACACGTAAATCAAGGCATAAGGATCTTCCTTATGCAACATGACACACTTACGTGTCGAAGGTGCTATTGAAGTAACCCATCTAATGGGGATTACATTGACATATATATTTAGAGATATATGTATATATATACAGACATATATATATATATATATATACACACATATACATATCGAATTCTCTAAAACCCGATGCATGAATACTTATGCCAAACCCTAATCAACTAATGAGAGGGTGCGGGATAAATCAAAGGTCAACCCGAACCCACCATGGTTTGGATCACGGCTGGTGCGGACTGGTTTGATAGTGTTAAGGGGTTATCTGCTGCAATTAATGGCGTAACGGGCTGCGAAGGTGCCAAAACGAAGGTCCACACACACTTGCTGCCAACAAGCTCTAGCTAAGAGTAGTCTGGTCCTACGAACCAGACGGCTGTGCCTACCATCCAGGTCTGGTCCAACTCATAGTTTGGACCTTACCTGTCAAGGTGTTCGGTTGGGGCTGGTCCCAGCCTCGACAAAGGCAACCGTGGCTAAGTCCTCGAGTTGAGCCCAAGGAGTTGGACTCAAAAAACCTAATCTATAACACCGGGCAACGATTAGCCAGCAATAGGTCTGAACTCCTTGGTTCAGACTCGGACCCGCAAGGGTCAGCTAGCGTGGCCCGGGTGCCCAGCACCATTCGGCTGGCACCCGACGCACCCTGAAACAAAACCATGGCTGGCACCAAGCGCCAGCCTGGTTTCTAACACATGCACAGGTCTGAACCATTTGGTTCGGACCTGAATGCAACCCACAATGGTCGAATGAAAAGGGTCTGGGTGCTTGGCACCACAGGGCTCCATCCGGCTCCCACGAAAGGGTAGGTAGGGCTGGCACCTTGTGCCACGCCAGACGGTCAACACATCAGATCTGGACCTCAGTTCAGACCTGAACCGAAGGGTCTAGTCGAAACACAGTCACAACAACGAAGAAAAACAAGGCTAGGGCCAATCCCTATGCGCATGCACCGACTACCCGAGTGGCGCCAACTCCATCTTGGAGCGAAAGGAGGGGTTGGGTCCACAGGACCAAACCGAGCCACTCTTGCCCGCGTGAACCAGAGCCCCAGGGCTCGGTTCACAGCAACTAAGAGTGTATGTTGGGCACGCCTAAAGCCGGCCCAGCTAGCTCCAGTTCGGGTTCTCAAAAGGGAAAACCGAAAATGAGAAAAAAAAAGAACATCATAGCTAAAAGAAACCCCAGAGGTTAACACCTCAACCATCATTAGCCTGACCTTCACACGTCTTTAAGAAAGTGGTCACATAGTGACCCACACCCAAGGCTAGGCTGCAACCCCAGTCCCATTGTGCTGGGAATGAGTTTAGCCGAAACCCTAAAGAAAGAATGCACAAAGAAAAGAAACGAGAAAAAGGAAATGCAAGGGGGCTATCGGGTTGGGTGTAATCTTGGCGAGCCCAGCTCGGTCCAGCACATCCCTATGATGAGGGTGCCATGAAATAAATCAGCAGACAAAGGAAAACAATGACATAGCAGCATTATCAGGGAAAATGAACAACTAATCATGTGTAGGAAAAGCAAATGAACAAGACCAAAAATGTCAATGTAGGAATCGAAAAAAAAGAAATCTATTTCAAGAACATGCAATACAAAAGCTTATGAAACAATGAGGATTCAATAATCAAAACTACATTTTTTTTTTACTAATCCGCCACTTGGGCTTGCATGCATCGATGCAAGGCGCCAATGGCTTCATGTAGATCTGTAAGTGTTCTCGTCGCGAAATTTTTCCCCCGTCTTCCCTTCCTTGCAGAAGAGAAAAAGGAAGAAACGCTTTCGCGCTTCAAACTTGACCGGATTTTAGAAAATGTTTTGAAATACTCACCTCCGTTTTGAAAATTGCGGGAAAATCCATGGGATGGGGCTCGACCTGTCGGTACGAGGTTCGACCGTTCCTGCCGCCTTTAACAGGGGTAATCGAACCAAGGACCAAAACTATGCTTGACTTAGTTAAATTATCAAAGTTATGTTCTATCCTAAATGCACAGAGAATTCAGGCATGTGCTATGAGATTTTGGAAAATGCAGCTTGGGAAAACACGATGTATGCTTGGAAAATATTTGGAGTTGAAAAGATTCTCTCAGTAAGAAGCTGAAAGTCAATTTCTCAGGAAACTCTGATGAAAAGACTTGAAATCTCGAGAAAGTTTATAAAGGGAAAATCATGAATGATTGGAAGTCCTGGGAAAATAGAAGTGATTCTTGAGAAAAGGGTGAACATTTGAAAAGGGAAACACTTCTTAGGAAAACTTGGACTTTGAGAATTTTCTTAGGAAAATGATGGAAATTCATTGGAAATCCCTTGTGGAAAAGGAAAATTGAAGCTTGGGAAATTGAAATCCTGAGAATCTTAATCTTGGAATATTTGGGAAATCGATTTTGACTTTGAAAAAGGTAAGACACTTCTCTTGAAAATCTTGGAAAAATGACTTTTTCCAGGGAAAACTGCGGAGAAACTTGTCTTTGGAAAACCGATTTTGAAAAATCCTTAGAATTTCTTGAGAAATCGATTTCTTGAGAAATCGATTTCTTGAGAATGAAGTTTTCTTGAGAAAATCTTGAGAAAATCAATGATTTCATGATGCAAATGACATGAGTGAATGAATGCACTTTGAAAAGATTTTCTAAGAGATTTGTTGGAAAAATATGCATTAAGTCAAGATAAATCCTTCACATATCCTGACTGTGGCCATGAATATGTTCAGAATTTAGTTGATTTGATGCACATGATTTTGAAAACTTTGGAAATATGATGTGCATTTTAAGATAGCCTAAGAGTGTAGGCTCAATGTGACTAGTAGAAAGATGATGGATCTGGGTCTCGTCCATATTCCGACTAGGGCCGTAAATATGGATCCCACCGAGTCCATCAACTCCCTAAGAGTTGGTGCACGTGCCATTCGTGAACATCCATAGTGCTTTTGAAATAAAATGCATGAATCATAGAAACAGGATATTGCATAAATTCAAACTATATGATATGCATCCTAGTCTAAGCAGGAAATTAAATCTCTTATTCCAAAATTTACATTATTACATCACTAAATAAAGGAAATAAAAGAAATTTGCAGACTTCAGCTCCTTCTTTGGAATGTCCCTGCCAAGCTTGAAATAAAGTTAGCTCAAATATGTGGGTTTTTCCAAGATTTTCCAATAATATTATGAAATTATTGGATTTAATTGGATATAAACCCTATTCTCATGCTTCCTTGATATTTGAAATGATGTAAATGCAGGAAATTCAGTAGAAAATAGTTTGAAATTCGGAATTGGGGTCAAAATGACCAAAATACCCCTAATTATAAAGTTATACCTTTAAAATCAGGGTTTTTTAAAGGAAAACTTGGTAAAATTGAGATTTTGAAATTCAAATTGAGTCAAATGATGATAAAATGCAGTAAGAGATATGATGACATGCTGCTAGACACATTAAGACTGTAAAATCAGAATTTG
Source organism: Nuphar pumila (assembly GCF_984573655.1). NCBI lineage: Eukaryota > Viridiplantae > Streptophyta > Magnoliopsida > Nymphaeales > Nymphaeaceae > Nuphar > Nuphar pumila. Next base: position 48,139,282 of record NC_143265.1, on the reverse strand, counting down.
ATATTTTGCAATTTATCAAAAATAACGATTTTCGCTTGTTTTTCGCTTGGATCCGGGTCCTGCGGGACCCTGTTTTGGTATTATGGATGATCCGAACCTCAAATGGATTCCAAATTGCACCAAATTCGGTATGAAGCATCTAAACACTTTGATAAACAACCTAGAATGATAAAAATCACGAAATGATATGATTTAAATGCTAAAATTCAAGGAAAGTCCTAAAAATGATGGATTTTGCCTATGGATCCGAACCAAATGCAATGCCTAATATGATAATGCAAGATTTACACCATGGAAACTTCTGATATTTTTCATACTGCTAAAAGACCCGAAATGGAACATTTTTGGTTTTTATAGCCTCGGGATTTAAGCCATGGGCAGTTCAATAACAGAGATTTAGTTCTGACAGAGGTAAAAATCACACTAATCTGATAAAAAATGCTAAAGAAATACAAAACCGCCATGGAAATTTATGTAATTAATCATAGTTATGAACGACACCTACATGAACAACTTTCATGTTTATGACTTCGGCATTTGATCAACGGAAACACATATAAAAAATATAACTATTTCTGCCTAAACTAACAGAACAGACAAATGTAGCAAAACAGGGGGCTGACAAGACAAATCCGAATCAGGGGTCAACACTGTTCTAAAAATTACAGGCTTTCAGATTCAAATATAGGACATCTCGGACACCACTTTCACTTTTTACAGTTTCGGATTTGGAGCAACACACAAAGAGAAACCATAGCCCTAAGTCGATCCAAGATCTCAGAGGCCCAAATTAGGCTCTGACACGTGTACCGACATCTCGGATTTTTGTCAAACATTAAAAAAAATCAGAAAAATCTGAGAAAATCATATTAAAAACTAGACATACTCCCGATTTCAGAACAGCTTTCGGATCTAAAATCGGATCTCCCATGAGGGATATCTCGATTTTACAAGTCGGCAAATGATTTTCAAAACGTATCCCGGGTAACAAAACCCGACTTGCCATTTTGAATGCTTACCGCAGTAAACAAATTCAAATGGCTCCGAATTTTTTGCAAACTTTTAAGGACACCTAGTGGCGCATTCCGTGATGTTTTTGGGATTTTTAATAAAAAACAAATGCATGAAATGACGTGTGGACTGACTGACAAAAATAGATACCTACTGAAAATAAGCAGAATTGAAATAAAGGCTAAATTAATCCTAATTAATTCATGAAATATGCTAAATGAATGAAATAAAATACAAATTAAACCTAGCTAACTATATGAATGTTAAAAATCATCAAAGAAGCATAACAAAACATTTTTATATATGTCGTTTTATGAGAATAGCTCAATCCATCCCTCGGATGAGCTCTTTCTTCAAACGACTCCCGATTCGAATTATGGAATCCAATCAATGGGAAAAGAAGTGCACCTTGCTTCGTTACGCAGCGTAGGAGCTCTTGAAAGGGGCAGCTATCACGAGCTTCCCTCGTCCTTCGCTCCAAGCTTCGGATGGTTCACAAAAATCGACCTCTGTTGGAATTGAATTCGCCACAGCACGAGCTCTACTCCACCTTCTTCAATGAGCCAAAGGGGGCACAATTTCCAAAGTTCAAAATCGGATTTTAGGAAGGCTAGGTCGGATTTTCCAAGTTCACAAGAGCTAAAAAAAAATGATCTCTCTAGGCTGGGCGTGAACCCTTGTTTTTATAAATTTTCTGAAATTTTTTTGAAATTCAAACAGGCTGGATCTCAGCCCTCCATGTGGCGCCATCTCAGGGGGTGTCATCTGAGGGGTTTGAAATTCGAATTTGTCTTCTGCAGAGAGCCCTCAGGTGGCGCCACCTCAAAAGGCTATTTTGATTTTTTGAGAAAAATAAAAAATGGAAATTTTGTGGGTGAGACACCTCAGCAGGGGGAATTTGGAATTTTTCAAAAGTTTGCTTGATTCTCTCTGCAGGGAACTCCCAGAAGGCGCCACCTCAGAGGGTGCTCTCTTGGAATTTGAAATTCAAACTCACCTTTTGTAGGGAGTCCTCAGGTGGCGCCACCTCATGGTGGGCTACCTTTATTAAAAATAGAATAAAAAATAAAAATGGAGCCAAGTGGATTCCTGGAATGGCGCCACCTCAAAAGGTGTTTGACACATGTCAGAAGGACAAAGCAATGGGCTCAGAGGGTGCCACCTCAGAGGAATTTGAATTCTACCTTTTCTGGAGAAAGGAGATCTGGACATGTGGCGGACAAGTGTCAGCTGTCTGGAGAGGCTTTCTCAAATGGCGCCACCTCAGGGGGAAGTTTGAAATTTAAATGGAGGTTGGCCTTGGAGGAATGGAGGGTGGACATGTGGCGCCACCTCAGGGTGGCTCCTACAATGCCATGTGGCAAGAGGGAGGAAAAGGAGGGAAAGGGACATGTGGCGCCATCTCAGGCCATCTGGAAAAATCAGAGCTCAGGATTTTTGCCACCTAGTGCCTTGTTTGAATTTTGAATGGTTTGCTTTTTCTGAAGAAAGCCAGAAGTGACATGTGTCTCCTACTTTTCTGAAAGAAGTAGGGAGAAGACATGTGTCATCTACTTTTTCTGAAAGAAGCAGAGAATGACACGTGGCAGAGGGGAGAGAAGGTGGGCCAAGCCATGTGGCGCCATCTCAGACAGGATGAAAAAGGTAGGAGTTCAGGATTTGCGCCACCTATGAGGAGATTTGAAACTTTGAATTCTAGTTTTTCTGAAGAGAGCAGGAAATGACACATGGCACTTGCTTTTTCTGAGGAAATGAGAGTTTGCCATGTGTCCTCTGCAGGAGACACTCCAGATGGCGCCACCTCAGAGGAGACAAGCCTACCTTTTTTGTAGGAATTTAGGAGTGACACATGTCTCCTACTTTTCTGAAAAAAATAGGGAGAGGACATGTGTCAGGCTACTTTTCTAGAAGGAAGGAGGGGTTGACACGTGTCCCCTGCAGGAGACACACTTCAAGTGGCGCCACCTCAGGGGAGACAAGCTCCACTTTTCTAGACAGGACAACCTATGACACTTGGCATTTCCTGGTAATCTTGGAATGACATATGGCGCAGGATGGATAGGGTGACATATGGCAGGTAATTGGGATGACATGTGGCGGCTTCTGAAGGTAGCCCCACACTGACACGTGGCAGAAGAGGGAAGGTGACATGTGGCACCAACTCTAGGTGAACCCTATGCTGACACATGGCATGTAAATGGGAGGAGAGAGAAAGGACAAGTGGCACCAATCCAAGGGACAAGGCTCCTATATTTTTGGGTTTTTCGAAATTCAAATTTTCAAAAGGAAAGCTTGTGTGACACCACCTCAGTGTGGGTCCCACATTGCTTCTTTATTGAAATAAAGACAGTAAAACCTCTTTTTTTGGAATTTTCATAAAATCTGGACTAATGGGCAAAACAGGAATTTTGGAAAGAGTTGGCCCTTGTAGGGCGATTTTGTAAAAGAAAGATATTTGAAATTGTCAAAAAGGGCCAAATCTGAGGTGAAGTGACTGAAATCCATATTAAAAACTATCCAGATGGTTTTCCTGAGAAAATATTTTGAAATTCAGAGTCCTGGGGGTAAAATGGAAAAATTGATGATTTTGAAGACCCAGAGTTTTGAAATCGACTTTGAAAAGAGTTGAAATTCTAATCTGGATTGAAAATTTTGAAATCAAGAGTTCTGGACCTCGAAATGACATGCTTTGCAATGCAGTGATTTGAAATGCTCGTGCAATGATATGCAATGTCATGTCTTATGCAATGTAACCTTGAACCAAGACTCTGGAGATGTCTGTCTCCTGTCAGGAGTAAAATCTTGAACATCTGAGATAAAAATAGAGAAAATTTGAGAGTTGCAGATGAAATTTAGACTTTTGCAAGGTCCGGGCTCAAAAAATGACCATTTTGCCCTCCAGCGATTTCAGAGGCTTGATGATGATGCTTGGTGAAGATGTCGGGGAGGTGAGTGAAAATTTGGGGTGTTTACAGATGCCCCTCTTTGCTACTAAGCCGGCTCATGGCCGAGCTTAGTGGCAAAGAAAACACACCAAATTTTGGGCTATATATAAAAAAATGCCCCAGTTAGAAGGATCTGACTGGGTGTGAAGAAATTAGCCCGAGGAAGATGGTAGATGTGGAACGAAGAATGAAGAGGAAAGATTTGCTCTATGAGAGCGAAGTTCAGGTTTATGCCCTTGACCTGGATGGGACAAAAATACCTCGCCTGGAACGAAGCTCAGGTTTGAACCCTTGACCTGATTGGGGAATGAAATATCTCATTGGAATGAGATTCAGGATTGTACCCTTACCTGATTGGGCGGAAAATGAAATACCTCTTCAAAGGAGGCTCAGGTTTGTACCCTTATCCTGATCGGGCGAAAAATGAAATACCTCTTTGATTAAGGCTCAGGTTTGTACCCTTAACCTGATCGGGCGGAAAATGAAATACCTCTTTGATTGAGGCTCAGGTTTGTACCCTTATCCTGATCGGGCGGAAAATGAAGTACCTCTTTGAATGAGGCTCAGGTTTATACCCTTATCCTGATCGGGCGGAAAATGAAATACCTCTTTGATTGAGGCTCAGGTTTGTACCCTTATCCTGATCGGGCAGAAAATGGATGGAATCCTCGAAGGAAGAGACCATGATGGAACCTTCGGATCTTGCACAATAAATCCGATAGGTTTTTTCGCAAAAGGAAGGAGAATGGGGTCCCTAAAGCTTGAAAAGGGATTGATTTTGGGCGTCTCATTGCTGAGACTAAAATCAGCTTTTGAAATTGCCTTTTGCTGGAATTGGTGGCTTAACCTCAAGCCGAAATGGGACTGTCTATGGTGGGACAGTGGGGACACAGGGAAGTGTGCAATCTGAGAGTTCATGCTCTCAAAGAAGGGAAGGAATCAAGTCCTTAGGAGGGATTTAAAATTGGTGTCAGGATGCATCGAAAGTGGACATCAAGCTCTCACTTCGCGTCAAGATAGCTAGAAAATATTGTCAAAATGTTGAAAATTTTGCTGTTGATTCAAAATATTTGAAAATGTTGCACATTTTTACAAAGATATTCCTTCTTTTCTACCTAAAGCATTACCTCCAAACAAGGTTCACTTCGTAGAATCGAAATTGGAAACCCAAATTGTTTGCAATTGACCTTCTTCAAGGAAGCTATCAATTTCCTTGATATGAACAAGAAAGAGAATTTGATATTATGAAAGCAGTTGATGAAAGAATATTGATAATAGAATTTCACAAGATTAAAAAGGATTCTTGATAAATCTGGCAGCTTGATATCCTGAGGGCTTCTCTCTTGATAATCTTTCTGCACTCTTTTGGCTCTCTGGGTTTTTGCTACATTCTCCTTTATTTTGGAGATGTTCTGACTCTTTCTCTCTTTCTTTTTCCTCTCTTTCTCTCTTTTGGGAAGGGTACGTCACAAACTCCTTCAACTTGGAGATGTTTTGATCCTTCTTGGCTGATGGGTTTGGAGATCTTTGGATGACAACTGAAATTAAATATCTTTTAGGGATTGTCGAGGGGTTCATCGCATCTGCCTTCATCTTGACAGTGCTTTGGACCTTCCCTGGAAGGATCTGTCACAAACTCCGTCATCTTGGAGATGTTTCGAATCTTCTTTGGCCCCGGGGGTCTACTCGCCTAATTTGCCTTCATCTTGACGACAGGTGAGAGATCCCTTTTGCGGATATTTAATTGCAGCTTAGGTGATTCTGAGGAGACAGGGTTTGGGTGAATTCTCTCTTTTCTAGCACTCAGGATATTTCCACTGTCTCGTCCTTACAAGAATAGCCTTTAACGATGCGCCATTGACTGCGATCAATATCGATCATCTACGGCTTTTCAATAACCTTGAATCTTCTTTTCTGGCCATATCGAGGATTTATCCTTCATCCTTTTGGTTGGCCAATAGAAAGAATTTAAATTTTGAATCCCTTTTCGCAAAAGCTTCGCTCTTTTGGAAGTAATGCTGAAGGTAAACTGATTAGTGCAATAAAGATCCTGAAATCAACAAATAATTTGACAAATTGACAAAATTTTCTTGAAATCCTTGGTGAAAATGAGTATTTGAAATCCGGCTCAACACATCCGTGACGAAAATTCTCCTCTCTTTTTCCCCAAAAAGAGAGACTTAGGCTTAGCCCTTACCTGAATGGGAAATGGGAAATACTCCTCTCTTCCCTAAAGAGGAGGTGTTTGCAAAACGAACTTTCGAAGAGAAATTGGGCTTTCGTCAAAGCTCCCTAATATTAGGCTTCTCTTATGGAAAGGGGGACGATAATAGTGAGGTCTGAAAATTGGGCCATGAAAGGAACGAGTCCATCACACTCTCCCTGCAAAGAGGGTCTTTCATGACGAAAAATGGCCTAGTATGAAATTGGGGGGTCACAAGAAAAGCGAGTCTCCGTCGAGCCTCTCCCTTAAAAAGGGTTTCTTGTGTGAAATTGAAAATTGTTTTGCAAACGGTTCACAAAGACGCGAGTCCCTTCAAACTCTCCCTGAAAAGGGGCTAAGTGAACGAGTTGGATAGCATGCGAAAAGAACGAGCTCCCTCGTGCTCTCCCTAGAAAGGGTCTCTCGCAAGAGAAAATGATTTGAAATTGGATATTGAGATTGATTGACCCAAAGGTCGAAATTGGAAATTGGAAAATTGGTTGTTGAGAATTGAATGACCCAAAGGTCGAAATTGGATGACCTGACGGTCGAAATTGAGAATTGATTTGACCAAAAGGTCAAAATTGAGAATTGGTTGACCAAAAGGTCGAAATTGTGTGACCCGAAGGTCAAAATTGAGAATTGGTTGAACGAAAGGTCGAAATTGTGTGACCCGAAGGTCGAAATTGAGAATTGATTTGACCAGAAGTCGAAATTTGGAAATTGATTGACCCGAAGGTCGAAAATTGGAAATTGGTTGACCCGCAGGTCGAGAATTGGGAATTGGTAATTGAAATTGAGAATTGGAAATTGGTAATTGAAATTGAGAATTGGAAATCGGGTGATTGAAATTGAGAATTGGAAATCGGGTGACCCAGAGGTCGAAATTTAGAGAATTACCTGATTTGAGGATTTAAATTGAAATTTGGAGGGCAAAATATCAAATTTGAGCAATTGATAGACCCTGAGGTTAAAATGACTTGGATCATCAAAGGAGAATGATGAGCTCGAGTCAGGGCTCGAATAAGATACAGAGATCATGAGTCGGAACCCGGATCAACAGAAGAAAATGGAAGGCTCGAATCAGAGCTCAAATAAGATAATGAGATCACGAGTCGGAACCTGGATCAAAAGAAAATGAAGGACTCGAATTAGAGCTTGGATAAGATAAAGAGATCTCGAGTCGGAACCCGGATCAACAAAAGAAAATGAAGAACTCGATTCAGGGTTCGAGTAAGGTAATGAGATCACGAGTCAGAACCCGGATCAACAAAAGAGAATGATAAGCTCGAAGAGATCTCGAGTCGGAACCCGGATCAACAAAGGAAAATGATTTGTTCGAGTCAAGGCTCGAATAAAGTATAGAGATCACGAGTCGGAACCCGGATCAACAAAGGCAAATAAAGAAATCGAGTCAAGGCTCGAATAAAGTAGAGAGATCACGAGTCGAAACCCGGATCAACAAAGGCAAATAAAGAAATCGAGTCAAGGCTCGAATAAAGTAGAGAGATCACGAGTCGGAACCCGGATCAACAAAGGCAAATAAAGAAATCGAGTCAAGGCTCGAATAAAGTAGAGAGATCACGAGTCGGAACCCGGATCAACAAATGAAAATGATTTGAATAAAAACCCGAGTCGAAACTCGGTTTTCCAAAAAATCGAAAATGTGCCAGCTTGAATGCTGGATTTTGAAATAAAACTAGTTCGAGCGCTGGGTTTTGGTTCAGTATTGGCGATGATCTTTGGATCATTAGGAATTGTGATGGGACAGTTTGTTGAGATCCCCAATACCGACCGGATTGTTATTAATGCAATTGAATGCAAATGAATATGAGTTGATGCATATGAATGCACATGTGCATGAAATAAGGAATTTGTTTATCCTGCCTGCATATAGAACAAAATTTTAAAATGCCCCAGTGTAACTAGGAAAGAAAGTTGGATCATTGTTTGAAAGAAACAGGAAGGATTACAAGAGGAGAATAAATGTTTCAAGTATAAAACTTTTTCAAGTGTCGAGCATTGATAGGATCTGGCAATTCTATCCCATCGGCATTGATGAGCCGATATGAGTTGCAGGGTAATGCTTCTTTGACAACATAGGGACCTTCCCAATTTGGCGACCATTTGCCGCCGGGACGATGCTTGAGATAAGCTGTGGATCGAAGTACTAAATCATTGACTTTGAATCTTCTTTCGATGATAGATTTTGCATATTGCCTGGTTACTCTCTGGCGATAGGATTGAGCATGCTCTGCTGCTTTTAGCCTTCTCTCGTCGAGTAAGTCTAGCTGCACTAGTCGCTGCTGCTGGTATTGATCAAGAGGTAATTGCAGAAGTGAAGCAAATTTCAAAGCGGGCTTTTGAACATGTAGCGGCAATACTACTTCTGTTCCATAGACGAGTTCTGATGGAGTAGCATTCGTTGGTGTACGAATGGTGGTCCGATAGGCCCATAGTGCATCGTGGATCTTCTCATGCCAATCACGACCTGTTTCCACAGTTCGCTCCAAAATACGAATTAAAATCTTGTTGGTGGCCTCTGCCTGACCATTCTCTTGAGGATAATATGGAGCGGAAAAATGGTGATAGATCTTGAATTTTGAGCAGAATGTCTTCATCTTTTCATTCTTGAAATGACTGCCGTTGTCTGACACAATGTCATGTGGGATGCCGAAACGGCAAAGGATGTTCTTGTGAATAAAAGAGACCACGTGTCGGCCTTCTACTGTGCGGAGACTGATGGCTTCTACCCACTTAGTGAAATATTCTGTTGCGACAAGGAAGTATTTGTGTCCATTTGAAGCTGAAGGAGTGATGGGACCTACGACATCGAAGGCCCACATGGAGAACGGCCATGGAGAAACAACGGATTGTAAATATGTTCCTGGAGCATGGATGGAAGGTGCATGTATCTGACATTGTACACATTTCTTCACATAATGATAACAGTCTTGTTGCATAGTCTTCCAATAGTACCCTGCTCTTATGATTTGCTTGACAAGGGTTTGGTAGCCGACGTGGCCGCCACAAATGCCTTCATGTGCTTCTCGCACGACTTCTTTGGCTTCGTCTTCATCTAAACATCTGGAATACTCTGAACTGAATCCACGACGATAGAGGACATTTGCCAGAATGAAGTATCGAGTAGACATACGCTGGATTGCTCGTTGCTCTTTCTTTGAGAGTTCTGGAGGAAATTCGCCAGTTTCTATGAAAGTTTTGATGTTGTAATACCAATGCTTCTTCCTTTGCTTAGCCTGGTTTACCTGTTCTGCTGGAATGAAGGCAGGTTGGTCAAGTCTGCCAATTTCAAAAGAGCGACAAGATTCTCCATTCTTGAACGCCATAATGGAGCCTAAACTGGCTAGGCTATCGGCCACTTGATTAAAATCTCTCTTGATATGGAAGAGCTGGAATTCTTCAAACTTGCTGATAAGAGCTGAAACAATTTTCTGATAGGGAAATAGCTTCTGATCTTTGACCTGCCATTCAGCTCGAACTTGATTGACAACAAGTAATGAGTCACCGTAGGCATGTACTCTCTTGACATTGAAGTCTAGTAGAATTTTTAGACCTTGAATCAGGGCTTCGTATTCAGCCATGTTGTGAGTGCATTGAAAGTCTAGCTTGAGAGAAAATGGAATCATTTCCTTTTCTGGAGTGATTAATAAAATTCCGATGCCTATTCCGGCCATGTTCTTAGAACCATCGAAAAATAAATTCCAGACTGGGAATTGCTGGGTATTGCAAATTTGCTCATCAGGGAAGTCATCTTCGGCTTTCACTTCTTCGGTCAGAGGAAAATCCGCCAATTGATCTGCAATTGCTTGGCCTTTGATTGATTGTTGCGAGACGTATTCTAAGTCATACTGCATCAGTAAGACTTGCCATTTGGCGACTCGTCAACTTAGGAAAGGTTGTTCTAAGATATACTTGAGAGGATTGAGTTTGGACAAAATTTTGACCTCTGATGCCAACAGGTAGTGTCTTAGCTTCTGACACATCCATACCAGAGCTAGGCAGGTCTTCTCTATTTGAGAGTATCTCTTTTCATAATCTATGAAAGTCTTGCTCACGTAATAAATGGCGTGTTCTATCAGGCTGCCTTCTTTGTATTGCGCCAAGAATCCGCCGCATGCGACTTGATTAACTGAGATGTATAGCAAAAGAGGTTTTCCCAATTCTGGTGGCTTTAGGATGGGAGGATTAAGAAGATACTTCTTGATTCGATCGAACGATTGCTGGCACTCTGGTCCCCATTCGAACTTAACTCCTTTTCTGAGTAAGTGGTTGAAGGGCTCACATCTCATCGCCAAATTGGAAATGAATCGCCGGATTGACTGCATACGTCCTTGAAGGCTACGCAGTTCTTTGAGATTCTTCGGGGGTGGCATATCAATAATAGCCTTTGCTTTGGCTGGGTCAACTTTAATTCCCTTTTTGCTGACCAGAAAACCCAACAGTTTTCCTGATTCGACTCCAAAGACACACTTTTGCGGGTTAAGCCTTAACTTGTAAAGAATAAGTCTTTTAAAGACTTGATCAAGTGCTTCGAGGTGATCTTCTTCCTCTTTAGATTTCACGAGAATATCATCAACATACGCATCCATGATTTTGCGCATCTGATCGTGAAAGATGACAGCCATTGCCCGTTGATACGTTGCTCCAGCATTCTTGAGCCCAAAAGGCATAACTGTATAGCAGAAAGTGCCCCAAGGCGTAGTGAAGGAAGTTTTTGATTGGTCGCGGGTGGCCAACTTAATCTGATTGTAGCCGGAATATCCGTCCATGAAAGAGAACATGGCATGTCCTGCCGTGCTATCGACTAGAAGATCGATGCTTGGAAGTGGATAGTCATCCTTCGGAGTTGCCTTATTGAGGTCTCTGAAGTCTATGCAGATCCTTACTTTGCCACTTTTCTTTGGGACGACGACGATATTGGCTAACCAATCTGGGTAGTCAATAGCTCGAATAAATCCTGCTTTGAGCAGATCTTCAAGTCCTTCCTTGACTTGCTGTTCTATTCTGGGATCCATTTTTCTCAGCTTCTGCTTGACTGGCTTAGCATCCGGCTTTAGGACAAGACGGTGTTCGACTAATTTGGGGTCTAAGCCCGGCATGTCTTCATATGTCCATGCGAACACTTCTTCATGCCGCTTGAGAAAATCTGTAAGTCTTTTCTTTTCTTCCGGATTCAGACTGGTTCCGATCTGAAGAATTTTTGGATCTTCCTCTGAACCGATATTGACACCTTCAGTTGGATCTTGTACTAGAGGAGATGGTTCGTCCTGCTTCTGAATTGCGGCGAACTCCGGTAATTCTTGAAGAGACTGATCATATTCTGCACAATCATCAGACTGCTTTGCACTCTTGTCATTTCCGGTGCTTGCTTTGATTCTGTGAATTGCTGTCGACTTTTGAGAGGCCTTGGGATTGAGAACGAGCTTCTTGATTGTCCGAGAGGTCATTCTGAAATTTTGGAGAAGAAATTTTGGTTCAGACAAATTGGCCTATAGTAAGACAAGCAATCATTTGAAGAGAACCATACATAAAATGGCATTGAATTATAAAATGATGAGACAGACAAAAAGGGAGTAGATGGCATCCGGATAGACAAAGAAACTTGGAATTTTATTGATTGAATTGATCAATGACATTGGTAAAATGAGACATTTATTTGGAAAAGAATAGAAAGGAAATAACAAATGGTCTTCATTGTGCCCCTTTGACAAAAACAGTCTTCCTTGCTGAGCTTCCTCCGGAGAACCCCAGTCCTGCTCTGTGGGGATGATGTTTCTGGATCATTGGCTCGATGCGGCCATCTTCATTCTTGCCGAGTCCCTTGAAGGGTTGATAGCCATGCTTCAGGAGTAAATCAAATCCCTTTCTTGACTTCATGAATTGAGGAAACAAGGGATGATCCTTAATGGTGCTGTAGTCGATTCGACCTCCAACCTTGAAAAATTGAGGACCTTTCCATCGTGTCGTGGCTACTGTGTGCAGAGATGGCTCTGATGGTGCCTGAAGTATTTCTCGATTCTCCCCGAGATTGATCTCTTCACTTTCCCTGATGCTGGGAATATCTGCATTGAATGATGGCCGAGGAATCATGGGCTGCGGGAGCCTTTCTTCTGGGTCTTCTCCCAGTATTGTGGTAATCATTCCACCTTTTGACCACTTTACACATTGATGGAGGGTAGAAGGCACTGCATTAGCATTGTGAATCCACGTCCTACCGAGCAGCAAGTTGTAGGTTGGTGGTACATTAACCACATGGAAAAGGACGGAGTGCACCGAATAGTCGATAAACACTTCCAGAAATATCTTGCCCTTGGCCGTTTGACCATGATTGTCAAACCCATAGATAGTGATGGGATCTGGAATGTATTCTTCATCCTTGATCCCTAATGCCTTTGCGGTCATTTCGGGACATATGTTGAGGCTACTGCCTCCATCGACCAGCACATGGGGAACCGTCATTCCTCTGACTCGAACGACAATATACAAGGCATTATTATGAAAGGAATGAGGCTTTGGAAGGTCCTCATCCGAAAAAGTGATTGGTGCATTGGTCATGGCGGAGTTCACAATCTGTGCCATGTCTTCAGGAGTAGTGCTGGGCTTAACTTTGATTTTCCTGAGCAGATCATCCAGTACTTGTCGGTGCTTGTTAGAATTCTTGGCCAAGTCAAGGATGGAGACATTGGATAAAGCAGTCAGAGGCTTCTGACTTGAATTCTTCATCCTGGGTCTAACGATTTGTTTGAAGAAGTCAGAAGTTCCTTTTGATTTGGGAACTGACTTCACAGGTGCTTCCGCAACTTTCATTTTACCGAATGCTGAAATTAAGTCCATCTTCTTAGAATCTGGAGCTGCTTGTCGTAGCACCGTTACCTGATGCTGAACTTGAAGATCTTGCGCAGAACATGGCTTGATATGTTCATGCGGTAGAAAGGGTTGTGCAGACACTACTGCTGTGGTGTGCGAAGGGAAGGGGTGGTTGAGAATGTTCATTTTCTCTTCTTCTTCTCCTTCTACCAATAGATTCTTTTCAATGAGATCTTGTACGATATTTTTGAGAACAAAGCAGTTCTCGGTGTTGTGTTCCACTATCCTGTGGAACTTGCAGAACTGATCTTTCCATTTCCCCATGGGCACAGGGGGATCGGCCAATCTGGGCAATTTGACCATCTCTTTTGATAGCATGTACTCGAGCACGTCCTCGAGTGATTGGTCAAGGGGAGTAAACTTTCTGTCGTAACTCCATCCTTCATGTTTGGTCTTCTCACGCAGTTTTGGCCCTTGATCCTGCTGAGGAGGCTTGCTGAACTGAGGAGCAGGCTTTGCTTTCTGGTCCTTGTTGTTCGGATTGCCGGTGCCGTAGCAGTAATCTTTCTTCTACCCTTTGTGCTGATTTCGGCCTTTGCTGTTGTTGTTGGCAGAATAAGTGAAGTGAGCTTTCTTCTTCTGCTCACCATGGAAGTTGTTCTTGGAAAAGATGAAGCCTTCATAGACTCCATTTTCCACACTCAGCTCGAGCCATTCGGCTCGTTCAGTCAGCTCAATGAAGGTCCTGAATGGCGCTGTGGAGATTAATCCTCTTAACGGCTACGAGGAATTGTTGAGGATTAAGGACAATGCATGCCTTTCCGAGATAGAATCTCTCATCTTATTACAGGCTGATCTCCACCTGTGAATGAAGTCCCGTGCTTTTTCATTCTCGTTCTGTCTGAAATTGCAGAGATGACTTAATGTAGGCAGCGCTTCTGTGTTGAACAAGAAGCGTTCAATGAATAGATTTACAACTTTGTCGAACTCCTTGAGCTCGATGGGGTTGATATGCTCAGCATACCACTTGGCTGCAACTCCTTCCAAGCTGCGGGGGAAGCATAGAAACAATGCTCGGTTATCCTTTTTGAACCTCGAGCATTCTGCGAAGAAGGTGGCGAGATGAGCTTTTGGGTCGCCAGAACCATCGAATTTGATGAATTTTCGGGGGAGATTTTCCAGATCATCATCCCCTTCTAAGCCGTCATAGAAGTCCTCACTGGTGAAGACTTTCTTGCCCTTGTCGCGGGCTTGCAGATCTTTGACAACTCGGGCCATTTCTTTAAATTGCGCTTGCAAAGGCTCTTCTTTATCTCTGCTTTTTGACCTGCGGCTCTTACTTTGGCCACGCTTCTGAAATGCCGGAGGCACCTCATATTCTTCATCTGTATCTTCAGTGGAATCTGATTCATCTGAAATCTCTTCTGGCTGGATCTGCTTCTTGGGAGCCTTCTTACCCCTGTGACCATGGAACTTTTCTCTGAATGGGTTCCTTTCTGAGCTGGTCCCGGGCTGCTCATTCATCATTTTGTTCATCATTTTTCTGAACATGGCATACATTTGAGGGTCTATGTCATCGTCTTCTTGCTGCTGCTCTCGACTCTTCTCAGATCGAGGGGAACTCATCTCTTCTTCCGAGGCTGACGAGTACTGGGATGCTGTGGTTCTTTTGTCTGATCTTGTCTCAACCATCAAATGATATGGATGCTCTCTGCAGGGCAAAGACCTGATTAGATTATGAGGGAATTAGCTTTTCGAAGAAATATTTGCTGAAAATATGGTAGACAATTTGGAAAAGATGTCCCATTACTAGGGACTGAGTCGTCGTGGGAATCACGACAATTGTGTTGTCATTTCTTCTGCAAAAGAAATAAACAACGAAAATGTGTCTTGTTACCTAGGCGAGGTCGTCAAACCACAATGGAAGGAAATAGAATTTTATTAAAATGAGAAGAATAAGATTTTATTGATCTTGACAAAGAGGTGGGGGACAAACAATTTGCCACCATTCACGATAGTCAGCAGACACTCTAGGACGTGGAAAGATTTTGAGAGAGACAAAGGAATCCCAGCCGTAGCGGGCAGAATGATATGCCTCGGACCATTGTGCGGAAGTGAGATCAAACTCTGCCATAACTCCTGATAACAGTCGGGCTTCGACATACTGCTGCCTCTGGGAGAACTGTCGAACACATCTCTCTGGTTGGTAGTAAGTGCAGAAGAATGGTCCCAGCAACTTGAACCGCTTGCCATAAGCGTACGTATATCTGGGAGGAGATATTTGCCGATCAAAATAGTCCCAAACAACGTCATCCTCTTGAATGTTGTTGATCATAGACCGGTACTGCGCCACTGGAAGGAGTTCTTGACCATTGTATCTGAAAGAGCTTGCTCGGGCTGGAACGTGCTGGAAAAACCAGGACTGAAGTGCGTAGATGCATCCTTCAACTAAAATGGACTCTCCGAGTGAGAATCGAGTCAGACCTCGATAAAGGAAGGCGAGCGCTGCCATGGCTATGGAGAGGCGATTGGTTTGCCGACTTCCCCATCTTCTCATAAGTTGGATTATCCTGATGTCCATGTAGTTCTGTCCATCTGGGAAAAGGGACAGTCCTACAGTGTATAGAACCATTGCATTCTGAATCTTTTCTTTGGCTGTTCTTGATAGCGAGCTGACTTCGACGAAGGTCCCGTACTGGCGGTACAACTCAAGTAGGTCAACATATTCATCTCCTTCTAACTGGATCAGGGGCCAAGATCGGCGGCCTGTCATACGAGCTAAGGAGTCTCGGGGGTCCAAACCCTTGACATTGATAAGGAATTGATGCTCTAAGGGGTCTCCTGGTTGACCGGCTGGTTCTGGCAACCCCATGATTTCTGAAAATTCATCCATTAAAACAGTCATCTCTCCCCACGGGAATCAGAAGGTACATGTTCGAGGATTCCATCGCTCCGCCATTGCATGGATCAGGTTGCCATTGATGGTCTGCTTTCCGACTGCTGATGCCAGCTCTAATCCGCACTCGCTCAAATGGTCCGGGAACATTCGGAAAAAGCTCTTTAGCCAGGAATAATACCACCGGGGAATGAAAGTTCCGGTGCTAAGGGCTCGATGTTCAGGACGACCTTGTCGCACCTCGAAGGAGATGTGACCTTCAGGAAAGATAGGATCGACTTGACGGGATGCCATCGAACTGAAAACAGAGAAAGACTCAGAATGAGACTTAGGAAAATGTGAGAAATTTTGAAAAAATTTTGCAGGCAGGATAAAAATGCAGCTAGAAATTCGAGATCCAGTAGAAAGATAGAATGTAAAATCGCCTGGAGTTTTGGAAGAAATTGGATATTTGAGAAAATTATCCAGGGTTTGAGAAAAAGATCTTGTGGGAAAATAAAGATGTTTTGAAAAAGGCCTAAGAAGTTGGAAAACATTGGGAAATATAAGAAATTAAGGAAATCATACAATCACATCCTGCACAAACATTCATGCACATTCAGCACTCCCTAAAAGGCTGACTCTAGATGCATCAATTTGAAAACAGCTGTAGGACCCTAATCCTAACTCTAGGTTCAGATCATCTTTGTCCAATCCAGTTATGCTGATATACCCGAATCGAAATCCGAGGTACGTGGCATAGAATTTCAACTCCGGTTCTAAGGTAAGGTTTTCCAACATCCTTGAGTGCCTACCGATATACTTCGGACTGTGGCCCGCGGTACGTGGTAGGGGGGTGTTAACCCAAATAGTTGGCCCAGTTGTGAGGCTCTGTCCCGAACTATGGTTCTGGAAGAGAGCCCAGCAACGTGAAGACCGGGTAATGATAGGTAATTGAGGTTTTGAAAAAATGATCACATGCAAGAAATAGAAGGCTCTAAGTCCTAGAGAGATAGATTTTGAAAATCTTTGAAGAAGCATACAGTGTTTGCATTCAGATCCTAAATTGAGGAGAGTTGTGTTTAGACCTAAGTTTATGGGAGCATGAAAATATCTCCTCAATATGGTCCTACCAAACCATGCCTAAGCTATATGCATTCAATGTCAGCTGGGTCAGAATCTAGGCTCCTAGGCTCACATGATATTGAAAGTAAAAGAGCTGACATTTTATGAACATAATTTTGATAATTGAACTAAGTCAAGCATAATTTAGGTCAGACAAGGACAGGTCCCATCACGGTCGCCAAACCTATTCTCGTCGCGAAATTTTTCCCCCGTCTTCCCTTCCTTGCAGAAGAGAAAAAGGAAGAAACGCTTTCGCGCTTCAAACTTGACCGGATTTTGGAAAATGTTTTGAAATACTCGCCTCCGTTTTGAAAATTGCGGGAAAATCCATGGGATGGAGCTCGACCTGTCGGTACGAGGTTCGACCGTTCCTGCCGCCTTTAACAGGGGTAATCGAACCAAGGACCAAAACTATGCTTGACTTAGTTAAATTATCAAAGTTATGTTCTATCCTAAATGCACAGAGAATTCAGGCATGTGCTATGAGATTTTGGAAAATGCAGCTTGGGAAAACATGATGTATGCTTGGAAAATATTTGGAGTTGAAAAGATTCTCTCAGGAAGAAGCTGAAAGTCAATTTCTCAGGAAACTCTGATGAAAAGACTTGAAATCTCGAGAAAGTTTATAAAGGGAAAATCATGAATGATTGGAAGTCCTGGGAAAATAGAAGTGATTCTTGAGAAAAGGGTGAACATTTGAAAAGGGAAACACTTCTTAGGAAAACTTGGACTTTGAGAATTTTCTTAGGAAAATGATGGAAATTCATTGGAAATCCCTTGTGGAAAAGGAAAATTGAAGCTTGGGAAATTGAAATCCTGAGAATCTTAATCTTGGAATATTTGGGAAATCGATTTTGACTTTGAAAAAGGTAAGACACTTCTCTTGAAAATCTTGGAAAAATGACTTTTTCCAGGGAAAACTGCGGAGAAACTTGTCTTTGGAAAACCGATTTTGAAAAATCCTTAGAATTTCTTGAGAAATCGATTTCTTGAGAATGAAGTTTTCTTGAGAAAATCTTGAGAGAATCAATGATTTCATGATGCAAATGACATGAGTGAATGAATGCACTTTGAAAAGATTTTCTAAGAGATTTGTTGGAAAAATATGCATTAAGTCAAGATAAATCCTTCACATATCCTGACTGTGGCCATGAATATGTTCAGAATTTAGTTGATTTGATGCACATGATTTTGAAAACTTTGGAAATATGATGTGCATTTTAAGATAGCCTAAGAGTGTAGGCTCAATGTGACTAGTAGAAAGATGATGGATCTGGGTCTCGTCCATATTCCGACTAGGGCCGTAAATATGGATCCCACCGAGTCCATCAACTCCCTAAGAGTTGGTGCACGTGCCATTCGTGAACATCCATAGTGCTTTTGAAATAAAATGCATGAATCATAGAAACAGGATATTGCATAAATTCAAACTATATGATATGCATCCTAGTCTAAGCAGGAAATTAAATCTCTTATTCCAAAATTTACATTATTACATCACTAAATAAAGGAAATAAAAGAAATTTTCAGACTTCAGCTCCTTCTTTGGAATGTCCCTGCCAAGCTTGAAATAAAGTTAGCTCAAATATGTGGGTTTTTCCAAGATTTTCCAATAATATTATGAAATTATTGGATTTAATTGGATATAAACCCTATTCTCATGCTTCCTTAATATTTGAAATGATGTAAATGCAGGAAATTCAGTAGAAAATAGTTTGAAATTCGGAATTGGGGTCAAAATGACCAAAATACCCCTAATTATAAAGTTATACCTTTAAAATCAGGGTTTTTTAAAGGAAAACTTGGTAAAATTGAGATTTTGAAATTCAAATTGAGTCAAATGATGATAAAATGCAGTAAAAGATATGATGACATGCTGCTAGACATATTAAGACTGTAAAATCAGAATTTGGTATTTTGCAATTTATCAAAAATAACGATTTTCGCTTGTTTTTCGCTTGGATCCGGGTCCTGCGGGACCCTGTTTTGGTATTATGGATGATCCGAACCTCAAATGGATTCCAAATTGCACCAAATTCGGTATGAAGCATCTAAACACTTTGATAAATAACTTAGAATGCTAAAAATCACGAAATGATATGATTTAAATGCTAAAATTCAAGGAAAGTCCTAAAAATGATGGATTTTGCCTATGGATCCGAACCAAATGCAATGCCTAATATGATAATGCAAGATTTACATTATGGAAACTTCTGATATTTTGCAGACTGCTAAAAGACCCGAAATGGAACATTTTTGGTTTTTATAGCCTCGGGATTTGAGCCATGGGAAGTTCAATAACAGAGATTTAGTTCTGACAGAGGTAAAAATCACACTAATCTGATGAAAAATGCTAAAGAAATACAAAACCGCCATGGAAATTTATGTAATTAATCATAGTTATGCACGACACCTACATGAACAACTTTCATGTTATGACTTCGGCATTTGATCAACGGAAACACATATAAAAAATATAACTATTTCTGCCTAAACTAACAGAACAGACAAATGTAGCAAAACAGGGGGCTGACAAGACAAATCCGAAGCAGGGGTCAACACTGTTCTAAAAATTACTGGCTTTTAGATTCAAATATAGGACATCTCGGACACCACTTTCACTTTTTACAGTTTTGGATTTGGAGCAACACACAAAGAGAAACCATAGCCCTAAGTCGATCCAAGATCTCAGAGGCCCAAATTAGGCTCTGACACGTGTACCGACATCTCGGATTTTTGTCAAACATTAAAAAAAATCAGAAAAATTTGAGAAAATCATATTAAAAACTAGACATACTCCCGAGTTCAGAACAGCTTTCGGATCTAAAATCGGATCTCCCATGAGGGATATCTCAATTTTACAAGTCGGCAAATGATTTTCAAAACGTATCCCGGGTAACAAAACCCGACTTGTCATTTTGAATGCTTACCGCAGTAAACAAATTCAAATGGCTCCGAATTTTTTGCAAAATTTTAGGGACACCTAATGGCGCATTCCGTGATTTTTTTGGGATTTTTAATAAAAAACAAATGCATGAAATGACGTGTGGATTGACTGACAAAAATAGATACCTACTGAAAATAAGCAGAATTGAAATAAAGGCAAAATTAATCCTAATTAATTCATGAAATATGCTAAATGAATGAAATAAAATACAAATTAAACCTATCTAACTATATGAATGTTAAAAATCATCAAGGAAGCATAACAAAACATTTTTATATATGTCGTTTTATGAGAATAGCTCAATCCATCCCTCGGATGAGCTCTTTCTTCAAACGACTCCCGATTCGAATTATGTAATCCAATCAATGGGAAAAGAAGTGCACCTTGCTTCGTTACGCAGCGTAGGAGCTCTTGAAAGGGGCAGCTATCATGAGCTTCCCTCGTCCTTCGCTCCAAGCTTCGGATGGTTCACAAAAATCGACCTCTGTTGGAATTGAATTCGCCACAGCACGAGCTCTACTCCACCTTCTTCAATGAGCCAAAGGGGGCACAATTTCCAAAGTTCAAAATCGGATTTTAGGAAGGCTAGGTCGGATTTTCCAAGTTCACAAGAGCTAAAAAAAAATGATCTCTCTAGGCTGGGCGTGAACCCTTGTTTTTATAAATTTTCTGAAATTTTTTTGAAATTCAAACAGGCTGGATCTCAGCCCTCCATGTGGCGCCATCTCAGAGGGTGTCATCTGAGGGGTTTGAAATTCGAATTTGTCTTCTGCAGAGAGCCCTCAGGTGGCGCCACCTCAAAAGGCTATTTTGATTTTTTGAGAAAAATAAAAAATGGAAATTTTGTGGGTGAGACACCTCAGCAGGGGGAATTTGGAATTTTTCAAAAGTTTGCTTGATTCTCTCTGCAGGGAACTCCCAGAAGGCGCCACCTCAGAGGGTGCTCTCTTGGAATTTGAAATTCAAACTCACCTTTTGTAGGGAGTCCTCAGGTGGCGCCACCTCATGGTGGGCTACCTTTATTAAAAATAGAATAAAAAATAAAAATGGAGCCAAGTGGATTCCTGGAATGGCGCCACCTCAAAAGGTGTTTGACACATGTCAGAAGGACAAAGCAATGGGCTCAGAGGGCGCCACCTCAGAGGAATTTGAATTCTACCTTTTCTGGAGAAAGGAGATCTGGACATGTGGCGGACAAGTGTCAGCTGTCTGGAGAGGCTTTCTCAAATGGCGCCACCTCAGGGGGAAGTTTGAAATTCAAATGGAGGTTGGCCTTGGAGGAATGGAGGGTGGACATGTGGCGCCACCTCAGGGTGGCTCCTACAATGCCATGTGGCAAGAGGGAGGAAAAGGAGGGAAAGGGACATGTGGCGCCATCTCAGGCCATCTGGAAAAATCAGAGCTCAGGATTTTTGTCACCTAGTGCCTTGTTTGAATTTTGAATGGTTTGCTTTTTCTGAAGAAAGCCAGAAGTGACATGTGTCTCCTACTTTTCTGAAAGAAGTAGGGAGAAGACATGTGTCATCTACTTTTTCTGAAAGAAGCAGAGAATGACACGTGGCAGAGGGGAGAGAAGGTGGGCCAAGCCATGTGGCGCCATCTCAGACAGGCTGAAAAAGGTAGGAGTTCAGGATTTGCGCCACCTATGAGGAGATTTGAAACTTTGAATTCTAGTTTTTCTGAAGAGAGCAGGAAATGACACATGGCACTTGCTTTTTCTGAGGAAATGAGAGCTTGCCATGTGTCCTCTGCAGGAGACACTCCAGATGGCGCCACCTCAGAGGAGACAAGCCTACCTTTTTTGTAGGAATTTAGGAGTGACACATGTCTCCTACTTTTCTGAAAAAAATAGGGAGAGGACATGTGTCAGGCTACTTTTCTAGAAGGAAGGAGGGGTTGACACGTGTCCCCTGCAGGAGACACACTTCAAGTGGCGCCACCTCAGGGGAGACAAGCTCCACTTTTCTAGACAGGACAACCTATGACACTTGACATTTCCTGGTAATCTTGGAATGACATATGGCGCAGGATGGATAGGGTGACATATGGCAGGTAATTGGGATGACATGTGGCGGCTTCTGAAGGTAGCCTCACACTGACACGTGGCAGAAGAGGGAAGGTGACATGTGGCACCAACTCTAGGTGAACCCTATGCTGACACATGGCATGTAAATGGGAGGAGAGAGAAAGGACAAGTGGCACCAATCCAAGGGACAAGGCTCCTATATTTTTGGGTTTTTCGAAATTCAAATTTTCAAAAGGAAAGCTTGTGTGACACCACCTCAGTGTGGGTCCCACATTGCTTCTTTATTGAAATAATGTAACGCCCCGGATTTCCAAAACAAAGCTAAGTTAAAATTTTCATGAATTTCTTTTTTTTTTCTTTGCAGCGGAACTTACAAAAGCTTTTAGCAGCGGAATCAGACGATAATGAGTCGTCAGTTTTAGAAAACTCCGAGCACGTTGCAGGTATGTGGCCAAGCAACTCATTGACCACCAAAGTGTTCCATTTTATCGAAAACATATGTTTATTACAACACTACTGCTTAGGAAAGCAGTGTAGGTTCAATAAAAAGGAAGCAGTACAACTCTGTCTAGAGAAACCCTGGAACTCGATGCCGCCTTGCTCCGCATATCGCCACGCAGGTACAACACCTGAAATCCCCATGAAACGGGGTCAGAACCACTGATGATCTGGTAAGAATGCAGTCATACATCCATTCAACTCAAATACAATAATGACCACTCAGGGTCGCAATGCGCAATAACGACGCTCAAGCCTCCAAGACTTAGCGTTATCGCAGGAGTCTCCTCAGGGCTATGAGTTGAACATCCGCTCAAGTCTTCATAACTTAGAGCAAGCCTTTTCAGGGCTGTGATTTGAATAACCGCTTAAGTCTCCACGACTTAGCCATGACCGCTTTTGGGTCTCAAAGTTATGTCTAGCTCAAGTCTTCATACTTGGCACATCCGTATCCCACGCATGTAAGGACAACTCCTCGAGCTTCGCTTAGTCGTGCGGATACAACACGGGTCTTTGCCCAGTCGGTTCAGTAGTATACCGAACATGACACCTTCACAAAGGTTATGCAGGACTGACTCAACACGTCATCTACTCATACATTCAAAGCATCGCTGAACCTAGAACTAATGCATTGTTTGATAATTAACCGCTGCCGCCTTTGGTACGCAGGTAGAGCTATTGTCCGGGCATCAACGCGACGTTCTGGGGGTTGATTATTTTATGTATTTTAGATACCCCAGAGGCCTGTTGACCGTATCCATAGTAGGGCAGTGTGTTTCAACTGGGAGAATCCTACTAGGCCCATATTCGGATGCATCCTCTACTTGCAGTAGTTGGGTTCAATCCTTAGATCTTAAGGATAACCACGACCCTAAAACCCATGAGTGACTGAGGCCATCGTGGACTCTATCAGGTCCAAAGTAAAATACATGTCACTCAAGGCTGTACCATCACTGTCATTCCACAGTGAGCATAATTCCTGAAGGGGTCTGCCAGTCTTACAATTACTTGGACAAAATCTGCATGCCATTTAGGCAGCCCGTGCTTTCAGCACTACGGGAGTATGTACCCGACCCCATTCAGTCTTCCCCAACACAGTCATTACTGAGGGGGTACCCCTAACACGATCTTCAACCGCGGGGTATGTGCGACCTTAAGTCTTATTCATATGCATGCAGAACACCGCTCTTTGGCACTTCGGCCACCACGAGCATCACACCTCTTTGGGTGGAAACAACACACTCTGGCTCTTCGGCCCTTACGAGTCTGGTTGTGTAACCGTTCTCAATGAGCATGCATATGACTCGATCTAAATAGATCGGCTACTCGGCGTAGTTTTACGCAACGAGTCCAAACCTAGCCAAGGCGCAACCTCTACTCCGGCTCAGCGGCCCTTACGAGCAAGGTGCCCTTGCAGGCACAAGGATACGAGCCGATCTGGCATCGTTCCATCAACGGACATCATTATGCCGTTCCATTGGTTCCGACAGCTCTTCTGCCAACCATTTCGTCAGCACCTCCCTGCTCTACCGGCAGTGGTGCGACGAACCCTTCTACGTTGTAGAGGGCAAACCATGAACTGAGTAGCACTCTGCTATATGTCAGAGTATCCTGCTACGTTCTTTCTGAGCTATTCTTAGCTTCTTCAGAAATTTCAGCAGCACTTCCTCTCTTTTACGGAGAAAGCGTGCGTTTCTTTTATCCATTTCAGCGGCATCTCCCCTCTTTGGTAGGAAATCGCCACGCTTAATTCGGGAAATGGATGCGCACCGTTGTGCGTACTTTGCATCCATCAAGGTTGCAGGAACCCTTGGCCATAGCCAGGCCATACGAAATTGACTTAGTCATTACGTAAAGAGCATTTTGCCAAAAACCGAAGCCTTTTCAATAGAGGCTTCATTCGTCAAGCAGAATCTTGAACGAGGAGCGGTCAAGGAATCACATGGGCGATTTGGAGTTGATCTCCATTTGAACGCTCATTTATGCGCTATATATGTAGTATAAGCAGAAGCCTGTGCTTTATACAGCGGCGGCGTAAAGAAATGCATATACTATTGTTCAGGGTGTGTAACTGAACGAAATATTCTACATATATAACAAAGCAGAAGCCTTGGCATCGTTCGACGCGACAGCGTAAGTAAATACATTGCAGAAAGCAGGAGCCTTGGCATCGTTCGACGCGACGGCGTAAGTAAATGCATAATCGGAAGTGCAGTAATCGGAAGTACAGAAAGCAGGGAGCCTTGGCATCATACGACGCGACGGCAAAGGTAAATTACATGGCCTGTGCGATATAAGACGCGTCGGCAGTATCAGCAGATATACACCTAGATCCGCATCCAACGATAGTTACGAGGCGAGCGGGTGAACACCGAAGTGTCCTAAAGGGCTCAACCAAGAACTAAAGCGAGATACCATTTTGAAGAACGCAAATACTGCGTGTTTGAACATAGATATATCCGACGATAGTTACGAGACGAGCGGGTGAACACCGAAGTGTCCAAAAAGGGCTCAATCAAGAACTAAAGCAAGATACTACTTCAGAAAGTATATTCTATATACAAACAGTCAAATACTTGAGAGAGATGGATCAACGAAGCGAACTTACTTCAAATCGTGGAAGAAACGGCTCTGGGTTGCTTCTTTGGCTTCGAGCCTTCCTTCGAGAGGTCAGACTAAGTCAGATGAAGCTGACTTAGTTGAGAAAGAGGTAGAGTAGGTCAAGCTACTCAACCTAAGTGGTTTGAACCAAACAGGGTTCGATCCAAGTCAACTGGGTTCAGCAGGTTCGAACTCAGCTCAAGTAGGCTAAGTCTGGGTTCAGAAATTCAAACCAAAATCTGGACAAAAAGGGACTTTGACTTTGACTTTAAACCCAACTAGGTTCAAGTCAAGTCAACTAGGTTAGGACTAGGTCAAGTGGGTTCAGACCTAGGTCAGGTGAGCTAGGACCAGGTCAGGCAGGCTCAGACCAGGTCAGGTGGGTTCAGGCCAGGTCAGGTGGGCTCAGACTCACTTGGGCTCACTAGGGGAGGTTTAGGAGAGAGAGAGAAGGCAAGAGAGAGAGGGGGGGTCGAAATTATGAGAAGAGAGAGAGTGGGGAGGGCTATTTATAGCCCAAGCCCACCTCCTCTTGGGTTTTTCCATGCCCCTTTTACCCCTGAGCTATATTTTAATTCCTGGAGGTTCCTTTTGAGGTGGGGCCCACAAGATATTTCCATAGGATATTTTGTGGGTCCCACAAGATATTTTCTGAGGAATATTTCTGTGGGTCCCACCAATATTTCCGTGGGTCCCGCAAGAATTTCAAGTTTCCGGCAATTTTTTCCGAAAAATTCTGAGTACGCCATTTTCTTCGTATTGACGTAACTAAGAAAGTTGGCTCATACGAATCTATTGATTTTGTTTAGTTAGGAAGTTATGGCTTCCAGAGTGTTTGAGCATATATTCGCAATTCGACGAATATCCTAAGTATAACTGGCTCGTACAAATCGATCTGATTCGTATTTCGGGTTCAGATGCTATTTTTACTTGAAAATGCCTCGTGAATTTCTTCAAAAAGATACTGAAAAATTATGGGTCTTACATCATTACCCCCTTAAAGGAATTTCGTCCGCGAAATTCAGTTAAGAGTACTAAGTGCGTAACTCGGGATATTTCTCCCATATGTTAGATTCATAATGTTGTTCACTTAGTTCAACATCGTATTTATTCCAGTCATAACCTCATATCATGATTCCTGATCAATGAGGTATGTTTCTCATATCTGAGTTCAAATTATGCTACAACCACGATAGTTTGTTGAATCAATGTTCTTCCAACCGGCTATCAACATAGCCATCTTGTGTAACTATTTCATACACACAGATCATTCTTCTAGAGATTAACCATATTGGAATAAGTCCTCTGTCAGACTACCTGGTATTGGAAACGTACCTCCTCATAGGTTCGCCTTCGTCAGACTTACCTGATATTGGATCAGTACACCCTCACAGAATCATACTAGCCAAGCTACTGGTTTTGGAACATATACACTTGCACGGAGCTGTATACCCTCACAGGCTCACTCTGGCTAGACGATCTGATCTTGAATATGTAAAACCTCACAGGACTCTCTTCTTGGGAACAATTTCTCGATGGTTTATTTTATTAAGTAACTTTTAACGTTCTAATTATGCAAACTTAATTTTTCAATCATGGGGTCTATAGCCATAAATTTTGGGCATAAGCACTTAAGATTTTTATTTGACAAATCCAAAAAATTACTTTACAGAGCAAGGATACATATCTATCCAGATGACCGTACACAAGGTCATAAGCCACTTGTCTCAAGCATTCATTGGATCTTGTCTTTCAATTGCTTCATACCCAACACAACTCTATCTATCAAGGTATTCAGATTCCTTGATACGATTATTATCCGTGAGTTGTTCGGCTGTCACCGCATAGACACGACCTGCCACAGGTTTCTGCTCTATCCTGGGTAGTGGCAGTCGTTGTTGTTGTATTTGTTGAGAGGGTCCTCCAGATCCCATATTTCTTTGTTGAAGATCTGAGGCCTTCTTGCGGCATTCTCTTACACGATGCCCTGGTTTGCCGCAATACAGGCAACCTCCTGTATCGCGAGGACAAACCCCTCCAGGATGATCTGAGCTACACCTTGGGCATCGAAAATTAGACTGTTGGTAGGGCTGATTGGCTTCTACCATCTGTAATGGCCGTTCGGCCGGTGGAGTAAAGTTGTTCTCCTGAAAATCCCTCTTATAAAAAGCTGGTCGTGATTCTTGGCCACCAGGGAACGTCCTCTTGTTGTTCCCATTACTTGCTATCTGTAACGCCCCGGATTTCCAAAACAAAGCTAAGTTAAAATTTTCATGAATTTCTTTTTTTTTTCTTTGCAGCGGAACTTAGAAAAGCTTTTAGCAGCAGAATCAGACGATAATGAGTCGTCAGTTTTAGAAAACTCCGAGCACGTTGCAGGTATGTGGCCAAGCAACTCATTGACCACCAAAGTGTTCCATTTTATCGAAAACATATGTTTATTACAACACTACTGCTTAGAAAAGCAGTATAGGTTCAATAAAAGGAAGCAGTACAACTCTGTCTAGAGAAACCCTGAAACTCGATGCCGCCTTGCTCCGCATATCGCCACGCAGGTCCAACACCTGAAATCCCCATAAAACGGGGTCAGAACCACTGATGGTCTGGTAAGCATGCAATCATGTAACCATTCAACTCAAGCACGATAATGACCACTCAGGGTCGCAATGCGCAATAACGACGCTCAAGCCTCCAAGACTTAGCGTATATCGCAGGAGCCTCCTCAGGGCTATGAGTTGAACATCCGCTCGAGTCTTCATGACTTAGAGCAAGCCTTTTCAGGGCTGTGATTTGAATAGCCGCATAAGTCTCCACGACTTAGCCATGACCTCTTCCGGGTCTCAAAGTGATGTCTAGCTCAAGTCTTCATACTTGGCACATCCGTATCCCACGCATCTAAGGACAACTCCTCGAGCTTCGCTTAGTCGTGCGGATACAACACGGGTCTTTGCCCAGTCGGTCCAGTAGTATACCGAACATGACACCTTCACAAAGGTTATGCAGGACTGACTCAACACGTCATCCACTCATATATTCAAAGCATCGCTGTACCTAGAACTAATGCATTGTTTGATAATTAACCGCTCCCGCCTTTGGTACGCAGGTAGAGCTATTGTCCGGGCATCAACGCGACGTTCTGGGGGTTGATTATTCTATGTATTTTAGATACCCCAGAGGCCTGTTGACCCTATCCATAGTAGGGCAGTGTGTTTCAACTGGGAGAATCCTACTAGGCCCATATTCGGATGCATCCTCTACTTGCAGTAGTTGGGTTCAATCCTTAGATCTTAAGGATAACCACGACCTCCATACCTCTGAGTGACGAAGGCCATCAATGAACTCTATCAGGTTCGGGTGAAATATATGTCACTCAAGGCTGCGCCATCACCGTCTTCCTCGGTGAGAAATTCTGAAAGGGGCCTGCCGGTCTTACAATTACTTGACGAACATTGCATGCCTATAGGGCAGCCTTTGAGAAGTATGTACCCGACCCCAATCAACCACACGGTTTTCACCGTGGAACAAAGGTTTTATTCATATGCATGCTTAACTCTGCTCTCGGCACTTCGGCCTTGACGAGCACTTCACCTCTTTCGGTGGAAACAACACACTCCGGCTCAACGGCCCTTACGAGTCTGGTTGTCTGATAATTCTCAATGAGCATGCACATGACTCGATCTCTACGGATCGGCTACTCGGCGTATTTTTACGCAACGAGCTCAGGACCTCGTCAAGGCGCTACCACTACTTTGGCGCAACGGCTCTTACAAGTATGATGCCCTTGCAGGTGTCAGGGAGATGAGTCATTCTGACATCGTTCCAACAAAGGACATCATTGTGCCACTTAACTGGTTTTGGCAGCTCTTCTGCCAACCATTCTGTCAACACCTTCTCTGCTCTACCGGCAGTGGTGCGACGAACCTTTCTACATTGTAGAAGGCGTTTCATAACTGGGTAGCACTTCTGCTACGTTCTTTCTGAGCCATTCTTAGCTCCTTCAGGAATTTCAGCAGCACTTCCTCTCTTTTACGAAGAAAGCGTGCGTTTCTTTTATCCATTTCAGCGGCATCTCCCCTCTTTGGTGGGAAATCGCTACGCTTAACTCAGGAAATGGATGCGCACCGTTGTGCGTACTTTGCATCCATCAAGGTTGCAGGAACCTTGGGCCATAGCTAGGCCATACGTAATTGATTTAGTCATTACGTAAAGAGCATTTTGCCAAAAACTGAAGCCTTTCCAATAGGGGCTTCATTCGTCAAGCAGAATCTTGAACGAGGAGCGGTCAAGGAATCGCATGGGCGATTTGGAGTTTGATCTCCATTTGAACGCTCATTTATGCGCTATATATGTAATATAAGCAGAAGCCTGTGCTTTATACAGCGGCGGCGTAAAGGAAATGCATATACTATTGTTCAGGGTGTGTAACTGAATGAAATATTCTACATATATAACAAAGCAGAAGCCTTGGCATCGTTCGACGCGACGGCGTAAGTAAATACATTGCAGAAAGCAGGAGCCTTGGCATCGTTCGACGCGACGGCGTAAGTAAATGCATAATCGGAAGTGCAGTAATCGGAAGTACAGAAAGCAGGGAGCCTTGGCATCATACGACGCGACGGCAAAGGTAAATTACATGGCCTGTGCGATATAAGACGCGTCGGCAGTATCAGCAGATATACACCTAGATCTGTATCCAACGATAGTTACGAGGCGAGCGAGTGAACACCGAAGTGTCCTAGAGGGCTCAACCAAGAACTAGGGTGAGATACTATTTTGAAGAACGCATATACTGCGTATTCGAACATATATATCCGACGATAGTTACGAGGCGAGCGAGTGAACACCGAAGTGTCCTAGAGGGCTCAACCAAGAACTAGGGTGAGATACTATTTTGAAGAACGCATATACTGCGTATTCGAACATATATATCCGACGATAGTTACGAGGCGAGCGCGTGAACACCGAAGTGTCCTAGAGGGCTCAACCAAGAACTAAAGTAAGATACTACTTCAGAAAGTATATGCTATATACAAACAATCAAATACTTGAGAGAGATGGTTTAATGAAGCGAACTTACTTCAATTTGAGGAAGAAACGACTCCGATTGCTTCAAACGCTTCGAACGAGGCTCGACTTCGAAAAAGGATCAACTTCGAACTTCGGACGAAAAAGGACTTGGACTTTGACTTTGAACCAAACCAGGTTCAAGTCAAGTCAACTGGGTTCAGACTTAGGTCAAGTAGGTTCAGACCTAGGTCAGGTGGGTTAGGACCAGGTCAGGCAGGCTCAGACCAGGTCAAGTAGGCTCAGGCTAAGTCAGGCAGGCTCAGACCAGGTCAGGTGGGCTAGGCTAGGTAGGGGAGGTTTGGAAAAGGAGGAGAGAGAGAGGGGTTGGCGATTTTCTAAAGGAGGGGGGGTCCTCTATTTATAGGTTCTGAAACTTGGGCCCCAAGTTTCAGAATCCCCTCTTTACCCTTGGGCTTTTCTGAGAATCCCTTCCATGGAAGGTGCTGGAAGGAGCTGGAAGGCTCTGGAAGGTGCTGGAAGGTGCTGGAATATTCTAGAATCTTCTAGAATATTTTCTGAGAAATATTTCTGTGGGTCCCACCCATATTTCTGTGGGTCCCGCAAGAATTTCGGGTTTTCGGCGATTTTTTTCCGAAAAATTCTGAGTACGCCATTATCTTCGTATTGATGCCACTAAGAAAGTTGGCTCGCAGGAATCCTTTGATTTTGTTCAGATAGGAAGTTATGGCTTCCAGAGTGTTTGAGCATATATTCGCGATTCGACGAATATCCTAAGTGTAACTGGCTCGCAGGAATTGATTCGTTTCGCATTCTGAGAAAAATGCCATTTTTACCGGTAAATGCCTCATGAATTTTATTCAGATATTTTCTGAAAAATTGCGGGTCTTACACTATCGGTCGCTTTACTACGACCCCTTTGCATCGCTCCCAGTCTGCACTAATCTTTGAAGCTGCTGCCACAGCGGCTTGAAATGTTTGGGGCATACTAGTTATGACTCGAGATCGTAGCCCTTCCCGAAATCCATTGATATATTTATCGGCCCTCTCTAGGTCAGTATCGAATAACCGAGAGTACTACCGCTCAAGGTTCTGAAACTTGGTAGTATAGTCGATAAGACTCATACCACCCTGCTCTAGTTTCAGAAACTCCATCTTTTTCTTATTTCTGGAGTGTATCGGAAAGTAGTTATCCAAAAATTCTCTCCGAAAATCATTCCAAGGGATGACTTCGTGAAGTGAGAACTAGATAATCCTAGTGGTATCCCACCACTTTCGTGCATTATCCTTCAGCCTATATGTGCCGAAGTTAGTCTTTCTATCCTCTGGTACTCCCAATACCAGGAATGCACGCTCTGTCTCTTCGATCCAACTCTCCGCGAGCTCAGGATCAGCTCTGCCAATGAAAACTGGCGGGTCAAGCTTGAGGAACTTCTTATAAGTTATTCCTCCAAGGTTCTCGTTGCGAGGCGGGGCTGGTGCTTGCCTTGATTCGCGAATGGCAGACACAAGTCTGTTGAGTGTCTCTAGCAAGAAGCCCTGTGTATGAGACTCCTCGCTCGGCATGGTTCTCCTCGTCCTAGGAGCCATTTATCTATTCACGCAAATATACCAAAATCAGATAAAGTATAAGATTTATACTTACAGTGCGATACCGCAAACACGACGGATCTTGAACCAGGTTTCTCAGACTCATGCTTTGATACCAATTCTGTAACGCCCCGGATTTCCAAAACAAAGCTAAGTTAAAATTTTCATGAATTTCTTTTTTTTTTCTTTGCAGCGGAACTTACAAAAGCTTTTACCAGCGGAATCAGACGATAATGAGTCGTCAGTTTTAGAAAACTCCGAGCACGTTGCAGGTATGTGGCCAAGCAACTCATTGACCACCAAAGTGTTCCATTTTATCGAAAACATATGTTTATTACAACACTACTGCTTAGGAAAGCAGTGTAGGTTCAATAAAAAGGAAGCAGTACAACTCTGTCTAGAGAAACCCTGGAACTCGATGCCGCCTTGCTCCGCATATCGCCACGCAGGTACAACACCTGAAATCCCCATGAAACGGGGTCAGAACCACTGATGGTCTGGTAAGCATGCAGTCATACATCCATTCAACTCAAATACAATAATGACCACTCAGGGTCGCAATGCGCAATAACGACGCTCAAGCCTTCAAGACTTAGCGTTATCGCAGGAGCCTCCTCAGGGCTATGAGTTGAACATCCGCTCAAGTCTTCATGACTTAGAGCAAGCCTTTTCAGGGCTGTGATTTGAATAACCGCTTAAGTCTCCACGACTTAGCCATGACCGCTTTCGGGTCTCAAAGTGATGTCTAGCTCAAGTCTTCATACTTGGCACATCCGTATCCCACGCATCTAAGGACAACTCCTCGAGCTTCGCTTAGTCGTGCGGATACAACACGGGTCTTTGCCCAGTCGGTCCAGTAGTATACCGAACATGACACCTTCACAAAGGTTATGCAGGACTGACTCAACACGTCATCTACTCATACATTCAAAGCATCGCTGAACCTAGAACTAATGCATTGTTTGATAAGTAACTGCTCCCGCCTTTGGTACGCAGGTAGAGCTATTGTCCGGGCATCAACGCGACGTTCTGGGGGTTGATTATTCTATGTATTTTAGATACCCCAGAGGCCTGTTGACCCTATCCATAGTAGGGCAGTGTGTTTCAACTGGGAGAATCCTACTAGGCCCATATTCGGATGCATCCCTTACTTGCAGTAGTTGGGTTCAATCCTTAGATCTTAAGGATAACCACGACCCCAAAACCCATGAGTGACTGAGGCCATCGTGGACTCTATCAAGTCCAAAGTAAAATATATGTCACTCAAGGCTGTACCATCACTGTCATTCCACAGTGAGCATAATTCCTGAAGGGGTCTGCCAGTCTTACAATTACTTGGACAAAATCTGCATGCCATTTAGGCAGCCCGTGCTTTCAGCACTACGGGAGTATGTACCCGACCCCATTCAGTCTTCCCCAACACAGTCATTACTGAGGGGGTACCCCTAACACGATCTTCAACCGCGGGGTATGTGCGACCTTAAGTCTTATTCATATGCATGCAGAACACCGCTCTTTGGCACTTCGGCCACCACGAGCATCACACCTCTTTGGGTGGAAACAACACACTTTGGCTCTTCGGCCCTTACGAGTCTGGTTGTGTAACCGTTCTCAATGAGCATGCATATGACTCGATCTAAATAGATCGGCTACTCGGCGTAGTTTTACGCAACGAGTCCAAACCTAGCCAAGGCGCAACCTCTACTCCGGCTCAGCGGCCCTTACGAGCAAGGTGCCCTTGCAGGCACAAGGATACGAGCCGATCTGGCATCGTTCCATCAACGGACATCATTATGCCGTTCCATTGGTTCCGGCAGCTCTTCTGCCAACCATTTCGTCAGCACCTCCCCTGCTCTACCGGCAGTGGTGCGACGAACCCTTCTACGTTGTAGAGGGCAAACCATGAACTGAGTAGCACTCTGCTATATGTCAGAGTATCCTGCTACGTTCTTTCTGAGCTATTCTTAGCTTCTTCAGAAATTTCAGCAGCACTTCCTCTCTTTTACGGAGAAAGCGTGCGTTTCTTTTATCCATTTCAGCGGCATCTCCCCTCTTTGGTAGGAAATCGCCACGCTTAATTCGGGAAATGGATGCGCACCGTTGTGCGTACTTTGCATCCATCAAGGTTGCAGGAACCCTTGGCCATAGCCAGGCCATACGAAATTGACTTAGTCATTACGTAAAGAGCATTTTGCCAAAAACCGAAGCCTTTCCAATAGGGGCTTCATTCGTCAAGCAGAATCTTGAACGAGGAGCGGTCAAGGAATCGCATGGGCGATTTGGAGTTGATCTCCATTTGAACGCTCATTTATGCGCTATATATGTAGTATAAGCAGAAGCCTGTGCTTTATACAGCGGCGGCGTAAAGAAATGCATATACTATTGTTCAGGGTGTGTAACTGAACGAAATATTCTACATATATAACAAAGCAGAAGCCTTGGCATCGTTCGACGCGACGGCGTAAGTAAATACATTGCAGAAAGCAGGAGCCTTGGCATCGTTCGACGCGACGGCGTAAGTAAATGCATAATCGGAAGTGCAGTAATCGGAAGTACAGAAAGCAGGGAGCCTTGGCATCATACGACGCGACGGCAAAGGTAAATTACATGGCCTGTGCGATATAAGACGCGTCGGCAGTATCAGCAGATATACACCTAGATCCGCATCCAACGATAGTTACGAGGCGAGCGGGTGAACACCGAAGTGTCCTAAAGGGCTCAACCAAGAACTAAAGCGAGATACCATTTTGAAGAACGCAAATACTGCGTGTTTGAACATAGATATATCCGACGATAGTTACGAGACGAGCGGGTGAACACCGAAGTGTCCAAAAAGGGCTCAATCAAGAACTAAAGCAAGATACTACTTCAGAAAGTATATTCTATATACAAACAGTCAAATACTTGAGAGAGATGGATCAACGAAGCGAACTTACTTCAAATCGTGGAAGAAACGGCTCTGGGTTGCTTCTTTGGCTTCGAGCCTTCCTTCGAGAGGTCAGACTAAGTCAGATGAAGCTGACTTAGTTGAGAAAGAGGTAGAGTAGGTCAAGCTACTCAACCTAAGTGGTTTGAACCAAACAGGGTTCGATCCAAGTCAACTGGGTTCAGTAGGTTCGAACTCAGCTCAAGTAGGCTAAGTCTGGGTTCAGAAATTCAAACCGGAATCTGGACAAAAAGGGACTTTGACTTTGACTTTAAACCCAACTAGGTTCAAGTCAAGTCAACTAGGTTAGGACTAGGTCAAGTGGGTTCAGACCTAGGTCAGGTGAGCTAGGACCAGGTCAGGCAGGCTCAGACCAGGTCAGGTGGGTTCAGGCCAGGTCAGGT
The DNA here is from genome assembly GCF_984573655.1 of Nuphar pumila. Lineage (NCBI taxonomy): Eukaryota > Viridiplantae > Streptophyta > Magnoliopsida > Nymphaeales > Nymphaeaceae > Nuphar > Nuphar pumila. The sequence continues at coordinate 48,104,275 of NC_143265.1, read as the reverse complement.
GGGCTCAGACTCACTTGGGCTCACTAGGGGAGGTTTAGGAGAGAGAGAGAAGGCAAGAGAGAGAGGGGGGGTCGAAATTATGAGAAGAGAGAGAGTGGGGAGGGCTATTTATAGCCCAAGCCCACCTCCTCTTGGGTTTTTCCATGCCCCTTTTACCCCTGAGCTATATTTTAATTCCTGGAGGTTCCTTTTGAGGTGGGGCCCACAAGATATTTCCATAGGATATTTTGTGGGTCCCACAAGATATTTTCTGAGGAATATTTCTGTGGGTCCCACCAATATTTCCGTGGGTCCCGCAAGAATTTCAAGTTTCCGGCGATTTTTTCCGAAAAATTCTGAGTACGCCATTTTCTTCGTATTGACGTAACTAAGAAAGTTGGCTCATACGAATCTATTGATTTCGTTTAGTTAGGAAGTTATGGCTTCCAGAGTGTTTGAGCATATATTCGCAATTCGACGAATATCCTAAGTATAACTGGCTCGTACAAATCGATCTGATTCGTATTTCGGGTTCAGATGCTATTTTTACTTGAAAATGCCTCGTGAATTTCTTCAAAAAGATACTGAAAAATTATGGGTCTTACATCATTACCCCCTTAAAGGAATTTCGTCCGCGAAATTCAGTTAAGAGTACTAAGTGCGTAACTCGGGATATTTCTCCCATATGTTAGATTCATAATGTTGTTCACTTAGTTCAATATCGTATTTATTCCAGTCATAACCTCATATCATGATTCCTGATCAATGAGGTATGTTTCTCATATCTGAGTTCAAATTATGCTACAACCACGATAGTTTGTTGAATCAATGTTCTTCCAACCGGCTATCAACATAGCCATCTTGTGTAACTATTTCATACACACAGATCATTCTTCTAGAGATTAACCATATTGGAATAAGTCCTCTGTCAGACTACCTGGTATTGGAAACGTACCTCCTCATAGGTTCGCCTTCGTCAGACTTACCTGATATTGGATCAGTACACCCTCACAGAATCATACTAGCCAAGCTACTGGTTTTGGAACATATACACTTGCACGGAGCTGTATACCCTCACAGGCTCACTCTGGCTAGACGATCTGATCTTGAATATGTAAAACCTCACAGGACTCTCTTCTTGGGAACAATTCCTCGATGGTTTATTTTATTAAGTAACTTTTAACGTTCTAATTATGCAAACTTAATTTTTCAATCATGGGGTCTATAGCCATAAATTTTGGGCATAAGCACTTAAGATTTTTATTTGACAAATCCAAAAAATTACTTTACAGAGCAAGGATACATATCTATCCAGATGACCGTACACAAGGTCATAAGCCACTTGTCTCAAGCATTCATTGGATCTTGTCTTTCAATTGCTTCATACCCAACACAACTCTATCTATCAAGGTATTCAGATTCCTTGATACGATTATTATCCGTGAGTTGTTCGGCTGTCACCGCATAGACACGACCTGCCACAGATTTCTGCTCTATCCTGGGTAGTGGCAGTCGTTGTTGTTGTATTTGTTGAGAGGGTCCTCCAGATCCCATATTTCTTTGTTGAAGATCTGAGGCCTTCTTGCGGCATTCTCTTACACGATGCCCTGGTTTGCCGCAATACAGGCAACCTCCTGTATCGCGAGGACAAACCCCTCCAGGATGATCTGAGCTACACCTTGGGCATCGAAAATTAGACTGTTGGTAGGGCTGATTGGCTTCTACCATCTGTAATGGCCGTTCGGCCGGTGGAGTAAAGTTGTTCTCCTGAAAATCCCTCTTATAAAAAGCTGGTCGTGATTCTTGGCCACCAGGGAACGTCCTCTTGTTGTTCCCATTACTTGCTATCTGTAACGCCCCGGATTTCCAAAACAAAGCTAAGTTAAAATTTTCATGAATTTCTTTTTTTTTTCTTTGCAGCGGAACTTAGAAAAGCTTTTAGCAGCAGAATCAGACGATAATGAGTCGTCAGTTTTAGAAAACTCCGAGCACGTTGCAGGTATGTGGCCAAGCAACTCATTGACCACCAAAGTGTTCCATTTTATCGAAAACATATGTTTATTACAACACTACTGCTTAGAAAAGCAGTATAGGTTCAATAAAAGGAAGCAGTACAACTCTGTGTAGAGAAACCCTGAAACTCGATGCCGCCTTGCTCCGCATATCGCCACGCAGGTCCAACACCTGAAATCCCCATAAAACGGGGTCAGAACCACTGATGGTCTGGTAAGCATGCAATCATGTAACCATTCAACTCAAGCACGATAATGACCACTCAGGGTCGCAATGCGCAATAACGACGCTCAAGCTTCCAAGACTTAGCGTATATCGCAGGAGCCTCCTCAGGGCTATGAGTTGAACATCCGCTCGAGTCTTCATGACTTAGAGCAAGCCTTTTCAGGGCTGTGATTTGAATAGCCGCATAAGTCTCCACGACTTAGCCATGACCTCTTCCGGGTCTCAAAGTGATGTCTAGCTCAAGTCTTCATACTTGGCACATCCGTATCCCACGCATCTAAGGACAACTCCTCGAGCTTCGCTTAGTCGTGCGGATACAACACGGGTCTTTGCCCAGTCGGTCCAGTAGTATACCGAACATGACACCTTCACAAAGGTTATGCAGGACTGACTCAACACGTCATCCACTCATATATTCAAAGCATCGCTGTACCTAGAACTAATGCATTGTTTGATAATTAACCGCTCCCGCCTTTGGTACGCAGGTAGAGCTATTGTCCGGGCATCAACGCGACGTTCTGGGGGTTGATTATTCTATGTATTTTAGATACCCCAGAGGCCTGTTGACCCTATCCATAGTAGGGCAGTGTGTTTCAACTGGGAGAATCCTACTAGGCCCATATTCGGATGCATCCTCTACTTGCAGTAGTTGGGTTCAATCCTTAGATCTTAAGGATAACCACGACCTCCATACCTCTGAGTGACGAAGGCCATCAATGAACTCTATCAGGTTCGGGTGAAATATATCACTCAAGGCTGCGCCATCACCGTCTTCCTCGGTGAGAAATTCTAAAAGGGGCCTGCCGGTCTTACAATTACTTGATGAACATTGCATGCCTATAGGGCAGCCTTTGAGAAGTATGTACCCGACCCCAATCAACCACACGGTTTTCACCGTGGAACAAAGGTTTTATTCATATGCATGCTTAACTCTGCTCTCGGCACTTCGGCCTTGACGAGCACTTCACCTCTTTCGGTGGAAACAACACACTCCGGCTCAGCGGCCCTTACGAGTCTGGTTGTCTGATAATTCTCAATGAGCATGCACATGACTCGATCTCTACGGATCGGCTACTCGGCGTATTTTTACGCAACGAGCTCAGGACCTCGTCAAGGCGCTACCACTACTTTGGCGCAACGGCTCTTACAAGTATGATGCCCTTGCAGGTGTCAGGGAGACGAGTCATTCTGACATCGTTCCAACAAAGGACATCATTGTGCCACTTAACTGGTTTTGGCAGCTCTTCTGCCAACCATTCTGTCAACACCTTCTCTGCTCTACCGGCAGTGGTGCGACGAACCTTTCTACATTGTAGAAGGCGTTTCATAACTGGGTAGCACTTCTGCTACGTTCTTTCTGAGCCATTCTTAGCTCCTTCAGGAATTTCAGCAGCACTTCCTCTCTTTTACGAAGAAAGCGTGCGTTTCTTTTATCCATTTCAGTGGCATCTCCCCTCTTTGGTGGGAAATCGCTACGCTTAACTCGGGAAATGGATGCGCACCGTTGTGCGTACTTTGCATCCATCAAGGTTGCAGGAACCTTGGGCCATAGCTAGGCCATACGTAATTGATTTAGTCATTACGTAAAGAGCATTTTGCCAAAAACTGAAGCCTTTCCAATAGGGGCTTCATTCGTCAAGCAGAATCTTGAACGAGGAGCGGTCAAGGAATCGCATGGGCGATTTGGAGTTTGATCTCCATTTGAACGCTCATTTATGCGCTATATATGTAATATAAGCAGAAGCCTGTGCTTTATACAGCGGCGGCGTAAAGGAAATGCATATACTATTGTTCAGGGTGTGTAACTGAATGAAATATTCTACATATATAACAAAGCAGAAGCCTTGGCATCGTTCGACACGACGGCGTAAGTAAATACATTGCAGAAAGCAGGAGCCTTGGCATCGTTCGACGCGACGGCGTAAGTAAATGCATAATCGGAAGTGCAGTAATCGGAAGTACAGAAAGCAGGGAGCCTTGGCATCATACGACGCGACGGCAAAGGTAAATTACATGGCCTGTGCGATATAAGACGCGTCGGCAGTATCAGCAGATATACACCTAGATCTGTATCCAACGATAGTTACGAGGCGAGCGAGTGAACACCGAAGTGTCCTAGAGGGCTCAACCAAGAACTAGGGTGAGATACTATTTTGAAGAACGCATATACTGCGTATTCGAACATATATATCCGACGATAGTTACGAGGCGAGCGAGTGAACACCGAAGTGTCCTAGAGGGCTCAACCAAGAACTAGGGTGAGATACTATTTTGAAGAACGCATATACTGCGTATTCGAACATATATATCCGACGATAGTTACGAGGCGAGCGCGTGAACACCGAAGTGTCCTAGAGGGCTCAACCAAGAACTAAAGTAAGATACTACTTCAGAAAGTATATGCTATATACAAACAATCAAATACTTGAGAGAGATGGTTTAATGAAGCGAACTTACTTCAATTTGAGGAAGAAACGACTCTGATTGCTTCAAACACTTCGAACGAGGCTCGACTTCGAAAAAGGATCAACTTCGAACTTCGGACGAAAAAGGACTTGGACTTTGACTTTGAACCAAACCAGGTTCAAGTCAAGTCAACTGGGTTCAGACTTAGGTCAAGTAGGTTCAGACCTAGGTCAGGTGGGTTAGGACCAGGTCAGGCAGGCTCAGACCAGGTCAAGCAGGCTCAGGCTAAGTCAGGCAGGCTCAGACCAGGTCAGGTGGGCTCAGGTGGGCTAGGCTAGGTAGGGGAGGTTTGGAAAAGGAGGAGAGAGAGAGGGGTTGGCGATTTTCTAAAGGAGGGGGGGTCCTCTATTTATAGGTTCTGAAACTTGGGCCCCAAGTTTCAGAATCCCCTCTTTACCCTTGGGCTTTTCTGAGAATCCCTTTCATGGAAGGTGCTGGAAGGAGCTGGAAGGCTCTGGAAGGTGCTGGAATATTCTAGAATCTTCTAGAATATTTTCTGAGAAATATTTCTGTGGGTCCCACCCATATTTCTGTGGGTCCCGCAAGAATTTCGGGTTTTCGGCGATTTTTTTCCGAAAAATTCTGATTACGCCATTATCTTCGTATTGATGCCACTAAGAAAGTTGGCTCGCAGGAATCCTTTGATTTTGTTCAGATAGGAAGTTATGGCTTCCAGAGTGTTTGAGCATATATTCGCGATTCGACGAATATCCTAAGTGTAACTGGCTCGCAGGAATTGATTCGTTTCGCATTCTAAGAAAAATGCCATTTTTACCGGTAAATGCCTCATGAATTTTATTCAGATATTTTCTGAAAAATTGCGGGTCTTACACTATCGGTCGCTTTACTACGACCCCTTTGCATCGCTCCCAGTCTGCACTAATCTTTGAAGCTGCTGCCACAGCGGCTTGAAATGTTTGGGGCATGCTAGTTATGACTCGAGATCGTAGCCCTTCCCGAAATCCATTGATATATTTATCGGCCCTCTCTAGGTCAGTATCGAATAACCGAGAGTAGTACCGCTCAAGGTTCTGAAACTTGGTAGTATAGTCGATAAGACTCATACCACCCTGCTCTAGTTCCAGAAACTCCATCTTTTTCTTATTTCTGGAGTGTATCGGAAAGTAGTTATCCAAAAATTCTCTCCGAAAATCATTCCAAGGGATGACTTCGTGAAGTGAGAACTGGATAATCCTAGTGGTATCCCACCACTTTCGTGCATTATCCTTCAGCCTATATGTGCCGAAGTTAGTCTTTCTATCCTCTGGTACTCCCAATACCAGGAATGCACGCTCTGTCTCTTCGATCCAACTCTCCGCGAGCTCAGGATCAGCTCTGCCAATGAAAACTGGCGGGTCAAGCTTGAGGAACTTCTTATAAGTTATTCCTCCAAGGTTCTCGTTGCGAGGCGGGGCTGGTGCTTGCCTTGATTCGCGAATGGCAGACACAAGTCTTTTGAGTGTCTCTAGCAAGAAGCCCTGTGTATGAGACTCCTCGCTCGGCATGGTTCTCCTCGTCCTAGGAGCCATTTATCTATTCACGCAAATATACCAAAATCAGAGAAAGTATAAGATTTATACTTACAGTGCGATACCGCAAACACGACGGATCTTGAACCAGGTTTCTCAGACTCATGCTTTGATACCAATTCTGTAACGCCCCGAATTTCCAAAACAAAGCTAAGTTAAAATTTTCATGAATTTCTTTTTTTTTTCTTTGCAGCGGAACTTACAAAAGCTTTTACCAGCGGAATCAGACGATAATGAGTCGTCAGTTTTAGAAAACTCCGAGCACGTTGCAGGTATGTGGCCAAGCAACTCATTGACCACCAAAGTGTTCCATTTTATCGAAAACATATGTTTATTACAACACTACTGCTTAGGAAAGCAGTGTAGGTTCAATAAAAAGGAAGCAGTACAACTCTGTCTAGAGAAACCCTGGAACTCGATGCCGCCTTGCTCCGCATATCGCCACGCAGGTACAACACCTGAAATCCCCATGAAACGGGGTCAGAACCACTGATGGTCTGGTAAGCATGAAGTCATACATCCATTCAACTCAAATACAATAATGACCACTCAGGGTCGCAATGCGCAATAACGACGCTCAAGCCTTCAAGACTTAGCGTTATCGCAGGAGCCTCCTCAGGGCTATGAGTTGAACATCCGCTCAAGTCTTCATGACTTAGAGCAAGCCTTTTCAGGGCTGTGATTTGAATAACCGCTTAAGTCTCCACGACTTAGCCATGACCTCTTCCGGGTCTCAAAGTGATGTCTAGCTCAAGTCTTCATACTTGGCACATCCGTATCCCACGCATCTAAGGACAACTCCTCGAGCTTCGCTTAGTCGTGCGGATACAACACGGGTCTTTGCCCAGTCGGTCCAGTAGTATACCGAACATGACACCTTCACAAAGGTTATGCAGGACTGACTCAACACGTCATCTACTCATACATTCAAAGCATCGCTGAACCTAGAACTAATGCATTGTTTGATAATTAACTGCTCCCGCCTTTGGTACGCAGGTAGAGCTATTGTCCGGGCATCAACGCGACGTTCTGGGGGTTGATTATTCTATGTATTTTAGATACCCCAGAGGCCTGTTGACCCTATCCATAGTAGGGCAGTGTGTTTCAACTGGGAGAATCCTACTAGGCCCATATTCGGATGCATCCCTTACTTGCAGTAGTTGGGTTCAATCCTTAGATCTTAAGGATAACCACGACCCCAAAACCCATGAGTGACTGAGGCCATCGTGGACTCTATCAAGTCCAAAGTAAAATACATGTCACTCAAGGCTGTACCATCACTGTCATTCCACAGTGAGCATAATTCCTGAAGGGGTCTGCCAGTCTTACAATTACTTGGACAAAATCTGCATGCCATTTAGGCAGCCCGTGCTTTCAGCACTACGGGAGTATGTACCCGACCCCATTCAGTCTTCCCCAACACAGTCATTACTGAGGGGGTACCCCTAACACGATCTTCAACCGCGGGGTATGTGCGACCTTAAGTCTTATTCATATGCATGCAGAACACCGCTCTTTGGCACTTCGGCCACCACGAGCATCACACCTCTTTGGGTGGAAACAACACACTTTGGCTCTTCGGCCCTTACGAGTCTGGTTGTGTAACCGTTCTCAATGAGCATGCATATGACTCGATCTAAATAGATCGGCTACTCGGCGTAGTTTTACGCAACGAGTCCAAACCTAGCCAAGGCGCAACCTCTACTCCGGCTCAGCGGCCCTTACGAGCAAGGTGCCCTTGCAGGCACAAGGATACGAGCCGATCTGGCATCGTTCCATCAACGGACATCATTATGCCGTTCCATTGGTTCCGGCAGCTCTTCTGCCAACCATTTCGTCAGCACCTCCCCTGCTCTACCGGCAGTGGTGCGACGAACCCTTCTACGTTGTAGAGGGCAAACCATGAACTGAGTAGCACTCTGCTATATGTCAGAGTATCCTGCTACGTTCTTTCTGAGCTATTCTTAGCTTCTTCAGAAATTTCAGCAGCACTTCCTCTCTTTTACGGAGAAAGCGTGCGTTTCTTTTATCCATTTCAGCGGCATCTCCCCTCTTTGGTAGGAAATCGCCACGCTTAATTCGGGAAATGGATGCGCACCGTTGTGCGTACTTTGCATCCATCAAGGTTGCAGGAACCCTTGGCCATAGCCAGGCCATACGAAATTGACTTAGTCATTACGTAAAGAGCATTTTGCCAAAAACCGAAGCCTTTCCAATAGGGGCTTCATTCGTCAAGCAGAATCTTGAACGAGGAGCGGTCAAGGAATCGCATGGGCGATTTGGAGTTGATCTCCATTTGAACGCTCATTTATGCGCTATATATGTAGTATAAGCAGAAGCCTGTGCTTTATACAGCGGCGGCGTAAAGAAATGCATATACTATTGTTCAGGGTGTGTAACTGAACGAAATATTCTACATATATAACAAAGCAGAAGCCTTGGCATCGTTCGACGCGACGGCGTAAGTAAATACATTGCAGAAAGCAGGAGCCTTGGCATCGTTCGACGCGACGGCGTAAGTAAATGCATAATCGGAAGTGCAGTAATCGGAAGTACAGAAAGCAGGGAGCCTTGGCATCATACGACGCGACGGCAAAGGTAAATTACATGGCCTGTGCGATATAAGACGCGTCGGCAGTATCAGCAGATATACACCTAGATCCGCATCCAACGATAGTTACGAGGCGAGCGGGTGAACACCGAAGTGTCCTAAAGGGCTCAACCAAGAACTAAAGCGAGATACCATTTTGAAGAACGCAAATACTGCGTGTTTGAACATAGATATATCCGACGATAGTTACGAGACGAGCGGGTGAACACCGAAGTGTCCAAAAAGGGCTCAATCAAGAACTAAAGCAAGATACTACTTCAGAAAGTATATTCTATATACAAACAGTCAAATACTTGAGAGAGATGGATCAACGAAGCGAACTTACTTCAAATCGTGGAAGAAACGGCTCTGGGTTGCTTCTTTGGCTTCGAGCCTTCCTTCGAGAGGTCAGACTAAGTCAGATGAAGCTGACTTAGTTGAGAAAGAGGTAGAGTAGGTCAAGCTACTCAACCTAAGTGGTTTGAACCAAACAGGGTTCGATCCAAGTCAACTGGGTTCAGCAGGTTCGAACTCAGCTCAAGTAGGCTAAGTCTGGGTTCAGAAATTCAAACCGGAATCTGGACAAAAAGGGACTTTGACTTTGACTTTAAACCCAACTAGGTTCAAGTCAAGTCAACTAGGTTAGGACTAGGTCAAGTGGGTTCAGACCTAGGTCAGGTGAGCTAGGACCAGGTCAGGCAGGCTCAGACCAAGTCAGGTGGGTTCAGGCCAGGTCAGGTGGGCTCAGACTCACTTGGGCTCACTAGGGGAGGTTTAGGAGAGAGAGAGAAGGCAAGAGAGAGAGGGGGGGTCGAAATTATGAGAAGAGAGAGAGTGGGGAGGGCTATTTATAGCCCAAGCCCACCTCCTCTTGGGTTTTTCCATGCCCCTTTTACCCCTGAGCTATATTTTAATTCCTGGAGGTTCCTTTTGAGGTGGGGCCCACAAGATATTTCCATAGGATATTTTGTGGGTCCCACAAGATATTTTCTGAGGAATATTTCTGTGGGTCCCACCAATATTTCCGTGGGTCCCGCAAGAATTTCAAGTTTCCGGCAATTTTTTCCGAAAAATTCTGAGTACGCCATTTTCTTCGTATTGACGTAACTAAGAAAGTTGGCTCATACGAATCTATTGATTTCGTTTAGTTAGGAAGTTATGGCTTCCAGAGTGTTTGAGCATATATTCGCAATTCGACGAATATCCTAAGTATAACTGGCTCGTACAAATCGATCTGATTCGTATTTCGGGTTCAGATGCTATTTTTACTTGAAAATGCCTCGTGAATTTCTTCAAAAAGATACTGAAAAATTATGGGTCTTACATCATTACCCCCTTAAAGGAATTTCGTCCGCGAAATTCAGTTAAGAGTACTAAGTGCGTAACTCGGGATATTTCTCCCATATGTTAGATTCATAATGTTGTTCACTTAGTTCAACATCGTATTTATTCCAGTCATAACCTCATATCATGATTCCTGATCAATGAGGTATGTTTCTCATATCTGAGTTCAAATTATGCTACAACCACGATAGTTTGTTGAATCAATGTTCTTCCAACCGGCTATCAACATAGCCATCTTGTGTAACTATTTCATACACACAGATCATTCTTCTAGAGATTAACCATATTGGAATAAGTCCTCTGTCAGACTACCTGGTATTGGAAACGTACCTCCTCATAGGTTCGCCTTCGTCAGACTTACCTGATATTGGATCAGTACACCCTCACAGAATCATACTAGCCAAGCTACTGGTTTTGGAACATATACACTTGCACGGAGCTGTATACCCTCACAGGCTTACTCTGGCTAGACGATCTGATCTTGAATATGTAAAACCTCACAGGACTCTCTTCTTGGGAACAATTTCTCGATGGTTTATTTTATTAAGTAACTTTTAACGTTCTAATTATGCAAACTTAATTTTTCAATCATGGGGTCTATAGCCATAAATTTTGGGCATAAGCACTTAAGATTTTTATTTGACAAATCCAAAAAATTACTTTACAGAGCAAGGATACATATCTATCCAGATGACCGTACACAAGGTCATAAGCCACTTGTCTCAAGCATTCATTGGATCTTGTCTTTCAATTGCTTCATACCCAACACAACTCTATCTATCAAGGTATTCAGATTCCTTGATACGATTATTATCCGTGAGTTGTTCGGCTGTCACCGCATAGACACGACCTGCCACAGGTTTCTGCTCTATCCTGGGTAGTGGCAGTCGTTGTTGTTGTATTTGTTGAGAGGGTCCTCCAGATCCCATATTTCTTTGTTGAAGATCTGAGGCCTTCTTGCGGCATTCTCTTACACGATGCCCTGGTTTGGCGCAATACAGGCAACCTCCTGTATCGCGAGGACAAACCCCTCCAGGATGATCTGAGCTACACCTTGGGCATCGAAAATTAGACTGTTGGTAGGGCTGATTGGCTTCTACCATCTGTAATGGCCGTTCGGCCGGTGGAGTAAAGTTGTTCTCCTGAAAATCCCTCTTATAAAAAGCTGGTCGTGATTCTTGGCCACCAGGGAACGTCCTCTTGTTGTTCCCATTACTTGCTATCTGTAACGCCCCGGATTTCCAAAACAAAGCTAAGTTAAAATTTTCATGAATTTCTTTTTTTTTTCTTTGCAGCGGAACTTAGAAAAGCTTTTAGCAGCAGAATCAGACGATAATGAGTCGTCAGTTTTAGAAAACTCCGAGCACGTTGCAGGTATGTGGCCAAGCAACTCATTGACCACCAAAGTGTTCCATTTTATCGAAAACATATGTTTATTACAACACTACTGCTTAGAAAAGCAGTATAAGTTCAATAAAAGGAAGCAGTACAACTCTGTCTAGAGAAACCCTGAAACTCGATGCCGCCTTGCTCCGCATATCGCCACGCAGGTCCAACACCTGAAATCCCCATAAAACGGGGTCAGAACCACTGATGGTCTGGTAAGCATGCAATCATGTAACCATTCAACTCAAGCACGATAATGACCACTCAGGGTCGCAATGCGCAATAACGACGCTCAAGCCTCCAAGACTTAGCGTATATCGCAGGAGCCTCCTCAGGGCTATGAGTTGAACATCCGCTCGAGTCTTCATGACTTAGAGCAAGCCTTTTCAGGGCTGTGATTTGAATAGCCGCATAAGTCTCCACGACTTAGCCATGACCTCTTCCGGGTCTCAAAGTGATGTCTAGCTCAAGTCTTCATACTTGGCACATCCGTATCCCACGCATCTAAGGACAACTCCTCGAGCTTCGCTTAGTCGTGCGGATACAACACGGGTCTTTGCCCAGTCGGTCCAGTAGTATACCGAACATGACACCTTCACAAAGGTTATGCAGGACTGACTCAACACGTCATCCACTCATACATTCAAAGCATCGCTGTACCTAGAACTAATGCATTGTTTGATAATTAACCGCTCCCGCCTTTGGTACGCAGGTAGAGCTATTGTCCGGGCATCAACGCGACGTTCTGGGGGTTGATTATTCTATGTATTTTAGATACCCCAGAGGCCTGTTGACCCTATCCATAGTAGGGCAGTGTGTTTCAACTGGGAGAATCCTACTAGGCCCATATTCGGATGCATCCTCTACTTGCAGTAGTTGGGTTCAATCCTTAGATCTTAAGGATAACCACGACCTCCATACCTCTGAGTTACGAAGGCCATCAATGAACTCTATCAGGTTCGGGTGAAATATATGTCACTCAAGGCTGCGCCATCACCGTCTTCCTCGGTGAGAAATTCTAAAAGGGGCCTGCCGGTCTTACAATTACTTGATGAACATTGCATGCCTATAGGGCAGCCTTTGAGAAGTATGTACCCGACCCCAATCAACCACACGGTTTTCACCGTGGAACAAAGGTTTTATTCATATGCATGCTTAACTCTGCTCTCGGCACTTCGGCCTTGACGAGCACTTCACCTCTTTCGGTGGAAACAACACACTCCGGCTCAGCGGCCCTTACGAGTCTGGTTGTCTGATAATTCTCAATGAGCATGCACATGACTCGATCTCTACGGATCGGCTACTCGGCGTATTTTTACGCAACGAGCTCAGGACCTCGTCAAGGCGCTACCACTACTTTGGCGCAACGGCTCTTACAAGTATGATGCCCTTGCAGGTGTCAGGGAGACGAGTCATTCTGACATCGTTCCAACAAAGGACATCATTGTGCCACTTAACTGGTTTTGGCAGCTCTTCTGCCAACCATTCTGTCAACACCTTCTCTGCTCTACCGGCAGTGGTGCGACGAACCTTTCTACATTGTAGAAGGCGTTTCATAACTGGGTAGCACTTCTGCTACGTTCTTTCTGAGCCATTCTTAGCTCCTTCAGGAATTTCAGCAGCACTTCCTCTCTTTTACGGAGAAAGCGTGCGTTTCTTTTATCCATTTCAGCGGCATCTCCCCTCTTTGGTGGGAAATCGCTACGCTTAACTCGGGAAATGGATGCGCACCGTTGTGCGTACTTTGCATCCATCAAGGTTGCAGGAACCTTGGGCCATAGCTAGGCCATACGTAATTGATTTAGTCATTACGTAAAGAGCATTTTTCCAAAAACTGAAGCCTTTCCAATAGGGGCTTCATTCGTCAAGCAGAATCTTGAACGAGGAGCGGTCAAGGAATCGCATGGGCGATTTGGAGTTTGATCTCCATTTGAACGCTCATTTATGCGCTATATATGTAATATAAGCAGAAGCCTGTGCTTTATACAGTGGCGGCGTAAAGGAAATGCATATACTATTGTTCAGGGTGTGTAACTGAATGAAATATTCTACATATATAACAAAGCAGAAGCCTTGGCATCGTTCGACGCGACGGCGTAAGTAAATACATTGCAGAAAGCAGGAGCCTTGGCATCGTTCGACGCGACGGCGTAAGTAAATGCATAATCGGAAGTACAGTAATCGGAAGTACAGAAAGCAGGGAGCCTTGGCATCATACGACGCGACGGCAAAGGTAAATTACATGGCCTGTGCGATATAAGACGCGTCGGCAGTATCAGCAGATATACACCTAGATCTGTATCCAACGATAGTTACGAGGCGAGCGAGTGAACACCGAAGTGTCCTAGAGGGCTCAACCAAGAACTAGGGTGAGATACTATTTTGAAGAACGCATATACTGCGTATTCGAACATATATATCCGACGATAGTTACGAGGCGAGCGAGTGAACACCGAAGTGTCCTAGAGGGCTCAACCAAGAACTAGGGTGAGATACTATTTTGAAGAACGCATATACTGCGTATTCGAACATATATATCCGACGATAGTTACGAGGCGAGCGCGTGAACACCGAAGTGTCCTAGAGGGCTCAACCAAGAACTAAAGTAAGATACTACTTCAGAAAGTATATGCTATATACAAACAATCAAATACTTGAGAGAGATGGTTTAATGAAGCGAACTTACTTCAATTTGAGGAAGAAACGACTCCGATTGCTTCAAACGCTTCGAACGAGGCTCGACTTCGAAAAAGGATCAACTTCGAACTTCGGACGAAAAAGGACTTGGACTTTGACTTTGAACCAAACCAGGTTCAAGTCAAGTCAACTGGGTTCAGACTTAGGTCAAGTAGGTTCAGACCTAGGTCAGGTGGGTTAGGACCAGGTCAGGCAGGCTCAGACCAGGTCAAGCAGGCTCAGGCTAAGTCAGGCAGGCTCAGACCAGGTCAGGTGGGCTCAGGTGGGCTAGGCTAGGTAGGGGAGGTTTGGAAAAGGAGTTGAGAGAGAGGGGTTGGCGATTTTCTAAAGGAGGGGGGGTCCTCTATTTATAGGTTCTGAAACTTGGGCCCAAAGTTTCAGAATCCCCTCTTTACCCTTGGGCTTTTCTGAGAATCCCTTCCATGGAAGGTGCTGGAAGGAGCTGGAAGGCTCTGGAAGGTGCTGGAATATTCTAGAATCTTCTAGAATATTTTCTGAGAAATATTTCTGTGGGTCCCACCCATATTTCTGTGGGTCCCGCAAGAATTTCGGGTTTTCGGCGATTTTTTTCCGAAAAATTTTGAGTACGCCATTATCTTCGTATTGATGCCACTAAGAAAGTTGGCTCGCAGGAATCCTTTGATTTTGTTCAGATAGGAAGTTATGGCTTCCAGAGTGTTTGAGCATATATTCGCGATTCGACGAATATCCTAAGTGTGACTGGCTCGCAGGAATTGATTCGTTTCGCATTCTGAGAAAAATGCCATTTTTACCGGTAAATGCCTCATGAATTTTATTCAGATATTTTCTGAAAAATTGCGGGTCTTACATCATTACCCCCTTAAAGGAATTTCGTCCGCGAAATTCAGCTAAGAGTACAAGGTGAAGAGTTCAGGATATTTATCCCGCATATCCGATTCGGGCTCCCAAGTGCAATCATCGACTCCGTGATGTTGCCATCTTACTTTGACAAGTGGAATGACCTTTGTCCTTAGCACTTGCTCCCGTCGGTCCATGATCTCTACTGGCCTTTCTTCCACCGTCATATCCTCCTGGATGTCAATATCTTCATGTTGGATGACATGGGAAGGGTCGTGAACGTATTTTCTAAGCATTGACACATGAAATACATTGTGTATCTGTGTATACTGCGGTGGCAATGCTACTCTGTAGGCGGTCTCTCCTATCCGGCTCAAAACCTCGAAGGGACCAACGAATCTGGGGCTGAGCTTCCCCTTCTTTCCGAAACGAAACACACTCTTGGTTGGGGAGACCTTGATAAAAACCTTATCTCCAACCGCAAAAGTGAGTTCCCTACGCCGCTGATCAGCGTAGCTCTTCTGTCGACTCTGAGCAGTCAGTAGCTTCTTCCTGATCATGTGGACCTGCTCAGTATAATGCTGCAACACTATGGGCGAGTCCAAGGTTCGCTCACCCACTTCACCCCAATGGATTGGTGATCTACAGGGTCGCCCGTACAAGGCTTCATACGGTGCCATCCCAATGCTAGCGTGGTGGCTATTATTATAAGCAAATTCAGCCAACGCTAGGTGGGAATCCCAATCACCTTTCCATTCTAGCATACAGGCTCTTAGCATATCTTCGAGAGTCTGTATGGTTCGTTCTGATTGCCCATCTGTTTGGGGATGGAATGCTGTACTGAACTTGAGTTTCGTCCCCAGGGCTCTTTGAAGCTGCTCCCAAAAGTGAGAGGTAAATTTCGGGTCACGATCGGATATGATCGAAATCGGCACTCCATGGAGTCTAACGATTTCCCGAATGTAGATCTCCGCCAATCGTTCAGTTGAGTATCGAGTGTTGATTGGCAGGAAGTGAGCAGACTTGGTGAGTCTGTCTACGATCACCCATATTGAGTCATGTTGTCTCTTGGACCAAGGCAATCCAACGATGAAATCCATCGTAATGCCCTCCCATTTCCATTCTGGAATCTCGATCCGTTGCATTTTTCCACCAGGTCGTTGATGCTCAATTTTTACTTGCTGGCAGATTAAACACCTTGAGACAAATGTAGCCACATCCCGTTTCATACCCCTCCACCAGTACTTTCTCTGTAAGTCCCGAAACATTTTCGTACCTCCAGGGTGAATGGTGTATTTGCTGTTATGAGCCTCCTGGAGTACTTCCTGTCTTAGCTCAGGGTTATTTGGGACCCAAATCCTTTCTTCCATCCATATTCCTCCATCTTCTTTTAAATGGAAGAAAGTGTCATCTCTTTCGGCACGAGCTTTTAATTCCAAGTACTGGGGGTCCTTGAACTGTTCGGCTACAATGCGATCGAGGATCTCGATATGGATTGTCAGGCATGACAATCGAATCTTTCCTGGGTCAGCCAGGAATGGCTTCCAACTGACAAAATCCTCCATCAGCTTCCATTGTCCGGTGAGGCTGGCCAGAGTGCCAACACTCTTGCGACTAAGGGCATCTGCTACAACATTCGCCTTTCCAGGGTGATAGGAAAGCGTGAATTCATAGTCTTTGAGGAATTCCAGCCATCGCCGTTGCCGCATATTGAGTTCTTTTTGAGAAAAGAGGTATTTTAGGCTTTTATGGTCCGACATGACCTCAAATTTTTCTCCATACAGGTAGTGTCGCCAGATTTTAAGCGCGAACACTACCGCGGCAAGCTCCAGATCGTGGGTTGGATAGTTTTTCTCATGAATTCTTAACTGACGGGATGCATAGGCGATTACTTTGCCATGCTGCATCAATACACAACCCAGACCCGTTCCCGAGGCATCGGTATAAGCAATGAAGCCTCCCTGACCAGAAGGTAAGGTAAGGACAGGGGCAGTGGTAAGCCTCTGTTTGAGAACCTCAAAGCATTCCTTACACTGGTCAGTCCATTCAAACTTGACTCCCTTTTTCAGTAATTTCGTCATTGGTACGGCGATTCGGGAGAAGTCCTGTATGAACTTCCGATAATATCCGGCAAGTCCAAGGAAGCTGCGGACCTCAGTGATATTTTCTGGCTGCTTCCAGTCTATCACAGCTTCGACCTTCGCAGGATCTACTGCGATTCCATCTTTTGAGATCACATGGCCAAGGAACATTACTTTGTCTAGCCAGAATTCACATTTTGAAAACTTGGCATATAACTGATTATCTTGAAGGGTTTTCAAGACGATTCTCAAGTGCTCCTTGTGTTGTTCCTCATTCTCTGAATACACGAGAATGTCATCAATGAAGACGATGACAAAAGTGTCTAAGTATGGTTTGAACACTCGGTTCATCAGGTCCATAAAGACAGCAGGCGCATTTGTAAGTCCGAAGGGCATTACTACGAACTCATAATGGCCATATCTCGTTCTGAAGGCAGTCTTAGGTATATCCTCCTCCTTAACTCTGAGCTGATGGTATCCAGACCTGAGGTCGATCTTGGAGAACACTCTCGCTGTTCTGAGCTGATCGAATAAGTCCTCAATCCGAGGCAACGGGTACTTATTTTTAATGGTTGCCTGGTTAAGCATCCGATAATCGATGCATAACCGAAGGGATCCATCCTTCTTCTTTATAAATAGTACCGGGGCTCCCCATGGTGACATACTTGGTCGGATGAACCCTTGTTCCATCAGTTCTTCCAACTGACACTTCAACTCACTGAGTTCAGCTGGTGCCATACGATAAGGGGCTTTGGATATCGGCGTTGTTCCAGGTAAGGATTGAATTCCAAATTCAACCTCACGAAGTGGCGGAAGTCCTTGCAATTCCTCAGGAAACAGATCGGGAAACTCCCGCACTACTTCCAAACTCTCAAGGGGTTGGTCGTTGGATTTTTCCACCGAGAGACTCAACAGGAAGGTCACACAACCCTTCCTAAGGTATTTTTGTACCTTAAGTGCTGATATGAGCCTTTTTTGTGGGACTGGTTTGGATAACCGGTATTCCATCTTAGGTAATCCGGGTCGAGATAGAATCACTCTACCCTCGCGGCACAGAATCTTGGCATTATTCTGAGCCAACCAATTCATTCCCAGAATGACATCGTACTGTATCATATCGATCAGGATGGCATCAGTAGGCAAGTGTTGCCCTGCTATCTCAATATCCAAATTTTTCACACACCGGATACATTTGGTGCGTGAACCCAACGGGTTATATACTTCGATCATTTTATCAATCGGTTGCACCGAGGCGTGGAGTTGTTCGGTGAAATCGTCGGAGATAAACGTATGAGTAGCACCACAATCAGAACAAGAAGTATAAAAACATATACTTACAGTGCGATAACGGGACCATGACGGATCTTGAACCAGGTTTCTCAGACTCATGCTCTGATACCAATTCTGTAACGCCCCGGATTTTCAAAACAAAGCTAAGTTAAAATTTTCATGAATTTCTTTTTTTTTTCTTTGCAGCGGAACTTAGAAAAGCTTTTAGCAGCGGAATCAGACGATAATGAGTCGTCAGTTTTAGAAAACTCCGAGCACGTTGCAGGTATGTGGCCAAGCAACTCATTGACCACCAAAGTGTTCCATTTTATCGAAAACATATGTTTATTACAACACTACTGCTTAGAAAAGCAGTATAGGTTCAATAAAAGGAAGCAGTACAACTCTGTCTAGAGAAACCCTGAAACTCGATGCCGCCTTGCTCCGCATATCGCCACGCAGGTCCAACACCTGAAATCCCCATAAAACGGGGTCAGAACCACTGATGGTCTGGTAAGCATGCAATCATGTAACCATTCAACTCAAGCACGATAATGACCACTCAGGGTCGCAATGCGCAATAACGACGCTCAAGCCTCCAAGACTTAGCGTATATCGCAGGAGCCTCCTCAGGGCTATGAGTTGAACATCCGCTCGAGACTTCATGACTTAGAGCAAGCCTTTTCAGGGCTGTGATTTGAATAGCCGCATAAGTCTCCACGACTTAGCCATGACCTCTTCCGGGTCTCAAAGTGATGTCTAGCTCAAGTCTTCATACTTGGCACATCTGTATCCCACGCATCTAAGGACAACTCCTCGAGCTTCGCTTAGTCGTGCGGATACAACACGGGTCTTTGCTCAGTCGGTCCAGTAGTATACCGAACATGACACCTTCACAAAGGTTATGCAGGACTGACTCAACACGTCATCCACTCATACATTCAAAGCATCGCTGTACCTAGAACTAATGCATTGTTTGATAATTAACCGCTCCCGCCTTTGGTACGCAGGTAGAGCTATTGTCCGGGCATCAACGCGACGTTCTGGGGGTTGATTATTCTATGTATTTTAGATACCCCAGAGGCCTGTTGACCCTATCCATAGTAGGGCAGTGTGTTTCAACTGGGAGAATCCTACTAGGCCCATATTCGGATGCATCCTCTACTTGCAGTAGTTGGGTTCAATCCTTAGATCTTAAGGATAACCACGACCTCCATACCTCTGAGTGACGAAGGCCATCAATGAACTCTATCAGGTTCGGGTGAAATATATGTCACTCAAGGCTGCGCCATCACCGTCTTCCTCGGTGAGAAATTCTGAAAGGGGCCTGCCGGTCTTACAATTACTTGACGAACATTGCATGCCTATAGGGCAGCCTTTGAGAAGTATGTACCCGACCCCAATCAACCACACGGTTTTCACCGTGGAACAAAGGTTTTATTCATATGCATGCTTAACTCTGCTCTCGGCACTTCGGCCTTGACGAGCACTTCACCTCTTTCGGTGGAAACAACACACTCCGGCTCAGCGGCCCTTACGAGTCTGGTTGTCTGATAATTCTCAATGAGCATGCACATGACTCGATCTCTACGGATCGGCTACTCGGCGTATTTTTACGCAACGAGCTCAGGACCTCGTCAAGGCGCTACCACTACTTTGGCGCAACGGCTCTTACAAGTATGATGCCCTTGCAGGTGTCAGGGAGACGAGTCATTCTGACATCGTTCCAACAAAGGACATCATTGTGCCACTTAACTGGTTTTGGCAGCTCTTCTGCCAACCATTCTGTCAACACCTTCTCTGCTCTACCGGCAGTGGTGCGACGAACCTTTCTACATTGTAGAAGGCGTTTCATAACTGGGTAGCACTTCTGCTACGTTCTTTCTGAGCCATTCTTAGCTCCTTCAGGAATTTCAGCAGCACTTCCTCTCTTTTACGGAGAAAGCGTGCGTTTCTTTTATCCATTTCAGCGGCATCTCCCCTCTTTGGTGGGAAATCGCTACGCTTAACTCGGGAAATGGATGCGCACCGTTGTGCGTACTTTGCATCCATCAAGGTTGCAGGAACCTTGGGCCATAGCTAGGCCATACGTAATTGATTTAGTCATTACGTAAAGAGCATTTTGCCAAAAACTGAAGCCTTTCCAATAGGGGCTTCATTTGTCAAGCAGAATCTTGAACGAGGAGCGGTCAAGGAATCGCATGGGCGATTTGGAGTTTGATCTCCATTTGAACGCTCATTTATGCGCTATATATGTAATATAAGCAGAAGCCTGTGCTTTATACAGCGGCGGCGTAAAGGAAATGCATATACTATTGTTCAGGGTGTGTAACTGAATGAAATATTCTACATATATAACAAAGCAGAAGCCTTGGCATCGTTCGACGCGACGGCGTAAGTAAATACATTGCAGAAAGCAGGAGCCTTGGCATCGTTTGACGCGACGGCGTAAGTAAATGCATAATCGGAAGTGCAGTAATCGGAAGTACAGAAAGCAGGGAGCCTTGGCATCATACGACGCGACGGCAAAGGTAAATTACATGGCCTGTGCGATATAAGACGCGTCGGCAGTATCAGCAGATATACACCTAGATTTGTATCCAACGATAGTTACGAGGTGAGCGAGTGAACACCGAAGTGTCCTAGAGGGCTCAACCAAGAACTAGGGTGAGATACTATTTTGAAGAACGCATATACTGCGTATTCGAACATATATATCCGACGATAGTTACGAGGCGAGCGCGTGAACACCGAAGTGTCCTAGAGGGCTCAACCAAGAACTAAAGTAAGATACTACTTCAGAAAGTATATGCTATATACAAACAATCAAATACTTGAGAGAGATGGTTTAATGAAGCGAACTTACTTCAATTTGAGGAAGAAACGACTCCGATTGCTTCAAACGCTTCGAACGAGGCTCGACTTCGAAAAAGGATCAACTTCGAACTTCGGACGAAAAAGGACTTGGACTTTGACTTTGAACCAAACCAGGTTCAAGTCAAGTCAACTGGGTTCAGACTTAGGTCAAGTAGGTTCAGACCTAGGTCAGGTGGGTTAGGACCAGGTCAGGCAGGCTCAGACCAGGTCAAGCAGGCTCAGGCTAAGTCAGGCAGGCTCAGACCAGGTCAGGTGGGCTCAGGTGGGCTAGGCTAGGTAGGGGAGGTTTGGAAAAGGAGGAGAGAGAGAGGGGTTGGCGATTTTCTAAAGGAGGGGGGGTCCTCTATTTATAGGTTCTGAAACTTGGGCCCCAAGTTTCAGAATCCCCTCTTTACCCTTGGGCTTTTCTGAGAATCCCTTCCATGGAAGGTGCTGGAAGGAGCTGGAAGGCTCTGGAAGGTGCTGGAATATTCTAGAATCTTCTAGAATATTTTCTGAGAAATATTTCTGTGGGTCCCACCCATATTTATGTGGGTCCCGCAAGAATTTCGGGTTTTCGGCGATTTTTTTCCGAAAAATTCTGAGTACGCCATTATCTTCGTATTGATGCCACTAAGAAAGTTGGCTCGCAGGAATCCTTTGATTTTGTTCAGATAGGAAGTTATGGCTTCCAGAGTGTTTGAGCATATATTCGCGATTCGACGAATATCCTAAGTGTAACTGGCTCGCAGGAATTGATTCGTTTCGCATTCTGAGAAAAATGCCATTTTTACCGGTAAATGCCTCATGAATTTTATTCAGATATTTTCTGAAAAATTGCGGGTCTTACACTATCGGTCGCTTTACTACGACCCCTTTGCATCGCTCCCAGTCTGCACTAATCTTTGAAGCTGCTGCCACAGCGGCTTGAAATGTTTGGGGCATGCTAGTTATGACTCGAGATCGTAGCCCTTCCCGAAATCCATTGATATATTTATCGGCCCTCTCTAGGTCAGTATCGAATAACCGAGAGTAGTACCGCTCAAGGTTCTGAAACTTGGTAGTATAGTCGATAAGACTCATACCACCCTGCTCTAGTTCCAGAAACTCCATCTTTTTCTTATTTCTGGAGTGTATCGGAAAGTAGTTATCCAAAAATTCTCTCCGAAAATCATTCCAAGGGATGACTTCGTGAAGTGAGAACTGGATAATCCTAGTGGTATCCCACCACTTTCGTGCATTATCCTTCAGCCTATATGTGCCGAAGTTAGTCTTTCTATCCTCTGGTACTCCCAATACCAGGAATGCACGCTCTGTCTCTTCGATCCAACTCTCCGCGAGCTCAGGATCAGCTCTGCCAATGAAAACTGGCGGGTCAAGCTTGAGGAACTTCTTATAAGTTATTCCTCCAAGGTTCTCGTTGCGAGGCGGGGCTGGTGCTTGCCTTGATTCGCGAATGGCAGACACAAGTCTGTTGAGTGTCTCTAGCAAGAAGCCCTGTGTATGGGACTCCTCGCTCGGCATGGTTCTCCTCGTCCTAGGAGCCATTTATCTATTCACGCAAATATACCAAAATCAGAGAAAGTATAAGATTTATACTTACAGTGCGATACCGCAAACACGACGGATCTTGAACCAGGTTTCTCAGACTCATGCTTTGATACCAATTCTGTAACGCCCCGGATTTCCAAAACAAAGCTAAGTTAAAATTTTCATGAATTTCTTTTTTTTTTCTTTGCAGCGGAACTTACAAAAGCTTTTACCAGCGGAATCAGACGATAATGAGTCGTCAGTTTTAGAAAACTCCGAGCACGTTGCAGGTATGTGGCCAAGCAACTCATTGACCACCAAAGTGTTCCATTTTATCGAAAACATATGTTTATTACAACACTACTGCTTAGGAAAGCAGTGTAGGTTCAATAAAAAGGAAGCAGTACAACACTGTCTAGAGAAACCCTGGAACTCGATGCCGCCTTGCTCCGCATATCGCCACGCAGGTACAACACCTGAAATCCCCATGAAACGGGGTCAGAACCACTGATGGTCTGGTAAGCATGCAGTCATACATCCATTCAACTCAAATACAATAATGACCACTCAGGGTCGTAATGCGCAATAACGACGCTCAAGCCTTCAAGACTTAGCGTTATCGCAGGAGCCTCCTCAGGGCTATGAGTTGAACATCCGCTCAAGTCTTCATGACTTAGAGCAAGCCTTTTCAGGGCTGTGATTTGAATAACCGCTTAAGTCTCCACGACTTAGCCATGACCGCTTTCGGGTCTCAAAGTGATGTCTAGCTCAAGTCTTCATACTTGGCACATCCGTATCCCACGCATCTAAGGACAACTCCTCGAGCTTCGCTTAGTCGTGCGGATACAACACGGGTCTTTGCCCAGTCGGTCCAGTAGTATACCGAACATGACACCTTCACAAAGGTTATGCAGGACTGACTCAACACGTCATCTACTCATACATTCAAAGCATCGCTGAACCTAGAACTAATGCATTGTTTGATAATTAACTGCTCCCGCCTTTGGTACGCAGGTAGAGCTATTGTCCGGGCATCAACGCGACGTTCTGGGGGTTGATTATTCTATGTATTTTAGATACCCCAGAGGCCTGTTGACCCTATCCATAGTAGGGCAGTGTGTTTCAACTGGGAGAATCCTACTAGGCCCATATTCGGATGCATCCCTTACTTGCAGTAGTTGGGTTCAATCCTTAGATCTTAAGGATAACCACGACCTCAAAACCCATGAGTGACTGAGGCCATCGTGGACTCTATCAAGTCCAAAGTAAAATACATGTCACTCAAGGCTGTACCATCACTGTCATTCCACAGTGAGCATAATTCCTGAAGGGGTCTGCCAGTCTTACAATTACTTGGACAAAATCTGCATGCCATTTAGGCAGCCCGTGCTTTCAGCACTACGGGAGTATGTACCCGACCCCATTCAGTCTTCCCCAACACAGTCATTACTGAGGGGGTACCCCTAACACGATCTTCAACCGCGGGGTATGTGCGACCTTAAGTCTTATTCATATGCATGCAGAACACCGCTCTTTGGCACTTCGGCCACCACGAGCATCACACCTCTTTGGGTGGAAACAACACACTTTGGCTCTTCGGCCCTTACGAGTCTGGTTGTGTAACCGTTCTCAATGAGCATGCATATGACTCGATCTAAATAGATCGGCTACTCGGCGTAGTTTTACGCAACGAGTCCAAACCTAGCCAAGGCGCAACCTCTACTCCGGCTCAGCGGCCCTTACGAGCAAGGTGCTCTTGCAGGCACAAGGATACGAGCCGATCTGGCATCGTTCCATCAACGGACATCATTATGCCGTTCCATTGGTTCCGGCAGCTCTTCTGCCAACCATTTCGTCAGCACCTCCCCTGCTCTACCGGCAGTGGTGCGACGAACCCTTCTACGTTGTAGAGGGCAAACCATGAACTGGGTAGCACTCTGCTATATGTCAGAGTATCCTGCCACGTTCTTTCTGAGCTATTCTTAGCTTCTTCAGAAATTTCAGCAGCACTTCCTCTCTTTTACGGAGAAAGCGTGAGTTTCTTTTATCCATTTCAGCGGCATCTCCCCTCTTTGGTAGGAAATCGCCACGCTTAATTCGGGAAATGGATGCGCACCGTTGTGCGTACTTTGCATCCATCAAGGTTGCAGGAACCCTTGGCCATAGCCAGGCCATACGAAATTGACTTAGTCATTACGTAAAGAGCATTTTGCCAAAAACCGAAGCCTTTCCAAAAGGGGCTTCATTCGTCAAGCAGAATCTTGAACGAGGAGCGGTCAAGGAATCGCATGGGCGATTTGGAGTTGATCTCCATTTGAACGCTCATTTATGCGCTATATATGTAGTATAAGCAGAAGCCTGTGCTTTATACAGCGGCGGCGTAAAGAAATGCATACACTATTGTTCAGGGTGTGTAACTGAACGAAATATTCTACATATATAACAAAGCAGAAGCCTTGGCATCGTTCGACGCGACGGCGTAAGTAAATACATTGCAGAAAGCAGGAGCCTTGGCATCGTTCGACGCGACGGCGTAAGTAAATGCATAATCGGAAGTGCAGTAATCGGAAGTACAGAAAGCAGGGAGCCTTGGCATCATACGACGCGACGGCAAAGGTAAATTACATGGCCTGTGCGATATAAGACGCGTCGGCAGTATCAGCAGATATACACCTAGATCCGCATCCAATGATAGTTACGAGGCGAGCGGGTGAACACCGAAGTGTCCTAAAGGGCTCAACCAAGAACTAAAGCGAGATACCATTTTGAAGAACGCAAATACTGCGTGTTTGAACATAGATATATCCGACGATAGTTACGAGACGAGCGGGTGAACACCGAAGTGTCCAAAAAGGGCTCAATCAAGAACTAAAGCAAGATACTACTTCAGAAAGTATATTCTATATACAAACAGTCAAATACTTGAGAGAGATGGATCAACGAAGCGAACTTACTTCAAATCGTGGAAGAAACGGCTCTGGGTTGCTTCTTTGGCTTCGAGCCTTCCTTCGAGAGGTCAGACTAAGTCAGATGAAGCTGACTTAGTTGAGAAAGAGGTAGAGTAGGTCAAGCTACTCAACCTAAGTGGTTTGAACCAAACAGGGTTCGATCCAAGTCAACTGGGTTCAGCAGGTTCGAACTCAGCTCAAGTAGGCTAAGTCTGGGTTCAGAAATCCAAATCGGAATCTGGACAAAAAGGGACTTTGACTTTGACTTTAAACCCAACTAGGTTCAAGTCAAGTCAACTAGGTTAGGACTAGGTCAAGTGGGTTCAGACCCAGGTCAGGTGAGCTAGGACCAGGTCAGGCAGGCTCAGACCAGGTCAGGTGGGTTCAGGCCAGGTCAGGTGGGCTCAGACTCACTTGGGCTCACTAGGGGAGGTTTAGGAGAGAGAGAGAAGGCAAGAGAGAGAGGGGGGGTCGAAATTATGAGAAGAGAGAGAGTGGGGAGGGCTATTTATAGCCCAAGCCCACCTCCTCTTGGGTTTTTCCATGCCCCTTTTACCCCTGAGCTATATTTTAATTCCTGGAGGTTCCTTTTGAGGTGGGGCCCACAAGATATTTCCATAGGATATTTTGTGGGTCCCACAAGATATTTTCTGAGGGATATTTCTGTGGGTCCCACCAATATTTCCGTGGGTCCCGCAAGAATTTCAAGTTTCCGGCGATTTTTTCCGAAAAATTCTGAGTACGCCATTTTCTTCGTATTGACGTAACTAAGAAAGTTGGCTCGTACGAATCTATTGATTTCGTTTAGTTAGGAAGTTATGGCTTCCAGAGTGTTTGAGCATATATTCGCAATTCAACGAATATCCTAAGTATAACTGGCTCGTACAAATCGATCTGATTCGTATTTCGGGTTCAGATGCTATTTTTACTTGAAAATGCCTCGTGAATTTCTTCAAAAAGATACTGAAAAATTATGGGTCTTACAAATAAAGACAGTAAAACCTCTTTTTTTGGAATTTTCATAAAATCTGGACTAATGGGCAAAACAGGAATTTTGGAAAGAGTTGGCACTTGTAGGGCGATTTTGTAAAAGAAAGATATTTGAAATTGTCAAAAAGGGCCAAATCTGAGGTGAAGTGACTGAAATCCATATTAAAAACTATCCAGATGGTTTTCCTGAGAAAATATTTTGAAATTCAGAGTCCTGGGGGTAAAATGGGAAAATTGATGATTTTGAAGACCCAGGGTTTTGAAATCGACTTTGAAAAGAGTTGAAATTCTAATCTGGATTGAAAATTTTGAAATCAAGAGTTCTGGACCTCGAAATGACATGCTTTGCAATGCAGTGATTTGAAATGCTCGTGCAATGATATGCAATGTCATGTCTTATGCAATGTAACCTTGAACCAAGACTCTGGAGATGTCTGTCTCCTGTCAGGAGTAAAATCTTGAACATCTGAGATAAAAATAGAGAAAATTTGAGAGTTGCAGATGAAATTTAGATTTTTGCAAGGTCCGGGCTCAGAAAATGACCATTTTGCCCTCCAGCGATTTCAGAGGCTGGATGATGATGCTTGGTGAAGATGTCGGGCAGGTGAGTGAAAATTTGGGGTGTTTACAGTAAGTCGACAAGGAAGGTGAGTCTTCACCTTAGCTAGCTGGAGATGAGGTAGGTGCTGCAGCTATACACACCAAGCTTGGAGCTCCCACCGATGGAGGATGAAGGCAAGTGAGAGGGAAAGAGAGGGAGTTAGGGAGAGATAGAGAATGAGAGAAAGTGAAGAGGAAGAATCGCCCAAAGCAAAAAGGGGGACCCATTTTTTTTATAATGGTTTTATAGGTATTGGAAAAAGGATTGGATGGCTGGGATTTGATCCCTCTAAGATGGAGGGTTGAGGAGCTCCACGCCCCCAACAACCAATGCATGTTGGTCTTTCAAAAAAGTTTTTGCAGAATTTCAAAAACGCCATTCATTAAAAGCCTTAAAAGTTTGGGATTTTACAAGGGGGTGCCCTTGGCTGCCACCCAACGTGCCTAATGGGTTGTAACGATTTGAAATCTTTTGAAAACATTACAATTTTGCCATGGGGTGCCAGCCCCATAGCCCTCTTTTGGAAAAGATGCCCCTCATGATGGAACCTAGGCTTCATCATGAGGGTGTTGGAATGATACATGGCCAATGAAGGCCTAAGCTTAAAATCCATGCAAGATCTTTTTGAAATTGCCATCCAGCTGATCAAGCATTGACCAGCTGGTCAACCATGGCCATGGACGTCCACTATAGGGGTCGTCCATGGGTTTTGGATCCACTAGGTGCTTCGGATCCGAAAACCAAAACCCGCAAAATATGTATATCATAAGAAAACACTTATTTAATGAATTAAAATAATAATTTAATCCCAACAAATTATTTTATTCTCTTTATCACCTTAATTAACATAGAATGGTTGATGCCTCTTGAGGAAATCACCTCTCGTTCGTTAAAATTAAGCGTTCTAAGATCCGGGCCCAAAATTAGGTCAAAACTCGTAATTCACATGCACTGACGAGGTTCGTTCGTCGTTCGAATCTCAAATTCGAGGTGTATCACTACAACTCTATTCCAAACTTACTCTAAAAATTTCAGAGGTTGATTCAGTCTGGATTTCCCGAAATTGCTCTTTTAACATAAAATTACGCGATTAACCCAGTTCTCAAAATAAGCAAAACTTTAGAAGCTGCCAAAACATAAGAATTCATCGATTCCCAGATAATTACACAATATACATCAAAATTAGAATCGTGGATCTTACATCCTCCTCTCTTTAAAAAGGATTTCGTCCGCGAAATCACCCTTAGGAGGTTACAAAAAGTTCTGGATACGTCTCTCTCATGCTCGCTTCTGGTTCTGTTATCGTCGCAAAATTTTTCCGTCTTCACTTCCTTGCGGAAGAGAGAGGGAGGTGCTTTCGAGATTCAAACTTGACCGGATTTTGGAAATTATTTTGAAATACTCGCCTCCGTTTTGAAAATTGCGGGAAAATCCATGGGATGGGGCTCGACCTGTCGATACGAGGTTCGACCGTTCATGTCGCCTTTAACAGGGGTAATCAAACCAAGGACCAAAATTGTGCTTGTCATAGTTAAATCATCAAAATCGTGTTCTATCCTAAATGCACAGAGAATTCAGGCATGTGCTATGAGATTTTGGAAAACATGATGTATGCTCAGAAAACCTTTGGAGTTGAAAGATATTTCTCAAGGAAAAGGTCAATTTCTCAGGAAACTCAGATGAAAAAGGGTTTTTAAAATCACAAGAAAGTTCATAAAGATGTGAAAAAATCGTGAATAGTTGAAAATCCTGGGAAAATAGAAGTGATTCTTGAGAAAAAGGTGAACATTTGAAAAGGGAAACACTTCTCAGGAAAACTCGAACTTTTGAGAATTTTCTTAGAGAAATGATGGAAAATTTATAGGAAAACTCATTGGAGAAGAAAAACTGAACTTGGGAAATTGAAATCTTGGGAATCTTACCCTTGAAATACTTGGAAATCGATTTTGATCTTTGAGAAAGGTGAGAGACTTCTTTTTGAAAATCTTGGGAAAATAACCTTTTCCATGGAAAATTGTGGAAAAACTTGACTTGGGAAAATCGATTTTGGAAAATCCTCAGAGTTTCTTGAGAAATTGATTTCTTGAGAATGAAATTTTCTTAAGAAAATCACGAGAAAACCAATGATTTCATGATGCAAATGATATGAGTCAATGAATGCACTTTGAAAGATTTTCTAAGAAATTTGTTGGAAAAATATGTATTAAGTCAAAATAAATCCTTCACATATTCTGACTGTGGCCATGAATATGTTCAGAGTTTAATCAATTTAATGCACAATACTTTGAAAATATTAGAAATATGATGTGCATTTTAAGATAGCCTAAGAGTGTAGGCTCAATGTGACTGGTAGAATGATGATGGATCTGGGTCTCGTCCATATTCCGACTAGGGCCGTAAATATGGATTCCACCGAGTTCATCAACTCCCTAAGAGTTGGTGCACGTGCCATTTGTGTACATCCATAGTGCTTTTGAAATAAAATGCATGAATCACATAAACAGGATATTGCATGAATTCAAACTATATGATATGTATCCTAGTCTAAGCAGAAAATTAAATCTCTTATTCCAAAATTTACATTATTAAATCACTAAATAAATAAAATAAATGGAAATTGCAGACTTCAGCTCCTTCTTTTGAATGCCCCTGCCAAACTTGAAATAAGGTTAGCTCAAATATGTGAGTTTTTCCAAGATTTTCCAATAATATTATAAAATTATTGGACTTAATTGGATATAAACTCTATTCTCATACTTCCTTGATATTTGAAATGATGAAAATGCAAGAAATTCAGTATAAAATAGTTTGAAATTCGAAATGGTGGTCAAAATGACCAAAATACCCCTAATTATAGTTATACCTTTAAAATCAGGGTTTTTTTTGAAGGAAAACTTGGTAAAATTGAGATTTCGAAATTCAAATTGAATCAAATGATGATGAAATATAGTACGAGGCATGATGACATGCTGCTAAACGCATTAGGACTGTAAAATCAGAATTTGACATTTTGCAATTTATCCAAAATAACGAATTTCGCTTGTTTTTCGCTTGGATTCGGGTCCCGCAGGGCCCTGTTTTGATATTATGGCCAAACCAAGCCTCAAATGAACTCTAAATGCTGTCAAATTCGGTATGGAGCATCTACCTATCCTGACAACATCCTAGAATGCTAAAACGCACGAAATGACATGGTTTAGATACTAAAATTTAAAGAAGATCCTAAAATGGATGAATTTCGCCTATGGACCCGAACCAAATACAATGCTTAATATGATAATGCAAAAATTACACCATAAAAACCTCTGATATTTTGCAGACTGCTAGAGGACCCGAAATTGAACCTTTTTGGTTTTTACAGTCTTGGGATTCAAACTACGGTGAGTTCGGTAACGGGCATTTGGTTCTGTCGGAGGTAAAATCAACCTAATCTAATATACAAATGCTAAAAAAATAGAAAACAGCCATGGAAATTTCTAATATTTAACATAGTAACTCACGACACATACATGGACAACTTTCATGTTTATGACTTTGGCATTTGATCAACAGAAACACAGATACAAATATAACTTTTCATGCCTAAATTAACAGAACATTCAAATATGAAAAAACAAAGGACTGACAAGAAAAATCCGAAACAGGTCTTAAAACTGTTTTAAAAATCAGAAGCTTTCAGATGCAAACAGAGGACATCCCTGACATGACATTCACTTTTTACCGATTTGGATTTGGAGCAATACCCAAATAGAACCCATCTCCTTAAGTCGACCCAAAATCTCAGAGGCCCAAATCAGGCTCTGACATGTGTCCCAAACTCTCGTATTTTTGTCAGACATAAAAAAAAAATTCGAAAAATCTGAGAAAATCATGTTAAAAACTAGACATCCTTTCGAGTTCTGAACATCTTTTGGATTAAAAATCGGACCTCACATGAGGGAGATCTCGATTTTACAAGTCGGAAATGAGTTTTTAAAACGCATCCCGGGTAACAAAACCTGACTTACCATTTTGAATGTTTACCACAGTAAACAAATTCAAATCCTTCCAAAATTTTGGCACATTTCTAGGGACACCCAAGGACGCATACCACGATTTTTTTAGAATTGTTAACGAAAATTAAATACATGAAATAACGTGTGGACTGACTGACAAAAATAGAGAGTTACTGAAACTGAGCAGAATTGAAATAAATGCCAAATTAAACCTAATTAACTTATAAAACATGCTAAATTAACAAAATAAAATATAAATTAAATTTAGCTAAATGCATGAATGCTAAAAATCATCAAGGAAGTATAATTGTATTTTTATATATGTCATTTTATGAGAATAGCTCAATCCATCCTTCGGATGAGCTCTTTCTTCAAACGACACGTGAATCAAATCATAATATTATGAAATCAAGAAGAAAGGAGGTGTACCTTGTGTTTTTATGCAGCCTTGACACTCTCGAGATGGAAGACTACCAATGGCTTTGTTCATCCTTCGATTCGAGCTTTAAATGATTCACCAAGATCGACCCACGCTTGAATCAAATTGACCACGGCGCGAGCAATGTAGATGCTTCACTGCACCTTCTCCACTGAGCCCAGGGGGGCGTGAATTCAAAGTTCAAAAATCGTGTTCTGAAGAAAAGCTAGGTTGAATTTCAAAGTCCAAAAGGAGCTCTCTAGGCTGGGCGTGGGGCCTTGTATTTGTAGCATTCTTCTGAAAATTTTGAATTTCAAACAGGCTCAATCTGAGCCCTCCATGTGGCGCCATCTCAGAGGGTGCTATTTTGATTTTTTTGAGAAAATAAACTGAGAATTTTGTGGGTGAGACACCTCAGCAGAATTTGAAAATTTTCAAAATTGGGGTTTGCTTGATTTTCTCTGCAGGAGGCTCCCAAATTCCGCCACCTCAGGGGGTGTTCTCTTGGAGTTTGAAATTCAAACTCCTACTTTTCTGAAGGTCCTCCTATGGCGCCACCTCAGGGGGCTAATTTTATAAAAAAAATAAAAAAAATATAAAAAATGGAGCCAAGTGGGGTTCTGGAATGGCACCACCTCAAAAGAGATTCTGAGGTGTAAAGTTAGAAACAGTAGGAGCATGCCATGTGGCGCCAATTCTGAGGAGCTCTTGACACGTGTCAGAAGGACATGAATGGAAGAAGCAGAATGTGCCACCTCAGAGGAGTTTAAATTTCTACTTTTTCTGCAGGAAAGGAGAGGCTGACACGTGGTGCCACCTCAGGGTGGCTCCACACTGCCATGTGGCAGGAGAATAGGAATGGAAGAAGCAGAATGCACCACCTCAAAGGGGAGCTTTTTCTACTTTTTCTGATGCAGGGAGGTCTGGACATGTGGTAGTTCAGGATGATTATGCTTTTGACAAGTGTCAGCTGTCTGGAGGAGTCTTCTCAAATGGTGCCACCTCAGAGGGAGATTTGAAGTTCAAATGGGGTTGGCTTTGGAGGAATGAAGGGTGGACATGTGGCGCCACCTCTGGGTGGCTCCTACAGTGCCGTGTGGCAGTTGGGAGGAAAAGGAGGGAAAGGGACACGTGGTGCTTTCATAGACCAGATGGAAAAGGCCGAATTCAGGATTTGCGCCACCTAGACCTTGTTTAAATTGTAGCTTTTTCTGAAGAAGGCCAAGAGTGACATGTGTCCTCTACTTTTTCTGAAGGAAGCTGGAGATGACATATGTCACCTACTTTTCTGAGAAAAGTAGGGGAAGACATGTGTCATCCTGCTTTTTCTGAAAGAAGCAGAGATTGACACGTGGCAGAGGGAAGAGAAGGAGGTCCAAGCCATGTGGCGCCATCTCAGACAGAATAGAAAAGGTGAAGTTCAGGATTTGCACCACCTCTGGAAGGATTTGAATGTTTGAATTCTAGCTTTTCCTGAAGAGAGCAGGAAATGACATGTGTCATTTGCTTTTTCTGAGAAGAGCAGAGAATGACACGTGTCACCTGCTGCAGGAGAGAATACCTCAGATGGCGCCACCTCAGAAGGAGACAACTCTACTTTTTCTGGAGGAGGGAGAGGTTGACACATGTCCTCTGCAGAAGACACACTTCAAATGGCGCCACCTCAGAGGAGACAAGCTTTACTTTTTCTGGACAGGACAACACATGACACTTGGCATCTCATGGTGACTTTGAATGACACATGGCACATGGTGAAGATGGTGGACACTGACACGTGGCATGGAATGAAGAGGATGTCTAATGACATGTGGCAGCTTCTTAAGGTAGCCCTACACTGACACTGGGCAGATAAATGGGAGGAGAGAGAAAAGACAAGTGGCGCCAATCCAGGGGACAAAGGTTCCTATATTTTTGGGTTTTTCAAAATTCAGTTTTTTTAAAAGAAAAGCCTATGTGACACCACCTTAGTGTGGGTCCCACATTGCTTCTTTATTGAAATAAGGACAAACAACAAAACCTCTCTTTGGAATTTTCACAAAAATCTGGACTAATGGGTAAAACAGTTTTTTTTTTAAAAAGAGTTGGCCCCTGTAATGCGATTTTGTAAAAGAATGATAGTTGAAATAGTTTGACAAAAGGGAAAAATCTGAGGTGAAGTGGCTGAAATCCATATTGAAAACTATCCAGATCGTTTTCCTGAGGAAATATTTTGAAATTCGGAGCCCTGGGGGTAAAATGGGAAGAATTGATAATTTTGAAGACCCAGGGTTTTGAAATCAATTTTGAAAAGTGTTGAAACTCGAATCTGGATTGAAAATTTTGAAATCAAGAGTTCTGGACCTCAAAATGACATGCTGTGCAGTGCAGTGTTATGAGATGCTCATGCAATGATATGCAATGCCATGTCTTATGCAATATAATCTTGAACCAAGACTTGGAGATTCCTGTCTTCTGTCAAGAATAAAATTTTGAACATCTGAGCTAAAAATAGAGAAATTTTGAGAGTTGCAGATGAAATTTAGACTTTTGCAAGGTCCAGGCTCAGAAAATGACCATTTTGCCCTCCAGCGATTTCAGAGGCTGGATGCTGATGCTTGGTAGAAATGTTGGAGAGGTGAATGAAAATTTGGGGTGTTTACAGGTTCCCATGTGCATTCTTCAATGCCATGGTGCTGCCAACGTACCTTAACTAACAGAATAGTCTTGGTACGCAAAACTTGATCTCGTCGATCAACAATCTTGATAGGCCTTTCTGACAAGGTCAGATCTTCCTGCACGTTCACATCTTCGTAACGAATGATATGCGATGGGTCAGGAATGTACTTCCTGAGCATCGAAACGTGAAATACATTGTGAATGTGAGCATATTGTGGAGGTAACTCGACACAATATGCCACTTCACCAATCCTCGCCACGATCTCGAACGGTCCAACATACCTTGGACTCAACTTCCCTTTCTTTCCAAAATGAAACACACTCTTCGTCGGCGAGACTTTGACAAAAACCATGTTTCCAACATCAAAAGACAATTCGCGATGTCTCTTATCAGCGTAACTCTTCTGCCTATCTTGCGCTGCCTTTAAACGCTCACGAATCTTCTGCACCTGTTGCATGTAGTGTTGAAGAACA
The DNA here is from genome assembly GCF_984573655.1 of Nuphar pumila. Classification (NCBI taxonomy): domain Eukaryota; kingdom Viridiplantae; phylum Streptophyta; class Magnoliopsida; order Nymphaeales; family Nymphaeaceae; genus Nuphar; species Nuphar pumila. Next base: position 48,069,410 of record NC_143265.1, on the reverse strand, counting down.
ATTGGCATTTCTCTCGATCTATCGCCGATGTCATCCCAATAAGATGGCGACCGACAAGGTCTACCATACAACGCTTCATACGATGCCATCCCGATACTAGCGTGGTAACTATTGTTATATGCGAACTCTACCAAGCATAGGTGTGAATCCCATTCACCCTTCCAATCAAACATACAAGCTCGCAACATATCTTCAAACGTTTGAATCGTCCGCTCGGACTGTTCATCCGTCTCAGGATGAAAAGCTGTACAAAATTTCAACTTCGTCCCCAAAGCAGATTGCAACTGACCCCACAGTCGCAAAGTGAATCGGGGATCACGATCAGAGATGATAGATCTCGGCACACCATGCAATCGAACGATCTCTCTAACGTACAAGTCAGCTAAACTCTCAAGCGACTGACTAATTCTGATCGGCAAGAAGTGGGCAGACTTGGTGAGTTTGTCCACGACTACCCAAATCGCATCGTTTTTACGCCTAGACAGTGGTAAACCAACCACAAAATCCATCATAACATCCTCCCATTTCCACTGAGGAATCTCAATCCTCTGCAAGGTACCATCAAGACGCTGATGTTCCGCTTTGACTTGCTGACAAGTCAAACACCTTGCCACGTAAGCCGCTATCTTTCGCTTCATGCCATGCCACCAATATTTCCGTTGTAAGAGCTTGAACATCTTCGTTCCTCCTGGATGAATTGTGTACTTCGACATATGAGCTTCATCAAGAATTTCTCTTTTCAGCTCAGGGTTACTCGGAACTCAAAGGTGATCTCTCAAACGAACGCTGCCATCTTCAGACACTCTGAAAGAAGAATCTGCCTGCTCAGCCAAGGCTAGAAACTTGCCATACTTGTCGTCAAGCTTCTGAGCCACTACGATCTTCGGCAAAAACTCGGATCAAATGGTCAGACCAGACAATCTGATCGAACCATCACCAACAGAAAAAGGTTTCCAGGATACAAACTCTTCAATAAGCTTCTGGTTCCACACCAGACTAGCCAAAACACCACTCGCTTTGCGGCTAAGACAACGTTCGCCTTACCAGGATGATAAGACAATGTGAAATCATAGTCCTTAATAAACTCAAGCCATCGTCGCTGCCTTATATTCAACTCCTTTTGAGAGAACAAATACTTGAGGCTCTTGTGGTCTGAAAAGACCTCAAACGATTCCCCATAAAGGTAATGTTGCCATGATTTCAAAGCAAACACGATTGCTGCCAATTCTAAATCGTGCGTTGGATAATTTCGCTCGTGAGTCTTCAACTGTCTGGAGGCATAGGCAATCACTCTGCCATGCTGCATAAGCACACAACCTAAACCGGTACCAGAGGCGTCTGTGTACACCACAAAGCCACCTCTGCCAGAGGGTAAAGCTAACACCGGCGAGGTTGTCAACTTCATCTTCAGGATCTGGAAACTGTCCTCACAGGCATTGTTCCACACGAACTTAACATCTTTACGTAACAACTTCGTCAAAGGTAAAGCGATCCTCGAAAAGTCTTGGATAAAACGTCGATAGTAACCGACCAATCCAAGAAAACTACGAATCTCAGACACATTCTGAGGCTGCTTCCAACCCAGAACTGCTTCGACTTTTGCTGAATCGACAGATACTCCGTTCTTCGATATCACATGGCCAAGGAACATGACCCGCTCGAGCCAAAACTCACACTTAGAGAATTTGGCGAACAACTGATGCTCACGAAGAGTACTCAAAACAATCCACAGATGCTCTCGATGTTGCTCTGGACTCTCCGAATAGACCAAAATGTCGTCGATGAATACTATCATGAACGAGTCCACAAATGGACGAAAGATCCGGTTCATCAAATCCATGAATGCTGTTGGAGCATTCGTGAGGCCAAAAGGCATCACCACGAACTCATACAACCCGTATCTCATTCTGAAAGCTGTCTTTGCAATATCATCCTCTCGGATACGAAGCTGATGGTAGCCCGATCTGAGATCAATCTTCGAGAAAACCTTCGCCTTCTGTAATTGATCGAAAAGATCTTCGATCCTAGGTAAAGGATACTTGTTCTTAATTGTCGCCTGGTTGAGCATCCAATAATCGATGCACAACCTCAGGGATCCATCATTCTTTCGTACAAACAGCACTGGTGCTCCCCACGGTGAAGCACTAGGTCGAATAAAACCCTGATCGAGAAGTTCTTCCAATTGACGCTTCAACTCCTCAAGTTCCGCTGGAGCCATATGGTATGGTGCCTTGGAAATCGGTGTCGTTCCAGGCAGCAACTCGATACCAAATTCAATCTCTTGCCTCAGAGGTAACCCAGGTAGCTCCTCAGGAAACACATCAACAAAATCTCGGACCACGTCCAAGTCATCGATCAAAACCATCTCGGGTTCAACTGGGGCAATACTGACTAAGAAGGCAGTACCCCCGTTTCGCAGATACTTTTGAGCCTTGATGGAAGATATCATGTGGCTATCGCGCAGAGGTCGAGGAAGCTTGATCTCTAAAACAGGACGATCAAGCCAAAAAAGAACGATCTTGCCTTCCCAACAAAAGACTTGAGCATGGTACTCGAAAAGCCAGTCCATGCCCAAAATCACATCGTACTCGGTCATATATAACAGGATAACGTCAACTGACAGGTTCTGTCCTGCCACTGACACCTCAATGTTCGGGATATACATGTCACAAAAAGACTGCTCTCTAGTTGGAGTGCGAACTCCAACAGAAAATTTAGAGACTCGACTGCCATAGGTAAAGTACGAGCAAATCTAGCTGCTATGAACAAATAAGTAGCACCATAATCAAACAAAGTAAATGCTTCATGTCCGGCTACAGAAATCATACCTTGGACCAACTCTGCCTTGGTCACTTGCTCAACTGTTGTCGCGTATGATCGACCTGCAATGACCTTCTGGTTCGCTGGCTTTGGTGGATACGGCTGCTGCTGCTGCTGCTGTGTAGTGGGCTGTCGCTGCTGTGCTGGCTGGGAAGTACTCGGTGTATTCCTACGCTGGTCATCCGCCCGTTTCTTTCTGCAATCCCGGATATAATGACCCATCTTTCCGCAGTAAAGGCATCCACCTATGTCCCGTGGGCAGGGTCACCCTGGATGATCTGTGGTATATTTCGAACAACTGGCCATGGTAAGCTGCTTCTGCTGCGACTGCTGGCATTGCTGGTACTGGGGTCTACGGTTTTGATACTGAATCTGGTGGGTGTTACTGTTGTTGTTGTTGCGCTGCTTCTTTGACTGAGGATGGAACTTCCTTCCACCCTGGTTCTTCTGGAATTGTCTCTTCCTTGGCCAACTCTTTTGGCCAGGATTCTGCTGCTGCTGACATGGTGCGGGAGTCTTCTGCAATTCGGTCCAGTCATACTCAAGCAAGAAGGCCGTCTCTAAAGCCTCATCGATCGACGTAGGTGTGTATACCTTAGTTCGTAATACCGACTTCAGACCTCGAGCAAATTTAAGAGCTCACTCCTTTTTTGTCGTGTATAAGTGCAGACAAAACCTCTCCAAGCTGCGAAAACGTGTGACATATTTAGAGAGAGAAGAACCACCCTGTTGGAGGTCGAGAAACTCATGCATTTTCTGGCTCCTCTCGTGAGTTGGAAAATTGGCTGCGTAGAACGCCTCTATGAACTGGTCCCACTCTACAGGCTGGTTGTCGAATTTTATCTCCCAGGTGGTCGCCCACCACCTCTCTGCATCTTTCCTGAGACGATATGTCCCAAAATCAACTTTTCGATCATCACTGACTTGTAACACATGAAAAATATGCTCTATTTCTCTGATCCAGTCCTCGGCTGCTTCCGACGATGACTTCCCATCAAACAAGGGAGGGTTCAAGCTCATAAATTGCATGTATGGGACTGCTGCAGCAGGAACCTGGGCAGGCGTTCCCTGTCCCTAGGCGGTCTGCTGGAGGAGCTCGCCCATGTTCCTCATAGTCTCTGCTTGTCGTCCTATAACCTCTGTAAGGTTGTTCAAAGTCTCCATGAGGTCATCACACCTGGTGCGCCACGCCATCTAGATACGCAAAAATCTATACGTAAGCAACCAACAAATACACAAAGATAGGAAAAATTTTCATTTTATTAATAGGGAAACTGGAACATTACAGAAGTACCCTTCATCAAGATAGGGTTAAACAAGCACTGCCAACAGCTAAAGCACGACAAAAGTAAAAATGAAACACTGACTCAGTGTTTCTAACACCAAAGCAACACATAACAAATTCATGACTTGCTGGTATAGAAGTCCCTGTAGTCCTTTCGACTACCACAGCGCCTCGGCCTAACACGTGGAGGAGAAACAACATTCCTCAGCTGCGTGTCAGAGATCTCTAGGACTTCTCTCAGAATCGGCGGCACATACTCCGAAAAAACAACATAGGGGTAGGATTCAGGAGAGTATTGGGGAGAATCGATCGCTCCACGCCTTTCTCCGTCCTGACTATCCACTTCCATAACCAATGGTCCAGAGACCAAAGATACATCCTCGATGTCTTCCGCGTTGGTCTTCCAGAGCTCATCCCTCTGTTTCGTCTGGCATTCCTCTACGACATGCCCTCGAAGACTACAGTAGGGGCACTCAGCCAACTCACGGGGACAAATCTGTCCCGCGTGATCTTCTAAACACCTGGCACATGGAGGTACCAACATATGCACATTACGTGCCAAATGTCGCATAGCTCCACTCAGGGCCTCTTTGCCTCGAGTCAGGTTTTGGAGAGCCTCCAAAATCTTGCCATAAGTCGGGTTCGTCGACATCTATCACATGCATAGAACCACAAACACAAACTATCTAAAAAGCAAGAAATAAAGGAAATAAAGAAGCTTAACTCATACTTACAGTGCGATGGATGATGCACGATGAAGCTCTGACCACACACTCAAACTCTGCTCTGATACCAAACACTGTGGCGCCCCAAACCCCGACTTTGGAAAACTTGGAATTTCCAGGGGATTTTTTTTTTGAAAGGGTTTAAGTAGAAAATCAGCGAAAAGCAAGTGTGGGAATAAAAACAACAAAGCCGCAAGTCTGGGCGGCCACCACAGATAAGTGCAACAAGTGGAAACAGTGTAACCAACGGTGTGTACAAAAGTGTAACAGTGAAGTAAAAAGGGGAAACACCCCAACAGTTTAAAGAGTTTACAAAAGTACAAAAGGTACACAACTGGGAATATATCCCAACAACAACCAAAACCCAAAAAACCACCAGGTACAGGATCTGCAGGTCAAGTGTGTGGGTCCTCCGAGCCTCCACCGTGTATCACCGCATCCGCACTACACCTGTTCGTCACCTACATCCCCGTAAAACGGGGTCAGTCCTCTTGCGAGGTGGTGAAGAAACAACCACAAGCAGATATACATGTATCATGTGCATATGAAAAGCAGAAAAGCTAACAAGTGTAAGTGTCTGTGTCGGGTAAGAGTAAAGTGACAAGTACTAGTCAACCAGCTATAGCAACAGAAAAAGCAAGTAGCTAAAGCAACTAACTGAGCAGCAAGTAACTAAGTAACAACTGAAGCAAGTAAAGCAACTGGAGTAGAGTTCACAGCACAAGGGAAGTAGTAGCTACACTAAGTCAGCTAATTGGTTAGTCTTTAAGTTCTTCTGATTACTCCTTCGGGTATGCGAAGAAAACCTCACATTCTGTGAGACATGCACCCGGCGTCTGTTATTACAAGTCTAGTGTGGTAACCGGGGAAGCTACAGACCGAGTCAACCACATGCGAGCAGCACACGGCTAGGAGAAACACTCGCATAGGCAAGGATTGCAATCCATACTACTACAGTAGTGAGGTCCTAAGAAGGCAACCTCGACCTCCCTGACTCTGAGTGACTGAAGGCCAAAGGATGCTACAGCTCCTGTCAAACACGTGTCGTAGTAACGACAGGTCACTCAGGGTTGTACCATCCACCCTCTCTCAAGGTGAACGATTTTGTGAATGGGGCGAAGAGGTTTATCTTTCTTAAGGCTCATGTTCAATCATACCTCACAATGAGGAATCTGCCTTGTGGTCCCTGCAGGGTACGCAAAACGAGGACTTGGCCTGCCCATCCACGTGCTCAGCCTCACACGGCCAACGGAGCACACCGCTCTTGAAAGCAGTCAAAACACCATATTATTTTGTTTTTGTTTAGGGTATATCACACAAGAGTCCACACAACACAAGGGCCACTGCCCGAAGACTCCAACTGAGCCCACGACAAATCATTCTAATATTCATACCCTATGGTGTTCAATTTTCTCTTTTTTCATTACATAAGGTAAGTGCACATAATGCCCTCACCAATGTCTCAGCGATGTACCTCCTCAGGGTACGTACTACTCACAACTGTGTCAAGATGTTGTTATCATCGCAAAATTTTTACTTTTACAAGTCAAACTGGCCTTTGAAAAAGTTTTTGAAAATAACTCGCCTCCGTTTTAAAATGCGGAATAATTCCGAAGAATGAGACTCGTCTGTCGGTACGAGGTTCAACCGTTCCTGGCACCTTTACCCGGGGTAATTAAACCAAGGATCAATTGTATGCTTAACTTTGCTCAATTTGTCTAAATCATATTCTATTTCCTAAATGCACAAAGAATCAAGCATGTGCTATGAATTTCTGAAAGTGCATATTTGAAAACATGATGTTTGATTTGAATATTGGAAAATATTTAGAGAATTCTTGGAAAAGATGTCACTTGAAAAAATCGTGAATCATGGAGAAAGAACATTTCTGAGGAAAATGAAAATCGATTTCTGAGGAATTTAGAGGTTTTGTGAAAATCGATTTTGAGGAATTTCAAACAACTTTGAAAAACTTGATCTCTTTGAATTAGAACTTGGAAATTGGAGCTATAACTTAAAAAAACGAATTTTGAACTTTGAAAATGCTTGAAATATCATTTTAAAAACTTAGAGTTTTGAGAAAATCGATTTTAGAATAAGACTTGGAAATTTTGTGAAAATTGATTTCTCTGAATTGAAATTGGAATTTGCAAATGAATGAAATGAATGAATATGAATTTGAAAGAATTAATTTTGATGAATTGAGAAAGTCCTTTTGTATTTTTGAGAAATGCAGTGCATTTTGAAGTTAGCCTAAGAGTGTAGGTTGAATGTGGCTAATACGAAGATTACAAATCTAGGTATCATTCGTATTCTAACTATGGCCATAAATACAAATTTCACCAAGTTTGTCAACTTTATAAGAGCTAGTGCATGTGCCATTCGTGTAGACCATAGTGAATTGGTAAAAATATGCATGAATAATGCATTCATCAGATATTAAAATTTGCAGAATTAAACTATATGCAATGCAAATCCTAATCTAAGCAGAAAATGTAAATCTTATTCCAAATATTACATTTAATTTACATCACTAATTGAATTTAAATGACTGAAAATAAAGTCTTCAATGTCTCTGCAAAACTAGAAAACTGGTTAGTGAAAAATATGTTGGCTTTTCTAGATTTATCCAGTAATATCTAAAAATTGCTGGATTTTGCTAGACATAAGCCTTTTTCCATGATTCCCTGATATAAACTTAATAAAATATGAAATAAGATGGAATAAATATGAAAATGAAATTTGAAATTTCGAAATTGGGGTCAAAATGACCAAAATACCCCTGATAGCAAGACTATGGCCTTGAAATCAAGGTTTTCAGAAAGATATTTTGTAAAATGCAAGTTTTAAAATTAAAATGAAGATAAATTAAACCAAATATGATGTGACATGATTAAAAATATGAAAATTAGGGTTTAGAATTTCGAAATTTAGGTCAAATGACCAAAATGCCCCTGATAGCAAGACTATAGTCTTGAAATCAGGGTTTTCTGAAATAAATTTTGGTAAAAACTTGGGATTTATGATTGAAATAAACACAAAATCAAACATGAAATATCCTAACATGATTCTAAACATGAACAAACCCTAAAAACACACACTTATGAACGAAAATCAAGAAATATCACAAAAATTGTCATTCTGGCAGTGTTTCAGGATCCTGTGGGGCCCTGTTTTGCAATTTGATCAATTTAGGCATCAAACGGATTCCAAATTTTATAAAAATTTGTAACTGAACTTTTTATGTATCTAAAATTAGATTGAAATCATAAAAATAATTTTTTGATATTATTTTAATCTGAAAATTGCATTAAAACCCTAAAATATGCTATTTTTAACCTAAGTCACAAACCAGTTTCAGAGTTAGACCAGAATCAGGGGTCAATCCTTCATAAAAACTTCTGAATTTTTACAGAGATAAACTAGGAAGAAAAACATAGATTTTTGTTTTTACATATTGGAAGAAGCATCTTTGGTTAGGGAGAAACCCTTTTGGAAATCTGAACTAAAATATAACAAATCTAACAGGGGTTAAAACAGCTACTTCGGATTGAAAATACATAAATAAATATCAAACCTAATCAAAATTTTTTGAAATTTTAGAAGTGAATAGTAGACAGAAAAATAAATAAAACTCTTTTTTTACAGATCATGAATCGAATCTGTGGTTTGAGATCTATGATCATTACAAGCCAGATTAGGGTTTTGGTAAACCCTAACGAGTTTTAAATTTAAAATCAAACTTTCTGTCAGAGGAAAAATACTAAACAAATGCTAAAAATTACCAAGATTTCACAGTAAATAGATCATCTCAACATGAATCCACAGCATTTTACGGATCTCAAATCGGATATCATATGAGAAAAATATCATAACAGCAAGTTACCTCTTGAATTTAAATAACGATTTTAAAGATTTAAAATCACGGTTTGATATCTGATTTTTCTGACAGGGTTCCCGAATCCCAAAACATCCGAATTTTTTACAGTAGTTCACTGACATATCCATGTTTCACATATAAAAAAAACCAGAAATTAACAGTGAGTATTTCAATCAGAAATAACATGCTCTTTATTGTTCTAAACTAAAAACACACAGAAATTTGATAAAACCTAATAAATTATGCTTTAACTAATGAAAATAATAATAAAAAATACCAAACATCAAAACAAAATTAATTTCTATGCTAAAACACATGTAATAGACATAAATAAGTAAAATAAATAAATAAAAACAGGGAATCCATGTCTGGAATTGCTTTTACCATTGAAACCATGGATTTAATCCATTTAATCGGATAAATCTCATGTTTTCTTGGTTAAGAATATAAAAAATAATGCAATAATCAATTCTAATGGATTAGAATCATGTAAAACAACATGAAACAGGGTTAGATCATCTTCTTGAATTGAACTTGAGGTTCTTGAGGTTGAATCCATGGTTAAATCCATGAAAGGGGAGTTTCCATGGTGAAATCTATTGAAAAATCATAAAAATCCAATAAAAATAATAAAATAATATTAAATAACTCCTTACCTTGGGGATGCAACAATGAAGGAAGGAGAGGAGCTGGAGAGAGGAGGGAGACCATGAAAATTTGAGAGAAAAAGAGCTACTTTTGACCTCTTGAAGTCCCCCTTTTATAGGTTTTCAAAACCTCCTTAATTAGGGTTAATTAAGGAGTTTTGTTTTTTTAGAACTCTTTCTAATAAATTCAATAAAGGGGGAAACGATTTTTTGGAGAATTATAGCATAGGTGGGACTCTTATTAATCCCTAATTAACACCTAATTAAACCCTAGAAAGTCCAAATGTGGCACCACCTAGTATGGACCCACATTTGGTTTTTAAAACTTGAATTTAAAACCTTTAAAAACCAATGATTTAAAACTTAAATAAAATGGATTTTGAAAATTGATTTTGACTCCTCTAAACCCCTAACCTAACTAGGACAATGACTAACCCTAGTCTAACCTTGACTTCTTCAAATGTGGCGCCACCCCGAGTGGGCTCCACTTGAATTTTCAAAAATGATTTTAAAACTTGAAAATGAGAGGTTTTTGAGAAGAGATTCAAAAGTAGACTTGAAATCAAAAGTTTTGAAATGACATAGAGTTCCAACTGGGTTAGAACTCCTCTGGATATGGCTCCAACTGAGTGGACCCCACATTAGAGTTTTGAAAATTTGAAATAAATACTGAAAATGGCTTTGAAAAGGGGTTAAAATCAATAGTTGAAATTCAAAGTTTTGAAAGTAGAGTCTCAAGCGAACTGGAACTTCGGGTTAGAGTCCTGAATTTTTAGGACTCTAAGATTTTGGGTTTTAAAAACCAAATGAAGGAGTTTTTGAAAAGATTTCATCGAAAATGGTGAAACAAGTCAGAAAATACAGTCAGGGTTAGACTCCTAACTCAATCAGAACTCTAAAATAGAGTCCTGAATTAACTGGACTCTACAAAATGACCTAATTTTTTAAAACAAATGAAAATAAATGAAAATAGAATAAAAAAAAACTTCAAAACAGACTCCTGACTGGACTAGGACTCCGGGACAGAGTTTTGATCAGACTAAAACTCTAGATTTTTTGGTATTTTTCTGGAAAACAAATAAAAGAACTTGTCAAAACAGTGAAAACAATAACAAATATTGGAATAAAATAGAGTTCTGATTCAACTAAGACTCTGAGGACAGAGTCCTGATTGAACTAGAACTCTCAGATTTTTGGATTTTCTGAGAAAGCAAATGAGAGAATTTTGAAAATCAGTTAAAAATAGGATGAAATTGAAGTTTTGGTTCAGAGTCCTGATTTGATTAGGACTCTAAGAAAGAGTTCTGATTCGATCAGAACTCTAAGAATTTTGGTTTTCTGATAAGAAAATGATGAATTTTGGGCAAAGATTTTGAAAACCAGTGAAAATGAAGTATAAAAACCAATTTTGGATAGAATCCTACTTCGATCAGGACTCTAGGGTAGAGTCCTGATTTGATCAGGACTCTGAGATAAAATCTCAGAATTTTGAAATTCTTTGATAAAAGTGTAATAGTTTTGGTAGATTAAAAGATTTCTGAAAGATTCTCTTAAAATTGAAATCAGGATCAGAGTCCTGTTCCAACTAGGACTCTCTGAACAGAGTCCTGTTTTGACTGAAACTCTGAGTTTCTGACTCATTTTGAAAGATTCTGAAAGATTTGATTGAAAATGGATAAAAATAGCAGTAAAAGATTAGAGTCCCAATCCAATTGAAACTCTGAAGAAGAGTCCTGATCCGACTGGGCTCTTGAAGAAGAGTTCTGATCCAACTAGGACTCTGAAATTTTGGCCAAAACAGAAGATTTGGAATGGTTTTCTCTGAAAACAAGTAAAAAGATAGTGAAAAGTAGAGTTCTGATCTGACTAGGACTCTAGAAAAAAGAGTCCTGATCCAACTAGGACTCTAAGATTTTGGCCAAAACGGAGGAAATGGACAAGGGATATGGCTATAACTGGTTTAAAATCGGAATGCTGTTTTAAAAAGGTTTAAAAAGATGAAAATGCAGAGTCCTGATCCAACTAGGACTCTAAAGTTTTTTATATTTTTGATAAATAAAGGAATCCAGAAGCGACACCACCTAAATGAGCCTCATCTGAGAATTGAAATCAATTGAAATTGAGTTTGAAATGAATCCAGATTGTTTTCTGAGAAAAATACTTCAAAATATAAGGTCCTGGGGGTTGGCAAATGACATAATGTTGATTAAAATCCCAGGTTTTAAAATTAATTTTGAAAGAGAAGTTTTAAAAACCCAAGTCTGGATTAAATATTTTGAAAACAAGAGTGCTAGATCTCGAAAATGAGATGTAATGACATGCAATGCAATGAAATGACTGGTCGAATGCATGCAATGATATGCAATGACACATGAAATGTAAGCACTAGATGAGAGTGAAAATTTAGGGTGTTTACAGATGTGCCAATTGCAAAGTGTAAGAGTTTCACAATTTCTATCTTTTGCACAAGTATAACCACAAAGGCATTACATGATATTAAACTGCACTATGTTACATACTTCAGTGTTAAGATTGCATTTATCAACATTTTCATACTTAGGGGTTTGAAATTGAATTTAACCAATCATCCTGTTTAATGGGAATAACATTGGTTTCCCCAAGGTGGATCGTTGCTCTTGCATGGGAGATGCAAATGCGACCCAAAAGACCATTACACGTGGTTTAACACACTTAGGTGTTTGAAGCGAATCTTGGATATCCTGTCTTATGGGAACAACATTAGCTATTTCCACGGTATGGGGTGCCGCGCCTGCGGATTCGAAGCAAGGATATTTCAACTAAACTTGTAATTCCATGGAGTTTCCAGATATGTGGATTTGCAATGGTGTTCGTCTATATTCTTTAACTAGGCCATTGCACGTAAATCAAGGCATAAGGATCTTCCTTACGCAACATGACACACTTACGTGTCGAAGGTGCTATTGAAGTAACCCATCTAATGGGGATTACATTGGCATATATATATTTAGAGATATATGTATATATATATATATATATACATATATATATACATATACATATCGAATTCTCTAAAACACGAGGCATGAATACTTATGCCAAACCCTAATCCCTAATCAACTAATGAGAGGGTGCGGGATAAGTCAAAGGTCAACCCGAACCCACCATGGTTTGGATCACGGCTGGTGCAGACTGGTTTGATAGTGTTAAGGGGTTATCTGCCGCAATTAATGGCGTAACAAGCTGCGAAGGTGCCAAAACGAAGGTCCACACACACTTGCTGCCAACAAGCTCTAGCTATGAGTAGTCTGGTCCTACGAACCAGACGACCGTGCTTACCATCCAGGTCTAGTCCAACTCACAGTTTGGACCCTACCTGTCAAGGTGTTCGGTTGGGGCTGGTCCCAGCCTCGACAAAGGCAACCGTGGCTAAGTCCTTGAGTTGAGCCCAAGGAGTTGGAGTCAAACATCCTGATCTATAAGACCGGGCAACGATTAGCCCACAATAGGTCTGAACTCCTTGGTTAAGACTCGGACCCGCAAGGGTCAGCTAGCTTAGCCCGGGTGCCCAGCACCATTCGGCTGGCACCCGACCCGCCCTGAAACAAAACAATGGCTGGCACCAAGCGCCAGCCTGGTTTCTAACACATGCACAGGTCTGAACCATTTGGTTCGGACCTGCATGCAACCCACAATGGCCGAATGAAAAGGGTCTTGGGTGCTTGGCACCACAGAGCTTCATCCGACTCCCATGAAAGGGTAGGTAGGGCTGGCACCTTATGCCACGCCCAGGCGGTCAACACATCAGATCTAGACCTCAGTTCAGACCTGAACCAAAGAGTCTAGTCGAAACACAGTCACAACAATGAAGAAAAACAAGGCTAGGGCCAATCTCTATGCGCATGCATCGACTACCCGGGTGGCGCCAACTCCATCTTGGAGTGAAAGGAGGGGTTGGGTCCACTGGACCAGACCGAGCCACTCTTGCCCGCGTGAACCAGAGCCCCAGGGCTCGGTTCACAACAACTAAGAGTGTATGCTGGGCACGCCTAAAGCCGGCCCAGCTTGATCCAGTCCGGGTTCTCAAAAGGGAAAATCGAAAACGAGAAAAAAAAAGAACATCATAGCTAAAAGAAACCCCAGAGGTTAACACCTCAACCATCATCAGCCTGACCTTCACACCTCAACATAGTGACCCACGCCCAAGGCTAGGCTGCAACCCCAGTCCCATTGTGCTGGGACTGGGTTTAGCTGAAACCCAAAAGAAAGAATGCACAAAGAAAAGAAACGAGAAAAAGGAAATGCAAGGGGGCTGTCGGGTTGGGTGTAAGCTGGACGAGCCCAGCTCGGTCCAGCACACCCCTATGATGATGGTGTCATGAAATAAATCAACGGACAAAGGAAAACAATGGCATAGCAGCATTATCAGGGAAAATGAACTACTAATCATGTGTAGGAAAAGCAAATGAACAAGACCAAAAATGTCAATGTAGGAATAAAAAAAAAAGAAATCTATTTCAAGAACATGCAATACAAAAGCTTATGAAACAATGAGGATTCAATAATCAAAACTGCATTTTTTTTTACTAATCCGCCACTTGGGCTTGCATGCATCGATGCAAGGCGTCAATGACTTCATGTAGATCTGTAAGTCGACAAGGAAGGTGAGTCTTCACCTTAGCTAGCTGGAGATGAGGTAGGTGCTGCAGCTATACACATCAAGCTTGGAGCTCCCACCAATGGAGGATGAAGGCAAGTGAGAGGGAAAGAGAGGGAGTTACGGAGAGAGAGAGAGAATGAGAGAAAGTGAAGAGGAAGAATCGCCCAAAGCAAAAAGGCGGACCCATTTTTTTTTTGTAATGGTTTTATAGGTATTGGAAAACGGATTGGACGGCTGGGATTTGATCCCTCTAAGATGGAGGGTTGGGGAGCTCCACGCCCCCCAACAACCAATGCATGTTTGTCTTTCAAAAAAGATTTTGCAGAATTTAAAAAACGCCATTCATTAAAAGCCTTAAAAGTTTGGGATTTTACAAGGGGGCGCCCTTGGCTGCCACCCAACGTGCCCAATGGGTTTTAACGATTTGAAATCTTTTGAAAAAATTACAATTTTGCCATGGGGTGCCAGCCCCATAGCCCTCTTTTGGAAAATATGCCCCTTATGATGGAGCCTAGGCTTCATCATGAGGGTGTTGGAATGATACATGGCCAATGAAGGCCTAAGCTTAAAATCCATGCAAGATCTTTTCGAAATTGCCATCCAGATGGTCAAGCATTGACCAGCTGGTCAACCATGGCCATGGACGTCCACTATAGGGGTCATTCAAGGGTTTTGGATCCACTAGGTGCTCCGGATCCGAAAACCAAAACCCGCATAATATGTATATCATAAGAAAATGCTTATTTAATGAATTAAAATAATAATTTAATCCCAACAAATTATGTTATTCTCTTTATCACCTTAGTTAACGCAGAATGGTTGATGCCTCTTGAGGAAATCACCTCTCGTTCGTTAAAATTAAGCGTTCTAAGATTCAGGCCCAAAATTAGGTCAAAACTCGTAATTCACATGCACTGACAATGTTCTTTCGTTGTTCGGATCTCAAATTTGGGGTGTATCACTACAACCCTATTCCAAACTTACTCTAAAAATTTCAGAGGTTGATTCAGTCTGGATTTCCCGAAATTGCTATTTTAACATAAAATTACGCGATTAACCCAATTCTCAAAATAAGCAAAACTTTAGAAGCTGCCAAAACATAAGAATTCATCGATTCCCATATATTTACACAATATACATCAAAATTAAAATCGTGGATCTTACAGCTAGCATGTTAGTTAGGTAGAAAAACTCAATTTAGGACGGTTGTTGCACCGGTCTACCCTTTGGTGCATGCACGGGCGACGTTCGCTTCAACTTGAGCTTGCCGAATTTATTGAGGATCCCGAATCTTTCTTTAGGAGAGTGTGATCATCGCAAAATTTTTCCTCTCTTGTGGTTTCTCTCTCTTCCTTCCCTTTCTCTTTTCTAACCTCTATTTTCCTCCTTTTTGAAGGGAAGAAAATAAAAGAAAGAAAAGAAAGAGAGAAGAGAAAAGAAAGAAAGAGAGAGAGAAGAGGAATTATTTTGCGAGGTTTCACTTGACCTTGATTTGAAAAATATTTAGAAATTTAACTCGCCTCCATTTTTGAAAATATTGCGGGAAGAATGGAGAGACGGGATTCGCTCGTCGGTACGAGGTTCGACCGTTCCTGGCGCCTTTACCAGGGGTAATCGAACCAAGGATCGAATCTTTATGCCTTTTGCTTTGCCTAAATATAATCTAAGAATTTATCCTAACTCTAAATGCACAAAGAATCATACTTGTGCAATTAAGGGATGTATGCTCTTTTGAAAATTGATTTAGAAATTTCCAAGTATCCGGAGATGAACTTGATAATGGAGTGAAGATATGTTTGAATCTTAACTTTAAGACTTGAGATAGATCAGAGAAGTTCTTTGAAGTAAATCAGAGTTGGAAGAACAAATCTTGATTTTGAGAAAGAATGATTTGAAGCTTTGAAATGAAAGGAAATAAAGTTTTCAAAGTCAGAAATGGACTTTGAATTTGGACTTTGATTTTAGGAAAGGAAATGAATACTTGAGATGGAATTGAATTTAGACTTTGAAGTTTGCAATTTAGAATGGATCTGAGAAAATTAAATGGTATTTAAGAATAGAAATGGAATTGAAATTTAGGATTGGAATTGGGTTTCGGATACTAAACAGAATGGGATCCGAGATTTGGAATCCAAGATGGACTTGGGTTCTGGATCCTAAAATGGAGTGGATCTAAAGTCTGAGATCCAAATGTAGAATTGAGTTCTGGATCCTAGAATGGATTTGGATCTGAAAGTCTGAGATCCAAAAAGTGGAATTGGATTTGAAGTCTGAGATCCAATGTAGAGTTGGACTCTGGACCCTAAGATAGATTGTGGATCTGAAGTCTGAAATCCGATGTAGTCTTGAGTTCTGGATCCTAAGATGGAATTGAATCTGTAATTTTGAGATCCAAGATGAAATTGGATTCTAGATCCTATAAGGAAATTGGATCTGAAATCTAAGATCCAAAGTGAAATTTGGAGTCTGGATCCTAAAGAGGAATTGGATCTGAAGTCTGAGACCCAATATGAGTGTTGAATCCTGGATCCTAAAATCGATTTGGAATTAAATTCAGAAGATGAATCAAGAACTTCCAAGTTTGAATTGAACTTGGAAAATGAATTTTTGGAAATTGAATCTTGAATATACAAATGAATTTCAAAGTTGAATTGGATTTTAAATTTAAGATAGAATTTGGAATTCGAAATACAAGATGATTCTGGAGTTTCAAAGTCAAATGGGACTTTGAAATTGAATTCTTGAGTCCTTTTGAGAAATAAAATTGAATTTGAATTTATAAATAGGATTTGATCTGAGAAATGAAGGAAAGAATTACTTGGATTTTATGAAAAAGAATTTAGAAATATGATGCAAATCTATCCTAAATGATGAATGAATTTAAATTTTTGAAATTGGATTTTGAAAAACTATTCCATTCTGTTATCATCGCAAAATTTTCCCCCCGTCTTCCCTTCCTTGCGGAAGAGAGAGAGGGGAAACGCTTTCGCGCTTCAAACTTTGACCGGATTTTGGAAATTGTTTTGAAATACTCGCCTCCGTTTTTGAAAATTGCGGGAAAATCCATGGGATGGGGCTCGACCTGTCGGTACAAGGTTCGACCGTTCCTGCCGCCTTTAACAGGGGTAATCGAACCAAGGACCAAAACTATGCTTGACTTAGCAAAATTATCAAAGTTATGTTCTATCCTAAATGCACAGAGAATTCAGGCATGTGCTATGAGATTTTGGAAAATGCCAGTTGGAAAACATGATGTATGCTTAGAAAAAAATTTGGAGTTGGAAAGAATCTTTCAGGAAAAAGGTCAATTTCTCAGGAAACTCAAATAAAAAAGGGGTTTTTGAAAACATGAGAAAGCTTACAAAGATGTGGAAAAATCAGAAATAGTTGAAAATCTTGGGAAAATGGAAGTGATTCTTGAGAAAAGATGAACCTTTTGAAAAGGGAAACACTTCTTAGGAAAACTTGGACTTTGAGAGTTTTCTTAGGAAAATGATGGAAAATTTATAGGAAAACTCATTGGAGAAGGAAATTCAAAACTTGGGGAATCGAAATCCTGGGAATTTTACCTTTCGAAATACTTGGAAATCGATTTTGGATCTTGAAGAAAGATTGGAAAACTCTTTTGAATATCTTAAGAAAATATCATTTTCCTGGGAAAACTGTGGAAAAACCTGTCTTTGGAAAACCGATTTTGAAAAATCCTTAGAATTTCTTGAGAAATCGATTTCTTGAGAATGAAGTTTTCTTGAGAAAATCTTGAGAAAATCAATGATTTTATGATGCAAATGACATAAGTGAATGAATGCACTTTGAAAAGAGTTTCTAAGAGATTTGTTGGAAAAATATGTATTGAGTCAAGATAAATCCTTCACATATCCTGACTGTGGCCATGAATATGTTCAGAACTTAGTTGATTTGATGCACATGATTTTGAAAACTTTGGAAATATGATGTGCATTTTAAGATAGCCTAAGAGTGTAGGCTCAATGTGACTAGTAGAAAGATGATGGATCTGGGTCTCATCCATATTCCGACTAGGGCCGTAAATATGGATCCCACCGAGTCCATCAACTCCCTAAGAGTTGGTGCACGTGCCATTCGTGAACATCCATAGTGCTTTTGAAATAAAATGCATGAATCATAGAAACAGGATATTGCATAAATTCAAACTATATGATATGCATCCTAGTCTAAGCAGGAAATTAAATCTCTTATTCCAAAATTTACATTATTACATCACTAAATAAAGAAAATAAAAGAAATTTGCAGACTTCAGCTCCTTCTTTGGAATGTCCCTGCCAAGCTTGAAATAAAGTTAGCTCAAATATGTGGGTTTTTCCAAGATTTTCCAATAATATTATGAAATTATTGGATTTAATTGGATATAAACCCTATTCTCATGCTTCCTTGATGTTTTGAAATGATGTAAATGCAGGGAATTTAGTGAAAAACAGTTTGAAATTCGGAATTGGTGGTCAAAATGACCAAAATACCCCTAATTATAAAGTTATACATTTAAAATCAGGGTTTTTTGAAGGAAAACTTGGTAAAATTGAGATTTCGAAATTTGAATTGACTCAAATGATGATGAGATGCAGTAAGGGACATGATGACATGCTGCTAAACGCATTAGGACTGTAAAATCAGAGTTTGGCATTTTGCAATTTATCCAAAATAACGAATTTCGCTTGTTTTTCGCTTGGATCTGGGTCCTGCGGGACCCTGTTTTGGTATTATGAATGATCCGAACCTCAAATGGATTCCAAATTGCACCAAATTCGGTATGAAGCATCTACCTACTCTGATAAACAGCCTAGAATGCTAAAAATTATGAAATGATATGATTTAAATGCCAAAATTCAAAGAAAGTCCTAAAATGGTGGATTTTGCCTATAGATCCGAACCAAATGCAATGCCTAATATGATAATGCAAGATTTACACCATGAAAACTTCTAATATTTTGCATACTGCTAAAAGACCCAAAATAGAACATTTTTGGTTTTTATAGCCTCGGGATTTGAGCCATGGGGAGTTCAATAACAGAGATTTAGTTCTGACAGAGGTAAAAATCACACTAATCTGATGAAAAATGCTAAAGAAATACAAAACGGCCATGGAAATTTATGAAATTAATCAGAGTTATGAACGACACCTACGTGAACAACTTTTATGTTTATGACTTCGGCATTTGATCAACGTAAACACAGATAAAAATATAACTATTTCTGCCTAAACTAACAGAACAGACAAATGTAGCAAAACAGAGGGCTGACAAGAAAAATCCGAAGCAGGGGTCAACACTGTTCTAAAAATTACAGGCTTTCAGATTCAAACATAAGACATCTCGGACACCATTTTCACTTTTTACAGTTTTGGATTTGGAGCAACAAACAAAGAGAAACCATAGCCCTAAGTCGATCCAAGATCTCAGATGCCCAAATTAGGCTCTGACACGTGTCCCGAACTCTCGGATTTTGTCAGACATAAAAAACAATCATAAAAATCTGAAAAAATCATATTAAAAACTAGACATTTTCCCGAGTTCATAACATTTTTATAATCGAAAATCGGATCTCCCATGAGGGATATCTCTATTTTACAAGTCGGCAAATGATTTTCAAAATGCATCCCGGGTAAAAAAACCCGACTTACCATTTTGAATGTTTACCATAGTAAACAAATTCAAATGCCTCCGAATTTTTGGCAAAATTTCAGGGACACCTAAGGTCGCATTCCGTGATTTGTTTGGGATTTGTAATAAAAAATAAATGCATAAAATGACGTGTGGACTGACTGACAAAAATAGAGACCTACTGAAAATAAGCAGAATTGAAATAAATGCTAAATTAATCCTAATTAATTCATGAAATGTGCTAAATGAATGAAATAAAATGCAAATTAAATCTAGCTAACTACATACATGTTAAAAATCATCAAGGAAGTATAACAAAACATTTTTTATATATGTCGTTTTATGAGAATAGCTCAATCCATCCCTCGGATGAGCTCTTTCTTCAAACGACTCCCGATTCGGATTATAGAATCACATCAAGGGGAAAAGAAGTGCACCTTGCTTCGTTACGCAGCGTAGGAGCTCTTGAAAGGGGCAGCTATCACGAGCTTCCTTCGTCCTTCGCTCCGAGCTTCGGATGGTCCACCAAAATCGACCTCTGTTGGAATCGAATTGGCCACAGCACGAGCTCTACTCCACCTTCTTCAATGCGCCAAAGGAGGCACGATTTCCACAGTTCAAAATCTGATTCTAGGAAGGCTAGGTCGGATTTTCCAAGTTCACCAGAGCTAAAAAAAATGATCCCCCTAGGCTGGGCGTGAACCCTTGTTTTTATAAATTTTCTGAAAATTTTTGAAATTCAAACAGGCTGGATCTAAGCCCTCCATGTGGCGCCATCTCAGGGGGTGCCATCTGAGGGGTTTGAAATTCGAATTTGTCTTTTGCAGGGAGCCCTCAGGTGGCGCCACCTCATGGTGGGCTACCTTTATTAAAAATAAAATAAAAAATAAAAATGGAGCCAAGTGGAGTCCTGGAATGGTGCCACCTCAAAAGGTGTTTGACACATGTCAGGAGGACAGAGCAGTGGGCTCAGAAGGCGCCACCTCAGAGGAATTCGAATTTTGCTTTTTTTGGTGAAAGGAGATCTGGACATGTGGCAGTCCAGGATGGTTCCAAGTGTCAGCCTGCTGGAGAGGTTCTTCAGATGGCGCCACCTCAGAGGAGAATTCGAAATTTCAAATGGAGGTTGGCCCTGAAGGAATGGAAGATTGACATGTGGCGCCACCTCAGGGTGGCTCCTACAATGCCATGTGGCAAGAGGGAGGAAAAAGAGGACAGTGACATGTGTCTCCTACTTTTCTGAAAAAAATAGGGAGAGGACATGTGTCCTCTACTTTTTCTGAAGGAGTGAGAAGGAGACATGTGTCACCTTCTTTTTCTGAAAGAAGCAGAAGATGACACGTGGCAGAGGGATGAGAAGGAGGGAAGGGACATGTGGCGCTCTCATAGGCCATCTGGGAAATCAGAGCTCCGGATTTTCGCCATCTAGTGCCTTGTTTGAATTTTAAATGGTTTGCTTTTTCTGAAGAAGGCCAGGAGTGACATGTGTCTCCTACTTTTCTGAAAGAGGTAGGGAGAGGACATGTGTCCTCTACTTTTTCTGAGGGAGTGAGAAGGAGACATGTGTCACCTTCTTTTCTGAAAGAAGCAGAAGATGACATGTGGCAGAGGGGAGAGAAGGTGGGCCAGGCCATGTGGCGCCATCTCAGACAGGATGAAAAAGGTAGGAGTTCAGGATTTGCGCCACCTATGAGGAGATTTGAAACTTTGAATTCTAGTTTTTCTGAAGAGAGCAGGAAATGACACATGGCACTTGCTTTTTCTGAGGAAATAAGAGCTTGCCACGTGTCCTCTGCAGGAGACACACTCCAGATGGCGCCACCTCAGAGGAGACAAGCCTACCTTTTTTGTAGGAATTTAGGAGTGACACATGTCTCCTACTTTTCTGAAAAAAATAGGGAGAGGACATGTGTCAGGCTACTTTTCTAGAAGGAAGGAGGGGTTGACACGTGTCCTCTGCAGGAGACACACTTCAAGTGGCGCCACCTCAGAGGAGACAAGCTCCACTTTTTCTAGACAGGACAACCTATGACACTTGGCATCTCCTGGTAATCTTGGAATGACACATGGCGCAGGATGGATAGGGTGACACATGGCAGATAAATGGGATGACATGTGGCGGCTTCTTAAGGTAGCCCCACACTGACACTTGGCATGTAGATGAGAGGAGAGAGAAATGACAAGTGGCACCAATCCAGGGGACAAGGCTCCTATATTTTTGGGTTTTTCAAAATTCAAATTTTCAAAAGAAAAGCTTGTGTGACACCACCTCAGTGTGGGTCCCACATTGCTTATTTACTGAAATAAGGATAAAATAACAAAACCTCTTTTTTGGAATTTTCATAAAATCTGGAATAATTGGTAAAATAAAATTTTTTGGAAAGAGTTGGCCCTTGTGGGGCGATTTTGTAAAAAGGAGATATTTGAAATTGTTGACAAAATGGCAAAATCTGAGATGAATTGGCTGAAATCCATATTGAAAACTATCCAGATTGTTTTCCTGAGGAAATATTTTGAAATTCAGAGTCCTGGGGGTAAAATGGGAAAAATTGATGATTTTGAAGACCCAGGGTTTTGAAATCAATTTTGAAAAGAGTTGAAATTCTAATCTGGATTGAAAATTTTGAAATCGAGAGTTCTGGACCTCGAAATGACATGCTGTGCAGTGCAGTGATTTGAAATGCTCATGCAATGATATGCAATGTCATGTCTTATGAAATGCAATCTTGAATCAAGACTTGGAGATGTCCGTCTCCTGTCAGGAATAAAATTTTGAACATCTGAGTTAAAATTAGAGAAATTTTGAGAGTTGCAGATGAAATTTGGACTTTTGCAAGGTCCGGCTCAGAAAATGACCATTTTGCCCTCCAGCGATTTCAGAGGCTGGATGATGATGTTTGGTGAAAATGTCGGGGAGGTGAGTGAAAATTTGGGGTGTTTACACATTCTTTAAATGAATTTAAAATAAGATTGAAGATATAATACATCCTTGACTATGGTCATTGAACGTATTATATAATAATCTATATTTAAATTCAGGTGAAGAATAAAATACAATTGGTGTTTTTATAGAATTTAAAATGAAATTAACTCTCAATATACCCTGACTATGGCCATTGGTATATATTTTGAGTTAATTTTAAGTTAAATTCTAATAAAAGAAAAAAAAATATTTAAGGAAAATATGATGAATTTTGAAAACGGATCCAGTGTGGATCCAGTGTTATTTCGTAAAAGATAAAAATCCTAAGTCTTTTTTACATCCTGACTATGGCCATTGATGTAAATCATCAACTTAGGATTGATTTACCTCTTACGAAATGGTGCACGTGCCATTCGTGTTCCCATTGTGAGATTTTGAGAAATAAAGGCAAAAAGCATGAAAACAAGTAATTCATGGTATTTACAATGCTCATTCATTCTATCTAAAACTGGAAATATAAATTCTCATTTAAAATCTAACTATTACAACATATAAAATCGAATTTACAACTCCAAGTAATGATATTTTCCATGTATTCCCTGCAAAACACTGGATTAATAATAATAAAAAAAATAAAAAAAAATAGAAGAAAATTGTATATATCACATGGATTTAAGCGATGAGACACTCATATACCTACCTTGTGCTTAACTCCTAATGAAACGACATGGATGATCTAAGGTATGGAAGGATAGCCAAATGTGTTATATATATATATAATATTGATATAAAGTAGGTGAGTGGCAGATGTATATATAGTGGAGGTATTGAAATGAAGTGTAGTGACAGCTGATTATGGGGCAAAGAGTGAAGTGAGGGCTATAGCAGATCAGTTGACAGTGATTTGCCTTCAGCCAACTTATTCATTTCAATAGTTTAATGTAATAGTGGATCCATGGAGCAACACAGCAAATTGGCTTGTTGATCGATTCCTGCAGGTGAATTTCAGAAGATAGATGCAGCAGTGAATGCTGCGAGGTGGGTAATAGAGCTATGCTGGTAAATGAAGTTGAAAGGCACAGGTGACGTTGTGCTGGTATTACAGTAGATGTTATGGGACAGGAAACAATTATGCTGTTTTAATGTATAGACGGAGAGAAAAACATGTATTAAACTCAGAATATATGCATTGCTAAATAACACCTCATCGGTTCTCTCATGATGAAAGAGGATGAATCTGGAATAATATAAAACACCTAAACCATTTGTTTTGATCATCTCAGCTTCATAGTTGAAAGATCATTTAGATAATAATTTTGCATTCAACAATTAATAAATCAGAAATCAGACTACAAACTTCATCAAATAGTAATCAACAACTTAGAACACCTTAGTGAAGAGTTCTAAATGCAATATCAATGGTAGAAGTTAGAATTCAGAAGGTAAGAAATTCTGAATCAAGGCATTAACAGCTGGAACTTAGACAAACAATAAGAATTCAACCTTCAGGAATCAGTTAATCGATTAATGCAGAGGATCAGTTGATCCACTTTCAAAACAGTGCTCACAGGAGATCAATAGATGATATTCGATCAAGCCAGAAAACTTAACAAATCAATGGTCATTCAAGCCAAAGATCAGTAAACACTTGATCGACACTCAGATTGTTATCAACTGATCTTTTAAACAGCTGGTTATTAGTAATCAATGTTTTCAACCTTGAGGGTCCGATCATCAGGAGGAATCCAAAAATGAATCATTCTATAAAGAGATCTGCTGGAGGTTGATTAGTTGATTCGGACGCTCAGGTTATCGCTTGATTGATCTCGATACCAGAGAGGAATCAGTTGAAGTTGTGGTATTACTTTAATTACAGACAATCAAACGGTCGATCCAAGGTTTTTAAACAAGTGAATTTGGAAATAAAGCCTAAGTCTGGCTTCAAATATCAAGTTAAAATTCAGACTATCAAGTGCCAGAGTTCCGACGATCATCAATCAAGCAGTTGTTCTCCGGGGATCAAATTACCGCCCAGCAATATGCAGATAATCAATTGTTCAAGCCTTAATCAGACTCCAACCGATCAGAAATCTGAGTGATGTTTGAAGGTCATTCGATTTGCTTCCCAAAACAAAACAAAAAAAAAGGAAAAAAACTTGATGGAAATTCAAACAGCAACGATAGTTAAAAGGGATTCTGGCAGAGGTCCGGTAACACTTACCGGAGATTGATGGAGCTTGTAGAAACTTCAGGCGTCCGATTCCAAATTTCTGATGGCCTTTAATCCGGTAGGATATTAACAAAATTCCTGCAGAACTCTGTTCAAGTCGATCCAAACCTCCATTTGAATCGGAGATCAGTAGATCTGGTGATCATACTATCGCCGGATTCCAACATTTTTATTGCCGAGAATGAGCAATAAACGATCAGATGATCGATTACTCTTTATGCAAATCAGATTTCAACTACTGGAAATCTCATAATCAATTATTGGAATTCCCTAACTTGATTATTGTAAATCAAATCTTTGATGAACTGTAGGCAATCAGCCGAAAATTTGAAACAGTGGATCTGTTTTCCCGGTTTTTTTTTTTATAAGAAGACATTTGTCGGAAAGATCGATACATCACCACTCGATCAATCGTTAGGATTTTGCAATCTTATTTTTAAAGTTGTTACAGAAAATCAGGATGTGCTAAAACTAACACGCCTAATGTGATTGGAACTAAAAATTTTATATACAAATTGCAAAAAATCAGATTGAAGAAAGAACAGGAAAAGAAGAACTTACCGGTTTAGCTCCGATTAATCTTGGGAAGAGAGGGCTCCTCTGTTTACCGATTGGATTTTTTTTTTGTAATCAAAAAAAGAAAAGAGGGGAATCCCAGGGAAAGAGAGACAACAGATACTTGATGCGAGAGGGGATCCTCCAGAGAAAAAGCTCCTCCCCAGAAGAGGCTCGGGTGCCTCTTCTTAAAGAAGATGGGAAGCCCGATGGTTGAAGATGGAGGGTAAAAAAATGAGAGGGTTGTTTTGAGATCAACGGTGGGAGAGAGAGAAAAGAAATGCGCGGGAGATGGCTGTTGGAGATTTTCTAAAATTCCCAGGGGGGGCTCCTTTTCAGAACTTTTCTAAAAAATGGTAAAAAGGAGGGTTTTCTGGCAAAAATTCCATTTTTCAAGTTTTAAAACCCTTTGCTTCCCTCAATTTTTTATTTTTGTATTGTTTTTTCCATTTTTTTGTATTTTTGTAGTAGAAAACTAAGATTTTAAAAGAAAACTAAGTTTTAAACACTATTTTTTTGTAGTTTTTTGAGAAATATTTACAAAAATATTTTTCTGAGAATTTTAATCCATTTCGAGAGAATTTCTTCAGAAAAAGGGGTTTTTGACCCAGGTTTTGAGAAAATGTTTGAGTTTTGACACTCGAGTCGAGAAATACATTGTGATGGATCCAAACGGATGTCGAATGGATTGTCCGAGCTATTTAAAGGCTATTTTTGGTATTTTCTATAATTTTGATTTAAAATTTGAACAAGGAGACTCAGATTTGGATCTGGACAATGGATCCAGATCCAAAATCAATTTAAACATATGAAATGAATTTAATTTCAATAAAACTAGAGGAATGAACTGGAATTTAGATTTGAAATGACCCATTTGCTCAGAAAATGAATTTAGGGGCAAAAAGGGAATATTTAAAAGATTTTGAAAAATTTGGGGTGTTTACAGATGCCCCTTTTTGCTACTAAGCCGGTTGAGAGCCGAGCTTAGTGGCAAAGACAACACTCCAAATTTTGAAAATGCCCCAGTCAGCAGATCTGAACTGGGTGTGGAAGAATTTGATTTAAAAGACATGGTTTTTCAAATTTTATCTTTGGATGGCTTTTGGAAGACGAAATCCTCGAACGTGATATGACTGAGTAGAAAATGAGGAAATCGTGATGGGACTTTGGGTGATGATACTGAAATGACGAAGGATAAGGATTTAGATTAAGTCTCGTGGGTGAGACAAGATCAGTTTTTTGGAATGACTCAGGTTTTAGCCCTAAACCTGGATGGGGCAAAGATATATCAAAATAATCTGAATGGGGAAAGGAATATATAAGGACTTTGATGGGACATTTTTGAGAAAACGTCTCATGAGATGAAGCGCAAGTAGGATTTTATTCCGGATGGATATACAAAGTGTAGACTCCTTGATGGAAAGAGTCATGATGGGACTTGGGAGGAAACACCTCGTCAAAACGAGAAATTTCTTTAGAACGAGACTCAGGTTTAACCCAAACCTGAAAAAGGAAGATACCTCGATGCACGAGGTTCAGGCTTAACCCTTAACCTGAAGGGGACGACCATATGGAATCTCGAGTGAAGAGACCATGATGGGACCTTCGGAGTTTGGACGAACAAATCCTGACAGGGGTTTGCGAAAGGAGGAAGGAAATGGGGTTCCCTAAAGCTTGAAAAATGGATGAACTTGGGCGTCTCATTGCTGAGATTGAAACCAACTTTTGAATTTAATGATCTCTCGCAGGAAGTACAGGTTTTGACCCTTAACCTAAGTGGGAACAACCATACGGATTTCTCGAAACCGTGATGGGGCAGGAGAGATACTTCAACTGAATGGGGTAACTCTTCTGGAAGATATAAACAACGCTAGGTTGCACCAAAAATGGATATCGAATATTTATTTTAGTCTTTAGAATATCTAGAAAATTTTGCCAATAAGATAAATTTATAGTTGACTTCAACGCTTGAAAAATGTGTACATGTGTGCAAAGATATTCCCTTTTTTACCTAGAGTATTTCCTCCAGCGAGGTTAACTTCTCGGTCTTAAGAGTCAAATTCAAAATTTTAACGCTGATGATTTTCTTCAAGGAAGCTATCAATTTCCTTGATATGAGAAGAGAAGAAATATTATCAATTTCATAAAAGCAAGCAAAGAAAAGATATTGTTAACAAATATTTTGCATAAGAAAGGATGACTTCTGGCAATTTAGGCAGTTTGATATCTGAGTGTTTTCTCATGATAATCTTTTTGCACTCCTTTTGAGTCATTGGGCTTTTTCGGGCTTTTACACCATCCTTCATTTGGATGTGTCCTGACTTTTCTCTCTTTTTTCGGGGAAGGGTACGTCACAAACTCCTTCATCTCGGAGATGCTTCGATCCTTCTTTTTCTCAAGGATTATATATGATATTGGCTCAAAGGTTTTTAGATGATAGCTGAAATCAAATATCATTTAGGGTTTGTCGGTAGGTCCATCACACTCGCCTTCATCTCGACGGTGATCTGAACTTTCCTTGGAAGGATCCTTCACAAACTCCTTCATCTCGATAGATGATCCAAATCTTCTTTGGCCCCGGGGGTCTACTCGCTTAATTCGCCTTCATCTTGACGACAATTGAGAGATCCCTTTTGCCGATATTTGATTGCAGCTTTAAACTGGATAAGGTGATATGGATTAAGTGGAGTCTTTTATGGCTCAGGATATTTCCACTGTTTAGTTGCCAGAAAATCGTCTTTAAACATGCATCATAGCTATGATCAATATCAATTCGCTTCCGGCTTTTCAATGTCATCGAATATTTATTTCACTAATCATACTGAGGATATTTCTTTCATCCTTTTGGTTGATCATCAGGAAAAAGATTTGAATTTTACCTCTTTTTCGCAAAGAGTTTCACCTTTTATGAAGAAAATACTAGAGGTAATCCGAGGTAATTCTTTTGTGCAGTAAGATTTATTTGGAATCAACAAATATTTTTAGCAAATTGGCAAATTTTTCATGACTTCTATGTGAAATATTTACTCAATATAGATTTTGATGCGACCTTTAGTTGTAATCTATGATTTTGGACATTCTGACCAGTAAAACTGGAACCTTTCATTTAACGACCAGCGAAGGGGCTGGAACCTTTCATTTAATGACCAGTAAAAAACTGGGACCTTTCATTTAACGACCAGCGAAGTAGCTGGAACCTTTCATTTAATGACCAGCGAAGTAGCTGGGACATTTCATTTAGCGACCAACGAAGTAGCTGGGACATTTCATTTAGCGACCAGCGAAGTAGCTGGGACATTTCATTTAGCGACCAGCGAAGTAGCTGGGACATTTCATTTAATCATTTAACGACCAACGAAGTAGCTGGGACATTTCATTTAATCATTTAACGACCAGCGAAGTAGCTGGGACATTTCATTTCATTTAATCATTTAACGACCAACGAAGTAGCTGGGACATTTCATTTAATCATTTAACGACCAGCGAAGTAGCTGGGACATTTCATTTAATCATTTAACGACCAGCGAAGTAGCTGGGACATTTCATTTAATCATTTAACGACCAGCGAAGTAGCTGGGACATTTCATTTAATCATTTAACGACCAGCGAAGTAGCTGGCACATTTCATTTAATCATTTAACGACCAGCGAAGTAGCTGGGACATTTCATTTAATGGCTTGATTTAAGATTGAGACTTTCAAAGAGACAAACAGCACGAGGACTGATGAACTTGATTTTTAGATTTGGAAACTTAGCAAAATACCCAATGCGAACACTAGGTTTTTCAACTAAGAGTCGGGAAGGAGATCGGCCTATTTTAAGATATTTAGAGATTGAAGCAAGAAGAATGGCCGGGGTTTCAGGATTATCCCTTATCCTGAAGGGGAAAACAAAATATATATTTTGAAGGGAATTTAGAAAAAGAATGATTCAGGTTTATCCCTTAACCTGAAGGGGAAATAGAATAGACATTTTTGAAGAGAATTTAGAAAGAGAATGATTCAGGTTTATCCCTTAACCTGAAGGGGAAATGAGATAGACATTTGATGAGAATTTAGGAAAAGAATGATTCAGGTTTATCCCTTAACCTGAAGGGGAAATGAAAGTTTTTATTAAGAGGTAATCTGAGATTTGAATTTAGAAGGGATATGACAAGATTTAGAATTTATGATCTATGATTTAGATGGACCAGGTATGTGACGGGGGATATAAAAAGAATAAACTTTGGGAAGACAAAAGGATATAGAACTTTGAAAAAAATGTAGAATATTTGAGGAAATTGATTTATTTTTGTAAAAAGAATTCTCACAGGTAGCATGGTTGCCCCTATGAGTGATCTCATGATTATCCCTTATCTTGAATAAGGAAAAGAATAGAATTTAAAGAGATTTAATGTAGGGAAATTGATATAAATCTAGAAAATCAACAAAAATTGACAAAACTTGTATTTACAAAAGGAATCCTCATAGGTAGCGTTATCGCTCCTATGAGGGGTTTCAGGATTATCCCTTATCCTGAATGGGAAAAAGAATAGAATTTAAGAAGGTGAAGAGAAATTGATATAAATTTAGAAAATCAATAAAGGTTGACAAAACTTGTATTTACAAAAGAATTCTCGTAGGTAGCATTATTGCTCCTACGAGGGGTTTCAGGATTTTCCCTTATCCTGAATGGGAAAAGAATAGAATTTAAAGAGTTTTAATTAAGGAGGATTGATATAAATCTAGAAAATCAATAAAGATTGGCAAAACTTGTATTTACAAAAGAATCCTCATAGGTAGCGTTATTGCTCCTACGAGGGGTCTCAGGATTTTCCCTTATCCTGAATGGGAACACCTCGGACAACGAGGGTCAGGTTTATCCCTTAACCTAAGCGGGAAGCACCTCGGTCAACGAGGGTCAGGTTTATCCCTTAACCTGAAAGGGGTACACCTCGGACAATGAGGATCAGGTTTATCCCTTAACCTGAAAGGGTAGAAGAATTGATAAAATTTAATGGAATTTAAGGAAAATTTTTGATAAACTTGATAAAATATGATAAAATTGATGTAAACTTGATAAAATATGAATAAAACGAACGAAACAGATAAAAAGTATAAAAAATTGACTGAAAATTTATAAGATTTGAGAAAAAGGAGTTTTTCTGATCCTGCCTGCACATGGGATCTTTGGAAGAAAAATGTTTATTTAAAAGATAATTGAGAAATCATTTTGGGGGAAGAAAATCCACCACAAGAAGAATGATCAGCGCGAGATCTGATCCTTTAAATCAAACATGAGAGATCATCATGAGGGTTAATTTTCGAAGGATATGGTTTTGAATACCTAATTTTGAAGAAGAAGATCAACAATAGATCTGATTTCTAAAAATAACAGTTCGAAATTGATAATAAGATCAATACAAGGGTTGATCTTTGAAGGTAATGCTTAAAAAAAAACAATCTTGGAAGATAAGACCAACACAGGGTCGATCTTTGAATATAATGATTTAAAACCCATTTTTGGAAGATGAGACCAATGCAATGATTGATCTTTGAATATGATGATTTATAACCCATTTTAAAAGATAAGAACAACGCCAGGGTTGATCTTTGAAAAGTTTTGAGATCAATTTTGGAGGATAAGACCAACGCAAGGGTTGATCTTTTGAATAAAAAGATTTGAAATCCATTTTGGAAGATAAGATCAATACAAGGATTGATCTTTGAATATAAAGGTTTTGAAATCCACTTTAAAAGATAAGGGTTGATCTAAAAAGATTTGAAATCTATTTTGAAAGATAAGACCAACACAAAAGGTGATTTTTGAATATAAAGATTTAAAATCCATTTTGAAAGATAAGATCAACACAAGGATTGATCTTTGAATATAAAAGTTTAAAATTCATTTCGGAAGATAAGACCAACACAAGGATTGATCTTTGAATATAAAAGTTAAAAATTCATTTTGGAAGATAAGACCAACACAAGGGTTGATCTTTCAATATAATGGTTTGAAAAACTTATTTTTGAAGACATGATCAACACGAGGGTTGATTTTTTGTCAAAGGTTAGACCAAGGAATATTTGAACTCCTTGGTCATAACGAAGATTTTTAAAATTTCATGATTTTTTAAAAAGCCCTCATAGGTAATATCATTTCTCTCATGAATGATGTCAGGATTGTCTCGCATTCTGAAAAGAACAGGAATTTAAATGCCCCAGTATGGCAAAAAGAAAAGATATAAAAGAAATTAACATTTCATTTGATAAGTAAAGGTTTGATAACAACTGAATATTTACAAGAACTTGAAAAGGAAAAAGACTCATAGAAGACTGGGCTGACTAGCCCCTACAAGACAACTGACAAAAAGAGACGAAAGCAAACAAAAACTTTGGCTTTATCAATTCTTTGAGTGGTCCGGGAATGGTTCTGTCAGGACTGCTGGCTGCTTTTCTTCCTCGTCCTCTATCAGAATACTTCTATCAATGCAGTCTTGTATCATGTGCTTGAGGACGAAGCAGTGCTCTGTGTCATGCCCCGTTGCTCTATGGAACTTGCAGAATTGATCTTTGAATTTTCCCAAGATTACGGGAGGATCCGCTATCTTAGGGAGTTTGATCATCCCGTGCTTTAACAGGTAATCCAGAATTACTTCCATAGTTTGATCTAAAGGAGTGAAGACTCGATCTTTCTCCCACTTGATGTACTTGGGCTTCTCTTGAAGATCCCCTTTCTGTTGGATGCCAATTGGAAGCGGCTTGTCATTGTTCTTATACGCTCTCTCCTTCTACCCCTTGTTCTGATCTACTCTCGGACCACTGTCACTGTTGTTCTTGTTTCCTTTGCTGCTACTGCCAAGATTATTGCAGGAGGCCTCAACTGAATGAGCGAACTGCGCCTTCTTTTTTGGTCTTGGATATTCTTGACTAGAGGCGTGCCCTCGTAAAGTCCGCTTTCTATTCCTGCTTCGAGCCATTCGGCTCGCTCAATCAACTTGATGAAGGATTTCGCCGGGGATGTGGCGATGAGGCTTCTTATGGGCTGAGAGAAATTATTAAGGATCACCTGCAATGCATGTTCCTCAGGAATGGGTACCTTCATCTTATTACAGGTGCTTCTCCACCTGTGAATGAAATCACCTGCTCTTTCATTCTCTCCTTGCTTCAGGTTGTAAAGATGATTTAATGTAGGTGAGGCTTCAGTGTTGAATAAGAAGCACTCGATGAACATATTTACTACCTTATCGAACTCTCGTAGTTCGATAGGATTCACATGATCAGCATACCATCTGACTGCTACACCCTCCAGACTGCGGGGAAAGCAAATAAACAACGCTCGGTTGTCTTTTCTGAAACGGCTACACTCTGCATAAAAGGTGGCTAAATGGGCTTTAGGGTTGCCAGTTCCGTCAAACTTGAGAAATTTACGAGGAAGGTTCTCCAGATTATCATCCCCATCTAGACCATCGTAAAAATCTTTGCCAGTGTAGGTCTGCTTGCCCTTACCCTTGGCTTGAATATCCTTAATAGCTCGATTCATTTACTTCATTTGCTTGCTCATCAGGTCCTCTGCTGGAGCCCCAGACTTGGGCTTGTTGACAGATTCAGGCTCTTCCGCAACTATCTTTACAGACTGTCTCGGAGGATTCTGCTTGTAGACAATCTGCTCTTCCTCTTCTGACTCTTCCTCGACTGACTCTGATTCCTCAGAAGTAGTGTCTGGCTGTACCTTCTTTCTGATGATTCTGACTTGCTTCTTTACAGGCTTCTTCCTCAACTTGCTTTTAGGAACTGCCTCTTTCAGCTTAGCCTCGGCTTGCTCTGACATCATCCTTGCCATCATCCTTTGGAACATGTCATACATAGCGGGGTCGATGTCATCCTTCTTGCTGTGACTCTGTCCCCTGACTGATTTAGGAGAACTTATCTCTTCCGCCTCACTGTCGCTGAGTTGAGGAACTGTTTCTTTCCCCCCTCTTGTAGTGACCATTTTCGAAATATCAGAACTCTCTGTGGAGGAAAAGTGGAGGTTTTTAGACCAAAGATACTTTTTGGAGATATTTTGACAAAGAGGAAGGATTTAGGTTAAAAATTTAATTGTATCCCCTTACTAGGGATTGAGTCACCACCAAATTTGTGACAATTGCGTTGTTTACTCTACGAGGGAGAGTAACCAACTGAAAATATGAAAAGAAAATATTATTTTTGAAAAAGATATCTCTTGAGGGAAAGAGATTTTTATGAAAATATAAACAAGAAATATAAAAACAGAAGAAAAACAAAAGAAAAAATAGAATTTTGAGAATAAATGGTAAGGATTTAAAATTTTGAAGAACTTGCAGGCAGGATCAGAAGAATTTGGAAGAATTTTTAGAGGAAGAAGAAGAAGAGAAAGAATAATACATCTGGGTTTTAAAACAAAGAGGAAAATATGTACCCAGGGTTTTGGAAAATATAAGGAAGATATATATATAAAATATCATACAATCACAGATATACAAGCAAGGATGCACAAATAGCACTCCCTAAAGCTGACTCTATATGCAATATTTGAAATGACTGATAGGACCTTAATCCTAACTCTAAGATTTATATCATCTGATTCCAATCAAGGTACGCCGATATACTCAAGCCGAAGCTTGAAGTACGTGGCATATAAGATATCTCTTCGGTTCTAAGGTAATGGCTTCCCAACATCCTTGAGCACCTACCGATATACCTCAGACTATGGCCCTTAGGTACGTGGTAGGGGGGCGCGAACCCAAATAAGTGGTCCAGTTGTGAGGCTCTCTCCCGAACTATGGTTCAGTGAGACAGCCTAGCAACGTGAAGACCCGAACAATATAGGTAAGGAGGTTTTCAAAATATGTTCAACATGCAAGAAATCAGATGTCTCTAATGCAAGTCCTAAAGAGATAGATTAACATGAAGAGAAGCAAACACTTGCATACATTGTTTTTGCATTCAATCCCTAGAATTGAGGAGAGTTGTATTTCAGACCTAAGTCTAATGTGAGCATGGAATAATCTCC
The DNA here is from genome assembly GCF_984573655.1 of Nuphar pumila. NCBI lineage: Eukaryota > Viridiplantae > Streptophyta > Magnoliopsida > Nymphaeales > Nymphaeaceae > Nuphar > Nuphar pumila. The sequence continues at coordinate 48,035,058 of NC_143265.1, read as the reverse complement.
TCAATATGGTCCTACCAAACCATACTTAAATCCTATATGCAATGATGTCAGCTTAGGAAAGAGTCTAGGCTCCTAAGGTTTGCATGAAAATGAAGCGGACATAGAAGAATAAAGACTTAGATTATATAAAAGCAAAGCAAAGGCATAGATTCAACCGGACGAAGACAAGTCCCATCTCGGTCGCCAAAACTGTGATCATCGCAAAATTTTTCCTCTCTTGTGGTTTCTCTCTCTTCCTTCCCTTTCTCTTTTCTAACCTCTATTTTCCTCCTTTTTGAAGGGAAGAAAATAAAAGAAAGAAAAGAAAGAGAGAAGAGAAAAGAAAGAAAGAGAGAGAGAAGAGGAATTATTTTGCGAGGTTTCACTTGACCTTGATTTGAAAAATATTTAGAAATTTAACTCGCCTCCATTTTTGAAAATATTGCGGGAAGAATGGAGAGACGGGATTCGCTCGTCGGTACGAGGTTCGACCGTTCCTGGCGCCTTTACCAGGGGTAATCGAACCAAGGATCGAATCTTTATGCCTTTTGCTTTGCCTAAATATAATCTAAGAATTTATCCTAACTCTAAATGCACAAAGAATCATACTTGTGCAATTAAGGGATGTATGCTCTTTTGAAAATTGATTTAGAAATTTCCAAGTATCCGGAGATGAACTTGATAATGGAGTGAAGATATGTTTGAATCTTAACTTTAAGACTTGAGATAGATCAGAGAAGTTCTTTGAAGTAAATCAGAGTTGGAAGAACAAATCTTGATTTTGAGAAAGAATGATTTGAAGCTTTGAAATGAAAGGAAATAAAGTTTTCAAAGTCAGAAATGGACTTTGAATTTGGACTTTGATTTTAGGAAAGGAAATGAATACTTGAGATGGAATTGAATTTAGACTTTGAAGTTTGCAATTTAGAATGGATCTGAGAAAATTAAATGGTATTTAAGAATAGAAATGGAATTGAAATTTAGGATTGGAATTGGGTTTCGGATACTAAACAGAATGGGATCCGAGATTTGGAATCCAAGATGGACTTGGGTTCTGGATCCTAAAATGGAGTGGATCTAAAGTCTGAGATCCAAATGTAGAATTGAGTTCTGGATCCTAGAATGGATTTGGATCTGAAAGTCTGAGATCCAAAAAGTGGAATTGGATTTGAAGTCTGAGATCCAATGTAGAGTTGGACTCTGGACCCTAAGATAGATTGTGGATCTGAAGTCTGAAATCCGATGTAGTCTTGAGTTCTGGATCCTAAGATGGAATTGAATCTGTAATTTTGAGATCCAAGATGAAATTGGATTCTGGATCCTATAAGGAAATTGGATCTGAAATCTAAGATCCAAAGTGAAATTTGGAGTCTGGATCCTAAAGAGGAATTGGATCTGAAGTCTGAGATCCAATATGAGTGTTGAATCCTGGATCCTAAAATCGATTTGGAATTAAATTCAGAAGATGAATCAAGAACTTCCAAGTTTGAATTGAACTTGGAAAATGAATTTTTGGAAATTGAATCTTGAATATACAAATGAATTTCAAAGTTGAATTGGATTTTAAATTTAAGATAGAATTTGGAATTCGAAATACAAGATGATTCTGGAGTTTCAAAGTCAAATGGGACTTTGAAATTGAATTTTTGAGTCCTTTTGAGAAATAAAATTGAATTTGAATTTATAAATAGGATTTGATCTGAGAAATGAAGGAAAGAATTACTTGGATTTTATGAAAAAGAATTTAGAAATATGATGCAAATCTATCCTAAATGATGAATGAATTTAAATTTTTGAAATTGGATTTTGAAAAACTATTCCATTCTTTAAATGAATTTAAAATAAGATTGAAGATGTAATACATCCTTGACTATGGTCATTGAACGTATTATATAATAATCTATATTTAAATTCAGGTGAAGAATAAAATACAATTGGTGTTTTTATAGAATTTAAAATGAAATTAACTCTCAATATACCCTGACTATGGCCATTGGTATATATTTTGAGTTAATTTTAAGTTAAATTCTAATAAAAGAAAAAAAAAATATTTAAGGAAAATATGATGAATTTTGAAAACGGATCTAGTGTGGATCCAGTGTTATTTCGTAAAAGATAAAAATCCTAAGTCTTTTTTACATCCTGACTATGGCCATTGATGTAAATCATCAACTTAGGATTGATTTACCTCTTACGAAATGGTGCACGTGCCATTCGTGTTCCCATTGTGAGATTTTGAGAAATAAAGGCAAAAAGCATGAAAACAAGTAATTCATGGTATTTACAATGCTCATTCATTCTATCTAAAACTGAAAATATAAATTCTCATTTAAAATCTAACTATTACAACATATAAAATCGAATTTACAACTCCAAGTAATGATATTTTCCATGTATTCCCTGCAAAACATTGGATTAATAATAAAAAAAAATAAAAAAAATAGAAGAAAATTGTATATATCACATGGATTTAAGCGATGAGACACTCATATACCTACCTTGTGCTTAACTCCTAATGAAACGACATGGATGATCTAAGGTATGGAAGGATAGCCAAATGTGTTATATATATATATATAATATTGATATAAAGTAGGTGAGTGGCAGATGTATATATAGTGGAGGTATTGAAATGAAGTGTAGTGACAGCTGATTATGGGGCAAAGAGTGAAGTGAGGGCTGTAGCAAATCAGTTGACAGTGATTTGCCTTCAGCCAACTTATTCATTTCAATAGTTTAATGTAATAGTGGATCCATGGAACAACACAGCAAATTGGCTTGTTGATCGATTCCTGCAGGTGAATTTCAGAAGATAGATGCAACAGTGAATGCTGCGAGGTGGGTAATAGAGCTATGCTGGTAAATGAAGTTGAAAGGCACAGGTGACGTTGTGCTGGTATTACAGTAGATGTTATGGGACAGGAAACAATTATGCTGTTTTAATGTATAGACGGAGAGAAAAACATGTATTAAACTCAGAATATATGCATTGCTAAATAACACCTCATCGATTCTCTCATGATGAAAGAGGATGAATCTGGAATAATATAAAACACCTAAACCATTTGTTTTGATCATCTCAGCTTCATAGTTGAAAGATCATTCAGACAATAATTTTGCATCCAACAATTAATAAATCAGAAATCAGACTACAAACTTCATCAAATAGTAATCAACAACTTAGAACACCTTAGTGAAGAGTTCTAAATGCAATATCAATGGTAGAAGTTAGAATTCAGAAGGTAAGAAATTCTGAATCAAGGCATTAACAGCTGGAACTTAGACAAACAATAAGAATTCAACCTTCAGGAATCAGTTAATCGATTAATGCAGAGGATCAGTTGATCCACTTTCAAAACAGTGCTCACAGGAGATCAATAGATGATATTCGATCAAGCCAGAAAACTTAACAAATCAATGGTCATTCAAGCCAGAGATCAGTAAACACTTGATCGACACTCAGATTGTTATCAACTGATCTTTTAAACAGCTGGTTATTAGTAATCAATGTTTTCAACCTTGAGGGTCCGATCATCAGGAGGAATCCAAAAATGAATCATTCTATAAAGAGATCTGCTGGAGGTTGATTAGTTGATTCGGACGCTCAGGTTATCGCTTGGTTGATCTCGATACCAGAGAGGAATCAGTTGAAGTTGTGGTATTACTTCAATTACAGACAATCAAACGGTCGATCCAAGGTTTTTAAACAAGTGAATTTGGAAATAAAGCCTAAGTCTGGCTTCAAATATCAAGTTAAAATTCAGACTATCAAGTGCCAGAGTTCCGACGATCATCAATCAAGCAGTTGTTCTCCGGGGATCAAATTACCGCCCAGCAATATGCAGATAATCAATTGTTCAAGTCTTAATCAGACTCCAACCGATCAGAAATCTGAGTGATGTTTGAAGGTCATTCGATTTGCTTCCCAAAAAAAAAAAAAAAATTGATGGAAATTCAAACAGCAACGATAGTTAAAAGGGATTCTGGCAGAGGTCCGGTAACACTTATCGGAGATTGATGGAGCTTGTAGAAACTTCAGGCGTCCGATTCCAAATTTCTGATGGCCTTTAATCCGGTAGGATATTAACAAAATTCCGGCAGAACTCTGTTCAAGTCGATCCAAACCTCCATTTGAATCGGAGATCAGTAGATCTGGTGAACATACTATCGCCAGATTCCTACATTTTTATTGTCGGGAATGAGCAATAAACGATCAGATGATCGATTACTCTTTATGCAAATCTGATTTCAACTACTGGAAATCTCATAATCAATTATTGGAATTCCCTAACTTGATTATTGTAAATCAAATCTTTGATGAACTGTAGGCAATCAGCCGAAAATTTGAAATAGTCGATCTGTTTTCCCGTTTTTTTTTTATAAGAAGGCATTTGCCGGAAAGATCGATACATCACCACTCGATCAATCGTTAGGATTTTGCAATCTTATTTTTAAAGTTGTTACAGAAAATCAAGATGTGCTAAAACTAACACGCCTAATGTGATTGGAACTAAAAATTTTATATACAAATTGCAGGAAATCAGATTGAAGAAAGAACAGGAAAAGAAGAACTTACCGGTTTAGCTCCGATTAATCTTGGGAAGAGAGGGATCCTCTATTTACCGATTGGATTTTTTTTTTGTAATCAAAAAAAGAAAAGAGGGGAATCCCAGGGAAAGAGAGACAACAGATACTTGATGCAAGAGGGGATCCTCCAGAGAAAAAGCTCCTCCCCAGAAGAGGCTCGGGTGCCTCTTCTTAAAGAAGATGGGAAGCCCGATGGTTGAAGATGGAGGGTAAAAAATGAGAGGGTTGTTTTGAGATCAACGGTGGGAGAGAGAGAAAAGAAATGCGCGGGAGATGGCTGTTGGAGATTTTCTAAAATTCCCAGGGGGGGGGCTCCTTTTCAGAACTTTTCTAAAAAATGGTAAAAAGGAGGGTTTTCTGGCAAAAATTCCATTTTTTAAGAAGTAAAATGACCCATTTGCTCAGAAAATGAATTTAGGGGCAAAAAGGGAATATTTAAAAGATTTTGAAAAATTTGGGGTGTTTACAGAGAGCCTATCAATCCAGCCCCATGGCTGAAGATCAGCAGTTGATTCATCCTCTTAGGAAGTACTTCATGCTCAACACATACACTCCTGCCTCCTGCATCACAAGACCTGATGTAGGAGTGAACAATTTTGAAATCAAGGCCACTGTCATCCAGATGTTACCATGTGATCATGCAAAATTTTTTCTCTCGTTCCTCTTTTCCCTTCTCTTCGACTTTCTAGCCTCTATTCCCTTTTTGAAGGGGAAAAAGATAGAAAAGAAGAGAGAGGAACTCTTTTGCAAGGTCTTATCTGACCAAAATTTTGAAAAGATGTTTTAAAATCACTCGCCTCCGTTTTGAAAATTTGCGGGAAAAATGGAGAGAAGGGATTCACTCGTCGGTATGAGGTTCGACCGTTCCTAGCGCATTTACCAGGGGTAATCGAACCAAGGATCGAATCTATACCTTTTGCTTTGCGAAAATCTCATCTAAGAATTTATCCTAAGTCTAAAATGCACAAAGAATCATGCTTGTGTGAATGCAAAGATGTATGCTCTTTTGGAAAAATGATTTGAAAATTTCCAAGTTTTCTAAGATGAAATTGATAATGGAGTGAAGAAATGATTTAAAGGATTGATTTGGATCTTAGATTTGTAATCCAACTCAGGATTTAAAATGGGTCGGGAAGAAGAGACTTGAATTTCCAAGTTTTGGAATGATCAGGATTTAGAGAGATAAATCTTTAGAATTGGAAATTTTGAGATAAAGATGATTTTTCAAAGTCATAATGGACTTTGAATTAGAATCGATTTTCAAAAATCGATTTTGTAATTAATATCAAAAACATGAATTTGAATTTAGACTTCGAGAAATGAGTTTGAAATTGGTTTTGAAAATTGGAAATGAAATTAGATTTGAAAATGAAATTTTGATCTAATATCTGAGATGGAACTGGATCTGAGATTTGATATTCGAGACAGGGTTGGATTCGGGTTCTGAAATTCTAAGTGAGATTGGATCCAAAGTATAAGCTCCAAGGTATAGTTGAATTATGGAGCCTAAATGGAATTGGATCAGAAATCTAAGATCTGAGATGAAGTTGGATATGAAATTTGGATCCTAAAGGAGAATTGGACTCTGGAGCCTAAAATGGATTTTGGATCTAAAGTTTGAGATCCAAGATGGAGTTGGATTCTGGATTTAGAATCCTAAATGGGAACTGGATCCAAAATCTGAGATCCAATGATGAAGTTGAATTCTGGATTCTAAATGGAATTGGATCCAAGATCTAGAATCCAAGATGGCATTTGGATCCGAAGTCTAAGACCCAAGATGGAATTAAATCCAAAATTTTGAATGGAATTTGGATCTGAAGTCTGAGATCCAAGATGAAGTTGGGTTCTAGATCCTAAATGGAATTGGTTTCTAATTTTGAACTTTTGAATTTTTAAATTTAGAAGATGAATCAGGAATTTCAAAGTTTAGATTGAGCTTTGAATTTTGAATTTTTAAGATTGCTGAATTGAATTGGAAACTGAATCCTGTAAATGAATTTGGAATTTCAAAGTCAAATTGAACTTTGAAATCTGATTCAAATTGGAAATTTTGAATATAAAATGAATTTGGAATCTCACAGTTAATTTAGACTTTGAGATTGAAAATGAAATAGAATTGGGAATGAAAAGAGGAATTGAATTTTACCAGAATTGAAGATTTGATTGAAGAAGATTCTAACATCACGTGGAGTTTTTGAAAATGGAATTTTGAAAATATGATGCATATCTATCCTAAATGATGAATGGAAAAGGAATTTGAAATCAAATTTGAAAATCATATTTCATTCTTTAAGTGAATTAAAATAAGATTGAAAATATAATACAACCCTGACTATGGCCATTGAATGTATTATATGATAATCTGTATTTAAATTCACATGAAGAATAAAACATATTTTGGTGCTTTTATAGAGTTTAAAATGAAACTAACTCTCAATATATCCTGACTATGGCCATTGATATATATTTGAGTTAATTTTAAGTTAAATCCTGATAAAAGAAGAAAATATTTAGAAAATATGATGATTTTTGAAGAGGATCCTATGTTATTCCATAAAAGATGAAAATCCTAAGTCTTGTTCACATCCTGACTATGGCCATTGATGCAAATCATCAACTTAAGATTTAATCACCTCTTATTAGAATGGTGTACGTGTCATCCGTGCTTTCATTTATGAATTTTCAGAAATAAAGGATGATGATGAAACAAACATTATTTACATGCTCATCCATTCTAATCTAAGACTAGAAATGTAGAGTTTTCATTAATCACCTAACTTATTACAATATTGAGTTACAATTTCTAAATTAAGAAAAGAAATAATGTTTTCTATACGCTTCCTGCAAAAGATAGAGTTAGCCATAAAGCAAAATTGCATGAATATAAATGATGAAAGATACCAAGTAAAATTCAAAATACCCTGGTTATGTTATATGAGAAATGTACATATGAGTATAGTCATCTAAATGTATATGAAGATGTCATGGGAATGCATGATGTTGTGCAATGGTGTATGGATAAATGGTAAGGTAGGGTTGCAGAAATACAAGTAATTAACATACATGTGCTATCATGACAGATGATGGAATTGAAGGCTAATGTGTAGAAACTAACATATTGTGGTAGGCATAAACACAGGACAGCGGACAACAATGCAATACACAAGTAACAAAACGGAATATCAAGGTGCTACAAATGATATGGCAGAAGTTGATGGTTTGGCTTTTGTAAACAGGTAGAAAGCTCCAAGCAAAATGATGGATAATATCAATATCATCAGAAAATCTGCCCCTTTGCAGACAGTCGACCCTCCTGAAAACTGACAACTTTCAAAAACTTGTAGGTTGCTAAGAGTAGAGCAAGCATAACTGAAGATATATGTACATATATCATTACAGATTGTTGATGATATTAAAAACCCATAGGTTGTAAGCTGAGAAACTGTGGGCAAAATGCATAGGACCAGCAGGGCTAAAATGGGAGGCATTGCCTACCCAAGAGGTGGCATGCTGGGAATATAGTGCTTGTGAATGGGCAACAGCAGGGTGCTATTGAGAAATGGTGAAGTGGCAAGTTGTGTGACAGATTACAGGGAATGTGCATAGGTGACGGGACGTAGGTGGCATGCCTAAGTTAACCATGAAATATAAGTAGATGAAATGGACTAACATGGTACAATGTATACACAAATAGCAGTAAAGTGCAAGTAAACTAGGTGTAGGATTAGAATGATATGTATGGTCAGCAGGATCGAGCTGGTTCTATGTCGCTCTTGAAGCTCCTGTCATGAAATTCTGCGTCAACTGCTGAAGTGATTGAATTTGTGTGGCAGGTACAGTTGAGGCAGTGATGTAAAGTAGAATGTATGCTTTAACAGGTGGTGAAGGTTTGTAGCTTGATTCAATAGATCTTCCTTCAGTAGTTGGAGTTGTCTTTTTCAACTAAGGGACTTGATAACTATGAGAGACACAGGCAGTAGCTAACTCGGTTGGGACCAATTTTTGAATTGCTAAGATAGTTAAATTGTGAATTTCCTTTGCAGTAGCCTCAAGATCTCCAACTTCCATGCTCATGGATTCAGGACACCAAGGAAGACAGTAGATGTGAAAATCTATATATGTATATACATATATAAGAAAACACAGAAGGCAAGAACTTTGGTCAATGAGGTAACACGGCTCACGATATTCCAAAAAAAAACATTGAGATCTTATATAAAACCAAAAAAAAAAAAAAATAGCCTGCAAGGTGCACATGTAGCCTGTTAAATGAAAGAATAATGACCAAACACAGAGAGAGAAAAAAAATGCAATAAGAATGGATTGAATCCAGTATTCAACATATTAACATGCAAGATTGATATAATTACCTGTACTGAAATCAGTATAATCTGATGTTCACAGACCGCTATTTGGCAAATGAGCCTCACAAACTGTCACAACAGCTTAGTGAGCTATTTTCAGCAACAGATCGACTCTCTGTGAGTCAACCTTTGCTGCTTGGCTCCAGTTAGATGAAATGATGACAAGTGGAGTGGCACGGCTAAACTTTGTAAGGAGACATCAATGTAATAGCATATTACCACCCTTGATACCTAGGTAGGGAAATGACAGAGGTACACCAAACTGTGGATTAATAATGAGATAAGGAATCTGCATAAGATCCATGAGACTCAAGGGGTTTCTGTAGTAGAGCAATTTGCCTATACTTCAGAGATTCTTCTTCTCTCTATTCTGTCATAACCCAATTTCTGAATCTTCCCATCAAGAGAGATTATGTCAGCAAGCATTATCGTAAGTAGGTCAGGTCCTGCAAAATTTGAATGGGTTTGAAGAAATCCCCTTTGACAGCCCATGATTTGAGGATATCCAGATGAAGTCTGAATCACAGGAAGTTATGTACATATATATATATATATACATATATATTGGGTACTGTCAGAGACCTACATATACTATTGTCAAGAATGGAAATGAACTGAAGGGATGCAGAGGAGGCAGAGAATGCAGACATAACACGATTCATGCAAAAAAAAAAAAAGGAATGATATAAATACATACCATGACGATATTGCTGAATCTAATAATTGTAAAAAAAAAAGATACTCAAAACTACATGGTTGAGTCAAAGGTGGTTACCTGACGGTGGCACTATACAACATCAAAAGAAATAAAAAAAATTGTACCGCGAGCAAAGAATATAAATCAGATCGGGCCAGAGATGCTAGATAAGCAGAGTGAAGGAAAGAAAGAAAAAAAAAATTCTTGAAAGTGCTCATGAGTGAAAGAAAGAAAATACAGTAAACCCAAATGTGTTATGGAACGTGAATGACCTGCATAATTCAGAATATAACTTAGATGCTATGACATAGGATCCTAAAAAAAAAACATGAATGATATATGATGTCAAAAGAAATTAAATACAATATAGGATGTAGAGGAGTTGATGACCATGAAAAGAGCTTGACGGTGGCGGCTAGTTGCATCTTACCCATATCACAACAGGGTCTTGTGGAGAACCTGGGCAGGAATCCAACTCTTCCTTTTTCTACAGGTCATGTGAAGCACATAATAGATCTGTGCCTGCTCTTCATGAATAACTATATCCTCACCATGAAAAGCTTCAGAGATCTTACCTAATGATGATTACACTACACCAATCTTTGGGAGGCTAAAAGTTGGCTAAATACTTTTGAGGATGCCACTAGATATATGCAGGGATATAAAGCTTTAGCGGGAGACATGGTGCTAAATGAAAACCAAGAACCCCACAAATCACGAAACGTGTGTGATAAACAAGAACTTTGGCAAGATTATTGTTGTATGAGGAATATTGGTATCGACCCAAGCATAATAAACAGATAATTGACACCATGGACATTGCAAGATCGCTACCATGCTTACGAAGTGAAGATGCAATGTGGAACTGAAGTCGCACAAGCATAACACCAAACAAGATGAATCTATAGGTAGAATGCTAGATTCATGAAGCACCATTGTGACATAGATCTGATCTGATATTGGATCAGATCGGATGCCATGCTGCTCCCACTATAAAAATATGGGATGCATATCTGAGCCTAAGAGTCTGCTACTGGCCAGCTATAATACAGAAAAAGATTAACACGATGGAGGAGACAAACACAACTCATATTAGAAGCAATGGAGCTGCGATAAACCAAAACACATTAATGCAAAATATGAATGCAGATATCAATATGATATAAATGATGTGACAAAAGAGGTTTTCATATACTAACAAAATGATAGTGCGAAAAGATAAACCTCGATGGTATGAACAAAGGAAATCAATATAATGAACTTGATGAAGAGAAAATTAAACTAATGGCCAATGTAAAGTAGACTTGCTGTAAAGCAAAACATCGTAAAATGATAAGAAATCTTACAGAGAGTTTGCAACTATGAAAATAAGATGTGGGAATTTTGAGAATTCCCTTTAATGTTGCATGAGAGAGGTTTGAGTGCTATAAGCAACCCTAAACAAACTCAATGGTGCATTAATGGGGACCTAAATTAAAGAGTAAAAGAAGAATCAAAAGAAAACGAATTAAGAAGGAAGGGAACTTACCTAAAAAAGTCACTGTGATTTTGGAAAAGGATGCAAACTGGATCTCGAGGGGTTTAACAGAGGGAAGTGAATTGCTGATGCCTTTGATGAAGGTGCCTCTCGATGCCGTAGAGTCTTCTTTACTTCGATCGAGGGGGAGAAGAGAAAAGAGACTTCTCCAAGGGAAATTGGATGCAATGGGGAAAATGTTCGATCGGATGTTGCTCTCTGTCCCCTTTCTTCCTTCTGCATGTCCTCTTTATGGAGGGAGAGGAGCTTCTGGAAGGTAATGGAGGAAGTTGAAGATCGATGGTTGGTTGGTGGGGATGGGGGATCAAAGGGTTGAAGAAGGAGGGAAGCGTGCGAGGCTGGGCCGTTGGCGATGAACGAAGGAGGGAGAGGGTAGGCGATGAAGGGTTGAGAAGAGGGGTGGTGGTTGCGCGATAGGCGGTGGATGATGGCCATGGATGAAGCTTCTGGAGAGCCAAAGAAAAGGGGAGAAGGCGAGAGCGAGGGTTTTAAACCCTAACTCGTCTTTTTAAAAAATCTGAAAGTAAAATTTTTCAAAAGGGGCCTTTTAAAAAGTTTTTTTTTCTAAAAATAATTTTTTTAGAAAATCATTTTTTTTGAGATTTCCTTTATTATTTTGATTTTTTTGTTCTTTTCTCGGTATTTTCTAATTTTTTTTTTGAAAATAAAACCCTAAAACTTAAGAAAATATGAGAAACAAAAACTATTTTTTGCATTTTTTTGTAAGAATTTACAAAAATAGGGGTTTTCTAAAAATTTGGTTTTGATTTCTTCAGAGAATGAGTTTGGATTCAAAATTTGAGAAGATTTTCGAGTTTTGAACCTCTAGATGAGAAATATAGAGCAATGAATCTAAACGGATGTCGGACGAACTTGTCTGAGCTTTTCAAAAGTTATTTTGGTAATTTTGAGAATTTGGTTTAAAAATTGGACAACGAAGCTCAAATTTGAATCTTTTATCTGAATCCGAATCTGAAATTGAGTCAGATATGTAAAATGAATTTAATTTCAGCAAAATTTGAGAAATAAAATGGAATTTAGATTTAAAAGTGACTCAATTACTCAGAAAATGGGGTCAGGGGCAAAAAGAGAATATTTACAACATTTTGAAAAATTTGGGGTGTTCATAAATGCCCCTCTTTGCTACTAAGCCGGTTGAAAGCCGAGCTTAGTGGCAAAGAAACACTCCAAATTTTGAAAAATGTTCCAGTCAGCGGATCTGAGCTGGGTGTGGAAGAATTTATTTTGAAAGCATGGCTTTTCAGGCTTAAAATCTTATCCTGAATGGTTCTGGGGGGACGAAATCCTCGTCAATGATATGACTGAATAATAGAAATGAGGAAATCGTGATGGGACTTTGGGTGAAGGTCCCGAAATGGTGACAGATAAGAATTTTGATCAAGTCTCATGAGTGAGACAAGATCAACTTTTTGGGATGATTCAGGTTTAGCCCTTAACCTTGATGGGACGAGGATAAATCAAGTTAGTTTTTGATGGGGAAAGAAATATAAGTGGACCTCGATGAGACATTTGAGAGAAATGCCTCGTGAGATGAAATTAAGCATGATCCTTTCCTGGATGGATATATAAAGAACATGTATTCCCTTGTGGGGGAAAACCATGATGGGACCGGGAGGATTACCTCGTCGAATCGAGGCTTAGGTTTAACCCAAACCTGAACGGAAGATACCTCGTGGAACGAGGTTCAGGCTTAACCCTTAACCTGAAAGGGACGACCATACAGAATCCTCAAGCGAGGAAGCTGTGATGGGACAACGAAATGCATCGCCAAAGCAAGATTCAGGTTTAACACTTGACTTGAGTGGGGGGAATCGTACGAAATCCTTGGATGAAGAAACCGTGGTGGGACCAGAAAGGATATCTAGTCGAAACGAGATTCAGGTTTAAGCCTAACCTGAACGGAAGATACCTCGCAGAGAGAGGTTCATGCTTAACCCTTAACCTGAAAGGGAAGACCATACGGAATCCTCGAATGAAGAAACCATGATGGGACCTTTGGAATTTGGACGAACAAATTCGAAAGGGGTTTGCGAGAAGAGAAAAACAAGGGATTCCCTAAAGCTTGGAAAGGGGATGATCTGGGGCGCCTCATTGCTGAGACTAAATCAACTTTCTAAAAACAGATGACCTCTTCGTAGAAGGTTTGGGTGATACCTTGAGGAGCGAGGCAACAAGTTTAATCCTTAACATGAATGGATACAGAATCCTCGAAGAGCGAGAAAACTGTGATGAGACCTCTAGACTTTGCACAACAAGTCCAAGAGGGGTTTGCAAAAGGATGAAAATGGGGGTCCCTAAAGCTTGAAAAAGGGGTTGATCTTGGGCGCCTCATTGCTGAGACTGAAAATAGCTTTTGACAATAACAAACCTTTTGCAGAAAGTTCAGGTTTAACCCTTATTCTGAGCGGGAACTGTCTATGGCGGGACAGTAGGGAACACAGGGAAGTGTGCAGATCTGAGAGTGCTCATATCAAACGAAAGGAAAGGACTTTCCAGTCCTTAGGAGGGATGACGTCAGGATATGTCAAGACGAATGTTAAGTTCATATTTCATGATTGGATAATGAGAAAACATTGCCAATAAGATGCCAAAAATTATAGTTGATTCAGAGATGATTGAATTGTGCACATGTGTGAAAATATCACCTCTTTCTACCTAGAGTATTAACTCCAATGGGGCTAACTCTATAGAATCAAGAATCAAATTCAAATTTTGTTGCTATTGAGTTTCTTCAAGGAAGATATCAATTTCCTTGATATGAAAAGAGAGGAAATATTCTTAGCTTCATAAAAGCAATTGAGTGAAAAGACATCGAATAAAAGAATTTCACATAGATAAAGATGATTCCTGGCAGTTTCAGGCAATTTGATATCTTGGGCATTTTCCCATGATGATCTTTTTGTACTCTTTTAAGTCATGGAGCTTTCTTGGGCTTTTACATCATCCTTTATTTTGGAGATGTCCTGACTTTTCTCTCTTTTTCGGGGAAGGGTACGTCACAAACTCCTTCATCTTGGAGATGTTCCGATCCTTCTTTTTTTCTTTCTCAGGAATTAGGCTTGATGATATTGGTTCATTGATCAAAAAGTCTCTGGATGATAGCAGAAATCAAATATCTTTTAGGGTTTGTCGGGAGGTTCATTGTAGTTGCCTTCATCTTAACGGTGCTCTGAACGTTCCCTGGAAGGATCCTTCACAAACTCATTCATCTCGGAGGTGATCCAAATCTTCTTTGGCCCCGGGGGTCTAGCTTGCATATTCGTCTTCATCTTGACGACAATTGAGAGATCCCTTTTGCAGATATTTGATTGCAGCTTAGATGACTGGGGAGATATGGACTGGGTAGGTTCTTCTTTTACTGCCCAGGATATTTCCACTGTCTTACTGCCAAAAGAATGATCTTTAAGAATGTGCCATAGCTATGATCAACATTAGTTCACTTATGGATTTTCAACATCATTGAATTTTTCCTTTGCCGGTCATATCGAAGATTTTTTCTTTATCCTCTTGGTTGACCAATAGAAAAAGCTTGAATTCAGTTCTTATTTCGCAAAAGTCTTACTTTTTGGAAATAATACTAAAGGTAGTTTGAGGAAATTCTTTATGTGATGAAAGCTTTGAGATCAACAATAGTTTTTTATAGCAAATTGGCAAAGTATTCTTGAAATCCTTGATGAGAGAAATTACTTGATATCGAATCGACACATCCATGACAAAATTCTCCTCTCTTTTTCTCCAAAAAGAGAGACTCAGGCGTAGCCCTTACCTGAATGAGAAGTTGGAAATACTCCTCTCTTCCCTAAAGAGGAGGTGTTTGCAAAACGGAACTTTTGAAGAGAAATTAAGTTTTCGTCAAAACTCCCTATTTCTAGACTTCTTTTATGGAAAGGCGGCCTAAAAACAAAGTTGAGAAAGTATCACAGAGGAACGAGTCCATCACACTCTCCCTAGAAGAGGGTCCTTTTTGAAGGGGTTGGCCAAAGATGAGAAAAACGGGGCCACAAAAAGAAATGAGCTTCCGTCGAAGCTCTCCCTAAAAAAAGGATTCTTTTGTGTAAAGTTGATTGTTGTTTTGCAAACTGTTCGCGAAGAAAATGAGTCTGTTTAAACTCTCCCTGGAAGAGGGTTCTGGCGAACGAAAGATGGTTGCATGCGAAAGGAACGAGCTCCCTCGAACTCTCCCTGAAGGGGATCATTCGCAAGAGAAAAAGATTGATTTTTGACAAAATGATAACCCGAAGGTTGAAATTGGAAATTTAGAGCTTGAATTATGATGAACAATTAGTACAAAGACTGGACCTGGAGGGCTAACTTGATCAGTCAGCCAAATACTAGCATGAGCACTAGATGTATCAGCACGAGCACTGGATTTGAAGATGTACCAGTATGAGCATTGGATTTTGAAGATGTACCAGTACGAGCGCTGGGTTTTGAAAAGCACACCAGTACGAGCACTGGATTTCAAAAATGTCCCAGTACGAGCGCTGGGTTTAAAAAATGTACACCAGTATGAGCACTAGGTTTTCGAAATTGCATACCAGTATGAGTACTGGGTTTCGAAAATGTGTACCAATATGAGCAATGGGTTTTTGAAAGTGCACACCAGTACAAGCACTGGGTTTCAAAAATGCACACTAGTACGAGCACTGGGTTTCAAAAATGTATACCAGTACGAGCACTAGGTCTTTCAACGGAGAGTTGAAAGAGAGACCGACGTTCTAAGATATTTGAGAATTGAGGGAGAATGATTGTCATTGTTTCATGATTATCCTTTACCCTGAAGGGGAAGTTCAGGTTTGTCCCTTAACCTGAAAGGAAAAAAAAACCCAAGTCGGAACCCGTGTTTTTTTCAAAAATAAAAAAATGAATGAGAATCGGGTTTTGAGAAATCGAATTCTCAACGTAGCAATTGGTCCAATGTGCACATCAGGACTAAAAGGAAGCCCAAGTCAGAACTCGAAGATTTAGAAATAAGAATATACAAAAGGGAAAATCCATGTCGGAACCCAGTTTTTCAATAATAAAAGAATGAATGAGAATCGAGTTTGAGAACTCAAATTCTTGACGTAGCAATTAGTCCAATGCAAACATCGGGACCAAAAGGAAGCCCAAGTTGGAACTCGAAGCTTCAGAAATAAGAATATACAAAGGGGAAAATCTGAGTCGGAACCCGGTTTGTTAAAATAAAAGAATGAATGAGAATCGAGTTTGAGAACTCGAATTCTCGATGTAGCAATCGATCCAATGCGAACATCGGGACCAAAAGGAAGCACAAGTCGGAACTCGAAGCTTCAGAAATAAGAATATACAAAGGGGAAAATCTGAGTCGGAACCCGGTTTTTCAAAATAAAAGAACGAATGAGAATCGAGTTTGAGAACTCGAATTCTCGATGTAGCAATTGGTCCAATGCGAACATCAGGACCAAAATGAAGCCCAAGTCGGAACTCGAAGCTTCAGAAATAAGAATATACAAAGGGGAAAATCCGAGTCGGAACCTCAGTTTTTCAAAATAAAATAATGAATGAGAATCGAGTTTGAGAACTCGAATTTTCGATGTAGCAATTGGTCCAATGCGAACATCGGGACCAAAAGGAAGCCCAAGTCGAAACTCGAAGCTTCAGAAATAAGAATATACAAAGGGGAAAATCCGAGTCGGAACCTGTTTTTTCAAAATAAAAGAATGAATGAGAATTGAGTTTGAGAACTCGGATTCTCGACGTAGCAATTGGTCCAATGAGAACATCGGGACCAAAGGGAAGCCCAAGTCGGAACTCGAAGCTTCAGAAATAAGAATATACAAAAGAGAAAATCCGAGTCGGAACCTGGTTTTTCAAAATAAAAGAATAAATGAGAATCGAGTTTGAGAACTCGAATTCTCGACGTAGCAATTGGTCCAATGCGAATATCGGGACCAAAAGTAAGCCCAAGTCGAAACTCGAAGCTTCAGAAATAAGAATATACAAAGGAGAAAATCCAAGTCGGAACCCGGTTTTTCAAAATAAAAGAATGAATGTGAATCGAGTTTGAGAACTCGAATTCTCGATGTAGCAATTGGTCTAATGCGAACATCGGGACCAAAAGGAAGCCCAAGTCAAAACTCGAAGCTTCAGAAATAAGAATATACAAAGTGGAAAATCCAAGTCGGAACTCGGTTTTTCAAAATAAAAGAATGAATGAGAATCGAGTTTGAAAACTCGAATTCTCGACGTAGCAATTGGTCCAATGCGAACATCGGGACCAAAAGGAAGCCCAAGTCGGAACTCGAAGCTTCAGAAATAAAAATATACAAAAGTGAAAATTCGAGTCAAAACCCGATTTTTCAAAATAAAAGAATGAATGAGAATCGAGTTTGACAATTCGAATTCTCGACGTAGCAATTGGTCCAATGCAAACATCGGGACCAAAAGGAAGCCCAAGTCGGAACTCGAAGCTTCAGAAATAAAAATATACAAAAGGGAAAATCCGAGTTGGAACCCGGTTTTTCAAAATAAAAGAATAAATGAGAATCGAGTTTGATAACTCGAATTCTCGATGCAACGATTGGTTCCAATACGAGCATTGAATCCAAAAGGAAGTCCGAGTCGGAACCCAGAACCTCAAACGAAAGATAAAAGGGGAAAACCTGAGTCGGGACTCGGATCTTCCAAAAATAAAAATGGAAACAAAACCTGAGTCGGAACTCAGACGGGAAGGAAGTAACTCCCGTCCAAAAGTCGGATTTAGAAGGATTGACAAAAAGCATAAATAGATTTTGACGATGAGGATGAGAAACTTATTCAATATCCTTGGCCCGGGGTGGCCTGAGACTTGAATTTTATTTAGGATGGTTTCCAGGATTTTCTTTTATCCTGAAGAGAATTTTGACAAAATAAAAGTAGATTGACATAGTTTGATAAAGGATGAAAAAGAATTGATAAAGAAAAAGAATAAAAAATTAATGATATTGACAACAGAACAAAGATTGGTAGAAATAGGCAGAAATTTGAGGAAAAACTGATGATAGAAGAATTCAGGATTATCCTCTATCTTGAGAGAAGAAGGACCTCGCGGGACGAGGTTCAGGTTTATCCCTTAACCTGAAAAGGAAATACCTCGTGAAAACGAAGCATCAGGATTATCCCTTAACCTGAAAGGGTTTAACGAATAAGAGAATACCTCATTGAAAAGAGGCATCAGGTTTATCCCTTAACCTGAAAGGGTTAAAAATGAAAGAATAAAATTTAATAAAATTGATAAAACTTGCTAAAACTTGACAAAATTGATGAAAAATTCGATTAAATTGAAAAACAAAATGAATATAAATAACAAAGAAATTAAGATTAACTAAAAAATTAATAAGGTTTTTAGAAGAGAGTTTGTCTGATCCTGCCTGCATATGATGAAGGAAGACAAGTATAGATCAAAATAAAATGCCCCAGTATCATGGAGAAGAATATGGGAATTCAATGGAAGATTATTGCTTTAATGAAAAAGACTTTTAAAGAGTACAAAAGGCTAGGATGAGCAATTCAAGTGAAAACTTTCTTCAAATGTAGAGCATTGATAGGATCTGGCAGTTTCACCCCATCTGCGTTGATCAGACGATAGGAATTGCGAGGCAACACTTCCTTAACCACATAAGGGCCTTCCCAATTGGGTGACCACTTGCCCTTTGGTCGATGCTTGAGATGAGTTGTCGATCTGAGCACAAGATCATTGACTCGAAATCTTCTCTCAATAACTGATTTGGCGTAGTGCCGAGCTATCCTCTGACGATAGGCTTGAGCGTGCTCTGCTGCCTTGAGTCTTTTCTCATCTAACAGATCTAGATGTACCAACCTTTGTTGCTGATACTAATCAAGCGAGAGTTCAATGAGCGACGCAAACTTGAGTGTAGGCTTTTGAACGTGAAGAGGTAATACTATTTCAATCCCGTAGACAAGCTCTGAGGGAGTAGCGTTGGTTGGGGTCCGAATGATGGTTCGGTATGCCCAGAGTGCATCGTGCATTTTCTTGTGCCAATCGCGGCCTGTTTCCACAGTTCTTTCCAGAATGCGGATCAAAATCTTGTTGGTGGCCTTTGCCTGACCATTCCCTTGAGGATAATAGGGAGCTGAGAAATGGTGATGAATCCTAAACTTCGAGCAGAAGGTCTTCATCCTCTCATTCTTGAAGTGACTGCGATTGTCAGACACAATATCATGTGGGATGCCGAAGCGGCAAAGAAGATTTTTATGAATAAAAGAAACCACATGTCGGCCTTCTACTATTCGTAGAGTCACAACTTCGACCCATTTGGTGAAGTATTTTGTAGCTGCGAGGAAATATCTATGGCCATTAGAAGCTGAAGGAGTGATTGGGCCTACCACGTCGAAGGCCCACATCGAAAAAGGCCAAGGGGAAACCACGGACTGCAAATATGCGGCTGGCGCATGGATGGAAGGTGAGTGCATTTGGCATTTGATGCACTTTCTTACAAATTGATGGCAATCCTGCTGCATGGTTTTTCAGTAATACCCTGCCCGAATAATCTGCTTGACGAGTGTTTGGTAGCCGATGTGACCACCGCAAATTCCTTCGTGTGCCTCTTGGACAACTTCCATGGCTTCATCCTTATCTAAGCATCTGGCGTACTCAGAACTGAACCCACGACGGTAAAGAGTACTCGCAAGGATGAAATAATGGGATGACATGTGCTGAATCGCACGTTGCTCCTTTTTGTCATTTCCGATGAAAATTTACAAGTCTCAATAAAGTTTTTGATATCTTGATACCAAAGCTTCTCTTTCTGAGTGGCTTGGTTCACTTGCTCAGCTGGAACAAAGGCAGGTTGATCAAGTCTGCCAATATCGAAGGAACGACAGAATTCACTGTCTTTGAACGACAAAATAGAGCCTAAACAGGCTAGGCCATCTGCTATGTGATTGTATTCCCTCTTGACATGGTTAAGCTGAAATTCTTCAAAATTGCCTATGAGAGCTAAGGCAATCTTCTGATAGGGAATCAATTTTGAATCCTTGACTTGTCACTCAGCATTAACTTGGCTGACAACAAACAATGAGTCGTCGAAGGCATGTACTCTCTTGACATTGAAGTCTTGCAAAATCTTGAGGCCTTGTATTAGTGCTTTATACTCGACCATGTTGTGAGTACACTGAAACTTGAGATTGAGGGAATAAGGGATCATCTCCTTTTCGGAAGTGATTAATAAGATCTCAATCCCTATACCAGACATGTTTCTAGCTCCATCAAAGAAAAGGGTCCAAACTGGAGACTCTTGAATATTATAGATGCGATCATCAAGAAAATTGTCTTCCGCTTTAATCTCTTCTGTTAATGGGAAATTTGTCAATTGATCTGCGATGGACTGACCCTTGACTGACTTCTGAGATGCATATTCTAAGTCATACTGCATCAGAAGGACTTGCCATTTTGCAATCCGTCCAGTAAGAAAAGGCTGCTCAAGGATATACTTGAGAGGATTGAGCCTTGATAGAATTTTGATTTCTGAAGCCAAGAGATAATGTCTCAGCTTCTGACACATCCATACCAAGGCTAGACACGTCTTTTCCATCTAAGAATATCTTTTCTCATAGTCTATGAAGGTCTTGCTGATGTAGTAGATGGCATGCTCTATTCGGCTGCCTTCCTCATATTGCGCAAGAAATCTGCCACAAGCATTCTGGTTGACAGAAATGTACAAGAGAAGTGCTTTTCCAAGTTCTGGTGGCTTCAAAACTGGTGGATTGAGGAGATACTTCTTGATGCGCTCAAATGAGAGCTGACATTCTGGTCCCCACTCAAATTTCACTTCTTTTCTCAGCAAGTGATTGAAGGGCTCATATCTCATGGACAAATTGGAGATGAAGCACCGAATAGACTGGATGCATCCTTGAAGGCTTCACAGTTCTTTTAGATTGGTGGGAGGCGGCATATCAATGATCGCCTTTGCCTTAGCGGGATCTACTTCTATGCCTTTCTTGCTGATCATGTAGCCAAGCAGTTTGTCTGACTCTACTCTGAAGACACATTTCTGCGGATTGAGTCTCAACTTGTACAGAATGAGTCTTTCGAAAACTTGGCCGAGAGCATCAAGATGATCCTCTTCTTCTTTTGATTTGACCAAGATGTCATCCACATAGGCATCCATGTTTTTGTGCATCTGGTCATGAAAAATAATTGCCATCGCTCTCTGATGAGTTGTCCCAACATTCTTGAGTCCGAACGACATGACTGTATAGCAAAAAGTGCCCTAAGGCGTAGTAAAAGAGGTTTTGGATTGGTCACGAGCAGTCAATTTGATCTGATTGTAGCCTGAGTATCCATCCATAAAGGAAAACATGACATGGCCTGTCGTGCTATCGATTAAAAGATCGATGTTGGGAAGTGGATAATCATCTTTCGGGGTTGCTTTGTTCAAATCCCTGAAATCGATATAGATTCGGACTTTGCCATTCTTTTTGTGAATTGCTGCGATGTTTGCCAACCAGTCTGGGTAGTCAATAGTCCGGATGAATCCTGCCTTTAGCAACTCTTCAAATCCTTCTTTAACTTGCAGTGCTATTCGGGGATCCATCTTTCTCAATTTCTGCTTGATTGGCTTGCAGTCTGGTCTTAGCACAAGACGATGCTCGACCATCTTGGGATCTAATCCTGGCATGTCCTCATAAGTCCATGCAAAGACTTCCTGATGCTGTTTAAGGAAGTGGGTGAGCCTTTCTTTCTCATCTGAACTTAAGCTGGAACCAATTTTGAGGATTTTCGGGTCATCTTCTGAACCGATATTAACCTGCTTTGTCGGATCTTGAACCAATGGCGATGGTTCATCCTGCTTCTGAATACTGGCGAACTCTGGCAATTCTTGAATTGCTGAATCGAAATTTGCTAATTCTTCGACCTGCCCTGTTATCTTGCTGACTTCTGCCCTTGTCTTGGACTTGCAGATTTTGGCCGGTTTGGATTTATTTTGAGAAAAGTTAGTATTGATAACGAGCTTTTTGAGTGATTTAGGAGCCATGATTCCGGCAATCCTGAAAGCGCAAAGAAGGTTTTTGAGAAAAAGATAAAATGTTTGAAAATAGCCTTTTGTACAGAGACAGAGAATGACAACATAGATAAAGATATAAGCAAAGAATTTGCGTACGCCAAGATGTGAATAGGAAATCAAAATTTCATTAATTGAAATATCTTTGATATTTACATATGATTGTTGAATGGAAGAAAGAAACTGGGGTGGATTTTCGCCCTTACAAGATGACATTAAAGAAGAGAAAGCAGAAAACACTGGCATTGTCTTCATTATTCTGCTCCCTTGACAAAGGTGGTCTTTCTGCCGGACGATTGACCTGTGAAACCCAAACCTGCACTGGTGATATGCCGAGCGGGGGTGATTCGCTCCAGAATGCCATCTCTATTCTTACCAAGGCCCCTGAAGGGCTGGTAGCTAAGTTTCATCAGTAGATCAAATTTGTTATCATCGCAAAAATTTTACTTTTGCGAGTCAAACTGACCTTTGAAAAAGTTTTTGAAAATAACTCGCCTCTGTTTTAAAATGCGGGATAATTTCGAGGAATGGGACTCGCCTGTCGGTACGAGGTTCAACCGTTCCTGGCGCCTTTACCAGAGGTAATTGAACCAAGGATCAAAAGTGTGCTTAACTTTGCTTAACTTGTCTAAATCATATTCTATTTCCTAAATGCACACAGAACCAGGCATGTGCTATGAATTTCTGAAAATGCATATTTGAAAACATGATGTTTGATTTGAATATTGGAAAATATTGGGAGATTCTTGGAAAAGATAACACTTGGAAAATCGTGAGCTTAGTGAGAATATTTATGAAGAAAGTGAAAATCGATTTTTGAAGAAATCTTGAAGTTTTGAGAAAATTGATTTTTCTGAATTGAAATTGGAATTCGCAAATGAATGAAATGAATGGATATGGATTTGAAAGACTTGATTTTGAGGAATTGAGAAAATCCTTTTTGTATTTTTGAGAAATGCAGTGCATTTTGAAGTTTGCCTAAGAGTGTAGGCTGAATGTGGCTAATACGAAGATTACAAATCTAAGTATCATTTGTATTCTGACTATGGCCATAAATACAAATTTCACCAAGCTTGTCAACTCCATAAGAGCTTGTGCGTGTGCCATTCGTGTAGACCATAGTGAATTTGAAATATGTGCATGAATCATGCATTCATCAGATATTAAAATTTGCAAAATTAAACTATTGGCAATGCATCCTATTCTATGCAGGAATTGAAATTATTATTCCAAATTTACATTTAATTTACATCACTAATCAAATTTAAATACAGGAAATAAAGAAAAATAAAGTCTTCAATATTCCTGCAAAACTATAAAACTGGTTAGTGAAAATATGTTGGCTTTTCTAGATTTATCCAGTAATATCTAGAAATTACTGGATTTTGCTAGATATA
This sequence comes from Nuphar pumila, assembly GCF_984573655.1. Classification (NCBI taxonomy): domain Eukaryota; kingdom Viridiplantae; phylum Streptophyta; class Magnoliopsida; order Nymphaeales; family Nymphaeaceae; genus Nuphar; species Nuphar pumila. The sequence continues at coordinate 48,011,449 of NC_143265.1, read as the reverse complement.
AGTCATTTTCCATATGATTCCCTTATATAAACTTAATAAAATATGAAATAAGATGGAATAAATATGAAAATGGAATTTGGAATTTCGAAATTAGGGTCAAAATGACCAAAATACCCCTGATAGCAAGACTATGAACTTGAAACCAGGGTTTTCAGAAAAATATTTTGCAAAATACAACTTTTAAAATCCAAATAAGGATGAATTGAACTAAGTATGATGTGACATAATTAAAAACATGAAAATTAGGGTTTAGAATTTCGAAATTGAGGTCAAATGACCAAATTACCTCTGATAGCAAGACTATTGCCTTGAAATCAGGGTTTTCTGAAATAGATTTTGATAAAAACTTGAGATTTATGATTAAATAAACACAAAATCCAACATGAAACATACTAACATGATTCTAAACATGAACAAACCCTAAAAACATGAACTTATACACGAAAATCAAGAAATATCATAAATATCATGATTTTGGCAGTGTTTTTGGATCTTGTAGGGACCCTATTTTGCAATTTGATCAATTTATCCATTAAACGGATTCCAAAATTCATAAAAATTGGTACCTGCACTTGTTATGACCCTCACATTAGATTGAAATCATAAAAATAATTTCTTAACATTATTTTAATCCGAAAATTGCATCAAAGCCCTAAAATATGCTATTTTTAACCTAGATCACAAACCAGTTGCAGAGTTAGACCCGAATCAGGGGTCACTTCTCCATGAAAATTTATAAATTTTTACAAAGGCAAACTAGACACAAAAACAGAGGTTTTCCCGTTTACAGATCGAAAAAACCATCTCCGGTTAGGGAGAAACTTTTTCGACAATCTGGACTTACATATAGCGAATCAAACATGAGTTAGAACAGACCCTTCCGATTGAAAATTCATGAATAAATTGCAGTACTCATCCAAAATCTCTGAATTTTTAGTAGTGAACAGTGATCAGAAAAATTATAAGACTCCATTTTTACAGATTATGAATCGGATCTGTGGTTTGGGATCTATGAGCAACACAAGTCTGATTAGGGTTTTGGTAAACCCTAACGAATTTTAAATTTGAAATCTGATTCTTTGACAGAGGAAAAATATCAAACAGAGATAAAAAATTATCAAAATTTCACAGTAAAAAGATAATATCAATAGGAATCTACTGCACTTTACGTATTTCAAATCGAATATCGGATGAAGAAAATAGCACAACATTAAGTTACCTCTTGAATTTAAATAACGATTTTAAAGATTGAAAATCACGATTTGATGTCTGATTTCTCTGACAGAGTTTTCAAATCTCAAAACCACTTATTTTTTTACAGTTGTTCATTTACACATCCATGTATCACATATAAAAAAATAAGAAATTAACAGTGAATATTTCAAAATGAAATAACATATTCTTTGCTGATCCATGCTTAAAAAGGCACAAAAATCTAATGAAACCTAATAAACCATGCATTAATTAATGAAAAAAATAAGGAAAATACAAAAACAATAAAATAAAACTGATTTCAATGCTGGAAAACGTGTAATAAACATAAATAAGCAAAGAAAATAAATAAACACAAGGAATCATTGGCTGGAATTTGATTTTACCTTTAAAACCATGGATTTAACCCATTAAAAGGGTAAATCTCATGATTTATTGGTTAATAACATGAAAATCGATACAATACTAGATTCTAATGGATTAGAATCCCTGTAAACACAATGAAACATAGTTAGATCACTTTCTTGGACCGTTCTTGAGGTTCTTGAACTTGAATCCATGGTTCAATCCATGAAGGAGATGGCGCCAATGGCTAAATTGATGTTTAAATCAATAAAAGCATTAAATAAACTAAAGAAATTAAAAGAAATAATTACCTTGGAGTTGCAGCAATGGAGGAGGGGCTGGAGAGGAGAGAAAAGCTCCAAGAATCCAAAGGAGAGAGACTTGAAAAACCGTCCCCCTATAGCCTCTTTTTATAATAAATTTTTAGGTTAAAAATCAACAATTTTGAAAACTTTGGACTCTCTAAGGGGGGGGGGGGGATTTTTGGGTGGAGTTACCTATATGCCCTTGACCTAGTTAACTCTAATTGACACCTAATTGAACTCCTAACTAATCCTAAAGACCCCCAAATGTGGTGCCACTTGGCATTTTCCACATTTGGTTTTTAAAGTTTTAACTAAAACCTTTAAAAACAATAGTTTAAAAATCAAATTTCAAGAATGGATTTTCAATATGGATTTTGACTATTTCAAACTTCTAAAACTAACCCAGACACTGAATAACCCTAGTCTAGCCCTGACTTTCTCAAATGTGGCGCCACCTCGAGTGGACCCCACTTGAATTTTCAAAAACGATTTTAAAGCTTGAAATTGAGAGAATTTTCAAAAGATCTTCAAAAGTAATCCTGAAATTAAAAGTTTTGAAATGGCATAGAGTTCCAACTGGGTTAGAACTCCTCTGGATGTGGCACCAACTGAGTGGGCCCACATCAGGTTTTTGAAAAATTTGAAATAAACACTGAAAATGGCTTTGAAAAGGGGTTAAAATCAATAGTTGAAATTCAAAATCTTTGAAAATAGAGTCTCAGATGAACTGGAACTCCAGGTTAGAGTTATGGATTTTTAGGACTCTGAGATTTTGGATTTTAAAAGCCAAACGAAGGAGTTTTTGAAAAAATTTCATCGAAAATGGTGAAACAAGTCAGAAAATACAGTTAGGGTTAGACTCCTAACTCAATCAGAACTCTGAAATAGAGTCCTGAATTAATTGGACTCTACAAAATGACCTAATTTTTTAAAATAAATGGAAATAAATGAAAATGAAAGTAACAACAGACTTCAAAACAGACTCCTGACTGGACTAGGACTCCAGGACAGAGTCCTGATCGGACTGAAACTCTAGATTTTTTTGGTATTTTCTGAAAAACACATGAAAGAATTTTGAAAAACAGCTAAAAACAGGATGAAATTGAAGCTTTTGTTCAGAATCCAGATCTGATTAGGACTCTGAGAAAAAGTCCTGATTCGATCAGAACTCTAAGAAATTTTGGTTTTCTGGTAAGTAAATGATGAAATTTAAGCAAAGCTTTTGAAAACCATTGAAAATGAAGTATGAAAACCAATTTTGGATAGAGTCCTGATTCGATCAGGACTCTGGGGTAGAGTTCTGATTTGATCAGGAGTTTGGGATAAAACCTCAGAATTTTGAAATTCTTTGATAAAAGTGTAGATGAAAAGATTTTTGAAAGATTCTTTCAAAATTGAAATCAGGATCAGAGTCCTGATCCAACTAGGACTCTCTGAACAGAGTCCTGTTTTGACTGAAACTCTGAGTTTTGACTCATTTGGAAAGATTTGATTGAAAATGGATAAAATAGCTGTAAAAGATTAGAGTCCTAATCCGATTAAAACTCTGAAGAAGAGTCCTGATCCGACTGGACACTTAAAGAAGAGTCCTGATCCAACTAGGACTCTGGAATTCTGGCCAAAACAGAAGATTTTGAAAGGTTTTTTCCGAAAACAAGTAAAAAGGTAGTGAAAAGTAGAGTTTTGATCCGACTAGGACTCTGGAAAAAGAGTCTTGATCCGACTAGGACTCTATGATTTTGGCCAAAATGGAGGAAATGGACAAGGGATATTACTATAACTGGTTTAAAATCAGAATGATGTTTTAAAAAAGAGTTCAAAAAAGATGAAAAGACAGAGTTATGATCCAACTAGGACTCTAATTTTTTTTTGAGATTTTGATAAATACAGGAATCCAGAAGCGACATCACCTAAATGGGCTCCATCTGAGAATTGAAATCAATTGAAGTTGAGTTTGAAATGAATCCAGATCATTTTCTGAGAAAATACTTCAAAATATAAGGTCCTAGGGGTTGGCAAAATGACAAAAAGTTGATTAAAACCCCAGGTTTTAAATTTGATTTTGAAAGAAAAGTTTTAAAACCCGAATATGGATTAAATATTTTGAAAACAGGAGTGCTGGATCTCAATGATGAGATGCAATGACATGCAATGCCACACAATGCAATGAAATGGTATGTCGAATGCATGCAATGATATGCAATAACACATGAAAAGGTAAGCACTGGATGAGGGTGAAAATTTGGGGTGTTTACATATGCCCCTCTTTGCTACTAAGCCGGTATAGGGCCGAGCTTTGTGACAAAGAAAAACACACCAAATTTGGACTATAATGCCCCAATTAGAAAAATTTGTGGAAGAATTAACTCTGACGGTGTTCATAATAGGTATGAAATTGAGAGTAAAGATGAAAGATTTATTTGTGAGATTGAAATTCAAGTTTGGCTTTTATACTAGATGGGATAGAAATACCTCGTGTAGAAACAAAGCTCAGGTTTTAACCCTTGACCTGATTGGGGAATGAAATACCTCATCAAATGAGGCTCAGGTTTATACCCTTAACCTGATTGGGCGGAAATGAAATACCTCCTCAGAGGAAGCTCAGGTTTGTACCCTTATCCTGATTGGGCAGAAAATGAAATACCTCATCAAATGAGGCCCAGGTTTGTACCCTTAACCTGATTGGGTAGAAAATGAAACAGAATCCTCGAAAGAAGTGACCGTGATGGAACGTTCGGATTTTGCACAATAAATCCGATAGGGGTTTTGCAAAAGAATGAAATTGGGTTCCCTAAAGCTTCAAAAAAGGGTTGATCTTAGGCGCCTCATTGCTGAGACTAAATAACTTTTGAAATTGGTGGCCTTTTGCGAGAAAATGATTGGTGGCTTAACCTCAAGCCGAAATTGGACTGTCTATGGTGGGACAGTGGGGATACAGGGAAATGTGCGAATCTGAGAGCCCATGCGCTCAGATTATACCAACAGAAGGGTAGGAATCTTGAAAACTCCCGTTATCAAGTCCTAAAAGGGATAACAACTGATGTCAGGATGCGCCAAAGATGAACCTCAAGCTCTCGCTTCATGTCAGGATATCTAAAAAATATTGTCAAAATGTTGAAAATTATTGTTGATTCGAAATAATTGAAAATGATGCACATTTTTTTGAAAATATTACCTCTTTTCTACTTGAAGTATTACCTCCAAATGGGCTTAACTCCGTAGAATCAAGATTCGAATTCAAATTGCTTGCGATTGGCTTTCTTTCAAGAAAGCTATAAATTTCCTTGATATGAACAGAAAAGAAAGTATTCTTGATATTGCGAAAATCATTGGTGAAAGAATATTGATAATAGAATTTCACAAAATTAAAGAAGATTCGGCAATCTGATATCCTGGGATTCTTTTCTCAAAATGGTCTTTCTGCCTATATTCTTTTTTTTTCGATAGAATTGGATCTTTTGGCTTTTTGAGGAATTCATTACATCATCCTTCATTTTGGAGATGTCCTAGCTTTTTCTCTATTTTTAGAAGGGTACATCACAAACTCCTTCATCTTGGAGATGTTCTGATCCTTCTTTGCCTCAGGGATTATATTGAGCATTATTGGCTTATGGGTTGGAAATCTCTTGGTGATAGCATAAATTAAATATCTTTTAGGGTTTGTCGAGAGGCTCATCGCAGTCGCCTTCATCTTGACGGTGCTCTGAACTTTCCCTGGAAGGATTTGTCACAAACTCCGTCATCTTGGAGATGATTCAAATCTTATTTGGCCCCGGGGGTCTACTTGCCTAATTCGCCTTCATCTTGACGACAATTGAGAGATCCCTTTTGCAGATATTAAATTGCATCTTAGGTGATTGAGGAGATATGAAGATTGTATGGATTTTTCTGTGTCACCCAGTATATTTTGACTGCTTTATTTTCCAAGAATGATCTTTAAAAATATGCCATTGATTGTGATCAATATCGATCACTTATGGCTTTGCGACAACATGGAATTTCTTTTGTTGGCCATATCGAGGATTTATTCTTCATCCTTTTCGTTGGCCAATTGAAAGATCTTGAATTTTGAATCATTCTTTGCGAAAGCTTTGTCCTTTCGGAAGTAATACTAGAGGTGTTCTGAAGTAATTCTTTTTTTTTTAATAAAGATTTTTGAAATCAACAAATATTTAATGACAAATTGGCAAAATGTTCTTGAAATTCTTTGTGAAAGCGAGCATTTGAAGCACAGCGCAACTCATCTATGACGGAAATTTTCTTCTCCTTTCCCCAAAGGAGAAGATTCAGAAATTGAAAATAGAAATTACTCCTCTCTTACCTGAAGAGGAGGTGTTTGCAAAACAAACTTTTGATAAGAAATTAAGCTTTCGTCAAAACTTCCTAACACTAGGCTTCTCTTATGGAAAGGGGGCCGGTAATGGTGAGGTTGGTGAATTGGTCATGAAGGAACGAGTCCATCACACTCTCCCTGAAAAGAGGGACCTTCACGACGAAATGGCCTAGTACGAAATTGTGGTCACAAGGAAAGCGAACTTTCGTCGAAGCTCTCCCTGAACTAAGGGTTTCTTGTATGAAATTGGAATTTTGTTTTGCAAAGGGGCTAAGTGAACAAAGGATAGCATGCGAAAAGAATGAGCTCCTTCGAACTCTCCCTGTAAAAAGGGTCTCTCGCAAGAGAAATGTTTGAGATTGGTATTGAGTGACCAAAAGGTCGAAATTGGAAATTGAAAATTTAAAATTTGAAATTTGAAATTTGAAATTTGAAATTTGAAATTTGAATTTTGAAATTGGAAAATTGAAAATTTGAAACTTGAAATTTGAAATTGGAGATTGGACATTGAAATTTGAAATTTGAAATTTGAAATTTGAAATTTGAAATTTGAAATTTGAAATTTGAAATTTGAAATTTGAAATTTGAAATTTGAAATTTGAAATTTGAAATTTGAAATTTGAAATTGGAAATTGGAAATTGGAAATTGATTGACCTGAAGGTCGCAATTGGAAATTTGATGGCCCGAAGGCCGAAATATGAATACTGGTTTTTGAAAATGTGTAAACTTTGGATTTTGAAAATATATCTGTTCGAGCATTGGGTTTTGAAAGATATATTAGCTCGAGCTCTGGATTTTGAAAACGTACCTTGTTTTTAAATTGAGACTCAAATTTTTGAAAGAGACCCATGCTCTTAAAGTATTTGGGAATTGTAATGAGAATGTTGGTCGGGGTCTCAGGATTTATCCCTTATCCTGAATGGGTAATGAATTTGATGCAGAAGCCTGCCAATGAATACCGATGCTGATGAATGCAGATGTATGCAGATATGAAAATGATATAACTGAATGCACATACGTGCAAAATAGGAGATTTGTTTATCCTGCCTGCATACAGGGTATTTATAGATAAAAACAAAATTTTAAAATGCCCCAGTATAACTGGGAAAAGAGAATTTGATCATTATTCAAAGAAAATTTTGAAGGAATTACAAAGGATAAGATATGATTTAAGTATAGAACTTTTTCAAATGTCGAGCATTGATGGGATCTGGTAATTCCACTCCGTCGGCATTGATGAGCCGATATGAGTTACGAAATAATGCCTCTTTGACAACATAGGGACCTTCCCAATTGGGTGACCACTTGCCACCCAGGCGGTGTTTGAGATAAGCCGTTGATCTGAGTACTAGATCACAGACTCGAAACTTTCTTTCAATGACGAATTTTGCATATTGTCTGGCTATCCTTTGATGATATGATTGAGCGTGATCTGCTGCTCTGAGTCTTCTTTCATCTAGCAAATCAAGTTGTACTAGCCGCTGTTGCTGATACTGATCAAGAGGTAATTCTAGAAGTGATGCAAATTTCATTGCAGGTTTCTGAACATGTAGAGGCAGTACTACTTCAGTTTCGTAGACAAGTTCTGACAGAGTTGCATTAGTTGGAGTTCGAATGGTGATTCTATACGCCCACAACGCATCATGAATCTTTTCATGCAAGTCACGACTTGTCTCCAGAGTTCGCTCCAGGATTCGGATCAGAATCTTATTGGTGGCCTCTACTTGACCATTTCCTCGAGGATAATAAGGAGCAGAGAAATGATGATGAATTCTGAACTTTGAGCAGAACGTTCTCATCCTCTCGTTCTTGAAGCGACTGCCATTGTCTGACACAATATCATGCGGTATGCCGAAAATGACATAAGATATTCTTGTGGATGAATGAGACCACATGTCGACCTTCTACTGTGCGTAGAGTGACTGCTTCTACCAATTTAGTAAAATATTCTGTTGCGGTAAGAAAATACTTGTGACCATTTGAGGCAGACGAAGTAATGGGGCCTACGACGTCAAAAGCCCACATGAAAAATGGCCATGGTGAGACGACAGATTGCAAGTATGTCGCCGACACATGAATAGAAGGTGCATGCATCTAGCATTGAACACACTTCTTCACAAAATGCTAGCAATCTTGTTGCAAGGTCCTCCAGTAATATCTTGCTCGGATGATTTGTTTGACAAGAGTTTGGTAGCCAACATGACCACCACAAATGCTTTCATGTGCTTCCTGCACAACTTCTTTGGCTTCTTCTTTGTCCAAACATTTAGAATATTCAAAACTGAATCCACGACGATAGAGGACGTCAGCAAGAATAAAATTTTTAGCAGACATGCGCTGAATTGCTCGCTGCTCTTTCTTTGAGAGTTCCGACGGAAATTTGTCAGTTTTAATAAAATTCTTGATGTCATGATACCAGGGCTTCTTCTTTTGCTCAGCCTGGTTTATCTGCTCTACTGGGACGAAAGCAGGTTGATCAAGTCTACCAATTTCAAAGGAGCGACAAGATTCTACTCTCTTGAAAGACATGATGGATCCCAGATTGGCTAGACTGTATGCGACTTGACTGAAGTCTCTCTTGATATGGAAAAGTTAGAATTCTTTGAATTTGTCGGCAAGAGCTGAGACGATCTTCTGATAAGGAAGTAATTTATGATCCTTCACTTGCCATTCGGCTAGGACTTGATTTACGACAAGCAAAGAATCGCCATAAGCATGCACTCTTTTGACATTAAAGTCCTGTAGAATTTTCAGACCCTGTATCAAAGCTTCGTACTCTGCCATATTGTGAGTGCACTGAAAATCCAGTTTGAGAGAAAACGGGATCATCTCCTTCTCTGGTGTGATTAGCAGAATCCCAATTCCTATGCCTACCATATTCTTGGAACCGTCGACGAATAAATTCCAAATTAGGGATTGTTGAATATTACAGATCCGCTCATCGGGAAAATCATCCTCGGCTTTAACATCCTCTGCTAGAGGAAAATCTTCCAATTGATCTACAATTGCTTGGCCTTTTATAGATTGCTGAGAGACATATTCCAAGTCGTATTGTATTAATAGGACTTGTCATTTGGCTATCCGTCCACTGTGGAATGGTTGCTCTAGAATGTACTTAAGAGGATTTAATTTGGATAGAATCTTAACTTCAGATGCCAACAGATAGTGTCTCAATTTCTAACACATCCAAACCAGAGCTAGACATGCCTTCTCTATCTGAGAGTATTTCTTCTCATAATCAATGAAGGTTTTGCTCACATAGTAAATGGAATGCTCTATCAGACTGCCTTCTTCGTATTGCGCCAAGAATCCGCCGCAAGCAACTTAATTGACTGAAATGTATAACAGTAGGAGTTTCCCCAATTCTGGCGGTTTTAAAATAGGAGGGTTGAGCAAATATTTCTTTATGCGTTCGAACGATTGTTGATACTCTGGTCCCCATTCGAACTTCACTCCTTTTCTGAGCAAATGATTGAACGGCTCGCATCTCATGGCCAAATTGGATATGAATCGCCGAATTGATTGCATGCGTCCTTGAAGGCTATGCAATTCTTTGAGATTGGTCAGGGGCGGCTTGTCAATGATAGCCTTTGCCTTAGCGGGATCCACTTCTATCCCCTTTTTGCTGACTAGAAAGCCTAACAACTTGCCAGATTCGACTCCAAAGACACTTTTTTGTGGATTGAGTCTTAGCTTGTAAAGAATAAGCTGCTTGAAAACTTGATTGAGAGCTTTGATGTGATCTTCCTCTTCTTTGGACTTTACCAGAATATCATTAACATATGCGTTCATGATTTTGTGCATCTGATCATAGAAAATAACAGCCATGGCACGCTGATAGGTGGCTCTAGCATTTTTAAGCCCAAATGGCATGACTGTATAACAAAAAGTGCCCCAAGGAGTAGTGAAAGATGACTTGGACTGATCGTGAGTGGCTAACTTAATCTGATTATATCCGGAATATTCGTCCATATAAGAGAACATAGCATGACCTGCTGTGTTGTCAATCAAAAGATCAATATTAGGAAGCGGATAATCATCCTTAGGAGTTGCTTTATTGAGATTTCTGAAGTCGATGTAAATTCGAACTTTGCCATTCTTTTTGGGAACGACGACAATATTTGCTTGCCAATCTAGATAGTCAATGGTTCGAATGAACCCTGCTTTGAGTAGGTCTTCCAGACCTTCCTTAACTTGTTGTTCCACTCGGGGATCCATCTTTCTCAGCTTCTGCTTAACTGGCTTGACATCTGGTTTTAGAACGAGGCGATGCTCAACCAATTTGGTATCCAGATCTGGCATATCTTCATACGTCCATGCAAACACTTCTTTATGTTGCTTGAGGAAATTAATGAGTCTTTATTTCTCTTCCGAACTCAAGTTGCTGCCAATCTTGAGAATTTTAGGATAATCTTTTGATCCGATATTGATATCCTCAGTTGGATCTTGAACTAAGGATGATGGCTCATCTTGTTTCTGAATTGCTGCAAATTCTAGTAGTTCTTGAAGAGCTGAATCGAACTCTACGGGTTCTTCTGACTGCTTTGTATTCTGACTATTTTTTGCTCTTATTTTAATCTAACGAATCACTGCTAACTTCGAAAAGGCATTTGGATTAAGAACAAGCTTCTTGATAGATCGAGAAGACATTCTGAAAATTGGAGAATAAATTGATTCAGGGAAATCGCCCATCATAAAACAATTTGTTTTTATTGAGAAAATAATTGGAGAGATAAAAGAGCAAAATAATGGTAATTTTGCAAAGATTTGATAATAAGAAGTATAGAGACAAAAGGCATCCAGACAGATAAAGAAAATTTGCAACTTTATTGAAAGATTGAATTGATCAAATGACAATGATGAAAATGAAATGGGATATCATCCCAACAAAAGGAATAGAAATGAAAAGACAAGCAGATTCTTTTAATGTGTCCCCTTGATGAAAACAATGCCCTTCTGAGATCTTCTGCCATTAAAGCCCAATCTGGCTCCTTTAGGGTGGTACTGAGGAATCACAGGTTTGAGACGACCATCTCCATTTTTGCCTAGGCCATGAAAGGGTTGATATCCATGCTTCATTAATAGCTCAAATCCCTTTTGGCCTTCATAAATTGGGAGAATAGAGGATGATCCTTGAGTGTGCTGTAGTCAATTCATTCCCCAATTTTGAAGAACTGTGGGCCTCCCCATCGAGTCGTAGCCACTGTATGCTCGGGTTGTTCTGTCATCTGTAGTATTCCTGAATCTTCTTCGATGTTGAGCTCATCAATGCCCCTAATGCTGGGGATATCAGTAGTAAAAGTGGGTCTAGGAACCATAGGTTGTGCTAGCCTCTGCTCTGGATCCTCGCCCAAGACTATTGTGATCATTCCGCCTTTTGACCACTTGACACACTGGTGAAGAGTAGATGGCACAAAGTTTGTGTTGTGAATCCACGGTCTCTCGAGAACCAGATTATAGGTAGGCGGCACATTGACCACATGAAAGAGAACTGAATGGACTGAGTAATCAATGAAAATCTCTAGGAAGATTTTTCCTTTCACTATTTGGCCATGATTATCAAACCCGTAGATGTTGATCGGGTCTGGGATATATTCTTTTTCTTTGATGCCCAAAGCTTTGGCTATCATTTCCGGGCATATATTGAGGTTGTTGCCTCCATCTATCAGCACATGAGGAACTGTCATCCCTCTGGTTCAAATCACAACATACAAAGCATTGTTGTGAAATACATGAGGCTTTGGGAGATCCTCGTCTGAAAAAGTAATTAGAGCATTTGTCATGGCCTGATTGACTATCCGGGCCATGTCCTCAGGAGTTGTGCTTGACTTTGATTTTCCGCAATAGATCATCCAATACTTGCTGATGCTTGGCGGAAGCTTGGGCTAAATCCAAAATTGAGACATTGCATAATGTTGTAATTGGTTTTGCAGTCGATGTCTCGTTTTCCTCTGGGGCGGGCTTAATAAAATGTTTGGGGAACCACGACATTCTTTTAGCTACCTCGAGAGATACCCCAGCGGGCTCGACAGATATTTTTATTTTTTCAAAGGCTGAGATAGGATCCATCTTCTGAGCTTTGGACTGAGCCTGCTGTAGTACAAGGACCTGATGCTGAGCTTGCGTATCCTTTTTAGAGCATGGCCTGATATGCTCCTGTGGTTGAAAAGGTTGTTCAGAAATAACTGCCACAGAATGATGGGGAAATGGTTTCTTCAAAATATCCATATTTTCATCTTCGGCACCCTCTACCAGAAGATTCTTGTCAATGAGATCCTGAACAATATTTTTGAGAATGAAGCAGTTCTCGGTATTATGCCCCACTGTTCTGTGAAATTTACAAAATTGATCCTTGAATTTTCCCATAGGCACAGGGGGATCGACTAGTCTAGGCAATTTGACCATTTCTTTGGTCAACATGTACTCGAGCATAGTCTCGAGTGATTTATCAAGTGGAGTGAACTTCCTATCATAGCTCCATCCTTCATGTTTTACTTTCTCCTGGGGTTTCGGTCCCTGTTCTAACTGAAGTGGCTTGTTGAATTGTGGAATTGACTTCCCTTTCTGATTATTCTTGTTTGAATTTTTGGCCCCATAACAAAAATCTCTCTTTTGCCCCTTGCGATGGTTCCATTTATCATTTCTGGCAGAGTGGGTGAAATGAGTCTTCTTCTTTGACTCATTTTGATTGTTGTTCTTTGTAAAAGTGAAGCCTTCATAGAAACCATTTTCCATACTTAACTCGAGCCATTCGACTCGCTATGTTAAATCAATAAATGTTCTGGATGGTGCGGTGAAGATGAGGCCTTTCAGAGGCTGCGAGAAATTACTTAGAATTAAGGACAAAGCATGCCCCTCTGATATGGGGTCTCTCATCTTATTGCAAGTTGACCTCCAGCAATGAATGAAATCTCTAGCCTTTTTATTTTCTCTCTGCTTGAGGCCGCAAAGATGACTGAGGGTGGGAAGTGCCTCTGCATTAAAGATGAATCGCTCAATGAACATGTTTACCACCTTGTCAAAGTTTTTCAGTTCAATTGGATTAACATGCTCCGAGTACCATTTAGTTGTTGTTCCCTCCAGACTGCGAGGAAAACAAAAAAAAACGCTCGATTGTCTTGCTTGAATCTGGAGCATTCAGCAAAGAACATGGCGATGTGTGCCTTGTGATCACCAGAACTATCGAATTTGATGAACTTCTTAGGGAGATTATCCAGATTGTCGTCTCCCTCCAAACCGTTATAGAAGTCTTTGCTGGTGAAGACCTTCTTTCCCTTATCGCGGGCCTGCAGATCTCGAACTATTCTGACCACTTCTTTCAATTGTGGCTGGTCAGAGTCACTGATAGACTGATATTTGAATTTATGGGATGACCCCTGCCCCTGTGTAGTTTTGCAGAATGTCTGATGAGTCTCAAACTCTTCATCTGAATCTTTCAATGATTCTTCTCCATCGATCGAATCAGCATACTGAATGGACTTCTTGGCTGCCTTTGAGACCTCCTTCATTGCCCGACCTTTTGCCTTTTGCTTAACTTGGATTTGCTCTGCACTAGCTTCGGCTTGCTCTGCCAGCATTTTAGTCATCATTTTCTTGAACATCATACATTTGAGGATCAATGTCGTCCTCAACCTGCTGCCCTTGATTTCTGCCGGAATGAGGGGAGCCCATCTCTTCTTCTGAAGCTGTTGAGTGTGCCATGCCTTCGACTAGTGCAGTTTTCTTCCCTGACCTTGTATGAACCATTGAATGTCACGAAAACTCTCTGGAGGTTGATAACGCTCTCTGCAAGGCAGAATTGATGGTTAAGCTTTTGAAAGAAATTTTGATTGGAGGAAAATATTTACTGAGAATTTTGGTAGACAATTGAAAGAGTATCCCATTACTAGGGATTGAGTCATTGCTGGGATTATGACAATTGCGTTGTCATTCCTTTACAAAAATAAACAACTGAAAAATATGCCTTGTTACCTAGGCGAGGTCGTCAAACCAAGATAGGATGAAAATTTAAAGGAATTTTTATTGAAGAAAGGAAAAACATGATTTTATTAATAATAAACTTGACAAAGGGGAGGGGGTCGAACGATTTTCCACTAATCCTGATAATCAAAGGACACTCGAGGACCAGGAAAAATAGTGAGAGTAACAAAAGAATCTCAGCCATGTCTGGCAGAATGATATGCTCCGGACCACTGATCTGATGTGAGATCAAATTCTGGCAAGATCCCTGATAGTGGGCGAATTTTTATGCGCTCCTGTCTCTGAGAGAACTGCCTGACACACCGCTCTGGATGATAGTATGCGCAGAAGAATGGGCCAAGTAGCCTAAATTGCTTGCCGTATGCATAAGTATATCTGGGAGGCTATTCCTGACGATCAAAGTAATCCCACACGACATCTTCCTCCTGAAGGTTATCGATCAAGAACCGGTATCGTGCAACTGGAAGGAGCTTTTCACCATTGTATCTGAATGAACTGGCTCAGGCTGGCACATGCCGGAGGAACCAATATTGCAATGCATAGGTACATCCTTCGACTAGAATTGATCCTCCGAGTGTGAAACGGGTTAACCCTCGGTACAGAAAAGCGACTGCGGCCATGGGTATAGAGAGGCGACTGGTCTGTCGACTTCCTCACCTTCGCAGAAGTTGAACTATCCTGATATCCATGTAATTTCGTCCATCTGGAAAGAGAACTAATCCCACAGTACATAAGACGATCACATGTTGGATTCTCTCTCGAGCTATTCGAGACAAGGAACTGACTTTCATAAATGTCTCATACTGTCTGTAGATTTTGAGCAGATTCACATATTCGTTTTCATTCTCCTCGATCAATGGCCAAGACTTGTGTTCTATCATCCGGGCTAAAGCGTCTCGGGGATCCAGACCCTTGACATTGATCAAAAATTGTTTCTCCAATGGATCTCCAGGCTGACCAACCGGTTCAGGTAATCCCATAATCTCCGAGAATTCGTCCATCAATAAAGTCATTTCCCCCCATGGGAACCAGAAGGTACTAATACTCGGGTTCCACCGCTTTGCCAGTGCGTGGATCAAATTGTCGTTAACTGTCTGCTTTCCCAGTGCGGATGCCAATTCCAATCCACAATCGTCCAAATGGTCCGGAAACATACGAGAGAAGTTCTTGAGTCATGAATAATACCACCGGGGAAAGAAGGATCCAGTGCTGAGGACTCGATGTTCAGGAAGACCTTGTCTCACCTCGTAGGAGATGTGACCCTCAGGGAAGACTGAATCGAGTTGACTGGATACCATCAGAATAGATTGGAAAACATGGAAAATTTGGAATAAGTCTTAGGAAAATACAGGAATTTTGAAAAGAATGCAGGCAGGATAAAAATGAAGCAGGAAATTCAAGATCCAGAAGAACGAAAGGATGAAAAATCACCTGGAGTTTTGAGGAAAATAAAGGAGAATTTGAAAAATCGTCCAGGGTTTGAATAAAACAGGATTTTTAGATAGTATATGGAAACAGATGGAAAAATTGGAGACTTTTTGAAAATTGTCCAGTATTTTAGAAAAACTTATGGAAAAATGTAATAAAAGAAACTAACATTCAATCACATCCTGTACAAACAAGTATGCACATACAACATTCCCTAAAAGCTGACTCTAGATGCACAAGTTTTGAAATAGCTGTAGGACCTTAATCTTAACTCTAAGGTTCAGATCATCTGTGTCCAATCATGATATGCCTATATACTCAAGTCGAGGCCCGATGTACGTGGCATAAAATCAATTTCTTTGGTTCTAGGTTCAAGTTTTCCAACATCCTTGAGCACCTGCCGATATACGTTGGACTATGGCCCTTGGTACGTGGTAGGGGGGGTTTCACCGAAATAGGTGGCCCAGTTGTGAGGCTTTGTCCCGAACTATGGTTCTGGAAGAAAGCCCAGCAACGTGAAGACCAGGTAAAGATAGGTGGGGTGGTTTTTTAAAACATGAGCACATGCAAGCAAACAGAGGGCTCTAAGTCCTAAAGAGATAGAATTTTGAAATATTTGAAGAAGCAAGCATTGTTTTCATACAATTCCTAGATTGAGGAGTGTTGTATTAGACCTAAGTCTACGTGAGCATGAATAATTCTCCTCAATATGGTCCTACCAAACCATACCTAGTCTACATGCAATCCATGTCAGCTGGGTTTGAGTCTAGGCTCCTAGGTTCACATGATATCATGAAATAAAAGCTGACATTCCATGGAACATGATTTTGACAATTTGAACTAGGTTAAGCACACAATTGATCAGGCGAAGACAGGTCCCATCACGGTCGCCAAACCTGTTATCATCTTAAAATTTTTACTTTTGCGAGTCAAACTGACCTTTGAAAAAGTTTTTGAAAATAACTCGCCTCCGTTTTAAAATGCGGGATAATTCTGAGGAATGGGACTCACGTGTCAGTACGAGGTTCAACCGTTCCTGGCGCCTTTACCAGGGGTAATTGAACCAAGGATCAAAAGTGTGTTTAACTTTGATCAACTTGTCTAAATCATATTCTATTTCCTAAATGCACAAAGAATCAGGCATGTGTTATGAATTTCTGAAAATGCATATTTGAAAACATGATGTTTGATTTGAATATTGGAAAATATTGGGAGATTCTTGGAAAAGATAACGCTTGGAAAATCATGAGCTTAGTGAGAGAATATTTTTGAAGAAAGTGAAAATCGATTTTTGAAGAAATCTTGAAGTTTTATGAAAATCGATTTTGAGGAATTTCAAATAACTTTAAAAAACTTGATTTTTTTGAATTAGAACTTTTAAATTGAAGCTATAACTTGGAAAATCAAATTTTGAGCTTTGAAAAATACTTGAAATATCATTTGAAAACTTAGAGTTTTGAGAAAATCGATTTTAGAATAAGACTTAGAAATTTTTGAGAAAATTGATTTTTCTGAATTGAAAGTGGAATTCGCAAATGAATGAAATGAATGAATATGGATTTGAAATACTTGATTTTGAGGAATTGATAAAATCCTTTTTGTATTTTTGAGAAATGCAGTGCATTTTGAAGTTAGCCTAAGAGTGTAGGCTGAATGTGGCTAATACGAAGATTACAAATCTAGGTATCATTCGTATTCTGACTATGGCCATAAATACAAATTTCAGCAAGTTTGTCAACTCCATAAGAGCTTGTGCACGTGCCATTTGTGTAGACCATAGTGAAATATGTGCATGAATAATGCATTCATCAGATATTAAAATTTGCAAAATTAAACTATATGCAATGCATCCTATTCTATCTAGGAATTAAAATTCTTATTCCAAATTTACATTTAATTTACATCACTAATCAAATTTAAATACAGGAAATAAAGGAAAATAAAGTCTTCAATATTTCTATAAAACTAGAAAACCGGTTAGTGAAAAATATGTTGGCTTTTCTAGATTTATCCAGTAATATCTAGAAATTACTAGATTTTGCTAGATATAAGCCATTTTCCATATGATTCCCTTATATAAACTTAATAAAATATGAAATAAGATGGAATAAATATGAAAATGGAATTTGGAATTTCGAAATTGGGGTCAAAATGACCAAAATACCCCTGATAGCAAGACTATGGCCTTGAAACCAGGGTTTTCAGAAAGATATTTTGCAAAATACAACTTTTAAAATCCAAATAAGGATGACTTGAACTAAGTATGATGTGACATGATTAAAAACATGAAAATTAGGGTTTAGAATTTTGAAATTGAGGTAAAATGACCAAATTACCCCTGATAGCAAGACTATGGCCTTCAAATCAGGGTTTTCTGAAATAGATTTTGATAAAAACTTGAGATTTATGATTGAAATAAACACAAAATCCAACATTAAACATCCTAACATGATTCTAAACATGAAAAAACCCTAAAAACATAAAATTAGACACGAAAATCAAGAAATAATACAAATATCATGATTTTGGCAGTGTTTTTGGATCTTGTAGGGACCCTGTTTTGCAATTTGATCAATTCAGGCATCAAACGAATGCCAAAATTCATAAAAATTGGTACCTGAACTTGTTATGACCCTCACATTAGATTGAAATCATAAAAAAAAAGATAACATTATTTTAATCCAAAAATTGCATTAAATCCCTAAAATATGTTATTTTAAACCTAGATCACAAACCAGTTGCAGAGTTAGACCCGAATCAGGGGTTACTTCTCCATGAAAATTTCTAAATTTTTACAAAGGCAAACTAGACATAAAAACAGAGGTTTTCCCATTTACAGATTGGAAAAACCATCTCCGGTTAGGGAGAAATCCTTCCGACAATCTGGACTTACATATAGAGAATCAAACATGAGTTAGAACAGACACTTCCGATTGAAAATTCATGAATAAATAGCAGTACTCATTCAAAATCTCTGAAATTTTAGAAGTGAACAGTGATCAGAAAAATTATAAGACTCCCTTTTTACATATCATGAATCAGATCTGTGGTTTGGGATCTATGAGCAACACAAGTCTGATTAGGGTTTTGGTAAACCCTAACAAATTTTAAATTTGAAATATGATTCTTTGACAGAGGAAAAATATCAAATAGAGATAAAAAATTATCAAAATTTCACAGTAAATAGATAATATAAATAGGAAACTACTGCACTTTACGGAGCGCAAATCAGATATCGGATGAAGAAAATAGCACAACATCAAGTTACCTCTTGAATTTAAATAACGATTTTAAAGATTGAAAATCATGATTTGATGTCTGATTTTTCTAACAGGGTTCCGAATCCCAAAACCTCTGATTTTTTTACAATGGTTCATTTATACATCTATGTATCACATATAAAAAAATCAGAAATTAACAGTGAATATTTCAATACGAAATAACATATTCTTTGCTGATCCATACTTAAAAACACACAGAAATCTAATGAAACCTAATAAACCATGCATTAATTAATGAAAACAATAAGGAAAATACCAAAAGAATAAAATAAAACTGATTTGTATGCTGGAAAACGTGTAATAAACATAAATAAGCAAAGAAAATAAATAAACACAGGGAATCATTTGCTAGAATTTGATTTTACCTTTAAAACCATGGATTTAACCCATTAAAAGGGTAAATCTCATGATTTATTGGTTAATAACATGAAAATCGATACAATACTCGATTGTAATGGATTAGAATCCCTGTAAACACAATGAAACATAGTTAGATCACTTTTTTGGACCGTTCTTGAGGTTCTTGAACTTGAATCCATGGTTCAATCCATGAAGGAGATGGCGCCAATGGCTAAATTGATGTTTAAATCAATAAAAGCATTAAATAAACTAAAGAAATTAAAAGAAATAATTACCTTGGAGTTGCAGCAATGGAGGAGGGGCTGGAGAGGAGAGAGAAGCTCCAAGAATCCAAAGGAGAGAGACTTGAAAAACCGTCTCCCCTATAGCCTCTTTTTATAATAAATTTTTAGGTTAAAAATCAACAATTTTGAAAACTTTGGACTCTTTAGGGGGGGGGGGGGGCGATTTTTGGGTGGAGTTACCTATATGCCCTTGACCTAATTAACTCTAATTGACACCTAATTGAACTCCTAACTAATCCTAAAGACCCCCAAATGTGGTGCCACTTGGCATTTTCCACATTTGGTTTTTAAAGTTTTAACTAAAACCTTTAAAAACAATAGTTTAAAAATCAAATTTCAAAAATGGATTTTCAAAATGGATTTTGACTATTTCAAACTTCTAAAACTAACCCAGACACTGAATAACCCTAGTCTAGCCCTGACTTTCTCAAATGTGGCGCCACCTCGAGTGGACCCCACTTGAATTTTCAAAAACGATTTTAAAGCTTGAAATTGAGAGAATTTTCAAAAGATCTTCAAAAGTAATCCTGAAATTAAAAGTTTTGAAATGGCATAGAGTTCCAACTGGGTTGGAACTTCTCTGGATGTGGCACCAACTGAGTGGGCCCACATCAGGTTTTTGAAAAATTTGAAATAAACACTGAAAATGGCTTTGAAAAGGGGTTAAAATCAATAGTTGAAATTCAAAATCTTTGAAAATAGAGTCTCAGACGAACTGAAACTCCGGGTTAGAGTTCTGAATTTTTAGGACTCTCAGATTTTGGATTTTAAAAGCCAAACAAAGGAGTTTTTGAAAAGATTTCATCGAAAATGGTGAAACAAGTCAGAAAATACAGTCAGGGTTAGACTCCTAACTCAATCAGAACTCTGAAATAGAGTCCTGAATTAACTGGACTCTACAAAATGACCTAATTTTTTTAAATAAATGGAAATAAATGAAAATAGAAGTAACAACAAACTTCAAAACAGACTCCTAACTGGACTAGGACTCCAGGACAGAGTCCTGATCGGACTGAAACTCTAGATTTTTTTGGTATTTTCTGAAAAACAGATGAAAGAATTTTGAAAAACAGCTAAAAACATGATTAAATTGAAGCTTTGGTTCAGAATCCTGATCTAATTAGGACTCTGAGAAAGAGTTCTGATTCGATCAGAACTCTAAGAAATTTTGGTTTTCTGGTAAGTAAATGATGAAATTTAAGCAAAGCTTTTGAAAACCATTGAAAATGAAGTATGAAAACCAATTTTGAATAGAGTTCTGATTCGATCAGGACGCTGGGGTAGAGTTCTGATTTGATCAGGACTTTGGGATAAAACCTCAGAATTTTGAAATTCTTTGATAAAAGTATAGATAGAAAGATTTTTGAAAGATTCTTTCAAAATTGAAATCAGGATCAAAGTCCTGATCCAACTAGGACTCTCTGAATAGAGTCCTGTTTTGACTGAAACTCTGAGTTTTGACTCATTTTGAAAGATTTGGAAAGATTTGATTGAAAATGGATAAAATAGCTGTAAAAGATTAGAGTCCTAATCCGATTAAAACTCTGAAGAAGAGTCCTAATCCGACTGGACTCTTGAAGAAGAGTCCTGATCCAACTAGGACTCTGAAATTCTGGCCAAAACAGAAGATTTTGAAAGGTTTTCTCCGAAAACAAGTAAAAATGTAGTGAAAAGTAGAGTTTTGATCCGACTAGGACTCTGGAAATAAAGTTCTGATTCAACTAGGACTCTAAGATTTTGGCCAAAATGGAGGAAATGGACAAGGGATATTACTATAAGTGGTTTAAAATCAGAATGATGTTTTAAAAAAAAGTTCAAAAAAGATGAAAATACAGAGTCCTGATCCAACTAGGACTCTAAATTTTTTTTGAGATTTTGATAAATAAAGGAATCCAGAAGCGACATCACCTAAATGGGCCTCATCTGAGAATTGAAATCAATTGAAATTGAGTTTGAAATGAATCCAGATTGTTTTATGAGAAAATACTTCAAAATATAAGGTTCTGGGGGTTGGCAAAATGACAAAATGTTAATTAAAACCCCAGGTTTTAAAATTGATTTTGAAAGAAAAAATTTAAAACCCGAATATGGATTAAATATTTTGAAAACAGGAGTGCTGGATCTCGATGATGAGATGCAATGACATGCAATGCCACGCAATGCAATGAAATGGTATGCCGAATGCATGCAATGATATGCAATGACACATGAAAAGGTAAGCACTGGATGAGGGTGAAAATTTGGGGTGTTTACAGATGCCCCTCTTTTCTACTAAGCCGGTATAGGGCCGAGCTTAGTGGCAAAGAAAAACACACCAAATTTGGACTATAATGCCCCAGTTAAAAAAATCTGGCTGGGTGTGGAAGAATTAACTCTGACGGTGTTCATAATAGGTATGAAATGGAGAGTAAAGACAAAAGATTTATTTTGAGAGATTGAAATTCAAGTTTTTCTTTTATCCTAGATGGGATAGAAATACTTCGTGTAGAAACAAAGCTCAGGTTTTAACCCTTGACCTGATTGGGGAATGAAATACCTCATCAAATGAGGCTCAGGTTTATACCCTTAACCTGATTGGGCGAAAATGAAATACCTCCTCAGAGGAAGCTCAGGTTTGTACCCTTATCCTGATTGGGCGGAAAATGAAATACCTCATCAAATGAGGCCCAGGTTTGTACCCTTAACCTGATTGGGCAGAAAATGAAACAGAATCCTCGAAAGAAGAGACCGTGATGGAACCTTCGGATTTTGCACAATAAATCCGATAGGGGTTTTGCAAAAGGATGAAATTGGGTTCCCTAAAGCTTCAAAAAAGGGTTGATCTTAGGCGCCTCATTGCTGAGACTAAATAACTTTTGAAATTGGTGGCCTTTTGCGAGAAAATGATTGGTGGCTTAACCTCAAGCCGAAATTGGACTGTCTATGGTGGGACAGTGGGGATACAGGGAAATGTGCGAATCTGAGAGCCCATGCGCTCAGATTATACCAACAGAAGGGTAGGAATCTTGAAAACTCCCGTTATCAAGTCCTAAAAGGGATAACAACTGATGTCAGGATGCGCCAAAGATGAACCTCAAGCTCTCGCTTCATGTCAGGATATCTAGAAAATATTGTCAAAATGTTGAAAATTATTGTTGATTCGAAATAATTGAAAATGATGCACATTTTTTTGAAAATATTACCTATTTTCTACCTGAAGTATTACTCGCCTAATTCGCCTTCATCTTGACGACAGTTGAGAGATCCCTTTTGCAGATATTTAATTGCAGCTTAGGTGATTGAGGAGATATGAAGATTGTATGGATTTTTCTGTGTCACCCAGGATATTTCGACTGCTTTATTTTCCAAGAATGATCTTTAAAAATGTGCCATTGACTGTGATTAATATCGATCACTTATGGCTTTATGACAACATGGAATTTCCTTTGCTGGCCATATCGAGGATTTATTCTTCAACCTTTTGGTTGGCCAATTGAAAGATCTTGAATTTTGAATCCTTCTTCGCGAAAGCTTTGTCCTTTCGGAAGTAATACTAGAGGTGTTCTGAAGTAATTCTTTTTTTTGTAATAAAGATTTTTGAAATCAACAAATATTTAATGACAAATTGGCAAAATGTTCTTGAAATCCTTTGTGAAAGCGAGCATTTGAAGCACAACGCAACTCATCCATGACGAAAATTTTCTTCTCCTTTCCCCAATGGAGAAGATTCAGAAATTGAAAATAGAAATTACCCCTCTCTTCCCTGAAGAGGAGGTGTTTGCAAAACGAACTTTCGATAAGAAATTAAGCTTTCGTCAAAACTTCTTAACACTAGGCTTCTCTTATGGAAAGGGGGCCGGTAATGGTGAGGTCGGTGAATTGGTCATGAAGGAACAAGTCCATTACACTCTCTCTGAAAAGACGGTCCTTCATGATGAAATGGCCTAGTACGAAATTGTGGTCACAAGGAAAGCAAACTTCCGTCGAAGCTCTCCCTGAACTAAGGGTTTCTTGTATGAAATTGGAATTTTGTTTTGCAAACGGTTCACATAGACACGAGTCCCTTCAAACTCTCCTTGAAAATGGGCTAAGTGAACAAAGGATAGCATGCGAAAAGAACGAGCTCCCTCGAACTCTCCCTGTAAAAAGGGTCTCTCGCAAGAGAAATGTTTGAGATTGGTATTGAGTGACCAAAAGGTTGAAATTGGAAATTGAAAAGTTGAAATTTGAAATTTGAAATTTGAAATTTGAAATTTGAAATTTGAAATTTGAATTTTGAATTTGGAAATTTGAAAATTTGAAACTTGAAATCTGAAATTTGAAATCTGAAATTTGAAATTGGAAATTGGAAATTGGAAATTGGAAATTGGAAATTGGAAATTGGAAATTGGAAATTGGAAATTTGAAATTTGAAATTTGAAATTTGAAATTTGAAATTTGAAATTTGAAATTTGAAATTTGAAATTTGAAATTTGAAATTTGAAATTTGAAATTTGAAATTTGAAATTTGAAATTTGAAATTTGAAATTGATTGACCTGAAGGTCGCAATTGGAAATTGGATGGCCCGAAGGCCAAAATATGAATACTGGTTTTTGAAAATGTGTAAACTTTGGATTTTGAAAATATACTGGTTCGAGCACTGGGTTTTGAAAGATATATCCGCTCGAGCTCTGGATTTTGAAAACGTACCTTGTTTTTAAATTGAGACTCAAAATTTTGAAAGAGACCTATGCTCTTAAAGTATTTGGGAATTGTAATGAGAATGTTGGTCGGGGTCTCAGGATTTATCCCTTATCCTGAATGGGTAATAAATTTGATGCAAAAGCCTGTCAATGAATACCGACGCTGATGAATGCAGATGTATGCGGATATGAAAATGATATAACTGAATGCACATACGTGCAAAATAGGAGATTTGTTTATCCTGCCTGCATACAGGGTATTTATAGATAAAAACAAAATTTTAAAATGCCCCAGTATAACTGAGAAAAGTGAATTTGATCATTATTCAAAGAAAATTTTGGAGGAATTACAAAGGATAAGATATGATTTAAGTATAGAATTTTTTCAAATGTCGAGCATTGATGGGATCTGGTAATTCCACTCCGACGGCATTGATGAGCCGATATGAGTTACGAGATAATGCCTCTTTGACAACATAGGGACCTCCCCATATGGGTGACCAGTTGCCACCCGGGCGGTGTTTGAGATAAGCCGTTGATCTGAGTACTAGATCACGAACTCGAAACTTTCTTTCAATGACAGATTTTGCATATTGTCTGGCTATCCTTTGATGATATGATTGAGCGTGCTCTGCTGCTCTGAGTCTTCTTTCATCTAGCAAATCAAGTTGTACTAGCCACTGTTGCTGATACTGATCAAGAGGTAATTCTAGAAGTGATGCAAATTTCAGAGCAGGTTTCTGAACATGTAGAGGCAGTACTACTTCAGTTCCATAGACAAGTTCTGACGGAGTTGCATTAGTTGGAGTTCGAATGGTGATTCTATACGCCCACAACGCATCATGAATCTTTTCATGCTAGTCGCAGCCTGTCTTCAGAGTTCGCTCGAGGATTCGGATCAGAATCTTATTGGTGGCCTCTGCTTGACCATTTCCTTGAGGATAATAAGGAGCAGATAAATGATGATGAATTCTGAACTTTGAGCAGAACGTCCTCATCCTCTTGTTCTTGAAGTGACTGCCATTGTTTGACACAATATCATGCGGTATGCCGAAAACGACATAAGATATTCTTGTGGATGAATGAGACCACATGTCAACCTTCTACTGTGCGTAGAGTGACTGCTTCTACCCATTTAGTAAAATATTCTGTTGCGGCAAGAAAATACTTGTGACCATTTGAGGCAGATGGAGTAATGGGGCCTACGACGTTAAAAGCCCACATGGAAAATGGCCATGGTGAGACGACAGATTGCAAGTATGTCGCCGGTGCATGAATAGAAGATGCATGCATCTGACATTGAACACACTTCTTCACAAAATGATAGCAATCTTGTTGCATGGTCCTCCAGTAATATCCTGCTCGGATGATTTGTTTGACAAGAGTTTGGTAGCCAACATGACCACCGCAAATGCCTTCATGTGCTTCCTGCACAACTTATTTGGCTTCTTCTTTGTCCAAACATCTTGAATATTCAGAACTGAATCCACGACGATAGAGGACGTCAGCAAGAATAAAATATCGAGCAGACATGCGCTGAATTGCTCGCTGCTCTTTCTTTGAGAGTTATGGAGGAAATTCACCAGTTTTAATGAAATTCTTGATGTCATGATACCAGGGCTTCTTCTTTTGCTCAGCCTAGTTTATCTTCTCTACTGGGACAAAAGTAGGTTGATCAAGTCTACCAATTTCAAAGGAGCGACAAGATTCTCAGCTCTTGAAACACATGATGGATCCTAGATTGGCTAGACTGTCTGCTACTTGATTGAAGTCTCTCTTGATATGGAAAAGTTAGAATTCTTCAAATTTGTCGACAAGAGCTGAGACGATCTTCTGATAAAGAAGTAATTTCTGATTCTTCACTTGCCATTCGGCTAAGACTTGATTTACGACAAGCAAAGAATCGCCATAAGCATGCACTCTTTTGACATTAAAGTCCTGTAGAATTTTCAGACCCTGTATCAAAGCTTCATACTCGGCCATATTGTGAGTGCACTGAAAATCCAGTTTGAGAGAAAAGGGGATCATCTCCTTCTCTGGTATGATTAGCAGAATCCCAATTCCTATGCCTGTTGTATTCTTGGAACCGTCGAAGAATAAATTCCAAATTGGGGATTGTTGAATATTGCAGATCCGCTCATGGGGGAAATCATCCTCGGCTTTAACATCCTCTGCTAGAGGAAAATCTGCCAATTGATCTGCAATTGCTTGGCCTTTGATAGATTGCTGAGAGACATATTCCAAGTCGTATTGCATTAATAGGACTTGCCATTTCGCTATCCGTCCACTGAGGAATGGTTGCTCTAGAATGTACTTGAGAGGATTTAATTTGGATAGAATCTTGACTTCAGATGCCAACAGATAGTGTATCAATTTCTGATACATCCAAACCAAAGCTAGACATGTCTTCTCTATCTGAGTATTTTTTCTCATAATCAATGAAGGTTTTGCTTACATAGTAAATGACATGCTCTATCAGACTGCCTTCTTCATATTGCGCCAAGAATCCGCCGCAAGCAACTTGATTGACTGAAATGTATAACAGTAGGGGTTTTCCCAATTCTGGCAGTTTTAAAATAGGAGGGTTGAGCAAATATTTGTTTATGCGTTCGAACAATTGCTGATACTCTGGTCCCCATTCGAACTTCACTCCTTTTCTGAGCAAATGATTGAACGGCTCGCATCTCATGGCCAAATTGGATATGAATCGCCGAATTGATTGCATGCGTCCTTGAAGGCTATGCAATTCTTTGAGATTGGTCGGGGGCGACATGCCAATGATAGCCTTTGCCTTAGCGGGATCCACTTCTATCCCCTTTTTGCTGACTAGAAAGCCTAATAACTTGCCAGATTCGACTCCAAAGACATATTTTTGTGGATTGAGTCTTAGCTTGTAAAGAATGAGCTGCTTGAAAACTTGATTGAGAGCTTCGATGTGATCTTCCTCTTCTTTGGACTTTACCAGAATATCATCAACATATGCGTCCATGATTTTGTGCATCTGAGCATAGAAAATAACAGCCATGGCACACTGATAGGTGGCTTCAGCATTTTTAAGCCCAAATGGCATGACTGTATAACAAAAAGTGCCCCAAGGAGTAGTGAAAGATATCTTGGACTGATCGCGAGTGGCTAACTTAATCTGATTATAACCGAAATATTCGTCCATAAAAGAGAACATAGCATGACCTGTTGTGTTGTCAATCAAAAGATCAATATTAGGAAGCGAATAATCATCCTTAGGAGTTGCTTTATTGAGATCTCTGAAGTGATGCAAATTCGAACTTTGCCATTCTTCTTGGGAACGACGACAATATTTGCTAGCCAATCTGGATAGTCAATGGTTCGAATGAACCCTGCTTTGAGTAGGTCTTCCAGACATTCCTTAACTTGTTGTTCCACTCGGGGATTCATCTTTCTCAGCTTCTGCTTAACTGGCTTGACATCTGGTTTTAGAACGAGGCGATGCTAAACCAATTTGGTATCCAGACCTGGCATATCTTCATACGTCCATGCAAACACTTCTTTATGTTGCTTGAGTGTAAACACTCCAAATTTTCACTCACCTCCCTGACATTGCCCTCAATCACCCCATTTCGGTTCTCCGGAACCCATGAAGGGCAAAATGGTCATTTTCCAAGATTGAACCTTGCAGAAAGTCCTAAATTTCACTCTTGAGCCTCAAAATTTCTATATTTAGGTTCAGAGACATCTTCAAATTGCAAAATTTCAAAATCCTCTTTCTGGACAAAAAGTTAGAATTTCCAAGTCTAAGCTCATAGTGACATTTCACTGAAACATGTATTTGCATCGCATTGCATGAACACTTTGCATCATTTCACTGCACAACATGTCATTTTGAGATCCAGAACTCCTGATTTTCAAAATTGTCAATCCAGATTTGATTTTTAAACTTTTCAAAATTGATTTTTAAAACCCTGGGATTTCAAAATCGCCAATCTTTCCCATTTTACCCCCAGGACTTTGAATTACAAAAATTTTTCTCAAGAAAAACAATCTGGATATCTGGATATTGATTTTAAAGACTTTATCTCAAAACTTTTTGCAAAAGATTTTAAATCTCTTTACAATTTTTTTTTTTTTTACATTTATCCATATTTTTGCCCTAAAAACCCAATTTTTCCAAATTCTTGAAAAACAAATAATGTTTTATCTCGTATCTTCAAATAAATGGAGCGGGACCCGCCTTTGAACTAGCATCATACTCAGACTCTCAGGTAAGTTGTTTATTCTCAAGCGGGACCCACAAGAAGTTCATACCAATTTACAAATTTTTCTTCATTTCTCAATATTATTTTTTTTTAGCTAGTGGGCCCACACACATGTGGCACACCAATTGAAAATAAAAAAAAAAAACTTGCAAAAACAAAACAAAACTTTATTTTCAAAAGGATTTTAAAAGTAGAATGAGATGGCATTTCCATAAAAGCCTCTCATTTATGTCATTATTCATTTTTTTTATTTTTTTTTCTTTTACTTCTTTTCATTAATTTGCTTACCTAAAATCTTAAAAGGAAACAGCCCAAACGGCGCCACAGCCATATTTTCAAAAAAATTTCATTTTACCCAAAACTTAGGTAAATGAAACACATTTTTTTGAAAAAAAATACAGTAGCGCCCTTTTGAAAAACGGCTACTTTAATGTTTCAGTTTCAAAATCTTCAACGAAGGTAACGAATTTTCAAAAAAAGAAAGCTGCGATCTTTTGAAAAAAGGAAGAAGCTGAACATCTTTAAAAGAGGGGGAGCCTGGCCGATGAGAAAGGGGAAAAATTTGTGATTTTTTTTGGTTTTGTTGGGTTTTTGCAGGGGCTTTCTTCCCAGCAGCAAAAGAAGCAGGGATCCAACCAACCTTTACACCTTCTTCAACCTTCTACCTACCTGCGGGTGCATCTTTCTTCAATCCCATCAGCAAAAGGCTCCAACGACTGCTGTCCACCTTCTTCAGCCCAGCCGATTGCCATCCCCACTTCAGCCGCAGACCATCCAGCTTGAACAGGTCGCCCCTTTCCTTCAGCCCAGCGTGTCCATCCCCAGCAGCAAAGGATTCCAGCCGGCTGCATCTTCCTTCAACCCCATCAGACAAAGGTTCCAGCCAGTTGCATTTTTCTTCAGCTCACCTGCAGAAAATCCCATCTAGCAAGGCTCATCCTTCATCTTCTTCAGTCTAGCCACAGCAAGAGAGCCCAGCCAAGGGTTCCTGCATCACCACTTCAGCCCAGCCGCAGGATCAACCACCAGGCGTTTCAACGGTTCCTGCATCCCCACCAAACCCAGGTAAAAGACACTCTCTCTGCCATTGTAAACACCCCAAATTTTCACTCACCTCCCCGACAGTCCACCGAGCATCATCATCCAGCCTCTGAAATCGCTGGAGGGCAAAATGGTCATTTTCTGAGCCCGGACCTGGCAAAAGTCTAAATTTCATCTGCAACTCTCAAAATTTCTCTATTTTGTCTCAGATAGTCAAAATCTTACTCCTGACAGAAGACAGGAATCCTCAAGTCTTGGTTCAAGATTCCATTTCATAAGACATGACATTGCATATCATTGCATGAGCATTTCAAATCACTGCACTGCACAGCATGTCATTTCGAGGTCCAGAACTCTTGATTTCAAAATTTTCAATCCAGATTCGAATTTTAACTATTTTCAAAATTGATTTCAAAACCCTGGGTCTTCAAAATTATCAATTCTTCCCATTTTACCCCTAGGGCTCTGAATTTCAAAATATTTTCTCAGGAAAACGATCTGGATAGTTTTCAATATGGATTTCAGTCACTTCACCTCAGATTTTGCCCTTTTTGACAATTTCAAATATCTTTCTTTTACAAAATTGCCCTACAAGGGCCAACTCTTTCCAAAATTCTTGTTTTGCCCATTAGTCCAGATTTTATGAAAATTCCAAAAAGAAATTGTGGTTTTATCCTTATTTCAATAAAGAAGCAATGTGGGACCCACACTGAGGTGGTGTCACACAAGCTTTCCTTTTGAAAATTTGAATTTTGGAAAACCCAAAAATATAGGAGCCTTGTCCCCTGGATTGGTGCCACTTGTCCTTTCTCTCTCCTCTCATCCACATGCCAAGTGTCAGTGTGGGGCTACCTTCAGAAGCCGCCACATGTCATCCCAATTATCTGCCATGTGTCACCCTATCCATCCGGCGCCATGTGTCATTTCAAAGACTACCAGAAGATGCCAAGTGTCATAAGTTGTCCTGTCTAGAAAAAGTGGAGTTTGTCTCCTCTGAGGTGGCGCCACTTGAAGTGTGTCTCCTGCAGGAGACACGTGTCAACCCCTCCTTCCTTCTAGAAAAGTAGCCTGACACATGTCCTCTCCCTATTTTTTTAGAAAAGTAGGAGACATGTGTCACTCCTAAATTCCTACAGAAAAGGTAGGCTTGTCTCCTCTGAGGTGGCGCCATCTGGAGTGTCTCCTGCAGAGGACACATGGCAAGCCCTCATTTCCTCAGAAAAAGGCAAGTGCCATGTGTCATATTCTGCTTTCTTCAGAAAAGCTAGAATTCAAATATTCAAAAATCCCCATAGGTGGCGAAAATCAAGAACTCCTACCTTTTTCATCCTGTCTGAGATGGCGCCACATGGCTTGGCCCACCTTCTCTCCCCTCTACCACGTGTCATTCTCTGCTTCTTTCAGAAAAAGTAGAGGACACATGTCTTCTCCCTACCTCTTTCAGAAAAGTAGGAGACACATGTCACTCCTGGCCTTCTTCAGAAAAAGCAAACCATTTAAAATTCAAACAAGGCATTAGGTGGCGAAAATTCGGAGCTCTGATTTTTCCAGATGGCCTATGAGGGCGCCACATGTCCCTTCCCTCCTTCTCATCCCTCTACCACGTGTCATCTTCTGCTTCTTTCAGGAAAAGAGGGTGACACATGTCTCTTTCTCATTCCTTCAGAAAAAGTAGAGGACACATGTCCTCTCCCTACTTTTTTCAGAAAAGTAGGAGACACATGTCACTGCCCTCTTTTTCCTCCCTCTTGCCACATGGCATTGTAGGAGCCACGCTGAGGTGGCGCCACATGTCCATCCTCCATCATCCAGGGCCAACCTCCATTTGAAATTTGAATTCTCCTCTGAGGTGGCGCCATCTGAAGAACCACACCAGCAGGCTGACACTTGGAACCATCCTGGACTGCCACATGTCCAGATCTCCTTTCACCAGAAAAAGCAAAATTCAAATTCCTCTGAGGTGGCGCCTTCTGAGCCCACTGCTCTGACCTTCTGACATGTGTCAAACACCTTTTGAGGTGGCACCATTCCAGGACTCCACTTGGCTCCATTTTTATTTTTTATTTTATTTTTTATAAAGGTAGCCCACCATGAGGTGGCGCCACCTGAGGACTCCCTACAAAAAGTGAATTTGAATTTCAAACTTCAAGAGAGCACCCTCTGAGGTGGCGCCTTCTGGGAGTTCCCTGCAGAGAGAATCAAGCAAACTTTTGAAAAATTCCAAATTCCCCCTGCTGAGGTGTCTCACCCACAAAATTTCCATTTTTTATTTTTCTCAAAAAAATCAAAATAGCCTTTTGAGGTGGCGCCATCTGAGGGCTCCCTGCAGAAGACAAATTCGAATTTCAAACCCCTCAGATGACACCCCCTGAGATGGCGCCACATGGAGGGCTCAAATCCAGCCTGTTTGAAATTCAAATTTTTTTAGAAAATCTATAAAAACAAGGCTCCATGTCCAGCATAAGAAGATCATTTTTTTTAGCTCTTGTGAACTTGGAAAATCCGACCTAGCCTTCCTAAAATCCGATTTTGAACTTTGGAAATCGTGCCCCCTTTGGCTCATTGAAGAAAGGTGGAGTAGAGCTCGTGCTGTGGCGAATTCGATTCCAACAGAGGTCGATTTTTGTGAACCATCCGAAGCTTGGAGCGAAGGACGAAGGAAGCTCGTGATAGCTGCCCCTTTCAAGAGCTCCTACGCTGCGTAACGAATCAAGGTGCACTTCTTTTCCCATTGATTGGATTTCATAATTCGATTCGGGAGTCGTTTGAAGAAAGAGCTCATCCGAGAGATGGATTGAGCTATTCTCATAAAACGACATACATAAAAATATTCAATTATGCTTCCTTGATGATTTTTATCATTCATGCATTTATCTAGATTTAATTTGCATTTTATTTCGTTTATTTAGCACATTTCATGAATTAATTAGGATTAATTTAGCCTTTATTTCAATTCTGCTTATTTTCAGTAGGTCTCTGTTTTTGTCAGTCAGTCCACACGTCATTTCATGCATTTTTTTTTTATTAAAAATCTCAAAAAAATCACGGAATGCGCCCTTAGGTGTCCCTAAAATTTTGCTAAAAATTCGGAGCCATTTGAATTTGTTTACTGCGGTAAACATTCAAAATGGCAAGTCGGGTTTTGTTACCCGGGATACGTTTTGAAAATCATTTGCCAACTTTTAAAATCGAGATATCCATCATGGGAGATCCGATTTTCGATCCGAAAGATGTTCTGAACTCGGGAGAATGTCTAGTTTTTAATATGATTTTATCCAATTTTTCTGATTTTTTTTAATATCTGACAAAAATCCGAGATGTCGATACACGTGTCAGAGCCTAATTTGGGCCTCTGAGATCTTGGATCGACTTAGGGCTATGGTTTCTCTTTGTGTGTTGCTCCAAATCTGAAACTGTAAAAAGTGAAAGTGGTGTCCGAGATGTCCTCTGTTTGAATCTGAAAGCCTGTAATTTTTAGAACAGTGTTGACCCCTGCTTCGGATTTTTCTTGTCAGCCCCCTGTTTTGCTACATTTGTCTGTTCTGTTAGTTTAGGCAGGAATAGTTATATTTTTCTCTGTATTTCTGTTGATCAAATGCCAAAGTCATAAACATGAAAGTTGTTCATGTAGATGTCGTGCATAACTCTGATTAATTTCATAAATTTCCATGGCCGTTTTGTATTTCTTTGGCATTTTTCATCAGATTAGTGTGATTTTTATATCTGTCAGAACTAAATCTCTGTTATTGAACTCGCCATGGCTCAAATCCCGAGGCTATAAAAACCAAAAATGTTCCATTTTGGGTCTTTTAGCAGTCTGCAAAATATCAGAAGTTTCCATGGTGTAAATCTTGCATTATCATATTAGGCATTGCATTTGGTTCGGATCCATAGGCAAAATCCACCATTTTAGGACTTTCTTTGAATTTAGGCATTTAAATCATACCATTTCATGATTTTTAGCATTCTAGGCTGTTTATCAGAGTAAGTAGATGCTTCATACCGAATTTGGTGCAATTTGGAATCCATTTGAGGTTCGGATTATCCACAATACCAAAACAGGGTCCCGCAGGACCCGGATCCAAGTGAAAAACAAGCGAAATTCGTTATTTTGGCTAAATTTCAAAATGTCAAATTCTGATTTTACAGTCCTAATGTGTTTAGAAGCATGTCATATTGCATTTCATCATCATTTGATTCAATTTGAATTTCAAAATCTAAATTTTACCAAGTTTTCCTTCAAAAAACCCTGATTTTAAAGGTATAACTTTATAATTAGGGGTATTTTGGTCATTTTGACCACCATTTCGAATTTCAAATTATTTTCCACTGAATTTCTTGCATTTTCATCATTTCAAATATCAAGGAAGCATGAGAATAGGGTTTATATCCAATTAAGTCCAATAATTTCATAATATTATTGGAAAATCTTGGAAAAACCCACATATTTGAGCTAACTTTATTTCAAGCTTGGCAGGGACATTCCAAAGAAGGAGCTGAAGTCTGCAAATTTCTTTTATTTCCTTTATTTAGTGATGTAATAATTTTGGAATAACAGAGTTAATTTCCTGCTTAGACTAGGATGCATGTCATATAGTTTGAATTTATGCAATATCCTGATTATATGATTCATGCATTTTATTTCAAAAGCACTATGGATGTTCACGAATGACACGTGCACCAACTCTTAGGGAGTTGATGGACTCGGTGGGATCCATATTTACGGCCCTAGTCGGAATATGGACGAGACCCAGATCCATCATCTTTCTACCAGTCACATTGAGCCTACACTCTTAGGCTATCTTAAAATGCACATCATATTTTCAAAGTTTTCAAAATCATGTGCATCAAATCAACTAAATTCTGAGCATATTCATGGCCACAGTCAGGATATGTGAAGGATTTATCTTGACTTAATGCACATTTTTCCAACAAATCTCTTAGAAAATCTTTTCAAAGTGCATTCATTCACTCATATCATTTGCATCATGAAATCATTGATTTTCTCGAGATTTTCTCAAGAAAACTTCATTCTCAAGAAATCGATTTCTCAAGAAACTCTAAGGATTTTTCAAAATCGATTTTCCAAAGACAAGCTTTTCCACAGTTTTCCCAGGAAAATGACATTTTCTTAAGATATTCAAAAGAGTTTTCCAATCTTTCTTCAAGATCCAAAACCGATTTCCAAGTATTTAAAAAGGTAAAATTCCCAGGATTTCGATTCCACAAGTTTTGAATTTCCTTCTCCAATGAGTTTTCCTATAAATTTTCCATCATTTTCCTAAGAAAACTCTCAAAGTCCAAGTTTTCCTAAGAAGTGTTTCCCTTTTCAAAAGGTTCATCTTTTCTCAAGAATCACTTACATTTTCCCAAGATTTTCAAGTATTTCTGATTTTTCCACATCTTTATAAGCTTTCTCATGTTTTCAAAAACCCCTTTTTTATCTGAGTTTCCTGAGAAATTGACCTTTTCCTGAGAGATTCTTTCAACTCCAAATGTTTTTCTAAGCATACATCATGTTTTCCAACTGGCATTTTCCAAAATCTCATAGCACATGCCTGAATTCTCTATGCATTTAGGAAGAACATAACTTTGATAAATTCGCTAAGTCAAGCATAGTTTTGGTCCTTGGTTCGATTACCCCTGTTAAAGGCGGCAGGAACGGTCGAACCTCGTACCGACAGGTCGAGCCCCATCCCATGGATTTTCCCGCAATTTTCAAAACGGAGGAGAGTATTTCAAAACAATTTCCAAAATCCGGTCAAAGTTTGAATCGCGAAAGCGTTTCTCTCTTTTTCTCTACCGCAAGGAAGGGAAGGCGGGGGAAAATTTTCGCGACGAGAACAACCATCATCCGTCATTGCCCATCTAGTTAGCGTGATCTCTCTCTCTCTCTGCGGTGTGATTGATCGTGGCCACCATCTTGGACACTTTTATCTCCGTTGGTTGAGCTTCTTCATCTGCTCTTTCTGAAAGAGTTAGGAGTTCATCATTGTTGACATATGTTTTGTGTTTGGTTCAGTTCTAAAATTACTATATATATCTTAGAATCACTTTTGAAGCGGATTCATAGCAGGACTTGGACATTGAGAACTTCAAGAAATTGGATTTAACTATAGATTGTTGCTCTGTTGGGTAAATTTGAGGTTTTACCACGGGTATAATGGACGATCATGGAAAAAATTTCCTTGCAATTTGCTATTCTGCGGATCTTGTTGATGGGCAGCCTATCTATGTTTCTTCAAATTGTCTGCCTGTGAAGGCTGCAAATTTTGAACCAGCAGGTCATTCTTTTCATTTCTGCTGCCCTTAAAATGCTTGGTTTCTGTGAAAAAGATGAAGCAGATGCTTTTGAGTCAAGTTTGCTAGATAAAAAAAAAGGCCAGGGCTCTATACCTTCAGAATTTTATGGTGGTAAAGACAAGAAGTCTACAACCCAGTTGGATTCAATAAATTGGTATCTTACCTATATGTACAGGTCATTTGCAGGAGGTTCATTAGCCACCTATATGTCATCTCATTCACTATTTCCTGCACCCATGCCCTTCACAGCCGTTGGTTATACCTATCCATCATAGCCATGGTACACATGGCTGTCACTTACTTTCAGCCCTGCACATACATGCTACCCATCATCTACAATCAGTTTCAGCTCCAGCATTTTGCCGTACTGCAGCCCCTGTTGCTGCTATACCCACCTTTACTTGCCATATGATACATAGATCATTTGATTCCTTGAAATTTCCAATCAGGTTTTAAGCTTTTGCTGAGAACACATTGAAATACTAGCTTAAAACCAGGTTTGGAAGCACTATGAGATGTGTTTTTATTGACTAAGTCTTGTTTTAATATGTATTACATCCTCTACATATTCATTGTATGTTGTACATCAACTTCCGGTCCTGTGGCAGGTAAATAGTTAGAAAGTGAGGTTAGGAAAAACAAAATTGCATGTGAATTCAATTTTGTACAATATGGCTGTAATGCCAAGAGAACATTAATGACCTCCGGCTATATTGCACCAGCACTCTCCTTCAGCCCAGCCGCAGCCCATCATCCATCATCCATCTCCACTTCAGCCCAGCCGTCGCCCTTTTCTTTCAGCCCACCAGCAGAAGATCCAGCAAGGCCTCCTTTCCAACTCTTTTCAACCCAACAACAGAAAATCGATCCTTATCCGCTGCCTACAGATCACTTGGTGCAAGGGATCTACAAGAATGTTTGTATCGTCAAGTCTTGGCTCAATATACATCTATAAACTTGGTGGTGGTGGAAATTTAAAATAATATCACCAACATTTATATGATTTCTGCAAATGTGGTCCGAGAAACTTCTCCTTTTTCTATGTGGGAAGGTTTGGGTTCTGTAGCTTGAAAGAAAATATTTTCTGCTGCTGCCAATTTGCCATGGTTTGGATGTGATATTGTTTTTTTTGAGACTTATTTTTGGTCAGCTAGTCTAATCTTTCTTGCTGAACAACTCTTTTGGCTAAGGATTCTGGATTTTGATATGTTACCAACAGAGAGCAGTGATCAAGCTTTTGATGATGGTAGCTAGT
Source organism: Nuphar pumila (assembly GCF_984573655.1). Classification (NCBI taxonomy): domain Eukaryota; kingdom Viridiplantae; phylum Streptophyta; class Magnoliopsida; order Nymphaeales; family Nymphaeaceae; genus Nuphar; species Nuphar pumila. The sequence continues at coordinate 47,974,427 of NC_143265.1, read as the reverse complement.
ATTGTGGTGCCATTAATGATGTTGATGAGTTCGAAGATCTTTTGGAAAGCTGTCCTCCAAACCAATCATTCATGCCTTGAAGTTGATCTGATTTCTTGTTGAGAACTGCGGATGCAAAACAAGAATGTCATTGATTTCTGTGTTCAGTTTTCTGATTCCAAGAATTATTGCCATTCACCTGTTGCTTCATCCACTGCAGCACATTTCATTCACATATCCATTTTCTGTTGTGGGTGTGCAGTCTTGATAATCGGCTATGTTCATGAATGGATATATCCATATCCGTTCATGATCTATATGTCATCTTTTACAGGCTTCGTTATTGATATATAGGGAAGCTCCATACTCATTTTTATTGAAAATTATCTTGTAATTTGAGAAATACAGCTGTGCAAAATCCCCTACAGAAACTGTATATACCTGTATTTTCTGATTTTACCCATTATATGGAATTTCCATTAAATATGTATATTTTCTCATTATATATATATCTATGTATATGTATATCTATTGTATATCTACCTATATGGATACGTATATATGTATATATATATATATATATATGTATATATATATATGTATATATATATATATGTATATATATATATATATATCCCTTCATGTGCATTTGTTATCACATATTTTTTTCTTTTCCTTTTCTTTTTGTAAATGCATCTTCATTATCATATATCATTTATCATAAATTCAAGTATTTCTATATTTACCTGTATATCTTTGTTGTATATAGTATATATACCCATTTCCTTGGTTATCTGGTACTAACTCTCATTTTGCAGGAAAATATAAAAGATGCTGATTCCTTGGCTCCATTTCATTTTTTTTTACTTTATGTTAGCAATGTAATAATCCAATGTAAACCTTGGAATAAGATTTACCTTTATTGCTTAGATTAGGCTGCATCTCATACAGTTTGATTTCAGTAATATCCTGATTCTATGATGCATATATCTCAATTTTCCAAATTCACCGTGGATGAACACGAATGACACGTGCACCAACTCTTAGAGAGTTGATGAACTCGGTGGAGTCCATATTTATGGCCCTAGTCGGAATATGGGCGAGACCCAGATCCATCATCTTTCTACCAGTCACATTGAGCCTACACTCTTAGGCTATCTTAAAAATGCACCTCATATTTCCAATGTTTTCAAAATATTGTGAATTAACTCAAATAAACCCTGAATATATTCATGGCCACAGTCAGAATATGCGAAGGATTTACTTTGACTTAATCCACATTTTTCCAACCAATTTTTCAGAAATCTTTTCAAAGTGCATTCATTCATTCAAATCATCTGCATCATCTGTTTTTCTCATGATTTTCTCAAGAGATTTTCACTTCATGGAATCGATTTCTCAAGAAACTATGATGATATTCGAAGTTGGATTTTCCAAATCAAAGTTTTCCTGTGATTTTCCTTGAAAATGTTATTTTCTTAAGATTCTTTTCAAAAGGAATTTTTCATATTTCTCAAGAATCAAAGTTGATTTTCAGACATTTCAAAGACAAGATTCTCAGGATTTCAATTTCCTAAATTCTCAATTTCCTTCTCCAATGAATTTTTCCTATAAATTTTCTATCCTTTTCTTAAGAAAATTCTCAAAGTATGAGTTTTTTCAACAAGTGCTTTCCTTTTCAAATGTTCATCTTTTCTCAAGAATTCTTTCAGTTTTCCTGAGATTCTCATTTCTTCATGGTTTTCCAAGTCTTTCTAAACTTTCTTAAAATTTTCCTGAGATTCTTGTTTCCTCATGGTTTTCCAAGTCCTTATAAACTTTCTCAAGATTCTCACTTTTTTCTAAGTCTTTATAAACTTTCCCGAGATTTTCAAACCTTCTTCGTCTGAGTTTTCCTGGGCGATTGATTTTTATCTTTTCCTGAGACATGCTTTTTCAACTCCAAATATTTTCTAAGCATACATCATAGTTTTCCAACTTATATTTTACCAAATCTCATAGCACATGCCTGAATTCTCTGTGCATTTAGGATAGAACACGATTTCGATAATTTCACTAAGTCAAGCACAATTTTGGTCCTTGGTTCGATTACCCCTGTTAAAGGCGGCAGGAACGGTTGAACCTCGTACCGACAGGTCGAGCCCCATCCCATGGATTTTCCCGCAATTTTTAAAACGAAGGCGAGTATTTCAAAACAATTTCCAAAATCCCGTCAAGTTTGAATCGCGAAAGCATTTCCGTCTCTCTTCCGCAAGAAAGGGAAGACGGGAAAAATTTTGCGACGATAACAGGTTTGGCGACCGTGATGGGACCTGTCCTTGTTTGATCCAAAGTGTGCTTGACTTAATTCAATTATCAAAATTATGTTCACAAAATGTCAGCTCTTTTATTTCTGATATCATGCAAACCTAGGAGCCTAGATTTTGACCTAGCTGACATTAACTGCATATAGATTAGGTATGGTTTGGTAGGACTATATTGAGGAGAAATTTTCATGCCCACATAGACTTAGGTCTAAATACAACTCTCCTCAATTTAGGATCTGAATGCAAACAATGTATGCTTCTTCAAAGTTTTCAAAATCTATCTCTCTAGGATTTAGAGCCCTCTATTTCTTGCATGTGATCATTTTTCCAAACCCCCTTACCTATCTTTACCCGGTCTTCACGTTGTTGGGCTCTCTTCCAGAACCCTAGTTCGGGATAGAGCCTCACAACTGGGCCAACTATTTGGGTTAACACCCCCCTACCACGTACCACGGGCCACAGTCTGAAGTATATCGGTAGGCGCTCAAGGATGTTGGAAAACCTTATCTTAGAACCAGAGTTGAAATTATATGCCACGTACCTCGAATTTCGGTTCAGATATATCGGCATAACTGGATTGGACAAAGATGATCTGAACTTAGAGTTAGGATTAGGGTCCTACAGCTGTTTTCAAAATAATGCATCTAGAGTCAGCCTTTTTAGGGAGTGCTGTATGTGCATGAATGTTTGTGCAGGATATGATTGTTTGTATGTTACCTCTATTTCCTTACATTTTCCCAAAAATATTTTCAAATACCCATATTTCTCATCTTTTTCCTTTATTTTCTCAAACCCTGGATGATTTTCTCAAATATCCCATTTCTTTCAAAACTCTAGGAGATTTTCCACTCTACCTTTCTACTGGATCTCAAATTTCCAGCTACATTTTATATCCTGCCTGCAAAATTTTTTCAAAATTTCCTACATTTTCCTAAGTCTCATTTCGAGTCTTTTTCTGTTTCAGTTCGATGGCATCCAGTCAAGTCGATCCTATCTTTCCTGAAGGTCACATCTCTTATGAGGTGCGACAAGGTCGTCCTGAACATCGAGCCCTTAGCACCGGAACCTTCATTCCCCGGTGGTACTATTCCTGGTTCAAAAGCTTTTCCCGAATGTTCGCGGACCATTTGAGCGAGTGCGGATTAGAATTGGCGTCAGCAGTTGGAAAGCATACCATCAACGGCAACCTGATCCACCCAATGGCAGAACGATGGAATCCTCGAACATGTACATTCTGGTTCCCGTGAGGAGAAATGACCATTTTAATAGATGAATTTTCAAAAATCATGGGATTACCAGAACCAGCCGGTCAACCAGGCGATCCATTAGAACATCAATTTCTTATCAATGTCAAGGGTTTGGACCCCCGAGATTCATTAGATCGTATGACAGGACGCCGATCCTGACCCCTGATCCAGTTGGAGGGAAATGAATATGTTGACCTGCTTGAGTTGTATCGCCAGTACGGGACCTTCGTTGAAGTCAGTTCGCTATCCAGGACAACTAAAGAAAGGATTCAGAATGCATTGGTCTTGTGCACTGTAGGATTATCCCTCTTTCCAGATGGACAAAACTACATGGACATCAGAATAATCCAGCTTATGAGAAGATGGGGAAGTCGACAAACCAATCGTCTTTCCATAGCCATGGTAGCGCTCGCCTTCCTATATCGTGGCTTGACTCGATTCTCACTTGGAGAATCCATTTTAATTGAAGGATGCATCTACGCACTTCAATCCTGGTTCTTCCAGCATGTTCCAGCCCGAGCAAGCTCTTTCAATACAATGGTCAAGAACTTCTTCCAGTGGCACAGTACCGATCCATGATCAAGAACATTCAAGAAGATGACGTAGTCTTAGACTATTTTGATCGACAACTGTCCCCTCTCAGATATACATATGCTTATGGCAAGCGGTTCAAGTTGCTAGGACCATTCTTCTTCACTTACTACCAACCAAAGAGATGTGTTCGACAGTTCTCCCAGAGACAGCAGTACGTCGAAACCCGATTGTTATCAGGAGCTATGGCAGAGTTTGATCTCACTTCCGCACAATGGTCCGGGGCATATCATTTTGCCCGCTACGGCTGGGATTCCTTTGTCTCTGTTAAAATCTTTCCTGGTCCTAAAGTGTCTGCTGATTATCGTGAATGGTGGCAAAATGTTTGTCCTCCACCTCTTTGTCAAGATCAATAAAATCATGTTTTCTCATTTCAATAAAATTCTCTCTTTTTCTATTGTGGTTTGACGACCTCACCTAGGTAACAAGGCATATTTTCGTTGTTTGTTTCTCGTGCTAAAAAAGATTGACAACACAATTGTCGTGATTCTCGTGATGACTCAGTCCCTAGTAATGGGATATCTTCTTCAAATTGTCTACCATATTTTTAAATATTTCTTCCAAAAGCCAATTCCTTCACAATCTAATCAGGTCTTTGCCCTGCAGAGAGCATCCACAGCTACATCAGAGCATCCACAGCTACATCAGAGCATTTACAGCTACATTAGAGCATCCGCAGCATTTGATGGTTCGAACAAGATCAGGAAGAAGAACCACATCATCACAGCACTCCTCAGCCTCAGAAGGAGAAATGGATCATCCCGTGAATCAAGATCAACAACAAGAGGATGATGGCATAGACCCGCAAATGTATGCCATGTTCCGAAAGATGATGAATAAAATGATGAGTGAACAAGCTGGGACTAGTGCAGAGAAAAATCAATTCAGAGAAAAGTTCCACGGGCACAAGAATAAGAAGGCTCCCAAGAAGCAGGTTCAGCCAGAAGAAATCTCAGATGAATCAGAATCAACGGAAGACACTGAGGAAGAATATGAGGTGAAATTCCACTAGAGGGGGGTGAATAGTGAAATACGATAAAGATCGATAGAATAAAATAATCAGGCAATAAGACACAACACATAAAACACAGAATTTATACTGGTTCGGTCAATACCCAGACCTACATCCAGTCCCCAAGCAAACCACTTGAGCTTTCCACTATAACATCAGAGTCACCGGATAAATAGTACAACACCCTCTTCCTCAGAGGTCTTCTTCTCTCAACAAAGAAGGGGCACACCCTCTTCCACAGAGGTCTTCTTCTCTCAACAGAGAAGGACAACACCCTCTTTCACAGAGGTCTACTTCTTTCAACAAAGAAAGAAAACAGTGAATAACAGAGTTACAATACTTCCTATAGAACCTTCAGAATGATATGAATGCACGAATGAAGGATTCTCAAAATGTTCTGTTTGTCACTCAGAGGATACTCTTTGTCAAAGAGATGGACTTGACTTTTTCTCTTTTCTTTCCTTTCTTTTTCTCTTTCTTTTTCAAGGCTCTCTTTTCAAATATCGAATAGGAATTTTTCTCGTTGTAAGCTCACATGTCCATACCATTCCATGTTGAATAGTTTATTTGAGTGTGTTTATATAGCTTTTAAAAAAGTAGTCATTATATTTTGAAATCGTAGCCTTCTTGAGATGTGAAATGATATGTCATTTCAAAAACATCTTTAGAGAAATTCGAAAAAGTCTTTTTCCATAAAAGTAAAATATAGGGTACACTAGTCATTGTAAATTTTTTAGGTAATACATATTTTATGTAAAAAGTCTATTTCTTACAATAGTACATTGAACATTGGATTGTGGTTTTGTCTTTATCTTAATTAATGATTTGAGGTACATAAGTACTTCTTTACTTTAAATGAGTGTAAGTACAATGAGTGCTTTGAGATATTTATTTGTACATAGTCATGTCAAGTGTTTTCTTTATGTTGTGGTTTTCAAAGTCTTCAGAGAGAATGAGGACTACAAGAAAGTCAACATTTTTGAGAAGGATATTTTAACAAGGATTTCTTACAGGAGGTATTTAATGCTATACAAAGAGAATGATGACTTCAAGTAAGTCGACATTCTATGGATTTGTAAAAAGGTAACTAGAGTCTTTTCAAAAACATATTATATTTGTTTTTCTTTATGTAGCCGATTTTCATGTTTTGTCTTTTACCCATATTTGAAATCATTTCTTTAAAGAAGGTAACTAGAGTCTTTTCAAAAACATATTATATTTGTTTTTCTTTATGTAGCCGATTTTCATGTTTTGTCTGTTACCCATATTTGAAATCATTTCTTTAAAGAAGGTAACTAGAGTCTTTTCAAAAACATATTATATTTGTTTTTCTTTATGTAGCCGATTTCATGTTTTGTCTTTTTCCTACATTTCTTTTCATGTTGTCTTGTATATGATGTAAGGTACAATTATTACATTTTGAAATCATGTCAAAATACCTTTTTCATAAAGGGTTGTAAGAAGGTACAATTATTAGTTTTCAAAAAGGAGCTTTTTGAAACTATCGTATACTTTTATGATATAGTTTTTATGAATGAGTATGTAATATGCAATATGCATGTTCTTGAAGGTTCTGTTACATATGACTCTAAAGAAGAAAAAATCTTCATCTTGAGGTAGCCGATCTCTTCAGTTGATCTTTAGGAATGCATGGATCATCAAGCTTTTTCTTCAAGGAGTATGATTGCACTAGTTGTACTTGAACAGGAAGTCTCCATCCTTTTTGGGTGAGATATCCTTGCATCAAATACTCGTTAGATTTATGGCAAAACATATTCAGTCATAATATAACATTTTTCAAGAGGACATATTATCATATCATATAAAATCAAATACGACAGTGTATCATATTATGTGACATCAAAACAGAGTTTCTCAACATTCTCCTCCTTTTTGATGATGACAAAATATGCTCCCCTTGTCAAAAAGATATTATGCATAGAAATAATAATATGATAAAATATTGAAAAAATGTTTAAAGAGAGTATTTCTCCAATAATGGAGACAGGTTTTCTCCCCCTTTGTCATAGACAAAAAGGAAGGGATCAGAGTAAGATAGTTATTACAGACCAATAATAAATATTACAGTAAAAAAAAAAAAGTTTATCCCGAAGGTGGAGTAGGTTGATGTGTTCGGTTGACTTGATCCGACTGGAGGGTCTGTAGGGTTTGCTGCAACGAGGCTTGACGGCGAAGAATACGATCCTGAGAACGCTGGACATCCATCAGAGCAGGGAAGTAATTGAAGGTGGATGTTGGATCTTCTTTATCAGAGCCGGGCATGTGCAGGGACCTTAGATTGAAGGTAGTAGCATCGAGGACCTGAGAGGGATGGAGGATAACTTTGTTGTGAAGGGGTACTTTGAAGTATTTTAGGATGGGAGTTATAAAACACCCAAAAAGAAGATGCTTGAATTTTTGATAACGAATAAAAAGGTCGAAAAAAATGGAGGACCAGTTTATCGAAGTTGATGAGAAAATTGCGTAGATAAGGAGAGAGATTTTTCGTGGAACTAATCCCTTGCGGGGAAGCTTGGGATAGATGTTGTGGAGAAGAATCTGGGCAAGTAATTGAGCATGAGGTTGGAGATTCCTCATGTGCCAGGGAAGTTGGTGGCAGTTGGTGCAGAGGAGAATTTTTCGAAGTACCGATCGTTCGATTGGTACTATGTTGTTGAGGTCGGTGGCGGTGGAAGGTAGGTTTAGAATTCTACCTAGGTCGGAAGCATCGAAAAACATCAGTTTTCCTCGGACTTTACTGGTGATTGTAGTTTGTTCATGATCAGTAGAAAAGTTTGTATAGAATAGTCGAACTAGTTCAGGATAATAGGCAGCTTGGGATGAAGATCCTAGTAGATGTTTGAGTTCGAGGAGATAGTTGTCTAGGTCAAATAGCATGAAGTCTTCATAGTGAACTAATTTTCCTTCATGAATGGGTCGAGAACAAAGTAAGTTGTAGTCATGAAAAAGACTTGGATACCTAAGATCTGCAGCAGTGATTGCAGAGGTTGAAGAGGAAGCCATTGCAAAACGAAATTGAGAGAGAAGGAGTTTGAAAGTATGTATGAAGATAGTGAGCAACAAGTGGTATTGGTGAGGAATGAACCAAACGATTAAATAGAAGAGAGAAAATAATTGTGACAATAATTGAATAACAAAGGAAGTGAATGATTTTTGGATTATAGTTTGAATAAGGAAATTCGTGAGTTGTAAGTTAAGGGGCTTGTGAATGACAAATCAAATCAATGGTGGAAGATAGTGTATCATATTGGTATGTAAGTTAAGGACATAGATTTGAACAAATATACTATGGGAGAGTGTATCAAGTAGTGAGAAATGTTATGAATGGAGTATGGAGTGACATATTGAAGAGAGTGAAGAAAATAGTGGCCTAATAAAACAAACAACTTTTTCTACATGATATTACTTGATGTGGAAGCATTCCAAATTCGTGAAGAGTGATTTTGGAATAAGACAAACAAAGATAAGAGAGTGAGAGGCAATAATTTGTTATTTAATAAGTATATATTTTGATATGTGTGGAAAAAGAATGACTAGACATAAAGAAGGGTAATACGGATATGTGGTTTGAAAGATATGACATTTTTGAAAGAAAAGAATGCCTTAAAAAAATGTGTCATGATTAATGTGTCTTCACATTTGTATTGTTTTATGAGTATACGTAAAGATGAGAGGGACACACTTTGACTATGAATAGTGATGAGACAAAAAGATTTTTATGAATGAAGAGTGATAATTGCTTGTATAAGAAATATTTTTATGGATATGCGTGGAATGAGTGAGAGTAGTCATAGAGAAAAGTGAGATGACATATATGGATTTTCGAGTAGGATAAGAAGTAATAAAAAATCATGATTGATAAAAGACATAAAGTTATGATTGATATGAACTATTGTTTATTTGATAAACATATTTTTAAAGAAACTCGATTTGAGGAAGTTCATAGAGAATAAAGTTAAGTTTTAAACTAGTAAAGGAGTCACAAACTCGGTTTGACAAGAATGGAGAATCAATTTGTATAAGAGAGAGAAAGTACTAAAGGTACTTAAGAGAATAAAAAATAAAAGACAAGGTTTTAATGAGTCTCTATTGGAGAGAGATATAAAATGAGAGAGTGATGGTCACAGATGAAAAGGAGCTTCGTATAATATATATATAGAGAGAGAGATAAAAAAGAAGGTGATACAAAACGTACTAATGGGTGGAGTACAAATACTTTTTGTAAAAGAAGTAAAGCATGAAGAGATGATAATAGATAGTTCTTTAGGCTATGATATAAAAGATGATATAGTAAAATTTTACGTAATCTATAATAGAGTGTACGTAATCTATGAGAGAAGGAGTTTGAAAGTATGTATGAAGATAGTGAGCTACAAGTGGTATTGGTGAGGAATGAACCAAACGATTAAATAGAAGAGAGAAAATAATTGTGACAATAATTGAATAACAAAGGAAGTGAATGATTTTTGGATTGTAGTTTGAATAAGGAAATTCGTGAGTTGTAAGTTAAGGGGCTTGTGAATGACAAATCAAATCAATGGTGGAAGATAGTGTATCATATTGGTATGTAAGTTAAGAAGGACATAGATTTGAACAAATATACTATGGGAGAGTGTATCAAGTAGTGAGAAATGTTATGAATGGAGTATGGAGTGACATATTGAAGAGAGTGAAGAAAATAGTGGCCTAATAAAACAAACAACTTTTTCTACATGATATTACTTGATGTGGAAGCATTCCAAATTCGTGAAGAGTGATTTTGGAATAAGACAAACAAAGATAAGAGAGTGAGAGGCAATAATTTGTTATTTAATAAGTATATATTTTGATATGTGTGGAAAAAGAATGACTAGACATAAAGAAGGGTGATACGGATATGTGGTTTGAAAGATATGACATTTTTGAAAGAAAAGAATGCCTTAAAAAAATGTGTCATGATTAATGTGTCTTCACATTTGTATTGTTTTATGAGTATACGTAAAGATGAGAGGGACACACTTTGACTATGAATAGTGATGAGACAAAAAGATTTTTATGAATGAAGAGTGATAATTGCTTGTATAAGAAATATTTTTATGGATATGCGTGGAATGAGTGAGAGTAGTCATAGAGAAAAGTGAGATGACATATATGGATTTTCGAGTAGGATAAGAAGTAATAAAAAATCATGATTGATAAAAGACATAAAGTTATGATTGATATGAACTATTGTTTATTTGATAAACATATTTTTAAAGAAACTCGATTTGAGGAAGTTCATAGAGAATAAAGTTAAGTTTTAAACTAGTAAATGAGTCACAAACTCGGTTTGACAAAAATGGAGAATCAATTTGTATAAGAGAGAGAAAGTACTAAAGGTACTTAAGAGAATAAAAAATAAAAGACAAGGTTTTAATGAGTCTCTATTGGAGAGAGAAATAAAATGAGAGAGTGATGGTCACAGATGAAAAGGAGCTTCGTATAATATATATATAGAGAGAGAGAGATAAAAAAGAAGGTGATACAAAACGTACTAATGGGTGGAGTACAAATACTTTTTGTAAAAGAAGTAAAGCATGAAGAGATGATAATAGATAGTTCTTTAGGCTATGATATAACAGATGATATAGTAAAATTTTACGTGAGATATAATAGAGTGTACGTAATCTATGATATATTAAATGATATAGTAAAAATTTACGTGAGAGCATAGCAACTAGATCTTTTAGAGAAAGGTAAAAGAACCAAAATAAACATTCGATTTTAACTAATAATTTGAAAAGCAAGAGTTCTCATAAACTAATATGTTTTTATGTTGAAGGTGAATCAATTATTCGTAAGAGAAGTTTTCACAAAAGGACAAAAATAATAAAGGAGTTATGAGATGAGTGATGTGAACAATGTTATGATAGCTTTTAATATAATTAGTTTTTATGGATATGAGTGAAAGGAGATAGGACAAGAAGTCATAATGGATGTGTACTTGACAAGTTGAAAGACATAAAGAATGTGTCTTATAAGATTTTTAAAGTGTACGTGAATATGGAAATCTAGTTTGACTAGCAAAAATCGGTAAGAAGAAAAAAAACTTTTAAAATAAGATTTTAAGAAGTATTATAATAAGTGTGATTAACTTATAAGTCACTTAGTTTGCATATTCCTAGTTCTCTTCTAATTCGTGTAAAGTCTTCATGTTTCAATGGTTTAGTGAAAATGTCTGCTAACTGTTGATTAGTGGGTATGAATTTCAGTTTAATTATATTGTTTAAGACTTGTTCTCTTAAGAAGTGGTGTCTTATTTGAATGTGCTTAGTTCGTGAGTGTAAAATAGGATTCTTAGATAAGTTTATCGCACTAGTATTATCACAGAAAATAGTTGTATTTTCAAAATTTAAACCAAAATCTTTTAAGGTTTGTTTCATCCAGATAACTTGTGTACAGGCTAGGCTAGCAGCAATGTATTCGGCTTCAGTAGTTGATAAGGATACACAGTTTTGTTTCTTACTGAACCATGATACAAGTGAGTGCCCTAGCATATGACATGTTCCACTTGTGCTTTTTCTGTCAGATTTACTTCCAGCAAAGTCAGCATCGCTGTATGAGATTAAATCAAATGTAGAGGATTTTGAATAGAATAATCCAAAATCAACTGTGTCTTTTAAATATCTCATTATTCTTTTTACAGCCTTAAGATGTGATTCTTTTGGATTTGACTGAAATCTAGCACACAAGCAAACACTGAACATGATATCTGGACGGCTAGCAGTTAAATAGAGAAGTGATCCTATCATACCTCGGTATACCTTTGTATCAACAGACTTACCATCTTCATCTTTGTCCAAAACAGTAGTAGTGCTCATAGGAGTTGTTTTTGAAGCAGTTGAGTTCATGTTGAACCTCTTCAGAAGTTCACGAGCATACTTAGATTGATTGATGAAAACTTTATCCTTGGTTTGCTTAATATGCAGTCCAAGAAAGTAGGTGAGTTCTCCCATCATACTCATTTCAAATTCTTTCTGCATGGACTTAGAAAATTCTTCACAAAGAGTGCTGTTAGAAGATCCAAAGATGATATCGTCTACATATATTTGAACAATTAGGGTATGATTATTCATTATTTTTACAAATAATGTAGAGTCTGCTTTGCCTACAGAAAAACCAGTTTTTAACAAAAAGGTTTTAAGTCTATCATACCAAGCACGAGGTGCTTGTTTTAGACCATACAAAGCACGTTTGAGTTTGAAAACATGATCTGGATATTGTTCATTTTCAAATCCTGGAGGTTGTTTTACATAAATTTCTTCATTTATAAAACCATTTAGAAAAGCACTTTTAACATCCATTTGATATAATTTGAAATCCATATAGCTTGCATATGCGAAAAACATTCTAATAGATTCAAGTCTAGCAACAGGAGCAAATGTTTCATCGAAATCAATACCTTCCTCCTGGTTGTATCCTTGATCTACTAGTCTTGCCTTATTTCTTATAACATTACCTGTTTCATCTAGCTTGTTTATGAAGATCCATCTTGTCCCAATGATTGGATGATCCTTTGGTCTTTGTACAGGATCCCAAACTTCATTCCTTTGGAATTGATTAAGTTCTTCAGTCATGGCTAGCATCCAGAACTCATCGATGATGGCTTCATCAATCTTCTTTGGTTCAAGTTGAGAAATGAATGCCATATTTGCAATCCGTTCTAGCTGAGCTCTAGTCTGAACCCCCTTTGTCAGTTCTCCCAAAATCTGCTTTTGAGGATGATCTTTGATATCGACAAATGTTCTTTGATGATCATCTTCATTAGACTTAGCTGTGTTATCTAAAAATAAATCTGTACTTTCAACATCATCATCGTTAGTTTGCTTATGAACAGATTGATCAATAGATTCACAGAAACTAACATGCATAGATTCTTCAATAGACTTAGAACACTTATTAAAAACCCTGTATGCTTTACTATGACTTGAATATCCTAAAAATATGCCTTCAATAGATTCAGCATCAAATTTATCTAGGCTGTCTTTTGTGTTTAGGATAAAGCATTTACAACCAAAGACTTTGAAATAGTCTATTCTTGGAGTTCTGTCATAGAATAGTTCATAGGGAGTTTTATTTAATAAGGGTCTAATGAGAACTCTATTTGTTATGTAGCATGTAGTATTAACAGCTTCTGCCCAAAAAGATTTAGCAAGATTATTGTGTTGGAGCATAGTTCTAGCAGATTCCTGAAGGGTTCTATTCTTTCTTTCTACTACACCATTTTGAGGTGCAGCTCTAGGAAAGGCAAAGTTATGAGAAATACCATGCAAGTTACACAAATTTTCAAAAAGTTCATTTTCAAATTCTCCTCCATGGTCACTACGGATTTTAACAATAGAACAAGATTTTTCATTTTGTAATTTTTTACATAAAATTTCAAATTGACAAAACGTATCACTTTTGTTTTTCAAAAATATCACCCAAGTAAATCTTGAGTAGTCATCTACAATGACAAAAACGTATTTATTGTGATTATGACTAGCTACCCTAGAAGGACCAAAAAGATTCAGGTGGAGAAGCTCTAAAGGTCTTTTGCTTGAAATGATATTTTTTGATTTGAAAGATGATTTGGACAGTTTTTCTAATTGACATGCATCACAAAAATAATCCTTTTTAAAAGATATTTTGGGTAACCCACGTACTAACTTATCTTTAGCTAATTTAGACATGTATTTAGAATTGACATGACCCATTCTCATGTGCCATAGATGTTGAGAGTCATTATTAGCTATGAGGCAATGTTCTGTGATGTTTTCTAGGTATAGTTCATATATATTATGTTTTCTTATACCTTTTAAGATAATATTTTCGTTGGTGTCTTCTATAAGACAAGCATTATGATTAAAGCTAACATTATAACCTGTATCACACATTTGACTAATACTTAGAAGGTTATGTTTTAAGCCTTTAACCAAGAGAACGTCTTTGATAAGAGGTTTATCTATATTTCCAATATTACCAATACCTATTATCAAACCTTTGTTGTTATCTCCAAAGGTGACGGTTCCTCCTTCCTTTTTATGAAGAACAGCAAAGAGGTCTGAATGTCCAGTCATGTGTTTTGAACATCCACTGTTTAGAATCCATCTATTCTTCTTATTTGGAGCCTGCAAATCATCAAGTAAAATTTCTTTTTGGTACCCAATCGGGTCTCTTTTTGTTAGACCTTGGAACCCATATCCATTTGGATTTGGGTTTGTCTACAACCTTAGAGGAGTTAAAAAAATTAACTTTATAATACTCCTTATTTGGTTCAGACGAACTTTTCACAAAAGTGATCTTTTGATTTATACAAGAAGGCTTGTTGAAATGAGAGTAGCCAATACCATTCTTGTAGAAAGAGACTTTTTGAGAAGATAGGAGTTTATCCAAGTTCTCTTTTCCTTTAGTAAATTTGAAAACCGTTTTCATAAGGTTTTCAGTTTTACTTTTTAATTCTGAAATTTCTACTTGCAGATTTTTAGTCTTGAAGCTAGTAGATAAGATTTCAGAAGTAATAAGAAGATTTTTTTTTTCAACTCAGAGTTTTCACTACTGAGTTTTTCATTTTTCTGGGAAAGCTCTAAATTTTCAGATTTTAAAGTTTTATTTTTGAAGCTTAATTTTCTAGATTCTTCAAATAGTTCTTGAAAAGCATCTAGAAGTTCTTCAAAGGAAAAATCAGAAATTTCACTTACAGAGCTTTCGTTTGCCATGAAGCACATGTTTGCAGTTTCAGCTTCATCATCACTTGACTCTTCACTGGTGGATGGTTCTGAGTCATCCTATTGAGCATGCAGAGCCTTTTTCTTGAAGAACCTCTTCTTTGGTTCCTCGGTCTTGGACTTTCTTTTGAGAAGGGGACAATCACGCCTCAAGTGACCTGGCTTATTACACTCATAGCACATGGGATCTTCCTTAGGATCTTTTTTTTCCTTATGCTTGTTTGGAAGCCGGTTCCTTCTCATGAAGCGCTGAAATTTTCTGGTTAGTAGCGCAATTTCAGATTCTTTATCTGAGTCTTCATTCTCAAATAGAGCTGGGAAAGCTAGAGTTTTCTTTATTGGTTGTTCTTCTTCCCTTCTTTCTTTCATGTGGACTTCATAGGCCATAAGATTGTCTATTAAGTCGTCCAGAGTAAGCTTAGATAAATCTTGAGCTTCTTCAATAGTTGTAGTCTTTTTCTCCCAATCAGTTGTGAGAGATCTCAAGATTTTCTTCACCTTTTCTGTCTGGGAATATGTTACACCCAGAGATTTCAGATCATTGGTGATGTTGGTGAATCTGGTAAACATCTCTGTGATGGGTTCATCTTTGTTCATTTTGAACAACTCATATTTTCTGACAAGAGATGAGATTTTGGCTTCTTTTACTTTGTTTGTTCCTTCATGAATAACCTCCAAAGAATGCCAAATATCATATGCAGATTAAAATATAGATATTCTATTGAATTCGTTCTGATCAATGGCACAATATAAGGCATTCATAGCCTTTGCATTTAGGTTTGCCATTTTATTTTCTTCATCAGACCATAAGTTATAGTCTGCGGATGGAGATGTGTATGGATGCTCAACAATTTTCCATACAGCAAAATCTATGGATTTGAGAAATATAGCCATTCTGCACTTCCAGTATCCATAGTTGGAGCCATTGAAGAAAGGAGGACGAGATGCGTGTTGACCTTCAATATCACGAGCATAAGAGGTAGATGCCATTTGTGCTGGAAGACTTGTTATGTCGTAACCAGCAAATCTGCTCTGATACCAAATGAAATTCCACTAGAGGGGGGGGGTGAATAGTGAAATACGATAAAGATCGATAAAATAAAATAATCAAGCAATAAGGCACAACACATAAAACACAGAATTTATACTGGTTCGGTCAATACCCAGACCTACATCCAGTCCCCAAGCAAACCACTTGAGCTTTCCACTATAACATCTGAGTCTGTGAACACCCCAAATTTTTCAAAATATTGTAAATATCCCCTTTTCCCCCATTCCCTGGGTAATTGAGTCAGTTTTAAATCTAAATTCTATTTTATTTCCCAAATTTTTCTGAAATCAAATTCATTTTACATATCCGACTCAATTTCGGATCCAGATCCATTATCAAAATCCAAATTTGAGCTTCATTATCCAATTTTAAATTAAATTCTCAAAATTACCAAAATAATCTTTTGAAAAGCTCAGACACTTCGTCCGGTATCCGTTTGGATCCATCGAGTTGTATTTCTCGATTCGAGGTTTAAAACTCGAACATTTCCTCAAAACCTGGGTCCAACCCCCTTTTTTTTTTTTAAAGAAATTTTCCCCAAGATGGCCCGAAATTCTTGAGAAAACATTTTTAAATATTTCTTAGAAAAATACAAAAATTTAGTGTTTAAACTTTAAATCTTAGTTTTTCTATTACAAAAATACAAAAAAATTAGTTTTAATCCTTGTTTTTTTACAAACTTTAGGATTTTATTCTAAAAATACAAAAAAATGGAAAAATCATGCAAAAAACCAAAGAAATTAGGAAAAACTACGTGGTTTTTGAAAACTTTTTCCGAAAAACTCACCTTTAACCACCTTTTTAGGAAAACTTGAAAAGAAGGCCCCTTTTTGGAAAAACCGATTTTCGATGTTTAAAGATCGAGTTAGGGTTTTGAAAACCCTAACTTGCTTTCCCCCCTCACTTTCGCATCTCTCCCTCCATGGCCGACCACCCCCATGTGCATCCCTCTTCTTCAGCCACCTGCGATCACCATGGCCTGGGGCCTCCTCCGTTCATCTTCAACGGTCTCGCAGGCCTTCTGCCTTTCCATGCCAGCCCCATGTGTGACATCAAGCTCCTCCCCTCTCACGGAACGGCTTCCCCATCCTCAACCCTCGATCAACAACAAACTGCCCTTCGATTGTCGATCGCCCCCATCAGCCTCTGCCCTTCGATCAACAGTCGCCTCTCGCATCCACCATTGGACGCTAACTGTTTCCTTCCCTATCCGTCTCCCACCCCCTATATAAGCAGCTGCAAGGGATCGACCAAAAAAAAAAAAAGAAAAAAAGGAAAAAGAGCATCAATCGATCGCCATCCTACAGTTCCTCTCATCCGGTCTCCACTCATCCACTTGACGATTTCCTCTGATTCGCTCTCGTCCCCAACCTTCTTCTTCCCTCAAGGTTTCCCTAGAAGAAGAGAAGTCCCATTTCTACTTCGGCAACGCGTCTAGAGCAAGTAGAGAACTCACTTAATTCTAGAGGTGGTAAGTCACGAGATTCTCCATCTTCCCAGAAGGTTGAGGTAAGCAATGCGACTTAGCAGAGTTTTTTTTTTAGAGTGACATGCTTACTGTCATATCCCTGTTAACTTCATCAAAGAGATTGTAAAAAAAAAAAAAGTTTGTATCATGTTTCGGCAGCCTGTGTAGTTAACAATTTTGCTCATCTGATGATATGATCACCACGTAACAGCATATATATATAGTTCTGCATTTAAATTCTTTGACCTTTAAAGCTATATTTTGCCATTTGTTTAATACTGTATGTCTCACATCATCTGTACTTATAAGGATATCTCAAACAAACAGATCTGGGTCGTTTGTTTATGAGAGACCTTTAATCCATTTTTGCATGATTATCATATTGCTTGGTATTTCAAATTGAAACTTAAATATTGTGCTGCAATCAAAGCATTTGACTAATATAAACCTTCCTTTTCATCCTTTTGAGCTGCTATAGTCATTATTGGATCCTTATATTGTTGCTTAAACAATAGAAAGAAATAAAAGTCATACAACTGTAATTGATCCTTTGATTTCTGAAAGGTATGCTTTTTGAGTATCATATCCGTTGCTGCTATGGTGAACATGACTAGAAAGTATTCTCCAGGTAACTGTATGGTCTATTTTTTTTTTTTTTATTCAGGTCCTTTCTTTAACCTTCTGAGTCCAACTGATATATTGGTGATTCAATCAGCATCTTGTTGTGTCTTCATAGTGGTTCATGACAAACCATTGTATCTTCTTTTCCTCTATAGTAGCTCTACCATAACTGTTGTGTTTTCACAGTAGTTCACGAGGACCGTTGTAAATTCTTCTTTTCATTTTATGATAGTTCACTCTTGAACTATCATAATCATCACGTTTTTACCAGATTTTTTACAAATGGTTCACAAGAACCACTGTAAATTCTTCTCTTCTTTTTATGATAGTTCATTCTTGAACTATCATAATCATCATATTTTTTTTTTCTTTTACGAATGGTTCACAAGAACCACTGTAAATTCTTCTCTTTATGATAGTTCATTCTTGAACTATCATAATCATCATTTTTTTTTTTATCATTTTTTTTACAAGTGGTTCATAGGGACCACTGTAAATTCTTCTCTTCCTTTTATGATAGTTCATTCTTGAACTATCATAATCGTCATATTTTTATCATTCTTTTACAAGTGGTTCATAGGAACCACTGTAAATTCTTCTCTTCCTTTTATGATATTTCATTCTTGAACTATCATAATCATCATATCTTTATCATTTTTTTACAAGTGGCTCACAGGAACCACTGTAAATTCCTTCTCTCTTCGTACATATATATTTCTACGTATATGTGTGTTTTCTCATAAACACAGGGTAGACCAAGCATCTGTATAAGATTTTGGATAGTCACTTACACTCATATTTTTCATCTCCTTTTGTGCAAATTCTATCTGGCAGGAATATAAGGAAGGATGAGATCAAAATATTTTTGATGTTCTCAAATCCAATCGTTGTAAATAAATAAGAACATGAAAACTCTACATTTCCAGCCTTAGATTAGAATGAATGAGCATTGTAAATATCATGAATTACTTGTTCTTCATGCATTTTTCCTTTATTTCTCAAAATCTCACAAATGACTACACGAATGACACGTGCACCATTTCATAAAAGGTAAATTAATCCTAAGTTGATGATTTACATCAACGGCCATAGTCGGGATGTAAACAAGACTTAGGATTTTATCTTTTATAAAATAACATTGGATCCGCACTGGATCCATCTTCAAAATTTCATCATATTTTCTTAAATATTTTCTTCTTTTATCAGAATTTAACTTAAAATTAACTCAAAATATATACCAATGGCCATAGTCAGGGTATATTGAGGGTTAATTTCATTTTAAATTCTATAAAAGCACCAAAAGGGTATTTTATCCTTCACTTGAATTTAGATATGACTATTATATAATACATTCAATGACCATAGTCAGGAATGTATTATATCATTAGTCTTGTTTAAATTCATTTGAAGGATGAGATATGATTTTCAAATTCCAATTTCAAACTTATTCAAATCCATTCATCATATAGGATAGAATTACATCACATTTTTCAAAATTCTTTTCCAAAATCCAAGAGATCTCAAATATCTTTCTTAAGTCTATAGTTTAATTCATTCTTCTATCTTATTTCAAAGATTTAAATTCCAAGTTCAAAGTCCAATTTGACTTTGAAATTTCAAAATTCCATCTTTATATTCTTGACTCATTCCAAATTCAAGCTCCAAATTCAAAGTCCAAATTGACTTTGAAGTTCATTTATAAATTCAAATTCTCAAATCAATTTTGAAATTCCAAAATTCCAACTCAATTCAACATCCAATTTCAAAGTTCAATTTAACTTTGAAGTTTCTGATCCATCTTCTGATTCAAAAATAAGTTTTCTTCAAGTTTTAAATCAAAGTTGAGATTGATTCTGAATCTCAAAATCCAAACTTTCCTAAAGTTCCATCTGGGTTTTCAAAACCCAGATCCATCTTCAAAAGTCCCATTTGGACTTTCAAAACCCAAATCCAAAGACAAATCCTAATCTCAACTTGGATCCAGATTTCCATGTATAAATTCCATTCCACTTTTGGATCTCCCATCACGGATCCAAATTCCATTTAGGATCCAAAACCTTATTCCACTTTTGGATCTCCAATCACAGATCCAAAATTCATTTAGGATCCAGATCCTCATTCTACCATTGGATCTCAGATTCGGATCCAAATTCTAATTCTTAGGATCCAGAATCCAACCCTACTTTGGGTCTCAGATTCAGATCCAAATTCCAAATTCTTAGGATCCAGAACCCAATTCTACATTGGATCTCAGACTTCAGATCCAAATCCATTCTAGGATCCAGAGTCCAACTCTATATTGGATCTCAGACTTCAGATCCAATTCCTCTTTAGGATCCAGGATTCAACACTCATATTGGATCCCAGACTTCAGATCCAATTCCTCTTTAGGATCCAGGATTCAACACTCATATTGGATCCCAGACTTCAGATCCAATTCCTCTTTAGAATCCAGACTTCAGATCCAAATCCATCTTAGGATCCAGAACCCAATTTTACATTAGATCTCAGATCCCGGGTCTTAGTCCATTTTGAGATCCAATTCAATTTCAAAATCTAGATTTCAAATCCAAGTCAATTTCCAGATCTCATCTAAGTTCCCTAAATCCATTTCCATTATTAAATACCATTTGATTTCCTCAGACCCATTCTAAGATTCAAAGCCAATATCACTTTAAAATTTCATCTTCTTCTCCTAAACCCATGATTAAATTCAAAGTCCATTTCTGACTTTGAAAATTCATTTCCTTTTCATTTCAAAGCTTTAGATCATTCTCTCTCCAAGTCAAGATTCATTCTTCCAAAACTCTGATTTACTTCAAAAACTTAGAACTTCTCTGATCTATCTCAAGTTTTAAGTTAGATTCAATCATTCCTTCACTTCCCTCCCAAGTTCATCTCAGAATACTTGGAAATTTCCAAATCAATTTTCAAAAGGAGCATACATTTTCTGCATTTGCACAAGCATGATTCTTTGTGCATTTAGAGTTAGAATAAATTCTTAGATTATATTTAGGCAAAAACAAAAGGCATAGATTCGATCCTTGGTTCGATTACCCCTGGTAAAGGCGCCAGGAACGGTCGAACCTCGTACCGACGAGCGGATCCCGTCTCTCCATTTTCCCGCAATATTTTCAAAAACGGAGGCGAGTTAAATTTCTAAATATTTTCAAATTATGGTCAAGTGAGACCGCGCAAAATAGTTCCTCTTCTCTCTCTTTCCCTTCTTTCTTTTCTCTTCTCTCTTTCTTTCCGTCTTTTATCTTTCTCCCTTCAAAAAGGAGGAAAATAAGAGGTTGGGAAGGAAAAGAGAAGGAAGAGAGAAAAACCAACAAGAGACAGAGGAAAAATTTTGCGATGATCACAGAGTCACCGGATAAATAGTACAACACCCTCTTCCTCAGAGGTCTTCTTCTCTCAACAGAGAAGGGGCACACCCTCTTCCACAGAGGTCTTCTTCTCTCAACAGAGAAGGACAACACCCTCTTTCACAGAGGTCTACTTCTTTCAACAAAGAAGGAAAACAGTGAATAACAGAGTTACAATACTTCCTATAGAACCTTCAGAATGATATGAAAGCACGAATGAAGGATTCTCAGAATGTTCTGTTTGTCACTCAGAGGATACTCTTTGTCAAAGAGCTGGACTTGAGTTTTTCTCTTTTCTTTCCATTCTTTTTCTCTTTCTTTTTCAAGGCTCTCTTTTCAAATATCGAATAGGAATTTTTCTCGTTGTAAGCTCACATGTCCATTCCATTCCATGTTGAATAGTTTATTTGAGTGTGTTTATATAGCTTTTAAAAAAGTAGTCGTTATATTTTGAAATCGTAGCCTTCTTGAGATGTGAAATGATATGTCATTTCAAAAACATCTTTAGAGAAATTCGAAAAAGTCTTTTTCCATAAAAGTAAAATATAGGGTACACTAGTCGTTGTAAATTTTTTAGGTAATACATATTTTATGTAAAAAGTCTATTTCTTACAATAGTACATTGAACGTTGGATTGTGGTTTTGTCTTTATCTTAATTAATGATTTGAGGTACATAAGTACTTCTTTACTTTAAATGAGTGTAAGTACAATGAGTGCTTTGAGATATTTATTTGTACATAGTCATGTCAAGTGTTTTCTTTATGTTGTGGTTTTCAAAGTCTTCAGAGAGAATGAGGACTACAAGAAAGTCGACATTCTTGAGAAGGATATTTTAACAAGGATTTCTTACAGAAGGTATTTAATGCTATACAAAGAGAATGATGACTTCAAGTAAGTCGACATTCTATGGATTTGTAAAAAGGTAACTAGAGTCTTTTCAAAAACATATTATATTTGTTTTTCTTTATGTAGCCGATTTTCATGTTTTGTCTTTTACCCATATTTGAAATCATTTCTTTAAAGAAGGTAACTAGAGTCTTTTCAAAAACATATTATATTTGTTTTTCTTTATGTAGCCGATTTTCATGTTTTGTCTTTTACCCATATTTGAAATCATTTCTTTAAAGAAGGTAACTAGAGTCTTTTCAAAAACATATTATATTTGTTTTTTTGTATGTAGCCGATTTCATGTTTTGTCTTTTTCCTACATTTCTTTCCATGTTGTCTTGTATATGATGTAAGGTACAATTATTACATTTTGAAATCATGTCAAAATACCTTTTTCATAAAGGGTTGTAAGAAGGTACAATTATTAGTTTTCAAAAAGGAGCTTTTTGAAACTATCGTATACTTTTATGATATAGTTTTTATGAATGAGTATGTAATATGCAATATGCATGTTCCTGAAGGTTCTGTTACATATGACTCTAAAGAAGAAGAAAATCTTCATCTTGAGGTAGCCGATCTCTTCAGTTGATCTTTAGGAATGCATGGCTCATCAAGCTTTTTCTTCAAGGAGTATGATTGCACTAGTTGTACTTGAACAGGGAGTCTCCATCCTTTTTGGGTGAGATATCCTTGCATCAAATACTCGTTAGATTTATGGCAAAACATATTCAGTCATAATATAACATTTTTCAAGAGGACATATTATCATATCATATAAAATCAAATACGACAGTGTATCATATTATGTGACATCAAAACAGAGTTTCTCAACATGAGGTGCCTCCGGCATTTCAGAAACGTGGCCGAGAACAAAGGAAGAACCGCAAATCAAAGAATCAGGAACCTCTGCAGTCACAATTCAGAGAAATGGCCCGAGTTGTTAAGGATCTCCAAGCCCGCGACAAGGGCAAGAAAGTCTTCACCAGTGAAGACTTCTATGACGGCCTCGAAGGGGATGACGATCTCGAAAACCTTCCCCGAAAATTCATCAAGTTTGATGGTTCTGGCGACCCGAAAGCCCATCTTGCTACTTTCTTCGCAGAGTGTTCAAGATTCAAGAGAGATAACAGAGCACTGTTCCTGTGTTTCCCTCGCAGCTTGGAAGGAGTTGCAGCTAAATGGTATGCTGAGCATATCAATCCCATCGAGCTCAAGGAGTTCGATAAAGTGGTGAATTTTTTTATTGAACGCTTCTTGTTCAACACAGAAGCGCTCCTGACATTAAGTCATCTCTGCAGTCTGAGGCAGAATGAGAATGAAAAAGCACGAGATTTCATTCACAGATGGAGGTCAGCCTGCAACAAAATGAGAGATCCCATATCTGAAAGGCACGCTTTGTCATTGATCCTCAACAATTTTTTCCAACCATTAAGAGGATTAATCTCTACCGCACCATCCAGGACCTTCATTGAATTAACTGAGCGAGCAGAATGGCTCGAGCTGAGTGTAGATAATGGAGTCTATGAAGGCTTCACTTTTTCCAAAAGTAACCCCCAAGGTGAGCAGAAGAAGAAAGCTCACTTCACCTTCTCTGCCAATAACAACCACAACAATAGCCGAAATCAGTACAAAGGGCAGAAGAAAGATTACTGCTATGGCACAAACAATTCCAATAATAAAGGAGATCAGAAAATGAAGCCCGGTCTTCAATACAGCAAGCCTTCTCAGCAAGACCAAGGGCCGAAACAACGTGAAAAAGTTAAACATGATGGATGGAGCTATGACCGAAAATTCACTCCTCTCGACCAATCACTCGAAGATATGCTCGAATATATGTTGTCGAAGGAAATGGTCAAGTTACCGAGGTTGGCTGATCCCCCTGTGCCTATGGGGAAATGGAAAGATCAATTCTGCAAGTTCCACAGAACAGTGGGACACAGCACTGAGAATTGTTTTGTTCTCAAGAACATTGTGCAAGATCTTATTGACAAGAATTTATTGGTAGAAGGAGAAGAAGAAGAAAAAATGGACATTCTTAAGCAGGCTTTTCCTTCACACACCACAGCAGTAGTGTTTGCACAACCATTCCTGCCTCACGAACACATCAAGCCGTGTTCTGCACAAGATCTACAAGTTCAACATCAGGTGTCAGTGCTTCGACAAGAAGCTCCAGCTTCTAAAAAGATGGACCTAATCTCAGCATTTGGCAAGATGAAAATTTCTGAAGCACCTGTAAAGTCATCCCCTAAGTCAAAGGGACTTCCTGATTTTCTCAATCAAATCATCAAGCCCAAGCCAGAGAATTCAAGTCAGAATCCTCTGACCGCTCTGTCCAATGTTTCCATTCTTGACTTGGCCAAGAGTTCCCGCAAGCATCAACAAGTACTGGATGATCTGCTCAGAAAGATCAAAGTTAAGCCCAGTACCACTCCTGAAGACATGACACAAATAGTGAATTCGGCCATGACCAATGCGCCGATCACTTTCTCGGATGAGGACCTTCCAAAGCCTCATTTCTTTCACAATAATGCTCTTTACATCGTCGTTCGGGTAAGGGGAATGACAGTACCCCATGTGCTAGTTGATGGAGGCAGCAGCCTCAATATATGTCCCGAAATGACCGCAAAGGCACTAGGCATTAAGGAAGAAGAATACATTCCAGACCCTATCACCATCTATGGGTTTGACAACCATGGTCAGACGGCAAAAGGCAAGATATTCTTGGAAGTATTCATTAATTATTCGGTACATTCAGTGCTTTTTCATGTGGTCAATGTGCCACCCACCTACAATTTGCTGCTCGGAAGGACATGGATTCATAATGCAAATACAGTACCTTCCACCTTGCATCAATGCGTAAAATGGTCCAAAGGTGGAACGATTACAACAGTGCTCGGAGAGGACCCAGAAGAAAGACTCCCACAGCCTATGATCCCTCGACCATCATTCACTGCAGATATTCCTAGCATCAGAGAAAATGAAGAAATCAGTCTCAGAGAAAGTCAGGAAATACTCCAGGCAACGTCAGAATTATCCCTGCACACTATAGCCACGACCCGATGGAGAGGTCCCAAGTTCTTTAAGATTGGAGGTCGTGTCAGTTACGACACTGTCAAAGATCATCCATTGTTTCCACAATTCATGAAAGTAAGAAAGGGATTTGATTTACTTCTGAAGCATGGTTATCAACCCTTTAAAGGACTGGGCAAAAATGAAGATGGTCGTGTCGAGCCAATGATCCAAAAGCATCGTCCCCACAGGGCAGGATTAGGGTTTTCCAGCGGGAGCTCACCAAAGAAGACTGTTTTTGTGAAAGAGGCACATTGAGAATCGTTGTTGCATTTCCTTTCTATTCCTTTCAGAATAAATGTCTCAATGTCTTTTATCAATTCAAATCAATAAAATGTCAATTTTCTTTGTCTATCTGGATGCCATCTGCCTCTTTTGTCTCTACATCCTCATTTTATAACTCAATGTCATTTTATGCACAATTCTTTTCAAATGATTGTTTGTCGTATGATGGATGATTTTCCTAAATCCAATCTCTTATCCAAAATTTCAGAAATGTCTTCCCGAACAATCAAGAAACTCGTTATCAACCCAAAGGCTTTCCAGAAATCGGCAGCAATTCACCGAGTCAAAGCAAGCACAGGAGATAGCAAGGTTGCAAAGCAGTTAGATGATTATGCAGAATTTGATCCGTCTCTTCAGGAATTACCAGAGTTCGCCTCAGTTCAGAAGCAAGATGAACCATCTGCTCTAGTACAAGATCCTACTGAAGATGTCAATATCGGTTCAGAGGAATATCCCAAGATTCTCAAGATCGGTACCAGTCTAAGTCCGGAAGATAAAGAAAGACTTACAAATTTTCTCAAGCAACGTGAAGAAGTGTTCACATGGACATATGAAGATATGCCGGGCTTAGATCCCAAATTGGTCGAACATCGACTCGTTTTGAAGCCAGATGTAAAGCCAGTTAAGCAAAAGCTGAGAAAAATGGACTTGAAGATCTGCTCAAAGCAGGATTTATCCGACCTATTGACTACCCAGATTGGTTAGCTAATATCGTCGTTGTCCCAAAGAAAAGTGGCAAAGTCAGGATTTGCATAGACTTCAGAGACCTCAACAAGGCAACTCCGAAGGATGACTATCCACTGCCAAGCATTGATCTTCTGATTGACAGCACGGCAGGACATGCCATGTTCTCATTTATGGATGGATATTCTGGCTATAATCAGATTAAGTTGGCCGCCCGCGACCAATCAAAAACTTCCTTTACTACGCCTTGGGGCACTTTCTGCTATACAGTTATGCCTTTTGGGCTCAAGAACGCTGGAGCAACATATCAACGAGCAATGGCCGTTATCTTTCATGATCAGATGCGCAAAATCATGGATGCATATGTTGACGATATCCTCGTGAAATCTAAAGAGGAAGAAGATCACCTCGAAGCTCTTGACCAAGTGTTTAAGTGACTCATTGTTTACAAGTTAAGGCTTAACTCGCAAAAATGTGTCTTTGGAGTCGAATCTGGCAAACTGTTGGGATTTCTAGTCAGCAAAAAGGGAATTGAAGTTGACCCAGCCAAAGCAAAGGCTATCATTGATATGCCACCCCCGAAAAATCTCAAAGAGTTGCGTAGCCTTCAGGGACGCATGCAATCAATCCGGCGATTTATTTCCAACTTGGCGATGAGATGTGAACCTTTCAACCACTTGCTCAGAAAAGGAGTAAAGTTCGAGTGGGGACCAGAATGTCAGCAATCGTTTGATCGAATAAAAAAGTATCTTCTCAATCCTCCTATCTTGAAGCCGCCAGAATTGGGAAAACATCTTTTGTTATACATCTCAGTCAATCAAGTTGCATGCGGCGGATTCTTGGCGCAGTACAAAGAAGGCAGCTTGATAGAGCACGCCATTTATTATGTGAGTAAGACTTTCATAGATTATGAAAAGAAATACTCTCACATAGAGAAGACCTGCCTAGCTCTGGTATGGATGTGTCAGAAGCTAAGACACTACCTGCTGGCATCTGAAGTCAAAATTTTGTCTAAACTCAATCCTCTCAAGTATATCTTAGAGCAGCCTTTTCTCAGCGGACGAGTCGCAAAATGGCAAGTCTTATTGATGCAGTATGACTTAGAATATGTCTCGCAACAATCAATCAAAGGCCAAGCAATTGCAGATCAATTGGCAGATTTTCCTCTAGCAGAAGAGGTGAAAGCCGAAGATGACTTCCCTGATGAGCAAATTTGCAATATCCAGCAATCTCCAGTCTGGAATTTATTTTTCGACGGTTCTAAGAACATGGCCGAAATAAGCATCAGAATTCTATTAATCACTCCAGAGAAGGAGATGATTCCCTTCTCTCTTAAGCTCGATTTTCAATGCACCCACAATATGGCTGAGTACAAAGCCCTGATTCAAGGTATAAAGATTCTATTAGACTTCAATGTCAAGAGAGTACATGCCTACGGTGACTCATTACTCGTTGTCAATCAAGTCCGAGCCGAATGGCAAGTGAAAGATCAGAAGTTATTCCCCTATCAGAAAATTGTTTCAGCTCTTGTCAGCAAGTTTGAAGAATTTCAGTTATTCCATATCAAGAGAGATTTTAATCAAGTGGCTGATAGCCTAGCCAGTTTAGGCTCCATTATGGCATTCAGAAATGGAGAATCTTGTCGCTCTTTTGAAATTGGCAGACTTGACCAACCTGCTTTCCTGCCAGCGGAACAAGTAAACCAGGCTGAGCAAAGGAAGAAGCCTTGGTATTACAACATCAAAACTTTCATAGAAACTGGCGAATTTCCTCCAGAACTCTCAAAGAAAGAGCAGGGAGCAATCCAGCGTATGTCCACTCGATATTTCATTTTGGCTAATGTCCTCTATCATCGTGGATTCAGTTCAGAATATTCCAGGTGCTTAGATGAAGACGAAGCCAAAGAAGTTGTGCGAGAAGCACACGAAGGCATTTGTGGTGGCCACATCGGTTACCAAACCCTTGTCAAACAAATCATCAGAGCAGGTTATTCCTGGAAGACCATGCAGCAAGACTGTTATCATTATGTGAAGAAGTGTGCACAATGCCAGATACATGCACCTTCTATTCATGCTTTCGCAACATATCTGCAATCTGTTGTCTCTCCATGGCCGTTCTCTATGTGGGCCTTCGATGTTGTAGGTCCCATCACTCCTTCAGCTTCAAATGGCCATAAATACTTCATTGCCGCAACAGAATATTTCACTAAGTGGGTAGAAGCTATCACTCTTCGCACAATAGAAGGCCGACACGTAGTCTCTTTCATTCACAAGAACATCCTTTGCCGTTTCGGCATCCCGCATGACATTATGTCAGATAATGGCAGTCATTTCAAGAATGAAAGAATGAAGACATTCTGCTCAAAGTTCAAGATCTGTCATCATTTTTCCGCTCCCTACTATCCTCAAGGGAATGGTCAGGCAGAGGCCACCAACAAGATCTTAATTCGTATCTTAGAGAGAACTGTGGAAACAGGTCGTGATTGGCATGAGAAGATCCATGATGCACTATGGGCCTACCGGACCACTATTCGTACTCCAACGAATGCTACGCCATCAGAACTGGTCTATG
The DNA here is from genome assembly GCF_984573655.1 of Nuphar pumila. Lineage (NCBI taxonomy): Eukaryota > Viridiplantae > Streptophyta > Magnoliopsida > Nymphaeales > Nymphaeaceae > Nuphar > Nuphar pumila. Next base: position 47,945,540 of record NC_143265.1, on the reverse strand, counting down.
GAACAGAAGTAGTATTGCCGCTACATGTTCAGAAGCCCGCTTTGAAATTTGCGTCACTCCTACAGTTACCTCTTGATCAATATCAGCAACAGCGAATGGTACAGTTAGACTTGCTCGATGAGAGAAGGCTGAAGGCAGCAGAACATGCTCAATCCTATTGCCAGAGAGTAGCCAGGCAATATGCGAAGTCTGCCATCGAAAGAAGATTCAAAGTCAATGAGTTAGTGCTTCGATCCATAGCCTATCTCAAGCATCATCCTGGCGGTAAATGGTCACCAAATTGGGAAGGCCCATATGTCGTCAAAGAAGCATTACCCCTCAACTCATATCGGCTCATCAATGCTGATGGGGTAGAATTGTCGGATCCCATTAATGCTCGACACTTGAAAAAGTTTTATACTTGAAACATTTATTCTCCTCTTGTAATCCTTCCTATTTTTCAAATGATGATCCAACTTTCTTTCCCAGTTACACTGGGGCATTTTTTAAAACTTTGTTCTGTATGCAGGCAGGATAAGCAAATCTCTCATTTTACACATTTGTGCATTCATATGCATCAATTCATATTCATTTGCATTCAACTGCATTAACAACAATCCGGTCAGTATCAGGATTTCAACAAACAGTCCCATCACAATTCCTAAATGATTCAAAATTGAAAGGTAATCACCAGTACTGAACCAAAACCCAGTGCTCGAACTGGTATTATTTCAAAATCCAGTGTTCAAACTGGCACATTTTCAAAATCCCAACTTTTCGAAAAACCGAGTTTTGACTCGGGTTGTTATTCAAATCATTTTCTTTTGTTAATCCGAGTTCCGACTCGCGATCTCTTTACTTTATTCGAGCTCTAACACGAGCTCTTCATTTTCTTTTGTTGATTCGGGTTCTGACTCGTGATCTCATTATCTTACTTGAGCCCTGACTCGAGTTCTTCATTTTCTTTTGTTAATCCGGGTTCCGACTCGTGATCTCTATATTTTATTTGAGCTCTGACTCGAATTCATCATTCTGCTTTCTTGATCCAAGTCATTTCGATCCTCAGGATCTGTCAATTGCTCAAATTCGATATTTTGCCCACCAATTTCCAATTTAAATCTTTGGATCATGCAACTCCCCAATTCTGACCTCTGGATCACCCAATTTTCAATCTCAATTCTCAATTCTCAATTCTCAATTCCAAAATCTCAATTTTGACCTCCGGGTCATTTAATTCTCAATTTCGACCTTCGGGTCACTCAATTCTCAATTTCGACCTTCGGGTCACTCAATTCTCAATTTCGACCTTTGGGTCACACAATTTCGATCTTTCGGTCAACCAATTCTCAATTTCGACCTTTAGGTCACCCAATTTCGACCTTAGGGTCATTCAATTTCCCAACAACCAATTTTCTAATTTTCAATTTCGATCTTTGGGTCAATCAATCTCAATATCCAATTTCAATCATTTCTCTTGCGAGAGACCCGTTTTAGGGAGAGTTCGAGGGAGCTCGTTCTTTTCGCATGCTATCCAATTTGTTCACTTAACCCCTTTTCAGGGAGAGTTTGAAGGGACTTGCGTCTTAGTGAACTGTTTGCAAAACAATTTCCAATTTCACACAAGGAACCCTTTTAAAGGGAGAGGCTCGATGGAGACTCGCTTTTCTTGTAACCCCCCAATTTCATACTAGGCCATTTCCGTCATGAAGGACACTCTTGTAAGGGAGAGTGTGATGGACTCATTTCTTTCATGACTCAAATTTTCTGACCTCACTATTATCGGCCCTTTTCCATAAGAGAAGCCTAATATCGAGGAGCTTTGACGAAAGCTTAATTTCTCTTCGAAAGTTCGTTTTGCAAACACCTCCTCTTCAGGGAAGAGAGGAGTATTTCCCAATTCCCATTCAGGTAAGGGCCAAGCCTGAGTCTCTCTTTTGGGGGAAAAAGAGAGGAAAATTTTTGTCACGGATGTGTTGAGCCGGACTTCAAACGCTCTCTTTCACCCAGGACTTCAAGAAAATTTTGTCAATTTGTCAAAACAATTATTTATTGATTTCAGAATCTTTATTGCACAAATCTCTATCTCAATTTACCTTCAGCATTACTTCCAAAAAAGTGAAGCTTTTGCGAAAAGAGATTCAAAATTCAAACTCTTTTTATTGGCCAACCAAAAGGGTGAAGGATAAATCCTCGATATGGCCAGAAAAGAAGATTCAATGTTATTGAAAAGCCATAGATGATTGATATTGATTGCAGTTATGGCACATTTTAAAGACCATTCTTGTAAAAACAAGGCAGTGGAAATATCCTGAGCGCTAGAAAAAGAGAGCATTTACCCAAGCCCTGTCTCCTCAAGCTGCAATTAAATATCCGCAAAAGGGATCTCTCACATGTCATCAAGATGAAGGCGAATTAGGCGAGTAGACCCCGGGGCCAAAGAAGATTTGAAACATCTCCAAGATGACGGAGTTTGTGACGGATCCTTCTAGGGAAAGTCCAAAGCACTGTCGAGATGAAGGCAGATGCGATGAACCTCCCGACAATCCCCAAAAGATATTTAATTTCAGCTATCATCCAAAGATTTACCAACCCATGAGCCAATATCGTCAAAGAAGGATCGAAACATCTCCAAGTTGAAGGAGTTTGTGACGTACCTTCCCAAAAGAGAGAAAAAGAGGAAAAAGAAAGAGAAAAAAAAAAAGTCAGAACATCTCCAAAATGAAGGAGAACGTAGCAAACACCCAAGAGAGCCAAAAGAGTGCAGCAAGATTATCATGAGAGAAGCTCCCAGGATATCAAACTTCCAAATTTATCAAGGATCCTCTTTAAATTTGTGAAATTCTATTATCAATATTCTTCCATCAACTGCTTTCATAATGTCAAATTCTCTTTCCTGTTCATATCAAAGAAATTGATAGCTTCCTTGAAGAAGGTCAATTGCAGGCAATTTGGATTTCAAATCTCGATCCTACGAAGTCAATCTCGTTCGGAGGTAATGCTTCAGGTAGAAAAGAAAAAATATTTTGCAACAATGCGTATCCTTTTCAAATACTTTACATCAATAACAAATTTCTTAACATTTTGACAATATTTTCTAGCTATCCTGACGAGAAGTGAGAGCTTGATATCCGTCCTTGATACATCCTGACACCAATTTTTAAATCCCTCTGAAGGACTTGATTCCTTCCCTTCTTTGAGAGCATAAACTCTCAGATTTGCACACTTCCCTGTGTCCCCACTGTCCAACCATAGATAGTCCCATTTCGGTTTGAGGTCGAACCACCAATAATTTCTCGTAAAAGGCAATTTCAAAAGCTATTTAGTCTCAGCAATGAGACGCCCAAAATCAATCCCTTTTCAAGCTTTAGGGACCCCATTTTCCTTCCTTTTGCAAAATCTCTGTCGGATTCATTGTGCAAAATTCGAAGGTTCCATCATACCAACTATTTTTTTGCCCGATCAGGATAAGGGTACAAACCTGAGCCTCCTGCAAAGAGATATCCCATGTTCTGCCGATCAGGATAAGGGTACAAACCTGAGCCTCCTGCAAAGATGTATCCCATGTTCCGCCCGATCAGGATAAGGGTGCAAACCTGAATCTCATTTCTATGAGAATTTTCAATCCCCAATCAGGTTAAGGGTTAAAAACCTGAGCTTCGTTCCATACGAAGCATTTTCTGTCCCATCCAGGTTAAGGGCAAAAACCTGAATTTCACTCTCACAGAGTGAGTCTTTCCTCTTCATTTCTCCATTTCATATCTACCATCTTCCTCGGGCTAACTTCTTCATACCCAGTCAGATCCTTCTAACTGGGGCATTTTTATATAGCCCAAATTTGGTGTGTTTTCTTTGCCACTAAGCTCTACCATAAGCCAGCTTAGTAGCAAAGAGGGTCATCTGTAAACACTCTTAATTGAGACGGGAAATAAAATGCATGAAGTATGAATTTGATTCCATTGTACATATTGGAATCGAGTCATACAAAAAGTATTCTTCCTACCCCCCTTCAACTCATTTAGATTTTTGGCTGTGGCTCGGCTAGGGGGATAGCCGAGCCATTCCCTTATGACAAAGACTGAGCTAGCTAGGGCAAACCAAAACAAACAATAACTAAACGAATATATTCAACGAGCAAAAGGAGAGAGAGGGATTCGAACCCCAAATTTTCACTCACCTCCCTGACATTGCCCTCAATCACCTCATTTCGGTTCTCCGGAACCCATGAAGGGCAAAATGGTCATTTTCCAAGATTGAACCTTGCAGAAAGTCCTAAATTTCACTCTTGAACCTCAAAATTTCTATATTTAGGTTCAGAGACATCTTCAAATTGCAAAATTTTAAAATCCTCTTTCTGGACAAAAAGTTAGAATTTCCAAGTCTAAGCTCAGAGTGACATTTCACTGAAACATGTCTTTGCATCGCATTGCATGAACACTTTGCATCATTTCACTGCACAGCATGTCATTTTGAGATCCAGAACTCCTGATTTTCAAAATTGTCAATCCAGATTTGGTTTTTAAACTTTTCAAAATTGATTTTTAAAACCCTAGGATTTCAAAATCGCCAATCTTTCCCATTTTACCCCCAGGACTTTGAATTACAAAATTTTTTCTCAAGAAAAACAATCTGGATATCTGGATATTGATTTTAAAGATTTTATCTCAAAACTTTTTGCAAAAGATTTTAAATCTCTTTACAATTTTTTTTTTTTTTTTTACATTTATCCATATTTTTGCCCTGAAAACCCAATTTTTCCAAATTCTTGAAAAACAAATAATGTTTTATCTCGTATCTTCAAATAAATGGAGCGGGACCCGCCTTTGAACTAGCATCATACTCAGACTCTCAGGTAAGTTGTTTATTCTCAAGCGGGACCCACCCGAAGTTCATACCAATTTGCAATTTTTTCTTCATTTCTCAATATTTTTTTTTTAGCTAGTGGGCCCACACACATGTGGCACACCAATTGAAAAAAAAAAAAACTTGCAAAAACAAAACAAAACTTTATTTTCAAAATGATTTTAAAAGTAGAATGAGATGGCATTTCCATAAAAGCCTCTCATTTATGTCATTATTCATTTTTTTATTTTTATTTCTTTTACTTCTTTTCATTAATTTGCTTACCTAAAATCTTAAAAGGAAACGGCCCAAACGGCACCACAGCCATATTTTCAAAAAAAAATCATTTTACCCAAAACTTAGGTAAATGAAACACATTTTTTTGAAAAAAATACAGCAGCGCCCTTTTGAAAAACGGCTACTTTAATGTTTCAGTTTCAAAATCTTCAACGAAGGTAACGGATTTTCAAAAAAAGGAAGCTGCGATCTTTTGAAAAAAGGAAGAAGCTGAACATCTTTAAAAGAGAGGGAGCCTGGCCGATGAGAAAGGGGAAAAAATTGTGATTTTTTTTTGTTTTGTTGGGTTTTTGCAGGGGCTTTTTTCCCAGCAGCAAAAGACGCAGGGATCCAACCAACCTCTACACCTTCTTCAACCTTCTACCTACCTGTGGCTGCATCCTTCTTCAATCCCATCAGCAAAAGGCTCCAACGACGGTTGTCCACCTTCTTCAACCCAGCCGATTGCCATCCCCACTTCAGCCGCAGACCATCCAGCTTGAACAGGTCACCCCTTTCCTTCAGCCCAGCGTGTCCATCCCCAACAACAAAGGATTCCAGCCGGCTGCATCTTCCTTCAACCCCAGCAGCAGAAGGTTCCAGCCAGATGCATTTTTCTTTAGCTCACCTGCAGAAAATCCCATTCAGCAAGACTCATCCTTCATCTTCTTCAGTCTAGCCACAGCAAGAGAGCCCAGCCAACGGTTCCTGCATCACCACTTCAGCCCAGCCGCAGGATCAACCACCAGGCGTTTCAACGGTTCCTGCATCCCCACCAAACCCAGGTAAAAGACACTCTCTCTCTGCCATCATCCATCATTGCCCATCTAGTTAGCATGATCTCTCTCTCTCTGCGGTGTGATTGATCGTGGCCACCATCTTGGACACTTTTATCTCCGTTGGTTGAGCTTCTTCATCTGCTCTTTCTAAAAGAGTTAGGCTTTCATCATTGTTGACATATGTTTTGTGTTTGGTTCAGTTCTAAAATTATTATATATATCTTAGAATCACTTTTGAAGCGGATTCATAGCAGGACTTGGACATTGAGAACTTCAAGAAATTGGATTTAACTATAGATTGTTGCTCTGTTGGGTAAATTTGAGGTTTTACCACGGGTATAATGGACGATCATGGCAAAAATTTCCTTGCAATTTGCTATTCTGCGGATCTTGTTGATGGGCAGCCTATCTATGTTTCTTCAAATTGTCTGCCTGTGAAGGCTGCAAATTTTGAACCAGCAGATCATTCTTTTCATTTCTGCTGCCCTTAAAATGCTTGGTTTCTGTGAAAAAGATGAAGCAGATGCTTTTGAGTCAAGTTTGCTAGATAAAAAAAAAAGGTCAGGGCTCTATACCTTCAAAATTTTATGGTGGTAAAGACAAGAAGTCTACAACCCAGTTGGATTCAATAAATTGGTATCTTACCTATATGTACAGGTCATTTGTAGGAGGTTCATTAGCCACCTATATGTCATCTCATTCACTATTTCCTGCACCCATGCCCTTCACAGCCTTTGGTTATACCTATCCATCATAGCCATGGTACACATGGCTGTCACTTACTTTCAGCCCTGCACATACATGCTACCCATCATCTACAATCAGTTTCAGCTCCAGCATTTTGCCCTACTGCAGCCCCTGTTGCTGCTATACCCACCTTTACTTGCCATATGATACATAGATCATTTGATTCCTTGAAATTTCCAATCAGGTTTTAAGCTTTTGCTGAGAACACATTGAAATACTAGCTTAAAACCAGGTTTGGAAGCACTATGAGATGTGTTTTTATTGACTAAATCTTGTTTTAATATGTATTACATCCTCTACATATTCATTGTATGTTGTACATCCACTTCCGGTCCTGTGGCAGGTAAATAGTTAGAAAGTGAGGTTAGGAAAAACAAAATTGCATGTGAATTCAATTTTGTATAATATGGTTGTAATGCCAAGAGAACATCAATGACCTCCGGCTATATTGCACCAACACTCTCCTTCAGCCTAGCCGCAGCCCATCATCCATCATCCATCTCCACTTCAGCCCAGCCGTCGCCCTTTTCTTTCAGCCCACCAGCAGAAGATCCAGCAAGGCCTCCTTTCCAACTCTTTTCAACCCAACAGCAGAAAATCGATCCTTATCCGCTGCCTACAGATCACTTGGTGCAGGGGATCTACAAGAATGTTTGTATCGTCAAGTCTTGGCTCAATTTACATCTATAAACTTGGTGGTGGTGGAAATTTAAAATAATATCACCAACATTTATATGATTTCTGCAAATGTGGTCCGAGAAACTTCTCCTTTTTCTATGTGGGAAGGTTTGGGTTCTGTAGCTTGAAAGAAAATATTTTCTGCTGCTGCCAATCTGCCATGGTTTGGATGTGATATTGTTTTTTTTTAGACTTATTTTTGGTCAGCTAGTCTAATCTTTCTTGCTGAACAACTCTTTTGGCTAAGGGTTCTGGATTTTGATATGTTACCAATAGAGAGCAGTGATCAAGCTTTTGATGATGGTAGCTAGTATTGTGGTGCCATTAATGATGTTGATGAGTTCGAAGATCTTTTGGAAAGCTGTCCTCCAAACCAATCATTCATGCCTCGAAGTTGATCTGATTTCTTGTTGAGAACTACGGATGCAAAACAAGAATGTCATTGATTTCTGTGTTCAGTTTTCTGATTGCAAGAATTATTGTCATTCACCTGTTGCTTCATCCACTGCAGCACATTTCATGCACATATCCATTTTCTGTTGTGGGTGTGCAGTCTTGATAATCGGCTATGTTCATGAACGGATATATCCATATCCGTTCATGATCTGTATGCCATCTTTTACAGGCTTCGTTATTGATATAAAGGGAAGCTCCATACCCATTTTTATTGGAAATTATCTTGTAATTTGAGAAATACAGCTGCGCAAAATCCCCTACAGAAACTGTATATACCTGTATTTTCTGATTTTACCCATTATATGGAATTTCCATTAAATATGTATATTTTCTCATTATATATATATATATCTATGTATATGTATATCTATTATATATCTACCTATATGGATACGTATATATGTATATATATATGTATATATATATACATATATATATATATATACTTATATATATGTATATATATCCCTTCATGTGCATTTGTTATCACATATTTTTTTTCTTTTCCTTTTCTTTTTGTAAATGCATCTTCATTATCATTTATCATAAATTCAAGTATTTCTATATTTACCTGTATATCTTTGTTGTATATAGTATATATACCCATTTCCTTGGTTATCTGGTACTAACTCTCATTTTGCAGGAAAATATAGAAGATGTTGATTCCTTGGCTCCATTTCATTTTTTTTTACTTTATGTTAGCAATGTAATAATCCAATGTAAACCTTGGAATAAGATTTACTTTTACTGCTTAGATTAGGCCGCATCTCATATAGTTTGATTTCAATAATATCCTGATTCTATGATGCATATATCTCAATTTTTCAAATTCACCGTGGATGAACACGAATGGCACGTGCACCAACTCTTAGAGAGTTGATGAACTCGGTGGAGTCCATATTTACGGCCCTAGTCGGAATATGGGCGAGACCCAGATCCATCATCTTTCTACCAGTCACATTGAGCCTACACTCTTAGGCTATCTTAAAAATGCACCTCATATTTCCAATGTTTTCAAAATATTGTGAATTAACTCAAATAAACCCTGAATATATTCATGGCCACAGTCAGAATATGCGAAGGATTTACTTTGACTTAATCCACATTTTTCCAACCAATTTTTCAGAAATCTTTTCAAAGTGCATTCATTCATTCAAATCATCTGCATCATCTGTTTTTCTCATGATTTTCTCAAGAGATTTTCATTTCATGGAATCAATTTCTCAAGAAACTATGATGATATTCGGAGTTGGATTTTCCAAATCAAAGTTTTCCTATGATTTTCCTTGAAAATGTTATTTTCTTAAGATTCTTTTCAAAAGGAATTTCTCATATTTCTCAAGAATCAAAGTTGATTTTCAGACATTTCAAAGACAAGATTCTCAGGATTTCAATTTCCTAAATTCTAAATTTCCTTCTCCAATGAATTTTTCCTATAAATTTTCTATCCTTTTCTTAAGAAAATTCTCAAAGTATGAGTTTTCCCAACAAGTGCTTTCCTTTTCAAATGTTCATCTTTTCTCAAGAATTCCTTCAGTTTTCCTGAGATTCTCATTTCTTCATGGTTTTCCAAGTCTTTCTAAACTTTCTTAAAATTTTCCTGAGATTCTTGTTTCCTCATGGTTTTCCAAGTCCTTATAAACTTTCTCAAGATTCTCACTTTTTTCTAAGTCTTTATAAACTTTCCTGAGATTTTCAAACCTTCTTCGTCTGAGTTTTCCTGGGCGATTGATTTCCATCTTTTCCTGAGACATGCTTTTTCAACTCCAAATATTTTCTAAGCATACATCATAGTTTTCCAACTTATATTTTACCAAATCTCATAGCATATGCCTGAATTCTCTGTGCATTTAGGATAGAACACGATTTCGATAATTTCACTAAGTCAAGCACAATTTTGATCCTTGGTTTGATTACCCCTATTAAAGGCGGCAGGAACGGTCGAACCTCGTACAGACAGGTCGAGCCCCATCCCATGGATTTTCCCGCAATTTTCAAAACGGAGGCGAGTATTTCAAAACAATTTCCAAAATCCGGTCAAGTTTGAATCGCGAAAGCATTTCCGTCTCTCTTCCGCAAGAAAGGGAAGACGGGAAAAATTTTGCGACGATAACATTGAGGAAATTAATGAGTCTTTCTTTCTCTTCCGAACTCAAGTTGCTGCCAATCTTGAGAATTTTAGGATCATCTTCTGATCCGATATTGATATCCTCAGTCGGATCTTGAACTAAGGATGATGGCTCATCTTGTTTCTGAATTGCTGCAAATTATGGTAGTTCTTGAAGAGCTGAATCAAACTCTACGGGTTCTTCTGACTGCTTTGTATTCTGACTGTTTTCTGCTTTTATTTTAATCTAACGAATCACTGCTGGCTTCGAAAAGGCATTTGGATTAAGAACAAGCTTCTTGATAGATCGAGAAGACATTTTGAAAATTGGAGAATAAATTGATTCAGGGAAATTGCCCATCATAAAACAAATTGTTTTTATTGAGAAAATAATTGGAGAGATAAAAGAGCAAAATAATGGTAATTTTGCAAAGATTTGATAATAAGAAGTATAGAGACAAAAGGCATCCAGACAGATAAAGGAAATTTGCAACTTTATTGAAAGATTGAATTGATCAAATGACAATGATGAAAATGAAATGGGATATCATCCCAACAAAAGGAATAGAAATGAAAAGACAAGCAGATTCTTTTAATGTGTCCCCTTGATGAAAACAATGCCCTTCTGAGATCTTCTGCCATTAAAGCCCAATCTGGCTCCTTTAGGGTGGTACTGAGGAATCACAGGTTCGAGACGACCATCTCCATTTTTGCCTAGGCATTGAAAGGGATGATATCCATGCTTTATTAATAGCTCAAATCCCCTTTTGGCCTTCATAAATTGGGAGAATAGAGGATGATCCTTGAGTGTGATGTAGTCAATTCGTTCCCCAATTTTGAAAAACTGTGGGCCTCCCCATCGAGTCGTAGCCACTGTATGCTCGGGTTGTTCTGTCATCTGTAGTATTCCTGAATCTTTTTCGATGTTGACCTCATCAATGCCTCTAATGCTAGGGATATCAGTAGTAAAAGTGGGTCTAGGAACCATAGGCTGTGCTAGCCTTTGCTCTGGATCCTCGCCCAAGACTGTTGTGATCATTCCGCCTTTTGACCACTTGACACACTGGTGAAAAGTAGATGGCACAGCATTTGTGTTGTGAATCCACGGTCTCTCGAGAAGCAGATTATAGGTAGGCGTCACATTGACCACATGAAAGAGAACTGAATGGACTGAGTAATCAATGAAAATCTCTAGGAAGATTTTTCCTTTCGTTGTTTGGCCATGATTATCGAACCCGTAGATGGTGATCGGGTCTGGGATGTATTCTTCTTCTTTGATGCCCAAAGCTTTGGCTATCATTTCCGGGCATATATTGAGGCTGCTGCCTCCATCTATCAGCACATGAGGAACTGTCATCCCTCTAATTCGAATCACAACATACAAAGCATTATTGTGAAATACATGAGGCTTTGGGAGATCCTCGCCTGAAAAAGTAATTGGAGCATTCGTCATGGCCTGATTGACTATCTGGGCCATGTCCTCAGGAGTTGTGCTTGATTTTACTTTGATTTTCTGCAATAGATCATCCAATACTTGCCGATGCTTGGCGGAAGCTTAGGCTAAATCCAAAATTGAGACATTGGATAATGTTGTAATTGGTTTTGCAGTCGATGTCTCGTTTTCCTCTGGGGTGGGCTTAATAAAATGTTTGGGGAACCACGACATTTTTTTAGCTACCTCGGGAGATACCCCAGCGGGCTTGACAGATATTTTTATTTTTCCAAAGGCTGAGATAAGATCCATCTTCTGAGCTTTGGACTGAGCCTGCTGCAGTACAAGGACCTGATGCTGAGCTTGCATATCCTTTTTAGAGCATGGCCTAATATGCTCCTGTGGTTGAAAAGGTTGTTCAGAAATAACTGTCACAGAATGATGGGGAAATGGTTTCTTCAAAATATCCATATTTTCATCTTCGGCACCCTCTACCAGAAGATTCTTGTCAATGAGATCCTGAACAATATTTTTGAGAGCGAAGCAGTTCTCGGTATTATGCCCCACTGTTCTGTGAAATTTGCAAAATTGATCCTTGAATTTTCCCATGGGCATAGGGGGATCGACTAGTCTAGGCAATTTGACCATTTCTTTGGTCAACATGTACTCGAGCACAGTCTCGAGTCATTGATCCAGTGGAGTGAACTTCCTATCATAGCTCCATCCTTCATGTTTTACTTTCTCTTGGGGTTTCGGTCCCTGTTCTAACTGAAGTGGCTTGTTGAATTGCGGGATCGACTTCCCTATCTGATTATTCTTGTTTGAATTTCCGGCCCCATAACAAAAATCTCCGTTCTGCCCCTTGCGATGGTTCCATTTATCATTTCTGGCAGAGTGGGTGAAATGAGTCTTCTTCTTTGACTCATTTTGATTGTTGTTCTTAGTGAAAGTGAAGCCTTCATAGAAACCGTTTTCCATACTTAACTCGAGCCATTCGACTCGCTATATTAAATCAATAAATGTTCTGGATGGTACGATGAAGATGAGGCCTTTCAGAGGCTGCGAGAAATTACTTAGAATTAAGGACAAAGCATGCCCCTCTGATATGGGGTCTCTCATCTTATTGTAAGTTGACCTCCAGCGATGAATGAAATCTCTAGCTTTTTCATTTTCTCTCTGCTTGAGGCCGCAGAGATGACTGAGGGTGGGAAGTGCCTCGGCATTAAAGAGGAATCGCTCAATGAATATGTTTACCAGCTTGTCAAATTTTTTCAGTTCAATTGGGTTAACATGCTCCGAGTACCATTTAGTTGTTGTTCCCTCCAGACTGCGAGGGAAACAAAGAAAAAGCGCTTGATTGTCTCGCTTGAATCTGGAGCATTCAGCGAAGAACATGGCGAGGTGTGCCTTGGGATCACCAAAACCATCGAATTTGATGAACTTCTTAGGGAGATTATTCAGATTGTCGTCTACCTCCAAACCGTTATAGAAGTCTTCGCTGGTGAAGACCTTCTTTCCCTTATCGTGGGCCTTCATATCTCAAACTATTCTGACCACATCTTTGAATTGTGGCTGGTTAGAGTCACTGCTAGACTGATCTTTGAATTTATGGGCTGACCCCAGCCCGTGTGTAGTTTTGCAGAATGTCTGATGAGTCTCAAACTCTTCATCTGAATCTTTTGTTGATTCTTCTTCATCGGTCGAATCAGCATACTGAATGGACTTCTTGGCTGCCTTTGAGACCTCCTTCATTGCCCGACCTTTTGCCTTTTGCTTAACTTGGATCTGCTCTGCGCTGGCTTCAGCTTGCTATGCTAGCATTTTAGTCATCATTTTCTTGAACATGGCATACATTTGAGGATCAATGTCGTCCTCAACATGCTGCCCTTGATTTCTGCCGAAATGAGGGGAGCCCATCTCTTCTTCTGAAGCTGTTGAGTGTGCCATGCCTTCGACTGGTGCAGTTTTCTTCCCTGACCTTGTTTGAACCATTGAATATCATGAAAGCTCTCTGGAGGTTTCTAACGCTCTCTGCAGGGCAGAATTGATGGTTACGCTTTTGAAAGAAATTTTGATTGGAGGAAAATATTTACTGAGAATTTTGGTAGACAATTGAAAGAGTATCCCATTACTAGGGATTGAGTCGTCGATGAGATTACGACAATTGCGTTGTCATTACTTTGCAAAAATAAACAACTGAAAAATATGCCTTGTTACCTAGGCGAGGTCGTCAAACCAAGATAAGATGAAAATTTAAAGGAATTTTTATTGAAGAAAGGAAAAACATGATTTTATTAATAATAAACTTGACAAAGGGCAGGGGGTCGAACGATTTTCCACCACTCCTGATAATCAGAGGTCACTCGAGGACCAGGAAAAATAGTGAGAGTAACAAAAGAATCCCAGCCATGTCTGGCAGAATGATATGCTCCAGACCACTGATCTGATATGAGATCGAATTCTGGCAAGATCCTTGATAGTGGGCGAATTTTTATGCGCTTCTGTCTCTGAGAGAACTGCCTGACACACCGCTCTGGATGGTAGTATGCGCAGAAGAATGGGCCAAGTAGCCTAAATCGCTTGTTGTATGCATAAGTATATCTGGGAGGCTATTCCTGACGATCAAAGTAATCCCACACGACATCTTCCTCCTGAAGGTTATCGATCAAGAACCGGTATCGTGCAACTGGAAGGAGCTTTTCACCATTGTATCTGAATGAACTGGCTCGGTCTGGCACATGCCGGAGGAACCAATATTGCAATGCATAGGTGCACCCTTCGACTAGAATTGATCCTCCGAGTGTGAAACGGGTTAACCCTCGGTACAGAAAAGCAAGTGCGGCCATGGGTATAGAGAGGCGGCTGGTCTGTCGACTTCCTCACCTTCGCAGAAGTTGAACTATCCTGATGTAAACACCCCAAATTTTCACTCACCTCCCCAACATTTCCACCAAGCATCAACATCCAGCCTCTGAAATCGCTGGAGGGCAAAATGGTCATTTTCTGAGCCCGGACCTTGCAAAAGTCTAAATTTCATCTGCAACTCTCAAAATTTCTCTATTTTGTCTCAGATAGTCAAAATCTTACTCCTGACAGGAGACAGACATCTCCAAGTCTTGATTCAAGATTGCATTACATAAGACATGACATTGCATATCATTGCATGAGCGTTTCAAATCACTGCACTGCACAGCATGTCATTTCGAGGTCCAGAACTCTTGATTTCAAAATTTTCAATCCAGATTCGAATTTTAACTATTTTCAAAATTGATTTCAAAACCCTGGGTCTTCAAAATTATCAATTCTTCCCATTTTACCCCTAGGGCTCTAAATTTCAAAATATTTTCTCAGGAAAACGATCTGGATAGTTTTCAATATGGATTTGAGTCACTTCACCTCAGATTTTGCCCTTTTTGACAATTTCAAATATCTTTCTTTTACAAAATCGCCCTACAAGGGTCAACTCTTTCCAAAATTCCTGTTTTTCCCATTAGTCCAAATTTTTATGAAAATTCCAAAAAGAAGTTGTTGTTTTATCCTTATTTCAATAAAGAAGCAATGTGGAACCCACACTGAGGTGGTGTCACACAAGCTTTCCTTTTGAAAATTTGAATTTTGAAAAACCCAAAAATATAGGAGCCTTGTCCCCTGGATTGGCGCCACTTGTCATTTCTCTCTCCTCCCATTTCCATGCCAAGTGTCAGTGTGGGGCTACCTTCAGAAGCCGCCACATGTCATCCCCTTTATCTGCCATGTGTCACCCTATCCATCCTGCGCCATGTGTCATTTCAAAGACTACCAGAAGATGCCAAGTGTCATAGGTTGTCCTGTCTAGAAAAAGTGGAGTTTGTCTCCTCTGAGGTGGCGCCACTTGAAGTGTGTCTCCTGCAGGGGACACATGTCAACCCCTCCTTCCTTCTGGAAAAGTAGCCTGACACATGTCTCTTCCTACTTTTCTCAGAAAAGTAGGAGACATGTGTCACTTCTGAACTCCTACAAAAAAAGGTAGGCTTGTCTCCTCTGAGGTGGCGCCATCTGGAGTGTCTCCTGCAGAGGACACATGGCAAGTCCTCATTTCCTCAGAAAAGGCAAGTGCCATGTGTCATTTCCTGCTTTCTTCAGAAAAGCTAGAATTCAAATATTCAAAAACCCCCATAGGTGGCGAAAATCAAGAACTCCTACCTTTTTCATCCTGTCTGAGATGGCGCCACATGGCTTGGCCCACCTTCTCTCCCCTCTGCCACGTGTCATTCTCTGCTTCTTTCAGAAAAAGTAGAGGACACATGTCTTCTCCCTACCTCTTTCAGAAAAGTAGGAGACACATGTCATTCCTGGCCTTCTTCAGAAAAAGCAAACCATTTAAAATTCAAACAAGGCGTTAGGTGGCGAAAATCCGGAGCTCTGATTTTCCAGATGGCCTATGAGTGCGCCACATGTCTCTTCCCTCCTACTCATCCCTCCGCCACGTGTCATCTTCTGCTTCTCTCAGAAAAAGAAGGTGACACATGTCTCTTTCTCACTCCTTCAGAAAAAGTAGAGGACACATGTCCTCTCCCTATTTTTTTCAGAAAAGTAGGAGACACATGTCACTGCCCTCTTTTTCCTCCCTCTTGCCACATGGCATTGTAGGAGCCACCCTGAGGTGGCGCCACATGTCCATCCTCCATTCCTCCAGAGCCAACCTCCATTTGAATTTCAAACTTCCCCCTGAGGTGGCGCCATTTGAGAAAGCCTCTCCAGACAGCTGACACTTGTCCTCCACATGTCCAGATCTCCTTTCACCAGAAAAAGCAAAATTCAAATTCCTCTGAGGTGGCGCCTTCTGAGCCCACTGCTCTGTCCTTCTGACATGTGTCAAACACCTTTTGAGGTGGCACCATTCCAGGACTCCACTTGGCTCCATTTTTTATTTTTATTTTATTTTGAATAAAGGTAGCCCACCATGAGGTGGCGCCACCTGAAGACTCCCTACAAAAAGTGAATTTGAAATTCAAACTCCAAGAGAGCACCCTCTGAGGTGGCGTCTTCTGGGAGTTCCCTGCAGAGAGAATCAAGCAAACTTTTGAAAAATTCCAAATTCCCCCTGCTGAGATGTCTCAACCACAAAAATTTCCATTTGTATTTTCTCAAAAAAATCAAAATAGCCTTTTGAGGTGGCGCCATCTGAGGGCTCCCTGCAAAAGGCAAATTCGAATTTCAAAACCCCCAGATGGCACCCCCTGAGATGGCGCCACATGGAGGGCTCAGATCCAGCCTGTTTGAATTTCAAAATTTTTCAGAAAAGTTATAAAAACAAGGGTTCACGCCCAGCCTAGGGGAGATCATTTTTTAGCTCTTGTGAACTTGGAAAATCCAACCTAGCCTTCCTAACATCTGATTTTGAACCTTGGAAATCGTGCCCCCTTTGGCACATTGAAGAAGGTGGAGTAGAGCTCGTGCTGTGGCCAGTCCAATTCCAACGGAGCTCGATTTTGGTGGACCATCCGAAGCCCGGAGTGAAGAACGAAGGAAGCTCGTGGTAGCTGCCCCTTTCAAGAGCACCTACGCTGCGTAACGAAACAAGGTGCACTTCTTTTCCCATTGATTGGATTTCATAATTCGATTCGGGAGTCGTTTGAAGAAAGAGCTCATCCGAGAGATGGATTGAGCTATTCTCATAAAACGACATACATAAAAATATTCAATTATGCTTCCTTGATGATTTTTATCATTCATGCATTTATCTAGATTTAATTTGCATTTTATTTCATTCATTTAGCATATTTCATGAATTAATTAGGATTAATTTAGCCTTTTTTTCAATTCTGCTTATTTTCAGTAAGTCTCTGTTTTTGTCAGTCAGTCCACACGTCATTTCATGCATTTATTTTTTATTAAAAATCCCAAAAAAATCACGGAATGCGCCCTTAGGTGTCCCTGAAATTTTTCCAAAAATTCGGAGCCATTTGAATTTGTTTACTGCGGTAAATATCCAAAATGGTAAGTCTGGTTTTGTAACCCGGGATACGTTTTGAAAATCATTTTCCGAATTGTAAAATCGAGATATCCCTCATGGGAGATCCGATTTCCGATCCAAAAAATGTTTTGAACTCGGGAAAATGTCTAGTTTTTAATATGATTTTATCAGATTTTTATGATTTTTGTTAATGTCTGACAAAAATCCGAGATGTCGGTACACGTGTCAGAGCCTAATTTGGGCCTCTGAGATCTTGGATCGACTTAGGGCTATGGTTTCTCTTTGTGTGTTGCTCCAAATCCGAAACTGTAAAAAGTGAAAGTGGTGTCCGAGATGTCCTCTGTTTGAATCTGAAAGCCTGTAATTTTTAGAACAGTGTTGACCCCTGCTTTGGATTTTTTTTGTCAGCCCCTTGTTTTGCTACATTTGTCTGTTCTGTTAGTTTAGGCAGAAATAGTTATATTTTTATTTGTGTTTCCGTTGATCAAATGCCAAAGTCATAAACATGAAAGTTGTTCACGTAGGTGTCGTGCATAACTCTGATTAAGTTCATAAATTTCCATGTCCGTTTTGTATTTTTTTAGCATTTTACATCAGATTAGTGTGATTTTTACCTCTGTCTGAACTAAATCCCTGTTATTGAACTCACCATGGCTCAAATCCCGAGGCTGTAAAAACCAAAAATGTTCCATTTCGGGTCTTTTAGCAGTCTGCAAAATATCAGAAGTTTCCATGGTGTAAATCTTGCATTATCATATTAGGCATTGCATTTGGTTCGGATCCATAGGCAAAATCCATCATTTTAGGACTTTCTTTGAATTTTGGCATTTAAATCGTATCATTTCATGATTTTTAGCATTCTAGGCTGTTTATCAGAGTGTTTAGATGCTTCATACCGAATTTGGTGCAATTTGGAATCCATTTGGGGTTCGGATCATCCATAATACCAAAACAGGGTCCCGCAGGACCTAGATCCAAGCGAAAAACAAGCGAAAATCGCTATTTTTGATAAATTGCAAAACACCAAATTCTGATTTTACAGTCCTTATGTGTTTAGAAGCATGTCATATTGCATTTCATCATCATTTGAGTCAATTTGAATGTTGAAATCTCAATTTTACCAAGTTTTCCTTCAAAAAACCCTGATTTTAAAGGTATAACTTTATAATTAGGGGTATTTTGGTCATTTTAACCTCAATTCCGAATTTCAAACTGTTTTCTACTGAATTTCTTGCATTTACATCATTTCAAATATCAAGGAAGCATGAGAATAGGGTTTATATCCAATTAAATCCAATAATTTCATAATATTATTGGAAAATCTTGGAAAAACCCACATATTTGAGCTAACCCAATTTCAAGCTTGGCAGGGACATTCCAAAGAAGGAGCTGAAGTCTGCAAATTTTTTTTTTTTATTTCCTTTATTTAGTGATGTAATAATGTAAATTTTGGAATAAGAGATTTAATTTCCTGCTTAGACTAGGATGCATATCATATAGTTTGATTTTATGCAATATCCTGATTATATGATTCATGCATTTTATTTCAAAAGCACTATGGATGTTCACGAATGGCACGTGCACCAACTCTTAGGGAGTTGATGGACTCGGTGGGATCCATATTTACGGCCCTAGTCGGAATATGGACGAGACCCAGATCCATCATCTTTCTACTAGTCACATTGAGCCTACACTCTTAGGCTATCTTAAAATGCACATCATATTTCCAAAGTTTTCAAAATCATGTGCATCAAATCAACTAAATTCTGAACATATTCATGGCCACAGTCAGGATATGTGAAGGATTTATCTTGACTTAATGCACATTTTTCCAACAAATCTCTTAGAAAA
Source organism: Nuphar pumila (assembly GCF_984573655.1). Lineage (NCBI taxonomy): Eukaryota > Viridiplantae > Streptophyta > Magnoliopsida > Nymphaeales > Nymphaeaceae > Nuphar > Nuphar pumila. Next base: position 47,926,440 of record NC_143265.1, on the reverse strand, counting down.
TCTTTTCAAAGTGCATTCATTCACTCATGACATTTACATCATGAAATCATTGATTTTCTCAAGATTTTCTCAAGAAAACTTCATTCTCAAGAAAACTTCATTCTCAAGAAATCGATTTCTCAAGAAAGTCTAAGGATTTTTCAAAATCGGTTTTCTAAAGACAAGTTTTTCCACAGTTTTCCCAGGAAAATGATATTTTCTTAAGATATTCAAAAGAGTTTTCCAATCTTTCTTCAAGATCCAAAATCGATTTCCAAGTATTTCAAAAGGTAAAATTCCCAGGATTTCGATTCCCCAAGTTTTGAATTTCCTTCTCCAATGAGTTTTCCTATGAATTTTCCATCATTTTCCTAAGAAAACTCTCAAAGTCCAAGTTTTCTTAAGAAGAGTTTCCCTTTTCAAATGCTCTCCTTTTCTCAAGAATCACTTCCATTTTCCCAGGATTTTCAACCATTCATAATTTTCCCAAGTCTTTATGAACTTTCCTGAGATTTCAAATCTTTTCCATCTGAGTTTCCTGAGAAATTAACTTTCATCCTTTTCCTGAGAGAATCTTTTCAACTCCAAATATTTTCCAAGCATACATCATGTTTTCCAACTGGCATTTTCCAAAATCTCATAGCACATGCCTGAATTCTCTGTGCATTTAGGGTAGAACATAACTTCCATAATTTAACCAAGTCAAGCATAGTTTTGGTCCTTGGTTCGATTACCCCTGTTAAAGGCGGCAGGAACGGTCGAACCTCGTACCGATAGGTCGAGCCCCATCCCATGGATTTTCCCGCAATTTTCAAAAACGAAGGCGAGTATTTCAAAACAATTTCCAAAATCCGGTCAAAGTTTGAGCGCGAAAGCATTTCTCTCTTTTTCTCTTCCGCAAGGAAGGGGAGACGGGGGAAAAATTTCGCGACGACAACAGGTTTGGCGACCGAGATGGGACCTGTCCTTGTCTGACTTAAATTATGCTTGACTTAGTTCAATTATCGAAATTATGTTCACAAAATGTCAGCTCTTTTACTTTCAATATCATGTGAGCCTAGGAGCCTAGATTCTGACCTAGCTGACATTGACTGCATATAGACTAGGCATGGTTTGGTAGGACCAGATTGAGGAGAAATTTTCATGCTCACATAGACTTAGGTCTAAATACAACTCTCCTCAATTTAGGATCTGAATGCAAACAATGTATGCTTCTTCAAAGATTTTCAAAAGTCTATCTCTCTAGGACTTTGAGCCATCTATTTCTTGCATGTGATCATTTTTCAAAACCTCCCTTACCTATATTGTCCCGGTCTTCACGTTGCTGGGCTCTCTTCCAGAACCATAGTTCGGGACAGAGCCTCACAACTGGGCCAACTATTTGGGTTAACACCCCCCTACCACGTACCGCGGGCCACAGTCCGAAGTATATCGGTAGGCGCTCAAGGATGTTGGAAAACCTTACCTTAGAACCGGAGTTGAAATTCTATGCCACGTACCTCGGATTTCGGTTCGGATATATCGGCATAACTGGATTGGACAAAGATGATCTGAACTTAGAGTTAGGATTAAGGTCCTACAGCTATTTTCAAATTGATGCATCTAGAGTCAGCCTTTTAGGGAGTGCTGAATGTGCATAAATGTTTGTGCAGGATGTGATTGTATGTATGATTTTCTCAATTCTTTATATTTCCCAATGTTTTTCAACTCATTAGGTCTTTTCCAAATATCCTTATTTTCCACAAGATGTTTTTCTCAAACCCTGGATGATTTTCTCAAATATCCCATTTCTTCAAAACTCCAGGAGATTTTACATTCTATCCTTCTACTGGATCTCGAATTTCTAGCTGCATTTTTATCCTGCCTGCAAAATTTTTTCAAAATTTCTCATATTTTCCTAAGTCTCATTCTGAGTCTTTCTCTGTTTTCAGTTCGATGGCATCCAGTCAAGTCGATCCTATCTTTCCTGAAGGTCACATCTCCTTCGAGGTGCGACAAGGTCATCCTGAACATCGAGCTCTTATCACCGGAACTTTCATTCCCCGGTGGTATTATTCCTGGTTAAAGAGCTTTTCCCGAATGTTCCCGGACCATTTGAGCGCGTGCGGATTAGAGCTGGCATCAGCAGTCGGAAAGCAGACCATCAATGGCAACCTGATCCATGCAATGGCAGAGCGATGGAATCCTCGAACATGTACCTTCTGGTTCCCATGGGGAGAAATGACTGTTTTAATGGATGAATTTTCAGAAATCATGGGGTTGCCAGAACCGGCTGGTCGACCAAGCGACCCATTAGAGCATCAATTCCTTATCAATGTCAAGGGTTTGGACCCCCGAGACTCCTTAGCCCGTATGACAGGCCGCCGATCTTGGCCCCTGATCCAGTTAGAAGGAGATGAATATGTTGACCTACTTGAGTTGTACCGCCAGTACGGGACCTTCGTCGAAGTCAGCTCGCTTTCAAGAACAGCTAAAGAAAAGATTCAGAATGCAATGGTTCTATGCACTGTAGGACTGTCCCTTTTCCCAGATGGACAGAACTACATGGACGTCAGGATAATCCAGCTTATGAGAAGATGGGGAAGTCGGCAAACCAATCGCCTCTCCATAGCCATGGCAGCGCTCGCCTTCCTTTATCGAGGTCTGACTCGATTCTCACTCGGAGAGTCCATTTTAGTTGAAGGATGCATCTACGCACTTCAGTCCTGGTTTTTCCAGCACGTTCCAGCCCGAGCAAGCTCTTTCAGATACAATGGTCAAGAACTCCTCCCAGTGGCGCAGTACCGGTCTATGATCAACAACATTCAAGAGGATGACGTTGTTTGGGACTATTTTGATCGACAAATATCTCCTCCCAGATATACCTACGCTTATGGTAAGCGGTTCAAGTTGCTAGGACCATTCTTCTGCACTTACTACCAACCAGAGAGATGTGTTCGGCAGTTCTCTCAGAGGCAGCAATATGTCGAAGCCCGACTGTTATCAGGTGCTATGGCAGAGTTCGATCTCACTTTCGCACAATGGTCCGGGGCATATCATTCTGCCCGCTACGGATGGGATTCCTTTGTCTCTCTTAAAATCTTTCCAGGTCCTAGAGTGTCTGCCGACTATCATGAATGGTGGCAAATCGTCTGTCCTCCACCTCTTTGTCAAGATCAATAAAATCTTATTCTTCTCATTTTAATAAAATTCTATTTCCTTCCATTATGGTTTGACGACCTCGCCTAGGTAACAAGGCACATTTTCGTTGTTTATTTCTTTTGCAGAAGGAATGACAACACAATTGTCGTGATTCCCACGACGACTCAGTCCCTAGTAATGGGACATCTTTTCCAAATTGTCTACCATATTTTCAGCAAATATTTCCTCCAAAATCTAATTCCCTCAAAATCTAATCAGGTCTTTTGCCCTGCAGAAAGCATCCATATCATTTGATGGTTGAGACAAGATCAGGCAAAAGAACTACAGCATCCCAGTACTCGTCAGCCTCGGAAGAAGAGATGAGTTCCCCTCGATCTGAGAAGAGTCGAGAGCAGCAGCAAGAAGACGATGGCATAGACCCTCAAATGTATGCCATGTTCAGAAAAATGATGAACAAAATGATGAATGAGCAGCCCGGGACCAGCTCAGAAAGAAATCCATTCAGAGAAAGGTTCCATGGTCGCAGGGGTAAGAAGGCTCCCAAGAAGCAAATCCAGCCAGAAGAGATTTCAGATGAATCAGATTCCACTGAAGATACAGATGAAGAATATGAGGTGCCTCCGGCATTTCAGAAGCATGGCCAAAGTAAGAGCCGCAGGTCAAAAAGCAGAGATAAAGAAGAGCCTTTGCAAGTGCAGTTTAAGGAAATGGCCCGAGTTGTCAAGGATCTGCAAGCCCGCGACAAGGGCAAGAAAGTCTTCACCAGCGAGGACTTTTATGACGGCTTAGAAGGAGATGACGATCTAGATAATCTCCCCCGTAAATTCAACAAGTTCGATGGTTCCGGCGACCCAAAAGCTCATCTCGCCACCTTCTTCGCAGAATGCTCGAGGTTCAGAAAGGATAACCGAGCATTGTTTCTATGCTTCCCCCGCAGCTTGGAAGGAGTTGCAACCAAGTGGTATGCCGAGCATATCAACCCCATCGAGCTCAAGGAGTTCGACAAAGTTGTAAATCTATTCATTGAACGCTTCTTGTTCAACACAGAAGCGCTACCTACATTAAGTCATCTCTGCAATTTGAGACAGAACGAGAATGAAAAAGCACGGGACTTCATTCACGGGTGGAGATCAGCCTGTAATAAGATGAGAGATCCTATCTCGGAAAGGCATGCATTGTCCTTAATCCTCAACAATTTCTCGCAGCCGTTAAGAGGATTAATCTCCACAGCGCCGTCCAGGACCTTCATTGAGCTGACTGAACGAGCCGAATGGCTCGAGCTGAGTGTGGAAAATGGAGTCTATGAAGGCTTCACCTTTTCCAAGAACAACTCCCATGGTGAGCAGAAGAAGAAAGCTCACTTTACTTATTCTGCCAACAACAGCAACAAAGGCCAAAAACGATACAAAGGGCAGAAGAAAGATTACTGCTACAGCTCAGGCAGTTCGAACATCAAGGATCAGAAAGCAAAGCCTGCTCCTCAGTACAGCAAGCCTCCTCAGCAGGATCAAGGGCCGAAGCTGCGCGAGAAAACCAAACATGAAGGATGGAGCTATGACAGAAAGTTTACTCCCCTTGACCAATCGCTCGAGGACGTGCTCGAGTACATGCTATCAAAAGAGATGGTCAAATTGCCCAGATTGGCCGATCCTCCTGTGCCCATGGGGAAATGGAAAGATCAGTTCTGCAAGTTCCACAGGACAGTGGGACACAATACCGAGAACTGCTTTGTTCTCAAAAACATCGTGCAAGATCTCATTGAAAAGAATCTATTGGTAGAAGGAGAATGGTTGATATTTTGGAATGCTCTTTTTAAAACAGTTATTTTCAATAAAACTTTGGAAAATCGTCAACCAAAAATATAAAAACCGACTTTCCACAAAGTGGTAAGTACGGGTCGATCCTCAGGGAACAGGAATTAATCACTATAATTCTAGAAAATTTAATTTATTAATATCAAATGACAATCTACAATTATAAAGTGAATACAACTACAATTAAGCACTAAAAGAACAATAAACAAGCATTTAGTCTTCTGCTCCACGCCAAGGGTAATTCTGTCTTTTCGCCACTTAGAGAATCTTTTCACTTGTATACTAACCCTGGAAACTAAATATGCTTTTCAACCTAAAAAATGCAGAAAAATACAAAGTTAGTTGTCTATTTTAATGATGCAAACAACAATTAAAACTATGTCTAATTCTACGAAAATAATAAACAAATGCTATTTATCAAACAAAAATTAAATAACATACTAAATTAATTCTAAAATTAACCAAATTACTTCTACTAATGCTGTATGATGATTATGCAACTTCTAAAATACAGAAACTACTGAAAACAAGTCTAAAATGCCGAAACTAAGAAAATTACGAAACTGCCCCTAACTAGTGTAAACTAGCAATCTGACAGGTTATCGGAAAACCACTGTTTGATAGGGCAAACGAGGTCCGATTTTCCCGAAATTTGTTCTGTTCTGCAACTGACAAATTAAACAAAATGACAGTTTTTACAGAATTAAAAAACAGTATCTGGAACTCCAGATATAAGCGTTTCAAATCTGGGAAAAATCAGGATATCGCCAGTCCTGTAATTTAAAATCCAGAAAAAGCGGTTTTCACAAAACGCTTAAAAATCAGACCAAATCAACTCCGAATGAGCTGAAATTTGGTCTGCAGTTAAATAACACGTCAATACAGTGAATAGAAAAAATAAATTTGGAAAACACAGAGTTTTTGATCAGAAAATAATTCTGTTTCGACAGGGCAAAAATCTGGTTTTTATTTGAGTGCACTATTCACTTTATGAACCTATGGAAACACTATCAAATGCAATCTACACCTAATGCAATCTAAATGACACTGTATAACAGTGTATATGCAGATGATAATTAGGAAAATACTAAATGCACGACGCACAAAACCTACAAGCAATTTATGACTAGAACTAAGTTAACTCACAATGGAAATGCAACTATGCTAAATAATAAAATGCAATCTAACCACTAAGTTAACTAATATCTAACTATCATTCAAAACACAACAAAACACATTTCATACATACTGAATAAATACGCTATACGTACACACACTTCTATACTAAAACTAAATTAGATAAATAAACTAATTAATATAGAAATCAAAGGAAATAATAAAAAATGACTTACTTAACTAAAGAACGAAGGCTAAGGTTAGGATTCACTTGGTTGACTCGATCTAGGATCGGTTTCGACTTGAGTAGGTTCAGTTTGGGTTTGGATGCACTCGGATGGGATTAGGTAGGCTCGGTTAGACTAGGTTGAAAGAGATAGGTTCGAGCTAAGGTGGACTCACTAATTGGATTCGGTTTTGAGTTACCTTAGTCAACTAGGTTCGAATTGACTTAGGCTCAACTAAGTTGGACCCAGCTTAGGGTTTGACTAGGCTCGAATGGGCTAAGGTAAGCTCGGTTGACTCACTAGGTTTAGACTAAGTTTTGACCCGAGTTAGGTCTTTGACTAGGTTTGACCAAGATTGGGTTTTGGATGTAGGTTTAGCAAGACTAGGGTGAACTCGGTTTAAGTAGGCTTGAACTAAGTTTGACTCAACTAGGGTTGACTTAGATAAGTTAGGTAGACTAGGTTGACCTAACTTAGGTTAAGGTTGACTCCACTAAACTTGACTAAGGTTGGGCTTTGGTCTTAGACTTGACCTAAGTGCGGTTTAGGCTTTGACTTGGGCTAGGCTAGGTTTTGACTAGACTCAAAGGGGGTGTAGACTAGTTGTTGACTCGACCTAGGCTCGGTTTGACTAGGTTAGGTGTAGACTAAAGTAGTAACCTCCTAATTAAGCTACAATTAATCCAAAGTTCACGATTTTAATGGAGGAGGTTGGAAAAAGGAATGTAATAATTACCAATATTCAAACTTTGAAATGCTTTGGATTCTCAAAAATCGCCCCATTTAAAGAGGGAGTTACACTCCTTAATTGCCTTTAATACCTTTTTGGAAATCTGAAAAGACCAATCTAGAAATCCACGATTTTTGCTTTTCAAGATGGAATTAAAATGCTTTTAATGTTCTATGGAAATCGTGTAACCTAGATTGGAATTTTGGTTTAATTGCAAAACACTTTCCAAAGTTAAGGAGTAACTCCTTCTTTAATACACATTCAAAATTCAAATTTTCCTTAAATGCCTCACACGATTTTTGAAGAATATCCTTTTTCCAAAAGCTTTCCAATTTTCAATTACTTTAATTACCTCCCTTCTCCAAAAATCGCCAACTTCAATGGATGCTACTTTCTAAACTAATAGACTTAATTATACCTAGGGAACAAAAGAACTTAAATGGAAAATCGATTTCCTAGGAGTTAATGCTAACCTAATTCCAAAACTTACCTAAATGCAACCCTAAAAACGGCTAAAAAAAAAAAAGACCTAATACATTGAACCTAGACACCTTCCTAACTCAACTAATGACCATTAAGACTTGCTAAAAAAAATCGACCAAGAGCTCCAGGGGAGCTCTAATGGCTGCCGCCCCACCTTGGGGAAGAAGAAGAACCACACGAAAATAAAAAAAACTAAAATTATAAATTAACAAAAAGCAATAAAACTAAATAACCACTAATTTGATAAAACTAAATTAGAGAATAATACAAAGGACTCCTAATTACACCAAGGCTAACAAGAACAGCACTATGCTGGAATTAAAAACATGAAAAAAAAAAGAAAACTTGATTTTTATAATTTTCAACAATAGACTCAAAACACAAAAACGAAAAATTGATTAAAACAACTAATTAAATCAATCCTAAAACAATGAAATGACTAACACAACTATATACTACTGTTAACACCTAAAACACACAGCAACTACACAATTCACCAACATCAACACAAACATTTAACAAAAATACAAAGATCGGCTAGAATATCTCTAGCCGAAAATTTTTTTTCTTTTTCAAAAATACAATCAAAACAAGACAAGCAGCACCCACAATCAAAATGAATTAAAATAAACTTTTTGGAATAGGATTTTCAGCAAAACAACACAATACACATGCTGGACAAAACAAAAATATCAAAACAGAAAAATATTTTTGTAAAAATCAAGAATCGGCTAGAATAAGTCTAGCCGATTTTGGATTTTTTTTTTTTTTTAATTAAAACCAAATACAACCCACACAAAAACCGAATAAAGTAAATCAAAATGAACACTTTTTTTATTGGATTTTCTGTAAAACAATATCAAGAACACTTATGACAAACTTGAAGAATCGGCTAGATGAAGATCTAGCCGATTTTTATAAAAAAGATGAAAAATCAATAAAAACTCGATTCCAATGAATCAATCAAATAAATAAACCTAAGCTAACGTGCTGGCCTATGCACGAATGCTATTCTAAGGTTGAAATAAAAAGAAAAACAAGAAACATACAGAAAATAACAAAACAAAAACCACACACACAAATCGGTTTTATCTAGAAGAGAAGGAAGAAGAAGACCTACCTTTTGGAAGATCCGACGACCGGGGGGATGAAGAAGAGCGGACCGTGGCTGGAGGTAGACGTCTTCTACAGTTCAAGGATGCTGTACTTCACCAAAAATGGCACCTATTGCAGCTGCTACACGTTGGAGATCCACCGGTGATGGAATGTGAGCCGATTCGCGATCGGAGGGTGTAGAAAGCCGGATGGAGGTAGGGCCGGCTCACCTTGGTGGTGTGTTGCGCACTCCCGCCCAAGGTTAATGGTCTCCACCTCTGCTACACCTGCAAAAGTACAGAAAAATGGTGAAAAGACAGCAAGGAATAAGAAAGAAATGAAAAGAAACCAAAGAAAACTTGAAAATATGCTTGAAAATCAAGCATAGGTCGATCTTCAATGGCCAACACTTGGGGAAGATGGAGAGGAAGGAGCTGCTGCTGTAGAGTCACTGTAGGGGGCGTCCAAACACAGCCAAAGACGCCTAGGGTTCTTGAAAAAAACTATTTATAGTTTTGACATTTTTCAGAAAGAGTTAAAAAATAAAATATTGCTAGGCGCCACTTTCTGGGGGGTTTTTAGAAAAACTTTTTTGAAATGAGTATGGATAGGTGTGTGGGTTGGGTTTTGGGCTTTCTAAGAGTTGATCCAAGGTCCAATTGACCTAATTGGGTCGGATATGGATCCGATCCACCTCGAAATCCGTGCCCAAACACTGAAATAGCCATAACTCTCTCATTTTAACTCCGATTTTTCTGAAATTCGAACCATAGCCCCTTACTATCAAAACACATCTAAACATGGGTTTAAAACCTTAAACTTGATACAAAACGCATGAAAAACTTGTTTACATGATGTGCATTTCATGCATCATCAAATACCCCCATGCTTGAATGTTTGTTAGTCCCTTAACAAACCCTAATCATGATATGCACTGAAGACAAGAAATGCTAAGCATGAATGCATAATACTACCTCACTTTCGTAGGAATCACGGTTGCATTTAGCGTATGCAACAAGCCCTTTAAACCCCTAGCTTACACTAGTGGACGAGTAAGGTCTCGTGAGGGTTTGCAGCGATGCTACCCACAAACATCAATAAAATGCAAGGATGATCTTTCAAAAATATTAGGCTCTTAAGAATGCAGTTGTAACAAATATTTCATGTAATTGACATTCTCAAAACAAGTTTAAAAATCTCATGCCTCCACAGTAAAAATTCTTTTCCTTCACTTTTCTAATATTGTAGCTAGTTCATGATTTTTCTCCGAAAATCAAGTATTCTCATGTTTTACTCATTTATTCTCACTTGTATATTTTCTGCACAGTAATGCACATATACTTAAGCAATGAAAATTTTCTCATTCAGCACATTCTTTTTCTTTCATTTTCAACTTTTGATCTCTTGCGCATTCTTCTCATATGAGCACTATTTCGAATAGTCAGTTTTCGTGACCCGTGTAGCGAGCTTTGGGTCAGTGACTCCCAAGTCGGCCGACCTTAGGGCACTAGATACAGAGTATCCCTCGGACTTAATTGCTCGAGTCACTAGACCTTCTATTCTAATAGTTTACGTATAGTCTTCCTCTTGTCATGTGCAATGTCTCTATCTCTTAGGCTTTCTATGCAGTCCATGTAACAAGCTTTCGAACCGGTGGCTCCCAAGTCAGTTGGCTTTGGGGCACCAGGTGTAAAACACCCTTCAGATTCTACTTACTCGAACTGCAAAGGCCACAAATATAGACTTAGACAAGAAGATGATCTCCTTCGTTATCCTTTTCGTTAAGACACTCAAACACTTCATCTCGTGTCTGAGTTCCACTACTAGGATTCACAAATACATCAACAACTAAACGTAGCTCTATTCTTTTAAACTCATTTTTCAAACACATCTTTCCATTGCTTATTTCTTCCTCAAAACATACTGTGCATACTTATACAAAAGTGATTCAACATTTTCTAACAATCAAATACTATCTTTTCTTTGAATTATCTCATAAACAACTACTATATTTGATTCAGTTCAGAAAAAAAAAAAATTATGGGGCTTAAAAATTTTTAAACTGTTAGATTATGCCAAAAACAATCATATATGCTACACTTTGTTCTTAAATGCCTACTTTGATTACCAGTCATACAAAAAAAATTTTGTGTATTTTTGTGTGCATGCATCTAAACCACCCCCCCATGCTTGAATGACACTGTCTCTAGTGGCATACAAAATGAATAAAAATGTAATGCAAATGCACACTAAAAGACACTAACAAAAATATGGGAGAAAGGATAGATACAACCTGATTTGCTCTGAGCTTTTGAAGATGATTTTCCTCTGATTCTTGAATTCTTTGAAAACTCTTCTCTGTACCTGGTAATTGATACACTAATTGTTAAGTTCATCCTGCATACATCAAAACACAAATTAGCACATGTGAAATGAAATACTAAATAAAAAAAAACTCTGAAATGAAAAATAAATAATGTACATATCATACATCCCTCTGGTCGAATCTTCATGCCTTCGTGAGATGCACTATCTCACACTCACCATCCTGTAAGGCATCTGAAATGAATGGCTTCAGTCTTTGCCCATTTACTTTGAATGTACCTTGGGTCATAGGATCGAATAATGTCACTGCTCCATGGGGAAATACTTCTTTTACAATGTATGGACCTGTCCATCTCGATCTTAACTTCCCTGGGAATAAATGTAAACGAGAATTGTATAGCCACACTTTCTGATCTGGCTCAAACACTTTTCTGACAATATGCTTATCATGAAATGCTTTTGTGCGAGCCTTGTATAATTTGGCATTCTCATATGCATCATTCCTGAGTTCCTCTAATTCTGAGAGCTGCAGTGCTCTCTCTTTGCCAGCCTGGGTGAGGTCAAAATTCAATCTCTTTATAGCCCAGTACGCTCTATGCTCTAGCTCGACAGGAAGATGGCATGCTTTCCCGAATACAAGGCGATACGGAGACATGCCAATGGGAGTCTTGAATGCAGTTCTATATGCCCAAAGTGCATCATCTAAGCGCTGGGACCAATCCTTGCGGTCCGGACGAACTGTCTTTTCTAAAATTCGCTTAATCTCCCTATTGGACACTTCAACCTGTCCACTAGTCTGCGGATGATATGGAGTGGTGAATCTATGATTGACAGAATATCTTCTCAGCAGAGAAGCTATCTGAACATTCCTAAAATGCTTGCCACCATCGCTAATCATCGCACGTGGCACTCCAAAACGACTGAAAATGTTGTGCTTAATGAACTTAAGCACTACTCTGTGATCATTGGTCTTGGTGGCCACAGCCTCGACCCACTTGGACACATAATCAACCGCCACCAGAATATATAAATTTCCGAATGAGGGCGGAAATGGTCCCATGAAATCAATGCCCCAAACATCAAAAATTTCGACTATCAAAATCGGTAGCAAGGGCATCATGTCCCTCTTGGACATGTTTCCAATCTGCTGACATCGCAGGCATCGCCTACAGAACTCATGAGCGTCCCTGTGGAGTGTGGGCCAATAAAATCCTGACTGCAAAACCTTTGCAGCCGTCTTCCTACTACTAAAATGCCCTCCACAGGCTAACGAATGGGAAAAATTCAAAATGGATTGGTATTCCTCCTCCGGAACGCATCTCCTAATGATCTGATCTGCACAGTATTTGAACAACTCCGGTTCATCCCAATAATAGTGCCTCACCTGAGATAGGAACCTCTCACGCTCATTCTTGTTCCAATGCTCAGGTATCTGCCTCGAAACCAGATAGTTCACAATATCTGCAAACCAGGGTAACTGCGATGTACTGACTGACATGATCTGCTCGTCGGGGAAAGAATCACTGATCGGTCTCTGATCCTGCGTGGTCTCCACGATCAGTCTGGAAAGATGGTTTGCTACTACATTCTCGCTTCCTTTCTTATCTCGAATCTCGAGATCAAACTCCTGTAGTAGTAGGACCCAACGAATCAATCTCGGTTTGGTGTCTTTCTTATTCAACAAATATTTCAATGCAGAATGATCAGAATAGACAACCACCTTCGAACCGAGTAAATAGGACCTAAATTTATCCAATGCGAAAACTACCGCAAGTAGTTCCTTCTCTGTCGTAGTATAATTCATCTGTGCATCAGACAGAGTTCTACTCGCATAGTAGATCACATAGGGCTTCCTATCAATGCGTTGTCCTAGAATGGCCCCCATAGCATAATCAGAAGCATCGCACATAATCTCAAATGGGAGAGTCCAATCTGGAGGTCTCAAAATAGGTGCAGTAATCAAGGCCTCTTTGAGAATCTCAAAGGCCTTCATACAATCCTCACCGAAAACAAAGGGCTGGTCTTTCTCCAATAACGTGCAAAGCGGTTGAGAGATTTTGCTGAAATCTTTTATGAACCGCCTGTAAAATCCCGCATGCCCTAAAAATGATCGAATCTGCCTCACAGAGGTGGGTGGAGTCAAACGAGAAATGGATTCCACCTTTGCTCTGTCAACCTCAATACCATGCTTGGACACAATGTGTCCTAACACAATCCCCTCCTGGACCATAAAATGGCTCTTTTCCCAACTCAGGACGAGATTGGTCTCCACACACCTACTCAGTACTCGAGCAAGTTTATGGAGGCAATCTTCAAAAGAAGAGCCATACACTGAAAAGTCGTCCATAAAAACTTCCATCACATCATCAATCATGTCCGAGAAGATAGCAAGCATGCACCTCTGAAAAGTAGCCGGGGCATTACAGAGCCCAAAAGGCATACGTCTAAATGCGAAGGTGCCATAAGGACATGTAAACGTGGTCTTCTCTTGGTCGTCAGGATGGACAGCTACCTGATTGTATCCTGAATATCCGTCTAGAAAGCAGTAGTAGCTCTGTCCTGCGAGTCGCTCTAAGATCTGATCAATAAATGGCAATGGGAAATGATCTTTCCTAGTTGCCACATTCAACTTCCTATAATCGATGCAGACTCGCCATCCTGTAGTGGTCCTCATCGGAATTCTCTCACCCTTCTCATTCTCAACCACAGTGAGTCCTGACTTCTTCGGCACAACTTGAATCGGACTGACCCACTGACTATCAGAAATAGGATAAATGATTCCGGCATCCAACCACTTCACCACTTCTTTCTTCACCACTTCCTTCATGTTGGGATTTAGCCTTCTCTGCATATCCCTAAATGGCTTGATTTCCTCATTACAATGGATCCTATGCATGCAGAATGAAGGATCAATACCCTTTAGATCAGCAACTCCCCATCCAATCGCTGCCTTGTGCTCCCGAAGAATAGTCAGCAATCTCTGTTCCTGCTCTTCAGTGAGCAAGGACGAGATGATCATAGGCAGAGTCTCATCATCTCCGAGATATGCATACTTGAGTGAATCCGGTAAGGGTTTCAACTCAAGTTTCGGAGGCGACTCGATCGACGATTTGGCGGGGGTCTCCGCAAGTGGTGGAAGGGGTTCCCTGACTGCTCCCCAAGGTGGTCTCTCCGACGACACTCTAGACACATCTACACTATCTAAACCGCTATTCCTCTCTATATGGTACAAATCTAAAGAATCCTCAGTAATGTACAACTCGGGCTGCTCCTCCACTAACTCTTGTGCAATGTCTACATGAAAGCAGTCCATGTCTCCTGCTGGTCCCATCGCGGCATTGAAAATATTCAGTTTTACCTTCCTATTGCCAAATGAGAGATCCATGGCTCCAGTTCTACAATTGATGCACGCATTGGCAGTCGCCAAGAATGGTCTGCCTAAAATAATCGGAGTCTGGTGCTGGCTGTCTACTCCTTCCATATCAAGGATAATGAAATCGACTGGAAAATAAAAGTCATCCACTTTAACTAGCACGTCCTCCAAGACACCTCTCGGTACCTTGACGGAACGATCTGCCAGTTAAAGTGTAATCGGAGTCGATCTCATCTCCCCTAACCCGAAAGAATCAAAGAAATATCCGGGCAGAATGTTCACGCTTGCTCCAAGATCGAGCAATGCGCGTTCTATCCGGATGTTCCCTATAGTACAAGCAATGATAGGTGCTCCAGGGTCCTTGAGCTTGGGTGGTGTCTGATGCTGAAGTACTGAACTCACCTGCTCAGTCAGATGGACCCTGTTAGGAACTCGCTCTCTGGATTTCCTCTTTTGCGTACATAGCTCCTTCAGAAATTTGGCATAAGCCGGCACCTGCTGAATAGCATCGAGCAAAGGTAGGTTGATCTGTACATGCTTGAAGATATCAAGCATGTCCTGGATCTTCGCACCTTGCTTCCCTCTATAACCAGGAGACTCTAATGCTTTGGGATAGGGTGGTGGGGGGATATACTCTGTTGGCTCCTCCTCTTTGCGAGAAGGCTCACTCCTATCCTTCTTCTTCTCTGAGGATAAAGATGATGAAGGTGATGATGGGGATGGGGATGATGATTGAGCCGACGTAGGTGAAACAATGGTCTTTGGCTCCTCTATCTTCTCTCTACTCTCAACGTGATACTCACGTCCACTCCTCAAGGCCATAACTGATTTAGCCTGCTGCTGTGTCTCAGTATGAAATAGGCCTCCAGTCATCTGGTCCTTACCCTTCGGGTTCATGACAGCCTGACTCGGCAATGTACCCTCGGGTCTCCTACTAATAGCCTCAGCTAACTGTCCCATTTGCGACTCTAACTTCGCAATGGACTGCGTATGTGAGCTCAAGATCTGGCTACACTTCTCGAAGGCGTTCTGATTAGAGGTTTTCACCTCTTGGAATGCCTGGAGAAGTCTCTCCTCAAAAGATGTCTGCGGGGCAGACTCCTGCTGAATCGGGGAAGGAACTGAAGAAGAAGAAGACTGAGCATAGTTCGGTCTTTGAAATGGCTGAGTAAAAGATGGCTGCCGAACTGGCTGAGAGGAAGAAGGCATCTGTATAGAAGACTGTGGATTCTTCCATGAAAAATTGGGATGGTTACGCCAACCCGGATTATATGTCGATGAAAATGGGTTATTTGGCGGTCTGACGTAACCCTGAGCTGCCTGAACTTGTTCTTGAACAAATTCAGGGTACTGAGCTGCTGAAGGGTACTCAGTGATCTCGTGTGCCGGACTGGCACAAAGAGTACACACCTGCTGTGTAGTGGATGGTCCTGAGAGAAGCTGGTCCAGCTTCTGAGCAATCATGTCTACTTTACACTGTAGTGCAGTAGATGGACCAATCTCAAGAACGCCAGCTTTCTTCTGAATGCTGGGTGTGGCTCTATCAGAATGAGAGCTCGAAGCATGGTGGAGTGAATTCTCGGCCAATGTATCAAATAGCCTCCATGCTTCGTCCTCGCTCTTCAGCATGAATGTCCCACCGCATGAAGAGTCGATCATCTGACGATTCTTGTCAGACAATCCATCATAGAAACTCTGCACCAGTTGCCATTTCGGCACCTGATGATGGGGGCATTTCCTGAGGAGATCCTTCATTCTCTCCCAGGTCTCATGAAAGCGCTCACCATCTAGCTCTGAAAAGCTAGTGATGGCTCTACGATATTGGTTCGTGCGACCAATGGGAAAGTATTTCCGAAGAAACTCCTGTTGCAACTGATCCCAGGACTCTATTTCTACAGAATCTAAAGACTTTAGCCAATACTTGGCTTTGTCCTTCAATGAAAAAGGGAATAGATTCAACCTCAATGCATCATCATCGAAATTCTGTATCTTAACAGTAGAACAGATTTCGAGGAATTCATCTAAGTGTCGGTAGGGATCCTCATGACTAAGGCCATAAAAGGATGGAAGCATTTGAATAATGCTGGCCTTAATCTCATAATGTGGCGCTCCTACATCGGGTCTCTGAATGCAGGATGCCTGAACATAGTCTGTGGGAATGAAGTATTCTCGCAGAGGGCGTGAAAGAACTGGGGGTGGAGGTGGAGGATCCATGTCAGCCATTGTTGCCGAACTTCGATGAGAATGTAAAATTCTCTCTGGGTTGTCAACAAATGGGTGTAATGGGGTTCCTAGACCTCGTCGACCCTGCATACACTGGTACTAAGACCAGATGTAAGCAAACGACCTAACTAAAAAAAATTAAACTAGCACAGATACTAAAATGTAAATAAGCAAATAACAGTAACTAAAAACAAACAAATATGCTATATAGCTATGTCAGAATTCTATACAAAATAATTAAATAACAAAGTAAACTATTCTAAAATGCTAAAACAAATAAATACAGGAAATCACAAACTATGTTTTTCTAAAACCCACCTGTCTAATCGCTCCTTGCAGAATGATAATTAAGTGAATCCTAAAAAGAACAATATGTGAATCCTATATTTACTAACTATGTTAATCCTATATTCACTTACTAATCCTACTAACTAAAAAGAAAACAACTAATTAACTAACTAAAACAAAATAATAATAAATTAAACTCTAAGAAATAAAGTAATTAATTCGCCGTTCCCCGGCAACGGCGCCAAAATTTGGTTGATATTTTGGAATGCTCTTTTTAAAACAGTTATTTTCAATAAAACTTTGGAAAATCGTCAACCAAAAATATAAAAACCGACTTTCCACAAAGTGGTAAGTACGGGTCGATCCTCAGGGAACAGGAATTAATCACTATAATTCTAGAAAATTTAATTTATTAATATCAAATGACAATCTACAATTATAAAGTGAATACAACTACAATTAAGCACTAAAAGAACAATAAACAAGCATTTAGTCTTCTGCTCCACGCCAAGGGTAATTCTGTCTTTTCGCCACTTAGAGAATCTTTTCACTTGTATACTAACCCTGGAAACTAAATATGCTTTTCAACCTAAAAAATGCAGAAAAATACAAAGTTAGTTGTCTATTTTAATGATGCAAACAACAATTAAAACTATGTCTAATTCTACGAAAATAATAAACAAATGCTATTTATCAAACAAAAATTAAATAACATACTAAATTAATTCTAAAATTAACCAAATTACTTCTACTAATGCTGTATGATGATTATGCAACTTCTAAAATACAGAAACTACTGAAAACAAGTCTAAAATGCCGAAACTAAGAAAATTACGAAACTGCCCCTAACTAGTGTAAACTAGCAATCTGACAGGTTATCGGAAAACCACTGTTTGATAGGGCAAACGAGGTCCGATTTTCCCGAAATTTGTTCTGTTCTGCAACTGACAGATTAAAAAAAATGACAGTTTTTACAGAATTAAAAAACAGTATCTGGAACTCCAGATATAAGCGTTTCAAATCTGGGAAAAATCAGGATATCGCCAGTCCTGTAATTTAAAATCCAGAAAAAGCGGTTTTCACAAAACGCTTAAAAATCAGACCAAATCAACTCCGAATGAGCTGAAATTTGGTCTGCAGTTAAATAACACGTCAATACAGTGAATAGAAAAAATAAATTTGGAAAACACAGAGTTTTTGATCAGAAAATAATTCTGTTTCGACAGGGCAAAAATCTGGTTTTTATTTGAGTGCACTATTCACTTTATGAACCTATGGAAACACTATCAAATGCAATCTACACCTAATGCAATCTAAATGACACTGTATAACAGTGTATATGCAGATGATAATTAGGAAAATACTAAATGCACGACGCACAAAACCTACAAGCAATTTATGACTAGAACTAAGTTAACTCACAATGGAAATGCAACTATGCTAAATAATAAAATGCAATCTAACCACTAAGTTAACTAATATCTAACTATCATTCAAAACACAACAAAACACATTTCATACATACTGAATAAATACGCTATACGTACACACACTTCTATACTAAAACTAAATTAGATAAATAAACTAATTAATATAGAAATCAAAGGAAATAATAAAAAATGACTTACTTAACTAAAGAACGAAGGCTAAGGTTAGGATTCACTTGGTTGACTCGATCTAGGATCGGTTTCGACTTGAGTAGGTTCAGTTTGGGTTTGGATGCACTCGGATGGGATTAGGTAGGCTCGGTTAGACTAGGTTGAAAGAGATAGGTTCGAGCTAAGGTGGACTCACTAATTGGATTCGGTTTTGAGTTACCTTAGTCAACTAGGTTCGAATTGACTTAGGCTCAACTAAGTTGGACCCAGCTTAGGGTTTGACTAGGCTCGAATGGGCTAAGGTAAGCTCGGTTGACTCACTAGGTTTAGACTAAGTTTTGACCCGAGTTAGGTCTTTGACTAGGTTTGACCAAGATTGGGTTTTGGATGTAGGTTTAGCAAGACTAGGGTGAACTCGGTTTAAGTAGGCTTGAACTAAGTTTGACTCAACTAGGGTTGACTTAGATAAGTTAGGTAGACTAGGTTGACCTAACTTAGGTTAAGGTTGACTCCACTAAACTTGACTAAGGTTGGGCTTTGGTCTTAGACTTGACCTAAGTGCGGTTTAGGCTTTGACTTGGGCTAGGCTAGGTTTTGACTAGACTCAAAGGGGGTGTAGACTAGGGGTTGACTCGACCTAGGCTCGGTTTGACTAGGTTAGGTCTAGACTAAAGTAGTAACCTCCTAATTAAGCTACAATTAATCCAAAGTTCACGATTTTAATGGAGGAGGTTGGAAAAAGGAATGTAATAATTACCAATATTCAAACTTTGAAATGCTTTGGATTCTCAAAAATCGCCCCATTTAAAGAGGGAGTTACACTCCTTAATTGCCTTTAATACCTTTTTGGAAATCTGAAAAGACCAATCTAGAAATCCACGATTTTTGCTTTTCAAGATGGAATTAAAATGCTTTTAATGTTCTATGGAAATTGTGTAACCTAGATTGGAATTTTGGTTTAATTGCAAAACACTTTCCAAAGTTAAGGAGTAACTCCTTCTTTAATACACATTCAAAATTCAAATTTTCCTTAAATGCCTCACACGATTTTTGAAGAATATCCTTTTTCCAAAAGCTTTCCAATTTTCAATTACTTTAATTACCTCCCTTCTCCAAAAATCGCCAACTTCAATGGATGCTACTTTCTAAACTAATAGACTTAATTATACCTAGGGAACAAAAGAACTTAAATGGAAAATCGATTTCCTAGGAGTTAATGCTAACCTAATTCCAAAACTTACCTAAATGCAACCCTAAAAACGGCTAAAAAAAAAAAAGACCTAATACATTGAACCTAGACACCTTCCTAACTCAACTAATGACCATTAAGACTTGCTAAAAAAAATCGACCAAGAGCTCTAGGGGAGCTCTAATGGCTGCCGCCCCACCTTGGGGAAGAAGAAGAACCACACGAAAATAAAAAAAACTAAAATTATAAATTAACAAAAAGCAATAAAACTAAATAACCACTAATTTGATAAAACTAAATTAGAGAATAATACAAAGTACTCCTAATTACACCAAGGCTAACAAGAACAGCACTATGCTGGAATTAAAAACATGAAAAAAAAAAGAAAACTTGATTTTTATAATTTTCAACAATAGACTCAAAACACAAAAACGAAAAATTGATTAAAACAACTAATTAAATCAATCCTAAAACAATGAAATGACTAACACAACTATATACTGCTGTTAACACCTAAAACACACAGCAACTACACGATTCACCAACATCAACACAAACATTTAACAAAAATACAAAGATCGGCTAGAATATCTCTAGCCGAATTTTTTTTTTCTTTTTCAAAAATACAATCAAAACAAGACAAGCAGCACCCACAATCAAAATGAATTAAAATAAACTTTTTGGAATAGGATTTTCAGCAAAACAACACAATACACATGCTGGACAAAACAAAAATATCAAAACAGAAAAATATTTTTGTAAAAATCAAGAATCGGCTAGAATAAGTCTAGCCGATTTTGGATTTTTTTTTTTTTTTAATTAAAACCAAATACAACCCACACAAAAACCGAATAAAGTAAATCAAAATGAACACTTTTTTTATTGGATTTTCTGTAAAACAATATCAAGAACACTTATGACAAACTTGAAGAATCGGCTAGATGAAGATCTAGCCGATTTTTATAAAAAAGATGAAAAATCAATAAAAACTCGATTCCAATGAATCAATCAAATAAATAAACCTAAGCTAACGTGCTGGCCTATGCACGAATGCTATTCTAAGGTTGAAATAAAAAGAAAAACAAGAAACATACAGAAAATAACAAAACAAAAACCACACACACAAATCGGTTTTATCTAGAAGAGAAGGAAGAAGAAGACCTACCTTTTGGAAGATCCGACGACCGGGGGGATGAAGAAGAGCGGACCGTGGCTGGAGGTAGACGTCTTCTACAGTTCAAGGATGCTGTACTTCACCAAAAATGGCACCTATTGCAGCTGCTACACGTTGGAGATCCACCGGTGATGGAATGTGAGCCGATTCGCGATCGGAGGGTGTAGAAAGCCGGATGGAGGTAGGGCCGGCTCACCTTGGTGGTGTGTTGCGCACTCCCGCCCAAGGTTAATGGTCTCCACCTCTGCTACACCTGCAAAAGTACAGAAAAATGGTGAAAAGACAGCAAGGAATAAGAAAGAAATGAAAAGAAACCAAAGAAAGCTTGAAAATATGCTTGAAAATCAAGCATAGGTCGATCTTCAATGGCCAACACTTGGGGAAGATGGAGAGGAAGGAGCTGCTGCTGTAGAGTCACTGTAGGGGGCGTCCAAACACAGCCAAAGACGCCTAGGGTTCTTGAAAAAAACTATTTATAGTTTTGACATTTTTCAGAAAGAGTGTTAAAAAATAAAATATTGCTAGGCGCCACTTTCTGGGGGGTTTTTAGAAAAACTTTTTTGAAATGAGTATGGATAGGTGTGTGGGTTGGGTTTTGGGCTTTCTAAGAGTTGATCCAAGGTCTAATTGACCTAATTGGGTCGGATATGGATCCGATCCACCTCGAAATCTGTGCCCAAACACTGAAATAGCCATAACTCTCTCATTTTAACTCCGATTTTTCTGAAATTCGAACCATAGCCCCTTACTATCAAAACACATCTAAACATGGGTTTAAAACCTTAAACTTGATACAAAACGCATGAAAAACTTGTTTACATGATGTGCATTTCATGCATCATCAGAGAAGAAGAAGAGAAGATGGACATTCTCAACCACCCCTTCCCTTCGCACACCACAGCAGTAGTGTCTGCACAACCCTTCCTACCGCATGAACATATCAAGCCATGTTCTGCGCAAGATCTCCAAGTTCAACATCAGGTGACGGTGCTACGACAAGCAGCTCCAGATTCTAAGAAGATGGACTTAATTTCAGCATTCGGTAAAATGAAAGTTGCGGAAGCACCGGTGAAGTCAGTTCCCAAATCAAAAGGAACTCCTGACTTCTTCAAGCAAATCGTTAGACCAAGGCCAGAGAAGTCAAGTCAGAAGCCTCTGACTGCTTTATCCAATGTCTCCATCCTTGACTTGGCCAAGAATTCTAGAAAGCACCAGCAAGTACTGAATGATTTACTCAGGAAAATCAAAGTTAAACCCAGTACCACTCCTGAAGACATGGCACAGATTGTGAACTCCGCCATGACCAATGCACCAATCACCTTCTCGGATGAGGACCTTCCAAAGCCTCATTCCTTTCACAATAATGCTCTTTATATTGTCGTTCGAGTCAGAGGAATGACGGTTCCCCATGTGCTGGTCGATGGAGGTAGTAGCCTCAACATATGTCCCGAAATGACCGCAAAAGCATTAGGGATCAAGGATGAAGAATATATTCCGGATCCCATCACTATCTATGGGTTTGACAATCATGGTCAAACGGCCAAGGGCAAGATATTCTTGGAGGTGTTTATCAACTATTCGGTGCACTCTGTCCTTTTTCATGTGGTTAACGTACCACCAACCTACAACTTGCTACTCGGAAGGACATGGATTCACAATGCTAATGCAGTGCCTTCTACCCTCCATCAATGTGTGAAATGGTCAAAGGGTGGAATGATAACCACAATACTGGGAGAAGACCCAGAAGAAAGGCTCCCGCAGCCCATGATTCCTCGGCCATCATTCAATGCAGATATTCCCAGCATCAGGGAAAGTAAAGAGATCAATCTCGAAGAGAATCGAGAAATACTTCAGGCATCCTCAGAGCCATCTCTGCACACAGTAGCCATGACCCGATGGAAAGGTCCTCAATTCTTCAAGGTTGGAGGTCGAATCGACTACGGCACCATTAAGGATCATCCCTTGTTTTCTCAATTCATGAAATCAAGAAAGGGATTTGATTTACTTCTAAAACATGGTTATCAACCCTTCAAGGGACTCAGCAAGAACGAGGACGGCCGCATCGAGCCAATGATTCAGAAGCATCGTCCCCACAGAGCAGGACTAGGATTCTCCGGAGGAAGCTCATCAAGGAAGACTGTTTTGTCAAAGGGGCACAATGAAGACCATTTGTTATTCCCTTTCTATTCTTTTCCAAATAAATGTCTCATTTTACCAATGTCATTGATCAATTCAATCAATAAAATTTCAAGTCTCTTTGTCTATCCGGATGCCATCTACTCCCTTTCTGTCTATCTCATCATTTTATCATTCAATGCCATTTTATGTATGGTTCTCTTCAAATGATTGCTTGTCTTACTGTAGGCCGATTTTTCTGAACCAGATTCCTTATCCAAAATTTCAGAATGACCTCTCGGACAATCAAGAAGCTCGTTCTCAATCCCAAGGCCTTTCAGAAGTCAACAGCAATTCACAGAATCAAAGCAAGCACCGGAAATGGCAAGAGTGCAAAGCAGTCTGATGATTGTGCAGAATATGATCAGTCTCTTCAGGAATTACCGGAGTTCGCCGCAGTTCAGAAGCAGGACGAACCATCTCCTCTAGTACAAGATCCAACTGAAGGTGTCAATATCGGTTCAGAGGAAGATCCCAAAATTCTCCAGATCGGAACCAGTCTAAGTCCAGAAGAAAAGAAAAGGCTTATAGATTTTCTCAAGCGGCATGAAGAAGTGTTCGCATGGACGTATGAAGACATGCCGGGCTTAGACCCCAAATTGGTTGAACACCGACTCGTCTTGAAGCCGGATGCTAAGCCAGTCAAGCAGAAGCTGAGAAAAATGGATCCCAGAATTGAACAACAAGTCAAGGAAGGACTTGAAGATCTGCTCAAAGCAGGATTTATTCGAGCTATTGACTACCCAGATTGGTTAGCCAACATCGTCGTTGTCCCAAAGAAAAGCGGCAAAGTAAGGATCTGCATAGACTTCAGAGACCTCAATAAGGCTACTCCGAAGGATGACTATCCACTTCCAAGCATCGATCTTCTAGTCGATAGCACGGCAGGACATGCCATGTTCTCTTTCATGGACGGATATTCCGGCTACAATCAGATTAAGTTGGCCGCCTGCGACCAATCAAAAACTTCCTTCACTACGCCTTGGGGCACTTTCTGTTATACAGTTATGCCTTTTGGGCTCAAGAATGCTGGAGCAACATATCAAAGAGCAATGGCTGTTATCTTTCACGATCAAATGCGCAAAATCATGGATGCGTATGTTGATGATATTCTCGTGAAATCTAAAGAGGAAGAAGATCACCTCGAAGCACTTGAGCAAGTCTTTAAAAGACTTATTCTTTACAAGTTAAGGCTTAACCCGCAAAAGTGTGTCTTTGGAGTCGAATCAGGCAAACTGTTGGGTTTTCTGGTCAGCAAAAAGGGAATTGAAGTTGACCCAGCCAAAGCAAAGGCTATTATTGATATGCCACCCCCGAAGAATCTCAAAGAACTACGTAGCCTTCAAGGACGTATGCAGTCAATCCGACGATTCATTTCCAACTTGGCGATGAGATGTGAGCCCTTCAACCACTTACTCAGAAAAGGAGTGAAGTTCGAATGGGGACAAGAGTGCCAGCAATCATTTGATCGAATCAAGAAGTATCTTCTTAATCCTCCCATCCTGAAGCCGCCAGAATTGGGAAAACCTCTTTTATTATACATCTCAGTCAATCAAGTCGCATGCGGTGGATTCTTGGCACAATACAAAGAAGGCAGCCTGATAGAACACGCCATTTATTATGTGAGTAAGACTTTCATAGATTACGAGAAGAGATACTCTCAAATAGAGAAGACCTGCCTAGCTCTGGTATGGATGTGTCAGAAGCTAAGACACTACCTGTTAGCATCGGAGATCAAAATTTTGTCTAAACTCAATCCCCTCAAGTATATCTTAGAACAACCTTTCCTCAGCGGACGAGTCGCGAAATGGCAAGTCTTACTGATGCAGTATGACTTAGAATATGTCTCGCAGCAATCAATCAAAGGCCAAGCAATTGCAGATCAATTGGCGGATTTCCCCCTGGCCGAAGAAGTAAAAGCCGAAGATGACTTCCCTGATGAGCAAATTTGCAATATCCAGCAATCTCCAGTCTGGAATTTATTTTTCGATGGTTCTAAGAATATGGCGGGAATAGGCATCGAAATTTTATTAATCACTCCCGAGAAGGAGATGATTCCATTTTCTCTCAAATTAGACTTTCAATGTACTCATAATATGGCTGAATATGAAGCCCTGATTCAAGGTCTAAAGATTCTATCAGACTTCAATGTCAAGAGAGTACATGCCTACGGTGACTCATTACTTGTTGTCAATCAAGTTCGAGCCGAATGGCAGGTCAAGGATCAGAAGTTATTTCCCTATCAGAAAATTGTTTCAGCTCTCGTCAGCAAGTTTGAAGAATTCCAGCTCTTTCATGTCAAGAGAGATTTTAATCAAGTGGCTGATAGTCTAGCCAGTTTAGGCTCCATTATGGCATTCAAGAATGGAGAATCTTGTCGCTCTTTTGAAATTGGCAGACTTGACCAACCTGCTTTCCTTCCATCGGAACGAGTAAACCAAGCTGAGCAAAGGAAGAAGCCTTGGTATTACAACATCAAAACTTTCATAGAAACTGGTGAATTTCCTCCAGAACTCTCAAAGAAAGAGCAACGAGCAATCCAGCGTATGTCTACTCGATACTTCATTTTGGCCAATGTCCTCTATCGTCGTGGATTCAGTTCAGAGTATTCCAGATGTTTAGATGAAGACGAAGCCAAAGAAGTCGTGCGGGAAGCACACGAAGGCATTTGTGGTGGCCACGTCGGTTACCAAACCCTTGTCAAGCAAATCATCAGAGCAGGTTACTACTGGAAGACTATGCAACAAGACTGCTATCATTATGTGAAGAAGTGTGTGCAATGCCAGATACACGCACCTTCTATTCATGCTCCGGCAACTTATTTACAATCTGTTGTCTCCCCATGGCCATTCTCCATGTGGGCCTTCGATGTCGTAGGTCCCATCACTCCTTCAGCTTCAAATGGCCACAAATACTTCCTTGCCGCAACGGAATATTTCACCAAGTGGGTAGAAGCCATCACTCTTCGCACAGTAGAAGGCCGTCATGTGGTCTCTTTTATTCACAAGAACATCCTTTGCCGTTTCGGCATCCCACATGACATTGTGTCAGATAATGGCAGTCATTTCAAGAATGAAAGAATGAAGACATTCTGCTCAAAATTCAAGATCTATCATCATTTCTCCGCTCCATATTATCCTCAAGGGAATGGTCAGGCAGAGGCCACCAACAAGATTTTAATTCGTATTTTGGAGCGAACTGTGGAAACAGGCCGTGACTGGCATGAGAAGATCCACGATGCATTGTGGGCCTATCGGACCACCATTCGTACACCAACGAATGCTACTCCATCAGAGCTGGTCTATGGGACAGAAGTAGTATTGCCGCTACATGTTCAGAAGCCCGCTTTGAAATTTGCTTCACTTCTGCAATTACCTCTTGATCAATACCAGCAGCAGCAACTAGTGCAGCTAGACTTACTCGACGAGAGAAGGCTAAAAGCAGCAGAGCATGCTCAATCCTATCGCCAGAGAGTAGCCAGGCAATATGCGAAATCTATCATCGAAAGAAGATTCAAAGTCAATGATTTAGTACTTCGATCCACAACTTATCTCAAGCATCGTCCCGGTGGCAAATGGTCGCCAAATTGGGAAGGTCCCTATGTTGTCAAAGAAGCATTAACCCGCAACTCATATCGGCTCATCAATGCCGATGGAGTAGAATTGCCAGATCCTATTAATGCTCGACACTTGAAAAAGTTTTATACTTGAAACATTTATTCTCCTCTTGTAAATCCTTCCTGTTTCTTTCAAATAATGATCCAACTTTCTTTCCCAGTTACATTGGGGCATTTTAAAATTTTGTTCTATATGCAGGTAGGATAAACAAATTCCTCATTTCATGCACATGTGCATTCATATGCATCAACTCATATTCATTTGCATTCAATTGCATTAATCACAATCCGGTCGGTATTGGGATTTCAACAAACAGTCCCATCATAATTCCTAATGATCCAAAGATCATCGCCAATACTGAACCAAAACCCAGCACTCAAACTGGTATTATTTCAAAATCCAGTATTCAAGCTGGTACATTTTCAACTTTTTGGAAAACCGAGTTCCGACTCGTGTCTTTATTCAAATCATTTTCCTTTGTTGATCCGGGTTCCGACTCGTGATCTCTCTACTTTATTCGAGCCTCGACTCGATTTCTTCATTTTCCTTTGTTGATCCGGGTTCCGACTCGTGATCTCTCTACTTTACTCGAGCCTTGACTCGAACTCTTCATTTTCCTTTGTTGATCCGGGCTCCGACTCGTGATCTCTCTACTTTATCCGAGCCTTGACTCGATTTCTTCATTTTCCTTTGTTGATCCGGGTTCCGACTCGTGTTCTCTCTACTTTACTCGAGCCTTGACTCGAACAAATCATTTTCCTTTGTTGATCCGGGTTCCGACTCGAGATCTTTTCGAGCTTGTCATTCTCTTTTGTTGATCCGGGTTCCGACTCGTGATCTCATTACCTTACTCGAACCCTGAATCGAGTTCTTCATTTCTTTTGTTGATCCGGGTTCCGACTCGAGATCTCTTTATCTTATCCAAGCTCTAATTCGAGTCCTTCATTTTCCTTTGTTGATCCGGGTTCCGACTCGTGATCTCATTATCTTATTTGAGCTCTGATTCGAGCCTTTCATTTTCCTCTGTTGATTCGGGTTCCGACTCGTGATCTCTATATTTTATTCGAGCTCTGACTCGAACTCATCATTCTCTTTTATTGATCCAAGTCATTTGCTCAAATTTGATATTTTGCCCTCCAAATTTCAATTTAAGTCCTCAAATCAGGCAATTCTCCAATTTCGACCTCTGGGTCACCCAATTTTCAATTCTCAATTTCAATTACCAATCTCAATTTCGACCTTCGGGTAAATCAATTTCCAAATCTCGACCTTCGGGTCTATCAATTTCCAATTCTCGACCTTCAATTTCCAATTTTCGACCTTCGGGTCAATCAATTTCCAATTCTCGACCTTCGGGTCTATCAATTTCCAATTCTCGACCTTCAATTTCCAATTTTCGACCTTCGGGTCAATCAATTTCCAAATTTCGACCTCTGGTCAAATTAATTCTCAATTTCGACCTTCAGGTCACACAATTTCGACCTTTCGGTCAACCAATTCTCAATTTCGACCTTTGTGGTCAAATCAATTTTCAATTCCGACCATCAGGTCATCCAATTTCGACCTTCGGGTCATTCAATTTCCAGCAACCAATTTTCCAATTTTCCATTTCGACCTTTGGGTCAATCAATCTCAATATCCAATTTCAATCATTTTCTCTTGCGAGAGACCCTTTTAGGGAGAGTTCGAGGGAGCTCGTTCTTTTCGCATGCTATCCAATTCGTTCACTTAGCCCCTTTTCAGGGAGAGTTTGAAGGGACTCGCGTCTTTGTGAACCGTTTGCAAAACAATTTCCAATTTCACACAAGAAACCCTTTTTAAGGGAGAGACTCGACGGAGACTCGTTTCCTTGTGACCCCCCCCAATTTCATACTAGGCCATTTTTCGTCATGAAAAGACCCTCTTTGCAGGGAGAGTGTGATGGACTCGTTCCTTTCATGACCCAATTTTCAGACCTCACTATTATCGGCCCCCTTTCCATAAGAGAAGCCTAATATTAGGGAGCTTTGACGAAAGCTCAATTTCTCTTCGAAAGTTCGTTTTGCAAACACCTCCTCTTTAGGGAAGAGAGGAGTATTTCCCATTTCCCATTCAGGTAAGGGCCAAGCCTGAGTCTCTCTTTTTGGGGAAAAAGAGAGGAGAATTTTCGTCACGGATGCGTTGAGCCGGATTTCAAATACTCACTTTCACTAAGGATTTCAAGAAAATTTTGTCAATTTGTCAAATTATTTGCTGATTTCAGAATCTTTATTGCACTAGTCAGTTTACCCTCAGCATCACTTCCAAAAGAGCGAAGCTTTTTGCGAAAAGGGATTCAAAATTCAAATTCTTTCTATTGGCCAACCAAAAGGATGAAGGATAAATCCTCGATATGGCCAGAAAAGAAGATTCAAGGTTATTGAAAAGCCGTAGATGATCGATATTGATCGCAGTCAATGGCGCATCGTTAAAGGCTATTCTTGTAAGGACGAGACAGTGGAAATATCCTGAGTGCTAGAAAAGAGAGAATTCACCCAAACCCTGTTTCCTCAGAATCACCTAAGCTGCAATTAAATATCCGCAAAAGGGATCTCTCACCTGTCGTCAAGATGAAGGCGAATTAGGCGAGTAGACCCCCGGGGCCAAAGAAGATTCGAAACATCTCCAAGATGACGGAGTTTGTGACGGATCCTTTCAGGGAAAGTCCAAAGCACTGTCGAGATGAAGGCAGATGCGATGAACCTCTCGACAATCCCTAAAAGATATTTAATTTCAGCTATCGCCCAAAGATCTCCAAACCCATCATCCAAGAAGGATCGAAACATCTCCAAGTTGAAGGAGTTTGTGACGTATCCTTCCCAAAAGAGAGAAAGAGAGGAAAAAGAAAGAGAGAAAAAGTCAGAATATCTCCAAAATGAAGGAGAATGCAGCCAAAACACCAGAGAGCCAAAAGAGTGCAGAAAGATTATCAAGAGAGAAGCTCTCAGGATATCAAACTACCAAGTCTATTAAGAATCTTCTTTAATCTTGTGACATTCTATTATCAGTATTCTTTCATCAATTGCCTTCATAATATCAAATTCTCTTTCCTGCTCATATCAAGGAAATTGATAGCTTCCTTGAAGAAGGTCAATTGCAAACAATTTGGGTTTCCAATTTCGATTCTACGAAGTGAACCTTGTTTGGAGGTAATGCTTCAGGTAGAAAAGAAAGAATATCTTTGCAAAAATGTGCAACATTTTCAAATATTTTGAATCAACAGCAAAATTTCCAACATTTTGACAATATTTTCTAGCTATTCTGATATGAAGTGAGAGCTTGATGTCCGTTTTCGATGCATCCTGACCCCAATTTTAAATCCCTCCTAAGGACTTGATTCCTTCCCTTCTTTGAGAGCATGAACTCTCAAATTTGCACACTTCCCTGTGTCCCCACTGTCCCACCATAGACAGTCCCATTTCAGTTCGAGGTCGAACCACCAATCATTTCCCGCAAAAGGCAATTTCAAAAGCTGATTTTAGTCTCAGCAATGAGACGCCCAAAACCAATCCCTTTTCAAGCTTTAGGGACCCCATTTTTCTTCCTTTTGCAAAAACCCTATTGGATTTATTGTGCAAAATCCAAAGGTTCCATCATGGTCTCTTCCTTCGAGGATTCCATTCCATTTTCCGCCCGATCAGGATAAGGGTACAAACCTGAGCCTCAATCAAAGAGGTATTTCATTTTCCGCCCGATCAGGATAAGGGTACAAACCTGAGCCTCAATCAAAGAGGTATTCCATTTTCCGCCCGATCAGGATAAGGGTACAAACCTGAGCCTCAATCAAAGAGGTATTTCATTTTCCGCCCGATCAGGATAAGGGTACAAACCTGAGCCTCATCCAAAGAGGTATTTCATCTTCCGCCCGATCAGGATAAGGGTATAAACCTGAGCCTCGATCAAAGAGGTATTCCATTTTCCGCCCGATCAGGATAAGGGTATAAACCTGAGCCTCGATCAAAGAGGTATTCCATTTTCCGCCCGATCAGGATAAGGGTATAAACCTGAGCCTCATTCAAAGAGGTACTTCATTTTCCGCCCGATCAGGTTAAGGGTACAAACCTGAGTCTCATTTCGATGAGATATTCCATTCCCCAATCAGGTTAAGGGTCAAAACCTGAGCTTCGTTCCATGCGAGGTATTTCTGTCCCATCAGGTTAAGGGTCAAACCTGAGCTTCGTTCCATGCGAGGTATTTCTGTCCCATCCAGGTTAAGGGCATAAACCTGAACTTCACTCTCATAGAGTGAATCTTTTCTCTCCATTCTTCGCTTCATATCTACCATCTTCCTCGGGCTAATTTCTTCACACCCAGTCAGATCCTTCTAACTGGGGCATTTTTTTCGTATAGCCCAAATTTGGTGTGTTTTCTTTGCCACTAAGCTCGGCCATGAGCCGGCTTAGTAGCAAAGAGGGGCATCTGTAAACACCCCAAATTTTCACTCACCTCCCCAACATTTCCACCAAGCATCAACATCCAGCCTCTGAAATCGCTGGAGGGCAAAATGGTCATTTTCTGAGCCCGGACCTTGCAAAAGTCTAAATTTCATCTGCAACTCTCAAAATTTCTCTATTTTGTCTCAGATAGTCAAAATCTTACTCCTGACAGGAGACAGACATCTCCAAGTCTTGATTCAAGATTGCATTACATAAGACATGACATTGCATATCATTGCATGAGCGTTTCAAATCACTGCACTGCACAGCATGTCATTTCGAGGTCCAGAACTCTTGATTTCAAAATTTTCAATCCAGATTCGAATTTTAACTATTTTCAAAATTGATTTCAAAACCCTGGGTCTTCAAAATTATCAATTCTTCCCATTTTACCCCTAGGGCTCTGAATTTCAAAATATTTTCTCAGGAAAACGATCTGGATAGTTTTCAATATGGATTTGAGTCACTAACCTCAGATTTTGCCCTTTTTGACAATTTCAAATATCTTTCTTTTACAAAATCGCCCTACAAGGGTCAACTCTTTCCAAAATTCCTGTTTTTCCCATTAGTCCAAATTTTTATGAAAATTCCAAAAAGAAGTTGTTGTTTTATCCTTATTTCAATAAAGAAGCAATGTGGAACCCACACTGAGGTGGTGTCACACAAGCTTTCCTTTTGAAAATTTGAATTTTGAAAAACCCAAAAATATAGGAGCCTTGTCCCCTGGATTGGCGCCACTTGTCATTTCTCTCTCCTCCCATTTCCATGCCAAGTGTCAGTGTGGGGCTACCTTCAGAAGCCGCCACATGTCATCCCCTTTATCTGCCATGTGTCACCCTATCCATCCTGCGCCATGTGTCATTTCAAAGACTACCAGAAGATGTCAAGTGTCATAGGTTGTCCTGTCTAGAAAAAGTGGAGTTTGTCTCCTCTGAGGTGGCGCCACTTGAAGTGTGTCTCCTGCAGGGGACACGTGTCAACCCCTCCTTCCTTCTGGAAAAGTAGCCTGACACATGTCTCTTCCTACTTTTCTCAGAAAAGTAGGAGACATGTGTCACTTCTGAACTCCTACAAAAAAAGGTAGGCTTGTCTCCTCTGAGGTGGCGCCATCTGGAGTGTCTCCTGCAGAGGACACATGGCAAGTCCTCATTTCCTCAGAAAAGGCAAGTGCCATGTGTCATTTCCTGCTTTCTTCAGAAAAGCTAGAATTCAAATATTCAAAAACCCCCATAGGTGGCGAAAATCAAGAACTCCTACCTTTTTCATCCTGTCTGAGATGGCGCCACATGGCTTGGCCCACCTTCTCTCCCCTCTGCCACGTGTCATTCTCTGCTTCTTTCAGAAAAAGTAGAGGACACATGTCTTCTCCCTACCTCTTTCAGAAAAGTAGGAGACACATGTCATTCCTGGCCTTCTTCAGAAAAAGCAAACCATTTAAAATTCAAACAAGGCGTTAGGTGGCGAAAATCCGGAGCTCTGATTTTCCAGATGGCTTATGAGTGCGCCACATGTCTCTTCCCTCCTACTCATCCCTCCGCCACGTGTCATCTTCTGCTTCTCTCAGAAAAAGAAGGTGACACATGTCTCCTTCTCACTCCTTCAGAAAAAGTAGAGGACACATGTCCTCTCCCTATTTTTTTCAGAAAAGTAGGAGACACATGTCACTGCCCTCTTTTTCCTCCCTCTTGCCACATGGCATTGTAGGAGCCACCCTGAGGTGGCGCCACATGTCCATCCTCCATTCCTCCAGAGCCAACCTCCATTTGAATTTCAAACTTCCCCCTGAGGTGGCGCCATTTGAGAAAGCCTCTCCAGACAGCTGACACTTGTCCTCCACATGTCCAGATCTCCTTTCACCAGAAAAAGCAAAATTCAAATTCCTCTGAGGTGGCGCCTTCTGAGCCCACTGCTCTGTCCTTCTGACATGTGTCAAACACCTTTTGAGGTGGCACCATTCCAGGACTCCACTTGGCTCCATTTTTTATTTTTATTTTATTTTGAATAAAGGTAGCCCACCATGAGGTGGCGCCACCTGAAGACTCCCTACAAAAAGTGAATTTGAAATTCAAACTCCAAGAGAGCACCCTCTGAGGTGGCGTCTTCTGGGAGTTCCCTGCAGAGAGAATCAAGCAAACTTTTGAAAAATTCCAAATTCCCCCTACTGAGGTGTCTCAACCACAAAAATTTCCATTTGTATTTTCTCAAAAAAATCAAAATAGCCTTTTGAGGTGGCGCCATCTGAGGGCTCCCTGCAAAAGGCAAATTCGAATTTCAAAACCCCCAGATGGCACCCCCTGAGATGGCGCCACATGGAGGGCTCAGATCCAGCCTGTTTGAATTTCAAAATTTTTCAGAAAAGTTATAAAAACAAGGGTTCACGCCCAGCCTAGGGGAGATCATTTTTTAGCTCTTGTGAACTTGGAAAATCCAACCTAGCCTTCCTAACATCTGATTTTGAACCTTGGAAATCGTGCCCCCTTTGGCACATTGAAGAAGGTGGAGTAGAGCTCGTGCTGTGGCCAGTCCAATTCCAACGGAGCTCGATTTTGGTGGACCATCCGAAGCCCGGAGTGAAGAACGAAGGAAGCTCGTGGTAGCTGCCCCTTTCAAGAGCACCTACGCTGCGTAACGAAACAAGGTGCACTTCTTTTCCCATTGATTGGATTTCATAATTCGATTCGGGAGTCGTTTGAAGAAAGAGCTCATCCGAGAGATGGATTGAGCTATTCTCATAAAACGACATACATAAAAATATTCAATTATGCTTCCTTGATGATTTTTATCATTCATGCATTTATCTAGATTTAATTTGCATTTTATTTCATTCATTTAGCATATTTCATGAATTAATTAGGATTAATTTAGCCTTTTTTTCAATTCTGCTTATTTTCAGTAAGTCTCTGTTTTTGTCAGTCAGTCCACACGTTATTTCATGCATTTATTTTTTATTAAAAATCCCAAACAAATCACGGAATGCGCCCTTAGGTGTCCCTAAAATTTTGCCAAAAATTCGGAGCCATTTGAATTTGTTTACTGCGGTAAATATCCAAAATGGTAAGTCGGGTTTTGTAACCCGGGATACGTTTTGAAAATCATTTTCCGACTTGTAAAATCGAGATATCCCTCATGGGAGATCCGATTTCCGATACGAAAAATGTTTTAAACTCGGGAAAATGTCTAGTTTTTAATATGATTTTATCAGATTTTTATGATTTTTGTTAATGTCTGACAAAAATCCGAGATGTCGGTACACATGTCAGAGCCTAATTTGGGCCTCTGAGATCTTGGATCGACTTAGGGCGATGGTTTCTCTTTGTGTGTTGCTGTAAATCCGAAACTGTAAAAAGTGAAAGTGGTGTCCGAGATGTCCTATGTTTGAATCTGAAAGCCTGTAATTTTTAGAACAGCGTTGACCCCTGCTTCGGATTTTTTTTGTCAGCCCCTTGTTTTGCTACATTTGTCTGTTCTGTTAGTTTAGGCAGAAATAGTTATATTTTTATTTGTGTTTCCGTTGATCAAATGCCGAAGTCATAAACATGAAAGTTGTTCATGTAGGTGTCGTGCATAACTCTGATTAATTTCATAAATTTCCATGTCCGTTTTGTATTTTTTTAGCATTTTACATCAGATTAGTGTGATTTTTACCTCTGTCTGAACTAAATCCCTTTTATTGAACTCACCATGGCTCAAATCCCGAGGCTGTAAAAACCAAAAATGTTCCATTTCGGGTCTTTTAGCAGTCTGCAAAATATCAGAAGTTTCCATGGTGTAAATCTTGCATTATCATATTAGGCATTGCATTTGGTTCGGATCCATAGGCAAAATCCATCATTTTAGGACTTTTTTTGAATTTTGGCATTTAAATCATATCATTTCATGATTTTTAGCATTCTAGGCTGTTTATCAGAGTGTTTAGATGCTTCATACCGAATTTGGTGCAATTTGGAATCCATTTGGGGTTCGGATCATCCATAATACCAAAACAGGGTCCCACAGGACCCAGATCCAAGCGAAAAATAAGCGAAAATCGCTATTTTTGATAAATTGCAAAACACCAAATTCTGATTTTACAGTCCTAATGTGTTTAGAAGCATGTCATATTGCATTTCATCATCATTTGAGTCAATTTGAATGTTGAAATCTCAATTTTACCAAGTTTTCCTTCAAAAAACCCTGATTTTAAAGGTATAACTTTATAATTAGGGGTATTTTGGTCATTTTAACCTCAATTCCGAATTTCAAACTGTTTTCTACTGAATTTCTTGCATTTACATCATTTCAAATATCAAGGAAGCATGAGAATAGGGTTTATATCCAATTAAATCCAATAATTTCATAATATTATTGGAAAATCTTGGAAAAACCCACATATTTGAGCTAACCCAATTTCAAGCTTGGCAGGGACATTCCAAAGAAGGAGCTGAAGTCTGCAAATTTTTTTTTTTTTATTTCCTTTATTTAGTGATGTAATAATGTAAATTTTGGAATAAGAGATTTAATTTCCTGCTTAGACTAGGATGCATATCATATAGTTTGATTTTATGCAATATCCTGATTATATGATTCATGCATTTTATTTCAAAAGCACTATGGATGTTCACGAATGGCACGTGCACCAACTCTTAGGGAGTTGATGGACTCGGTGGGATCCATATTTACGGCCCTAGTCGGAATATGGACGAGACCCAGATCCATCATCTTTCTACTAGTCACATTGAGCCTACACTCTTAGGCTATCTTAAAATGCACATCATATTTCCAAAGTTTTCAAAATCATGTGCATCAAATCAACTAAATTCTGAACATATTCATGGCCACAGTCAGGATATGTGAAGGATTTATCTTGACTTAATGCACATTTTTCCAACAAATCTCTTAGAAAATCTTTTCAAAGTGCATTCATTCACTCATGACATTTACATCATGAAATCATTGATTTTCTCAAGATTTTCTCAAGAAAACTTCATTCTCAAGAAAACTTCATTCTCAAGAAATCGATTTCTCAAGAAAGTCTAAGGATTTTTCAAAATCGGTTTTCTAAAGACAAGTTTTTCCACAGTTTTCCCAGGAAAATGATATTTTCTTAAGATATTCAAAAGAGTTTTCCAATCTTTCTTCAAGATCCAAAATCGATTTCCAAGTATTTCAAAAGGTAAAATTCCCAGGATTTCGATTCCCCAAGTTTTGAATTTCCTTCTCCAATGAGTTTTCCTATGAATTTTCCATCATTTTCCTAAGAAAACTCTCAAAGTCCAAGTTTTCTTAAGAAGAGTTTCCCTTTTCAAATGCTCTCCTTTTCTCAAGAATCACTTCCATTTTCCCAGGATTTTCAACCATTCATAATTTTCCCAAGTCTTTATGAACTTTCTTGAGATTTCAAATCTTTTCCATCTGAGTTTCCTGAGAAATTAACTTTCATCCTTTTCCTGAGAGAATCTTTTCAACTCCAAATATTTTCCAAGCATACATCATGTTTTCCAACTGGCATTTTCCAAAATCTCATAGCACATGCCTGAATTCTCTGTGCATTTAGGGTAGAACATAACTTCCATAATTTAACCAAGTCAAGCATAGTTTTGGTCCTTGGTTCGATTACCCCTGTTAAAGGCGGCAGGAACGGTCGAACCTCGTACCGACAGGTCGAGCCCCATCCCATGGATTTTCCCGCAATTTTCAAAAACGGAGGCGAGTATTTCAAAACAATTTCCAAAATCCGGTCAAAGTTTGAGGCGCGAAAGCATTTCTCTCTTTTTCTCTTCCGCAAGGAAGGGGAGACGGGGGAAAAATTTCGCGACGACAACACCTGATATCCATGTAATTTCGTCCATCTGGAAAGAGAACTAATCCCACAGTACATAAGACCATCACATGTTGGATTCTCTCTCGAGCTATTCGAGACAAGGAACTGACTTTCATAAATGTCTCATATTGTCTGTAGATTTTGAGCAGATCCGCATATTCGTTTTCATTCTCCTCGATCAATGGCCAAGACTTGCGTCCTGTCATCCGGGCTAAAGTGTCTCGGGGATCCAGACCCTTGACATTGATCAAAAATTGTTTCTCTAATGGATCTCCAGGCTGACCAACCGGTTCAGGTAATCCCATAATCTCCGAGAATTCGTCCATCAATAAAGTCATTTCCCCCCATGGGAACCAGAAGGTACTAGTACTCGGGTTCCACCGCTCTGCCAGTGCGTGGATCAAATTGTCGTTAACTGTCTGCTTTCCCACTGCGGATGCCAGTTCCAATCCACAATCATCCAAATGGTCTGAAAACATACAAGAGAAGTTCTTGAGCCATGAATAATACCACCGGGAAAGAAGGATCCAGTGCTGAGGACTCGATGTTCAGGAAGACCTTGTCTCACCTCGTAGGAGATGTGACCCTCAGGGAAGACTGAATCGAGTTGACTGGGTGCCATAAGAATAGACTGGAAAACATGGAAAATTTGGAATAAGTCTTAGGAAAATACATGAATTTTGAAAAGAATGCAGGCAGGATAAAAATGAAGCAGGAAATTCAAGATCCAGAAGAACGAAAGGATGAAAAATCACCTGGAATTTTGAGGAAAATAAAGGAGAATTTGAAAAATTGTCCAGGGTTTGAATAAATCAGGATTTTTAGATAGTATATGGAAACAGATGAAAAAATTGGAGACTTTTTGAAAATCGTCCAGTATTTTAGAAAAACTTCTAGAAAAATGTAATAAAAGAAACTGACATTCAATCACATCCTGTACAAACAAGTATGCACATGCAGCATTCCCTAAAAACTGACTCTAGATGCAGAAGTTTTGAAATAGCTGTAGGACCTTAATCCTAAATCTAAGGTTCAGATCATCTGTGTCCAATCATGCTATGCCTATATACTCAATCCTAGGCCCAATGTACGTGGCATAAAATCAATTTCTCTGGTTCTAGGTTCAAGTTTTCCAACATCCTTGAGCACCTGCCGATATACGTTGGACTATGGCCCTTGGTACATGGCAAAGGGGGTTTCACCCAAATAGGTGGCCCAGTTGTGAGGCTTTGTCCCGAACTATGGTTCTGGAAGAAAGCCCAGCAACGTGAAGACCAGGTAAAGATAGGTGGGGGGGTTTTTGAAAACATAAGCACATGCAAGCAAACAGAGGGCTTTAAGTCCTAAAGAGATAGAATTTTGAAATATTTGAAGAAGCAAGCATTGTTTTCATACAATTTCTACATTGAGGAGTGTTGTATTAGACCTAAGTCTATGTGAGCATGAATAATTCTCTTCAATATGGTCCTACCAAACCATACCTAGTCTACATGCAATCCATGTCAGCTGGGTTTGAGTCTAGGCTCCTAGGTTCACATGATATCATGAAATAAAAGCTGACATTCCATGGAACACGATTTTGACAATTTGAACTAGGTTAAGCACACAATTGATCAGGCAAAGACAGGTTCCATCACGATCGCCAAACCTGTTATCATCGCAAAATTTTTACTTTTGCGAGTCAAACTGACCTTTGAAAAGTTTTTGAAAATAACTCACCTACGTTTTAAAATGCGGGATAATTCTGAGGAATGGGACTCGCCTATTGTTATCATCACAAAATTTTTTAACTTTTGCAAATCAAACTGACCTTTTTAAAAGATTTTTGAAAATAACTCGCCTCCGTTTTTAAAATGCGGGAAAATTCCGTAGAATGGGACTCGCCTGTCGGTACGAGGTTCAACTGTTCCTGCCACCTTTAACAGGGGTAATTGAACCAAGGATCAATCTTATGCCCTACTCTATTCAGCTTGTCTAAATCATATTCTAATTTCTAAATGCACAAAGAATCAGGCATGTGCTATGAATTTTCAGAAAATGCACATTTGAAAACATGATGTTTGCTTTAAATGATTGAAATATTTAGAAAATGTAAATCTTGGAAATGATATCACATGAGAAATCGTGAAATGGGATTTGAAATATACTTCTGAGAGAAATAAAAATTGATTTTGATGAATCCCTGACATTTGGTGAAAATCGATTCTGAGAGACTTGGTTTCTCTTAATTCAAACTTGGAAATTGAAATTCTAACTTAGAAAATTTGAATTTGGAACTTGGGAAATACTTGAAATATCCTTTGAAATTCAATGTCTTTGGGAAAATCGATTTTGCTATAAGACTTAGGAGATTTTGAGAAAATGAACTTCTTTGAATTGAGATTGGAATTGGAATTGGCAAATGCATGAAATGAATGAATATGATTTTGAGGAATTGAGAAATACTTTTTGTATTTTTGAGAAGTGCAGTGCATTTTTGAAGTTAGCCTAAGAGTGTAGGCGGAATGTGGCTAATGTGAAGATCATAAATCTAAGTATCATTCATATTCTGACTATGGCCATAAATACAAATTCCACCAAGTTTATAAACTTCATAGAAGCTAGTGCATGTGCCATTCGTGTAGACCATGGTGAATTTGTAAAAATATGCATGAATCATCATCCATCACACATCAAAATTATAAAAATAAACTATATGCAATGCAACCTAAGCTAAGCAGGAAATGTAAATTCTTATTCCAAAGTTTAATTACAAATTACATCACTATTGAAATTTAAATACATGAAAAATAAAGTCTTCAATCTACCTGCAAAACTAGAAAACTTGGTTAATGAATATATGTTGGCTTTTCTAGATTTATCCAACAATATCAGGAAATTGTTGGATTTTGCTAGATATAAGCCTCTTCCTTGATTCCCTTAAATAAAAATGATAAAGTATGAAATAAAATGGAATAAATATGAAAGAGAAGATATGGAATTTCGAAATTGGGGTCAAAATGACCAAAATACCCCTAATAACAAGACTATAGCCTTGAAATTAGGGTTTTTAGAAAGATATTTTGATAAAATGCAAATTTTGAAATTTGAATGAAATAAACTCAAACCAAATATGCTATGACATGATTAAAAATATGAAATTAGGGCTAGGGATTTCGAAATTTAGGTCAAATGACCAAATTGCCCCCGATAGCAAGACTATGGCCTTGAAATCAGGGTTTTTAGAAATAGATTTTTGGTAAAAACTTAGGTTTTATGCACTAAATGAAATCAAATGAGCATCAAATTAAACCTAAAGCATCCTAATATGATTATGAACATGATTAAACCCTAAAAACATATGCTTATGCACGAAAATCCAATAATATCTCAAAAACTGTGATTTTAGCAGTGTTTTGGATCTTTCAGGAACCCGGTTTTGCAATTTGCTTAATTCAGCCATCAAATGGATTCCAAAATCCATAAAAATTGGTACCTGCACTTGTTATAACCCTAATGTCGAATTAGAATTATAAAAAATATTTTTTGACATTAAATTAATCCGAAAATTGCATTAAACCCTAAAAATATGCTATTTTTGACCTAATTCACCAACCAGTTTCAGTCCAAGACCTGAATCTGGGGTCAAATCTCCATGGAAATTTATGAAATTTTACAGAGACTAACTAGAAAGAAAAACAAAGATTTCCCAATTTACAGATCGTAAAAATCATCTCCGGTTAGGGAGAAACCCTTCCGGCAATCTGAGCTAAAATATATCACTCTTAACAGGGATTAAAATAGCTATTCCAGATTGAAAATACAGGAATAAATAGCAATCCTAAACCAAAATTTCTGAAATTTTAGTGGTGAACAGTAGACAAAAAAATAACAATACTCACTTTTTACAGATCTAAAATCGAATCTGTGGTTTGGGATTTATGACTAACACAAGTCTGATTAGGGTTTTGGTAAACCCTAACGAGCTTTAAATTTAAAAACAGATTCTCTAAAAGGGGAAAATACTAAAAGTGATCAAAAAATCCGAAAATTTCACAGCAGACAGATCTATTCAATCTGAATCCATAGCATTTTACAGATCTAAAATCGGATATAAGATGAGAGAAATATCATCACAGCAAGTTACCTTCTTGATTTTAACCACGATTTTAAAGCTTTAAAAACCCGATTAGATGTCTGATTTTTTTGACAGGGTTCCCGAGATCCAAAACCTCTGATTTTCTACAGTAACTCAATAACTCATTCATGCACCACATATAAAACAATCAGAAATAAACAATGAGTGCTTCTATCCGAAATAACATCATCTTTACTGTTCTAAACCTAGAACACACAGAAATTTAAGAAACTTGAAAAA
This sequence comes from Nuphar pumila, assembly GCF_984573655.1. Taxonomy (NCBI): domain Eukaryota; kingdom Viridiplantae; phylum Streptophyta; class Magnoliopsida; order Nymphaeales; family Nymphaeaceae; genus Nuphar; species Nuphar pumila. Next base: position 47,885,282 of record NC_143265.1, on the reverse strand, counting down.
CCATGCATTAACTAATGTAAATAAATAAAATAAACCATAAAACAATAAATAAAACTTATTTCTATGCTATAGAACGTAAAACAAACATGAATAAACCATGAAAATAAAATAAAAACAGGGAATCAATGGCTGGAATTTGATATCACCTTTAAAACATAGATTTAACCCATTAAAAAGGGCAAATCATATATTTTATTGGTTATTAATGCAAAGAATCATATTAAAATCAATTCTAATGGATTAAAATCTCTGTAAATCACCCAAAACAGGGTTGGATCACCTTCTTGGATTGTTCTTGCTGATTCTTGATGGTTCTTGAGGTTGAATCCATGGTTTAATCCATGAAGATGATGGTACCAATGGCTAAATCATGTTTAAAACAATGAAAAACATTAAATAAAAACTAAAAATTAGAGAAAATAGTTACCTTGAGGTTGCTGCAATGGAGGAAGGGCTGGAGAGGAGAGAGAAGCTCCAAGAATCCAAAGGAAAGCCAATTGGAAAAATCGACACCCCTATGGCCTCTATTTATAGAAAAAAAATTTTAGGTTTAAAAATTGACAATTTTGAAAATTTTGGACTCTAAAGGGGGGGGGGGGCGATTTTGGGGTGGAGTTACCTAACTACCCCTAGTCTAAATTATCCTAAATAATGCCTAATTAACCCCTAGCTAATCCTAAAAATCCCCCAAATGTGGTGCTGTAAACACCCCAAATTTTCACTCACTCCCCCGACATTTCCACTAATCATCAACATTCAGCCTCTGAAATCGCTGGAGGGCAAAATGGTCATTTTCTGAGCCCGAACCTTGCAACAGTCCAAATTTCATCTGAAATTCTCAAATTTTCTCTATTTTTATCTCAGATGTTCAAGATTTTACACCTGACAGGAGACAGACATCTCCAGAGTCTTGGTTCAAGATTGCGTTTCATAAGACATGACATTGCATATCATTGCATATCATTGCATGAGCATTTCAAATCACTGCACTGCACAGCATGTCATTTCGAGGTCCAGAACTCTTGATTTCAAAATCTTCAATCCAGATTAGAATTTCAACTCTTTTCAAAATTGATTTCAAAACCCTGGGTCTTCAAAATTATCAATTTTTCCCATTTTACCCCCAGGACTCTGAATTTCAAAATATTTCCTCAGGAAAACCATCTGGATAGTTTTCAATATGGATTTCAGTCACTTCACCTCAGATTTTGCCCTTTTTGACAATTTCAAATATCTTTCTTTTACAAAATCGCCCTACAAGGGCCAACTCTTTCCAAAATTCCTGTTTTGCCCATTAGTCCAGATTTTATGAAAAATCCAAAAAGAAGTTGTGGTTTTATCCTTATTTCAATAAAGAAGCAATGTGGGACCCACACTGAGGTGGTGTCACACAAGCTTTCCTTTTGAAAATTTGAATTTTGAAAAACCCAAAAAAATAGGAACCTTGTCCCCTAGATTGGTGCCACTTGTCCTTTCTCTCTCCTCCCATTTACCTGCCATGTGTCAGCATAGGGTTCACCTAGAAGTGCCACATGTCACCTTCTCTCTTCTGCCATCCTTTGACACGTGTCAGCGTGGGGCCACCTTAAGATGCCGCCACATGTCATTAGTCATCCTCTTCATTTTATGCCACGTGTCAATGTCTACCATCTTCACCCTGTGCCATGTGTCATTCCAAGGTCACCATTAGATGCCACGTGTCATGTGTTGTCCTGTTCAGAAAAAGTAGAACTTGTCTCCTCTGAGGTGGCACCATTTGAATTATGTCTCCTGCAGAGGACACATGGCAAGCTCTCATTTCCTCAGAAAAAGCAAGTGCCATGTGTCATTTCTTGCTTTCTTCAGAAAAACTAGAATTCAAAAGTTCAAAACTCCTCATAGGTGGCAAAAATCCTGAACTTTTACCTTTTTCATCTTATCTGAGATGACGCCACATGGCTTGGCCCACCTTCTCTCTCCTCTGCCACGTGTCATTCTCTGCTTCTTTCAGAAAAAGTAGAGGACACATGTCTTCTCCCTACCTCTTTCAGAAAAGTAGGAGACACATGTCACTCATGGCCTTCTTCAGAAAAAGCAAACCATTTAAAATTCAAACAACGCATTAGGTGGCGAAAATCCGGAGCTCTGATTTTTCCAGATGACCTATGAGAGCGCCACATGTCCCTTCCCTCTTTTTCCTCCCTCTTGCCACATGGCATTGTAGGAGCCACCCTGAGGTGGCGCCACATGTCCATCCTCCATTCCTCCAGGGCCAACCTCCATTTGAATTTCAAACTTCCCCCTGAGGTGGCGCCATTTGAGAAAGCCTCTCCAGACATCTGACACTTGTCCGCCACATGTCCAGATCTCCTTTCTCCAGAAAAGGTAGAATTCAAATTCCTCTGAGGTGGCGCCTTCTAAGCCCACTGCTCTGACCTTCTAACATGTGTCAAACACCTTTTGAGGTGGCACCATTCCAGGACTCCACTTGGCTCCATTTTTATTTTTTATTTTATTTTTAATAAAGGTAGCCCACCATGAGGTGGCGCCACCTAAAGACTCCCTACAAAAAGTGAATTTGAAAATCAAACTCCAAGAGAGCACCCTCTGAGGTGGCGCCTTCTGGGAGTTCCCTGCAGAGAGAATCAAGCAAACTTTTGAAAAATTCCAAATTCCCCCTGCTGAGGTGTCTCACCCACAAAAATTTCCATTTTTATTTTCTCAAAAAAATCAAAATAGCCTTTTGAGGTGGCGCCATCTGAGGGCTCCCTGCAGAAGACAAATTCGAATTTCAAACCCCTCAGATGGCACCCCCTGAGATGGCGCCACATGGAGGGCTCAGATCCAGCCTGTTTGAAATTCAAATTTTTTTCAGAAAATCTATAAAAACAAGGCTCCATGTCCAGCATAAGAGGATTTTTTTTAGCTCTTGTGAATCTGCAAAATCCGACCTAGCCTTCCTAAAATACGATTTTGAACTTTGGAAATCGTGCCCCCTTTGGCTCATTGAAGAAAGGAGGAGTAGAGCTCGTGCTGTGGCGAATTTGATTCCAACAGAGGTCGATTTTTGTGAACCATCCGAAGCTTGGAGCGAAGGACGAAGGAAGCTCGTGATAGCTGCCCATTTCAAGAGCTCCTACGCTGCGTAACGAAACAAGGTGCACTTCTTTTCCCCTTGATGTGATTCTATAATCCGAATCGGGAGTCGTTTGAAGAAAAAGCTCATCCGAGGGATGGATTGAGCTATTCTCGTAAAACGACGTATATAAAAATATTTCATTATGTTTCCTTGATGATTTTAACATTCATATAGTTAGCTAGGTTTAATTTGCATTTTATTTCATTCATTTAGCATATTTCATGAATTAATTAGGATTAATTTAGCCTTTATTTCAATTCTGCTTATTTTCAGTAGGTCTCTGTTTTTGTCAGTCAGTCCACATGTCATTTCATGCATTTGTTTTTTATTAAAAATCCCAAAAAAATCACGGAATGCGCCCTTATGTGTCCCTGAAATTTTGCCAAAAATTCGGAGGCATTTGAATTTGTTTACTGCGGTAAACATTCAAAATGGCAAGTCGGGTTTTTTTACCCGGGATACGTTTTGAAAATCATTTTCCGACTTGTAAAATCAAGATATCCCTCATGGGAGATCCGATTTCCGATCCGAAAGATGTGTTGAACTCGGGAACATGTCTAGTTTTTAATATGATTTTATCAGATTTTTCTGATGTTTTTTAATGTCTGACAAAAATCCGAGATGTCGGTACACGTGTCAGAGCCTAATTTGGGCCTCTGAGATCTTGGATCGACTTAGGGCTATGGTTTCTCTTTGTGTGTTGCTCCAAATCCGAAACTGTAAAAAGTGAAAGTGGTGTCCGAGATGTCCTCTGTTTGAATCTGAAAGCCTGTAATTTTTACAATAGTGTTGAGCCCTGCTTCGGATTTTTCTTGTCAGACCCCTGTTTTGCTACATTTGTCTGTTCTGTTAGTTTAGGCAGAAATAGTTATATTTTTATCTGTGTTTCTGTTGATCAAATGCCAAAGTCATAAACATGAAAGTTGTTCATGTAGGTGTCTTGCATAACTCTGATTAATTTCATAAATTTCCATGGCCGTTTTGTATTTCTTTAGCATTTTACATCAGATTAGTGTGATTTTTACCTCTGTCTAAACTAAATCCCTGTTATTGAACTCACCATGGCTCAAATCCCGAGGCTGTAAAAACCAAAAATGTTCCATTTCGGGTCTTTTAGCAGTCTGCAAAATATCAGAAGTTTCCATGGTGTAAATCTTGCATTATCATATTAGGCATTGCATTTGGTTCGGATCCATAGGCAAAATCCATCATTTTAGGACTTTCTTTGAATTTTGGCATTTAAATCGTATCATTTCATGATTTTTAGCATTCTAGGCTGTTTATCAGAGTGTTTAGATGCTTCATACCGAATTTGGTGCAATTTGGAATCCATTTGAGGTTCGGATTATCCACAATACCAAAACAGGGTCCCGCAGGACCCGAATCCAAGTGAAAAACAAGCGAAATTCGTTATTTTGAGTAAATTGCAAAATGCCAAATTCTGATTTTACAGTCCTAATGTGTTTAGCAGCATGTCATACTGCATTTCATCATCATTGAATTCAATTTGAATTTCTAAATCCCAATTTTACTAAGTTTTCCTTCAAAAAACCATGATTTTAAAGGTGTAACTTTAATTTTAGGGGTATTTTGGTCATTTTGACCCCAATTCCGAATTTCAAACTGTTTTCCACTGAATTCCCTGCATTTACATCATTTCAAATATCAAGGAAGCATGATCATAGGGTTTATATCCAATTAAATCCAATAATTTCATAATATTATTGGAAAATTTTGGAAAAACCCACATATTTGAGCTAACCTTATTTCAAGTTTGGCAGGGACATTCAAAAGAAGGAGCTGAAGTCTGCAATTTCCATTTATTTCCTTTATTTAGTGATGTAATAATGTAAATTTTGGAATAAGAGAGTTAATTTCCTGCTTAGACTAGGATGCATATCATATAGTTTGAATTTATGCAATATCCTATTTATATGATTCATGCATTTTATTTCAAAAGCACTATGGATGTTCACGAATGGCACGTGCACCAACTCTTAGGGAGTTGATGGACTCGGTGGGATCCATATTTACGGCCCTAGTCGGAATATGGACGAGACCTAGATCCATCATCTTTCTACTAGTCACATTGAGCCTACACTCTTAGGCTATCTTAAAATGCACATCATATTTCCAAAGTTTTCAAAATCATGTGCATCAAATCAACTAAATTCTGAACATATTCATGGCCACAGTCAGAATATGTGAAGGATTTATCTTGACTTAATGCACATTTTTCCAACAAATCTCTTAGAAAATCTTTTCAAAGGGCATTCATTCACTCATGTCATTTGCATCATGAAATCATTGATTTTCTCAAGAAAACTTCATTCTCAAGAAATCGATTTCTCAAGAAACTCTAAGGATTTTTCAAAAATTGGTTTTCCAAAGACAAAGTTTTCCACAGTTTTCCCTGGAAAATGATATTTTCTTAAGAGATTCAAAAGAGTTTTCCAATCTTTCTCCAAGATCCAAAATCGATTTTCAAGTATTTCAAAAGGTAAAATTCCCAGGATTTCGATTCCCCAAGTTTTGAATTTCCTTCTCCAATGAGTTTTCCTATAAATCTTCCATCATTTTCCTAAGAAAACTCTCAAAGTCCAAGTTTTCCTAAGAAGTGTTTCCCTTTTCAAAAGGTTCATCTTTTCTCAAGAATCACTTCCATTTTCCCAGGATTTTCAACCATTCATAATTTTCCCAAGTCTTTATGAACTTTCCTGAGATTTCAAATCTTTTCCATCTGAGTTTCCTAAGAAATTGACTTTCAGCTTTTTCCTGAGAGAATCTTTTCAACTCCAAATATTTTCTAAGCATACATCATGTTTTCCAACTTGCATTTTCCAAAATCTCATAGCACATGCCTGAATTCTCTGTGCATTTAGGATAGAACATGATTTTGATGATTTAACTAAGTCAAGCACAATTTTGGTCCTTGGTTCGATTACCCCTGTTAAAGGCGGCAGGAACGGTCGAACCTCGTACCGACAGGTCGAGCCCCATCGCATGGATTTTCCCGCAATTTTAAAAAACGGAGGCGAGTATTTCAAAAGCAATTTCCAAAATTCGGTCAAGTTTGAATCGCGAAAGCGTTCTCTCTTTTTCTCTTCCGCAAGGAAGGGAAGACGGGGAAAAAAATTTCGCGACGAGAACAGGTTTGGCGACCGTGATGGGACCTGTCCTTGTCTGACCTAAATTATGCTTGACTTAGTTTAATTATCAAAATTATGCTCACAAAATGTCAGCTCTTTTACTTTCAATATCATGTGAGCCTAGGAGCCTAGATTCTGACCTAGCTGACATTGATTGCATATAGCTTAGGCATGGTTTGGTAGGACCATATTGAGGAGATATTTTCATGCTCACATAGACTTAGGTCTAAACACAACTCTCCTCAATTTAGGATCTGAATGCTAACAATGTGTGCTTCTTCAAAGTTTTCAAAATCTATCTCTCTACGACTTAGAGCCCTCTATTTCTTGCATGTGATCATTTTTTCAAAACCTCCAATTACCTATCATTACCCGGTCTTCACGTTGCTGGGCTCTCTTCCAGAACCATAGTTCGGAACAGAGCCTCACAACTGGGCCAACTATTTGGGTTAACACCCCCCTACTACGTACCGCGGGCCACAGTCCGAAGTATATCGGTAGGCGCTCAAGGATGTTGGAAAACCTTACCTTAGAACCGGAGTGAAAACTCTATGCCACGTACCTCGGATTTCGATTCGAGTATATCGGCATAACTGGATTGGACAAAGATGATCTGAACCTAGAGTTAGGATTAGGGTCCTACAGCTGTTTTCAAACTGATGCATCTAGAGTCGGCCTTTTAGGGAGTGCTGAATGTGCATAAATGTTTGTGCAGGATGTGATTGTATGTATGATTTTCTCAATTCTTTATATTTCCCAATGTTTTTCAACTCATTAGGTCTTTTTCCAAATATCCTTATTTTCCACGAGATCTTTTCTAAAACCCTGGATGGTTTTTCCCAAATATCCCTTTTCTTCCAAAACTCCAGGTGATTTTTCATTCTCCCTTTCTACTGGATCTCGAATTTCCAGCTGCATTTTTATCCTGCCTGCAATTTTTCAAAATCATATGTTTTCTCTCATTGGATTTTCGATCCTGTTGTTTACTTGCAAAATTCTTCACCGCATTTTCCTCGTGCATACCTTGATTATTGTGGTGGAAATTGTTTACCCACTTGCCTTCTTCTTACTTTAAATCTGTTTCCGGATAGTTTTTCCAAGAGGTATCTCTTTCCTTCAAAATGGTATTTTCCTCGTGGTTGACGACCTCGCCTAGGTAACAAGGCACATTTTCCGTTGTTCATTTCTCTTACAAAGAATGACAACATAATTGTCGTGACTCCAACGACGACTCCATCCCTAGTAATGGGATATTCTTCCAATTGTCCACCATATAATTTTCTTCCCAATCCAAAAATTTCCTCAGAGTCTAATCAAGACCTTATCCTGCAGAGAGCCTTCGCAACATTTGATGGTTCAGACAAGGTCAGGGAAGAAGACCGCACCAATTCAGCGTATCAGTTACTCATCAACATCAGAAGGAGAGATGAATTTGCCAAGGTCAGACAAAGACCAAGAGCAGCCAGAAGATGATGGTATCGACCCTCAGATGTACGCAATGTTTCAGAAGATGATGAAGAGGATGATGAGTGAGCAGGCTAGCACCAGCTCAGACAAAAATCCATTCAGTCAGAGAATTAGAGATCGTGTGGCCAAGAGGTCAACCAAGTCCTCTGAGGAGAATGTCCAAGATACTTCAGACGAAGATGATACCGATGAAGAATATGAGGTGCCTCCGGCATTTCATAAATGTGGCCAAAGGAGGAGTCACAAATCAAAAAGTCAGGTCGCAGAAGAGCCCCTGCAAGCACAATTCAGAGAAATGGCCAGAGTGGTCAAGGATCTGCAAGCCCGCGACAAGGGCAATAAAGTCTTCACCAGCGAGGACTTCTACGACGGTTTAGAAGGGGATGATGATCTGGAGAATCTCCCCCGAAAATTCATCAAATTCGATGGTTCTGGCGACCCAAAAGCCCATCTCGCCATGTTCTTCGCTGAATGCTCTAGGTTCAAGAGAGACAACAGAGCATTGTTCTTATGCTTTCCCCGCAGCCTGGAAGGAGTCGCAGCCAAATGGTACGCGGAACATGTCAATCCTATAGAACTGAAAGAGTTCGACAAAGTCATGAATTTGTTCGTTGAACGATTCTTGTTCAATACTGAAGCGCTCCCAACATTGAGCCATCTCTGCAACCTAAGGCAGAATGAAAATGAAAAGGCAAGGGACTTCATTCGCAGATGGAGAGAGACCTGCAACAAAATGAGGGATCCTATATCAGAAAGACATGCTTTATCATTGATCCTCAATAATTTTTTGCAACCTCTGAGAGGATTAATTTCTACCTCACCATCCAAATCTTTCGTTGAACTCATTGAACGAGCAGAATGGCTCGAGTTGAGTGTGGAGAATGGAGTCTATGAAGGCTTCACATTTTCCAAGAATAACTCTCAAGGTGAACAAAAGAAGAAGGCTCACTTCACTTTTGCGGCCAAATCTTTCAATAATAGCAAAGGCAACAAGAATGATCATAGTTTGGAGAGAATCAAAAAGCAAAAGGGGAAGGACATCAACAGTGATAAACCTCTCCAATCCAGTCCTCAACATCAAAAGAAAGATCAGGAAAAATCAAAGCGCAAGGACTGGAGAACTGATCGAGAATTCACCCCTCTGGATCAGACACTCGAGAGTATCCTCGAGTATATGATTGAGAAAGACCTTGTCCGGTTCCCTAAAGCTGCTGATCCTCCAGCAATTATGGGCAGATTCAAAGAACAATTTTGCAAGTTTCATCGAGCAGTAGGGCATGATACAGAAAACTGCTTCGTCCTTAAGAACATTGTTCAAGACTGCATTGACAAGAAGCTCCTCGTTGAAGATGAAAAGGAAGACTAGTCATCCTGACAAAGATTTTTTCTACAATCATTCAAGAAGATGACAATGCCAACAATTTCCCATTTCCCATCTTGCTTTTTCAAAAGAATAATGTAATCCCATTCTCTTTCCTTGATTTTAAAGCATCAATAAAGTCATCGAATTTTTCAATAGCTTGGTGTCGTCTTATTTACTTCCTCTTCCTTTTCATAATGTCTCTCTTGTGAGGAATGATCTTGAGGACGTCTATCAGTCAAGAAACTTGTCGCCTTATTCATCAATTGTCCTTCTTCTATTCAAAACTTTCTCCCTAGTTACACTGGGGCATTTTTTGGAAAATTTATCTTTACCTCAAAACATCCTGTATGCAGGCAGGATAAACCATTCTCTCATTTTGCATATATATGCACTCATTTGCATTTATTTGCACTTCATTTGCATTTCATGTGCATGTGCATTGCATTTGCATTGACTATGCACCCAATTCCATTTCCCCTTCAGGTTAAGGGATAAACCTGAATCATTTTCCATAATTCTTCAATTTCGACCCTCGGGTCATCCAATTCTTCAATTTCGATCTCCGGGTCACCCAATTCCCAATTTTAAAATCACCAAAATTCTCAATTTTGATCGCCAGGTCATCCAATTTTCATTCCCCGTTCAGGATAAGGGGATAATCCTGAAACCATTCATAGAAGCGATTCAACTCTCTATAATGGTCCTTGTTCTTCATTGAACTGATAGTGTTCCAAACGAACTGATAGTCGTTCTTCATTGAACTGATAGTGTTCCTAACGAACTGATAGTCGTTCTTCACTGAACTGATAGTCGTTCCAAGCGAACTGATAGTGTTCCAAACGAACTGATAGTCGTTCTTCATTGAACTGATAGTGTTCCAAGTGAACTGATAGTCGTTCTTCATCGAACTGATAGTGTTCCAAGTGAACTGATAGTTGTTCTTCATCGAACTGATAGTGTTCTAACCAAACTGATAGTGTTCCAAGTGAACTGATAGTCGTTCTTCATTGAACTGATAGTGTTCAAGTGAACTGATAGTCGTTCTTCATTGGACTGATAGTGTTCCAAGTGAATTGATATTGTTCCAAGTGAACTGATAGTCGTTCTTCATTGAACTGATAGTGTTCCAAGTGAACTGATAGTCGTTCTTCATCGAACTGATAGTGTTCCAAGTGAACTGATAGTCGTTCTTCATCGAACTGATAGTGTTCCCAGTGAACTGATAGTCGTTCTTCATCGAACTGATAGTGTTCCAAGTGAACTGATAGTCGTTCTTCATCGAACTGATAGTGTTCCAAGTGAACTGATAGTCGTTCTTCATTGAACTGATAGTATTCCAAGCGAACTGATAGTCATTCTTCATCGAACTGATAGTGCTCCAAGTGAACTGATAGTCGTTCTTCATTGAACTGATAGTGTTCCAAGTGAACTGATAGTCGTTCCTCATTGAACTGATAGTATTCCAAGTGAACTGATAGTCGTTCTTAATTGAACTGATATTATTCCCACTGATGGTTGTTCTTAATCGAACTGATATTGTTCCCAGCAAACCGATGGGCGTTCTTAATTGAACTGATATTGTTTCCAGCGAACCGATGGTCGTTCTTAATTGAACTGATATTGTTCCCAGTGAACTGATAGTCACCTCCTTTGAGGAAAAGAGAGGAGAATTTTTGTCACGGATGCGTTAAGCTGGACCTCATGTGCTCTCTTTCATCAAGGATTTCAAGAAAATTTTGTCAATTTGTCAATCAATTGTTGATTTCAAAATTTTATTGCATAAATCTTTACCTCAGTTTACCTTCAGCATTACTTTCAAAAGAGTGAAGCTTTTGCGAAAAGAGATTCAATCTTCAAATTCGTTCTATTTGACCAACCAAAAGGATGAAGGATAAATCCTCGATATGGCCAGAAAAGAAGATTCAATGTTATTGAAAAGCCGTAGATGATCGATATTGATCACAGTCAATGGCGCATCTTTAAGGTTTATTCTTGTAAAGACAAGGCAGTGGAAATATCCTGAGCGCTAGAAAAGAGAGCGTTTACCCAGGCCCCGTTTCCTCAAAATCACCTAAGCTGCAATTAAATATCCGCAAAAGGGAGCTCTCACCTGTCGTCAAGATGAAGGCGAATTAGGCGAGTAGACCCCTGGGGCCAAAGAAGATTCGAAACATCTCCAAGATGACGGAGTTTGTGACGGGTCCTTCCAGAGAAAGTCCAAAGCACTGTCGAGATGAAGGCAGATGCGATGAACCTCTCGACAATCCCTAAAAGATATTTAATTTCAGCTATCACCCAAAGATCTCCAAACCCATCATCCAAGAAGGATCGAAACATCTCCAAGTTGAAGGAGTTTGTGATGTACCCTTCCCAAAAGAGAGAAAGAGAGGAAAAAGAAAGAGAGAAAAAGTCAGAACATCTCCAAAATAAAGGAGAATGTAGCAAAAAAACCCAGAGAGCCAAAAGAGTGCAGAAAGACTATCAAGAGAGAAGCTCCCAGGATATCAAACTGTCAAATTTATCAAGAATCCTCTTTAACTTTGTGAAATTCTATTATCAATATTCTTTCATCAATTGCTTTCATAATATCAAATTCTCTTTTCTGCTCATATCAAGGAAATTGATAGCTTCCTTGAAGAAGGTCAATCACAAGCAATTTGGATTTCCAATCTCGATTCCACGAAGTGAACCTTGTTTGGAGGTAATGCTTTGGGTAGAAAAGAAAGAATTTCTTTGCAACAATGTGCAACATTTTCAAGTATTTTGAATCAACAACAAAATTTCCAACATTTTGGCAATATTTTCTAGCTATCCTGACATGAAGTGAGAGCTTGATGTCTGTTTTCGATGCATCCTGACACCAATTTAAATCCCTCCTAAGGACTTGATTCCTTCCCTTCTTTGAGAGCATGAACTCTCAAATTTGCACACTTCCCTGTGTCCCCACTGTCCCACCATAGACAGTCCCATTTCGGTTCGAGGTCGAACCACCAATCATTTCCCGTAAAAGGCAATTTCAAAAGCTGATTTTAGTCTCAGCAATGAGACGCCCAAAACCAATCCCTTTTCAAGCTTTAGGGACCCCATTTTCCTTCCTTTTGCAAAAACCCTATTGGATTTATTGTGCAAAATCCAAAGGTTCCATCATGGTCTCTTCCTTCGAGGATTCCATTTCATTTTCCGCCCGATCAGGATAAGGGTACAAACCTGAGCCTCCATCCAAAGAGGTATTTCATTTTCCGCCCGATCAGGATAAGGGCACAAACCTGAGCCTCACTCAAAGAGGTATTTCATTTTCCGCCCGATCAGGATAAGGGTACAAACCTGAGCCTCACTCAAAGAGGTATTCCATTTTCCGCCCGATCAGGATAAGGGTACAAACCTGAGCCTCACTCAAAGAGGTATTTCATTTTCCGCCCGATCAAGATAAGGGTACAAACCTGAGCCTCACTCAAAGAGGTATTCCATTTTCCGCCCGATCAGGATAAGGGTACAAACCTGAGCCTCACTCAAAGAGGTATTTCGTTTTCCGCCCAATCAGGATAAGGGTATAAACCTGAGCCTCCTTTAATGAGGTATTCCATTTTCCACCCGATCAGGATAAGGGTATAAACCTGAGCCTCCTTTAATGAGGTATTCCATTTTCCACCCGATCAGGATAAGGGTACAAACCTGAGCCTCATTCAAAGAGGTATTTCATTTTTCGCCCGATCAGGATAAGGGTACAAACCTGAGCCTCATTCAAAGAGGTATTTCATTTTCCGCCCAATCAGGATAAGGGTACAAACCTGAGCCTCCATCGAAGAGGTATTTCATTTTCTGCCCGATCAGGATAAGGGTACAAACCTGAGCCTCATTCAAAGAGGTATTCCATTTTCCGCCCGATCAGGATAAGGGTACAAACCTGAGCCTCAATCAAAGAGGTATTTCATCTTCCACCCGATCAGGATAAGGGTACAAACCTGAGCCTCATTCAAAGAGGTATTTCATTTTCCGCCCAATCAGGTCAAGGGTATAAACCTGAATCTCATTTCAATGAGATATTTCATTCCCAATCAGGTCAAGAATTCAAAACCTGAGCTTCGTTCCATACGAGGTATTTCTGTCCCATCCAGGTTAAGGGCATAAACCTGAAATTTCACTCTCATAGAGTGAGTCTTTCCTCTTCATCCTCCGCTTCATATCTACCATCTTCCTCGGGCTAATTTCTCCATACCCAGTCAGATCCTTCTAACTGGAGCATTTTTTTCATATGGCCCAAATTTGGTGTGTTTTTCTTTGCCACTAAGCTCGGCCATGAGCCGGCTTAGTAGCAAAGAGGGGCATCTGTAAACACCCCAAATTTTCACTCACTCCCCCGACATTTCCACTAATCATCAACATTCAGCCTCTGAAATCGCTGGAGGGCAAAATGGTCATTTTCTGAGCCCGAACCTTGCAACAGTCCAAATTTCATCTGAAATTCTCAAATTTTCTCTATTTTTATCTCAGATGTTCAAGATTTTACACCTGACAGGAGACAGACATCTCCAGAGTCTTGGTTCAAGATTGCGTTTCATAAGACATGACATTGCATATCATTGCATATCATTGCATGAGCATTTCAAATCACTGCACTGCACAGCATGTCATTTCGAGGTCCAGAACTCTTGATTTCAAAATCTTCAATCCAGATTAGAATTTCAACTCTTTTCAAAATTGATTTCAAAACCCTGGGTCTTCAAAATTATCAATTTTTCCCATTTTACCCCCAGGACTCTGAATTTCAAAATATTTCCTCAGGAAAACCATCTGGATAGTTTTCAATATGGATTTCAGTCACTTCACCTCAGATTTTGCCCTTTTTGACAATTTCAAATATCTTTCTTTTACAAAATCGCCCTACAAGGGCCAACTCTTTCCAAAATTCCTGTTTTGCCCATTAGTCCAGATTTTATGAAAATTCCAAAAAGAAGTTGTGGTTTTATCCTTATTTCAATAAAGAAGCAATGTGGGACCCACACTGAGGTGGTGTCACACAAGCTTTCCTTTTGAAAATTTGAATTTTGAAAAACCCAAAAAAATAGGAACCTTGTCCCCTAGATTGGTGCCACTTGTCCTTTCTCTCTCCTCCCATTTACCTGCCATGTGTCAGCATAGGGTTCACCTAGAAGTGCCACATGTCACCTTCTCTCTTCTGCCATCCTTTGACACGTGTCAGCGTGGGGCCACCTTAAGATGCCGCCACATGTCATTAGTCATCCTCTTCATTTTATGCCACGTGTCAATGTCTACCATCTTCACCCTGTGCCATGTGTCATTCCAAGGTCACCATTAGATGCCACGTGTCATGTGTTGTCCTGTTCAGAAAAAGTAGAACTTGTCTCCTCTGAGGTGGCACCATTTGAATTATGTCTCCTGCAGAGGACACATGGCAAGCTCTCATTTCCTCAGAAAAAGCAAGTGCCATGTGTCATTTCTTGCTTTCTTCAGAAAAACTAGAATTCAAAAGTTCAAAACTCCTCATAGGTGGCGAAAATCCTGAACTTTTACCTTTTTCATCTTATCTGAGATGACGCCACATGGCTTGGCCCACCTTCTCTCTCCTCTGCCACGTGTCATTCTCTGCTTCTTTCAGAAAAAGTAGAGGACACATGTCTTCTCCCTACCTCTTTCAGAAAAGTAGGAGACACATGTCACTCATGGCCTTCTTCAGAAAAAGCAAACCATTTAAAATTCAAACAAGGCATTAGGTGGCGAAAATCCGGAGCTCTGATTTTTCCAGATGACCTATGAGAGCGCCACATGTCCCTTCCCTCTTTTTCCTCCCTCTTGCCACATGGCATTGTAGGAGCCACCCTGAGGTGGCGCCACATGTCCATCCTCCATTCCTCCAGGGCCAACCTCCATTTGAATTTCAAACTTCCCCCTGAGGTGGCGCCATTTGAGAAAGCCTCTCCAGACATCTGACACTTGTCCGCCACATGTCCAGATCTCCTTTCTCCAGAAAAGGTAGAATTCAAATTCCTCTGAGGTGGCGCCTTCTAAGCCCACTGCTCTGACCTTCTGACATGTGTCAAACACCTTTTGAGGTGGCACCATTCCAGGACTCCACTTGGCTCCATTTTTATTTTTTATTTTATTTTTAATAAAGGTAGCCCACCATGAGGTGGCGCCACCTGAAGACTCCCTACAAAAAGTGAATTTGAAAATCAAACTCCAAGAGAGCACCCTCTGAGGTGGCGCCTTCTGGGAGTTCCCTGCAGAGAGAATCAAGCAAATTTTTGAAAAATTCCAAATTCCCCCTGCTGAGGTGTCTCACCCACAAAAATTTCCATTTTTATTTTCTCAAAAAAATCAAAATAGCCTTTTGAGGTGGCGCCATCTGAGGGCTCCCTGCAGAAGACAAATTCGAATTTCAAACCCCTCAGATGGCACCCCCTGAGATGGCGCCACATGGAGGGCTCAGATCCAGCCTGTTTGAAATTCAAATTTTTTTCAGAAAATCTATAAAAACAAGGCTCCATGTCCAGCATAAGAGGATTTTTTTTAGCTCTTGTGAATCTGCAAAATCCGACCTAGCCTTCCTAAAATCCGATTTTGAACTTTGGAAATCGTGCCCCCTTTGGCTCATTGAAGAAAGGAGGAGTAGAGCTCGTGCTGTGGCGAATTCGATTCCAACAGAGGTCGATTTTTGTGAACCATCCGAAGCTTGGAGCGAAGGACGAAGGAAGCTCGTGATAGCTGCCCATTTCAAGAGCTCCTACGCTGCGTAACGAAACAAGGTGCACTTCTTTTCCCCTTGATGTGATTCTATAATCCGAATCGGGAGTCGTTTGAAGAAAAAGCTCATCCGAGGGATGGATTGAGCTATTCTCGTAAAACGACGTATATAAAAATGTTTCATTATGTTTCCTTGATGATTTTAACATTCATATAGTTAGCTAGGTTTAATTTGCATTTTATTTCATTCATTTAGCATATTTCATGAATTAATTAGGATTAATTTAGCCTTTATTTCAATTCTGCTTATTTTCAGTAGGTCTCTATTTTTGTCAGTCAGTCCACACGTCATTTCATGCATTTGTTTTTTATTAAAAATCCCAAAAAAATCACGGAATGCGCCCTTATGTGTCCCTGAAATTTTGCCAAAAATTCGGAGGCATTTGAATTTGTTTACTACGGTAAACATTCAAAATGGCAAGTCGGGTTTTTTTACCCGGGATACGTTTTGAAAATCATTTTCCGACTTGTAAAATCGAGATATCCCTCATGGGAGATCCGATTTCCGATCCGAAAGATGTGTTGAACTCGGGAACATGTCTAGTTTTTAATATGATTTTATCAGATTTTTCTGATGTTTTTTAATGTCTGACAAAAATCCGAGATGTCGGTACACGTGTCAGAGCCTAATTTGGGCCTCTGAGATCTTGGATCGACTTAGGGCTATGGTTTCTCTTTGTGTGTTGCTCCAAATCCGAAACTGTAAAAAGTGAAAGTGGTGTCCGAGATGTCCTCTGTTTGAATCTGAAAGCCTGTAATTTTTACAACAGTTTTGAGCCCTGCTTCGGATTTTTCTTGTCAGACCCCTGTTTTGCTACATTTGTCTGTTCTGTTAGTTTAGGCAGAAATAGTTATATTTTTATCTGTGTTTATGTTGATCAAATGCCAAAGTCATAAACATGAAAGTTGTTCATGTAGGTGTCTTGCATAACTCTGATTAATTTCATAAATTTCCATGGCCGTTTTGTATTTCTTTAGCATTTTACATCAGATTAGTGTGATTTTTACCTCTGTCTAAACTAAATCCCTGTTATTGAACTCACCATGGCTCAAATCCCGAGGCTGTAAAAACCAAAAATGTTCCATTTCGGGTCTTTTAGCAGTCTGCAAAATATCAGAAGTTTCCATGGTGTAAATCTTGCATTATCATATTAGGCATTGCATTTGGTTCGGATCCATAGGCAAAATCCATCATTTTAGGACTTTCTTTGAATTTTGGCATTTAAATCGTATCATTTCATGATTTTTAGCATTCTAGGCTGTTTATCAGAGTGTTTAGATGCTTCATACCGAATTTGGTGCAATTTGGAATCCATTTGAGGTTCGGATTATCCACAATACCAAAACAGGGTCCCGCAGGACCCGAATCCAAGTGAAAAACAAGCGAAATTCGTTATTTTGAGTAAATTGCAAAATGCCAAATTCTGATTTTACAGTCCTAATGTGTTTAGCAGCATGTCATACTGCATTTCATCATCATTGAATTCAATTTGAATTTCTAAATCCCAATTTTACTAAGTTTTCCTTCAAAAAACCCTGATTTTAAAGGTGTAACTTTAATTTTAGGGGTATTTTGGTCATTTTGACCCCAATTCCGAATTTCAAACTGTTTTCCACTGAATTCCCTGCATTTACATCATTTCAAATATCAAGGAAGCATGATCATAGGGTTTATATCCAATTAAATCCAATAATTTCATAATATTATTGGAAAATTTTGGAAAAACCCACATATTTGAGCTAACCTTATTTCAAGTTTGGCAGGGACATTCAAAAGAAGGAGCTGAAGTCTGCAATTTCCATTTATTTCCTTTATTTAGTGATGTAATAATGTAAATTTTGGAATAAGAGAGTTAATTTCCTGCTTAGACTAGGATGCATATCATATAGTTTGAATTTATGCAATATCCTATTTATATGATTCATGCATTTTATTTCAAAAGCACTATGGATGTTCACGAATGGCACGTGCACCAACTCTTAGGGAGTTGATGGACTCGGTGGGATCCATATTTACGGCCCTAGTCGGAATATGGACGAGACCTAGATCCATCATCTTTCTACTAGTCACATTGAGCCTACACTCTTAGGCTATCTTAAAATGCACATCATATTTCCAAAGTTTTCAAAATCATGTGCATCAAATCAACTAAATTCTGAACATATTCATGGCCACAGTCAGAATATGTGAAGGATTTATCTTGACTTAATGCACATTTTTCCAACAAATCTCTTAGAAAATCTTTTCAAAGGGCATTCATTCACTCATGTCATTTGCATCATGAAATCATTGATTTTCTCAAGAAAACTTCATTCTCAAGAAATCGATTTCTCAAGAAACTCTAAGGATTTTTCAAAAATTGGTTTTCCAAAGACAAAGTTTTCCACAGTTTTCCCTGGAAAATGATATTTTCTTAAGAGATTCAAAAGAGTTTTCCAATCTTTCTCCAAGATCCAAAATCGATTTTCAAGTATTTCAAAAGGTAAAATTCCCAGGATTTCGATTCCCCAAGTTTTGAATTTCCTTCTCCAATGAGTTTTCCTATAAATCTTCCATCATTTTCCTAAGAAAACTCTCAAAGTCCAAGTTTTCCTAAGAAGTGTTTCCCTTTTCAAAAGGTTCATCTTTTCTCAAGAATCACTTCCATTTTCCCAGGATTTTCAACCATTCATAATTTTCCCAAGTCTTTATGAACTTTCCTGAGATTTCAAATCTTTTCCATCTGAGTTTCCTGAGAAATTGACTTTCAGCTTTTTCCTGAGAGAATCTTTTCAACTCCAAATATTTTCTAAGCATACATCATGTTTTCCAACTTGCATTTTCCAAAATCTCATAGCACATGCCTGAATTCTCTGTGCATTTAGGATAGAACATGATTTTGATGATTTAACTAAGTCAAGCACAATTTTGGTCCTTGGTTCGATTACCCCTGTTAAAGGCGGTAGGAACGGTCGAACCTCGTACCGACAGGTCGAGCCCCATCGCATGGATTTTCCCGCAATTTTAAAAAACGGAGGCGAGTATTTCAAAAGCAATTTCCAAAATTCGGTCAAGTTTGAATCGCGAAAGCGTTTCCTCTTTCTTTCTTCCACAAGGAAGGGAAGACGGGGGAAAAATTTCGCGACGATAACAGGTGCCACTTGGCATTTTCTCACATTGGGTTTTAAAACACCTTTAAAAACCTTTAAAAATACTAGTTTTAAAAACTAACTTTCAAAATGAGTTTTTCAAAATGGTTTTGACTCTTCTAAACCTCTAACACTAACCAAGACATCAACTAACCCTAGTCTAGCCCTGACTGACTCGAATATGGCACCACCCCGAGTGGGCCCTACTTGAGTTTTTCAAAAAAAATGATTTTAAAACTTGAAATTTAAGGAGTTTTCAAAAGCTTTTCAAAAGCAAACTTTGAAATTGAAATTTTTGAAATGATATAGGTTCCTAACTGAATTAGAATTCCTCTGGATATGGTGCCAACTGAGTGGGCCCACATCGAGTTTTAGAAATTTTGAAATAAACACTGAAAATGGCTTCGAAAAAGGGTTAAAATTGACATTTGAAATTCAAGATTTTTGAAAATAGGGTCTCATGCGAACTCGAACTCCGAGTTAGAGTCCTGAACTCTTAGGACTCTGAGATTTTAGATTTTAAAAGCCAAATGAAAGAATTTTCAAAAGATTTTATCAAGAAATGATGAAATAAGTCAGAAAACACAGTCAGGGTTAGATTCCTAACTCGACCGAACTCTAAAATAGAATCCTGAACTAACTGGACTCTATAAAATGACCTAAATTTCGAAAACAAACAAAAAAGATTAAAAATAGAAGTAAAGCAAACTTCAAAACAGACTCCTGACCGGATCAGGTCTCTGAGACAGAGTCCTGATCGGACTGAAACTTTCAAAATTTTGAGAAATTTGATGAATAGAGGAATTCAGAAGCCACACCACCTCAATGGGTCTCATCTGTGAATTGAAATCGATTAAAATTTGAATTTGAAATGAATCCAGATTGTTTCCTTGAGAAAATATTTCGAAATATAAAGTCCTGGGGTTGGAAAATGACAGAGTATTGAATAAAGACCCAGGTTTTGAAATTGATTTTGAAATAAAAGCTTTAAAATTCAAATCTGGATTGAATGTTTTGAAATAGGAGTGTTGGCTCTCGAAAATGAGATGCAATGACCTGCAATGCTATGCAATGACATGCAATGCTATGCAGAATACATGCAATGACATACAATGATCTGTAATGACTTATGAAATGGACAAACACTGGATGAGGGTGAAAATTTGGGGTGTTTACAGATGCCCCTCTTTGTTGCTAAGCCGGTTGAAAGCCGAGCTTAGTGGCAAAGAAAACACACCAAATTTGGATCATAAAAATGCCCCAGTTAGATGAATCTGACTGGGTATGAAAGAATTAGTTCAAGTGATGATGATAGATATGAAATGGGGAATAAGGAGAAAATTTTATTTCAAAAAGAAGTGAGATTCAGGTTTTGCCCTTAACCTGGATGGGACAGAAAATACCTCATGTAGAAACGAAGCTCAGGTTTGACCCTTAACCTGACCGGGAAATGAAAATGGAATACCTCATTAAAGGAGGCTCAGGTTTATACCCTTAACCTGATCGGGTTGAAAATGAAATACCTCATCAAAGGAGGCTCAGGTTTGTACCCTTAACCTGATCAGGTTGAAAATGAAATACCTCATCAAATGAGGCTCAGGTTTATACCCTTAACCTGATCGGGTTGAAAATAAAATACCTCATCAAATGAGGCTCAGGTTTGTACCCTTAACCTGATCGGGTTGAAAATGAAATACCTCATCAAAGGAGGCTCAGGTTTGTACCCTTAACCTGATTGGGCAATGAAAATGGAATACCTCATCAAAGGAGGCTCAGGTTTGTACCCTTAACCTGATCGGGTTGAAAATGAAATACCTCATCAAAGGAGGCTCAGGTTTGTACCCTTAACCTGATTGGGCAGAAAATGAACGGAATCCTCGAAAGAAGAGACCGTGATGGAACCTTCGGATTTCCGCACAATGAATCCGATAGGGGTTTTGCAAAAGGAAGGAAATTGGGGTCCCTAAAGTTTGAAAAGGGATTGATTTTGGGTGCCTCATTGCTGAGACTAATTAACTTTTGAAATTGCCTTTTGCTGGAATTGGTGGCTTAACCTCAAGCCGAAATTGGACTGTCTATGGTGGGACAGTGGGGACACAGGGAAGTGTGCGAATCTGAGAGCCCGTGCGCTCAGATTATACCAAAGAAGGGAAGGAATCTTGAAAACTCCCGTTATCAAGTCCTAAAAGGGATAACAACTGATGTCAGGATGCGCCAAAGATGAACCTCAAGTTCTCGCTTCACGCCAGGATAGCTAGAAAATATTGTCAAAATGTTGAAAATCATTGTTGATTCAAAATAATTTAAAGTGATGTGCATTGTTATGAAAGTATTCCCTCTTTTCTACCTGAAGTATTACCTCCGACTGGGCTTAACTCCGTAGAATCAAGATTCGAATTCAAATTGCTTGCGATTGGCTTTCTTTCAAGGAAGCTATCAATTTCCTTGATATGGACGGAAAAGAAAGTATTCTTGATAATGCGAGGGCTATTAGTGAAAGAATATTGATAAAAGAATTTCACAAAATTAAAGAAGATTCTTGATAGATTCGGCAGTCTGATATCCTGGGATTCTTTTCTCATGATGATCTTTCTGCCCTCTCTTTTTAGCAGATTGGAGCTCTCTTGGATTTTTCGGGAATTACATCATCCTTCATTTTGGAGATGTCCTGACTTCTCTCTCTCTCTTTTTTTTTTTTTGGAAGGGTACGTCACAAACTCCTTCATCTCAGAGATGTTCCGATCCTTCTTTTCTCTCAGGGATTATCTTGATAGTTATTGGCTTTTTGGTAGGAAATCTCTTGATGATAGCAGAAATTAAATATCTTTTAGGGTTTGTCGGTAGGCTCATCACACTCGCCTTCATCTCGACGGTGATCTGAACTTTCTCTGCATGGATCCGTCACAAACTCCGTCATCTTGGAGATGATCCAAATCTTCTTTGGCCCTGGGGGTCGACTCGCTTAATTCGCCTTCATCTTGACGACAATTGAGAGATCCCTTTTGCAGATATTTAATTACAGCTTAGGTGATTGAGGAGATATGGAGATTGAGTGGATTTTTCTGTATCACCCAGGATATTTCAACTGCTTTATTTTTCAAGAATGGTCTTTAAAAATGTGCCATTGACTACGATCAATATCAATCACTTGTGGCTTTGCAACAACATTGAATTCTCTTTGCTGGCCATATCGAGGATTTATTCTTCATCCTTTTGGTTGGCCAATAGAAAGATTTTGAACTTTGAATCCTTTTTCGCGAAAGCATTACCCTTTCGGAAGTAATATTGGAGGTATTCTGAAGTAATAATTTTGTGCAATAAAGATTTTTGAAATCAACAAATATTTAAGGACAAATTGGCAAAACTTTCTTGAAATCCTTTTGTGAAATCGAGCATTTGAAGCACAACGCAACACATCCATGACAGAAATTCTCTTCTCCTTTCCCCAAAGGAGAAGATTCAGAAATTGGAATTGGGAATTACTCCTCTCTTCCCTGAAGAGGATGTGTTTGCAAAACGAACTTTCGAAGAGAAATTAAGCTTTCGTCAAAACTTCCTAACATTAGGCTTCTCTTATGGAAAGGGGGCCGGAATCGGTGAGGTTGGTAAATTGGTTATGAAGGAACGAGTTCATCACACTCTCCCTGAAAAGAGGGTCCTTCATGATGAAATGGCCTAGTCTAAAATTATGGGGCCACAAGGAAAGCAAGTCTCCGTCGAGTCTCTCCCTATAAAAAGGGTTCCTTGTGTGAAATTTGGAATTTTGTTTTGCAAACGGTTCACAAAGACACGAGTCCCTTCAAACTCTCCCTGAAAAGGGGCTAAGTGAACGAATTGGATAGCATGCGAAAAGAGCGAGCTCCCTCGAACTCTCCCTATACAAAGGGTCTTTCGCAAGAGAAAATAATTGAAATTGGGTATTGGGTGACTCAAAAGGGTCATATTTTGGAAATTGGAATTTTGAAATTTGATATTTGAAATTGGAAATTGGAAATTGATAATTGGAAATTGGAAATTGGAAATTGGAAATTGGAAATTGGAAATTGGAAATTGGAAATTGGAAATTGGAAATTGGAAATTTGGAAGTTGATAATTGGAAATTGGAAATTTGGAAGTTGATAATTGGAAATTGGAAATTTGGAATTTTGGAAATTGATTGGCTAAAAAAAAGTCGAAATTGTGAATTGGTTTACTGAGAATGACATGGATTCTGTAGGGATTCGACCTACGAACTATCCATTCCATAGGGATTTAACCTAAGGATCATAATTTAAGAAGGAATGATTCCAACTTGTGAGCTTTGAATGGACCAGGTGCTAAACTGGGTTTTTGAGCGAAGATTCGAATCAGAATTCAACTCTTCAAGGAAAATTAGATGAATTGGATTTTGAAAGAGAATTCGAGTCGGAACTCGAATCTTCTAGACCAGTTCTGAATTGGATTTAGAAGAAGATTCAAGTCGGGACTCGGATCTTCTAGACCAACTCTGAAGGAAAGGAAAACTCGGATCGGAACCCAAATCTTTGAAGGAAAACTAGATCCATCGTGGAAGGAGAAGAAATTCGAGTCAGAACTCGATTCCTGAAGGAAAGATAGATCAATTTGGAAGGAGAAGAAATTCGAGTCGGAACCCGAATCCCAAAGGAAACTAGATTAACTAGAAGAAAAGAAGATTTGAGTCGGAACTCGGATCCTGAAGGAAAACTAGACCGGTTGGAAGGAAAAGAAATTCGAGTCGGAACTCGAATTCCGAAGGAAAACTAGATCGATTAGAAGGAAAGGAAATTCGAGTGAGAACTCGAATCCCAAAGGAAAACTAAACCGGTTAGAAGAAAAAGAAATTCGAGTCGGAACTCGAATTCCTGAAGGAAAACTAGGTTAATTAGAAGGAAAGGAAATTCGAGTCGGAACTCGAATCCCAAAGGAAAACTAAAGCGGTTAGAAGGAAAAGAAATTCGAGTCGGAACTCGAATTCCTGAAGGAAAACTAGATTAATTAGAAAAAAAGGAAATTCGAGTCGGAACTCGAATCCCAAAGGAAAACTAAACCGGTTAGAAGGAAAAAGAAATTCGAGTCAGAACTCGAATTCCTGAAGGAAAACTAGATCGATTAGAAGGAAAGGAAATTCGAGTCGGAACTCGAATCCCAAAGGAAAATAAACCGGTTAGAAGAAAAAGAAATTCGAGTCGGAACTCGAATTCCTGAAGGAAAACTAGGTTAATTAGAAGGAAAGGAAATTCGAGTCGGAACTCGAATCCCAAAGGAAAACTAAACCGGTTAGAAGGAAAAGAAATTCGAGTCGAAACTCGAATTCCTGAAGGAAAACTAGATTAATTAGAAAAAAAGGAAATTCGAGTCGGAACTCGAATCCCAAAGAAAAACTAAACCGGTTAGAAGGAAAAAGAAATTCGAGTCGGAACTCGAATTCCTGAAGGAAAACTAGATCGATTAGAAGGAAAGGAAATTCGAGTCGGAACTCGAATCCCAAAGGAAAATAAACCGGTTAGAGGGAAAGAAAATTCGAGTCGGAACTCGAATCTCGGAGGAAAACTAAATCAATGGGGCTACTGAATTTTAAAATTAACCAGTGTAAACACCAAATTTTGAAAATGTACCAATATAGGCATTGGATTTTGAAAAATTACCAGTACGGATACTGGGTTTTGGAAGATTACCAGTACGAGCGCTGGATTTTGGAAGATTACCAGTACGAGCACTGATTTTTTTAAAAGGTTACCAGTACGAGCGTTGGATTTCAAATGGTTACCAGTACGAGCACTGGGTTTTGGAAATTTACCAGCACGAACACTGGATTTTTGAAATTACCAACACAACACTGGATTCTGAAGAATTACTAATTGATTTTGATGGAAAATTTTCAGTCTTCACCCTCACGACGACTTGGACAACTGTCGGGGTCTCAGGATTTATCCCTTATCCTGAATGGGTAATCGATGCAAATGCAAATTGATGCAGATGAATGCAAATGCAAATGAATGTAAATGGGTGCACATGCGTGCAAAATGAGAGATTTGTTTGATCCTGCCTGCATACAGAAAGTTTTGAAGATAAAATGAAAATTTAAAAATGACCCAGTGTAACTGGGAAAGAAGAATTTGAACAAAAGGATAAATGATTGATGTTCGAAGAGCGCTCTCCGAAGGTGACACGGCAACTGGCTTTTAATTGATTCAGAAGAGACTCGAAAGAGGTTATTTCTCATAAAAGAACATTTTGCCGAGGAGAATAAAAAAAAAAATGGCACCGAGCTTGCGAGAAAAATTGAAACTTTATTGATGTATTGAAGGAAAGTGATAAATCAAGGAAAGACAAACGGGATTGCATTATCCCTTTAAAATAATAAAAGTGAGATGAGAAATTGGGAAAGCGCTAGTGTTGTCAATTTTTTTAATGATTGAGAATGATCAGGATGATTGGTCCTCCTTTTTATCTTCAGCGAGGAGATTCTTGTCAATGCTGTCTTGGACAATATTTTTAAGGACAAAACAATGCTCGGTATCGTGACCCATTGCCCGATGAAATTTGCAGAACTGATCTTTAAACCTTCCCATGGCTGTTGCGGGATCTGCTACTTTAGGTAAACGAATCATATCTTTTGCGAGCATGTATTTCAGAACATTCTCTAGTGTCTGATCTAGAGAGGTGAACTTTCGATCCGTATTCCAATCCTTGTGCTTTGGCTTTTCTTGATCTTTCCCTTTATGCTGAGGACTAGATTGGAGAGGCTTATCATTGTTGGAGAACTTTCCTTTTTGGCCCTTGGATCCCTCTGAAGGATGATCATAATCTTTCTTGTTGCTTTTGCTATCATTGGTAGAGAGAGTGAAATGAGACTTCAGAGATCCGACTGTATCTTTTGTAAGCATGTATTTCAGAAAAGTATCAAATATTTGATCCAACGGGGCTATCTTGCGATCCTGGTTCGGATCATCACACTGCACCTCTTGTCGAGTGTTTGATTTCTGCTGAGACTTGGATAAGACAGTCGATTGGTATTCTTTCTTATTCTCAACGAAGAAATTCTTGTCGATATGATCTTGGACAATGTTCTTGAAGACGAAACAATGGTCGGTATCATGTCCTACTGCCCTATGAAATTTACAGAATTGATCCCTGAATTTTCCCATGACTGTGGGCGGATTTGCGACTCTTGGGAGTTTTACCAATTCCTTGGCCAACATATATTCAAGGATTTCGTCGAGAGGCTGCTCGAGAGGAGTAAACTGGCGATTGCAATCCCAACCGTCCCGCTTTATCTTTTCTTTCTGCTGACTCAATTTTCCACTCTGCTTTAAAGATTTCTCTTTCTGACTTGTGTGATTGCCTTTGTTATCCTTGCACCCCTCGCGGTGGGCCTTGACAGAATTTGTCTTTTTTGAATCTTGATTATTCCTGACGGGATTGATGCTCTTGTAGAAATCTTTGCCCGTGAAGACCTTCTTGCCCTTGTCACGGGCTTCCAAATCTTTAATCTTCTTTGCCATTTCCTTCAGTTGTATTTGGATTGGATCATCCATTGCTTGATTTTTCAATTTATAGGTTGTCCCTTGTCTATGAGGGGATCTTTGAAATGCTTGCTGAACTTCATACTATTCATCGGTGTTACCTACCGATCCTGATTCATCCGATGTATCTTCCTGTTGGATATGTTTCTTGGATAGCTTCAGAAGTTTCTTGACTGCCTGGTCTTTTGCCTTCTGCTTAACCCGAGTCTCTTCTATACTAGTTTCAGTTTGTTCTGCCAGCATCTTGGTCATCATTTCTTTGAACATAACATACATTCGGGGATCGATGCCATCATCCGCTTGCTGACTCTGACTTCTGACTGATCGGAGTGAGTCCATTTCCTCTTCTGAAGCGATCGAGTATGCCACACCTTCTACTGATGCAGTTTTCTTTCCGGACCTTGTCTGAACCACTGAGTATCACGAATGCTCTTTTGAATGTTATTAATGCTCTCTCTGCAAGGCAGAACTGATGGTTAGGCTTCTAAAGGAAATTTGGTTCGAGGAAAATATTTGTTGAGAATTTTGGTACACAATTGAAAGAGTATCCCATTACTAGGGATTGAGTCGTCGCTGGAATTACGACAATTGCGCTGTTATTTTTTGCAAAATAAACAACTGGAAATATGCCTTGTTACCTAGGCGAGGTCGTCAAACCAAGATAAAGGAATTTTATTGAGGGGAAAAACATGATTTTATCAATAATACTCTTGACAGAGGGGAGCG
The DNA here is from genome assembly GCF_984573655.1 of Nuphar pumila. Classification (NCBI taxonomy): domain Eukaryota; kingdom Viridiplantae; phylum Streptophyta; class Magnoliopsida; order Nymphaeales; family Nymphaeaceae; genus Nuphar; species Nuphar pumila. Next base: position 47,858,042 of record NC_143265.1, on the reverse strand, counting down.
GGACAAACAATTTTCCACCACTCTGGATAATCAGAGGACACTCGAGGACCAGGAAAAATAGTAAGATTGACAAAGGAATCCCAGCCATGTCTGGCAGAATGGTATGATTCGGACCACTGATCTGATACGAGGTTGAATTCTGGCAGAACCCCGGCTAGTGGACGAATCTCTACGCGCTTCTGCCTCTGAGAGAACTGCCTGACACACCGCTCTGGATGATAGTATGCGCAGAAGAAGGGGCCAAGTAGCCTGAACCGCTTGCCGTATGCATAAGTGTATCTAGGAGGTGATTCCTGACGATCAAAGTAGTCCCATACGACCTCTTCCTCGTGAAGATTATCGATCAAGAATCGGTATCGCGCAACTGGCAGAAGCTTTTTACCATTGTATCTGAAGGAACTGGCTCGAGCTGGCACATGCTGGAGGAACCAAGACTGCAAGGCATAGGTGCATCCTTCGACTAGGATCGACTCTCCGAGTGTGAAACGAGTCAACCCTCGGTACAGGAAGGCGAGTGCGGCCATGGCTATCGAGAGGCGGCTGGTCTGTCGACTTCCCCACCTCCTTAAAAGCTGAACTATTCTGATATCCATATAAATCCGTCCATCGCGGAAGAAAGCTAATCCCACCGTGTACAGAACCATCGCATGCTGAGTTCTTTCTCGAGCTGTTCTGGACAACGAGCTGACTTCTATGAATATCCCATACTGTCTGTAGATTTCGAGCAGATCCACATATTCGTTTCCATCCTCCTCTATCAATGGCCAAGACTTGCGTCCTGTCATGCGAGCTAAGGCATCCTTAGGGTCCAGACCCTTAACATTAATCAGAAATTGTTTCTCTAATGGATCTCCAGGCTGACCGGCTGGCTCGGGCAATCCCATGATCTCTGAAAATTCATCCATCAGTACTGTCATCTCGCCCCACGGGAACCAAAAGGTAGAAGTGCTCGGATTCCACCGCTCTGCTAGTGCATAAATCAAGTTGCCGTTGACTGTCTGCTTTCCCACTGCGGACGCCAGTTCCAATCCACACTCGTCCAGATGGTCCAGAAACATACGAGAGAAGTTCTTGAACCATGAATAATACCACCGGGGAAAGAAAGATCCGGTGTTGAGGACTCGATGTTCGGGAAGACTTTGTCGCACCTCGTAGGAGATGTGACCCTCGGGGAAGACTGAATCAAGCTGACTGGATGCCATCGGACTGAAAGACATGGAAATTGGAATAAGACTTGGAAAATACAGGAATTTTGAAGAAAATGCAGGCAGGATAAAAATAAAGCAGGAAATTCGAGATCCAGAAGACAGGAAAGATGGGAAATCACCTGGAGTTTTGAAGGAAATTAAGGGAAATTTGGAAAATCGTCCAGGGTTTGATGAAATATGAAGAGATAAATGGAAAATGAAGTATTTTGGAAAATCGTCCAAGATTTAAAACATGGACAGTACATGGACATAGATTGGGGAATTATGAGAAAATCGTCCAGTATTTTTAGAAAATTGGGAAAAATATGGAAAATAAAAGGAGATGACTATAACATATTCAATCACATTCTGCACAAACAAGTATGCACAAACAACATTCTCTAAAAGCTGACTCTAGATGCACAAATTTTGAAATGGCTGTAGGACGTTAATCCTAACTCTAAGGCTCAGATCATTTGTATCCAATCCAGTTATGCCTACTCAAGCCAAGGCTCGATGTATGTGGCATAAAATCAATTTCTCCGGTTCTAGGTTCAAGTTTTCCAACATCCTTGAGCACCTGCCGATATACGTTGGACTATGGCCCTTGGTACGTGGCAGGGGGGCTTTCACCCAAATAGGTGGCCCAGTTGTGAGGCTCTGTCCCGAACTATGGTTCTGGAAGAGAGCCCAGCAACGTGAAGACCGGGACAATATAGGTGGGGTGATTTTTGAAAAACATGAGCACATGCAATCAAACAGAAGGCTCTAAGTCCTAAAGAGATAGAATTTTGAAATATTTGAAGAAGCAAACATTGTTTTCATACAATTCCTAAATTGAGGAGTGTTGTATTAGACCTAAGTCTATGTGAGCATGAATAATTCTCCTCAATATGGTCCTACCAAACCATACCTAGTCTATATGCATTCCATGTCAGCTGGGTTCAAGTCTAGGCTCCTAGGTTCACATGATATCATAAAGCAAAGCTGATATTCCATGGAAATCGATTTTGACAATTTGAACTAAGTAGAGCATTAGATTGATCAGGCGAAGACAGGTCCCATCACGGTCGCCAAACCTGTTATCATCGCAAAAGTTTTTAACTTTTGCAAATCAAACTGACCTTTGAAAAAGATTTTTGAAAATAACTCGCCTCCGTTTTTAAAATGCGGGAAAATTCCGTAGAATGGGACTCGCCTGTCGGTACGAGGTTCAACCGTTCTTGCCACCTTTAATAGGGGTAATTGAACCAAGGATCAATCTTATGCTCTACTCTATTCAGCTTGTCTAAATCATATTCTAATTTCTAAATGCACAAAGAATCAGGCATGTGCTATGAATTTTCAGAAAATGCACATTTGAAAACATGATGTTTGCTTTGAATGATTGAAATATTTAGAAAATGTAAATCTTGGAAATGATATCACATGAGAAATCGTGAAATGGGATTTGAAATATACTTCTGAGAGAAATAAAAAACGATTTTGAGGAATCCTTGACATTTGGTGAAAATCGATTCTGAGAGACTTGGTTTCTCTTAATTCAAACTTGGAAATTGAAATTCTAACTTAGAAAATTTGAATTTGGAACTTGGGAAATACTTGAAATATCCTTTGAAATTCAATGTCTTTGGGAAAATCGATTTTGCTATAAGACTTAGGAGATTTTGAGAAAATGAACTTCTTTGAATTGAGATTGGAATTGGAATTGGAAAATGCATGAAATGAATGAATATGATTTTGAGGAATTGAGAAATACTTTTTGTATTTTTGAGAAATGCAGTGTATTTTTGAAGTTAGCCTAAGAGTGTAGGCGGAATGTGGCTAATGTGAAGATCATAAATCTAAGTATCATTCATATTCTGACTATGGCCATAAATACAAATTCCACCAAGTTTATAAACTTCATAGAAGCTAGTGCATGTGCCATTCGTGTAGACCATGGTGAATTTGTAAAAATATGCATGAATCATCATCCATCACACATCAAAATTATAAAAATAAACTATATGCAATGCAACCTAAGCTAAGCAGGAAATGTAAATTCTTATTCCAAAGTTTAATTACAAATTACATCACTATTGAAATTTAAATACATGAAAAATAAAGTCTTCAATGTACCTGCAAAACTAGAAAACTTGGTTAATGAATATATGTTGGCTTTTCTAGATTTATCCAACAACTCTCCCCGGTGTACCCCATCCCTCACCCTACTATTTGATTTCCGCGGAAGCTTCCTCTCTGGAATTCATTACGGTAAATTGATCTTCCTTCTTCTTTTTTAGACGAAGATTCTTGAGGATCTCCTGGTGGTTCCGGAGGTCTTAGGCAAGCAAGCAGAGGGGTGTTCTCGTTATAAGAACGATTCATCATATCTTCATCCTCTTCGATTATATCAGAAAATTGTTGGATTTTGCTAGATATAAGCCTCTTCCTTGATTCCCTTAAATAAAAATGATAAAGTATGAAATAAAATGGAATAAATATGAAAGAGAAGATATGGAATTTCGAAATTGGGGTCAAAATGACCAAAATACCCCTAATAACAAGACTATGGCCTTGAAATTAGGGTTTTTAGAAAGATATTTTGATAAAATGCAAATTTTGAAATTTGAATGAAATAAACTCAAACCAAATATGCTATGACATGATTAAAAATATGAAATTAGGGCTAGGGATTTCGAAATTTAGGTCAAATGACCAAATTGCCCCCGATAGCAAGACTATGACCTTGAAATCAGGGTTTTTAGAAATAGATTTTTGGTAAAAACTTAGGTTTTATGCACTAAATGAAATCAAATGAGCATCAAATTAAACCTAAAGCATCCTAATATGATTATGAACATGATTAAACCCTAAAAACATATGCTTATGCACGAAAATCCAATAATATCTCAAAAACTGTGATTTTAGCAGTGTTTTGGATCTTTCAGGAACCCGGTTTTGCAATTTGCTTAATTCAGCCATCAAATGGATTCCAAAATCCATAAAAATTGGTACCTGCACTTGTTATAACCCTAATGTCGAATTGAAATTATAAAAAATATTTTTTGACATTAAATTAATCCGAAAATTGCATTAAACCCTAAAAATATGCTATTTTTGACCTAATTCACCAACCAGTTTCAGTCCAAGACCTGAACCAGGGGTCAAATATCCATGGAAATTTATGAAATTTTACAGAGACTAACTAGAAAGCAAAACAGAGATTTCCCAATTTACAGATTGTAAAAATCATCTCCTGTTAGGGAGAAACCCTTCCGGCAATCTGAGCTAAAATATATCACTCTTAACAGGGATTAAAAGAGCTATTCCAGATTGAAAATACAGGAATAAATATAAATCCTAAACAAAAATTTCTGAAATTTTAGTGGTAAACAGTAGACAAAAAAATAATAATACTCACTTTTTACAGATCTAAAATCGGATCTGTGGTTTGGGATTTATGACTAACACAAGTCTGATTAGGGTTTTGGTAAACCCTAACGAGCTTTAAATTGAAAAAAAGATTCTCTAAAAGGGGAGAATACTAAAAAGTGATCAAAAAATCCGAAAATTTCACAGAAGACAGATACGATCAATGTGAATCCATAGCACTTTACAGATCTAAAATTAGATATAAGATGAGAGAAATATCATCACAGCAAGTTACCTTCTTGATTTTAACCACGATTTTAAAGCTTTAAAAACCCGATTTGATGTCTGATTTTTTTGACAGGGTTCCCGAGATCCAAAATCTCTGATTTTTCTACAGTAACTTAATAACTCATGCATGCACCACATATAAAAAAATCAGAAATAAACAATGAGTTCTTCTATCCGAAATAACATCATCTTTACTGTTCTAAACCTAGAACACACAGAAATTTAAGAAACTTGAAAAACCATGCATTAACTAATGTAAATAAATAAAATAAACCATAAAACAATAAATAAAACTTATTTCTATGCTATAGAACGTAAGACAAACATGAATAAACCATGAAAATAAAATAAAAACAGGGAATCAATGGCTGGAATTTGATATCACCTTTAAAACATAGATTTAACCCATTAAAAAGGGCAAATCATATATTTTATTGGTTATTAATGCAAAGAATCATATTAAAATCAATTTTAATGGATTAAAATCTCTGTAAATCACCCAAAACAGGGTTGGATCACCTTCTTGGATTGTTCTTGCTGATTCTTGATGGTTCTTGAGGTTGAATCCATGGTTTAATCCATGAAGATGATGGTACCAATGGCTAAATCATGTTTAAAACAATGAAAAACATTAAATAAAAACTAAAAATTAGAGAAAATAGTTACCTTGAGGTTGCTGCAATGGAGGAAGGGCTGGAGAGGAGAGAGAAGCTTCAAAAATCCAAAGGAAAGCCAATTGGAAAAATCGACCCCCCTATGGCCTCTATTTATAGAAAAAAAATTTTAGGTTTAAAAATTGACAATTTTGAAAATTTTGGACTCTAAAGGGGGGCACGATTTTGGGGTGGAGTTACCTAACTACCCCTAGTCTAAATTATCCTAAATAATGCCTAATTAACCCCTAGCTAATCCTAAAAATCCCCCAAATGTGGTGCCACTTGGCATTTTCTCACATTGGGTTTTTAAAACACCTTTAAAAACCTTTAAAAATACTAGTTTTAAAAACTAACTTTCAAAATGAGTTTTTCAAAATGGTTTTGACTCTTCTAAACCTCTAACACTAACCAAGACATCAACTAACCCTAGTCTAGCCCTGACTGACTCGAATATGGCACCACCCCGAGTGGGCCCTACTTGAGTTTTTCAAAAAAAATGATTTTAAAACTTGAAATTTAAGGAGTTTTCAAAAGCTTTTCAAAAGCAAACTTTGAAATTGAAATTTTTGAAATGATATAGGTTCCTAACTGAATTAGAATTCCTCTGGATATGGTGCCAACTGAGTGGGCCCACATCGAGTTTTAGAAATTTTGAAATAAACACTGAAAATGGCTTCGAAAAAGGGTTAAAATTGACATTTGAAATTCAAGATTTTTGAAAATAGGGTCTCATGCGAACTGGAACTCCGAGTTAGAGTCCTGAACTCTTAGGACTCTGAGATTTTAGATTTTAAAAGCCAAATGAAAGAATTTTCAAAAGATTTTATCAAGAAATGATGAAATAAGTCAGAAAACACAGTCAGGGTTAGATTCCTAACTCGACTGAACTCTAAAATAGAATCCTGAACTAACTGGACTCTATAAAATGACCTAAATTTCGAAAACAAACAAAAAAGATTAAAAATAGAAGTAAAGCAAACTTCAAAACAGACTCCTGACCGGATCAGGTCTCTGAGACAGAGTCCTGATCGGACTGAAACTTTCAAAATTTTGAGAAATTTGATGAATAGAGGAATTCAGAAGCCACACCACCTCAATGGGTCTCATCTGTGAATTGAAATCGATTAAAATTTGAATTTGAAATGAATCCAGATTGTTTCCTTGAGAAAATATTTCAAAATATAAAGTCCTGGGGTTGGAAAATGACAGAGTATTGAATAAAGACCCAGGTTTTGAAATTGATTTTGAAATAAAAGATTTAAAATTCAAATCTGGATTGAATGTTTTCAAATAGGAGTGCTGGATCTCGAAAATGAGATGCAATGACCTGCAATGCTATGCAATGACATGCAATGCTATGCAGAATACATGCAATGACATACAATGATCTGTAATGACTTATGAAATGGACAAACACTGGATGAGGGTGAAAATTTGGGGTGTTTACACCTATCGGTACGAGGTTCAACCGTTCCTGGCGCCTTTACCAGGGGTAATTGAACCAAGGATCAAAAGTGTGCTTAACTTTGCTCAACTTGTATAAATCATATTCTATTTCCTAAATGCACAAAGAATCAGGCATGTGCTATGAATTTCTGAAAATGCATATTTGAAAACATAATGTTTGATTTGAATATTGGAAAATATTGGGAGATTCTTGGAAAAGATAACGCTTGAAAAATCGTGAGCTTAGTGAGAGAATATTTCTGAAGAAAGTGAAAATCGATTTCTGAAGAAATCTTGAAGTTTTGTGAAAATCGATTTTGAGGAATTTCAAATAACTTTAAAAAACTTGATTTCTTTGAATTAGAACTTTGAAATTGAATCTATAACTTGGAAAATCAAATTTTGAGCTTTGAAAAATACTTGAAATATCATTTGAAAACTTAGAGTTTTGAGAAAATCGATTTTAGAATAAGACTTATAAATTTTGAGAAAATTGATTTTTCTGAATTGAAATTGGAATTCGCAAATGAATGAAATGAATGAATATGGATTTGAAAGACTTGATTTTGAGGAATTGAGAAAATCCTTTTTTGTATTTTTGAGAAATGCAGTGCATTTTGAAGTTAGCCTAAGAGTGTAGGCTGAATGTGGCTAATACGAAGATTACAAATCTAGGTATCATTCGTATTCTGACTATGGCCATAAATACAAATTTCGGCAAGTTTGTCAACTCCATAAGAGTTTGTGCATGAGCCATTCGTGAAGACCATAGTGAAATATGAAATATGTGCATGAATAATGCATTCATCAGATATTAAAATTTGCAAAATTAAACTATATGCAATGCATCCTATTCTATGCAGGAATTGAAATTCTTATTCCAAATTTACATTTAATTTACATCCCTAATCAAATTTAAATACAAGAAATAAAGGAAAATAAAGTCTTCAATATTCCTATAAAAGTAGAAAACTGGTTAGTGAAAATATGTTGGCTTTTCTAGATTTATCCAGTAATATCTAGAAATTACTGGATTTTGCTAGATATAAGCCATTTTCCATATGATTCCCTTATATAAAATTAATAAAATATGAAATAAGATGGAATAAATATGAAAATAGAATTTGGAATTTCGAAATTGGGGTCAAAATGACCAAAATACCCCTGATAGCAAGACTATGACCTTGAAACCAGGGTTTTCAGAAAGATATTTTGCAAAATACAACTTTTAAAATCCAAATAAGGATGAATTGAACTAAGTATGATGTGACATGATTAAAAACATGAAAATTAGAGTTTAGAATTTTGAAATTGAGGTAAAATGACCAAATTACCCCTGATAGCAAGACTATGGCCTTGAAATCAGGGTTTTCTGAAATACAGTTTGATAAAAACTTGAGATTTATGATTGAAATAAACACAAAATCCAACATGAAACATCCTAACATGATTCTAAACATAAAAAAACCCTAAAAACATAAAATTATACACGAAAATCAAGAAATAATATAAATATCATGATTTTGGCAGTGTTTTTGGATCTTATAAGGACCTTGTTTTGCAATTTGATCAATTTAGGCATCAAACGGATTCCAAAATTCATAAAAATTGGTACCTGCACTTTTTATGACCCTCACATTAGATTGAAATCATAAAAATAATTTTTTAACATTATTTTAATCCGAAAATTGCATCAAAGCCCTAAAATATGTTATTTTTAACCTAGATCACAAACCAGTTGTAGAGTTAGACCCAAATCAGGGGTCACTTCTCCATGAAAAATTCTAAATTTTTACAACAGCAAACTAGACATAAAAACAGAGGTTTTCCCGTTTACAGATCGGAAAAACCATCTCCGGTTAGGGAGAAACCCTTCCGACAATCTGGACTTACATATAGCGAATCAAACATGAGTTAGAACAAACACTTCCGATTGAAAATTCATGAATAAATAGCAGTACTCATCCAAAATCTCTGAAATTTTAGCAGTGAACAGTGATCAGAAAAATTATAAGACTCTCTATTTACATATCATGAATCGGATCTGTGGTTTGGGATCTATGAGCAACACAAGTCTGATTAGGGTTTTGGTAAACCCTAACGAATTTTAAATTTGAAATCTGATTCTTTGACAGAGGAAAAATATTAAACAGAGATAAAAAATTATCAAAATTTCACAGTGAATATATAATATCAATAGAAATCTACTGCATTTTACGGATCTCAAATCGGATATTGGATGAAGAAAATAGCACAACATCAAGTTACCTCTTGAATTTAAATAACGATTTTAAAGATTGAAAATTACGATTTGATGTCTGATTTTTCTGACAAGGTTCCTGAATCCCAAAACCTCTGATTTTTTTAAAATGGTTCATTTGCACATCCATGTATCACATATAAAAAAAGCAAAAATTAACAGTGAATATTTCAATACAAAATAACATATTCTTTGCTGATCCATGCTTAAAAACACACAGAAATCTAATGAAACCTAAGAAACCATGCATTAATTAATGAAAACAATGAGGAAAATACCAAAACAATAAAATAAAACTAATTTCTATGCTGGAAAACGTGTAATAAATATAAATAAGCAAAGAAAATAAATAAACACAGGGAATCATTTGCTAGAATTTGATTTTACCTTTAAAACCATGGATTTAACCCATTAAAAGGGCAAATCTCATGATTTATTGGTTAATAACATAAAAATTGATACAATACTCGATTCTAACGGATTAGAATCCTTGTAAACACAATGAAACAGATTTAGATCACTTTCTTGGACCGTTCTTAAGGTTCTTGAACTTGAATCCATGGTTCAATCCATGAAGGAGATGGCGCCAATGGCTAAATTGATGTTTAAATCAATAAAAGCATTAAATAAACTAAAGAAATTAAAAGAAATAATTACCTTGGAGTTGCAGCAATGAAGAAGGGGCTGGAGAGAAGAGAGAAGCACCAAGAATCCAAAGGAGAGAGACTTGAAAAATCATCCCCCCTATAGCCTCTTTTTATAATAAATTTTTAGGTTAAAAATCAACAATTTTGAAAACTTTGGACTCTCTAAGGGGTGGGTGATTTTTGGGTGGAGTTACCTATATGCCCTTGACCTAATTAACTCTAATTGACACCTAATTGAACTCCTAACTAATCCTAAAGACCCTCAAATGTGGTGCCACTTGGCATTTTCCACATTTGGTTTTTAAAGTTTTAACTAAAACCTTTAAAAACAATAGTTTAAAAATCAAATTTCAAGAATGGATTTTCAAAATGGATTTTGACTATTTCAAACTTCTAAAACTAACCCAGACACTGACTAACCCTAGTCTAGCCCTGACTTTCTCAAATGTGGCGCCACCTCAAGTGGACCCCACTTGAATTTTCAAAAACGATTTTAAAGCTTGAAATTGAGAGAATTTTCAAAAGATCTTTAAAAGTAATCCTGAAATTAAAAGTTTTGAAATGACATAGAGTTCCAACTAGGTTAGAACTCCTCTGGATGTGGCGCCAACTGAGTGGGCCCACATCAGGTTTTTGAAAAATTTGAAATAAACATTGAAAATGACTTTGAAAAGGGATTAAAATAAATAGTTGAAATTCAAAATCTTTAAAAATAGAGTCTTAGACGAACTGGAACTCCGAGTTAGAGTCCTGAATTTTTAGGACTCTGAGATTTTGGATTTTAAAAGCCAAACGAAGGAGTTTTTGAAAAGATTTCATCGAAAATGTTGAAACAAGTCGGAAAATACAGTCAGGGTTAGACTCCTAACTCAATCAGAACTTTGAAATAGAGTCCTGAATTAATTGGACTCTACAAAATGACCTAATTTTTTAAAATAAATGGAAATAAATGAAAATGAAAGTAACAACAGACTTTAAAACAGACTCCTGACTGGACTAGGACTCCAGGACAGAGTCCTGATCAGACTGAAACTCTAGATTTTTTGGTATTTTCTGAAAAACAAATAAAAGAATTTTGAAAAACAGCTAAAAACAGGATGAAATTGAAGCTTTGGTTCAGAATCCTGATCTGATTAGGACTCTGAGAAAGAGTCCTGATTCGATCAGAACTCTAAGAAATTTTGGTTTTCTGGTAAGTAAATGATGAAATTTAAGCAAAGCTTTTGAAAACCATTGAAAATGAAGTATGAAAACCAATTTTGAATAGAGTCCTGATTCGATCAGGACTCTAGGGTAGAGTCCTGATTTGATCAGGACTCTGGGATAAAACCTCAGAATTTTGAAATTCTTTGATAAAAGTGTAGATGGAAAGATTTTTGAAAGATTCTTTCAAAATTGAAATAAGGATCAGAGTCCTGATCCAACTAGGACTCTCTGAACAGAGTCCTGTTTTGACTAAAACTCTAAGTTTTGACTCATTTTGAAAGATTTGGAAAGATTTGATTGAAAATGGATAAAATAGCTGTAAAAGATTAGAGTCCTAATCCGATTAAAACTCTGAAGAAGTGTCCTGATCCGACTGAACTCTTGAAGAAGAGTCCTGATCCAACTAGGACTCTGGAATTCTTGCCAAAACAGAAGATTTTGAAAGGTTTTCTCCGAAAACAAGTAAAAAGGTAGTGAAAAGTAGAGTTTTGATCCGACTAAGACTCTGGAAAAAGAGTCCTGATCCAACTAGGACTCTAAGATTTTGGCCAAAACGGAGGAAATGGACAAGGGATATGACTATAATTGGTTTAAAATCAGAATGATGTTTTAAAAAAAAGTTCAAAAAAGATGAAAATACAGAGTCCTGATCCAACTAGGACTCTAAATTTTTTTTGAGATTTTGATAAATAAAGGAATCAAGAAGCGACATCACCTAAATGGGCCACATTTGAGAATTGAAATCAATTGAAATTGAGTTTGAAATGAATCCAGATTATTTTCTGAGAAAATACTTCAAAATATAAGGTCCTGGGGATTGACAAAATGACAAAATGTTGATTAAAACCCCAGGTTTTAAAATTGATTTTGAAAGAAAAGTTTTAAAACTCGAATCTGGATTAAATATTTTGAAAACAGGAGTGCTGAATCTCGATGATGAGATGCAATGCCACGCAATGCAATGAAATGGTATGCCGAATGCATGCAATGATATGCAATGACACATGAAAAAGTAAGCACTGGATGAGGGTGAAAATTTGGGGTGTTTACAAAATCCCTTCTTAGTTTTCGAGAATTGAGGAAACAGAGGATGATCCTTGAATGAAGTGCAATCGAGGCGCCCACCTAGCTTGAAGAAGCGAGGTCTCTGCCACTGGATCACTGCGGTGATATTCTCTGACGGTTGGACTTCTTTCAACTTTAACATATCCAGGCTTTCACTAAGATTGATTTCATCGACTTCCTGGATGCTTGGGATGTCAGCAGTAAAAGTAGGACGGAGAATCATTGGTTGTGGGAGTCTTTCCTCGAAATCCTCTCCTAGGACCGTGGTAATCATGCCTCCCTTCGACCATTTGATGCACTGGTGAAGGGTTGAAGGAACAACATTGGCGTTGTGGATCCAGGTGCGCCTCAGCAAAAGGTTGTACGTGGATGGCACATTCACCATGTGGAAAAGTACAGTATGCACTGAATAATTGATGAAAATTTCAAGAAAGATCTTCCCCCTCGCTGTCTGCCCATGGTTGTCAAAACCATAGATCGTGATCAGATCTGGGGTATATTCTTCTTCCTTGAGCCCCAATGCCCTGGCTGTCATCTCCGGACAGATGTTGAGGCTGCTGCCTCTGTCAACAAGCATATGTGGGACCGTCATGCCCTTGGTCCGCACCACTATGTATAAAGCATTATTGTGGAAAGAATAAGGCTTTGGCAAATCCTCATCAGAAAATGTGATCGGTGCATTCGTCATTGCTTAATTGACGATCTGAGCCATGTCTTGCGGTGTTGTGCTGGGCTTGACCTTGATCTTTCTTAGCAGATATTCTAGCACTTGCTGGTGTTTGGACGAGGCGTGGGTCAAGTCCAGAATTTTTGAAAACACGACCTTTTGAGAAAAAGACAAGGAAGAAGGAATTGATAGACAATTAAACAAGTTATCCCATTACCAGGGATTGGGTCATCACAAATTTTTTTGATAATTGTGTCACCATTTTGTGATAACGAAAAAATATGCCTTGTTACCTAGGCGAGGTCGTCCATCATGATAAGAGATAATTTGAAGAAGAATATAAGAAAAAGTCTCATCACTAGGGATGAGGTCGTCACGGGAATCGTGACCACATAAAACAAAATAAGAGAATAAAATTTTGGCCATAAAGAGCTTTTTAACAAAACACAAAGTTGCATTTTTATTGATGACAAAATTTAAATACAAAGAGAAGGTGGGTAGACAGTTTGCCACCATTCTCGATATTCCAAAGATACATTAGGACCAGGAAATGCAGACAAAGGAATGAAGGAGTCTCAAGTGTATTTGGTTACATGGTATGCCCCAGACCACTGATCCGACTGCAGATCGAATTCTGGCATATGGTCTGCCGGGAAATAAATGTTGGCGCGAACCTGCCGCTGCGAGAACTGTCTAAGACACCTCTCTAGCTGATAATCGACACAAAAGAAAGGACCAAGCAGTCTGTAACGCTTGCTACGAGCATAAGTGTAGCAAGAAATTGACTCTTGCCTATCGAAATAATCCCAAAGGATCTTCTCCTGATGCAGGCTCTCAATCAAAGTTTGATAGTAAACAACAGACTTCAGTTTCTTGCTGCTTAACCTGAAGGAACTGGCTTTTTGATGGCACGTGTTGCAGGAACCACGACTGCAAGGCGTACGTCCACCCTTCTACTAGAATGGTCTCTCCAAGGGCGAAACGAGCTAAGCCTCGATAGAGAAAGGCTAGAGCTGCCATGGACACTGAAAGCTTATGGGCCTGCTTGCTTCCCCACCTGCGAAAGAGTTGAACGACTCTGACATCGATGGAATTCTGACCGTCTTGGAAGAATGCTAATCCTACTATGCATAGGAACATGGCATGTTGGATTCTTTCCTTCGCTACCCGAGACAAGGTGTCAACTTCCTTGTAGGCTTCATACTTGCGATAGAGTCTGAACAGGTCGATGAACTGACTTCCATTGATCTCAGTGAGAGGCCAAGATCTGCTCCCTGTAGCTCTGGCTAATGCTTCTCGAACATCTATTCCCTTGACATTGATCAGGAACTGGTGCTCGACCGGATCATCTGGCTGACCAGCTGGCTCTGGCAATCCCATGATGTCACTGAACTCATCCATTAGCAGAGTCATCTCTCCCCATGGAAACCAAAATGTGCAAGTACGTAGATTCCACCGTTCTGCCATAGCTTGAATCAAACTGCCATTGATGGTTCGCTTGCTCACTGCTGATGCCATCTCCAATCCACAATCATCCAAGTGGTCTGGGAACATACGTGAGAAGGTGGTGAACCAAGAATAATACCACCGAGGGAAGAAGGAATGAGACTGGATAACCCGATGATCTGGGGATCCATCCTTTACTTGATAGAAGACATGATCTTTGGGAAAGACATCATCAAGGGAATCGGACGCCATTGGAACGATACTGAGGCAAAGAAGAATGAGAATTAGATAGAATGCAGGACTTACGGATAGACATTTGATGAAAAGGGAATAGACACAAAAGCCTGGAAATTTTGAAAGATTAAGAGAATTTAGAAAAAGGGATTTCAAGGGTTTTTAGAGAAAATTTGACATAAAAGAGAAAATAATATAGGTAAAGGAAAAATGTACACCTGGGGTTTTTGAAAATAAGAGGAAATTTTGAATAATATACCCAGGGTCTTGAGAAGGTTTGATATATATAGGAGAATACAAGGAAACATCACATAATCCAAGACGCACAAACAAGGATGCGCACACAGCACTCCCTAAAAGGCTGACTCTAAATGCAATATTTGAAATGGCTTGTAGGACCTTAATTCTAACTCTAGGGTTCAGATCATCTGATTCCAATCAAGGTATGCCGATATACTCATGCTGAAGCTCGAAGTACGTGGCATAGAAATATTTCTCTGGTTCTAAGGTAAGGTTTCCCAACATCCTTGAGCGCCTACCGATATACCTCAGACTATGGCCCTTAGGTACGTGGTAGGGGGGCACAAACCCAAATAAGTGGTCCAGTTGTGAGGCTCTCTCCCGAACTATGGTTCAGTGAGACAGCCCAGCAACGTGAAGACCGGGACAATATAGGTAGGGATGTTTTCAAAAACATGTTCAACATGCAGATAAAACCAGAAAGCTCTAATGCAAGTCCTAAAGAGATAGATTTAAAAGAAAAGAAGCATACCCTTGCATACATTGTCTACATTCAATCCCTAGAATTGAGGAGAGTTGTATTTCAAACCTAAGTCTAAGTGAGCATGGAATAATCTACTCAATATGGTCCTACCAAACCATACTTAGATCCTATATGCAATGATGTCAGCTAGGACATAGTCTAGGCTCCTAAGGTTTGCATGGAAATGAAGCTGACATTTGTAGAATAAAGACTTAGATAATATATAAGCAAAGCAAAAGGCACAATTCGACCGAATGGAGATGTGATCCCATCACGGTCGCCAACTTCTGTGATCATGCAAAATTTTTCCTCTAGTTCCTCTTTTCCTTTCTTTTCGCCTTTCTAGCCTCTATTCTCTTTTTGAAGGGAAAAAAGATAGAAAAGAAGAGAATGAGAAAAGGAAGAACAGAGAGGAACTCTTTTGCAAGGTCTTATTTGACCAAAATTTTGAAAAGATGTTTTAAAATCACTCGCCTCCGTTTTGAAAATTGGCGGGAAAAAAGAAGAGACGGGATTCGCTCGTCGGTACGAGGTTCGACCGTTCCTAGCGCCTTTACCAAAGGTAATCGAATCTATACCTTTTGCTTTGCTAAAATCTCATCTAAAAATTTATCCTAAGTCTAAAATGCACAAAGAATCATGCTTGTGTGAATGCAAAGATGTATGCTCTTTTGGAAAAATGATTTGAAAAGTTCCAAGTTTTCTAAGATGAAATTGATAATGGAGTGAAGAAATGATTTAAAGGATTGATTTGGATCTTAGATTTGTAATCCAACTCAGGATTTGAAATGGGTCTGGAAGAAGAGACTTGAATTTCCAAGTTTTTGAATGATCAGGATTTAGAGAGATAAATCTTTAGAATTAGAAATTTTGAGATAAAGATGATTTTTCAAAGTCATAATGGACTTTGAATTAGAATTGATTTTCAAGAATTGATTTTGTAATCAATATAAAAAACAAGAATTTGAATTTAGACTTCGAGAAATGAGTTTGAAATTGGTTTTGAGAATTGGAAATGAAATTAGATTTGAAAATGAAATTTTGATCTAATATCTGAGATGGAACTGGATATGAGATTTGATATCCGAGACAAGGTTGGATCCAGGTTCTGGAATTCTAAGTGAGATTGGATCCAAAGTATAAGCTCCAAGGTATAGTTGAATTCTGGAGCCTAAATGGAATTGGATCAGAAATCTAAGATCTGAGATGAAGTTGGATCTGAAATCTGGATCCTAAAGGAGAATTGGACTCTGGAGCCTAAAATGGATTTTGGATCTGAAGTCTGAGATCCAATATGGAGTTGGATTCTGGATTTAGAATCCTAAATGGGAATTGGATCCGAAATCTGAGATCCAATGATGAAGTTGAATTCTGGATTCTAAATGGAATTGGATCCAAGATTTGGAATCCGAGATGGCATTTGGATCCGAAGTTTGAGACCCAAGATGGAATTAAATCTGAAATTTGGAATGAAATTTGGATCTGAAGTCTGAGATCCAAGATGAAGTTGGGTTTTGGATCCTAAATGGAATTGGTTTCTAATTTTGAACTTTTGAATTTTTAAATTTAGAAGATGAATCAGGAATTTCAAAGTTTAGATTGAGCTTTGAATTTTGAATTTTTGAGATTGCTGAATTGAATTGGAAACTGAATCCTGTAAATGAATTTGGAATTTCAAAGTCAAATTGAACTTTGAAATCTGATTTGAATTAGAAATTTTGAATATAAAATGAATTTGGAATCTCACAATTAATTTAGACTTTGAGATTGAAAATGAAATAGAATTGGGAATGAAAAGAGGAATTGAATTTTACAAGAATTAAAGATTTGATTGAAAGATACTAACATCACCTGGAGTTTTTGAAAAAGGAATTTTGAAAATATGATGCAATTCTATCCTAAATGATGAATGGAAAAGGAATTTGAAATCGAATTTGAAAATCATATTTCATTCTTTAAGTGAATTAAAATAAGATTGAAAATATAATACAACCCTGACTATGGCCATTGAATATATTATATGATAATCTGTATTTAAATTCACATGAAGAATAAAACATATTTTGGTGCTTTTATAGAGTTTAAAATGAAATTAACTCTTAATATATCCTGACTATGGCCATTGATATATATTTGAGTTAATTTTAAGTTAAATCCTGATAAAAGAAGAAAATATTTAGAAAATATGATGATTTTTGAAGAGGATCCAGTGTGGATCCTATGTTATTCCATAAAAGATGAAAATCCTAAGTCTTGTTCACAGCTTGACTCTGGCCATTGATGCAAATCATCAACTTAAGATTTAATCACCTCTTATTAGAATGGTGTACCATCCATGCTTTCATTTGTGAATTTTTAAAAATAAAGGAAGATGATGAAACAAACATTATTTGCATGCTCATCCATTCTAATCTAAGACTGGAAATGTAGAGTTTTCATTAATCACCTAGCGTATTACAATATTGAGTTACAATTTCTAAATTAAGAAAAAAAATAATGTTTTCTATACGCTTCCTACAAAAGATAGAGTTAGCCATAAAGCAAAATTGCATGAATATAAATGATGAAAGATACCAAGTAAAATTCAAAATACCCTGGTTATGTTATATGAGAAATGTACATATGAGTATAGTCATTTAAATGTATATGAAGATGTCATGGGAATGCATGATGCTATGCAATGGTGTATGGATAAATGGTAAGGTAGGGTTACAGAAATACAAGTAATTAACATACATGTGCTATCATGACAGATGATGTAATTGAAGGCTAATGTGTAGAAACTAACATATTGTGGTAGGCATAAACACAGGACAACGAACAACAATGCAATACACAAGTGACAAAACGGAATATCAAGGTGCTACAAATGATATGGCAGAAGTTGACAGTTTAGCTTTTGTAAACAGGTAGAAAGCTCCAAGCAAAACGATGGATAATATCAATATCATCAGGAAATCTGCTCCTTTGCAGACAATCGGCCATCCTGAAAACTGACAACTTTCAAAAACTTGTAGGTTGTTAAGAGTAGAGCATGCATAACTGAAGATATATGTACATATATCATTACAGATTGTTGATGATATTAAAAACCCGTAGGTTGTAAGCTGAGAAACTGTGGGCAAAATGCATATGACCAGCAGGGCTAAAATGGGAGGCATTGCCTACCCAAGAGGTGGCATGCTGGGAATACAATGCTTGTGAATGGGCAACAACAGGGTGCTATTGAGAAATGGTGAAGTGGCAAGTTGTGTGACAGATTACAGGGAATGTGCATAGGTGACGGGACGTAGGCGGCATGCCTAAGTTAACCATGAAATATAAGTAGATGAAATGGACTAACATGGTACAATGTATACACAAATAGCAGTAAAGTGCAAGTAAACCAGGTGTAGGATTAGAATGATATGTATGATCAGCAGGATCGAGCTGGTTCCGTGTCGCTCTTGAAGCTCCTGTCATGAAATTCTGCGTCAACTGCTGAAGTGATTGAATTTGTGTGGCAGGTACAGTTGAGGCAGTGATGTAAAGTAGAATGTATGCTTTAACAGGTGGTGAAGGTTTGTAGCTTGATTCAATAGATCTTCCTTCAGCTGTTGGAGTTGTCTTTTTCAACTAAGGGACTTGATAACTTTGAGAGACACAGGCAGTAGCTAACTCGGTTGGGACCAATTTTTGAATTGCTAAGACAGTTAAATTTAGAATTTCCCTTGCAGTAGCCGCAAGATCTCCAGCTTCCATGCTCATGGATTCAGGACACCAAGGAAGACAGTAGATGCGATAATCTATATATGTATATACATATATAAGAAAACACAGAAGGCAAGAACTTTGGTCAATGAGGTAACACGGCTCACGATATTCCAAAAAAAAAACATTGAGATCTCATATAAAACCAAAAAAAAAAAAAATTAGCCTGCAAGGTGCACATGTAGCCTGTTAAATGAAAGAATAATGACCAAACACAGAGAAAGAAAAAAAAGTGCAATAAGAATGGATTGAATCCAGTATTCAGCATATTAACATGCAAGATTAATATAATTACCTATACTGAAATCGGTATAATCTGATGTTCACAGACCGCTATTTGGCAAATGAGCCTCACAAACTGTCACAACAGCTTAGTGAGCTATTTTCAGCAGCAGATCGACTCTCTGTGAGTCAACCTTTGTTGCTTGGCTCCAGTTAGATGAAATGATGACAAGTGGAGTGGCACGACTAAACTTTATAAGGAGGCGTCGGTGTAATAGCATATTACCACCCTTGATACGTAGGTAGGGAAATGACAGAGGTACACCAAACTGTGGATTAATAATGAGATAGGGAATCTGTATAAGATCCATGAGACTCAAGGGGTTTCTGTAGCAGAGCAATTTGCCTATACTTCAGAGATTCTTCTTCTCTCTATTCTGTCATAACCCAATTTCTGAATCTTCCCATTAAGAGAGATTATGTCAGCAAGCATTACCGTAAGTAGGTCAGATCCTGCAAAATTTGAATGGGTTTGAAGAAATCCCCTTTGACAGCCCATGATTTGAGGATATCCAGAGGAAGTCTGAATCACAGGAAGTTATGTACATATATATATATATATATATTGGGTACTGTCAGAGACCTACATATACTATTGTCAAGAATGGAAATGAACTGAAGGGATGCAGAGGAGGCAGAGAATGCAGACATAACACGATTCGTGCAAAAGAAAAAAAAAGGAATGATATAAATACAGACCATGACGATATTGCTGAATCTAATAATTGTAAAAAAAAAAGATACTCAAAACTGCATGGTTGAGTCAAAGGTGGTTACCTGACGGTGGCACTATACAACATCAAAAGAAATAAAAAAAATGGTACCGCGAGCAAAGAATATAAATCAGATCGGGCCAAAGATGCTAGATAAGCAGAGTGTAGGAAAGAAAGAAAAAAAAAATCTTGAAAGTGCTCATGAGTGAAAGAAAGAAAATACAGTAAACCCAAATGTGTTATGGAACGTGAATGATCTGCATAATTCAGAATATAACTTAGATGCTATGACATAGGATCCTAAAAAAAAAAAAACATGAATGATATATGATGTCAAAAGAAATTAAATACGATATAGGATGTAGAGAAGTTGATGACCACGAAAAGAGCTTGACGGTGGTGGCTAGTTGCATCTTACCCATATCACAGCAGGGTCTTATGGAGAACTCGGGCAAGAATCCAACTCTTCCTTTTTCTATAGGTCATGTGAAGCACATAATAGATTTGTGCCTGCTCTTCATGAATAACTATATCCTCACCATGAAAAGCTTCAGAGATCTTACCTAATGATGATTACACTACACCAATCTTTGGGAGGCTAAAAGCTGGCTAAATACCTCTGAGGATGCCACTAGATATATGCAGAGATATAAAGCTTTAGCGGGAGACATGGTGCTAAATGAAAACCAGGAACCCCACGAATCACGCAACGTGTGTGATAAACAGGAACTTTGGCAGGATTATTGTTGTATGAGGAATATTGGTATCGACCCAAGCATAATAAACAGATAATTGACACCATGGACATTGCAAGCTCGCTACCATGCTTACAAAGTGAAGATGCAATGTGGAACATAATTCGCACAAGCATAACACCAAATGGGATGGATCTACAGGTAGAATGCTAGATTCATGAAGCACCATTGCGACATAGATCCGATCTGATATTGGATCAGATCGAATGCCATGTTGCTCCCACTGTAAAAATATGGGATGCATATCTGAGCCTAAGAGTCTGCTACTGGCCAGCTATAATACGGAAAAAGATTAACACGATGGAGGAGACAGACGCAACTCATATTAGAAGCAATGGAGGTGCGATAAACCAAAACACATTAATGCAGAAGATTAATACAAATATCAATATGATATAGATGATGCGACAAAAGAGGTTTTCATATACTAACAAAATGATAGTGCGAAAAGACAAACCTCGATGGTCTGAACAGAGGAAATCAATATAATGAACTTGATGAAGAGAAAATTAAACTAATGGCCAATGTAAAGTAGACTTGCTGTAAAGCAAAACATTGTAAAATGATAAGAAATCTTACAAAGAGTTTGCAACTATGAAAATAAGATGTGGGAATTTTGAGAATTCCCTTTAATGTTGCACGAGAGAGGTTTGAGGCTGCTATAAGCAACCCAAAACGAACTAAATGGTGTATTAATGGGGACCTGAATTAAAGAGTAAAAGAAGAATCAAAAGAAAATGAATTAAGAAGGAAGGGAACTTACCTAAACAAGTCACTGCGATTTTGGAAAAGGATGGAAACTGGATCCCGAGGGGTTTAACAGAGGGAAGTGAATTGTTGATGCCTTGGATGAAGGTGCCTCTTGATGCCGCAGAGTCTTCTTTACTTCGATCGAGGGGGAGAAGAGAAAAGAGACTTCTCCAAGGGAAATCAGATGCAATGGGGGAAATGTTCGATCAAATGTTGCTCTTTGTTCCTTTTCTTCCTTCTGCGTGTCCTCTTTATGGAGGGAGAGGAGCTTCTGGAAGGTAATGGAGGAAGTTGAAGATCGATGGTTGGTTGGTGGGGATGGGGGATCGAAGGGTTGAAGGAGGGAAGCGTGCGAGGCTGGGCCGTTGGCGATGAACGAAGGAAGGAGAGGGTAGGCGATGAAGGGTTGAGAAGAGGGGTGGTGGTTGCGCGATAGGTGGTGGATGATGGCCATGGATGAAGCTTCTGGAGAGCCAAAGAAAAGGGGAGAAGGTGAGAGAGAGGGTTTCAAACCCTAACTCATCTTTTTAAAAAATTTGAAAGTAAAATTTTTCAAAAGGGGCCTTTTAAAAAGTTTTTTTTTTTCTAAAAATGATTTTTTTAGAAAATCATTTTTTTTTTAGATTTCCTTTATTATTTTGATTTTTTTGTTCTTTTCTCGGTATTTTTTGATTTTTTTTTGGAAATAAAACCCTAAAACTTAAGAAAATATGAGGGACAAAAACTATTTTTTGTATTTTTTGGTAAGAATTTACAAAAATAGGGGTTTTCTAAAAATTTGGTTTTGATTTCTTCAGAGAATGAATTTGGATTCAAAATTTGAGAAGATTTTTTAGTTTTGAACCTCGAATTGAGAAATATAGAGTAATGAATCCAAACGGATGCCAGACAAACTTGTTTGAGCTTTTCAAAAGTTATTTTGGTAATTTTGAGAATTTGGTTTAAAAATTGGACAACGAAGCTCAGATTTGAATCTTTTATCTGGATTCAGATCCGAAATTGAGTTAGATATGTAAAATGAATTTAATTTCAGCAAAATTTGAGAAATAAAATGAAATTTAGATTTAAAAGTGAGTCAATTACTAAAAAAATGGGGTCAAGGGCAAAAAGAGAATATTTACAACATTTTGAAAAATTTGGGGTGTTCACATACCCTCCTTTTATGGCCTTAGCAACGAAGACCCATATCGTCATCTTGGTGAATTTTTCGAGATCTGCTCTACGGTATGGATCAATAATTTTGGAGATGACGCATTAAGGTTGACGTTATTCACCTTCTCCCTTAAGGATAAAGCCAAGCATTGGTTGAAGGCCCTTGATATAGTTCAAATTATCACTTGGGAACATATGCAAAGGGAGTTTTTAAAGAAATACTTCCCAATTGGTAAGATGAACCAATATCGAAAAACCATCACTAGCTTTTCACAAATCGAGGGAGAAATGTTTCATGAAATGTGGGAGAGGATGAAAGATCTTCTCCGCAAGTGTCCCCACCACCAGGTGCCACGCTGGCAACTGGTGCAATATTTTTATGATGGTCTCACTAAGAAGAACCATCAAATGGTTGACACTGCCTGTGGGGGCACTTTTATGCTCAAAAGTGAAGATGAAGCATGGGCCCTTTTTGAGACCTTGAGCGAGAACTCCATGCACCATGCTTCTGCTTCACGATCTGAGAGGGTCACACCTGTGCAAGATGGCACGAAGAAGGCTGGTATATTCGAGATAGGGATGCACCTTGAGTTGCAAAACAAGGTCGACCAACTGTCCCAAAAATTGGATCAGCTGTTGTTGGGTCCCTCTCCAGTCCTACAGGTGTGTGCGCTGTGTGCTAGCCCTGTACACTATGTTGTTGATTGCCTCGTTGCGCCACAGTACCCTGAGTTTGTCCAGGAGCAAGCTCAGATGGCGCAAAGTTTCGCTAGGCCTGCACCCAATCCATATTCCAGTACATATAACCCGGGCTGGCGGAACCATCCCAATTTTTCATGGAGAAATCTACAAGCTCAACCTCCCAACCCTTCCCAGAGCCAACCCAGGCAAGGCGGTTATGCGCCTGGATTTTAAAGAACTAGCTACCCTTCAGCTCAACCTACTTATAGTCAGCCTCAGTCCCAGGAGCCCTCGTCCAGCCAGTCCTTTGAGGACAAGATGTTGCAAGTCTTCTCGGATATCAAGGCAAATATGAGCTCCCATACACATTCTATTGCGAAGCTTGAGATGCAAATGGGACAACTCGCTAAGGCGCTTAGCAGGCGAAGTGAGGGGGATTTACCTAGCCAACCGGTGGTAAACCCTAGGGGTAAGGAGCCGATGCATGGCCTGCATATGACAGATGCCCATCAAGAGCAGGCTCAAGCGGTAATCACCCTTAGGAATAGGAAGCAATACCAAGCAAGAGAGGCTGCAGAAGAAAAAGAGAGAACGAGTAAGAAGCAGCCTGTCCCTACCATCCCACCTTAGGAAAGCTAGAGGGCTCTACCAACTGAGCCTTCAAAGTCCTATACTCCCAAAGCCTCCTTTTCTGAGGCGCTAGAGAGACCGAAGTCATTAGGCAAACATAGAGTGAATATGCAGGAGATGCTTGAGATATTCAAGCACGTTCAGATAAACCTCCCCTTGCTTGATGTCATTCATCAAGTCCCTGCATATGCAAAGTTCCTAAAGGAGCTTTGTACGCAGAAAAGAAAGTTGAGGTCACAAGTGCCGAAGAAGATATATTTGACTGAGCAGGTGAGTGCAGTGTTGCAGCACCAAACCCCACCAAAGCTTAAGGACCTAGGGACTCCAATTATTTTGTGTGTCATAGGAGACATCACTGTTGAGCGTGCATTGTTCGACCTTGGGGCAAGTGTCAATATCTTGTCGGGTTTCTTTTATGACAAATTTGGATTAAAGGAGATGAAGCCAACACCTATGACTCTACAGCTTGCAGATAGATCAATCAAGGTCCCGCGAGGGATTCTAGAAGATGTTCTAGTCAAGGTAGAGGACTTCTACTTCCCTGTCGACTTCATCATTTCAGATATAGAGGGAGTTAATGATATGCGTGAGACCCCCATCATTCTTGGATGCCCCTTTCTGGCCACTACCAATGCATGCATTAATTTCCGCACAGGCGCGATGGATGTCTCTATTGGCAACAGGAAGATGAGGCTGAACATTTTTCATGCGGCGATGGGACCTGCCGGCGATGAGGCTTCTTTCAAGGTCGACTTCATTCAGGACCTGGTAGAAGCAGAGCATACCTGGTTATTGAGTGATCCACCTCAGGAGGAGGTTGATGAATCACTTGAAGAAGATTGCCATGGGTCGATAGACAGTCAGACAGGTGATCTGAGTTGGACCTGGCACTTCGAGCCGCTTCCTGAATTGGCAGAAAAGTCGGCCCGACCATCCATAGAGAGTCCGCCTGAGCTTGAGTTGAAGCCCTTACCAACCACACTCAAGTATGCCTTCCTAGGCAAGGATCAAACTCTCTGCATCATTATTTCCGCAGACCTGACTGACACACAGGAGTGCCAACTTTTACAGGTCTTGCACAAGCATAAAGAGGCGATTGGATGGTCGGTGGCAGATCTGAAGGGGATAGACCCTCCTTTTGCATGCATTGAATTATCATGGATGAGGGGGCTAAACCCTCAAGAGAGGCACAAAGGAGACTAAATCCCCATATAAAGGAGGTGGTAAAGAAGGAGGTAGTCAAATGGTTGGATGTTGGGATCATTTATCCCATCTTCGACAGTCTGTGGGTGAGCCCTACCCAGGTTGTCCCCAAGAAGTCTGGGCTCACTGTAGAGATGAATGAAAAAAAGAGAAAGTGTCCCCATGAGGACTACCACGGGATGGCGAGTTTGCATAGATTATAGAAAGTTGAACAGTGCAACTAGGAAGGATCACTTCCCTCTGCCGTTCATCGACCAAATCTTGAAGAAACTCGCAGGCCAGCAATATTTTTGTTTCCTGGATGGTTATTCAGGATACAACCAAGTGGCCGTTCATCCCGAGGACCAAGAGAAGACGACGTCCACCTGTCCATATGGCACTTTTGCTTATAGGAGAATGTCGTTCAGGCTCTGCAATGCCCCGACAACATTTCAGCGATGCATGATGGCGATCTTCTTACATATGATGGATGGTGTCCTTGAGATTTTCATGGATGATTTCTCGGTCTATGGCTCTTCATTTGACGATTGTATCCAAAAGTTATCTCATGTGCTTCAACGTTGTAGGGAGACAAATTTGGTTCTTAGTTGGGAAAAGAGTCATTTCATGGTGAGACAGGGAATTATTCTTGAACATATTGTGTCTGAGAAAGGGATCGAGGTTGATAAGGCCAAAGTGAAGACCATTGCTAGATTATCTCCACCGACCTCTGTGTGGCATGTGCGATCATTTTTAGGGCACAGGTTTTTATAGAAGGTTCATTAAGGACTTTAGCCAGATTTCTCGACCGTTATGCAACTTGTTATCGAAAGATCAACCGTTTGTGTTTGATGATGCATGTCTGAAGGCATTCTTTTCCCTGAAGGAGGCTCTGACTACTGCTCCTATTCTTTGATCTCCTAAGTGGTCAGTGCCATTTGAGATTATGTGTGACGCATCAGATTACACGGTTGGAGCGATTCTCGGTCAGAAGATTGAGCGACGATCTCATGTGATTTATTATGCTAGTAGGACCCTCTCTGATGCGCAAATGCATTATACCACCACAGAGAAGGAATTACTAGCCGTAGTTTTTGCTCTTAAGAAGTTTCACTCGTATTTGTTAGGCTCTAAGGTCATCATTTACTCAGATCATGCAGCATTGCGATATTTGATGAGTAAAAAGGATGCCAAACCGCGTCTCATTCGATGGATCCTTCTGTTACAAGAATTTGATCTCGAGATTCGAGATAAGAGTGGATGTGAGAATCTTGTAGCAGATCATTTATCCAAATTGACAGTGGAGACATCCACTAATCAGGGCAGATTGATGATTCATTTCTGGATGAGCAACTCTTTCATGTTAAGCATCTTCCTTGGTTCGTGCATATCATCAACTTTTTGGTGACTGGAGAGTACCCTTCGCACTGGAACCGAAATGAGAGAGATCAATTTTTCTCGCAGGTAAAGCACTATTTTTGGGAGGAACCAGAATTGTTTCGATTATGCCCGGATCAGATGATTCAGAGGTGTGTTTCTGAGGAGGAGTATGACTCCATTCTATTATTCTGTCATTCCTTGGCTTGTGGAGGCCATTTTTCTAGTCGAAAAATTGCCGCAAAGGTCCTCCAGTCAGGATTTTGGTGACCAACACTGCATAGAGATGCCCATGATTTTTGTAGGAGGTGCTTGCGCTGTCAGCAGATAGGACGCATTGCCAAGCGTGACATGATGCCCCTTCTTCCTATTTTGATTTTTGAGATTTTTTATGTGTGGGGCATTTATTTTATGGGTCCTTTTTCGCCATCGTTTAGATTTGTACACATTTTAGTGACAGTTGATTATGTTTCAAAATGGGTCGAGGCAGTGGCTACTCGAACCAATGATCATAAAGAGGTGCTTTGATTTATCAAGCACAACATTTTTAGCCGGTTTGGAGTCCCTAGAGCGATCATTAGTGATGGTGGTACGCACTTTCGTAATGTGCAAGTAGCTTCCTTAAGAAATATTCTGTGCATTATCGGATTGCTACAGCTTATCACTCGCAGACCACTGGCCAAGTTGAGGTCTCTAACAGGGAGATCAAGTGGATTCTTGAAAAGACAGTCCGACCAGACCACAAGGACTGGTCTCAGTGCCTTGATGATGCCCTATGGGCTTATAGGACTGCTTTCAAGACCCCGATTGGTATGTCCCCGTATTGATTGGTTTTTGAGAAACCATGTCATCTCCCTGTTGAGTTGGAGCATAGAGCGTATTGGGCTATAAAAAAGTTTAATTTTAATATGACCCAAGCTGGAGCAGAGAGAAGATTACAGTTGAGTGAGCTAGAGGAATTGCGTAATGAGGCCTATGAGAGTGCCAAGATTTACAAGGCTCGAACCAAGCATTTCCATGATCATCACATTATGAGGAAGCAGTTCGAGCTTGGTCAAAAGGTTTGGCTTTATCATTCGCATCTCCATCTTTTTTCAGGGAAGCTGAAGTCCAGATGGGATGGACCGTTCATAGTCCATAGAGTTTTTCCACATGGAGCGATAGATCTTTTGGACCCTCGAACGGACAACATTTTCAAAGTCAATGGGCAGCGGCTGAAGCCCTACATTTCTGATATTGTGGTGAAGCAAGACATTGAGACTGTTGACCTCATGGATGCATGAGGGCACGCACAGGTTTGTATGTTGTATTTTTAGTCTTTTTAGTAGGATCTAATAAATGTTCATAGATATTTTTTTCTTTATTTTGTTTTGTTTTCTTGTATCTCATGAGTGTATTGTTAGATCAGGTATGCATTCTTGTATAATCGTAGGACATGCATTCATATGTCATATCAGGTGTGATCTGCTCTTTTCTCCCAATTATCTTGTTCTCAAGTGCAGCCTCTTAGTTTCATACAAGCATGGGGGAGTGCCACTGAGGACAGTGTCATTCAAGCATGGGGGAGTGTGTAGTTGGCACACCTAAACTTTTCAAGTCTTTGTACTTGCATTTTTATGTCAACTCATTAAAATTAGGCTTTTAGGGAATGAGTTTGAACTTATATGACTGCTTTGCAACATCTAACGTTTTTAGAGAATTTTTAAGCCCCACGAAAAACTTTTTCTAACACGAATCTAGAAAATTGTGGTTGTTTATATGGATTTCAAAGAAATGATTATAGATGCATGTTAGAGTTTATTTTGAATCACAAGTATGGATATGCATAATTTTATTTTATTTTTTTGAAAAATCAAGCAAATGAACAATATTGCATTTATGAAAAAAAAGCATATGTTTAGTTGTTTGATATCTTTGTACTTTCTAGTAGCTGGGCTTAGACACAAGTTGAAGTGTTTGAGTTTCATGTCGAAAAGGTTAACGAAGGAAGTCAATTCTTTGTCTATGTTGATATCGGTGGCCTATTTTGTTCGAGCAAGTAGAGCCTGAAGGGTGTTTACACTTGGTGCCCTAAAGCCATCTGGTTTGGGAGCCACCGGCCCGAAAGCTCGTTACATGGACTTTATAGAGAGCCTAATAGATATTGACATTGCACATGACAGAGAAGTAGACTATACATAAACTATAAAAAATTGAAGGTCTAGTGACTCGAGCAATTAAGTCCGAGGGATACTTTGTATCTGATGCCCTAAGGTCGTCTGGTCTGAGAGTCACTGACCCAAAGCTCGTTACACGGGTCACGAAAACTAGAAATTTGATATAGTGCCCAATAAAAGAAAGAAAGAAAAAGATATGTGAAAAATTGAAAAAAAGAAAAAAGAAAAAAAGAGAAAAGTTCACTGCTTAGAAGCAAATGTTGAGAAAACCTGTGCAAAATACATATGAGTGAGAATAAGTAAATAATAACATGTATGTACTTGAATTTCTGAGAATGAAACATAAATAATTATGCTATTTAGAAAAGTGATAGAAAAAGTTTTATTCTGTGGTGCAGGTAGAAGACTCTAATCATGTTTTGATAATGCAATGGCATGAAATATTTGTGAAAACAAACTCCTTAACTGCCTAATGCTTTGTGCTTTAAAATTTTTATGCATACATGATAGAGATGTTTGTGGGTAGCATCACCGCAAACCCTCACGAGACCCTACTCATCCATTGGGGTAACCCAGGGGTTTAAAGGGCTTATTATATATGCTAAATGCAGTCGTGATTCCTACGAAAGTGAGTTAGGTTTTTGTTTTGGTTAGTTTATCATTTTTGTTTTTGCTTCAGTTTGCTCAAGGACTAGCAAACGATAAGAATGGGGGTATTTGATCATGCATAATTTCTACACATAAATTCATATATTTTCATGCATGATCATGTGCAATAATTGCTTAAAAAATGCTTGTTTGCGAAGGTTTTCAAAGATTTTTATCAAATATTAAATTGAGCAAGTTGAATCCTTTCTAAGCCTTTTTGAGAAATTAATTAAGTTTTTGGAAAATACTTTCAAAAAAATAGAGTTGTTTGAAATATTTGAAAAATGTATAGACTCTTTTTGAAAAAGTTTCCAAAACCTAATTAAAATATTATAAATAGGAAGTTTGAGAAAAAAAAGGGGTCTCTCCCACTTTGAAGCTCACGCCCCTCTCTCTCTCTCTTCCCAGCTGGTTTCTTATTCTCCTCTCTTCTTCTTCTTCTTCTTCTTCTTCTTCTCCTCTTATTCCACTTCTTTTCCTCTCTTCTTCTACCCTTCTTTTCGTCGACAGTTTCGTCTTCCTTCATCAAAGGGTGCAGCGTGACGATCTCATTGGGAGAGACCACTCTCTTCCTCAACCCATCAGTTGGAACAAGCTGCAATAGGTTGTCTCTCTCTTCTTCCTTTTCCCTCACGTAGTACACTGCATAGCACATTGTTAATTCTTTGAGCAAGTCGCATCACACATATTAGCTCATAACTGTATTGCATATTTTTGGTATCATCTGAAAAAGGAAAAAAAATCAGTAAAGTTAGTAGCGTTTTGTTATTAGTCTGAACATTTTATTTTTTCGTTTGTGATTCATATTTAGGTTCAACAAGTTTTTCGCTTTTTGTCAGTCGTTTATGTTGTTATTAGTTGCATCGTGTTTACCATTTAGGCTCAGCGTTTTTTTTTCTTTTGATGTAATTGTAGTCTATTGTAGTTGGTAATTCAGGTTCATATAGGTTAGTTTGTTTTTGTTTTTTTTTTGTTGATGTTGTTAGCATATAGCGTTTTAGTTTTTTTTTTTTTTTTTTAAGTTTGACGTAGTTAGTGTGGCATCTCTTGCATAAATTGTTTTAGGATATATATTGATTCATTGGCCTCGTGTAATAGTTTTTTTTGTGTTTTTCATTAAGTCATATTACTTAGAATAATTTTTGGCATAGATTGCCTTATGTCACAAGTAGTTATTAATCACCGTATGATGTAGTTTAGAGTTGTAGAGTCATTGCACTTTAATATAGCTTGTTAGTTGATTTAGTTGTGTTCTTTAAATTATTTTATTTTTTTGTTCAATCGATGACGGGTAATGTCACATTTTTCTTTTTGTGAATTCCATAGATTGGTTAATATATTAGCTTTAGTTGTTTTACATAATATTGTCTAATTAGTTGCACTGGTTACTTCAAATCATGTTAATGTGTGTTAGTTGGGTGTTAAATTTGATAGTAGATCAGATTGTTAGTTAATTCCTTCATAAGTGGAGTTATTGAAATATCAAGAGTCGATGCCTTTAAAGAGTAACGTGACCTCTCACGTACATAGCTCAATTAGTTCATTACATAGTTCTGTTTTTTTTGTGTGTTGGGTATTAGGGTCAGAAGGTTTGTGTGTGTCATATTGAGTTAAGTTAGTGTAGTTTTGTTTCCATCCGTGATTAGCATTAAAGTTGTTTGAAGCAAACTTACCAATTTTTAGTCTCTATTAGCCAATCCTGATAGTTCTCGTTCGTGCGATCTATATGTGCATAGTAAATTAATTAATTAGATTAATTTTACAGTTCAGCTAAGTATGTTCGTGATCTTTTAGTTCTTTTGTGATTTAGGAACTTTTGATTTCTTGAAGTAGTTAGATTGTTAGTTAGTTTCTTGAGTAGTTTGTAGAAAATAGCTTTTGAATTCTTGTGTTAGATAGTGTTGCTATTTGTCATCCAGTGTGAGTGGTGCATTTACAGTTCATGTCTTTACTTTAGATTTTTGTGATTTTTTTGTCATATTTCCTGTTGATATTCTTGTAGATTTCTTGTTTTTGCTTCGTGTTTTGTTTTGTGTTATATAGGGGAGCATTGGAAAGTGTGGTAGAGCCCTTTTTGTGCCCTAAGTGTACCCTCAAAAAGGTCCTTAGGGAGCCCTCAAAAAAGCAAAAGTTCAAGAAAATATACATTACCTCAAGAAGGGACAAGAAGACTTGAAGCACTGAAGCCTTTTCTTTTCTTTTTAGATTAGGGTTTTATTTTATTTTATTAATTGGGTCTGTAATAAAACTGTTTATTTATTTTGTTCAAGCCCTCTGCGTAGGGCCGTACTCCCTTAGTTAATTAATTATCTAATTAATTCTTTTATTTTGGCAATAAAGAGTAGTTTAGATTATGTGATTGAATACAAAGTATTTCCCGTTCCCTGAGATCGACCCGGACTCCACCACTCGTGCAAGCTAGTTTTTATATTTTTGGTGTCTGGCCTTCACTAGATTTTCATTAAAAATATTGGTTTAAAAAGGGTTTTCATAAAACTCACACCAATGTGTCAGAAGTTGAGACACTACTTGCTGGCATTTGAAGTTAAGATCCTGTCAAAATTAAATCCTCTCAAGTACATTCTCGAGCAACCCTTTCTCAACAGACGGATCGCCAAATGGCAAGTCCTACTAATGCAGTATGACTTGGAATATGTCTCTCAGCAATCAATCAAAGGCCCAACAATTGCGGATCAACTAGCTGATTTTCCTTTGGCAGAAGAAGTGAAAGCTGAAGATGATTTTCCCAATGAACACATATGAAATATTCAACAATCTCTAGTCTAGAGTTTATTCTTCGACGGCTCAAAAAACATGGCAGGAATAGGCATTGGGATTTTACTAATCACATCTGAGAAGAAAATGATTTCTTTTTCTCTCAAACTTGATTTCCCATGTACTCACAATATGGTCGAGTATGAACCTCTGATACAAGGTCTAAAAATTCTACAAAACTTCAATGTCAAGAAAGTGCACGCTTACGGTGACTCATTGCTCATCGTCAATTAAGTTCAAGCAGAATAGCAAGTAAAAGATTAAAAACTACTTCCATATTGTGAACACCCCAAATTTTCCCCAAAATCTAAAATTCCCTTTTTGCCCCCGACTCACCTTTTCTGAATAATCAGGTCAAATTTTAACAAAAATTCCATTCATTTCTCGGATTCGCTGGGATCCAAACTCACTTTTCCTAACCATTTTTTGAAGAAATTTTCCAAAAATAAACTCAAATTCTCAGTAAAGCCTTCTTTGGTAAATATTTGTGAAATTTTATAAATGGTCTAGAAATCCCATAAGTTTTTAGAGTTTTGTTTTCAAAAAATACAAAAAATAGAAACATTTCAAAGAAAAAGAGCACAAAATCAAAATCTCGAGAAGATAGGAAAATAAAAAAGAAAATACAAAAGTTCTTAAAAACCACCTTTTTTTATTATTATTTCTTTTGATAAAATCCATTTTTGAAAAGGCGCGATTTGGAAAAATCAATAAAATCGAAGGGGGGTTGTTTAAAAAAAGAAAAACCCTAAAGTCGTGAGGATGTCTCTCTCGAAACCCTCCCTCTCTCCCCTCTCGGCTTCCCTCCTCAAACCCTCCATCACAACCTCCTCCCGCTCCCGATCTCCCTCCATCGCGCACCCTACATCCACCGTCGATGCCTAACAGCCTCATCTTCTGGAGACTTCTTTTTCCTCTTTAAAAAAACACGTAGGGGTCCCTTCTCAGATCACCGCTTCTTCACCCCACCATCGACACTTCTTCCCTTCAAGTTTTTCTTCTTCCTCTTCTTCTTTCTCTGGTTTTCTCCCATCTGACCGAAGGAAGCCAATCATCCTGGTAGCAGAACCACAGTAGCTTTCCCTGGTTCTACTCATTCCACCGAAGGAGGTCAATCAACACCCTGTAGCAGCAATCGGTCCATCTGAAGAAAATCAATCCCCTGCAGCAATACACGGGAGAAACATCTCTGCAACCTTATACAGCAAAATCCGCCTCTCACCCCTTGTCCATCCTTCAGAATTTCAGTAGAGCTCCGAAAGGTTTCCAGTCTCAGCAATAACAACAAGCCAGAGTTACAGAGACATCTCTTGTTCCTCTGTCAGAGTCCCTGCAACGGAAGGTAAGAGACCCCTTCCCTTCCGTTTCCTATTACTTATTGTATCCATCTCTAAATTTTCACAGGTTTCCTTCTTTTCTTCTTCTTACTTTGATTATGATTTCATTCTTCGGTTTTTTTCTTTTTTCTTTTTACTTTCTTTCACGGCATTACGGGGGAATCGACCTGCACATAGCAGGATCGACCCCCCATTGCTACAACAAATGGAACCCGATTCCAACATCTTATCTCTTTTCTTTCATCTTTTATTTATGATTTGCCTCGATTTTCATAGATTTTTTATGTACGTTTACCGCTTGATTTCCTGTATTTTCATTCCCATTGTCGATTCATGATTATGCATATCCCCATAGTTAGGTTAATGGCACATATCCCTCCGCCTTCACGATCCACCTAACCCTCTATTTAATTTTTGCCTTCATTTTCCTTTTATCGCATTTATTTCCTTCATCACACTCATATGTAATGTCTGCTTATCGTATTCCACTCATTTTACTCACCTCCCGCTTCATCGCATTTGGTTGTTTCACAAAATGCATTTCTTAACATCTTATAATGGCATACATCTACGTGCCCCTGTATCATCGATAGCGTTATATAGCGTCTATTGACCTGTTTTACATCTTTAATTCAGTACAATATCATCCATCTTATTACATCTGTCATTTATTACAGTCATGGCTCACTGTATTTGTTTTATCTTAAATGTATCACCCATTTTGCTTATTGTTCCATGTTTTAGGCTTTTCAATTCAGTGTGTTTATCTCTTTGCTTCTCATGTTAACCAAGATATTGCACATTTCATCAGAACGTCAGATTGCATCAGTTATAGCATACTAATCATGTTATTCTAGTTTCTCATTTTATGTGTGGAATCCAAGTTATAAATGTCTCCTACAGTGTTGTAAATGTTGTTATATGCTTCATGTTTCAACTGATATATTCTCTTAATTTTTGACAGCATGTCCTGGTACCTTCTTTGGACTAAACTCCCTTTATCATCTTCCCTTTTTTTTTCTCTAATGATTATTGTTCTATTAGTTACTTTAGTATTCATCTGCAGAAATTTTTTTCCTTTGTAATTATCTCATAGAACCAATCTTGGCTCCACTCCATTGCATGTGATTTCCTACAAGTAGCATTGATTTCTTGTTCATTCTGATTTTTGATTGATCTTTAACCTCAAAGCTTATGTTACGCATTGTGCTACCTGTGTTTGATCAGCAACGATTTCCTCTCTAAAATCTATGGGGTGGTAACGATTGGGTACTCTTTCTATTCATTTTGTTATAGTATCATTACCTGCTTAATCTGCATAACTAATCATTTTTTTTTTCAATTCAGCTTCATAGCATTCATCTCACAATGATTCATGTTTCTGAAGAGTGTTGTGATAGAGCAGTTTTTTATTTGGTTATAATGATCCATGACTGGTATTCGTTGAATAACATTTGCATGAGTTATATGTGCTAAAAATCATGCCCTACACTGGTTAAAATCTGATGCAGACTCTTGTCATTGGCTACTTATGCTAATAAACACCATCTTTAGCAGAAAGAATTACCTGTTGCTAGAGTTACAATAGCTCTTTCATATTTCCAGTGGCCATTTTCTTGAAGTATTCATCAAATTAATGCCACAGAGAAAATAAAGGGTGAGGATGGTAAGTTGCCCTAGCATGATATATCTTGGGTATAGTGGTTCTTGTTGAATTTTATATCTTGAAGATTCATTGTTATGATGAGAAATCAGTCTAATTGATACCTTCACCTGCTGAAACTGCGTCAGAACAAGAGGACCCCCTCTCTTTCGGTGCATTTCTTGATTCTAACCAGTACTAACACCCTGGCATAAAAGCAAGAAATCATTCAACGTTTGGGGTCTCCAGATTTCTCGCATGAACCCGGACTTCTAACTCTAAAGGATTCCTGTTCATAACATCGTCAATCTGTGTTTTGCAGCAAAAGTGATTCCAGCAATTGGAGGTAACGATTCCGTTGATTGAATGTCTTGAACTAAGTTTAATATCGGTTTGTACTTGCTTGACCCATGGGAAATAATATCTCTTGTTTCATCCATCATTGTATATCTATATAGCCTCACCTATTCTTCTTTTAGATTCCTGAAAATAAGAGATTGTTATCTGTAGAATGTTCATATATGTACATACCATATATCATTTCCTTTTCAGTCTAGTCTTGACAATTGACGATTCCACCAGTGATCAGCCGTGGCCACACCCACATTTCGCATCTATACCCATTCATTTGTCCAGCATTTAATGCTTTTTAATAAGCTATATATGTCATGATAACCATATTTTGTAAATTTAATATATCCATTGTTGCTTGTTTGCTACATTAGTCATCCTCATCTCCTGTATATTCATTGCTTGGATGTTGTATTCTTTTTTTTTTTTTACTTTCATACCTTGCTACCTCTATGCACAGTACCACCTTGCCACTGATGCCGGCTGTACATTATCTTTGTGGCACGTTGCTACTATGTTTTCTCTACAGCCACCTATGCACCACCACTTCAATAAGTCACAAACAACACAGCCCCACTGAATCCCAAAACCCATACCTGCAACACTCTCACATTGTCTTCATCCTTGACTATTATCTGCAATACCCATTTGCTGCCATTTTCTACAGCAACTCCCTTAACCACACTCTCTGCCACACTTCACCATCACTTTATGCTGTCACTCTCTTCTCCATCGGTACTTATGCCTAGTCATTTGTACACAGCAATACACCACATCCTCACCAATTACCCATTCATTTCCTGCACTTAGCCCATAAAGTCACACAACCCCTGTTTTTCTTGCACAGCCGCCACCATCATCTGCATCATAGGTTGTCATTAGATTGCCCACCGCAGCACTTACCTTGCTGCCACCACTACTTGCAACACCACCCACTTCATCCATTAAACTCACCTACCACATAGCAGCATGCATCGTTCTTTGTGTATATCCTATATATACCATGTATCCCATCTCCACTTGTCATCCTCAAGTTTGTTGGCTGAAGCATCTTGCTTCCATTTTCACCATCTTTTGCGGCAATATTAGTATACCCTGTCACCACCTTCCAGCATATGCACAACTCCCAGCAGTTGTGTGCTGCCATTCATCTACATGGTCCTTTCATTACAACACTTGCACTCATTTCCAACCACAATTTGTATATATCACATGTATATGTATATATATGAACACCTATATATATGCATACGTATATACATATATGCATATATACATAGATGTGTATATAAGTATATATATGTCATCTTCCATCTCCCTATCATTTATACCTTGACATATGAACAATTTTCCATTGACATTCATGTGACAAGTGCAAATTTTTTTCTATTTTTCATATTAATCGAGTGTTTTGCAGGGAATATGCGGAAGACATCATTATTGGGAGTTGTAAATTCAACTTTATGTATTGTAATAGTTAGATCTTAAATGAGAATTTATATTTCCTGTTTTAGATAGAATGAATAAGCATTGTAAATATCATGAATTGCTTATTTTCATGCTTTTTGCCTTTTTTTCTCAAAATCTCACAATGGAGAAACACGAATGGCACGTGCACCATTTCGTAAGAGGTAATTAATCCTAAGTTGATGATTTACATCAATGGCCATAGTCAGGATGTAAACAAAACTTAGTATTTTTATCTTTTATAAAATAACACTGGATCCATACTGGATCCTTTTCAAAAATTCATCATGTTTTCTATAAATATTTTCTCTTTTATCAGAGTTCAGTCTGAAATTGATTCAATACATATATCAATGGCCATAGTCAGGATATATTGAGAATTAATTTCATTCTAAACTCTATAAAAACACCAAAATATGTTTGATTCTTCATTTGAATTTAGATATGATTATTATATAATACATTCAATGACCATAGTCAGGAGTGTATTATATCATTAATTTTATTTACATTCATTTGAAGAATGAAATATGATTTTCAAAATCCAATTTCAAAATTATTTAAATTCATTCATCATTTAGGATAGAATTGCATCATATTTTCAAAATTCCCTTTTAAAAACCCAAGTGATTGTGAATATCTTTTCTTCAATTTCTATTTCAATTCATCAATTTTATCTCATCTTCAAAGTCCAAATTTTGACTTTGAAATCAAATTCAAAGTTCAATTTGACTTTGAAATTCTTGATTCATTCTCTAAATTCCAAATTCAAGCTTCCAATATAAAAATCCAATTTTGAAATTCATGTGTATATTCGAAATTCCATTCTCAAATCAACTTTGAAATTCCAAGATTCATTTTCAAAATTCAAATTCAAATTCAAAATCAAGTCAGATATCTCAAAATTTCATCTTTCAAAGTTCAACTTTGAAACCTCTGATCCATCTTCTAATTTCAAATTCAAAATCAAGTTTGTTTTCTTATCTTCAAGTTATATCTTAATCCCAACTTGGATCCAGATTTCCAAGTACAAACTCCACTTTTGGGATCTCAAACTTTAGATCCAATTCCATTTTAGGATCTAGAATCCAATTTCACTTTGGATCTCAGAATTCAGATCCATATCCATTTTTAGGATCCAGAATCCAATTTCACCTTGGATCTCAGACTTCAGGTCCAAATTCCAGTTAGGATCCAGAATCAAATTCCATATTGGATCTCAAACTTCAGATCCAAAATCCATTCCAGAATCCATAAACCAACTTCATCTTGGATCTCGGATTCATATCTAAAACCCATTTTAGGATTCAGAATCCAATTCCATCTTTTATCTCAGATTCAGATCCAAAACCCATTTTAGGATCCAGAATCCAATTCCACATTAGATCTCAGATTTCAGATCCAATTCCCATTTAGATCCAGAATTCAATCTCATCTTAGATTTCAAACTCCATTTAGATTCCAAACTTTTAAATTCAAACTCCATCTTGAATTCCAGATTTCAAATCAAATTCTATTCCCAAATCCAACTTTTCAAATCCAATTCCATTTCATTCCAAAATCTAAGTTTATCTTGATTCTCAAAGTTCCAAAAACCAATTCTATTTCTTAATTCTATTTTTTGATTCCTCAAATCTTATTCTGATTTCAAACTTTACAAATGAAATTCAAATTACATTCATCTCTATCCTAATTCAAAATTCTAAACTCAAAGTCCATTCATGACTTTGAGATTTCCTTTCTTCCCCTTTTTATCTCATCTTCATTATTTTCAAATTCAAAGATTTATTCTTTCAAACTCTAATTATTTCAAAAGACTTAGAATTTCTCGGATCTATCTCAAGTTCTAAGTTATATTCTACCAATTAGAAATCATTTCTTCACTCTATTATCAAATTCATCTCAGAACACTTGAAGATTTCCAAATCATTTTTCGAAAGAGCATACATCCTTGCATTTACACAAGCATGATTCCTTGTGCATCTAGACTTAGAATAAATTCTTAGATAAACTTTTAGCAAAGCAAAAAGGCATGAATTCGACCCTTGGTTCGATTACCTCTGGTAAAGGCGTCAGGAACGGTTGAACCTCGTATCGATGAGCGGATCCCGTCTCCCAGTTTTCTCGCAAATATTTCAAAATGGAGGCGAGTTATTTTCTTAAATATTTTCAAAATTAAGGTCAAGTGAGACCCCGCAAAAGAGTTCCTCTCTCTTCTTTTCTTTTCTCATTTCTCTTCTCTCTTTCTTTCTGTCTTTTTATTTTCTCCCTTCAAAAAGGAGGAAATACAGGCGGGAAAGGAAAAGAGAGAATATTATGAGAGGAAATTTTTTTGCGATGATCACAGTTTTGGCGACTGTGATGGGACTCATCTTCGTCCGGTCGGATCTATGCCTCTTTGCTTTGCTTTAATATTATCTAAGTCTTTATTCTACAAATGTCAACTTCATTACCATGCAAACCTTAGGAGCCTAGACTCTGTCCTAAGCTGACATCATTGCATCTAGGATTTAAGTATGGTTTGATAGGACCATGCTGAGGAGATTATTCCATGTTCACATTAGAGTTAGGTCTGAAATACAACTCTCCTCAATTCTAGGGAATGAATGCAAAACAATGTGTGCAAGTGTATGCTTCTTTTCATTTTAATCTATCTCTCTAGGACTTGCATTAGAGACATCTGATTTCTTGCATGTTGAACATGTTTTTGAAAACCTCCCTACCTATATTGTCCTGGTCTTCACGTTGCTGGGCTGTCTCACTGAACCATAGTTTGGGAGAGAGCCTCACAACTAGGCCACTTATTTGAGTTCGCGCCCCCCTACCACGTACCTAAGGGCCATAGTCCGAGGTATATCGGTAGGTGCTCAAGGATGTTGGGAAGCCTTTACCTTAGAACCGGAGAAATACTTCTATGCCACGTACTTCGATCTTCGACTTGAGTATATCGGTGTATCTTGACTGAAATCAGATGATCTGAACCTTAGAGTTAGGATTAAGGTCCTACGAGTCATTCCAAAATATTTGCATTTAGAGTCAGCTTCTAGGGAGTGTTATTTTGTGCATCATTGCTTGTATAAATTGATTCTTCTGTAGATATTATCTCGAAAATTCTTATCTTTCAAAACCCTGGATATTTATCTCATAAAAATTCTTTCAAAACCAGGATTGTATATTTCTCATTTCTCTATTCTTTCATTTGCTTAAAACCTGGACATGTCTTTTTAGTTTTTCCTATCTTTTCAAAAAAGTCCAGGCATATTTTCTTCTTTTCTTTTGATCCTACCTGCGATTCTCCAAAATGTTTGGGTCTTGTCATTTATCTTTAAAAATATGTCTTTAAAATCCAAAACCCCTTTTTTTTCAAAGAGATCTCTTATCAGAACCTTTTTAAATATCTCCTTCATCGTCTCTTTTTCCCAAAAACTCCTCGAGTTTTGATCCTTCCTTTATTCTACAGAAAACATCATCATTTCACCATGGTTCAAACGAGAGCAGGAATAAGGGAAGCTCAGCAGCACAATGACAGCGAAGTAGAAGAGATGAACTCTTCCAGGTTGTCCCGAAAACATGATTCAGATGAGGATGATGTCGACCCGACGATGTATAAAATCTTTCAAAAGATGATGGAAAAACTACTCACTTTTGAGCATGAAAGTGCCCCCACACGATGAATTAATCATTTGCCTGTCCTTCTCGGTCAGGCCATCATAAAAATACTGCTCTAGTTGCCAATGGGGTACCTGGTGGTGGGGACAATTGCGGAGAAGATCTCTCATCCTCTCCTAAGTCTCGTGAAACATTTTCTCCTCTATTTGCAAAAAGTTGGTGATGGCTTTTCGATACTGGTTCGTCTTACCAATTGAGAAATATTTCTTTAGGAACTCTCTTTGTATATGTTCTCAAGTCGTAATTTGAACTGTATCTAATGCCTTCAGCCAATGCTTGGCTTTATCCTTCAGAGAGAAGAGAAAAAAAGTCAACCTCATAGCATCGTCTCCAAAATTGTTGATTCGCACTATCGAGCAAATCTCAAGGAATTCATCGAGATGACGATATGGGTCTTCATTGCTAAGGCTATAAAATGAAGGTAGCATTTGGATCACACTGGCCTTAATCTCAAAGTGGTTCGCTCTTAATCAGGTCTCGTGATGCAGAAGGCGGGAGTATTGGTGTTAGGAATGAAGTACTCCCTAAGAGGACCAATCATCTGCTGATCCTCAGTCATTGTTGCAGATCTATGGGCTCTCCTGATAAGGGACTCTGGGTCCTCAATTGGCTCGACAAGCTCAGGGTCAAGTGAGTGTCTCCCTTGCATACTCCATGAAGTAGACCGATGTAGCACACATCCTAATTTAAGGGTTTTCTACCTAACTAACGCGCTAGCGGCCAAACCACGCAAACCACAAAGCGAGTAAACAAAAACAAATACTAAAAATGAGAAACAAACAAACACCACACACTTGCACTCAACAGGGAATTTGCGAAAAGCAAACTAAGAGCATGGTACCACTCGTGCACAATCACCTCTAAGGGAGTCCTTAGGTGGGTTGTGCAAGAAAAGTAAATTGTTCTCTACATTGTGCAAACGCGTGGTTCTAATCCTAAGTACAAAAAGCAAACTAAAAAATCCTAATTAATCAACTAAACAATCCTAATTAAAGAACTGAATTAAACTAACAATCCTAAAACATGAGAACAAACACAAGGCAATAAAGTGAATACTCGTATTTTTCCGTTCCCCGGCAACGACGCCAAAAATTTGATATCTTTTTTTTGTGAAATGATTTTTGAAAATATTTTTATATGAAAATACGTGAAAACCAGACACCAAATATAAAACCGATTCTCACAAGTGGTAGAGGTCGGGTCAAACTCAGGGAATGAGGAATACTTTGTATTCAAACAAGCAATTAACTATTCTTTATTGACAAAATAAAAATGTACGAGGAAAGTAAAACTAATTAACTATTACAAAAAATGAATACCCTATGCAGAGGGTTTAAAATGGTTTTATTACAACCCAAAAAATTGAATTAAATTCCTAAATTCTAAAAGAAAAGCAAATTGTGTCTTCCGCTTGTGCCTCGTGTCGCATGTTAGATGTGCGCCACCACGTATCTCGCTCACTTGCCTTCACTCTGCGCTTTCCTGCGAAACATGAAC
Organism: Nuphar pumila; assembly: GCF_984573655.1. Taxonomy (NCBI): domain Eukaryota; kingdom Viridiplantae; phylum Streptophyta; class Magnoliopsida; order Nymphaeales; family Nymphaeaceae; genus Nuphar; species Nuphar pumila. Next base: position 47,816,006 of record NC_143265.1, on the reverse strand, counting down.
ACACAGAGCAGAAAGACGAAACAAGTAATGCTATACTAAAACAATGTAAAATACTGTAAAAAATGCAAAATGAAAGAATGCAACATGTAAAAGTCAAAAATGACTAAAATACCTAAAAAATCCTAAAATGTATAAAATGCTATGCCTAAAATAAAACTAAGAGCAATTCTTGAACTACGAAATGAACATTACCAAAATAAAGAAGAGAAAAAAATATAAAAAAATAAAAACTAACACTTGCCATAAAAAAATGATTTTAAAAACACACTATAAAAAACTTCTTTAAAAGCACGCCGTGAAAATCTGTTTTAAAAACCAACAGCCTCTGAAAAATCCTTTTAACACTTGTCGTGAAAATCTGTTTTTAAAAACCAACAGCCTCTGAAAAATCCTTTTAACACTTGTCGTGAAAATCTGTTTTAAAAACGAACAGACTGTGAAAACCTGTTTTTCAAAACACGTTACCATGAAAATGAATTTTCACTGCTGAACCACAACACCCGACCTCACGGCAGGTGAGGTCGGCTTTCACAGTGGCTCCTGAAGAGAAGCTGTCAGAGATCAGGGGAAACGTCGGTGAACTGGATATAATTCGATGGTTCTGCCAGAAATGTTGTTCACGGCAACAGAGGAGACCGACAAACAGAGGGATTTGGCAGCGTAGAGGGAGCTCCAGTAGGATAACGCCGGCAGATCTACAGGGATCCCGGCCAAATGGAATCACTCCAACCTCTACTACATTGCAGAGCCCCAGCAGATGAATTCAAATCCGGCGAATGCAAACCGGTTTAGGCAAAAAATGAAGATTACGATGGATTTTCATGGTGAACCACCGTGACTCTAGCAGAACACACTGGAAAAGAATTTTCACGGTGAAATCAAAGGCATTCACTGTGAATTCAATTGCAGATTCCTACGGCAAATTAGATCTGCTAGTTTCTATGGTAAAATTTCAGGAGATGCATGGCAGATCCGATTAATCTTAAATTTTCACGGTGAAATCAAAGGCATTCACCGTGAATTCTAGCAAAACACATCTAAAGAGGATTTTCACAGTGAAATCAAAGGCATTCACCGTGAATTCCAGCTAAACACACCGGAAGAGGAGTTTCACGATGCTTAAATTAGATTTATGCAATGCAAATGAGATGATCCGATGTTTATGCAGTGATGCTGATGCAAAGATGCAGATGATGAACACGATGCTGTGAATGCAGGTGAGCAGACTAACGTGCAATGCTGTGAATGCAGAAGAATGAAATCAGATGATCTACAAAAACATGATATATGTATAGATGCTAATGAGCTAATCTACAAAAGAAAATTAGATGATCTAATGTGCTAATGATATGAGTGTGCTACAGAAAAGAAACAAATGTATAGAATAAGAAGGGAAGAGAAGAGAAGAGAGAAGAGAGAGGACGGAAAGAGGAGAGACTTATAGATTTGGTTGGGAGAAAAAAGGTGGCCTCCTCCTTCTTGCACCATCGTCGGATTATGCCATTCCACCGAAGAAGAAAGGATGAAGAAAGGAAAGAAGAAGAAGAGAGGGAAAAGGGGGAAGGAGAAGAGAGGGGAAGATGATCCAGAGAAACGAAGAAGGGTAAGAGGAGAGGGGTTCATGCGTAGAGGAGGAGACACTCTTTCTCTCCTCTACGTAGACTTTTAAAAGAGATTGTGATAAAATTACCACAACTCAATAATTTCTAAAAAATTCTACAAACCTCACTTCTAAACAAAATTTTATTTGCTAAAAACTCAATTTCACTATCTTTTTGTAAAAACTTCTACTAAACCTATTCTAACTATATTATTTTTCATTATTTTACACATTGAACCTACTATATTAATGACAAATACTAATCTATGCACTAAATTGCAAAATAAAACTAAATTTTAAGCATTTTTCTATTTTTATCCTTTTTGTACATTTACTCAAAACTAGCACAAATTTGGGTTTTTAAAACATTTTCTTATGAAATCATGCATAGTGTAATGTGAATTAAACTTTAAAATGTATGCATGATTACCCATCTAGGTGGTATCACTTCTGGACTCCTTCATTTCTCAAATTTCAGAGTCATAGTCAGGTTAGGATTTTGTCTTTTCACCTTTTTAAGCCTTTTTTAAAATCCCATTTCTGTTTTGAACTAGTAGTCCTACCCCTTGTCTATTCTTTTCATTTTGGCCAAAATCTCAGAGTCCCAGTCGGATTAGGACTCTTTTTCAGAGTTTTTGTCGGATCAGGACTCTGCCTTTCACTTCTATTTTCATCTATTTTTGAGAAAACCTTTCAAAATCTTTCATTTTGGCCAAAATTTTAGAGTTTCAGTCAGAATAGGACTCTATCGTAGTGTTTCAGTTGGATTAGGACTCTATCTCGATTTTATACTTTATTCATGTTTTTTACTTGTTTTCAAAAACCTTCTCATCTGACTTTTAAAAAGACAAAAATCTTAGAGTTTCAGTCGAACTAGGACTCTATCACAGAGTTTCAATCGGATTAGGACTCTGTCTTCCATCTCTTTTTTTACTTGTTTTCATCAAAATCTGTCAAAATCTTCTATTTTGGTCAAAATTCTAGAGTTTCAGTCAGACTAGGACTCTGATCCAGAGTTTCAGTCAGATCAGGACTCTATCTTTTACCTGTATTTTTACCTGTTTTCATGAAAATCTTTTAACATCTTTCAAAAGAAGTCAAAATTTTAGAGTTTTAGTCAGATCAGGACTTTGTTCTAGAGTTTTAGTTGGGTTAGGACTCTAACTCTGACTTCATTTTTTTAGAAAATCTTTCAAAAACTTCTTTATTTATCTTTCAAACAATCAAATTTCAAGACTTCATTATAGAGTTTCAAAATTTTAGGACTCTACCCGAGAGTTTTAATCGGTCAAGAACTCTACTCTAATTTCATCTTTTTACTTTTATCTCACTTGTTTTACGAAAACAAATTCAATTCTAAGAGTTTCAAAATTCTGGGACTCTATCCTAGAGTCCCAGTTGATTAGGACTCTGACCCTGGTATCGTATTTTGCTCATTTTCACTAATCTCTGAGAAGATCTTTCAAAATCGCTTTGTTTGTCTTTCAAAAACCCAAATTTAAGAGTTTCAGAATTTTAGGTCTCTGTTCTAAAGTTTCAGTTAGTTTAGGACTTTGTTTTCAAAACTTCTAATTCTCATCTGGTGATTCCAACCTTGTTTCAAAACCCTTTTCAGTCTTTATTTCCATTTTTTTAAAACCTTGGAGTGAGGCCCACATAGTTGGCGCCACATCTGGATGAGTTTTAATCCATTTAGGACTCTAGTTGATTTAGAACTTCGGTTTTATTTTCAAACTTTCTTTCAAAAACTTTCCTTCTTAAAACCCTTTATTTTGAAAACTTGATTTTCAAAACCAGTTTTTAACTTTCTTCAAGCAGGACCCACCCTGTAGGGGTGCAAAACCCTAATTTTCAATTTCATTTCATTTTACATCTTTTATATTTCAAAAATACAAAAAAATATTAGTTACTTTAGGTGTCCTTATGAAGTTTCTGAAAAAATTGTTTTCAACCCCTTTATTTTCAAAGTTCTGAAATTGTTTTCTGAAAAATAAGTGGGGCCCATAGCAGGTGGTGCCACATTTAAAAAAGTTTTGGTTAGCTTGGGATCAATCAATGTCTTAATTATGTTAGAAGTTTGAAAATTCTATTTGATTTTAAAACTCCATTTGATTTTAAAACTTTAAATTTGTTTTAACGCTTTTTTAGGGTTTAAAAAACCAAATGTGGGCCACACTAGGTGGTGCCACATTTGGGATATTTTAAAAGGTTAATTAAGTCAATTAGGTTAGCTAATTAGTGTTGGATTAGGGTAGGATTCTTCAAGAAAATTGTCCCCCCCTCATTTGACTCATCCAAACTAATTAAAAAGAGTTCAAAATAATCAAAATTCTCCCTAATTAATGCTTTGAAGTTTCTATAAATAGGGGCACCTAAAGGGGGGTCACCAATGCTTTTCTCACTCTCTCTCTCTCCCAAATTTCATAGTGCTCTCCTCTCCTCCAGCCTTCCTCCTTCCTCTATTGTTGCAGCCCCAAGGTAAGTTCATCTTCTTCTTCTTTTACTTGTTTTATTTTTTATTTATTTTCTTTGCGTCTTCACCATTGCCACCCCTATGCATGACCCCTTTTCATTTTTTTATTCAAGATTCATGCTCCACAATTTGATATCATGATTCATTGATCATTCATATTTATTTTCATCTTTTTGATTCATCAAAATTGTTGACATCATGCTCACTATATTAAACGCTCGAAAAAGATCGAGATTCGACCGTTCGATGGTCGAATCCCTCTTTTAACGACTATATCAAATTCCAACCATGCTTTCCTTGATTTTTTTATCGTATTTCATCATATTAATATTTATTTTATGTGTTCAAGCATCAAAACTTGATTCGTTGCATTATTTATATTTTTTTGCATGCTTAAATTAGGTTTATTCATGTGCTTTTTAGATAATATGCATTTTTTATTCTAGGCACGCAGGAATAACATTATTTTATGTTCAATTTTCTGTCAAAAAATATGAATTTTTTGGTATTAAATTGTGCATGTGTCAGTGATTTCATATAAAAAAAATTAGATTATTTTGGGTTCTGTAACCCTGTCAAAAAAATAAAAAACCAAACTATGCTTTTTGAACCATGAAAATGCTATGTGGATTCGAGAACGGTTTGTCAGAATAATATCTCCCTCATCAGAGATTCGATTGACTATCCGTAAGTTACAGAGTGTTTGTCATGAGGTTTAGTATATCCTGTAAAATTTTCAGATTTCTTTATGCTCTATTTCTATTTTTCCTTTGTCAAAAAGCATAATCTATTTTACAAAGTCCGTTATGCCTTGTTTAAACCCTAGATTAACTTGTGCAGATCGTATCTCCCTAACCGAAGATTTGATCAATGATCCGTAAAAATGAGCATCTTTATATATGTGTTCACTATCATCTGCTAAAAGTTTATAATTTTTTAATATAGTTCGCTATATTTTCCTGCACCTGAAACTAGATCTATTTATTTTCACTCGATCGTCGGATCACCCTTGAGGTAGGTCTTCTTCTATCTTTTCTTCTAGCTAAAACCTAAAACGTATGTGCTTGTTTTTCATGTTTTATTTTCTGCATGTCTGCTGTGTTTTTTGTGTTTCAACCTTAGTATAGAGCTTGTGCATAGACCAGCATGATAGATCTAGGTTTGGTGTTACTTTTACTTGTTTGAATATTGAGTTTCCATCATTTTTTACCCAAATTGTGTAAATCGGCTAGATTTTATTCTAGCTGATTTGCCCTTTCAGTCCAACGTGTTTTAGTGTATTGTGTTTATAGAAAAATCAATTCGAAAAAGGTGCATTTTGATTAAATTAAGTCGTCGGGTCTGATTGCTTCTTGTTTTCATTAAAAAGAAAAGAAAAATCGGCTAGATTAAATCTAGCCGATCTTTGGGTTTTAATAAGTATATGGTCTGTCATTATTTCCTGTGTGTTGACTGCGTGATCTGAGTTCATTCAATTGTTTCTAGTGTCATTTCTTCTCGCTTTAGGGGAGGTTGGATTTCTTATGTGTCGTATGAGAGTTTTTACAAAAATCGTTGAATGAATGTTTGAAGATTGGTAAGTGCGTGTGAGTCTATTGTGTAAGTTGTGTAGTTTGATGTTTGTTTGCAGTTATCAGTCTTGTAAGGTTGTGTAATTCAAATTCATAGTCTTTGATTCTTGATAAATATCGTTTTTGATGTGTTAGTGTTTTTGGTGTTTTAGTGTTATTGAGAAAAATCAAAAAGTCGAGTTTTAGTCTTTTGTTTTGAAATGTTGTTCAGCCGGCTGTAGGTTTGATCTATAGTTGAAGTTTTCTAATAGTATAACGTGTGATTCATGTTTAGTTAATTTAGAGATTGATTTGGACATAGATTTAGTTTTTCCATGCTTATTGTATTTCGCCAGTCGTTGAGATAATTTGGTGTTTTATGTGTGTCATGGTTTCCAGCATGTTAGATATATTGCTTAGGCAGTCATTAGTATAATTATTTATTTCGAGTCAAGTAGTAACTTAGATTTTTCATTCTCGTAGTAAGGCTTGTTTACTTTTTACATTCATTTTTTTTTATTCAGTGAAAATTTTGATTTTATTAGCTTAGGAGTCATCTTCCCCAAGGAGGGGCGGTAGCCATTAGAGCTCCAGTTGAGTTCAAGGCTGCTTTTGGTAGCTTGTTAGAATTTGGTAAGTGTCTTAAGGTGTCTAGGTACTTTGTATTAGCTATTGGGTTCTCTTAAGCATTTTTAGTGTCCTTTTTAGTAAGCTTCTTAGGTTAGGTAATTTAAGTTAATTATTTACCCTCATTAGTGGAGTCTAGGAAACGTTTTTGGTATGGTTTTAGGAAAGTTGAAATAGTAGAATAATTGCTCCAACAAGAAAAACGTTTTGAGAAAAATTGATTGCTCCAAATTCGTTGGATCCTCTTTAGGTAAGTTTGAAATTGGGGTCAAGGAAGGAAATTCAAGATAGCATCAATAATTTTTGGAAAGTTGAATTGAAGTTCAAATCTTTTCTAAAAAGGAGATCACGTTTTTGATAGAGGTATTTATTTGTTTACCAATCATTTTTGGAAAGCCAAAGTCGTTGAGACTATCTTGAATTGGATATTTTTGAATTGCCTATTTGCTTAAATTAATCTTTTAAGATATTAAAGAAGTATAACTACCCCTTTAGCTGGACGGTTTTACACTTCTTACCTTTTTAAATTGCAAATTAAGGCAAGTCAAGGCAAGTATTTAGGGTTGGACGATTTTTGGATTTATCAAATTTCCCAAAATTCTCGTTGTGCATTTATTCTTTCTTAATCCTCTAACCGTCCATAGTTATTTAGTCTCGATTTAGATTTACTTAATTTAACTAAGTATATTAACCTTAGTTAGGAATTATGTTCTTAGTTAACTAAGTTTTACTTAGGTTTTATATATTAGGCGTGTCATTAGTGTTAGTTGTACTTAATTAGGTATTAATTTCTAAGTGTCTAAATTAGCCAATGTATAAAATAGTCAACCTAACCTAGTCAATCTAGTTAACCCAGTTAGGTGTGTCGTGTCCCTAGCCTAAGTTGAGTCGGGTCAACCTAGCTAAGTGTGTCGTGAACCTAGTCCTAGTCTTATCCTAAACCCGCAGCCCTTTGGTCTTTAGTGACTTCATTCCATTTAGTTTTAATTCATATTAATTTTAGAATAATTAGTTTAGTTATTTACTTAATTGATCTAGTTAGATTGTAGAAGTGATTGTTCAAGGGTACTTGCTTATTGTGTTTGACTTTTGTAGTTTAATTATTTCATTGGTAGTTAGTTGGTAATAACTGCAGCTTTTAATTTATGTAACTAGGTTTGCATCTCTTTGATTATCTTAGTTGCATTTGCAGCGGTAGTTAGCTTAGCTTTAGTCATAATTTGCATATCATATTTTGTTTTTAATGCATTTAGCATAAGTGTACTCATCATCTGCATATACACTGTCATTCAGTACCATTTAGGATTGCATTAGGGTTAGATTGCATTTTTAGTGTTTAAAATAGATTTATAAAGTGAATAGTACATTGAATTTAAAAACCGATTTTTGCCCTGTCGCACTGTCGGCATTTCATGTGCAAAAATTTCGAATTTTCCAAATATTATTTTTTTATTCACTTTATTGGTGTGTTAGTTGACTGCAGACCAAATTTCAGCTCGATCTGAGTTGGTTTGGTCTAATTTTTAAGCATTTTGTGAAAACCGCTTTTCCGGATTTGAAAATTATGGGACCTGCGATATCCTGATTTTTCCCAGTTTTGAAACGCTTATATCTGGAGTTCCATATATCATTTTTTATATCTGTAAAAACTGTCAGATTCTTAAATCTGTTAATTATAGAACAGAACAAATTTTGGGAAAATCGGACCTTGTTTACCTTGTCAAACAGTGATTTTCCAAAGAGTTGTCAGAAGTCTATTTTATACTAGTTAGGGGCATATTGGTAATTTCATTCTTTTTGGCATTTTCATATTAGTTTCAGTATTTCCTATACTCTAGTTGCTGCATCTGCACCATACAGCATTGTTAGACTTAGGTTAGTTGATTTTAGAATTAGTTTAATATTTTATTTAATTGTTTTCTCATAATTAAGATTTGTGTTGTTTATTTCTTGCAAATTAGGTTTAGTTCCATTTATAGTTTGCATTATTAGTATTAGTTAATAACTCTCTATTTTCCTGTGTTTTTAGGTTAAAAAGCATAATCATTTTTGAGGGTTTCTTGTCCAAGCGCGAATATTGGATAATTGGTGGAAAGACAAAAATACCCTTGGCATGCAACAGAAGACTTATTTGCTTTTCCATTTTCTTTTAGTGATTAATTGTAATTGTATTAGCTTTGTAATTGTAGATTAATATTTGTAATTAATAAATTAAATTTGTGAGAAATATTTTAGTAATTCCTGTTCCCTATGGATTCGACCCGTACTTACCACTTCGTGGAAAGTCAGTTATTTACTTTTAGTTGACGATTTTCCAAAGCTTTTATTGAAAATTATTGTTTTAAAAATACCACTTCCAAAATATATCAACCAAATTTTGGCGCCATTGCTGGGGAACGCCAAATTACTTATTTTATTTCTTAGAGTTTGATTTATTAATCTGTTTTAGTTAGTTAATTAGTTGTTTTATTTTCTAGTTAGTAGGATTAGTAAGTGAATATAGGATTAACATAGTTAGTAAATATAGGATTCACGTACTATTTTCTAGGATTCACTTCATATTCATTCTGCAAGGAGCGATTAGACATGTGGGTTTTAGAAAAACTTAGTTTGTGGTTTCCTATATTTTTCTTTTTCAGTAAAGTAGAATAGTTTACTTTGTTATTTCAGTTATTTAGTAGATAGTTCTGACATAGATAGTTTAGCATAATTGCTTATTAGTGCTGTGAATTGTGTTATTTACATTTTAATACCTGTCTTAGTTTTAGTTCTAGATTTAGGTCGTGTGCTTACATCTGGTCTTAGTACCAGTGTATGCAGGGGCGACGAGGTCTAAGAATACCATTACAACCATTCGTTGACAACCCAAAGAGAATTTTACATTCCCCTCGAAGTTCGACAACAATGGCTGATATGGATCCTTCACCTCCACCCCCAGTTCATCCACGTCCTCTGAGGGAATACTTCATTCCCACAGATTATGTCCAGGCATCCTGCATTCGGAGACCCGATGTAGGAATGCCTCACTATGAGATTAAGGCCAGCATTATTCAGATGCTCCCATCTTTCTATGGCCTTAGTCACGTGGATCCCTACCGGCATTTAGATGAATTCCTCAAGATCTGTTCTACTGTGAAGATACAGAATTTTGATGATGACGCTTTGAGGTTAACCCTATTCCCCTTTTCATTGAAGGACAAGGCCAAGTATTGGCTAAAGTCTTTAGATTCTGTAGAGATAGGGTCCTAGGATCAGTTGCAGCAGGAGTTTCTTCGGAAATACTTTCTCATTGGTCCTACAAACCAATATCGTAGAGCCATCACTAGCTTTTCAGAGCTAGATGGTGAGCACTTTCATGAGACCTGGGAGAGAATGAAGGATCTCCTTAGGAAATGTCCCCATCATCAGGTGCCGAGATGGCAGCTGGTGCAGAGCTTTTACGATGGATTGTCTGACAGGAATCATCAGATGATTGACTCTTCATGCGGGGGGACATTCATATTGAACAGCGAGGATGAAGCATTGAGGTTATTTGATACATTGGCCGAGAATTCCCTCCACCATGCTTCGAGCTCTCATTCGGAGAGAGCCACACCCAGCATTCAAAAGAAAGCTGGTGTTCTTGAGATTGGTCCATCTACTGCACTACAGTGCAAGGTAGACATGATTGCTCAGAAGCTGGACCAGCTTCTCTCAGGGCCACCCACTACCCAGCAGGTGTGTACTCTGTGTGCCAGTCCGGCACATGAGATTACTGAGTTCCCTTCGGCAGCTCAGTACCCTGAATTTGTTCAAGAACAAGTTCAGGCAGCTCAGGGTTATGTCAGACCGCAGAACAACCCATTCTCATCTACATATAATCCGGGTTGGCGTAACCATCCCAATTTTTCATGGAAGAATCCACAGTCTTCCATGCAGATGCCTACATCCTCTCAGCCAGCTAGGCCGCCATCTTTTTCTCAGACATTTCTGAGGCCGAGCTATTCTCAGCCTTCTCCTTTATTTCCTCCCTCGATTCAGCAGGACTCTGCACAACAGACATCTTTTGAGGAGATACTTCTCTAGGCATTCCAAGAGGTGAAAACCTCTAATCAGAATGCCTTCGAGAAGTGTAGTCAGATTCTGAGCTCACATACGCAGTCCATTGCAAAGTTAGAATCGCAAATGGGACAGTTAGCTAAGGCTATCAGTAGGAGATCCGAGAGTACATTGCCGAGCTAGGCTATTATGAACCTGAAGGGCAAGGACCAGATGACTAGAGGCCTGTTTCATGCTGAGTCACAGCAGCAGGCCAAATCTGTTATGGCCCTAAGGAGTGGACGTGAGTATCACGTCGAGAGCAGAGAGAGAGAGTAGAGAGAGGATCGAGGAGCCAGAGACTATTGTTTCACCTTTGTCGGCTCAACCATCATCATCATCATCACCTTCACCATCATCATCATCTTCATCCTCAGTGCAAAAGAAGGATAGGAGTGAGCCTTCTCACAAAGAGGAGGAACCACCCGCGTATATTCCCCCACCACCCTATCCCAAAGCATTAGAGTCTCCCAGATTCAGAGGGAAGCAGGGTGCGAAGATCCAGGACATGCTTGATATCTTCAAGCATGTGCAGATCAACTTGCCTTTGTTAGATGCGATTCAGCAGGTGCCGACTTATGCCAAATTCTTGAAGGAACTCTGTACGTAGAAGAGAAAATCCAAAGAGAGAGTTCCTAACAGGGTCCATCTTACTGAGCAGGTGATTTCAGTACTTCAGCATCAGACACCACCAAAGCTCAAGGACCCTGGAGCCCCTATCATTGCTTGTACTATAGGGAACTTTCGGATAGAACGCGCCTTGCTCGATCTTGGAGCAAGCGTGAACATTCTGCTCGGATATTTCTTTGATTCTTTCGGGCTAGGAGAAATGAGATCGAATCCTATTACACTTCAGCTGGCAGATCGTTCTGTTAAGGTACCGAGAGGTGTCTTGGAGGACGTGCTAGTTAAAGTGGATGATTTTTTTTTCCCCATTGATTTCATTATTCTTGATATGGAAGGAGTAGACAGCCAGCACCAGACTCCGATCATTTTAGGCATACCATTCTTGGCGACTGCCAATGCATGCATCAACTGTAGGACCGGAGCCATGGATCTCTCATTCGGCAACAGGAAGGTCAAGCTGAATATTTTTAATGCCGCTATGGGACCAGCAGGGGACATGGACTGCTTCCATGTAGATATTGCACAAGAGTTAGTGGAGGAGCTGCCCGAGTTGTACATTACTGAGGATCTGTTAGATCTGTACCATATTGAGAAAGATAGTTGTACAGTTAGCGTAGATGTGTCTAGAGTGTCGTCTGAGTTCCCACCTTGGAGAGCTATCATTGAGCCTCTCCCACCACTTGCGGAGTCCCCCACCAAATCTTCGATCGATTCACCTCCGAAACTCGAGTTGAAACCCTTACCGGATTCACTCAAGTATGCATATCTCGGAGATGATAAGACTCTGCTTGTCATCATCTCGTCCCTGCTCACTGAGGAGCAGGAGCAGAGATTGTTGATTATTCTACGAGAGCACAAGGCAGCGATTGGTTGGGGAGTTGCTGATCTGAAGGGGATTGATCCTTCATTCTGCATGCATAGAATCCATTGCGATGAGGAAGTCAAGCAAGTGACGGATATGCAAAGAAGGTTAAATCCCAATATGAAGGAAGTGGTGAAGAATGAAGTGGTGAAGTGGTTGGATGCCGGAATTATCTACCCTATTTCTGATAGCCAGTGGGTCAGTCTGATTCAGGTTGTTCTGAAGAAGTCAGGACTCACTGTTGTGGAGAACGAGAAGGGTGAGAGAATTCCGATAAGAACCACTACAGGATGGCGAGTCTGCATCGATTATAGGAAGCTGAACGTGGCAACTAGGAAAGATCATTTCCCATTGCCATTCATTGATAAGATCTTAGAGAGACTCACAGGACAAAGCTACTATTATTTTCTAGATGGATATTTAGGATATAATCAGGTAGTTGTCCATCCTGACAACCAGGAGAAGATGACATTTGCATGTCCTTATGGCACCTTCGCGTTCAGACGTATGCCGTTTGGGCTCTGCAATGCCCCAGTTGCTTTTCAGAGGTGCATGCTTGCTATCTTCTCGGACATGATAGATGATGTGATGGAGGTTTTCATGGACGACTTTTCAGTGTATGGCTCTTCATTTGAAGATTGCCTCCAAAAACTTACTCGAGTACTTAGTAGGTGTGCAGAGACAAATCTCGTCTTGAGTTGGGAAAAAAGTCATTTTATGGTCCAGGAGGGGATTGTGCTTGGACACATTGTGTCCAAGCGAGGCATTGAGGTTGACAGAGCGAAGGTGGAATCCATTTCGCGGTTGACTCCACCCACCTCTGTGAGGTAGATTAGGTCATTTTTAGGGCATGCAGGTTTTTATAGGCGGTTCATAAAAGATTTCAGCAAAATCTCTTGACCGCTTTGTACTTTATTAGAAAAGGAACAACCCTTTGTTTTTAGCGAGGATTGTATGAAGGCCTTTGAGATTCTCAAAGAGGCCTTGATTACTGCACCCATTCTGAGACCTCTGGATTGGAATCTCCCATTTGAGATTATGTGTGATGCATCTGACTATGCTATGGGGGCTATTTTAGGACAACACATTGATAGGAAGCCCTATGTGATCTACTACGCAAGTAGAAATTTGTCTGATGCTCAGATGAATTATACCACGATAGAGAAGGAGCTACTTGTTGTAGTATTCGCATTGGACAAGTTTAGGTCTTATTTACTCGGTTTGAAGGTGGTTGTCTATTCTGACCATGCTGCATTGAAATATCTGTTGAATAAGAAAGACACCAAACCGAGACTCATTCGTTGGGTTCTGCTACTACAAGAGTTTGATCTCGAGATTCAAAATAAAAAGGGAAGCGAGAATGTAGTAGCAGACCATCTTTCTAGACTAATCGTGGAGACCATGCAAGATCAAAGGCCGATCAGTGATTCATTCCCCGACGAGCAGATCATGTCAGTCAGGACATCGCAGTTACCCTGGTTTGCTGATATTGTGAACTATATGGTTTCGAGGCAGATACCTGAACATTGGAACAAGAATGAGCGCGAGAGATTCTTATCTCAGGTGAGGCACTGTTATCATCGCAAAATTTTTGCTTTTGCGAGTCAAACTGACCTTTGAAAAGTTTTTGAAAATAACTCGCCTCCGTTTTTAAAATGCAGGAAAATTCCGTAGAATGGGACTCACCTGTCGGTACGAGGTTCGACCGTTCCTGCCACCTTTAACAGGGGTAATCGAACCAAGGATCAATCTACTGCTCTGCTCTATTCAACTTGTCTAAATCATATTCTAATTTCTAAATACACATAGAATCAGGCATGTGCTATGAATTTTCTGAAAATACATATTTGAAAATATGATGTTTGCTTTGAATAACTGAAACACTTAGAATAGATATCACATGGAAAATCGTGAATTGGGATTTGAAATGTACTTCTGAGAAAAGTAAAAATCGGTTTCTGAAGAAATCTTGAGATTTTGTGAAAATTGATTCTGAGAAATGTGAAATAACTTTGAAAAACTTGATTTCTTTGAATTCAAACATTGAAATTAAAAATATAACTTAGAAAATCGAATTTGGAACTTGGGAAATACTTGAAATATCATTTGAAAACTTAGAGTTTTGAGAAAATCGAATTTAGAATAAGACTTAGAAAAATTTGAGAAAATGAACTTCTTTGAATTGAGATTCGAATTGGAATTGGCAAATGCATGAAATGAATGAATATGGATTTGAGAAATACCTTTTGTATTTTTGAGAAATACTTTTTGTATTTTTGAGAAATGCAGTGCATTTTTGAGGTTAGCCTAAGAGTGTATGCTGAATGTGGCTAATGTGAAGATCATAAATCTGGATATCCTTCATATTCTGACTATGGCCATAAATACGAATTCCACCAAGTTTATAAACTTCATAAAAGCTAGTGCATGTGCCATTCGTGTAGACCATAGTGAGTTTGAATATGCATGAATCATCATCCATCACACATTAACATTATTTTAAAAAATAAACTATATGCAATGTTACCTAAGCTAAGCAGGAAATGTAAATTCTTATTCCAAAGTTTAATTTAGTTTACATCACTATTGAAATTTAAATACATGAAAAATAAAGTCTTCAATGTACCTGCAAAACTAGAAAACTTTGTTAGTAATGATATGTTGGCTTTTCTAGATTTATCCAGTAATATCAGGAAATTGCTGGATTTTTCTAGATATAAGCCTTTTTTCCATGATTCCATTAAATCAAAATGATAAAGTATGAAATAAAATTGAATAAATAAGGAAGATAAGATATGAAATTTCGAAATTGGGGTCAAAATGACCAAAATACCCCTAATAACAAGACTATGGCCTTGAAATTAGGGTTTTTAGAAAGATATTTGATAAAATGCAAGTTTTGAAGTTCAAATGAAAATAAATCAAACTAAATATAATGTGACATGATTAAAAATATGAAAACTAGGGTTAGGGATTTCGAAATTGAGGTCAAATGACCAAATTGCCCCCGATAGCAAGACTATGGCCTTGAAATCAGGGTTTTTAGAAAATATTTTGGTAAAACTTAGGTTTTATGCACTAAATGAAATCAAATGAACATCAAATTTAACCTAAAGCATCCTAATATGATTATGAATATGATTAAACCCTAAAAATATATGCTTATACACGAAAATCCAAGAATATCACAAATTTTGTGATTTTTGCAGTGTTTTGGAATTCTTCGGGTACCCTATTTTGCAATTTGCTTAATTCAGCCATCAATCAGATTCCAAAATTCATCAAATTTGGTACCTGCACTTATTATAACCCTAATAGTAGATTGGAATTATAAAAATAATTTTTTGGCAGTAATTTAATCCGAAAATTGCATTAAACCCTAAAAATATGCTATTTTTGACCTAGCTCACCAACCAGTTTCAGTCCAAGACCCGAACCAGGGGTCAAACCTCCATGAAAATTTATGCAATTTTACAGAGAACAAATAGACAAGAAAACATAACTTTTCCTTTTTACAGATATTAAAAAGCTTTTAAAACCAGGGAGATCCCTATCTGACAATCCGGACTTGAATATATTGATTTTAACTTTGGTCTTAACTGATACTTTCAATTGAAAATTCCGGGATAAATAGCAGTGCTCATTCAAAATATCTGAGATTTTAACAGAGAATATTTGACAGAAAAATAACAATACTCACTTTTTACAGATCCTGAATCGGATCTGTAGTTTGGGATTTATAAACAACATAAGTCTGATTAGGGTTTTGGAAAACCCTAACGAGTTTTAAATTGAAAATCAGAGTCTCTGACAGAAGAAAAATAATAAACAGTAATAAACAATTTTGAAAATTTCACAGTAGATAGATCTAATCAACATGAATCTATAGCAATTTACAGATCTAAAATCAGATATAGGATGAGAAAAATATCATCACAGCAAGTTACCCTCTTGATTTTAACAACGATTTTAAAGTTTTAAAAACCCGATTTGATGTCCGATTTTTCTGACAGGGTTTCCGAATCCCAAAACCTCTAATGTTTTTACAGTAGTTTAATTACATATGAATTTATCACATATAAAAAAATCAGACATAAACAGCAAGTATTTCAATCCAAAATAGTATGATCTTGACTGTTCTAAACTAAAAACACCCAGAAATCTAATAAAATCTAATAAAACATGCATTAACTAATAAAAACAATAAAACAAACCATAAAACAGTAAATAAAAATTATTTCTATGCTAAAAAACGTAAAATAGACATGAATAAACAGAGAAATAAATAAAAATTTGGGAATCAATTGCTGGGATTTAATATTACCTTTAAAAGCATGGATTTAACCCATTAAAAGGGTAAATCACATGTTTTATTGGTTAATAATGCAAAAGATAATGCTAAAATCGATTCTAATGGATTAGAATCCCTAAAAACACCATGAAACAGAGTTAGATCACTTTCTTGAACCTCTCTTGAGGTTCTTGGACTTGAATCCATGGTTTAATCCATGAAGGGGATGGCACCAATGGCTAAAATTGATTTAAAACATGAAAAAGTATTGAATAAAACTAAAAAAATATTAAAAATATTACCTTGGTGCTTGCAGCTGCAATGGAGGAAGGTGGAGATGCTGGAGAGGAGAGAGAACCCACGAAAATTTGAGAGAGAAAAGACCCCCCTTTTTTACCCCCT
Source organism: Nuphar pumila (assembly GCF_984573655.1). Classification (NCBI taxonomy): domain Eukaryota; kingdom Viridiplantae; phylum Streptophyta; class Magnoliopsida; order Nymphaeales; family Nymphaeaceae; genus Nuphar; species Nuphar pumila. The sequence goes on along the minus strand of NC_143265.1, from coordinate 47,799,497 downwards.
TTAGGTCCCCTATTTATAGTAATTTTTTTAGGTTTTTAAAAATCATAATTTTGAAAATTTTGGACTCTCCCAAGGGGGGCGATTTTTGTAGAGGATTACCTATATACCCCTAGCCTAAATCATCCTAAATAATGCCTAATTAACCCCTAGCTAATCCTAAAAAATCCCTAAATGTGATGCCACTTGGCATTTTCCACATTTGAGTTTTAAAACACCTTTTAAAAACCTTTAAAAACACTAGTTTTAAAAACTAACTTTCAAAATGAGTTTTCAAAATAAATTTTAACTCTTCTAAACCCCTAACACTAATCAAGACACTGACTAACCCTAGTCTAGCCCTGACTTACTCGAATATGGCGCCACCCCGAGTGGGCCCTACTTGAGTTTTTCAAAAAAAACGATTTTAAAACCTAAAATTGAAGGAGTTTTCAAAAGAGATTCAAAAGTAGACTTGAAATTAAAAGTTTTGAAATGGCACAGAGTTCCAACTGGGTCAGAACTCCTCTGGATATGGCGCCAACTGAGTGGACCCCACATCAGAGTTTTGAAAATTTGAAATAAATACTTAAAATGGCTTTGAAAAGGGGTTAAAATCAATAGTTGAAATTCAAAGTTTTTTGAAAATAGAGTCTCAAGCGAACTGGACTCTGGGCTAGAGTCCTGGATTTTTAGGACTCTGTGATTTTGGTTTTTAAAAGCTAAATAAAGAAATTTTTTAAAAGATTTCATCGAAAATGGTGAAACAAGTCAGAAAATACTGTCAGGGTTAGACTCCTAACTCAATCAGGACTCTGAAATAGAGTCCTGGATTAACTGGACTCTACAAAATGACCTAATTTTTGAAAACAAATGGAAATAAATGAAAATGGAATAAAAACAGACTTCAAAACAGACTCCTGACTGGACTAGGACTCCGGGACAGAGTCCTGATCGGATTAAAACTCTAGATTTTTTTGGTATTTTCTGAAAAACAAATAAAAGAACTTGTCAAAACAGTGAAAACAATAACGAATACTGGAATAAAACAAAGTTCTGATTCAACTGAGACTCTGAGGACAAAGTCCTGATTGAACTAGGACTCTTAGATCTTTTGATTTTCTGAGAAAACAAATGAGAGAATTTTAAAAAACAGTTAAAAACAGGATAAAATTGAAGTTTTGGTTTAGAGTTCTGATCTGATTAGGACTCTGAGAAAGAGTCCTGATTCGATCAAAACTCTAAGAATTTTAAGAATGGAGTTTTAAAAATGGAGTTTTAAAAATGGATCAAAATGGAGTTTTAAAAATGTTCAAAAAGATTCAAACAGATGAAAATACAAAGTCCTGATCCAACTAGGACTCTAAAATTTTTGAGATTTTTGATAAATGAAGGAATCCAGAAGCGACACCACTTAAATGGGCCTCATCTGAGAATTGAAATCAATTGAAATTGAGTTTGAAATGAATCCAGATTATTTTCTGAGAAAATACTTCAAAATATAAGGTCCTGGGGGTTGGCAAATGACATAATGTTGATTAAAAACCCAGGTTTTAAAATTGATTTTTGAAAGAAGAGCTTTAAAACTCAAAGCTGGATTGAATATTTTGAAAACAGGAGTGCTAGATCTCGAAAATGAGATGGGATGACATGCGATGCTATGCAATGCAATGAAATGGTATGCCGAATGCATGCAATGATATGCAATGACACATGAAATGTAAGTACTGGATGAGGGTGAAAATTTGGGGTGTTTATAGATGCCCCTCTTTGCTACTAAGCCGGTTGTAAGCCGAGCTTAGTGGCAAAGAAAATACACCAAATTTGGATAATAAAAATGCCCCAGTTAAATGAGTCTGACTGGGTATGAAAGAATTAGTTTAAGTGATGATGATAGATATGAAATGAAGAATAAGAAGAAAATTTTACTTCAAAAAGAAGTGAGATTCAGGTTTTGCCCTTAACCTGGATGGGACAGAAAATACCTCGTGTAGAAACGAAGTTCAGGTTTGACCCTTAACCTGACCGGGAAATGAAATACCTCATCAAAGTGAAGCTCAGGTTTAACCCTTAACCTGATCGAGCGGAAAATGAAATACCTCATCAAAGGAGGCCCAGGTTTGTACCCTTATCCTGATTGGGCTATGAAATACCTCATCAAAGGAGGCTCAGGTTTATACCCTTAACCTGATCGGGCAGAAAATGAAATACCTCATCAAAGGAGGCCCAGGTTTGTACCCTTATCCTGATTGGGCAGAAAATAAAATACCTCATCAAAGGAGGCCCAGGTTTATACCCTTAACCTGATTGGGCAGAAAATGGAATACCTCATCAAAGGAGGCACAGGTTTGTACCCTTGACCTGATTGGGTGAAAAATGGAATACCTCATCAAAGGAGGCTCAGGTTTGTACCCTTAACCTGATTGGGCAGAAAATGAAATACATCATCAAAGGAGGCTCAGGTTTGTACCCTTATCCTGATTGGGCAATGAAATACCTCATCAAAGGAGGCTCAGGTTTATACCCTTAACCTGATCGGGCAGAAAATGGAACATAATCCTCGAAAGAAGAGACCGTGATGAAACCTTCGGATTTCCGCACAATGAATCCGATAGGGGTTTTGCAAAAGGAAGGAAATTGGGGTCCCTAAAGCTTGAAAAGGAATTGATTTTGGGTGCCTCATTGCTGAGATTAATTAACTTTTGAAATTGCCTTTTGCTGAAATTAGTGGCTTAACCTCAAGTCGAAATTAGACTGTCTATGGTGGGAGAGTGGGGACACAGGGAAGTGTGCGAATCTGAGAGCCCGTGCGCTCAGATTATACCAAAGAAGGGAAGGAATCTTGAAAACTCCCGTAATCAAGTCCTAAAAAGGGATGGTGTCAGGATGCGCCAAAGATGAACCTCAAGCTCTCGCTTCACGCTAGGATACTAGAAAATATTGTCAAAATGTTGAAAATTGTTTGTTGATTCAAAATAATTGAAAATGATGCACATTGATGTGAAAGTATTTCCTCTTTTCTACCTGAAGTATTAACTCCGACTGGGCTTAACTCCGTAGAATCAAGATTCGAATTCAAATTGCTTGTGATTGGCTTTCTTTCAAGGAAGCTATCAATTTCCTTGATATGGACGGAAAAGAAAGTATTCTTGATATTGCGATGGCTATTGGTGAAAGAATATTGATAAAAGAATTTCACAAAATTAAAGAAAATTCTTGATAGATTTGGCAGTCTGATATCCTGGGATTCTTTTCTCATGATGATCTTTCTGCACTCTCTTTTTAGCAGATTGGAGCTCTCTTGGATTTTTCGGGAATTACATCATCCTTTATTTTGGAGATGTCCTGACTTGTCTCTCTCTCTTTTCTTTTTTTTTTTGGAAGGGTACGTCACAAACTCCTTCATCTTAGAGATGTTCCGATCCTTCTTTTCTCTCAGGGATTATCATGATGATTATTGGCTTTTTGGTAGGAAATCTCTTGATGATAGCTGGAATTAAATATCTTTTAGGGTTTGTCGGTAGGCTCATCACACTCGCCTTCATCTTGACGGTGATCTGAACTTTCCCTGGAAGGATCCGTCACAAACTCCGTCATCTTGGAGATGATCCAAATCTTCTTTGGCCCCGGGGGTCGTCTCGCTTAGTTCGCCTTCATCTTGACGACAATTGAGAGATCCCTTTTGCAGATATTTAATTGTAGCTTAGGAGATTGAGGAGATATGAAAATTGAGTGGATTTTTCTGTATCACCCAGGATATTTCAACTGCTTTATTTTTCAAGAATGGTCTTTAAAAATGTGCCATTGACTGTGATCAATATCAATCACTCATGGCTTTGCAACAACATTGAATTCTCTTTGCTGGCCATATCGCGGATTTATTCTTCATCCTATTGGTTGGCCAATAAAAAGATTTTGAACTTTGAATCCTTTTTCGTGAAAGCATTGCCCTTTCGGAAGTAATAGTGGAGGTATTCTGAAGTAATAATTTTGTGCAATAAAGATTTTTGAAATCAACAAATATTTAATGACAAATTAGCAAAACTTTCTTGAAATCCTTTTGTGAAAGCGAGCATTTAAAGCACAACGCAACACATCCATGACAAAAATTCTCTTCTCCTTTCCCCAAAGGAGAAGATTCAGAAATTAGAATTGGGAATTACTCCTCTCTTCCCTGAAGAGGAGGTGTTTGCAAAATGAACTTTCGGAGAGAAATTAAGCTTTCGGCAAAACTTCCTAACATTAGGCTTCTCTTATGGAAAGGGGGCCGGAATTGGTGAGGTTGGTAAATTGGTCATGAAGGAACGAGTTCATCACACTCTCCCTGAAAAGAGGGTCCTTCATGATGAAATGGCCTAGTCTGAAATTATGGGGCCACAAGGAAAGCAAGTCTTCGTCGAGTCTCTCCCTATAAAAAGGGTTCCTTGTGTGAAATATGGAATTTTGTTTTGCAAACGGTTCACAAAGACACGAGTCCCTTCAAACTCTCCCTGAAAAGGGGCTAAGTGAACGAATTGGATAGCATGCGAAAAGAGCGAGCTCCCTCGAACTCTCCCTACAAAAAAGGGTCTCTCGCAAGAGAAAATGATTGAAATTGGTATTGGATGACCAAAAGGGTCAATTTTTGGAAATTGTAATTTTGAAATTTGATATTTGAAATTGGAAATTGGAAATTGGAAATTGGAAATTGGAAATTGATAATTGGAAATTGATAATTGGAAATTGGAAATTGGAAATTGGAAATTGGAAATTGGAAATTGGAAATTGGAAATTGGAAATTGGAAATTGGAAATTGGAAATTTGGAAATTGATAATTGAAAATTGGAAATTGATTGACCCGATGGTCAAAATTGTGGATTGGTTTACTGAGAATGACATGGGTTCTTTAGGGATTCAGCCTAAGAACGACATTGGTTCAATTGAGAACGGCACTGGTTCGATTGAGAACGACATTGGTTCAATTAAGAACAACATTGGTTCACTGGGAACAACATGGGTTCAATAGGGATTCAGCCTAAGAATGACATTGGTTCCGCAGGGGTTCGACCTACGAACTATCAATTCCATAGGAATTCAACCTAAGGATCATAGCTTAAGAAGGAATGATTCCAACTTGTGAGCTTTGAATGGACCAGGTGCTAAACTGGGTTTTTGAGGGAAGATTCGAATCAGAATTCAATTCTTCAAGGAAAACTAGATGAATTGGATTTTGAAAGACAATTCGAGTCGGAACTCGGATCTTCTAGACCAACTCGCAGGATAGTTTGAGTAGAAGTTCAAACTTGTAAAGGAAAGCTAAGCGAATTGGATTTGAAAGAAAATTCAAGTCGGAACTCTGATTTTCTAGACCAATTTTGAATTGGATTTGGAAGAAGATTCGAATCGGAACTCGACTCTTCTAGACCAATTCTAGAATCTAGAGGAAAGAAAATTATACGAATTGGATTTGTAAAAAAATTCAAGTCGGAACTTGGATTTTCTAGACCAATTCTGAATTGGATTTGGAAGAAGATTCGAATCGGAACTCGACTCTTCTAGACCAATTCTAGAATCTAGAGGAAAGAAAATTATACGAATTGGATTTGTAAGAAAATTCAAGTCGGAACTTGGATTTTCTAGACCAATTCTGAATTGGATTTGGAAGAAGATTCGAATCGGAACTCGACTCTTCTAGACCAATTCTAGAATCTAGAGGAAAGAAAATTATACGAATTGGATTTGTAAGAAAATTCAAGTCGGAACTTGGATTTTCTAGACCAATTCTGAATTGGATTTGGAAGAAGATTCGAATCGGAACTCGACTCTTCTAGACCAATTCTAGAATCTAGAGGAAAGAAAATTATACGAATTGGATTTGTAAGAAAATTAAAGTCGGAACTTGGATTTTCTAGACCAATTCTGAATTGGATTTAGAAGAAGATTCGAATCGGAACTCGACTCTTCTAGACCAATTCTAGAATCTAGAGGAAAGAAAATTATACGAATTGGATTTGTAAGAAAATTCAAGTCGGAACTTGGATTTTCTAGACCAATTCTGAATTGGATTTGGAAGAAGATTCGAATAGGAACTCGACTCTTCTAGACCAATTCTAGAATCTAGAGGAAAGAAAATTATACGAATTGGATTTGTAAGAAAATTCAAGTCAGAACTTGGATTTTCTAGACCAATTCTGAATTGGATTTGGAAGAAGATTCGAATCGGAACTTGACCATATTCATTCATTTCATTCATTTGCAAATTCCAAGTCCAACTCAGAGAAATTGATTTTCTCAAAACTCTAAGCTTTCAAAGGATATTTCAAGTATTTCTCAAGTTCAAACTCATGATTTTTCAAATCTTAACATCTTCAAATCCAAAGTTCAAAATTCAAACTTTTCTCAGAATTATCCAAGTTTTCCCAGAATCGATTTTCACAAAACTTCAAAATTCTTCATAAATCGATTTTCATTTTCTCAGAAATGTCCTCTCGATCAGAATTCATGATTTCCAAAGGGCTTCTTTTCCAAGTATTTTCTCCAAACTTTGAAGCAAACATCATGTTCTCAAATTTGCATTTTCAGAAATTCATAGCACATGCCTGATTCTTTGTGCATTTAGGAAATAGAACATGATTTAGACAAGTTGAGCAAAGCTAAGCACACAATTGATCCTTGGTTCAATTACCCATGGTAAAGGCGCCAGGAACGGTTGAACCTCGTACCGACAGGCGAGTCCCATTCTACGGAATTTTCTCGTATTTTAAAAAGGAAGGCGAGTTATTTTCAAAAACTTTTTCAAGGGTAAGTTTGACTTGCAAAAGTAAAATTTTGCGATGATAACAGGTTTGGCGACTGTGATGGGACCTGTCTTTTCCTGATCAATTGTGTGCTTGACTTAGTTCAAATTGTCAAGATCGTGTTCCATGAAATGTCAGCTTTTTATTTCTAATATCATGTGAACCTAGGAGCCTAGACTTGAACCTAGCTAACATGGATTGCACATAGACTAGGTATGGTTTGGTAGGACCAATTGAGGAGAATTATTCATGCTCACATAGACTTAGGTATGAAATACAACACTCCTCAATCTTGGATTTATATTGAAAACAATATTTGCTTCTTCAAATATTTCAAAATCTCTATCTCTTTAGGTCTTAGAGCCCTCTGTTTGCTTGCATGTGCTCATGTTTTCAAAAACCACCCCACCTATCTTTACCCGGTCTTCACGTTGCTGGGCTTTCTTCCAGAACCATAGTTCGGGACAAAGCCTCACAACTAGGCCACTTATTTGGGCTAACGCCCCCTTGCCACGTACCAAGGGCCATAGTCCAACGTATATCGGCAGGTGTTATCGTCGCGAAATTTTTCCCCCGTCTTCCCTTCCTTGCGGAAGAGAAAAAGGAAGGAAACGCTTTCGCGCTTCAAACTTGACCAGATTTTGGAAAATGTTTTTGAAATACTTGCCTCCGTTTTTGAAAATTGCGGGAAAATCCATGGGATGGGGCTCGACCTGTCGGTACGAGGTTCGACCGTTCCTGCCGCCTTTAACAGGGGTAATCAAACCAAGGACCAAAACTATGCTTGACTTAGCGAAATTATCAAAGTTATGTTCTATCCTAAATGCACAGAGAATTTAGGCATGTGCTATGAGATTTGGAAAATGCAACTTGAGAAAACATGATGTATGCTTGGAAAATATTTGAAGTTGAAAAGATTTCTCAGGAAAAGAGTAAATTTCTCAGGAAACTCAGATGAAAAGATTTGAAATCTTGAGAAAGTTTATAAAGACTTGGGAAAATCATGAATGATTGGAAATCCTGAGAAAATGTGAGTAATTCTTAGGAAAAGTGTGAACATTTGAAGGGAAATGCTTGTCAGGAAAACTCTAACTCTGAAAATTTTATTTGGAAAGAGGATTGAAAATTCATAGGAAAACTTTTGGAGTTGAAAAGCATTTCTTGGGAAAATGGAAGTGATTCTTGAGAAAAGATGAACCTTTTGAAAAGGGAAACACTTCTTAGGAAAACTTGGACTTTGAGAGTTTTTTTTTTTTTTTTAGGAAAATGATGGAAATTCATAGGAAAGCTCATTGGAGAAGGAAATTCAAAGCCTGGGAAGTTGAAATCCTGGGAATTTTACCCTTTTGAAATACTTGGAAATCGATTTTGGATCTTGGAGAAAGATTGGAAAACTCTTTTGAATCTCTTAAGAAAATATCATTTTCCAGGGAAAACTGTGGAAAACTTTGTCTTTGGAAAACCGATTTTTGAAAAATCCTTAGAGTTTCTTGAGAAATCGATTTCTTGAGAATGAAGTTTTCTTGAGAAAATCTTGAGAAAATCAATGATTTCATAATGCAAATGACATGAGTGAATGAATGCCCTTTGAAAAGATTTTCTAAGAGATTTGTTGGAAAAATGTGCATTAAGTCAAGATAAATCCTTCACATATCCTGACTGTGGCCATGAATATGTTCAGAATTTAGTTGATTTGATGCACATGATTTTGAAAACTTTGGAAATATGATGTGCATTTTAAGATAGCCTAAGAGTGTAGGCTCAATGTGACTAGTAGAAAGATGATGGATCTGGGTCTCGTCCATATTCCGACTAGGGCCGTAAATATGGATTCCACCGAGTTCATCAACTCCCTAAGAGTTGGTGCACGTGCCATTCGTGAACATCCATAGTGCTTTTGAAATAACAATGCATGAATCATATAAGCAGGATATTGCATAAATTTTAAACTATATGATATGCATCCTAGTCTAAGCAGGAAATTAACTCTCTTATTCCAAAATTTACATTATTACATCACTAAATAAAGGAAATAAAAGAAATTTGCAGACTTCAGCTCCTTCTTTTGAATGTCCCTGCCAAGCTTGAAATAAAGTTAGCTCAAATATGTGGGTTTTTCCAAGATTTTCCAATAATATTATGAAATTATTGGATTTAATTGGATATAAACCCTATTCTCATGCTTCCTTGATGTTTTGAAATGATGTAAATGCAGGGAATTCAGTGAAAAACAGTTTGAAATTCGGAATTGGGGTCAAAATGACCAAAATACCCCTAATTATAAAGTTATACCTTTAAAATCAGGGTTTTTTGAAGGAAAACTTGGTAAAATTGAGATTTTGAAGTTCAAATTGAATCAAATGATGATGAAATGCAGTAAGAGATATGATGACATGCTGCTAGACACATTAAGACTGTAAAATCAGAATTTGGTATTTTGCAAGTTATCAAAAATAACGATTTTCGCTTGTTTTTCGCTTGGATCCGGGTCCTGCGGGACCCTGTTTTGATATTGTGGCTAATCCGAACCTCAAATGGATTCCAAATTGCACCAAATTCGGTATGAAGCATCTACCTACTTTGATAAACAGCCTAGAATGCTACAAATCATGAAATGATATGATTTAAATGCTAAAATTCAAAGAAAGTTCTAAAATGGTGGATTTTGCCTATGGATCCGAACCAAATGCAATGCCTAATATGATAATGCAAGATTTACACAATGGAAACTTCTGATATTTTGCAGACTGCTAAAATACCCGAAATGTAACATTTTTGGTTTTTACATCTTCGGGATTTGAGCCATGGTGAGTTCAATAACAGGGATTTAGTTCTGACAGAGGTAAAAATCACACGAATCTGATTTAAAATGCCAAAAAAATATAAAATAGCCATGGAAATTTATGAAATTAATCAGAGCTATGCACGACACCTACATGAACAACTTTTATGTTTATGACTTTGGCATTTGATCAACGGAAACACAAATAAAAATATAACTATTTCTGCCTAAACTAACAGAACAGACAAATGTAGCAAAACAGGGGGCTGACAAGAAAAATCCAACGCAGGGGTCAACACTGTTCAAAAAATTACAGGCTTTTAGATTCAAACAGAGGACATCTCGGACACCACTTTCACTTTTTACAGTTTTGGATTTGGAGCAACACACAAAGAGAAACTATAGCCCTAAGTCGATCCAAGATCTCAGAGGCCCAAATTAGGCTCTGACACGTGTCCCGAACTCTCGGATTTTTGTCAGACATAAAAAAAATCATAAAAATCTGAAAAAATCATATTAACAACCAGACATTCTTCCAAGTTCAGAACCTCTTTTGGATTGAAAATCGGATCTCCCATCAGGGACATCTCGATTTTACAAGTTGTCAAATGATTTTCAAAATGTATCCCAGGTAACAAAACCCGACTTGCCATTTTGAATGTTTACCGTAGTAAACAAATTCAAATGGCTCCGAATTTTTTGCAAAATTTTAGGGACACCTAAGGTCGCATTCCGTGATTTTTTTGGGATTTTTAATAAAAAAAAATGCATGAAATGACGTGTGAACTGACTGACAAAAATAGAGACCTACTGAAAATAAGCAGAATTGAAATAAATGCTAAATTAATCCTAATTAATTCATGAAATATGCTAAATGAATGAAATAAAATGCAAATTAAACCTAGCTAACTATATGAATGTTAAAAATCATCAAGGAAGCATAATTAAACATTTTTATATATGTCGTTTTATGAGAATAGCTCAATCCATCTCTCGGATGAGCTCTTTCTTCAAACGACTCCCGAATCGAATCATGGCATCCAATCAATGGGAAAAGAAGTGCACCTTGTTTCGTTATGCAGCGTAGGAGCTCTTGAAAGGGGCGGCTATCACGAGCTTCCTTCGTTCTTTGCTCCGGGCTTCGGATGGTTCACAAAAATCGACCTCTGTTGGAATCGAATTCGCCACAGCACGAGCTTTACTCGACCTTCTTCAATGCGCCAAAGAGGGCACGATTTCCAAGGTTCAAAATCAGATGTTAGGAAGGCTAGGTCGGATTTTCCAAGTTCACAAGAGTTAAAAAAAATGATCTCTCCCTAGGCTGGGCGTGAACCCTTGTTTTTATAAATTTTCTGAAAAATTTTGAAATTCAAACAGGTTCAATCTGAGCCCTCCATGTGGCGCCATCTCAGGGGGTGTCATCTGAGGGGTTTGAAATTCGAATTTGTCTTTTGCAGGGAACCCTCAGATGGCGCCACCTCAAAAGGTGTTTTGATTTTGAGAAAAATAAAAGAAAATGGAAATTTTGTGGGTGAGACACCTCAGCAGGGGGATTTGGAATTTTTTAAAAGTTTGCTTGATTCTCTCTGCAGGGAACTCCCAGAAGGCGCCACCTCAGAGGGTGCTCTCTTGGAGTTTGAATTTCAAATTTGCTTTTTGTAGGGAGTCTTCAGGTGGCGCCACCTCATGGTGGGCTACCTTTATTAAAATAAAATAAAAAAATAAAAATGGAGCCAAGTGGAGTCCTGGAATGGTGCCACCTCAAAAGGTGTTTGACACATGTCAGAAGGACAGAGCAGTGGGCTCAGAAGGCACCACCTCAGAGGAATTTGAATTTTGCTTTTTCTGGTGAAAGGAGATCTGGACATGTGGCAGTCCAGGATGGTTGCAAGTGTCAGCCTGCTGGAGGAGGTTCTTCAGATGGCGCCACCTCAGAGGAGAATTCGAATTTCAAATGGAGGTTGGCCCTGAAGGAATGGAGGATGGACATGTGGCGCCACCTCAGGGTGGCTCCTACAATGCCATGTGGCAAGAGGGAGGAAAAAGAGGGCAGTGACATGTGTCTCCTACTTTTCTGAAAAAAGTAGGGAGAGGATATGTGTCCTCTACTTTTTCTGAAGGAGTGAGAAGGAGACATGTGTCACCTACTTTTTCTGAAAGAAGCAGAAGATGACACGTGGCAGAGGGGTGAGAAGGAGGGAAGGGACATGTGGCGCCCTCATAGGCCATTTGGAAAAATCAGAGCTCCGGATTTTCGCCACCTAATGCCTTGTTTGAATTTTAAATGATTTGCTTTTTCGGAAGAAGGCCAGGGGTGACATGTGTCTCCTACTTTTCTAGAAGGAGGGAGAGGTTGACACGTGTCCTCTGCAGGAGACACACTTCAAGTGGCGCCACCTCAGAGGAGACAAGCTCCACTTTTCTAGACAGGACAACCTATGACACTTGGAATCTCCTGGTAGTCTCTGCAATGACACATGACGCAGGATGGGTAGGGTGACACATGGCAGATAAATGGGATGACATGTGGCGGCTTCTTAGGGTAGCCCCACATTGACACGTGGCAGAAGAGGGAACGTGACATGTGGCACCAACTCTAGGTGAACCCTATGCTGACACATGGCATGTAAATGGGAGGAGAGAGAAATGACAAGTGGCACCAATCCAGGGGACAAGGCTCCTATATTTTTGGGTTTTTTCAAAATTCAAAATTTCAAAAGAAAAGCTTGTGTGACACCACCCCAGTGTGGGTCCCACATTGCTTATTTACTGAAATAAGGATAAAATAACAAAACCTCTTTTTTTGGAATTTTCATAAAATCTGGAATAATTGGTAAAATAAATTTTTTTTGGAAAGAGTTGGCCCTTTGTGGGGCGATTTTGTAAAAAGGAGATATTTGAAATTGTTGACAAACTGGCAAAATCTGAGATGAATTGGCTGAAATCCATATTGAAAACTATCCAGATCATTTTCCTGAGGAAATATTTTAAAATTCAGAGCCCTGGGGGTAAAATGGGAAGAACTGATAATTTTGAAGACCCAGGGTTTTGAAATCAATTTTGAAAAGAGTTGAAATTCTAATCTGGATTGAAAATTTTGAAATCGAGATTTCTGGACCTCGAAATGACATGTTGTGCAGTGCAGTGATTTGAAATGTTCATGCAATGATATGCAATGTCATGTCTTATGAAATGCAATCTTGAATCAAGACTTGGAGATGTCTGTCTCCTGTCAGGAATAAAATTTTGAACATCTGAGTTAAAATTAGAGAAATTTTGAGAGTTGCAGATGAAATTTGGACTTTTGCAAGGTCTGGCTTAGAAAATGACCATTTTGCCCTCCAGCGATTTCAGAGGCTGGATGATGATGCTTGGTGAAGATGTCGGGGAGGTGAGTGAAAATTTGGGGTGTTTACAGATGCCCCTCTTTGCTACTAAGCCGACTCATGGCCGAGCTTAGTGGCAAAGAAAAACACACCAAATTTGGGCTATATAAAAAAAATGCCCCAGTTAGAAGGATCTGACTGGGTGTGAAGGAATTAGCCCGAGGAAGATGGTAGATATGAAGCGAAGAATGAAGAGGAAAGATTTGCTCTATGAGAGCGAAGTTCAGGTTTATGCCCTTGACCTGGATGGGACAAAAATACCTCGTATGGAACGAAGCTCAGGTTTGACCCTTAACCTGATTGGGGAATGGAATATCTCATCGAAATGAGGCTCAGGTTTGTACCCTTATCCTGATCGGGCGGAAAAATGAAGTACCTCTTTGAATGAGGCTCAGGTTTATACCCTTATCCTGATCGGGCGGAAGATGAAATACCTCTTTGGATGAGGCTCAGATTTGTACCCTTATCCTGATCGGGCGGAAAATGGAATACCTCTTTGGATGAGGCTCAGGTTTGTACCCTTATCCTGATCGGGTGAAAAATGAAATACCTCTTTGATCGAGGCTCAGGTTTGTACCCTTATCCTGATCGGGTGGAAAATGAAATACCTCTTTGATTGAGGCTCAGGTTTGTACCCTTATCTTGATCGGGTGGAAAATGAAATACCTCTTCAAAGGAGGCTCAGGTTTATACCCTTATCCTGATCGGGCAGAAAATGAAATACCTCTTTGATTGAGGCTCAGGTTTGTACCCTTATCCTGATCGGGTGGAAAATGAAATACCTCTTCAAAGGAGGCTCAGGTTTATACCCTTATCCTGATCGGGTGGAAAATGGAATGGAATCCTCGAAGGAAGAGACCATGATGGAACCTTCGGATTTTGCACAGTAAATCCGACAGGGGTTTTCTAAAAGGAAGGAAAATGGGGTCCCTAAAGCTTGAAAAGGGATTGATCTTGGGCGTCTCCTTGTTGAGACTAAAATCAACTTTTGAAATTGCCTCTTGCGAGAAAATGATTGGTGGTTCGACCTCGAACCGAAATGGGACTGTCTATGGTGGGACAGTGGGGACACAGGGAAGTGTGCAATCTGAGAGTTCATGCTCTCAATAAAGGGAAGGAATCAAGTCCTTAGGAGGGATTTAAAATTGGTGTCAGGATGCATTGAAAACGGACCTCAAGCTCTCACTTCATGTCAGGATAGCTAGAAAATATTGTCAAAATGTTGGAAATTTTGCTGTTGATTCAAAATATTTGAAAATGTTGCACATTGTTGCAAAGATATTCTTTCTTTTCTACCCAAAGCATTACCTCCAAACAAGGTTCACTTCGTAGAATCGAAATTGGAAACCCTAATTACTTGCAACTGACCTTCTTCAAGGAAGCTATCAATTTCCTTGATATGAGCAGGAAAGAGAATTTGATATTATGAAAGCAATTGATGAAAGAATATTGATAATAGAATTTCACAAGATTAAAGAGGATTCTTGATAGATTTGGCAGTTTGATATCCTGAGAGCTTCTCTCATGATAGTCTTTCTGAGTTTTTTTTTGGCTATATTCTCCTTCATTTTGGAGATGCTCTTACTTTTTCTCTCTTTCTTTTTCCTCTCTCTCTCTTTTGGAAGGGTACGTCACAAACTCCTTCAACTTGGAGATGTTTCGATCCTTCTTGGATGATGGGTTTGGAGATCTTTGGGCGATAGCTGAAATTAAATATCTTTTAGGGATTGTCGAGAGGTTCATCGCATCTGTCTTCATCTCGACAGTGCTTTGGACTTTCCCTGGAAGGATCCGTCACAAACTCCGTCATCTTGGAGATATTTTGAATCTTCTTTGTCCCCGGGGGTCTACTCGCCTAATTCGCCTTCATCTTGACGACAGGTGAGAGATCCCTTTTGCGGATATTTAATTGCAGCTTAGGTGATTTTGAGGAAACGGGGCTTGGGTAAATGCTCTCTTTTCTAGCGCTCAGGATATTTCCACTGCCTTGTCTTTACAAGAATAATCCTTAAAGATGTGCCATAACTGCGATCAATATCAATCATCTATGACTTTTCAATAACATTGAATCTTCTTTTCTGGCCATATCGAGGACTTATCCTTCCTCCTTTTGGTTGGCCAATAGAAAGAATTTGAAGTTTGAATCCCTTTTCGCAAAAGCTTCACTCTTTTGGAAGTGATGCTGAAGGTAAATTGAGATAGATATTAGTGCAATAAAGATTCTGAAATCAACAATTGATTGACAAATTGACAGAATTTTCTTGAAATCCTTGGTGAAAGTGAGTATTTGAAATCCGGCTCAATACATCCGTGACAAAAATTCTCCTCTCTTTTTCCCCAAAAAGAGAGACTCAGGCTTAGCCCTTACCTGAATGGGAAATGGGAAATACTCCTCTCTTCCCTGAAGAGGAGGTGTTTACAAAACGAACTTTCGAAGAGAAATTAAGCTTTCGTCAAAGCTCCCTAATATTAGGCTTCTCTTATGGAAAGGGGGTCGATAATAGTGAGGTCTGAAAATTGGGTCATGAAAGGAACGAGTCCATCACTCTCTCCCTGCAAAGAGGGTCTTTCATGACGAAAAATGGCCTAGTATGAAATTGGGGGGTCACAAGAAAAGCGTGTCTCCGTCGAGCCTCTCCCTTTAAAAGGGTTTCTTGTGTGAAATTGGAAATTGTTTTGCAAACGGTTCACAAAGACGCGAGTCCCTTCAAACTCTCCCTGAAAAGGGGCTAAGTGAACGAATTGGATAGCATGCGAAAAGAACGAGCTCCCTCGAACTCTCCCTAAAAAGGGTCTCTCGCAAGAGAAAATGATTGAAATTGGATATTGAGATTGATTGACCCGAAGGTCGAAATTGAAAATTGGAAAATTGGTTGCTGAAAATTGAATGACCCGAAGGTCGAAATTGGATGACCTGATGGTCGAAATTGAGAATTGATTTGACCAAAAAGGTCGAAATTGTGTGACCCGAAGGTCGAAATTGAGAATTGATTGATTTGAAGATTTAAATTGAAATTTGGAGGGCAAAATGTCAAACTTGAGCAATTGACATACCCCGATGATTAAAATGACTTGGATCAATCAAAGGAGAATGATGAGTTTGAGTCAGAGCTCGAATAAAATAGAGATCACGAGTCGGAACCCGGATCAGGAAAAGAAAATCAAGAGCTCGCATTTGAGCTCGAATGATGTAGAGAGATCACGAGTCGGAACTCGGGTCAATAGAGAAAATGTGAAGAGCTCGAATCTAAGCTCGAACGAGGTAATGAGATCACGAGTCGGAACCCGGATCAACAGAAGAAAATGAGAGGCTCGAATCAGAGCTCAATTAAGATAATGAGAACACGAGTCAGAACTCGGATCAACAAAAGAAAATGAAGAGCTCAAATCAGAGCTCGAATACATAGAGAGATCTCGAGTCGGAACTCGGATCAACAGATGAAAATGATTTGAATAAAAACCCGAGTCGGAACTCGGTTTTCTGAAAAATTGGGATTTTGAAAATGTGCCAGTTTGAGTACTGGATTTTGGAATAATACCAGTACGAGCGCTGGGTTTTGGTTCAGTATTGGTGATGACCTTTTGATTTTGAATCATTAGGAATTGTGATGGGACTGTTTGTTGAAATCCCAATACTGACCAGATTGTTGTTAATACAATTGAATGCAAATGAATGTGAATTGATGCTTATGAATGCATACGTGCATGAAATGAGGAATTTGTTTATCCTGCTTGCATATAGAACAAAATTTTAAAATGCCCCAGTGTAACTGGGAAAGAAAGTTGGATCATTATTTGAAGGAAACAGGAAGGATTACAAGAGAAGGATAAATGTTTCAAGTATAAAACTTTTTCAAGTGTCGAGCATTAATAGGATCTGGCAATTCTACCCCATCAGCATTGATGAGCCGATATGAGTTGCGGGGTAATGCTTCTTTGACAACATAGGGACCTTCCCAATTTGGCGACCATTTGCCACCGGGACGATGCTTGAGATAAGCTGTGGATCGAAGTACTAAATCATTGACTTTGAATCTTCTTTCGATGATAGATTTCGCATATTGCCTAGCTACTCTCTGGCGATAGGATTGAGCATGCTCTCCTGCTTTTAGCCTTCTCTCGTCGAGTAAGTCTAGCTGCACTAGTCGCTGCTGCTGGTATTGGTCAAGAGGTAATTGCAGAAGTGAAGCAAATTTCAAAGCGGGCTTCTGAACATGTAGCGGTAATACTACTTCTGTTCCATAGACCAGCTCTGATGGGGTAGCATTCGTTGGTGTACGAATGGTGGTCTGATAGGCCCACAGTGCATCATGGATCTTCTCATGCCAGTCACGGCCGGTTTCCACAGTTCGCTCTAAGATACGAATTAAAATCTTGTTGGTGGCTTCTGCCTGACCATTCCCTTGAGGATAATATGGAGCGGAAAAATGGTGATAGATCTTGAATTTTGAGCAGAATGTCTTCATCTTTTCATTCTTGAAATGACTGTCATTGTCTGACACAATGTCATGCGGGATGCTGAAACGGCAAAGGATGTTCTTGTGAATGAAAGAGACCACGTGTCGGCCTTCTACTGTGCGGAGACTGATGGCTTCTACCCACTTGGTGAAATATTCTGTTGCGGCAAGGAAGTATTTGTGGCCATTTGAAGCTGAAGGAGTGATGGGACCTACAACATCGAAGGCCCACATAGAAAATGGCCATGGAGAGACAACAGACTGTAAATAAGTTGCTGGAGCATGGATGGAAGGTGCATGTATCTGACATTGTACACACTTCTTCACATAATGATAACAGTCTTGTTGCATAGTCCTCCAGTAGTAACCTGCTCTGATGATTTTCTTGACAAGGGTTTGGTAGCCGACGTGGCCGCCACAAATGCCTTCATGTGCTTCTCGCACGACTTCTTTGGCTTCGTCTTCATCTAAACATCTGGAATACTCTGAACTGAATCCACGACGATAGAGGACATTGGCCAAAATGAAGTATCGAGTAGACATACGCTGGATTGCTCGTTGCTCTTTCTTTGAGAGTTCTGGAGGAAACTCGCCAGTTTCTATGAAAGTTTTGATATTGTAATACCAAGGCTTCTTCCTTTGTTCAGCCTGGTTTACCTGTTCCGCTGGAATGAAGGCAGGTTGGTCAAGTCTGCCAATTTCAAAAGAGCGACAAGATTCTCCATTCTTGAATGCCATAATGGAGCCTAAACTGGCTAGGCTATCGGCCACTTGATTAAAATCTCTCTTGATATGGAAGAGCTGGAATTCTTCAAACTTGCTGATAAGAGCTGAAACAATTTTCTGATAGGGAAATAGCTTCTGATCTTTGACCTGCCATTCGGCTCGAACTTGATTAACCACGAGTAATGAGTCGCCATAGGCATGCACTCTCTTAACATTGAAGTCTAGTAAATCTTTAGACCTTGAATCAGGGCTTCGTATTCAGCCATATTGTGAGTGCATTGAAAGTCGAGCTTGAGAGAAAATGGAATCATTTCTTTCTCAGGAGTGATTAATAAAATTCCGATGCCTATTCCGGCCATGTTCTTAGAACCATCGAAAAACAAATTCCAGACTGGAAATTGCTGGATATTGCAAATTTGCTCATCAGGGAAGTCATCTTCGGCTCTCTCCTCTTCAGCCAAAGGAAAATCCGCCAATTGATCTGCAATTGCTTGGCCTTTGATTGATTGTTGCGAGACATATTCTAGGTCGTACTGCATCAGTAAGACTTGCCATTTTGCGACTCGTCCGCTGAGAAAAGGTTGCTCTAAGATATACTTGAGAGGATTGAGTTTAGACAGGATTTTGACCTCTGATGCCAACAGGTAGTGTCTTAGCTTCTGACACATCCATACCAGAGCTAGGCAGGTCTTCTCTATTTGAGAGTATCTCTTTTCATAATCTATGAAAGTCTTGCTCACGTAATAAATGGCATGCTCTATCAAGCTGCCTTCTTTGTATTGCGCCAAGAATCCGCCGCATGCGACTTGATTGACTGAGATGTATAACAGAAGAGGTTTTCCCAATTCTGGCGGCTTCAGGATTGGAGGATTGAGAAGATACTTCTTGATTCGATCGAACGATTGCTGGCACTCTGGTCCCCATTCGAACTTAACTCCTTTTCTGAGCAAGTGGTTGAAGGGCTCACATCTCATCGCCAAATTGGAAATGAATCGCCGGATTGACTGCATACGTCCTTGAAGGCTACGCAGTTCTTTGAGATTCTTCGGGGGAGGCATATCAATGATAGCCTTTGCTTTGGCTGGGTCAACTTCAATTCCCCTTTTGCTGACCAGAAAACCCAACAATTTGCCTGATTCGACTCCAAAGACACATTTTTGCGGGTTAAGCCTTAACTTGTAAAGAATGAGTCTCTTAAAGACTTGATCAAGGGCTTCGAGGTGATCTTCTCCCTCTTTAGATTTCACGAG
Organism: Nuphar pumila; assembly: GCF_984573655.1. Classification (NCBI taxonomy): domain Eukaryota; kingdom Viridiplantae; phylum Streptophyta; class Magnoliopsida; order Nymphaeales; family Nymphaeaceae; genus Nuphar; species Nuphar pumila. Next base: position 47,780,144 of record NC_143265.1, on the reverse strand, counting down.
AATATCATCAACATACGCATCCATGATTTTGCGCATTTGATCGTGAAAGATAACAGCCATTGCCCGTTGATATGTTGCTCCAGCATTCTTGAGCCCAAAAGGCATGACTGTATAGCAAAAAGTGCCCCAAGGCGTGGTGAAAGAAGTTTTGGATTGGTCGCGGGCGTCCAACTTGATCTGATTGTAGCCGGAATATCCGCCCATGAAAGAGAACATGGCATGTCCTGCCGTGCTATCGACTAGAAGATCGATGCTTGGAAGTGGATAGTCATCCTTCGGAGTTGCCTTATTGAGGTCTCTGAAGTCTATGCAGATCCTTACTTTGCCACTTTTCTTTGGGACGACGACGATATTGGCTAACCAATCTGGGTAGTTAATAGCTTGAATAAATCCTGCTTTGAGCAAATCTTCAAGTCCTTCTTTGACTTGTTGTTCTATTCTGGGATCCATTTTTCTCAGCTTCTGCTTGACTGGCTTAGCATCCGGCTTTAAGACAAGACGGTGTTTGACTAATTTGGGGTCTAAGCCCGGCATGTCTTCATATGTCCATGCGAACACTTCTTCATGCCGCTTGAGAAAATCTGTAAGCCTTTTCTTTTCTTCTGAACTCAGACTGGTTCCGATCTGGAGAATTTTTGGATCTTCCTCTGAACCGATATTGACACCTTCAGTTGGATCTTGTACTAGAGGAGATGGTTCGTCCTGCTTCTGAACTGCGGCGAACTCTGGTAATTCCTGAAGAGACTGATCATATTCTGCACGATCATCTGACTGCTTTGCAATCTTATCATTTCCGGTGCTTGCTTTGATTCTGTGAATTGCTGTCGGCTTCTGAAAGGCCTTGGGATTGAGAACGAGCTTCTTGATTGTCCGAGAAGTCATTCTGAAATTTTGGAGAAGAAATCTGGTTCAGACAAATTGGCCTATAGTAAGACAAGCAACCATTTGAAGAGAACCATGCATAAAATGGCATTGAATTATGAAATGATGAGGTAGACAAAAAGGGAGTAGATGGCATCCAGATAGACAAAGAAACTTGGAATTTTATTTGAATTGATCAATGATATTGGTAAAATGAGACATTTATTTGGAAAAGAATAGAAAGGAAATAACAAATGGTCTTCATTGTGCCCCTTTGACAAAAACAGTCTTCCTTGATGAGCTTCCTCCGGAGAACCCCAATCCTGCCCTGTGGGGACGATGTTTCTGGATCATTGGCTCGATGCGGCCATCTTCATTCTTGCCGAGTCCCTTGAAGGGTTGATAGCCATGCTTCAGGAGTAAATCAAATCCCTTTCTTGACTTCATGAATTGAGGAAACAAGGGATGATCCTTAATGGTGTTGTAGTCGATTCGACCTCCAACCTTGAAGAATTGAGGACCTTTCCATCGTGTCGTGGCTACTGTATGCAGAGATGGCTCTGATGGTGCCTGAAGTATTTCTCGATTCTCCCCGAGATTGATCTCTTCACTTTCCCTGATGCTGGGAATATCTGCATTGAATGATGGCCGAGGAATCATGGGCTGCGGGAGCCTTTCTTCTGGGTCTTCTCCCAGTATTGTGGTAATCATTCCACCTTTTGACCACTTTACACATTGATGGAGGGTAGAAGGCACTACATTAGCATTGTGAATCCACGTCCTACCGAGCAGCAAGTTGTAGGTTGGTGGTACATTAACCACATGGAAAAGGACGGAGTGCACCGAATAGTTGATAAACACTTCCAGAAATATCTTGCCCTTGGCCGTTTGACCATGATTGTCAAACCCATAGATAGTGATGGGATCTGGGATGTATTCCTCGTCCTTGATCCCTAATGCCTTTGCGGTCATTTCGGGACATATGTTGAGGCTACTGCCTCCATCGACCAACACATGGGGAACCGTCATTCCTTTGACTCGAACAACAATGTACAAGGCATTATTATGAAAGGAATGAGGCTTTGGAAGGTCCTCATCCGAAAAAGTGATTGGTGCATTGGTCATGGCGGAGTTCACAATCTGTGCCATGTCTTCAGGAGTAGTGCTGGGCTTAACTTTGATTTTTTTTTAGTAAATCCTCCAGTACTTGTCGGTGTTTGCTGGAATTCTTGGCCAAGTCAAGGATGGAGACATTGGATAATGCAGTCAGAGGCTTCTGACTTGAATTCTCCATCTTGGGTCTAACGATTTGCTTGAAGAAGTCAGGAGTTCCTTTTGATTTGGGAACTGACTTCACAGGTGCTTCCGCAACTTTCATTTTACCGAATGCTGAAATTAAGTCCATCTTCTTAGAATCTGGAGCTGCTTGTCGTAGCACCGTCACCTGATGCTGAACTTGAAGATCTTGCGCAGAACATGGCTTGATATGTTCATGCGGCAGAAAGGGTTGTGCAGACACTACTGCTGTGGTGTGCGAAGGGAAGGGGTGGTTGAGAATGTCCATTTTCTCTTCTTCTTCTCCTTCTACTAATAGATTCTTTTCAATGAGATCTTGCATGATGTTTTTGAGAACAAAGCAGTTTTCGGTATTGTGTCCCACTGTCCTGTGGAACTTGCAGAACTGATCTTTCCATTTCCCCATGGGCACAGGGGGATCGGCCAATCTGGGCAATTTGACCATCTCTTTCGATAGCATGTACTCGAGCACATCCTCGAGTGATTGGTCAAGAGGAGTAAACTTTCTGTTGTAGCTCCATCCTTCATGTTTGGTCTTCTCACGCAGTTTTGGCCCTTGATCCTGCTGAGGAGGCTTGCTGTACTGAGGAGCAGGCTTTGCTTTCTGGTCCTTGTTGTTCGGATTGCCGGTGCCGTAGCAGTAATCTTTCTTCTGCCCTTTGTGCTGATTTCGGCCTTTGCTGTTGTTGTTGGCAGAATAAGTGAAGTGAGCTTTCTTTTTCTGCTTACCATGGGAGTTGTTCTTGGAAAAGGTGAAGCCTTCATAGACTCCATTTTCCACACTCAGCTCGAGCTATTCGGCTCGTTCAGTCAGCTCAATGAAGGTCCTGGATGGCGCTGTGGAGATCAATCCTCTTAACGGCTGCGAGAAATTGTTGAGGATTAGGGACAATGCATGCCTTTCCGAGATAGGATCTCTCATCTTATTACAGGCTGATCTCCATCTATGAATGAAGTCCCGTGCTTTTTCATTCTCATTCTGCCTTAAATTGCAGAGATGACTTAATGTAGGCAGCGCTTCTGTGTTGAACAAGAAGCGTTCAATAAAGAGATTTACAACTTTATCGAACTCCTTGAGCTCGATGGGGTTGATATGCTCAGCATACCACTTGGCGGCAACTCCTTCCAAGCTGCGGGGGAAGCATAGAAACAATGCTCGGTTATCCCTTTTGAACAGAGAGCATTCAGCAAAGAACGTGGCGAGGTGCGCTTTTGGGTCGCCAGAACCATCGAATTTGATGAATTTACGGAGGAGATTCTCCAGATCATCATCCCCTTCTAAGCCGTCATAAAAGTCCTCACTGGTGAAGACTTTCTTGCCCTTTTCGCGGGCTTGCAGATCCTTGACAACTCGGGCCATTTCTTTAAACTGCGCTTGCAAAGGCTCTTCTTTATCTCTGCTTTGTGACCTGCGGCTTTTACTTTGGCCACGCTTCTGAAATGCCGGAGGCACCTCATATTCTTCATCTGTGTTTTCAGTGGAATCTGATTCATCTGAAATCTCTTCTGGCTGGATCTGCTTCTTGGGAGCCTTCTTACTCCTGCGACCATGGAACCTTTCTCTGAATGGGTTCCTTTCTGAGCTGGTCCCGGGCTGCTCATTCATCATTTTGTTCATCATTTTTCTGAACATGGCATACATCTGAGGGTCTATGCCATCGTCTTCTTGCTGCTGCTCTCGACTCTTCTCAGACCGGGGGGAACCCATTTCTTCTTCCGAGGCTGATGAGTACTGGGATGCCGTGGTTCTTTTGCCTGACCTTATCTCAACCATCAAATGGTATGGATGCTCTCTGCAGGGCAAAAGACCTGATTAGATTATGAAGGAATTAGCTTTTGGAAGAAATATTTGCTGAAAATATGGTAGACAATTTGGAAAAGATGTCCCATTACTAGGGACTGAGTCGTCGTGGGAATCACGACAATTGCGTTGTCATTCCTTCTGTAAAAGAAATAAACAACGAAAATATGCCTTGTTACCTAGGCGAGGTCGTCAAACCACAATGGAAGGAAAGAGAATTTTATTAAAATGAGAAGAATAAGATTTTATTGATCTTGACAAAGAGGTGGGGGACAAACAATTTGCCACCATTCACGATAGTCGGCAGACACTCTAGGACCTGGAAAGATTTTAAGAGAGACAAAGGAATCCCAGCCGTAGCGGGCAGAATGATATGCCCCAGACCATTGCGCGGAGGTGAGATCGAACTCTGCCATAGCTCCTGATAACAGTCGGGCTTCAACGTACTGCTGCCTTTGAGAGAACTGTCGAACACATCTCTCTGGTTGGTAGTAAGTGCAAAAGAAAGGTCCCAGCAACTTGAACCGCTTGCCATAAGCGTACGTATATCTGGGAGGAGATATTTGCCGATCAAAATAGTCCCAAACAACGTCATCCTCTTGAATGTTGTTGATCATAGACCGGTACTGCGCCACTGGAAGGAGTTCTTGACCATTGTATCTGAAAGAGCTTGCTCGGGCTGGAACGTGTTGGAAAAACCAGGACTGAAGTGCGTAGATGCATCCTTCAACTAAAATGGATTCTCCAAGTGAAAATCGAGTCAGACCTCGATAAAGGAAGGCGAGCGCTGCCATGGCTATAGAGAGGCGATTGGTTTGCCGACTTCCCCATCTTCTCATAAGCTAGATTATCCTGATGTCCATGTAGTTCTGTCCATCTGGGAAAAGGGACAGTCCTACAGTGCATAGAACCATTGCATTTTGAATCCTTTCTTTGGCTGTTCTTGAAAGCAAGTTGACTTCGACGAAGGTCCCGTACTGGCGGTACAACTCAAGTAGGTCAACATATTCATTTCCTTCTAACTGGATCAGAGGCCAAGATCGGCGGCCTGTCATACGAGCTAAGGAGTCTCGGGGGTCCAAACCCTTGACATTGATAAGGAATTGATGCTCTAATGGGTCGCTTGGTCGACCAGCTGGTTCTGGTAATCCCATGATTTCTGAAAATTCATCCATTAAAACAGTCATCTCTCCCCACGGGAACCAGAAGGTACACGTTCGATGATTCCATCGCTCTGCCATTGCATGGATCAGGTTGCCATTGATGGTCTGCTTTCCGACTGTTGATGCCAGCTCTAATCCGCACTCGCTCAAATGGTCCAGGAACATTCGGGAAAAGCTCTTTAGCTAGGAATAATACCACCGGGGAATGAAAGTTCCGGTGCTAAGGGCTCGATGTTCAGGACGACCTTGTCGCACCTCGAAGGAGATGTGACCTTCAGGAAAGATAGGATCGATTTGACTGGATGCCATCGAACTGAAAACAGAGAAAGACTCAGAATGAGACTTAGGAAAATATGAGAAATTTTGAAAAATTTTGCAGGCAGGATAAAAATGCAGCTAGAAATTCGAGATCCAGTAGAAAAGGTAGAATGAAAAATCGCCTGGAGTTTTAAAAGAAATTGGATATTTGAGGAAATCATCCAGGGTTTGAGAAAACATCTTGTGGAAAATAAAGATGTTTTGAAAAAGGCCTAAGAAGTTGGAAAACATTGGGAAATATAAAAAATTAAGGAAATCATAGAATCACATCCTGCACAAACATTTATGCATATTCAGCACTCCCTAAAAGGCTGACTCTAGATGCATCAATTTGAAAACAGTTGTAGGACCTTAATCCTAACTCTAGGTTCAGATCATCTTTGTCCAATCCAGTTATGCCGATATACCCGAATTGAAATCCGAGGTACGTGGCATAGAATTTCAACTCCGGTTCTAAGGTAAGGTTTTCCAACATCTTTGAGCGCCTACCGATATACTTCGGACTGTGGCCCGCGGTACGTGGTAGGGGGGTGTTAACCCAAATAGTTGGCCCAGTTGTGGGGCTCTGTCCCGAACTATGGTTCTGGAAGAGAGCCCAGCAACGTGAAGACCGGGTAATGATAGGTAATGGGGGTTTTGAAAAAATGATCACATGCAAGAAATAGAAGGCTCTAAGTCCTAGAGGGATAGATTTTGAAAATTTTGAAGAAGCATACATTGTTTGCATTCAGATCCTAAATCGAGGAGGATTGTATTTAGACCTAAGTCTATGTGAGCATGAAAATATCTCCTCAATATGGTCCTACCAAACCATGCCTAAGCTATATGCAGTGAATGTCAGCTAGGTCAGAATCTAGGCTCTTAGGTTCACATGATATTGAAAGTAAAGAGCTGACATTTTGTGAACATAATTTCGATGATTGAACTAAGTCAAGCACTACTTTGACCAGACGAGGACAGGTCCCATCACGGTCGCCAAACCTGTTATCGTCGCGAAATTTTTCCCCCGTCTTCCCTTCCTTGCGGAAGAGAAAAAGGAAGGAAACGCTTTCGCGCTTCAAACTTGACCGGATTTTGGAAAATGTTTTTGAAATACTCGCCTCCGTTTTTGAAAATTGCGGGAAAATCCATGGGATGGGGCTCGACCTGTCGATACGAGGTTCGACCGTTCCTGCCGCCTTTAACAGGGGTAATCGAACCAAGGACCAAAACTATGCTTGACTTAGCGAAATTATCAAAGTTATGTTCTATCCTAAATGCACAGAGAATTTAGGCATGTGCTATGAGATTTGGAAAATGCAACTTGGGAAAACATGATGTATGATTGGAAAATATTTGAAGTTGAAAAGATTTCTCAGAAAAAGAGTAAATTTCTCAGGAAACTCAGATGAAAAGATTTGAAATCTTGAGAAAGTTTATAAAGACTTGGGAAAATCATGAATGATTGGAAATCCTGAGAAAATGTGAGTAATTCTTAGGAAAAGTGTGAACATTTGAAGGGAAATGCTTGTCAAGAAAACTCTAACTCTGAAAATTTTATTTGGAAAGAGGATTGAAAATTCATAGGAAAACTTTTGGAGTTGAAAAGCATTTCTTGGGAAAATGGAAGTGATTCTTGAGAAAAGATGAACCTTTTGAAAAGGGAAACACTTCTTAGGAAAACTTGGACTTTGAGAGTTTTTTTTTTTTTTTTAGGAAAATGATGGAAATTCATAGGAAAGCTCATTGGAGAAGGAAATTCAAAGCCTGGGAAGTTGAAATCCTGGGAATTTTACCCTTTTGAAATACTTGGAAATCGATTTTGGATCTTGGAGAAAGATTGGAAAACTCTTTTGAATCTCTTAAGAAAATATCATTTTCCAGGGAAAACTGTGGAAAACTTTGTCTTTGGAAAACCGATTTTTGAAAAATCCTTAGAGTTTCTTGAGAAATTGATTTCTTGAGAATGAAGTTTTCTTGAGAAAATCTTGAGAAAATCAATGATTTCATAATGCAAATGACATGAGTGAATGAATGCCCTTTGAAAAGATTTTCTAAGAGATTTGTTGGAAAAATGTGCATTAAGTCAAGATAAATCCTTCACATATCCTGACTGTGGCCATGAATATGTTCAGAATTTAGTTGATTTGATGCACATGATTTTGAAAACTTTAGAAATATGATGTGCATTTTAAGATAGCCTAAGAGTGTAGGCTCAATGTGACTAGTAGAAAGATGATGGATCTGGGTCTCGTCCATATTCCGACTAGGGCCGTAAATATGGATTCCACCGAGTTCATCAACTCCCTAAGAGTTGGTGCACATGCCATTCGTGAACATCCATAGTGCTTTTGAAATAACAATGCATGAATCATATAAGCAGGATATTGCATAAATTTTAAACTATATGATATGCATCCTAGTCTAAGCAGGAAATTAACTCTCTTATTCCAAAATTTACATTATTACATCACTAAATAAAGGAAATAAAAGAAATTTGCAGACTTCAGCTCCTTCTTTTGAATGTCCCTGCCAAGCTTGAAATAAAGTTAGATCAAATATGTGGGTTTTTCCAAGATTTTCCAATAATATTATGAAATTATTGGATTTAATTGGATATAAACCCTATTCTCATGCTTCCTTGATGTTTTGAAATGATGTAAATGCAGGGAATTCAGTGAAAAACAGTTTGAAATTCGGAATTGGGGTCAAAATGACCAAAATACCCCTAATTATAAAGTTATACCTTTAAAATCAGGGTTTTTTGAAGGAAAACTTGGTAAAATTGAGATTTTGAAGTTCAAATTGAATCAAATGATGATGAAATGCAGTAAGAGATATGATGACATGCTGCTAGACACATTAAGACTGTAAAATCAGAATTTGGTATTTTGCAAGTTATCAAAAATAACGATTTTCGCTTGTTTTTCGCTTGGATCCGGGTCCTGCGGGACCCTGTTTTGATATTGTGGCTAATCTGAACCTCAAATGGATTCCAAATTGCACCAAATTCGGTATGAAGCATCTACCTACTCTGATAAACAGCCTAGAATGCTACAAATCATGAAATGATATGATTTAAATGCTAAAATTCAAAGAAAGTTCTAAAATGGTGGATTTTGCCTATGGATCTGAACCAAATGCAATGCCTAATATGATAATGCAAGATTTACACCATGGAAACTTCTGATATTTTGCAGACTGCTAAAAGACCCGAAATGGAACATTTTTGGTTTTTACATCTTCGGGATTTGAGCCATGGTGAGTTCAATAACAGGGATTTAGTTCTGACAGAGGTAAAAATCACACGAATCTGATTTAAAATGCCAAAAAAATATAAAACAGCCATGGAAATTTATGCAATTAATCAGAGCTATGCACGACACCTATATGAACAACTTTCAAGTTTATGACTTCGGCATTTGATCAACGGAAACACAAATAAAAATATAACTATTTCTGCCTAAACTAACAGAACAGACAAATGTAGCAAAACAGGGGGCTGACAAGAAAAATCCGAAGCAGGGGTCAACACTGTTCTAAAAATTACAGGCTTTTAGATTCAAACAGAGGACATCTCGGACACCACTTTCACTTTTTACAGTTTTGGATTTGGAGCAACACACAAAGAGAAACTATAGCCCTAAGTCGATCCAAGATCTCAGAGGCCCAAATTAGGCTCTGACACGTGTCCCGAACTCTCGGATTTTTGTCAGACATAAAAAAAATCATAAAAATCTGAAAAAATCATATTAACAACTAGACACGCTCCCAAGTTCAGAACCTCTTTCGGATTGAAAATCGGATCTCCCATCAGGGATATCTCGATTTTACAAGTTGTCAAATGATTTTCAAAATGTATCCCAGGTAACAAAACCCGACTTGCCATTTTGAATGTTTACTGCAGTAAACAAATTCAAATGGCTCCGAATTTTTGGAAAAATTTTAAGGACACCTAAGTTCGCATTCCGTGATTTTTTTGGGATTTTTAATAAAAACAAAATGCATGAAATGACGTGTGGACTGACTGACAAAAACAGAGACCTACTGAAAATAAGCAGAATTGAAATAAATACTAAATTAATCCTAATTAATTCATGAAATATGCTAAATGAATGAAATAAAATGCAAATTAAACCTAGCTAACTATATGAATGTTAAAAATCATTAAGGAAGCGTAATTAAACATTTTTATATATGTCGTTTTATGAGAATAGCTCAATCCATCTCTCGGATGAGCTCTTTCTTCAAACGACTCCCGAATCGAATCATGGCATCCAATCAATGGGAAAAGAAGTGCACCTTGTTTCGTTATGCAGCGTAGGAGCTCTTGAAAGGGGCAGCTATCACGAGCTTCCTTCGTCCTTTGCTCCAGGCTTCGGATGGTTCACAAAAATCGACCTCTGTTGGAATCGAATTCGCCACAGCACGAGCTTTACTTGACCTTCTTCAATGCGCCAAAGAGGGCACGATTTCCAAGGTTCAAAATCAGATGTTAGGAAGGCTAGGTTGGATTTTCCAAGTTCACAAGAGTTAAAAAAAATGATCTCTCCCTAGGCTGGGCGTGAACCCTTGTTTTTATAAATTTTTTGAAAATTTTTGAAATTCAAACAGGTTCAATCTGAGCCCTCCATGTGGCGCCATCTCAGGGGGTGTCATCTGAGGGGTTTGAAATTCGAATTTGTCTTTTGCAGGGAACCCTCAGGTGGCGCCACCTCAAAAGGTGTTTTGATTTTGAGAAAAATAAAAGAAAATGGAAATTTTGTGGGTGAGACACCTCAGCAGGGGGATTTGGAATTTTTTAAAAGTTTGCTTGATTCTCTCTGCAGGGAACTCCCAGAAGGCGCCACCTCAGAGGGTGCGCTCTTGGAGTTTGAATTTCAAATTTGCTTTTTGTAGGGAGTCTTCAGGTGGCGCCACCTCATGGTGGGCTACCTTTATTAAAATAAAATAAAAAAATAAAAATGGAGCCAAGTGGAGTCCTGGAATGGTGCCACCTCAAAAGGTGTTTGACACATGTCAGAAGGACAGAGCAGTGGGCTCAGAAGGCGCCACCTCAGAGGAATTTGAATTTTGCTTTTTCTGGTGAAAGGAGATCTGGACATGTGGCAGTCCAGGATGGTTGCAAGTGTCAGCCTGCTGGAGGAGGTTCTTCAGATGGCGCCACCTCAGAGGAGAATTCGAATTTCAAATGGAGGTTGGCCCTGGAGGAATGGAGGATGGACATGTGGCGCCACCTCAGGGTGGCTCCTACAATGCCATGTGGCAAGAGGGAGGAAAAAGAGGCCAGTGACATGTGTCTCCTACTTTTCTGAAAAAAGTAGGGAGAGGACATGTGTCCTCTACTTTTTCTGAAGGAGTGAGAAGGAGACATGTGTCACCTACTTTTTCTGAAAGAAGCAGAAGATGACACGTGGCAGAGGGGTGAGAAGGAGGGAAGGGACATGTGGCGCCCTCATAGGCCATCTGGAAAAATCAGAGCTTCGGATTTTCGCCACCTAATGCCTTGTTTGAATTTTAAATGGTTTTCTTTTTCTGAAGAAGGCCAGGAGTGACATGTGTCTCCTACTTTTCTAGAAGGAGGGAGAGGTTGACACGTGTCCTCTGCAGGAGACACACTTCAAGTGGCGCCACCTCAGAGGAGACAAGCTCCACTTTTCTAGACAGGACAACTTATGACACTTGGCATCTCCTGGTAGTCTCTGCAATGACACATGGCGCAGGATGGGTAGGGTGACACATGGCAGATAAATGGGATGACATGTGGTGGCTTCTTAGGGTAGCCCCACACTGACACGTGGCAGAAGAGGGAACGTGACATGTGGCACCAACTCTAGGTGAACCCTATGCTGACACATGGCATGTAAATGGGAGGAGAGAGAAATGACAAGTGGCACCAATCCAGGGGACAAGGCTCCTATATTTTTGGGTTTTTTCAAAATTCAAAATTTCAAAAGAAAAGCTTGTGTGACACCACCCCAGTGTGGGTCCCACATTGCTTATTTACTGAAATAAGGATAAAATAACAAAACCTCTTTTTTTGGAATTTTCATAAAATCTGGAATAATTGGTAAAATAAAAATTTTTTGGAAAGAGTTGGCCCTTTGTGGGGCGATTTTGTAAAAAGGAGATATTTGAAATTGTTGACAAACTGGCAAAATCTGAGATGAATTGGCTGAAATCCATATTGAAAACTATCCAGATCATTTTCTTGAGGAAATATTTTAAAATTCAAAGCCCTGGGGTAAAATGGGAAGAACTGATAATTTTGAAGACCCAGGGTTTTGAAATCAATTTTGAAAAGAGTTGAAATTCTAATCTGGATTGAAAATTTTGAAATCGAGAGTTCTGGACCTCGAAATGACATGCTGTGCAGTGCAGTGATTTGAAATGTTCATGCAATGATATGCAATGTCATGTCTTATGAAATGCAATCTTGAATCAAGACTTGGAGATGTCTGTCTCCTGTCAGGAATAAAATTTTGAACATCTGAGTTAAAATTAGAGAAATTTTGAGAGTTGCAGATGAAATTTGGACTTTTGCAAGGTCTGGATCAGAAAATGACCATTTTGCCCTCCAGCGATTTCAGAGGCTGGATGATGATGCTTGGTGAAGATGTCGGGGAGGTGAGTGAAAATTTGGGGTGTTTACAGCAGGCGCTCAAGGATGTTGGAAAACTTGAACCTAGAACCAAAGAAATTGATTTTATGCCATGTACATCGGGCCTCGGCCTAAGTATATCGGCATAGCACAGTTGATCTGAGCCTTAGAGTTAGGATTAAGGTCCTACAACTATTTCAAAATGGGTGCATCTAGAGTCAGCTTTTAGGGAATGTTGTATGTGCATGATTGTTTGTACAGGATGTGATTGAATATGTTGTAGTCATCTCTTCTTTACTTTTCCATATTTTTCCCAGTTTTTCCAAAATATTGGACGATTTTTCAAATACCTCACTTTCCAATTTATGAAGTATTTCTTTGTATTTTATTCAAACCCTGGACGATTTTTCAAATTCACCTTTATTTTCCTCAAAACTCCAGGTGATTTTCCATTCTTTCGTTCTTCTGAATCTCAAATTTTCTGCTTCATTTTTATCCTGCCTGCATCTTTTTCAAAATCCTTATATTTTCCTAAGTTTTATTGCAATTTTCCATGTTTTTCAGTCTGATGGCATCCAGTCAACTTGATTCGGTCTTTTCTGAGGGTCACATCTTCTTCAAGGTGCGACAAGGTCTTCCTGAACATCGAGTCCTCAGCACCGGATCCTTCCTTCTCTGGTGGTATTATTCATGGCTCAAGAACTTTTCTCGTATGTTTTCGGACCATTTGAGTGATTGTGGATTGGAACTGGCATCCGCAGTGGGAAAACAGACAGTCAACGATAATTTGATCCACGCACTGGCATAGCAATGGAACCCGAGTACTAGTACCTTCTGGTTCCCATGGGAAGAAATGACTTTGTTGATTGATGAATTCTCAGAGATTATGGGATTACCTGAACCAGCCGGTCAGCCTGGAGATCCATTAGAGAAGCAATTTTTTATCAATGTTGAGGGTCTGGATTCTCGAGATGCTTTAGCCCGCATGACAGAACGCAAGTCTTGGCCATTGATCGAGGAGAATGGAAATGAATATGTGAATCTGCTTGAAATTTACAGACAGTATGGGGCATTTATGGAAGTCAGTTCCTTATCTCGAACAACTTGAGAAAAAATCCAGCATGCGATGGTCTTATGCACTGTGGGATTAGCTCTCTTTTCAGATAGAAAAAATTACATGGATATCAGGATAGTTTAGCTTTTGCGAAGGTGGGGAAGACGACAGACTAGCCGCCTCTCCATAGCCATGGCCGCACTCGCTTTTTTATACCGAGGGTTGACCCGTTTCACACTCAGAGAATCAATTCTAGTCGAAGGGTGCACCTATGCATTACAATCTTGGTTCCTCCGACATGTGCCAGCCCGAGCCAGTTCATTCAGATATAATGGTGAAAAGCTTCTGCCAGTTGCACGATACCGGTTCTTGATTGACAACCTTCAGGAGGAAGAAGTCGTGTGGGACTATTTTGATCATCAGGAATCACCTCCCAGATATACTTATGCATACGGCAAGCGGTTCAGGCTACTTGGCCCCTTCTTCTGCGCATACTATCATCCAGAGCGCTGTGTCAGGCAATTCTCTCAGAGACAGAAGTGCATAGAAATTCGCCTACTATCAGGGATCATGCCCAAGTTCGATCTCACATCAGATCAGTGGTCATGAGCATATCATTCTGTCAGACATGACTAAGATACTTTTGTTACTCTCACTACTTTTCCTGGTCCTCGAGTGTCCTCTGATTATCAGGAGTTGTGGAAAATTGTCTGTCCCCCTCCCCTTTGTCAAGTGTATTATTAATAAAATCATGTTTTTCCTTCAATAAAATTCCTTTAATTTTTATTCCATCTTGGTTTGATGACCTCACCTAGGTAACAAGGCACATTTCCAATTGTTTATTTTGCAAAGAATAACAGTGCAATTATCGTGACTCCAGCGATAACTCAGTCCCTAGTAATGGGACATCCTCCAAATTGTCTACCAGATATTCAACAAATATTTCTTATTCAAAACCATTTCCAGCAGCTAACCCTCAAATTTGCCCTCAAGAGAGTACTTGCATCCTTACATGGTTCAGACGAGGTCTGGAAGGAAAACCGTGTCAGTCCAGCTTATCAGTTCCCCATTAGCTTCAGTACAAGAAATGGCCTCTTCACAATCCGTTGAAAATGGAAATCAGCAAGCTAATGATGACATCGACCCACAGATGTATTCATTGTTCCAGAGAATGTTGAGTAAGTTATTGATTGAGGAAACATGAGCTAGCTCAGGAAAGGCCCACAATAAGAAAAAGGTCAAAGGCCGAACAGTAAAAAAGAATGTGAAGATCACTAAAAAGCAGAGTCGTCATGAAGAAACCTCTGATGAGGCAGAATCAATAGGAGATACTAACGAAGAATATGAAGCTCAGCAAGCATTTAGAAAATCGATTCAAGGGTAGGGGTCAGCCTATAAATCCAGGAATCAATTTGTCAATGACCTTACTCAGCCACAACTCAAAGACGTGGTTAAGATGGTTAAAGATCTGCAAGCCTGCGAAAAAGGAAAAAGGGTCTTCACAAGTGAAGATTTTTATGATGGACTGGATGGGGATGATGATCTCAACAATCTCCCCAAGAAATTTATCAAGTTTGATGGTTCGGGTGACCCAAAGGTACACCTCGCCCTTTTCTTTGCAGAGTGTTCCAAGTTCAGAAGGAACAATCAAGCCCTTTTCCTTTGTTCCTCCCTCAGTTTGGAGGGTATTGCAGCGAAATGGTATTCGGAACACATTAACCCTATAGAGATGAAAGAGTTTGACAAAGTGGTCAATTTGTTTATTGAGCGCTTTTTATTCAATGTCGAAGCCCTCCTGACTCTCAGCCACCTCTGCAGTCTGAAACAGAAAGAAAATGAGAAAGCTAGGGATTTTATTCATAGGTGGAGATCCGCTTGCAACAAAATGTGTAACCCGATATCAGAGGGACATGCACTATCTTTGATCCTGAGCAACTTCTCGCAACCCCTAAGGGGACTGATTTCCACCTCTCCATCAAAGACCTTCATAGAACTGACAGAACGAGCAGAATGGCTTGAGTTGAGTATGGAAAATGGATCTTATGAAGACTTCATGTTCACCAAGAACAACGGTCAACAGGAATCAAAGAAGAAAACTCACTTCACTTACTCTGCCAATAATAGTAGAAATCAGAATAAAAGAAATGTGAAAGATCACATTTATGGGTCAAACCCCAATAAAAATGATCAGAAAAGCAAATCGATCCCTCAGTATGACAGACAACCACAGCAGACTCTTGATCAAGGGTCGAGACCTCAAGAAAAGCCAAAGCATGAAGGGTGGAGTTATAATCGCAAGTTTACCCCTTTGGATCAGTCTCTCGAAACAGTGTTAGAATATATGCTCGGCAACGACATGATTAAGCTCACAAGGGTAGCTGATTCACTAGTGGTTATGGGTAAAATGAAGGACAGATTCTGCAAGTTCCACCAAATAGTGGGACATGACACTGAGAACTGTTTCGTTCTAAAAAACATCATACAAGATTATATTGACAAAAAATTGTTGGTAGAAGGTGCCGAAGATGAGAAAATGGGAATACTAAATCAGCCTTTCTTTCAGCATTCCACCGCAATGATATCTCAACATCCTTTCCAGCCACAAGATCATATCCAACCATGTCCTAGCAGCGATATCAATGTACAACATCAGGTATTAGTATTGCATAAGGCTCAGTCCAATTCTTAGAAGATGGACCTCGTTTCAGCTCTTAGTAAACTGAAAGTCTCAAAAGAGCCTGCTGGGGTATCTCCAAAGGTAGCCAAAAGAATGCCATGGTTCCCCAAAAGCTTTATCAAACCCATTTCAGAAAAAGGCAAACCATCAGAAGAAAAGGTCGATACAGTGCAAAGACGAATCACTGCCCTCTCCAACATCCCAATTTTTGAGTTGGCACATGCCTCTCCTAAGCATCAGCAAGTCTTGGATGACTTATTGCGAAAAATCAAGGTTAAGCCAAGCATCACTTCCGAAGACATGGCCCAGATCGTCAATCAGACCATGACCAATGCTCCCATAACTTTCTCAGATGAGGATCTGCCCAAGCCTCACGCATTTCATAATAATGCTTTATACATTATGGTGCGACCCGGGGAATGACTGTACCCCACGTGCTTGTAGATGGAGGCAATAGCCTCAACATTTGCCCTGAAATGACTGCCAAGGCTCTGAGAATAAAAGAAGAAGAATACACGCCGGATCCGATCATCATTCATGGATTTGATAATCACGGACAGACAGCAAGGGGCAAAATCTTCTTGAAAATATTTATCAACTACTTTGTTCACACAGTGCTTTTCCATGTCGTCAATGTGCCACCAACATATAATCTTCTATTGGGGCGAACGTGGATTCACAATGCCAATGTCGTGCCATCCACTCTGCACCAGTGCATTAAGTGGTCTAAAGGAGGCATGATAACTACTGTCTTGGGGGAAGATCCAGAAGAGAGGCTGCCTCAGCCTTTGATTCCTCGGCCGACCTATACTGCTGATATTCCTAGCATCAGGGACAGCAAAGAAGTCATTCTTAGCGAAAGTCTAGAAATGTTAAAACTAAAGGCATCGTTAGAGGCTAAGCATACTACGGCGATGGTCCAATGACAAGGGACATATTTCTTCAAAATTGGAGGTCGTCTCGATTACAACACTTTCAAGGACCATCCTCTTTTCCTGCAGTTTGTAAGAACCAAGAAAGGGTTTGACCTGTTACTGAAGCATGGTTATCAGCCTTTCAAAGGCTTGGGCAAGAACGGAGATGGCCGGCTAGAGCCAGTGATCCCTGATCATCATCCGCGCAAGGCAGGATTGGGATTCATGGGCAAAAGATCTCATAAAAATATTGTCTTCATTAAGGGGATCCATTAAAAGCTTCTACCATCCGTCTTTCTCCTTTTCATTCATTTGATTTCTGCAGTTTATAGGGACAATGTCCCAATTTAGTTCATTTTAAATGTCATCATTTCATTTCAAGTCTTCAATAAAGCTATCAATTTTCTCGTCTATCTGGATGCCATCTTACTCTTACTCCTCTGCAATTTGTCTTTAAAATTTGTTGTTCTTATTCTTTTTCATTTCATGCAATTTATGCCATAATGAATGAACTCTTTCTAAAAAGCTATTCATTTTCAAAATTTCAGAATGTCTTCCCAATCAATAAAGAAATTAGTCATCAATTCTTCAATCACATCGAAACCTGCAAAGATTTATTGGGTCAGGGCAAGAGTAGAGGACAGTAAGGTCACCAAGAAGACAGAAGAAATGACAGAATTTGATTCATCGCTTTCAGAGTTGCCAGAATTTGCAGCGATTCAGAAACAAGATGAGCCATCAACCCTAGTTCAGGATCCAACTGAAGACATCAATATTGGTTCAAAAGATAGTCCTAAAATTCTCAAGATCGGTACCAGTCTAAGCACAGATGAGAAGGAAAGGCTCATCGATTTTCTCAAGCAGTATCAAGAAGTGTTCACATGGACTTATGAGGATATGCAAAGGTTAGATCCTAAATTGGAGGAACATCACCTCATTTTGAAGCCTGATGCAAAACCAGTTAAGCAGAAGTTGAGGAAGATGGATCCTCGAATCGAGCAGCAGGTCAAAGAAGGACTCGAGGACTTGCTTAAAGCAGGATTCATTTGAGCAATAGATTATCCAGATTGGTTGGCAAATGTCATAGCAGTTCTCAAAAAGAATGGTAAGGTTCGAATCTGTATCGAATTCCGTGATCTCAATAAAGCTACCCCAAAGGATGATTATCCACTTCCTAATATTGATCTTCTGATCGACAGCACAATAGAGCATGCCATGTTCTCCTTTATGAATGGATACTCCAGATATAATCAAATCAAATTGGCCGCTCATGACCAATCCAAGACATCCTTCACCACGCCATGGGGAACCTTCTGTTATACAGTTATGCCGTTTGGGCTCAAGAATTTCGGGGCAATCTATCAACGCGCAATGGCTGTCATATTCCATGATCAGATGCACAAGACCATGGATGCATACATTGATGATATACTAGTCAAATCCAAGGAAAAAGAAGACCATATCGATGCTTTAAGTCAGGTCTTCAAGCGACTCATTCTTTACAAGTTAAGACTCAACCCTTAGAAGTGTGTCTTCGGAGTTGAATCAGGTAAGTTATTAGGCTTCTTGGTCAGCAAAAAGGGAATAGAAGTGGATCCCGCCAAAGCAAAGGCCATCATTGATATGTCACCTCCAACCACTCTCAAAGAATTGCATAGTCTTCAGGGATGTATGCAATCAATTCGGAGATTCATATCCAATCTTGCCATGAGATGTGAGTCTTTCAATCATTTACTCAGAAAAGGAGTGAAATTTGAGTGGGGACCAGAGTGTCAGCAATCGTTTGTTCGTATCAAGAAGTATCTTCTTAACCCACCCGTCCTGAAGCCACCAAAATTGGGAAAGCCTCTGTTGTTGTATGTTTCAGTTAACCAAGTCGCTTGTGGCGGATTTTTAGCACAATATGAGGAAGACAGTCTGATTGAGCATGTCATCTATTATGTAAGCAAGACTTTTATTGACTACGAGAAGAAGTACTCTCAGATAGAGAAGACATGTCTAGCACTGGTTTGGATGTGTCAGAAGTTGAGACATTACTTGTTGGCACCAGAAGTCAAGATTCTCTTAAAACTTAATCCTCTCAAGTACATTCTCGAACAACCATTTCTCAATGGACGGATTCCAAGTGGCAAATCCTTTTAATGCAGTATGACTTGGAATATGTTTCTTAGCAGTCAATTAAAGGCTAGGCTATCGCCGACCAGTTAGCTGATTTTCCTTTGACAGAAAATGTAAAAATAGAGGATGATTTCCCTGATGAACGCATCCATAATATTCAACAGTCTCTAGTTTGGAATCTATTTTTCGATGGTTCCAAGAACATGACCCGCATAGGAATTGGAATCTTGCTGATCACACTAGAAAAAGAGATGATCCTTTTCTCTCTGAAACTTAATTTTCAGTGCACTCATAATATGGCTGAGTATGAAGCTTTAATACAAGGTATGAGAATTCTGCAAGACTTTAATGTTAAGAGAGTACAAGCTTTCAGTGATTCATTGTTTGTCGTCAGCCAAGTCAAAGCTGAATGGCAGGTAAAAGACCAAAAGTTACTTCCTTATCAAAAGATCGTTCTAGCCCTCATCAACAATTTTGATGAATTTCAACTTTTCCATATCAAAAGAGAGTTTAATCAAATAGCTAACGGTTTGGCTAGCCTAGGCTCCATTATGTCTTTCAGAAGCGGAGAATCCTGTCGTTCTTTTGAAATCGGCAGACTTGATCAACCTGCCTTCATTCTGGTAATACAAGTTAACTAGGTAAAATAGAAGAGGAAGCCTTGGTACCAAGATATTAAAAACTTCATTGAAACTGGTGAGCTTCCACCAGAATTATCAAAGAGGGAGCAAAACGTGATTCAGCATATGTCTGTCCGTTATTTTATTCTTGCCAATGTTGTTTATTGTCATGGGTTCAGTTCTGAGTATTCTAGGTGCTTAGATAAAGAAGAAGCCAAAGAAGTCGTACGAGAAGCACATGAAGGCATTTGCGGTGGTCATGTTGGCTACCAAACCCTTGTTAAGCAGATCATTCAATCAGGATATTATTGGAAAACTATGCAGCAAGACTGCTATTACTTTGTAAAGAAGTGCGTTCAGTGTCAGATACATGCACCTTTTATTCATGCACCAGCTACGTACTTGCAATCAGTCGTGTCTCCATGGCCATTCTCTATGTGGGCCTTCGATGTCGTAGGACCCATCACTCCTTTCGCTTCCAATGGTCATAAATATTTTCTTGCCACAACAGAATATTTCACCAAGTGGGTTGAATCTGTCACTTTGCGTACAGTGGAAGGTCGACATGTGATTTCATTTATTCATAAGAATATTCTTTGTTGTTTCGGTATACCACACAACATTGTGTCAGATAATGGTACTCATTTCAAGAATGAGAAAATGAAGACCTTTTGTTCGAAATTCAGAATTCATCATCATTTTTCAGCTCCGTACTATCCCCAAGGGAATGGTCATGTGGAAGCCACAAATAAAAGTCTGATCTGCATCCTGGAAAGAACCGTTGAGACAGGTCGTGATTGGCACGAGAAAATACATGATGCACTCTGAGCATATCCAACCACCATTCAAACCCCAACCAATGCAACTC
Source organism: Nuphar pumila (assembly GCF_984573655.1). Classification (NCBI taxonomy): domain Eukaryota; kingdom Viridiplantae; phylum Streptophyta; class Magnoliopsida; order Nymphaeales; family Nymphaeaceae; genus Nuphar; species Nuphar pumila. Next base: position 47,759,874 of record NC_143265.1, on the reverse strand, counting down.
CTTCAGAACTTGTTTATGGGACCAAGGTGGTGTTACCTCTTCATGTTCAAAAGCCTGCTCTTAAATTTGCATCCCTTCTAGAGCTACCACTTGACCAGTATCAGCAACAGAGATTGGTACAGTTGGATCTACTCGATGAGAAAAGACTCAAAACAGCAGAGCACGCTCAGTCTTATCGTCAGAGGATAGCAGTGCAATATGTCAAGTCAGACATTGAAAGAAGATTCCAAGTTAATGACTTGGTCCTTAGATCAACGGCTCATCTCAAGTATCGTCCACGTGGCAAATGGTCACCAAACTGGTGAAAGAAGCGTTACCACGTAATTCATATCGTTTGATTAATGCACATGAGGTATAATTACCCGATCCCATTAATACTCGACATTTGAAGAAATTCTACACCTAGAAAATATCTATTCTATCTTTTTGTATTCTTCAAAATTTCTTTTAATAAGTGATCAATTATTCTTTTATCGGAATAATTCTCATTCTCAGAATACACTGGGGAATTTTTGTTATAAATTTGTCTTTTATTCAAAACAACCTGTATGCAGGCAGGATCAAACAAATCTATCATTTTGCATGCATGTGTACCTATTTACATCATTTTGCATTCATTGGCATACATCTGCATTCATTTGCATCAATTTACATCAATCCAACACCCATTCAGGATAAGGGATAAATCTTGAGGCCCTGACAGTCGTCCAAGTCATCGTGAGGGTGAAGTTAAAAAATCTCCTATCACAATCAATTAATAATCTTTTAGAAATCAGTGCTCGTGCTGGTAATGTTTAAAAAAAAAATCCAGTGCTCGTACTGGTAAACTTTTAAAATTCAGTGCTCGTACTGGTACTCCTTTAAAATCTGGTACTCGTACTAGTTGAACTAATTACAAATTTCATTCTTTCAAATGTCGAAATTGGTCTAGAAGATTTGGGTTCCGACTCAAATTTTCTTCCAAATCCAATCCATAATTGGTCTAAAAAATCCAAGTCTCGACTTGAATTTTCTTCCAAATCCAATTTGTCTAATTTTCTTTCCTCTAGATTCTAGAATCGGTCTAGAAGATTCAAGTTCCGACTCAAATTTTCTTCTAAATCTAATTCAGAATTGGTCTAGAAAAATCAAAGTTCCGACTTGAATTTTCTTCAAAATCCAATTCGCTTAGTGTTCCTTTAAAGGTTTGAACTTCTACTCAAACTATCCTGTAAATTGGTCTAGAAGATATGAGTTCTGACCTGAATTCTCTCTTAAAATTCAATTCATCTAGTCTTTTCTTGAAGATTTGAATTCCGATTCAAAACTTTTGACCGAACATAGTTTTACACCGGTCAGGTTAAATCCAATTTTCAAATTAGTCATTTTATGAAATCCAATCTCGCCTTGGTTGCTTTACCAAATCTTGCATTTGTGTTGGTAATCTTTCAAATTCCAGTGCTCGTACTAGTAATCTTTCAAAATCCAGTGCTCGTACTGGTAATCTTTCAAAATCCGGTGCTCGTATTGGTACTCTTTCAAAATTCGGTCCTCATACTGGTATCCTTTTAAAATCCAGTACTCATACTGGCGATCTTTCAAAATCCGTGCTCGTACTGGTATCCTTTTAAAATTCAGTACTCGTACTGGCGATCTTTCAAAATCCGGTGCTCGTACTGTACTCTTTCAAAATCCGGTGCTCGTACTGGTATCCTTTTAAAATTCAGTCATCATACTGGCGATCTTTCAGAATCCAGTGCTCATACTAGTAATCTTTTAAAATCCGGTGCTCGTACTGGTATCCTTCTAAAACTCAATACTCGTACTGGTAATCTTTCACAATCCAGTACTCGTACTGGTAATCTTTCAAAATCCAGTGCTCGTACTGGTAATCTTTTAAAAATCCGGTGCTCGTACTGGTACTCTTTTAAAATCCAGTGCTCATACTGGTACTTTGTCAAAGTTCAGTCTTCATACTGGTCGCAACATAAATCTCATATTGGGGTTCAGACTCAATGTTAATCTTCAGATCTGTGAACCAAACAATCTTTATCAGACCCTTAGGTCACTCCATTCTGTTAATCTGACCTTTGGGTCACCAATTTTGTCAGACCTCTGGTTATCCATTTTACCAAGCAAACCTTTGGGTTATCAAATTCTATCAATGTCGATCATATTTGTCTGACCTTCGAGTCGTATCTTGCAATCATAGTTTTTCAAGATCCGACCTTTATGTCGAATTGGTCTGCCGATTAGTTCAAAACCAATTATCAATCTCTTCTCTTGCGAGGGACCCTTTTTCCAGGGAGAGTTTGAGGGAGCTTATTCTTTTTGCATGTCTTTTTTGTTCGTTCGTTGAACCTCTTTTTCTAGGGATAGTTTGAAGGGACTCGTGCTTCCACTACAAGAAACATGTGGATTAGCGACAACCTAAATCTGTCGCTAATCCGTCGCTAAACTGTTTAGCGACGGATTAGCGTCGAATTAGCAACGGATAACTTTCATCATGAATTTTTCGACGCTAAGTAGTGCCATAACTTATCCGCCGCTAATTCCGTCGCTAATTTGCGACGGATTAGCGACAGATATGATCCATCGCGAGTCCTTCGCTATTTTAAATTAGCGATGGATAATATTCGTCGCTAATCCGTCGTTAAATTTTAAAAAAAATTAAAAAAAATTTTGCTCACTGCCTGCGCGTTTTCCGGCAGGGAGCAATTTTTTTTTTACAGAACCGGCGTCGGGACGCTCTGCCGCAGCGAGCCAGTCACAGTTGGAGACGGGATCCGGCGAGGGTCGTAGTGGAGAAGGGATCCTGTAAACACCCCAAATTTTCACTCACCTCCCCTACATCTCCACCAAACATCCCCATTCAACCTCTGAAATCGCTGGAGGGCAAAATGGTCATTTTCTGAGCCGGACCTTGCAAAAGTCTAAATTTCATCTGCAACTCTCAAAATTTCTCTAATTTTAACTCAGATGTTCAAAATTTTATTCCTGACAGGAGACAGACATCTCCAAGTCTTGATTCAAGATTGCATTTCATAAGACATGACATTGCATATCATTGCATGAGCATTTCAAATCACTGCACTGCACAGCATGTCATTTCGAGGTCCAGAACTCTCGATTTCAAAATTTTCAATCAAGATTAGAATTTCAACTCTTTTCAAAATTGATTTCAAAACCCTGGGTCTTCAAAATCATCAATTTTTCCCATTTTACCCCCAGGACTCTGAATTTCAAAATATTTCCTCAGGAAAACAATCTGAATAGTTTTCAATATGGATTTCAGCCAATTCATCTCAGATTTTGCCATTTTGTCAACAATTTCAAATATCTCCTTTTTACAAAATCGCCCCACAAGGGCCAACTCTTTCCAAAAATTTTTATTTTACCAATTATTCCAGATTTTATGAAAATTCCAAAAAAGAGGTTTTGTTATTTTATCCTTATTTCAGTAAATAAGCAATGTGGGACCCACACTTAGGTGGTGTCACACAAGCTTTTCTTTTGAAAATTTGAATTTTGAAAAACCCAAAAATATAGGAGCCTTGTCCTCTGGATTGGTGCCACTTGTCATTTCTCTCTCCTCCCATTTACATGCCAAGTGTCAGTGTGGGGCTACCTTAAGAAGCCGCCACATGTCATCCCATTTTATCTGCCATGTGTCACCCTATCCATCCTGCGCCATGTGTCATTCCAAGACTACCAGGAGATGCCAAGTGTCATAGGTTGTCCTGTCTAGAAAAAGTGGAGCTTGTCTCCTCTGAGGTGCCGCCACTTAAAGTGTGTCTCCTGCAGGGGACACGTGTCAACCTCTCCCTCCTTCTAGAAAAGTAGCCTAACACATGTCTCTCCCTACTTTTCTCAGAAAAGTAGGAGACACATGTCACTCCTAGGCTCATCCAGAAAAAGTAAGCTTGTCTCCTCTGAGGTGGCGCCATCTGGAGAGTGTCTCCTGCAGAGGACACGTGGCAAGCTCTCATTTCCTCAGAAAAAGCAAGTGCCATGTGTCATTTCCTGCTTTCTTCAGAAAAACTAGAATTCAAAAGTTCAAAACTCCTCATAGGTGGCGCAAATCCTGAACTTCTACCTTTTCCAGGTTGTCTGAGATGGCGCCACATGGCCTGGCCCACCTTCTCTTCCCTCTGCCACGTGTCATTCTCTGCTTCTTTCAGAAAAAGTAGAGGACAGATGTCTTCTCCCTACTTCTTTCAGAAAAGTAGGAGACACATGTCACTCCTGGCTTTCTTCAGAAAAAGCAAACCATTCAAAATTCAAACAAGGCACTAGGTGGCGAAAATCCTGAGCTCTGATTTTTCCAGATACCCTAAGAAGCCGCCACATGTCCTTTCCCTCCTCTTCCTCCCTCTTGCCACATGGCATTGTAGGAGCCACCCTGAGGTGGCGTCACATGTCCATCCTCCATTCCTTCAGGGCCAACCTCCATTTGAAATTCGAATTCTCCTCTGAGGTGGCGCCATCTGAAGAACCACACCAGCAGGCTGACACTTGGAACCATCCTGGACTGCCACATGTCCAGATCTCCTTTCACCAGAAAAAGCAAAATTCAAATTCCTCTGAGGTGGCGCCTTCTGAGCCCACTGCTCTGTCCTTCGGACATGTGTCAAACACCTTTTGAGGTGGCACCATTCCAGGACTCCACTTGGCTCCATTTTTATTTTTTATTTTATTTTTAATAAAGGTAGCCCACCATAAGGTGGCGCCACCTGAGGACTCCCTACAAAAAGTGAATTTGAAATTCAAACTCCAAGAGAGCACCCTCTGAGGTGGCGCCTTCTGGGAGTTCCCTGCAGAGAGAATCAAGCAAACTTTTGAAAAATTCCAAATTCCCCCTGCTGAGGTGTCTCACCCACAAAATTTCCATTTTTTTTATTTTTCTCAAAAATTAAAACACCTTTTGAGGTGGCGCCACCTGAGGGCTCCCTGCAAAAGACAAATTCGAATTTCAAACCCCTCAGATGGCACCCCCTGAGATGGCGCCACATGGAGGGCTCAGATCCAGCCTGTTTGAATTTCAAAATTTTTCAGAAAAGTTATAAAAACAAGGGTTCACGCCCAGCCTAAGATCATCATTTTTTTTTAGCTCTTTTGAACTTGGAAAATCCGACCTAGCCTTCCTAGAATCAGATTTTGAACTGTGGAAATCGTGCCCCCTTTGGCGCATTGAAGAAGGTGGAGTAGAGCTCGTGCTGTGGCCAATTCGATTCCAACAGAGGTCGATTTTGGTGGACCATCCGAAGCTCAGAGCGAAGGACGAAGGAAGCTCGTGATAGCTGCCCCTTTCAAGAGCTCCTACGCTGCGTAATGAAGCAAGGTGCACTTCTTTTCCCCTTGATGTGATTCTATAATCCGAATCGGGAGTCGTTTGAAGAAAGAGCTCATCCGAGGGATGGATTGAGCTATTCTCATAAAATGACATATATAAAAAAATGTTTTGTTATGCTTCCTTGATGATTTTTAACATTCATATAGTTAGCTAGGTTTAATTTGCATTTTATTTCATTCATTTAGTACATTTCATGAATTAATTAGGATTAATTTAGCATTTATTTCAATTCTGCTTATTTTCAGTAGGTCTCTGTTTTTGTCAGTCAGTCCACACGTCATTTAATGCATTTATTTTTTATTAAAAATCCCAAAAAAATCACGAAATGCGCCCTTCGGTGTTCCTGAAATTTTTCCAAAAATTCGGAGGCATTTGAATTTGTTTACTGCGGTAAACATTCAAAATGGCAAGTCGAGTTTTTTTACCCGAGATGCGTTTTGAAAATCATTTGCCAAATTGTAAAATCGAGATATCCCTCATGAGAGATCCGCTTTTTGATCCAAAAAATGTTATGAACTCGGGCGAATGTCTAGTTTTTAATATAATGTTTTTAAGATTTTTATGATTTTTTTTGTATCTGACAAAAATCCGAGAGTTAGGGACACGTGTCAGAGCCTAATTTGGGCCTCTGAGATCTTGGATCGACTTAGGGATATGGTTTCTCTTTGTGTGTTGCTCCAAATCCGAAACTGTAAAAATTGAAAGTGGTGTCCGAGCTGTCCTCTGTTTGAATCTGAAAGCCTGTAATTTTTAGAACAGTGTTGACTTTTGTTTCGGATTTTTCTTGTCAGCCCCCTGTTTTGCTACATTTGTCTGTTCTGTTAGTTTAGGCAGAAATAGTTATATTTTAATCTGTGTTTCCGTTGATCAAATGCCGAAGTCATAAACATAAAAGTTGTTCATGTAGGTGTCGTGCATAACTCTGATTAATTTCATAAATTTCCATGGCCGTTTTGTATTTCTTTAGCATTTTTCATCAGATTAGTGTGATTTTTACCTCTGTCAGAACTAAATCTCTGTTATTGAACTCACCATGGATCAAATCCCGAGGCTATAAAAACCAAAAATGTTCCATTTCGGGTCTTTTAGCAGTCTGCAAAATATCAGAAGTTTCCATGGTATAAATCTTGCATTATCATATTAAGCATTGCATTTGGTTCGGATCCATAGGTAAAATCCACCATTTTAGGACTTTCTTTGAATTGTAGCATTTAAATCATATCATTTCATGATTTTTAGCATTCTAGGCTATTTATCAGAGTAAGTAGATACTTCATACCGAATTTGGTGCAATTTGGAATCCATTTGGGGTTCGGATTAGCCATAATACCAAAACAGGGTCCCGCAGGACCCAGATCCAAGCGAAAAACAAGCGAAATTCGTTATTTTGGATAAATTACAAAATGTCAAATTCTGATTTTACAGTCTTAATGTGTTAAGCAGCATGTCATCATGTCTCTTACTGCATTTCATCATCATTTGAGTCAATTTGAATTTCAAAATCTCAATTTTACCAAGTTTTCCTTCAAAAAACCCTGATTTTAAAGGTGTAACTTTATATTTAGGGGTATTTTGGTCATTTTGACCCCAATTTCGAATTTCAAACTGTTTTCCATTGAATTCCCTGCATTTGCATCATTTCAAATATCAAGGAAGCATGAGATTAGGGTTTATATCCAATTAAATCCAATAATTTCATAATATTATTGGAAAATCTTTGAAAAACCCACATATTTGAGCTAACCTTATTTCAAGTTTGGCAGAGACATTCAAAAGAAGGAGCTGAAGTCTGCAATTTCCATTTATTTCCTTTATTTAGTGATGTAATAATGTAAATTTTGGAATAAGAGAGTTAATTTCCTGCTTAGACTAGGATGCATATCATATAGTTTGAATTTATGCAAATATCCTGCTTATGTGATGCATACATCTTATTTCAAAAGCACTATGGATGTTCACAAATGGCACGTACACCAACTCTTAGGGAGTTGATGGACTCGGTGGGATCCATATTTACGGCCCTAGTCGGAATATGGACGAGACCCAAATCCATCATCTTTCTACTAGTCACATTGAGCCTACACTCTTAGGCTATCTTAAAATGCACATCATATTTCCAAAGTTTTCAAAATCATGTGCATCAAATCAACTAAGTTCTGAACATATTCATGGCCACAGTCAGGATATGTGAAGGATTTATCTTGACTCAATGCATATTTTTCCAACAAATCTCTTAGAAAATCTTTTCAAAGTGCATTCATTCACTTATGTCATTTGCATCATAAAATCATTGATTTTCTCAAGATTTTCTCAAGAAATCGATTTCTCAAGAAATTCTAAGGATTTTTCAAAATCGGTTTTCCAAAGACAAGTTTTTCCACAGTTTTCCCACGAAAATGATATTTTTTTAAGATATTCAAAAGAGTTTTCCAATCTTTCTTCAAGATCCAAAATCGATTTCCAAGTATTTCAAAAGGTAAAATTCCCAGGATTTCGATTCCCCAAGTTTTGAATTTCCTTCTCCAATGAGTTTTCCTATAAATTTTCCATCATTTTCCTAAGAAAACTCTCAAAGTCCAAGTTTTCCTAAGAAGTGTTTCCCTTTTCAAAAGGTTCATCTTTTCTCAGGAATCACTTCCATTTTCCCAAGATTTTCAACTATTTCTGATTTTTCCACATCTTTATAAGCTTTCTCATGTTTTAAAAAACCCCTTTTTTATCTGAGTTTCCTGAGAAATTGACCTTTTTCCTGAGAGATTCTTTCCAACTCCAAATGTTTTTCTAAGCATACATCATGTTTTCCAACTGGCATTTTCCAAAATCTCATAGCACATGCCTGAATTCTCTGTGCATTTAGGATAGAACATAACTTTGATAATTTCGCTAAGTCAAGCATAGTTTTGGTCCTTGGTTCGATTACCCCTGTTAAAGGCGGCAGGAACGGTCGAACCTCGTACCGACAGGTCGAGCCCCATCCCATGGATTTTCCCGCAATTTTCAAAAACGGAGGCGAGTATTTCAAAACAATTTCCAAAATCCGGTCAAAGTTTGAAGCGCGAAAGCGTTTCCCCTCTCTCTCTTCCGCAAGGAAGGGAAGACGGGGGAAAAATTTCGCGACGATAACAGGTTTGGCGACCGTGATGGGACCTGTCCTTGTCTGACCTAAATTATGCTTGGCTTAGTTCAATTATCAAAATTATGTTCACAAAATGTCAGCTCTTTTACTTTCAATATCATGTGAGCCTAGGAGCCTAGATTATGACCTAGCTGACATTGATTGCATATAGCTTAGGCATGGTTTGGTAGGACCAGATTGAGGAGAAATTTTCATGCTCACATAGACTTAGGTCTAAATACAACCCTCCTCAATTTAGGATCTGAATGCAAACAATGTATGCTTCTTCAATGATTTTCAAAAGTCTATCTCTCTAGGATTTAGAGCCCTCTATTTCTTGCATGTGATCATTTTTCAAAACCTCAATTACCTATCATTACCCGGTCTTCACGTTGCTGGGCTCTCTTCCAGAACCATAGTTCGGGACAGAGTCTCACAACTGGGCCAACCATTTGGGTTAACACCCCCCTACCACGTACCGCGGGCCACAATCCGAAGTATATCGGTAGGCGCTCAAGGATGTTGAAAAACCTTACCTTAGAACCGGAGTTGAAATTCTATGCCACGTACCTCGGATTTCGATTCGAGTATATCGGCATAACTGGATTGGACAAAGATGATCTGAACTTAGAGTTAGGATTAAGGTCCTACAGCTGTTTTCAAAATGATGCATCTAGAGTCAGCCTTTTAGGGAGTGCTGAATGTGCATAAATGTTTGTGCAGGATGTGATTGTATGATTTTCTCAATTCTTTATATTTCCCAATGGTTTTTTAACTCATTAGGTCTTTTCGAAATATCCCTATTTTCCCACAAGATCTTTTTCTCAAACCCTGGCTGATTTTTTTTTCAAATATCCCATTTCTTTCAAAACTCCAGGTGATTTTACATTCTACCTTTCTACTGGATCTCAAATTGCTAGCTGCATTTTTATCCTGCCTGCAAAATTTTTCAAAATTTCTCACATTTTCCTAAGTCTCATTCTGAGTCTTTCTCTGTTTTCAGTTCAATGGCATCCAGTCAAGTCGATCCTATCTTTCCTGAAAGTCACATCTCCTTCGAGGTGCGACAAGGTCGTCCTGAACATCGAGCCCTTAGCACCGGAACTTTCATTCCCCGGTGGTATTATTCCTGGCTAAAGAGCTTTTCCCGAATGTTCCCGGACCATTTGAGCGAGTGCGGATTAGAGCTGGCATCAGCAGTCGGAAAGCAGACCATCAATGGCAACCTGATCCATGCAATGGCAGAGCGATGGAATCCTCGAACATGTACCTTCTGGTTCCCATGGGGAGAAATGACCGTCTTAATGGATGAATTTTCAGAAATCATGGGGTTGCCAGAACCAGCTTGTAAGACCCGCAATTTTTCAGAAAATATCTGAATAAAATTCATGAGGCATTTACCGGTAAAAATAGCATTTCTTCTCAGAATGCGAAACGAATCAATTCCTGCGAGCCAGTTATACTTAGGATATTCGTCGAATTGCGAATATATGCTCAAACACTCTGGAAGCCATAACTTCCTAACTAAACGAAATCAATAGATTCGTACGAGCCAACTTTCTTAGTTACGTCAATACGAAGAAAATGGCGTACTCAAAAATTTTCGGAAAAAATCACCGGAAACCCGAAATTCTTGCGGGACCCACGGAAATATTGGTGAGACCCACAGAAATATTCTTCAAAAAATATCTTGTGGGACCCACAAAATATCCTATGGAAATATCTTGTGGGCCCCACCTCAAAAGAAACCTCCAGGGATTTAAAAGAAGCCAAGGGGTAAAAGGGGCATGGAAAAACCCAAGAGGAGGTGGGCTTGGGCTATAAATAGCCCTCCCCACTCTCTCTCTTCTCATAATTTCGACCCCCCCTCTCTCTCTTGCCTTCTCTCTCTCTCCTAAACCTCCCCTACCTAGCCTAGCCCACCTGAGCCCACCTGACCTCGTCTGAGCCTGCCTGACTTAGCCTGAGCCTGCCTGACCTGGTCCTAACCCACCTGACCTGGGTCTGAACCCACTTGACCTGGTCCAAACCCAATTGACTTGACTTGAACCTAGTTGGGTTTAAAGTCAAAGTCAAAGTCCTTTTTGGTCCAGATTCTGGTTTGGATTTCTGAACCCAGACTTAGCCTACTTGAGCTGAGTTCGAACCTGCTGAACCCAGTTGACTTGGATCGAACCCTATTTGGTTCAAACCACTTAGGTTGAGTAGCTTGACCTACTCTACCTCTTTCTCAACTAAGTCAGCTTCATCTGACTTAGTCTGACCTCTCGAAGGAAGGCTCGAAGCCAAAGAAGCAACCCAGAGCCGTTTCTTCCACGATTTGAAGTAAGTTCGCTTCGTTGATCCATCTCTCTCAAGTATTTGATTGTTTGTATATAGAATATACTTTCTGAAGTAGTATCTTGCTTTAGTTCTTGATTGAGCCCTTTTTGGACACTTCGGTGTTCACCCGCTCGTCTCGTAACTATCGTCGGATATATCTATGTTCAAACACGCAGTATATGTGTTTTTAAAATGGTATCTCGCCCTAGTTCTTGGTTGAGCCCTTCAGAACACTTCGGTGTTCACCCGCTCGCCTCGTAACTATCGTTGGATACGGATCTAGGTGTATATCTGCTGATTCTGCCGACGCGTCTTATATCGCACAGGCTATGTAATTTACCTTTGTCGTCGCGTCGTATGATGCCAAGGCTCCCTGTTTTCTGCACTTCCGATTACTGCACTTCCGATTATGCATTTACTTACGCCGTCGCGTCGAACGATGCCAAGGCTCCTGCTTTCTGCAATGTATTTACTTATGCCGTCGCGTCGAACGATGCCAAGGCTTCTGCTTTGTTATATATGTAGAATATTTCGTTCAGTTACACACCCTGAACAATAGTATATGCATTTCTTTACGCCGCCGCTGTATAAAGCACAGGCTTCTGCTTATACTACATATATAGCGCATAAATGAGCGTTCAAATGGAGATCAACTCCAAATCGCCCATGCGATTCCTTGACCGCTCCTCGATCAAGATTCTGCTTGACGAATGAAGCCCCTATTGGAAAGGCTTCGGTTTTTGGCAAAATGCTCTTTACGTAATGACTAAGTCAATTTCGTATGGCCTGGCTATGGCCAAGGGTTCCTGCAACCTTGATGGATGCAAAGTACGCACAACGGTGCGCATCCATTTCCCGAATTAAGCGTGGCGATTTCCTACCAAAGAGGGGAGATGCTGCTGAAATGGATAAAAAAAACACACGCTTTCTCTGTAAAAGAGAGGAAGTGCTGCTGAAATTTCTGAAGAAGCTAAGAATAGCTCAGAAAGAACGTAGCAGGATACTCTGACATATAGCAGAGTGCTACCCAGTTCATGGTTTGCCCTCTACAACGTAGAAGGGTTCGTCGCACCACTGCCGGTAGAGCAGGGGAGGTGCTGACGAAATGGTTGGCAGAAGAGCTGCCGGAACCAATGGAACGGCATAATGATGTCCGTTGATGGAACGATGCCAGATCGGCTCGTATCCTTGTGCCTGCAAGGGCACCTTGCTCGTAAGGGCCGCTGAGCCGGAGTAGAGGTTGCGCCTTGGCTAGGTTTGGACTCGTTGCGTAAAAATACGCCGAGTAGCCGATCTATTTAGATCGAGTCATATGCATGCTCATTGAGAACGGTTACACAACCAGACTCGTAAGGGCCGAAGAGCCAGAGTGTGTTGTTTCCACCCAAAGAGGTGTGATGCTCGTGGTGGCCGAAGTGCCAAAGAGCGGTGTTCTGCATGCATATGAATAAGACTTAAGGTCGCACATACCCCGCGGTTGAAGATCGTGTTAGGGGTACCCCCTCAGTAATGACTGTGTTGGGGAAGACTGAATGGGGTCGGGTACATACTCCCATAGTGCTGAAAGCACGGGCTGCCTAAATGGCATGCAGATTCTGTCCAAGTAATTGTAAGACTGGCAGACCCCTTCAGGAATTATGCTCACTGTGGAATGACAGTGATGGTACAGCCTTGAGTGACATGTATTTTACTTTGGACCTGATAGAGTCCACGATGGCCTCAGTCACTCATGGGTTTTGGGGTCGTGGTTATCCTTAAGATCTAAGGATTGAACCCAACTACTGCAAGTAGAGGATGCATCCGAATATGGGCCTAGTAGGATTCTCCCAGTTGAAACACACTGCCCTACTATGGATAGGGTCAACAGGCCTCTGGACCAGTTCCACAGAAAAGGCTCATATCAGCACTTAAGGTACAAAAATACCTTAGGAAGGGTTGTGTGGCCTTCCTGTTGAGTCTCTCGGTGGAAAAATCCAATGACCAACCCCTTGAGAGTTTGGAAGTGGTGCGGGAGTTTTCTGATGTGTTTCCTAAGGAATTGCCACGACTTCCGCCACTTCGTGAGGTTGAATTTGGAATTCAATCCTTACCTGGAAGAGCGCCGATATCCAAAGCCCCGTATCGAATGGCGCCAGCTGAACTTAGTGAGTTGAAGTGTCAGTTGGAAGAACTGATGGAACAAGGGTTCATCCGTCCTAGTGTGTCACCGTGGGGAGCCCCAGTGCTGTTTGTAAAGAAGAAGGATGGATCCCTTCGGTTATGCATTGATTATCGGATGCTTAACCAGGCAACTGTTAAAAATAAGTACCCGTTGCCTCGGATTGAGGACTTATTCGATCAACTCAGAACAGCGAGGGTGTTCTCCAAGATCGACCTCAGGTCAGGATACCATCAACTCAGAGTAAAGGAAGAGGATATACCTAAGACTGCCTTCAGAACGAGATATGGCCATTATGAGTTCGTAGTAATGCCCTTCGGACTCACTAATGCGCCTGCTGCCTTTATGGATCTAATGAACCGGATATTCAGACCATATTTGGATAGCTTTGTCATCGTCTTTATTGATGACATTCTCGTATATTCTGAGAACAAGGAACAACACATGGAACACTTGAAAATCGTCTTGAAAACCCTTCAAGATAACCAACTCTATGCTAAGTTTTCAAAATGTGAATTCTGGCTAGATAAAGTGATGTTCCTTGGTCATGTGATCTCAAAAGATGGAATCGCAGTGGATCCTGCGAAGGTGGAAGCTGTGATGGACTGGAAGCAGCCAGAAAATATCACTGAGGTCCGCAGCTTCCTTGGACTTGCCGGATATTATCGGAAGTTCATACAGGACTTCTCCCGAATCGCAGTACCGATTCTGTAACGCCCCGGATTTCCAAAACAAAGCTAAGTTAAAATTTTCATGGATTTCTTTTTTTTTCTTTGTAGCGGAACTTAGAAAAGCTTTTAGCAGCGGAATAAGACGATAATGAGTCGTCGGTTTTAGAAAACTCCGAGCACGTTGCAGGTATGTGGCCAAGCAACTCATTGACCACCAAAGTGTTCCATTTTATCGAAAGCACATGTTTATTACAACACTACTGCTTAGAAAAGCAGTGAAGGTTCAATAAAAACGAAGCAGTACAACTCTGTCTAGAGAAACCCTGGAACTTGATGCCGCCTTGCTCCGCATATCGCCACGCAGGTTCAACACCTGAAATCCCCATTAAACGGGGTCAGAACCACTGATGGTCTGGTAAGTAGGCAAACACCTATCTATTCAACTCAAGTAAATGCATAGACCACTCAAGGTCGCAGTTCGTAATACGACGTTCAAGCCTCCATGACTTAGCGTATATCGCACAAGCCTCATCAGGGCTATGAGTTGAACATCCACGCAAGTCGTCATGACTTCGCATAAGCCTCTTCAGGGCTGTGAGTTAGAATAACCTCTCAAGTGTCTACGACTTAGCCTTGACTTCCTTAGAGTCACGAATGGATGTCTAGCTCAAGCCTTTATGCTTGGCACATCCGTATCCTACGAATCTAAGGACAGCTCTCCGAGCTTCACTTAGTCGTACGGATATCAATGGGGTTCTTTCCCAATCGGTCCAGTAGTATACCGACCATGACACCTTCACAAAGGTTATGCAGGACTGACTCAACAACGTCATCCACTCATACATTCAAAGTAGCATTGTACCTAAGCTAATGCTTTGTTTCGATAATTGCACCTCCCCCTGGGCTTAGGGGACTCATATCTGGGCGACAACGCGACGATCTGGGGGTTGATTATTCTATGTATTTTAGATACCCCAGAGGCCTGTTGACCCCATCCCCCTAGTAGGACGGTACAGCATACCGGAAGAGATCCTTACTAGGTATCCGAATGCATTCTGCTACTGCAGTAGTTGGGTTCAATCCTTAGATATTTAAGGATAACCACGACCTCCATACCTCTGAGTGACGAAGGCCATCAATGAACTCTATCAGGTTCGAGTGAAATATATGTCACTCAAGGCTGCGCCATCACCGTCTTCCTCGGTGAGAAATTCTGAAAGGGGCCTGCCGGTCTTACAATTACTTGACGAACATTGCATGCCTATAGGGCAGCCTTTGAGAAGTATGTACCCGACCCCAATCAACCACACGGTTTTCACCGTGGAACAAAGGTTTTATTCATATGCATGCTTAACTCTGCTCTCGGCACTTCGGCCTTGACGAGCACTTCACCTCTTTCGGTGGAAACAACACACTCCGGCTCAGCGGCCCTTACGAGTCTGGTTGTCTGATAATTCTCAATGAGCATGCACATGACTCGATCTCTACGGATCGGCTACTCGGCGTATTTTTACGCAACGAGCTCAGGACCTCGTCAAGGCGCTACCACTACTTTGGCGCAACGGCTCTTACAAGTATGATGCCCTTGCAGGTGTCAGGGAGACGAGTCATTCTGACATCGTTCCAACAAAGGACATCATTGTGCCACTTAACTGGTTTTGGCAGCTCTTCTGCCAACCATTCTGTCAACACCTTCTCTGCTCTACCGGCAGTGGTGCGACGAACCTTTCTACATTGTAGAAGGCGTTCCATAACTGGGTAGCACTTCTGCTACGTTCTTTCTGAGCCATTCTTAGCTCCTTCAGGAATTTTAGCAGCACTTCCTCTCTTTTACGAAAAAAGCGTGCGTTTCTTTTATCCGTTTCAGCGGCATCTCCCCTCTTTGGTGGGAAATCGCTACGCTTAACTCGGGAAATGGATGCGCACCGTTGTGCGTACTTTGCATCCATCAAGGTTGCAGGAACCTTGGGCCATAGCCAGGCCATACGTAATTGATTTAGTCTTTACGTAAAGAGCATTTTGCCAAAAGGCGAAGCCTTTCCAATAGGGGCTTCATTCGTCAAGCAGAATCTTGTACGAGGAGCGGTAAGGGAATCGCATGGGCGATTTTGGAGTTGATCTCCGTTTGAACGCTCACTTACGCGCCATATATGTAATATAAGCAGAAGCCTGTGCTTTATACAGCGGCGGCGTAAAGGAAATGCATATACTATTGTTCAGGGTGTGTAACTGAACGAAATATTCTACATATATAACAAAACAGGAGCCTTGGCATCGTTCGACGCGATGGCGTAAGTAAATACATTGCAGAAAGCAGGAGCCTTGGCATCGTTCGACGCGACGGCGTAAGTAAATGCATAATCGGAAGTCCAGTAATCGGAAGTACAGAAAGCAGGGAGCCTTGGCATCATACGACGCGACGGCAAAGGTAAATTACATGGCCTGTGCGATATAAGACGCGTCGGTAGTATCAGCAGATATACACCTAGATCTGTATCCAACGATAGTTACGAGGCGAGCGAGTGAACACCGAAGTGTCCTAGAGGGCTCAACCAAGAACTAGGGTGAGATACTATTTTGAAGAACGCATATACTGCGTATTCGAACATATATATCCGACGATAGTTACGAGGCGAGCGCGTGAACACCGAAGTGTCCTAGAGGGCTCAACCAAGAACTAAAGCAAGATACTACTTCAGAAAGTATATGCTATATACAAACAATCAAATACTTGAGAGAGATGGTTTAATGAAGCGAACTTACTTCAATTTGAGGAAGAAACGACTCCGATTGCTTCAAACACTTCGAACGAGGCTCGACTTCGAAAAAGGATCAACTTCGAACTTCGGACGAAAAAGGACTTGGACTTTGACTTTGAACCAAACTAGGTTCAAGTCAAGTCAACTGGGTTCAGACTTAGGTCAAGTAGGTTCAGACCTAGGTCAGGTGGGTTAGGACCATGTCAGGCAGGCTCAGACCAGGTCAAGCAGGCTCAGGCTAAGTCAGGCAGGCTCAGACCAGGTCAGGTGGGCTCAGGTGGGCTAGGCTAGGTAGGGGAGGTTTGGAAAAGGAGGAGAGAGAGAGGGGTTGGCGATTTTTAAAGAGAGGGGGGCTCCTTTATTTATAGATTCTGAAACTTGGGCCCCAAGTTTCAGAATCTCCTCTTTACCCCTTGGCTTTTCAGAAATCCCTTCCATGGAAGGTGCTGGAAGGAGCTGGAAGGCTCTGGAAGGTGCTGGAAGGTGCTGGAATATTCTAGAATCTTCTAGAATATTTTCTGAGAAATATTTCTGTGGGTCCCACCCATATTTCTGTGGGTCCCGCAAGAATTTCGGGTTTTCGGCGATTTTTTTCCGAAAAATTCTGAGTACGCCATTATCTTCGTATTGATGCCACTAAGAAAGTTGGCTCGCAGGAATCCTTTGATTTTGTTCAGATAGGAAGTTATGGCTTCCAGAGTGTTTGAGCATATATTCGCGATTCGACGAATATCCTAAGTGTAACTGGCTCGCAGGAATTGATTTGTTTCGCATTCTGAGAAAAATGCCATTTTTACCGGTAAATGCCTCATGAATTTTATTCAGATATTTTCTGAAAAATTGCGGGTCTTACATCATTACCCCCTTAAAGGAATTTCGTCCGCGAAATTCAGCTAAGAGTACTAAGTGCGTAACTCGGGATATTTCTCCCATATGTTAGATTCATAATGTTGTTCACTTAGTTCAACACCGTATTTATTCCAATCATTACCTCATATCATGATTCCTGATCAATGAGGTATGTTTCTCATATCTTAGTTCAAATTATGCTACAACCACGATAGTTTGTTGAATCAATGTTCTTCCAACCGGCTATTTAACATAGCCATCTTGTGTAACTATTTCATACACACAGATCATTCTTCTAGAGATTAACCATATTGGAATAAGTCCCCTGTCAGACTACCTGGTATTGGAAACGTACCTCCTCACAGGTTCGCCTTCGTCAGACTTACCTGATATTGGATCAGTACACCCTCACAGAATCATACTAGCCAAGCTACTGGTTTTGGAACATATACACTCGCGTGGAGCTGTATACCCTCACAGGCTTACTCTGGCTAGACGATCTGATCTTGAATATGTAAAACCTCACGGGACTCTCTTCTTGGGAACAATTCCTCGATGGTTTATTTTATTAAGTGACTTTTATCGTTCTAATTACGCAAACTTAATTTCTCAATCATGGGGTCTATAGCCATCAACCTTTGGGCATAAGTACTTAAGATTTTATTTTGACAAATCCAAAATTTCTTTAGAGAGCAAGGATACATATCGATCCAGATGACCGTACACAAGGTCATAAGCCACTTGTCTCAAGCATTCATTGGATCTTGTCTTTCAATCGCTTTTTACCCATTACAACTCTATCTATCAAGGTATCCAGATTCCTTGATATGGTCATCATTCGTGAGTTGTTCGGCTATCACCGCATAGACACGACCTGCCACAGGTTTCTGCTCTATTCTGTATAGTGGCAGTCGTTGTTGTTGTATTTGTTGAGAGGGTCCTCCAGATCCCATATTTCTTCGTTGAAGATCTGAGGCCTTCTTGCGGCATTCGCTTACACGATGCCATGGTTTGCCGCAATACAGGCAACCTCCCGTATCGTGAGGACAAACCCCTCCGGGATGATCTGAGCTACACCTTGGGCATCGAAAATTAGACTGTTGGTAGAGCTGATTGGCTTCTACCATCTGTAATGGCCGCTCGGCCGGTGGAGTAAAATTGTTGTCTTGAAAATTCCTCTTATAAAAAGGTGGTCGTGAGTCCTGGCCACCTGGTAACGTCCTCTTATTGTTCCGACCATCAACTATGGGCCTCTTTGCTATAATCACCTTAGATCGCGCCCAATCCTCGCTAATCTTTGAAGATGCTGCTACAGCAGCTTGAAAAGTCGAGGGCATACTTGTTATTACACGAGATCGCAACCCTTCTTGCAATCCATTTATATATTTATCGGCCCTTTCTTGGTTAGTATCGAATAACGTGGAGCAATATCGTTCAAGGTTTTGAAATTTAGTGGTATAGTCCATCAGACTCATAACACCTTGCTCCAATTCCAGAAACTCCATCTTCTTCTTATTTCTGGAGTGTATCGGAAAGTAATTATCCAAGAAAGTTCTCCGAAAATCATCCCAAGGGATGACTTCAAGCTGAGAGAACTGGATTATCTTAATGGTATCCCACCACTTTCGTGCATTATCCTTCAGCCTATATGTGCCGAAGTTAGTCTTTCTATCCTCTGGTACTCCCAATACCAGGAATGCACGCTCCGTCTCCTCGATCCAGCTTTCTGCGAGCTCTGGATCGGCACTACCAACGAAAACAGGTGGGTCGAGTTTGAGGAACTTTTCATAAGTCACTCCTCCCAGATTCTCATTGCGAGGTGGGGCTGGTGCTTGCCTTGATTCATGAATGGCAGACACAAGCCTGTTAAGTGTTTCCAGCAGGAAGCCCTGTGTATGGGACTCCTCACTCGGCATGGTTCTCCTCGTCCTAGGAGCCATTTTATCTATTCACACAAATACACCCAAATCAGAGAAAGTATAAAATTTATACTTACAGTGCGATACCGCAAACACGACGGATCTCGAACCAGGTTTCTCAGACTCATGCTTTGATACCAATTCTGTAACGCCCCGGATTTCCAAAACAAAGCTAAGTTAAATTTTTCATGGATTTCTTTTTTTTTCTTTGCAGCGGAACTTAGAAAAGCTTTTAGCAGCGGAATAAGACGATAATGAGTCGTCGGTTTTAGAAAACTCCGAGCACGTTGCAGGTATGTGGCCAAGCAACTCATTGACCACCAAAGTGTTCCATTTTATCGAAAGCACATGTTTATTACAACACTACTGCTTAGAAAAGCAGTGAAGGTTCAATAAAAAGGAAGCAGTACAACTCTGTCTAGAGAAACCCTGGAACTTGATGCCGCCTTGCTCCGCATATCGCCACGCAGGTTCAACACCTGAAATTCCCATTAAACGGGGTCAGAACCACTGATGGTCTGGTAAGTAGGCAAACACCTATCTATTCAACTCAAGTAAATGCATAGACCACTCAGGGTCGCAGTTCGTAATACGACGCTCAAGCCTCCATGACTTAGCGTATATCGCACAAGCCTCATCAGGGCTATGAGTTGAACATCCACGCAAGTCGTCATGACTTCGCATAAGCCTCTTCAGGGCTGTGAGTTAGAATAACCTCTCAAGTCTCTACAACTTAGCCTTGACTTCCTTAGAGTCACGAATGGATGTCTAGCTCAAGCCTTTATGCTTGGCACATCCGTATCCTACGAATCTAAGGACAGCTCTCCGAGCTTCACTTAGTCGTACGGATATCAATGGGGTTCTTTCCCAATCGGTCCAGTAGTATACCGACCATGACACCTTCACAAAGGTTATGCAGGACTGACTCAACAACGTCATCCACTCATACATTCAAAGTAGCGTTGTACCTAAGCTAATGCTTTATTTCGATAATTGCACCTCCCCCTGGGCTTAGAGGACTCATATCTGGGCGACAACGCGACGATCTGGGGGTTGATTATTCTATGTATTTTAGATACCCCAGAGGCCTGTTGACCCCATCCCCCTAGTAGGACGGTACAGCATACCGGAAGAGATCCTTACTAGGTATCCGAATGCATTCTGCTACTGCAGTAGTTGGGTTCAATCCTTAGATATTTAAGGATAACCACGACCTCCATACCTCTGAGTGACGAAGGCCATCAATGAACTCTATCAGGTTCGAGTGAAATATATGTCACTCAAGGCTGCGCCATCACCGTCTTCCTCGGTGAGAAATTCTGAAAGGGGCCTGCCGGTCTTACAATTACTTGACGAACATTGCATGCCTATAGGGCAGCCTTTGAGAAGTATGTACCCGACCCCAATCAACCACACGGTTTTCACCGTGGAACAAAGGTTTTATTCATATGCATGCTTAACTCTGCTCTCGGCACTTCGGCCTTGACGAGCACTTCACCTCTTTCGGTGGAAACAACACACTCCGGCTCAGCGGCCCTTACGAGTCTGGTTGTCTGATAATTCTCAATGAGCATGCACATGACTCGATCTCTACGGATCGGCTACTCGGCGTATTTTTACGCAACGAGCTCAGGACCTCGTCAAGGCGCTACCACTACTTTGGCGCAACGGCTCTTACAAGTATGATGCCCTTGCAGGTGTCAGGGAGACGAGTCATTCTGACATCGTTCCAACAAAGGACATCATTGTGCCACTTAACTGGTTTTGGCAGCTCTTCTGCCAACCATTCTGTCAACACCTTCTCTGCTCTACCGGCAGTGGTGCGACGAACCTTTCTACATTGTAGAAGGCGTTCCATAACTGGGTAGCACTTCTGCTACGTTCTTTCTGAGCCATTCTTAGCTCCTTCAGGAATTTTAGCAGCACTTCCTCTCTTTTACGGAAAAAGCGTGCGTTTCTTTTATCCGTTTCAGCGGCATCTCCCCTCTTTGGTGGGAAATCGCTACGCTTAACTCGGGAAATGGATGCGCACCGTTGTGCGTACTTTGCATCCATCAAGTTTGCAGGAACCTTGGGCCATAGCCAGGCCATACGTAATTGATTTAGTCTTTACGTAAAGAGCATTTTGCCAAAAGGCGAAGCCTTTCCAATAGGGGCTTCATTCGTCAAGCAGAATCTTGTACGAGGAGCGGTAAGGGAATCGCATGGGCGATTTTGGAGTTGATCTCCGTTTGAACGCTCACTTACGCGCCATATATGTAATATAAGCAGAAGCCTGTGCTTTATACAGCGGCGGCGTAAAGGAAATGCATATACTATTGTTCAGGGTGTGTAACTGAACGAAATATTCTACATATATAACAAAACAGGAGCCTTGGCATCGTTCGACGCGATGGCGTAAGTAAATACATTGCAGAAAGCAGGAGCCTTGGCATCGTTCGACGCGACGGCGTAAGTAAATGCATAATCGGAAGTGCAGTAATCGGAAGTACAGAAAGCAGGGAGCCTTGGCATCATACGACGCGACGGCAAAGGTAAATTACATGGCCTGTGCGATATAAGACGCGTCGGTAGTATCAGCAGATATACACCTAGATCTGTATCCAACGATAGTTACGAGGCGAGCGAGTGAACACCGAAGTGTCCTAGAGGGCTCAACCAAGAACTAGGGTGAGATACTATTTTGAAGAACGCATATACTGCGTATTCGAACATATATATCCGACGATAGTTACGAGGCGAGCGCGTGAACACCGAAGTGTCCTAGAGGGCTCAACCAAGAACTAAAGCAAGATACTACTTCAGAAAGTATATGCTATATACAAACAATCAAATACTTGAGAGAGATGGTTTAATGAAGCGAACTTACTTCAATTTGAGGAAGAAACGACTCCGATTGCTTCAAACGCTTCGAACGAGGCTCGACTTCGAAAAAGGATCAACTTCGAACTTCGGACGAAAAAGGACTTGGACTTTGACTTTGAACCAAACCAGGTTCAAGTCAAGTCAACTGGGTTCAGACTTAGGTCAAGTAGGTTCAGACCTAGGTCAGGTGGGTTAGGACCATGTCAGGCAGGCTCAGACCAGGTCAAGCAGGCTCAGGCTAAGTCAGGCAGGCTCAGACCAGGTCAGGTGGGCTCAGGTGGGCTAGGCTAGGTAGGGGAGGTTTGGAAAAGGAGGAGAGAGAGAGGGGTTGGCGATTTTTAAAGAGAGGGGGGCTCCTTTATTTATAGATTCTGAAACTTGGGCCCCAAGTTTCAGAATCTCCTCTTTACCCCTTGGCTTTTCAGAAATCCCTTCCATGGAAGGTGCTGGAAGGAGCTGGAAGGCTCTGGAAGGTGCTGGAAGGTGCTGGAATATTCTAGAATCTTCTAGAATATTTTCTGAGAAATATTTCTGTGGGTCCCACCCATATTTCTGTGGGTCCCGCAAGAATTTCGGGTTTTCGGCGATTTTTTTCCGAAAAATTCTGAGTACGCCATTATCTTCGTATTGATGCCACTAAGAAAGTTGGCTCGCAGGAATCCTTTGATTTTGTTCAGATAGGAAGTTATGGCTTCCAGAGTGTTTGAGCATATATTCGCGATTCGACGAATATCCTAAGTGTAACTGGCTCGCAGGAATTGATTTGTTTCGCATTCTAAGAAAAATGCCATTTTTACCGGTAAATGCCTCATGAATTTTATTCAGATATTTTCTGAAAAATTGCGGGTCTTACAGATGATGAAATTACTAAAAAAGGGAGTCAAGTTTGAATGGACTGACCAGTGTAAGGAGTGCTTTGAGGTTCTCAAACAGAGGCTTACCACTGCCCCTGTCCTTACCTTACCTTCTGGTCAGGGAGGCTTCGTGGCATATACCGATGCCTCAGGAACAGGTCTGGGTTGTGTGTTGATGCAACATGGCAAAGTAATCGCCTATGCGTCACGACAGTTGAGAGTCCATGAGAAAAACTATCCAACCCACGACTTGAAGCTTGCCGCGGTAGTGTTCGCGCTTAAAATCTGGCGACACTACCTGTATGGAGAGAAATTTGAGGTCATGTCGGACCATAAAAGCCTAAAATACCTCTTTTCTCAAAAAGAACTCAATATGCGGCAACGACGATGGCTGGAATTCCTCAAAGACTATGAATTCACGCTTTCCTATCACCCTGGAAAGGCGAATGTTGTAGCAGATGCCCTTAGTCGCAAGACTGTTGGCACTCTGGCCAGCCTAACCGGACAATGGAAGTTGATGGAGGATTTCGTCAAGTGGAAGCCATTTTTGGCTGATTCAGGTAGAATCCAAATGTCATGTTTGACGATCCACATTGAGTTTCTCGATCGCATCGTAGCCGAACAGTTCAAGGATCCCCAGTACTTGGAATTGAAAGCTCGTGCTGAAAAAGATAACACTTTCTTCCATTTGAAAGAAGATGGAGGAATATGGATGGAAGAAAGAATTTGGGTTCCAAATAACCCTGAGCTAAGACAGGAAGTACTCCAGGAGGCCCATAGTAGCAAATATACTATCCACCCTGGGGGTACGAAGATGTTCCGAGATTTGCAGAGAAAGTACTGGTGGAAGGGTATGAAGCGTGATGTGGCTACGTTTGTCTCGAAGTGTTTGATCTGCCAGCAAGTTAAGATCGAACATCAGCGACCTGGTGGAAAGATGCAACGGATCGAGATTCCAGAATGGAAATGGGAAGGCATTACGATGGATTTCATCGTTGGATTGCCTCGATCCAAGAGACAACATGACTCAATATGGGTGATCGTGGACAGACTCACCAAGTCTGCTCACTTCCTGCCAATCAACACTCGATACTCAACTGAACGATTGGCGGAGATCTACATTCGGGAAATCGTTAGACTCCATGGAGTGCCGATTTCGATCATATCTGATCGTGACCCGAAGTTCACCTCTCACTTTTGGGAGCAGCTTCAGAAAGCCCTGGGGACGAAACCCAAGTTCAGTACAGCATTCCATCCCCAAACAGATGGGCAATCAGAACGAACCATACAGACTCTTGAAGATATGCTAAGAACCTGTATGCTGGAATGGAAAGGTGATTGGGATTCCCACCTAGCGTTGGCTGAATTTGCTTATAATAATAGCCACCACGCTAGCATTGGGATGGCGCCGTATGAAGCCTTGTATGGACGACCCTGTAGATCACCGATCCATTGGGGTGAAGTGGGTGAGCGAACCTTGGACTCGCCCATTGTGTTGCAGCATTATACTGAGCAGGTCCACATGATCAGAAAGAAGCTACTAACTGCTCAGAGTCGACAAAAGAGCTACGCCGATCAGCGGCGTAGGGAACTCGCTTTTGCGGTTGGAGATAAGGTTTTTATCAAGGTCTCTCCAACCAAGAGTGTGTTTCGTTTTGGAAATAAGGGGAAGCTCAGCCCCAGATTCGTTGGTCCCTTCGAAGTTTTGAGTCGGATCGGAGAGACTGCCTACCGAGTAGCATTGCCACCACAATACGCGCAAATACATGATGTATTTCACGTATCAATGCTTAGAAAGTACGTTCATGATCCTTCTCACGTCATTCAACATGAAGACATTGACATCCGAGAAGATATGACGGTAGAAGAAAGGCCAGTGGAGATCATGGACCGACGGGAGCAAGTGCTAAGAACAAAGGTCATTCCACTTGTTAAAGTGAGGTGGCAGCATCATGGAATCGATGATTGCACTTGGGAGCCCGAATCGGATATACGGGATAAATATCCTGAACTCTTCACCTTGTACTCTTAGCTGAATTTCGCGGACGAAATTCCTTTAAGGGGGTAATGATGTAAGACCCGCAATTTTTCAGAAAATATCTGAATAAAATTCATGAGGCATTTACCGGTAAAAATAGCATTTCTTCTCAGAATGCGAAACGAATCAATTCCTGCGAGCCAGTTATACTTAGGATATTCGTCGAATTGCGAATATATGCTCAAACACTCTGGAAGCCATAACTTCCTAACTAAACGAAATCAATAGATTCGTACGAGCCAACTTTCTTAGTTACGTCAATACGAAGAAAATGGCGTACTCAGAATTTTTCAGAAAAAATCACCGGAAACCCGAAATTCTTGCGGGACCCACGGAAATATTGGTGGGACCCACAGAAATATTCCTCAAAAAATATCTTGTGGGACCCACAAAATATCCTATGGAAATATCTTGTGGGCCCCACCTCAAAAGGAACCTCTAGGGATTTAAAAGAAGCCAAGGGGTAAAAGGGGCATGGAAAAACCCAAGAGGAGGTGGGCTTGGGCTATAAATAGCCCTCCCCACTCTCTCTCTTCTCATAATTTCGACCCCCCCTCTCTCTCTTGCCTTCTCTCTCTCTCCTAAACCTCCCCTACCTAGCCTAGCCCACCTGAGCCCACCTGAGCCCACCTGACCTGGTCTGAGCCTGCCTGACTTAGCATGAGCTTGCCTGACCTAGTCCTAACCCACCTGACCTGGGTCTGAACCCACTTGACCTGGTCCAAACCCAGTTGACTTGACTTGAACCTAGTTGGGTTTAAAGTCAAAGTCAAAGTCCTTTTTAGTCCAGATTCCGGTTTGTATTTCTGAACCCAGACTTAGCCTACTTGAGCTGAGTTCGAACCTGCTGAACCCAGTTGACTTGGATCGAACCCTGTTTGGTTCAAACCACTTAGGTTGAGTAGCTTGACCTACTCTACCTCTTTCTCAACTAAGTCAGCTTCATCTGACTTAGTCTGACCTCTCGAAGCCAAAGAAGCAACCCAGAGCCGTTTCTTCCACGATTTGAAGTAAGTTCGCTTCGTTGATCCATCTCTCTCAAGTATTTGATTGTTTGTATATAGAATATACTTTCTGAAGTAGTATCTTGCTTTAGTTCTTGATTGAGCCCTTTTTGGACACTTCGGTGTTCACCCGCTCGTCTCGTAACTATCGTCGGATATATCTATGTTCAAACACGCAGTATATGCGTTTTTAAAATGGTATCTCGCCCTAGTTCTTGGTTGAGCCCTTCAGAACACTTCGGTGTTCACCCGCTCGCCTCGTAACTATCGTTGGATACAGATCTAGTTGTATATCTGCTGATTCTACCGACGCGTCTTATATCGCATAGGCTATGTAATTTACCTTTGCCGTCGCGTCGTATGATGCCAAGGCTCCCTGTTTTTTGCACTTCCGATTACTGCACTTCCGATTATGCATTTACTTACGCCGTTGCGTCGAACGATGCCAAGGCTCCTGCTTTCTGCAATGTATTTACTTACGCCGTCGCGTCGAACGATGCCAAGGCTTCTGCTTTGTTATATATGTAGAATATTTCGTTCAATTACACACCCTGAACAATAGTATATGCATTTCTTTACGCCGCCGCTGTATAAAGCACAGGCTTCTGCTTATACTACATATATAGCGCATAAATGAGCGTTCAAATGGAGATCAACTCCAAATCGCCCATGCGATTCCTTGACCGCTCCTCGTTCAAGATTCTGCTTGACGAATGAAGCCCCTATTGGAAAGGCTTCGGTTTTTGGCAAAATGCTCTTTACGTAATGACTAAGTCAATTTCGTATGGCCTGGCTATGGCCAAGGGTTCCTGCAACCTTGATGGATGCAAAGTACGCACAACGGTGCGCATCCATTTCCCGAATTAAGCGTGGCGATTTCCTACCAAAGAGGGGAGATGCCGCTGAAATGGATAAAAGAAACGCACGCTTTCTCCGTAAAAGAGAGGAAGTGCTGCTGAAATTTCTGAAGAAGCTAAGAATAGCTCAGAAAGAACGTAGCAGGATACTCTGACATATAGCAGAGTGCTACCCAGTTCATGGTTTGCCCTCTACAACGTAGAAGGGTTCGTCGCACCACTGCCGGTAGAGCAGGGGAGGTGCTGACGAAATGGTTGGCAGAAGAGCTGCCGGAACCAATGGAACGGCATAATGATGTCCGTTGATGGAACGATGCCAGATCGGCTCGTATCCTTGTGCCTGCAAGGGCACCTTGCTCGTAAGGGCCGTTGAGCCGGAGTAGAGGTTGCGCCTTGGCTAGGTTTGGACTCGTTGCATAAAAATATGCCGAGTAGCCGATCTATTTAGATCGAGTCATATGCATGCTCATTGAGAACGGTTACACAACCAGACTCGTAAGGGCCGAAGAGCCAGAGTGTGTTGTTTCCACCCAAAGAGGTATGATGCTCGTGGTGGTCGAAGTGCCAAAGAGCGGTGTTCTGCATGCATTAAGACTTAAGGTCGCACATACCCCGCGGTTGAAGATCATGTTAGGGGTACCCCCTCAGTAATGACTGTGTTGGGGAAGACTGAATGGGGTCGGGTACATACTCCCATAGTGCTGAAAGCACGGGCTGCCTAAATGGCATGTAGATTCTGTCCAAGTAATTGTAAGACTGGCAGACCCCTTCAGGAATTATGCTCACTGTGGAATGACAGTGATGGTATAGCCTTGAGTGACATGTATTTTACTTTGGACCTGATAGAGTCCACGATGGCCTCAGTCACTCATGGGTTTTGGGGTCGTGGTTATCCTTAAGATCTAAGGATTGAACCCAACTACTACAAGTAGAGGATGCATCCGAATATGGGCCTAGTAGGATTCTCCCAGTTGAAACACACTGCCCTACTATAGATAGGGTCAACAGGCCTCTGGGGTATCTAAAATACATAGAATAATCAACCCCTAGAACGTCGCGTTGATGCCCGGACAATAGCTCTACCTGCGTACCAAAGGCGGGAGCGGTTAATTATCGAAACAATGCATTAGCTTAGGTTCAGCGATGCTTTGAATGTATGAGTGGATGACGTGTTGAGTCAGTCCTGCATAACCTTTGTGAAGGTGTCATGTTCGGTATACGACTGGACCGACTGGGCAAAGACCCGTGTTGTATCCGCACGACTAAGCGAAGCTCGAAGAGTTGTCCTTAGATGCGTGGGATACGGATGTGCCAAGTATGAAGACTTGAGCTAGACATCACTTTGAGACCCGGTAGAGGTCATGGCTAAGTCATGGAGACTTTAGCGGCTATTCAAATCACAACCCTGAAAAGGCTTGCTCTAAGTCATGAGGACTTGAGCGGATGCTCAACTCATAGCCCTGAGGAGGCTCTTGCGAAATACGCTAAGTCTTGGAGGCTTGAGCGTCGTTATTGCGCATTGCGATCCTGAGTGGTCATTATCGTATTTGAGTTGAATGGATGTATGACTGCATGCTTACCAGACCATCAGTGGTTCTGACCCCGTTTTATGGGGATTTCAGGTGTTAAACCTGCGTGGCGATATGCGGAGCAAGGCGGCATCGAGTTCCAGGGTTTCTCTAGACAGAGTTGTACTGCTTCCTTTTATTGAACCTACACTGCTTTTCTAAGCAGTAGTGTTGTAATAAACATGAGTTTTCGATAAAATGGAACACCTTGGTGGTCAATGAATTGCTTGGCCACATACCTGCAACGTGCTCGGAGTTTTCTAAAACTGACGACTCATTATCGTCTTATTCCGCTGCTAAAAGCTTTTCTAAGTTCCGCTGCAATGAAAAAAAAAAAAATTCATGAAAATTTTAACTTAGCTTCGTTTTGGAAATCCGGGGCGTTACAGAATTGGTTGACCAAGCGACCCATTAGAGCATCAATTCCTTATCAATGTCAAGGGTTTGGACCCCCGAGACTCCTTAGCTCGTATGACAGGCCGCCGATCTTGGCCTCTGATCCAGTTAGAAGGAGATGAATATGTTGACCTACTTGAGTTGTACCGCCAGTACGGGACCTTCGTCGAAGTCAGCTCGCTTTCAAGAACAACCAAAGAAAAGATTCAGAATGCAATGGTTCTATGCACTGTAGGACTGTCCCTTTTCCCAGATGGATAGAACTACATGGACATCAGGATAATCCAACTTATGAGAATATGGGGAAGTCGGCAAACCAATCGCCTCTTCATAGCCATGGCAGCGCTCGCCTTCCTATATCGAGGTCTGACTCGATTCTCACTTGGAGAATCCATTTTAGTTGAAGGATGCATCTACGCACTTCAGTCCTGGTTTTTCCAGCATGTTCCAGCCCGAGCAAGCTCTTTCAGATACAATGGTCAAGAACTCCTTCCAGTGGCGCAGTATCGGTCTATGATCAACAACATTCAAGAGGATGACGTTGTTTGGGACTATTTTGATCGGCAAATATCTCCTCCCAGATATACGTACGCTTATGGCAAGCGGTTCAAGTTGCTGGGACCATTCTTCTGCACTTACTACCAACCAGAGAGATGTGTTCGGCAGTTCTCCCAGAGGCAGCAGTATGTCGAAGCCCGACTGTTATCAGGAGTTATGGCAGAGTTTGATCTCACTTCCGCACAATGGTCCGGGGCATATCATTCTGCCCGCTACGGCTGGGATTCCTTTGTCTCTCTTAAAATCTTTCCAGGTCCTAGAGTGTCTGCCGAGTATCGTGAATGGTGGCAAATTGTTTGTCCCCCACCTCTTTGTCAAGATCAATAAAATCTTATTCTTCTCATTTTAATAAAATTCTCTTTCCTTCCATTGTGGTTTGACGACCTCGCCTAGGTAACAAGGCATATTTTCGTTGTTTATTTCTTTTGCAGAAGGAATGGCAACACAATTGTCGTGATTCCCACGACGACTCAGTCCCTAGTAATGGGACATCTTTTCCAAATTGTCTACCATATTTTCAGCAAATATTTCTCCCAAAAGCTAATTCCTTCAAAATCTAATCAGGTCTTTGCCCTGCAGAGAGCATCCATATCATTTGATGGTTGAGACAAGATCAGGCAAAAGAACCACAGCATCCCAGTACTCATCAGCCTCGGAAGAAGAAATGGGTTCCCCTCGATCCGAGAAGAGTCAAGAGCAGCAGCAAGAAGATGACGGCATAGACCCTCAAATGTATGCCATGTTCAGAAAAATGATGAATAAGATGATGAATGAGCAGCCCGGGACCAGCTCAGAAAGGAATCCATTCAGAGAAAAGTTCCATGGTCGTAGGAGTAAGAAGGCTCCCAAGAAGCAGATCCAGCCAGAAGAGATTTCAGATGAATCAGACTCAACTGAAAACACAGATGAAGAATATGAGGTGCCTCCGGCATTTCAGAAGCGTGGCCAAAGTAAAAGCCGCAGATCAAAGAGCAGAGATAAAGAAGAGCCTTTGCAAGCGCAGTTTAAAGAAATGGCCCGAGTTTTCAAGGATCTCCAAGCCCTCGACAAGGGCAAGAAAGTCTTCACCAGTGAGGACTTCTATGACGACTTAGAAGGGGATGATGATCTGGAGAATCTTCCCCGTAAATTCATCAAATTCGATGGTTCCGGCGACCCAAAAGCGCACCTTGCCACTTTCTTTGCTGAATGCTCTCGGTTTAAGAGGGATAACCGAGCATTGTTTCTATGCTTCCCCCGCAGCTTGGAAGGAGTTGCAGCCAAATGGTATGCTGAGCATATCAACCCCATCGAGCTCAAGGAGTTCGACAAAGTTGTGAATCTCTTTATTGAACGCTTCTTGTTCAACACGGAAGCGCTGCCTACACTGAGTCATCTCTGCAATTTAAGGCAGAATGAGAATGAAAAAGCATGGGACTTCATTCACAGATGGAGATCAGCCTGTAATAAGATGAGAGATCCTATCTCGGAAAGGCATGCATTGTCCTTAATCCTCAACAATTTCTCGCAACTGTTAAGAGGATTAATCTCCACAGCACCGTCCAGGACCTTCATTGAGTTGACTGAACGAGCTGAATGGCTCGAGCTAAGTGTGGAAAATGGAGTCTATGAAGGCTTCACCTTTTCCAAGAGCAACTCCCATGGTGAGCAGAAAAAGAAAGCTCACTTCACTTATTCTGCTAACAACAACAACAAAGGCCGTAATCAGCACAAAGGGCAGAAGAAAGATTACTGCTACAGCTCAGGCAGTTCGAACAACAAGGATTAGAAAGCAAAGCCTGCTCCCCAGTTCAGCAAGCCTCCTCAGCAGGATCATGGGCCAAAACTGCGTGAGAAGACCAAACATGAAGGATGGAGCTACAACAGAAAGTTTACTCCTCTTGACCAATCACTCGAAGATGTGCTCGAGTACATGCTATCGAAAGAGATGGTCAAATTGCCCAGATTGGTCGATCCCCCTGTGCCCATGGGAAAATGGAAAGATCAGTTCTGCAAGTTCCACAGGACAGTAGGACACAACACCGAGAACTGCTTTGTTCTCAAAAACATCGTGCAAGATCTCATTGAAAAGAATCTATTGGTAGAAGGAGAAAAAGAAGAGAAGATGGACATTCTCAACCACCCCTTCCCCTCGCACACCACAGCAGTAGTGTTTGCACAACCCTTTCTACCGCATGAACATATCAAGCCATGTTCTACGCAAGATCTCCAAGTTCAGCATCAGGTGATGGTGCTACAACAAGCAGCCCCAGATTCTAAGAGGATGGACTTAATTTCAGCATTCGATAAAATGAAAGTTGCGGAAGCACCTGTGAAGTCAGTTCCCAAATCAAAAGGAACTCCTGACTTCTTCAAGCAAATCGTTAGACCAAGGCCAGAGAATTCAAGTCAGAAGCCTCTGACTGCTTTATCCAATGTCTCCATCCTTGACTTGGCCAAGAATTCTAACAAGCACCAGCAAGTACTGGATGATTTACTCAGGAAAATCAAAGTTAAGCCCAATACCACTCCTGAAGACATGGCACAGATTGTGAACTCTGCCATGACCAATGCGCCAATCACCTTCTCAGATGAGGACCTTCCAAAGCCTCATTCTTTTCATAATAATGCTCTGTACATTGTCGTTCGAGTCAGAGGAATGACAGTTCCCCATGTGCTGGTCGATGGAGGCAGTAGCCTCAACATATGTCCCGAAATGACCGCAAAGGCATTAGGGATCAAGGATGAAGAATACATTCCAGATCCCATCACTATCTATGGGTTTGACAATCATGGTCAAACGGCCAAGGGCAAGATATTCCTGGAGGTGTTCATCAACTATTCGGTGCACTCCGTCCTTCTCCATGTGGTTAATGTACCACCAACCTACAACTTGCTGCTCGGAAGGACATGGATTCACAATGCTAATGCAGTTCCTTCTACCCTCCATCAATGCGTGAAGTGGTCAAAGGGTGGAATGATAACCACGGTACTGGGAGAAGACCCAAAAGAAAGGCTCCCGCAGCCCATGATTCCTCGGCCATCATTCAATGCAGATATTCCCAGCATCAGGGAAAGCGAAGAGATCAACCTCGAAGAAAAGCGAGAAATACTTCAGGCACCATCAGAGCCATCTCTGCACACAGTAGCCACGACACGATGGAAAGGTCCTCAATTCTTCAAGGTTGGAGGTCGAATCGACTACAGCACCATTAAGGATCATCCATTGTTTCCACAATTCATGAAGTCAAAAAAGGGATTTGATTTACTCCTGAAGCATGGCTATCAACCCTTCAAGGGACTCGGCAAGAACGAAGATGGCCGCATCGAGCCAATGATCCAGAAACATCGTCCCCACAGGGCAGGATTGGGGTTCTCCGGAGGAAGCTCATCAAGGAAGACTGTTTTTGTCAAAGGGGCACAATGAAGATCATTTGTTATCTCCTTTCTATTCTTTTCCAAATAAATGTCTCATTTTACCAATGTCATTGATCAATTCAATCAATAAAATTCCAAGTTTCTTTGTCTATCCGGATGCCATCTACTCCCTTTCTGTTTGTCTCATCATTTTACAATTCAATGCCATTTTATGCATGGTTCTCTTCAAATGATTGCTTGTCTTACTATAGGCCAATTTGCCTGAACCAGATTTTTTTTTCTCTCCAAAATTTCAGAATGACTTCTCGGACAATCAAGAAGCTCGTTCTCAATCCCCAAGCCTTTCAGAAGTCGACAGCAATTCACAGAATCAAAGCAAGCACCGAAAATGATAAGATTGCAAAACAGTCAGATGATTGTGCAGAATATGATCAGTCTCTTCAGGAATTACCAGAGTTCGCCGCTGTTCAGAAGCAAGATGAACCATCTCCTCTAGTACAAGATCCAACTGAAGGTGTCAATATCGGTTCAGAGAAAGATCCCAAAATTCTCCAGATCGGAACCAGTCTGAGTCCGGAAGAAAAGAAAAGGCTTACAGATTTTCTCAAGCGGCATGAAGAAGTGTTCGCATGGACATATGAAGACATGCCGGGCTTAGACCCCAAATTGGTCGAACACCGACTCGTCTTGAAGCCGGATGCTAAGCCAGTCAAGCAGAAGCTGAGAAAAATGGATCCCAGAATAGAACAACAAGTCAAAGAAGGACTTGAAGATCTGCTCAAAGCAGGATTTATTCGAGCTATTGACTACCCAGATTGGTTAGCCAATATCGTCGTCGTCCCAAAGAAAGGTGACAAAGTAAGGATCTGCATAGACTTCAGAGACCTCAATAAGGCAACTCCGAAGGATGACTATCCACTTCCAAGCATCGATCTTCTAGTCGATAGCACGGCAGGACATGCCATGTTCTCTTTCATGGACGGATATTCCGGCTACAATCAGATCAAGTTGGCCGCCTGTAAACAACCCAAATTTTCCTCATCCATTCTCACATAACCCCCCTAGTACAGTGCCAACCCTGTCAGGTCAGTGTAGGAGTCAAACCCCGAGTCAGTTTTAGAAAATCACCATTTTACCCATTTTTTATTAGGAAAATTACCATTTTACCCCTAGGTCATCCCAGACCCCAGTCAGTCGGAGTCAACCAAGCTCATTGGTCAGTTCAGGACAGTTAAAATATCAGTCATCTCAAGCTCATCTGAGCTCACAATGAACAGACCATTTTCATTTCTGACCATTCCTGCCAAAATGAGATCATTTCTTCAGAAATGAGCTCATTTCTTCAGAAATGAGCTCATTTCTCAATCAAATCCAAGCCAATTGTCTCTGAGTCCGTCATTCATAGTCAGTCATACTCCCCAGAGTATAACTTGAGCTCACCAGAAGTTCAAGCACTCCAGTTTCAGTTCAAAACCATTTCCAAGTGTCTAGGAGCCCATTTTAGTCCATTTTAGCTCTTTCAACTGAAATTGAGTTGAGTTCAGTCAATTAAGTTAGTGTTCAAGCTTTGATTTTAGTTCATCTCAGTATTACTGACCTTTGTTTTAGCTCAAACCCAGTTCAGGTTCGTAATTCACTTCATTCCAATGACCATTCCATACCATTTCTCTAAAAATGGCAGCTTTTCTTGAAAATTCAGTTGGAAAGGTCAGTTGAGTCAGTGTCTGTTGAGTTCATTTGAGTTCTGAAACTCTAAAACCCAACTCAATCCAGTTCATTTCAGTTGAATCCAGCTCAAACCCTAATTTTCAGTGTTACTCTAGCTTGGCAGAGCTCAAAAATCATTTCTTCAATTATTTTGCAAATTTTATCAGTTTTTATACTTTTTAAACTGGTACAGCTGCCAATCGGGGTCTAACATTTAAAATTCTCCATTCAGGGTCTGCATTTCGCATGTCATTTCTCATCATTTCATACCATTTCTTAGCATTTCATAACATTTCATCACATTTCATTTCATTTTCGAAGTCCAGAACTCCAGTTTTATAAATTTCAATCCTGATTGAGTTTTAAAACTTTTCAGAAATCAATTTCAAACCTCGGGTTTCCAAAATTGACATTTTTTTACCCCGGGAGTCTAAATTTGGAAATATTTTCTCAAGAAAAATAATCTGGATTTCTTTCAAAATCAAATTTTTAAATTTTACACTGGATTTGCTTCACAATGAGCTATTGAACTTCAAAATCCGAGCTCGTTTCAAAAACTGCCAAAAATAGCTCGTTTCATTTTGAAAATGTTTTCTCGAGAAAAACAATCTAGATTTCTTTCAAAATTAAATTTTCAAATTCTACACTGGATTGGCTTCGCAACGAGGTATTAAACTTCAAAATCTGAGCTCATTTCAAAAACTGCCAAAAATAGCTCGTTTCGTCTGAAATCTTTCTAAAAAGACTATTTTACCCCTCTAATCGTCAAAATGAATTTCAAAATCAAAATTTGGACCCGCTCTGAGATGGCCCACCCATTTGCATTCTCTTGTTTTAATTTATAAGAAAAAAAATTTATCTTTTTCTTTATTTTTTTGTTGTTTGTTTTATTTTATTTTATTTATTATTATTATTTTTTTTATTATGTTATTCTTCCTAAGGTAGGGACCCACAAGGTGGTCACCCAAACCTCCAGCCCCTCTATTTCTCCATTTCCTTTCTCTCCTCCTCTCCTTTCCCTTTCTTCTTCCTTTCTTCCTTTTCTTCTTCCTCTTCTTTCCCTTTTCCTTCTTCCCTTCTTTTTTTCTTTCTTTTTCCCCAACCTCCAACCCATTCACGTAAAGGGGGGATTTCCTTTTTCATTAAGTCATTAAGACCTAGGTTAGGAAAAAATTTAAAACCTAAGTTTAAAAGTCAAAAAAAGAAGAAAGAGAAAGGAGGCTACGGCTGCTCCCCATCTCACGCCTCTCTCTCTCTCTCTCTCTCTCTCCCTTGGTTTCCATTACACAGCTTCTCACCACCTCTCCTTGCAGCAGCAACACAGCATCTTCACCAGCTTGCAGCTCTTCTTCAGCCACCACAGCAACTGGTATCACCACTTCAACCTTCAGCCACCATCTTGTAGCCACAACCACCAGCAACTCCAGCCTTGGCTGCAGCCACAACAGCCTCTCTACAATAGCCATCTTCAGCCAATTTTCAGCAACTCAAGACACCAACCATCTTCAATTGCAGCAGCCTCCTTCAATCACTACCAGCCTTGGTGACAATCACCACAGCAAATCCGTCAGCCATTCTCTCGTTGCAGTTTCTCTATAGCAGCAACCTTGCCCCAACCGGTGCAAACTCCTCCATTCAAGCGAATCTCAAGGTAAAACCCATTATTCTTGTGATTTCTTTCATGACTCCAGTATGAATCCAGTTCAAAACTGGATTCATCTAGTTGCAAAAGCTATTTTATGAGTTTGTAATATTGATTTACCATTGATCAAGGCTGAATAAAGGAGATCCATCCGATGCATGGATCGGATCCTCCCTTCCCACAAGCCATAAAAAAAAAAAAAAGATTTGTATACCAGTTTTTCTTTATTTTAAATATTATATTCATGTTAAATATGGGTTTCAAGCATTTTATTAATTTAGTCTTATTGTTTTATTAATAGTCTGTTTGATATCATTAAGATTCATGTTAAGGCTTGTAGACATTAGTTGTAGCATAAGTTACAGCCGTTATTTTATATAGATTTTCGTTTTAATAAATCCAAAAAAAAATATTTGTAGTTAGGTTTATTTGTCCATGATCTCATATTAAAAATTTAGATCCGTTTGAGTTCTGGAACTTTATCAAATGAATCGAATCTCAAACTGAGATTTCTGTTCTCCAGAAACTCCAATTTCTGCTTTAGCAGAAAAGAATCCCCAAGATCACCCCTGTGGGAGATCCGGATTGTCCTCCAAAAATCACAGTGGATTCATAATGGAATCTACTAGTGATCTGGAAATTTTGAGATTTTTCCAAGCAGTTTTTACCTCTGTAAAAAATCGGATTTCTCAGACCCCTGGGAAAATATCGATTTTCTTTCGTCAGGGTATAGACAGACCTTAATGCACCAAGTCCATCCAATCTATAACCCTTATGCAAAACCTTTCAACACAAAAGTTGTTCATAACATAATTTCCTGTCATTTCCCAAAATTTGGGAATTTTTAGATCTGTTCCAGTATTTTTCCCGAATTTTCTATTTCTGTCTAACAGATTCCAATGTCCAGAAATCTCAGAGATTTAGGTCTCTGATAACAGTATGACCTTTTCCAAACCGTAACCCGAATCCCAATAGTGTCAAAATATCAAATCTTTCTTTGTGTGTCAGGGACATTTTACCACAAATTCAGCCATTTTCCCATCTGTCTACCATTTTTACCACATTTTATACCAAAACCTGGCTGTTTCCTTCATTTACTCGAGTCGCCGGATTCCGATCCGACTTGTCGGAGTGGTACAGCTCCGACCATAGGTCAAAAACAGAAAGTGTAAAAGGAAAAAATCCTTGCCTTACTGTCCTCTGTCACCCCATAAAATTTGGGAAATTTTTATGGAAGTTTGATATCCTAAATCCCCTTTAGAATCAATATTTTAGGCAAAAATCATAAAATTTAGGGTTTTTACTTAAATTTCTATGTCTAAAAATACAAAAAAATTAGATTTTCGAGCTCCATTCTGTTTTTAGGGTTATTTTGGGTGTCCATGCCAAATTTGGTTTAATTCCAAGTTCATTTGCTCCATGTGTTAGTTTATCTTTAAATTCAGAAGCGAAAATCAAGCGAAAATCAGGTTAAATTCAATATTTTATGATATTTTCGCCATTTTAGGGTTTTTATCATGTACATAAGCATGTAGAATCGTATTAGGGTTAATTTCAATCTCCTTTGCATTTCATATTTTTCAATTTTGCGAAATTTATTTCAGAAAACCCTGGTTTCAAGGCCATAGTCTTGTTATCGGGGGTATTTTGGTCATTTTGACCATAATTTCGAAATTTCAATTTCTAATTTCATAAATTTTCATGCATATCATCATGTTTTATCATATTATGTTTGATTTATTTCATTTGATTTTCAAAATTCCAAAATTTATAAAAATTCTTTCAGAAAACCCTGATTTCAAGGTCATCAGGGGTATTTTGGTCATTTTGACCCCAATTTCGAATTTTCAAGTTTATTTTTGAAATTTATTCATTATTTATCATGTTTATATCAAAGGGGGTATGATTATGGGTTTATATCTGAATAATATCCGATAATTTCCCATATTTTCGGATAAATTCAGAAAAAAACTACATTTTTGTGCTAACCTTGTTTTCTAGTTTTGCAGGAACATTCAAGAAGAAGACTTAGATTTTATTTATTTATTTTTATTTCAATTCAATGTAATCTCAAATGTAACAATTTGGAATAAGAGTTACATTTTTGCTTAGAATAGGGCTGCATTGCATATAGTTTAATTTATGCAAATTTTAATATGTGATGTATGATTCATGCACATTATTTCAAATTCACTATGGTTTACACGAATGGCACGTGCACAAGCTCTTATGGAGTTTATAAACTCGGTGGGATTCGTATTTATGGCCATAGTCAGAATACGAAGAAAACCAAGATTTATGATCTTCATATTAGC
This sequence comes from Nuphar pumila, assembly GCF_984573655.1. Taxonomy (NCBI): domain Eukaryota; kingdom Viridiplantae; phylum Streptophyta; class Magnoliopsida; order Nymphaeales; family Nymphaeaceae; genus Nuphar; species Nuphar pumila. Next base: position 47,721,588 of record NC_143265.1, on the reverse strand, counting down.
CACATTCAGCCTACACACTTAGGCTAACTTCAAAAATGCACTGCATTTTTCAAAACTTTAAAAGGATTTCTCAATTTCTTAATTGAAATTCCCTTTTCAAATTCATTCATTCATTCATATCATTCAAATTGCATTATTTTCAAACTCATTTTCCAATTTCAATTTCAGAAAATTCAGTTTTCTCAAGAATTTCCAAGTCTTTCTCATGATCTGATTTTCTCAAAATCCTGAGTTTTCAAAAGAGATTTCAAAGCATTTCCCAAGTTTAAACCAAGATTTTCCTATGTTTTCAAATTCTCAAATTTCAAAATCCCAAGTTTTCAGAAATCGATTTTCTCATATTTTCCAGTTTTCCTGAGAATTCATTTTCCATTTCAAAAGTCATTTTCCAATAAATTTCTTAGATTTTCTCAAGATTCTCAAATCCATTTTCTCATAAAAGCAATTCCAAGTTTCCAATCTCAAAACCAATTTTCTCAGTTTTTCAAGTTTTCCTGAGAAATCACTTTTCAATGCAAATTTCTGATTTCCAATGAAATTCAATGATTTTCCCAAAAACTCCAATTTCAAGCACTTTTCCAATCATTTTCCAAATGCATTTCAATTTTTCAAAGCAAACATCATAGTTTCTCAAACTTGCATTTTTTAAAAATTTCATAGCACAAGCCTGATTCTTTGTGCATTCTAGGAAAAATAGAGCATAATTTAGATATTTGAGTCAAGTTAAAGCACATAATTGGTCCTTGGTTCAATTACCCCTGGTAAAGGCGCCAGGAACGGTTGAACCTCGTACCGACAGGCGGATCCCATTCCACGGAATTTTCCCGCAAATTTTCAAAACGGAGGCGAGTTAATTTTCAAAACTATTTTCAAAACTTTGGTCGAGTTTGACTCACAAAATTCGTTTCTCTCTCGCAAGGGAAGGGAAAAAATTTTGCGATGATAACAGGTTTGGCGACCATGATGGGACCTGTCCTCGCCTGATCAATTATGTGCTTTAACTTAGCCCAATTGTCAAAATTATGTTCTATGAAATGTCAGCTTTAATTTCTGATATCATGTGAACCTAGGAGCCTAGACTTGAACCCAGCTGACATGGATTGCATATAGACTAGGCATGGTTTGGTAGGACCATATTGAGGAGAATTATGCATGCTCACTTAGACTTAGGTCTGAAATACAACACTCCTCAATCTAGGAATTGTATGAAAACAATGTTTGCTTCTTCAAAAATTTTAAAAATTCTATCTTTTTAGGACTTAGAGCCCTCTGTTTGTCTGCATGTGCTCATATTTTCAAAAATCACCCCACCTATGTCTACCCGGTCTTCACGTTGCTGGGCTCTCTTCCAGAACCATAGTTCGGGACAGAGCCTCACAACTGGGCCACTTATTTGGGCTAACGCCCCCCTGCCACGTACCAAGGGCCATAGTCCAACGTATATCGGCAGGTGCTCAAGGATGTTGGGAAAACACAAGCCTAGAACCGGAGATGAATTTTTATGCCACGTACATCGAGCCTCGGTTCGAGTATATCGGCATAGCATGGTTGGACACAGATGATCTGAGCCTAGAGTCAGGATTAGGATCCTAAAGCTCTTTCAAAATTGATGCATTTAGAGTCAGCTTCTTAGGGAATGTTGTATGTGCATAATTGTTTGTGCATGATGTAATTGAATGCATTCTTCTTTTATTTCTCAATTCTCTTTTATTTTCCTTTTACAAATTTCATCGATTTTTCTTCAACAATTTTATCAAAAACCCTGGACAACTTTCAAAACCTCATATTTTTCCTCAAAAGTCCAGGCGATTTTCCTTTTTCTACCTTTCCTCTGGACTTCGAATTTCTAACCTTATTTTGATCCTGCCTGCAATTTTTCAAATGTTCAAATCTTGTCAAACTTCTCTTCTTCATATATGTCTTCCAAATTCTATTCAGAATTTTTGTCTCTTTCCAAGTCCTTAGACATCTCCTTCATCATCTCTATTTTTCCCAAAAATCCTTCAGTCTAAACTATTCCTTTATTCTGCAGAAAGCATTGGCATTTCACTACAGTTCAAACAAGGTCGGGAAAGAGAACAACACCAAGCAGTATCGAAGAGATGAGTTCTTCGAGGCCAGTCAAGAAGCAGGACAAGACAAGTGAAGATGAGATTGATCCAGTCATGTACAGAATGTTTCAAAAAATGATGACAAAGATGCTATTAGAGTTACCCAAGTCAAGCACCAGAAAGGAACCAGCCAAGCGGAATGATCAACCTCTCCAGTTCAGTACCCAGCATAAAGGGAAAGAGAAAGAAAAACCAAAACACAAAGACTGGAGCGCTGATCGAAAGTTCACCCCTCTGGATCAGAAGCTCGAGACTATTTTAGAAAATTTGCTTGCAAAAGGCATGGTCCATTTACCAAAAGTCGTTGATCCTCCATCAATCATGGGCAGATTCAAAGAGCAATTTTGCAAGTTTCATCGTGCAATAGGACACGATACAGAAAATTGTTTTGTCCTCAAGAATATCGTTCAGGATCATGTTGATAAGAATATTTTAGGGGAAAGCAAAATAGCAGACCAGCCAGCTGTCCTAGCCAAACCCCTTCAATCCCAGCAGAAAGCAAGCAGTCAAAAGAAGCCAAAACATGACGGTTGGGGTTACGATCGCGAATTTAACCCTCTAGATCAGCCCCTCGAAGAGGTCCTTGAATACATGCTGAGCAAAGGAATGGTTAAACTTCCAAGAATTGCTAATCCTCCGGTCGCCCTAGGGAAATGGAAAGATCGCTTCTGCAAATTCCACCGAGCTACAGGGCATGATACTGAGCGATGCTTCGTCTTCAAAAATATTGTTCAAGACTGCGTTGACAAGAATCTCCCTATTAAAGAGGAAGACCAGTCGGCCGTTCTGACCGAGCCTTTCCTTGATCATTCATGAAGACAGCAAATGCCAATGCTTTCTCATTTCCATCATTTCTGCTTTTTGCTTCTCTGAATAAATGTAGTCTCCAGTTGCTTTCTTTAAATTTGTCATCCTTCCTCCAAGATATCAATAAAATCACCAGTTTTCCTTATATTTAGAGGTCATTTTCTTCATAATGTTATTTTCTCAACTCTCATGCAATATGCCCTTTGTGATGAATGCTTTTCCCTGAAAAAAATTCTTCCTTCTCAGATAACCTCCCAAGTTCGTAGGGAAGCTCATTACCAATTATGCATTACTTTGTTATATTCCTTTAAAAATGTCTTTTTCTTCATGGTTGACGACCTCGCCTAGGTAACAAGGTATATCTCAGTTGTTTATTTCCTCTCATGGAATAACAATGCAATTGTCGCAATCCCAGCAATAATCTCATCCCTGGTAAAGGGATATCCTTCAAATTGTCAACCCGATTTTAGATCTTCATCCATTGTTTTCCTTCTATTCTCCAGGTCATTGCCTTCAAGAATTTTCCCTCACTCTAATCATCCTATTTGTCTTACAGAGAGTTTCAGCATCGTGGAATGGTTCAAACCAGATCCAAGAAGAAAACAACATCACTTCAGTACCCTAACAGTAGCAGCGAGCAAGAGATGGATTCTCCACGATCTGCTAGGAACCAAAGTCAACAAGCCAATAATGATATTGATCCCCAGATGTATGCCATGTTTCAAAAGATGATGAATAAGATGATGGCAGAGCAAACAGGGGCCAGTTCCGACGAGATTCGTACCAAGAAAAAGATCAAGGGCCGAACATTGAAGAAACAACTGAAGATATCCAAGAAGTGTATCCAACATGAGGATACATCTGATGAAGCAGAATCAGGAGGTGGCACCGATGAAGAGTGTGAGGCTCAGCAAGCTTTTCAAAAGATGACACAGGGGTCAGACAATAAGCTAAAAGATCAGTCTGCTAATAACTCTTATCAGTCACAACTCAGAGATATGGTCAAAATGGTTAAGGATCTGCAAGCCCGCGACAAGGGCAAAAGGATTTTTACAAGCGAAGATTTCTATGATGATTTAGATGGTGATGACAGCCTAGAAGATCTCCCCCGTAAATTTGTCAAATTTGATGGGACTGGCGATCCCAAGGCTCACCTGGCTATGTTCTTTGCGGAGTGCAATCGATTCAAGAGAGACAATCGTGCTTTGTTTAGATGTTTTCCTCACAGTCTGGAGGGCACCGCCGCCAAGTGGTACTCAGAGCATATCAATCCCATCGAATTGAAGGAATTCGATAAAGTGGTCAATCTGTTCATTGAACGATTCCTTTTAAACACCAAAGCGCCGCCAACGCTAAACCATCTCTATAATACAAAGCAAAGAGATAATGAGAAAGCCAGAAACTTCATCCGCAGATGGAGGGGCACTTGCAATAAAATGAGAAATCCCATCTTAGAGGAGCACGCACTCCAGATTATTCTAAACAATTTCTCACAACCTTTGAGAGGTCTTATCTCCACCTCACCTTCCAAATCTTTCATTGAGCTTACTGAACGGGCCGAGTGGCTCGAGATGGGAATAGAGAATGGGGTCTATGATGGCATCACCCTTGTCAAGAATAATCAAGATTCAAAGAAGAAGGAAAATTTCATCTTCTCTGCCAATGTCGGCCACAGTGGCCACAAAAATAGCAAGAGCAATCATGCAGATCAGAAAGAAAAGTCTTCAAAGAAGAGTGAAAAATTGAGTCAGCAGAAAGAAAAGATAAAACGGGATGGCTGGGGTGACGATCGTCAGTTTACTCCTCTTGAGCAATCTCTCGATGAAATCCTTGAATATATGTTGACCAAAGAAATGGTAAAGCTCCCAAGAGCCACAGATCCTCCCACGATCATGGGAAGGTTCATGGACCAATTCTGCAAATTCCATCGGGCAGTAGGACACGATACTGACCACTGTTTTGTCTTCAAGAACATTATTCAAGATTGCATTGATAAGAATATCCTCGTTGAAGATAAAAATAAGGACTGGCCATCTTTCCTCGATTACTCAAAAAGCCGACGATGCTAGCATTTTCCCATTTCTCATTTTGCCTTCAAAGGATGATGTAATCCTGCCTATCTTTCCTTGATTTGTCATTTTCCTTCAATGCATCAATAAAATGATCAATTTCTCCTTCTCTGCACCATGTCCTTCTGTGAGAAGTGATATTTTTCAGAGTCTCTCCTGAATCAATCAAAAGTTAGAAAGTATTCTTCAAATATCAATTACTTATCCTTTCATCCAACTTCTCACTCCCCAGTTATACTGGGGCATTATTTTGAAAATTGTCTTCAAAACATCCTGTATGCAGGCAGGGTCAAATAAATCTCCCATTTTGCATGCATTTGCATGCATTTGCATTCATTTACATACATTTGCATTCATTTGCATTTGCATGCATTCATTCACATTCATTTGCATCCATATGCATCATATTCAATTCCCCTTCAGGTTAAGGGATAAACCTGAACTTCCCCTTCAGGTTAAGGGATAAACCTGAACTACCTATTCAGGATAAGGGATAAATCCTGAGACCCCGACAGTTGTCTAAGTCATCGTGAGGATGAAGATTGAAAATCTCTCATCAGAATCAGTTGGGTAAATTTTCAAAATCCAGTGCTCGTGCTGGTAAGATTTTCAAAAACCAGTGTTCGTGCTGGTAAAATTTTCAAAAATCCAGTGTTCGTGTTGGTAAAATTTTCAAAAAAACCAATGTTCGTGCTGGTAAATTTTCAAAATCCAGTGTCCGTGCTGATAAGATTTTCAAAAACCAGTGTTCGTGCTGGTAAATTTTCTAAATCTAGTGTTCGTATTGGTAATCTCTCAAAATCCAGTGCTCGTACTGGTAATCTTCCAAAACCCAGTATTCGTACTGGTAATCTTTCAAAACATAATGCTTGTACTGGTACGTTTTCAAAATCCAGTGCTCGTACTGGTACCCTTTAAAAATCTAACACTCGTGTTGGTGTCTTGCCCATTGGTCGCGTTATTCGATCTCTTAGGTGCAGTCTTCACGCTGACCTTTCATCAGAATTCAAGTTCAATATCAATTATGTCAATTTCGACCTTCGGGTCATCCAATTTCTAATTTCCAAATTTCTAATTTTGACCTCTGGGTCACCTAATTCTCTATTTCAATCTTCGGGACATCCAATTTGATCAATCAGGCCTCTGGGCCGCCCACTCTATCAGATTCTCAATTCAAGCCTTCGGGTTACAATCTTATCAGCATCAGTCATTCTCCTGCCTTCGATTTACAACTTTGTCAATATTTATCACTTACCAAGCCTTCGGGTTACAATTTCATTAATGTCCATCATTTTCAAGCCTTCGGGCCACAACTCTATCAATGTCAACTATTTTACCAAAAATAGCAAAATCCTGCTTTCGAGCTGGTCGGTCAACAAATCCTGCTTTCGAGCTGGTAAATCAAAACCAAACCTAACCTTTGAGTTGATCTCTTACTAAGTCTTTTCAGGATTCAATTTAGTCATGGATGTGTTGCGTTGCATCTCAAATGCTCACTTTCACAAGGGATTTCAAGAAAATTTTGCCAACTTGTCGTCGAATATTTGTCGATTTCAAAAATCTTTATTGCACAAAAACATTACCTCAGAATACTTTCAGTACTACTTCCGAAAGGACAAAGCTTTCGCGAAAAAAGATTTAAAATTCAAAATCTTTCCATTGGTCAACCAAAAGGATGAAGAATAAATCCACGATATGGCCAGTAAAGAAAATTCAATGTTGTTGCAAAGCCATGAGTGATTGATATTGATCGCAGTCAATGGCACATTTTTAAAGGTCATTCTTGGAAAATAAAGCAATCGAAATATCCTGGGTGATACAGAAAAATCCACTCAATCTTTATATCTCCTCAATCACCTAAGTTGCAATTAAATATCTGCAAAAGGGATCTCTCAACTGTCGTCAAGATGAAGGCGAATTAGGCGAGTAGACCCCCGGGGCCAAAGAAGATTTGGATCATCTCCAAGATGACGGAGTTTGTGACGGATCCTTCCAGGGAAAGTTCAGAGCACCGTCAAGATGAAGGCGACTGCGATGAGCCTCCCGACAAACCCTAAAGGATATTTAATTTCTGCTATCATCAAAAGATTTTCAACCAATAAGCGAATAACTGTCGATATAATCCCTGAGAGAAAAGAAGGATCGGAACATCTCCAAGATAAAGGAGTTTGTGACGTACCCTTCCAAAAAAGAGAGAGAGAAAAGTCAGGACATCTCCAAAATGAAGGATGATGTAATAAAATCTCCAAAAGCCTAAGAGAGCTCTAATTCTGCCAAAAAAAGAAAAAAAGTGGGCAGAAAGATCATCATGAGAAAAGAATCCCAGGATATCAGACTGCCAAATTTGCCAAAGAATCTTCTTTAATTTTGTGAAATTCTATTATCAATATTCTTTCACCAATTGCTCTCACAATATCAAGAATACTCTCTTTTCTGCTCATATCAAGGAAATTGATAGCTTCCTTGAAAGAAAGCCAATTGCAAGCAATTTGAATTCGAATCTTGATTCTACGGAGTTAAGCCCAGTCGGAGGTAATACTTCAGGTAGAAAAGAGGAAAGATTTTCATACAAATATACATCAATTTCAAGCCTTTTGAATCAACAAATAATTTTTAATATTTTGGCAATATTTTCTTACTATCTTGACATGAAGTGAAGAACTCGATGTCCATCTTGACACATCCTGATATCACCTTTTACCTCCTTGAGAGAGTAACCTTTTTCCATCTTTCGCGTTGTCGAAAGAATTCATCTTTTGCGTTGTCAAAAGAATCGCCTTACTACTTTGGATCGCCTTGTCATCTTTCGCGTTGTTGAAAGAATCGCCTTGTTCCTTTGGATCGCCTTTCCCATCTTTCGCGTTGTCGAAAGAATTCATCTTTTGCGTTGACAAAAGAATCGCCTTACTCCTTTGGATCGCCTTGTCATCTTTCGCGTTGTTGAAAGAATCGCCTTGTTCCTTTGGATCGCCTTTCCCATCTTTCGCGTTGTCGAAAGAATTCATCTTTTGCGTTAACAAAAGAATCGCCTTACTCCTTTGGATCGCCTTTTCATCTTTCGCGTTGTTGAAAGAGTCGCCTTGCTCCTCTGGATCGCCTTGTCATCTTTCGCGTTGTCGAAAGAATTCATCTTTTGCGTTGTTGAAAGAATTCATCTTTTGCGTTGTCAAAAGAATCGCCTTACTCCTTTGGATCGCCTTGTCATCTTTCGCGCTATTGAAAGAATCGCCTTGTTCCTTTGGATCGCCTTTCTTATCTTTCGCATTATCGAAAGAATTCATCTTTCGTGTTGTCGAAAGAGTCACCTTATTCCTCTTCAAGAAAATTGTCTTATTCACCATCCAACTTACCATTTCATTTTCCGCCCAATCAGGATAAGGGTACAAACCTGAGCCTCCTTTGATGAGGTATTTTATTTTCTGCCCAATCAGGATAAGGGTACAAACCTGAGCCTCCTTTGTTGAGGTATTTTATTTTCCGCCCAATCAGGATAAGGGTACAAACCTGAGCCTCCTTTGATGAGGTATTTTATTTTCTGCCCAATCAGGATAAGGGTACAAACCTGAGCCTCCTTTGATGAGGTATTTCATTTTTCGCCCAATCAGGATATGGGTACAAACCTGAGCCTCCTTTGATGAGGTATTTCATTTTCCGCCCGATCAGGATAAGGGTACAAACCTGAGCCTCCTTTGATGAGGTATTTCATTTTCCGCCCAATCAGGATAAGGGTACAAACCTGAGCCTCCTTTGAGGAGGTACTTCATTTCCCAATCAGGATAAGGGTATAAACCTGAGCCTCCTTTGATGAGGTATTTCATTTTCTTCCCAATCAGGATAAGGATACAAACCTGAGCCTCATTTTGATGAGGTATTTCATTTCCCGGTCAGGTTAAGGGTTAAACCTGAGCTTCGCTTTTACACGAGGTATTTCATGTCCCATCCAGGTTAAGGGCAAAAACCTGAATCTCACTTCCTTTTGAAGTAAAATTTTTCTTCTTTATTCTCCATTTCATATCTACCATTTTCATCAGGACTAATATTTTCATATCCAGTCAGATCCTTCTAACTGGGGCATTTTTATAGTCAAAATTTGGTGTGTTTTTCTTTGCCACTAAGCACGTCTTCAAGCCGGCTTAGTAGCAAAGAGGGGCATCTGTAAACACCCCAAATTTTCCTCATCCATTCTCACATAACCCCCCTAGTACAGTGCCAACCCTGTCAGGTCAGTGTAGGAGTCAAACCCCGAGTCAGTTTTAGAAAATCACCATTTTACCCATTTTTTATTAGGAAAATTACCATTTTACCCCTAGGTCATCCCAGACCCCAGTCAGTCGGAGTCAACCAAGCTCATTGGTCAGTTCAGGACAGTTAAAATATCAGTCATCTCAAGCTCATCTGAGCTCACAATGAACAGACCATTTTCATTTCTGACCATTCCTGCCAAAATGAGATCATTTCTTCAGAAATGAGCTCATTTCTTCAGAAATGAGCTCATTTCTTCAGAAATGAGCTCATTTCTCAATCAAATCCAAGCCAATTGTCTCTGAGTCCGTCATTCATAGTCAGTCATACTCCCCAGAGTATAACTTGAGCTCACCAGAAGTTCAAGCACTCCAGTTTCAGTTCAAAACCATTTCCAAGTGTCTAGGAGCCCATTTTAGTCCATTTTAGCTCTTTCAACTGAAATTGAGTTGAGTTCAGTCAATTAAGTTAGTGTTCAAGCTTTGATTTTAGTTCATCTCAGTATTACTGACCTTTGTTTTAGCTCAAACCCAGTTCAGGTTCGTAATTCACTTCATTCCAATGACCATTCCATACCATTTCTCTAAAAATGGCAGCTTTTCTTGAAAATTCAGTTGGAAAGGTCAGTTGAGTCAGTGTCTGTTGAGTTCATTTGAGTTCTGAAACTCTAAAACCCAACTCAATCCAGTTCATTTCAGTTGAATCCAGCTCAAACCCTAATTTTCAGTGTTACTCTAGCTTGGCAGAGCTCAAAAATCATTTCTTCAATTATTTTGCAAATTTTATCAGTTTTTATACTTTTTAAACTGGTACAGCTGCCAATCGGGGTCTAACATTTAAAATTCTCCATTCAGGGTCTGCATTTCGCATGTCATTTCTCATCATTTCATACCATTTCTTAGCATTTCATAACATTTCATCACATTTCATTTCATTTTCGAAGTCCAGAACTCCAGTTTTATAAATTTCAATCCTGATTGAGTTTTAAAACTTTTCAGAAATCAATTTCAAACCTCGGGTTTCCAAAATTGACATTTTTTTACCCCGGGAGTCTAAATTTGGAAATATTTTCTCAAAAAAAATAATCTGGATTTCTTTCAAAATCAAATTTTTAAATTTTACACTGGATTTGCTTCACAATGAGCTATTGAACTTCAAAATCCGAGCTCGTTTCAAAAACTGCCAAAAATAGCTCGTTTCATTTTGAAAATGTTTTCTCGAGAAAAACAATCTAGATTTCTTTCAAAATTAAATTTTCAAATTCTACACTGGATTGGCTTCGCAACGAGGTATTGAACTTCAAAATCTGAGCTCATTTCAAAAACTGCCAAAAATAGCTCGTTTCGTCTGAAATCTTTCTAAAAAGACTATTTTACCCCTCTAATCGTCAAAATGAATTTCAAAATCAAAATTTGGACCCGCTCTGAGATGGCCCACCCATTTGCATTCTCTTGTTTTAATTTATAAGAAAAAAAATTTATCTTTTTCTTTATTTTTTTGTTGTTTGTTTTATTTTATTTTATTTATTATTATTATTTTTTTTATTATGTTATTCTTCCTAAGGTAGGGACCCACAAGGTGGTCACCCAAACCTCCAGCCCCTCTATTTCTCCATTTCCTTTCTCTCCTCCTCTCCTTTCCCTTTCTTCTTCCTTTCTTCCTTTTCTTCTTCCTCTTCTTTCCCTTTTCCTTCTTCCCTTCTTTTTTTCTTTCTTTTTCCCCAACCTCCAACCCATTCACGTAAAGGGGGGATTTCCTTTTTCATTAAGTCATTAAGACCTAGGTTAGGAAAAAATTTAAAACCTAAGTTTAAAAGTCAAAAAAAGAAGAAAGAGAAAGGAGGCTACGGCTGCTCCCCATCTCACGCCTCTCTCTCTCTCTCTCTCTCTCTCCCTTGGTTTCCATTACACAGCTTCTCACCACCTCTCCTTGCAGCAGCAACACAGCATCTTCACCAGCTTGCAGCTCTTCTTCAGCCACCACAGCAACTGGTATCACCACTTCAACCTTCAGCCACCATCTTGTAGCCACAACCACCAGCAACTCCAGCCTTGGCTGCAGCCACAACAGCCTCTCTACAATAGCCATCTTCAGCCAATTTTCAGCAACTCAAGACACCAACCATCTTCAATTGCAGCAGCCTCCTTCAATCACTACCAGCCTTGGTGACAATCACCACAGCAAATCCGTCAGCCATTCTCTCGTTGCAGTTTCTCTATAGCAGCAACCTTGCCCCAACCGGTGCAAACTCCTCCATTCAAGCGAATCTCAAGGTAAAACCCATTATTCTTGTGATTTCTTTCATGACTCCAGTATGAATCCAGTTCAAAACTGGATTCATCTAGTTGCAAAAGCTATTTTATGAGTTTGTAATATTGATTTACCATTGATCAAGGCTGAATAAAGGAGATCCATCCGATGCATGGATCGGATCCTCCCTTCCCACAAGCCATAAAAAAAAAAAAAAGATTTGTATACCAGTTTTTCTTTATTTTAAATATTATATTCATGTTAAATATGGGTTTCAAGCATTTTATTAATTTAGTCTTATTGTTTTATTAATAGTCTGTTTGATATCATTAAGATTCATGTTAAGGCTTGTAGACATTAGTTGTAGCATAAGTTACAGCCGTTATTTTATATAGATTTTCGTTTTAATAAATCCAAAAAAAAATATTTGTAGTTAGGTTTATTTGTCCATGATCTCATATTAAAAATTTAGATCCGTTTGAGTTCTGGAATTTTATCAAATGAATCGAATCTCAAACTGAGATTTCTGTTCTCCAGAAACTCCAATTTCTGCTTTAGCAGAAAAAAATCCCCAAGATCACCCCTGTGGGAGATCCGGATTGTCCTCCAAAAATCACAGTGGATTCATAATGGAATCTACTAGTGATCTGGAAATTTTGAGATTTTTCCAAGCAGTTTTTACCTCTGTAAAAAATCGGATTTCTCAGACCCCTGGGAAAATATCGATTTTCTTTCGTCAGGGTATAGACAGACCTTAATGCACCAAGTCCATCCAATCTATAACCCTTATGCAAAACCTTTCAACACAAAAGTTGTTCATAACATAATTTCCTGTCATTTCCCAAAATTTGGGAATTTTTAGATCTGTTCCAGTATTTTTCCCGGATTTTCTATTTCTGTCTAACAGATTCCAATGTCCAGAAATCTCAGAGATTTAGGTCTCTGATAACAGTATGACCTTTTCCAAACCGTAACTCGAATCCCAATAGTGTCAAAATATCAAATCTTTCTTTGTGTGTCAGGGACATTTTACCACAAATTCAGCCATTTTCCCATCTGTTTACCATTTTTACCACATTTTCTACCAAAACTTAGCTGTTTCCTTCATTTACTCGAGTCGCCGGATTCCGATCCGACTTGTCGGAGTGGTACAGCTCCGACCATAGGTCAAAAACAGAAAGTGTAAAAGGAAAAAATCCTTGCCTTACTGTCCTCTGTCACCCCATAAAATTTGGGAAATTTTTATGGAAGTTTGATATCCTAAATCCCCTTTAGAATCAATATTTTAGGCAAAAATCATAAAATTTAGGGTTTTTACTTAAATTTCTATGTCTAAAAATACAAAAAAATTAGATTTTCGAGCTCCATTCTGTTTTTAGGGTTATTTTGGGTGTCCATGCCAAATTTGGTTTAATTCCAAGTTCATTTGCTCCATGTGTTAGTTTATCTTTAAATTCAGAAGCGAAAATCAAGCGAAAATCAGGTTAAATTCAATATTTTATGATATTTTCGCCATTTTAGGGTTTTTATCATGTACATAAGCATGTAGAATCGTATTAGGGTTAATTTCAATCTCCTTTGCATTTCATATTTTTCAATTTTGCGAAATTTATTTCAGAAAACCCTGGTTTCAAGGCCATAGTCTTGTTATCGGGGGTATTTTGGTCATTTTGACCATAATTTCGAAATTTCAATTTCTAATTTCATAAATTTTCATGCATATCATCATGTTTTATCATATTATGTTTGATTTATTTCATTTGATTTTCAAAATTCCAAAATTTATAAAAATTCTTTCAGAAAACCCTGATTTCAAGGTCATCAGGGGTATTTTGGTCATTTTGACCCCAATTTCGAATTTTCAAGTTTATTTTTGAAATTTATTCATTATTTATCATGTTTATATCAAAGGGGGTATGATTATGGGTTTATATCTGAATAATATCCGATAATTTCCCATATTTTCGGATAAATTCAGAAAAAAACTACATTTTTGTGCTAACCTTGTTTTCTAGTTTTGCAGGAACATTCAAGAAGAAGACTTAGATTTTATTTATTTATTTTTATTTCAATTCAATGTAATCTCAAATGTAACAATTTGGAATAAGAGTTACATTTTTGCTTAGAATAGGGCTGCATTGCATATAGTTTAATTTATGCAAATTTTAATATGTGATGTATGATTCATGCACATTATTTCAAATTCACTATGGTTTACACGAATGGCACGTGCACAAGCTCTTATGGAGTTTATAAACTCGGTGGGATTCGTATTTATGGCCATAGTCAGAATACGAAGAAAACCAAGATTTATGATCTTCATATTAGCCACATTCAGCCTACACACTTAAGCTAACTTCAAAAATGCACTGCATTTTTCAAAACTTTAAAAGGATTTCTCAATTTCTTAATTGAAATTCCCTTTTCAAATTCATTCATTCATTCATATCATTCAAATTGCATTATTTTCAAACTCATTTTCCAATTTCAATTTCAGAAAATTCAGTTTTCTCAAGAATTTCCAAGTCTTTCTCATGATCTGATTTTCTCAAAATCCTGAGTTTTCAAAAGAGATTTCAAAGCATTTCCCAAGTTTAAACCAAGATTTTCCTATGTTTTCAAATTCTCAAATTTCAAAATCCCAAGTTTTCAGAAATCGATTTTCTCATATTTTCCAGTTTTCCTGAGAATTCATTTTCCATTTCAAAAGTCATTTTCCAATAAATTTCTTAGATTTTCTCAAGATTCTCAAATCCATTTTCTCATAAAAGCAATTCCAAGTTTCCAATCTCAAAACCATTTTTCTCAGTTTTTCAAGTTTTCCTGAGAAATCACTTTTCAATGCAAATTTCTGATTTCCAATGAAATTCAATGATTTTCCCAAAAACTCCAATTTCAAGCACTTTTCCAATCATTTTCCAAATGCATTTCAATTTTTCAAAGCAAACATCATAGTTTCTCAAACTTGCATTTTTTAAAAATTTCATAGCACAAGCCTGATTCTTTGTGCATTCTAGGAAAAATAGAGCATAATTTAGATATTTGAGTCAAGTTAAAGCACATAATTGGTCCTTGGTTCAATTACCCCTGGTAAAGGCGCCAGGAACGGTTGAACCTCGTACCGACAGGCGGATCCCATTCCACGGAATTTTCCCACAAATTTTCAAAACGGAGGCGAGTTAATTTTCAAAACTATTTTCAAAACTTTGGTCGAGTTTGACTCACAAAATTCGTTTCTCTCTCGCAAGGGAAGGGAAAAAATTTTGCGATGATAACAGGTTTGGCGACCATGATGGGACCTGTCCTCGCCTGATCAATTATGTGCTTTAACTTAGCCCAATTGTCAAAATTATGTTCTATGAAATGTCAGCTTTAATTTCTGATATCATGTGAACCTAGGAGCCTAGACTTGAACCCAGCTGACATGGATTGCATATAGACTAGGCATGGTTTGGTAGGACCATATTGAGGAGAATTATGCATGCTCACTTAGACTTAGGTCTGAAATACAACACTCCTCAATCTAGGAATTGTATGAAAACAATGTTTGCTTCTTCAAAAATTTTAAAAATTCTATCTTTTTAGGACTTAGAGCCCTCTGTTTGTCTGCATGTGCTCATATTTTCAAAAATCACCCCACCTATGTCTACCCGGTCTTCACGTTGCTGGGCTCTCTTCCAGAACCATAGTTCGGGACAGAGCCTCACAACTGGGCCACTTATTTGGGCTAACGCCCCCCTGCCACGTACCAAGGGCCATAGTCCAACGTATATCGGCAGGTACTCAAGGATGTTGGGAAAACACAAGCCTAGAACCGGAGATGAATTTTTATGCCACGTACATCGAGCCTCGGTTCGAGTATATCGGCATAGCATGGTTGGACACAGATGATCTGAGCCTAGAGTCAGGATTAGGATCCTAAAGCTCTTTCAAAATTGATGCATTTAGAGTCAGCTTCTTAGGGAATGTTGTATGTGCATAATTGTTTGTGCATGATGTAATTGAATGCATTCTTCTTTTATTTCTCAATTCTCTTTTATTTTCCTTTTACAAATTTCATCGATTTTTCTTCAACAATTTTATCAAAAACCCTGGACAACTTTCAAAACCTCATATTTTTCCTCAAAAGTCCAGGCGATTTTCCTTTTTCTACCTTTCCTCTGGACTTCGAATTTCTAACCTTATTTTGATCCTGCCTGCAATTTTTCAAATGTTCAAATCTTGTCAAACTTCTCTTCTTCATATATGTCTTCCAAATTCTATTCAGAATTTTTGTCTCTTTCCAAGTCCTTAGACATCTCCTTCATCATCTCTATTTTTCCCAAAAATCCTTCAGTCTAAACTATTCCTTTATTCTGCAGAAAGCATTGGCATTTCACTACAGTTCAAACAAGGTCGGGAAAGAGAACAACACCAAGCAGTATCGAAGAGATGAGTTCTTCGAGGCCAGTCAAGAAGCAGGACAAGACAAGTGAAGATGAGATTGATCCAGTCATGTACAGAATGTTTCAAAAAATGATGACAAAGATGCTATTAGAGCTACCCAAGTCAAGCACCAGAAAGGAACCAGCCAAGCGGAATGATCAACCTCTCCAGTTCAGTACCCAGCATAAAGGGAAAGAGAAAGAAAAACCAAAACACAAAGACTGGAGCGCTAATCGAAAGTTCACCCCTCTGGATCAGAAGCTCGAGACTATTTTAGAAAATTTGCTTGCAAAAGGCATGGTCCATTTACCAAAAGTCGTTGATCCTCCATCAATCATGGGCAGATTCAAAGAGCAATTTTGCAAGTTTCACCGTGCAATAGGACACGATACAGAAAATTGTTTTGTCCTCAAGAATATCGTTCAGGATCATGTTGATAAGAATATTTTAGGGGAAAGCAAAATAGCAGACCAGCCGGCTGTCCTAGCCAAACCCCTTCAATCCCAGCAGAAAGCAAGCAGTCAAAAGAAGCCAAAACATGACGGTTGGGGTTACGATCGCGAATTTAACCCTCTAGATCAGCCCCTCGAAGAGGTCCTTGAATACATGCTGAGCAAAGGAATGGTTAAACTTCCAAGAATTGCTAATCCTCCGGTCGCCCTAGGGAAATGGAAAGATCGCTTCTGCAAATTCCACCGAGCTACAGGGCATGATACTGAGCGATGCTTCGTCTTCAAAAATATTGTTCAAGACTGCGTTGACAAGAATCTCCCTATTAAAGAGGAAGACCAGTCGGCCGTTCTGACCGAGCCTTTCCTTGATCATTCATGAAGACAGCAAATGCCAATGCTTTCTCATTTCCATCATTTCTGCTTTTTGCTTCTCTGAATAAATGTAGTCTCCAGTTGCTTTCTTTAAATTTGTCATCCTTCCTCCAAGATATCAATAAAATCACCAGTTTTCCTTATATTTAGAGGTCATTTTCTTCATAATGTTATTTTCTCAACTCTCATGCAATATGCCCTTTGTGATGAATGCTTTTCCCTGAAAAAAATTCTTCCTTCTCAGATAACCTCCCAAGTTCGTAGGGAAGCTCATTACCAATTATGCATTACTTTGTTATATTCCTTTAAAAATGTCTTTTTCTTCATGGTTGACGACCTCGCCTAGGTAACAAGGTATATCTCAGTTGTTTATTTCCTCTCATGGAATAACAATGCAATTGTCGCAATCCCAGCAATAATCTCATCCCTGGTAAAGGGATATCCTTCAAATTGTCAACCCGATTTTAGATCTTCATCCATTGTTTTCCTTCTATTCTCCAAGTCATTGCCTTCAAGAATTTTCCCTCACTCTAATCATCCTATTTGTCTTACAGAGAGTTTCAGCATCGTGGAATGGTTCAAACCAGATCCAAGAAGAAAACAACATCACTTCAGTACCCTAACAGTAGCAGCGAGCAAGAGATGGATTCTCCACGATCTGCTAGGAACCAAAGTCAACAAGCCAATAATGATATTGATCCCCAGATGTATGCCATGTTTCAAAAGATGATGAATAAGATGATGGCAGAGCAAACAGGGGCCAGTTCCGACGAGATTCGTACCAAGAAAAAGATCAAGGGCCGAACATTGAAGAAACAACTGAAGATATCCAAGAAGTGTATCCAACATGAGGATACATCTGATGAAGCAGAATCAGGAGGTGGCACCGATGAAGAGTGTGAGGCTCAGCAAGCTTTTCAAAAGATGACACAGGGGTCAGACAATAAGCTAAAAGATCAGTCTGCTAATAACTCTTATCAGTCACAACTCAGAGATATGGTCAAAATGGTTAAGGATCTGCAAGCCCGCGACAAGGGCAAAAGGATTTTTACAAGCGAAGATTTCTATGATGATTTAGATGGTGATGACAGCCTAGAAGATCTCCCCCGTAAATTTGTCAAATTTGATGGGACTGGCGATCCCAAGGCTCACCTGGCTATGTTCTTTGCGGAGTGCAATCGATTCAAGAGAGACAATCGTGCTTTGTTTAGATGTTTTCCTCACAGTCTGGAGGGCACCGCCGCCAAGTGGTACTCAGAGCATATCAATCCCATCGAATTGAAGGAATTCGATAAAGTGGTCAATCTGTTCATTGAACGATTCCTTTTAAACACCAAAGCGCCGCCAACGCTAAACCATCTCTATAATACAAAGCAAAGAGATAATGAGAAAGCCAGAAACTTCATCCGCAGATGGAGGGGCACTTGCAATAAAATGAGAAATCCCATCTTAGAGGAGCACGCACTCCAGATTATTCTAAACAATTTCTCACAACCTTTGAGAGGTCTTATCTCCACCTCACCTTCCAAATCTTTCATTGAGCTTACTGAACGGGCCGAGTGGCTCGAGATGGGAATAGAGAATGGGGTCTATGATGGCATCACCCTTGTCAAGAATAATCAAGATTCAAAGAAGAAGGAAAATTTCATCTTCTCTGCCAATGTCGGCCACAGTGGCCACAAAAATAGCAAGAGCAATCATGCAGATCAGAAAGAAAAGTCTTCAAAGAAGAGTGAAAAATTGAGTCAGCAGAAAGAAAAGATAAAACGGGATGGCTGGGGTGACGATCGTCAGTTTACTCCTCTTGAGCAATCTCTCGATGAAATCCTTGAATATATGTTGACCAAAGAAATGGTAAAGCTCCCAAGAGCCACAGATCCTCCCACGATCATGGGAAGGTTCATGGACCAATTCTGCAAATTCCATCGGGCAGTAGGACACGATACTGACCACTGTTTTGTCTTCAAGAACATTATTCAAGATTGCATTGATAAGAATATCCTCGTTGAAGATAAAAATAAGGACTGGCCATCTTTCCTCGATTACTCAAAAAGCCGACGATGCTAGCATTTTCCCATTTCTCATTTTGCCTTCAAAGGATGATGTAATCCTGCCTATCTTTCCTTGATTTGTCATTTTCCTTCAATGCATCAATAAAATGATCAATTTCTCCTTCTCTGCACCATGTCCTTCTGTGAGAAGTGATATTTTTCAGAGTCTCTCCTGAATCAATCAAAAGTTAGAAAGTATTCTTCAAATATCAATTACTTATCCTTTCATCCAACTTCTCACTCCCCAGTTATACTGGGGCATTATTTTGAAAATTGTCTTCAAAACATCCTGTATGCAGGCAGGGTCAAATAAATCTCCCATTTTGCATGCATTTGCATGCATTTGCATTCATTTACATACATTTGCATTCATTTGCATTTGCATGCATTCATTCACATTCATTTGCATCCATATGCATCATATTCAATTCCCCTTCAGGTTAAGGGATAAACCTGAACTTCCCCTTCAGGTTAAGGGATAAACCTGAACTACCTATTCAGGATAAGGGATAAATCCTGAGACCCCGACAGTTGTCTAAGTCATCGTGAGGATGAAGATTGAAAATCTCTCATTAGAATCAGTTGGGTAAATTTTCAAAATCCAGTGCTCGTGATGGTAAGATTTTCAAAAACCAGTGTTCGTGCTGGTAAAATTTTCAAAAATCCAGTGTTCGTGTTGGTAAAATTTTCAAAAAAACCAATGTTCGTGCTGGTAAATTTTCAAAATCCAGTGTCCGTGCTGATAAGATTTTCAAAAACCAGTGTTCGTGCTGGTAAAATTTTCTAAATCTAGTGTTCGTATTGGTAATCTCTCAAAATCCAGTGCTCGTACTGGTAATCTTCCAAAACCCAGTATTCGTACTGGTAATCTTTCAAAACATAATGCTTGTACTGGTACGTTTTCAAAATCCAGTGCTCGTACTGGTACCCTTTAAAAATCTAACACTCGTGTTGGTGTCTTGCCCATTGGTCGCGTTATTCGATCTCTTAGGTGCAGTCTTCACGCTGACCTTTCATCAGAATTCAAGTTCAATATCAATTATGTCAATTTCGACCTTCGGGTCATCCAATTTCTAATTTCCAAATTTCTAATTTCGACCTCTGGGTCACCTAATTCTCTATTTCAATCTTCGGGACATCCAATTTGATCAATCAGGCCTCTGGGCCGCCCACTCTATCAGATTCTCAATTCAAGCCTTCGGGTTACAATCTTATCAGCATCAGTCATTCTCCTGCCTTCGATTTACAACTTTGTCAATATTTATCACTTACCAAGCCTTCGGGTTACAATTTCATTAATGTCCATCATTTTCAAGCCTTCGGGCCACAACTCTATCAATGTCAACTATTTTACCAAAAATAGCAAAATCCTGCTTTCGAGCTGGTCGGTCAACAAATCCTGCTTTCGAGCTGGTAAATCAAAACCAAACCTAACCTTTGAGTTGATCTCTTACTAAGTCTTTTCAGGATTCAATTTAGTCATGGATGTGTTGCGTTGCATCTCAAATGCTCACTTTCACAAGGGATTTCAAGAAAATTTTGCCAACTTGTCGTCGAATATTTGTCGATTTCAAAAATCTTTATTGCACAAAAACATTACCTCAGAATACCTTCAGTACTACTTCCGAAAGGACAAAGCTTTCGCGAAAAAAGATTTAAAATTCAAAATCTTTCCATTGGTCAACCAAAAGGATGAAGAATAAATCCACGATATGGCCAGTAAAGAAAATTCAATGTTGTTGCAAAGCCATGAGTGATTGATATTGATCGCAGTCAATGGCACATTTTTAAAGGTCATTCTTGGAAAATAAAGCAATCGAAATATCCTGGGTGATACAGAAAAATCCACTCAATCTTTATATCTCCTCAATCACCTAAGCTGCAATTAAATATCTGCAAAAGGGATCTCTCAACTGTCGTCAAGATGAAGGCGAATTAGGCGAGTAGACCCCCGGGGCCAAAGAAGATTTGGATCATCTCCAAGATGACGGAGTTTGTGACGGATCCTTCCAGGGAAAGTTCAGAGCACCGTCAAGATGAAGGCGACTGCGATGAGCCTCCCGACAAACCCTAAAGGATATTTAATTTCTGCTATCATCAAAAGATTTTCAACCAATAAGCGAATAACTGTCGATATAATCCCTGAGAGAAAAGAAGGATCGGAACATCTCCAAGATAAAGGAGTTTGTGACGTACCCTTCCAAAAAAAGAGAGAGAGAAAAGTCAGGACATCTCCAAAATGAAGGATGATGTAATAAAATCTCCAAAAGCCTAAGAGAGCTCTAATTCTGCCAAAAAAAGAAAAAAAGTGGGCAGAAAGATCATCATGAGAAAAGAATCCCAGGATATCAGACTGCCAAATTTGCCAAAGAATCTTCTTTAATTTTGTGAAATTCTATTATCAATATTCTTTCACCAATTGCTCTCACAATATCAAGAATACTCTCTTTTCTGCTCATATCAAGGAAATTGATAGCTTCCTTGAAAGAAAGCCAATTGCAAGCAATTTGAATTCGAATCTTGATTCTACGGAGTTAAGCCCAATTGGAGGTAATACTTCAGGTAGAAAAGAGGAAAGATTTTCATACAAATATACATCAATTTCAAGCCTTTTGAATCAACAAATAATTTTTAATATTTTGGCAATATTTTCTTACTATCTTGACATGAAGTGAAGAACTCGATGTCCATCTTGACACATCCTGATATCACCTTTTACCTCCTTGAGAGAGTAACCTTTTTCCATCTTTCGCGTTGTCGAAAGAATTCATCTTTTGCGTTGTCAAAAGAATCGCCTTACTCCTTTGGATCGCCTTGTCATCTTTCGCGTTGTTGAAAGAATCGCCTTGTTCCTTTGGATCGCCTTTCCCATCTTTCGCGTTGTCGAAAGAATTCATCTTTTGCGTTGACAAAAGAATCGCCTTACTCCTTTGGATCGCCTTGTCATCTTTCGCGTTGTTGAAAGAATCGCCTTGTTCCTTTGGATCGCCTTTCCCATCTTTCGCGTTGTCGAAAGAATTCATCTTTTGCGTTGACAAAAGAATCGCCTTACTCCTTTGGATCGCCTTTTCATCTTTCGCGTTGTTGAAAGAGTCGCCTTGCTCCTCTGGATCGCCTTGTCATCTTTCGCGTTGTCGAAAGAATTCATCTTTTGCGTTGTTGAAAGAATTCATCTTTTGCGTTGTCAAAAGAATCGCCTTACTCCTTTGGATCGCCTTGTCATCTTTCGCGCTATTGAAAGAATCGCCTTGTTCCTTTGGATCGCCTTTCTTATCTTTCGCATTATCGAAAGAATTCATCTTTCGTGTTGTCGAAAGAGTCACCTTATTCCTCTTCAAGAAAATTGTCTTATTCACCATCCAACTTACCATTTCATTTTCCGCCCAATCAGGATAAGGGTACAAACCTGAGCCTCCTTTGATGAGGTATTTTATTTTCTGCCCAATCAGGATAAGGGTACAAACCTGAGCCTCCTTTGTTGAGGTATTTTATTTTCCGCCCAATCAGGATAAGGGTACAAACCTGAGCCTCCTTTAATGAGGTATTTTATTTTCTGCCCAATCAGGATAAGGGTACAAACCTGAGCCTCCTTTGATGAGGTATTTCATTTTTCGCCCAATCAGGATATGGGTACAAACCTGAGCCTCCTTTGATGAGGTATTTCATTTTCCGCCCGATCAGGATAAGGGTACAAACCTGAGCCTCCTTTGATGAGGTATTTCATTTTCCGCCCAATCAGGATAAGGGTACAAACCTGAGCCTCCTTTGAGGAGGTACTTCATTTCCCAATCAGGATAAGGGTATAAACCTGAGCCTCCTTTGATGAGGTATTTCATTTTCTTCCCAATCAGGATAAGGATACAAACCTGAGCCTCATTTTGATGAGGTATTTCATTTCCCGGTCAGGTTAAGGGTTAAACCTGAGCTTCGCTTTTACACGAGGTATTTCATGTCCCATCCAGGTTAAGGGCAAAAACCTGAATCTCACTTCCTTTTGAAGTAAAATTTTTCTTCTTTATTCTCCATTTCATATCTACCATTTTCATCAGGACTAATATTTTCATATCCAGTCAGATCCTTCTAACTGGGGCATTTTTATAGTCAAAATTTGGTGTGTTTTTCTTTGCCACTAAGCACGTCTTCAAGTCGGCTTAGTAGCAAAGAGGGGCATCTGTAAACACCCCAAATTTTCCTCATCCATTCTCACATAACCCCCCTAGTACAGTGCCAACCCTGTCAGGTCAGTGTAGGAGTCAAACCCCGAGTCAGTTTTAGAAAATCACCATTTTACCCATTTTTTATTAGGAAAATTACCATTTTACCCCTAGGTCATCCCAGACCCCAGTCAGTCGGAGTCAACCAAGCTCATTGGTCAGTTCAGGACAGTTAAAATATCAGTCATCTCAAGCTCATCTGAGCTCACAATGAACAGACCATTTTCATTTCTGACCATTCCTGCCAAAATGAGATCATTTCTTCAGAAATGAGCTCATTTCTTCAGAAATGAGCTCATTTCTCAATCAAATCCAAGCCAATTGTCTCTGAGTCCGTCATTCATAGTCAGTCATACTCCCCAGAGTATAACTTGAGCTCACCAGAAGTTCAAGCACTCCAGTTTCAGTTCAAAACCATTTCCAAGTGTCTAGGAGCCCATTTTAGTCCATTTTAGCTCTTTCAACTGAAATTGAGTTGAGTTCAGTCAATTAAGTTAGTGTTCAAGCTTTGATTTTAGTTCATCTCAGTATTACTGACCTTTGTTTTAGCTCAAACCCAGTTCAGGTTCGTAATTCACTTCATTCCAATGACCATTTCATACCATTTCTCTAAAAATGACAGCTTTTCTTGAAAATTCAGTTGGAAAGGTCAGTTGAGTCAGTGTCTGTTGAGTTCATTTGAGTTCTGAAACTCTAAAACCCAACTCAATCCAGTTCATTTCAGTTGAATCCAGCTCAAACCCTAATTTTCAGTGTTACTCTAGCTTGGCAGAGCTCAAAAATCATTTCTTCAATTATTTTGCAAATTTTATCAGTTTTTATACTTTTTAAACTGGTACAGCTGCCAATCGGGGTCTAACATTTAAAATTCTCCATTCAGGGTCTGCATTTCGCATGTCATTTCTCATCATTTCATACCATTTCTTAGCATTTCATAACATTTCATCACATTTCATTTCATTTTCGAAGTCCAAAACTCCAGTTTTATAAATTTCAATCCTGATTGAGTTTTAAAACTTTTCAGAAATCAATTTCAAACCTCGGGTTTCCAAAATTGACATTTTTTTACCCCGGGAGTCTAAATTTGGAAATATTTTCTCAAGAAAAATAATCTGGATTTCTTTCAAAATCAAATTTTTAAATTTTACACTGGATTTGCTTCACAATGAGCTATTGAACTTCAAAATCCGAGCTCGTTTCAAAAACTGCCAAAAATAGCTCGTTTCATTTTGAAAATGTTTTCTCGAGAAAAACAATCTAGATTTCTTTCAAAATTAAATTTTCAAATTCTACACTGGATTGGCTTCGCAACGAGGTATTGAACTTCAAAATCTGAGCTCATTTCAAAAACTGCCAAAAATAGCTCGTTTCGTCTGAAATCTTTCTAAAAAGACTATTTTACCCCTCTAATCGTCAAAATGAATTTCAAAATCAAAATTTGGACCCGCTCTGAGATGGCCCACCCATTTGCATTCTCTTGTTTTAATTTATAAGAAAAAAAATTTATCTTTTTCTTTATTTTTTTGTTGTTTGTTTTATTTTATTTTATTTATTATTATTATTTTTTTTATTATGTTATTCTTCCTAAGGTAGGGACCCACAAGGTGGTCACCCAAACCTCCAGCCCCTCTATTTCTCCATTTCCTTTCTCTCCTCCTCTCCTTTCCCTTTCTTCTTCCTTTCTTCCTTTTCTTCTTCCTCTTCTTTCCCTTTTCCTTCTTCCCTTCTTTTTTTCTTTCTTTTTCCCCAACCTCCAACCCATTCACGTAAAGGGGGGATTTCCTTTTTCATTAAGTCATTAAGACCTAGGTTAGGAAAAAATTTAAAACCTAAGTTTAAAAGTCAAAAAAAGAAGAAAGAGAAAGGAGGCTACGGCTGCTCCCCATCTCACGCCTCTCTCTCTCTCTCTCTCTCTCCCTTGGTTTCCATTACACAGCTTCTCACCACCTCTCCTTGCAGCAGCAACACAGCATCTTCACCAGCTTGCAGCTCTTCTTCAGCCACCACAGCAACTGGTATCACCACTTCAACCTTCAGCCACCATCTTGTAGCCACAACCACCAGCAACTCCAGCCTTGGCTGCAGCCACAACAGCCTCTCTACAATAGCCATCTTCAGCCAATTTTCAGCAACTCAAGACACCAACCATCTTCAATTGCAGCAGCCTCCTTCAATCACTACCAGCCTTGGTGACAATCACCACAGCAAATCCGTCAGCCATTCTCTCGTTGCAGTTTCTCTATAGCAGCAACCTTGCCCCAACCGGTGCAAACTCCTCCATTCAAGCGAATCTCAAGGTAAAACCCATTATTCTTGTGATTTCTTTCATGACTCCAGTATGAATCCAGTTCAAAACTGGATTCATCTAGTTGCAAAAGCTATTTTATGAGTTTGTAATATTGATTTACCATTGATCAAGGCTGAATAAAGGAGATCCATCCGATGCATGGATCGGATCCTCCCTTCCCACAAGCCATAAAAAAAAAAAAAAGATTTGTATACCAGTTTTTCTTTATTTTAAATATTATATTCATGTTAAATATGGGTTTCAAGCATTTTATTAATTTAGTCTTATTGTTTTATTAATAGTCTGTTTGATATCATTAAGATTCATGTTAAGGCTTGTAGACATTAGTTGTAGCATAAGTTACAGCCGTTATTTTATATAGATTTTCGTTTTAATAAATCCAAAAAAAAATATTTGTAGTTAGGTTTATTTGTCCATGATCTCATATTAAAAATTTAGATCCGTTTGAGTTCTGGAACTTTATCAAATGAATCGAATCTCAAACTGAGATTTCTGTTCTCCAGAAACTCCAATTTCTGCTTTAGCAGAAAAGAATCCCCAAAATCACCCCTGTGGGAGATCCGGATTGTCCTCCAAAAATCACAGTGGATTCATAATGGAATCTACTAGTGATCTGGAAATTTTGAGATTTTTCCAAGCAGTTTTTACCTCTGTAAAAAATCGGATTTCTCAGACCCCTGGGAAAATATCGATTTTCTTTCGTCAGGGTATAGACAGACCTTAATGCACCAAGTCCATCCAATCTATAACCCTTATGCAAAACCTTTCAACACAAAAGTTGTTCATAACATAATTTCCTGTCATTTCCCAAAATTTGGGAATTTTTAGATCTGTTCCAGTATTTTTCCCGGATTTTCTATTTCTGTCTAACAGATTCCAATGTCCAGAAATCTCAGAGATTTAGGTCTCTGATAACAGTATGACCTTTTCCAAACCGTAACCCGAATCCCAATAGTGTCAAAATATCAAATCTTTCTTTGTGTGTCAGGGACATTTTACCACAAATTCAGCCATTTTCCCATCTGTCTACCATTTTTACCACATTTTCTACCAAAACCTAGCTGTTTCCTTCATTTACTCGAGTCGCCGGATTCCGATCCGACTTGTCGGAGTGGTACAGCTCCGACCATAGGTCAAAAACAGAAAGTGTAAAAGGCAAAAATCCTTGCCTTACTGTCCTCTGTCACCCCATAAAATTTGGGAAATTTTTATGGAAGTTTGATATCCTAAATTCCCTTTAGAATCAATATTTTAGGCAAAAATCATAAAATTTAGGGTTTTTACTTAAATTTCTATGTCTAAAAATACAAAAAAAATAGATTTTCGAGCTCCATTCTGTTTTTAGGGTTATTTTGGGTGTCCATGCCAAATTTGGTTTAATTCCAAGTTCATTTGCTCCATGTGTTAGTTTATCTTTAAATTCAGAAGCGAAAATCAGGTTAAATTCAATATTTTATGATATTTTCGCCATTTTAGGGTTTTTATCATGTACATAAGCATGTAGAATTGTATTAGGGTTAATTTCAATCTCCTTTGCATTTCATATTTTTCAATTTTGCGAAATTTATTTCAGAAAACCCTGGTTTCAAGGCCATAGTCTTGTTATCGGGGGTATTTTGGTCATTTTGACCATAATTTCGAAATTTCAATTTCTAATTTCATAAATTTTCATGCATATCATCATGTTTTATCATATTATGTTTGATTTATTTCATTTGATTTTCAAAATTCCAAAATTTATAAAAATTCTTTCAGAAAACCCTGATTTCAAGGTCATCAGGGGTATTTTGGTCATTTTGACCCCAATTTCGAATTTTCAAGTTTATTTTTGAAATTTATTCATTATTTATCATATTTATATCAAAGGGGGTATGATTATGGGTTTATATCTGAATAATATCCGATAATTTCCCATATTTTCGGATAAATTCAGAAAAAAACTACATTTTTGTGCTAACCTTGTTTTCTAGTTTTGCAGGAACATTCAAGAAGAAGACTTAGATTTTATTTATTTTTTTTATTTCAATTCAATGTAATCTCAAATGTAACAATTTGGAATAAGAGTTACATTTTTGCTTAGAATAGGGCTGCATTGCATATAGTTTAATTTATGCAAATTTTAATATGTGATGTATGATTCATGCACATTATTTCAAATTCACTATGGTTTACACGAATGGCACGTGCACAAGCTCTTATGGAGTTTATAAACTCGGTGGGATTCGTATTTATGGCCATAGTCAGAATACGAAGAAAACCAAGATTTATGATCTTTATATTAGCCACATTCAGCCTACACACTTAGGCTAACTTCAAAAATGCACTGCATTTTTCAAAACTTTAAAAGGATTTCTCAATTTCTTAATTGAAATTCCCTTTTCAAATTCATTCATTCATTCATATCATTCAAATTGCATTATTTTCAAACTCATTTTCCAATTTCAATTTCAGAAAATTCAGTTTTCTCAAGAATTTCCAAGTCTTTCTCATGATCTGATTTTCTCAAAATCCTGAGTTTTCAAAAGAGATTTCAAAGCATTTCCCAAGTTTAAACCAAGATTTTCCTATGTTTTCAAATTCTCAAATTTCAAAATCCCAAGTTTTCAGAAATCGGTTTTCTCATATTTTCCAGTTTTCCTGAGAATTCATTTTCCATTTCAAAAGTCATTTTCCAATAAATTTCTTAGATTTTATCAAGATTCTCAAATCCATTTTCTCATAAAAGCAATTCCAAGTTTCCAATCTCAAAACCATTTTTCTCAGTTTTTCAAGTTTTCTTGAGAAATCACTTTTCAATGCAAATTTCTGATTTCCAATGAAATTCAATGATTTTCCCAAAAACTCCAATTTCAAGCACTTTTCCAATCATTTTCCAAATGCATTTCAATTTTTCAAAGCAAACATCATAGTTTCTCAAACTTGCATTTTTTAAAAATTTCATAGCACAAGCCTGATTCTTTGTGCATTCTAGGAAAAATAAAGCATAATTTAGATATTTGAGTCAAGTTAAAGCACATAATTGGTCCTTGGTTCAATTACCCCTGGTAAAGGCGCCAGGAACGGTTGAACCTCGTACCGACAGGCGGATCCCATTCCACGGAATTTTCCCGCAAATTTTCAAAACGGAGGCGAGTTAATTTTCAAAACTATTTTCAAAACTTTGGTCGAGTTTGACTCACAAAATTCGTTTCTCTCTCGCAAGGGAAGGGAAAAAATTTTGCAATGATAACACCGCCCGCGACCAATCCAAAACTTCTTTCACCACGCCTTGGGGCACTTTTTGCTATACAGTCATGCCTTTTGGGCTCAAGAATGCTGGAGCAACATATCAACGGGCAATGGCTGTTATCTTTCACGATCAAATGCGCAAAATCATGGATGCGTATGTTGATGATATTCTCGTGAAATCTAAAGAGGGAGAAGATCACCTCGAAGCCCTTGATCAAGTCTTTAAGAGACTCATTCTTTACAAGTTAAGGCTTAACCCGCAAAAGTGTGTCTTTGGAGTCGAATCAGGCAAATTGTTGGGTTTTCTGGTCAGCAAAAGGGGAATTGAAGTTGACCCAGCCAAAGCAAAGGCTATCATTGATATGCCACCCCCGAAGAATCTCAAAGAACTACGTAGCCTTCAAGGACGTATGCAGTCAATCCGGCGATTCATTTCCAATTTGGCGATGAGATGTGAGCCCTTCAACCACTTACTCAGAAAAGGAGTTAAGTTCGAATGGGGACCAGAATGCCAGCAATCGTTCGATAGAATCAAGAAGTATCTTCTCAATCCTCCCATCCTGAAGCCGCCAGAATTGGGAAAACCTCTTTTATTATACATCTCAGTTAATCAAGTCGCATGCAGCGGATTCTTGGCACACTAGAAAGAAGGCAGCCTGATAGAGCACGCCATTTATTACGTGAGCAAGACTTTCATAGATTATGAAAAGAGATACTCTCAAATAGAGAAGACCTGTCTAGCTCTGGTATGGATGTGTCAGAAGCTAAGACACTACCTGCTAGCATCAGAAGTCAAAATCCTGTCTAAACTCAATCCCCTCAAATACATTTTAGAGCAACCTTTCCTAAGCGGACGAGTCGCCAAATGGCAAGTCTTACTGATGCAGTATGACTTAGAATATGTCTCGCAGCAATCAATCAAAGGCCAAGCAATTGCAGATCAATTGGCGGACTTTCCCCTGGCCGAAGAAGTGAAAGCCGAAGATGACTTCCCTGATGAGCAAATTTGCAATATCCAGCAATTTCAAGTCTGGAATTTATTTTTCAATGGTTCCAAGAACATGGCCGGAATAGGCATCGGAATTTTATTAATCACTCCTGAGAAGGAGATGATTCCATTTTCTCTCAAGCTAGACTTTCAATGCACTCACAATATGGCTGAATATGAAGCCCTGATTCAAGGTCTAAAGATTCTGCTAGACTTTAATGTCAAGAGAGTACATGCCTACGGTGACTCATTACTCGTTGTTAATCAAGTTCGAGCTGAATGGCAAGTCAAAGATCAGAAGCTATTTCCCTATCAGAAAATTGTTTCAGCTCTCGTCAGCAAGTTCGAAGAATTTCAGTTATTTCACATCAAGAGAGATTTTAATCAAGTGGCCGATAGCCTAGCCAGTTTAGGCTCCATTATGGCATTCAGAAATGGAGAATCTTGTCGCTCTTTTGAAATTGGCAGACTTGACCAACCTGCTTTCATTCCAGTGGAACAGGTAAACCAGGCTGAGCAAAAGAAGAAGCCTTGGTATTACAACATCAAAACTTTCATAGAAACTGGTGAATTTCCTCCAGAACTCTCAAAGAAAGAGCAGCGAGCAGTCCAATGTATGTCTACTCGATACTTTATTTTGGCCAATGTCCTCTATCGTCGTGGATTCAGTTCAGAGTATTCCAGATGTTTAGATGAAGACGAAGCCAAAGAAGTCGTGCGAGAAGCACATGAAGGCATTTGTGGCGGCCACGTCGGCTACCAAACCCTTGTCAAGCAAATCATAAGAGCAGGGTACTACTGGAAGACTATGCAACAAGACTGTTATCATTATGTGAAGAAGTGTGTGCAATGTCAAATACATGCACCTTCTATTCATGCTCCGGCAACTTATTTACAGTCTGTTGTTTCTCCATGGCCGTTCTCCATGTGGGCCTTCGATGTCGTAGGTCCCATCACTCCTTCAGCTTCAAATGGCCACAAATATTTCCTTGCCACAATAGAATACTTCACCAAGTGGGTAGAAGCCATCAGTCTCCGCACAGTAGAAGGCCGACACGTGGTCTCTTTTATTCACAAGAACATCCTTTGCCGTTTCGGCATCCCACATGACATTGTGTCAGACAACGGCAGCCATTTCAAGAATGAAAAGATGAAGACATTCTGCTCAAAATTCAAGATCTATCACCATTTTTCCGCTCCATATTATCCTCAAGGGAATGGTCAGGCAGAGGCCACCAACAAGATTTTAATTCGTATCTTGGAGCGAACTGTGGAAACAGGCCGTGACTGGCATGAGAAGATCCACGATGCACTATGGGCCTACCGGACCACTATTCGAACTCCAACGAATGCTACTCCATCAGAACTGGTCTATGGAACAGAAGTAGCATTGCCGCTACATGTTCAGAAGCCCGCTTTGAAATTTGCTTCACTTCTGCAATTACCTCTTGATCAATACCAGCAGCAGCGACTAGTGCAGCTAGACTTACTCGACGAGAGAAGGCTAAAAGCAGCAGAGCATGCTCAATCCTATCGCCAGAGAGTAGCCAGGCAATATGCGAAGTCTATCATCGAAAGAAGATTCAAAGTCAATGATTTAGTACTTCGATCCACAGCTTATCTCAAGCATCGTCCTGGCGGCAAATGGTCGCCAAATTGGGAAGGTCCCTATGTTGTCAAAGAAGCATTACCCCACAACTCATATCGGCTCATCAATGCCGATGGAGTAGAATTGCCAGATCCTATTAATGCTCGACACTTGAAAAAGTTTTATACTTGAAACATTTATCCTTCTCTTGTAATCCTTCTTGTTTCCTTCAAATAATGATCCAACTTTCTTTCCCAGTTACACTAAGGCATTTTAAAATTTTGTTCTATATGCAGGCAGGATAAACAAATTCCTCATTTCATGCACTTGTGCATTCATATGCATCAACTCATATTCATTTGCATTCAATTGCATTAATAACAATCCGGTCGGTATTGGGATCTCAACAAACAGTCCCATCACAATTCCTAATGATCCAAAGATCATCGCCAATACTGAACCAAAACCCAACACTCGAACTGGTATTATTTCAAAATCCAGCATTCAAGCTGGCACATTTTCAATTTTTTGGAAAACCGAGTTCCGACTCGGGTTTTTATTCAAATCATTTTCCTTTGTTGATCCGGGTTCCGACTCGTGATCTCTCTACTTTACTCGAGCCTTGACTCGAACAAATCATTTTCCTTTGTTGATCCGGGTTCCGACTCGTGATCTCTCTACTTTATTCGAGCCTTGACTCGAACAAATCATTTTCCTTTGTTGATCTGGGTTCCGACTCGAGATCTCTTCGAGCCTTCCATTTTCCTCTGTTGATTCGGGTTCCGACTCGTGATCTCATTACCTTACTCGAACCCTGAATCGAGTTCTTCATTTTCTTTTGTTGATCCGGGTTCCGACTCGAGATCTCTTTATCTTATCCAAGCTCTAATTCGAGTCTTCCATTTTCCTCTGTTGATTCGGGTTCCGACTCGTGATCTCATTATCTTATTTGAGCTCTGATTCG
Source organism: Nuphar pumila (assembly GCF_984573655.1). Taxonomy (NCBI): domain Eukaryota; kingdom Viridiplantae; phylum Streptophyta; class Magnoliopsida; order Nymphaeales; family Nymphaeaceae; genus Nuphar; species Nuphar pumila. The sequence goes on along the minus strand of NC_143265.1, from coordinate 47,689,519 downwards.
AGTCCTTCATTTTCCTTTGTTGATCTGGGTTCTGACTCGTGATCTCATTATCTTATTTGAGCTCTGATTCGAGCCTTCCATTTTCCTCTGTTGATTCGGGTTCCGACTCGTGATCTCTATATTTTATTCGAGCTCTGACTCGAACTCATCATTCTCTTTTATTGATCCAAGTCATTTCAATCATCAGGGTCTGTCAATTGCTCAAATTTGATATTTTGCTCTCCAAATTCCAATTTAAATCTTCAAATCAGGCAATTCTCCAATTTCGACCTCTGGGTCACCCAATTTTCAATTCTCAATTTCAATTACCAATCTCAATTTCGACCTTCGGGTCAATCAATTTCCAATTCTCGACCTTCGGGTCAATCAATTTCCAATTCTCGACCTTCGGGTCTATCAATTTCCAATTCTCGACCTTCAATTTCCAATTTTCGACCTTCGGGTCAATCAATTTCCAATTCTCGACCTTCGGGTCTATCAATTTCCAATTCTCGACCTTCAATTTCCAATTTTCGACCTTCGGGTCAATCAATTTCCAAATTTCGACCTTCGGGTAAATCAATTTCCAATCTTTGACCTTCATTTCTCAATTTCGACCTTTAGGTCACTCAATTCTCAATTTCGACCTTCAGGTCACACAATTTCGACCTTTCGGTCAACCAATTCTCAATTTCGACCTTTGTGGTCAAATCAATTCTCAATTCCGACCATCAGGTCATCCAATTTCGACCTTCGGGTCATTCAATTTCCAGCAACCAATTTTCCAATTTTCCATTTCGACCTTTGGGTCAATCAATCTCAATATCCAATTTCAATCATTTTCTCTTGCGAGAGACCCTTTTAGGGAGAGTTCGAGGGAGCTCGTTCTTTTCGCATGCTATCCAATTCGTTCACTTAGCCCCTTTTCAGGGAGAGTTTGAAGGGACTCGCGTCTTTGTGAACCGTTTGCAAAACAATTTCCAATTTCACACGAGGAACCTTTTTTAAGGGAGAGGCTCGACGGAGACTCGCTTTTCTTGTGACCCCCCCAATTTCATACTAGGCCATTTTTCGTCATGAAGGACCCTCTTTGCAGGGAGAGTGTGATGGACTCATTTCTTTCATGACCCAATTTTCAGACCTCACTATTATCGGCCCCCTTTACATAAGAGAAGCCTAATATTAGGGAGCTTTGACGAAAGCTCAATTTCTCTTCGAAAGTTCATTTTGCAAACACCTCCTCTTCAGGGAAGAGAGGAGTATTTCTCAATTCCCATTCAGGTAAGGGCTAAGCCTGAGTCTCTCTTTTTGGGGAAAAAGAGAGGAGAATTTTCATCACGGATGTGTTGAGCCGGATTTCAAATACTCACTTTCACCAAGGACTTCAAGAAAATTTTGTCAAATTGTCAATCAAATTATTTGTTGATTTCAGAATATTTATTGCACTAATCTCTATCTCAATTTACCTTCAGCATCACTTCCAAAAGAGTGAAGCTTTTGCGAAAAGGGATTCAAACTTCAAATTCTTTCTATTGGCCAACCAAAAGGAGGAAGGATAAGTCCTCGATATGGCCAGAAAAGAAGATTCAATGTTATTAAAAAGCCGTAGATGATCGATATTGATCGCAGTCGATGGCACATCTTTAAAGGCTATTCTTGCAAAGATGAGGCAGTGGAAATATCCTGAGTGCTAGAAAAGAGAGAATTCACCCAAACCCTGTCTCCTCAAAATCACCTAAGCTGCAATTGAGTATCCGCAAAAGGGATCTCTCACCTGTCGTCAAGATGAAGGCGAATTAGACGAGTAGACCCCCGGGGCCAAAGAAGATTCGAAACATCTCCAAGATGACGGAGTTTGTGACGGATCCTTCCAGGGAAGGTCCAAAGCACTGTCAAGATGAAGGCAGATGCGATGAACCCCTCGACAATCCCTAAAAGATATTTAATTTCAGCTATCATCCAAAGATCTCCAAACCCATCTTCCAAGAAGGATCGAAACATCTCCAAGTTGAAGGAGTTTGTGACGTACCTTTCCCAAAAGAGAGCAAGAGAGGAAAAAGAAAGAGAGAAAAAGTCAGAACATCTCCAAAATGAAGGAGAATGTAGCAAAACACCAGAGGGGCAAAAGAGTGCAGAAAGATTATCAAGAGAGAAGCTCTCAGGATATCAAACTGCCAAATCTATCGAGAATCCTCTTTAAATTTGTGAAATTCTATTATCAATACTCTTTCATCAACTGCTTTCATAATATCGAATTCTCTTTTCTGCTCATATCAAGGAAATTGATAGCTTCCTTGAAGAAGGTCAATCGCAAGCAATTTGGATTTCCAATCTCGATTCCACGAAGTGAACCCTGTTTGGAGGTAATGCTTTGGGTAGAAAAGAAAGAATATCTTTGCAACCATGTGCGACATTTTCAAAAATTTTGAATCAACAGCAAAATTTCCAACATGTTGACAATATTTTCTAGCTATCTTGACGTGAAGTGAGAGCTTGATGTACATTTTTGATACATCCTGACACCAATTTTAAATCCCTCCTAAGGACTTGATTCCTTCCTTCTTTGAGAGCATGAACTCTCAGATTGCACACTTCCCTGTGTCCCCACTGTCCCAACATAGACAGTCCCATTTCGGTTCGAGGTCAAACCACCGATCATTTCCCGCAAAAGGCAATTTCAAAAGCTGATTTTAGTCTCAGCAATGAGACGCCCAAAACCAATCCCTTTTCAAGCTTTAGGGACCCCATTTTCCTTCCTTTTGCAAAACCCCTGTCGGATTTACTGTGCAAAATCCGAAGGTTCCATCATGGTCTCTTTCTTCGAGGATTCCATTTCATCTTCCGCCCGATCAGGATAAGGGTATAAACCTGAGCCTCAACCAATGAGGTATTTCATTTTTCGCCCGATCAGGATAAGGGTACAAACCTGAGCCTCCATCGATGAGGTATTCCATTTTCCGCCCGATCAGGATAAGGGTATAAACCTGAGCCTCCATCGAAGAGGTATTTCATTTTCCGCCCGATCAGGATAAGGGTACAAACCTGAGCCTCCATCGACGAGGTATTCCATTTTCCGCCCGATCAGGATAAGGGTATAAACCTGAGCCTCCATCGAAGAGGTATTTCATTTTCCGCCCGATCAGGATAAGGGTATAAACCTGAGCCTCAACCAATGAGGTATTTCATTTTCCGCCCGATCAGGATAAGGGTACAAACCTGAGCCTCCATCGACGAGGTATTCCATTTTCCGCCCGATCAGGATAAGGGTACAAACCTGAGCCTCAACCAATGAGGTATTTCATTTTCCGCCCGATCAGGATAAGGGTACAAACCTGAGCCTCCATCGACGAGGTATTCCATTTTCCGCCCGATCAGGATAAGGGTATAAACCTGAGCCTCCATCGAAGAGGTATTTCATTTTCCGCCCGATCAGGATAAGGGTACAAACCTGAGCCTCCATCGACGAGGTATTCCATTTTCCGCCCGATCAGGATAAGGGTATAAACCTGAGCCTCAACCAATGAGGTATTTCATTTTCCGCTCGATCAGGATAAGGGTACAAACCTGAGCCTCAACCAACGAGGTATTTCATTTTCCGCCCGATCAGGATAAGGGTACAAACCTGAGCCTCAACCAATGAGGTATTTTATTGTCCGCCCGATCAGGATAAGGGTATAAACCTGAGCCTCAATCAAAGAGGTATTTCATCTTCCGCCCAATCAGGTTAAAGGGTCAAACCTGAGCTTCGTTCCATACGAAGCATTTTCTGTCCCATCCAGGGTAAGAGCATAAAACCTGAACTTTGCTCTCACAAAGCAAATCTTTCCTCTCCATTCTTCGCTTCATATCTACCATCTTCCTCGGGCTAATTTCTTCATACCTAGTCAGATCCTTCTAAGTGGGGCATTTTTTTATATATAGCCCAAATTTGGTGTGTTTTTCTTTGCCACTAAGCTCGGCCACACGCCGGCTTAGTAGCAAAGAGGGGCATCTGTAAACACCCCAAATTTTCACTCACGTCCCCTACATCTCCACCAAACATCCCCATTCAACCTCTGAAATCGCTGGAGGGCAAAATGGTCATTTTTTGAGCCGGACCTTGCAAAAGTCCAAATTTCATCTGCAACTCTCAAAATTTCTCTAATTTTAACTCAGATGTTCAAAATTTTATTCCTGACAAGAGACAGACATCTCCAAGTCTTGATTCAAGATTGCATTTCATAAGACATGACATTGCATATCATTGCATGAGCATTTCAAATCACTGCACTGCACAGCATGTCATTTCGAGGTCCAGAACTCTCGATTTCAAAATTTTCAATCCAGATTAGAATTTCAACTCTTTTCAAAATTGATTTCAAAACCCTGGGTCTTCAAAATCATCAATTTTTCCCATTTTACCCCCAGGACTCAGAATTTCAAAATATTTCCTCAGGAAAACAATCTGGATAGTTTTCAATATGGATTTCAGCCAATTCATCTCAGATTTTGCCATTTTGTCAACAATTTCAAATATCTCCTTTTTACAAAATCGCCCCACAAGGGCCAACTCTTTCCAAAAATTTTTATTTTACCAATTATTCCAGATTTTATGAAAATTCCAAAAAAGAGGTTTTGTTATTTTATCCTTATTTCAGTAAATAAGCAATGTGGGACCCACACTGAGGTGGTGTCACACAAGCTTTTCTTTTGAAAATTTGAATTTTAAAAAACCCAAAAATATAGGAGCCTTGTCCCCTGGATTGGTGCCACTTGTCATTTCTCTCTCCTCCCATTTACATGCCAAGTGTCAGTGTGGGGCTACCTTAAGAAGCCGCCACATGTCATCCCATTTTATCTGCCATGTGTCACCCTATCCATCCTGCGCCATGTGTCATTCCAAGACTACCAGGAGATGCCAAGTGTCATAGGTTGTCCTGTCTAGAAAAAGTGGAGCTTGTCTCCTCTGAGGTGGCGCCACTTAAAGTGTGTCTCCTGCAGGGGACACGTGTCAACCTCTCCCTCCTTCTAGAAAAGTAGCCTGACACATGTCTCTCCCTACTTTTGTCAGAAAAGTAGGAGACACATGTCACTCCTAGGCTCATCCAGAAAAAGTAAGCTTGTCTCCTCTGAGGTGGCACCATCTGGAGAGTGTCTCCTGCAGAGGACACGTGGCAAGCTCTCATTTCCTTAGAAAAAGCAAGTGCCATGTGTCATTTCCTGCTTTCTTCAGAAAAACTAGAATTCAAAAGTTCAAAACTCCTCATAGGTGGCGCAAATCCTGAACTTCTACCTTTTCCAGGTTGTCTGAGATGGTGCCACATGGCCTGGCCCACCTTCTCTTCCCTCTGCCACGTGTCATTCTGTGCTTCTTTCAGAAAAAGTAGAGGACACATGTCTTCTCCCTACTTCTTTCAGAAAAGTAGGAGACACATGTCACTCCTGGCTTTCTTCAGAAAAAGCAAGCCATTCAAAATTCAAACAAGGCACTAGGTGGCGAAAATCCTGAGCTCTGATTTTTCCAGATACCCTAAGAAGCCGCCACATGTCCTTTCCCTCCTCTTCCTCCCTCTTGCCACATGGCATTGTAGGAGCCACCCTGAGGTGGCACCACATGTCCATCCTCCATTCCTCCAGGGCCAACCTCCATTTGAAATTCGAATTCTCCTCTGAGGTGGCGCCATCTGAAGAACCACACCAGCAGGCTGACACTTGGAACCATCCTGGACTGCCACATGTCCAGATCTCCTTTCACCAGAAAAAGCAAAATTCAAATTCCTCTGAGGTGGCACCTTCTGAGCCCACTGCTCTGTCCTTCGGACATGTGTCAAACACCTTTTGAGGTGGCACCATTCCAGGACTCCACTTGGCTCCATTTTTATTTTTTATTTTATTTTTAATAAAGGTAGCCCACCATGAGGTGGCGCCACCTGAGGACTCCCTACAAAAAGTGAATTTGAAATTCAAACTCCAAGAGAGCACCCTTTGAGGTGGCGCCTTCTCGGAGTTCCCTGCAGAGAGAATCAAGCAAACTTTTGAAAAATTCCAAATTCCCCCTGCTGAGGTGTCTCACCCACAAAATTTCCATTTTTTTTATTTTTCTAAAAAATTAAAACACCTTTTGAGGTGGCGCCACTTGAGGGCTCCCTGCAAAAGACAAATTCAAATTTCAAACCCCTCAGATGGCACCCCCTGAGATGGCGCCACATGGAGGGCTCAGATCCAGCCTGTTTGAATTTCAAAATTTTTCAGAAAAGTTATAAAAATAAGGGTTCATGCCCAGCCTAAGATCATCATTTTTTTTTAGCTCTGGTGAACTTGGAAAATCCGACCTAGCCTTTTTAGAATCAGATTTTGAACTGTGGAAATCGTGCCCCCTTTGGCGCATTGAAGAAGGTGGAGTAGAGCTCGTGCTGTGGCCAATTCGATTCCAACAGAGGTCGATTTTGGTGGACCATCCGAAGCTCGGAGCGAAGGACGAAGGAAGCTCGTGATAGCTGCCCCTTTCAAGAGCTCCTACGCTGCGTAACGAAGCAAGGTGCACTTCTTTTCCCCTTGATGTGATTCTATAATCCGAATCGGGAGTCGTTTGAAGAAAGAGCTCATCCGAGGGATGGATTGAGCTATTCTCATAAAACGACAAATATAAAAAAATGTTTTGTTATGCTTCCTTGATGATTTTTAACATTCATATAGTTAGCTAGGTTTAATTTGCATTTTATTTCATTCATTTAGTACATTTCATGAATTAATTAGGATTAATTTAGCATTTATTTCAATTCTTCTTATTTTCAGTAGGTCTCTGTTTTTGTCAGTCAGTTTACATGTCATTTCATGCATTTTTTTTATTAAAAATCCCAAAAAAATCACGGAATGCGCCCTTAGGTGTCCCTGAAATTTTTCCAAAAACTCGGAGGCATTTGAATTTGTTTACTGCGGTAAACATTCAAAATGACAAGTCGGGTTTGTTTACCCGAGATGCGTTTTAAAAATCATTTGCCAACTTGTAAAATCGAGATATCCCTCATGGGAGATCCTATTTTTTATCCGAAAAATGTTATGAACTCGGGCAAATATCTAGTTTTTAATATGATTTTTTTCAGATTTTTCTATTTTTTTTTATATCTGACAAAAATCCGAGAGTTCGGGACACGTGTCAGAGCCTAATTTGGGCCTCTGAGATCTTGGATCGACTTAGGGCTATGGTTTCGCTTTGTGTGTTGCTCCAAATCTGAAACTGTAAAAAGTGAAAGTGGTGTCCGAGATGTCCTCTGTTTGAATCTGAAAGCCTGTAATTTTTAAAACAGTGTTGACCTCTGCTTCGGATTTTTCTTGTCAGCCCCCTGTTTTGCTACATTTGTCTGTTCTGTTAGTTTAGGCAGGAATAGTTATATTTTTATCGGTGTTTATGTTGATCAAATGCCGAAGTCATAAACATGAAAGTTGTTCATGTAAGCGTCGTGCATAGCTCTGATTAATGTCATAAATTTCCATGGCCGTTTTGTATTTCTTTAGCATTTTTCATCAGATTAGTGTGATTTTTACCTCTGTCAGAACTAAATCTCTGTTATTGAACTCACCATGGCTCAAATCCCGAGGCTATAAAAACCAAAAATGTTCCATTTTGGGTCTTTTAGCAGTCTGCAAAATATCAGAAGTTTCCATGGTATAAATATTGCATTATCATATTAAGCATTGCATTTGGTTCGGATCCATAGGCAAAATCCACCATTTTAGGACTTTCTTTGAATTGTAGCATTTAAATCATATCATTTCGTGATTTTTAGCATTCTAGGCTGTTTATCAGAGTAAGTAGATGCTTCATACCAAATTTGGTGTAATTTGGAATCCATTTGGGGTTCGGATTAGCCATAATACCAAAACAGGGTCCCGTAGGACCCAGATCCAAGCGAAAAACAAGCGAAATTCGTTATTTTGGATAAATTACAAAATGTCAAATTCTGATTTTACAGTCTTAATGTGTTAAGCAGCATGTCATCATGTCTCTTACTGCATTTCATCATCATTTGATTCAATTTGAATTTCAAAATCTCAATTTTACCAAGTTTTCCTTCAAAAAACCCTGATTTTAAAGGTGTAACTTTAATTTTAGGGGTATTTTGGTCATTTTGACCCCAATTTCGAATTTCAAACTGTTTTCCATTGAATTCCCTGCATTTGCATCATTTCAAATATCAAGGAAGCATGAGATTAGGGTTTATATCCAATTAAATCCAATAATTTCATAATATTATTGGAAAATCTTTGAAAAACCCACATATTTGAGCTAACCTTATTTCAAGTTTGGCAGAGACATTCAAAAGAAGGAGCTGAAGTCTGCAATTTCCATTTATTTCCTTTATTTAGTGATGTAATAATGTAAATTTTGGAATAAGAGAGTTAATTTCCTGCTTAGACTAGGATGCATATCATATAGTTTGAATTTATGCAAATATCCTGCTTATGTGATGCATACATCTTATTTCAAAAGCACTATGGATGTTCACGAATGGCACGTACACCAACTCTTAGGGAGTTGATGGACTCGGTGGGATCCATATTTACGGCCCTAGTCGGAATATGGACGAGACCCAAATCCATCATCTTTCTACTAGTCACATTGAGCCTACACTCTTAGGCTATCTTAAAATGCACATCATATTTCCAAAGTTTTCAAAATCATGTGCATCAAATCAACTAAGTTCTGAACATATTCATGGCCACAGTCAGGATATGTGAAGGATTTATCTTGACTCAATGCATATTTTTCCAACAAATCTCTTAGAAAATCTTTTCAAAGTGCATTCATTCACTTATGTCATTTGCATCATAAAATCATTGATTTTCTTAAGATTTTCTCAAGAAAACTTCATTCTCAAGAAATCGATTTCTCAAGAAATTCTAAGGATTTTTCAAAATCGGTTTTCCAAAGACAAGTTTTTCCACAGTTTTCCCACGAAAATGATATTTTCTTAAGATATTCAAAAGAGTTTTCCAATCTTTCTTCAAGATCCAAAATCGATTTCCAAGTATTTCAAAAGGTAAAATTCCCAGGATTTCGATTCCCCAAGTTTTGAATTTCCTTCTCCAATGAGTTTTCCTATAAATTTTCCATCATTTTCCTAAGAAAACTCTCAAAGTCCAAGTTTTCCTAAGAAGTGTTTCCCTTTTCAAAAGGTTCATCTTTTCTCAGGAATCACTTCCATTTTCCCAAGATTTTCAACTATTTCTGATTTTTCCACATCTTTATAAGCTTTCTCATGTTTTCAAAAACCCCTTTTTTATCTGAGTTTCCTGAGAAATTGACCTTTTTCCTGAGAGATTCTTTCCAACTCCAAATGTTTTTCTAAGCATACATCATGTTTTCCAACTGGCATTTTCCAAAATCTCATAGCACATGCCTGAATTCTCTGTGCATTTAGGATAGAACATAACTTTGATAATTTCGCTAAGTCAAGCATAGTTTTGGTCCTTGGTTCGATTACCCCTGTTAAAGGTGGCAGGAACGGTCGAACCTCGTACCGACAGGTCGAGCCCCATCCCATGGATTTTCCCGCAATTTTCAAAAACGGAGGCGAGTATTTCAAAACAATTTTCAAAATCCGGTCAAAGTTTGAAGCGCGAAAGCGTTTCCCCTCTCTCTCTTCCGCAAGGAAGGGAAGACGGGGGAAAAATTTCGCGACGATAACAGATCCGGCAAGGGAGAGGCGGGAGAGGCGGTGGAGAGTGCCGAGGGGCACCGCCGGGAGGAGCGGTCAAGGCAGGCGGCGTAGCCAGGGTTCACGGGGGAGAACTTGCAGGAGGCATCGGGCTGGACGACCACGCGGAGGATGGAGGTGGTGCCCAAGCAGTCTCCACCGAGAGGTGCTTGAGAATGGAGGATGAAGGTGTCATCGGGCTGGACGACGAGACAAGGACGAAGGGATCGCTGCAGAGCGGCTGCAGAAGTTGCGTGTGGTGCCGTCGGCTTGGACGATGAGACGAGGACAGAAGGATCGCTGCAGAGCGGCTGCAGAAGCTACGCGTGGTGCGAGAGGTGCCTGAGAAGGTCGACCTCCGTGGTGCGAGAGGTCGTTGCGCATTGTCAGAGGAAGGTGGGGATGGTTTAAATTGAACGGGAGGAGGGAAAAACAGTGGGAAGAAAATTTTCAAACGGGGGGAGGGAAAATTTCGCGCCTCAGGCGAGACGGTTTTAAATCGAAAATTAGCGACAGAATTAGCGAGGGAATTTTTCTGTCCCTAATCCGTCGCTAATTAGCGACGGAAAAATTCCCTCGCTAATTTTGTCGCTAATTATCATTTTTTGTAGTGTTTTGGCGACGAAAAAACGTTGTCGCTAATCCGTCGCTAATTAGCGACAGATTTAGCGACAGATATATTGTCGTCGCTAATTTTGCAAATATTTCAAATGTTAGCGACAAATAGTTTTCGCTCGCTGATCCATCGCAAATTTGTGATGGAAAAAATCCATCACAAATTTCCGTCGCTAATTAGCATTTTTCTTGTAGTGTTCGCGAACAATTTGCAAAACATTCTTTATTGTCATACAGGGAACCCTTTTTTTCAGGGAGAGTTTCGACGGAAGCTCGTTCTCCTTATAACCCTAAAATTTCTTTTGTTAGGCCACCCTCGTCATCGAGGACCCTTTTTTCAGGGAGAGTGTGGTGGACTCGCTCCTCTATGATATCCTTTCAACCTTTGTTAATGGCTCCCTTTCCATAAGAGAAGCCTAGAAATAGGGAGTTTTGACGAAAACTTTATTTCTCTTCGAAAGATCATTTTGCAAACACCTCCTCTTTAGGGAAGAGAGGAATATCTTTTTGTTACCCGTTCAGGTAAGGGTCAAGCTTGAGCCTCTGTTTTGGGGAAAATAGAGGATAATCTAGCCACGGATGTATCAATTAGACCTCAAGCAATTTCTTTCACCAAGGATTTCAAGAATATTTTGCCAATTTGTTATAAAAATAGTTGTTGATCTCAAAAAATCTTTTATTGTATAAAAGAATTACCTCAAATTACCTTCAGTATTACTTCAAAAAAGAGTGAAGCTTTTGCAAAGAAGGATTAAAAAATCCAAATTCTTTCTATTGGCCAACCAAATGGATAAAGAATAAATCCTCGATATGGCCAGCAAAGAAAATTCAATGTTGTCACAAAGCCATAAGTGATTGATATTGATCGAAGCTATGACACATTTTTAAAAATCATTCTTGTAAATATAAGGCAGTGAAAATATCCTAAGTGATAAAAAAGAGAGTTCATCTAATCCATATCTCCCCAATCACCCAAGCTGCAATTACATATCTGCAAAAGGAATCTCTAAATTGTCGTCAAGATGAAGACGAATTATGCGAGTTAGACCCCTGGGGCCAAAAAAGATTTGAATCATCTCCAAGATGAAAGAGTTTGTGACGGATCCTTCCAGGGAAAGTTTAGATCACCGTCAAGATGAAGGCGACTGCGATGAACATCCTGACAAACCCTAAAAGATATTTAATTTCTGCTATCATCAAGAGATTTTCAACCAAAGAGCCAATAACCGTCAATATAATCCCTGAGAGAAAGAAGGATCGAAGCATCTCCAAGATGAAGGAGTTTGTGACGTACCCTTCCAAAAAAAAAAGAAAGAGAGAAAAGTCAGAACATCTCCAAAATGAAGGATGATGTAATAAACTCCCCAGAAACCCAAAGAGCTTTAATTCTGTCGAAAAAAAAAGAGAGAGTACAGGCAGAAAGACCATTCTGAGAAAAGAATCCCAGGATATCAAATTGTCGAATCTGCCAGTAATCTTCTTTAAATTTTGTAAAATTCTTTTATCAATATCCTTTCACCAATTGCTTTCACAATATCATGAATACTCTCTTTTCCGTTCATATCAAGGAAATTGATAGCCTCCTTGAAAAAAAGACAATGGCAAGCAATTTGAATTTGAATCTTGATTCTACGAAGTTAAGTCCAGTTGGAGGTAATACTTCAGGTAGAAAAGAGGGAATACTTTTCAAATAAATATACTTACATTTCAATCATTTTTCAATCAACTATAATTTTTATCTTATTGGCAATCTTTTCAAGTTATCCTGACATGAAGTGAGAGCTTGATGTCTATTTTGATGTATCCAGGCTTTGTTGTTATCCCTTTTAGGATCGGATGACGGGAGTTGTCCAAGATCCTTCCCTTCTTGTTTTGATCTGAGTGCCTGGGCTCTCAGATTCGCACACTTTCTTGTGCTTCCCACTGTCCCACCATAGACAGTTCCCGTTCAGGTTAAGGGTTAAACCTGAATTTTCTGCAAAAGGTCATTTGTCTTAAAAGCCATTTAAAGTCTCAGCAATGAGATGTCCAAGATCAATCCCTTTTCAAGCTTTAGGGAACCCCCTTTCTTCCTTTTGCAAACCCCTCTCTGATTTATTGTGCAAAATTTGAAGGTCCCATCACGGTTTCTTCATTTGAGGATTCTATTTATCGTCCCCTTTCAGGTTAAGGGTTAAGTTTGAGACTCATTTTTTCACGAGGTATCGTCCCCTTTCAGGTTAAGGGTTAAGCCTGAGACTCATTTTTTCACGAGGTATCGTCCCCTTTCAGGTTAAGGGTTAAGCCTGAGCCTCATTTTTTCACGAGGTATCATTTCTTTTCAGGTTAAAGGTTAAGCCTAAACCTCATTTTTCCATGAGGTATTGTCCCCTTTCAGGTTAAGGGTTAAGCCTGAACCTCGTTTTTCCATGAGGTATCGTCCCCTTTCAGGTTAAGAGTTAAGCCTGAACCTCATTTTTCCATGAGGTATCGTCCCCTTTCAGGTTAAGGGTTAAGCATGAACCTCGTTTTTCTACGAGGTATCGTCCCCTTTCAGGTTAAGGGTTAAGCCTGAACCTTGTTTTTCTACGAGGTATCATCCTTTTCAGGTTAAGGGTTAAGCCTGAGCCTCATTTTTCCATGTGGTATCCTCCTCGATTAGGTCAAGGGGTTAAACCTGAGCCTCATTCTGAAGAGATACTTCATTTCCCGTCCCATCCAGGTTAAGGGTTAAGCCTGAGCCTCATTTCGATGAGGTGAATCTTCTTCTTTATTCTCCATTCCATATCTACCATCATCATCTGAATTAATTCTTTCACACCCCGCCAGATTTTTCTAACTGGGACATTTTTATAGTCCAAATTTGGTGTGTTTTTCTTTGCCACTAAGCTCGGCTTATAATCGACTTAGTAGCAAAGAGGGGCATCTGTAAACACCCCAAATTTTCACTCTCATCCAGTGTTTATATATTTCATGTGTCATTGCATATCATTGCATGCATTTGACATACCATTTCATTGCATTGCATGTCATTGCATATCATTGCATGCATTTGACATACCATTTCATTGCATTGCATAGCATTGCATCTCATTATCGAGATCCAAAACTCTTGTTTTCAAAATATTAAATCCAGATTCAAGCTTTTAAAACTTTTCTTTCAAAGTCAATTTCAAAACCTGGGTGTTAAATTGACATTCTACCATTTGCCAAACCCCAAGATCTTATATTTCGAAATATTTTCCTCAGAAAACAATCTGGATTCATTTTAAACTCAATTTCAATTGATTTCAATTCTTAGATGAGGCTCATTTAGGTGGTGTCACTTCTGAATTCCTTTATTTATCAAAAATCTCAAAAATTTTAGAGTCCTAGTTGGATCAGGACTCTGTATATTCATCTTTTTTAATCTTTTTAAAACTCTATTCTGATTTTAAACCAGTTGTGGTCATATCCTTGCTCATTCTCGTCATTTTTGTCCAAAATTTCAGAATCTCAGTCCAATCAGGACTCTATTTCTAGAATCCTAGTTGGATCAGGACTCTTCTTCCAGAGTCCTAGTCGTATCAGAACTCTATTTTTTACTACCCTTTTCACCTGTTTTTGAGAAAACTTATCAAAATCCTTTATTTTTGGCCAAAATCCTAGAGTCCCAGTCGAATTAGGACTCTTTCTTAGAGTCCTAATTGAATCAGGACTCTATCCCAATTTCATCTGTTATTCCTGATTCTCACTTGTTTTCATAACCTTTTCATCTGATTTTCAAAATCTTCCATTTTAGCCAAAACTTTAGAGTTTTAGTCGGATTAGGACTCTTCCTCAGAGTTGCAGTCGGATCAGGACTCTATCTTTCATTGTTATTTTTACCTTGTTTTAACCAAATCTTTCAAAAAGAAGTCAAAAACTCATAGTTTTAGTTGAACCAGGACTCTATTCAGAGAATCCCAGTTTGATCAGGACTCTGACCCTGATTTCAATTTTTCACGAATCTTTCCAAAATCTCTTCAAAAATCTTTCCGTCTATCAAAACTATTACACTTTTATCAAAGAATTTCAAAATTTTGGGATTTTACCCTAAAGTCCTGATCAAATTAGGACTCTACCCCAAAGTCTTGATCGAATCAGGACTCTATCCTGAGTTCGTTTTTCTCACTTCATTTTCACTGGTTTTCAAAAGCTTTGTTTAAATCTCATCATTTACTTTCTAGAAAACAAAAAAATTTCAAAGTCCTAGTCGAATTAGGACTCTTCCTCAGAGTCCTAATCAGATCAGGACTCTGAAACCAAAAGTTCAATTTTATCCTGTTTTCATTTGTTTTTTAAGATCCTCTTGGTTGTTTTCTTAGAAAATCCAAAAATCTAAGAGTCTTAGTTCAATTAAGACTCTGTCCCCAGAGTCCCAATTGGATCAGGACTCTGTTTTGATTTTAATATTTGTCATTATTTTCACTGTTTTTAAAAGTTCTTTAATCTATTTTTTAGAAAATACCAAAAAAATCTAGAGTTTCAGTCCGATCAGGACTCTGTCCCAGAGTCCTAATCCAGTCAGGAGTCTGTTTTAAAGTTTGTTTTTACTTCGATTTTCATTGCTTTTCATTTGTTTTTCAAAAATTAGGTCATCTTGCAGAATCCAGTTAATTCAGGACTCTATTTCAGAGTTTCGGTTGAGTTAGGACTCTAACTCTGACTGTGTTTTCTGACTTATTTTTTTACCAGCTCTAATAAAATCTTTCAAAAACTCCTTCAATTGGCTTTTAAAATCTAAAATCTCAGAGTCCTAAAATTTCAGGACTCTAGCTCGGAGTTCCAGTTTGATTAGAACTCTATTTTCAAAAACTTTGAATTTCAATTATTGATTTTAACCCCTTTTTAAAGCCATTTTCAGTCTTTATTTTAAATTTTCAAAACTTTGATGTGGGGTCCACTCAATTGGCGCCATATCTAGAGGAGTTCTGACCCAGTTGGAACTCTGTGACATTTCAAAACTTTTAATTCCAAGTTTACTTTTGAATATCTTTTGAAAAACCTCTTAATTTCAAGTTTTAAAATCGTTTTTGAAAATTCAAATGGGGCCCACTCTGGGTGGTGCCATGTTTGATAAAGTCAGGGTTAGACTAGGGTTAGTTAGTTTCTTAGTTAGTTTAGAGGTTTAGAAGAGTCAAAATCTATTTTGAAAATTCATTTTAACTTTGGTTTTTAAACTATTGTTTTTAAAAGTTTTAATTAAAGCTTTAAAAACCAATGTGGGCCCACACTAGGTGGCGCCACATTTGGACCTTTTTGGGGTTAATTAGGAGTCTTAGGTTAGTTATGAGACTAATTAGGAAAGTCAAAGGGTCAAACTTAATTAAGAAAAATCGCCCCTCCCCTTTAGAGTCCAAAATTTTTAAACTTCTTAATTTTAAACCTAAATTTTTTTATAAAAGCCTATAGGCGGGTCGACCTCCCTATCTCTCTCCTCCCAGCTTCTTCCTTCATTGCTGCAACTTCAAGGTATGTTTTTATTTTTATTTTTATGTTTTATTTAGTTTTATTTAGTTTTATTTAATGTTTTAATATGAACTTCACCATTGGTGCCTCCCCTTTCATGGATTAAACCATGGATTCAACCTCAAGAACCTCAAATTCAATTCAAGAAGATAATCTAACCCTATTCCATGTTGTTTTTCATGATTCTAATCCATTAGAATCGTTTATTGCATTGTTTTTTATATTTTTAACCAAGAAAACATGAGATTTATCCGGTTAAATGGATTAAATCCATAATTTCAAGGGTAAAATCAATTACAGCCTTGGATTCCCTATTTTATTTTTATTTTTTAGCACATTACTGTTTATTTCATGTATTACAGCATCAAAATAGGATTCGTTTTACTGTTTAGATATTTTTTTTTGTTGTTTTCATTAAATAAATCATGTTTTATTGGTGTTTCTTAGATTTCTATAGATTTTAATTTCAGATCTGTAGAAAACATGTTAGTTAATATTGAAATACTCATTGGAAATTTCTGATTTTTTTATATGTGATACACGGATATGTCAGTGAACTACTGTAAAAAAATCATGCATTTTGGGATTCAGCAACCTTGCTAATAAAATACAAAATCAAATCGATATTTCTGTTGATTAAAGTCGTTGTTTAAATTCAAGCATAACTTGCAGATGTGTTATTTCTTTCATCTGATATTTGATTCAAAATCCGTAAAGTGCACTGGCTTTGTGTTGATGTAGGATATTTACTATAAAATTTTCATAATTTTTTTACTCTATTTGATATTTTTCCTCTGTCAGAAAGTCGGATCCATATTTTAAAACTCGTTATGAGTTATAAAAACCCTAATCTGGCTTGTACTAATCATAGATATTTAAACATAGATCCGATTCATAATCTGTAAAAAAGAAAGTTAATTATTTTTCTGTCTACTATTTACTGCTTAAATTGCAAAAAAAATTGATGAAGTCTGTCATTTGTTTCTATATTTTCTACCGGAAGTACATGTTTTAATCAATTTTATATTTTTATATTTATGTCCAGATTGACGAAAGGATATCTCCCTCATCGAAGATGATTTTTCCAATCTGTAAAAAGTAGATTCTCTATTTTTTTGTCTAACTTATCTCTGTAAAATTTCAGGATTTTTCATGGTGTTTTTACATCTGATTTGGGTCTAACACTAAAACATGTACAGATCCATAGGCAAAAATAGCAAATTTTATGATTTTATGCAAATTCTGTATTAGAATTTTTTTTCAAAATTGAATTTTATGTTTCTAATTCAATTCTAGGGTTTCAAGGATTACACATGCCTATTTTTATGAATTTTGGATATCGTTTAGTGCTTGAATCAATCAAATTGTGAAACAGGGTACCCACAGGATCCCAAAACACTGCCAAAATCATGATTTTCATGATATTTCTTGATTTTCATGTATAAGTTCATGTTTTTAGAGTTTGTTCATGTTTAAGATCATATTATAACACTTCATGGTCAATTTGGCTGTCATTTGATTTCATTTAAATCCTAAACCCAAAGTTTTTATCAAAATATTTTCTAAAAAACCTTGATTTCAAGGCCATAGTCTTTCTATCAGGGGCATTTTGGTCATTTGACCTCAATTTCGAAATTCCAAACTTTGGTTTTCTCATTTATTATCATATCATATCATCTTTGGTTCAATTTATCCTCATTTGAATTTCAAAAGTTGTATTTTATAAAATATCTTTCTGAAAACTATGATTTCAAGGCCATAGTCTTGCTATCAATGGTATTTTGATCATTTTGACCCCAATTTCGAATTTTTAAATCTTATGTTCATATATATTCTATTTTATTTCATATTTAATCATTTTTATCTCAGGTAATCATAAAAAAAGGCTTATATCTAGCAAAATCTAGTAATTTCTAGACATTACTAGATAAATCTAGAAAAGCCAACATATCTCACTAACAAGTTTTCTAGTTTTGCAGAGATATTGAAGA
This sequence comes from Nuphar pumila, assembly GCF_984573655.1. Classification (NCBI taxonomy): domain Eukaryota; kingdom Viridiplantae; phylum Streptophyta; class Magnoliopsida; order Nymphaeales; family Nymphaeaceae; genus Nuphar; species Nuphar pumila. Next base: position 47,671,788 of record NC_143265.1, on the reverse strand, counting down.
CTTTATTTTTTTGTATTTAAATTTAATTAGTGATGTAAATTAAATGTAAACTTTGGAATAAGAATTTCAATTTCAGCTTAGATTAGGATTTGCATTGCATATAATTTAATTTTGCAAATTTTAATATATGATGAATGCATCATTCATGCATATTTTTTTATAAATCCACCATGGTCTACACGAATGGCAAATGCAGTAGCTCTTATGGAGTTGACAAACTCAGAGGAATTCGTATTTATGGCCATAGTCAGAATACGAATGTGACCCAGATTTGTGATCGTCGTATTAGCCACATTCAACCTACACTCTTAGGCTAACTTCAAAATGCACTGCATTTCTCAAAAATACAAAAGGATTTTCTCAATTCCTCAAAATCAAGTCTTTCAAATCCATATTCATTTATTTCATTCATTTGCAAATTCCAAGTTTAACTCAGAGAAATCAATTTTCTCAAATTTTCTCAAGTCTTTCTCAAAAATTGATTTTCTCAAAACTCTAAGCTTTCAAAGGATATTTCAAGTATTTCTCAAGTTCAAACTCATGATTTTTCAAATCCTAACATCTTCAAATCCAAAGTTCAAAATTCAAACTTTTCTCAGAATTATCCAAGTTTTCCCATAATCGATTTTCACAAAACTTCAAAATTTCTTCATAAATCGATTTTCATTTTCTTAGAAACATCCTCTCAATCAGGATTCACGATTTTCAAAGGGCTTTTTTTCCAAGTATTTTCTCCAAACTTTGAAGCAAACATCATGTTTTCAAATTTGCATTTTTAGAAATTCATAGCACATGCCTGATTCTTTGTGCATTTAGGAAATAGAACACGATTTAGACAAGTTGAGCAAAGCTAAGCACACAATTGATTCTTGGTTCAATTACCCATGGTAAAGGCACCAGAAACGGTTGAACCTCGTACCGACAGGCGAGTCCCATTCTACGGAATTTTCCCGCATTTTAAAAATAGAGGCGAGTTATTTTAAAAAACTTTTTCAAGGGTTAGTTTGACTTGCAAAAGTAAAATTTTGTGATGATAACAGGTTGTTTATGTGGATTTCGAAAAAACGATGATAAATACATGTTAGAGTTTATTTTGAATCATAAATATGAATATGCACAGTTGTTATCATCGCAAAATTTTTACTTTTGCAAATCAAACTGACCTTTGAAAAAGATTTTGAAAATAACTCACCTCCGTTTTAAAATGCGGGATAATTCTGAAGAATGGGACTCGCCTGTCGGTACGAGGTTCAACCGTTCCTGGCGCCTTTACCAGGGGTAATTGAACCAAGGATCAATTGTGTGCTTAGCTTTGCTCAACTTGTCAAAATCATGTTCTATTTCCTAAATGCACAAAGAATCAGGCATGTGCTATGAATTTCTGAAAATGCATATTTAAAAACATGATGTTTGCTTCTGAGATTTGAAATACTTGGAAAAAATAACACTTGGAAAATCGTGAATCATGGTGAAAGATTTTTTCTGAGGAAAGTGAAAATCGATTCTGAGGAATTTCAGATAACTTTGAAAAACTTGATCTCTTTGAATTAGAACTTGGAAATTGAAGCTATAACTTGGAAAATCGAATTTTGAACTTTGAAAAATACTTGAAATGTCATTTGAAAACTTAGAGTTTTGAGAAAAACGATTTTAGAATAAGACTTAGCAATTTTTGAGAAAATTGATTTCTCTGAATTGAAATTGGAATTTGCAAATGAATGAATGGAATGAATATGGATTTGAAAGACTTGATTTTGAGAAATTGAGGAAATCTTTTTTGTATTTTGAGAAATGCAGTGCATTTTGAAGTTAGCCTAAGAGTGTAGGCTGAATGTGGCTAATACGAAGATTACAAATCTGGGTATCATTCGTATTCTGACTATGGCCATAAATACAAATTCCATCAAGTTTGTCAACTCTATAAGAACTAGTGCACGTACCATTCGTGTAGACCATGGTGAATTTGAAATATATGCACATGAATGACAAGCATAACAGTTATATATCAAAGTTCAAAACTATATGCAATGCAAATCCTAATCTAAGCAGAAATTGAAATTCTTATTCCAAATTTAATTATAATTTACATCACTAATTGAATTTAAATGACTGAAAATTAAACTCTTCAATGTCCCTGCAAAACTAGAAAACTCGTTAGTGAAGATATGTTGGCTTTTCTAGATTTATCCAGTAATATCTAGAAATTACTGGATTTTGCTAGATATAAGCCATTTTCCATATGATTTCCTTATATAAACTTAATAAAATATGAAATAAGATGGAATAAATATGAAAATGGAATTTGAAATTTCGAAATTGGGGTCAAAATGACCAAAATACCCCTGATAGCAAGACTATGGCCTTGAAATCAGGGTTTTTAGAAAGATATTTTGTAAAATACAACTTTTGAAATACAAATAATGATAAATTAACTCAAATATGATATGAAATTATCAAAAATGATAAAATTAGGGTTTTGAATTTCGAAATTGAGGTCAAATGACCAAATTACCCCTGATAGCAAGACTATGGCCTTGAAATCAGGGTTTTCTGAAATAGATTTTGGTAAAAACTTGAGATTTATGATTGAAATAAACATAAAATCAAACATGAAACATCCTAATATAATTATAAACATGAACAAACCCTAAAACTATGAACTTTCACACGAAAATCAAGAAATATCACCAATATCATGATTTTGACAATGTTTTTGGATCTTTCAAGCACCATGTTTTGCAATTTGATCTATTTCAGCATCAAATGAATTCCAAATTTCATAAAAATTGAAAACTACACTTATTATAACTCTAAAATCAGATTGGAATTGCAGAAACATATTTTTAGAATTATTCCAACTCGAAAATTGCATTAAAACCCTAAAATAAGCTATTTTTACCCTTGGTTACAGACCAGTTCCAGAGTTAGACCCAAATCAGGGGCCAATCTACCATGAAAATTTTTAAAATTTTACATAGGTAAACTATACAAAAAAACAAAGATTTACCAATTTACAGATCGGAAAAATCATATCCAATGAGGGAGATATTGTTTCGGCAATCCGTACTTAAATATGACGAATCTAAAGTAGGTTAAAACAGGTACTTCCAATTAAAAATACAGAAACAAATAGCAAATTTCATCACAAATTCTTGAAATTTCGGCAGTGAATAGTAGACAGAAAAATAATGAAACTCTTTTTTTACAGATCATGAATCAGATCTATGGTCTGAGATCTATGATCAACACAAGTCAGATAAGGGTTTTGGTAAACCCTAAGGAGTTTTAAATCTCAAATCTGATTCTCTGACAGAGGAAAAATACTAAACAGAGGCCAAAAATTACCAAAATTTCATAGTAAATAGATCATCTCAACACAAATCCACAGCACTTTACGGATCTCAAACCGAATATTGAATGAGAAAAATAACCCAACAGAAAGTTACCTATGAATTTCAATATCAATTCTAAATGACTGAAAATCACGGTTTAATCTTTTATTTTTTTTACAGGGTTTTCGAATTCCAAAACATCCTAAATTTTTACAGTAGTTTACTGACATATCCATATATCACATATTAAAAAATAAAAAATTTACAGTGAGTACTTCAATACAAAATAATATGTTCTTTGCTGATTCAAGCTTAAAACACACAGAAATTTGATAAAACCTAATAAATCATGCTTTAACCAATGAAAATAATAATAAAAATTACTAAACAGTAAAACGAAATTAATTTCTATGCTAAAACACGTGTAATAAACATAAGGAAGTAAAATAAATAAATAAACACAGGGAATCATTGGATGGAATTTGATTTTACCTTAAAAAGCATGGATTTGACCCATTTAACGGGTAAATCGCATGTTTTAATGGTTAAGAACATGAAAACCCATGCTACAATCGATTCTAACGGATTAAAATCCCTGAAAAAGCATCAAAACAGAGTTAGATCATCTTCTTGAACCTCTTTTGTGGTTCTTGGACTTGAATCCATGGTTAAATCCATGAAATAGAAGTCACCAATGGCTAAATTCATGTTTAAACTAATAAAAGCATTAAATAAAACAAAAAAATTAAGAAAGTTTCTTACCTTGAGGTTGCAGAAATGGTGGAAGGGCTGGAAAGGAGAAAGAAGCTCCAAGAATCCTCAATGAGAGAGCTTGAAAAATCGTCCCCCCTATAGACTCATTTTATAATAAAAAAAATAGGTTTTAAAAATCACAGTTTTGAAAATTTTGGACTCTCTAAGGGGGGGGGGGCGATTTTTGGGTGGAGTTACCCAACTACCCCTAGCCTAAATTATCCTAATTAGTTCCTAATTAGCCCATAGCTAAATCTAGAAAACCCCCAAATGTGGCTCCACTTGGCGTTTTCCCACATTGGGTTTTTAAAGTTTTAACTAAAACTTTTAAAAACAACAATTTAAAACTAAAATTTCAAATGGATTTTGACTCTTTTAAACTTCTAAAACTAACCAAGACACTGACTAACTCTAGTCTAGCCCTGACTTTCTCAAATGTGGCGCCACCTCGAGTGGGCTCCACTTGAATTTTCAAAAACGATTTTAAAACTTGAAATTAAGAGAATTTTCAAAAGATTTCCAAAAGTAAGCTTGAAATTAAAAGTTTTGAAATGACATAGAGTTCCAACTGGGTTAGAACTCCTCTGGATGTGGCGCCAACTGAGTGGGTCCACATCAGGTTTTGAGAAATTTGAAATAAACACTGAAAATAACTTTGAAAAGAGGTTAAAATCAATAATTGAAATTCAAAATCTTTGAAAATAGAGTCTCAGGCGAACTGGAACTCCGAGTTAGAGTCCTGGATTTTTAGGACTCTGTGATTTTGGTTTTTAAAATCCAAATGAATGAGTTTTTGAAAAGATTTTATCAAAAATGATGAAATAAGTCAGAAAATACAGTCAGGGTTAGACTCCTAACTCAATCAGAACTCTGAAATAGAGTCCTGGATCAACTGGACCCTATAAAATGACCTAATTTTTTAAAACAAATGGAAATAAATGAAAATGGAAGTAACAACAGACTTCAAAACAGACTCCTGACTGGACTAGGACTCCAGGACAGAGTCCTGATCGGACTGAAACTCTAGATTTTTTGGTATTTTTTTGAAACATAGATGAAAGAACTTGTGAAAACAGTGAAAGCAATAACAAATATTGAAATAAAACAGAGTTCTGATTCAACTGAGACTTTGGGGACAAAGTCCTGATTGAACTAAGACTCTCCAATTTTTGGATTTTCTGAGAAAATAAATGAGAGAATTTTGAAAAACAGTTAAAAACACGATGAAATAGAAGTTTTAGTTCAGAGTCCTGATTTGATTAGGACTCTGAGAAAGAGTCCTGATTCGATCAGAACTCTAAGAAATTTTGGTTTTCTGGTAAGTAAATAATGAAATTTAAGCAAAGCTTTTGAAAACCAGTGAAAATGAAGTATCAAAACCAATTTTGAATAGAGTTCTGATTCGATCAAGACTCTTGGGTAGAGTCCTGATTTGATTAGGACTCTAGGATAAAACCTCAGGATTTTGAAATTCTTTGATAAAAGTGTAATAGTTTTGATATATGGAAAGAATTTTGAAAGATTTTCTTCAAAATTGAAATCGGGATCAGAGTCCTGATCCAACTAGGACTCTCTGAACAGAGTCGTGTTTTGACTAAAACTCTGAGTTTTTGACTCATTTTGACAGATTTTAAAAGATTTGATTGAAAACGGATAAAATAGCTTTAAAAGATTAGAGTCCTAATCCAATTAAAACTCTGAAGAAGAGTCCTGATCCGACTAGACTCTTGAAGAAGAGTCCTCATCCAACTAAGACTCTGAAATTTTGGCCAAAACAGAAGATTTTGAAAGGTTTTATCCGAAAATAGGTAAAAAAGGTAGTGAAAAGTAGAGTTTTGATCCGACTAGGACTCTGGAAAAAGAGTCCTAATCCAACTAGGACTCTAAGATTTTGGCCAAAATAGAGAAAATGGACAAAGGATATGACTATAACTGGTTTAAAATCAGAATGGTGTTTTAAAATGTTCAAAAAGATTCAAACAAATAAAAATACAGAGTCCCGATCCAACTAGGACTCTAAAATTTTTGAGATTTTTGATAAATGAAGGAATCCAGAAGCGACACCACCTAAATGGGTCTCGTTTGAGAAATGAAATCAGTTGAAAATTGAGTTTAAAACGAATCCAGATTGTTTTCTGAGAAAATATTTCAAAATATAAGGTCCTGGGGGTTGGCAAATGACATAATGTTGATTAAAAACCCAAGTTTTAAAATTGATTCTAAAAGAAAAGTTTTAAAGACTCAAATCTGGATTAAATATTTTGAAAACAGGAGTGTTGAATCTAAAAAATGAGATGCAATGACATGAAATACTATGTAGTGCAATGAAATGGTATGCCGAATGCATGCAATGATATGCAATGACACATGAAATATAAGTACTGGATAAGAGTAAAAATTTGGAGTGTTTACAATAGTTTTATTTTTGAAAAACTAAGCAAATGAACAAAAGCGCAAAAATGAGCTAAAAAATGTAAAAAGAGAATGCGTTAGGTTGTTTGGATAATTTCACAATCCTTAGTAGATGGGACTTAGATGCAAGTTGAAACTTTTGAATTCCATTTCGAAAAGAAGAGTGAAAAACTTCGTGATCCTTAGTAGCTGAGAACAGACATAAGTTGAAGTGCTTGACTCTCACGTTGCAAAGGTGAATGAAGGAAGTCACTTCTATGTCTTAGTTGATATCTTTTGGTATGCATTGAAAAAGTATAGAAGATATTTACATTGCACAGGGCATAAAAGCAGACCATACACATGTTATAAAAGAAAAGTAAGTGCGCAAAAAGAAAAAGCGTGAAAAAAAAGAGAGAAAAAAAAGAAAAGCATAAAAAGAAAAAGTTCAGTGCTTAGAAGTGTGATTGAGAAAATCTGTGAAGAAAACATATGAGTGAGGATAAATAAATAATAACTTATTTTTATTGGATTTTCTAAGAATAAAACATAAATAATTGTGATATTTAGAAAAGTGAAAGAAATTCTTTTTCTGTGGTGGTATATAAAAGACTCTAATTATGTTTGATTTTTTTTGTAATAGGAAATATTTGTGAAAATAAATTCTTTAATTACCTACTACTTATGAGGATGTGTAATATTATGCATACATGATAGAGATGTTTGTGGGTAGCATCACTACAAACCCTCACGAGACCTTACTCATCCACTGAGGTAACCCAGGGGTTGAAAGGGCTTGTTGCATGTGTTAAATACAACCGTGATTCCTACGAAAGTGAGTTAGTAATAGTTTGAATTCTTGCATTTTTTTAGTTTGCTCGTGGACTAGCAAAACATAAGCATGGGGGTATTTGATCATGCATATATTTTAGGTATATTTCATAGGAAAATATACATGATTTCATGAGAAAATGTTTTAAAAACCTAATTTTATGTTAGTTTTGAGTAAATATGCTTAAATGATATAAAAATAGAAAATGCTTAAAAATTAGCTTTATTTTGCAATTTAATGCATATTTTAGTTTTTGACATAATTGTAGTAGTTTAGTTTTTGAAAATATAGTTAAAATAAACTTAGTTTGGTAATTTCTAAAACATAGTCATTTTGAGTTGTTTTGCAAATATTTTTTGAAGAGAGGTTTTGAAATGGGATTTTAGAAATAATATGGACTTATGGACAAAACTTCAAATTTATAAATAGGCTACGTAGGAGGAAAAAAAGCTTGTCTTCTCTTTCTTGCCCAAGCCTTCTCTTCTTCCCCTTCCTCTCCACCTCTTCTTGCCTTTTCTTCTCCTTCTCGCTTATTTTCCCCTCTTTTTCTCATCCTCTTTCCGGTGGAAAATTCCGGCAATAACTGAAGCAAGAGAGAGGATTCCAACCTCTTTTCCCAACCCAATCTGAACGGTGAGTTCCTTCCTCTCTTCTTCTTCTTCATTTCCTCTTCTTCTTCTTCTTCTTCTTCTTCTTCTATTTTTTCCTCATTCTATTCTTCATTAGATTAGTTCAGCTGAAATAAAATCAAAATAAAATGAAATCATAGCATTCATGATTCGTTCTGAAAAATGTTTTGTTTTACGGTATTTTGATTCCGATATTTCCAAATTGCATTTCAAACTGTAGTTAAATGTGCATCGTTTCAGATTGCATTTCAATCTTAAATCATATGCATTGTTTTAGTTCAAGTTAGTGTTCATCTGTATTGCTTAATCAAGCTCCAGAAATCAGTCAACTGATCTCTAATCATCACTGCTATCAGTTTGTTTTTTATAGAATTCATTTTGGATTGCTTTGTGTCTGCTACAGATTGAGTATTGATTGATCATCTGGATCGATCAAAGCTAATGCACGGTTACAATTGAAATTTACTCTATTTTCGGCGATGAAATCATAATATCCGATCAGATGAGTGTCTGAGTCCAAATTGATCGGATATCTGAATCATTCCTATTACTGTGTTTTTCTGATTGTCGTGTTTTTAACATAAAAAAAAATCGTCGGAAGTCTGTATTGATTTTTGCCTGATGTTTACTACGTTTTCCAGTGATTGATTGCCGTTTATGGATTTTTCCAACAAGCGATTGTTTGAAATCTAATTGAGTGTCTAAAGTTCAGTGATTGAATATTTGATTTCTATCAAACATCGATCGAATGTCTGCAGTTTTTTATCATTAGTTATTGATCTCTAATCACCGTGTTTTTACTGTTTTTCGGCAAGTAACTTTCTGATCGTCGATCGAGGGAATTCTGGTAAATGTCCGGTTGATTCCCAATTGATTCCAGCCTGCGTGAGTATTGCTTGATCGACTGAAGTCAGCCCGATTGAGATGTTTTCAATCGATTGAGATGTAAATCGATGAATTTTGTTTTCAATCTCTGATTACCGAAATTTCTTTTCATCACTGTGAAATTTTGTTTCATGGTGAAATTATTCAAAGTTCGGATCTGAGCTGATCCATCATTTGATTAAAGTTTTGGTTACTGTAAAATCTTGTGATTGATCAATTGAGATCAATCAACTGCTCAAAATCTGCCAGTTGAGATATTTTGCAAGCACTGTGTCCAAAAGTAATTTATTTCTTGTTGTTCTTCACTCAACAATTTCTCTAATTTTCCTATTTTTTGTTCATTTTCCAGTTTCTAAAATCAAATTCCTGTTTTACTCTTAATTCATGTCTTGTTTTCTTTATTAAAATCCTTGTTTTCATTCTTTTCATTTCAGACTCTTGTTTTCTTTGATTGTCTTCATTCTTTGTTTTCAATGTTTTTATTTCGTGTTCATTTTTTTGATTTACTTCATTCAATAATTTTCCCTATTTAGTATTTCCTAGTTTGTTGTTGAATTTCACTATTTTGTTACTGTTTCATTTACTGTTTTGCTTTTCATTACATAAATCTCCTATTTTATCCATTCCTTGTTTTTATTAGACATTAGTTAATTGAATATTAGTTAATTGTTAGATGTTAGTAAGTAATTAGCTAGATTTAATTAGTTGTTGTTAATTACTTTGTTATTAGCTTAAGTAGTTACATGTTTAGCATTTCTTAGTGAATTGTGATTTCATTGTTAGCATTTAGTTAGTATATTTTTCTCTTGTACTGCTTGTGTTTGTTTGACTTGTGCAAGATTGCACAAGAGTGGTGTGGAAGTGATCAAGTGACACGGAAGCACAAGAATAGAAGATTTTTGCTTTTATTTTAGAATTAGAATTTAATTCTGGGTTTGTAAATAATGCCTTTTACCCCCTCTGCGTAGGGTATTCATTTGTTGTAATAAGTAGTTAATTAGCTTTCATTCGTTCGTACTTTTTCTCCATTTTGGCAATAAAGAGTAGTTTAATTGTTTGTTTGAATACGAAATATTCTTGTTCCCTGAGTTCGACCCGGTCTCATCCACTAGTGAGAACCGGTTTTTATTATTTGATGTCTGGTTTTCACATGTTCTTCATTTAAAAATCTTTTCAAAACTACAACAAATTTCAAAATAGACATCAAATTTTTGGACCAAGGATCAAATGTGTGCTTAGCTAGGTTCAACTATCTAAATCATGCTCAATTTTCCTAAAATGCATAGAGAATCAGGCATGTGCTATGGATATTTGAAAAGATGCACATTTTGAGAAATATGATGTTTGCTTGGGAAAATGCTTGGAAATACTTGGGAAAGGTGATGATTATGGGAAAATCATGAATTTCATTGGAAATGAGGAATTGCATTGGAAAATGACTTTTGAAATAGAAAATGGATTCTCAAGAAAACTGGAGCTTTGAGAAAATCGATTTTGAGATTGGAAATGCTTTTTTTGAGGAAAATGATTTCTGAATAGGATTTGAGAATTCTGGGAAAACCAATTTCAAAGGTATTTCAATTGAGAAAATCAATTTGTGAACTTTGAAAATGAAATTGAAAATGTTAAAATATTGGAAAATCAGGATTTGAACTTGGGAAATACTTGAAATATCATTTGACAACTTAGAGTTCTGAGAAAATCAATTCCTGAGAAAGACTTAGAAAATCTTGATAAAATTGATTTCTCTGAAATAGAATTGGAATTTGAGTTAAAAAAATGATGTAAATTGAATGAAATGAATGAATATGGATTTAAAAGACATTTTCTGAGGAATTGAGAAAATCCTTTTGTATTTTTGAGAAATGTAGTGCATTTTTGAAGTTAGCCTAAGAGTGTAGGCTTAATGTGGCTAATAGGAAGATCACAAATTTGAGTTTCATTTATATTCTGACTATGGCCATAAATATGAATTCCACCGAGTTTGTCAACTCCCTAAGAGCTTGTGCATGTGTCATTTGTGTCAACCATAGTGGATTTGAAATAAATACACATGAATCATACATTAGATATTGAAATTTGTAGAATTAAACTATATGCAATGCAGTCCTATTCAATGCAGGAAATGTAACTCTTATTCCAAATTATTACAACTTGATATTACATTGAATTGAATAAAGGAAAATAAATAAAAGTATTCTTCTGGAATGTTCCTACAAAACTAGAAAATATGTTAGCACAGAAATGTAGGTTTATCTGGATTTATCTGAAAATATTGAAAATTATCGGATATTATCCAAATGTAAACCCAATTCATACCACCCTGATATAAACATAAATGATAAAATTGGATTGAAAATGAGCTTTGGAAATTCAAATTTGGGGTCAAAATAACCAAAATGCCCCTGATAGCAAGACTATGGCCTTGAAACCAGGGTTTTTCAGAAAGATATTTTTTAAAAATGAGATTTTGAAATCTAAATGAAAATAAATCAAACACAATATGATATGGTTAAAAATGTGAAAATCAAAGTTTGGAAATTTGAAATTGAGGTAAAATGACCAAAATGCCTCTCATAACAAGACTATGGCCTTGAAATCAGGGTTTTCTGAAATAATTTTTGTAAAAATGTAAACTTTGAAATTCAAATGCATAAAAATGACAAGTAAATCAAATATAAAATGATATGAAATGATGATATGCATATTAAAAACACTAAAATATAAAAATATCACAAAATTGTCGATTTTCGCTTGAGTTTCGCTTTTGATTTTAAAAATCAACTAACACAAAGAGTAAATGAGTTTGGAATTGGCTCAAATTTGGCATGGACACCTAGACTAACCCTAAGAACAGAATGAAATTTGAAAATTAATATTTTTGGTATTTTTACATATAAAAATTCAAATAAAAATCCTAAATTACATGACTTTTGCCAAAAAATCTAGATTTCCCCTAATGAAAACTGAATTTGGAGTACTAACCTACCATAGAAATTCTCCAAATTTTATGAGGTGACAAAGGACAGTTAGGCAAAGATTTTTTAATTCTACAGATTTGGGATTTGACCTATGGTCGGAGCTTTACAGCTCCGACAAGTCGGATCAGAATCCGGCAACTCTGGAATTTAGGGTAGACTGACAGGTTTTTACAAAAATTCAGGGAAAAATGGTAAATAGAAGCCAAAACCTCTGACATTTTAGGAGGATGACTCTGACACACAAAGGAACAATTCCTCTTTTGACAGTTTCTGCATTAGACATATGGATTGGAAGGACACAGAGGATTATCAGACCTCTAGTTCTGATAAAATTGATTTTATAGGGAATTCAACAGTGAACTTGTAAAATCTGGAAAAATAGAAATCCAAATTCTTAAAATCCTGAAATATTGGGAAATGGTATAGGAGTTTATGAGGAACAACTCCTATTTTAATAGTTTTGGCATTGAACCTATGGATTGGAGTACCACAGATGATTAAGGTCGGTCAAGACCCTGACAAACAAATGACAAAATTTTAACAAAGGTCTGGAAAATACGATTTTTGACAGATATCAAACCATTTTAGAAAAATCCCAAAACATACATAAAAACAATAGATTTAATCATAAAACTATTATAGTTTTTTGGGAATAAATCAGATCTCCCATAAGGGATATCCCAGATTGACAACCCTGCAAAAGAGGAATCCAATATTTTCACAAAGTTGAAAATCGGGTCCGGTTCTCCATTTTTTTGCAGAGGCTGCAAATCTTAAAAGGGCCTGTGTTTTTGCAGGGAATCAGGAGCAAACAAAGGTATTCATGATAAAATTGCAGGATTTTTTAATAAGTTTTTCTACATAAAATAATGGCTGGACTATGCTTAGAAAATCAAGACCTATGGCAACAAATGAGATTTCAATGGGGTTAAACTAGATGAATGAAATAAGTGTAAAATGATAAAGAAAACTAAATGCCATATTCAAAATATGAAATCTACATGAACCTAGTGATGCAGCTAAAAATGATCAAGGGTATGACCTATACTTAATATCGGCCATTGAAACGAGGGGTCAGATCCATCTATCGAAGGGATCCCTTTGTTTTGTATAGCCTTAATCTTGATAAACCCACATTACAAGTTTATGAAATAGCCTTTGCAACCAGATGGATCCGATTTTAAACCAGATTCATGCTGGAATTGTGTGAGAATAGGGGTTTTACCTTGGTATTGGACTTATATTTGAAGTGGCTGGAGCGATTGGAGGTACTGCAACTTGCTTGAGGCGACTGGAGCTTTGATGGATGATGATTGCAACTGTGGAGGCTGCAGCAAGGTTGGAGCTGGAGGAGGAGGCGTCGATTGTGGTTTCCGGAGGTGCTGCTGAAGGTAGGCACCGACAATGAAGATGCTCTTGCTGGTGGCTGCAATGGAGGCTATCAAGGAAGAAAGGTTGATGCCAATGATGCTGAAGGTGTTGAAGATGATGGAGCTGAAGCAGTTGGTTACAACTGCAAGGAGGGCGTGAATCAGAGGGAGAAGCTGCCCTCTTGAGGTAGATAGAGTAAGAGAGGGAGAGAGAGAGGAGACCCAAGGAAGCCGTGTGATTGCTTGTGGTTGGGATCAAAAGAGGGCAAGAGGTGTGAGAGAGAAAGGTGAATGGTTGTGAGAGAGAGAGAAAGAGAAAGAGAGAGAGAATGAGAGGAGTTACGTGAATGGGAGTCCAAGAGAAAAGCGATTGTCGTGTGAATGTTATATTTAATTAAAACCAAAACTTAGGTTTTAATGAGTGTCAAAAACAAGGTCCACTCGCGCCCTGCTTTAGGTATTAGAAAGAGGGAAATAAAGGAGAAGGAAAGGAGGGAAAGAAAAGAAGGAAAGAAGGGAAAGAAAAGAAGAAGAAGAAAAAGGAAAGAAGAAGAGGAAAAAGAAAGGAAGAAAAGAAAGGGGAATAAGGAAACGTGAGTGGGAAGGAGAGAAAGAAAAGAAGAAAGAAAGAAAGAAAGAAGAAGAAGGAAAAGAAAGAAGGAAAAATAAGAAAGAGAAGGAAGAAAGAAAGGAAGAAGAGAAAAGAAAGAAGAAGAAAAGAAGAAAGGAAAGAAAGAAAGAAGAAGGAAAGATAAGGAAGAAAGAAAAAGTAAAGAAGGAGGGAGGGGGGTCGACCCCTTGTGGGTCCCACCTCTCTAAGAAAATAAAATAAAGAAATAATAAAAAAAAGGGAATGAAAAGAAATAATTTTTTTTCCTTTTTTATTGAAAGGAAATAAAATCCATGGTGGCACCACCTCAGAACTGGGTCCACATTCAATTTTGAAATTTATTTTGAAAGTTAGAGGGGTAGAATGGTCTTTCAAAAAATTTCAGATGAAATGGACTATTTTTGGCAGTTTTTGAAGTAAGCTCAGAATTTGAAGTTTCATATCCCATTACTTAGCAAATCCAATTTAGAATTTGAAAAACCAAGTTTGAAAAGAATCCAGATTGTTTTCTAGGGAAAATATTTCCAAATTTAGAATCCTAGGGGTAAAAATGTCAATTTTGGAAACATAGGGTTTGTAATTGATTTTTAAAAGCTTTAAAACTCAAATCTGGACTAAAATTTTCAAAACTGGAGTTTTGGATCTCGAAAATGAAATGAAATGAAATGTTATGAAATAATGAGAAATGATATGAAATGCCATGCTAACTGAATAAAGAAATTTGGATATTGGACCCTGACTGACAATGGTACCAGTTAAGAAAGTGGTAAAATTGATAAAAATTGCAAAATGGTTCAAGAAATGTTTTTTTGGTCTCTACCGAGCCAGAGTGACACTGAAAATTTAGGTTTGAGCTGGATTGAACTAAAATGAACTGGATTGAGCTAGGTTCTATGGCTTCAAAACTCAAATGGACTGACAAGACACTGACTCAACTGAACTCCTCGACTGAATTATCAAGAAAAGCTGTCATTTTTAGAGAAATGGTGAGAAAATGGTCACTGGAGTTAAGTGAATTACAAACCTGAGCTGGGTTTGAGCTGGAATAAAAATCAGTAATACTGAACTAAAATTGAAGCTCAAACACTAGCTCAACTGACTGGACTCAACTCAATTTCAGCTAAATGAGCTGAAATGGGCTCCTAGACACTTGGAAGTAGTTTTGAACTGAAACTAGAGCACTTGAACTCTTGGTGAGCTCAAGTTAGACTGAGAAAAATAGGATGGACTGGGAATGACTGACTGAGAGACAATTGGCTTGGATTTGAGTGAGAAATTGGCTCATTTATGAAAAAATGATCCCATTTTGGTAGAAATGGTAAAAAATGAACATGATCTGCTCACTGTGAGCTCAGGTGAGCTTGAAATGACTGACATTCTAACTATTTTGAGCTTACAGATAAGCTTGGTTGACTCTGACTGACTAGGGGTCTGGGATGACCTAGGGGTAAAATGGTAATTTTCTTAATAAAAGTGGGTAAAATGGTAATTTTCTAAAACAGACTCAAGGTTTGACTCCTACACTGACCTATCAGGTTTGACATCCACACAAGGGGGAGTGTCTGAGAATGGATAAGGAAAATTTGGGGTGTTTACAATCACCACAAGGATACTTCTTATGAAGTTGAATCAGTGGGCGATACCAATGAAGAGTATGAGATTCAACAAGCACTTTGAAAGTTGACTCAAGGGCAAGGGTCAGACTATAAATCCAAGGATCAGTCGATTAATGACCCTGATTAGCCACAATTCAAAGATATGGTCAAAATAGTCAAGGATCTGTAGGCCCGTGACAAGGGCAAGAAGGTCTTCATAAGTGAAGACTTTTATGATGGTTTAAATGGGGATGACAGTCTCGATAATCTCCCCAGGATGTTCATCAAGTTTGATGGTTTTAGCAACCCTAAAGCATATCTCGCCATGTTTTTCGCTGAATGCACCAAGTTCAAGCGAGACAACCGGGCTCTGTTCCTTTGTTTTTCCAGCAGTTTGGAGAGAACAACAACTAAGTGGTATTCAGAGCACATTAATCCCATTGAGTTGGAGGAATTTGACAAGGTGGTCAATCTGTTTATTGAGCAGTTTTTATTCAACACAGAAGCGCTACCAACCCTCAGTCATCTTTGCAGCCTCAAGCAGGAGGAAAATGAGAAAGCATGAGATTTCATTCACAGGTGGAGGTCCGCCTGCAATAAAATGAGAGATTCAATATCAGAAGGACACGTATTATCGCTAATCCTGAATAATTTTTCACAACCCCTAAGGGGCCTGATCTCTACCTCTCCATCAAAGACCTTTATTGAATTGTCAGAGCCAGCCGAATGGCTCAAGATAGGCATGGAAAATGGAGTGTATGAGGGCATCACCCTCGCCAAGAACAACAGTCAGCAGAAGTCAAAGAAGAAGGCTCATTTCACTTACTCCACTGATGCAGGCCGTGGCAAGAATCATCGTAAGAATGAAGGAAATTCATTCAGTTACGCAGACTCAAATCCTAGCAAGAATGAGCCAAAGGGTAAATCATTCCCACAAAATAACAAATTGCCTCTGTCAGCCAATGAGCAGGCACCGAAATCACAATAAAAGGTGAAGCATGAAGAGTGGATCTATAACAGTAAATTCACCCCTTTGGATCAATCACTCGAAACCATGCTCGAATATATGCTTATCAGTAAAATGATCAAGCTCCCAAAGGTAGTCGATCCACCCGTTGTCATGGGGAAAATGAAAGACAAATTTTGCAAGTTCCATCGAACAGTGGGACATGATACCAAGAACTGTTTTGTTCTAAAAAATATAATTCAAGATTACATTGACAAGAACCTTTTGGTAGAAGGAGGCGATGATAAAAAAATGGCTATTCTGAATTAGCCATTCCTTCAGCATTTAGCAACAGTAATTTTTGAGAAACCATTCCAGCCTCAAGACCATATTCAACGGTGTCCTAATGATAATCTCTATGTTCAACACCAGGTCTTGGTGTTATAGAGAGCCCAATCCAGTGCTCAAAAGATAGATCTTGTCTCAGCTTTCAACAAGTTGAATGTCTCAAGGGAGCCTACCAAGGCATTCCCTGAAGTGGCTAGAAGAATTCAAGGGTTTCCTATGTGTGTCATCAAGACTATTCAAGATAGGGATAGAACAGTCAAAGAAAACACCAATTCGGTCCAAAATCCAATCATTGCCCTTTTAAATGTGTCAATTCTTGAATTGGCGCATGCCTCTTCCAAGCATCAACAGGTCTTAGATGATTTGTTGCAGAAAATCAAAGTGAAACTGAGCACAACTCCTGAAGACATAGCCTAGATTATCAATCAAGCCATAACCAACGCTCCAATCACTTTTTCAGATAAGGATCTGTCGAAGCCTCATGTATTCCATAACAGTGCGTTATATATTATAGTACAGATCAGGGGAATGATTATACCCCATGTGCTTGGCGATGGAGGCAGTAGCCTCAATATTTGTCTTGAAATGACCGCCAAAGCTCTAGGGTTAAAGAAAGAAGAATATCGCCCTGATCCCATCACCATCTACAGTTTTGACAACCATGGATATACTATAAAGGGAAAGATTTTCCTAGAAGTATTCATCAACTATTTTGTTCATACAGTCCTTTTTCATGTCATCAATGTGCCACCGACATGCAATCTTTTATTGGGACGCACATGAATTCATAATGCAAATGCAGTACCATCCACCCTTCATCAGTGCATCAAATGGTCCAAAGGTGACATGATTACTACGATCTTGAGGGAAGATCTAGAAGAAAGGCTGCTGCAGCCTATGATTCCTAGACCAACCTACACAACGGATATCCCTAGCATCAGGGAAAGTGATAAGGTTATTCTTAGTGAAAGCCTCGAAATGTTAAAGCTCAAGGAAGTACAATCGACAGAGCATACCGCAACAATGGTCCGATGGCAAGGACTACATTTTTTTAAGATCCAAGGTCGTCTTGATTACAATACTCTCAGAGATCATTCTTTATTCCTGCAGTTTATAAAAGCCAAGAATGGATTTGAACTGTTATTGAAGCATGGTTATCAGCCTTTCAAAGGCTTGGGCAAAAACAGAGACGGTCGGCTAGAGCCAGTAATCCCTGATCATCACCCACGCAAAGCGGGATTGAGATTCACGGGCAAGAGATCTCATAAGAATATTGTCTTTGTCAAGGGGATCCATTAAAAGCATCTGCCATCATTCTTTTTCATTTTATTTCTTTGATTTCAGCATTTTTTAGGGACGATGTCCCATTTCATTTCATTTCCTTTATTGTTATCATTTCATTCAAGTTTCCAATAAAGTTATCGATTTTTCTCTTCTATCTGGATGCCATCCTTCTCTTCTTTCCCTACAATGTCTTTGAAATTCGTTATTATTATTTTCTCTACTTTGCATAATTTGTTTTATAATGGGAAAATTTCTCTAAATACTATTCCTTTCTTAAAATTTCAGAATGTCTTCCTAATCAATAAGGAGACTAGTCGTCAATCCTTCAATTGTGTCAAAGCCCACAAAGATCTATCGGGTCAAGGCAAGAACAAAGGACAGTATGACAACAAAGCAGTAAGAAGAACTCACAGAATTTGATTCATCTCTTCAAGATTTGCCAGAATTCACAGCGATTTAGAAGCAAGATGAGTCATCGTCCCTAATTCAGGATCCAACTAAAGACATCAATATTGGTTCAGAGGATAGTCCGAAGATTCTCAAGATTGGTACTAGTCTGAGCATAGATGAGGAGAGGCTCATCGATTTTCTTAAGCAATATCAAGAAGTGTTCATATGGACTTACAAGGATATGTAGGGTTTAGATCCCAAATTAGTTGAACATCGCCTCATTTTGAAACTGGGTGTCAAACCTGTTAAGTAGAAGTTGAGGAAAGTGGATCCTCGAATCGAGCAACAAGTCAAGGAAGGACTTGAAGATTTACTCAAATCTGGATTCATTCGAGTAATAGATTATCCAAATTGGTTAGCAAACATTATAGCAGTTTCCAAGAAGAACGGTAAAGTTCAAATTTGTATCGACTTTTGTGATCTCAACAAAGCTACTCCAAAGGATGACTAGCTGCTCCCCAACATCGAGCTTCTGATCGACAGCACAGTTGGTCATGTCATGTTCTCCTTTATGGATAGATATTCTAGATATAATCAGATCAAGTTGGTCGTTGGTGACCAGTCCCAGACGTCCTTCACCACACCGTGGGGCACTTTCTATTACACAGTCATGTGTGATCATCACAAAATTTTTCCTCTTGTATCCTTCTCTTCTTTCTCTTTCCCTTTCTAGCCTGCATTTCCCTTTTTGAAGGGGAAATAAAAGATAGAAAAAGAAGAGAGAAGAGAGAGGAACTCTTTTGTGAAGGTCTCACTTGACCTTAATTTTAAAAGTGTTTTGAAATTACTCGCCTCCATTTTGAAAAATTTGTGGGAAAATGGAGATACGAGATTCGCTCATCGGTACGAGGTTCGACCATTCTTGGCGCCTTTACCAGGGGTAATCGAACAAAGGATCGAACTTATGCCTTTTGCTCTGCCTAAATATTATCTAAGAATTCATTCTAAATCTAAAATACACAAAGAATCATGCTTGTGCAATGCAAATGCAGAAATGTATGCTTTTGAGAAAATAGTTTAGAAATTTAGGATTTTCCAAGTGATTCTGAAATAAATTCGATAATGGAGTGAAGAAATGATTCCAAGGTTTGAAATTGGTTTGAAAAAGTTAGATTTTGAATCTAACTCAGAATTTTAAAATAGATCTGGAAGAAGACTTGAAGTTCCAAGCCTTGGAATGCACAGAGTTTGAAAAATGGATTTTTGATTTGAAGAAATGAGGAGAAAATGAGATTTTTTGAAATTGAGATAGAATTTTGAGAAAAATGGAGTTTTCAATGTCAAAATGGACTTTGAATTTGAATGAATCAATTCTGAAAAAGAAATTCTTAATTTCAGAACCTGAAGCAGGAATTGTATTTGGATTTAGACTTTGGGAAATAGTTTTTGAAAAATGGTTTTGAAAATAGTAAGTGGAAATGGAACTGGATTTGAAATTTGAAATCCTAGATGGAATTTGATCCAAAATCTGGAATCCTAGATGGAATTGGATCCAAAGTCTGGAATCCAAGGTGGCGTTGAATCCAAAATGGAATTGGATCTGAAGTCTGGAATCCAAGATGGAGTTGAATCTGAAATCTGGAGTCCTAAATGGGACTGGATCTAGAGTCTGGGATCCAAGATGGAATTTGAATCCAAAATCTGGAATCCTAAATGGGATTGGATTTGAAAATCTGAATCTAAGATGGAATTGGGTTCTAAATATAGAATCCAAGATGGAATTGGATTTTAAAAATCTGAATGGGACTTTGAGGATGGATCTGGATTTTGGAAATCCAGATTTGAATTTACAAGTGGGCTTTAAACTTAGGGAAAATTGACTTTTGAGATTCAGAATCAATCTCAAAACCTTGATTTTGAATTTTAGTCTCAAGACTCAATCTTTAGATAGAACCTTGGAGATTTCAAAAATAAAGAATAAATTTGATGTTTAAACTTGAATTTAAAAATCAGAAGATGAATCTTGGAATTTCAAAGTTAAATTGAACTTTGAAATATGATCTAAGATATGGAATTGAATTTAAAATTGAATTTTGAAAATGGAAATGAATTTGAATTTCAAAGTTGAATTGAACTTTGAAATTTGATCTGATTTGAAAATTGAATTTTAAATATAAAAAATAAAATTTGAAATTTCAAAGTCAAATTGGACTTTGTAATTGAAGTTTGAAATAAGATAGAATTTGAGAATAGAAAGAGGAATTTGAATTTATAAGAATTGAAGATTGATTTGAGAAATGAAGAAGGTATTTGAAGTATTATCTCAAAATCACTTAGATTTTTGAAAAAGAATTTTGAAAAATACGATATAATTCTATGCTAAATGATGAATGAATTAAAAGAATTTGAAATTGAGTTTTGAAAAAGCATATCTTATTCTTTAAATGAATTGAAATAAGATTAAAGATATAATACATTCTTGACTATGGTCATTGAATGTATTATATAATAATCATATTTAAATTCAAGTGAAGAATGAAATACATTTTGGTGTCTTTATAGAGTTTAAAATGAAATTAACTCTCAATATATGCTGACTATGGCCATTGATATATATTTTGAGTTAATTTTAAATTAAACTCTGATAAAGGAAGAAAATATTTGGCAAAATATAATGATTTTTGAAAAGAGATCCAGTGTGGATCCAATGTTATTCCATAAAAGATGAAAACCCTAAGTTTTGTTCACATCTTGACTATGGCTATTGATGCAAATCATCAACTTAGGATTTAATCACCTTTTATTAGAATGGTGCACGTGCCATTTGTGTTCCCATTCATGAGTTTTTAAAATAAAAAGAGAAAATGTTATGAAACAAGCATTTTTAGAAGATATATATGCTCATACATTCTAATCTAAGGTTGGAAATCTAAATTTCTCATTATAATCTAGCTATTACATTGTTGAAATGGCATTGGAATTCAAATTCCTAAGCTAGAAAAAGAAATTCAAATGATTTACAACTTTCCTGCAAAAATAGAGTTAGTGAGATGTGAATATAGGAAGAAAATGGAATGAACAATGTATGATGCTCTAAGCTAATGAGATTTCAATATGTCATGGGTAAGAAGACATATGCATTGGAATGCACTAAATGAGGGAATGACTGCCTAGAATACATAAGTGATACGCTGATACCTATATAATAGGTTAAACTAATGGTAAAAACATATATTACTTTTAGAAGCATGTACCGATTGATCCCTAAACTAATAAGCATAGGCATGTAAATGGAATGATGAAATATGCCAATATGAATGCAGGAAATGGCTAACAGCTGATATGCATGTGTTGTGTACATGTGATGCATAATGCTGGAGCTAAGCATGTGTACATGCTATGCTAGCAATGCTATGAGAGCTGAAGGTGATTCCCTTTATGTATACAGGGTGGGCTGTGGTGGAGTTTGTTGAAGGTAACCAGCTGCAACAGTGTCCAGCACTGCTACAGGTGGTCCTGATGAGGTCATAATGATACTTGATTGTTGCTATCAGAGATGATACTACAACAAAGTCTAAGTGCTGCTGAAAGGGGTGACAAAAGACACTAAATGCCTATATGCAGATATGGAAATGCATCATGCATTATTACAACAGATAGTGGGTGAGATAGCATACGTTGGGTAACATATGCTGCTATGTTGTGAAGAGGTTTGGATAGTGGGGATATAAGGCACAACAAGTGTACAAGTAGCAGAATATGCCATTGGAGATGGATACTAAATGCCTATGGAGTGCATGCTGGATTTGATTGTGAAGAGGTGCAATAAATGGCTATGAAATAGGCTGTAAAAAAAAAAGAAAAAAAACGAACATGATGAGACTGTTAGATACTGTTGTAATATGGTGACAGCAGCGAGGGGATGCTGGCCATAGAGGGTGGCCATAATGTTGCTAAAATGGGCAACACTTGGGTTGCTAGAGATGTGAAGTACAACAGTTGTGCTACTGAGAAAGTTCACAACAAGGTGAGGACTGGGGTATGCATTAGTGAAAGCACATGGATGTAACATATACAACAGAGAAAATGGCAGGAAATGTGTAATGCTGTGAAGTGCAAATGAAGGGGTAGTAACGAGGTGTTACTGTTTGTGAAGTGGATGAAATAAGGTGGTGATACATAGGTAAGAGGGGAATGTGGCTAGAGGTAATGACATGTGTAATAAAGACATTGGTACAAGGTGTTGCGGGTGTTAGGTTTGTGCTGGAGGTTTATATGACGTAACAGATAGGAGTGTTGATCAAAGATGTTGCTAGAGATGCAGGTAGTGCACAGGTGGTTGATGCACGTGAGGGTGTAGCACAGTGCAAGTGTTGGTAAGTGTAGAGGTGTTGTGGTGTGATTGATGGTTGGTAAGATGTGAAGGTGGTGGCTTGCTGTTAGTGAAGGAATACAAATGCTAATGCTTTGTTGGTATGTAGGAAAGGGCTGCGAAAAGGATGGATTTCCACCGGCGGTTGGGTGAACTGGATATGAGGCTGCTGTGTAATGCAGTGAATATGCAGCAGTGTGTAAGGCTGGGGATGGCTGGTGACTGGGCATATGGTGTATGGAGCAGGGGAAAAATGGTGAACTTGTTGCTACAACTGTAATGATGAAGCAATATCGTGTAGGTGTGATACAACAACAACAACAACAACAACAACTACGCCTTCATCCCAAAACAATTGGGGTCAGCGATATGAACCAAAAAAGAAATTCATTTTGGGTCTTCCACATGAATCCTTTTCCTCCAATCATTTCTATCCAATGCCATGTCCTTGGTGAGGTTCAAAGCATTCATATCCTTTCCTATCATCTCCATCCAAGTCTTCCTAGGCCTACCCTGACCTCTTTTAACTAATATATTTTCCCATTTCTCCAACCTTCTAACGGGAGCATCATTAGGCCTTCACCGAATATGTCCAAACCACCGTAAAGGATTCTCTCGCATCTTATTTTCAATGGGTGCATGTTTTCGTCGCGAAATTTTTCCCCCGTCTTCCCTTCCTTGCGGAAGAGAAAAAGAGAGAAACGCTTTCGCGATTCAAACTTTGACCGGATTTTGGAAATTGTTTTGAAATACTCGCCTCCGTTTTTTAAAATTGCGGGAAAATCCATGGGATGGGGCTCGACCTGTCGGTACGAGGTTCGACCGTTCCTGCCGCCTTTAACAGGGGTAATCGGACCAAGGACCAAAATTGTGCTTGACTTAGTTAAATCATCAAAGTTATATTCTATCCTAAATGCATAGAGAATTCAGGCATGTGCTATGAGATTTTGGAAAATGCCAGTTGGAAAACATGATGTATGCTTAAAAAAAACATTTGGAGTTGGAAAGAATCTCTCAGGAAAAAGGTCAATTTCTCAAGAAACTCAGATAAAAAAGGGGTTTTTGAAAACATGAGAAAGCTTATAAAGATGTGGAAAATTCAGAAATAGTTGAAAATCTTGGGAAAATGGAAGTGATTCTTGAGAAAAGATGGACTTTTTGAAAAGGGAAGCACTTCTTAGGAAAACTTGGACTTTGAGAGTTTTCTTAGGAAAATGATGGAAATTCATAGGAAAGCTCATTGGAGAAGGAAATTCAAAACTTGGGGAATCGAAATCCTGGGAATTTTACCTTTTTGAAATACTCGGAAATCGATTTTGGATCTTGAAGAAAGATTGGAAAACTCTTTTGAATCTCTTAAGAAAATAACATTTTCTAAGGAAAACTGTGGAGAAACTTGTCTTTGGAAAACCGATTTTGAAAAATCCTTAGAATTTCTTGAGAAATCGATTTCTTGAGAATGAAGTTTTCTTGAGAAAATCTTGAGAAAATCAATGATTTCATGATGCAAATGACATGAGTGAATGAATGCACTTTGAAAAGATTTTTTAAGAGATTTGTTGGAAAAATATGCATTAAGTCAAGATAAATCCTTCACATATCCTGACTGTGGCCATGAATATGTTCAGAATTTAGTTGATTTGATGCACATGATTTTGAAAACTTTGGAAATATGATGTGCATTTTAAGATAGCCTAAGAGTGTAGGCTCAATGTGACTAGTAGAAAGATGATGGATCTGGGTCTCGTCCATATTCCGACTAGGGCCGTAAATATGGATCCCACCGAGTCCATCAACTCCCTAAGAGTTGGTGCACGTGCCATTCGTGAACATCCATAGTGCTTTTGAAATAAGATGTATGCATCACATAAGCAGGATATTTGCATAAATTCAAACTATATGATATGCATCCTAGTCTAAGCAGGAAATTAACTCTCTTATTCCAAGATTTACATTATTACATCACTAAATAAAGGAAGTAAAAGAAATTTGCAGACTTCAGCTCCTTCTTTTGATTGTTCCTACCAAACTTGAAATAGGGTTAGCTCGACTATGTGGGTTTTTCCAAGATTTTCCAATAATATTATGAAATTATTGGATTTAATTGGATATAAACCCTATTCTCATGCTTCCTTGATATTTGAAATGATGTAAATGCAGGAAATTCAGTAGAAAATAGTTTGAAATTCGGAATGGTGGTCAAAATGACCAGAATACCCCTAATTATAAAGTTATACCTTTAAAATCAAGTTTTTTTTTTGAAGGAAAACTTGGTAAAATTGGGATTTCGAAATTCAAATTGAATTCAATGATGATGAAATGCAATATGACATGCTTCTAAACACATTAGGACTGTAAAATCAGAATTTGACATTTTGAAATTTAACCAAAATAACGAATTTCGCTTGTTTTTCACTTGGATCCGGGTCCTGCGGGACCCTGTTTTGGTATTGTGGATAATCCGAACCTCAAATGGATTCCAAATTGCACCAAATTCGGTATGAAGCATCTACTTACTTTGATAAACAACCTAGAATGATAAAAAGCATGAAATGATATGATTTAAATGCCAAAATTCAAAGAAAGTCCTAAAAATGATGGATTTTGCCTATGGATCCGAACCAAATGCAATGCCTAATATGATAATGCAAGATTTACACCATGGAAACTTCTGATATTTTGCAGACTGCTAAAAGACCCGAAATGGAACATTTTTGGTTTTTACAGCCTCGGGATTTGAGCCATGGTGAGTTCAATAACAGGGATTTAGTTCTGACAGAGGTAAAAATCACACTAATCTGATGTAAAACGCTAAAAAAATACAAAACGGCCATGGAAATTTATGACATTAATCAGAGCTATGCACGACGCTTACATGAACAACTTTCATGTTTATGACTTCGGCATTTGATCAACATAAACACCGATAAAAATATAACTATTCTTGCCTAAACTAACAGAACAGACAAATGTAGCAAAACAGGGGGTGACAAGAAAAATCCGAAGCAGGGGTCAACACTGTTCTAAAAATTACAGGTTTTTAGATTCAAACAGAGGACATCTCGGACACCACTTTCACTTTTTACAGTTTCGGATTTGGAGCAACACACAAAGAGAAACCATAGCCCTAAGTCGATCCAAGATCTCAGAGGCCCAAATTAGGCTCTGACACGTGTCCCGAACTCTTGGATTTTTTTCAGACATAAAAAAAAATCATAAAAATCTGCAAAACTCATATTAAAAACTAGACATTCTCCCGATGTCAGAACATCTTTCTGATCGAAAATCGGATCTCCCATGAGGGATATCTCGATTTTACAAGTTGGAAAATGATTTTCAAAACGTATCCCGGGTAACAAAACCCTACTTGCCATTTTGAATATTTACCACAGTAAAAAAAATCAAATGGCTCCGAATGTTTGGAAAAATTTTAGGGACACCTAAGGGCGCATTTCGTGATTTTTTTGGGATTTTTAATAAAAAACAAATGCATGAAATGATGTGTGGACTGACTGACAAAAACAGAGACCTACTGAAAATAAGCAGAATTGAAATAAAGGCTAAATTAATCCTAATTAATTCATGAAATGTACTAAACGAATGAAATAAAATGCAAAGTAAACCTAGCTAACTATATGAATGTTAAAAATCATCAAGGAAGCATAATGAAACATTTTTTTGTATGTCGTTTTATGAGAATAGCTCAATCCATCCCTCGGATGAGCTCTTTCTTCAAACGACCCCCGATTCGAATTATGGAATCAAATCAATGGGAAAAGAAGTGCACCTTGCTTCGTTACGCAGCGTAAAAGCTCTTGAAAGGGGCAGCTATCACGACCTTCCTTCGTCCTTCGCTCCGAGCTTCGGATGGTCCACCAAAATCGACCTCTGTTGGAATTGAATTGGCCACAGCACGAGCTCTACTCCACCTTCTTCAATGCGCCAAAGGGGGCACGATTTCCACAGTTCAAAATCTGATTCTAGGAAGGCTAGGTCGGATTTTCCAAGTTCACCAGAGCTAAAAAATGATCTCCCTTTAGGCTGGGCGTGAACCCTTGTTTTTATAACTTTTCTGAAATTTTTTGAAATTCAAACAGGTTCAATCTGAGCCCTCCATGTGGCGCCATCTCAGGGGGTGTCATCTGAGGGGTTTGAAATTCGAATTTGTCTTTTGCAGGGAGCCCTCAGGTGGCGCCACCTCAAAAGGTGTTTTAATTTTTGAGAAAAATAAAAAAAATGGAAATTTTGTGGGTGAGACACCTCAGCAGGGGGAATTTGGAATTTTTCAAAAGTTTGCTTGATTCTCTCTGCAGGGAACTCCCAGAAGATGCCACCTCAGAGGGTGCTCTCTTGGAGTTTGAATTTCAAATTCACTTTTTGTAGGGAGTCTTCAGGTGGCGCCACCTCATGGTGGGCTACCTTTATTAAAAATAAAATAAAAAATAAAAATGGAGCCAAGTGGAGTCCTGGAATGGTGCCACCTCAAAAGGTGTTTGACACATGTCAGAAGGTCAGAGCAGTGGGCTCAGAAGGCGCCACCTCAGAGGAATTTGAATTCTACCTTTTCTGGAGAAAGGAGATCTGGACATGTGGCGGACAAGTGTCAGATGTCTGGAGAGGCTTTCTCAAATGGCGCCACCTCAAGGGGAAGTTTGAAATTCAAATGGAGGTTGGCCCTGGAGGAATGGAGGATGGACATGTGGCGCCACCTCAGGGTGGCTCCTACAATGCCATGTGGCAAGAGGGAGGAAAAAGAGGGAAGGGACATGTGGCGCTCTCATAGGCCATCTGGGAAATCAGAGCTCTGGATTTTCGCCACCTAGTGCCCTGTTTGAATTTTAAATGGTTTGCTTTTTCTGAAGAAGGCCAGGAGTGACATGTGTCTCCTACTTTTCTGAAAGAGGTAGGGAGAAGACATGTGTCCTCTACTTTTTCTGAAAGAAGCAGAGAATGACACGTGGCAGAGGGGAGAGAAGGTGGGCCAAGCCATGTGGCGCCATCTCAGACAGGATGAAAAAGGTAGGAGTTCTTGATTTTCGCCACCTATGGGAATTTTTGAATATTTGAATTCTAGCTTTTCTGAAGAAAGCAGAAAATGACACATGGCACTTGCTTTTTCTGAGGAAATGAGAGCTTGCCATGTGTCCTCTGCAGGAGACACTCCAGATGGCGCCACCTCAGAGGAGACAAGCCTACCTTTTCTGTAGGAATTTAGGAGTGACACATGTTTCCTACTTTTCTGAAAAAAATAGGGGGAGGACATGTGTCAGGCTACTTTTTTAGAAGGAAGGAGGGGTTGACACGTGTCCCCTGCAGGAGACACACTTCAAGTGGCGCCACCTCAGAGGAGACAAACTCCACTTTTTCTAGACAGGACAACCTATGACACTTGGCATCTTCTGGTAGTCTTTGAAATGACACATGGCGCAGGATGGATACTGACACATGGCAGACATGTGGCAGCTTCTTAAGGTAGCCCCACACTGACACTTGGCAGAAGAGGGAGGGTGACATGTGGCACCGACTCTAGGTGAACCCTATGCTAACACATGGCATGTAAATGGGAGGAGAGAGAAAAGACAAGTGGCACCAATCCAGGGGACAAGGCTCCTATATTTTTGGGTTTTTCAAAATTCAAATTTTCAAAAGGAAAGCTTGTGTGACACCACCTCAGTGTGGGTCCCACATTGCTTCTTTATTGAAATAAGGATAAAACCACAACTTCTTTTTGGAATTTTCATAAAATCTGGACTAATGGGCAAAACAGGAATTTTGGAAAGAGTTGGCCCTTGTAGGGCGATTTTGTAAAAAGAAGATATTTGAAATTGTCATTAGGGCAAAATCTGAGATAAGGTGGCTGAAATCCATATTAAAACTATCCAGATCGTTTTCCTGAGGAAATATTTTAAAATTCAGAGCCCTGGGGGTAAAATGGAAAGAATTGATAATTTTGAAGACCCAGGGTTTTGAAATCAATTTTGAAAAGAGTTAAAATTCTAATCTGGATTGAAAATTTTGAAATCAAGAGTTCTGGACCTTGAAATGACATGCTATGCAGTGCAGTGATTTGAAATGCTCATGCAATGATATGCAATGTCATGTCTTTTGAAATGCAATCTTGAATCAAGACTTGGAGATGTCTGTCTCCTGTCAGGAATAAAATTTTGAACATCTGAGTTAAAATTAGAGAAATTTTGAGAGTTGCAGATGAAATTTGGACTTTTGCAAGGTCCGGCTCAGAAAATGACCATTTTGCCCTCCAGCGATTTCAGAGGCTGGATGTTGATGCTTGGTGGAAATGTTGGGGAGGTGAGTGAAAATTTGGGGTGTTTACAGATGCCCCTCTTTGCTACTAAGCCGACTCATGGCCGAGCTTAGTGGCAAAGAAAACACACCAAATTTGGGCTATACGAAAAAAATGCCCCAGTTAGAAGGATCTGACTGGGTGTGAAGAAATTAGCCCGAGGAAGATGGTAGATATGAAGCGAAGAATGGAGAGAAAAGATTCACTCTATGAGAGTGAAGTTCAGGTTTATGCCCTTAACCTGGATGGGACAGAAATACCTCGCATGGAACGAAGCTCAGGTTTGACCCTTAACCTGATGGGACAGAAATACCTCGCATGGAACGAAGCTCAGGTTTTGACCCTTGACCTGATTGGGGAATGGAATATCTCATCGAAATGAGACTCAGGTTTGTACCCTTAACCTGATCGGGCGGAAGATGAAATACCTCTTTGATTGAGGCTCAGGTTTGTACCCTTATCCTGATCGGGCGGAAAATGGAATACCTCTTTGATCGAGGCTCAGGTTTGTACCCTTATCCTGATCGGGTGGAAAATGAAATACCTCTTTGATTGAGGCTCAGGTTTGTACCCTTATCCTGATCGGGCGGAAAATGAAATACCTCTTTGAGTGAGGCTCAGGTTTGTACCCTTATCCTGATCGGGCGGAAAATGGAATACCTCTTTGATTGAGGCTCAGGTTTGTACCCTTATCCTGATCGGGCGGAAAATGAAATACCTCTTTGAGTGAGGCTCAGGTTTGTACCCTTATCCTGATCGGGTGGAAAATGAAATACCTCTTTGATTAAGGCTCAGGTTTGTACCCTTATCCTGATCGGGCGGAAGATGAAATACCTCTTTGATTGAGGCTCAGGTTTGTACCCTTATCCTGATCGGGCGGAAAATGAAATACCTCTTTGATTGAGGCTCAGGTTTGTACCCTTATCCTGATCGGGTGGAAAATGAAATACCTCTTTGATTGAGGCTCAGGTTTGTACCCTTATCCTGATCGGGCGGAAAATGGAATACCTCTTTGATCGAGGCTCAGGTTTGTACCCTTATCCTGATCGGGCGGAAAATGAAATACCTCTTTGATTGAGGCTCAGGTTTGTACCCTTATCCTGATCGGGTGGAAAATGAAATACCTCTTTGATTGAGGCTCAGGTTTGTACCCTTATCCTGATCGGGCGGAAAATGGAATACCTCTTTGATTGAGGCTCAGGTTTGTACCCTTATCCTGATCGGGCGGAAAATGAAATACCTCTTTGATTGAGGCTCAGGTTTGTACCCTTATCCTGATCGGGCGGAAAATGGAATACCTCTTTGATTGAGGCTCAGGTTTGTACCCTTATCCTGATCGGGCGGAAAATGAAATACCTCTTTGATTGAGGCTCAGGTTTGTACCCTTATCCTGATCGGGCGGAAAATGGAATGGAATCCTCGAAGGAAGAGACCATGATGGAACCTTTAGATTTTGCACAATAAATCCAATAGGGTTTTTGCAAAAGGAAGGAAAATGGGGTCCCTAAAGCTTGAAAAGGGATTGGTTTTGGGCGTCTCATTGCTGAGACTAAAATCAGCTTTTGAAATTGCCTTTTGCGGGAAATGATTGGTGGTTCGACCTCGAACCGAAATGGGACTGTCTATGGTGGGACAGTGGGGACACAGGGAAGTGTGCAAATTTGAGAGTTCATGCTCTCAAAGAAGGGAAGGAATCAAGTCCTTAGGAGGGATTTAAAATTGGTGTCAGGATGCATCGAAGACGGATATCGAGCTCTCACTTCATGTCAGGATAGCTAGAAAATATTGTCAAAATGTTGGAAATTTTGCTGTTGATTCAAAATATTTGAAAATGTTGCACATTGTTGCAAAGATATTCTTTCTTTTCTACCCAAAGCATTACCTCCAAACAAGGTTCACTTTGTAGAATCGAGACTTGAAATCCAAATTGCTTGCAATTGACCTTCTTCAAGGAAGTTATCAATTTCCTTGATATGAGCAGGAAAGAGAATTTGATATTATGAAAGCAATTGATGAAAAAATATTGATAATAGAATTTCACAAAGTTAAAGAGGATTCTTGATAAATTTGGCAGTTTGATATCCTGGGAGCTTCTCTCTTGACAATCTTTCTGCACTCTTTTGGCTCTCTGGGTTTTTTCTACATTCTCCTTTATTTTGGAGATATTCTTACTTTTTCTCTCTTTCTTTTTCCTCTCTTTCTCTCTTTTGGGAAGGGTATGTCACAAACTCCTTCAACTTGGAGATGTTTCGATCCTTCTTGGATGATGGGTTTGGAGATCTTTGGGCGATAGCTGAAATTAAATATCTTTTAGGGATTGTCGAGAGGTTCATCGCATCTGCCTTCATCTCGACAGTGCTTTGGACTTTCCCTGGAAGGATCCGTCACAAACTCCGTCATCTTGGAGATGTTTCGAATCTTCTTTGGCCCCGGGGGTCTACTCGCCTAATTCGCCTTCATCTTGACGACAGGTGAGAGATCCCTTTTGCGGATATTTAATTGCAGCTTAGGTGATTCTGAGGAGACAGGGTTTGGGTAAATGCTCTCTTTTCTAGCGCTCAGGATATTTCCACTGCCTTGTCTTTACAAGAATAATCCTTTAACGATGTGCCATTGACTGCGATCAATATCGATCATCTACGGCTTTTCGATAACCTTGAATCTTCTTTTCTGGCCATATCGAGGATTTATCCTTCATTCTTTTGGTTGGCCAATAGAAAGAATTTGAAGTTTGAATCCCTTTTCGCAAAAGCTTCACTCTTTTGGAAGTGATGCTGAAGGTAAATTGAGATAGAGATTAGTGCAATAAAAGATTCTGAAATCAACAATTGATTGACAAATTTGACAAAATTTTCTTGAAATCCTTGGTGAAAATGAGTATTTGAAATCCGGCTTAATACATCCGTGACGAAAATTCTCCTCTTTTTCCCCAAAAAGAGAGACTCAGGCTTAGCCCTTACCTGAATGGGAAATGGGAAATACTCCTCTCTTCCCTAAAGAGGAGGTGTTTGCAAAACGAACTTTCGAAGAGAAATTAAGCTTTCGTCAAAGCTCCCTAATATTAGGCTTCTCTTATGGAAAGGGGGCCGATAATAGTGAGGTCTGAAAATTTGGGTCATGAAAGGAACGAGTCCATCACACTCTCCCTGCAAAGAGGGTCTTTCATGACGAAAAATGGCCTAGTATGAAATTGGGGGGTCACAAGAAAAGCGAGTCTTCGTCGAGC
This sequence comes from Nuphar pumila, assembly GCF_984573655.1. Taxonomy (NCBI): domain Eukaryota; kingdom Viridiplantae; phylum Streptophyta; class Magnoliopsida; order Nymphaeales; family Nymphaeaceae; genus Nuphar; species Nuphar pumila. Next base: position 47,639,540 of record NC_143265.1, on the reverse strand, counting down.
CTCTCCCTTTAAAAGGGTTTCTTGTGTGAAATTGGAAATTGTTTTGCAAACGGTTCACAAAGACGCGAGTCCCTTCAAACTCTCCCTAAAAAGGGGCTAAGTGAACGAATTGGATAGCATGCGAAAAGAACGAGCTCCCTCGAACTCTCCCTAAAAGGGTCTCTCGCAAGAGAAAATGATTGAAATTGGATATTGAGATTGATTGACCCAAAGGTCGAAATGGAAAATTGGAAAATTGGTTGCTGGAAATTGAATGACCGGAAGGTTGAAATTGGATGACCTGATGGTCGGAATTGAGAATTGATTTGACCACAAAGGTCGAAATTGAGAATTGGTTGACCGAAAGGTCGAAATTGTGTGACCTGAAGGTCGAAATTGAGAATTGAGTGACCTAAAGGTCGAAATTGAGAAATGAAGGTCAAAGATTGGAAATTGATTTACCCGAAGGTCGAAATTTGGAAATTGATTGACCCGAAGGTCGAAAATTGGAAATTGAAGGTCGAGAATTGGAAATTGATAGACCCGAAGGTCGAAATTTGGAAATTGATTGACCCGAAGGTCGAAAATTGGAAATTGAAGGTCGAGAATTGGAAATTGATAGACCCGAACGTCGAGAATTGAAAATTGATTGATCCGAAGGTCAAAAATTGGAAATTGAAGGTCGAGAATTGGAAATTGATAGACCCGAAGGTCGAGAATTGGAAATTGATTGACCCGAAGGTCGAGAATTGAGATTGGTAATTGAAATTGAGAATTGAAAATTGGGTGACCCAGAGGTCGAAATTGGAGAATTGCCTGATTTGAGGACTTAAATTGAAATTTGGAGGGCAAAATATCAAATTTGAGCAATTGACAGACCCTGAAATGACTTGGATCAATAAAAGAGAATGATGAGTTCGAGTCAGAGCTCGAATAAAATATAGAGATCACGAGTCGGCACCCGAATCAACAGAGGAAAATGGAAGGCTCGAATCAGAGCTCAAATAAGATAATGAGATCACGAGTCGGAACCCGGATCAACAAAGGAAAATGAAGGACTCGAATTAAAGCTTGGATAAGATAAAGAGATCTCGAGTCGGAACCCGGATCAACAAAAGAAATGAAGAACTCGATTCAGGGTTCGAGTAAGGTAATGAGATCACGAGTCGGAACCCGGATCAACAAAAGAGAATGACAAGCTCGAAAAGATCTCGAGTCGGAACCCGGATCAACAAAGGAAAATGATTTGTTCGAGTCAAGGCTCGAGTAAAGTAGAGAGATCACGAGTCGGAACCTGGATCAATAAAGGAAAATGAAGAGTTCGAGTCAAGGCTCGAGTAAAGTAGAGAGATCACAAGTCGGAACCCGGATCAACAAAGGAAAATGATTGGTTCGAGTCAAGGCTCGAATAAAGTAGAGAGATCACGAGTTGGAACCCGGATCAACAAAGGAAAATGATTTGTTCGAGTCAAGGCTCGAGTAAAGTAGAGAGATCACGAGTCGGAACCCGGATCAACAAAGGAAAATGAAGAAATCGAGTCAAGGCTCGAATAAAGTAGAGAGATCACGAGTCGGAACCCGGATCAACAAAGGAAAATGAAGAGTTCGAGTCAAGGCTCGAGTAAAGTAGAGAGATCACGAGTCGGAACCCGGATCAACAAAGGAAAATGAAGAAATCGAGTCAAGGCTCGAATAAAGTAGAGAGATCACGAGTCGGAACCCGGATCAACAAAGGAAAATGGAGAGTTTGAGTCAAGGCTCGAATAAAGTAGAGAGATCACGAGTCGGAACCCGGATCAACAAAGGAAAATGAAGAAATCGAGTCAAGGCTCGAATAAAGTAGAGAGATCACGAGTCGGAACCCGGATCAACAAAGGAAAATGGAGAGTTCGAGTCAAGGCTCGAATAAAGTAGAGAGATCACGAGTCGGAACCCGGATCAACAAAGGAAAATGAAGAAATCGAGTCAAGGCTCGAATAAAGTAGAGAGATCACGAGTCGGAACCCGGATCAACAAAGGAAAATGGAGAGTTCGAGTCAAGGCTCGAATAAAGTAGAGAGATCACGAGTCGGAACCCGGATCAACAAAGGAAAATGGAGAGTTCGAGTCAAGGCTCGAATAAAGTAGAGAGATCACGAGTCGGAACCCGGATCAACAAAGGAAAATGATTTGAATAAAAACCCGAGTCGGAACTCGGTTTTCCTAAAAGTTGAAAATGTGCCAGCTTGAATACTGGATTTTGAAATAATACCAGTTCGAGCGCTGGGTTTTGGTTCAGTATTGGCGATGATCTTTGAATCATTAGGAATTGTGATGGGACTGTTTGTTGAAATCCCAATACTGACCGGATTGTTATTAATGCAATTGAATGCAAATGAATATGGGTTGATGCATATGAATGCACATGTGCATGAAATGAGGAATTTGTTTATCCTGCCTGCATATAGAACAAAATTTTAAAATGCCCCAGTGTAACTGGGAAAGAAAGTTGGATCATTATTTGAAGGAAACAGGAAGGATTACAAGGGGAGAATAAATGTTTCAAGTATAAAACTTTTTCAAGTGTCGAGCATTGATAGGATCTGGCAATTCTACTCCATCGGCATTGATGAGCCGATATGAGTTGCGGGGTAATGCTTCTTTGACAACATAGGGACCTTCCCAATTTGGCGACCATTTGCCGCCAGGACGATGCTTGAGATAAGCTGTGGATCAAAGTACTAAATCATTGACTTTGAATCTTCTTTCGATGATAGACTTCGCATATTGCCTGGCTACTCTCTGGTGATAGGATTGAGCATGCTCTGCTGCTTTTAGTCTTCTCTCGTCGAGTAAGTCTAGCTGCACTAGTCGCTGCTGCTGGTATTGATCAAGAGGTAATTGCAGAAGTGAAGCAAATTTCAAAGCGGGCTTCTGAACATGTAGCGGCAATACTACCTCTGTTCCATAAACCAGTTCTGATGGGGTAGCATTCGTTGGTGTACGAATGGTGGTCCGATAGGCCCACAGTGCATCGTGGATCTTCTCATGCCAGTCACGGCCTGTTTCCACAGTTCGCTCCAAGATACGAATTAAAATCTTGTTGGTGGCCTCTGCCTGACCATTCCCTTGAGGATAATATGGAGCGGAAAAATGGTGATAGATCTTGAATTTTGAGCAGAATGTCTTCATCTTTTCATTCTTGAAATGACTGCCGTTGTCTGACACAATGTCATGCGGGACGCCGAAACGGCAAAGGATGTTCTTGTGAATAAAAGAGACCACGTGTCGTCCTTCTACTGTGCGGAGACTGATGGCTTCTACCCACTTGGTGAAGTATTCTGTTGCGGCAAGGAAATATTTGTGGCCATTTGAAGCTGAAGGAGTGATGGGACCTACGACATCGAAGGCCCACATGGAGAATGGCCATGGAGAGACAACAGACTGTAAATAAGTTGCCGGAGCATGGATAGAAGGTGCATGTATCTGACATTGATGCCATCGAACTGAAAACAGAGAAAGACTCAGAATGAGACTTAGGAAAATGTGAGAAATTTTGAAAAATTTTGCAGGCAGGATAAAAATGCAGCTAGAAATTCGAGATCCAGTAGAAAGATAGAATGTAAAATCGCCTGGAGTTTTGAAAGAAATGGGATATTTGAAAAAATCATCCAGGGTTTGAGAAAAGATCTCGTGGAAAATAAGGATATTTGGAAAAAGACCTAATGAGTTGAAAAACATTGGGAAATATAAAGAATTGAGAAAATCATACATACAATCACATCCTGCACAAACATTTATGCACATTCAGCACTCCCTAAAAGGCTGACTCTAGATGCATCAATTTGAAAACAGCTGTAGGACCCTAATCCTAACTCTAAGTTCAGATCATCTTTGTCCAATCCAGTTATGCCGATATACCCGAATCGAAATCCGAGGTACATGGCATAGAATTTCAACTCCGGTTCTAAGGTAAGGTTTTCCAACATCCTTGAGCGCCTACCGATATACTTCGGACTATGGCCCGCGGTACGTGGTAGGGGGGTGTTAACCCAAATAGTTGGCCCAGTTGTGAGGCTCTGTCCCGAACTATGGTTCTGGAAGAGAGCCCAGCAACGTGAAGACCGGGTAATGATAGGTAATGGAGATTTGCAAAAATGATCACATGCAAGAAATAGAGGGCTCTAAATCCTAGAGAGATAGACTTTTGAAAATCTTTGAAGAAGCATACATTGTTTGCATTCAGATCCTAAATTGAGGAGAGTTGTATTTAGACCTAAGTCTATGTGAGCATGAAAATATCTCCTCAATATGGTCCTACCAAACCATGCCTAAGCTACATGCAGTCAATGTCAGCTAGGTCAGAATCTAGGGTCCTAGGTTCGCATGATATCAAAAGTAAAAGAGCTGACATTTTATGAACATAATTTTGATAATTGAACTAAGTCAAGTATAATTTAGGTCAGACAAGGACAGGTCCCATCACGGTCGCCAAACCTGTTTTCGTCGCGAAATTTTTCCCCCGTCTTCCCTTCCTTGCGGAAGAGAAAAAGAGAGAAACGCTTTCGCGATTCAAACTTTGACCGGATTTTGGAAATTGTTTTGAAATACTCGCCTCCGTTTTTGAAAATTGCGGGAAAATCCATGGGATGGGGCTCGACCTGTCGGTACGAGGTTCGACCGTTCCTGCCGCCTTTAACAGGGGTAATCGGACCAAGGACCAAAATTGTGCTTGACTTAGTTAAATCATCAAAGTTATATTCTATCCTAAATGCATAGAGAATTCAGGCATGTGCTATGAGATTTTGGAAAATGCCAGTTGGAAAACATGATGTATGCTTAAAAAAACATTTGGAGTTGGAAAGAATCTCTCAGGAAAAAGGTCAATTTCTCAAGAAACTCAGATAAAAAAGGGGTTTTTGAAAACATGAGAAAGCTTATAAAGATGTGGAAAATTCAGAAATAGTTGAAAATCTTGGGAAAATGGAAGTGATTCTTGAGAAAAGATGGACTTTTTGAAAAGGGAAGCACTTCTTAGGAAAACTTGGACTTTGAGAGTTTTCTTAGGAAAATGATGGAAATTCATAGGAAAGCTCATTGGAGAAGGAAATTCAAAACTTGGGGAATCGAAATCCTGGGAATTTTACCTTTTTGAAATACTCGGAAATCGATTTTGGATCTTGAAGAAAGATTGGAAAACTCTTTTGAATCTCTTAAGAAAATAACATTTTCTAAGGAAAACTGTGGAGAAACTTGTCTTTGGAAAACCGATTTTGAAAAATCCTTAGAATTTCTTGAGAAATCGATTTCTTGAGAATGAAGTTTTCTTGAGAAAATCTTGAGAAAATCAATGATTTCATGATGCAAATGACATGAGTGAATGAATGCACTTTGAAAAGATTTTTTAAGAGATTTGTTGGAAAAATATGCATTAAGTCAAGATAAATCCTTCACATATCCTGACTGTGGCCATGAATATGTTCAGAATTTAGTTGATTTGATGCACATGATTTTGAAAACTTTGGAAATATGATGTGCATTTTAAGATAGCCTAAGAGTGTAGGCTCAATGTGACTAGTAGAAAGATGATGGATCTGGGTCTCGTCCATATTCCGACTAGGGCCGTAAATATGGATCCCACCGAGTCCATCAACTCCCTAAGAGTTGGTGCACGTGCCATTCGTGAACATCCATAGTGCTTTTGAAATAAGATGTATGCATCACATAAGCAGGATATTTGCATAAATTCAAACTATATGATATGCATCCTAGTCTAAGCAGGAAATTAACTCTCTTATTCCAAGATTTACATTATTACATCACTAAATAAAGGAAGTAAAAGAAATTTGCAGACTTCAGCTCCTTCTTTTGATTGTTCCTGCCAAACTTGAAATAGGGTTAGCTCGACTATGTGGGTTTTTCCAAGATTTTCCAATAATATTATGAAATTATTGGATTTAATTGGATATAAACCCTATTCTCATGCTTTCTTGATATTTGAAATGATGTAAATGCAGGAAATTCAGTAGAAAATAGTTTGAAATTCGGAATGGTGGTCAAAATGACCAGAATACCCCTAATTATAAAGTTATACCTTTAAAATAAAGTTTTTTTTTTGAAGGAAAACTTGGTAAAATTGGGATTTCGAAATTCAAATTGAATTCAATGATGATGAAATGCAATATGACATGCTTCTAAACACATTAGGACTGTAAAATCAGAATTTGACATTTTGAAATTTAACCAAAATAACGAATTTCGCTTGTTTTTCACTTGGATCCGGGTCCTGCGGGACCCTGTTTTGGTATTGTGGATAATCCGAACCTCAAATGGATTCCAAATTGCACCAAATTCGGTATGAAGCATCTACTTACTTTGATAAACAACCTAGAATGATAAAAAGCATGAAATGATATGATTTAAATGCCAAAATTCAAAGAAAGTCCTAAAAATGATGGATTTTGCCTATGGATCCGAACCAAATGCAATGCCTAATATGATAATGCAAGATTTACACCATGGAAACTTCTGATATTTTGCAGACTGCTAAAAGACCCGAAATGGAACATTTTTGGTTTTTACAGCCTCGGGATTTGAGCCATGGTGAGTTCAATAACAGGGATTTAGTTCTGACAGAGGTAAAAATCACACTAATCTGATGTAAAACGCTAAAAAAATACAAAACGGCCATGGAAATTTATGACATTAATCAGAGCGGTGCACGACGCTTACATGAACAACTTTCATGTTTATGACTTTGGCATTTGATCAACATAAACACCGATAAAAATATAACTATTCCTGCCTAAACTAACAGAACAGACAAATGTAGCAAAACAGGGGGTGACAAGAAAAATCCGAAGCAGGGGTCAACACTGTTCTAAAAATTACAGGCTTTTAGATTCAAACAGAGGACATCTCGGACACCACTTTCACTTTTTACAGTTTCGGATTTGGAGCAACACACAAAGAGAAACCATAGCCCTAAGTCGATCCAAGATCTCAGAGGCCCAAATTAGGCTCTGACACGTGTCCCGAACTCTTGGATTTTGTTCAGACATAAATAAAATCAGAAAAATCTGCAAAACTCATATTAAAAACTAGACATTTTCCCGATTTCAGAACATCTTTCGGATCGAAAATCGGATCTTCCATGAGCGATATCTCGATTTTACAAGTTGGAAAATGATTTTCAAAACGTATCTCGGGTAACAAAACCCGACTTGCCATTTTGAATATTTACCACAGTAAACAAATTCAAATGGCTCCGAATTTTTGGAAAAATTTTAGGGACACCTAAGGGCGCATTTCGTGATTTTTTTGGGATTTTTAATAAAAAACAAATGCATGAAATGATGTGTGGACTGACTGACAAAAACAGAGACCTACTGAAAATAAGCAGAATTGAAATAAAGGCTAAATTAATCCTAATTAATTCATGAAATGTACTAAACGAATGAAATAAAATGCAAATTAAACCTAGCTAACTATATGAATGTTAAAAATCATCAAGAAAGCATAATGAAACATTTTTTTGTATGTCGTTTTATGAGAATAGCTCAATCCATCCCTCGGATGAGCTCTTTCTTCAAACGACCCCCGATTCGAATTATGGAATCAAATCAATGGGAAAAGAAGTGCACCTTGCTTCGTTACGCAGCGTAGGAGCTCTTGAAAGGGGCAGCTATCACGAGCTTCCTTCGTCCTTCGCTCCGAGCTTCGGATGGTCCACCAAAATCGACCTCTGTTGGAATTGAATTGGCCACAGCACGAGCTCTACTCCACCTTCTTCAATGCGCCAAAGGGGGCACGATTTCCACAGTTCAAAATCTGATTCTAGGAAGGCTAGGTCGGATTTTCCAAGTTCACCAGAGCTAAAAAATGATCTCCCTTTAGGCTGGGCGTGAACCCTTGTTTTTATAACTTTTCTGAAAATTTTTGAAATTCAAACAGGTTCAATCTGAGCCCTCCATGTGGCGCCATCTCAGGGGGTGTCATCTGAGGGGTTTGAAATTCGAATTTGTCTTTTGCAGGGAGCCCTCAGGTGGCGCCACCTCAAAAGGTGTTTTAATTTTTGAGAAAAATAAAAAAAATGGAAATTTTGTGGGTGAGACACCTCAGCAGGGGGAATTTGGAATTTTTCAAAAGTTTGCTTGATTCTCTCTGCAGGGAACTCCCAGAAGACGCCACCTCAGAGGGTGCTCTCTTGGAGTTTGAATTTCAAATTCACTTTTTGTAGGGAGTCTTCAGGTGGCGCCACCTCATGGTGGGCTACCTTTATTAAAAATAAAATAAAAAATAAAAATGGAGCCAAGTGGAGTCCTGGAATGGTGCCACCTCAAAAGGTGTTTGACACATGTCAGAAGGTCAGAGCAGTGGGCTCAGAAGGCGCCACCTCAGAGGAATTTGAATTCTACCTTTTCTGGAGAAAGGAGATCTGGACATGTGGCGGACAAGTGTCAGATGTCTGGAGAGGCTTTCTCAAATGGCGCCACCTCAGGGGGAAGTTTGAAATTCAAATGGAGGTTGGCCCTGGAGGAATGGAGGATGGACATGTGGCGCCACCTCAGGGTGGCTCCTACAATGCCATGTGGCAAGAGGGAGGAAAAAGAGGGAAGGGACATGTGGCGCTCTCATAGGCCATCTGGGAAATCAGAGCTCTGGATTTTCGCCACCTAGTGCCCTGTTTGAATTTTAAATGGTTTGCTTTTTCTGAAGAAGGCCAGGAGTGACATGTGTCTCCTACTTTTCTGAAAGAGGTAGGGAGAAGACATGTGTCCTCTACTTTTTCTGAAAGAAGCAGAGAATGACACGTGGCAGAGGGGAGAGAAGGTGGGCCAAGCCATGTGGCGCCATCTCAGACAAGATGAAAAAGGTAGGAGTTCTTGATTTTCGCCACCTATGGGAATTTTTGAATATTTGAATTCTAGCTTTTCTGAAGAAAGCAGAAAATGACACATGGCACTTGCTTTTTCTGAGGAAATGAGAGCTTGCCATGTGTCCTCTGCAGGAGACACTCCAGATGGCGCCACCTCAGAGGAGACAAGCCTACCTTTTCTGTAGGAATTTAGGAGTGACACATGTTTCCTACTTTTCTGAAAAAAATAGGGGGAGGACATGTGTCAGGCTACTTTTTTAGAAGGAAGGAGGGGTTGACACGTGTCCCCTGCAGGAGACACACTTCAAGTGGCGCCACCTCAGAGGAGACAAACTCCACTTTTTTTAGACAGGACAACCTATGACACTTGGCATCTTCTGGTAGTCTTTGAAATGACACATGGCGCAGGATGGATACTGACACATGGCAGACATGTGGCGGCTTCTTAAGGTAGCCCCACACTGACACTTGGCAGAAGAGGGAGGGTGACATGTGGCACCGACTCTAGGTGAACCCTATGCTGACACATGGCATGTAAATGGGAGGAGAGAGAAAAGACAAGTGGCACCAATCCAGGGGACAAGGCTCCTATATTTTTGGGTTTTTCAAAATTCAAATTTTCAAAAGGAAAGCTTGTGTGACACCACCTCAGTGTGGGTCCCACATTGCTTCTTTATTGAAATAAGGATAAAACCACAACTTCTTTTTGGAATTTTCATAAAATCTGGACTAATGGGCAAAACAGGAATTTTGGAAAGAGTTGGCCCTTGTAGGGCGATTTTGTAAAAAGAAGATATTTGAAATTGTCACTAGGGCAAAATCTGAGATAAGGTGGCTGAAATCCATATTAAAACTATCCAGATCGTTTTCCTGAGGAAATATTTTAAAATTCAGAGCCCTGGGGGTAAAATGGAAAGAATTGATAATTTTGAAGACCCAGGGTTTTGAAATCAATTTTGAAAAGAGTTAAAATTCTAATCTGGATTGAAAATTTTGAAATCAAGAGTTCTGGACCTTGAAATGACATGCTATGCAGTGCAGTGATTTGAAATGCTCATGCAATGATATGCAATGTCATGTCTTATGAAATGCAATCTTGAATCAAGACTTGGAGATGTCTGTCTCCTGTCAGGAATAAAATTTTGAACATCTGAGTTAAAATTAGAGAAATTTTGAGAGTTGCAGATGAAATTTGGACTTTTGCAAGGTCCGGCTCAGAAAATGACCATTTTGCCCTCCAGCGATTTCAGAGGCTGGATGTTGATGCTTGGTGGAAATGTTGGGGAGGTGAGTGAAAATTTGGGGTGTTTACAGATGCCCCTCTTTGCTACTAAGCCGGCTCATGGCCGAGCTTAGTGGCAAAGAAAACACACCAAATTTGGGCTATACGAAAAAAATGCCCCAGTTAGAAGGATCTGACTGGGTGTGAAGAAATTAGCCCGAGGAAGATGGTAGATATGAAGCGAAGAATGGAGAGAAAAGATTCACTCTATGAGAGTGAAGTTCAGGTTTATGCCCTTAACCTGGATGGGACAGAAATACCTCGCATGGAACGAAGCTCAGGTTTGACCCTTAACCTGATGGGACAGAAATACCTCGCATGGAACGAAGCTCAGGTTTTGACCCTTGACCTGATTGGGGAATGGAATATCTCATCGAAATGAGACTCAGGTTTGTACCCTTAACCTGATCGGGCGGAAGATGAAATACCTCTTTGATTGAGGCTCAGGTTTGTACCCTTATCCTGATCGGGCGGAAAATGGAATACCTCTTTGATCGAGGCTCAGGTTTGTACCCTTATCCTGATCGGGTGGAAAATGAAATACCTCTTTGATTGAGGCTCAGGTTTGTACCCTTATCCTGATCGGGCGGAAAATGAAATACCTCTTTGAGTGAGGCTCAGGTTTGTACCCTTATCCTGATCGGGCGGAAAATGGAATACCTCTTTGATTGAGGCTCAGGTTTGTACCCTTATCCTGATTGGGCGGAAAATGAAATACCTCTTTGAGTGAGGCTCAGGTTTGTACCCTTATCCTGATCGGGTGGAAAATGAAATACCTCTTTGATTAAGGCTCAGGTTTGTACCCTTATCCTGATCGGGCGGAAGATGAAATACCTCTTTGATTGAGGCTCAGGTTTGTACCCTTATCCTGATCGGGCGGAAAATGAAATACCTCTTTGATTGAGGCTCAGGTTTGTACCCTTATCCTGATCGGGTGGAAAATGAAATACCTCTTTGATTGAGGCTCAGGTTTGTACCCTTATCCTGATCGGGCGGAAAATGGAATACCTCTTTGATCGAGGCTCAGGTTTGTACCCTTATCCTGATCGGGCGGAAAATGAAATACCTCTTTGATTGAGGCTCAGGTTTGTACCCTTATCCTGATCGGGTGGAAAATGAAATACCTCTTTGATTGAGGCTCAGGTTTGTACCCTTATCCTGATCGGGCGGAAAATGGAATACCTCTTTGATTGAGGCTCAGGTTTGTACCCTTATCCTGATCGGGCGGAAAATGAAATACCTCTTTGATTGAGGCTCAGGTTTGTACCCTTATCCTGATCGGGCGGAAAATGGAATACCTCTTTGATTGAGGCTCAGGTTTGTACCCTTATCCTGATCGGGCGGAAAATGAAATACCTCTTTGATTGAGGCTCAGGTTTGTACCCTTATCCTGATCGGGCGGAAAATGGAATGGAATCCTCGAAGGAAGAGACCATGATGGAACCTTTAGATTTTGCACAATAAATCCAATAGGGTTTTTGCAAAAGGAAGGAAAATGGGGTCCCTAAAGCTTGAAAAGGGATTGGTTTTGGGCGTCTCATTGCTGAGACTAAAATCAGCTTTTGAAATTGCCTTTTGCGGGAAATGATTGGTGGTTCGACCTCGAACCGAAATGGGACTGTCTATGGTGGGACAGTGGGGACACAGGGAAGTGTGCAAATTTGAGAGTTCATGCTCTCAAAGAAGGGAAGGAATCAAGTCCTTAGGAGGGATTTAAAATTGGTGTCAGGATGCATCGAAGACGGATATCGAGCTCTCACTTCATGTCAGGATAGCTAGAAAATATTGTCAAAATGTTGGAAATTTTGCTGTTGATTCAAAATATTTGAAAATGTTGCACATTGTTGCAAAGATATTCTTTCTTTTCTACCCAAAGCATTACCTCCAAACAAGGTTCACTTTGTAGAATCGAGACTTGAAATCCAAATTGCTTGCAATTGACCTTCTTCAAGGAAGTTATCAATTTCCTTGATATGAGCAGGAAAGAGAATTTGATATTATGAAAGCAATTGATGAAAAAATATTGATAATAGAATTTCACAAAGTTAAAGAGGATTCTTGATAAATTTGGCAGTTTGATATCCTGGGAGCTTCTCTCTTGACAATCTTTCTGCACTCTTTTGGCTCTCTGGGTTTTTTCTACATTCTCCTTTATTTTGGAGATATTCTTACTTTTTCTCTCTTTCTTTTTCCTCTCTTTCTCTCTTTTGGGAAGGGTATGTCACAAACTCCTTCAACTTGGAGATGTTTCGATCCTTCTTGGATGATGGGTTTGGAGATCTTTGGGCGATAGCTGAAATTAAATATCTTTTAGGGATTGTCGAGAGGTTCATCGCATCTGCCTTCATCTCGACAGTGCTTTGGACTTTCCCTGGAAGGATCCGTCACAAACTCCGTCATCTTGGAGATGTTTCGAATCTTCTTTGGCCCCGGGGGTCTACTCGCCTAATTCGCCTTCATCTTGACGACAGGTGAGAGATCCCTTTTGCGGATATTTAATTGCAGCTTAGGTGATTCTGAGGAGACAGGGTTTGGGTAAATGCTCTCTTTTCTAGCGCTCAGGATATTTCCACTGCCTTGTCTTTACAAGAATAATCCTTTAACGATGTGCCATTGACTGCGATCAATATCGATCATCTACGGCTTTTCGATAACCTTGAATCTTCTTTTCTGGCCATATCGAGGATTTATCCTTCATTCTTTTGGTTGGCCAATAGAAAGAATTTGAAGTTTGAATCCCTTTTCGCAAAAGCTTCACTCTTTTGGAAGTGATGCTGAAGGTAAATTGAGATAGAGATTAGTGCAATAAAAGATTCTGAAATCAACAATTGATTGACAAATTTGACAAAATTTTCTTGAAATCCTTGGTGAAAATGAGTATTTGAAATCCGGCTTAATACATCCGTGACGAAAATTCTCCTCTTTTTCCCCAAAAAGAGAGACTCAGGCTTAGCCCTTACCTGAATGGGAAATGGGAAATACTCCTCTCTTCCCTAAAGAGGAGGTGTTTGCAAAACGAACTTTCGAAGAGAAATTAAGCTTTCGTCAAAGCTCCCTAATATTAGGCTTCTCTTATGGAAAGGGGGCCGATAATAGTGAGGTCTGAAAATTTGGGTCATGAAAGGAACGAGTCCATCACACTCTCCCTGCAAAGAGGATCTTTCATGACGAAAAATGGCCTAGTATGAAATTGGGGGGTCACAAGAAAAGCGAGTCTTCGTCGAGCCTCTCCCTTTAAAAGGGTTTCTTGTGTGAAATTGGAAATTGTTTTGCAAACGGTTCACAAAGACGCGAGTCCCTTCAAACTCTCCCTAAAAAGGGGCTAAGTGAACGAATTGGATAGCATGCGAAAAGAACGAGCTCCCTCGAACTCTCCCTAAAAGGGTCTCTTGCAAGAGAAAATGATTGAAATTGGATATTGAGATTGATTGACCCAAAGGTCGAAATGGAAAATTGGAAAATTGGTTGCTGGAAATTGAATGACCCGAAGGTTGAAATTGGATGACCTGATGGTCGGAATTGAGAATTGATTTGACCACAAAGGTCGAAATTGAGAATTGGTTGACCGAAAGGTCGAAATTGTGTGACCTGAAGGTCGAAATTGAGAATTGAGTGACCTAAAGGTCGAAATTGAGAAATGAAGGTCAAAGATTGGAAATTGATTTACCCGAAGGTCGAAATTTGGAAATTGATTGACCCGAAGGTCGAAAATTGGAAATTGAAGGTCGAGAATTGGAAATTGATAGACCCGAAGGTCGAAATTTGGAAATTGATTGACCCGAAGGTCGAAAATTGGAAATTGAAGGTCGAGAATTGGAAATTGATAGACCCGAACGTCGAGAATTGAAAATTGATTGATCCGAAGGTCAAAAATTGGAAATTGAAGGTCGAGAATTGGAAATTGATAGACCCGAAGGTCGAGAATTGGAAATTGATTGACCCGAAGGTCGAGAATTGAGATTGGTAATTGAAATTGAGAATTGAAAATTGGGTGACCCAGAGGTCGAAATTGGAGAATTGCCTGATTTGAGGACTTAAATTGAAATTTGGAGGGCAAAATATCAAATTTGAGCAATTGACAGACCCTGAAATGACTTGGATCAATAAAAGAGAATGATGAGTTCGAGTCAGAGCTCGAATAAAATATAGAGATCACGAGTCGGCACCCGAATCAACAAAGGAAAATGGAAGGCTCGAATCAGAGCTCAAATAAGATAATGAGATCACGAGTCGGAACCCGGATCAACAAAGGAAAATGAAGGACTCGAATTAAAGCTTGGATAAGATAAAGAGATCTCGAGTCGGAACCCGGATCAACAAAAGAAATGAAGAACTCGATTCAGGGTTCGAGTAAGGTAATGAGATCACGAGTCGGAACCCGGATCAACAAAAGAGAATGACAAGCTCGAAAAGATCTCGAGTCGGAACCCGGATCAACAAAGGAAAATGATTTGTTCGAGTCAAGGCTCGAGTAAAGTAGAGAGATCACGAGTCGGAACCTGGATCAATAAAGGAAAATGAAGAGTTCGAGTCAAGGCTCGAGTAAAGTAGAGAGATCACAAGTCGGAACCCGGATCAACAAAGGAAAATGATTGGTTCGAGTCAAGGCTCGAATAAAGTAGAGAGATCACGAGTTGGAACCCGGATCAACAAAGGAAAATGATTTGTTCGAGTCAAGGCTCGAGTAAAGTAGAGAGATCACGAGTCGGAACCCGGATCAACAAAGGAAAATGAAGAAATCGAGTCAAGGCTCGAATAAAGTAGAGAGATCACGAGTCGGAACCCGGATCAACAAAGGAAAATGAAGAGTTCGAGTCAAGGCTCGAGTAAAGTAGAGAGATCACGAGTCGGAACCCGGATCAACAAAGGAAAATGAAGAAATCGAGTCAAGGCTCGAATAAAGTAGAGAGATCACGAGTCGGAACCCGGATCAACAAAGGAAAATGGAGAGTTTGAGTCAAGGCTCGAATAAAGTAGAGAGATCACGAGTCGGAACCCGGATCAACAAAGGAAAATGAAGAAATCGAGTCAAGGCTCGAATAAAGTAGAGAGATCACGAGTCGGAACCCGGATCAACAAAGGAAAATGGAGAGTTCGAGTCAAGGCTCGAATAAAGTAGAGAGATCACGAGTCGGAACCCGGATCAACAAAGGAAAATGAAGAAATCGAGTCAAGGCTCGAATAAAGTAGAGAGATCACGAGTCGGAACCCGGATCAACAAAGGAAAATGGAGAGTTCGAGTCAAGGCTCGAATAAAGTAGAGAGATCACGAGTCGGAACCCGGATCAACAAAGGAAAATGGAGAGTTCGAGTCAAGGCTCGAATAAAGTAGAGAGATCACGAGTCGGAACCCGGATCAACAAAGGAAAATGATTTGAATAAAAACCCGAGTCGGAACTCGGTTTTCCTAAAAGTTGAAAATGTGCCAGCTTGAATACTGGATTTTGAAATAATACCAGTTCGAGCGCTGGGTTTTGGTTCAGTATTGGCGATGATCTTTGAATCATTAGGAATTGTGATGGGACTGTTTGTTGAAATCCCAATACTGACCGGATTGTTATTAATGCAATTGAATGCAAATGAATATGGGTTGATGCATATGAATGCACATGTGCATGAAATGAGGAATTTGTTTATCCTGCCTGCATATAGAACAAAATTTTAAAATGCCCCAGTGTAACTGGGAAAGAAAGTTGGATCATTATTTGAAGGAAACAGGAAGGATTACAAGGGGAGAATAAATGTTTCAAGTATAAAACTTTTTCAAGTGTCGAGCATTGATAGGATCTGGCAATTCTACTCCATCGGCATTGATGAGCCGATATGAGTTGCGGGGTAATGCTTCTTTGACAACATAGGGACCTTCCCAATTTGGCGACCATTTGCCGCCAGGACGATGCTTGAGATAAGCTGTGGATCGAAGTACTAAATCATTGACTTTGAATCTTCTTTCGATGATAGACTTCGCATATTGCCTGGCTACTCTCTGGTGATAGGATTGAGCATGCTCTGCTGCTTTTAGTCTTCTCTCGTCGAGTAAGTCTAGCTGCACTAGTCGCTGCTGCTGGTATTGATCAAGAGGTAATTGCAGAAGTGAAGCAAATTTCAAAGCGGGCTTCTGAACATGTAGCGGCAATACTACCTCTGTTCCATAAACCAGTTCTGATGGGGTAGCATTCGTTGGTGTACGAATGGTGGTCTGATAGGCCCACAGTGCATCGTGGATCTTCTCATGCCAGTCACGGCCTGTTTCCACAGTTCGCTCCAAGATACGAATTAAAATCTTGTTGGTGGCCTCTGCCTGACCATTCCCTTGAGGATAATATGGAGCGGAAAAATGGTGATAGATCTTGAATTTTGAGCAGAATGTCTTCATCTTTTCATTCTTGAAATGACTGCCGTTGTCTGACACAATGTCATGCGGGACGCCGAAACGGCAAAGGATGTTCTTGTGAATAAAAGAGACCACGTGTCGTCCTTCTACTGTGCGGAGACTGATGGCTTCTACCCACTTGGTGAAGTATTCTGTTGCGGCAAGGAAATATTTGTGGCCATTTGAAGCTGAAGGAGTGATGGGACCTACGACATCGAAGGCCCACATGGAGAATGGCCATGGAGAGACAACAGACTGTAAATAAGTTGCCGGAGCATGGATAGAAGGTGCATGTATCTGACATTGATGCCATCGAACTGAAAACAGAGAAAGACTCAGAATGAGACTTAGGAAAATGTGAGAAATTTTGAAAAATTTTGCAGGCAGGATAAAAATGCAGCTAGAAATTCGAGATCCAGTAGAAAGATAGAATGTAAAATCGCCTGGAGTTTTGAAAGAAATGGGATATTTGAAAAAATCATCCAGGGTTTGAGAAAAGATCTCGTGGAAAATAAGGATATTTGGAAAAAGACCTAATGAGTTGAAAAACATTGGGAAATATAAAGAATTGAGAAAATCATACATACAATCACATCCTGCACAAACATTTATGCACATTCAGCACTCCCTAAAAGGCTGACTCTAGATGCATCAATTTGAAAACAGCTGTAGGACCCTAATCCTAACTCTAAGTTCAGATCATCTTTGTCCAATCCAGTTATGCCGATATACCCGAATCGAAATCCGAGGTACATGGCATAGAATTTCAACTCCGGTTCTAAGGTAAGGTTTTCCAACATCCTTGAGCGCCTACCGATATACTTCGGACTATGGCCCGCGATACGTGGTAGGGGGGTGTTAACCCAAATAGTTGGCCCAGTTGTGAGGCTCTGTCCCGAACTATGGTTCTGGAAGAGAGCCCAGCAACGTGAAGACCGGGTAATGATAGGTAATGGAGATTTGCAAAAATGATCACATGCAAGAAATAGAGGGCTCTAAATCCTAGAGAGATAGACTTTTGAAAATCTTTGAAGAAGCATACATTGTTTGCATTCAGATCCTAAATTGAGGAGAGTTGTATTTAGACCTAAGTCTATGTGAGCATGAAAATATCTCCTCAATATGGTCCTACCAAACCATGCCTAAGCTACATGCAGTCAATGTCAGCTAGGTCAGAATCTAGGGTCCTAGGTTCGCATGATATCAAAAGTAAAAGAGCTGACATTTTATGAACATAATTTTGATAATTGAACTAAGTCAAGTATAATTTAGGTCAGACAAGGACAGGTCCCATCACGGCCGCCAAACCTGTTTTCGTCGCGAAATTTTTCCCCCGTCTTCCCTTCCTTGCGGAAGAGAAAAAGAGAGAAACGCTTTCGCGATTCAAACTTTGACCGGATTTTGGAAATTGTTTTGAAATACTCGCCTCCGTTTTTGAAAATTGCGGGAAAATCCATGGGATGGGGCTCGACCTGTCGGTACGAGGTTCGACCGTTCCTGCCGCCTTTAACAGGGGTAATCGGACCAAGGACCAAAATTGTGCTTGACTTAGTTAAATCATCAAAGTTATATTCTATCCTAAATGCATAGAGAATTCAGGCATGTGCTATGAGATTTTGGAAAATGCCAGTTGGAAAACATGATGTATGCTTAAAAAAAACATTTGGAGTTGGAAAGAATCTCTCAGGAAAAAGGTCAATTTCTCAAGAAACTCAGATAAAAAAGGGGTTTTTGAAAACATGAGAAAGCTTATAAAGATGTGGAAAATTCAGAAATAGTTGAAAATCTTGGGAAAATGGAAGTGATTCTTGAGAAAAGATGGACTTTTTGAAAAGGGAAGCACTTCTTAGGAAAACTTGGACTTTGAGAGTTTTCTTAGGAAAATGATGGAAATTCATAGGAAAGCTCATTGGAGAAGGAAATTCAAAACTTGGGGAATCGAAATCCTGGGAATTTTACCTTTTTGAAATACTCGGAAATCGATTTTGGATCTTGAAGAAAGATTGGAAAACTCTTTTGAATCTCTTAAGAAAATAACATTTTCTAAGGAAAACTGTGGAGAAACTTGTCTTTGGAAAACCGATTTTGAAAAATCCTTAGAATTTCTTGAGAAATCGATTTCTTGAGAATGAAGTTTTCTTGAGAAAATCTTGAGAAAATCAATGATTTCATGATGCAAATGACATGAGTGAATGAATGCACTTTGAAAAGATTTTTTAAGAGATTTGTTGGAAAAATATGCATTAAGTCAAGATAAATCCTTCACATATCCTGACTGTGGCCATGAATATGTTCAGAATTTAGTTGATTTGATGCACATGATTTTGAAAACTTTGGAAATATGATGTGCATTTTAAGATAGCCTAAGAGTGTAGGCTCAATGTGACTAGTAGAAAGATGATGGATCTGGGTCTCGTCCATATTCCGACTAGGGCCGTAAATATGGATCCCACCGAGTCCATCAACTCCCTAAGAGTTGGTGCACGTGCCATTCGTGAACATCCATAGTGCTTTTGAAATAAGATGTATGCATCACATAAGCAGGATATTTGCATAAATTCAAACTATATGATATGCATCCTAGTCTAAGCAGGAAATTAACTCTCTTATTCCAAGATTTACATTATTACATCACTAAATAAAGGAAGTAAAAGAAATTTGCAGACTTCAGCTCCTTCTTTTGATTGTTCCTGCCAAACTTGAAATAGGGTTAGCTCGACTATGTGGGTTTTTCCAAGATTTTCCAATAATATTATGAAATTATTGGATTTAAATGGATATAAACCCTATTCTCATGCTTCCTTGATATTTGAAATGATGTAAATGCAGGAAATTCAGTAGAAAATAGTTTGAAATTCGGAATGGTGGTCAAAATGACCAGAATACCCCTAATTATAAAGTTATACCTTTAAAATCAAGTTTTTTTTTTTAAGGAAAACTTGGTAAAATTGGGATTTCGAAATTCAAATTGAATTCAATGATGATGAAATGCAATATGACATGCTTCTAAACACATTAGGACTGTAAAATCAGAATTTGACATTTTGAAATTTAACCAAAATAACGAATTTCGCTTGTTTTTCACTTGGATCCGGGTCCTGCGGGACCCTGTTTTGGTATTGTGGATAATCCGAACCTCAAATGGATTCCAAATTGCACCAAATTCGGTATGAAGCATCTACTTACTTTGATAAACAACCTAGAATGATAAAAAGCATGAAATGATATGATTTAAATGCCAAAATTCAAAGAAAGTCCTAAAAATGATGGATTTTGCCTATGGATCCGAACCAAATGCAATGCCTAATATGATAATGCAAGATTTACACCATGGAAACTTCTGATATTTTGCAGACTGCTAAAAGACCCGAAATGGAACATTTTTGGTTTTTACAGCCTCGGGATTTGAGCCATGGTGAGTTCAATAACAGGGATTTAGTTCTGACAGAGGTAAAAATCACACTAATCTGATGTAAAACGCTAAAAAAATACAAAACGGCCATGGAAATTTATGACATTAATCAGAGCTATGCACGACGCTTACATGAACAACTTTCATGTTTATGACTTTGGCATTTGATCAACATAAACACCGATAAAAATATAACTATTCCTGCCTAAACTAACAGAACAGACAAATGTAGCAAAACAGGGGGTGACAAGAAAAATCCGAAGCAGGGGTCAACACTGTTCTAAAAATTACAGGCTTTTAGATTCAAACAGAGGACATCTCGGACACCACTTTCACTTTTTACAGTTTCGGATTTGGAGCAACACACAAAGAGAAACCATAGCCCTAAGTCGATCCAAGATCTCAGAGGCCCAAATTAGGCTCTGACACGTGTCCCGAACTCTTGGATTTTGTTCAGACATAAAAAAAATCAGAAAAATCTGCAAAACTCATATTAAAAACTAGACATTTTCCCGATTTCAGAACATCTTTCGGATCGAAAATCGGATCTTCCATGAGCGATATCTCGATTTTACAAGTTGGAAAATGATTTTCAAAACGTATCTCGGGTAACAAAACCCGACTTGCCATTTTGAATATTTACCACAGTAAACAAATTCAAATGGCTCCGAATTTTTGGAAAAATTTTAGGGACACCTAAGGGCGCATTTCGTGATTTTTTTGGGATTTTTAATAAAAAACAAATGCATGAAATGATGTGTGGACTGACTGACAAAAACAGAGACCTACTGAAAATAAGCAGAATTGAAATAAAGGCTAAATTAATCCTAATTAATTCATGAAATGTACTAAACGAATGAAATAAAATGCAAATTAAACCTAGCTAACTATATGAATGTTAAAAATCATCAAGAAAGCATAATGAAACATTTTTTTGTATGTCGTTTTATGAGAATAGCTCAATCCATCCCTCGGATGAGCTCTTTCTTCAAACGACCCCCGATTCGAATTATGGAATCAAATCAATGGGAAAAGAAGTGCACCTTGCTTCGTTACGCAGCGTAGGAGCTCTTGAAAGGGGCAGCTATCACGAGCTTCCTTCGTCCTTCGCTCCGAGCTTCGGATGGTCCACCAAAATCGACCTCTGTTGGAATTGAATTGGCCACAGCACGAGCTCTACTCCACCTTCTTCAATGCGCCAAAGGGGGCACGATTTCCACAGTTCAAAATCTGATTCTAGGAAGGCTAGGTCGGATTTTCCAAGTTCACCAGAACTAAAAAATGATCTCCCTTTAGGCTGGGCGTGAACCCTTGTTTTTATAACTTTTCTGAAAATTTTTGAAATTCAAACAGGTTCAATCTGAGCCCTCCATGTGGCGCCATCTCAGGGGGTGTCATCTGAGGGGTTTGAAATTCGAATTTGTCTTTTGCAGGGAGCCCTCAGGTGGCGCCACCTCAAAAGGTGTTTTAATTTTTGAGAAAAATAAAAAAAATGGAAATTTTGTGGGTGAGACACCTCAGCAGGGGGAATTTGGAATTTTTCAAAAGTTTGCTTGATTCTCTCTGCAGGGAACTCCCAGAAGACGCCACCTCAGAGGGTGCTCTCTTGGAGTTTGAATTTCAAATTCACTTTTTGTAGGGAGTCTTCAGGTGGCGCCACCTCATGGTGGGCTACCTTTATTAAAAATAAAATAAAAAATAAAAATGGAGCCAAGTGGAGTCCTGGAATGGTGCCACCTCAAAAGGTGTTTGACACATGTCAGAAGGTCAGAGCAGTGGGCTCAGAAGGCGCCACCTCAGAGGAATTTGAATTCTACCTTTTCTGGAGAAAGGAGATCTGGACATGTGGCGGACAAGTGTCAGATGTCTGGAGAGGCTTTCTCAAATGGCGCCACCTCAGGGGGAAGTTTGAAATTCAAATGGAGGTTGGCCCTGGAGGAATGGAGGATGGACATGTGGCGCCACCTCAGGGTGGCTCCTACAATGCCATGTGGCAAGAGGGAGGAAAAAGAGGGAAGGGACATGTGGCGCTCTCATAGGCCATCTGGGAAATCAGAGCTCTGGATTTTCGCCACCTAGTGCCCTGTTTGAATTTTAAATGGTTTGCTTTTTCTGAAGAAGGCCAGGAGTGACATGTGTCTCCTACTTTTCTGAAAGAGGTAGGGAGAAGACATGTGTCCTCTACTTTTTCTGAAAGAAGCAGAGAATGACACGTGGCAGAGGGGAGAGAAGGTGGGCCAAGCCATGTGGCGCCATCTCAGACAAGATGAAAAAGGTAGGAGTTCTTGATTTTCGCCACCTATGGGAATTTTTGAATATTTGAATTCTAGCTTTTCTGAAGAAAGCAGAAAATGACACATGGCACTTGCTTTTTCTGAGGAAATGAGAGCTTGCCATGTGTCCTCTGCAGGAGACACTCCAGATGGCGCCACCTCAGAGGAGACAAGCCTACCTTTTCTGTAGGAATTTAGGAGTGACACATGTTTCCTACTTTTCTGAAAAAAATAGGGGGAGGACATGTGTCAGGCTACTTTTTTAGAAGGAAGGAGGGGTTGACACGTGTCCCCTGCAGGAGACACACTTCAAGTGGCGCCACCTCAGAGGAGACAAACTCCACTTTTTTTAGACAGGACAACCTATGACACTTGGCATCTTCTGGTAGTCTTTGAAATGACACATGGCGCAGGATGGATACTGACACATGGCAGACATGTGGCGGCTTCTTAAGGTAGCCCCACACTGACACTTGGCAGAAGAGGGAGGGTGACATGTGGCACCGACTCTAGGTGAACCCTATGCTGACACATGGCATGTAAATGGGAGGAGAGAGAAAAGACAAGTGGCACCAATCCAGGGGACAAGGCTCCTATATTTTTGGGTTTTTCAAAATTCAAATTTTCAAAAGGAAAGCTTGTGTGACACCACCTCAGTGTGGGTCCCACATTGCTTCTTTATTGAAATAAGGATAAAACCACAACTTCTTTTTGGAATTTTCATAAAATCTGGACTAATGGGCAAAACAGGAATTTTGGAAAGAGTTGGCCCTTGTAGGGCGATTTTGTAAAAAGAAGATATTTGAAATTGTCACTAGGGCAAAATCTGAGATAAGGTGGCTGAAATCCATATTAAAACTATCCAGATCGTTTTCCTGAGGAAATATTTTAAAATTCAGAGCCCTGGGGGTAAAATGGAAAGAATTGATAATTTTGAAGACCCAGGGTTTTGAAATCAATTTTGAAAAGAGTTAAAATTCTAATCTGGATTGAAAATTTTGAAATCAAGAGTTCTGGACCTTGAAATGACATGCTATGCAGTGCAGTGATTTGAAATGCTCATGCAATGATATGCAATGTCATGTCTTATGAAATGCAATCTTGAATCAAGACTTGGAGATGTCTGTCTCCTGTCAGGAATAAAATTTTGAACATCTGAGTTAAAATTAGAGAAATTTTGAGAGTTGCAGATGAAATTTGGACTTTTGCAAGGTCCGGCTCAGAAAATGACCATTTTGCCCTCCAGCGATTTCAGAGGCTGGATGTTGATGCTTGGTGGAAATGTTGGGGAGGTGAGTGAAAATTTGGGGTGTTTACAGATGCCCCTCTTTGCTACTAAGCCGGCTCATGGCCGAGCTTAGTGGCAAAGAAAACACACCAAATTTGGGCTATACGAAAAAAATGCCCCAGTTAGAAGGATCTGACTGGGTGTGAAGAAATTAGCCCGAGGAAGATGGTAGATATGAAGCGAAGAATGGAGAGAAAAGATTCACTCTATGAGAGTGAAGTTCAGGTTTATGCCCTTAACCTGGATGGGACAGAAATACCTCGCATGGAACGAAGCTCAGGTTTGACCCTTAACCTGATGGGACAGAAATACCTCGCATGGAACGAAGCTCAGGTTTTGACCCTTGACCTGATTGGGGAATGGAATATCTCATCGAAATGAGACTCAGGTTTGTACCCTTAACCTGATCGGGCGGAAGATGAAATACCTCTTTGATTGAGGCTCAGGTTTGTACCCTTATCCTGATCGGGCGGAAAATGGAATACCTCTTTGATCGAGGCTCAGGTTTGTACCCTTATCCTGATCGGGTGGAAAATGAAATACCTCTTTGATTGAGGCTCAGGTTTGTACCCTTATCCTGATCGGGCGGAAAATGAAATACCTCTTTGAGTGAGGCTCAGGTTTGTACCCTTATCCTGATCGGGCGGAAAATGGAATACCTCTTTGATTGAGGCTCAGGTTTGTACCCTTATCCTGATCGGGCGGAAAATGAAATACCTCTTTGAGTGAGGCTCAGGTTTGTACCCTTATCCTGATCGGGTGGAAAATGAAATACCTCTTTGATTAAGGCTCAGGTTTGTACCCTTATCCTGATCGGGCGGAAGATGAAATACCTCTTTGATTGAGGCTCAGGTTTGTACCCTTATCCTGATCGGGCGGAAAATGAAATACCTCTTTGATTGAGGCTCAGGTTTGTACCCTTATCCTGATCGGGTGGAAAATGAAATACCTCTTTGATTGAGGCTCAGGTTTGTACCCTTATCCTGATCGGGCGGAAAATGGAATACCTCTTTGATCGAGGCTCAGGTTTGTACCCTTATCCTGATCGGGCGGAAAATGAAATACCTCTTTGATTGAGGCTCAGGTTTGTACCCTTATCCTGATCGGGTGGAAAATGAAATACCTCTTTGATTGAGGCTCAGGTTTGTACCCTTATCCTGATCGGGCGGAAAATGGAATACCTCTTTGATTGAGGCTCAGGTTTGTACCCTTATCCTGATCGGGCGGAAAATGAAATACCTCTTTGATTGAGGCTCAGGTTTGTACCCTTATCCTGATCGGGCGGAAAATGGAATACCTCTTTGATTGAGGCTCAGGTTTGTACCCTTATCCTGATCGGGCGGAAAATGAAATACCTCTTTGATTGAGGCTCAGGTTTGTACCCTTATCCTGATCGGGCGGAAAATGGAATGGAATCCTCGAAGGAAGAGACCATGATGGAACCTTTAGATTTTGCACAATAAATCCAATAGGGTTTTTGCAAAAGGAAGGAAAATGGGGTCCCTAAAGCTTGAAAAGGGATTGGTTTTGGGCGTCTCATTGCTGAGACTAAAATCAGCTTTTGAAATTGCCTTTTGCGGGAAATGATTGGTGGTTCGACCTCGAACCGAAATGGGACTGTCTATGGTGGGACAGTGGGGACACAGGGAAGTGTGCAAATTTGAGAGTTCATGCTCTCAAAGAAGGGAAGGAATCAAGTCCTTAGGAGGGATTTAAAATTGGTGTCAGGATGCATCGAAGACGGATATCGAGCTCTCACTTCATGTCAGGATAGCTAGAAAATATTGTCAAAATGTTGGAAATTTTGCTGTTGATTCAAAATATTTGAAAATGTTGCACATTGTTGCAAAGATATTCTTTCTTTTCTACCCAAAGCATTACCTCCAAACAAGGTTCACTTTGTAGAATCGAGACTTGAAATCCAAATTGCTTGCAATTGACCTTCTTCAAGGAAGTTATCAATTTCCTTGATATGAGCAGGAAAGAGAATTTGATATTATGAAAGCAATTGATGAAAAAATATTGATAATAGAATTTCACAAAGTTAAAGAGGATTCTTGATAAATTTGGCAGTTTGATATCCTGGGAGCTTCTCTCTTGACAATCTTTCTGCACTCTTTTGGCTCTCTGGGTTTTTTCTACATTCTCCTTTATTTTGGAGATATTCTTACTTTTTCTCTCTTTCTTTTTCCTCTCTTTCTCTCTTTTGGGAAGGGTATGTCACAAACTCCTTCAACTTGGAGATGTTTCGATCCTTCTTGGATGATGGGTTTGGAGATCTTTGGGCGATAGCTGAAATTAAATATCTTTTAGGGATTGTCGAGAGGTTCATCGCATCTGCCTTCATCTCGACAGTGCTTTGGACTTTCCCTGGAAGGATCCGTCACAAACTCCGTCATCTTGGAGATGTTTCGAATCTTCTTTGGCCCCGGGGGTCTACTCGCCTAATTCGCCTTCATCTTGACGACAGGTGAGAGATCCCTTTTGCGGATATTTAATTGCAGCTTAGGTGATTCTGAGGAGACAGGGTTTGGGTAAATGCTCTCTTTTCTAGCGCTCAGGATATTTCCACTGCCTTGTCTTTACAAGAATAATCCTTTAACGATGTGCCATTGACTGCGATCAATATCGATCATCTACGGCTTTTCGATAACCTTGAATCTTCTTTTCTGGCCATATCGAGGATTTATCCTTCATTCTTTTGGTTGGCCAATAGAAAGAATTTGAAGTTTGAATCCCTTTTCGCAAAAGCTTCACTCTTTTGGAAGTGATGCTGAAGGTAAATTGAGATAGAGATTAGTGCAATAAAAGATTCTGAAATCAACAATTGATTGACAAATTTGACAAAATTTTCTTGAAATCCTTGGTGAAAATGAGTATTTGAAATCCGGCTTAATACATCCGTGACGAAAATTCTCCTCTTTTTCCCCAAAAAGAGAGACTCAGGCTTAGCCCTTACCTGAATGGGAAATGGGAAATACTCCTCTCTTCCCTAAAGAGGAGGTGTTTGCAAAACGAACTTTCGAAGAGAAATTAAGCTTTCGTCAAAGCTCCCTAATATTAGGCTTCTCTTATGGAAAGGGGGCCGATAATAGTGAGGTCTGAAAATTTGGGTCATGAAAGGAACGAGTCCATCACACTCTCCCTGCAAAGAGGATCTTTCATGACGAAAAATGGCCTAGTATGAAATTGGGGGGTCACAAGAAAAGCGAGTCTTCGTCGAGCCTCTCCCTTTAAAAGGGTTTCTTGTGTGAAATTGGAAATTGTTTTGCAAACGGTTCACAAAGACGCGAGTCCCTTCAAACTCTCCCTAAAAAGGGGCTAAGTGAACGAATTGGATAGCATGCGAAAAGAACGAGCTCCCTCGAACTCTCCCTAAAAGGGTCTCTCGCAAGAGAAAATGATTGAAATTGGATATTGAGATTGATTGACCCAAAGGTCGAAATGGAAAATTGGAAAATTGGTTGCTGGAAATTGAATGACCCGAAGGTTGAAATTGGATGACCTGATGGTCGGAATTGAGAATTGATTTGACCACAAAGGTCGAAATTGAGAATTGGTTGACCGAAAGGTCGAAATTGTGTGACCTGAAGGTCGAAATTGAGAATTGAGTGACCTAAAGGTCGAAATTGAGAAATGAAGGTCAAAGATTGGAAATTGATTTACCCGAAGGTCGAAATTTGGAAATTGATTGACCCGAAGGTCGAAAATTGGAAATTGAAGGTCGAGAATTGGAAATTGATAGACCCGAAGGTCGAAATTTGGAAATTGATTGACCCGAAGGTCGAAAATTGGAAATTGAAGGTCGAGAATTGGAAATTGATAGACCCGAACGTCGAGAATTGAAAATTGATTGATCCGAAGGTCAAAAATTGGAAATTGAAGGTCGAGAATTGGAAATTGATAGACCCGAAGGTCGAGAATTGGAAATTGATTGACCCGAAGGTCGAGAATTGAGATTGGTAATTGAAATTGAGAATTGAAAATTGGGTGACCCAGAGGTCGAAATTGGAGAATTGCCTGATTTGAGGACTTAAATTGAAATTTGGAGGGCAAAATATCAAATTTGAGCAATTGACAGACCCTGAAATGACTTGGATCAATAAAAGAGAATGATGAGTTCGAGTCAGAGCTCGAATAAAATATAGAGATCACGAGTCGGCACCCGAATCAACAAAGGAAAATGGAAGGCTCGAATCAGAGCTCAAATAAGATAATGAGATCACGAGTCGGAACCCGGATCAACAAAGGAAAATGAAGGACTCGAATTAAAGCTTGGATAAGATAAAGAGATCTCGAGTCGGAACCCGGATCAACAAAAGAAATGAAGAACTCGATTCAGGGTTCGAGTAAGGTAATGAGATCACGAGTCGGAACCCGGATCAACAAAAGAGAATGACAAGCTCGAAAAGATCTCGAGTCGGAACCCGGATCAACAAAGGAAAATGATTTGTTCGAGTCAAGGCTCGAGTAAAGTAGAGAGATCACGAGTCGGAACCTGGATCAATAAAGGAAAATGAAGAGTTCGAGTCAAGGCTCGAGTAAAGTAGAGAGATCACAAGTCGGAACCCGGATCAACAAAGGAAAATGATTGGTTCGAGTCAAGGCTCGAATAAAGTAGAGAGATCACGAGTTGGAACCCGGATCAACAAAGGAAAATGATTTGTTCGAGTCAAGGCTCGAGTAAAGTAGAGAGATCACGAGTCGGAACCCGGATCAACAAAGGAAAATGAAGAAATCGAGTCAAGGCTCGAATAAAGTAGAGAGATCACGAGTCGGAACCCGGATCAACAAAGGAAAATGAAGAGTTCGAGTCAAGGCTCGAGTAAAGTAGAGAGATCACGAGTCGGAACCCGGATCAACAAAGGAAAATGAAGAAATCGAGTCAAGGCTCGAATAAAGTAGAGAGATCACGAGTCGGAACCCGGATCAACAAAGGAAAATGGAGAGTTTGAGTCAAGGCTCGAATAAAGTAGAGAGATCACGAGTCGGAACCCGGATCAACAAAGGAAAATGAAGAAATCGAGTCAAGGCTCGAATAAAGTAGAGAGATCACGAGTCGGAACCCGGATCAACAAAGGAAAATGGAGAGTTCGAGTCAAGGCTCGAATAAAGTAGAGAGATCACGAGTCGGAACCCGGATCAACAAAGGAAAATGAAGAAATCGAGTCAAGGCTCGAATAAAGTAGAGAGATCACGAGTCGGAACCCGGATCAACAAAGGAAAATGGAGAGTTCGAGTCAAGGCTCGAATAAAGTAGAGAGATCACGAGTCGGAACCCGGATCAACAAAGGAAAATGGAGAGTTCGAGTCAAGGCTCGAATAAAGTAGAGAGATCACGAGTCGGAACCCGGATCAACAAAGGAAAATGATTTGAATAAAAACCCGAGTCGGAACTCGGTTTTCCTAAAAGTTGAAAATGTGCCAGCTTGAATACTGGATTTTGAAATAATACCAGTTCGAGCGCTGGGTTTTGGTTCAGTATTGGCGATGATCTTTGAATCATTAGGAATTGTGATGGGACTGTTTGTTGAAATCCCAATACTGACCGGATTGTTATTAATGCAATTGAATGCAAATGAATATGGGTTGATGCATATGAATGCACATGTGCATGAAATGAGGAATTTGTTTATCCTGCCTGCATATAGAACAAAATTTTAAAATGCCCCAGTGTAACTGGGAAAGAAAGTTGGATCATTATTTGAAGGAAACAGGAAGGATTACAAGGGGAGAATAAATGTTTCAAGTATAAAACTTTTTCAAGTGTCGAGCATTGATAGGATCTGGCAATTCTACTCCATCGGCATTGATGAGCCGATATGAGTTGCGGGGTAATGCTTCTTTGACAACATAGGGACCTTCCCAATTTGGCGACCATTTGCCGCCAGGACGATGCTTGAGATAAGCTGTGGATCGAAGTACTAAATCATTGACTTTGAATCTTCTTTCGATGATAGACTTCGCATATTGCCTGGCTACTCTCTGGTGATAGGATTGAGCATGCTCTGCTGCTTTTAGTCTTCTCTCGTCGAGTAAGTCTAGCTGCACTAGTCGCTGCTGCTGGTATTGATCAAGAGGTAATTGCAGAAGTGAAGCAAATTTCAAAGCGGGCTTCTGAACATGTAGCGGCAATACTACCTCTGTTCCATAAACCAGTTCTGATGGGGTAGCATTCGTTGGTGTACGAATGGTGGTCTGATAGGCCCACAGTGCATCGTGGATCTTCTCATGCCAGTCACGGCCTGTTTCCACAGTTCGCTCCAAGATACGAATTAAAATCTTGTTGGTGGCCTCTGCCTGACCATTCCCTTGAGGATAATATGGAGCGGAAAAATGGTGATAGATCTTGAATTTTGAGCAGAATGTCTTCATCTTTTCATTCTTGAAATGACTGCCGTTGTCTGACACAATGTCATGCGGGACGCCGAAACGGCAAAGGATGTTCTTGTGAATAAAAGAGACCACGTGTCGTCCTTCTACTGTGCGGAGACTGATGGCTTCTACCCACTTGGTGAAGTATTCTGTTGCGGCAAGGAAATATTTGTGGCCATTTGAAGCTGAAGGAGTGATGGGACCTACGACATCGAAGGCCCACATGGAGAATGGCCATGGAGAGACAACAGACTGTAAATAAGTTGCCGGAGCATGGATAGAAGGTGCATGTATCTGACATTGATGCCATCGAACTGAAAACAGAGAAAGACTCAGAATGAGACTTAGGAAAATGTGAGAAATTTTGAAAAATTTTGCAGGCAGGATAAAAATGCAGCTAGAAATTCGAGATCCAGTAGAAAGATAGAATGTAAAATCGCCTGGAGTTTTGAAAGAAATGGGATATTTGAAAAAATCATCCAGGGTTTGAGAAAAGATCTCGTGGAAAATAAGGATATTTGGAAAAAGACCTAATGAGTTGAAAAACATTGGGAAATATAAAGAATTGAGAAAATCATACATACAATCACATCCTGCACAAACATTTATGCACATTCAGCACTCCCTAAAAGGCTGACTCTAGATGCATCAATTTGAAAACAGCTGTAGGACCCTAATCCTAACTCTAAGTTCAGATCATCTTTGTCCAATCCAGTTATGCCGATATACCCGAATCGAAATCCGAGGTACATGGCATAGAATTTCAACTCCGGTTCTAAGGTAAGGTTTTCCAACATCCTTGAGCGCCTACCGATATACTTCGGACTATGGCCCGCGGTACGTTGTAGGGGGGTGTTAACCCAAATAGTTGGCCCAGTTGTGAGGCTCTGTCCCGAACTATGGTTCTGGAAGAGAGCCCAGCAACGTGAAGACCGGGTAATGATAGGTAATGGAGATTTGCAAAAATGATCACATGCAAGAAATAGAGGGCTCTAAATCCTAGAGAGATAGACTTTTGAAAATCTTTGAAGAAGCATACATTGTTTGCATTCAGATCCTAAATTGAGGAGAGTTGTATTTAGACCTAAGTCTATGTGAGCATGAAAATATCTCCTCAATATGGTCCTACCAAACCATGCCTAAGCTACATGCAGTCAATGTCAGCTAGGTCAGAATCTAGGGTCCTAGGTTCGCATGATATCAAAAGTAAAAGAGCTGACATTTTATGAACATAATTTTGATAATTGAACTAAGTCAAGTATAATTTAGGTCAGACAAGGACAGGTCCCATCACGGCCGCCAAACCTGTTTTCGTCGCGAAATTTTTCCCCCGTCTTCCCTTCCTTGCGGAAGAGAAAAAGAGAGAAACGCTTTCGCGATTCAAACTTTGACCGGATTTTGGAAATTGTTTTGAAATACTCGCCTCCGTTTTTGAAAATTGCGGGAAAATCCATGGGATGGGGCTCGACCTGTCGGTACGAGGTTCGACCGTTCCTGCCGCCTTTAACAGGGGTAATCGGACCAAGGACCAAAATTGTGCTTGACTTAGTTAAATCATCAAAGTTATATTCTATCCTAAATGCATAGAGAATTCAGGCATGTGCTATGAGATTTTGGAAAATGCCAGTTGGAAAACATGATGTATGCTTAAAAAAAACATTTGGAGTTGGAAAGAATCTCTCAGGAAAAAGGTCAATTTCTCAAGAAACTCAGATAAAAAAGGGGTTTTTGAAAACATGAGAAAGCTTATAAAGATGTGGAAAATTCAGAAATAGTTGAAAATCTTGGGAAAATGGAAGTGATTCTTGAGAAAAGATGGACTTTTTGAAAAGGGAAGCACTTCTTAGGAAAACTTGGACTTTGAGAGTTTTCTTAGGAAAATGATGGAAATTCATAGGAAAGCTCATTGGAGAAGGAAATTCAAAACTTGGGGAATCGAAATCCTGGGAATTTTACCTTTTTGAAATACTCGGAAATCGATTTTGGATCTTGAAGAAAGATTGGAAAACTCTTTTGAATCTCTTAAGAAAATAACATTTTCTAAGGAAAACTGTGGAGAAACTTGTCTTTGGAAAACCGATTTTGAAAAATCCTTAGAATTTCTTGAGAAATCGATTTCTTGAGAATGAAGTTTTCTTGAGAAAATCTTGAGAAAATCAATGATTTCATGATGCAAATGACATGAGTGAATGAATGCACTTTGAAAAGATTTTTTAAGAGATTTGTTGGAAAAATATGCATTAAGTCAAGATAAATCCTTCACATATCCTGACTGTGGCCATGAATATGTTCAGAATTTAGTTGATTTGATGCACATGATTTTGAAAACTTTGGAAATATGATGTGCATTTTAAGATAGCCTAAGAGTGTAGGCTCAATGTGACTAGTAGAAAGATGATGGATCTGGGTCTCGTCCATATTCCGACTAGGGCCGTAAATATGGATCCCACCGAGTCCATCAACTCCCTAAGAGTTGGTGCACGTGCCATTCGTGAACATCCATAGTGCTTTTGAAATAAGATGTATGCATCACATAAGCAGGATATTTGCATAAATTCAAACTATATGATATGCATCCTAGTCTAAGCAGGAAATTAACTCTCTTATTCCAAGATTTACATTATTACATCACTAAATAAAGGAAGTAAAAGAAATTTGCAGACTTCAGCTCCTTCTTTTGATTGTTCCTGCCAAACTTGAAATAGGGTTAGCTCGACTATGTGGGTTTTTCCAAGATTTTCCAATAATATTATGAAATTATTGGATTTAATTGGATATAAACCCTATTCTCATGCTTCCTTGATATTTGAAATGATGTAAATGCAGGAAATTCAGTAGAAAATAGTTTGAAATTCGGAATGGTGGTCAAAATGACCAGAATACCCCTAATTATAAAGTTATACCTTTAAAATCAAGTTTTTTTTTTGAAGGAAAACTTGGTAAAATTGGGATTTCGAAATTCAAATTGAATTCAATGATGATGAAATGCAATATGACATGCTTCTAAACACATCAGGACTGTAAAATCAGAATTTGACATTTTGAAATTTAACCAAAATAACGAATTTCGCTTGTTTTTCACTTGGATCCGGGTCCTGCGGGACCCTGTTTTGGTATTGTGGATAATCCGAACCTCAAATGGATTCCAAATTGCACCAAATTCGGTATGAAGCATCTACTTACTTTGATAAACAACCTAGAATGATAAAAAGCATGAAATGATATGATTTAAATGCCAAAATTCAAAGAAAGTCCTAAAAATGATGGATTTTGCCTATGGATCCGAACCAAATGCAATGCCTAATATGATAATGCAAGATTTACACCATGGAAACTTCTGATATTTTGCAGACTGCTAAAAGACCCGAAATGGAACATTTTTGGTTTTTACAGCCTCGGGATTTGAGCCATGGTGAGTTCAATAACAGGGATTTAGTTCTGACAGAGGTAAAAATCACACTAATCTGATGTAAAACGCTAAAAAAATACAAAACGGCCATGGAAATTTATGACATTAATCAGAGCTATGCACGACGCTTACATGAACAACTTTCATGTTTATGACTTCGGCATTTGATCAACATAAACACCGATAAAAATATAACTATTCCTGCCTAAACTAACAGAACAGACAAATGTAGCAAAACAGGGGGTGACAAGAAAAATCCGAAGCAGGGGTCAACACTGTTCTAAAAATTACAGGCTTTTAGATTCAAACAGAGGACATCTCGGACACCACTTTCACTTTTTACAGTTTCGGATTTGGAGCAACACACAAACAGAAACCATAGCCCTAAGTCGATCCAAGATCTCAGAGGCCCAAATTAGGCTCTGACACGTGTCCCGAACTCTTGGATTTTGTTCAGACATAAAAAAAATCAGAAAAATCTGCAAAACTCATATTAAAAACTAGACATTTTCCCGATTTCAGAACATCTTTCGGATCGAAAATCGGATCTTCCATGAGCGATATCTCGATTTTACAAGTTGGAAAATGATTTTCAAAACGTATCTCGGGTAACAAAACCCGACTTGCCATTTTGAATATTTACCACAGTAAACAAATTCAAATGGCTCCGAATTTTTGGAAAAATTTTAGGGACACCTAAGGGCGCATTTCGTGATTTTTTTGGGATTTTTAATAAAAAACAAATGCATGAAATGATGTGTGGACTGACTGACAAAAACAGAGACCTACTGAAAATAAGCAGAATTGAAATAAAGGCTAAATTAATCCTAATTAATTCATGAAATGTACTAAACGAATGAAATAAAATGCAAATTAAACCTAGCTAACTATATGAATGTTAAAAATCATCAAGAAAGCATAATGAAACATTTTTTTGTATGTCGTTTTATGAGAATAGCTCAATCCATCCCTCGGATGAGCTCTTTCTTCAAACGACCCCCGATTCGAATTATGGAATCAAATCAATGGGAAAAGAAGTGCACCTTGCTTCGTTACGCAGCGTAGGAGCTCTTGAAAGGGGCAGCTATCACGAGCTTCCTTCATCCTTCGCTCCGAGCTTCGGATGGTCCACCAAAATCGACCTCTGTTGGAATTGAATTGGCCACAGCACGAGCTCTACTCCACCTTCTTCAATGCGCCAAAGGGGGCACGATTTCCACAGTTCAAAATCTGATTCTAGGAAGGCTAGGTCGGATTTTCCAAGTTCACCAGAGCTAAAAAATGATCTCCCTTTAGGCTGGGCGTGAACCCTTGTTTTTATAACTTTTCTGAAAATTTTTGAAATTCAAACAGGTTCAATCTGAGCCCTCCATGTGGCGCCATCTCAGGGGGTGTCATCTGAGGGGTTTGAAATTCGAATTTGTCTTTTGCAGGGAGCCCTCAGGTGGCGCCACCTCAAAAGGTGTTTTAATTTTTGAGAAAAATAAAAAAAATGGAAATTTTGTGGGTGAGACACCTCAGCAGGGGGAATTTGGAATTTTTCAAAAGTTTGCTTGATTCTCTCTGCAGGGAACTCCCAGAAGACGCCACCTCAGAGGGTGCTCTCTTGGAGTTTGAATTTCAAATTCACTTTTTGTAGGGAGTCTTCAGGTGGCGCCACCTCATGGTGGGCTACCTTTATTAAAAATAAAATAAAAAATAAAAATGGAGCCAAGTGGAGTCCTGGAATGGTGCCACCTCAAAAGGTGTTTGACACATGTCAGAAGGTCAGAGCAGTGGGCTCAGAAGGCGCCACCTCAGAGGAATTTGAATTCTACCTTTTCTGGAGAAAGGAGATCTGGACATGTGGCGGACAAGTGTCAGATGTCTGGAGAGGCTTTCTCAAATGGCGCCACCTCAGGGGGAAGTTTGAAATTCAAATGGAGGTTGGCCCTGGAGGAATGGAGGATGGACATGTGGCGCCACCTCAGGGTGGCTCCTACAATGCCATGTGGCAAGAGGGAGGAAAAAGAGGGAAGGGACATGTGGCGCTCTCATAGGCCATCTGGGAAATCAGAGCTCTGGATTTTCGCCACCTAGTGCCCTGTTTGAATTTTAAATGGTTTGCTTTTTCTGAAGAAGGCCAGGAGTGACATGTGTCTCCTACTTTTCTGAAAGAGGTAGGGAGAAGACATGTGTCCTCTACTTTTTCTGAAAGAAGCAGAGAATGACACGTGGCAGAGGGGAGAGAAGGTGGGCCAAGCCATGTGGCGCCATCTCAGACAAGATGAAAAAGGTAGGAGTTCTTGATTTTCGCCACCTATGGGAATTTTTGAATATTTGAATTCTAGCTTTTCTGAAGAAAGCAGAAAATGACACATGGCACTTGCTTTTTCTGAGGAAATGAGAGCTTGCCATGTGTCCTCTGCAGGAGACACTCCAGATGGCGCCACCTCAGAGGAGACAAGCCTACCTTTTCTGTAGGAATTTAGGAGTGACACATGTTTCCTACTTTTCTGAAAAAAATAGGGGGAGGACATGTGTCAGGCTACTTTTTTAGAAGGAAGGAGGGGTTGACACGTGTCCCCTGCAGGAGACACACTTCAAGTGGCGCCACCTCAGAGGAGACAAACTCCACTTTTTTTAGACAGGACAACCTATGACACTTGGCATCTTCTGGTAGTCTTTGAAATGACACATGGCGCAGGATGGATACTGACACATGGCAGACATGTGGCGGCTTCTTAAGGTAGCCCCACACTGACACTTGGCAGAAGAGGGAGGGTGACATGTGGCACCGACTCTAGGTGAACCCTATGCTGACACATGGCATGTAAATGGGAGGAGAGAGAAAAGACAAGTGGCACCAATCCAGGGGACAAGGCTCCTATATTTTTGGGTTTTTCAAAATTCAAATTTTCAAAAGGAAAGCTTGTGTGACACCACCTCAGTGTGGGTCCCACATTGCTTCTTTATTGAAATAAGGATAAAACCACAACTTCTTTTTGGAATTTTCATAAAATCTGGACTAATGGGCAAAACAGGAATTTTGGAAAGAGTTGGCCCTTGTAGGGCGATTTTGTAAAAAGAAGATATTTGAAATTGTCACTAGGGCAAAATCTGAGATAAGGTGGCTGAAATCCATATTAAAACTATCCAGATCGTTTTCCTGAGGAAATATTTTAAAATTCAGAGCCCTGGGGGTAAAATGGAAAGAATTGATAATTTTGAAGACCCAGGGTTTTGAAATCAATTTTGAAAAGAGTTAAAATTCTAATCTGGATTGAAAATTTTGAAATCAAGAGTTCTGGACCTTGAAATGACATGCTATGCAGTGCAGTGATTTGAAATGCTCATGCAATGATATGCAATGTCATGTCTTATGAAATGCAATCTTGAATCAAGACTTGGAGATGTCTGTCTCCTGTCAGGAATAAAATTTTGAACATCTGAGTTAAAATTAGAGAAATTTTGAGAGTTGCAGATGAAATTTGGACTTTTGCAAGGTCCGGCTCAGAAAATGACCATTTTGCCCTCCAGCGATTTCAGAGGCTGGATGTTGATGCTTGGTGGAAATGTTGGGGAGGTGAGTGAAAATTTGGGGTGTTTACAGATGCCCCTCTTTGCTACTAAGCCGGCTCATGGCCGAGCTTAGTGGCAAAGAAAACACACCAAATTTGGGCTATACGAAAAAAATGCCCCAGTTAGAAGGATCTGACTGGGTGTGAAGAAATTAGCCCGAGGAAGATGGTAGATATGAAGCGAAGAATGGAGAGAAAAGATTCACTCTATGAGAGTGAAGTTCAGGTTTATGCCCTTAACCTGGATGGGACAGAAATACCTCGCATGGAACGAAGCTCAGGTTTGACCCTTAACCTGATGGGACAGAAATACCTCGCATGGAACGAAGCTCAGGTTTTGACCCTTGACCTGATTGGGGAATGGAATATCTCATCGAAATGAGACTCAGGTTTGTACCCTTAACCTGATCGGGCGGAAGATGAAATACCTCTTTGATTGAGGCTCAGGTTTGTACCCTTATCCTGATCGGGCGGAAAATGGAATACCTCTTTGATCGAGGCTCAGGTTTGTACCCTTATCCTGATCGGGTGGAAAATGA
Source organism: Nuphar pumila (assembly GCF_984573655.1). Lineage (NCBI taxonomy): Eukaryota > Viridiplantae > Streptophyta > Magnoliopsida > Nymphaeales > Nymphaeaceae > Nuphar > Nuphar pumila. The sequence goes on along the minus strand of NC_143265.1, from coordinate 47,602,193 downwards.
AATACCTCTTTGATTGAGGCTCAGGTTTGTACCCTTATCCTGATCGGGCGGAAAATGAAATACCTCTTTGAGTGAGGCTCAGGTTTGTACCCTTATCCTGATCGGGCGGAAAATGGAATACCTCTTTGATTGAGGCTCAGGTTTGTACCCTTATCCTGATCGGGCGGAAAATGAAATACCTCTTTGAGTGAGGCTCAGGTTTGTACCCTTATCCTGATCGGGTGGAAAATGAAATACCTCTTTGATTAAGGCTCAGGTTTGTACCCTTATCCTGATCGGGCGGAAGATGAAATACCTCTTTGATTGAGGCTCAGGTTTGTACCCTTATCCTGATCGGGCGGAAAATGAAATACCTCTTTGATTGAGGCTCAGGTTTGTACCCTTATCCTGATCGGGTGGAAAATGAAATACCTCTTTGATTGAGGCTCAGGTTTGTACCCTTATCCTGATCGGGCGGAAAATGGAATACCTCTTTGATCGAGGCTCAGGTTTGTACCCTTATCCTGATCGGGCGGAAAATGAAATACCTCTTTGATTGAGGCTCAGGTTTGTACCCTTATCCTGATCGGGTGGAAAATGAAATACCTCTTTGATTGAGGCTCAGGTTTGTACCCTTATCCTGATCGGGCGGAAAATGGAATACCTCTTTGATTGAGGCTCAGGTTTGTACCCTTATCCTGATCGGGCGGAAAATGAAATACCTCTTTGATTGAGGCTCAGGTTTGTACCCTTATCCTGATCGGGCGGAAAATGGAATACCTCTTTGATTGAGGCTCAGGTTTGTACCCTTATCCTGATCGGGCGGAAAATGAAATACCTCTTTGATTGAGGCTCAGGTTTGTACCCTTATCCTGATCGGGCGGAAAATGGAATGGAATCCTCGAAGGAAGAGACCATGATGGAACCTTTAGATTTTGCACAATAAATCCAATAGGGTTTTTGCAAAAGGAAGGAAAATGGGGTCCCTAAAGCTTGAAAAGGGATTGGTTTTGGGCGTCTCATTGCTGAGACTAAAATCAGCTTTTGAAATTGCCTTTTGCGGGAAATGATTGGTGGTTCGACCTCGAACCGAAATGGGACTGTCTATGGTGGGACAGTGGGGACACAGGGAAGTGTGCAAATTTGAGAGTTCATGCTCTCAAAGAAGGGAAGGAATCAAGTCCTTAGGAGGGATTTAAAATTGGTGTCAGGATGCATCGAAGACGGATATCGAGCTCTCACTTCATGTCAGGATAGCTAGAAAATATTGTCAAAATGTTGGAAATTTTGCTGTTGATTCAAAATATTTGAAAATGTTGCACATTGTTGCAAAGATATTCTTTCTTTTCTACCCAAAGCATTACCTCCAAACAAGGTTCACTTTGTAGAATCGAGACTTGAAATCCAAATTGCTTGCAATTGACCTTCTTCAAGGAAGTTATCAATTTCCTTGATATGAGCAGGAAAGAGAATTTGATATTATGAAAGCAATTGATGAAAAAATATTGATAATAGAATTTCACAAAGTTAAAGAGGATTCTTGATAAATTTGGCAGTTTGATATCCTGGGAGCTTCTCTCTTGACAATCTTTCTGCACTCTTTTGGCTCTCTGGGTTTTTTCTACATTCTCCTTTATTTTGGAGATATTCTTACTTTTTCTCTCTTTCTTTTTCCTCTCTTTCTCTCTTTTGGGAAGGGTATGTCACAAACTCCTTCAACTTGGAGATGTTTCGATCCTTCTTGGATGATGGGTTTGGAGATCTTTGGGCGATAGCTGAAATTAAATATCTTTTAGGGATTGTCGAGAGGTTCATCGCATCTGCCTTCATCTCGACAGTGCTTTGGACTTTCCCTGGAAGGATCCGTCACAAACTCCGTCATCTTGGAGATGTTTCGAATCTTCTTTGGCCCCGGGGGTCTACTCGCCTAATTCGCCTTCATCTTGACGACAGGTGAGAGATCCCTTTTGCGGATATTTAATTGCAGCTTAGGTGATTCTGAGGAGACAGGGTTTGGGTAAATGCTCTCTTTTCTAGCGCTCAGGATATTTCCACTGCCTTGTCTTTACAAGAATAATCCTTTAACGATGTGCCATTGACTGCGATCAATATCGATCATCTACGGCTTTTCGATAACCTTGAATCTTCTTTTCTGGCCATATCGAGGATTTATCCTTCATTCTTTTGGTTGGCCAATAGAAAGAATTTGAAGTTTGAATCCCTTTTCGCAAAAGCTTCACTCTTTTGGAAGTGATGCTGAAGGTAAATTGAGATAGAGATTAGTGCAATAAAAGATTCTGAAATCAACAATTGATTGACAAATTTGACAAAATTTTCTTGAAATCCTTGGTGAAAATGAGTATTTGAAATCCGGCTTAATACATCCGTGACGAAAATTCTCCTCTTTTTCCCCAAAAAGAGAGACTCAGGCTTAGCCCTTACCTGAATGGGAAATGGGAAATACTCCTCTCTTCCCTAAAGAGGAGGTGTTTGCAAAACGAACTTTCGAAGAGAAATTAAGCTTTCGTCAAAGCTCCCTAATATTAGGCTTCTCTTATGGAAAGGGGGCCGATAATAGTGAGGTCTGAAAATTTGGGTCATGAAAGGAACGAGTCCATCACACTCTCCCTGCAAAGAGGGTCTTTCATGACGAAAAATGGCCTAGTATGAAATTGGGGGGTCACAAGAAAAGCGAGTCTTCGTCGAGCCTCTCCCTTTAAAAGGGTTTCTTGTGTGAAATTGGAAATTGTTTTGCAAACGGTTCACAAAGACGCGAGTCCCTTCAAACTCTCCCTAAAAAGGGGCTAAGTGAACGAATTGGATAGCATGCGAAAAGAACGAGCTCCCTCGAACTCTCCCTAAAAGGGTCTCTCGCAAGAGAAAATGATTGAAATTGGATATTGAGATTGATTGACCCAAAGGTCGAAATGGAAAATTGGAAAATTGGTTGCTGGAAATTGAATGACCCGAAGGTTGAAATTGGATGACCTGATGGTCGGAATTGAGAATTGATTTGACCACAAAGGTCGAAATTGAGAATTGGTTGACCGAAAGGTCGAAATTGTGTGACCTGAAGGTCGAAATTGAGAATTGAGTGACCTAAAGGTCGAAATTGAGAAATGAAGGTCAAAGATTGGAAATTGATTTACCCGAAGGTCGAAATTTGGAAATTGATTGACCCGAAGGTCGAAAATTGGAAATTGAAGGTCGAGAATTGGAAATTGATAGACCCGAAGGTCGAAATTTGGAAATTGATTGACCCGAAGGTCGAAAATTGGAAATTGAAGGTCGAGAATTGGAAATTGATAGACCCGAACGTCGAGAATTGAAAATTGATTGATCCGAAGGTCAAAAATTGGAAATTGAAGGTCGAGAATTGGAAATTGATAGACCCGAAGGTCGAGAATTGGAAATTGATTGACCCGAAGGTCGAGAATTGAGATTGGTAATTGAAATTGAGAATTGAAAATTGGGTGACCCAGAGGTCGAAATTGGAGAATTGCCTGATTTGAGGACTTAAATTGAAATTTGGAGGGCAAAATATCAAATTTGAGCAATTGACAGACCCTGAAATGACTTGGATCAATAAAAGAGAATGATGAGTTCGAGTCAGAGCTCGAATAAAATATAGAGATCACGAGTCGGCACCCGAATCAACAGAGGAAAATGGAAGGCTCGAATCAGAGCTCAAATAAGATAATGAGATCACGAGTCGGAACCCGGATCAACAAAGGAAAATGAAGGACTCGAATTAAAGCTTGGATAAGATAAAGAGATCTCGAGTCGGAACCCGGATCAACAAAAGAAATGAAGAACTCGATTCAGGGTTCGAGTAAGGTAATGAGATCACGAGTCGGAACCCGGATCAACAAAAGAGAATGACAAGCTCGAAAAGATCTCGAGTCGGAACCCGGATCAACAAAGGAAAATGATTTGTTCGAGTCAAGGCTCGAGTAAAGTAGAGAGATCACGAGTCGGAACCTGGATCAATAAAGGAAAATGAAGAGTTCGAGTCAAGGCTCGAGTAAAGTAGAGAGATCACAAGTCGGAACCCGGATCAACAAAGGAAAATGATTGGTTCGAGTCAAGGCTCGAATAAAGTAGAGAGATCACGAGTTGGAACCCGGATCAACAAAGGAAAATGATTTGTTCGAGTCAAGGCTCGAGTAAAGTAGAGAGATCACGAGTCGGAACCCGGATCAACAAAGGAAAATGAAGAAATCGAGTCAAGGCTCGAATAAAGTAGAGAGATCACGAGTCGGAACCCGGATCAACAAAGGAAAATGAAGAGTTCGAGTCAAGGCTCGAGTAAAGTAGAGAGATCACGAGTCGGAACCCGGATCAACAAAGGAAAATGAAGAAATCGAGTCAAGGCTCGAATAAAGTAGAGAGATCACGAGTCGGAACCCGGATCAACAAAGGAAAATGGAGAGTTTGAGTCAAGGCTCGAATAAAGTAGAGAGATCACGAGTCGGAACCCGGATCAACAAAGGAAAATGAAGAAATCGAGTCAAGGCTCGAATAAAGTAGAGAGATCACGAGTCGGAACCCGGATCAACAAAGGAAAATGGAGAGTTCGAGTCAAGGCTCGAATAAAGTAGAGAGATCACGAGTCGGAACCCGGATCAACAAAGGAAAATGAAGAAATCGAGTCAAGGCTCGAATAAAGTAGAGAGATCACGAGTCGGAACCCGGATCAACAAAGGAAAATGGAGAGTTCGAGTCAAGGCTCGAATAAAGTAGAGAGATCACGAGTCGGAACCCGGATCAACAAAGGAAAATGGAGAGTTCGAGTCAAGGCTCGAATAAAGTAGAGAGATCACGAGTCGGAACCCGGATCAACAAAGGAAAATGATTTGAATAAAAACCCGAGTCGGAACTCGGTTTTCCTAAAAGTTGAAAATGTGCCAGCTTGAATACTGGATTTTGAAATAATACCAGTTCGAGCGCTGGGTTTTGGTTCAGTATTGGCGATGATCTTTGAATCATTAGGAATTGTGATGGGACTGTTTGTTGAAATCCCAATACTGACCGGATTGTTATTAATGCAATTGAATGCAAATGAATATGGGTTGATGCATATGAATGCACATGTGCATGAAATGAGGAATTTGTTTATCCTGCCTGCATATAGAACAAAATTTTAAAATGCCCCAGTGTAACTGGGAAAGAAAGTTGGATCATTATTTGAAGGAAACAGGAAGGATTACAAGGGGAGAATAAATGTTTCAAGTATAAAACTTTTTCAAGTGTCGAGCATTGATAGGATCTGGCAATTCTACTCCATCGGCATTGATGAGCCGATATGAGTTGCGGGGTAATGCTTCTTTGACAACATAGGGACCTTCCCAATTTGGCGACCATTTGCCGCCAGGACGATGCTTGAGATAAGCTGTGGATCGAAGTACTAAATCATTGACTTTGAATCTTCTTTCGATGATAGACTTCGCATATTGCCTGGCTACTCTCTGGTGATAGGATTGAGCATGCTCTGCTGCTTTTAGTCTTCTCTCGTCGAGTAAGTCTAGCTGCACTAGTCGCTGCTGCTGGTATTGATCAAGAGGTAATTGCAGAAGTGAAGCAAATTTCAAAGCGGGCTTCTGAACATGTAGCGGCAATACTACCTCTGTTCCATAAACCAGTTCTGATGGGGTAGCATTCGTTGGTGTACGAATGGTGGTCTGATAGGCCCACAGTGCATCGTGGATCTTCTCATGCCAGTCACGGCCTGTTTCCACAGTTCGCTCCAAGATACGAATTAAAATCTTGTTGGTGGCCTCTGCCTGACCATTCCCTTGAGGATAATATGGAGCGGAAAAATGGTGATAGATCTTGAATTTTGAGCAGAATGTCTTCATCTTTTCATTCTTGAAATGACTGCCGTTGTCTGACACAATGTCATGCGGGACGCCGAAACGGCAAAGGATGTTCTTGTGAATAAAAGAGACCACGTGTCGTCCTTCTACTGTGCGGAGACTGATGGCTTCTACCCACTTGGTGAAGTATTCTGTTGCGGCAAGGAAATATTTGTGGCCATTTGAAGCTGAAGGAGTGATGGGACCTACGACATCGAAGGCCCACATGGAGAATGGCCATGGAGAGACAACAGACTGTAAATAAGTTGCCGGAGCATGGATAGAAGGTGCATGTATCTGACATTGATGCCATCGAACTGAAAACAGAGAAAGACTCAGAATGAGACTTAGGAAAATGTGAGAAATTTTGAAAAATTTTGCAGGCAGGATAAAAATGCAGCTAGAAATTCGAGATCCAGTAGAAAGATAGAATGTAAAATCGCCTGGAGTTTTGAAAGAAATGGGATATTTGAAAAAATCATCCAGGGTTTGAGAAAAGATCTCGTGGAAAATAAGGATATTTGGAAAAAGACCTAATGAGTTGAAAAACATTGGGAAATATAAAGAATTGAGAAAATCATACATACAATCACATCCTGCACAAACATTTATGCACATTCAGCACTCCCTAAAAGGCTGACTCTAGATGCATCAATTTGAAAACAGCTGTAGGACCCTAATCCTAACTCTAAGTTCAGATCATCTTTGTCCAATCCAGTTATGCCGATATACCCGAATCGAAATCCGAGGTACATGGCATAGAATTTCAACTCCGGTTCTAAGGTAAGGTTTTCCAACATCCTTGAGCGCCTACCGATATACTTCGGACTATGGCCCGCGGTACGTGGTAGGGGGGTGTTAACCCAAATAGTTGGCCCAGTTGTGAGGCTCTGTCCCGAACTATGGTTCTGGAAGAGAGCCCAGCAACGTGAAGACCGGGTAATGATAGGTAATGGAGATTTGCAAAAATGATCACATGCAAGAAATAGAGGGCTCTAAATCCTAGAGAGATAGACTTTTGAAAATCTTTGAAGAAGCATACATTGTTTGCATTCAGATCCTAAATTGAGGAGAGTTGTATTTAGACCTAAGTCTATGTGAGCATGAAAATATCTCCTCAATATGGTCCTACCAAACCATGCCTAAGCTACATGCAGTCAATGTCAGCTAGGTCAGAATCTAGGGTCCTAGGTTCGCATGATATCAAAAGTAAAAGAGCTGACATTTTATGAACATAATTTTGATAATTGAACTAAGTCAAGTATAATTTAGGTCAGACAAGGACAGGTCCCATCACGGCCGCCAAACCTGTTTTCGTCGCGAAATTTTTCCCCCGTCTTCCCTTCCTTGCGGAAGAGAAAAAGAGAGAAACGCTTTCGCGATTCAAACTTTGACCGGATTTTGGAAATTGTTTTGAAATACTCGCCTCCGTTTTTTAAAATTGCGGGAAAATCCATGGGATGGGGCTCGACCTGTCGGTACGAGGTTCGACCGTTCCTGCCGCCTTTAACAGGGGTAATCGGACCAAGGACCAAAATTGTGCTTGACTTAGTTAAATCATCAAAGTTATATTCTATCCTAAATGCATAGAGAATTCAGGCATGTGCTATGAGATTTTGGAAAATGCCAGTTGGAAAACATGATGTATGCTTAAAAAAAACATTTGGAGTTGGAAAGAATCTCTCAGGAAAAAGGTCAATTTCTCAAGAAACTCAGATAAAAAAGGGGTTTTTGAAAACATGAGAAAGCTTATAAAGATGTGGAAAATTCAGAAATAGTTGAAAATCTTGGGAAAATGGAAGTGATTCTTGAGAAAAGATGGACTTTTTGAAAAGGGAAGCACTTCTTAGGAAAACTTGGACTTTGAGAGTTTTCTTAGGAAAATGATGGAAATTCATAGGAAAGCTCATTGGAGAAGGAAATTCAAAACTTGGGGAATCGAAATCCTGGGAATTTTACCTTTTTGAAATACTCGGAAATCGATTTTGGATCTTGAAGAAAGATTGGAAAACTCTTTTGAATCTCTTAAGAAAATAACATTTTCTAAGGAAAACTGTGGAGAAACTTGTCTTTGGAAAACCGATTTTGAAAAATCCTTAGAATTTCTTGAGAAATCGATTTCTTGAGAATGAAGTTTTCTTGAGAAAATCTTGAGAAAATCAATGATTTCATGATGCAAATGACATGAGTGAATGAATGCACTTTGAAAAGATTTTTTAAGAGATTTGTTGGAAAAATATGCATTAAGTCAAGATAAATCCTTCACATATCCTGACTGTGGCCATGAATATGTTCAGAATTTAGTTGATTTGATGCACATGATTTTGAAAACTTTGGAAATATGATGTGCATTTTAAGATAGCCTAAGAGTGTAGGCTCAATGTGACTAGTAGAAAGATGATGGATCTGGGTCTCGTCCATATTCCGACTAGGGCCGTAAATATGGATCCCACCGAGTCCATCAACTCCCTAAGAGTTGGTGCACGTGCCATTCGTGAACATCCATAGTGCTTTTGAAATAAGATGTATGCATCACATAAGCAGGATATTTGCATAAATTCAAACTATATGATATGCATCCTAGTCTAAGCAGGAAATTAACTCTCTTATTCCAAGATTTACATTATTACATCACTAAATAAAGGAAGTAAAAGAAATTTGCAGACTTCAGCTCCTTCTTTTGATTGTTCCTGCCAAACTTGAAATAGGGTTAGCTCGACTATGTGGGTTTTTCCAAGATTTTCCAATAATATTATGAAATTATTGGATTTAATTGGATATAAACCCTATTCTCATGCTTCCTTGATATTTGAAATGATGTAAATGCAGGAAATTCAGTAGAAAATAGTTTGAAATTCGGAATGGTGGTCAAAATGACCAGAATACCCCTAATTATAAAGTTATACCTTTAAAATCAAGTTTTTTTTTTGAAGGAAAACTTGGTAAAATTGGGATTTCGAAATTCAAATTGAATTCAATGATGATGAAATGCAATATGAAATGCTTCTAAACACATCAGGACTGTAAAATCAGAATTTGACATTTTGAAATTTAACCAAAATAACGAATTTCGCTTGTTTTTCACTTGGATCCGGGTCCTGCGGGACCCTGTTTTGGTATTGTGGATAATCCGAACCTCAAATGGATTCCAAATTGCACCAAATTCGGTATGAAGCATCTACTTACTTTGATAAACAACCTAGAATGATAAAAAGCATGAAATGATATGATTTAAATGCCAAAATTCAAAGAAAGTCCTAAAAATGATGGATTTTGCCTATGGATCCGAACCAAATGCAATGCCTAATATGATAATGCAAGATTTACACCATGGAAACTTCTGATATTTTGCAGACTGCTAAAAGACCCGAAATGGAACATTTTTGGTTTTTACAGCCTCGGGATTTGAGCCATGGTGAGTTCAATAACAGGGATTTAGTTCTGACAGAGGTAAAAATCACACTAATCTGATGTAAAACGCTAAAAAAATACAAAACGGCCATGGAAATTTATGACATTAATCAGAGCTATGCACGACGCTTACATGAACAACTTTCATGTTTATGACTTCGGCATTTGATCAACATAAACACCGATAAAAATATAACTATTCCTGCCTAAACTAACAGAACAGACAAATGTAGCAAAACAGGGGGTGACAAGAAAAATCCGAAGCAGGGGTCAACACTGTTCTAAAAATTACAGGCTTTTAGATTCAAACAGAGGACATCTCGGACACCACTTTCACTTTTTACAGTTTCGGATTTGGAGCAACACACAAAGAGAAACCATAGCCCTAAGTCGATCCAAGATCTCAGAGGCCCAAATTAGGCTCTGACACGTGTCCCGAACTCTTGGATTTTGTTCAGACATAAAAAAAATCAGAAAAATCTGCAAAACTCATATTAAAAACTAGACATTTTCCCGATTTCAGAACATCTTTCGGATCGAAAATCGGATCTTCCATGAGCGATATCTCGATTTTACAAGCTGGAAAATGATTTTCAAAACGTATCTCGGGTAACAAAACCCGACTTGCCATTTTGAATATTTACCACAGTAAACAAATTCAAATGGCTCCGAATTTTTGGAAAAATTTTAGGGACACCTAAGGGCGCATTTCGTGATTTTTTTGGGATTTTTAATAAAAAACAAATGCATGAAATGATGTGTGGACTGACTGACAAAAACAGAGACCTACTGAAAATAAGCAGAATTGAAATAAAGGCTAAATTAATCCTAATTAATTCATGAAATGTACTAAACGAATGAAATAAAATGCAAATTAAACCTAGCTAACTATATGAATGTTAAAAATCATCAAGAAAGCATAATGAAACATTTTTTTGTATGTCGTTTTATGAGAATAGCTCAATCCATCCCTCGGATGAGCTCTTTCTTCAAACGACCCCCGATTCGAATTATGGAATCAAATCAATGGGAAAAGAAGTGCACCTTGCTTCGTTACGCAGCGTAGGAGCTCTTGAAAGGGGCAGCTATCACGAGCTTCCTTCGTCCTTCGCTCCGAGCTTCGGATGGTCCACCAAAATCGACCTCTGTTGGAATTGAATTGGCCACAGCACGAGCTCTACTCCACCTTCTTCAATGCGCCAAAGGGGGCACGATTTCCACAGTTCAAAATCTGATTCTAGGAAGGCTAGGTCGGATTTTCCAAGTTCACCAGAGCTAAAAAATGATCTCCCTTTAGGCTGGGCGTGAACCCTTGTTTTTATAACTTTTCTGAAAATTTTTGAAATTCAAACAGGTTCAATCTGAGCCCTCCATGTGGCGCCATCTCAGGGGGTGTCATCTGAGGGGTTTGAAATTCGAATTTGTCTTTTGCAGGGAGCCCTCAGGTGGCGCCACCTCAAAAGGTGTTTTAATTTTTGAGAAAAATAAAAAAAATGGAAATTTTGTGGGTGAGACACCTCAGCAGGGGGAATTTGGAATTTTTCAAAAGTTTGCTTGATTCTCTCTGCAGGGAACTCCCAGAAGACGCCACCTCAGAGGGTGCTCTCTTGGAGTTTGAATTTCAAATTCACTTTTTGTAGGGAGTCTTCAGGTGGCGCCACCTCATGGTGGGCTACCTTTATTAAAAATAAAATAAAAAATAAAAATGGAGCCAAGTGGAGTCCTGGAATGGTGCCACCTCAAAAGGTGTTTGACACATGTCAGAAGGTCAGAGCAGTGGGCTCAGAAGGCGCCACCTCAGAGGAATTTGAATTCTACCTTTTCTGGAGAAAGGAGATCTGGACATGTGGCGGACAAGTGTCAGATGTCTGGAGAGGCTTTCTCAAATGGCGCCACCTCAGGGGGAAGTTTGAAATTCAAATGGAGGTTGGCCCTGGAGGAATGGAGGATGGACATGTGGCGCCACCTCAGGGTGGCTCCTACAATGCCATGTGGCAAGAGGGAGGAAAAAGAGGGAAGGGACATGTGGCGCTCTCATAGGCCATCTGGGAAATCAGAGCTCTGGATTTTCGCCACCTAGTGCCCTGTTTGAATTTTAAATGGTTTGTTTTTTCTGAAGAAGGCCAGGAGTGACATGTGTCTCCTACTTTTCTGAAAGAGGTAGGGAGAAGACATGTGTCCTCTACTTTTTCTGAAAGAAGCAGAGAATGACACGTGGCAGAGGGGAGAGAAGGTGGGCCAAGCCATGTGGCGCCATCTCAGACAAGATGAAAAAGGTAGGAGTTCTTGATTTTCGCCACCTATGGGAATTTTTGAATATTTGAATTCTAGCTTTTCTGAAGAAAGCAGAAAATGACACATGGCACTTGCTTTTTCTGAGGAAATGAGAGCTTGCCATGTGTCCTCTGCAGGAGACACTCCAGATGGCGCCACCTCAGAGGAGACAAGCCTACCTTTTCTGTAGGAATTTAGGAGTGACACATGTTTCCTACTTTTCTGAAAAAAATAGGGGGAGGACATGTGTCAGGCTACTTTTTTAGAAGGAAGGAGGGGTTGACACGTGTCCCCTGCAGGAGACACACTTCAAGTGGCGCCACCTCAGAGGAGACAAACTCCACTTTTTTTAGACAGGACAACCTATGACACTTGGCATCTTCTGGTAGTCTTTGAAATGACACATGGCGCAGGATGGATACTGACACATGGCAGACATGTGGCGGCTTCTTAAGGTAGCCCCACACTGAGGGAGGGTGACATGTGGCACCGACTCTAGGTGAACCCTATGCTGACACATGGCATGTAAATGGGAGGAGAGAGAAAAGACAAGTGGCACCAATCCAGGGGACAAGGCTCCTATATTTTTGGGTTTTTCAAAATTCAAATTTTCAAAAGGAAAGCTTGTGTGACACCACCTCAGTGTGGGTCCCACATTGCTTCTTTATTGAAATAAGGATAAAACCACAACTTCTTTTTGGAATTTTCATAAAATCTGGACTAATGGGCAAAACAGGAATTTTGGAAAGAGTTGGCCCTTGTAGGGCGATTTTGTAAAAAGAAGATATTTGAAATTGTCACTAGGGCAAAATCTGAGATAAGGTGGCTGAAATCCATATTAAAACTATCCAGATCGTTTTCCTGAGGAAATATTTTAAAATTCAGAGCCCTGGGGGTAAAATGGAAAGAATTGATAATTTTGAAGACCCAGGGTTTTGAAATCAATTTTGAAAAGAGTTAAAATTCTAATCTGGATTGAAAATTTTGAAATCAAGAGTTCTGGACCTTGAAATGACATGCTATGCAGTGCAGTGATTTGAAATGCTCATGCAATGATATGCAATGTCATGTCTTATGAAATGCAATCTTGAATCAAGACTTGGAGATGTCTGTCTCCTGTCAGGAATAAAATTTTGAACATCTGAGTTAAAATTAGAGAAATTTTGAGAGTTGCAGATGAAATTTGGACTTTTGCAAGGTCCGGCTCAGAAAATGACCATTTTGCCCTCCAGCGATTTCAGAGGCTGGATGTTGATGCTTGGTGGAAATGTTGGGGAGGTGAGTGAAAATTTGGGGTGTTTACAGATGCCCCTCTTTGCTACTAAGCCGGCTCATGGCCGAGCTTAGTGGCAAAGAAAACACACCAAATTTGGGCTATACGAAAAAAATGCCCCAGTTAGAAGGATCTGACTGGGTGTGAAGAAATTAGCCCGAGGAAGATGGTAGATATGAAGCGAAGAATGGAGAGAAAAGATTCACTCTATGAGAGTGAAGTTCAGGTTTATGCCCTTAACCTGGATGGGACAGAAATACCTCGCATGGAACGAAGCTCAGGTTTGACCCTTAACCTGATGGGACAGAAATACCTCGCATGGAACGAAGCTCAGGTTTTGACCCTTGACCTGATTGGGGAATGGAATATCTCATCGAAATGAGACTCAGGTTTGTACCCTTAACCTGATCGGGCGGAAGATGAAATACCTCTTTGATTGAGGCTCAGGTTTGTACCCTTATCCTGATCGGGCGGAAAATGGAATACCTCTTTGATCGAGGCTCAGGTTTGTACCCTTATCCTGATCGGGTGGAAAATGAAATACCTCTTTGATTGAGGCTCAGGTTTGTACCCTTATCCTGATCGGGCGGAAAATGAAATACCTCTTTGAGTGAGGCTCAGGTTTGTACCCTTATCCTGATCGGGCGGAAAATGGAATACCTCTTTGATTGAGGCTCAGGTTTGTACCCTTATCCTGATTGGGCGGAAAATGAAATACCTCTTTGAGTGAGGCTCAGGTTTGTACCCTTATCCTGATCGGGTGGAAAATGAAATACCTCTTTGATTAAGGCTCAGGTTTGTACCCTTATCCTGATCGGGCGGAAGATGAAATACCTCTTTGATTGAGGCTCAGGTTTGTACCCTTATCCTGATCGGGCGGAAAATGAAATACCTCTTTGATTGAGGCTCAGGTTTGTACCCTTATCCTGATCGGGTGGAAAATGAAATACCTCTTTGATTGAGGCTCAGGTTTGTACCCTTATCCTGATCGGGCGGAAAATGGAATACCTCTTTGATCGAGGCTCAGGTTTGTACCCTTATCCTGATCGGGCGGAAAATGAAATACCTCTTTGATTGAGGCTCAGGTTTGTACCCTTATCCTGATCGGGTGGAAAATGAAATACCTCTTTGATTGAGGCTCAGGTTTGTACCCTTATCCTGATCGGGCGGAAAATGGAATACCTCTTTGATTGAGGCTCAGGTTTGTACCCTTATCCTGATCGGGCGGAAAATGAAATACCTCTTTGATTGAGGCTCAGGTTTGTACCCTTATCCTGATCGGGCGGAAAATGGAATACCTCTTTGATTGAGGCTCAGGTTTGTACCCTTATCCTGATCGGGCGGAAAATGAAATACCTCTTTGATTGAGGCTCAGGTTTGTACCCTTATCCTGATCGGGCGGAAAATGGAATGGAATCCTCGAAGGAAGAGACCATGATGGAACCTTTAGATTTTGCACAATAAATCCAATAGGGTTTTTGCAAAAGGAAGGAAAATGGGGTCCCTAAAGCTTGAAAAGGGATTGGTTTTGGGCGTCTCATTGCTGAGACTAAAATCAGCTTTTGAAATTGCCTTTTGCGGGAAATGATTGGTGGTTCGACCTCGAACCGAAATGGGACTGTCTATGGTGGGACAGTGGGGACACAGGGAAGTGTGCAAATTTGAGAGTTCATGCTCTCAAAGAAGGGAAGGAATCAAGTCCTTAGGAGGGATTTAAAATTGGTGTCAGGATGCATCGAAGACGGATATCGAGCTCTCACTTCATGTCAGGATAGCTAGAAAATATTGTCAAAATGTTGGAAATTTTGCTGTTGATTCAAAATATTTGAAAATGTTGCACATTGTTGCAAAGATATTCTTTCTTTTCTACCCAAAGCATTACCTCCAAACAAGGTTCACTTTGTAGAATCGAGACTTGAAATCCAAATTGCTTGCAATTGACCTTCTTCAAGGAAGTTATCAATTTCCTTGATATGAGCAGGAAAGAGAATTTGATATTATGAAAGCAATTGATGAAAAAATATTGATAATAGAATTTCACAAAGTTAAAGAGGATTCTTGATAAATTTGGCAGTTTGATATCCTGGGAGCTTCTCTCTTGACAATCTTTCTGCACTCTTTTGGCTCTCTGGGTTTTTTCTACATTCTCCTTTATTTTGGAGATATTCTTACTTTTTCTCTCTTTCTTTTTCCTCTCTTTCTCTCTTTTGGGAAGGGTATGTCACAAACTCCTTCAACTTGGAGATGTTTCGATCCTTCTTGGATGATGGGTTTGGAGATCTTTGGGCGATAGCTGAAATTAAATATCTTTTAGGGATTGTCGAGAGGTTCATCGCATCTGCCTTCATCTCGACAGTGCTTTGGACTTTCCCTGGAAGGATCCGTCACAAACTCCGTCATCTTGGAGATGTTTCGAATCTTCTTTGGCCCCGGGGGTCTACTCGCCTAATTCGCCTTCATCTTGACGACAGGTGAGAGATCCCTTTTGCGGATATTTAATTGCAGCTTAGGTGATTCTGAGGAGACAGGGTTTGGGTAAATGCTCTCTTTTCTAGCGCTCAGGATATTTCCACTGCCTTGTCTTTACAAGAATAATCCTTTAACGATGTGCCATTGACTGCGATCAATATCGATCATCTATGGCTTTTCGATAACCTTGAATCTTCTTTTCTGGCCATATCGAGGATTTATCCTTCATTCTTTTGGTTGGCCAATAGAAAGAATTTGAAGTTTGAATCCCTTTTCGCAAAAGCTTCACTCTTTTGGAAGTGATGCTGAAGGTAAATTGAGATAGAGATTAGTGCAATAAAAGATTCTGAAATCAACAATTGATTGACAAATTTGACAAAATTTTCTTGAAATCCTTGGTGAAAATGAGTATTTGAAATCCGGCTTAATACATCCGTGACGAAAATTCTCCTCTTTTTCCCCAAAAAGAGAGACTCAGGCTTAGCCCTTACCTGAATGGGAAATGGGAAATACTCCTCTCTTCCCTAAAGAGGAGGTGTTTGCAAAACGAACTTTCGAAGAGAAATTAAGCTTTCGTCAAAGCTCCCTAATATTAGGCTTCTCTTATGGAAAGGGGGCCGATAATAGTGAGGTCTGAAAATTTGGGTCATGAAAGGAACGAGTCCATCACACTCTCCCTGCAAAGAGGATCTTTCATGACGAAAAATGGCCTAGTATGAAATTGGGGGGTCACAAGAAAAGCGAGTCTTCGTCGAGCCTCTCCCTTTAAAAGGGTTTCTTGTGTGAAATTGGAAATTGTTTTGCAAACGGTTCACAAAGACGCGAGTCCCTTCAAACTCTCCCTAAAAAGGGGCTAAGTGAACGAATTGGATAGCATGCGAAAAGAACGAGCTCCCTCGAACTCTCCCTAAAAGGGTCTCTCGCAAGAGAAAATGATTGAAATTGGATATTGAGATTGATTGACCCAAAGGTCGAAATGGAAAATTGGAAAATTGGTTGCTGGAAATTGAATGACCCGAAGGTTGAAATTGGATGACCTGATGGTCGGAATTGAGAATTGATTTGACCACAAAGGTCGAAATTGAGAATTGGTTGACCGAAAGGTCGAAATTGTGTGACCTGAAGGTCGAAATTGAGAATTGAGTGACCTAAAGGTCGAAATTGAGAAATGAAGGTCAAAGATTGGAAATTGATTTACCCGAAGGTCGAAATTTGGAAATTGATTGACCCGAAGGTCGAAAATTGGAAATTGAAGGTCGAGAATTGGAAATTGATAGACCCGAAGGTCGAAATTTGGAAATTGATTGACCCGAAGGTCGAAAATTGGAAATTGAAGGTCGAGAATTGGAAATTGATAGACCCGAACGTCGAGAATTGAAAATTGATTGATCCGAAGGTCAAAAATTGGAAATTGAAGGTCGAGAATTGGAAATTGATAGACCCGAAGGTCGAGAATTGGAAATTGATTGACCCGAAGGTCGAGAATTGAGATTGGTAATTGAAATTGAGAATTGAAAATTGGGTGACCCAGAGGTCGAAATTGGAGAATTGCCTGATTTGAGGACTTAAATTGAAATTTGGAGGGCAAAATATCAAATTTGAGCAATTGACAGACCCTGAAATGACTTGGATCAATAAAAGAGAATGATGAGTTCGAGTCAGAGCTCGAATAAAATATAGAGATCACGAGTCGGCACCCGAATCAACAGAGGAAAATGGAAGGCTCGAATCAGAGCTCAAATAAGATAATGAGATCACGAGTCGGAACCCGGATCAACAAAGGAAAATGAAGGACTCGAATTAAAGCTTGGATAAGATAAAGAGATCTCGAGTCGGAACCCGGATCAACAAAAGAAATGAAGAACTCGATTCAGGGTTCGAGTAAGGTAATGAGATCACGAGTCGGAACCCGGATCAACAAAAGAGAATGACAAGCTCGAAAAGATCTCGAGTCGGAACCCGGATCAACAAAGGAAAATGATTTGTTCGAGTCAAGGCTCGAGTAAAGTAGAGAGATCACGAGTCGGAACCTGGATCAATAAAGGAAAATGAAGAGTTCGAGTCAAGGCTCGAGTAAAGTAGAGAGATCACAAGTCGGAACCCGGATCAACAAAGGAAAATGATTGGTTCGAGTCAAGGCTCGAATAAAGTAGAGAGATCACGAGTTGGAACCCGGATCAACAAAGGAAAATGATTTGTTCGAGTCAAGGCTCGAGTAAAGTAGAGAGATCACGAGTCGGAACCCGGATCAACAAAGGAAAATGAAGAAATCGAGTCAAGGCTCGAATAAAGTAGAGAGATCACGAGTCGGAACCCGGATCAACAAAGGAAAATGAAGAGTTCGAGTCAAGGCTCGAGTAAAGTAGAGAGATCACGAGTCGGAACCCGGATCAACAAAGGAAAATGAAGAAATCGAGTCAAGGCTCGAATAAAGTAGAGAGATCACGAGTCGGAACCCGGATCAACAAAGGAAAATGGAGAGTTTGAGTCAAGGCTCGAATAAAGTAGAGAGATCACGAGTCGGAACCCGGATCAACAAAGGAAAATGAAGAAATCGAGTCAAGGCTCGAATAAAGTAGAGAGATCACGAGTCGGAACCCGGATCAACAAAGGAAAATGGAGAGTTCGAGTCAAGGCTCGAATAAAGTAGAGAGATCACGAGTCGGAACCCGGATCAACAAAGGAAAATGAAGAAATCGAGTCAAGGCTCGAATAAAGTAGAGAGATCACGAGTCGGAACCCGGATCAACAAAGGAAAATGGAGAGTTCGAGTCAAGGCTCGAATAAAGTAGAGAGATCACGAGTCGGAACCCGGATCAACAAAGGAAAATGGAGAGTTCGAGTCAAGGCTCGAATAAAGTAGAGAGATCACGAGTCGGAACCCGGATCAACAAAGGAAAATGATTTGAATAAAAACCCGAGTCGGAACTCGGTTTTCCTAAAAGTTGAAAATGTGCCAGCTTGAATACTGGATTTTGAAATAATACCAGTTCGAGCGCTGGGTTTTGGTTCAGTATTGGCGATGATCTTTGAATCATTAGGAATTGTGATGGGACTGTTTGTTGAAATCCCAATACTGACCGGATTGTTATTAATGCAATTGAATGCAAATGAATATGGGTTGATGCATATGAATGCACATGTGCATGAAATGAGGAATTTGTTTATCCTGCCTGCATATAGAACAAAATTTTAAAATACCCCAGTGTAACTGGGAAAGAAAGTTGGATCATTATTTGAAGGAAACAGGAAGGATTACAAGGGGAGAATAAATGTTTCAAGTATAAAACTTTTTCAAGTGTCGAGCATTGATAGGATCTGGCAATTCTACTCCATCGGCATTGATGAGCCGATATGAGTTGCGGGGTAATGCTTCTTTGACAACATAGGGACCTTCCCAATTTGGCGACCATTTGCCGCCAGGACGATGCTTGAGATAAGCTGTGGATCGAAGTACTAAATCATTGACTTTGAATCTTCTTTCGATGATAGACTTCGCATATTGCCTGGCTACTCTCTGGTGATAGGATTGAGCATGCTCTGCTGCTTTTAGTCTTCTCTCGTCGAGTAAGTCTAGCTGCACTAGTCGCTGCTGCTGGTATTGATCAAGAGGTAATTGCAGAAGTGAAGCAAATTTCAAAGCGGGCTTCTGAACATGTAGCGGCAATACTACCTCTGTTCCATAAACCAGTTCTGATGGGGTAGCATTCGTTGGTGTACGAATGGTGGTCTGATAGGCCCACAGTGCATCGTGGATCTTCTCATGCCAGTCACGGCCTGTTTCCACAGTTCGCTCCAAGATACGAATTAAAATCTTGTTGGTGGCCTCTGCCTGACCATTCCCTTGAGGATAATATGGAGCGGAAAAATGGTGATAGATCTTGAATTTTGAGCAGAATGTCTTCATCTTTTCATTCTTGAAATGACTGCCGTTGTCTGACACAATGTCATGCGGGACGCCGAAACGGCAAAGGATGTTCTTGTGAATAAAAGAGACCACGTGTCGTCCTTCTACTGTGCGGAGACTGATGGCTTCTACCCACTTGGTGAAGTATTCTGTTGCGGCAAGGAAATATTTGTGGCCATTTGAAGCTGAAGGAGTGATGGGACCTACGACATCGAAGGCCCACATGGAGAATGGCCATGGAGAGACAACAGACTGTAAATAAGTTGCCGGAGCATGGATAGAAGGTGCATGTATCTGACATTGATGCCATCGAACTGAAAACAGAGAAAGACTCAGAATGAGACTTAGGAAAATGTGAGAAATTTTGAAAAATTTTGCAGGCAGGATAAAAATGCAGCTAGAAATTCGAGATCCAGTAGAAAGATAGAATGTAAAATCGCCTGGAGTTTTGAAAGAAATGGGATATTTGAAAAAATCATCCAGGGTTTGAGAAAAGATCTCGTGGAAAATAAGGATATTTGGAAAAAGACCTAATGAGTTGAAAAACATTGGGAAATATAAAGAATTGAGAAAATCATACATACAATCACATCCTGCACAAACATTTATGCACATTCAGCACTCCCTAAAAGGCTGACTCTAGATGCATCAATTTGAAAACAGCTGTAGGACCCTAATCCTAACTCTAAGTTCAGATCATCTTTGTCCAATCCAGTTATGCCGATATACCCGAATCGAAATCCGAGGTACATGGCATAGAATTTCAACTCTGGTTCTAAGGTAAGGTTTTCCAACATCCTTGAGCGCCTACCGATATACTTCGGACTATGGCCCGCGGTACGTGGTAGGGGGGTGTTAACCCAAATAGTTGGCCCAGTTGTGAGGCTCTGTCCCGAACTATGGTTCTGGAAGAGAGCCCAGCAACGTGAAGACCGGGTAATGATAGGTAATGGAGATTTGCAAAAATGATCACATGCAAGAAATAGAGGGCTCTAAATCCTAGAGAGATAGACTTTTGAAAATCTTTGAAGAAGCATACATTGTTTGCATTCAGATCCTAAATTGAGGAGAGTTGTATTTAGACCTAAGTCTATGTGAGCATGAAAATATCTCCTCAATATGGTCCTACCAAACCATGCCTAAGCTACATGCAGTCAATGTCAGCTAGGTCAGAATCTAGGGTCCTAGGTTCGCATGATATCAAAAGTAAAAGAGCTGACATTTTATGAACATAATTTTGATAATTGAACTAAGTCAAGTATAATTTAGGTCAGACAAGGACAGGTCCCATCACGGCCGCCAAACCTGTTTTCGTCGCGAAATTTTTCCCCCGTCTTCCCTTCCTTGCGGAAGAGAAAAAGAGAGAAACGCTTTCGCGATTCAAACTTTGACCGGATTTTGGAAATTGTTTTGAAATACTCGCCTCCGTTTTTTAAAATTGCGGGAAAATCCATGGGATGGGGCTCGACCTGTCGGTACGAGGTTCGACCGTTCCTGCCGCCTTTAACAGGGGTAATCGGACCAAGGACCAAAATTGTGCTTGACTTAGTTAAATCATCAAAGTTATATTCTATCCTAAATGCATAGAGAATTCAGGCATGTGCTATGAGATTTTGGAAAATGCCAGTTGGAAAACATGATGTATGCTTAAAAAAAACATTTGGAGTTGGAAAGAATCTCTCAGGAAAAAGGTCAATTTCTCAAGAAACTCAGATAAAAAAGGGGTTTTTGAAAACATGAGAAAGCTTATAAAGATGTGGAAAATTCAGAAATAGTTGAAAATCTTGGGAAAATGGAAGTGATTCTTGAGAAAAGATGGACTTTTTGAAAAGGGAAGCACTTCTTAGGAAAACTTGGACTTTGAGAGTTTTCTTAGGAAAATGATGGAAATTCATAGGAAAGCTCATTGGAGAAGGAAATTCAAAACTTGGGGAATCGAAATCCTGGGAATTTTACCTTTTTGAAATACTCGGAAATCGATTTTGGATCTTGAAGAAAGATTGGAAAACTCTTTTGAATCTCTTAAGAAAATAACATTTTCTAAGGAAAACTGTGGAGAAACTTGTCTTTGGAAAACCGATTTTGAAAAATCCTTAGAATTTCTTGAGAAATCGATTTCTTGAGAATGAAGTTTTCTTGAGAAAATCTTGAGAAAATCAATGATTTCATGATGCAAATGACATGAGTGAATGAATGCACTTTGAAAAGATTTTTTAAGAGATTTGTTGGAAAAATATGCATTAAGTCAAGATAAATCCTTCACATATCCTGACTGTGGCCATGAATATGTTCAGAATTTAGTTGATTTGATGCACATGATTTTGAAAACTTTGGAAATATGATGTGCATTTTAAGATAGCCTAAGAGTGTAGGCTCAATGTGACTAGTAGAAAGATGATGGATCTGGGTCTCGTCCATATTCCGACTAGGGCCGTAAATATGGATCCCACCGAGTCCATCAACTCCCTAAGAGTTGGTGCACGTGCCATTCGTGAACATCCATAGTGCTTTTGAAATAAGATGTATGCATCACATAAGCAGGATATTTGCATAAATTCAAACTATATGATATGCATCCTAGTCTAAGCAGGAAATTAACTCTCTTATTCCAAGATTTACATTATTACATCACTAAATAAAGGAAGTAAAAGAAATTTGCAGACTTCAGCTCCTTCTTTTGATTGTTCCTGCCAAACTTGAAATAGGGTTAGCTCGACTATGTGGGTTTTTCCAAGATTTTCCAATAATATTATGAAATTATTGGATTTAATTGGATATAAACCCTATTCTCATGCTTCCTTGATATTTGAAATGATGTAAATGCAGGAAATTCAGTAGAAAATAGTTTGAAATTCGGAATGGTGGTCAAAATGACCAGAATACCCCTAATTATAAAGTTATACCTTTAAAATCAAGTTTTTTTTTTGAAGGAAAACTTGGTAAAATTGGGATTTCGAAATTCAAATTGAATTCAATGATGATGAAATGCAATATGACATGCTTCTAAACACATTAGGACTGTAAAATCAGAATTTGACATTTTGAAATTTAACCAAAATAACGAATTTCGCTTGTTTTTCACTTGGATCCGGGTCCTGCGGGACCCTGTTTTGGTATTGTGGATAATCCGAACCTCAAATGGATTCCAAATTGCACCAAATTCGGTATGAAGCATCTACTTACTTTGATAAACAACCTAGAATGATAAAAAGCATGAAATGATATGATTTAAATGCCAAAATTCAAAGAAAGTCCTAAAAATGATGGATTTTGCCTATGGATCCGAACCAAATGCAATGCCTAATATGATAATGCAAGATTTACACCATGGAAACTTCTGATATTTTGCAGACTGCTAAAAGACCCGAAATGGAACATTTTTGGTTTTTACAGCCTCGGGATTTGAGCCATGGTGAGTTCAATAACAGGGATTTAGTTCTGACAGAGGTAAAAATCACACTAATCTGATGTAAAACGCTAAAAAAATACAAAACGGCCATGGAAATTTATGACATTAATCAGAGCTATGCACGACGCTTACATGAACAACTTTCATGTTTATGACTTCGGCATTTGATCAAAATAAACACCGATAAAAATATAACTATTCCTGCCTAAACTAACAGAACAGACAAATGTAGCAAAACAGGGGGTGACAAGAAAAATCCGAAGCAGGGGTCAACACTGTTCTAAAAATTACAGGCTTTTAGATTCAAACAGAGGACATCTCGGACACCACTTTCACTTTTTACAGTTTCGGATTTGGAGCAACACACAAAGAGAAACCATAGCCCTAAGTCGATCCAAGATCTCAGAGGCCCAAATTAGGCTCTGACACGTGTCCCGAACTCTTGGATTTTGTTCAGACATAAAAAAAATCAGAAAAATCTGCAAAACTCATATTAAAAACTAGACATTTTCCCGATTTCAGAACATCTTTCGGATCGAAAATCGGATCTTCCATGAGCGATATCTCGATTTTACAAGCTGGAAAATGATTTTCAAAACGTATCTCGGGTAACAAAACCCGACTTGCCATTTTGAATATTTACCACAGTAAACAAATTCAAATGGCTCCGAATTTTTGGAAAAATTTTAGGGACACCTAAGGGCGCATTTCGTGATTTTTTTGGGATTTTTAATAAAAAACAAATGCATGAAATGATGTGTGGACTGACTGACAAAAACAGAGACCTACTGAAAATAAGCAGAATTGAAATAAAGGCTAAATTAATCCTAATTAATTCATGAAATGTACTAAACGAATGAAATAAAATGCAAATTAAACCTAGCTAACTATATGAATGTTAAAAATCATCAAGAAAGCATAATGAAACATTTTTTTGTATGTCGTTTTATGAGAATAGCTCAATCCATCCCTCGGATGAGCTCTTTCTTCAAACGACCCCCGATTCGAATTATGGAATCAAATCAATGGGAAAAGAAGTGCACCTTGCTTCGTTACGCAGCGTAGGAGCTCTTGAAAGGGGCAGCTATCACGAGCTTCCTTCGTCCTTCGCTCCGAGCTTCGGATGGTCCACCAAAATCGACCTCTGTTGGAATTGAATTGGCCACAGCACGAGCTCTACTCCACCTTCTTCAATGCGCCAAAGGGGGCACGATTTCCACAGTTCAAAATCTGATTCTAGGAAGGCTAGGTCGGATTTTCCAAGTTCACCAGAACTAAAAAATGATCTCCCTTTAGGCTGGGCGTGAACCCTTGTTTTTATAACTTTTCTGAAAATTTTTGAAATTCAAACAGGTTCAATCTGAGCCCTCCATGTGGCGCCATCTCAGGGGGTGTCATCTGAGGGGTTTGAAATTCGAATTTGTCTTTTGCAGGGAGCCCTCAGGTGGCGCCACCTCAAAAGGTGTTTTAATTTTTGAGAAAAATAAAAAAAATGGAAATTTTGTGGGTGAGACACCTCAGCAGGGGGAATTTGGAATTTTTCAAAAGTTTGCTTGATTCTCTCTGCAGGGAACTCCCAGAAGACGCCACCTCAGAGGGTGCTCTCTTGGAGTTTGAATTTCAAATTCACTTTTTGTAGGGAGTCTTCAGGTGGCGCCACCTCATGGTGGGCTACCTTTATTAAAAATAAAATAAAAAATAAAAATGGAGCCAAGTGGAGTCCTGGAATGGTGCCACCTCAAAAGGTGTTTGACACATGTCAGAAGGTCAGAGCAGTGGGCTCAGAAGGCGCCACCTCAGAGGAATTTGAATTCTACCTTTTCTGGAGAAAGGAGATCTGGACATGTGGCGGACAAGTGTCAGATGTCTGGAGAGGCTTTCTCAAATGGCGCCACCTCAGGGGGAAGTTTGAAATTCAAATGGAGGTTGGCCCTGGAGGAATGGAGGATGGACATGTGGCGCCACCTCAGGGTGGCTCCTACAATGCCATGTGGCAAGAGGGAGGAAAAAGAGGGAAGGGACATGTGGCGCTCTCATAGGCCATCTGGGAAATCAGAGCTCTGGATTTTCGCCACCTAGTGCCCTGTTTGAATTTTAAATGGTTTGCTTTTTCTGAAGAAGGCCAGGAGTGACATGTGTCTCCTACTTTTCTGAAAGAGGTAGGGAGAAGACATGTGTCCTCTACTTTTTCTGAAAGAAGCAGAGAATGACACGTGGCAGAGGGGAGAGAAGGTGGGCCAAGCCATGTGGCGCCATCTCAGACAAGATGAAAAAGGTAGGAGTTCTTGATTTTCGCCACCTATGGGAATTTTTGAATATTTGAATTCTAGCTTTTCTGAAGAAAGCAGAAAATGACACATGGCACTTGCTTTTTCTGAGGAAATGAGAGCTTGCCATGTGTCCTCTGCAGGAGACACTCCAGATGGCGCCACCTCAGAGGAGACAAGCCTACCTTTTCTGTAGGAATTTAGGAGTGACACATGTTTCCTACTTTTCTGAAAAAAATAGGGGGAGGACATGTGTCAGGCTACTTTTTTAGAAGGAAGGAGGGGTTGACACGTGTCCCCTGCAGGAGACACACTTCAAGTGGCGCCACCTCAGAGGAGACAAACTCCACTTTTTTTAGACAGGACAACCTATGACACTTGGCATCTTCTGGTAGTCTTTGAAATGACACATGGCGCAGGATGGATACTGACACATGGCAGACATGTGGCGGCTTCTTAAGGTAGCCCCACACTGACACTTGGCAGAAGAGGGAGGGTGACATGTGGCACCGACTCTAGGTGAACCCTATGCTGACACATGGCATGTAAATGGGAGGAGAGAGAAAAGACAAGTGGCACCAATCCAGGGGACAAGGCTCCTATATTTTTGGGTTTTTCAAAATTCAAATTTTCAAAAGGAAAGCTTGTGTGACACCACCTCAGTGTGGGTCCCACATTGCTTCTTTATTGAAATAAGGATAAAACCACAACTTCTTTTTGGAATTTTCATAAAATCTGGACTAATGGGCAAAACAGGAATTTTGGAAAGAGTTGGCCCTTGTAGGGCGATTTTGTAAAAAGAAGATATTTGAAATTGTCACTAGGGCAAAATCTGAGATAAGGTGGCTGAAATCCATATTAAAACTATCCAGATCGTTTTCCTGAGGAAATATTTTAAAATTCAGAGCCCTGGGGGTAAAATGGAAAGAATTGATAATTTTGAAGACCCAGGGTTTTGAAATCAATTTTGAAAAGAGTTAAAATTCTAATCTGGATTGAAAATTTTGAAATCAAGAGTTCTGGACCTTGAAATGACATGCTATGCAGTGCAGTGATTTGAAATGCTCATGCAATGATATGCAATGTCATGTCTTATGAAATGCAATCTTGAATCAAGACTTGGAGATGTCTGTCTCCTGTCAGGAATAAAATTTTGAACATCTGAGTTAAAATTAGAGAAATTTTGAGAGTTGCAGATGAAATTTGGACTTTTGCAAGGTCCGGCTCAGAAAATGACCATTTTGCCCTCCAGCGATTTCAGAGGCTGGATGTTGATGCTTGGTGGAAATGTTGGGGAGGTGAGTGAAAATTTGGGGTGTTTACAGATGCCCCTCTTTGCTACTAAGCCGGCTCATGGCCGAGCTTAGTGGCAAAGAAAACACACCAAATTTGGGCTATACGAAAAAAATGCCCCAGTTAGAAGGATCTGACTGGGTGTGAAGAAATTAGCCCGAGGAAGATGGTAGATATGAAGCGAAGAATGGAGAGAAAAGATTCACTCTATGAGAGTGAAGTTCAGGTTTATGCCCTTAACCTGGATGGGACAGAAATACCTCGCATGGAACGAAGCTCAGGTTTGACCCTTAACCTGATGGGACAGAAATACCTCGCATGGAACGAAGCTCAGGTTTTGACCCTTGACCTGATTGGGGAATGGAATATCTCATCGAAATGAGACTCAGGTTTGTACCCTTAACCTGATCGGGCGGAAGATGAAATACCTCTTTGATTGAGGCTCAGGTTTGTACCCTTATCCTGATCGGGCGGAAAATGGAATACCTCTTTGATCGAGGCTCAGGTTTGTACCCTTATCCTGATCGGGTGGAAAATGAAATACCTCTTTGATTGAGGCTCAGGTTTGTACCCTTATCCTGATCGGGCGGAAAATGAAATACCTCTTTGAGTGAGGCTCAGGTTTGTACCCTTATCCTGATCGGGCGGAAAATGGAATACCTCTTTGATTGAGGCTCAGGTTTGTACCCTTATCCTGATTGGGCGGAAAATGAAATACCTCTTTGAGTGAGGCTCAGGTTTGTACCCTTATCCTGATCGGGTGGAAAATGAAATACCTCTTTGATTAAGGCTCAGGTTTGTACCCTTATCCTGATCGGGCGGAAGATGAAATACCTCTTTGATTGAGGCTCAGGTTTGTACCCTTATCCTGATCGGGCGGAAAATGAAATACCTCTTTGATTGAGGCTCAGGTTTGTACCCTTATCCTGATCGGGTGGAAAATGAAATACCTCTTTGATTGAGGCTCAGGTTTGTACCCTTATCCTGATCGGGCGGAAAATGGAATACCTCTTTGATCGAGGCTCAGGTTTGTACCCTTATCCTGATCGGGCGGAAAATGAAATACCTCTTTGATTGAGGCTCAGGTTTGTACCCTTATCCTGATCGGGTGGAAAATGAAATACCTCTTTGATTGAGGCTCAGGTTTGTACCCTTATCCTGATCGGGCGGAAAATGGAATACCTCTTTGATTGAGGCTCAGGTTTGTACCCTTATCCTGATCGGGCGGAAAATGAAATACCTCTTTGATTGAGGCTCAGGTTTGTACCCTTATCCTGATCGGGCGGAAAATGGAATACCTCTTTGATTGAGGCTCAGGTTTGTACCCTTATCCTGATCGGGCGGAAAATGAAATACCTCTTTGATTGAGGCTCAGGTTTGTACCCTTATCCTGATCGGGCGGAAAATGGAATGGAATCCTCGAAGGAAGAGACCATGATGGAACCTTTAGATTTTGCACAATAAATCCAATAGGGTTTTTGCAAAAGGAAGGAAAATGGGGTCCCTAAAGCTTGAAAAGGGATTGGTTTTGGGCGTCTCATTGCTGAGACTAAAATCAGCTTTTGAAATTGCCTTTTGCGGGAAATGATTGGTGGTTCGACCTCGAACCGAAATGGGACTGTCTATGGTGGGACAGTGGGGACACAGGGAAGTGTGCAAATTTGAGAGTTCATGCTCTCAAAGAAGGGAAGGAATCAAGTCCTTAGGAGGGATTTAAAATTGGTGTCAGGATGCATCGAAGACGGATATCGAGCTCTCACTTCATGTCAGGATAGCTAGAAAATATTGTCAAAATGTTGGAAATTTTGCTGTTGATTCAAAATATTTGAAAATGTTGCACATTGTTGCAAAGATATTCTTTCTTTTCTACCCAAAGCATTACCTCCAAACAAGGTTCACTTTGTAGAATCGAGACTTGAAATCCAAATTGCTTGCAATTGACCTTCTTCAAGGAAGTTATCAATTTCCTTGATATGAGCAGGAAAGAGAATTTGATATTATGAAAGCAATTGATGAAAAAATATTGATAATAGAATTTCACAAAGTTAAAGAGGATTCTTGATAAATTTGGCAGTTTGATATCCTGGGAGCTTCTCTCTTGACAATCTTTCTGCACTCTTTTGGCTCTCTGGGTTTTTTCTACATTCTCCTTTATTTTGGAGATATTCTTACTTTTTCTCTCTTTCTTTTTCCTCTCTTTCTCTCTTTTGGGAAGGGTATGTCACAAACTCCTTCAACTTGGAGATGTTTCGATCCTTCTTGGATGATGGGTTTGGAGATCTTTGGGCGATAGCTGAAATTAAATATCTTTTAGGGATTGTCGAGAGGTTCATCGCATCTGCCTTCATCTCGACAGTGCTTTGGACTTTCCCTGGAAGGATCCGTCACAAACTCCGTCATCTTGGAGATGTTTCGAATCTTCTTTGGCCCCGGGGGTCTACTCGCCTAATTCGCCTTCATCTTGACGACAGGTGAGAGATCCCTTTTGCGGATATTTAATTGCAGCTTAGGTGATTCTGAGGAGACAGGGTTTGGGTAAATGCTCTCTTTTCTAGCGCTCAGGATATTTCCACTGCCTTGTCTTTACAAGAATAATCCTTTAACGATGTGCCATTGACTGCGATCAATATCGATCATCTACGGCTTTTCGATAACCTTGAATCTTCTTTTCTGGCCATATCGAGGATTTATCCTTCATTCTTTTGGTTGGCCAATAGAAAGAATTTGAAGTTTGAATCCCTTTTCGCAAAAGCTTCACTCTTTTGGAAGTGATGCTGAAGGTAAATTGAGATAGAGATTAGTGCAATAAAAGATTCTGAAATCAACAATTGATTGACAAATTTGACAAAATTTTCTTGAAATCCTTGGTGAAAATGAGTATTTGAAATCCGGCTTAATACATCCGTGACGAAAATTCTCCTCTTTTTCCCCAAAAAGAGAGACTCAGGCTTAGCCCTTACCTGAATGGGAAATGGGAAATACTCCTCTCTTCCCTAAAGAGGAGGTGTTTGCAAAACGAACTTTCGAAGAGAAATTAAGCTTTCGTCAAAGCTCCCTAATATTAGGCTTCTCTTATGGAAAGGGGGCCGATAATAGTGAGGTCTGAAAATTTGGGTCATGAAAGGAACGAGTCCATCACACTCTCCCTGCAAAGAGGGTCTTTCATGACGAAAAATGGCCTAGTATGAAATTGGGGGGTCACAAGAAAAGCGAGTCTTCGTCGAGCCTCTCCCTTTAAAAGGGTTTCTTGTGTGAAATTGGAAATTGTTTTGCAAACGGTTCACAAAGACGCGAGTCCCTTCAAACTCTCCCTAAAAAGGGGCTAAGTGAACGAATTGGATAGCATGCGAAAAGAACGAGCTCCCTCGAACTCTCCCTAAAAGGGTCTCTCGCAAGAGAAAATGATTGAAATTGGATATTGAGATTGATTGACCCAAAGGTCGAAATGGAAAATTGGAAAATTGGTTGCTGGAAATTGAATGACCCGAAGGTTGAAATTGGATGACCTGATGGTCGGAATTGAGAATTGATTTGACCACAAAGGTCGAAATTGAGAATTGGTTGACCGAAAGGTCGAAATTGTGTGACCTGAAGGTCGAAATTGAGAATTGAGTGACCTAAAGGTCGAAATTGAGAAATGAAGGTCAAAGATTGGAAATTGATTTACCCGAAGGTCGAAATTTGGAAATTGATTGACCCGAAGGTCGAAAATTGGAAATTGAAGGTCGAGAATTGGAAATTGATAGACCCGAAGGTCGAAATTTGGAAATTGATTGACCCGAAGGTCGAAAATTGGAAATTGAAGGTCGAGAATTGGAAATTGATAGACCCGAACGTCGAGAATTGAAAATTGATTGATCCGAAGGTCAAAAATTGGAAATTGAAGGTCGAGAATTGGAAATTGATAGACCCGAAGGTCGAGAATTGGAAATTGATTGACCCGAAGGTCGAGAATTGAGATTGGTAATTGAAATTGAGAATTGAAAATTGGGTGACCCAGAGGTCGAAATTGGAGAATTGCCTGATTTGAGGACTTAAATTGAAATTTGGAGGGCAAAATATCAAATTTGAGCAATTGACAGACCCTGAAATGACTTGGATCAATAAAAGAGAATGATGAGTTCGAGTCAGAGCTCGAATAAAATATAGAGATCACGAGTCGGCACCCGAATCAACAAAGGAAAATGGAAGGCTCGAATCAGAGCTCAAATAAGATAATGAGATCACGAGTCGGAACCCGGATCAACAAAGGAAAATGAAGGACTCGAATTAAAGCTTGGATAAGATAAAGAGATCTCGAGTCGGAACCCGGATCAACAAAAGAAATGAAGAACTCGATTCAGGGTTCGAGTAAGGTAATGAGATCACGAGTCGGAACCCGGATCAACAAAAGAGAATGACAAGCTCGAAAAGATCTCGAGTCGGAACCCGGATCAACAAAGGAAAATGATTTGTTCGAGTCAAGGCTCGAGTAAAGTAGAGAGATCACGAGTCGGAACCTGGATCAATAAAGGAAAATGAAGAGTTCGAGTCAAGGCTCGAGTAAAGTAGAGAGATCACAAGTCGGAACCCGGATCAACAAAGGAAAATGATTGGTTCGAGTCAAGGCTCGAATAAAGTAGAGAGATCACGAGTTGGAACCCGGATCAACAAAGGAAAATGATTTGTTCGAGTCAAGGCTCGAGTAAAGTAGAGAGATCACGAGTCGGAACCCGGATCAACAAAGGAAAATGAAGAAATCGAGTCAAGGCTCGAATAAAGTAGAGAGATCACGAGTCGGAACCCGGATCAACAAAGGAAAATGAAGAGTTCGAGTCAAGGCTCGAGTAAAGTAGAGAGATCACGAGTCGGAACCCGGATCAACAAAGGAAAATGAAGAAATCGAGTCAAGGCTCGAATAAAGTAGAGAGATCACGAGTCGGAACCCGGATCAACAAAGGAAAATGGAGAGTTTGAGTCAAGGCTCGAATAAAGTAGAGAGATCACGAGTCGGAACCCGGATCAACAAAGGAAAATGAAGAAATCGAGTCAAGGCTCGAATAAAGTAGAGAGATCACGAGTCGGAACCCGGATCAACAAAGGAAAATGGAGAGTTCGAGTCAAGGCTCGAATAAAGTAGAGAGATCACGAGTCGGAACCCGGATCAACAAAGGAAAATGAAGAAATCGAGTCAAGGCTCGAATAAAGTAGAGAGATCACGAGTCGGAAACCGGATCAACAAAGGAAAATGGAGAGTTCGAGTCAAGGCTCGAATAAAGTAGAGAGATCACGAGTCGGAACCCGAATCAACAAAGGAAAATGGAGAGTTCGAGTCAAGGCTCGAATAAAGTAGAGAGATCACGAGTCGGAACCCGGATCAACAAAGGAAAATGATTTGAATAAAAACCCGAGTCGGAACTCGGTTTTCCTAAAAGTTGAAAATGTGCCAGCTTGAATACTGGATTTTGAAATAATACCAGTTCGAGCGCTGGGTTTTGGTTCAGTATTGGCGATGATCTTTGAATCATTAGGAATTGTGATGGGACTGTTTGTTGAAATCCCAATACTGACCGGATTGTTATTAATGCAATTGAATGCAAATGAATATGGGTTGATGCATATGAATGCACATGTGCATGAAATGAGGAATTTGTTTATCCTGCCTGCATATAGAACAAAATTTTAAAATGCCCCAGTGTAACTGGGAAAGAAAGTTGGATCATTATTTGAAGGAAACAGGAAGGATTACAAGGGGAGAATAAATGTTTCAAGTATAAAACTTTTTCAAGTGTCGAGCATTGATAGGATCTGGCAATTCTACTCCATCGGCATTGATGAGCCGATATGAGTTGCGGGGTAATGCTTCTTTGACAACATAGGGACCTTCCCAATTTGGCGACCATTTGCCGCCAGGACGATGCTTGAGATAAGCTGTGGATCGAAGTACTAAATCATTGACTTTGAATCTTCTTTCGATGATAGACTTCGCATATTGCCTGGCTACTCTCTGGTGATAGGATTGAGCATGCTCTGCTGCTTTTAGTCTTCTCTCGTCGAGTAAGTCTAGCTGCACTAGTCGCTGCTGCTGGTATTGATCAAGAGGTAATTGCAGAAGTGAAGCAAATTTCAAAGCGGGCTTCTGAACATGTAGCGGCAATACTACCTCTGTTCCATAAACCAGTTCTGATGGGGTAGCATTCGTTGGTGTACGAATGGTGGTCTGATAGGCCCACAGTGCATCGTGGATCTTCTCATGCCAGTCACGGCCTGTTTCCACAGTTCGCTCCAAGATACGAATTAAAATCTTGTTGGTGGCCTCTGCCTGACCATTCCCTTGAGGATAATATGGAGCGGAAAAATGGTGATAGATCTTGAATTTTGAGCAGAATGTCTTCATCTTTTCATTCTTGAAATGACTGCCGTTGTCTGACACAATGTCATGCGGGACGCCGAAACGGCAAAGGATGTTCTTGTGAATAAAAGAGACCACGTGTCGTCCTTCTACTGTGCGGAGACTGATGGCTTCTACCCACTTGGTGAAGTATTCTGTTGCGGCAAGGAAATATTTGTGGCCATTTGAAGCTGAAGGAGTGATGGGACCTACGACATCGAAGGCCCACATGGAGAATGGCCATGGAGAGACAACAGACTGTAAATAAGTTGCCGGAGCATGGATAGAAGGTGCATGTATCTGACATTGATGCCATCGAACTGAAAACAGAGAAAGACTCAGAATGAGACTTAGGAAAATGTGAGAAATTTTGAAAAATTTTGCAGGCAGGATAAAAATGCAGCTAGAAATTCGAGATCCAGTAGAAAGATAGAATGTAAAATCGCCTGGAGTTTTGAAAGAAATGGGATATTTGAAAAAATCATCCAGGGTTTGAGAAAAGATCTCGTGGAAAATAAGGATATTTGGAAAAAGACCTAATGAGTTGAAAAACATTGGGAAATATAAAGAATTGAGAAAATCATACATACAATCACATCCTGCACAAACATTTATGCACATTCAGCACTCCCTAAAAGGCTGACTCTAGATGCATCAATTTGAAAACAGCTGTAGGACCCTAATCCTAACTCTAAGTTCAGATCATCTTTGTCCAATCCAGTTATGCCGATATACCCGAATCGAAATCCGAGGTACATGGCATAGAATTTCAACTCCGGTTCTAAGGTAAGGTTTTCCAACATCCTTGAGCGCCTACCGATATACTTCGGACTATGGCCCGCGGTACGTGGTAGGGGGGTGTTAACCCAAATAGTTGGCCCAGTTGTGAGGCTCTGTCCCGAACTATGGTTCTGGAAGAGAGCCCAGCAACGTGAAGACCGGGTAATGATAGGTAATGGAGATTTGCAAAAATGATCACATGCAAGAAATAGAGGGCTCTAAATCCTAGAGAGATAGACTTTTGAAAATCTTTGAAGAAGCATACATTGTTTGCATTCAGATCCTAAATTGAGGAGAGTTGTATTTAGACCTAAGTCTATGTGAGCATGAAAATATCTCCTCAATATGGTCCTACCAAACCATGCCTAAGCTACATGCAGTCAATGTCAGCTAGGTCAGAATCTAGGGTCCTAGGTTCGCATGATATCAAAAGTAAAAGAGCTGACATTTTATGAACATAATTTTGATAATTGAACTAAGTCAAGTATAATTTAGGTCAGACAAGGACAGGTCCCATCACGGCCGCCAAACCTGTTTTCGTCGCGAAATTTTTCCCCCGTCTTCCCTTCCTTGCGGAAGAGAAAAAGAGAGAAACGCTTTCGCGATTCAAACTTTGACCGGATTTTGGAAATTGTTTTGAAATACTCGCCTCCGTTTTTGAAAATTGCGGGAAAATCCATGGGATGGGGCTCGACCTGTCGGTACGAGGTTCGACCGTTCCTGCCGCCTTTAACAGGGGTAATCGGACCAAGGACCAAAATTGTGCTTGACTTAGTTAAATCATCAAAGTTATATTCTATCCTAAATGCATAGAGAATTCAGGCATGTGCTATGAGATTTTGGAAAATGCCAGTTGGAAAACATGATGTATGCTTAAAAAAAACATTTGGAGTTGGAAAGAATCTCTCAGGAAAAAGGTCAATTTCTCAAGAAACTCAGATAAAAAAGGGGTTTTTGAAAACATGAGAAAGCTTATAAAGATGTGGAAAATTCAGAAATAGTTGAAAATCTTGGGAAAATGGAAGTGATTCTTGAGAAAAGATGGACTTTTTGAAAAGGGAAGCACTTCTTAGGAAAACTTGGACTTTGAGAGTTTTCTTAGGAAAATGATGGAAATTCATAGGAAAGCTCATTGGAGAAGGAAATTCAAAACTTGGGGAATCGAAATCCTGGGAATTTTACCTTTTTGAAATACTCGGAAATCGATTTTGGATCTTGAAGAAAGATTGGAAAACTCTTTTGAATCTCTTAAGAAAATAACATTTTCTAAGGAAAACTGTGGAAAAACTTGTCTTTGGAAAACCGATTTTGAAAAATCCTTAGAATTTCTTGAGAAATCGATTTCTTGAGAATGAAGTTTTCTTG
The DNA here is from genome assembly GCF_984573655.1 of Nuphar pumila. Classification (NCBI taxonomy): domain Eukaryota; kingdom Viridiplantae; phylum Streptophyta; class Magnoliopsida; order Nymphaeales; family Nymphaeaceae; genus Nuphar; species Nuphar pumila. The sequence continues at coordinate 47,567,541 of NC_143265.1, read as the reverse complement.
AGAAAATCTTGAGAAAATCAATGATTTCATGATGCAAATGACATGAGTGAATGAATGCACTTTGAAAAGATTTTTTAAGAGATTTGTTGGAAAAATATGCATTAAGTCAAGATAAATCCTTCACATATCCTGACTGTGGCCATGAATATGTTCAGAATTTAGTTGATTTGATGCACATGATTTTGAAAACTTTGGAAATATGATGTGCATTTTAAGATAGCCTAAGAGTGTAGGCTCAATGTGACTAGTAGAAAGATGATGGATCTGGGTCTCGTCCATATTCCGACTAGGGCCGTAAATATGGATCCCACCGAGTCCATCAACTCCCTAAGAGTTGGTGCACGTGCCATTCGTGAACATCCATAGTGCTTTTGAAATAAGATGTATGCATCACATAAGCAGGATATTTGCATAAATTCAAACTATATGATATGCATCCTAGTCTAAGCAGGAAATTAACTCTCTTATTCCAAGATTTACATTATTACATCACTAAATAAAGGAAGTAAAAGAAATTTGCAGACTTCAGCTCCTTCTTTTGATTGTTCCTGCCAAACTTGAAATAGGGTTAGCTCGACTATGTGGGTTTTTCCAAGATTTTCCAATAATATTATGAAATTATTGGATTTAATTGGATATAAACCCTATTCTCATGCTTCCTTGATATTTGAAATGATGTAAATGCAGGAAATTCAGTAGAAAATAGTTTGAAATTCGGAATGGTGGTCAAAATGACCAGAATACCCCTAATTATAAAGTTATACCTTTAAAATCAAGTTTTTTTTTTGAAGGAAAACTTGGTAAAATTGGGATTTCGAAATTCAAATTGAATTCAATGATGATGAAATGCAATATGACATGCTTCTAAACACATTAGGACTGTAAAATCAGAATTTGACATTTTGAAATTTAACCAAAATAACGAATTTCGCTTGTTTTTCACTTGGATCCGGGTCCTGCGGGACCCTGTTTTGGTATTGTGGATAATCCGAACCTCAAATGGATTCCAAATTGCACCAAATTCGGTATGAAGCATCTACTTACTTTGATAAACAACCTAGAATGATAAAAAGCATGAAATGATATGATTTAAATGCCAAAATTCAAAGAAAGTCCTAAAAATGATGGATTTTGCCTATGGATCCGAACCAAATGCAATGCCTAATATGATAATGCAAGATTTACACCATGGAAACTTCTGATATTTTGCAGACTGCTAAAAGACCCGAAATGGAACATTTTTGGTTTTTACAGCCTCGGGATTTGAGCCATGGTGAGTTCAATAACAGGGATTTAGTTCTGACAGAGGTAAAAATCACACTAATCTGATGTAAAACGCTAAAAAAATACAAAACGGCCATGGAAATTTATGACATTAATCAGAGCTATGCACGACGCTTACATGAACAACTTTCATGTTTATGACTTCGGCATTTGATCAACATAAACACCGATAAAAATATAACTATTCCTGCCTAAACTAACAGAACAGACAAATGTAGCAAAACAGGGGGTGACAAGAAAAATCCGAAGCAGGGGTCAACACTGTTCTAAAAATTACAGGCTTTTCGATTCAAACAGAGGACATCTCGGACACCACTTTCACTTTTTACAGTTTCGGATTTGGAGCAACACACAAAGAGAAACCATAGCCCTAAGTCGATCCAAGATCTCAGAGGCCCAAATTAGGCTCTGACACGTGTCCCGAACTCTTGGATTTTGTTCAGACATAAAAAAAATCAGAAAAATCTGCAAAACTCATATTAAAAATTAGACATTTTCCCGATTTCAGAACATCTTTCGGATCGAAAATCGGATCTTCCATGAGCGATATCTCGATTTTACAAGTTGGAAAATGATTTTCAAAACGTATCTCGGGTAACAAAACCCGACTTGCCATTTTGAATATTTACCACAGTAAACAAATTCAAATGGCTCCGAATTTTTGGAAAAATTTTAGGGACACCTAAGGGCGCATTTCGTGATTTTTTTGGGATTTTTAATAAAAAACAAATGCATGAAATGATGTGTGGACTGACTGACAAAAACAGAGACCTACTGAAAATAAGCAGAATTGAAATAAAGGCTAAATTAATCCTAATTAATTCATGAAATGTACTAAACGAATGAAATAAAATGCAAATTAAACCTAGCTAACTATATGAATGTTAAAAATCATCAAGAAAGCATAATGAAACATTTTTTTGTATGTCGTTTTATGAGAATAGCTCAATCCATCCCTCGGATGAGCTCTTTCTTCAAACGACCCCCGATTCGAATTATGGAATCAAATCAATGGGAAAAGAAGTGCACCTTGCTTCGTTACGCAGCGTAGGAGCTCTTGAAAGGGGCAGCTATCACGAGCTTCCTTCGTCCTTCGCTCCGAGCTTCGGATGGTCCACCAAAATCGACCTCTGTTGGAATTGAATTGGCCACAGCACGAGCTCTACTCCACCTTCTTCAATGCGCCAAAGGGGGCACGATTTCCACAGTTCAAAATCTGATTCTAGGAAGGCTAGGTCGGATTTTCCAAGTTCACCAGAGCTAAAAAATGATCTCCCTTTAGGCTGGGCGTGAACCCTTGTTTTTATAACTTTTCTGAAAATTTTTGAAATTCAAACAGGTTCAATCTGAGCCCTCCATGTGGCGCCATCTCAGGGGGTGTCATCTGAGGGGTTTGAAATTCGAATTTGTCTTTTGCAGGGAGCCCTCAGGTGGCGCCACCTCAAAAGGTGTTTTAATTTTTGAGAAAAATAAAAAAAATGGAAATTTTGTGGGTGAGACACCTCAGCAGGGGGAATTTGGAATTTTTCAAAAGTTTGCTTGATTCTCTCTGCAGGGAACTCCCAGAAGACGCCACCTCAGAGGGTGCTCTCTTGGAGTTTGAATTTCAAATTCACTTTTTGTAGGGAGTCTTCAGGTGGCGCCACCTCATGGTGGGCTACCTTTATTAAAAATAAAATAAAAAATAAAAATGGAGCCAAGTGGAGTCCTGGAATGGTGCCACCTCAAAAGGTGTTTGACACATGTCAGAAGGTCAGAGCAGTGGGCTCAGAAGGCGCCACCTCAGAGGAATTTGAATTCTACCTTTTCTGGAGAAAGGAGATCTGGATATGTGGCGGACAAGTGTCAGATGTCTGGAGAGGCTTTCTCAAATGGCGCCACCTCAGGGGGAAGTTTGAAATTCAAATGGAGGTTGGCCCTGGAGGAATGGAGGATGGACATGTGGCGCCACCTCAGGGTGGCTCCTACAATGCCATGTGGCAAGAGGGAGGAAAAAGAGGGAAGGGACATGTGGCGCTCTCATAGGCCATCTGGGAAATCAGAGCTCTGGATTTTCGCCACCTAGTGCCCTGTTTGAATTTTAAATGGTTTGCTTTTTCTGAAGAAGGCCAGGAGTGACATGTGTCTCCTACTTTTCTGAAAGAGGTAGGGAGAAGACATGTGTCCTCTACTTTTTCTGAAAGAAGCAGAGAATGACACGTGGCAGAGGGGAGAGAAGGTGAGCCAAGCCATGTGGCGCCATCTCAGACAAGATGAAAAAGGTAGGAGTTCTTGATTTTCGCCACCTATGGGAATTTTTGAATATTTGAATTCTAGCTTTTCTGAAGAAAGCAGAAAATGACACATGGCACTTGCTTTTTCTGAGGAAATGAGAGCTTGCCATGTGTCCTCTGCAGGAGACACTCCAGATGGCGCCACCTCAGAGGAGACAAGCCTACCTTTTCTGTAGGAATTTAGGAGTGACACATGTTTCCTACTTTTCTGAAAAAAATAGGGGGAGGACATGTGTCAGGCTACTTTTCTAGAAGGAAGGAGGGGTTGACACGTGTCCCCTGCAGGAGACACACTTCAAGTGGCGCCACCTCAGAGGAGACAAACTCCACTTTTTTTAGACAGGACAACCTATGACACTTGGCATCTTCTGGTAGTCTTTGAAATGACACATGGCGCAGGATGGATACTGACACATGGCAGACATGTGGCGGCTTCTTAAGGTAGCCCCACACTGACACTTGGCAGAAGAGGGAGGGTGACATGTGGCACCGACTCTAGGTGAACCCTATGCTGACACATGGCATGTAAATGGGAGGAGAGAGAAAAGACAAGTGGCACCAATCCAGGGGACAAGGCTCCTATATTTTTGGGTTTTTCAAAATTCAAATTTTCAAAAGGAAAGCTTGTGTGACACCACCTCAGTGTGGGTCCCACATTGCTTCTTTATTGAAATATGGATAAAACCACAACTTCTTTTTGGAATTTTCATAAAATCTGGACTAATGGGCAAAACAGGAAATTTGGAAAGAGTTGGCCCTTGTAGGGCGATTTTGTAAAAAGAAGATATTTGAAATTGTCACTAGGGCAAAATCTGAGATAAGGTGGCTGAAATCCATATTAAAACTATCCAGATCGTTTTCCTGAGGAAATATTTTAAAATTCAGAGCCCTGGGGGTAAAATGGAAAGAATTGATAATTTTGAAGACCCAGGGTTTTGAAATCAATTTTGAAAAGAGTTAAAATTCTAATCTGGATTGAAAATTTTGAAATCAAGAGTTCTGGACCTTGAAATGACATGCTATGCAGTGCAGTGATTTGAAATGCTCATGCAATGATATGCAATGTCATGTCTTATGAAATGCAATCTTGAATCAAGACTTGGAGATGTCTGTCTCCTGTCAGGAATAAAATTTTGAACATCTGAGTTAAAATTAGAGAAATTTTGAGAGTTGCAGATGAAATTTGGACTTTTGCAAGGTCCGGCTCAGAAAATGACCATTTTGCCCTCCAGCGATTTCAGAGGCTGGATGTTGATGCTTGGTGGAAATGTTGGGGAGGTGAGTGAAAATTTGGGGTGTTTACAGTGCAACACCTACCTTCTTACGTATCTCCTCGTTCTGAATCTTATCTTTTATTGTATTTCCACACATCCATCTAAGCATCTGTATCTCAGCTACACTCATTTTTTGAATATGATGTCTCTTGGCAGCCCAACATTCCGTACCATATAGTAAAGCGGGTCTAATAGTCATCCTATAGAACTTTCCCTTCAACCGCAATGGCATTCTACGATCGCACAGCACTCCAGTTGCACTTTTCCATTTCATCCACCCAACCTTTATCCTATGATTTACATCTCCATCAATTTCTCCATACTTTTGAATGATGGATCCCAAATATTTGAAATAATCATTCACCGGTATTTCTTGCTCACCAAGCTTCACTACACTCCCATCACTACTTCATTGCTTACTAAACCGACATTCCATATATTCAGTCTTACTCTTACTCAACTTAAAACCTCTAGCTTCCAATGTCTGTCTCCATAATTCTAACTTAGCAGTAACCCCAGCTCTAGACTCATCAATCAAAACAATATCATCAGCAAACAGCATACACCACGGTACATTTTCTTGAATTGATCTCGTAAGCTCATCCATCACTATCGCAAATAGGAAAGGGCTTAAAGCAGATCCTTGATGTAACCCAACCGTTATCTGAAAATTGGTTGTCACCCCTCCACAAGTGCGGACATTGGTCACTACTCCTTCATACATATCTTTAATTATACTAATGTACTTGAGAGAAACACCTTTCTTCATCATTGTCCACCAGAGAACGTCCCTAGGTACTCTATCGTATGCCTTCTCTAAATCAATAAAAACCATATGCAAATCTTTGTTCCTCTCTCTATATCTTTCAATAAGTTGTCTAAGAAGATGTATAGCTTCCATAGTTGATCTTCCAGGCATAAAACCAAATTGATTCTCCGATATCATGGCAACCTTCCTCAACCTAGACTCAATCACCCTCTCCCAAAGTTTCATAGTATGACTCATGAGTTTTATACCACGATAGTTTGTGTAATCTTGTATATCACCCTTATTCTTATATAAAGGCACCAAAGTACTCTTCCTCCACTCATTAGGCATCTTATTTGTTCGCCAAATCAAGTTAAAAAGATTTGTCAACCATTCTAAACCTTTCTCTCCCAATCATTTCCAAGCCTCGATAGGTATACCATCTGGGCCAACTGCCCTTCTTGATTTCATTTTCTTCAAAGCCTCTGCAATTTCTTTCTTTTGAATCTTGCGCATGAAGTCACGATTTATCTCATTAAAAGGAATGGAGAAGTCTCCAAGATCTTGAGCATGACTATCATTAAATAGCTTATCAAAATAATCTTTTCATCTCTCCTTGATCTCCTCATCTTTGACTAAAACCCTTTGCGTTTCATCTTTGATACATCTAACCATACCCAAATCCCTCGATTTCCTATCTCTCATCTTTGCAAGCCTATAAATATCCTTCTCACCTTCTTTGGTATCCAACTTGTCATAAACCTCCTTATATACCTTAGCCCTCGCGTTTCGAACTACTTTTTTAGCTTCCTTCTTTGCTATCATATACTTCTCCAAATTCTCATTATCACGACTCTTACTTAGATTTCTATAACACTCTCTTTTAACCTTAATAGCTAATTTGACATCCTCGTTCCACCATGATGTATCCTTACCTAGTGATGCACCGCCTTTAGACTCACCCAATACCTCCTTAGCCACTTTTCTCATGCCACCCGCTATCTTATTCCACATTGATTCTAAATCCTCCTCGAGACACCAATCAGCTTCCTTAACTACCTACTCTACAAACATTCCTTGTTTAGCTCCTTTTACTGCCCACCACTTAATTTTAGGATCTATCCTATGTCTATCCCTTTTGCGGCATTGTCTAATTCTAAGATCTAAAATTAAGACTCTATGTTGTGTAGCTACACTTTCTCCCGGTATAACCTTACAATCGATGCAACAACCCTTATCTCTCTTTCTAAGTAGGAAAAAATCTATCTGACTCGTATTAACCCCACTTTTAAATGTTACTAGGTGAGACTCCCTCTTCCTAAACCAAGTGTTTGCTAAGATCATATCATAGGACAAACAAAAATCTAAAATCCTTTCTCCACTTTCATTTCTTTCTCCTATACCATAGCCTCCATGGATACCCTCAAATACTAATGCCTACATGTCCATTAAGGTCACCGCCGATGAAAAGCTTTTCTCCATACGATATCTGTAACGCCCCGAATTTCCAAAACAAAGCTAAGTTAAAATTTTCATGAATTTCTTTTTTTTTTCTTTGCAGCGGAACTTACAAAAGCTTTTAGCAGCGGAATCAGACGATAATGAGTCGTCAGTTTTAGAAAACTCCGAGCACGTTGCAGGTATGTGGCCAAGCAACTCATTGACCACCAAAGTGTTCCATTTTATCGAAAACATATGTTTATTACAACACTACTGCTTAGGAAAGCAGTGTAGGTTCAATAAAAGGAAGCAGTACAACTCTGTCTAGAGAAACCCTGGAACTCGATGCCGCCTTGCTCCGCATATCACCACATAGGTACAACACCTGAAATCCCCATAAAACGAGGTCAGAACCACTGATGGTCTGGTAAGCATGCAGTCATACATCCATTCCACTCAAGTACGATAATGACCACTCAGGGTCGCAATGCGCAATAACGACGCTCAAGCCTCCAAGACTTAGCGTATATCGCAAGAGCCTCCTCAGGGCTATGAGTTGAACATCCGCTCGAGTCTTCATGACTTAGAGCAAGCCTTTTCAGGGCTGTGATTTGAATAACCGCTTAAGTCTCCATGACTTAGCCATGACCTCTTCCGGGTCTCAAAGTGATGTCTAGCTCAAGTCTTCATACTTGGCACATCTGTACCCCACACATCTAAGGACAAATCTTCGAGCTTCGCTTAGTCGTGCAGATACAACACGGGTCTTTGCCCAGTCGGTCCAGTAGTATACCGAACATGACACCTTCACAAAGGTTATGCAGGACTGACTCAACACGTCATCCACTCATACATTCAAAGCATCGCTGTACCTAGAACTAATGCATTGTTTGATAATTAACAGCTCCCGCCTTTGGTACGCAGGTAGAGCTATTGTCCGGGCATCAACGCGACGTTCTGGGGGTTGATTATTCTATGTATTTTAGATACCCCAGAGGCCTGTTGACCCTATCCATAGTAGGGCAGTGTGTTTCAACTGGGAGAACCCTACTAGGCCCATATTCGGATGCATCCTCTACTTGCAGTAGTTGGGTTCAATCCTTAGATCTTAAGGATAACCACGACCCCAAAACCCATGAGTGACTGAGGCCATCGTGGACTCTATCAGGTCCAAAGTAAAATACATGTCACTCAAGGCTGTACCATCACTGTCATTCCACAGTGAGCATAATTCCTGAAGGGGTCTGCCAGTCTTACAATTACTTGGACAGAATCTGCATGCCATTTAGGCAGCCCGTGCTTTCAGCACTACGGGAGTATGTACCCGACCCCATTCAGTCTGCCCCAACACAGTCATTACTGAGGGGGTACCCCTAACACGATCTTCAACCGCAGGGTATGTGCGACCTTAAGTCTTATTCATATGCATGCAGAACACCGCTCTTTGGCACTTCGGCCACCACGAGCATCACACCTCTTTGGGTGGAAACAACACACTCTGGCTCTTCGGCCCTTACGAGTCTGGTTGCGTAACCGTTCTCAATGAGCATGCATATGACTCGATCTAAATAGATCGGCTACTCGGCGTATTTTTACGCAACGAGTCCAAACCTAGCCAAGGCGCAACCTCTACTCCGGCTCAGCGGCCCTTACGAGCAAGGTGCCCTTGCAGGCACAAGGATACGAGCCAATCTGGCATCGTTCCATCAACGAACATCATTATGCTGTTCCATTGGTTCCGGCAGCTCTTCTGCCAACCATTTCGTCAGCACCTCCCCTGCTCTACCGGCAGTGGTGCGACGAACCCTTCTACGTTGTAGAGGGCAAACCATGAACTGGGTAGCACTCTGCTATATGTCAGAGTATCCTGCTACGTTCTTTCTGAGCTATTCTTAGCTTTTTCAGAAATTTCAGCAACACTTCCTCTCTTTTACGGAGAAAGCGTGCGTTTCTTTTATCCATTTCAGCGGCATCTCCCCTCTTTGGTAGGAAATCGCCACGCTTAATTCGGGAAATGGATGCGCACCGTTGTGCGTACTTTGCATCCATCAAGGTTGCAAGAACCCTTGGCCATAGCCAGGCCATACGTAATTGACTTAGTCTTTACGTAAAGAGCATTTTGCCAAAAAGCGAAGCCTTTCCCATAGGGGCTTCATTCGTCAAGCAGAATTTTGAACGAGGAGCGGTCAAGGAATCGCATGGGCGATTTGGAGTTTGATCTCCATTTGAACGCTCATTTACGCGATATATATGTAGTATAAGCAGAAGCCTGTGCTTTATACAGCGGCGGCGTAAAGAAATGCATATACTATTGTTCAAGGTGTGTAACTGAACGAAATATTCTACATATATAACAAAACAGAAGCCTTGGCATCGTTCGACGCGACGGTGTAAGTAAATACATTGCAGAAAGCAGGAGCCTTGGCATCGTTCGACGCGACGGCGTAAGTAAATGCATAATCGGAAGTGCAGTAATCGGAAGTGCAGAAAACAGGGAGCCTTGGCATCATACGACGCGACGGCAAAGGTAAATTACATAGCCTGTGCGATATAAGACGCGTCGGCAGAATCAGCAGATATACACCTAGATCCGTATCCAACGATAGTTACGAGGCGAGTGGGTGAACACTGAAGTGTTCTGAAGGGCTCAACCAAGAACTAGGGCGAGATACCATTTTAAAAACGCATATACTGCATGTTTGAACATAGATATATCTGACGATAGTTACGAGACGAGCGGGTTAACACCGAAGTGTCCAAAAAGGGCTCAATCAAGAACTAAAGCAAGATACTACTTTAGAAAGTATATTCTATATACAAACAATCAAATACTTGAGAGAGATGGATCAACGAAGCGAACTTACTTCAAATCGAGGAAGAAATGGCTGCGGGTTGCTTCTTTGGCTTCGAGCCTTCCTTCGAGAGGTCAGACTAAGTCAGATGAAGCTGACTTAGTTGAGAAAGAGGTAGAGTAGGTCAAGCTACTCAACCTAAGTGGTTTGAACCAAACAGGGTTCGGTCCAAGTCAACTGGGTTCAGCAGGTTCGAACTCAGCTCAAGTAGGCTAAGTCTGGGTTCAGAAATCCAAACTGGAATCTGGACCAAAAAGGACTTTGACTTTGATTTTAAACCCAACTAGGTTCAAGTCAAGTCAACTAGGTTAGGACTAGGTCAAGTGGGTTCAGACCCAGGTCAGGTGAGCTAGGACAAGGTCAGGCAGGCTCAGACCAGGTCAGGCAGGCTCAGGCTAAGTCAGGTAGGCTCAGACTCACTTGGGCTCACTAGGGGAGGTTTAGGAGAGAGAGAGGGGGGGTCGAAATTATGAGAAGAGAGAGAGTGAGGAGGGCTATTTATAGCCCAAGCCCACCTCCTCTTGGGAATTTTTATCCCCCTTTTGCCCCTGAGCTTTATTTTAATTCCAGGAGGTTCCTTTTGAGGTGGGGCCCACTAGATATTTCCATAGGATATTTTGTGGGTCCCACAAGATATTTTCTGAGGAATATTTCTGTGGGTCCCACCAACATTTCCGTGGGTCCCGCAAAAATTTCGGGTTTTCGGCGATTTTTTTTCGAAAAATTCTGAGTACGCCATTCTCTTCGTATTGACGTCACTAAGAAAGTTGGCTCGAGGAAATCCTTTGATTTTGTTTAGTTAGGAAGTTATGGCTTCCAGAGTGTTTGAGCATATATTCACAAAGCGACGAATATCCCAAGTATAACTGGTTCGTACAAATCGATCTGATTCGTATTTCGGGTTCAGATGCTATTTTTACTTGGAAATGCCACTTGAATTTCTTCAGAAAGATACTGAAAAATTGTGGGTCTTACAATATCCCTTGTACTACTCCATCTAAATCTTCCCAAAATTGATGCTTAATGGACTCATCTTAACCTACTTGAGGTGCATAAACACTAATAATATTAATAATATATGTACCTAATACTAATTTAATAAGTAAAATTCTATCACCCTTCCTACGGACCTCAACTACATTATCTATAAACTGACGACTCATAACAATCCCTACTCCATTCCTATTCCTATTTATTCCTGTATACCAAATCTTATATCCCCAAGGTTGTATCACTTTTGCTTTCTCACCTACCCATTTGGTCTCTTGAAGACATAAAATATCAATCTTTCTCCTATACATAACATCTACTAACTCTACCAACTTACCAGTTAAAGACCCTATGTTCCAAGTGGCTAACCTAATTTTAACTCCGTCTGTGTATAACTGTTTAGTTATACACTGCCGATCCCAAGCCCGGATAAAGGAGGAGGGTTGCGGTAGGCCTGTGACAGCCAGCATAAAAACTTAGTCATACCCTATGAAAATGAACCAATCGGGTAGGTGTGATCATTGCAAAATTTTTCCTCTTGTATTTCCTTCTCTTTTCCTTTCTAACCTCTATTTCCCTTTTTGAAGGGGAAATAAAAGAAAGAGAAGAAGAGAAAAGAGAAAAGAAAAGAGTAGAGAGGAACTCTTCTGCAAGGTCTCATCTGACCAAAATTTTGAAAATGTTTAAAAATTACTCACCTCCGTTTTGAAAATTTGCGGGAAAATGGAGAGATGGGATTCGCTCGTCGGTACGAGGTTCGACCGTTCCTGGCGCCTTTACCAGGGGTAATCAAACCAAGGATCAAATTCATGCCTTTTTGCTTTGCTAAAATATCATCTAAGAATTTATCCTAAGTCTAAAAATACACAAAGGATCATACTTGTGTGAATGCAAGGATGTATGCTCTTTTGAAAAAAATGATTTGGAAATTTCCAAGTGTTTCTGAGATGAACTTGATAATGGAGTGAAAAAATGGTTTTTGAAAGTTGAATCTAACTTAGAACTTTGAGATAGATCTTGGGAAAATATTTGGAGTTCTAAGTCTTGAATTAATCAGAGTTGGAGAAATAAATCTTGATTTAAAAAGAATGAAGAAAAGGGGAATTTTGAAGCTGAGATAGAAAAAATGAAGTTTTTAAAGTCAAAAAAGACTTTGAATTTGAATTTTGAATCTGGATTTTGAAGTAGATGAAATTTGAAATGGAATTGATTCAGATTTAAAGTTTGAAATCAGGATGGAATTTGGATTTGAGAAATCCAAATGGAATTTGAAAATTGGATTTAAGAAGTCCAGATGTGATTTAAAAATGGAATTGGTTTTGAAATCTAGAATCCTAAATGGAATTGGATCCAAAATCTGGAATCCTAAATGGAATTTGGATCCGAAATCTGGAATCTAAAATGGAGTTGAATCCAAAATCTGGAATCCTAAATGGAATCTGGATCCGAAGTCTGAGACCCTGTGAACACCCCAAATTTTTCAAAATCTTTTAAATATTCACTTTTTGCCCCTGATATCATTTTCTGAGCAATTGAGCCACTTTTTCACCTAAATTCTAGTTCATTTCTCAAGTTTTATTGAAATTAAATTTATTTCATATGTTTAAATTGATTTTGGATCCGGATCCATTGTCCAGATCCAAATCTGAATCTCCTTGTTCAAATTTTAAATCAAAATTATAGAAAATACCAAAAATAGCTCGGATAGTCCATTCGACATCCGTTTGGATCCATCACATTGTATTTCTCGATTCGAGCATCAAAAACTCAAACATTTTTCAAAACCTGGGTCCAAACCCATTCTTCTAAAGAAATTTCCCCGAAATGGTTTAAAATTCTCAGAAAAATACTTTTGTAAATATTCCTCAGAAAAATACAAAAATTTAGTGTTTAAAACTTTGTTTTCTTTTAAAACCTTAGTTTTTCCACTACAAAAATACAAAAAAATGAAAAATTGTAAAAATCAAAAAAATTGAGGAAGGCAAATGATTTTAAAACTTGAAAAATTGAATTTTTGCCAAAACCTCTTTTTGAACCATTTTTTACAAAAATTCTTTCAAGGGGGCCTTCTTTTGGAAATTTGGAAAACCTCCAACAAACATCTTCCGTTCGCACCCTCCATCGCCTCTCTCCCATTGGATGACCCTCCATCTCCAATAGCTCGTTTCTGGAATTCTCTTCTTCGTCCTTAAAAGATCACGCAAGAGTCTTCAAGACCCCCCCGCGTTTCACCCCTCCACCTTCGATCAAAAATTTCTTCATCCGATCCCCTTTTCCCCCAGTTCTCTCAATCATCTATTGCAAAATCCATTCTCCACCCCCTTTTCATGATACATAATCGTCTTTTCTCCCTCTTCTAAGGGGCCTGCAAGCAAAAGGGAGCCAGGGAGTCTCTCTGTAGTTATTTTTATTTTTTTTCTCTATCTTTCTGGTGCTTTTCCCCTTCTCCTTCAACAAAAGAGCATTCCCACGGTAGAAGGAGGAGCTCTCTCCCTCAAGACCCAAGACAATCAGGTGAGTGGCTATTCAACCTTCATTCGGATTTCTTCTTCCTTAATTTCCCAGTTTTCTTTGTTGTTTCTCCTTTCTGTTTTGCTCCATTAACGCACCATAGGTAGCGTGGAATTGCCTATGGCAATTTCCACATATCCTTGTGCAATAGTAATGTAATGTTACATTCCGACATTATTTTCCATTTCCTTTTCTTCTTTTAGATTCGATTTCCTTATCTTCACATTCTTTTTTTTTAGTTCATGTTGCTATTGATTTTGAAATTCCATTTCTGTGAATGTGAATTTCTGTTCATTTTTTTTTCTGAGCATTAGAAATGTTTAGTAATAGCATATCAACTTCCATTTTGAATTCCGCATTTCCCTGCCCTTTTAGCATTTGTTTAAAATATACATTTTATGTTCTTATGTATATCAGATCATATTGTTTTGGCTTGTTAGTCCCTGTATATATATATTATCGGGTCATCTTTCTATTACAATGCATTTCCTTTTTTTTTATTTTTTATCATCTGTAATACCCCTTTCAATTCATTTTGTATATATTTCTAACTGCATTTTAATGTTGGTTGATTGTGGCTTCCGAGGATCCTCCTAGTTCGTCTTGCCCAAGTTATCGTGTGGCATGCTCTTTGTCACCGACACTTTGTTACCTGCATCTTTTTGTTGATCTTATGCTCAGACCTGATCCCCAAACTGTGAATAGAATTCTCTCTTCTTTTTATTTTTCTCCTTTTTGCCACATTTGCACGTTATCAATATCCATTTCTAAAATGATTTTGTAAACCAAGTTTGATCTGGAATTTATCTCATTGATGGTTGTTAGTGGTATTCGTGAGAGAGGGATAACTGGCTAAATGCCTGGGAATGTCCTATGGTAAAACCCATATAAGACCGGAAGAGGAACGACCCATCTAGGCATGGATGTAAAGAAGAGTTGTTCTTCCAGAAGCAGATTGCAGGGTTGGATCCCAACGAAGTCATTTAGAATATATGTTTCCTTAGGAATTGTTAGTTTTGAAGAGCAGAGTCACTCGTAAATCATTAAAATCGGTTTACAGCTCAATGGCTATGTATGTAACATACTGATAAACATATATTCAAATATGGGAGACCAGGTGTTGCTCAGATCTCTTGATCGGCTTCCTAAAAAAAAATTTTATTGTCTCATAGATCTTAATGACCTCTAGATATCTGTGGCATAATAGGTCTGCTGAAAGTCTGGGAGCCTCTTGGAAATGTGTAGCTTCAAGGAACATGTTCTGGTGATATACACTATTGATGTTTGTGTTGTCCTGCAAGCACTTGAAGAGAGACTGGAGACTCAGACCCAGTCAGTGGCTCATGGTTCTTCATCAAGCATATTTATCAGAAACACTCTTATGACGTTGTATGTAAAGAGCGGCCAGGTCAAAGAAGTATACGCTGTATTTCAGACTACTGATAACTTAGATTCGAATAACATGGAATAAAAATCTTGGGTTATACTAAGTGGAAAGGGTGACCTACCACTGTACACAACCCCTCACTATGCAATTGCACACAGTATCTGCACATTACCTGTCCACTATCATGATCCTTTCCTTGAGCATGATCTCTTCTATGGTACTTGTCTTCGCCACATTCTATGGTACTAATATGTCCAAAAAAAAAAAAAAGAGGAGAGAGAAAAGTAATAAGAAAGATACACAGACAGACTCAGCTTCTCCAAAAGTACAGGTATGTGATCAAGATAGGAGGTTTGTAATTTGCAGTAACTTCATCAACTTCTCAGGTCAGTATAAAGGGAATGTATTTAAGCTTAAAGATATCATCTCATATTCTATTTGCTCATTTAGACTGGTTTGTTCAAGATAGCATTTTCATCAGAATTAGTTCATAACAACATACCTTATCTTCTGATTTACTGACAAGATGCTCTATTACAGCAAGAAATCTACAAATTTTGCTATTTTATGGTATTCACATCTTGTTATAGCAAAAAGAATACAATGAAAGCATGATTCGTGTTCTTCTTAGATGTATGGTGATGACTCTTTACTATTTGTCTTAGGCAGATGACTGGAGCATGAACTCCCAGTCCATCAGAAGTAGGGCTCAAAATTTCCACCAACCAATGATGTTTCACAATGGTAAAGTTGTCAACCAGCTTCAATAGCCTATTTGTCTTTTGACTCAGCATCAAGATACCTCCCGGATCCCCTGGTTAGGTTGTGCTGAAACTCTGTTTGTGAACTCTCTATTTTGAATCAATACATAGGTCATAAATGAATTGTTAGCTCTATCACTTAAAGTCCTTATGCACAACACTTACCTACAACCACCATCATACCAGCATCATCCATTACATACTCATTGTGCACAGTAGGAGTATGACACCATTTTACACTTACCAGGTTACCTGCACCTCAACACACCACACTCCAACA
Organism: Nuphar pumila; assembly: GCF_984573655.1. Classification (NCBI taxonomy): domain Eukaryota; kingdom Viridiplantae; phylum Streptophyta; class Magnoliopsida; order Nymphaeales; family Nymphaeaceae; genus Nuphar; species Nuphar pumila. The sequence continues at coordinate 47,551,741 of NC_143265.1, read as the reverse complement.
GCTGCACAACCTTCACTGCTATTTCATCACAACACCCTTACAGCAGCACCATTTCAATCATCCCCTGTACATCTTCCACTTCACCTCCCTGCTACACCACATCCTGTGCATACCATTCTATCAATGTGCTATACACATGCACCTCACTTACCTGCAGCCATATGCTCACTACTTTCAGCACTCGTCTGTGCACCATCACTACCTATCACCTGCACTTACCTCCAATGCACATGCACAAGTGTCTCTTGCATGTTATTCACTGCCTATCAGCCCTCCCCCTATATTGCCTTAAGTTGTGTGTTAGCATTTCCCTCTTCCTTGTACAATGCCCCATTCTGTATAAACCTTCAACTTATTTAGGCATCGGCATCTCATCAAGCATGACGCATTGAATTTTTCATTAGCATAAAGTAGATGCATGAACATTCCATCATTTGCATTTTAAATTCAATATGATATTTCTTTCTATGTGCATATTTTATTTTGTGCTGACTTAAATTTTGCAGGGAATCTGTGGAAAATCTCATTAGTTGGAGTCATAAATTCAATTTCATACATTGTAATAGTTAGATTTTAAATAAGAATTCACATTGTTTGTTTTAGGTAGAATGAATGAGCATTGTAAATATCATGAAGTACTTGTTCTTCATGTATTTTTCTTTTATTTCTCAAAATCTCACATTGGTGAAACACGAATGGCACGTGCACCATTTTGTAAGAGGTAAATTAATCCTAAGTTGACGATCCATATCAATGGCCATAGTCAGGATGTGGACAAAACTTAGGATTTTTATCTTTTACGAAATAACACTGGATCCACACTGGATCCATTTTCAAAATTCATCATATTTCCTTAAATATTTTCTCCTTTTATTAGAATTTAACTTAAAATTGACTCAAAATATATACCAATGGCCATAGTCAGGGTATATTGAGAGTTAATTTCATTTTAAATTCTATAAAAGCACCAAATGTATTTTATTCTTCTCTTGAATTTAAATATAGATTATTATATAATACATTCAATGACCATAGTCAAGGATGTATTATATCTTCAATCTTATTTTAATTCATTTAAAGAATAGAATAGCTTTTCAAAATCCAATTTCAAATTATTTAAATTCATTCATCATTTAGGATAGAAATGCATCATTGCTTTCAAAATTCCTTTTTCAAAACTCCAAGTAATGTAAATATCTTCTTCAAATCTATCTTCAATCCTTATCAAATCCAATTCATTTTTTTTCAATTTTCAAAATTCTATTTCATTTTTTTTTTAATCTCAAAGTTCAATCTAACTTTAAGATTTCAAATTCATTTTATTTCAAAGTCCAATTTGACTTTGAAAATTCAAATTCATTTTATATTCAAAATTCCATGCAAAATTCAAGTCCAATTCAAACTTTGAAATTCATTTGCATATTCAAGGTTCAAATTCTAAACTTCATTTTCCAAGTTCAAATCAAATTCTTGATTCATCTTCTAAATTCCAAATTCAAACTTCAAAAATTCAAGGTCTAATTCGACTTTGAAATTCGTTTGTATATTCAAAATCTAAATTTCGCTTTTCAAGTTCAATTTAAACTTGGAAGTTCTTGATTCATCCTCTGAATTTAACTCCAAATCCATTTTAGGATCCAGGATTCAATATTCATATTGGATCTCAGGCTTCAGATCCAATTCCTCTTTAGGATCCAGGATTCAATATTCATATTGAATCTCAGACTTCAGATCCAAATCCATTCTAGGATCCAGAACCCAGTTCCACCTTGGATCTCAGACTTCAGATTCAAATCCATTCTATGATCCAGAACCCAGTTCCACTTTGGATCTCAGATTTCAGATCCAAATCTATCTTAGGATCCAGAATCAAACTCCACAATTGGATCTCAGACTTCGGATCCAAATCCATTCTAGGATCCAGGATTCAACACTCATATTGGATCTCAGACTTCAGATCCAGTTTCTCTTTAGGATCCAGACTCCAATTTTACTTTTGGATCTTAGATTTCAGATCCAATTTTCTTATAGGATCCAGCATCCAATTTCACTTTGGATCTCAGACTTCAGATCTGAATCCATCTTAGGATCCAGAGTCTAACTCCACATTGGATCTCAGACCTCAGATCCAAATCTATCTTAGGATCCAGAGTCCAACTCTACATTGGATCTCAGACTTCAAATCCAAATCCATCTTAGGATCCAGAGCCCAATTCTACATTTGGATCTCAGACTTCAGATCCACTCCATTTTAGGATCCAGAACCCAAGTCCATCTTGGATTCCAAAGCTCGGATCCCATTCTGTTTAGGATCCGGAATCCAACTCCAATTCTAGATTTCAATTCCATTTTCAGATCTAATCTGAATCTCTTAAATCCATTTCTATTCTTAAATACCATTTGATTTTCTCAGTCCTTTCCAAAATTCAAAACTTCAAAATCTAAATTCAATTCCATTTCAAGTATTCATTTCATTTTCTAAAGTTCAAAATCAAATTCAAAGTCTATTTCTGACTTTGAAATTTCATTTTCTTTTCATTTTCAAAACTTCAAATCATTCTTTCTCATTTATTCTTCCAATCCTGATTTACTTCAAAAACTTAGAACTCCTCTGATCTATCTCAAGTTCTAAGTTAGATTAAATCATTTCTTCACTCCTTTACCAGGTTCATCTCAGAATACTTGGAAATTTCTAAATCAATTTTCAAAAGAGCATACTTCCTTGCATTGCACAAGTATGATTCTTTGTGCATTTAGAGTTAGAATAAATTTTTAGATTATATTTAGGCAAAGCAAAAGGCATAGATTCGATCCTTGGTTCGATTACCCCTGGTAAAGGCGCCAGAAACGGTCGAACCTCGTATCGACGAGCGAATCCCGTCTCTCCATTTTTTTCCCGCAAATTTTCAAAACGGAGGCGAGTTAAAATTCTAAATATTTTCAAATAAAGGTCAAGTGAGACCGCGCAAAATAGTTCCTCTTCTCTTCTCTTTTTTTCTTTTCTCTTCTCTTCTCTCTTTCTTTTCTTTCTTTTATTTTTCTCCTTTCAAAAAGGAGAAGAATAGAGGTTAGAAAAGGGAAAGAGAAGGAAGAGAGAGAAAACACAAGAGAATAGGAAAAATTTTGCGATGATCACAGACCCAAGATGGGGTTGGATTCAAAATCTGGAATCCTAAATAGAATTGGATCCGAAGTCTGAGATCCAAGATGGAGTTGGATTCGAAATCTGGAATCCTAAATAGAATTTGAATCTGAAGTCTAAGATGGAGATTGGATTTTGAAGATCCAAAATGATATTTGTTGATGGATCTGGATTTTTAGAAATCCAGACTTGAATTTAAAACTTAGGAAAAATCGATTTTTGAGATTCAGAATCAATCTCAAAACTTTGATTTTGCATTGAGAATCAAGACTCAATCTTTAGATAGCACTTTGAAGATGAAGAATAAGTTCGATTTTGAATTTAGAAGGTGAATCAGGAATTTCAAAGTTTAAATTAAGCTTTTGAAATTTGATCAGAGATGTTAATTTGAATTTAAAATTGAATCCTGAAAATGAATTTGGAATTCCAAAGTTGAATTGAACTTTGAAATTTGATTTGAATTTGAAATGAAATTTTGAATATACAAATGAATTTGAAATATTAAAGTCAAATTGAACTTTGAAATTGAATTTTGAATCTTGAAATGAGATAGAATTGAATTTGAATTTATAAATAAGAATTCATTTGAGAAATGAAGAAGGTATTCGAAGAATTATCTCAAAACTCACTTGGATTTTAAAATAATATGAAAAGAATTTTGAAAATATGATGTAATTCTATCCTAAATGATGAAATGAGCTGAAAAATTTTGAAATTGAATTTAAAAGGCATATCTCATTCTTTAAATGAATTGAAATAAGATTGAAGATATAATACATCTCTGACTATGGTCATAAGATGTATTATATAATAATCGTATTTAAATTCAAGTGAAGAATAAAAGACATTTTTGGTGCTTTTATAGAGTTTAAAATGAAATTAACTCTCAATATATCCTGACTATGGCCACCGATATATATTTTTGAGTTAATTTTAAGTTAAACTCTAATAAAGGAAGAAAATATTTGAAAATATGATGATTTTTGAAAAGAGACTCAGTGTGGATCCAGTGTTATTTTATAAAAGATGAAAATCCTAAGTTTTGTTCACATCCTGACTATGGCCATTGATGCAAATCATCAACTTAGAATTTAATCACCTTTTATTAGAATAGTGCACGTGTCATTCATGTTCCCATTCATGAATTTTTGAAAATAAGAGTGAAAAATGACATGAAACAAGCAATTCTAGAGGATATATATGCTCAATACATTCTAATCTAAGCTGGAGATATAAAATTTTCATTAATATCTATCTATTACAAGTTTCTGAATTGAATTGAAATTCAAATTCTTAGATTAAGGAGGCAAATGACCCTTTCTATCTAATCTCTGCAGAATTCAAGTTAGTACAGACTTAAAGATGCATATAGCAGAAAATTTGCAAAAACATTATATTGAATCTAAAATGTAAATGGTGAAGGGTCTATGCACATGTTCTGCATTTAATAGTAAAACTTCAAGGTATCATGTTGATGAGAAAATATACATGTTGGGATGCATATGTAGTACTCTAAAATTAATGAAGAAATAGATGTACAAATGTATTATGGAAGGTTCGAAATAACTAAAAGATGAGTATTTAATATATATATGAACATGGTGAATATCTATGTAAGAGGGAGATACATAAACATAAAATGCAAAGTAAGGTACAAAAATGAAGATACAAAAAAAAAAAATGGTAAGACTATGTTACATGAAACACATGATGTGAATAAAAGGATTGGGTGGTTGCTGTAGGGAGAATGTGCAGGAAATGGACAAACTGTTGTGTAAATGAGGTGAGGTGAGGATGTAGGTGGTAGGCTGGTGGAAGTAAATGGAATAAGGTATGCCTCTATGCCACAGCCTGCAGCAATGCTTGACATTGCTGCAGATGCTTAAAGGAGAAGAAAACACAGCAATGCATTGGCACTACTGTGAGCATATGAAAGGCTACAGCAGTGCCAAGCACTGCTGTAGGTGATGGTCACTAGGTAAGTTATGCCATGTATGTTGCACCTGTGGCAATAGTGCTCAGAGGAAGAAGGTGATGAGTTGCAGCAGTATGATGTGTACAAGTGATGGGTTAGGTAGCAAATTACAGCAAGATGTTGTAGATATGATGCTGGGAAATGGTAGAGGGATGGATTGTGAGAGAGTGTATACAGCAATACAGATCGGTATTTGATGATGGAAGTGTGGATACTATTATGGATGGTAGCAACACGAAGTATGGAGGGAAGGTGTTTAAAATATTGACCAAGCAACATGTTTGTAGAGGCTCTTGATCATTCCATCAATTCGAATCAGCTTCTCCACTGCCTTTTGAATCCTATAGTGATATCTCACCGGATGCCCTTCTGACAAGACTAATAGAACTTAGGGGGGGATATGGTCACCGACCAAGAATATTCATTGGCAATACTCAACATTGATCAACATTATCCTGGTCACGGCTATACAAACAATGGCCACCAAAGAATCTAAAAGAGTTAGTAACCACTTGATTCCACCAAAATTGCACAGAAATGCTTCAAAACTTTAAGTTCTTTGCCGATCATAATTATATATTCAAACTCATTTGAAACAACCATGCTAACAGGAAGTTTAACAACTTTAACTAAATTTTGTTTCTCAGATGATGGAATGTATTCTGGATCTCTAACTGTTGTTTGAAACTTGATGAAGGAAACTCCCTCCTATAGGCATATGCTCTCTTTTTTTTTTATCTAACTTTGTGGTATTGGTGACACTGTGATCAAGCAGCTGTGTAGGTGTTACACAGAGGCAAGATGTATTGCCATGAGTGCAAAATTGGGTCTCGCATAGGAAAGGCACATTCTATTATGTTGGGATGAGCAGGGCATTTAACAGAAGAAAAAGAAAATGCAAGAACATGTGCTGTGATGGTGGAGTGTTGGAAATTGATTGAGGGGCTGATGGAAGCATATAGATGAAACAGGGTATGCACCCGCCACTGCTAATAGCACTGTAGCAGGGAGATGGGGTAAACAAGGTTGCAGTTGAATATCCCTGGAATGTACAAAGAGATAAACTCTCTACTCTCAACTCCCGTCCTAAAAATATATATATCTTTAGAATTGAAATCAATGTCCATTCCTATCTACTTCAGATAAGTGATTGTAGGGGGTGAATCCCAATCAACAATATATACTTTTGCAAGTGCTTTTACAACATGTGCAACGGTTTTTCATACATTACCTGATGGACTCAACTGCCTTTCAATCCTCCAGGAACTCATTGCTATACATGACCTACTAACTTGTTATAGGATGAAAAGAAATCCAAATGTGACAACTCAATAAAAAAAAAACATCATTCTGGATTTATTCCCAAATGCAATAATGACAGGGTTTTGTTTTCCTAATGATATCATTGGTAATGGAAATGCAGGATTAAAAGACATAACTGATGAAAAAAAAGAAGACATTGGAAGCATAATAAGAAAAAGAAAGAAAAAAAGAAAAGAAAAGAAGTAAAACACACAAAAAAAGAAAAAATTGCTAAATTCAGTCGTGGCCTCAAGATGGAACATGAAGTTTCATAGGTCATTGGTATACAACCAACAAAACAAATATCAACATGTAAACAACCTATTAAGCTATAGGAACTTACCGAGGGTGACAATTCGATCAAATAACCCAAGAAACCCCCCTTTAGAGGTTGCCCAGCTGTCTTCAGGAAAATAATACATGGATCTTGAACATTCCAAATATGTCCAATACTTAATGCCACCATGGAAATTAAAAGTGAGTACAGAACTACTGAAGCATCCTCAGGATGATCTGTGTGATTCATTTTATTATTATTATTTTTATTATTATTATTATTATTATTTAGTACCATATTCGGCAGTGCCATTGTGGTTCACACCATGAAAGTAATGCTAAAGCCCTGTGAAAGCAATGAGTCTAACATCTGAGGATAGACGACAAATAAACAAAAAATTGAGAATCAAGGGGAAAGGAGAACACAAGCCGATCAACAACAGGGAAAAAAAATTAACTATAAACTAGAAGTTACAGTAAGTGCAGGAGAATCAAAATCAACTATAGATCGGAATGCAAGATTAAACAAAATGTCAAAACATAAAGGAAAACAGGTTTAACGGATATCCAAGGAGGGGGAATCAAAATATTCACAATGGATCTAGATGACTATCCTTTAACTAAAATAAAAAAAAGAAAGGAAGAAGGTCATAACAAAAAGGGATGGCAAAGAAACTAGGCAAATTCAGTTAAATCTAACGAAGAGGGGACATTTGGGACCATCGATAGATGATGGTTTAGAACGTCTCCAAAAGAATGAATTAGAGCTTGGTCTTCCTTCTGCAAACTGAGTCTGGATTCATTTGGGATCATCAACGCATCAGGGCAGCTATTCCAATTCTGTAGAATGCTGAGATGATGCTCCCCTTTTTTTTATCAGGCTCAACCCCCATGGCATAACACTGGGTCAATACATAGGGGAGGAACCCGACGTTGCCTATGCAGAAGGATGAAGCTACGGGTCACGCTAAAAGGCAAACAATAAAGACAAATGATGCTCAAAATGAAGATATAATTACGTGAAAGTGAGGACAAAGGGGAACACCCAATCAGGACTTAGAAATAATCTACAGAGATGAGGGGCTGGTGTTGGAACATGATATTCCATTGCTGTGGCACTTGGTAGATCGGTCTGCGATACGCAGATTGATCTTACCACAAGTGCGTTTAGAAGAAAGAGAAAAGTAGTGAAAATAAACAAAATCAAAACAGAATACAATGTAAGAAAATGCTCAAAGAAGAATCGAGGGATGGAAAGGAAAGCTTTACCTAGTTTTTATGGGGATTTTGAAAAAGGAATTGAGGTTTCTTCAATAGCCTGGAGGGGAAGAGCTCAGAGGAAGAGGAGCTTCTCTCTGTTTGCCGAACTTCTTTCCGATGAAGAAGAAGAGGGGAGGAGGCTGGATCGTGATTGAGATTGGTGAAAGATGGATATAATCGATGATCCTTTGATTCCCCCCCTCTGCATGTTCTTATAGGAAACAGAAGAAAGACCGAGAAGGGTGCGACAGTTGAGGATCGACGGGTGAGAGAGGGGCAGACAATCGAAGGGTTGAGGAAAAAGGGGGTGGTCGTTGGAGATGAGCGGAGGTGGAAGCTTCCAGAGGGAGGTCGTGCGCGACAGAAAGTGTGAACGATGGAAAGCGGAAGCCGTTGAAGACTTTTCTAATTTTCAAAAAGAGGGTTCTTTCTAAAAGATTTTTCAAAAGGTGGTCTTCACTACGAACGGTTCTCAAAGACTTTTAAACCAAAAATTTTCATATTTTCTTTTATATTTTGATTTTTTTCGCTCTTTTTCTTTGTATTTTCTATATATATATATTGTTATTTTTGGAATAAAATACTGAACTTACGAGAGAACAAAGGATTTTGAAATATTTTTATGAAAATTTGAAAATATTTACAAAAGAAGGGTTTTCCGAGAATTCAAGGCTATTCTTTTGAAAAATTCTTCAAAAAAACGGGTTTGGATTCAGAATTTTGAAAAAAAAAATCGAGTTTTTGAACCTCGAATCAAGAAATATAGAGCAGTGAATCCAAACATATGTCGGATGGACTGTTTGAGCCATTCAAAAATATTTTTGATATTTTTGTAATTTTAATTTGAAAATTGGACAACGAGGCTCGAATTTGGATTTTGAATGACGGATCCGGATCGGAAATTGAGTGAGATATAGAAAATTGATTTGATTCCAGTAAATTCGAGCAATAAACTGGAATTTTGAGTGAAAAGGACTCAATTTGCTCAGAAAATGGGAGTCAAGGACAAAGAGGGAATATTTATAAAAAAATTCAAAATTTGGGGTGTTCACAGATGCCCCTCTTTACTGCTAAGCCGGTTGAAAGCCGAGCTTAGTGGCAAAGAAAACACTCCAAATTTTGAAAAATGCCACAGTCAGCAGATCTAAACTGGGTGTGGAAGAATTAGTTTTGAAAGTACCTTATCCTGAATGGTTTTGGGAGAGACGAAATCCTTGGAAATGGTATGATTGAATAACAGAAATGAAGAAATCGTGATGGGACTTTGGGTGAAGGTCCTCAAATGGCAGAAAATAAGGATTTTGATCAAGTCTCATGGGTGAGACAAGATCAATTTTTGGAATGATTCAAGTTTAGCCCTTAACCTGGATGGGACGAAGATATACCAAGATGAATTTTAAGGTTCTACCCTAACCTGTATGGGAAATGAATATACACAAGCCTTGATGGGACATTTTTGAGAAAAATGCCTTGTGAGGTGAAGTTCAAGTACGATCCTTTCTGGATGGATACACAAAGCATAGATTCCTTTATGGGAAAACCATGATGGGACCGGGAGGATTGCCTCGTTGAAACGAGGCTCAGGTTTAACCCAAACCCGAACGGAAGGTACCTTGTGGAGCGAGGTTCAGGATTAACCTTTAATCTGAAAGGGACGACCATACGAAATCCTCGAACGAAGAAACTGTGATGGGATAGAAAGAAATGCATCGCCAAAACGAGATTTAGGTATAACCCTAACCTGAATGGAAAAATACCTCATGGAGCGAGGTTCAGGCTTAACCCTTAACCTGAAAGGGGCGACCATACGGAATCCTCGGATGAAGAAACCATGATGGGACCTTCGGAGTTTGGACGAACAAATCCGAAAGGGGTTTGCGAGAAGAGAAAAAAAATGGGGTTCCCTAAAGCTTAGAAAAGAGATGAACTTGGGTGTCTCATTGCTGAGACTAAATCAGCTTTCTAAAAATAGACGACCTCTCGCAGAAGGTTTGAGTGATACCTCGAGGAGCGAGGTAACAAGTTTAATTCTTAGCCTAAATGGATACAAAATCTTCGAGGAGCGAGGAAACTGTGATGAGACCTCTAGACTTTGCACAATAAGTCCAAGAGGGGTTTGCAAAAGGATGAAAATGGGGGTGTGAACACCCCAAATTTTTCAAAACCTTTTAAATATTCCTTTCTTGCCCCTAAATTCATTTTTGAGCAAATGAGTCATTTTTAAATCTAAATTCCAGTTCATTTCTCAAGTTTACTGAAATTAAATTCATTTTATATATCTGACTTGATTTCGGATTTAGATCCATTATCAAGATCCAAATTTGAGTCTCGTTGTCCAACTTTTAAATTAAAATTGCAGAAAATACCAAAAATAATTTTAAATAGCTCGGACAGTCCGTCCGGTATCCGTTTGGATCCATCATGTTAATTTCTCTATTCGAGTGTCAAAACTCGAACATTTCCTCAATACTTGGGTCCAAACCTATTCTTCTGAAGAAATTTTCCCCAACATAACCCTGATTTTTCAGAAAAAACTTTCTTTTATGAATATTTTGAAATTTTGTAAAATTAGTATTAATTTTCTTAGTTTTAGAGTTTTGTTTTTACAAATATACGTTTAAAAAGAAAAGAAAAAAAAATAAGAAAAAAAAAGGAAAACAATAGAAAAATTCCAAAAATTCAGAAAAATATGCAAATTGAAACCTTTTCTTGAAAACTATTTTTTAAAACCCTCTTTTAAAAACCTCTTTTTTGAAAAACAAAAACCATTTTTTAGGAAATTTCTGAAAAGGAGCCCCCTCTTTGCAAATTGGAGAAAATGGCAACGGCCATCCTCCCGTGCGCCCTCCATCGCCTCCTCTCCCGCTGGATCTCCCTCCATCTCCAACAAATCCTCTCTCTCGAAGGCTTTTCTTCACTCTTAAAAAGAGGATCACGCAGAGGGAGCGAGGATCCGTCTTCACCTCTCCTGGCTCAAGTATCATCCATTCCCCATTTCTTCATTACGCTTCACGCATCGATCGCTTTCTTCTTCTACTTCTTTCTTCTTCCCCTCTCCACTTCTTCTTTAAGAAGGAGCCTTCACCCATGATCGGGGATCCGAGCTGTTTCTGAACATTTCATACAATAGCTCACCTTCAGAAATCGACCAATCTGAAGCATCCAGCAGATCTTCATATTTTTGTTCTGTTGCTTCTGGAGTTTTGTTGATACACCATCACCCGAATCCCCTCCAATCAAGCAAAAGAAGATAAAATCCTCAACAACAGCTACAAGTAAGGACTCACTTCCTTCTTCCTTTGATTCTCTGTTTTACCATATTACTTAATTTTAACAGAGTTCTGTTTCGTTTCTTTTATTCTCTTCTTTTTATCGAAATGCATTAGAGGTAGGATCGACCTGCATATAGCAGGATTGACCCACCCATTGCAAACATTGATGAAGTAATCCCACTCCTACATTTATTTATTTTTTTCTTTTCTTTGATGTTATTATGTTCTTTACTTTCATTTTTGTTATTTTTGTTCCTCGTTTCCTATTTCTTTCATCATTTTTTTCATTTTCTGTTACTCTTGATGATCGTATCAGACTGTTTGTTCCTTGTCTGATTTCTGATTCTAAAAGGATGCGATCATCCATCTTGTTAAAATGAGCTTTTCATATCTTATTCATGGGTATTTGATAGTTCAGAGCCCCTCCAATACAACCTCCCAGTATACTTTATTATCTCAGGTTAATTAGAATCTCCACTTTTCTTACTTCACGATCCATTTATCTGCTGCATAACCTATGTCTTTTTGCCATTTTCATTTTGATTTCCATGGTTCATATTCAATTATATGTTACATTTGATTTCCTTGTTTAGGTAACATTTTGTTATTCCCCTTCCTTGCTACATTTCTTGTTTGAAGCATCCCCTGTGCATTTTTTTTTTCTTTTTCTTTTACATTCGTGTATTTTCTTCAACCTCTCGCTTGCTATATCTGGTACATCCCATAGGCATCCTCCGAAGGCAATTGAGGCACTCGGTGGAATCATTTGACGTTGGAGGCCACCTGCTGATCATCCGATTGAAGAAATTCCTTCTTTCTCCTGGAATATGGCTTAGCCGTGAAAAGAAAGAGGAGCAATACTTCCAATGGACAGGACGTCACTCCCCAACTATTCAGGTTTTAATGATCCCAAAAGGCATCCGTAGAGCATTTGATCATAGAGACCACCAGCAAATGAATGAACTAGTAAGGCATAATGATGTCTTACACAACAGTAAGTGGAAAAGAGTAATCTGGCCCTTACCTTGAGATCCAACTACACTAAGGTAATCAACAGTTGTGATGGGCAATGTTGATAATTTGTTTGCCAGACTTACAACAAAATTCTTACCACTGGCGTAAATGCAGTTTTTCACACATATCATATATAGTTCTCTCTCAGTATTGGTATACTTAGATTCCATTCATTTCTATCTCCGCGGCCTCCATTTATTGCTTGTATTTTCTCTCCTTACTTTGTTTAAATTATTACAATGCTTCAACCATGATTCGTCACTTTAGTTATCTCAAAGTCTGTCAAAATCCAGTAATTAACTTGGTTTTTTTTACGTTTATATGATAAGTTCCCCTTGCAGATTGCAGTAGCAGATATTACCAAAGGTAATCTCGGCTGAACTCACAGGGTACTTTGCTAAGTAAAACCCTTGGACCCTCCATTTTTATCAGAAGTCTGGGGTTGTTTTCTTAGCAATGGCCAAACTGCTCGTATGGATTGTACAAAGGAAATGTTTATGGTGTCTCTCAAAAAACAAGATGGAGAAGCAAAGAAGTATGACAATTCTAGTATACAAGGGTCTGGATTGGACTATTGACATCACAATCTTGACAAGAGGGCCTCAGACTTTAAAATCATGGACAATTTTTCAAAGGTCCAGCATTAATCCTACTGCTGAGAGAATACCAAAAGCACACATTTTTTTTAACTGAGGTTGCATTTCCAATCAATAGTTAGATTAGTTAAAATTATCATGTATATGGCATCTAGAATATCTCACTGTGACCCATCCTCATATCCATCATACCCAGCTACAATTCACTTTCATAATCACCCAACATATGCACATCTGCAAGTGGCACTATTCACTGCCATGGAATTCTATACACCACCTTACACCCCCTTTTTTTTTTCTACTTATCATTTCGCATTATTTTCCCTGTGTTTATACCAGCAGCATCTACAGTATGACGACATCTTTCAGCCATCAGTTACATATCAAAATTTTTACTAGTCTTTTTCATTATCAGGTACATATACCTATCCATTTTGCTGTCATCCTTCCTTCACAACAACTAACTACCACCTGGATGGCCTGCATTAAAGTTTGAGGATGTCATCTTGAGGTACATCTGCTTTGTATGGTTTATCTTTTGCAGTTCTACAGGGTAAAAGGTTTGGAATTGTTATTTTCATTAATGAATGTGATATTGCCAAATTTGGTCTGGAAAATTTGAGAAAAGCTCTTGGAGGCATAACCTCAATTGTTTGCGCATCAGCCATCTATTGTGCCTCACACCCCACCCTATACAGTAGAGTACCTTACCCTTTCACCTATATCGGTCATCTTCATCATTTCCCTATACACAGCCTCACCTGTGTCGTGCTTCCATTTACAGCAGCATGCAGCTTCCAATTCTCTGTAATACCCATGCATTGCTATAAATTTTTTTTTTTTACTCATAGTAGCGTTAAATAATGCTGTAGCTTTCAATATATCCATAACAAGAGTCAAAACACCACTATGGCTCTTCCTTTGGATGTTGACAACAACACCAAAGACATTGTCATATCCCTGTCCCAGCATCATCTAGCTCGCAGAGTATCCACCTCCTGCAGCATTGTCATCCAAAATACATCTGCCACTTCCTCGTTAGCTGCCTCTTTGTACCTTAATTTGTTACTCAGCTACTATTATGGACATCAGTTTCCTGTGGTCTGTGGAGATTGTTACCTCATCACTGAAATTGATTGGCATCTTGTTGTGATGTTAACAGAGTTTGTTGAAAACTCTGATCCATCGGTTCATAAGTTAGTTTATAGATAGCATAAAACAGTTGACATGTTAAATCCAACAATTAGTATTTGATTTGCTGAAAATATATGTGTCTTGACTTAACATTTGATATATACCATTATATGCACTTCTTCGTATAGGATTTCTATTAGTCTAAATATGCATTTGCCTACTCCAACCAAAGTTTTGCTGCACTAAAGAAGTCACTGTTTGCTCTGACTATTAGTGCTCGCCCAATTTCCTTATAACTTCTGCAGTAGATGGCCTACAGTGTGTGTTTTCCCTGTTGCCCAGCACCTTCAGTTTGCCTCCTGCCATACCATATTCACAGCCATCCTCCAGTCCATTGACGTTTGTTTCAATCCCTCTATTACATCCATCCTATTATATACATTTTTCCTGTACTTTCAGCAGTTCTTCACCCTTTCTGAACCACGGTTTCACTCATGGCAACATTCCCCTTTGCTACAGTCAATTTTGCAGTAACCCTTGCTGCACCACCCTGTCATTCCCTGAACAACAAGTATGCCATGGCTTCACACCTATTTCCTTTCACTTTCACAGCATAGGAATTCTATCTACAGTAGCATGCATCTTATGTTTACCTTATATACCTTGTTTCCTGCAACGTATTCACATCCCCTCTTGCATGTCATACACATATTCTACACCTCCACGAGCATATCTTCATATACATTTTGGGCAAAGCTCATTCTTACCATCCTTAAACCTGCTGCATTTGTATTTATGCATTAGCACTAGAATCTCAATTTGTATATGCCTCCAGTTTAAGTCATGTATAAACATTCCCCTTTATATCCCTCCTAGGCATTGATATATTTTCTGGCATAAACATTCACATTTAGGCATATATATTACTTCGCTAGTTATACATATATGGGCTTCTGATGTGACATCTCTCACTATCTTCCTTATTGTATATCCTTGCTTTACTAACCCTCTTCTTGCAGGAAAGATGTAAATTGTCAGAATTCTTTTTCTAGATGAGGATCTTGTGATCTCAAATTCAATTCAAGTTGTAATAGCTAGCATTAATGAAACTATTTACATTCCCTGTTTTAGATAGAATGAATGAGCATTGTAAATATCACGACTTACTTATTTTCATGCATCTTTTGTTTTTATTTCCAAAAATCTCACATTGGTGAAACACGAATGGCACGTGCACCATTTCGTAAAAGGTAAATTAATCCTAAGTTGATGATCCACATCAATGGCCATAGTCAGGGTGTGGACAAAACTTAGTATTTTTATCTTTTACAAAATAACACTGGATCCACACTAGATCCGTTTTCAAAATTCATCATATTTTCCACAAAATATTTTCTTCTTTTATCAGAATTTAACTTAAAATATATACCAATGGCCATAGTCAGGGTATATTGAGAGTTCATTTCATTTTAAATTCTATGAAAGCACCAAATGTATTTCATTCTTTACTTGAATCTAAATATAGATTGTTATATAATACATTTGATGACCATAGTCAAGGGTGTATTATATCTTCAATCTTATTTTAATTCATCCAAAGAATGGGATAGCTTTTCAAATCCAATTTCAAAATTCTTTAAATTCATTCATCATTTAGGATAGAACTGCATCATGTTTTTCAAAAATTCTTTTTTCAAAACTCCAAGTTATGTAAATATCTTCCTCAATCTATCTTCAATTCTTATAAAATCCAATTCATCCTTTCAATTTCATTTTCAAATTCAAAGTCCAATTTAAACTTTGAGATTTCAAAGTCATTTTTTATATTCAAATTCAAATCAGATTTCAAAGTTCAATTTGACTTTGAAGTTCCAAATTCATTTTATATTCAAAACCCTAATCAAACTCAAAGTTCAATTTTAAACTTTGAGACTCTTGATTCATCTTCTAAATTCCAAACTTCAAAAATCCAAGGTCTAATTTGACTTTGAAATTCGTTTGTATATTCAAAATTCTAAATTTCATTTTTCAAGTTCAATTTAAACTTGGAAGTTCTTGATTAATCTTCTGAACTTAACTCCAGATCCATTTTAGGATCCAGAATCCAACACTCATATTGGATCTCAGACTTCAAATCCAATTCCTCTTTAGGATCCTGATGTCTTCTTTTAAATTGTTGTAATTTTGAAAAGATTTTTATATGAAAAACATGTGAAAACCAGACATCAAATAATAAAAACCGGTTCTCACTAGTGGATGTGACCGGGTCGAACTCAGGGAACGAGAATATTTTGTATTCAAGCACACAATTCTAAACTATTCTTTATTGCCGTATTAAAATGTAAAATGTTCAAGAAATGTAAAAACAACTAACTATTACAACAAATGAATACCCTTCGCAGAGGGCGTAAAGTACAATATTTACAAACCCAATTAAATTCCTAATTCTAAAAACAAAAATCTTCTACTCGTGTACTTCCTCGTGTCATGTAATCGCTTCAACTCCACTCTTGCGTTATCCTGCACAAATCAAATGAACACGAGCAGTACCAGAGATAGAAATAGAAATTATATGAAACAAAGTATACTAAAAAAAAATTATGAAAGATATCAAGAAAGGAAACTAATGACAATTAAGACTATATTAAACTAATGACAATTAACTAATTAATTCTAAGACTAAAAGTAGTATTACAAACTAACTAACATCAAATTTTTTACTAAGTAAACTAATTACTAATTGGCTAGATATTCTAATTACAAAGTACTTATCATTGCTAATTATTTCAAATCAACTAATTAAGCCTAATTTCAAAACAACTAAGTAAATGTATTAACTAATCAGCTAGTAGCATATGTTCAAAAATCAACACTACTGGTCATGCATCAAATATGTAGGCCAGATATTGCTTAGAACTTGGATAGTCAACCGATAATCAGATTAATAAAGAAACCAGTAGCTCTACAAAGCTCAAAAATGTAGCAATTTATTCATTCAATCAAATGCTCTTTAATACACTCAAACTAACATATTCAGCCCTTATACATTCAGAAATCACTAGTTTGATCCAAAACAGACATTTAATTAATGCCAAAGATCAATCAAACAACCTTCAGACAATAGGCACCAAAGATTAGGAAACAACTACACTTGCTGGAAAACACTTATTTCAAAACAATTCTTTGCTGTGAGAATAAGGGAAAAAACAAGCAATTAGGAAAATTGTGTTTTAAAAACAAACTCTGAAATTTTTTTTTTTTTTAAAAAACACATTATCGTAGAAGTGGATTTTCAGGATTGAATCAAAATCCACGACCTCACACAGGTGATTTCGGTTCCCACTGTGGTTCAGGGAGCTGAGCCACCAAAACTTTCGGCGAATCCTCCTGTTTCACAACATCCGATCGATCCGTGGTTCAGGGAGCTGAGCCACCAGAACTTCCGGCGAATCCTCCTGTTTCACAACATCAGATCGATCTGTGGTTCAGGGAGCTGAGCCACCAGAACTTCCAGCAAATCCTCCTATTTCACAACATCCGATCGATCCGTGGTTCAGGGAGCTGAGCCACCAGAACTTCCGGCGAATCCTCCTGTTTCACAACATCCGATCGATTTTTGTTTTCACGGTAACTCAAATGAAATCTCAATATCCTCCACCGGAAATCTCAACAACCGTGAAATGAATTTCACGGTAACTCAAATGAAAATACCTCTTTCATATTTCCACGATAAATGTGATGTGAATCCGGCTAAATCAGAGGATTCCAACGATCAATCAAAGAACAAAGAGATTATGATCGGCTGGATTTGATCCAGTTCTCTGATCAATGCTGGAAATCAAATTCAATTAATTTTGAAAATAACATTCTAAAAACACAGTGATCGATCGATCAATTTTTTTAAGAAAATGTTCAAATCCGATGAATCCACAACAGATCTGATGATTTGAGTATGCTGTTTTCTCCGAATTTTAGATCCACGCAACCAGGAAATGGTGATTTCACAGCTATCGAATTTCTGATATTTCACTGTACTCACACTGCTATGTTGTAGAGAAAAAAATTTGAAAACAAACAAACAACGAAAATATTTTGAAAGTTCACATGCTAATACTAATGCTACCTACAATGAATTAAAAATGTACATAAAGCTGGAATCACACATATTATCTACTAATTTCAACAATTCAAATTATCAAAACAGAAAAGAAAGAAGAAGAAGAAGAAGAAGAAGAAGAAGAAGAAGATCAAGAAGAAGATGAAGAACACTCACCGCATTGGAAGGGTTAGAAGAGAAGTGGAATCCTCCTATATGCCATTACCGTAGCTGGATGCCTCCACCGGATTGAGGAAGAAGAGAGATTAAGGGAGAAGAAGAAGAAGGAGGAAAGAAACAAGGTGAAGGGGAAGGGTTAGGAAAGAGGGCAAAGGCATAAGAGAGAAGACAAGCCTCTCATCCCCCTACGTATGGTATTTATAATTTTGAAAGTTTTTCCATAAGTCCATCTTATTTCAAAGAATTCCATTTCAAAACCTCTCTTCAAAAAGTATTTGCAAAACAACTCAAAATGACTATGTTCTAGAAATTAAAAAACTAAGTCTATCTTAAATCTAATTTTTTATGATTTTCAAAAACTAAACAACTACAACTATGACAAAAACTAAAATAGGCATTAAAATGTAAAATAAAACTATTTTTCATGCATTTTCTATTTTTAAATCATTTTAGCACATTTACTCAAAACTAATATAAAATTGGGTTTTTAAATCATTTTCTCATGAAGTAATACATATTTTTATATGAAATATCCCTAAAATATATGCATGATTAGATCCAAACTCCAATTCCACTTTTGGATCTCAAACTTCAGATCCAATTTCCTTATAGGATCCAGAACCAATTTCACTTTGGATCTTAGACTTCAGATCCAATTTTCCATTTCAGGATCCAGAATCCAATGCCACTTTGGATCTCAGATTCTAGATCCAAAATCCCTTTAGGATCCAGAACCCAGTTCTACTTTGGATCTCAGACCTCAGATCCAAATTCCCTTTAGGACCCAGAATTCAATTCCATCCTGGGTCTCAAATTTTACATCCAAATTCTATTTTCAAAACCCAGATCCAGTTCCATCTCAGATATCAGATCAAGATTCCATTTCAAATCTAAATTCATCTTCTATTTTCAAAAGCCAATATTATTTCTCAAGTCTAAATTCAAAATTCAAATTCCTACATTGAATTCAAAATCGACCCTTGAAAATCGATTCTAAATTCAAAAGGTCCATTATGACTTTGAAAGTCTCAATTCTAAATTCCTCTTTCCACAGATTTATCCCTCCTAAATCCAAGTCTAAAATTCAAAGTCCATTTTTAGACTTTAAGATTTCCTTTCTTTTTCCTTCTATCTCACCTTCAAATCATTCTTTTCCAAAAATCAAAGATTTATTTTCCCAACTCCGATTTACTTCAAAGACTTAGAACTTCTCTGATCTATCTCAAGTTCTAAGTTAGATTCAATCATTTCTTCACTCTTTTACCAAGTTCATCTCAGAATACTTGAAAATTTTCAAAACATCTTTCAAAAGGAGCATACATTCTTGCATTGCACAAGCATGATTCTTTGTGCATTTAGAGTTAGAATAAATTCTTATATTATATTTAGGCAAAGCAAAAGGCATAGATTCGATCCTTGGTTCGATTACCCCTGGTAAAGGCGCCAGGAACGGTCGAACCTCGTACCGACGAGCGAATCCCGTCTCTCCATTTTCCGGCAACATTTTCAAAACGGAGGTGAGTTAAATTTCTAAATATTTTTCAAATCAAGGTCAAGTGAGACCACGCAAAATAGTTCCTCTTCTCTCTCTCTCTTTCTTTCTTTTCTCTTCTCTCTTTCTTTTCTTTCTTTTATTTTACTCCTTTCAAAAAGGAGGAAAATAGAGGTTAGAAAAGGAAAAGAGAAGGAAGAGAGAGAAACCAACGAGAGAGTGAGAGGAAAAATTTTGCGATGATCATAGCTTTGGCGACCGAGATGGGACTCGTCTCCGTCTGGTCGAATTATGCCTTTGCTTTGCTTTTATATAATCTAAGTCTTTATTCTAACATATGTCAGCTACGTTTTCATGCAAACCTTAGGAGCCTAGACTCTGTCCTAAAGCTGACATCATTGCATATAGGATCTAAGTATGGTTTGGTAGGACCATATTGAGGAGATTATTCCATGTTCACATTAGGCTTAGGTCTTAAATACAACTCTCCTCAATTTTAAGGATTGAATGTAAACAATGTATGCAAGTGTATGCTTCTCTTTATTTAAATCTATCTCTTTAGGACTTGCATTAGAGCCTTCTGATTTTATTGCATGTTGATCATATTTTGAAAAAAAATCCCTACCTATATTGTTCCGGTCTTCACGTTGCTGGGCTGTCTCACTGAACCATAGTTCGGGAGAGAGCCTCACAACTGGACCACTTATTTGGGTTCGCACCCCCCTACCACGTACCTAAGGGCCATAGTCTGAGGTATATCGATAGGTGCTCAAGGATGCTGGGAAGCCATTACCTTAGAACCGAAGAGATATCTTATATGCCACGTACTTCGAGCTTCGGCTTGGGTATATCGGTGTACCTTGATTGGAAACAGATGATATAAATCTTAGAGTTAGGATTAAGGTCCTACAAACCATTTCAAATATTGCATATAGAGTCAGCTTTAGGGAGTGTTGTTTGCGCATCCTTGCTTCTATATCTATGATTGTGTGATATTTTATATCTTCCAAAAACCTGGGTATATATCTTCAAAATTTCCCCTTTGTTTTTAAAACCCAGGTGTATTTTTCTTTCTCTTCTTCTCCTTCTTCTTCTAAAAATTTCTTCAAAAATTCTTCTGATCTTGCCTGCAAGTTCTTCAAATTTTAAATCTTTACTATTTCCTCTCAAAATTCCATTTTTTCCTCTTATTTTCTTCGGATTTTATATTCATGTTTATATTTTCATAAAAATCTCTTTCCGTCAAGAGATATCCTTTTCAAAATAATATTCTCTTTGTTTCATATTTTTAGTTGGTTACTCCCCCTCGCAGAGTAAACAACGCAATTGTCACAAATTTGGTGGCGACTCAATCCCTAGTAATGGGATACAATTAGATTTCAACCTAAATCCTCCCTCTTGTCAAAACTTCTCCAAAAAAAAGTTTCTTTGGTCTAAAAACCTCCTATTTCCTCTACAGAGAGCACTGATATTCAAAAATGGTTCAGACAAGAGCAGGAAAAGAAACAGTTCCTCAACTCAGCGACAATGAGGCAGAAGGGATGAGCTCTCCTAAATCAGTCAGGGGACAGGGTCAGAACAAGAAAGATGACATTGACCCCGCTATGTATGATATGTTCCAAAAGATGATGGCGAGGATGATGTCGGAACAAGCCGAGGCCAAGCTAAAAGAGGGTGTTCCTAAAAACAAGCTAAGAAAGAAGCCTGTAAAAAAACAAATCCGAATCATCAGGAAGAAGGTACAGCCAGACACTACTTCTGAGGAATCTGAGTCAGTCGAGGAAGAATCAGAAGAAGAAGAGCAGATTGTCTACAAACAGAATCCTTCAAGGCAGCCCATAAAAATAGCTACAGAAGAGCCCGAATCCGTCAACAAGCCCAAGTCTGGGGCTCCAGCAGAGGACCTGATGAGCAAGCAGATGAAGGAGATGAATCAAACTATTAAGGATATTCAGGCCAAGGGTAAGGGCAAGCAGACCTACACTGGCGAAGATTTTTTCGATGATCTAGATGGGGACGATAACCTGGAGAACCTTCCTCGTAAATTTCTCAAGTTTGATGGAACTGGCAACCCTAAAGCCTACCTGGCCACATTTTATGCAGAATGCAGCCATTTCAGGAAAGATAACAGGGCTCTATTCATCTGTTTTCCCTGCGGTCTGGAGGGTGTAGCAGCCAGATGGTATGCTGACCACGTGAATCCTATCGAACTACGAGAGTTTGATAAGGTAGTAAATCTGTTCATCGAGCGCTTCTTATTCAACACTGAAGCCTCACCTACATTAAATCATCTTTACAACCTGAAGCAAGGAGAGAATGAAAGAGCAGGTGATTTCATTCACAGGTGGAGAAGCACCTGCAATAAGATGAAGGTACCCATTCCTGAGGAGCACGCATTGCAGGTGATCCTCAACAATTTCTCTCATCCCATAAGGAGCCTCATCGCCACTTCCCCGGCGAAATCCTTCATCAAGTTGATTGAGCGAGCTGAATGGCTCGAAGCAGGGATAGAAAGCAGGCTTTACGAGGGCACGCCTTTGGTCAAGAATGTCCAAGACCAGAAGAAGAAAGCGCAGTTCGCTCATTCAGTTGATGCCTCCTGCAATAATCTTGGCAGCAACAGCAAAGGAAACAAGAACAACAGTGGCAACGGTCCGAGAGTAGATCAGGGCAAGGGGCAGAAGGAGAGATCTTATAAGAACAATGACAAGCCACTTCCAATTGGCATCCAACAGAAAGGGGATCTTCAAGAGAAGCCCAAGTACATCAAGTGGGAGAAAGATCGAGTCTTCACTCCTTTAGATCAAACTATGGAAGCAATTCTGGATTACCTATTAAAGCACGGGATGATCAAACTCCCTAAAATAGCGAATCCTCCCGTAATCTTGGGAAAGTTCAAGGACCAATTCTGCAAATACCACAGGGCAACGGGGCATGATACAGAACATTGTTTCGTCCTCAAGCACATGATACAAGACTGCATTGACAGAAGTGAGCTGATAGAGGACGAGGAAGAAAAGCAGCCAGCAGTCTTGACAGAGCCATTTCCAGATCACTCCAAGAATTGAGGATGCCCAAGTTTTTTTTCTGCACTGTCATTTTCCTTTCTGTTAGTCGTCTTGTAGGGGCAAGTCAGCCTAGTCTTTTTTGAATCCTTTCTTTTCGAAGTTCTTGTAAATATTTAGTTTGTTATCGAACTTTTGCTTATTAATGAAATGTCAATTTCCTTTATACCTTTTTGCCATACTGGGGCATTTAAATTCCTGTTCTTTTCAGAATGCGAGACAATCCTAACATCATTCATGAGAGAAATGATATTACCTATGAGGGCTTTTCAAAAATCATGAAATTTTAAAAAGTCTTCATCATGACCAAAGAGTTCAAATATTCTTTGGTCTAACCTTTTTCAAAAATCAACCCTCGTGTTGATCATATTTTTCAAAAAAATAAAGTGTTCGAACCATTGCATTAAAATTTCAAAACTCGTATTGATCCTATCTTACAAAAGATCGGTTTCAAAATGTTATATTCAAAAGATCAACCCTCATGTTGGTCTTATCTTCCGAAACAGATTTTGAAACCTTTATATTCAAAGATCAATCCTTGTGTTGGTCTTATCTTCCAAAACTGATTTCAAATCTTTATATTCAAAGATCAACCCTTGTGTTGGTCTAAATCTTTCAAAATGGGTTTCGAATCATTCAAAAAATCAATCCTTGTATTGATTTTAAATCATTATATTCAAAGATCAACCCCTGTGTTGGTCTTATCTTCCAAGATTGGTTTCTAAAACATTATATTCAAAGATCAACCCTTGTATTGATCTTATTATCAATTTTGAACTGTCATTTTTTGAAATCAGATCCAGTGTTGATCTTCTTCTTCAAAAATAAGTTTTTCAAACCATTGCCTTCAAAATTTAACCCTCATAATGATCTCTCATGTTTGATTTAAAGGATCAGATCTCGCGCTGATTATTCTTCTTGTGGTGGATCTTCTTCCCCCAAAATGATTTCTCATTTATCTTCTAAATAAACATTTTCCTTTCAAAATCCCATATGCAGGCAGTATCAGAAAAACTCCTATTTCTCAAATCTTGTAAATCTTCAGTTAATTTTGATATCTTTATCAGTTTCATTCATTTTATTCATATTTTTAACAAGTTTATATCAATTTTATCAAGTTTTATCAAGTTTATCAATATTTCCTCAATTCTATTAAAAATTTTATCAATTCCTTTACCCTTTCAGGTTAAGGGATAAACCTGATGCCCCTTTCCCATGAGATATTTCCTTTATTCTTATATTCCCGCTCAGGTTAAGGAAAAAACCTGACCCTCGTTGTCCGAGGTGCTCCCATTCAGGATAAGGGAAAATCCTGAGACCGCTTGTAGGAGCAACAACGCTACCTATGAGGATTCTTTTGTAAATACAAGTTTTATTGATCTTTATTGATTTTCTAGATTTATATCAATTGGCCTTCGCTAAATTTTCTTAAATTCTGTTCTTTTCCCAGACAGGATAAGGGATAATCCTGAAACCCCTCGTAGGAGCCACAACGCTACCTAATAGGATTCTTTTGTAAATACAAGTTTTGTTAATCTTTGTTGATTTTCTAGATTTATATCAATTTCCCTTCATTAAATCTCTTTAAATTCTATTCTTTTTCCCATTCAGAATAAGGGAAAATCCTGAAACCCCTCGTAGGAGCAATAATGCTACCTACGAGAATTCTTTTGTAAAAACAAGTTTCGTCAACCTTTATTGATTTCTAAATTTATATCAATTTCTCTTCAAATTCTATTCTTTTTCCCATTCAGGATAAGGGATAATCCTGAGACCTCTCGTAGGGGCAACAATGCTACCTATGAGAATTCTTTTTTTCGCAAACACAAGTTTTATCGATCTTTATTGATTTCTAAATTTATATCAATTTCTCTTCAAATTCTATTCTTTTTCCCAATTCAGGATAAAGGATAATCCTGAGATCACTCATAGGGGCAACCATGCTACCTATGAAAATTCTTTTTTTCAAAAATAAATCAATTTCCTCAAATTCTCAACATTTTTATCAAATTTTTTTATCAAAATTATATATCTTTCTATCTTCTTAAAATTTTATTCTTTCTATTTTCTCCCTTTAGGATAAGGGGTTAAATCCTGAAAATCCGACCACATACCTGGTCTTTCTAAATCATAGATCATAAATTCTAAATCTTGTCATATCCCTTCTAAATTCAAGTTTCAAGTTATCTCATCACAAAAACTTCTATTTCCCCTTCAGGTTATAGGATAAACCTGAATCATTCTTTTCCTAAATTCTCATCAAATATTTCCCCTTCAGGATAAGGGATAATCCTGAAACCCTGGCCATTCCTCTTGCTTCGATCTCTAAATATCTTAAATAGGCCGATCTCCTTCCCGACTCTCAGTTGGAAAACCTAGTGTTCGCATTGGTTATTTTGCTAAGTTTTCAAATCTAAAGATCAAGTTCATCAGTCCTCGTGCTGTTTGTTTCTCAGAAAGTCTCAATCTTAAATCGTCATTAAATGAAATGTCCCAGCTACTTCGCTGGTCGTTAAATGATTAAATGAAATATCCCAGCTACTTCACTGGTCGTTAAATGATTAAATGAAATGTCCTAGCTACTTCGCTGGTCGTTAAATGATTAAATGAAATGTCCCAGCTACTTCGCTGGTCGTTAAATGATTAAATAAAATGTCCCAGCTACTTCGTTGGTCGTTAAATGATTAAATGAAATATCCCAGCTACTTCGTTGGTCGTTAAATGATTAAATGAAATGTCCCAGCTACTTCGCTGGTCGTTAAATGATTAAAGGAAATGTCTCAGCTACTTCGCTGGTCGTTAAATGATTAAATAAAATGACTCAACTACTTCGCTGGTCGTTAAATGATTAAATGAAATGTCCCAGCTACTTCGCTGGTCGTTAAATGATTAAATGAAATGTCCCAGCTACTTCGTTGGTCGCTAAATGAAATGTCCCAGCTACTTCGCTGGTCGTTAAAAGAAAAGTTCCAGCTACTTCGCTGGTCGTTAAATGAAAGGTCCCAGTTTTCACTGGTCATTAAATGAAATGTCCCAGCTACTTCGCTGGTCGCTAAATGAAATGTCTCAGCTACTTCGCTGGTCGCTAAATGAAATGTCCCAGCTACTTCGTTGGTCGTTAAATGAAATGTTCCAACTCCTTCGTTGGTCGTTAAATGAAATGTCCCAGTTTTTACTGGTCATTAAATGAAAGGTTCCAGCTCCTTCGCTGGTCGTTAAATGAAAGATTCCAGTTTCACTGGTCAGAATGTCCAAAATCATAAATTGCAACTAAGGGTCGCATCAAAATCTATATTGAGTAAATATTTCATATAGAAGTCATGAAAACTTTGCCAATTTGCTAAAAATATTTGTTGATTCCAAATAAATCTTACTGCACAAAAGAATTACCTCAGATTACATCTAGTATTTTCTTCATAAAAGGTGAAACTTTTGCGAAAAAGAGGTAAAATTCAAATCTTTTTCCTGTTGATCAACCAAAAGGATGAAAGAAATATCCTTGGTATGATTAGTGAAATAAATATTCAATGATGTTGAAAAGCCAGAAACAAATTGATATTGATCATGGCTATGGCGCATGTTTAAAGATGATTTTCTGGCAATCAGATAGTGGAAATATCCTGAGCTACAAAAAAACCCACTTAATCCATATCTTCTCATTCTAAAGTTGCAATCAAATATCTGCAAAAGGGATCCCTCAATTGTCGTCAAGATGAAGGTGAATTAAGCGAGTAGACCCCCGGGGCCAAAGAAGATTTGGATCATCTACCGAGATGAAGGAGTTTGTGAAGGATCCTTCCAGAGAAAGTTCAGATCACCGTCGAGATGAAGGCGAGTGTGATGGACCTACCGACAAACCCTAAATGATATTTGATTTCTACTATCATCTAAAGACCTTTGAGCCAATACCATCATATATAATCCCTGAGAAAATGAAGGATCGGAACATCTCCAAGATGAAGGAGTTTGTGACGTACCCTTTCCTGAAAAAGAGAGAAAAGTCAGCACATCTCCAAAATGAAGGATGATGTTAAAAGCCCAAAAAAGTTCAATGACTCAAAAAGAGTGCAAAAAGATCATCATGAGAAAACGCTCAGATATCAAACTGCCTAAATTGCCATAAGTCATCTTTTCTTATGCAAAATATCTGTTATCAATATCTTTTCTTTACTTGCTTTTATGAAATTGAGAATATTTCTTCTCTTCTCATATCAAAGAAATGGATAGCTTCCTTGAAGAAAATCATCAGCGCTAAAATTTTGAATTTGACTCTTAGAACTGAGGAGTTAACCTCGCTGGAGGAAATACTCTAGGTAAAAGAGGGAATATCTTTGCACACATGTACACATTTTCAAGCATTGAAGTCAACTATAAATTTATCTTATTGGCAAAATTTTCTAGATATTCTAAGATTGAAAAAAGTAGTCAATATCCATTTTGATGCAACCTAGCATTGTTCATATCTTCCAGAAGAGTTACCCCATTCAGTTGAAGTATCTCTCTTGTCCCATCACGGTTTCAAGAAATCCGTATGGTTGTTCCCACTCAGGTTAAGGGTCAAAACCTGTACTTCCTGCGAGAGGTCATTAAATTCAAAAGTTGGTTTCAGTCTCAGCAATGAGACACCCAAAGTTCATCCCTTTTTCAAGCTTTAGGGAACCCCATTTCCTTCCTCCTTTCGCAAACCCCTTTTGGATTTGTTCGTCCAAACTCCGAAGGTCCCATCATGGTCTCTTCACTCGAGGATTCCATATGGTCGTCCCCTTCACGTTAAGGGTTAAGCCTGAACCTCGTACCTCGAGGTATCTTCCTTTTTCAGGTTTGGGTTAAACTTGAGTCTCGTTTCGATGAGGTTTTTTCCTCCAGTCCCATCATGGTTCTTCCCATTGAGGAATCCGTGCTCTGTACATCCATCCAGGAAAGGACTATGCTTGAAACTTCATCTCGCGAGACATTCTCTCATAAATGTCCCATCAAGGTCCTCGCATATTCCTTTCCCCATCCAGGGTATCTTGATATATCTTCGTCCCATCCAGGTCAAGGGCTAAAACCTGAGCCATTCCACAAGGCTGATCTAATCTCACCCACGAGATTTGATCTAAATTCCCTGTCTTTCATCATTTCGATATCATCACCCAAAGTCCCATCACGATTTCCTCATTGTTTACTCAATCATATCATTTTTCGAGGATTTCGTCTCCCCAAAGGCATCCAAGGATAAAGTTTTAAACCTGAAAAACCATGTCTTTCAAATAAATTCTTCCACACCCAGTTCAGATCTGCTGATTGGGGCATTTTCAAAATTTGGAGTGTTTTCTTTGCCACTAAGCTCGGCTTTCAACCGGCTTAGTAGCAAAGAGGGGCATCTGTGAACACACCAAATTTTCCAAAAGATTTTAAATATTCCTTTCTTACCCCTAAATTCATTTTTGAGCAAATGAGTCATTTTTAAATCTAAATTCCAGTTCATTTCTCAAGTTTACTGAAATTAAATTCATTTTATATATCTGACTTGATTTCGGATCTAGATTCATTGTCAAGATCCAAATTTGAGTCTCGTTGTCCAACTTTTAAATTAAAATTGCAGAAAATACCAAAAATAGTTTTAAATAGCTCGGACAGTCCGTCCGGTATCCGTTTGGATCCATCATGTTAATTTCTCGATTCGAGTGTCAAAACTCGAACATTTCCTCAATACTTGGGTCCAAACCTATTCTTCTGAAGAAATTTTCCCCAACATAACCCTGATTTTTCAGAAAAAACTTTCTTTTATGAATATTTTGAAATTTTGTAAAATTAGTATTAATTTTCTTAGTTTTAGAGTTTTGTTTTTACAAATATACGTTTAAAAAGAAAAGAACAAAAAAATAAGAAAATAAAGGAAAACAATAGAAAAATTCCAAAAATTCAGAAAAATATGCAAATTGAAACCTTTTCTTGAAAACTATTTTTTAAAACCCTCTTTTAAAAACCTCTTTTTTGAAAAACAAAAACCATTTTTTAGGAAATTTCTGAAAAGGAGCCCCCTCTTTGCAAATTGGAGAAAATGGCAACGGCCATCCTCCCGTGCGCCCTCCATCGCCTCCTCTCCCGCTGGATCTCCCTCCATCTCCAACAAATCCTCTCTCTCGAAGGCTCTTCTTCACTCTTAAAAAGAGGATCACGCAGAGGGAGCGAGGATCCGTCTTCACCTCTCCTGGCTCAAGTATCATCCATTCCCCATTTCTTCATTACGCTTCACGCATCGATCGCTTTCTTCTTCTACTTCTTTCTTCTTCCCCTCTCCACTTCTTCTTTAAGAAGGAGCCTTCACCCATGATCGGGGATCCGAGCTGTTTCTGAACATTTCATACAATAGCTCACCTTTAGAAATCGACCAATCTAAAGCATCTAGCAGATCTTCATATTTTTGTTCTGTTGCTTCTGGAGTTTTGTTGATACACCATCACCCGGATGCCCTCCAATCGAGCAAAAGAAGATAAAATCCTCAACAACAGCTACAAGTAAGGACTCACTTCCTTCTTCCTTTGATTCTCTGTTTTACCATATTACTTAATTTTAACAGAGTTCCGTTTCGTTTCTTTTATTCTCTTCTTTTTATCGAAATGCATTAGAGGTAGGGTCGACCTGCATATAGCAGGATCGACCCACCCATTGCAAACATTGATGAAGTAATCCCACTCCTACATTTATTTATTTTTTTCTTTTCTTTGATGTTATTATGTTCTTTACTTTCATTTTTGTTATTTTTGTTCCTCGTTTCCTATTTCTTTCATCATTTTTTTCATTTTCTGTTACTCTTGATGATCGTATCAGACTGTTTGTTCCTTGTCTGATTTCTGATTCTAAAAGGATGCGATCATCCATCTTATTAAAATGAACTTTTCATATCTTATTCATGGGTATTTGATGGTTCAGAGCCCCTCCAATACAACCTCCCAGTATACTTTATTATCTCAGGTTAATTAGAATCTCCACTTTTCTTACTTCACGATCCATTTATCTGCTGCATAACCTATGTCTTTTTGCCATTTTCATTTTGATTTCCATGGTTCATATTCAATTATATGTTACATTTGATTTCCTTGTTTAGGTAACATTTTGTTATTCCACTTCTTTGCTACATTTCTTGTTTGAAGCATCCCCTGTGCGTTTTTTTTTTCTTTTTCTTTTACATTCGTGTATTTTCTTTAATCTTGCTATATCTGGTACATCCCATAAGCATCCTCCGACGGCAATTGAGGCACTCGGTGGAATCATTTGACGTTGGAGGCCACCTGCTGATCATCCGATTGAAGAAATTCCTTCTTTCTCCTGGAATATGGCTTAGCCGTGAAAAGAAAGAGGAGCAATACTTCCAATGGACAGGACGTCACTCCCCAACTATTCAGGTTTTAATGATCCCAAAAGGCATCCGTAGAGCATTTGATCATAGAGACCACCAGCAAATGAATGAACCAGTAAGGCATAATGACGTCTTACACAGCAGTAAGTGGAAAAGAGTAATCTGGCCCTTACCTTGAGATCCAACTACACTAAGGTAATCAACAATTGTGATGGGCAATGTTGATAATCTGTTTGCCAGACTTACAACAAAATTCTTACCACTGGCGTAAATGCAGTTTTTCACACATATCAGATATAGTTCTCTCTCAGTATTGGTATACTTAGATTCCATTCATTTCTATCTCCGCGGCCTCCATTTATTGCTTGTATTTTCTCTCCTTACTTTGTTTAAATTATTACAATGCTTCAACCATGATTCGTCACTTTAGTTATCTCAAAGTCTGTCAAAATCCAGTAATTAACTTGGTTTTTTTTACGTTTATATGATAAGTTCCCCTTGCAGATTGCAGTAGCAGATATTACCAAAGGTAATCTCAACTGAACTCATAGGGTACTTTGCTAAGTAAAACCCTTGGACCCTCCATTTTTATCAGAAGTCTGGGGATGTTTTCTTAGCAATGGTCAAACTGCTCGTATGGATTGTACAGAGGAAATGTTTATGGTGTCTCTCGAAAAACAAGATGGAGAAGCAAAGAAGTATGACAATTCTAGTATACAAGGGTCTGGATTGGACTGTTGACATCACAATCTTGACAAGAGGGCCTCAGACTTTAAAATCATGGACAATTGTTCAAAGGTCCAGCATTAATCCTACTGCTGAGAGAATACCAAAAGCACACATTTTTTTTAACTGAGATTGCATTTCCAATCAATAGTTAGATTAGTTAAAATTATCATGTATATGGCATCTAGAATATCTCACTGTGACCCATCCTCATATCCACCATACCCAGCTACAATTCACTTTCATAATCACCCAACATATGCACATCTGCAAGTGGCACTATTCACTGCCATGGAATTCTATACACCACCTTACACGCCCTTTTTTTTTCTACTTATCATTTCACATTATTTTCCCTGTGTTTATACCAGCAGCATCTACAGTATGACGACATCTTTCAGCCATCAGTTACATATCAAAATTTCTACTAGTCTTTTTCATTATCAGGTACATATACCTATCCATTTTGCTGTCATCCTTCCTTCACAACAACCAACTACCACCTGGATGGCCTGCATTAAAGTTTGAGGATGTCATCTTGAGGTACATCTGCTTTGTGTGGTTTATCTTTTGCAGTTCTACAAGGTAAAAGGGCTGGAATTGTTATTTTCATTAATGAATGTGATATTGCCAAATTTGGTCTGGAAAATTTGAGAAAAGCTCTTGGAGGCATAACCTCAATTGTCTGCGCATCAGCCATCTATTGTGCCTCACAACCCATCCTATACAGTAGAGTACCTTACCCTTTCACCTATATCGATCATCTTCATCATTTCCCAATACACAACCTCACCTGTGTCGTGCTTCCATTTACAACAGCATGCAGCTTCCAATTCTCTGTAATACCCATGCATTGCTATAAAAGTTTTTTTTTTACTCATAGTAGCGTTAAATAATGTTGTAGCTTTCAATATATCCATAACAAGAGTCAAAACACCACTATGGCTCTTCCTTTGGATGTTGACAACAACACCAAAGACATTGTCATACCCCTGTCCCAGCATCATCTAGCTCGCACAGTATCCACCTCCTGCAGCATTGTTATCCAAAATACATCTGCCACTTCCTCGTTAA
The DNA here is from genome assembly GCF_984573655.1 of Nuphar pumila. Classification (NCBI taxonomy): domain Eukaryota; kingdom Viridiplantae; phylum Streptophyta; class Magnoliopsida; order Nymphaeales; family Nymphaeaceae; genus Nuphar; species Nuphar pumila. The sequence continues at coordinate 47,519,792 of NC_143265.1, read as the reverse complement.
ATGCCCCTTTGTACCTTAATTTGTTACTCAGCTACTATTATGGACATCAGTTTGCAGAAAAACTGATCCACCGCCTATGGTCTGTGGGGATTGTTACCTCATCACTGAAATTGATTGGCATCTTGCTGTGATGTTAACAGAGTTTGTTGAAAACTCTGATCCATCGGTTCATAAGTTAGTTTATAGATAGCATAAAACAGTTGACATGTTAAATCCAACAATTAGTATTTGATTTGCTGAAAATATATGTGTCTTGACTTAACATTTGATATATACCATTATATGCACTTCTTCGTATAGGATTTCTATTAGTCTAAATATGCATTTGCCTACTCCAACCAAAGTTTTGCTGCACTAAAGAAGTCACTGTTTGCTCTGACTATTAGTGCTCGCCCAATTTCCTTATAACTTCTGTAGTAGATGGCCTACAGTGTGTGTTTTCCCTGTTGCCCAGCACCTTCAGTTTGCCTCCTGCCATACCATATTCACAGCCATCCTCCAGTCCATTGACGTTTGTTTCAATCCCTCTATTACATCCATCCTATTATATACATTTTTCCTGTACTTTCAGCAGTTCTTCACCCTTTCTGAACCACGGTTTCACTCATGGCAACATTCCCCTTTGCTACAGTCAATTTTGCAGTAACCCTTGCTGCACCACCCTGTCATTCCCTGAAAAACAAGTATGCCATGGCTTCACACCTATTTCCTTTCACTTTCACAACATAGGAATTCTATCTACAGTAGCATGCATCTTATGTTTACCTTATATACCCTGTTTCCTGCAACGTATTCACATCCCCTCTTGCATGTCATACACATATTCTACACCTCCACTTGCATATCTTCATATACATTTTGGGCAAAGCTCATTCTTACCATCCTTAAACCTGCTGCATTTGTATTTATGCATTAGCACTAGAATCTCAATTTGTATATGCCTCCAGTTTAAGTCATGTATAAACATTCCCCTTTATATCCCTCCTAGGCATTGATATATTTTCTGGCATAAACATTCACATTTAGGCATATATATTACTTCACTAGTTATACATATATGGGCTTCTGATGTGACATCTCTCACTATCTTCCTTATTGTATATCCTTGCTTTACTAACCCTCTTCTTGCAGGAAAGATGTAAATTGTCAGAATTCTTTTTCTAGATGAGGATCTTGTGATCTCAAATTCAATTCAAGTTGTAATAGCTAGTATTAATGAAAATATTTACATTACCTGTTTTAGATAGAATGAATGAGCATTGTAAATATCACAACTTACTTATTTTGATGCATCTTTTGTTTTTATTTCCAAAAATCTCACATTGGTGAAACACGAATGGCACGTGCACCATTTTGTAAAAGGTAAATTAATCCTAAGTTGATGATCCACATCAATGGCCATAGTCAGGGTGTGGACAAAACTTAGTATTTTAATCTTTTACAAAATAACACTGGATCCACACTGGATCCGTTTTCAAAATTCATCATATTTTCCCCAAAATATTTTCTTCTTTTATCAGAATTTAACTTAAAATTAACTCAAAATATATACCAATGGCCATAGTCAGGGTATATTGAGAGTTCATTTCATTTTAAATTCTATGAAAGCACCAAATGTATTTCATTCTTTACTTGAATCTAAATATAGATTGTTATATAATACATTCGATGACCATAGTTAAGGGTGTATTATATCTTCAATTTTATTTTAATTCATCCAAAGAATGGGATAGCTTTTCAAATCCAATTTCAAAATTCTTTAAATTCATTCATCATTTAGGATAGAAATGCATCATGTTTTTCAAAAATTCCTTTTTCAAAACTCCAAGTGATGTAAATATCTTCCTCAATCTATCTTCAATTCTTATAAAATCCAATTCATCCTTTCATTTTCAAAATTCAATTTCATTTTCAAATTCAAAGTCCAATTTAAACTTTGAGATTTCAAAGTCATTTTGTATATTCAAATTCAAATCAGATTTCAAAGTTCAATTTGACTTTGAAGTTCCAAATTCATTTTATATTCAAAAACCCTAATCAAACTCAAAGTTCAATTTTAAACTTTGAGACTATTGATTCATCTTCTAAATTCCAAACTACTTCAAAAATCCAAGGACTAATTTGACTTTGAAATTCGTTTGTATATTCAAAATTCTAAATTTCATTTTTCAAGTTCTATTTAAACTTGGAAGTTCTTGATTCATCTTCTGAACTTAACTCTAGATCCATTTTAGGATCCAGAATCCAACACTCATATTGGATCTCAGACTTCAGATCCAATTCCTCTTTAGGATCCAAACTCCAATTCCACTTTTGGATCTCAGACTTCAGATCCAATTTCCTTATAGGATCTAGAACCAATTTCACTTTGGATCTTAGACTTCAGATCCAATTTTCCATTTCAGGATCCAGAATCCAATGCCACTTTGGATCTCAGATTCTAGATCCAAAATCTTTTTAGGATCCAGAACCCAATTCTACTTTGGATCTCAGACCTCAGATCCAAATTCCCTTTAGGACCCATAATTCAATTTCATCCTGGGTCTCAAATTTTACATCCAAATTCTATTTTCAAAACCCAGATCCAGTTCCATCTCAGATATCAAATCAAGATTCCATTTCAAATCTAAATTCATCTTCTATTTTCAAAAGCCAATATTATTTCTCAAGTCTAAATTCAAAATTCAAATTCCTACATTGAATTCAAAATCGACCCTTGAAAATCGATTCTAAATTCAAAAGGTCCATTATGACTTTGAAAGTCTCAATTCTAAATTCCTCTTTCCACAGATTTATCCCTCCTAAATCCAAGTCTAAAATTCAAAGCCCATTTTTAGACTTTAAGATCTCCTTTCTTTTTCCTTTTATCTCACCTTCAAATCATTCTTTTCCAAAAATCAAAGATTTATTTTCCCAACTCCGATTTACTTCAAAGACTTAGAACTTCTCTGATCTATCTCAAGTTCTAAGTTAGATTCAATCATTTTTTCACTCCTTTACCAAATTCATCTCAGAATACTTGGAAATTTTCAAAACATCTTTCAAAAGGAGCATACATTTTTGCATTGCACAAGCATGATTCTTTGTGCATTTAGAGTTAGAATAAATTCTTAGATTATATTTAGGCAAAGCAAAAGGCATAGATTCAATCCTTGGTTCGATTACCCCTGGTAAAGGCGCTAGGAACGGTCGAACCTCGTACCGACGAGCGAATCCCGTCTCTCTATTTTCTCGCAACATTTTCAAAACGGAGGCGAGTTAAATTTCTAAATATTTTTCAAATCAAGGTCAAGTGAGACCATGCAAAATAGTTCCTCTTCTCTCTTTCTTTCTTTCTTTTCTCTTCTCTCTTTCTTTTCTTTCTTTTATTTTACTCCTTTCAAAAAGGAGGAAAATAGATGTTAGAAAAGGAAAAGAGAAGGAAGAGAGAGAAACCAACAAGAGAGTGAGAGGAAAAATTTTGCGATGATCACAGGGGGTCCCTAAGCTTGAAAAGGGGTTGATAAGGGGGCGCCTCATTGTTGAGACTAAAATAGCTTTTGATAATAACAGTCCTTTTGCAGAAAGTTTAGGTTTAACCCTTATTCTGAGCGGAAACTGTCTACAGTGGGACAGTGGGGAACACAGGGAAGTGTGCGAATCTGAGAGCGCTTAGATCAGACAGAAGGATAGGACTTTTCAGTCCCAAGGAGGGATGACGTCAGGAGACGTCAAAACAAATGTCAAGTTCTTACTTCATGTTGGGATAACTAGAAAACATTGCCAATAAGATGCCCAAAATTGTAGTTGATTCAGAATGATTGAATTTGTGCTTATGTGTGTAAATATCACCTTTTTCTACCTAGAGTATTAATTCCAATTGGGCTAACTCTGTAGAATCAAGAATCAAATTCAAATTTGTTGATGTTGAGTTTCTTCAAGGAAGATATCAATTTCTTTGATATGAAAAGAGAGGAAATATTCTTATCTTCATAAAAGCAATTGAGTGAAAAGATATTGATAAAAGAATTTCACATAGATAAAGATGATTCCTGACAATTTTTGGCAGTTTGATATCTTGGGGTTTTTTTCATGATGATCTTTTTGCACTCTTTTGAGTCATGGAGCTTTCTTGGGTTTTTGGGAGAAGCTTATTACATCATCCTTCATTTTGGAGATGTCTTGACTTTTCTCTCTTTTCGGGGAAGGGTACGTCACAAACTCCTTCATCTTGGAGATGCTTCGATCCTTCTTTTTCTCAGAAATTATAACGATGGCATTGGTTCATTGGTCAAAATCTCTGGATGATAGCAGAAATCAAATATCTTTTAGGGTTTATCGGGAAGTTCGTTGCAGTCGCCTTCAGCTTGACGGTGATCTGAATGTTCCCTGGAAGGATCCATCACAAACTCTTTCATCTTAGAGATGATCCAAATCTTCTTTGGCCCCGAAGGTCTAGCTCGCATATTCGTCTTCATCTTGACGACAATTGAGAGATCCCTTTTGCAGATATTTGATTACAACTTAAATGACTGAGGAGATATGGATTGGGTATGTTCTTTTACTACCCATGATATTTCCACTATCTTACTGCCAAAAAAATGATCTTAAAAAATGTGCCACAACTATGATCAATAGTGATTCATTTTTGGCTTTTCAACATCATTGAATTTTCCTTTGTCGATCATATCGAAGATTTTTCTTTATCCTCTTGGTTGACCAACAGAAAAAGCTTGAATTTAGTTCTTATTTCGCAAAAGTCTTGCTCTTTTTGAAATAATGCTAAAGGTAGTTTGAGGAAATTCTTTATTATGATGAAAGCTTTGAGATCAATAATGACTTTTGATAGCAAATTGGCAAAATATTCTTGAAATCCTTGATGAATGCAATTGCTTGACGGCCGATCAACACGTCTGTGACAAAATTCTCCTCACTTTTTCCCCAAAAAGAGACACTCAGGCTTAGCCCTTACCTGAATGGGAAGCTAGAAATACTCCTTTCTTCTCCAAAGAGGAGGTGTTTGCAAAACGAAACTTTCGAAGAGAAATTAAGTTTTCGTCAAAACTCCTTATCCATAGGTTTCTCTTATGGAAAGGCGACCGATAATAAAGTTGAAAAAGTATCACAGAGGAACAAGTCCATCACACTCTCCCTAGAAGAGGGTCCTCTGTGAAGGGGTTGGGCCAAAGATGAGAAAAACGGGGAGCCACAAAAAGAAACGAGCTTTCGTCGAAGCTCTCCCTAGAAAAAAGGTTCTTTTGTGTAAAGTTGGTTGTTGTTTTGCAAACTGTTCGCGAAGAAAATGAGTCCCTTCAAACTCTCTCTGGAAGAGGGTTCTTGCGAACTGTGATCATCGCAAAATTTTTCCTCTCGTGGTTTCTCTCTCTTCCTTCTCTTTTTCCTTTCCAGCCTCTAGTTCCTTCTTTTTGAAGGGAGAAAATAAAAGACAGAAAAGAAGAGAGAAGAGAAAAGAAAAGAAAAGAAGAGAAGAGGAACCCTTTTGCGAAGGTCTCACTTGACCTTAATTTTGAAAATATTTAGAAAATTACTCGCCTCCGTTTTGAAAATATTGCGGGAAAATTGAGAGACGGGATTCGCTCATAGGTACAAGGTTCGACCGTTCCTGACGCCTTTACCAGGGGGTAATCGAACCAAGGATCGAATTTATGCCTTTTTGCTTTGCTTAAATATTATCTAAGAATTTATCTAAATGCACGAAGAATCATGCTTGTGCAATGCAAGGATGTATGCTCCTTTGAAAGATGTTTTGAAAATTTCTAAGTGTTTTGAGATGAACTTGATAATGGAGTGAAGAAACATGGTTTCTAACTTAGAATTTGAGAGAGATCTTTGATAGATATTTGAAGTTCTAAGTTTTTGGAATAATCAGAGTTTTGGGAGATAGATCTGGACTTTTGAGAAAGAATGTTTGAGAAGAAAGGAATTTTCAAAGTCATAAATGGATTTTGAATTTTTTTGAATTTTGAATCTGGATGAATGTTTGAACTGGAATTGAATTCTAGCTTTGAAGTTTGAAATCAGAAGGAGTTCTGAGAGATCCAAATAAAATTGAGAAATGGAATTGGTTTTTGGAATTTTTGGGAATCAAGATAAACTTGGATTTTGAAATCTGAATGAAATGGAGTTGGATTTGAAAAATTGGAATTGGGAATAGAAGTTGATTTGAAATCTGGAATTCAAGATGAAATTTGAATCCAAAGTCTGAATCCTAAATAGAATTGAAATCCAAGGTGAAATTGAATTTTGGATTTAGAATCCTAAATGGGAATTGGATCTGAAATTTGAGATCCAATTATGAAGTTGAATTCTGGATTTTAAATGGAATTGGATCCAAGATCTAGAATCCAAGATGGAATTTGGATTCTGGATCCTAAAATGGACTTTGGATTTGAAGTCTGAGATCCAAAATGGAGTTGGATTCTGGATCCTAAAATGGATTTTGGATCTGAAGTCTAAGATCCGAGGTGAAGTTGGATTCTGGATCCTAAAATGGATTTTGGATCTGAAGTCTGAGATCCAATATGAAGTTGAATTCTGGATCTAGAATCCTATATGGGAATTGGATCTGAAGTCTGATATCCAAAATTGGAGTTTACACTTGGAAATCTGGATCCAAGTGGGGATTAGGATCTAATTTTGGATTTTGAAAGTCCAAATGGGACTTTTGAATATGGATCTGGGTTTTGAAAACCCAGATTGAATTTAAAATTTAGGAAGGGTCAAGCTTTGAGATTCAGAATTAATCTCAAATTTTGATTTTGAAGATAAGAAGATAAACTTGGTTTTGAATCAGAAGATGAATCAGAAACTTCAAAGTTAAATTGGACTTTGAATTTGAATTTTGAATTGAATTGGAAATTTTGAAATTTGAATATAAAATGATTTTGAAATTTCAAAGTCAAATTGGACTTTGAAATTGAATTTTTGAATCTTAAAATGAGATAGAATTAAATTTGAATCTATAAATAAGATTTGATCTGAGAAATAAAGAAAAATGATCACTTGGAATTTTGAAAAAAAAGGGATTTTGAAAATCTGATGCAATTCTATCCTAAATGATGAATGAATTTAAAGGATTTAAAATTGGATTTTGAAAATCATATTTCATTCTTTAAATGAATGTAGATAAGACTAATGATATAATACACTCCTGACTATGGTCATTGAATGTATTATATAATAATCGCCTTTAAATTCAGGTGACGAATCAAATATATTTTGGTGTTTTTATAGAGTTTAGAATGAAATTAACTCTCAATATATCCTGACTATGGCCATTAATATATATATTGAATTAATTTTAAGCTAAGCTCTGATAAAAGAGGAAAATATTTAGGAAAATATGAGGATTTTTTAGAAAGGATCCAGTGCGGATCCAATGTTATTTTATAAAAGATAAAAATCCTAAGTTTTGTTTACATACTGACTATGTCCATTGATGTAAATCATCAACTTAGGATTAATTACCTCTTACGAAATGGTGCACGTGCCATTCATGTTTCCATTTGTAAGATTTTGGGAAATAAAGGTAAAAGGCATGAAAATAAGCAATTTATGATATTTACAATGCTCATTCATTCTATCTAAAATAGGAAATGTAAATTCTCATTAAGATCTAACTATTACAATACATGAAATTGAGTTTACAACTCCAAGTAATGACCTTTTCCACATATTCCCCTGCAAAATACTTGGTTAGTATGAAAAATGGAAGAGAATTACACACATCACATGGATTTCAAAGATGTCAATGATAAAAATGCTCATATGCCAAGATATTTAAAATCTAAAAGTATGGAAAGATGAAAATAATATATATCCATGCGCATATATACATGTATATATATATATATATATATATGTATATCTATATACGTATATGTATATATATATATATGAATATATATATATATAGGTATATAGGTGGGATAGTGAACGTGAAGGATTGACATAGTGGATGATATGGGAGTGTTGAACTATATATACAACAAAGGTTTGGAGGATATACAGGGGTAGCAGGAGCTATGATAGGTATATGCGTGAATTGCAAGCATGCAGAAAATAAAATGTTGTGTGGATGTACCATGGTAGGGAAGGAAGAGGCAACCGGTGATATACAGTGATATCTTCCACTGTAAAGGTGATGCCGCAGGGACATATACTAATGGTGGTATGGGGATAATAAGGTGTTGAGGGTGATGACATGCTTGTCATGGTGATTGGAGTTGGAGTTTGGTTGTGGTAGTGGTGGCAACCAAGTTTTAACTTGCTGCAGGGCAATGCTATGGAGTAATGCGACATGCAGGGAATTCTGGTATTGAGGGACAGTGGGTAGTAATGCATGTTTAAAAGATGATGCACATGTGCTGTGCAAGTGCAAGTGCAGGGGTGCATGAGAGGGAAGTGAGGATGTGGAGTATTTTGGTGGAAAGGGCAACCAAGTGAGATTTAATATATGTATCTTGCAAATGTAAAAGAAAGCATCCTTAAGATGCGCCCATCTGTCATCACCAGCTATTGGACTACCGGATGTTGCACCTTGACAGCGACAACCCCAAAGTTTATACCTGTACAACAGAACCAACAGGACTCTTAATGAATTCATAAGGCACAAGACTAAGAATAACTTTTTCTAGAGTGATTTTAGGCAAACGATTTCTTGAGGAATCGGAAAATTGCATCAAAGATTTCACTCCAAGGGGGAAGCTTTTACATCAAACTCTGTTTTAGCCTATATCAATATCCTTGGATCTATTAGCACGCCGACTGGTGGACATATCAAACTTCCTGAAAATCTGTGATGTCTGTCATCAATGATTGAGAGCACAAGGTTGGCAGGTATCAACTTTAGGCTATCTGAGATATACACTTACCTGCCCATCATCAAACAGAACAACCTCTGGATCTTTGTAAAAAAAAAAAAACTCCAGGGTGCGGATGACGTGAAGCATATTATAATAACAGTTAAACTTATGTTGTAATGGAACTACCCAACTAACATAATAGGAAATGTGCTCAGGCAGTTGTTAACCAATGCCATGACATGAGTTAAGTAAATACTTAATCAGATTTTGCGAACACGGGTAGAGAGCATCAACGTGATGAAGATGCAACTGGGGATTTAGGTTCTAGTTTATTGCTTCTACGAGCTATGTTGAAATAGTTACAGTTGCCCTTCTCAGCGGCAAGATTCTGAAAGCTGGAATCATCTGAGCCAGTTTGCATTGGTGCTCAACTACTCCAAGTTTTTGGCATAAGATACTCCCCTGTGGATTGACAACGCTGGAACTGCTGGAATCTCAATATGTGAATGTGGAGGAGACACAAGACAACTATTGATGGAGGAGTGAATGAAACGAGGTGCTGTTTTTGAAGACGAACATGCAGAAATTACGGTGGATGTAAATGCTACACTACAACAGATGTTATGGTGGTTATGAAAGAATGTTACATACATGCAAATAGAGTAAGCAACTATAGATAAGTGAGTCAGAATGAATTAAATATTGGATTGAAAATATACAAAACCTATCAAAATGGAGGAGAGATCCAGACCATCTGGAGTATGTACCCTATAGGGACCATTTCAGACAGTACTTGATCCTTCATTTGACTTGGCCCACCGAGAGAAAAAAAAAGAACTGCATCACCTTCTCTGCAAACTTAGAACAGGTCAAATCAAACTGATGCAGGGTTTCTAAATAATATTTCTTTCCAGAACTGTCTTTAATTGAGATAGAATCAGTTCCCAAAAGACCTCCATCTTGAGTATTCTTGGGCTGGAGCCTTCAATATAAAAGTTGACCCTTACCTGCATCTCTGATATGTTCATCAAGATGATGATATATCGCAAAATATATCAACTAAAGGATCATAAGCATACCAGAGGATATATTATACCATGATGTGAATATATCGACTGCTATACTGCAAATATATTAGCCGATATGATGTGAAGATTAACAAGGTGTACAATGAACATATCGAGTGATAGGATGATTACAGGGAACAGACATAATATATGGTATGATAGAAAACAGGAAAGAAATACAACAATTATGCAAATGATACTACTAATATGCTACTAGAAAATACAAAGATGTATTATGAAAACGTAAATAAATCGTGGATACATGAATACATAGCAAACTGAGGATTGAAGCGAGTTGAGGATAGATGGGGCAACCAGAGATCAAAATCTCCAATGAGCAATAGTTTGATCAAATTTAAGGTATACTGATTGTAATATGCTAACAAGATTTCCTTCAGATTGGTCAACACAAATGAATTTGATGACAAATTGAAAAAAATTTAGTGAATGAAGGAAAACTGGAAACCGTGGATGCAAATGGTATTCAATTCCTATAACGATTAAGCAAATTCTACAATGAAGGAAAAAAAAAAAAGAAACATATATAATCATTATATTGAACTGAAATACCGATCGTAAATTGCTAAGGGCCTGACAGCTTATTCTATTACGTTGAATGAAGGAATGTATATCAGCACAGTGACTAAATACAGACCGGAATACAGAAAAAGTAAAAAAAAAGGAAGAGCAGGGGAAACATATTGGAATAGAACCGTTCCATTTATTATAGCATTAGGTGGGTCGACACTGCTATGTGAGGTCAATCCCACCAGGGATGCCCTAAAAAATAAAAAAATAAAAAGAAAGGGGAGAAGAAACGAAAGACAATAACTGAAACAGAACAATGTAGTAAAAAAAATGAAAACACTCGTTTACACTATAACAGAGTGTAAACACGAGTTATGATGAGATCCAAAGGCTATAAGCTCGTGTTTATGCCATGGCAAGGCATAAACGCATGCTTACAACGAAACTTAAGGCAAAGATGTTTATGCTACATCCGAATGTAGACTTCTGCTAGAAACATTGCTAAAGGGGAAGGGAAAGTAAATCAAACGCAAATCAGAGAAAAAAGAATACAGAAAGTAGCAGAGATATGATGAGACACAATAGAATTGGTGATAAATCACAAGGGATTCACAGAAATTCAGGAATCGTGCAATGAAATAGGGATGAAGGATAAGATAGGTACACAAACCAAAGAAGAAATCTTACCTGAACCGAATCACCTTGAGGGAGATCTCTTTCTTGCACTTCCTTATTCGATGGATTGTTTTTCTGCAACTTGTTTGTCGTTCTAGATCTTCAAAGCTGGAAGAAAAGAGGACCCATGGGGATCAGATTATGTCTTCCTTGCTAAGTTTCAACTTAGGAGGGTTGGAATCGGTTTGAGCTCCCTCAGTTGAGGTAGACGAGCACCAGAAAAAGAGGGAAGGAGAATTGTTGCGTGAAGGTTGATGAAAAATGGATGATCGTAATGAAGAAGGGGAATGGATGCTTTGAGAGTTACTCAGACCATTGAAAATGGTCGGTCGATCTCCATCAGCCAATGCAAATGAGAACCAGAGAGAGGGGAGATTGAGATGAAAAAGGAGGCAGGAAGGAAAATTCGAGGAGAAGAAGCTGTGGGGATGATCGATGGTGAGGGAGGTTTGGGCTTGGCAAATGATGGATACCCCTCAACGAGACCCCTGTGCTCCTTTTTATAAGAAGAGGAAGAGGGATCGAGAAGGGAGATCAGTTGAAGATGGAAGGTCAAAAAAAGAGAAAGTTGTTTGAGATCAACAATGGTGGGGAAAGAGGGGAGGTGCGGGAACGAGCCGTTGTAAATTTTTGCCTTTTTCCAAAAAGAGGGTTCCTTTTAAGAAACTTTCTGTAAAATGGTTTAAAATGAGGTTTTTGGCAAAATTAACTTCGAAAAGCTTAAAATCATTTGTTTTTCTCGTAGTTTTTCCAATTTTTTTCTGGTTTTTTGTGTTGTTTTTCCATTTTTTGTATTTTTGGAATAAAATTCTAAAATTTTACGAGAAAACAAAGATTAAAAACTATTTTTTTGTATTTTTGCAAAATATTTATAAAGAGAGTTTTTCTGAGAACTCAAGGCGGTTTTGGGAAAATTTCTTCAGAAAATGGGTTTACATCTGGATTTTTAGGAAATATTCGAGGTTTACAACCTCGAATTGAGAAATACAGAGTTGTGGATCCAACAGGATGTCGGATGAACTACCCGAGCCATTCAAAACCATTTTTTGGTATTTTTGTAATTTTAATTTGGAAATCGGAAAATGAGGCTCAGATTTGGATTTAAAACACTGGGTTTGGATCTGGAATTGAATTTGAATATATCAATATGGAATTCAATCCAGAAAATCTGAAGAATGACTGAAATTTAGCTTTGGTTTTCTCAGAAGATGGAGTTAGGGGCAAAAAGGTCATTTTACAAACCTTTGAAAAATTTGGGGTGTTCACAAATGCCCCTCTTTGCTACTAAGTCGGTTGAAAGTCGAGCTTAGTGGCAAAGATAACACTCCAAATTTTGAAAATGCCACAGTCAGCAGATCTGAACTGGGTGTGGCAGAATTATTTTGAAAAATATGGCTCTTCAGACTTAAAACCTTATCCTGAATGGTTTTTGGGGAGACGAAATCCTCGAAAATGACATGACTAAATAATAGAGGATGAGGAAATCGTGATGGAACTTTGGGTGAACATCCTGAAATGGTGGAATAAGAATTTTGATCAAGTCTCATGGGTGAGACGAGATACGCTTTTTTTGAATGATTCAGGTTTAGCCCTTAACCTAGATGGGAGGAAGATATATCAAAATGAATGGAATGAGGGAAGGAATACATGAGAACCTTGATGGGAAATTTTTGGAAAAATGCCTCGTGAGGTGAAGCTCTAGTATGATCCTTTCTTTTATGGATATATGAAGCATGGGTTCCTTGATGGGAAGAGCCATGATGGGACTGGAAGAACATATCTTGTAAAAAATGAGGAATTTTTGTAGGAACAAGACTCAGGTTTAACCCAAACCTAAAAAAGGAAAATACCTCGTGGCACGAGGTTTAGGCTTAACCCTTAACCTGAAAGGGGACGACCAAATGGAATCCTCAAATGGAGAAACCACGATGGGACCTTCGGAGTTTGGACAAACAAATTCGAAAGGGGTTTGCGAAAGGAGGAAAATGGGGTTCCCTAAAGCTTTTGAAAATGGGACGAAATGGGGTGTCTCATTGCTGAGACTGAAATAGCTTTTGAAATCAATGACCTGACCCTTAACCTGAGTGGGTACGACCATACGGAATTCTTAAATGGAAAAAGCGTGATGGCACAGGAAGAGATACCTCTCCTGAATGAGGTAACTCTTCTGAAAGATATAAACAACGCTAGGTTGCATAAAAAATGGATATTGAATATTTATTTCATTTTTGGAATAGCTAGAAAATTTTGCCAATAAGATAAAATTATAGTTGACTCAAACACTTGAAAATATGCGTGTATGTGCAAAGATATTCCCTCTTTTACCTAGAGGATTTCCTCCAATGGGGTTAGCTCCTTGGTCTTAAGAGTCAAATTCAAAATTTTAGCACTGATGATTTTCTTCAAGGAATCTATCCATTTCCCTGATATGAGAAGAGAAGAAACATTCTTAATTTCATAAAAGCAAGTAATGAAAAAATATTGATAAAAGAATTTCGTATAAGAAAAGATGACTTCTGGCAATTTTGGCAGTTTGATATCTAGATGTTTTTCCCACGATGATCTTTTTGCACTCCTTTTTGAGTCATTCAACTTTCTCGGGTTTTTTACATCATCCTTCATTTGGATGTTCCTGACTTTTCTCTATTTTTTTCGGGGAAGGGTACGTCACAAACTCCTTCATCTTGGAGATGTTCCGATCCCTTTTTTTATCTCAGGGATTCTATTGATGATATTGGCTCAAAAGGTTTTTAAGTGATAGCAAAAATCAAATATCCTTTAGGGTTTGTCGATAGGTTCATCACACTCGCCTTCATCTCAATAGTGATCTGAACTTTCCCTGGAAGGATCCTTCACAAACTCCTTCATCTCGGAGATGATCCAAATCTTCTTTGGCCCTGGGGGTCTAGCTCGCATATTCGTATTCATCTTGACGACAGTTGAGAGATCCCTTTTGCAGATATTTGATTGCTACTTAAATGGTTGAGAAGACAGGGATTGAGTGGATTCTTTTATGGCTCAAGATATTTCCACTGCCTGATTGCCCGATAGCCGTCTCTAACATGCGCCATAGCTATGATCAATATCCATTCGCTTCTGGCTTTTTAATCTCTATGAATATTTATTTCACTAATCATATCGAGGATATTTCTTTCATCTTTTTGGTTCATCAACAGGAAAAAGATTTGAATTTTATCCCTTTTTCGCCAAAAGTTTCACCTTTTTGGAAAGAATACTAGAAGCAACCTGAGGTAATTCTTTTGTATAGTCAGATTTTTTAGAATCAACAAATGCTTTCAGCAAATTGGCATAATGTTCCAAGATTCTTTTGTGAAATAATCATTCGATATAGATTTAGATAAAACCTTGAGTTGAATTTTTGATTTTTGAAAATACATGACCAGCAAAAGCTGGATCCTTTGAAATACATGACTAGCAGAAGTTGGAACCTTTTGAAATACTTGACCAGCATAAGCTGAAACCTTTTGAAATACATGACCAACAAAAGCTAGAACCTTTGAAATACATGATCAGCAAAAACTGGAACATTTGGAATACATGACCAATGAAAGCTGGAACCTTTGAAATACGTGACCAGCAAAAGCTGGAACGTTTGAAATACAGGACCAGCGAAAGCTGGAACCTTTGAAATACACGACCAGCAAAAGCTGGAACGTTTGAAATACCTGACCAGCGAAAGCTGGAACCTTTGAAATACATGACCAACGAAAGCTGGAACCTTTGAAATACATGACCAGCAAAAGCTGAAACCTTTTGAAATACTTGACCACCATAAGCTGAAACCTTTGAAATACATGACCAGCAAAAGCTGAAATGTCTGAAATACATGACCAGCAAAAGCTGGAACCTTTTGAAATACTTGACCAACGAAAGCTGGAAGGTTTAAAATATATGACCAGCATAAGCTGGAACCTTTTGAAATACTTGACCAGTATAAGTTGGAACCTTTGAAATACATGACCAGCGAAAGCTGGAATGTCTGAAATACATGACCAGCAAAAGCTGAAACCTTTTGAAATACTTGACCAACGAAAGCTAGAACGTTTGAAATATATGGCCAGCAAAAGCTGGATCTTTTGGAAATACATGACCAACGGGTGTTGGATCTTTTGGAAATACATGACCAACGGGTGTTGAAACTTTTTGAAATACATGACCAACGAGTGTTGGAACCTTTTAAAATACATGACCAATGAGTGTTGGAACCTTTTTGAAATACTTGACCTACGAAAAAGCTGGAACCTTTGAAATACATGAAATTTTGGAAGTTCAAGTCAGAATCTGAATTTTTAGAAGAAAAACATTGATCAGACGGTTGAATTTAGGAAGTTATTGGGTGCGAGGATCGGATTTTGAAAATGAGCTCCATATATGATTGAAGAGTTTGAGAAATAACCTAGTGCGAGGACTGGGTTGTGAAGATGAGCTTATAAAAATGAGTTTTAGAAAGAAAATATTCTTTGGTGAAAATTATGAATTCAATGGACCATCACATTTTAATTGTATATGGTCTGCTTTCAGGATTTATCCCCTTATCCTGGATGGGGAAGAAAAGGAAAAAAATACCTCGTCAGCAAGAGGCGTCAGGTTTATCCCTTAACCTGAAGGGGAGCAAATAAAAGTTGAAGAATGAAAGAAGTCGATGAAAGATTGATAGAAATTGACAAAATTGAAAGTTCTAAATTTTGATAGGCCATCATAGTTAACCGTATGTGGTCTGGTCTTTCGGGATTAAACCCTTTATCCTGAATGGGGAAAATAGTAAAAGAGTACCTCATTGAAAGGAGGCATCAGGTTTATCCCTTAACCTGAAAGGGTAATTTTTAAAGATAAAGGTGGATAAAAGATAAGATTGATGAAAATTGTTTAAAACTTGACAAAAATTGACAGTAATTTGATGAAAATTTGATTAAATTGAGAAAATAAACCAAATGAAATGAAATAAAGATCAATTAAGAATTAATAAAATTTGAGGAAAAGAGCTTTTGTCTAATCCTGCCTGCATATGATGAAGGAAGATGATTATAGATCACAAATAAAAATGCCCCAGTATCATGGAGAAGAATGTAAGAATCGATAAAAGATCATTATTTTATTGAAATGGCTCTTTGAATAGTACAAAAAAGGCTTTAGAATGAAAATTCTAAGTATAAAATTTCTTCAGATGCAGAGCGTTGACAGGATCTGGCATTTTCACCCCATCTGTGTTGATTAGACGATACGAGTTGCGAGGCAATGCTTCCTTAACCATATAAGGGCCTTCCCAATTGGGTGACCACTTGCCCCGTGGTCGATGCTTGAGATAAGCTGTCGATCTGAGCACCAAATCGTTGACCCGAAATTTTATCTTAATAACGGACTTGGCATAGTGTCGAGCTATCCTTTGTCGATAAGCTTGAGCATGCTCTGCTGCCTTGAGCCTTTTTTCATCTAGTAGATTCAGTTGCACCAATCTCTGCTGCTGATACTGATCCAGTGGCAATTCTACAAGGGAAACAAATTTGAGGGCGGACTTCTGGACGTGGAGAGGTAACACCACTTCAGTTCCAGAAACATGTTCTGAAGGAGTGGCATTGGTTGGAGTCCGAATAGTGGTTCGGTACGCCGAAAGTGCATCATGAATTTTCTCATGCCAATCTCGACTTGTCCTCACAGTCCTTTCCAAAATGCGGATCAGAATCTTATTGGTAGCCTCTGCTTGGCCATTCCCTTGAGGATAGTAAGGGGCTGAGAAATGATGGCAAATTTTGAATTTAGAATAGAAGGTTTTTATCTTCTTATTCTTGAAATGGCTCCCATTGTCTGAAACAATATCATGTGGTATGCCAAAGCGGCAAAGAATGTTCTTGTGAATGAAAGAAACCACATGTTAGCCTTCTACTGTGCATAGATGATATCTTCTTTTAAATCGTTGTAATTTTGAAAATATTTTTATATGTAAAACATGTGAAAACCAGACATCAAATAATAAAAATCGGTTCTCACTAGTGGATGAGACCGACTCGAACTCAGGGAACGGGAATATTTCGTATTCAAGAACACAAATCTAAACTATTCTTTATTGTCGAATTATTAAATGTAAAATGTTCAAGGAAAGTAAAAACAACTAACTATTACAACAAATGAATACCCTTCGCAGAGGGCGTAAAAAGCGATATTTACAAACCCAGAATTAAATTCCTAATTCTAAAAATAAAGCAAAAATCTTTTATTCTTGCACTTCTGTGTCACGTATGCACTTTAGCTCCACTCCTGTGCTATCCTGCACAAATCAAAAGAACACGAGCAGTACATGAGATAGAAGTAAAACTATTTTGAACTAACTAAATGCTAAAAATATGAAATCATGAAAGAAATCTAATAACACGTTTAGATGCAAAATGATTTCTACATAGATCTAACTAATTAACTACAATTTAGGTAACTAACCAACTAAGCTAACAATTACAAGATGAAACAAACAAGAAAACACAGGAAATCGAACATGATGAACATAAAACAACAAGAGATGCACAATAACAAAAAAAACAAAAATTGAAGTGATAACAGAAAATCAAGGATTGATAAAAAAATAGGAAATGAATGTTTTAAAACAGGCAAATGAAATAAAAAAAATCTAGAATTGAAATGATGAAAACAGGAATTGAGTTGTACACAGGAAATAAAATGTAAAAAAAAAATAGAAAATCAGAATGTAAGAAAACTAGAAATTGAATATGACAACTAAGCTGGATGAATGTATTGAAAAACAAGAAATAAAAAAAAAACAGGAAAACTGAAAAATGAATGTATACAAAACAGAAATTGCCATGAAGGATTATACCGGAAATCAACAACTAAAAAAAAATATATACGAATGAACAAATAGGAAATCGAGAAATTCACATAATGAGGCAGCAGACATTTAAAAAACAAGAAAGCCACTAAAATAACCGGAAATTGATTTCAAAAACTAGAAAAATGAAGTAATAGAAAAACAGGAAGATGACAGAATTGAAAAATAGGAGAAAAACAGAAAAACAGGAAAATCAGAATGTAAAGAAAAAAATAGGAATTGAATCATTTAAAAACAGGAAATGAAAAACATGAAATGAATGTTAAAAACAGGAAAATTAAGATCAACAAACAGGCAATTAAAAATAATATGGAATTAAGCAAAACATAAAAGAAATAAACAGGAATGTTAAAGAAATTGAAACGAAACAGTAATTTAGGAATTCATGCTTGAAATGAAAGCAAACAAACTATTACTAAAATCAAAACAGGAAAACTAAAAAAACAGGAAATCAACTGATCAAATGTATAAGCATAAACAGGAAAATGAAAGAACAAAACAGTAATAAAAAAAACAAAATAGGAATTGACAAACTCAAAACAAAGTTGCAGGAAAAAAAATGAAAAACAGGAAACCGAAAATGCAGAAAATCGGAAATGATGAAATGAAATCAGAACCTAATGCAAACAGTTTTTCGTTTTTTTCTTTTCAGAATCACTAATCTAAACTACGTACAAAGATTAGAAGAGAAAGAAGAAGATGATGAAGGTGAGAAATTTCAGAACCTACCGTAACCAGAGGAAGGATTAGAATAGAAGAGGTGGCCTCCACCATCACGCCGCTGCCGGACTGAAGCACCTCCACCGGATTGAAAAAAGAGAATAGGGAGAAGGGGAAGAAGGAGGAAAGAAGAGATGGAAAAGGGGAATTCAGCGATGGAAAACGGAGAAAAGAGAGAAACCAGAGGGGGAAAGGGGAGAAGTTCAGGCAAGAATGGGGGAGACGGATGAAAAAATTACATTCGTGGTTTTTAAAAAGAAAGCAAACCGGTTCACCGGTTTGTTTTCAGTTTTTTTATTAGTTTTAAAAAGCCCAAACCGGCTTGAACCGGTTTGTAACAATTTTTTCAGTTTTTTTTTCAAAAGACTCAAACCGTGTAAACCGGTTTGTTTTATTTTTTTCAAAAATTTAAAAAAACTATTTAAAGAAAGTCTATTTGCTAAAAACCTCAAAACTACTCTAATCTAAAGACTACTTAAAAATATTTACAGTAAACCTCATTTCAACTTTTTTTTTTTAAACTAACTATATTATCAACTCTAATTTTTATTTTATTTTTAGGAATTCACAATGACAAACATTAAAATATTCATTAAATTGCAAAATAACACTAATTTTCAAGCATTTTCTATTTTTAATTCATTTTAGCTCATTCACTCAAAACCAGCATCAAATTGGGTTTTAAATCATTTTTTATGAAATCATGCATATTTTTTATATGAAATAACCCTAAAATATATGCATGATCAAATACCCCCATGCTTATGTTTTGCTAGTCCTCGAGCAAACTAGAAAAATGCAAGAAATCAAACTATCACCTAACTCACTTTCGTAGGAATCACAGTTGCATTTAGCTCATGCAACTAGCCCTTTCAACCCTTGGGTTACCCCAGTGGACGAGTAAGGTCTCGTGAGGGTTTGCAGTGATGCTACCCACAAACATCTCTGTCATGTATGGAAAATATTACACATCCTCATAAGTAGTAGGTAATTAAAGACTTTGTTTTCACCAATATTTCCTGTTATTTCAAAATCAAGACATAATTAGAGTCTTTTATATATCACCACAGAAAAAGAATTTCTTTCACTTTTTTAAATATCACAATTATTTATGTTTTATTCTTAGAAAAATCCAATAAAAACAAGTTATTATTTACTTATCCTCACTCCTATGTTTTCTACACAGGTTTTCTCAATCACACTTCTAAGCACTGAACTTTTCTTTCTTTTTAAGCTCTTTTCTCTCTTTTTCTTTTCACGCTTTTTCTTTTTGCGTATTCATTCTTCTCTTATAGCTTGCGTGTGGTCTACTTTTATGCCTTGTGCAATGTCAATATCTTCTATACTTTTTCAATGCATACCAAAAGATATCAACTAGGACATAAAAGTGACTTCCTTCATTCACCTTTATAACGTGAGAGTCAAACATTTCAACTTGTATCTGTTCTCAGCTACTTAGGATCACGAAGTTTTCCACTCTTCTTTTCGAAATGGAATTCAAAAGTTTCAATTTGCATCTAAGTCCCATCTACTAATGATTGTGGAATTATCCAAACAACCTAACGCATGCTTCTTTTTTCTCTTTTGAGCTCTTTTTTACGCTTTTGTTCATTTGCTTAGTTTTTCAAAAATAGAACTGTGCATATTCATATTTGCGATTCAAAATAAATTCTAACATGTATCTATCATCATTTCTTCGAAATCCGCATAAACAACTATAATTTTGAGATCTATGTCAGAAAAAAAAAATTGGGGTTTAAAAATCCTCTAAAAACATCATATTTGAAATAACATTCATATAAGTTCAAACTCTTTCTTTAAAAACCTACTTTTCATGAGATATGTGTAAACATATGCAATAACGTAGACAAAAATATTTTGGTGAGCTACTACACCCTCCCCCATGCTTATATGACACTGCTCCAGTGGCACTCCCCCATGCTTATATGAAACTAAGTGAATGCACATGAGACAAAATCAATGAGGGAAAGAAAGTAAACTCAATGAAATCTAAAATGTGAAAGTATGGCTATGCTGAACATGATCTTTGCATTATGCACATGAACTATATGAAAGTAAACTAAAAAAAATGCTTTTCTATGAATATTTACAAAATCTTAAAATATATACAAACATGTGTGAGCCCTAAACTTCTAAAAGATCAACATCCTCAATGTCTTGTCCTATCACAGTATCTGAGATATAAGGCTTCAGTCGTTGCCCATTTACTTTAAAAATGACACCTGTGTGAGGGTCAAAAAGATTTATCGCTCCATATGGAAACACCCTATGCACAACACATGGACCATTCCATCTTGACTTCAACTTTCCTGGAAAAAGATGAAGACGCGAATGATAAAGCCATACCTTTTGCTCAGGCTCGAACTGTTTCCTAACAATATATCGATCATGAAAATGCTTAGTTCGAGCCTTGTAAATTTTTGCACTCTCATAGGCCTCATTACGCAATTCCTTTAACTCACTCAACTGTAATTTTATCTCTGCTCCAGCTTGGGTCATATTGAAATTGAATTTTTTAATAGCCCAATATGCTCTATGCTCTAACTCAACAGGAAGATGGCAAGGTTTCCCGAAAACTAATCGAAATGGTGACATACCAATCGGGGTCTTGAAAGCAGTCTTATAAGCCCACAGGGCATCATCAAGGCGCTGAGACCAATCCTTGCGGTCTGGTCTGACTGTCTTTTCAAGAATCCTCTTGATCTCCCTATTAGAGACCTCAACTTGGCCACTGGTCTGCGGGTGGTAAGGTGTAGCAATCCGATGATGCACAAAATATTTCCTAAGGAAGCTACTTGCACATTACGAAAGTGTGTACCACCATCACTGATGATCGCTCTAGGAACTCCGAACCGACTAAAAATGTTGTGCTTGATAAATCGAAGCACCTCTTTATGATCATTGGTCCGGGTGGCCACGGCCTAGACCCATTTTGAAACATAATCGACCGCCACTAAAATATATGTAAATCCAAACGACGGCGCAAAAGGACCCATGAAATTAATGCCCCAAACATCAAAAATCTCCATAATTAGAATAGGTAAAAGAGGCATCATGTCGCGCTTGGTAATGCGACCTGTTTGCTGACATCGCAAACACTTCCTACAGAATTCATGAACATCTCTATGAAGTGTGGGCCACCGAAATCCAGACTGAAGGACCTTTGTGGCGGTCTTCCGACTAGAAAAATGACCTCCACAAGCTAAAGAATGACAAAAAGATAAAATGGAATGATACTCTTCTTCGAGCACACATCTCTGAATCATCTGATCCGGGCATGATCTAAACAATTTTGGTTCCTCCCAAAAATAATGCTTCACTTGCGCAAAAAATCTATCTCTCTCATTTCGGTTCCAATGCGCAGGATACTCTCTAGTAACTAGGATGTTTATGATATTCGCGAACCAGGGTAGACGCTTGACATGAAATAACTGCTCATCTGGAAAAGAATCAACAATTTGTCCTTGATCAATAGATGAATCCATAGTTAGTCTGGACAGATGATCTGCTACAAGGTTCTCACATCCTCTCTTATCTCGAATCTCGAGATCAAATTCTTGTAACAGAAGAATCCAATGAATGAGACGCGGTTTTGCATCCTTTTTACTCATCAAATATCTCAATGCAGCATGATCTGAGTAAATGATAACTTTGGAGCCTAACAAATATGATCGAAAATTCTCAAGCGCAAACACAACGGCTAGCAACTCCTTCTCAGTAGTAGTATAATGCATTTGTGTGTCAGAAAGGGTCCTACTAGCATAATGAATAACATGAGATTGTTTCTCAATCTTCTAACCTAAAATTGCTCCAACCGCGTAATCTGAAGCGTCACACATAATCTCAAACGGCAGTGACCACTCAGGAGATCCAAGAATAAGAGCACTGGTTAGAGCTTCCTTTAGGGCTAAGAATGCCTTCAGACAGACATCATCAAACACAAACGACTGGTCTTTCGACAACAGGTTACACAACGGTCTAGAAATCTGACTAAAATCCTTAATGAATCGGCTATAGAAACCTGCATGCCATAAAAATGAACGCACTTGCCTCACAGAGGTCGGTGGAGCTAATCTGGCAATGGTCTCCACTTTGGCCTTATCGACCTCAATACCTTTCTCGGACATAATATGTCCAAGAACAATCCCTTGTTGTACCATGAAATGACTCTTTTCCCAACTAAGCACTAGATTTGTCTCCCTACAACGCTGAAGTATACGAGATAACTTTTGAAGACAATCGTCAAATGAAGAGCCATAAACCAAGAAATCGTCCATGAAAATCTCAAGGACGTCATCCATCATGTCGGAGAAAATCGCCATCATACATCTCTGAAATGTAGCCGGGGCATTACAAAGCCCAAACAACATCCTCTTATATGAAAATGTACCATAAGGACAGGTAAATGTCGTCTTTTCCTGATCCTTGGGATGAACGACCACCTGGTTATATCCTGAATATCCATCTAAAAAGCAATAATACTGCTGACCTGCGAGTCTTTCTAAAATCTGGTCGATGAACGGTAACGGGAAATGATCCTTCCTAGTTGCGTTGTTCAACTTCCTATTGTCAATACATACTCGTCATCCCATAGTAGTCTTCATGGGAACACTCTCTCCTTTCTCATTCTTCTCCACAGTGAGCCCAGACTTTTTAGGAACAACCTGGGTAGGACTCACCCACTGACTGTCTGAGATGGGATAAATGATCTCAGCATCTAACCACTTAACTACTTCCTTCTTCACCACTTCTTTTATGTGGGGATTTAATCTCCTTTGCGCTTCTCTTGAGGGTTTAGCTCCCTCATCCATAATGATCCGATGCATACAAAAGGAGGGGTCAATCCCCTTCAAATCCGCAACAGACCATCCAATAGCCTCCTTGTGCTCATGCAAGACCTGTAACAACTGATGCTCCTGTGAATCTGTCAAGTCTGTAGAAATGATGACTGGGAGAGTCTGCTCTTTTCTTAGAAAAGCATACTTGAGTGAAGCTGGTAAAGACTTCAACTCCAACTCTGGGGGGCTCTCTATCGATGGTTTTGCGGGCTTCTCAGCTAACTCTGGAAGTGGTTCGAAATGCCAAGTCCAACTCACATTACCTGCCTCACTATCTATCATATCAAGGCAATCCTCTTTGAGTGATTCATCATTCTCCTCTTGAGGTAGATCACTTAACAACCAAGCATGCTCAGCTTCTATAAGATCCTGAATGATATCAACCTCGAAAGAAGCCTCTTCAGTGTCAGACCCCATCGCTGCACAAAAAATGTTCAGCCTCATTTTCCTATTTTCGAATGAAACATCCATCTCACCAGTGCGGTAATTAATGCACGCATTGGCAGTAGCTAGGAAAGGGCGACCAAGAATAATGGGGGTCTGCCTGATACTATCAACTCCCTCCATATCTAATATCACGAAGTCGACAGGGAAATAACAATCCTCCACCTTGACTAAAACATCTTCAAGTATCCCTCTCGGGACCTTAATCGATCTATCTGCAAGCTGAAGAGTCATAGGTGTAGGTTTCATCTCTCTCAATCCAAATTTTTCAAAGAAGAAACCCGGCAAAATATTAACACTTGCCTCCAAGGTCGAGCAAAGCACACTCAAGAGTGATGTTTTCTATGACACATGAGATGATAGGGGTCCCTGGGTCCTTGAGCTTAGGTGGGGTTTGGTGTTGCAATACTGCACTCACCTGCTCAGTCAAATATATCTTCTTCTGCGCATGGGACCTCAACTTCCTTTTCTGCGTACAAAGCTCTTTGAGGAACTTTGCATATGCAGGGATCTGCTAGATGGCATCTAGTAAGGGGAGGTTTATCTGAACGTGCTTGAATATCTCAAGCATCTCTTGCATGTTCACTCCGGACTTACTTAGTGCTCTCGATCTCTCTAATGCCTCAGGAAAGGGGCTTTGGGAATATGGAACATGGAAGGCTCAAATGGAAGAACCCTCTCGCTTTCCTGAGGTAAAACATTAGGGACAGGCTGCTTCTCATTTATCTTCTCTCTTTCTTCTGCAGCCTCCCTCGAATGGTACTGCTTCCCACTTCTAAGGGTCACTACTGCTTGAGCCTGCTCTTGATGTGTATTTGTCATATGCAAACTTTGTAGAGGTTCTTTACCCCTAGGGTTGACTATAGGCTGGCTAGGCAATGTCCCCTCACTTCTCCTGCTAAGTGCCTTGGCGAGTTGCCCCATTTGAGTTTCTAATTTTGCAATAGACTGATTATGTGAGCTCAAAGCTTGCAAAATCTTATCATCAAAGGACTGACTAGGTGAAGGCTCCTGAAAATGGGGTTGAGTATAAGCAGGTTGGGCTAGAGGATAACTGGATCTCTAAAATCCAGGTGTATAACCGCCTTGCCTGGGTTGACTCTGGGAAGGGTTAGGGGGTTGGGTCTGTGGGTTACGCCATGAGAAATTGGGATGGTTTCGCCAACCCGGGTTATAAGTGTTGGCAAATGGATTGGGTGCAGACCTAGCAAAGTTTTGAGCCATCTGAGCTTGCTCTTGGACAAACTCAGGGTACTGTGGCACAACTGGACACTGGAGTACATGATGTGCAGGACTCGCACACAATGCGCACACATGCACGGCAGGAGAGGGACCCAACAAAAACTGATCTAATTTCTGAGACAGTTGGTCTACTTTGTTGCTCAACTCAAGGTTCATCCCTATCTCGAAAATACCAGCCTTCTTAGTGCTATCTTGTGCAGGTGCAGCTCTATCAAACCGTGAAGCTGTCGCATGATGCATTGAATTCTCGCTCAATGTCTCAAAGAGCAACCACACTTTATCCTCACTTTTGAGAATGAAAGTGCCCCCACACGCGGCATCAACCATTTGACGATTCTTCTCAGTAAGACTGTCATAGAAATATTGCACCAGTTGCCAGCGAGGCACCTAGTGCTGGGGACACTTGCGGAGAAGATCCTTCATCCTCTCCCAAGTCTCGTGGAACATTTCCCCCTCTATTTGCGAAAAGCTGGTGATGGCCTTTCGATACTGGTTCGTCTTACCGATTCAGAAATATTTTTTTTAAAATTCTCTTTGCATATGTTCCCATGTGGTAATTCGAACTGTATCTAACGCCTTTAGCCAGTGTTTGGCTTTATCCTTCAGAGAGAAGGGAAATAGGGTCAACATCATAGCATCGTCTCCAAAGTTGTTGATTCACACTGTCGAGCAAATCTCTAAGAATTCGTCGAGATGACGATATGAGTCTTCATTGCTAAGGCCATAAAATGAGGGTAGCATTTGAATTACACTGGCCTTAATCTCAAAGTGATTCGCTCCTACATCAGGTCTTGTGATGCAGGAGGCGGGAGTATAGGTATTAGGCATGAAGTACTCCCTAAGAGGGCGAGTAATCTGCTGATTCTCAGCCATGGTTGCAGCTCTATGGGCTCTCCTAATGATGGACTCAGGGTCCTCAACTGGTTCTACAAGATCAGGGTCAAGTGAGTGTCGCCCCTGTATACACCTCGAAGTAGACCGGTGTAGCACACGTCCTAATTTTGGGTTTTCTACCTAACTAACGCACTAAGCGGCCAAACCACGCAAACCACAAAGCGAGTAGACTAAAAACAACAAAAACTAAACAATCACCATGTAGTTGCACATAACAGAGATTATGCAAAAGAAATATGAAATCTATGTGTACGTTATCAATCGTACACAGTCACCTCTAAGGGGATCCTAGTAGGTGGGTTGTGCAGAAAAGTAAGCTTGTCTCTACGATATGCACATACATGGTTCTAAACCTAAATGCAGACAAACACTAGGCAATAAAGTGAATACTAGTATTACGCCGTTCCCCGGCAACAACACCAAAAATTTGATGTCTTCTTTTAAATCGTTGTAATTTTGAAAATATTTTTATATGTAAAACATGTGAAAACCAGACATCAAATAATAAAAACCGGTTCTCACTAGTGGATAAGACCGAGTCAAACTCAGAGAACGAGAATATTTTGTATTCAAGCACACAAATCTAAACTATTCTTTATTGTCGAATTATTAAATGTAAAATGTTCAAGCAAAGTAAAAACAACTAACTATTACAACAAATGAATACCCTTCACAGAGGGCGTAAAAAGCGATATTTACAAACCCAGAATGAAATTCCTAATTCTAAAAATAAAGCAAAAATCTTTTATTCTTGCACTTCCGTGTCACGTATGCACTTCAGCTCCACTCCTATGCTATCCCGCACAAATCAAAAGAACACGAGCAGTACACGAGATAGAAGTAAAACTATTTTGAACTAACTAAATGTTAAAAATATGAAATCATGAAAGAAATCTAATAACACGTTTAGATGCAAAATGATTTCTACTTAGATCTAACTAATTAACTACGGTTTAGGTAACTAACCAACTAAGCTAACAATTACAAGATGAAACAAACAAGAAAACACAGGAAATCAAACATGATGAACAGAAAACAACAAGAGATGCACAATAACAAAAAAAACAAGAATTAAAGTGATAACAGAAAATCAAGGATTGATAAAAAAATAGGAAATGAATGTTTTAAAACAGGCAAATGAAATAAAAATAATCTAGAGTTGAAATGATGAAAACAGAAATTGAGTTGTACACAAGAAATAAAATGTAAAAAAAAAACTGAAATGTAAAAAAAATAGAAAATCAGAATGTAAGAAAACAAGAAATTGAATATGACAACTAAGCTAGATGAATGTATTTAAAAACAAGAAATGAAAAAAAACAGGAAAACTAAAAAATGAATGTATACAAAACAAGAATTGCCATGAAGGATTATGTCGGAAATCAACAACTAAAAAAAAAATATAAGAATGAACAAATAGGAAATCGAGAAATTCACATAATAAGGCAGTAGACATTTAAAAAACAAGAAAGCCACTAAAATAACCGAAAATTGATTTCAAAAACCAGAAAAATGAAGTAATAGAAAAACAGGAAGATGAAAAAATTGAAAAACAGGAGAAAAACAGGAAAATCAGAATGTAAAGAAAAAAACAGGAATTGAATCGTTTAAAAACATGAAATGAAAAACATGAAATGAATATTAAAAACAGGAAAATTAAGATCAACAAACAGGCAATTAAAAATAATATGGAATTAAGCAAAACATAAAAGAAATGAATAGGAAAGTAAAAGTAATTGAAACGCAACAGTAATTTAGGAATTCATGCTTGAAATAAAAGCAAACAAACTATTACTAAAATCAAAACAGGAAAACTAAAAAAACAGGAAATCAACCGATCAAATGTATAAGCATAAACAGGAAAATGAAAGAACAAAACAGTAATAAAACAAAACAAGACAGGAATTGACAAACTCAAAACAAAGTTGCAAGAAAAAAAACGAAAAACAGGAAACCGAAAATGCAGAAAATCGGAAATGATGAAATGAAATCAGAACCTAATGCAAACATTTTTTTGTTTTTTTCTTTTCAGAATCACTAATCTAAACTACGTACAGAGATTAGAAGAGCAAGAAGAAGATGATGAAGGTGAGAAATTTCAGAACCTACCGTAACCAAAGGAAGGATTAGAATAGAAGAGGTGGCCTCCACCATCACGTCACCGTCGGACTGAAGCACCTCCACCGGATTGAAAAAAGAGAATAGGGAGAAGGGGAAGAAGGAGGAAAGAAGAGAGGGAAAAGATGGGAAAGGGGAATCCGACGATGGAAAAGGGGGAAAAGAGAGAAACCAGAGGGGGAAAGGGAAGAAGTTCAGGCGAGAATGGGGGAGACGAATGAAAATTTTTCATTCGTGGTTTTTTAAAAGAAAGCAAACCGGTTCACCGGTTTGTTTTCAGTTTTTTTCTTGGTTTTAAAAAGCCCAAACCGAATTGAACCGATTTGTAACAATTTTTTCAGTTTTTTTTTTCAAAAGACTCAAACCGTGTAAACCGATTTGTTTTATTTTTTTCAAAAATTTAAAAAAACTATTTAAAGAAAGTCTATTTGCTAAAAACCTCAAAACTACTACTTAAAAATATTTACACTAAACCTCATTTCAACTTTTTTTTTTTAAAACTAACTATATTCTCAGCTCTAATTTTTTTTTATTTTTAGGAATTCACAATGACAAACATTAAAATATTCATTAAATTACAAAATAACACTAATTTTCAAGCATTTTCTATTTTTAATTCATTTTAGTTCATTCACTTAAAACCAGCATAAACTTGGGTTTAAAATCATTTTTTTATGAAATCATGCATATTTTTTATATGAAATAACCCTAAAATATATGCATGATCAGTAGAGTAACAATTTCAACCCATTTTGTGAAATACTCTGTCGCAGCCAGGAAGTACTTGTGGCCGTTGGAAGCAGAAGGAGTAATTAGGCCAACAACGTCGAAATCCCACAAAGAAAATGGCCAGGGAGAAACAACTGATTGTAGATAAGTGGTCGGTGCATGAATGGAAGGTGTGTGCATTTGGCACTTGACGCACTTCTTCACAAATTGATGGCGGTCCTGCTGCATGGTATTCAAATAGTACCCTGCTCGAACGATCTGCTTGACGAGAGTTTGATAACCGACATGGCGACCACAAATCCCTTCATGTGCCTCTTGGATAATTTCCATAGCTTCTTCTTTGTCTAAGCATCTTGCATACTCGGAACTGAACTCACAGCGGTAGAGGACATTGGCAAGAATGAAATAATGGGTAGACATATGCTGAATTACACGTTGCTCCCTTTTTTGGCATTTCTGGTGGAAATCCACCAATCTCAATGAAAATTTTGATATTTTGGTACCAAGGCTTCTCCTTTTGATTGACCTGGTTTACTTGCATAGTTGAAGCAAAAGCAGGTTGCTCAAGTCTGCCAACTTCAAAAGAACGACATGATTCACTGCCTTTGAATGATAAAATGGAGCCCAGGCTGGCTAAACCATCGGCTATCTGATTGTGCTCTCTTCTGATGTGGCTGAGCTGAAATTCTTCGAAGTTGTCTACAAGAGCTAGGATGATCTTCTGATACAGAATCAATTTGAAATCTTTCACTTGCCATTCAGTGTTAACTTGACTCACAACAAGTAATGGATCGCTAAAGACATGCACTCTCTTGACATTGAAACTTTGCAGAATTTTGAGGCCTTGTATTAGAGCTTCATACTCGGCCATATTATGAGTGCATTGGAAACCAAACTTGAGAGAATAAGCGATCATTTATTTTTCTAGAGTGATTAACAAAACTCCAATCCTTATGCCAGCCATGTTTTTAGAGCCATCGAATAACAAGTTCCAAACTGGAGGCTGTTGGACATTGCAGATGTGCTCATCAGGAAAATCATCCTCTGCTTTAATTTCTTCTGTCAAGGAGAAATCTCCCAACTGATCTGGGATCGCTTGGACTTTAATTGACTTTTGAGAAACATACTCTAAGTCATATTGCATTAGAAGGACCTGCCATTTTGCAATCCGTCCAGTGAGAAATGGTTGTTCAAGAATGTATCTGAGAGGATTAAGCTTTGATAGGAATTTGATTTCAGAAGCCAACAAGTAATGTCTCAATTTCTGGCACATCCAAACCAGAGCTAGACAAGTTTTCTCCATCTGAGAATACTTCTTTTTATAATCAATGAAGGTTTTGCTGACATAGTAGATGGTGTGCTCTATCAGGCTGCCTTCTTCATACTGTGCGAGGAATCCACCACAGGCATTCTGATTGACGGAAATATATAATAGGAGAGGCTTCCCGAATTTTGGCAGCTTCAAAACTGGTGGATTAAGGAGATACTGCTTGATGCGCTCAAATGAGAGTTGGCATTCCGATCCCCATTCAAATTTAACTCCTTTTCTTAGCAAATGATTGAAAGGTTCTCATCTCATAGCCAAATTGGAAATGAATCTGCGAATAGACTGAATACACCCTTGAAGGCTTCGCAGTTCCCTGAGATTAGTTGGAGGTGGCATGCCAATAATTGCTTTTGCTTTAGCTGGATCCACCTCAATTCCTTTCTTGCTGATAATGAAGTCGAGCAATTTGCCGGACTCCACTTCAAAAACACATTTCTGAGGATTAAGTCTCAACTTATAGAGAATAAGTCTTTCAAAAACTTGACTAAGAGCATCGACGTGATCCTCTTCTTCTTTAGACTTAGCCAGAATATCGTCCACATATGCATCCATATTTTTGTGCATCTGGTCATGGAAAATAACGGCCATTGCCCTCTAATAAGTCGCCCCGACATTTTTGAGTCTGAACGGCATGACTGTATAGCAGAAGGTTCCCCATGGTCCATGGTGTAGTAAATGAAGTCTTTGACTGATCACGAACGACCAACTTGATTTGATTATAGCCTGAATATTCATCCATGAAAGAAAACATGGCATGACTTGTTGTGCTATCGATCAATAGGTCAATGTTGGGAAGTGGATAATCATCTTTTGGAGTAGCCTTATTGAGATCCCTGAAATCAATGCAGATTCGAACTTTTCCATTCTTTTTAGAAACTGCCACGATATTTGCCAACCAATCTGGGTAATCTATGGCTCGGATGAAGCCTGCTTTAAACAAATCTTCAAGTCCTTCCTTGACTTGCTACTCAACTCGAGGGTCCAATTTCCTCAGTTTCTGCTTGATTGGTCTGGAATCTGGTTTCAACTTGAGTCGATGCTCAACCAGCTTGGGGTCTAATCCTGGCATATCTTCATAAGTCCAGGCAAACACTTCTTGATGTTGCTTAAGGAATTGAATGAGTCTTGCTTTTTCAACTTCACTTAGGCCCGAACCAATTTTGAGAATCTTCAGATAATTTTCCAAACCAATGTTAATATCCTCAGTTGGATCTTGAACCAAAGATGAGGGTTCATCCTGCCTCTGAATGTGAGCAAATTCTGGCAATTCTTGGATAGTCGAATCAAATTTCGCTAGCTCTTTGGCCTGCTTTGCTGCCTGGCTGACCTCTGCTCTGTCTTTTATCTTAGGAATCCTTGCCAATTTTAAATATTTGGGATTGATAATGAATTTCTTCATCGATTCATGAGTTATGATCCTGAAAACGTCAAGAAAGTTTTTTAAGAGAAAGTACGAGCCAAACAAGTTTTTATACAAAGTAAAGAACAATGGCACAGACAAAATATAAGAAAGAATGATAGATGCCCAAATATGAAGAGAAGATCAAGCTTTTCATTAATTGAAAATAAAATATTTACAAGATTGACAGAAAGATGGGACTGTGTCTTCCCTACAAGATTAACAGAAAACAAGGACAGAAAGCATGAAAACTAAGGCATCATCTTCTCATTTGCTTCTTTTGACAAAAATTGTTTTCTTGCTAAAAGTCTGGCCGGCGAATCCCAACCCTAAACTGTCTGCATGTTGAATGGGAACGATGGGCTCCACTATGCCGTTCTCATTTTTCTCTATGCCTCGAAATGGCTGATATCCATGTTTTATCAACAAATCAAATCCTTTTATGGCTTTGGAAAACTGAGGAAATAAAGGATGATCTCTGAAGGAGGTGTAGTTGATACGTCCTCCTAATTTGAAGAAACAAGGTTCCTGCCATTGGACCGTGGCTGCAACATTTTCTTTATCCATGTCATCTTTCAGCTTCAGCATCTCTAGGCTCTCACTGAGATTAATTTCATCGGCTTCTCGGATGCTTGGAATATCCGCTGTAAATGTTGGGTGGGGAATCATAGGCTGTGACAGCCTATCTTCAGGATCTTTGCCCAGGATAGTGGTAATCATTCCTCCCTTGGACCATTTTATGCACTGGTGGAGGGTTGATAAAACGACATTGGCATTGTGGATCCATGTTTGTCCCAACAGAAGATTGTAAATCGGTGACACATTGACCACATGAAATAAGACTGTGTGCACTGAATAGTTAATGAAGATTTCTAGAAAGATCTTGCTCTTGGCAGTCTGCCAATGATTGTCGAAGCCATAGATGGTAATGGGATCAGGCACATATTCTTCATCTTTTAATCCCAAGGCCTTCGCTGTCATTTCTGGGCAAATGTTGAGGTTGCTGCCTTCATCGACAAGTACATGCGGAACAGTCATGCCCCTAGTCCTCACTACGATGTACAGTGCATTATTATGGAAAGAATGAGGTTTTGGCAAGTCCTCATCGGAAAAGGTGATAGGCGCATTAGTCATTGCCTGATTTATAATCTATGCCATATCTTCTGGCGTAGTGCCAGACTTCACCTTAATCTTTCTTAATAAATCATCTAGCTTCTCTCGATGCTTGGGAGAATCATGAGTTAATTCAAAGATGGAAATGTTGGAGAGTGCTGTAATCGGCTTATGGAAATTATTGGCCCGCTCTTCTGCTGCCTCGGAGGTTTCTGCTTCCTCTGCACAGACTTCCTTCTTAAGGAATCTTTTCGGAAAAACCTGAGTTTTTCCGCTCTCAATCGATGCATTCATTTGGTTAAGAAGCGAGAAGATATCCATCTTCTGAGATGCAGGTTGATCCTGATGTAGAACCATTACCTGATGCTGGAGACTTAGCTCTTCAGTGGAGCATGGATGTATATGGCTTTGCGGAAGGAATGCATGTTCTGAAATGGTTGATGCTGAATGTTTTGGGAATGGGGCGGACAGGATTTCTATTTTGCCTTCCTCTTCATCTTCTACGAGGATGCTTTTGTCAATACAGTCCTGGATTAAGTGCTTCAAGACGAAGCAATGCTCTATGTCATGCCCCATCGCCCTATGGAATTTACAGAACTGCTCTTTGAACTTTCCCATGATCATTGGTGGATCTGCAACTTTGGGAAGTTTCACCATTCCGTGGGACAATAGATATTCCAAGACCTTTTCTAGAGGCTGGTCCAAAGGAGTGAATTTCCGATCCTTGCTCCAATTGATGTGTTTGGGCTTTTCTTGCAGATCCCCCTTTTATTGAGGACCGCTTGAGAGGGGCTTATCATCGTTCTCAAAGAACTTTCCCTTTCTCCCTCTGTTCTGATCAGGCTTTGTGCCACTACCGCTGCCATTCTTGCTGCTACTGCCCTGATTGTCACCTGGAGCATCGGTTGAGTAGGTAAAATGGGTTTTCTTCTTTGGATCCTGGATATTCTTGGCCAAAGTGACACCTTCATACATTCCATTTTCTACTCCCATTTCGAGTCATTATGCTCGTTCTGTCAGTTCGATAAATGACTTGGATGGGTATGGAAAAATGAGGCTTTTCAGGGGCTGAGAGAAATTGTTGAGGATAATTTGGAGGGCGTGCTCCTCAGAAATGGGATTTCACATCTTATTACAAATACTCCTCCACTTATGGATGAAATCCCTGGCTTTTTCATTGGGTTCCTGCTTGAGGTTGCATAGATGATTGAGCGTAGGCAAAGCTTCTATATTGAGCAGAAAGCGCTCGACAAACATGTTGACAACTTTGTCAAAATCTCTCAATTCAATGGGATTGACATGCTCGGCATACCATTTAGCAGCTATCCCCTCTAAACTGCGAGGGAAACAGAGAAAAAGGGCACGGTTATCCTCGCCGAACCTGGCACATTCAGCGAAGAACATGGCAAGGTGGGCTTTAAGATCTCCAGATCCATCAAACTTAATGAATTTTCGGGGGAGGTTCTCCAGATTGCTATCCCCTTCTAAGCCAAGATAGAAATCTTGCCTGGTGTATGACCTTTTCCCTTTGTCTCGGATTTGCAGATCCTTGACTATCTTTGTCAATGCCTGAATGGGATCTTATGCGGGGGGCCCATATTTTGGTTTGCTTTTTGGCACAGACTCTTCAATTGTCTTCTTGGACTCCCGCAGATGTTTGAGAATGTAAACCAGTTGCTCTTCTTCTTCAGAGTTCTCTTTTGTGGATTCTGAATCTTTCGAGGTGCTGTCACGTTGTACTTTTTGTTTACTTATTTTGACAGGCTTTTTCATGGGCTTCTTCTTAATCTTGCCTTTAGCAGCTGCTTTCTTCGGACCAGCCTTAGTCTGCTCAGCCATCATCTTTGACATCATCTTTTGGAAAACCTTATAAATGGCCGGATCAACATCGCTCTCATCCCCTGAGTCGTGTTTCTTGGATAATCTGGGAGAGTTCATCTCTTCTAGCTCGCTGTCACTGTGCTGCTGAACAGTCTGCTTACCAGCTCTTGTCTGAACCATCTTGGGATGCCAAAGTTTTCCCGCAGAATATGAGAATGGTTAGAGTATGGAGAAGCTTTTGAAAACCACAATTCTTTGAGAAAAGCAAGAATGAAGGGCTTTGGTAGACAATTTCAAGAGATTATCCTATTACCCGGGATTGGGTCATCACAAGATTTGTGATAATTGTGTTACCATTTTTATGATAACGGAGAAATGTGCCTTGTTACCTAGGCGAGGTCATCAACCATGATAAAAGATATTGAAGAGAAGTAGGAGGAATGTCCCTTTTACCAGGGATGAGGTCGTCACCAAAATTATGACCATTTGTGCTATAAAACAAAATACAAGAAATAAAATTTGGCCCAAAAGTAAATTTTTTTATTGATAGTTAATATTCAAAGACAAAGAGAGGGTGGGCAGACAGTTTGCCACCACTCTTGATATTCAGAAGATACATTTGATCTAGGAAATAAAGACAGAAATGAAGGAATCCCAAGTATATTTGGTGACATGGTATGCCCCAGACCACTGATCCGACTGCAGATTGAACCCTGGCATGTTGCCCGTCGGGAAGCGGATGTTGGCACGGACCTGCCGCTGCGAAAACTGTCTGAGACATCTTTCTAGCTGATAATCAACATAGAAGAAGGGACCAAGCAATCTATAGCGATTGCTGCGAGCATAGGTGTAACGAGGAACTGATTCTTTTCTGTCAAAGAAGTCCCAAACAATCTTCTCCTGATGCAGTTTCTCGATCAAGGCTCGATACTGAATGGCCGACTTTGGCTGCTTATTGCTGAATCTAAAGGAACTGGCCTTCGATGAAATATGTTGCAGGAACCATGACTGCAGGGCGTAAGTGCATCATTCCACCAGAATAGTCTCTCCAAAGAGCAAAACAGGCCAAGCCTCTGTAAAGAAAAGCCAAGGCTGTCATAGAAACTGATAGCTGACGGGTCTGCTTGCTTCCCCATCTTCGAAAGAGTTAGGCAACTCTGACATCTATGAAATTCTGACCATCTTGGAAAAAATCTAATCCTACTGTACATAGGATCATGGCATGCTGAATTCTGTCTTTTGCTACTCGAGACAAAGTGTCAACCTCTTCGTAAGCTCCGTACTTGTGATAGAGTCCGAACAGGTCAATAAACCGATTCCCACTGATCTCAGTGAGAGGCCAGGATCTGCTCCTTGTTGCTCTTGCCAAAGCTTCTCGAACATCTACCCCCTTGATGTTGATCAGGAACTGCTGCTTGACAGGATCATCTGGCTGACCAGCTGGTTCGGGCAATCCCATAATATCATTGAATTCGTCCATCAGTAGAGTCATTTCTCCCCATGGAAACCAGAATATGCAGATACGTGGATTCCACCGTTCTGCCATAGCTTGAATTAAACTTTCGTTGATAGTTTGCTTGCTTACTGCCGATGCCATCTCCAACCCACAGTCATCCAAGTGGTCTGGGAACATACGCGAGAAGGTGGCGAACCAAGAATAATACCACCGCGAGAAGAAATGATAAGACTGAATGACCCGATGATCCAGGGATCTATCTTGTATCTGATAGAAGACATGATCTCGGGGAAAGACATCATCGAGAGAATCAGACGCCATCGAAATGATACTGAGGCAAAGAAGAAGTTTGGAGAATCAGATAGAATGTAGGACTTACGGATAGACTCTTGAAGAATCAAACCTGGAAATTTTTGAAAGATCGAGAAATTTTTTAAAGAAAATTTTCCAGTGTTTTTGAAGAAAATTTGATCTAAAAAGAGAACAGAAATGTAGGTAGAGGAAAATATACACCTAAGGTTTTTGAAAGTAAGGGAAAATTTTGAATAAGACACCCAGGGTTTTTGAAAAGGGTTTGATACATATATATGAGAGAATACGAGAAATATCACATAACCAAAGCTGCATAAACAAGGATGCGCACACAGTACTCCCTAAAGGCTGACTCTAAATGCAATATTTGAAATGGCTTGTAGAACCTTAATCCTAACTCTAGGTTCAGATCATCTGATTCTAATCAAGATATGTCGATATACTCAAGCCGAAGCTCGAAGTACGTGGCATAGAAATATTTCTCCGGTTCTAAGGTAATGGCTTCCCAACATCCTTGAGCGCCTACCGATATACCTCAGACTATGGCCCTTAGGTACGTGGTAGGGGGGCACGAACCCAAATAAGTGGTCCAGTTGTGAGGCTCTCTCCCGAACTATGGTTCAGTGGGACATCCCAGCAACGTGAAGACCGGGACAATATAGGTAGGGATGTTTTCAAAAACATGTTCAGCATGCAATAAAATCAGATGTCTCTAATGCAAGTCCTAAAAGAGATAGAATTTAAATGAAAAGAAGCATACACTTGCATACATTGTTTGCATTCAATCCCTAGAATTGAGGAGAGTTGTATTTCAGACATAAGTCTAATGTGAGCATGGAATAATCTCCTCAATATGGTCCTACCAAACCATATTTAAATCCTATATGCCATGATGTCAGCTCAAGACAGAGTCTAGGCTCCTAAGGTTTGCATGGAAATATAACTGACATTATGGTCCTACCAAACCATACTTAAATCCTATATGCCATGATGTCAGCTCAAGACAGAGTCTAGGCTCCTAAGGTTTGCATGGAAATATAACTGACATTTGTAGAATAAAGACTTAGATAATATTAAAGCAAGGCAAAGGCATAGATCCAACCGAACGAAGACGAATCCCATCACGGTCGCCAAAACTGTGATCATCGCAAAATTTTTTCTCTCGTGGTTTCTCTCTCTTCCTTCTCTTTTTCCTTTCCAGCCTCTAATTCCTCCTTTTTGAAGGGAGAAAATAAAAGACAGAAAAGAAGAGAGAAGAAAAAAGAAAAGAAGAGAAGAGAAACCCTTTTGTGAAGGTCTCACTTGACCTTAATTTTAAAAATATTTAGAAAATTACTCACCTCCGTTTTGAAAATATTGCGGGAAAATGGAGAGATGAGATTCGCTCGTTAGTACGAGGTTCGACCATTCCTGGCGCCTTTACCATGGGTAATTGAACAAAGGATCAAATTTATGCCTTTTTGCTTTGCCTAAATATTATCTAAGAATTTATCTAAATGCACGAAGAATTATGCTTATGCAATGCAAGGATGTATGCTCCTTTGAAAGATGTTTTGAAAATTTCCAAGTGTTCTGAGATGAACTTGATAATGGAGTGAAGAAACATGGTTTCTAACTTAGAATTTGAGAGAGATCTTTGATATATATTTGAGGTTCTAAGTTTTTGGAATAATCAGAG
This sequence comes from Nuphar pumila, assembly GCF_984573655.1. Classification (NCBI taxonomy): domain Eukaryota; kingdom Viridiplantae; phylum Streptophyta; class Magnoliopsida; order Nymphaeales; family Nymphaeaceae; genus Nuphar; species Nuphar pumila. The sequence goes on along the minus strand of NC_143265.1, from coordinate 47,481,750 downwards.
TTTGGGGAGATAGATCTGGAATTTTGAGAAGGAATGTTTGAGAAGAAAGGAATTTTCAAAATCATAAATGGATTTTGAATTTTTAGAATTTTGAATCTGGATGAATGTTTGAACTGGAATTGAATTCTAGCTTTGAAGTTTGAAATTAGAAGGAGTTCTGAGAGATCCAAATAAAATTGAGAAATGAAATTGGTTTTTGGAGTTTTTGGGAATCAAGATAAACTTCGATTTTGAAATCTGAATGAAATGGAGTTGGATTTAAAAAATTGGAATTGGGAATAGAAGTTGATTTGAAATCTGGAATTCAAGATGGAATTTGAATCCAAAGTCTGGATCCTAAATAGAATTGAAATCCAAGGTGAAATTGAATTCTGGATTTAGAATCCTAAATGGGAATTGGATCTGAAATCTGAGATCCAATTATTAAGTTGAATTCTGGATTTTAAATGGAATTGGATCCAAGATCTGGAATCCAAAATGGAATTTAGATTTTGGATCCTAAAATGGACTTTGAATCTTAAGTGTGAGATCCAAGATGGAGTTGGATTCTGGATCCTAAAATGGATTTTGGATCTGAAGTCTGAGATCCGAGGCGAAGTTGGATTCTGGATCCTAAAATGGATTTTGGATCTGAAGTCTGAGATCCAAGATGAAGTTCAATTCTGGATCTAGAATCCTAAATGGGAATTGGATCTGAAGTCTGAGATCCAAAAGTGGAGTTTACACTTGGAAATCTCGATCCATGTGGGGATTAGGATCTAATTTTGGATTTTGAAAGTCCAAATGGGACTTTTGAATATGGATCTGGGTTTTGAAAACCCATATTGAATTTAAAATTTAGGAAGGGTCAAGCTTTGAGATTCAGAATTAATCTCAAATTTTGATTTTGAAGATAAGAAGATAAACTTGGTTTTGAATCAGAAACTTTAAAGTTAAATTGGACTTTAAATTTGAATTTTGAATTGAATTGAAAATTTTGAAATTTGAATATAAAATGATTTTGAAATTTCAAAGTCAAATTGGACTTTGAAATTGAATTTTTGAATCTTGAACTGAGATAGAATTGAATTTGAATCTATAAATAAGATTTGATCTGAGAAAAGAAGAAAAAGGACCACTTGGAATTTTGAAAAAAAAAAGATTTTGAAAATATGATGCAATTCTATCCTAAATGATGATACAATTTAAAGGATTTGAAATTGGATTTTGAAAATCATATATCATTCTTTCAATGAATGTAAATAAGACTAATGATATAATACACTCCTGACTATGGTCATTGAATGTATTATATAATAATCGCCTTTAAATTCAGGTGAAGAATCAAACATATTTTGGTGCTTTTATAGAGTTTAGAATGAAATTAACTTTCAATATATCCTGACTATGGCCATTGATATATATATATTGAATTAATTTTAAGCTAAGCTCTGATAAAAGAGGAAAATATTTAGGAAAATATGAGGATTTTTGAGAAAGGATCCAGTGCGAATCCAGTGTTATTTTATAAAAGATAAAAATCCTAAGTTTTGTTTATATCCTGACTATGGCCATTGGTGTAAATCATCAACTTAGGATTAATTACCTCTTACGAAATGGTGCACGTGCCATTCGTGTTTCCATTTGTGAGATTTTGGGAAATAAAGGTAAAAATCATGAAAATAAGCAATTTATGATATTTACAATGCTCATTCATTCTATCTAAAACAGGAAATGTAAATTCTCATTAAGATCTATATATTATAATACATGAAATTGAATTTACAACTCCAAGTAATGACCTTTTCCACATATTCCCCTGCAAAATACTTGGTTAGTATGAAAAATGGAAGAGAATTACACACATCACATGGATTTCAAAAATGTCAATGATAAAAATGCTCATATGCCAAGATATTTAAAATCTAAAAGTATGGAAAGATGAAAATAATATATATCCATGCGCATATATACATGCATATATATATATGTATATCTATATACATATATGTATATATATATGAATATATATATAGGTATATAGGTGGGATAGTGAACGTGAAGGATTGACATAGTGGATGATATAGGAATGTTGAACTCTATATACATCGAAGGTTTGGAGGATATACAGGGGTAGCAGGAGCTATGACAGGTATATGCGTGAATTGCAAGCATGCAGAAAATAAAATGTTGTGTGGATGTACCATGGTAGGGAAGGAAGAGGCAACCGGTGACATACAGTGATATCCTCTGGTGTAAAGGTGATGCCGCAGGGACATATACTAATGGTGGTATGGGGATAATAAGGTGTTGAGGGTGATGACTTGCTTGTCATGGTGATTGGAGTTGGAGTTTGGTTGTGGTAGTGGTGGCAACCAAGTTTTAACCTGCTGCAGGGCAATGCTATGGAGTAATGCAACATGCAGGGAATTTTGGTATTGAGGGACAATGGGTAGTAATGCATGTTTAAAAGATGATGCACATGTGCTGTGCAAGTGCAAGTGCAGGTGTGCATGAGAGGGAAGTGAGGATGTGGAGTATTTTGGTGGAAATGGCAACCAAGTCAGATTTAATATATGTATCTTGCAAATGTAAAAGAAAGCATCCTTAAGATGTGCCCATTTGTCATCACCAGCTATTGGACTACCGAATGTTGCACCTTGACAACGACACCCCCAAAGTTTATACCTGTACAACAAAACCAACAGGACTCTTAATGAATTCATAAGGAACAAGACTAAGAATAACTTTTTCTAGAGTGATTTTAGGCAAACGATTTCTTGAGGAATCGGAAAATGGCATCAAAGATTTCACTCCAAGGGGGAAGCTTTTACATCAAACTCTGTTTTAGCCTATATCAATATCCTTGGATCTATTAGCACGCCGACTGGTGGGCATATCAAACTTCCTGAAAATCTGTGATGCCTGTCATCAATGATTGCGAGCACAAGGTTGACAGGTATCAACTTCAGGCTATCTGGGATATACACTTACCTACCCGTCATCAAACAGAACAACCTCTAGATCTTTGTAAAAAAAAAATCTCGAGGGTGCGGATGACGTGAAGCATATTATAATAACAATTAAACTTATGCTGTAATGGAACTACCTAACTAACATAATAGGAAATGTGCTCAAGCAGTTGTTAACCAATGCCATGACATGAGTGCAGTAAATATTAATCAGATTTTGCGAACATGGGTAGAGAGCATCAACGTGATGAAGATGCAACTGGGGATTTAGGTTCTAGTTTATTGCTTCTACAAGCTATGTTGAAACAGTTATAGTTGCCCTTCTCAGCGGCAAGATTCTGAAAGCTGGAATCATCTGAGCCAGTTTGCATTGGTGCTCAACTACTCCAAGTTTTTGGCATAAGATACTCCCTTGTGGATTAGTGGCAACGCTGGAAATGCTGGAATCTCAATATGTGACTGTGGAGGAGACACAGGACAGCTATTGATGGAGGAGTGAATGAAACGGGGTGTTGTTTTTTAAGACGAACATGCAGAAATTATGGTGGATGTAAATGCTACACTACAACAGATGTTATGGTGGTTGTGAAGGAATGTTACATACATGCAAATATAGTAAGCAACTATAGATAAGTGAGTCAGAATGAATTAAACATTGGATTGAAAATATACAAAACCTATCGAAATGGAGGAGAGATCCACACCATCTGGAGTATGTACTCTATAGGGACCATATCAGACAATACTTGATCCTTCATTTGACTTGGCCCGCCGAGAGAAAAAAAAAAAGAACTGCATCACCTTCTCTGCAAACTTAGAACAGGTCAAATCAAACTGATGTTGGGTTTCTAAATAATATTTCTTTCCAGAACTGTCTTTAATTTAGATAGAATTAGTTCCCAAAAGACCTCCATCTTGAGTATTTCTGGGTTGGAGCCTTCATTATAAAAGTTGACCCTTACCTGCATCTCTGATACGTTCATCAAGATGATGATATATCGCAAAATATATCAACTAATGGATCATAAGCATACCAGAGGATATATTATACCATGCTGTGAATATATCGACTGCTATACTGCAAATATATTAGCCGATATGATGTGAAAGTTAACAAGGTGTACAATGAACATATCGAGTGATAGGATGATTACAGGGAACAGACATAACATATGGTATGATAGAAAACAGGAAAGGAATACAACAATTATGCAAATGATACTACTAATATGCTACTGGAAAATACAAAGATGTATTGTGAAAACGTAAATAAATCATGGATACATGAATACATAGAAAACTGAGGATTGAAGCGAGTTGAGGATAGATGGGGCAACCAGAGATCAAAATCTCCAATGAGCAATAGTTTGCTCAAATTTAAGGTATACAGATTGTAATATGCTAACAAGATTTCCTTCAGATTGGCCAACACAAATGAATTTGATGACAAATTGAAAAAAAGTTAGTGAATGAAGGAAAACTAGAAACCGTGGATGCAAACTATATTTAATTCCTATAACAATTAAGCAAATTCTACAACGAAGGAAAAAAAAAAAAAAAACATATATAATCATTATATTGAACTGAAATACCGATCCTAAATTGCTAAGGGCCTGACTGTAAACACCCCAAATTTTCACTCACCTTCTTGACATCGCCCTCAATCGGCACATTTTAGTTCTCTGGAAGCAATGAACGGCAAAATGGTCATTTTCTGAGATTAAACCTTGCAGAAAGTCCTAAATTTCACTCTTGAGCCTCAAAATTTCTATATTTAGGTTCAGAGACATCTTCAAATTGCAAAATTTCAAAATCCTCTTTCTGGACAAAAAGTTAGAATTTCCAAGTCCGAGCTCAGAGTGACATTTCACTGAAACATGTCTTTGCATCGCATTGCATGAACACTTTGCATCATTTCATTGCATAGCATGTCAGCTTGAGATCCAGAACTCCTGATTTTCAAAATTGTCAATCCAGATTTGATTTTTAAACTTTTCAAAACCGATTTTTAAAATCCTGGGTATTCAAAATTACCAAATTTTCCCATTTTACCCCCAGGACTTTGAATTACAAATTTTTTTTCTCAAGAAAAACAATCTGGATATTTGGATATTGATTTTAAAGATTTTATCTCAAAAATTTTTGCAAAAAGATTTTAAATCTCTTTAAAAAAAAATTTACATTTATTTTTTTTTATATTTTTGTCCTGAAAAACCAATTTTTTCAAATTCTTGAAAATAAATAATGTTTTATCTCGAGCAGGACCCACCTTTTAACTAGCATCATACTAAGACCCCCAGGTAAGTTTCCTATTCTCAAGCAGGACCCACCCGAAGTTCATTTTGCAAATTTTTCTTTTTTAATTTATCAATATTTATTTATTTATATTTTAGTTAGTGGGCCCACACACATGTGGCACCCCATTTTAAAATAAAAGATTTTATAAAACAAAATAAAGCTTTATTTAAAAAAAAAAAAAATATTTTAAAAGATGGCTGAGGTGGCATCTCCCATTTATTATTATCATTAATTTTTTTTTTTTGTTTATGATATCACTATTCATTTTTAGAAGCAGTTTTAAAAAAAAAAAAAAATCACAGCTGAACTTGCCTAAAATGCTTAGTTATCTAAGACTTAGGTCAACAAACCCAAAATGATTTTAAAAACCTAAGATTTTGCCCAGACCCTAAAACGACGAGTTTTCAAAATTCAGTTACAAAAATTGCAAAAGTTTAAAAAAAAAAAAAATTGTAACGGAAGGGAGAGGTGCGTTTTCTTGTGAGAGGGGAAAGTTTTAAAAAGAGGGGGACAGGGCATTCACGAGAGGATTTTTTTTGAATTGGATTTTCGGTTTTTGCAGGAGGCTCTCAAGGTGGGGAGAGGCGTTTTCACCTTCTTCAGCCCCAGCTATTTTGGATCGAGATCCATCTCCAGCGCCAGCAGCCAGCGCCATCCTTCATCAGCCTTCAGCCCCATCAACATCCGATTTTTCTTGAATCCAGCCACAGGGGTCATCCACCTCCAAGCCGCAGGAAACTCCATCCAGCCGGCTACCCATTTTTCTTCAGCCCTCTTCCCTTCAAGCCAGCCGCACATCCTTCAGCACAGCGTGTGGACCTCCTCTTCAGCCCAGCCGTCACACTTTTTCAGCCCACCAGCAGAGAGATCTGCAATTTCTGCTCCCTCTTTCCTTCAAGCCAGCCGCAGATCACACAGCAGCAGGGGATTCAACGAATCCCTCTTTCCCTTCAGCCCCTCAGTACTAGCCACACGGTCACTACCTCTTCTTCAGTCCCTCAGCAGAGGACCCATCAGCCTTCTTGTTGTCTACAGCAGAAGGAGGTCTAACGACCCCATCAAAAGCTTGAGTCTTTAAAAAGTAATCTCTGAAAAGCCTCCCAGCTGCCAAAAACCAAAGGAGGAATTGACATTTCTGGTTCAAGGTGAGCCATATCCTGTTTGATCTGTGATATTTCCTCTTTTTCCATTAAATTTTTCTTTTTCTTTTTTTAGTTTACATGGCTTTGACGTCTAATCATGTTTCCTATTCCCATAAGCCTACCCCCTCTGTTATATCATTAACCTCCTTTGATATGTTCATTAATTTTAAGCATTTGGTCTCTTAATAACATACAACCTACCTTGTAATGCTTGTACGATACACCCTTTGTCACCTATTGTATACTTCACTATACTTCTGTTTTTGTTTTGCTGAACCATGGTGTTCTCCCATTACCTGTAAAATCTCTGTTTTAGTTGCACAAACCAAGAGAACCTGCTGTATATGAGAATACAGGTATTTCTAAGAATGAATTTATTATAAATAGGAATATATATGTGTACATATTGAAGTTTCCAGTATAATATAACCTTTCTTGTTTATTAACCATCTTAATATCAGTTCATGGATAAATTATAGCCGATGGTTCATGTGAATCATGTTCAGCAGCCACTCATGCATCCCATAGTGACTAACATTTCTTGTTTATTAATCATCTCACCTGGTATTTCCTGTATTTACTGCAAAACTTCAGTATTGTTGTCTTCACCATACTATTTTATCATCATCTCATATCCATCTTCCTTGTTTCATATATACATATACAAGGGTGTCTGTGCCTAGTTATATTCAACATCTATAAATTTCATTGCTCATTTCAGCTGCTACACAAGTCGTCCCAGTGTACCAAACGTTCACAGCACACCTGCCCCATCTGTTCATATTGCCATCTACATATCTACTTGCATCTTTTTATAAGTCCCTATTCATTATTTATATTTAACCTCTGCAAGCTAGAGTACCCTGTCTTCTGTACAGTGAAGCATATGTAAAATCTACAATGCATGTCTATAAATAGTGTCATCTAGATGCTTTTCACCATAGTAGTCAATTTTGAATGGACATCTGATGAGGTTTTGTATTACAAGCAATTGAGTTCAGTTTGTGAGATTGATTTGTTTAATTTACAGTATAAGATAACTCTGATAATGTATTGTCTTTCCTCTTATCTTTAGCTATTATACCATTAATATATATATATATAGTTTAATATCTGAGTTTCTACCTATTCCTATTGCATCTAGAATTTGGTTCAATACCAAATAGCTATCAGCCTGTACATCTAGCCCATATCGCATGTCACTTGTGATATTATTATCACCTATGTCTCCACTCACAGCATTGATATATTTGTGTATCATCCATCACTTCTCATGCTGCATAAGAATCCCCTATCATGAGCTTTTCACAGGATATCAGTATGCATTATCACCATGCTTATATATATACATTAGGTTGACAGCTGCATATAGATATTTCCCCATTCAAATCTGTCCCTTTTCTGCTGCAGGGGTGCAGTCTTGATAAACAGCCACCTTCATGAACGGATATATCCATATCCGTTCATGATCTCTATACCATCCTTTGCACGCGTCATTATTGATATATAGGGAAGCTCCATACCCGATTTTGTTGCAAAATATGTTGTAATTTGGGAAATATGGCTGTGTAAAATCCCTTACAGAAAATGTATATACATATATTTTCTGGTTTTACCCATTATGTGGAATTTCCATTAAATATATATGTCTTCTCATTATATGTATATATGTATCTATATATATGTATATCTATTGTATATCTACCTATATGTATACGTGTATATGTATATATGGATATATATATGTATATATATGTATATATATACTTATATATATATATATATATATCCCTTCATGAGTATTTGCTATTACATGTATTTTTCTTTTCTCTTACTCTTGTAAATACTTTATCATTTGATTTATGAGCTTGATATTCAAATTCCTGTTTTACGAAGTTATGTTGGAACACCACCATTTGATTTATGAGATTTTGTCTAGCTTACTGTTAAAACCCCTGTTTTATGAAGCTATGGCTGGAACATCAGCCTTGGTTTTATGAGATTTTGCTTAGCTTAGTGCTAAATTCTTGTTTGCTACATCACCCCATTTGCAGCACCAATTATACATATTATTTCATCATTTTCCACGACATTTTCACCTATTCACCAAGCTTTTCATATCCTTTTCATGATATCCTTGAAATAGCCCATGATGCTTCCACAACCTATTTCCTGCACATTCATTTTCTGCTGCAAGTGTGCAGTCTTGATATTTGGCCAGATTCATGAACGGATATCTCTATATCCAATCGTGATCTCCCAACCATCTTTGGCGTGCTTCATTATGGATATATAGGGAGGCTCCATACCCATTTTCATCGGAAATTGCATTATAATTTGAGAAGTATGGTTGTGTGAAATCACCTACAGAAACTGTATATACCTGTAATTTCTGGTTTTACCTATTATACGTAATTTCCATTAGTATGTACATATTTTCTCATTATATGTATATATATATATCTATATATATATGTATATCTATATATATTTATCTATATGTATACGTATATATGTATATATATATGTATATATATATACATAGATATGTACTTATATATATATATATCTTCATGTGCTCTTATTTCCATGTATGAACATCCATATATTTTCTCATATAGTTACACCTCCATCGTTACATGACATTTAGCACCTATTCTAGCATTTTGATATATATATATATGTCTCTTCGTTGTATATATTATATATATATGTCCATTTCCTTGGTTATTTTGTACTAACTCTCATTTTGCAGGAAAATCTAGAAGATGTAGATTCTTTGGATCCATTTTAATTTTCTTTTACTTTATGTTATGCAATGTAACAACTCAATGTAAACCTTGGAATAAGATTTACTTTTACTGCTTAGATTAGGTCGCATCTCATATAGTTTGATTTCAGTAATATCCTGATTCTATGATGCATAAATCTCAAATTTTCAAAATTCACCGTGGATGAACACGAATGGCACGTGCACCAACTCTTAGAGAGTTGATGAACTCGGTGGAGTCCATATTTACGGCCCTAGTCAGAATATGGACGAGACCCAGATCCATCATCTTTCTACCAGTCATACTGAGCCTACACTCTTAGGCTATCTTGAAAATGCACCTCATATTTCCAATGATTTCAAAATATTGTGAATTAATTCAAATAAACCCTGAATATATTCATGGCCACAGTCAGAATATGTGAAGGATTTATTTTGGTCTAATCCACATTTTTCCAATAAAATTTTCAAAAATCTTTTCAAAAGCGCATTCATTCATTCACATCATATGCATCATTTGTTTTTCTCATGATTTTCTCAAAAGATTTTCACTTCATGGAATCGATTTTCTCAAGAAACTATGATGATATTCGGAGTTGGATTTCCCAAATCAAATGTTTTCCTGTGATTTTCCTTAAAAAGTTATTTCCTTAAGATTCTTTTCAAAAGGAATTTCTCATTTTCTCAAGAATCTAAGTTGATTTTCAGATATTTCAAAAAAAACCAGATTCTCAGGATTTCAATTTCCTATGTTTTGAATTTCCTTCTCCAAAGAACTTTCCCATAAATTTTCTATCATTTTCCTAAGAAAATTCTCGAAGTCCGAGTTTTCCCAACAAGTGCTTTCCTTCTCAAATGTTCATCTTTTCTCAAGAATTCCTTCCATTTTCCTGAGATTCTCATTTTTTTTATGGTTTTCCAAGTCTTTCTAAGCTTTCTCAAAATTATCCTGAGATTCTCATTTTTTAAGTCTTTATAAGCTTTCTCAAAATTTTCCTGAGATTCTCATTTTCTAAGTCTTTATAAACTTTCTCAAAATTTTCCTGAGATTCTCATTTCTTCATGGTTTTCTAAGTCTTATAAACTTTCTCAAGATTTTTATCGAGATTCTCCCTTCTTCAAGATTTTCCAAATCTTTATAAAATTTCTCAAGATTTCAAACCTTCTTCGTCTGAGTTTCCTGAGAGATTGATTTACATCTTTTTCCTGAGAAATGCTTTTCAATTCCAAATGATTTCTAAGCATACATCATATTTTCCAATTTACATTTTCCAAAAATCTCATAGCACATGCCTGAATTCTCCATGCATTTAGGATAGAACACACTTTCGGTAATTTCACTAAGTCAAGCATGATTTTGGTCCTTGGTTCGATTACCCCTGTTAAAGGCGGCAGGAACGGTCGAACCTCGTACCAACAGGTCGTGCCCCATCCCATGGATTTTCCCGCAATTTTCAAAACGGAGGCGAGTATTTCAAAACAATTTCCAAAATCCGGTCAAGTTTGAATCGCAAAAGCATTTCCCCTCTCTCTTCCGCAAGGAAGGGAAGACGGGAAAAATTTTTGCGACGATAACAGGTTTGGCGACCGTGATGGGACCTGTCCTTATCTGACCAAAAATTGTGCTTGACTTAGTTCAATTATCGAAATTGTGTTCACAAAATGTCAGCTCTTTTATTTTTGATATCATGCGAACCTAGGAGCCTAGATTTTGACCTAGCTGACATTGACTGTATATAGAATAGGCATGGTTTGGTAGGACCAGATTGAGGAGATGTTTTCATGCTCACATAGACATAGGTCTAAATACCACTCTCCTCAATTTAGGATCTGAATGCAAACAATGTATGCTTCTTCAAAGATTTTCAAAAGTCTATCTCTCTAGGATTTAGAGTCATCTATTTCTTGCATGTGATCATTTTTTCAAACCCCAATTACTTATCATTACCCGGTCTTCACGTTGCTGGGCTCTCTTCCAGAACCCTAGTTCGGGACAGAGCCTCACAACTGGGCCAATTATTTGGGTTAACACCCCCCTACCACGTACCGCGGGCCACAGTCCTAAGTATATCGGTAGACGCTCAAGGATGTTGGAAAAACCTTACCTTAGAACCAGAGTTTAAATTATATGCCACGTACCTCGGATTTCGGTTCGGGTATATCGGCATAATTGGATTGGACAAAGATGATCTGAACCCAGAGTTAGGATTAGGGTCCTACAGCTATTTTCAAATGGATGCATTTAGAGTCAGCCTTTTAGGGAATGCTGAATGTGCATAAATTTTTGTGCAGGATGTGATTGTATGTGTGTTATTTCCTCAATTCTTTATATTTCCCAATGTTTTCCAACTTATTAGACCTTTTTCAGATATCCTTATTTTGCACGAGATATTGTTCTCAAACCCTGAATGATTTTCTCAAATATCCCATTTTTTTCAAAACTCCAGGTAATTTTACATTCTACCTTTCCACTGGATCTCGAATTTTCCAGCTACATTTTTTTTCCTGCCTGCAATTTTTTTTCCAAAATTTCACAATTTCCTAAGTCTCGTTCTGAGTCTTTCTCTGTTTTCAGTTCGATGGCATCCAGTCAAGTCGATCCTATCTTTCCTGAAGGTCACATCTCCTTCGAGGTGCGACAAGGTCGTCCTGAACATCGATCCCTTAGCACCGGAACTTTCATTCCCCGGTGGTATTATTCCTGGCTAAAAAGCTTTTCCCGAATGTTCCCGGACCATTTGGGCGAGTGCGGATTAGAATTGGCGTCAGCAGTTGGGAAGCAGACCATCAACGACAACTTGATCCACGCAATGGCGGAGGGATGGAATCCTCGGACATGTACATTCTGGTTCCCATGGGGAGAGATGACCGTTTTAATGGATGAATTTTCAGAAATCATGCGGTTACCAGAACCAGCCGGTCAGCCAAGCGATCCATTAGAACATCAATTCCTGATCAATGTCAAGGGTTTGGACCCCCGAGACTCCTTAGCTCGTATGACAGGCCGCCGATCCTGGCCCTTGATCCAGTTGGAGGGGAATGAATATGTTGATCTGCTCGAGTTGTATCGTCAGTACGGGACCTTTGTTGAAGTCAGTTCGTTATCCAGAACAGCTAAAGAAAGGATTCAGAATGCAATGGTTTTATGCACTGTAGGATTATCCCTCTTCCCAGATGGACAAAACTACATGGACATCAGAATAATCCATCTTATGAGAAGATGGGGAAGTCGACAAACCAATCGCCTCTCCATAGTCATGACAGCGCTCGCTTTCCTATATCGTGGCCTGTAAACACCCCAAATTTTCACTCACCTCCCTGACATCGCCCTCAATCACCACATTTCGGTTCTCCAGAACAAATGAAGGGCAAAATGGTCATTTTCCAAGTTTGAACCTTGCAGAAAGTCCTAAATTTCACTCTTGATCCTCAAAATTTCTATATTTAGGTTCAGAGACATCTTCAAATGGCAAAATTTCAAAATTCTTTTTCTGGACAAAAAGCTAAAATTTCCAAGTCCGAGCTGAGAGTGACATTTCATAGAACATGTCTTTGCATAGCATTGCATCATTTCACTGCACAACATGTCATTTTGAGATCCAGAACTCCTGATTTTCAAAATTGTCCATCCAGATTTGATTTTTAAACTTTTTCAAATTGATTTTTAAAACCCTGGGTATTCAAAATTACCAAATTTTCCCATTTTACCCCCAGGACTTTGAATTACAAAAATTTTCTCAAGAAAAACAATCTGGATATTTGGATATTGATTTTAAAGATTTTATCTCAAAACTTTTTGCAAAAAGGATTTTAAATCTCTTTACAAATTTTGTTTTTACATTTATCCATATTTTTGCCTTGAAAACCCAATTTTTCCAAATTCTTGAAAAACAAATAATGTTTTATCTCGTATCTTCAAATAAATGGAGCAGGACCCGCCTTTGAACTAGCATCATACTCAGACTCCCAGGTAAGTTGTTTATTCTCAAGCGGGACCCACCTGGAGTTCATACCAATCTGCAAAATTGTCTTTTTTATTTCTTATTTATTTTTATTTTTTTAGTTAGTGGGCCCACACACATGTGGCACCCCAATTGAAAATAAAAGACTTTCAAAAACAAAACAAAACTTTATTTTCAAAAGGATTTTAAAAGTGGGTTGAGGTGGCATTTTCATAAAAGCCTCTCATTTTTTTATTTTATTTTTTTTTATTTGTTAAATAAAGTTTTTTTTTAGAAGGAGGCAGCCTTAAATGGCACAGCCGAATTTCCCTAAAATCATAGATTTGATTTTGCCTAAAACTTAGGGAAATAAAACCGAATTTTGAAAAAAAAGGGAATGCGCCCCTCTTGAAACAGCCATTTCAAATTTTTTTTAAAAGAGAGGTAGCGGAACCTCATAAATGGAGGGCTGCGGTTTTCTTCAGGGAGTGGATTCAAAATTGTTTTTAAGAAGGAAGGCCATTGATCGATAGAGGGAGGGGGGAAAAACCGTGATTTTGGGGTCTTCTTTGGGTTTTCGCAGGGGATTTCTTTCCAGCAGCAAAGGAAGCAGCAGGTTTTGGTTTTTTTTTTTTTCCTTCAGCCCCAGGTCTTCCACCACCAAGTCTTCATCTTCTTCAGCCAACGTCTGCATCTCTTTCAGCCACAACAGGAGGTCCAGCGGTTGCTGCCCAGCCCTCTTTCAGCCCAGCCGCAAGGGATATACCAGATCCAGCATAAGACGCAGGTTGCTCCCCATCCTTCCTTCAACCCAGCCGTAGGAGAGGCCACCACCAGCAGAAGATCACCCCAACTGCTTGCTATCATCCTTCAGCCGTAGCAGAGGTCCAGCCCACCAACAGGAGGTCCCCTTCTTCATTCCAGCCACCCCAAAACCTCCAACAGCGGCTGTCCACTTTCTTCAGCCCAGCCGATTGCCATCTCCACTTCAACCATCCTTCTCCTACATCCAATTTGAACACCACAGCAGGAGGTCTAGCGTGAAGACCATCCCAGCAGAAGTCCAGCCAAGTTGCTCCTCATCCGTCTCCAGCCCCATTGAAGTTCCATCCAGCAAAAACGCAGGAGATTGCCCTCTTTTCTAATCCCTCCAACCCCTTTGTAAGATTCAATGTCTTCTTCTTCTTCTTCTTGGGATTCATCATCTTCCTCTTCTTCTTCTATTTAATATTTGTTCATCGATCCAGAGTATTCAGCATGAGAAATATTTGCCTTTGAACGTTCCCTGTAACTTGTTGCTTAATGTTGATTACTCTATATAGGATTGCCTATAGTCTTTGTTTTGAATATCTAATAATTTCCAAGATGTAGACATCCGATCTGTATTCATTTTAGGTGTAAGTAAATAGTTTTATTAACATTGTTTTCAGCATCCATAGCTGATAGTCTTGAGTCATCATGTAAATTTGGGTGGCTGTAATTCAGATAATGTGAAACAGCATATGGTTTTAACTGTCCTTCTGTAATTTAGCCTGTTGTATACATGCCATTATCTCCAGTTTTGGCTGATTGAAGTGAGTTTAGATAAAACTGAACTTATTAGCTTAAGTGATACCTTGTTACACTGCATTATGACAGATCTTATGCTTATCATGATTAGTTCCTGCACTTGTTCTAAATTTTTTTGTGATTTCACACTACCTTGATCATCTGTATGTTATCCAATATTTAGCAGTTTAAGCCCCTTTTGTAATTTAGCCTATGGCTTTATTTTTTGTTACAATTTCATCTTAGGATTTTTCTTTTGTTGTTGTACAACTGTTGACATTGCCCTTTCGTGCATCTATATTCATATTCTATCGTCATATGTTAATATTTCTACACTAGCTGCTAAAAGGCAAATCATTCTCCCTTCTCTATCACTGAGTTTTATCAAATAGATGTGGTTGATATCGTGATCCCTAAACTGCTGGAAATAGATTAGTCAACAGCAAGTCTGAAATCTAGCTAGGTTCAATGGAGTTTTGTATGTTATTGGTATGTGTAGATCATAATAGAGAAAATGAATCAGTTTTGCAGGAAGTAATGGGTAATCAACAGCCCATTGGAGTGATATTCATCATGTCATTTAAGTATTCCACAGCCACCACTTACAATAGCACCTTTGTGTCTATACCCATTCCATTTTCTGCAGGTATGCAGTCTTGATAATCGGCTATGTTCATGAACGGATATATCCATATCCGTTCATGATCTCTATATCATCTTTTGCACACTTCATTACTGATATATAGAGAAGCTCTATACCCATTTTTATTGAAAATTACTTTGTAGTTGGGGAAATACGGCTGTGCGAAATCACCTACAGAAACTGTATATACCTGTATTTTCTGGTTTTACCCATTATGTGGAATTTCCATTAAACATATATGTCTTCTCATTATATGTATATATGTATCTATATATATGTATATTATTGTATATCTACCTATATGTATACGTGTATATGTATGTATGGATATATATATGTATATATATACTTATATATATATATACATCCCTTCATGAGTATTTGCTATGACATGTATTTTTCTTTTCTCTTACTCTTGTAAATACATCATCATTTGATTTATGAAATTTTGTCTAGCTTGCTGATTAAAATCCCTGTTTTATGAAGCTATGTCTGGAACATCACCCTTGTTTTTATGAAATTTTGCTTAGCTTAGTGCTAAATTCTTGTTTGCTATATCACCCCATTTGCAGAACCAATTATACATATTATTTCATCATTTTCCACGACATTTTCACCTATTCACCAAGCTTTTCATATCCTTTTCATGATATCCTTGAAATAGCCCATGATGCTTCCACAACCCATTTCCTGCACATTCATTTTCTGCTGCAAGTGTGCAGTCTTGATATTTGGCCAGATTCATGAACGGATATCTCTATATCCAATCGTGATCTCCCAACCATCTTTGGCGTGCTTCATTATGGATATATAGGGAGGCTCCATACCCATTTTTACTGAAAATTGCATTATAATTTGAGAAGTATGGTCGTGTGAAATCACTTACAGAAACTGTATATACCTGTATTTTCTGGTTTTACCTATTATACGTAATTTCCATTAGTATGTACATATTTTCTCATTATATGTATATATATATATATATATATGTATATCTATATATATTTACCTATATGTATATGTATATATGTATATATATATATACATAGATATATAATTATATATATATATATATATATATATATCTTCATGTGCTCTTATTTCCATGTATGAACATCCATATATTTTCTCCTATAGTTACACCTCCATTGTTACATGACATTTAACACCTATTTTAGCATTTTGATATATGTATATGTCTCTTCGTTGTATATATTATATATATATGTCCATTTCCTTGTTTATTTTGTACTAACTCTCATTTTGCAGGAAAAGCTAGAAGAGGTGGATTCCTTGGCTCCATTTCAATTTTCTTTTACTTTATGTTATGCAATGTAACAATCCAATGTAAACCTTGGAATAAGATTTACTTTTACTGCTTAGATTAGGCCGCATCTCATATAGTTTGATTTCAGTAATATCCTGATTCTATGATGCATATATCTCAATTTTCAAAACCCACCGTGGATGAACACGAATGGCACGTGCACCAACTCTTAGAGAGTTGATGAACTCGGTGGAGTCCATATTTATGGCCCTAGTCGGAATATGGATGAGACCCAGATCCATCATCTCTCTACCAGTCGCATTGAGCCTACACTCTTAGGCTATCTTGAAAATGCACCTCATCTTTCCAATTTTTTCAAAATATTGTGAATTAACTCAAATAAACCCTAAATATATTCATGGCCACAGTCAGAATATATGAAGGATTTACTTTGGTTTAATCCACATTTTTCCAATAAAATTTTCAGAAATCTTTTCAAAAGTGCATTCATTCATTCACATCATCTGCATCATTTGTTTTTCTCATGATTTTCTCAAAAGATTTTCACTTCATGGAATCGATTTTCTCAAGAAACTATGATGATATTCGGAGTTGGATTTCCCAAATCAAATGTTTTCCTGTGATTTTCCTTAAAAAGTTATTTCCTTAAGATTCTTTTCAAAAAGAATTTCTCATTTTCTCAAGAATCCAAGTTGATTTTCAGATATTGCAAAAAACCAGATTCTCAGGATTTCAATTTCCTAAGTTTTGAATTTCCTTCTTCAATGAATCTTTCCTATAAATTTTCCCTCATTTTCCTAAGAAAATTCTCAAAGTCTGAGTTTTCCCGATAAGTATTTTCCGTTTCAAAAAGTTCATCTTTTCTCAAGAATTCCTTCCATTTTCCCGAAATTATCATTTCTTCATAGTTTTCCAAGTTTTTATAACTTTCTCAAAATTTTCCTGAGATTCTTATTTCTTCATAGTTTTCCAAGTCTTTATAAATTTTCTCAAAATTTTCCTGAGATTCTCATTTTCCAAGTCTTTATAAATTTTCTCAAAAGTTTCTTGAGATTCTCATTTTCTAAGTCTTTATAAACTTTCTCAAGATTTTCCCGAGATTCTCATCTAAACTTTCTCAAGATTTTCTTGAAATTCTCATTTCTTCAAGATTTTCCAACCCTTTATAAACTTTCTCGAGATTTCAAACCTTCTTCGTCTGAGTTTCCTGAGAGATTGATTTCCATCTTTTTCCTGAGAAATGCTTTTCAATTCTAAATGTTTTCTAAGCATACATCATATTTTCCAATTTACATTTTCCAAAAATCTCATAGCACATGCATGAATTCTCTGTGCATTTAGGATAGAACGCACTTTCAGTAATTTCACTAAGTCAAGCATAATTTTGGTCCTTGGTTCGATTACCCCTGTTAAAGGTGGCAGGAACGGTCGAACCTCGTACCGACAGGTCGAGCCCCATCCCGTAGATTTTCCCGCAATTTTCAAAACAGAGGCGAGTATTTCAAAACAATTTCCAAAATCCGGTCAAGTTTGAATCGCGAAAGCATTTCCCTCTCTCTTCCTCTAGAAAGGGAAGACGGGAAAAATTTTGCGACGATAACATGGCCTGACTCGATTTTCACTTAGAGAATCCATTTTAGTTGAAGGATGCATCTACGCACTTCAATCCTGGTTCTTCCATCATGTTCCGGGCCGAGCAAGCTCTTTCAGATATAATGGTCAAGAACTTCTTCCAGTGGCACAGTACCGGTCTATGATCAACAACATTCAAGAAGATGAAGTAGTCTGGGACTATTTTAATCGGCAACTATCTCCTCCCAGATACACCTATGCTTATGGCAAGAGGTTCAAGTTACTGGGACCATTCTTCTGCACTTACTACCAACCAGAGAGATGTGTCCGGCAGTTCTCTCAGAGACAGCAGTACGTCGAAGCCCGATTGTTATCAGGAGTTATGGCAGAGTTTGATCTCACTTTCGCGCAATGGTCCGAGGCATATCATTCTGCCCGCTACGGCTGGGATTCCTTTGTCTCTCTTAAAATCTTTCCTGGTCCTAGAGTGTCTGCTGATTATCGTGAATGGTGGCAAATTGTTTATCCTCCACCTCTTTGTCAAGATCAATAAAATCATGTTTTCTCGTTTTAATAAAGTTCTCTCTTTTTCTATTATGGTTTGACGACCTCGCCTAGGTAACAAGGCATATTTTTGTTGTTTGTTTCTCGTGCTAAGAATTGACAACACAATTGTCGTGATTCTCGCGACGACTCAGTCCCTAGTAATGGGATATCTTCTTCAAATTGTCTACCATATTTTTCAATAAATATTTCTTCCAAAAGCCAATTCCTTCATAATCTAATCAGGTCTTTGCCCTGGAGAGAGCATCCGCAGCAAAATCTGAGAGCATTCGCAGCAAAATCTGAGAGCATCCATAACATTTGATGGTTCAGACAAGATCAGGCAAAAGAACAACGGCATCGCAGTACTCGTCAGCCTCAGAAGAAGAGATGGGCTCCCCCCGATCCGAGAAGAGTCAAGAGCAGCAACAAGAGGATGACGGCATAGACCCTCAAATGTATGCCATGTTTCGAAAGATGATGAATAAAATGATGAGTGAACAGGTGTGAACACCCCAAATTTTTCAAAATCTTTTAAATATTCCCTTTCTGCCCCTAAATTCATTTTTTGAGCAAATGAGTCATTTTTAAATCTAAATTCTAGTTCATTTCTCAAGTTTTACTGAAATTAAATTCATTTTATATGTTTAAATTGATTTCGGATCTGGATCCATCATCCAGATCCAAATTTGAGTCTCATTGTCCAAATTTTAAAATTAAAATTATAGAAAATATCAAAAATAGTTTTAAAATAGCTCAGACAGTCCATCCGACATCCGTTTGGATCCATCACATTGTATTCCTCGATTCGAGTGTCAAAACTCAAACATTTTCTCAAAACCTGGGTCCAAACCCATCCTTCTGAAGAAATTTTCCCCAACATAACCCTGATTTTTCAGAAAAACCTTTCTTTTATGAATATTTTGAAATTTTGTAAAATTAGTATTAATTTTCTTAGTTTTAGAGTTTTGTTTTTACAAATATACGTTTCAAAAGAAAAGAACAAAAAAAATAAGAAAATCGAAAAAGGAAAACAATAGAAAAATTCCAAAAATTCAGAAAAATATGCAAATTGAAACCTTTTCTTGAAAACTATTTTTTTAAAAACCCTCTTTTAAAACCTCCTTTTGAAAATGAAAACCATTTTTTAGAAAAGTTCTGAAAAGGAGACCCCTCTTGGGAATTTCAAAAAAATTGCAACGGCCACTCCCGTTCGCACCCTCCATCGCCTCTCTCCCGATCGATGACCTTCCATCCTCAACTGCTTCATCTTCTGGAGGATTCGAGCCTCTCTTTAAGAAGAGACCTCCAAAGCCTCTACGGAGGGTCGTCTTCTACCCCTCCACCTGCTTCTCCTTCACAGGTCGCTTCTCCACCCTTTCGCATTCTCCATTACGATCCACCATTGCTCATCCCTCAATCAGGCAGAGTCACCCTCGCTCCTTTCCCTGAAGGAAATCCTCCTTTTCCTTCCTCCTTCAGAATTCCTGTAATATCAGGTAAGAGTTTCTTC
This sequence comes from Nuphar pumila, assembly GCF_984573655.1. Lineage (NCBI taxonomy): Eukaryota > Viridiplantae > Streptophyta > Magnoliopsida > Nymphaeales > Nymphaeaceae > Nuphar > Nuphar pumila. Next base: position 47,461,541 of record NC_143265.1, on the reverse strand, counting down.
TTTTTCCCTCTTCGGTTCTTCATAAGAAATTTCTTTAGGTCTTTTTATAATCTTCATCCATCGATTGTTTTCGTTTTCTTCATCTTTTTTTTTTAGCAAAATTGTGCAATCGATCTGCATGTAGCAGAACCGATTCATTCCTTTGCAACAGTAAATGGAGCTCTCATACTCCGACATTTTTTTTTTTATGTGTTAGCATCTCTTCATATTTCCTCAGGATCATGATTAGCGTTCAAGTCCACTTTTAGTTTTTTTTTTTTTCTTTTTCTTTCTTTCTTTCTCTTGAATTTGATTCCCCGTTTCTTTGATTATCGAATCTTTGTTTATAGCTTAACTCTTTTTTTTCTCCTTCTTGTTGATCCTGAGTGATTTCTCAGGATCATATGATTTTCTGATTAATTGTCCATGTATTTTTATTTTGATCTTTCGTTTCGGAATGTGTTCGATCCTCCTTTAATGGTAAATTCTATTATCTACAATTTATTGGACTTTCAGCATCCTGCTATAGCTTTGTCACTAAGAAGTAACCTACCTGAAAGCCTAATTTATCATTGCTAAAACCCTTTTTCCCTTTACACGATGAAGTATTCAAAGAGGAGGTGCAGGACCTGTGCACCGATTTGGTGTCCCACATTGGGATTGGGCACGATTTTAACAGGAAATTCGTTATATGCTTCATCCTTTAAGATCCAAACTGCGTTTGATTCTATTAATATCTGATTTATACTTTGTTTTTATTCACTTTACCACTGTCTTTTGCATTCAATAATATCAAATGTCATCCTAGTTCATTCATAGTGTTCCATTAGGTTCCATTGTATTACTCATTTTTTTTTTTTACAGATCGTTCCTTTATTTCTGTATATCGTTTTGAGCTTACATAGTATGGGTTCCAAATTCTGTATGAAATCATCCCTTTACATGTGTTTGTTCTGATATGTTCTGCACTACAAGTTTTGTTGCTGGAGCTCCCTCACCTGTGCCTGCAGAATAATTTCCATCATAGCAGGGGTCTTTTGTCATCACGGCCACATCTCACACATCGCCCACCCTATCTACATTCCTCTGCCTTACAGGCATAAGAATGCTGAAGAAGTATCACGGTGTTCACAAAAGGGGGCCCTGTAACATTGATCCTGACGTTGATACATCAGCCACGTCAATTTTTTTTTATGTGTTTTTGTTTCTTTTTCTTTTTTTTGAAGACTATAATTCGCATATGGAATCTTCATGCGTCACTGGTCATCAGACAGCCATCAGTGCTTATGATGATCAAGAAAAATCAGGATTCAATTTTTTTGCAGGTTCAGAAATTCATTCTTTTTTTTTTTTAGCAGCTGGGTTCAGTTGCAACCATTGACGGATAGTTCAATACCCCTTTCAAAAGCCTAGGTCCTGAAGTTTGATGATGCACTTGGTAGTTCTATTTCCTTCCCAAATCTCGGTCGGTCTTCTCAATGGAATACATACAGCGATAATCAGGACGATCGTTGGTATCCTATCTTCACCACATGGATAGGGGATGTAAATAAACTAAGATATTTGCTTAACCCCTGCACTTTCATTCAGAATTTTTTTTTTTGTTGTTGTCATCTAGGATATATTACATTTTCATTAGGCATATATTTCTCTACGTTACCATCTAATGTATATGCCAATCGTTGAATATTTCATGTTAAGTATAATAGCATGCCAATACTAATTATTCTCTTTAGTTGAAAACCCTGTGGTTGCTTTTGGTAAATAAGTAATGTAGGGTCTCTGTGAGTTTTACCGAATTAATAATCACCACTGGACTACCCTGTTCAAAAGATCACCTGTCGTTTTTCAGATGAAAGTGATATCAAGCTAACCTTTGAAGTGTTTGCAGCAACATCTGGGTTGAGCTGCGATACCTTGAAAAGCCCTTGAGAATTCTGCTGTTACTAGAAGTAGTGAAGGTGTCAGGCTTAAATGACATTACCTGTGGATCTTCTGCAAAATCACCTTGAAGTGCTATATAGACTCGTCTGGACTGAAAGCATCATCATTCCTTCATACCTCCGCGAGTGTTGGCTACTTTCCAGCATATCATTTGCACCTTGTTGCACAGTATCTTCAGGCACCTCTTTAGCACCATCACAGCCTATGCTTATTTGTTTTCCCGTAACCATATCATCATATACCCTATGTACCCACTCTGCACATCACCTGCTGTAATCCTTACAGCAGCATTAGCACAGTCTATCTCATCTTACCACTCTTAGGCCCCTCACTGCTATTGCAGTGAATCCTTGCACCAGCCCAACAAGATCAATATCCTTCTCAAAATATGTCATGGGATTTCGTTATACGTGAGATAATCTGTATGGTGAGATTCTCGCTGAATCTCATTCTTTTGGTGCATCCTCTGATATGTGAGAGGCATACAAAATCCTATTATAATTAGATCGTAGGCTTCAGCCCCTATGTTGTAACTTCCATTGCTGTCAAACAAACTAGGATTCCTTCAATAGCTTCAGTAACAGATGTTGGAACTACAGCTGTTGACCACTCCTTGAAGTTGGGTATGTAATATCAAATAAGGTATCATGGTGTAAAAATCCCCAACTATTTCACTACTATCACTAGGATCTCGTGACACATGTTACGGCCCCTTTTCACCTTCAGCACACTCCATCTACCACTGCCCCTGTAGTCATCATATATATGTCCAGTTACACTTACCAATATGCCATCACCCACTTGCAGAAACTCTTGCTGCACTACCTCACCACCACATCCTGTCATTGTAAAGGCAATTGCAATTTCACTACTGCTGTACTTATCTTTAGCCCTCACCCATTCAGCTCTCTGTAACCACAGTCTTCCCTGCGTCATCAGCATGCCACCCCCTTGCCATCCATCCACACACATCACTTATCACAAGCACCTGATGTGTACTACTTCCACAGCCACACTGCTGTAAGATTGTAGGTTCTCGTTTCATTTCACCCTTTTCTCTCCACCAGATATCACATGGAAATCTTCACCTTCACAACACATAATACCCCACCCTGTATACACACAACCTTCATTATGATGCACCCTTTCTATTGGCTGGGTATATGTATATCCACTGCTATTATTCTTACACTTACCACTGTTTATACCCTTCACATTCATCATTCCACTTATATATATATATATGTATATATATGTATGTATATATATATGTATGTATATATACATATGTGTGTATACATATACATTCATATCCTCATACATATATGTATATAAGAATACGTATACATGAGTATATGTACATAAATATCAATTTCATCTTTTCCACATTTTGGATCTCAAATATCTTGACGTATGAACACTTTTGCCATTGATATCTATATAACATGTACAGTTTCCTTCCATTTTCCATACTAACTCAAGTGTTTTGCAGGGGGGATATGTGGAAAAGGTAGTTAGTTGGAGTTGTAAATCTCATTTCATGCATTGTAATAGTTAGATCTTAATGAGAATTTACATTTGTTGTTTTAGATAGAATGAATGAGCATAGTAATATCATAAATTGCTTGTTCTCATGCATTTTTGCCTTTATACTTCAAAAATCTCACTATGGTGAAACATGAATGGCACGTGCACCATTTCATAAGAGGTAATTGACCCTAAGTTGATGATTTACATCAACGGCCATAGTCGGGATGTAAACAAGACTTAGTATTTTTATCTTTTATCAAATAACATTGGGTCCACACTGGATCCTTTTTCAAAAATCATCATATTTTCAAATATTTCCTTCTTTTATTAGAGTTTAACTTAAAATTAGCTCAAAATATATACCAATGGCCATAGTCAGGGTATATTGAGAGTTAATTTCATTTTAAACTCTATAAAAGCACTAAAATATGTTTTATTCTTCACCTGAATTTAAATATAGATTATTATATAATACATTCAATGACCATAGTCAAGGATGTATTATATTTTCAATCTTATTTTAATTCATCTAAAGAATGGAACAACTTTTCAAAATTTAATTTCAAATTCTTTAAATTCATTCATCATTTAGGATAGAACTACATCATATTTTCCAAAAATCCTTTTTCAAAACTCCAAGTAATGTAAATATCTTCCTCAATCTATCTTCAATCCTTTTTCAAATCCAATTCATCCTTTCATTTTTCGAAATTCTATTTTTAATCTCAAAGTTCAATTCAACTTTGAGATTTCAAATTCATTTTTATATATTCGAATTCAAATCAGATTTCAAAGTTCAATTTGACTTTGAAATTTCAAATTCATTTTCAAAAGCTCCAATCAAACTCAAAGTTCAATTTAACTTTGAGATTCTTGATTCATTTTTCTAAATTTCAAATTCAAACTTCAAATCCAAGGTCTAAATTGACTTTGGGATTCATCTGTATATTCAAAATTCAATTTCTAAAATTCCTTCTCCCAAATTCAAATCAAACTTAGAAATTCCTGATTCATCTTCTCAACTTAAACTCCAAATCTATTTTAAGATCCAAGATTCAACACTCATATTGGATCTCAGACTTCAGATCCAATTCTATTTTAGGATCCAAGACCCAATTTCACATTTGGATCTCAGACTTCAGATCCAAAACCATCTTAGGATCCAGAGTCCAACTCCAGGTTGGATCTTAGGCTTTAGATCCAAATCCATTTTAGGATCCAGAGTCCAACTCTATATTTGGATCTCAGACTTCAGATCCAAATCCATCTTAGGATCCAGAGTCCAACTCATATTAGATCTCAGACTGCAGATCCAAATCCATCTTAGGATCCAGAATTCAACTCTACCTTGGCTCTCAAACTTCAGATTCAATTCCACTTTAGGGTCCAGAATCCAATTCCACTTTGGATCTCAGATTTCAGATCTTAAATCCATTTTAAGATCCAATTCCATTTCAAGATCTAGATTTCAAATCCAATTCCAATTCAAAATCTAGATTTCAAATCCAAGTCCATTTTTCAAATCTCATCTGAATTTCCTAAATCCATCTCTATTTTTAAATACCATCTGGATTTCTCATATCCATTCTAAATTTCCAACTTCAAAATCTAAATTCAATTCCATCTCAAGTATTCATTTCCTTTCCTAAATCCATGACAAAATTCAAAGTCCATTTCTGACTTTGAAACTTCATTTCCTTTCTTTTCAAAGCTTCAAATCATTCTTTCTCAAAATCAAGATTTATTTTTCCAACTCTAATTTATTTCAAAGACTTAGAACTTCTCTGATCTATCTCAAGTTCTAAAGTTAGATTCAATCACTTCTTCACTTTATCATCGAGTTCACCTTAGAATACTTGGAAATCTTCAAAATATCTTTTCAAAAGAGCATACATCCTTGCATTGCACAAGCATGATTCTTTGTGCATCTAGACTTAGGATAAATTCTTAGATTATATTTAGGCAAAGCAAAAGGCATAGATTCGATCCTTGGTTTGATTACCCCTAGTAAAGGCGCCAGGAACGGTCGAACCTCGTACCGATGAGCAAATCTCGTCTCTCCATTTTCCCACAATATTTTAAAAAACGGAGGCGAGTAATTTCCTAAATATTTTCAAATAAAGGTCAAGTGAGACCGCGCAAAATAGTTCCTCTTCTCTCTCTCTTTCTTTCTTTTCTCTTCTCTCTTTCTTTTCTGCCTTTTTGTTCTTCTCCCTTCAAAAAGGAGGAAAATAAGAGGTTAGAAAAGGAAAAGAGAAGGAAGAGAGAGAAACCACACAAGAGAGGAAAAATTTTGCGATGATCACAGTTTTGGCGACCGTGATGGGACCCGTCTTCATCCGGTTGGATCTATGCCTTTGCTTTGCTTTTATATAATCTAAGTCTTTATTCTAACATATGTCAGCTACATTTCCATGCAAACCTTAGTAGCCTAGACTCTGTCCTAAAGCTGACATCATTGCATATAGGATCTAAGTATGGTTTGGTAGGACTATATTGAGGAGATTATTCCATGTTCACATTAGACTTAGGTCTTAAATACAACTCTCCTCAATTTTAGGAATTGAATGCAAACAATGTATGCAAATGTATGCTTCTCTTCATTTAAATTCTATCTCTTTAGGACTTGCATTAGAGCCTTCTGATTTTATTGCATGTTGATCATATTTTGAAAACATCCCTACCTATATTGTCCCGGTCTTCACGTTGCTGGGCTGTCTCACTGAACCATAGTTTGGGAGAGAGCCTCACAACTGGACCACTTATTTGGGTTCGCGCCCCCCTACCACGTACCTAAGGGCCATAGTCCGAGGTATATCGGTAGGTGCTCAAGGATGTTGGGAAACCATTACCTTAGAACCGAAGAGATATCTTATATGCCACGTACTTCGAGCTTCGGCTCGAGTATATCGGCGTACCTTGATTGGAAACAGATGATATAAATCTTAGAGTTAGGATTAAGGTCCTACAAGCCATTTTTAAATATTGCATATAGAGTCGGCTTTAGGGAGTGTTGTTTGCGCATCCTTGCTTGTATATCTGTGGTTGTATGATATTTTATATCTTCCTTATATTTTCCAAAAACCTGGGTATATATCTTTAAAATTTCTCCTTTATTTTTAAAACCCAGGTGTATTTTTCTTTCTCTTCTTTTTCTCCTTCTTCTAAAAAATCTTCAAAAAAATCCTTCTGATCCTGCCTGCAAGTTCTTAAAATTTTAAATCTTTACCATTTGTTCTCAAATTTCATTTATTCTTTTATTTTCTTCTGATTTTATATTCTTGTTTATATTTTCATAAAAATCTCTTTCCGTCAAGAGATATCCTTTTCAAAATAATATTTTCTTCATATTTTTAGTTGGTTACTCTCCCTCGTAGAGTAAACAGCGCAATTGTCATAAATTTTTGTGGCGACTTAATCCCTAGTAATGGGACACAATTGTTTAGATTTCAAACCTAAATCCTTCCTCTTGTCAAATTTTTTCCAAAAAAGTTTCTCTGGTCTAAAAACTTCCTCTTTCCTCTGCAGAGAGATCACTGATATTTCAAAAATGGTCACGACAAGAGGGGGAAAAGAAACAGTTCCTCAACTCAGCGACAGTGAGGTAGAAGGGATGAGCTCTCCTAAATCAGTCAGGGGACAGAGTCAGAACAAGAAAGATGACATCGACCCCGCTATGTATGATATGTTCCAAAAGATGATGGCGAGGATGATGTCAGAGCAAGCCGAGGCCAAGCTAAAAGAGGCAGTTCCTAAAAGCAAGCTGAGGAAGAAGACTGTAAAGAAGCAAGTCAGAATCATCAGAAAGAAGGTGCAGCCAGATACTACTTTTGAGGAATCAGAGTCAGTCGAGGAAGAATCGGAAGAAGAAGAGCAGATTGTCTACAAGCAGAATCCTCCAAGGCAGTCCGTAAAAATAGCTGCAGAAGAGCCTGAATCCGTCAACAAGCCCAAGTTTGGGGCTCCAACAGAGGACCTGATGAGCAAGCAGATGAAGGAGATGAATCGAGTTATTAAGGACATTCAAGCCAAGGGTAAGGGCAAGCAGACCTACACCGGAGAAGATTTTTATGATGGTCTAGATGGGGATGATAACCTGGAGAACCTTCCTCGCAAGTTTCTTAAATTTGACGGGACTGGCAACCCTAAAGCCCACCTGGCCACATTTTATGCAGAGTGCAGCCGTTTTAGGAAAGATAACAGGGCCCTGTTCATCTGTTTTCCCCGCAGTCTAGAAGGCGTAGCAACTAGGTGGTATGCTGACCACGTGAATCCTATCGAACTACGAGAGTTCGATAAGGTAGTAAATATGTTCATCGAGCGCTTCTTATTCAACACTGAAGCCTCACCTACATTAAATCATCTTTACAACCTAAAGCAAGGAGAGACTGAAAGAGCAGGTGATTTCATTCACAGGTGGAGAAGCACCTGTAATAAGATGAAGGTACCTATTCCTGAGGAACACGCATTGCAGGTGATCCTCAACAATTTCTCTGAGCCCATAAGGAGCCTCATCGCCACTTCCCCAGCGAAATCCTTCATTAAATTAATTGAGCGAGCTGAATGGCTCGAAGCAGGAATAGAAAGCGGACTGTACGAGGGCACGCCACTGGTTAAGAATGTCCAAGACCAGAAGAAGAAGGCGCAGTTTGCTCATTCAGTTGATACCTCCTGCAATAATCTTGGCAGCAGTAGCAAGGGAAACAAGAACAACAGTGGCAGCGGTCCGAGATTAGATCAAGGCAAGGGGCAGAAGGAGAAATCCTTTAAAAACAATAATAAACCGCTTCCGATTGGCCTTCAGCAAAAGGGTGATCTTCAAGAGAAGCCCAAGTACATCAAGTGGGAGAAAGATCGAGTCTTCACTCCATTAGATCAAACTTTGGAAGCAGTTCTGGACTACCTTTTAAAGCATGGGATGATCAAACTCCCTAAAATAGCGGATCCTCCCATAATCTTGGGAAAATTCAAAGATCAGTTCTGCAAGTTCCATAGAGCAACGGGGCATGACACAGAGCACTGCTTCGTCCTCAAGCACATGATACAAGACTGCATTGATAGAAGTATTTTGATAGAGGACGAGGAAGAAGAGAGCCCAGCAGTTTTGACAGAGCCATTTCCGGATCACTCCAAGAATTGAGGATACCTAAGTTTTCTTTTCCTGCACTGTCATTTTCCTTTATGTTAGTCGTCTTGTAGGGGCAAGTCAGCCTAGTCTTTTTTTGAATCCTTTCTTTTCGAAGTTCTTGTAAATATTTAGTTTGTTATCGAACTTTTGCTTATTAATGAAATGTCAATTTCCTTTATATCTTTTATATTTTTTTTGCCGTACTAGGGCATTTAAATTCCTGTTCTTTCCAGAATGCGGGACAATCCTGACATCATTCATGAGAGAAATGATATTACCTATGAGGAATTTTTCAAAAAACCATAAAATTTTAAAAATCTGCGTTATGACCAAGGAGTTCAAATATTCTTTGGTCTAACCTTTGACAAAAAATCAACCCTCGTGTTGATCATGTCTTCAAAAATAAGTTTTTCAAACCATTATATTGAAAGATCAACCCTGGTGTTGGTCTTATCTTCCAAAATGAATTTTAAACTTTTATATTCAAAGATCAATCCTTGTGTTGATCTCATCTTTCAAAATGGATTTTAAATCTTTATATTCAAAGATCAACCTTTGTGTTGGTCTTATCTTTCAAAATGGATTTCAAATCTTTATATATCAACCCTTATCTTTCAAAGTGGATTTCAAAGCCTTTATATTCAAAGATCAACCCTTACGTTGCTCTTATCCTCCAAAATTGATCTCAAAACTTTTTTTTTAAGATCAACCCTGGCGTTGTTCTTATCTTTTAAATGGGTTATAAATCATCATATTCAAAGATCAATCATTGCATTGGTCTTATCTTCCAAAAAAAGGTTTTAAATCATTATATTCAAAGATCGACCCTGTGGGTCTTATCTTCCAAGATTGGTTTTTAATCATTACCTTCAAAGATCAACCCTTGTATTGATCTTATTATCAATTTCGAACTGTTATTTTTAGAAATCAGATCTATTGTTGATCTTCTTCTTCAAAATTAAGTATTCAAAACCATTGCCTTCAAAAATTAACCCTCATGATGATCTCTCATGTTTGATTTAAAGGATCAGATCTCGCACTGATCATTCTTCTTGTGGTGGATTTTCTTCCCCCAAAATGATTTCTCGTTTATCTTTTAAATAAACGTTTTCCTTCCAAGATCCCATATGCTGGCAAGATCAGAAAAACTCCTTTTTCTCAAATCTTGTAAATCTTCAGTTAATTTTGATATATTTATCAGTTTCATTCATTTTATTCATATTTTTATCAAGTTTACATCAATTTTATCAAGTTTTATCAAGTTTATCAATATTTCCTCAATTCTATTAAAAATTTTACCCTTTCAAGTTAAGGGATAAACCTGATGCCTCTTTCCCATGAGGTATTTCCTTTATTCTTCTTTCCCCCTCAGGTTAAGGGATAAACCTGACCCTCGTTGTCCGAGGTGCTCCCATTCAGGATAAGGGATAATCCTGAAACCCCTCGTAGGAGCCACAATGCTACCTATGAGGATTCTTTTGTAAATACAAGTTTTGCCAATCTTTATTGATTTTTCTAGATTTATATCAATTTCCCTTCATTAAATTTTCTTAAATTCTTTCCATTCAGGATAAGGGATAATCCTGAAACCCCTCGTAGGAGCCACAATGCTACCTATGAGGATTCTTTTGTAAATACAAGTTTTGCCAATCTTTATTGATTTTTCTAGATTTATATCAATTTCCCTTTATTAAATTTTCTTAAATTTTTCCCATTCAAGATAAGGGATAATCCTGAAACCCCTCGTAGGAGCCACAACGCTACCTATGAGGATTCTTTTGTAAATACAAGTTTTGTTAATCTTTGTTGATTTTCTAGATTTATATCAATTTTCCTTCATTAAATCTCTTTAAATTATATTCCTATTCCCATTCAGGATAAGGGAAAATCCTGAAACCCCTCATTGGAGCAATAATGCTACCTACGAGAATTCTTTTGTAAATACAAGTTTTGTCAACCTTTAGTGATTTTATAAATTTATATCAATTTCTCTTCACCTTCTTAAATTCTATTCTTTTCTCCGGATAAGAGATAATCCTGAGATCACTCATAGGGGCAACCATGCTACCTGTGAGAATTCTTTTTACAAAAATAAAATCAAATTTTCCTCAAATGTTCTACATTTTCTTCAAAGTTCTATATTCTTTTGTCTTCTCAAAGTTTATTCTTTTTATTTCCCCCGTCACATACCTGGTCCATCTAAATCATAGATCATAAATTCTAAATCTTGTCATATCCCTTCTAAATTCAAATCTCAGGTTATCTCTTTATAAAATCTTCTAGTTCCCCTTCAGGTTAAGGGATAAAACCTGAATCATTCTTTTCCTAAATTTTCATCAAATGTCTATTCCATTTCCCCTTCAGGTTAAGGGATAAACCTGGATCATTCTTTTCCTAAATTCTCATCAAATGTATATTCTCTTCCCTTTCAGGTCAAGGAGTAGACCTGAATCATTCCTTCCTAAATTCTCATCAAATGTCTATATAAAGGATAATCCTGAAACCCCGGCCATTCTTCTGGCTTCAAATATCTTAAATAGGCCGATCTCCTTCCCGAATCTCAGTTGAAAAACCTAGTGTTCGCACTGGTTATTTTGCTAAAATTTTAAATCTAAAGATCAAGTTCATCAGTCCTCGTGCTGTTTGTCTCTCAGAAAGTCTCAATCTTAAATCAAGTCGTTAAATGAAATGTCCCAGCTACTTCGCTGGTCGTTAAATGATTAAATGAAATGTCCCAGCTACTTCGCTGGTCGTTAAATGATTAAATGAAATGTTCCAACTACTTCGTTGGTCGCTAAATAAAATGTTCCAACTACTTCGTTGGTCGCTAAATAAAATGTCCCAGCTACTTCGCTGGTCGTTAAATAAAATGTCCCAGCTACTTTGCTGGTCGTTAAATGAAATGTTCCAACTACTTCGTTGGTCGCTAAATAAAATGTTCCAACTACTTCGTTGGTCGCTAAATAAAGTGTCCCAGCTACTTCGTTGGTCGCTAAATGAAATGTCCCAGCTACTTCGCTGGTCGTTAAATGATTAAATGAAATGTCCCAGCTACTTCGTTGGTCGTTAAATAATTAAATGAAATGTCCCAGCTACTTCGCTGGTCGTTAAATGATTAAATAAAATGTCCCAACTACTTCGTTGGTCGTTAAATGAAATGTCCCAGCTACTTCGCTGGTCATTAAATGAAATGTCCCAGCTACTTCGCTGGTCGTTAAATGAAATGTCCCAGCTACTTTGTTGGTCGTTAAATGAAATGTCCCAGCTACTTTGCTGGTCGTTAAATGAAATGTCCCAACTACTTCGTTGGTCGTTAAATAAAATGTCCCAGCTACTTCGCTGGTCGTTAAATAAAATGTCCCAGCTACTTCGCTGGTCGTTAAATAAAATGTTCCAACTACTTCGCTGGTCGTTAAATAAAATGTTCCAACTACTTCGTTGGTCGTTAAATAAAATGTTCCAGCTACTTTGTTGGTCGCTAAATGAAATGTCCCAGCTACTTTGCTGGTCGTTAAATGAAATGTTCCAACTCCTTCGTTGGTCGTTGAATGAAATGTCCCAATTTTCACTGGTCATTAAATGAAAGGTTTCAGCTCCTTCGCTGGTCGTTAAATGAAATATCTCAGTTTACTGGTCATAATGTCCAAAATCGTAAATTGCAACTAAAGGTCGCATCAAAATCCATATTGAGTAAATATTTCACATAGAAGTCATGAAAACTTTGCCAATCTGCTAAAAATATTTGTTAATTCCAAATAAATCTTACTGCACAAAAGAATTACCTCGGATTACCTCTAGTATTTTCTTCATGAAAGGTGAAACTCTTTGCGAAAAAGAGGTAAAATTCAAATCTTTTTCCTGTTGATCAACCAAAAGGATGAAAGAAATATCCTCGGTATGATTAGTGAAATAAATATTCGATGACATTGAAAAGCCGGAAGCGAATTGATATTGATCATAGCTATGATGTATGTTTAAAGACAATTTCCTGGCAATTAGACAGTGGAAATATCCTGAGCCATAAAAGAATTCACTTAATCCATATCACCTTATCCAGTTTAAAGCTGCAATCAAATATCGACAAAAGGGATCTCTCAATTGTCGTCAAGATGAAGGCGAATTAAGCGAGTAGACCCCCGGGGCCAAAGAAGATTTGGATCATCTACCAAGATAAAGGAGTTTGTGAAGGATCCTTCCAGAAAAAGTTCAGATCATCATCGAGATGAAGGCGAGTGTGATGGACCTACCGACAAACCCTAAATGATATTTGATTTCTGCTATCACCTAAAGACCTTTTGAGCCACCATCATATATAATCCCTGAGAAAATGAAGGATCGGAACATCTCCAAGATGAAGGAGTTTGTGACGTACCCTTCCCTGAAAAAGAGAGAAAAGTCAGAACATCTCCAAAATGAAGGATGATGTAAAAAGCCCGAAAAAGCCCAATGACTCAAAAAGAGTACAAAAAGATCATCATGGGAAAAACACCCAGATATCAAACTGCCTAAATTGCCAAAAGTCATCCTTTCTTATGAAAAATATCTTTTATCAATGTCTTTTCACTACTTGCTTTTATGAAATTGAGAATATCTTTTCTCCTCATGTCACGGAAATGGATAGCTTCCTTGAAGAAAATCATCAGCGCTAAAATTTTGAATTTGACTCTTAAAACCAAGAAGTTAACCTTGTTGGAGGAAATACTCTAGATAAAAGAGGGAATACCTTTGCACACATGTGCACATTTTCAAGCGTTGAAGTCAACTATAAATTTATCTTATTGGCAAAATTTTCTAGATATTCTAAGAATGAAATAAATATTCAATATCCGTTTTTGATACAACCTAGCGTTGTTTATATCTTCCAGAAGAGTTACCCCATTCAATTGAAGTATCTCTCCTGTCCCATCACGGTTTCGAGAAATCCGTGTGGTCGTTCCCACTCAGGTTAAGGGTCAAAACCTGTACTTCCTGCGAGAGGTCATTAAATTCAAAAGTTGGTTTCAGTCTCAGCAATGAGACACCCAAGATCATCCCTTTTTCAACGCTTTAGGGAACCCCATTTCCTTCCTCCTTTTGCAAACCCCTTTTCGGATTTATTCGTCCAAACTTCGAAGGTCCCATCATGGTCTCTTCACTCAAGGATTCTGTATGGTTGTCCCCTTCAGGTTAAGGGTTAAGCCTGAACCTCGTGCATCGAGGTATCTTCCTTTTTCAGGTTTGGGTTAAACCTGAGTCTCGTTCTAACGAGGTTTCTCGTTTTGACGAGGTGTTTTCCTCCAGTCCCATCATGGTTCCTCTCATCGAGGAATCCATGCTTTGTATATCCATCATAAAATCCTACTTGAGCTTCATCTCGTGAAACATTTGCCAAAATGTCCCATCACGGTCGCCAAAACTGTGATCATCGCAAAATTTTTCCTCTGTCCTTTGGTTTCTCTCTCTTCCTTCTCTTTTCCTTTTCTAACCTCTATTTTCCTCCTTTTTGAAGGGAGAAGCATAAAAGAAAGAAAAGAGAAAGAGAAGAGAAAAAAAAGAAAGAAAGAGAGAAGAGGAACTATTTTGCGCGGTCTCACTTGACCTTGATTTGAAAATATTTAGAAAATTACTCGCCTCCGTTTTTGAAATATATTGCGGGAAAAATTGGAGAGACAGGATTCGCTCGTCGGTACGAGGTTCAACCGTTCCTGGCGCCTTTACCAAGGGTAATCGAACCAAGGATCGAATCTACGCCTTTTGCTTTGCCTAAATATAATCTAAGAATTTATTCTAACTCTAAATGCACAAAGAATCATGCTTGTGCAATGCAAGGATGTATGCTCTTTTCAAAAATTGATTTGGAAATTTCCAAGTATTCTGAGATGAACTTGGTAAAGGAGTGAAGAAAGGATTGAATCTAACTTAGAACTTGAGATAGATCAGAGAAGTTCTATGTCTTTGAAGTAAATTAGAGTTGGAAGAATAAATGAGAAAGAATGATTTGAAACTTTTGAAAATGAAATTTTAAAGTCAGAAAGGGACTTTGAATTTGAACTTTGGATTTAGGAAGGGAAATGAATACTTGAGATGGAATTGAATTTAGTTTTTTGAAGTTTGGAATGGATCTGAGATAATCAAATGGTATTTAAGAATAGAATGGATTTAGGGAGTTCAGATGAGATCTGAAAATGGAATTGGATTTGAAATCTAGAATTTGGAATGGAATTGGATTTGAAATCTAGAATTGGAATTGGATCTAAAGATGGATTTAAGATTTGAGATCTGAGATCCGATATAAATTTGGGTTCTGGATCCTAGAATGGATTTGGATCTGAAGTCTAAGATCCAAAGTAGAATTGCGTTCTGGATCCTAGAATGGATTTTGGATCTGAGGTTTAAGATTCAAAATAGAATTGGATTCCGGATCCTAAGATGGTTTTGGATTTGAAGTCTGAGATCCAAGGTAAAGTTGAATTCTGGATCCTAAGATGGATTTGGATCTGAAGTCTGAGATCCAATGTAGAGTTGGATTCTGGATCCTATAACGAAATTGGATCTCAGACTTCAGATCCAAATCCATCTTAGGATCCAGAATTCAACTTTACCTTGGATCTCAGACTTCAGATCCAAAACCATCTGAGGATCCGGAATCCAATTCTATTTTGAATCTTAAACTTCAGATCCAAAATCCATTCTAGGATCCAGAACCCAATTCTACTTTGGATCTTAGACTTCAGATCCAAATCCATTCTAGGATCCAGAACCCAAATTTATATCGGATCTCAGATCTCAGATCTCAGATCTTAAATCCATCTTTAGATCCAATTCCAATTCTAGATTTCAAATCCAATTCCATTCCCAATTCTAGATTTCAAATCCAATTCCATTTTCAGATCTCATCTGAACTCCCTAAATCCATTATATTCTTAAATACCATTTGATTATCTCAGATCCATTCCAAACTTCAAAAAACTAAATTCAATTCCATCTCAAGTATTCATTTCCCTTCCTAAATCCAAAGTTCAAATTCAAAGTCCCTTTCTGACTTTAAAATTTTATTTTCAAAAGTTTCAAATCATTCTTTCTCATTTATTCTTTCAACTCTAATTTACTTCAAAGACTTAGAACTTCTCTGATCTATCTCAAGTTCTAAGTTAGATTCAATCCTTTCTTCACTCCTTTACCAAGTTCATCTCAGAATACTTGGAAATTTCCAAATCAATTTTCGAAAAGAGCATATATCCTTGCATTGCACAAGCATGATTCTTTGTGCATTTAGAGTTAGAATAAATTCTTAGATTATATTTAGGCAAAGCAAAAGGCGTAGATTCAATCATTGGTTCGATTACCCCTGGTAAAGGCGCCAGGAACGGTTGAACCTCGTACCGACGAGCGAATCCCGTCTCTCCAATTTTTCCCGCAATATATTTCAAAAACGGAGGCGAGTAATTTTCTAAATATTTTCAAATCAAGGTCAAGTGAGACCGCGCAAAATAGTTCCTCTTCTCTCTTTCTTTCTTTCTTTTCTCTTCTCTTTCTCTTTTCTTTCTTTTATTCTTCCCTTTTCAAAAAGAAGGAAAATAGAGGTTAGAAAAGGAAAAGAGAAGGAAGAGAGAGAAACCAAAGGACAGAGGAAAAATTTTGCGATGATCACAACAGGCTGGGACTAGTGCAGAAAAAAATCAATTCAGAGAAAAGTTCCACGAGCACAAGAATAAGAAAGCTCCCAAGAAGCAGATTCAGTCAGAAGAAATCTCAGATGAATCTGAATCAACTGAAGACACTGAGGAAGAATATGAGGTGCCTCCCGCATTTCAGAAACGTAGGCGAGAACAAAGGAGGAGCCGCAAAGCAAAGAATCAAGTTACAGAGGAACCCCTGTAGTCGCAATTCAGGGAAATGACCCAAGTTGTTAAGGATCTCCAAGCCCGTGACAAGGGCAAGAAAGTCTTTACTAGTGAGGACTTCTATGACGGCCTCGAAGGGGATGATGATCTCGAAATCCTTCCCCGAAAATTTATCAAGTTCGATGGTTCTGGCGATCTGAAAGCCCATCTCGCCACTTTCTTTGCAGAATGCTCTAGGTTCAAAAGGGACAACCGAGCATTGTTTCTATGTTTCCCCCGTAGCTTGGAAGGAGTTGCAGCTAAATGGTATGCTGAGCATATCAATCCCATCGAGCTCAAGGAGTTCGATAAAGTGGTGAATTTATTTATTGAACGCTTCTTGTTCAACACAGAAGCGCTCCCGACATTAAGTCATCTCTGCAGTCTGAGGCAGAACGAGATTGAAAAAACACGAGACTTCGATCACAGATGGAGGTCAGCCTGCAACAAAATGAGAGATCCCATATCTGAAAGGCACACTTTGTCATTGATCCTCAACAATTTTTCTCAACCATTAAGAGGATTAATCTCTACTGCACCGTCCAGGACCTTCATTGAATTAACTGAGCGAGCAGAATGGCTCGAGCTGAGCGTAGAGAATGGAGTCTATGAAGGCTTCACTTTTTCCAAGAGTAACCCCCAAGGTGAGCAGAAGAAGAAAGCTCACTTCACCTTCTCTGCCAACAACAACAACAACAATAGCCGAAATCAGTACAAAGGGCAGAAGAAAGATTACTGCTACGGCGCAGGCAATCCCAACAATAAAGGAGATCAGAAAATGAAGCCTGCTCCTCAATACAGCAAGTCTTCTCAGCAAGACCAAGGGCCGAAATTGCATGAAAAAGTTAAACATGAAGGATGGAGTTATGACCGAAAGTTTACTCCTCTCGACCAATCACTCGAAGATGTGCTCGAGTATATGCTGTCGAAAGAGATGGTCAAGTTGCCTAGACTGGCCGATCCCCCTGTGCCTATGGGGAAATGGAAGGATCAATTTTGCAAGTTCCATAGAACAGTGGGACACAGCACTGAGAACTGTTTCGTTCTCAAGAATATTGTGCAGGATCTTATTGACAAGAATTTATTGGTAGAAGGAGAAGAAGAAGAAAAAATGGACATTCTTAAGCAGCCTTTTCCTTCACACACCACAACAGTAGTGTCTGCCCAACCATTCCTGCCTCACGAACACATCAAGCCGTGTTCTACACAAAATCTACAAGTTCAACATCAGGTGTCAGTGCTTCGACAAGCAACTCCTGATTCTAAGAAGTTGGATCTAATCTCAGCATTGGGAAAGATGAAAGTCTCCGAAGCATCTGTAAAGTCAGCCCCCAAGTCAAAGGGACTTCCTGATTTTCTCAATCAAATCATCAAGCCCAAGCCGGAGAATTCAAGTCAGAAGCCTTTGACCGCTCTGTCCAATGTTTCCATTCTTGACTTGGCCAAGAGTTCCTGCAAACATCAGCAAGTACTGGACGATCTGCTCAGAAAGATTAAAGTTAAGCCCAGTACTACTCCTGAAGACATGGCACAAATTGTGAATTCAGCCATGACCAACGCGCCAATCACTTTCTCGGATGAGGACCTTCCAAAGCCTCATTCCTTTCACAATAATGCTCTTTACATCGTCGTTCGGGTCAGGGGAATGACAATACCCCATGTGCTAGTAGATGGAGGCAGCAGCCTCAATATATGTCCTGAAATGACCGCAAAGGCACTAGGCATTAAGGAAGAAGAATACATTCCAGACCCTATCACCATCTATGGGTTTGACAACCATGGTCAGACGACAAAAGGCAAGATATTCCTGGAAGTATTCATTAACTATTCTGTGCATTCAGTGCTTTTTCATGTGGTCAACGTGCCACCCACCTACAATCTGTTGCTCGGAAGGACGTGGATTCATAATGCAAACGCAGTGCCTTCCACCTTGCATCAATGCGTAAAATGGTCCAAAGGTGGAATGATTACAACAGTGCTCGGAGAGGACCCAGAAGAAAGACTCCCACAGCCTATGATTCCTCGACCATCATTCACTGCAGAGATTCCTAGCATCAGAGAGAACGAAGAGATCAGTCTCAGAGAAAGCCGGGAAATACTCTAGGTAACATCAGAATTATCCCTGCACACTGTAGCCATGACCCGATGGAAAGGTCCCAAGTTCTTCAAAATTGGAGGTCGTGTCAGCTACGACACTGTCAAAGATCATCCATTGTTTCCAGAATTCATGAAAGTAAGAAAGGGATTTGATTTACTTATGAAGCATGGTTATCAACCCTTTAAAGGACTGGGCAAAAATGAAGATGGTTGTGTCGAGCCAATGATCCAAAAGCATCGTCCCCACAGGGCAGGATTAGGGTTTTCCAGCGGGAGCTCACCAAAGAATACTGTTTTTGTTAAAGGGGCACATTGAGAATCGTTGTTGCATTTCCTTTCTATTCCTTTCAAAATAAATGTCTCAATGTCTTTTATCAAAGTCAAATCAATAAAATGTCAGGTTTCTTTTTCTATCTGGATGTCATCTGCCTCTTTTGTCTCTACATTCTCATTTTATAACTCAATGTCATTTTATGCATAATTCTTGCTAAATGATTTGTTTGTCGTATGATGGATGATTTTCCTAAATCCAATCTCTTATTCAAAATTTCAGAAATGTCTTCCCGAACAATCAAGAAACTCGTTATCAATCCAAAGGCTTTCCAGAAATCGGCAGCAATTCACCGAGTCAAAGCAAGCACAGGAGATGACAAGGTTGCAAAGCAGTTAGATGATTATGCAGAATTTGATCCATCTCTTCAGGAATTACCATAGTTCGCCTCAGTTCAGAAGCAAGATGAACCATCTGCTCTAGTACAAGATCCTACTGAAGATGTCAATATCGGCTCAGAGGAAGATCCCAAGATTCTCAAGATCGGCACCAGTCTAACTCCGGAAGAGAAAGAAAGGCTCACCAATTTTCTCAAACAACATGAAGAAGTTTTTGCATGGACATATGAAGATATGCCGGGCTTAGATCCCAAATTGGTCGAACATCCACTCGTTTTGTAGCCAGATGTAAAGCCAGTTAAGCAAAAGCTGAGAAAAATGGAACCCAGAATAGAGCAACAAGTCAAAGAAGGACTTGAAGATCTGCTCAAAGCAGGATTTATCCGACCTATTGACTATCCAGATTGGTTAGCCAATATCGTCGTTGTCCCAAAGAAAAGTGGCAAAGTCAAGATTTGCATAGACTTCAGAGACCTCAACAAGGAAACTCCGAAGGATGACTATCCACTGCCAAGCATTGATCTTCTGATTGACAGCACAGCAGGACATGCCATGTTCTCCTTCATGGATGGATATTCCGGCTACAACCAGATTAAGTTGGCCGCCCGCGACCAATCTAAAACTTCCTTTACTACGCCTTGGGGCACTTTTTGCTATACAGTTATGCCTTTTGGGCTCAAGAATGCTGGAGCAACATATCAACGGGCAATGGTCGTTATCTTTCACGATCAAATGCGCAAAATCATGGATCCGTATGTTGACGATATTCTCGTGAAATCTAAAGAGGAAGAAGATCACCTCGAAGCTCTTGATCAAGTCTTTAAGCAACTCATTCTTTACAAGTTAAGACTTAACCCGCAAAAGTGTGTTTTTGGAGTCGAATCAGGCAAATTGTTGGGTTTTCTAGTCAGCAAAAAGGGAATTGAAGTTGACCCGGCCAAAGCAAAGGCTATCATTGATATGCCACCCCGAAAAATCTCAGAGAGTTGCGTAGCCTTCAGGGACGCATGCAATCAATCCGGCGATTTATTTCCAACTTGGCGATGAGATGTGAACCTTTTAACCACTTGCTCAGAAAAAGAGTTAAGTTCGAATGGAGACCAGAGTGTCAGCAATCGTTCGATAGAATCAAAAAGTATCTTCTCAATCCTCCAATCCTGAAGCTGCCAGAATTGGAAAAGCCTCTTTTGTTATACATCTCAGTCAATCAAGTTGCATGCGGCGGATTCTTGGCACAATACAAAGAAGGCAGCCTGATAGAGCACGCCATCTATTATGTGAGTAAGACTTTCATAGACTATGAAAAGAAATATTCCCAAATAGAGAAGACCTGCCTAGCTCTGGTATGGATGTGTCAGAAGCTAAGACACTACCTGCTGGCATCTGAAGTCAAAATTTTGTCTTAACTCAATCCTCTCAAGTATATTTTAGAGCAGCCTTTCCTCAGCGGACGAGTCGCAAAATGGCAAGTCTTACTGATGCAGTATGACTTAGAATATGTCTCGCAGCAATCAATCAAAGGTCAAGCAATTGCAGATCAATTGGCAAATTTTCCTCTAGCAGAAGAGGTGAAAGCTGAAGATGACTTCCTTGATGAGCAAATTTGCAATATCCAGCAATCTCCAGTCTGAAATTTATTTTTTGATGGTTCTAAGAACATGGCCGGAATAGGCATTGGGATCTTATTAATCACTCCTGAGAAGGAGATGATTCTATTTTCTCTCAAGTTGGATTTTCAATGTACCCACAATATGACTGAATATGAAGCATTGATTCAAGGTCTAAAGATTCTACTAGACTTCAATATTAAGAGAGTGCATGCCTACGGCGACTCATTACTTGTTGTCAATCAAGTTCGAGCCGAATGGCAAGTTAAAGATCAGAAGCTTTTTCCCTATCAGAAAATTGTTTTAGCTCTTATCAGCAAGTTTGAAGAATTCCAGCTCTTCCATATCAAGAGAGATTTTAATCAAGTGGCTGATAGCCTAGCCAGTTTAGGCTCCATTATGGCATTCAGAAATGGAGAATCTTGTCGCTCTTTTGAAATTGGCAGACTTGACCAACCTGCTTTCCTTCCAGCGGAACAAGTAAACCAGGCTGAGCAAAGGAAGAAACCTTGGTATTACAACATCAAAACTTTCATAGAAACTGGCGAATTTCCTCCAGAACTCTCAAAGAAAGAGCAGCGAGCAATCCAGCGTATGTCCACTCGATATTTCATTTTGGCCAATGTCCTCTATCGTCGTGGATTCAGCTCAGAGTATTCCAGATGTTTAGATGAAGAAGAAGCCAAAGAGGTCGTGCGAGAAGCACACGAAGGCATTTGTGGTTGCCACGTCAGCTACCAAACCCTTGTCAAGCAAATCATAAGAGCAGGGTACTACTGGAAGACTATGCAACAAGACTGTTATCATTATGTGAAGAAGTGTGTGCAATGTCAGATACATGCACCTTCTATTCATGCTCCCGCAACATATCTGCAATCTGTTGTCTCTCCATGGCCGTTCTCTATGTGGGCCTTCGATGTTGTAGGTCCCATCACTCCTTCAGCTTCAAATGGCCATAAATACTTTCTTGCCGCAACAGAATATTTCACCAAGTGGGTAGAAGCTATCACTCTTCGCACAATAGAAGGCTGACATGTGGTCTCTTTTATTCACAAGAGCATCCTTTGTCGTCTCGGCATCCCGCATGACATTGTATCAGATAATGGCAGTCATTTCAAGAATGAAAGAATGAAGACATTCTGTTCAAAGTTCAAGATTTATCATCATTTCTCTGCCCCATATTATCCTCAAGGGAATGGTCAGGCAGAGGCCACCAACAAGATCTTAATTCGTATCTTGGAGCGAACTGTGGAAACAGGTCGTGATTGGCATGAGAAGATCCACGATGCACTATGGGCCTACCGGACCACTATTCGCACTCCAACGAATGCTACCCCATCAGAACTGGTCTATGGAACAGAAGTAGTGTTGCCGCTACATGTTTAGAAGCCCGCTTTGAAATTCGCATCGCTTCTGCAATTACCTCTTGATCAATACCAGCAACAACGACTGGTACAGTTAGACTTACTCGACGAGAGAAGGTTAAAAGCAGCAGAGCATGCTCAATCCTATTGCCAGAGAGTAGCCAGGCAGTATGTGAAGTCTGTCATCGAAAGAAGATTCAAAGTCAATGAGTTAGTGCTTCGATCCACAGCCTATCTCAAGCATCATCCTGGCGGTAAATGGTCGCCAAATTGGGAAGACCCATATGTCGTCAAAGAAGCATTACCCCGCAACTCATATCGGCTTATCAACGCCGATGGGGTAGAATTGCCAGATCCCATTAATGCTCGACACTTGAAAAAGTTCTACACCTGAAACATTTAGTCTCCTCTTGTAATCTTCCCGTTTCCTTCAAATAATGATTCAACTTTCTTTTCCAGTTACACTGGGGCATTTTTAAAATTTTGTTCTGTATGCAGGCAGGATAAACAAATTCCTCATTTCACGCACTTGTGCATTCATGTGCATCAATTCATATTCATTTGCATTCAACTACATTAACAACAATCCCAATCAGTATTGGGATTTCAATAAACAGTCCCATCACAATTTCTAATGATTCAAAATTGGAAGGTAATCACCCATACTGAACTAAAACTCAGTGCTCGAACTGGTATTGTTTCAAAATCCAATGTTTAAACTGGTATCCCAAACTTTTCGAAAAACCGAGTTCCAACTCGGGTTTTATTTCACATCATTTTCTTTTGTTGATCTAGGTTCCGACTCGTGATCTCTATATTTTATTCGAGCTCTGACTCGAACTCATCATTCTCCTTTGATCAATCCAAGTCATTTCAACCATCACGGTCTGTCAATTGCTCAAATTTGATATTTTGCCCACTAATTTCCAATTTCAATCTTTGGATCATGCAATTCTCCAATTCCGACCCCTGGGGTCACCCAATTTCCAATTTCAATTCTCAATTCTCAATTGCGACCTCCAGGTCATTTAATTTCTAATTTTCGACCTTCGGGTCACTCAATTCTCAATTCCTACCTTCGGGTCACACAATTTTGAACTTTTGGTCTATCAATTCTCAATTTCGACCGTTAGGTCATTCAATTATCCAATTTCGACTTCCGGGTCATCCAATTTCCAAACAAGCAATTTTCCAATTTCCAATTTCGATTTTTGCGTCAATCAAATTTCAATATCCAATTTCAATCATTTTCTCTTGCGAGAGACCCGTTTAGGGAGAATTCGAGGGAGCTCGTTCTTTTCGCATGCTATCCAATTTGTTCACTTAGCCCCTGTTTAGGGAGAGTTTGAAGGGACTCATGTCTTTGTGAACCGTTTGCAAAACAATTCCCAATTTCACCAAGGAACCCTTTTTAAAGGGAGAGGCTCGACGGAGACTCGCTTTTCTTGTAACCTCCCAATTTCATACTAGGCCATTTCCGTCATGAAGGACCCTCTTGTTAGGGAGAGTGTGATGGACTTGTTCCTTCATGACTCAAATTTTCAGACCTCACCATTATCGGCCCCTTTCCATAAGAGAAACCTAATATTAGGGAGCTTTGACGAAAGCTTAATTTCTCTTCGAAAGTTTGTTTTGCAAACACCTCCTCTTTAGGGAAGAGAGGAGTATTTCCCATTTCCCATTCAGGTAAGGGCTAAGCCTGAGTCTCTCTTTTTGGGGAAAAAGAGAGGAGAATTTTCGTCACGGATGTGTTGAACCGGATTTCAAACGCTCTCTTTCACCAAGGATTTCCATGAAATCTTGTCAATCTGTCAATTTTTTTGTTGATTTCAGAATCTTTATTGCAACAATCTCTATCCCAGTTTACCTTTAGCATTACTTCCAAAAGAGTGAAGCTTTTGCGAAAAGAGATTCAGAATTCAAACTCTTTTTATTGGCCAACCAAAAGGATGAAGGATAAATCATCGATATAGCCAGCAAAGAAGATTCAGTGTTATTACAAAGCCATAAATGATAGATATTGATCGCGGTTATGGCACATCTTTAAAGACTATTCTTGTAAAGACGAGGCAGTGAAAATATCCTGAGCGATAGAAAAAGAGAGCATTCATCAAAACCCTGTCTCCTCAGAATCACCTAAGCTGCAATTAAATATCTGCAAAAGGGATCTCTCACCTGTCGTCAAGATGAAGGCGAATTAGGCAAATAGATCCCCGGGGCCAAAGAAGATTCGAAACATCTCCAAGATGACGGAGTTTGTGACGGGTCCTTCCAGGGAAAGTCCAAAGCACTGTCGAGATGAAGGCAGATGCGATGAACCTCTCGACAATCCCTAAAAGATATTTAATTTCAGCTATCATCCAAAAATCTCCAAACCCATCGTTAAAGAAGGATCAAAACATCTCCAAGTTGACGGAGTTTGTGACGTACCCTTTCCCAAAAGAAAGCAAGAGAGGAAAAAGAGAGAAGGAAAAAGTCAGAACCTCTCCAAAATGAAGGAGAATGTAGCCAAAACCCAAGAGCCCAAAAAGAGTGCAGAAAGATTATCATGAGAGAAGCTCCCAGGATATCAAACTGCCTCATTTATCAAGAACCTTCTTTAAACTTGTGAAATTTTATTATCAATACTCTTTCATCAATTGATTTCATAATATTGAATTCTCTTTACTGTTCATATCAAGAAAATTGATAGCTTCTTTGAAGAAGGTCAATTGCAAGCAATTTGGATTTTAAGTCTCGATTCTACGAAGTGAACCTTGTTTGGAGGTAATGCTTTGGGTAGAAAATAAGGAATATCTTTGCAAAAATGTGCAACATTTTCAAAAACTTTGAATCAACAACAAAATTCTCAATATTTTGACAATATTTTCTAGTTATCCTGACATGAAGTGAGAGCTTGATATCCGTCTTTGATACATCCTGACACCAATTTTAAATCCCTCCTAAGGACTTGATTCCTTCCCTTCTTTGAGAGCATGAACTCTCAGATTTGCACACTTCCCTGTGTCCCCACTGTCCCACCATAGACAGTCCCATTTCGGTTTGAGGTCGAACCACCAATCATTTTATCGCAAAAGGCAATTTCAAAAGCTATTTAGTCTCAGCAATGAGACGACCAAAATCAATCCATTTTCAAGCTTTAGGGACCCCATTTTCCTTCCTTTTGCAAAATCCCTGTCGGATTCATTGTGCAAAATCCGAAGGTTCCATCATACCAACTTTTTGTTCCGCTTGATCAGGATAAGAGTACAAACCTGAGCCTCATGCCAAGAGGTATCCCATGTTCTACCCAATCAGGATAAGGGTACAAACCTGAGCCTCCTTCAATGAGGTATTCCATTTTCTGCCCGATCAAGTTAAGGGTCAAAGCTTGAGCTTCGTTCCATATGGAGCATTTTCTGTCCCATCCAGGTTAAGGGCATAAACCTAAATTTCACTCTCACAGAGTGAGTCTTTCCTCTTCATTTCTCCATTTCATATCTACCATCTTCTTCGGGCTAGCTTATTCATACCCAGTCAGATTCTTCTAACTGGGGCATTTTTATATAGCCCAAATTTGGTGTGTTTTCTTTGCCACTAAGCTCGACTATAAGCCGGCTTAGTAGCAAAGAGGGGCATCTGTAAACACCCCAAATTTTCACTCACCTTCTTGACATCGCCCTCAATCGGCACATTTCAGTTCTCCGGAAGCAATAAAGGGCAAAATGGTCATTTTCTGAGATTAAACCTTGCAGAAAGTCCTAAATTTCACTCTTGAGCCTCAAAATTTCTATATTTAGGTTCAGAGACATCTTCAAATTGCAAAATTTCAAAATCCTCTTTCTGGACAAAAAGTTAGAATTTCCAAGTCCGAGCTCAGAGTGACATTTCACTGAAACATGTCTTTGCATCGCATTGCATGAACACTTTGCATCATTTCATTACATAGCATGTCAGCTTGAGATCCAGAACTTCTGATTTTTAAAATTGTCAATCCAGATTTGATTTTTAAACTTTTCAAAACCGATTTTTAAAATCCTGGGTATTCAAAATTACCAAATTTTCCCATTTTACCCCCATGACTTTGAATTACAAAATTTTTTTCTCAAGAAAAACAATCTGGATATTTGGATATTGATTTTAAAGATTTTATCTCAAAATTTTTTGCAAAAAGATTTTAAATCTCTTTACAAAAATTTTTACATTTATTTTTTTTTATATTTTTGTCCTGAAAAACCAATTTTTCCAAATTCTTGAAAATAAATAATGTTTTATCTCGAGCGGGACCCACCTTTTAACTAGCATCATACTAAGACCCCCAGGTAAGTTTCCTATTCTCAAGCGGGACACACCCGAAGTTCATTTTGCAAATTTTTCTTTTTTAATTTATCAATATTTATTTATTTATATTTTAGTTAGTGGGCCCACACACATGTGGCACCCCATTTTAAAATAAAAGATTTTATAAAACAAAATAAAGCTTTATTTTCAATTTTTTTTTTTTTTTTAAAAGATGGCTGAGGTGGCATCTCCCATTTATTATTATCATTAAATTTTTTTTTTGTTTATGATATCACTATTCATTTTTAGAAGCAGTTTTAAAAAAAAAAAAAAAAATCACAGCCGAACTTGCCTAAAATGCTTAGTTATCTAAGACTTAGGTCAACAAACCCAAAATGATTTTAAAAACCTAAGATTTTGCCCAGACCCTAAAACGGCGAGTTTTCAAAATTCAGTTACAAAAATTTCAAAAGTTTAAAAAAAAAAAATTTGTAACGGAAGGGAAAGCTGCGTTTTCTTGTGAGAGGGGAAAGTTTTAAAAAGAGGGGGACAGGGCATTCACGAGAGAGGATTTTTTTTGAATTGGATTTTCGGTTTTTGCAGGAGGCTCTCAAGGTGGGGAGAGGCGTTTTCACCTTCTTCAGCCCCAGCTATTTTGGATCGAGATCCATCTCCAACGACAGCAGCCAGCGCCATCCTTCATCAGCCTTCAGCCCCATCAACATCCGATTTTTCTTGAATCCAGCCGCAGGGGTCATCCACCTCCAAGCCGCAGGAAACTCCATCCAGCCGGCTACCCATTTTTCTTCAGCCCTCTTCCCTTCAAGCCAGCCGCACATCCTTCAGCACAACGTGTGGACCTCCTCTTCAGCCCAGCCGTCACACTTTTTCAGCCCACCAGCAGAGAGATCTGCAATTTCTGCTCCCTCTTTCCTTCAAGCCAGCCGCAGATCACACAGCAGCAGGGGATTCAACGAATCCCTCTTTCCCTTCAGCCCCTCAGTACTAGCCACACGGTCACTACCTCCTCTTCAGTCCCTCAGCAGAGGACCCATCAGCCTTCTTGTTGTCTACAACAGAAGGAGGTCTAACGACCCCATCAAAAGCTTGAGTCTTTAAAAAGTAATCTCTGAAAAGCCTCCCAGCTGCCAAAAACCAAAGGAGGAATTGACATTTATGGTTCAAGGTGAGCCATATCCTGTTTGATCTGTGATATTTCCTCTTTTTCCATTCAATTTTTCTTTTTCTTTTTTTAGTTTACATGGCTTTGACGTCTAATCATGTTTCCTATTCCCATAAGCCTACCCCCTCTGTTATATCATTAACCTCCTTTGATATGTTCATTAATTTTAAGCATTTGGTCTCTTAATAACATACAACCTACCTTGTAATGCTTGTACGATTCTGTTTTTGTTTTGATGAACCATGGTGTTCTCCCATTACCTATAAAATCTCTGTTTTAGTTGCACAAACCAAGAGAACCTGCTGTATATGAGAATACATGTATTTCTAAGAATGAATTTATTATAAATAGGAATATATATGTGTACATATTGAAGTTTCCAGTATAATATAACCTTTCTTGTTTATTAACCATCTTAATATCAGTTCATGGATAAATTATAGCCGATGGTTCATGTGAATCATGTTCAGCAGCCACACATGCATCCCATAGTGACTAACATTTCTTGTTTATTAATCATCTCACCTGGTATTTCCTGTATTTACTGCAAAACTTCAGTATTGTTGTCTTCACCATACTATTTTATCATCATCTCATATCCATCTTCCTTGTTTCATATATACATATACAAGGGTGTCTGTGCCTAGTTATATTCAACATCTATAAATTTCATTGCTCATTTCAGCTGCTACACAAGTCGTCCCAGTGTACCAAACGTTCACAGCACACCTGCCCCATCTGTTCATATTGCCATCTACATATCTACTTGCATCTTTTTATAAGTCCCTATTCATTATTTATATTTAACCTCTGCAAGCTAGAGTACCCTGTCTTCTGTACAGTGAAGCATATGTAAAATCTACAATGCATGTCTATAAATAGTGTCATCTAGATGCTTTTCACCATAGTAGTCAATTTTGAATGGACATCTGATGAGGTTTTGTATTACAAGCAATTGAGTTCAGTTTGTGAGATTGATTTGTTTAATTTACAGTATAAGATAACTCTGATAATGTATTGTCTTTCCTCTTATCTTTAGCTATTATACCATTAATATATATATATATAGTTTAATATCTGAGTTTCTACCTATTCCTATTGCATCTAGAATTTGGTTCAATACCAAATAGCTATCAGCCTGTACATCTAGCCCATATCGCATGTCACTTGTGATATTATTATCACCTATGTCTCCACTCACAGCATTGATATATTTGTGTATCATCCATCACTTCTCATGCTGCATAAGAATCCCCTATCATGAGCTTTTCACAGGATATCAGTATGCATTATCACCATGCTTATATATATGCATTAGGTTGAAAGCTGCATATAGATATTTCCCCATTCAAATCTGTCCCTTTTCTGCTGCAGGGGTGCAGTCTTGATAAACAGCCACCTTCATGAACGGATATATCCATATCCGTTCATGATCTCTATACCATCCTTTGCACGCGTCATTATTGATATATAGGGAAGCTCCATACCCGATTTTGTTGCAAAATATGTTGTAATTTGGGAAATATGGCTGTGTAAAATCCCTTACAGAAAATGTATATACATATATTTTCTGGTTTTACCCATTATGTGGAATTTCCATTAAATATATGTCTTCTCATTATATGTATATATGTATCTATATATATGTATATCTATTGTATATCTACCTATATGTATACGTGTATATGTATATATGGATATATATATGTATATATATACTTATATATATATCCCTTCATGAGTATTTGCTATTACATATATTTTTTTTTTCTCTTACTCTTGTAAATACTTTATCATTTGATTTATGAGCTTGATATTCAAATTCCTGTTTTACGAAGTTATGTTGGAACACCACCATTTGATTTATGAGATTTTGTCTAGCTTGCTGTTAAAACCCCTGTTTTATGAAGCTATGGCTGGAACATCACCCTTGGTTTTATGAGATTTTGCTTAGCTTAGTGCTAAATTCTTGTTTGCTACATCACCCCATTTGCAGCACCAATTATACATATTATTTCATTATTTTCCACGACATTTTCACCTATTCACCAAGCTTTTCATATCCTTTTCATGATATCCTTGAAATAGCCCATGATGCTTCCACAACCCATTTCCTGCACATTCATTTTCTGCTACAAGTGTGCAGTCTTGATATTTGGCCAGATTCATGAACGGATATCTCTATATCCAATCGTGATCTCCCAACCATCTTTGGCGTGCTTCATTATGGATATATAGGGAGGCTCCATACCCATTTTCACCGGAAATTGCATTATAATTTGAGAAGTATGGTTGTGTGAAATCACCTACAGAAACTGTATATACCTGTAATTTCTGGTTTTACCTATTATACGTAATTTCCATTAGTATGTACATATTTTCTCATTATATGTATATATATATATATATCTATATATATATATGTATATCTATATATATATTTATCTATATGTATACGTATATATGTATATATATACATAGATATGTACTTATATATATATATATCTTCATGTGCTCTTATTTCCATGTATGAACATCCATATATTTTCTCATATAGTTACACCTCCATCGTTACATGACATTTAGCACCTATTCTAGCATTTTGATATATATATATGTCTCTTCGTTGTATATATTATATATATATGTCCATTTCCTTGGTTATTTTGTACTAACTCTCATTTTGCAGGAAAATCTAGAAGATGCAGATTCTTTGGATCCATTTTAATTTTCTTTTACTTTATGTTATGCAATGTAACAACTCAATGTAAACCTCTCAAATTTTCAAAATTCACCGTGGATGAACACGAAGGGCACGTGCACCAACTCTTAGAGATTTGATGAACTCGGTGGAGTCCATATTTACGGCCCTAGTCGGAATATGGACGAGACCCAGATCCATCATCTTTCTACCAGTCACACTGAGCCTACACTCTTAGGCTATCTTGAAAATGCACCTCATATTTCCAATGATTTCAAAATATTGTGAATTAATTCAAATAAACCCTGAATATATTCATGGCCACAGTCAGAATATGTGAAGGATTTATTTTGGTCTAATCCACATTTTTCCAATAAAAAATTCAAAAATCTTTTCAAAAGCGCATTCATTCATTCACATCATCTGCATCATTTGTTTTTCTCATGATTTTCTCAAAAGATTTTCACTTCATGGAATCGATTTTCTCAAGAAACTATGATGATATTCGGAGTTGGATTTCCCAAATCAAATGTTTTCCTGTGATTTTCCTTAAAAAGTTATTTCCTTAAGATTCTTTTCAAAAGGAATTTCTCATTTTCTCAAGAATCTAAGTTGATTTTCAGATATTTCAAAAAAAACCAGATTCTCAGGATTTCAATTTCCTATGTTTTGAATTTCCTTCTCCAAAGAACTTTCCCATAAATTTTCTATCATTTTCCTAAGAAAATTCTCGAAGTCCAAGTTTTCCCAACAAGTGCTTTCCTTCTCAAATGTTCATCTTTTCTCAAGAATTCCTTCCATTTTCCTGAGATTCTTTTTTTTTTTATGGTTTTCCAAGTCTTTCTAAGCTTTCTCAAAATTATCCTGAGATTCTCATTTTTTAAGTCTTTATAAGCTTTCTCAAAATTTTCCTGAGATTCTCATTTTCTAAGTCTTTATAAACTTTCTCAAAATTTTCCTGAGATTCTCATTTCTTCATGGTTTTCTAAGTCTTATAAACTTTCTCAAGATTTTTCTCGAGATTCTCCCTTCTTCAAGATTTTCCAAATCTTTATAAAATTTCTCGAGATTTCAAACCTTCTTCGTCTGAGTTTCCTGAGAGATTGATTTCCATCTTTTTCCTGAGAAATGCTTTTCAATTCCAAATGATTTCTAAGCATACATCATATTTTCCAATTTACATTTTCCCAAAATCTCATAGCACATGCCTGAATTCTCCATGCATTTAGGATAGAACACACTTTCAGTAATTTCACTAAGTCAAGCATGATTTTGGTCCTTGGTTCAATTACCCCTGTTAAAGGCGGCAGGAACGGTCGAACCTCGTATCAACAGGTCGAGCCCCATCCCATGGATTTTCCCGCAATTTTCAAAACGGAGGCGAGTATTTCAAAACAATTTCCAAAATCCGGTCAAGTTTGAATCGCGAAAGCATTTCCCCTCTCTCTTCCGCAAGGAAGGGAAGACGGGAAAATTTTTTGCGACGATAACACTGACAGCTTATTCTATTACGTTGAATGAAGGAATGTATATCAACACAGAGACTAAATACAGACCGGAATACAGAAAAAGTAAAAAAAAAGGAAGAGCAGGGGAACATATTGGAATACAACCGTTCCATTTATTATAGCATTAGGTGGGTCGACACTGCTATGTGCAGGTCGATCCCACCAGGGATGCCCTAAAAAATAAAAAAGAAAAAAGAAAAAGGAGAAGAAACGAAAGACAATAACTGAAACAGAACAATGCAGTAAAAAAAAATGAAAACACTTGTTTACACTATAACAGAGTGTAAACGCGAGTTATGATGAGATCCAAAGGCTATAAGCTCGCGTTTATGCCATGGCAAGGCATAAACGCATGCTTACAACGAAACT
Organism: Nuphar pumila; assembly: GCF_984573655.1. Classification (NCBI taxonomy): domain Eukaryota; kingdom Viridiplantae; phylum Streptophyta; class Magnoliopsida; order Nymphaeales; family Nymphaeaceae; genus Nuphar; species Nuphar pumila. The sequence goes on along the minus strand of NC_143265.1, from coordinate 47,429,340 downwards.
TAAGGCAAAGATGTTTATGCTACATCCGAATGTAAACTTCTGCTAGAAACATTGCTAAAGGGGAAGGGAAAGTAAGTCAAACGCAAATAAAAAAAAAATAATAAAGAAAGTAGCAGAGATATGATGAGACGCAATAGAATTGGTGATAAATCACAGGGGATTCACAGAAATTCAGAAATCGCGCAATGAAATAGGGATGAAGGATAAGATAGGTACACAAACCGAAGAAGAAATCTTACCTGAACCGGATCACCTTGAGGGAGATCTCTTTCTTGCGCTTCCTTATTCGATGAATTGTTTTTCTGCAACTTGTTTGCCGTTCTAGATCTTCAAAGCTGGAAGAAAAGAGGACCCATGGGGATCGGATTGTGTCTTCCTTGCTAAGTTTCAACTTAGGAGGGCTAGAATCAGTTTGAGCTCCCTCAGTTGAGGCAGACGAGCACCAGAAAAAGAGGGAAGGAGAATTGATGTGTGAAGGTTGATGAAAAATGGATGATCGTAATGAAGAAGGGGAATGGATGCTTTGAGAGTTTCTCAGACCGTTGAAAATGGTCGGTCGATCTCCTTCAACCGATGCAAATGAGAAACAGAGAGAGGGAAGATTGAGATGAAGAAGGAAAAATCGAGGAGAAGAAGTTGTGGGGATGATCGATGGTGAGGGAGGTCTGGGCTTGGCAAATGTTGGATGCCCCTCAACGAGACCCCTGTGCTCCTTTTTATAAGAAGCAGAAGAGGGATCGAGAAGGGAGATCAGTTGAAGATGGAAGGTAAAAAAAAAGAGAAATTTGTTTGAGATCAACGATGGTGGGGAAAGAGGGGAGGCGCGGGAACGAGCTGTTGTAAATTTTTGCCTTTTTCCAAAAAGAGGGTTCCTTTTAAGAAACTTTCTGTAAAATGGTTTAAAATGAGGTTTTTGGCAAAATTAACTTCAAAAAGCTTAAAATCATTTGTTTTTCTCATAGTTTTTCCAATTTTTTTCTGGTTTTTTATGTTGTTTTTCTATTTTTTGTATTTTTGGAAAAAAATTCTAAAATTTTACGAGAAAACAAAGATTAAAAACTATTTTTTTTGTATTTTTGCAAATTATTTACAAAGAGAGTTTTTTTTAGAACTCAAGGCGGTTTTGGGAAAATTTCTTCAGAAAATGGGTTTACATCTAGATTTTTAGGAAATATTCGAGGTTTACAACCTTGAATTGAGAAATACAGAGTTGTGGATCCAACAGGATGCCGGATGAACTGCCCGAGCCATTCAAAACCATTTTTTGGTATTTTTGTAATTTTAATTTGGAAATCGGACAACGAGGATCAGATTTGGATTTAAAACACTGGGTTTGTATCTGGAATTGAATTTGAATATATCAATATGGAATTCAATCCAGAAAATCTGAAGAATGACTAAAATTTAGCTTTGGTTTTCTTAGAAGATGGAGTCAGGGGCAAAAAGGTCATTTTACAAACCTTTAAAAAATTTGGGGTGTTCACACGAACGAAAGATGGTTGCATGCGAAAGGAACGAGCTCCCTCAAACTCTCCCTGAAGAGGGTCCTTCACAAGAGAAAAGATTGATTTTTGACAAAATGGTAACCCGAAGGTTGAAATTGAGATTTAAAATTTGATTTGTTGATGATTGGTTAGTACAAAGACTGAACCTGGAGGGCTAACTGATCAGTCAGCCAGACACTAGCACGAGCGCTAGATGTACTAGTACGAGCACTAATTTTTGAAAAAGTACCAGTACGAGCATTGGATTTTGAAGATGTACCAGTACGAGCACTGAATTTTGAAGGACACACCAGTACGAGCACTGAGTTTTGAAAATGCACACCAGTACGAGCACTGGATTTTGAAAATGCCCCAGTACGAGCACCGGGTTCTTGAAAATGCACACCAGTACGAGCACTGGATTTTGGAAAAACACACCAGTATGAGTACTGGGTTTTGAAAATGCACCAGTACGGGCACTGAATTTTGAAGAAGATACCGACACTCCTAAGATGTTTGGAAATTGAAGCGGGAATGATTGCCGGTGTTTCAGGATTATCCCTTATCCTGAAGGGGAAGTTCAAGTTTATCCCTTAACCTAAAAGGGAATGTAAGAAAAACTTTGGTCCAATAAGAGTATTGGATCAAAAGGGGAAATCCGAGTCGGAACTCGAAATCGTGAAAATTGAAGATAAAGGGGGAAAATCCGAGTTGAAACCCGGATTTTCAAAACAAAGATAAAATGGAAAACCTGAGTTTGAAAACTTGAATCTTCAAAGAAACAATCGGTTCTGTTTTCGTCGCAAAATTTTTTCCGTCTTTCCTTCCTTGCGGAAGAGAGAGGGAAATGCTTTCGCGATTCAAACTTGACCGGATTTTGGAAATGGTTTTTGAAATACTCGCCTCCGTTTTGAAAATTGCGGGAAAATCCATGGGATGGGGCTCGACCTGTTGGTACGAGGTTCGACCGTTCCTGCCGCCTTTAACAAGGGTAATCGAACCAAGGACTAAAATTGTGCTTGACTTAGTGAAATTATCGAAATTGTGTTCTATTCTAAATGCACAGAGAATTCAGGCATGTGCTATGAGCTTTTGTAAAATATAAGTTGGAAAAACATGATGTATGCTTAAAAATATTTGGAGTTGAAAATCATTTCTCAGGAAAAAAATGGAAATCAATCTCTCAGGAAAACTCAGAAGAAGAAGGTTTGAAATCCCGAGAAAGTTTATAAAGAGTTGGAAAATCTTGAAGAAGTGAGAATCTCGAGAAAATCTTGAGAAAGTTTATATGAGAATCTCGGGAAAATCTTGAGAAAGTTTATAAAGACTTAGAAAAATGAGAATCTCAGGAAAATTTTGAGAAAGCTTAGAAAGACTTGGAAAACCATGAAGAAATGAAAATCTCGGGAAAATGGAAGGAATTCTTGAGAAAAGATGAACATTTGAAAAGGAAAGTATTTGTTGGGAAAACTCGGACTTTGAGAATTTTCTTAAGAAAAGGATAGAAAATTTATAGGAAAATTCATTGGAGAAGGAAATTCAGAACTTAGGAAATTGAAATCCTGAGAATTTTATCTTTAAAATATCTAAAAATCAGCTTTTTATTCTTGAGAAAGATGAAAATTCTCTTTGAAAAGAATCTTAAGAAAATAACTTTTTAAGGAAAATCCCAGAAAAACTTTGATTTGGAAAATCCAACTTCGAATATCATCATAGTTTCTTGAGAAATCGATTCCATGAAATGAAAATTTCTTGAGAAAATCATGAGAAAACAAATGATGCAGATGATTTGAATGAATGAATGCAGTTTGAAAAGATTTCTGAAAATTTTATTGGAAAAATGTGGATTAAGCCAAAGTAAATCCTTCACATATTCTGACTGTGGCCATGAATATATTCATGGTTTATTTGAGTTAATTCACAATATTTTGAAAAACATTGGAAATATGAGGTGCATTTTCAAAATAGCCTAAGAGTGTAGGCTCAGTGTGACTGGTAGAAAGATGATGGATTTGGGTCTCGTCCATATTCCGACTAGGGCCGTAAATATGGACTCCACCGAGTTCATCAACTCTCTAAGAGTTGGTGCACGTGCCATTCGTGTTCATCCACGGTGAATTTGGAAAATTGAGATATTTGCATCATATAATCAGGATATTACTGAAATCAAACTATATGAAATGCGACCTAATCTAAGCAGTAAAAGTAAATCTTATTCCAAGGTTTACATTGGATTATTACATTGCATAACATAAAAAAAAAAATGAAATGCAGCCAAGGAATCAACATCTTTTAGATTTTCCTGCAAAATGAGAGTTAGTACAAGATAACCAAAAAAATGGGTATATATATATACATATTATATACAACAAAGAGATGTATATCAAAAATTACTAAAATTGATGCTAAATGATATGTATCAATGGAAGTGTATTTACATGAGAAAATATATACATGAATGCTCATATATGGAAATAAGGACACATGAAGGGATATATATATATATAAGTATATATCTATGTATATATATATATATATACATATATATATATATATATATATACATATATATATATACATATATATATATACATATATACGTATACATATAGGTAGATATACATATGTATTGATATATATACCTATAATAAGAAAATATACACATTTAAGGGAAATTCTATATAATGGGTAAAATCAGAAATTACAGGTATAGACAGTTTCTGTAGGTGATTTTACAAGGCCGTAATTCCCAAATTACAACATATTTTTCAATAAAAAGGGGTATGGAGCTTCCCTATATATCAATAATGAAACACGCCAAAGATGGTATAGAGATCATGAACGGATATGGATATATCCGTTCATGAAGGTGGCTGTTTATCAAGACTGCACACCTGCAGAAAAAGGAATGTTTCCAACACTTGCATCCATACCAATTTCACCACTAACCAAAGACAAGTTAATATCTGTAATATATATTGAATGAGATCTTGAAATGAATTCTCAATTGCCGAAATCTCAATGGTCCCCATGCTACAAAATTTTTTTTTTTTATTACACTAGCTAGCTCTTGGCAATGCTGGAAATATTACAATGATATTTTATAAGATGTATAAAGAATTATATCAGCTGGAAACTCTCCAAAGCAAAATGGCAATGGGTTGTTATAGATCTGGATGCACAAGGGAAGTAGTGCCAACTAACGGCACAATAATCCTACAACAAGCAATGATGAATATATTACCGGAAGTAGGACATTCCAGTAAACATAATTTTGCAGGAAATAAGATAAGATGATAAATTTATTACAGGAAAATTAATGGAAAATGAAAACAGAAAATGTGATAATCAAAACTGGAAAATTGATAGAAAATAAAAACAACGAATGTGATTAACAAAAACTGGAAACAGGAATGATAAGTCAATAGGATGAATCATAAGCAAACAGACAAACATGCTAGAAAATGCCAAATGAAATGTATAAACCTAGAATAAAAAAATAAAATCAAAGATTTAGACATTAACTAATGCAAAAGAGGAAATTCAATCTATACGATGCTTTGAAATAGAATTTTATTGGTAAATTGAAATGTAACAACAACTAAAACAGTGTATTGAAAATGCTAATACAGAAAAAAAAAGCATGAGCAACAAAATCAAAATAACAAAACAGAAAACAAAAAAAAATGAAATGAAAATAACACATAGCCATGTGTTACCTCGTAATTCCCCTATTCCAAATGAGCTGCAAAGAACAAATGAAGGTCTGTTTTCTGCTGCGACTGAAAGAAAATGTAGCAAACTGGTGGCTGGATCTTCAATGGGCTGAAGTGGGGATAGACATGTTCAGCATCCTGCTGGATGGTTTGAGGAAGGATGGCAGGAACACGTTGGGAGGCCTGGTGGCTGGGCTGAAGTGAGGATGCAGGAACCGTTGAAAGCTTGGTTGCTGGGCTGAAGAAGGATGGCAGTTGGCTGGAGCCTTTTTGCTGCTGGGGTTGAAGAAGATAAAAAAAAACTGGTGGCTGGATCTTCAATGGGCTGAAGTGGGGATAGACATGTTCAGCCTCCTGCTGAATGGTTTGAGGAAGGATGACAACAATCGTTGCCTGCGAGAAGTGCTGGCTGGGCTGAAGAAAATGAGAAGCAGGCTCAATGGAGTTTCCTGCGGCTGGGCTAAATGAAAGAGACGATGCTGGATGTAGTTTTCTGATTGTGGGCTGAGGATGGTGGATGATGTGAGTTGGGCTGAAGGAAAGGAAGACGTGAGTTGGGCTAAAGAAGGTTTGGCAATAGCTGTTGAAGGTGGAAGAGCTCCACGCTCAGCAGGAAAACCTTTGGTGAATCTCTGGTAGGTTGAAGAAGATGCAAAAAACGTTGGAGGTGGATAGTCTTCACGCTGAATGGCTTCTCCTGCAGATAAAAATAACAACAAATCAAAATTTTCCTCCCCTTTCAATCGGCTACCTCCCCTCTTCGTGAATGCCCTGCCCCCCTTTTTAAAAACTTTCCCCTCTTTTCAAAAAAAAAAAATGCAGCCCTCCCTTCCGTTACAAATTTTTTTTTTGAAAACTTTTGAAAGTTTTTGTAACTGAATTTTGAAAACTCGCCGTTTTAGAGGCTGGACAAAATCTTAGGTTTTTTTTTAATCATTTTGGGTTTGTTGACCTAAGTCTTAGATAACTAAGCATTTTTAAAAACTGTTTCTAAAAAAAAATGAATAGTGGTATCATAAAAAAAAAATAATGATAATAATAAATGGGAGATGCCACCTCAGCCATCCTTAAATTTTTTTTGAAAATAAAGCTTTATTTTGTGTTGGCAACTTCTTTTATTTTCAATTGGGGTGCCACATGTGTGTGGGCCCACTAACTAAAAATGAATAATATTGAGAAAAATAAAAAAAGAAAATTTGCAAATTTGTATGGACTTCAGGTGGGTCCCGCTTGAGAATAAACAACTTACCTGAGAGTCTGAGTATGATGCTAGTTCAAAGGAGGGTCTTGCTCCATTTTTTTTTTGAAGATACGAGATAAAACATTATTTGTTTTCAAGAATTTGGAAAAATTGGGTTTTTAGGAAAAAAAATATAGATAAAGTAAAAAAAAAATTTGTAAAGGGATTTAAAATCTTTTGCAAAAAGTTTTGAGATAAAATCTTTAAAATCAATATCCAAATATCCAGATTGTTTTTCTTGAGAAAAATTTTTGTAATTCAAAGTCCTGGGGGTAAAATGGGAAAATTTGGTAATTTTGAATACCTAGGGTTTTTAAAAATCAATTTGAAAAGGTTTAAAAATCAAATCTGGATAGACAATTTTGAAAATCAGGAGTTCTGGATCTCAAACTGACATGTTGTGCAGTGAAATGATGCAAAGTGTTCATGCAATGCGATGCAAAGACATGTTCTATGAAATGTCACTCTGAGCTTGGACTTGGAAATTCTAACTTTTTGTCCAGAAAGAGGATTTTGAAATTTTGCAATTTGAAGATGTTTCTGAACCTAAATATAGAAATTTTGAGGCTCAAGAATGAAATTTTGGACTTTCTGCAAGGTTTAATCTCGGAAAATGACCATTTTACCCTTTATTGCTTCCGGAGAACTGAAATGTGCCGATTGAGGGCGGTGTCAGGAAGTGAGTGAAAATTTGGGGTGTTTACAGATGCCCCTCTTTGCTACTAAGCCGGCTTGTGGTCGAGCTTAGTCGCAAAGAAAAACACTCTAAATTTGGGCTATATATATATAAAAATGCCCCAGTTAGAAGGATCTAACTGGGTATGAGGAAATTAGCCCGAGGAAGATGGTAGATATGAAATGGAAAAATAAAGAGGAAAGACTCACTCTGTGAGAGCGAAGTTCAGGTTTATGCCCTTAACCTGGATGGGACAGGAAATGCTCCGTATGGAACGAAGCTCAGGTTTTAACCCTTGACCTGATTGGGCGAGAAAATGGAATACCTACTTGAATGAGGCTCAGGTTTGTACCTTTATCCTGATTGGGCGGAAAACGAAACACCTCATTGAATGAGGCTCAGGTTTGTACCCTTGTCCTGATTGGGCGAAAAATGAAATATTTGGAAGGTGAATAAGACAACTTTTCTTGAAGATGAACGAGGCGATGGAAATGGAATTGTAAGAGGCAGTTTTGGAAAATGATCAAGACGATCTGGTGAATTTTTCATCATTGTGAAATATGAATAAGGTAAGGAGTAAGACGACTCTTTCGACAACGCGAAAGATGGATATGGAAATCTTTTGACGGGTAACTCTTTCGGCAACGCGAAAGATAGACAAGGCAAATTCTTTCAGAGAAGAGTAAGGCAACTCTTTTGACAAAGCAAAAGATGAATAAGGCAATTTTTTCAACGAAGAATAAGGCAACTCTTTCGGCAATGCGAAAGATGAACGCTGGCGATCCAAAGGAACAAGGCGATTATTTTGATAACGCGAAAGATGACAAAAGGCAATCCAAAGGAATAAGGTGATTCTTTCGACAACGCGAAAGATGACAAAAGGCAATCCAAAGGAATAAGGTGATTCTTTCGACAACGCGAAAGATGACAAAAGGCAATCCAAAGGAACAAGGCAATTCTTTCGACAATGCGAAAGATGACAAAAGGCAATCCAAAGGAACAAGGCAATTCTTTCGACAATGCAAAAGATGACAAAAGGCAATCCAAAGGAACAAGGCAATTCTTTCGACAATGCGAAAGATGACAAAGGTAATCCAAAGGAACAAGGCGATTCTTTCGACAACGCGAAAGATGACAAAGGCGACTTAAAGGAACAAGGCGATTCTTTCGACAATGTCAAAGATGACAAAAGGCAATCCAAAGGAACAAGGCGATTCTTTCGACAATGTGAAAGATGACAAAAGACAATCCAAAGGAACAAGGAGATTCTTTCGACAACGCAAAAGATGATAAAAGGCAATCCAAAGGAACAAGGCGATTCTTTTGACAATGCGAAAGATGACAAAAGGCAATCCAAAGGAACAAGGCAATTCTTTCGACAATGCAAAAGATGACAAAAGGCAATCCAAAGGAACAAGGCAATTCTTTGGACAATGCGAAAGATGACAAAAGGCATTCCAAAGGAACAAGGCAATTCTTTCGACAATGCGAAAGATGACAAAAGGCAATCCAAAGGAACAAGGTGATTCTTTTGACAACGCGAAAGATGACAAAGGCGACTTAAAAGAACAAGGCGATTCTTTCGACAATGCAAAAGATGACAAAAGGCAATCCAAAGGAACAAGGCGATTCTTTCGACAATGCGAAAGATGACAAAAGGCAATCCAAAGGAACAAGGAGATTCTTTCGACAACGCGAAAGATGATAAAAGGCAATCCAAAGGAACAAGGCGATTCTTTCGACAATGCGAAAGATGACAAAAGGCAATCCAAAGGAACAAGGAGATTCTTTCGACAATGCAAAAGATGACAAAAGGCAATCCAAAGGAACAAGGCAATTCTTTCGACAATGCGAAAGATGACAAAGGTAATCCAAAGGAATAAGGCAAGTCTGGTAATCCAAAGGAACAAGGCGAGTCTTTCGACAATGCGAAAGATGATAAGGCGATCTAAAGGAACAAGACAATTCTTTCGACACCGCGAAAGATGATAAAGGCAATCCAAAGGAATAAGACAATTCTTTCGACAACGCGAAAGATGATAAAGGTAATCCTTTCGGAGAAAAGGCTAATCTTTCAACAACGTGAAAGATGATAAAGGCTATCCTTTCGGAGATAAGGCTAATCTTTCAATAATGTGAAAGACGACAAAAGAAAATCTCTTGAAGGGGTCAAGATACATCACTATGGACATCAAGCTCTCACTTAACGTCAGGCTAGCTAGAAAATATTGTCAAAATGTTGAAAATTTTGTTGATTCAAAGTAATTGAAAATGATGCTCATTGTTGTGAAAATATTCCTTCTTTTCTACCTGAAGTATTACCTCCAAACAGGATTGACTTCATAGAATCAAGATTTGGAATCCAAATTGCTTGCGATTGACCTTCTTTAAAGAAGTTATCAATTTCCTTAATATGAACATGAAAGATAATTTGATATCATGAAAGCAATCTATGAAAGGATATTGATAATAGAATTTTACAAATTTAAATAAGATTCTTGATAAATGTGGCAGTTTGATATCCTGGGAGCTTCTCTCATGATAATCTTTCTGCGCTCTTTTGTCTCTCTTGGGTTTTTGCTACATTCTCCTTCATTTTGGAGATGTATAGACTTTTTCTCTCTTTCTTTTTCCTCTCTTGCTCTCTTTTGAGAAGGGTACGTCACAAACTCCGTCAACTTGGAGATGTTTCGATCCTTCTTTGACGGTATTGGCTTATGGGTTAGAGATCTTAGGATGATAGCGGAAATTAAATATCTTTTGGGGATTATCGGGAGGTTCATCGCATCTGCCTTCATCTCGACAGTGCTTTGGACTTTCCCTGGAAGAATCTGTCGCAAACTCCATCATCTTGGAGATGTTTCGAATCTTCTTTGGCCCCGGAGGTCTACTCGCTTAATTCGCCTTCATCTTGACGGCAAGTGAGAGATCCCTTTTGCGGATATTTAATTGCAGCTTAGGTGATTTTGAGGATACAGGGCTTGGATGAATTCTCTCTTTTTCTAGCGCTCAGGATATATTTCCATTGCCTCATTTTCACAAGAATGGTCTCTAAAAATGTGTCATTGACTGCGATCAATATCAATCATCTATGGCTTTGCAAAACATTGAATCTTCTTTTCTGGCCATATCGAGAATTTATCCTTCATTCTTTTGGTTGGCCAATAGAAAGAATCTGAATTTTGAATCCTTCTTCACAAAAGTTTTACCTTATTAGAAGTAGTACTGAAGGTAAATTGAGGTAAAATTTTGTGAAATAAAATTATGAAATCAACAGGTAATTGATTGACAACTCCGCCTGTGTAGTTATACACTGCCGGTCCCAAGCCCGGATAAAGGAGGAGGGTTGCGGTAGGCCTGTGACAGCCAGCATAAAAACTTTGTCATATCCTATGAAAATGAACCAATATGAGAATTTCGTTGGGGCGTTCCCTACTGAGCGACGCGCTGTACTCTCTAGGCCCGGAGGCAGTGATAAATGTGCAAGGGTTGCTAGGTCGTCGCCCAGAAGCGACGCGTCACACCGGCGCCCGGGTGTGGTGTCAAATAGGCAAGGGTTCCCTCACTTTGTTGGACGGGTGGGGGTAAAGAAGTTAGTCCAAGACCATAAAATTAGGTTAGCCACTTGGAACATAGGGTCTTTAACTGGTAAGTTGGTAGAGTTAGTAGATGTTATGTGTAGGAGAAAGATTGATATTTTATGTCTTCAAGAGACCAAATGGGTAGGTGAGAAAGCTAAAGTGATAGAACCTTGGGGATATAAGATTTGGTATACAGGAATAAATAGGAATAGGAATGGAGTAGGGATTGTTATGAGTCGTCAGTTTATAGATAATGTAGTTGAGGTCCGTAGGAAGGGTGATAGAATTTTACTTATTAAATTAGTATTAGGTACGGATATTATTAATATTATTAGTGTTTATGCACCTCAAGTAGGTTTAGATGATTCCATTAAGCATCAATTTTGGGAAGATTTAGATGGAGTAGTACAAGAGACATCTTATGGAGAAAAGCTTTTCATCGGCGGTGACCTTAATGGACATGTAGGCATTAGTAGGGATGGATTTGAGAATATCCATGGAGGCTATGGTATAGGAGAAAGAAATGAAAGTGGAGAAAGGATTTTAGATTTTTGTTTGTCCTATGATATGATCTTAGCAAACACTTGGTTTAGGAAGAGGGAGTCTCACCTAGTAACATTTAAAAGTGGGGTTAATACGAGTCAGATAGATTTTTTCCTACTTAGAAAGAGAGATAGGGGTTGTTGCATCGATTGTAAGGTTATACCAGGAGAAAGTGTAGCTACACAACATAGAGTCTTAATTTTAGATCTTAGAATTAGACAATGCCGCAAAAGGGATAGACATAGGATAGATCCTAGAATTAAGTGGTGGGCACTGAAAGGAGCTAAACAAGGAATGTTTGTAGAGCAGATAGTTAAGGAAGTTGATTGGTGTCTCGAGGAGGATTCAGAATCAATGTGGAATAAGATAGCGGGTGGTATGAGAAAAGTAGCTAAGGAGGTATTGGGTGAGTCTAAAGGCGGTGCACCACTAGGTAAGGATACATCATGGTGGAACGAGGATGTCAAATTAGCTATTAAGGTTAAAAGAGAGTGTTATAGAAATCTAAGTAAGAGTCGTGATAATGAGAATTTGGAGAGGTATATGATAGCAAAGAAGGAAGCTAAAAAAGTTGTTCGAAACGCGAGGGCTAAGGTATATAAGGAGGTTTATGACAAGTTGGATACCAAAGAAGGCGAGAAGGATATTTATAGGCTTGCAAAGATGAGAGATAGGAAATCGAAGGATTTGGGTATGGTTAGATGTATCAAAGATGAAACGCAAAGGGTTTTAGTCAAAGATGAGGAGATTAAGGAGAGATGGAAAGATTATTTTGATAAGCTATTTAATGATAGTCATGCTCAAGATCTTGGAGACTTCTCCATTCCTTTTCATGAGATAAATCGTGACTTCATGAGCAAGATTCAAAAGAAAGAAATTGCAGAGGCTTTGAAGAAAATGAAATCAAGAAGGGCAGTTGGCCCAGATGGTATACCTATCGAGGCTTGGAAATGCTTGGGAGAGAAAGGTTTAGAATGGTTGACAAATCTTTTTAACTTGATTTGGCGAACAAATAAGATGCCTAATGAGTGGAGGAAGAGTACTTTGGTGCCTTTATATAAGAATAAGGGTGATATACAAGATTGCACAAACTATCGTGGTATAAAACTCATGAGTCATACTATGAAACTTTGGGAGAGGGTGATTGAGTCTAGGTTGAGGAAGGTTGTCATGATATCGGAGAATCAATTTGGTTTTATGCCTGGAAGATCAACTATGGAAGCTATACATCTTCTTAGACAACTTATTGAAAGATATAGAGAGAGGAACAAAGATTTGCATATGGTTTTTATTGATTTAGAGAAGGCATACGATAGAGTACCTAGGGACGTTCTCTGGTGGACAATGATGAAGAAAGGTGTTTCTCTCAAGTACATTAGTATAATTAAAGATATGTATGAAGGAGTAGTAACCAATGTCCGCACTTGTGGAGGGGTGACAACCAATTTCCCGATAACGGTTGGGTTACATCAAGGATCTGCTTTAAGCCCTTTCCTATTTGCAATAGTGATGGATGAGCTTACGAGATCAATTCAAGAAAATGTACCGTGGTGTATGTTGTTTGCTGATGATATTGTTTTGATTGATGAGTCTAGAGCTGGGGTTAATGCTAAGTTAGAATTATGGAGACAGACATTGGAAGCTAGAGGTTTTAAGTTGAGTAAGAGTAAGACTGAATATATGGAATGTCGGTTTAGTAAGCAACGAAGTAGTGATGGGAGTGTAGTGAAGCTTGGTGAGCAAGATATACCGGTGAATGATTATTTCAAATATTTGGGATCCATCATTCAAAAGTATGGAGAAATTGATGGAGATGTAAATCATAGGATAAAGGTTGGGTGGATGAAATGGAAAAGTGCTACTGGAGTGCTGTGCGATCGTAGAATGCCATTGCGGTTGAAGGGAAAGTTTTATAGGACGACTATTAGACCCGCTTTACTATATGGTACGGAATGTTGGGCTGCCAAGAGACATCATATTCAAAAAATGAGTGTAGCTGAGATGCGGATGCTTAGATGGATGTGTGGAAATACAATAAAAGATAAGATTCGGAACGAAGAGATACATAAGAAGGTAGGTGTTGCACCCATTGAAAATAAGATGCGAGAGAATCGTTTACGGTGGTTTGGACATATTCGGCGAAGGCCTAATGATGCTCCAGTTAGAAGGTTGGAGAAATGGGAAAATATATTAGTTAAAAGAGGTCGGGGTAGGCCTAGGAAGACTTGGATGGAGATGATAGGAAAGGATATGAATGCTTTGAACCTCACCGAGGACATGGCGTTGGATAGAAATGATTGGAGGAAAAGGATTCATGTGGAAGACCCAAAATGAATTTCTTTTTTGGTTCATATCGCTGACCCTAATTGTTTTGGGATGAAAACGTAGTTGTTGTTGTTGTTGTAACAGGTAATTGATTGACAAATTGACGAAGTGTTCTTGAAATCCTTAGTAAAAGAGATCGCTTGACATCCGAGTTGACACATCCATGACGATGGTACTCAATTTCAAAGGTAAATCCAATACGAAGTTGGAATTTTGAAGGTAAGTCCTAGCATAATACTGGATTTTGAAGGTAAGTCTAACTCAAAAGCTGGTTTTGAAATACCCTCCGAATCAGGACTCAGGTTTTACAGGGAAAGCTGGAAGATTCGAGTCAAAACTCGAGCCTTCGAAGGAAAGCTAGGAAGTTTGGTTTCTAAGGAGATAAAGTTTAGGTCGAAACCCAAATCTTAAAAGGAAAAACTAGGTCAATTCAGATTTTTGAGTTGAAACTCAAATATCCAGAGGAAAGTTGGAAAGTTCGAGTCGGTGCTTGAATCTCAAAGGAAAACTGGGAAGTTCAGATTTTGAAGGAAAGAAAACTTGAGTTAAAACTCAAATCTTTAAAGGAAAGCAGGAAAGTTCGAGTCAGGGCTCGAATCTCAAAAGGAAACTGGAAAGTTTAGATCTTGAAGGAAAGAAGACTTGAATTAAAAACTCAAATCTTCAAAGGAAAGCAGGAAAGTTCGAGTCAGGGCTCGAATCTTAAAGGAAAATCTTTAATCGATTGAATTTTTGAAAATCGATAGTGCGAGAGCTGGGATTGAAAGTTTTGAGAATGGCCAGTTCGAGAACTGGATTATTTGACTTGTAATGAAAAAGACCATCATATTTAGATGTATGTGGTCTGATTTTCAGGATTAAACCCCTTATCCCGAACAGGGATATGAATAGAAATTGGAAAATCATGGAAAATGATTCAGGTTTATCCCTTAACCTGACGGGGAAGAAAATGGATGCAGAATTAATGCAAAATGAAATGCAAATGCACATGAAATGTAAATGAATGCAAAATTAATGCAAGTGGGTTCATATACATGCAAAATGAGAGATTGGTTTATCCTGCCTGCATACAGGATGTTTTGAGGTAAAGATAGATTTTTCAAAAAAATGCCCCAGTGTAACTAGGGAGGAAGATTTTGAATACAAAGAAGGATAATTGAGGAATAAGGTGACATGCTTCTTGATTGAGAGACGTCCTCAAGATCGTTCCTTACAAGAGACATATTTGTGAAAAGGAAAGAGACGAAAATAAAATGGTGCCAAATTATTGGCGAATTTTATTGATGCTTAAAAATCGAGGAAAGGAAACAAAATTATATTATCCCTTTGACATGAAGAAAGTGCTAGAACATGGGATCTTTAAAGTAAAAGGAGAATGTTATTTTGAAAGTGAGAAATCCTTTTGGGAAGAAAATCAACTGCAAAGTTGATTTTGAAGAATGATCAACGTGAGAGCTGATATTTGAAAGGGGAATCAACACGAGGGTTGATTTTGAAGAGAGATCATCATGAGGGTTGATTTTGAAAATGAATAATTTTGGAAAAGAAAATCAACACAAAAGTTGATTTTAAAGATAATGGTTCGAAACCAATTTAAGAAAAGAAGATCACCGCAATGGTTGATTTTTGAAAAAGATTGTGTAAACACCCCAAATTTTTACCTTCATCCAGTGTTTGTCCATTTCATAAGTCATTACAAGATCATTGCATGTCATTGCACGTATTCTGCATAGCATTGTATGACATCCCATCTCATTTTCGAGATCCAACACTCATGTTTTCAAAACATTCAATCCAGATTTGAATTTTAAAGCTTTATTTCAAAATCAATTTCAAAACCTGGGTTTTTATTCAATACTCTGTCATTTTTCAACCCCAAGACGTTATATTTCAAAATATTTTCTCAAGGAAACAATCTGGATTCATTTCAAATTCAAATTTTAATCGATTTCAATTCACAGATGAGACCCATTGAGGTGGTATCGCTTCTGAATTCCTCTATTCATAAAATTTCTCAAATTTTTGAAAGTTTCAGTCCGATCAGGACTCTGTCTCAGAGTCCTAATCCAGTCAGGAGTATGTTTTTAAGTCTGTTTTACTTCCATTTTCAGTCTTTTCAATTATTTTAAAAATTTAGGTCATTTTAGAGAGTCCAGTTAGTTCAGGACTCTATTTTAGAGTTCGGTCGAGTTAGGAGTCTAACCCTGACTGTGTTTTCTAACTTATTTCATCATTTCTTGATAAAATCTTTTGAAAATTCTTTCATTTGGCTTTTAAAATCTAAAATCTCAGAGTCCTAAGAGTTCAGGACTCTAACCCGGAGTTCCAGTTCGCTTGAGACCCTATTTTCAAAGATCTTGAATTTCAAATGTCAATTTCAACCCTTTTTCAAAGCCATTTTCAGTGTTTATTTCAAAAATGTTCAAAATTCGATGTGGGCCCACTCAGTTGGCACCATATCTAGAGGAATTCTAACTCAGTTAGAACCTTATGCCATTTCAAAAATCCTAACTTTAAGATTACTTTTGAAGATCCTTTTGAAAACTCCTTCAATTTCAAGTTTTAAAATCGTTTTTTTTGAAAAACTCAAGGAGGGCCCACTCGGGGTGGTGCCATATTCGAGTCAGTCAGGGCTAGACTAGGGTTAGTTGATGTCTTGGTTAGTGTTAGAGGTTTAGAAGAGTCAAAACCATTTTGAAAAACTCATTTTTGAAAGTTAGTTTTTAAAACTAGTATTTTTAAAGGTTTTTAAAGGAGTTTTAAAAACCCAATGTGAGAAAATGCCAAGTGACACCATATTTGGGGATTTTTTAGG
The DNA here is from genome assembly GCF_984573655.1 of Nuphar pumila. Lineage (NCBI taxonomy): Eukaryota > Viridiplantae > Streptophyta > Magnoliopsida > Nymphaeales > Nymphaeaceae > Nuphar > Nuphar pumila. The sequence continues at coordinate 47,412,960 of NC_143265.1, read as the reverse complement.
ATTAGCTAGGGGTTAATTAGGTATTATTTAGGATAATTTAGACTAGGGGTAGTTAGGTAACTCCACCCCAAAATCGCCCCCCCTTTAGAAGTCCAAAAATTTCAAAATTGCTAATTTTTAAAACCTAAAAAATGGTTATAAAAGGCCCCCATAGGGGGGACGATTTTTCCAGCCACCTTGGGAGCAAATCTTGGAGCTTCTCTCTCCTCTCCAGCCCTTCCTCCATTGCTGCAACTCCAAGGTATAAACTTCTTCACTTTTCTTATTTTATTTAATGCTTTTTTAATGCTTCAAACCTAGATTTAGGCTTGGACACCCCTTCTTATGGAAGATCAACCATGGTTTCACCTCAAGAACTATCAAGAACCAGCAAGAATGGTCTAAGAAGGTGATCTAACCCCGTTTTGGATGATTTACAGGGATTTTAATCCATTAGAATTGATTTTAATATGATTCTTTACATTATTAACCTATGAAATACATGATTTACCCTTTTAATGGGTTAAATCTATGTTTTAAAGGTGATATCAAATTCCAGCCATTGATTCCCTGTTTTTAATTTATTTTCATGGTTTATTCATGTTTGTTTTACGTTCTATAGCATAGAAAAAAATTTTATTTACTGTTTTATGGTTTATTTTATTTATTTACATTAGTTAATGCATGGTTTTTCAAGTTTCTTAAATTTCTGTGTGTTTTAGGTTTAGAACAGTAAAGATGATGTTATTTCGGATTGAAGAACTCATTGTTTATTTCTGATTTTTTTATATGTGATGCATGCATGAGTTATTGAGTTACGGTAGAAAAATCAGAGGTTTTGGAGGTCGGGAACCCTATCAAAAAAATCAGACATAAAATCGGGTTTTTAAAGCTTTAAAATCGTGGTTAAAATCAAGAAGGTAACTTGCTGTGATGATATTTCTCTCATCTTATATCCGATTTTAGATCTGTAAAGTGATATGGATTCACATTGAATAGATATGTCTGCTGTAAAATTTTCGGATTTTTTTATCACTGTTTATTATTTTTCCTCTTTTAGAGAATCTGTTTTTAAATTTAAAACTCGTTAGGGTTTACCAAAACCCTAATCAGACTTGTGTTAGTCATAAATCCCAAACCACAGATCCAATTCATGATCTGTAAAAAGTGAGTATTATTATTTTTATGTCTACTGTTCACCACTAAAATGTAAGAGATTTTTGTTTAGAATTGCTATTTATGTCTGTATTTTCAATCTGAAGTAGCCGTTTTAATCCCTGTTAAAAGTGATATATTTTAGCTCAGATTGCCGGAAAGGTTTCTCCCTAACCGGAGATGCTTTTTCCGATCTGTAAATTGAGAAATCTCTGTTTTTCTTCTTAGTTAGTCTCTGTCAAATTTCATAAATTTCCATGGAGATTTGAACCCTGGTTCAGGTCTTGGACTGAGACTGGTTGGTGAATTAGGTCAAAAATAGAATATTTTTAGGGTTTAATGCAATTTTCGGATTAATTTAATGTCAAAAAATTATTTTTATAATTTCAATTCGACATTAGGGCTATAACAAGTGCAGGTACCAATTTTTATGGATTTTGGAATCCATTTGATGGCTGAATCAAGCAAATTGCAAAACCGGGTTCCTGAAAGATCCAAAAACACTGCAAAAATCACAAAATTTGTGATATTATTGGATTTTTGTGTATAAGCAGATGGTTTTAGGGTTTTATTATGTTCATAAGCATCTTAGGATACTTTAGGTTTAATTTCGTGCTCATTTGATTTCATTTAGTGCATAAAACCTAAGTTTTTACCAAAATCTCTTTCTAAAAACCCTGATTTCAAGGCCATAGTCTTGCTATCGGGGCAATTTGGTCATTTGACCTAAATTTCGAAATCCCTAATCCTAATTTTCATATTTTTAAGCATGTCATATCATATTTAGCTTAGTTTATTCCATTCAAATTTCAAAACTTGCATTTTATCAAAATATCTTTCTAAAAACCCTAATTTCAAGGCCATAGTCTTGTTATTAGGGGTATTCTGGTCATTTTGACCCCAATTTCGAAATTTCATATCTTATCTTCCTTATTTATTCAATTTTGTTTCATACTTTATCATTTTGATTTAAGGGAATCATGGCAAAAAGGATTATATCTAGCAAAATCCAACAATTTCCTGATATTGTTGGATAAATCTAGAAAAGCCAACATATATTCATTAACCAAGTTTTCTAGTTTTGCAGGTACATTGAAGACTTTATTTTTCATGTATTTAAATTTCAATAGTGATGTAAACTAAATTAAACTTTGGAATAAGAATTTACATTTCCTGCTTAGCTTAGGTTGCATTGCATATAGTTTATTTTTTATAATTTTAATGTGTGATGGATGATGATTCATGCATATTTTTACAAATTGATGTCTTTTTGTAATCGTTGTAATTTTGAAAAGATTTTTAAATGTAAAACATGTGAAAACCAGACATCAAATAATAAAAACCGGTTCTCACTAGTGAATGAGACCGGGTCGAACTCAGGGAACGGGAATATATCGTATTCAAGTACACAAGTCTAAACTAATCTTTATTGCCGAATTATGGAAATGTAAAATGTTCAGAAAAGTAAACACAACTAGCTATTGCAACAAATGAATACCCTTCGCAGAGGGCGTAAAGTGCAATATTTACAAACCCACTTTAAATTCCTAAATCTAAACTAAAGAGTAAAAAAACTTTATTCTTTGTACTTCGTGTCACGTAATCGCTTCCACTCCACTCCTGTGCTATCCTGCACAATTCAAAGGAACACTAGCAGTACCAGAGCTAGAACATGAAAGAAATGATAAAAGACATATAATTGGCTAATTACAATTGAAAAACTAATTCTAATTAAATCTACTAACCAATTAACTAATTAGAAAACAATTAACTAACAATTACTTAACTAATAACTAATGCTTACTTAACAAAAACAAGAAAATGAACTGAATTTACACTCAACATGAAATCAAAAGAGACTTAAACAAAACATGAATTTATACTGAATTGAAAGCAAACTGAAATAGGAAAGACAGGAAAATTAAATTTTCAGAAACAGTAGTTAAAAGAATTAAAAGAAGACAGGACAAATGTAAAAAAAACAAAACTAAAAAAAACAAAGCTAAAGGTAAAAACAAAACAGGAAATTAGAAAAAACAGAAAATAGAAAATTACTGAAAGACTAAAACATGAACTTGGAGATTTGTAAAACAGGAAGTGCTGAATGAAGAAAAGGAAACTTAAGAATTTCAGAAAACAAAAAATGTGCAATACATGAAAAACAGGAAAAAAATTGAGATAAAAGAAGAACAGTAAACAGAAATAAAGAAACGTAAAATGAATGAAAAAAAATTTAATAACACTGAGAATGAAGAAATCGGAATTACAGGAAATCAGAATTTGCAGAAAATTAAAAAATTAAAAACAAAAACAAAAACAAAACATTCAAAAACAGAAAAACTAAACAAATAACTGAAAAACAGAAATTAAACAAAAAAGAAAGAAAAATAGGAAATTGATTTAATGTGCACAACCTGAAAATGAAAGATAACGTGAATCAAATAAACAGGAAAACTAAAGGAACAACACAAAATGCAGAAAAAAATAACGAACAAGAAATTACAAGAAATTAAAGAAACAGGAAATTACAGGAAATTAAAGCATTAATCAACAAGAAATCACACAAATGCTAAACTGGAAACAGGAAATCATTCTACGATGAAAGAAAACAGAGTAAAAAAACATGAATTGAAGGAAAAATGCATTAAACAACTAATGAAAATTGAAAATGTGATGCTATAACAAGACATTAAAAAGAACTATGAATTAATCAACATTATTTAACTAAAGAATCAAATGCAGAATAACAGATCGGACGATGATTCAAAACAAAATCAGAAACAACATCTATCGATTTTTTTTCTTTTCGTTTTTCAGTTTTTTTTTTATTTTATTTCAGAACTAACACAGCATGATTGAACAGGAAAAAGAAGATGAAGAAGTAGATGAAGTTACAGAACTTACCGTACCAGAGGGATTAGAGGAGAAATGGCGGCCTCCACCACCACGCCGTCGTCGGATTGAGGAGTTTCCACCACCACCACCGGTTGGAAGAGATAGAGAAATAGAGAGAAGGGAAAGAAAGGGCAAGGAAGGGGTCGGCTATGGTGGAGGAGGGTGAGAAGAGAGGAAAGAGAGGGAAAGAGGGGAAAGAGGAACGGTTCTGGCGCAAATGGAAAAGACGCCTATTTTTTTTTCATCCGTGGGTTTTAAAAACCATAAACCGGTTTGAACCGGTTTGTTACAAATTGTTTTTCAGTTTTTTTTTTTAGTTTTTAGTTTTTTAAAAGATAGCAAACCGTGTAAACCGGTTTGCTTTATTTTCAGTTTTTCAAAACCCAAACCGTTTAAACCGGTTTGTTTTATTTATTTTTTTCAAAAAATCTACAAAACTATTTAAAGAGTTTTTATTTGCTAAAAACCTAAAAACCTCATTTGATTATTTTTTTTCTAAAAAATATAACTATTCTAATCTATATATTTAATAATTTTTTTTCTTCTTTTCTATAAAGAAAACCAAAATTATTTTATTAACTAAATTGCAAAATAAAGCTATTTTTTCAAGCATTTTCTAATTTTAATTCATTTTAGCTCATTCACTCAAAACCAACATAAAATTGGGTTTTAAATCATTTTTTTATGGAATCATGCATATTTTTTATATGAAATAACCCTAAAATATATGCACGATCACAAATTCACCATGGTCTACACGAATGGCACATGCACCAGCTTCTATGAAGTTTATAAACTTGGTGGAATTTGTATTTATGGCCATAGTCAGAATATGAATGATACCTAGATTTATGATCTTCACATTAGCCACATTCAACCTACACTCTTAGGCTAACTTCAAAAATACACTGCATTTCTCAAAAATACAAAAAAGTATTTCTCAATTCCTCAAATCCATATTCATCCATTTCATGCATTTGCCAATTCAAATTTCAATTCAAAGAATTTCATTTTCTCAAAATTTTCTAAGTCATAGGGAGAAATCGATTTTCTCCGAATATGAAAATCTTAAAGTATGTTTCAAGTGTTTCTCAAAATTCAAAATTCGAAAATTCAAGTTATATTTTCAAGTTCAAAGTTGGAATTTAGAAAAACCAAGTTCTCTCAGAATTGATTTTCATAAAATCTCAAGATTTCCCTAGAAATCGATTTTTACTTTTCTCAGAAATATTTTCCAAGTCCTAATTCACGATTTTCCATGTGATATCATTTCCAAGATTTACATTTTCTTAGTATTTCTAAGTATTTCAAAGCAAACATCATGTTTTTCAAAATGTGCATTTTCTGAAAATTCATAGCACATGCCTGATTCTATGTGCATTTAGAAATTAGAATATGATTTAGACAAGTTGAATAGAGTAGAGCGTAAGATTGTTCCTTGGTTCAATTACCCCTGTTAAAGGTGGAAGGAACGGTTGAACCTCGTACCGACAGGCGAGTCCCATTCTACGGAATTTTCCCGCATTTTAAAAACGGAGGCGAGTTATTTTCAAAAACTATTTCAAAGGTCAGTTTGATTTGCAAAAGTAAAATTTTGCGATGATAACAGGTTTGGCGACCGTGATGGGACCTGTCTTTGCCTGATCAATCTAATGCTCTACCTAGTTCAAATTGTCAAAATCGATTTTCATGGAATGTCAGCTTTGCTTTATGCTATCATGTGAACCTAGGAGCCTAGACTTGAACCCAGCTGACATGAAATGCATATAGACTAGGTATGGTTTGGTAGGACCATATTGAGGAGAATTATTCATGCTCACATAGACTTAGGCCTAATACAACACTCCTCAATTTAGGAATTGTATGAAAACAATGTTTGCTTCTTCAAATATTTCAAAATTCTATCTCTTTAGGACTTAGAGCCTTCTGTTTGATTGCATGTGCTCATGTTTTTCAAAAATCACCCCACCTATATTGTCCCGGTCTTCACGTTGTTGGGCTCTCTTCCAGAACCATAGTTCAGGACAGAGCCTCATAACTGGGCCACCTATTTGGGTGAAAACCCCCCTGCCACGTACCAAGGGCCATAGTCCAATGTATATCGGCAGGTGCTCAAGGATGTTGGAAAACTTGAACCTAGAACCGAAGAAATTGATTTTATGCCACGTACATCGAGCCTTGGCTTGAGTATATAGGCATAACTGGATTGGATACAGTTGATCTGAACCTTAGAGTTAGGATTAAGGTCCTACAGCCATTTCAAAATTTGTGCATCTAGAGTCAGCTTTTAGGGAATGCTGTATGTGCATACTTGTTTGTGCAGAATGTGATTGAATATGTTATAGTCATATTTTCTAAAAATACTGGATGATTTTTCAAAATTCCCCAGTCCATGTCCATGTACTGTCCATGTTTTAAATCCTGGACGATTTTCAAAACACTTCATTTTATAAAGTACTTCCTTATATTTCATTAAACCCTGGACGATTTTCATAAAATTCCTCCATTTTCTTCAAAACTCCAGGTGATTTCCCATCTTTCCTGTCTTCTGGATCTCGAATTTCCAGCTTTATTTTTATCCTGCCTGCATTTTTCTCAAAATTCCTGTATTTTTCTCAAATCTTATTCCAATTTCCATGTCTTCCAGTCCGATGGCATCCAGTCAACTTGATTCAGTCTTCCCTAAGGGTCACATCTCCTACGAGGTGCGACAACGTCTTCCCGAACATCGAGTCCTTAGCACCGGATCCTTCTTTCTCTGGTGGTATTATTCATGGTTCAAGAACTTCTCTCGTATGTTTCCGGACCATCTGGACGAGTGTGGATTGGAACTGGCGTCCGCACTGGGAAAGCAGACAGTCAACGGCAACTTGATCCATGCACTAGCAGAGCGGTGGAATCCGAGCACTTCTACCTTCTGGTTCCCGTGGGGCGAGATGACAGTGCTGATGGATGAATTTTCAGAGATCATGGGATTGCCCGAGCCAGCCGGTCAGCCTGGAGATCCATTGGAGAAACAGTTTCTGATTAATGTTAAGGGTCTAGACCCTAAGGATGCCTTAGCTCGCATGACAGGACGCAAGTCTTGGCCATTGATAGAGGAGGATGGGAACGAATATGTGGATCTGCTCGAAATCTACAGACAGTATGGGACATTTGTGGAAGTCAGCTCGTTGTCCAGGACAGCTCGAGAGAGAATTCAGCATGCGATGGTTCTGTGCACGGCGGGATTGGCTTTCTTTCCCGATGGACGAAATTACATGGATATCAGAATAGTTCAGCTTCTAAGGAGATGGGGAAGTCGACAGACCAGCCGCCTCTCAATAGCCATGGCCGCACTCGCCTTTCTATACCGAGGGTTGACTCGTTTCGCACTCGGAGAGTCGATCCTAGTCGAAGGATGCACCTATGCCTTGCAGTCTTGGTTCCTCCAGCATGTGCCAGTCCGAGCCAGTTCCTTCAGATACAATGGTGAAAAGCTTCTTCCAGTTGCGCGATACCGGTTCTTGATCGACAACCTACAGGAGGAAGAGGTCGTATGGGACTACTTTGATCGCCAGGAATCACCTCCCAGATATACTTATGCATACGACAAGCGATTCAGGCTACTGGGCCCGTTTTTCTGTGCATACTATCATCCAGAGCGGTGTGTCAGGCAGTTCTCTCAGAGGCAGAAGCGCGTAGAGATTCGTCCACTAGCCGGGGTTCTGCCAGAATTCGATCTCACATCAGATCAGTGGTCCGGAGCATACCATTCTGCCAGACATGGCTGGGATTCTTTTGTCAGTCTTACTATTTTTCCTGGTCCTCATGTATCTTCTGATTATCTGGAGTGGTGGAAAATTGTCTGTCCCCCTCCCCTCTGTCAAGTGTATTATTGATAAAATCATGTTTTTCCTCTCAATAAAAATTCCTTTATTTTACATTGGTTTGACGACCTCGCCTAGGTAACAAGGCATATTTTCAGTTGTTTATCTTGCAAAGAATAGCAACGCAATTGTCGTAATCCCAGCGACGACTCAATCCCTAGTAATGGGATATTATTTCAATTGTCTACCAAAATTCTCAACAAATATTTTCCTCCAAACCAAATTTCCTTCAGAAGCCTAACCATCAGTTCTGCCCTGCAGAGAGCATCAGTAATATCCAAGAGAACATTTGCGATACCCGATGGTTGATACAAGATCCAGAAAGAAAGCCGCATCAGTTGAAGGCGTCGCGTACTCAGTAGCTTCAGAAGAAGAGATGGAATCACCTCGATCAATCCAGAGTCAGGGTCAGCAAGCGGATGATGGCATCGATCCCCAAATGTACGTCATGTTAAAAAAGATGATGACCAAGATGCTGGCAGAGCAAGCTGAGTCCAGTACTGAGCAAATTCAGACCAAACAGAAAGATAAGGGTCATGCCGTCAAGAATGTGAAGATCAGTAAAAAGCAGAATCGTCATGAGGAAATGTCTGATGAGTCAGAATCAGCAGATGATACTGACAAAGAGTATGAAAACAAGCAAGAATTCAAAAGGTCGTCTCAAGGGCAGGGGTCGGCCTACAAATCCAAGAATCAGTCTGTTGACGACCCTACGCAGTCACAACTCAAAGATGTGATGAAAATAGTTAAGGATCTTCAAACTCGTGACAAGGGCAAAAGAGTCTTTACAAGTGAAGACTTCTATGATGGACTGGATGGGGATGATGATCTTGATAATCTCCCCAAGAAATTTATCAAGTTTGATGGTTCGGGTGACCCAAAAGCACATCTCGCCCTATTCTTCGCAGAATGTTCTAGGTTCAAGAGGAACAATCGTGCCTTATTTCTCTGCTTCCCTCGCAGTTTGGAAGGTGTCGCAACAAAGTGGTACTCAGAGCACATTAATCCGATAGAACTGAAAGAATTCGACAAAGTGGTCAATTTATTTATTGAGCGCTTTCTATTCAATGCTGAAGCACTCCCGACTCTCAGTCATCTCTGCAGTCTGAGGCAGAAGGAAAACGAGAAGGCCAGGGATTTTATTCATAGATGGAGATCCGCTTGCAATAAGATGTGCGAGCCAATAGCAGAAAGACACGCACTATCTTTGATCCTGAGCAACTTCTCGCAACCCCTGAGGGGACTAATTTCTACATCTCCATCGAAGAGCTTCATAGAACTAACAGAACGAGCCGAATGGCTCGAGTTGAGTATGGAGAACGGGTCTTATGAAGGTTTTATGTTAACAAAGAATAACAATCAACAAGAATCAAAGAAGAAAGCCCATTTTACCTACTCTGCCAATAACAGCAAGAATCAGAACAAAGGAAATGGAAAAAATCATAGTTATGCTTCAGGAGGGTCAAATCCCAACAAAAGTGATCAGAAAGGCAAGTCGATTATTCAATATGATAAGCAGCCACGGCAAACCCTCGAACAAAGATCAAGACCACAAGAAAAGCCGAAGCGAGAAGGATGGAGTTATAACCACAAGTTTACTCCTCTAGACCAGTCCCTCGAGACAGTATTAGAATATATGCTCGGCAGTGATATGATTAAGCTTCCAAGGGTAGCTGACCCGCCAGTGGTTATGGAAAAAATGAAGGACAGATTCTGCAAGTTCCACCGAACTGTGGGACATGATACCGAGAACTGTTTCGTTCTCAAAAACATCATACAAGATTATATTGACAAAAATCTGTTAGTAGAAGGGGCTGAAGATGAGAAAATGGAGATTCTAAAACAGCCTTTCTTGCAGCACTCAACAACAATGATATCTGATCATCCCTTTCAGCCACAAGATCATATCCGACCATGCTCTAGCAATGATATCAAGCTGCAGCATCAGGTATTAGTGTTGTATAAGGCCCAGTCCGGTTCTCAAAAGATGGACCTCGTTTCAGCATTCAGTAAGCTGAAAGTTTCGAGAGAACCCGCTGGAGTATCTCCAGAGGTAGCCAAAAAAATGCCATGGTTACCCAAGAGCCTTGTCAAATCTACTTCGGAAAAAGGGAGAAAACCAGAAGAAAAGGTCGACACGGTGCAAAGACCAATCACTGCCTTCTCTAATATCCCTATCCTTGAGTTGGCACGTGCCTCTCCTAAGCATCAGCAAGTCCTGGACGATTTACTGCGAAAGATCAAGGTCAAGCCAGACACCACACCTGAAGACATGGCTCAGATCGTTAATCAGGCCATGACCAATGCTCCCATAACCTTCTCAGATGAGGATCTGCCAAAACCTCACGCATTTCATAACAATGCCTTGTACATTGTGGTGCGAACCCGGGGAATGACTGTACCCCACGTGCTTGTAGATGGAGGCAGTAGCCTCAACATTTGTCCTGAAATGACTGCCAAGGCTTTGGGTATAAAAGAAGAAGAGTATACACCGGATCCGATCACCATTTATGGGTTTGATAATCATGGACAGACAGCAAAGGGAAATATCTTCTTGGAAATATTTATCAACTACTCTGTTCATACAGTGCTTTCCCATGTCGTTAACGGCCAACGTATAATCTTCTACTGGGAAGAACATGGATTCATAATGCCAACGCCGTGCCATCCACTCTGCATCAGTGCATCAAGTGGTCTAAAGGTGGCATGATAACTACTGTTTTGGGGAAAGATCCTGAAGAGAGGCTACCTCAACCTATGATCCCTAGGCCAACTTATACTGCTGATATCCCTAGCATTAGGGAAAGTGAAGAAATTGTTCTCAGTGAAAGCCTTGAAATGCTAAAGTTAGGAGCAACATCAGAGACAAATCACACAGCAACGATGGTCCAATGGCAAGGACCACATTTCTTTAAGATTGGGGGTCATCTCGATTACAGTACTTTCAAGGACCATCCTCTTTTCCCGCAGTTTCTTAGGACCAAGAAAGGATTTGACCTGTTACTGAAGCATGGTTATCAGCCTTTCAAAGGATTGGGCAAGAACGGAGATGGCCGGCTAGAGCCAGTGATCCCTGACCATCATCCGCGCAGGGCAGGACTAGGATTCATGGGCAAAAGATCCCACAAAAATACTGTCTTCATTAAAGGGATCCATTAAAAATTTTCTACCATCTGTCTTTTCTATTTCATTCATTTGATTTTTGCAGTTTGTAGGGACAATGTCCCATTTCAGTTCATTTTAAATGTCCTTATTTCATTTCAAGTCTTCAATAAAGTTATCAATTTTCTTGTCTATCTGGATGTCATCTTTCTCTTATTCTTCTGCAATTTGTCTTCAAAATTCATTTGTTCTTATCTTTTTTATTCCCATGCAATTTATGTCATAGTAAAGGAGCTTTCTCTAAAAGCTATTCCTTTTCAAAATTTCAGAATGTCTTCTCAACCGATAAAAAGGTTAGTCATTAATCCTTCAATCCTATCGAAACCGGCAAAGATATATCGGGTCCGAGCAAGAGCAGGGGACAGTAAGGTCACAAAGCAGTCAGAAGAAATGGCAGAATTCGATTCGTCGCTTCCAGAGTTGCCAGAATTTGCAGCGATTCAGAAACAAGATGAACCATCGACCCTAGTCCAGGATCCGACTGAGGACATCAATATTGGTTCAGAAGATAGTCCGAAAATTCTCAAGATCGGCACCAGCCTAAGTACAGATGAGAAGGAAAGGCTCATTGACTTTCTCAAGTAGCACCAAGAAGTATTCGCATGGACTTATGAAGATATGCCCGGTTTAGATCCTAAATGGGTGGAACATCGACTCGTTCTGAAGCCTGATGCGAAACCTGTTAAACAGAAGTTAAGGAAAATGGATCCTCGAATCGAGCAACAGGTCAAGGAAGGACTTGAGGACTTGCTTAAAGCAGGATTCATTCGAGCAATAGATTATCCGGACTGGTTGGCGAATATCGTTGCAGTTCCCAAGAAAAATGGAAAAGTGCGAATTTGTATCGACTTTCGCGATCTCAATAAAGCTACTCCGAAGGATGACTATCCCCTCCCAAATATTGACCTCCTAGTTGATAGCACGGCTGAGCATGCCATGTTTTCCTTCATGGACGGATACTCCGGATATAATCAGATCAAGTTAGCCGCTCGTGACCAATCCAAAACATCCTTCACTACGCCATGGGGCACTTTCTGTTATACAGTCATGCCGTTTGAGCTCAAAAATGCTGGGGCAACCTATCAGCGTGCAATGGCTGCCATTTTCCATGATCAGATGCACATGACCATGGATGCATACGTTGATGACATCTTGGTCAAATCCAACGAGGAAGAAGACCATATCGATGCCTTAAGTCAAGTCTTCAAGCGGCTTATTCTTTATAAGCTAAGACTCAACCCTCAGAAGTGTGTCTTCGGAGTTGAATCAGGCAAATTGCTAGGCTTCTTGGTCAGCAAAAAGGGGATAGAAATGGATCCCGCTAAAGCAAAGGCCATCATTGACATGCCACCTCCAACTACTCTTAAGGAATTGCGTAGTCTTCAGGGACGTATGCAATCGATTCGAAGATTCATATCCAACCTTGCCATGAGATGTGAACCTTTCAATCATCTACTTAGAAAAGGAGTGAAATTTGAATGGGGACCAGAGTGTCAGCAATCGTTTGAGCGTATCAAGAAATATCTTCTTAAGCTGCCCGTTCTAAAGCCACCAGAATTGGGAAAGCCTCTCTTGCTATACGTTTCAGTTAACCAAGCCGCTTGTGGCGGATTCTTGGCACAATATGAAGAAGGCAGTTTGGTTGAACATGCCATTTACTATGTAAGCAAGACTTTCATTGACTACAAGAAGAAATATTCTCAAATAGAGAAGACATGCCTAGCACTGGTATGGATGTGTCAGAAGCTGAGACATTACTTGTTAGCATCAGAAGTCAAGATTCTCTCAAAACTTAATCCTCTCAAGTATATTCTCGAACAACCATTTCTTAGTGGACGGATTGCTAAGTGGCAAGTCCTGTTAATGCAGTATGATCTGAGGTATGTTTTTCAGCAATCTATCAAAGGTCAAGCAATTGCAGACCAATTGGCAGATTTTCCTTTAGCAGAAGATGTTAGAATCGAGGATAGCTTTCCCGATGAGCAGATCTGTAATGTTCAAAAATCCCCAGTTTGGAATCTGTTTTTCGACGGATCCAAGAACATGGCCGGCATAGGAGTCAGAATCTTGCTGATCACACCAGAGAAAGAGATGATCCCCTTTTCTCTGAAACTGGATTTTCAATGTACCCATAATATGGCTGAGTATGAAGCTTTAATACAAGGTATGAGAATTTTGCAAGACTTCAATGTTCAGAGGGTACACACTTTCGGAGATTCATTGCTCGTCGTCAGCCAAGTCAAAGCTGAATGGCAGGTAAAAGATCAGAAGTTGCTCCCTTACCAAAAGATCGTTTTATCCCTTATCAACAATTTTGATGAATTTCAGCTTTTTCATATCAAAAGAGAGTTTAATCAAATAGCTGATGGTTTGGCCAGCCTGGGCTCCATTATGTCTTTCAGAAATGGAGAATCCTGTCGCTCCTTTGAAATCGGTAGATTTGACCAACCTGCCTTCGTTCCGGTAATGCAAGTCAACCAGGCGGAACAGAAAAAGAAGCCTTGGTATCAAGATATCAAAAACTTTATTGAAACTGGTGAGCTTCCACCAGAACTATCAAAGAAGGAGCAAAAAGCAATTCAGCATATGTCCGCCCGCTATTTTATCCTTGCCAATGTTCTTTATCGTCGTGGGTTCAGTTCTGAGTATTCCAGGTGCTTAGACGAAGAAGAAGCTAAAGAAATCATACGAGAAGCGCATGAAGGTATTTGCGGTGGTCATGTCAGCTACCAAACCCTTGTTAAACAAATCATTCGGGCAGGATACTATTGGAGAACCATGCAGCAAGACTGCTATCGTTTTGTGAAGAAGTGTGTTCAGTGTCAGATACACGCACCTTCCATTCATGCGCCGGCCACGTACTTGCAATCAGTCGTGTCTCCATGGCCATTTTCTATGTGGGCCTTCGACGTCGTAGGACCCATCTCTTCTTCAGCTTCTAATGGTCATAAATATTTCCTTGCCGCAACAGAGTATTTCACCAAATGGGTTGAAGTCGTCACTCTGCGTACAGTGGAAGGTCGACATGTAGTCTCGTTCATTCATAAGAACATTCTTTGTCGTTTCGGTATACCACACGACATCGTGTCAGATAATGGTACTCATTTCAAGAATGAGAGAATGAAGAACTTTTGTTCAAAATTTAGAATTCATCATCATTTTTCAGCTCCTTATTATCCACAAGGAAATGGTCAGGCAGAAGCAACCAACAAAAGTTTGATTCGCATCTTGGAATGAACCGTTGAGACAGGTCGTGATTGGCACGAGAAAATTCATGATGCACTTTGGGCATATCGAACTACCATTCGAACCCCAACCAATGCGACTCCTTCAGAACTTATTTATGGGACTGAGGTGGTGTTACCTCTTCATGTTCAGAAACCCGCCCTTAAGTTCGCATCTCTTTTAGAGCTACCACTCGATCAGTATCAGCAACAGAGATTGGTACAGTTAGATTTACTCGATGAAAAAAGACTCAAAGCAGCAGAACACGCTCAGTCTTATCGTCAGAGGATAGCAAGGCATGATGCCAAGTTAGTCATCGAAAGGAGATTCCAAGTTAATGACTTGGTCCTTAGATCAACGGCTCATCTCAAGCATCGTCCACGTGGCAAATGGTCACCAAACTGGGAAGGTCCCTACGTGGTGAAAGAAGCGTTGCCCCGTAATTCATATCGTCTGATTAATGCAGACGGGGTAGAACTATCCGACCCCATTAATGCTCGACATCTGAAGAAATTCTATACCTAGAAAATCTCTATTCTATCTTTTGTATTCTTCAAAAATTCTCCTCAATAAATGATCAATTATTCTTTTGTCAAAATACCCCTCTTCCCCAGAATATACTGGGGCATTCTTGGTAAAGTTGCCTTTTATCCAAAACAATTTATGTGCAGGCAGGATCTCATAAATCTATCATTTTGCACGCATGTGCACTCAGTTGCATCCATTTGCATTTGCACGCATTCATCTGCGTCAATTTACATTGAATTTCCCATTCAGGATAAGGGATAAATCCTGAGACCCTGGCAAGTCGTCCAAGTCATCGCCAATTGATGACCCTTCAAAACCCAGTGCTTGTACTGGTAATTGTGAACACCCCAAATTTTTCAAAGTTTTGTAAAAGTGACCCTTTTGCCCCCGGTTCCATTTTTCTGAGAAAACCAAAGCTAAATTTCAGTCAATTCTTCAGATTTTCTGAATTAAATTCCATATGGCTATATTCAAAATTTATTCCGGATCTGAATCCAGTGTTTTAAATCCACATTTCTTCAAAATACGGATCCAAACGCATTTTCTGAAGAAATTTCCCCAAAAATAGCCTTAAAATTCTCAGAAAAATTTTCTTTGTA
Organism: Nuphar pumila; assembly: GCF_984573655.1. Taxonomy (NCBI): domain Eukaryota; kingdom Viridiplantae; phylum Streptophyta; class Magnoliopsida; order Nymphaeales; family Nymphaeaceae; genus Nuphar; species Nuphar pumila. The sequence goes on along the minus strand of NC_143265.1, from coordinate 47,397,548 downwards.
GGTATTTTGCAAAAAAAACACAAAAAAAAAATAGTTTTAATCTTTGTTTTCTCGCAAATCTTAGGATTTTTTTTTACCTAAAAATGCAAAAAAAAAATGGAAAAACAACACCAAAAAAACAAAAAATTTGGAAAGATTTTGAGAAAAACAAATGATTTCGAGCCTTTTTGAAAAATAATTTTCGCTAAAGACATCCGAAGCCCTCTTTTGTAAAAATTTGAAAGTTGAAAGGGGGGGGGTCTTTGAAAAACCCTTTTAGGGTTTTTCTTTTACCCTTCGTAAGGAAGAAGAGGGGGAGGGAGGCGCAGCCGCCCCTCCCGAAACTGTCTCCAGCCGCACGCCTCTCGTCTCCCTCCATGGCCGGCCGTTTCCCCCCCCCATGTGCGATCTCCACGCTCATCCTCCATCCACCCTCCATCACGAAACCGCATACCTTCATATCCACCTTCCATCTCCAACGAGTTTTCCACTCGAACCTTCCACTGCTCCTTTAAAAGAAGGCATCCATCGCTTCTCAGGGGATCGATCATCTTTTTCTCTTCTGAGGCATACAGTATTCTTTCTGGCAAATCACCGATCAACCACCGAATTCCCTCTGAAATCCTCCATTACAATCCACGATTCAATCGGCTAAGGACATCAGGGACTCTTCAGAATCGTCATATTTCTTCCGTCCAAGGTTCCCCCTGCAAAAACAAGAAGAAGAAGCTCTCCATAAGGCATCTCCCCTGCAGCCGCCTGTGAGAAGGCTTGAAGGAAACCCCACCTTCAGACAACAACCTCTCCTCTAGCATCCATCGGGTTTTTCCTGAGAACAAAGGATTTCAATCCATTTTTCACTCAACAAGCCTCCCCTCCAGGCTACTGAAGAATTTCTTCCTTCCCGATTTCGGCAGTAAGAATACAGTAAGTACTCCCCTTCCTCTTTGATTTTCTCTAAAATTCTCTGGTTGTTTCTTTTTTTTTCTTTTTTTCTTTCTTTCTTCTTCTTAAAATTTCCATTAACGCACCATTGAGGGCTTCGGTTTGCTTGTAGCAACACCGACCCCTTTTGTGCAAGATCAAAAGGACCATCGTGCTCTTACATTCTTTTAAAATTTTTCTTTTATTATTTCAAGATTCCTTCCACATGTAATCTCTGTTTATGATTCTAAAATTAGAATTATCCGGTAGCAGTTTATTAACACTGTCCCTGTGTCTCATGTTCTTGCACGCACTTATATTTTTTTTTAGTTGTTCATGTCCTGTTCCTATTTCCATCTCAACTCTCATTTTCCTTCGAGTTGATTTGATCCTTGTTTTGATGCTTGTTGGGTTCTCTGTTTGCTGTAATTTCTGTTTTATTTTCCTGTTCTAAATTTGCTTCTGATTTCGATTCACGTTTTGATGGTTTTGCTATATTCTCTCGTATGCTCGTCATTCCTTTCTATTTTTTTTTTTCTCTGCTCAAGCACGTTTGAATATTTTCACATACCATTGCTAGGATTTCCTTTGTGTATACCACTTGTATAAAACCCCACTGTATTGGTATTGGTAGGACCATACATCGATCCCATTGGCATGCTCAGATTCATTCCATCTCATCTTCCACATTTCATCTGTTAGCTTTTTTTTTTTTTTCCTTTTGTTCATTTCTGCCTTGAAAGCATGAAAGCAGCGGAAAAAAAAAAAAGACCGACCTGTTGTATATTAAGCAGCTAAGATCGATCTACTATGCTGAACCATACTTGATCCACAGATAGGATTCAACTGCTAATGATCTAAAATCGGATCACACAAGTGTTTGTGTTTGTTTTTGGTTCAAATCTACCCTGAATAGCAATCTAATATAATACGCTGAGGGTCTGAACGATTTTATCATAAAATTCTGGTGTGGAATCTATTTTTGCTTTATTTTCTTTTTTTTTTATGAAGGACAACCTTCAGAATTTGGTATGCTGCCTCTTTTCCTTTTCTCAAATTTCTCATACATACTTGCTGAAGGTCCTGAGGCTTTATGAGCTATAGTCATATTTGCGATTCTAGGGATATCTATTGCTTCCATTGTGATATGATCCCTGGTCCATCTTGGTGGAGTAGCGTTTCTTGTGTATGAACTGCTATTTGTTGAAAGCATGATGTTTGGTTCTCTTATATCGACAATGGCTGTTTTACCTACACTTCAGAAGTTAGGAACATATATGAATCTTTATGCAATTGGTCTTTGGGGAATCTGTTCTGAGTGATACAATGGCAATTTCATTGTATAGGACAAAGTCATCAAAAAAAAAATCATGTAACTTCACCCAGAGCATCTTTTTTTTCATTCTAAGGTTCCTTGAGACTTTTGTTTGTTCAGTCTCATCTGGAGTTGTATGGAGAGTCATTGGGGATTCATATCTTTTACATTTTGGTCCTGTGCATCTGGAATTTGTCATCTTGTCCTGAGATCTTGGTTTATCATTTTTGGGAATGATTTTTATTATCATCCACAAATCTTATCATTACAAGGATTGTTGCTGGATTCTCCTGCTTTCGCTTTGCTTATTGTACTCTTTGCGGCTAAGATCTGATTGCCTTGAGGGTTTTATGTCAGTTTTATAGCGATAATTTGTTTTTTTGGCAATTCTACTATTTTTCTCTGTTCGGCTTATTTGTAGTTAGCTACATCATATCCACCTTATGTTTAGAAGAAATAGCTTGCTGAATACCAGTAAAACATATATATTTTTTTTAAATAAGATGCATATATTTTCTGTTTTAAGTCAGTTTGACAGTATCAGATTTGAAATACTAAAAGTGGATGAGAGTATGGGGGACTGTACCGAACTGAAATTTATATCAACAGTTGTTGATATTGCTCCTCAATTTGCTGCCTGTATTCCTGTTTCAAATTGAATTGCAGAAATGTTGTGATATATGCTACCTTTGCTACTTCAGCATGACTCCACTGTTAAAGAAATTGACATATGGGATCGTGGGATGTTAGCATTAGTGTACAAACTGTAAGAGAATTTGGTATACCGATTATGCAGTTCAAGCTTTGTCAAGACTAAATGGATATCGATATGATGAGAACAGTGTAACATTGAATCATGATACAGCCTTTTCATTCACATCTCACTTGCATTTAATTTTGCACATCATCCACATCCTTTGTATAATTTGTATATCACACGGTGTCACTTCATGTCTGCATCCCATCTTTTGAAGAATACCCCATTCTCGCCTACTTCTGTGGTTTATCATCTGAGGAGCCACACCATCTCATACATTCACACTCACACAGTAGCACCGTAGGCCTGTCATACAGCCATTATACAGTGACATTTGTTCTGTAGGTTGCCTTCCACAGTACCCCTTCAGCCCACCTTCATTCCAGCCGCATGTTACATCTGCTACGCAGCAACATGCACCCATACTGTCACCTGAAGTAGTGTTTTAGGTGTTACTATGATGGCACTTTTGATCTCCACAGCAGTATATACACACTATTATGATTTCAGTTGGTCACCCACTGTAATGCTGCTGCAACCGGTGGCATCTTCAGCATCTTATTTATTTATTTTTTTTTTTTTTTTCACAGAATCACACATCTCCACCATTTTTCCTGCACTTCCTTTATCTTACAAGCATCTACCTTCCAGCTGTATATTATGTAGGTTGTGTATATATACATATAGATACATACATATATATATACATATATATATATATACATATATATGTATATATATATACATATATATATGTACATACGTATATACCTATATATGCGTATATATACATACGCATATATATATGTATATAGGCATACATATCATTTTCCATCCTTCCATCATGTACATCTTGGTATATAAACATTTGACCATATGATATATGCAATTTTCCTCCATTTTTTTTTTCTTTCTTTCTTTCTACTAAACAGGTGTTTTGCAGGGAATATGTGGAAGATTTCATTAGTTGGAGTCATAAATTCAATTTCATGTATTGTAATAGTTAGATTTTAATGAGAATTTACATTCCCTGTTTTAGGTAGAATGAATGAGCATTGCAAACTTCACGAATTATTTATTTTCATGCATCTTTGCCTTTATTTCCCAAAATTCTCACAATGGTGAAACACGAATGGCACATGCACCATTTCGTAAGAAATAATAAATACTAAGTCGATGATCCACATCAATGGCCATAGTCAGGGTGTGGACAAAACTTAGCATTTTTATCTTTTACAAAATAACACTGGATCCACACTGGATCAGTTTTCAAAATTCATCATATTTTCCTAAAATATTTTCTTCTTTTATCAGAATTTAACTTAGAATTAACTCAAAATATATACCAATGGCCATAGTCAGGGTATATTGAGAGTTAATTTCATTTTAAATTCTATAAAAGCACCAAATGTGTTTCATTCTTCTCTTGAATTTAAATATAGATTATTATATAATACATTCAATGACCATAGTCAAGGATGTATTATATTTTCAATCTTATTTTAATTCATTTAAAGAATGAAATAGCTTTTCAAAGTCCAATTTCAAACTTATTCAAATTCATTCATCATATAGGGTAGAATTGCATCATATTTTTCAAAATTCTTTCAAAAACCCAAATCCAAAATCAAATCCTTATTCTACTCTGGATCTCCCATCACAGACCCAAAAATTCCATTTAGGGTCCAAACCCTTATTTCACTTCGGATCTCCAATCACAGATCCAAATTTCATGTAGGATCCAGATCCTCATTCTACTATTGGATCTCATATTCAGGTCCAAAATCCAATTCTTAGGATCCAGAGTCCAACCTTATTTTGGATCTCAGATTTCAGATCCAAATCCATTCTAGGATCCAGAACCCATCCCATTTTGGATCTCCCATCACAGATCCAAATTCCATTTAGGGTCAAAACCCTTATTTCACCTTGGATCTCCAAACACAGATTCAAATTTCATTTAGGATCCATATCCTCATTCTACCATCGGATCTCAGACTACAGATCCAAAAACCATTTTAGGATCCAGATCCAACTCCACTTTGAATCTCAGATTCAGATCCAAATTCCAATTCTTAGGATCCAGAATCCAACTCTACTTTGGATCTCAGATTCAGATCCAAATTCAAATTCTTAGGATCCAGAATCCAATTCTACTTTGGATCTCAGCTTCAGATCCAAAATCCATTTCTTAGGATCCAGAACTCAATCCTGCATTGGATCTCAGACTTCAGATCCAAACCTATCTTAGGATCCAGAATTCATTTTTAATCTCAGATTCAAATCCACAACCCTATCTTGGATCTCAGATTTCATCTCTTGAATCCAATTCCATTCAAAATTCCAAATCCAAATCCCACTATTAAAATTCAAAACCAATTCCATTTCATTTCAGATTTCAAATCAAGTTCTCATCTTAAAATTCAAAACTCAAACTCTGTTCAGAATCCAGATCTTGGATTCGGATTCCATCTTGAAATTCCAACTGCTCCAAATCCCATTCCTCAATTCCTTTAGATCCCCCACATTTCCTTCTAATTTCAAAACTTTCAAGATAGAATTCAATTCCATTCCAAATATTCACCTAAGTTCAAATTTCTAAATTCAAAGTCCATTTATGACTTTGAATTTTTCTTTCTTTCAGTTTCAAGATCATTTCTCTCAAAGATCCAAATTCATTTTCCTAAAGCTCTGATTATTCTAAGAACTTAGAACTTCAAATCTTAAGTTCTAAGTTAGAAAACATTTCTTCACTTTATCTGATTCACTTAGAAATTCTTCAAAATATTTTCAAAAAAAGCATACATCTTTGCATTCGCACAAGCATGATTCATTGTGCATTTAGATTTAGGATAAACACTTAGATAAATTCTTTGCAAAGCAAAAGGCATAAAACTCGACCCTTGGTTCGATTACCCCTGGTAAAGGCGCCAGGAACGGTCGAACCTCGTACCAACGAGCGGATCCCGTCTCCCGATTTTTCCCGCAAATATTTCAAAAACGGAGGCGAGTCATTTCAAAATTCTTTAAAATTAAGGTCAAGTGAGACCCGCAAAAGAGTTCCTCTTCTCTTCTCTTCTTTCTTTTCCGTTCTTTTATCTTTTCTCCCTTCAAAAAGGAGGAAAATAAAAGGTTGGAAAGGAAAAGAGAAGGAAGAGAGAGAACATTACGAGAGGAAAAATTTTTGCGATGATCACAGTAATCTTTTAAAAACCAGTGCTCGTACTGGTAATCTTTTGAAAACCCAGTGCTCGTACCGATAATCTTTTAAAATTCAGTGCTCATACTGATAACCTTTTAAAATCCAATGCTCGTACTGGTAACCTTTTAAAGTCCAGTGCTCATACTGGTATCCTTTAAAAATCCAGTGCTCGTACTGGTAATCTTTTAAAATACAGTGCTCATAATGGTAGTCTTTTAAAATTCAGTGCTCGTACTGATAACTTTTTAAAATCCAGTGCTCGTACTGGTAGCCTTTTAAAGTCCAGTGCTCGTACTGGTATCCTTTAAAAATCCAGTGCTCATACTTGTAATCTTTTAAAATATAGTGCTCGTATTGGTACTTTGTCAAAGTTCGGTCTTCATACTGGTCGCAACATAACTCTCACATTGAGGTTCAGGCTCAATCTTTAGACCTGCGAACCAAACAATCTGTATCAGACTCTTGGGTCGTTCCATTCTGTTAATCTGACATTCGGGTTGCCGATTTTGTCAAGACCTCTAGTCATTCGTGTTATCAAGCAGTTCTTTGAGTTATCAAAAGCTATCAAAATCAATCGCCAAGTATCTCTCTTGCGAGGGACCCTTTTTCCAGAGAGAGTTCGAGGGAGCTCGTTTCTTTTCGCATGTCTTTATTGTTCGTTTGTTGAACCCCTTTTTCTAGGGAGAGTTTGAAGGGACTCGTGATTCACGAACAGTTTGCAAAATAATCTTTGTTGTAACACAAGGAACCCTTTTTCTATGGAGAGTTTCGACGGAAGCTCGTCCTCCTTGTAACCTTAAATGTCTTTTATTAGGCCACCCCCGTCGTCGAGGACCCTTTTTCCAGGGAGAGTGTGATGGACTCGTTCCTCTATGATATCCTTTCAATCTCTGTTAGCGGCCCCTTTCCATAAGAGAAGCCTAGAAATAGGGAGTTTTGACGAAAACTCTATTTCTCTTCGAAAGTTCGTTTTGCAAACACCTCCTCTTCAGGGAAGAGAGGAGTATCTTTTGTTACCCGTTCAGGTAAGGGTCAAGCCTGAGTCTCTCCTTTGGGGAAAGGAGAGGAGAATCTAGCCACGGATGTGTCATATAGATCTCAAATGATTTCCTTCACCAAGGATTCCAAGAATATTTTGCCAATTTGCCATAAAAAAAAATAGTTGTTGATTTCAAAATCTTTATCGCATAAAATTGTACCTCAGAATACCTTCAGTATTACTTCCGAAGTGACAAAACTTTTGCGAAAAAGGATTCAAAATTCAAAATCTTTTTATTGGCCAACCAAAAGGATGAAGAATAAATCCGCGATATGGCCAGCAAAGAAAATTCAATGTTGTTACAAAGCCATGAATGATTGATATTGATCGCAATCAATGGTGCATTTTTAAAGACCATTCTTAGAAAATAAAAGCAGTTGAAATATCCTGGGTGACACAAACAAAAAAATCCATACCATCTCTACATCTCCTCCATCACCTAAGCTGCAATTAAATATCTGCAAAAGGGATCTTTCAACTGTCGTCAAGATGAAGGCGAATTAGACGAGTCGACCCCCGGGGCCAAAGAAGATTTGGATCATCTCCAAGATGACGGAGTTTGTGACGGATCCTTCCAAAGAAAGTCCAGATCACCGTCGAGATGAAGGCGAGTGTGATGGATCTACCGACAAACCCTAAACGATATTTAATTTCCGCTATCATCAAGAGACTTCCAACCAAATAGTTAATAACCGTCAATATAATCCCTGAGAGAGAAGAAGGATCGGAACATCTCTGAGATGCAGGAGTTTGTGACGTACCCTTCCAAAAAAAAAGAAGAGAAAGACAAGTCAGGACATCTTCAAAATGAAGGATGATGTAATTCCCGAAAAATCCAAGAGAGCTCAAATTCTGTCAAAAAGAGAGTGTAGAAAGATCATCATGAGAAGAGAATCCCAGGATATCAGACTGCCGAATCTATCAAGAATCTTCTTTAATTTTGCGAAATTCTTTTATCAATATTCTTTCACCAATAGCTCTTGTAATATCAAGAATGTATTCTTTTCCGCCCATATCAAGGAAATTAATAGCTTCCTTGAGAGAAAGTCAATGGCAATGATATTCGAATTCGAATCTTGATTCTACGGAGTTAAGTCCAGTCAGAGGTAATACTTCAGGTAGACAAGAGGGAATATTATTCATATATATATGTGCTTATCATTCTTGAATCAATTATAATATATTTTTTTTTATCTTATTGGCAATCTTTTAAGTTATCCTGACATGAAGTGAGAACTTGATGTTTATTTTGATGTATCCAGGCGTTGTTGTTATCCCTTTTAGGATCGGATGATGGGAGTTGTCCAAGATCCTTCCCTTCTTGTTTTGATCTGAGTGCCTGGGCTCTCAGATTCACACACTTCCCTGTGCTCCCCACTGTCCCACCATAGACAGTTCCCGTTCAGGTTAAGGGTTAAACCTGAATTTTCTGCAAAAGGTCATCTGTCTTAAAAGCCATTCAGTCTTAGCAATGAGACGTCCAAGATCAATCCCTTTTCAAGCTTTAGAGAACCCCCTTTCTTCCTTTTGCAAACCCCTCTCGGATTTATTGTGCAGAACTCGAAGGTCCCATCATGGTTTCTTCATTTGAGGATTCCGTATATCATCCCCTTTCAGGTTAAGGGTTAAGCCTGAGCCTCGTTTTTCCATGAGGTATCGTCCCCTTTCAGGTCAAGGGGTTAAACCTGAGCCTCATTCTGATGAGGTATTTCATTTATCATCCTCTTTCAGGTTAAGGGTTAAGCCTGAGCTTCGTTCCATACGAGGTATTTCCTGTCCCATCCAGGTTAAGGGCAAAACCTGAATCTCACTTCTTTTTGAAATAAAATTTTCTCCTTATTCTTCATTTCATATCTATCATCATCATTTGAACTAATTCTTTCATACCCAGTCAGATTCATCTAACTGGGGCATTTTTATAGTCCAAATTTGGTGTGTTTTCTTTGCCACTAAGCTCGGCTTTCAACCGGCTTAGCAGCAAAGAGGGGCATATGTAAACACCCCAAATTTTTACCTTCATCCAATGTTTGTCCATTTCATAAGTCATTACAAGATCATTGCATGTCATTGCACGTATTCTGCATAGCATTGTATGACATCCCATCTCATTTTCGAGATCCAACACTCCTGTTTTCAAAACATTCAATCCAGATTTGAATTTTAAAGCTTTATTTCAAAATCAATTTCAAAACCTGGGTTTTTATTCAATACTCTGTCATTTTTCAACCCCAAGACGTTATATTTCAAAATATTTTCTCAAGGAAACAATCTGGATTCATTTCAAATTCAAATTTTAATCGATTTCAATTCACAGATGAGACCCATTGAGGTGGTATCGCTTCTGAATTCCTCTATTCATCAAATTTCTCAAATTTTTGAAAGTTTCAGTCCGATCAGGACTCTGTCTCAGAGTCCTAATCCAGTCAGGAGTCTGTTTTTAAGTCTGTTTTACTTCCATTTTCAGTCTTTTCGATTATTTTCAAAATTTAGGTCATTTTAGAGAGTCCAGTTAGTTCAGGACTCTATTTTAGAGTTCGGTCGAGTTAGGAGTCTAACCCTGACTGTGTTTTCTAACTTATTTCATCATTTCTGGATAAAATCTTTTGAAAATTCTTTCATTTGGCTTTTAAAATCTAAAATCTCAGAGTCCTAAGAGTTCAAGACTCTAACCCGGAGTTCCAGTTCGCTTGAGACCCTATTTTCAAAGATCTTGAATTTCAAATGTCAATTTTAACCCTTTTTCAAAGCCATTTTCAGTGTTTATTTCAAAAATGTTCAAAATTCGATGTGGGCCCGCTCAGTTGGCACCATATCCAAAGAAATTCTAACTCAGTTAGAACCTTATGCCATTTCAAAAATCCTAACTTTAAGATTACTTTTGAAGATCCTTTTGAAAACTCCTTCAATTTCAAGTTTTAAAATCATTTTTTTTGAAAAACTCAAGTAGGGCCCACTCGGGGTGGTGCCATATTCGAGTCAGTCAGGGCTAGACTAGGGTTAGTTGATGTCTTGGTTAGTGTTAGAGGTTTAGAAGAGTCAAAACCATTTTTAAAAACTCATTTTTGAAAGTTAGTTTTTAAAACTAGTATTTTTAAAGGTTTTTAAAGGAGTTTTAAAAACCCAATGTGAGAAAATGCCAAGTGGCACCACATTTGGGGATTTTTCAGGATTAGCTAGGGGTTAATTAGGCATTATTTAGGATAATTTAGACTAGGGGTAGTTAGGTAACTCCACCCCAAAATCGCCCCCCCCTTTAGAAGTCCAAAAATTTCAAAATTGCTAATTTTTAAAACCTAAAAAATGGTTATAAAAAGCCCCCATAGGGGGGACGATTTTTCCAGCCACCTTGGGAGCAAATCTTGGAGCTTCTCTCTCCTCTCCAGCCCTTCCTTCATTGCTGCAACTCCAAGGTATGAACTTCTTCACTTTTCTTATTTTATTTAATGCTTTAAACCTAGATTTAGGCTTGGACACCCCTCCTTATGGAAGATCAACCATGGTTTCACCTCAAGAACTATCAAGAACCAGCAAGAACGGTCCAAGAAGGTGATATAACCCTGTTTTGGATGATTTACAGGGATTTTAATCCATTAGAATTGATTTTAATATGATTCTTTACATTATTAACCTATGAAATACATGATTTACCCTTTTAATGGGTTAAATCTATGTTTTAAAGGTGATATCAAATTCCAGCCATTAATTCCCTGTTTTTAATTTATTTTCATGGTTTATTCATGTTTGTTTTACGTTATATAGCATAGAAAATTTTTTTATTTACTGTTTTATGGTTTATTTTATTTATTTACATTAGTTAATGCATGGTTTTTCAAGTTTCTTAAATTTCTGTGTATTTTAGGTTTAGAACAGTAAAGATGATGTTATTTCGGATTGAAGAACTCATTTTTTATTTCTGATTTTTTTATATGTGATGCATGCATGAGTTATTGAGTTACTGTAGAAAGATCAGAGGTTTTGGATCTCGGGAACCCTGTCAAAAAAATCAGACATCAAATCGGGTTTTTAAAGCTTTAAAATCATGGTTAAAATCAAGAAGGTAACTTGCTGTGATGATATTTCTCTCATCTTATATCTGATTTTAGATCTGTAAAATGATATGGATTCACATTGAATAAATCTGTCTGATGTGAAATTTTCGGATTTTTTGATCACTGTTTAATATTTTTCCATTTTTAGAGAATCTGTTTTTAAATTTAAAACTCGTTAGGGTTTACCAAAACCCTAATCAGACTTGTGTTAGTCATAAATCCCAAACCACAGATCCAATTCATGATCTGTAAAAAGTGAGTATTGTTATTTTTCTGTCTACTGTTCACCACTAAAATGTACAAGATTTTTGTTTAGAATTGCTATTTATGTCTGTATTTTCAATCTGAAGTAGCCGTTTTAATCCCTGTTAAAAGTGATATATTTTAGCTCAGATTGCCGGAAAGGTTTCTCCCTAACCGGAGATGCTTTTTCCAATCTGTAAATTGGGAAATCGCTGTTTTTCTTCTTAGTTAGTCTCTGTAAAATTTCATGAATTTCCATGGAGATTTGACCCCTGGTTCAGGTCTTGGACTGAGACTGGTTGGTGAATTAGGTCAAAATAGAATATTTTTAGGGTTTAATGCAATTTTCGGATTAATTTAATGTCAAAAAATTATTTTTATAATTCCAATTCGACATTAGGGCTATAAAAAGTGCAGGTACCAATTTTTATGGATTTTGGAATCCATTTGATGGCTGAATCAAGCAAATTGCAAAACCAGGTTCCTGAAAGATCCAAAAACACTGCAAAAATCACAAAATTTGTGATATTATTGGATTTTTGTGTATAAGCAGATGGTTTTAGGGTTTTATTATGTTCATAAGCATCTTAGGATACTTTAGGTTTAATTTTGTGCTCATTTGATTTCATTTAGTGCATAAAACCTGAGTTTTTACCAAAATCTCTTTCTAAAAACCCTGATTTCAAGGCCATAGTCTTGCTATCGGGGGCAATTTGGTCATTTGACCTAAATTTCGAAATCCCTAACCTTAATTTTCATATTTTTAAGCATGTCATATCATATTTAGCTTAGTTTATTCCATTCAAATTTCAAAACTTGCATTTTATCAAAATATCTTTCTAAAAACCCTAATTTCAAGGCCATAGTCTTGTTATTAGGGGTATTCTGGTCATTTTGACCCCAATTTTGAAATTTCATATCTTATCTTCCTTATTTATTCAATTTTGTTTCATACTTTATCATTTTGATTTAAGAGAATCATGGCAAAAAGGCTTATATCTAGCAAAATCCAACAATTTCCTGATATTGTTGGATAAATCTAGAAAAGCCAACATATATTCATTAACCAAGTTTTCTAGTTTTGCAGGTACATTGAAGACTTTATTTTTCATGTATTTAAATTTCAATAGTGATGTAAACTAAATTAAACTTTGGAATAAGAATTTACATTTCCTGCTTAGCTTAGGTTGCATTGCATATAGTTTATTTTTTATAATTTTAATGTGTGATGGATGATGATTCATGCATATTTTTACAAATTCATCATGGTCTACACGAATGGCACATGCACCAGCTTCTATGAAGTTTATAAACTTGGTGGAATTTGTATTTATGGCCATAGTCAGAATATGAATGATACCTAGATTTATGATCTTCACATTAGCCACATTCAGCCTACACTCTTAGGCTAACTTCAAAAATGCACTGCATTTCTCAAAAATACAAAAAAGTATTTCTCAATTCCTCAAATCCATATTCATCCATTTCATGCATTTGCCAATTCAAATTTCAATTCAAAGAATTTCATTTTCTCAAAATTTTCTAAGTCATAGGGAGAAATCGATTTTCTCAGAATATGAAAATCTTAAAGTATGTTTCAAGTGTTTCTCAAAATTCAAAATTCAAAATTCAAAAATTCAAGTTATATTTTCAAGTTCAAAGTTGGAATTCAGAAAAACCAAGTTCTCTCAGAATTGATTTTCATAAAATCTCAAGATTTCCCTAGAAATCGATTTTTACTTTTCTTAGAAATATTTTCCAAGTCCTAATTCACGATTTTCCATGTGATATCATTTCCAAGATTTACATTTTCTTAGTATTTCTAAGTATTTCAAAGCAAACATCATGTTTTTCAAAATGTGCATTTTCTGAAAATTCATAGCACATGCCTGATTCTATGTGCATTTAGAAATTAGAATATGATTTAGACAAGTTGAATAGAGTAGAGCGTAAGATTGATCCTTGGTTCAATTACCCCTGTTAAAGGTGGCAGGAACGGTTGAACCTCGTACCGACAGGCGAGTCCCATTCTACGGAATTTTCCCGCATTTTAAAAACGGAGGCGAGTTATTTTCAAAAACTATTTCAAAGGTCAGTTTGATTTGCAAAAGTAAAATTTTGCGATGATAACAGATTGGAATAAAACATTAAACTTTTGGGTGATCATAACGAAGATGTTTATAGAAAATTTTCAAGAATTTCACGATTTTTGAAAAACCCTCATAGGTAATTTCATTTCTCTCATGAATGATGTTGGGATTGCCCCTTATCTTGAAAAGAATAGGCAAAGAAAATTCTTTAAAATGAAAATAGGTGCCCTAAAAGAAAGAAGTATTGGATGAAGAAATTTGATATTTTATTGATAATCAGAACTGATAACAAAAAGACTGCATAGTTATAAGCACTCGACCAAAAGGTTGCAAAAACTGGGCGGACTTGCCCTTACGAGGCGACTCGCAAAACGAAAGGGAGAAAGCAGGAAACTTTGGCATCATCAATTTTCTGAATGATCTGGGAAAGGCTTGGTCAGGATGGCCAGCTCGTCTTCTTCTTCCTCTTCAGCAAGGAGGCTCTTGTCAATACAATCCTGAACAATATTTTTGAAGACAAAACAATGATCGATGTCATGCCCCACTGCCCAATGGAACTTGCAAAACTGATTCTTGAACCTTCCCATGATGGTGGGAGGAGTTGTGGCCTTTGGGAGCTTCACTAATCCCTTAGTCAGCATGAATTCAAGGGCTTCTTCGAGTGTTTGCTTGAGAGGAGTGAACACACGATCATTACTCCAACCTTCACGCTTTATCTTTTCCTTTTGTGGAAAGTTGGGCTGAGATAGCTTGCTATTTTGTCTTTCCTCTCGATCCGCATGGTTGCCCTTACTACATTTGTTATCATTGCGGCTGATGTTGGCGGAGGAGGTGAAATTTGCCTTTTTCTTTGGATCTAGATTGTTCTTGACGAGGGTGATACCATCGTAGACACCGTTCTCCAACCCCATCTCGAGCCACTTAGCTCGTTCAGTAAGCTCTATGAAAGACTTGGAAGGCGAGGTGGAGATAAGACTTCTCAAAGGTTGTGAGAAGTTGTTCAGGATCAGCGATAAAGCATGCCTCTCTGATATAGGATCCCTCATTTTGTTGCAGGTCTCTCTCCATCTGCGAATGAACTCCCTTGCCTTTTCATTTTCATTCTGCCTTAGATTGCAGAGATGGCTCAATGTTGGGAGCACTTCAAAATTGAACAGAAATCGCTCAATGAATAGGTTGACCACCTTATCGAATTCTCGCAGCTCGATTGGATTGATATGCTCGGAGTACCACTTGGCGGCAGTGCCTTCTAAGCTACGAGGAAAACAGAGAAATAGGGCCCTATTGTCTCTCTTGAATTTGGAGCATTCGGCGAAGAACATGGCGAGATGGGCTTTGGGATCACCAAAACCATCGAACTTGATGAACTTGCGGGGCAGATTTTCCAGTTCTTCGTCTCCTTCTAATCCATCATAAAAATCCTCGCTAGTGAAGACTTTCTTGACCTTGTCGCGAGCTTGCAGGTCTTTAACAACTTTGGCCATTTCTTTGAACTGTGTCTGCAAGAGCTCTTCTGCAACTTGATCTTTTGATTTGCGACTCTTCCTTTGTTCTTGGCCCTGTTTCTGAAATGCCGGAGGCACCTCATATTCTTTATCGATGTCTTCCTCTGATTCTGATTTATCTGAGATTTCCTCTGGCGGAACTTGCTTCTTGGAAGTCTTCTTATCCTTGTGCCCATGGAACTTCTCTCTGAATGGGTTCTTCTCTGTACTGGTCCCAGCCTGTTCACTCATCATTTTGGTCATCATTTTTTGGAACATGGCATACATCTGTGGGTCTATGCCATCCTCCCCTTGCTGCTGCTCTTGACTCCTCTCGGATCGCGGGGAGTCCATCTCTTCTTCTGAGGCTGAGGAGTACTGTGGTGATGTGGTTCTTTTTCCTAACCTTGTTCGAACCATCAAATGTTGTGGATGCTCTCTGCAGGATGAAGTCTTGATTAGACTCTGAAGAAATTTTGGATTGGAAAAAAAATGATTATTGATGATGTGGTAGACAATTGGAAGAATATCCCATTACTAGGGATGGAGTCACCGCTGAAATCACGACAATTGTGTTGTCATTCTTTGTAAGAGAAATAACAACGGAAAATGTGCCTTGTTACCTAGGCGAGGTCGTCAACCACGAGGAAAAATACCATTTTGAAGGAAAGAGATATCTCTTGGAAAACAATCCGCAAACGGATTTAGAATAAGGAGAAGGCAAGTGGGTAAATAATTTCCACCGCAGTAGTCAAAGTATACACGAAGAAAATAAGATGAAGAATTTTGCAAATAGACAAAAGAATTGAAAATCCAATGAGAAAAAATATATGATTTTGGGAAAATTGCAGACAGGATGAAAATGCAGCTGAAAATTCGAGATACAGTAGAACGGAAGAGTGAAAAATCACCTGGAGTTTTGAAAGAAATGGGATATTTGAGAAAGTTATCAAGGGTTTGAGAAAATAAAGGGAAAAGATGAGAAATATGGGTATTTGAAAATATTTTTGGGAAAATGTAAGGAAATAGAGGTAACATACAAACAATCACATCCTGCACAAACATTCATGCACATACAGCACTCTCTAAAAGGCTGACTCTAGATGCATCATTTTGAAAACAGTTGTAGGACCCTAATCCTAACTCTAGGTTCAGATCATCTTTGTCCAATCCAGTTATGTCGATATACCCGAATCGAAATTCAAGGTACATGGCATATAATTTCAACTTCGGTTCTAAGGTAAGGTTTTCCAACATCCTTGAGCGCCTACCGATATACTTCGGACTGTGGCCCGCGGTACGTGGTAGGGGGGTGTTAACCCAAATAGTGGGCCCAGTTGTGAGGCTGTCTCGAACTAGGGTTCTGGAAGAGAGCCCAGCAACGTGAAGACCGGGTAATGATAGGTAAAGGAGATTTTGAAAAATGATCAAATGCAAGAAATAGAGGGCTCTAAGTCCTAGAGAGATAGATTTTGAAAACTTTGAAGAAGCATACATTGTTTGCATTCAGATCCTAAATTGAGGATAGTTGTGTTTAGACCTAAGTCTAGGTGAGCATGAAAATATCTCCTCAATCTGGTCCTACCAAACCATGCCTAAGCTATATGCAGTCAATGTCAGCTAGGTCAGAATCTAGGCTCCTAGGTTCGCAAAAAAGTAAAAGAGCTGACATTTTGTGAACACAGTTTCAATAATTGAACTAAGTCAAGCATAATTTAGGTCATGCAAAGACAGGTCCCATCACGGTCGCCAAACCTGTTTTCGTCGCAAAATTTTTCCCGTCTTTCCTTCCTTGCGGAAGAGAGAGGGAAATGCTTTCGCGATTCAAACTTGACCGGATTTTGGAAATGGTTTTTGAAATACTCGCCTCCGTTTTGAAAATTGCGGGAAAATCTATGGGATGGGGCTCGACCTGTTGGTACGAGGTTCGACCGTTCCTGCCACCTTTAATAGGGGTAATCGAACCAAGGACCAAAATTGTGCTTGACTTAGTGAAATTATCGAAATTGTGTTCTATCCTAAATGCACAGAGAATTCAGGCATGTGCTATGAGCTTTTGTAAAATATAAGTTGGAAAAACATGATGTATGCTTAAAAATATTTGGAGTTGAAAATCATTTCTCAGGAAAAAGATGGAAATCAATCTCTCATGAAAACTCAGAAGAAGAAGGTTTGAAATCCCGAGAAAGTTTATAAAGAGTTGGAAAATCTTGAAGAAGTGAGAATCTCGAGAAAATCTTGAAAAAGTTTATATGAGAATCTCGGGAAAATCTTGAGAAAGTTTATAAAGACTTAGAAAAATGAGAATCTCAGGAAAATTTTGAGAAAGCTTAGAAAGACTTGGAAAACCATGAAGAAATGAGAATCTCGGGAAAATGGAAGGAATTCTTGAGAAAAGATGAACATTTGAAAAGGAAAGTATTTGTTGGGAAAACTCGGACTTTGAGAATTTTCTTAAGAAAAGGATAGAAAATTTATAGGAAAATTCATTGGAGAAGGAAATTCAGAACTTAGGAAATTGAAATCCTGAGAATTTTATCTTTAAAATATCTGAAAATCAACTTTTTATTCTTGAGAAAGATGAAAATTCTCTTTGAAAAGAATCTTAAGAAAATAACTTTTTAAGGAAAATCCCAGGAAAACTTTGATATGGAAAATCCAACTCCGAATATCATCATAGTTTCTTGAGAAATCGATTCCAAGAAATGAAAATTTCTTGAGAAAATCATGAGAAAACAAATGATGCAGATGATTTGAATGAATTAATGCAGTTTGAAAAGATTTCTGAAAACTTTATTGGAAAAATGTGGATTAAGCCAAAGTAAATCCTTCACATATTCTGAATGTGGCCATGAATATATTCAGGGTTTATTTGAGTTAATTCACAATATTTTGAAAAACATTGGAAATATGAGGTGCATTTTCAAGATAGCCTAAGAGTGTAGGCTCAGTGTGACTGGTAGAAAGATGATGGATCTGGGTCTCGTCCATATTCCGACTAGGGCCGTAAATATGGACTCCACCGAGTTCATCAACTCTCTAAGAGTTGGTGCACGTGCCATTCGTGTTCATCCACGGTGAATTTGGAAAATTGAGATATATGCATCATATAATCAGGATATTACTGAAATCAAACTATATGAAATGCGGCCTAATCTAAGCAGTAAAAGTAAATCTTATTCCAAGGTTTACATTGGATTATTACATTGCATAACATAAAAAAAAAAAAATTGAAATGGAGCCAAGGAATCAGCATCTTCTAGATTTTCCTGCAAAATGAGAGTTAGTACAAGATAACCAAAAAAATGGGTATATATATACATATTATATACAACAAAGAGATGTATATAAAAAATTACTAAAATTGATGCTAAATGATATGTATCAATGGAAGTGTATTTACATGAGAAAATATATACATGAATGCTCATATATGGAAATAAGGACACATGAAGGGATATATATATATAAGTATATATCTATGTATATATATATACATATATATATACATATATACGTATACATATAGGTAGATATACATATATATTGATATATATATATATACCTATAATAAGAAAATATACACATTTAAGGAAAATTCTATATAATGGGTAAAATAAGAAATTACAGGTATAGACAGTTTCTGTAGGTGATTTTACAAGGCCGTAATAACCAAATTACAACATATTTTTCAATAAAAAGGGGTATGGAGCTTCCCTATATATCAATAATGAAACACGCCAAAGATGGTATAGATATCATGAACGGATATGGATATATCCGTTCATGAAGGTGGCTGTTTATCAAGACTGCACACCTGCAGAAAAAGGAATGTTTCTAACACTTGCATCCGTACCAATTTTACCACTAACCAAAGACAAGTTAATATCTGTAATATATATTGAATGTGTTACGACAATGAAGCCATACATGATACTTCAAGTACAAGGTTTTGATGATGAGCAAGTAGAATCAATTGCATTTCAGCTAAGGCTATGAAGAAATTGAAGAATTCGGTGAAGAATCCTTGAAGACTAGTGTGCAAATGTTTAATTCATTAAAAGTCTTAGATTCTTGTAAGAGCCTTACTTAGAGTGCATATTTAGGTTGCATTTCACCTTAAAAGTCTTTAGAAAAACTTTTCTAAAAGAAACTCTTTTGAAAATCTTTTTAGAAAACTCTTTTCTTAAATTTTCATGTTTATTAGTCGACCAATAGACTTATCAGTCGACTAATCTTTTCGCGCCATATTTTCTAAAAAGTCATTTTTGTCAAATTAGTCGACCGAAGGTTTTATCAGTCGACTGGACAGAATGTCTGTTTTCTGGAAAATTAGCAGCAGTCGACTAATGGTTTTATCAGTCGACTGAACAGAACATGTGTTTTCTGAAAATTTAGCAGCAGTCGACTAATGCTTTTTATCAGTCGACCGAACAGAATGTTTGTTTTTCAGAAGTTTTTAGCAGCAGTCGACTAAAAGGTTTTTCAGTCTACTGATGATATTATCAGTCGACTAACTTTTCTCAAGTCGACTAAGTTTCAAAAGTTCAGATTTTCAAACGGCTCGATTAACAGATTAGTCGACCGACGATAACTGTCAGTCTACTAATAACTAACTATTAGTCGACTAACTGATGTTTCAGTCGACTAATTTTGCCATTTTCCTGAAACTTCAAAAAGGCGTGTCTTTTCATTTTTCAAACGTTTTGATCGTTCAAAATGGACAGTTTTGACACCCTTTCATACTCTCAATGTATGGAATCTTTTAACTATAAATATGAGTGCATTTTATAACAAGAATTCAATCGATTTAAATCATTTACTTCTTGCTTTTCACTCCTATTCATTCAAGTATTTGTTTTCTCACTCACGTGATAGTTTCACTTCAGTTTTTCACTCAAATCACTTTGAGAGATAGTGAATTCGTGAGTAGAGTGTTTCAACAACCTCAAAATCCAATTGCATCTCATTTGCATTCAAAAGGAAGGCTCATAGGTTGTATTGTAAGTTGTTATTTCTTTTGTGTAAAAAGAAGGACTCCTTGGTGTAAAGGAGTTGTTTGCTTTCAGTAGGATTGTTACTGAATGTGGGACCAGTTATGGTCTGTGTGATCTTGTAGTTTACAAGGTTGATAGTGGAAAATCTCAAGCAGGTTTTGCTTGGGGACTGGATGTAGATCGGGTTTGACCGAACCAGGATAAAATCTTGTGTTCTTTGTGTGTTTGCTTTGAGATTTGCAAAATCATTCAATATTCCGCAGAAATTTTTAAAAGTACTATTCACCCCCCCCCTCTAGTGCTCGTTGCCTCGATCCTAGTGCACTTTCATTTGGTATCAGAGCACAGGTTTGCTATTACTTTGATTTGACCATCATCTAGCATGGCAACTACAACATCTCAGCATAAAGAAGGAAGTTCTTTTGTTCGTCCTCCTCTCTTCGACGGAACAAACTATGGATACTGGAAAGTAAGAATGACAATATTCCTGTAATCCATGGATCTTGATATCTGGAGAGTTGTTTCAGAAAAGTACCAAACTCCATCAACTGATTTCAGCCGATGGACCGATGGACCGATGATGAAAAGAAGACTGCTTCACTTAATGCCAAGGCAATGAATGCCTTATATTGTGGCGTTGACAAGGTAGAGTTCAATCGCATCTCTCAATGCTCTACAGCTAATGAAATCTGGCATACTCTTCTCGTAACACACGAAGGTACGTCAAAGGTAAAGGAATCTAAAATTGCTTCTTTAGTTCATAAATTTGAATTGTTCAAAATGAAGTAAAATGAATCTATATCGGACATGGTAACTAGAATGACCGATATAACTAACACTTTGAAATCCCTTGGAAAAGAATATTCACAAGTGGATTTAGTCAGAAAAATTCTAAGGTGTTTAACTCCTGAATGGGAGAGAAAAACCACTGCTATTGAAGAAGCAAATGATCTCAATACTGTCACTCTTGAAGACTTAGTTGGTAACCTAATGGCATATGAGGTCCAACTTCAAGACAGACAAGAAGAAGAGCCTAAAAAGAAATCTCTTGCTTTTAAGGCTACTTCTGACTCAGAAGATTCTGAAGAAGATGAAGATGAAGATATTGCCCTCATCACAAGGCAATTCAGAAGATTCATCAAAAAGAGAAGATTTCAAAGAAAGGCAAAGAAAGCAGATTCTTCCATTCCCAATAAAGTAAAGTACTTTAACTGCAAAAAGGCAGGACATATCAAGAAAGATTGTCCTCTTTTCAAATTCAAACCCAAGGACCAATTCAAGAAGAAAAAGGCATTTCAAGTCTGTTGGGATGATAATGACTCCTCTTCCGATGATGAATCAAATGAAGAAGTCGCCAACATGTGTTTTGTAGCACAAGAAGATTCGGTAAGTCAATTTGACTATGATGAGTTATTTAAAGCATTTAATGATTTATATGCTAAATTTAAGAGTCTTAGTTCTAAAAATAAAGAGTTAAAAACTGAAAATTTAACTCTTGACTCTCAAAATAAAGTGTTACTTCAAGAAATAGAAGATCTTAAGAAGGAAAATTCTTGCCAAGCACTTGAGATAAAAGAAATTGGAGTTAGAACCAATCTCTTACAAAAGAAAATATCTAGTCTTAAAGAAAAGTCAAATGATCTTCTTTCTATAGTGACCAAATTCACAAATGGTCAAGAGAATCTAGAAAAACTTCTTGGTTCTCAAAGATGCTCGGTTAATAAAACCGGATTGGGATATAGCTTCTTTGATACTCAAAATAGACCAAACTATTTTGTGAAAAATCAAAGACATTATTCTCAACCTTTTGTTCATAAAACTAAACTTTCTAGTTCTAATAGAAATGCATCTAGAAATGATTATTCTAGAAATGTTTATAGAAAGAATATTTATTATCAAAGGAAACCAAAATCCAAATGGATATGGGTTCCTAAGACTAACTCTCATGGACCCAAAAATAGAAAGGGGTCAAATGCTCTGTTTTCTGATTTTGTTGTAGGTACACAACATAAGGAGCAAATGGATATTGGACAGCGGCTGTTCCAAACATATGACTGGAAGGCCGGATTTATTTTCTACCCTCCAAAATAAGGATGGAGGAACCGTCACCTTTGGTGACAATAACAAGGAAAAAGTGATAGGTATTGGTAATATTGGTAATCCAAAATTTCCCTTGATAGAAAATGTTCTTTTAGTAGATGGTTTAATGCATAATTTAATATCTATTAGTCAATTATGTGATAAAGGTTTTCATGTTTCTTTTGAAAATGATTTATGCTTAATTTCTGATTTTCAATCTAAAAAGATCATTTTTAAAGGTAAAAGAAGAAACAATGTGTATGAACTATATCTAGATGAATTACCCTCTTTTAATGAAAAATGTTTTATTGTTTCAAATGAAATTCAATGGTTATGGCATAAGAGACTTGGACATGTTAACTTTAAAATTATTTCAAAGTTATCCAAGAATGATCTTGTAAGAGGCCTACCTAGAATACCATATAAAAAGGATCACTTATGTGATGCTTGTGAAAGGGGTAAACAAATCAAGAGTTCTTTTAAAGCTAAAGAAATAGTTTCAACAAAACGTCCTCTTGAACTTTTACATTTAGATCTATTTGGACCATCTAGAATTCAAAGTTTGAATGGTAGCAAGTATGCTTTTGTTATAGTAGATGATTATTCTCGGTTTACATGGGTGATTTTTTTAAAAAGCAAAAATGATGCTTTTTCAGAATTTTCTAAACTTTGTAGAAGAATTACAAATGAAAAATCTACATCTATTATTAAAATTCGTAGTGATCATGGTGGTGAATTTGAAAATGAATCTTTTCTAAAGTTTTGTGATTTACATGGTATATCTCACAACTTTGCTTTTCCTAGAGCGGCTCCACAAAATGGAGTTGTTGAAAGAAAGAATAGAACTTTGCAAGAATGTGCTAGAACCATGCTTCAAGATAAAAAATTACCAAAATATTTTTGGGCTGAAGCAATTAATACAGCATGTTATGTCTTAAATCATGTTCTTATTCGACCAAGTTTACATAAAACATGTTTTGAATTGTATTATGATCGTATACCAAAGATCTCATATTTCAAAATTTTTGGTAGTAAATGTTTCTTGTTAAATACCAAAGATAATCTTGATAAGTTTGATTCAAAATCAGATGAATCAATATTTCTTAGATATTCTTCTAGAAGTAAAGCATATCGTATTTTCAATAAAATAACATCTTGTATTGAAGAATCTTTACATGTTGCATTTGATGAGAATTGTGAGCAGATTATTCCTCTAAGCGAAGAAGAAGAAGCAATACTTCAAGAAGAACCCTTGATAGAGAGTACTTCTCAAGAAAATATTCCTCTTCAACCGGTTTGGAAAGAAGTTCCTAATCATCCACATGAACAAGTTATTGGTGAAATAAAGAGTGGTGTCCAAACTAGAAGGCAGTTAGAAAAATATATTGCAAATGTTGCTTTCATATCTAAATTAGAACCAAAGAATATCAATGAGGCTTGTGTTGATGAATTTTGGCTTTTGGCCATGTCTGAAGAACTTAACCAATTTACTAGGAATGATGTTTGGGATCTAGTTGATAGACCAAAGGATCATCTAGTAATTGGAACAAGATGGGTCTTCCGAAATAAGCTGGATGAAAATGGTGAAGTCATTTGTAACAAAGCAAGGCTAGTGGCACAAGGCTATAATCAAGAAGAAGGCATAGATTTTGATGAAACCTATGCACCAGTGGCTCGATTAGAGTCAATTCGTATGATGCTTGCTTTTGCTAGTTACATGAACTTCAAGTTATATAAAATTGATGTTAAGAGTGCATTCTTAAATGGACACATCAATGAAGAAGTTTATGTAGAGCAACCTCCAGGCTTTGAAAATGAGAAATATCTAGAAAAGGTCTACAAATTGAAAAGAGCTTTGTATGGACTCAAACAAGCACCAAGAGCGTGGTATGAAAGACTACAAAATTTTCTAGAACAATCTGGTTTTTCCATTGGTCGGGGTAGACTCCACTTTATTTATTAAACATTTTAATTCAGATATTCTTATTGTGCAAATTTATGTTGATGACATAATATTTGGTTCTACTAATGATTCTCTTTGTAAAGAATTTGCTAAGGCTATGCAGGAAGAGTTTGAAATGAGCTTGATGGGCGAATTAAACTACTTCCTTGGACTTCAAATAAAGCAAACTGAAGAAGGAATCTTCATCAATCAGGCTAAGTATACAAAATAACTTCTTAAGAGATTTGGGATGGACTCATCGAAATCAAGATGGAATCCTATGAGTACAACTACTTCTCTTGATAAAGATGAAAATGGTAAAAGTGTAGATACTAAGCTCTACAGAGGTATGATCGGATCTCTATTATACTTAACTGCTAGTCGACCTGATATTATGTTTAGTGTTTGTATGTGTGCAAGATTTCAAGCTTATCCAAAGGAATCTCATTTAACTGCAGTAAAACAAATTCTTCGTTATTTGAAAGATACTTCAGATTTTGGTTTGTTTTACCCAAAATCATCTTCCTTTGATTTAGTTTCATATAGTGATTCAGATTTTGCAGAAAGTAAATTTGATCGCAAGAGTACTAGTGGAACTTGTCATTTCTTGGAAAATTCCTTAGTCTCTTGGTTTAGTAAAAAGCAAAATTCAGTATCACTCTCAACAACTGAAGCTGAATATATAGCAGCTAGTTTAGCATGTTCACAAGTACTTTGGATGAAACAAACCTTAAAAGATTTTGGTTTGAATTACTCCACAACAACTATTTATTGTGATAACACTAGTGCTATAAATCTTTCGAAAAATCCTATTCAGCACTCAAGAACTAAGCATATTGAAGTCAGACATCATTTTTTAAGAGATCATGTGTTAAAAGGAGATATTTCGTTAAATTTTATTTCCACTAAAGAACAATATGCTGATATCTTCACTAAACCTCTTAAAAATGAAGATTTTATGAGAATTAGGAGAGAACTAGGTATTTGCTCGTTTTTGGATTTATAAAAATGCTGATTTTTGAACAAAATCTCAAAATCACACTATATTAGTCGACCGATAAAATTCTAGTCGACTGGTGTTTTAGATTTTGGAATGTATCGCACCATATTAGTCGATCGATATATTTCTAGTCGACTGATGATATTTTTAGAATAAGTCGCACTTTTTAGTCGACCGATAAAGTTTTAGTCGACTAAATTTTTTTAAGAAAAAAATTTAAGTGAAGGGACCCGACACCCCTTGGATTTGTTTTAAAACCCATTTTTTTAAAAAAAAAGAGGCATCATTTCACTTCGTACCATTTCATTTTTCTTAAAAACGAAACCCTTAAAAACGAAAACCCCTCTTTTGCCTCTCTCTCTTCCGAAAAACCCTCGAAGTGCCATTCGACTCCATCTTCGCCGGGATTTTCTTACCGTAACAGGGAGACGTCGGAATCTTCTGGCCATGATCTTGAAACGCCGGAATCCTCTTGTAGTGACTGGCGCATCTTCAAAACACGCCGGAACTCTCTTGCCGTGTTTTAAAATAGAGATACGAGTTAAAAGTCTATTTTGCTTATGCTATTTTTGCCCTTACTCTTTTTGATTCTGACAAAGGGGGAGAAAAAGATAAAGATAGCATTACATTGAAATTACAGGAGATCTTGAGAAAAAGATGATAGCAATTACATTACAGGAGATCTTGCATGAGAAATGCAAAATTAAGAGAAAAAGAAAGCTTTGAATGAATGTATTTCTAAATACATGAAGAAATGATGAATGGAAATGCAAACCAATCAATATGTGATATATGTGCTTTAAATGTGCTAACTTTTAATGTTTTGCAGCATATTGATAGGGGGAGTAAAATCTCCATCTATGCATCTAAATGCTTCATCTTTGATTAAGTTTGTCATCATAAAAAAGGGGGAGATTGTTACGACAATGAAGCCATACATGATACTTCAAGTACAAGGTTTTGATGATGAGCAAGTAGAATCAACTGCATTTCAGCTAAGGCTATGAAGAAATTGAAGAATTCGGTGAAGAATCCTTGAAGACTAGTGTGCAAATGTTTAATTCATTAAAAGTCTTAGATTCTTGTAAGAGCCTTACTTAGAGTGCATATTTAGGTTGCATTTCACCTTAAAAGTCTTTAGAAAAACTTTTATAAAAGAAACTCTTGAAAATCTTTTTAGAAAACTCTTTTCTTAAATTTTCATGTTTATTAGTCGACCAATAGACTTATCAGTCGACTAATCCTTTCGCGCCATATTTTCTAAAAAGTCATTTTTGTCAAATTAGTCGACCGAAGGTTTTATCAGTCGACTGGACAGAATGTCTGTTTTCTGGAAAATTAGCAGCAGTCGACTGAACAGAACATGTGTTTTCTGAAAATTTAGCAGCAGTCGACTAATGCTTTTTATCAGTCGACCGAACAGAATGTTTGTTTTTCAGAAGTTTTTAGCAGCAGTCGACTAAAAGGTTTTTCAGTCTACTGATGATATTATCAGTCGACTAACTTTTCTCAAGTCGACTAAGTTTCAAAAGTTCAGATTTTCAAACGGCTCGATTAACAGATTAGTCGACCAACGATAACTGTCAGTCTACTAATAACTAACTATTAGTCGACTAACTGATGTTTCAGTCGACTAATTTTGCCATTTTCCTGAAACTTCAAAAAGGCGTGTCTTTTCATTTTTCAAACGTTTTGATCGTTCAAAATGGACAGTTTTGACACCCTTTCATACTCTCAACGTATGGAATCTTTTAACTATAAATATGAGTGCATTTTACAACAAGAATTCAATCGATTTGAATCATTTACTTCTTGCTTTTCACTCCTATTCATTCAAGTATTTGTTTTCTCACTCACGTGATAGTTTCACTTCAGTTTTTCACTCAAATCACTTTGAGAGATAGTGAATTCGTGAGTAGAGTGTTTCAACAACCTCAAAATCCAATTGCATCTCATTTGCATTCAAAAGGAAGGCTCATAGGTTGTATTGTAAGTTGTTATTTCTTTTGTGTAAAAAGGACTCCTTGGTGTAAAGGAGTTGTTTGCTTTCAGTAGGATTGTTACTGAAAGTGGGACCGGTTATGGTCTATGTGATCTTGTAGTTTACAAGGTTGATAGTGGAAAATCTCAAGCGGGTTTTGCTTGGGGACTGGATGTAGGTCGGGTTTGACCGAACCAGGATAAAATCTTGTGTTCTTTGTGTGTTTGCTTTGAGATTTGCAAAATCATTCAATATTCCGCAGAAATT
The DNA here is from genome assembly GCF_984573655.1 of Nuphar pumila. Lineage (NCBI taxonomy): Eukaryota > Viridiplantae > Streptophyta > Magnoliopsida > Nymphaeales > Nymphaeaceae > Nuphar > Nuphar pumila. Next base: position 47,370,200 of record NC_143265.1, on the reverse strand, counting down.
TTTAAAAGCACTATTCACCCCCCCTCTAGTGCTTGTTGCCTCGATCCTAGTGCACTTTTAGAATGAGATCTTGAAATGAATTCTCAATTGCCGAAATCTCAATGGTCCCCATGCTACAAATTTTTTTTATTACACTAGCTAGCTCTTGGGAATGCTGGAAATATTACAATGATATTTTATAAGATGTATAAAGAATTATATTAGCTGGAAACTCTCCAAAGCAAAATGGCAATGGGTTGTTATAGATCTGGATGCACAAGGGAATTAGTGCCAACTAACGGCACAATAATCCTACAACAAGCAATGATGAATATATTACTGGAAGTAGGACATTCCAGTAAACATAATTTTGCAGGAAATAAGATAAGATGATAAATTTATTACAGGAAAATCAATGGAAAATGAAAACAGAAAATGTGATAATCAAAACTGGAAAATTGATAGAAAATGAAAACAACGAATGTGATTAACAAAAACTGGAAACAGGAATGATAAGTCAATAGGATGAATCATAAGCAAACAGACAAACATGCTAGAAAATGCCAAATGAAATGTATAAAGCTAGAATAAAAAAATAAAATCAAAGATTTAGACATTAACTAATGCAAAAGAGGAAATTCAATCTATACGATGCTTTGAAATAGAATTTTATTGGTAAATTGAAATGTAACAACAACTAAAACAATGTATTGAAAATGATAATACAGAAAAAAAAAGCATGAGCAACAAAATCAAAATAACAAAACAGAAAACAAAAAAAAATGAAATGAAAATAACACATAGCCATGTGTTACCTCGTAATTCCCCTATTCCAAATGACCTGCAGAGAACAAATGAAGGTCTGTTTTCTGCTGCGACTGAAAGAAAATGTAGCAAACTGGTGGCTGGATCTTCAATGGGCTGAAGTGGGGATAGACATGTTCAGCATCCTGCTGGATGGTTTGAGGAAGGATGGCAAGAACACGTTGGGAGGCCTGGTGGCTGGGCTGAAGTGAGGATGCAGGAACCGTTGAAAGCTTGGTTGCTGGGCTGAAGAAGGATGGCAGTTGGCTGGAGCCTTTTTGTTGCTGGGGTTGAAGAAGATAAAAAAAAATGGGTGGCTGGATCTTCAATGGGCTGAAGTGGGGATAGACATGTTCAGCCTCCTGCTGGATGGTTTGAGGAAGGATGGCAGCAATCGTTGGCTGCGAGACGTGCTGGCTGGGCTGAAGAAAATGAGAAGCAGGCTCAATGGAGTTTCCTGCGGCTGGGCTAAATGAAAGAGACGATGCTGGATGTAGTTTTCTGATGGTGGGCTGAGGATGGTGGATGATGTGAGTTGGGCTGAAGGAAAGGAAGACGTGAGTTGGGCTAAAGAAGGTTTGGCAATAGTTATTGAAGGTGAAAGAGCTCCATGCTCAACAGGAAAACCTTTGGTGAATCTCTGGTAGGTTGAAGAAGATGCAAAAAACGTTGGAGGTGGATAGTCTTCACGTTGAATGGCTTCTCCTGCAGATAAAAAAGACAGCAAATCAAAATTTTCCTCCCCTTTCAATCGGCTACCTCCCCTCTTCGTGAATGCCCTGCCCCCCTTTTTAAAAACTTTCCCCTCTTTTCAAAAAAAAAAAACGCAACCCTCCCTTCCGTTACAAATTTTTTTTTTTGAAAACTTTTGAAAGTTTTTGTAACTGAATTTTGAAAACTCGCCGTTTTAGAGGCTGGACAAAATCTTAGGTTTTTTTTTTTAATCATTTTGGGTTTGTTGACCTAAGTCTTAGATAACTAAGCATTTTTAAAAACTGTTTCTAAAAAAAAATGAATAGTGGTATCATAAAAAAAAAAAATTAATGATAATAATAAATGGGAGATGCCACCTCAGCCATCTTTAAAATTCTTTTGAAAATAAAGCTTTATTTTGTGTTGGAAACTTCTTTTATTTTCAATTGGGGTGCCACATGTGTGTGGGCCCACTAACTAAAAATGAATAATATTGAGAAAAATAAAAAAAGAAAATTGGCAAATTGGTATGGACTTCGGGTGGGTCCCGCTTGAGAATAAACAACTTACCTGAGAGTCTGAGTATGATGCTAGTTCAAAGGCGGGTCCCGCTCCATTTTTTTTTTGAAGATACGAGATAAAACATTATTTGTTTTCAAGAATTTGGAAAAATTGGGTTTTAGGAAAAAAATATGGATAAAGTAAAAAAAAAATTGTAAAGGGATTTAAAATCTTTTGCAAAAAGTTTTGAGATAAAATCTTTAAAATCAATATCCAAATATCCAGATTGTTTTTCTTGAGAAAAATTTTTGTAATTCAAAGTCCTGGGGGTAAAATGGGAAAATTTGGTAATTTTGAATACCCAGGGTTTTTAAAAATCAATTTGAAAAGGTTTAAAAATCAAATCTGGATGGACAATTTTGAAAATCAGGAGTTCTGGATCTCAAACTGACATGTTGTGCAGTGAAATGATGCAAAGTGTTCATGCAATGCGATGCAAAGACATGTTCTATGAAATGTCACTCTGAGCTTGGACTTGGAAATTCTAACTTTTTGTCCAGAAAGAGGATTTTGAAATTTTGCAATTTGAAGATGTTTCTGAACCTAAATATAGAAATTTTGAGGCTCAAGAATAAAATTTTGGACTTTCTGCAAGGTTTAATCTCGAAAAATGACCATTTTGCCCTTTATTGCTTTCGGAGAACTGAAATGGGCCGATTGAGGGCGGTGTCAGTAAGTGAGTGAAAATTTGGGGTGTTTACAGGTTCCAACACGAGCGTCGAATCCAATGGGAAGTTCGAGACGAAACTCGGAGCTTCAAACAACAACAAAAGGGAAAACTCGAGTCGGAACCCGGATCTTTAAAATAATGATAAAAATGGAAAACTCGAGTTTGAAAACTTGAATCTTCAAAGGAACGATCGATTTCAACACGAGCGTTGAATCCGATAGGATGTCCGAGTCGGAACTCGAAACTTCAAACGATATATAAAAGGAAAAACCCGAGTCGGAACCTGAATTTTGAAAATAAAAGAAAAATAACAAAAAAATCTGAGTCAGAACTCAGGTGGGAATGAAGTAATTCCAACCTGGGAGTCGGATTCTGGAAGGATTGACAAAAGGCATGAATAGATTCTGACGATTACGAAGAAGATGAGAAACTTATTCAAGATCCTCGACCCAAGGTAGCCTAAGATTTGAATTTTATTTATGATGGTTTCCAGGATTATCCTTTATCTTGAAGAGAATTTGACAACATCGAAAAAGATCGATAGAGATTGATAAAGGATAAGAAGAATTGATAAAAAGGAAGAATCAATAAAATTGACAATAAAAATTTGAAAAAGATTGGCAGAAATTGGCAGAAATTTGAGGAATAGTTAATGATAAAAGAATTTAGGATTATCCCCTATCTTAAAAGAAAGGGACCTCGCAAGACGAGATTCAGGTTTACCCCTTAACCTGAGGAGGGGAAAAGAGCAAAGGAGTACCTCATTGAAAAAGATGCATCAGGTTTATCCCTTAATTTGAAAGGGTTTAAAGATTGATAAAATTTAATAAAATTGATAAAAACTTGATAAAACTTGACAAAAATTAATAAAATGAATAATAAATTGATGAAAATTTGATTAAATTATAAAATGGAATGAATGTAATTAATAAAGATAACAAGATTAACTGAAAAATTGATAAGGTTTTTAGAAAAAGAGTTTGTCTGATCCTGCCTGCACATGATGAAGGAAGACAGGTATAGATAAAAAAAAATGCCCCAGTATCATAGAGAAAAATATGAGAATTGATAGAAGATCATTATTACTTTATTGAAAGGCTCTTTGAAGAGTACAAGAGGCTAGAATGAACATTTTAAGTATAAAATCTCCTTAAGTGCAGAGCATTGATTGGATCTGGCAGTTCCACCCCATCTGCATTGATCAGACGATATGAATTGCGAGGCAGTGCTTCCTTAACCACATAAGGGCCTTCCCAATTGGGTGACCACTTGCCCCGTGACCGATGCTTGAGATGAGCTGTCGATCTGAGTACCAGATCATTAACTCGAAATCTTCTCTCAATAACTAACTTGGCATAGTGCCAAGCTATTCTCCGCCGATAAGCTTGAGCATGCTCTGCAACCTTGAGCCTTCTCTCGTCTAGCATATCTAGCTGTATCAACCTTTGTTGCTGATACTGATCAAGCGGGAGTTTGATGAGTGATATAAACTTGAGTGCAGGCTTTTGAACGTGAAGAGGTAGTACCACCTCCGTCTCATAGACAAGCTCTGAAGGCATAGCATTGGTTGAGGTCCGAATGGTGGTTCGGTATGCCCAAAGTGCATCATGCATCTTCTCATGCCAATCATGACATGTTTCCACAGTTCTTTCCAGAATGCGGATCAAAATCTTGTTGGTGGCCTATGCTTGGCCATTCCCTTGAGGATAATAAGGAGTTGAGAAGTGGTGATGAATCCTGAACCTCGAGCAGAAAGTCTTCATCCTCTCATTCTTGAAGTGACTGTCGTTATCTAACACAATATCGTGCGGCACACCAAAACGACAAAGAATGTTCTTATGAATGAAAGAAACCACATGTCGGCCTTCTACTATTCGCAGGGTTACAACATCGACCCATTTGGTGAAGTACTCTGTAGCTGCGAGAAAATATTTGTGGGCATTAGAAGCTGAAGGAGTGATCAGACCCACCACATCGAAGGCCCACATTGAAAAAGGCCAAGGAGAAACCACAGACTCCGAGTATGCGGCTGGCGCATGAATAGAAGGTGCGTGCATCTGACATTTGATGCACTTCCTCACAATTTGATGGCAATCCTGCTGCATGGTTTTCCAGTAATATCCCTCCCGAATGATTTGCTTGACGAGTGTTTGGTAGCCAACGTGACCACCACAAATTCCCTCGTGTGCCTCTTGGACAACTTCCATGGCTTTATCTTTATCCAATCATCTGGCGTACTTAGAACTGAACCCACGATGGTAGAGAGTATTGGCAAGGATGAAATAGCGGGCAGACATGCGCTGGATCACACGTTGCTCCTTTCTTGGCATTTCCGCTAGGAACTCACCAGTCTCAATAAAGTTTTTGATGTCTTGATACCAAGGTTTCTCTTTCTGAGTGGCTTGGTTTACTTGTTCAGCTGAAATGAAGGCAGGTTAATCAAGTTTGCCGATCTCGAAAGAATGACAAGATTCACTATCTTTGAACGACAAAATGGAACCTAGACAGGCCAAACCATCGGCTGTATGGTTGTATTCCCTCTTGACATGATTGAGCTGAAATTCTTCAAAGTTGCCTATGAGAGCTAAGACAATCTTATGATAGAGAATCAATTTTGAATCTTTTACCTGTCATTTAGCATTAACTTGACTGACAACAAGCAATGAGTCACCGAAGGCATGTACTCTCTTGACATTGAAGTCTTGCAGAATCTTGAGGCCTTGTATTAGAGCTTCATACTCGGCCATGTTGTGAGTACATTGAAAGTTGAGTTTGAGGGAATAAGGGATCATTTCCTTTTTGGGAGTGATTAACATGATCCCAATCCCTATACCAGACATATTTCTGGCTCCATCAAAGAACAGAGTCCAGACTGAAAATTCTTGAATGCTACAGATGCGATCATCGGGAAAATCGTCTTCTGCCTTGATCTCTTCTGTCAGCGGAAAATCTGCCAACTAATCTGCGATAGACTGACTGTGATCATCGCAAAATTTTTCCTCACTTGTGGTTTCTCTCTCTTCCTTCTCTTTTCCTTTTCTGACCTCCATTTTCCTCCTTTTTGAAGGGAGAAAAGTAAAGGAAAGAAAAGAAAGAGAGAAGAGAAAAGAAAGAAAGAGAGAGAGAGGAATTCTTTTGCGGGGTCTCAATTGACCTTAATTTTGAAAGTATTTGAGAAAATAACTCGCCTCCGTTTTTGAAATATTTGCGGGAAAAATGAGAGACGGGATTCGCTCGTCGGTACGAGGTTCGACCATTCCTGACGCCTTTACCAGGGGTAATCGAACCAAGGGTCGAATTTATGCCTTTTGCTTTGCTAAGAAATTATCTAAGAATTTATCCTAAAGATCTAAATGCACAAAGAATCATGCTTATGCAATGCAAGGATGTATGCTCTTTTTGAAAGATATTTTGAAATATTCCAAGTGTTTCTGGGATGAATCTGATGATAGAATGAAGAAATGGTTTCTAACTTAGAACTTAAGATTAAAGTTCTAAGTTTTTAAAATAATCAGAGCTTGGGAAAATAAATCTGGATTTTGAAAGGAATGATTTTGAATTTGAGATAAAAGAAAAAGAAAGGAAATTTCAAAGTCATAAATGGACTTTGAATTTTGGATGAATGTTTGGAAATTGAATTGAATTCTAGCTTTGAATTTTTGAAATCAGAAGGAAATTCAGGAAATATAAATAGATTTGGAAAAGATGGGATTGATTTGAAAGTTAGAATGAAATGGAATTGGATTTAAGGATTGGTACTGGAAATAGAAATTGATTTTGAAATCTGGAATTTCAAGATGGAATTTGAATCCAAAGTCTGGATTCCCAAATAGAGTTTGAGATTTAAAATTGAATTCTGGATTTAGAATCCGAAATTGGATCTGAAATCTGAAGTTGAATTCTGAATTTTAAATAGAATTGGATCCAAGATTTGGGATCCAAAGTGGAATTGAATTCTGGATTCTAGAACGGATTTGGATCTGAAGTTTGGGATCCAAAGTAGAATTGGGTTCTGGACCCTAGATGGAATTTGGATCTGTAATTTGAGATCCAAATTAGAATTGGGTTCTGGATCCTAGAATGGATTTGGATCTGAAGTCTGAGATCCAAAGTAGAATTGGGTTCTGGATCCTAGAATGGATTTGGATCTGAAGTCTGAGATCCAAAGTAGAATTGGGTTCTGGACCCTAGATGGAATTCGGAACTATAATTTAAGATCCAAAGTAGAATTGGGTTCTAGATCCTAGAATGGATTTGGATATGAAGTCTGAGATCCAAAGTAGAATTGGGTTCTGGATCCTAGAATAGATTTGGATCTGAAGTCTAAGATCCAAAGTAGAATTTGGTTCTGGATCCTAGAATGGATTTGGATCTGAAGTCTGAGATCCAAAGTAGAATTGGGTTCTGGACTCTAGATGGAATTTGGATCTGTAATTTGAGATCCAAAGTAGAATTAGGTTCTGGACCCTAGATGGAATTTGGATCGGTAATTTGAGATCCAAAGTAAAATTGGATTCATACTTGGAAATCTGGATCCAAGTTGAGATTTTAATTTTGGTTTTTTGGAATTTCAAAATTGATTTGAGGATGAATTTCAAAGTCGAATTGGACTTTGAACTTGATTTTGGAAAAAAATGAATCAAGTTGAATTTTAAACTTTGAATTTGATTTCAAAGTTTGGATTTTAAGAAATGAGATAGAATTGATAAATTGAAATAGAAATTTGAAGAAGAGATATTCACAATCACTTGGATTTTAAAAGGAATTTTTGAAAATATGATGCAATTCTATCCTAAATGATGAATGAATTTGAATGTTTTTGAAATAGGATTTTGAAAATCATGTTTCATTCTTTACATGAATTGAAATAAGATGGAAAATATAATACATCCTTGACTATGGTCATTGAATGTATTATATAATAATCTATATTTAAATTCAGGTGAAGAATAAAACATATTTTGTGCTTTTATAGATTTTAAAATAAAATTAACTCTCAATATACCCTGACTATGGCCATTGGTATATATTTTGAGCCAATTTTAAGTTAAACTCTAATAAAAGAAAAAAATATTTGAAAAATATGATGACTTTGAAAAGGATTCAGTGTGGATCGTGTGTTATTTTATAAAATATAAAAATCCTAAGTTTTGTTTACATCCTGACTATGGCCATTGATGTAAATCATCAACTTAGGATTAATTTACCTCTTACGAAATGGTGCACGTGCCATTCGTGTTGCTATTTGTGGGAATTTGAGAAATAAAGGCAAAATGCTTGAAAGTAAGCAATTCATGATGTTTACAATGCTCATTCATTCTATCTAAAACAGGAAATGTAAATTCTCATTAAGATCTAACTATTACAACACTTAAAATTGAAAATACAACTCCCAAGTAATGATATTTTCCATATATTTCTTGCAAAACAACTGGGTTAGTATGAAAAGAGAAGGAAAATCACACATATCATATGAAAATCAATAGTGAAAGGCTCATATGCCAAGATATATGTGACGAAAAAGAATGGGAAGTGATATATACATATATGTATATTTATGTCCATATATGTATGCATATCTATATATATATATATACATGGAGATATGTATGATCATATATATACATATATATATATATATATATATTTACATATATATATAATATACTTATGAGTGAGAAAATATAAACAGTAGATGAACTTTGTTGAGAGTGAAATGCAAAAAATATCATTGGTGGAACATCAATGACAGGTAGTATACAGCTATTCCAAGTCTTTAAGTCACAATAGACCAATGCAATATTTTTCAGCCACAAGAAAAATCCATTGATGTTCAGCTGAAAAATGGCACAAGGGGATTTCCTGAACATTGTCCTTATACCTGAAGCGGATAATGCAGCATTGTGGTGGCTTCCAAGTAGTTTGAACAACAGCTAGTGAGATGGTGTTTATAATAACAAAGAAGTCATTGTATGTACTCTATCAATGAGACTGGAATTCGAACCATGTTCCCAAAAATCGCCTGTATTCTCTTTTCCAGTCCAGCTTAACTATATGATCGGATATTTGTGACTAGTGGATCCAGCTTATGTCCTTCAGACCCATCATCTCCCAACAATTGTTTCTACATCATATACAACCCTTCTTTGAGTAGCCCACTTCAGTCATGGAGCTGGAAAACTTCTCTAATACATGTAGCCTAATGTGCAGGAGGAGGTGGAATGTGATGTGCTGGTATATAAGTGGCAGATAAGTAGGCAGTGAAGGTGGGTCATGTGCACAGGAGTAGGAGATGAAGGTATATAGCTGAAATAGGGTACTGGTATAGCAGTGTGCTATTTGCAAGTAGTGAAGTGGCAAGTAGTGGTATATCGGCGCAGGTGCTGAAGGTAAAATGAGGATAGTGACTGGTGGCATCTACAGGCTAGGAAGAAATGCTATTGGTATATTGCAATGTTATTTACAGGTGTTTTGGGAAAATAAATACAGCAGGGTGAAAGTTGCTGTGGAGAGGCCGAACTCATATCAGACCCTCCCCACCAGTGACCATTGTAATGGGGCTCAGTGGATTGGCAGTCGTTGGCCAGGACCTTGCATGAGCCAGATAAAGCAAGCTCAACAACCTGTTTTGCTGATTAAACTATGCAGAAAAAAAAAGGGCTGCAACAAATGGAATTACTGATGTCCTGGACTTTTGGCTATCATGGCTAAGACTGAAAACAGGGCCCGAAACAAATAGAATTACTGATGTCCTGGACTTTTGGCTATCATGGCTAAAACTGAAAACAGGGCCCGATTGTCCTTGGAGGCCTGATATGGCTAGTGGGACAATGGTGTGCTGGTAGTGCAGGGGATGGCTGCAAATATCAGCTGGAATGTGTTTTAAGACTGAAGGCAACTTGAGAATGGAATGGAGGGGCGCAGCAAGGTGCTGCTATGGGTGCATTGGGAATAGTTGCTTTTGCAGCAAACGTGTGTGAGTGCTAATGAGATGCAATACATTAAAAGTAATGTATATGCAACAGATACTGTGTAGATGGAGAAGGGCATGAACACAATATTGAATGCCAATGAACAAATAAAGTGTGTTACATTTGTTATCTGTGAACCGAAAATGGTACCCAAGTGCAGAGGTGAAATGCTACAAGTGATGGGCACTGATGTGCATGAACTTGTGATGGAGGAGATATATCAACAATATGAATATGCATTAAGTAAAGTGGATCGTTTGCAATACAGTTTTATACAAAAGTGTTATGGCAAACAAAACAGAGACAACAAAAAGTATGGGCTCATATCTTTTGATTTTGATACATTCATTCCTGTGGGCTGAAGATGTCCAGACCATTAGTGAACATATTCCATCTTGAATATTGCTGTCCTGGGTCATTCACTCTGAGAGGTTTACCTTGTAACTCATGACCTGATCAGCAGTCTTAGCAATTCTAACTTGATTTGACAAATGAATTAAAGCATTCAGATAGTGGGCAGCAATCATATATAAGATAAATTTCAGACATCTTGAATAAATTTAAGAGTAGGTTTGAAACCTTTTCAGATATATGAGGCACATCCTCAATTATAACTCCTCATGGTTGCCCAGGTTAGTAAAAGTCTTTACCTTCTGAACATTCAGCCAATCCTTGAATTGCCTTTCTAATTATGGCCGATCTCTATATTTTGCCTGCAAAATCTTATTTATTTCCAATATCCCTCCCTTATGCTGACCTCAGAAATTTTATATGGGACATCCTTAATGCATGTGAGCTTCTTTCAACCATGGACCTAAAATGAATTGATTACACCTGTAGTACACATTAGGTATATCTAAAAGGGTCGATGATGCCCAAGATAGAAGGGGTGTTCCCAGTGAACCAAAAACGCAGATATCCTTCTGTAATATGTTAAGCATAGCCCTTTTCATAATCTGGCTATCAAGAGAGAGAATCAGCACAATGATGTGTTTGGCCAATAATCCCAACCCACCGTTGATGCAAGAGATGCATCCAACGATAAAGTCAATTTCTACCACACACAGGGCATATCAATCTCTGCTTAGCAGAGTTGATTTGCTGAACCATAAACTTGGAGGGGAAATTTTAAATTGTCATAACAAAGGATATGATATCAATTGTACATGATGCAACATCAAAAAGGGAAATAGGGATTTGTAGCAAGTAAGTAAAAAAAATGAACATAAGAGATTAAGATGCAGGTATGAGATCATAATAATAAAGAAAACGTTGATGAACAAGCAAACAAAAAATGAAACGAATTGGATGGGGTGATTAAAATAAAAAAAAGCTACGGTAACAGAAATGCGACATACTGGGAAGCTTAAATCTAATCAAAACAGAAAAGAAACAGATATAATTGAGCATTGTCGAAGCCGAAATAAAATGTAAAACAGAAAATTAAATTAAGACAAGGAGGGCACAAAAACGAGGGATCAGGGAAAATTATAAATAGCAAATTCAAAATAAAACCAGAGGAAAAATTACGATGGGGAACTAACCGTGTATACCCAGAAAAAGGGAATTATAATGTAGGCAAAACATAAAGAACCACCAGGGAATTTAGAGGCGAACTGTGAGAAGAAAAAAAAAAGAAAGAAAGAAGAAGAGAAAGAAAAAAAAGTGTTGAAATATGGAGCATTAGATGAATCGATCCTGCTATATGCAGGATGATTCCATCATTCATGCTAAAAAAAAAAATGAATGCATGATGAGAATCAGGATTCAAAACTAAATAAAATTTATAATTAATAAAAGGGAATGTAGGAATCCGAAGATTCCATTGATATGGCACCATGTATGTGGATCAGTGTTTGCCGTATGCAAAACCAATACCTCAGTGATGCTCTAATGGGATGATCAAACAGGAATAATCAAAAGAAAAGGAAGGGAATATTGTAAATAACAAGAAGGAAAGGAAATAAAAGGGGGGGGGGGACTTACCGGATCTCTGCGAGAATCTGGACAAGAGAGAGAGATGGTGCTCCCTCAGTGGAATTTGGAGAGATCTTCTCGTTTGCGGGGACGTAGCTCACACAACCGAAGATTCAAGGATTGACTGGACTCCAGATGGTTGCTGCAACCTCCGTCTTCTTGCCACTTCCAAGAAGATGGATAAAAAAAAGGAAAACCGATCGCCGATGAAGTTGTTGATGAAGTTGCTGGGTTATAATGGATATGTGAAGGCTAGATGATCGACGCCAGAGAAAAAAAGTAGCTCCCCCTCCACAGAGGATCGATGTCTCTTCTTAAAGAGATAATCGAAGCTTCGGGAGAGGAAATGGTTGAGGATTAAGGGTGGAGGGAAGAGGGTTTATTACAGATCGGACGATGGAAAGAGGAGAAGAGGGGAGCGCGGAAGGAGTCCGTTAGAAATCCTCCCTTTTTCCAAAAAGGGGTTTCCTTTTTAGGAAATTTTTGAGAAATGGTTAAAAATGAGGTTTTTGGCAAAATGGCTTCAAAAGCTTGAAAATCATTCGTTTTCCTTGTGGCTTTTCCTATTTTTTTTGGTTTTTTTATGTTATTTTCATTTTTTTGTATTTTTAGAATAAAATCCTAAGGTTTTACGAGAAATCAAAGGTTAAAACTAATTTTTTGGTGTTTTTGTAGAAATATTTATAAAGGGAGTTTTTCTGAGAATTAAAAGCTATTTTTGGGGAAATATCTTCAGAAAAATGCGTTTGGATCCGGATTTTGAAGAAATATGGTTTTAAAGCACTGAATTCGGATCCAGAATTGATTTTGAATATATCAATATGAAATTTAATCCAGAAAACCTGAAGAATAATTGAAACTTAGCTTCGGTTTTCTCAAAAAATGGGACCGGGGGTAAAAGGGTCATTTTCACAAAACTTTAAAAAATTTGGGGTGTTCACATTGACCCTCAACTGACTTCTGAGAAACATACTCCAAGTCGTACTACATGAGGAGGACTTGCCACTTCACAATCCGTCCAGTAAGAAAAGGCTGCTCAAGGATGTGCTTGAGAGGATTGAGTCTTGACAAAATTTTGATTTCTGAGGCCAGCAGATAATGTCTTAACTTCTGACACATCCACACTAAAGCTAAACATGTCTTTTCTATCTGGGAGTATCTCTTCTCATAGTCGATGAAAGTCTTGCTTATGTAGTAGATGGCATGCTCTATTCGGCTGCCTTCCTCATACTGTGCAAGAAATCCGTCGCAAGCATTCTGATTGACAGAAATGTATAAGAGAGGTGGTTTTTCCAGTTCTGGTGGCTTCAGAACCAGTGAATTAAGGAGATACTGCTTGATGTGCTCAAACGAGAGTTGACATTCTGGTCCCCATTCAAATTTCACTTTTTTTCTCAACAAGTGATTGAAGGGATCATATCTCATGGCCAAATTGGAGTTAAAGCATCGAATCGACTGAATACGACCTTGAAGGCTTCACAGTTCTCTGAGATTGGTAGGAGGCGTCATATCAATGATTGCCTTCGCCTTAGCCGGATCCACCTCTATGCCTTTCTTGCTGATCATAAATCCAAGCAGTTTGCCCGACTCTACTCCAAAAACACACTTCTATGGGTTGAGTCTCAATTTATAGAGGATAAGTCTTTCAAAGACTTGGCCGAGAGCATTGAGATGATCCTCTTCTTCTTTGGATTTGACCAGGATGTCATCTACATAGGCATCCATACTCTTGTGCATCTGGTCATGAAAAATAACGACCATTGCCCTTTGATAGGTTGCCTCGGCATTCTTGAGTCCAAACGGCATGACTGTGTAGCAAAAGGTACCCCAAGACATGGTAAAAGAAGTTTTTGACTGGTCACGAGTGGCTAGTTTGATCTGATTGTAGCCTGAGTATCCATTCATAAAGAAAAACATGGCATGGCCTGCCGTGCTGTCGATCAAAAGATCGATGTTGGGAAGTGGATAATCATCCTTTGGGGTGGCCTTGTTGAGATCTCTGAAATTAATACAAATTTGGACTTTTCCATTCTTTTGGGGAACTACCATGATGTTTGCCAACCAATCTAGATAGTCAATAGTCCAGATGAATCTCGCTTTTGACAACTCTTCAAGTCCTTCTTTAACTTGCGGCGCTACTCGGGGATCCATCTTCCTCAATTTCTGCTTGATTGGCTTGCAGTCCGTCTTCACAAGACGATGCTCGACCAACTTTGGATCCAAACCTGGCATATCTTCATAAGTCCAAGCAAAGACTTTCTGATGCTGTTTGAGAAAATGGATGAGCCTTTCTTTCTCATTTATACTTAAGTTGGAGCCAATTTTGAGGATTTTTGGATCATCTTCTGAACCAATATTGACATCCTCTGTCAGATCTTGAACCAACGGTGACAGTTTATCCTGCTTCTGAATACTGGCAAACTCTAGCAACTCTTGAATCACTGAATCAAATTTTGCTAGCTCTTCAATTTGTTCTGCCATCTTGCTGACTCTTGCCCCTGCCTTTGCCTTGCAGATTCTGGCTGGTTTGGAATTATCTTGAGAAAAATTGATAACGAGCCTTTTGAGAAATTTAAGAGCCATGATTTAGCAATCCTGTAAAGTGCAAAGAAGGTTTTTGAGAGAAAATAAGAAATTCAAAATGGCCTTTTGTATAGAAACAGAGAATGACGATATAGACAAAATATAAAGTTTTGAATGATATAAACCAAGATATGGAGAGGAAATCAAAATTTCATTGATTGATTGAAGCTAAAGACAACAACTTGATATTTACATGAGATTTAACAAGAGAAAGGAAAAATTGAGACTAAGTTGTCCCTATAAGATGATAAAAAGAAAGTGGGAATAGAAAACACTGGCATTGTCCTCCTCATTCTGCTCCCTTTACAAAGGTAGTTCATCTGCCTGATAACTGACCTGTGAAACTCAGACCTGCACCAGTGATATGTTGACCGGGGATGATTGGTTTCAAAATACCGTCCTTGTTCTTCCCGAGACCTCTGAAGAGCTAATAGCCATGCTTCATCAAAAGATCGAATCCCTTCTTGACTTTCGAGAATTGAGGAAAAAGAGGATGATCTTTGAGAGAAGCGCAATTGAGGCATCCTCCAATCTTGTAGAAATGAGGTCCCTGCCACTGGACTACTACCGTGAAATTCTCTACTGGCTGGACCTCCTTCAATTTTAACATATCTAGACTGTCGCTTAGATTGATCTCATCAACTTCCCGGATGCTTGGGATGTCAGCGGTGAAAGTAGGACGGGGAATCATCAGCTGCGGGAGTGTCTCTTCCGGATCTTCTCCCAGAACTGTTGTAATCATGCCCCCTTTCGGCCACTTGATGCATTGGTGAAGGGTAGAAGGAACAACATTGGCATTGTGAATCCAAGTGTGACCTAGAAGAAGATTGTATGTGAGTGGCACACTCACCACATGGAATAGGACGGTATGCACTGAATAGTTGATGAAAATCTCAAGAAAAATCTTCCCCTTGGTTGTCTACCCGTGGTTATCAAAACCGTAGATCGTTATCGGATCTGAGGTATATTCTTCTTCTTTTAGGCCCAAGGCCTTGGCCGTCATCTTTGGGCAGATGTTGAGACTGCTGCCTCCGTCCACAAGCACATGAGGGAGAATCATGCCCCTGGTCTATCATGCCCCTGGTCTACACCACTATATAAAAAGCGTTGTTGTGGAATGAATGAGGCTTTGGCAAATCCTCATCAAAAAATGTTATTGGTGCATTCGTCATTACTTGATTGACGATCTGAGCCATATCTTGTGGAGTCGTGCTTGGTTTGACCTTGATTTTCTGCAACAGGTCCTCCAACACTTGCTGATGTTCAAGGGAAGCATGGATCAAATCCAGGATGGAAATGTTTGACAATGCCGTAATTGGTTTCTGAATTGATTTTGATGCCTCACCCTTCATTAAAGCTGCTTTGATGAAGCGCTTCGGAATCCTGGGAGTTTGCTTGGCGACCTCTGTTGTCACCTTTGCTGGTTCATTTACTGACTTCTTGCTGCTAGAAAACGAAGTGATATCCACCTTCTTGGTGAAAGACTGTGCCTGACGTAGGACTAGGACCTGATGTTGATCCTAGATGTCCTGGTTGGAGCATGGCTGAATGTTGTTCTGAAGAAAGACTGTTTTTACTGAGATCACTGAAGCTATATGCTTGAGGAAAGGCTTGGACAAGATCTCGGGCTGCTCCTCGTCCTCATCTTTGATTAATAAATTCTTGTCGATGCAGTCCTGGATGATATTCTTGAGGACAAAACAATGCTCTTTGTCATGTCCTACAGTCTGGTGGAATTTGCAGAATTTGTCTGTCCACTTACCCATAGCAACTGAAGGGTCTGCCACCTTGGGGAGTTTGACCATCCCCTTGGACAACATATATTCGAGGATATCTTCGCGGGATTGTTCTAGGGCAGTGAATTCTCGATCATAACTCCATCCATCATGCTTCAGTTTCTCTTGCTGCCTTGCTTTAGGCTGCTGCACTAGCTGGGTCGGTTGTGGCTTGACGAACTTCCCCTTTTGGGCTGCAGAATTTACTCTTTCAACCTTAGAGTGTCCTGAATTCTTGTTGTGATTCTTATTGCTTTTTTTGTCGCTAGAACTGCCGCTATGGCCTGAAAACTCTGTAGAATAAGCAACATGTGCCTTTTTTTTTGCTCAGGATTACCTCGAATGAAAGGGTAACCTTCATAGAGGTCGTTGTCCAACCCTGTTTCGAGCCATTTGACTCTATCAATCAACTTAATGAATGATTTGGCAGGAGACGTGGAGATGAGATTCTTCAGAGGCTGAGAAAAGTTGTTTAGGATGATTTGCAAGGCATGCTCCTCTGGAATGGGAACCTTCATTCTGTTACAGGTGCTTCTCCACCTGTGGATGAATTCTCCTGCCCAAATTTACTATTTTATCGAACTCTCGTAGTTCGATAGGGTTGATGTGGCCTGCATATCACCTTGCTACTACTCCTTCTAGACTACGGGGGAAGCAAATGAACAATGCCTTGTTATCTTTTCTGAAACGGCCACACTCCGCATAAAATGTAGCCAAATGAGCTTTTGGATTGCCTGTTCCATCAAACTTGAGGAATTTGCGAGGGAGATTTTCCAGATTGTCATCCTTGTCTAGGCCGTTATAGAAATCTTTGCCAGAATAGGTCTGGTTGCCTTTGCTCTTGGCCTGGATATCTTTGATTGCTTGAGTCATTTCCCTCAATTGATTGTGCATTGGATTCTCAACTGGAGTGAGTTTGTTCACAGATTTGGGCTCTGCAGTGGCCTTTACGAACTGCTGCAGAGGATTCTGACTGTAGACAAACTGCTCTTCCTCTTTTGACTCTTCCTCTGCTGATTCTGATTCCTCAGAAGTGGTGTCGGGCTGAACCTTTTTTCTAACGATCTGGACCTGTTTTTTCACAGCCTTTTTCTTCAATTTGCTCTTAGGAACAACCTTCTTCAGACTGGACTCAACTTGCTTTGACATCATTTTGGCCATCATTTTCTGGAACAGACCGTATATAGCGCGGTCGATATCATCCCCTTTGTTCTGACCTTGTCCTCTGGCTGACTTGGGAGAGTTCATTCCTTCGACTTCACTGTCGTTGCTCCGAGCGACCGTTTTCTTCCCAGTCCTTGTTTGAACCATTATGATAATGCCAATGCTTTCTGTAGAATAAGGAAATGGTTAGAGCGCGAAAGAACTTTTTGAAACACAACTTTTTAAGAAAAGACGAGAACAGAGGAATTGATAGACAATTAAACAGGTTATCTCATCACCAGGGATCGGGTCACCACAAAACTTGTGATAATTGCGTTACCATTTTTGCGATAACGGAAAATGCGTCTTGTTACCTAGGCGAGGTCGTCCATCATAATAAGAGATTTTTGAAGAAAAATAGAAAAAATGTCCCATCACTAGGGATGAGGTCATCACAAGAATCGTGACCATTTACGGCATAAAATAAAATAAAAGAATAAAATTTGGCCAAAAAAAGCTTTTTAACAAAACGAAAGTTGAACTTTATTGATGACAAATTCAAAGACAAAGAGACGGTGAGCCGACAGTTTGCCACCATTCTTGATATTCAGTAGATACATTGGGTCCAGGAAATACAGACAAAGGAATGAAGGAATCCCAAGTGTATTTGGTTACATGGTATGCTCCAGACCACTGATCCGACTGCAGATCGAATTCTAGCATGTGGCCCACCGGGAAGCGAGTGTTGACACGAACCTGCCGCTGTGAGAACTGTCTGAGACACTTCTCTGGCTGATAGTCGACACAGAAGAAGGGACCAAGCAATCTGTATCACTTATTACGAGCATAAGTGTAGCGAGGAATTGATTCTTATCTGGCAAAGTAATCCCAAAGGATCTCCTCCTGATGCAGACTCTCGATCGAAACTCGATACTGAATGGTTGTCTTCGGCTTCTTACTGTTGAACCTGAAGGAACTGGCTTTTGACGGCATGTGTCACAGGAACCAAGACTGTAGAGCATAAGTGCATCCTTCTACCAGAATAGTTTCTCCAAGGGTGAAACGAGCTAAGCCTCGATAGAGAAAGGCTAAAGCTGCCATGGACACTGAAAGTTGATGGGTCTGCTTGCTTCCCCATCTTCGAAAGAGTTGGGCGACTCTGACATCGATGAAATTCTGACCGTCTTGGAAGAATGCTAATCATACTATGCATAGGACCATGGCATGCTGGATTCTGTCCTTGGCTGCTCAGGACAAGGTGTCAACCTCCTCGTAAGTTCCATACTTGCAATAAATCCCAAACAAGTCGATGAACTGACTTCTGTTGATCTTAGTGAGAGGCCAAGATCTGCTCCCTGTTGCTCTGGCTAATGCTTCTCGAACATCTATACCATTGACATTGATCAGGAACTGTTGCTCGACCAGATCATCTAGCTAACCAGCTGGCTCTGACAATCCCATGATGTCACTGAATTCGTCCATTAGCAGGGTCATCTCTCCCCATGGAAACCAAAAGGTGCAGGTACGTGGATTCCACCGTTCTGCCATAGCCTGAATCAGACTTCCGTTGATGGTTCGCTTGCCCACTGCTGACGCCATCTCCAATCCACAGTCATCCAAGTGGTCTGGGAACATACGCGAGAAGGTGGCGAACCAAGAATAGTACCACCGAGGGAAGAAGGAATGAGACTGGATAATCCGATGATCCAGGGATCCATCCTTTATCTAATAGAAGACATGATCTCTGGGAAAGACAACATCAAGAGAATTGGACGCCATCAGAATGATACTGGGGCAAAGAAGAGTGAGGAGAATTAGATAGACTGCATGACTTACGGATAGACTCTTGAAGAGAAGAATAAATCCTGGAAATTTTTGAAAGATTTGAGGAAATTTAAAAGAATTTTCTAGGGTTTTTAAAGAAAATTTTTGATATAAAAGAGAAAAGAATGTAGGTAAAGAAAAAATATACACCTGAGGTTTTTGAAAATAAGGGAAAATTTTGAATAATATACCAGAGTTTCGAAAAAAAGTTTGACATATATGTATTAGAGAATACGAGAAACATCGCATAACCACAGCTGCACAAACAAGGACGCGCAAACAACACTCCCTAAAGGCTGACTCTAAATGCAATATTTGAAATGGTCTGTAGGACCTTAACCTAACTCTATGGTTCAGATCATCTGATTCCAATCAAGGTATGCTGATATACTCAAGCCGAAGCTCAAAGTACGTGGCATATAAAATATTTCTCCAGTTCTAAGGTAAAGGCTTCCCAACATCCTTGAGCGCCTACCGATATACCTCGAACTATGCCCCTTAGGTACATGGTAGGGGGGCGCTAACCCAAATAAGTGGTCCAGTTGTGAGGCTCTTTCCCAAACTATGTTTGCATTCAATCCTTAGAATTGAGGATAGTTGTATTTCAGACCTAAGTCTAAGTGAACATAGAATAGTCTCCTTAATATGGTTCTACCAAACCATACTTAAATCCTATATGCCTTATGTCAGCTTTAGGACAGAATCTAGGTTCCTAAGGTTTGCATGGAAATGAAGCTGACATTTGTGGAATAAAGACTTAGACAATATCAAAGTAAAGCAAAAAGACATAAATTTGACCGGACAGAGACAGGTCCCATCACGATCGCCAAAACTGTGATCATTGCAAAAAATTTCCTCTTGTGTTTCCTTCCCTTTTCCTTTTTAACCTCTATTTCCCTTTTTGAAGGGGGAATAAAAGAAAGAGAAGATGAGAGAAGAGAAAAGAAAAGAGTAGAGAGGAACTCTTCTGCAAGGTCTCATCTGACCAAAATTTTGAAAATGTTTAAAAATTACTCGCCTTCATTTTGAAAATTTGCGAGAAAATGGAGAGACGGGATTTGCTCATCGGTACGAGGTTCGACTATTTCTGGCGCCTTTACCAGGGGTAATCGAACCAAGGATCGAATTCATGCCTTTTTGCTTTGCTAAAATATCATCTAGGAATTTATCCTAAGTCTAAAAATGCACAAAGAATCATACTTGTGTGAATGCGAGGATGTATGCTCTTTTAAAAAAAATGATTTGGAAATTTTCAAGTGTTTCTAAGATGAACTTGATAATGGAGTGAAAAAATGGTTTTTGAAAGTTGAATCTGAAATTCCACTAGAGGGGGGGTGAATAGTGAAATATGATAATGATCGATAAAATAAAATAATTAAGCAATAAAGCACAACACATAAAACATAGAAGTTATACTGGTTCGGTCAATATCCAGACCTACATCCAGTCCCCAAGCAAACCACTTGAGATTCCACTATAACATCCGAGTTACCGGATAAATAGTACAACACCCTCTTCCCAAGAGGTCATCTTCTCTCAACAGAGAAGGGGCACACCCTCTTCCCAAGAGGTCTTCTTCTCTCAACAGAGAAGGGCAACACCCTCTTTCACAGAGGTCTACTTCTTTAAACAAAGAAGGAATACAGTGAATAACAGAGTTACAATACTTCCTATAGAACCTTCAGAATGATATGAATGCACGAATGAAGGATTCTAAGAATGTTCTGTTTGTCACTCAGAGGATACTCTTTGTCAAAGAGCTGGACTTGACTTTTTCTCTTTTCTTCCTTTTTATTTTTCTCTTTCTTTTTCAAGGCTCTCTTTTCAAATCACGAATAGAAATTTTTCTCTTTGTAAGCTCACACGTTTATTCCATTTTTCTTGTTTGAATAGTTTATGTGTGTGTGTTTATATAGCTTATAAAAAGTAGTTGTTACATTTTGGAATTGTAACTTTTTGAAATGTGAAATGTTAGGTCATTTCAAAACCATCTTTTAGAGAAGTTCGAGAATGCCTTTTTCCATAAAGGTGAAATAGAGGGTACACTAGTCGTTGTATTGTTTTAGGTAATACATATTTTTATGTAAAAAGTCTATTTCTTATAATAGTACATTTGAACGTTGGGTTGTAGTTTTGTCTTTATTCTAATTAATGATTTGAGGTACATTAGTACTTCTTTACTTTAAATGAGTGTAAGTACTATGAGTGCTTTGAGATATTTATTTGTACATAGTCATGTCAAGTGTATTCTTTTTGTAGTGTATTTCAAAGTCTCCAGAGAGAATGAGGACCAAAAAGAAGGTCGACATTCTTTGGGAAGGATATTTAGAAAGGATTTGTTACAGAAGGCATTTAATGCTTTGTAGAGAGAATGATGACTTCAAGTAAGTCGACATTCTATGGTTATGAGAAAAAGGTAACTAGAGTCCTTTTAAAAACATATTTAATTTATTTTTCTTATGTGTAGCCGATTTATGTTTTTGTCTTCTTCTTGTATTAAGAAATATTTCATTAAAGAAGATAACTAAAGTCTTTTCAAAAACATATTTTATTTGTTTTTCTTATGTAGTCGATTTTATGTTTTTGTCTTCTTCCTAAAAAAAAACATTTCATTAAAGAAGATAACTAAAGTCTTTTCAAAAACATATTTTATTTGTTTTTCTTATGTAGCCGATTTTATGTTTTTATCTTTTTCCTACATTCCTTTTTTTTCTCATGTTGTCTTGTATATAGTGTAAGGTACAATGACAAAATGTCTTTTTCATAAAAGGTTGTAAGAAGGTACAATTATTATATGACAAAATATCTTTTTTATAAAAGGTTGTAAGAAGGTACACTTATTGGTTTTCAAAAAAGAACCTTTTTGAAACTATCGTATACTTTTATGATATAGTATGTATGAATGAGTATGTAATATGCAATATGCAAGTTCCTGAAGGTTCTGTTACATATGACTCTAAAGAAGAAAAAAATCTTCATCTTGAGGTAGCCGATTTCTTCATTTGAACTTTAGGAAAGCATGGCTCATCAAGCTTTTTCTTCAAGGAGTATGATTGCACCATAGTTGTACTTGAACAGGAAGTCTCCATCCTTATTGGGTGAGATATCCTTGCATCAAATACTTGTTAGATTTAAGGCAAAACATATTCAGTCATAATATAACATTATTTCAAGAGAACATATTATCATATCATACAAAATCAAATAAGACAGTGTATTATATTATGTGACATCAAAACCGAGTTTCTCAACATTCTCCCCCTTTTTGATGATGACAAAATATGCTCCCTCTGTCAAAAAGACATTATGCATAGAAATAATAATATGATAAAAAAGGTGAAATAATGTTTAAAGAGACAGGTTTTCTCCCCCTTTGTCATGGACAAAAAGGAGGGATCAGAGTAAGAAAAAAATTATTACAGACCGAAAGTATTTAAAAGTTATTACAGACTAAATATAATAAAAGATGAGTCTATCTCGAAGGTGGAGAAGGTGAAGGTGTCCGGTTGGCACGATTCCGCTTGTGAGTCTGCTGCAACAGGGCTTGATTACGAAGGATTCGATCTTGAGTTTGCTCGATATCCATCATAGCAGAAAAGTAATTGAAGGAGGACATTGGATCTGCTTCATCAGAGCCGGGCATGTGCAGAGACCTTAGATTGAAGGTGGTACCATCGAGGACGTGAGAGGGACGGAGGATGACTTCGTTGTGAAGTGGTATTTGGAAGTATTTGAGAATGGGAGTTATAAAACACCCAAAAAGAAGAGGCTCAAATTTCTGATAACGAATAAAAAGGTCGAAAATAATGGATGACCAATTTATCGGAAGAGAAGAAAGGAGTGCGTAGATAAGAAGAGAGATTTTTCGAGGAACTAATCCCTGGCGGGGATGCTTGGGATAGATGTTGTGGAGAAGAATCTGGGCAAGTAGCTGAGCTTGAGGTTGGAGATTCCTCATGTGCCACGGAAGTTGGTAGCAGTTGGTGCAGAGAAGTATTTTTTGAAGTACCGATCGGTCGATTGGTACTATGGCATTAAGGTCGGTACCGGTGGAAGGTAGATTTAAAATTCTACCTAGATCGGAAGCATCGAAAATCATCAGCTGTCCTCGGACTTTGCTGGTGATTGAGGTTTGTTCATGATCAGAAGAGAAGTTGGTATAAAACAGTCGGACTAGTTCAGGATAATAGGCGGCTGGGGATGAAGATCCTATGAGAGGTTTGAGTTCGAGGAGATAGGTGTCTAAGTCGAAGAACATGAAGTCGTCAAAGTTGATCAATTTTCCTTCATGAATGGGGCGAGAGCAGAGTGAGTTGTAGGTGTGAAACAAATCAGGATACCTTAGATCGGCGGAGGTGATCACATTGGCAGAAGAGGAAGCCATTTTCGAGTGTCTTGAAAATAAAGCACTAGGAGAGAAAGGAGCTAGAACCGAGAGAAAGTTTGTATAAGGATAGAAAAGTTCGAATGGAATGGTAAGAGATGAACCAATCGATTAAATAGAAGGAAGAAAATAATTGTTGATATGAAATGAATGACATTGGAAGTGAGTAATTTTTAGATTTTAGTCAAATAAGGAAATCCGTGAGTAGTAAGTTAAGAAGCTTGTGAGGGACAAATCAAATCAATGATGGAGGATAGTGTATTATATTAGATTGAGGAGGACATAGTATTGAAATATATAGATTTTACTATGGATAAGTTTATCGACTAGTGGGGGAAGCCAAAAAAAATTGATCTTTTAAAAATAATGGCCTAACAAGACAAACAATTTGTTACTCTATGTGAAGGGATTCTAAATTCGTGAATGGAGAGTTAAAGACATAAAAAAGATGATGTGGATATCTAGAGAGGAGAGAGAAAATAAAGGACAACATTTACTTGATTTAGATATGACATAAAGTAAAGATAGAATAACTTTAAAGGTTCTCGATTTTAGAGAGACATACAATAAGAGAGAGACAAGGTCACGGATGGAAAGAAAGGTCATAGGGTGATCATGTGATGTGTACTTTGAAAGATATGACATTTTAAAGAAAAGAGTGCCCAAAAAAAATGTTTCATGATTAATATTTGTAATTTTTTTTAAGAGTATACGTGGATATGAGAAGGACATATTTGGACTTAGACTAGTGGTGAGAGAGATGATGAGACAAAAAGGAGAAAGAGTTAAAAAATATATAAGAATTGAAATAAGAATAGACATGTAGGAGTCGGATTCAAAAATGTATAATAAAAAAACGTATTCGAGAGATGAAATGAGGAGACAAAGAAATATTTATGAATGAAGAGTAATAAATGAGAGTTGTCATAGAGAGAAGTGAGATGACATATATGGATTTTTGTGAAAGATAAAGAAGTAATAAAAAAGATTGATGAAAGACATAAAGTTATGATTGATATGAATTATTATTTATATTCTTAAAGAAACTCGACAAGGTTAGGTTAAAACAAGAGTTGACAAGAATGGAGGCTTAATTTGTATATGAAAGAGATGATAATAGATAGTTTGTAGGGCTATGATATAACATATGATATAGTAAAAAAAATAATTTACGTGAGAATATAGCAACTAGATCTTTTAAAGGAACTAAATAGTCATTCGATTTTAACTAATGAAGAGTAATAAGTTCTCATAAACTAAGTAGGACCATTTATCGTAAGAAAAGTTTTTATAAAAGGACAAAAATAATAAAGGATTGAGTGATGTGTACATTGTTATGATGGCTTTTAATATAATTAGTTTTTATGGATATGAGAGAAAGGAGATAGGACAAGGTGTTATAATGGATGTGTACTTGAAAGATGACAAGTTTGAATGACATAAAGAATGTGTCTTATAAGAATACGTGAATATGGAAACTTAGTTTGACTAACTAAAAACGATAAGAAGGAAAGCAATTTAAAATACGATTTAAACAAGACTTATAAGAAGTATTATATTAAGTGTAATTAATTTATAAGTCACTTAGTTTGCATATTCCTAGTTCCCTTCTAATTCGTGTGAAGTCTTCATGTTTTAATGGTTTAGTGAATATGTCTGCTAACTGTAGATTAGTGGGTATGAATTCTAGTTTAATTATGTTGTTTAAGACTTGTTCTCTTAAGAAGTGGTGTCTTATTTGAATGTGCTTAGTTCGTGAGTGTAAAATAAGATTCTTAGATAGGTTTATAGCACTCGTATTATCACAGAAAATAGTTGTATTTTCAAAATTTAAACCAAAATCTTTTAATGTTTGTTTCATCCAGATAACTTGAGTACAAGCTAGGCTAGCAGCAATGTATTCGGCTTCAGTAGTCGATAATGATACACAATTCTGTTTCTTACTGAACCATGATACCAGTGAGTGCCCTAGCATGTGACATGTTCCACTTGTGCTTTTTCTGTCAGATTTACTTCCAGCAAAGTCAGCATCACTGTATGAGATTAGATCAAATGTAGAGGATTTTGAATAGAATAATCCAAAATCAACTGTGTCTTTTAAATATCTCATTATTCTTTTTACAGCTTTAAGATGTGATTCTTTTGGATTTGACTGGAATCTAGCACACAAGCAAACACTAAACATTATATCTGGACGGCTAACAGTTAAATAAAGAAGTGATCCTATCATACCTCGGTATACCTTTGTATCAACAGTCTTACCATCTTCATCTTTGTCCAACACAGTAGTAGTGCTCATAGGAGTGGATTTTGAAGCAGTTGAGTTCATGTTGAACCTCTTCAGAAGTTCATGAGCATACTTAGATTGGTTGATGAAAACTCCATCCTTGGTTTGCTTAATATGCAGTCCAAGAAAGTAGGTGAGTTCTCCCATCATACTCATTTCGAATTCCTTCTGCATGGACTTAGAAAAATCTTCACAGAGAGTGCTGTTAGAAGATCCAAAGATGATGTCGTCGACATAGATTTGAACAATTAGGGTATGATTATTCACTACTTTGACAAATAGTGTAGAATCTGCTTTGCCAACAGAAAAACCAGTTTTTAATAAAAAGGTTTTAAGTCTTTCGTACCAAGCACGAGGTGCTTGTTTTAAACCATACAAAGCACGTTTGAGTTTAAAAACATGATCTGGGTATTGTTCATTTTCAAATCCTGGAGGTTGTTTTACATAGACTTCTTCATTTATAAAACCATTTAAGAAAGCACTTTTAACATCAATTTGAAATAATTTGAAATCCATATAGCTTGCATATGCTAAGAGCATTCTAATAGATTCAAGTCTAGCAACAGGAGCAAATGTTTCATCAAAGTCAATACCTTCCTCCTGGTTGTATCCTTGAGCTACTAGTCTGGCCTTGTTTCTTATAACATTACCTGTTTCGTCTAGCTTGTTTCTGAAGATCCATCTTGTCCCAATGATTGGATGATCCTTTGGTCTCGGTACAAGATCCCAAACGTCATTTCTTTAGAATTGATTCAGTTCTTCAGTCATGGCTAGCATCCAGAACTCATCAATGATGGCTTCATCAATCTTCTTTGGTTCAAGTTGAGAAATGAATGCCATGTTTGCAATCCGTTCTAGCTGAGCTCTAGTTTGAACCCCCTTTGTTAGTTCTCCCAAAATCTGCTTTTGAGGATGATCTTTGATATCGACAAAGGTTCTTTGGTGATCATCTTCATTAGACTTAGCTGTGTTATCTAAAAATAAATCTGTACTTTCAACATCATCATCATTAGTTTGTATATGAACAGATTGATCAATAGATTCACAAAAACTAACATGCATAGATTCTTCAATAGTATTATGACACTTATTGAAAACTCTGTATGCTTTACTATGACTTGAATATCCTAAGAATATGCCTTCAACAGATTTAGCATCAAACTTATCCAGGCTATCTTTTGTGTTTAGGATAAAGCATTTACATCCAAAGACTTTGAAGTAGTCTATTCTTGGAGTTCTGTCATAGAATAGTTCATAGAGAGTTTTATTTAATAAGGGTCTAATGAGAACTCTATTTGTTATGTAGCATGCAGTATTAACAGCTTCTGCCCAAAAAGATTTTGCAAGATTATTATGTTGGAGCATAGTCCTGGCAGATTCCTGAAGGGTTCTATTCTTTCTTTCTACTACACCATTTTGAGGTGCAGCTCTAGGAAAGGCAAAGTTATGAGAAATACCATGCAAGTTACAAAAATTTTCAAAGAGTTCATTTTCAAATTCTCCTCCATGGTCACTACGGATTTTAACAATAGAACACGATTTTTCGTTTTGTAATTTTTTACATAAGATTTCAAACTGACAAAACGTGTCACTTTTGTTTTTCAAAAATATTACCCAAGTAAATCTTGAGTAATCATCTACAATGACAAAAGCATATCTATTTTGATTAAGGCTAGCTACCCTAGAAGGACCAAAGAGGTTCAGGTGGAGAAGCTCTAAAGGTCTTTTACTTGAAATGACATTTTTTGATTTGAAAGAAGATTTTGACAATTTTCCTAATTGACATGCATCACAATAATAATCCTTTTTAAAAGATATGTTGGGTAACCCACGTACTAACTTATCTTTAGCTAGTTTAGACATGTATTTAGAGTTGACATGGCCCATTCTCATGTGCCATAGATGTTGAGTGTCATTATTAGCTATGAGGCAATGTTCTGTGATGTTTTCTAGGTATAGTTCATATATATTATTCTTTCTTATACCTTTTAAGATGATGTTTTCATTTGTGTCAGCTATGAGGCATGCATCATGATTAAAGCTAACATTATAACCTGTGTCACACATTTGACTGATACTTAGTAGGTTATGTTTTAAGCCTTTAACAAGGAGAACGTCTTTGATAAGAGGTTTGTCTATGTTACCAATATTTCCAATACCAATTATCAAACCTTTGTAGTTATCTCCAAAGGTGACGGTTCCTCCTTCTTTATGATGAAGAACAGCAAAAAGGTCTGGATGTCCTGTCATGTGCTTTGAACATCCACTATCTAGTATCCATCTGTTCTTCTTCTTTGGAGCCTGCAAAACATTAAGTAAATCTTCTTTTTGGTACCCAATCAGGTCCTTTTTTGTTAGACTTTGGAACCCATATCCATTTGGATTTGGGTTTGTCTATCTCTTTAGAGGAGTTAAAAAGATTATCAATATAATACTCCTTATTTGGTTCAGATGAACTTTTCCCAAACGTGGTCTTTTGATTTATACAAGAAGGTTTTTTGAAATGAGAATAGCCAATCCCATTCTTGTAAAAGGAGACCTTCTGAGAGGATAATAGTTTATCCAAGTTCTCTTTACCTTTAGTAAACTTGAAAACCGTTTTCATGAGGTTCTCAGTTTTACTTTTTAGCTCTGAAATTTCTACTTGCATATTTTTAGTTTTGGAGCTAGTAGAAGAAATTTCAGATATAAGTAAAAGATTTTTCTTTTTCAACTCAGAATTTTCACTGCTGAGTTTTTCATTCTCTTGAGAAAGCTTTAAATTTTCAGATTTTAAAACTTTATTTTTGAAACTCAATTTTCTAGATTCTTCATATAGATCTTGAAAAGCATCTAGAAGTTCTTCAAAGGAAAAATCAGAGATTTCACTTACCGAACTTTCGTTTGCCATGAAGCACATATTTGCAGTTTCGGCTTCATCATCACTTGACTCTTCACTAGTGGATGGTTCTGAATCATCCCATTGAGCATGCAGAGCCTTTTTCTTAAAGAACCTCTTCTTTGGTTCCTCAGTCTTGGACTTTCTTTTGAGAAGTGGACAGTCACGTTTTAAGTGGCCTGACTTATTACACTGAAAGCACATGGGATCTTCTTTAAGATCTTTTCTTTCCTTGTGCCTGTTTGGAAGCCGGTTCCTTCTCATGAAGCGCTGGAATTTTCTGGTAAGTAGCGCAATTTCTGATTCTTTATCTGAGTCTTCATTCTCAGATAGAGCTGAGAAAGCTAGAGTTTTCTTTACTGGTTGCTCTTCTTCCCTTTTTTCTTTCATGTGGACTTCATAGGCCATAAGATTGCCTATTAAGTCGTCCAATGTAAGTTTAGATAAATCTTGAGCTTCTTCAATAGCAGTAGTTTTTTTCTCCCAATCAGTTGTGAGAGATCTCAAGATTTTCTTCACCTTTTCAGTCTAGGAGTATGTTACACTCAGAGATTTCAGATCATTGGTGATGTTGGTGAATCTGGTAAACATTTCTGTGATGGGTTCATCTTTGTTCATTTTGAACAACTCATATTTTCTAACAAGAGATGATATTTTGGCTTCTTTTACTTTGTTGGTTCCTTCATGAATAACCTCCAAAGAATGCCAAATGTCATATGCAGATTCACATATAGATATTCTGTTGAATTCATTCTGATCAATGGCACAATATAAGGCATTCATAGCCTTTGCATTTAGGTTTGCCATTTTCTTTTCTTCATCAAACCATAAGTTATAGTCTGCGGATGGAGATGTGTATGGATGCTCAACAGTTTTCCATACAGCAAAGTCTATGGATTTGAGAAAGATAGCCATTCTGCACTTCCAATATCCATAGTTGGAGCCATTGAAGAAGGGAGGACGAGATGCGTGTTGACCTTCAATATCACGAGCATAAGAGGTAGATGCCATTTGTGCTGGAAGACTTGTTACGTCGAAACCAGCAAACCTGCTCTGATACCAAATGAAATTCCACTAGAGGGGGGGTGAATAGTGAAATATGATAATGATCGATAAAATAAAATAATTAAGCAATAAAGCATAACGCATAAAACACATAAGTTATACTGGTTCGGTCAATATCCAGACCTACATCCAGTCCCCAAGCAAACCACTTGAGATTCCACTATAACATCTGAGTTACCGGATAAATAGTACAACACCCTCTTCCCAAGAGGTCTTCTTCTCTCAACAGAGAAGGGGCACACCCTCTTCCCAAGAGGTCTTCTTCTCTCAACAGAGAAGGGAAACACCCTCTTTCACAGAGGTCTACTTCTTTAAACAAAGAAGGAATACAGTGAATAACAGAGTTACAATACTTCCTATAGAACCTTCAGAATGATATGAATGCACGAATGAAGGATTCTAAGAATGTTCTGTTTGTCACTCAGAGGATACTCTTTGTCAAAGAGCTGGACTTGACTTTTTCTCTTTTCTTCCTTTTTCTTTTTCTCTTTCTTTTTCAAGGCTCTCTTTTCAAATCACGAATAGAAATTTTTCTCTTTGTAAGCTCACACGTCTATTCCATTTTTCTTGTTTGAATAGTTTATGTGTGTGTGTTTATATAGCTTATAAAAAGTAGTTGTTACATTTTGGAATTGTAACTTTTTGAAATGTGAAATGTTAGGTCATTTCAAAACCATCTTTTAGAGAAGTTCGAGAATGCCTTTTTCCATAAAGGTGAAATAGAGGGTACACTAGTCGTTGTATTGTTTTAGGTAATACATATTTTTATGTAAAAAGTCTATTTCTTATAATAGTACATTTGAACGTTGGGTTGTAGTTTTGTCTTTATTCTAATTAATGATTTGAGGTACATTAGTACTTCTTTACTTTAAATGAGTGTAAGTACTATGAGTGCTTTGAGATATTTATTTGTACATAGTCATGTCAAGTGTATTCTTTTTGTAGTGTATTTCAAAGTCTCCAGAGAGAATGAGGACCAAAAAGAAGGTCGACATTCTTTGGGAAGGATATTTAGAAAGGATTTGTTACAGAAGGCATTTAATGCTTTATAGAGAGAATGATGACTTCAAGTAAGTCGACATTCTATGGTTATGAGAAAAAGGTAACTAGAGTCTTTTTAAAAACATATTTAATTTGTTTTTCTTATGTGTAGCCGATTTATGTTTTTGTCTTCTTCTTGTATTAAGAAATATTTCATTAAAGAAGATAACTAAAGTCTTTTCAAAAACATATTTTATTTGTTTTTCTTATGTAGTCGATTTTATGTTTTTGTCTTCTTCCTAAAAAAAAACATTTCATTAAAGAAGATAACTAAAGTCTTTTCAAAAACATATTTTATTTGTTTTTCTTATGTAGCCGATTTTATGTTTTTATCTTTTTCCTACATTCCTTTTTTTTCTCATGTTGTCTTGTATATAGTGTAAGGTACAATGACAAAATGTCTTTTTCATAAAAAGTTGTAAGAAGGTACAATTATTATATGACAAAATATCTTTTTTATAAAAGGTTGTAAGAAGGTACACTTATTGGTTTTCAAAAAAGAACCTTTTTGAAACTATCGTATACTTTTATGATATAGTATGTATGAATGAGTATGTAATATGCAATATGCAAGTTCCTAAAGGTTCTGTTACATATGACTCTAAAGAAGAAAAAAATCTTCATCTTGAGGTAGTCGATTTCTTCATTTGAACTTTAGGAAAGCATGGCTCATCAAGCTTTTTTTTCAAGGAGTATGATTGCACCATAGTTGTACTTGAACAGGAAGTCTCCATCCTTATTGGGTGAGATATCCTTGCATCAAATACTCGTTAGATTTAAGGCAAAACATATTCAGTCATAATATAACATTATTTCAAGAGAACATATTATCATATCATACAAAATCAAATAAGACAGTGTATCATATTATGTGACATCAAAACCGAGTTTCTCAACAGAATCTAACTTTGAACTTGGAGATAGATCTTGGGAAGATATTTGGAGTTCTAAGTCTTGAATTAATTAGAGTTGGAGAAATAAATCTTGATTTAAAAAGAATGAAGAAAAGGGAATTTTGAAGCTGAGATAGAAAAAATAAAGTTTTTAAAGTCAAAATAGACTTTGAATTTGAATTTTGAATCTGGATTTCGAAGTAGATAATGAAATTTGAAATGCAATTGAATTCCAGATTTAAAGTTTGAAATCAGGATGGAATTTGGATTTGAGAATTCCAAATGGAATTTGAAAATTGGATTTAAGAAGTCCAGATGTGATTTGAAAATGGAATTGGTTTTGAAATCTGGAATCCTAAATGGAATTGGATCCAAAGTCTGAAATCCTAAATGGAATTTGGATCCGAAATCTGGAATCCAAAATGGAGTTGAATCCAAAATCTGGAATCCTAACTGGAGTCTGGATCCGAAGTCTGAGACCCAAGATGGGGTTGGATTCAAAATCTGGAATCCTAAATGGAATTGGATCCGAAGTCTGAGATCCAAGATGGTGTTGGATTTGAAATCTGGAATCCTAAATGGAATTTGAATCTGAAGTCTGAGATGGAGATTGAATTTTGAAGATCCAAAATGAGATTTGTTGATGGATCTGGATTTTTAGAAATCCAGACTTGAATTTAAAACTTAGGAAAAATTGATTTTTGAGATTCAGAATCAATCTCAAAACTTTGATTTTGCATTGAGAATCAAGACTCAATCTTTAGATAGCACTTTGAAGTTGAAGAATAAGTTTGATTTTAAATTTAAAAGATGAATCAGGAATTTCAAAGTTTAAATTGAGCTTTTGAAATTTGATCTGAGATGTTAATTTGAATTTGAAATTGAATCCTGAAAATGAATTTGGAATTCCAAAGTTGAATTGAACTTTGAAATTTGATTTGAATTTGAAATGGAATTTTGAATATACAAATGAATTTGAAATTTCAAAGTCAAATTGAACTTTGAAATTGAATTTTGAATCTTGAAATGAGATAGAATTGAATTTGAATTTATAAATAAGAATTGATTTGAGAAATGAAGAAGGTATTCAAAGAATTATCTCAAAAATCACTTGGATTTTGAAATAATATGAAAAGAATTTTGAAAATATGATGTAATTCTATCCTAAATGATGAAATGAGCTGAAGAATTTTGAAATTGAATTTGAAAAGCATATTTCATTCTTTAAATGAATTGAAATAAGATTGAAGATATAATACATCTCTGACTATGGTCATAAGATGTATTATATAATAATCGTATTTAAATTCAAGTGAAGAATAAAACACATTTTTGGTGCCTTTATAGAGTTTAAAATTAAATTAACTCTCAATATATTCTCACTATGACCACTAATATATATTTTTGAGTTAATTTTAAGTTAAACTCTAATAAAGGAAGAAAATATTTGAAAATATGATGATTTTTGAAAAGAGACCCAGTGTGGATCCAGTGTTATTTTATAAAAGATGAAAATCCTAAGTTTTGTTCACATCCTGACTATGGCCATTGATGCAAATCATCAACTTGGGATTTAATCACCTTTTATTAGAATGGTGCACGTGTCATTCGTGTTCCCATTCGTGAGTTTTTTAAAATAAGAGTGAAAAATGACGTAAAACAAGCAATTCTAGAGGATATATATGTTCAATACATTCTAATCTAAGCTGGAGATATAAAATTTTCATGAATATCTATCTATTACAAGTTTCTGAATTGAATTGAAATTCAAATTCTTAAATTAAGGAGGCAAATGACCCTTTCTATCTAATCCCTGCAGAATTCAAGTTAGTACAGAGTAAAAGATGCATATAGAAGAAAATTTGCAAAAACATTATATTGAATCTAAAATGTAAATGGTGAAGGGTCTATGCACATGTTCTGCATTTAATAGTAAAACTTCAAGGTATCATGTTGACGAGAAAATATACATGTTGGGATGCACATGTAGTACTCTAAAATTAATGAAGAAATAGATGTAAAAATGTATTATGGAAGGTTCGAAATAACTAAAAGATGAGTATTTAATATATATATGAGCATGGTGAATATCTATGTAAGAGGGAGATACATAAACATAAAATGCAAAGTAAGGTACAAAAATGAAGATACAAAAAAAATGGTAAGACTATGTTACATGAAACACATGATGTGAGTAAAAGGAATGGGTGGTTGTTGTAGGGAGAATGTGCAGGAAATGGACAGACTGTTGTGTAAATGAGGTGATGTGAGGATGTAGGTGGTAGGCTGGTGGAAGTAAATGGAATAAGGTATGCCTCTATGCCACAGCCTGCAGCAATGCTTGACATTGTTGCAGATGCTTTAAGGAAAAGAAAACACAGCAGTGCATTGGCACTACTGTGAGCATATGAAAGGCTACAACAGTGCCAACCACTACTGTAGGTGATGGTCACTAGGTAAGTTATGCCATGTATGTTGCACCTGTGGCAATAGTGCTCAGGGGAAGAAGGTGATGAGTTGCAGCAGTATGATGTGTACAAGTGATGGGTTAGGCAGCAAGTTACAACAAGATGTTGTAGATATGATGTTGGGAAATGGTAGAGTGTATACAGCAA
The DNA here is from genome assembly GCF_984573655.1 of Nuphar pumila. Classification (NCBI taxonomy): domain Eukaryota; kingdom Viridiplantae; phylum Streptophyta; class Magnoliopsida; order Nymphaeales; family Nymphaeaceae; genus Nuphar; species Nuphar pumila. The sequence goes on along the minus strand of NC_143265.1, from coordinate 47,336,057 downwards.
TACAAATCGGTATTTGATGATGGAAGTGTGGATAATATTATGGATGGTAGCAACAGGAAGTATGGAGGGAAGGTGTTTAAAATATTGACCAATCAACATGTTTGTAGAGGCTCCTGATCATTCCACCAATTCGAATCAGCTTCTCCACTGCCTTCTGAATCCTATAATGATATCTCACAGGATGCCCTTCTGACAAGACTAATAGAACTTAGGGGGAGAAATGGTCAGCGACCAAGAATATTCATTGGCAATACTCAGCATTGATCAACATTATCCTGGTCATGGCTATACAAACAATGGCCACCAAAGAATCTAAAAGAGTTAGTAACCACTTGATTCCACCAAAATTGCACAGAAATGCTTCAAAATTTTAAGTTCTTCGCCGATCATAATTAAATATTCAAACTCATTTGAAATAACCATGCTAACAGGAAATTCAACAACTTCAACTAAATTCTGTTTCTCAGATGATGGAATATATTCTGGATCTCTAACTGTTGTTTGAAACTTGATGAAGGAAACTCCCTCCTATGGGCATATGCTCTCTTTTTTTTTACCTAATTTTGTGGTATTGGTGACACTGTGATCAAGCAGCTGTGTAGGTGTTACACAGAGGCAAGATGTATTGCCATGAGTGCAAAATTGGGTCCCGCATAGGAAAGGCACATTCTATCATGCTGGGATGAGCAGGGCATTTAACAGAAGAAAAAGAAAATGCAGGAACATGTGCTGTGATGGTGGAGTGCTGGAAATTGATTGAGGGGCTGATGGAAGCATATAGATGAAACAGGGTATGCGCCTGCCACGACTAATAGCACTGTAGTAGGGAGATGGGGTAAACAAGTTGCAGTTGAATATCCCTGGAATCTACAAGAGATAAACTCTCTACGAAGAAAAAGAAAATGCAGGAACATGTGCTGTGATGGTGGAGTGCCGGAAATTGATTAAGGGGATGATGGAAGCATATAGATGAAACACGGTATGCGCCCGCCACAACTAATAGCATTGTAGTAGGGAGATGGGGTAAACAAGGTTGCAATTGAATATCCCTGGAATCTACAAGAGATAAACTCTCTACTCTCAACTCCCATCCTAAAAAAAAAAAATTCTTTAGAATTGAAATCAATGTCCATTCCTATCTACTTCAGATAAGTGATTGTAGGGGGTGAATCCCAATCGACAATATATACTTTTGTAATTGCTTTTACAACATGTGCAACGGTTTTTCATACATTACCTGATGGACTCAACTGCCTTTCAATCCTGCAGGAACTCATTGCTATACATGACCTGCTAACTTGTTATAGGATGAAAATAAATCCAAATGTGACAACTCAATCCAAAAACAAATATCATTATGGGTTTATTCCCAAATGCAATAATGATAGGGTTTTGTTTTCCTGATGATATCATTGGTAACGGAAATGCAGGAGTAAAAGACATAACTGATGAAAATTAAAAAAAAAAGACATTGGAAGCATAATAAGAAAAAGAAAGAAAAAAAGAAAAGAAAAGAAGTAAAACACACAAAAAAAGAAAAAATTGCTAAATTCAGCCATGGCCTCAAGATGGAACATGAAGTTTCATAGGTCATTGGTATACAACCAACAAAACAAATTGATGATGCATGAAATGCACATCATTTTATTATTATATTCATGCATTTTAGGTGATTTTAAGGTTTAGAACCATTGATTGGATGCATTTTGACATAAAGGAGTCATGGTTCGAATTTCAAGAAAATCAGAGTTAAATTGAGTGAGATATTGCAATTTTAGTGTTTGGGCACGAATTTCAAGGTGATTCGGATCAAGATCCGACCCAAATAGTTCATCTTGGGTCTTGAATCAGTTCTTAAAACATCATAATCCATCTCAAATGAGATCCAAAACCCATTTATGAAAGGTTTTCAGAAAACCCCTTCCAAAAGAGGCGCAGAGCAATATTTTTTATTTTAAACCTCTTTTGCAATTTTGGAAACTTGAGCCAAAAATATAAAAACGTGTTTTCTGAAACCCTAGGCATCTTTGCCTAGTGATTTGCGCCTCCCTTGATCTGATTCTTCCCCCTCCACGTCTCTCTCCAGCCGTTGCATCTCACCTTCACTTCCTCTTGGATTTGCATGAGTTCCTCCTTGAAATCGCCACTCTACCTCTACCATTTTCTTCTCCGTTTTGCATTTCTTCCACATCTTCATTTCCTTGCTGTTTATTAAAACTTACTTGCTGCCTTTTGCAGGTGTAGCATAGGTTGAAGATGCCATCCTTGGCTGGTGTGCCATCTACCCCTCCAAGGAAGGCCGGTTCTACCTCCATCCGTCCCTCTTCTCCACCTGAGTCACTCGGTTCATCTTCCATCTTCGACGGACCTCAACCGTGTTATAGCAGCAAAATTCAGAAGCTAAGATAGGATGACAACATCATTGAAGACAGCTGAGCGAAACTCTTAGGCAGATTCCGCTCACCTCTACCCCCACATTCGTCGGATCGCCCTTGAGGTAGGTCTTTTCTTCCTTCACTCTTTTAGATAATATTGTATCCACCTATAGTCGTGTCTTGCTATTCTCAACCCTTTCTAAGTTTTCTCGTTCTTTGACAGTAAACCAATGTCGTTTTTCAGTCATGTCATATTTTTGAATGTCGTTTGTGGTCATTGATTAAGCGTTAGTTTTTGTTCTACAAGTCGTTTTAACCAAAATTGAAAATCGGTTAAATCTAGGTTAGCCGATTTTAGCATTTTTTTATTTTATGGTTTCTGATTTTTTTTGGCAGTTAAATGTGTTAAAAAGGTGGTGTTTCCAGCAGTTTAAGGTTTCATTTGGTTTAATCTTATGTTGGATTTATAGTCGTTGAGTAGTGGTGTCAAGTTGAATCAATCGATTGGTGCGTGTCTTGTTTCAGTCTAGCGATTTTTTATTTCAGTTTAGTTTAATTTTTTAGTTATAATTTCAGTCGGTTGTGTCTTAGCTAATCTGAGTTTAGCTGTAATTAGGTTGAAGCTTGATTGTTACTGAGTATGAATTTTGTTTCAAAGAGAAAAAGAAGAAAAAAAATGTAGTCCTTCATAGTTTAGGCAAACTCGTTTTGGGCGTGTAGAGTGGTTGTCTTCTCCAAAGAGAAGTCTACCATTAGAGTTCCAGTTTGGTTTTAGGTTTCATTTGGTAAGTCTATTAGAATTAGGTAGGTTAATTAGAGTGTCTAGATTTATTGAAATTTGTTTTAGTCATTGTGAACACCCCAAATTTTTCAAAAGTTTGTAAATAATCCCTTTTGCCCTTTATCTCCATTTTCGGGTAATTGAGTCACTTTTAAATATAAATCCTATTTTATTTCTCAAGTTTTCTGAAATTAAATTCATTTTGTATATCTGACTCAATTTCGGATTCGGATTCAGATACAAGATCCAAATCAGGATAAATTTCGGATCCGGACTCATCTCATGAAGCATTTTTCTCAAAAATGTCCCTTCAAGGTCCTCATATATTCCTTTTCCCATCTGTGAACACCCCAAATTTTTCAAAATCTTTTAAATATTCCCTTTCTGCCCCTAAATTCATTTTCTGAGCAAATGGGTCATTTTAAATCTAAATTCCAGTTCATTTCTCAAGTTTTATTGAAATTAAATTCATTTCATATGTTTAAATTGATTTTGGATCTGGATCCATTGTCTAGATCCAAATCTGAATCTCCTTGTTCAAATTTTAAATCAAAATTATAGAAAATACCAAAAATAGCCTTTAAATAGCTCGGATAATCCATTCGATATCCGTTTGGATCCATCACATTGAATTTCTCAATTCGAGCTTCAAAAACTCAAACATTTTCTCAAAACTCGGGTCCGAACCCATTTTCTGAAGAAATTTCCTCAAAATAGCCTTGAAAACTTCTTTTTGTAAATATTTCTCAAAAATACAAAAAAAATAGTTTAAATCCTTGTTTTGCCATACATTTTAGGATTTTGTATTTCCCAAAATATAAAAATAAAATAAAAATACTCAGAAAAGAACCAAAAAAAATAAAAAATAAATGAAGAAAATTGCAAAATAGTTTTTAGAAACCCGTTTTAGAGAAAACTTTTCAAAGAGGTCTTTTTTTGGAAAATTTGATTCTCGATGTTTAAAAAAAAGTCGAGTTAGGGTTTTGAAAACCCTAACTCTCGCTTCTCTCTCCCTCAGCCGCCTCTCTCTGGACCTCTTTCGCTCAAACCTCCCATGGCCATGTGCAAACTCCCTCCAATGGCCTCTCCTTTTGAGGATCACCCTCCGATCACCCATGTGCCCCCATCGCAACTCTCCATGGTCGCTCATCTCCAACCGACCACCTTCCAGAGCTTTCCTTCTCCCCCTTTAAGAGAAGCACGCAGGGTCTCCCTTCGACCCACCCGTTATCACCCCAACACCCCTCTTCTCCTTCACGATCGTCTTCACCTCTCCCCTTCCCTGTACATGGTTTCCTCCTTTCACGCATCATCCACCTTTTTTCTCCTCTTTCTTCCCCCTTTCTTCTCTGTTTTCCTCCCAACCGACTGAATCAAAGCCCCTTTCAACCTCCAGAGCTCCAAGCAACCATAAATTAGCCGAAGCAAGGAGATCATTCCTGCAGAGCGATCAAGTTGAAGGAAGTCGATCATATAGCACATAGCCACTGTAAATTGTATACCAATCTCTCCTTTTCCTGTTTTCTTTTTCCCCTTTCTCACCTTATTCACTTTGATTTGGTTTTATTACAATCTTGATTGCCCTTTTTCCTTTTTTTTTTACAAAAGCATACTTGTAGCATCGTTTTGCCTATAGCAAATACAGATCTACATGTATTATGCAACATCAAACGGAATCGTTGGACTTCGACATCCTAAATCCTTAATTATAAATTTTCTCCAGCTTTTAGATCTTTTATTTTTCACCTTATATTTCTCTGTTATTTCTGCAATTCGTGGCATTAATGTCGTCTGTTACATCTTATGTATCTTGCATCTAATAATGTGGTGGTGTTAAACTAAGACTCCAAATGCAAAGGGATCATACCGCAGTTTTGTTTGAATTTGGATGTTGCATTTTGTTTTTCGTGTCTTGAATTTCTGGATCGTGTGAACTTTTCTTTTCACTCACTATTTCTGAAGCTCAGTATTTATATCTGGCTTAATATAAATCATCCATGTGATTCAATTCCCATTTTGCTATGACCTTCGGCCTTCATGTCTGATGCCTAAATACCGTTATGAAGATCCCTCCTGGCTCCTCCAAATTTGTAATTTCTGGGCCAAATAAATGCAACGATATCATGTTGCTTAGCAGTTTGTGATATCGAAATTTTCAAAATACAGTCTATAGCAGGTAGAAATGAAAGGGCTACAGGGTCAAAGATCGGTCGGAGAGGTCCGAGCATTGAGATGGGGGGGGGGGGGGGGAACAAGGTGTATAAGTCATTTCATCTCGCAGGAAACACTTAGCTGAAGATTTTGAGTTGCAGAAATCAATCTGAATTTGTATTCATCATCTCAACCATGGTCATGAAATAGCCTTAGCTGAAGGAATCCGATTCAACCCCCGGTCATTAGGAAGCAATCAGATGCGAATTCCTGATTATGTGACTCCTCTAGTCTCATAACATCTCAGTACCTCCTGGGCCAACTATTGTAGTAGATATATCTTGTTTGTTGCTGAAGCAATTGTGGCTATTGTAAGCAAGGGCAAATAATGACCAGTCGCTGTCCCAAATAAAGGTTGTATGGCCAAACAGTGGCAGTAGCTTCATCTGCAATTTCAAGCTGATGCATCAATTCTCAAAGAATTCATTTGATGCTCCAGAAGAAAAAGAAAAAAAAACTCTTTATTCATTTGTTGCCAACTCGCTCAGGTATGAATCTCATGCCCTTCTTATCTAACTTAAAGGATATTTTCATTGAACGAGCTTCCTGTATATGTGGTAAGTGGTGTTGTTTGCTTTGTCAATGAAGAGATAAATATAGCAGATCATGAAAGAGCTCCTTTGCTTCTTTTGCCTTTTCATGTGCATAGATATGGTGTTTAATATTTCCTTGCTTGAATCCTCTGCAGACTTCTTTTACCCTTATGGCTCCACTTGCAATAATTATATCAGTGATGTTTTCCATTTTCACATCTGTTGGATAATTCAGAATATGTTCTTTGTAAATTTCTACTCATCAAGCATGATTCATATAACATATCATTTAGGGTGTTTATACTGTCAAATTTTGGGTGATACTTACCTACGAATATTGCATTCATCTATTGAGATCATTTTTCATCCTTGCATCTTTCAGTCACTGTTTTCACCTCATTTTATCTGAGTATATCACCTTGTCATCCGTACACCACAACATTTGTACACATTGGTATATCAACAATCTGTGCATTTTGCATACAGCGCCACCTGTATTTCATTGCATATCTGCGCTAGTGTGCCATGGAATTGCATTTTCCACGGCATTGTTTGTATTGATATGGCCTTTGTTCCCATCCCTCATACTTACCAGCACAGCATTCTAGCATAATCACTAGTTCAATACATAATTGGTAACACTCACCACATTTCCCAGTCTGTAATGATGATTTTTGTTTTAGTAACATCCAGGTGAACTTATTGAAGCATCCTAATCCTGTTAAATAACAATTAGGGTCATGGATTGACGAAGTCAGTTCGCTTGAAGCAATTTTGCTGCTGCATCCACATAGCAGAATGTTTCAGATGCTTGGCATAAAAATTGAATGCTGAAATAAGGTGATCATCCATCCTGATCATTTAATCCATCATCCGCTAAAACAGGTGAGTTTTTCTATGCTCTTCAAATCAATACTATTTTACAATGTCAAATGGATGCCACTTATATTCAAGAATTATCTGCTTCATTTTATATAAATATATATATATATGTGTATATATAACAACGTTTCATCGTTGCATTTATTTCTCTCTGATTAAATGGTCACCCAGAAGGTGCCTCAGTAGGCTTGTCATGTGGGTTAGTAATTATCTTTTATGACATATAAAGATGTTAGATCTGATAAAAATAAAAATAAAAATATATATATACATATATTGTATGGAGGAAGAAATATGTTTGTTTGCATTAAAAAAAATACATATTCAGCAATAGTTTCGGCTTAATCATGTTCCTTTTAGTCAAATCCTGTAAGAATCTAAAGATCTTTCGTTCGAAAGAGGAATTTGCTGGAAAATTTGCATCATATGAAAGGGTTAAAATGTTCTCTAGTTCGTGCTTGTGATTTGAGGATGATACTGAACTGAGAGGAAATGAAATTTCCTACAAGTTTAGAAGCTGCTGCCTCGAGTAGGAACTCTTACTAACGCCTAATGAATTCTGTCAGGTATGACTCTGTTCTATTCAAATGATTCTTATCATTGAAGTTATTAAGTGAATTAGACATTTCATATTACAGGTGAACTCGTCACAGGGGCGTCTGAAATGGTTGTTCTGGGGGTCTGGAATAAAAAGAAAATCTGCTCAAACCAAACACCAATGCCCTAGCTGAGACCTTGCAAATGGCTGATTTCTATTTTGGACCATTATATATCAAAGACTGACTCGCTTGTCAGTTGAAATATCCTGAAATAGCAGATGTTAATGTTCAAGTCAAGGCTATTTGTGAATAATTGATCCTTATACAGTTTCGTCTACAATCTCCCAGGGGCGCAAAATTCGAGGTTAGTAATCCAACCTTTGAGGATAAAAATGACAGTGTTATCTTTGCCACATAAGCAATCTTATTCTGTCTAGTATGCTGTAAACATAATTTTTTTTTTTTTTTCCTTTGTCAGATTCGTCACTATCAATCGCCATATAAAATTTGTTTTCCTTTTCTGCTATAAATGCCTGTCTTATATTCTTCTGTAGCCTTCATACCTAATAATACTTGTTATAGAGGTTTGCTACATAACCGCCACAGCTCCATCATACTTTACATCTACCACAATGTTTGTTGTGATTTTCATGTTAACATTCATAGCAGTAACTAAGCACCTTTAGCAGTGCTCAACTTTGATGAAGCCCTCACTGTCCACAGCTGCCATCATGCTATCTACAACATATTCACCTTGAATATACCTTATACCCCCATTACACTGCTGACAATAGCACAAATGTGCTCTGTCAGTACATTATCACATTACCCATTGTGTACCCATTTGTACACAGCCCTGGCACCTCTGCATCCCAATTTCAGCAGCCTGTGTATACCCATCTTACCTATATGCACTTCTGCTAATAGAAGGATTCTCAAAGCAGCATCAGGTGGTCGTGCAACTCTTCCTCTCCAAGCAGTATTACAACTGATAAATCATCAGTTTTAGCCCCCCCTGTTTTATTGTATGTGAAATACCTAAGGGTTGATCCTGTGGTCGGTTGGTTTTGTATGTGGGGTTATTAAGTCCCATTTTCTGGTGTTCTTCAATTGGCCAAGGCTTCAAAGAATGAATGAATGCTCAGTTTCTGAATAGACATGAAGGATGACCGATTCAAGGATCTTCCAAGGATGCCTCTCATAATTGATGTCACCATTAGGGCAACCAGCGGCTGCTATTGGTAATAATCATATCTGAAGTCTTTACATTATGTTCATAACGTGCATTATGTCCATATTTTGACATCTGAATTACCCTTTCCTCTGAATTCTACATATAAGCTTTACCATATTATCTCCAAATTCGGAGATGAAATCTGATTGCTACCATTACTGAGTAGTCTAGGTACATACATTAAATAAAGTATTTGTTGAAAAATTAATACAGAGTGTGTTAGATAATCTTTGGCAGTTAGTATGTACAGTTAGTGTGTATTAGCATTTGTGACAGCAGAGTGGGTTAACATTGTGCAAAGTGATTAAGTCTCTGTAGATTATAGTGATTTGCGTTGGCAGTTAATCTATATCGAATAACTGATAGTGAGTTAGTCTGCATTGATGTACAGGTCAGTTTCAGTTAAGCAATATATATTAGTTTGTGTTAAATGCTAAGCGTTAATATGATAAATTCAATCGGGTATAGGAGCATGTCAACAATCCCGTATTAATGATGAACCAACCTCCCAGCTGTATATATGTCTATGACATTCACTCTCATAAAACCACTTTACATTGTATATCTCCTTGTTGGATTTTCTTCATCAACACCTATGCTACCTGTATATCATGTGTAATATATACATATATATATATATATATGTGATTATACATATACCCATGTATATATATATATATATATATATATATATATATATATATATATATATATATTGATATGTCTGTATATATGAATACAAGTATATATATGTCCCCTCCCCATCTTCTTCATCATATACATCTTGGCATATGAGTGTTTTACCATTGACATATATATACAATTCTCTTTTTCATACTAACCAAGTCTTTTGCAGGAGAACATGAGGAAAAGATCATTGCTTAGAGTTGTAAATTTAAAATTTATGTATTGTAATAATTAGATCATTAAATGAGAATTTACATTTCCTGTTTTAGATAGAATGAATGAGCATTATAAACATCATGAATTGCTTGTTTTCATGCATCTTTGCCTTTATTTCTCAAAATCTCACAATGGTAAAACACGAATGGCACGTGCACCATTTCATAAGAGGTAGATTAATCCTAAGTTGATGATTTACATCAATGGCCATAGTCAGGATGTAAATAAAACTTAGAATTTTTATCTTTTATAAAATAACACTGGATCCACACTGGATCCTCTTCAAAAATCATCATATTTTCGAAACATTTCTTTCTTTTATTAGAGTTTAACTTAAAATTGGCTCAAAATATATACCAATGGCCATAGTCAGGGTATATTGAGAGTCAATTTCATTTTAAACTCTATAAAAGCACAAAATATGTCTCATTCTTCACCTAAATTTAAATATAGATTATTATATAATACATTCAATGACCATAGTCAAGGATGTATTATATTTTCAATCTTATTTTAATTCATTTAAAGAATAAGATATGCTTTACAAAATCCAATTTCAAAATTCTTTAAATTCATTCATCATTTAGGATAGAACTGCATCATATTTTCCAAATTCCTTTTTTCAAAACTCCAAGTAATGTAAATATCTTCTTCAATCAATCTTCAATTCTGGTAAAATCCAATTCATCTTTTCATTTTCAATTCCATTCCATTTTCAATCTCAAAGTCCAATTTAAACTTTGAGATTTCAAGTTCATTTTATATTAAAAAAAAAAATCCAATTTAAATCAGATTTCAAAGTTCAATTCGACTTTGAAATTTCAAATTCATTTTATATTCATAAATTCCAATTCAAAACAGATTTCAAAGTTCAATTTGACTTTGAAAATCCAAATTCATTTTATAAACTCCAATCGAATTCAAAGTCCAATCTAACTTTGAGATTCTTGATTCATTTTCTAAATTCCAAATTCAAAGCTCCAAAATCAAAGTCCAATTTGACTTGGAAATTCGTTTATGTATTCAAAGATTCAAGTTCTCAAATCAAATTTGGAATTCCAAATCCAAAAGTTAGAACCCAATCTCATCTTGGATCCCAGATCTTGGATCCAATTCCATCTCAGGGTCCAGAATCCAACTTTCACTTTGGATCTTAGACTTAAGATCCAAAATCCGTTTTAGGATCCCGAATCCAATTCTACCTTGGATCTCAGACTTCAGATCCAAATCCATCTTAGGGTCCAGAACCCAATTCTACTTCGGATCTTAGACTTCAATTCCATCTTAGGATCCAGAGTCCAATTCTACATTGGATCTCAGACTCCAGATCCAAAAACCCTCTTTAGGATCCAGAATCCAATTTCACATTTGGATCTCAGACTTCAGATCCAAATCCATCTTAAGATCCAGAACCCAATCTTATATCGGATTTCAGATCCCGGATCTTAAATCCATTTTAAAGATCCAATTCCATTTCAAAAATCTAGATTTCTAATCCAAGTCCATTTCCAGATCTCATTTGAACTCCCTAAATCCATTTCTATTTTTAAATACCATTTGATTTTCTCAGATCCATTCTAAAAATTCAAATCCAATACCACTTCAAAATTCCATCTTCTTCTCCTAAATCCATGATTAAAATCAAAGTCCATTTCTAACTTTGAAACTTCATTTCCTTTCATTTTAAAGCTTCAAGTCATTCCTTCTCATTTACTCTTCCAAACTCTGATTTACTTCAAAGACTTAGAACTTCTCTTCCTATCTCAAGTTCTAAAGTTAGATTCAATCATTTCTTCACTCCCTTATCAAGTTTATCTCAGAATACTTGGAAATTTCCAAAACATTCTTTTAAAAAAAAAAGCATACATCCTTGCATTGCACAAGTATGATTCTTTGTGCATTTAGAGTTAGAACAAATTCTTAGATTATATTTAGGCAAAGCAAAAGGCATAGATTCGACCCTTGGTTCGATTACCCCTGGTAAAGGCGCCAGGAACAGTCGAACCTTGTACCGACAAGCGAATCCTGTCTCTCAATTTTTCCCGCAATATATTTCAAAACGGAGGCGAGTAATTTTCTAAATATTTTCAAATAAAGGTCAAGTGAGACCGCGCAAAATAGTTCCTCTTCTCTCTTTCTTTCTTTCTTTTCTCTTCTCTTTCTCTTTTCTTTCTTTTATTATTCTCCCTTCAAAAAAGAGGAAAATAGAGGTTAGAAAAGGAAAAGAGAAGGAAGAGAGAGAAACCACAAGAGAGGAAAAATTTTGCGATGATCACACCATCCAAGTTATCTTGATATATCTTTGTCACATCCAGGTTAAGGGCTAAACCTGAGTCATTCCACAAAGATTGATCTCGCCTCACCCATGAGACTTGATCAAAACTCCTATCTTTCATCATTTCGGGATCATCACCCAAAGTCCCATCACGATTTCCTCATTTTTCATTTAGTCATATCATTTCCGAGGATTTCGTCTCCCCCAAGCCATTCAAGGATAAAGTTTTAAAACCTGAAAAAACATGTCTTTCAAATAAATTCTTTCACACCCGGTTCAGATCTGCTGACTGGGGCATTTTTTCAAAATTTGGAGTGTTATCTTTGCCACTAAGCTCGGCTTTCAACCGGCTTAGTAGCAAAGAGGGGCATCTGTGAACACCCCAATTTTTTCAAAAGTTTATAAATATTCCCTTTTTGCCCTTTATCTCCATTTTCAGGTAATCGAGTCACTTTTAAATATAAATCCCATTTTATTTCTCAAGTTTTCTGAAATTAAATTCATTTTGTATATCTGACTCAATTTCGGATCCGAATTCAGATAAAAGATCCAAATCTGAGCTTCGTTGTCCAATGTTTAAAATCAAATTCTCGAAATTTCCAAAATAACTTTTTGAAAGGCTCAAACACTTCGTCCGGTATCCGCTTGGACCCATCATGTTATATTCCTCGATTCGAGGTTTAAAACTCGAATATTTTATCAAAACTTGGGTCTAAACCCATTTTCTAAAGAAATTTCCCCAAAATGGCCTGAAATTCTCAGAAAAACATTTTTTGTAAATATTTTTCAGAAAAATACAAAAATTTAGTGTTTAAACTTTGTTTAAAATCTTAGTTTTCTATTACAAAAATACAAAAAAATGGAAAAACGATACAAAAATCAAAGAAATTGAGGAAAGCAAATGGTTTTAAAACTTGAAAAATTGAATTTTTGCCCAAAACCTCCTTTTGAACCATTTTTTTACAAAAGTTCTTTCAAGGGGGCCTTCTTTTGGAAAATTGGAAAAGAGGCAACGGCCTATTTCCCGCGCACTTCCCCTCTCAGTCCTACCCTCCATCTTGAAACAACTTCTTCTCCCTCAACCTCTCATCTTCAACCAACAGCCTCTCTCGCAGGCTATCCTCCAGAAGCTTCTCCCCATCAAGCTCCACCCTCCGATCCTCCATGGTCTTCTTCTCCCGTTCATCCCCAACGGCCTCCACTTTCTCTCATTCACGCATCTCTCTCTCTCCCTCAGTCGATCGATTGATCGATCGATCTCCATCCAACTTACCTGAGCCATTGATCCTTTAACTACCTCCATGCCAGGCTTTTCTTCCCCCTCTTTAAAACAGGGCAAAGAAGAAAACCCTAACGACCGCTTCTTCACCTCCCCATTTCTTCTTCCCGGATCCATCTTTACCCTTCCCTCCTTCTGTGTATGTCGATCTCTTCTTCTTTCATCTTTTCTTTTACATCTTCTTTTACTTCTGTTTCTTCTTCATCTTCGGTCGTTTTCTTTTGATTTCCCCTAATCGGATGAAGGAGAAGGCCGACCTCATCCCGTAGCAGCAGTCAAAGCCCCTCTTCTCTTCACGCATCCACCATGTTCTTCCTCTCTTTCAAGTGTTTTTCTTATCCTTCCCCAACCGACTGAAGGAAGTCGATTGATTCCATAAATTACAGGTAAGTAACCTTTCCTTCTCTGTTTCTTTTTGAAATTCCTCTCTTCATCTTATAGCATCGCCTTGTTTTTCTTCTGTTTTGTTTTTTATCATTTATTTTATTTCCTTCTTTTCCTTCATCAGGCAAAATGGTGGGTCGACCTGCCTATAGCAGGATCGACCCACCCTATGCCACATCAATGGAATCTACCGATTCCCACAATTTTTTTTCCTTTGGTTTAAAAAAAAAAAGAAGGGAATATATATATCTGATTTCTTCCTCTGCCTTCACACTCAGATGTTCTTATTTTGGCAGGTTCTTTCATCTCTGTATTTTTCCCTTTGAATTCGTTATCATGCAGATGGATTTTATCCTTTTCTAGCTTCTATATTTCATTTTTTTTTATTATCTTCTGCTTTGCTTTGATCATTCATAGATTCAGATTTTTTTTTCTTTTTTTTGTCCTATCTTGATAATCTATTGCATCACGTTTGTCATTGGATCGTCATATCCACTATTGTTCTTGCATTTAAACATCCCCTTTAGGTCAATTTCTTATTTCCCTTTTAACTTCCGATTTGCACTTAATGTCAGTATATTCACTGCCTCATATATACTTGATCAGCGTTGGATCCTTTGGTTTCAACACCGCTAAATCGTAGTGTTTGACAGGATTTTTGTTATGGGCATAACCGCAATTTTGAATATTCAGCAACGTCGGTTCGATTCCATGATATCGTGTTGGTTCAACACAATATCCTGTGCTTGGTTGAACCATCCCCATCTGGTGATCGTATGGTGGTTTGGGGGCATACGAAGTTTTTGGGACCCCCGTGACTATCATGTCCATTATTGCTTATACCATAAGACCTCACCTAAGGGAGACTTAAGACATTACTGTCCTAAGACTGGAGATGCTCCCATAGTGTAGTGACACCCTCCAGAAGAGTAATCTCAGTGTGCTCTGTGAAAGTCCCTTTCTTACACTTGATAGGGTCCTCATCAATGTTTTGGCCCAGAAATATATTATTTGAACTCACATGCAGATTCTGTGGCACCATATTAGGAGAATTGCATTTTATTGGTCCTTCTAGACCTTCGTGGGGTGGCAGGAGTCTACCTCGTCTCGGTGGTGATATCAGTTAAACAGTAGTTGGCATCGATTGGGCAATAAACATCAGAATACCCACATTCTTCTTTGTGTTTATTTCAGCAATGTATATGTTCCTGCTCTAAATTCATTTGCTCTGAGTTCATATCTGAGAATCAGTATATCAGGTACACATACTCTTCTTCTCTTTAAGTTGCCAAATTCACATATATCTGTTGGTATTGCTGTATTTTAGGTTGGAGAGGTTACATCATTTTGAGAGTTACCAGCTGATGAAATTTGACTCATAAGATCAGCTCATAAAGGATAGCCAGAACAGTTCATTCTCTAATTTATTTGTTAGAATTTTAATCCCACTGTTGATATGAACACAAGGTTTTTTTTTTTGAGTAGTAAAGAGCTAGCAGGCCTATTCCCCATAAAGATATACTTTTTTTTTCTCCCTTCTGTAGCTTAAACCTTACATTTGTTTCAGTTGTTGCTTACATCCTTCTTGATTAATTACTGTAATATGCCCACCTTGATTCACCATAGCATTTGCATTAACCATTGGACAATTGATTAATCCCAATAGCCAATTTGGTTTCCATTAAATATTTCCATATGGCTAATTTCCTTTACAACGTTGTAACAGTTGATTCCTTTCCTATAGGTTAGATAGTATGTTATATTAAATTTGTTTTCTCATTTCACTGGTTATTCATGTTAAATATATTAGGCTTATTTCACCAGCACCATCTCGCCTACTGTATCATCATATCTGTATAAATGGTCTCCCTGCACTACTTGTAAGAAAGTGTTGAAGGAATACCAACATGCTCGTGAAGGGACCATTGTGACATTGATCCTGACACAAACCCATTTTACTGCAGATTTCCTTTTCTTGAAAACTGTAATTCTCAGGTTGGAATTCCCCTGCATTATTGGTCGTTGAGCAATCGCCAGTGCCTATGACGATCAAAAGGTTGGGATTCAACTTCTGCCAGTTCAGAAACTCTTTTTTTTTTTGACTCAGCCGCAATCATTGATGAAATGGTTCAAGAGTTATAAAGACAGATGAATGGATAAAGGGCTCAAAGCAGTATCTGCGAGTTAGCAAATGACTTTTACAATATGTAAGTGAACAAAATCTCAGAGGGGTCTTGACGTTGATTTCCCTTCAGATACTTCTGTTAGGCTAAGGTAAGAGAGGCTATCCAGGTATGAAAGTCTGACATCCACAATATTGTTCAATGGCTCACTGAGCTACGTTCCATGAATTCAAATATTAGCTTATTCTATAGATCTTATAAGTTAATAGTTTGTATGTTGAATAAAATATTCAGTTCCATTCATTATACTCACCTGTGCATCCCTTTTCTATCCACTCTCAACACTTGTACACCTTCATACACATTGCTCCTCACTGTGAGCCTTGGATGAAGAGCAATTAGCAGATTTGTATTTCAAGGAATGTCATTAGACTGAAGGATCTCGCCCAAGTCTTGCTAAGGAATCATCCAACGCCCCACCGATCTTGAGTGTTCTCTTTCACCTTGTCCTGAAAATAACAACTCTTGATATCAAGGTAGTGATGTACTGAAAATCCAGGTATGTCTTGCTGTAATAAACTCCTTCAGAAGCCTGATCTTTCACTGTTTCTTGGTATAGTATTCTAATTTCGATGAGAAGCATGCTTGCTGATAGATTTTTTTTTTACTTATCTGTTACATTTCTTTTATTATTGTTATTATTCATGATAGCTATGTATAGATGCTTAGCAACATTGTTTCAGTTCAACAACATTGTTTCAAATTCGCATCGTTCTTTGCTTTTTGAATGTTTTCCCTGGCGTGGGGAAGGTGTGCCATCAAGGGAGCATCCCATAAAGCTACTGGATAAAGTTCAAATCAGGTTTTGCCAACTATTCTAATCACTCCCACAGTTCAAATGTCAAAAGCAACCTGTTCAGAAGTTTGCAGAAGCTGATGATAAAGATCTCCTTGGCAATATTCCAAGAGCATGTCCAGCCATATAGTTACCCTCATATGGCAATCAGTTAATGTTTGCCTTATTAATTGCGATGTTCATTGTGATAATTTCCTGTCCATGGTGCACTCTTACCAAAATCACACAGGGGCCTATTCAAGTTAAAGTTGGCAGATCTGAACATGGCACTGTAGACATGATCAAATTTCCATCTATTCATTTGAGTCCTTCTGTTTCATAGTGCTGGTTTCTTCTCTTCTGAGTTTCCTATGGGGCCATTACCATTTCATTATGCTCAAAACATCATTTTTTTTCCTGTAGCTACCATCTATGTGTTCACCTTTTACCCGTTACCACCTGCACTTAACACGGCTCTTATACTGTTGCTGCCACCTTCACAAGAATCACACCTCACTAACAGCTATGGTTACATCTCAGACTGCAGTATGGTTGAATATTCTTCTCCGAGCCTCATAATGACTGGACCATAAAGCACGATGGTGTCTCACTTCACTCTCGTGTAAGATATGTCATATGAGCATCTTTTATGAGCAACAGGTATGTATATACTTTCTTTATATAAGGCCTCCCCTTTGTGCATTTATATATAGTCTTTTTATGTAACATTTCTCCATTGCTTTCTTTGCTTTCATGTTTCTACCGGAAGTATATGAAAAGGGTCATTTTCCTTCTTAACCTAGGAAGTTATAATTTCCATTCAAATTCTAACTTATAATAGTTAGATGATAATGAGAAATTTTGTATTTCCAGTTTCTAGATAGAATGAGTGAGCATTATAAATATCATAAATTGCTTAGTTTCATGCTTTTTACCTTTATTTCTCCAAATATCACAATGGTGAAACACGAATGGCACGTGCACCATTTCGTAAGAGGTAATTAATCCTAAGTTGATTTACATCAATGGCCATAGTCAGGATGTAAACAAAACTTAGGATTTTTATCTTTTATAAAATAACACTGGATCCACACTGGATCCTTTTCAAAAATCATCATATTTTCAAATATTCATCTTTTATCAGGGTTTAACTTAAAATTAATTCAATATATATACCAATGGCCATAGTCAGGGTATATTGAGAGTTAATTTCATTTTAAACTCTATAAAAGCACAAAATATGTTTTATTCTTCACCTGAATTTAAATATAGATTATTATATAATACATTCAATGATCATAGTCAAGGATGTATTATATTTTCAATCTTATTTCAATTCATGTAAAGAATGAAATATGATTTTCAAAATCCAATTTCAAAATTCTTTAAATTCATTCATCATTTAGGATAGAACTGCATCATATTTTCAAAATCCCCTTTTTCAAAAACTCCAAGTAATGTAAATATCTTCTTCAATCAATCCTCAATTCTTATAAAATCCAATTCATCCTTTCATTTTTTTAAATTCTATTTCATTTTCAATCTCAAAAGTTCAATTTAAACTTTGAGATTTCAAAAATACATTTTATATTCAAATTCAAATCAGATTTCAAAGTTCAATTTGACTTTGAAACTCCAAAATTCATCTTATATTCAAAACTCCAATCAAATTCAAAGTTCAAATTAACTTTGAAATTTCTGATTCATCTTCAAAATTCAAAAACATGTTTATTTTTTTCAAAAATCAAGTTTGAGATTGATTATGAATCTCAAAGCTTGACCCTTCCTAAATTTTAAATTCAATCAGGGTTTTCAAAATCCAGATCCATTTTCAAAAGTCTCATTTGGACTTTCAAAACCCAAAATCCATTCTAGGACCCAGAATCCAATTCTACTTTGGATCTTAGACTTCAGATCCACAATTCACTTAGGATCTAGAATCCAATTCTACTTTGGATCTTAGACTTTAGATCCAAATTCATCTTAGGATCCAGAACCCAATTTTACATCGGATCTCAGATCCCAGATCTTAAATCCATTTTAAAATCCAATTCCATTTCAAAATCTAGATTTTAAATCCAAGTCCATTCCCAGATCTCATTTGAACTCCCTAAATCCATTTCTATTCTTAAATACCATTTGATTTCCTGGATCCATTCTAAATTTCAAACTTCAAAATTTAAATTCAATTCCATCTCAAGTATTCATTTCCTTTCCTAAATTCAAGTTCAAATTCAAAGTCCATTTCCGACTTTGAAACTTCATATTTCAAAGCTTCAAATCATTCTTTCTCAAAATCAAAGATTTATTCTTCTAACTCTGATTTACTTCAAAGACTTGGAACTTCTCTGATCTATCTCAAGTCCTAAAGTTAAGATTCAAACATTTCTTCACTCCATTACCAAGTTCATCTCAAAATACTTGGAAATCTTCAAAACATCTTTCAAAAAAAGCATACATCCTTGCATCACACCAGCATGATTTTTTGTGCATTTAGATCTTTAGGATAAGTTCTTAGATGATATTTAGGCAAAGCAAAAGGCGTAGATTCGATCCTTGGATCGATTACCCCTGGTAAAGGCGCCAGGAATGGTCGAACCTCGTACCGACGAGCGAATCTCGTCTCTCCATTTTTCCCGCAAATTTTCAAAACGGAGGCGAGTTAAATTTCTAAATATTTTTCAAACTAAGGTCAAGTGAGACCGCGCAAAAGAGTTCTTCTTCTCTTTTTCTTTCTTTCTTTTCTCTTCTCTTTCTCTTTTCTTTCTTTTATTCTTCTCCCTTCAAAAAGGAGGAAAAATAGAAGTTAGAAAGGAAAAGAGAAGGAAGTGAGAGAAACCACAAGAGAGAAATTTTTTTGCGATGATCACAGTTTTGGCGACAGTGATGGGACCCGTCTTCGTTTGGTTGAGTCTATGCCTTTGCTTTGCTTTAATATTTTCTAAGTCTTTATTCTTTCTATGTCAGCTATATTTTTTTCATGCAAACCTTAGGGGCCTAGACTCTGTCCTAAGCTGACATTATTTTGCATATAAGATCTAAGTATGGTTTGGTAGGACCATATTGAGGAGATTATATCCATGTTCACATTAGATTTAGGTCTTAAATACAACTCTCCTCAATTCTAGGGATTGAATGCAAAACAATGTATGCAAGTGTATGCTTCTCTTTATTTAAATCTATCTCTTTAGGACTTGCATTAGAGCATTCTGATTTTATTGCATGTAGATCATATTTTGAAAACATCCCTACCTATATTGTCCCGGTCTTCACGTTGCTGGGCTGTCTCACTGAACCATAGTTTGGGAGAGAGCCTCACAACTGGACCACTTATTTGGGTTCGCGCCCCCTACCACGTACCTAAGGGCCATAGTCCGAGGTATATCGGTAGGTGCTCAAGGATGTTGGGAAGCCTTTACCTTAGAACCGGAGAGATATCTTATATGCCACGTACTTCAAGCTTCGGCTTGAGTATATCAGCATACCTTGATTGAAATCAGATGATCTAAATCTTAGAGTTAGGATTAAGGTCCTATCAGCCATTTTCAAATATTGTATATAGAGTCACCTTTAGGGAGTGCTGTTTGTGCATCCTTACTTGTATGTCTATGATTGAATGATATTATATATGTATATATCTTCCTTATATTTTCCAAAAAGCCTGGGTATATATTATTCAAACTTTCCTCTTTTAAAACCCCAGGTGTATTGCCTTTTCTTTCTGATTTCTTCAAAATCTTTTTGATCCTGCCTGCTATTTTTCAAAATTTTTAAATCCTTGTCATCTATTTTCAAAATTTTTTTTCCTCCATCATGAGAGAAATGATATTGCCTATGAGGATTTTCAAAATCATAAAATCTCAAAAAAAAAATTGCAAAAGTCTTCAAAAGTTCAAATATTTTGATCTAAATCCCTTTTAAATAAACTAACATGTTGATTTTTCCTTTTCCAAATTAGGTTTTGAAAACCATTTGTCTTAAAAAACATCACCTTGTTTTTTGTTTCTCTTTCAAAATTGGTTTTTAAACCACTATCCTCGAAATCAAACCTCATGATGATCTCTCATGATGATTCCCTTTTTAAAGGATCAGATCTTGCGCTGATCATTCTTCTTGTAGTGGATTTTCTTCCCCAAAATGATTTCTCACTTATCTTTTAAATAAACATTCTTTCTTTTTTAGATCCCATATGCAGGCAGGATCAGGAAAACTTATTTTCCTCAAATCTTATAAATTTTTATTTAAATTTTGTTATCTTTATGAGTTTCATTCATTTTATTCATATTTTTATCAAGTTTACATCAATTTTATCAAGTTTTTTCCCTCAATTCTATTAAATTTTATCAAATCTTCTATTTACCCTTTCAGGTTAAGGGATAAACCTAACCCTCGTTGTTCGAGGTGTTTCCCGCTCAGGTTAAGGGAAAAACCTGACCCTCGTTGTCCGAGGTGTACCCTTTCAGGTTAAGGGATAAACCTGATGCCTCTTTCCCATGAGGTATTTCCTTTATTTCTTGCCCCTTTCAGGTTAAGGGATAAACCTGACCCTCATTGTCCGAGGTGTTCCCCCTCAGGTTAAGGGATAAACCTGACCCTCGTTGTCCGAGGTGTTCCCATTCAGGATAAGGGATAATCCTGAAACCCCTCGTAGGAGCCACAATGCTACCTATGAGGATTCTTTCGTAAATACAAGTTTTGCCAATCTTTATTGATTTTCTAGATTTATATCAATTTCCCTTCATTAAATTTTCTCAAATTCTATCATTTTTTCCCATTCAGGATAAGGGAAAATCCTGAAACCCCTCATAGGAGCAACAATGCTACCTGTGAGAATTCTTTTCCAAAATAAATTTTCAAAATTTCTTTCCTTTCTTCTTCTCCATTTTTATAAATTTTATTCTTCTTCCCTTTCAGGTTAAGGGATAAACCTGAATCATTCCTTTCTAAATTCTCATCAAATGTCTATTCCATTTCCCCTTCAGGATAAAGGATAATCCTGAAAACACCGACAATCATTCTTGCTCAATTCTTAATTTTCTTAGAATGTCAGTGTCCCTTTTTCTTCAAATCTCTGCCAGAAAACCCAGTACTCATACTGGGGCATTTTTGAAAAAATCCAGTACTCATACAGGTAAGCCTAGCACTCATGCTAGTGTCTGGCTGACCGATCAGTTAGCCTCTCAGGATCAGTCTTTGCACTAACCCTTCATTAAAAGTCGAAGCTCTAAATTCAATGTTGACCTTCGAGTCATTCAAATTTCAATTTCAAGCCTTCAGGTCGCAATCTTTCCTTAATTTTCCCTAAATTTTGTCAATCTTTCGTCAATACCTTCTCATCAACTCTCCTTTGAGATTCGAGTTTTTCGACTCGAACTTCCAACTCTTTCCTTTGAGATTCGAGCCTTGACTCAATTTTTTTTTCAGCTCTCCTTTGAAGGTTTGAGTTTTAACTCAAGTCTTCTGTTCTTTCAAAAATCTAAACTTCCAAGTTTTCCTTCAAGATTCGAGCCCTGACTCGAACTTTCCAGCTTTCCTATAAAAAAATAAATTTTATCTTGAGTTTTCTTTCCTTCAATAAATAAAACTTTCAAGTTTTCCTTTCAGATTCGAGCCCTGACTCGAATTTTTTTTGCTTCCCTTCGAAAATTTGAGTTTTATCTCGACTTTTCTTGCCTTCAATAAATTTCCAAGTTTTTCCTTCAAGATTCGAGCCCTAACTCGAACTTTCTCGTTTTCCTTCGAAAATTTGGGTTTTATCTCGAGTTTTCTTGCATTCAATAAATGAACCTTCAAGTTTTGATTCGAGCCCTGACTCAAACCTTCCTGCTTTCCTTCGAAAATTTGAGTTTTATCTCAAGTTTTCTTGCCTTCAATAAATGAACTTTCAAGTTTTCCTTTGAGATTCGAGCCCTGACTCGAACCTTCCTGCTGTCCTTCGAAAATTTAAGTTTTATCTTGAGTTCTCTTGCCTTCAATAAATGAATTTTCAAGTTTTCCCTTGAGATTCGAGCCCCGACTCGAACCTTCCAGTTTTCCTTTAAAAACTCGAGTTTCGACTCGAATTTTTCCTGTTTTCCTTGTAGAATCCGAGTCCTGATTCGGTTGGTCTTTCAAAACCAACTTCTGAGTTAGGCTTACCTTCAAAATCCAGTTTTATGTCAAGAACTTTAAATTCATATTTGCCTTCAGAATTCAGCCTCATGTTGGATTCTTCCCCCAGAATCCCACTGATATATCAAAATTCGATGTTAAGAAAAGGTTTCGTCATCAAGGATTTCAGGAATATATTGCCAACTTGCCATAAAGTAGTTGTTAATCTCAAAATTATATCCTCAAATCTCCTTAAGTATTCCTTCCAAAAGGGTGAAGCTTCTGTGAAGAAAGGCTCAAACTCCAAATTTTCTGTTGGTCAACCAAGAGGATGAAGAAAAATCTTCGACATGACCGGCGAAAGAAATATTCAATGATGCTGAAGAGCCATAAATGAGTTGATGTTGATCATGGCTATGGCACATTCTTAAAGATTATTCTTTGGCAGTAAGATAGTGGAAATATCCTCGGCAGTCAGAAAAGCACATACCCAATTCATGTCTTCTTAAGCTAAGCTGTAAATCAAATATCCGCAAAAGGGATCTCTCAATTGTCGTCAAGATGAAGGCAAATTAAGCGAGTAGACCCCCGGGGCCAAAGAAGATTTGGATCATCTCCGAGATGAAAGAGTTTGTGAAAGATCCTTCCAGGGAAAGTTCAGATCACCGCCGAGATGAAGGCGAGTGTGATGAGCCTACCGACAAACCCTAAAAGATATTTGATTCCAGCTATCATCTAAAGACCTTTTGAGCCACCATCATATATAATCCCTGAGATAAAAGAAGGATCGAAACATCTCCAAGATGAAGGAGTTTGTGACGTACCCTTCCCCGGAAAAGAGAAAAGTCAGGACATCTCCAAAATGAAGGATGATGTAAAAGCCCAAGAAAGCTCCATGACTCAAAAGAGTGCAAAAAAGATCATCATGGGAAAATGCCCAGGATATCAAACTGCCCAAACTGCAAAGAATCTTCTTTATCTATGTAAAATTCTTCCATCAATATCTTTTCATTCAATTACTTTTATGAAGCTAAGAATATTTCCTCTCCTTTCATATCAAGGACATTGATAGCATCCTTGAAGAAAACCAACAACAAAATTTGACTTTGATGCTGGATTCTATAGAGTTAACCTAGTTGGGGGTAATACTCTAGGTGGAAGAGGGAACATCTTTCAAAAGTGCTCACCTTAAAATTACCTTGAAACAACTATAATTTTTTTTTTCATTTTGGCAAAATCTTCCTGCTTTCTTGAAAAGAAATAAGAACTTGACATCTGTTTTGATACATCTTGGTGTTGCCTTCTCCGTCTTTCGCTTTGACGAGAGACTCGCCTTCTCCTTGATAAAAGGATCGCCTTCTTCGTCTTTCGCTTTGTCGAGAGACTCGCCTTCTCCTTGATAAAAGGATCACCTTCTTCGTCTTTCGCTTTGTCGAGAAACTCGCCTTCTCCTTGATAAAAGGATTGCCTTCCTCGTCTTTCGCTTTGTCGAGAGACTCGCCTCCTCTTTGATTAAAGGATTGCCTTCTTCGTCTTTCGCTTTGTCGAGAGACTCGCCTTCTCCTTGATGAAAGGATCGCCTTCTTTGGCTTTCGCTTTGACGAGAGACTCGCCTTCTCCTTGATAAAAGGATCGCCTTCTTCGTCTTTCGCTTTGCCGAGAGATTTGCCTTCTGTAAACACCCCAAATTTTCACTCTTATCCAGTGCTCACATTTCATGTGTCATTGCATGCATTCGGCATACCATTTCATTGCACAGCATAGCATTGCATGTCATTACATCTCATCTTCGAGATCCAACACTCCTGTTTTCAAAACATTCAATCCAGATTTGAGTTTTAAAACTTTTCTTTCAAAAACAATTTTAAAACCTTGGTTTTTATTCAACATTCTATCATTTTCCAACCCCCGGGACCTTATATTTTGAAATACTTTCTTAGAAAACGATCTGGATTTATTTCAAACTCAATTTCAATTGATTTTAATTCTCAGATGAGGCCCATTTAGGTGGTGTCGCTTCTGGATTCCTTCACTTATCAAAAATCTCAAAAATCTTAGAGTCCTAATTGGATCAGGACTCTTTTTCCAGAGTCTTAGTCGGATCAAAACTCTACTTTTCACTACCTTTTTACCTATCTTTGAAGAAAACCTTTTAAAATCTTCTATTTTGGCCAAAATGTTAGAGTCCTAGTTGGATCAGGACTCTTCTTCAAGAGTCCAGTCAGATCAGGACTCTTCTTCAGAGTTTCAATTGGATTGGGACTCTAATCTTTTACAGCTATTTTATCTATTTCAATCAAATCTTTCAAAATCTTTCAAAAAGAGTCAGAAACTCAGAGTTTTAGTCAAAACAGGACTCTGTTTAGAGAGTCCTAGTTGGATCAGGACTCTGATCCTGATTTCAATTTTGAGAAAATCTTTCAAAAATCTTTCCATTTATCAAATTTGTTACACTTTTATCAAAGAATTTCAAAATTCTGAGGTTTTATCTCAAAGTCCTGATCAAATCATGACTCTACCCCAGAGTGCTGATCGAAGTAGGACTCTATCCAAAATTGATTTTCTCACTTCATTTTCACTAGTTTTCAAAAAGCTTTGCTTAAATTTCATCATTTGCTTATCAGAAAATCAAAATTCTTAGAGTTCTGATCGAATCAGGACTCTTTCTTAGAGTCCTAATCAGATCAGGACTCTGAACCAAAATTCAATTTCATCCTGTTTTCACTTGTTTTTCAAAATGCTCTCACTTGTTTTCTCAGAAAATCCAAAAATCTGAGAGTCCTAGTTCAATCAGGACTCTGTCCTTAGAGTCTCAGTTGAATCAGAACTCTCTTTTATTTCAATATTCGTTATTGTTTTCACTGTTTTGACAAGTTCTTTTATTTGTTTTTCAGAAAATACCAAAAAAATCTAGAGTTTCAGTTTGATCAGGTGTAACGCCCCGACTTTTTATAGTAAAAATTTTAGAGTAATTTTTTTTTTTTTGAAATAGCGGAAGTGCGAAAACACAAGTCGGGTGCATTACAGGGTAAAACAGAGAAGTACTAAACATACCATTCATTAATTGAAACATTAATGTCATTAATTACATCCCATAACAGAAATGTAAATCTACTAATCAGAGTTCGAACAGTAAACACTAAAAAACTGAGATTTCTTGACTACTTCCATACGCGACGCCAACGATGCTCCGATTTAATTACTACCTAAAAAACATTTAAAGCAGAAGGGTCAGACTCCCCTGTCTGCGTAAGAAGCATTATATTTATATGTGGTGCTCAGTGTCATGTGTACAAATATGTGCAACAACTATAGATATAACCAACATGGAAATTTATATCATTCTAAGAAAATGATTATGCTTTCTAATCGTTGATACAGTGCAACAGATAACTGAACTAAAGTTACATTTATTCACATTAGCATAAGCTGTAGATTCTACAAGTTTTGCAAAAGTCATAACGACAATTCCTGATTCTTCAAGAATGAGTATTTCATTTAACTTAAATTATTTAATGTTTATCTTACTCTTACCCTGTGGGTACGCACATGCATAGACCTCGTAGCGGACCGAGACCATACGAGCGTCTATTGTTTAATAACCCGTATGACTAGCCGTACGGATATCCAAAGGGGACGGTCAATGACCGAGAGAGAACTCCCCAGTGGCTAGAACAAGAATTAGGATGCACCCTGTACTTCTGCAGAAGACTTGGATCTACCACCTAGGATATACTGGTAGTCCTGGTCCCCTAACTTCGTGGACTGGGGACCTGGTAAGACGCCTAGCTCTCACGAAAACAAGAATGTCCACGAAGCTTGTACCACCTACCCTCTCTGAGGTCCTTTCTGACTGTCCGTCGGTTTGTGGATGAAAGGCAGTGCTGAACTTCAACTTAGTCCCCAATGCCTTTTGTAACTGCCCCCATAGTCGTGAGGTAAACCGAGGGTCTCTATCAAAAATAATCGAGACTGGCACCCCATGTAGTCGCACTATCTCCTGGATATACAGATCAGTCAGGCTCTCCAGTGACTGACCCTTTCTCATCGGTAGGAAGTGTGCTGACTTAGTAAGTCGGTCAACCACTACCCAAATAGAGTCATGGTTCTTTCGGGTTCGTGGTAACCCCATCACGAAATCCATCGTGATATGTTCCCATTTCCATTGAGGAATTTCCATCCGCTGCATCGTTCCTCCTGGCCTTTGATGCTCGTTTATGATTTGTTGACATGTCAAGCACTTTGCGACGTATCTTGCAACATCGCGCTTCATACCATTCCACCAGTACCTGTATTGAAGATCTTTGAACATCTTGGTACTGCCCGGGTGAATGGTATACTTGCTCTTATGTGCCTCTGCTAATAACTCTTCTCTGGTCTCTGGATCGCTCGGCACCCATAATCGATCCTTAAACCATATACTTCCATCCTCTTTACGCTGGAAAGCAGTGTCTTCTTGCAATGCCAACGCCTCCATCTTCCCGTACTGCGAATCTTCTTTTTGCTTAATCCTGATCCGCTCTTGCAGTTCTGATTGTACCGTCAGGCTAGACAGCCTAAGTATGCCTTGATCGTCGGAGAAAGGTCTCCATTCTGTGAACTCAGAAATCATCTTCCATCCAAGACTTATCAGGCTAGATAGATTTCCCCCAGCCTTGCGACTAAGGGCATCCGCAACAACATTTGCCTTTCCGGGATGGTACGAGATTGTAAACTCATAGTCCTTGATGAACTCGAGCCACCTTCTTTGTCGCATGTTGAGTTCCTTATGAGAAAATAGGTACTTCAAACTTTTATGATCAGTGAAGACTTCGAACTGCTCTCCATATAGATAATGTCTCCAAACCTTTAAAGCAAAGACCACGGCTGCCAACTCTAGGTCGTGAGTGGGGTACTTCCTTTCATGAATCTTCAGTTGTCGTGATGCATAGGCAATGACCTTGCCGTGTTGCATCAGTACACACCCCAGTCCAGTACCAGAAGCGTCCGTGTACACCACGAATCCTCCGCTTCCAGATGGTAAGGCTAACACCAGAGCCGTGGTAGGCTTAACTTTAAGGGTTTGAAAACTTTCTTCACTCTTCTCATTCCATTCAAACTTTACCCCTTTTCGTAAAAGCTTTGTCATTGGCATAGTGATTCGAGAGAAGTCTTGAATGAATCGCCTATAGTAGCCGGCTAATCCTAGGAAGCTTCGAATTTCACTGACATTCTTTGGTTGTGACCAATTCATCACAGCTTCGACTTTGGCAGGATCTACTGAAAATCCATCCTTCGAGATCACATGTCCAAGGAACATGACTTCTTCAAGCCAAAATTCGCATTTCGAGAACTTGGCATATAACTGGTGTGTCCGGAGGGTTTCTAAAACGATCTTTAGATGTTCTTTGTGTTCCTCCACATTTTCTGAGTATATCAGTATTTCATCAATGAAGATAATGACGAAGGAGTCTAAGTATGGCATGAATACCCGATTCATCAGGTCCATGAATGCCGCTGGGACATTCGTGAGTCCAAATGGCATCACCACAAATTCAAAATGCCCATATCTGGTCCGAAATGCTGATTTTGGGATATCTTCATCCTTTATTCTCAACTGATGGTAACCTGACCTCAAATCAATTTTAGAAAAGACCTTTTCTCTTTTCAATTGATCAAATAAATCCTCAATACGGGGTAGAGGATATTTATTCTTCATTGTTGCTTGGTTCAACATTCTATAGTCTATGCATAGTCTCATAGACCCGTCCTTCTTTTTCACGAACAGGACCGGTGCTCCCCATGGAGACGTGCTTGGTCGTACAAAACCACGCTCCATCAGTTCTTGCAACTGCTTCTTCAGTTCTTCCAACTCTGCTGGTGCCATCCGATAAGGTGCTCTTGATATTGGCTTTGTACCTGGCATCAGTTCAATCCCAAACTCGACTTCCCGCTGAGGAGGAAGTCCAGGAAGTTCTTATGGGAATACATCAGCAAAATCGCGGACGATTTCCAGCTCTTCAATCGGAGTCAGCTTTCCTTCTCCTCCGATCATACTGACTAAAAAAACCATATCTCCCCGACGGAGATACTTTTGGGCCTTGAGGGTCGAAACAACCTTTTTTTGAATACCTGGTCTTGCTAGACGAAATACAACCTCTGGCATGTTAGGTCGAGACAGGACAACCTTTCCTTCTCTACAGAGAATCCTGGCGTAATGTTCAAATAGCCAGTCCATACCTAATATGACATCATACTCTGTCATATCGAGTAATACTAAATTAGCAGGTAGGTTGTGATTCCCTAATATGATCTCTACTTCTGGCATATAGTTCACACAGATTTCATTGAGCCCTATGGGGTTGTATACCACTAATTCATGGTTCAGTGATTCTGTGGGATTTCTAAGTTGTTTTGCAAAATAAACAGATATAAAGGAATGTGAAGCTCCACAATCAAATAAGACAAGGGCAGCTTGGCCCGAAACAAGCACGGTACCTTGCACAAGGTTCCCCGTCTCCAGTTGGTCAGCTGTGGTGGCATACACGCGTCCTGCTACGCATTGTGGAGCCGCCTGAGGCTGTGGTGGTGGTGCACGGTGTTGTTGAGGTTGTTGTCCTCCAGTACCACGTCGTGCATCATCGGCTTGCTTCTTCCGACACTCCTTGATATAGTGTCCCATTTTTCCACAGTAAAGACACCCTCCTGTCTCCCGGGGGCATTGTTGTCCGGGGTGAAAGCGATTGCACTTCTGACACCTTTGATTCAGTCCTGGCCTGGGTTTGGTGTCATTCTCATGTCGTGGCTTCTTGTTCTGAGGGTGGAATCGCCTCCCACCAAACTTCTTCTTGAATTCGGGCTTTTGAACCCCGATTTTGTTCTTCTGCGACCTTTGTCCCTCCTTCGAGTCGTCATCAAGGAGAGTCGCCACCTGTGTGTCCAGGTCAGACAGGAACAATTCATTACCATTTAATGGTTAACGGTACCTTATAAACTTTTATGTAACTTATGACACAGAGAGAAATGATCTTTTACCTGAATAGCCTCCTCTAGGTTCTTGGGCCCTCGAGTGTATAGACGGTTTCTCAGGCCCATCTTCAAGCCTCGAGCAAACTTCATTGCCCGATCCTCGTCCGATGTGTACACGTTCGGACAATATCGTTCCAAACTGTGGAACTTAGTGATGTAGTCTGCTAGGGACATCTCACCCTGTTGCAGGTCCAAGAACTCCTGCATCTTCTTTGCCCTCTCGTGCTTGGGAAAATAGGTGGCATTGAAGACTTCTACAAATTCAGTCCAGGATACTGGGCCATCTTGGAACTTGATTGCCCTGGTGGTTTCCCACCACTTTTCAGCATGATCCTTGAGACGATAAGTCCCAAAGTCCACCCGACGCTCCTCGGGCACCTCCAGTACACGGAAGATACGTTCAATCTCCCGAATCCAACTCTCAGCAGCTTCTGGATCCGTCTTTCCGAAGAAAGCAGGGGGATCCATGTCCATGAATTTCTTGTAGGACATAGTCCCACCGTTTGTACTCCTCTCATGGGCCACATGGTGTAGATTGTCGCCCATCTGCTGCATTGTCGTAGCTTGCTGGCCTACTACTTCGGCCAGATTATGTAGTGTTTCCATAATATCGTTGCAACGATTTGCCCACGCCATCTATTCGAGCAAATAAAATTCATTACAACCTGAGCTATGATTTTGTGAATTAATCATACACACTCATATGTTTTTATCTCTATATTACAAAAACAACTTTTCTACATACTTACAGAGTCATCGCGGTCGCTGGAAGAGCCAAGATCTCAGATTATTCAGTCCTGCTCTGATACCAAAACTGTAATGCCCCGACTTTTTATAGTAAAAATTTTAGAGTAATTTTTTTTTTTTTTGAAATAGCGAAAGTGCGAAAACACCAGTCGGGTGCATTTCAGGGTAAAACAGAGAAGTACTAAACATACCATTCATTAATTGAAACATTAATGTCATTAATTACATCCCATAACAAAAATATAAATCTACTAATCAGAGTTCGAACAATAAACACTAAAAAACTGAGATTTCTTGACTACTTCCATACGCGATGCCAACGATGCTCCGATTTAATTACTACCTGAAAAACATTTAAAGCAGAAGGGTCAGACTCCCCTGTCTGCGTAAGAAGCATTATATTTATATGTGGTGCTCAGTGTCATGTGTACAAATATGTGCAACAACTATAGATATAACCAGCATGGAAATTTATATCATTCTAAGAAAATGATTATGCTTTCTAATCGTTGATACAGTGCAACAGATAACTGAACTAAAGTTACATTTATTCACATTAGCATAAGTTGTAGATTCTACAAGTTTTGCAAAAGTCATAACGACAGTTCCCGATTCTTCAAGAATGAGTATTTCATTTAACTTAAATTATTTAATGTTTATCTTACTCTTACCCTGTGGGTACGCACAGGCATAGACCTCATAGCGGACCGAGACCATACGGGCGTCTATTGTTTAATAACCCGTATGACTAGCCGTACGGATATCCAAAGGGGACGGTCAATGACCGAGAGAGAACTCCCCAGTGGCTAGAACAAGAATTAGGATGCACCATGTACTTCTGCAGAAGACTTGGATCTACCACCTAGGACATACTGGTAGTCCTGGTCCCCTAACTTCGTGGACTGGGGACCTGGTGAGACGCCTAGCTCTCACGAAAACAAGAATGTCCACGAAGCTTGTACCACCTACCCTCTCCGAGGTAGATCATGGGTCCAGTAACATACACCATCTTTCAGGTGTACCCAGAGCCCGAAGAATCCGGTAACATATACCGTCTTTCAGGTATACCCAGAGTCTCAAAGGTTTTATATTTCATTTTACATTTTTCTTTATAACCAAGTGCGAGCTATCACACTACGAGGGGTCCGGTAACATATACCTTCTGCCAGGTATACCCAAAACCATGTGATTTGATGTTTTACATTCTTTTGTTTGTTTCTCCTGTGCGAGTCATCGCACCACAATGAATTTTCCAAAAATCCCAAACCCGCCACGGGGTTCACACCAATTGTATGCATTTTATAGTCTGGGTGACATATGCACCACCAATGAGTGAAGTTTCCTTGGGATCGGCTTGGCCCGAAAACCCACGTTCAACAATTTAATTTTATGGTGTACTCTTTTGTACCCTAAAATAACAACATATCAGTGGCAAGCATTGTTGTCCCTCCTTATGCGCTTTACATTTTGACTTATCGGTGCCATTGTGGCCCTCGCCACAACTGTCGCCCAAACCTGGTGTACACACTTCCACTTGGTTAAAGTGGGTCGATTGGGTTGCGAAAATGACTAACCACATCCCGTGACTACAACGACCACCGGGTCATCGTGGTCCGCAACAATGGTGCAACCTAAAACAAAAACCAAGGTCAAGCCGTCTTTTGTCAAACCCATGCACGGGTACTGTGGTTTTTGGCAAACTCACATGGAGTTCCAAACACAACTCTGACATTCAGCCGGAAGCAACATTAACGGGTTGTTGATCCAGCTATATGCTGGATAGGCCAGCATCACCAAAGTGATAATTCACGGTTTCGATCAGCCGAACACGTTGTGTCGACGTCATATGATCACCCAACAGGTGTGGTCCATTTGTAGCCTACTCACCACAGCTCCTCAGCTTCGTGTGTGAATGTATAGCAGGGCCATACATGGTCACAACACAAATCTACGTGTTTTATTTATATATATATATATGTATATGTATATACGTGAGAGCAAATGCGTTCCATAAAAGAAATGCACACAGTCTGATTATCAACTAATGACTGTTGTAAAAATTAAAACCACGTAATCCTAAAGGATTTCTAAGTAAAAATCTCATTCCTCTTATTCATATTATAATATGTAAGCACTTTATGCAAATTTCTGTTAGGGGCCTATAAAATACATACAGAATAATAATACATGCATGACAGAATTTTTTTTTTTTAACCATGGGTAAACAAAGAATACAGTCATAAACTAATATACTTGAGATGCAATAAACAAAAAAAATAATATTGATTCAATGAGGAAAAGACCACGCATATATATTTTTTTTCCAGTTTTCAAATAATGGTAAAAAAAATAAAACGCAGATCCCTATTCATGGACTTAATAAAAAAAAAATGTTTGGTTGCCAACACTTTGACCGTGTTTTTTTTTTCTGCCAGATTTTAACTAACCACCATCCACCTAACAGATTTAACATTTTTTTTTAAAACAACTCAGGTCTTCACGCATGACCCTTTTCATAACAGTTTTAAAGTTTAAAAAAAAAAAATTCAGGTCTTCACGCATGACCCATTACATAACAGCATTAATGTTTGTAAAAAAAACAAATTCAGGTCTTCACGCATGACCCTTTACATAACAGCATTAATGTTTGTGAAAAAAAAACAAACTCAGGTATTCACATAACAGATTTAACGTTTTGTGCATAAAACTCAGGTCTTTCATGCATGACCATTCACATAACAGATTTAACATTTTGTAAAGAAAACTCAGGTCTTTCATGACCATTCTCATAACTGATTTAACGTTTTATAAAGAAACTCAAGTCTTCACCAATGACCATTCACACCGGAGAAAATCGAGAAGTTATCTTTGTATATCCTTACAAAATAGACACAATGCACTAATCACAGAACCAATATAATAAATATTATACAACCTTAATTAACCGAAAGAGAGAGCATTTAATAACTATCCAGATACATATATAAAGATACCTATATAGGTATATCTATATACATCTATGCATAACTTTATATGTGTTATATAGCACCTGTGTTCAACCGCGCTGGGTTGGGAACTCATAACTAACCACGGTGGGTATGGTTTGATACTGGGTTTTGGTGAACACCAGCCTCATAATCGTACCACACGACAAGGAATACAACATATAAGCATAACACCCCTTACCTCGTTCGAAGCTTTGACCGACAACGATGGTGGTTTCTTCTTCACGTTGGAGCCCACTACGATGCCAATGGAGTCCAGTCGTACAACAATAGAGATTCACACTACCAGCAGCAATGGAGGTTGACCCTCACAATGGAAGAGAAGGAGGAATAAGAAATGTTGAGAGAGAGAGAGAGAGAGAGAGAGAGAGAGAGAGAGAGAGAGAGAGAGAGAGAGAGATGGGTAGTCTCGTATGGCTCCCCATCATAACTTTCTCATTTAATCCCCCCCCCCCCCTTCTTAGGGGAGTTTAGGTTTTTCAAAAACTCAACTTCCAGCCCACCTTTTTAGTGGGTGCTTGGAATTTCCAAAATTGCCCCCTTCCTCTCTTTAGAAAATTTATCTCAATCACCTATACTTGTTGCTTTAGTGGTACCCTTCTCCCTTATTGGTGGGATTCCACTACAAATGTGAAAACGTGGAATGAAGAAGCCTAAGTAGTAGGATTGGCTAAGATCCCACGTTTTTACCCTCTTCTTTATTTATTTATTATTTTTTTCCACTAAAGTAAAAATTATCACTTTTCTTGTGCAAAAAGGAAAAATCCATGCACAGGGGGTTTTGAATTGGGGTCTCCAACCTAAGGGGTAATGAGCCCCACCACTTGTGCTATGTTGTTTTTCATTGCAAAGGGTGTGAATTAAATTGTATATAACCCATTCAATTTTGTTCCGGATTTCACAAAAAAAATAATGTTTTTCACTTCTATGTGGACGCACCGTGAGTTTCGAATTTGAGATGTGACTCCAAACAACCATGTGCCCTACCACTACACCACACCATCACTTGGTGTTTACTTTTGCAAGAAAATTTCTTTTATGTCATATTTGGACGTTTTTCCTTGTTGATGTATTTCTTTCATTTTCAAGTGAATTTTTCACCCGTTGGTTCTAAACTTATACTCTCTCACCATAAATGTGCTTTGGATCTTACGCTATTATCTCAAAAACATCGGATTTCTCCACTTGGCCTCGTGAACCAGGTCGGATCATCGGATCTCGCTAAAGTTCGGATCCAAAAACCACCTTTAAGAGTTTGTTACAGGTTTCATTCTAGAAACCACAAGTCATAAAAATTGTACTGCCTAACTTAAAATCTTACTATTTCACATAACTGCTCCCTTTTTTTCATTTAGAATTTTGTAAATTTCACGGGTTTTACATCAGGACTCTGTCGCAGAGTCCTAATCCAGTCAGGAGTTTGTTCTAGAGTCTGTTTTTACTTCTATTTTTATTTATTTTCATTTGTTTTTCAAAAATTAGGTCATTTTGTAGAGTCCAGTTAATTCAGGACTCTATTTCAGAGTTCTGATTGAGTTAGGAGTCTAACCCTGACAGTATTTTCTAACTTATTTCATCATTTTTTATAAAATCTTTTCAGAAACTCCTTCATTTGGCTTTTAAAACCCAAAATTTCAGAGTCCTATAAATCCAAGACTCTAGCCCAGAGTTCCAGGTTGCTTAGAACTTTATTTTCAAATCTTTGAATTTCAACTATTGATTTTAACCCCTTTTCAAAGGTATTTTCAGTGTTTATTTCAAAATTTGCAAAACTCGATGTGGGCCCACTCAGTTGGTACCATATCCAGAGGAGTCCTGACCCAGTTAGGACCCTATGCCATTTCAAAAAATTTAATTTCAAAGTTTACTTTTGAAAATCTTTTGAAAACTTTCTCAATTTCAAGTTTTAAAATCATTTTTAAAAAAAAAACTCAAGTAGGGCCCACTCGGGGTGGCGCCATATTCGAGTAAGTCAGGGCTAGACTAGGGTTAGTCATTGTCCTAGTTAGGTTAGAGGTTTAGAGGAGTCAAAATCAATTTTAAAAATCCATTTTATTTAAGTTTTAAACCATTGGTTTTTAAAGGTTTTAAACTCAGGTTTTAAAAACCAAATGTGGGTCCATACTAGGTGGTGCCACATTTGGACTTTTTAGGGTTTAATTAGGTGTTAATTAAGGTTTAGTTAGAGTTCATTTAGGGTTAGGAAACCACAAAAAAGCGTTGCCTTTAGTGGACTTATTAGAAAGAGTCCTGAAAAAATGAAAAACCTCTTAATTAACCCTAATTAAGTGACTTTTTGAAAAACTATAAAAGGGGACCTAAAGGGGGTCAAAAGGGGGCTATTTTTCTCTCAAATTTTCGAGGACTCTCTCTCCTCTCCAGCACCTCTACCTTCCTCCATTGCAGCTGCAGCCCCAAGGTGAGTTTATTTAATATTATTTTATTATTATTAGTTTTTATGATTTTTCAATAGATTTCACCATGGAAACTCTTGTGTTCATGGATTTAACCATGGATTTCATCCAAGAACCCCAAAATCTACCCAAGAAGATGATCTAACTCAGTTTGAGGGTGATTTCAAGGATTCTAATCCATTAGAATCGATGAGAGGTACGTTTTTCATGTTCTTAACCGACGAAACGTGAGATTTACCCGTTAAATGGGTTAAATCCATGATTTCAAAAATGAAAGCAAATTTCAGCCATGGATTCCCTGTATTTTATTTATTTATTTGCTTATTCATGTTTATTACACGTTTTCCAGCATAGAAATCAAATTTATTTTACTGTTTTAGTGTTTATTTTATTGTTTTTCATTAGTTAATGCATGGTTTCCTAAGTTTCTTAGATTTTTGTGTGTTTTTAGTTTAGAACAGAAAAGAGCATGCTGTTTCGGATTGAAATATTCACTGTTTATTTCTGATTTTTTTATATGTGATGAATGCATATGTGATTGAACTACTGTAAAAAAATCAGAGTTTTTGGACTTCGGGAACCCTGTCAGAAAAATCAGACATCAAATCGGGTTTTTAAAACTTTAAAATCGTTGTTAAAATCAAGAGGGTAACTTGCTGTGGTGATATTTTTCTTATCTTATATCCGATTTTAGATCTGTAAAGTGCCATGGATTCAAATTGATTAGATCTTTCTACTGCGAAATTTTCAGAATTTTTTATTATTGTTTAGTATTTTTCCTATGTCAGAGACTTTGATTTTTAATTTAAAACTCGTTAGGGTTTACCAAAATCCTAATCAGACTTGTGTTATTCATAAATCTCAAACCACAGATCCGATTCATGATCTGTAAAAAGTGAGTATTGTTATTTTTATGTCTACTATTTACTTCTAAAATATCAGATATTTTAGATCAGTATTTCTATTTATCCCTAAATTATCAATTGAAAGTATCTGTTTTAGCCCCTATTAGATTTGTTAGATTTTAGTTCAGATTGCCAGAACGGTTTCTCCCTAACCGAAGATGATTTTTCCGATCTGTAAATTGGTAAATCTCTGTTTTTTTTCCTAGTTTGTCTCTGTAAAATTTAATAGATTTGCATAAAAGATTGACCCCTGATTCGGGTCTAACTCTGAAACTGGTTGGTGAACTAGGTCAAAAATAGCATATTTTTAGGGTTTGATGCTATTTTCGGATTAATTTAATGCCAAAAAAATATGTTTATATATTTAATTTGATATTAGGGTTATAACAAGTGAAGGTACCAATTTTGAGGATTTTTAGAATCTATTTGATGCTTGAATGGCTTGAATTGCAAAACAGGATACCCGAAGAATTCCAAAACATTGCAAAAATCACAAAATTTGTGATATTCTTGATTTTTCGTGTATGAGAATATATGTTTAGGGTTTAATCATGTTCATAATCATATTAGGATGCTTTAGGTTTAATTTGATGCTCATTTGATTTCATTTAGTGCATAAAACCTAAGTTTTTACCAAAATATTTTCTAAAAAACCCTGATTTCAAGGCCATAGTCTTGCTATCGGGGGCAATTTGGTCATTTGACCTCAATTTCGAAATCCCTAACCCTAATTTTCATATTTTTAATCATGTCATATCATATTTGAGTTAATTTATCATTATTTGTATTTCAAAACTTGCATTTTATCAAATATCTTTCTGAAAACCCTAATTTCAAGGCCAGTCTTGTTATTAGGGGTATTTTGGTTATTTTGACCCCAATTTCGAAATTTCATATCTTATCTTCCTTATTTATTCAATCTTATTTCATATTTTATCAATTTTGATTTAAGGGAATCATGGCAAAAAGGCTTATATCTAGCAAAATCCAGCAATTTCCTGATATTGCTGGATAAATCTAGAAAAGCCAACATATCATCACTAACAAAGTTTTCTAGTTTTGCAGGTACATTGAAGACTTTATTTTTCATGTATTTAAATTTCAATAGTGATGTAAACTAAATTAAACTTTGGAATAAGAATTTACATTTCCTGCTTAGCTTAGGCAGCATTGCATATAGTTTATTTTTTTAAATAATGTTAATGTGTGATGAATGATGATTCATGCATATTCAAACTCACTATGGTCTACACGAATGGCACATACACTAGCTTTTATGAAGTTTATAAACTTGATGGAATTCGTATTTATGGCCATAGTCAGAATATGAAGGATATCTAGATTTGTGATCTTCACATTAGCCACATTCAACCTACACTCTTAGGCTAATTTCAAAATGCACTGCATTTTCTCAAAAATACAAAAAGTATTTCTCAATTGCTCAAATTCATATTCATTCATTTCATGCCTTTGCCAATTCCAATTCAAATTTCAATTCAGAGAAATCATTTTCTCAAAATTCTCTAAATCTTATTCAAAATCGATTTTCTCAAAATATGGATTTGTCAATGATATTTCAAGTATTTCCCAAGTTCCAAATTTGATTTTTCAAGTTATATATTCAATTTCAAAGTTTGAATTCAAAGAAATCAAGTTTTCCAAAGTTATTTCACATTTCTCAAAATCGATTTTCACCAAACCTCTAGATTCTTCAGAAATCGATTTTCACTTTCTCAAATACAGTATCTCAACCTTGATTCATGATTTTTAAAGAGTTTATTTTCCAATTATTTTCAGTTATTCAAAGCAAGCATCATGTTTTCAAATGTGCATTTTTAGAAATTCATAGCACATGCCTGATTAGAATATGATTTAGACAAGTTGAATAGAGCAGAGCAGTAGATTGATCCTTGGTTCAATTACCCCTGGTAAAGGCGCTAGGAACGGTTGAATCTCGTACCGACAGACGAGTCCCATTCTTCGAAATTATCCCGCATTTTAAAAACGGAGGCGAGTTATTTTCAAAATCTTTTTCAAAGGTCAGTTTGATTTGCAAAAGTAAAATTTTGCGATGATAACAGGTTTGGCGACCGTGATGGGACCTGTCTTCGCCTGATCAATCTAATGCTCTGCTTAGTTCAAATTGTCAAAATCGTATTCCATGGAATGTCAGCTTTTATTTAAATAATGTCATGTGAACCTAGGAGCCTAGACTTGAACCCAGCTGACATGGATTGCATATAGACTAGGCATGGTTTGGTAGGACCATATTGAGGAGGAAATTATTCATGCTCACATAGACTTAGGTCTAATACAACACTCCTCAATCTAGGTTTGTATGAAAACAATGTTTGCTTCTTCAAATTTTTCAAAATCTATCTCTTTAGGACTTAGAGCCTTCTATTTGCTTGCATGTGCTCATATTTTTCAAAAACCACCCCACCTATATTGTCCCGGTCTTCACGTTGCTGGGCTCTCTTCCAAAACCATAGTTCGTGACAGAGCCTCACAACTGGGCCACTTATTTGGGTGAAAACCCCCCTGCCACGTACCAAGGGCCATAGTCCAACGTATATCGGCAGGTGCTCAAGGATGTTGGAAAACTTGAACCTAGAACCGGAGAATTTGATTTTATGCCACGTACATCGAGCCTTGGCTTGAGTGTATAGGCATAACTGGATTGGATACAGTTGATCTGAGCTTTAGAGTTAGGATTAAGGTCCTACAACTATTTCAAAACTTGTGCATCTAGAGTCAGCTTTTAGGGAATGCTGTATGTGCATATTTGTTTGTGCAGAATGTGATTGAATATGTTATAGTCGTTTCCTTTTATTTTCCATATTTTCCCAATTTTCTAAAAATACTGGACGGTTTTTCAAAATTTCCCAATCCATGTCCATGTACTGTCCATGTTTTAAATCCTGGACAATTTTCAAAACACTTCATTTTATGAAGTACTTCCTTATATTTCATTAAACCCTGGACGATTTTCA
Organism: Nuphar pumila; assembly: GCF_984573655.1. Taxonomy (NCBI): domain Eukaryota; kingdom Viridiplantae; phylum Streptophyta; class Magnoliopsida; order Nymphaeales; family Nymphaeaceae; genus Nuphar; species Nuphar pumila. The sequence continues at coordinate 47,296,541 of NC_143265.1, read as the reverse complement.
TAAAATTCCTCCATTTTCCTCAAAACTCCAGGTGATTTCCCATCTTTCCTATCTTCTAGATCTCGAATTTTCTACTTTATTTTTATCCTTCCTGCATTTTCCTCAAATTTCCTGTATTTTCCCAAGTCTTATTCTAATTTTCCATGTTTTTCAGTCCGATGGCATCCAGTCAACTTGATTCAGTCTTCCCTGAGGGTCACATCTCCTATGAGGTGCGACAAAATCTTCTCGAACATCGAGTCCTCAGCACTGGACCCTTCTTTCCCCGGTGGTACTATTTATGGTTCAAGAATTTCTCTCATATGTTTCCGGACCACTTGGACGATTGTGGGTTAGAACTGGCATCCGCGGTGGGAAAGCAGACAGTCAACGGCAATTTGATCCATGCACTAGTAGAGCGGTGGAATCCGAGCACTTCTACCTTCTGGTTCCCGTGGGGCGAGATGACGGTGCTGATAGATGAATTTTCAGAGATTATGGGATTGCCCGAGCCAGCCGGTCAACCTGGAGATCCATTGGAGAAACAGTTTCTGATTAATGTTAAGGGTCTGGACCCTAAGGATGCCTTAGCTTGCATGACGGGACGCAAGTCTTGGCCTTTGATTGAAGAAGATGGAAATGAATATATGGACCTGCTCGAAATCTACAAACAGTATGAAACATTTGCAGAGGTCAGCTCATTGTCCAGGACAGCTCAAGAAAGAATCCAGCACGCGATGGTTCTGTGCACGGTGGGATTAGCTTTCTTTCCTGATGGACGGAATTATATAGATATCAGAATAGTTCAACTTCTGCGAAGGTGGGGGAGTCAACAGACCAGCCGCTTATCTATAGCCATGGCCGCACTTGCCTTTCTATACCGAGGGTTGACCCGTTTCACACTCGGAGAGTCGATCCTAGTCGAAGGATGCACCTATGCCTTGCAGTCTTGGTTCCTCCAGCATGTGCCAGCTCGAGCCAGTTCCTTCAGATACAATGGTAAAAAACTTCTTCTAGTTGCTCGATAGCGATTCTTGATCGACAACCTTCAGGAGGAAGAAGTCGTATGGGACTACTTTGATCGTCAGGAATCACCTCCCAGATATACTTATGCATACGGCAAGCGGTTCAGACTACTTGGTCCCTTCTTCTGCGCATACTACCATCCAGAGCGGTGTGTCAGGCAGTTCTCTCAGAGGCAGAAGCGCGTCCACTAGCAGGGGTTCTTGCCAGAGTTCAATCTCGCATCAGATCAGTGGTTCGGAGCATACCATTCTGCCAGACATGGCTGGGATTCCTTTGTCAATCTTACTATTTTTCCCGGCCCTCGTGTGTCTTCTGATTATCCGGAGTGGTGGAAAATTGTTTGTCCCCCTCCCCCCTGTCAAGTATATTATTGATAAAATCATGTTTTTCCACTCAATAAAATTCCTTTATTCTACATTTCACCTTGGCTTGACGACCTCGCCTAGGTAACAAGGCATATTCTCAGTTGTTTATTTTGCAAAGGAATGACAACACAATTGTCCTAATCCCAGCGACGACTCAATCCCTAGTAATGGGATACTCTTTCAATTGTCTACCAAAATTCTCAGTGAATATCTTCCTCCAACCCAATTTCCGTCAAAAGCCTAATCATCAGTTCTACCTTGCAGAGAGCATCAACAACATTCAGGAGAACATTTGTGATACTTGATGATTTATGCAAGATCCGGAAAGAAAACCTCATTAATCGAAGGTGTGGCATACTCAGTCGCTTCAGAAGAGGAAATGGACTCACCTCGATCAGCTAGAAGTCAGGGTCAGCAAGCAAAGGATGATGTTGATCCCCAGATATATGCTATGTTCAAAGAGATGATGACCAAAATGTTGACAGAACAAGCTGAAGCTAGTACATAAAAGATCCAGGTCAAGCAGAGGGCAAAAGGCCGGTCAGCCAAGAAAGTTTTAAATCTATCCAAGAAACATATCCAACACGAGGATACATCTGATGAATCAGAATCAGTAGTTGGCACTGATGAAGAGTATGAAGTCTGGCAAGCACTTTAAAGATCCTCTCATAGACAAGGGACAGCCTATAAATTGAAAGATCAAGCAATGGATGATCCAGTCCAAATACAGCTGAAGGAAATGGCCAAGATGATTAAAGATTTGCAAGCTCATGACAAGGGAAAGAAGGTCTTCAGGAACAAAGATTTCCATGATGGCATCACCTCCGTTAGGAATAATCAAGATTCAGAAAAGAAGACAAAACACATCTTCATCGTTGATGCCAATCGCAGTGATGGCAAAAATAACAAAGGCAATCATACAAGTCATAAAGAGAAATCTTTAAAGTAGAGTGAAAAATTGAGTCAACAGAAAGAGAAGAAAAAGCATGACGGTTGGGGTTACGATCGCGAATTCACTCCTCTAGATCAGCCCCTCGAAGAGGTCCTTGAATACATGCTGAGCAAAGGAATGTTTAAGCTTCCAAGAATTGCTAATCCTCTGGTCGCCCTAGGGAAATGAAAAGACCGCTTCTGCAAATTCCACCAAACAACGGGGCACGATATTGAACATTGTTTCATCTTTAAGAATATCATCCAAGATTATATCGACAAGAATTTCTTTGTTAAGGGTGAGAAAGAATACCAGTCGACTGTCTTTGCAAAGTCTCAGCAGAAATCAAGCACTCGGCAAGAGGTACAACATGATGATCGAAATCAGGACCGTAAGATGGCCCCTTTGGATCAAATATTTGAAAGCTTTTTGGAATACATGCTCGCGAAAGATACAGTAAGATCTCCGAAGGCTCACTTCACTCTTTCTGCCAATGATAGCAAAAGCAATAAGAAGAATCATGATCACTATTTAGAGGGATCCAAGGGCCAAAAAGGAAAGTTCTCCAACAATGATAGGCCTCTTTAATCTAGTCCTCAGCATAAAGAGAAAGATCAAGAAAAGCCAAAGCGCAAGGATTGGAGTACGGATCGAAAGTTCACCCCTTTGGACCAGACACTAGAGAGTGTTTTGGAATACATGCTCGCGAAAGATATGATCCGTTTACCTAAAGCAGCTGATCCCGCAACAATCATGGGCAGATTCAAAGAAAGATTTTGCAAATTTCATCGGGCAGTAGGGCATGGCACTGAGAATTGTTTTGTCCTGAAAAATATCATTCAAGATTGCATCGACAAGAATATCCTTATTGAAGATGAGGAAAATACCAGTCGACCATCCTGAGCAAGTTTTCTAAAAATTGAGAATGTCGAGACTATGTCACTTTCATCATTTTGTCATTTTGAAGGGACAATGTAGTCCCAGTTCTTCTATCAATTTGTTATTTCCTTCTTCAATGCATTAATAAATTTGTCAATCTTTCTTATGGCCTGGCGTCATCTTTTATATTCTTCATTTGCAAATGTTTAAATGTCTTCTTATAAGGGGTAACCTTTTTCAAAGTGCCTCTCTGATTAACCAAGAAGCTCATTGTCAGTTTTTACCTCGTTATCCTCAGAGAATTCTCATCAAATATCAACTACTTATCCTTTCATCCAAACTCTCACTCCCCAGTTATACTGGGGCATTATTTTGAAAATTGGCTTCCAAACTTTCTGTATGCAGGCAGGATCAAACAAATCTCTCATTTTGCACACATGTGCACCCATCTACATTCATTTGCATTTGCATGCATTCATTCGCATTCATCTGCATTCATCTACATCAATTTGCATTGAACTCCCCATTCAGGATAAGGGATAAATCCTGAGGCCCCGACAGTCGCCCAAGTTGTCGTTAAGGGTGAAGACTGAAAATTTTCCATCAAAATCAATTAGTAATTCTTCAGAATCCAGTGTTCGTGCTGGTAATTTTTCAAAAATCCAAGGTTCGTGCTGGTAAACTTTCAAAATCTAGTGTTCGTGCTGGTAAACTTTCAAAACCCAGTACTCGTACTGGTAATCATTTAAAACACAGTGCTCGTACTGGTAACCATTTAAAATCTAGTGCTCGTACTAGTAATCTTTCAAAATCCAGTGCTCGTACTAGTACTCTTCTAAAATCTGATGCTCGTGCTAGTTGAACTAGTCCCAAATGTCATCTTTATACTTATCAACTTTTCTTTCCTTTAAATGTCTTGAATTGGTCTAGAGGAGTCGAGTTCCGATTCGAATCTTCTTCCAAATCCAATTCAGAATTGGTCTAGAAAATCCAAGTTCCGACTTGAATTTTCTTACAAATCCAATTCGTATAATTTTCTTTCCTCTAGATTCTAGAATTGGTCTAGAAGAGTCGAGTTCCGATTCGAGTCTTCTTCCAAATCCAATTCAGAATTGGTCTAGAAAATCCAAGTTCCGACTTGAATTTTCTTACAAATCCAATTCGTATAATTTTCTTTCCTCTAGATTCTAGAATTGGTCTAGAAGAGTCGAGTTCCGATTCGAATCTTCTTCCAAATCCAATTCAGAATTGGTCTAGAAAATCCAAGTTCCGACTTGAATTTTCTTACAAATCCAATTCGTATAATTTTCTTTCCTCTAGATTATAGAATTGGTCTAGAAGAGTCGAGTTCTGATTCGAATCTTCTTCCAAATCCAATTCAGAATTGGTCTATAAAATCCAAGTTCCGACTTGAATTTTCTTATAAATCCAATTCGTATAATTTTCTTTCCTCTAGATTCTAGAATTGGTCTAGAAGAGTCGAGTTCCGATTTGAATCTTCTTCCAAATCCAATTCAGAATTGGTCTAGAAAATCCAAGTTCCGACTTGAATTTTCTTACAAATCCAATTCGTATAATTTTCTTTCCTCTAGATTCTAGAATTGCTCTAGAAGAGTCGAGTTCCGATTCGAATCTTCTTCCAAATCCAATTCAAAATTGGTCTAGAAAATCAGAGTTCCGACTTGAATTTTCTTTCAAATCCAATTCGCTTAGCTTTCCTTTACAAGTTTGAACTTCTACTCAAACTATCCTGCGAGTTGGTCTAGAAGATTCGAGTTCCGAATCGAATTGTCTTTCAAAATCCAATTCATCTAGTTTTCCTTGAAGAATTGAATTTCGATTCGAATCTTCCCTCAAAAATCCAATTTAGCACCTGGTCCATTCAAAGCTCACAAGTTGGAATCATTCCTTCTTGGGCTATGATCCTTAGGTTGAATTTCTATGGAATTGATAGTTCGTAGGTTGAACCCCTACGGGACCAATGCCGTTCTCAATTGAACCAATGTCGTTCTTAGGCTGAATCCCTATAGAACCCATGTCATTCTCAGTAAACCAATTCACAATTTCGACCTTCGGGTCAATCAATTTCCAATTATCAATTTCCAATTTCCAATTTCCAATTTCCAATTTCAAATATCAAATTTCAAAATTCCAATTTCCAAAATTTGACCCTTTTGAGTCACCCAATACCCAATTTCAATTATTTTCTCTTGCGAGAGAACCTTTTTATAGGGAGAGTTCGAGGGAGCGCGCTCTTTTCGCATGCTATCCAATTCGTTCACCTAGCCCCTTTTCAGGGAGAGTTTGAAGGGACTCGTGTCTTTGTGAACCATTTGCAAAACAAAATTCCAAATTTCACACAAGGAACCCTTTTTATAGGGAGAGACTCGACGGAGACTTGCTTCCCTTGTGGCCCCCCAAATTTCAGACTAGGCCATTTCATCATGAAGGACCCTCTTTTCAGGGAGAGTGTGATGAACTCGTTCCTTCATGACCAATTTACCAACCTCACCAATTCCGGCCCCCTTTCTATAAGAGAAGCCTAATGTTAGGAAGTTTTGACGAAAGCTTAATTTCTCTTCAACAGTTCATTTTGCAAACACCTCTTCTTCAGGGAAGAGAGGAGTAATTCCCAATTCTAATTTCTGAATCTTCTCCTTTGGGGAAAGGAGAAGAGAATTTTGTCATGGATGTGTTGCGTTGTGCTTCAAATGCTCGCTTTTACAAAAGGATTTCAAGAAAGTTTTGCCAATTTGTCATTAAATATTTGTTGATTTCAAAAATCTTTATTAAGCATAATTATTACCTCAGAATACCCTCAGTATTACTTCCGAAAGGACAAAGCTTTCGCAAAAAATGATTCAAAGTTCAAAATCTTTCTATTGGCCAACCAAAAGGATGAAGAATAAATCCGCGATATGGCCAGCAAAGAATATTCAATGTTGTTGTAAAGCCATAAGTGATTGATATTGATCGCAGTCAATGGCATATTTTTAAAGACCATTCTTGAAAAATGAAGCAGTCGAAATATCCTGGGTGATACAGAAAAATCCACTCAATTTTCATATCTCCTCAATCACCTAAGCTGCAATTAAATATCTGCAAAAGGGATCTCTCAATTGTCGTCAAGATGAAGGCGAATTAAGCGAGTCGACCCCCGGGGCCAAAGAAGATTTGGATCATCTCCAAGATGACAGAGTTTGTGACGGATCCTTCTAGGGAAAGTTCAGATCACCGTCGAGATGAAGGCGAGTGTGATGAGCCTACCGACAAACCCTAAAAGATATTTGATTCCAGCTATCATCAAGAGATTCCCAGCCAATGAGCCAATAACTATCAAGATAATCCCTGAGAGAAATGAAAGATCGGAACATCTCTGAGATGAAGGAGTTTGTGACGTACCCTTCCCAAGAAAAAAAGAGAGAAAAGTCAGGACATCTCCAAAATGAAGGATGATGTAATTCCCAAAAAATCCAAGAGAGCTCCAATCTGCTAAAAAGAGAGTGCAGAAAGATCACCATGAGAAAAGAATCCCAGGATATCAGACTGCCAAATCTATCAAGAATTTTCTTTAATTTTGTGAAATTCTTTTATCAATATTCTTTCACCAATAGCTCTCACAATATCAAGAATATTTTCTTTTCCGTCCATATCAAGGAAATTGATAGCTTCCTTGAAAGAAAGTCAATCGCAAGCAATTTGAATTCGAATCTTGATTCTACGGAATTAAGCTCAGTCGGAGGTAATACTCCAGGTAGAAAAGAGGGAATACTTTCAAAACAATGTGCATCATTTTCAATTATTTTGAATCAACAACAATTTTCAACATTCTGACAATATTTTCTAGTTATCCTGGCATGAAGCGAGAGCTTGAGGTTCATCTTTGGCGCATCCTGACACCATCCCTTTTTAGGACTTGATAATGGGAGTTTTCAAGATTCCTTCCCTTCTTCTGTATAATCTGAGTGATTGGGTTCTCAGATTTGCACACTTCCCTGTGTCCCCACTGTCCCACCATAGACAGTCCAATTTCGGCTTGAGGTTAAGCCACCAATTTCACCAAAAGGCAATTTCAAAAGCTATTTAGTCTCAGCAATGAGACGCCCAAAATCAAACCCTTTTCAAGCTTTAGGGACCCCAATTTCCTTCCTTTTGCAAAACCCCTATTGGATTCATTGTGCGGAAATCCGAAGGTTCCATCACGGTCTCTTCTTTCGAGGATTCCGTCCATTTTCTGCCCGATCAGGTTAAGGGTACAAACCTGAGCCTCCTTTGATGAGGTATTCCATTTTCTGCCCGATCAGGTTAAGGGTACAAACCTGAGCCTCCTTTGATGAGGTATTTCATTTTCTGCCCAATCAGGTTAAGGGTATAAACCTGAGCCTCCTTTGATGAGGTATTCCATTTTCCACCCAATCAGGTCAAGGGTACAAACCTGAGCCTCCTTTGATGAGGTATTCCATTTTCAACCCGGTCAGGTTAAGGGTTAAGCCTGAGCTTCGTTCCATATGAGGTATTTCTCGTCCCATCTAGGTTAAGGGCAAAACCTGAATCTCATTTCTTTTTGGAGTAAAATTTTCTTCTTATTCTTCATTTCATATCTACCATCATCCTTTGAATTAATTCTTTCATACCCAGTCAGATTTATCTAACTGGGGCATTTTTATAATCCAAATTTGGTGTGTTTTCTTTGCCACTAAGCTCGGCTTACAACCAACTTAGTAGCAAAGAGGGGCATCTGTAAACACCCCAAATTTTCACTCTTATCCAGTGCTCACATTTCATGTGTCATTGCATATCATTGCATGCATTCGGCATACCATTTCATTGCACAGCATAGCATTGCATGTCATTACATCTCATCTTCGAGATCCAACACTCTTGTTTTCAAAACATTTAATCCAGATTTGAGTTTTAAAACTTTTCTTTCAAAAACAATTTTAAAACCTGGGTTTTTATTCAACATTCTGTCATTTTCCAACCCCCGGGACCTTATATTTTGAAATACTTTCTTAGAAAATGATCTGGATTTATTTCAAACTCAATTTCAATTGATTTTAATTCTCAGATGAGGCCCATTTAGGTGGTATCGCTTCTGGATTCCTTCACTTATCAAAAATCTCAAAAATCTTAGAGTCCTAATTGGATCAGGACTCTTTTTCCAGAGTCTTAGTCGGATCAAAACTCTATTTTTCACTACCTTTTTACCTGTCTTTGAAGAAAACCTTTTAAAATCTTCTATTTTGGCCAAAATGTTAGAGTCCTAGTTGGATCAAGACTCTTCTTCAAGAGTCCAGTCGGATCAGGACTCTTCTTCGGAGTTTCAATTGGATTGGGACTCTAATCTTTTACAGCTATTTTATCTATTTCAATCAAATCTTTCAAAAATAGTCAGAAACTCAGAGTTTTAGTCAAAACAGGACTCTGTTCAGAGAGTCCTAGTTGGATCAGGACTCTGATCCTGATTTCAATTTTGAGAAAATCTTTCAAAAATCTTTCCATTTATCAAATTTGTTACACTTTTATCAAAGAATTTCAAAATTCTGAGATTTTATCTCAGAGTCCTGATCAAATCAGGACTCTACCCCAGAGTCCTGATCGAAGTAGGACTCTATCCAAAATTGATTTTCTCACTTCATTTTCACTAGTTTTCAAAAAGCTTTGCTTAAATTTCATCATTTGCTTATCAGAAAATCAAAATTCTTAGAGTTCTGATCGAATCAGGACTCTTTCTTAGAGTCCTAATCAGATCAGAACTCTGAACCAAAATTCAATTTCATCCTGTTTTCACTTGTTTTTCAAAATTCTCTCATTTGTTTTCTCAGAAAATCCAAAAATCTGAGAGTCCTAGTTCAATCAGGACTCTGTCCTTAGAGTCTCAGTTGAATCAGAACTCTCTTTTATTTCAATATTCGTTACTGTTTTCACTGTTTTGACAAGTTCTTTTATTTGTTTTTCAGAAAATACCAAAAAAATCTAGAGTTTCAGTTTGATCAGGACTCTGTCGCAGAGTCCTAATCCAGTCAGGAGTTTGTTCTAGAGTCTGTTTTTACTTCTATTTTTATTTATTTTCATTTGTTTTTCAAAAATTAGGTCATTTTGTAGAGTCCAGTTAATTCAGGACTCTATTTCAGAGTTCTGATTGAGTTAGGAGTCTAACCCTGACAGTATTTTCTAACTTATTTCATCATTTTTTATAAAATCTTTTCAGAAACTCCTTCATTTGGCTTTTAAAACCCAAAATCTCAGAGTCCTATAAATCCAAGACTCTAGCCCAGAGTTTCAGTTTGCTTAGAACTTTATTTTCAAATCTTTGAATTTCAACTATTGATTTTAACCCCTTTCAAAGGTATTTTCAGTGTTTATTTCAAAATTTGCAAAACTCGATGTGGGCCCACTCAGTTGGTACCATATCCAGAGGAGTCCTGACCCAGTTAGGACCCTATGCCATTTCAAAAAAATTAATTTCAAAGTTTACTTTTGAAAATCTTTTGAAAACTTTCTCAATTTCAAATTTTAAAATCATTTTTTAAAAAAAAACTCAAGTAGGGCCCACTCGGGGTGGCGCCATATTCGAGTAAGTCAGGGCTAGACTAGGGTTAGTCATTGTTCTAGTTAGGTTAGAGGTTTAGAGGAGTCAAAATCAATTTTAAAAATCCATTTTATTTAAGTTTTAAACCATTGGTTTTTAAAGGTTTTAAATTCAGGTTTTAAAAACCAAATGTGGGTCCATACTAGGTGGTGCCACATTTGGACTTTTTAGGGTTTAATTAGGTGTTAATTAAGGTTTAGTTAGAGTTCATTTAGGGTTAGGAAACCACAAAAAATTGTTGCCTTTAGTGAATTTATTAGAAAGAGTCCTGAAAAAATGAAAAACCTCTTAATTAACCCTAATTAAGTGACTTTTTGAAAAACTATAAAAGGGGACCTAAAGGGGGTCAAAAGGGGGCTCTTTTTCTCTCAAATTTTAGTGGCCTCTCTCTCCTCTCCAGCACCTCTACCTTCCTCCATTGCAGCTGCAGCCCTAAGGTGAGTTTATTTAATATTATTTTATTATTATTAGTTTTTATGATTTTTCAATAAATTTCACTATGGAAACTCTTGTGTTCATGGATTTAACCATGGATTTCATCCAAGAACCCCAAAATCGACCCAAGAAGATGATCTAACTCAGTTTGAGGGTGATTTAAAGGATTCTAATCCATTAGAATCGATGAGAGGTACGTTTTTCATGTTCTTAACCGACGAAACGTGAGATTTACCCGTTAAATGGGTTAAATCCATGATTTCAAAAATGAAAGCAAATTTCAGCCATGGATTCCCTGTATTTTATTTATTTATTTGCTTATTCATGTTTATTACACGTTTTCCAGCATAGAAATCAAATTTATTTTACTGTTTTAGTGTTTATTTTATTGTTTTTCATTAGTTAATGCATGGTTTCCTAAGTTTCTTAGATTTCTGTGTATTTTTAGTTTAGAACAGAAAAGAGCATGCTGTTTCGGATTGAAATATTCACTGTTTATTTCTGATTTTTTTATATGTGATGAATGCATATGTGATTGAACTACTGTAAAAAAATCAGAGTTTTTGGACTTCGGGAACCCTGTCAGAAAAATCAGACATCAAATCGGGTTTTTAAAACTTTAAAATCGTTGTTAAAATCAAGAGGGTAACTTGCTGTGGTGATATTTTTCTTATCTTATATCCGATTTTAGATCTGTAAAGTGCCATGGATTCAAATTGATTAGATCTTTCTACTGCGAAATTTTCAGAATTTTTTATTATTGTTTAGTATTTTTCCTATGTCAGAGACTTTGATTTTTAATTTAAAACTCGTTAGGGTTTACCAAAATCCTAATCAGACTTGTGTTATTCATAAATCCCAAACCACAGATCCGATTCATGATCTGTAAAAAGTGAGTATTGTTATTTTTATGTCCACTATTTACTGCTAAAATATCAGATATTTTAGATCAGTATTTCTATTTATCCCGAAATTATCAATTGAAAGTATCTGTTTTAGCCCCTATTAGATTTGTTAGATTTTATTTCAGATTGCCGGAAGGGTTTCTCCCTAACCGGAGATGATTTTTCTGATCTGTAAATTGGTAAATCTCTGTTTTTATTTCTAGTTTGTCTCTGTTAAATTTCATAGATTTTCATAAAATATTGACCCCTGATTTTGGTCTAACTCTGAAACTGGTTGGTGAACTAGGTCAAAAATAGCATATTTTTAGGGTTTGATGCTATTTTCGGATTAATTTAATGCCAAAAAAATATTTCTATCATTCTAATTTGATATTAGAGTTATAAAAAGTGCAGGTAGCAATTTTGAGGATTTTTAGAATCCATTTGATGCTTGAATGGCTTGAATTGCAAAACAGGATACCCGAAGAATTCCAAAACACTGCAAAAATCACAAAATTTGTGATATTCTTGAATTTTCGTGTATGAGCATATATGTTTAGGGTTTAATCATGTTCATAATCATATTAGGATGCTTTAGGTTTAATTTGATGCTCATTTGATTTCATTTAGTGCATAAAACCTAAGTTTTTACCAAAATATTTTCTAAAAACCCTAATTTCAAGGCCATAGTCTTGCTATCGGCGGCAATTTGGTCATTTGACCTCAATTTCGAAATCCCTAACCCTAATTTTCATATTTTCAATCATTTCATATCATATTTGAGTTAATTTATCATTATTTGTATTTCAAAACTTGCATTTTATCAAATATCTTTCTGAAAACCCTAATTTCAAGGCCAGTCTTGTTATTAGGGGTATTTTGGTCATTTTGACCCCAATTTCGAAATTTCATATCTTATCTTCCTTATTTATTCAATCTTATTTCATATTTTATCAATTTTGATTTAAGGAAATCATGGCAAAAAGGCTTATATCTAGCAAAATCCAGCAATTTCCTAATATTGCTGGATAAATCTAGAAAAGCCAACATATCATCACTAACAAAGTTTTCTAGTTTTGCAGGTACATTGAAGACTTTATTTTTCATGTATTTAAATTTCAATAGTGATGTAAACTAAATTAAACTTTGGAATAAGAATTTACATTTCCTGCTTAGCTTAGGCAGCATTGCATATAGTTTATTTTTTTAAATAATGTTAATGTGTGATGGATGATGATTCATGCATATTCAAACTCACTATGGTCTACACGAATGGCACATACACTAGCTTTTATGAAGTTTATAAACTTGATGGAATTTGTATTTATGGCCATAGTCAGAATATGAAGGATATCTAGATTTATGATCTTCACATTAGCCACATTCAACCTACACTCTTAGGCTAATTTCAAAATGCACTGCATTTCTCAAAAATACAAAAAGTATTTCTCAATTGCTCAAATTCATATTCATTCATTTCATGCCTTTGCCAATTCCAATTCAAATTTCAATTCAGAGAAATCATTTTCTCAAAATTCTCTAAATCTTATTCAAAATCGATTTTCTCAAAATATGGATTTGTCAATGATATTTCAAGTATTTCCCAAGTTCCAAATTTGATTTTTCAAGTTATATATTCAATTTCAAAGTTTGAATTCAAAGAAATCAAGTTTTCCAAAGTTATTTCACATTTCTCAAAATCGATTTTCACCAAACCTCTAGATTCTTCAGAAATCGATTTTCACTTTCTCAAATACAGTATCTCAACCTTGATTCATGATTTTCAAAGAGTTTATTTTCCAATTATTTTCAGTTATTCAAAGCAAGCATCATGTTTTCAAATGTGCATTTTTAGAAATTCATAGCACATGCCTGATTCTATGTGCATTTAGAAATTAGAATATGATTTAGACAAGTTGAATAGAGCAGAGCAGTAGATTGATCCTTGGTTCAATTACCCCTGGTAAAGGCGCCAGGAACGGTTGAATCTCGTATCGACAGACGAGTCCCATTCTTCAAAATTATCCCGCATTTTAAAAATGGAGGCGAGTTATTTTCAAAATCTTTTTCAAAGGTCAGTTTGATTTGCAAAAGTAAAATTTTGCGATGATAACACCTTCTCCTTGATAAAAGGATTGCCTTCTTCATATTTCACATTTTGCCTTCTCCTTACCAAAAGGATTGCCTTCTTCATATTTCACATTTTGCCTTCTCCTTGCTAAAAGGATTGCCTTCTTCATATTTTACATTTTGCCTTTTTAAAAGGATTACCTTATTCATATTTCACATTTTGCCTTCTCCTTACCAAAAGGATTGCCTTCTTCATATTTACATTTTGCCTTCTCCCTGTTTAACGAATCACCATTCTTCATATTTCACATCTTGCCTTCTCCTTGCTAAAATAATTGCCTTCATGTTTTACCTTCTCCTTGCTAAAAGGATTGCCATCTTCATTACCCTCTTCATATTTCACTTTTGCCTTCCCAAAAGGATTGCCATCTTCATATCTTCATATTTTACCTTCTCCTTGCTAAAAGGATTGCCATCTTCATCGTCATCTTCATATTTCGCTCTCACCTTCTCCTGTCCAAAGGATTTGCCTTGTTCCATCTTTCGCCTTGTCAAGAGATTCGTCTCCTTGATAAAGGGTTCGCCTTATTCATCTTTCACCCCATCGAAAGATTCGCCTCCTATTACCTTATTCATCGTTCATGTTTCCTCACGTCTCCTTATTTTCCATCTCTCACATTCTCCAGAAGAGTTGCCTCATTCAGCTGAAGTATCTCTCTTGTCCCATCATGGCTTTTGAGAAATCCGTATGGTTGTTACACACTCAGGTTAAGGGTCAAACCTGTATTTTCTGTGAGAGGTCATTAAATTCAAAAGTCGATTTAGTCTCAGCAATGAGACGTCCGAAGTTCATCCTTTTTTTTTAAGCTTTAGGAAACTCCATATCTTCCTCCTTTCGCAAACTCCTTTCGGATTTGTTTGTCCAACTCCGAAGGTCCCATCATGGTCTCTTCACTCGAGGATTCCGTATGGTCATCCCCTTCAGCTTAAGGGTTAAGCCTGAACCTCGCTCATCGAGGTATCTTTCTTTTTCAGGTTTGGGTTAAACCTGAGTCTCGTTTCGACGAGGTGTTTTCTGCAAGTCCCATCATGGTTCTTCCCATCGAGGAATCCATGTTTTATATATCCACCCAGGACAGGATCTTACTTGAGCTTCATCTCATGAAGCATTTTTGTCAAAAATGTCCCTTCAAGGTCCTCATATATTCCTTTTCCCATCCAAGTTATCTTGATATATCTTTGTCCCATTCAGGTTAAGGGCTAAACCTGAGTCATTCCACAAAGATTGATCTCGCCTCACCCATGAGACTTGATCAAAACTCCTATCTTTCATGATTTCGGGATCATCACCCAAAGTCCCATCACGATTTCCTCATTTTTCATTCAGTCATATCATTTCCGAGAATTTTGTCTCCCCCAAGCCATTCAAGGATAAAGTTTTAAAACCTGAAAAAACATGTCTTTCAAATAAATTCTTCCACACCCGGTTCAGATCTGCTGACTGGGGCATTTTTTCAAAATTGGAGTGTTATCTTTGCCACTAAGCTCGGTTTCCAACCGGCTTAGTAGCAAAGAGGGGCATCTGTTAACACCCCAAATTTTTCAAAAGTTTGTAAATATTCCCTTTTTGCCCTTTATCTCCATTTTCAGGTAATTGAGTCACTTTTAAATATAAATCCCATTTTATTTCTCAAGTTTTCTGAAATTAAATTCATTTTGTATATCTGACTCAATTTCGGATCCGGATTAAGATAAAAGATCCAAATCTGAGCTTCGATGTCCAATGTTTAAAATCAAATTCTCGAAATTTCCAAAATAACTTTTTGAAAGGCTCAGACACTTTGTCTGGTATCCGCTTGGACCCATCATGTTATATTCCTCGATTCGAGGTTTAAAACTCGAATATTTTCTCAAAACTTGGGTCCAAACCCATTTTCTGAAGAAATTTCCCCAAAATGGCCTGAAATTCTCAGAAAAACATTTTTTGTAAATATTTCTCAGAAAAATACAAAAATTTAGTGTTTAAACTTTATTTAAAATCTTAGTTTTCTATTACAAAAATACAAAAAAATGGAAAAACGATACAAAAATCAAAGAAATTGAGGAAAGCAAATGATTTTAAAACTTGAAAAATTGAATTTTTGCCAAAAACCTCCTTTTAAACCATTTTTTTACAAAAGTTCTTTCAAGGGGGCCTTCTTTTGGAAAATTGGAAAAGAGGCAACAACCTCTTTCGTGCGCACTTCCCCTCTCAGTCCTACCCTCCATCTTGAAACAACTTCTTCTCCCTCAACCTCTCATCTTCAACCAACAGCCTCTCTCGCAGGCTATCCTCCAGAAGCTTCTCCCCATCAAGCTCCACCCTCTGATCCTCCATGGTCTTCATCTCCTGTTCATCCCCAACGGCCTCCACTTTCTCTCATTCACGCATCTCTCTCTCTCCCTCAGTCGATCGATTGATCGATCAATCTCCATCCAACTTACCTGAGCCATTGATCCTTTAACTACCTCCATGCCAGGCTTTTCTTCCCCCTCTTTAAAACAGGGCAAAGAAGGAAACCCTAACGACCGCTTCTTCACCTCCCCATTTCTTCTTCCCGGATCCATCTTTACCCTTCCCCCCTTTTGTGTATGTCGATCTCTTCTTCTTTCATCTTTTCTTTTACGTCTTCTTTTACTTCTGTTTCTTCTTCATCTTCGGTCATTTTCTTTTGATTTCCCCTAATCGGATGAAGGAGAAGGCCGACCTTATCCCGTAGCAGCAGTCAAAGCCCCTCTTCTATTCACGCATCCACCATGTTCTTCCTCTCCTTCAAGTGTTTTTCTGATCCTTCCCCAACCGACTGAAGGAAGTCGATTGATTCCATAAATTACAGGTAAGTAACCTTTCCTTCTCTGTTTCTTTTTGAAATTCCTCTCTTCATCTTATAGCATCGCCCTGTTTTTCTTCTGTTTTTTTTTTATCATTTATTTTATTTCCTTCTTTTCCTTCATCAGGCAAAATGGTGGGTCGACCTGCCTATAGCAGGATCGACCCACCCTATGCCACATCAATGGAATCTACCGATTCCCACAAATTTTTTTCCTTTGGTTTAAAAAAAAAAAGAAGGGAATATATATATCTGATTTCTTCCTCTGCCTTCACACTCAGATGTTCTTATTTTGGCAGGTTCTTTCATCTCTGTATTTTTCCTTTTGAATTCGTTATCATGCAGATGGATTTTATCCTTTTCTGGCTTCTATATTTCATTTTTTTTTTATTATCTTCTGCTTTGCTTTGATCATTCATAGATTCAGATTTTTTTTTCTTTTTTTTTGTCCTATCTTGATAATCTATTGCATCACGTTTGTCATTGGATCGTCATATCCACTACTGTTCCTGCATTTAAACATCCCCTTTCAGGTCAATTTCTTATTTCCCTTTTAACTTCCGATTTGCACTTAACGTCAGTATATTCACTGCCTCATATATACTCGATCAACGTTGGATCCTTTGGTTTCAACACCGCTGAATCGTAGCGTTTGACAGGATTTTTGTCCTGGGCATAACCGCAATTTTGAATATTCAGCAACGTCGGTTCGATTCCATGATATCATGTTGGTTCAACACAATATCCTGTGCTTGGTTGAACCATCCTCATCTGGCGATCGTATGGTGGTTTGGGGGCATACGAAGTTTTTGCGACCCCCATGACTATCATGTCCATTATTGCTTATACCATAAGACCTCACCTAAGGGAGACTTAAGACATTACTGTCCTAAGACTGGAGATGCTCCCATAGTGTAGTGACACCCTCCAGAAGAGTAATCTCAGTGTGCTCTGTGAAAGTCCCTTTCTTACACTTGATAGGGTCCTCATCAATGTTTTGGCCCAGAAATATATTATTTGAACTCACATGCAGATTCTGTGGCACCATATTAGGAGAATTGCATTTTATTGGTCCTTCCAGACCTTCGTGGGGTGGCAGGAGTCTACCTCGTCCCGGTGGTGATATCAGTTAAACAGTAGTTGGCATCGATTGGGCAATAAACATCAGAATACCCATATTCTTCTTTGTGTTTATTTCAGCAATGTATATGTTCCTGCTCTAAATTCATTTGCTCTGAGTTCATATCTGAGAATCAGTATATCAGGTACACATACTCTTCTTCCCTTCAAGTTGCTAAATTCACATATATCTGTTGGTATTGTTGTATTTTAGGTTGGAGAGGTTACATCATTTTGAGAGTTACCAGCTGATGAAATTTGACTCATAAGATCAGCTCATAAAGGATAGCCAGAACAGTTCATTCTCTAATTTATTTGTTAGAATTTTAATCCCACTGTTGATATGAACACAAGGTTTTTTTTTTTTTTTTGAGTAGTAAATAGCTAGCAGGCCTATTCCCCATAAAGATATACTTTCTTTTTTTTTTTCTCCCTCCTGTAGCTTAAACCTTACATTTGTTTCGGTTGTTGCTTACATCCTTCTTGATTAATTACTGTAATATGCCCACCTTGATTCACCATAGCATTTGCATTAACCATTGGACAATTGATTAATCCCAATAGCCAATTTGGTTTCCATTAAATATTTCCATATGGCTAATTTCCTTTACAACGTTGTAACAGTTGATTCCTTTCCTATAGGTTAGATAGTATGTTATATTAAATTTGTTTTCTCATTTCACTGGTTATTCATGTTAAATATATTAGGCTTATTTCACCAGCACCATCTCGCCTACTGTATCATCATATCTGTATAAATGGTCTCCCTGCACTACTTGTAAGAAAGTGCTGAAGGAATACCAACATGCCCGTGAAGGGACCATTGGGACATTGATCCTGACACAAACCCATGTTACTGCAGATTTCCTTTTCTTGAAAACTGTAATTCTCTGGTTGGAATTCCCCTGCATTATTGGTCGTTGAGCAATCGCCAGTGCCTATGATGATCAAAAGGTTGGGATTCAACTTCTGCCAGTTCAGAAACTCATTTTTTTTGACTCAGCCGCAATCATTGATGAAATGGTTCAAGAGTTATAAAGACAGATGAATGGATAAAGGGCTCAAAGCAGTATCTGCGAGTTACCAAATGACTTTTACAATATGTAAGTGAACAAAATCTCATAGGGGTCTTGACGTTGATTTCCCTTCAGATACTTCTGTTAGGCTAAGGTAAGAGAGGCTATCCAGGTATGAAAGTCTGACATCCACAATATTGTTCAATGGCTCACTGAGCTACGTTCCATGAATTCAAATATTAGCTTATTCTATAGATCTTATAAGTTAATAGTTTGTATGTTGAATAAAATATTCAGTTCCATTCATTATACTCACCTGTGCATCCCTTTTCTATCCACTCGCAACACCTGTACACCTTCATACACATTGCTCCTCACTGTGAGCCTTGGATGAAGAGCAATTAGCAGATTTGTATTTCAAGGAATGTCAGTAGACTGAAGGATCTCGCCCAAGTCTTGCTAAGGAATCATCCAATGCCCCACCGATCTGGAGTGTTCTCTTTCACCTTGTCCTGAAAATAACACCTCTTGATAT
The DNA here is from genome assembly GCF_984573655.1 of Nuphar pumila. Lineage (NCBI taxonomy): Eukaryota > Viridiplantae > Streptophyta > Magnoliopsida > Nymphaeales > Nymphaeaceae > Nuphar > Nuphar pumila. The sequence continues at coordinate 47,277,840 of NC_143265.1, read as the reverse complement.
CAAGGTAGTGATGTACTGAAAATCCAGGTATGTCTTGCTGTAATAAACTCCCTCAGAAGCTTGATCTTTCACTGTTTCTTGGTATAGTATTCTAATTTCGATGAGAAGCATGCTTGCTGATAGAATTTTTTTTTTACTTATCTGTTACATTTCTTTTATTATTGTTATTTTTCATGATAGCTATGTATAGATGCTTAGCAACATTGTTTCAGTTCAACAACATTGTTTCAGTTCAACAACATTGTTTCAAATTCGCATCGTTCTTTGCTTTTTGAACGTTTTCCCTGGCGTGGGGAAGGTGTGCCATCAAGGGAGCATCCCATAAAGCTACTGGATAAAGTTCAAATCAGGTTTTGCCAACTATTCTAATCACTCCCACAGTTCAAATGTCAAAAGCAACCTGTTCAGAAGTTTGCAGAAGCTGATGATAAAGATCTCCTTGGCAATATTCCAAGAGCATGTCCAGCCATATAGTTACCCTCATATGGCAATCAGTTAATGTTTGCCTTATTAATTGCGATGTTCATTGTGATAATTTCCTGTCCATGGTGCACTCCTACCAAAATCACACAGGGGCCTATTCAAGTTAAAGTTGGCAGATCTGAACATGGCACTGTAGACATGATCAAATTTCCATTTATTCATTTGAGTCCTTCTGTTTCATAGTGCTGGTTTCTTTTCTTCTGAGTTTCCTATGGGGCCATTACCATTTCATTATGCTCAAAACATCATTTTTTTTCATGTAGCTACCATCTATGTGTTCACCTTTTACCCGTTACCACCTACACTTAACACGGCTCTTATACTGTTGCTGCCACCTTCACAAGAATCACACCTCACTAACAGCTATGGTTACATCTCAGGCTGCAGTATGGTTGAATATTCTTCTCCGAGCCTCATAATGACTGGACCATAAAGCACGATGGTGTCTCACTTCACTCTCGTGTAAGATATGTCATATGAGCATCTTTTATGAGCAACAGGTATGTATATACTTTCTTCATATAAGGCCTCCCCTTTGTGCATTTATATATAGTCTTTTTATGTAACATTTCTCCATTGCTTTCTTTGCTTTCATGTTTCTACCGAAAGTATATGAAAAGGGTCATTTTCCTTCTTAACCTAGGAAGTTATAATTTCCATTCGAATTCTAACTTATAATAGTTAGATGATAATGAGAAATTTTGTATTTCCAGTTTCTAGATAGAATGAGTGAGCATTATAAATATCATAAATTGCTTAGTTTCATGCTTTTTACCTTTATTTCTCCAAATATCACAATGGTGAAACACGAATGGCACGTGCACCATTTCGTAAGAGGTAATTAATCCTAAGTTGATGATTTACATCAATGGCCATAGTCAGGATGTAAACAAAACTTAGGATTTTTATCTTTTATAAAATAACACTGGATCCACACTGGATCCTTTTCAAAAATCATCATATTTTCAAATATTTCATCTTTTATCAGGGTTTAACTTAAAATTAATTCAATATATATACCAATGGCCATAGTCAGGGTATATTGAGAGTTAATTTCATTATAAACTCTATAAAAGCACAAAATATGTTTTATTCTTCACCTGAATTTAAATATAGATTATTATATAATACATTCAATGATCATAGTCAAGGATGTATTATATTTTCAATCTTATTTCAATTCATGTAAAGAATGAAATATGATTTTCAAAATCCAATTTCAAAATTCTTTAAATTCATTCATCATTTAGGATAGAACTGCATCATATTTTCAAAATCCCCTTTTTCAAAAACTCCAAGTAATGTAAATATCTTCTTCAATCAATCCTCAATTCTTATAAAATCCAATTCATCCTTTCATTTTTTTAAATTCTATTTCATTTTCAATCTCAAAAGTTTAATTTAAACTTTGAGATTTCAAAAATACATTTTATATTCAAATTCAAATCAGATTTCAAAGTTCAATTTGACTTTGAAATTCCAAAATTCATTTTATATTCAAAACTCCAATCAAATTCAAAGTTCAAATTAACTTTGAAATTTCTGATTCATCTTCAAAATTCAAAACCATGTTTATTTTTTTCAAAAATCAAAGTTTGAGATTGATTATGAATCTCAAAGCTTGACCCTTCCTAAATTTTAAATTCAATCAGGGTTTTCAAAATCCAGATCCATTTTCAAAAGTCTCATTTGGATTTTCAAAACCCAAAATCCATTCTAGAACCCAGAATCCAATTCTACTTTGGATCTTAGACTTCAGATCCACAATTCACTTAGGATCTAGAATCCAATTCTACTTTGGATCTTAGACTTCAGATCCAATATCATCTTAGGATCTAGAACCCAATTTTACATCGGATCTCAGATCCCAGATCTTAAATCCATTTTAAAATCCAATTCCATTTCCAAATCTAGATTTCAAATCCAAGTCCATTCCCAGATCTCATTTGAACTCCTTAAATAACTTTTTTGAAATGTGAAATGTTAGGTCATTTCAAAAACATCTTTTAGAGAAGTTCGAGAATGCCTTTTTCCATAAAGGTGAAATAGAGGGTACACTAGTCGTTGTAATTTTTTAGGTAATACACATTTTATGTAAAAAGTCTATTTCTTACAATAGTACATTGAACGTTGGGTTGTAGTTTTGTCTTTATTCTAATTAATGATTTGAGGTACATTAGTACTTCTTTACTTTAAATGAGTGTAAGTACTATGAGTGCTTTGAGATATTTATTTGTACATAGTCATGTCAAGTGTTTTCTTTATGTTGTGTATTTCAAAGTCTCCAGAGAGAATGAGGACCAAAAAAGAAGGTCGACATTGAAGGATATTTAACAAGGATATGTTACAAAAGGCATTTAATGCTTTGTAGAGAGAATGATGACTTCAAGTAAGTCGACATTCTATGGTTATGAAAAAAGGTAACTAGAGTCCTTTTAAAAACATATTTTATTTGTTTTTCTTATGTGTAGCCGATTTATGTTTTGTCTTCTTCTTGTATTAAGAAACATTTCATTAAAGAAGATAACTAGAGTCTTTTCAAAAACATATTTTATTTGTTTTTCTTATGTAGTCGATTTTATGTTTTTATCTTCTTCTTATAAAAATATTTCTTTAAAGAGGGAAACTAGAGTCTTTTCAAAAACATATTTTATTTGTTTTCTCCATGTAGTCGATGTTATGTTTTTGTCTTTTTCCTACATTCCTTTTTTCATGTTGTCTTGTATATAGTGTAAGGTACAATGACAAAATGTCTTTTTCATAAAAGGTTGTAAGAAGGTACAATTATTATATGACAAAATATCTTTTTCATAAAAGGTTGTAAGAAGGTACACTTATTGGTTTTCAAAAAGGAGCTTTTTGAAACTATCATATACTTTTATGATATAGTGTTTATGAATGAGTATGTAATATGCAATATGCAAGTTCCTGAAGGTTCTGTTACATATGACTCTAAAGAAGAAAAAAAATCTTCATCTTGAGGTAGCCGATCTCTTCATTTGAACTTTAGGAAAGCATGGCTCATCAAGCTTTTTCTTCAAGGAGTATGATTACACCATAGTTGTACTTGAACAGGAAGTCTCCATCCTTATTGGGTGAGATATCCTTGCATCAAATACTCGTTAGATTTAAGGCAAAACATATTCAGTCATAAGATAACATTATTTCAAGAGAACATATTATGATATCATATAAAATCAAATGAGACAGTGTATCATATTATGTGACATCAAAACCGAGTTCTCAACAAAAATCAGCTTTTCAGAATGACTCAGGTTTAGCCCTTAACCTGGATGGGACGAATATATCTCAAAATAACCTGAATGATTTTAGAACTCCTTGGCGAGTTTTGGTGCGGGTGATGGCCCCACCTCGTGAGACGAGCTCGCTTACATTAGTGAGACATGGTTTTTATGCTTTTGATCGTCTCTTGATTCGTTTCTAGAGATGCCTTACCGTGGCAAAATGTTTCTAACTGTCTCATCAAAATGCTTGATGTTTTGTATTGCCACACTGCTAGATACATGTACTTGTTGCATGATGTTCATACTTGTTCACTTATATTTTTGCACAGTCCATGATAACTTATATGTTTTGCATAACACATTGGTTAATTATGTTCCTTGATGAATACCATGTTATTGCTAGTAATTGTCATTTATTGCTTCATGTGTAGATTTGTCACTCTTGTATACTTGCTCATGTTTTAACTGCTCAATTATTGAAATAAGCATGCTATGTGTTTCATGATAGACTGTGCTCTCGTATCCCACATGTTGGTATACTGTGATTGGTTTGTCTCACCAGCTCGAAAGAGTACTGACCCTGTTTTATGGGGATACATGTGTTTGCTTAGGTGTGCGATGGAGCTCGATGTGCGGCAGAGGACATGAACCCACGCTTCTAGCACTTCGAGATCTTGGCAGTTGTTGTTTTTGTAAAAAGTGAATAGTTGTTGTAAACACCCCAAATTTTCCACATCCATTCTCAAACAATCCTCCTCAGGCAGTGCCAACCCTGTTAGGTCAGTGTAGGAGTCAAACCCCGAGTCAGTTTCAGAAAATCACCATTTTACCAACTTTCATTAGGAAAATTACCATTTTACCCCTAGGTCATCCCAGACCCCAGTCAGTCGGAGTCAACCAAGCTCATTGGTCAGTTCAGAACATTTAGAATGTCAATCATCTCAAGCTCATCTGAGCTCACAATGAACATACCATTTTCATTTATGATCATTCTTGCCAAAATGGGATCATTTCTTCAGAAATGAGCTCATTTCTTGCTCAAATCCAAGCCAATTGTCTCTGAGTCAGTCATACTCCCCAGAGTCTAACTTGAGCTCACCAGAAGTTCAAGCGCTTCAGTTTTAGTTCAAAACCATTTCCAAGTGTCCAGGAGCCCATTTTAGTCCATTTCAGTTCTTTCAGCTGAAATTGAGTTGAGTTCAGCCAATTGAGCTAGTGTTTGAGCTTCAATTTTAGTTCATGTCAGTATTATTGACCTTTTTTTTAGCTCAAAGTCAGCTCAAGTTCGCAATTCACTTCACTCCAGTGACCATTCCGTACCATTTCTCGAAAAATGGCAACTTTTCTTGAAAATTCAGTCAGAAAGGTCAGTTGAGTCAATGTTTGGTTAGTTCACTTGAGTTCTGAAACTCTAAAACCCAGCTCAATCCAGCTCATTTCAGTTTAATTCAGCTTGAACCTCAATTTTCAGTGTCACTCTAACCCAGTAGAGTCCCAAAAACTATTTCTTGAGCTATTTTGCAAATTTTATCAGTTTTAATGCTTTTTAAACTGGTACAAGTGTTAATCGGGGTTTAAAATCCAAAATTCTTCATTCACGGTCTGCATTTCGCATGTCATTTCTCATCATTTCTCAGCATTTCATAACATTTCATCACATTTCATTTCATTTTCGAAGTCTAGAACTCCAGTTTTATAAATTTCAATCCAGATTGAGTTTTTAAAGTTTTCAGAAATCAATTTCAAACCCTGGGTTTCCAAAATTAACATTTTTACCCCCAGGAGTCTAAATTTGGAAATATTTTCCCAAGAAAAACAATTTGGATTCATTTCAAACTCAAATTTTCAAATTCTACACTGGATTTGCTTCGCAACGGGGTATTGAACTTTAAAATCCGAGCTCATTTCAAAAATTGCCAAAAATAGCTTGTTTTGTTTGAAAATATTTTCTTGAGAAAAACAATCTGGATTTCTTTCAAAATCAAATTTTTAAATTCTACACTGGATTTGCTTCACGATGGGGTATTGAACTTCAAAATCCGAGCTTGTTTTAAAAACTGCCAAAAATAGCTCGTTTCGCGTGGAAATTTTCTGAAAAGAATTTTTTACCCCTCTAATCGTCAAAATAAATTTCAAAAGTAGAATTTGGACCCGCTCTGAGATGGCCCACTCATTTACATTTCTGTTTTATTAAAAAAAAAAAATTCTTTTATTCCTTTCAATTTTCTTTTATTTGTTCATTTTTTTTATTTATTTTGCATTTTAGAGAGGTGGGACCCACAAGGTGGTCACCCAAGCCTCTAGCCCCACTTTCCATTTTTTTCTCTTTTTTTCTTTTCCTTTTCCTTTTTCCCTCATTTTCTTTCTTTCCTTTCTTTTTCCCTTTCTTTCTTTTTCTTTCCTTTTCCTTCTTCCCCTCTTCTTTCCTTTTCCTTCCCTTCTTTCTTTCTCCTTTCTTCCTTACTCCCTTGCTACTTTCCCTCCACAGCCGTATGGCTGCAGCCATTCACGTAAAAGTGAATTCCATCCTATCATTCCTAGCTAATTAAAACCTAGAAAACTTACGCAAATGATGATTAAAACCTAAGTCCCAAAAAGAACAAAAAGAAGGTCTCATACGGCTGCCTAAAAGGGAGCTCTCAAGGGGAATGGCTGCCCATCTTTCAACCTCTCTCTCTCTCTCTCTCCCTTGAACTCTCTCTTTCTCACCCCTTGGCTGTAGCTTCCAGCCATTGAAACAGCACCCTTGCAGCCCTCAGCAGCACCAACTGGAAGCCTCCACGCACAGCACCATTGCAGCCATCAATCACAGCATCTGCAGCCTTCTCCATTTGCTGCAGCAAGACCCCAAGCTATCCTTGGCTGCAACTCCCAGCCATTGAAGCCACCTCCAGAGCTCCTTCCTCCAGCCAACAACCGGCCTCCACTTTGAAGCACCATCAACGTCTTCACCTCCTGGCAGCACAGCAGCAGCCCTTCCTCACACAACAACTCCTTCCTTGTAGCAGCTCCTTCAACACCACCACTTCCGGCCACCAAAGGGGAGCACCAGCCGGCAGCCACCTCTCACTGCAGCAACACACAGCCACAACTCTCAACTCTTCTTCAACTTCCAGCAAGCCAATAGGTACCCGCCATGCTGTGGTAGCAACAGGTGCTACCTCAACTTCCAACCACCGGTCCAGCTCCCTATGCAGCCATAGCAGCCACCTGCACCATTCCAGCCGGTACCATAGTTTCCACGACTCCCACAACCCCTCCTTCAACCGGATCAAGCAGAGCTATTCTTCTCAAAGTAAAGTCTCTTTCATTTATTTTTCTTACATGAGTTTAGAATGAGTCCACGTTGTATGGTTGCTGTGGGAAACCCAAATTGGGTTTGTACAAGTTAAAACAGTTTTGTGGAATTCGTGTTTTGGCCATGTGAGAGAAGGGATTCATCCGATAAATGGATCGGATCCCTCTCATTTCAATGGCCCATATCAAGTGTAAACCATACCCCCTCCCCTTGGATATTTCTTTTCTTTTTATTAAATTCATGTAAGTTGCATGTTGTAGCATTACATTTAGGCTCATTGCATGTCTTAAGTAGTTATTATTTTCATATAGCATAGGTTTTACTAATTTCGTCTAAAATTTCTTAAGCTTTGATTTTTTGCGTATTCCAGTTATGATGCTATGTTTGATTTTGTGTCAATAAATCTTAAAACATTTATTAAGAAACATCTTTATTTATTTTTGATATTCTTTCGAAATTTTGGTTCAATTGGGATTTTGGAATCCTTCTAAACAAATCAAATCTCAAAATCCGGTTTTCTGCCTTCTGGAAAATCCAAATTTAATTTAGCAGACAAGAGCCTCCAAAATCACCCTTGTGGGAGATCTGGATTTTCCCCTAAAAAACACAGTAGATTTATGATTGAATCTACTAATGATCTGGAAATTTTTAGGTTTGTACAATTAGTTTTGACCTCTGTAAAAAATCGGATTTCTCAAACCTCTGGGAAAATATTGATTTTCTTTCGTCAGGGTATAGACAGACTCTAATGCACCGAGTCCATCCAATATGTAACCCGTCTGCAAAAACTTTAAACATGAAAGTTGTTCCTAACATAATCTTCTGTCATTTCCCAAAATTTGGGAATTTTTTAATCTGTTTCATTATTTTTCCCGGATTTTCCCTTTCTGTCTAACAGATTCCAATGTCCAGAAATCTCAGAGATCTAGGTCTCTGATAACAGTATGGCCTTTTCCAAACCATAACCCAAATCCCTATGGTGTCAAAAGATCAAATCTTCCTCTGTGTGTCAGGGACAGTTTTCCACAATTTCAGTCTTTTTCCCATCTGTCTTCTATTTTTCCCATGTTTTCTACCGAAACCTGTCTGTTTCCCCTAAATCCTAGAGTTGCCAGATTCTGATCCGACTTGCCGGAGTGGCACAGCTCCGACCATAGGTCAAAACCAGAAAGTGTAAAAATCCAAAATCCTTTACTTACTGTCCTCTGTCACCCCATAAAATTTGAGAAATTTTTATGGAAATTTGATATCCTAAATCCCCTTTAGAATCAACATTTTAGGCAAAAATCACAAAAATTAGGGTTTTTATTTGAATTTCCATATTTAAAAATACAAAAAAATAGATTTTAGAGCTCCATTATGTTTCTAGGGTTATTTTAGGTGTCCATGCTAAATTTTGTTTAATTCCAAGTTTATTTGCTCCATGTGTTAGTTTATCTTTAAATTCAGAAGCGAAAATCAGGTTAAATTCGATGTTTTATGATATTTTCGCCATTTTAGGGTTTTTATCATGTACATAAGCATGTAGATTCATATTAGGGTTAATTTTAATCTCATTTGCATTTCATATTTTTCTATTTTGCAAAATTTATTTCAGAAAACCCTGGTTTCAAGGCCATAGTCTTGTTATCAGGGGTATTTTGGTCATTTTGACCTAAATTTCGAAATTTCAAATTCCAATTTTCATAAATTTTCATGCATATCATCATGTTTCATCATATTATGTTTGATTTATTTCATTTGATTTTCAAATTTCCAAAATTTACAAAATTTCTTTCAAAAAACCTTGATTTTAAGGTCATTAGGGGTATTTTGGTCATTTTGACCCCAATTTTGAAATTCCAAATTTATTTTCAAAATTTATTCATTATTTATCATGTTTATATCAAAGGGGGTATGAATTTGGGTTTATATCTGAATAATATCCGATAATTTCCTATATTTTTGGATAAATTCAGAAAAACCTACATTTTTGTGATAACTTTGTTTTCTAGTTTTGCAAGAACATTCAAAAAGAAGACTTAGCTTTTATTTTTTTTTATTTCAATTCAATGTAACCTCAAATGTAATAATTTGGATTAAGAGTTACTTTTCTGCTTAGAATAGGGTTGCATTGCATATAGTTTAATTTATGCAAATTTCAATAAGTGATGTATGATTCATGCACATTATTTCAAATTCACTATGGTTTACACGAATGGCATGTGCACAAGCTCTTATGGAGTTTATAAACTCGGTCGGATTCGTATTTATGACCATAGTCAGAATACGAAGAAAACCAAGATTTATGATCTTCATATTAGCCACATTCAGCCTACACACTTAGGCTAACTTAAAAAATGCACTGCATTTTTTTAAAACTTCAAAAGAATTTCTCAATTCCTCAATGAAATTTCATTTTCAAATTCATATTCATTCATTCATATTATTCAAATTGCATTGTTTTCAAATTCATTTTTCAATTTCAATTTCAAAAAATTCAGTCTTCTCAAGAATTTCCAAGTCTTTCTCAGGATCTGATTTTCTCAAAATCCTAAGTTTTCAAATGACATTTCAAAGCATTTCTCAAGTTCAAATCAAGATTTTCCTATGTTTTCAAATTCTCAAATTTCGAAATCCCAAGTTTTCAGAAATCGATTTTCTCATATTTTCCAGTTTTCCTGAGAATTCATTTTCCATTTCAAAAGTCATTTTCCAATGAATTTCTTAGATTTTCTCAAAATTCTCAAATCCATTTTCTCAGAAAAGCAATTCCGAATTTCAAAATCGATTTTCTAAAGTTCAAATTTTTCTGAGAAATCACTTTCCAATGCAAATTTCTGATTTCCAATAAAATTCAATGATTTTCCTAGGAATTCCATTTTCAAGCATTTTCCAGTCCTTTTCTAAATGCATTTCAATTTTCCAAAGCAAACATCATATTTTCTCAAACTTGCATTATTTTCAAAATTTCATAGCACAAGCCTGATTCTCTGTGCATTCTAGGAAAAATAGAGCATAATTTAGATATTTGAGTCAAGTTAAAGCACATAATTGGTCCTTGGTTCAATTACCCCTGGTAAAGGCGCTAGGAACGGTTGAACCTCGTACCGACAGGCGGATCCCATTCCATGGAATTTTCCCGCAAATTTTCAAAACGGAGGCGAGTAAATTTTCAAAACAATTTTCAAAACTTTGGTCGAGTTTGACTCGCGAAATTCGTTTCTCTCTCGCAAGGGAGGGGAAAAATTTTGCGATGATCAACAGGTTTGGCGACCGTGATGGGACCGGTCTTCGCCTGATCAATTATGTGCTTTAACTTAGCTCATTTATCAAAATTATGTTCTATGGAATGCCAGCTTTAATTCCTGATATCATGTGAACCTGGAGCCTAGACTTGAACCCAGCTGACATGGATTGCATGTAGACTAGGCATGGTTTGGTAGGACCATATTGAGGAGAATTATGCATGCTCACTTTGACTTAGGTCTGAAATACAACACTCCTCAATCTAGGACTTGTATGAAAACATTGTTTGCTTCTTCAAAAGTTTTCAAAATTCTATCTCTTTAGGACTTAGAGCCCTTTGTTTGCCTGCATGTTATCATATTTCAAAAACCACCCCACCTATGTCTACTCGGTCTTTACGTTGCTGGGCTCTCTTCCAGAACCAGAGTTGGGGACAGAGCCTCACAACTGGGCCACTTATTTGGGCTAACGCCCCCCTGCCACGTACCAAGGGCCATAGTCCAACGTATATCGGCAGACGCTCAAGGATGTTGGGAAAACACAAGTCTAAACCCGGAGATAAGTTTTATGCCACGTATATCGAGCTTCGGCTCGAGTATATCGGCATAGCATGATTGGACACAGTTGATCTGAGCCTAGAGTCAGGATTAGGGTCCTAAAGCTCTTTCAAAATCAATGCATTTAGGGTTGGCTTCTTAGGGATTGCTGTATGTGCATAATTGTTTGTAATTGAATGTATGATATTCATTTTCGCCTTATTTTCTCATATTTTCCCAATTTTTCCAAAATACCGAACAATTTTCCAAAATACCTCATTTTTCATCTTTTATGAAATATCTCTTTTTTCTTAAAAACCCTGGACGATTTTTCTAAATTATCCACCTTTTCCTTCAAAACTCCAAGAGATTTTCCATTCTTTCGTTCCTCTAGACTTCGAATTTCTAGCTTTCATTTTATCCTGCCTGCAATTTTCAAAATTCTTGTATTTTTCCAAAGTCTAATTCTAGTCTTCTTGTCTTTCAGTCTAATGGCATCCAGTCAGCTCAATTATGTTTTTCCTGAGGGCCACATCTCCTACGAGGTGCGACAAAGTCTTCCTGAGCATCAATCTCTTAGCACTAGACCCTTCTTCCCCCGGTGGTACTATGTCTGGTTCAAAAACTTCTCTCGTATGTTTCCGGACCACTTGAGCGATTGCGGGTTGGAATTGGCATCTGCAGTGGGAAAGTTGACAGTCAACGGCAATCTGATTCATGCACTGGCAGAGCGGTGGAATCCGCGCACTTGCATGTTCTGGTTCCCGTAGGGCGAGATGACACTACTGATGGATGAATTTTCAGAGATTATGGGACTGCCTGAGCCAGCCGATCAGCCTGGAGATCCGTTAGAGCAGCAGTTTGTGATCAATGTCAAGGGTCTGGACCCCAAAGATGCCGTAGCTCGCATGACAGGGCGCAAGTCTTGGCCACTAATTGAAGAAAATGGGAATGAGTATGTGAGCCTGATCGAGATCTACCGACAGTATGGAGAATTTGCAGAAGTCAGCTCGCTGTCCAGAACAACTCGAGAGAGAATTCAACATGCGATGATTTTGTGCACTGTGGGACTTGCTTTCTTTCCAGACGTATAGAACTATGTGGATGTCAGAATAGTTCAGCTTTTGAGGAGATGGGGAAGTCGACAGACCAGCCGTCTTTCGATAGCCATGGCCGCGCTTGCTTTTCTATACAAAGGACTGACCCGCTTCACACTTGGAGAGTCCATCTTAGTCGAGGGATGTACTTATGCTCTTCAGTCTTGGTTTCTTCAGCATGTACTGACCAGAGCTAGTTCGTTCAGATACAATGGCAAGGAACTTCTTCCAGTTGCACGGTACCGATTCATGATCGACTATCTGCAGGAAGAAGAAGTGGTGTGGGACTATTTTGATCGGGAATTATTGCCTCCCAGATACACCTATGCATATGGCAAGAGATTCAAGTTGCTTGGTCCATTCTTCTGTGCTTACTATCATCCAGAGTGGTGTGTTTGACAGTTTTCTCAGAGATAAGCACATAGAGATATGGCTGCTATCAGGAGTCGTGCCAGAGTTCGACCTTACATCAACACAGTGGTTCGGAGCATACCATTCTGCCAGATATGGCTGGGACTCTTTTGTTACTCTTCCGCTTTTTCCCGGTCCTCGTGTCTCTGCTAGTTATAAAGAGTGGTGGCAAATTGTCTGTCCGCCCCCTCTTTCTCAAGTTTATTATTGATGCAATCATGTTTTCTTTCAATAAATAAAAATCTTGCAAATTCTTCAATTCTTGGTTTGACGACCTCGCCTAGGTAACAAGGCATGATTTTCAATTGTTTATTTTCTTTGCAAAGGAATGACAACACAATTGTCGTAATCCCAGCGACGACTCAATCCCTAGTAATGGGATATTCTTTCAATTGTCTACCAAAATTCTCAGCAAATATCTTTCTTCCAGTCAAAATCTCTTTCGAAAGCTTAACCCTCAAACTTGCCCTGCAAAGAGCATTCGTGACATTCAATGGTTCAGACAAGGTCAGGGAAGAAAACTGTACCAGTTGAAGGCATCGCATATTCAACAGCTTCGGACGAAGAGATGGATTCCCCGCGCTCGGGCAAAAATCAAGGGCAGCAGGTTTAGGATGACATTGATCCTCAGATGTATGCCATGTTCAAGAAGATGATGACCAAGATGCTGGCACAGCAAGCTGAAGCCAGTACAGAGAAAACACAGGTAAAGCAAAAGACAAAAGGTCGGGCAGTCAAGAAATCCGTGAAGATATCTAAAAAGCCTACCCAGAATATTGATACAACTGATGAAGAGGGATCAACAGAGGATTCAGATGAAGAGTTTGAGACTCATCAGGCATTCCGCAAATCTACTCAAGGGCAGGGGTCAGCCCACAAATTCAAAGACCAGTCCGTCAATGACTCTGACCAGCTGCAGTTCAAAGATGTAGTCAGAATGCTTCGAGACCTGCAGGCCTGCGACAAGGGCAAGAGAGTCTTCACCAGCTAAGACTTCTATGATGGTTTGGATGGGGACGACAATCTCGAGAATCTCCCCAGAAAATTTATCAAATTTGATGGTTCTGGCGATCCTAAAGCTCATCTTGCCATGTTCTTTGCTGAATGCTCCAAATTCAAGCGAGACAACCGGGCACTTTTCCTTTGTTTCCCTCGCAGTCTGGAGGGAACAACAACAAAATGGTATTCAGAACATGTCAATCCTATCGAGCTGAAAGAATTTGACAAAGTGGTGAACATGTTCATCGAGCGATTCCTCTTCAATGCCGAGGTGCTTCCCACCCTCAGTCACCTATGCGGCCTCAAACAGAGAGAAAATGAGAAGGCCAGAGATTTCATTCACCATTGGAGGTCAGCTTGCAACAAGATGAGGGACCCCATATCAGAGGGACATGCTCTGTCCCTAATTCTGAGTAACTTCTCACAGCCTCTAAGAGGTCTCATTTCTACTGCACCATCGAGGACATTCATTGATTTGACAGAGCGAGCCGAATGGCTCGAATTGAGTATGGAAAATGGTTTCTATGAAGGTTTCACCTTCACTAAAAACAACGGCCAAACTGAGCAGAAGAAGAAGACTCACTTCACTCATTCTGTCAGAAATAATAATTGGAACCACCGTAAGGGGCAGAACAAAGATTTCTGTTATGAGGCAGGAAGTTCAAACAAGAATGACCAAAAAGGCAAGTCAGTTCCTCAATTCAATAAGCCACTTAAACTAGAGCAGGGACCGAAGCCCCGAGAAAAAGTAAAGCATGAAGGGTGGAGTTATGACAGGAAATTCACTCCACTAGACCAATCACTCGAGACTGTGCTCGAATATATGTTGACCAAGGAGATGGTCAAACTGCCTAGGTTGGCTGATCCCTCTGTTCCCATGGGGAAATTTAAAGATCAATTTTGTAAATTTCACAGAACAGTGGGGCACAATACTGAGAACTGCTTCGTTCTCAAGAATATTGTTCAGGATCTCATCGACAAGAATCTTCTGGTAGAGGGTGCCGAAGATGAAAATATGGATATTTTAAAGAAACCCTTTCCCCATCATTCTACGACAGTCATATCTGAACAGCCTTTTCAGCCGCAGGAGCATATTAGGCCATGCTCTAAAAGGGATATGCAAATCCAACATCAGGTCCTTGTACTGCAGCAGGCTCAGTCCAAAGCTCAGAAAATGGATCTCATTGCAGCTTTTGGTAAAATGAAAGTATCTGATAAACCCGCTGGGGTATCTTCTGAGGTGGCTAAAAGAATGCCATGGCTCCCCAAACACTTTATTAAGCCCGCCTCGGAGAAAAGTGAGACATCCACAACAAAGCCGATAACAACATTATCCAATGTCTCAATTTTGGACTTAGCTCAAGATTCCACCAAACACCAGCAGGTGTTGAATGATCTGTTGCAGAAAATCAAAGTGAAACCAAGCATAACTCCAGAAGACATGGCCCAGATAGTCAATCAGACCATGACAAATGCTCTGATCACTTTCTCAGATGAAGATCTTTCCAAGCCGCATGTGTTTCACAACAACGCTTTGTATGTTGTGATTCGAGCCAGAGGAATGACTGTTCCTCATGTGCTGATAGATGGAGGCAGCAACCTCAATATATGCCCAGAAATGACAGCCAAAGCTTTGGGCATCAAAGAAGAGGAATATATCCTGGACCCGATCACTATCTACGGGTTTGATAATCATGGTCAGACAGCGAAAGGAAAAATTTTCTTGGAGATTTTCATTGACTATTCAGTCCACTCTGTCCTTTTTCATGTGGTCAATGTGCCACCCACCTATAATCTGCTTCTCGGGAGATCGTGGATTCACAATACGAACGCTGTGCCGTCTACTCTGCATCAGTGTGTCAAATGGTCAAAAGGTGGAATGATCACAACAGTCTTGGGCGAAGATCCAGAACAGAGGCTTGCACAACCCATGGTTCCTAGGCCCACTTTCACTACTGATATCCCTAGCATTAGAGGCATTGATGAGGCCAGTTTCGAAGAAAACTCAAAAATACTGCAGACGGCTGAACAACCAGCACATACAGTGGCCATGACTTGATGGAGAGGCCCACAATTTTTCAAGATTGGAGGATGAATTGACTATCAAAGATCATCCATTGTTCTCCCAATTTATGAAGGCCAAAAAGGGATTTGATCTGTTAGTAAATCATGGCTATCAGCCTTTTCAAGGCCTGGAAAAAAATGGAGATGGTCGTCTCGAGCCAGTAATTCCTCTGCACTATCCTCAGAGGGCCGGATTGGGCTTTAAGGGCAGAAGATCTCAGAAGGGCACTATCTTTGTCAAAGGGACGCACTAAGGGCATCTGCTTGTCTTTCATTTCTATTCTTTTATTTTCACATTTAGGATGATATCCCGTTTCATTTCAATCATTGTCCTCAATTCAATCTTTCAATAAAGTTGCAAATTTCCTTTGTCTATCTGGATGCCATTTGTCTCTTTACTTCTCATTATCAAATCTTTACAAAATTGCCATTATTTTGCTCTTTTATTTTTCCAATTATTTTCTCAATAAAAGCAATTTGTTTTATGATGAGCGATTTCCCTGAATCGATTTATTCTTCAATTTTCAGAATGTCTTCCTGTGATCATCGCAAAATTTTTCCTTCTCTTGTAGTTTTTCTCTCTTCCTTCTCTTCCCCTTTTCTAACCTCTATTTTCCTCCTTTTTGAAGGGAGAGAAATAAAAGAAAGAAAAGAGAAAAGAAAAGAAAGAAAGAAAGAGAGAAGAGGAACTATTTTGCGCGGTCTCACTTGACCTTAATTTGAAAATATTTAGAAATTTAACTCGCCTCCGTTTTGAAAATTTGCGGGAAAATGGAGAGACGGGATTCGCTCGTCGGTACGAGGTTCGACCGTTCCTAGCGCCTTTACTAGGGGTAATCGAACCAAGGATCGAATCTATGCATTTTGCTTTGCCTAAATATAATCTAAAAATTTATTCTAACTCTAAATGCACAGAGAATCATGCTTGTGCAATGCAAAAATGTATGCTCTTTTTAAAAGATGTTTTGAAAATTTCCAAGTAAAGGAGTGAAGAAATGGTTGAATCTAACTTTAGATCTTGAGATAGATCAAAGAAGTTCTAAGTCTTTGAAGTAAATCAGAGTTGGAAGAACAAATCTTGATTTTGAGAAAGAATGATTTGAAGCTTTGAAATGAAAGGAAGTGAAGTTTCAAAGTCGAAAATGGACTTTGAATTTGATCTTAAATTTAGGGAAGGAAGATGAAATTTGGAAGTGATATTGAATTTGAAATTTAAAAATGGATCTGAGAAGATCAAATGGTATTAAAAATAGAAATGGGTTTGGGGAGTTCAAGTGAGATCTGGAAATAGACTTGGATTTTGAAATCTAGAATTGGGAATGGAATTGGATCTAAAGATGGATTTAAGATCTGAGATCTAAGATCCGAGATAAAATTGGGTTCTGGATCCTAAGATGGATTTGGATCTGAAGTCTGAGATCCAAATGTAGAATTGGGTTCTGGATCCTAAGATGGATTTGGATCTGAAGTCTGAGATCCAATATAGAGTTGGATTCTGGATCCTAACATGGATTTGGATCTGAAGTCTGAGATCCAATATAGAGTTGGATTCTGGATCCTAACATGGATTTGGATCTGAAGTCTGAGATCCAATATAGAGTTGGATTCTGGATCCTAACATGGATTTGGATCTGTGTTCTGGGATCCAAAATGAAATTGGAGTCTAGATCCTAAAGGAGAATTGGATCTGAAGTCTGAAATCCAAAAGTGGAATTGGACTCTGGATCCTAAAGAGGAATTGGATCTGAAGTCTGAGATCCAAAGTAGATTTTGAGTTCTGGATCCTAAGATGGAATTGGAGTAAAATTCAGAAGATGAATCAAGAATCTCAAAGTTAAATTGAACTTTGATTTTGATTGGAGTCTTGAATATAAAATGGATTTGAAATTTCAGAGTTAATTTAAACTTTGAAATCTGATTTGAATTTGAATAAAAAGGACTTTGAAATCTCAAAGTTAAGTTTGAACTTTTGAGATTGAAAACAAAATTGAATTTGAAAATGAAGAGGATGAATTGGTTTTTTATAAGAATTGAAGATAGATTGAAGAAGATATTTACATTACTTGGAGTTTTGAAAAAGAAATTTTTGAAGACATGATGCAGTTCTATCCTAAATGATGAATGAATTTAAATTTTTGAAATTGGATTTTGAAAAGCTATTCCATTCTTTAAATGAATTAAAATAAGATTGAAGATATAATATATCCTTGACTATGATCATTGGATGTATTATATAATAATCTATATTTAAATTCAGGTGAAGAATGAAATACATTTGATGCTTTTATAGAATTTAAAATGAAATTAACTCTCAATATACCCTGACTATGGCCATTGGTATATATTTTGAATTAATTTTAAGTTAAATTCTGATAAAAGAAGAAAAATATTTGAGGAAATATGATGAATTTTGAAAACGGATCCAATGTGGATCCAGTGTTATTTTGTAAAAGATAAAAATACTAAGTTTTGTCCACACCCTGACTATGGTCATTGATGTGGATCATCAACTTAGGATTAATTTACCTCTTACGAAATGGTGCACGTGCCATTCGTATTTCCATTTGTGAGATTTTGGAAAGATAAAGGTAAAAAGCATGAAAATAAGCAATTTACAATGCTCTTTCATTCTATCTAAAACAGGAAATGTAATTTCTCATTAAGATCTAGCTATTACAATACATGAAATTGAATTCATAACTCCAAATAATGATCTTTTCTACATATCCCCTGCAAAATAATACAGTTATTATGAAAGCAAAAAGGGAATTGCACATTATATATATATATATATATATATGTATGTATATACATATACACATATATATATATACATGTATATATATATATACCTATATATAAACCATATATAACCTACATGCAACATAGGTGGATGAGAACAGTGCTGGAGTCTACAAGCCTTGAATAAATGGATAAATGTAAGAATTTATCACGGTAAAGGAGCTGTAAATGCTAAACATGGTGAAGTGGCAACTATCTAAGTAGAGGTGAGTATTAGTAGAAGAAGAGGTGATCATGGGCTGTACACTAAGCTCATGGGTATTGCTATGATCCTGTGAAAATTTTACAACAGGAAGGGCTGGGAACTAATGATGAAGATAGCTGGGGTGCAGAGCACATAGTGGGTGTTGTGAAGGGTGCTGCTATGAGCATCAGGTGGAATGTGGTATGCCAATAGGAGTGAATGTAAACCCCAGTTAGTGGTTGGTAACGGGGAGATTACAGTAGTATTTGATACTGCTGTGAGTAGATAAGAGCCACCACAGTGGAGTTTACAGGGGCGCTGGAGATTTAGGTAATGTGATGGTTAGGAATGATGGGTGGTATGCAACAGTGGACTGTTATGGAGATCGATGTGGATGAAGCAATACTCATACAGGGCCCAACCTACCAGCGACTATTGCAATGGGGCCTTGGTTGATTGGCAATTGTTAGCCATGGCCTTGCCTAAACCTGATAAAGTAAACTTCAAAACCTATTTTACTATTTGAGCTATGCAGGAGAAGACTGTAACAAGTGGAATCACTAGTGTTCTAGCTTTTCAATCGTGGTTGGGAGTGAAGACAAGGTCTGTCTGTTGCTGGAGGCTTGGCAAGATCAATGAAGTTGACTTCCACCTGTGGGGAGGTTGCAACTGGGCAACACACGGTTGCTGGAAATTATAAGGTTGCTATAGACTAGATGGTATTAATGACAACACAGCCTTAAGGGTATTCCTTAATAGAGAAATCACCATGGGCTATGCATGGACCCTATGCCATACTGAACATAGAAATCCATCCCCGAATCTGGGGATACTTAGAAGTCTACTGTAGAAGATCTCAGTTCCAAAAAATAAAATTAGAAGATTTGAACAGGAAGCAAAAGGTTTTTGAGATGGCTTGGAGAGGCTATATGACAATGAACCCTATGCATACAGGTGAGACTTTTAATCTGCAGTAGTTGTAATGAGGGAATGTGTATGCTGTGAGTGAGCACAGATGCTGGAAAAAAAAATAATGATGCTGAAGGAGATATAGCTTAAAAAAAAAAAATATACAGGTTGTGGTGTAAATTAAACCAAGACCTAAGCAAGGCACATCACACAATGATTTAGAACTTGGTTCCAAATGGTATTTCAATATATCCCTGCAAAGCAATCTGATTTTCTTCAAAGATCGATGAATGTACTGTTGCCATCAACAATCTGATGAATCCTCAAATATCGATGACTTCCTCAAAGGTTTTGAGATGAACAATTCAGCCCTCGTTTCTCCCAGCTAGACTTTGAATGGCTCATCACTGATCGATGAATGTACTGTAGGATTGGGAAATGGATTACAGCAGTGAGATGTCATGAGTACACTCAGGCCATCTTTTTCTATATAATGAATCAATTGCAGATATCGAAAATCCCAATGATCAGTAGATCGATTGTAGGCGTCAGATCCTTGGACTTTTTACAATATTTTGGCCAATGAGGGAGGCCTTGCCATCCGATTCTTCCAATACTTAAACAGTGAACTGGCTTCAACTGTTTGGGCATACAGGAGAGAAAGGATGGTTCCTTTTCTTTCATTTTGTTTTCAAATGTGAACCAGATTGCCCATATCATTGAGGCCTGCTTGAATGAAAACATAATAATGGTAAAGGGTGACTGACCTATTAGCTGTTTGTTTGATGAGATTAAATCGATCATTCATCAAATAGTTACTTGATACTATGAATCGAGAACAAAAAAAAAAAAAAAAAAAGAACAGAAACCTAGTCTCGAGATCAGAAGGAAAAAAAAAAAATCATGCATGCAAGATACACATACTAGCATATAACATCCAGGAAAATAAAATGAGATGAATCTGCATCATCGATGAACAATGAACCATGAAATACCTTTGATAAATCCGACGATCCTTGTTGGGCAATGTTTATGCTCGGATTCTTACATGAAGTCGTCAGATCCATAGTTGTTGGAGGTTGTAAAAAAGAATGTAGTGAGAACACATCCTCTCGGTGGCTCTCAAAACATCAACCAGTTAGTCCTTCATGTGACAGGGGATCGGATCTCAATCTTCCAAGGTGAGGCATTAGCAAGAATCACGGAAGAGAGATATATTCAAGAGAATCACCGAAATATTACAAAGAAATTAGATCGATCCTGATTCTAAACCTCTGTACTGATTGGATTTAAAAAAAACAAACAAACACATATATCTATTTAACAGAGAACTGGTTTTAAACAGGAATTTAAAACAAGCAGCCAATATGGAAAAACCATGCGACATATGCTGTGTGTGAAAAATATAGGTTGAAATATGAGGAGAGACGATTCATGCCACCTCCCGCATACCAAAAGAAATGATACTGAACACGTAGTCGTGCCATGGGCGAATGTCTTGCTTTCCTCTTTTTAGATAGAATATCATTGGAGATACAAAGAGAAGAAAACAACAAAAAAATGTGTGGGAATACGAGTATTCCATCAATTTTGCACAGAGGGAGGGGTTGATGTTGCTATAGGCAACCCAACCCCTTCCGTAATGCGTTTATGATAAAACAAAAAGATTTCAAGGAGAAAACATAGAACAAAAAAAGAGGAGGGGTCTACCACAATCAAAGATTCAGGATTGACTGGGCTTCGAGTTGTCGCTGCAACCTCTGTTCCTTTCAGTCGACTTATGCCGAAGTGGAAGGAGACAACGGAAAGGAAGAAGGAAGAGGGAACCATGGAAGGTTGATTCACATTCCTCTTATAGCAGAGTTTTCTTCACTTGATCGAGGATGAGAAGGGAAATGAAAACTGATTTTTGCAGGAACTCTGAAGCGGATATAATCGATCGTCTCTTTCTCCTTTTCTTTTTTTTTCCCTCCTCCTCCCCTTTTCTTTCTGCGTATCCTTTTTATAGAGGGATAGGGGCTTCTGGAAGGAGAGATATGGTTGGAGATCAGTGGTTGTTGGTCTGGAGCCATCGATCGGAGGGTGGAGAATGCAAGGGGATTGGCAATGGATGGCAGATGGTTGTTCGACCATGGGAGAAGAAGAGGATCGGATGATGGAGGGCATGTGATAGGGGGTACATGGGGGGTTTGGTGATGAGAGAAGGAGATGGAAGCATGCGAGGCCGTTGGAGATGGACGAAGGGTGGAGCAGGAGGTTCAACAGTGGGTGATGGAGGGTTTTACGAGAGGGAAGGAGAAGGTTCTGGAGGATTCAGGGGGTTTTGGTGGAAGAGAAGATTTTTGTAACCCTAAAAACTGGTTTTTGTTAAGGTCTTTTATAAAAATTTCCAAAAAGCCGGTCCCTTTTTAAAGATTTTTGCAAAAACTATTTTTGGTTAAAAGAATTTTTCTCAAGAAGAGTTTTTTTTAAAAGCCCGAATTTTGTTTCTTTTCTATATATATATTTATTTATTTATTTTTTTGTTCTTTTCTTCACTTTATACATATTTTTTTTTTATATTTTTGAAAACAAAACTCTGAAACTAAGAAATTTAAACTAATTTTATAAAATTTCAAAAATATTTATAGAAGAAAAGGGTTTTTTCTAAAAAATCAATGTTATTTTGAGAAAATTTCTTCAGAAAATGGGTTTGGACCCAAGTTTTGAGAAAATGTTCGAGTTTTGAAACTCGAATCGAGAAATATAACATGATGGATCCAAACGGACACCGGACGAAGTGTCTGAGCTTTTCAAAAAGTTATTTTGAAAATTTCGAGAATTTGATTTAAAATTGGATAATGAAGCTCAGATTTGGATTTTGATGTAGATCCGGATCCGAAATTGAGTCAGATATGTAAAATGAATTTAATTTCAACAAAATTTGAGAGATAAAATGGAATTTAGATTTAAAACCGACTCAATTACCCAAAAAAATGGGGGAAAAGGGCAAAAAGGGGATATTTACAACATTTTGAAAAATTTGGGGTGTTCACAGATGCCCCTCTTTGCTACTAAGTCGGTTGAAAGCCGAGCTTAGTGGCAAAGAAACACTCCAAATTTTAAAAAATGCCTCAGTCAGCCGATCTGAACTGGGTGTAGAAGAATTTATTTTGAAAACACGGCTTTTCAGGCTTAAAACCTTATCCTGAATGATCCTGGGGGGATGAAATCCTCGACAATGATACAACTGAATGATAGAAATGAGGAAATCGTGATGGGACTTTGGATGAAAATCCCAGGGATGGTGAAAGATAAGAATTTTGATCAAGTCTCATGGGTGAGACAAGATCAACCCTTTGGAATGACTCAGGTTTAGCCCTTAACCTGGATGGGACGAAGATAGATCAAGATAATTTGGATGGGGAAAGGAAACATAAACGGACCTCGATGGGACATTTTGAGAGAAATGCCTCGTGAGATGAAACTCAAGGACGATCCTTTTCTGGATGGATGTACAAAGAGCACGGATTCCTTTGTGGGGAAAACCATGATGGGACGGGAAGGATTACCTTGTCTAAACGAGGCTCAGGTTTAACCCAAACCTGAAAGGAAGGTACCTCGCGGAGCGAGGTTCAGGTTTTATCCCTATCCTGAAAGGGACGACCATACAGAATCTTTGAGTGAAGAAACCGTGATGGGACAACAAATGCATCGCCGAAGTGAGATTCAGGTTTAACCCTTGACCTGAGTGGGAGATGATGCAGAATCTTCGAATGGGGAAACTGTGATGGGACTAGAAAGGATATCTAGTCGGAAATGGGACTCAAGTTTAACCATAACCTGAACGGAAGGTACCTCGTGAAGTGAGGTTCAGGCTTAACCCTTAACCTGAAAGGGACGATGATACGGAGTCCTCGGATGAAGAAACCATGATGGGGCCTTCGGAATTTTGGACGAACAAATCCAGAAGGGGCTTTGCGAGAAGAGAAAATCAAGGGATTCCCTAAAGCTTGGAAAGGGGATGATCTTGGGCGCCTCATTGCTGAGACTAAAATAAGCTTTCTAAAGATAGACGACCTCTCGCAGAAGGCTTGGGTGATACCTCGAGGAGCGAGGTAACAGGTTTAATCCTTAGCCTGAACGGATACAGAATCCTCGAGGAGCGAGGAAAACTGTGATGGGTCCTTTAGACTTTGCACAACAAGTCCAAGAGGGGTCTTGCAAAAGGATAAAAATGGGGGTCCCTAAAGCTTTGAAAAGGGGTTGTTTTGGGCGCCTCACTGTTGAGACTGAAAATAGCTTTTGACAATAACAGATCTTTTGCAAAAAGTTCAGGTTTAACCCTTATCCTGAGCGGGGACTGTCTATGGCGAGACAGTGGGGGACACAGGGAAGTGTGCAGATCTGAGAACGCTCGGATTAGGCGGAAGGAAGGACTTTTCAGTCCTAAGGAGGGATGACATCAGGATACGTCAAAACGACTTATCAAGTTCACGCTTCATGCTGGGATAAGAGAAAATATTGCCAATAAGATGCCAAAATTGTAGTTGATTCGGAATGATTGAATTATGCTCATGTGTAACAAAGAAACGTCACCTCTTTCCACCTAGAGTATTAGCTCCAATTGGGCTAACTTTGTAGAATTAAGAATCAAACTCTAACTTATTGCTGTTGAGTTTCTTCAAGGAAGATATCAATTTCCTTGATATGAACGGAGAGGAAATATTCTTAGTTTCATAAAAGCAAATGAATGGAAGGATATTGATAGAAGAATTTCACATAGATAAAGATGATTCTTGGCAGTTTCGGGCAGTTTGATATCCTGGGCATTTTTCCCTGATGATCTTTTTGCACTCTTTTGACCCACGGATCTTTTCTGGGTTCTTTTATATCCTCCTTCATTTTGGAGATGTCCTGACTTTTCTCTCTTTTTCGAGGAAGGGTACGTCACAAACTCCTTCATCTTGGAGATGCTCCGATCCTTCTTTTTCTTTCTCAGGAATTATGACATTGGTTCTTGGGTTGAAATCTCTAAATGATAGTAGGAATCAAATATCTTTTAGGGTTTGTTGGTAGGTTCATCACATCCGCCTTCATCTCGTCGGTGATCCGAACTTTCCCTGGAAGGATCTGTCACAAACTCCGTCATCTTGGAGATGTTTCAAATCTTCTTTGGCCCGGGGGGTCTACTCGCTTAATTTGCCTTCATCTTGACAACAATTGAGAGATCCCTTTTGCGGATATTTGATTGCAGCTTAGATGACTGAGGATATATGGATCGGGTAGGTTCTTTTTACTGCCCAGGATATTTCCACTATCTTACCGCCAAAAGAATAATCTTTAAGAATGTGCCACAGCTATGATCAATATCGGTTCACTTATGGCTTTTCAACATCATTGAATTTTCCTTTACTGGTCATATCGAAGATTTTTCTCCATCCTTTCGGTTGACCAATAGAATAAGCTTGAATTTAGTTCTTATTTCGCAAAAGTCTTGCTCTTTTGGAAATAATACTAAAGGTAGTTTGAGACAATTCTTTATGAAAGCTTTGAGATCAACAATGACTTTTGATAGCAAATTGGCAAAAGTATTCTATAAATCCCTGATGAAAGAAATTGCTCGATATCGAATCGACATGTCCGTGACAAAATTCTCCTCTCTTTTTCCCCAAAAAGAGAGACTCAGGCTTAAGCCCTTACCTGAATGGGAAGTTGGAAATAATCCTCTCTTCCCCAAAGAGGAGGTGTTTGCAAAACGGAACTTTCGAAGAGAAATTCAGTTTTTGTCAAAACTCCCTATCTCTAGGCTTCTCTTACGGAAAGGCGGCCGAAAAAATAAAGTTGAGAAAGTATCACAGAGGAACGAGTCCATCATACTCTCCCTAGAAGAGGGTCCTCTGTGAAGGGGTTGGCCAAAGATGAGAAAAACAAGGGCCACAAAAGAAATGAGCTTCCGTCGAAGTTCTCCCTAAAAAAAAAGGGTTCTCTTGTGTAAAGTTGGTTGTTGTTTTGCAAACTGTTCGCGAAGAAAACGAGTCCCTTCAAACTCTCCCTAGAAGAGGGTTCTTGCGAACGAAAGATGGTTGCGTGCGAAAGGAACGAGCTCCCTCGAACTCTCCCTAAAGAGGGTCCTTCGCAAGAGAAAAAGATTGATTTTTTGATAAAACTGATGACCCGAAGGTCGAAATGGAGAATTTAGAACTTGAGTTGATGATGTTTGGTTAGCACAAAGGCTGGACCGGGATGGCTAACTCATTAGTCAGCCAAACACTAGCACGAGCGCTAGATGTACCAGCATGAGCACTGGATTTCGAAAAAAATGCCCCAGTACGATCGCTGAGTTTTTGAAAAATGCACACCAGTACGAGCACTGAATTTTCGAAATGCACACCAGCACGAGTACTGGATTTTCGAAATGCACACCAGCACGAATACTGGATGCTTTAATAGGAGAATTTGGAAATGGGACCGACATTCAAAGATACTTGAGAATTAAGCGAGAATGATTGCCAGTTTTTCAGGATTATCCCTTATCCTGAAGGGGAAGAAATGAGTGTGAAAACTCGAATTCACAATAATTTGTCCAATACGAGTATTGGAAAAGGGAAGTTCAAGTCGGGACTTGAGACCTCAAAAATAAGAATATATATATATATATAAAAAACATCCGAGTCGGAACCCGGATTTTAAATACAAGAAAGAAAGTGAGAATCGGGTTTGAAAACTCGAATTCTCAAAACAATGAATTGTCCAACAAGAGCATTGGATTTAAAAGGAAGTTCAAGTCGGAACTTGAGACTTCAACAATAAGAATATACAAAAAGGAAAATCCAAGTCGGAACCCGGTTTTTAAATACAAGAAAATGAGTGAGAATCGGGTTTGGAAACTCGAATTCTCAAAACAATGAATTGTCCAACACGAGCATTGGATTTAAAAGGAAGTTCAAGTCGGAACTTGAGACTTCAACAATAAGAATATACAAAGGAAAATCTGAGTCGGAACTCAGATGGGAAGGAAATAATTCCAATCCGAAAGTCAAAACTCGAAGGATTGACAAATGCATGAATAGATTTTGACGATGAAGATGAGAGATTCATTCGAGATCCTTGACCCAAGGTGGCCTAAGATCTGAATTTATTTATGATGGCCTCAGGATTTTCCCCTATCCTAAGGGAGCATAGAACAAAATTGGAGGTGAATTGAAGAATTTATGGAAAATAATTCAGTTTTATCCCTTAACCTGAAGAAGAATAAAATTTATAAAATGGAGAAGGATTTAAAGAGATTTATTGAAAATTTATTTTGAAAAAGAATTCTCACGGGTAGCAGTGATGCTCCTATGAGGGGTATCAGGATTATCCCTTATACTGAATGAAAATACCTTGGTCAAGGAGGGTCAGGTTTTTCCCTTAACCTGAGGGGGAAAATAAAAGAATACCTCATTGAAAAGAGGCATCAGGTTTTATCCCTCAACCTGAAGGAGGTTTTAAGGAATAAAATTTAGTAAAATTGATAAAACTTGATGAAATTTTGACAAACTGATAAAATTTGAAAAGAGAATGAAATGAACGCAATTTAATAAAGATAACCATTGTTAACAAAGAATTGGTAAGGTTTTTAGGAAAAGGATTCGTCTGATCCTGCCTGCATCATGATGAAGGAAAATAAGTATAGATCAAAATAAAATGCCCCAGTATCAGGGAGAGGAATGTGAGAGGAATATTGCTTTATTTGAAAAGACGTTTGAGGAGTACAAAAGGCTATGACGAACGATTTAAGTGTAAAATCTTTTCAAATGTAAAGCATTAATAGGATCGGGCAGTTCTACTCTGTCTGCGTTGATCAGACGATAAGAATTGCGAGGCAGTGCTTCTTTAACCACATAAGGGCCTTCCCAATTGGATGACCACTTGCCCTTCGGCCGATGCTTGAGATGAGCTGTCGATCTGAGCACAAGATCATTAACTCGAAACCTTCTCTCAATAACTGACTTGGCGTAGTGCCTAGCTATCCTCTGATGATAGGCCTGAGCGTGTCCTGCTGCCTTGAGCCTTTTCTCGTCTAATAGATCAAGTTGTACCAATCTCTGCTGCTGATACTGATCAAGCGGAAGTTCGATGAGTGACGCAAACTTGAGTGCGAGCTTCTGAACGTGGAGAAGTAATACTACCTCGGATCCGTAGACGAGTTCTGAAGGAGTGGCATTGGTTGAAGTCCGAATGGTAGTTCGGTACGCCCACAATGCATCGTGCATCTTCTCGTGCCAATCACGGCCTGTTTCCATTGTTCTTTCCAGAATGCGGATCAAAATCTTGTTGGTGGCCTCAGCCTGGCCATTCCCTTGGGGATAGTAAGGAGCTGAGAAGTGGTGATGAATCCCGAACTTCGAGCAGAAGGTCTTCATCTTCTCATTCTTGAAATGACTGCCATTGTCTGATACAATATCGTGTGGGACGCCGAAGCGGCAAAGAAGATTCTTATGAATAAACGAAACTACGTGTCGTCCCTCTACCGTTCGCAGAGTGATAACTTCGACCCATTTGGTGAAGTATTCTGTGGCTGCGAGGAAGTATCGGTGGCCATTAGAAGCTGAAGGAGTGATCGGACCAACTACGTCGAAGGCCCACATTGAAAAGGGCCAAGGAGAGACCACGGATTACAAGTATGCGGCTGGCGCATGAATGGAAGGTGCGTGCATTTGACACTTGACGCATTTCCTTACAAATTGATGGCAATCCTGCTGCATGGTTTTCCAGTAGTATCCTGCCCGAATAATCTGCTTGACGAGTGTTTGGTAGCCGACGTGACCTCCACAAATTCCCTCGTGTGCCTCTTGGACAACTTCCATGGCTTCGTCCTTATCTAAGCATCTAGCGTACTCAGAACTGAACCCACGGCGATAAAGAGTATCGGCCAGGAGGAAATAACGGGTTGACATGCGCTGAATCGCGTGTTGCTCCTTTCTTGGCATTTCCGCTGGAAATTCACCGGTTTCGATAAAGCTTTTGATATCTTGGTACCAAGGATTTTCTTTCTGGGTGGCTTGGTTCACTTGTTCAGTTGGAATGTAGGCAGGTTGATCAAGTCTGCCGATCTCGAAGGAACAACAGGATTCACTGTCTTTAAAAGACAAAATAGAGCCTAAGCAGGCTAAGCCATCGGCTATGTGATTTTATTCCCTCTTGACATGATTGAGCCGAAATTCTTCAAGGTTGCCTATGAGAGCTAAGGCAATCTTCTGATAAGGGATTAATTTTGAATCCTTGACTTGCCATTCAGCATTAACTTGACTGACAACAAGTAATGAGTCGCCGAAGGCGCGTACTCTCTTGACATCAAAGCTTTGCAAAATTTTGAGGCCTTGTATTAGAGCTTCATACTCGGCCATGTTATGAGTACATTGGAAATTGAGCTTGAGGGAATAAGGGAGCATCTCCTTTTCGGGAGTGATCAACAAGATCCCAATCCCTATACCGGACATATTTCTGGCTCCGTCAAAGAATAGAGTCCAGACTGAAGATTCCTGAATACTGCAGATGCGGTCATCAGGAAAATCATCTTCTGCTTTGATCTCTTCTGTTAACAAGAAATCTGCCAACTGATCTGCGATGGACTGACCCTTGACTGACTTCTGAGAAACATATTCCAAGTCATACTGCATCAGGAGGACTTGCCATTTCGCAATCCGTCCAGTAAGGAAAGGCTGCTCAAGAATGTATTTGAGAGGGTTAAGTCTCGACAGAATTTTGATCTCTGAGGCCATCAGATAATGTCTTAACTTCTGACACATCCATACTAAGGCTAGACATGTCTTTTCCATCTGAGAATATCTCTTCTCGTAATCGATGAAAGTCTTGCTGATGTAGTAGATGGCATGCTCAATCCGGCTGCCTTCCTCGTATTGCGCCAGAAATCCGCCACAAGCATTGTGGTTGACGGAAATATATAAAAGGAGTGGTTTTCCGAGTTCTGGCGGCTTCAGAACAGGTGGATTGAGAAGATACTGCTTGATGCGCTCAAATGAGAGCTGGCATTCTGGTCCCCATTCAAATTTCACTTCTTTTCTCAGCAAGTGATTGAAGGGCTTGCATCTCATGGCCAAATTAGAGATAAAACGCCGAATTGACTGAATACGACCTTGAAGGCTTCGCAGCTCTTTAAGATTGGTGGGAGGCGGCATATCAATGATCGCCTTTGCCTTGGCAGGATCCACCTCTATGCCTTTCCTGCTGATCATGTAGCCAAGCAGCTTGCCTGACTCCACTCCGAAGACGCATTTCTGTGGATTGAGCCTCAGCTTGTAGAGAATAAGTCTTTCAAAGACTTGGCCAAGAGCATCAAGATGATCTTCTCCTTTTTTTGATTTGACCAGGATTTCATCCACATAGGCATCCATGTTTTTGTGCATCTGATCATGAAATATCACTGCCATAGCCCTCTGATAGGTTGCCCCGGCATTCTTGAGTCCAAATGGCATGACTGTATAGCAAAAGGTACCCCACGGCGTGGTAAAAGAAGTTTTGGATTGGTCACGAGCGGCCAATTTGATTTGATTGTAGCCTGAGTATCCATTCATAAAGGAAAACATAGCGTGGCCCGCCGTGCTATCGATCAAAAGATCGATGTTGGGGAGTGGATAATCATCTTTCGGGGTTGCTTTGTTCAGATCTCTGAAATCGATGCAGATTCGAACTTTGCCATTCTTTTTTAGAACCCTCCACTATGTTCGCCAACCAATCTGGGTACTCCATAGTCCTAATGAATCCTGCCTTTAACAATTCTTCAAGTCCTTCTTTGACTTGCGGTGCCACCTGCGGATCCATTTTTCTTAGTTTCTGCTTGATCGGTTTGCAATCCGGCTTCAACACAAGGCGATGCTCGACTAACTTGGGGTCTAAGCCTGGCATATCCTCATAAGTCCAAGCGAAGACTTCCTGATGTTGTTTGAGGAAGTAGATGAGCCTTTCCTTCTCATCTAAACTTAGACTGGAACCAATTTTGAGGATTCTTGGATCGTCTTCTGAACCAATATTGACATCCTCTGTCGGATCCCGAACCAACGGCGATGGTTCATCCTGCTTCTGAACACTGGTAAATTCTGGCAATTCTTGAACTGCTGGATCGAACTTTGCTATTTTTCTGATCTGCCCTGTCACTTTGCTGACTTCTGTTCCTGCCTTCGCCTTGCATGTTCTGGCTGGTTTATTTTGAAAAAGGTTGGTATTGATAACGAGCTTTTTGAACGATTTAGGAGCCATGATGCCGGCAATCCTGAAAGTGAAAAGAAGGCTTTTGAGAAAAAAAGAGGTAAGATATTTAAAAAAAAATAGCCTTTTGCACATAAACAGAGAGCGACAGAATAGCCGAAGATATGAGCAAAGAATTCGTGTAATACCAAGATGAACAGAGAAAACAAACTTTTCATTGATTGAGTAATCTTTGATATTTACAAGTGATTGTTTGAAGAAAAGAAAGAAGCCGGGGCGGATCTTGCCCTTACAAGATGACAGAAAGAAAGGAAAAAGCAGAAAACACTGGCATTGTCTTCTTTACTGGGCTCCCTTGACGAAGATGGTCTTTCTGCCTGATGACTGACCTGTGAAACCCAAGCCTGTGCCGGTGACATGCTGAGCAGGGATGATCGGCTGCATAATGCCGTCCTCATTTCTGCCCAAACCCCTGAAGGGTTGGTAACCGTGCTTCATTAGAAGATCAAACCCTTTCTTAGCTTTGGAGAATTGAGGAAACAGAGGGTGATCTTTAAATGAAGTGCAATCGAGGCGCCCTCCTAGCTTGAAGAAGCGAGGTCCCTGCCACTGAACAACTGCGGTGACATTTTCTGTTGGCTGGACCTCTTTCAAATTCAGCATATCCAGGCTTTCACTCAGATTGATCTCGTCGACTTCTCTGATGCTGGGGATGTCGGCGATGAAAGTAGGACGGGGAATCATCGGCTGCGGGAGTCGTTCTTCCGGATCCTCTCCTAGGACCGTAGTGATCATGCCTCCCTTCGACCACTTGATACACTGGTGCAAAGTTGATGGGACAACATTGGCATTGTGGATCCAGGTGCATCCCAGCAACAAATTGTATGTTGGCGGTACATTGACCACATGGAAGAGTACAGTATGCACCGAATAGTTGATGAAGATCTCGAGAAATATCTTCCCCTTGGTTGTCTGCCCATGGTTATCAAAACCGTAGATCGTGATCGAATCTGGGGTATATTCCTCTTCTTTTAGGCCCAATGCCTTGGCCGTCATCTCAGGACAGATATTGAGGCTGCTGCCTCCATCAACGAGCACATGAGGGACTGTCATGCCCCTGGTTCGCACCACTATGTAAAGTGCGTTGTTATGAAAAGAATGAGGTTTTGGCAGATCCTCATCCGAAAAGGTGATTGGCGCATTCGTCATGGCCTGATTAACGATTTGAGCCATGTCTTGCGGAGTGGTGCTAGGCTTGACCTTGATCTTTCTGAGAAGATCTTCTAGCACTTGCTGGTGCTCAGATGAAGCGTGGGTCAGGTCTAAGATAGAGATGTTGGATAAAGCAATAATCGGCTTCTGAACTGACCCTGAAGCCTCTTCTTTCTTCGAAGCTGCCTTGATAAAGCGCTTCGGGATCCTGGGAACTAGCTTGGCAGTTCCTGCCGCTGCCTTTGTTGATTTACTAGAAAATGTAGTGACATCCGCCCTCTTGGCGGAAGATTGTGCTTGGCGAAGGACTAGGACCTGATGTTGATCCCAAATGTTCTGTTCAGAACATGGTTGGATACTGCCTTGCAGAGAGAATGCCTGCTCTGTGATGACCGAAGCTGAATGTTTAGGAAATGGCTTGGACAAGATTTCTGGATGCTGCTTATCCTCGTCCTCAATCAGCATGTTCTTGTCAATACAATCCTGAATGATGTTCTTGAGGACAAAGAAATGCTCGGTGTCATGTCCCACAGTCCGGTGAAACTTGCAGAACTTGTCAGTCCATTTACCCATAGCGACGGGAGGGTCCGCCACCTTGGGGAGTTTGATCATTCCTTTCGACATCATATATTCTAAGATGTCTTCGCGGGACTGCTCTAAAGCTGAAAACTCCCGATCATAACTCCAACCTTCGTGCTTCGGCTTTTCTGGCTGCTTTACTTCTGGCTGGGGTACTGGTTGGGTGGGCTGTGGCTTAACAAAATTCCCTTTCTGGGCTGCTGAGTTTGTCCTTTCGACCTTGGGATGCCCTGAGTTCTTGCTGGGATTCTTCTTGCTTTTCTTTTTGCAAGAGCTACTGCTGTTGTCGGAAAAATCCGTGGAATAAGCAACATGAGCCTTTTTCTTCTGCTCAGGGTTTCCTCAGACGAAAGGGTAACCCTCATACAGGCCATTATCCAGGCCAGTCTCGAGCCACTCGGCTCTCTCAATCAGTTTGATGAATGACTTAGCAGGCGATGTAGAAATGAGGTTCCTCAAAGGCTGGGCAAAATTATTCAGAATAATCTGCAGGGCATGCTCCTCTGGGATGGGAACTTTCATTCTGTTACAGGTGCTTCTCCACCTGTGGATAAATTCGCTGGCTTTTTCATTCTCCATCTGTTTTAAATTGTACAGATGATTGAGGGTTGGTGAGGCTTCAACATTAAACATGAAGCGCTCAATGAACAAGTTTATGACTTTATCGAACTCTCGTAGTTCAATAGGATTAATGTGGTCTGCATACCATCTGGCCGCTACCCCTTCAAGGCTGCGAGGAAAACAGATGAATAACGCCCGATTGTCTTTCCTGAAACGACCGCATTCGGCATAAAAGGTGGCCAAATGAGCCTTGGGATTGCTTGTTCCGTCAAATTTAAGGAACTTTCGAGGGAGATTCTCCAGATTGTCATCCCCGTCCAGGCCATGAAAAAAATCTTTGTCAGAGTAGGTTTGCTTACCCTTGCTTTTGGCCTGGATATCCTTGATGGCCCTATTCATTTCTTTCATCTGCTCTTGCATCGGGTCATTAGTCGGAACGGGCTTATTGATTGATTCGGGCTCTGCAGCGGCCTTTGCAAACTGCGGTGGAGGATTCTGATAAGAAAGCTGCTCTTCCTCTTTCGATTCCTCAATTGATTCTGTTTCTTCAGAAGTGGTGTCGGGCTGTACTTGCTTTCTAACAATCTTGACTGGCTTCTTTACAGCCTTCTTCTTTGGCTTGCTTTTTGGAGCAACTTCTTTCTGACTAGCCTCGGCTTGCTCAGCCATCATTTTGGTCATTATTCTTTTGAATAGATTATACATGGCTGGATCTATATCATCTGCTTGATTCTGATTTTGTCCCCTGACTGATTTGGGAGAATCCATCCCTTCGGCCTCACTGTCGCTGTGTTGAGGAACTGTTTCTTTTCCTGCCCTCGTTACAACCATTTTGCCAATGCCAGTGATTTCCTGAGAAGGTGAAAGGAATGGTTAGGGTTCGGAGGAAATTTTTGAAAATGTGATTTCTTTTAGGAAAAGACATGAAGGAAGGAATTGACAAATTTTTGTAATGATCGCGTCACCCTTTTATGGTGACAAAATGCGCCTTATGACCTAGGCGAGGTCATCTGTCATGACGAGGGATAAAAGAATATAAAAATGGGTCTCATCACTGGGGATGAATCCGTAACTATACGAAACAAAATAAGATTTTGTCATAAAAGCTTTTTATCAGGACAAAAGTTTGTATTTTCATTAAATGACCAAATTTAAATACAAAGAGAGGGTGGGCAGACAGTTTGCCACCATTCTCGATACTCTAATGATACATTAGGACCGGGAAATATAGACAAAGGAATGAAAGAGTCCCAAGTGTATTTGGCGACGTGGTATGCTCCAGACCACTGATCCGACCGTAGATCGAACTCTGGCATGCGGCCTGTCGGGAAGCGAGTGTTGACACGAACCTGCCGCTGCGAAAACTGTCGAAGACATCTCTCTGGCTGATAATCTACGCAGAAGAAAGGGTCGAGCAATTTGTAACGCTTGTCACGAGCATAAGTGTACCGAGGAACGGTCTCTCTTCTGTCGAAGAAATCCCAAACGTTCTCCTCCTGGTGCAGCTTCTCGATCAAAGTTCAGCACTGAATGGCTGACTTCGGCTGTTTGTTGCTGAATCTGAAAGAACCGGCTTTTGACGGCACATGTCGCAGGAACCACGACTGTAAGGCATACGTGCATCCTTCTACCAAAATGGTCTCTCCGAGGGCAAATCGAGCCAAACCTCTGTAGAGAAAAGCTAGAGCCGCCATGGATACTGAAAACTGACGGGTCTGCTTGCTTCCCCATCTTTGAAAGAGTTGGGCGACTCTTATATCGACGAAATTCTGACCATTCTGAAAGAATGCTAATCCTACTGTGCATAGGACCATGGCATGCTGAATTCTTTCTTTCGCTGCTCGAGATAAGGTATCGACTTCTTCGTAGGCCCCATACTTGTTGTAGAGTTCGAACAGATCGATGAACTGACTTCCGTTGATCTCTGCGAGGGGCCAGGATCTGCTCCCTGTAGCTCTGGCCAATGCTTCTCGAACATCTATTCCTTTGATATTGATCAAGAATTGTTGCTCGACCGGATCATCTGGCTGACCAGCTGGTTCTGGCAATCCCATGATATCACTGAACTCATCCATTAGCAAAGTCATTTCTCCCCATGGAAACCAAAACGTGCAGGTACGTGGATTCCACCGCTCTGCCATAGCTTGAATAAGACTGCCGTTGATGGTTCGCTTGCCAACTGTCGATGCCATCTCCAATCCACAATCATCCAAGTGGTCTGGGAACATACGCGAGAAGGCGGTGAACCAAGAATAGTACCACCGAGGGAAGAAGGTACGAGACTGGATGACCCGATGATCTGGGGTTCCATCCTTTATTTGATAGAAGACATGATCCCAAGGAAAGATAGCATCGAGAGATTCGGATGCCATCGGAGTGATACTGAGGCAAAAAAGAGGAAAAGAGTCAGATAGAATGCAGGACTTACGGATAGACTTTTGATGAGAGGAGGAACAAACATAATTTCATGGAAATTTTGTAAAAAGATCAAGGGACTTTAAAGAAAGAATTTCCAGGGTTTTTAAAGAAAGATTGACAACAAAAGAGAGAAGAACGTAGGTAAAGGAGAAAATATACATCCGGGGTTTTTGAAAATAGAGGAAGTTTTAAAGAGTACATCCAGGGTTTTAAAAAGAGGTTGATATATATAGGAGAACACAAAGAAAACATCGCATAATCATAGCTGCACAAACAAGGATGTGCACACAGCACTCCCAAAAGGCTGACTCTATATGCAATATTTGAAATAGCTTGTGGGACCTTAATCCTAACTCTACGGTTCAGATCATCTGATTCCAATCAAGGTATGCCGATATACTCAAGCCGAAGCTCGAAGTACGTGGCATATAGGATATTTCTCCGGTTCTAAGGTAAGGGCTTCCCAACATCCTTGAGCACCTACCGATATACCTCGGACTATGGCCCTTAGGTACGTGGTAGGGGGGCACGAACCCAAATAAGTGGTCCAGTTGTGAGGCTCTCTCCCAAACTATGGTTCAGTGAGATAGCCCAGCAACGTGAAGACCGGGACAATATAGGTAGGGACGTTTTTCAAAATATGATCAACCATACAAATAAAACCAGAAGGCTCTAGTGCAAGTCCTAAAGAGATAGATTTTAAATAAAGAGAAGCATACACTTGCATACATTGTTTCACATTCAATCCCTAAAATTGAGGAGAGTTGTATTTAAGACCTAAGTCTAATGTGAACATGGATAATCTCCTCAATATGGTCCTACCAAACCATACTTAGATCCTATATGCAATGATGTCAGCTTTAGGACAGAGTCTAGGCTCCTAAGGTTTGCATGGAAATGAAGCTGACATATGAAGAATAAAGACTTAGATAAAAGCAAAGCAAAGGCATAGATTCAACCGGACGAAGACGAGTCCCATCTTGGTCGCCAAAACTGTGATCATCGCAAAATTTTTCCTTCTCTTGTAGTTTCTCTCTCTTCCTTCTCTTCCCCTTTTCTAACCTCTATTTTCCTCCTTTTTGAAGGGAGAGAAATAAAAGAAAGAAAATGGAAAAGAAAAGAAAGAAAGAAAGAGAGAAGAGGAACTATTTTGCGCGGTCTCACTTGACCTTAATTTGAAAATATTTAGAAATTTAACTCGCCTTCGTTTTGAAAATTTGCGAGAAAATGGAGAGACGGGATTCGCTCGTCGGTACGAGGTTCGACCGTTCCTAGCGCCTTTACTAGGGGTAATCGAACCAAGGATCGAATCTATGCCTTTTGCTTTCTCTAAATATAATCTAAAAATTTATTCTAACTCTAAAAGCACAGAGAATCATGCTTGTGCAATGCAAAAATGTATGCTCTTTTTAAAAGATGTTTTGAAAATTTTCAAGTAAAAGGAGTGAAGAAATGGTTGAATCTAACTTTAGATCTTGAGATAGATCAAAGAAGTTCTAAGTCTTTGAAGTAAATCAGAGTTGGAAGAACAAATCTTGATTTTGAGAAAGAATGATTTGAAGCTTTGAAATGAAAGGAAGTGAAGTTTCAATGTCGGAAATGGACTTTGAATTTGATCTTAAATTTAGGGAAGGAAGATGAAATTTGGAAGTGATATTGAATTTGAAATTTAAAAATGGATCTGAGAAGATCAAATGGTATTAAAAATAGAAATGGGTTTGGGGAGTTCAAGTGAGATCTGGAAATAGACTTGGATTTTGAAATCTAGAATTGGGAATGGAATTGGATCTAAAGATGGATTTAAGATCTGAGATCTAAGATCCGAGATAAAATTGGGTTCTGGATCCTAAGATGGATTTGGATCTGAAGTCTGAGATCCAAATGTAGAATTGGGTTTTGGATCCTAAGATGGATTTGGATCTGAAGTCTGAGATCCAATATAGAGTTGGATTCTGGATCCTAACATGGATTTGGATCTGAAGTCTGAGATCCAATATAGAGTTGGATTCTGGATCCTAACATGGATTTGGATCTGTGTTCTGGGATCCAAAATGAAATTGGAGTCTAGATCCTAAAGGAGAATTGGATCTGAAGTCTGAGATCCAAAAGTCGAATTGGACTCTGGATCCTAAAGAGGAATTGGATCTGAAGTCTGAGATCCAAAGTAGATTTTGAGTTTTGGATCCTAAGATGGAATTGGAGTTAAATTCAGAAGATGAATCAAGAATCTCAAAGTTAAATTGAACTTTGATTTTGATTGGAGTCTTGAATATAAAATGGATTTGAAATTTCAGAGTTAATTTGAACTTTGAAATCTGATTTGAATTTGAATAAAAAGGACTTTGAAATCTCAAAGTTAAGTTTGAACTTTTGAGATTGAAAACGAAATTGAATTTGAAAATAAAGAGGATGAATTGGTTTTTTATAAGAATTGAAGATAGATTGAAGAAGATATTTACATTACTTGGAGTTTTGAAAAAGAAATTTTTGAAGACATGATGCAGTTCTATCCTAAATGATGAATGAATTTAAATTTTTGAAATTGGATTTTGAAAAGCTATTCCATTCTCTAAATGAATTAAAATAAGATTGAAGATATAATATATCTTTGACTATGGTCATTGGATGTATTATATAATAATCTATATTTAAATTCAGGTGAAGAATGAAATACATTTGGTGCTTTTATAGAATTTAAAATGAAATTAACTCTCAATATACCCTGACTATGGCCATTGGTATATATTTTGAATTAATTTTAAGTTAAATTCTGATAAAAGAAGAAAAATATTTGAGGAAATATGATGAATTTTGAAAACGGATCCAATGTGGATCCAGTGTTATTTTGTAAAAGATAAAAATACTAAGTTTTGTCCACACCCTGACTATGGCCATTGATGTGGATCATCAACTTAGGATTAATTTACCTCTTACGAAATGGTGCACGTGCCATTCGTGTTTCCATTTGTGAGATTTTGGAAAGATAAAGGTAAAAAACATGAAAATAAGCAATTTACAATGCTCTTTCATTCTATCTAAAACAGGAAATGTAATTTCTCATTAAGATCTAGCTATTACAATACATGAAATTGAATTCATAACTCCAAATAATGATCTTTTCTACATATCCCCTGCAAAATAATACAGTTATTATGAAAGCAAAAAGGGAATTGCACATTAAAAATATACCAAATGTGAGGTGCCCATATGTCAAGATATTTATGATTTAAGATGTAAGAAGTGATATGTACCTATCTCCATGCATATACCTACTTACCAACACATATGTATGTGAGTATATATATATACATATGTATGTATGTATGTATATATACATGTATATATATATGTATGTATATACATATACACATTTATATATACATGTATATATATATATATATATACCTATATATAAACCATATATAACCTACATGCAACATAGGTGGATGAGAACAGTGCTGGAGTCTACAAGCCTTGAATAAATGGATAAATGTAAGAATTTATCACGGTAAAGGAGTTGTAAATGCTAAACATGGTGAAGTGGCAACTATCTAAGTAGAGGTGAGTATTAGTAGAAGAAGAGGTGATCATGGGCTGTACACTAAGCTCATGGGTACTGCTATGATCCTGTGAAAATTTTACAACAGGGTAAGGGCTGGGAACTAATGATGAAGATAGCTGGGGTGCAGAGCACATAGTGGGTGTTGTGAAGGGTGCTGCTATGAGCATCGGGTGGAATGTGGTATGCCAATAGGAGTGAATGTAAACCCCAGTTAGTGGTTGGTAGCGGGGAGATTACAGTAGTATTTGATACTGCTGTGAGTAGATAAGAGCCACCACAGTGGAGTTTACAGGGGCGCTGGAGATTTAGGTAATGTGATGGTTAGGAATGATGGGTGGTATGCAACAGTGGACTGTTATGGAGATCGATGTGGACGAAGCAATACTCATACAGGGCCCAACCTAACAGCGACTATTGCAATGGGGCCTTGGTTGATTGGCAATTGTTAGCCATGGCCTTGCCTAAACCTGATAAAGTAAACTTCAAAACCTATTTTACTATTTGAGCTATGCAGGAGAAGACTGTAACAAGTGGAATCGCTAGTGTTCCAGCTTTTCAATCGTAGTTGGGAGTGAAGACAAGGTATGTCTGTTGCTGGAGGCTTGGCAAGATCAATGAAGTTGACTTCCACCTGTGGGGAGGTTGCAACTGGGCAACACACGGTTGCTGGAAATTATAAGGTTGCTATAGACTAGATGGTATTAATGACAACACAGACTTAAGGGTATTCCTTAATAGAGAAATCACCATGGGCTATGCATGGACCCTATGCCATACTGAACATAGAAATCCATCCCCGAATCTAGGGATACTTAGAAGTCTACTGTAGAAGATCTCAGTTCCAAAAAATAAAATTAGAAGATTTGAACAGGAAGCAAAAGGTTTTTGAGATGGCTTGGAGAGGCTATATGACAATGAACCCTATGCATACAGGTGAGACTTTTAATCTGCAGTAATTGTAATGCGGAAACGTGTATGCTGTGAGTGAGCACAGATGCTGGAAAAAAAAATAATGATGCTGAAGGAGATATAGCTTAAAAAAAAAAATATACAGGTTGTGGTGTAAATTAAACCAAGACCTAAGCAAGGCACATCACACAATGATTCAGAACTTGGTTCCAAACGGTATTTCAATATATCCCTGCAAAGCAATCTGATTTTCTTCAAAGATCGATGAATGTACTGTTGCCATCAACAATCTGATGAATCCTCAAATATCGATGACTTCCTCAAAGGTTTTGAGATGAACAATTCAGCCCTCATTTCTCCCAGCTAGACTTTGAATGGCTCATCATTGATCGATGAATGTACTGTAGGATTGGGAAATGGATTACAGCAGTGAGATGTCATGAGTACACTCAGGCCATCTTTTTCCATATAATGAATCAATTGCAGACATCGAAAAGCCCAATGATCAGTAGATCGATTGTAGGCATCAGATCCTTGGACTTTTTACAATATTTTGGCCAATGAGGGAGGCCTTGCCATCCGATTCTTCCAAGACTTAAACAGTGAACTGGCTTCAACTGTTTGGGCATACAGGAGAGAAAGGATGGTTCCTTTTCTTTCATTTTGTTTTCAAATGTGAACCAGATTGCCCATATCATTGAGGCCTGCTTGAATGAAAACAAAATAATGGTAAAGGGTGACTGACCTTTTAGTTGTTTGTTTGCTGAGATTAAATCGATCATTCATCAAATAGTTACTTGATACTATGAATCAAGAACAAAAAAAAAAAAAGAACAGAAACCTAGTCTCGAGATCAGAAGGAAAAAAAAAATCATGCATGCAAGATACACATACTAGCATATAACATCCAGAAAAATAAAATGAGATGAATCTGCATCATCGATGAACAATGAACCATGAAATACCTTTGATAAATCCGACGATCCTTGTTGGGCAATGTTTATGGTCGGATTCTTACATGAAGTCGTCAGATCCATAGTTGTTGGAGGTTGTAAAAAAGAATGTAGTGAGAACACATCCTCTCGGTGGCTCTCAAAACATCAACCAGTTAGTCCTTCATGTGACAGGGGATCGGATCTCAATCTTCCAAGGTGAGGCATTAGCAAGAATCACGGAAGAGAGATATATTCAAGAGAATCACCGAAATATTACAAAGAAATTAGATCGATCCTGATTCTAAACCTCTGTACTGATTGGATTTAAAAAAAACAAACAAACACATATATCTATTTAACAGAGAACTGGTTTTAAACAGGAATTTAAAACAAGCAGCCAATATGGAAAAACCATGCGACATATGCTGTGTGTGAAAAATACAGGTTGAAATGTGAGGAGAGACGATTCATGCCACCTCCCGCATACCAAAAGAAATGATACTGAACACGTAGTCGTGCCATGGGCGAATGTCTTGCTTTCCTCTTTTTAGATAGGATATCATTGGAGATACAAAGAGAAGAAAACAACAAAAAAATGTGTGGGAATACGAGTATTCCATCAATTTTGCACAGAGGGAGGGGTTGATGTTGCTATAGGCAACCCAACCCCTTCCGTAATGCGTTTATGATAAAACAAAAAAGATTTCAAGGAGAAAACATAGAACAAAAAAAGAGGAGGGGTCTACCACAATCGAAGATTCAGGATTGACTAGGCTTCGAGTTGTCGCTGCAACCTCTGTTCCTTTCAGTCGACTTATGCCGAAGTGGAAGGAGACAGCGGAAAGGAAGAAGGAAGAGGGAACCGTGGAAGGTTGATTCGCATTCCTCTTATAGCAGAGTTTTCTTCACTTGATCGAGGATGAGAAGGGAAATGAAAACTGATTTTTGCAGGAACTCTGAAGCGGATATAATCGATCGTCACTTTCTCCTTTTCTTTTTTTTTCCCTCCTCCTCCCCTTTTCTTTCTGCGTATCCTTTTTATAGAGGGATAGGGGCTTCTGGAAGGAGAGATATGGTTGGAGATCAGTGGTTGTTGGTCTGGAGCCATCGATCGGAGGGTAGAGAATGCAAGGGGATTGGCAATGGATGGCAGATGGTTGTTCGACCATGGGAGAAGAAGAGGATCGGATGATGGAGGGCATGTGATAGGGGGTACATGGGGGGTTTGGTGATGAG
Organism: Nuphar pumila; assembly: GCF_984573655.1. Taxonomy (NCBI): domain Eukaryota; kingdom Viridiplantae; phylum Streptophyta; class Magnoliopsida; order Nymphaeales; family Nymphaeaceae; genus Nuphar; species Nuphar pumila. The sequence continues at coordinate 47,235,982 of NC_143265.1, read as the reverse complement.
AGAAGGAGATGGAAGCATGCGAGGCCGTTGGAGATGGACGAAGGGTGGAGCAGGAGGTTCAACGGTGGGTGATGGAGGGTTTTACGAGAGGGAAGGAGAAGGTTCTGGAGGATTCAGGGGGTTTTGGTGGAAGAGAAGATTTTCGTAACCCTAAAAACTGATTTTTGTTAAGAAGGTCTTTTATAAAAATTTCCAAAAAGCCGGTCCCTTTTTAAAGATTTTTGCAAAAACTATTTTTGGTTAAAAGAATTTTTCTCAAGAAGAGTTTTTTTCAAAAGCCCGAATTTTGTTTCTTTTCTATATATATATATATATATATTTATTTTTTTGTTCTTTTCTTCACTTTATACATATTTGTTTTTTGATATTTTTGAAAACAAAACTCTGAAACTAAGAAATTTAAACTAATTTTATAAAATTTCAAAAATATTTATAGAAGAAAAGGGTTTTTTCTGAAAAATCAATGTTATTTTGAGAAAATTTCTTCAGAAAATGGGTTTGGACCCAAGTTTTGAGAAAATGTTCGAGTTTTGAAACTCGAATCGAGAAATATAACATGATGGATCCAAACGGACACTGGACGAAGTGTCTGAGCTTTTCAAAAAGTTATTTTGAAAATTTCGAGAATTTGATTTAAAATTGGATAATGAAGCTGAGATTTGGATTTTGATGTAGATCCGGATCCGAAATTGAGTCAGATATGTAAAATGAATTTAATTTCAACAAAATTTGAGAAATAAAATGGAATTTAGATTTAAAACCGACTCAATTACCCAAAAAAATGGGGGAAAAGGGCAAAAAGGGGATATTTACAACATTTTGAAAAATTTGGGGTGTTCACACTTCCCGATCTATCAAGAAGCTCGTTCTTAATCCAAAGGCCTTTTCGAAGCCAACAGTGATTCATTAGGTTAAAACAAGAGCAGAATGTAGTCAGATTACAAAGCAGTCAAAAGAACCTGCAGAATTTGATTCAGCTCTTCAAGAATTACGAGAATTTGCAGCAATTCAGAAACAAGATGAGCCATCATCCTTAGTTCAGGATCCGACTAAGGATATCAATATTGGATTAGAAGACGATCCTAAAATTCTCAAGATTGGCAGCAGTTTGAGCCCGGAAGAGAAAGAAAGGCTCACCCATTTTCTCAAGCAACATGAAGAAGTGTTCGCGTGGATGTATGAGGACATGCCAGGTCTAGATACCAAATTGGTTGAGCATCGTCTCATCCTAAAACCAGATGTCAAGCCAGTTAAGCAGAAACTGAGAAAGATGGATCCTCGAGTGGAACAACAAGTTAAGGAAGGTCTGGAAGACCTACTCAAAGCAGGGTTTATTCGAACCATTGACTATCCAGATTGGTTAGCAAATATTGTCGTTGTTCCCAAGAAAAATGGTAAAGTTCGAATTTGCATCAACTTCAGAGATCTCAATAAAGCGACTCCTAAGGATGATTATCCACTTCCTAATATTGATCTTTTGATTGATAGCACAGCAGATCACGCTATGTTCTCTTTTATGGATGGATATTCCAGATATAATCAGATCAAGTTGGCCGCTCGTGATCAGTCCAAGACGTCTTTCACTACTCCTTGGGGCACTTTTTGTTATACAGTCATGCCATTTGGGCTTAAGAATGCTGGAGCCACTTATCAGCGTGCTATGGCCGTCATTTTCCATGATCAGATGCACAAAATCATGGATGCCTATGTCGATGATATTCTGGTAAAGTTCAAAGAAGAGGAAGATCACATCGAAGCTCTCAATCAAGTTTTTAAGCGGCTCATTCTTTACAAGCTAAGACTCAATCCACAAAAATGTATTTTTGGAGTCGAATCTGGCAAATTGTTAGGGTTTCTAGTCAGTAAAAAGGGGATAGAAGTTGATCCCGCTAAGGCTAAAGCTATCATTGACATGTCTCCTCCGACTAATCTGAAAGAATTGCGTAGCCTTCAGGGACGTATGCAATCAATTCGGCGATTCATATCCAATTTGGCCATGAGATGTGAGCCTTTCAATCATTTGCTCAGAAAAGGAGTGAAATTCGAATGGGGACCAGAATGTCAGCAATCATTCGAACGCATCAAGAAATATTTGCTCAATCCTCCTGTGTTAAAGCCGCCAGAATTGGGGAAACCCCTACTGCTATACATTTCAGTTAATCAAGTGGCTTGTGGCGGATTCTTGGCACAATACGAAGAAGGCAGTCTGATAGAGCATGCCATTTACTATGTGAGCAAAACCTTCAGTGATTATGAGAAGAAATACTCTCAGATAGAGAAGACATGTCTAGCTCTGGTTTGGATGTGTTAGAAATTGAGACACTATCTGTTGGCATCTGAAGTCAAGATCCTATCCAAATTAAATCCTCTCAAGTACATTCTAGAGCAACCCTTCCTCAATGGACGGATTGCCAAATAGCAGGTTCTATTGATGCAATACGATTTGGAATATGTCTCTCAGCAATCTATCAAGGGCCAAGCAATTGCAGATCAATTAGCAGATTTTCCTCTAGCAGAGGATGTTAAAGTTAAGGATGATTTCCCCGATGAGCGGATCTGTAATATTCAACAATCCCCAATTTGGAATTTATTCTTTGACGGTTCCAAGAATATGCAGGCATAGGAATCGGGATTCTGTTGATCACACATGAGAAAAAGATGATCCCCTTTTCTCTCAAATTAAATTTTCAGTGCACTCATAATATGGCTGAGTATGAAGCTTTGATACAAGGTCTGAAAATTCTACAAGACTTCAATGTCAAAAGAGTGCATGCTTATGGCGACTCTTTGCTCGTCGTTAATCAAGTCTTAGCCGAATGGCAAGTGAAGGATCAGAAATTACTTCCTTATCAGAAGATCGCCTCAGCTCTTGTCAGCAATTTCGAAAAATTCCAACTTTTTCATGTCAAGAGAGATTTCAATCAAGTTGCAGACAGCTTAGCCAATCTCGGATCCATCATGTCTTTCAAGAGCGGAGAATCTTATCGCTCCTTTGAAATTGGCAGACTTCATCAACCTGCTTTCGTCCCAGTAGAGCAGATAAACCAAGCTGAGCAAAAGAAGAAGCCTTGGTATCATGACATCAAGAATTTCATTGAAACTAGCGAATTTCCTTTAGAACTCTCAAAGAAAGAGCAACAAGCAATTCAGCGCATGTCTGCTCGATATTTTATTATTGCTGATGTCATTTATCATCGTGGATTTAGCTCTGAATATTCCAGATGTTTGGACGAAGAAGAAGCCAAAGAAGTTGTGCAAGAAGCACATGAAGGTATCTGCGGTGGTCATGTTGGCTACCAAACTCTTGTCAAACAAATCATCCGAGCAGGATATTACTGGAGAACTATGCAACAAGATTGCTATCATTTTGTGAAGAAGTGCGTTCAATGTCAAATGCATGCACCTTCTATTCATGCGCCAGCGACATACTTGCAATCTGTCATCTCACCATGGCCATTTTCCATGTGGGCTTTTGATGTTGTAGGCCCCATTACTCCTTCTGCTTCAAATGGCCACAAATATTTTCTTGCCGCAACAGAATATTTTACTAAATGGGTAGAAGCAGTCACTCTACGCACAATAGAAGGTCGACATGTGGTCTCATTCATCCACAAGAATATCCTATGTCGTTTTGGCATACTACATGATATTGTGTCAGATAATGGCAGTCATTTCAAGAATGAGAGAATGAGGACTTTCTGTTTGAAGTTCAAAATCCATCATCATTTCTCTGCTCCTTATTATCCTCAAGGAAATGGCCAAGCAGAGGCCACCAATAAGATTTTGATTCAAATCCTGGAGTGAACTTTGGAAACAGGCCGTGACTGGCATGAGAAGATTCATGATGCATTGTGGGCGTATCGAACCACCATTCGAACTCCAACTAATGCTACTCCGTCAGAACTTGTCTACGGAACCGAAGTAGTATTGCCTCTACATGTTCAGAAACCTGCTCTAAAATTTGCATCACTTCTCGAATTACCTCTTGATCAGTATCAGCAACAGCAACAGCGACTAGTACAACTTGGTTTGCTAGATGAAAGAAGACTCAGAGCAGCAGATCACACTCAATTATATCGTCAGAGGATAGCCAGACAATATGCAAAATTCGTCATTGAAAGAAAATTTCGAGTCAATGATCTAGTGCTCAGATCAACGGCTTATCTCAAGCACTGCCCAGGTGGCAAGTGGTCACCAAATTGGGAAGGTCCCTATGTTGTCAAAGAGGCATTACCTCGTAATTCATATCGGCTCATCAATGCCGACGGAGTGGAATTACCAGATCCCATCAATGCTCGACATTTGAAAAAATTCTATACTTAAATTATTCTTTGTAATTCCTTAAATTTTCTTCAAATAATGATCAGATTCTCTTTTCCCAGTTATACTGGGGTATTTTTTTTAAAAAAAAAACTTTGTCTTTATCTACAAATACCCTGTACGCAGACAGGATAAACAAATCTCTCACTTTGCACGTATGTGCACTCATTTATATCATTTTCATATTTGCATACATCTGCATTCATTGGCATGCATTTGCATCAAGTTTGTTACCCATTCAGGATAAGGGATAATCTTGAGACCCCGACAATCATTCTCGTTATAATTCCCAAATATTTTAATAGCATAGACCTCTTTCAAAAATTCAAATTTCAATTTAAAAACAAGGTATGTTTTCAAAATCCAGTGCTCGAACTGGTACATTTTCAAAATCCAGTGCTCGAACTAGTGTGTTTTTAAAAATCCAGTACTCGAACTGGTACATTTTCAAAATCCAATGTCTATGTTGACATATTTTCAAAACCTGGTATTCATGTTGGTGTTCTCTCAAAATTGAGCACTCGTGGTTAGTGTCTCCCTGGTTGGTCGTATCACTCAACCTCTCGGGTTCAGTCTTTGTGTTGATCATTCATCAAAGTTCAAATTCCAATTACCAGTTTCGACCTTTGGGTCAATCAATTCCAATTTCGACCTTCGGGTCAATCAATTTCCAATTTCCAATTTTAAAAATTCCAATTCCAATTTCGACCTTCGGGTCAATCAATTTCCAAATTTTCAATTTCGACCTTTGGGTCAATCAATTCCAATTTCGACCTTCGGGTCAATCAATTTTCAATTTTCAATTTCGAAATTCCAAATTCTAAATTTCCAATTACAAATTTCAAATTTTCAAATTTTCCAAATTCCAATTTTGACCTTTTGGTCACTCAATACCAATTTCAATCATCTTCTCTTGCGAGAGACCCTTTTTATAGGGAGAGTTCAAGGGAGCTCGATCTTTTCGCATGCTATCCTTTGTTCACTTAGCCCCTTTTCAGGGAGAGTTTGAAGGGACTCGTGTCTATGTGAACCGTTTGCAAAACAAATTTCCAATTTCATACAAGGAACCCTTAGTTCAGGGAGAGCTTTGACGGAAGTTTGCTTTCCTTGTGATCACAATTTCGTACTAGGCCATTTCATCGTGAAGGACCCTCTTTTCAGGGAGAGTGTGATGGACTCGCTCCTTCATGACCAATTCACCGACCTCACCATTACCGGCCCCCTTTCCGTAAGAGAAGCCTAATGTTAGGAAGTTTTGACGAAAGCTTAATTTCTCTTCGAAAGTTCGTTTTGCAAACACCTCCTCTTCAGGGAAGAGAGGAGTAATTTCTATTTCCCATTTCTGAATCTTCTCCTTTGGGGAAAGGAGAAGAAAATTTCTGTCATGGATGTGTTGCGTTGTGCTTCAAATACTCGCTCTCACCAAGGATTTCAAGAAAATTTTGCCAATTTGTCATTAAATATTTGTTGATTTCAAAATCTTTATTACACAAAAACATTACCTCAGAATACCTTTAGTATTACTTCCGAAAGGTCAAAACTTTTGCGAAGAGGGATTCAAAATTCAAAATCTTTCAATCGGCCAACCAAAAGGATGAAGAATAAATCCTCGATATGGCCAGCAAAGAAAATTCAATGTTGTTGCAAAGCCATAAGTGATCATTATTGATCCCAGTCAATGGCACATTTTTAAAGATCATTCTTGAAAAATAAAGCAGTCGAAATATCCTGGGTGATACAGAAAAATCCATTAAATCCCTATATCTCCTCAATCACCTAAAGTTGTAATTAAATATCTGCAAAAGGGATCTCTCAACTGTCGTCAAGATGAAGGCGAATTAGGCGAGTAGACCCCCGGGGCCAAAGAAGATTTGAATCATCTCCAAGATGACGGAGTTTGTGACAGATCCTTCCAGGGAAGGTTCAGAGCACCGTCAAGATGAAGGCGACTGCGATGAGCCTCCCGACAAACCCTAAAAGATATTTAATTTTCGCTATCATCAAGAGATTTCCAACCAATGAGCCAATAACCGTCGATATAATCCCTGAGAAAAAAAAAAGAAGGATCGAAACATCTCCAAGATGAAGGAGTTTGTGACATACCCTTCCAAAAAAAAAAAGCGAGAAAAGTCAGAACATCTCCAAAATGAAGGATGATGTAATAAAATCCCCAAAAGCCCAAGAGAGCTCTAATTCTGCCAAGAAAAAAAAAGTGGGCAGAAAGATCATCATGAGAAAATAATCCCAGGATATCAGACTGCTGAATTTGTCAAGAATCTTCTTTAAAATTTGTGAAATTCTATTATCAATATTCCTTCACCAATTGATTTCACAATATCAAGAATACTCTCTTTTCTATTCATATCAAGGAAATTGATAGCCTCCTTGAAAGAAAGTCAATTGCAAGAAATTTGAATTCAAATCTTGATTCTATGAAGTTAAGCCCAGTCAAAGGTAATACTTCAGGTAGAAAAGAGGGAATATTTTCAAAACAATGTGCATCACTTTCAATTATTTTGAATCAACAATAAATTTCAATATTTTGACAATATTTTCTAGCTATCCTGGCGTGAAGCGAGAGCTTGAGGTTCATCTTTGACGCATCCTGACATCAGTTGTTATCCCTTTTAAGGACTTGATAACGGGAGTTTTCAAGATTCCTTCCCTTCTGTTGGTATAATCTGAGCGCATGGGCTCTCAGATTCGCACACTTCCATGTGTCCCCACTGTCCCACCATAGACAGTCCAATTTCAGCTTGAGGTTAAGCCCCCAATCATTTTCTCGCAAAAGGTCACCAATTTCAAAAGTTATTTAGTCTGAGCAATGAGGCGCCCAAAATCAAACCCCTTTTCAAGCTTTAGGGACCCCAATTTCATCCTTTTGCAAAACCCCTATCAGATTCATTGTGCGGAAATCCGAAGGTTCCATCATGGTTTCTTTGTTTGAGGATTCCATTCATTTTCCGCCCAATCAGGATAAGGGTACAAACCTGAGCCTCCTTTGATGAGGTATTTCATTCCCTGGTCAGGTTAAGGGTCAAACCTGAGCTTCGTTTCTACACGAGGTATTTTCCGTCCCATCCAGGTTAAGGGCAAAACCTGAATCTCACTTCTTTTAAGGTAAAATTTTTCTTCTTTATTCTTCATTTCATATCTACCATTTTCATCAGGGCTAATCACTTCATAACCAGTCAGATCCTTCTAACTGGGGCATTTTTATAGCCCAAACTTGGTGTGTTTTTCTTTGCCACTAAGCTCGTCTTCAAGCCGACTTAGTAGCAAAGAGGGGCATCTGTAAACACCCCAAATTTTCCACATCCATTCTCAAACAATCCTCCTCAGGCAGTGCCAACCCTGTCAGGTCAGTGTAGGAGTCAAACCCCGAGTCAGTTTCAGAAAATCACCATTTTACCAACTTTCATTAGGAAAATTACCATTTTACCCCTAGGTCATCCCAGACCCCAGTCAGTCGGAGTCAACCAATCTCATTGGTCAGTTCAGAACATTTAGAATGTCAATCATCTCAAGCTCATCTAATCTCACAATGAACATACCATTTTCATTTATGATCATTCCTGCCAAAATGGGATCATTTCTTCAGAAATGAGCTCATTTCTTGCTCAAATCCAAGCCAATTGTCTTTGAGTCAGTCATTCATAGTCAGTCATACTCCCCAGAGTCTAACTTGAGCTCACCAGAAGTTCAAGCGCTCCAGTTTTAGTTCAAAACCATTTCCAAGTGTCCAGGAGCCCATTTTAGTGCATTTCAGTTCTTTCAGCTGAAATTGAGTTGAGTTCAGCCAATTGAGCTAGTGTTCGAGCTTCAATTTTAGTTCATGTCAGTATTATTGACCTTTTTTTTAGGTCAAAGTCAGCTCAAGTTCGTAATTCACTTCACTCCAGTGACCATTCCGTACCATTCCGTACCATTTCTCAAAAAATGGCAGCTTTTCTTGAAAATTCAGTCGGAAAGGTCAGTTGAGTCAATGTCTGGTTAGTTCACTTGAGTTCTGAAACTCTAAAACCCAGCTCAATCCAGCTCATTTCAGTTTAATTCAGCTCGAACCCCAATTTTCAGTGTCACTCTAACCCAGTAGAGTCCCGAAAACTATTTCTTGAGCTATTTTGCAAATTTTATCAGTTTTAATGCTTTTTAAACTGGTATAAGTGTTAATCGGGGTTTAAAATCCAAAATTCTACATTCAGGGTCTGCATTTCGCATGTCATTTCTCATCATTTCTCAGCATTTCATAACATTTCATCACATTTCATTTCATTTTCGAAGTCCAGAACTCCAGTTTTATAAATTTCAATCCAGATTGAGTTTTTTTTCAGAAATCAATTTCAAACCCTGGGTTTCCAAAATTAACATTTTTACCCCCAAGAGTCTAAATTTGGAAATATTTTCCAAAGAAAAACAATTTGGATTTATTTTAAACTCAAATTTTCAAATTCTACACTGGATTTGCTTCGCAACGGGGTATTGAACTTTAAAATCCGAGCTCGTTTCAAAAATTGCCAAAAATAGCTCGTTTCGTTTGAAAATATTTTCTTGAGAAAAAAAATCTGGATTTCTTTCAAAATCAAATTTTTAAATTCTACACTGAATTTGCTTCGCGATGGGGTATTGAACTTCAAAATCCGAGCTCATTTTAAAAACTGGCAAAAATAGCTCGTTTCGCATGGAAATTTTCTGAAAAGACTATTTTACCCCTCTGATCGTCAAAATAAATTTCAAAAGTAGAATTTGGACCCGCTCTGAGATGGCCCACTCATTTACATTTCTGTTTTATTAAAAAAAAAAAATCTTTTATTCCTTTCAATTTTCTTTTATTTGTTCATTTTTTTTATTTATTTTGCATTTTAGAGAGGTGGGACCCACAAGGTGGTCACCCAAGCCTCCAGCCCCACTTTCCATTTTTTTTCTCATTTTTTCTTTCCCTTTTCCTTTTTCCCTCCTTTTCTTTCTTTCCTTTCTTTTTCCCTTTCTTTCTTTTTCTTTCCTTTTCCTTCTTCCCCTCTTCTTTCCTTTTCCTTCCCTTCTTTCTTTCTCCTTTCTTCCTTACTCCCTTGCTACTTTCCCTCCACAGCCGTATGGCTGCAGCCATTCACGTAAAAGTGAATTCCATCCAATCATTCCTAGCTAATTAAAACCTAGAATACTTAGGCAAATGATGATTAAGACCTAAGTCCCAAAAAGAACAAAAAGAAGGTCTCATACGGCTGCCTAAAAGGGAGCTCTCAAGGGGAACGGCTGCCCATCTTTCAACCTCTCTCTCTCTCTCTCCCTTGAACTCTCTCTTTCTCACCCCTTGGCTGTAGCTTCCAGCCATTGAAACAACACCCTTGCAGCCCTCAGTAGCACCAACTGGAAGCCTCCACGCACAGCACCATTGCAGCCATCGATCACAGCATCTGCAGCCTTCTCCATTTGCTGCAGCAAGACCCCAAGCTATCCTTGGCTGCAACTCCCAGCCATTGAAGCCACCTCCAGAGCTCCTTCCTCCAGCCAACAGCCGGCCTATACTTTGAAGCACCATCAACGTCTTCACCTCCTGGCAGCACAGCAGCAACCCTTCCTCACACAACAACTCCTTCCTTGTAGCAGCTCCTTCAACACCACCACTTCCGGCCACCAAAGGGGAGCACCAGCCGGCAGCCACCTCTCACTGCAGCAACACACAGCCACAACTCTCAACTCTTCTTCAACTTCCAGCAAGCCAATAGGTACCCGCCATGCTGTGGTAGCAACTGGTGCTACCTCAACTTCCAGCCACCGGTCCAGCTCCCTTTGCAGCCATAGCAGCCACCTGCACCATTCCAGCTGGTACCATAGTTTCCACGACTCCCACAACCCCTCCTTCAACCGGATCAAGCAGAGCTATTCTTCTCAAGGTAAAGTCTCTTTCATTTATTTTTCTTACATGAGTTTAGAATGAGTCCACGTTGTATGGTTGCTGTGGGAAACCCAAATTGGGTTTGTACAAGTTAAAACAGTTTTGTGGAATTCGTGTTTTGGCCATGTGAGAGAAGGGATTCATCCGATAAATGGATCGGATCCCTCTCATTTCAATGGCCCATATCAAGTGTAAACCATACCCCCTCCCCTTGGATATTTCTTTTCTTTTTATTAAATTCATGTAAGTTGCATGTTTTAGCATTACATTTAGGCTCATTGCATGTCTTAAGTAGTTATTATTTTCATATAGCATAGGTTTTACTAATTTCGTCTAAAATTTCTTAAGCTTTGATTTTTTGTGTATTCCAGTTATGATGATATGTTTGATTTTGTATCAATAAATCTTGAAAAATTTAGTATGAAACATCTTTATTTATTGTTGATATTCTGTCGAAATCTTGGTTCAATTGGGATTTTGGAATCCTTCTAAATAAATCAAATCTCAAAATCGGGTTTTCTGCCTTCTGGAAAATCCAAATTTAATTTAGCAGACAAGAGCCTCCAAAATCACCCTTGTGGGAGATCTGGATTTTCCCCTAAAAATCACAGTAGATTCATGATTGAATCTACTAATGAACTGGAAATTTTTAGGTTTTTCCAATTAGTTTTGACCTCTGTAAAAAATCGAATTTCTCAGACCTCTGGGAAAATATCGATTTTCTTTCGTCAGGGTATAGAAAGACTCTAATGCACCGAGTCCATCAAATCTGTAACCCGTCTGCGAAAACTTTCAACATGAAAGTTTTTTATAACATAATATCCTGTCATTTCCCAAAATTTGGGAATTTTTTAATCTGTTTCATTATTTTTCCCAGATTTTCTCTTTCTGTCTAACAGATTCCAATGTCCAGAAATCTCAGAGATCTAGGTCTCTGATAACAGTATGGCCTTTTCCAAAACATAACCCGAATCCCTATGGTGTCAAAAGATCAAATCTTACTCGATTTGTCAGGGAAATTTTCCCATAATTTCAGCCTTTTTACCATCTGTCTTCCATTTTTCCCATGTTTTCTACCGAAACCTTTCTGTTTCCCCTAAATCCTAGAGTCGCCGGATTCCGATCCGACTTGCCTGAGTGGCACAGCTCCGACCATAGGTCAAAACCAGAAAGTGTAAAAAGACAAAATCCTTTACTTACTGTTCTATGTCACCCCATAAAATTTGGGAAATTTTTATGAAAATTTGATATCCTAAATCCCCTTTAGAATCAACATTTTATGCAAAAATCACAAAAATTAGGGTTTTTATTTGAATTTCCATATTTAAAAATACAAAAAAATAGATTTTAGAGCTCCATTATGTTTCTAGGGTTATTTTAGGTGTCCATGCTAAATTTGGTTTAATTCCAAGTTCATTTGCTCCATGTGTTAGTTTATCTTTAAATTCAGAAGCGAAAATCAGGCGAAAATCAGGTTAAATTCGATGTTTTATAATATTTTTTCCATTTTAGGGTTTTTATCATGTACATAAGCATGTGGAATCATATTAGGGTTAATTTTAATCTCATTTTCATTTCATATTTTTCCATTTTGCAAAATTTATTTCAGAAAACCCTGGTTTCAAGGCCATAGTCTTGTTATCGGGGGTATTTTGGTCATTTTGACCTAAATTTCGAAATTTCAAATTCCAATTTTCATAAATTTTCATGCATATCATCATGTTTCATCATATTATGTTTGATTTATTTCATTTGATTTTCAAATTTCCAAAATTTCTTTCAAAAAACCTTGATTTTAAGTTCATCAGGGGTATTTTGGTCATTTTGACCCCAATTTTGAAATTCCACATTTATTTTCGAAATTTATTCATTATTTATCATGTTTATATCAAAGGGGGTATGAATTTGGGTTTATATCTGAATAATATCCGATAATATCCGATAATTTCCCATATTTTCGGATAAATTCAGAAAAACCTACATTTTTGTGCAAACCTTGTTTTCTAGTTTTGCAAGAACATTCAAGAAGAAGACTTAGCTTTTATTTTTTTTTATTTCAATTAAATGTAACCTCAAATATAATAATTTGGAATAAGAGTTACTTTTCTGCTTAGAATAGGGTTGCATTGCATATAGTTTAATTTATGCAAATTTCAATATGTGATGTATGATTCATGCACATTATTTCAAATTCACTATGGTTTACACGAATGGCACATGCACAAGCTCTTATGGAGTTTATAAACTCGGTGGAATTCGTATTTATGGCCATAGTCAGAATACGAAGAAAACCAAGATTTATGATCTTCATATTAGCCACATTCAGCCTACACACTTAGGCTAACTTCAAAAATGCACTGCATTTTTTTAAAACTTCAAAAGGATTTCTCAATTCCTCAATGAAATTCCCTTTTCAAATTCATATTCATTCATTCATATTATTCAAATTGCATTGTTTTCAAATTCATTTTCCAATTTCAATTTCAAAAAATTCAGTTTTCTCAAGAATTTCCAAGTCTTTCTCAGGATCTCATTTTCTCAAAATCCTAAGTTTTCAAATGACATTTCAAAGCATTTTCCAAGTTCAAATCAAGATTTTCCTATGTTTTCAAATTCTCAAATTTCAAAATCCCAAGTTTTCAGAAATCGATTTTCTCATATTTTCCAGTTTTCCTGAGAATTCATTTTCCATTTCAAAAGTCATTTTCCAATGAATTTCTTAGATTTTCTTAAAATTCTCAAATCCATTTTCTCAGAAAAGCAATTCCAAATTTCAAAATCGATTTTCTAAAGTTCAAATTTTTCTGAGAAATCACTTTTCAATGCAAATTTCTGATTTCCAATAAAATTCAATGATTTTCCTAGGAATTCCATTTTCAAGCATTTTCCAGTCCTTTTCTAAATGCATTTCAATTTTCCAAAGCAAACATCATATTTTCTCAAACTTGCATTATTTTCAAAATTTCATAGCACAAGCCTGATTTTCTGTGCATTCTAGAAAAGATAGAGCATAATTTAGATATTTGAGTCAAGTTAAAGCACATAATTGGTCCTTGGTTCAATTACCCCTGGTAAAGGCGCCAGGAACGGTTGAACCTCGTACCGACAGGCGGATCCCATTTCATGGAATTTTGCCGCAAATTTTCAAAACGGAGGCGAGTAAATTTTCAAAACAATTTTCAAAACTTTGGTCGAGTTTGACTCGCGAAATTCGTTTCTCTCTCGCAAGGGAGGGGAAAAATTTTGCGATGATCAACAGTTGTACCATTTTGTAAAATGTAATAAATAAAAGTTGTTTCAAATCAGTGTTGTTTCATCCCTGTGACCCGCCCAGAGTTTCCGCTTGTTACCCTTTTTGGTACTTCCGCACTTGCGCAAATGTTTTAAAAAAAAAAAAGTTTATCCTAAAATCTAAAGGATTTTTAAAGTCGGGATTTCTAGGGCGGTGCAGTTCTGGTATCAGAGCAGTGTTTTAAAAAGTGTTGCAGAAGTGTGGTTCAAGTCTTTACACGCATCGACCATCGCACTGTAAGTATGCCTAATTCTGTTTCTGTTGTTTGATTGCTCATTCTGCATGTTTAGATAAATTTATGTGTTTTTCGGGTGTCGTCTGATGCGAGACACAATTTCGTGTTTAAGCCTTGTGTATTTGGCTTAAGATATTGATTGTCGGAACCTAAGGGTTTGTTTGCGCTTGTGGATATAGTTTCCCAAGCTGATTCGAGTCGACTCCTGTAAGAGTTGGAGTTCTTGACTGAGATCTAGGGGACTACTTGCGTAGTTCACCCTTCTTGTTCCTCATCGTGTTGAAGACGATGTAGTTTGATGAGAATCATTGTGTAAGGCTCTAAGCGAGTGTTTTCTCTCCTTTCCAATGTGTTGGAATTGTTTGTAACTATGTCTTTGACGAAGGGTATCTATTCGGATGTGACCTTTTTGGACAGAAGGCTGAATCCTTGTCTGTGCCAGTTGAGCCTCGGTATATCCCATTGGTGGATACTGTGGATCCCCAGTCGTTCTTGGTGATGAGAACGTATCTGTTGTTACGCGCTTAGCATGTGGCGTTTGTGCTGTCGGTGATGGCATTTGACTCCTGAGAGGGTCGTGTTCTGGGGATAGTTTAACACCGATCATCACAGTGTTGTTGCTCGTGAGAGAGCTTTGTGGGGATTTTTGTTTCCCCCACCACTGTCTGGAGGATTGTGGTGCGTTGGCTCAGGAGGTGATTCCTGGTAGTGCCAACTGTGCTGTTGAAGTAGTGACTCTTCAATAACGCCGTTAGGGTGGTGATTCTCTAACGATGCCATCAGGGTGGTGATTCCTTGATGATGCCATTAGGGTGGTGATTCCCTAATGACGCTAATGGAGTGGTGATTCTTCAGTAATGTCGCTAGGGTGGTGATTCTCTAGCGATGCCATTAGAGTGGTGATTCTCTAATGAAGGTCATTGGAGTGGTGATTCTCTAGTGATACCGTTGGAGTGGTGACACTTCAGCAATGTCGTCCGGGTGGTGATTCTCTGATGATGCCATCAGGGTGGTGATTCAGTGATGATGCCATTACGATGGTGATTTCCTAATGATGCTACTGGAGTGGTGATTCTTCAGTAATGCCATCAGGGTGGTGATTCTCTGATGATGCCGTTAGAGTGGTGATTCTCTAACGATGCCGCTAGGGTGGTGATTCCCTAACGATGATGTGATTAACGATGTCATGATTAACGATGATATGATTGACGATGTCATGCGAGTGATATTTCTCTTTGTTTTGTTAGAGTGGTGATTCTCTAACATTTGTCGTCTAGAATGGTGATTTTCTAGCGATAGGGGCCTTGTATGGTGTCACTTGAGATTTGTTCGTAGAACATGCTTATATGTCGTGTTGCTGTTGCGATGTGGCTTTTGTCTGAATTGTGTGTAGTGTGCTTATGATTTTTGTAAGATTGTTGTGATTATCGTTTCACGAGCATGGTTGTCAGACCTATCGATTGATTATTGTGTCTTTTTGTCATGATAGATGACTTGGAAGACTAGATGCAATGATATTATCGGCACTGTGAACAACCTTGCGGAGGTTGTGCAACAGCAAGTGGTTGCAATGTAACAGATGAGTGTGAATCTTCACCACGTAGCCCAAGGTGGGCAGAGCAATGGTACGATTACCTATAAGTGATTCATGGAGTTGGATCCTCTTGCTTTCGAGGGTAAGACAGACCCTAAAGTTGTTGAATCGTGGATACGTGAGATAGAGCATATTTTTTGCTTTTTGGATGTCCCAGAGGAACAAAAAGTGAATTTTGGTACTTATTGTTTGAAAGACCACGCTGAGAAGTGGTGGGACACTGTCTCTTCAGTTAAATTCAAAGACACGATTGTTATGTGGGGTGAATTCGTCGAAGTTTTTAACTCTGCGTATTTTCCTAAGCATGAACGCAGTAAGAAGATGCAAGCATTTTTGGATCTGCAACAGGGAACGATGATCCTATCCGATTATATTACGAAGTTTCGTTGTTTGGAACGATACTGTCTGAATATTTACGTCACGAAGAATGATCGAGCAATGAAGTTCTCTCGTGGTTTGAGGCCTACTCTGAGAACCAAAGTGTTCACTAGCGGGCAAAAGTCGCTCGAAGAGGCTATTGACGTAGCTACTCTGTTGGATGAAGACCAAGCTGAGCAGCAAACTCAGATTTTTGCGATTACGAGTGAGAAGAATCCTAGTAGAGCGGAGTCTTTGCCACCTACTAGAGAGCGGAAGCGTCAGAAAGTGCAGCAGAACCACCAACAAAGGTGATCCCAGCGATCGAATGTCTAGCGGAAGTGTCGACAATGCGATGAAGATCACGCTTTTGAAGCTTGTCCTCTCTACGATGGCAAGTGTTTCAAGTGTGGGCAACCGGGGCATATTTCCAAGTTTTGTTCGAGGAAGTCTACGAGAGACTTAGTTGTTGCCGATTAGGCGCCATCAGAGGAGATCTGACTATTTTGTTGTTGATTGTTGTTTTGGGATTTCGCAGACGAAATCCTTTTTAAGGAGGGTAGGATGTAAGACCCGTGAAATTTTTTGAGGAATTTACTGTCTGCATAGTATTGAAATGTATGCTTTCATATGTTTATGAGGATATAGCACGCATTTTGATATAACTTGACTATGCATTGTATTTCAGCTTTGTGCGCGCGACCCGAAAATCGCGTAAGTTCAGTACATGAGTAAGAAGAGCCTAATTTTGGACAAATTAACTTTTGAAAATTTAAGGGTAAGTTTATAATATATTTGTATAGCTTGTCCCCGAATTTGGGACCTGTACGACGAAAAAAACCCGTCAGTGCATGTGAATTACGAGATTTGCTTAACGATAGTACGTGAGTCGTAACGAGCCTATTTCGCGTAAACGAAGGGGGATTTCTTTAAGTAGCATTAAACATTATATGTCAATTAAGATTATGAAAATAAATAAATGATTTATTGAGGTCAAATTTCATTTTGAAATTATTAAATAAGCATTTCCTTTTTAATAGTGCATTTTCGTCTTGGATTTGGATTCGGATAGACTAGAGGTGGCCCAAACCCATGTGGTGCCCACTCTAGTGGACGTTTTGTCCATGGTGGACCAGCTGGTCAAGGGTTGACCATCTGAGTGGCATTCTTGCAAAAAAGTGCATGGATTTGGAAAAGAGGGCCACGATTGGCCATCGTTTTGTTTTAAGGCTCATGATGAAGCTTAAGGCTTCATCATGAGGGGCGCATTTCCAAAAAAAGGGGAGCATGGGGCTGGCACCCCATGGTCTTTTTGTAATAAGTTTAAATTATTTCAAATAACATAATTTGAGTGGCGGGATGGGGCGGCAAGCATTGGGCAGCCCTTGTAAAATTTTCAAAGATTAAAGGCTTTTATGAACCCCTTAATGGAGTTTTTGAAAACTTTTCTGAAAGTTTTAAAAAGGAAGACATGCATTGGTGAGTGGGGCAGCTATGGGGGGCGTGGAGCACCCCAGCCTCTATCTCATCAACTTCAATCCCAGCCACCCATATGCTTTACTCTAAGTATTTAAGGCATTAAGAGAGAGAAAGAGAGCATTTTCCCTCTTGGGCGATTTTGGAGTCCCTCTCTCCCCTTCCCTTCTTCTCCAAAACCGTGAGAGAGAGTTTGTGAGTGAGTGTGGTGCCAAGCACCATCCACGTTGTAGCTCTAGCCCTAGCACCTCTTCCTCCATTGTAGAAAGCCTCGAAGGTGAGCTTCCCTTCCATATACAATTTGTGGGTTTCGATTGAACAAGTTCTACATGTTCATGCATTTTTTTGTGAGCTACCATTACATGCGTTTATTTCAGATTTGTGGTTTGGTTGAGCATGCTCTCATAAATTTGGTTTTCTTCGTTAACCAAGTAGCTGCAATGTTTGAGGCTACTTTCACATTTCTTGAGTTTCCTTGATTTGTTGCATCTCCTTCATGTGTTGCTGAAATCGTGACAGCCAAGTTTTCTTCAAAGCACTGTTCGGTTGGCAAGGAAACCATGGACCAGCCCCATGCCATGCAACTTACCCATTTGAGCCAACCCCGTTGGGTTAGGTGCTACTGGCCTGGGCTAGTCAGGTTCAGCCTAGGTGGAAATGCACCATCTATTTTCCTTTCCAACTGTTTGTTTTCTGTTTTTTGTTTGGACATAGTCGTCTTGGGCCATGGGTTTTATATTGTTTCAGCAGGCCTAGCCCGGACTGCTGGACGTGTTCAGCAGTGGTCGACCCCAGACCGACTCCCAGCCTGGGCGTCTCTATTTTTTTTTCTTCCTTGTGGTGTAGGTAGGTGGGCCGGTTCACCGTTGGCCTGACATGGCCTGGACCGAATATGGTCCAGACCTGTCAAAGGTTTGAGCATAGTTCGGTTGAGCATCGACCCTTCACGCCCCTTTTTCTTTGGTTTTTCAAGCTTGCTGCAGCCATGCTGTGGTTAGGCTGCAGCCGGGTGCAGGTTGGCGGGCCTGGACCCCTCCTCCTTTTCGTGCTGGCTGAGCCCAGCCTGGGTCTGGAAGCACGGTCTAGACCATGCTCAAGCCTGAGCACGCCCTCCATGGTCTGGACCAGTCGGTCCAGACCTGGACTGGCTTTTGTGGCTGAGCCACGCTCGGTCTGGACGCCCAGTCCAGACCTCTGCATGCTGATTGAGCCAACCTAGAGTGGGCCTGGACTAATCAGTCCAGGCCTGGGCTGCCTTCCGTTTGATGAAGACCCACGCCGGGGCCTTTTTCTGGACCAACCCCTTTTTGGTCCTAGTGGTTCGGTCCCTGCACCGTGTGACAGCATAACATGTTGTCTTCTTTTTGTTGGTTCAGCAGTGCCGCCCATACTGGGGCCTGCTGTGTGTGCGTGGTGCCCATGGCACCGTTGAGGCAAGTTAGGTCATGGGTCTGTTTTGGACATACTCCAGCCATAGTGGGATTTCCCCCCGTTTTGCCTCGCCTTATGGACTGATTAGTAAGCTCCGGACTGCAGCCTAAGGGGCTGCATGAGTGCCTACGACACATATTCCAAATGACCCGGCAGTTTCATAAACATTGACATATCATGACGTAGACAAAAACCATGCAATCGTCCAAAGCAAATATAAATTTATGTAGTTACATATGCGCAAAGAATTGGGAAAATCGTCAATTTGTGTAGTATAGTTTCGCCTTCGTTGTGGGTATGGCCGCCTTGGCATAGAATGCAAATGATACCTTGTTTAATGCCTTTTTGTAAAATAAGGTTTTTACGAAGTTAAGAGGTTGATGGCACTTCGCTTGTCATACACAGCCCAACACAAATTACGTGTTTATTTAAGCAAATCATCACGAGTTAGGTGTTGCAAGTTATTGTAGCAAAGTGCGTAATAAAATGATAAACCTGTCAATGTGAGTAATGTGGATGCATATTTTTATGCATGTGTTCACTTTGCATAGAACGCAAAGTACTTGCAATTGAATGCCTTTTTATAAAAATAAGGTTTTTGCGAAACCTATGTCGTATATCATCAAATCAATGCAGTCATCATATTCGTTATAATTAAATGTATTTTCCCTAAGTACGAAGGGATTCGTGAGATACACGTTTGGGAATATGGTCTTACAAGACTTATGTGATTTTAGAACTCCTTGGCGAGTTTTCGTGCGGGTGAGGGCCTCGCCTCGCGAGACGAGCTCGCTTACATTAGTGATACATGGTTTTTATGCTTTTGCTCGTCTCTTGATTCGTTTCTAGAAATGCCTTACCGTGGCAAAATGTTTCTAACTGTCTCATCGAAATGCTCGATGTTTTGTATTGCCACACTGCTTGATACACGTACTTGTTGCATGATGTACATACTTGTTCACTTATATTTTTGCACAGTCCATAATAACTTATCTGTTCTGCATAACACATTGTTTAATTATGTTCCTTGATGCATACCATGTTATTTCTAGTAATTGTCATTTATTGCTCCATGTGTAGATTTGTCACTCTTGTATACTTGCTCATGTTTTAACTGTTCAATTATTATAAATAAGTATGCTATGGGTTTCATGATAGTCTGTGCTCTCGTTTCTCACATGTTGGTATACTTTGATTGGTTTGTCTCACCAGCTCGAAAGAGTACTGACACCGTTTTATGGGGATACAGGTGTTTGCTTATGTGTGCGATGGAGCTCAATGTGCGGCAGAGGACATGAACCCACACTTCTAGCACTTCGAGATCTTGACAGTTGTTGTTTTTGTAAAAAGGGAATGGTTGTACGATTTTGTAAAATGTAATAAATAAAAGTTGTTTCAAATCAGTGTTGTTTCATCCCTGTGACCCGCCCAAAGTTTTCGCTTGTTTCCCTTTTTGGTACTTCCGCACTTGCGCAAATGTTTTAAAAAAAAAGTTTATCCTAAAATCTAAAGGATTTTCAAAGTCTAGAATTCTGAGGCATCGCTCCCATAGTTTCCAACAACCTTGATGGATGCAAGGTACGCACAATGGTGCACATCCATTTCCCGAGTTAAGCGTAGTGATTTTCCACCAAAGATGGAAGATGCCGCTAAAATAGATAAAAGAAACACACTTTTTTCGTTAAAGAGAGGAAGTGCTGCTGAAATTTCTGAAGAAGCTAAGAATAACTCAGAAAGAACGTAGGAGGATACTCTGTCATATAGCGGAGTACTACCCAGTTCATGGAACGCTTTCTACGATGTAGAAAGGTTCGTCGCACCACTATCGATAGAGCAGGGGAGGTGCTGACGAAATGGTTGGCAGGAGAGCTGCCAGAACAAGTTAAGTGGCCCAACGATGCCATTTGTTGGAACGATGTCAGAATGACTCGTCTCCCTGATACTTGTAAGGGCATTATACTTGTAAGAGTCGTTGCGCCGAAGTGGTGGTAGCACTTTGACGAGGTCCTGAGCTCGTCGCGTAAAAATATGCCAAGTAGCCGATCCGTAGAGATCGAGTTATGTGCATGATTATTGAGAATTCATACACAACTGTGAACACCCCAAATTTTAAAAAAAATCCAAAATTTCCCATTTTGCCCTTGAGCCCATCTTCTGAGTAATCGGGTCAATTTTTAACAAAAAAATTCCATTCATTCCTTGGATTCATTAGAATTCGGACTCAAAGCCTTATCTCTGACCCAGTTTTTTATCTGAATCGGATCCAAACCCCTTTTCTGAGAAAAGTTTTAAAAATAAAAGCCCGAATTCTCATAAAACCCCTCTTTTATAAATATTTCTCAAAATTCCAAAAAAAAAATTAAATTTCCCATTTTCCCCTAGTTTTAAAACCTTTATGTCAAAAATACAAAAAAAACAAACAACAACAAAAAGAAAATACAAAAAAAAACAATATATATATAAAGCTCTTAAAACCACCTTTTAAAAAAACCGCCTTTTGATAAAATCTACCTTTTTGAAAAAATCTTATAAAAGAGCCTCATTTTGGAAATTTTTAAAATTTGAAAGATTTATTTTGAAAAAAAGAGAAAAACCCTAAAATGGGTGACTCTCTCTCTCTCTCCTAGTTCTCTCGTATTCTCTCCCTCGAAAACCCTCCTCCATCGCACTCTCTCCCTCTGTAAACACCCCAAATTTTCACTCACCTCCCCGACATCTTCACCGAGCATCATCATCCAGCCTCTGAAATCGCTGGAGGGCAAAATGGTCATTTTCTGAGCCCGAACCTTGCAAAAGTCCAAATTTCATCTGCAACTCTCAAAATTTCTCTAATTTTAGCTCAGATGTTCAAAATTTTACTCCTGACAGGAGACAGACATCTCCAAGTCTTGATTCAAGATTGCATTTCATAAGACATGACATTGCATATCATTGCATGAGCATTTCAAATCACTGCACTGCACAGCATGTCATTTCGAGGTCCAGAACTCTTGATTTCAAAATTTTCAATCCAGATTAGAATTTCAACTCTTTTCAAAATTGATTTCAAAACCCTGGGTCTTCAAAATTATCAATTTTTCCCATTTTACACCGAGGACTCTGAATTTCAAAATATTTCCTCAGGAAAACCATCTGGATAGTTTTCAATATGGATTTCAGTCACTTCACCTCAGATTTTGCCCTTTTTGACAATTTCAAATATCTTTCTTTTACAAAATCGCCCTACAAGGGCCAACTCTTTCCAAAATTCCTGTTTTGCCCATCAGTCAAGATTTTATGAAAATTCCAAAAAGAAGTTGTGGTTTTATCCTTATTTCAATAAAGAAGCAATGTGGGACCCACACTGAGGTGGTGTCACACAAGCTTTCCTTTTGAAAATTTGAATTTTGAAAAACCCAAAAATATAGGAGCCTTGTCCCCTGGATTGGTGCCACTTGTCCTTTCTCTCTCCTCTCATCCACATGCCAAGTGTCAGTGTGGGGCTACCTTCAGAAGCCGCCACATGTCATCCCATTTTATCTGCCATGTGTCACCCTATCCATCCTGCGCCATGTGTCATTTCAAAGACTACCAGGAGATGCCAAGTGTCATAGGTTGTCTTGTCTAGAAAAAGTGGAGCTTGTCTCCTCTGAGGTGGCGCCACTTGAAGTGTGTCTCCTGCAGAAGACACGTGTCAACCTCTCCCTCCTTCTAGAAAAGTAGCCTGACACATGTCTCTTCCTACTTTTCTCAAAAAAGTAGGAGACATGTGTCACTCCTAAATTCCTACAGAAAAGGTAGGCTTGTCTCCTCTGAGGTGGCGCCATCTGGAGTGTCTCCTGCAGAGGACACGTGTCAAGCTCTCATTTCTTCAGAAAAAGCAACTGCCATGTGTCATTTCCTGCTTTCTTCAGAAAAACTAGAATTCAAATATTCAAAACTCCTCATAGGTGGCGAAAATCCTGAACTTCTACCTTTTTCATCTTATCTGAGATGGCGCCACATGGCTTGGCCCACCTTCTCTCCCCTCTGCCACGTGTCATTCTCTGCTTCTTTCAGAAAAAGTAGATGACACATGTCTTCTCCCTACTTCTTTCAGAAAAGTAGGAGACACATGTCACTCCTGGCCTTCTTCAGAAAAAGCAAACCATTTAAAATTCAAACAAGGCACTAGGTGGCGAAAATCCGGAGCTCTGATTTTCCAGATGGCCTATGAGTGCGCCACATGTCCCTTCCCTCCTACTCATCCCTCCGCCACGTGTCATCTTCTGCTTCTCTCAGAAAAAGAAGGTGACACATGTCTCCTTCTCACTCCTTCAGAAAAAGTAGAGGACACATGTCCTCTCCCTATTTTTTTCAGAAAAGTAGGAGACACATGTCCCTTCCCTCTTTTTTTTCCCTCTTGCCACATGGCATTGTAGGAGCCACCCTGAGGTGGCGCCACATGTCCATCCTCCATTCCTCCAGAGCCAACCTCCATTTGAAATTCGAATTCTCCTCTGAGGTGGCGCCATCTGAAGAACCTCCTCCAGCAGGCTGACACTTGGAACCATCCTGGACTGCCACATGTCCAGATCTCCTTTCACCAGAAAAAGCAAAATTCAAATTCCTCTGAGGTGGCGCCTTCTGAGCCCACTGCTCTGTCCTTCTGACATGTGTCAAACACCTTTTGAGGTGGCACCATTCCAGGACTCCACTTGGCTCCATTTTTTATTTTTATTTTATTTTTAATAAAGGTAGCCCACCATGAGGTGGCGCCACCTGAAGACTCCCTACAAAAGGTGAGTTTGAATTTCAAATTCCAAGAGAGCACCCTCTGAGGTGGCGCCTTCTGGGAGCTCCCTGCAGAGAGAATCAAGCAAACTTTTGAAAAATTCCAAATTCCCCCTGCTGAGGTGTCTCACCCACAAAATTTCCATTTTTATTTTTTCGTAAAAAATCAAAATAGCCTTTTGAGGTGGCGCCACCTGAGAGCTCCCTGCAAAAGCCAAATTCGAATTTCAAACCCCCAGATGGCACCCCCTGAGATGGCGCCACATGGAGGGCTCAGATTGAACCTGTTTGAATTTCAAAAATTTTCAGAAAAGTTATAAAAACAAGGGTTCACGCCCAGCCTAGGGGAGGATTTTTTTTAGCTCTTGTGAATCTGCAAAATCCGACCTAGCCTTCCTAAAATACGATTTTAAACTTTGGAAATCGTGCCCCCTTTGGCTCATTGAAGAAAGGAGGAGTAGAGCTCGTGCTGTGGCGAATTCGATTCCAACAGAGGTCGATTTTTGTGAACCATCCGAAGCTTGGAGCGAAGGACGAAGGAAGCTCGTGATAGCTGCCCATTTCAAGAGCTCCTACGCTGCGTAACGAAACAAGGTGCACTTCTTTTCCCCTTGATGTGATTCTATAATCCGAATCGGGAGTCGTTTGAAGAAAAAGCTCATCCGAGGGATGGATTGAGCTATTCTCGTAAAACGACGTATATAAAAATGTTTCATTATACTTCCTTGATGATTTTAACATTCATATAGTTAGCTAGGTTTAATTTGCATTTTATTTCATTCATTTAGCATATTTCATGAATTAATTAGGATTAATTTAGCCTTTTTTTTTTAATTCTGCTTATTTTCAGTAAGTCTCTGTTTTTGTCAGTCAGTCCACACGTCATTTCATGCATTTATGTTTTATTAAAAATCCCAAAAAAATCGCGGAATGCGCCCTTATGTGTCCCTGAAATGTTGCCAAAAATTCGGAGGCATTTGAATTTGTTTACTGCGGTAAACATTCAAAATGGCAAGTCGGGTTTTTTTACCCGGGATACGTTTTGAAAATCATTTTCCGACTTGTAAAATCGAGATATCCCTCATGGGAGATCCGATTTCCGATCCGAAAAATGTTTTGAACTCATGAAAATGTCTAGTTTTTAATATGATTTTATCAGAGTTTTATGATTTTTTTTAATGTCTGACAAAAATCCGAGATGTCGGTACACGTGTCAGAGCCTAATTTGGGCCTCTGAGATCTTGGATCGACTTAGGGCTATGGTTTCTCTTTGTGTGTTGCTTCAAATCCGAAACTGTAAAAAGTGAAAGTGGTGTCCGAGATGTCCTCTGTTTGCATCTAAAAGCCTGTAATTTTTAGAACAGTGTTGACCCCTGCTTCGGATTTTTTTTGTCAGCCCCTTGTTTTGCTACATTTGTCTGTTCTGTTAGTTTAGGCAGAAATAGTTATATTTTTATTTGTGTTTCCGTTGATCAAATGCCGAAGTCATAAACATGAAAGTTGTTCATGTAGGTGTCGTGCATAACTCTGATTAATTTCATAAATTTCCATGTCCGTTTTGTATTTGTTTAGCATTTTACATCAGATTAGTGTGATTTTTACCTCTGTCTGAACTAAATCCCTGTTATTGAACTCACCATGGCTCAAATCCCGAGGCTGTAAAAACCAAAAATGTTCCATTTCGGGTCTTTTAGCAGTCTGCAAAATATCAGAAGTTTCCATGGTGTAAATCTTGCATTATCATATTAGGCATTGCATTTGGTTCGGATCCATAGGCAAAATCCATCATTTTAGGACTTTCTTTGAATTTTGGCATTTAAATCGTATCATTTCATGATTTTTAGCATTCTAGGCTGTTTATCAGAGTGTTTAGATGATTCATACCGAATTTGGTGCAATTTGGAATCCATTTGGGGTTCGGATCATCCATAATACCAAAACAGGGTCCCGCAGGACCTAGATCCAAGCGAAAAACAAGCGAAAATCGCTATTTTTGATAAATTGCAAAACACCAAATTCTGATTTTACAGTCCTAATGTGTCTAGCAGCATGTCATCATGTCTCTTACTGAATTTCATCATCATTTGATTCAATTTGAATTTCAAAATATCAATTTTACCAAGTTTTCCTTCAAAAAACCCTGATTTTAAAGATGTAGCTTTAATTTTAGGGGTATTTTGGTCATTTTAACCTCAATTCCGAATTTCAAATTGTTTTTCACTGAATTTCTAGCATTTTCATCATTTCAAAATATCAAGGAAGCATGAGAATAGGGTTTACATCCAATTAAATCCAATAATTTCATAATATTATTGGAAAATTTTGGAAAAACCCACATATTTGAGCTAACCTTATTTCAAGTTTGGCAGGGACATTCAAAAGAAGGAGCTGAAGTCTGCAAATTTCTTTTATTTCCTTTATTTAATGATGTAATAATGTAAATTTTGGAATAAGAGATTTAATTTCCTTCTTAGACTAGGATGCATATCATATAGTTTGATTTTATGCAATATCCTGATTATATGATTCATGCATTTTATTTCAAAAGCACTATGGATGTTCACGAATGGCACGTGCACCAACTCTTAGGGAGTTGATGGACTCGGTGGGATCCATATTTACGGCCCTAGTCGGAATATGGACGAGACCCAGATCCGTCATCTTTCTACTAGTCACATTGAGCCTACACTCTTAGGCTATCTTAAAATGCACATCATATTTCCAAAGTTTTTAAAATCATGTGCATCAAATCAACTAAATTCTGAACATATTCATGGCCACAGTCAGGATATGTGAAGGATTTATCTTGACTTAATGCACATTTTTCCAACAAATCTCTTAGAAAATCTTTTCAAAGTGCATTCATTCACTCATGACATTTACATCATGAAATCATTGATTTTCTCAAGATTTTCTCAAGAAAACTTCATTCTCAAGAAAACTTCATTCTCAAGAAATCGATTTCTCAAGAAAGTCTAAGGATTTTTCAAAATCGGTTTTCTAAAGACAAGCTCTTCCACAATTTTCCCAGGAAAATGATATTTTCTTAAGATATTCAAAAGAGTTTTCCAATCTTTCTTCAAGATCCAAAATCGATTTCCAAGTATTTCAAAAGGTAAAACTCCCAGGATTTCGATTCCCCAAGTTTTGAATTTCCTTCTCCAATGAGTTTTCCTATAAATCTTCCATCATTTTCCTAAGAAAACTCTCAAAGTCCAAGTTTTCCTAAGAAGTGCTTCCCTTTTTAAAAAGTCCATCTTTTCTCAAGAATCACTTCCATTTTCCCAGGATTTTCAACCATTCATGATTTTCCCACAACTTCATGAACTTTCCCATGACTTCAAAAACCCTTTTTTTCTGATGAGTTTTCCTGAGAAATTGACTTTCATCTTTTTCCTAAGAGAATCTTTTCAACTCCAAATATTTTCCAAGCATACATCATGTTTTCCCAAGCTGCATTTTCCAAAATCTCATAGCACATGCCTGAATTCTCTGTGCATTTAGGATAGAACATAACTTTGATAATTTCGCTAAGTCAAGCATAGTTTTGGTCCTTGGTTCGATTACCCCTGTTAAAGGCGGCAGGAACGGTCGAACCTCATACCGACAGGTCGAGCCCCATCCCATGGATTTTCCCGCAATTTTCAAAAACGGAGGCGAGTATTTCAAAACAATTTCCAAAATCCGGTCAAAGTTTGAATCGCGAAAGCGTTTCTCTCTTTTTCTCTTCCGCAAGGAAGGGAAGACGGGGGAAAAATTTCGCGACGATAACACCCTCTCTCTGCTTCATCTCTCACGATCGCCCATCAACGATGGGTCGATCCTCCCCTCTCTCTCCCATTCATCTCCAACTGACCGATTCTTCTTCTCGGTTTATTTAAACAAACCACCAAGGTCCCTTTTCATCCATCCGTCTTCACCCTTCCCCCTTCTGTGTATATCGATCTCTTCTCTCCTTTTTTTTTCCCTTTCCACATCTTCGTCTACATCTGCTTGTTCTTCTTGATCTTCTGTCTTTTCTTTTGATATTCTCCTAATCGACTGAAGGAGAAGGTCGACCTCACCCTGTAGCAGCAGGATCACGCCTCCTTCTTCTTCACTTTTTTTTTTACGAAGTTATACCATAGAGCTCCAGCCTTCTCTTGGCTTCCCAGAATTTGCCGAAGGAAGAACACCATTTCTGCAGTAGGATCAAGGAAGTCCCACAGAAGAGCTCCAGCCCTCTCTTTTGCAAGAATACGGTGAGCACCCTTTTTTTTAACTTTCTTTGAAAATTTTCTCTTGATTTCCTTTTTTTTTTAATCCCTATTAATGCACCTTGGATAGCATTGGATTGTTTATAGCAATCCCAATACATCCCTGTGCACCATTAACAAAATTTGTCGATTCCTACATCTAATCCCCTGTTTTATTTCTATTTCCCCTTTTTTGTTTTGTTGATCTTTTTCAATATCGGATTATATTCTTGCCTTAAATCTCATTACATTAGATTGTTCATGGTAGTTTTATCTTCTTAATCTCTTTTTTTTTTCTTTTTTTTTTCTTTCTCTGAGTTGTTTCGTTTCATTAATCCAATCAGTACCATTTGTTACCCATCTACTCACTTCATTTTTGATGGATGATTAAAGCCATGTATCCCCTGTGCTGGTTTGCGTATTCAATTGATTAACTGTCATTCAGAGGATCTGTTGATCTACTCGTTGCTTTGCATATTGGGTTTATTAATAAATATCTAAATTCGTTGATTCACTCGTTGGTTTTTGTATGTGTTTTGCTGATAATAGGTGGAACCCATTGATTCACTGATTGGTATGTTGGCTGTCGTTCAGATCCATTGATCCACCTGCTGGGTTTTGGGTATTTTGTTTATTAACAATTGGGCAAATCCACTGATTTACCTACCAGATTTAGATGTTGGGTTGATTGGCTACTGTTTAAACTATTAATCTGTTTTGTTAGATCATTTTATGTAATTTAAGGACTACTTGCTTAAACCATTGAACCTCATTGATCATGTATCAATGCATGACTATGAAGGCCAATCACAGTTTAACCTTGGTTCTCAAATTATCTTACCACCTCAAGGCCTAGTATGTTTACTGTCCCTATTCCAAGCACATATGGAAATGGATAGGTCTGTATATATCTGAAGTTCCAATTCATTTGGGTAGCCAACTTGGCTTAGCCTAATTCAGAATGACATGACATTTACTTGGTTGTTCTAATCATCTGACTGCAAATCTACAAACACAATCAACTCTAAAAGTGGATCAGCTTATGTGTGTCATGCTTAGGCACAGAAAAATCAATCTTCTGCAATTTTATGCTTCTGGGATGGCGACTGTAGGCATGGCAGGCACAACTAGGTCCCTGATCCTGGATGTGGTTAAAAAAAAAAAAGAGTTCTGGAGCCTTGTTCAATGTCTTGACGCAAGATATTCATATGATTTTCAAAATTCAATGTCTTATGATCATTGGTGATGTTAAATATGATAAAAACTCAACATATTAGCTCATGTTCTCAGGTTTTTGAGGCATATGTGGGGATATCACTACTTCAGACTGCGTTTGCTGGTGTTGTTTCCGAATGGCATGTTGTTGTTTGCAGGACTTTGCTGATTATGATGGCTATAGGAAATTTTATAAACACGGTTCAGACCCTTACAGCGAAATCAAGGTTCAGAGCAATGAAGAGAAGCAGAAGAAAACAGGACTTCAACCATGATTCACCCACAAGCCCTTCCATATAGAGTGAGTCTTCCTAGTCTTAAGATTATGGAGCCTGTTTGGTGCTACATTGTGGGATAATCTTGTAGGATTATCCTTTCTAGCTCTTTGGTAAAATTTTCTTTGCAAAAAGGTTTCATTCTTTCTCCTTTTGTGGCAACATCATATACCACAGTATTAGGATATCTCAATACAAATTTAGTTTTAGACTTTCATATATTCACGGTCTAAGGAAAAAGATGATAATATATATTTGAGACATTCTTACTGGTTTGATTCTTCATTCTTCCTGTGCACACTTGAAAGTCAGTAAAAGGGCACTGAAGCTTCTGTAAAGCTGACTCAAAACAAAGGAAATGCCCGTTGGATATTGGAAAGAAGCCAAGCTCTGACGAGTATCTCAATTCTTTAGTCCACCTCTATGCTTTTCAGGAACTTCTGTAATAAAAGCCACACGGTGTTAGCATTCCTGCATTTGTACAACTTCCATTTTATCCTGTGTTATATATGTTAGTTCACCCACAATAAATCACAATGCACATGTTAGTTTGTATATTAGCTGTATGTGTTTTTGCAATATTATGTTAATTTGCATCTATGAATATTGCTAAATGTTAGAAATCATTCAGCATTCATATAGGTTACATGGTAAATCATTTGCGATTTGAGTCATCATAATGCATATATATTAGTATTATATCTCCTGCACCTCACATTCATGTGTCCCATATTATCCTTCACACAGCAAAACCCCTTTACACTCCATTATGTTTCCCCATTGTACTATACAGGAACCCTTAGCCTCTGCACAACGTGTCATCATATACACCCTATTATAGCTTTGTGTGCTCCCCTAAGCACAGCAGTCGCGTGGGCTGCTTGTCTCCAGCGACAGCCACAAAAATCAATCTCCAACCACGCCAGTCAGCACATTTTTTGCTATTCCTATGCGTCCACTTCAAGCTATTATACAACACACGTGATATTCATTTCCCTGTTAATACATTTCCATCATCTCCATCACTTGCACTGATACGCAGTGTTCACATGTCTCATTTCTCCACTATGTTCCTCATAATCACAACATATTCATCATATTATTCACTTTCAGCACATTCCAGTTTTCAGTTTGGGGAGCTAATTAGAGCATTATAGCAGTTATATGTTAGGTATCTGTACCTTTGATCCTTCTTCAAAACCACCCTCACAATAACCTATGTAAATCTCTATCTGTTATAAACTCCAAACACCCCCCTGTGTTTTACCTATCTCTTATGATATAACAAATCTCATCCTCAACACCTATTACCCGCAGCACCCACCTCGTGCTAACACCTAGCAGCTATGGTGATTTCCTTCAAAACACCTAATCCCCAGCCGTTCCAGCTGCCTCCATTTCTGAAATAGCCAGCAGTCTCATAGCCAAGTTTCAAATATAGCTCCTTGGATCCTACTTCCAGCAGCATCTTTATCTCATAGTTACCAATCCCACTGACCATTATTCCTTCATACCACTTTGGATTGAGAGGTTCAGTCCTTGCATACAGTCTCACAACCTTAGTCAATGTTCTCATTCGCTGTAATCCCAGTCCATCACTGCACTCACTAAATGCATACGCATTTTTCATGTAAATTTTCCCCTTCTTATCATATAGGCATCTTCGCTATGCAATTTCATATATACACATATATGTCATTTAGGCATATACACGTGCATTTTTCATGAGCCCTGTAGTTAACAGATTCATTTACATCTTAGCCCAGACATTGGATTACATGTAGGTTGGTCTTTAGCATAGTCTGCTCCATTTTCTTTATATTTTACAATTTTACCTCGTGCTAACTCAGTATTTGCAGGAAATATATGAGAATGTCTATTTTTCTTTCCTAGAATTACAGACTCTGGTAAATTTTTTTTTTTATAATAGCTAGATCTTAATGAAAATATTTACTTTCCTGCACTAGATTAGAATGAATGAGCATGTAAATATCATGAATTATCCATTTTTCATATCATTCTTCTCTTTTATTTTCAAAAATCCACCATGGTGAAACACGAATGGCACGTGCACCATTCTAATAAGAGATAATTAATCTTAAGCAAATGACCCACATTGATGGTCATAGTCAAAGTGTGGACAATGCTTAGGATTCTTATCTTTTATGGAATAACATTGGATCCACACTGGATCTCCTCTAAAATCATCATATTTTTTTAAAATATTTTCTTCCTTTATTAGAATTTAACTTGAAATTAACTCAAAATATATATCAATGGCCATAGTCAGGATATATTGAGAGTTATTTTCATTTTAAATTCTATAAAGGCACCAAAATGTATTTTATTCTTTACCTGAATTCAAATATGATTATTATATAATACATTCAATGACCATAGTCAGAGATATATTATATCTTCAATCTTATTTTAATTCACCTAAAGAATGAAATAAGATTTTCAAATCCAATTTCAAAATTCTTTAAATTCATTCATTTAGGATAGAACTGCATCATATTTTCAAAATTATTTTTCAAAATCCAAATGATCTTAAGTATCTTTTTCTATTTCAATTCATCAATTCTATTTCATTTTCGAAATCTGATTTCAAAGTCCAATTTGACTTTGAAATTTCAAATTCGTTTTATATTCAAAGTTCAAAGTTCAATTTAACTTTGGAATTCTTGATTCATCTTCTAAATTTAAACTTCAAAATCCAATTCTAAAGTAAGAATCCAACTCCATTTAGGGATCCAGATTTCTAAATCCAATCCCCATTTTTTTTTCAGACTCCGGATCCAATTCCATCTAGGATTCTAGTACCCAGATTCAACTCCATCTTGGATCCCAGACTTCGGATCTAATTCCATCTAGGGCCTTAGATTTTAGATTCAATTCAATTTTTCAAATCCCATCTTGGATCCTAGATCCAATACCATCTCAGATTTCGAATTTCGGATCCAATTCCATTTATGATTCCAGATTTCAAATCCAAGTCTAGCTTGATTTCCAGATTCCAAAAACCAATTCCATTTTTCATATCCCATCTGGATCTCTTAAACCCAATTTTATCTTCAAACTCCATTTGGATTTCTCAAATCCCATTCTGATTTCAAAAACTTTGAATCTGGAATTCAATTACATTTCAAAATATTCATTTCCTCTCCTAAATCCAGGTTCAAAAATTCAAAATTCAAAGTTCGTTTCTGACTTTGAAACTTCCTTTTTTTTTCCTTTTATTTCAGCTTCAAATCCCTCTTTTCAAAGTCAAGACTCATTTTCCCAAACTCTGATTATTTCAAAGACTTAGAACTTCAAATCTCTTTTTCTGATCTATCTTAAGTACTAAGTTAAAATCAACTATTTCAAATCATTTCTTCATCACATTTACTTCAGAATCACTTGAAAAATCTCAAACTTCCAAAAGTGCTTTCTCAAAAAAAGCATACATTTCGGCATTTTGCATTGCACAAGCATGATTCTTTGTGCATTTAAATTTAAGATAAATTCTTTGATGATATTTAGGCAAAAGCAAAAAGGCATAAATTCGACCCTTGGTTCGATTACCCCTGGTAAAGGCACTAGGAACGGTCGAACCTCGTACCGACGAGCGAATCCCGTCTCCCAATTTTCCCGCAAATATTTTCAAAACGGAGGCGAGTAATCTTTTTAAAAAAAATCTTTCAAAATTAAGGTCAAGTGAGACCTTCGCAGAAGATTTCCTCTCTCTCTTCTTTCTTTTCTTTTCTTTTCTCTTCTCTCTTCTTTTTTTGTCTTTTATTTTCTCCCTTCAAAAAGGAGGAAATAAAGGCTGAAAAGAAAAAGAGAAGGAATGAAAGAGGAATTTTTTTTCGATGATCACAGTTTTGGCGACCGTGATGGGACTCGTCTCCGTCCGGTCGAATTTGTGTATTTGCTTTGCTTTGATATTTTCTAAATCTTTATTCTACAAATGTCAGCTTCCTTTCCATGCAACCTTAGGAGCCTAGACTCTGTCCTAGCTGACATAATGCATATAGGATTTAAGTATGGTTTGATAGGACCATATTGAGGAGATTATTCCATGTTCACATTAGACTTAGGTCTGAAATACAACTCTCCTCAATTCTAGGGATTGAATGCAAATAATGTATGCAAGTGTATGCTTCTCTTCATTTTAAATCTATCTCTTTAGGGCTTGCATTAGAGACATCTGATTTCTTGCATGTTGAACATGTTTTTGAAAACATCCCTACCTATATTGTCTCGGTCTTCACGTTGCTGGGATGTCTCACTGAACCATAGTTCGGGAGAGAGCCTCACAATTGGACCACTTATTTGGGTTCGCGCCCCCTTACCATGTACCTAAGGGCCATAGTCCGAGGTATATCAGTAGGTGTTCAAGGATGTTGAGAAGCCATTACCTTAGAACCAGAGAAATATTTTATATGCCACGTACTTCAAGCTTCGGCTTGAGTATATCGGCATACCTTGATTGGAATTAGATGATCTGAACCATAGAGTTAGGATTAAGGTCCTACGAGCCATTTCAAAATATTGTATTTAGAGTCAGCTTCTAGGGAGTGTTGTTCTGCTTGTATAAATTGATTCTTTTATAGATATTATCTTGAAAATTCTTATTTTTCAAAACCCTGGATGTTTATTTCATAAAAATTCTTTTATTTTCTCAAATCTAGGATTGTATATTTCTCATTTCTTTATTCTTTCATTTCTTAAACCCTGAGTATGTCTTTTAAGTTTTTCCTATCTTTTAAAAAGCCCAGGCGTATTTCCTTCTTTTCTTCTGATTTATTTAAATTCTTTCGATCCTGCATGCAATTTTTCAAAATATTCTGGTCTTGTCATCCATCTTCAAAAATATGTCTTTAAAATTCTATGTTCCCATCTAAGATGCCCTTTTTATCAAGAGAGCTCTTCTCAAAATCTTTTAAATATCTCCTTCATCGTCTCTTTTTCCCAAAAACTTCTCAAGTTTAAATCCTTCCTTTATTTTACAGAAAACATCGGCATTTCATCATGGTTCAAACAAGAGCAGGAAGGAGGGCAGCTCAGCAGCACAATGACAGTGAAGTGGAGGAAGTGAACTCTCTCAGATTGTCTTGAAGACATGATTCAGATGAGGATGATGTTGACCCGACAATGTATAAAATATTTCAAAAGATGATGGCAAAAATGATGTCCGAGCAAGCTGGCGGCAGTAGTGGCAAGGATAGCAAAAACAAGCAGACAGGTCAGCGAGAGGAACCCTACAAGCAGAATGACAAGTCAGTTCCGGCCAAGCAGAAGGAGAAGATAAAACGTGAAGGTTGGGGTTATGACCGCCAATTCACTGCTCTAGAACAATCCCTCGAGCAGGTTCTTGAGTATATGTTGAGCAAAGATATGATTAAACTTTCAAGAGTTGTTGATCCCCCGGTTCCCCTGGGAAAATGGAAGGACAAATTCTGCAAGTTCCACCGAGCAGTGGGGCATGATACCGAACACTACTTCATCCTAAAGAACATCATCCAGGACTGCATCGATAAAAACCTTCTGATAGAGGATGAAGATGAAGAGCAATCCGCCGTCTTGACCAAGCCTTTCCCAGATCATTCAAAAAGCTGGTGATATTAGAGTCTTTTTCTGCTTTCCTCCATTTTCTTTTCCAACCATCTTGTAAGGGCAAGTCAGGCCGAGTCTTTTGTGACCTTTTGGTCAAAGATGCTTGTAAATATTTCAGTCTTCGTTATCGGTTTTGCTTATAAATGAAATATCAATTTCCTTCATACCTTTGTATTCAATTCTTACTTCTTTCACCATACTGTGGCATCTTTTCAAAATTACATTTACACTTCAAAAATTTTCCTTGCCATCAAATTCCTATTCTTTTTCAAGATGAGGGACAATCCCGACATCATCCATGAGAGAAATTATATTACCTATGAGGGTTTTTTAAAAAATCATAAAAACTGAAAAACTTCTGCAAAATCTTCGTCATGATCACCAAAAGTTCAAAATTTTTCCAATCTTTCCAAAATCAACCAGCGTGTTGATCCTCCTTTTCAAAAATCGGTTTCAAACCATTGTTTTCAAAGAATCGACCCTCATGATGATCTCTCTTCAAAAATCAACCCTAGTGTTGATCCTTCTTCAAAGATCAGCTCTCGTGTTGATCATTCTTCAAAATCAACCTCACGGTTGATCCTCTTTCCAAAAATGATTTTCTCATAAACATTCTCATCTCATTTTAAAGATCCCACATGCAGGCAGGATCAAACAAACTCTTTTCCCCAATTTTTATCAATTTTTTATTTATCAATCTTTATTAGTATTACCAATTTTATTCATCTTTATCAATTTTATTGATTTTTCATCCATTTTTATTAATTCTTCTTGTCAATCGTTATTTTTAGTTACCCTTTTAGGTTAAGGGACAAACCTAATGCCTCTCTCCCATGAGGTATTCCTTTTTCCTTCTTTTTCCCACTCAGGTTAAGGGATAAACCTGAATTTCCCACTCAGGTTAAGGGATAAACCTGAATTTCCCTCTCAGGTTAAGGGATAAACCTGAACCTCTTCCTACGAGGTCCTTCTTCCTTCAGGATAAGGGATAATCCTGAAGTCTTTCATCGTCTTTCAAATATCTTCAATTTTCCACCAAATTTTACCAATGTTTACCAGACCTTTGTCAATTCTTTATCAATTTTATCAAATTTTTATTGATTCTTTATCAATGTATATCAATTCTTTTGATTCTTTATCAACTTTTTATCATTTTTTGTCAAATTTGTCAATTTTAATTCTATTTCCTGTTTAGGATAAGGGATAATCCTGAAACCATTCATAGGGGCAGCGCAGTCTTCTATAATGGTCCTTCCAAATCCAGTCTAACACTGGTCTTCCATCAAAATCCTTTATCAAATCCAATTCTCACATTGGTCCTTCATCAAATCTAATTCTCACATTGGTCCTTCATCAAATCTAATTCTCACATTGGTCCTTCATCAAAATCCTTCAAAATTTCCAATTTTTACAAAATTGGTCCTTCAAAATTCCAATGTTTACATTGGTCCTTCCAAATTCCAATTTCTCACAAATTGGTCCTTCAAAATTTTAGTTTTACACTGGTCCTTCAAATTCCAATTGGTCCTTCATCAAATTCCAATGTTTTCATTAGTCCTTCAAAAATTCCAATTTTCTCAAATTGGTCCTTCAAAATTTCAGTTTTACACTGGTCCTTCATCAAATTCCAATGTTTTCATTGGTCCTTCAAAAATTCCAGTTTTTCACTGGTCCTTTATCAAAATTCCAATGTTTACATTGGTCCTTCCAAATTCCAATTTCTCAAATTGGTCCTTCCAAATTCCAGTTTTACATTGGTCCTTCAAAATTCCAACGTTTGCGTTGGTCCTTCAAAATTCCAAATGTGTTCATTAGTCCTTCCAAATTCTAATTTTTCAAAATTGGTCCTTCAAAATTCCAGTTTTACACTGGTCCTTCAAAATTCAAATGTTTGCATTTGTCCTTCAAAAAATTCTAATTCTATCAAAATTAATCCTTCAAAATTCCAGTTTTACACTGGTCCTTCAAAATCCTAAAATTCCTTAAAAATCTATTCTTTAAATCTCAGTCCTTCAAAATTCCAATGCGTACATTGGTCCTTCAAGATTCCAATTTTCTCCAAATTGATCCTTCAAACTTCAGTTCTTCAAAATTTCAATATGTACATTGGTCCTTCAAGATTCTAATTTTTTTTCAAATTCATCCTTCAAATTCTAGTTTAACACTGGTCCTTTACCAAAATCCTTTACCAAAATCTTTTTACCAAAAATTCCTTTACCAAAATCCTTCTCAAAATCCAGTTTAACACTCGTCCTTTACCAAATTCTTTTACCAAGGTCCTCTACCAAAATTCTTTACTTAACCTCATTTTTTAAAGTTGGTCCTGTAAAATCCAGTTTTACTGATCAAAATCAAAATTTTTAGCCTGAATTCTTATCAAAATCTATATTGAGTGATTATTTCACAAAGAATTCTTGAAAACTTTGCCAATCTGCTAAAAATGTGTTGATTCCAATATTTTACTACACAAAAAAATCACCTCAGATTACCTCTAGTATTATTTTCAAAAGAGTGAAGCTTTTTGTGAAAAAGAGTAAAATTCAAATCTTCTCTCTGTTGATCAACCAAAAGGACGTAAGAAATATCCTTGGTATGATTAGCGAATGAAATATTCAATGATGTTGAAAAGCCGGAAGTGAATTGATATTGATCATTGCTATGGCGCATGTTTAAAGTTGATTTTCTGACAATCAGGTAGTGGAAATATCCTGAGCGATAAAAAGAATCCACTCAATCCATATCTCCTCATTCATATAAGCTACAATCAAATATCCACAAAGGGGATCTCTCAATTGTTGTCAAGTTGAAGACGAATATGCGAGTTTGACCCCCGGGGCCAAAGAAGATTTGGATCATCTCCGAGATGAAGGAGTTTGTGACGGATCCTTCCAGGGAATGTTCAGATCACTGTCAAGATGAAGGCGACTGCGATGAGCCTCTCGAAAAACCCTAAAAGATATTTGATTGCTGCTATCATCTAGAGATTTTTAACCAATGAACCAATATCATCAGTATAATTCCTGAGAAGAAGAAGGATCAGAGCATCTCCAAGATGAAGGAGTTTATGATGTACCCTTCCCCAAAGAAAAAGAGAAAAGCCAGGATATCTCCAAAATGAAGGATGATGTAATGAACTTCTCCGAAAACCCAAGAAAGCTCAATGTCTCAAAAAGAGTGCCAGAAAGATCATTATGGGAAAAGCCTCAGGATATCAAATTGCCAAAATTGCCATGAGTCATCTTTTCTCATGCAAAATCCTTTCATCAATATCTTTTCGCTGCTTGCTTTTATGAAATTAAGAGTATTTCTTCTTTATTCATGTCAAGGAAATGGATAGCTTCCTTGAAGAAACTCAACAACTTTAAATTTTGAATCTGACTCTGGAATCCAGGGAGTTAACCTCGTTAGAGGAAATACTCTAGGTAAAAGAGGGAATATCTTTCGCACATATATGCACGCTTTCAAGCATTTGAATCAACTATGATTTCATCTTATTGGCAAAATTTTCTGATTATCCAAAAATGAAATAAATGCTCAATATCTATTTTGACACAACCTAACATTGTTTATATTTTTTTTAAAGAGAGTTACCTTATTCTGGTGAGGTATTTCTCCCAGTCTCATCATGGTTTTTCCCCATCAAGAAATCCATGCTTTGTATATCCATTCAAATAAAAACTATACTTGAACCTCGTCTCACGAGGTATTTTTCAAAAAATATCCCATCCAGGTTAAGGGCTAAACTTGTGTCTTTTCAAAAATTCTTATCTTTGTCTCAGCCGTGAGACTTCTTCAAAAATCACTCCTTTTACCATTTCGGGATAATCATCCTAAAGTCCCATCACGATTTCCTCATTTTCTTCTGTCCAAATTACTTTCTTCTCGAGGATTTCATTCTTCTTCCCAAAATCACTCAGGATAAGGTGCCAAACCTGAGAATAATGTTTTACAAAAACAATTCTTCTGCACCCAGTTCATACATTCTGACTGGGGCATTTTTTTAAAAGAAAATTTGGCGTGTCTTCTTTGCCGCTAAGCTCGGCTTACAACTGGCTTAGCAGCAAAGAGGGGCATCTGTGAACACCCCAAATTTTCCAAAAATTCCAAAATTTCCCCTTTCGCCCTTGAGCCCATCTTCTGAGTAATCGGGTCAATTTTTAACCAAAAAATTCCATTCATTCCTTGGATTCGTTAGAATTCGGACTCAAAGCCTTATCTCTGACCCAGTTTTTGATCTGAATCGGATCCAAACCCCTTTTCTGAGAAAAGTTTTAAAAATAAAAGCCCAAATTCTCAGAAAACCCCTCTTTTATAAATATTTCTCAAAATTCCAAAAAAAGTTTTTAAATTTCCCATTTTCCCCTAGTTTTAAAACCTTTATGTCAAAAATACAAACAACAACAAACAACAACAAAAAGAAAATACAAATATATATATATATATATATATATATATATATATATATATATATATATATATATATATATATATATAAAATTCTTAAAACCACCTTTTAAAAAAATCGCCTTTTGATAAAATCTACCTTTTTGAAAAAATCTTATAAAAGAGACTCGTTTTGGAAATTTTTAAAATTTGAAGGATTTATTTTGAAAAAAAGAGAAAAACCCTAAAATGGGTGACTCTCCCTCTCTGCCGGTTCTCTCGTATTCTCTCCCTCGGAAGCCCTCCTCCATCAGACTCTCTCCCTCACTCTGCTTCATCTCTCACGATCGCCCATCAACGATGGGTCGATCCTCCCCTCTCTCTCCCGTTCATCTCCAACTGACCGATCCTTCCTGATTCTTCTTCTCAGTTTATTTAAACAAACCACCAAGGTCCCTTTTCATCCATCTGTCTTCACCCTTCCCCAATCTGTGTATATCGATCTCTTCTCTCCTCCTTTTTTTTTTCTTTCCACATCTTTGTCTACTTCTGCTTCTTCTTCTTCATCTTCTGTCTTTTCTTTTGATATTCTCCTAATCAGCTAAAGGAGAAGGTCGACCTCACTCTGTAGCAGCAGGATCACGCCTCCTTCTTCTTCACTTTTTTTTTTAAGAAGTTATACCATAGAGCTTCAGCCTTCTCTTGGCTTCCCAGAATTTGTCGAAGGAAGAAGACCATTTCTGCAGTAGGATCAAGGAAGTGCCACAGAAGAGCTCCAGCCCTCTCTTTTGCAAGAATACAGTGAGCACCCTTTTTTTTTTTAACTTTCTCTGAAAATTTTCTCTTGATTTTCTTTTTTTTTTTAATCCCTATTAATGCACCTTGGATAGCATTGGATTGTTTATAGCAATCCCAATACATCCCTGTGCACCATTAACGAAATTCGTCGATTCCTACATCTAATCCCCTATTTTATTTCTATTTCCCTTTTTTTTTTGTCTATCTTTTGCAATATCGAATTATATTCTTGCCTTAAATATCATTACATTAGATTGTTCATGGTAGTTTTATCTTCTTAATCTCTTTTTTTTCCTTTTTTTTCTTTCTCTGAGTTGTTTCGTTTCATTGATCCAATTAGTACCAATTGTTACCCATCTGCTCACTTCATTTTCGATGGATGATTAAAGCCATGTATCCCTTGTGCTGGTTTGCGTATTCAATTGATTAACTGTCATTCAGAGGATCTGTTGATCTACTTGTTGCTTTGCATATTGGGTTTATTAATAAATGTCTAAATTCGTTGATTCACTCATTGGTTTTTGTATGTGTTTTGCTGATAATAGGTGGAACCCATTGATTCACTGATTGGTATGTTGGCTGTCGTTGAGATCCATTGATCCATCTGCTGGGTTTTGGGTAGTTTGTTTATTAACAATTGAGGAAATCCACTGATTTACCTGCCAAATTTAGATGTTGGGTTTATTGCATACTGTTTAAACTATTAATCTGTTTTGTTAGATCATTTTATGTGATTTAAGGACTACTTGCTTAAACCATTGAACCTCACTGATCCTGTATCATTGCATGACCATGAAGTCCAATCACAGTTTAACCTTGGTTCTCAAATTATCTTACCACCTCAAGGCCTAGTATGTTTACTGTCCCTATTTCAAGCACATATGGAAATGGATAGGACTGTATATATCTGGAGTTCCAATTTATTTGGGTAGCCAACTTTGCTTAGCCTAAGTCAGAATGACATGACATTTACTTGGTTGTTCACATCATCGGACTTCAAATCTACAAACACAATCAACTCTAAAAGTGGATCAGCTTATGTGTGTCATGCTTAGGCACAGAAAAATCAATCTTCTGCAGTTTTATGCTTCTGGGATGGAGACTGTAGGCATGGCAGGCACAACCAGGTCCCTGATCCTGGATGTGGTTAAAAAAAAAAAGAGAGTTCTGGAGCCTTGTCCAATGTCTTGACGCAAGATATTGATATGATTTTCAAAATTCAATGTCTTATGATCATTGGTGATGTTTAATATGATAAAAACTCTACATATCAGCTCATGTTCTCAGGTTTTTGAGGCATATGTGGGGATATCACTACTTTAGACTATGTTTGCTGGTGTTGTTTCCGAATGGTCGGTTGTTGTTTGCAGGACTCTGCTGATTATGATGGCTATAGGAAATTTTATAAACACGGTTCAGACCCTTACAACGAAATCAAGGTTCAGAGCAATGAAGAGAAGCAAAAGCAAACAGGACTTCAACCATGATTCACCCACAAGCCCTTCCATATAGAGTGAGTCTTCCTAGTCTTAAGATTATGGAGCCTGTTTGGTGCTACATTGTGGGATAATCTTGTAGGATTATCCTTTCTAGCTCTTTGGTAAAATTTTCTTTGCAAAAAGGTTTCATTCTTTCTCCTTTTGTGGCAACATCATATACCACAGTATTAGGATATCTCAATACAAATTTAGTTTTAGACTTTCATATATTCACGGTTTAAGGAAATAGATGATAATATATATTTGAGACATTCTTACTGCTTTGATTCTTCATTCTTACTGTGCACACTTGAAAGTCAGTAAAAGGGCACTAAAGCTTCTGTAAAGCTGACTCAGAACAAATGAAATGCCTGTTGGATATTGGAAAGAAGCCAAGCTATGACGAGTATCTCAATTCTTTAGTCCACCTCTATGCTTTTCAGGAACTTCTGTAATAAAAGCCACACGGTGTTAGAATTCCTGCATTTGTATAGCTTCCATTTTATATGAGTTACATTCCTGTGTTATAAATGTTAGTTCACCCACATTAAATCACAATGCACATGTTAGTTTGTATATTAGTTGTATGTGTTTTTGCAATATTATGTTAATTTGCATCTATGAATATTGCTAAATGTTAGAAATCATTCAGCATTCATATAGGTTACATGGTAAATCATTTGCGATTTGTGTCATCATAATGCATATATATTAGTATTATATCTCCTGCACCTCACATTCATGTGTCCCATATTCTCCTTCACACAGCAAAACCCCTTTGCGCTCCATTATGTTTCCCCATTGTACTATATAGGAACCATTAGCCTCTCCACAGCGTGTCATCATATACACCCTATTATAGCTTTGTGTGCTCCCCTAAGCACAGCAGTCCCGTGGGATGCTTGTCTCCAGCGACAACCACAAAAATCAATCTCCAACCATGCGAGTCAGCACATTTCCTGCTATTCCTGTGCTTCCACTTCAAGCTATTATACAGCACATGTGATATTCATTTCTCTGTTAATACATTTCCATCATCTCCATCACTTGCACTGATACACAGTGTTCATGTGTTTCATTTCTCCACTATGTTCCTCATAATCACAACATATTCATCATATTATTCACATTCAGCACATTCCAGTTTTCAGTTTGGGGTGCTAATTAGAGCATTCTAGCAATTATATGTTAGGTATCTGTCCCTTTGATCCTTATTCAAAACCACCCTCACAATAATCTGTGTAAATCTCTATCTGTTACAAACTCCAAACACCCCCGTGTATATTTCCACTTATTTCTATGCCACAACTCCATCAACCTGTATGTGTTTTACCTATCTCTTAGGATATAACCAATCTCATCCTCAACACCTATTACCCACAGCACCCACCTCGTGCTAACACCTAGCAGCTATGGTGATTTCCTGCAAAACACCTAATCCCCAGTCGTTCCAGCTGCCTCCATTTCTGAAATAGCCAGCAGTCTCATAGCCAAGTTTCAAATATAGCTCTCTGCATCCTACTTCCAGCAGCATCTTTATCTCATAGTTACCAATCCCACTAACCATTATTCCTTCATACCACTTTGGATTGAGAGGTTCAGTCCTTGCATACAGTCTCACAACCTTAGTCAATGTTCTCATTCGCTGTAATCCCAGTCCATCACTACACTCACTAAATGCATACACATTTTTCATGTAAATTTTCCCCTCCTTAGCATATAGGCATCTTCCCTATGCAATTTGATATATACACATGTATGGCATTTAGGCATATACACGTGCATTTTTCATGAGCCTTGTAGTTAACAGATTCATTTACATCTTAGCCCAGACATAGGATTACATGTAGGTTGGTCTTTAGCATAGTCTGCTCCATTTTCTTTATATTTTACAATTTTACCTCGTGCTAACTCAGTATTTGCAGGAAATATATGACAATGTCTATTTTTCTTTCCTAGAATTACAGACTCTGGTAATTTTTTTTTTGCAATAGCTAGATCTTAATAAAAATATTTACTTTCCTGCACTAGATTAGAATGAATGAGCATATAAATATCATGAATTATCCATTTTTCATATCATTCTCCTCTTTTATTTTAAAAAATTCACCATGGTGAAACACGAATGACACAGTGCACCATTCTAATAAGAGATAATTAATCCTAGGCAAATGACCCACATTGATGGCCATAGTCAAAATGTGGACAATGCTTAGGATTTTTATCTTTTATGGAATAACATTGGATCCACACTGGATCTCCTTCTCTAAAATCATCATATTTTTTTAAATATTTTCTTCCTTTATTAGAATTTAACTTGAAATTAACTCAAAATATATATCAATGGCCATAGTCAGGATATATTGAGAGTTAATTTCATTTTAAATTCTATAAAGGCACCAAAATGTATTTTATTCTTTACCTGAATTTAAATATGATTATTATATAATACATTCAATGATCATACTCAGGGATGTATTATATCTTCAATCTTATTTTAATTCACCTAAAGAATGAGTCAAGAT
This sequence comes from Nuphar pumila, assembly GCF_984573655.1. Taxonomy (NCBI): domain Eukaryota; kingdom Viridiplantae; phylum Streptophyta; class Magnoliopsida; order Nymphaeales; family Nymphaeaceae; genus Nuphar; species Nuphar pumila. The sequence goes on along the minus strand of NC_143265.1, from coordinate 47,192,119 downwards.
TTTCAAATCCAATTTCAAAATTTTTTAAATTCATTCATTTAGCATAGAACTGCATCATATTTTCAAATTTTTTTTTTCAAAATCCAAGTGATCTTGAGTATCTTTTTCTATTTGAATTCATCAATTCTATTTCATTTTCGAAATCTGATTTCAAAGTCCAAATTGACTTTAAAATTTCAAATTCGTTTTATATTCAAAGTTCAAAGTTCAAAGTTCAATTTAACTTTGGAATTCTTGATTTGTCTTCTAAATTTAAACTTCAAAATCCAATTCCAAAGTAAGAATCCAACTCCATTTAGGGATCCAGATTTCCAAATCCAATCCCCATTTTTTTTTAGACTCCGGATCCAATTCCATCTAGGATTTTAGAACCCAGATTCAAGTCCATCTTGGATCCCAGACTTTGGATCTAATTCCATCTAGGGTCTTAGATTTTAGATCCAATTCTATTTTTCAAATCCCATTTTGGATCGTAGATCCAATACCATCTCAGATTCCGGATTTTGGATCCAATTTCATTTAGGATTCTCGATTTTAAATCCAAGTCTATCTTGATTTCTAGATTCCAAAAACCAATTCCATTTTTCATATCCCATCTAGATCTCTTAAACCCAATTCTATCTTCAAACTCCATTTGGATTTCTCAAATCCCATTCTGATTTCAAAAACTTTGAATCTGGAATTCAATTCCATTTCAAAATATTCATTTCCTCTCCTAAATCCAGGTTCAAAAATTCAAAATTCAAAGTCCATTTCTGACTTTGAAACTTCCTTTCTTTTACTTTTATTTCAGCTTTAAATCCCTCTTGTCAAAGTGAAGACTCATTTTCCTAAACTCTGATTATTGCAAAGACTTAGAACTTCAAATCTCTTTTTCTGATCTATCTCAAGTACTAAGTTAAAATCAACTATTTCAAATCATTTCTTCATCACATTTACTTCAAAATCACTTGAAAAATCTCGGACTTCCAAAAGTGCTTTCTCAAAAAAAGCATACATTTCGGCATTTTGCATTGCACAAGCATGATTCTTTGTGCATTTAGATTTAGGATAAATTCTTTGATGATATTTAGGCAAAAGCAAAAAGGCATAAATTCGAACCTTGGTCCGATTACCCCTGGTAAAGGCGCCAGGAATGGTCGAACCTCGTACCGACGAGCGAATCCCGTCTCCAAATTTTCCTACAAATATTTTCAAAATGGAGGCGAGTTATCTTTTTAAAAAAAATCTTTTCAAAATTAAGGTCAAGTGAGACCTTTGCAGAAGATTTCCTCTCTTTCTTCTTTCTTTTCTTTTCTCTTCTTTTTTTTTGTCTTTTATTTTCTCCCTTCAAAAAGAAGGAAATAGAGGCTGAAAAGAAAAAGAGAGAAGGAATGAAAGAGGAAAAGTTTTGCGATGATCACAACAACCAGACTCATAAGGGCCGTTGAGCCAGAGTGTGTTGTTTCCTCCTAGAAGAGGTGAGATGCTCGACAGGGCCGAAGTATCGAGAGCAGAGTTAAGCATCCATATGAATAAAACCTTTGTTCCATGGTGAAAGCCGTGTGGGTGATTGGGGTCGGGTACATACTTCTCAAAGGCTGCCCTATAGGCATGCAATGTTCATCAAGTAGTTGTAAGACTGACAAACCCCTTTCAAAATTTCTTACTGAGGAAGACGGTGATGGCGCAACCTTGAGTGACATATATTTTACCCAAACCTGATAGAGTTCATTGATGGCCTCCGTCACTTAGAGGTATGGAGGTCGTGGTTATCCTTAAATATCTAAGGATTGAACCCAACTACTGCAGTAGCAGGATGCATCCAGCTATCTAGTAAGGATCTCTTCTGGTATGTTGTACCATCCTACTAGTAGGATGGAGTCAACAGGCCTCTCGGGTATATAAAATACATAGAATAATCAACCCCCAGATCGTCACATTGTCGCCCAGATATGAGTCCATTAAGCCCAAGGGGAGATGCAATTATCGAAACAAAGCATTAGCTTAGGTATAACGATACTTTGAATGTATGAGTGTATGGACGTTGTTGAGTCAATCCTGCATAACCTTTGTGAAGGTGTCATGGTCAGTATACTACTGGACCGATTGGTAAAGAACCCAAATGATATTCGTACGACTAAGTGAAGCTCAGAGAGCTATCTTTAGATTCGTAGGATACGGATGTGTCAAGCATAAAGGCTTGAGCTAGACATTCATTCGAGACCGGGAAGAGGTCAAGGCTAAGTCATGGAGACTTAAGCGGTTATTCAAATCATAGCCCTGAAGAGGCTTACGCTAAGTCATGAAGACTTGAGCGAGATATTCAACTCATAGCCCTGAGGAGGCTCTTTTGATATATGACAAGTCTTGGAGGCTTGAGCGTTGTTATTGTGAACTGTGACCCTGAGTGGTCAATGCATTTACTTGAGTTGAATGGATGTGTGATTGCTTGCTTATCAGACCATCAGTGGTTCTGGCCCCGTTTTATGGGAATTTCAGGTGTTTAACCTGCGTTGTGATATGCGGAGCAAGGCAACATCAAGTTTTAGGGTTTCTCTAGACAGAGTTGTACTCCTTCCTTTTATTAAACCTATATTTTTTTTCCAAGCAGTGATGTTGTAATAAATATGTGGTTTTCGATAAAATGGAATACTTTGGTGGTCAATGAGTTGCTTGGCCACATACCTGTAATGTGCCTGGGGTTTTCTAAAACTGACGAATCATTATCGTCTGATTCCGCTGCTAAAAGCTTTTCTAAGTTTCGCTGCATTTCCAAAAAAAAAAAGAAATTCATGAAAAATTCAACTTAACTTTGTTTTGGAAATCTAGGGCATTACAAAATTGGTATTAGAGCCTTAGACTGAGAAACCTGGTTCGAGATCCGTCTTGTTCACCGTATCGCACTGTAAGTATATCTCTTCATAATAGTTACTAATTTGAGTGCATCTTTGTATAGATGGCAACTCGCGACTCACGAGGGTACTGCTATCGTTGCGGGATCATGCACGATGAGTGGGTATGCCCATATGAGGTCCAAGACTACTAGTTTTGTGGCGAAGAGGGGCATTCCGCCAACGAATGCCAAATGGAAATATACCACCGATATGGGTCAGCGGGGATCGCTTGGTCTTAGGGACGAGACCTCGCGTGTTAGTGGACCACATCACTTCAGTGTGGGGAGTAGCCATACCCCATCGACTTCAGATGAACTACCATATCTGGTAGAATTTGACTTGAACTTTCTTGAGGGATTCGGTCAGACGCAAGGCTATCAACAGGCATCATATACGCCTAGCTTGCACAGTCAGGATGAGGGATGCAACAACTCCTTCTATAATTCCATTATGATTTCGGATTCCTTGAATCATAGTGCCATTATATGGGGGAATGGAGCGGCTTCACAAATGTCGAGCCTGAATGGTCAGGGAGAGGGATACAACCCCTATCATCCCGTTATGGTCTCGGATTCCCTGAGCCATGATGCCACTGAGTGGGCAAGTGGACCGGCATCACTGATCTACCCACAAGATTCGCTTGAGAGTGCGGAAGTGCCACCCAAGCCAAAACTAGTTGTGCTTGCAACAAGGCAATGCGGGAGTAAACGATACTTTGGGTCGTTTTGGTCAAGAAAGAAACTCAGTTCTTAGAAGAGACTGGTAATGTTTTGGAGTCAATAAATTCATGTATATAGTTTCTCGCCGCCTATGTCCACCAGAGTGGCGTGACACTTGTATATAAGGGCGATGTGTGTGCTTGTATTATGTAATATATATTAAGTAAATAAAGCTTTGCTTCAATATATACATTAAGAAACTAAAATGCATTGATTGTATGTGATAGATAAATGGCTCCTATGATGAGAAGAACCATGTCGAGCGAGGAGTCCCATACTCAAGGATTCCTGCTAGAAACGCTCAACAATCTGGTTACCGCCATCCGTGAAATGAGGCAAAAACCAATCGTACCTTACAACGAGAACCTTGGGGGAATAACATATGAGAAATTCCTCAAGCTCGATCCACCAGTCTTCGTCGGTAGAGCCGATCCTGAACTGAGAGAGAGTTGGGTCGAAGAGATAAAACGTGCCTTCCTTGTACTGGGAGTACCAGAAGAGAAAAAGACCAACTTTGGCACGTACAGGCTGAAAGACAATGCACAGAAGTGGTGGGATACCACTAAGATTATCCGGTTATCACAAGTTAAAATCATTCCTTAGACTGACTTTTGGAGAACTTTCTTGGATAATTACTTCCCGTTGCACTCCAGAAACAAGAAAAAAATGGAGTTTCTGGAATTTGAGTAGGGTGGTATGAGTCTGATTGACTATACCACCAAATTTCAAAATCTTTAGTGGTACTACTCCCGGTTATTTGAGACCGACCAAGAAAGGGCCAATAAGTACATCAACGGACTGCGATAACGGCTAAGGTCACGGGTTATCACCAACATGCCCCAAACTTTTCAAACTGTTGTGGCAGCAGCTTCAAAAATTCAAGTGGATTGGGAGCGATCAAAAGTAATTATAGCAAAGAGGCTTGTAGTTGATGGTGGAAACCGGAAGAGAACGTTCCCAAGTGGCCAGGGTTCAAGACAACTTTTTCAAAAGAGAAAGTTTTAAGGTGGGAACGTTACTCAACAAGTCGTGAGGCTAAGGCAGAAAATGGCTCCAAACAATCTGCAGTCCAACCCAAACTGCCCAAAATGCCATGTAAATCATGCAAGAGGATCATGTCCACGTGACACGGGTGGTTGCTTCTACTATGTCAAAGTAGGTCATATTGCAAGACGGTGCAGAAAGAAGCTTGCAGATGAGCAAAAAAGGAATGTCGGATCTGCCAGACCCTCTCAACAAATACCACAGCGGTCACAAATCCAACGACCTCCACCTAGAGTAGAATAAAGGTCTGCTGCAGGTCGTGTATACGTTGTAACGATTGAACAAGTCGAAATCGGTGACCTCATTGAAGGTGTCGTACCTGTTAATAGACATGCAACTTACATCTTGTTTGATTATGGTGCTACTCATACCTTTATCTTTGATGATTTCACCGAACAACTCCACGCTTTGGTACAACCGGTTGATAAAATGATCGAAGTATACAACTTTAAACACCCCAAATTTTCACTCACCTTCTTGACATCACCCTCAATCGACACATTTCAGTTCTCCGGAAGCAATGAAGGGCAAAATGGTTATTTTCCGAGATTGAACCTTGTAGAAAGTCCTAAATTTCATTCTTGAGCCTCAAAATTTCTATATTTAGGTTCAGAGACATCTTCAAATTGCAAAATTTCAAAATACTTTTCTGGACAAAAAGCTAAAATTTCCAAGTTCGAGCTCAGAGTGACATTTCATAGAACATGTCTTTGCATAGCATTGCATCATTTCACTGCATAGCATGTCAGTTTGAGATCCAGAACTCCTGATTTTCAAAATTGTCCATCCAGATTTGATTTTTTTAAACTTTTTCAAATTGATTTTTAAAACCCTGGGTATTCAAAATTACCAAGTTTTCCCATTTTACCCCCAGGACTTTGAATTACAAAAACTTTTCTCAAGAAAAACAATCTGGATATTTGGATATTGATTTTAAAGATTTTATCTCAAAACTTTTTGCAAAAGATTTTAAATCTCTTTACAAATTTTTTTTACATTTATCCATATTTTTGCCCTAAAAAGCCAATTTTTCCAAATTCTTAAAAACAAATAATTTTTTATCTCGTATCTTCAAAAAAAAAATGGAGCGGGACCCACCTTTGAACTAGCGTCATACTCAGACTCTCAGGTAAGTTGTTTATTCTCAAGCGGGACCCACCCGGAGTTCGTACTAATTTGCAATTTTTTTTTAATTTCTCAATATTTATTTATTTATTTTTAGTTAGTGGGCCCACACACATGTGGCACCCCAATTGAAAATAAAAGACTTACAAAAACAAAATAAAACTTTAATTTCAAAATTATTTTAAAAGTGAATTGAGATGGCATTTCCATAAAAGCCTCTCATTTATTTCAATACTCACTTTTTATTTTATTTCTTTGTTTAAATAAAAAAAATTTTAGAAGGAGGCAGCCTTAAATGGCACAGCCGAATTTCCCTAAAATCATAAATTTGATTTTGCCTAAAACTTAGGGAAATGAAACGAAATTTTTAAAAAAAAGGGAATGCGCCCCTATTGAAACGGCTATTTCAAAGAAAAAAAAAATTCAAAAATGAGGTAACGGAACCTCATAAATGGAGGGCTGCGGTTTTCTTCAAGAGGACATTCAAAAATTTTTTAAAAGGGGGAGGAGCTAGCCGATTGAAGAGGGGAGAAAGGAGAGAGGGCCGATTAATTGGATCTTTTCCTGTTTTGCAGGGGGGGGGGCATTCAGCGTGTAGTTCTTCCACCTCCAGCCAACTCCCATTCTTCTTCAGTCCAGCAGAAGCCCCAGCAACAGAGGTGCCCATCGCAGACCTCCATCCAACCATCAACTTCTGTTTCATCCTCTTCTCCAGTACCAGCCAGCCGAAAACCAGAACCCAGCAGCAAAACTGCATCTTTTTCAGCCCACCAGCAAGCTGCCCAATATTTCTTTCAGCTACATAGCAGGAGGTCCAACGTTTTCCCCTTCTTCAGTCCAGCCACAGTAGGAAAGCAGCCCAACCAACGTTTTTCCATCATTTTTTTTCCATCACTTTCAACCCATCACCTTCAGCCCATCATTGTCCACCTCCAACAGCCAACGTTTTGCCCCTTTGCCTTCAGCTTAATAGCAAAAGCTTCATCTAGCTGCTGTCATTCACCTTCAACCCATCAGCATAGGCAGCCAACGTTTTGCCCCTTTGCCTTCAACTTAATAGCAAAAGCTCCATCCAGCTGCTGTCATTCACCCTCTTCAGCCCATCAACAAGAGGTCCAGCAAGTTGCCATCATTTTGCCTTCAGCCTACTAGCAAAAGATTCAGTACTTCACCATCTTCTTCATTTCCCTCCTGCAAAGCTCCAGCCCCATTATAAGAGGTCTCTTCTATCGTCCTGTTTGTCTTCACGCGTCGTTTTAATTTCTTGTTCTTAGTTCTTCTTTTTTTTATTTTTTAGTTATTTTCTGCAATCTTGTTTTGATTACACAGTGATTGATTTTGATGGATTTGTATTTGCTACAGAGTTAGTTGATCTATCATATGGATACCCGTTCAAGTTAGTTCGTGTTGTTAATCCTTTTAGATACAATCAAAGATCGGATATTTGTTTAAACTCCTGTCCGTATTGGAACTCCCTTATAATTGTGAACTGTCTGAAATTTCTGTGGATTTCAATTTGAGAATCTGGAACATTCATATTCTAGTGAACATTTATGATGCAGTGCTTATTCCTGGTGGATTTTGATCTGACTCTATGCCTGTTTAATAATTCAGCTGAGTGGAATTTCATTAAGAATCAATGCTGCAGATAGTTTCAATCCACGTCTAGAATCTTGAATAGTTGCCATTTTGGTGATCACTGTTCACCACATTTCTGATTAAATTGCTAAGTGCTGCAAACTTTGATCATTTTCTGGTGCAATTTTGTTTAGAAGCTGGTATATCTGTGTGATCACCTGCTGAAATTCTGGTGAATTCAGTCCCTTTACCACCTTGTAGCTGTTACCATAACGTCACTAATACTCGCAGCATCAATGGCACCTTTTCTTTCATCCTCATTACACCTTCACAGTATCATTGAAACAGCCCATTGTTCCCATAAGGCATTTCTTACACATCACGTATGTGTTGTATTTACCATCTCCTGCAGGAACCCAGGTTTGATAATCGGCTATGTTCATGAACGGATATATCCATATCCGTTCATGATCTCTATACCATTTTTTGCAGGATTCGTTATTGATATATAGGGAAGCTCCATACCCATTTTCACTGAGAAATATGCTATAATTTGAGAATTACGGCTGTATAAAATCACCTACAGAAACTGTATATACCTGTATTTTCTGATTTCACCCATTATATGGAATTTGCCTTTACATGTATATTTTCTTATTATAGGTATATATATATCGATATATATGTATATCTACCTATATGTAATACCTATATATATATATATATATATATATATATATATATATGTATATATATACATATACATATACTTATATGTATATATATATATACATATAAGTATATGTATATATATATATATATATATATATCCCTTCATGTGCATTGGTTATCACATATATTTTTCTTTTCTTTTACTTTTTGTAAATATATCTTCATTATCATATATCATTTATCATAAATTCAAGTATTTCTAAATTTACCTGTATATCTTTGTTGTATATAGTATATATACCCATTTCCTTGGTTATCTTGTACTAACTCTCATTTTGCAGGAAAATCTAGAAGATGCTGATTCCTTGGCTCCATTTCAATTTTTTTACTTTATGTTAGCAATGTAACAATCCAATGTAAACCTTAGAATAAGATTTACTTTTACTGCTTAGATTAGGTTGCATCTCATATAGTTTGATTTCAGTAATATCCTGATTCTATGATGCATATATCTCAATTTTCCAAATTCACTGTAGATGAACACGAATGGCATGTGCACCAACTCTTAGAGAGTTGATGAACTCGGTGGAGTCCATATTTACGGCCCTAGTCGGAATATGGACGAGACCCAGATCCATCATCTCTCTACCAGTCACATTGAGCCTACACTGTTAGGCTATCTTGAAAATGCACCTCATATTTCCAATGTTTTCAAAATATTTTTAATTAACTCAAATAAACCCTAAATATATTCATGGCCACAGTCAGAATATGTGAAGGATTTACTTTGGCTTAATCCACATTTTTCCAACCAATTTTTCAGAAATCTTTTCAAAGTGCATTCATTCATTCACATCATCTGCATCATTTGTTTTTCTCATGATTTTCTCAAGAAACTTTCACTTCATGGAATCGATTTCTCAAGAAACTATGATGATATTCGGAGTTGGATTTCCCAAATCAAAGTTTTCCCGTGATTTTCTTTATAAAGTTATTTTCTTAAGATCCATTTTCAAAGGGAATTTTCATCTTTCTCAAGAATAAAAAAGCTGATTTTCAGATATTTTAAAGATAAAATTCTCAAGATTCCAATTTCCTAAGTTCTAAATTTCCTTCTCCGATGAATTTTCCTATAAATTATCTATCCTTTTCTTAAGAAAATTCTCAAAGTCTGAGTTTTCCCAACAAGTGCTTTCCTTTTCAAATGTTCATCTTTTCTCAAGAATTCCTTCAGTTTTCCTGAGATTCTCATTTCTTCATGGTTTTCCAAGTCTTTCTAAACTTTCTTAAAATTGTCCTGAGATTCTTATTTCCCCAGGGTTTTCCAAGTCTTTCTAAGCTTTCTTAAAATTTTCCTGAGATTCTCATTTCTTCATGGTTTTCTAAGTCTTTATAAACTTTCTCAAGATTTTCCCGAGATTCTCATCTAAACTTTCTCAAGATTTTCTTGAGATTCTCATCTCTTCAAGATTTTCCAACTCTTTATAAACTTTCTCGAGATTTCAAACCTTCTTCGTCTGAGTTTTCCTTAGAGATTGATTTCCATCTTTTCCTGAGAAATGTTTTTCAATTCCAAATGTTTCCTAAGCATACATCATATTTTCCAATTTACATTTTTACCAAATCTCATAACACATGCCTGAATTCTCTGTGCATTTAGGGTAGAACACGATTTCGATAATTTCACTAAGTCAAGCACAATTTTGGTCCTTGGTTCGATTACCCCTGTTAAAGGCGGCAGGAACGGTCGAATCTCGTACCGACAGGTCGAGCCCCATCCCATGGATTTTCCCGCAATTTTCAAAACGGAGGCGAGTATTTCAAAACAATTTCCAAAATCCGGTCAAGTTTGAATCGCGAAAGCATTTCCGTCTCTCTTCCGCAAGGAAGGAAAGACAGGAAAAATTTTGCGACGATAACAACAACCCGTTGGGTTCACGCACCAGATGTATCCATTGCATCAAGAATTTGGATATAGAGATAGTTGGGCAACACTTGCCTACTGATGCCATCTTAATCGATATGGTAGAGTATGATGTCATTCTGGGAATGAATTGGCTAGCCCAGAACCATGCCAGGATCTTATGCCACGAGGGCAGGGTGATACTCTCTCGACCGGGAATGCCTAAGATAAAATACCGGATATCCAAGCCAGTTCCACAAAAACAATTTATATCAGCTCTTAAAGTACAAAAATATTTTAGGAAGGGTTGTGTAGCCTTCCTACTTAGCCTTTCAGCCGAAGGCTCAAATATCCAATCCCTTGAGAGTTTAGAAGTGGTTCGGAAGTTTCTCGAAGTGTTTCCTGAGCAATTGTCAGAACTTCCACCATTTCGTGAGGTTGAATTTTGGAATTCAATCCTTGCCTGGAACTGCACCAATATCCAAAGCTCCTTATCGTATGGTGTCAGCTGAACTCAGTGAGTTGAATTGTCAGTTGGAAGAACTGATGAAATAAGGGTTCATCCGACCGAGTATGTCACCGTGGGGAGCCACGGTCCTGTTTGTAAAGAAAAAGGATGGATCCCTTCGGTTATGCATCGATTATCAAATACTTAACCAGGCAACTGTTAAAAATAAGTACTTGTTGCCTCGAATAAAGGTCCTATTCGATTAACTAAAAACAACAAGGGTATTCTTCAAGATTGACCTAAGGTCTGGGTATCATCAACTCAGAGTAAAGGAGGAGGATATACCTAAAACTGCCTTTCGAACGAGATATGACCATTATGAGTTCTTAGTAATGCCCTTCGGACTCACTAATGCGCCTGCTGCTTTTATGGACCTGATGAACCAGGTGTTCAGGCCATACTTAGACACATTTGTCATCGTCTTCATCGATGACATCCTCATTTATTTAGAGAACAAGGAACAACATAAGGAGCACTTGAGAATCGTCTTGAAAACCCTTCAAGATAATCAGCTTTATACCAAGTTTGCAAAATGTGAATTCTGGCTAGACAAAGTAATCTTTCTTGGTCATGTAATCTCAAAAGATGGAATCACAGTAGATCCTGCGAAGGTCAAAGTTGTGATAGACTGGAAGCAGCCAGAAAATATCACTGAGGTTTGCAGCTTCCTTGGACTTGCCGGATATTATCGGAAGTTCATACAAGACTTCTCCCGAATCGCCGTATCGATGACAAAACTGTTGAAAAAGAGAGTCAAGTTTGAATAGACTGACCAGTGTAAGAAGTGCTTTGAGGTTATCAAATAGAGGCTTACCACTGCCCCTGTCCTTACCTTACCTTCTGGTCAATGAGGCTTCGTGGCTTATACTGATGCCTCGAGAACGGGTCTGGGTTGTGTACTGATGCAACATGGAAAAGTAATCGCCTATGCATCCCGTTAGTTGAGAATTCATGAGAAGAACTATCTAACTCACGATCTTGAGCTTGCCGCGGTAGTGTTCGTACTTAAAATCTAGCGACACTACCTATATGGAGAGAAATTTGAGGTCATGTCGGACCATAAAAGCTTAAAATATCTCTTTTTTCAAAATGAACTCAATATGCAACAACAACAATGGCTGGAATTCCTCAAGGACTATGAATTCATGCTTTTCTATCACCCTAGAAAAGTGAATGTCATAGCAAATGCCTTTAGTCGCAAGACTGTTGGCACTCTCGCCAGCCTCACTGGACAATGGAAGTTGATGGAGGATTTTGTCAACTGGAAGCCATTCCTGGATGATACAGGCAGAATACGATTGTCAATCCTGACAATACAACCTGAGATAATGGATCAGATCGTAGTCAAACAATTAAAAGATCCCCAGTACGTGGAGCTAAAAGCTCAAGCTGAGAAAGATGATGCTTTCTTCCATTTGAAAGAAAATGGAGGAATATGGATGGAAGAAAGGATCTGGGTTTCGAATAACCCTGATCTAAGAGAGGAAGTACTCCAGAAAGCTCATAGTAGCAAGTACACTATCCACTCTGGAGGTACCAAAATGTTCAGAGACTTTGAAAGAAAGTACTGGTGGAAAGGAATGAAAAGAGACATGGCTACGTTTGTCTCAAAATGTTTGATCTGCCAGCAAGTTAAGATCGAACATCAACGACCTGGCGGAAAGATGCAACGGATTAAGATTCTAGAATGAAAATGGGAGGGCATCACAATGGATTTCATCGTTGAATTGCCTCGATCCAAGAGACAACACGATTCCATATGGGTGATTATGGACAGACTCACCAAGTTTGCTCACTTCCTACCAATCAACACCAAGTATTCAACGGAGAGGTTGGCAAAAATCTACGTTCGGGAAATCGTCAGACTCCACGGAGTGCCGACCACGATCATCTCTAATCGTTACCCGAAGTTTATCTCCCACTTCTGGGAGCAGCTACAGAGAGCCATGGGGACAAAACTCAAGTTTAGTACGGCTTTCCACCCCCAAACAGATGGGCAATCTGAGCGAACCATACTGACTCTCGAGGATATGTTAAGAGCCTGTATGCTGGAATGGAAAGGTGATTGGGACTCCCATCTAGCGTTGGCTGAATTTGCTTATAATAATAGCCACCACGCTAGCATTGGGATGGCACCGTATGAAGCCTTATACGAAGGACCCTGCTGATCACCAATCCATTGGAGTGAAGTGGGTGAGCGAACCTTGCACTCGACCATTGTGTTGCAGCACTACACTAAGCAGGTCCATATGATCAGAAAGAAGTTACTGACTGCTCAGAGTCGACAGAAGAGCTACGCCGATCAACGGCATAGGGAACTCACTTTTGCGGTTGGAGACAAGGTCTTCGTCAAAGTCTTTCCAACCAAGAGTGTTTTCTATTTTGGAAAGAAAGGAAAACTCAGCCCCAGGTTCGTTGGTCATTTTGAAGTTTTGAGCCAAATCGGAGAGACCGCCTACCGAGTAGCATTGCCACCGCAGTATACACTGATACACAATGTATTTCACATGTCAATGCTTAGAAAATACGTTCACGACCCTTCTCACGTCATCCAACATGAAGACATCGACATCCGGGAAGATATTACTGTGGAAGAAAGACCTGTTGAGATCGTGGACCGTTTGTAGCAAGTGCTTAGGTCGAAGGTCATTCCACTTGTTAAAGTGAGATGGCAACATCATGGAGTTGATGACTGCACTTGGGAGCCCGAATCGAATATGCGGGATAAGTATCCTGAGTTATTCACTTAGTACTCTTAACTGAATTTCGCGGACAAAATTTCTTTAAGGGGGTAATGATGTAAGACCCGCAATTTTTCAGTTCAAACTCTGAATAAATTCTTGAGGCATTTTTCCAGTGAAAAATAACATTTTTATCGTAAAGCGAATCAAACCGATTCTTGCATCCCAAATATACTTAGATATTCGTATCTTCACGAATATATGCTCAAACACTCTGAAAGCCATAACTTCCTACCTGAAGGAAATCAAGAGATTTGTACGAGCCAACTTTCTTAGTGACGTTAATATGAAGATAATGGCCTACTTAGAAATTTTCGGAAAAAAATGCCAAAAACTCGATTTTTTTGCAAGACCTGCGAAAATATTTATGGAACCCATAGAAATATTTCTCAGAAAGTATTCTAGAATATTCTAGAATATTCCAGAGCCTTCCATCACCTTCCAGCACCTTCCAGAGAATATTCTTTCTAGATAAGATCAAACAGTCAGATGGATAAGATCAAGCTGAATTTCTGAAAAAGCCAAAGGGCATTTTGGTCAAATGGGTTGCTTAACCCCTAAGCAACCTTGACTATAAATAGTGGAGGACCCCCCTTTAGAAAAATCACCAACCCCTCTCTCTCTCCTACTTTTCCAAACCTCCCCTACCTAGCCTAGCCCACGTGAGCCTGCCTGACCTGGTCTGAGCCTGCCTGATCTGGTCTTAGCCTGCCTGACCTGGTCCTAACCCATCTGACCTAGTCTAAACCCAGTTGACTTGACTTTAACCTAGCTAGGTTTGAAGTCAAAGTCAAAGTCCTTTTTCCTCTGAAGTCCAGATTTGATTCTTTTTTAAGTCGGACCTCTCGGAGGACGGATCAAAGCAACAAGAGTCGTTTCTTCTATAATTTGAAGTAAGTTTGCTTCATTAATCCATCTTTCTCAAGTATTTGCTTGTTTTTGTATACGTATATTTTCTAAAGTAGTATCTTGCTTTAGTTCTTGATTGAGCCCTTTAGATCACTTTGGTGTTCACCCGCTCGTCTCGTAACTATCATTGGATATATATGTTCGAGTGCGCAGTATATGTGTTCTTCAAAATAGTATCTCGTCCTAGTTCTTGGTTGATGAAATTCCACTAGAGGGGGGGTGAATAGTGAAATATGATTATGATCGATAAAATAAAATAACTAAGCAATAAGGCACAACACATAAAACACATAAGTTATACTAGTTCGGTTAATATCCAGACCTACATCCAGTCCCCAAGCAAACCACTTGAGATTTCCACTATAACATCCGAGTCACCGGATAAATAGTACAACACCCTCTTCCCAAGAGGTCTTCTTCTCTCAACAGAGAAGGGGCACACCTTCTTCCCAAGAGGTCTTCTTCTCTCAACAAAGAAGGGCAACACCCTCTTTCACAGAGGTCTACTTCTTTAAACAAAGAAGGAATACAGTGAATAAACAGAGTTACAATACTTCCTATAGAACCTTCAGAATGATATGAATGCACGAATGAAGGATTCTAAGAATGTTCGGTTTGTCACTCAGAGGATACTCTTTGTCAAAGAGCTGGACTTGACTTTTTCTCTTTTCTTTCTTTTTCTTTTTCTCTTTCTTTTTCAAGGCTCTCTTTTCAAATCACGAATAGAAAATTTTTCTCTTTGTAAGCTCACACGTCTATTCCATTTCTCTTGTTTGAATAGTTTATGTGTGTGTGTTTATATAGCTTATAAAAAGTAGTCGTTACATTTTGGAATTGTAACTTTTTGAAATGTGAAATGTTAGGTCATTTCAAAAACATCTTTTAGAGAAGTTCGAGAATGCCTTTTTCCATAAAGGTGAAATAGAGGGTACACTAGTCGTTGTAATATTTTCAGGTAATACATATTTTATGTAAAAAGTCTATTTCTTACAATAGTACATTTGAACGTTGGGTTGTAGCTTTGTCTTTATTCTAATTAATGATTTGAGGTACATTAGTACTTCTTTACTTTAAATGAGTGTAAGTACTATGAGTGCTTTGAGATATTTATTTGTACAAAGTCATGTCAAGTGTATTCTTTATGTAGTGTATTTCAAAATCTTCAGAGAGAATAAGGACCAAAAAGAAGGTCGACATTCTTTGGGAAGGATATTTAGAAAGGATTTGTTACAGAAGGCATTTAATGCTTTGTAGAGAGAATGATGACTTCAAGTAAGTCGACATTCTATGGTTATGAAAAAAGGTAACTAGAGTCCTTTTAAAACCATATTTTATTTGTTTTTCTTATGTGTAGCCGATTTATGTTTTTGTCTTCTTCTTGTATTAAGAAACATTTCATTAGAGAAGATAACTAAAGTCTTTTAAAAACATATTTTATTTGTTTTTCTTATGTAGTCGATTTTATGTTTTTGTCTTCTTCTTATATTATAAAACATTTCATTAAAGAAGATAACTAAAGTCTTTTCAAAAACATATTTTATTAGTTTTTCTTATGTAGCCGATTTTATGTTTTTGTCTTTTTCCTACATTCCTTTTTTTCATGTTGTCTTGTATATAGTGTAAGGTATAATGATAAAATGTCTTTTTCATAAAAGGTTGTAAGAAGGTACAATTATTATATGACAAAATGTCTTTTTCATAAAAGGTTGTAAGAAGGTACACTTATTGGTTTTCAAAAAAGAAGCTTTTTGAAACTATCGTATACTTTTATGATATAGTATGTATGAATGAGTATGTGATATGCAAAATGCAAGTTCCTGAAGGTTATGTTACATATGACTCTAAAGAAGAAAAAAATCTTCATCTTGAGGTAGCCGATTTCTTCATTTGAGCTTTAGGAAAGCATGGCTCATCAAGCTTTTTCTTCAAGGAGTATGATTGCACCATAGTTGTACTTGAACAGAAGTCTCCATCCTTATTGAGTGAGATATCCTTGTATCAAATACTCGTTAGATTTAAGGCAAAACATATTCAGTCATAATATAACATTATTTCAAGAGAACATATTATCATATTATATAAAATCAAATAAGACAGTGTATCATATTATGTGACATCAAAACCGAGTTTCTCAACATTCTCCCCCTTTTTGATGATGACAAAATATGCTCCCCTTGTAAAAAAGACATTATGCATAGAAATAATAATATGATAAAAAAGTGGAATAATGTTTAAAGAGAGAATATTTCTCCAATAATGGAGACAGGTTTTCTCCCCCTTTGTCATGGACAAAAAGGAGGGATCAAAGTAAGAAAGTTATTACCGACCAAAAAGTAATTTAAAAGTTATTACAGATAAAAGAAATGAGTCTTAGTCAGAGTCAGTGGTATTGAGCTTGCAGCGGCGGCGACGTGAATCTTGGCCCATTGTCAAGGAGTCAAAGGCCTGTTGCAGAGAGGCTTGATTCCTGAGAAGTAGAGCCTGGGTATTTTGGATGTCGACGATGGTAGAGAAGATGTCGGGGTCAGAGCTTGCGGGGGGATCAGCTTCACTGGTGCTTTCATCGTCAGAGTGATCTCGAGGGGACCCTTCCTCAGGGAGGTATGAGTCATCGAAAGCATGATCAGACCGGTGAATGATGTCTTGGTGGAGAGGCACCTGGAAGTGCTGAAGGATATGGGTGATGAAGTACCCGAAAGGAAGAGAGTGGAAGGCCCGAAAATTGATCATGTTATTGAAAATGATACTGGACCAGTTGATGGGAAAGTTGCAGAAGATTGCATATAGGAGAAGAGAGATTTCGTTTGCCACGAAACCCTTGGAAGGAAGCTTTGGAAAGACATTGGATGAGAGGATGTGTGAGAGTATTAGAGCATGAGGTTTGAGATTGCTCGTATGCCATGGGAAATGGGTGCAGCGAGTGGAGAGAAGGACTTTCTTAAACACAGTTCGATCTATCGGAACTATGTTAGGAAGCTCAATGCCATAGGAGGAAAGGTTTAGAATGCAGCCTAGTTGAGAGATATTGAAGGAGATGAGTTTTCCATGTACCATGGATGTAATGGTGGTGTGGTCACGGTCTACAGAGAGGTTGGTATAGAAAATTTTGATGAGATGAGGATAGTAGGTCATGGAGTTAGTCGTTCCTAAGATGGGAACAAAATCTTGAAGAGAGGTATGGAGGTCAAAGGATGTGAAGGCGTCGAAGTTTACTAGTTTGCCAGTTTGAATTGGCAAGGTGCTAATGTACTGAAAGTGGTGAATAAGGTCGAGGTATCTTAGATCTGCGGAGGTGATCGCATTGGTAGAGGAGGAAGCCATTATCGAATGCCTTGAAAATAAATCACTAGGAGAGAAAGGAGCTAGAACTGAGAGAAAGTTTGTATAAGGATAGAACAGTTCGAATGGAATGGTAAGAGTTGAACCAATTGATTAAATAGAAGGAAGAGAATAATTGTTGATATGAAATGAATGACATTGGAAGTGAGTAACTTTTAGATTTTAGTCAAATAAGGAAATCCGTGAGGAGTAAGTTAAGAGACTTGTGAATGACGAATCAAATCAATGTGTGAGGATAGTGTATTATATTAGATTGAGGAGGACATAGTTATTGGGATATATAGATTTTACTATGGATGGGTTTATCGACTAGTGGGGGAAGCCATTAATAGAGTATGGGGTGTCATGTTTTTACAAAAATGATTGATCTTTTAAAAATAATTGCCTAACAAGACAAACAACTTGTTACTCTATGTGAAGGGATTCTAAATTCGTGAATGGAGAGTTAAAGACATAAAAAAGATGATGTGGATATCTAGAGAGGAGAGAAAGAGTGCCCAAAAAAATTGTTTCATGATTAATATTTGTAATTTTTTTAAGAGTATACGTGGATATGAGAAGGACATATTTTGACTTAGACTAGTGGTGAGAGAGATGATGAGACCAAAAGGAGAAAGAGTTAAAAAAAATATATAAGAATTTAAATAAGAATAGACATGGAGGAGTCGGATTCAAAAATGTATAATAAAAAATGTATTCGAGAGATGAAATGAGGAGACAAAGAAATATTTATGAATGAAGAGAAATAATGTAAGACCCGCAATTTTTCAGAAAAATATCTGAATAAAATTCATGAGGCATTTACCGGTAAAAATAGCATTTCTTCTCAGAATGCGAAACGAATCAATTCCTGCGAGCCAGTTATACTTAGGATATTCGTCGAATTGCGAATATATGCTCAAACACTCTGGAAGCCATAACTTCCTAACTAAACGAAATCAATAGATTCGTACGAGCCAACTTTCTTAGTTACGTCAATACGAAGAAAATGGCGTACTCAAAATTTTTCGGAAAAAATCGCCGGAAACCCGAAATTCTTGCGGGACCCACGGAAATATTGGTGGGACCCACAGAAATATTCCTCAGAAAATATCTTGTGGGACCCACAAAATATCCTATGGAAATATCTTGTGGGCCCCACCTCAAAAGGAACCTCCAGGAATTTAAAAGAAGCCAAGGTGTAAAAGGGGCATGGAAAAACCCAAGAGGAGGTGGGCTTGGGCTATAAATAGCCCTCCCCACTCTCTCTCTTCTCATAATTTCGACCCCCCCTCTCTCTCTTGCCTTCTCTCTCTCTCCTAAATCTCCCCTACCTAGCCTAGCCCACCTGACCTGGTCTAAGCCTGCCTGACTTAGCCTGAGCCTGCCTGAGCCTGCCTGACCTGGTCCTAACCCACCTGACCTGGGTCTGAACCCACTTGACCTGGTCCAAACTCAGTTGACTTGACTTGAACCTAGTTGGGTTTAAAGTCAAAGTCAAAGTCCTTTTTTGTCGAGATTCCGGTTTGGATTTCTGAACCCAGACTTAGCCTACTTGAGCTGAGTTCCAACCTGCTGAACCCAGTTGACTTGGATCGAACCCTGTTTGATTCAAACCACTTAGATTGAGTAGCTTGACCTACTCTACCTCTTTCTCAACTAAGTCAGCTTCATCTGACTTAGTCTGACCTCTCGAAGGAAGGCTCGAAGCCAAAGAAGCAACCCGGAGCCGTTTCTTCCACGATTTGAAGTAAGTTCGCTTCGTTGATCCATCTCTCTCAAGTATTTGATTGTTTGTATATAGAATATACTTTCTGAAGTAGTATCTTGCTTTAGTTCTTGGTTGAGCCCTCTAGGACGCTTCGGTGTTCACGCGCTCGCCTCGTAACTATCGTCGGATATATATGTTCGAATGCGCAGTATATGCGTTCTTCAAAAATAGTATCTCACCCTAGTTCTTGGTTGATCCCTCTAGGACACTTCGGTGTTCACTCGCTCGCCTCGTAACTATCGTTGGATACAGATCTAGGTGTATATCTGCTGATTCTGCCGACGCGTCTTATATCGCACAGGCTATGTAATTTACCTTTGCCGTCGCGTCGTATGATGCCAAGGCTCCCTGCTTTCTGCACTTCCGATTACTGCACTTTCGATTATGCATTTACTTACGCCGTCGCGTCGAACGATGCCAAGGCTCCTGCTTTCTGCAATGTATTTACTTACGCCGTCGCGTCGAACGATGCCAAGGCTTCTGCTTTGTTATATATGTAGAATATTTCGTTCAGTTACACACCCTGAACAATAGTATATGCATTTCTTTACGCCGCCGCTGTATAAAGCACAGGCTTCTGCTTATACTACATATATAGCGCATAAATGAGCGTTCAAATGGAGATCAACTCCAAATCGCCCATGCGATTCCTTGACCGCTCCTCGTTCAAGATTCTGCTTGACGAATGAAGCCCCTATTGGAAAGGCTTCGCTTTTTGGCAAAATGCTCTTTACGTAAAGACTAAGTTAATTACGTATGGCCTGGCTATGGCCAAGGGTTCCTGCAACCTTGATGGATGCAAAGTACGCACAACGGTGCGCATCCATTTCCCCGAATTAAGCGTGGCGATTTCCTACCAAAGAGGGGAGATGCCGCTGAAATGAATAAAAGAAACGCACGCTTTCTCCGTAAAAGAGAGGAAGTGCTGCTGAAATTTCTAAAGAAGCTAAGAATAGCTCAGAAAGAACGTAGCAGGATACTCTGACATATAGCAGAGTGCTGCCCAGTTCATGATTTGCCCTCTACAACGTAGAAGGGTTCATCGCACCACTGCCGGTAGAGCAGGGGAGGTGCTGACGAAATGGTCGGCAGAAGAGCTGCCGGAACCAATGGAACGGCATAATGATGTCCGTTGATGGAACGATGCCAGATCGGCTCGTATCCTTGTGCCTGCAAGGGCACCTTGCTCGTAAGGGCCGCTGAGCCAGAGTAGAGGTTGCGCCTTGGCTAGGTTTGGACTCGTTGCGTAAAAATACGCCGAGTAGCCGATCTATTTAGATCGAGTCATATGCATGCTCATTGAGAACGGTTACACAACCAGACTCGTAAGGGCCGAAGAGCCAGAGTGTGTTGTTTCCACCCAAAGAGGTGTGATGCTCGTGGTGGCCGAAGTGCCAAAGAGCGGTGTTCTGCATGCATATGAATAAGACTTAAGGTCGAACATACCCCGCGGTTGAAGATCGTGTTAGGGGTACCCCCTCAGTAATGACTGTGTTGGGGAAGACTGAATGGGGTCGGGTACATACTCCCGTAGTGCTGAAAGCACGGGCTGCCTAAATGGCATGCAGATTCTGTCCAAGTAATTGTAAGACTGGCAGACCCCTTCAGGAATTATGCTCACTGTGGAATGACAGTGATGGTACAGCCTTGAGTGACATGTATTTTACTTTGGACCTGATAGAGTCCACGATGGCCTCAGTCACTCATGGGTTTTGGGGTCGTGGTTATCCTTAAGATCTAAGGATTGAACCCAACTACTGCAAGTAGAGGATGCATCCGAATATGGGCCTAGTAGGATTCTCCCAGTTGAAACACACTGCCCTACTATGGATAGGGTCAACAGGCCTCTGGGGTATCTAAAATACATAGAATAATCAACCCCCAGAACGTCGCGTTGATGCCCGGACAATAGCTCTACCTGCGTACCAAAGGCGGGAGCGGTTAATTATCAAACAATGCATTAGTTCTAGGTACAGCGATGCTTTGAATGTATGAGTGGATGACGTGTTGAGTCAGTCCTGCATAACCTTTGTGAAGGTGTCATGTTCGGTATACTACTGGACCGACTGGGCAAAGACCCGTGTTGTATCCGCACGACTAAGCGAAGCTCGAGGAGTTGATCTTAGATGCGTGGGATACGGATGTGCCAAGTATGAAGACTTGAGCTAGACATCACTTTGAGACCCGGAAGAGGTCATGGCTAAGTCATGGAGACTTAAGCGGCTATTCAAATCACAGCCCTGAAAAGGCTTGCTCTAAGTCATGAGGACTCGAGCGGATGTTCAACTCATAGCCCTGAGGAGGCTCTTGCGATATACGCTAAGTCTTGGAGGCTTGAGCGTCGTTATTGCTTATTGCGACCCTGAGTGGTCATTATTGTATTTGAGTTGAATGGATGTATGACTGCATGCTTACCAGACCATCAGTGGTTCTGACCCCGTTTTATGGGGATTTCAGGTGTTGAACCTGCGTGGCGATATGCGAAGCAAGGCGGCATCGAGTTCCAGGGTTTCTCTAGACAGATTTTGTACTGCTTCCTTTTATTGAACCTATACTGCTTTTCTAAGCAGTAGTGTTGTAATAAACATGTGGTTTTCGATAAAATGGAACACTTTGGTGGTCAATGAGTTGCTTGGCCACATACCTGCAACGTGCTCGGAGCTTTCTAAAACCGACGACTCATTATCGTCTTATTCCGCTGCTAAAAGCTTTTCTAAGTTCCGCTGCAAAGAAAAAAAAAAGAAATTCATGAAAATTTTAACTTAGCTTTGTTTTGGAAATCCGGGGCGTTACAGAATTGGTATCAGAGCATGAGTCTGAGAAACCTGGTTCGAGATCCGTCTTGTCCACCATATCGCACTGTAAGTATGTGTTTTTATACTTTTGTTCTGATTTGGGTGCATCTTTGTATAGATGGCAACTCATGACTCGCGTGGATACTGCTATCGCTGCAAGGTCATGCACGATGAGTGAATATGCCCGTATGAAGTCCAAGACTGCTAATATTGTGGCGAGGATGGGCATTCCGCCAACGAATGCCAAAGGAAATATACCGCCGATATGGGTCGGTGGGCTTCAAAGGGTCTCAGGGATGAGACTTCGCGTGTCAGTGGACCGCATCACTCTAGTGTTGGGAGCAACCATGCCCCAACATCTTTTGATGAATTACCAAGGCTGAGGGATTTTGATTTGAACTTCCCGGCGGAGGTCTATCACTCGCCAAGCTACCATCCGGCATCACATATGCCGAGCTTAAATGGTAGGAACAAAAGAGGGGATTCTTTCTGTTCGCCGATTATTATTCCAGACTCCCAGAGTCTTGATCTTGCTGACTGGGAAAGTGGACTGGAGTCATTCATATATCCCCAATATTCGCTTGCTAGTGCGGAAGTGCTGCCCAAGCCAAAGCTAGTAGTGCCTGCTCCAAGGTCATGTGGCAATAGATGGACCTTTTGGAGTTCGTCATCATCAAAGAAATCCAAGTCTTAAAGAGACTGGTGATGCTTTGGAGTCAGTAGACTCATGTATATAGTTTCTCAACGCCTAAAGTCTGCCAGTGCGGCATGACGTTTTGTTTAAGGCGATGCTTGTGTAAATGTGATGTATATTAAGTAAATAAAGCTTTTACTTCCATATATACATTGAGAAACTAAAAACAAGTGCTTATGTGTGCATAGATAAATGGCTCCTACGACGAGGAGAACCATACCAAGCGAGGAGTCCCATACGCAGGGATTCCTGTTGGAGACACTCAACAACCTGGTTACAGCCATCCGTGAAACGAGGCCAGAACCAGTCGCACCACGAAACGAGCACCTGGGAGGAGTGACTTATGAGAAGTTCCTCAAGCTTGACCCGCCAGTTTTCATTGGCAGAGCCGATCCTGAGCTCGCGGAGAGTTGGATCGAAGAGACGGAACGTGCCTTCTTAGTACTGGGAGTAACAGAGGAAAAGAAGACCAATTTTGGCACGTATTGGTTAAAAGATAATGCACGGAAGTGGTGGGATACCACTAAACTTATCCAGTTCTCACAAGTCGAAGTCATTCCTTGGACTGACTTTCGGAGGACTTTTATGGATAACTACTTCCCGTTGCATTCCAGAAACAAGAAAAAGATGGAGTTTCTGGAGTTGGAACAGGGCGGTATGAGTCTAATGGACTATACCACCAAATTTCAGAATCTAGAGCGCTACTGCTCTCGATTGTTCGAAACAGACCAAGAAAGGGCCGACAAATATATTAATGGTCTGCGCGAAGGGCTGCGATCTCGAGTGATAACAAGCATGCCTTCGACTTTTCAGGCTGCGGTAGCAGCAGCTTCAAAAATCCAAGAGGACTGGGCACGATCTAAAGTGATCGTAGCAAAGAAGCCCATAGTGAATGGTGGGAATCGTAAAAGGACGTTCCCAAGTGGCCAGGGTTCACGATAACCCTTTCAAAAGAAGAAGTTCCAAGGAGGGAACAACACTCAGCAAGTCGTGAGGCCAAGACAGAACCCAACTCCGAATGGTCAGCAGTCCAACTTCAGCTGCCCAAGGTGTCGTATGAACCACCCCGGAAAGCCATGTCCTCGTGACATTGGTGGGTGCTTGTATTGTGGCAAGATGGGCCACTTTATAAGGGATTGCGCCAAGAAGGCTGCAGATGAACAGAGGAGTAGTGCCGGATCTGCCGGACCCTCTCGACCAGCACCACAACGTTCTCAGTTTCAACGACCTCCACCTAGAGTAGAACAAAGGCCTGCTGCAGGTCGTGTATATGCTGTAACGACTGAACAAGTCGAAAATGGTGACCTGATTGAAGGCACCGTACCTGTTAATGGACATGCAGCTTACGTCTTATTTGATTGTGGTGCTACTCATACGTTTATCTCTGACGATTTCACCGAACAACTCCACGCTTCGGTGCAACCGATTGATAAAATGATCGAAGTGTATAACCCGTTGGGTTCACGCACCAAATGTATCCGGTGTGTGAAAAATTTGGATATTGAGATAGCAGGGCAACACTTGCCTACTGACGCCATCCTGATCGATATGATACAGTACGATGTCATTCTGGGAATGAATTGGTTGGCTCAGAATAATGCCAAGATTGTGTGCCGCGAGGGCAGAGTAATTCTATCTCGACCCGGATTGCCTAAGATGGAATACCGGTTATCCAAACCTGTTCCACAGAAAAGGCTCATATCAGCACTTAAGGTACAAAAATACCTTAGGAAGGGTTGTGTGGCCTTCCTGTTGAGTCTCTCGGTGGAAAAATCCAACGACCAACCCCTTGAGAGTTTGGAAGTGGTACGGGAGTTTCCCAATGTATTTCCTGAGGAATTGCCAGGACTTCCGCCACTTCGTGAGGTTGAATTTGGAATTCAATCCTTACCTGGAACAACGCCGATATCCAAAGCCCCGTATCGAATGGCGCCAGCTGAACTCAGTGAGTTGAAGTGTCAGTTGAAAGAACTGATGGAACAAGGGTTCATCCGACCGAGTGTGTCACCGTGGGGAGCCCCAGTGCTGTTTGTAAAGAAGAAGGATGGATCCCTTCGGTTATGCATCGATTATCGGATGCTTAACCAGGCAACTATTAAAAATAAGTACCCGTTGCCTCGGATTGAGGACTTATTCGATCAGCTCAAAACAGCGAGGGTGTTCTCCAAGATCGACCTCAGGTCAGGATACCATCAACTCAGAGTAAAGGAAGAGGATATACCTAAGACTGCCTTCAGAACGAGATATGGCCATTATGAGTTCGTAGTAATGCCCTTCAGACTCACTAATGCGCCTGCTGCCTTTATGGATCTAATGAACCGGATATTTAGACCATATTTGGATAGCTTTGTCATCGTCTTTATTGATGACATTCTCGTATATTCTGAGAACAAGGAACAACACATAGAGCACTTGAAAATCGTCTTGAAAACCCTTCAAGATAACCAACTCTATGCTAAGTTTTCAAAATGTGAATTCTGGCTAGATAAAGTGATGTTCCTTGGTCATGTGATCTCAAAAGATGGAATCGCAGTGGATCCTGCGAAGGTGGAAGCTGTGATGGACTGGAAGCAGCCAGAAAATATCACTGAGGTCCGCAGCTTCCTTGGACTTGCCGGATATTATCGGAAGTTCATACAGGACTTCTCCCGAATCGCAGTACCGATGACGAAATTACTAAAAAAGGGAGTCAAGTTTGAATGGACTGACCAGTGTAAGGAGTGCTTTGAGGTTCTCAAACAGAGGCTTACCACTGCCCCTGTCCTTACCTTACCTTCTGGTCAGGGAGGCTTCGTTGCTTATACCGATGCCTCGGAAACAGGTCTGGGTTGTGTGTTGATGCAGCATGGAAAAGTAATCGCCTATGCGTCACGACAGTTGAGAGTCCATGAGAAAAATGATCCAACCCACGATCTTGAGCTTGCCGCGATAGTCTTCGCACTTAAAATTTGGCGACACTACCTTTATGGAGAGAAATTTGAGGTCATGTCGGACCATAAAAGCCTAAAATACCTCTTTTCTCAAAAAGAACTCAATATGCGGCAACGGCGATGGCTGGAATTCCTCAAAGACTATGAATTCACGCTTTCCTATCACCCTGGAAAGGCGAATTTGTAGCAGATGCCCTTAGTCGCAAGACTGTTGGCACTCTGGCCAGCCTAACCGGATAATGGAAGTTGATGGAGGATTTCGTCAAGTGGAAGCCATTTTTGGCTGATTCAGGTAGAATCCAAATGTCATGTTTGACGATCCACATTGAGTTCCTCGATCGCATTGTAGCCGAACAATTCAAGGATCCCCAGTACTTGGAATTGAAAGCTCGTGCTGAAAAAGATAACACTTTCTTCCATTTGAAAGAAGATGGAGGAATATGGATGGAAGAAAGAATTTGGGTTCCAAATAACCCTGAGCTAAGACAGGAAGTACTCCAGGAGGCCCATAGTAGCAAATATACTATCCACCCTGGGGGTACGAAGATGTTCCGAGATTTGCAGAGAAAGTACTGGTGGAAGGGTATGAAGCGTGATGTGGCTACGTTTGTCTCGAAGTGTTTGATCTGCCAGCAAGTTAAGATCAAACATCAGCGACCTGGTGGAAAGATGCAACGGATCGAGATTCCAGAATGGAAATGGGAAGGCATTACGATGGATTTCATCGTTGGATTGCCTCGATCCAAGAGACAACATGACTCAATATGGGTGATCGTGGACAGACTCACCAAGTCTGCTCACTTCCTGCCAATCAACACTCGATACTCAACTGAACGATTGGCGGAGATCTACATTCGGGAAATCGTTAGACTCCATGGAGTGCCGATTTCGATCATATCTGATCGTGACCCGAAGTTCACCTCTCACTTTTGGGAGCAGCTTCAGAAAGCCCTGGGGACGAAACTCAAGTTCAGTACAGCATTCCATCCCCAAACAGATGGGCAATCAGAACGAACCATACAGACTCTTGAAGATATGCTAAGAGCCTGTATGCTGGAATGGAAAGGTGATTGGGATTCCCACCTAACGTTGGCTGAATTTGCTTATAATAATAGCCACCACGCTAGCATTGGGATGGCGCCGTATGAAGCCTTGTATGGACGACCCTGTAGATCACCGATCCATTGGGGTGAAGTGGGTGAGCGAACCTTGGACTCGCCCATTGTGTTGCAGCATTATACTGAGCAGGTCCACATGATCAGAAAGAAGCTACTGACTGCTCAGAGTCGACAGAAGAGCTACGCCGATCAGCGGCGTAGGGAACTCGCTTTTGCGGTTGGAGATAAGGTTTTTATCAAGGTCTCTCCAACCAAGAGTGTGTTTCGTTTTGGAAAGAAGGGGAAGCTCAGCCCCAGATTCGTTGGTCCCTTCGAAGTTTTGAGCCGGATCGGAGAGACTGCCTACCGAGTAGCATTGCCACCACAATACGCGCAAATACATGATGTATTTCACGTATCAATGCTTAGAAAGTACGTTCATGATCCTTCTCACGTCATTCAACATGAAGACATTGACATCCGAGAAGATATGACGGTAGAAGAAAGGCCAGTGGAGATCATGGACCGACGGGAGCAAGTGCTAAGAACAAAGGTCATTCCACTTGTTAAAGTGAGGTGGCAGCATCATGGAATCGATGATTGCACTTGGGAGCCCGAATCGGATATGCGGGATAAATATCCTGAACTCTTCACCTTGTACTCTTAGCTGAATTTCGCGGACGAAATTCCTTTAAGGGGGTAATGATGTAAGACCCGTAATTTTTCAGAAAAATATCTGAATAAAATTCATGAGGCATTTACCGGTAAAAATAGCATTTCTTCTCAGAATGCGAAACGAATCAATTCCTGCGAGCCAGTTATACTTAGGATATTCGTCGAATTGCGAATATATGCTCAAACACTCTGGAAGCCATAACTTCCTAACTAAACGAAATCAATAGATTCGTACGAGCCAACTTTCTTAGTTACGTCAATACGAAGAAAATGGCGTACTCAGAATTTTTCGGAAAAAATCGTCGGAAACCCGAAATTCTTGCGGGACCCACGGAAATATTGGTGGGACCCACAGAAATATTCCTCAGAAAATATCTTGTGGGACCCACAAAATATCCTATGGAAATATCTTGTGGGCCCCACCTCAAAAGGAACCTCCAGGAATTTAAAAGAAGCCAAGGTGTAAAAGGGGCATGGAAAAACCCAAGAGGAGGTGGGCTTGGGCTATAAATAGCCCTCCCCACTCTCTCTCTTCTCATAATTTCGACCCCCCCTCTCTCTCTTGCCTTCTCTCTCTCTCCTAAACCTCCCCTACCTAGCCTAGCCCACCTGACCTGGTCTAAGCCTGCCTGACCTGGTCCTAACCCACCTGACCTGGGTCTGAACCCACTTGACCTGGTCCAAACTCAGTTGACTTGACTTGAACCTAGTTGGGTTTAAAGTCAAAGTCAAAGTCCTTTTTTGTCCAGATTCCGGTTTGGATTTCTGAACCCAGACTTAGCCTACTTGAGCTGAGTTCCAACCTACTGAACCCAGTTGACTTGGATCGAACCCTGTTTGATTCAAACCACTTAGATTGAGTAGCTTGACCTACTCTACCTCTTTCTCAACTAAGTCAGCTTCATCTGACTTAGTCTGACCTCTCGAAGGAAGGCTCGAAGCCAAAGAAGCAACCCGGAGCCGTTTCTTCCACGATTTGAAGTAAGTTCGCTTCGTTGATCCATCTCTCTCAAGTATTTGATTGTTTGTATATAGAATATACTTTCTGAAGTAGTATCTTGCTTTAGTTCTTGGTTGAGCCCTCTAGGACGCTTCGGTGTTCACGCGCTCGCCTCGTAACTATCGTCGGATATATATGTTCGAATGCGCAGTATATGCGTTCTTCAAAAATAGTATCTCACCCTAGTTCTTGGTTGAGCCCTTTAGGACACTTCGGTGTTCACTCGCTCGCCTCGTAACTATCGTTGGATACAGATCTAGGTATATATCTGCTGATTCTGCCGACGCGTCTTATATCGCATAGGCTATGTAATTTACCTTTGCCGTCGCGTCGTATGATGCCAAGGCTCCCTGTTTTCTGCACTTCCGATTACTGCACTTCCGATTATGCATTTACTTACGCCGTCGCGTCGAACGATGCCAAGGCTCCTGCTTTCTGCAATGTATTTACTTACGCCGTCGCGTCGAACGATGCCAAGGCTTCTGCTTTGTTATATATGTAGAATATTTCGTTCAGTTACACACCCTGAACAATAGTATATGCATTTCTTTACGCCGCCGCTGTATAAAGCACAGGCTTCTGCTTATACTACATATATAGCGCATAAATGAGCGTTCAAATGGAGATCAACTCCAAATCGCCCATGCGATTCCTTGACCGCTCCTCGTTCAAGATTCTGCTTGACGAATGAAGCCCCTATTGGAAAGGCTTCGCTTTTTGGCAAAATGCTCTTTACGTAAAGACTAAGTTAATTACGTATGGCCTGGCTATGGCCAAGGGTTCCTGCAACCTTGATGGATGCAAAGTATGCACAACGGTGCGCATCCATTTCCCTGAATTAAGCGTGGCGATTTCCTACCAAAGAGGGGAGATGCCGCTGAAATGGATAAAAGAAACGCACGCTTTCTTCGTAAAAGAGAGGAAGTGCTGCTGAAATTTTTAAAGAAGCTAAGAATAGCTCAGAAAGAACGTAGCAGGATACTCTGACATATAGCAGAGTGCTGCCCAGTTCATGGTTTGCCCTCTACAACGTAGAAGGGTTCGTCGCACCACTGCCGGTAGAGCAGGGGAGGTGCTGACGAAATGGTCGGCAGAAGAGCTGCCGGAACCAATGGAACGGCATAATGATGCCCGTTGATGGAACGATGCCAGATCGGCTCGTATCCTTGTGCCTGCAAGGGCACCTTGCTCGTAAGGGCCGCTGAGCCGGAGTAGAGGTTGCGCCTTGGCTAGGTTTGGACTCGTTGCGTAAAAATACAACGAGTAGCCGATCTATTTAGATCGAGTCATATGCATGCTCATTGAGAACGGTTACACAACCAGACTCGTAAGGGCCGAAGAGCCAGAGTGTGTTGTTTCCACCCAAAGAGGTGTGATGCTCGTGGTGGCCGAAGTGCCAAAGAGCGGTGTTCTGCATGCATATGAATAAGACTTAAGGTCGCACATACCCCGCGGTTGAAGATCGTGTTAGGGGTACCCCCTCAGTAATGACTGTGTTGGGGAAGACTGAATGGGGTCGGGTACATACTCCCGTAGTGCTGAAAGCACGGGCTGCCTAAATGGCATGCAGATTCTGTCCAAGTAATTGTAAGACTGGCAGACCCCTTCAGGAATTATGCTCACTGTGGAATGACAGTGATGGTACAGCCTTGAGTGACATGTATTTTACTTTGGACCTGATAGAGTCCACGATGGCCTCAGTCACTCATGGGTTTTGGGGTCGTGGTTATCCTTAAGATCTAAGGATTGAACCCAACTACTGCAAGTAGAGGATGCATCCGAATATGGGCCTAGTAGGATTCTCCCAGTTGAAACACACTGCCCTACTATGGATAGGGTCAACAGGTCTCTGGGGTATCTAAAATACATAGAATAATCAACCCCCAGAACGTCGCGTTGATTCCCGGACAATAGCTCTACCTGCGTACCAAAGGCGGGAGCGGTTAATTATCAAACAATGCATTAGTTCTAGGTACAACGATGCTTTGAATGTATGAGTGGATGACGTGTTGAGTCAGTCCTGCATAACCTTTGTGAAGGTGTCATGTTCGGTATACTACTGGACCGACTGGGCAAAGACCCGTGTTGTATCCGCACGACTAAGCGAAGCTCGAGGAGTTGTCCTTAGATGCGTGGGATACGGATGTGCCAAGTATGAAGACTTGAGCTAGACATCACTTTGAGACCCGGAAGAGGTCATGGCTAAGTCATGGAGACTTAAGCGGCTATTCAAATCACAGCCCTGAAAAGGCTTGCTCTAAGTCATGAGGACTCGAGCGGATGTTCAACTCATAGCCCTGAGGAGGCTCTTGCGATATACGCTAAGTCTTGGAGGCTTGAGCGTCGTTATTGCGCATTGCGACCCTGAGTGGTCATTATTGTATTTGAGTTGAATGGATGTATGACTGCATGCTTACCAGACCATCAGTGGTTCTGACCCCGTTTTATGGGGATTTCAGGTGTTGAACCTGCGTGGCGATATGCGGAGCAAGGCGGCATCGAGTTCTAGGGTTTCTCTAGACAGACTTTGTACTGCTTCCTTTTATTGAACCTATACTGCTTTTCTAAGCAGTAGTGTTGTAATAAACATGTGGTTTTCGATAAAATGGAACACTTTGGTGGTCAATGAGTTGCTTGGCCACATACCTGCAACGTGCTCGGAGCTTTCTAAAACTGACGACTCATTATCGTCTTATTCCGCTGCTAAAAGCTTTTCTAAGTTCCGCTGCAAAGAAAAAAAAAAGAAATTCATGAAAATTTTAACTTAGCTTTGTTTTGGAAATCCGGGGCGTTACAAATAAATGTGAGTTGTCATAGAGAGAAGTGAGATGACACATATGGATTTTTGTGAAGGATAAAGAAGTAATAAAAAATTGATGAAAGACATGAAGTTATGATTGATATGAATTATTATTTATATTCTTATAGAAACTCGACAAGGTTAAGTTTTAAATAAGAGTAGACAAAAACGGAGGCTTAATTTGTATACAAAAGAGATGATAATAGATAGTTTGTTGGGCTATGATATAATAGATGATATAGTAAAAAAAATTATGTGTGAATATATCAACTAGATCTTTTAAAGGAACTAAATAGTCATTCGATTTTAACTAATGAAGAGTATGAGTTCTCATAAACTAAGTAGGACCATTTATCGTAAGAAAAGTTTTTATAAAAGGACAAAAATAATAAAGGAGTTGAGTGATGTGAACATTGTTATGATGGCTTTTAATATAATTAGTTTTTATGGATATGAGAGAAAGGAGATAGGACAAGGAGTTATAATGGATGTGTACTTGAAAGATGACAAGTTAAATGACATAAAGAATGAGTCTTATAAGAATACGTGAATATGGAAACTTAGTTTGACTAACTAAAATCGATAAGAAGGAAAGCAATTTAAAATAAGATTTAAACAAGACTTATAAGAAGTATTATAATAAGTGTGATTAATTTATAAGTCACTTAGTTTGCATATTCCTAGTTCTCTTCTAATTCGTGTGAAGTCTTCATGTTTTAATGGTTTAGTGAATATGTCTGCTAACTGTTGATTAGTGGGTATGAATTCTAATTTAATTATGTTGTTTAAGACTTGTTCTCTTAAGAAGTGGTGTCTTATTTGAATGTGCTTAGTAAGTGAGTGTAAAATAGGATTCTTAGATAGGTTTATAGCACTCGTATTATCACAGAAAATAGTTGTATTTTCAAAATTTAAACCAAAATCTTTTAAAGTTTGTTTCATCCAGATGACTTGAGTACAAGCTAGGCTAGCAGCAATGTATTCGGCTTCAGTAGTTGATAATAATACACAGTTTTGTTTCTTACTAAACCATGATACTAGTGAGTGCCCTAGCATGTGACATGTTCCACTTGTGCTTTTTCTGTCAGATTTACTTCCAGCAAAGTCAGCATCGCTGTATGAGATTAGATCAAATGTAGAGGATTTTGAATAGAATAATCCAAAATCAACTGTCTTTTAAATATCTCATTATTCTTTTTACAGCTTTAAGATGTGATTATTTTAGATTTGACTGAAATCTAGCACACAAGCAAACACTAAACATTATATCTAGACGGCTAGCAGTTAAATAAAGAAGTGATCCTATCATACCTCGGTATACTTTTGTATCAACAGTCTTACCATCTTTATCTTTGTCCAACACAGTAGTAGTGCTCATACGAGTAGATTTTGAAGCAGTTGAGTTCATGTTGAACCTCTTCAGAAGTTCATGAGCATACTTAGATTGATTGATGAAAACTCCATCCTTGGTTTGCTTAATATGCAGTCCAAGAAAGTAGGTGAGTTCTCCCATCATACTCATTTCGAATTCATTCTGCATGGACTTAGAAAAATCTTCACAGAGAGTGCTGTTAGAAGATCCAAAGATGATGTCGTCGACATAAATTTGAACAATTAGGGTATGATTATTCACTATTTTGACAAATAGTGTAGAATCTGCTTTGCCAACAAAAAAACCAGTTTTTAATAAAAAGATTTTAAGTCTTTTGTACCAAGCACGAGGTGCTTGTTTTAAACCATATAAAGCACGTTTGAGTTTAAAAACATGATCTGGGTATTGTACATTTTCAAATCCTGGAGGTTGTTTTACATAGACTTCTTCATTTATAAAACCATTTAAGAAAGCACTTTTAACATCCATTTGAAATAATTTGAAATCCATATAGCTTGCATATGCTAAGAGCATTCTAATAGATTCAAGTCTAGCAACAGGAGCAAATATTTCATCAAAGTCAATACCTTCCTCCTGGTTGTATCCTTGAGCTACTAGTCTAGCCTTGTTTCTTATAACATTACCTATTTTATCTAGCTTGTTTCTGAAGATCCATCTTATCCCAATGATTGGATGATCCTTAGGTCTAGGTACAAGATCCCAAACGTCATTTCTTTGGAATTGATTCAGTTCTTCAGTCATGGCTAGCATCTAGAACTCATCAATGATGGCTTCATCAATCTTCTTTGGTTCAAGTTGAGAAATGAATGCCATGTTTGCAATCCGTTCTAGCTGAGCTCTAGTTTGAACCCCCTTTGTTAGTTCTCCCAAAATCTGCTTTTGAGGATGATCTTTGATATCGACAAAGGTTCTTTGGTGATCATCTTCATTAGACTTAGCTGTGTTATCTAAAAATAAATCTGTACTTTCAACATCATCATCATTAGTTTGTATATGAACAGATTGATCAATAGATTCACAAAAACTAACATGCATAGATTCTTCAATAGTATTATGACTCTTATTGAAAACTCTGTATGTTTTACTATGACTTGAATATCCTAAGAATATGCCTTCAACAGATTTAGCATCAAACTTATCCAGGCTATCTTTTGTGTTTAGGATAAAGCATTTACATCCAAAGACTTTAAAATAGTCTATTCTTGGAGTTCTGTCATAGAATAGTTCATAGGGAGTTTTATTTAATAAGGATCTAATGAGAACTCTATTTGTTATGTAGCATGCAGTATTGACAGCTTCTGCCCAAAAAGATTTTGCAAGATTATTGTGTTGGAGCATAGTCCTGGCAGATTCCTGAAGGGTTCTATTCTTTCTTTCTACTACACCATTTTGAGGTGCAGCTCTAGGAAAGGCAAAGTTATGAGAAATACCATGCAAGTTACAAAAATTTTCAAAGAGTTCATTTTCAAATTCTCCTCCATGGTCACTACGGATTTTAACAATAGAACAAGATTTTTCGTTTTGTAATTTTTTACATAAGATTTCAAACTGACAAAACGTGTCACTTTTGTTTTTCAAAAATATTACCCAAGTAAATCTTGAGTAATCATCTACAATGACAAAAGCATATCTATTATGATTATGGCTAGCTACCCTAGAAGGACCAAAAAGGTCCAGGTGGAGAAGCTCTAAAGGTCTTTTACTTGAAATGACATTCTTTGATTTGAAAGAAGATTTTGACAATTTTCCTAATTGACATGCATCACAAAAATAATCCTTTTTAAAAGATATGTTGGGTAACCCACGTACTAACTTATCTTTAGCTAGTTTAGACATGTATTTAGAGTTGACATGGCCCATTCTCATGTGCCATAGATGTTGAGTGTCATTATTAGCTATGAGGCAATGTTCTGTGATGTTTTCTAGGTATAGTTCATATATATTATTCTTTCTTATACCTTTTAAGATGATGTTTTCATTTGTGTCAGCTATGAGGCATGCATCATGATTAAAGCTAACATTATAACCTGTGTCACACATTTGACTGATACTTAGTAGGTTATGTTTTAAGCCTTTAACAAGGAGAACGTCTTTGATAAGAGGTTTGTCTATGTTACCAATATTTCTAATACCAATTATCAAACCTTTGTTGTTATCTCCAAAGGTGACGGTTCCTCCTTCTTTATGATGAAGAACAGCAAAAAGGTCTGGATGTCCTGTCATGTGCTTTGAACATCCACTATCTAGTATTCATCTGTTCTTCTTCTTTGGAGCCTGCAAAACATTAAGTAAATCTTCTTTTTGGTACCCAATCGGGTCCTTTTTTGTTAGACTTTGGAACCCATATCCATTTGGATTTGGGTTTGTCTATCTCTTTAGAGGAGTTAAAAAGATTATCAATATAATACTCCTTATTTGGTTCAGATGAACTTTTCACAAACGTGGTCTTTTGATTTATACAAGAAGGTTTTTTGAAATGAGAATAGCCAATCTCATTCTTGTAAAAGGAGACCTTCTGAGAGGATAAGAGTTTATCCAAGTTCTCTTTACCTTTAGTAAACTTGAAAACCGTTTTCATGAGGTTCTCAGATTTACTTTTTAGCTCTGAAATTTCTACTTGCATATTTTTAGTTTTGGAGCTAGTAGAAGAAATTTCAGATATAAGTAAAAGATTTTTCTTTTTCAACTCAGAATTTTCACTGCTGAGTTTTTCATTCTCTTGAGAAAGCTTTAAATTTTCAGATTTTAAAACTTTATTTTTGAAACTCAATTTTCTAGATTCTTCAAATAGATCTTGAAAAGCATCTAGAAGTTCTTCAAAGGAAAAATCAGAGATTTCACTTACCGAACTTTCGTTTGCCATGAAGCACATATTTGCAGTTTCGGCTTCATTATCACTTGACTCTTCACTAGTGGATGGTTCTGAATCATCCCATTGAGCATGTAGATCCTTTTTCTTGAAGAACCTCTTCTTTGGTTCCTCAGTTTTGGACTTTCTTTTGAGAAGTGGACAGTCACGTTTTAAGTGGCCTGGCTTATTACACTGAAAGCACATGGGATCTTCTTTAAGATCTTTTCTTTCCTTGTGCCTGTTTGGAAGCTGGTTCCTTCTCATGAAGCGCTGGAATTTTATGGTAAGTAGCGCAATTTCTGATTCTTTATCTGAGTCTTCATTCTCAGATAGGGCTGGGAAAGCTAGAGTTTTCTTTACTGGTTGCTCTTCTTCCCTTCTTTCTTTCATGTGGACTTCATAGGCCATAAGATTTCCTATTAAGTCGTCCAATGTAAGTTTAGATAGATCTTGAGCTTCTTCAATAGCAGTAGTCTTTTTCTCCCAATCAGTTGTGAGAGATCTCAAGATTTTCTTCTCATTTTTAGTCTGGGAATATGTTACACCCAGAGATTTCAGATCATTGGTGATGTTGGTGAATCTGGTAAACATCTCTGTGATGGGTTCATCTTTGTTCATTTTGAACAACTCATATTTTCAAACAAGAGATGATATTTTGACTTCTTTTACTTTGTTGGTTCCTTCATGAATAACCTCCAAAGAATGCCAAATGTCATATGAAGATTCACATATAGATATTATGTTGAATTCATTCTGATCAATGGCACAATATAAGGCATTCATAGCCTTTGCATTTAGGTTTTCCATTTTCTTTTCTTCATCAGACCATAAGTTATAGTTTGCGGATGGAGATGTGTATGGATGCTCAACAATTTTCCATACAACAAAGTCTATGGATTTGAGAAAGATAGCCATTCTGCACTTCCAATATCCATAGTTGGAGCCATTGAAGAAGGGAGGACGAGATGCGTGTTGACCTTCAATATCACGAGCATAAGAGGTAGATGCCATTTGTGCTGGAAGACTTGTTATGTCGAAACCAGCAAACCTGCTCTGATACCAAATGAAATTTCACTAGAGGGGGGGTGCATAGTGAAATATGATTATGATCGATAAAATAAAATAACTAAGCAATAAGGCACAACACATAAAACACAGAAGTTATACTGGTTCGGTCAATATCCAGACCTACATCCAGTCCCCAAGCAAACCACTTGAGATTTCCACTATAACATCCGAGTCACCGGATAAATAGTACAACACCCTCTTCCCAAGAGGTCTTCTTCTCTCAACAGAGAAGGGGCACACCCTCTTCCCAAGAGCTCTTCTTCTCTCAACAGAGAAGGGCAACACCCTCTTTCACAGAGGTCTACTTCTTTAAACAAAGAAGGAATATAGTGAATAAACAGAGTTACAATACTTCCTATAGAACCTTCAGAATGATATAAATGCACGAATGAAGGATTCTAAGAATGTTCTGTTTGTCACTCAGAGGATACTCTTTGTCAAAGAGCTGGACTTGACTTTTTCTCTTTTCTTTCTTTTTCTTTTTCTCTTTCTTTTTCAAGGCTCTCTTTTCAAATCACGAATAGAAAATTTTTCTCTTTGTAAGCTCACACGTCTATTCCATTTCTCTTGTTTGAATAGTTTATGTGTGTGTGTTTATATAGCTTATAAAAAGTAGTCGTTACATTTTGGAATTGTAACTTTTTGAAATGTGAAATGTTAGGTCATTTCAAAAACATCTTTTAGAGAAGTTCGAGAATGCCTTTTTCCATAAAGGTGAAATAGAGGGTACACTAGTCGTTGTAATATTTTCAGGTAATACATATTTTATGTAAAAAGTCTATTTCTTACAATAGTACATTTGAACGTTGGGTTGTAGTTTTGTCTTTATTCTAATTAATGATTTGAGGTACATTAGTACTTCTTTACTTTAAATGAGTGTAAGTACTATGAGTGCTTTGAGATATTTATTTGTACAAAGTCATGTCAAGTGTATTCTTTATGTAGTGTATTTCAAAATCTCCAGAGAGAATGAGGACCAAAAAGAAGGTCGACATTCTTTGGGAAGGATATTTAGAAAGGATTTGTTACAGAAGGCATTTAATGCTTTGTAGAGAGAATGATGACTTCAAGTAAGTCGACATTCTATGGTTATGAAAAAAGGTAACTAGAGTCCTTTTAAAACCATATTTTATTTGTTTTTCTTATGTGTAGCCGATTTATGTTTTTGTCTTCTTCTTGTATTAAGAAACATTTCATTAGAGAAGATAACTAAAGTCTTTTAAAAACATATTTTATTTGTTTTTCTTATGTAGTCGATTTTATATTTTTGTCTTCTTCTTATATTAAAAAACATTTCATTAAAGAAGATAACTAAAGTCTTTTCAAAAACATATTTTATTAGTTTTTCTTATGTAGCCGATTTTATGTTTTTGTCTTTTTCCTACATTCCTTTTTTTCATGTTGTCTTGTATATAGTGTAAGGTATAATGATAAAATGTCTTTTTCATAAAAGGTTGTAAGAAGGTACAATTATTATATGACAAAATGTCTTTTTCATAAAAGGTTGTAAAAAGGTACACTTATTGGTTTTCAAAAAAGAAGCTTTTTGAAACTATCGTATACTTTTATGATATAGTATGTATGAATGAGTATGTGATATGCAAAATGCAAGTTCCTGAAGGTTCTGTTACATATGACTCTAAAGAAGAAAAAAATCTTCATCTTGAGGTAGCCGATTTCTTCATTTGAGCTTTAGGAAAGCATGGCTCATCAAGCTTTTTCTTCAAGGAGTATGATTGCACCATAGTTGTACTTGAACAGGAAGTCTCCATCCTTATTGGGTGAGATATCCTTGCATCAAATACTCGTTAGATTTAAGGCAAAACATATTCAGTCATAATATAACATTATTTCAAGAGAACATATTATCATATTATATAAAATCAAATAAGACAGTGTATCATATTATGTGACATCAAAACCGAGTTTCTCAACAGTTGAGCCCTCTAGGACACTTCGGTGTTTACTCGCTCGCCTCATAACTTTTGTTGGATACAGATCTAGGTGTATATCTGCTGATACTGCCAGCGCGTCTTATATCACATAGGCTATGTAATTTACCTTTGCTGTCGCGTCGTATGATGCCAAGGCTTCTGCTTTCTGTAATTTCTGATTAATGCACTTCCGATTATGCATTTACTTATGCCATCGCGTTGAAAGACGCCAAGGCTTCTGCTTTCTGCAATTTCTGATTAATGCACTTCCGATTATGCATTTACTTACGCCGTCATGTTGAAAGACGTCAAGGCTCCTGCTTTCTGCAAATATATATGTAGAATATTTCATTCAGTTACACACCACGAACAATAGTATATGCATTTCCTTTACGCCGCCATTGTATAAAGCACATGCTTCTACTTATACTACATATATGGTGCGTAAATGAGCGTTCAAATGGAGATCAACTCTAAATTGTCAATGTGATTCCATTACCGCTTCTCGTTCAAGATTCTGCTTGATGAATGAAGCCCCTATTGGAAAGGCTTCGCTTTTTGGCAAAATGCTCTTTTCGTAAAGACTAAGTCAATTACGTATGGCCTGGCTATGGCTCAGGGTTTTCAATAACCTTGATGGATGCAAGGTACGCAAAATGGTGCACATCCATTTCCTGAGTTAAGCGTAGCGATTTCCCACCAAATAGGTGAGGTGCCGCTAAGATGGATAAAAGAAATGCACGCTTTCTCCGTTAAAGAGAAGAAGTGCTGCTGAAATTTCTAAAGAAGCTAAGAATAGTTCAGAAAGAACGTAGCAGGATACTCTGTCATATAGCGGAGTGCAATCCAGTTCATGGAATGCTTTCTACGATGTAGAAAGGTTCGTCACACCACTACCAATAGAGCAGGGGAGGTGCTGACAAAATGGTTGGCAGGAGAGCTGCCAGAACCAGTTAAGTGGCACAATGATGCCATTTGCTGGAACGATGTCAGAATGACTCGTCTCCCTGATACCTGTAAGGGCACCGTACTTGTAAGAGTAGTTGCGCCGAGTTGGTGGTAGCACCTTGATGAGGTCTTGAGCTCGTCCCGTAAAAATACACCGAGTAGCCGATCCGTAGAGATCGAGTCATGTGCATGCTCATTGAGAAT
The DNA here is from genome assembly GCF_984573655.1 of Nuphar pumila. Classification (NCBI taxonomy): domain Eukaryota; kingdom Viridiplantae; phylum Streptophyta; class Magnoliopsida; order Nymphaeales; family Nymphaeaceae; genus Nuphar; species Nuphar pumila. Next base: position 47,152,566 of record NC_143265.1, on the reverse strand, counting down.
TCATACACAACCAGACTCATAAGGGTCGTTGAGCCAGAGTGTGTTGTTTCCATCTAGAAGAGATGAGGTGCTCGACAGGGCCGAAGTGCCGAGAGCAGAGTTAAGCATGCATATGAATAAAACCTTTGTTCCACGGTGAAGGTCGTGTGGGTGATTGGGGTCGGGTACATACTTCTCAAAGGCTTCCCTATAGGCATGCAATGTTCGTCAAGTAATTGTAAGACTGACTGACCCCTTTCAGAATTTCTCTCCGAGGAAGACGGTGATGACGCAACCTTGAGTAACATATATTTTACCCGAACCTGATAGAGTTCATTGATGGCCTCCATCACTCAGAGGTATGGAGGTCGTAGTTATCCTTAAATATCTAAGAATTGAACCCAACAACTGCAGTAGCAGGATGCATCTGGCTATCTAGTAAGAATCTCTTCTGGTATGTTGTACCATCCTACTAGTAGGATGGGGTCAACAGGCCTTTGGGGTATCTAAAATACATAGAATAATCAACCCCCAGATCGTCGCGTTGTCGCCCAGATATGAGTCCCCTAAGCCCAAGGAGATGTGCAATTATCGAAACAAAGCATTAGCTTAGGTACAATGATATTTTGAATGTATGAGTGTATGAACGTTGTTGAGTCAGTCCTGCATAACCTTTGTGAAGGTGTCATGGTCGGTATACTATTGGATCGATTGGGAAAGAACCCAAATGATATCCGTACGACTAAGCAAAGCTCGAGAGCTGTCCTTAGATTCGTAGGATATGGATGTGCCAAGCATAAAGGCTTGAGCTAGACCTTCATTCGAGACCAGGAAGAGGTCAAGGCTAAGTCATAGAGACTTAAGTGGTTATTCAAATCATAGCCCTGAAGAGGCTTACGCTAAGTCATGAAGACTTGAGTGAGATATTCGACTCATAGCCTTGAGGAGGCTCTTCCGATATATGCCAAGTCTTGGAGGCTTGAGCGTTGTTATTGCGAACTGTGATCCTGAGTGATCAACGCATTTACTTGAGTTCAATGAATGTGTGATTGCTTGCTTACCAGACCATTAGTGGTTCTGACCCCGTTTTATGGGGATTTTAGGTGTTAACCTGCATTGCGATATGTGGAGCAAGGCGACATCAAGTTCCAGGGTTTCTCTAGACAGAGTTGTACTGCTTCTTTTTATTAAACCTATACTGCTTTTCCAGGAAGTCATGTTGTAATAAACATGTGGTTTTCGATAAAATGGAACACTTTGGTGGTCAATGAGTTGCTTGACCACATATCTATAATGTGCCCGAAGTTTTCTAAAACTGACAACTCATTATCGTCTGATTCCGCTGCTAAAAGCTTTTTTAAGTTCCGCTGCATTTCGAAAAAAAAAAATCAACTTAGCTTTGTTTTGGAAATTCAAGGCGTTACAAAATTGGTATCAGAGCCTGAGTCTGACAAACCAGGTTCGAGATCCATCTTGTTCACTGTATTGCACTGTAAGTATATCTCTTCATAATAGTTACTAATTTGAGTGCATCTTTGTATAGATGGCAACTCACGACTCACGAGGGTACTGCTATCGTTGCAGGATCATGCACGATGAGTGGGTATGCCCATATGAGGTCCAAGACTACCAGTTTTGTGGCGAAGAGGGGCATTCCGCCAACGAATGCCAAATGAAACGGCGGGGATCGCTTGGTCTTAGGGACGAGACCTCGCGTGTTAGTAGACCACATCACTCTAGTGTGGGGAGTAGCCATACCCCATCGACTTCAGATGAACTACCATATCTGGTAAAATTTGACTTGAACTTCCTTGAGGGATTCGGTCAGACGCAAGGCTATCAACAGTCATCATATACGCCTAGCTTGCACAGTCAGGATGAGGGATGCAACAACTCCTTCTATAATCCCATTATGATTTCGGATTCTTCAAATCATAGTGCCATTATATGGGAGAATGGAGCGGCTTCACAAACGCCGAGCCTGAATGGCCAAGGAGAGGGATACAACCCCTATCATCCCGTTATGGTCTCGGATTCCCCGAGCCATGATGCCACTGAGTGGGCAAGTGGACCGGCATCACTGATCTACCCACAAGTGTTGCCCAAGTCAAAACTAGCTCTGCCTGCATCAAGGCAATGTGGGAGTAAACGATACTTCAGGTTGTTTTGGTCAAGAAAGAAACCCAGTTCTTAGAAGAGACTGGTGATGTTTTGGAGTCAATAGACTCATGTATATAGTTTCTTGCCGCCTATGTCCGCCAGAGTGGCGTGACACTTGTATATAAGGGTGATGTGTGTGCTTGTAGAATGTAATGTATATTAAGTAAATAAAGCTTTGCTTCGATATATACATTGAGAAACTAAAACACGTTGCTTGTATGTGATAGATAAATGGCTTCTACGACGAGGAGAACCATGCCGAGCGAGGAGTCCCATACTCAAGGATTTTTACTAGAAACGCTCAATAATCTGGTTACCACCATCCACGAAACGAGGCAAGAACCAGTCGTACCTCGCAACGAGAACCTTGGCGGAATAACTTATGAGAAATTTCTCAAGCTCGATCCACCAGTCTTCGCTGGTAGAGCCGATCCTAAACCATGTTGAATTTCAACTCTAGGTTATAGTTGTACATAAAATATAATCTCATTGAAGTTATTAGTTGGCCATGATTTTCCAGTAGAAATTCCATCATAAGTTGTTGTTGTGTGAAAGTTTATTAGGATTCATATCTGGAATTAATAGGGCTTGAATTATGGCATTGAGATTTTGCTAATGAAGTCGGTCTCTGTTAGAAGAAGTGTGGGTATACCCTTGTGTTAACAATATACGGGCATTGGGCAAATCCTCATATGGGCCTATACATGTTGTTTGATAAGATCAGAGGGTAGTTGATTGCAGGTAATAAGTTGGTTAAGCTGTGAGTTGGGGTGGCCTATGTCTAAGTTTCATTAGTTAATACATGCGTGGGTAGTCAATGTTAGCATCTTAGCAGTACATGTGATTGACAGAATTGGGTCAGCAGTAGGTAGTTTAATGGTGTGGGGGTCATATAGATAGTATGGTACGTAGCAAATAATGCAGCATTAGGCTACATTAGCAGGATGAGTTAGCAATCGATCTTAATATGCTTTGGGGTTAGGTATGTCATGAAAATAGGTGCTAGCCGCAAAAGGGTGAGGTGAGTGGTATTTGGTAACAATATAGGTGCATTAATAGTTTGCATGGGTGATGTTCAACATAGACCACTCGTTGGATCAGAATATCATGTGGTTGGGTTATGTTAGCAGCATATTGGACAACATGAGTTCATACAGTCAGCATTATGCTAGTATGTCAGGTATTGGGTTGTAGTCATGGTCTCACCTTGGAGTTCTATGTTTGGGTATTATCACTAAATCTGATCTTTTGTTACCTCTAAATAATGGGGGTGCTTTTGCCTAGTATGAAGCAGTGATTTCCAATCCCGCTTTCGATTGTTCACAATGAATATTTCACCAATCCCAAAGGTTTTCTCAAATGTTTCCTTACCAAACCTATGTAGTGGCAGTTTCCAGTATATTGTAGTATAGGTCAATGTCAGTTTCAATATGCATGTAGTCCCTTGCATTCACCAAGTAAGCTTTAGCATTGTCATATATATCACAACATATACTAGTTCGGCAGGCCACATACATACGATGTTCAGATATCATCATGTATATCCTATGTTTTAATACAATCTCTAAACTTCTCCTAATGCTTCATATCTTGCTAACTCTATCTTTTTGCAAGAAATGCATGAAAACTGTGATTTCTTTTCTTAGTTCAGAAATTGTAAATTTCAATCTCAGAATTATAATAGCTAGATTATAATGAGAAATTTCCATTTCCTGCACTAGATTAGAATATATGAGCATACACATCTTATGGAAATGTTTGTTTCATACCATGTTCTCTTTTATTTCAAAAATTCACGAATGGGAATATGAATGGCACGTGCACCATTCTGATAAGAGGTAATTAATCCTAAGCAAATGACCCACATTGATGGCCATAGTCAAAATGTGGACAATGCTTAAGATTTTTATCTTTTATGAAATAACATTGGATCCGCACCGGATCTCTTTCAAAAATCATCATATTTTTTTTCTAAATATTTTCTTCCTTTATCAGAGTTTAACTTAAAATTAACTCAAAATAAATATTAATGACCATAGGCAGGATATATTGAGAGTTAATTTCATTTTAAACTCTATAAAGGCACCAAAATGTGTTTTATTCTTTATTTGAATTTAAATGTGATTATTATATAATACATTTTATGACTATAGTCAGAAATGTATTATATCTTCAATCTTATTTCAATTCATTTAAAGAATGAAATATGATTTCAAATTCAATTTTCAAATATTCTTTTTTAATTCATTTCATCATTTAGGATAGAATTATATCATATTTTCAAATTATTTTAATTTTTGTTCAAAAATCAAGTGATTTTGAGATAATTTCTTCAAATATCTTCTTCATTTCTCAAATCAATCTTCAATTTTTATTCATCTTTCTATTCAAAATTTAATTTCAAAGTCCCATTTGACTTTGAAAATTCGAATTCACTCCTATATTCCAAATTCAATTTCCAATTCAAATCCAATTTCAAAGTTCAATTTAATTTCAAAAATTCAAATTCATTTTCATTTCCAGAATTCAATCTCAAATTCAATTCAGCTTTTCAGATCAAATTTCAAAGTTCAATTTAACTTTGAAATTCCTGATTCATCTTCTTATTTCAAAACCCAAGCTTTAAATCAAGTTTATCCTTTATTTTTTAAAAAAAATCTTCAAAGCTCTATCTAAAGATTGACTCTTGATTCTCAAATTCAAAATCAAGGTTTTGAGATTGAATCTGAATCTCAAAAATTTGATTTTTCCCAAGGTCTAAAGCCTACTTTTAAATTCAAATATGGAATTCCAAAAATCCTGATTCATCCTCAAAGCCCCAATTGGATCTTCAAATTCCAAATTCCCTCTTGGATTCTAGATTTAGAACCCAGTTCCACCTTGGATTCAGATTTTCAAATCCAATCTCCATCTTGGATTCCAGACTTCGGATCCAATTCTATTTAGGATTCCAAACTTTGGATCCAACTCTATTTTTGGATTCTAGACTTCGGATCCAATTCTATTTAGGATTCCAGATTTTGGATTCAACTCCATCTTGGATTCTAGACTTCGGATCCAATTCCATTTAGGATTCTAGATTCCGAATTCAAATTTCATCTTGGATCCCAGACTTTAGATCCAATTCCATTTAGGATTCATATTTCGGATTCAAATCCATCTAGGATTCCAGATTTTAGATCAAATTCTATTCCAGATTTAAAATCCAGTTCCATTTCCAATTCTTATTTCAAAAGCCCATTTCAAATCTATTTCTCAAGTCTAAATTCAAAATTCAACTCTTGTTTTAGGTTCTGAATTCAAAATTTCCTTTTTCAAAATTGATTCTTGAAAATTGATCCAAATTCAAAGTCCATTTTGACTTTGAAACTCCATTTTTCTCAAGATTCTATCTCAAGTTCCAAAATCTCTTTTCTTGTATTTCTTCAAATTCAAAGTCCAGTTTCTAAACTCTGATTATTCCAAGACTTGGAATTTCAAGTCTCTCTTTCCAAATATATTTCAAATTCTAAGTTAAATTCAAAAATCTAACTTTTTCAAATCAATTTCAACCCTCTGAATCATTTCTTTACTCCATTATCAAATTTATTTCAGAATCACTTGGAAAATCCCAGAATTTCTAAACTATTTTCTCAAAAGCATACATTTCTGCGTTTGCATTGCACAAGCATGATTCTTTATGCATTTTTAGACTTAGAATAAATTCTTAGGCAATATTTAGGCAAAGAAAAAAGTTATAAATTCGATCCTTGGTTCGATTACCCCTGGTAAAGGCGCCAGGAACGATCGAACCTCGTACCGAAGAGCGAATCCCGTCTCTCCATTTTCCCGCAAATATTTCTAAACGGAGGTGAGTAATTTCAAAATATTTTCAAAATTAAAGTCAAGTGAGACCCCTGCAAAAGAGTTCCTCTCTCTTCTCTTCTCTTCCTTTTCTCTTCTCTTTTCTTTTTCAATCTTTTATTCCCCTTCAAAAAGAGAATAGAGGCTAGAAAGGCTAAGAAAAGGAAAAGAGAGAACCAAGAGGAAAAATTGCAATGATCACAATATTTAATCATTGTTATCATAAAGAAATTTATAAAAGGACAATATTATTAATATAATTTCTGGGACCAAAGAAGACTCAGATCATCTCTAAGTTGAAGAAGCATGTGATGTGTCCTTCTAAGGAAAATCAGAACATCACCGAGTTGAAGGATGGTGTGATGAAATTCTCGTCAAAACCCAAGAAAGCTCAATTTCTATATCTCAAAAGAGTGCAAAAAAGATCATCATGGATAAAACCCCGGATATCAAACTGCCAAAATATCAAGAACTCTCTTTATTTATGTGAAATTCTTTTATCAATATCCTTTTCATCAATTGTTTTTATGATACTGAGAACAAATTCTTTTCTTTTCATATCAAGGAAATTGATAGCTTCCTTGAAGAAACTCAACAGGAATAGTTTCATTTTGATTCTAGATTCTACGGAGTTAGCCCAGTTGGAGGTAATACTTTAGGTAGAAGAGAGAATATATTTTCATATAAATGAGCTTACATTTCAATCATTTCAGAATCAACTACAATTTTTATCTTATTGACAATATTTTCAAGTTATCCTGACATGAAGTGAGAGCTTGATGTCCATTTTGATATATCCTGGTGTTGTTTTTATCGCTTTTTAGGACTTGATAACGGGAGTTTTCAAGGTCCTTACCTTCTTGTTTTAATCTGAGCGCCTGGGCTCTTAGATTCGCACACTTGTCTGTGTTCCCCCACTGTCCCACTATAGACAGTTCCCCTTCAGGGTAAGGGTTAAACCTGAATTGTTTCTACAAAAGGTCATCCATTTTAAAAGTCATTCAATCTCAGCAATGTGATGCTCAAGATCAATCCCTTTTCAAGCTTTAGGGAACTTCATTTTCTTCCTTTTGCAAACCCCTCTCGAATTTATTGTGCAAAATCTGAAGGTTCCGTCATGGTTTCTCTTTTCGAGAATTTCGTTATTCCCCTTCAGGTTAAGGGTCAAACCTGAACCTCGTTCTTCCATGAGGTATTTTTTGTCCCCTTTAGGATAAGGGTTAAGCCTGAGCCTCATTCCAATGAGGTGAATTTTTTTGTTCCATTCTTTTTTTCTCCCTTCAAGTTAAGGGTTAAGCCTGAGCCTTGTTCTTTCACGCAGAATTTTTCGTCCCATCCAGGTTAAGGGCTAAGCCTGAGCCTCATTTTGATGAAGCAAATTTTCTTTTTTATTCCACATCTCATATCTACCATTATCCTCAAAGCCAATTCTTTCATACCCGGTCAGATTCTTCTAACTTGGGCATTTTTATAGTCCAAATTTAGTGTATTTTTTTGCCACTAAGCTCGGCTTTCAACTGGCTTAGTAGCACACAGGGGCATCTGTAAATACCCCAAATTTTCACCCTCATTCACAAACACCTGCCTCCTACCACTGGGACCCATTCTCTAAACCCTTTAGGGAACCAATTGGTTGATATCTAAGCCAAGGTCATTCAAAGCTCGAGTTTTGCCCCAAATTTGAATATTCCAAAAGACAATCTCTATTAGGGCTCAATTTCAATCATCGATCCTTGCTTTTGCCAAGGGTCTGGGACTTCAAATCCCTTAGCCAAGGTTTTCCTTTTGCATTTTATTTCATATCATCTCGCATCATTGTACGTTATTGCATGATATTTCATTGCATTGCATCTCATTGTCGAGATCCAGCATTCCTGTTTTCAAAATATTGAATCTAGATCCGGGTTTTAAAACTTTCCTTTCAAAATTAATTTGAAAACCTGGGTTTTGAATCGACATTTTGCCATTTGCCAACCCCCAGGATCTTATATTTCAGAATGCTTTTTTTAGAAAATGATCTGGATTCATTTTAAACTCAATTTTAATTGATTTTAATTCTGAGATGAGATCCATCTAGGTGGTGTCGCTTCTGGATTCCTTCATTTATCAAAGTTCTCAAAAATTTCAGAGTCCTAGTTGGATCAGGACTCTGTCTTTTCATCTTTTAAAACCTTTTTAAAAACTCCATTTTGATTTTAAACTAGATATAATCATATCCCTTACCCATTCTTTTTATTTTGGCCAAAATCTTTGAGTCCTAGTCAAATTAGGACTCTTTCCCAGAGTCCTAATTGAATCAGGATTCTATCTCGATTTCATTCTTTACTCCTGTTCTACACTTGTTTTCGACAACCTTCTCATCTGACTTTCAAAAGAGCTAAAATCTTAGAGTCCCAGTTGGATTAGGACTCTTTTTCAGAGTCCTAGTTGGATCAGGACTCTACGTATTACTACCATTTCTATCTGTTTTGAGAAAAAACTTTTTCAAACTCTTTCGTTTTGGGTCAAAAATTCAGAGTTTCAATCGGATTAGGACTCTTCTTCAGAGTTTCAGTCGGATTAGGACTTTATCTTTAGTTGCCATTTTTACTTCTTTTCAACCAAATCTTTCAAAAGAAGTCAGAAACTCAAAGCTTTAGTTGAACAAGGACTTTATTCAAAGAGTCCTAGTTGGATCAGGACTCTGACTCTGACTTCAATTTTGAGAGAATCTTTCAAAAATCTCTTCATTTATCTCTTCAAAAACCAAAATTGTTACACTTTTATCATAGAGTTTCAAAATTATGGGACTCTATCCTGATTTCATTTTCTTACTTCATTTTCACCTGTTTTCAAAAGTTCTTTTTAAAACCTCTTTGTTTGGCTTTCAAAAACCTAAATCTCAGAGTTTTAGTCGGTTCAAGACTCTGGTCCAAAGTTTCAGTTTGCTTAGGACTCTATTTTTAAAACCTCTAAATTTCATTTGTTGATTTTAACTCCATTTTAAAACCATTTTCAGTCTTTATTTCAACTTTTTAAAAACTCTCATGTGAGGCTCACTCAGTTGGCACCATATATGGAGAAGTTCTGATCCAGTCAGGACTCTGTGTCATTTCAAAACTTTCAATTTCAATTCTCATTTTAAACCCCTTTTTAAAAACCTATATTTTCAAATTTTATAATCATTTTTGAAAAATCAAGTGGGGCCCACTCTGGGTGGCGCCACACTTGAAGAAGTTAGGGTTTGTAACGCACTGGATTTCCAAAACAAAGCTAAGTTAAAATTTTTATGATTTTTTTTCTTTGCAGCGGAACTTAGAAAAGCTTTTAGTAGCGGAAATAAATGATAATGAGTCATCAATTTTAGAAAACTTCGGGCACATTACAGGTATGTGGCCAAGCACTCCTTGATCACCAAGGTGTTTCATTTATCAAAACCACTTATTTATTACAAACATCACTGCTTGAAAAAGTTGTATAGGTTCAATAAAAGGAAGAAACACAACTCTATCTAGAGAAACCCTGAAACTCGATGCCGCCTTGTTCCGCATATCGCATCGCTGTTATCATCGCAAAATTTTTGACTTTTTGCGAGTCAAACTGACCTTTGAAATAGTTTTTGAAAATAACTCGCCTCCATTTTTAAAATGCGGGATTATTCCGAAGAATGGGACTCGCCTGTCGGTACGAGGTTCAACCGTTCCTGCCACCTTTAATAGGGGTAATTGAACCAAGGATCAATCTTATGCTCTACTCTATTCAACTTGTCTAAATCATATTCTAATTTCTAAATGCACAAAGAATCAGGCATGTGCTATGAATTTTCAGAAAATGCACATTTGAAAACATGATGTTTGCTTTGAATGATTGAAATATTTAGAAAATGTAAATCTTGGAAAATCGTGAATTGGGATTTGAAATGTACTTCTGAGAGAAATAAAAATCGATTTTGAGGAATTCTTGACATTTGCTGAAAATCGATTCTGAGAAACTTGGTTTCTCTGAATTCAAACTTTGAAATTGAAATTCTAACTTAGAAAATTTGAATTTGGAACTTGGGAAATACTTGAAATATTCTTTGGCAAATCGATTTTTGAATAAGACTTAGAAAAATTTTGATTTCTCTAACTTCAAACTTTGAAATTGACTGCATAACTTTGGAAAATTGAGTTTATGAACTTGAGAGACACTTGAAATATTCTTTGAAATTCAATGCTTTTGGGAAAATCGATTTTGCTATAAGACTTAGGAGATTTTGAGGAAATGAACTTCTTTGAATTGAGATTTGAATTGGAATTGGCAAATGCATGAAATGAATGAATATGGATTTGAGGAATTGAGAAATACTTTTTGTATTTTTGAGAAATGATGTGGAATTTTGAAGTTAGCCTAAGAGTGTAGGCTGAATGTGGCTAATGTGAAGATCATAAATCTAAGTATCACTCGTATTCTGACTATGGCCATAAATACAAGTTCCACCAAGTTTATAAACTTCATAGAAGCTAGTGCATGTGCCATTCGTGTAGACCATGGTGAATTTATAAAAATATGCATGAATCATCATCCATCACACATTAACATTATTAAAAAAAAAAATAAGCTATATGCAATGCTGCCTAAGCTAAGCAGGAAATGTAAATTCTTATTCCAAAGTTTAATTACAAGTTACATCACTATTGAAATTTAAATACATGAAAAATAAAGTCTTCAATGTACCTGCAAAACTAGAAAATTTGGTTAATGAAAATATGTTGGCTTTTCTAGATTTATCCAGTAATATCTAGAAATTACTGGATTTTGCTAGATATAAGCCTTTTCCTTGATTCCCTTAAAAAAAAATCATAAGGATATGAAATCAAATAATGAATATAAGATATGGAATTTCGAAATTAGGGTCCAAATGACCAAAATACCCCTAATAACAAGACTATGGCCTTGAAACTAGGGTTTTTAGAAATATATTTTGATAAAATGCAAGTTTTGAAATTTGAATGGAATAAGCTAAGCTAAAATATGATATGACATACTTAAACACATGAAAATTAAGGTTAGGGATTTCGAAATTTAGGTCAAATGACCAAATTGCCCCTGATAGCAAGACTATGGCCTTGAAATCAGGGTTTTTAGAAATAGATTTTGGTAAAAACTTAGGTTTTATGCACTAAATGAAATCAAATGAGCACAAAATTAAACCTAAAGCATCCTAATATGATTATGAACATGATTAAACCCTAAAAATATATCCTTATGCACGAAAATCCAATAATATCACAAAAAATGTGATTTTAGCAGTGTTTTTGGATCTTTTAGGAACCCGGTTTTGCAATTTTATTAATTCAGAGATCAAATGGATTCCAAAATCCATAAAAATTGGTAACTGCACTTGTTATAACCCTAATGTCAAATTAGAATTATAAAAATAATTTTTTGACATTGAATTAATCTGAAAATTGCATTAAACCCTAAAAATATGCTATTTTTGACCTAATTCACCAACCAGTTTCAATCCAAGACCTGAACCAGGGGCAAATCTCCATGGAAATTTATGAAATTTTACAGAAACTAACTAAGAAGAAAAACAGATATTTCCCAATTTACAGATTAGAAAAATCATCTCCGGTTAGGGAGAAACCTATCCGGCAATATGAGCTAAAATATATCACTTTTAACAGGGATTAAAACGGCTACTTCAGATTGAAAATACAGACATAAATAGCAATCCTAAACAACAATCTCTGAAATCTTAGTGATTAATAGTAGACAGAAAAAAAACAATATTCACTTTTTACAGATCATGAATCGAATCTGTGGTTTGGGATTTATGACTAACACAAGTCTGATTAGGGTTTTGGTAAACCCTAATGAGTTTTAAATTTAAAAACAGATTCTCTGAAAGGAGAAAAATACTAAACAGTAACCAAAAAATCCGAAAATTTCACAGCAGACAGATCTACTCAATATGAATCCATAACAATTTACAGATCTAAAATCGGATATAAGATGAGAGAAATATCATCACAGCAAGTTACCTTCTTGATTTTAACCACGATTTTAAAGCTTTAAAAACCCGATTTGATGTCTGATTTTTTTTTACAGGGTTCCCGAGATCCAAAACCTCTGATTTTTCTACAGTAATTCAATAACTCATGCATGCATCACATATAAAAAAATCAGAAATAAACAATGAGAACTTCAATCCGAAATAACAGTATCTTTACTGTTCTAAACCTAAAACACACAGAAATTTAAGAAACTTGGAAAACCATGCATTAACTAATGTAAATCAATAAAATAAACCATAAAACAGTAAATAAAAATTATTTCTATGCTATAGAACGTAAAACAAACATAAATAAACCATGAAAATAAAATAAAAACAGGGAATCAATGGCTGGAATTTGATATCACCTTTAAAACATAGATTTAACCCATTAAAAGGGTAAATCATATATTTTATTGGTTAATAATGTAAAGAATCATATTAAAATCAATTCTAATGGATTAAAATCCCTGTAAATCAATAAAAACAGGGTTAGATCACCTTCTTGGATTGTTCTTGCTGATTCTTGATGGTTCTTGAGGTGAAACCATGGTTGAATCCATGAAATAGGAGGTATTAATGGCTAAAATTGATTTAAAACTATTAAAAACATGAAATAAAAGCTAAAATTTAAACAAAATAATTACCTTGAGGTGGCTGCATTGGAGGAAGGGCTGAAGAGGAGAGAGAATCTCCAAGAATCTCAAGGAGAGCAAGTTGGAAAAATCGACCCCCCTATGGAGACTATTTATAGAATTTTTTTTAGGTTTAAAAATTGGGAATTTTAAATTTTTTGGACTCAAACAAGGGGGGGCGATTTTTGGGTGGAAAGACCTAACTACCCCTAACCTAAATTATCTAAACTAATGCCTAATTAACCCCTAGACTTTCCTAAAAAATCCCCAAATGTAATGCCACTTGGCATTTTCTACATTTGGCTTTTTAAAACACCTTTAAAAACACTACTTTTAAAAACTATCTTTCAAAATGAGTTTTTCAAAATGGTTTTGACTCTTCTAAACCTCTAACATTAACCAAGACATCAACTAACCCTAGTCTAGACCTGACTGACTCGAATATGGAGCCACCCCGAGTGGGCCCTACTTGAGTTTTTTTCAAAAAGCGATTTTAAAACTTGAAATTGAAGGAGTTTTCAAAAGGATTTTCAAAGACAATCTTAAAATTAGAATTTTTGAAATGGCATAGGGTCCTAACTAGGTTAGAACTCCTCTGGATATGGTGCCAACTGAGTGGGCCCACATCAAATTTTGAAATAAACACTGAAAATGGCTTTGAAAAGGGGTTAAAATCGACATTTGAAATTCAAGATCTTTGAAAATAGGGTCTCAAGCGAACTGGAACTCCGAGTTAGAGTCCTGAACTCTTAGGACTCTGAGATCTTAGATTTTAAAAGCCAAATGAAAGATTTTTCGAAAGATTTTATCAAGAAATGATAAAATAAGTCAGAAAACACAGTCAGGGTTAGACTCCTAACTCGACCGACCTCTAAAATAGAGTCCTGAACTAACTGGACTCTGTAAAATGACCTAAATTTTGAAAATAATCGAAAAAGACTGAAGATGGAAGTAAAACAGACTTCAAAACAGACTCCTGACCGGATTAGGACTCTGAGACAGAGTCCTGATCGGACTGAAACTTTCAATAATTTGAAAATTTTGATGAATAAAGGAATTCAGAAGCGACACCATCTCAATGGGTCTCATCTGAGAATTGAAATCGATTGAAATTTGAATTTAACATGAATCCAGATTGTTTTCTGAGAAAATATTTCGAAATATAAAGTCCTGGGGTTGGAAAATGACAGAGTATTGAATAAAAACCCAGGTTTTGAAATGGATTTTTGAAATAAAAGCTTTAAAATTCAAATCTGGATTGAATGTTTTGAAATAGGAGTGCTGGATCTCGAAAATGAGATGCAATGACATGCAATGCTATGCAATGCGATGGAATGATATGCAGAATACATGCAGTGATATGCAATGCGATGAAATGATATGCAATGATCTGTAATGACCTATGAAATGCACAAACACTGTATGAGGGTGAAAAATTGGGGTGTTTACAGATGCCCCTCTTTGCTGCTAAGCCGGTTAGAAGCCGAGCTTAGTGGCAAAGAAAACATACCAAATTTGAACCATAAAAAAATGCCCCAGTTAGATGAGTCTGACTGGGTATGAAAGAATTTATTCAAATGATGATGGTAGATATGAAATGGAGAATAAGGAGAAAATTTTACTTCAAAAAGAAATGAGATTCAGGTTTTGCCCTTAACCTGGATAGGACGGGAAATACCTCGTATGGAACGAAGCTCAGGCTTAACCTTTAACTTGATTGGGAAATGAAATACCTCATCACGTGAGGCTGAGGTTTGTACCCTTGACCTGATTGGGCAATGAAATTGGAATACCTCATCAAATGAGGTTCAGGTTTGTACCCTTATCCTGATCGGGCAGAAAATGGAATACCTCATCAAATGAGGCTCAGGTTTGTACCCTTAACCTGATTGGGCAGAAAATGGACGGAATCCTCGAAAGAAGAGACCATGATGGAACCTTCGGATTTCCGCATAATGAATCCGATAGGAGTTTTGCAAAAAGGAAAGAAATTGGGGTTCCTAAAGTTTGAAAAGGGATTTGATTTTGGGCGCCTCATTGCTGAGACTAATTAACTTTTGAAATTGCCTTTTGCTGAAATTGGTGGCTTAACCTCAAGCCGAAATTGGTGAGATTGGTAAATTGGTCATGAAGGAACGAGTTCATCACACTCTCCCTGAAAAGAGGGTCCTTCATGATGAAATGGCCTAGTCTGAAATTATGGTTACAAGGAAAACTAACTTCCGTCGAAGCTCTCCCTGAACTAAGGATTTCTTGTATGAAATTGGAATTTTGTTTTGCAAACGGTTCACAAAGACACGAGTCCCTTCAAACTCTCCCTGAAAAGGGGCTAAGTGAACAAATTGGGTAGCATGCGAAAAGAGTGAGCTCCCTCGAACTCTCCCTATAAAAAGGGTCTCTCGCAAGAGAATTTTTTTTTTTGGAATTGGGTATTGGGTGACCAAAAGGTCGAAATTTGGAATTTTGAATTTTGAATTTTTGAAATTGGAATTTTGATATTTGAAATTAGAAATTGGAAGTTTGGAATCTGGAATTTGATATTCGAAAATTAGAAATTGGGAATTTTGGAATTTAGAAATTGATATTTGGAAATTGGAAATTAGAAATTGGGAATTTTGGAATTTAGAAATTTATATTTGAAAATTGATATTAGAAATTGGAAATTAGAAATTTGGGAATTTTGGAATTTAGAAATTGATATTTGGAAATTGATATTTGGAAATTGATATTAGAAATTGGGAATTTTGGAATTTAGAAATTGATATTTGGAAATTGATGAGTGATCAACACGAAGACTGAACTCAAGAGGTCGACTGACATGACCATTCAGTGGAACACTAACACGAGTGCTCGATTTTGAAAGGATACCGGTATGCATACCGGTTTAAAAATGTACCAGTTTGGATACTGGATTTTGGTTCAGTTCTGGTGATTGTCTTTCAATCTTGAATCGTTAGGAATTGTGATGGGATTGGTAGTTGAAATCTCAATACTGACCAGATCGTTATTAATGCGATTGAATGCAAATGAATGCAAATTGATGCACATGAATGCACAAGTGTGTGAAATGAGAGATTTGTTTATCCTGCCTGCATACAGGATATTTGTAGATAAAAAACAAAATTTTAAAATGCCCCAGTGTAACTGGGAAAAGGAATTTTGATCATTATTGAAGAAAATTTGGAAGAATTACAAAGAATAGGAAATTGTTCAAGTATAGAATTTTTTCAAATGTCGAGCATTGATGGGATTTGGTAATTCTATTCCATCAGCATTGATGAGCTGATATGAATTGCGAGGTAGTGCCTCTTTGACAACATAAGGACCTTCCCAATTTGGCGACCATTTGCCATTCGGGCGGTGCCTGAGATAAGCTGTTGATCTGAGCACTAGATCATTGACCCAAAATTTTCTCTCAATGACAGATTTTGCATATTGTCGGGCTATCCTCTGGTGATAGGATTGAGCATGCTCTACTGCTCTGAGCCTTCTTTCATCGAGCAAATCAAGTTGTACCAGTCGCTGTTGCTGATACTGATCTAGAGGTAATTCTATAAGTGATGCAAATTTCAGAGCAGGTTTCTGAACATGTAGAGGCAGTACTACTTCAGTTCCGTAGACAAGTTCTGACGGAGTAGCATTAGTTGGAGTTCGAATGGTGGTTCTATATGCCCACAACGCGTCATGAATCTTTTCATGCCAGTCACGGCCTGTTTCCAAGGTTCGCTCCAGGATTCTAATCAGAATCTTATTAGTGGCCTCTGCTTGACCATTTCCTTGAGGATAATAAGGAGCGGAAAAATGATGATGAATTCTGAACTTTGAGCAGAATGTTCTCATTCTCTCATTCTTGAAATGACTGCCATTGTCGGACACAATATCATGCGGTATACCGAAACGGCAAAGGATATTCTTCTGGATGAAAGAAACCACGTGTCGGCCCTCTACTGTGCGTAGAGTGATTGCTTTTACCCACTTAGTAAAATATTTTATTGCGGCAAGGAAATATTTATGACCATTAGAAGCTGAAGGAGTGATGGGGCCTACAACATCGAAAGCCCACATGGAAAATGGCCATGGAGAGACGACAAATTGTAAGTATGTCGCCGGCGCATGAATGGAAGGTGCATGCATCTGGCATTGAACACACTTCTTCACAAAACGATAGCAATCTTGTTGCATGGTTCTCCAGTAATATCCTGCTCGGATGATTTGTTTGACGAGAGTCTGATAGCCAACATGACCCCCGCAAATACCTTCGTGCGCTTCTTGCACAACTTCTTTGGCTTCTTCTTCGTCTAAACATCTGGAATATTCAGAACTGAATCCACGACGATAGAGGACGTCAGCAAGAATAAAATATCGAGCAGACATGCGCTGAATTGCTCGCTGCTCTTTCTTTGAGAGTTCTGAAGGAAATTCGCCAGTTTTAATGAAATTTTTGATATCATGATACCAGGGCTTCTTCTTCTGCTCAGCCTGGTTTATCTGCTCTACTGGGACGACAGCGGGTTGATCAAGTCTGCCAATTTCAAATGAGCGACAAGATTCTCCACCTTTGAAAGACATGATGGATCCCAGATTGGCTAAGCTGTCTGCAACTTGATTGAAGTCTCTTTTGATATGGAAAAGTTGGAATTCTTCGAATTTGTTGGCAAGAGCCGAGACAATCTTCTGGTAAGGAAGTAATTTCTGATCTTTCACTTGCCATTCGGCTAGGACTTGATTGACGACGAGCAAAGAATCGCCATAAGCATACACTCTTCTGACATTAAAATCCTGTAGAATTTTCAGACCTTGTATCAAGGCTTCATACTCGGCCATATTGTGGGTGCACTGAAAATCCAGTTTGAGAGAAAAGGGAATCATCTCTTTCTCTGGTGTGATTAGTAGAATTCTGATTCCTATGCCTGCCATATTCTTGGAGCCGTCGAAGAATAAATTCCAAATTGAGGATTGTTGAATATTGCAGATCCGCTCATCGGGGAAATCATCCTCAGCTTTAACATCCTCTGCTAGAGGAAAATCTGCTAATTGGTCTGCAATTGCTTGGCCTTTGATAGATTGCTGAGAGACATATTCCAAGTCGTATTGCATTAATAGGACTTGCCATTTGGCGATTCGTCTGCTGAGAAATGGTTGTTCAAGAACGTACTTGAGAGGATTTAATTTAGATAGAATCTTGACTTCAGACGCCAATAGATAATGTCTCAATTTCTGACACATCCATACCAGAGCTAAACACGTCTTCTCTATCTGAGAGTATTTCTTCTCGTAATCAATAAAGGTCTTGCTCACATAGTAAATGACATGTTCTATCAAGCTGCCTTCTTCGTATTGCGCCAAGAATCCGCCGCAAGCAACTTGATTAACTGAAATGTATAGCAATAGGGGCTTTCCCAATTCTGGTGGTTTTAGAACGGGCGGATTAAGAAGATACTTCTTGATGCGTTCAAACGACTGCTGACACTCTGGTCCCCATTCGAACCTCACTCCTTTTCTGAGCAAATGATTGAAAGGCTCACATCTCATGGACAAATTAGAAATGAATCGCCGAATTGATTGCATGCGTCCTTGAAGGCTACGCAATTCTTTGAGATTAGTCGGGGGCGGGATCCATTTCTATCCCCTTCTTGCTGACCAAGAAGCCTCGCAACTTGCCTGATTCGACTCCAAAGACACATTTTTGTGGATTGAGTCTTAGCTTGTAAAAAATGAGTCGCTTGAAGACTTGATTAAGAGCTTCAATGTGATCTTCCTCTTTTTTGGATTTCACCAGAATATCATCGACATATGCATCCATAGTCTTGTGCATCTGATCATGGAATATAACAGCCATATCGCGCTGATAAGTGGCTCCAGCATTCTTGAGCCCAAAAGGCATGACTGTATAACAGAAAGTGCCCCATGGCGTAGTGAAGGATGTTTTGGATTGGTCACGAGCGGCCAACTTGATTTGATTATATCCGGAGTATCCGTCCATAAAGGAAAACATAGCATGCCCGGCTGTGCTATCGACTAGGAGATCAATGTTTGGGAGCGGATAGTCATCCTTTGGAGTGGCTTTATTGAGATCACGGAAGTCGATACAGATTCGCACTTTACCATTCTTCTTAGGAACTGCTACGATATTCGCCAACCAATCCGGATAGTCTATTGCTCGAATGAATCCTACTTTAAGCAGATCCTCAAGTCCTTCCTTGACCTGTTGCTCGATTCGAGGATCCATTTTTCTCAACTTCTGCTTCACTGGTTTCGCATCAGGTTTCAGAACGAGGCGATGTTCCACCAATTTCGGATCTAAACCTGGCATATCCTCATAAGTCCATGCGAATACTTCTTCATGCTGCTTGAGGAAATTAGTGAGCCTTTCTTTCTCTCCTGGACTCAAACTACTGCCAATCTTGAGAATTCTAGGATCGTCTTCTGATCCGATATTGATATCCTGAGTCGGATCTTGAACTAAGGATGATGGCTCATCTTGCTTATGAACCGATGCAAATTCTGGCAGTTCTTGAAGAGCTGAATCGAACTCTGCGGATTCTTCTGACTGCTTTGCAGTCTGACTACATTCTGTTTTTATTCTGACCTGATGAATTATTGCTGATTTCGAACAAGCTTTTGGATTAAAGACGAGCTTCTTGATAGATCGGGAAGACATTCTGAAAATTGGAGGATAAATTGATTTAGGGAAATTGCTCATCATGAAATAAATTGCTTTTATTGAAAATAATTGAAAAGATAAAAGAGCAAAATGATTTCAATTTTGTGAAGATTTAATATTGAGGAGTAAAGAGACAAATGGCACCAAGATAGACAAAGAAAACTGGCAACTTTATTGAAAGATAGAATTAATCAAAATGACAATGATGAAAATGAAATGGGATATCATCCCGACAAAAGAATAGAAAAGGAAAGACAAATGAATTCTTCTAATGCGTTCCCTTAATGAAAACAGTCCCTTTCTGAGATCTTCGGCCATTAAAGCCCAATCCGGTCCTTTTAGGGCAGTGCTGAGGAATCACTGGTTCAAGACGACCATCTTCATTTTTGCCTAGGCCTCGAAAAGGCTGGTAGCCGTGCTTCACTAGTAAATCAAATCCCTTTTTAGCTTTCATAAATTGGGAGAATAGAGGATGATCCTTAAGTGTGCTGTAATCAATTCATCCCCCAGTCTTGAAGAATTGTGGACCTCCCCATCGGGTCGTAGCCACCGTATGCTCGGGTTGCTCTGTCATCTGTATTATTCCCGAATTCTCTTCAAAACTGACCTCTTCAATACCCCTAATGCTAGGGATGTCAGTAGTGAAAGAGGGCCTGGGAACCATGGGCTGTGCTAGCCTCTGCTCCGGATCCTCGCCCAAGACTGTCGTGATCATACCACCTTTTGACCACTTGATGCACTGATGCAGAGTAGATGGTACTGCGTTTGTGTTGTGGATCCATGGTCTCCCGAGAAGCAAATTATAAGTGGGCGGCACATTGACCACGTGAAAGAGAATTGAATGGACTTAGTAGTCAATAAAGATCTCCAGAAATATTTTTCCTTTAGCTGTTTGGCAATGATTGTCGAACCCATAAATGGTGATCGGATCCGGGATGTATTCTTCTTCTTTTATGCCCAAAGCTTTGGCGGTCATTTCCGGGCATATGTTGAGGCTGCTGCCTCCATCGATCAGCACATGAGGAACTGTCATCCCTCTGGTTCGAACCACAACATACAAGCATTGTTGTGAAATACATGAGGTTTAGGGAGATCCTCCTCGGAGAAAGTAACTGGAGCATTAGTCATGGCCTGATTGACTATGTGGGCCATGTCTTCCGGAGTTATGCTTGGTTTCACCTTGATTTTCTGCAACAGATTATTTAATACTTGCTGATGTTTAGCGGAAGCTTGGGTTAAGTCCAAAATTGAGACATTGGATAATGCTGTAATAGGCTTTAGAGTGGAT
Source organism: Nuphar pumila (assembly GCF_984573655.1). Taxonomy (NCBI): domain Eukaryota; kingdom Viridiplantae; phylum Streptophyta; class Magnoliopsida; order Nymphaeales; family Nymphaeaceae; genus Nuphar; species Nuphar pumila. The sequence continues at coordinate 47,131,978 of NC_143265.1, read as the reverse complement.
GTCTCGCTTTTCTTTGGGGTGAACTTAATGAGATGCTTAGGGAGCCATGGCATACTTCTGGCTACCTCGGGAGATACCCCAGCGGGCTTGTCAGATACTTTCATTTTGCCGAAAGCTGAAATAAGGTCCATCTTCTGGGCCTTGGACTGAGCCTGTTGCAATACCAGGACCCGATGCTGAGCTTGCATATCCTTTTCAGAGCACGACCTGATATGCTCTTGTGGTTGAAAGGACTGTTCGGTAATGACTACTGTAGAATGACGAGAAAATGGCTCTTTTAGAATATCTATATTTTCATCTTCCGCACCTTCTACCAGAAGATTTTTATCAATAAGGTCCTGAACAATGTTCTTCAGAACGAAGCAATTCTCAGTGTTGTGCCCCACTGTTTGATGAAATTTAAAGAATTGGTCTTTGAATTTTCCCATAGGAGCGGAAGGATCGACCAGCCTGGGCAATTTGACCATCTCCTTGGTCAACAGGTACTCGAGCACAGTCTCGAGTGATTGATCTAATGGAGTGAACTTCCGCTCATAGCTCCATCCTTCGTGCTTCACTTTCTCTCGGGGTTTTGGTCCCTGCTCTAGCGGAAGCGGCTTGCTGAATTGCGGGATCGACTTTCCTTTTTGGTCATTCTTGTTTGAACCTCCTGCCCCATAACAGAAGTCTCTATTATGTCCCTTGCGATGATTCCATTTATTATTACTGACGGAATTAGTGAAGTGAGTCTTCTTCTTCGACTCGTTCTGGCCGCTGTTCTTGGTGAAAGTGAAACCTTCATAGAAGCCATTCTCCATACTCAATTCGAGCCATTCGGCTCGCTCTGTTAACTCTATAAAGGTTCTGGATGGTGCGGTGGAGATGAGACCTTTTAGAGGTTGCGAGAAATTGCTTAGAATCAAGGACAAAGCATGCCCTTCTGATATGGGGTCTCTCATCTTGTTGCAAGCTGACCTCCAGCGGTGGATAAAATCTTGGGCCTTTTCATTTTCTCTCTGTTTCAGGCCACAGAGGTGGCTGAGGGTCGGGAGTGCCTCAGCATTGAACAGAAAGCGCTCAATGAACATATTCACCACCTTATCAAATTCTTTCAGCTCTATGGGGTTGATGTGCTCCGAATACCATTTAGCTGCCGTTCCCTCCAGACTGCGAGGGAAGCAAAGAAAGAGTGCCCGATTGTCACGCTTGAATCGTGAACATTCAGCGAAAAACATGGCGAGGTGAGCCTTAGGGTCGCCAGAACCATCAAACTTGATAAATTTTCTGGGGAGATTATCCAGATTGTCATCCTCATCCAAGCCATCATAGAAGTCTTCGCTGGTGAAGACTTTCTTGCCCTTGTCGCGGGCCTGCAGATCTTTGACCATTTTCATCATATCTTTTAGTTGCGACTGAGTAGGGTAATCAACAGACTGATTTTTGGATTTGTAAGCCGACCCCTGACCCTGAGTCGACCTTTTGATATCATATTTATTTTCACATTCCTTGTCAGCATCGTCAGCTGATTCTGACTCATCAGATATTTCCTCGTGACGACTCTGCTTTTTGCTGATCTTCACATTCTTGACGGCATGACCCTTATCTTTCTGTTTGGTCTGAATTTGCTCAGTACTGGCCTCGACTTGCTCTGCCAGCATCTTGGTCATCATTTTCTTGAACATGACGTACATTTGGGGATCGATGCCATCATCCGCCTGCTGACCCTGACTCTGGATTGATCGAGGTGATTCCATCTCTTCTTTTGAAGCTACTGAGTACCAACGCCTTTAACTGATGTGGTTTTCTTTCCGGACCTTGTATGAACCATCGGGTATCACAAATGTTCTCTTGGATATTGCTGATGCTCTCTGCAGGGCAGAATTGATGATTAGGCTTTTGAAGGAAATTTGGTTTGGAGGAAAATATTTGTTGAGAATTTTGGTAGACAATTGAAATAATATCCCATTACTAGGGATTGAGTCATCGCTGGGATTATGACAATTGCGTTGCTATTCTTTGCAAGATAAACAACTGGAAATATGCCTTGTTACCTAGGCGAGGTCGTCAAACCAAAGTGAAATGTAAAATAAAGGAATTTTATTTAGGGGAAAAACATGATTTCATCAATAATACACTTGACAGAGGGGAGGGGGACAGACAATTTTCCACCACTCCGGATAATCAGAGGACATTCGAGGACGAGGAAAAATAGTGAGAGTAACAAAGGATTCCCAGCCATGTCTGGCAGAATGGTATGCTCCGGACCACTGATTTGATGCAAGGTCGAATTCTGGCAGAACCCCTGCTAGTGGATGAATCTCTACGCGCTTCTGCCTCTGAGAGAACTACCTGACGCACCGCTCTGGATGATAGTATGCGCAGAAGAACGGGCCAAGTAGTCTGAACCGCTTGCCGTAAGCGTAAGTATATTTGGGAGGTGATTCCTGCCGATCAAAGTAGTCCCATACGACTTCTTCCTCCTGAAGGTTGTCGATCAGGAACCGGTATCGCGCAACTGGAAGAAGCTTTTCACCATTGTATCTGAATGAACTGGCTCGGGCTGGTACATGCCGGAGGAACCAAGACTGCAAGGCATAGGTGCACCCTTCGACTAGAATTGATTCTCCGAGTGCGAAACGAGTCAACCCTCGGTATAGAAAGGCGAGTGCGGCCATGGCTATCGAGAGGCGGCTGGTCTGTCGACTTCCCCATCTCCTTAGAAGCTGAACTATTCTGATATCCATGTAATTCCATCCATCAGGAAAGAAAGCTAATCCTACCGTGCACAGAACCATCGTGTGCTGAATTCTCTCTCGAGCTGTCCTGGACAACGAGCTGACTTCCACAAATATCCCATGCTGTCTGTAGATTTCGAGCAGGTCCACATATTCATTTCCATCTTCTTCAATCAAAGGCCAAGACTTGCGTCCTGTCATGCGAGCTAAGGCATCCTTAGGGTCCAGACCCTTAACATTAATCAGAAACTATTTTTCCAATGGATCTCCAGGCTGACCGGCTGGCTCGTGCAATCCCATAATCTCTGAAAATTCATCTATCAGCACTGTCATCTCGCCCCACGGGAACCTGTAAACACCCCAAATTTTCACTCACCTCCCCTACATCTCCACCAAACATCCCCATTCAACCTCTGAAATCCCTGGAGGGCAAAATGGTCATTTTCTGAGCCGGACCTTGCAAAAGTCCAAATTTCATCTGCAACTCTCAAAATTTCTCTAATTTTAACTCAGATGTTCAAAATTTTATTCCTGACAGGAGACAGACATCTCCAAGTCTTGATTCAAGATTGCATTTCATAAGACATGACATTGCATATCATTGCATGAGCATTTCAAATCACTGCACTGCACAGCATGTCATTTCGAGGTCCAGAACTCTCGATTTCAAAATTTTCAATCCAGATTAGAATTTCAACTCTTTTCAAAATTGATTTCAAAACCCTGGGTCTTCAAAATCATCAATTTTTCCCATTTTACCCCCAGGACTCTGAATTTCAAAATATTTCCTCAGGAAAACAATCTGGATAGTTTTCAATATGGATTTCAGCCAATTCATCTCAGATTTTGCCATTTTGTCAACAATTTCAAATATCTCCTTTTTACAAAATCGCCCCACAAGGGCCAACTCTTTCCAAAAATTTTTATTTTACCAATTATTCTAGATTTTATGAAAATTCCAAAAAAGAGGTTTTGTTATGTTATCCTTATTTCAGTAAATAAGCAATGTGGGACCCACACTGAGGTGGTGTCACACAAGCTTTTCTTTTGAAAATTTGAATTTTGAAAAACCCAAAAATATAGGAGCCTTGTCCCCTGGATTGGTGCCACTTGTCATTTCTCTCTCCTTCCATTTACATGCCATGTGTCAGCATAGGGTTCACCTAGAGTCGGTGCCACATGTCACCCTATCCATCCTGCATCATGTGTCATTCCAAGATTACCAGGAGATGCCAAGTGTCATAGGTTGTCCTGTCTAGAAAAAGTGGAGCTTGTCTCCTCTGAGGTGGCGCCACTTGAAGTGTGTCTCCTGCAGAGGACACGTGTCAACCCCTCCTTCCTTCTAGAAAAGTAGCCTGACACATGTCCTCTCCCTATTTTTTTCAGAAAAGTAGGAGACATGTGTCACTCCTAAATTCCTACAAAAAAGGTAGGCTTGTCTCCTCTGAGGTGGCGCCATCTAGAGTGTGTCTCCTGTAGAGGACACGTGGCAAGCTCTCATTTCCTCAGAAAAAGCAAGTGCAATGTGTCATTTCCTGCTCTCTTCAGAAAAACTAGAATTCAAAGTTTCAAATCTCCTCATAGGTGGCGCAAATCCTGAACTCCTACCTTTTTCATCCTGTCTGAGATGGCGCCACATGGCTTGGCCCTCCTTCTCTCCCCTCTGCCACGTGTCATCTTCTGCTTCTTTCAGAAAAAGAAGGTGACACATGTCTCCTTCTCACTCCTTCAGAAAAAGTAGAGGACACATGTCTTCTCCCTACTTTTCTCAGAAAAGTAGGAGACACATGTCACTCCTGGCTTTCTTCAGAAAAAGCAAACCATTCAAAATTCAAACAAGGCCTAGGTGGCGCAAATCCAGAGCTCTGATTTTTCCAGATGGCCTATGAGGGCGCCACATGTCCCTTCCCTTCTTTTCCTCCCTCTTGCCACATGGCATTGTAGGAGCCACCCTGAGGTGGCGCCACATGTCCATCCTCCAGGGCCAACCTCCATTTGAATTTCAAACTTCCCCCTGAGGTGGCGCCATCTGAAGAACCACACCAGCAGGCTGACACTTGGAACCATCCTGAACTGCCACATGTTCAGATCTCCTTTCACCAGAAAAAGCAAAATTCAAATTCCTCTGAGGTGGCGCCTTCTGAGCCCACTGCTCTCACCTTCTGACATGTGTCAAACACCTTTTGAGGTGGCACCATTCCAGGACTCCACTTGGCTCCATTTTATTTTTTTATTTTATTTTTAATAAAGGTAGCCCACCATGAGGTGGCGCCACCTGAGGACTCCCTACAAAAAGTGAATTTGAAATTCAAACTCCAAGAGAGCACCCTCTGAGGTGGCGCCTTCTGGGAGTTCCCTGCAGAGAGAATCAAGCAAACTTTTAAAAAATTCCAAATCCCCCTGCTGAGGTGTCTCACCCACAAAATTTCCATTTTCTTTTATTTTTCTCAAAATCAAAACACCTTTTGAGGTGGCGCCACCTGAGGGTTCCCTGCAAAAGACAAATTCGAATTTCAAACCCCTCAGATGGCACCCTCTGAGATGGCGCCACATGGAGGGCTCAGATCGAGCCTGTTTGAATTTCAAAATTTTTCAGAAAATTTATAAAAACATGGATTCACGCCCAGCCTAGGGGATCATTTTTTTTTTAGCTCTTGTGAACTTGGAAAATCCGACCTAGCCTTCCTAGAATCAGATTTTGAACTGTGGAAATCGTGCCCCCTTTGGCGCATTGAAGAAGGTAAAGTAGAGCTCGTGCTGTGGCCAATTCGATTCCAACAGAGGTCGATTTTTGTGAAACATCTGAAGCCCGGAGCGAAGAACGAAGGAAGCTTGTGATAGCTGCCCCTTTCAAGAGCTCCTACGCTGCGTAACGAAGCAAGGTGCACTTCTTTTCCCCTTGATGTGATTCTATAATCCGAATCGGGAGTCGTTTGAAGAAAGAGCTCATCCGAGGGATGGATTGAGCTATTCTCATAAAACGACATATATCAAAAAATGTTTTGTTATGCTTCCTTGATGATTTTTAACATTCATATAGTTAGCTAGATTTAATTTGCATTTTATTTCATTAATTTAGCATATTTCATGAATTAATTAGGATTAATTTAGCATTTATTTCAATTCTGCTTATTTTCAGTAGATCTTTGTTTTTGTCAGTCAGTCCACACGTCATTTCGTGCATTTATTTTTTATTAAAAATCCCAAAAAAATCACGGAATGCGCCCTTAGGTGTCCCTGAAATTTTGCCAAAAATTCGAGGGCATTTGAATTTTTTTACTGCAGTAAACATTCAAAATGGCAAGTCGGGTTTCTTACCCGAGATGCGTTTTGAAAATCCTTTGCCAACTTGTAAAATCGAGATATCCCTCATGGGAGATATGATTTTCGATACAAAAAATTTTATGAACTCGGGCGAATGTCTAGTTTTTAATATGATTTTTTTCAGATTTTTCTGATTTTTTTTATATCTGACAAAAATCCGAGAGTTCGGGACACGTGTCAGAGCCTAATTTGGGCCTCTGAGATCTTGGATCGACTTAGGGCTATGGTTTCTCTTTGTGTGTTGCTCTAAATCCAAAACTGTAAAAAGTGAAAGTGGTGTCTGAGATGTCCTATGTTAGCATCTGAAGGCCTGTAGTTTTTAGAACAGTGTTGACCCCTGATTCGGATTTTTCTTGCCAGTCCCCTGTTTTGCTACATTTGTCTGTTCTGTTAGTTTAGGCAGGAATAGTTGTATTTTTATCTGTGTTTTCGTTGATCAAATGCCAAAGTCATAAACATGAAAATTGTTCATGTAGGTGTCGTGCATAGCGCTGATTAATTTCATAAATTTCCATGGCTGTTTTATATTTTTTTGGCATTTTACATCAGATTAGGGTGATTTTTACCTCTGTTAGAACTAAATCCCTGTTGCCGAACTCACCATGGCTCAAATCCCGAAGCTGTAAAAACCAAAAAGGTTTCATTTAGAGTATTTTATCAGTCTGCAAAATATCAGAAGTTTCCATGGTATAAATCTTGCATTATCATATTAAGCATTGCATTTGGTTCGGATCCATAGGCAAAATCCACCATTTTAGGACTTTTCTTGAATTTTAGCATTTAAATCATATCATTTCGTGATTTTTAGCATTCTAGGTTGTTTATCAGAGTGTTTAGATGCTTCATACCGAATTTGGTGCAATTTGGAATCCATTTGAGGTTCGGATCATCCATAATACCAAAACAGGGTCCCACAGGACCCGGATCCAAGTGAAAAACAAGCGAAATTCGCTATTTTGGCTAAATTTCAAAATGTCAAATTTTGATTTTACAGTCTTAATGTGTTTAGCAGCATGTCATCATGTCTCTTACTGCATTTTATCATCATTTGATTCAATTTGAATTTCAAAATCTCAATTTTACCAAGTTTTCCTTCAAAAAACCCTGATTTTAAAGGTGTAACTTTAATTTTAGGGGTATTTTGGTCATTTTGACCCCAATTTCGAATTTCAAACTGTTTTCCACTGAATTCCCTGCATTTACATCATTTTAAAACATCAAGGAAGCATGAGAATAGGGTTTATATCCAATTAAATCCAATAATTTCATAATATTATTGGAAAATCTTGGAAAAACCCACATATTTGAGCTAACTTTATTTCAAGCTTGGCAGGGACATTCCAAAGAAGGAGCTGAAGTCTGCAAATTTCTTTTATTTCCTTTATTTAGTGATGTAATAATGTAAATTTTGGAATAAGAGATTTAATTTCCTGCTTAGACTAGGATGCATATCATATAGTTTGAATTTATGCAAATATCCTGCTTATGTGATGCATACATCTTATTTCAAAAGCACTATGGATGTTCACGAATGGCACGTACACCAACTCTTAGGGAGTTGATGGACTCGGTGGGATCCATATTTACGGCCCTAGTCGGAATATGGACGAGACCCAGATCCATCATCTTTCTACTAGTCACATTGAGCCTACACTCTTAGGCTATCTTAAAAATGCACATCATATTTCCAATGTTTTCAAAGCGTTGTGCATTAAATCAATTAAGTTCTAAACATATTCATGGCCACAGTCAGAATATGTGAAGGCTTTATTTTGACTTAATGCACATTTTCCAACAAATTTCTTAGAGAATCTTTTAAAGTGCATTCATTTACTCATGTCATTCGCATCATGAAATCATTGGTTTTCCCACGATTTTCTTAAGAAAACTTCATTCTCAAGAAATCGATTTCTCAAGAAACTCTTAAGTTGATTTTCCCAAAGTCAAGTTTTCATAGTTTTCCCTGAAAATCGGTTTCTCAAGAAACTCTAAGGATTTCTTAAAATCGGTTTTCCAAAGACAAGTTTTCCACAGTTTTCCCTGGAAAATGACATTTTCTTAAGAGATTCAAAAGAGTTTTCCAATCTTTCTCCAAGATCCAAAATCGATTTCCAAGTATTTCAAAAGATAAAATTCCCAGGATTTCGATTCCTCAAGTTTTGAATTTCCTTCTCCAATGAGTTTTCCTATAAATCTTTCATCATTTTCCTAAGAAAACTCTCAAAGTCCAAGTTTTCCTAAGAAGTGTTTCCCTTTTCAGAAAGTTCATCTTTTCTCAAGAATCACTTCCATTTTCCCAGGATTTTCAACCATTCATAATTTTCCCAAGTCTTTATGAACTTTCTTGAGATTTCAAATCTTTTTTATCTGAGTTTCCTGAGAAATTGACTTTCAGCTTTTTCCTGAGAAAATCTTTTCAACTCCCAATATGTTCCAAGCATGCATCATGTTTTCCCAAGCATACATCATGTTTCCAACTTACATCTTTTAAATCTCATAGCACATGCCCGAATTCTCTGTGTATATAGGATAGAACATAATTTCGATGATTTAATTAAGTCAAGCACAATTTTGGTCCTTGGTTCGATTACCCCTGTTAAAGGCGGCAGGAACGGTCGAACCTCGTACCGACAGGTCGAACCTCGTACCGACAGGTCGAGCCCCATCCCATGGATTTTCCCGCAATTTTCGAAATGGAGGCGAGTATTTCAAAACCATTTCCAAAATCCGGTCAAGTTTGAAGCGTGAAAGCGTTTCCCCTCTCTCTCTTCCGCAAGGAAGGGAAGACGGGGGAAAATTTTCGCGACGATAACAGGTTTGGCGACCGTGATGGGACCTGTCCTTGCCTGATCAAAAGTGTGTTTGAATTAGTTCAATTATTGAAACCGTGTTCACAAAATGTCAGCTCTTTACTTTCTATCATGTGAGCCTAGGAGCCTAGATTCTGACCTAGCTGACATTGATTGCATATAGCTTAGGCATGGTTTGGTAGGACCATATTGAGGAGAAATTTTCATGCTCACATAGACTTAGGTCTAAATACAACTCTCCTCAATTTAGGATCTGAATGCAAACAATGTATGCTTCTTCAAAGTTTTCAAAAGTCTATCTCTCTAGGATTTAGAGCCCTCTATTTCTTGCATGTGATCATTTTTTCAAAACCTCAATTACCTATCATTACCCGGCCTTCACGTTGCTGGGCTCTCTTCCATAACCATAGTTCGGGACAGAGCCTCACAACTGGGCCAACTATTTGGGTTAACACCCCCCTACCACGTACCGCGGGCCACAGTCCGAAGTATATCGGTAGGCGCTCAAGGATGTTGGAAAACCTTACCTTAAAACCGGAGTTGAAATTCTATGCCACGTACCTCGGATTTTGATTCGGGTATATCGGCATAACTGGATTGGACAAAGATGATCTGAACTTAGAGTTAGGATTAAGGTCCTACAGCTGTTTTCAAAATGATGCATCTAGAGTCAACCTTTTAGGGAGTGCTGAATGTGCATAAATGTTTGTGCAGGACGTGATTGTATGATTTTCTCCATTCTTTATATTTGCCAAGGTTTTTTTTTTAACTCATTAGGTCTTTTTCAAAGCATCCTTATTTTCCCACAAGATCTTTTTCTCAAACCCTGGATGATTTTTTTTTTCAAATATCCCATTTCTTTCAAAACTCCAGGTGATTTTACATTCTACCTTTCTACTGGATCTCGAATTTCTAGCTGCATTTTTATCCTGCCTGCAAAATTTTTCAAAATTTCTCACATTTTCCTAAGTCTCATTCTGAGTCTTTCTCTGTTTTCAGTTCAATGGCATCCAGTCAAGTCGATCCTATCTTTCCTGAAGGTCACATCTCCTTCGAGGTGCGACAAGGTCGTCCTGAACATCGAGCCCTTAGCACCGGAACTTTCATTCCCCGGTGGTACTATTCCTGGCTAAAGAGCTTTTCCCGAATGTTCCCGGACCATTTGAGCGAGTGCGGATTAGAGCTGGCATCAGCAGTCGGAAAGCAGACTATCAATGGCAACCTGATCCATGCAATGGCAGAGCGATGGAATCCTCGAACGTGTACCTTCTGGTTCCCATGGGGAGAAATGATCGTCTTAATGGATGAATTTTCAGAAATCATGGGGTTGCCAGAACCAGCTGGTCGACCAAGCGACCCATTAGAGCATCAATTCCTTATCAATGTCAAGGGTTTGGACCCCCGAGACTCCTTAGCTCGTATGACAGGCCGCCGATCTTGGCCCCTGATCCAGTTAGAAGGAGATGAATATGTTGACCTACTTGAGTTGTACCGCCAGTACGGGACCTTCGTCGAAGTCAGCTCGCTTTCAAGAACAGCCAAAGAAAAGATTCAGAATGCAATGGTTCTATGCACTGTAGGACTGTCCCTTTTCCCAGATGGACAGAACTACATGGACATCAGGATAATCCAGCTTATGAGGAGATGGGGAAGTCGGCAAACCAATCGCCTCTCTATAGCCATGGCAGCGCTCGCCTTCCTATATCGAGGTCTGACTCGATTCTCACTTGGAGAATCCATTTTAGTTGAAGGATGCATCTACGCACTTCAGTTCTGGTTTTTCCAGCATGTTCCAGCCCGAGCAAGCTCTTTCAGATACAATGGTCAAGAACTCCTTCCAGTGGCGCAGTATCGGTCTATGATCAACAACATTCAAGAGGATGACGTTGTTTGGGACTATTTTAATCGGCAAATATCTCCTCCCAGATATACCTACGCTTATGGCAAGCGGTTCAAGTTGCTAGGACCATTCTTCTGCACTTATTATCAACCAAAGAGATGTGTTCGGCAGTTCTCTCAAAGACAGCAGTACGTTGAAGTCCGACTGTTATCAGGAGCTATGGCAGAGTTCGATCTCACCTCCGCACAATGGTCCGGGGCATATCATTCTGCCCGCTACGGCTGGGATTCCTTTGTCTCTCTTAAAATCTTTCCAGGTCCTAGAGTGTCTGCCGACTATCGTGAATGGTGGCAAATTATTTGTCCCCCACCTCTTTGTCAAGATCAATAAAATCTTATTCTTCTCATTTTAATAAAATTCTCTTTCCTTCCATTGTGGTTTGACGACCTCGCCTAGGTAACAAGGCATATTTTCGTTGTTTATTTCTTTTGCAGAAGGAATGGCAACACAATTGTCGTGATTCCTACGATGACTCAGTCCCTAGTAATGGGACATCTTTTCCAAATTGTCTACCATATTTTCAGCAAATATTTCTCCCAAAAGCTAATTCCTTCAAAATCTAATCAGGTCTTTGCCCTGTAGAAAGCATCCATATCATTTGATGGTTGAGACAAGATCAGGCAAAAGAACCACAGCATCCCAGTACTCATCAGCCTCGGAAGAAGAAATGGGTTCCCCTCGATCCGAGAAGAGTCAAGAGCAGCAGCAAGAAGATGACGGCATAGACCCTCAAATGTATGCCATGTTCAGAAAAATAATGAATAAGATGATGAATGAGCAGCCCGGGACCAGCTCAGAAAGGAATCCATTCAGAGAAAAGTTCCATGGTCGTAGGAGTAAGAAGGCTCCCAAGAAGCAGATCCAGCCAGAAGAGATTTCAGATGAATCAGACTCAACTGAAAACACAGATGAAGAATATGAGGTGCCTCCGGCATTTCAGAAGCGTGGCCAAAGTAAAAGCCGCAGATCAAAGAGCAGAGATAAAGAAGAGCCTTTGCAAGCGCAGTTTAAAGAAATGGCCCGAGTTGTCAAAGATCTGCAAGCCCGCGACAAGGGCAAGAAAGTCTTCACCAGTGAGGATTTCTATGACGACTTAGAAGGGGATGATGATCTGGAGAATCTTCCCCGTAAATTCATTAAATTCGATGGTTCCGGCGACCCAAAAGCGCACCTTGCCACTTTCTTTGCTGAATGCTCTCGGTTTAAGAGGGATAACCGAGCATTGTTTCTATGCTTCCCCCGCAGCTTGGAAGGAGTTGCAGCCAAATGGTATGCTGAGCATATCAACCCCATCGAGCTCAAGGAGTTCGACAAAGTTGTGAATCTCTTTATTGAACGCTTCTTGTTCAACACGGAAGCGCTGCCTACACTGAGTCATCTCTGCAATTTAAGGCAGAATGAGAATGAAAAAGCACGGGACTTCATTCACAGATGGAGATTAGCCTGTAATAAGATGAGAGATCCTATCTCGGAAAGGCATGCATTGTCCTTAATCCTCAACAATTTCTCGCAGCCGTTAAGAGGATTAATCTCCACAGCACCGTCCAGGACCTTCATTGAGTTGACTGAACGAGCTGAATGGCTCGAGCTAAGTGTGGAAAATGGAGTCTATGAAGGCTTCACATTCTCCAAGAACAACTCCCATGGTGAGCAGAAAAAGAAAGCTCACTTCACTTATTCTGCTAACAACAACAACAAAGGTCGTAATCAGCACAAAGGGCAGAAGAAAGATTACTGCTACAGCTCAGGCAGTTCGAACAACAAGGATCAGAAAGCAAAGCCTGCTCCCCAGTTCAGCAAGCCTCCTCAGCAGGATCAAGGGCCAAAACTGCGTGAGAAGACCAAACATGAAGGATGGAGTTACGACAGAAAGTTTACTCCTCTTGACCAATCACTCGAGGATGTGCTCGAGTACATGCTATCGAATAAGATGGTCAAATTGCCCAGATTGGACGATCCCCCTGTGCCCATGGGAAAATGGAAAGATCAGTTCTGCAAGTTCCACAGGACAGTGGGACACAATACCGAGAACTGCTTTGTTCTCAAAAACATCGTGCAAGATCTCATTGAAAAGAATCTATTGGTAGAAGGAGAAGAAGAAGAGAAGATGGACATTCTCAACCACCCCTTCCCCTCACACACCACAGCAGTAGTGTCTGCACAACCCTTTCTACCGCATGAACATATCAAGCCATGTTCTACGCAAGATCTCCAAGTTCAGCATCAGGTGACGGTGCTACGACAAGCAGCCCCAGATTCTAAGAGGATGGACTTAATTTCAGCATTCGATAAAATGAAAGTTGCGGAAGCACCTGTGAAGTCAGTTCCCAAATCAAAAGGAACTCCTGACTTCTTCAAGCAAATCGTTAGACCAAGGCCAGAGAATTCAAGTCAGAAGCCTCTGACCGCTCTATCCAATGTCTCCATCCTTGACTTGGCCAAGAATTCTAGCAAGCACCGACAAGTACTGGATGATCTGCTCAGGAAAATCAAAGTTAAGCCCAGTACCACTCCAGAAGACATGGCACAGATTGTGAACTCTGCCATGACCAATGCACCAATCACCTTCTCAGATGAGGACCTTCCAAAGCCTCATTCCTTTCATAATAATGCCTTATACATTGTCGTTCGAGTCAGAGGAATGACAGTTCCCCATGTGCTGGTCGATGGAGGCAGTAGCCTCAACATATGTCCCGAAATGACCGCAAAGGCATTAGGGATCAAGGACGATGAATACATTCCAGATCCCATCACTATCTATGGGTTTGACAATCATGGTCAAACGGCCAAGGGCAAGATATTCCTGGAGGTGTTCATCAACTATTCGGTGCACTCCGTCCTTTTTCATGTGGTTAATGTACCACCAACCTACAACTTGCTGCTCGGAAGGACATGGATTCACAATGCTAATGCAGTGTCTTCTACCCTCCATCAATGCGTGAAGTGGTCAAAAGGTGGAATGATTACCATAATACTGGGAGAAGACCCAGAAGAAAGGCTCCCGCAGCCCATGATTCCCCTGCCATCATTCAATGCAGATATTCCCAGCATCAGGGAAAGTGAAGAGATCAATCTCGGGGAGAATCGAGAAATACTTCAGGCACCATCAGAGCCATCTCTGCACACAGTAGCCACGACACGATGGAAAGGTCCTCAATTCTTCAAGGTTGGAGGTCGAATCGACTACAACACCATTAAGGATCATCCATTGTTTCCACAATTCATGAAGTCAAAAAAGGGATTTGATTTACTCCTGAAGCATGGCTATCAACCCTTCAAGGGACTCGGCAAGAACGAAGATGGCCGCATCGAGCCAATGATCCAGAAACATCGTCCCCACAGAGCAGGACTAGGGTTCTCCGGAGGAAGCTCATCAAGGAAGACTGTTTTCGTCAAAGGGGCACAATGAAGACCAGTTGTTATTTTCTTTCTATTCTTTTCCAAATAAGTGTCTCATTTTACCAATGTCATTGATCAATTCAATCAATAAAATTCCAAGTTTCTTTATCTATCCGGATGCCATCTACTCCCTTTTTGTCTACCTCATCATTTCATAATTCAATGCCATTTTATGCATGGTTCTCTTCAAATGATTGCTTGTCTTACTATAGGCCGATTTGTCTGAACCAGATTTCTTCTCCAAAATTTCAGAATGACTTCTCGGACAATCAAGAAGCTCGTTCTCAATCCCAAGGCCTTTCAGAAGTCGACAGCAATTCACAGAATCAAAGTAAGCACCGGAAATGATAAGATTGCAAAGCAGTCAGATGATTATGCTAAATACGATCAGTCCCTTCAGGAATTACCGGAGTTCACCGCAGTTCAGAAGCAGGATGAACCATCTCCTCTAGTACAAGATCCAACTGAAGGTGTCAATATCGGTTCAGAGGAAGATCCAAAAATCCTCCAGATCGGAACCAGTCTGAGTTTAGAAGAAAAGAAAAGGCTTACAGATTTTCTCAAGCGGCATGAAGAAGTGTTCGCATGGACATATGAAGACATGCCAGGCTTAGACCCCAAATTAGTCGAATACCGTCTTGTCTTGAAGCCGGATGCTAAGCCAGTCAAGCAGAAGCTGAGAAAAATGGATCCCAGAATAGAACAGCAAGTCAAGGAAGGACTTGAAGATCTGCTCAAAGCAGGATTTATTCGAGCTATTGACTACCCGGATTGGTTAGCCAATATCGTCGTCGTCCCAAAGAAAAGTGGCAAAGTAAGGATCTGCATAGACTTCAGAGACCTCAATAAGGCAACTCCGAAGGATGACTATCCACTTCCAAGCATCGATCTTCTAGTCGATAGCACGGCAGGACATGCCATGTTCTCTTTCATGGACGGATATTCCGGCTACAATCAGATCAAGTTGGCCGCCCGCGACCAATCCAAAACTACTTTCACCACGCCTTGGGGCACTTTTTGCTATACAGTCATGCCTTTTGGGCTCAAGAATGCTGGAGCAACATATCAACGGGCAATGCCTGTTATCTTTCACGATCAAATGCGCAAAATCATGGATGCGTATGTTGATGATATTCTCGTGAAATCTAAAGAGGGAGAAGATCACCTCGAAGCCCTTGATCAAGTCTTTAAAAGACTTATTCTTTACAAGTTAAGGCTTAACCCGCAAAAGTGTGTCTTTGGAGTCGAATCAGGCAAATTGTTGGGTTTTCTGGTCAGCAAAAGGGGAATTGAAGTTGACCCAGCCAAAGCAAAGGCTATCATTGATATGCCACCCCCGAAGAATCTCAAAGAACTACGTAGCCTTCAAGGACGTATGCAGTCAATCCGGCGATTCATTTCCAATTTGGCGATGAGATGTGAGCCCTTCAACCACTTACTCAGAAAAGGAGTGAAGTTCGAATGGGGGCTAGAATGCCAGCAATCGTTTGATCGAATCAAGAAGTATCTTCTTAATCCTCCCATCCTGAAGCCGCCAGAATTGGGAAAACCTCTTCTGTTATACATCTCAGTCAATCAAGTCGCATGCGGCGGATTCTTGGCACAATACAAAGAAGGCAACCTGATAGAGCACGCCATTTATTACGTGAGCAAGACTTTCATAGATTATGAAAAGAGATACTCTCAAATAGAGAAGACCTGCCTAGCTCTGGTATGGATGTGTCAGAAGCTAAGACACTACCTGCTAGCATCAGAAGTCAAAATCCTGTCTAAACTCAATCCCCTCAAATACATTTTAGAGCAACCTTTCCTAAGCGGACGAGTCGCCAAATGGCAAGTCTTACTGATGCAGTATGACTTAGAATATGTCTCGCAGCAATCAATCAAAGGCCAAGCAATTGCAGATCAATTGGCGGACTTTCCCCTGGCCGAAGAAGTGAAAGCCGAAGATGACTTCCCTGATGAGCAAATTTGCAATATCCAGCAATTTCCAGTCTGGAATTTATTTTTCGACGGTTTTAAGAACATGGTCGGAATAGGCATCAGAATTTTATTAATCACTCCTGAGAAGGAGATGATTCCATTTTCTCTCAAATTAGACTTTCAATGCACTCACAATATGGCTGAATACGAAGCCCTGATTCAAGGTCTAAAGATTCTGCTAGACTTCAATGTCAAGAGAGTACATGCCTACGGTGACTCATTACTCGTTGTTAATCAAGTTCGAGCCGAATGGCAAGTCAAAGATCATAAGCTATTTCCCTATCAGAAAATTGTTTCAGCTCTTATCAACAAGTTTGAAGAATTCCAGCTCTTCCATATCAAGAGAGATTTTAATCAAGTGGCCGATAGCCTAGCCAATATCCCTGCATATCTCTCTTTCTGCTAACTTTCACCTAACAGTCATATCAAGGCTGGGTCCAACTCTCGAATATTTAAGGAGAGAGAGTAATTTCTGATTAATGGGATAAAAGAAACTGCATCAATGTTTATGCAGCTCATACGTTGTGCCATGTGGGAGCTGACCAACCTGCAGAAATTGTTGGTGGTTCCCCAAAGGATCTGGATCCTGGAACATGAACAGGCAATCAGATTTGCCTTGTTAAGACATCTTCTTTTGTTCCTGCATTGATATTTACAGATTTTCTTTAGTGTTCTGCAAGTCCATTATACATTCCATATATACCCTACAGCCTCCTCTACGATTATCACTTACGTTCTGTTTTATCATGTAGCATTCAGGTTCTTAAACCCCGGTATATGTTTCTTGTTGTGACATCCAATTAGCGTCATTCATTAGGATTCACTACTTAGTGTATGCACTTCTCTTAGGTATTCTTTTGCACTCATTTTTCCAGAATTCTGATATATGCAATATCTGCAATCACCACTGTCCATTCCTTGTTTCACCCCACCTCTTATTCTTACATCAAACGGCTCAATCATCATGTTCACTAAATATAGCATATTTCATCATAGTGTCCGTTGCCAGAATCTAATTCATGGCAACACTTGCTATGAGAGCCCCAACCATATCCTCATATTCGCCTTCTTGCCACAACATATCATCGCTTGTACCTACCTATTGCATATTTGGTCTCATTGACCACCTTTATCTGTCATAGTTTTGTGTGCCCTCACCACTTCCTATTTCAGGATAGAGTCCCAGCTCATCATCCCTTCTCCACCTAACTCTGACCCCTTTATATCATTAGTTAAATCATCCACAACACTTACAGCCCCCATTCTCACAGCTACTGTTCTTTCTCCCACTTTCTTCACTTTGCATGTCCACTGCATACACCATATATACCAAAATCTGTTCCACTGTCACTAGTACCACCGTTATGCGATTATCCATTGCTTTACTATGGTCCCATCCCCTGTGCATATATTCTAACAACTGCATATCTTCAATTGCATCATCTTTCACAGCAACCTCGGTGCTTCAGCCGCACCTGCCATCTTCAAATAATCATACCTCTAGTTCCATTACCCTTCAAATAGCAATACCCATAAGCATAGTATATTGTTGCCCCCTTGTCATATTCCTCACCTTCATGCTAGTATTCACCTGACTTCATTATAGCAGTGCATCCCAGCCTATCACTGCACCTTTGTCTTCCCTGTATTCCAACACTTTCATATGAACAACAGTGAACTATACCCTATAAACACCAACACATTGCCACCATATGTCATTTCCTGCTATAATAACCTGCATGGATGTTGTGTGCACACCACTGCTGCATACCTTCGTCGGCACTCAGTCCCCCATTGCCTTCATTCACTGCTATCACAAATGCAACACATTTCAGTATAATTTCAAAAGCACCTCTAGCACCACTTATACACATCTTCAATACATAGCACATATGAGCAGCCTACAGTAGTAACCAATTCCCCTTTAGCATACCACTTGTGGCATTGCTTTCATATCCACATTATTATATCTTAATATATTCTTGTATCATCTTACATATTGCTTGTACAAATATAAATGGATCATGTAGGTGACTCAATCATCAGGCATATACATCTTCATTAGTCAAATGTATATAGATTTTGGTTTGATATTTTCCACTATTTCCCTCAAGTTATGTCCTTGCTTCACTAACTCTGTTTTGTAGGAAGTAGGTTAAAAATATCGTTTTAGCTTAGGAATATTAAATTCAAATCTCAAATTCAATTTAATATTGTTTTTAGATTTTTTTTCATTACACTAGATCAGAATGTATGAGCATACATATTTCTCTAGAATTGCTTGTTATTCATATCATTTTCCTCTTTAATCCAAAACTTCACGAATGGGAACACGAATGGCACATACACCATTCTAATAAAAGGTGATTAAATCCTAAGTTGATGATTTACATCAATGGCCATAGTCAGGATGTGAACAAAACTTAGGATTCTTATCTTTTATGGAATAACATTGGATCCACAATGGATCTCTTTTTAAAAATCATCATATTTTCTTTGAATATTTTCGTTTTTTATCAGAGTTTAGTTTAAAATTAACTCAAAATATATATCAATGGCCATAGTCAGGATATATTGAGAGATTAATTTCATTTTAAACTCTATAAAAGTACCAAAATATGTTTCATTCTTCATCTGAATTTAAATATGATTATTACATAATACATTCAATGACCATAGTCAGGGATGTATTATATTTTCAATCTTATTTCAATTCATTTAAAAATTGAAATATGATTTTTAAATCCAATTTCAAATTCTTTAAATTCATTCATCATTTAGGATAGAACTGCATCATATTTTCAAAATTCTTTTTCAAAATCCAAGTGATCTTGAATATCTCTCTTCAAATTTCATCTCAATTCATCAATTCTATCCTAATTCAAAGTCTAATTTGACTTTGAAATTCATTTGTGTATCCGAAATTCAAATTTAATTCAATATCTCAAATTCAAATTCAAAGTTCAAATCTAACTTTGAAATCTCTGATTCATCTTCTGATTCAAAATCAAGTTTATTTTCTTATCTTTAAATTCAAAATCAAAGTTTGAGATTGATTCTGAATCTCAAATTTGATTCTTTCCTAAAGTTTTAAATTCAATTTGGGTTTTCAAAACCTAGATCCATCTTTCAAAAGTCCCATTTGGGCTTTCCAAATCCAAAAATTCGAACCCAATTCCATTTAGGATTCCATAGATCAACTTCATTTTGGATCTCAGACTTCGGATCCAATTCTATTTAGGATTCTAGAATTCAACTTCATTTTGGATCTCAGATTTCAGATGTGAATCTCATTTAGGATTCTAGAATTCAACTTCATTTTGGATCTCAGACTTCAGATCCAAATTCCATTTAGGGTTCTAGAATTCAACTTCATTTTGGATCTCAGACTTCGAATCAAATTCCATTCCCAATTCCAAATTTCAAATCCAAATTTCATTCCCAATTCTCGATTCTATCTGGATTTCCAGATTTCAAAAATCAAATTCATTTTCAGATCCCATTTGGACTTCTTATATCCATTTCTATTTTTAAATTCTATTTTGAATTTCTCAGATCCAAAATCCACCCTGATTTCAAACTTTAAATATCGAAATTCAATTTCACTTCAAATTTCATTCCCTCTCCTAAATCCAGGTTCAAATTCAGAAGTCCATTTCTGACTCTAAAAACTTTATTTCTTTCATCTCGACTTCAAATCATTCTCTTCAAAGTCAAGATTTATTTTTTTAACTCTCATTATTTCAAAGACTTAGAACTTCTAGTACCTTTCCTAGATTATCTCATAACTCTAAGTCAGATTCAACTGTGTAAACACCCCAAATTTTTACCTTCATCCAGTGTTTGTCCATTTCATAAGTCATTACAAGATCATTGCATGTCATTGCACGTATTCTGCATAGCATTGTATGACATCCCATCTCATTTTCGAGATCCAACACTCCTGTTTTCAAAACATTCAATCTAGATTTGAATTTTAAAGCTTTATTTCAAAACCTGGGTTTTTATTCAATACTCTGTCATTTTTCAACCCCAGGATGTTATATTTCGAAATATTTTCTCAAGGAAACAATCTGGATTCATTTCAAATTCAAATTTTAATCGATTTCAATTCACAGATGAGACCCATTGAGGTGGTATCGCTTCTGAATTCCTCTATTCATCAAATTTCTCAAATTTTTGAAAGTTTCAGTCCGATCAGGACTCTGTCTTAGAGTCCTAATCCAGTCAGGAGTCTGTTTTTAAGTCTGTTTTACTTTCATTTTCAGTCTTTTCGATTATTTTCAAAATTTAGGTCATTTTACAGAGTCCAGTTAGTTCAGGACTCTATTTTAGAGTTCGGTCGAGTTAGGAGTCTAACCCTGACTGTGTTTTCTAACTTATTTCATCATTTCTTGATAAAATCTTTTGAAAATTCTTTCATTTGGCTTTTAAAATCTAAAATCTCAGAGTCCTAAGAGTTCCGGACTCTAACCCAGAGTTCCAGTTCGCTTGAGACCCTATTTTCAAAGATCTTGAATTTCAAATGTCAATTTTAACCCTTTTTCAAAGCCATTTTTAGTGTTTATTTCAAAAATGTTCAAAATTCGATGTGGGCCCGCTCAGTTGGCACCACATCCAGAGGATTTCTAACTCAGTTAGAACCTTATGCCATTTCAAAAATCCTAACTTTAAGATTACTTTTGAAGATCCTTTTGAAAACTCCTTCAATTTCAAGTTTTAAAATCATTTTTTTTGAAAAACTCAAGTAGGGCCCACTCGGGGTGGTGCCATATTCGAGTCAGTCAGGGCTAGACTAGGGTTAGTTGATGTCTTGGTTAGTGTTAGAGGTTTAGAAGAGTCAAAACCATTTTGAAAAACTCTTTTTTGAAAGTTAGTTTTTAAAACTAGTATTTTTAAAGGTTTTTAAAGGAGTTTTAAAAACCCAATGTGAGAAAATGCCAAGTGGCACCACATTTGGGGATTTTTTAGGATTAGCTAGGGGTTAATTAGGCATTATTTAGGATAATTTAGACTAGGGGTAGTTAGGTAACTCCACCCCAAAATCGCCCCCCCTTTAGAAGTCCAAAAATTTCAAAATTGCTAATTTTTAAAACCTAAAAAATGGTTATAAAAGGCCCCCATAGGGGGGACGATTTTTCCAGCCACCTTGGGAGCAAATCTTGGAGCTTTTCTCTCCTCTCCAGCCCTTCCTCCATTGCTGCAACTCCAAGGTATGAACTTCTTCACTTTTCTTATTTTATTTAATGCTTTTTTAATGCTTTAAACCTAGATTTAGGCTTGGACACCCCTCCTTATGGAAGATCAACCATGGATTCACCTCAAGAACTATCAAGAACCAGCAAGAACGGTCCAAGAAGGTGATCTAACCCTGTTTTGGATGATTTACAGGGATTTTAATCCATTAGAATTGATTTTAATATGATTCTTTACATTATTAACCTATAAAATACATGATTTACCCTTTTAATGGGTTAAATCTATGTTTTAAAGGTGATATCAAATTCCAGCCATTGATTCCCTGTTTTTAATTTATTTTCATGGTTTATTCATGTTTGTTTTATGTTCTATAACATAGAAATAATTTTTATTTACTGTTTTATGGTTTATTTTATTTATTTACATTAGTTAATGCATGGTTTTTCAAGTTTCTTAAATTTCTGTGTGTTTTAGGTTTAGAACAGTAAAGATGATGTTATTTCGGATTGAAGAACTCATTGTTTATTTCGGATTTTTTTATATGTGATGCATGCATGAGTTTTTGAGTTACTGTAGAAAAATCAGAGGTTTTGGATCTCGAGAACCCTGTCAAAAAAATCAGACATCAAATCGGGTTTTTAAAGCTTTAAAATCGTGGTTAAAATCAAGAAGGTAACTTGATCTGATGATATTTCTCTCATCTTATATCCGATTTTAGATCTGTAAAGTGATATGGATTCACATTGAATAGATCTGTCTGCTATGAAATTTTCGGATTTTTTGATCACTGTTTAATATTTTTCCCTTTTTAGAGAATCTGTTTTTAAATTTAAAACTCGTTAAGCTTTACCAAAACCCTAATCAGACTTGTGTTAGTCATAAATCCCAAACCACAGATCCAATTCATGATCTGTAAAAAGTGAGTATTGTTATTTTTCTGTCTACTATTCACCACTAAAATGTCAGAGATTTTTGTTTATAATTTCTATTTATGTCTGTATTTTCAATCTGAAGTAGCCGTTTTAATCCCTGTTAAAAGTGATATATTTTAGCTCAGATTGCCGGAAAGGTTTCTCCCTAACCGAAGATGCTTTTTCCGATCTGTAAATTGCAAAATCTCTGTTTTTTTTTTTAGTTAGTCTCTGTAAAATTTCATAAATTTCCATAGAGATTTGACCCCTGGTTCAGGTCTTGGACTGAGACTGGTTGGTGACTTAGGTCAAAAATAGCATATTTTTAAGGTTTAATGCAATTTTCGGATTAATTTAATGTCAAAAAATTATTTTTATAATTCCAATTCGACATTAGGGCTATAACAAGTGCAAGTACCAATTTTTATGGATTTTGGAATCCATTTGATGGCTGAATCAAGCAAATTGCAAAACCGGGTTCCTGAAAGATCAAAAAACACTGCAAAAATCACAAAATTTGTGATATTATTGGATTTTTGTGTATAAGCAGATGGTTTTAGGGTTTTATTATGTTCATAAGCATATTAGGATACTTTAGGTTTAATTTTGTGCTCATTTGATTTCATTTAGTGCATAAAACCTAAGTTTTTACCAAAATCTCTTTCTAAAAACCCTGATTTCAAGGCCATAGTCTTGCTATCGGGGGCAATTTGGTCATTTGACCTAAATTTCAAAATCCCTAACCCTAATTTTCATATTTTTAAGCATGTCATATCATATTTAGCTTAGTTTATTCCATTCAAATTTCAAAACTTGCATTTTATCAAAATATCTTTCTAAAAACCCTAATTTCAAGGCCATAGTCTTGTTATTAGGGGTATTCTGGTCATTTTGACCCCAATTTCGAAATTTCATATCTTATCTTCCTTATTTATTCAATTTTGTTTCATACTTTATCATTTTGATTTAAGGGAATCATGGCAAAAAGGCTTATATCTAGCAAAATCCAACAATTTCCTGATATTGTTGGATAAATCTAGAAAAGCCAACATATATTCATTAACCAAGTTTTCTAGTTTTGCAGGTACATTGAAGACTTTATTTTTCATGTATTTAAATTTCAATAGTGATGTAAACTAAATTAAACTTTGGAATAAGAATTTACATTTCCTGCTTAGCTTAGGTTGCATTGCATATAGTTTATTTTTTATAATTTTAATGTGTGATGGATGATGATTCACGCATATTTTTACAAATTCACCATGGTCTACACGAATGGCACATGCACCAGCTTCTATGAAGTTTATAAACTTGGTGGAATTTGTATTTATGGCCATAGTCAGAATATGAATGATACCTAGATTTATGATCTTCACATTAGCCACATTCAGCCTACACTCTTAGGCTAACTTCAAAAATGCACTGCATTTCTCAAAAATACAAAAAAGTATTTCTCAATTCCTCAAATCCATATTCATCCATTTCATGCATTTGCCAATTCAAATTTCAATTCAAAGAATTTCATTTTCTCAAAATTTTCTAAGTCATAGGGAGAAATCGATTTTCTCAGAATATGAAAATCTTAAAGTATGTTTCAAGTGTTTCTCAAAATTCAAAATTCGAAAATTCAAGTTATATTTTCAAGTTCAAAGTTGGAATTCAGAAAAACCAAGTTCTCTCAGAATTGATTTTCATAAAATCTCAAGATTTCCCTAGAAATCGATTTTTACTTTTCTCAGAAATATTTTCCAAGTCCTAATTCACGATTTTCCATGTGATATCATTTCCAAGATTTACATTTTCTTAGTATTTCTAAATATTTCAAAGCAAACATCATGTTTTTCAAAATGTGCATTTTCTGAAAATTCATAGCACATGCCTCATTCTATGTGCATTTAGAAATTAGAATATGATTTAGACAAGTTGAATAGAGTAGAGCGTAAGATTGATCCTTGGTTCAATTACCCCTGTTAAAGGTGGCAGGAACGGTTGAACCTCGTATCGACAGGCGAGTCCCATTCTATGGAATTTTCCCGCATTTTAAAAACGGAGGCGAGTTATTTTCAAAAACTATTTCAAAGGTTAGTTTGATTTGCAAAAGTAAAATTTTGAGATGATAACAGGTTTGGCGACCGTGATGGGACCTGTCTTTGCCTGATCAATCTAATGCTCTACTTAGTTCAAATTGTCAAAATCAATTTCCATGGAATGTCAGCTTTGCTTTATGCTATCATGTGAACCTAGGAGCCTAGACTTGAACCCAGCTGACATGGAATGCATATAGACTAGGTATGGTTTGATAGGACCATATTGAGGAGAATTATTCATGCTCACATAGACTTAGGCCTAATACAACACTCCTCAATTTAGGAATTGTATGAAAACAATGTTTGCTTCTTCAAATATTTCAAAATTCTATCGCTTTAGGACTTAGAGCCTTCTGTTTGATTGCATGTGCTCATGTTTTTCAAAAATCACCCCACCTATATTGTCCCGGTCTTCACGTTGCTGGGCTCTCTTCCAGAACCATAGTTCGGGACAGAGCCTCACAACTGGGCCACCTATTTGGGTGAAAACCCCCCTGCCACGTACCAAGGGCCATAGTCCAACGTATATCGGCAGGTGCTCAAGGATGTTGGAAAACTTGAACCTAGAACCGGAGAAATTGATTTTATGCCACGTACATCGAGCCTTGGCTTGAGTATATAGGCATAACTGGATTGGATACAGTTGATCTGAACCTTAGAGTTAGGATTAAGGTCCTACAGCCATTTCAAAATTTGTGCATCTAGAGTCAGTTTTTAGGGAATGTTATATGTGCATACTTGTTTGTGCAGAATGTGATTGAATATGTTATAGTCATATTTTCTAAAAATACTAGACGATTTTTCAAAATTCCCCAGTCCATGTCCATATACTGTCCAGGTTTTAAATCCTGGACGATTTTCAAAACACTTCATTTTATAAAGTACTTCCTTATATTTCATTAAACCCTGGACGATTTTCATAAAATTCCTCCATTTTCTTCAAAACTCCAGGTGATTTCCCATCTTTCCTGTCTTCTGGATCTCGAATTTTCTGCTTTATTTTTATCCTGCCTGCATTTTTCTCAAAATTCCTGTATTTTTCTCAAATCTTATTCCAATTTCCATGTCTTCCAGTCCGATGGCATCCAGTCAATTTGATTCAGTCTTCCCTGAGGGTCACATCTCCTACGAGGTGCGACAACGTCTTTCCGAACATCGAGTCCTCAGCACCGGATCCTTCTTTCCCCGGTGGTATTATTCATGGTTCAAGAACTTCTCTCGTATGTTTCCGGACCATCTGGACGAGTGTGGATTGGAACTGGCGTCCGCAGTGGGAAAGCAGACAGTCAACGACAACTTGATCCATGCACTAGCAGAGCAGTGGAATCCGAGCACTTCTACCTTCTGGTTCCCGTGGGGCGAGATGACAGTGCTGATGGATGAATTTTCAGAGATCATGGGATTGCCCGAGCCAGCCGGTCAGCCTGAAGATCCATTGGAGAAACAATTTCTGATTAATGTTAAGGGTCTGGACCCTAAGGATGCCTTAGCTCGCATGATAGGACGCAAGTCTTGGCCATTGATAGAGGAGGATGGGAACGAATATGTGGATCTGCTCGAAATCTACAAACAGTATGGGACATTTGTGGAAGTCAGCTCGTTGTCCAGGACAGCTTGAGAGAGAATTCAGCATGCGATGGTTCTGTGCACGGCGGGATTGGCTTTCTTTCCCGACGGACGAAATTACATGGATATCAGAATAGTTCAGCTTCTAAGGAGATGGGGAAGTCGACAGACCAGCCGCCTCTCAATAGCCATGGTCGCACTCGCCTTTCTATACCGAGGGTTGACTCGTTTCGCACTCGGAGAGTCGATCCTAGTCGAAGGATGCACCTATGCCTTGCAGTCTTGGTTCCTCCGGCATGTGCCAGTCCGAGCCAGTTCCTTCAGATACAATGGTGAAAAGCTTCTTCCAGTTGCGCGATACCGGTTCTTGATCGACAACCTACAGGAGGAAGAGGTCGTATGGGACTACTTTGATCGCCAGGAATCACCTCCCAGATATACTTATGTATACGGCAAGCGATTCAGGCTACTGGGCCCGTTTTTCTGCGCATACTATCATCCAGAGCGGTGTGTCAGGCAGTTCTCTCAGAGGCAGAAGCGCGTAGAGATTCGTCCACTAGCCGGGGTTCTGCCAGAATTCGATCTCACATCAGATCAGTGGTCCGGAGCATACCATTCTGCCAGACATGGCTGGGATTCTTTTGTCAGTCTTACTATTTTTCCTGGTCCTCATGTATCTTCTGATTATCTGGAGTGGTGGAAAATTGTCTGTCCCCCTCCCCTCTGTCAAGTGTATTATTGATAAAATCATGTTTTTTCTCTCAATAAAAATTCCTTTATTTTACATTGGTTTGACGACCTCGCCTAGGTAACAAGGCATATTTTCAGTTGTTTATCTTGCAAAGAATAGCAACACAATTGTCGTAATCCCAGCGACGACTCAATCCCTAGTAATGGGATATTATTTCAATTGTCTACCAAAATTCTCAACAAATATTTTCCTCCAAACCAAATTTCCTTCAGAAGCCTAACCATCAGTTCTGCTCTGCAGAAAGCATTAGTAATATCCAAGAGAACATTTGCGATACCCGATGGTTGATACAAGATCCAGAAAGAAAGCCGCATCAGTTGAAGGCGTCGCGTACTCAGTAGCTTCAGAAGAAGAGATGGAATCACCTCGATCAATCCAGAGTCAGGGTCAGCAGGCGGATGATGGCATCGATCCCCAAATGTACGTCATGTTCAAAAAGATGATGACCAAGATGCTGGCAGAGCAAGCTGAGGCCAGTACTGAGCAAATTCAGACCAAATAGAAAGATAAGGGTCATGCCGTCAAGAATGTGAAGATCAGTAAAAAGCAGAATCGTCATGAGGAAATGTCTGATGAGTCAGAATCAGCAGATGATACTGACAAAGAGTATGAAAACAAGCAAGAATTCAAAAGGTCGACTCAAGGGCAGGGGTCGGCCTACAAATCCAAGAATCAGTCTGTTGACGACCCTACGCAGTCACAACTCAAAGATGTGATGAAAATAGTTAAGGATCTTCAAACTCGTGACAAGGGCAAAAGAGTCTTTACAAGTGAAGACTTCTATGATGGACTGGATGGGGATGATGATCTTGATAATCTCCCCAAGAAATTTATCAAGTTTGATGGTTCGGGTGACCCAAAAGCACATCTCGCCCTATTCTTCGCAGAATGTTCCAGGTTCAAGAGGAACAATCGTGCCTTATTTCTCTGCTTCCCTCGCAGTTTGGAAGGTGTCGCAGCAAAGTGGTACTCAGAGCACATTAATCCGATAGAACTGAAAGAATTCGACAAAGTGGTCAATTTATTTATTGAGCGCTTTCTATTCAATGCTGAAGCACTCCCGACTCTCAGTCATCTCTGCAGTCTGAGGCAGAAGGAAAACGAGAAGGCTAGGGATTTCATTCATAGATGGAGATCCGCTTGCAATAAGATGTGCGAGCCAATAGCAGAAAGACACGCACTATCTTTGATCCTGAGCAACTTCTCGCAACCCCTGAGGGGACTAATTTCTACATCTCCATCGAAGAGCTTCATAGAACTAACAGAACGAGCCGAATGGCTCGAGTTGAGTATGGAGAACGGGTCTTATGAAGGTTTTATGTTTACAAAGAATAACAGTCAACAAGAATCAAAGAAAAAAGCCCATTTTACCTACTCTGCCAGTAACAGCAAGAATCAGAACAAAGGAAATGGAAAAAATCATAGTTATGCTTCAGGAGGGTCAAATCCCAACAAAAGTGATCAGAAAGGCAAGTCGATTATTCAATATGATAAGCAGCCACAGCAAACCCTCGAACAAAGATCAAGACCACAACAAAAGCCGAAGCGGGAAGGATGGAGTTATAACCGCAAGTTTACTCCTCTAGACCAGTCCCTCGAGACAGTATTAGAATATATGCTCGACAGTGATATGATTAAGCTTCCAAGGGTAGCTGACCCGCCAGTGGTTATGGGAAAAATGAAGGACAGATTCTGCAAGTTCCACCGAACTGTGGGACATGATACCGAGAACTGTTTCGTTCTCAAAAACATCATACAAGATTATATTGACAAAAATCTGTTAGTAGAAGGGGCTGAAGATGAGAAAATGGAGATTCTAAAACAACCTTTCTTGCAGCACTCAACAGCAATGATATCTGATCATCCCTTTCAGCCACAAGATCATATCCGACCATGTCCTAGCAGTGATATCAAGCTGCAGCATCAGGTATTAGTGTTGTATAAGGCTCAGTCCGGTTCTCAAAAGATGGACCTCGTTTCAGCATTCAGTAAGCTGAAAGTTTCGAGAGAACCTGCTGGAGTATCTCCAGAGGTAGCCAAAAGAATGCCATGGTTACCCAAGAGCCTTGTCAAATCTACTTCGGAAAAAGGGAGAAAACCAGAAGAAAAGGTCGACACGATGCAAAGACCAATCACTGACCTCTCTAATATCCCTATCCTTGAGTTGGCACGTGCCTCTCCTAAGCATCAGCAAGTCCTGGACGATTTACTGCGAAAGATCAAGGTCAAGCCAGACACCACACCTAAAGACATGGATCAGATCGTTAATCAGGCCATGACCAATGCTCCCATAACCTTCTCAGATGAGGATCTGCCAAAACCTCATGCATTTCATAACAATGCCTTGTACATTGTGGTGCGAACCCGGGGAATGACTGTACCCCACGTGCTTGTAGATGGAGGCAGTAGCCTCAACATTTGTCCTGAAATGACTGCCAAGGCTCTGGGTATAAAAGAAGAAGAGTATACACCGGATCCGATCACCATTTATGGGTTTGATAATCATGGACAGACAGCAAAGGGAAAGATCTTCTTGGAAATATTTATCAACTACTCTGTTCATACAGTGCTTTTCCATGTCATTAACGTGCCGCCAACGTATAATCTTCTACTGGGAAGAACATGGATTCATAATGCCAACGCCGTGCCATCCACTCTGCATCAGTGCATCAAGTGGTCTAAAGGTGGCATGATAACTACTGTTTTGGGGGAAGATCCTGAAGAGAGGCTACCTCAGCCTATGATCCCTAGGCCAACTTATACTGCTGATATCCCTAGCATTAGGGAAAGTGAAGAAATTGTTCTCAGTGAAAGCCTTGAAATGCTAAAGTTAGGAGCAACATCAGAGACAAATCACACAGCAGCGATGGTCCAATGGCAAGGACCACATTTCTTTAAGATTGGGGGTCGTCTCGATTACAGTACTTTCAAGGACCATCCTCTTTTCCCGCAGTTTGTTAGGACCAAGAAAGGATTTGACCTATTACTGAAGCATGGTTATCAGCCTTTCAAAGGATTGGGCAAGAACGGAGATGGCCGGCTAGAGCCAGTGATCCCTGACCATCATCCGCGCAAGGCAGGACTAGGATTCATGGGCAAAAGATCCCACAAAAATACTGTCTTCATTAAAGGGATCCATTAAAAAATTTCTACCATCTGTCTTTTCTATTTCATTCATTTGATTTTTGCAGTTTGTAGGGACAATGTCCCATTTCAGTTCATTTTAAATGTCCTTATTTCATTTCAAGTCTTCAATAAAGTTATCAATTTTCTCATCTATCTGGATGTCATCTTTCTCTTATTCTTCTGCAATTTGTCTTCAAAATTCATTTGTTCTTATCTTTTTTATTCCCATGCAATTTATGTCATAGTAAAGGAGCTTTCTCTAAAAGCTATTCCTTTTCAAAATTTCAGAATGTCTTCTCAACCGATAAAAAGGTTAGTCATTAATCCTTCAATCCTATCAAAACCGACAAAGATATATCGGGTCCGAGCAAGAGCAAGGGACAGTAAGGTCACAAAGCAGTCAGAAGAAATGGCAGAATTCGATTCGTCGCTTCCAGAGTTGCCAGAATTTGCAGCGATTCAGAAACAAGATGAACCATCGACCCTAGTCCATGATCCGACTGAGGACATCAATATTGGTTCAGAAGATAGTCCAAAAATTCTCAAGATCGGCACCAGCCTAAGTACAGATGAGAAGGAAAGGCTCATTGACTTTCTCAAGCAGCACCAAGAAGTATTCGCATGGACTTATGAAGATATGCCCGGTTTAGATCCTAAATGGGTGGAACATCGACTCGTTCTGAAGCCTGATGCGAAACCTGTTAAACAGAAGTTAAGGAAAATGGATCCTCAAATCGAGCAACAGGTCAAGGAAGGACTTGAGGACTTGCTTAAAGCAGGATTCATTCGAGCAATAGATTATCCGGACTGGTTGGCGAATATCGTTGCAGTTCCCTAGAAAAATGGCAAAGTGCGAATTTGTATCAACTTTCGCGATCTCAATAAAGCTACTCCGAAGGATGACTATCCCCTCCCAAATATTGACCTCCTAGTTGATAGCACGGCTGGGCATGCCATGTTTTCCTTCATGGATGGATACTCCGGATATAATCAGATCAAGTTAGCCGCTCGTGACCAATCCAAAACATCCTTCACTACGCCATGGGGCACTTTCTGTTATACAGTCATGCCGTTTGGGCTCAAAAATGCTGGGGCAACCTATCAGCGTGCAATGGCTGCCATTTTCTATGATCAGATGCACAAGACCATGGATGCATACGTTGATGACATCTTGGTCAAATCCAAGGAGGAAGAAGACCATATCGATGCCTTAAGTCTTCAAGCGGCTTATTCTTTATAAGCTAAGACTCAACCCTCAGAAGTGTGTCTTCGGAGTTGAATCAGGCAAATTGCTAGGCTTCTTGGTCAGCAAAAAGGGGATAGAAATGGATCCCGCTAAAGCAAAGGCCATCATTGACATGCCACCTCCAACTACTCTTAAGGAATTGCGTAGTCTTCAGGGACGTATGCAATCGATTCAGAGATTCATATCCAACCTTGCCATGAGATGTGAACCTTCCAATCATCTACTCAGAAAAGGAGTGAAATTTGAATGGGGACCAGAGTGTCAGCAATCGTTTGAGCGTATCAAGAAATATCTTCTTAATCTGCCCGTTCTAAAGCCACCAGAATTGGGAAAGCCTCTCTTGCTATACGTTTCAGTTAACCAAGCCGCTTGTGGCGGATTCTTGGCACAATATGAAGAAGGCGGTTTGGTTGAACATGCCATTTACTATGTAAGCGAGACTTTCATTGACTACGAGAAGAAATATTCTCAAATAGAGAAGACATGCCTAGCACTGGTATGGATGTGTCAGAAGCTGAGACATTACTTGTTAGCATCAGAAGTCAAGATTCTCTCAAAACTTAATCCTCTCAAGTATATTCTCGAACAACCATTTCTTAGTGGACGGATTGCTAAGTGGCAAGTCCTGTTAATGCAGTATGATCTGGGGTATGTTTCTCAGCAATCTATCAAAGGTCAAGCAATTGCAGACCAATTGGCAGATTTTCCTTTAGCAGAAGATGTTAGAATCGAGGATAGCTTTCCCGATGAGCGGATCTGTAATGTTCAACAATCCCCAGTTTGGAATCTGTTTTACGACGAATCCAAGAACATGGCCGGCATAGGAGTCGGAATCTTGCTGATCACAACAGAGAAAGAGATGATCCCCTTTTCTCTGAAACTGGATTTTCAATGTACCCATAATATGGCTGAGTATGAAGCTTTAATACAAGGTATGAGAATTTTGCAAGACTTCAATGTTCAGAGGGTACACGCTTTCGGCAATTCATTGCTCGTCGTCAGCCAAGTCAAAGCTGAATGGCAGGTAAAAGATCAGAAGTTGCTCGCTTACCAAAAGATTGTTTTATCCCTTATCAACAATTTCGATGAATTTCAGCTTTTTCATATCAAAAGAGAGTTTAATCAAATAGCTGATGGTTTGGCCAGCCTGGGCTCCATTATGTCTTTCAGAAATGGAGAATCCTGTCGCTCCTTTGAAATTGGTAGACTTGACCAACCTGCCTTCGTTCCGGTAATGCAAGTCAACCAGGCGGAACAGAAAAAGAAGCCTTGGTATCAAGATATCAAAAACTTTATTGAAACTGGTGAGCTTCCACCAGAACTATCAAAGAAGGAGCAAAAAGCAATTCAGCATATGTCCACCCGCTATTTTATCCTTGCCAATGTTCTTTATCGTCGTGGATTCAGTTCTGAGTATTCCAGGTGCTTAGACGAAGAAGAAGCTAAAGAAATCATACGAGAAGCGCATGAAGGTATTTGCGGTGGTCATGTCGGCTACCAAACCCTTGTTAAACAAATCATTCGGGCAGGATACTATTGGAGAACCATGCAGCAAGACTGCTATCGTTTTGTGAAGAAGTGCGTTCAGTGTCAGATACACGCACCTTCCATTCATGCGCCAGCCACGTACTTGCAATCAGTCGTGTATCCATGGCCATTTTCTATGTGGGCCTTCGACGTCGTAGGACCCATCTCTCCTTCAGCTTCTAATGGTCATAAATATTTCTTTGCTGCAACAGAGTATTTCACCAAATGGGTTGAAGCCGTCACTCTGCGTACAGTGGAAGGTCGACATGTAGTCTCGTTCATTCATAAGAACATTCTTTGTCGTTTCGGTATACCACACGACATCGTGTCAGATAATGGTACTCATTTCAAGAATGAGAGAATGAAGATCTTTTGTTCAAAATTTAGAATTCATCATCATTTTTCAGCTCCTTATTATCCACAAGGAAATGGTCAGGCAGAAGCAACCAACAAAAGTTTGATTCGCATCTTGGAAAGAACCGTTGAGACGGGTCGTGATTGGCACGAGAAAATTCATGATGCACTTTGGGCATATCGAACTACCATTCGAACCCCAACCAATGCGACTCCTTCAGAACTTGTTTATGGGACTGAGGTGGTGTTACCTCTTCATGTTCAGAAACCCGCCCTTAAGTTCGCATCTCTTTTAGAGCTACCACTTGATCAGTATCAGCAACAGAGATTGGTACAGTTAGATTTACTCGATGAAAAAAGACTCAAAGCAGCAGAACACGCTCAGTCTTATCGTCAGAGGATAGCAAGGCAATATGCCAAGTCAGTCATCGAAAGGAGATTCCAAGTTAATGACTTGGTCCTTAGATCAACGGCTCATCTCAAGCATCGTCCACGTGGCAAATGGTCACCAAACTGGGAAGGTCCCTACGTGGTGAAAGAAGCGTTGCCCCGTAATTCATATCGTCTGATTAATGCAGACGGGGTAGAACTATCCGACCCCATTAATGCTCGACATCTGAAGAAATTCTATACCTAGAAAATCTCTATTCTATCTTTTGTATTCTTCAAAAATTCTCCTCAATAAATGATCAATTATTCTTTGGTCAAAATACCCCTCTTCCCCAGAATATACTGGGGCATTCTTGGTAAAGTTGCCTTTTATCCAAAACAATTTGTGTGCAGGCAGGATCTAATAAATCTCTTATTTTGCACGCATGTGCACTCAGTTGCATCCATTTGCATTTGCACGCATTCATCTGCGTCAATTTACATTGAATTTCCCATTCAGGATAAGGGATAAATCCTGAGACCCCGGCAAGTCGTCCAAGTCATCGCCAATTGATGACCCTTCAAAACCCAGTGCTTGTACTGGTAATCTTTTAAAAACCAGTACTCGTACTGGTAATCTTTTGAAAACCCAGTGCTCGTACCGGTAATCTTTTAAAATTCAGTGCTCATACTGATAACCTTTTAAAATCCAGTGCTCGTACTGGTAACCTTTTAAAGTCCAGTGCTCGTACTGGTATCCTTTAAAAATCCAGTGCTCGTACTGGTAATCTTTTAAAATACAGTGCTCATAATGGTAGTCTTTTAAAATTCAGTGCTCGTACTGATAACTTTTTAAAATCCAGTGCTCGTACTGGTAGCCTTTTAAAGTCCAGTGCTCGTACTGGTATCCTTTAAAAATCCAGTGCTCGTACTGGTAATCTTTTAAAATACAGTGCTCGTATTGGTACTTTGTCAAAGTTCGGTCTTCATACTGGTCGCAACATAACTCTCACATTGAGGTTCAGGCTCAATCTTTAGACCTGCGAACCAAACAATCTGTATCAGACTCTTGGGTCGTTCCATTCTGTTAATCTGACATTCGGGTTGCCGATTTTGTCAAGACCTCTAGTCATTCGTGTTATCAAGCAGTTCTTTGAGTTATCAAAAGCTATCAAAATCAATCGCCAAGTATCTCTCTTGCGAGGGACCCTTTTTCCAGGGAGAGTTCGAGGGAGCTCGTTTCTTTTCGCATGTCTTTATTGTTCGTTCGTTGAACCCCTTTTTCTAGGGAGAGTTTGAAGGGACTCGTGATTCACGAACAGTTTGCAAAATAATCTTTGTTGTAACACAAGGAACTCTTTTTCTAGGGAGAGTTTCGACGGAAGCTCGTCCTCCTTGTAACCTTAAATGTCTTTTATTAGGCCACCCCCGTCGTCGAGGACCCTTTTTCCAGGGAGAGTGTGATGGACTCGTTCCTCTATGATATCCTTTCAATCTCTGTTAGCGGCCCCTTTCCATAAGAGAAGCCTAGAAATAGGGAGTTTTGACGAAAACTCTATTTCTCTTCGAAAGTTCGTTTTGCAAACACCTCCTCTTCAGGGAAGAGAGGAGTATCTTTTGTTACCCGTTCAGATAAGGGTCAAGTCTGAGTCTCTCCTTTGGGGAAAGGAGAGGAGAATCTAGCCACGGATGTGTCATATAGATCTCAAATGATTTCCTTCACCAAGGATTCCAAGAATATTTTGCCAATTTGCCATAAAAAAAAATAGTTGTTGATCTCAAAATCTTTATCGCATAAAATTGTACCTCAGAATACCTTCAGTATTACTTCCGAAGTGACAAAACTTTTGCGAAAAAGGATTCAAAATTCAAAATCCTTCTATTGGCCAACCAAAAGGATGAAGAATAAATCCGCGATATGGCCAGCAAAGAAAATTCAATGTTGTTACAAAGCCATGAATGATTGATATTGATCGCAGTCAATGGCGCATTTTTAAAGACCATTCTTAGAAAATAAAAGCAGTTGAAATATCCTGGGTGACACAAACAAAAAAATCTATACCATCTCTACATCTCCTCCATCACCTAAGCTGCAATTAAATATCTGCAAAAGGGATCTCTCAATTGTCGTCAAGATGAAGGCGAATTAGACGAGTCGACCCCCGGGGCCAAAGAAGATTTGGATCATCTCCAAGATGACGGAGTTTGTGACGGATCCTTCCAGGGAAAGTCCAGATCACCGTCGAGATGAAGGCGAGTGTGATGGATCTACCGACAAACCCTAAAAGATATTTAATTTCCGCTATCATCAAGAGACTTCCAACCAAAGAGTTAATAACCGTCAATATAATCCCTGAGAGAGAAGAAGGATCGAAACATCTCTGAGATGAAGGAGTTTGTGACGTACCCTTCCAAAAAAAAAAAGAGAGAGACAAGTCAGGACATCTCCAAAATGAAGGATGATGTAATTCCCGAAAAATCCAAGAGAGCTCCAATTCTGTCAAAAAGAGAGTGCAGAAAGATCATCATGAGAAGAGAATCCCAGGATATCAGACTGCCGAATCTATCAAGAATCTTCTTTAATTTTGCAAAATTCTTTTATCAATATTCTTTCACCAATAGCTCTTGTAATATCAAGAATGTATTCTTTTCCGCCCATATCAAGGAAATTAATAGCTTCCTTGAGAGAAAGTCAATGGCAATGATATTCGAATTCGAATCTTGATTCTACGGAGTTAAGTCCAGTCAGAGGTAATACTTAAGGTAGACAAGAGGGAATATTATTCATATATATATGTGCTTATCATTCTTGAATCAATTATAATATTTTTTTTTTTTTATCTTATTGGCAATCTTTTAAGTTATCCTGACATGAAGTGAGAACTTGATGTTTATTTTGATGTATCCAGGCGTTGTTGTTATCCCTTTTAGGATCGGATGATGGGAGTTGTCCAAGATCCTTCCCTTCTTGTTTTGATCTGAGTGCCTGGGCTCTCAGATTCACACACTTCTCTGTGCTCCCCACTGTCCCACCATAGACAGTTCCCGTTCAGGTTAAGGGTTAAACCTGAATTTTCTGCAAAAGGTCATCTCTCTTAAAAGCCATTCAGTCTTAGCAATGAGACGTCCAAGATCAATCCCTTTTCAAGCTTTAGGGAACCCCCTTTCTTCCTTTTGCAAACCCCTCTCGGATTTATTGTGCAGAACTCGAAGGTCCCATCATGGTTTCTTCATTTGAGGATTCTGTATATCGTCCCCTTTCAGGTTAAGGGTTAAGCCTGAGCCTCGTTTTTCCACGAGGTATCGTCCCCTTTCAGGTCAAGGGGTTAAACCTGAGCCTCATTCTGATGAGGTATTTCATTTATCATCCCCTTTCAGGTTAAGGGTTAAGCCTGAGCTTCGTTCCATACGAGGTATTTCCTGTCCCATCCAGGTTAAGGGCAAAACCTGAATCTCACTTCTTTTTTAAATAAAATTTTCTCCTTATTCTTCATTTCATATCTATCATCATCATTTGAACTAATTCTTTCATACCCAGTCAGATTCATCTAACTGGGGCATTTTTATAGTCCAAATTTGGTGTGTTTTCTTTGCCACTAAGCTCGGCTTTCAACCGGCTTAGCAGCAAAGAGGGGCATCTGTAAACACCCCAAATTTTTACCTTCATCCAGTGTTTGTCCATTTCATAAGTCATTACAAGATCATTGCATGTCATTGCACATATTCTGCATAGCATTGTATGACATCCCATCTCATTTTCGAGATCCAACACTCCTGTTTTCAAAACATTCAATCCAGATTTGAATTTTAAAGCTTTATTTCAAAATCAATTTCAAAACCTGGGTTTTTATTCAATACTCTGTCATTTTTCAACCCCAGGACGTTATATTTCGAAATATTTTCTCAAGGAAACAATTTGGATTCATTTCAAATTCAAATTTTAATCGATTTCAATTCACAGATGAGACCCATTGAGGTGGTATCGCTTCTGAATTCCTCTATTCATCAAATTTCTCAAATTTTTGAAAGTTTCAGTCCGATCAGGACTCTGTCTCAGAGTCCTAATCCAGTCAGGAGTCTGTTTTTAAGTCTGTTTTACTTCCATTTTCAGTCTTTTCGATTATTTTCAAAATTTAGGTCATTTTACAGAGTCCAGTTAGTTCAGGACTCTATTTTAGAGTTCGGTCGAGTTAGGAGTCTAACCCTGACTGTGTTTTCTAACTTATTTCATCATTTCTTGATAAAATCTTTTGAAAATTCTTTCATTTGGCTTTTAAAATCTAAAATCTCAGAGTCCTAAGAGTTCAGGACTCTAACCCGGAGTTCCAGTTCGCTTGAGACCCTATTTTCAAAGATCTTGAATTTCAAATGTCAATTTTAACCCTTTTTCAAAGCCATTTTCAGTGTTTATTTCAAAAATATTCAAAATTCGATGTGGGCCCGCTCAGTTGACACCATATCCAGAGGAATTCTAACTCAGTTAGAACCTTATGCCATTTCAAAAATCCTAACTTTAAGATTACTTTTGAAGATCCTTTTGAAAACTCCTTCAATTTTAAGTTTTAAAATCGTTTTTTTTGAAAAACTCAAGTAGGGCCCACTCGGGGTGGTGCCATATTCGAGTCAGTCAGGGCTAGACTAGGGTTAGTTGATGTCTTGGTTAGTGTTAGAGGTTTAGAAGAGTCAAAACCATTTTGAAAAACTCATTTTTGAAAGTTAGTTTTTAAAACTAGTATTTTTAAAGGTTTTTAAAGGAGTTTTAAAAACCCAATGTGAGAAAATGCCAAGTGGCACCACATTTGGGGATTTTTTAGGATTAGCTAGGGGTTAATTAGGCATTATTTAGGATAATTTAGACTAGGGGTAGTTAGGTAACTCCACCCCAAAATCGCCCCCCCTTTAGAAGTCCAAAAATTTTAAAATTGCTAATTTTTAAAACCTAAAAAATGGTTATAAAAGGCCCCCATAGGGGGGACGATTTTTCCAGCCACCTTGGGAGTAAATCTTGGAGCTTCTCTCTCCTCTCCAGCCCTTCCTCCATTGCTGCAACTCCAAGGTATGAACTTCTTCACTTTTCTTATTTTATTTAATGCTTTAAACCTAGATTTAGGCTTGGACACCCCTCCTTATGAAAGATCAACCATGGATTCACCTCAAGAACTATCAAGAACCAGCAAGAACGGTCCAAGAAGGTGATCTAACCCTGTTTTAGATGATTTACAGGGATTTTAATCTATTAGAATTGATTTTAATATGATTCTTTACATTATTAACCTATAAAATACATGATTTACCCTTTTAATGGGTTAAATCTATGTTTTAAAGGTGATATCAAATTCCAGCCATTGATTCCCTGTTTTTAATTTATTTTCATGGTTTATTCATGTTTGTTTTACGTTATATAGCATAGAAATAATTTTTATTTACTGTTTTATGGTTTATTTTATTTATTTACATTAGTTAATGCATGGTTTTTCAAGTTTCTTAAATTTCTGTGTGTTTTAGGTTTAGAACAGTAAAGATGATGTTATTTCGGATTGAAGAACTCATTGTTTATTTCTGATTTTTTTATATGTGATGCATGCATGTGTTATTGAGTTACTGTAGAAAAATAAAAGGTTTTGGATCTCGGGAACCCTGTCAAAAAAATCAGACATCAAATCGGGTTTTTAAAGCTTTAAAATCGTGGTTGAAATCAAGAAGGTAACTTGCTGTGATGATATTTCTCTCATCTTATATCCGATTTTAGATCTGTAAAATGCTATGGAGTCACATTGAATAGATCTGTCTGCTGTGAAATTTTCGGATTTTTTGATCACTGTTTAATATTTTTCACCTTTTTATAGAATCTGTTTTTAAATTTAAAACTCGTTAGGGTTTACCAAAACCCTAATCAGACTTGTGTTAGTCATAAATCCCAAACCACAGATCCAATTCATGATCTGTAAAAAGTGAGTATTATTATTTTTATGTCTACTATTTACCACTAAAATGTCAGAGATTTTTGTTTAAAATTGTTATTTATGTCTGTATTTTCAATCTGAAGTAGCCGTTTTAATCCCTGTTAAAAGTGATATATTTTAGCTCAGATTGCCGGAAAGGTTTCTCCCTAACCGAAGATGCTTTTTCCGATCTGTAAATTGGAAAATCTCTGTTTTTCTTTTTAGTTAGTCTCTGTAAAATTTCATAAATTTCCATGGAGATTTGACCCCTGTTTCAGGTCTTGGACTGAGACTGGTTGGTGAATTAGGTAAAAAATAGCATATTTTTAGGGTTTAATGCAATTTTCGGATTAATTTAATATCAAAAAATTATTTTTATAATTCCAATTCAACATTAGGGCTATAACAAGTGCAGATACCAATTTTTATGGATTTTGGAATCCATTTGATGGCTGAATCAAGCAAATTGCAAAACCGGGTTCCTGAAAGATCCAAAAACACTGCAAAAATCACAAAATTTGTGATATTATTGGATTTTTGTGTATAATCAGATGGTTTTAGGGTTTTATTATGTTCATAAGCATCTTAGGATACTTTAGGTTTAATTTTGTGCTCATTTGATTTCATTTAGTGCATAAAACCTAAGTTTTTACCAAAATCTCTTTTTAAAAACGCTGATTTCAAGGCCATAGTCTTGCTATCGGGGGCAATTTGGTCATTTGACCTAAATTTCAAAATCCCTAACCCTAATTTTCATATTTTTAAGCATGTCATATCATATTTAGCTTAGTTTATTCCATTCAAATTTCAAAACTTGCATTTTATCAAAATATCTTTCTAAAAACCCTAATTTCAAGGCCATAGTCTTGTTATTAGGGGTATTCTGGTCATTTTGACCCCAATTTCGAAATTTCATATCTTATCTTCCTTATTTATTCAATTTTGTTTCATACTTTATCATTTTGATTTAAGGGAATCATGGCAAAAAGGCTTATATCTAGCAAAATCCAACAATTTCCTGATATTGTTGGATAAATCTAGAAAAGCCAACATATATTCATTAACCAAGTTTTCTAGTTTTGCAGGTACATTGAAGACTTTATTTTTCATGTATTTAAATTTCAATAGTGATGTAAACTAAATTAAACTTTGGAATAAGAATTTACATTTTCTGCTTAGCTTAGGTTGCATTGCATATAGTTTATTTTTTATAATTTTAATGTGTGATGGATGATGATTCATGCATATTTTTACAAATTCACCATGGTCTACACGAATGGCACATGCACCAGCTTCTATGAAGTTTATAAACTTGGTGGAATTTGTATTTATGGCCATAGTCAGAATATGAATGATACCTAGATTTATGATCTTCACATTAGCCACATTCAGCCTACACTCTTAGGCTAACTTCAAAAATGCACTGCATTTCTCAAAAATACAAAAAAGTATTTCTCAATTCCTCAAATCCATATTCATCCATTTCATGCATTTGCCAATTCAAATTTCAATTCAAAGAATTTCATTTTCTCAAAATTTTCTAAGTCATAGGGAGAAATCGATTTTCTCAGAATATGAAAATCTTAAAGTATGTTTCAAGTGTTTCTCAAAATTCAAAATTCGAAAATTCAAGTTATATTTTCTAGTTCAAAGTTGGAATTCAGAAAAACCAAGTTCTCTCAAAATTGATTTTCATAAAATCTCAAGATTTCCCTAGAAATCGATTTTTACTTTTCTCAGAAATATTTTCCAAGTCCTAATTCACGATTTTCCATGTGATATCATTTCCAAGATTTACATTTTCTTAGTATTTCTAAATATTTCAAAGCAAACATCATGTTTTTCAAAATGTGCATTTTCTGAAAATTCATAGCACATGCCTCATTCTATGTGCATTTAGAAATTAGAATATGATTTAGACAAGTTGAATAGAGTAGAGCGTAAGATTGATCCTTGGTTCAATTACCCCTGTTAAAGGTGGCAGGAACGGTTGAACCTCGTACCGACAGGCGAGTCCCATTCTACGGAATTTTCCTGCATTTTAAAAACGGAGGCGAGTTATTTTCAAAAACTATTTCAAAGGTCAGTTTGATTTGCAAAAGTAAAATTTTGCAATGATAACAAACTGCCTAAAACCATTTCTTCACTCTATTATCAAATTCATCTCAGAAACACTTGGAGATTTCCAAAACAAAAAAACATTTTTTAAAAAAAAAGAGCATGCATCCTTGCATTGCACAAGCATGATTCTTTGTGCATTTAGGCTTAGGATAAATTCTTAGATAATCTTTTAGCAAAGCAAAAAGGCATAAATTTGATCCTTCGTTTGATTACCCCTGGTAAAGGCGCCAGGAACGGTCAAACCTCGTACCGATGAGCGAATCCCGTCTCCCAATTTTTCCTGCAAATATTTAAAAATGGATGCGAGTTATTTTCTTAAATATCTTCAAAATTAAGGTCAAGTGAGACCTTCGCAAAAGAGTTCTTCTCTCTTCTTTTATTTCTTCTTATTCTCTCTTCTTTTATATCTTTTATTCCCCTTCAAAAGGGGAACAGAGGTTAGAAAGGCGAAGAGAAAGGAAAACAGGAACAAGAGGAAAAAATTTTGCGATGATCACACTGGGCTCCTAAGGTTTGTATGAAAATGAAGCTAATATTTGTATAATAAAGACTTAGACAATATCAAAGCAAAGCAAAGGCAAAGATTCGACCGGACGAAGATGAGTCCCATCACGATCGCCAAAACTGTGATCATTGCAAAAATTTTCCTCTTGTTCCTTCTTTTCCTTCTCTTAGCCTTTCTAACCTCTTTTCCTCTTGAATAGGAAATAAAAGATAGAAAAAGAAGAGAGAAGAGAAAAGAAAGAAGAGAGAGGAACCCTTTTGCAAAGGTCTCACTTGACCTTAATTTTAAAAAATATTTTGAAAATTACTCACCTCCGTTTTGAAAATATTTACGGGAAAAATGGAGAGACAGGATTCGCTCGTCAGTAGGAGGTTCGACCATTCCTGGTGCCTTTACCAAGGGTAATCGAACCAAGAATCAAATTTATGCCTTTTTGCTTTGCCTTAATATTATCTAAGAATTTATTCTAAGTCTAAGGATGCACAAAGAATCATGCTTGTGCAATGCAAATGCAGAGATGTATGCTTTTGCGAAGAATACTTTAGAAAAATCTGGATTTTTTCAAGTAATAAGTTTGAAAATACTTAAAGAAATGGTTTTACAAAGTTTGAACTTGACTTGGAAATCTTATAATTTGAATGCAAACTTGGAAGTTTAAAATAAATCTGATATTTTGAAAGATAACTTGAAATTCTGAAATTGATATTATTTCTGGGATCAGAGATTTGAAATGAATTATCTTTGATTTGAAGAAGGAAAACTCAATAGAAAATGAAGGATTGAAATAGAATTTGAAAATGAGAATGGAACTTGAAATTGAGATTGAATCTAAAATTTGAAATTGAATTTAGATTTTGAAATATAATTTTAAAAAAAAATGAGATTGTGATTGAACTTGGTATTGAAACTTGAAATCTAGAATTCAAAATGGAATTGGATTTGAGAAATCGAGATTGAATGTTAAAATCGATTTGAATTTCAAGACTTAAAAATGAATTTTGCTAATAAAGATGAAAAATAAGGAATTTGAATGAAAAGAATGAGAATTTAAGATAGAATTTGAAAAATATGAATTTGAATTGAGAAATAGAGAGCGAAAAAGGATTTGAAAAGATATTTTGAAAATTTATCTCAAAATCATTTGGATTTTTTAAATAATTTAAAAATATGATATAATTCTATCCTAGATGATAAATGAATTGAAGAATTTCGAAAAAAATAGATATTGGAAAGCATATTTCATTCTTTAAGTGAATTAAAATAAGATTGAAAATATAATACATCTTTGACTATTGTCATAAAATGTATTATATAATAATCATATTTAAATTCAAATGAAGAATAAAATATATTTTGGTGCCTTTATAGAGTTTAAAATGAAATTAACTCTCAATATATCCTGACTATGGCCATTGATATATATATTTGAGTTAATTTTAAGTTAAACTCCGATAGAGGAAGAAAAAATTCAGGAAATATGATGATTTTTTAAAAGAGATCGAGTGCGGATCCAATGTTATTCCATAAAAGATAAGAATCCTAAGCATTGCCCACATTTTGACTATTGTCATCAATGTGAGTCATTTGCTTAGGATTAATTACCTCTCATTAGAATGGTGCATGTGTCATTCATGTTCCCATTTGTGAATTTTTGAAATAAAGGAAAATAATATGAACATAAGTATTTCTAGAGAATATGCATGTCCATACATTCTAATCTAGGGCAGGAAACATAAATTCTCATTATGATCTAGCTATTACATCAGGAATTTACATTAATCTTAGAAGGGGAAATAACATTCTTAATATCTTTTCTGCGAAAATCAGAGTCAGTGCAAAACAAGGTTGTTGATATGAGGCAAAAGCTGGATATTGTGCTCATATTGAATAAGGACATCCATCTAAATGTCTACAAGAATGCATTAACTGAAGATGAAGGTGAATCAAGATGTAAAGATGAGATACTATGCAAATGCGAAAGTGATATACTTAGACTAACTAAAAAGATACACTCACATATCCGAATTGATATGCTTGGGTTGACTAAAAAAAAAGAAATGCATGTGTAAAAACCTAAGCTATAATGAAGGTGTGATACCTAAGTTAATGGATAGAATGCATGTGTATTAGTCTAAGTATAAGTGCTTATGCTGAACGAGGAGTATAGGCTGAACTGGCTATCTATGCGACAAGTAATGCCCAAGTTGAACAACTTTTTGCTTTGGTTGTAGAGGTGTAATGAAACTATGAGATGCTGCACTGATATGCAGTGCAAGAAGACAATGCTAAGAGGAGGGCACATAGTAGTGATAGAGGAAATATGTGAAAAAGGTGACATGACATTACAGCAGGGTGCTGCTATAACAATGTAGTGGATATGCAAGTGTGTTGGAGGTTTTGAATATGTGCAGGTGTAGAAAATGATGGGACAATTGGATTTAAACAAGTAGCTGAGTGAAAGTGCTGCAGCGTAGTTGGTTAGTGAAGACAGTGCAAGAAATAGGCTAAACA
Organism: Nuphar pumila; assembly: GCF_984573655.1. Taxonomy (NCBI): domain Eukaryota; kingdom Viridiplantae; phylum Streptophyta; class Magnoliopsida; order Nymphaeales; family Nymphaeaceae; genus Nuphar; species Nuphar pumila. The sequence goes on along the minus strand of NC_143265.1, from coordinate 47,087,633 downwards.
TAGTAAATGGGGTGTAAATGACAGAATTGAAGTGGCGGTAGTGTGTGATGGCTAACATGTACTACAAGGTGAAAGTGAAGTGATGTTGTAGGATATGGTGACAGTGGGTAACAATTTATGGTGGACTAACTTGTTATACAACTTATGTGAATACTGAGCACTATATAACGTTTAGCAATACAATTGTATATGCAGATTAACACAATATTGCAGCTAATATATATAGCTAATATACAAACTAGCATGTACAATGTAACTAATATGTGGGAACTAGCACTCCGATTTCAATAGACAATGCATGTTAGTTTCATACACCGATACAAGTTTGCTGAAGGCTGACGCACTGTCAACACAGGATTGCTGACATACTCTTATACCTGATTAAATTTATCATACTAACACTTAGCATTTAACATAGACTAATATACATTGCTTAATCGAGATTGACTTATACATTAATGCAGACTTACTAACTCACTAACAGTTAATCAATACACATTAACTGCCAACACATATCAACATACCCTACACAGATTTGATCACTTTGCACAATGCTAACCCACCCCGTTGCTAACACATACTAACTGTACATACTGACTGCTAAAGATTATCTAACACACTCTGTACTAACATTTAATATTTAACATTAACGTGCTTAATTATAAGGTTCACGTACGCAACCAGACTACTTGATAGTTGTAGTAGTTAAATTTTACCTCCAAATTCAAAGATAACGTGGTAAAGCTTATATGTAGAACTCAGAGGAAAGGAAAATTTAGATGTCAAAATATGGACATAATGCACATTACAAATCTACTGTAAAGATTCAGATATAATTGTTTCCAATAGTAGCTACCGGTAGCCCCACTGGAGAATAGCGACATCAATTATCAGATGCATCCTTAGAAGACCCTTGAACCGGTCATCCTTCACGTTTGTTCAGAAACTAAGTATCAACTCATTCATGATGCCTCGGTCGATTGAAGAACACCATAAAATGGGACTCAAGAGCCCCACATACAAAAACAACCACAGGATCAGCCCTTATGTATTTCACGTACAATAAAACAGAGAGCCAAAACTGATGATTTATCAGAGATTGAGAAAGCATATGTATGTCTGAGTACTGGAGATGAAGTGCTAAGTGTGAATGATGAATGCAATATAAGATATGCAAATGAAAGCACAGATGCATTAATGGAAGTGAAGACGTAACTGCAATATTGTAGCACGTGATAGCTAAGATGAGTGATGTATAGTGAGTGAGGCAGGTGGATATTGGTGGTTTGAGAGATAAAAAAAAATAAAATATAAAAAATAAAAAGAATTAATGAAAATCTCGTTTAAAGAAGATGGCATTTGAAGCAAGGAATAAAGAATGACAGTTTAGAACAAAGGCAAACATAAATCCAGAAGTTTCTTTCTTGTGGCGAATATAATTTTCTAATATTGAACCATAAATGCTCCAGATAAAGGACAAGCAAACACTGGAAGATAACTTGGTATAAAGAGATAAAATCCTAGAAACTGATGAAATTATAGATAGTCAGAACAAAACGTGATGAAATGGATGGGAAGAGCCTACCTCTCTTGTAGTCGAGCAGTTAGTTCCAACAAGATTGGTTCTCATTAGCTCATCTCTTGGCTAGTTATGATTTCTCTAAGATGGTTGATGGTTTCATCCATTGACTTTCAAGGAGAAGATGCTGAATATCTTCAGGAGCATTGGATGAGAGGCCACCCCATAATTGTCTATAACGTTCTTTAGGATATAACTGAATTGAGCTAGCACCAACGATGAATGCTTGCTATTGGCCATGGCTGATGCTTCAGGATTGAGATTCCTTCGATCAATGGAAACAAATCAGCAATAGGAATGTGAAGAAGAAAGAGAAGGGACGAGATGGAGGGGTGAAACGCAATCAAGAGGAAGAAGGAGAAGAGGCTATGCGGAGGTGAAGAAGCGATCAAAAAGAGGGAGCGTGAAGGGGAAAGGTTGAGAACGGATGTTGCACAGAAAAGGGGAAGGGTGGAAATGGATATGAAGGAGAAGAAGGTAATGCTGAGGTGAAGAGGTGATCAGTTGCGTGAACCATGAGGAGGTGAGAATGGATGTCTGGCTTCCCCTACGTGCCAACTTTTAAAGAGGGAGAAGAAGGATCGGGAAGGGGCGGATGCCATTTGGGATCGACGAACAAGGGGAGGAAGAAGCAGACGGTTGGTGATGGAGGGTTCGAGAGAGAGAGAGAGAGAGAGAGAGAGAGAGAGAGAGAGAGAGAGGTTTCGTGATCGAGGGTTGGTGCCAGAACGCGATTGATCGTGATCGGGCGAGATGAAGTAGAGAGGCCGTGGGCGCTAGAAGGAGGGTTCTAAAAAGGAAAATTTTCTTAAAAAGGGTTTTAAAATTTATTTTTTTTTAATTTTCTTTATATTTTGAAGTTTTTTTTTGTTATTTTTCTTTGTATTTTCTATATTTTTTTGTATTTTTTGAAATAAAATTCTAAAATTAATGGGAAATAAGGGATTTAAAGCTATTTTTTTGTATTTTTGAGAAATATGTACGAAAGAGGGGTTTTCTGATAATTTGGGGTTTTAACTTTTGAAATTTTCTCAGAAAACAGGTTTGGATCCAGATTTTGAGGAAATATTCAAGTTTTTAACCTCAAATCAAGAAATATAGGGGCGTGGATCCGAAATCGAGTCAGATATAAAAAGAAAATAAACTTTATTCCAGAAAATTTGAAGAATAACTGAAATTTATATTAAAATTGACTCAATTTTCTCAGAAAATGGGACCAGGTGCAAAAAGGAAATATTTATAAAATTTTGAAAAATTTGGGGTGTTCATAGAGTTCAACCTAAAGATCGACTTGGAAAGGTCCGAAAGGGGTTCAACCTAAGGATTGTGGATAAGTAGGAGTTCAACCTTAAGATCACTGATCAATAGGAGTTCAACCTAAAGATCGACTTGAAAAGGTACAAAAGGGGTTCAACCTAAGGACTGCGGATCAGTAGGTGTTCAACTTAAAGATCACTGATCAGTAGGAGTTCAACCTAAAGATCGACTTGGAAAGGTCCGAAAGGGGTTCAACCTAAGGATTGCGGATCAGTAAGAGTTCAACCTAAAGATTGCTGATCAGTAGAAGTTTAACCTAAATATTGACTTGGAAAGGTTCGAAAGGGGTTCAACCTAAGGAGTGCGGATCAGTAGGAGTTCAACCTAAAGATCACTGATCAGTATGAGTACATCCTAAAGATCAACTTGGCAAGGTCCGAAAGGGGTTCAACCTAAGGAGTACGGATCAGTAGGAGTTCAACCTAAAGATCGACTTGGAAAGGTCCGAAAGGGGTTTAACCTAAGGACTGCAGATCAGTAGGAGTTCAACCTAAAGATCGACTTGGAATGGTCTGAAAGGGGTTCAACCTAAGGACTACGGATCAGTAGGAGTTCAACCTAAAGATCGCTGATCAGTAGGAGTTCAACCTAAAGATTGACTTGAAAAGGTCTGAAAGGGGTTCAACCTAAGGACTGCAAATCAGTAGGAGTTCAACCTAAAGATCGACTTGGAAAGGTCCGAAAGCAATTCAACCTAAGGACTGCGGATCAGTAGGAATTCAACCTAAAGATCGGGGGTCAATAGGGGTTCAACCTAAAGATCGACTTTGAATGGTCCGAAAGGAATTCAACCTAAGGTCTGCGGATCCGTAGGGGTTCAACCTAAAGATCACGGATCAGTAGGAGTTCAACCTAAAGATCGGCTCTCGACTGGTCCGAAAGGGGTTCAACCTAAGGACTGCGGATCAGTAGGAATTCAACCCACAGATCGCACTGGGTTGAGAAGGAATTCTGGTTCACAAAGAGATTCAACCTGTGAGCCATATTGGTTTGATAGGGGTTCAACCTACAAACTATCGATTCTATAGGGGTTCAACCTAAAGATCACAATTTAAGAAGGGTGGGTTCAACTCATGGGTTGAGTGGATCATCATAGTTAGTTGTATGTGGTCCAATTTTCAGGATTAACCCCTTATCCTGAACGGGGAAAGAATAAAATTGGAGAAAAACTGATGAAAAGAGATAGAAATTGATGAAAGATTGATAAAAATGGAGAAAATTTGAGGAAATTGATGAAAATTGTCTTGTAAAAGAATTCTCACAAGTAGCATTGTTGCTCTTATGAGTGATCTTAGGATTATCCCTTATCCTGAATGGGAAACGAAAAAAAATTGACAAAATTGATAAAACGTTAACAACGAATCGAAAGAATTGATAAAAAATGATAAAGAATCAATAAAATTGGTAAAAATTAATGAAGAATAATTTTTTTTATAAAGAATCGATAAAGATCTGAAAAAAATTGGTAAAAATTTCTGAAAAATTGATAATACTTGAAGGACGATGAAAAGACTTCAGGATTATCTCTTATCATAAAGGAAAAAGGACCTCGTGGGATGAGGTTCAGGTTTATCCCTTAACCTGAGCGGGAAGAGAATAAAATTGACAAAATTGATAAAAAGTTGATAAATCAAAAGAATTAATAAAAAACGATAAAGAATCAATAGAATTGATAAAATTGATAAAGAATAAAATTTGATGAAAAATTGACATGGATGGACAAAAAAAACTGTTAAGAATTGGTAAAATTTGGTGGAAAATTGATGACGCTTGAAAAATGATGAAAGACTTCAGGATTATCCCTTATCCTGAAGGAAGAAGGACCTCACGGGATGAGGTTTAGGTTTATCCCTTAACCTGAGCGGGAAGATTCAGGTTTATCCCTTAACCTGAGCGGGAAGGTTCAAGTTTATCCCTTAACCTGAGTGGGAAGAGAATAAAATTGACAAAATTGATAAAAAGTTGATGAATCAAAAGAATTAATAAAGATCGATAAAGAATCAATAGAATTGATAAAATTGATAAAGAATAAAAATTGATGAAGAATTGACAAGGACGAATAAAAAAATGTGGTAAGAATTGGTAAAATTTGAAGGAAAATTGATTACGCTTGAAAAATAATGAAAGACTTCAGGATTATCCCTTATCCTGAAGGAAGAAGGACCTCACGGGACGAGGTTCAGGTTTATCCCTTAACCTGAGCGGGAAGCTTCAGGTTTATCCCTTAACTTGAGTGGGAAGATTCAGGTTTATCCCTTAACCTGAGTGGAAAGAAGGAAATACCTCAAAGGTTGAGGTTCAGGTTTATCCCTTAACCTGAAAGGGAAAAAGAGAAAAGGAATATCTCATGGGAAAGAGGCATCAGGTTTATCCCTTAACCTGAAAGGGTAAAGAATAAGAATTGAGATAAAATTGATGAAAAATCGATAAAATTGATAAAGATGAATAAAAATTGATAAGACTGATAACGATAGACAAAAGATTAATGGAAAATTGATAAAAATTAAGAAAAAAAAGAGTTTATTTGACCCTACCTGCAAACAGGTTTTCGAAAAAAGAAAAAAAATGAATTTTCATATTTGAAGAATGCCCCCAGTATAACTGCGAAGGAAGAATAATATTTGAAGAATGTCATTTGAGAAAAATAGGAGAACTTAAAAATGGGATATTTAGAAAAAAGAATTTTGAAAGAAATTTTGACAAAAGAAGGAATCAGGTTGACAAAAATGATATCCTATTATCAGGGATTGAGTCATCACAGAAATTATGACAATTGCATTGTTTCTCCGTGAGAGGGAATAAACAATTAGAATATGAAGGAAAATGCTATTTTGAAAAGGATATCTCTTGGTAAAAAGGGATTTCATTTATGAAAAGGTAAACAAGAATTTTTGAAATAGAATTAGAAGATACACTGAAAGATATGAAGAAAGGCGAGTTTAAAAAATAGATGGCAAAGATTTAAAATTTGAAGAATTGTAAGCAGGATCAAAAGATTTGAAGAAATCAGAAGAAGAAAAAGGAAAATACACCTGGGTTTTGAAAATAAGAAGGAAATTTTGAATAATATACCCAGGATCTTTGAAAAATATAAGGAAATATAATATATCACACAATCACAGTTGTACAAACAAGGATGCACAAACAACACTCCCTAAAGCCGACTCTAAATGCAATATTTGAAATGGCTTGTAGGACCTTAATCCTAACTCTATGGTTCAGATCATCTGATTCCAATCAAGATACACTGATATACCCAAGCTGAAGCTCGAAGTACGTGGCATAGAAATATTTCTCTGGTTCTAAGGTAATGGCTCCCAACATCCTTGAGCACCTACCGATATACTTCGGACTATGGCCCTTAAGTACGTGGTAGGGGAATGCTAACCCAAATAAGTGGTCCAGTTGTGAGGCTCTCTCCCAAACTATGGTTTAGTGAGATAGCCCAACAACGTGAAGACCGGGACAATACAGGTAGGGATGTTTTTGAAAACATGTTCAACATGCAATAAAATTAGTTGTTTTTAATGCAAAGTCCTAAAGAGATAGAATTTAAATGAAGAGAAGCATACACTTGCATACATTGTTTGTATTCAATCCCTGGAATTGAGGAGAGTTGTATTTCAGACCTAAATCTAAGTGAGCACGGAATAATCTCCTCAATATGGTCCTACCAAACCATTCTTAAATCCTATATGCATTATGTCAGCTAGGACAGAGTCTAGGCTCCTAAGGTTTGCATGGAAATGAAGCTGACATTAGAAGAATAAAGACTTAGAAAATATCAAAGCAAAGCAAAGGCACAAATTTGACCGAACAAAGACGAGTCCCATCACGGTCGCCAACTTCTGTGATCATCGCAAAATTTTTCCTCTTGTACTCTTCTCTCTCCCTTTCTCTTTTCCTTTTTAACCTCTATTTCCTTTTTAAAAGGGAAATAAAAGATAGAAAAGAAGAGAGAAGAGAAAGGAAAGAAAAAGCGAGAGGAACTCTTTTGCGAAGGTCTCACTTGACCTTAATTTTGAAAAGATTTTGAAAATTACTTGCCTCCATTTTTGAAAATTTACAGGAAAAATTGGGAGATGGGATCCGCTCGTCGGTACAAGGTTCGACCGTTTCTGGCACCTTTACCAGGGGTAATCGAACCAAGGATCAAATTTATGCCTTTTGCTTTGCCTGAATATTATCTAAGAATTTATTCTAAGTCTAAGAATGCACAAAGAATCATGCTTGTGAAAATGCAAAGATATATGCTTTATAAGAAATAATTCAGAAATTTTGGACTTTTTCCAAGTGATTCTGGAATAAGTTTGAAAATATTTTGGAGAGAAAAATGATTCACAAAAGTTGAAATCGATTTTGAGAAAGTTAGACTCTGAATCCAACTTAGAACTTGAAATAGATCTGAGGAAAGAGACTTGAAAACCTTGAGTTTTTTTTAATATAATCAAAGGTTAAGATAGATCTTGAATCAAAAATAAGAATTAAAATGAATCAAGAATTTTGAAATTGAATTTAGACTTTAAAACAGAATTTGAAAACTGGATTTGGAAATAGAATTTAAATTTGGAAATGAATCATGATTTTGAGATAGAATTTGGAAATAGAATTCGAACCTGGAATTAGAGATTGAATTTAAAATCTGAGATTGAATTTGAATTTCAAAGAAGGAATTAAAATCTCTACAGAAGATAGGTTTGGAATTTAAGTTGAAAATCAAGATGGAATTTGAAAATGAAATTGGATTTTAGAAATCCAAATAAAATCTAAGAATGGATTTTGAACCTTTAAGGTGAACTTCAGACTTGATTTTGAATTTCAAAAAGGGTTCAAAAACTTTGATTTAGAATGGATTTAGAATTCAGAATTTGAAATAAAATTTAAGACTGGGAATGAATTTTGAAAAGATGGACGAGGAATTTGAATGACAAAAATGAGAATTTAAGATAGAATTTGAGAGAGATGAATTTGAATTGAAAAAGAGAGATTGAAAAATGATTTGAAGAAGATATTTTGAAAATTTTATCTCAAAATCACTTGAATTTTTGAAATAATTTGAAAATACGATGCAATTCTATCATAAATGATGAATGAGTTTAAAAGAATTTGAAATTGGATTTTGAAAATCATATTTCATTCATTAAATGAATTGAAATAAGATTGAAGATATAATACATTTCTGACTATAGTCATTGTAAACACCCCAAATTTTCACCCTCATCCAGTGCTTACATTTCATATGTCACTGCATATTATTGCATGCTTTTGACATGTCATTTCATTGCATTGCATAGCATTGCATCTCATTATCGAGGTCTAAAACTCTTGTTTTCAAAATATTAAATCCAAATTCGAGTATTTAAAACTTTTCTTTCAAAATCAATTTCAAAACCTGGGTTTTGAATCGACATTCTACCATTTGCCAACCCTCAGGATCTTATATTTTGAAATGTTTTTCTCAGAAAACAATATGGATTCATTTTAAACTCAATTTCAATTGATTTTAATTCTCAAATGAGACCCATTTAGGTGATGTCACTTCTGGATCCCTTTATTTATCAAAAATCTCAAAAAATTTAGAGTCCTAATCGGATCAAGACTCTGTATTTTCATCTTTTTGAACCTTTTCAAAACTCCATTCTGATTTTAAGCCAGTTGTGGTCATATCCTTACCCATTCTTGTCATTTTTGACAAAATTTCAGAATCCCAGTCTAATTAGGACTCTTTTTTCAGAATCCTAGTTGGATCATGACTCTTTTTCCAGAGTTCTAGTCGGATCAGAACTCTATTTTTTACTACCCTTTTACCTATTTTTTTAGAAAACCTATCCAAATCCTTTGTTTTTTTGTCAAAATTCTAGAGTCCTAGTCGAATTAGGACTCTTTCTCAGAGTCCTAATTGAACCAGGACTCTATCTCGATTTTATCCGTTATTCTTGATTCTCACCTATTTTCAAAACCTTTTCATCTGATTTTCAAAATCTTCCATTTTAGCCAAAACTTTAGAGTTTTAGTTGAATTAGGACTCTTCCTCAGAGTTACAGTCGGATCAGGACTCTATCTTTCATCGTTATTCTTACCTATTTTTTATCAAATCTTTTAAAATCTCTCAAAGAGAAGTAAAAAACTCAGAGTTTTAGTTGAACCACGACTCTGTTTGAAGAGTTCTACTTGGATCAGGACTCTGACCCTGATTTCAATTTTGAGAAAATCTTTAAAAAATCCTTCTATTTATCCCTTCAGGAATCAAAATTGTTATACCTTTATCACAAAATTTCAAAATTGCGAGGTTTTATCCCAGAGTCCTTATCAAATCAGGACTCTATCCAAGGTGTGTTTTCGCACTTCATTTTCACTAGTTTTCAAAAGCTTTGTTTAAATCTCATCATTTGTTTCTCAGAAAACCAAAAATTTTCAGTCCTGGTCAAATTAGGACTCTTCTTTAGAGTCCTAATCAGATCAGGACTCTGAACCAAGCTTCAATTCTATCTTGTTTTCACTTGTTTTTCAAAATCCCCTCATTTGTTTTCTTAGAAAATCCAAAAATCTAAGAGTCCTAGTTCAATTAGGACTCTGTCCCAAGAGTTTTAGTTGGATCAGGACTTTTTTTTTATTTCAATATTTGTCATTATTTTCACTGTTTTTACAAGTTCTTTCATCTATTTTTCAGAAAATACCAAAAAAATCTAGAGTTTCAGTCCGATCAGGACTCTGTCCCAAAGTCCTAATCCAATCAGGAGTCTGTTTTGAAGTCTGTTTTTACTTCCATTTTCATTCCTTTTCATTTGTTTTTCAAAAAATAAGTCATTTTGTAGAGTCCCAGTTGATTCAGGACTCTATCTCAGAGTTTCTGTTGAGTTAGGACTCTAACCCTGATTGTATTTTCTGACTTATTTTCATTAGTTCTGATAAAATATTTCAAAAACTTATTCATTTGGCTTTTAAAATCCCAAAATCTCAGAGTCCTAAAGTTTCAGGACTCTAGCCCAGAGTTCCAGTTCGATTAGAACTCTATTTTCAAGCCTTTAAATTTTATTTATTGATTTTAACCCATATTCAAAGCTATTTTCAGTCTTTATTTCAAAATTTTAAAACTTTGATGGGGGCCCCCTTCAGTTGGCGCCATATCTAGAGGAGTTCTGACTCAGTCAAGACTCTGTACCATTTCAAAACTTTCAATCTCAAAGTCTACTTTTGAATCTTTTTTGAAAAACCTCTCATTTTCAAGTTTTAAAATCGTTTTTGAAAATTTAAGTGGGGCCCACTCGGGGTGGCGCTACATTTGAAGAAGTCAAGGTTAGACTAGGGTTAGTCAATGTTCTAGTTAGGTTAGGGGTTTAGAGGAGTCAAAATCAATTTTGAAAATCCATTTTATTTAAGTTTTAAACCATTGGTTTTTTAAGGTTTTAAATTCAAGTTTTAAAAATCAAATGTGGGTCCATACTAGGTGGTGCCACATTTGGACTTTGTAGGGTTTAATTAGGTGTTAATTATGGTTTAGTTAGAGTTCATTTAGGTTAGAAGACTCTAGGAAAATCATTGCCCTTAGTGGATTTATTAGAAAGAGTCGTGAAAAAAAGAAAAACCTCTTAATTAACCCTAATTAAGTGACTTTTTGAAAACCTATAAAAGGGGACTTCAAGAGGTTAAAAGGAGGCTCTTTTTCTCTCCCAATGTTGTGGCCTCTCTCTCCTCTCCAGCCCTTCTTCCTTCCTTTATTGCAGGTGCAACCTCAAGGTAAGGTTTTTCATAATTTGTTTACTTTATTTAATATTTTTCCATGTTTTTAACATGGATTTAACCACTGGCATCATCTCTTTCATGATTTTAACCATGGATTCAACCTAAAGAACTTCAAGCTCCATCCAAGAAGATGATCTAAGCCTATTCCATGCTGTTTTTCATGATTCTAATCCATTAGAATTGTTTATGCTATTGTTTTTCATGTTCTTAACCAAAGAAACATGAGATTTATCTGTTAAATGAATTAAATCCATGTTTTCAAAGGTGAAAATAATTTCAGCCATGGATTACCTGTGTTTTATTTATTTTTTTATCATATTAATGTTCATTGCATGTGTTTCAACATTAAATTTAATTTTGTTTTGCTGTTTAGGTGTTTTTTATTGTTTTTCATTGTTAAATCATGTTTTTTTAATGTTTTATTGGATTTTCATGTATTTTGATTCTAGATCTGTAAAAAGCATATTTTTCACAGTAAAATATTTGTTAGAAATTGTTGATTTTTTTATATGTTATACGCGGATATGTTGTTGAGTTTTTGTAAAAAAAAAAAGATGTTTTGGGATTCGAAAACCCTATTAATAAAATATAAAGTCAAATCAGGATTTATATTGATTAAAATCGTTGTTCAAAGTCAAGCATAACTTGCAGATGCTTTATTTCTTTCATCTGATATCTGATTCTAGATCCGTAAAGTGCAGTAGATTTGTGTTAATGCCTTGTATCTACTGAAAGTTTTCTATATTTTTATATTTTTGTTTACTATTTTTCCTTTATCAGAAAGTCAGGTCCATGTTTTGAAACACGTTCTGATTTAGAAAAAACCTAATTCAACTTGTGTTAGTCATAGATCCTTAACCGTTGATCCGATTTATGATCTATAAAAAGGGAAGTTCATTATTTATCTGTCTATTATTTATTGTTGAAATCTTAGAAATTTTTATTGAAGTCTGCTATTTTTCCTTGTATTTGAAATCGAAAGTGCCTTTTTAATCAATTTTATATTCATTAAATTTAAGTCCAGATTGTTGGAACGATATTTCTCTAACCGGAGATGATTTTTCTGATCTGTAAAAAAAGAATCTCTTTTTTATGTCTACTATTGCTCTGTAAAATTTAAGGAATTTACATAGTGAATTGACCCCTGATTCGGGTCTGACACTGAAACTGGTATGCGACCATGGGTAAAAATAGCTTATTTTAGCGTTTTAATGCAATTTTCGAACTGGAATAATGTCAAAATATATTTTTGTGATTCCAATCTTATTTTAAGATGATAATAAGTATAGGTGCTGATTTTTATGAATTTTGGAATTCATTTGATGCTTGAATGAATTAAATTGCAAAACAAGGTGCCCGTAGGATTCCGAAACACTGCCAAAATCATGATTTTTGTGATATTTTCGGTTTTTTGTGTATAAGTTCATGTTTTTAGGGTTTGTTCATGTTTATAATCATGTTAGGATACTTCATGATCGACTTTATGTTTATTTGATTTCATTTATACCCTAAATCCCAAGTTTTCACCAAAATTTATTTCAAAAACCCTGATTTCAAGGCCATAGTCTTGCTATCGGGAGCATTTCGGTCATTTGACCTCATTTTCAAAATTCCTAACTTGGATTTTCTGATTTTCAATCATACCGCATCATCTTATGTTTGATTTATTTTCATTTGAATTTCAAAACCTCATTTTACAAAATATCTTTCTGAAAAACCTTGGTTTCAAGGCCATAGTCTTGCTATCAGGGGTATTTTGGTCATTTTGAACCCAATTTCGAATTTTCAAATCCCATTTTTATATTTCTTCAATTTTATTTCATATTTCATTATGTTTATCTCAGGGAATCATGGAAAAAGGATTATATCTAGTAAAATTCAGTAATTTCCAGATATTACTGAATAAATCTAGAAAAGCTGACATTTCTTCACTAACAAGTTTGCTCGTTTTGCAGAGATATTGAAGACTTCATTTTTAGTTATTTAAATTCATTTAGTGATGTAAATTGTAATTAAATTTGGAATAGGAATTTCAATTCTTGCTTAGATTAGGATTTGCATTGCATATAGTTTAATTCTGCAAATTTTAATATCTGATGAATGCATCACTCATGCATATTTTTTTACAAAACCTACCATGGTCTACACAAATGGCACGTGCACTAGCTCTTAGGGAGTTGAAAAACTTGGTGGAATTCGTATTTATGGCCATAGTCAGAATATGAATGAGACCCAGATTTGTGGTCTTCGTATTAGCCACATTCAACCTACACTTTTAGGCTAACTTCAAAATGCACTGCATTTCTTAAAACTCAAATGGATTTTCTCAATTCCTCAAAGAAATATCTTTCAAATCCATATTCATTCATTTCATTCAATTTATAAATTCCAATTCCAATTCAGAGAAATCAATTTTCTTAAAATTTTCTAAGTCTTATTCATAAATTAATTTTCTCAAAACTCTGAGCTTTCAAAAGGTATTTCAAGTATTTCTCAACTTCAAATAACGATTTTCCAAGTTATATATTCAATTTCAAAGTTTAAATTTAGAAAAATCAAGTTTTCTAAAGTTACTTGGAATTCCTCAGAAATTCATTTTCACAAAACACTTGGATTCTTCAGAAATCGATTTTCATTTTCCTCAGAAATATTCTTTCACCATGATTCAGGATTTTTCAAGTAACATCTTTTCCAAAAAATTTCCAAGTATTTCAAATATTCAAAGCAAACATCATGTTTTCAAATCTGCATTTTTCAGAAAATTCATAGTATATGCCTGATTCTTTGTGCATTTAGGAAATAGAACACGATTTAGACAAGTTGAGCAAAGCTAAGCACACTTTTGATCCTTGGTTTGATTACCCCTGGTAAAGGTGTTAGGAACGGTTGAACCTCGTACCGGCAGGCGAGTCCCATTCTTCAGAATTATCCTGCATTTTAAAACGGAGGCAAGTTATTTTCAAAAACTTTTTCAAAGGTCAGTTTGACTTGCAAAAGTAAAATTTTGTGATGATAACAGTCATAAAACGTTTTATATAGTAATCTATATTTAAACTCAAATGAAGAATAAAATACACTTTGGTGCCTTTATAGAGTTTAAAATGAAATTAACTCTCAATATATCCTGACTATAGCCATTGATATATATTTTGAGTTAATTTTAAGTTAAACTCTGATAAAGAAAAAAAATATTTAGAAAAATATGATGATTTTTTAAAAAGGTTCAGTGTGGATCCAATGTTATTCCATAAAAGATAAAAATCCTAAGTATTGTCTACATTTTCACTATGGCCATCAATGTGGATCATTTGCTTAGGATTAAATACCTCTTATTAGAACGGTGCACGTGTCATTCGTGTTTCACCATGATGGATTTTGAGAAATAAAAGAAAAGTAATATGAAACAAGCGATTTATAATATGCTCAAACATTTTAATCTGAAACTGGAAATGCAAAGTTTCTCATTATCACCTAGCTATTACAATTCTGAAATTTAAGTTTGAACTTACAATTCCTAAGCTAAGAAAGGAAATAACCCTCTTTTTCTTTATATATTTCCTGCAAAAATAGAGTCAGCTCAAGATAAAAGATGAATATTACAATTCCAGTTGATTACAGGAATCAAAACGTGGTTATATTGCAAAGGGGTGCGCAATATCCTCAATACCAGTATAAGGGTAAATATGAAAGCTCATGCTTAGTATATTACAGGTTCAACTTTATGGATGCAGGAGATATCAACAAAAATGCAGATGCTGATGGTGGGTTTGTCGATGGTGACACAAAAAAAAGAGAGAAAGAAAAAGAGAAAAAAAATGAACCAGATTAGACACAGAAGATGATGAAATGCAATATAGTAAAACGAAAGACAAAGAAAGAACATGATGTAGCAATGGATTATTGAAAAGAAATACAACTGACACTACTACCACCGGAATTTGCTGAATGAAAAGATGACCTAAGGTACAAAACATAACAAAAGTGATTACTATGCAGTGAACAAGGTGCGCAACGTGATCGAAATCAAAGGATGAGATTATACATTTCTGTTATAACAGAGCATAAGCATGGGTTTGTGGTGAAATTGCAGGGATATCATTCCAGGGAACATAGATCGCTGAGAGGGACAATCCATTTAAACTGCCATTTTGTAGAAGCATAATCTCAGAAGGTACTCACTGCAGAAGGGATTGATGGCTTCAACTTGTGAATAAGGTACATATATTTTCAGAAATCACAGAAACAAGTTGCAGGAATATATCATGAAATATATAGGCAACAAAGAGATGCAATGCAAAAAATAAGAAATCCAGAAAAAAAAAATTGCAATTACAGGAATCAGATGTTAGAATGGTTCATTCCATTTGCTATTGCAGCAAGTGGATCAATCCTGCTATATGCAGGTCGATCTCACCTACAGTGCCTCTTGAAAAGTGAGAAAAATAGACTTAAAGTGATAAGATAAAACTTTCAAAATACAAAGGTGGAGGAGATAAAATGGAATTCAAAAACTCAGATGGATCAGCGATACCATTGCGAGGCATCGTCGGTCATCAATGCATAAGATGAAACTCGAAAATCTATCATGAATTTAAAACAAATATAAACACTGAAATTAAGACGCAGAATCATATATAAATAGATAAATAAGAAGAAATTGGACTCTAAACCTGCGTTAATATTCTATGAAAAAAACAAACAAACTCAGAGATGATAAAAGGGATTCTTACCTTGCGTTGTTGGGATCCTGAAGGAGGGGGAGTTCGGCTGTGGAATTTCTTTCAGAACCAATGGAGAAGAAGAAGAAGGCTTGTTGGCTATATTGTGAGATTTCGAAACTTGAAGAAGAGAGGATGAAGTTTCTTCAGTGGCGTGTTTTGTAGAAATTCTGAAAGAGAGGGGAGAGCCTTCTTTTTTTTAAAAGCTTCAGGAGGGATCTTACCACTGTTGAAGAAGAAAATGGGATTTCAAAGGGAAAAGGAGAGAGATGTGAGAAGCAAAAAATGAGAGTCGAAGTGGAGGGGTGAAAAGGCGATCATCGAAGGAAAGAGAGGGGAAGGTGTGGGGGTGGAAAGTGGTGCAAATAAAGGAGCCTCGACTGTTTATTTATAATGGCAAACCGTTATGGCTTTTACAATAGGGGTCCCCTATATTTTTCAGAAATTTCAAAAGAAGGTTTTCAGAAAAGGAATTTTTCAAAAGGGGTTTTTGGTTAAGAAAAGGGAATAAGCTATTTTTTCCAATTTTTGAAAGAAAAACCCCGAAAGTGTAGGGGAAATATGAGGACTTTTAAGAAGCAGGGCCCAAATGAGGTTTTAAAAGGTTTTTGTAAAATTATTATTTTAAAATATTCAAGATTTTCTAAAATGAGGTTTTTGAGAAAAGTAGGGTTTATTTTGGAAATGAGTTTCAGAAATGGGTCTGGATCCGAGATTTTGAGAAAATATGGGGTTAGGATGTTAGATTGAGATTGAATCCAGATAAAACCTTTGAGAAAATACAAAGAATTGATTTATTTATTTTTTTTTTGAAGAATAGAAGATTCAAGATCAAAATTGGATTTGAATATTCTATTTGGGTCCAAGATTGGGTTAGATATGAAAATTGAGTCTGAATTCTAGTGAATCCGAGAAATGAATGGAAATTTGATCAGAAATTGACCCAGTTTATTCAGAGAATGGGCCAGAGATAAAAAGGGAATTTTTTGGATTTTTTGGAAAATTTGGAATGTTTACATTGGCAGAATGCCCATCTTCGCCACAATACTGACAGTCTTGGACCTCATATGGGCATACCCATTCATCGTGCATAACTTTTCAATGATAGCAGTATCCGTGCGAGTCGTGAGTTGCCATCTATACAAAGATGCGCCCAGATAAAAAAAAGTATAAAATTTATACTTACAGTGCGATACCGTGAACATGACGGATCTTGAACCAGGTTTCTCAAACACATGCTCTGATACCAATTTTGTAATGCCCCAGATTTTCAAAACAAAGCTAAGTTAAAATTTTCATGAATTTCTTTTTTTTTCTTTGCAGCGGAACTTAGAAAAGGTTTTAGCAGTAGAATTAGACGATAATGAGTCGTCAGTTTTTGAAAACTCCAGGCACATTACAAATATTTGGCCAAGCAACTCATTGACCACCAAAGTGTTCTGTTTTATCGAAAAGCACATGTTTATTACAACATCACTGCTTGGAAAAGCAGTATAGGTTCAATAAAAAGAAGCAGTATAACTCTGTCTAGAAAAACCCTAGAACTCGATACCGTCTTACTCAGCATATCGCAACGCAGCTCTAACACCTGAAATCTCCATAAAATGGGGTCAGAACCACTGATGGTCTGGTAAGCAAGCAATCATACATCCATTCAACTCAAGTAAATATGTTGACCACTAAGGGTCGCAGGTCGAAATAACATTGCTCAAGCCTCCATGACTTAGCGTATATCGCAAGAGCCTCCTTTGGGCTATGAGTTAAACATTCGTTCAAGTCTTCATGACTTAGTGTAAGCCACTTTAAAGCTATGATTTGGATCTCTTGCTCAAGTCTTCATACTTGACGCTTTTGTATCCCACGTGTCTAAAGACAACTCCTCGAGCTTCGCTTAGTCATGCGGATACAACATGGGTCTTTGCCCTATCGGTCCAGTGGTATATCGATCATGACACATTCACAAAGGTTATGCATGACTGACTCAACAACATCCATCCACGCATACATTCAAGCATCGCTGAACCTAAGCTAATGCTTTGTTTCGATAATTAACCTCTTTCACCCTTGGTACGTGGGTGAAACATTGTCTGGACATCAACGCGATATTTTTGGGGTTGATTATTCCATGTATTTTAGATACCCCACAGGCTTGTTGACCCTATCTATAGTAGGGCAGTGTATTTCAACCGAGAGAACCCCACTAGGCCCAATTCAGATGCATCCTCTACTTGCAGTAGTTGGATTCAATCCTTAGATCTTAAGGATAACCACAACCTCAAAACCCATGAGTGACTGATGCCATCGTGAACTCTATTAGGTCCAAAGTCAATATGTGTCACTCAAGGTTGTACCATCATTGTCTTCCATAGTGAGCATAATTCCTAAAGGGGTCTGTCAGTCTTACAATTACTTTATCAGACATTGCATGCCATTATAGGTAGCCCGTGCCTCAGCACTATAGAGATATGTACCTGACCCTATTTAGTATGCCCCAATCACGGTCATCAACCGAGAAAGATACCCCTAACACAATCATTAACCGTGGGGTATATGCGACCTTAAGTCTTATTCATATGCATGCTTAACTCTGCACTCGGCACTGCAGCCATCACGAGCATCTCACCTCTTTCAGATGGAAACAACACACTTTGGCTCTACGACCCTTACAAGTCTGGTTGTGTAACAATCTCAATGAGCATGCATACGACTCGATCTCGATGGATCGACAGCTCAGCATATTTTTATGCAACGAGCTTTTAACCAAGTCAAGGTGCAACCACTACTCTGGCGCAGTGGCCCTTACGAGTATGTTGCCCTTATAGGTATCAAGGAGACAAGCCATTCTGGCATCGTTCCAACAATGAGCATCATTGTGCCACTTAACTGGTTTCGGCAGCTCTTCTGCCAACCATTTTGCCAGCACCTTTCCTGCTCCAACGACAGGAGTGCGATGATCCTTTCTCCATTATAGAAAAGTGTTCAACGAACTGGGTAGCAACTCCTCTGTATGATGGAGTGACATGCTACATTCTTTCTGAGTTATTTTTAGCTTCTTCAAAAATTTCAGCAGCACTTCCTCTCTTTGACGGAGAAAGCGTGTGTTCTTTTTTAACCATTTCAGCGGCATCTCCCCTCTTTAGCGGGGAAATCACTATGCTTAACTCGGGGATGGATGCACACCGTCGTGCTTACCCCACATCCATCAAGTTTGATTGAAACCTTGGGCCATAGTTAGGTCATACACAAATAACTTAGTCTTTATGAAAAAACAATTTTGCACAAAAGTGAAACCTTTCCAATAGGGGCTTCATTCGTCAAGCAAAATCTTGATCGAGGAGAGGGAAAGGAATCACATCGGCGATTTGGAGTTGATCTCCATTTGAACGCTCACTTACGTGCCATATATGTAGTATAAGCAGAAGTCTATGCTTTATATAACAGTGGCGTAAAGGAAATGCATATACTTATTGTTCAGGGTATGTAACCGAACAAAATATTCTACGTATATATTTGCAGAAAGCAAGAGCTTTGGCGTCATTGTAAACACCCCAAATTTTCACCCTCATCCAGTGTTTGTCCATTTCATATGTAATTGCATATCACTTCATACATTTTTTGCATATCATTGCATGTCATTGCATGTCATTGCATGTCATTACATCTCATCTTCGAGATCCAGCACTCATGTTTTTAAAATATTTAATCCAGATTTGAGTTTTAAAACTTTTTCTTTCGAAATCAATTTCAAAACCTGGGTTTTTATTTAATATTTTGTCATTTGCAAACCTCAGGACTTTCTATTTCGAAATATTTCTTTAGAAAACGATCTGGATTCATTTCAAACTCAATTTCAATTGATTTTAATTCTCAGATAAGGCCCATTTAGGTGGTGTCGCTTGTGGATTCCTTCACTTATCAAAAATCTCAAAAATCTTAGAGTCCTAGTTGGATCAGGACTCTTTTTCTAGAGTCTTAGTCGGATCAAAACTCTACTTTTCACTACCTTTTTACCTGTTTTTGGAGAAAACCTTTCAAAACCTTCTATTTTGGCTAAAGTTTCAGAGTCCTAGTTAGATCAGGACTCTTCTTCAAGAGTCCAGTCGGATCAAGACTCTTCTTCAGAGTTTCAATTGGATTGGGATTCTAATCTTTTACAGCTATTTTTATCCATTCTCAATCAAATCTTTCAAAATATTTCAAAATGAGTCAGAAACTTAGAGTTTCAGTTAAAACAGGACTCTGTTCAGAGAGTCCTAGTTGGATCAGGACTCTGATCCTGATTTCAATTTTGAGAGAATCTTTCAGAAATCTTTCAATCTACCAAAACTATTACACTTTTATCAAAGAATTTCAAAATTCTGAGATTTTATCTCAGAGTCCTGATCAAATCAGGACTCTACCCCAGAGTCCTGATCGAAGTAGGACTCTATCCAAAATTGATGTTCTTGCTTCATTTTCACTGGTTTTCAAAAGCTTTGCCCAAATTTCATCATTTGCCTACCAGAAAAACCAAAATTCTTAGAGTTCTGATCGAATCAGGACTCTTTCTTAGAGTCCTAATCAGATCAGGACTCTGAACCAAAACTTCAATTTTATCCTGTTTTTATCTGTTTTTCAAAATTCTCTCATTTGCTTTCTTAGAAAATCCAAAAATCTGAGAGTCCTAGTTCAATCAGAACTCTGTCCTCAGAGTCTCAATTGAATCAGAACTCTGTTTTATTTCAACACTTGTTATTGTTTTCACTGCTTTCACAAGATCTTTCGTCTGCTTTTCAGAAAATACCAAAAAAAATCTAGAGTTTCAGTCTGATCAAGACTCTGTCCCAGAGTCCTAATCCAGTTAGGAGTTTGTTCTAGAGTCTGTTTTTACTTCTATTTTCATTTATTTTCATTTGTTTTTCAAAAATTAAGTCATTTTGTAGAGTCCAGTTAACTCAGGACTCTATTTCAGAGTTCTGATTGAGTTAGGAGTCTAACCTTGACTGTATTTTCTGACTTATTTTACCATTTTCGATGAAATCTTTTCCAAAACTCCTTCATTTTGATTTTAAAATCCAAAATCTCAGAGTTCTAAGAGTTCAGGACTCTAGCCCGGAGTTCCAATTTGCTTGAGACTGTTTTCAAAAATCTTGAATTTCAATTATTGATTTTAACCCCTTTTCAAAGGTATTTTCAGTGTTTATTTCAAAATTTGCAAAACTCGATGTGGGCCCACTCAGTTGGTACCATATCCAGAGGAGTCCTGACCCAGTTAGGACCCTATGCCATTTCAAAAATTTTAATTTCAAAGTTTACTTTTGAAAATCTTTTGAAAACTTTCTCAATTTCAAGTTTTAAAATCGCTTTTTGAAAAACTCAAGTAGGGCCCACTCGGGGTGGCGCCATATTCGAGTAAGTTAGGGCTAGACTAGGGTTAGTCAGTGTCTTGGTTAGTGTTAGAGGTTTAGAAGAGTCAAAATCAATTTTAAAAATCCATTTTATTTAAGTTTTAAACCATTGGTTTTTAAAGCTTTTAAATTCAGGTTTTAAAAACCAAATGTGGGTCCATACTAGGTGGTGTCACATTTGGACTTTTTAGGGTTTAATTAAGTATTAATTAGAGTTTAATTAGAGTTCATTTAGGATTAGAAAACCACAAAAAATCGTTGCCCTTAGTGGATTTATTAGAAAGAGTCCTGAAAAAATGAAAAACCTCTTAATTAACCCTAATTAAGTGACTTTTTGAAAATCTATAAATAGGGGACCTAAAGGGGGTCAAAAAGGGCTCTTTTTCTCTCAAATTTTCGTGGCCTCTCTCTCCTCTCCAGCACCTTCACCTTCCTCCATTGCATCTGCAGCCCCAAGGTGAGTTATTTAATATTATTTTATTATTTTTTATTAGTTTTTTTATGATTTTTCAATAGATTTCACCATGGAAACTCTTGTGTTCATGGATTTAACCATGGATTTCATCCAAGAACCCCAAAATCAATTCAAGAAGATGATCTAAATCTGTTTTTTGTGTTTTACAGGGATTCTAATCCATTAGAATCGTTTATTGCATTATTTTTTATATTATTAACCAATAAAATATGTGATTTACCCTTTTAATGGGTTAAATCCATGCTTTTAAATATAACATCAAATTCCAGCCATTGATTCCCTGTATTTTATTTATTTATTTGCATTTTCATGTTTACTACACGTTTCTTAGCATAGAAATAATTTTTATTTACTGTTTTATGGTTTATCTTATTGTTTTTCATTAGTTAATGCATGGTTTCTTAAGTTTCTTAGATTTCTGTGTGTTTTAGGTTTAGAACAGTAAAGATAATGTTATTTCGGATTGAAATACTTGTTGTTTATTTCTGATTTTTTTATATCTGATGAATGCATATGTGATTAAACTACTGTAAAAAAATCAGAGATTTTGGACTTCGAGAATTCTGTCAGAAAAATCAGACATCAAATCGGGTTTTTAAAACTTTAAAATCGTTGTTAAAATCAAGAGGGTAACTTGCTGTGATAATATTTTTCTCATCTTATATCCGATTCTAGATCTGTAAAATTCCATGGATTCATATTGATTAGATCTAGCTACTGTTAAATTTTTAAGAATTTTTTATTACTGTTTAGTATTTTTCCTCTGTCAGAGACTCTGATTTTCAATTTAAAACTCGTTAGGGTTTTCCAAAACCCTAATCAGACTTGTGTTGTTTATAAATCCCAAACTACAGATCCGATTTAGAATCTGTAAAAAGTGAGTATTGTTATTTTTCTGTCAAATATTTACTGTGAAAATCTCAGATATTTTGAATGAGCACTGTTATTTATCCCGGAATTTTTAATTGAAAGTATCAGTTAAGACCAAAGTTAAAATCAATATATTCAAGTCCGGATTGTCGGATAGGGATCTCCCTGGTTTTAAAAGCTTTTTCAGATCTGTAAAAAGGAAAAGTTTTGTTTTTTTTTCTATTTGATCTCTGTAAAATTTCATAAATTTTCATGGAGGTTTGACCCCTGGTTAGGGTCTTGGACTGAAACTGGTTGATGAGCTAGGTCAAAAATAGCATATTTTTAAGGTTTAATGCAATTTTCGGATTAAATTACTGCCAAAAAATTATTTTTATAATTCCAATCCATTATTAGGGTTATAATAAGTGTAGGTACCAAATTTGATGAATTTTGGAATCTGATTGATGGCTGAATTAAGCAAATTGCAAAATTGGGTACCCGAAGAATTCCAAAACATTGCAAAAATCACAAAATTTGTGATATTCTTTGATTTTTGTGCATAAGCATATATTT
Source organism: Nuphar pumila (assembly GCF_984573655.1). Lineage (NCBI taxonomy): Eukaryota > Viridiplantae > Streptophyta > Magnoliopsida > Nymphaeales > Nymphaeaceae > Nuphar > Nuphar pumila. Next base: position 47,064,989 of record NC_143265.1, on the reverse strand, counting down.
TTAGGGTTTAATCATATTCATAATCATATTAGGATGCTTTAGGTTTAATTTGATGCTCATTTGATTTCATTTAGTGCATAAAACCTAAGTTTTTACCAAAATATTTTCTAAAAACCCTGATTTCAAGGCCATAGTCTTGCTATCAGGGGCAATTTGGTCATTTGACCTCAATTTCGAAATTCCTAACCCTAATTTTCATATTTTTAATCATGTCATAGCATATTTAGTTTGATTTTTTTTTATTTGTATTTCAAAACTTGCATTTACCAAATATCTTTCTGAAAACCCTAATTTCAAGGCCATAGTCTTGTTGTTAGGGGTATTTTGGTCATTTTGACCCCAATTTCGAAATTTCATATCTTATCTTCCTTATTTATTCAATTTTATTTCATATTTCATCATTTTGATTTAAGGGAATCACGGCAAAAAGGCTTATATCTAGCAGAATCCAGCAATTTCCTGATATTGCTGGATAAATCTAGAAAAGCCAACATATATTCACTAACCAAGCTTTCTAGTTTTGCAGGTACATTCAAGACTTTATTTTTCATGTATTTAATTTTCAATAGTGATATAAACTAAATTAAACTTTGGAATAAGAATTTACATTTCCTGCTTAGCTTAGGCAGCATTGCATATAGTTTATTTTTTTTAAATAATGTTAATGTGTGATGGATGATGATTCATGCATATTCAAACTCACTATGGTCTACACGAATGGCACATGCACTAGCTTTTATGAAGTTTATAAACTTGGTGGAATTCGTATTTATGGCCATAGTCAGAATATGAATGATACCTAGATTTATGATCTTCACATTAGCCACATTCAGCCTACACTCTAAGGCTAACTTCAAAATGCATTGCATTTCTAAAAAATACAAAAAGTATTTCTCAATTCCTCAAATTCATATTCATTCATTTCATGCATTTGCCAATTCCAATTCAAATTTCAATTCAGAGAAATCATTTTCTCAAAATTCTCTAAATCTTATTCAAAAATCGATTTTCTCAAAATATGGATTTGCCAATGATATTTCAAGTATTTCTCAAGTTCCAAATTTGATTTTTCAAGTTATATATTCAATTTAGAAGTTTGAATTCAAAGAAATCAAGTTTTTCAAAGTTATTTCACATTTCTCAAAATCGATTTTCACCAAACCTCTAGATTCTTCAGAAATCGATTTTCACTTTCTCAAATACAGTATCTCAACCTTGATTCATGATTTTCAAAGAGTTTATTTTTCCAATTATTTTCAATATTCAAAGCAAACATCATGTTTTCAAATGTGCATTTTTAGAAATTCATAGCACATGCCTGATTCTATGTGCATTTAGAAATTAGAATATGATTTAGACAAGTTGAATAGAGCAGAGCAGTAGATTGATCCTTGGTTCAATTACCTCTGTTAAAGGCGTCAGGAACGGTTGAATCTCGTACCGACAGGCGAGTCTTATTCTTCAGAATAATCCCGCATTTTAAAACGGAGGCGAGTTATTTTCAAAAACTATTTCAAAGGTCAGTTTGACTCGCAAAAGTTAAAAATTTTGCGATGAAAACAGGTTTGGCGACTGTGATGGGACCTGTCTTTGCCTGATCAATCTAATGCTCTACTTAGTTCAAATTGTCAAAATCGATTTCCATGGAATGTCAGCTTTGCTTTATGATATCATGTGAACCTAGGAGCCTAGACTTGAACCCAGCTGACATGGAATGCATATAGACTAGGTATGGTTTGGTAGGACCATATTGAGGAGAATTATTCATGCTCACATAGACTTAGGCCTAATACAACACTCCTCAATTTAGGAATTGTATGAAAACAATGTTTGCTTCTTCAATTTTTTTCAAAAATCTATCTCTTTAGGACTTAGAGCCTTCTATTTGCTTGCATGTGCTCATGTTTTAAAAAAAAACACCCCCACCTATATTGTCCCGGTCTTCACGATGCTGGGCTCTCTTCCAGAACCATAGTTCGGGACAGAGCCTCACAACTGGGCCACCTATTTGGGTGAAACCCCCCCTGCCACGTACCAAGGGCCATAGTCCAACGTATATCAGCAGGTGCTCAAGGATGTTGGAAAACTTGAACCTAGAACCGGAGAAATTGATTTTATGCCACGTACATCGAGCCTTGGCTTGAGTATATAGGCATAACTGGATTGTATACAGTTGATCTGAACCTTAGAGTTAGGATTAAGGTCCTACAGCTATTTCAAAATTTGTGCATCTAGAGTCAGCTTTTAGGGAATGTTGTATGTGCATGCTTGTTTATGCAGGATGTGATTGAATATGTTATAGTCATTTCCTTTGTATTTTTCATATTTTCCCAATTTTCTAAAAATACTGGACGATTTTTCGAAATTCCCCAATCCATGTCCATGTATTGTCCATGTTTTAAATCCTGGACGATTTTCAAAACACTTCATTTTATGAAGTACTTCCTTATATTTCATTAAACCCTGGATGATTTTCATAAAATTCCTCCATTTTCCTCAAAACTCCAGGTGATTTCCCATCTTTCGTGTCTTCTGGATCTCGAATTTCCTACTTTATTTTTATCCTGCTTGCATTTCTCTCAAATTTCCTGTATCTTCCCAAGTCTTATTCTAATTTTCCATGTTTTCCAAGTCTGATGGCATCCAGTCAGCTTGATTCAGTCTTCCCTGAGGGTCACATCTCCTACGAGGTGCGACAAAGTCTTCCCGAGCATCGAGTCCTCAGCACCGGATCCTTCTTTCCCCGGTGGTACTATTTATGGTTCAAGAATTTCTCTCGTATGTTTCTGGACCACTTGGACGATTGTGGGTTAGAACTGACGTCCGCAGTGGGAAAGCAGACAGTCAACGACAATTTGATCCATGCACTAGCAGAGCGGTGGAATCCGAGCACTTCTACCTTCTGGTTCCCATGGGGCGAGATGACGGTGCTGATAGATGAATTTTCAGAGATTATGGGATTGCTCGAGCCAGCCGGTCAGCCTGGAGATCCATTAGAGAAACAGTTTCTGATTAATGTTAAGGGTCTGGACCCTAAGGATGCTTTAGCTCGCATGACAGGACGCAAGTCTTGGCCATTGATAGAGGAGGATGGAAACAAATATGTAGACCTGCTCGAAATCTATAGACAGTATGGGGCATTTATGGACGTCAGCTCGTTGTCTCGAACAGCTCGAGAAAGAATTCAGCATGCGATGGTTCTGTGCACGGTGGGATTAACTTTCTTTCCCGATGGACGGAATTATATGGATATCAGAATAGTTCAGCTTCTGCGAAGATGGGGAAGTCGACAGACCAGCCGCCTCTCAATAGCCATGGCTGCACTCGCCTTTCTATACTGAGGGTTGACCCGTTTCACACTCGGAGAGTCGATCCTAGTCGAAGGATGCACCTATGCCTTGCAGTCTTGGTTCCTCCGGCATGTACCAGCCCGAACCAGTTCCTTCAGATACAATGGTAAAAAGCTTCTGCCAGTTGCGCGATACCGATTCTTGATCGATAATCTTCATGAGGAAGAGGTCGTATGGGACTACTTTGATCGTCAGGAATCACCTCCTAGATACACTTATGCATACTGCAAGCGGTTCAGGCTACTTGGTCCATTCTTCTGCGCATACTACTATCCAGAGCGGTGTGTCAGGCAGTTCTCTTAGAGACAAAAACGTGTAGAGATTCATCCACTATCGGGGGTCTTGCCAGAGTTCGATCTCACATCAGATCAGTGGTCCGGAGCATATCATTCTGTCAGACATGGCTGGGATTCTTTTGTCACTCTCACTATTTTTCCTGGTCCCCGAGTGTCCTCTAGTTATCAGGAGTTGTGGAAAATTGCCCGTCCCCCTCCCCTTTGTCGAGTCTATTATTAATAAAATCATGTTTTCAATAAAATTCCTTTATTCTACATTTCACCTTGGTTTGACGACCTTGCCTAGGTAACAAGGCATATTTCCAGTTGTTTATTTTGCAAAGAATAGCAACGCAATTGTCGTAACTCCAACGACGACTCAATCCCTAGTAATGGGATATTATTTCAATTGTCTACCAAAATTCACAACAAATATTTTCCACCAACCAAATTTCCTTCAAAAGCCTAATCATCAGTTCTACCTTGTAGAGAGCATCAACAACATTCAGGAGAACATTTGTGATACTCGATGGTTTATACAAGATCCGGAAAGAAAACCTCATCAATCGAAGGTGTGGCATACTCGATCGCTTCAGAAGAGGAAATGGACTCACCTCGATCAGCTAGAAGTTAGGGTCAGCAAACAAAGGATGATGTTGATCTCCAGATATATGCTATGTTCAAAGAGATGATGACCAAAATGTCGACAGAACAAGCTGAAGCTAGTACAGAAAAGATCCAGGTCAAGCAGAGGGCAAAAGGCCGGTCAGCCAAGAAAGTTTTAAAACTATCCAAGAAACATATCCAACACGAGGATACATCTGATGAATCAGAATCAGTAGTTGGCACTGATGAAGAGTATGAAGTCTAGCAAGCACTTCAAAGATCCTCTCATAGACAAGGGACAGCCTATAAATTGAAAGATCAAGCAATGGATGATCCAGTCCAAATACAGCTGAAGGAAATGGCCAAGATGATTAAAGATTTGTAAGCTCATGACAAGGGAAAGAAGATCTTCAGGAACAAAGATTTCCATGATGGCATCACCTCCGTCGGGAATAATCAAGATTCAGAAAAGAAGACAAAACACATATTCTTCATTGATGCCAATCGCAGTGATGGCAAAAATAACAAAGGCAATCATACAAGTCAAAAAGAGAAATCTTTAAAGCAGAGTGAAAAATTGAGTCAACAGAAAGAGAAGAAAAAGCATGACGGTTTGGGTTATGATCGCGAATTCACTCTTCTAGATCAGCCCCTCGAAGAGGTCCTTGAATACATGCTGAGCAAAGGAATGGTTAAGCTTCCAAGAATTGCTAATCCTCTGGTCGCCCTAGGGAAATGGAAAGACCGCTTCTGCAAATTCCACCAAACAACGGGGCATGATATTGAACATTGTTTCGTCTTTAAAAATATCGTTCAAGATTATATCAACAAGAATTTCTTTGTTAAGGGTGAGAAAGAATATCAGTTGACTGTCTTTGCCAAGTCCCAGCAGAAATCAAGCACTCGGCAAGAGGTACAACATGACAATCGAAATCAGGACCGCAAGATGGCCCCTTTGGATCAAATATTTGAAAGTGTTTTGGAATACATGCTCGCAAAAGATTCAGTAAGATCTCCGAAGGCGCACTTCACTCTTTCTGCCAATGATAGCAAAAGCAATAAGAAGAATCATGATCACTATTCAGAGGGATCCAAGGGCCAAAAAGGAAAGTTCTCCAACAATGATAAGCCTCTTCAATCTAGTCCTCAGCATAAAGAAAAAGATCAAGAAAAGCCAAAGCGCAAGGATTGGAGTACGGATCGAAAGTTCACCCCTCTGGACTAGACACTAGAGAGTGTTCTGGAATACATGCTCACGAAAGATATGATCTGTTTACCTAAAGCAGCTGATCCCGCAACAATCATGGGCAGATTCAAAGAAAAATTTTGCAAATTTCATCGGGCAGTGGAACATGACACTGAGAATTATTTCATCCTGAAGAATATCATTCAAGATTGCATCGACAAGAATATCCTTATTGAAGATGAGGAAGATACCAGTCGACCATCCTGAGCAAGTTTTCTAAAAATTGACAATGTCGAGACTATGTCACTTTCATCATTTTGTCATTTTGAAGGGACAATGTAGTCCCAGTTCTTCTATCAATTTGTTATTTCCTTCTTCAATACATTAATAAATTTGTCAATCTTTCTTATGGCCTGGCGTCATCTTTTATATTCCTCATTTGCAAATGTTTAAATGTCTTCTTATAAGGGGTAACCTTTTTCAAAGTGCCTCTCTGATCAACCAAGAAGCTCATTGTCAGTTTTTACCTCGTTATTTTCAGAGAATTCTCATCAAATATCAACTACTTATCCTTTCATCCAAACTCTCACTCCCCAGTTATACTGGGGCATTATTTTGAAAATTGGCTTCAAAACTTTCTGTATGCAGGCAGAATCAAACAAATCTCTCATTTTGCACACATGTGCACCCATCTACATTCATTTGCATTTGCATGCATTCATTCGCATTCATCTGCATTCATCTACATCAATTTGCATTGAACTCCCCATTCAGTATAAGGGATAAATTCTGAGGCCCCGACAGTCGCCCAAGTTGTCGTAAGGGTGAAGACTGAAAATTTTCCATCAAAATCAATTAGTAATTCTTCAGAATCCACTGTTCGCGCTGGTAATTTTTCAAAATATCAATGTTCGTGCTGGTAAACTTTCAAAACCCAGTACTCATACTGGTAATCATTTAAAACCCAGTGCTCATACTGGTAACCATTTAAAATCCAGTGCTCGTACTGGTAATCTTTCAAAATCCAGTGCTCGTACTGGTACTCTTCCAAAATCTGATGCTCGTGCTAGTTGAACTAGTCCCAAATGTCATCTTTATACTTATCAACTTTTTTTTCCTTGAAATGTCTTGAATTGGTCTAGAAGAGTCGAGTTCCGATTCGAATCTTCTTCCAAACCCAATTCAGAATTGGTCTAGAAAATCCAAGTTCCGACTTGAATTTTCTTACAAATCCAATTCGTATAATTTTCTCTCCTCTAGATTCTAGAATTGGTCTAGAAGAGTAGAGTTCCGATTCAAATCTTCTTCCAAATCCAATTCAGAATTGGTCTAGAAAATCCAAGTTCCGACTTGAATTTTCTTACAAATCCAATTCGTATAATTTTCTTTCCTCTAGATTCTAGAATTGGTCTAGAAGAGTCGAGTTCCGATTTGAATCTTCTTCCAAATCCAATTCAGAATTGGTCTAGAAAATCCAAGTTCCGACTTGAATTTTCTTACAAATCCAATTCGTATAATTTTCTTTCCTCTAGATTCTAGAATTGGTCTAGAAGAGTCGAGTTCCGATTCGAATCTTCTTCCAAATCCAATTCAAAATTGGTCTAGAAAACCCAAGTTCCGACTTGAATTTTCTTACAAATCCAATTCGTATAATTTTCTTTCCTCTAGATTCTAGAATTGGTCTAGAAGAGTCGAGTTCCGATTCGAATCTTCTTCCAAATCCAATTCAGAATTGGTCTAGAAAATCCAAGTTCCGACTTGAATTTTTTTTCAAATCCAATTTGCTTAGCTTTCCTTTACAAGTTTGAACTTCTACTCAAACTATCCTGCGAGTTGGTCTAGAAGATCCGAGTTCCGACTCGAATTGTCTTTCAAAATCCAATTCATCTAGTTTTCCTTGAAGAATTAAATTTCGATTCGAATCTTCCCTCAAAAACCCAGTTTAGCACCTGGCCCATTCAAAGCTCACAAGTTGGAATCATTCCTTCTTAAGCTATGATCCTTAGGTTGAATTCCTATGGAATTGATAGTTCGTAGGTCGAACCCCTGCGGAACCAATGTCGTTCTCAATTGAACCAATGTCGTTCTTAGGCTGAATCCCTACAGAACCCATGTCGTTCCCAGTGAACCAATGTCGTTCTCAATTGAACCAATGTCATTCTTAGGCTGAATCCCTATAGAACCCATGTCATTCTCAGTAAACCAATTCACAATTTCGACCTTCGGGTCAATCAATTTCCAATTTTCAATTATCAATTTCCAAATTTCCAATTTCCAATTTCCAATTTCCAATTATCAATTTCCAATTTCCAATTTCAAATATCAAATTTCAAAATTCTAATTTCCAAAATTTGACCCTTTTGAGTCACCCAATACCCAATTTCAATTATTTTCTCTTGCGAGAGACCCTTTTTATAGGGAGAGTTCAAGGGAGCTCGCTCTTTTCGCATGCTATCCAATTCGTTCACTTAGCCCCTTTTCAGGGAGAGTTTGAAGGGACTCGTGTCTTTGTTATACGTTTGCAAAACAAAATTCCAAATTTCACACAAGGAACCCTTTTTATAGGGAGAGACTCGACGGAGACTTGCTTTCCTTGTGGCCCCATAATTTTAGACTAGGCCATTTCATCATGAAGGACCCTCTTTTCAGGGAGAGTGTGATGAACTCGTTCCTTCATGACCAATTTACCAACCTCACCAATTTCGGCCCCCTTTCCATAAGAGAAGCCTAATGTTAGGAAGTTTTGACGAAAACTTAATTTCTCTTAGAAAGTTCGTTTTGCAAACACCTCCTCTTCAGGGAAGAGAGGAGTAATTTCCAATTCTAATTTCTGAATCTTCTCCTTTGGGGAAAGGAGAAGAGAATTTTTGTCACAGATGTGTTGCATTGTGCTTCAAATGCTCGCTTTCACAAAAGGATTTCAAGAAAATTTTGCCAATTTGTCATTAAATATTTGTTGATTTCAAAAATCTTTATTGCACAAAATTATTACTTCAGAATACCTCCACTATTACTTCTGAAAGGGCAATGCTTTCACGAAAAAGGATTCAAAGTTCAAAATCTTTTTATTGGCAAACCAAAAGGATGAAGAATAAATCCGCGATATGGCCAGCAAAGAGAATTCAATGTTGTTGCAAAGCCATGAGTGATTGATATTGATCGCAGTCAATGGCACATTTTTAAAGACCATTCTTGAAAATAAAGCAGTCGAAATATCCTGAGTGATACAGAAAAATCCACTCAAGTTTCATATCTCCTCAATCACCTAAGCTGCAATTAAATATCTGCAAATGGGATCTCTCAATTGTCGTCAAGATGAAGGCGAATTAAGCGAGTCGACCCCCGGGGCCAAAGAAGATTTGGATCATCTCCAAGAAGACGGAGTTTGTGACGGATCCTTCCAGGGAAAGTTCAGATCACCGTCGAGATGAAGGCGAGTGTGATGAGCCTACCGAAAAACCCTAAAAGATATTTGATTCTAGCTATCATCAAGAGATTCCCAACCAATAAGCCAATAACTATCAAGATAATCCCTGAGAGAAAAGAAGGATCGGAACATCTCTGAGATGAAGGAGTTTGTGACGTACCCTTCCCAAGAAAAAAAGAGAGAAAAGTCAGGACATCTCCAAAATGAAGGATGATGTAATTCCCGAAAAATCCAAGAGAGCTCCAATCTGCTAAAAAGAGAGTGCAGAAAGATCATCATGAGAAAAGAATCCCAGGATATCAGACTTCCAAATCTATCAAGAATCTTCTTTAATTTTGTGAAATTCTTTTATCAATATTCTTTCACCAATAGCTCTCGCAATATCAAGAATACTTTCTTTTCCGTCCATATCAAGGAAATTGATAGCTTCCTTGAAAGAAAGTCAATCGCAAGCAATTTGAATTCGAATCTTGATTCTACGGAGTTAAGCTTAGTCGGAGGTAATACTTCAGGTAGAAAAGAAGGAATACTTTCAAAACAATGTGCATCATTTTCAATCAACAACAATTTTCAACATTTTGACAATATTTTCTAGCTATCCTGGCATGAATCGAGAGCTTGAGGTTCATCTTTGGCGCATCCTGACACCATCCCTTTTAGGACTTGATTACGGGAGTTTTCAAGATTCCTTCCCTTCTTTGGTATAATCTGAGCGCACGGGCTCTCAGATTCGCACACTTCCCTGTGTCCCCACTGTCCCACCATAGACAGTCCAATTTCGGCTTGAGGTTAAGCCACCAATTTCAGCAAAAGGCAATTTCAAAAGTTAATTAGTCTCAGCAATGAGGCGCCCAAAATCAATCCCTTTTCAAACTTTAGGGACCCCAATTTCCTTCCTTTTGCAAAACCCCTATCGGATTCATTGTGCGGAAATCCGAAGGTTCCATCACGGTCTCTTCTTTCGAAGGATTCCGTCCATTTTCTGCCCAATCAGGTTAAGGGTATAAACCTGGGCCTCTTTTGATGAGGTATTCCATTTTTTTACCCGATCAGGTTAAGGGTACAAACCTGGGCCTCCTTTAATGAGGTATTTCATTTTCTGCCCGATCAGGTTAAGGGTATAAACCTGAGCCTCCTTTGATGAGGTATTCCATTTTTTGCCCAATCAGGTTAAGGGTATAAACCTGGGTCTCCTTTGATGAGGTATTCCATTTTCTGCCCAATCAGGTTAAGGGTATAAACCTGGGCCTCCTTTGATGAGGTATTTCATTTTCTACCCGATCAGGTTAAGGGTACAAACCTAAGCCTCCTTTGATAAGGTATTTCATTTTCTGCCCGATCAGGTTAAGGGTACAAACCTGAGACTCCTTTGATGAGGTATTCCATTTTCTGCCCGATCAGGATAAGGGTATAAACCTGAGCCTCCTTTGATGAGGTATTTCATTTTCCGCCCAATCAGGTTAAGGGTATAAACCTGGGCCTCCTTTGATGAGGTATTCCATTTTCCACCCAATCAGGTCAAGGGTACAAACCTGAGCCTCCCTTGATGAGGTATTTCATTTTCAACCCGGTCAGGTTAAGGGTTAAGCCTGAGCTTCGTTCCATACGAGGTATTTCCCATCCCATCCAGGTTAAAGGCAAAACCTACATCTCACTTCTTTTTGAAGTAAAATTTTCTCCTTATTCTTCATTTCATATCTACCATCATCACTTGAACTAATTCTTTCATAACCAGTTAGATTCATCTAACTGGGGCATTTTTATAATCCAAATTTGGTGTGTTTTTCTTTGCCACTAAGCTCGGCTTACAACCGGCTTAGTAGCAAAGAGGGGCATCTGTAAACACCCCAAATTTTCACCCTCATCTAGTGTTTGTCCATTTCATATGTAATTGCATATCACTTCATACATTTTTTGCATATCATTTCATCGCATTGCATAGCATTGCATGTCATTGCATGTCATTGCATGTCATTACATCTCATCTTCGAGATCCAGCACTCATGTTTTTAAAATATTTAATCCAGATTTGAGTTTTAAAACTTTTTCTTTCAAAATCAATTTCAAAACCTGGGTTTTTATTTAATATTTTGTCATTTGCAAACCTCAGGACTTTCTATTTCGAAATATTTCCTTAGAAAACGATCTGGATTCATTTCAAACTCAATTTCAATTGATTTTAATTCTCAGATGAGGCCCATTTAGGTGGTGTCGCTTGTGGATTCCTTCACTTATCAAAAATCTCAAAAATCTTAGAGTCCTAGTTGGATCAGGACTCTTTTTCTAGAGTCTTAGTCGGATCAAAACTCTACTTTTCACTACCTTTTTACCTGTTTTTGGAGAAAACCTTTCAAAACCTTCTATTTTGGCTAAAGTTTCAGAGTCCTAGTTAGATCAGGACTCTTCTTCAAGAGTCCAGTCGGATCAGGACTCTTCTTCAGAGTTTCAATTGGATTGGGACTCTAATCTTTTACAGCTATTTTTATCCATTCTCAATCAAATCTTTCAAAATATTTCAAAATGAGTCAGAAACTTAGAGTTTCAGTTAAAACAGGACTCTGTTCAGAGAGTCCTAGTTGGATCAGGACACTGATCCTGATTTCAATTTTGAGAGAATCTTTCAGAAATCTTTCAATCTACCAAAACTACTACACTTTTATCAAAGAATTTCAAAATTCTGAGATTTTATCTCAGAGTCCTGATCAAATCAGGACTCTACCCCAGAGTCCTGATCGAAGTAGGACTCTATCCAAAATTGATGTTCTTGCTTCATTTTCACTGGTTTTCAAAAGCTTTGCCCAAATTTCATCATTTGCCTACCAGAAAAACCAAAATTCTTAGAGTTCTGATCGAATCAGGACTCTTTCTTAGAGTCCTAATCAGATCAGGACTCTGAACCAAAACTTCAATTTTATCCTATTTTTATCTGTTTTTCAAAATTCTCTCATTTGCTTTCTTAGAAAATCCAAAAATCTGAGAGTCCTAGTTCAATCAGAACTCTGTCCTCAGAGTCTCAATTGAATCAGAACTCTGTTTTATTTCAACACTTGTTATTGTTTTCACTGCTTTCACAAGATCTTTCGTCTGCTTTTCAGAAAATACCAAAAAAAATCTAGAGTTTCAGTCTGATCAAGACTCTGTCCCAGAGTCCTAATCCAGTTAGGAGTTTGTTCTAGAGTCTGTTTTTACTTCTATTTTCATTTATTTTCATTTGTTTTTCAAAAATTAAGTCATTTTGTAGAGTCCAGTTAACTCAGGACTCTATTTCAGAGTTCTGATTGAGTTAGGAGTCTAACCTTGACTGTATTTTCTGACTTATTTTACCATTTTCGATGAAATCTTTTCCAAAACTCCTTCATTTTGATTTTAAAATCCAAAATCTCAGAGTTCTAAGAGTTCAGGACTCTAGCCCGGAGTTCCAATTTGCTTGAGACTGTTTTCAAAAATCTTGAATTTCAATTATTGATTTTAACCCCTTTTCAAAGGTATTTTCAGTGTTTATTTCAAAATTTGCAAAACTCGATGTGGGCCCACTCAGTTGGTACCATATCCAGAGGAGTCCTGACCCAGTTAGGACCCTATGCCATTTTTAAAATTTTAATTTCAAAGTTTACTTTTGAAAATCTTTTGAAAATCTTTTGAAAACTTTCTCAATTTCAAGTTTTAAAATCGCTTTTTGAAAAACTCAAGTAGGGCCCACTCGGGGTGGCGCCATATTCGAGTAAGTTAGGGCTAGACTAGGGTTAGTCAGTGTCTTGGTTAGTGTTAGAGGTGTAGAAGAGTCAAAATCAATTTTAAAAATCCATTTTATTTAAGTTTTAAACCATTGGTTTTTAAAGCTTTTAAATTCAGGTTTTAAAAACCAAATGTGGGTCCATACTAGGTGGTGTCACATTTGGACTTTTTAGGGTTTAATTAGGTATTAATTAGAGTTTAATTAGAGTTCATTTAGGGTTAGAAAACCACAAAAAATCGTTGCCCTTAGTGGATTTATTAGAAAGAGTCCTGAAAAAATGAAAAACCTCTTAATTAACCCTAATTAAGTGACTTTTTGAAAATCTATAAATAGGGGACCTAAAGGGGGTCAAAAAGGGTTCTTTTTCTCTCAAATTTTCGTGGCCTCTCTCTCCTCTCCAGCACCTTCACCTTCCTCCATTGCAGCTGCCGCCCCAAGGTGAGTTATTTAATATTATTTTATTAATTTTTATTAGTTTTTTTTATGATTTTTCAATAGATTTCACCATGGAAACTCTTGTGTTCATGGATTTAACCATGGATTTCATCCAAGAACCCCAAAATCAATTCAAGAAGATGATCTAAATCTGTTTTTGTGTTTTACAGGGATTCTAATCCATTAGAATCGTTTATTGCATTATTTTTTATATTATTAACCAATAAAATATGTGATTTACCCTTTTAATGGGTTAAATCCATGCTTTTAAATGTAACATCAAATTCCAGCTATTGATTCCCTGTATTTTATTTATTTATTTGCATTTTCATGTTTACTACACGTTTCTTAGCATAGAAATAATTTTTATTTACTGTTTTATGGTTTATCTTATTGTTTTTCATTAGTTAATGCATGGTTTCTTAAGTTTCTTAGATTTCTGTGTGTTTTAGGTTTAGAACAGTAAAGATAATGTTATTTCGGATTGAAATACTTGTTGTTTATTTCTGATTTTTTTATATGTGATGAATGCATATGTGATTAAACTACTGTAAAAAAATCAGAGATTTTGGACTTCGAGAATTCTGTCAGAAAAATCAGACATCAAATCGGGTTTTTAAAACTTTAAAATCGTTGTTAAAATCAAGAGGGTAACTTGCTGTGATAATATTTTTCTCATCTTATATCCGATTCTAGATCTGTAAAATTCCATGGATTCATATTGATTAGATCTAGCTACTGTTAAATTTTTAAGAATTTTTTATTACTGTTTAGTATTTTTCCTCTGTCAGAGACTCTGATTTTCAATTTAAAACTCGTTAGGGTTTTCCAAAACCCTAATCAGACTTGTGTTGTTTATAAATCCCAAACTACAGATCCGATTCAGGATCTGTAAAAAGTGAGTATTGTTATTTTTCTGTCAAATATTCACTGTGAAAATCTCAGATATTTTGAATGAGAACTGTTATTTATCCCGGAATTTTTAATTGAAAGTATCAGTTAAGACCAAAGTTAAAATCAATATATTCAAGTCCGGATTGTCGGATAGAGATCTCCCTGGTTTTAAAAGCTTTTTCAGATCTGTAAAAAGGAAAAGTTTTGTTTTTATTTCTATTTGCTCTCTGTAAAATTTCATAAATTTTCTTGGAGGTTTGACCCCTGGTTCGGGTCTTGGACTGAAACTGGTTGGTGAGCTAGGTCAAAAATAGCATATTTTTATGGTTTAATGCAATTTTCGGATTAAATTAATGCCAAAAAATTATTTTTATAATTCAAATCCACTATTAGGGTTATAATAAGTGCAGGTACCAAATTTGATGAATTTTGGAATCTGATTGATGGCTGAATTAAGCAAATTGCAAAACAGGGTACCCGAAGAATTCCAAAACATTGCAAAAATCACAAAATTTGTGATATTCTTGGATTTTTGTGCATAAGCATATATTTTAGGGTTTAATCATATTCATAATCATATTAGGATGCTTTAGGTTTAATTTTATGCTCATTTGATTTCATTTAGTGCATAAAACCTAAGTTTTTACCAAAATATTTTCTAAAAACCCTGATTTCAAGGCCATAGTCTTGCTATCAGGGGCAATTTGGTCATTTGACCTCAATTTCGAAATTCCTAACCCTAATTTTCATATTTTTAATCATGTCATAGCATATTTAGTTTGATTTTTTTTATTTGTATTTCAAAACTTGCATTTACCAAATATCATTCTGAAAACCCTAATTTCAAGGCCATAGTCTTGTTATTAAGGGTATTTTGGTCATTTTGACCCCAATTTCGAAATTTCATATCTTATCTTCCTTATTTATTCAATTTTATTTCATATTTCATCATTTTGATTTAAGGGAATCATGGCAAAAAGGCTTATATCTAGCAGAATCCAGCAATTTCCTGATATTGCTGGATAAATCTAGAAAAGCCAACATATATTCACTAACCAAGCTTTCTAGTTTTGCAGGTACATTCAAGACTTTATTTTTCATGTATTTAATTTTCAATAGTGATGTAAACTAAATTAAACTTTGGAATAAGAATTTACATTTCCTGCTTAGCTTAGGCAGCATTGCATATAGTTTATTTTTTTTAAATAATGTTAATGTGTGATGGATGATGATTCATGCATATTCAAACTCACTATGGTCTACACGAATGGCACATGCACTAGCTTTTATGAAGTTTATAAACTTGGTGGAATTCGTATTTATGGCCATAGTCAGAATATGAATGATACCTAGATTTATGATCTTCACATTAGCCACATTCAGCCTACACTCTTAGGCTAACTTCAAAATGCATTGCATTTCTAAAAAATACAAAAAGTATTTCTCAATTCCTCAAATTCATATTCATTCATTTCATGCATTTGCCAATTCCAATTCCAATTTCAATTCAGAGAAATCATTTTCTCAAAATTCTCTAAATCTTATTCAAAAATCGATTTTCTCAAAATATGGATTTGCCAATGATATTTCAAGTATTTCTCAAGTTCCAAATTTGATTTTTCAAGTTATATATTCAATTTAGAAGTTTGAATTCAAAGAAATCAAGTTTTTCAAAGTTATTTCACATTTCTCAAAATCGATTTTCACCAAACCTCTAGATTCTTCAGAAATCGATTTTCACTTTCTCAAATACAGTATCTCAACCTTGATTCATGATTTTCAAAGAGTTTATTTTTCCAATTATTTTCAATATTCAAAGCAAACATCATGTTTTCAAATGTGCATTTTTAGAAATTCATAGCACATGCCTGATTCTATGTGCATTTAGAAATTAGAATATGATTTAGACAAGTTGAATAGAGTAGAGCAGTAGATTGATCCTTGGTTCAATTACCCCTGGTAAAGGCGCTAGGAACGGTTGAATCTCGTACCGACAGGCGAGTCTCATTCTTCGGAATAATCCCGCATTTTAAAACGAATGCGAGTTATTTTCAAAAACTATTTCAAAGGTCAGTTTGACTCGCAAAAGTTAAAAATTTTGCGATGAAAACAGTCATTCAACACGACGGCATAATTTAAATGCATAATTAAAAATACATAATTAGAAATTACAAAAAGCAGAGAGCCTTGGCATCATACGACACAATGACAAATGGTAAATTACACAAACCTTCGCGATATAAGATGCGGCAGCCATTTCCAGAAGATATACACCAAGATCGCTATCCAACGATAGTTATAAGGCAAGCGAGTGAACACCAAGGTGTCCCAGAGGGCTCAACCGAGAACTAGGGTGAGATACCATTTTTAAGAATGCATATACTGCATATTCAAACATATATATCTAACGATAGTTACGAGGCGAGTGGGTGAACACCGAAGTGTCCTAAAGGGCTCAACCAAGAACTAGGATCACATACTACTTCAAAAAGTATATGCTATATATAAACAAGCAAATACTTGAGAGAGATGGATCAACGAAACGAACTTACTTCAAATCACGGAAGAAACAGCTTCAAGATGCTCCATCTGCTTCGAAGACTTTGATCCTCCTTTTAAACGATCAAACTAGGTTAGATGAAGTCGACCTAGTTGAGAAAGAGGTAGAGCAGGTCAAGATGCTCAACCCAAGTGGTTTGAACCAAACTGGGTTCGGTCCAATTCAACTGGGTTCAGTAGGTTCAGACTTAGCCCAAGTAGGTTGGATCTGGTTTCAGAAAATCAAACCACAATCTAGGACCAAAAAAGGATGTTGACTTTGACTTCAAACCCAACTAGGTTTAAGTCAAGTCAACTAGGTTTGGACCAGGTCAGGTGAGCTAGGACCAGGTTAGGCAGGCTAGGACCAAGTCAGACAGGTTCAGACTAAGTGGGCTTGGTAGGGGAGGTTTAGGAGATAGAGGAGAAAGAGAGAGAGAAGGCTAGAAAGGGGGTGGGGGGACGATTTTTCTAAAGGGAGGGTTACCTTTATTTATAGAAAAGTTTACTTGGCCCCCAGGTAAACCCTTTTACCTCAATGCCCTTGGCTTCTTTTTATTTCCAAGAGGTTCCTTTGTGTGGGGCCCAAATAGAATATTTCACGGAATATTCTGTGGGTCCCACTAGATATTTTTTGAAGAATATTTGTGTGGGTTCCACCAACATTTTTGTGGGTCCTGCAAAAATTTTGGGTTTTTCGATGAGTTTTTTCTGAAAAATTCTGAGTATGCCATTCCCTTCGTATTGACATAACTAAGAAAGTTGGCTCGTACAAATCTCTTGATTTTGTTCAGGTAGGAAGTTATGACTTTCAGAGTGTTTAAGCATATATTCGTGAAGCAACGAATAACCTAAGTATATCTGGTTCGTTGGATTTGATTTGATTCGCATATCGATTGAATATGCTGTTTTCAAATGAAGATGCCTCATGAATTTTATTTAGAACTTGTCTGAAAAATTGTGGGTCTTACAATAGGATATTTTGAAAATCGTCCAGTATTTTTAGAAAAATTATGAAAAATATCAGGAAATAAAGGAAAATGACTAAGGTGCATTCAATCACATATTATACAAACAAGTATGCACATACAACATTCCTTAAAAAGCTGACTCTAAATGCACAAGTTTGAAATAGCTGTAGGACCCTAACCCTAACTCTAAGGCTCAGTTCATCTGTGTCCAATCATGCTATGTCAATATACTTGAGCCGAGGCCCGATGTACGTGCCATAAAAAGAATTTCTTTGGTTCTAGGATCATGTCTTCCAACATCCTTGAGCGCCTGCCAATATACTTTTGACTATGGTCCTCAATACGTGGCAGGGGGGGATTATACCAAATAGGTGGCCCAGTTGTGAGGCTTTGTCCTGAACTATGGTTCCGGATAAAGCCCAGCAACATGGTGGCTAGGTAAAAGTAGGTGGGGTTGTTTTTGAAATATGATCAACATGCAAGAAAACAGAAGGTTCTAATGACCTAAAGAAGTATAATTTTTGAAAAATTTATAAGAAGCAAACATTGTTTTCAATTAGATCCTAGATTGAGGAGGATTGTATTAGACCTAAGTCTACGTGAGCATGAATAATACCTCTTCAATCGGTCCTACCAAACCATGCCTAAATCTACATGAAATCCATGTCAGTTGGGTTTGATTCTAGGCTCCTAGGTTTATAAGATATAAAGCTGACATTTGTAGAACACGATTTTGACAAGTTGAATAGAGCAAAGCACTAGATTGATCAGGCGGAGACAGGTCCAATCACGATCGCCAAACCTGTTATCATTGCAAAATTTTACTTTTGCAAGTCAAACTGACCTTTGAAAAAGATTTCAAAAATAACTCGCCTCCGTTTTAAAATACAGGATAATTCTGAAGAATGGGACTCGACTGTCGGTACGAGGTTCAACCGTTCTTGGAACCTTTACCAGGGGTAATTGAACCAAAGATCAATCATGTGCTTTGCTCAATGTGTCTAAATCGATGTTCTATTTCCTAAATGCACAAAGAATCAGGCATGTGCTATGAATTTCAGAAAATACAGATTGAAAACATGATGTATGCTTCAAGGATTTGAAGTACTTGCAAAAATTCTTGAAAAAGATGACACTTTAAAAATTGTGAGCCTTATTGAAAGAATATTTCTGAAGGAAAGAAACGTCGATTTCTGAAAAATCCAAGTGTTTTAAGAAAATCAATTTCTGAGGAACTTTAAATAACTTTGGAAAAACTTGATTTCTCTGAATTTGAACTTTGTAATAGAGAATATAACTTAGAAAATCGTGGATTGAAATTGAGAAAGTACTTGAAAAATCCTTGAAAAACCAAGGGTTTTGAGAAAGTCAATTTCTGAGGAAAATCTTGCAATTTTGAGGAAAATCAGTTTCTCTGAAGTGGAATTGGAAAATAAGTCAAAAGAAAGGGGGTGTAGCCCTATTGTGAACACCCCAAATTTTCCAAAAATTCTCTTTTTGCCCTTGACTCACATCTTCTAAATACATCACGTAAAGTTCTGATCAAAATTCCATTCATTTCTCAAATTCACTGGAATTCAGACTCAATTTTCATGTCTAACCCAATTTCAAACCCAGATCTGATATCCGAATCCGATTCTGAGTCTGAATCTCTTATTCTTCAAAAAATAAAAAAAAAATCAATTCTTTGAATTTTCTCGGATGTTTTATCTGGATCCAATCTCAATTTAAGATCCAAATCCAATGTTTTCTAAAAATCTTGGATCCAGATCCATTTTGGAGTTCATTTTCTGAAATAAATCATGTATTTTCAAACAAAAAAAAACTCATTTTGAAAATCCTTATATCTCAAAATAAAAATTTTACAAAAATACTTCAAAAAACTCATTTGGGTCTTATCTGTTAAAATCCTCATGTTTCCCTTATGCTTTCAGGGTTTTCTTTCAAAAATTTGAAAAAAAAAATAGCTTATCCCCTTTTAAAATCCCTTTTATTAATTAGAAACCCCTTTTTGAAAACTTCTTTTCTAAAAACCTCTTTTTTGAAATCTCTGAAACATGAGGGATCTTCTTTGAAAAGCCCCTAACGACCTTCAGTTATAAAACTGAAGCCGCAGGGTCCTTCATCCGCACCACTTCTTCACCCCTCTATTCTTCTTCTCTTTATTCTTTATCTTCTTATTCTTTTGGTTGCCTCTGGTTCTTCCCAAATAATCCGAAGGAGGTCGACACCTCTGCAGTTATAGGTGAGTAATCGTCTCCCTCCTCCTTGATTCTTTGTAAAAATTCTTTTCCCCTTTCATAACATTTCTTCATTTTAATGGTCGTTCTTATTTATTTTCTTTTTTTATCGTAAGGCATAAAGGGTGGGATCGACCTGCATATAGCAGGATCGACCCACCTATTGCTACATCAATGGATCAATCTGACTCCAACACTTAATTTGTTCCTTTCTTTTAAAATTTGTTTATGTTTAAGCAATTTGAATATTAATTGATTCAACATTTTTTTTTTATTATCTTTTGATCTTGATTTTTTGTTGATATTATCGATTTCTCATTTCCTTTCCTCATTTCGATTTTGGTTTCCTGTTTACTCTAATTTCCCATTTATGCTTGATTTTTGGTCTTGATAACATCTGATGGCATCTCATCTGTTCTTTTTTTTTTTTCCTCTTTTCTTCTTCTATTCTCTCTTCTTCTCGTCATTGAATTTCAGTAGTTTATACACATTGATACTCTCACCATCGCCCTGTGTATTACCATTTCGATGTATATTCTATCTTATTTTGGTTCCCTTTATATTTAGTTCTCTATTCCATTTTGAATGATCGACCTGCATTTTGCAGTGAGATGTTTGTTATTTCTTCTTTTACTTTTTTTTATTTCTTGTAATATTTTGTTTTGTGCTTTATATTCCAAAGACGCCATTCATAGGATGGTCTACATTTTAGGAGATATTAGTCCTGTAATTTAGGGTTTTGAAGATCTCCTTCGGCGATTTTACATTTTCTGAGATGGTTTATCATTCTCCATCAGTAGATCTGTGTCTCATTCGTCGTTTACATCATCCAAATTCTCATCTCTGAAAGAATTTAACCTCCAGCATTTGCATACATTCCCTTCACGATACTCATTACATCTGCGTTTCTTTTTCTTTTTTACTGCCAACATGATCATTCATTACTTAGGCATCTCATTTTGTGCACTGATTCGTGCTATCATAGGTTGACATGCGGTAATTCTGACACCTATTCTATTTCCAGTTTGGTTTTCAGTTTTGTGTTTTAACTTCTTGTTTTATTTTTGAATAGTCTGTAATCTTTGCATAAGGGGGTTCAATCATAATATCTTTTGTTTAAATTCTCTCCACTACCATTTCCCACAATGTTATCTACCTACCCAATTGTGCAAATTGAGGAATCTTTGCTTCCTGCATCATCAACATTCCCCTTACAGTAGTTCGCCAAAATTTCCCACATGCTGTTATAGCCATACCATCAGTATCATCTCCATTCCACCTACACTAAGTCTCATTACACCATCCCCTCTTCCTAATACAATGATCTCTTCAGAGCTATTACAAGGGGTATAGCTTGGGATTTTGAGCTCTACCCACCTTGTCAAAACCTTTAATATGGCTAACATATGAGGGGATATAGAACAGAAACCCAAACGAAGTACCTTCGGGAGTATAAGGAAACCTTGCTGGATCAAATTGCCATGTGGCAAATCACACATTGTTTATCTCAATGGATTGATTGGTGATGAAATCCAGGAATATTATTTTGACATGACATGGTTTTGTCAGCTGAATGATTCCCTATACCTGAAACGTGTTCCCTTGTCTTTGATATTGAACAAGTTCAGGCTTAGAAAAAGAGAGGTATGATAATCAAGGATCACTCTGCCTAAAAACCAGAAGCTTGTTGAAGGGTACAATATCACTGATCGCAGCAGCCTACTATGCAGAGTCGTCATCTACAAGATCCTGAGCAATGATGATTCCACTAATTAAAGCATCATTTAATGAAATGTTTTGTGTCAGATCGAAGTAGCCACAACAAACTACATGTCGTGATTAGGTTCTTCTTTCCTTCCTGTTTTAAATTTAATGTAGGTAATCACACATTGAATTTTTTTTCTTTTTTTTTTTCTTGTTCTCATTTTGATTGTCTCTTTGACCTTGATTGTCTGTTTATGCTTTTGGTTCCCTATCTTCATCTTTCATTTTATATCATAGTCGGTTCTCATTTCATTTTTTTTATAAATACACTTGATCCGAAGGTATGCTTTTGCATTTTGCACTTTATAGTCCAATCTGTGTGCACCAGACTTTGTGGCAATGTGAATTTGATGAACCCACCATTGATTAGATGTTAATTGTATAGCTACAGACCTGTGAATTTTTATTCACTTGTGTTTGGTTATTTCCATATCATAAATCTAATTTCGTGCATCTATTCCTCATTTTTACATGCATTGCGATCATTGCATTTATGCTGACCACTCTTATGTACATTATTTGTGGTTGCACAACAAATATCCATATCACTGTCATTTCCTTCATTGCCTTATACCATTTACACAATAATTTCCCTAGCATTTTCACTATCTGTACACAAAGTCTTTTGCCTATGATAACCTGCACATTCTGTACAATATGCACATCACTTGTATACAATACCTGTGTCATTAAGTTGGCCCAGTATCTCGGTTCCCTCGTCTGAGCACCATCACTCTGTAGTGGCAATGAACAATTCAGCAATAAAAAAAAATTCAAAGCTTTGTGGTCGGATATCAAGTCCACCTTCTAAAGGATTTTCCTATTTCCTTGCTCGGCATAGAAGAAATATGTCGCCATCATTTATGTTACCTTTCTTTCTCTGATGATTCCAGAATATTGGAAAATGTTTGTTCTCCTGCTTATGCCAGTATGGTATGATGTTGGAAAGTGATAAGCAAAATGGAGATCAACGCTTAGATTCTCAGCTGCATGATTCGAATGGAGACAGACAGTCAAATGATATCAAAAAAATTCATCGCATCCTAGTGTATACCAGGGGCCAAATGCAAATCAAATTGATCCACATGGTCTGGATGGAGTTGACTCCAAAGGAATTCAACCTGCTGAAGATAATTGTTTGGGCAAAACCCATTTTCGCTTGTTTCAGAATGGTGGAATTTGTAGTCATGATATGGTGTTCAAATCTTTTACTGTATAAGTATTTAGGTGACATGGAGTCTTGACATCTAGGTGTTAGTTACCTACAGTTATCCATTTGGAATATTTCTGCATTACATTAATTGTGAATCATCACTCCTTATTCATCAATACTCACTTAAGGCACATCATCTACACAGCATCCGTGCATTTGCATAGTGTATTACCACATGCCTCTTTTATCACACCCATTCCACATATACACCCTATAGCATCTCCAACATTCCATGATCACCTTCACTTCCTATATTTGTTGTACCAGTCATCTCACTTGTCAACACCATTGCAGCAAAACCTCCAGCCACCCTCACAGCCCAGCTCATTATACCTGCAGTCCCCTCTTCACCTACTCACTGCCTTCAACACTTGTTGTCTTTGCTTACATACAGCAGACATCATCATCCCCCCCCCCGCTGTCCATTTATAGCAGCACCACCTGCTACTTACCCTCTTCATAGCCATTTGCTAAATTGTCCCCTTTACTCTGCTACAACACCCACACTCCACAAGTGCATAACATCATGTTATCATGTCTTCAGCACCTATATTACCCCCATCACCTGCACCATTTAAAATTCTTCACTAATCACTCACATGTGAACCACTCGTTAGAGGCATCTTGCTAGTATTTCCAGCCACCCTTCATTGAATTACTTACCAGTTGTGGCATCTGTTGCACTATTCATATCTGTTTTCACAGCACCCGCTGCATCTTCTATCTTTACACCCATCCCCTGTCACCGACACACTCCACCATGCTTTGCACAACACCTACATACAACACCCATGCATAATATTATACAACAACCCACAATACTTTGTTAGCACCCTTCCCAGCTTGTGCATCTATCACTTGTATTTCCACCATTATCATCCACTGCCTTCAGACTTACTGATGTACATGATGAGAGCTTCAGTCTTTAGTAAAGCTCTACCTTCCTATCAATGTAGCTGGTTTCAAAAGTAAAAATCTAAAGTCAAATTCACAACAATGATCGGTGTACATTTCACTATGTATATATATCTTTTTGTATCCATTCACCGTAGGCATATGAATCAGTTTATTAAAAGCATGTTTGATTCATTAGGTTAGAATCCATCTGTCAATATCATTTGAAGTTCACTTAGCCAATGATGTGAAAAATCAGCTTGTAGTCATTTTGAAAAGTGATTCACAACCCCATTATGATGTGGTGAATAGATTTGAATGATCACAAGCTGATCATCCTGCAGTATATGGGAATTATGTCACATGGTCATCCCCCTTTCCCATTTCTTATGCTTATAACCAGTAGGGATTTAACCTTCATGCTTTATATTCCATCTCTAGCATCATATCCGGTTACCCAATGTCTACCACCCATCCCACATGAACCTCCAGTCTAGTTAGGCATCATCATGAGCACTTAGCTCAGCTAGGTATGGGCACATCCATTAGCATGGGCATCCATCTCCAATTAGGATCGGACATAGGCATGTGTACTCTTTCAACACAAGTATAGCCTCGTGCATCTCCATTGCATTTCCATGAGCATTCAGATGACATATTCTCATATCTATCTAGATGAATACATTCATATATGCTCTTTCCCTCTAACATAAGCATAGCATTTAGATTTTGCTTGATATTTTTCATCATCCTTCATATTTTGCAATTTTGCTCTGTGTTAACTCTGTTTTGCAGGAAAGATATCAAATTCTTTCTTAGATTGAGATTTTATCATTTTAATTTCAATTTTAAAGATTGTAATAACTTAGTTATTAATGAGAATCCTTTACTTTTCAGTATTAGAACATAATGTATGAGCATGTGAATATCATAAATTATCTATTTCATATCATTTTTCTTTTATTTTCAAAAATTTATGAATGAAAACACCAATGGCAAGTGCACCATTCTAATAAAAGGTAATTAAACCTAAGCAAATGATTCACATTGATGGCCATAGTCAAAATGTGAACAATGCTTAGGATTTTTATCTTTTATGGAATAACATTGGATCCACACTTGGGTGCCTTTAAAAAATCATCATATTTTCTAAAAACAATTATTCCTTTGTCAAAGTTTGACTTGTAAATTAACCTAAAACATATATTCATGGCCATAGTCAGGATATATTGAAGGTTAATTTCATTTTAAACCCTATAAAGGCACCAAAAATATATTTTATTCTTTATCTGAATTTAAATACATATTATTTTATAATACATTTGTGACCATAGTCATGAATGTATTATAACTTTAATCTTATTTTAATTTTTCTAAAGAATGAAATATGTTTTTCAAACCCAATTTTCAAAATTCTTTTTAACTCATTCATCATTTAGGATAGAATTACATCATTTTTTCGAATTATTTCAAGTTTTCTTCAAAAAAAAATCTAAGTGATTTTGAGATAAATTTTCAAATATATTTTTTAAATCATTTTTCAACTTTTATTTATCAAATCAAATTCATATTTCACCTCCCAATTCTACTTGATTTTAAATCTTATCTCAAAATTTCCCATTCTCAATTCTGAATTTCCTCTTTTCAAAATCTCTGAATTCCAAATCAAAATTTCATCTCAAATTTCAAAATCCAATTCCATTTTCAAATCCTACCTTGATTTTCAATCCCAAATTCAAATTCCAATTCTATTTCCAAAATCCATTTTCTTCATAGATTTCAATTCCTTCTTTGAACTTCAAATTCGATTTCAAATTCTAAATTCAATCTCAAATTCAAGATTCATTTCCGAATTCAAATTCTATTTCCAAGTCCAGTTTTCAAATTCTATTTTAAAGTCTAAATTCAATTTCAAATTCCAAATTCACTTCCAATTTCAAACTTTTCTCCTTTAATCCAGTTTCAAATCTCTGATTATTTCAAAACTCAGAATTTCAAAATCTCTTCTTTCAAATCTATTTCAAGTTTTAAGTTTAGATTTAAATTCAAACTTCTCCAAGTTAAGTTCAACTTTATAAAACCATTTCTTTAAATATTTTCAAACTTATTTTAGAATCACTTGAAAAAACCCAAAAACTTTTGAATTATTTTTCTCAAAAGCATACATCTTTTCATTTGCATTGCACAAGCATGATTCAATGTGCATTTTTAGACTTCAAATAATTTCTTAGACAATATTTAGGCAAAGCAAAAGGCATAAATTTGATCCATGGTTCAATTACCTCTGGTAAAGGTGTCAGGAACGGTTGAACCTCGTACCGACGAGCGAATCCAATCTCTCCATTTTCTCACAATTTTTCAAAAATGGAGGAGAGTAATTTCAAAACATTTTCAAAATTAAGGTCAAGTGAGACCTTTGCAAAAGAATTTCTCTTTCTCTTTCTTTTCTTATTTTCTCTTCTTTTCTATCTTTTATTCCCCTTTAAAAAGGGAATAGAGGCTAAAAGGGGAAAGAGAAGGAAAAGAGGAAACAAGAGGAAAATTTTTGCAATGATCATACCTGTGAAACTTTTTCATGATGCAATCTAGACTTAAATGACATATGAATATGTTTTTGAGAAAAGATTTCTGAAGATTTTGAGAAAATTGTTTGGCAAAGAGGGTTTATGTGCCTTATAAAACTTTAATGAAGTAAATTCGCCTTATATCCCTGACTATGGCCACAAATATGGATTGAATGTATCTCATTTGATTCTAAAAGGAGAAAAACATTTATAAAATATTGAAATATGCAATGGTTTTTTAATATAGCCTAAGAGTGTAGGCTGATTGTGGCTTAATAGAAGATGATAAAATCTGGATTTTGTTCATATTCTAACTATAGCCATAAATATGAACTTAATCGAGTTTATCAACTCCATAGAATCTAGTGCACGTGTCATTCGTGTAGACCATGGTGAGTTTGAATATGCATGAATCATCATCCATCGCACATTAACATTTATTAAAAAAAAGTAAACTATATGCAATGCAATCCTATTCTAAGCAGGAATTTAAACTCTTATTCCAAATTTATTTATAATTTTACATCACTAATTGAATAAAATAAATAAAATAAATACAACCTTGAATGTCCCTGCAAAACTAGAAAAATTGTTAGTGAAGATATGTTGGCTTTTCTAAATTTATCCAGTAATATCTAGAAATTATTGGATTTATCCAGATATAAGCCTTTTTCTATGTATCCCTGAAATAAACATAATAAAATATGATGTAAAATCGAATAAATAATAAAAATAAATAACTTTAAAATTTGAAATTTGGAAAAATTTAACAAAAATACCCCTAAAAACAAGACTATGGCCTTGAAATCAGGGTTTTCAGAAAATATTTTCGTAAAATTTTGGATTTAGGGCTCAAAAAGACTCAAATTGAAACCAAATTGAATATGAAGTGTCCTAGCATGATTTTAAACATAAAAAAACCTTAAAAACATAAAATTGTATGAAAATAAATTAGATATATCACAAAAATCATGATTTTGTCAGTATTTTGCTCAAATCAGGACTCCGTGGGCACCCTGTTTTTGCAATTTAATCAAACCAAGCCTCAAACGAATCCCAAAATTAATAAAGATTAACACATGCACTTATGATAACCCTAAAATTAAACTAAAATTGAAAAACTCTATTTTTATATTATTTTAATATAAAAATTGAATAAAAGCCTAAAATATGCGATTTTGCCTACAAGCAAGTACCTATCACAGTGTCAGGCCCAAATCAGAAGTCAAATCACCATAAAAATTCATAAAATTTTATAGATAGATACTAGACAAAAAAATAAAGATTTCTTTTTTTACAGATTGGAAAAATCATCTTTGGTTAAGGAGATATTGTTCTTGAAATATACAATCAATTATAACAAATATAAAATATATCAAAATAAGTACTTTTGGTTTCGGGTACAGGTAGAAAATCATATTAAAAAATTATAAAATTTTATCAGTCAATATTAGACACATATAGAAAGATTTTCCTATTTACAAATTGTCAATCGAATCTTCGGTTAGGGAGATACGATTGACACAAGTTGATCTAGAGTTTAAATGAAATATAAGAAGCTCTGAGAAATCGATTCTATCTTATGACAAAGGAAAAATAGCAGACAGATCCATAAAAATATAAAAAATATACAGTAAATACTAGACATCAATACGAAGCCACTGCAATTTATGGATCATAAATCGGATCTTGGATGACAGAAATATTGCTTTTGCAAGTTGCTCCTTAATCTCAATAGCGATTTCATGGTTTGAAAAATAAGATTCGGTTTTCTATTTTTTTGACAAGGTTCCTGAATCCAAAACAATCTAATTTTTATACAGAAAGTCAATGACGAATCTGTGAACCAATCATAAAAACGTCAAATTTTTTCAACAATGATCTAACCATGAAATAATACAATTTTTATGGCTCCGGACTTGAAACACATGGATATTCAATAAACACTATAAACCCTAATTTAAACATGAAACTAATGAAAAAAATATGCAAATAATACAACGAAATTGGATTTGATGCTCGAACATGTAAAATAAACACTAATATGATAAGAAAATAAAAAAAAATCCAGGGAATACATGGTTAGTTTTTATTTAGCCTTTGAAAAGAGAGATTCAACCCATTTAACGGGCGAATTTCATCTTTTATTGGGCAAGAACATAAAAAGCCCTATTCTAAACCATTCTAATGGATAAAAAATGAAAAGTAAACCATAGAATAGCATTAGATCATGTTCTTGATTTCACTTTAGGATTCTTGAAGGTAGATCATGTATAAAACCCATAAACAAGGGGGGCGCCAATGGTGGGATTCATGAAATAAGCATAAAAAAATTAGTAAAACAATGACATAATGTTTAAGAAGTTTACCTTGGGGGCTGAAACTCCAATGGAGGAGGAAGAGGGTGCTGGGAGGAGAGAGAAGCTCCAAGAAAAGAGAGATAAAGAGATTAGGGGTTGACCCCCCCCCCCCCTTGGCTCCTTTAAATAGATTTTCAAAATCTAATTTTGGAAAGAAAAACAAACTTGCCTAATTGGTTTGGATAGGCATATGGGGGGACGATTTTTTGGAAGTCTCCTAACCTAAATGGACTCTAACTAATCCCTAATTAACTCCTAATTAAACTCTAAAAAGTCCAAATATGGTGCCACCTAGTGTGAGCCCACATTTGTTTTTTTTTTTTAAACTTGAATTTAAAACCTTTAAAAATCAAAATTAAAACCAAAGTGAAAATGGAAATTTAAAGTCTATTTTGACTCTTATGACTCCTAATCTAACTAGGACATGGACTAACCATAAACTAACCCTAACTTCTTCAAGTGTGATGCCACCTAGAGTGGGCCCCACTTGATTTTTCAAAAACAATTCTAAAATTTGAAAATACAGATTTTCAAAAAGGGGTTTAAAATGAGAATTGAAATTGAAAGTTTTGAAACAATACAGAGTCTTGACTAGATCAGAACTCCTCTAGATATGGTGCCAACTGAGTGGGCTCCACATTAGAGTTTTGAAGAAGTTGAAATAAAGACTGAAAATGGTTTTAAAATAGAGTTAAAATTGACAGATGAAATTCAAATGTTTTGAAAATAGACTTCTAAGCGAACTGAAACTCTGAACTAGAATCTTGAACCAACTAAAACTCTGAGATTTAGGTTTTCGAAAGCCAAACGAAGAGATTTTAAAAAGAACTTTTGAAAATAGGTGAAAATGAAGTAAGAAAATGAAATTAGAAGAGTCCTGATTCGATTAGGACTCTGGGATAGAGTACCAGAATTTTGAAACTCTGTGATAAAAGTGTAACAATTTTGGTTTCTGAAGAGATAAATGAAGAGATTTTTGAAAGATTCACTCAAAATTAAAGTCAGGCTCAGAGTCCTCATCCAACTAGGACTCTTTGAATAGAGTCCTGGTTCAACTAAAGCTTTGAGTTTCTGACTTCTTTCGAAAGATTTGGTTGAAAACAAGTAAAAATGGAAACTAAAGATAGAGTCCTAATCCAACCGAAACTCTAAAGAAGAGTCCTAATCTGACTGAAACTCTGAATTTTTGACCCAAAACGAAAGAGTTTGAAAAAGTTTTTTCTCAAAACAGATAGAAATGACAGTAATACGTAGAGTCCTGATCCGACCGGGACTCTGAAAAAGAGTCCTAATCCAACTGGGACTCTGAGATTTTAGCTCTTTTGAAAGTCAGATGAGAAGGTTTTCGAAAACAAGTGTAGAACAGGAGTAAAGAATAAAATCGGGATAGAATCCTGATCCAATTAAGACTCTGATAAAGAGTTCTAATTCGACTGGGACTCAAAGATTTTGGCCAAAATGAAAAGAATGTGTAAGGGATATGACTATATCTAGTTTAAAATCAAAATGGAGTTTTTAAAAAGGTTTAAAAAGATGAAAAGGCAGAGACCTGATCTAACTAGGACTCTAAAATTTTTTAGAACTTTGATAAATAAAGGAATCTAGAAGCGACACCACCTAGATGGATCTCATCTGAGAATTGAAATAAATTAAAATTGAGTTTAAAACAAATCCAAATTGTTTTCTAAAAAAAGCATTCTGAAATATTTTGAAATTAATTTCGAAAGGAAAGTTTAAAAACCCGGATCTAGGTTCAATATTTTAAAAATAGGAATGTTGGATCTCGACAATGAGATGCAATGACATGTAATGCAATGAAATGTCATGCAATAACATACAATGATGTGGGATGATATAAAATGAAATGCAAAAGACAAACCTTGGCTAAGGGATTTGAAGTCCCAGACCTGTGGCAGAAGCAAGGATTGATGATTAAAATTAATCCCTAATGGAGATTGTCTTTTGGAATATTCGAATTTGAGGCAAAACTCAGGCTCTGAATGGCCTTGGCTTAGATATCAACCAATTGGTTCCCTGAAGGGTTTAGAGAATGGGTCCCAATGGCAGGAGGCAGGTGTTTGTGAATGTGGGTGAAAATTTGGGGTGTTTACACCTGTCTATTGGGATGAGGTTGGCGAATAAAAATTGAATCCACTTATAGTGCTACATCACTATACTCAGCAAGTACAGTTGATTCAGAAGTGACTCTGCACAGCTTAGAGTCGGCAGAAAAGTTACGCCGATTGGCATCGTCGAGAACTCACTTTTGCGATTGGAGATATGGTTTTTGTCAAGGTATCTTTGACGAAGAGCATTTTTCAGTTCGGGAAAAAAGGGAAGCTAAGTCCTAGATTGTCAAACCATTTGAGATCTTAGACTGGATCAGTGATGTAGCTTACCATGTGGCACTACCTCCTCAGTATGCTTAGATCCACAACGTCTTCCACGTATCTATGTTGAGGAAATACGTTTATCACCCATCGCACATCATCCACTATGATGACATACACAAGGAGACTTGACGTTAGAAGAAAGACCTATGAAAATCGTTGATCGTCAGGACCAAGTGCTTAGATCAAAGACTATATCTTTTATCAAGGTTTGTTGGCAGCATCATGGAATCAAGGAAAGTACCTAGGAACCTGAGTCTAATATCAAGTAAAAATACCCTGACTTGTAATTTCAGTGATGAATTTAATAAAATTTCACCGACAAAATTATTTTTAAGGAGGGTAGGATATAAAACCCAAGCTTTTTACAAAAAAAAATACAAAAATATATCAGTCTCAGGTAACCCCCCACCCCTCTCCCCTGCATCGCTTCTCCCTCTTTGAACTCCCTCTCTCTCTCGCTCATTGGCTTTTCACCCCTCTTGCAGTGCTTATCTCGCCAGCGACAACCCCCTCCAGGTGAGCCTCTCTCATTTCTCCCACTCTCTCAGTCTTTTTCATCTTCTTTTCTCCCTCTGTTTGTGGCAGAGGGGAGGGCGCCTCTACCCTCCCCCTCTCTCGCTCTATATTGGGTTCACAGTGGAGGGGCTTGACCCCTCCCTACACCCTCTGTTTATAGTGGAGAGGCTTAATCTCTCCTTGCACCCTTGGGTTCATAGTGGAGGGTCTTGGTCTCTCTCTGCACCCTCTGTTCATAGTGGAGGGGCCCAACCTCTCCCTGCTCCCTCTTGTAGTAGAAAAGGGGCTCGACCCCTCTCTACTCCCTTCTGTCAAGCAAACAGGGTGGGGCTTGTTATAATCACAAAATTTTTTCCTCCCTCTGCGAGAGAGAGAGAAACGATTCTACGAGTCAAACTCGACCAAAGTTTTGAAAATTGGTTTTGAAAATTACTCGCCTTTGTTTTTTAAATTTGCTAGAAAATTTTGTAGTATGGGACTCGTCCGTCGGTACGAGGTTCAACCATTCTTGGCGCCTTTACCAGGGGTAATTGAACCAAGGATCAAAAGTGTGCTTAGCTAGGCTCAACTATCTAAATTATGCTCTTTTTCCTAAATGCACAGAGAATCAGGCATGTGCTATGAAATTTTTAAGAAATGCATATTTTGAAAAATATGAGGTTTGCTTCTATTGCTTGGAAAAATGATGATTCTGGGAAAATCGTAAAGTGCATTGAGAAAGCATTTTTGAAGAAAAGAAAGGTCAATTTCTGAAGAAATCATGAGATTTTGAAAGATTGATTTCTAATAAAATCCCAATGACTTTGAGAAAATCGATTTCTTGGAGCTTTAAACCTTGAAATTGAGGATGTCAGAACATTGAAAAATCATGATTTGAATTGAGAAAATATTTGAAACATTATTGAAAACTCAGAGTTTCGAGAAAATCAATTCTGAGAAAGACAGAGAATTTTGAGAAAATTGATTTCCCTGAAATGGAATTGGAATAAATCAATGAAAGAAGAGTTGGCCCTTTGAAATGCTTTCATGATGCGAATTAGCCAATATGAATGAATGAATTTAACTTCAAAAGATATTTTCTGAGAAAATTGAGAAAATCATTTGAGAAATGTAGTGAATTTCAAAGTTAGCCTAAGAGTGTAGGTTGAATGTGGCTAATATGAAGATGACAAATCTGGGTCTCGTTCATATTCTAACTATGGCCATAAATACAAATACCACCGAATTGGTCAACTCTCTAAAAGCTTGTGCATGTGTCATTTGTGTCAACAATAGTGGATTTGGAAAATGTGCATGAATTGCCATTCATCAGATATCAGAATTTATGAAAGCAAACTATATGCAATGCACCCTATTCTATGCAGAAATGTAACTCTTATTCCAATATTTCATTTGATATTATATTGAATGAAATAAAAGAAAATAAATAAAATCTTCCTTCTGAATATCCTGGCAAAACTAGACAATGAGTTAACATAAATATGTAGGTTTTTCTCGATTTATCTGACAATATCGAGAATATATCGGATTTTATCCAGATATAAACCCTAATTCATACCTCCTTGATATAAGAGAGATGGGGCTGGTCGACCACCTTGGTGGGTCCCACCTTCTCTCATAAAAATAAGAATTAAAATCACATAAAATAAAAGAAAATAAGGAAAAGAAAAAGATATATATATATATATATATTTATTTTTAAAATGAAAATATAGATGTAAATGAAGGAGCCATCTCAGAGTGGGCTCACTTTCCAAATTTGAAATTCATTTTGAGGATCATAGGGGTAGAATAGTCTTTTTAGAAAATTTTTGAACAAAATGCGCTATTTTTGGTAGTTTTTGAAATGAGTTTTGAATTTGAAGTTTCATACCCCGTTGCGAAGCAAATATAGTTTAGAATTTGAAAAATTGAGTATAAAAGAAATGCAGTTGTTTTTTTCGAGATAATTTTTCTAAATTTAGAATCCTGGGGCTAAAAATGTCAATTTTGGAAAGCTAGGGTTTGAAATTAATTTTTGAAAACTTTTAAAACTCAATCTGGATTGAAATTTATAAAACTGGAGTTTTGGACTTCGAAAATGCAATGAAATGTGATAAAATGTTATGAAATGCTGAGAAATGGTATGAAATGATGATAAATGATATGAAATGCTATGCAAAATGCAGACCCTAAATGAAGAATTTTGAATATTGGACCTTGATTGATAGTTGTATCAGTTCAAAAAGTGTTAAAATTGACAGAATTTGCAAAATGGTTGAAGAAATGGTTTTCGGGTTCTATTGGGCCAGAGTGACACTAAAAATTGGGGTTTGAACTGATTTGAACTGGATTGAGCTGATTTTTAGGGTTTGAGAACTCAAGTGAACTGACAAGACACTGACTCAACTGGACTCCCTGACTGAATTATCAAGAAAAGCTGTCATTTTTAGAGAAATGTTAAGAAATGGTCACTGGAGTGAAGTAAATTACAGACCAGAGCTGGGTTTGAGCTGGAACAAAAATCAGTAATACTGAGATAAACTAAAATCGAAGCTCGAACACTAGCTCAACTGACTAGACTCAGCTTAATTTCAGCTGAATGAGCTAAAATGGGCTCTTAGACACTTGGAAATGGTTTTGAACTGAAACTAGAGCACTGGAACTTCTGGTGAGCTTAAGCTAGACTCAGAGGAATATGACTGACTGAGAATGACTGACTCAGAGACAATTGACTTGGATTTGAGTGAGAAATGAGCTCATTTCTGAATAAATGATCCCATTTTGGCAGGAATGGTTAGAAATAGAAATGGTCTTCTTACTGTGAGCTTAGATGAGCTTGGAATGACCAATATTCTAACTATTCTGAACTGACCAACGAGCTTGGTTGACTCCGACTGACTGAGGTCCGGGATGACTTAGGGGTAAATTGGTAATTTTCCTAGTGAAAATGGGTAAAGTGGTGATTTTCTGAAATAGACTCAGGGTTGGACTCCTACACTGACCTAATAGGGTTGACACTTGTTCTCGTCGCGAAATTTTCCCTCCGTCATCCCTTCCTTGCGGAAGAGAAAAAGAGAGAAATGCTTTCGCGCCTCAAACTTTGACCGGATTTTGGAAATTGTTTTGAAATACAAGCCTCCGTTTTTGAAAATTGCGGGAAAATCCATGGGATGGGGCTCGACCTGTCGGTACGAGGTTCGACCGTTCCTGCCGCCTTTAACAGGGGTAATCGAACCAAGGACCAAAACTATGCTTGACTTGGTTAAATTATCGAAGTTATGTTCTATCCTAAATGCACAGAGAATTCAGGCATGTGCTATGAGATTTTGGAAAATGCCAGTTGGAAAACATGATGTATGCTTAGAAAAACATTTGGATTTGGAAAGAATCTCTCAGGAAAAAGGTCAATTTCTCAGGAAACTCAGATAAAAAGGGGTTTTTGAAAACATGAGAAAGCTTATAAAGATGTGGAAAATTCAGAAATAGTTGAAAATCTTGGGAAAATGGAAGTGATTCTTGAGAAAAGATGGACTTTTTGAAAAGGGAAGCACTTCTTAGGAAAACTTGGACTTTGAGAGTTTTCTTAGGAAAATGATGGAAATTCATAGGAAAGCTCATTGGAGAAGGAAATTCAAAACTTGGGGAATCGAAATCCTGGGAATTTTACCTTTTTGAAATACTCGGAAATCGATTTTGGATCTTGAAGAAAGATTGGAAAACTCTTTTGAATATCTTAAGAAAATATCATTTTCCTGGGAAAACTGTGGAAAAACTTGTCTTGGAAAAACCAATTTTGAAAAATCCTTAGAATTTCTTGAGAAATCGATTTCTTGAGAATGAAGTTTTCTTGAGAAAATCAATGATTTCATGATGTAAATGTCATGAGTGAATGAATGCACTTTGAAAAGATTTTCTAAGAGATTTGTTGGAAAATATGCATTAAGTCAAGATAAATCCTTCACATATCCTGACTGTGGCCATGAATATGTTCAGAATTTAGTTGATTTGATGCACATGATTTTGAAAACTTTGGAAATATGATGTGCATTTTAAGATAGCCTAAGAGTGTAGGCTCAATGTGACTAGTAGAAAGATGATGGATCTGGGTCTCGTCCATATTCCGACTAGGGCCGTAAATATGGATCCCACCGAGTCCATCAACTCCCTAAGAGTTGGTGCACGTGCCATTCGTGAACATCCATAGTGATTTTGAAATAAAATGCATGAATCATAGAAACAGGATATTGCATAAAATCAAACTATATGATATGCATCCTAGTCTAAGCAGGAAATTAAATCTCTTATTCCAAAATTTACATTATTACATCACTAAATAAAGGAAATAAAAGAAATTTGCAGACTTCAGCTCCTTCTTTGGAATGTCCCTGCCAAGCTTGAAATAAAGTTAGCTCAAATATGTGGGTTTTTCCAAGATTTTCCAATAATATTATGAAATTATTGGATTTAATTGGATATAAACCCTATTCTCGTGCTTCCTTGATATTTGAAATGATGTAAATGCAGGAAATTCAGTAGAAAATAGTTTGAAATTCGGAATTGGGGTCAAAATGACCAAAATACCCCTAATTATAAAGTTATACCTTTAAAATCAGGGTTTTTTGAAGGAAAACTTGGTAAAATTGAGATTTTGAAATTCAAATTGAATCAAATGATGATGAAATGCAGTATGACATGCTTCTAAACACATTAGGACTGTAAAATCAGAATTTGACATTTTAAAATTTAGCCAAAATAACGAATTTCGCTTGTTTTTCACTTGGATCCGGGTCCTGCGGGACCCTGTTTTGGTATTGTGGATAATCCGAACCTCAAATGGATTCCAAATTGCACCAAATTCGGTATGAAGCATCTACTTACTCTGATAAACAGTCTAGAATGCTAAAAATCATGAAATGATATGATTTAAATGTCAAAATTCAAAGAAAGTCCTAAAATGGTGGATTTTGCCTATGGATCCGAACCAAATGCAATGTTTAATATGATAATGCAAGATTTACACCATGGAAATTTCTGATATTTTGCAGACTGCTAAAAAACCCGAAATGGAACATTTTTTGTTTTTATAGACTCGGGATTTGAGCCATGGTGAGTTCAATAACAGAGATTTAGTTCGGACAGAGATAAAAATCACACTAATCTGATGAAAAATGCTAAAGAAATACAAAACGGCCATGGAAATTTATGAAATTAATCAGAGTTATGCACGACATCTACATGAACAACTTTCATGTTTATGACTTCGGCATTTGATCAACATAAGCTCCGATAAAAATATAACTAATCCTGCCTAAACTAACAGAACAGACAAATGTAGCAAAACAGGGGGCTGACAAGAAAAATCCGAAGCAGGGATCAACACTGTTCTAAAAATTACAGGCTTTCAGATTCAAACAGAGGACACCACGGACATAACTTTCATTTTTTACAGTTTCGGATTTGGAGCAACACACAAAGAGAAACCATAGCCCTAAGTCGATCCAAGATCTCAGAGGCCCAAATTAGGCTCTGACACGTGTACCGACATCTCGGATTTTTGTCAGACATAAAAAAAAATCAGAAAACTCTGATAAACTAGACATTCTCCCGAGTTCAAAACATCTTTCGGATCGAAAATCGGATCTCCCATGAGGGATATCTTGATTTTACAAGTCGAAAAATGATTTTCAAAACGTATCCCGGGTAACAAAACCCGACTTGCCATTTTGAATGTTTACCGCAGTAAACAAATTCAAATACTTCCAAATTTTTGGAAAAATTTCAGGGACACCTAAGGGCGCATTCCGTGATTTTTTGGGGATTTTTAATAAAAAACAAATGCATGAAATGACGTGTGGACTGACTGACAAAAACAAAGACCTACTGAAAATAAGCAGAATTGAAATAAAGGCTAAATTAATCCTAATTAATTCATGAAATGTACTAAATGAATGAAATAAAATGCAAATTAAACCTAGCTAACTATATGAATGTTAAAAATCATCAAGGAAGCATAATGAAACATTTTTATGTATGTCGTTTTATGAGAATAGCTCAATCCATCCCTCAGATGAGCTCTTTCTTCAAACGACCCCCGATTCGAATTATGGAATCCAATCAATGGGAAAAGAAGTGCACCTTGCTTCGTTACGCAGCGTAGGAGCTCTTGAAAGGGGCAGCTATCACGAGCTTCCTTCGTCCTTCGCTCCGAGCTTCGGATGGTCCACCAAAATCGACCTCTGTTGGAATTGAATTGGCTACAGCACGAGCTCTACTCCACCTTCTTCAATGCGCCAAAGGGGGCACGATTTCCACAGTTCAAAATCTGATTCTAGGAAGGCTAGGTCGGATTTTCCAAGTTCACCAGAGCTAAAAAAAAATGATCCCCTTTAGGCTGGGCGTGAACCCTTGTTTTTATAACTTTTCTGAAAAATTTTGAAATTCAAACAGGCTGGATCTGAGCCCTCCATGTGGCGCCATCTCAGGGGGTGCCATCTGAGGGGTTTGAAATTCGAATTTGTCTTCTGCAGGGAGCCCTCAGGTGGTGCCACCTCAAAAGGCTATTTTGATTTTTTTGAGAAAAATAAAAAAATGGAAATTTGTGGGTGAGACACCTCAGTAGGGGGAATTTGGAATTTTTCAAAAGTTTGCTTGATTCTCTCTGTAGGGAGCTCCCAGAAGGCGCCACCTCAGAGGGTGCTCTCTTGGAATTTGAAATTCAAACTCACCTTTTGTAGGGAGTCCTCAGGTGGCGCCACCTCATGGTGGGCTACCTTTATTAAAAATAAAATAAAAAATGAAAATGGAGCCAAGTGGAGTCCTGGAATGGTGCCACCTCAAAAGGTGTTTGACACATGTCAGAAGGTCAGAGCAGTGGGCTCAGAAGGCGCCACCTCAGAGGAATTTGAATTTTGCTTTTTCTGGTGAAAGGAGATCTGGACATGTGGCAGTCCAGGATGGTTCCAAGTGTCAGCCTGCTGGAGAGGCTTTCTCAAATGGCGCCACCTCAGGGGGAAGTTTGAAATTCAAATGGAGGTTGGCCCTGGAGGAATGGAGGGTGGACATGTGGCGCCACCTCAGGGTGGCTCCTACAATGCCATGTGGCAAGAGGGAGGAAAAGGAGGGAAAGGGACATGTGGCGCCATCTCAGGCCATCTGGAAAGATCAGAGCTCAAGATTTTTGCCACCTAGTGCCTTGTTTGAATTTTGAATGGTTTGCTTTTTCTGAAGAAAGCCAGGAGTGACATGTGTCTCCTACTTTTCTGAAAGAAGTAGGGAGAAGACATGTGTCCTCTACTTTTTCTGAAAGAAGCAGAGAATGACACGTGGCAGAGGGGAGAGAAGGTGGGCCAAGCTATGTGGCGCCATCTTAGACAGGATGAAAAAGGTAGGAGTTCTTGATTTTCGCCACCTATGGGGATTTTTGAATATTTGAATTCTAGTTTTTCTGAGGAAAGCAGAAAATGACACATGGCACTTGCTTTTTCTGAGGAAATGAGAGCTTGCCATGTGTCCTCTGCAGGAGACACTCCAGATGGCGCCACCTCAGAGGAGACAAGCCTACCTTTTTTGTAGGAATTTAGGAGTGACACATGTCTCCTACTTTTCTGAAAAAAATAGGGAGAGGACATGTGTTAGGCTACTTTTCTAGAAGGAAGGAGGGGTTGACACGTGTCCCCTGCAGGAGACACACTTCAAGTGGCGCCACCTCAGAGGAGACAAACTCCACTTTTTCTAGACAGGACAACCTATGACACTTGGCATCTTCTGGTAGTCTTTGAAATGACACATGGCACAGGATGGATACTGACACATGGCAGACATGTGGCGGCTTCTTAAGGTAGCCCCACACTGACACTTGGCAGAAGATGGAGGGTGACATGTGGCACCGACTCTAGGTGAACCCTATGCTGACACATGGCATGTAAATGGGAGGAGAGAGAAAAGACAAGTGGCACCAATCCAGGGGACAAGGCTCCTATATTTTTGGGTTTTTCAAAATTCAAATTTTCAAAAGGAAAGCTTGTGTGACACCACCTCAGTGTGGGTCCCACATTGCTTCTTTATTGAAATAAGGATAAAACCACAACTTCTTTTTGGAATTTTCATAAAATCTGGACTAATGGGCAAAACAGGAATTTTGGAAAGAGTTGGCCCTTGTAGGGCGATTTTGTAAAAGAAAGATATTTGAAATTGTCAAAAAGGGCAAAATCTGAGGTGAAGTGACTCAAATCTATATTGAAAACTATCCAGATGGTTTTCCTGAGGAAATATTTTGAAATTCAGAGTCTTGGGGGTAAAATGGGAAAAATTGATAATTTTGAAGACCCAGGGTTTTGAAATCAATTTTGAAAAGAGTTGAAATTCTAATCTGGATTGAA
The DNA here is from genome assembly GCF_984573655.1 of Nuphar pumila. Lineage (NCBI taxonomy): Eukaryota > Viridiplantae > Streptophyta > Magnoliopsida > Nymphaeales > Nymphaeaceae > Nuphar > Nuphar pumila. The sequence goes on along the minus strand of NC_143265.1, from coordinate 47,025,267 downwards.
AATTTTGAAATCAAGAGTTCTGGACCTCGAAATGACATGCTGTGCAGTGCAGTGATTTGAAATGCTCATGCAATGATATGCAATGTCATGTCTTATGAAATGCAATCTTGAATCAAGACTTGGAGATGTCTGTCTCCTGTCAGGAATAAAATTTTAAACATCTGAGTTAAATTAGAGAAATTTTGAGAGTTGCAGATGAAATTTGGACTTTTGCAAGGTCCGGCTCAGAAAATGACCATTTTGCCCTCCAGCGATTTCAGAGGCTGGATGTTGATGCTTGGTGGAAATGTTGGGGAGGTGAGTGAAAATTTGGGGTGTTTACAGATGCCCCTCTTTGCTACTAAGCCGGCTCATGGCCGAGCTTAGTGGCAAAGAAAAACACACCAAATTTGGGCTATACATAAAAATAATGCCCCAGTTAGAAGGATCTGACTGGGTGTGAAGAAATTAGTCCGAGGAAGATGGTAGATATGAAGCGAAGAATGAAGAGGAAAGATTTGATCTATGAGAGCGAAGTTCAGGTTTTTGCCCTTAACCTGGATGGGACAGAAATACTTCGCATGGAACGAAGCTCAGGTTTTGACCCTTGACCTGATTGGGGAATGAAATATCTCATCAAAATGAGACTCAGGTTTGTACCCTTAACCTGATCGGGCGGAAGATGAAATACCTCTTTGATTGAGGCTCAGGTTTGTACCCTTATCCTGATCGGGTGGAAAATGAAATACCTCATCGACGGAGGCTCAGGTTTGTACCCTTATCCTGATCGGGCGTTGAAATGGAATACCTCATCAAAGGAGGCTCAGGTTTGTACCCTTATCCTGATCGGGCGGAAAATGAAATACCTCTTTGATTGAGGCTCAGGTTTGTACCCTTATCCTGATCGGGCGGAAAATGGAATACCTCTTTGATCGAGGCTCAGGTTTGTACCCTTATCCTGATCGGGTGTTGAAATGGAATACCTCTTTGATCGAGGCTCAGGTTTGTACCCTTATCCTGATTGGGCGGAAAATGAAATACCTCTTTGAATGAGGCTCAGGTTTGTACCCTTATCCTGATCGGGCGGAAAATGAAATACCTCTTTGATTGAGGCTCAGGTTTGTACCCTTATCCTGATCGGGCGGAAAATGAAATACCTCTTTGATCGAGGCTCAGGTTTGTACCCTTATCCTGATCGGGTAGAAAATGAATGGAATCCTCGAAGGAAGAGCCCATGATGGAACCTTCGGATTTTGCACAGTAAATCCGACAGGGTTTTTTTGCAAAAGGAAGGAAAATGGGGTCCCTAAAGCTTGAAAAGGGATTGGTTTTGGGCGTCTCATTGCTGAGACTAAAATCAGCTTTTGAAATTGCCTTTTGCGGGAAATGATTGGTGGTTCGACCTCGAACCGAAATGGGACTGTCTATGGTGGGACAGTGGGGACGCAGGGAAGTGTGCAATCTGAGAGTTCATGCTCTCAAAGAAGGGAAGGAATCAAGTCCTTAGGAGGGATTTAAAATTGGTGTCAGGATGCATCGAAGACGGACATCAAGCTCTCACTTCATGTCAGGATAGCTAGAAAATATTGCCAAAATGTTGGAAATTTTGCTGTTGATTCATAGTTTTTGAAAATGTTGCACATTGTTGCAAAGATATTCCTTCTTTTCTACCTAAAGCATTACCTCCAAACAAGGTTCACTTTGTAGAATCGAGACTTGAAATCCAAATTGCTTGCAATTGACCTTCTTCAAGGAAGTTATCAATTTCCTTGATATGAGCAGGAAAGAGAATTTGATATTATGAAAGCAATTGATGAAAGAATATTGATAATAGAATTTCACAAAGTTAAAGAGGATTCTTGATAAATTTGGCAGTTTGATATCCTGGGAGCTTCTCTCTTGACAATCTTTCTGCACTCTTTTGGCTCTCTGGTTTTTTTTTTTGCTACATTCTCCTTTATTTTGGAGATGTTCTGACTTTTTCTCTCTTTCTTTTTCCTCTCTTTCTCTCTTTTGGGAAGGGTACGTCACAAACTCCTTCAACTTGGAGATGTTTCGATCCTTCTTGGATGATGGGTTTGGAGATCTTTGGGCGATAGCTGAAATTAAATATCTTTTAGGGATTGTCGAGAGGTTCATCGCATCTGCCTTCATCTCGACAGTGCTTTGGACTTTCCCTGGAAGGATCCGTCACAAACTCCGTCATCTTGGAGATGTTTCGAATCTTCTTTGGCCCCGGGGGTCTACTCGCCTAATTCGCCTTCATCTTGATGACAGGTGAGAGATCCCTTTTGCGGATATTTAATTGCAGCTTAGATGATTCTGAGGAGACAGGGTTTGGGTGAATTCTCTCTTTTCTAGCACTCAGGATATTTCCACTGCCTCGTCCTTACAAGAATAGTCTTTAAAGATACGCCATTGACTGCGATCAATATCGATCATCTACGGCTTTTCAATAACATTGATTCTTCTTTTCTGGCCATATCGAGGATTTATCCTTCATCCTTTTGGTTGGCCAATAGAAAGGATTTGAGTTTTGAATCTCTTTTCGCAAAAGCTTCACTCTTTTGGAAGTGATGCTGAAGGTAAACTGAGATAGAGATTTGTGCAATAAATATTCTGAAATCAGCAAATAATTTGATTGACAATTTGACAAAATTTTCTTGAAATCCTTAGTGAAAGTGAGTATTTGAAATCCGGCTCAATACATCCGCGACGAAAATTCTCCTCTCTTTTTCCCCAAAAAGAGAGACTTAGGCTTAGCCCTTACCTGAATGGGAAATGGGAAATACTCCTCTCTTCCCTAAAGAGGAGGTGTTTGCAAAATTAACTTTCGAAGAGAAATTGAGCTTTCGTCAAAGCTCCCTAATATTAGGCTTCTCTTATGGAAAGGGGCCCGATAATAGTGAGGTCTGAAAATTGGGTCATGAAAGGAACGAGTCCATCACACTCTCCCTGCGAAGAGGGTCTTTCATGACGAAAAATGGCCTAGTATGAAATTGGGGGGTCACAAGAAAAGCGAGTCTCCGTCGAGCCTCTCCCTTTGAAAGGGTTTCTTGTGTGAAATTGGAAATTGTTTTGCAAACGGTTCACAAAGACGCGAGTCCCTTCAAACTCTCCCTGACAAGGGGCTAAGTGAACAAATTGGATAGCATGCGAAAGAACGAGATCCCTCGACTCTCCCTAAAAGGGTCTTTCGCAAGAGGAAATGATTGAAATTGGATATTGAGATTGATTGACCTGAAGGTCGAAATTGGAAATTGGAAAATGGAAATTGGAAATTGGAAAATTGGTTGCTGAAAATTGAATGACCCGAAGGTCGAAATTGGATGACCTGATGGTCGAAATTGAGAATTGATTTGACCAAAAAGGTCGAAATTGAGAATTGGTTGACCGAAAGGTCGAAATTGTGTGACCTGAAGGTCGAAATTGAGAATTGAGTGACCTAAAGGTCGAAATTGAGAAATGAAGGTCAAAGATTGGAAATTGATTTACCCGAAGGTCGAAATTTGGAAATTGATAGACCCGAAGGTCGAGAATTGGAAATTGATTGACCCGAAGGTCGAGAATTGGAAATTGATTGACCCGAAGGTCGAAATTGAGATTGGTAATTGAAATTGAGAATTGAAAATTGGGTGACCCAGAGGTCGAAATTGGAGAATTGCTTGATTTGAAGATTTAAATTGGAATTTGGAGAGCAAAATATCAAATTTGAGCAATTGACAGACCCTGATGATTGAAATGACTTGGATCAATAAAAGAGAATGATGAGTTCGAGTCAGAGCTCGAATAAAATATAGAGATCACGAGTCGGAACCCGAATCAACAGAGGAAAATGGAAGGCTCGAATCAGAGCTCAAATAAGATAATGAGATCACGAGTCGGAACCCGGATCAACAAAGGAAAATGAAGGACTTGAATTAGAGCTTGGATAAGATAAAGAGATCTCGAGTCGGAACCCGGATCAACAAAAGAAAATGAAGAACTCGATTCAGGGTTCGAGTAAGGTAATGAGATCACGAGTCGAAACCCGGATCAACAAAAGAGAATGACAAGCTCGAAAAGATCTCGAGTCGGAACCCGGATCAACAAAGGAAAATGATTTGTTCGAGTCAAGGCTCGAGTAAAGTAGAGAGATCACGAGTCGGAACCCGGATCAACAAAGGAAAATGAAGAGTTCGAGTCAAGGCTCGAGTAAAGTAGAGAGATCACGAGTCGGAACCCGGATCAACAAAGGAAAATGAAGAGTTCGAGTCAAGGCTCGAGTAAAGTAGAGAGATCACGAGTCGGAACCCGGATCAACAAAGGAAAATGAAGAGTTCGAGTCAAGGCTCGAATAAGTTAGAGAGATCACGAGTCGGAACCCGGATCAACAAAGGAAGATGAAGAGTTCGAGTCAAGGCTCGAATAAAGTAGAGAGATCACGAGTCAGAACCCGGATCAACAAAGGAAAATGAAGAAATCGAGTCAAGGCTCGAATAAAGTAGAGAGATCACGAGTCGGAACCCGGATCAACAAAGGAAGATGAAGAGTTCGAGTCAAGGCTCGAGTAAAGTAGAGAGATCACGAGTCGGAACCCGGATCAACAAAGAAAAATAAAGAAATCGAGTCAAGGCTCGAGTAAAGTAGAGAGATCACGAGTCGGAACCCGGATCAACAAAGGAAAATGGAGAGTTCGAGTCAAGGCTCGAATAAAGTAGAGAGATCACGAGTCGGAACCCGGATCAACAAAGGAAGATGAAGAGTTCGAGTCAAGGCTCGAATAAAGTAGAGAGATCACGAGTCGGAACCCGGATCAACAAAAGAAAATGAAGAAATCGAGTCAAGGCTCGAGTAAAGTAGAGAGATCACGAGTCGGAACCCGGATCAACAAAGGAAAATGGAGAGTTCGAGTCAAGGCTCGAATAAAGTAGAGAGATCACGAGTCGGAACCCGGATCAACAAAGGAAGATGAAGAGTTCGAGTCAAGGCTCGAATAAAGTAGAGAGATCACGAGTCGGAACCCGGATCAACAAAGGAAGATGAAGAGTTCGAGTCAAGGCTCGAATAAAGTAGAGAGATCACGAGTCGGAACCCGGATCAACAAAGGAAAATGAGGAGTTCGAGTCGAGGCTCGAATAAAGTAGAGAGATCACAAGTAGGAACCCGGATCAACAAAGAAAAATGAAGAGTTCGAGTCAAGGCTCGAATAAAGTAGAGAGATCACGAGTCGGAACCCGGATCAACAAAGGAAAATGATTTGAATAAAAACCCAAGTCGGAACTCGGTTTTCCAAGAGGTTGAAAATGTGCCAGCTTGAATACTGGATTTTGAAATAATACCAGTTCGAGTGCTGGGTTTTGGTTCAGTATTGGCGATGATCTTTGGATCATTTAGGAATTGTGATGGGACTGTTTGTTGAAATCCCCATACTGACCAGATTGTTGTTAATGCAATTGAATGCAAATGAATATGAATTGATGCATATGAATGCACATGTGCATGAAATGAGGAATTTGTTTATCCTGCCTGCATATAGAACAAAATTTTAAAATGCCCCAGTATAACTGGGAAAGAAAGTTGGATCATTATTTGAAGGAAACAGGAAGGATTACAAGAGAAGGATAAATGTTTCAAGTATAAAACTTTTTCAAGTGTCGAGCATTGATAGGGTCTGGCAATTCTACTCCATCGGCATTGATGAGCCGATATGAGTTGCGGGGTAATGTTTCTTTGACAACATAGGGACCTTCCCAATTTGGCGACCATTTGCCGCCAGGACGATGCTTGAGATAAGCTGTGGATCGAAGTACTAAATCATTGACTTTGAATCTTCTTTCGATGATAGATTTCGCATATTGCCTGGCTACTCTCTGGCGATAGGATTGAGCATGCTCTGCTGCTTTTAGCCTTCTCTCGTCGAGTAAGTCTAGTTGCACTAGTCGCTGCTGCTGGTATTGATCAAGAGGTAATTGCAGAAGTGAAGCAAATTTCAAAGCGGGCTTCTGAACATGTAGCGGCAATACTACTTCTGTTCCATAAACCAGTTCTGATGGGGTAGCATTCGTTGGTGTACGAATGGTGGTCCGATAGGCCCACAGTGCATCGTGGATCTTCTCATGCTAGTCACGGCCTGTTTCCACAGTTCGCTCCAAGATATGAATTAAAATCTTGTTGGTGGCCTCTGCCTGACCATTCCCTTGAGGATAATATGGAGCGGAAAAATGGTGATAGATCTTGAACTTTGAGCAGAATGTCTTCATCTTTTCATTCTTGAAATGACTGCCGTTGTCTGACACAATGTCATGCGGGATGCCGAAACGGCAAAGGATGTTCTTGTGAATAAAAGAGACCACATGTCGGCCTTCTACTGTGCGGAGACTGATGGCTTCTACCCACTTGGTGAAATATTCTGTTGCGGCAAGGAAGTATTTGTGGCCATTTGAAGCTGAAGGAGTAATGGGGCCTACAACATCGAAGACCCACATGGAGAACGGCCATGGAGAGACGACAGACTGTAAATAAGTTGCCGGAGCATGGATAGAAGGTGCATGTATTTGACATTGCACACACTTCTTCACATAATGATAACAGTCTTGTTGCATAGTCTTCCAGTAGTAACCTGCTCTGATGATTTGCTTGACAAGGGTTTGGTAGCCAACGTGACCACCACAGATGCCTTCGTGTGCTTCTCGCACGACTTCTTTGGCTTCGTCTTCGTCTAAACATCTGGAATACTCTGAACTGAATCCACGACGATAGAGGACATTGGCCAAAATGAAATATCGAGTAGACATACGCTGGATTGCTCGTTGCTCTTTCTTTGAGAGTTCTGGAGGAAATTCGCCAGTTTCTATGAAAGTTTTGATGTTGTAATACCAAGGCTTCTTCCTTTGCTCAGCCTGGTTTACTTGTTCCGCTGGAATAAAAGCAGGTTGGTCAAGTCTGCCAATTTCAAAAGAGCGACAAGATTCTCCATTCTTGAATGCCATAATGGAGCCTAAGCTGGCTAGGCTATCAGCCACTTGATTAAAATCTCTCTTGATATGGAAGAGCTGGAATTCTTCAAACTCGCTGATAAGAGCTGAAACAATTTTCTGATAGGGAAATAGCTTCTGATCTTTGACCTGCCATTCGGCTCGAACTTGATTAACAACAAGTAATGAGTCGCCATAGGCATGCACTCTCTTAACATTGAAGTGTAGTAGAATCTTTAGACCTTGAATCAGGGCTTCATATTCAGCCATGTTGTGAGTGCATTAAAAATCTAACTTGAGAGAAAATGGAATCATCTCCTTCTCAGGAGTGATTAATAGGATTCCGATGCCTATTCCCGCCATATTCTTAGAACCATCGAAAAATAAATTCCAGACTGGAAATTGCTGGATATTGCAAATTTGCTCATCAGGGAAGTCATCTTCGGCTTTCACTTCTTCGGTCAGAGGAAAATCCGCCAATTGATCTGCAATTGCTTGGCCTTTGATTGATTGCTGCGAGATATATTCTAGGTCATACTGCATCAGTAAGACTTGCCATTTTGCGACTCGTCCGCTGAGGAAAGGTTGCTCTAAGATATACTTGAGAGGATTGAGTTTAGACAAGATTTTGACCTCTGATGCCAACAGGTAGTGTCTTAGCTTCTGACACATCCATACCAGAGCTAGGCAGGTCTTCTCTATTTGAGAGTATCTCTTTTCATAATCTATGAAAGTCTTGCTCACGTAATAAATGGCGTGCTCTATCAGGCTGCCTTCTTTGTATTGCGCTAAGAATCCGCCGCATGCGACTTGATTAACTGAGATGTATAATTAAAGAGGTTTTCCCAATTCTGGCAGCTTTAGGATGGGAGGATTAAGAAGATACTTCTTGATTCGATCGAACGATTGTTGGCATTCTGGTCCCCATTCGAACTTAACTCCTTTTCTGAGTAAGTGGTTGAAGGGCTCACATCTCATCGCCAAATTGGAAATGAATCGCCGGATTGACTGTATACGTCCTTGAAGGCTACGTAGTTCTTTGAGATTCTTCGGGGGCGGCATATCAATGATAGCCTTTGCTTTGGCCGGGTCGACTTCAATTCTCTTTTTACTGACCAGAAAACCCAACAGTTTGCCTGATTCGACTCCAAAGACACACTTTTGCGGGTTAAGCCTTAACTTGTAAAGAATAAGTCTTTTAAAGACTTGATCAAGTGCTTCGAGGTGATCTTCTTCCTCTTTAGATTTCACGAGAATATCATCAACATACGCATCCATGATTTTGCGCATCTGATCGTGGAAGATGACAGCCATTGCCCGTTGATACGTTGCTCCAGCATTCTTGAGCCCAAAAGGCATAACTGTGTAGCAGAAAGTGCCCCAAGGTGTAGTAAAGGAAGTTTTCGATTGGTCGCGGGCGGCCAACTTAATCTGATTGTAGCCGGAATATCCGTCCATGAAAGAGAACATGGCATGTCCTGCCGTGCTATCGACTAGAAGATCGATGCTTGGAAGTGGATAGTCATCCTTCGGAGTTGCCTTATTGAGGTCTCTGAAGTCTATGCAGATCCTTACTTTGCCACTTTTCTTTGGGACGACGACGATATTGGCTAACCAATCTGGGTAGTCAATAGCTCGAATAAATCCTGCTTTGAGCAGATCTTCAAGTCCTTCTTTGACTTGTTGTTCTATTCTGGGATCCATTTTTCTCAGCTTCTGCTTGACTGGCTTAGCGTCCGGCTTTAAGACAAGACGGTGTTCGACTAATTTGGGGTCTAAGCCCGGCATGTCTTCATATGTCCATGCGAACACTTCTTCATGCCGCTTGAGAAAATCTGTAAGCCTTTTCTTTTCTTCTGAACTCAGACTGGTTCCGATTTGGAGAATTTTTGGATCTTCCTCTGAACCGATATTGACACCTTCAGTTGGATCTTGTACTAGAGGAGATGGTTCATCCTGCTTCTGAACTGCGGCGAACTCTGGTAATTCCTGAAGAGACTGATCATATTCTGCACAATCATCAGACTACTTTGCACTCTTGTCATTTCCGGTGCTTGCTTTGATTCTGTGAATTGCTGTTGACTTCTGAAAGGCCTTGGGATTGAGTACGAGCTTCTTGATTGTCCGAGAAGTCATTCTGAAATTTTGGAGAAGAAATCTGGTTCAGACAAATCGGCCTATAGTAAGACAAGCAACCATTTGAAGAGAACCATACATAAAATGACATTGAATTATAAAATGATGAGACAGACAAAAAGGGAGTAGATGGCATCCGGATAGACAAAAAGACTTGAAATTTTATTGATTGAATTGATCAATGACATTGGTAAAATGAGATATTTATTTGGAAAAGAATAGAAAGGAAATAACAAATGGTCTTCATTGTGCCCCTTTGGCAAAAACAGTCTTTCTTGATGAGCTTCCTCCGGAGAACCCCAATCCTGCCCTGTGGGGACGATGTTTCTGAATCATTGGCTCGATGCGGCCATCTTCGTTCTTGCCGAGTCCCTTGAAGGGTTGATAGCCATGCTTCAGGAGTAAATCAAATCCCTTTCTTGACTTCATGAATTGAGAAAACAAGGGATGATCCTTAATGGTGCTGTAGTCGATTCGACCTCCAACCTTGAAGAATTGAGGACCTTTCCATCGTGTCGTGGCTACTGTATGCAGAGATGGCTCTGATGGTGCCTGAAGTATTTCTCGATTCTCCCCGAGATTGATCTCTTCACTTTCCCTGATGCTGGGAATATCTGCATTGAATGATGGCCGAGGAATCATGGGCTGCGGGAGCCTTTCTTCTGGGTCTTCTCCCAGTATTGTGGTAATCATTCCACCTTTTGACCACTTTACACATTGATGGAGGGTAGAAGGCACTGCATTAGCATTGTGAATCCACGTCCTACCGAGCAGCAAGTTGTAGGTTGGAGGTACATTAACCACATGGAAAAGCACTGAATGCACTGAATAGTTGATAAACACTTCCAGGAATATCTTGCCCTTGGCCGTTTGACCATGATTGTCAAACCCATAGATAGTGATGGGATCGGGAATATATTCTTCATCCTTGATCCCTAATGCCTTTGCGGTCATTTCAGGACATATGTTGAGGCTACTGCCTCCATCGACCAGCACATGGGGAACCGTCATTCCTCTGACTCGAACGACAATGTAAAGAGCATTATTGTGAAAGGAATGAGGCTTTGGAAGGTCCTCATCTGAAAAGGTGATTGGCGCATTGGTCATGGCGGAGTTCACAATCTGTGCCATGTCTTCAGGAGTAGTGCTGGGCTTAACTTTGATTTTCCTGAGCAGATCATCCAGTACTTGTCGGTGCTTGCTGGAATTCTTGGCCAAGTCAAGGATGGAGACATTGGATAAAGCGGTCAGAGGCTTCTGACTTGAATTCTCCAGCCTGGGTCTAACGATTTGCTTGAAGAAGTCAAGAGTTCCTTTTGATTTGGGAACTGACTTCAAAGGTGCTTCCGCAACTTTCATTTTACCGAATGCTGAAATTAAGTCCATCTTCTTAGAATCTGGAGCTGCTTGTCGTAGCACTGTCACCTGATGCTGAACTTGGAGATCTTGCGCAGAACATGGCTTGATATGCTCATGCGGTAGAAAGGGTTGTGCAGACACTACTGTTGTGGTGTGCGAAGGGAAGGGGTGATTGAGAATGTCCATTTTTTCTTCTTCTTCTCCTTCTACCAATAGATTCTTTTCAATGAGATCTTGCACGATATTTTTGAGAACAAAGCAGTTCTCGGTGTTGTGTCCCACTGTCCTGTGGAACTTGCAGAACTGATCTTTCCATTTCCCCATGGGCACAGGGGGATCGGCCAATCTGGGCAATTTGACCATCTCTTTTGATAGCATGTACTCGAGCACGTCCTCGAGCGATTGGTCAAGAGGAGTAAACTTTCTGTCGTAACTCCAGCCTTCGTGTTTGGTCTTCTCATGCAGTTTCGGCCCTTGATCCTGCTGAGGAGGCTTGCTGTATTGAGGAGCAGGCTTTGCTTTCTGATCCTTGTTGTTCGAACTGCTTGAGCTGTAGCAGTAATCTTTCTTCTGCCCTTTGTGCTGATTTCGGCCTTTGTTATTGTTGTTAGCAGAATAAGTGAAGTGAGCTTTCTTCTTCTGCTCACCATGGGAGTTGTTCTTGGAAAAGGTGAAGCCTTCATAGACTCCATTTTCCACACTCAGCTCGAGCCATTCGGCTCGTTCAGTCAGCTCAATGAAGGTCCTGGACGGCGCTGTGGAGATTAATCCTCTTAACGGCTGCGAGAAATTGTTGAGGATTAAGGACAATGCATGCCTTTCCGAGATAGGATCTCTCATCTTATTACAGGCTGATCTCCACCTGTGAATGAAGTCCCGTGCTTTTTCATTCTCGTTCTGTCTCAAATTGCAGAGATGACTTAATGTAGGCAGCGCTTCTGTGTTGAACAAGAAGCGTTCAATAAAGAGATTTACAACTTTATCGAACTCCTTGAGCTCAATGGGGTTGATATGCTCAGCATACCATTTGGCGGAAACTCCTTCCAAGCTGCGGGGGAAGCATAGAAACAATGCTCGGTTATCCCTTCTAAACCGAGAGCATTCAGCAAAGAAAGTGGCGAGATGAGCTTTTGGGTCGCCAGAACCATCGAATTTGATGAATTTTCGGGGGAGATTTTCCAGATCATCATCCCCTTCTAAACCGTCGTAGAAGTCCTCGCTGGTGAAGACTTTCTTGCCCTTGTCGCGGGCTTGCAGATCCTTGACCACTCTGGCCATTTCCCTAAATTGTGCTTGTAAAGGCTCTTCTTTATCTCTGCTCTTGGATCTGCGGCTTTTACTTTGGCCACGCTTCTGAAATGCCGGAGGCACCTCATATTCTTCATTTGTGTTTTCAGTGGAATCTGATTCAGCTGAAATCTCTTCTGGCTGGATCTGCTTCTTGGGAGCCTTCTTACTCCTGCGACCATGGAACCTTTCTCTGAATGGATTTCTTTCTGAGCTGGTCCCGGGCTGCTCATTCATCATTTTGTTCATCATTTTTCTGAACATGGCGTACATTTGAGGGTCTATGCCATCGTCTTCTTGCTGCTGCTCTCGACTCCTCTCAGATCGAGGGGAACTCATCTCTTCTTCCGAGGCTGACGAGTACTGGGATGCTGTGGTTCTTTTGCCTGATCTTGTCTCAACCATCAAATGATATGGATGCTCTCTGCAGGGCAAAAGACCTGATTAGATTTTGAGGGAATTAGATTTTGGAGGAAATATTTGCTGAAAATATGGTAGACAATTTGGAAAAGATGTCCCATTACTAGGGACTGAGTCGTCGTGGGAATCACGACAATTGTGTTGTCATTCCTTCTGCAAAAGAAATAAACAACGAAAATATGCCTTGTTACCTAGGCGAGGTCGTCAAACCACAATAGGAAGAAAGATAATTTTATTAAAATGAGAAGAATAAGATTTTATTGATCTTGACAAAGAGGTGGAGGATAGACGATTTGCCACCATTCACGATAGTCGGCAGACACTCTAGGACCTGGAAAGATTTTGAGAGAGACAAAGGAATCCCAGCCGTAGCGGGCAGAATGATATGCCCCGGACCATTGTGCGGAAGTGAGATCAAACTCTGCCATAACTCCTGATAACAGTCGGGCTTCGACATACTGCTGCCTCTGGGAGAACTGCCGAACACATCTCTCTGGTTGGTAGTAAGTGCAGAAGAATGGTCCCAGCAACTTGAACCGCTTGCCATAAGCGTAGGTATATCTGGGGGGAGATATTTGCCGATCAAAATAGTCCCAAACAACGTCATCCTCTTGAATGTTGTTGATCATAGATCGGTACTGCGCCACTGGAAGGAGTTCTTGACCATTGTATCTGAAAGAGCTTGCTCGGGCTGGAACGTGCTGGAAAAACCAGGACTGAAGTGCGTAGATGCATCCTTCAACTAAAATGGACTCTCCGAGTGAGAATCGAGTCAGACCTCGATAAAGGAAGGCGAGCGCTGCCATGGCTATGGAGAGGCGATTGGTTTGCCGACTTCCCCATCTCCTCATAAGTTGGATTATCCTGATGTCCATGTAGTTCTGTCCATCTGGGAAAAGGGACAGTCCTACAGTGCATAGAACCATTGCATTCTGAATCTTTTCTTTGGCTGTTCTTGAAAGCGTGCTGACTTCGACGAAGGTCCCGTACTGACGGTACAACTCAAGTAGGTCAACATATTCATCTCCTTCTAACTGGATCAGGGGCCAAGATCGGCGGCCTGTCATACGAGCTAAGGAGTCTCGAGGGCCCAAACCCTTGACATTGATAAGGAATTGATGCTCTAAGGGGTCGCTTGGTCGACCAGCTGGTTCTGGCAACCCCATGATTTCTGAAAATTCATCCATTAAGACGGTCATTTCTCCCCACGGGAACCAGAAGGTACACGTTCGAGGATTCCATCGCTCCGCCATTGCATGGATCAGGTTGCCATTGATGGTCTGCTTTCCGACTGCTGATGCCAGTTCTAATCCGCACTCGCTCAAATGGTCCGGGAACATTCGAGAAAAGCTCTTTAACCAGGAATAATACCACCGGGGAATGAAAGTTCCGGTGCTAAGAGCTCGATGTTCAGGACGACCTTGTCGCACCTCGAAGGAGATGTGACCTTCAGGAAAGATAGGATCGACTTGACTGGATGCCATCGAACTGAAAACAGAGAAAGACTCAGAATGAGACTTAGGAAAATATGAGAAATTTTGAAAAATTTTGCAGGCAAGATGAAAATGCAGCTAGAAATTCGAGATCCAGTAGAAAGGTAGAATAAAAAAATCGCCTGGAGTTTTGAAAGAAATGGGATATTTGAGAAAATCATCCAGGGTTTGAGAAAAGATCTTGTGGAAAATAAGGATATTTGGAAAAAGACCTAATGAGTTGAAAAACATTGGGAAACATAAAGAATTGAGGAAATCATACATACAATCTCATCCGACACAAACATTTATGCACATTCAGCACTCCCTAAAAGGCTGACTCTAGATGCATCAATTTGAAAACAGCTGTAGGACCCTAATCCTAACTCTAGGTTCAGATCATCTTTGTCCAATCCAGTTATGTCGATATACCCGAATCGAAATCCGAGGTACGTGGCATAGAATTTTAACTCCGGTTCTAAGGTAAGGTTTTCCAACATCCTTGAGCGCCTACCGATATACTTCGGACTGTGGCCCGCGGTACGTGGTAGGGGGGTGTTAACCCAAATAGTTGGCCCAGTTGTGAGGCTCTGTCCCGAACTATGGTTCTGGAAGAGAGCCCAGCAACGTGAAGACCGGGTAATGATAGGTAATTGAGGTTTTGAAAAAATGATCACATGCAAGAAATAGAGGGCTCTAAGTCCTAGAGAGATAGACTTTTGAAAATCTTTGAAGAAGCATACAGTGTTTGCATTCAGATCCTAAATTGAGGAGGATTGTATTTAGACCTAAGTCTATGTGAGCATGAAAATATCTCCTCAATATGGTCCTACCAAACCATGCCTAAGCTATATGCATTCAATGTCAGCTAGGTCAGAATCTAGGCTCCTAGGTTCGCATGATATCAAAATAAAAGAGCTGACATTTTGTGAACATAATTTTGATAATTAAACTAAGTCAAGCATAATTTAGGTCAGACAAGGACAGGTCTCATCACGGTCGCCAAACCTGTTCTCGTCGCGAAATTTTTCCCCCGTCTTCCCTTCCTTGCGGAAGAGAAAAAGAGAGAAATGCTTTCGCGCCTCAAACTTTGACCGGATTTTGGAAATTGTTTTGAAATACTCGCCTCCGTTTTTGAAAATTGCGAGAAAATCCATGGGATGGGGCTCGACCTGTCGGTACGAGGTTCGACCGTTCCTGCCGCCTTTAACAGGGGTAATCGAACCAAGGACCAAAACTATGCTTGACTTGGTTAAATTATCGAAGTTATGTTCTATCCTAAATGCACAGAGAATTCAGGCATGTGCTATGAGATTTTGGAAAATGCCAGTTGGAAAACATGATGTATGCTTAGAAAAACATTTGGATTTGGAAAGAATCTCTCAGGAAAAAGGTCAATTTCTCAGGAAACTCAGATAAAAAGGGGTTTTTGAAAACATGAGAAAGCTTATAAAGATGTGGAAAATTCAGAAATAGTTGAAAATCTTGGGAAAATGGAAGTGATTCTTGAGAAAAGATGGACTTTTTGAAAAGGGAAGCACTTCTTAGGAAAACTTGGACTTTGAGAGCTTTCTTAGGAAAATGATGGAAATTCATAGGAAAGCTCATTGGAGAAGGAAATTCAAAACTTGGGGAATCGAAATCCTGGGAATTTTACCTTTTTGAAATACTCGGAAATCGATTTTGGATCTTGAAGAAAGATTGGAAAACTCTTTTGAATATCTTAAGAAAATATCATTTTCCTGGGAAAACTGTGGAAAAACTTGTCTTGGAAAAACCAATTTTGAAAAATCCTTAGAATTTCTTGAGAAATCGATTTCTTGAGAATGAAGTTTTCTTGAGAAAATCTTGAGAAAATCAATGATTTCATGATGTAAATGTCATGAGTGAATGAATGCACTTTGAAAAGATTTTCTAAGAGATTTGTTGGAAAATATGCATTAAGTCAAGATAAATCCTTCACATATCCTGACTGTGGCCATGAATATGTTCAGAATTTAGTTGATTTGATGCACATGATTTTGAAAACTTTGGAAATATGATGTGCATTTTAAGATAGCCTAAGAGTGTAGGCTCAATGTGACTAGTAGAAAGATGATGGATCTGGGTCTCGTCCATATTCCGACTAGGGCCGTAAATATGGATCCCACCGAGTCCATCAACTCCCTAAGAGTTGGTGCACGTGCCATTCGTGAACATCCATAGTGATTTTGAAATAAAATGCATGAATCATAGAAACAGGATATTGCATAAAATCAAACTATATGATATGCATCCTAGTCTAAGCAGGAAATTAAATCTCTTATTCCAAAATTTACATTATTACATCACTAAATAAAGGAAATAAAAGAAATTTGCAGACTTCAGCTCCTTCTTTGGAATGTCCCTGCCAAGCTTGAAATAAAGTTAGCTCAAATATGTGGGTTTTTCCAAGATTTTCCAATAATATTATGAAATTATTGGATTTAATTGGATATAAACCCTATTCTCGTGCTTCCTTGATATTTGAAATGATGTAAATGCAGGAAATTCAGTAGAAAATAGTTTGAAATTCGGAATTGGGGTCAAAATGACCAAAATACCCCTAATTATAAAGTTATACCTTTAAAATCAGGGTTTTTTGAAGGAAAACTTGGTAAAATTGAGATTTTGAAATTCAAATTGAATCAAATGATGATGAAATGCAGTATGACATGCTTCTAAACACATTAGGACTGTAAAATCAGAATTTGACATTTTAAAATTTAGCCAAAATAACGAATTTCGCTTGTTTTTCACTTGGATCCGGGTCCTGCGGGACCCTGTTTTGGTATTGTGGATAATCTGAACCTCAAATGGATTCCAAATTGCACCAAATTCGGTATGAAGCATCTACTTACTCTGATAAACAGTCTAGAATGCTAAAAATCATGAAATGATATGATTTAAATGTCAAAATTCAAAGAAAGTCCTAAAATGGTGGATTTTGCCTATGGATCCGAACCAAATGCAATGTTTAATATGATAATGCAAGATTTACACCATGGAAATTTCTGATATTTTGGAGACTGCTAAAAGACCCGAAATGGAACATTTTTGGTTTTTATAGCCTCGGGATTTGAGCCATGGTGAGTTCAATAACAGAGATTTAGTTCAGACAGAGATAAAAATCACACTAATCTGATGAAAAATGCTAAAGAAATACAAAACGGCCATGGAAATTTATGAAATTAATTAGAGTTATGCACGACATCTACATGAACAACTTTCATGTTTATGACTTCGGCATTTGATCAACATAAGCTCCGATAAAAATATAACTATTCCTGCCTAAACTAACAGAACAGACAAATGTAGCAAAACAGGGGGCTGACAAGAAAAATCCGAAGCAGGGGTTAGCACTGTTCTAAAAATTACAGGATTTCAGATTCAAACAGAGGATACCACGGACATAACTTTCACTTTTTACAGTTTCGGATTTGGAGCAACACACAAAGAGAAACCATAGCCCTAAGTCGATCCAAGATCTCAGAGGCCCAAATTGGGCTCTGACACGTGTACCGACATCTCGGATTTTTGTCAGACATAAAAAAACTCAGAAAACTCTGATAAAATCATATTAAAAACTAGACATTCTCCCGAGTTCAAAACATCTTTCGGATCGAAAATTGGATCTCCCATGAGGGATATCTCGATTTTACAAGTCGGAAAATGATTTTCAAAACGTATCCCGGGTAACAAAACCCGACTTGCCATTTTGAATGTTTACCGCAGTAAACAAATTCAAATACTTCCAAATTTTTGGCAAAATTTCAAGGACACCTAAGGGCGCATTCCGTGATTTTTTTGGGATTTTTAATAAAAAACAAATGCATGAAATGACGTGTGGACTGACTGACAAAAACAGAGATCTACTAAAAATAAGCAGAATTGAAATAAAGGCTAAATTAATCCTAATTAGTTCATGAAATGTACTAAATGAATGAAATAAAATACAAATTAAACCTAGCTAACTATATGAATGTTAAAAATCATCAAGGAAGCATAATGAAACATTTTTATGTATGTCATTTTATGAGAATAGCTCAATCCATCCCTCGGATGAGCTCTTTCTTCAAACGACCCCCGATTCGAATTATGGAATCCAATCAATGGGAAAAGAAGTGCACCTTGCTTCGTTACGCAGCGTAGGAGCTCTTGAAAGGGGCAGCTATCACGAGCTTCCTTCGTCCTTCGCTCCGAGCTTCGGATGGTCCACCAAAATCGACCTCTGTTGGAATTGAATTGGCTACAACACGAGCTCTACTCCACCTTCTTCAATGCGCCAAAGGGGGCACGATTTCCACAGTTCAAAATCTGATTCTAGGAAGGCTAGGTCGGATTTTCCAAGTTCACCAGAGCTAAAAAAAATGATCCCCTTTAGGCTGGGCGTGAACCCTTGTTTTTATAACTTTTCTGAAAAATTTTGAAATTCAAACAGGCTGGATCTGAGCCCTCCATGTGGCGCCATCTCAGGGGGTGCCATCTGAGGGGTTTGAAATTCGAATTTGTCTTCTGCAGGGAGCCCTCAGGTGGCGCCACCTCAAAAGGCTATTTTGATTTTTTTGAGAAAAATAAAAAAAATGGAAATTTGTGGGTGAGACACCTCAGCAGGGGGAATTTGGAATTTTTCAAAAGTTTGCTTGATTCTCTCTGCAGGGAGCTCCCAGAAGGTGCCACCTCAGAGGGTGCTCTCTTGGAATTTGAAATTCAAACTCACCTTTTGTAGGGAGTCCTCAGGTGGTGCCACCTCATGGTGGGCTACCTTTATTAAAAATAAAATAAAAAATGAAAATGGAGCCAAGTGGAGTCCTGGAATGGTGCCACCTCAAAAGGTGTTTGACACATGTCAGAAGGTCAGAGCAGTGGGCTCAAAAGGCGCCACCTCAGAGGAATTTGAATTTTGCTTTTTCTGGTGAAAGGAGATCTGGACATGTGGCAGTCCAGGATGGTTCCAAGTGTCAGCCTGCTGGAGAAGCTTTCTCAAATGGCACCACCTCAGGGGGAAGTTTGAAATTCAAATGGAGGTTGGCCCTGGAGGAATGGAGGGTGGACATGTGGCACCACCTAAGGGTGGCTCCTACAATGCCATGTGGCAAGAGGGAGGAAAAGGAGGGAAAGGGACATGTGGCGCCATCTCAGGCCATCTGGAAAGATCAGAGCTCAAGATTTTTGCCACCTAGTGCCTTGTTTGAATTTTGAATGGTTTGCTTTTTCTGAAGAAAGCCAGGAGTGACATGTGTCTCCTACTTTTCTGAAAGAAGTAGGGAGAAGACATGTGTCCTCTACTTTTTCTGAAAGAAGCAGAGAATGACACGTGGCAGAGGGGAGAGAAGGTGGGCCAAGCCATGTGGCGCCATCTCAGACAGGATGAAAAAGGTAGGAGTTCTTGATTTTTGCCACCTATGGGGATTTTTGAATATTTGAATTCTAGTTTTTCTGAGGAAAGCAGAAAATGACACATGGCACTTGCTTTTTCTGAGGAAATGAGAGCTTGCCATGTGTCCTCTGCAGGAGACACTCCAGATGGCGCCACCTCAGAGGAGACAAGCCTACCTTTTTTGTAGGAATTTAGGAGTGACACATGTCTCCTACTTTTCTGAAAAAAATAGGGAGAGGACATGTGTCAGGCTACTTTTCTAGAAGGAAGGAGGGGTTGACACGTGTCCCCTGCAGGAGACACACTTCAAGTGGCGCCACCTCAGAGGAGACAAACTCCACTTTTTCTAGACAGGACAACCTATGACACTTGGCATCTTCTGGTAGTCTTTGAAATGACCCATGGCGCAGGATGGATACTGACACATGGCAGACATGTGGCGGCTTCTTAAGGTAGCCCCACACTGACACTTGGCAGAAGAGGGAGGGTGACATGTGGCACCGACTCTAGGTGAACCCTATGCTGACACATGGCATGTAAATGGGAGGAGAGAGAAAAGACAAGTGGCACCAATCCAGGGGACAAGGCTCCTATATTTTTGGGTTTTTCAAAATTCAAATTTTCAAAAGGAAAGCTTGTGTGACACCACCTCAGTGTGGGTCCCACATTGCTTCTTTATTGAAATAAGGATAAAACCACAACTTCTTTTTGGAATTTTCATAAAATATGGACTAATGGGCAAAACAGGAATTTTGGAAAGAGTTGGCCCTTGTAGGGCGATTTTGTAAAAGAAAGATATTTGAAATTGTCAAAAAGGGCAAAATCTGAGGTGAAGTGACTCAAATCTATATTGAAAACTATCCAGATGGTTTTCCTGAGGAAATATTTTGAAATTCAGAGTCCTGGGGGTAAAATGGGAAAAATTGATAATTTTGAAGACCCAGGGTTTTGAAATCAATTTTGAAAAGAGTTGAAATTCTAATCTGGATTGAAAATTTTGAAATCAAGAGTTCTGGACCTCGAAATGACATGCTGTGCAGTGCAGTGATTTGAAATGCTCATGCAATGATATGCAATGTCATGTCTTATGAAATGCAATCTTGAATCAAGACTTGGAGATGTCTGTCTCCTGTCAGGAATAAAATTTTGAACATCTGAGTTAAAATTAGAGAAATTTTGAGAGTTGCAGATGAAATTTGGACTTTTGCAAGGTTCGGCTCAGAAAATGACCATTTTGCCCTCCAGCGATTTCAGAGGCTGGATGTTGATGCTTGGTGGAAATGTTGGGGAGGTGAGTGAAAATTTGGGGTGTTTACAGCACTGCCCGAGGGGTGTGTTTGAGAATGGATGAGGAAAATCTGGGGTGCTTACAGATGCCCCTCTTTGCTACTAAGCTGGTTTAGGGCCGAGCTTAGTGGCAAAGAAAAACACACCAAATTTGAGCTATAAAAATGCCCCAGTTAGAAGGATCTGACTGGATATGAAGATTAGCCCTGATGAAAATGGTAGATATGAAATGGAGAATGAAGAAGAAAAGATTTACTTCAAAGAAGTGAAGCTCAGGTTTCGCCCTTAACCTGGATGGGATGGGAAATACCTCATGTAAAAATGAGGTTGAGGTTTAACCATTAATCTGACCGAAAAATGAAATACCTCATCAAAATATGGATCAGGTTTAACCCTTAACCTGATCGGGAATGAAATACTTTATCATAATGAGGCTCAAGTTTAACCCTTAACCTAATCGGGAATGAAATACCTCATCAGAATGAGGCTCAGGTTTAACCCTTAACCTGATCGGGAAATGAAAATGATGGGATTCTTGAAAGAAGAACCCATGATGGAACCTTGGGACTTCCGCACAATGAATCTGATAGGGGTTTTGCAAAATGATGAAATTTGGGTCCCTAAAGCTTGAAAAGGGGTTTGATTTTGGGCGCCTCATTGCTGAGACTAAATAACTTTTGAAATTGATGATCTTTTGCGAGAAAATGATTGGTGGCTTAACCTCGAGCCAAAATTGGTCTGTCTATGGTGGGACATTGGGGACACAGAGAAGTGTGCGAATCTAAGAGCCTAGGCTCTCAGATTATACCAAAGAATGGAAGGAATCTTGAAAAAACCCGTTATCAAGTCCTAAAGAGGGATGACAAATGGTGTCAGGATGTATCAAAGATGAACAAAAAGCTCTCACTTCATGTCATGATAACTAAAAAATATTGAAAATTGTTGTTGATTGAAAATAATTGAAAATGATGCACATTGTTGCAAAAATATTCCCTCTTTTCTACCTGAAGTATTACCTCCAATTAGGCTTAACTCTGTAAAACTAAGATTCGAATTCAAATTGCTTGCAATTGACATTCTTTCAAGGAAGCTATCAATTTCCTTGATATGAGCGAAAAAGAAAGTATTATTGATATTGTAAAAACCATTGGTGAAAGAATATTGATAATAGAATTTCACAAAATTTAAAGAGGATTCTTGGCATATTTGGCAGTCTGATATCCCGAGATTCTTTTTTCATGATGATCTTTCTGCACTCTTTTTTTTTTTTTGGCAGAATTGGAACTTTCTTCAGTTTTTGGGGATTACATCATTCTTCATTTTGAAGATGTCCTGACTTTTCTCTCTTTTTTTTGGGAAGTGTACATCACAAACTCCATCTCAGAGATGTTTCGATCATTCTTTGCCTCAGGGATTATCTTGATGGTATTGGCGCTTTGGTTGAAAATCTCTTGATGATAGCAGAAATTAAATATCTTTTAGGGTTTGTTGGGAGGCTCATCACAGTCGCCTTTATCTTGACGGTGATCTGAACTTTCCCTGGAAGGATCTGTCACAAACTCCTTCATCTTGGAGATGATCCAAATCTTCTTTGGCCCGGGGGGTCTAACTCGTATAATTCATCTTCAACTTGACGACAATTGAGAGATCCCTTTTGCAGATATTTAATTGCAGCTTAAATGACTGAGGAGATATAGAAATTGAATGCATTTTTTTGTATCACCCAGGATATTTCGATAGCCTTATTTTTCAAGAATGATCTTTAAAAATGTGCCATTGACTACGATCAATATCAATCACTTATGGCTCTGCAACAACATTGATTTTCCTTTGCTGGCCATATCGAGGATTTATTCTTCATCCTTTTGGTTGGCCAATAGAAAGATTTTGAATTTTGAATCCTTCTTTGCAAAAGCTTTGTCCTTTCGGAAGTAATACTGAAGGTATTCTGAGGTAAAGTTTTTGTGTAATAAAGATTTTGAAATCAATAAATATTTAATGAAAATTAGCAAAATGTTCTTGAAATCCTTCGTGAAAGCGAGCATTTGAAGCACGACTCAACACATCCATGACAAAAATTCTCCTCTTCTTTCCCCAAAGGAGAAGATTCAGAAATAAGAAATAGGAATTACTCCACTCTTCCCTGAAGACGAGGTGTTTGCAAAACGAACTTTCGAAGAGAAATTAAGCTTTCGTCAAAACTTCCTAACATAGGCTTCTCTTATGGAAAGGGGCCGGTAATGGTGAGGTCAGTGAATTAGTCATGAAGGAACGAGTCCATCACACTCTCCCTGAAAAGAGGGTCCTCCATGATGAAATGGCCTAGTATGAAATTGGGGTCACAAGGAAAGCGAGCTTCTGTCAAAGCTCTCCCTTAACTAAGGGTTCCTTGTGTGAAATTGGAAAATTGTTTTGCAAACGGTTTACAAAGACACGAGTCCCTTCAAACTCTCCCTAAAAAGGGGCTAAGTGAACAAAGGATAGCATGCGAAAAGAACGAGCTCTCTCGAACTCTCCCTGTAAAAAGGGTCTCTCACAAGAGAAAATGATTGAAATTGGTATTGAGTGACCAAAAAGGTTGAAATTGGAAATTGAAATTTAGAATTTAAAAATTGGAAATTGGAAGTTGAAAATTGATTGACCCAAAAGTCGAAATTGGAAATTGATTGACCCGAAGGTCGAAATTAGAATTTGGAAATTGGAATTCGAATGACCCAAAGTTCGAATTTGGAAATTGATTGACCCAGAAGTCAAAATTGGAAATTGATTGACCCGAAGGTCGAAATTGGAATTGGAAATTGAAAAATTGGAAATTGGAAATTGGAAATTGGAAATTGGAAATTGGAAATTGGAAATTAGAAATTGGATGACCTGAAGGTCGAAATTGAAAATTGGTTGACCCGAAGGTCGAAGTTGGAAATTGGTTGACCTGAAGCTCGAAATTGGAATTTGGAAATTGGGTGGCCCGAGGGCCGAAATTGGTAATTGGATGGCCCGAGGGCCGAAATTCGTATAGAGCTTGAATTTTGATGAATGATCAGCACGAAGATTGAACCCAAGAGGTCGACTGACACGACCAACCAGTGAGACACTAACATGAGCGCTTAATTTTGAAAGAATACCAGTATGAATACCGGGTTTTGAAAATGTATCAATATAGGCATTGAATTTTAAAAATATACCCGTTCGAGCATTGGGTTTTAAAAATATACTAGTTCGAGCACTGGGTTTTGAAAAATATACCAGTTCGAGCACTGGATTTTGAAAATGTACCTTGTTTTAAAATTGAGACTTGAATTTTTGAAAGAGACCGACACTCTCAAAATATTTGGGAATTGGAATTAATATAAAGATTGAATTTGAAAGAATGACCAATACACATATAGGAACTGGTAAAATAACCAATGCGAGGTTTAGATTTTGTAAAAGGACCAATTTAAAGATTGGATTTGGGAAGGACCGATGCTAAATCGGATTTGGAAAGACCAATTCGAAGATTGGTTTTTGGAAAGGTCTGATGCTAAACCGGATTTGGAAGGACCAATTCTAAGCTGGGTTTAGAAGAACTAGGTGCTAAACTGGGTTTAGAATGACCAGGTGCTAAACTGGGTTTAGAAGGAAGATTTAAATCGGAATTCAAATCTTCAAGGAAAAACTAAATGAATTGGGTTTTGAAAGAAAATTTGAGTCCAAACTTGGATCTTCTAGACCAATTACTAAATTGCAGAAAAGTTTGAGTAGGAGTTCAAACATTTAAAGGATAGTTAAGCGAATTGGATTTGGAAGAAAATTCAAGTCGAAACACTAATTTTCTAGATTGATTCTGACATTTGAATTGGATTTAGAAGAAAATTTGAGTTGAAACTCTAATTTTCTAGACCAATTCTGGACACTTGAATTGAATTTGGAAGAAAATTCGAGTCAGAACTCTAATTTTCTAGACCAATTCTAGACATTTGAATTGGATTTAGAAGAAAATTCGAGTCAGAACTCTAATTTTCTAGACCAATTCTAGGATCTGAAGGAAGGAAAATTAGACCAATATAAATTGGATTTAGAAACATTGTCTAGAAAGAAAATCAAAATCAGATTTAAGAGTTTCAACCAGTAAAGCAGGATTTAGAAAAATACCAGCATGAACACCGGATTTTAAAAGAGTACCAGCACGAGCACTAGATTTTGAAAAGTACCAACACAGATACTGGATTTTGAAAAATTATCAGTACGAACACTGAATTTTTAAAAAAAAATTACCAGCATGAACACTGGATTTTGAAAAATTACCAACACGAACACTGAATTTTGAAAAAAAATTATCAGTACGAACACTGGGTTTTAAAAAATTACCAATTGATTCTGATGGGAGATTTTCAGTCTTCACCCTCACGATGACTTGGACAACTGTCAGGGCCTCAGGATTTATCCCTTATCCTGAATGGGTAGTGAATTTGATGCATGTGGATGTAAATGAATGTGAATGAATGCATGCAAATACAAATGAATGTAAATGTATGCAAATGAATGCAAAATGATGTAAATGGGTGCACATGCATGCAAAATGAGAGATTTGTGTGATCCTGCCTGCATACAGAACGTTTTGAAAACAATTTTCAAAATAATGCCCCAGTATAACTGGGGAGTGGGAGGTTGGATGAAAGGATAAGTAATTGATATTTGAAGAATGCGCTCTGACTTTTGATTGATTCTGGAGGGACTTTAAAGAGGTCATTCCTTATGAGAGATACCTTGCAAGAGAAACAAGGCAAATTGATGATTTATTGATGTACTGAAAAAATAAATTGATAAAAGAATTGGGGCTACATCTTCTTTTCAAAATGACAAAAGTAAGATGGAAAGGATGAGAGCATTAGTATCATCATTCTTCTTTGTGTTCAAGTAAGATAGCTGATTGATCTTCTGACCCAACCCTTACAAGCAATCCTTTGTCGATGCAATCCTGCATGATGTTCTTAAAGTTAAAGCAATGTTCTATGCCATGCCCCAATGCTCGGTGATATTTGCAGAATTTATTCTTCTATTTCCCCAAAGTGACAACAGAATCAACAACTTTTGGAAGTCTGACCATATTTTTGGCCAACATATACTCGAGCATGCTCTCGAGTGTCTGATCTAATGGGGTGAATTGGCGATCATATCTCCAACCTTCATGTTTTGGCTTCTTTCGAGTGTTTGCTTTCTGTTGGGAGCAAGATTGAAGGGATTTGGCCAAGATAGTCGGTTGGTCTGCTGTTTTGTTTTCCTCTATAATATTCTTATCAACGCGATCCTGGACAATGTTCTTGAGGACGAAACAATTTCTATGTCGTGTCATATTGCACGATGAAACTTGCAAAATTGTTCTTTGAATCTACCCATGATTGTCGGGGGATCGGTGACTTTTGGTAAATGAACCATGCCTTTTGCGAGCAAATTTTCTAGAATAGTCTCGAGCTTCTGGTCCAGAGGAGTGAACTTTCGATCAATGCTCCAATCTTTGTATTTTTGTTTCTCCTGATCTTTCTCTTTATGCTGAGGACTAGATTGAAGAGGCTTATCATTGTTGGAGATCTTTTCTTTTTGGTCCTCGGATTCCTCTGAATGGTCATCATGATTTTTCTGGTTACCCTTCTATTGTTGGCAGAAAGAGTGAAGTACGCCTTTGGAAGTTTGACCATATCTTTTGTGAACATGTATTCCAAGAAACTCTTGAGTATTTGATCCAATGGGGCCATCTTGCGGTCCTCGTTTTGATTGTCACATTGTACCTCTTGCCGAGTGCTTGATTTTTGTTGAGGCTTGGTCGAGACAACTAACTGACATTCTTTCTCATCCTCAACAAAGAAATTCTTATTGATATAATCTTGGACAATGTTCTTAAAGACGAAAAAATGTTCAATATCGTGCTCCGTTGTTCGTTGGAATTTGCAAAATCGATCTTTCCATTTGCCTTTTGCGACAGGAGGATTAGCAATCTTTGGGAGTTTAACCATTTCCTTGACCATCATGTATTCAAGGATCTTTTCGAGAGGCTGATCTAGAGGAGTAAATTTGCTATCGTAACCCCAACCGTCATGTTTTATCCTCTCTTTCTGTTGACTCAATTTTTCACTCTGCTTTGGAGATTTTCTCTCTGACTTGTATGATTGTCTTTGTTATCTTTGCAATCATTGCGGTTGGCATTGGCGAAGAAGGCGAAATACGTCTTCTTTTTTTAATCTTGATTATTCCTGATGGGGGTGATGCCCTCGTAGAGGTCTTTGCTCGTGAAGACCTTCTTGCCCTTGTCGTGGTCTTGCAAATCTTTTTTCACCTCAGCCATTTTCTTCAACTATACTTGGACTGGATCATCCATTGCTTGATTCTTCAACTTATAGGCTATCCCTTGTCTATGAGGGGATCTTTGAAACGCTAGTTGGGCTTCATATTTTTTATCAGTGTCCTCTACTAATTCTTCTTCATCTGTCATATCAGTATTCTGAGTATGCTTCTTTGAAAGCTTTAAAACCTTTTTGACTACCGACCTTTTGCCTTCTGCTTGACCTGTTTTTTTTCTGTACTAGCTTTAGCTTGTTCTGCCAGCATCTTGTTCATCATCTTTTTAAACATGGCATACATTTGAAGATCGATGCCATCATCTGCTTGCTTTCTTTGACTTTTAAATGACCGCAGGGAATCCATTTCCTCTTCTGAAGCCATTGAGTACTCTGTGGTCTTCTTTCCTGACCTTATTTAGACCATTTAGATTTTGCAAACATTCTCTGTAGGGCGAAGTTAATGGTTAAACTTTAGAGAGAGATTTTGATTGGAAGAAAATATTTGATGAGAATTTTGGTTGACAATTGAAAGAATATCCCATTACTAGAGATTGAGTCGTCACTGGGGTTACGACAATTGCATTACCATTCCTTTACAAAGAAAATAAATAACTAAAATCATGCCTTGTTACCTAGGCGAGGTCATCAAACCAAGAATGAAGATTTTGAAAGATTGTTTATTCATTGAAGGGAAAACATGATTGCATTAATAATAAACTTGAGAAAGAGGAAGTGGACAGACAGTTTGCCACCACTCTTGATAATCAGCAGAGACATGAGGACCGGAAAAAAGTGGAAGAGTAACAAAAGAGTCCCAGCCATATCTAGCAGAATGGTATATTCCGGACCACTATGCTGATGTAAAGTCGAATTCTAGCACAACTCCTAATAGCAGCCGCATCTCCACATGCTTCTGTCTTTGGGAAAACTGTTAGACACACTGCTTCGAATGATAGTAAGCGCAGAAGAATGAACCAAGTAGCTTGAATCGCTTGCCGTATGCATAGGTGTATCTGGGAGGTGATATCTCTCGATCAAAATAGTCCCATACTACTTCTTCCTACAGATGATCAATCAGGAACCGATACTACGCAGCTGAAAGGAGCACCTTGCCATTGTATCTGAATGAACTAGCTTTGGTCAGCACATGCTAGAGGAACCAGGACTGTAAGGCATAAGTGTACCCTTCGACTAGAATTGATTCTCCGAGTGTGAAGTGAGTCAACCCTCGGTATAGAAAAGCAAGTGCGGCCATGGCTATCAAGAGACAACTGGTCTGTCGACTTCCCATCTTCTTAGAAGCTGAACTATTCTGACATCCACATAATTTTGTCCGTTTGAGAAGAAAGTGAGTCCTACAGTGCACAAAACCATCGCATGTTGAATTCTCTCTCGAGCTGTTCTGGATAACAAGGTGACTTCTGCAAATGCCCCGTACTGTCGGTAGATCTCGATCAAACTCACATATTCATTTCCATTTTCCTCAATCAGTGGCCAAGACTTATGCCCTGTCATGCGAGCTAAAGCATCTTTGGGGTCCAGACCCTTGACATTGATAAAAAATTGTTGCTCCAATGGATCTCCTAGCTTACTGGTTGGCTCGGGCAATCCCATGATCTCTAAAAACTCATCTATCAACAGGGTCATCTCGCCCCATGGGAACCAGAATATGCAAGTGCGCGGATTCCATCGCTCTGCTAGTGCATGGATCAGATTGTCGTTGACTATCAACTTTCCCACTGCGGATGCCAGTTCCAACCCGTAATCGCTCAAGTGGTCCGGAAACATATGGAAGAAGTTCTTGAACCAGGTATAGTACCACCGGGGAAAGAAGGGTCTGATGCTGAGAGCTCGATGCTCGGGAAGACTTTTTCGCACCTCATAGATATGACCCTCAGGAAAGACAGAGTTAAGCTGACTGGATGCCATTAGTCTGAAAGATAGGAAGATTAGAATCAGACTTAGGAAAAATACAAGAATTTTGAAAATTGCAGGCAGGATAAAGTGAAATGCTAGAAATTTGAAGTCTAGAAGAACAGAAGAATGTAAAATCATATGGAGTTTTGAAGAAAAAGTAGATAATTTAGAAAAATCATCCAGGGTTTTTGAGAAAAAGGAGATATTTCACAAAAGACGGAAAATATGGTATTTTGGAAACTTGTCTAGTATTTTAGAAAAATTGAGGAAAATATAGGAAAATAAAAAGGGAAATGATTACAACACATTCAATCACATTCTGCATAAACAATTCTACACATACAACACTCCCTAAGAAGCTGACTCTAAATGTATCAATTTTGAAAGAGATTTAGGACCCTAATCGTGACTCTAGGCTCAGATCAGCTGTGTACAATCATGCTATGCCAATATACTTGAGTCGAGGCTCGATGTACGTGGCATAAAAATTCATCTCCGGTTTTAGGCTTGTGTTTTCCCAACATCCTTGAGTACTTACCGATATACGTTGGACTATGGCCCTTGGTACGTGGTAGGGGGGTGTTAGCCCAAATAAGTGACCCAGTTGTGAGGGTTTGTCTCGAACTATAGTTCTGAAAGAAAACCCAGCAACGTAAAGACCGGATAGACATAGGTGGGGTAACTTTTGAAATATGAGCACATGCAAGCAAACAAAGGGCTCTAAGTCCTAAAGAGATAAAATTTTGAAATATTTGAAGAGACAAACATTGTTTTCATACAAATCCTAGATTGAGGAGTGTTGTATTTCAGACCTAAGTCTATGTGAGCATGGATAATTCTCCTCAATATGGTCCTACCAAACCATGCCTAGTCTACATGCAATCCATGTCAGCTGGGTTCAAGTCTAGGCTCCTAGGTTCATATGATATCAGAAAGTAAAAGCTGACATTCCATAGAACACGATTTTGATAATTGAGCTAAGTCAAGCACACAATTGATCAGGAGAAGATAGGTCCCATCACGATCGCCAAACCTGTTATCATCGCAAAATTTTTTCCCCTCCCTCTGCGAGAGTGTGAGAACGATTTTGTGAGTCAAACTCGACCAAAGTTTTGAAAATGATTTTGAAAATTACTCTCCTGCGTTTTAAAAATTTGCAGGAAAATTCTGTGGAATGAGATTCGTTTGTCAGTACGAAGTTTAACCGTTCCTGGGGCCTTTACCAAAGGTAATCGAACCAAGGATCAATTCTATGCTTTGACTAAGGTTAATTATCTAAATCATGGCTCTATTTTCCTAGAATGCACAGAGAATCAGGCATGTGCTATAGAATTTTGAAAAGATACAAGTTTGAGAAATATGATGTTTGCTTTGGAAAATTGAGATGCACTTGGAAAATGCTTGAGAAATACTTGAAAAAATAATTGAATTTCATTAAAAATCAGAAATTTGCATTGGAAAATGGATTCTCAGGAAAATAGAAAGTCTGAGAAAATCGATTTTTGAGATTGGAATTGCTCTTTCTAAGAAAATTGATTTCTAAAATGGATTTGAGAATTCTGAGAAACCAACTTCTGAAAGAATTCAAGGAACCTTGGAAAAATCGATTTTGGGATTTGAAAAGGAAATTAAGACTGTGGAAATCTTGGAAAATCATGATTTGAACTTGGAAAATACTTGGAATCTTATTTGAAAATTCAGAGTTCTTAAGAAAATCAAATTCTGAGAAAGACTTAGAGAATTCTGAGAAAATCGATTTTTCTGAAATAGAATTGAAAAATGAGTTTGAAAATTATACAAATTGAACGAATGAATGAATTTGAAAGAGAATTCATAGAGGAATTAGGAAAATTCTTTTGAATTTTTGAGAAATGCAATGCATTTTGAAATTAGCCTAAGAGTGTAGGCTGAATGTGGCTAATACGAAGATCACGAATCTTGGTTTTCTTTGTATTCTGACTATGGCCATAAATACGAATCCCACCAAGTTTATGAACTCCCTAAGAACTTGTGCATGTGTCATTCGTGTCAACTATAGTGATTTTGGAAAATGTGCATATGCATCATATACCAGATATTGAAGATTTCAGAAATTAAACTATATGCAATGCAGTCCTATTCTAAGTTGAAAAGTAACTCTTATTCCAAATTATTACATCTAATATTATATTCAATTAAAATAAAAGAAAATAAAATTCTTCTTCCTAGATATTCCTGCAAAACTAGAAACATGTTAGCACAGAAATGTAGGTTTATTTGAATTTATCCAAAAATATTGGAAATTATCAAATATTATTCAGATATAAACCCAAATTCATACCCCCTTTGATATAAACATGAGAAATAAGTAATATAATTCAAAAATAAACTTGGAAATTCGAAATTAGAGTAAAAATGACCAAAATACCCCTAATGACCTTGAAATCAGGTTTTTTTAAGAGAATTTTTGTAAATTTTGGAAATCTGAAAATCAAATGAAATAAAATTAAACACAATATGATGCAATATGATGACATTCATGAAAATTTAAAAAATTAAAGATTGAAATTTCGAAATTGAGGTCAAAATAACCAAAATGCCCCTGATAACAAGACTATGGCCTTGAAACCAAGGTTTTTTGAAATAAATTTTGCAAAAATTTAAAATATGAAATGCAAATGATATTGAAATTAACCCTAATGTGATATAATATGCCTATTCACATGATAAAAACCCTAAAATGGCAAAAATATCATAAATTATTGAATTTAACTTGATTTTCGCCTCTGAATTTAAAAGTAAACTAACACATAAGATAAATGAACTTGGATTTGAGCCAAATTTGTCATGGACACCTAGGCTAACCCTAAAAACAGAATGAAACTCGAAAATATATTTTTTGGATATTTTTTAATATGGAAAAATAGCTAGATATCCTAAAGATTAAGATTTTGCCTAAAATGCTAACTCTAAACTGAATTTTGGGTACTAAACTACCATAAAAAATTTCCAAAATTTATGAAGTGACAGAAGATAGTTAGACAAAGATTTTTTCATTTTACAGATTCTGGTTTTGCCTATGGTCGGAGCCTGATAGCTCTGGCAAGTCGGATCAGAATCCGATGACTCCAGGATTTAGGGCAGACTAATAGGTTTCGGGAAACATCATGGGAAAAATAGAAAACAGTGGAGAAAATTACTAAAATTTTGGAAAAATATCCCTGACAAACAAAGGAAAATTTCCTTTTTTTACAGTATTAGAAGTCGGGTTACGATTTGGGAGAGAGCAGAGGATTATTAGAGATCTAGATCTCTGTAATTCTCAGACATTGGAATTTGACAGACAGGGAAGTTAATTTTGAGAAAAATACCTAGGTTGCTCCCAAAATTCCCAAAAATTGGGGAATGACAGATGGAATGGTGAGAAACAACTTCTCTGTTGGAAGTTTTGACATCCAACCTACAGGTTGAAGCATCACAGCAGGTTAGGGTCGGTCTAGACCATGACAAGCGAAAATTGAGCTTTTTATAGGTTTTGGAAAACCTCAATTTTTAGCAGAGACTAACCCTTATTGGAAAAATCTAAAAAAATACTTAAAAACAATAGATTCCCACGGGGATCCACTGTATTTTTTTGAGGAGAATTTGGATCGTCCACTTGGGATATCTTGAAGGTTCTTGTCTGCTAAAACAAAACCTAAAATTTCCAGAAGGGTGAAATTCCAATCTGGAATTTGGTTTTTTTGATGGGGTTATAAAACCCAAATGGATCTGGGTTTTGGGTAGGGGATCATTAACAAGTAAATACACACATAAATAGTTTTTTTAGAATTTATCGACTAGAATTTAAGCATGAAATAATGAATGGACTAGGCATACGACTGAAATTTATAAGATTGATAAAGAAGCCTAAATAAACTAACCTAAGTATGCAAAATGAGATCTAAATGAGAATATAGGCTTGAATGATATGCATCAAGAAAGTGCAATTTATGTGGAAAAGATTACTAAAAGAAAGTAAATCAGGGGGTTAGCATTTAACTTTATATATGCTCTTTAAAGGTTGGGGGGGGGGGGGTCTGATCCATTGAATGGATGGATCTCACCACTTAAGTAGCCCGGATGCCTAAGACATAAATTTTCATATTTCTATCATTCAAAATCACAAGCAAAATCCTTACATTATCACAGATCCGATTTGAAACTGCTTTCACACCATTTACACGAAAGCTTAGCTCAAGGATAGTATTCTAAAAAAAATGACATAGATGATGCCACGCGATTCTAATGAAATAAATACAAATACTAAAGTAGATGAAGATTCTCACCTTGGAAAGGAAGTACTTGGGCCGGTTTGAGAGACTTTACAACCAAGGTGGGCCTTGGATTCCCCTCTACCACAGACGGGTCTACCGCAGCCGATGGAAGGGGTTCACGAGTAGAAGGTGGAGCTTTGCTGAAACAGGGGCTGCGACAACGGTTGAAGGAAGTGGCTACGGTTGCTTGAAGTTAAGGGAGCTGAAGCAGTTTGTTGTTGTTGTTGTGTGTGAACGACTAATGGTGTTTGCTGTTGGTGGTTGGAAGGATGAAGATCCGGCAAGAGTTGTAGCTTGAGGAGGGTTGCTGCCGGAAGAGCAGTTGGTTGCTACTTTGTTGAAAGAGATGGAGGATGATGCTGCTGGAGTGCTTGAAGGAGATGGCTGCCACCTTGTTGGACACTCTTTGCTTGGGAAAGAGCTGCAACCAAGAAGGCTAGTGGAGAGAGAGAGAGAGAGAGAAAGAAAGAGAGAGAGAGAGAGAGAGAGGGATTTGAGAGAGGAGAGTTTGGGCTGAGTGAAAGAGAGAATGAGAGGCTGGAGAGGGGATCCAAGGGCTGAACATGAGATACCTTGGAGAATAGTAAGAAAGGAGTTTTTATCATGGCTGGATAATAGGGAAGAGAAATAAAGGAGGGAAAGAAAGAAGGAAATAAAGGGAGGAAGAAGGAAAAGGAAAGAAGAAGAGAAAGAGGGAAGGAAGAAAGAGAGAAGGAAGAGAGAAGGGGGCTTGGTCGACCAAGGGGGAGAGGGAAGGAAGGAAGAAAGAAAAGAAGAAAAGAAACGAAAGAAAGAAAAGAAAGAAAAAGAAAAGGAAGAAAGAAGGAGAAGAAGAAAGAAGAAAGGAAAGAAAAGAAAGAAGAAGAAGGAAAGGAGAGGAAGAAAGAAAAGGAAATAAGGAGAGAGGGGGCTGGTCGACCACCTTGGTGGGTCCCACCTTCTATCATAAAAATAAGAATTAAAATGACATAAAATAAAAGAAAATAAGGAAAAGAAAAAAATATATAATTTTTTTATTTTTAAAATGAAAATGTAGATGTAAATGAAGGAGTCATCTCATAGTGGGCTCACTTTCCAATTTTGAATTTCATTTTGAGGATCATAGGGGTAGAATAGTCTTTTTAGAAAAAAATTGGACGAAACGAGCTATTTTGGTAGTTTTTGAAATGAGTTTTGAATTTAAAGTTTCATACCCCGTTGCGAAGCAAATCTAGTTTAGAATTTGAAAATTTGAGTTTAAAAGAAATTCAGATTGTTTTTCTCAAGAAAATATTTCCAAATTTAGAATCTCGAGGGTAAAAATGTCAAATTTGAAAAGTCAGGGTTTGAAATTAATTTATGAAAACTTTTAAAACTCAATCTGGATTGAAATTTATAAAATTAGAGTTCTGGACATCGAAAATGCAATGAAATGTGATGAAATGTTATAAAATGCTGAGAAATGGTATGAAATGATGAGAAATGATACGAAATGCTTGCGAAATGCAGACCCTGAATGAAGAATTTTGGATATTGGACCTTGATTGACAGTTGTACAAGTTCAAAAAGTGTTAGAATTGATAAAATTTGCAAAATGGTTCAAGAAATGGTTTTCGGGTTCTACCGGGCTAGAGTGACACTGAAAATTGGTGTTTGAACTTATTTGAACTAAAATGAACTGGATTGAGTTAGGTTTTAGGGTTTCAAAACTCAATTGAACTGACAAGAC
Organism: Nuphar pumila; assembly: GCF_984573655.1. NCBI lineage: Eukaryota > Viridiplantae > Streptophyta > Magnoliopsida > Nymphaeales > Nymphaeaceae > Nuphar > Nuphar pumila. Next base: position 46,990,739 of record NC_143265.1, on the reverse strand, counting down.
ACTGACTCAACTGGACTCTCCGACTGAATTATCAAGAATAGCTGCCATTTTTAGAGAAATGTGGAGAAATGGTCACAGGAGTGATGTAAATTGCAGACCAGAGCTGGGTTTGAGCTGGAACAAAGATCGGTAATACTTAGATGAACTAAAATCAAAGCTCGAACACTAGCTCAACTGACATGACTCAGCTCAATTTCAGCTGAATGAGCTGAAATGGGCTCCTGGACACTTGGAAATGGTTTTAAACTGAAACTAGAGCACTTGAACTCATGGCGAGCTTAAGTTAGACTCAGAGGAATATGACTGACTGGAAATGACTGACTCAGAGACAATTAGCTTGGATTTGAGTAAGAAATGAGCTCATTTCTAAAGAAATGATCCCATTTTGACAGGAATGGTCAGAAATAGAAATGGTTTTCTTACTATGAGCGCAGATGATCTTGAAATGACCAATATTCTAACTGTTTTGAACTGACCAATGAGCTTGGTTGACTCCGACTGATTGGGGTCCAGGATGACCTAGAGGTAAAATGGTAATTTTTCTAATGAAAATGGGTAAAGTGGTGATTTTCTGAAACAGACTTAGGGTTGGACTCCTACACTGACCTAATAGGGTTGGCACTACCTGATGGGTGGGTTCGAGAATGGATGAGGAAAATTTGGGGTGTTTACAGCTATCACTTGTATAACCCTCACATTCAGCATTCTCACATTATTTACCATCTCACCATCCTCCTATTGCAAACCCGCTTCATCCATCCCTTTAGTTTTATCAGTAGCACCTGTTTAGATTACCATCATGTTGGGAATTTTGCATCATGGCAATATCTCATCATCTGTACATTCCCCTTTTCTATTATCCATGGATTCCATTTATATTAATGTGATGAAACGCATCCAATGCCTGTTCAACATCAGCATTCCAATAGTAGATTACTCTCAGCCCTGTGAGATCGTCATGTCAGGTAACAATAAAAGATAGGTATTCATCTCTTAACATGCTGCCCATCTCTTCTCTAATATTCATTTTGTTGTCTTGAACCCTTTTTAAGACAAAACTATAGCCTTGGATCTTTTCCTAGATGACAAGCTTGTCAACTAAGTTCAACATAGAGTTGGCCTCATTGATGGACGATAAGAAAAACTTGTAACAATATAGGCAATATGGCTTTGATCAACCCATCTAGAGACCCCTCGCCTACAGTTGCTTCATAAGAATTGTCTTTAGCAGAAGTTCAGTTTTGAATCTAAGCTTCAGGACCTGCTAGATGGATGGCATTTGGTGGTGGAAATCCCCCTTTCCTATTCACAAAGTGTTATCATCGCAAAGTTTTTCCCTCCCTCTGTGAGAGAGAGAGAAACGATTCTGCGACTCAAACTCGACCAAAGTTTTGAAAATGGTTTTGAAAATTACTCGCCTCCGTTTTGAAAATTTATAAGAAATTTTTGTAGAATAGGATCCGCCTGTCAGTACGAGGTTCGACCATTCCTGGCGCCTTTACCAGAGGTAATCGAGCCAAGGATCAATTGTGCGCTTTAACTTGGTTAAATTATCTAAATTATGCTCTATTTTCCTAAAATGCACAGAGAATCAGGCATGTGCTATGGAATTTTGAAAAGATGCAAGTTTGAGAAATATGATGTTTGCTTTGGAAAATTGAAGTTTGGAATTTCAAAATTGAGGTCAAAATGACCAAAATGCCCCTGATAGCAAGATTATGGCCTTAAAACCATGGTTTTCTGAAATAAATTTTGCAAAAATGGGAAATTGAAATGCAAATGAGACTGAAATTAACCCTAATATGACATGATATGCTTATTCACATGATAAAAACCCTAAAATGACAAAAATATCATAAATTATCGAATTTAACTTGATTTTTGCATGATTTTCGCCTCTGAATTTAAAGGTAAACTAACACATAAGGTAAATGAACTTGGAATTGAGCCAAATTTTGCATAGACACCTAGACTAACTCTAAAAACAGAATGAAGCTCAAAAATCTATATTTTTGATTTTTTTTATATGGAAAATTAACTAGAAATCTTAGAAATCAAGATTTTTCCTAAAATGCTAACTCTAAACTAAATTTCAGGTACTAAACTACCATAAAAATTTCCCAAATTTCATGGGGTGACAGAGGACAGTTAGAGAAAGGTTTTTGCCTTTTACAAATTCTAGTTTTGACCTATGGTCGAAGCTTGACAGCTCCGACAAGTCAGATCGAAATCCAGCGACTCTAGGATTTAGGGCAGATTGATAGGTTTTGGGAAAGATTATGGGGAAAATAGCAAACAGTGAAGAAAATGATTGAAATTTAGGGAGAATGTCCTTGACAAACATAGGAAAAGTTACTTTTTTGACTATTTTGGGATTAGATGAACGATTTGGAAAAGAGCAGAGGATTATCAGGGATCTAGATCTTTGTAATTTTTAGACACTGGAATTTGACAGATAGGGAATTTAATTCAGGGAAAAATACCTAGGATGCTTCTAAAATTCTTAAATTTTGTAGAATGATGGAGGGAATGGTGAAGAATAACCTCACTGTTGAGAGTTTTGACATTCATCCTACAGATTGAAGCATCACAATGGATTAGGGTCGGTCTAGACCCTGACAAGAAAAAATCAAGATTTTCACAGGTTTCGAAAAAACTTGATTTTTAGCAGAGGCCAAACCTCATTGAAAAATCTGAGAAAATACAGAAAAACAATATATTCTAACAAGGATCCACTGTATTTTTTTGAAGAGGATTTGTATCATCCATATGGGAGATCTCAGATGTTCTTCTCTGCTAAAACAAAACCTGGAATTTTTATAAAGGTAAAATCCCGATTTGGAGTCCGATTTATTAGAGGGGGTTTCGAAAATCAAATGGTTTTGGGTTTTTGACAGGAGGTCAAGGACAACTAGAGGTACTCACAACGAAATTTCTAGGATTTATAAACGCAAATACCTACATGAAATAACAAACGGACTTTTTGCATGAATGAAAACTTATACACTAATAAGCAAAATTGATGAGACTAAGCAAAAATATCTATAAAGCAGCAAAACTAATTAAAACAAAATACCTAAAACATGCTATTTATATGAAATCCATACTTAAAATAAAGAAAATCAGGGGGGGTATGAATTTGGTTGATGTTGGCCATTGGTGAAAGGGACCCGATCCATCGAGCAGATTACTTCGTCTACTTAGCCTTAATATTAAAGATAACCTTTTTCAGTAATGTAAACCCAATTTTAAACTGAATTTTACATTGGATTCACCATCTTAAAGAGAACATCCATGACATTTTTTTAAAATTTTTTTTTTTTAAAAAAAAGTCAGTATAACATAATGAGTATTGGCTTACCTTGAATCGGGTGGAGATGGTTGAAGGTGTTGGCGTCAATTGAAAGGGGATACAGCAGGTGGTTGTAGCAATGGAGCTGGAGTTGCTGGATGTCAAAGGGAGTTGTTGGTGATGCTGGAAGCAATGGTGATGGAGGGTTGAAGGGCTGCAACCAAGAGGTTGCTGAAGGTTGGTGGATGGTGCCGGAAGTGGATGCAACGGCGCTGCTGGCTGGAGCGAAGGAGGGCATCCCCCTTGTATGTGTTGGGGCTTCAAGGGTGCTGGGAGTGGATGGTGCTGGAGTCTGCTTCAAGGTGGTGAAGCTGCTATTTGGTGGCTTGAAGATGGCTGGGGTAGCTGGAACCAACTGCAACAAAGAAAACTAGTGGAGAGAGAGAGAGGTAGAGAGGGAGTTAGGGCAGAGATGAGGGAGGCTAAAGGGGTTCCAACGTATGTTTCCTAGAGGAATAAAAAGTGGAGAATAGGTTTTTAACATGGCAGGACAAAAGAAAGGGGAAAGAAAGGAGGAAAAGAAGGAGAAGGAAGAAGAAAAGAAACAAGAAAAGGGAAAAGGAAAGAAAGAAGGAAGAGAGGGAAGAAAGAAGAGGGGAAGAAAAAGAGTGTTACGTGAATGAGGAAGAGGGAAAGAAAGGGAAGGAAGAAAGAAAGAGAAGGAAGAAAAAGAAGGAAGAAGGAAAAGAAGAAAGAAGAAAGGAAAGAAAAGAAAGAAGAAGAAGGAAAGGAGAGGAAGAAAGAAAAGGAAATAAGGAGAGAGAGAGAGAGGCTGGTTGACCCCTCTTATGGGTCCCACCATTAAAAAAAATGTAATAAAATAAAATAAAACGGGAATAGAAGAAACCAAATGTTTTTTTTGATTAAAAGGAAATGCAAATAGATAAGCCATCTCAGAGTGGGCCCATTTTTTAATTTTGAAGATCATAGGGGTAGAATAGTCTTTTTAGAAAATTTCTGGAAGAAACGAGCTATTTTTGGTAGTTTTTGAAACGAGCTCAAAATTTAAAGTTTCATACCCCGTTGGGAAGCAAATCCAGTTTAGAATTTGAAAATTTGAGTTTGAAAGGAATCCAGATTATTTTTCTAGAGAAAATATTTTCAAATTTAAAATCTCAGGGGTAAAAATGTCAATTTTAAAAATCTAGGGTTTGAAATTGATTTTTGAAAACTTTTAAAACTCAATCTGGATTGAAATTTATAAAATTGGAGTTCTGGACTTCAAAATGAAATAAAATGTGATGAAATATTATGAAATGTTGAGAAATGATATGAAATGATGAGAAATGACACAAAATGCTATGCGAAATACAGACACTGAATGAAGAATTTTGGACATTGGACTTTGATTGACACTTGTACTAGTTCAAAAAGTGTTAAAATTGATAAAATTTGTAAAATGGTTCCAGAAATGGTTTTCAGGCTCTACCGGGCCAGAGAGACACTTAAAATTGGAGTTTGAACTGATTTGAACTAAAATAAACTGGATTGAGCTGGGTTTTAGGGTTTCAGAACTCAAATGGTTTGATAAGACATTGATTCAACTAAACTCCCCGAATAATTTTTCAAGAAAAGCTGTCATTTTTGGAAAAATGGTACGGAATGGTCACTGGAGTGAAGTGAATTATGAACCAGAACTGGGTTTGAGCTGAAACAAAGATTAGTAACACTGAGATAAACTAAAATTGAAGCTCAAACACTAGCTCAACTGACTGGACTCAGCTCAATTTCAGCTAAATGAGCTAAAATAGGCCAAAATGGGCTATTGAACACTTAGAAGTGGTTTTGAACTGAAACTGGAGCACTTGAACTTCTGGTGAGATCAAGCTAGACTCTGGGGAATAGGATTGACTGGGAATGACTGACTTGAAGACAATTGGCTTGGATTTGAGTGAGAAATGAGCTCATTTTTTAAGAAATGGTCCCATTTTGGCAGGAATGGTCAGAAATGAAAATGGTATGTTCATTGTGAGCTCGGGTGAGCTAGAAATGACTGACATTCTAACTGTTCTGAACTGACCAACAAGCTTGGTTGACTCCGATTTGCTGGGGTCTATGACGACCTAGGGGTAAAATGATAATTTTCCTAATGAAAGTGGGTAAAATGATCATTTTCTAACACAAACTTGGGATTGGACTCCTACACAGACCTAATAGGGTTGGCATTGCATGAGGGAGATTGTCTGAGAATGGATAAGAAAAATTTGGGAGGTTTACAAATGCCCCTCTTTGCTACTAAGCTGGTTTAGGGCCGAGCTTAGTGGCAAAGAAAAACACATCAAATTTGGGCTATAAAAATGCCCCAGTTAGAAGGATCTGACTGGATATAAAATGAGCCCTGATGAAAATGGTAGATATGGAATGGAGAATGAAGAAGAAAATTTACTTCAAAGAAGTGAGATTCAAGTTTTGCCCTTAACCTGGATGGGACGAGAAATATCTCGTGTAAAAATGAGGCTCAGTTTTAACCCTTAACCTAAACGAGAAATGAAATACCTCATCAAAATGAGGCTTAGGTTTAACCCTTAACCTGACCAGGGACAAAAATGATGAGATTTTCGAAAGAAGAACCCATGATGGAACCTTCGGACTTTCGCATAATGAATCCGATAGGGGTTTTGCAAAAGGATGAAATTGGGGTCCCTAAAGCTTGAAAAGGGGTTTGATTTTGGGTGCCTCATTGCTGAGACTAAATAACTTTTGAAATTGATGACCTTTTGCAAAAAAATGATTGGTGGCTTAACCTCACGCTGAAATTGGACTGCCTATAGTGGAACAGTGGGGACACAAAGAAGTGTGCGAATATGAGAGCCCAGACGCTCAGATTATACCAAAGAAGAGAAGGAATCTTGAAAACTCCCATTATCAAGTCCTAAAAAGGATAACAAATGATGTCAGGATGCGCCAAAGATGAACCTCAAGCTCTCGCTTCACACCAGGATAGCTAGAAAATATTATCAAAATGTTGAAAATTGTTGTTGATTCAAAATAATTGAAAATGATGCATATTGGTGCAAAAACATTCCCTCTTTTCTACCTGAAGTATTACCTCTGATTGGGCTTAACTTCGTAGAATCAAGATTCGAATTCAAATTACTTGTCATTGGCTTTCTTTCAAGGAAGCTATCCATTTCCCTGATATGAATAAAAAAGAGAGTATTCTTGTTATTGTGAAAGCAATTGGTGAAAGAATACTGATAATAGATTTTCACAAAATTTAAAGAGGATTCTTGGCATATTTGGCAGTCTAATATCCTAAGATTCGTTTCTCATGATGATCTTTTTGCACTCTTTTTTTTTGGCAGAATTGGAGCTTTCTTGGGTTTTTTGGGATTATATCATCCTTCATTTTGGACATGTCTTGAATTTTCTCTCTTTTTTTTTAGAAGGGTACGTCACAAACTTCTTCATCTCAAAGATGTTCTGATCCTTCTCTGCCTTGAGGGATTATCTTGACAGTATTGGTTTTTTGGTTAAAAATCTCTTGATGATAGCAGAAATTAAATATCTTTTAGGGTTTGTCGGGAGGTTCATCGCAGTCGCCTTCATCTTGACGATGATCTGAACTTTCTCTGGAAGGATCTGTCACAAACTCCTTCATCTTGAAGATGATCCAAATCTTCTTTGGCCCCGGGGGTCTAACTCGCATAATTCGTCTTCAACTTGACAAAAATTGAGAGATCCCTTTTGCAGATATTTAATTGCAGCTTAAATGATTGAGGAAATATGAAAATTGAATGGATTTTTCTGTATCACCCAGGATATTTCGACTGCCTTATTTTCCAAGAATGATCTTTAAAAATGTGCCATTGACTGTGATCAATCTCGATCACTTATGGCTTTGCAACATTGAATTTTCTTTGTTGGTCATATCGAGAATTTATTCTTCATCCTTTTGGTTGGCCAATAAAAAGATTTTGAATTTTGAATTCTTCTTTGAAAGCTTTGTCCTTTCGGAAGTAATATTGAAGGTGTTCCGAGGTAAAGTTTTTGTGCAATAAAGATTTTGAAATCAACAAGCATTTGATGACAAATTGGCAAAATGTTCTTGAAATCCCTCATGGAAGCGAGCATTGGAAGCACAACTCAACGCATTCATGATAAAAATTATCCTCTCCTTTCTCCAAAGGAGAAGATTCAAAATGGGAAATAGAAATTACTCCTCTCTTCTCTGAAGAGGAGGTGTTTGCAAAATGAACTTTCGAAGAGAAATTAAGCTTTCATCAAAACTTCCTAACATTAAGCTTCTCTTATGGAAAGGAGGCCGGTAATGGTGAGGTTGGTGAATTGGTCATGAAGGAACAAGTCCATTACACTCTCCCTGAAAAGAGGGTCCTCCATGATGAAATGGCCTAGTATGAAATTTTGGGGGCCACAAGGAAAATGAGCTTTTGTCGAAGCTCTCCCTGAACTAAGGGTTCCTTGTGTGAAATTAGAAATTTGTTTTGCAAATGGTTCACAAAGACATGAGTCCCTTCAAACTCTCCCTGAAAAACGGCTAGGCGAACAAAGGATAGCATGCGAAAAGAACGAGCTCCCTCAAACTCTCCCTGTAAAAAGGATCTCTCACAAGAGAAAATGATTGAAATTGGTATTGGGTGACCAAAAGGTCAAAATTATAATTTGAAAATTCAGAAATTTGAATTTAGAATTTAGAAATTGTTGGAAATTGGAAATTGGAAATTGGAAATTGGAAATTGGAAATTGGAAATTGGAAATTGGAAATTGGAAATTGGAAATTGGAAATTAGAAATTGATTGACCCGAAGGTCGAAATTGGAAGTTGATTTACCCAAAGGTCAAAATTGAAAATTGATTGACCCAAAGGTCGAAATTGAAATTGGAAATTGAAAATTGGAATTTAGAAAATGGAAATTGAATAACCTGAAGGTCGAAATTGAGAATTTGAAAATTGGGTGACCCGAAGGTCGAAATTGAAAATTGGGTGGTCTGGGGGCCGAAATTGGTATAGAACTTGAATTTTGATGAATGATCAGCACAAAGACTGAACCCAAGAGGTCGACTGACATGACCAACGGGTGAGACACTAACTCGAGTGCTCAATTTTGAAAGAACATCAGTATGAATACCGAATTTTAAAAATATGTCAACATAGACATTGGATTTTGGAAATGTACCAGTTCGAGCACTGGATTTCAAAAATGTACCATATCGAGCACTGGATTTCGAAAATGTACCAGTTCGACCACTGGATTTTGGAAATATATTAGTTTGAGCACTGGATTTTGAAAACATACTAGTTCAAGCACTAGATTTTGAAAATATACCAGTCCGAGCACTGGATTTTGAAAATGTACCAGTTTGAGCACTGGATTTTGGAAAATATACCAGTTCGAGTACTGGATTTTGAAAATGTACCAGTACAAATCCTGGGTTTTGAAAGTGAACCCGTGTAAAAACTACCAGTGTAAAAACTGGGTTTTGAAAATGATCCTTGTTTTTCAATTGAGATTTGAATTTTTGGAAAGAGATCGGCATTCTAAAGATGTTTAGGAACTATGACGGGAATGATTGTCAGGGTCTCAGGATTATCCCTTATCTTGAATGGGTAGTGAATTTGATGTAAATGGATGCCAATGTAAATGAATGCAGATGTATGCAAATATGAATACAAAATGATATAAATGGGTGAACATGCTTGCAAAATGAGAGATTTGTTTATCCTGCCTGTGTACAAGATATTTGTAGATAAAAATGAAATTTTAAAAATGCCCCAATGTAACTGGGAAAAGAAAATTTGACCATTATTGAAGAAAATTTGAGGGATTACAAATAATAACACATATGATTTAAGTATAGAATTTTTTCAAATGTTGAGTATTGATGGGATCTGGCAGTTTTACCCCATCGGCATTGATGAGCTGATATGAATTGTGGAGTAATGCCTCTTTGACGACATAGGCACCTTCCCAATTTGGTGACCACTTGCCACCTGAGCGGTGCTTGAGATAGGTCGTTGATCTGAGCACTAGATCGTTGACTCAAAATTTTCTTTCAATGACGGATTTTGTATATTGTCTGGCTATCCTCTAACGATATGATTGAGCATGTTCTGCTGCTTTGAGCCTTATTTCATCAAGCAAATCAAGTTGTACTAGCCGCTGTTGCTGATACTGATCAAGTGGTAACTCCAGAAGTGATGCAAACTTCAGGGCGGGTTTCTAAACATGTAGAGGCAGTACTACTTCAGTTCTGTAGACAAGTTCTGACGAAGTAGCATTAGTTGGATTTTGAATGGTGGTTTTGTATACCCATAATGCATCATGAATCTTCTCATGCCAGTCACGGCCTGTTTCCAAAGTTCTCTCCAGGATTCTAATCAGAATTTTATTGGTGGCCTCTGCCTGACCATTCCCTTGAGGATAATAAGGAGCGGAGAAACGATGATGTATTCTGAACTTTGAGCAGAATGTCCTCATTCTCTCATTCTTAAAATGACTGCAAATGTTTGACATAATATCATGCGGTATGCCAAAATGACATAGGATATTCTTGTGGATGAATGAGACCACATGTCGACCTTCTACTGTGCGTAGAGTGACAACTTCTACCCATTCAGTGAAATATTCTATTGCATGAAGAAAATATTTGTGTTCATTTGAAGCAAAAGGAGTGATAGGGCCCACAGCATCAAAGGCCCACATAAAAAACAGCCAAGGAGAGACGACAGATTGCAGATATGTCATTGGCGCATGAATAGAAGGTGCGTGCATCTGGCATTGAATGCGCTTCTTCATAAAGCGGTAGCAGTCCTGCTGCATAGTCTTCCAATAATATCCTGCCCAAATGATCTGCTTAACAAGAGTTTGGTAACCGACGTGACCACCGCAAATGCCTTCGTGTGCCTCTCGCACAACTTCTTTGGCTTCTTCTTCGTCCAAACATATGAAATACTCAGAACTAAATCTACGACGATAGAGAACATCAGCAAAAATAAAATATCAGGCAGACATGCGGTGAATTAGTTGTTGCTCTTTCTTTGAGAGTTCTGGAGGAAATTTGTCATTTTCAATAAAATTCTTGATGTCATGATACCAGGGCTTCTTCTTTTGCTCGGCCTGGTTTATCTGCTCTACTGGGATGAAGGCAGGTTGATCAAGTCTTCCAATTTCAAAGGAGCGACAAGATTCTCCACTCTTGAAAGACATGATGGAGCCCAAATTGGCCAAACTATTTGATTGAAATCTCTCTTGTTATGGAAAAGTTGAAATTCTTCGAAATTGCTAGCAAGAGCTGAGACGATCTTCTGATAAGGAAGTAATTTTTGATCTTTCACTTGCCATTCGACTAGGACTTGATTGACGACGAGCAAAGAGTCACCATAGACATGAACTCTCTTGACATTGAAGTCCTGTAGAATTTTTAGTCCTTGAATCAGAGCTTCATATTCGGCCATGTTATGAGTGCATTGAAAATCCAGTTTGAGAGAAAGGGGGATCATCTTCTTCTCTGGTGTGATTAGCAAAATCCTGATTCCTATGCCTGCCATATTCTTGGAATCGTCAAAAAATAAATTTCAAACTGGATATTGTTGAACATTACAGATCCGCTCATCGGGGAAATCATCATCTGCTAAAGGAAATCTGCCAATTGGTCTGCAATTGCTTGACCTTTGATAGATTGTTGGGAGACATACTCTAAATCATATTGCATCAACAGGATTTTTCATTTGGCAATCCATCCGCTGAGAAAGGGTTGCTCGAGAATATACTTGAGAGGATTTCACTTAGATAGAATCTTGACTTCAGATGCCAACAAATAATGTCGCAATTTCTGACACATCCAAACTAGAGCTAGACATGTTTTCTCTATCTAAGAGTATTTCTTTTCATAATCAATGAAGGTCTTGCTCACATAATAGATGGCATGCTCTATCAGGCTGCCTTCTTCATATTGCGCCAAGAATCCACTGCAAGCAACTTGATTAACTGAAATATATAGCAGTAGGGGTTTTTCCAATTCTGGCGGCTTCAATACAGGAGGATTGATAAGACACTTCTTAATACACTCAAATGATTGCTGGCATTCTGGCCCCCATTCGAACTTTACTCTCTTTCTGAGTAAATGATTAAAAGGCTCACATCTCATGGCCAAATTGGATATGAATCGCCAGAATGATTGCATGCGTCCCTGAAGACTACGTAATTTTTTGAGATTAGTTGGGAGTGACATGCCAATAATGGCCTTTCCTTTAGCGAGATTCACTTTTATCCCCTTTTTGCTGACCAAAAAGCCTAACAGCTTGCCTGATTCAACTCCAAAGACACACTTCTAAGGGTTGAGTCTTAACTTGTAAAGAATGAGCCGCTTTAAGACTTGATCAAGAGATTCGATGTGATCTTCTTCCTATTTGGATTTCACCAGAATATCATTGACATATGCATCCATGATTTTGTGCATCTGGTCATGGAAAATGACAACCATAGCTCGTTGATAAGTTGTTTCAGCATTCTTGAGCCCGAATGGCATGACTGTATAACAAAAAGTCCCCCAAGGAGTAGTGAAAGATGTCTTGGACTGATCACGAGCGGCCAATTTGATCTGATTATATATGGAATATCCGTCTATAAAAGAGAACATGGCATGATATGTCGTGCTATCGATCAAAAGATCGATATTAGGAAACAGATAATCATCCTTAGGAGTTGCTTTGTTGAGATCTCTGAAGTCAGAAGAAGAAAGAAGAAAGGAAAGAAAAGAAAGAAGAAGAAGGAAAGGAAAGGAAGAAAGAAAAGGAAATAAGGAGAGAGAGGGGCTGGTCAACCCCTCTTGTGGGCCCCACCATTAAAAAAATGTAATAAAATAAAGAATAAAATAAAATAAAAAGGGAATAGAAGAAACAAAATATTTTTTTTTATTAAAAGGAAATGCAAATGGATAAGCCATCTTAGAGTGGGCCCATTTTTCAATTTTGAAATTCATTTTGAAGATCATAGAGGTAGAATAGTCTTTTTAGAAAATTTCTAGATGAAACGAGTTATTTTTGGCAGTTTTTGAAACGAGCCCAGAATTTGAAGTTTCATACCTCGTTGCGAAGCAAATCCAGTTTAGAATTTGAAAACTTGAGTTTGAAAGGAATCCAGATTGTTTTTCTCGAGAAAATATTTCCAAATTTAGAATCCTGAGGGTAAAAATATAAATTTTGGAAAACTAGGGTTTGAAATTGATTTCTGAAAACTTTTAAAACTCAATCTGGATTGAAATTTATAAAACTAGAGTTCTGGAGTTCGAAAATGAAATGAAATGAAATGTTATGAAATGATGAGAAATGACACGAAATGCTATGCGAAACGCAGACCCTGAATAAAGAATTTTGGACATTGGACTTTGATTGACACTTGTACTAGTTCAAAAAGTGTTAAAATTGATAAAATTTGCAAAATTGTTCAAGAAATGGTTTTCGGGCTCTACCGGGCCAGAGTGACACTGAAAATTGGAGTTTGAACTGATTTTAACTAAAATGAACTGGATTGAGCTGGGTTTTAGAGTTTCAGAACTCAAATGAATTGACAAGACACTGACTCAACTGAACTCCCCGAATAAATTTTCAAGAAAAGCTGTCATTTTTAGAGAAATGATACGTAATGGTCACTGGAGTGAAGTGAATTACGAACCAGAACTGGGTTTGAGCTGGAACAAAGATTAGTAACACTGAGATGAACTAAAATTGAAGCTCGAACACTAGCTCAACTGATTGGACTCAGCTCAATTTCAGCTAAATGAGATGAAATGGGCTAAAATGGGCTACTGGACACTTAGAAGTGGTTTTGAACTGAAATTGGAGCACTTGAACTCCTGATGAGCTCAAGCTAGACTCTGGAGAATAGGATTGACTGGGAATGACTGATTCAGAGACAATTGGCTTAGATTTGAGTGAGAAATGAGCTTATTTCTGAAGAAATGATCCCATTTTGGCAGGAATGGTTAGAAATGGAAATAGTTTGTTCATTGTGAGCTCAGGTGAGATAGAAATGACTGACATTCTAACTGTTCTAAACTGACCAATGAGCTTGGTTGACTCCGATTGACTGGGGTCCGGGATGACCTAGGTGTAAAATGGTAATTTTCCTAATGAAAGTGGGTAAAATGGTAGTTTTTTGACATAAACTTGGGATTGGACTCCTACACAGACCTAACAGGGTTGGCACTGCATGAAGGGGATTGCCTGAGAATGGATGAGGAAAATTTGAGGTGTTTACACAAAGGTGACTCCTTTAGAAGAGACTAACGCTAGTTGGGATTTAGTAAGTATCTTAATTTGGGCGACATGATGCTAGAGTGTCTCTGCTGCTAATATCACCTTACAATAGGTGGATACATCATTGTTATCTTCAAGCACAATCAATCATTCTGATCTGAAGCAATGGTAAGTGTGTCTAAGTTGTCTTGATGAGCATTTTCTTCAATATATGCTCATCACGATGTGTGAAGTGGTTTAAATGCTAAAGGCTTCCATTGGTTCAAATTGTACATCTAATTGTTTATTTTTCCTTCTTTTCAAGCCTATTTTAAGCTCATTTGATGTCGAAACTTTCTGATTGAATGGTGGTGGGCAATTGGATATCTCTGTGTATTGACTGGAGTCATATGTTTCTCTATCATTAACATGCCCAATCCGATGTGCATACCTGGGTATATTTTATCGTTTCATATTCTAGACCAAGAGCAAGTTTTCTCTCTCTCTGCTCATCCTGTTAAAAGGCTGATTCAGAAGATGGGCAGGACCGATAGCAGGCTCAAGTGTTTAGAGCAAAGCTTATTGGACGGATACTCACCCCGCCTGCAAAATTTCGTTTATGTATTTTCCCTTGTACATGCCTGCCCATGTTGAACTCATTGGGGCATTTGTAAGTATGATATGATGCGCCTAACTGTATTCAAACATTCTGCTTGGAATCGAGACAGCCAATGACCATTGTTCTGGTTAGTCCCCTGCTCAAAATTTTGTTTAAAGTTTGTTATTGAACTAACTCTGCTGGTTCTCTGTTTAATCAGGATATCATATTTCACTTGTGTGCATTTCCACTACACCTACTATCCACATTCCAGCATTTGTTACGGACTACCATGCTTTGGTGGAGAACCCAACGGAAAAGTTCAAGTGAACTCTGAGTTAATCAGCAATGACTATGTAGATGTTCTTTCTGCAGAGAAGAAGTTGAAGGCTCTCCATTGCAAAACTATGAAGAAAGATATCTAGATATGAGGTCAATGGAAGCAAAAGGTGTTTCAAATATTTCTAAGCTGGTAAATTTAAAGAAAGTTGTGCTCTAGGAATCTTCTCAAAGTGAAAGGTTGAGGCTTTTTGGTGGAAATGCTTCCCCTTTATTGCCTGATGAAACATTGGAGGATATGAGTTTGCTACTGAATTGACAAACATATGTTTAGTGACAGGCCACACAGCAGCATTAAATTGTCCTTTGTACGCCAAGTGCATCCTCTGATGAAGATCATCCATGTAGAAGTGGGCCTCTTGGTGGTCTTTTAAAAAATTCATTTTTGGTTGATGGTAAGTACTGTATTGAATCATTTCTTCTCTTGTGAATAGACATATCAGTTATGCTTCTGGGATTTAGGTACCAACTCAATCTTTAAATTTTTTTGAATTTACATAGCCATCTTGATGTGATTCTGAGAGAAAGTAGATGATAAAATCTTAATGGCATAGTTTTCTTTACCACCACACCTGTTACATAACATACAACACCCATGTCACCACCTGCACTTGTGTATGCACTACACAACACACTTCATCATTCTCCACCTTATCACCAATACAATCTTCACTACAACATTACCATCTCCTTGCTGAACATTATCATATTCATAGTTGTTACTGTGTTCACCCCCAACACCTGCCGTGCACACACTTTCACAATCCCTGTCCACTAACAACACCAATTTTCAGCTATACACAACTCACTTTTTCACTTAATCACGACTATTTCACATTCACCCACTACATCCCTTGCTATCACTTCCCTTAGCATATGATCCACTTGCATTTTATCGTCGTCTATATGTGTGTTGTGTCAATTTAATGCATTTCTTCTATCTCATTACATCAGATTAGATTTGTAATAATCTAAACTATCGATGATCGGTTTAGGCATGACATCTGTATCCCACCACCTGTGTATATTTCTTGCACTTAGTCCACCACATAGCTACCATCTTCAGCATGTACATACCCCCACTGTCATAACAAGTCTTCATTCCATGTGCACCTCCTTGTCCACCTTAGCTCATGAATAGGCATTCTCTTTCCATCATGAATTGGTATGTTTCCTTCATTAAGCATTCATATACCCATTTGTATATACATGCCTTTTTCATCAACATAAGATCATCGTACTTCATCATACTCATGGTACATCTTCGGTAAATGCATACTTTAATATGAGCATAGTCATATACATTAAATCATTAAAGGTAGTCATTGCATTTCCATAGGCATTTAGATGAATGCATATGCATTTTCCATGTAATATAAGCATGACACTTAGATTTTGCTTCATATTTCCTATTATTCTCTACGTTTTGCAATCTTTCTTTATGCTAACCCTGTTTTACAGGAAATATGTAGAAATAGTTGAAATTCTTTTCAGATTTGGAATTTTATCATTTTTTTCAATGATGTAATAGCTAGATTATAATGAGAATTTTACATTTCTAGCATAGATTAGAATGAATGAGCATGCATATCTTCTAGAATACTTGTTTCATACCATTTTCTCTTTTATTTCAAAATTCACGAATGCGAACATGAATGACACGTGCACCATTCTAACAAGAGGTAACTAATCTTAAGTAAATGATTCACATTGATGGCCATAGTCAAAATGTGAACAATGCTTAAGATTTTTATCTTTTATGGAATAACAGTGGATCCACACTGGATCTCTTTAAAAAATTATCATATTTTCTGAATTTTTCTTCCTTTATCAGAGTTTAACATGAAATTAATTCAAAATATATATCGATGGCCATAGTCAGGATGTATTGAGAGTTAATTTCATTTCAAACTCTATAAAGGCACCAAAATGTGTTTGATTATTCATCTGAATTTAAATATAGATTATCTTATAATGCATTTTATGACCATAGTCAGAAATGTATTATATCTTCAATCTTATTTCAATTCATTCAAAGAATTAAATATGCTTTTCAATATCCAATTTTTAAAATTATTTAATTCATTCATCATTTAGGATAGAATTACATCATGTTTCAAAGTATTTCAAGTTTTTCTTCAAAATCCAAGTGATTTTAAGATGATTCTTCAAATATCTTCGTCATTTCTCAAATCAATCTTCAATTCTTATTTATAAATTCAAATTCATCTTTCTATTCTCAATTTTATCTGATTTCAAAATTCAAACTTCAATTTCAAAGTCCAATTTGACTTTGAAATTTCGAATTCACTTCTATATTCAAAATTCAATTTCCAATTCAAATCCAATTTCAAAGTTCAATTCAGCCTTGAAAATTCAAATTCATTTCCATTTTCAGGCTTCGATTTTAAATTCAACTCAATATCCCAGATCGTATTTTAAAGTTCAATTTAAACTTTGGAATTTCTAGATTCATCTTCTGATTTCAAAATTCAAGTTTAAAATCAAGATTATTCTATATTTTTTAAAATCTCCAAAGTTCTATCTAAAGATTGAGTCTTGATTCTCAATTCAATTCATTTATCCAAAATCAAGGTTTTGAGATTGATTCTGAATCTTAAAATTTGATTTTCCCTAAATTCAAACCCACTTTCAAATTCGATCTGGATTTTAAAAATCCAAATCCATCTTCAAAGTCCCATTTGGATTTTTGAAACCCAATTTCATCTTAGATTCTAGATTTAGAACCTAATTCCATCTAGGATTCTAGATTTTCAAATCCAATCTCATCTTGGATTCCAGACTTTAAATCCAATTCCATCTTGAATTCCAGATTTCAAATCTAATTCCATCTTAGATTCAGATTTTTCAAATCCAGTTCCATTTTCCAATTTGATTTCCAATTCCATTTTCAAATGTCATCTAGATTTCAAGATTCTAATTTCAATTCCTATCTTTCCAAAACCACTTTTAAATCTATTTATCCAAGTCTAAATTTAACTTCTAAGTTTCGTTCCTGTTTCAGGTGCTAAATTTAAAACTCAAGATCAAAGATCCCTTTTCGAAATCGATTCTTGAAAATCGATCTGAATTCAAAGTTCATCTTGACTTTGAAATTTCATTCTTACTTCAAGAATTCTAATTTCAAATTCCAATTCTCCTTTTTTCTTCATCCAAGATTTATTTTTCAAACTCTGATTATTCCAAGATTTAGAAATTCAAGTCCCTTCCTCCAGATCCTTTTCCAAATTCTAAGTTAGATTCAAAATCTAACTTTTTCAAACCCTTGGATTCATTTATCTAGGTATCTTCAAATTATTCCAAAATCACTTGGAAAATCCCCAAAATTCTAAATTATTTTCTCAAAAGCATACATCTCTGCATTTGCATTGCACAAGGATGATTCTTTGTACATTCTAGACTTAGAATAATTTCTTAGATAATATTTAGGCAAAGCAAAAGACATAAGTTCGATCCTTGGTTCGATTACCCCTGGTAAATGCGCGAGGAACGGTCGAACCTTGTACCGACGAGCAAATCTCGTCTCTCTATTTTCCCACAAATTTTCAAAAATGAAGGCGAGTAATTTTTAAAAATATTTTCAAAATTAAGGTCAAGTGAGACCTTTGCAAAAGAGTTCCTCTCTTCTTTCTTTCTTTTCTTTTCTATCTTTTTATTCCCCTTCAAAAAGGGAATAGAGGTTAGAAAGGCAAAGAGAAGGAAAAGAGAGAACAAAGAGGAAAAATTTTGCAATGATCACAGGCCATAAATATGAATTCCACCAAGTTGGTCAACTCCCTAAAAGCTTGTGCACGTGCCATTCGTGTCAACCATAGTGGATTTGGAAATTGTGCATGAATTGCCATTCATCAGATATCAGAATTTATGAAAAGCAAACTATATGCAATGCACCCTATTATATGCAAAAATATAACTCTTATTTCAATATTACATTTGATATTACATTGAACGAAATAAAAGAAAATAAATAAAATCTTCCATCTGAATATCCCTGCAAAATTAGAAAATGAGTTAGCACAAATATGTAGGTTTTTCTGGATTTATCCGACAATATCAGGAAATTATCAGATTTTATCTAGATATAAACCCTGATTCATACCTTTCTGATATAAACATGAGAACTAAATGATAAAAAAGTGTTGAAAATTTGAAAATAAAGTTTAGAAATTTGAAATTGAGGTGAAAATGACCAAAATGC
This sequence comes from Nuphar pumila, assembly GCF_984573655.1. NCBI lineage: Eukaryota > Viridiplantae > Streptophyta > Magnoliopsida > Nymphaeales > Nymphaeaceae > Nuphar > Nuphar pumila. The sequence goes on along the minus strand of NC_143265.1, from coordinate 46,972,034 downwards.
CTCTGATAACAAGACTATGGCCTTGAAATCAGGGTTTTCAGAAAGAAATTTTGTAAAAAGGAGAGTTTTGGAATTCAAATGAATGCAAATGAGATTGAAATCAAACATATGATGATATGATATGAGATGATTATATGCATGATAAAACTTTAAAAATACAAAAATGTCACGAAAACACTGAATTTCGCCTTTCTTCTGACAGTTTAACTAACACAAATGACAATTGAACTCAAAATCAGACCAAATTTGGCGTGGATGATTGCATTAACCCTAAGAATGGAATGGAATACGAAAATCATTTTTTTTAGTATTATTCATTATGAAAATTCAATAAAAAAAACCTAAAATGCATGATTTTTGCCTTTTAGCATAAACCTATCCTAATGACAACCTAATTTTGGATTGATTCTTACCATAAAAATTCCTAATATTTTTCATGGTGACAGAGGATAACTAGAGTAGTATTTTTGCCTTTTACAGACTCGGGATTCAATCCATGGCCGGAGAGCTCCAGCTCTGGTAATCTAGGTTAAAATCCGGCGACCTTGAGATTGCAGGCAAACTGACAAGTTTTCATGAAATATATGGGAAAAATACTAATCTATTGCCACAAATGCTAAAATTTTAGAAGAATGTTGCCAACAAATAGAGAATCAGATTCTTTTTTTACAGTTCTAGCATTGGATCTATGGTTATAGAGGACACACTAGATTATAAGACACCTAAATCTAATGAAATTGAAATAATAGGGAATCAACAAGTAAACTTATAAAATCTAAAACAAATGAAAATATGCATTATAAAATCCTAAAATTTTAGAAAATGATAGAAAAGGTCATGAGGATCAATTTCGAAGTTGACAGTCAGAGCATCTGACTTACAAGTAGGAAATCCACAAGCATTTTAGATCGATCTAGGGCCCCGACAATTTGTAACAGGTATTTTACAGTGGACTGTGGAAACCGATTTTTGAAAGACAACAATTTTATCAGAAAAATACAATAAAATCTAATAAAATATTAGATCTCTTTGTGAATCCACTACATTTTACATATTGTGAATCGAATCTTCCATGAGGGAGATATCATATCAACAACTCTGCTACAGGTATATCCAATGTTTTCACAGGATTGAAATCCTGATTTGGTGTTTGATTTTTAAGATGGGTTTGCAGACCTCAAATCAGTCAAAATTTTTGGCAAGAGATTACCGACAAACATACATGACCATCATAAAAATTTTAGGATTTACAGACGAAAACATCGACATGAAATAATAACTAGACTATGTGCAAGAATTAAGACTTATGAAATAACAATAGAAACTTAATAAAACTATCCTAAACATAAAAAAATGCTATAAATCTAAATGGGATGCTTGAAAACGTAAAATTTATATGAAAGCTATAACAAAATAAAAAGAATCACAGAGGTATAATTTACGTTTGATTTGGCTCTCTAAATGAGAGATTCAATCCATTGGATGAATGAATCTTATCATTCACATATCCCACACATATAAAATGTATTGTTTTTTTTTATATATCCTACCATTCAAAACCATGAAAGAAGCCCTTGCATCATCGTGGATCCGGTTTTGAACTGGCTGCACATCATTCTCACAAAAATAGCATTTGAATATCCTCTTTCAATCACACGACATTAGCAAAATTTGATGTAACCTTAAAAATAAAAATGGATGTTACCTTGGAACCTTGCTGAAACCGGTTGGGAGAAGTGGAGACATCTTCTAATGAAGGTTGAAAGGAGCAGCTTGCTTGGGTGTTGTTGTATTGCCTTGGTGTGGCTAAAGGAAGGAGGATGGTTATAAGGATGAGGTGTGCACCGGTGACTGGAGGTGGAGGTTGAAGGGAGGCTGGAGAGACCTTGCTGCAGCTGTGGTGAGGGAGAGAGAGGGAGTTAGAGAGTTGAAGAGAGTGTTAGGGCATGAAAGAGAGGGAGAGAGAGAGAGGAATAGAGGGAGAGAGGAGATAGGGTTAGCCAAAGGAGAGAGGGATGGAGAGCAACAATGCCCAGCCGTGTGATTAATTGGGGATTTGGAAAGAGGATGGGGTAATAAGAAGAGAGAAAGAAAGGAGGGAAAGAAAGAAGAAAAGAAAAGAAGGAAGGGGAAGAAGAAGAAGGAAAGAAGAGGAGGAAGGGAAAAGGAAAGAAGAGGAGAGGAGAAGAAGGGAAAGAAGGAAGAAAGAAAGAGGAGGGGGCTAACGACAATGAGGAAGGAGGAAAGGGAGAAGGAAGAAAGGAAAGAGAAAAAGAAAGAAAGGGAAGGAAGAAGGAAGGAAATAAAGGAAGGAAAAGAAGAGAAAAAGAAAGGAAAAAGAGAGGGAAAAGAAAATGTAAGGAAAGAAAAAGGAGAGGAGAAAAAGAAAGAAAATGGAGAGGAAGAGGGGGTTGACCCCCCTTGTGGGGTCCCACTCTAAATAAAATAAGGTAATAAAAAAAAGAAAAAAGAAAAAAAGAAAAAAAGAAAGAAAAAGAAACATTTTTTTTTTGTTTTTTGGAAGATGTTGAGTGTGGCGCCACCTTGGAGTGGGCCCACACATTATTTTGAAGTTCATTTGGAAAACTAAAATGGTAGAATGATTTCTCAGAATTTTTTTTGGATTAAATGAAATATTTTTGGCAACTTTAAAATAAAACTCAAAATTTGAAATTTTATACCCCTTTGCAGAGTAGATCTGGTTTGAAAATTTGAAAATCAAGTTTGAAAGAAATCCAGATTGTTTTCTCAGGAAAATATTTCTAAATTTAGAGTCTTGGGTGTAAAAATGTTAATTTTGAAAACCCAGGGCTTGAAATTGATTTCAAAAAGCTTTAAAATTTGAATCTGGATTGGAATTTTCAAAATTGGAGTTCTGGATCTCAAAAATGAAATAAAATGTTATGAAATGATAGAAAATGATGAGAAATGATATGAAATGTCATGCGAAATACAAACCCTTGATGAAGAAATTTGGATATTGGACCCCTATTGATAGTTGTATCAGTTTAAAAAGTGATAATTTTGACAAAAATGAACAAAATGGTTTAAGAAATGGTTTCTGGTCTCTACATGGCCAGAAGTGACACTGAAAATTGGGATTTTAGCTGGTTTGAACTGAAATGAACTGGGTTCTAGGGTTTCAAAACTCAAATGAACTGACAAGACACTGACTCAACTAAACTCCTAGACTGAATTATCAAGAAATGATGTCATTTTCAGAGAAATGGTGAAAATGATCACTAGAGTGAAGTGAGTTATAAATAAGAGTTGGGTTTGAGCTGGAATAAAGATCAGTAATACTAAGATGAACTAAAACTGAAGCTCAAACACTAGATCAACTGACTGGACTTAGCTCAATTTCAGCTGAAATGGGCTAAAATGGACTCCTAGACACTGGGAAGTGAAATTAAACTGAAACTGGAGCACTTGAACTTCTAGTGAGCTCAAGCTAGACTCAGAGGAATAGGGTTGACTAGGAATGACTGACTCAGAGACAATTGGTTTGGATTCAAGTGAGAAATGAGCTCTTTTTTGAGGAAATGAACCCATTTTGGAAGGAATGATAAAAAATGAACATGGTCTGCTCATTGTGAGCTCTAATGAGCTAGAGATGACTGATATTCTAACTATTCTAAGCTTAAGAATGAGCTTGGATGACTCTGACTGACAGGGGTCTAGGATGACCTAGCGGTAAAATGATAATTTTCCTGGTAAAAGGGGTAAAACGGTAATTTTTAAAGACAGACTTGGGGTTGGACTCCTACACTGATCTACTAGTGTTGGCATCTGTATTTGGGGTGTGTCTAAGAATGGCTGAGGAAAATTTTGGGTGTTTACAGGGCTGCACGCCTGCCCCCCTTTCCCTTTTCAGTCAGGTCGACGAGCAGGGGCGTGCCCCTGCTTCTTCTTCGGACAGGATGGTGGGCAGGGGCTACGCCCCTGCCCCTTCCTCTCTTCCTCAGTTGATTGGCGGGCAGGGGCACAACCCTGCTCTATTTGGGGACTCGACCCCTTTAATTCCATGCATTTTAGTATATTTGGTTAAGTTTTTACCTTTTATTTTTCATAGCTCTTGCAATGGATCCCGCTCATGCCGCATGGCCTGAGCCTTTTGTCACTTACACCTGGAGGCGTCAACAACCTCGACACTCCCCGAGGTATGGGAAAGTTGCTCAAGGGATAATGGACGAACTAAATTAAGCAATTAACTCTAAAACGGAAAAAGGATAAATATATATATATATATATATATATATATATATATATATATATATATATATATGTGTGTGTGTGTGTGTGTGTGTGTGTGTGTGTGTGTGTACGCTTTTAACTCAAGGACATAGTTTTCTGATCCTTATCCTTTTTTTCTGTCATTTACTGCTTTCTATCTTTACTTTGCCACCGCGCTTTAGTGCACAGGCTTTTGCTTTCGCATTGACTACTTTCTGTCTTTACTTTGCCGTCACACTCCAGATCCTGGATTGAACTCCATCTTGGATCCCAGACTTCGGATCCAATTCCATTTTAGATTCTGGATTCAGTTCCATCTTGGATGCTAGATTTCAGATCAAAAATCCATTTTAGACTTCAGATCAAAATCCATTCCAGATTTTAGATTAAATTTTATTCCAGATTTACAATCGATTTCCATTTCTAATTCTCATTTCCAAGGCCAATTTCAAATCTGTGTCTCAAGTCTAAATTAAAATTCAATTCTTGTTTTAGGTCTTGAATCCAAAAATCTCCTTCTCAAAATCGATTCTTGAAAATTGATCCAAATGTAGAGTTGTATCTTTCTTACTTGCTAGATATTTGATGTTACTGCCTAAGTATGTTAGTGGTTGACATTATTCTTTATCTCTTGGCATTATTCTCTACTTATTGCAGTTACACTTATTTAATCACTTCAATTATGTTAATTGTCTCACCACGATGCACATATATGTTCACTTGTACATATGCATTGGTTGCGATATTTTACCTATTTTGTCATGATAAGTTCTCTTATGTTGTTGCTTGGACTAATTATGTTATTAATGCTATGATTTGCGCAAATGGATTGTCGTGGTTGATTTCTCACCAGCTCACAAGAGTACTGACCCCGTTTCATAGGGATATAGGTGTTTTACTTCTCGTGGTGCGATGGAGCTCGATGTGCGATAGAGGATTGAACCCACACTTCTAGAACGTCAAAGATCTTGACAGTTGGTTTTTGTAAAAAGGAAAATGTTGTATCATCTTGTAAAATGTGGTTAATAAAATATTTCATCTTGTTGTTCTCTTTAACCGCCCAGAATTTCTACTTGTTTTTCCCTTTTGGTTTTTCTGCTTCGCATAATGTATTTCAAAAAAAAAATTACCCTAAAAATCTAAAAGATTTCCCAAGTTGGGATTCTGAGGCATTACAAGTTTTGGTATCAAAGCAATGTTTTAGAAGTTTGGTTCAAGTCTCTGCACGCATCGACCATCGCACTGTAAGTATGCTTAATTTAGTAGAATTGAGTTTTTGTTGCTTTTTTGCTTTTTATGCATGTTTAGATAAATTTGTATGATATTGCGGTTGTCGTCCGATGCGAGACGAGATTTTATGTTTAAAGCCTTATAGGATTTGGCTCAAGGTATCGAGTGTCGGAACCAAGAGGTTCAGACTATTATGTAAGATAAATTTGTGAGGTGAATCTATCTTGGTGAACTAAGTATATGTGCCTATTATGGCCTAAGGAGACACTTAGAGATTTAAGTGTCAGTTGAAGTCGTTGATCTAACCCAGAGACCTCTTGCGTATTCCACCTTCTCGTTCCACCTTACTTGATTGGAGACGATGGATGAATCGTAATGAATATCAAACTATTGCACCAATCATGTTAAAGACGATGTAGTTTTGATGAGAATCATCGGATGAGGCTCTAAGTTCATGTTTTTTTTTCCTTCTCCAACTTCATTAGAGATGTTCGTGACCCTGTCTTTGATGAAGGGTATCTCTTTGGGTGTGATATTTGGACAGAGTGCAAAAGCCTTGTCTGTGCCAGTTGAGCCTTTGAGTTCCTCGTTGGAGGATGTTGTTGATCCCCAATCATTCTCGGTGATGAGAACGTGTATGATATTGAGCGCCTAGCTTATGACTTTCCTGTTGCCGATGATGGCAATTGACTCCTGAGAGGGTCATTGTTGGGGATAGTATAACACCAATCTTCAGGGTGTTGTTGCTCTTGAGAGAGTGTTGTGGAAATTCTTGTTTTCCAACCATAGTCGGAGGATTGTGGTGGTGATTCTTGGTAGTGTCAATTATGCCATTGGAGTGGTGACTCTTCAACGATGCCGTTAGGGTGGTGATTCTCTAACGATGCCATTAAGGTGGTGATTCTCTAAAGATGCTGTTGAGGTGGTGATTCTTCAACAATGCCATTAGGGTGGTGATTCCCTAATGATGCTACTAGAGTGGTGATTCTTCAGTAATGTCGCTAGGGTGGTGATTCTCTAGCGATTCCATTAGAGTGATGATTATCTAATGAAGGTTGTTAGAGTGGTGATTCTCCAGTGACACCGTTGGAGTGGTGACTCTCCAGCGATGCCCGTAGAGTGGTGACTCTCTAACGATGCCATTAGGGTGGTGATTCCCTAATGATGCTGTTGAGGTGGTGATTCTCCAGTAATGCCGTTAGGGTGGTGATTCTCTAACGATGCTATTAGGGTGGTGATTTCCTAATGATGTTGTTGAGGTGGTGATTTTTCAACAATGCCGTTAGGGTGGTGATTCTTTAACAATGTCATTCGAGCGGTAGCTCTTTGTTTTGTTGTCGGAGTAGTGACTCTCTAACGATAGTCATCTAGAATGGTGACTTTCTAGCAATAGCGACCATGTATGGTGTCGCTTGAGGTTGTTCGAGGAACGTGTTTATATGACATGTTGTTGCACGATTAAGTTATGGTGTATTTTGCTTAAATTATGTGTAGTGTGCTCGATGATTTTTGAATGATTGCTGCGATTATCATTTAGCGAGCACGGTTGTCAGACGTATCGATTAATTATTATGTCTTTTTGTCATGATAGATGACTTGGAAGACCAGATGCAACAATATTATGGGCACTGTGAGCATCCTTGCAGAGGTTGTGCAACAACAAGTGGTTGCAATGCAACAGATAAGTGTGAACCTTCAACGCGTAGCCCAAGGTGGGCAGAATATAGGTACGGTTACCTATATGCCTTGCATAGAATTAGATCCTTCTGCTTTTGTGAGCAAGACAGACCCTGAAGTTGCTGAGTCGTGGATACGTGAGATAGGATGTATTTTTTGTGTTCTGAATGTCCCAGAGGAACTGAAAGTGAAATTTGGTACCTATCGTTTGAAAGTCCATGCTGAGAAGTGGTGGGACACGATCTCATCGGTTAAATTCGAAGACAAGAATGTTATGTGGGATGAATTTGTCGAAGTTTTTAACTCGACATATTTTCCTAAGCATGAACAAAGTAAGAAGATGCAAGAATTTTTGGACCTGCAACAGGGGACAATAATCCTGTCTGATTATATCACTAAGTTTCGTTGTTTGGAGTGATATTGTCCAAACGTTTACATTGCGAAAAAGGAACGAACATTGAAGTTCGCTCGTGGTTTGAGGCCTACTCTGAGAACCAAAGTGTTCACTAGCGGACCAAAGTCGCTTAAAGAGGCTATTGAGGTAGCTACTATATTGGAAGAAGACAAAGCCGAGCAGCAGACCAAGGTTTTTGCGATTGCGAGTGAGAAAAATCCTAGTAGGAAGGAGTTCTCGCCACCTACAAGAAAGCGAAAGCTTCAGAAAGGGCATCAGAACCGCCAGCAAAGGCAATCTCTGTGACCGAATGCCCAGCAAGTGTGTCGACGATGCAGTGAAGATCATTCTTTCGGAGTTTGCCCTCTATAGGATGGCAAATGTTTCAAGTGTGGACAACTGGGGCATATTGCCAAGTTTTGTCCGAGGAAGTCTACTAGAGACTTAGTTGTTGTCGATTAGGCATCATGAGAGGAGATCTGACCATTTTGTCGTTGTTTGGTGTTTTGTGACTTCGCGAACGAAATCCTTTTTAAGGAGGATAGAATGTAAGACCCGAGGTTTTTTTGAGAAAATCTTTCTGATATAAGATGGAAATTCATAATGTGTTGCATATATATATATGTGTGTGTGTGTGTGTGTGTGTGTGTGTGTGTGTGTGTGTGTGTGTGCGTGTGTGTATTTGTATTGTTGTGCTTCAGTGACGGAAATTCCTTGTGTGACTGCAAGAATTTCTCGTAAATTATGCATACTTGACTACATGAGACCCTAAATCACGTAAGTATAATATAGGTGATAGAAGTGCATGATTCTAGACGAATTAAGTTCTAAAATTTTTAAGGTAAATTCATAATATATGTATTTAGTTTGTCCCCGAATTTGGGACCCAAACGGCGAAAAACACTGTTAGTGCATATGAATTACGGGAAAATGCATATTGATAGTATACGAGTCGTAAGGAGAGCAATTCTCACAAACAATGGAAAATTTTATAGAGAAGCTTTGAAAAATTAATGGTAATTAGAAAATTTAAAATGAAAAGATGTCGTGCTAATTTTAAATTCTATTTAAAGAATTAAATAAGCATTTTATTTTTATCATTTTGGAGTTGGGTCCAACCAGGGGCGACCCAAACCCATGGGGCAGTCCAAACCCTTGGTCGACCCTCTAGTGGGATGTGTTTGGCCTTGATGGATCAGTTGGACAAGGGTTGACTAGCTGGGCGGTGGCATTTTTGAAATGTTTTCAGAGAAATTCAAATGAAATAAGCCTATTTGTGCTAGAAAAGTAGAACTAAAATATTACAAGTATGCCATCACTTAGAAGGGTGTGACATACATCCTAGCCATTCATTTCTAACTTTTAATCTCAGTCATCCACTTCAAACCTTAGCATATTTAACCTTTGAGAAGAGAGAGAAAGTCATTCTCTCCTCTTCTTTCTCTCTCCCTCCTCTCTCTCTCTCCCAAAATTGTGGGGCTCCCACCATAGCCGACCTTCCTTCTCTCCACCTTGCTAGTATGTAGGGTTGGGTATCACGTGAGACTCCATCCTACACGCCCAAGCAAAAGGAGATCCCTCCATTATTCCGGTAGCATCGAGGGTGAGTTTTCTTTCATCTTCCATTTGCAAATCTTTTGTTTTCGTTTCAAAGAAATATATGTGATTGTATTTTCTTTCTTCATGAAACTGGATTTTCCAAATGCATGTATGTGAGTTGCATGTGTATTAGATTTGTGTGTTGTTCCTTATATTCAGTTCATAGCACTTGTGTGAGATGCGTTATGTGAACACACACTTATATTTCAAAAAAAAATATGTATTTTGTAAAAACGAGTTTCCCAAATCTAGAGTTGTCAAAGACACCTTCGAAGATTCAATCGTATCTCCCTAGATACTAGTCAGATTTTGGTGTTCTTAGACATTCTGGAAAGCACAAACCTAGTCCTCCAACTTTGTAGTTGAGGACTTTTTTAGATTTGGAATTTAAAGTTCTCTAAAAGCTCCGTCAAAAATATTATTTTTACATACATTGGATCTTTCCGGAATCTAGAGTTGTCAGAGACACCTCTGATAAATTGACTGTATCGCTCTAGATACATGTTTGATTTTAGTGTTCTTAGATATTCTGGAAACTCAGACGCAAAACTCTAACTGTATAGTTAAAGGTTTAGCCTGATTTGGTACGCATGGTCCTTTAAAATCTTTTCCAAATATATTGTTTTTGTATGCATTAGATCTTTCCTGAATCCAGAGTTGTCAGAAACACTTCTGATAAATCGATTATATTGCTCTGGATACATATTTGATTTTGGTGTTCTTAAACATTCTGCAAAGCTCAAACTCAGACCTAAAACTTTGTAGTTAAAGGTTTGTCCTAATTCGGTACGTATGGTCCTTTAAAATCTCTGCCAAATATATTGTTTTTGCATGCATTGGATCTTTCCCGAATCCAGAGTTGTCAGAGGCACCTCTGATAAATCAATTGTATCACTCTGGATATATGTCTGATTTTGGTGTTCTTAGACATTCTGAAAAGCTCAGACATATGCCTCTAACTTTGTAGTTAAATGTTTTGTCTGATTCGGTCTGCATGGTCCTCTAAAAGCTCTGTTAAAAATGTCATTATTGCACACATTGGTTTTTCCTGAATCCAGAGTTGTCAGAGACACCTCTGATAAACTGACTGTATCACCTTGGATACAGGTCGTATTTCCATGTTCTTAGACATTTTAGAAAGATAAGACATAGTCCTCTAACTTTGTAGTTGATGACTTATCCTGATTCAGTATGCAAAGTCTTTCAAATCTGCTGTTAAAATATTAAACATGCAGATTTTTGTCAGACTCTATTCAGTTCAGAATGCCCTGAATAGTAACCCGTATTTTTAAGATATCTCCTGACTCCCTCCATGAACATTTGATTGGTTTGATTCTGTGGAAAGCTAAGAGATAACTCTACAAATTTTATGTTTAAGGTCAGGACTGAATCTTTGTTTAAATATCTCAAAAGCATTAATCGTCTTGCTGTTATAGGAAGTCATGATTTTCTTTTAACTGGTTTTAAATCTCTCTCCTTTTGGGGTCGAGTTGGGTGCGGCCTAGCTGAGACACCAAATCATTGAACTCAAATGGCCTAATTATGCTAGTTTATTGTCTAATATGGTTGAATTGAGATTAGCCAACATGCAATATCATGCACATATTGCTTTGATTTATGTACGCTTACACACTACATGAGAACAATATGACATAAATGTTATAACACTAATGAATACTTCCACTTGCATATCATGTCACCAAACTTAGAGTAATTACATGAATCATGTTGATAATTCAAGTGTCCTAGCATTTAATGAATATGTGATTGTGTTTTGTGTACATTTGCATTGATCACACGATTCACCTTTGGCACTTGATCTGTCCCGTAAGTATAAAGGGGACTCGAGGCACCTTGTAAGGGTGCATTTGTCTGTGAGATTTTACGGAATGCTAAAAACTTTGTGGTGAATTAGTGTGGGCAATGGACCCACCTTGTGAGTTGAGCTCACTTATGTCAGAAATATGCAGTTACCCATACTTTCATTCTTATGAATGTCTCATACGATATAATTCTAGAGAGGTCTTTCTTTGGTTAAATAATTAATGAAATATTCATTGTTGAATGCTAATGTCAATCATGTTAGTTGATTGATCATGATTGATGATGCATGAAATGCAGATCATATTTATTTATTTATTCATGCATTTTGTGGTAATTTTAATGTTTAAAACCCATGATTAGATGTATTTTGATATCAAGGGGCTGTGGTTCGAATTTCAAAAACATCAAAGTTAAATTAAGAGAGTTATGGCTATTTTAGTGTTCGGGCATGGATTTCAAGGTGGATCAGATCCATATCTGACCCAATTTGGCTGTTTTGGACCTTGGATCAATATTTAAAAAACCTAAATCCAACCCACATGTGAATCCATATCCATTTAGAAAAGGTTTTCAGAAAACCTCCTTTAAAAGTGGCGTAGGGCAATATTTTTCATTTTAAACCTGTTTCTGAAAAGTGTCAAACGTATAAATATTAGTTTTCAGCAAACCCTACACATTTTTGCCTTGGAGTTCGTGCCCCTCAGCTGATTCTTGCTCCAGCCTCCTTCTTCCCTCTCATTCCACGCCATTCTCTATTGAAACTAGGAGTTTTGCTTGAATTTCAAGCATTCCTTCTTGTCTTCTCTTACATATCTTTTCAGTTCTTCTCATCCCTGTTGGTTACTCACTGTGTTTGCTGTGTTTTGCAGGTGTAGCAGAGGTTGAAAACACCTTTTCTTGCGTGGAAGTGCGAGACACTCCAACAAGAAGGATCGGCTCTACCTCCATCCGATCTTCTAAGCCACCCGATCGAGAATCGACTCATTTTTCATCCTCGATGGACTTCAAACATGATGCAGCTACAAAGGAGAGCTCCACAGTGATATTTCAGCATCAACGAAGATGATGAGGCGTGTTTCCAATGGTTGAATACGCTCTTTCGTTCCCCACAGTCGTCGGATCACCCTGGAGGTTGGTCTTACTCTTTTCCCCGTTCTTTTAGATAGAATCGAGTCTATCCAAAGTATTTATTTTACCTTCAGCCCATTTTCTATTTTTTTTTCTGTTATTGGACAGCAAAACCACTGTCGTTTTGCATTATTTTCGTGTTTTGAAAGTCGTTTTGAGTGCTGGAATTGATCCAGCATTGGGCGTGTGGTATTATTATTAAATCGGCTAGATCTAATCTAGCCGATCCCAATATTTTTATTAGTTTCTGTTTTCTAGATTTTATTTCAGAATTTCTCTGTGTTAAAATGTGTAAGTCTGAGTAATTTCCAGTGGGGTTAGATCTAGGGGTGTATTTGGATTTGTTTTACATTTTAGTTTTAGTTAAAAGCAAAAATCGGCTAGACCCATTCTAGCTGATTTAATGTTTTAGGTTTTTTGTGTTCTGAAATTTTTTTTTAGCAGTAAACTGGATCAAAAATGGCATTTTTCAGTAGTTTAATATTCCATGTTGCTTAATTTCATGTGGGTTCTGTTGGTGTCTTAGGCGTATCTAGCTGTGTCGATTGGCCAATGCGTGTGTGTTTGTGTTTAGTAAATTTTATCGTGTTCCATTCTAGTGATGAGTCTTATGTTGCTGCAGGTCGTGTCTCAGCATGTTTTTATTTGATTTAGTTAATAATTACGTTAGCTTTTCATTTAGTTTGAGTTTGTTAAAATTAAAAAGCAAGAAAAATTGTCAATTTCCTTGGTTTAGATAAGGTCATTTTTTTTCCAGTTAGATTAAGTCTTTTTCTCCAAGTGGGAGACGTCTGCCATTAGAGGTCTTTCAAGATATGCAATAGTGGTTTTGGGAAATCTATTAGGATTAGGCAAGTTAGCTATGTTGTCTAGATATAATGTATTGTTTATTCAGGTATAGACGTTTTTAGTATTTAGGTTTAGGTAATTTTGCATTGTGTGCTAGTTCCTAAAATCAAATTTTATAGTTTAGGAAGGTTTTGCATGTGTTGGTTAATGAGTAGTGTCTAGGTTCAATGAATTAGGAGTAATGACTAAAAACATTTTAGGGTTGTGTTTTGGTAAGTGTTGATTTGATTCTTAGCTAAATTAGTCTTTCTCAAATTCGTGTCTTACATTTTAGTTTTACATATTGATTTAGTTCATTTAATAGCTTAGTAATAAGATAGGTTACTTAGTTAGGAAAATTGATTTTTAGGAGAGTAATTAGGTAAGTTTGGTTGAAAAACGAATTTAGTAATTTGAAAGGCTCAGTCAATTTCATGGATTCTCATTGAACAAAAAGTGTAACTCCTCTTGTCCAGCAAATATAGCAAGCTTTCCCTCCTTTACACGTTTGGAAATTAATTTTAAGTTTCAAAGCTCTTTCTAAAAACGTGTAGAAGGCTTTGGGAAATATTTTCAAACATTGTCTAGTGCTTTTAATGCTAAGTTGAAACGTGTGGACCCCCTTTGTGTTGGACGATTTCATCTCTTTACTTTCCAATTTGATTGGTAATACAATTAAGGAGAGTAATACCCTTTTAGGCTGGACGATTTTTGCTAAACCAAGTTTTCCAAAATTCGTTATTTGTCATTTATTACCCTCTTTTCTAACCTTCTATATTAACATAGATTAGATTTAGCCTTAATCCTTTTTAGTAAAGTTGAATTAGCTTTAAGTTAGTAATTAATTCCCCATTTTCGGTAGGTGTTAATTAGTTTTCATTTAATTCCCTCTAGACGTATAACCAATCTAGTTTATTTAGCTCCTTGTTATTTTCGGTTTTTAATAAATAGTATTTAAGTTTTAGGTTAACCTTTTTATTTATTAATTAATTTAGTCAAATTAGTGTGTCTATAGGGTGGCGTGAACCTAGTCCAAGTCAAACCCTAAACCGCCCCCATTAGTCCTTAGTTCCTTAGTTGACTCTAGTTCTCAATTAACTTTAGATAGTTTTGTGAGTTAGTTAAGTTACTTAGTTAATTAAGTTGATGTTCTTTCTAAATTCATGTTAATTTAGCTTTCAATGGTGCATTGCATGTTTTTAGTTTAGCATTTAGTGTAGATTAAGGTGTTAGATTGATTTAATGTTGATTCTCTAGATAGTTTAATTAGCATTACATTTTTAGTTAGATTACTTTGCATTTGGCGTGTGATTTAGATTAGACTTAGCATTGGGTGGTGTGTTATGTTTGCATTTTCATATAATTAGTCAATTGCATCTCTTCTCTGCTTTTTAACAGTCATTTAGTGGTATTGAATCTGTTTTTGCATTTCTATTACAGTCATAGTGTCAAAAGTGTATTTCCCAAGTGAATAGTGTACTAATTTTGAAAACTGATTTTTGCCCTATCTTGCACTCATCATTTTATGTACAAAATTTTTGCGTTTTCTAGAAATTTTTGCTCTATTTTCTTCATTTGCATGTTCATTGTCTGCAGTCCAAAATTCAGCTCATTTAGAGTTGATTTGGTCTAGTTTTTAAGCGTTTTGTGAAAACAGCTTTTTTGGGTTTTTCAGTTTCGGGTCCTGCGATTTCCAGATGTTCCCTGATTTTGAAACGCTTATATCTGGAGTTCCAGGTAGAATTTTTCAAATCTGTAAAAACTGTCAGATTCTTGAATCTGTTAGTTACAGAACAAAAGAAATTTCAGGATTTTTGGACTTTGTTTTATCCTTCAACCAATCTATTTGTGAAAAATAGTCAGAAGTCACTTTTGCACTAATTAGGGGTAAAATAGTCATTTTAGTGTTTTAGTGATTTTCGTGAGTTTTCTGCATTTTTCTGCATTTTAGCTAGTGCATATATATTAACCACGTAGTTAGGGATAGCTTAGATATTTCGTGAAGGTATTTTAATATTTTATTTGATTTTTAGTGTTAATTAGAATTTGTATGAGTTAATTTCTGTAGAATTAGGATTAGTTTAATTTTTGGATTTATTTCATATAATTGTATACTAACTTCTCATTTTCTTTGTTTCAGGTTGAAAAGCATACTAAAGATTCCAAGGTTATTCTTATCTAGCATGAAAAATTGAGAATTGGTGAAAGGACGAAATTACCCTTGGCGAGCAGAAGAAGAATTAAATTGCTTTTCTAGTTACTTTTTTTTTATTTTGTAATTTTGTTAGAATTTTAATTATGACTTAGAAGTGTAAATTAATAAATTGAAATTCTTAGAATCACATGAATATTTCCCGTGCCTTGTGGATTCGACCCATACTTGCCACTTCTGTGGAAAGTCGGTTTATTACTTTTGGTTGACGATTTTCCAAGTGTTTTTATTGAAAATTATCTCTTAAAAATATCGTTTGCAAAAAGCCAACCAAAATTTTGGCGCCGTTGCCGGGGAACGACGAATATATTCTTTTATTTCAGTTTATTAATTTGTGTTAGTTAATTAGTTAAGTAATTGTTTTTATTTTCTAGTTAATAGGATTAGTAAGTAAATTTAGGCTTAACATGGTTAGTACATATAAGATTCACGTACTGTTTTTCTAGAATTCACTGAATATTCATTCTGCAAGGAGCGATTAGACATGTGGGTTTTAGAGAACATAGTTTGTGATTTCCTTTATTGTTTATTTCAGTAATTTAGATTAATTTTGCTTTGTTATTTTATTTAGTTACTTAGTTCTGACATAGTTAATTTAGAATATTTTTATTAGTTGTTCTTTATTTTTGTTATTTACATTTTAGTATTTAACTTAGTTTAGATTTAGATTTAGGTCGTTTGCTTACATCTGGTCTTAGTACCAGTGTATGCAAGGGCGAAGAGCTTTAGGAACCACATTACATCCATTTGTTGACAACCCAGAGAGAATTTTACATTCTCCTCGAAGTTCGACAACAGTGGGCGATATGGATCCTCCATCTCTAGCTCCAGTTTCTCCATGTGCTCTGAGGGAGTATTTTACTCCCACAGACTATGTTCAGGCCTCCTGCATTCGAAGACTCGATGTAGGACCGCCCCATTATGAAATTAAGGCCAGCATTATTCAGATGCTTTCATCTTTCTATGTGTGAACACCCCAAATTTTTCAAAATCTTTTAAATATTCCATTTTTGCCCCAGATCTCATTTTCTAAGCAATTGAGTCACTTTTAAATCTAAATTCTATATTATTTCTCAAATTTTACTGAAATTAAATTCGTTTTATATATCTGACTCGATTTTGGATCCGGATCCATTGTCAAGATCCAAATCTGAGTCTCGTTGTCCAACTTTTAAATTAAAATTATAGAAAATACCAAAAATAGTTTTTTTAAATAGCTGGGACACTCCATTCGACATCCGTGTGGATCCATCACGTTGTATTTCTCGATTCGAGTTTCAAAACTCGAACATTTTATCAAAACCTGGATCGAAACCCATTCTTCTGAAGAAATTTTCCCCAAGATAACCCTGATTTTTCAGAAAAAAACCCTTCTTTTGTAAATATTTTTGAAAATTTGTAAAATTAGTTTAAATTCCTTAGTTTTTAGAGTTTTGTTTTCAAAAATACAAATATATATTTAAAATTTCAAGAAAAGAACAAAAAAATAATAAGAAAATTGAAAAAGAAAACAATAAAAAAAATCCAAAAATTCAGAAAAATATGCAGTTAAACTCTTTTTGAAAATTGTTTTGTTAAAACCCTCTCTTAGAAGCCTTTTTTTGGAAAATTTTAAAAGGGATCCCCTCTCTGGAATTTGAGAAAAAAATGCAACGGCCACCTCTCATTCGCACCTTTGATCACCCGGGGATCTCCCTCCACCCTTGATCTTCAACCGACTCCTCTCTCTCGAACTCTCCTCTTCTTCTTTAAAAGGGGAGTACATAGAGGAATCAATCATCCATTCTTCACCTCTCCACTGCACATCCTCTGATCCATCGCTTCTTCACCCCCGCACCCCCTTCTTCATGCATCTGATCCATCTCCTACCCTTCCATTGCATATTCTCATCCGCTTCTTCTCTACGATTCACGATCAATCCCCTTTACGGTGCCTCTTCTACAAGTAGCCATTCTTCTCTCTTCTTCTACTTTTTTTTTTTTTACATCTTTAACCTTCATTGATTTCCCGCATCTCTCTGTCTCGGTTTCTTTTTTTGTCGTTTCTTTTCTTTCATTATCTTATAAGAGCATCAATGGTGAGGTCGACCTGCAAATAGCAGGAACAACCCACCTACTGCTATATTAACAAAAAATCCTCTGATTCCCACACATTTTCTTTTACTTTTTTTATTCTTTTATTTTCTTTATTTGTTATTTTTGCCATTCTGTGCGATTTCCATGTTCTAATTCTGTATTTTACATTGTTGATATTGAGTTTAATTCCAGGTTTTAAATTCAATTTGAGATTCACCTCTGTATACATCTACCCATCCCTGTAGTTCATCATATATTGATATTCCCTTCTTATGTCTGTCATCCAGCATTGATTGAGGCATCGATATCCTCTTTACAGCATAATATACTGTGTCATCTGTATAGATCTGATAGTGACCTTCAGAGTGGCATCTGATCTGATCTAGTATCAGATCGGGTCCACTTTGTGATGGTTCTTCACCGATCTTATGTTTCACCCACATTGATGGTAAAATTCATATCCCATATTCAGTATAACATACTTTTGCATGCGTATGCTTGATCCCTTTTGAGATTTGATCCTCATCTTAATCCTTCCCTTTTTTTTTTGCATGTATTTGTTCAGATGGTCCGTTATATTTCAGTTTCTGGCTTTACGATTGATTTTCTGCTTTGGATTATATTTGGCTGATCTCTTAATCATATTTTATCCATTTTGCCCATTATGCTATGTTCATTATTCTTACTGAATTTGATTATTCATCACACCTGGGTTTCCTCTCAGTCTGATCCCCCGTTCTTGGGTATTTGATTATGAAGTGTCCTTTTATTAAAACTAATTTCCACATCCAGTAGTGACAAGCCTGCATAAGATACAACATCAATGGTATTCCATGAATTTTCTAAGCAATTTTCTGCTAATTAGGCTTCAATCCAAGGTTTGCCTGTTTTTGTTTTAGCACTTGCAGAGGTCATCTCATCCTTTAGCTGAAGCAACCTCCCTATTCCTGTGCATTTATATATACCATTGTTTTGTCTGCTCGCGCTGAAACCAAAGGAATCTCTGAGCATTGTAAAAATCTAGAAGCCAACAAGGAAGGAGTTTTATTATTATTATGTATGCTTTGTCGAGACTATTCTGGAACAGGCAGATCAAAGGGAAATGATCCCATGAACGTCAATGGTGAAAGCTGTGAACCCATTCTAAGTTCCAGTTTCATACGTGCATAGAGCTGGGAATTAGAGATATCTGCAAAATTCATGAGCATACCTTGGTCAATGGTTGCATTAAAAAAGGAGGTGAATGATGAGCTCTGCTCTACATGCACTTCCCCTAATACATCCTCCGATAATCATCACCATCAATCTAGTTAGATTATCCTCAACTTGTGTTTCTTGTTTTCCCTTTTGGTTTTCACTTGTACAACCGCTGGCAAACTGCATTTCAAGGGATACTGGGTCAATCCGATTTTGCAAGGGTTAAATAATATGCAGTTGTGGTTAAAGGTGCCTTTGGAAAAGGTTGACCTTGATGATGCAAATATCATGGCAGACAACTTTGAGCATCTGGACAAAGAACATGTGATTGATAGCTGGGAGTGGTGGAATTCATTTCATCTCTTATTTGAAAGCTCTGGATGCTTGTTAACTAATGGCAGTGAAAATCACGTTCAAGGCTCAAGCAAACATCCCATGCGACCATACTTTGATCGAAGGCTAGATCCACTTCCTAAACAGAAGCAATTTGAGATTGGTTATAAGGATTTCTTGCAGTCACCTTTGCAGCCGTTGATGGATAATCTTGAGGCTCAAACATACAAAACTTTTGAGAAAGACACAGTGAAATACAATCAGTATCAAAGAGGAGTACCTAAAGTGCTGCTTGAAAGAGCTCCAGATGAGAAATGTCCTCTCTATCAGGCTTACCTGTGCTGCAAGTTTTGTACCAAGTCCGTGTATCGCCCTCATCCACTGCATCCTCTATATAGTACCTAGCATTGTCTATCAGAACCATCAACTGAAGCAAGACCTGCAACAACCAAGAAGGGTCCTGCAACAATAGTACGTGGCAAAACTGAAAGACCAGGAAGTGCATCAAAGGAAGCTCCAAAGAAATTTTCTGAAGGTGCACCATTCAACCTCTTTGCCTTCTAGCTATGACTTTCAATATTCAAATGCTTTTTTAGCAGCTTGCAATTTATATATATGATGCCAAATATCTAGCTCCTCACCTGCAAAATGCACTGTTACATATACACTGTCTTGTTTTTTTTTTTTTTTCACGGCCACCTATGTCTTCACATACCCACTTTACCAGCACCTTATTCTCAGCACATCACAGCCTTGTGATCAGTAAACATTTCATAATTCCCCTGTGCACTCATCCCTTCACAACATTGTGTTTCCTACAAAAAGCAATGTTATACACGCAGACTCCCTTTACAACCCTGTGTAGCAGCCCAGCCATCAACTGGCTATATCCCTTCTGTCCAGCCAACCTAAGAGGGTTCTTTTCCTATGTTCTTCACCCATAACTTCCATTATTTTTTCTGATGTGCAACACAACATTGAGGTGGCTATAAGGCAACAATTTGAGTACTATTATGTATTATGTTGTAGCCAGTATATCATCTTTAATTCAGTCTTTATTGTATTAAGACGTGATTTGGGTTGGATCGTGGATCCAAGATCCAGTCTCACTGTGTTACCATATTACACTTCTTGTCTGATTACCTTATTAGCCTTCCTCTATAGTTTTTTTTGTTAACAAGGGTATTTATGTCATGTCTGTTTAATATAAATGAGAAGGAATAGGGTGTTAAATTGTATATATATATATGTATGTATACTTGTGTATATGGTATTATACTTACATGTATACATACATATATACCTATTTATATGTATATATTTATCATATATAAATATATATGTAATATTGGGAGAGTCAAACTGATTTGACTGCTCCCACTCTTTTAATGATCTCTCTCTCTCTTTTCTACAACTCTCCCCTCCCCTTTACAACCCTATGTAGCAGCCCAGCCATCAACTGGCTATATCCCTTCTGTCCAGTCGCCAGTCATCTTCTGCTGCTCCTGTGCTCCACAGGATCATAGAGAAATTAATTCCTTTACTTCGATCCTAGGGGTCTGAGTAATTTCTCTCTCAGTGAATTGTTGATATTTTAGTTCTAATATGTATATTTCTTTTGAAAGATTTATTGTCACGTTTTTTCCATCTGTGTTATTGCATCATACCGATTCTGTTATTTCTATTTTTTTTCTATTTCACTTGGATTTGTAATGTTTCTATATAATTTTGTATTTAACACTTACAACCCCAACACATAGGAGCAACGACCATGTTTTCCTCACTACTGCTACCCCAGCACCTACTTTACCATTTTAGCATTATGTTATACCAATTGAGCATACGTATAGTCTCACCATTTCCCATTGTTATCACTGAATTGCATACCCCTGTTTGCTGCCATGAAACAGTCTCCCACATCACTTGTCAACTAACCATCTATCACTCCATCATTTCTGCAGCATGTGTTCAAAGTGTATTTTAACTGTACCTGTTATTTCAGCATCCTTCAATCTCACTTGCCACAAACACCCAGAACACTTCTACCACAAATCATTTCATCCATTCAGCAAG
Source organism: Nuphar pumila (assembly GCF_984573655.1). NCBI lineage: Eukaryota > Viridiplantae > Streptophyta > Magnoliopsida > Nymphaeales > Nymphaeaceae > Nuphar > Nuphar pumila. Next base: position 46,951,231 of record NC_143265.1, on the reverse strand, counting down.
GGCACCACTCTAACTTCCCTGTCTCCCTGCACATGTCACAGGATTTGCATATTTTCACTACTATCACACCACAACATCTATACACATGTTTCAACTAGTTGCTGCACCTCCTTCTACTTACCAGCCACACACCTGCCCCATTTCCTGCAAATACAATTGTACCAGCACACTCTCTCTCTCTCTCTCTCTATATATATATATATATATGTGTGTACATATATATATATAGATACATGTATATACTTATATATACGTATATATATATATATATATGTATATATGTACATTGCCTACATAGATATATATCATCTCTTAATACAACATTTGTCTATTATATATTCAATGTCATGTGCTAACTCTGTTTTGCAGGAAGATATAAGAAGCTTGAATTTCTCTCTTGGACTAGAAATTTCTGATATTTGCAATTCAAAGTTGTAATAAATTAGGTATAAATGAGAAATTTACATTTTCAGCTTTTAGATAGAATGAATGAGCATTGTAAATGTCATAAATGGTTTGTTTTCATGCTTTTACCTTCCAAAATCTCACAATGGTGAAACATGAATGGCACATGCACCATTTTATAAAAGGTAATTGATCCTAAGTTGATGATTTACATCAATGGCCATAGTCAGGATGTAAACAAAACTTAGGATTTTTATCTTTTATAAATAACACAGGATCCATACTGGATCCCTCTTAAAAAATCCTCATATTTTTAAATATTTTCCTCTTTTATCAGAGTTTAGTCTAAAATTGATTCAATACATATATCAATGGCCATAGTCAGGATATATTGAGAATTAATTTCATTTTAAACTCTATAAAAGCACCCAAATGTATTTTATTCTTCATTTGAATTTAGATATGATTATTATATAATACATTCAAGGACCATAGTCAGGAGTGTATTATATCATTAATCTTATTCACATTCATTTAAAGAATGAAATATGATTTTCAAATCCAATTTCAAAATTATTTAAATCCATTCATCATTTAGGATAGAATTGCATCATATTTTCAAAATTCTTTTTAAAAAACCCAAGTGATTTTGAATATCTTTCTCCAAGTTTCTATTTCAAATTCAATTCTATCTCCTTTCAAGATTCAAAAATTCAATTTCAAAGTCCAATTTGACTTTGAAAATCTCAAAATCATCTTGTATGCAAACTTCAATTTCCAAAATTCAAAATTCAAAACTTCAAAAGTTCAATTTAACTTTGAAGTTTCTGATTCATCTTCTGATTTCAAATTCAAAAACAAGTTTATCTTCTTATCTTGAAATTTAAAATCAAAGTTTGGGATTGATTCTGAATCTCAAATTCAATCTCGGTTTTCAAAACCCAGACCCATCTTCTAAAGTCCCATTTGGACTTTCAAAATCCAAATCCAAAATTCGAACCCAATCCCAACTTGGATCCAGATTTCCAATTACAATCTCCACTTTTGGATCTCAGACTTCAGATCCAATCCCCATTTAGGATCCTAGATCGAGAATTCAACCTCATCTTGGATCTCAGACTTCAGATCCAAAATCCCTTTAGGATCCAGAATTCAATTTCATCTTGGATCTTATACCTCAGATCCAAAACTCATTTTAGGATCCAGAATCCAATTCCATCTTGGATCTCAGATTTCAGATCCAAATCCATCCTAGGATCCAGAATCCAATGTCATCTTGGATCTCAGACTTCATATCCAAATTCCATTTAGGATCCATAACTCAAATTCCATCTTGGATCTCAGATTTCAGATCCAAATTCCATTCCAAAATTCAGATCCAATTCCATCTTGGATCTCAGATTTTAGATCCAAATTCCATCTTGGATTCCAGATCTTGGATCCAATTCCATTTAAAATCCAGGATTCAACTTCATCATTGGATCTCAGATTTCATATCCAATTCCCATTTAGGATTCTAAATCCAGAATCCAATTCCATCTTGGATCTCAGATTTCAGATTCTAATTCCATTTTAGGATTCAGACTGTGGATTCAAATTCTATCCTGATCTCTAGATTTCAAAATTCAATTTCACTCCCATCTGGACCTCTTAAATCTATTTCTATTTTTAAATTTAATTTGGATTGCTCAAGTTCAAATTCCATCCTGATTTCCAATCTTAAATCTAGAATTCAATTCCACTTCAAATATTCATTTCCTCTCCTAAATCCAAGTTTAAAATTCAAATTCAAAGTCCATTTCTGACTTTAAAGTTTCATTTTTTTTATCTCAGCTTCAAATCATTGTTTTCAAATTCAAAACTTATTTTCCCAAACTCTGATTATTTCAAAAACTTAGAACTTCAATCTATTTCAAGTTCTAAGTTTGATTCAATCATTCAGAAATCATTTCTTCATTATATATTCAAATTCATCTCAGAAAAACTTGGAAAATTTTCAAAAACATTTTCTCAAAAGAGCATGCATCATTGCATTGCACAAGCATGATTCTTTGTGCATTTTTAGATTTAGAATAAATTCTTAGATAATATTTAGGCAAAGCAAAAAGGCATAAATTTGATCCTTGGTTCGATTACCCCTGGCAAAGGCGTCAGGAACGGTCGAACCTCGTACCGACGAGTAAATCCCGTCTTTCCATTTTCCCGCAATATTTTCAAAATGGAGGCAAGTTATTTTCCTAAATATTTTCAAATCAAGGTCAAGTGAGACCCCGCAAAAGAGTTCCTCTCCTCTTCTTTTTCTCTTCTCTTCTCTTATCTCTTCTTTTCTTTCCTTTTATTTTGCTCCATTCAAAAAGGAGGAAAATAGGGGTCAGAAAGGAAAAGAGAAAGGAAGAGAGAGAAACCATAAGAGAGGAAATTTTTTGCGATGATCACAGATTTGGAGACCGAGATGGGACTCGTCTCCGTCCGGTCGAATTTGTGCATTTGCTTTGCTTTAATATTATCTAAGTCTTTATTCTACAAATGTCAGCTTCATTTCCATGCAAACCTTATGAGCCTAGATTTTGTCCTAAACTGACATCATTGCATATAGGATCTAAGTATGGTTTGGTAGGACCATATTGAGGAGATTATATCTATGTTCACATTAGATTTAGATCTAAAATACAACTCTCCTCAATTCTAGGGATTGAATGCAAACAATGTATGCAAGTGTATGCTTCTTTTCATTTAAATCTATCTCTTTAGGACTTGCATTAGAGCTTTCTGGTTTTATTTTGCATGTTGATCATGTTTTTGAAAACATCCCTACCTATATTGTCCCGATCTTCACATTGTTGGGCTGTTTCACTGAACCATAGTTCGAGAGAGATCCTCACAACTGGACCACTTATTTGGGTTCGCGCCCCCCTACCACGTACCTAAGGGCCATAGTCCGAGGTATATCGGTAGGTGCTCAAGGATGTTGGGAAGCCATTTACATTAGAACCAGAGAGATATTTTTATGCCACGTACTTCGAGCTTCAGCTTGAGTATATCGGCATACCTTGATTGGAATCAAATGATCTAATTAAATCTTAGAGTTAGGATTAAGGTCCTATCAGCCATTTCAAATACTTGCATTTAGAGTCAGCTTTAGGGAGTGTTGTTTGTGTGTCCTTGTTTGTATATCTGTGATTGTGTGATATTTTATATTCCTTATATTTTCCAAAAGCCTGGGTATATATTATTCAGAATTTTCTCTTTGTTTTCAAGAACCCAGGGGTATTTGTCCTTTCCTTCTCTTGATTTATTCAAATCTTTTGATCCTGCCTGCTATTTTTCAAAATTTTAAAATCCTTGTCATCTATTTTTTAAAATTTGTTTTCCTCCTTCATGAGAGAAATGATATTACCTATGAGGATTTTTCAAAATCATAAAATCTCGAAAATTTCTGCAAAAGTCTTCATGATCACCAAAAGTTCAATAATTCGATCTAATCTTTTTTTTTTTAAAATAAACTATCATGTTGATTTTCCTTTTTCAAATTGGGTTATAAAACCATTGTCTTCAAAGTCATCCCTCGTGTTGGTTTTCCTTTTTAAAATTGGTTTCGAACCACTATCTTCAAAATCAAACCTCATGATGATCTCTCATGATGATTTCTCTTTTGAAGGATCAAATCTCGCGCTGATCAGTCTTCTCGCGGTTGATCCTCTTCCTAAAAATGATTTCTCACTTACCTTTTAAAATGAACAGTTTTTCCTTTCAAGATCCCATATGCAGGCAGGATTAGAAAAACTCATTTTTCTCAAATCTTATAAATTTTCAACTAATTTTATTATCTTTATCAATTTCATTCATTTTTTTAGCAAGTTTATATCAATTTTATCAAGTTTTATCAAATTTTCCTTAATTTTATTAAATTTTATCGAATTTGAACCCTTTCAGGTTAAGGGATAAACTTGATGCCTCTTTTCAATGAGGTATTCTTTTATTCTTTTTCCTCTCAGGTTAAGTGATAAACCTGACCCTCGTTGTCCGAGGTGTTCTCATTCAGGATAAGGGATAATCCTGAAACCCCTCATAGGAGCAATAAGGCTACCTGTGAGAATTCTTTTGTAAAGACAATTTTTCAATTTTTCTCGATTTTGTAAATATCTATCAATTTCTCTTTATTAATTTTCCCCAAAAAAAATCTATTCTTTCTCCTACCCTTTCAGGTTAAGGGATAAACCTGATGCCTCCTTTCTATGAGGTATTTTTATAAATTTTATTCTCCCCCCCCCCCTCAGGTTAAGGGATAAACCTGACCCTCGTTGTCCGAGGTGTTCTCATTCAGGATAAGGGATAGTCCTGAGACCTCTCGTAGGAGCAATAATGCTACCTATGAGAATTCTTTTGCAAATACAAGTTTTATCGATCTTTATTGATTTTTTAAATTTATATCAATTTCTCTTTATTAAATTTTCTTAAATTCTATTCTTTCCCATTCAGGATAAGGGATAATCTTGAAACCCCTCACAGAAGCAACAAGGCTATCTGTGAGCATTCTTTTCAAAAACAAAATTGTCATAAATTTATTCGATCTTTTCCCACCTTTTATAAAATTTTATTCTTAACCCTTTCAGGTTAAGGGATAAACCTAATGCCTCTTTTCAATGAGGTATTCTTTTATTCTTTTTCCCCTCAGATTAAGGGATAAACCTGACCCTCGTTGTCCAAGGTGTTCCCATTCAGGATAAGGGATAATCCTGAAACCCCTCATAGGAGCAATAAGGCTACCTATGAGAATTTTTTTGTAAAGACAATTTTTCAATTTTTCTCGATTTTGTAAATATCTATCAATTTCTCTTTATTAATTTTCCCCCAAAAAAATCTATTTTTTCTCCTACCCTTTCAGGTTAAGGGATAAACCTGATTCCTCCTTTCCATGAGGTATTTTTATAAATTTTATTCTCCCCCCCCCCCCTCAGGTTAAGGGATAAACCTGACCCTCATTGTCCGAGGTGTACCCTTTCAGGTTAAAGGGATAAACCTGACCCTCGTTGTCCAAGGTGTACCCTTTCAGGTTAAGGGATAAACCTGACCCTTGTTATCCGAGGTGTTCCCATTCAGGATAAGGGATAATCCTGAGACCTCTCGTAGGAGCAATAATGCTACCTATGAGAATTCTTTTGCAAATACAAGTTTTATGGATCTTTATTGATTTTCTAAATTTATATCAATTTCTCTTCATTAAATTTCCTTAAATTATATTCTTTCCCATTCAGGATAAAGGATAATCCTGAAACCCCTCACAGAAGCAACAAGGCTATCTGTAAGCATTCTTTTCAAAAACAAAATTGTCATAAATTTATTCGATCTTTCCCCACCTTTTATAAAATTTTATTCTTAACCCTTTCAGGTTAAGAGATAAACTTGATGCCTCTTTTCAATGAGGTATTCTTTTATTCTTTTTCCCGCTCAGGTTAAGGGATAAACCTAACCCTCGTTGTCTGAGGTGTTCCCACTCAGGATAAGGGATAATCCTGAAACCCCTCGTAGGAGCAATAACGCTACCTACGAGATATCTTTTGCAAATACAAGTTTTCATCAATCTTTATTGATTTTCTAAATTTATATCAATTTCTCTTCATTGATTCTTCTTAAATACTATTCTTTTCCCATTCAGGATAAGGGATAATCCTGAGACCCCTCACAGAAGCAACGAGGCTACCTGTGAGAATTCTTTTCAAAAACAAATTTTCATAAATTTATTCAATTTTCTCCACTTTTATAATTTTTTTTCTTTTTCCCTTTCAGGATAAGGGATAATCCTGAGATTACTCATAGGAGCAACAATGCTACCTGTGAGAATTCTTTTACAAAATAAATCAATTTCCTCAAATTTTCTCCATTTTTATCAATCTTCCATCAAAATTCTATCTCCTTCTATCTTCTCTAATTTTATTCTTTCTTTTCCCCATTCAGGATAAGGGGTTAATCCTTAAAATCAGACCACAAACAATTAACTATGATGGTCTTCTTCCTTGCAAGTCAAATAATTCAGTCCTCGAACTGGTCATTCTCGATCCTAGATCCGGTCCTTACACTGGCAATTTTACAAAATTTAAAACCTTCTGATTAAAAATTGTCTGTCAAAACCTCGAGTTCTGACTCGGGCTTCCTTTTGGATCCAATGCTCGTGTTGGAACCAATCGTTTCTTCAGAAAATCTGAGTTTTCAAAAACTCGGATTTCTTTTATTATCTTTTATCTTAAATATCTGAGTTCCGACTCGGGTTCTCCCCTTTATTCTTTCATTTAAAGTTTCGGGTTCCGACTCGGACTTCCTTTTGGATCCAATGCTCGTGTTGGAACCAATCGTTTCTTCAGAAAATTCAAGTTTTCAAAACTCGGGTTTCTCTATTATCTTTTATCTTAAAGATCTGAGTTTCGACTCGGGTTTTCCCCACTATTCTTTTGTTTGAAGTTCCGGGTTCCGACTCGGACTTCCTTTTGGATCCAATGCTTGTATTGGAACCAATTGTTGCGTTGAAAATTCGAGTTTTCCAACTCAATTTTCTCTTTTATCTTTTATCTTGAAGATTCGGGTTCCGACTCGGGTTTTCCCCTTTATATATTCCATCTTCCTTTTTAATATATATTCGAGTTTCAATTCGGACTCTTCTCTTTTACAAAAAATCCAACCCTCAGGTTGGTCCATTTTTCTTTCTTAAAATAACTGAGTTCCGACTCAGACTCTTTTTTTCAAAAACCCAATTGTCAGGTGGGACCTTCTTCCAAAATCCATCATTCCGGACAATCCATTTCAAGCTTCATGTTTTAAAAATCCTTCGTCCCCGTTCAGGATAAGGGGTTAATCCTGAAAATTGGACCTCATACAACTAAATATGTTGGTCCATCTAAATCATAAATTATAAATCATAAATCATGAATCATAAATCTTGTCATATCCCTTCTAAATTCAAGTCTCAGGTTATCTCATCACAAAATCTTCTATTTTCCCCTTCAGGATAAGGGATAAACCTAAATCATTTTTCCTAAATTCTCATCAAATGTCTATTCTATTTCCCCTTCAGGATAAGGGATAAACCTGAATCACTTTTCCTAAATTCTCATCAAATGTCTATTCTATTTCCCCTTCAGGATAAGGGATAAACCTGAATCATTTTTCCTAAATTCTCATCAAATGTCTATTCTATTTCCCCTTCAGGATAAGGGATAATCCTGAAACCCCGACAATCATTCCAGCTTCAATCTCTAAATATCTTAAAAATGTCGGTCTCCTTCCCGACTCTCAGTTGGAAAACCCAGTCCTCGCACAGGGTTACTTCTCAAAATCTTTAAATCTAAAGATCAAGTTCATTCACAAAAATCAGTCCTCGTGCTGTTTGTCTCTCAAAAAGTCTCAATCTTAGATCAGATCGTTAAATGAAATGTCCCAGCTACTTCGCTGGTCGTTAAATAAAATGTCCCAGCGACTTCGCTGGTCGTTAAATGAAATGTCCCAGCTACTTCGTTGGTCGTTAAATGAAATGTCCCAGCTACTTCGCTGGTCATTAAATGAAATGTCCCAGCTACTTCGCTGGTAGTTAAATGAAATGTCCTAGCTACTTCGCTGGTCGTTAAATGAAATGTCCCAGCTAATGAAATGTCCCAGCTACTCCGCTGGTCGTTAAATGAAAGGTCCCAGTTTTCACTGGTCGTTAAATGAAAAGTCCCAGCTACTTCGTTGGTCGTTAAATGAAAGGTCCCAGTTTTCACTGGTCGTTAAATGAAAAGTCTCAGCTACTTCGCTGGTCGTTAAATGAAAGGTCCCAGTTTTCACTGGTCGTTAAATGAAATGTTTCAGCTACTTCACTGGTCGTTAAATGAAATGTCCCAGCTACTTCGCTGGTCTTTAAATGAAATGTCCCAGCTACTTCGCTGGTCGTTAAAAGAAATGTCCCAGCTACTTCGTTGGTCGTTAAATGAAATGTCTCAGCTACTTCGCTGGTCGTTAAATGAAATGTCACAGCTACTTCATTGGTCGTTAAATGAAATGTTTTAGCTCCTTCGTTGGTCGTTAAATGAAAGGTCTCAGCCTTTGCTGGTCGTTAAATGAAAAGTCCCATCTTCTACTGGTTATTAAATGAAAGGTTCCAGCTCCTTCGTTGGTCGTTAAATGAAAGGTTCCATTTTTCACCTTTCATTAAATCAAAGGTTCCAGTCTTCACTAATTATTAAATAAAAAGTCCCAACTTCTTTGTTGGCCGTTAAACAAAAGATCTCAGTTTTACTGATCGAAGTTTCCAAAATCATAAATTCAACTCAAGGTATCATCAAAATCTATATCGAGTGATTATTTCACACAGAATTCATGAAAATTTGACAATTTGCTAAAAGCATTTGTTGATTCCAAACATTTTACTACACCAAAAAAAAAATTCTCAGATTACCTCTAGTTTTCTTTCCAAAAAAAGGTGAAACTTTTTGCGACAAAGAGGTAAAATTCAAATCTTTTCCTGTTGATCAAACCAAAAGAATGTAAGAAATGTCCTCGGTATGATTAGCGAAAGAAATATTCAATGATATTGAAATGCTGGAAGCGAATCAATATTGATCATGGCTATGACGCGTGTTTAAAGACGGCTATCTGGAAATCAGGTAGTGGAAATATCATGAGCGATAAAAATAATCCACTCAACTGATGTCTCCTCAATCCAGTAAAGTTGCAATCAAATATCTGCAAAAGGGGTCTCTCAATTGTCGTCGAGATGAAGACGAATATGCGAGCAAACCCCTGGGGCTAAAGAAGATTTGGATCATCTCCGAGATGAAAGAGTTTGTGAAGGATCCTTCCAGGGAAAGCTCAGATCACCGTCGAGATGAAGGCGAGTGTGATGAACCTACCGACAAACCCTAAAAGATATTTGATTTCTGCTATCATCAAAAGACCCTTTGAGCCTATATCATCAATATAATGTCTGAGATAAATGAAGGATCAGAGCATCTTCAAGGTGAAGGAGTTTGTGACGTACCCTTCCCCGAAAAAGAGAGAAAAGTCAGGACATCTCCAAAATGAAGGATGATGTAAAAGCCCGAAAAGCCCAATGACTAAAAAAGAGTGCAAAAAGATCATCATAGGAAAACACCCAGATATCAAACTGCCAAAATTGTTAGAAGTCATCTTTTCTCATGCAAAATTCTTTTATCAATATCTTTTCACTACTTGCTTTTATGAAATTAAGAATATTTCTTCTCTTCTCATATCAGGGAAATGGATAGCGTCCTTGAAGAAAATCATCAGCGTTAAAATTTTGAATTTGACTCTCAAGACCAAGGAGTTAACCTCGTTGGAGGAAATACTCTAGGTAAAAGAAGGAATGTCTTTAGCACACACGTGCACATTTTCAAGTGTTTGAGTCAACTACAATTTTTATCTTATTGGCAAAATTTTCTAGATATTCCAAGAATGAAATAAATATTCAATATCCATTTTGATGCAACCTAGTGTTGTTTATATCTTCCAGAAGAGTTGCCTCATTCAGTTGAAATATCTCTCCTGTCCCATCATAGTTTCTTCATTTCAAGAAATCTGCATGGTTGTTCCCACTCAGGTTAAGGGTCAAAACCTGTACTTTCTGCGAGAGGTCATCAATTTCAAAAGTTGATTTAGTCTCAGCAATGAGACGCCCAAGTTCATCCATTTTTCAAAGCTTTAGGGAACCCCATTTTTTTTCCTCCTTTCGCAAACCCCTTTCGGATTTGTTCATCCAAACTCCGAAGGTCCCATCATGGTTTCTTCATTCGAGGATTTCATTTGGTCGTCCCCTTCAGGTTAAGGGTTAAGCTTGAACCTCGTGCTTCGAGGTATCTTCTTTTTTTAAGTTTGGGTTAAACCTGAGTCTCGTTCTGACGAGGTTCCACGTTTTAACAAGGTGTTTCGTTCCAAGTCCCATCATGGTTCTTCCCATTAAGGAATCCATGTTTTGTATATCCATCCAGGAAAGGGTCATACTTGAGTTTTATCTCACAAGGCATTTCTCTCAAAAATGTCCCATCAAGGTCCGCTTACATTCCTTTCCCCATCCAAATTATCTTGATATATCTTCGTCCCATCCAGGTTAAGGGTTAAATCTGAGTCATTCCAAAAGCTGCTCTTGTCTCGCCCACGAGACTTGATCTAAATTCTTATCTTTCATCACTTCGGGATCTTCATCCAAAGTCCCATCACGATTTCCTCATTTCTATTATTCAGTCATATCATTTTCGAGGATTTCGTCTCCCCCAAGCCATTCAGGATAAGGTTTTAAGCCTGAAAAGCCATGTCTTTCAAATAAATTCTTCCACACCCAGTTCAGATCTATTGGCTGGGGCATTTTCAAAATTTGGAGTGTTATCTTTGCCACTAAGCTCGGCTTTTTGCCGGCTTAGTAGCAAAGAGGGGCATTTGTGAACACCCCAAATTTTTCAAAATCTTTTAAATATTCCCTTTTTGCCCCTGATCTCATTTTCTGAGCAATTGAGTCACTTTTAAATCTAAATTCTAGTTCATTTCTCAAATTTTACTGAAATTAAATTCATTTTATATATCTGACTCGATTTCGGATCTGGATCCATTGTCAAGATCCAAATCTGAGTATCGTTGTCCAACTTTTAAATTAAAATTATAGAAAATACCAAAAATAGTTTTTTTAAATAGATCGAACAGTCCATCTGACATATGTGTGGATCCATCACATTGTATTTCTCGATTCGAGTTTCAAAACTCAAACATTTTCTCAAAACCTGGATCCAAACCCATTCTTCTGAAGAAATTTTCCCTAAGATAACCCTAATTTTTCAGAAAAACCCTTCTTTTGTAAATATTTTTTAAATTTTGTAAAATTAGTTTAAATTCCTTAGTTTTTAGAGTTTTGCTTTCAAAAATACAAATATATATCTAAAATTTCAAGAAAATAACAAAAAAATAATAAGAAAATTGAAAAAGAAAACAATAAAAAAAAATCCAAAAATTCAGAAAAATATGCAGTTAAACTCTTTTTGAAAATTGTTTTGTTAAAACCCTCTCTTGAAAGCCTTTTTTTGGAAAATTTTTAAAAGGGATCCCCTCTCTGGAATTTGAGAAAAAAATGCAATGGACACCTCTCATTCGCACCTTCGATCACCCGAGGATCTCCCTCCACCCTTGATCTTCAACTGACTCCTCTCTCTCGAACTCTCCTCTTCTTCTTTAAAAGGGGAGTACACAGAGGAATCAATCATCCATTCTTCACCTCTCCACTGCACATCCTCTGATCCACCGCTTCTTCACCCCCGCACCCCCTTCTTCATGCATCTGATCCATCTCCTACCCTTCCATTGCATATTCGCATCCGCTTCTTCTCTTTCTTCTCTACGATTCACGATCAATCCCCTTTACGGTGCCTCCTCTACAGGTAAGTAGACATTCTTCTCTCTTCTTCTACTTTTTTTTTTTTTACATCTTTTCCCTTCATTGATTTCCCGCATCTCTCTGTCTCGGTTTCTTTTTTTGTCGTTTCTTTTCTTTCATTATCTTATAAGAGCATCAATGGTGAGGTCGACCTGCAAATAGCAGGAACAACCCACCTACTGCTATATTAACAAAAAATCCTCTGATTCCCACACATTTTCTTTTACTTTTTTTATTCTTTTATTTTCTTTATTTGTTATTTTTGCCATTCTGTGCGATTTCCATGTTCTAATTCTGTATTTTACATTGTTGATATTGAGTTTAATTCCAGGTTTTAAATTCAATTTGAGATTCACCTCTGTATACATCTACCCATCCCTGTAGTTCATCATATATTGATATTCCCTTCTTATGTCTGTCATCCAGCATTGATTGAGGCATCGGTATCCTCTTTACAGCATAATATACTGTGTCATCTGTATAGATCTGATAGTGACCTTCAGAGTGGCATCTGATCTGATCTAGTATCAGATCGGGTCCACTTTGTGATGGTTCTTCACCGATCTTATGTTTCACCCACATTGATGGTAAAATTCATATCCCATATTCAGTATAACATACTTTTGCATGCGTATGCTTGATCCCTTTTGAGATTTGATCCTCATCTTAATCCTTCCCTTTTTTTTTTGCATGTATTTGTTCAGATGGTCCGTTATATTTCAGTTTCTGGCTTTACGATTGATTTTCTGCTTTGGATTATATTTGGCTGATCTCTTAATCATATTTTATCCATTTTGCCCATTATGCTATGTTCATTATTCTTACTGAATTTGATTATTCATCACACCTGGGTTTCCTCTCAGTCTGATCCCCCGTTCTTGGGTATTTGATTATGAAGTGTCCTTTTATTAAAACTAATTTCCACATCCAGTAGTGACAAGCCTGCATAAGATACAACATCAATGGTATTCCATGAATTTTCTAAGCAATTTTCTGCTAATTAGGCTTCAATCCAAGGTTTGCCTGTTTTTGTTTTAGCACTTGCAGAGGTCATCTCATCCTTTAGCTGAAGCAACCTCCCTATTCCTGTGCATTTATATATACCATTGTTTTGTCTGCTCGCGCTGAAACCAAAGGAATCTCTGAGCATTGTAAAAATCTAGAAGCCAACAAGGAAGGAGTTTTATTATTATTATGTATGCTTTGTCGAGACTATTCTGGAACAGGCAGATCAAAGGGAAATAATCCCATGAACGTCGATGGTGAAAGCTGTGAACCCATTCTAAGTTCCAGTTTCATACGTGCATAGAGCTGTGAATTAGAGATATCTGCAAAATTCATGAGCATACCTTGGTCAATGGCTGCATTCAAAAAGGAGGTGAATGATGACCTCTGCTCTACATGCACTTCCCCTGGTACATCCTCCGATAATCATCACCATCAATCTGGTTAGATTATCCTCAGCTTGTGTTTCCTATTTTCCCTTTTGGTTTTCACTTGTACAACTGCTGGCAAACTGCATTTCAAGGGATACTGGGTCAATTCGATTTTGCAAGGGTTAAATAATATGCAGTTGTGGTTAAAGGTGCCTTTGGAAAAGGTTGACCTTGATGATGCAAATATCATGGCAGACAACTTTGAGCATCTGGGCAAAGAACATGTGATTGATAGCTGGGAGTGGTGGAATTCATTTCATCTCTTATTTGAAAGCTCTAGATGCTTGTTAACTAATGGCAGTGAAAATCACGTTCAAGGCTCAAGCAAACATCCCATGCGACCATACTTCGATCGAAGGCTGGATCCACTTCCTAAACAGGAGCAATTTGAGATTGGTTATACGAATTTCTTGCAGTCACCTTTGCAGCCGTTGATGGATAATCTTGAGGCTCAAACATACGAAACTTTTGAGAAAGACACAGTGAAATACAGTAAATATCAAAGAGCAGTACATAAAGTGCTGCTTGAAAGAGCTCCAGATGAGAAATGTCCTCTCTATCAGGCTTACCTGTGCTCCAAGTTTTGTACCAAGTCCGTGTATCGCCCTCATGTACTGCATTCTCAATATAGTACCTAGCATTGCCTATTAGCACCATCAACTGAAGCAAGACTTGCAGCAACCAAGAAGGGTCCTGCAACAATAGTACGTGGCAAAAGTGAAAGACCAGGAAGAGCATCAAAGGAAGCTCCAAAGAAATTTTCTGAAGGTGCACCATTCAACCTCTTTGTCTTCTAGCTATGACTTTCAATATTCAAATGCTTTTTCAGCAGCTTGCAATTCATATATATGATGCCAAATATCCAGCTCCTCACCTGCAAAATGCATTATTACATATACACTGTCTTGTTTTTTTTTTTTCACAGCCAGCTATGTCTTCACATAACCACTTTACCAACACCTTATTCTCAGCACATCACAGCCTTGTGATCAGTAAACATTTCATAATTCCGCTGTGCACTCAGCCCTTCACAACATTGCATTTCCTGCAAAAAGCAATGTTATACACACAGACTCCCTTTACAACCCTGTGTAGCAGCCCAACCATCAACTGGCTATATCCCTTCTGTCCAGTCAACCTAAGAGGGTTCTTTTCCTATGTTCCTCACCCATAACTTCCATTATTTTTTCTGATGTGCAACACAACATTGAGGTGGCTATAAGGCAACAGTTTGAGTACTATTATGTATTATGTTGTAGCTAGTATATCATATTTAATTCAGTCTTTATTGTATTGAGACGTGATCTAGGTTGGATCATGGATCCAAGATCCAGTCTCACTGTGTTACCATATTACACTTCTTGTCTGATTACCTTATTAGCCTTCCTCTATAGTTTTTTTTGTTTTTGTTTTTTTTTTGTTAACAAGGGTATTTATGTCATGTCTGTTTAATATAAATGAGAAGGAATAGGGTGTTAAATTGTACATATATATATATATATATATATATATATATATATATATATATATATATATATATATATATATATATATATATATATATATATATATATATATATATATATGTATACTTGTGTATATGGTATTATACTTACATGTATACATATATATATACCTATTTATATGTATATATTTATCATATATAAATATATATGTAATATTAGGAGAGTCAAACTGATTTAACTGCTCCCACTCTTTTAATGATCTCTCTCTCTCTTTTCTACAACTCTCCCCTCCCCTTTACAACACTATGTAGCAGCCCAGCCATCAACTGGCTATATCCCTTCTGTCCAGTCGCCAGTCATCCCCTGTTGTTCCTGTGCTCCACAAGATCATAGAGAAATTAATTCCTTTACTTCGATCCTAGGGGTCTCAGTAATTTCTCTCTTAGTGAATTGTTGATATTTTAGTTCTAATATGTATATTTCTTTTGAAAGATTTATTGTCATGTTTTTTCCATCTGTGTTATTACATCATACTGATTTTGTTATTTTGATTTTTTATTTCTATTTCACTTGGATTTGTAATGTTTCTATATAATTTTGTATTTAACACTTACAGCCCCAACACATAGGAGCAACGACCATCTTATCCTCACTACTGCTACCCCAACACCTACTTTACCATTTTAGCATTATGTTATACCAATTGAGCATACGTATAGTCTCACCATTTCCCATTGTTATCACTGAATTGCATACCCCTGTTTGCTGCCATGAAACAGTCTCCCACATCACTTGTCATCTAACCATCTATCACTCCATCATTTCTGCAGCATGTGTTCAAAGTGTATTTTAACTGTACCTGTTATTTCAGCATCCTTCAATCTCACTTGCCACAAACACCTAGAACACTTCTACCACAAATCATTTCATCCATTCAGCAAGGACACCACTCTAACTGCCCTGTTTCCCTGCACATGTCATAGCATTTGCATATTTTCACTAATACCACACCACAACATCTATATACATGTTTCCACTAGTTGTTGCACCTCCTTCTACTTACCAGCCACACACCTGCCCCATTTCCTGCAAATACAACGTTACCAGCACTCTCTCTCTCTCTCTCTCTCTCTCTCTCTATATATATATATATATATATATATATATATATATATATATATATATGTATATATATATATATATGTGTACATATATATATATAGATACATGTATATACTTATATATATATATATATGTATATATGTACATTGCCTACATAGATATATATCAGCTCTTAATACAACATCCGTCTATTATATATTCAATGTCCTGTGCTAACTCTATTTTGCAGAAAGATATAAGAAGCTTGAATTTCTCTCTTGGACTAGAAATTTCTGATATTTGCAATTCAAAGTTGTAATAAATTAGGTATAAATGAGAAATTTACATTTTCAGCTTTTAGATAGAATGAATGAGCATTGTAAATGTCATAAATGGTTTGTTTTCATGCTTTTTACCTTCCAAAATCTCACAATGGTGAAACATGAATGGCACGTGCACCCTTTTATAAAAGGTAATTGATCCTAAGTTGATGATTTGCATCAATGGCCATAGTCAGGATGTAAACAAAACTTTGGATTTTTATCTTTTATAAATAACACTGGATCCCTCTTAAAAATCATCATATTTTTAAATATTTTCCTCTTTTATCAAAGTTTAGTCTAAAATTGATTCAATACATATATCAATGGCCATAGTCAGGATATATTGAGAATTAATTTCATTTTAAACTCTATAAAAGCACCAAAATATATTTTATTCTTCATTTGAATTTAAATATGATTATTATATAATACATTCAAGGACAATAGTTAGGAGTGTATTATATCATTAATCTTATTCACATTCATTTAAAGAATGAAATATGATTTTCAAATCCAATTTCAAAATTATTTAAATCCATTCATCATTTAGGATAGAATTGCATCATATTTTCAAAATTCTTTTTAAAAAACCAAGTGATTTTGAATATCTTTCTCCAAGTTTCTATTTCAAATTTAATTCTATCTCCTTTCAAGATTCAAAAATTCAATTTCAAAGTTCAATTTGACTTTGAAAATCTCAAAATCATCTTGTATGCAAACTTCAATTTCCAAAATTCAAAATTCAAAACTTCAAAAGTTCAATTTAACTTTGAAGTTTCTGATTCATCTTCTGATTTCAAATTCAAAAACAAGTTTATCTTCTTATCTTGAAATTTAAAATTAAAGTTTGGGATTGATTCTGAATCTCAATTTCAATCTGGGTTTTCAAAACCCCGACCCATCTTCAAAAGTCCCATTTGGACTTTCAAAAGCCAAATCCAAAATTAGAACCCAATCCGAACTTGGATCCAGATTTCCAAGTACAATCTCCACTTTTGGATCTCAGACTTCAGATCCAATCCTCATTTAGGATCCTAGATCCAGAATTCAACCTCATCTTGGATCTCAGACTTCAGATCCAAAATCCTTTTAGGATCCAAAATTCAATTCCATCATGGTTCTCAGACTTCAGATCCAAAACCCATTTTAGGATCCAGAATCCAATTCTATCTTGGATCTCAGATTTCAGATCCAAATCCATCCTAGGATCCAGAATCCAATGTCATCTTGGATCTCAGACTTCAGATCCAAATTCCATTTAGGATCCAGAACTCAAATTCCATCTTGGATCTCAGATTTCAGATCCAAATTCCATTCCAAAATTTAGATCCAATTTTATCTTGGATCTTAGATTTAATATCCAAATTCCATCTTGGATTCCAGATCTTGGATCCAATTCCATTTAAAATCCAGGATTCAACTTCATCATTGGATCTCAGATTTCAGATCCAATTCCCATTTAGGATTCTAAATCCAGAATCCAATTCCATCTTGGATCTCAGATTTCAGATTCAAATTCCATTTTAGGATTCAGACTGTGGATTCAAATTCTATCCTGATCTCTAGATTTCAAAATCCAATTCCACTCCCATCTGGACCTCTTAAATCTATTTTTATTTTTAAATTTCATTTGGATTGCTCAAGTTCAAATTCCATCCTGATTTCCAATCTTAAATCTAGAATTCAATTCCACTTCAAATATTCATTTTCTCTCTTAAATCCAAGTTTAAAATTCAAATTCAAAGTCCATTTCTGACTTTGAAGTTTCATTTCCTTTTATCTCAGCTTCAAATCATTCTTTTCAAATTCAAAACTTATTCTGATTATTTCAAAAACTTAGAACTTCAATCTATCTCAAGTTATAAGTTTGATTCAATCATTCAGAAATCATTTCTTCATTATATATTCAAATTCATCTCAAAAAAACTTGGAAAAGTTTCAAAAACATTTTCTCAAAAGAGCATACATCCTTGCATTGCACAAGCATGATTCTTTGTGCATTTTTAGATTTAGAATAAATTTTTAGATAATATTTAGGCAAAGCAAAAAGGCATAAATTCGATCATTGGTTCGATTACCCTTGGTAAAGGCGCCAGGAACAGTCGAACCTCATACCGACGAGTGAATCCCGTCTCTCCATTTTGCCGCATTATTTTCAAAACAAAGGCGAGTTATTTTCCTAAATATTTTCAAATCAAGGTCAAGTGAGACCCCGCAAAAGAGTTCCTCTCTTCTCCTTCTCTTCTCTTCTCTCTTCTTTTCGTTCCTTTTATTTTGCTCCCTTCAAAAAGGAGGAAAATAGGGGTCAGAAAGGAAAAGAGAAAGGAAGAGAGAGAAACCACAAGAGAGGAAAAATTTTGCGATGATCACACTATGGCCTTAGTCACGAGGATCCCTATAGGAATTTAGACGAATTCTTCGAAATCTATTCTACAGTGAAGATACAGAATTTTGACGATGATGCAATGAGGTTGACCTTATTCTGATTTTCATTGAAGGACAAGGCCAAGTATTGGCTAAAGTCCTTAGATTCAATAGAGATAGGGTCATGGGATCAGTTGCAGCAGGAGTTTCTTAGAAAATATTTTCTCATCGATAGGACAAACCAGTATAGGCGAGCCATCACTAGCTTCTCAGAGCTAGATGGTGAGTAATTTCATGAGACCTGGGAGAGAATGAAGGATCTCCTTAGGAAGTGTCCCCATCATCAGGTGCCGAGATGGCAGCTGGTGCAGAGCTTCTACGATGGATTATCTGACAAGAATCGTGAGATGATCGATTCTTCATGCGGAGGGACCTTCATGTTGAAGAGCGAAGATGAAGCATGGAGGTTATTTGATACTTTGGCAGAGAATTCCCTCCATCATGCTTCTAGTTCTCATTCTGATAGAGCCACACCTAGTATTCAGAAGAAAGGTGGTGTCCTCGAGATTGGTCCATCTACTGCATTACAGTGCAAGGTAGACATGATTGCTCAAAAGTTGGACCAACTTCTCGCAGGACCATCTACTACTCAGCAGGTGTGTACTCTGTGTGCCAGTCCAGCACATGCAATTACTGAGTGCCCTTCGGTAGCTCAGTACCCTGAATTTGTACAAGAACAAGTTCAGACTGCTCAGGGTTACGCCAGACCCCAGAACAACCCATATTCACCTACATATAATCCGGGTTGGCGTAACCATCCCAAATTTTCATGGAAGAATCCACAGCCTTCCACTCAGATTCCTACATCCTCTCAGCCGGCTCGGCCACCAGCATTCACTAAGACATTCTAGAGGCCGATCTATCCTCAGAATTCATCTTCATTTCCTCCAATTTCACAAGAGTCTGCTCCACATACCTCTTTTGAGGAGAGACTTATCCAAGTGTTCCAAGAGGTGAAAACCTCTAATCAGAATGCTTTCAAGAAGTGTAGTCAGATCTTGAGCTCACATACGCAGTCCATTGCGAAGTTAGAGTCACAGATGGGACAGTTAGTAGAGGCTATCAGTAGGAGACCTGAGGGTAGTTTGCTGAGTCAGGCAGTCATGAACCCGAAAGGCAAGGATCAAATGACGGGAGGCCTGTACCATACTGAGTCACAACAACAGGCCAAATCTGTTATGGCCCTGAGGAGTGGACGTGAGTATCACGTCGAGAGCAGAGAGAGAAGAGAGAGGACAGATGAGCCAGATGCCAGTATTCCATCTTCTTCGGCTCAGTCACCATCATCATCATCATCTCCCACCCCAGTTCATAAGCAGAATAGGAGTGAGCCTTCTCACAAAGAGGAGGACCCCCCGATGTATATCCCAAAACCACCCTATCCCAAAGCATTACAATCTCCCAGATTTAGAGGGAAGCAAGGCACGAAGATCCAGAACATGCTTGACATCTTCAAGCATGTGCAGATCAACCTACCTTTGCTCAATGCTATTCAGCAGATGTCGGCATATGCTAAGTTTTTAAAGGAACTATGTACACAAAAGAGAAAATCTAGAGTAAAAGTTCCTAACAGGGTCCATCTGACTCAGCAGGTGAGTTCAGTGATTCAGCATCAGACACCACCAAAGCTCAAGGACCCTGGAGCCCCTATCATTGTATATACCATAGGGAACATTCGGATAGAACTCGCTATGCTCGATCTTGGAGGAAGTGTGAACATTCTGCCCAGATATTTCTATGATTCATTCAGGCTAGGAGAAATGAGATTGACTCCTATTACACTTTAACTGGCAGATCGTTCTGTCAATGTACCGAGAGGTGTCTTGGAAGACGTGCTAGTTAAAGTGGATGATTTCTATTTTCCAGTCGATTTCATCATCCTCGATATGGAAGGAGTGGATAGCCAGCACCAGACTCCAATCATTTTGGGCAGACCATTCTTGGTGACTGCCAATGCATGTATAAATTGTAGAACCGGATCCATGGACTTGTCATTCGACAACAGAAAAGTCAAGTTAAACATTTTCAATGTTGTGATGGGTTCAGCGAGAGATATGGACTGTTTCCAGGTAGATATTGCACATGATTTAGTGGAAGAACAGCCAGAAATGTACATGACAGAGGATTCATTAGAGTTGTATCATACGGGGAAGGATAGTTGTATAGTTAGTGTAGATATGTCTGGAGTGTCGTCAGAATTACCTCCTTGGAGAGCTGGTATTGAGCCTCTCCCACCACTTGCGGAGACCCCCGCAAAATCCTCGATAGAGTCTCCTCCGAAACTTGAGCTGAAACCCTTGCCAGATTCACTCAAGTACGCATACCTCAGAGTTTGGGAGACTCTGCCTATGATCATCTCGTCACTGCTCACAGAGGAGCAGGAGCAGAGATTGCTTGATATTTTACGAGAGCACAAGGCAGCGATTGGCTGGGGAGTGGCTGATTTGAAGGGGATTGATCCTTCATTCTGCATGCACAAAATTCATTGTGATGAAGAAGTCAAACCAGTGCGGGATATGTAGAGAAGATTAAATCCCAATATGAAGAAAGTGGTGAAGAATGAGGTAGTGAAGTGGTTGGATGCCAGGATTATTTAGCCCATTTCTGATAGCCAGTGGGTCAGTCTAATTCAGGTGGTACCGAAGAAATCTGGACTCACTGTAGTGGAGAATGAGAAGGGGGAAAGGATTCTGATGAGGACCACCACAGGGTGGCGAGTCTGCATTGATTATAGAAAACTGAATGTGGCAACACGGAAGGATCACTTTCCCCTGTCGTTCATTGATCAGATTTTGGAGAGACTCGTAGGACAGAGCTACTACTACTTCTTAGATGGATATTCAGGGTATAATCAAGTAGTTGTCCATCCTGACGACCAGGAGAAGACTACATTTACATGTTCGTATGGCACCTTTGCATTTAGACGTATGTCGTTCGGGCTCTGCAATGCCCCTACAACTTTTCAAAGGTGCATGTTAGCTATCTTCTCTGACATGGTGGATGATGTCATGGAGGTGTTTATGGACAATTTTTCTGTGTATGGCTCTTCATTTGAGGATTGCCTCCAGAAACTTACTTGAGTACTGAGTAGGTGTGCAGAGACAAACCTGGTTCTGAGTTGGGAAAATAGCCACTTTATGTTCCAGGAGGGGATTGTGCTTGGACATTGTTATCGTCGCAAAATTTTTTCAGTCTTCCCTTCCTTGCAGAAGAGAGAGGAAAATGCTTTCGCGATTCAAACTTGACCGGATTTTGGAAATTGTTTTGAAATACTCGCCTCCGTTTTGAAAATTGCGGGAAAATCCATGGGATGGGGATCGACCTGTCGGTATGAGGTTCGACCGTTCCTGTCGCCTTTAACAAGGGTAATCGAACCAATGACCAAAATTGTGCTTGTCTTAGTTAAATCATCAAAATCGTGTTCTATCCTAAATACACAGAGAATTCAGACATGTGCTATGAGATTTTGGAAAATGTAAGTTGAAAAAACATGATGTATGCTCAGAAAACATTTGAAGTTGAAAGATATTTCTCAGGGAAAGTCAATTTCTCAGGAAACTCAGATGAAAGAGGATTTGAAATCATGAGAAAGTTCATAAAGGTGTGGGAAAATCATGAATGAATGAAAATCCTGAGAAAATGGAAAGAATTCTTGAGAAAAGGGTAAACATTTGAAGGGAAAATGCTTGTCAGAAAAAACTTCAAGTTTTGAAAGCTTTCTTTAGAAAATGATTGAAATTCATTGGAAAACCCGTTTGGGGAAGGAAAATTGAAACTCGAGAAACTGAAATCCTGAGAATCTTAGCCTTGAAACACTTGGAAATTGATTTTGATCTTTGAGAAAGATGAGAGACTCCTTTTGAAAATCTTGAGAAAATAACCTTTTCCATGGAAAACTATGGAAAAACTTGACTTGGGAAGACCAATTTTGAAAAATCCTTAGAGTTTCTTGAGAAATCGATTTTCTTGAGAATGAAGTTTTCTTGAGAAAATCCTGAGAAAAGTAGATGGTGCC
This sequence comes from Nuphar pumila, assembly GCF_984573655.1. Lineage (NCBI taxonomy): Eukaryota > Viridiplantae > Streptophyta > Magnoliopsida > Nymphaeales > Nymphaeaceae > Nuphar > Nuphar pumila. The sequence continues at coordinate 46,928,658 of NC_143265.1, read as the reverse complement.
ATGATGTAGATGATTTGAATGAATGAATGCACTTTGAAAAGATTTTCTGAGGAATTGGTTCGAAAAATGTGTATTAAGTCAAAATAAATCCTTCACATATTCTGACTGTGTCCATGAATATGTTCAGAGCTTAATTGATTTAATTCACAATACTTTGCAAAATTGGAAATATGATGTGCATTTTAAGATAGCCTAAGAGTGTAGGCTCAATGTGACTAGTAGAGAGATGATGGATCTGGGTCTCGTCCATATTCCGACTAGGGCCGTAAATATGGACTCCACCGAGTTCATTAACTCCCTAAGAGTTGGTGCATGTTCTATTCATGTACATCCATAGTGCTTTTGAAATAAAATGCATGAATCACATAAACAGGATATTGCAGGAATTTAAACTATATGATATGCATCCTAGTCTAAGCAGAAAATTAAATCTCTTATTCCAAAATTTACATTATTACATCACTAAATACATGAAATAAAAGGACATTGCAGACTTCAACTCCTTCTTTTGAATGTCTCTGCCAAGCTTGAAATGGAGTTAGTTCAAATATGTGGGTTTTTCCAACATTTTCCAATAATATTCTAAAATTATTGGACTTAATTGGATATAAACCCTATTTTCATGCTTTCTTGATATTTGAAATGATGTAAATGCAAGAAATTCAGTAATAAATAGTTTGAAATTCGAAATTGTGGTCAAAATGACCAAAATACCCTTAATATTGAAGTTACACCTTTAAAATCAGGGTTTTTGAAGGAAATTTTGGTAAAATTGAGATTTTGAAATTCGAATTAAAACAAATAATGATGAAATGTAGTATGAGGCATGATGACATGCTGCTAAACACATTAAGACTGAAAATCAGAATTTTGACATGCTACCATTCGTCAAAAATAACGAATTTCGCTTGTTTTTCGCTTGGATCAGTGTCCCGTGGGGCCCTATTTTGATGATACGGCTAGACCGAGCATCAAACGAATTCCAAATGCTGTCAAATTCGGTATTAAGCATTTAACTATTCTGATAAATATCCTAGAATGCTAAAACTCATGAAATGACATGGTTTAGATACTAAAATTTAAAGAAAATCCTAAAAAGGGTGAATTTCGCCTACGGACCTGAACCAAATGCAACACTTAATGCAGTAATACAAGAATTCCACCATAGAAACATATGAGATTTTTTAGACTGCTAAATGACATGAAAATAAGCAATTTGGCTTTTACAGCCTCGGGATTTGAACTACGGTGAGTTCGGTAACAAGAATTTGGTTCTGACGGAGGCAAAATCAATTCTATCTGATGTAAAATTACATAACAAATAGCATCCTACCGTAGAAATTTCTTATATTTAACTGAGAAACTAATTACACACACAAGAACAACTTTCATTTTTATGATTTTGGCATTTGATCAACAGGAACATAGATACAAATATGACTTTTCAGGCCTAAATCAACAAAGCAGATAAATATCATAAAACAGGAGACTGACAAGAAAAATCCAAAACTGATAGTAAGACTATTCTAAAAATCATAAAATTTCAGATTCAAACATAGGACATCCCAAAAATGACATTCACTTTTTACAGATTTGGATTTGGAGCAATACCCAAAGAGAACTCATCGACTTAAGTTGATCCAAAATCTCAGAGACCCAAATCAGGCTCTGACACGTGTCCCAAACTCTCGGATTTTTGTTAGACATCAAAAACTTCATAAAAATCTGAGGAAATTATATTAAATACTAGACTTCATTCCGAGTTTAGGACATTTTTCGGATCGAAAATAGGACCTCATATGAGATAGATCTCGATTTTACAAGTCGAAAATAACGTTTTAAAATGTATCCCGGGTAACAAAACGCGACCTACCATTTTGAACTTTTACCACAGTAAACAAATTTAAATCATTTTGAATTTTTGCCATATTTTTAGGGACACCCAAAGGTGCGTACTATGATTTTTTTATTATTTGTAAAGAAAAAAAATACATGAAATGACATGTGGACTGACTGACAAAAACAGGAAATTACATAAATGAAGCTGAATGCATGAAATATCAAATAAATTCATGGAACATGCTATTTTAATGAAATAAAACGTAAATCTAAGTTATTTTAATGTATAAACATGATGAAATACAGAAATTTAATCAAGAAAGTATGAAAGACATCCTTTGATATATGTCATTTTATGAGAATAGCTCGATCCATCACTCAGATGAGCTCTTTCTTCAAAACGACAATACGAATCAAGCAATGATATTATAATATTGAAATCATAGGAATATAATTGCACCTTGTGTTTTCATGCATCTTTGGAACTTCCGAAATGAACGACTATCAATGGTTTCTTTCGTCCTTCGATCCGAGCCTCCGAGGGTTCACGAAAATCGATCCGCGCCTAGATCGAATTGGGATTGATGCGAGCAAGGTTGGTGCTTTAATGCACCCTCTCCACTGAGCCCAAGAGGGGCATGAATTCAGAACCTCAAAATCATGTAGTAGAGGAAGTCTAAGTTGAAATGCCAAATCCAAAAGGAGCTCTCCTTCAGTTGGGCGTGGGCCCTTGTATTTGTAGCAATTCTAGAGATTTTTGAATTTCAAACAGACTTAATCTGAGCCCTCTATGTGGCGCCATCTCAGGGCATGCCACTTGGATTTTTTGAGAATAAAAAAATGAGAATTTTGTGAGTGAGACACTTCAGCAGGGGATTTTTGGAAATTTTCAATTGTAGCTTGATTTTCTCTGCAGGAGTCTCCCAAATGGCGCCACCTCAGAGGGTGCTTCCTGGGGTTTGAAATTCAAAGTTTGCTTTTTGCAGGGAGCCCTTATGTGGCGCCACCTCATGGTGGGCTACTTTTATTTAGAATAAAATAAAACAAAAAATGAAGCCAAGTGGGAGCTCTGGAATGGCGCCACCTCAAAAGGTGTTTGAGATTTGAATCTAGAAGCAGTAGGAGCATGCCATGTGGCGCCACATTAGAGTGGCTCTTGACACGTGTCAGAAGAATAGGGCAGTGGGCTCAGAAGGTTCCACCTCAGAGGAGTTTGAATATTCAAATTTCTGCTTTTTCTGGAGGGAGCAGGGGATGACATGTGGCGCCACCTCAGGGTGGCTCCACACTGCCATGTGGCAAGAGGACAGGAACAGAAGAAGCAGAATGCGCCATCTCAGAGGCTGTATTTGAATTTCAAATGGGGCTGGCTCTGGAAGAATGGAGGGTGGACATGTGGCGCCACCTCAGGGTGGCTCCTACAATGCCATGTGGCAAGAGGACAGGAACAAGGAACATGTGGCGCCATCTCAGACCAGATGGAAAAGGTAAAGTTCAGGATTTGCGCCACCTAGGCCTTGTTTGAATTTTTTTGAATGGTTGTTTTTTCTGAAGAAGCCCAAGAGTGACACGTGTCCTCTGCTTTTTCTGAAGAAAGCTAGAAATGACATGTGTCACCTACTTTTCTGAGAAAAGTAGGGAGAGACATGTGTCATCCTGCTTTTTTCTAAAGAGAGCAGAAAATGACATGTGTCCTCTACTTTTTCTGAGGGAAGCTAGAAATGACATGTGTCACTTGCTTTTCTGAGAAAAGCAGAAGGTGACATGTGTCAGTCTGCTTTTCCTGAGGAAATGAGAGAGTGACATGTGTCACTTGTAGGAGACATAATTCAAATGGCGCCACCTCAGGGGAGACAAGCTCTACTTTTTCTGGACAGGGCAGCACATGACACGTGGCATCTCAGGGTGACCTTGGAATGACACATGGCACAGGGTGAAGATGGTGGACATTGACACGTGGCATGGAATAAAGAGGATGTCTTATGACATGTGGCGGCATCTTAAGGTGCCCCCACACTGACACGTGTCGGAGGATGGAAGGAGAGAGAAAATGACATGTGGCGCCACCCCTAGGTGAACCCCATGCTGACACATGGCAGGGCAATGGAAGGAGAGAGAAAATGGTCCAGTGGCGCCATTCCAGGAACAAGGCTCCCATATTTTTGGGTTTTTCAAAACTCAGGTTTTTCAAAAGAAAAGCCTATGTGACACCACCTCAGTGTGGGTCCCACATTGCTTCTTTATTGAAATAAAGACAAGACAACAAAACCTCTTTTTTGGAATTTTCATAAAAACCTGGACTAATTGATAAAACAGAAATTTTGAAAAGATTTGGCCCCTGTGGGGTGATTTTGCAAAAGAATGATATTGGAAATTGCTGATAAAGGGGGAAGATCTGAGATAAAGTGGTTGAAATCCATATTGAAAGCTATCCAGATTGTTTTCTTGAGAAAATATTTTGAAATTCAGAGTCCTGGGGGTAAAATGGGAAAAATTGATAATTTTGAAGACCCAGGGTTTTGTAATTAATTTTGAAAAGAGTTGAAATTAGAATCTGGATTGAAGGTTTTGAAATAGAGAGTCCTGGACCTCGAAATGACATGTGCAGTGCAGTGATATGAAATATTCATGCGATGCTATGCAATGACATGTCTTGTGAAATGTAATCTTGAATCAGGATTTGGAGATTCCCGTTTCCTGTCAGGGATAGGATTTTGAACATCTGAGCTAAATTTAGAGAAATTTTGAGAGTTGCAGATGAAATTTGGACTTTTGGAGGTTCCATGCTCAGAAAATGACCATTTTGCCCTCCGACGATCTCCGGGGAGGTGAATGATGCTGGGTGGAAATGTCGGGGAGGAGAGTGAAAATTTGGGGTGTTTACAGACACATTGTGTCCAAGAGAGGGATTGAGGTTGATAGAGCGAAGGTGGAATTCATTTCTCGTTTGACTCCACCTACCATTGTAAGGCAGATTCTGTCATTTTTAGAGCATGTCAGATTTTATAGGCGGTTCATTAAAGATTTCAGCAAAATCTCTCGACCGCTTTGTACTTTATTGGAGAAGGATCAGCCCTTTGATTTTAGTGAGGATTGCATGAAGGCCTTTGAGATACTCAAAGAGGCCTTGATTACTGCGCCCATTTTGAGACCTCTGGATTGGACGCTTCCGTTCGAGATTATGTGTGATGCTTTTGACTATGCTATGGGGGCTATTTTAGGACAACGGATTGACAAGAAGCCATATGTGATATATTACGCAAGTAGAACTCTGTCTGATGCTCAGATGAATTATACCACGACAGAGAAGGAGTTACTTGCATTAGTATTCGCATTGGATAAGTTTAGGTCCTATCTTCTCGGTTCCAAGGTGGTTGTCTATTCTAATCATGCCGCATTGAAGTATCTTCTAAGCAAGAAAGACACCAAACCGAGACTCATTCGCTGGGTTCTGTTGCTACAGGAGTTTGATCTCGAGATTCGAGATAAAAAAAAAGTGAGAATATAGTAGCAGACCATCTTTCTAGACTGATCGTGGAGACCACGCAGGATCAAAGATCGATCAGTGATTCTTTCCCTAATGAGCAGATCATGACAGTCAGAACATCACAGTTACCCTGGTTTGCGGATATTGTGAACTATCTGGTATCGAGGCAGATTCTTGAGCATTGGAATAAGAATGAGCGAGAGCGATTCTTATCTCAGGTGAGACATTATTATTGGGATGAACCAGAGTTGTTCAAATATTATGCTGACCAGATCATTAGGAGATGCGTTCCAGAGGAGGAGTATGAGTCCATCCTTAGTTTTTCTCATTCATTAGCTTGTGGAGGGCATTTCAGTAGTAGAAAGACAGCTGCAAAGGTTTTGCAGTCTGGATTTTTTTGGCCCATACTCCACAGAGATGCGCATGAGTTCTGCAGAAAATGTCTTAGATGTCAGCAGACTGAGAACATGTCCAAGAGGGACATGATGCTTTTGCTCCCGATTTTGATCGTTGAGATTTTTGATGTTTGGGGCATAGATTTTATTAGCCCATTTTCGCCATCATTCAGTAATTTGTACATTTTAGTGGTGGTAGATTATGTGTCCAGATGGGTCGAAGTTGTGGCAACCAAGACCAATGATCATAAAGTGGTGCTTAAGTTCATTAAGCATAATATTTTCAGTCGTTTTGGTGTGCCACATGCGATGATAAGTGATGGTGGCAAGCATTTCAGGAATATACAGATAGCTTCTCGTCTGAGAAGGTATTCTGTCAATCATAGATTCACCACTCCTTATCATCCGCAGACCAGTGGACAGGTCGAGGTTTCAAATAGGGAAATAAAGCGGATTTTAAAGAAAATAGTTTGTCCGGACCACAAGGATTGGTCCCAGTGCTTAGATGATGCACTTTGGGAATATTGGACTGCATTTAAGACTCTCATTGGCATATCCCCGTATCGCCTTGTGTTCGGGAAAGCATGCCACCTCCCTGTCGAGCTGGAGCACAGAGCATATTGGGCTATCAAGAAATTAAATTTTGATCTCACCTAGGCTGGCAAAGCAAGAGCATTGCAACTCACCGAGTTAGAAGAACTCAGAAATGATGCATATGAGAATGCCAAGTTATATAAAGCTTGCACTAAAGCATTTCATGATAAGCACATTGTCAAAAAAGTGTTTGAGCCGGAGCAGAGAGTTTGGGTATACAATTCTTGTTTGTATTTATTCCCAGGCAAATTAAGATCGGGATGGGAAGGACCTTACATTGTGAAAGAAGTGTTTCTGCATGGGGCAGTTACATTATTTGATCCACAGACCCAAGGTACATTCAAGGTTAATGGGCAAAGACTGAAGCCCTACATTTCAGATTCCTTACAAAATGGTGAGTGTGAGATATTGCATCTCACGAAGGCATAAGGATTTGACCAGAGGGATGTAGCATATATACATAGTAGAGTAGTTTTGTTTTCCAGTTCAGTAGTTTCATTTGTTCAGTATTTTATTTCATATGCACTGATATTTGTTTTTTATTCATGCAGGTTTTATTTAATATATGAGAATTAGTTACCAGGTACAGGGCAGAGCTTTTAGAGCAGACATTGATTAGATTAGCAGAAAATTATGCAGTCAGATATGCATAAGATGTTGCAAAGTCAAGTCAATTATCAACTTCATAAGCCTGACACATATCAGGTTGTATCTATCCTTTCTCCCGTATTTAGTTTATTGTCTTTTAGTGTGCATTTGCATTGCATTCTTACATATTTTGTATGCCACTAGGGACAGTGTCATTCAAGCATGGGGGGGTGGTTTAGATGCACACTAAAAATTCTTTTTATGGGTGGTAGCTAAGAACTCATAAAAACAGGCTTTTGAGCACAAGTTTGTACCATATATGATTGTTTTTGACATAATCTAACAATTTAGAAATTTTTAAGCCCCATGTAAAAAAAAAATTCTGAACTGATTTAAACAGAGTAGTTATTTATGAGAAAATTCAAAGAAAAGATAGTATTTGAATGTTAGAAAGTTTTGAATCGCTTAGTATAAGTATGCACAGTATGTTTTGTGGAAGAAATAAGCAATGAAAAGATGTTTTGAAAAATGAGCTTAAAAGAAAAGAGTTACGTTTAGTTGTTGATGTCTTCATGAGTCCTAGTAGTGGAACTCAGACACAAGTTGAAGTGTTTGAGTCTCTTGACGAAATGGATAACGAAGGAGATCATCTTCTCGTCTAGTCGATATTTGTGGCCTTTGTAGTTCGAGTAAGTAGAGTCTGAAGGGTGTTTTACACCTGGTGCCCTAAAGCCATCTGGTTTGGGAGCCACCGATTCGAAAGCTTGTTACATGAACTGCATAGAAAGCCTAAGAGATAGAGACATTGCACATGATGAGAAGAAGACTATACGTAAACTATCAGAATAGAAGGTCTAGTGACTTGAGCAATTAAGTCTGCGGGATACTTTGTATCTGGTGCCCCAAGGTCGTCTGACCTAGGAGTCACTCACCCAAAGCTCGCTACACGGGTTATGAAACTGGATATTCGAAATAGTGCTCAAGTGAAAATAATACTCAAGAGAGAGAATTGAAAAATGGTGAAAAATTGAAAATCAAAAGAAAAAGAATGAGCTGAATGAGAAAATTTTCATTGCTTAGGAATATTTGTGAAGTATTGTGCATAAAATATACAAGTGAGGATAAATGAATGATAACATGATAATACTTGACTTTCTGAGAAAAATCATAGATAATTACAATTTTAGAAAAGTGAAGGAAAAAGATTTTTACTGTGGTGGTATGAGATTTCTAAATTTGTTTTGAGAGTGTTCATTACATGAAATATTTGCGCAAACTGATTTCTTAATTGCCTAATATTTTTTAAAAAATCATTTCTGCATATCATCGATGTTTGTGGATAGCATCTCTGCAAACCCTCGCGAGACCTTACTCGTCCACTAGGGTAACTCAAAGGTTTAAAGGGCTTGTTGCATGAGCTAAATGCAACCGTGATTCCTACGAAAGCGAGTTAGTTTTTATGCATATGTGTCTATTAGTTTTTGTTTCTGTTGCATAACATAGTTAGTGGTTTGTTAAGGGACTAACAAACATTCAAGCATGGGGGTATTTGAAGATGCATGAAATGCACATCATATTTATTTATTTATTCATGTATTTTGTGGTGATTTTAAGGTTTAAAATGCATGATTAGATGTATTTTGATATCAAGGGGTTGTGGTTCAAATTTTAGAAAAATCAGAGTTAAATTGAGAGAGTTATGGCTATTTTAGTGTTTGGGCACGGATTTCAAGGTGGATCGGATCCATATCCGACCCAATTTGGCTGTTTTGGACCTTGTATCAATATTTAAAAAGCCTAAATCCAACCCACACATGAATCCATATCCATTTAGAAAAGGTTTTCAGAAAACCCCCTCTAAAAGTGGCGCAGGGCAATATTTTCCATTTTAAACATGTTTCTGAAAAGTGTCAAAAGTATAAATATTAGTTTTCAGCAAACCCTACATGTTTTTGCCTTGGAGTTCATGCCCCTCAGCTGATTCTTGCTCCAGCCCCCTTCTCCTCTCTCATTCCACGCCATTCTCTATTGAAACTGGGAGTTTTGCTTGAATTTCAAGCATTCCTTCTTGTCTTCTCTTACATATCTTTTCAATTCTTCTCATCCCTGTTGGTTACTCACTGTGTTTGTTGTGTTTGCTGTATTTTGCAGGTGTAGCAGAGGTTGAAGACACCTTTTCGTGCGTGGAAGTGCGAGACACTCTAACAAGAAGGATCGGCTCTACCTCCATCCGATCTTCTAAGCCCCCCGATCGAGAATCGGCTTATTTTCCATCATCGGTGGACTTCAAACGTGGTGCAGCTGCAAAGAAGAGCTCTATAGTGATATTCCAGCATCAACAAAGATGATGAGGCATGTTTCCAATGGTTGAATCCGCTCTTTCCTTGCCCACAGTCGTCGGATCGCCCTGGAGGTTGGTCTTACTCTTTTCCCCATTCTTTTAGATAGAATCAAGTCTACCCAAAGTATTTCTTTTACCTTCAGCCCATTTTCTGTTTTTTTTTATTGGACAGCAAAACCACTGTCGTTTTACATTATTTTCGCGTTTTGAGTGCTGAAATTGATCCAGCATTGGGCGTGTGGTATTATTGTTAAATCAGCTAGATCTAATCTAGCCGATCCCAATATTTTTATTAGTTTCTATTTTTTGGATTTTATTTCAGAATTTCTCTGTGTTAAAACATGTAAGTCTGATTAATTTCCAGTGGGGTTAGATCTAGGGGTGTCGTTGGATTTGTTTTACATTTTAGTTTTGGTTAAAAGCAAAAATCGGCTAGATCCATTCTAGCCGATTTAATGTTTTAGGTTTTTTGTGTTCTGAAAATTTTTTTTAGCAGTAAACTGGATCAAAAATGGTGTTTTTCAGTAGTTTAATATTCCATGTTGCTTAATTTCATGTGGGTTTTGTTGGTGTCTTAGGCGTATCTAGCCGTGTCGATTGGCCAATGCGTGTGTGTTTGTGTTTAGTAAATTTTATCGTGTTCCATTCTAGCGATGAGTCTTATGTTGCTGCAGGTCGTGTCTCAGCATGTTTTTATTTGATTTAGTTAATAATTATGTTAGCTTTTCATTTAGTTTGAGTTTGTTAAAATTAAAAAGCAAGAAAAATTGTCGATTTCCTTGGTTTAGATAAAGTCATTTTTTTCAGTTAGATTAAGTCTTTTTCTCCAAGTGGGAGACGTCTGCCATTAGAGGTCTTTCAAGATATGCAATAGTGGTTTTGGGAAATCTATTAGGATTAGGCAAGTTAGCTATGTTGTCTAGATATAATGTATTGTTTATTCAGGTATAGACGTTTTTAGTATTTAGGTTTAGGTAATTTTGCATTGTGTGCTAGTTCCTAAAATCAAATTTTATAGTTTAGGAAGGTTTTGCATGTGTTGGTTAATGAGTGTAGTGTCTAGGTTCAATGAATTAGGAGTAATGACTAAAAACGTTTTAGGGTTGTGTTTTGGTAAGTGTTGATTTGATTCTTAGCTAAATTAGTCTTTCTCAAATTCGTGTCTTACATTTTAGTTTTACATATTGATTTAGTTCATTTAGTAGCTTAGTAATAAGATAGGTTACTTAGTTAGGAAAATTGATTTTTAGGAGGGTAATTAGGTAAGTTTGGTTGAAAAACGAATTTAGTAATTTGAAAGGCTCAGTCAATTTTGTGGATTCTCATTGAACAAAAAGTGTAACTCCTCTTGTCCAGCAAATATAGCAAGCTTTCCCTCCTTTACACATTTGGAAATTAATTTTAAGTTTCAAAGCTCTTTCTAAAAATGTGTACAAGGCTTTGGGAAATATTTTCAAACATTGTCTAGTGCTTTTAATGCTAAGTTGAAAACGTGTGGACCCCCTTTGTGTTGGATGGTTTCATCTCTTTACTTTCCAATTTGATTGGTAATACAATTAAGGAGAGTAATACCCTTTTAGGCTGGACGATTTTTGCTAAACCAAGTTTTCCAAAATTCGTTATTTGTCATTTATTAGCCTCTTTTCTAACCTTCTATATTAACATAGATTAGATTTAGCCTTAATCCTTTTTAGTAAAGTTGAATTAGCTTTAGGTTAGTAATTAATTCTCCATTTTTGGTAGGTGTTAATTAGTTTTCATTTAATTCCCTCTAGACGTATAACCAATCTAGTTTATTTAGCTCCTTGTTATTTTCGTTTTTTAATAAATAGTATTTAAGTTTTAGGTTACCCTTTTTATTTATTAATTAATTTAGTCGAATTAGTGTGTTTAGAGGGTGGCGTGAACCTAGTCCAAGTCAAACTCTAAACCGCTCCCCCCATTAGTCCTTAGTTCCTTAGTTGACTCTAGTTCTCAATTAACTTTAGATAGTTTTGTGAGTTAGTTAAGTTACTTAGTTAATTAAGTTGATGTTCTTTCTAAATTCATGTTAATTTAGCTTTCAATGGTGCATTGCATGTTTTTAGTTTAGCATTTAGTGTATATTAAGGTGTTAGATTGATTTAATGTTGATTCTCTAGATAGTTTAATTAGCATTACATTTTTAGTTAGATTACTTTGCATTTGGCGTGTGATTTAGATTAGACTTAGCATTGGGTGGTGTGTTATGTTTGCATTTTCATATAATTAGTCAATTGCATCTCTTCTCTGCGTTTTAACAGTCATTTAGTGGTATTGAATTTGTTTTTGTATTTCTATTACAGTCATAGTGTCAAAAGTGTATTTCCCAAGTGAATAGTGTACTGATTTTGAAAACTAATTTTTGCCCTATCTTGCACTCGTCATTTTATGTGCAAACTTTTCAAGTTTTCTAGAAATTTTTGCTCTATTCTCTTCATTGGCGTGTTCACTGTCTGCAGTCCAAAATTCAGCTCATTTAGAGTTCATTTGGTCTGGTTTTTAAGTGTTTTGTGAAAACATTTTTTTCGGGTTTTTCAGTTTCAGGTCCTGCGATTTCCAGATTTTTCCTTATTTTGAAACACTTATATCTAGAGTTCCAGGTAGAATTTTTCAAATCTGTAAAAACTGTCAGATTCTTGAATTTGTTAGTTACATAACAGAAGAAATTTTGGGATTTTTAGACTTTGTTTGCCCCTTCAACTACTCTGTTTGTGAAAATCTGTCAGAAGTCACTTTTGCACTAATTAGGGGGTAAAATAGTCATTTCAGTGTTTTAGTGATTTTCGTGAGTTTTCTGCATTTTAGCTACTGCATCTGTATTAACCACGTAGTTAGGGATAGCTTAGATATTTCGTGAAGCTATTTTAATATTTTATTTGATTTTTATTGTTAATTAGAATTTGTGTAAGTTAATTTCTGTAGAGTTAGGATTAGTTTAATTTTTGGATTTATTTGATATAATTATGTACTAACTTCTCTTTTTCTTTGTTTTAGGTTGAAAAGAATACTAAAGATTCCAAGGTTATTCTTATCCAGTGTGAAAAATTGAGAATTGGTGAAAGGATGAAATTACCCTTGGCGAGCAAAAGAAGAATTAAATTGCTTTTCTAGTTAATTTTAGTTTTTATTTTGTAATTTTGTTAGAATTGTAATTGTGACTTAGAAGTGTAAATTAATAAATTGAAATTTTTAGAATTACTTGAATATTTATTGTTCCCTATGGATTCGACCCGTACTTGCCACGTCTATGTAAAGTCGGTTTATTACTTTTGGTTGACAATTTTCCAAGTGTTTTTATTGAAAATTATCTCTTAAAAATATCGTTTGCAAAAACCCAACCAATGATCGTATTGCTTATCTTTGATTATAATGCTAGAGTTGTATCTTTCTTGCTCACTTGCTAGATATTTGATGTTAATGCCTAAGTATGTTAGTGGTTGACATTGTTGTTTATTTCTTGGCATTATTCTCTACTTATTGCAGTTACACTTATTTAATCAGTTCAATTATGTTAATTGTCTCACTACGATGCACATATATGTTCACTTGTACATATGCATTGGTTGCGATATTTTACCTGTTCTGTCATGATAAGTTCACTTATGTTGTTGCTTGGATTAATTCTATTATTAATGCTATGATTTGCGCAAATGAATTGTCATGGTTGATTTTTCACCAGCTCGCAAGAGTACTGAAAGCGAAAGATGAAGAGGGCGATCCTTTTGACAGGAGAAGGCAAATCTTTTGATCAAAGCGAAAGATGAGGAGGGCAATCCTTTTAGAAAGGAGAAGGCAAATGTTTCGATCAAAGAGAAAAATGAGGAGGGTGATCCTTTTGACAGGAGAAGGCAAATCTTTCGATCAAAGCGAAAAATGAAGAGGGCAATCCTTTTAGAAAGGAGAAGGTGAATCTCTCGATGAATCGAAAGAGGAATAAGGTGATCCTTTTAGTAAGGAGAAAGCAAATCTTTTAATCAAAGCGAAAGATGAGGAAGGCAATCCTTTTAGAAAGGAGAAGGTGAATCCTTCGATCAAAGCGAAAGATGAGGAGGGCAATCCTTTTAGAAAGGAGAAGGTGAATCTCTCGACGAATCGAAAGAGGAATAAGGCGATCCTTTTAGTAAGGAGAAGGCAAATCTTTCGATCAAAGCGAAAGATGAGGAGAGCAATCCTTTTAGAAAGGAGAAGGAGAATCCTTCAATCAAAGCGAAAGATGAGGAAGGCAATCCTTTTAGAAAGGAGAAGGTGAATCTCTCGACGAATCGAAAGAGGAATAAGGCGATCCTTTTAGTAAGGAGAAGGCAAATATTTCGATCAAAGCGAAAGATGAGGAGGGCAATCATTTTAGAAAGGAGAAGGTGAATCCTTCGATCAAAGTGAAAGATAAGGAGGGCAATTCTTTTAGAAAGGAGAAGGTGAATCTCTCAACGAATCGAAAGAGGAATAAGGCGATCCTTTTAGTAAGGAGAAGGCAAATCTTTCGATCAAAGCGAAAGGTGAGGAGGGCAATCCTTTTAGAAAGGAGAAGGCAAAACTTTCGATCAAAGCGAAAGATGAGGAGGGAAATCCTTTTAAAAAGGAGAAGGTGAATCTTTCGATCAAAGCGAAAGATGAGGAGGGCAATCCTTTTAGAAAGGAAAAGGTGAATCTCTCGACGATGCGAAAGATGAAGAGGGCAATCCTTTTAGAAAGGAGAAGGTGAATCTCTCGACGATGCGAAAGATGAAGAGGGTGATCCTTTTGACAGGAGAAGGCAAATCTTTCAATCAAAGCGAAAGATGAGGAGGGCAATCCTTTCAGCAAGGAGAAGGCAAGTCTTTAGATCAAAGCGAAAGACGGAAAAGGCAACACCAAGATGTATCAAAACAGACATCAAGTTATTATTTCTTATCAGGAAAGCTGGAAAATATTGCCAAAATGATAAAAATTATAGTTGTTTCAAGGTAATTGAAGGTAAGCACTTTTGAAAGATGTTCCTTCTTCCACCTAGAGTAGTACCTTCAACTGAGTTAACTCTATAGAATCCAGAATCAAAGTTAAATTATTGTTTTTGGTTTTCTTCAAGGAAGCTATCAATTTCCTTAATATGAAAAGAGAGAAAATATTCTTAGTTTCATAAAAGTGTTTGAATGAAAAGATATTGATAGAAGAATTTCACATAGATAAAGAAGATTCTTAACAGTTTGGGCAGTTTGATATCCTGGGCAGTTTTCCCATGATGATCTTTTCGCACTCTTTTGAGTCATGGAGCTTTCTTGGGTTTTTTACATCATCCTTCATTTTGGAGATGTCCTGACTTTTCTCTCTTTTTTGGGGAAGGATACGTCACAAACTTCTTCATCTTGGAGATGTTTTGATCCTTCTTCTTCTTTCTAAGGAATTATGCTTAATGACATTGGTTCATTTGTCAAAAACTCTCTAGATAATAGCAGAAATCAAATATCTTTTAGGGTTTGTCGGGAGGCTCATCGCAATCGTCTTCATCTTGACGGTGCTCAGAACGTTCCCTGGAAGGATCCGTCACAAACTCTTTCATCTCGGAGATGATCCAAATCTTCTTTGGCCCCGGAGATCTAACTTGTATATTCGTCTTCATCTTGACGACAATTAAGAGATCCCTTTTGCGAATATTTGATTGCAGCTCAAATGACTGAGAAGATATGAATTGGGTAGATCTTTTTTTATCGCCCAGGATATTTTCACTGCCTTACTGCCAGAAGAATGGTCTTTAAGAATGTGCCATAGCTATGATCAATATCAGCTCACTTATGGCTTTTCAATATCATTGAATTTTCCTTCGCCAGTCATATCGAAGATTTTTTCTTCATCCTCTTGGTTGACCAACAGAAAATTTGAAGTTTAAGTCTTTCTTCACAAAAGCTTCACCATTTTTGAAGGAATACTAAGGAGATTTGAGGAAATTCTTTATGAAAAAAGTTTGAGATCAACAACTATTTTATGGAAATTTGGCAAGATATTCCTGAGATCCTTGATGATGAAAACTTTGCTTAATATCGAGTTTTGACACATCAGTGGGATTCTGGAGAAAAATCCAACACGAGGTTGAATTCTGAAGGTAAATACAAATTTGGAGTTTTTTTAAGGCAAGCTTGGCATAAAACTGGATTTTGAAGGTAAGCCCAACTCAAAAGTGGGTTTCCTTTTGAAAGAATATCCGAACCAGGACTCGGATTCTACAAGGAAAACAGGAAAATTTGAGTCGAAACTCAAGCCTTTGAAGGAAAGCTAGGAAGTTTGGTTTTTAAGGAGAGAAAATTCGGGTCGAAACCCAAATCTTCAAAGGAAAATTTGAGTCGTAACTCAAATCTTCAAAGGAAAGATGGAAGGTTCAGATTTTTTTTTAAGGAAAAGAGGACTCGAGTTAAAACTCAAATCTTCAAAAGAGAGCTGGAAAATTCGAGTCAAGGCTCCAATCTCAAAGGAAAACTTTGAAAGTTTATTTATTGAAGGAAAGAAAACTCGAGATAAAACTCAAATTTTTGAAGGAAAGCTAGAAAGTTTGAGCCAGGGCTCGAATCTGGAAAGTTTGGGTCAAAAGCTTGAATCTCAAATAAGAATCGAAAGTTCAAGTCAAAACTCGAATCTCAAAGGAAAATCTTCAATCAGAAGATTGAATTTTGAAAATTGCCAGTACGAGGACTATGATTGAAAGTTTTGGGAATAACCAGTTCGACGACTGGATTATCTGACTTGCAATAAAGAAGACCATCATGGTTGATTGTGTGTGGTCTGATTTCAGGATTATTCCGTTATTCTGAACAGGGAATGAATAAAATTGAGGCAAATTGATTAAAAAAAGATAAAAAATGATGAAAGATTGACAGAAATTAAGGAAAAATGAGGAAAGATTGATAAAGATTGTAACCTGGAGGCTTGAAATTGAGAATTGAATAACCCGAGGGTCAAAATTGAAATTAGAGCTTTAATTTTTTATGAATGGTTAGTGCAAAGACTGAACCTGAGGGGCTAACTGATCGGTCAGCCAGACACTAGCACAAGCGCTAGATGTACCAGTGCGAGCATTGGATTTTTGAAAATGTACCCGCACGAGCTCTGTCTTTTCTGACCGAGAGTCAGAAGAGGCGACCGACATCTTCAAGACATTTGGAAATCGAAGTGAAAATGATTGTTGGGGTTTTCAGGATTATCCCTTATCCTAAAGAGGAAAAAGGAAATAAATTGATAAAAGTGATAAAGGTTGATGAAGAATAAAATTGATAAAAATTTAATAAAGAAAAGATTGAAAAAGATTGACAAAGCATCAATAAAATTGATAAAAATTGATAAAGAATCAATAAAATTGACAAAAATTGATAAAGACTGACGAAAGTCTGGTGAAAATTGGTAGAAATTTGATGAAAAATTGATGATAAAAAGACTTCAGGATTATCCCTTATCCTGAAGGAAGAAGGAGAAATGCCTCGATGAACGAGGTTCAGCTTTATCTTAACCTGAAAGGGAAAAAGAAAATACCTCGAAGGCCGAGGTTCAGGTTTATCCCTTGACCTGAAAGGGAGAAGAAAATACCTCGAAGTTCGAGGTTCAGGTTTATCCCTTAACCTGAAGGGGAAAAGAAAATACCTCGAAGGCCGAGGTTCAGGTTTATCCCTTAACCTGAAAGGGAAAAAGAAAAAACCTCGAAGGCCGAGATTCAGGTTTATCCCTTGACCTGAAAGGGAGAAGAAAATACCTCAAAGGCCGAGGTTCAGGTTTATCCCTTAACCTGAAGGGGAAAAGAAAATACCTCAAAGGTCGAGGTTCAAGTTTATTGGTTGAGTTTTTGGAAATGGTATTTTTGAAACAATATTTTTCAATAAAATCTTTGGAAAATCGTCAACCAAAAGTAAATAACCGACTTTCCACGAAGTGGTAAGTACGGGTCGAATCCACAGGGAACGGGAGTTAATCAAATATTTCTAAGAAATTTAATTTATTAATCAATAAACACTAATTACAAAGACAATGTTAATACAATATCAAATTAACACTACAACTACGTAGAAAAGCACTTCACTCTTTTATTGCACGCCAAGGGTATTTTTGTCTTTTCACTGCTTCTCAATTCTCGCACTTGAACAAGAATCCCTGGAAAATGGTTATGCTTTTTAACCTGAAAACACAGAAAAATACAAAGTCAGTAACTAATTTAATGAAACTAAATTAAAATATAACTTAGACCTAATTCTGAAGAATTTAAACAAATAAAACCTAATTACTAATAAAATAATAAAGAAAATATCAAACTAATTCTAAAATCAACTAACCTAAGTCTAACAATGCTGGATGATGCAGCCCTAAAAATGCAGAAATTGATGAAAACAAACCGAAAATAACTAAAAGAATGAAATTATGAAACTACCCCTAACTAGTGCAAAATAGACTTCTGTCAGTTCTTTGGAAAATGACTATTTGATAGGGCAAACGAGGTCCGATTTTCTCTAAGTTTATTCTATTCTGTAACTGACAGATTCAAGAATCAGGTACTTTTTACAGAATTAAAAAATGATATCTGGAACTCCAGATATAAGCGTTTCAAAACTGGGAAAAATCAGGATATCGCAAGTCCCGAAATTTTCAAATATGAAAAAACAGTTTTCACAAAACGCTTAAAAATCAGACCAAACCAACTTGGATCGAGCTGAAATTTGGTCTGCAGACAGTTAACACGCCAATAAAGTGAAAAGAAAATTAATATTTTGAAAACTCGGAATTTTTGCACATGAAATAACGACAGTGCGATAGGGAAAAAATCGGGTTTTGATTTCAATGCACTATTCACTTTGTAAGTCTATTTTAAACACTAAAAATGCAATCTAACCCTAATACAATCTCAATGACACTAATTGATAGTTTATATAAAGATGGTGAATGCAATTATACTAAATGAATGAAGAAATGAACACAAGATGCAAATTACGACTAACACTAAGTTAATATAACTATCCAATGCAACTAATTTAATCAATGATGCAAACCTAATTACAGAAATTAAAAGATGCAGTTAATATAAACTAACTACATGAACTACTAACATTAAACATAATGAACCGCTACGCATTACATAAATACTAACTTCTAAAATCTAAATTAATTGACTAAGTGAATAACTAAACTAAACCTATACTAAAGCTAATATAAGTTAAAACTAAAGTCAACTATCCAATTAAACTAATGAGATACGATTGAAGGATTAACTAGGACTAGGTTCAACTAGGATGACTCGATTGACTCAACTAGGCTTAGACTAGATACATGGATCACCTAATGGGGTCAACTAGGTTGACTAGGTTAGGTTAACTACCTTAGTAACCTAATAACTAACCTAAAGTCAATATACAACTAACTAAATTAATTAAAACTAAGTATAGACTAGATCACTATAGACGGTTAGGGAATTAGGAAAGAATAAATGCTCAAAGATAATTTTGGGAAATCTCATAACTCCAAAAATCGTCCAACTCTAATTGTTTGCCTTGACTTGCCTTAATTTGCAATTTAGAAAGGTAAGAAGTGTAAAACCGTCCAGCTAGGGGCAGTTACACTTCTTTAATATCTTTAAAAACTAATTTAAGCAAGTAGACAATTTGAAAATATCCAATTCAAGATAGTCTCAACGAATTTAGCTTTCCAAAAATGATTGATAAAACAATTAAATACCTCTATCAAAACCGTGATCTCCTTTTTAGAAAAGATTTGAAACTTCAATCCAACTTTCCAAAAATTTATTGATTCTATCTTGACTATCCTTGTTTAAACCCAATTTCAAACTTACTTAAATAATAGTCAACGAATTTGGAGCAATCACTTTTCTCAAAACATTTTTTTTTTTTGGAGCAATTATTCTACTAATTCAAATCAACTTTCCTAACACAACAAAAAACGTTTTCTAACTTACAACTAATGACTATAGGCAATTAAATTAGCTTACCTAACAAAAGAAACTTACTAAAAATTTCCCTAAAAACGTCTAAACTAAACAAGCTCTAATACAATGCACCTAGACACCTTAAGACACTTACCTAAATTCTAAGACCTACCAAAAGCAGCCTAGAGCTCGACTGGAGCTCTAATGGCTGCCGCCCCTCCTTGGGGAAGACAACTAACTAAAACTAAAACAATGTTTTTACTAACTAAAAGCTGAATGCAAAAATTAAACAAGCATTGCCACGATAAAAATAAATCTAATTTAACGCTTGACTAGAAATAACTAATTACTCTAGTGACAACTAAATTAACTAGGTAAAATGTTGGACATGAACATTACATAAAACTCGACAACAACCTAACTACATGCCTAATCTAAAACACTAAGAGTTTAAACTAATTAACACTACGTTTACCACAAAATACAAATCTATCTTAACTAAAGATTAATCGACACAATAGACCACTGTAACAAACTGGAATGAAATGAAAATTGACTACAGCCGGCTGGACAATACTATAAAACAAAGAGAACAAGAAAACTCGGTTTTTTGTATTTTTCTCAATAAAAACAAAACACCTAAAACATTAAAACACCAAAACGATATTTAGAACGATACTAAGATAATGAACTTGACTCACGCAACTTTACGAGACTGTTAACTGTGAAACAAACAGCAAACCCCAAGATTTACACAATGGACTCACACGCACTTACACAACTTTAAACATTCATTCAACGATTTTGGCAAAAA
The DNA here is from genome assembly GCF_984573655.1 of Nuphar pumila. Taxonomy (NCBI): domain Eukaryota; kingdom Viridiplantae; phylum Streptophyta; class Magnoliopsida; order Nymphaeales; family Nymphaeaceae; genus Nuphar; species Nuphar pumila. The sequence goes on along the minus strand of NC_143265.1, from coordinate 46,908,693 downwards.
CACTCACACAACACATAAGAAATCCAATCTCACCTAAAACGAAAATAAATGACACTGGAAACAAATGAATAAACTCAGATCACGCAGTCAACCCACAGAAAACAAAAACTTTCAGAACCTAAAATTACTAAAATCCAAAGATCGGCTAGAATTACTCTAGCCGGGTTTTTTTTCTTTTAAATTGAAATAACAAGCAATCAAATCCAACGACTCAGCTAGATCAAAATGAAACTTTTTAAACTGATTTTTCTGTGAAAAGAATACTATAAAACACGCTGGACAGAATTGAAAAATCGGCTAGAAGGGGTTCTAGCCGTTTTTCACATTTTTTAGGGAAAATAGTGGGAAATCAAGACTCGACAATTCAAAAAATGAAATCAAACCTAGATCTACCGTGCTGGTCTGTGCACGAGCTCTATACTATGGATAAAACAATAAAAATAAAACAAACACACAAAAAATAATAAAAGAAAAACAACACACACGTTTTGGGCTTTAACTAGTAGAAAAGAGAGAAGAAGACCTACCTCAAGGGCGATCCGACGATCGTGGGGGAGAAGAGAGCGGACAATGGCCTTGGTTTGACGTCCCGAACTGTTCGAGAATGCTGGAATATCACCACGAGTAGGGTATCTACAGTTGCAACACGTTGGAGATCCACCGAAGATGGAATGGGGGCCGATTCGCGATCGGAGGGTTTAGAAAACCGGATGGAGGTAGGGCCGGCTCATCTTGTTGGGGTGTTTCACACTTTCAAGCAAGATTAATGGTCTCCACCTCTGCTACACCTGCAAAAACACAGCAAATGGTGAAAAAATGCAGCAAGGATGCTAAAGCAATGGATAGAAATGAATAGAGAGATAGAAAAATGCTTGATTTTCAAGCAAAAAATGGTCTTCAAGGAAAAATGTGATGGAATGAGAGGTAGGGAAGGGGTTGGAGTTAGAATCACTGCAAGAGGTGTCAATCCCAATGCCAAAGATGCCTAGGGTTTGCTGGAAATTGTATTTTATACTTTTGATAGTTTTCAGAAACAAGGTTATAAAAAATGTTATTCCTATGCGCCACTTTCTGAGGGGTTTTCTGCAAATCTTTTTGAAATGGATATGGATATACGTGTGGGTTGGACTTTGGGCTTTCTAAAGGTTGATCCAAGGTCCGAACAGCCTAGTTGGGTCGGATATGGATCCAATCCACCTCAAAATTTGTGCCTAAACACTAAAATAGCCATAACTTACTCATTTTAACTCTGATTTCTCTGAAATTCGAACCACAACCCTTTACTATCAAAATGCATCTAAACATGGGTTTAAAACCTTAATCTCACTACAAAATGCATAAATAATCCGCTAACATGATGTGCATTTCATGCATCATCATTTATTCTTAACCTGAAAGGGTAAAGAGTTGATAAAATTTAATAAAATTTGACGAAAAAATGATAAAACTTGATAAAATATGATAAAATTGATGTAGACTTGATAAAAATATGAATAAAATGAATGAAACTAATGAAGATTAACTGAAAATTTATAAGATTTGAAAGAAAATGAGTTTGTCTGATCCTGCCTGCATATGGGATCTTTAAAGTGAGAGGGGAATGTTTATTTGAAAAGACAGGTGAAAATTTATTTTTGGGAAGGAAATCAACCGCAAGGTGAAATTGGGAGAATAATTGACGTGGGAACTGATCTTCGAAGAAGAATCAACACGAGGGTCGATTTCTGAAGAGAGATCATCATGAGGGTCGATTTTTTAAAATGGTTCGAACCTATTTTGAGGAAGGGGATCAATAGCAGGGTTGATTTTTGAAAACAATGGTCTGAAACTAGCTTTGTAAAATAAGATCAACACAAGGGTTGATCTTTTTGAAGATAATGGTTCAAATAACCAATTTAAAAGATCAACACGAGGGTTGATCTTGAAGACAATGGTTTAAAACCAATTTTTTAGAAAAGAAAATCAACATAAGGGCTAATTTTTTGGAGATGATGACTCGAAACCAGTTTTGGAAAAGAAAAATCAACACAAGGGTTGATTTTCGAAGATAATGATTCGAAACCAAATTTGAAAAGAAAATCAACACAAGGGTTGATTTTTGAAGATAATGGTTCGAAACCAATTTTGGAAAAGAAAATCAACACAAGGGTTGATTTTTGAAGATAATGATTCGAAACCAATTTTGGAATAGAAGATCAATACAAGGGTTGGTTTTCGAAAAAGATTGGACCAAAATATTGAACCCTTGGCAATCGTAACAAAGACTTTGCAGAAATTTTTCAAAATTTCATGATTTTGAAAAACCCTCATAGGTAATATCATTTCTCTCACGAACGATGTCGGGATCGTCCCTCCTTCTGAGAAGAATAGGGATTTAGTGTTGTTTAATAGAAGTCGATGACGAAGAAGATTTTTGAAATGAAAATATAATTTTTCCAAAAACAAATGCCCCTGTGTGGCAGAGCAAGTATTTGATATCACAGATATGAAGAAAATTGATATTTCATTGATGAGTAAAACGGATAAACAAAGACTAAAAATATTTACAAGTAGTTTGACCAAAAGGTCACAAAAGACTGGGCTGACTGGCCCCTACAAGGTGACTGGCTAAAGGGGAGGAAAGCAGAAAATTCTGGCATGATCAATCTTCTAAGTAGTCTGGGAAAGGCTTAGTCATGATGGCTAGTTTGTCTTCCTCTTTGTCTTCAACAAGGAGACTCTTGTCGACGCAATCCTGAACAATATTTTTGAAGACGAAGCAGTGATCGGTGTCATGCCCCACTGCTCGATGGAACTTGCAGAACTAATTCATGAACATTCCCATGACTGTGGGAGGATTCGTGGCCTTTGGGAGTTTCACCAATCCCTTGGTAAGCATGAATTCAAGGGCTTCTTCAAGCGATTGTTTCAGAGGAGTGAATACACGATCATTACTCTAACCTTCGCATTTTATCTTTTCCTTTTGTGGAGAGTTAGACTAAGATGGCTTGTCATTCTGCTTGGAAGACTTTTCTCCTTGATCTGTACTGTGGTTCTCGCCATTTTTGCTATCATTTTTGTTTCTTCTGCTGTTGTCATGATCATGGTCGGAGGTATCAGCTACATGAGTGAATGGTGCCTTCTTCTTCTGGTCTTGGATATTCTTGACCAAAGGCATGCCCTCATAGAGCCCATTTTCTATTCCTGTCTCGAGCCATTCGGCTCGCTCAATCAACTTGATAAAGGATTTTGCCGGAGAAGTGGCAATGAGGCTTCTCAGGGGCTAAGAGAAATTGTTGAGGATTATCTGCAGTGCATGCTCCTCTGAAACGGGAAACTTCATCTTGTTGCAGGTGCTTCTCCACCTGTGAATGAATTCTCATGCTCTTTCATTTTCACTTTGCTTCAGGTTGTAAAGGTGATTTATTGTAGGTGAAGCCTCAGTGTTGAATAAGAAGCGCTCAATGAACAAATTTACCACCTTATCGAACTCTCGTAGTTTGATAGGATTGATATGGTCGGCATATCACCTGGCCGTTGTACCTTCTAGGCTGCGAGGAAAGGAGATGAATAGAGCCCTGTTATCTTTCCTAAACCGGCTGCACTCTGCATAAAATGTGGCCAAGTGAACTTTTGGATTACCGGTTCTGTCAAACTTGAGAAATTTATGGGGAAGGTTCTCCAAATTATCATCCCCGTCGAGGCCATCATAGAAATCCTCGCGTGAATAAGTTTGCTTGCCCTTGCTCTTGGCCTGAATGTCCTTAATTGCTCGAGTCATTTCTCTCATTTGCTCGCGCATTAGATTCTCAACTGGAGTAGGCTTGTTCACAGATTCGGGCTCTTCAGTGGCTATCTTTACGAACTGCTTTGGAGGATTCTGGCTATAGACAAACTACTCTTCCTGTCTGGCTGCACCTTCTTTCTGATGATTCTGACTTTCTTTTTTACAGGCTTCTTCCTCAGTTTGCTTTTAGGAACTGCCTCTTTTAGATTGGCCTCGGCTTGCTCCGACATCATCCTAGCCATCATTTTTTGGAACAGACCATACATAGCGGGGTCAATATCATCTCCTTTGTTCTGACCCTATCCTCTGACCGACTTAGGAGAGCCCATTCCTTCCGCCTCACTATCGCTATGTTGAGGAACTGTTTCTTTTCCAGCTCTTGTCTGAACCATGATGGAGTATCAATGCTTTCTGTTGAGAAAAGTGAAAGTTTTAGACTGAAGAAAATCTTCGGGAGAGGTTTTGACAAGAGGAGGAATCAGGTTGAACAGGTTTAAAAAATGATATCCCATTACTAGGGATTGAGTCGCCACAAAATTTGTGACAATTGCGTTGTTACTCCCCGAGGGGGAATAAACAACTAAAATACGAAGGAAAATGCTATTTTGAAAAAGATATCTCTTGACGGAAAGAGATTTCATTTATGAAAATATGAACAAGAAAAATCAGAAGATATATTGGAAAAATAGGAGGAATTTTGAAAAAAATGGTAAGGATTTAAAATTTGAAGAATTTGCAGGAAGGATTAGAAGAATTTTGAAGAAATCAGAAGAAGAAAAGAAAAGAAAAATACACCTGAGTTTTTAAAAACAAAGAGGAAATGTTGAATAATATATACCCAGGGTTTTGGAAAATATAAAGAAGATATAAAATATCATATAATCACAAATGTACAAGCAAGGATGCACAAACAACACTCCCTAAAGTTGACTCTAAATGCAATATTTTGAAATGGCTGATAGGACCTTAATCCTAACTCTAAGATTTAGATCATCTGATTCTAATCAAAATATGCCGAGATACTCAAGCCGAAGCTTGAAGTACGTGGCATAGAAATATTTCTCTGGTTCTAAGGTAAAGGTTTCCCAACATCCTTGAGCGCCTACTGATATACCTCGGACTATGGCCCTTAGGTACGTGGTAGGGGAGGGGCGAACCCAAATAAGTGGTCCAGTTGTGAGGCTCTCTTCCGAACTATGGTTCAGTGACACAGCCCAGCAACGTGAAGACTAGGACAATATAGGTAGGGATGTTTTCAAAAACATGTTCAACATGCAGATAAAACTAGAAAGCTCTAATGCAAGTCCTAAAGAGATAGAATTTAAATGAAATAGAAGCATACACTTGCATATATTGTTTACATTCAATCCCTAGAATCGAGGAGAGTTGTATTTCAGACCTAAGTCTAATGTGAGCATGAAATAATCTCCTCAATATGGTCCTACCAAACTATACTTAGATCATATATGCATTATGTTAGCTTAGGATTGAGTCTAGGCTCCTAAGGTTTGCATGGAAATGAAGCTGACATTTATAGAATAAAGACTTAGATAATATCAAAGCAAAGCAAAAGGCAAAAATTCGACCGGACGGAGATGGGTCCCATCTCGGTCGCCAAAACTGTGATCATCGCAAAATTTTTCCTCTCTTGGTGTTTCTCTCTCTTCCTTCTCTTTTCCTTTCTAGCCTCTATTTCCTCCTTTTTGAAGGGAGAAAATAAAAAGACACAAAAGAAGAGAGAAGAGAAAGAGGAATTCTTTTGCGAAGGTCTCACTTGACCTTGATTTGAAAATATTTAGAAAAATTACTCGCCTCCGTTTTGAAATATTGCGGGAAAATGGAGAGACGAGATTCACTCGTCGGTACGAGGTTCGACCATTCCTGACGCCTTTACCAGGGGTAATTGAACCAAGGATCAAATTTATGCCTTTTGCTTTGCCTAAATATTATCTAAGAATTTATTTTAAGTCTAAATGCATAAAGAATCATGCTTGTGCAATGCAAGGATGTATGCTCTTTTGAAAAGAATGATTTTGGAAATCTGAGATTTTCCAAGCGAAAATGTGATGATGGAATGAAGAAATGATTTCGGAATACTTGAGTCTAACTTAGAACTTGAGATAGATCAGAAGGATTTTGAAGTTCTAAGTCTTTGAAACAATCAGAGTTGGGAAAATAAATCTTTGAAAAAGAATGATTTTGAAACTGAGAGAAAAAGAAATGAGGTTCTAGAGTCAGAAGTGAGTTTTGAATTTGATTTCTGGATCTGAATTTCAAAGTGGAGATGAAATTTTGAAATGGAATTAGATTCCAGATTTAAAGTTTGAAATTAGGACGGAATTTGGATTTGAGAAATCCAAATGGAAGTTTAAAAATAGAAATGGAATTAAGAAGTCCGGATGAGATCTGAAATTGGATTTGAAACCTGGAAATGAAGATAGATTTGGATTTGAAATCTGAAATTGAGAATAAATTTGGATTTGAAATATGAGATCGAAGATGGAATTTGAATCCAAAGTCTGAATCCTAAATCGATTTTGGATCTGAAATATGAAAATGGAATTTGGATCTAAAATATGACAATGGAATTTTGGATCTGAAATCTGGAATCCAAGATGGAATTGAATCCGGGATCTGAGATTCAAGATTGAGTTGGTTTTTGAAGTTTTGAATCCAATATGGAATTGGGTTCTAAATTTAGAACCCAAGGTGGAATTATGGATATTTTGAAGATCCGAATTGGGACTTGTGAAGAGGGATCTGGATTTTGAAAACTCAGATTGAGTTTAACATCGAATTTTCATATTTTAAAATCAATCTCTAAACTTTGATTTTGAATCAAGACTCAATGAGAAATAAAGGATGAGCTTGATTTAAAGCTTGAGTTTTGAAATCAGAAGATGAATCAGAAATTTCAAAGTTAAATTGAACTTTGAAATTGGATTTTGAGATGTTAAATTGAATGTGAAATTGAATCCTGGAAAGAATGAATTTGAATTTTCAAAGTTGATTTGATCCTTGAAATTGGGTTTTGAATGGAGAATAGAAAGATGAATTTTGATTTTATAAATAAGAATTTGAGGATTAATTTAAAGAATGAAGAAGATATTTGAAGAGTTATCTCAAAATCACTTGGATCTTGAAAAAGAATTTTGAGAATATGATGCAATTCTATCTTAAATGATGGAATAAATTTAAAGAATTTCGAAATTGGATTTAAAAATCTTATTTTATTCTTTAAGTGAATTAAAATAAGATTGAAGATATGATACATCCCTGACTATGGTCATTGAATGTATCATATAATAATCATATTTAAATTCAAGTGAAGAATAAAACACATTTTTGGTGCTTTTATAGAGTTTAAAATGAAATTAACTCTCAATATATCCTGACTATGGCCATTGATATATATATCGAATTAATTTTAAACTAAACTCTGAAAAAAAAGGAAAATATTTAGAAAAATATGATAATTTTTTAAAAGGATCCAGTGTGGATCCAATGTTATTCCATGAAAGATAAAAATCCTAAGCATTGCCCACATTTTGACTATGGCCATCAATGTGAGTCATTTGCTTAGGATTAATTACCAATCATTAGAATGGTGCACGTGCCATTCGTGTTCCCATTCGTGAAATTTTTGTAATGAAAGAGGAAAAATGATATGAAAATGAGCATTTCTAGAAATATGCATGTTTATACATTCTAATCTAATGCAAGAAATGTCTTCTAAGTATTGCAACTTGGAAAACGAAATTGAATTTACAATTCTAAGCTAAGAAAACAAAATGATGTTTTTCATATATATTCCTGCAAAAGATGAGTTAGTATGAACAATATAGCAAAAGGGTATCATGTGGAAAGCCAACATGCTCATATATAAGAACCAAATGGAAACATATAACATGCTAAATTAATGGAACTATTAAAGACATATACATGCTAATCCCTAAACTAAATGAAAATCTATCTGAGAAAGCATAAACGATGGTATATATATATATATATACGAAGGATAGTAAATGATATGTTGAAGAGAAAGGAATGACAGTCATAAACATGATCTTCAGATGCATGAGATCCATGAAGGGAGTGGGCCCTCCACGCAAGGTATGTGCAGGGAACTGTGAGACATGTAACAGTGAGAAGGTGGGAATGTATATGTAGGTGGCCATAAATGTGACTAATCTAGGGATATACAAGAAATGTGAAATGTTGTTGACAGAAGGATTCAGCTGCAAGTGCAAGTAGGTGCAGTGAAGGAAAGGTAGTAGGTGTGGGAGGTATTGAAGCAATTTTACAAGGAATGTGTTACAAGACAGTGGTTCTAAGTGGGTGGTAAGTGGGGGTCTAATGCTGTGAAATAGTGACAGAGAGTTGAGATAGGGTAATGTTATAATAGGGCAATGAAGGGCTAGAGTGCAAATGTAGTGACAATGGGTGTTGATCGTGATAACAGATGCTATAGGGTGTCTCAACATAAATAGCATTTGGGTTGAGTGTACAATAGTGAGGTGAATGGATGTGAGTGTGAAGCGATTGTTGTTGCAATTATAACAGGTAAGTGTGTTGTATAGGGTAATGAAGAGATGTGTTACATAAGTGGTGTAATGGGTTGAATACTTGTGAGTATGTGCAGGTGAAGAGGTAGTTGAATACCTGTGTTACATAAGTGGTGTAATGTCTGAATACCTGTTACTGTTTATGGTGGGTGCAACTATCATATGATCAAACAGATGTAATGAAGGTATATTACCTTGTGAAGCATGGATGCACCAGTGAGTGAGTGGGTGGCAATAGACATAAGGAGGTTGTGCAGGTGAATATCAATAAAAGTAGAGTGAGTGGGAGCATGTTTGCTCAGCATGTGAGGTTTTCATAAAGTAATCATCAACCACCAATGCGGGAAGTGTGCAAGCATAGAGCAACTTCACCACAGAATGAAGCTGCTGTAAAAATAATGACATATATCCCTGGACGACATGATTGCACTCTACTTAGCTATAACTGCTAAAATAAAAATTTTGTAGGTATGCACTCTATGTAAGCATGAATTGGAATCGGAGATATGCTGAGAATGCTAAAGTGGGCTTTACCTTGTCATAGTTGTATATAACCCAACATAAGGCTTCTCTCTTTTAGCTGACAAAGAGTCTTTATTCAACAAAAAAAATTATCATCAACCCCATTGGTCCTCTGTCTTACAAAAAAGCCACAAAATTTCTCATAAATGACCATCCATCATGATATTTTGTGCTACATTATCTGTTTTGCATGTCTTATCCAAGACCAGACCGTTGGAATGGGTCGTCTTGCACCCAACATTCATAATTAACAAGGACCCATTAATAGATAGAAGTGCTGATGAAGCGAAAACCCAGGTAAATCGCCTTGTGCCATGGGAGTTCCATGATGAGTGATCAAAAGATAAAATGAGGAAAATAGTGATCATAATACAGCTGACATTCTATTTCGGTATGCAAATGGGTTGTATGAGAATCATCATGCAAGAGTCTATGATTCTACATGCACCTGAATCAAGTGATGATGGACACGGATTATGAATAAGACCAGAGCATGATGCTGAACAAAATAAAATGTATTGACTTCCTGGTGCACAAAATAAGATGTGAAAATGTTATGGGCTATGAATTACCATGGAGATTAAATTCATAATGAAATGAAGATGAGATGCCTTTAATATGAACTGATGGAGAGAGAATTTTCGATGTTCCATGCATATAGATTACCAGAAAAGAAAGAAATAGACAGAATGCCCAATAAACGATAGCTAATGAAAGAAGATTGAGATAAAACTAGCGATCATCAAGCTAGTGTTGAGGCCACACGCAGGCTAAAAAAAAATGTTATTCCCACGGAGCTGAAATTAGCAAAACAGATAAATCAATGGTGAAGCAAATAAAAAGCCATGTGCAGATGAGACGAGGGGAATGAAAGAAAAAAAATGTATGGGAAAGCCTTGGTGTGATGGGAAAATTCAGACAAATACACGCTGTTGTGAGACATATATTTAAACCCCAATTGGTCTCTGCTATCAACTCACGGCAACTCGACCTTTGCTCCATGCATAGCCAATTTGATTCAACTGAGCCATGGATTTAGAGGAAAGCTTTGGATCATCGCAGAGAGGGACATGCCATTACGATGCAGAGTTCTAATGTGCAGTGCGCGCATGGTATACATGAGGGACCAATAGTGAATCACAAGGGAGGAATTGATGTTGGTTAAACATCTGGAAGATATTATATAAAACGAAGTTGAGCCTCTGATGCGAGTTGGAAATCAAGGTAATCACAGAAAATCCACAATGTAAATAAGAAATCATTCGAGACAAACAACGAAGACAACGAACAGGATGTAAATAATTATTCAAATTCTGCAAAAATTGACGAGATTCTGAAATAAAAAAAAGGGGGGGAGAAAATGTTGGAATCGGTAGATTCCATTGATGTTGCAATAGATGGGTCAATCCTGCTATATGCAGGTCGACCCCACCATTAATGCTTCAAGAAAAAAAAATAAAGAATAAGAGATACAGACAATGGAACACAGCAAATATTGAAGAGAGCTTCATACAAAATCTAAAGATGAGAAAGGAGAGGGTCACTTACTTGTGCTGCAAAGATGGTCGATCTCTCTTTATTAACGGCTTCTTGCAGAGGGCGGGGGGGCACCAGAAAAATGTGAAGGGAAAGAAGAAGGAAGGCCAGAGGAGAACGAGAGGGAGAAGGATGCTAAGGTGAATTGTGGATCGTGAAGTGGAGAATGGATGGGATGGTGAAGACAGTTCAGAGATAGATGAAGAAGTAATGGAATGGTAAAAACGGATGGGCCAAAGGGTTTCCCCTTTGCCGATTTTTAAAGAGGATGAAGCGGAGTCCATAAGAGGCTTCCGTTGCAGATGAATGGAGGAGAGAAAGAGAGGTTGTTGCAGATCAATGGTCGAGGAAGGGTATGGTGATCGGGCGGCTGATGGAGAGGAAGAGGATCAGAGGGTGATGGGGAAGCTTCCAGGGAGTTTAAGAGTGGGCGAGAGAGAACGAGAGGGAGAGAGGCGTTGGCCATCCGACCTCTTGCCAAGGGTCCTCAAAGAAAAACCCTAAAAAGGGTTTGTAACGGGGTCTTTGAGGTTTTTCATGAACTTTTCAAAAAGGAGGCTCCTTTACAAGGTTTTCTAAAAAAAGGGTTTTTCTTAAAAAGGATATTTTCAAAAACCGATTTTTGTTTCTTTTCTATTAGATATCTTTTTTTCCTTTTTCTTTGCATTTTTCATTTTTTTGGTATTTTTGAAATAAAACTATGAAACTAAGAAAAATAAGGGATTTAAAAAAACCTTTTTGTAATTTTTGAGACATATTTACAAAAAGAAGGGTTTTCTAAGAAATTGGGGTTATTTTGGGAAATTTTTTTCAGAAAATGGGTTTCGATCCAGTTTTTGAGAAAATATTTGAGGTTTTAAAACCTCGAATCGAGAAATACAGAGTTGTGGATCCAATAGGATACCAGGTGGACTGTCTGAGTCTTTCAAAAAAATTTTTTGGTATTTTTGTAATTTTAATTTGAAAAATTGGACAACGAGGCTCAGATTTAGATTTTGGCAATGGATCCGGATCCGAAATCAAGTCAGATATATGAATTTAATTTCAGTAAAATTTGAGAAATAAGCTGGAATTTTAGATTTAAAACTGACTCAATCACTCAGAAAAATGGGGTCAGAGGAAAAAAAAAGAATATTTACAACATTTTGAAAATTTTGGGATGTTCACACTATCCAGTTCAAATTAGTTTAGACCAGTTTAGTACCGTGTTTTACCCCTACAGGGTGAAATTAAAAAAATAAAAATTTATTGAGGACATTGTTTCTGACAAATTTATAAACCAGGACAAGTCCCAATTTAGACTCAGATCAATTCTTTCATTTGATATCTTATAAATATCCGAGATCCAATCCATTTCAGTTCAGATAGTGGATCTAATGTTGGACCTGGTGTCCAATTTTCATCCCGGACCTGGATTTGTCATCAGATTTACTCTATAATCCATATCCATAGTCCAATTTATTCATTGAACCTAGAATATCCCATCGGATATCCAAGATCCAATTAATCATTTTGGATCTATTTCAGTCTGGATTCACCTTTTGATCCATTTAGAAGGTTAATTGAATCAATTTCTGAACTCAGATTCATCTAACATCTGAGATCTGATTCCACTTCATGGATTCTCATCCATATCCGAGATCCAATTCTATTCTCTAAACTGGATCCAAGGTCCAAACCCAAATCCCAATTCTCATCATGAATTTGGGTTTTTCATTTGAATTTTTAGAAATCTATATTCAGAGTTCGATTGTCATTTCGGACCAATTTCCTTCAATCGATATCCAGATCCAGTCTTATTCAAAACCTCGAATCCAGATCCTTTTCAAAATTCATTTTTTATTCTAAATTCAAAACCAATTCTCGAATTTTGAATTCAAATCCATCATTTTGCAAAAATCTTTTGAAAAATACCTTGGATCCAATTCATAATTCAATCTGGATTTCGAAATATCAAAATGGATCCAGATCCGGTTTCAAAATCTAATTTTTATTCAAAATCAATTTAAGGATTTCAAATTCAAAATCCAATTTTTATCCCAATTTCAAAAATAATCTTTGAATTTCAAAGCCAAATTCAATATTTTAGCAAAATTTCTCAAAATTCAATCTGGATCCGGTTTTAACTCAATTTGGATTTCGAAAATCAAATTGAATCTTGGATCCAATTAAAATCCATTATTTTCAAATTCCCTTTTTATTTTTTTTTCATATTTTATTTTGCATTTTAAAAACCTTTCATCTTATTTTAAAATAAAAAAGAAAAAATAATTTTTCAAAGAGGGCGCCACTTGGCATTTTTCAAATTCGATTTAAAAACCTACTTTTAAAAAACTATTTTTAAAAACAATTTTTTTTTGCTTTTAAAAACACGCATGGGCATCACTTGCAAGGTGATGCCATGTGTCAAAGTTTCAAGCAAATGCCCATTCTATCCAATTATAAAATTTGAAAGACACACATGGGCACTCACTTGCAAGAGGGTGCCATGTGTCAACATTTCTTGCAAAAGGGCAATTATGCCCAGTTGAAAATTCTCAAATTACCTACATGGGGTTGGCACCAACCCCCCTTGTGAGCCTCTTGCCAACTCAGCCCTAGGGCTTAAAATATCTAAAAAAGTTGATTGCCATAATACCCCTAGATCTATCTATAAATAGATCTAGGGGGGCAATTTTTCCAAGAAGAAATATCCTCCCTCTCTCTAGCTAATTGTGTTTTCTTGCTTGGTGGCTGAAGTGAAGAAGAAAGAAGCCTCTCCTGCAACCCACAAGGTAGGCCACTCTCTCCTTTCTTCTAATTCTTCTTTTTTTTTGTTCTTTTTTTATTCTCTAAATGCCCCCCCCCCCCTCTTCTCTTCCTTTTTTTATGAATTTCCTTTCAATTCTATGAATAGCAATGTAAATTTATCTTATTGCTGTATTAGTTTTGCTTTTATGACTTTTTATCCATTCAAATTACTATTTAGTTTATGCATTTTTCATTCTAGCCATTGAGATTATGAGATTTGATCTTCAATAGATCAAGTCTCATTTCTCATGGGCTAAATCGATTTTAATTTATGCCCCAATGCTTTTAATTTTATCTTTAGATGCTTTAATTCTGTTTTTTGCATTATTTTCATCATCATCCATAATTTAAAAAGATAGATCTCATGTTTGATCATTAGATCAATTCATTAATGAGATGTTATTCTACTCAATCATGTTTAGATGATATTTTCAATTCTGGTTTGATTTTAACATCATCAATTTGCATATAATTAGATGACATTTTAATATAATTTTTTTACTTCATCTTTATTCATGTGTTTTTGGGATCTTCACCAAAAATCAAATCTATCTGAGTTGATTTGATCCCTTTTAAAAATTGGGATTCAAACCCTATCATTTGGCCTCATCCGGATTTGATCCGAAATAACACCAACTTGCAGGAGTGATTTCTCTCTAACCAAAAATGATCTCTCCAATACATAAAATGTGGTATCTCAAACATTGAATCTAATTTGTTCATGCCAAATTTCAGCAATTTCTGTGGTGTTTTCATACCTGATTTTGGTAAAAAACCACAACCCTGTTATCCTATGTCATTTTAATTGCTCAGATTTTGGTCTATTTTGTCAGAATCATATCTACCTAATGGGAGATCATTTTTGAGATCTATAAAATGGATCTTATTCATTTGCATGTCTAATTCATCTATGTAAATGTTCATCAATTTTTATGGTGTATTTCTATTTTTTTCTATTTAAATTAGAGACTCTGCCTTTTTGCAATCCCAGGCATTGCTCATACCCAAGATTAATTTGTTGCATTTATATCTCTTTAATGGGAGATCATTTTTCAAATCTGTAAAAAGTTAATTCTTTCATAAAATGTCTAGTTTATTTATGCTAATTTTCATAAATTTTAATATTTTTTTCATTAGTTATTTAGATAAAAAACTAGAACCCTATTGATTTTCTTTCATATGTTTTGAACCCACTTGTTTGCATTGGATCTCCGTAATGGGAGATTATTTTTTAGATCTGTAAATTGGATCTTTCTTCTATACATGTCTAGTTTATCTTTGCAATTTTTTAGCAACTTATATGGATTTTTCATATTTGATTTTGATAAAAAATCAGAATCCTATCATTTTGCCTCATTAAGCATTTCTTAAATGGTATCTAAACTTGTTTAGAATATCTCTCTCTAATGAAAACTCATTTTTAAAATATGTAATAAGGGTTTTCTTCCATTTTAAGTATAGTTTATCCATGTTAAATTTCATAAACTTTTATGCTCATTTGATATTCAAATTCTGTTAAAAACTGAGAGTGGTTACAAAACTTCAAGTTTTGTAACATGCTCATTTCCTCAGATAGAATAGTGACTTTCCGAAGTCACCATTTCCAAACCAGGATTGATTTTTCAATTCAATAAATTGGAGTTGTTTTCTGAGTGTGTTAAGCAACTTGGCCCACAAATTTGAGAGAAATTGAATCAGTTTATCCTCTAAAACACTTAAATTATAAAAACTTATCTGCTAAAATCCAATTTCTTGCTTTTAAAATTTATTCTCTAATGTTTTAGTCATATCTCAAGTTTTAAAAATGATTTTTAAGTTATGTATGAAAAACATTTCTCTGATGTGTCATGGATTCATTTTAAGCTCAATTTGAGCTGTTTTAGATCTTCATTCACCCGAAATACTCTGGCAGAGTCTGTTTGCATATCCTGATTTTGCAAAATCTCGTTTTAATTGAATAAAACCTCCAATTCAGACTTTTCTCTAATCGTTTCTTGCATTTTTCATTTCAAGAGTATTTCTAAGGTTGTTATAAGTCTTCATATCAGTTTTTATAAATTTTTATGATCATTTGACCCTTCATCCATTGTATTTTTCAAAACCGATTTTATGAAAATCATTGTTCTTGTTAAAATGAAGTTAAATTGGGTATTTTAACACTTTTAAATTCAATTTTCAATCATAATTCATGTATTTTATGAATTAAAAATATCTTTTAACAACTTAGAATGCCTTAACATCATTTTAAATAAATTTTGAAGTTTATTTACCATTTATTTCAATAAATTTCAATGTATTTTTCATAAAATCCTCAATTTCAAAGTTAAATTCATTTTAAACTCAAGTTTTAAAATGAGTTTAGATGTTTTAAACCCAAATTTTGAAAATTTAAAACTCCAAAACATATTTTCAAAATGGTTTTGCAAAGGCCATGCATCATTTACATTTATTTTTAATTTTTCTTTATTTTTTGGCATAAAAGTCTAATTTGGATATTTTCTTCGATTTTTTAATAATTGAAGAAAATCTATAAATCTCTACTTTTATTTCTAACATGTTTGCTAATTTTGCAGGATTTTACATTTTATTTTCTTCTCAATTATTGTAATTAATTCAAGGGTTGTAATAATTCAATTAATGAGAATTTTATTTTATGCTTAGTTTAGAATGAATGAGCATATAGTTTAATATTAATTTTTCATAATTAATTATTGTATTTTATCTTTTTATTTCAAAAAAACTATGGTAAAACACTATTGGCACATGCACTATTTAATAGAGGATAAATAAAGCTAAGTAAAGTTTATATTTGTGGCAATAGTCAGAATACGAATAATACTTAGAATTATTATTCTGTATTAAATAAAATTCGACCTATACTTTTACGTCATTTTTCAAAAATCACCAATTTTTGAAATAAATTTCTCTTTTTTCTCTTTATTATAATTCTAATAAAGATTAATTCAAAGTATATTTGTGGCCATAGTCATGAATATATTAAAAATTAATCTTGTTTTAATTCTATAAAGGCACAAAAACTATTTTTTTTCTTTATTAAAACTTTAATAAAGATTAATTGAAAGTATATTTATGGCCATAGTCATGAATATATAGAAATTATTCTTGTTTTAACTCTATAAAAGTATAAAAGTCTCTTTAAGATTCAAATAGTTTTCAGAAAAATAGCATAATCATCATTTAAGATAGAATTGCATCATTATTTTCCATTTTTCAAAATTATTCAAAATACTTTTAATTTCAAAATATTTTTCGAAGTGATTTTTGAAATTTATTTTCCATTTTGTTTTATTTTCAAAAGTAAAGTTCAAAACTATTTTCAAAAATGAATTTTCAATTTCAAATTTAAAATCATTTGCAAATTCAAGGTATTTTCAAAATCATTTTCAAAAATCCAAAACAATTTTAATTTTGACTTTAATTTCCATTTTGATTTCAAATTTCAAATTTCAAATTTAAATTCAATTTTTTATTTGAAATTTCAAAACAAAGTCAAATTTCTAAATTTCAATTATGATTCTGATTTTTAATTGCAATTTCGAAATTTCAAATTTAATTTCAAAATCAATTTTGATTTCAAAATTCAATTCCAAATTTCAAAACCAAATTCAAATTCAATTTTGATTTTCAAATTCAAATTTTGAATCAATTTCCGATTCTAAATTTTAATCTTAAATTCCAACCTTTTCTTCCAATTCAACTTTAAATTTCAAATTCAATTTGAAATTCAATATTCAGTTTTGATTTCAATTTCAAGGTTTAATTTCAAATTTCAATTCAATTTCTAATTCCAATTCCAATTTCAAATTCTAAACTTCAATTTGAACTTTTAATTTCAAATTCCAATTTCAAGTTTCAAGTCAGATTTCAAATTTTAATTTACGAATTTCGATTTCAATTCTTGATTTCAAAATTCGATTTCAACTTTTAATTTCATTTGTAATTTCAAATTTTAACTTAAAATTTCAAGTTCAAATTCCTAATTTCATTTTCAAATCTCAAAATTAAATCAATTTCAAGTTTAATGATTCTGAGTAATTTTTAAAACCATTTCAAGTCTATTTTCAAACAATTTTTCCAATAATATTATCAAATCAAGTTTCGAAATCACTTGGAAATTCAATTCTTGATATATTTCTAAGTATTTTTCAAATCAAAGCAACTTATTCAAAAGCATGCATCATATTTTCCTCAAAAACCATAGCACAAGCATGATTATCTGTGCATTTTAGGACTTAGAATAATTTCTTAGATAAATTTTGAGCAAAGCAAAGATATAAATTTGATCCTTGGTTCAATTACCCCTGATAAAGGCGCCAGGAACGGTTGAACCTCATATCGACGAGCGAGCCCCGTCTTCTCATTTTTTCGCATTTTCAAAAACGGAGGTGAGTTGTTTCTAAAATCTCTTTTCAAAAGGTCAAGTGGACTTTGTGAGAGTTTTTCCTTCCTAAAAGGAAAGGAAAATTTTTGCAATGATCACAAACATATATGCATGTACATGAGTAATGCAGTAAAGAAACATGTCTTTTCTGAATCCACAGAATTGTAACATCAACAACATCCTTGTCAATCATATCATTATCATGATAACATGTTTAAGCATGTAGCCACACCCAACATTTAAAATTAAACATAGCACTTAACAGGTTGGACCCTTCTGTCTCTTAATTAACGCTTAGTTTCCTTTTCGGTAATATGTGTAACCATTACAATATTCATTCATTGCCATATGGTAGACACATCATACACTACATAAAAAATCAGACCGGTATATGCAAATACACTATACATGCTTACAAAAACTTTCACGAACCATAGATAACTATACATATATCAAGGTTAGACCCTTAGACCAACTCTAAATTGCAAAACTCTCAACTTTGTCCTACTGTTACAGAGTTCACATAAAATTTTACAGTCAGTAAACAAAGTTGAAATTTTTATAGATCATATAAAATTTTGTCATCTTTGTGTAGTCACAAACCGTTCATAAACATTCCTCTGTATGAGGGAGTTATGAATGTTTTACCATAAACATGTCATACTATGTTCCAACTGTTGCAAAACCGTGCTTAGACCATGAACAAAGCTCAAAATTTTACAAAATATAGAAAATTTTGTTAGCTTTCCAACGCAATAAATTTCTCATCAAAACTCTTTCGGACAAGAGAGTTATGAGTGTTTTACTGGTTGAATGTCTGGCCGAAAAACTGTAATTTTGAATCTATGCATTCGGGTGGACCAAACTTGGTCACACGAATCCGTACACCCATAATTTTTTTAACATAATTTTAATTAAAAACTAAAGTAAAACTATACAACTAAGTCTGATCTACTCTAAATGAGGCAAATCATATTTTTCCTCCACCGTTTGGCAAGAAAAATCAACCCATCTCTCACATGCTCTATTTTCTCATAAAAATACATAATTAATGAAATAAATCATGGATTTTATATTTGAATAAAATTCAAGAAAAACTACAAAAATCACAGAATATATATATATGAGCATATTCTATCAACTACCATTAAGAATTGCATGGATCTAACTACGAAATTTATGATTTTTTTAAATTTATTGATTTTTTTTCTTCTGAAAAACCCGATATGACTAAAATTGAAATATCTCCAAATTCTGACCATAAAAATTCACCAAATTTTTACAGAATGTCTACAACATCCTACTCTACTATTCAAAATCAATACTTGGAGGAAAATCATCACATAATTTGTGTATTTTCAAAAAGTACAAATTTCTTTTTTGAGAAACTGGTTTTTAAGCAAAACACGTTTTTAAAAAGTACAGATTTCTATTAGAAAACCATTCTTTTACCATAGTTTGATAGCCCTACACCAAACCCATGTGTGAGAGGGTTTGTTTAAGGTCTATGCTTATGAAAAATTCATGGAATTTATACCATGAATTTTATTTTAGAAGTGGAGTATAGATCACATACCTTTTGTCAAAAATATCGCTCCTACGCAAGATGATAGGTCCTTTTGCACGATCCGATCACTCCATGCACACTACAACCCCGTAGACTTCTTCCTTAAGCCCTCCTTAGTCATGTGGAGGCCTTACTTGTAGATACAAGAGAGAAAAGGCTAAGGGTTTGGGTGAGAAAAGGAGAAAAACAAAGGGAAGAAGAGAAGAGAATTTGGGAGAGAGAAAAGCTCAAAGAAATCAAAGGGGGTCAAAATATGGGGCGGGAGGGCGTGAGTCCCTCCTTCGTTTTATAATAATTGAGCTTGGGTCAAGGGCTGGAATCAATCCTAGCCCTTGATCCAACTTAAGGCTACTTTCTAATTTTTTTTCTTCAAGCCCCTCTTTCCTATTCTTTTGGATTTCCTTCTTTCTCTTTTTTTTTTTTTGATTTAGCATATAACATAATATAATATATATTTCATACCCTACCTAGTATAATACATGTATATCATATTATAATTATATGAGGAAGGGTTGGTCGACCCCTCTAGGGGAGCCAAACCTTCCATTTTGCAAGAATTAGCAACTTTCTTGTTTCAACCCCTTTTTTTCTTTATGTTTTTTGTTTCCTAATACTTACTTTCCTAATCCTTCAAGGGGGTCCAGCCCTTGCTGGACCTTTCTAGGGTTTTTTCCAAAATGGTGCCAACCTATAGCACTCTTTTTAAAAATTTTGGAAAGTTTTGACTTTCCGAACCTTTATTTTGTGTTTTTGGAAACTTTGATTTTAACTTAAATTTCAAGTTGATTTTTTTTTTAACATTTTAAACTTTAAATTAGGATGCCACATAGGATGGGAAGGCAGACCTATGGACTCCTACCATTTTATAAATTCTAGTTAATTTATAAAATCTATTCCATGAAATTCAAGCCAAATTCATTCTAAATTAAATTAAAATACCTCATAAATTAATTCAAAATTCACAGAAAATAATAATGCATTTATTTTAATTAAATTCATGCCTAATTAAGTTTTATTAATACATTCTCATAGTTTTAAGCATCTTAATTATTTATTTTACTTAATTTCACTTAAGGTTAAAAATCCAAATTTAACCGAAATGTGCATTAAATTTCTGGAAGCTCTAGGCGTGTGGGGTTTTATTCAAATTTTTTTCCATTTCTAAAATTTCTCAACTAACCTCACAATTCTCTTTAGTGTAATTCTAGCTAAAAAATTTAAAAATTAAAATTTATCACATAATACAAAAATTCAAGAAAAGGTCTTGAGAAATCCTTGATATTATATCCCCTATTTCTTTACTCCATGTTATTGAATTTTTGAAATTACTCTTACTATAAAATTATTTGCAAAGAGCCTCAAATATTCCTCTAATTTGCTCATAAGCCCTAGGCACTCCCTGGTATTTGAGGACGGTTTTGGAGCTTGGATTGGTTTTCATGTTATACTCTGATCTACGATCTATGATTTGATAAGCTTCAAAAGGGTCTGGGTCTGGGTCTGAGTCTGGATCTGGATCTTCCTTGGATTTGCT
Source organism: Nuphar pumila (assembly GCF_984573655.1). Taxonomy (NCBI): domain Eukaryota; kingdom Viridiplantae; phylum Streptophyta; class Magnoliopsida; order Nymphaeales; family Nymphaeaceae; genus Nuphar; species Nuphar pumila. The sequence continues at coordinate 46,888,011 of NC_143265.1, read as the reverse complement.
CTATTACACGAAAACACTCATAATTACACCATTTTAACTCTAAATTGAATGAAATTTGAAAAATAGCTCCTTAACACCTGGAGCAACATAAACATAGGTTGTAAACTTTAAAACATGGATACATGCATGCATATGATGTTTAAACTATAATGCATTTCATACATTATCAATGCTCATGCTTTCTGTAGGAAATGCATACGCTGTCAGCAGACAGGGAGTATTTTCAAGCATGATATAATGTTCCTTCTCCCCATTCTTGCCATAGAGATTTTTAATGTTTGGGGCATCGAATTTATGGGTCTCTTTCTGCCTTTGTTATGTCTATATCTTAGTGGCGGTCGATTATGTGTCCATGTGGGTCGAGGTCGGGGCCACATGAACCAATGATCACAAAGAGGTGCTTAGATTTATCAAGTACAACATCTTTAGTAGGTTCGGTATCCCAAGAGCTATGATTAGTGATGGAGGTAAGCATTTCAAGAATGTGCATGTTGCTTCCTTACTCAGAAAGTATTCGGTACATCATCGGATTGCTACGCCATACCATCCACAGATGAGTGACCATGTCGAGGTCTCCAACAGGGAGATCAAACATATTTTTAAAAAGACAGTTGAGTCAGACTGAAAGGACTGGTCCCAGTGCCTATACGATGCATTATAGACATATAGGACTGCTTTTAAGACTTTGATTGACATGTCTCTGTGATTGTTGCAAAAAATTTCTTTTTTTCTTTTTAGGGAAAGAGAAAAACTCTCGCAAGGTCCACTTGACCTTTTGAAAAGATTTTGAAAAATTACACGCTTCCGTTTTTAGAAAATGTGGGAAAATGGAGAGACAGGGCTTGCTCATTGGTACGAGGTTCAACCATTCCTGACGCCTTTACTAAAGGTAATTGAACCAAGGATCGAATTTATGCCGTTTGCTTTGCCTAAGCAATTATTCTAAGTCCTAAATGCACATTTAATCAGGCTTATGCTATGAATTTTGAACTTGAAAAATATGTATGCTTTTGAAGATATTTCAGAAATCTGACCTTTTCAAGTGATTTTGAAATGAAATTCGAAAATATCCTTTAGGAAATGGAAAAAATTGAACTTGAATTGGAAAATTGAAATTGAGCTTGAATTGAAAACTTGAAGTTGGATTTTATTTTGAATTGAAAACTTGAAGTTAAAATGAATTTGAGTTTGAAAATTGAATTTGATTTTGAAATAGAATTCAAAGTTGAATTTTGAATTGAAAATGACAAAATGAAATTGAAGGTTTTGAAATTGAATTCAAAATCAAGTTTCAAAATTTGAAATCTGAATTGATTGAAATTGAAAATCGAAATTGGAGTTGATTTTTGAATTTGAGAGTTGAATTCAGAAATCAAACTTGGAATTTTGAAACTATATTTGGGTTTTAAGGATTGAAATTGAAAATCAGAATTCAGATTTGATGTTTGGAAATTGAAATTCAAATTGAAATTGAACTTTGATTTGAAATTGAAGAAATTTAAAATCTGAAATAAAAAATATAACTGAATTTTGAAAGTTAAATTGAAAACTAAAATCGAAATTGGATTTTAAAAAAAATGAAATTGGCATTTAGAATTAGGAATTCAAATGAAATTCAAATTTTAATTTGGAATTAAAATTGAGAATTGAAATGAAATTTAAAATTAAGAATTGGAATCTGAAAATGGAAAATTTAAAATTGATATTTGAATTTGAAATAAAAATGAAATTCGAAATTTGGAATTTGAAAGAAATGGAAAATTGAACTTAATATTTGAAATTGAAATGAAACTCAAAGTTGAAATTTGAAATTCAAAAATGGAAAGTTAGAATTGAAAATAAAAATCAAAAATTGAAAATAGATATTTGAAATAGGATTTGAAATTAAAAAATAACTTTAAATTTGATAATGGAAATCGAAAATGACTTTAAAATTTTAAATGAAAATTAGTTTTCGAAAATCATTTCGAAAATCACTTGAAAATTTGGAAATAACTTGAATAATTAAAAAAACATTACAATTCTATCTTAAATGATGAATATGCTATTTTTTTTTTGAAAATTTATTTAAATTTCAAGGAAAATTTTATACTTTATAGAATTAAAACAAGATTAATTTTCATATATTTATGACTATGTCCACAAATACATTTTAAATTAATCTTTATTTAAAATTCTAATAAAGAAAGAAAAGGATTTTGTGTCTTTATAGAATTAAAACAAGATTAATTTTTAATATATTCATGACTAGGGCCACAAATATATTTTGAATTAATCTTTATTTTAATTCAAGTAAAGGAAGAAAAGCGAATTAATTTTGAAAGAAATGATGATTTTTAAAATTAACCTAAAAGCGTAGGTCAAATTTTTATTTAATAAAGAATAATAACTCTAAATATTATTCATATTCTGACTAGGGCCATAAGTACAAACTTTATTTAGTTTTATTTATCTTTTATTAAATAGTGCACATGCCATTCATGTTTTTCATAGTGTATTTAAAAATAAAAGAAAAATAAAATACAAGAAATTAATATAGAATTGATTTATATGCTCATTCATTCTAAACTAAGCATAAAATAAAAATTCTCATTAATGACATTATTATAACCCTTGAATGAATTAAAATAATTGAAAAAAAATAAAGAAAGAGAAAATCCTGCAAAATGAGCAAACATGTTAGAAATAAATGTAGTCATTTATGGATTTTCTTCAATTATTGAAAAATTAAAGAAAATCCAAGATTTAACCTTTTTATGGCCCAAAAAATAAGGAAAAATCCAAAAACATGTAAGAAATTTATAAAATTTGATATGAAGGTTCTGAATAACCTTAAAAGTGTTCTAGAATCAAAAAATGTAGAAAACCATTGGAGAAAAACCCGAATTTGGGGTTTTTATCCAATTAAAACATGATTTTTCAAAATTAGGATATGCAAACCGATCCTGTCAGAGTATTTCGAATAAATGAAAGACTAAAACAACTCAAATTAAGCTAAAAATGAATTCATGGGTTTCTAACTTATCAGGGAAATGTTTCTTTTTTACAAATCTTAAAAAACAATTTTAAAACTTGAGATATGATTCAAACATTGAAGAATAAATTTTGAAACTAGGAAATTAGATTTTAACAGACAAGTTTCTATAATTTTGGAGTTTTAGAAACTAAACTCACTCAATTTCTAACAAATTTCTGGAAGAAGTTGCTCAATTAAACCATGAAATATTTCCAATTTATAGAATTAGAAAATCAATTCTGGTTTGGAAATGGTGACTTTGGGAAGTCAGTGTTTCATCTCAGGAATTTGACTTGTTACAAAAATTAAAATTTTGTAACTAGTCCCCATTTTTGATAGATTTGAAATATCAAAACAGCATAAAAGTTTATGAAATTTGACATGGATAACCTAGACACAAAATAGAAAAAAAATTTATAGATTTTGAAAATGATTTTTTATTAGAGAGAACACATCCAAACAAGTTGAGATAAAATGAAAGAAATGCTTAATGAGGCAAAATGATAGGGTTTTTATTTTTTATTTGAATCAGATACGAAAAAATCATGAAAGTTTTTGATTTTTTTTAGAGATAAATTAGACATTGAGAGAAATTTTTTTCAATTTATGGATCTAGAAAATGATCTTTCATTGTGGAGATCCAATCCAAACAAATCAAGTCAAAACCGGTGAAAAAACTGTTAAAGAAAATCAATAGGGTTATGGTTTTCTATCTGAATGGCCAATAAAAAGGAAATGAAAGTTTATAAAAATTGGCATGAATAAACTAGATTTTCTAAGAAAGAAACCCCATTTTACATATTTGGAAAGTAATCTCCCATTAGGGAGATATGAATGCAACAAGTCGATCTTGGGCCTGACCATTGTCTGGGATTGCAAAAAGATAGTGTTTCGACTTAAAATGCAAACAAAATATAAATACTCTCTAAAAATTAATGAAATTTTACCAAGATAAATTAGACATTCAGATGAAAAAATCCCTTTTACATATTTCAAAAATGATCTCCCATTAGGCAGATATGACTCTGACAAAATGGACTAAAAACCAAACCCTAAAAATGACATAGTATAATAGGGTTGCTATTTTTAACCAAAATCGAGCATGCAAATACCATATAAATTGATGAAAATTGGCATGGACAAACTAGACTCAATGCTAGAGACATACCATTTTACAGATTTGAAATATCATCTCTGGTTAGGGAGAAATCACTCCAACAAGTTGATCTAATTTCGGGCCAAATTCAGATGAGGCCAAATGATAGAGACCGAATCCTGATTTTTTTGAGGGATCAAACCAACTCAGATTGATCTAATTTTTGGTGAAGATTTCGAAAACACATAAATAAAGATAAATTAAAAACATTATATAAAAATAAGACCTAATTATATGTGAATTGATGAAATAAAAAATGAACCAGAATTGAAAATATCATCTAAACATGATTAAGTAGAATAGCATCTCATTAATGAATTGATCCAATGATCAAACATAAGATCCATCATTTCAAACCATTGATGATGATGAAAATGATGAAAAAATAGAAATAAATCATCTAAACATGAAATTGAAAACATTGGGGCATAAATTGAAATTGATTTTGCCTATTGAATGTGAGATTTGATTTATTGAAAATCAAATCTCAATTCTAAATGGCCAAAAATGAAAATACACAAAGTAAATAGCAATTTGAATGAATACAAACATAAAAATGGAATATAATATGGAATTAAGATATATCTATGTTGTTATTACATGATATTGAAAAGAAATTGCAAGAAAGAAGAGAAGAAAGGGGGGGGGGGGATTTTGAGAGAAATTAAAAAAAAAAGAATTAAAAAGAGAAAGAAGAATTAGAAAAGAGAAGAGAAAGGACCTACCTTGGGCTATTTTTGGCAACAAAAGCAAAAAGAGTAAAAGACTTTGTAGAATTTCTCAGAAAAACTTTTGGCTATTTTTTATAGTTTTTGAAATAAGCTTAGAATTTGAAATTTTATACCCTGTTGCGAAGCAAACCCAATTTAGAAATTGAAAAACCAAGTTTGAAAAGAATCCAGATTGTTTTCTCAAAAAATATTTCCAAATTTAGAATCCTGGGGGTCAAAATGTCAATTTTGGAAACCCAAGGTTTGAAATTGATTTTTGAAAACTTTAAAACTCAAATCTGGATTGGAATTTTCAAAACTGGAGTTCTGGATCTCAAAAATGAAATAAAATGTGATGAAATGCTATGAAATGTTGAGAAATGATATGAAATGTCATGCGGAATGCTAACCTTGAATGAAGAAATTTGGATATTGGACCCCGGTTGATACTTGTACCAGTTCAAAAAGTGATAAAATTGATGAAAATGGGCAAAATGGTTCAAGAAATGGTTTTTGGTCTCTACCGGGCCAAAGTGACACTAAAAATTTAGGTTTAAGCTGGATTGAACTGAAATGAACTGGATTGAGCTAGATTTTAGAGTTTCAGAACTCAAACGGACTGACAAGACACTGATTCAACTGAACTTCTTGACTGAATTATCAAGAAAAATTGTCGTTTTTAGAGAAATGGCGAGAAATGGTCACTGGAGTGAAGTGAGTTACGAACACGAGCTGAGTTTGAGCTGGAACAAAGGTCAGTAATACTGAGATGAACTAAAACTGGAGCTCAAACACTAGATCAATTGGTTGGACTTAGCCTAATTTCAGCTAAATGAACTGAAATGGGCTAAAATGGGCTCCTAGACACTTGAAAGTGGTTTTGAACTGAAACTGAAGTACTTGAACTCCTGGTGAGCTCAAGCTAGACTCAGGAGAATAGGATTGACTGAGAATGACTGACTCAAAGACAATTGGCTTGAATTTGAGTGAGAAATGAGCTTATTTCTGAAAAAATGATCCCATTTTGGCAGGAACAGTAAAAAATGAACATAACCTGCTCATTATGAGCTTGAAATGACTGACATTCTAACTGTTCTGAGCTTACAAACGAGCTTGGTCGACTCTGACTGACCAAGGGCCTGGGATGACCTAGGAGTAAAATGGTAATTTCTTAAGACAGACTCGAGGTTTGACTCCTACACTGACCTACCAGGGCTGGCATTTGTACGAGGGATGTATTTGAAAATGGATGAGGAAAATTTGGGGTGTTTACAAATGGGCAAAAGTGTCGTTTTGTAAAATATTTTGATACATGGCACCCTCTTGCAAGAGGGTGCCCATGTGTGTCATTTTTTAGTTTTGTAGATGGGCAAAGTAGACAATTATTTGAAAATTTGACAATGGCATTACTTGGCAAGTGATGCCCATGTGTGATTTTAAAAGTAAAGGGGTTTTTAAAGGCATATTAAAAAAAATGATTTTGATTTTGAATCTTGAAAATGCCAATTGGCTTTGAAAAATGTTTTTTTTTATTTTAAAATCAAGATGAAAAGTGAAAATAAAATATGGGAAATAAAAGAGAAATTTTGGCAATGATTGATTTCAAAAATTCATATTTTATTTATGAAATCCAAATTGGGTAAAAACCAGATCCAAATTGAATTTTTACAAAAATACTGATTTTGGATTTTGAAATTCAAAGATTATTTTTGAAATTAGGGATAAAAATTGGATTTTGATATTGAATTTAAAATCCCCAAATTGATTTAAAAAAAATGGATTTTGATACTGGATCTGGATTCATTTTGATATTTCAAAAATCCAAACGAAATTTTGAACTGGATCTAGGGTATTTTTCAAAAGATTTTTTCAAAATGATGGATTTAAATTTGAAACCCAAAGATTGATTTTGAAATTAGGATAAAAATTGAATTTTGAAAAGCATCTGGATCCGAGGTTTTAAAAAGGATTGGATCTGGATCTTGATTTGAAGAAAATTGGTTCAAAATGGGAATCGAACCCTGAATATGGATTTCTGAAGAATTGCAAATGGAAAAATCCTAAATTCATAATAAAATTGGGAATTTTGGATTTGGATCTTGAATCCAACTCAAAAGATGAAACTGAATCTTGGATCTAGATCAGAATCCAAGTAGTGAATATTGAATCTCAGATGTTAAAAGAATCAGAGTTCAGAAATTGATTCGATTAAACTTTTGAACGGAGCAAAAGGTGGATCTGGATTGAAATGGATCCAAAATGGTTTAATTGGATCCTAGATATCTGATGAGATATTAAAAGTTTCAAAGAATAAATTAGACTCTGGATATGGATTTTTGAATGAATTAGATGAAAAACCCAGTTCTAGGAAGAAATTAGACACCAGATCCAGCATTGGATCCAATATCTGAATTGAAATAGATTGGATCTCGGATATTGATAAGATATTAGATGAAGGAACTGATCCGAGTCCAAATTGGGATGTGTCCCAGTTTAGAAAAATGTCAGAAATAGTGTCCTGAAGAAATTTGTATTTTGTTTGCCCTCTAGAGGTAGAAACACGGTACAAAACTGGTCTGAACTAGTTTGAACTGGATATGATGAGAATGAACTGAATTAGGAGCCAGTTATACTCAAGTGAACTAAACTTGGAGCTAAAACACTAGCTCAACTAGTTGGAGTTAGCTCGATTTGAACTGAATTGAGCTCAAACGAGCTCAAATGAGCTTAAACAAAGGTTTGAGTGACTTTGAACTAGAACTGAGCTGTTCGAACTCCTGGTGAACTTAAATTAGACTCACGGGGATGGGATCTAATGGATTTGACTGACTCGAGGACAGTTTGGTTAAGATTCAAGACAAAATGAGCTTATTTTGCCTAAAATGAGCTAAATTAGCTGAAATAGTCAGAAATGATCAGGATTTGCTCATCATAAGCTCAGGGGAGCTAAAAATGACAGATATTTTAACTGTTTTGAACTTAAAATGACCTTGGTTAGGTCTGACTAACAAAAAAAAGGCTAAGGGCAACTTGGGTGCAGAATGGTAATTTTATTCTCAAAACGGGGGTATACTGGTCTCTAGACTGGGATAAACCTAGAGGTGAGACTTGACACTACCCTGTAGGGGTTTGGCATCTGCAAAAGGAGATGTCCAGAACAGACTTGAAAAATTTGAGGTGTTTACAAATGCCCCTCTTTACTACTAAGTCGATTGAGAACCGAGCTTAGTAGTAAAGAAAAACATGCCAAATTTAAAAAAAAAATGCCCCAGTCAGAGGATCCGAATTGAGTGTGAAGGAATTGGTTTTGAATGACCCTCATAAAATGAGGTTCTGGATTAATACATTATCCTGAATGGCTTTTGAAAATAACAAAATCCTCAAGGATAGAGTGATTTTAATAAAAATAATGAGAAAATTGTGATGGGACTTTTGAATGAAGCTCTCAAGATTGTGAAAAGGAGAGATTTGATCATAAGAATGAGGTCTCATGGCTGAGACAAGATAATATTTTTGAAAAAGATTCAGGTTTAGCCCTTGACCTGGATGGGATGAAGGATACCTCGTGGAACAGGGTTTAAGTTTGACCTTTACCTGAATGGGGACGAAAAATACCTCATCGGAATGAGGCTGAGGTTTAACTCTTACTTAAACGGGGATGAAAAATACCTCACGAGATGAGGCTCAGGTACAATCCTTAACCTTAACGGATATGAAAAATACATCACGAGGTGAGGTTCAGGTACAATCCTTAACCTAAATGGATATGAAAAATACCTCGCGAGGTGAGGCTCAGGTACAATCCTTAACTTGAATGGATATGAAAAATACCTCATGAGGTGAGGCTCAGGAACAATCCTTAACCTGAACGAATATAAAAAAAATGGAATCCTTGAATGAAGAAACCATGATGGGACTTCCGGATTTCGCACAAAGAATTCGAAAGGGGTTGCAAAAGGCAAGAAAAATGGGGGTTCCTAAAGCTTTGAAAAAGAGTTGATTGGGGCGTCTCATGACTGAGACTGAATAGCTTTTGAAAATAACCTTTTGCGAGAAAAACAGGCTCAACCTTTGACCTGAAAAATGAACTGTCTATGGCGGGCAGTGGGGACAACAAGAAAAATGTGCAGATCCGAGAGCCCAGGCGCTCAGATCAAACAGAAGGGAAGGACCTTGAAAATTGCTATTATCAAGTCCTAACGAGGGCTAAAACAACGTCAGGATATATCAAAATAGACATCAAGTTCTTGCTTCATGTCGGGATAACCAGAAAATATTGCCAATGCGATAAAATTATAGTTGATTTAAAATGATTGGAATGTGCACATTTGTGTGAAAATATTCCCTTTTCTACCTAGAATATTAACTCTAATTGAGCTAACTTCGTAGAATCGAGAATCAAATCCAAATTTGTTGTTGTTGAGCTTCTTCAAGGAGGCTTTTCATTTCCTTGATATGAAAAAGAGAGGAAACGATCTTAGTTTCATAAAAGTAGTTGGATGAAAAGATATTGATAAAAGAATTTCACATAGATAAAGATGACTTTTGGCAATTTTGGCAGCTTGATATCTGAGGTTTTTCTCATTATGATCTTTTTGCACTCTTTTTGAGACATTGAGCTTTCTTGGGGTTTGGCGAGAAGTTCATCACATCATCCTTCATCTCGGAGATGTTCTGATTTTCACTAGAAGGGTACATCACACACACCTTCAACTTGGAGGTGATCTGATTTTCTCTGGAAGGGTACATCACACGCTCCTTCAACTTGGAGGTGGTCTGAGCCTTCTTTGCCCCTAAGAACTAGATTGATGATATTGCCTCTTCGATTGGAAATCTTTTGACGATAATCAGATATCTTTTAGGGTTTATTGGGAGATTTGTAACGTCATCCTTCAACTTGGCAATGATTTGAACTTTTCCTAGAAGAACATGTTACATGTTCCTTCAACTTAGAGATGTTTTGAGTCTTCTTTGGCCCCAGGGATCTAACTCATCTATCAACCTTCAACTTGGTGATGGTCGAGAGATCCCTTTTGCAGATGATTGATTATATTTGCAGAATTTAAAGAAATTGAGTGGATTCTTAATTATTGCTCAGGATATTTCTATTGCCTTATTACCAAAAGAATTGTCTTTAAAAATGTGTCATAGCTATGATCAATATTAGTTCATTTATGGCTTTGCAACATCATTGAATTTTCCTTACTAGTCATATTGAGGATTTTTCTTCATTCTTTTGGTTGACCAACAGAAAAAGCTTGAACTTTGGTTCTTTCTTCGCAAGAACTTCACCCTTTTAGAGAGAATATTGAAGGTAGTGTGATCATCGCAAAAATTTTCCTCTCATAATGTTCTCTCTCTTCCTTTCCAACCTCTTATTTTTCTCCTTTTTGAAGGGAGAAAGATAAAAGACGGAAAGAAAGAGAGAAGAGAAAAGAAAGAAGAGAAGAGGAACTCTTTTGCGGGTCTCACTTGACCTTAATTTTGAAAATATTTTGAAATAACTCACCTCCGTTTTTGAAATATTTGCGGGAAAACTGGGAGACGGGATCCGCTCGTCGGTACGAGGTTCGACCGTTCCTGGCGCCTTTACCAGGGGTAATCAAACCAAGGGTCGAATTAATGCCTTTTGCTTTGCAGTGAATTTATCTAAGTATTTATCCTAAGTCTAAAATGCACAATGAATCACGCTTGTGCAAATGCAAAGATGTATGCTCTTTTTGAAAATATTTTGAAGAATTTCCAAGTGAATCAGATAAAGTGAAGAAATGTTTTCTAACTTAGAACTTAAGATTTGAATTTCTAAGTTTTTAGAATAATCAGAGCTTAGGAAAATGAATTTGGATCTTTGAGAGAAATGATCTTAAAACTGAAGGAAAGAGAATTTCAAAGTCATAAATGGACTTTGAATTTGGAAGTTTGAACTTGAATGAATACTTGGAATGGAATTGAATTATAACTTTGAAGTTTTGAAGTTAGAAGGAAATGTGGGGGATTTAAAGGAATTGAGGAATGGGATTTGGAACAGTTGGAATTTCAAGATGAAATCCGAATCCAAATTCTGGATTCTGAATAGAGTTTTGAGTTGATTTTTGGATTTAGGATCTGAAATAGGAACTTTGGTTTGAATGAAATGGGACTGGCTTTTAGAATTGGAATTTAAAGTGGAATTTAGACTTGGAATTTTGAATGAAATTGGATTCAAGATTTGGAATCCAAGATGGTATTTGGATCTGAAATCTGAGATCCGAGATAGGGTTGGACTCTGGATCCTAAGATGGAATTGGATCTGAAGTTTGAGATCCAAAGTAGAATTGGATTCTGGATCCTAAACTGGACTTGGCTCTAAAATCCGAGATCCGAGGTGAATTGGGTTTTAGATCCTAAAGAATGGATTTGGATCTGAAGTCCGAGATCCAAAGTAGAGTTGGATTCTGGATCCTAAGAATTGGAATTTGGATCTGAATCTGTGATCCAATGGAAGAATGAGATCTGAATCCTAAATGGATTTTGGATATGAAGTCTAAGATCCAAAGTAGCATTGGGTTCTAGATCCTAAAGGGAATTTGGATCTGTAATTCAAGATCTAGAGTGGAATTGGAATTTTGGACCCTAAGATGGATTTGGATCTGAAGTCTGAGATCCAAAGTAGAGTTGGATTCTGGACCCTAAGAGTTGGAATTTGGATCTGAATCTGAGATCTCATGGTAAAATGAGGATCTGGATCCTAAATGAAGTTTGGATCTGTGATTGGAGATCCAAAGTAGAATAAGGATTTGGATCCTAAATGGAATTTGGATCTGTGATGGGAGATCCAAAAATGGAATAGAGTTTTACACTTGAAAATCTGGGTCCAAGTTGAGATTAACTTTGTATTTTGGGTTTTGAAAGTCCAAATGGGACTTTTGAAGATGGATCTAGGTTTTGAAAACCCAGATTGAACTTTAGGAAGGTTTGGATTTTGAGATTCAGAGTTAATCTCAACTTTGATTTTTTTTTTATTTTGAAGATGAGAAGATAAACTTGATTTTTGAATTTGAAGATGAATCAGAAACTTCAAAGTTAAATTGAACTTTGAAATTGAATTTTGAATTGAGTTTGGAAATTTGAAGTTTGAATATGAAATGATTTTGAAATTTCAAAGTCAAATTGGACTTTGAAATTGAGATAGGTTTGGAATTTGAAATAGAAAAGATGTCAAAAATCACTTGGGTTTTTGAAAGAATTTTGAAAAATATGATGCAATTCTACCCTATATGATGAATGAATTTGAATAAGTTTGAAATTGGACTTTGAAAAGCTATTTCATTCTTTAAATGAATTAAAATAAGATTGAAAATATAATACATCCTTGACTATGGTCATTGAATGTATTATATGATAATCTATATTTAAATTCAAAAGAACTTGGTTAGTATGGGAATAAAAGTAAGTTATACATACCATATGAATATTAATGGTGGAAAGGCTCAATATACAAAGATGTTTATGATGGAAAGGAGAAAGGTGATATATATGCTAATATGCCCACATATATATGTACTGTATGTGAAAACCCTTGCAGCTAAAACCCTTAAAACTTCCTAAAGCTGGAATTGTGGCATCCTTAAAGAAAATTTCTGTAGGTAGGATCAAGAATTCTCCAGCATACTTCTCATTAGTGTGAGGAACAATCTCAACTATACCACTGCAAAAAGGGGTAATAGGTGTAATGCAGCTCAGAAGGAAACTGAAAACATGAAGTGTTGGTGGTAGGCTGGAGTGTATTTTGAGACTGAAAGCAGTTGGGTAATGGGATGGAGAGGAGCAGCAAGGTGCTGCTATGTGAGCAGCATCATGAGGCTGCTGTGCTTGACAAATGCATGAACTTGTAATGATTTTCATATGGCGCAAGAATTAAAGCCACATTGAAGGGGCTATCAGTGCAGTGGAGTGGCAGGGAGAATAGGTGGAGTGAAGGACTTGATATATGATAATGGCCTGTGGATATGTTGTTTGCACAGTGATGTCACTATAATGGCAGCAGTGTGACAGGGGTTGGGCCGATGGATCATTGTTGCACAGGTGTATGTGCTACCATTGCATGGTCATGAATGCTAGGGGTTGCTGATGGTACAGAGGTGAGACCGGGAGGTGGATACTCGCAAGATGGTGGATACAGGGTGTCGACATTTGTAGGCACTGTCATGGTTGTTACAACAACCTTCAGTAAATGATCACTATCCTAAAGGAACAACTCTCTCAGAGATGGATGTGACGAGCTTCACCTCCAAGGTTTGCTCATTTCTGATCAAGCCTTCCAAGGAATCAAGGCTAAGGACCTTAGGCTACTGATATTCAGGACTCTTTACATAAAGCCCCATGAGACCCAATCATTTTAGGGGTATTTTGAACTGTAGCAAGCACGGCCTCTGTACTGCAAATGTGAGCCATCGGCTAAAATCCCCTGGATCACCTCTCTTGAATGGAGCCAACAAAATGATCGGGTAGCCTTTGACTTATAAGTGATATATCAATGTACCTAAAAGCAGTATCTTCTTTGCTACTGAAAATTTATTTGAAAACGTAGTTTAAAATCTGTAAAAAAAAAAAAAATCCTCTGCCATATCAATGGAGGTTGTGGCACACTTTGAACCGGCAGCTGTTCAGATAGATATCACACTTATTGAAATTTCACTATCAAATTCTGATATGGTTGTCTCCAGAGGAGCTGCCAGTGAAGAGAAACAAAGGGTGAGCTTTCAAGCTGGAATGGTTTAGTCTCCGGATCATATGCAAGAATGTGATTGCATATCCAGAGCCTGTGAAATGAGACAGCCATTGTTTTGCCAATCCAGCTGATTGACCTTAAATATTATTAAAATTCAGCCATTTGCTGAGTTTTTTTTTTTTGTAACTCCACGTAATTACAATGCTCAAATGAATCAGAACTATACCCTGCATCCTTATATTTTCAAAAATCATTCATAAGGTAAAATTACAGATACTCTTATGCTCATATTCAATCATAAGTAATTTTAACCTTGGATCATTTAGCAATTCAACAGATAATAAGATAAATGAGGAAGAATCTAATATACCTCATGCATCCAGATTTTGCTTAGAAGATCTGTCCCGGATTCATATGTTCCTGAACTTACTTTTCTCTTTTTTTTTTATGGAGATATCACACAGCAGACCCTACATATATCATAGTACATGGGGCATGTATAGGGCGCAGGAAAAACCATTAGATGGAAGTTAAGTGTTAGGTGATAGGTGAAGTTAATGGGGATCAGAGCATGAGCACGAGGTAAGATGTCTGCAAAAATTATGATGATAATTAACTATCCACTCTACATTCAGAATTGATGCAAAGAAGTGCAGAGGCATTTATAAATCAAAGTTTTTAATGCCATGCTAGTGAAAGAAATTTTATCTGTATTCAAGATATATGGAGAATGTTTACAAAAAAAAAAAGGTTATGAATTAACAAAGCTTGTAAGCTACAGAAAACTTCCTTCTAGTTTCAAAATAACAACTACGCAGGCCCCTATTGCATCTTGGTAGTGACGTTAACTCTTACATCCTCCTATCCTGGATCGATTCACTGGTGGAGAAAACTTGGCACCAAGTATTTCTTCAACCAATTTTGATAACGTCTCTGATCTATCAGTGTATGGGCTTATGACCATATGGAATTCTCTGAAGTGATCTGATGCTTTTCGTGGGCCATCACTGACGATGGCAATAACGAGGCTACCATAGGCGAGTCTTAGGTTCGGCGATGAGCTTCACTTACCCATGATTGATTAAGGCGATATCTGAGTTATTTCCATTATGGGATGAAATAAAGCCCATCATGATAATGACAAACCTATGAGAGGATGTTATGGGACCATCTGGTTATGCTGAGTTCTACGGGAAATTCGATCAAGAGATGCTATGGCATGCAACGATGAAGCTGGGAATATCAGTTAAAGCGACATCACCGGAATGTAAAACACATCGATGGAAGAATAACAGTAGGGGGAAACTGATGTGATGAATTACCAAAGGAACTTGAAATAGCCTAAGCAATCATATACTCTTGCATAAACCGGGAAGCCTCAATAAAACATAACATACGCATATAAAAATGTGGGAATTAGAAAATTCCCTTTGATATTGCACAGGGGGTGAGTTGAGATTGCTACAGACAATCCAACACTTCCCTTGGTGCATTAATGGGGGTCAGAACAGAAAATATTACAAGAAAACTTGGAGGAAATCAAAGAAAAAGGAAGGGTACCTACCGTATTCTTGCTGCAGATCCGGAAGGAAGAGGTTTTCCTTCAATAGCCTTGTTTGTGGAGGGCTTGAATCTCCTTCGAACAACTCCAGATGAGATACTTCAGAGGGGCACCCTTCGGCTCTTACAGGAGAGATCCTTATGTAGGGAAAATGGGGAATGGAAGAGAGGATGCTAGTAAAGAGTTGTGGGAAAAAGAGATCTGATCCCCCCAAAGGGGATGGGGTGTCTCTTCTTAAAGAGAGGCCGGATGGTTCGAGAATGGAGGCTGTTAAGGATCGAAGGTTGAGGAGAGGGGAGGCTGTTGGAAGATCAACAGTGGAGAGAGAAGGAAAGAGGTGCGGGAGGAATCCGTTAAAGCTTTTTCCTTTTTTCAAAAAGATGGTCCTCTTTTTAGGAAATTTTTTACAAAATGGTTTTGAAAATGAGGTTTCTCGTAAAAATGGCTTCAAATGCTTGGAAATCATCCGTTTTCTTTGTAGCTCTTCTCGATTTTTTTGGTTTTTATGTTATTTTTCTATTTTTTTTGTATTTTTAGAATAAAATCCTAGAGCTTTACGAGAAATCAAAGATTTAAAACTAATTTTTTGTGTTTTATGTAGAATATTTACAAAAGGGAATTTTTCTGAGCTATTTTGAGAAAATTTCTTCAAAAAAATGGGTTTTGATCCGGATTTCAAGGAAATGCGGATTTAAAGTGCTGGATTTGAACCTGAAAATGATTTTGAATGGATCAATATGGTTTTCAATCCAGAAAGTCTGAAGAATTTGCTTCAATTTCTCAGAAAATGGAGTTAGGGGCAAAAGGGTCATTTTTACAAAACTTTTGAAAAAATTGGGGTGTTCACAGATGCCCCTCTTTGCTACTAAGCCGGTTGAAAGCCGAGCTTAGTGGCAAAGACAACACTCCAAATTTTGAAAATGCCCCAGTCAGCAAGTCTGAACTGGGTGTGGAAGAATTATTTTGAAAATATGGTTTTTCAGGCTTAAAACCTTATCCTGAATGGTTTTGGGGGACGAAATCCTCGAAAATGCTATGATTGAGTAGAGAATGAGGAAATCGTGATGAGGCTTTGGATGAAAATTCTGAAATGGTGGGAAATGAAAATTTTGATCAGGTCTCATGGGTGAGACAAGATACTCTTTTTGGAATGATTCAGGTTTAGCCCTTAACCTGGATGGGACGAAGATATATCAAAAATGAATTTGGAAATGAGGAAAGGAATACATGAGGACCTTGATGGGACATTTTGAGAAATGCCTCGTGAATTGAAGCTCGAGTGTAATCCTATCCCGGATGGATATACAGAGCATGAGTTCCTTGACGGGAAGGACCATGATGGGATTGGAAGAAATCATCTCATCCAAACGAGGAATCTCGTTGGAACGAGACTCAGGTTTAACCCAAACCTGCAAGGAAGATACCTCGCAAAGCGAGGTTCCAGGTTAACTTTTAACCTGGATAGGGAATCTACAATACGGATTTCTCAAATGGAGATACCATAATGGGACCTTCGGAATTTGGACGAACGAATCCGAAAGGGGCTTTTGCGAAAGGAGGAAATATGGAGTCCCTAAAGCTTTGAAAAGGGGAAGAAATTGGGCGTCTCATTTGCTGAGACTAAAATAGCTTTTGAAATCAAAGAATCTTTCGCAAATGGTTCAGGTTTGACCCTTATCCTGAGTGGGTTGTCCATACGGAATTCTTCAATGAGAAAACCGTGATGGGACAGGAAGAGATACTTCCTTCAGAGGCAACTCTTTTGAGAAATATAAACAATGCTAGGTTGCATCAAAATGGATATTGAATGTTTATTTTATTTTTGGAATAGCTAGAAAATTTTGCCAATAAGATAAAATCATAGTAGGTTCAAATACTTGGAAATGTGCCCGTATGTGCAAAAGATATTCTCTCTTTTACCTAGAGTATTTCTCCCAAATGAGGTTAACTCCTCAGTTCTAAGAGTCAAATTCAAAATTTTAGCACTGATGATTTTCTTCAAGGAAGCTATCCATTTCCCTGATATGAGAATAAGAGAAATATTCTTAATTTCATAAAAGCAGAAAATGAAGAGATGTTGATAAAAGAATTTTGCATGAGAAAAGATGACTTCTGACAACTTTGGCGGTTTGATATCTAGGTGTTTTCCCATGATGATCTTTTTGCACTCTTTTTGAGTCATCGGGCTTTCTCGGGTTTTTCTCATCATCCTTCATTTGGATGTCCTGACTTTTTCTCTTTTTCAGGGAAGGACACGTCACAAACTCCTTCATCTTGGAGATGCTCCGATCCTTCTTTTATCTCAGGGGTTCTATTGATCTCACTGGCTCAAAAGGTCTTTAGATGATAGCAGAAATCAAATATCTTTTAGGGTTTGTTGGTAGGTTCATCACACTCGCCTTCATCTCGACGGTGATCTGAACTTTCCCTGGAAGGATCCGTCACAAACTCCGTCATCTTGGAGATGTTTCAAATCTTCTTTGGCCCCGGGGATCTACTCGCTTAATTCGCCTTCATCTTGACGACAATTGAGAGATCTCTTTTGCGGATATTTGACTGAAGCTTTAAATGAATAAATGAGGAGATATGGATTGAGTGTATTCTTTTTATGTCTCAAGATATTTCTACTGCCTGATTGCCAGAAAGTCATTTAAAACATGCGTCATAGCTAAGATCAATATCAATTCGCTTATGGATTTTCAACATCATTGAAGATTTCTTTTATTGATCATATCGAGGACATTTCTTACATCCTTTTGGTTGATCAACAGGAAAAGATTTGAATTTTACCTCTTTTTCACAAAAAGTTTCACCTTTTGGAAAGAAATAGTAGAGGTAATCTGAGGAAATTCTTTTTGTGTAGTCAGACTTTTAGAATCAACTAATGCTTTTAGCAAATTGGCAAAGTTTTCACGAATCTCTTGTGAAATAATCATTCAATATAGATTTTGATAAGACACTTAGCTGTAATTTAAAGAAATGTTGTAAGAATCAGACTGATAAAATATATTAGGTTTTAGAAATCCCGGCCAGTTTATGAGAAACTGGATTTTTGATAATCCCGACCAGTGAAAACACTGGATTTCAAATCCCGACCAGTGAAAAATACTGGATTTCAAATCCCGACCAGTTATGACAACTGGATTTCAAATCCCGACCAGTTATGAAAACTGGATTTCAAATCCCGACGAGTGAAAAATACTGGATTTCAAATCCCGACCAGTGAAAAATACTGGATTTCAAATCCCGACCAGTTATGAAAACTGGATTTCAAATCCCGACCAGTAAAAAATACTGGATTTCAAATCCCGACCAGTGAAAAATACTGGATTTCAAATCCCGACCAGTGAAAAAAATACTGGATTTCAAATCCCGACCAGTGAAAAATACTGGATTTCAAATCCCGACCAGTGAAAAATACT
The DNA here is from genome assembly GCF_984573655.1 of Nuphar pumila. Taxonomy (NCBI): domain Eukaryota; kingdom Viridiplantae; phylum Streptophyta; class Magnoliopsida; order Nymphaeales; family Nymphaeaceae; genus Nuphar; species Nuphar pumila. Next base: position 46,869,436 of record NC_143265.1, on the reverse strand, counting down.
GGATTTCAAATCCCGACCAGTTATGACAACTGGATTTCAAAATATGAAGGATTTAACCTGATGGTTTGAAAATGATTGAACTTGAGAAATTATAACCCGAGGGTTGATGAGATTCTGAAGATATTGCAACCAGAGGTTGGGGGACTGATAAAATTGTGAGATTGAAAAACTTGAAGGTTTTGGAAATGATAGGATTGAGAAGTCGCATCCTAAGGGCTTGATCTTGAGGAATATATGACCAGCTGGAGTTGGATCTTTTGGAATTACATGACCAGCAAGATGCTGGATCTTTTGGAAATACATGACCAGCGAGATGCTGGATCCTTTGGAAATACATGACCAGCGAGATGCTGGATCTTTTGGAAATATATGAAATTTTGAGAGATTTAAGTCAGAACTTGAATTTTAGAAGGAGAAAGGTCTTTGGTCAGAAGACTGATTTTAAAAGGTTACTGGTGCGAGAGCCGGATTTTTCAAATGCGCTCTATATATGATTGAAAAGTTTGAAAAATAACCAGTGCGAGAACTGGGTTTTGAAGATGAGCTAGATTTTCAAAATGAGTTTTTAGAAGATAAATCAGGATTTATCCCCTTATCCTGAACGGGGGAAATAATAAAAAGAATACCTCATTGAAAGGAGGCATCAGGTTTATCCCTTAACCTGAAAGGGTATTTTTAAAGATAAAAGTAGATGGAATTGTAATTAAGATTAAAAATTTTGTTGAAAAACTTGACATAAACGAGCATTAGCTTGATGTAAATTTGATCAAAGCAAAATGAATCAAATGAAATGAAAAATAAAGATCACAAGACAAATTAAGAACTAACAAAATTTGAGGAGAAGAGCTTTTCGTCTAATCCTTCCTGCATATGATGAAAGGAGATGATTATAGATCAAAATAAAATGCCCCAGTATCATGGAGAAGAATGTAAGAATTGATAGAAGATCATTATTTTATTGAATTGACTCTTTGAATAGTACAAAAGATTTTTGAATGAAAATTCTAAGTATAAAATTTCTTCAAATGCAGAGCATTGATGGGATCTGGCATCTCCACTCCATCTGCGTTGATTAGACGATACGAATTGCGAGGCAAAGCTTCCTTAACCACATAAGGGCCTTCACAATTGGGTGACCACTTGCCCCGTGGTCGATGCTTGAGATGAGCTGTCAATCTGAGCACCAAATCGTTAACTCGAAATTTTCTCTCAATGACGGACTTGGCATAGTGTCGAGCTATCCTCTGTCGATAAGCTTGAGCATGCTCTGCTGCCTTGAGCCTCTTTTCATCCAGTAAATCTAGCTGCACCAATCTCTGCTGCTGATACCGATCAAGTGGCAATTCTATGAGAGAGGCGAATTTGAGAGCGGGCTTTTGGATATGGAGAGGTAACACTACTTCAATCCCGTAAACAAGTTCTGAAGGAGTGGCATTAGTCAGAGTCTGAATGGTGGTCCGATATGCCCAAAGCGCGTCATGAATTTTCTCATGCCAATCTCGACCTGTCTTCACAGTCCTTTCCAAAATACGAATCAAGACCTTATTGGTAGCCTCTGCTTGGCCGTTCCCTTGAGGATAATAGGGAGCTGAGAAATGATGAGAAATTTTGAATTTAGAACAGAAGATTTTCATCCTCTCATTTTTGAAATGGGTTCCATTATCTGAGACAATATCATGTGGAATGCCAAAGCGGCAAAGAATGTTCTTATAAATGAAAGAAATCACATGGCGGCCTTCTACTGTGCGTAGAGTAACGGCTTCAACCCATTTCGTGAAGTACTCTGTCGCAGCCAGGAAATACTTGTGGCCGTTAGAAGCAGAAGGAGTAATCGGGCCGACGACGTCGAATGCCCACATAGAAAATGGCCAAGGAGAAACAACTGATTGTAGATATGTGGCCGGAGCATGAATATAAGGCGCGTGCAATTGGCACTTGACGCACTTCTTCACAAATCTATGACAATCCTACTGCATGGTATTCCAATAGTACCCTGCTCGAACGATCTGTTTGACGAGAGTCTGATAGCCGACATGGCCGCCACAAATCCCTTCATGTGCCTCTTGGATAACTTTCATAGCCTCTTCTTTGTCTAAGCACCTTGAATACTCAGAACTGAACCCACGGCGGTAAAGGATATTGGCAAAAATGAAATAACGGGTAGACATACGCTGAACCGCGCGTTGCTCTCTTTTTGGCATTTCTGGCGGAAATTCACCAGTCTCAATAAAATTTTTGATGTTTTGGTACCAAGGCTTCTCCTTCTGATTGACCTGGTTTACTTGCATATTTGAATCGAACGCGGGGTGTTCAAGTCTGCCAATTTCAAAAGAACGACATGATTCACCACTCTTGAAGGACAGAATGGAGCCCAAACTGGCTAAACCATCGGCTATTTGATTATGCTCTCTTCTGATATGACTGAGCTGAAATTCTTCGAAGCTGTCCACAAGAGCGAGGACGATCTTCTGATACAGAATCAATTTGGAATCTTTCACTTGCCATTCAGTGTTAACTTGACTGACAACAAGTAGGGAATCACCAAAGGCATGTACTCTTTTGACATCAAAATTTTGCAAGATTTTGAGGCCTTATATTAGAGCTTCATACTCGGCCATATTATGAGTGCATTGGAAACCAAGCTTAAGAGAATAAGGGATCATTTCTTTTTCTGGAGTGATCAACAAGACTCCAATCCCGATGCCAGACATATTTTTAGAGCCATCGAAGAACAAGTTCCAAACTGAGGGTTGTTGGATATTACAGATGTGCTCATCAAGAAAATCATCCTCTGCTTTAATTTCTTTTGTCAGAGAGAAATCTGCCAACTGATCTGCAATCGCTTGGCCTTTAATCGACTTTTGAGAAACATACTCTAAGTCATATTGCATCAGAAGGACTTGCCACTTCGCAATCCGTCCAGTGAGAAACGGTTGCTCAAGAATATATCTGAGCGGATTAAGTTTTGACAGAAATTTGATTTCAGAAGCCAGTAGATAATGTCTCAATTTCTGGCACATCCAAACCAGAGCCAAACAAGTTTTCTCCATCTGAGAATACTTCTTTTCATAATCAATGAAAGTTTTGCTCACGTAGTAGATGGCGTGCTCTATCAGGCTGCCTTCTTCATACTGCGCGAGGAATCCACCACAGGCATTCTGATTGACAGAAATGTATAGTAAGAGAGGCTTTCCCAGCTTTGGCGGCTTCAAAACTGGTGGATTAAGGAGATATTGCTTGATGCGCTCAAACGAGAGTTGGCATTCTGATTCCCATTCGAATTTAACTCCTTTTCTTAGCAAATGGTTAAAAGGCTCACATCTCATAGCCAAATTGGAGATGAACCTGCGAATAGACTGAATAAGCCCTTGAAGGCTTCGCAGTTCCCTGAGATTAGTTGGAGGCGGCATATCAATAATGGCTTTTGCCTTGGCCGGATCCACTTCGATCCCTTTCTTGCTGATGATGAAGCCGAGCAGTTTGCCGGACTCCACTCCAAAAACACATTTCTGAGGGTTAAGTCTTAACTTGTAAAGAATAAGTCTTTCAAAAACTTGACTAAGAGCATCAAGGTGATCCTCTTCTTCTTTAGACTTAACCAAAATGTCGTCCACATATGCATCCATATTCTTATGCATTTGATCATGGAAAATAACGGCCATCGCCCTTTGATAGGTTGCCCCGGCATTTTTGAGCCCAAATGGCATCACCGTATAGCAAAAGGTTCCCCATGGGGTAGTAAACGAAGTCTTGGACTGATCACGAGCGGCCAACTTGATCTGATTATAACCTGAATATCCGTCCATGAAGGAAAACATGGCATGACCTGCTGTGCTATCGATCAACAGGTCAATATTGGGAAGCGGATAATCATCTTTCGGGGTGGCTTTATTGAGGTCCCTGAAATCAATGCAAATCCAAACTTTTCCGTTCTTTTTAGGGACGGCTACGATATTTGCCAACCAATCGGGATAATCAATGGCCCGGATGAAGCCTGCTTTTAATAAATCTTCAAGTCCTTCCTTGACTTGTTGCTTAATTCGGGGGTCTAATTTCCTCAATTTCTGCTTGATTGGTCTGGCTTCTGGTTTCAACTTGAGTCGATGCTCAACCAGCTTGATATCCAATCCTGGCATATCTTCGTAAGTCCAGGCGAAAACTTCTTGATGCTTTTTGAGGAATTGGATGAGTCTAGCTTTCTCAATTTCACTTAGACTTGACCCGATTTTGAGAATTTTCGGATCATCTTCCGATCCAATGTTGACATCCTCAGTTGGATCTTGAACCAAAGATGATGGTTCATCCTGCTTCTGAATGTGAGCAAATTCTGGCAAATCCTGAATAGTGGAATCAAACTCGGCTGACTCTTCGGTCTGTTCTGTTGCCTGACTGACCTCTGCTCTGTCTTTCATCTCAGGGAACCTTGCCAATTTCAGATATTTGGGATTGATAACGAATCTTGTCATTGATTCAGGAGTTAATGGTCCTGAAAATGTAAGAAAGGTTTTTATTTAAGAGAAAGTACGAGCCAAATCAAACTTTTGTATAAGTAAAGAACAATGATATAGACAAAATATAAGAAGAAATGATAGATGCTCAAAATGTGAAGAGAAAGTTGATCTTTCATTGATTGGAAATGAAGTATTTACAAGACATTAACAAAAGATGGGATCGTGTTGTCCCTACAAGATTTAACAAAAGATAAGAAAAGAAAGCAGGAAAACTAAGGCATCATCTCTTTATTGGCTTCCTCTGACAAAAATGGTCTTCTTGCTGGAATCCTGGCCGGTGAACCCCAACTCTGAACTGTCCGCATGCCGAACCGAAATGATGGGCTCTATCATGCCATCTTCATCTTTCCCCATGCCTCGGAATGGCTGGTATCCATGTTTGATCAACAGATCAAATCCCTTTCTGGCTTTGGAGAACTAAGGGAACAAAGGGTGATCTTTGAAGGAGGTGTAATTGATGCGTCCTCCTAGCTTGAAGAAACAAGGTCCCTGCCATTGGACCGTGGCTGCGACGTTTTCCTCTTCCATGACATCTTTTAACTTTAGCATCTTCAGGCTATCACTAAGATTGATCTCATCTGCCTCTCGGATGCTGGGGATATCTGCCGTAAATGTGGGACGAGGAATCATAGGCTATGGCAGCCTTTCTTCAGGGTCTTCGCCCAAAATGGTAGTGATCATTCCACCCTTAGACCACTTGATGCACTGGTGAAGAGTTGATGGAACGACATTGGCATTATGGATCCATGTTCGTCCCAACAAAAGATTGTAAGTTGGCGGCACATTGACAACATGGAACAGTACTGTGTGTACTGAGTAGTTGATAAAAATCTCTAAGAAAATCTTGCTCTTGGCCGTCTGCCCGTGATTGTCGAAGCCGTAGATGGTAATGGGATCGGGCACGTACTCTTCTTCTTTTAATCCCAGGGCCTTTGCTGTCATTTCTGGGCAAATGTTCAGACTGCTGCCTCCATCAACAAAAACATGTGGGACAGTCATGCCCCTGGTTCTGACCACAATATACAGCGCATTGTTATGAAATGAATGAGGTTTAGGCAAATCCTCATCAGAGAACGTAATGGGTGCGTTCGTCATTGCCTGATTTACTATCTGCGCCATGTCTTCGGGCGTGGTGCTCGGCTTTACTTTGATCTTTCTTAGTAGATCATTGAGCTTTTCCTGATGTTGGGGAGAATCATGAGTCAACTCGAAAATGGAAATGTTGGAGAGCGCTGTAATAGGCTTCTGAAGGCTTTTGGCCCGCTCTTCTACTGCTTCTGAGGTTTCTGCTTCCTCTATGTAGGTCTCCTTTCTTAGAAATCTTTTTGGAAAAAACTTGGATTTTCCCATTCTCTACTGGCGTGTTCCTGATGTTCAAAAATGAGAGGATATCCCCTCTCTGAGATGCAGGCTGATCCTGACGCAGAACCAGTACCTGATGTTGAAGACTTATATCCTCTTCGGAACAAGGATGTATGTGACTCTGCGGTAGGAAGGAATGTTCAGAAACGGTTGATGCGGAATGCTTTGGAAATGGGGCGGACAGGATGTCCATTTTGCCCTCTTCTTCATCCTCAATGAGGATGCTTTTGTCGATGCAATCCTGGATCAGATGCTTCAGGACGAAGCAGTATTCGGTGTCATGACCCATCGCTCTGTGGAATTTGCAGTACTGTTCCTTAAATCTTCCCATGAGCACTGGCGGATCTGCAACCTTGGGAAGTTTCACCATCCCATGAGACAACAAGTATTCCAGAATTTTCTCCAAAGGCTGGTCGAGGGGGGTGAACTTCCGATCCCTACTCCAGTTTATATGTTTGGGCTTTTCTTGAAGGTCCCCCTTTTGTTGAGGACCTGTCGGGAGAGGCTTGTCATTGTTCTTGAAGAATTTCCCTTTCCTTCCTCTGTTTTGCTCGAGCTTTGTGCCACTACCACTGCCCTGCTTGCTGCTACTGCCCTGATCATCCCCTGGAACCTCGGCGGAGTAGGTGAAGTGTGCCTTCTTCTTTGGGTCTTGCACATTTTTGGCTAAGGCGACACCTTCATACATCCCGTTCTCTACCCCCATCTCGAGCCATTCTGCTTTCTCTGTCAGTTCAATAAACGATTTGGAGGAATATGGGAAGAAGAGACTTTTAAGGGGTTGGGAGAAATTATTGAGGATGACTTGGAGGGCATGCTCCTCAGAAATAGGGTTCCTCATTTTGTTGCAAAGGCTTCTCCACTTATGAATAAAGTCCCTGGCCTTTTCATTGGGCTCCTGTTTCAGGTTGCACAGGTGGTTTAGGGTGGGCAGAGCTTCTGTGTTGAACAGAAAGCGTTCAACAAACATATTGACGACTTTGTCAAAATCCCTTAGTTCAATGGGATTGACATGCTCGGCATACCATTTGGCGGCTATTCCCTCCAAACTGCAGGGGAAACAGAGAAAGAGGGCACGGTTGTCTTCGCTGAATCGGGCGCATTCCGCGAAGAACATGACAAGGTGGGCCTTGGGGTCTCCGGATCCATCGAATTTAATGAATTTTCGGGGGAGATTCTCCAAATTGATGTCTCCTTCCAAACCAAGGTAGAAATCCTGCCTGGTGTATGACCTTTTTCCTTTATCTCGAACTTGCAGGTCTTTGACTATTTTGGTCAAGGCCTGGATTGAGTCCTCTGCGGGGGCCTCATGCTTGGGCTTGTTTACTGACACTGGCTCCTCTACCGGCCTCTTGGACTGCCGCAGATGTTTCAGGATGTAAATCAACTGCTCTTCTTCAGAATTTTCTTCCGCTGACTCAGAATCTTCAGAGGTACTGTCACGCTGTACCTTTTGCTTGCTGATCTTGACGGGCTTCTTCATGGGCTTTTTCTTCGCTTTGCTCTTGGAAGCTGCCTTTTTGGGAGCAGCTTTGGCCTGCTCAGCCATCATCTTGGTCATCATTTTCTGAAAAACCCGATACATGGCTGGATCAACATCACTCTCATCTCCGGAGTCATGCTTTTTGGATAATCGGGGAGAATTCATCTCCTCTAGCTCGTTGTCACTGTGCTGTTGAGCGGCCCTCTTATCAGCCCTTGTCTGAACCATTTTCAGATGCCAAAGCTTTCCTGCAGAATATGGAAATGGTTAGAGTATGGAGAAGCTTTTTGAAAAGCATATTTTCTTTGAGAGAAAGCAAGAAATGAAGGGATTTGGTAGACAATTTCAAGAGATTATCCCATTACCCGGGATTGGGTCATCACACGATTTGTGATAATTGTATTACCATTTGATGATAACAGAGAAATGTGCCTTGTTACCTAGGCGAGGTCGTCAACCATGATAAGATTTGAAGAAATGCGGAAGGAATATCCCTTTTACCCGGGATTAGGTCGTCACTCAAGTTTTTGTGACTTTTATTTGCGCTAAAATACAGAAAGCAACATTTTTGGCCAAAAAAAGTAAATTTTTATTGATATCTTTAACTTTCAAAGACAAAGAGAGGGTGGGCAGACAGTTTGCCACCACTCTTGATATTCAGATGATACATTTGGCCCAGGAAAAATAGACAGAGAAATAAAGGAGTTCCAGGTATATTTAGCGACATGATATGCCCCAGACCACTGATCCGACTGCAGGTTGAATTCTGACACGTTGCCTGTCGGGAAACGAGTGTTGGCATGAACTTGCCGCTGCGAAAACTGCCTCAGACATCGTTCCGGCTGATAATCAACACAAAAGAAAGGGCCCATCAACTTGTAGCGCTTGTCACGGGCATAAGTGTATCGATGAATAGTCTCCCTTCTATCAAAGAAATCCCAGGTGATCTCCTCCTGATGCAGCTTCTCGATCAGAGCTCGGTATTGGATGATTGTCTTCGACTGCTTACTGTTAAACCTGAAAGAACTGGCCTTCGAAGGAACGTGTCGTAGGAACCATGACTGCAAGGCGTAAGTGCATCCTTCTACTAGAATGGTCTCCCCAAGAGCAAATCGAGCCAAGCCTCTGTAAAGGAAGGCTAATGCGGCCATGGAGACTGAGAGCTGACGGGTCTGCTTGCTTCCCCATCTCCGAAAGAGCTGAGCAACTCTGATATCTATGAAATTCTGACCATCTTGGAAGAAAGCTAACCCCACTGTACACAGGATCATGGCATGCTGAATCCTGTCCTTCGCTGCTCGAGACAGAGTGTCGACCTCTTTGTAGGCTCCATACTTTTGATATAGTTCAAATAGGTCGATGAACTGATTTCCACCGATCTCAGTGAGAGGCCAAGATCTGCTCCCTGTTGCTCTTGCTAAGGCTTCTCGAACATCTACCCCTTTGATGTTGATAAAAAACTACTGCTCGACAGGATCATCTGGCTGACCAGCTGGTTCGGGCAACCCCATAATGTCATTGAACTCATCCATCAGTAGAGTCATTTCTCCCCATGGAAACCAGAATGTGCAAGTACGTGGATTCCACCGTTCTGCCATAGCTTGAATCAGAGCTCCGTTGATGATTCGTTTGCCTGCCACCGACGCCATCTCCAACCCACATTCATCCAAGTGGTCTGGGAACATACGTGAGAAGGTGGCGAACCAAGAATAATACCACCGTGGGAAGAAAGGACGAGACTGGATGACCCGCAAATCCGGGGGTCCATCCTGGATCTGATAGAAGACATGATCTTGGGGGAAGACAACATCGAGGGAATCTGACGCCATTGAGATGATACTGGGGTAAAAAGGAGAAATGAGGAGAATTAGATAGAATGCAGGACTTATGGATAGACCTTTTAAACCTGGAATTTTTTTTTTGAAAGATTGAGGAGATTTTAAAAGAATTTTCCAGGGTTTTGAAGAAAATTTGATCTAAAAGAGAAAAAGAAAATGTAGGTAGAGAAAAATATACACCTGGGGTTTTTGGAAATAAGGGTAAGTTTTGAATAATACACCCAGGGTTTTTGAAAAAGGTTTGATACATATATGAGAGAATAAGAGAAATATCATACAACTAAAGCTGCACAAACAAGGATGCGCACACAACACTCCCTAAAGGCTGACTCTGAATGCAATATTTGAAATGGCTTGTAGGACCTTAATCCTAACTCTAGGGTTCAAATTATCTGATTCCAATCAAGATACGCCGATATACCCAAGCCGAAGCTTGAAGTACGTGGCATAGAAATATTTCTCCGGTTCTAAGGTAATGGCTTCCCAACATCCTTGAGCACCTACCGATATACCTCGGACTATGGCCCTTAGGTACATGGTAGGGGGGCGCAAACCCAAATAAGTGGTTCAGTTGTGAGGCTCTCTCCCGAACTATGGTTCAGTGAGACAGCCCAGCAAGGTGAAGACCGGGACAATATAGGTAAGGGATGTTTTGAAAACATGTTCAATATGCAAAAAATCAGATGGCTCTAATGCAAGTCCTAAAGAGATAGATCTAAATGAAATGAAGCATACACTTGCATACATTGTTTACATTCAATCCCTAAAAATTGAGGAGAGTTGTATTCAAGACCTAAGTCTAATGTGAGCATGGAAAAATCTCCTCAATATGGTCCTATCAAACCATACTTAAATCCTATATGCAATGATGTCAGCTTAGGACAAGATCTAGGTTCCTAAGGTTTGCATGGAAATGAAGCTGACATATGAAAAATAAAGACTTAGATAATGTCAAAGCAAAAGAAAAGGCATAATTCAACCGGACGGAGACGTGTCCCATCACGGTCGCCAAACTTGTGATCATCGCAAAATTTTTCCTCTCATAATGTTCTCTCTCTTCCTTCTCTTTTCATTTCCAACATCTTATTTTCCTCCTTTTTGAAGGGAGAAAGATAAAAGACGGAAAGAAACAGAGAAGCGAAGAGAAGAGGAACTCTTTTGCGGGTCTCACTTGACCTTAATTTTGAAAATATTTTGAAATAAATCGCCTCCGTTTTTGAAATATTTGCGGGAAAACTGGGAGACGGGATCCGCTCGTCGGTACGAGGTTCGACCGTTCCTGGCGCCTTTACCAGGGGTAATCGAACCAAGGGTCGAATTAATGCCTTTTGCTTTGCAGTGAATTTATCTAAGTATTTATCCTAAGTCTAAAATGCACAATGAATCATGCTTGTGCAAATGCAAAGATGTATGCTCTTTTTGAAAATATTTTGAAGAATTTCCAAGTGAATCAGATAAAGTGAAGAAATGTTTTCTAACTTAGAACTTAAGATTTGAAGTTCTAAGTTTTTAGAATAATCAGAGCTTAGGAAAATGAATTTGGATCTTTGAGAGAAATGATCTTAAAACTGAAGGAAAGAGAATTTCAAAGTCATAAATGGACTTTGAATTTGGAAGTTTGAACTTGAATGAATACTTGGAATGGATTTGAATTATAACTTTAAAGTTTTGAAGTTAGAAGGAAATGTGGGGGATTTAAAGGAATTGAGGAATGGGATTTGGAACAGTTGGAATTTCAAGATGAAATCCGAATCCAAATTCTGGATTCTGAATAGAGTTTTGAGTTGATTTTTGGATTTAGGATCTGAAATAGGAACTTTGGTTTGAATGAAATGGGACTGGCTTTTAGAATTGGAATTTAAAGTGGAATTTGGACTTGGAAATTTGAATGAAATTGGATTCAAGATTTGGAATCCAAGATGGTATTTGGATCTGAAATCTGAGATCCGAGATAGGGTTGGACTCTGGATCCTAAGATGGAATTGGATCTGAAGTTTGAGATCCAAAGTAGAATTGGATTCTGGATCCTAAACTGGACTTGGATCTGAAATCCGAGATCCGAGGTGAATTGGGTTTTAGATCCTAAAGAATGGATTTGGATCTGAAGTCCGAGATCCAAAGTAGAGTTGGATTCTGGATCCTAAGAATTGGAATTTGGATCTGAATCTGAGATCCAATGGTAGAATGGGATCTGAATCCTAAATGGATTTTGGATCTGAAGTCTAAGATCCAAAGTAGCATTGGGTTCTAGATCCTAAAGGGAATTTGGATCTGTAATTCAAGATCCAGAGTGGAATTGGAATTTTGGACCCTAAGATGGATTTGGATCTGAAGTCTGAGATCCAAAGTAGAGTTGGATTCTGGACCCTAAGAGTTGGAATTTGGATCTGAATCTGAGATCTCATGGTAAAATGAGGATCTGGATCCTAAATGAAGTTTGGATCTGTGATTGGAGATCCAAAGTAGAATAAGAATTTGGATCCTAAATGGAATTTGGATCTGTGATGGGAGATCCAAAAATGGAATAGAGTTTTACACTTGGAAATCTGGGTCCAAGTTGAGATTAACTTTGTATTTTGGGTTTTGAAAGTCCAAATGGGACTTTTGAAGATGGATCTGGGTTTTGAAAACCCAGATTGAACTTTAAAAAGGTTTGGATTTTGAGATTCAGAGTTAATCTCAACTTTGATTTTTTTTTTATTTTGAAGATGAGAAGATAAACTTGATTTTTGAATTTGAAGATGAATCAGAAACTTCAAAGTTAAATTGAACTTTGAAATTGAATTTTGAATTGAGTTTGGAAATTTGAAGTTTGAATATGAAATGATTTTGAAATTTCAAAGTCAAATTGGACTTTGAAATTGAGATAGGTTTGGAATTTGAAATAGAAAAGATGTCAAAAATCACTTGGGTTTTTGAAAGAATTTTGAAAAATATGATGCAATTCTACCCTATATGATGAATGAATTTGAATAAGTTTGAAATTGGACTTTGAAAAGCTATTTCATTCTTTAAATGAATTAAAATAAGATTGAAAATATAATACATCCTTGACTATGGTCATTGAATGTATTATATGATAATCTATATTTAAATTCAAAAGAAAAATAAAATACATTTTAGTGCTTTTATAGAATTTAAAATGAAATCAACCCTCAATATACCCTGACTATGGCCATTGGTATATATTTTGAGTTAATCCTAAGTTAAATTCTGATAAAAGAAGAAAAATATTTTGAGAAAATATGATGGATTTTGAAAGTGAATCCAGTGTGGATCCAATGTTATTTCGTAAAAGATAAGAATTCTAAGTTTTGTTCACACCCCGACTATGGCCGTTGATGTAAATCGTCAACTTAGAATTAACTTACCTCTTACGAAATGGTGCATGTGCCATTCGTGTTTCACCATTGTGGGGATTTTGAGAAATACAGGAAAATGCATGGAATAAACCATTCATGGTATTCTATAATGCTCATTCATTCTACCTAAAGCAAGAAATGTAAATTCTTATTCCAACCTAACTATTACAATGGATAAAATCAAATGTACAACCCCAAATAGTGGCTTTATCTACATATTTCCTGCAAAACAACTTGGTTAGTATGGGAATAAAAGTAAGTTATACATACCATATGAATATTAATGGTGGAAAGGCTCAATATACAAAGATGTTTATGATGGAAAGGAGAAAGGTGATATATATGCTAATATGCCCACATATATATGTACTGTATGTGAAAACCCTTGCAGCTAAAACCCTTAAAACTTCCTAAAGCTGGAATTGTGGCATCCTTAAAGAAAATTTCTGTAGGTAGGATCAAGAATTCTCCAACATACTTCTCATTAGTGTGAGGAACAATCTCAACTATACCACTGCAAAAAGGGGTAATAGGTGTAATGCAGCTGGGAAAGAAACTGAAAACATGAAGTGCTGGCGGTAGGCTGGAGTGTATTTTGAGACTGAAAGCAGTTGGGTAATGGGATGGAGAGGAGCAGCAAGGTTTTGCTATGTGAGCAGCATCATGAGGCTGCTGTGCTTGACAAATGCATGAACTTGTAATGATTTTCATATGGTGCAAGAATTAAAGCCACAGTGAAGGGGCTATCAGTGCAGTGGAGTGGCAGGGAGAATAGGTGGAGTGAAGGACTTGATATATGATAATGGTTTGTGGATATGTTGTTTGCACAGTGATGTCACTATAATGGCAGCAGTGTGACAGGGGTTGGGCCGATGGATCATTGTTGCACAGGTGTATGTGCTACCATTGCATGGTCATGAATGCTAGGGGTTGCTGATGGTACAGAGGTGAGACCGGGAGGTGGATACTCGCAAGATGGTGGATACAGGGTGTCGACATTTGTAGGCATTGTCATGGTTGTTACAACAACCTTCAGTAAATGATCACTATCCTAAAGGGACAACTCTCTCAGAGATGGATGTGACGAGCTTCACCTCCAAGGTTTGCTCATTTCTGATCAAGCCTTCCAAGGAATCAAGGCTAAGGACCTTAGGCTACTGATATTCAGGACTCTTTACATAAAGCCCCATGAGACCCAATCATTTTAGGGGTATTTTGAACTGTAGCAAGCACGGCCTCTATACTGCAAATGTGAGCCATCGGCTAAAATCCCCTGGATCACCTCTCTTGAATGGAGCCAACAAAATGATCGGGTAGCCTTTGACTTATAAGTGATATATCAATGTACCTAAAAGCAGTATCTTCTTTGCTACTGAAAATTTATTTGAAAACGTAGTTTAAAATCTGTAAAAAAAAAAAAAATCCTCTGCCATATCAATGGAGGTTGTGGCACACTTTGAACCGGCAGCTGTTCAGATAGATATCACACTTATTGAAATTTCACTATCAAATTCTGATATGGTTATCTCCAGAGGAGCTGCCAGTGAAGAGAAACAAAGGGTGAGCTTTCAAGCTGGAATGGTTTAGTCTCCGGATCATATGCAAGAATGTGATTGCATATCCAGAGCCTGTGAAATGAGACAGCCATTGTTTTGCCAATCCAGCTGATTGACCTTAAATATTAGCAAAATTCAGCCATTTGCTGAGTTTTTTTTTTTTTTGTAACTCCACGTAATTACAATGCTCAAATGAATCAGAACTATACCCTGCATCCTTATATTTTCAAAAATCATTCATAAGGTAAAATTACAGATACTCTTATGCTCAGATTCAATCATAAGTAATTTTAACCTTGGATCATTTAGCAATTCAACAGATAATAAGATAAATGAGGAAGAATCTAATATACCTCATGCATCCAGATTTTGCTTAGAAGATCTGTCCCGGATTCATATGTTCCTGAACTTACTTTTCTCTTTTTTTTTATGGAGATATCACACAGCAGACCCTACATATATCATAGTACATGGGGCATGTATAGGGCGCAGGAAAAACCATTAGATGGAAGTTAAGTGTTAGGTGATAGGTGAAGTTAATGGGGATCAGAGCATGAGCACGAGGTAAGATGTCTGCAAAAATTATGATGATAATTAACTATCCACTCTACATTCAGAATTGATGCAAAGAAGTGCAGAGGCATTTATAAATCAAAGTTTTTAATGTCATGCTAGTGAAAGAAATTTTATCTGTATTCAAGATATATGGAGAATGTTTACAAAAAAAAAAAAAGTTATGAATTAACAAAGCTTGTAAGCTACAAAAAACTTCCTTCTAGTTTCAAAATAACAACTACGTAGGCCCCTATTGCATCTTGGTAGTGACGTTAACTCTTACATCCTCCTATCCTGGATCGATTCACTGCTGGAGAAAATTTGGCACCAAGTATTTCTTCAACCAATTTTGATAACGTCTCTGATCTATCAGTGTATGGGCTTATGACCATATGGAATTCTCTGAAGTGATCTGATGCTTTTCGTGGGCCATCACTGACGATGGCAATAACGAGGCTACCATAGGCGAGTCTTAGGTTCGGCGATGAGCTTCACTTACCCATGATTGATTAAGGCGATATCTGAGTTATTTCCATTATGGGATGAAATAAAGCCCATCATGATAATGGCAAACCTATGAGAGGATGTTATGGGACCATCTGGTTATGCTGAGTTCTACAGGAAATTCGATCAGGAGATGCTATGGCATGCAACGATGAAGCTGGGAATATCAGTTAAAGCGACATCACCGGAATGTAAAACACATCGATGGAAGAATAACAGTAGGGGGAAACTGATGTGATGAATTACCAAAGGAACTTGAAATAGCCTAAGCAATCATATACTCTTGCATAAACTGGGAAGCCTCAATAAAACATAACATACGCATATAAAAATGTGGGAATTAGAAAATTCCCTTTGATATTGCACAGAGGGTGAGTTGAGATTGCTACAGACAATCCAACACTTCCCTTGGTGCATTAATGGGGGTCAGAACAGAAAATATTACAAGAAAACTTGGAGGAAATCAAAGAAAAAGGAAGGGTACCTACCGTATTCTTGCTGCAGATCCGGAAGGAAGAGGTTTTCCTTCAGTAGCCTTGTTTGTGGAGGGCTTGAATCTCCTTCGAACAACTCCAGATGAGATACTTCAGAGGGGCGCCCTTCGGCTCTTACAGGAGAGATCCTTATGTAGGGAAAATGGGGAATGGAAGAGAGGATGCTAGTAAAGAGTTGTGGGAAAAAGAGATCTGATACCCCTAAAGGGGATGGGGTGTCTCTTCTTAAAGAGAGGCTGGATGGTTCGAGAATGGAGGCTGTTAAGGATCGAAGGTTGAGGAGAGGGGAGGCTGTTGTAAGATCAACGGTGGAGAGAGAAGGAAAGAGGTGCTGGAGGAATCCGTTAAAGCTTTTTCCTTTTTTCAAAAAGATGGTCCTCTTTTTAGAAAATTTTTTACAAAATGGTTTTGAAAATGAGGTTTCTGGTAAAAATGGCTTCAAATGCTTGGAAATCATCCGTTTTCTTTGTAGCTCTTCTCGTTTTTTTTGGTTTTTATGTTATTTTTCTATTTTTTTTGTATTTTTAGAATAAAATCCTAGAGCTTTACGAGAAATCAAAGATTTAAAACTTATTTTTTGTGTTTTTTGTAGAATATTTACAAAAGGGATTTTTTCTGAGCTATTTTGAGAAAATTTCTTCAAAAAAATGGGTTTTGATCCGGATTTCGAGGAAATGCGGATTTAAAGTGCTGGATTTGAACCTGAAAATGATTTTGAATGGATCAATATGGTTTTCAATCCAGAAAGTCTGAAGAATTTGCTTCGATTTCTCAGAAAATGGAGTTAGGGGCAAAAGGGTTATTTTTACAAGACTTTTGAAAATTTTGGGGTGTTCACAGGTAGCTTGAGGTAAAAATTTTGTGCAATAAAAATTTGAGATCAACAACTATTTTGATGACAAATTGGTAAAATATTCTTGAAATCCTTGGTGTAAGGAATTGTTTGACATCGAATTTGACACAACCGTGACTAAATTCTAATATTTTTCCCCCAAAAAAGAGACTCAGGCTTGACCCTTGACCTGAATGGGTAAATACCCCTCTCTTCTCTAAAGAGGAGGTGTTTGCAAAACAAAATTTTCGAAGCGAAATTAAGTTTTCATCAAAACTCTCTAATCTTAGGATTCTCTTATGGAAAGGTGGTTGATGGGTAAGGTCAATGAATATCACAGAGGAGCGAGTCCATCACACTCTCCCTAGAAAAAGGGTCTTCTATAACGGGGAAGCCAAAATAAGAAATTGGGGGGCCACAAAGAAGATGAGCTTTCGCCGAAAGTCTCCCTGAAAAAAAAAAGGGTTCCTTGTGTAAAAATTGATTGTTGTTTTGCAGAAGATGGGAAAGTCGACAGACCAACCGTCTCTCCATAGCCATGGCAGCACTCGCTTTCCTATATCGGGGTTTGATTCGTTTCTCACTCGGAGAATCCATCTTAGTTGAAGGATGCATCTATGCACTTCAATCCTGGTTCTTCCAACATGTTCCAGCCCGAGCAAGCTCTTTCAGATACAATGGCCAAGAACTTCTTCCAGTGGTGCAGTACCGGTCCATGATTGACAACATTCAAGAAGATGACATCGTCTGGGACTACTTCGATCGATAATTATCTCCTCCCAGATATACATATGCTTATGGCAAGCAGTTTAAATTGTTGGGATCATTCTTCTGCACCTACTACCAAAAGGGTTCCTTGTGTAAAAAAAAAGGTTCTTTGTCCTCGAAGAAATGAGTCTCTTCAAACTGTTCCTGAAAAAAGGGTTCTTGCGAACAGAAATTGATTGCATGCGAAAGGAACGAGCTCCCTTGAACTCTCCCTAGGTAAAAAGAGTCATTCACAAGAGAAAATGATTGATATATTGGGCCAGTTTGAAAACTGGTTCAACTCGAAGGTTGGATCCTTGAAAAAGATTGGCATTTGGAAAAAAATTGCAACCTGAAGGTTTGATTGTAAAATATTGGCATTAATAAATTGGATTTGATGAAAGAAAGATCAGATCAAGAGGGGTTCAACCTATATACCATATCTCTTCGAAAAAGTGATCTGTTCAAAAGGGATTCAACCTAAGAACCACATTTTGAGAAAAAAGACTAGATCAGGAGGGATTCAACCTACAAACCAAATCTTTTCGAAAAAGAGATTGGTTCAAGAGGGATTCAACCTAAGAACCACAAAGAGAGAGAGACTGGTGCAAAGACTGGTTTTGATAAAATAGATCAACCTAAGGATTGATTTAAAAAAAAAATGGTGAAAATTGATTTTTTGAAAGAAAGTTCGAGTTAAGACTCGGGTTTGAAAAAGAAATTTCGAGTTGGAACTCGTATTTAAAAGAAAGTTTGAGTCAAAACTCAGATTTGAAAGAAAGTCTTAGTCGAAACTCAGTTTTGAAAGAAAGTCTGAGTCGGAACTCGAATTTAAAAGAAAGTCTGAGTCAAAACTCGGTATTGAAAGAAAGTCTAAGTTGGAACCCAGATTTAAAAGAAAGTCTGAGTCAGAATTCGGTTTTAAAAGAAAGTCTGAGTCGAAATTCGGTTTTAAAAGAAAGTTTGAGTCGGAACTCGGTTTTAAAAGAAAGTCTGAGTCGGGATTCGGATTTGAAAGAAAGTCTGAGTCAGAACTCAATTTTGAAAGAAAGTTTGAGTTGAAACTCGGATTTGAAAGAAAGTCTAAGTCAAAACTCAGTTTTGAAAGAGAGTCTGAGTCGAAACTCGGATTTAAAACAAAGTCTGTGTCAGAACTCGGTTTTGAAAAGAAGGTTCGAGTTGGAACTCAGTTTTGAGAGAAAGTTCGAGTCAGAACTCAGATTTGAAAGAAAGTCTGAGTCGGAACTCGCTTTTGAGAAAAGGTCTGAGTCGAAACTCGTTTTTAAAAGAAAGTTTGAGTCAGAACTATTTTTTGAAAGAAAGTCTGAGTCAAAACTCATTTTTTAGAGGGAAAGTTCGAGTTGGAACTCGATTTTGAGAGATAGTCGAAGTAGAAACTCAGTTTTGAGAGAAAGTCTAAGTTGGAACTCATTTTTGAGAGATAGTCTGAGTCAGAACTCATTTTAGAAAGAAAGTCTGAGTCAGAACTCGGTTGAGAGAAAGTAAGTCTGAGTCAGAACTCGGTTCTGACAGTAAGTCTGAGTCGGAACTCGGTTTTGAAAGAAAGCTAGGCCAATAATGCAGAACTTTGATTGGAAAGAAAGTTTGAGTCGAAACTCGAATCTTTGAAGGAAAATTAGACCAATTCGAGATTTAGGTTGGAAAGAAAATCCAAGTCGGAACTCGGGTCTTCGAAGGAAAGTTAGTTCAACTCAGACAATTGGAAGACCACCATCGGCAGAATTGCAACCCAAGGGTTAAAGAATGATTGGAATTGATAGAGTTGGTTGACCCAAAGGTCTGATTGACAAAGTTGGTTGACCCGAAGGTCTGTTTGAAAAATTGGGCAACCTGGAGGTCTGAAAAATAATTGAGCTAAGATTTTGATGAAAGATCGGATCAGAGGGGATTCAACCTAAAAAGATCCTGTTTTTGAAAAAGAAACAGATTCAACCTAAGAATCACAATTTGAGAAAGGATTTGGTTTAAAAAAAGGGTTCGGTTCAGCTGGGGTTCAACCTATGAACTATCGGTTCCATAGGGATTTAATCTAAGGACCACATTGGTTCAACAGGGGTTTAAGCTACGAACTATCGGTTCCATAGGGATTTAACCTAAGGACTACATCAGTTCATGAGGGGTTAAACCTATGAACTATCGGTTCCATAGGGATTCGACCTAAGGACCACATTGGTCCAGCAGGGGTTCAACCTAAGGACAACATCAGTTCAGCAGGGGTTAAACCTACGAACTATCAGTTCCATAGGGATTCAACCTAAAGACTACATCGATTCATCAGGGGTTAAACCTATGAACTATCGGTTCCATAGGGATTCGACCTAAGGACCATATCGGTCCAGCAAGGGTTCAACTTATGAACTATCAATTCCATAGGGGTTCAACCTAAGGACCACATCGGTTCAACAAAGGTTCAACCTACGAACTATCGGTTCCATAGGGGTTCAACCTAAGGACCACATTGGTTCAGCAGGGGTTCAACGTACGAACTATCGGTTCCATAAGGATTCAACATAAAGACCACATCGGTTCAGCAGGGGTTCAACCTACAAACCATCGATTCTATAAGGGTTCAACGTAAGGACCATATCGGTTCATCAAGGGTTCAACCTATGAACTATCAGTTCTATATGGGTTCAATCTAAGGACCACATCGGTTCAGCAGGGGTTCAACCTACGAACTATCAATTCTATAAGGATTTAACCTAAGGACTACATCGATTCAGCAGGGGTTCAACCTATGAACTATCGATTCCATAGGGGTTTAACCTAAGGACCACATCGGTTCAATAGGGGTTCAACCTACGAACTATCAATTCTATAGGGGTTCAACCTAAGGACCACAATCTTGAGAATGAAAATTGGTTTTAAAGATTGGATGTTGAAATATTTGTCCAACCAGAAAGTTGGATTTTGGAGAAAAAGTATCCAATCTAAAAAACAATTTTTTGAAAATCGCTAGTGTGAGGACTGGGTTAAGAAAATGGTTCGATCGAAGATATAAAATTTTGAAAATAACCAATTTGAGGACTCGGTTCCAAAAATAGTTTGATCTAAGATCAAATTTTTTGAAAATAACCAGTTCGAAGACTGGGTTTTAAAAAAATGGTTAGATCTAAGATCGTTTTTTTTTTTAAAATAACCAATTTGAGGACTGAGTTCCGAAAATGGCTCCATCTAAGATAGAAAATTTTGAAAATAACCAGTTCGAGGACTGGGTTTCGAAAATGGTTTGATCTAAGATCAAAAAATTTTAAATGTCCAATTCAATGACTGGTTTTTGCATTGTAAGCTGAATTTGGCAAAAATATTGGTGCTCTGAAAGCTCTCGATGATAATGATGATAAATTTTGAGCCCAAGAAGATTTACAATTTGAATGAACTATTGTAGAGAGTTGCACTGCTTTTACGAATGGTCCCAGGATTATCCCTTATCTTGAATGGGAAAAATGAGAAATTGCTGCAAATTGATGAAAATTGATAATGTTTGATAATGCTTGATGATGAAGGATTTCATTTGACCCTGCCTGCATACAGGATTTTGAAGTAAAACAATGACTTTTTGAAAGATGTCCCAATATAATCAGGAGAAAAAGATTTAAGGAATGCTCTCTGAAGATAACAAGGTAATGAGCTCCTTGATTGATTTTTTTTTTGGGAGGCATGTTTTAACGGACCTGAAAATGAAAGGAGGGGTTTTTAGGAGAAACCACAAACCTCAAAAATAACCTTTTGTATAAAAGAAAAGAATAATGGCATAGACAAAATAGAAGTAAAATGATGGGCATCAACATATGAAGAAAGAGATCAGCCTTTCATTGATTGAGTAAAATTGATGACAATGACTGAGTATTTTCAAAGATTAACAAAAGGACACAAAAGACTAGGACTGTCTTATCCCTACATGACAACCGAAGATAAAGCAAGAAAACTCTGGCATTGTCATTCTTTTGAGTGGTCCGGGAAAGGCTTGGTCATGACGGTCGGTTGTTTTTCTTCTCCGTCTTCCACCAAAAGATTCTTATCAATGCAGTCCTGGACGTTGTTCTTAAGAATGAAACAATGATCTGTGTCATGCTCTACTGCTCGATGAAACTTGCAAAATTGTTCTTTGAATCTTTCCATAATTGTTGAAGGATCAACTACTTTTGGTAAACATATCATATCTCTCACGAGCATATATTCCAGAATACTCTCAAGTGTTTGGTCTAGAGGGGTGAAATTTCGGTCAGTACTCCAGTCCTTGCATTTTGGTTTTTCCTGAATTTTCTCTTTTTGTTGAGGACTGGATTGAAGAGGCTTATCATTGTTAAAGAACTTCCCTTTTTGGCCTTTGAATCCCTCTAAATTGTTGCCCTATTTCTTCTTGTTGCCTTTGTTATTGGAATTGGCAGAAAAAGTGAAGTGAGTTTTCTTCTTGGCATCTTGAGTGCTTCTTGCAATGGTAATGCCCTCATAGACCCCGTTCTCCATCACCATCTCGAGTCACTTGGCTCGTTCATTGAGCTCAATGAAAGACTTGGAGGGTGAATTGAAAATAAGACTTCCTAGAGGCTGTGAGAAGTTGTTAAGGATAATCTGGAGTTCCTGCTTCTCTAAGATGGGGGTTCTTATTTTGTTGCAAGTGTTTCTCCACCTGCGAATGAAGTCTCTGATTTTCTCATTGTCATTTTGCTTTAGATTGCATAGATGATTTAATGTTGGCAGAGCTTCAATGTTAAACAAGAAATGCTCAATGAAAAGATTGACTAGCTTATCAAATTCTCGCAGTTCAATCGGATTGATATGCACGGCATACCGCTTTGCTGCTATGCCTTCCAAACTGTGAGGAAAGCATCTAAAGAGTGTCGAGTTATCCCTCCTGAATTTGGTGCGTTCAACAAAGAACATCGCAAGGTGAGCTTTTGGATCGCCGGTCCCATCAAACCTGATAAATTTGCAAGAAAGATCTTCTAGGTTGTCATCCCCCTTGAGGCCATCATAGAAATCCTCGCTTGTGTATGTTTTCTTGCCTTTGTCCCAGGCTTGGAGATCTTTGACTAAGCGACTCATTTCCCTTAGCTGCAATTGAACAAGATCGACAGTTGGTTAATCTCTTGGTTTATTAACTGATCCAGGTTCTAGGATCTGTTTCTTGAATACTGGAAGAATCGACTGAAATGCTTCTTGCTCATTATCAGGGTTTTCTTCAGCAGAGTCAATTTCCTCCGAAAGGTCATCATATTGAACCTTCTTTTTGGAGATCTTGACATGCCTTCTGATCGACTTGCTTTTAGTTTTCTTTTTAGTAGGGAGTTTCTTTGCACTTGCTTCAGCTTGTTCGGACATCATCTTTGTCATCATCTTTTTAAATAGTTTGTACATTACTGGATCAATGTCATATTCTCCTTTTTGCATATTTTTAAAGATCATTCTTGTGGAAATAAGGCAGTGAAAATATCCTGGACGATAAAGAAAAAAACCACTCAATTCCCATATCTCCTCAATCATTTAAGCTGCAATTAAATATCTGCAAAAGGGATCTCTCAATCATTGTCAAATTGAAGACTGGTGGATGAGTTAGACCCCCGGGGCCAAACAAGATTTGGATCATTTCCAAGATAAAGGAGTTTGCGACGGATCCTTCCAGGGAAAGTTCAGATCACCGCCAAGTTGAAGGCGAATGCGATGAACCTCCCAACAAACCCTAAAAGATATTTGATTCCTGTTATCATCAAGAGATTTTTAACCAAGAAGACAATATCGTTAGTATAATTCTTGAAACAAAGAAGGCTCAAAACATCTCTAGGTTGAAGGAGTTTGTGACGTACCCTTCTAAAAAAAAGTGAAAAAGAAGGATCGAAGCATCTCCAAGTTGAAGGAGTTTGTGACGTACCCGTCTTAGAAAAAAAGAAAAGTCAGGACATCTCCAAAATAAAGGATGACGCAATAAACTTCTCCCCAAAAACCCAAGAGAGCTCTAATTCTGTCTCAAAAAGAGTGCAAAAAGGTCATCATGAGAAAAGAATTTCAGGATATCAAACTGCCAAATTTGCCAAGAATCTACTTTAATTTTATGAAATTCTATTATCAATATTCTTTCACCAATTGCTTTCACAATATCAAGAATACTCTCTTTTCTGTTCATATCAAAGAAATTGATAGCTTTCTTGAAAGAAAGTCAATTGTAAGCAAATTGAATTCGAATCTTGATTCTACGGAGTTAAGCCCAATCAGAAGTAATACTTCAGGTAGAAAAGAGGGAATATTTTCACACCAATGTGTATCATTTTCAATTACTTTGAATCAATAACAAATTTCAACATTTTGACAATATTTTCTAGTTATTCTGGCATGAAGTGAGAGCTTAAGGTTCATCTTTGATACATTCTGACACCATTTGTCATCCCATATAGGACTTGATAACAGGAGTTTTCAAGATTTTTTCCCTTCTTTGTTATGATCTGAGCGCCTGGGCTCTCAGATTCGCACACTTCCCTGTGTCCCCACTGTCCCACCATAGACAGTCCAATTTTGGCTCGAGGTCAAGCCACCAATCATTTTCTTGCAAAAGGTCATCAATTTCAAAAGTTATTTAGTCTCAGCAATAAGGCACCCAAAATCAACCCGTTTTTAAGCTTTAGGGACCCACATTTTCATCCTTTTGCAAAAACCCCTATCGGATTCATTATGCGAAAGTTCGAAGGACCTATCATGGTTTCTTCTTTCGAGGATTCCATTCGTTTCCTGATCAGGTTAAGGGTCTAAACCTGAGCCTCATTCTGATGATGTATTTCGTTTCCCGATCAGGTTAAGGGGTTAAACCTGAACCTCATTCTGATGAAGTATTTCATTTCCCGATCAGGTTAAGGGGTTAAACTTGAGCCTCATTCTGATGAGGTATTTCGTTTCTCGATCAGGTTAAGGGTTAAACCTGAGCCTCATTTTGATGTGGTATTTTGTTTTCTGATCAAGTTAAGGGTCTAAACCTAAGCCTCATTCTGATGAGGTATTTTATTTCTTGATCAAGTTAAGGGGTTAAACCTGAGCCTCATTCTGATGAGGTATTCCGTTTCCCGATCAGGTTAAGGGGTTAAACCTGAGCCTCATTCTGATGAGGTATTTCATTCCCCGATCAGGTTAAGGGTCAAGCCTGAGCCTCTGTTCTATACGAGGTATTTTCCGTCCCATCCAGGTTAAGGGCAAAACCGGAACTTCACTTCTGTGAAGTAAATCTTTCTTCTTCTTCTCTCCATTTCATACCTACCATTTTCATCAGGGCTAATTTCTTCATACCCAGTCATATCCTTCTAACTGGGGCATTTTTATAGCTCAAATTTGGTGTGTGTTTTTTTTGCCACTAAGCTCGGCCTTATATCGGCTTAGTAGCAAAGAGGGGTATCAATAAACACCCCAAATTTTTCTCATTCATTCTCAGACAACCCCCCTCGTGCAGATGCCAACCCTGGTAGAACAAATTCAACACATTAATCTAATCATCGCCAAGATTTTGTGCGTCTTCTTATTCATTGCCTTGATCTGTCCATTCAGCTCCGCTACACTGATTATCGCTAGCAACCTACACAAGAAAAGAACAATCAGTATTGATAAACAAAATTTATTGAAATAAATTATACACTATATGTGATTCTATCATGTGCTCATATGTGTTCTAAGGCAGTAAAAAAACTCTATATGTGATTCTATCATGCTCATATGTGTTCTAAGGCAGTCAAAAACTTAATATGTGATTATAGCATGCTCATATGTGTTCTAAGGCAGTCAAAAAAACTTTATATGTGATTCTATCATGCTCATATGTGCTCTAAGGCAGGCAAAGCAAAAAACTTTATATGTGATTCTATCATGAATTATATGTGTTCTAAGGCAGTAAAAAAACTCTATATGTGATTCTAGCATGCTCATGTGTTTTAAGGCAGTCAAAAAACTGAATATGTGATTATAGCATGCTCATATGTGTTCTAAGGCAGTCAAAAAACTGAATATGTGATTATAGCATGCTCATATGTGTTCTAAGGCAGTCGAAAAAACTTTATATGTGATTCTATCATGCTCATATATGCTCTAAGGCAGGAAAAAAACTTTATATGTGATTATAGCATGCTCATATGTGCTCTAAGGCAGGCAAAAAACTCTATATGTGATTCTACTATGCTCATATGTGCTCTAAGGCAGACAAAAAACTATATATGTGATTTGATCATGCTCATATGTGTTCTAAGGCAGTCAAAAAACTGAATATGTGATTATAGCATGCTCATATGTGTTCTAAGGCAGTCAGAAAAACTCTATATGTGATTCTACCATGCTCATATGTGCTCTAAGGCAGGCAAAAAGTTGTATATGTGATTCTAGCATGCTCATATGTGTTCTACGACAGTCAAAAAACTGAATATGTGATTATGGCATGCTCATATGTGTTCTAAGGCAGTCAAAAAAACTGAATATGTTAAGGCAATCAAAGTTACATGAAATCTAACGACATGCAATATATTGCATGAAACTTTCATACCTGAGAGGGACCTGCAATCGAAGTTTCTCTGTTTAGCAAAAAACTGTTGAACTCAGCTCGGAGAACGTCAGCGACGGTTTCATGGAAGTAGTCACGCATTGTGTCCTTAACGATCTGGCGTACATCATCACCGGAAAGAATAAGATGCTGCTTGGAGCTTATGTCGACGGAAGAAGTCTGTGAGCCGTAACTGGAAGAAGCAATAACAGGTGAAGTGTTCATATTACTCCCAAACCCGAACACACGATCCTTTTTAGGTTCACCTGCTGCAGTCACCCATGCTGCAGGATCAAATGATGGATGTTGAGTAGCGTCATCGCAATATCGCTCTACCATTTGTTACTTATATGCCTCCTACAAAATAATGTTTAAAGTATGCATTAATAATTAATGATAACATTATGATAACTTGCATATTGCAATGATTATTAATACAATAAATATATACCATTGTCGTTCTCGCCTTCTCTGATACGAAGTCTCCCGTGGTCTTCCGTTTATGTGTTTCAACAAACACATCCCTATATGGTACAATGTCTCCTTTTTCTACTTCCTACGAAGTTAAATGATAAAACATTTAGTTAACAAGTTTGCAACAATACTTATAAAATTAATATTATATATTGATGAATTACCATTTTCTTCAGGTGGCTCCCAAAAGTCTAAGATCCACCTGTGTGTAAATGGGCTTCTGGCATTTCACTCGATTTTGTGCAGCCTTCGCAGAGCGATTTTGAAATGCATCCCCCGCCCACTTGTCGCACATTCCCTCCCAATAATCTCTCCTTATAGTAATAGGGTCATGGCCCTTCCACTGTAGTGGATCATCTATTCCGTCAGATGCTTTTTTTGCTGCAGTCTTCATATTGTGCAGCATGTCTGCAAATCGATTGACAGTCACCCTCTGCCACACCTTCCTTGCATCATGTTGCTCTACCGTAGTCGCGAAGCGATTCGAAGCCTATATATATTTTCAAAAAGTTAGTAGACATGATTATAAAAAAAAAATATATATGAAACACATTAACTATGACAAACAACTGTATATCGTGAATGAGGACCACAATCTGTCTATCACCTCTTTTGGATACTCTTTCCATTGAGCGACTGGTTCTGGTAGATGTTGAAGAAGTGAATTCCTAATCTCGCGTACTACTTTTTGTGGCTCAAACCTCGTGTTGTATATGAATTGGTACACAGTAAATATCAATATAAAATATTTATAAGATATGCAATAATTGAAAACGAAATACTTATGGTTGATTATCGATATACACTATTCGAATGAGTCTTCTTGTGCTAGACTGAGAAGACCTTGCATCCTGTGTTGAATCCTGACTTGTGTGATCAACTGGTGTAGGTGGGTCATGTACAGGCAAAACATCATCTGTAAAAAAATACGTTAAAAATTCTCAGAATGCGCATTTCAACTAATCAAGCATCTAATTAGTTAAATGATATACCTATCACAGGAGCCCGTGAAGATGAAGGCTGAGCCTGACTACTACTGGATGAACGACCACTGTAACCTCCACGAACCATATTCTAACAAATAACAAATGTCATATAATACATTCAAATAATTCGCATCAAGTATTACAATACATTCAAATGATTCACATCAAGTATTGCAATACATTCAAATGATTCGCAACAAGTATTAGAATACATTTGAATAATTCAAATCATTCACATCAAGTACAATACAACTCATTCATTTGCATCAAGTATTACAATACATTCAAGTCATTCACATCAAGTATTATAATACATTCAAGTCATTCACATCAAGTATTGCAATGCATTCAAATCATTCACATCAAGTATTGCAATGCATTCAAATCATTCGCATCGAGTATTACAATCCATTCAAATAATTCACATCAAGTATTGCAATACAACCCATTCATTCGTATCAAGTATTACAATACATTCAAATCATTCACATCAAGTATTGCAATGCATTCGAATCATTCGTATCAAATATTACAATATATTCAAATAATTTAAATCATTCACATCAAGTATTGCAATACAACTCATCCATTCACATCAAGTATTACAATACATTCAAATAATTCAAATCATTCACATCAAGTATTGCAATGCATTCAAATCATTCGTATCAAGTATTACAATACATTCAAATAATTTAAATCATTCACATCAAGTATTGCAATACAACTCATTCATTCGCATCAAGTATTACAATACATTCATATAATTCAAATCATTCACATCAAGTATTGCAATGCATTCAAATAAAGGTTTGTATTATAAGATTTTGCTCACTAGCTTGAGAATTTTTCCTCGTCACTTGTTTGACTTTCTTCTTCTTCTTCATTGTTTACCCATCCACTTGGTATATCATTTAGATCACATTCTTCAATGAATGTTTCATCGACCAATTGAGATATGACATGCATATCATGCGCAACATCGTGACCATAAGAGAAGTCATAGATATAATATGATTGATAGTAATCACTGTCTCCAGCTAACTTGTCTTCCTGTAACTGATCATACTCAGGGTATAGTTTGGACTTCACCTTGCAAACTGCCCACCATTCATTTATATCTGACTTTTTTATACTCGGATATGAAGTATAATAAACTTGTTGAGCTTGCAAGGCTAATATGAATGGTTCATATGTTCCAAACCTTGATTTATGATTCACATGGAAGCCATAATCAAATTGAAAGTAACTACATGCAAGCATGGATACAATTGCATCAAACATTGCAATACATCAAAATCATTCATATCAAACAAATCTCAAACATGTACCTGCAACAAACATACTTCAATATTCCACTAACTACTATCATGCCTAGCATGAAATCCATACTCCAAAAATAAGAACACTTCTATTCTCATACATTAAAATCATGCTCAGCATGATCTCCGAACTCCAACAAAGCAGGCCTAGATATCAACAACTAAGTGAGTGTGTGAACAATAAAGTGTTACATCCAATAAATTAAATAACATGTGATGCATTTGTATCACTTACTCACCACGGGTATTTACTCGATTTGCATTATTTTTGTCACTAACTTACCACAGGTGGCTGAGCACAAGCGGGTTCCGTTGAGAAATCTGCAAAAAACACTGTTTTAAAATGAAGTCACCATCTGCTGAAAAAAAAAAACCCCGAGGCAAATGAAAACATCTTGCATAGCCCTTGAGAAGCCCAACACCCAATGACCTACCGAAACGCATGGGGTCGACCCCCTGCCGGAACGCAGCGGGTCGACCCCCTGTCGAAAATCGCATGGGGTCGACCCCCTGCCAGAACCGTAGGGGTCGACCCCCTGCCGAAATTTTAGAAATTACTTGCGCGTCTCCGGGCGGCGGCGGAAGGCTGACGGGGATCGGCAGCCGGCGAATGGTGGGGGCCGGAGAGAGGCCGACAGGACGGATAGGGCGGCGGGAGGGAGAGGGCGGGAGCGGGAGCATCGAAAGAAGAAAAAAAAAAGAGGGCTGGGATTAGGGGTTATGTGACATATTAATTCTGTCGCTAAGTCGTCATAAATCAAAACACGAAAATGGTGACAGAATATATTTTGTCGCAAATTCCGTCGCTAAATCGCGATGAAATATTTTCCATCGCAAAAGACGTCGCTAAATGGTGCATCCATTACGACAAAATATTCTCTCGCAAAATCCGTCGCTAATTAGTGACGGATTTTGCGACGAGATATATTCCGTCGCTATTTTCGTAAATTTCATTTATTATAGCGTCAGATGTGTTTCTCTCGTTAATCCGTCGCTACGGAATAATTCTGTCGCTAATCACCTATTTTCTTGTAGTGGACTAAAATGAGTAAATCCTTTGATTTTTATGTGAAAAATTCCAAACCTCATTTTGACCAGTATCTAACCATATATGTTTACCCGACTCTAACCTGGGTCTAAGTAAACAAAACCATATTGGTTAGGAAGTCTGTCTCGGATTCAAACAAATACTCTCCAGATCCAACAATATGAATAAGATCTTATTCAGACCCTGGTTCAAAATCTGATTAATGTGCACCTGCTGCGTGTGAACCGTACCCGCATCCTTGATCAGTACCGGTACTTGCAAATGCAGACATGGACCTTGTTTCACGGTAGGTCCCTGACCCGGATCCACATGGAGAGAATACGAGAGATTGGTCGGTGTGAGGTGATGAGGCCATGTGGGTGACCATGTGCTAGGACCAAGTGGATCCCATGTTCCAATGTGCGCCATTGCAACCATAGCAACTGTGTAATTTACTAGCAGCTAACCCACAACTTGGTCAAAGACTCAAGAGTCCTCGGTTCACCACCTCAAGTAAAATTATCTTTATTGGATCCACCTAGTCCCAGCCAAACCTTTTTACTAACCAACATGTTAAAAAAATTGTCACTGATTTATTTCTGGCATGCAACCTGGATATAGGTCGGATCATGTTGATCTGGATCTGGGCCTCATGTTGCAACAGTATGTCAGATGTGAATATGAATTCAAACTAGGTTGGAAGAAGTTGAGTCAGATCCAGGTCGGATTTTTGTATGGTTAATTACAGGGGTCAAATAAATCATGATTGTGATATTCTGAAGATATTGCGACTCCCATCAAATTGCATGGGAGCAACGCAAATGATCCCTGAACAACGCAACAGACTCAAATTTTGCATCCAAATCCGAGAAAATGTAACAGATCCATATCAGATATCCTACAAATCCTATCCAATTGTCACACCTTATATCAATTTTTTTGCCTCTTGTACATCTTAAAATGGAATTCGGTAAGGACTAATTCTGCAGACGCAAATAGAACAAAAAGACCATTCTCCCGTCAAAAAAGAGCAAAAAGACCATTCCATGTGCCGCCGCATACTCTGGAGTCTGGACAGGGATGCCAATGGATCAGAGCCATCCAAGTATCCGACCCAATACGATCTGACGACCTAGATTTTTGGTAAAGCAGTTACTATCCAATTAATAATCGCATTCGGCTTCAATATGCAGTTTCCCGTTCGAAACTAAATCCCACAAATAATCAAATCTGATTATATATAAGATATCTGATTAACTAATAGGATCTAGAATCACTATTACTTTTAGCATCTGAACATTAATCTGATTAGGCAAGATCGGATCCTAACCTGTTTACATCAAGAGAGGATCGGGTGCAATATGATAGAACAAAAATTGTGCACTAGGCACCCGATTGTCATTCCTCAGGTCTTGGCCCCACACCTGACAGGCAGGCCCTGTCCCAAAGATACAGGGTGATCAGATGCTTAAATGCACAAATATTTGTGCAATCATATTGCACCTGATCTTTTCCAACTTCTTGCATTTCTCCTGCTCTCGAGAATTTTCCTTTTTCTTTTCCCTGGTAGAATGAAAAATGGCTGCTCTCGAAACTGCAACCTGAATCCTGTGTAGCCCGAGTGGTAGTGGGTTTGGGGAGAAGGTGCTGCCCCTTCATACCTGGTTCGACTTTGACTAGGTGTGTGAGTGCCTTTAGCTAGTGGGTTTCTTAAGGACTTGGGCGTCCGTGAACCACCCTCGGAGGAGGGCGGGCCCATTAAGCGACCCAGTTCAATGCGGGAATTCCTCATAAAAAAAAAAAAAACTGCAACCTGCAATGTGCAATGGTCCTTTATGCATATAGAGCAAATTTCAATGTACTAGGCCCCCATAGACTGGATGAAGGTGTCAAACTTTTTACTTATACCATCTTTTTTTTTTATCTAATGAAAGTAAACCCCGGTCAGGTGGTTGGGGCAATGGTGAGATAATGATGCCCTCCCATATTACCGTATCCCCAAGTGGTTAAAACAGGTGTTGTCAGTATCGGTGCGCCAGAAAATCATACGATACTGACCTGAATCGGTTATTTTTTAATAAATATAAAAAAATAGCTTAAAAATATTTTTTAATATTATTTTAATGACTTTCACACGTGCCACGTTCTGATAGACACGTAATAGCATAAAGTTTCGACGTTTAAACCGGGTGACGAAATATAGTGGATATTTATTTTCCAACATATCTCGCCTCTGCAGACAGTTAGAGATTCGCCATGATTTTGTTGACTCCAAAGATCTTATGCGTCGTGCATGTATGAAGAGGAAGGCAAATGTGTAAATGTCCATGTAGAATACGCGTTCGGGGTAACGTGCTGGTGAGCAGAGGGCAGAGGGTCACATGGGCTACCCCAATATTTTAACCCCCCCCCTCCACCCATTTACTCCGCAAAGAAACCCTTATCTGCCATGGGTAGGGCCCACCTTGGCTAGTCTTCAAAATGTCCCCCTGGGTTTTTCACCCATGTATCAACAAGATACACAACTAGATTGCTATAACATTATTGAGCAAAATACAAAGACTTATTAATTTAAAGATGGTTGGACATCCTAGATTGGTTTCAATATATATATATATATATATATTCTTTATCTTTTTATCGTGTTCATGAAGTGAACCATCACAAGGGCCCTTGGATTCCGAGGAAATATCGTTTTCAAGCCAATTGTTTTTCCACTATGAAAATAGACTCTTAGTGTTGTTCGATGGAGGATTTTAAGTCTCTTCACCATTATTTCATCTTTATTACATGCAAAACAAAGAAAAAATATTTTATTAAAAAGAGCCCAAGGTCAAGTATCCATCCTTTATTGATGCAAAATCGGGGTCGCATTTTGTATTAACCTACTTAACAAATATTGGAAAGAAAATGAATTTTCATGATTTAATAAAAAAATTAACACATAGATCATAAAGATTTTGCAAATAGCCCACACGGGGCTCCGCTCCAAGTTGTGGAGTATGAAATGCACGCGTAACCTTTTTTTTTTTTTTTTTGAAAGGCAAGTTGCGTTATGCAGACCCCTACCAGTTATACAATGATACCATTGGGATTCGAACTTGCAACGTCCCAACTCACTACCTGCTCTTATCATACAAGTGGAGCCACTGGTTAGTGCGCGTGACTCTTCTCTTTTTGTTGAGGCCAATGCTGGGCGCACTTCTTGATGGGCATGGGGAGTAAAGCTTATATGCCAATGAACATAGTGAGCAAGGTGTATTTTCCATAATTATCTAAAACAAAATTAAAAATCATAAGAGTTTAAAATCTTGCTTGTTTAGTGAAAATTTATTGAGATTTGCATGTGTTTTTTCTTATTTCTTTAATTTATCAATGCATGATGTTGCGTTGATAAATTATTGGGTCGAAGTCGACCGAGATGGCTGTCATGGCTGAGGGTTCTGAGTTACTAGTCGCATCGGTGACATACTATATTCCGATTAGATGAAAAGGAAAAAGAATAACGACTTGTGACACTCTAAAATCCCATTTGCTTTCTTTTGACTCATTCTTGAAAAACATGGACTTAGTGGCACAACACACCAATAAAAAAAGGATCTTAATTCATTTTATTTTATCTGTTTGAATGAGAAAAAGTACGAATATTGAGACGAAATTAGGATCAATAATTTATACGATTTTCGTATTTGATACGACTAGAGTGTTTCTACCAAAATATGAACTCGGACGAAGCGAGGGATTTTTTTTTTTTTTTTTGATAATCAAGCTGAGGTTACACAGGCCCCCACCAGTTATACAAGCATACCATTGGGCATTGAACTTGCGAAGTCCTCAACACACACAAGGTGACATGCACCAACCGCTCCTACCACACAAGCCCAAAATTCAAAAGAGTAATTGTTCCTAGATGACCACAGTAGTTCTAAAGTGTTGGCTATCAATTAACTTTAGTTTGAGGGTGTTGGTGATGTTTGTGCATTTCAATAAGGTTGTCATCCAGAAAAAAAAAAATCGCATTGGTCAGGTTCCAAAAGGCAGACAGTTAATTGACTTGGGTATTCCTGTAATTTGAATGGGAAAAAGAAAGCCTGTACAAAAGTGGAACACTAATTTTTTTATTCATTGGATCCCTTTGTTTATTGGTCATTCATTGGTGCTGTTACCTTAAGCTTTTCCTATTTAAGAGATCCATCTTATCATACTGTTACCCCACGCTGCCCCCAGAGTTATCCTCTGAAGTTTCAGTGCTGTTCTAGGATTGCTTGGGCGGTAGCCATGGCCTGGTCCAAATTTCTTGCTATCATGGTCCTAATGCTCTTGGCCATATCGATGGTGGAAGCTAAGGTGTGTTTAGTTTCCTTCAATTTTTGTTTTTGTCATTTTTTTTTTCACTTGCTTCTCTACCTTTGATATATATTTTCTTTCCTAGGGCTACTTAATAATTGTTTGGTTTGAGATGAATAAGCACATTGCGCATTTAGATGAACTCATCATCAATGTTTTCTATGTTGTAGGGAGCGGAAGGGTTCAAGGACCGTCAGGAAAGGGTATACTCTTTTTCTCCTTTCTCTGATCATCATGCTAAGAAAGTTTTTATGTGTCTAACGCTTTGAAGATCATGACATTTTCTTGGAAAAACTTATGGTTGCAGAATTTGCGGGGAATATATACTAATCTGAGAGGCTCGCGTAAGTAATTCATAATATCTCGCAGCTAAATTTGCTTTCACAATATTTTTTTTTTTTTACTTTGATGAGGAGGAACCTACCTAGGAACAGGGGGTCGCTTAATCTTTCTCCGGTTTCCTAATGAAAAAATAAAAAAGAAATAACTTGCATTCACTAGACATGATAATAACAAATTAAGATTCTGATGATTCTTGATTATATGGGAAAGTTTCTTGCTTTAAAAAAATTTCTTTACTCAATAATGCCAAATGCATATTTTTTATTTTAAGTGACAAAACTAACTACTGTTAATCGGTTCACTGTCCAGGTGTGTTTTTTGTATTCCTTTATGGTCTTTTTTATTTTTATTTTACCTCTTTGCTATATTATGGCCGTCTTCTCTTTTCTCTTTTTGTTCAGATTTGACGTTATTATATGCAGTTTGTTTAAGTGTTTATTATATACAAATGATTCTACTTTGCATGTTACCAGTGCCTTCCTATGCATCTTTTCCTAGAAAAAAAATTGATTGCCAGAATAGGGAAAACTCTCTCTCTCTCTCTCTTACTTTGGGACAGTACACCAGCACATTTCCAGATAATAAGAAAAGTTTGTTGCACATTTTTTTTGTTTATTTTGGAGAAAATAACGATCCACTCATCTCAGGTATTCCCTCAAACAAGCTGAGGGCGGGTTCTGGTGCTGGCAGGGCTGGTGGGTTGCTCAAACCAAACCCATATCCCAAACATCTAGGCATAAGATTGTCATTATGGAAGGAAAATTTTATTAGCTACAAACTTCAACAGTGAAGAGAAAAGCTTGTACAAAAGATATTGGTGGATACTAAGACTGGTCATCTCAAATCCTCCACATATATATATTTTTCACACACATACACGAGAGAGAGAGAGAGAGAGAGAGAGAGAGAGAGAGAGAGAGAGAGAGAGAGAGAGTAGGACGCATATGGGAAGAAGAGAAGATGATCTGCGTGGGTGGGTAAGGGAGAATGGCCATTGGATGCTCCTGGAAGTAGATCTCCTCAAGGACAACATTCTTTTTGCCTTTGCCCCATCCCCCCCTCCCCGGCATACTTTCAGCTATAATATCGTTCTTAAATTTTATTCATGTTTGACTAAGATCTAACCTTTTTTTTAAAGGCAAGCCGTGACTAGGCAGACCCCGAACAGTTATACAACTATACCATTGGGTTTTGAACTTGCAAAGTCCCAGCACAAGGTGACGTGCACTAGCTGCTCCGACCAAACAAGCGGAGCCCCTGTTGTGTGACTATGATCTAACCTGAAAGAGCAAAAAATTCAAAACTTTTTATCGATAAGGAGATTAAAAGAGTAAGAGAAAAAAACTCAGAAGTTTCCTAATCACTAATCACGGTTGGTGTGATCACAGGTTGGGAGGCTCACCCGCCTAACCCAATCACACTAGGGAGTTGAGATCAAAGGAGCGGTTAAGTGGCTAAGTGACAGCCAATGACCTGACATCATTGCATGGGCCCACAGTTACAGTGCAGGCTCCACATGAAATGCTGGCTATGACACATAGCCGCAACCTGGATCCCTAATCAAGACACTAGGTGGGTTCCAGCCTGGTATCATTAGAACTTTATTGGTCAGGGTTAATAATCAAGATCAAGCAAAGCAAAGTATACGCTTTTGGCTAATTCCTCAAACCCCGCTCAGTTTTAAGGAATCCCTCCCCCGTACATGCCCTTACATGGTTTTCACCATTATTCCAAATAGGACTAACCACGGTTTTCCATTTTCAATTTACTTGGTCATTTCTCTTATATCAACAAAAACACTAAGAGGGTAGTGCTCATGCCTAGGTAATTAAGTACAACGGCTAACTAGCTAGAAGATTTAAAGGCCAAAATGGGGAGAGGGTGTTGCCTATGCACCCCCGAACATGAACTGTAGCTACAGTGCGTGTTCCGGGACACAGCACTCAGTGGGCTATACGGGGGAGCCGTACATCAGCCTGCAGGATGTACGGCGGTGTACGGCTCCCCCGTACACCCCACTGAGCACCACACGGCACTCAGTGAGGACCCAGGAACATGCACTGTAGCGACATGTTCCTGGGAGGAACATATAACCTGCCCACCAAAATGAGCCATACCCGATTTGTTGTTGGGCTTAATTAACATATTTGGATGCAGAGTGCCCTAGCAAGTGCCAGTATAGGTGCAGCCAGACTCAGTACAAGAAACCTTGTCTCTTCTTCTGCAACAAGTGCTGTAGCAAGTGCCTGTGTGTGCCCCCAGGGTTCTATGGCAACAAGCAAGTGTGCCCATGCTACAACAATTGGAAGACCAAGAGAGGAACACCAAAGTGCCCTTGAAGTTGCACTTTTCCCATTCTCGTATCTTTCTTCTTTCTCTTTTGCTGTTATTCCTTTTCCGTGCAATCATGCAATCAAGCGTTCTTTGTCGCTCGTTCAGAACTTCGTTTGCTGGAATGGAAGTGGCATATATGCACGGTTGTACCTTGATTCCATGTTGGCTTTTCAGTTTGAGCTTTCATGCATATGAAATGAAATTCATAACAGAGTGAAATCTCTCTCTCTCTCTCTCAAGTTGTGCTTTTAGATTTGCAACCTAATTCAAAGAGAGTTATTTTCTTTTGGATGTGTGAAAATTGATGTAAGCTGCCCACAAGGGCTTTGCTCACCTGATAGGGGCGACTTGTGAATAACACCTAAGTTGACTGGACGTCATAAGCTCCAAACCCATGGGTGGCATCCTTTGTCATAAGGTCAAAGCTGGGTAAAAAAATCATAGTTTTTTATTGAAAACTTATGACCCTAGGGAATGGACGTTGCTACGTCCATCTGTATTGTCAGGTTTGATTAAACCTGCATCATAAAATTTAAGGGGGTACGAAGATGGAATGACATAGGTGATGAGTGGAACCACCTGGAGGGTATAAACTCATTTTGACAGGTGCATTTATTATGTGGGTCTCACTATATATCAGACCCTATTTATTATGAAAGAGATCCTCTTTCCAAAGAAACTAATGAAACAAATGGAGAGGGTGGTGTATGTTCGCCCCCGATGATTCACTGAATCCCACGTCTGTGTTCGGGCTTTGAATGAGCATCACGTATACAAGCACATGAGGCTCGTATTCCCGTGTATGTTGACATAACTTTGCATCAGACTCTGATGTTGTTGCAAAGACTTAAGTACCCTTTCTTGCTATTCTTCTCATAAGTGATGGTTTGAGAAAATGATAAAAATGCCCTTCATTCAAAAAAGAAAAAACAAATAGTTCAAAAAAAGGACAAACATGTCATCCATCCAGAAAGTCGAGGATAATGTTGACTCTTCAAAGTCTTCTTCTTCTTTCTATGTTCAAAAAAAGGACAAACATGTCCTTCATTCAGAAAGTCGAGGATGATGTTGACTCTTCAAAGTCTTCTTCTTCTTTCTTTGTAAAATACTGTAAAACCCTCTCTCTCTTTAGAGAAGAAAACAAGGGAGGCAAAAAGTTCTTCCTGGAGAAGGCCATGAACATCAACCCTCTCACTCTCTCTCCCTTCTCTCTCTACTTCTGTGCACATCCAACAGACGATCCTACATTGCTCTATCGTCATCTTCTTTTTCTTTCTTCTTCGTAAAATACTGTAAAACCCTATATCTCTCTCTAGAGAAGAAATCAAGGGAGGTAAAGAGTTCCCCCTGGAGAAGGCCATGAACACCAACCCTCTCACTCTCTCTCCCTTCTCTCTCTACTTATGTGCTTGATTTAGAGTTTTTGCCTTTACAGGAGGGGGGTCCGGGGGCTCCCCCCGGCGCGGATCCCGCTGCGCGGTCAGCGGGCGGGGGTCCAGGGGGGGCCGCCCCTGGCGGGGGCTTGGGGGGCAGCGCCCTTTGGACTAAATTTTTTTTGGGGCTTCCAACAACGATTTGTAGTATTATTGGGCTTTCCTACAACAATTTGTAGTATTTTCGGGTCTCCAACGAAACGCTATAGTGATTTGCAGAAGACACTACAAATCGCTATAGCGATTTGCGGAAGACACTACAAATCGTAAATCGCTATAGCGATTTGTAGTGTCTTCCGCAAATCGCTATAGCGATTTGTAGTGTTATTCAGTAAGCAAATCACTGTAAATCGCTACTCGAATTAGGACCAACTTGTCAGGGTCATATCTCCCTAACCGGAGGTCATATTCCAAATCCGTAAAAAGTGGTATCTTCGTTATTGAGTCTAGTTTATTTCTGTAAATTTTCAGCGATTTCTATTATCATTTCGTTCTTCATTTTAACTAAAAACCAAACCCTTATTATTTTGTGTTATTTGAGTTGCACAACACCATTCTTGCTTGACATCCACATCTTGATTCTCGCATGCTCCTTGTTGGATTTTCCATTGATTTCTTCCAACCTTGCTTGAAACAAAAATATGTCTTTCTCACCACGATACTCTGTGCATTTTTTGACCACGACACCCGGGACCCGTGCCTGGGGGAGCCCCGGACCCCTCTCCTGTAAGGGAAAAAACTCTAAATCAGGCTCCACAATGAATCAAGTTGAATGATGCTACCCACGCTGGAAGGAGCCCCCAAACCCTCCTCCTATAAGGGCAAAAACTCTAAATCAAGCTCCACAATGAATCAAGTTGAACGATGCTATCCACGCTGGGAGGAGCCCCCAAACCCTCCTCCTATAAGGGCAAAAACTCTGAATCAGACTCCACAACTCATCAAGTTGAATGATGCTACCCACGCTGAGAGGAGCCCTCAGACCCCCCTTTCTGTAAGAGTAAAAACTCTGAATCAGACTCCACAACTCTTCAAGTTGAATGATGCTACCCACATTGGGAGGAACCCCCAGACCCCTCTTCTGTAAGGGCAAAAACTCTGAATCAGGCTCCACAACGAATCAAGTTGAATGATGCTACCCACGCTGGGAGGAGCCCCCAAACCCTCCTCCTGTAAGGGTAAAAACTCTGAATCAGGATCTACAACTCATTTAGTTGAATGATGCTACCCACGCTGGGAGGAGCCCCCAAACCCTCCTCCTGTAAGAGTAAAAACTCTGAATCAAGCTCCACAACAGTCAATGTGCAGGTTAGCCGGTGCTTGATGGAGCAATGTAAGTTCTTCTGTTGGATGTGCATAGAAGCATAAAGAGAAGGGAGAGAGAGAGAGTGAGAGGGTTGATGTTCATGGCCTCTTCCAGGGGATATTTCTTTCTCAGATAATCCTGCAGTGCAGAGACGGGGTCTTAAATAATCATCTTTGGGGCACTTAAGTCTTTACAACCACTCCTTTTCAAGAATCGTCATTTTTTTTGGCACCAATGGAGGAGAGGGTACTTAAGTCTTTGCAATCGCATCAAACTCCAATGCTAATTAATGCTGACAAACATGGGGATACGAGACGCACATGCTTACATACGTGGTGCTCTTTGAGACCCCGAACATGAGATGTAGCTAACTGCCCTGTTCGGGGGGGAACATATAACCTGCTTTGAAACAAATGCCCCTAGTGCAGTCTCATATTTTGAGTTGTATACACTTAGAAATATATAAGAGAGGTGCAAGCTGTCTTGACTTAAAAAGGGTAACGACCATTGCATCTCATATTTTGAGTTGTTGGAGAGGGGGCACATCAGAGGCAATCTCAACCTTCTGTTCTTTTTAGATACTGCTCTTAAGACTTAGAACCATATTTTTGCGTTGGCAGATACACCCAGCAATTAATGGCCCTCATTCACATTCAGGTGATTCGACTTGTGAGCTCTAAATTGGTCAAGGCTGTTATAGGTTGCATAGCAAATATCAGGTAAAATGAATTGTCGAGGGCTTCCGTCCCTCACTCGAGTCTCATTGATTCTCAAGCACAAAATTCGGCGGACTCGGCTAAGACAATCATGACCTGGACAAGCAACCAATCTGTTAGTTTGCTGCAGATTTTGATCCTAAATCCTAAATACTATAAAAGCGGAAGCAAGGGTAATGTATGCAAAAATTGAATATTTGATAACTCTTTTTTAATTGACAGTTTGTCATGTGAGCTGAGGGTGGCATTATAAATATTTGTAAAATAGAACATATTAGGATCTAAGGGTGCAATTGTATTAGATTTGGTCTAACACCCAACCATAATATGATTAGCATTCGAGGACGTATATAGATCTTAAAATATATTTGAAAGGGTTTTAAACCTTGCTGCTCAACTCATATATATGTGATCGGTTCTCCAGCGGGGACTTGTTGGACACTTGTTTACGCGCGAGTGCCTACATAAATTGCCTTGGCTACAAAACATTGTCCCGTCAATTTTTACTAGAGTGGTTTTGGCATGCATGAGTTGGCTCATCCTACTGAACTATATATTATGAAAACGGAAAATGACTTTATTGTAAGACAAAAATAACGTGTCTTCCTAAATGTATCTCAATTTTTTAAATTCTCTCATGTCCAAATTTTAGACTTTAAAATAACTTTTTTAAACAATGCACGATTGAGTCTTCTAAATATTAGTTAAGTGTTGTAGAGAAATCGATAAATGCCCAATTTTAGGTAGCGTCAATTGAGTCAGAGTTTGCCTCAAGTCTCATCGACAAGACCTAAACGAGCCAAACAAGATATGATAAAAACATTTAATTTCGACCTTTAAAATCAAGTAGAATTTGGGTTAAATTTAGGCAAAATTTAGAGGCAAAATTCGAGTTATATATCGTTAGATGCAACTTGAAATTCTGAGTTTAATGATATTTTATTTTTCTGAATTCGAATATTTTTTTTTCTAATTATCTATTGGGTTCTTTTAGAGGGTAACGCCCCTCTAGAGTCCCCTTTTTAATAGGTAACTACCATATCAAAACAGATTTCCAGAATTAATTATTATTTAATATTTAAATAATTATTTATTAAATAAGAAATATTTAGAAAGTTCCAGAGGGTGTCTTATTCATCTGAGAGTCTTCTTAACTTAAATTTTTTTTAATTTAAATCTATATTTTAAATTTAAAGCTTTAATTTTGTTAGATCTAGATTTTACATCTGGATCTAAATTCAAGATCCAAATCTATATCCAAAATCCATGAGTCTTGAACTGAGTCCAAATCCATATTAACTTGGATCATATGGATCAGATCAAATCTGGTCCAACCTAGACCATGTCCCATCGACGCAGACCTTTTTTGAAAACAAGCGATTTTTAGGCCAATCGTAGCCCAAATTCAGAAACACAAAATATCGTTGAACTCATACTTTCAAGGCGCATCTAACGATACATAACTCAAATTTTACCTAAATTTAACCCAAATTTTGCTTGATTTTAAAGGTCAATGTAAGGCCCGCGATATTTCTGAGAAAATGCAATATATGTTGTGATTCAGTGATAAAAAATTTCTTGTATGATTACGAGGTTGGTGTACATAATTAATTTTTGAGAATATACGAAGGCCCTAAATCACATATATGAGATGTACGAAGTGATATAAGCACAATCTACGATACATTAATTTCTAAGAACCCTAAATTCAATTCATAATATTTAAGATTAGTCGAATCCCGAACCTAGGGCCCAGATGAGATAAGAACCTCGTTATTTCATGTGAATCAGTGGAAAGCGTATATAGATAGAAAATGAGTC
This sequence comes from Nuphar pumila, assembly GCF_984573655.1. Classification (NCBI taxonomy): domain Eukaryota; kingdom Viridiplantae; phylum Streptophyta; class Magnoliopsida; order Nymphaeales; family Nymphaeaceae; genus Nuphar; species Nuphar pumila. The sequence continues at coordinate 46,827,557 of NC_143265.1, read as the reverse complement.
ATAACGGGAACGATTTTCGCAAGAGATGAAAATTTAAAAATGTGCTTTGAAAATTTAGTTGTAATTGGGAATTTATTTGGCAATTTTATTCGTATTTGAGCTAGGTCTGACTAAGGGGGGGTTGACCCAAGCCCTTGGTCGACATCTACTTGTGGTATTGGACGACCCTATCCATAAAGACCAGTTGGCCAAGATGACCAACTGGGTGGTGGCAAGAAGGTAAGGAGGGGTGATTTCCTTAAAGGCTCATAATGAGCCATGCGTGAGGTTAAAGGCCTCAAGATGATGCATGGGGCATCATCATGAGGGTGGGGCGCCCTTCCAAGGAATTTGCATGGGGCTGCGCCCCATGGGATTTTCGAAATCCTAGTAACCCATTTCAAAAAGAGTATTTATGAGAGGGGTGAGCCTTCATTGGGTGCATGAGGCGGCAACTCCATGGCACATTTAAAAATTTTTCTTAGCCTTTCAAATTCCAAAAGTTGAGTGGTGGAGTTGGGCGGCCATGCATGGCAATTACAAAATTGCCATAGCATGGAGGGGCGTGAAAATCACCCCAACTCTCCATCCTTTTCAACCTAATCCTAGTCGTCCACCTTGTCTCCCCTCCATACTTAAGCTTTCAAGAAAGAAAGAGAAGCCATTCTAGACATCTCTCCCTCTCCCTCTCTCTCTCCCATTCTCCTTGTTCTCCCTCCTCTTTTCTTCTCCACCCAAAACTGTGGGGTGTGTGTGTGTGTGTGCATCTGAGGGTGTTGAGTACCCTACTCGTGGAACTTCTAACCACTTCAACCGAATCGTCTCCTCCTTCTTCAAAAAGAAACCTCAAGGTGAAGCCTTCAACTTCGTATTTTCATTTTTTTTTTGGAAAATCGTGTGTAGTGTGAAGCATGAAGCCAAGAGTGCCGGTTGCATCTATGGCATGCATGACTCTTGGCGGATTAGAAGTTATTTTTGGTGTTTTGAGCATCCCTCTATTTTGGTTTCGTTTTGTTTAATGTTAGTTTTTCATCAAAAGGCTTGATGTTCTTGCATTGCTTTGGTAGTCTTTCATTCAGCCAATGTATGTGTTATTTTTATTTCTTTCTTTTTGGGTTTTATTTCTTATGTGTTTGCATGCAATCAAAAGCATATTTTCTATTTTTTTGTTTTCGTTCATGGTTTGTTTTAGTTCTTGCATGCGTAAACTGCCTCTTTTTGGTGTGTGCATGTCTGATCCCCAGCCCCTCTCACTGTTATGAGGTCGGCTGGGGGCCTCTCTTGAACCCCTTTTGTGGCTGACACACTGGGCATGGCTCGGTTGTAGCCCAGTCCAGCCGTGGCCACCTCTTTCATCTCCGGTTGTTGCAGTCTTGTCTGTATATATATATATATATATATATATATATATATATATATATATATATATATATATATATATATATATATATATATATATATATATATATATATATATATATATATATATATATATATATATATATATATATATACTGTTGCTAGGCTCTTCTGCTGGTTTGTACCCATCTGGGTTAGAATCAGTTAGGAGCACCTTGGTCTGAGCAAAGGCTCGATCGAGTGCTCCAAGTTGGGCCCCTTTGGCGCGGTAGCAGTGCTACTGGGTGCTAGTTGCACCCGGATAGCCTTGCCAGTCTGGGCACCTGATGTTGGACCCACTGTCTTATGACTATGCCTGGTCTGAACCATGGGTTCAGACCAAGGTCAGCCTGAGCCTTGTGGCCTGGTCCGAAGGACCAAACCCCATGCCCAGTTCCCCTTCGGTTTGCCTTGGTGCGGTAGCTAGCCGCCGGGTGCTAGCTGCACCCGGGTAGCATGTAGGCCTGGGCTCTTTGTCGTGGGTCTGCTGCTACATGACAGCAACCGGTCTAAACTTTGGGTTCAAACGAGGGTTGGCTCTGGCCTGAGGGCTGGTCCAGAGGACCAGACCCCACACACTCCCTTAGCCCCTTTGCATTGACGCGACTGCAAGCGTTGGGTGCTAGTGCACCCGGGTGGCCTAGTCGTGCCCCTTTCTTGCCTTGGACCGAGCTGCACTTAGGGTGCAACACCTGATCTGAACCCAAGGGTTCAGATCAGAGTCTTGAGTGACCCATGTGGTTTGGTCTGACAGATCAGACCCTGTGGCCTAGTCTGCATTTTACTTTTCCTTGCCGCAAGCTAATAAGATGAAATAAAAAGAGAAAAGTGTTTTAAAAAGAGAAAAGTGTTTTAAAAAGAAAAAATTTAATAAGAGCGTAAAACTGGCGATTCAGGTGTTCCATGTTCGTTGTCCAGATCCATGGTCGGTGGCCTTTCGGGCCACAGTTGGTGTTTTGGGCTTGTTGGCACTTCGTGCCTCGTGCTTGACACATTCGGGTGGCCAAATGTTTGGTGGGCCCAGAGAGACCCCCCCCGTGGCCTCTTCGTTGTCCCGTCTTGTCAGCATTAGGGTGAGTTATTTGGTGAGCAGTACGCTGCCCACTCGTATATACATATTTTCCTTCCTCTTAGGTTTTAGCCTTTTTCGTCGCAAACTATCATTTATGTATCGTTATTTTCCCGCAAGTGCGGTGACCAACCGTGGAAATGCTAATGTAATTCCCATAAGTATGAGAATATTCTAATTTGCCTTTCTCAACCCTTGTGTATGTGTTATATCATGGAGTTTTCTATGCAAATGGTCTCGCTATGCGAAACTTGCCGATGTATGACGTTCAAAATATGTTTACTTAATTCGCAGTTATGACTCGCTCTCAAAGCATTCGTTAAGTGTTTTATCTTGATATACCTGCAATCATGGCTAAGTTTTGTGATTTGAGTTTCGTATCACTTAAGAGTGTTGAAATGAGTTTTTCATAGATATACGTATGTATCATTGCTTATGTTCGATACTTGCGTGAAAGACCTGAGATTATGTGGCTTTTAGTTTCACACGTGCATGAGAGCACATCTTGGCATGTATATCATCAATTACGTACTTTGAGTGTTATACTTCAGTACTTATGCTCGCTATATTGAAGAATGCATAGAATGTACACTACACACTCGATGAAACTTATGATTGAGACTTGAATACCATAGGGTATTAGCAAAACACCTGTTGAGGTTTTTCGACTCTACCAGAGCCTTTGGGGCGATGGCCCCATGTTCGTGAGTGAGTTCACGTGTGTCTATACCCTAGAAATGAAAATGATAAGTGGTGTTGTATCGTCTTCACAAACGATATGCTCTTTTATGGCCGTGTGAGGCCGAGCACGTGAATGGGCAGGTTAAGTCCTCATTTACGTACCGCACGGGGACCACGAGGCATAAATATCTCAGAAGGACGTATGACTTGTCAAACCAGCCTAAGAAAGACAAACCACCATGTCCCATTCACAAAACGGTTCACCTTAGAGAGGGTTGATGGTACAACCCTGAGTGACTAGTCGTTACTACGACACATGTTTTTATAGGAGTTGAGGCATCCTTTGACTTCTAGTCACTCAGAGTTAGGGAGGTCGAGGTGACCTTTTATGGTACCTCACTACAACAGTAGTATGGATTGCAATCCTTTACTTATGCTTGAGTTTCTCTCAGTTGTGGCTGCCCGCATGAGGTTTGACTCAGTCTGTAGCATCCCTGGTTACCACACTCAATTTTGAATAAAAAACGTCGGGTGCATGGCTCATAGAATGCGAGATTTTTTCGCATACCCAAAGGAGTAATCAGAAGAACATAATTACTAACCAATCACAGCTAACTTGCTTTAGTAGTTCCTTTACTTGCTTACGTTGTTACCACTCTCGTACTACCTTACTTGTTGCTCCTTAGTTACTCATCGTTCAGTAGTTGTTTTGTTGCACCTATTACTTTCATTTCTGCTTAGACTTATAGCACGTGCACTTACCTGACACATGGACATATATCTATCACTCTACCTGTTTACATGCTATATGCTTCTTTCCCTTAAAAAATGGATATATGATGTTGTTGTTCTTCACTAACTCGCAAGAGTTCTAACCCCATTTTATGGGGATGCAGGTGATGAGTAAGTACAACTGTGATGCGATGGTACACAGTTTGGAGGCTCGGGGACCCACACTTAGCTGCAGATTTTGGCTCATTTTTGGTTTTGGGGTTTGTGGGGATTTTCCTTTCTTTTTGAGAGTCTGTGAGAATTGCTGTATATTATCTCATTTTATACCTTTAAACACTTTGGGTTTGTGTATATTTTTTTTTTGGACTTTTATTTCATATGTGTAACTCACTGTGGTCTGCTCAGACTTGTGGGGTGGATGGTACAACCCTGAGTGACTAGTCGTTACTACGACACGTGTTTTTATAGGAGCCGAGACATCCTTTGACATCCATTCACTCATAGTTAGGGAGGTCGATGTGATCTTTTAAGGTACCTTACTGCTGCAGTAGTATGAATTGCAATCCTTTACCTATGCGTGGGTTTCTCTGAATTGTGGATGCCTGCATTAGGTTTGACTCGGTCTGTAGCATCCCCGGTTACCATACTCAATTTTGAATAACAGACGTCGGGTGCATAGATCACAGAATGCGAGATTCCTTCGCGTACCTGAAGGAGTAATTAGAAAAACATAATTACTAACCAATCACAACTAACTTGCTTTAGTAGTTTCTTTACTTGCTTACATTGTTACCGCTCTCGTACTGCCTTACTTGTTGCTCTTTAGTTACTCATCGTTCAGTAGTTGTTTAGTTTCTTGTTGTGTTGCACCAGTTACTTTCGTTTCTGCTTAGACTTGTAGCACATGCACTTACCTGACACATGCATATATATTTGTCACTCTACCTGTTTATATGCGATATGCTTATTTCCCTTGAAAAATGGATATATGATATTGTTCTTCACCAACTCGCAAGAGTTCTGACCCCATTTTATGGGGATGCAAGTGATGAGTAAGCACAACTGCGATGCGACGACGCACAGTCTGAAGGCTCGGGGACCCACACTTAGCTGCAGATCCTGACTCTTTTTTTGTTTTAGGGTTTGAGGGAATTTTTCTCTCTTTTGAGAGAATGTGAGAATTACTGTATACTGTCTCATTTTGTAACTTTAAACACTTTGGGTTTGTGTATATTTTTTTTTGAACTTTTATTTCATGTGTAACTTGAAAGTGCAGTAGGATCGAGGCAACGAGCACTAGAGGGGGGGTGAATAGTGCTTTTAAAAATCGTCTGCGGAATATTAACAGATTTTGCAATTTGAAAAGCAATCACACAAAGGAACACAAGAATTTATCCTGGTTCGGTCTTTCCCGACCTACATCCAGTCCCCAAGCAAAACCCGCTTGAGATTTCCACTATCAATCTTGTGTAACTACAAGATCATACACAAACCAAATTCGGTCCCACTTTCAGTAACACACCTACTGAAAGCAAACAACTCCTTTAAACCAAGTAGTCCTTCCTTTTACAGAAAATTAAAACAAGTAACAACTTACAATACAACTTATGAGCATTTCTTTTGAATGCAAATGAGATGCAATTGACTTTTGAGGTTGTTGAAATACTCTACTCACGAATTCACTATCTCTTAAAGGAATTTGAGTGAAAAATTGAAGTGAAAATATCATGTGAGTGAGAAAACAAATACTTGAATGAATAGGAGTGAAAAACAAGAAGTAATTCAATTGGATTTGATGTCTTTGAGTGTAGAATGCACTCATATTTATAATTGAAAGTTTTCATACATTGAGGGTATGAAAGGGTGTCAAAACAGTCCATTTTGAACGATCAAAATGTTTGAAAAATGAAAAGATATGCCTTTTTGAAGTTTCAGGAAAAACGACAAAATTAGTCGACTGGAACAGTAGTTAGTCGACTAATAGTTAGTTATTAGTAGACTGACAGTTATCGTCGGTTGACTGATCTGTTAATCGAGCCGTTTGAAAATTTGAACTTTTGAAACTTAGTCGACTAGAGATAACATTAGTCGACTGATAATATCATCAGTAGACTGAAAAACCTTTCAGTCGACTGCTGCTAAAATCTTCTGAAAAACATACATTTTGTCCGGTCGAGTGATAAAAGCATTAGTCGACTGCTGCTAAATTTTCAGAAAACAGACATTCTGTCCAGTCGACTGATAAAACCTTCGGTCGACTAATTTGACAAAAATGACTTTTTAGAAAATATGGCGCGAAAGGATTAGTCGACTAATAAACACGAAAATTTAAGAAAAGAGTTTTATAAAAAGATTTTCATGAGGGGTTCTTTTAGAAAAGTTTTTTTCTAAAGACTTTTTAGGTAAAATGCAACCTAAATATGCACTCTAAGTAAGGCTCTTACAAGAATCTAAGACTTTTAATTGATTTAACATTTGCACACTAGTCTTCAAAGATTCTTCATCAAATTCTTCAATGTCTTCATTGCCTTAGCTGAAATGCAGTTGATTTCACTTGCTCATCATCAAAACCTTGTACTTGAAGTATCATGTACGGCTTCATTGTCGTAACAATCTCCTCCTTTTTTATGATGACAAACTTAATCAAAGATGAAGCATTTAGATGCATAGATGGAGATTTTACTCCCCCTATCAATATGCTGCAAAACATTAAAAGTTAGCACATTTAAAGCACATATATCACATATTGATTGGTTTGCATTTCCATTAGCACATTTAAAGCACATATATCACATATTGATTGGTTTGTATTTTCATGCTTTCTTTTTCTCTTAATTTCACATTTCTCATGCAAGATCTCCTGCAATGCTATCTTTTTCTCCCCCTTTGCCATAATAAAAAAAAATAAGGGCAGAAATAACATAAGCAAAATGGAGATACAAGTTTAAAATATTACAACCCATAAAGTATCAAAGTTTAGTAAAGACAGAACATAAAGATCAGAAAAGTGAGTTGAGCAAGTCCTTGATTGAAGTAATCTGTTTCTGAATTGAAGATAGTTGTTGAGTCACATCTTCACGAAAAGTGCGTTGATGCAGCTCCAAAGCTTCCAGTCGCTGCAAAACTTCATCATTGTCTTGACTTGTAGAAAATTTCTTTCTTTTTGCTTGAGATGAAGGTGTCACAGAAGATGGTGAGGGTTCAGAAATTTATGGTTCAGTAGGATCAGATGGTTCAGTTTGATCAACATTTAAAGGAGGCAGATATTTAATTTTCATTCTTTTAAAAATTGTTTGATCAAAGAACTCCTTTTGCTTAATATATTTTTCATTTGTTAAAGGAACTTTGAAATGTCTGAAAATACGAGTTAGAAGACATCCATAAGGAAGAAATGGTTTTTGTTTCCACAAATTTGTAAAATACACATTGGCCCAATTTACAGAAATATTTTCAAATAAAACATAAAGAGCCGTAGAAAGATCTGTAGAATAATAATCAAAAGAACCAGTTTTAGGTAGAACATTGTGGGCAAGGATTCGTCCAGCAATGTGTGCACGAGTTTGAAGATTAGTATTTTTGAAAGGAGGGCAGTGAAGTGCACCGGGAAGAAGAATTTGTTCAAAAATTCTCTCATCATTCAGTTCAACAGTGTTGAAAAGAGTGTCTGAAGATGGAATTTCTAGGATTTCTCCAAGTAGTTTAGAATCAAACTCGATTTCAACATCACGACCAAGAGAGGACAGAACTCCAGTTTCATGATCAAAATGTAAATTCATATAAAACAAGTGAATCAAAAAAGGATAATGAAGGGTATCTGCACAGGCATAAAAAAATGTGAAATTCCTGGAAATAATTCTCTTATTTTGTAACGAGAAAACAAGTGAAACAATACATTTCGGCCTGGTAGAATAGGTAGTGCAAAAATCGATCCAAAAGTATCATATAAAAGAGGATTTAAGAGTAATCTGAGAGAAAATCTATGTCTTGAAGAAGGTGTAGAAGGAGGAGAACCTAAACCTTTTGCAGATGCAGACTTCGAACGAGGCATGGTTAAAAAAACAGATTTACCAAAAAGAATGTCGGCTTCCAAACGACGTCCGACAGAAGGAAGATGTTGTCCAATGTTTTGAAACAGAAATAGAGGAGGATATGGTGGCTGACGGCGGGTGAGAAGGCGGCCACAAGGGGATTTCAACAATGGTTGAAGATACACCGTCACGGCAAGAGGGTTCCAGCGTGATTTGAAGATGTGCCAGTTACTGCAAGAGGATTCCAGCTTTTCCCGATCACGGCCAGAAGATTCCGGCGTCTCCCTGTCACGACAAGAAAATCCCAGCGATGATAGGATCGAACGACACTCTGAGGTTTTTTCGGAAGAGAGAGAGGAAAGAGAGAGAGAGAGGGTTTTCGTTTTTCAAAGGGTTTCATTTTTAAGAAAAACGAAAAGGTGTGAAAATGAAATGAAATGATGCCCTTTAAAAAAAAATGGGTGTTTTAAAAAATCCAAGGGGTATCGGGTCCCTTCAGTTAAAATTTAAAAAAAAAATTTAGTCGACTAAAATTTTATCGGTCGACTAATAATGTGCAACTCTTTCTAAAGATTTAAAAGCATCAGTCGACTAAAATTTTATCGGTCGACTAATATAGTGTGATTTTGAGATTTTGTTCAAAAATCAACATTTTTATAAATCCAAAAAATGAGCAAATACCTAGTTCTCTCCTAATTCTCATAAAATCTTCATTTTTAAGAGGTTTAGTGAAGATATCGGCATGTTGTTCTTTAGTGGAAATAAAATTTAACGAAATATCTCCTTTTAACACATGATCTCTTAAGAAATGATGTCTAACTTCAATATGCTTAGTTCTTGAGTGCTGAACAGGATTTTTAGAAAGATTTATAGCACTAGTGTTATCACAATAAATAGTTGTTGTGAAGTAATTCAAACCAAAATCTTTTAAGGTCTGTTTCATCCATAGTACTTGTGAACACGCTAAACTAGCTGCTATATATTCTGTTTCAGTTGTTGAGAGTGACACTGAATTTTGCTTTTTACTAAATCAAGAGACTAAGGAATTTCCTAAGAAATGACAAGTTCCACTAGTATTCTTCCGATCAGATTTACTTCCTGCAAAATCTGCATCACTATATGAAACTAAATCAAAGGAAGATGATTTTGGGTAAAACAAACCGAAATCTGAAGTATCTTTCAAATAACGAAGAATTTGTTTTACTGTAGTTAAATGAGATTCCTTTGGATTAGCTTGAAATCTTGCACACATACAAACACTAAACATAATATCAGGTCGACTAGCAGTTAAGTATAATAGAGATCCGATCATACCTCTGTAGAGCTTAGTATCTACACTTTTACCATTTTCATCTTTATTAAGAGAAGTAGTTGTACTCATAGGATTCCTTCTTGATTTCGATGAGTCCATCCCAAATCTCTTGAGAAGTTCTTTTGTATACTTAGCCTGATTGATGAAGATTTCTTCTTCAGTTTGCTTTATTTGAAGTCCAAGGAAGTAGTTTAATTCGCCTATCAAGTTCATTTCAAACTCTTCCTATTACTTTTCCCTTGTTATTGTCACCAAAGGTGACGGTTCCTCCATCCTTATTTTGGAGGGTGGAAAATAACTTCGGCCTTCCAGTCATATGATTGGAACAACCGTTGTCCAATATCCATTTGCTCCTTATTTTGTGTACCGAATCTTCTTGTGCTACAAAACACATGTTGACGACTTCTTCATTTGATTCTTCATTGGAAGAGGAGTCACTATCATCCCAACATGCTTGAAATGCCTTTTTCTTCTTGAATTGGTCTTTGGGCTTGATTTTGAGAAGAGGACAATCTTTCTTGATATGTCCTACCTTTTTGCAGTTAAAGCACTTGACTTCATTGGGATTGGAAGAATTCGCTTTCTTTACCTTTCTTTGAAATCCTCCATTTTTGATGAATCTTCTGAATTGCCTTGTAATAAGGGCAATATCTTCATCTTCTTTTGAATTTTCTGAGTCAGAAGTAGCCTTAAAAGCAAGAGATTTCTTCTTGGGTTCTTCTTCTTGTCTGTCTTGAAGTTGGACTTCATATGCCATTAGGTTACCAACCAAATCTTCAAGAGTGAGAGTGTTTAAATCATTTGCTTCTTCAATAGCAGTGGTTTTCTTCTCTCATTTAGGAGTTAAACACCTTAGGATCTTTCTGACTAAATCCACTTGTGAATATTCTTTTCCAAAGGATTTCAGAGTATTAGTTATATCAGTCATTTTTGTTACCATGCCCGATATAGATTCATTTTGCTTTACTTTAAACAATTCAAATTTATGAACCAAAGAAGCAATTTTGGATTCCTTTACCTTTGACTTACCTTCGTGAGTCACGAGAAGAGTATGCCAGATTTCATTTGCTGTAGAGCATTCAGAGATGCGATTGAACTCTACCTTGTCAACGACACAATATAATGCATTCATTGCCTTGACATTAAGTGAAGCAATCTTCTTTTCTTTATCGGTCCATTGGCTGAAATCAGTTGATGGAGTTTGTTATTTTTTTGAAACAACTCTCCAAATATCGAGATCCATGGATTGCAAGAATATTGTCATTCTCACTTTCCAGTATCCATAGTTTGTTCCGTCGAATAGAGGAGGACGAACAGAGAAGCTTCCTTCTTTGTGCTGAGATATTGTAGTTGCCATGCTAGATGATGATCAAATCAAAATAATAGCAACCTGCTCTCATACCAAATGAAAGTGTAGTAGGATCGAGGCAACGAGCACTAGAGGCGGGGTGAATAGTGCTTTTAAAAATCGTCTGCGGAATATTAACAGATTTTGCAATTTGAAAAGCAATCACACAAATGAACACAAGAATTTATCCTAGTTCGGTCTTTCCCGACCTACATCTAGTCCCCAAGCAAAACCTGCTTGAGATTTCCACTATCAACCTTGTGTAACTACAAGATCATACACAGACCAAATCCGGTCCCACTTCTAGTAACACATCTACTGAAAGCAAACAACTCCTTTAAACCAAGGAGTCCTTCCTTTTACAGAAAATTAAAACAAGTAACAACTTACAATACAACCTATGAGCCTTTCTTTTGAATGCAAATGAGATGCAATTGGCTTTTGAGGTTGTTGAAATACTCTACACACGAATTCACTATCTCTCAAAGGAATTTGAGTGAAAAACTGAAGTGAAAATATCACGTGAGTGAGAAAACAAATACTTGACTGAATAGGAGTGAAAAGCAAGAAGTAATTCAATTGGATTTGATGTCTTTGAGTGTAGAATGCACTCATATTTATAATTGAAAGTTTCCATACGTTGAGGGTATGAAAGGGTGTCAAAACAGTCCATTTTGAACTATCAAAACGTTTGAAAAATGAAAAGACACGCCTTTTTGAAGTTTCAGGAAAAACAACAAAATTAGTCGACTGGAACAGTAGTTAGTCGACTAATAGTTAGTTATTAGTAGACTGACAGTTATCATCGGTCGACTGATCTGTTAATCGAGCCGTTTGAAAATCTGAACTTTTGAAACTTAGTCGACTAGAGATAAAATTAGTCGACTGATAATATCATCAGTAGACTGAAAAACCTTTCAGTCGACTGCTGCTAAAATCTTCTGAAAAACATACATTCTGTCCGGTCGACTGATAAAAGCATTAGTCGACTGCTGCTAAATTTTTAGAAAACAGACATTTTGTCCAGTCGACTGATAAAACCTTCGGTCGACTAATTTGACAAAAATGATTTTTTAGAAAATATGGCGGAAAAGGATTAGTCGACTGGTAAGTCTATTGGTCGACTAATAAACACGAAAATTTAAGAAAAGAGTTTTATAAAAAGATTTTCATGAGGGGTTCTTTTAGAAAAGTTTTTTTTCTAAAGACTTTTTAGGTAAAATACAACCTAAATATGCACTCTAAGTAAGACTCTTACAAGAATCTAAGACTTTAAATGAATTTAACATTTGTACACTAGTCTTCAAAGATTCTTCATCGAATTCTTCAATGTCTTCATTGCCTTAGCTGAAATGCAGTTGATTTCACTTGCTCATCATCAAAACCTTGTACTTGAAGTATCATGTACGACTTCATTGTCGTAACATAGCTCACTGTGGTCCGCTCAAACTTGCGACCTTTTTACCTTTGTTTACCCCTTTCCTTTTGTCTTTCCGATGTTTGTCATAAAACAATTTAAAAAAAAAAATTTTTTGCTCAAAAATCAAAGTATTTTTTCAAGGTTGGGGTTTGAGGCGCCACAGTCAAAATTAAAAGTTTTTATCATATCTTATTTGGCTCGTTTAGGTCTTGTCAATAAGATCTGAGGCAAGCCTAGACTCAATTGATGCCACCTAAATTTGAGCATTTTTCGATTTCTCTACAACACTTAGCCAAAATTTTCTCCCAAATACGCCATTTTTCTCTTAAATATATAAATTTTTTTCCAAATATATGATTTTATTCCAAATATGCTAATATGCAAAATTGCAAATTTTTTCTCAAATATGTGAATTTTCTCTTGAATATGTGATTTTCATCCTAAATATGAAAATTTCTTCTTAAATATATGCTTTTTCTTCAAATATGTGAATTTCCTTCTAAATATATAATATTCATTTTAAAAATACAACAAAACAAAATATATAAACACATACCTAAATGAAATCAAATTATGTCTTTACTCAAGTATTGCATGCACAATAGATTCACACATCAAACACATGCATCTTCTCCATTTTGCAACCCTCATGCAAAATTTCTCTCCTTGAAATGTACCTCGTTTCATTTCGCAACACCCATGCGAAATACATAAATTTGCTCGTACGTCATGTGAATAACTGAAACTTTGCTCACATTCACAAATACCCTATGAGTTTAACAAATATAGTACAAAATTTGTGAGGAACCATGTGAAACTCCCATTAAGATATGATCCTCTAGGAGATCCACAAATGTGTGGAGAATTTTGCACATGATATGTTTATCGAAAAACTCGATGAGCTACTAATGCTAAAAAATAATTGATTCAGTCGTTAAAGATGTGGTTACCGAAAAAACTCATCATCGATGATTCTAAAAATAGCCAACGATGAAGTGAAGCCTATGATTCATTGGAAATAGTCATTGAAATTTTATTTGAGGGAAAAAAATCTTAGGGACCATTGGTTGGGGATCACAAAAAACCTTAGTTTATATGAAAATAACTCTGAGGTGCGAAGAAAAGGTTTTAAAAAATGAAGTGTTGCATTTAATGCTCCTATCCTAAATAAAAATTCTCCACACATTTGCGAATCTCTTGGAGGGTCATATCCTAAAGGAAGATTCACATGGTTTGTCACAAATTTTGTACTGTATATGTGAAACTCGTAGGATATTTGAGAGTGAGTAGGTTTTCAGTTATTCACATGACGTACATGTAAATCGTTGCATTCTGCATGAGTGTTGTGAAATAGAGCGGGGTACAACATTTAAAGGAGAACAATTTTGCAAGGGGTTGTAAAACTGTGTTTAATGTGTGAATCTACTTTGTTGGGATGAAAACTAGTCATATTCACATATTAGATTATGAAAAATTTGATATTTTTGCGAAAACATCATGTGGATACAATTTTTAGTAAGAGTTACGATATTCGAAGAGCATAGCGATATATCGTGCAAAACCCTAGAGAAAAATCACATATTTAAGAAGAAATTTACATATTTGAGAGGAATATCACATATTTAGGAGAAAATTTGTACCATATACATATTATTGGCTTGATATATGATTGTTATAAGTTTGATTATGGTATATTTGCCCTATTGTACATGTAATACTTGGGAAGGGATATAAAATTTAATTTCACGTAGCTATGTATTTATATATCTTGTTTTGTTAGGTTCTTAGGATGAATATCACATATTTAAGAAAAAATGCGCGTATTTGAAAGAAAATTTACATATTTGAGAGAAAAAATCCATATTTAGGAGAAAATTTGCATATTTAATAAGAAATTTGCATACTTAAAAGAAACATTGTATATTTGCATATTTGGAAGAAATTTGCATATAAGTTGTCATCAGAACCCTACTGATTATCGTCATGGCTGACTCGAGCCTTCAGTTATCGTTATTAACTACCTCTAACGACAATTTAACTTGTCATTAAGGCTAGAATTGTTGCCAATGTCACTTATCGTCAGTATTTTGCTGATACCAACTTGTCGTTAGTCATTTTTTTGCATATCTTTGAGAGAAAATGTCTTCTTAACGTTTCAAACTCGAAAATGGAACACCAACCATTCTCAAATCCCCTTTATTTAAGGAAAACCCCTCATCCAAGACAATAAACCTTGGATGAATCTGAGCCTTTCATCCAAAGATAACCCTCTAGTAGTCATTTATCTAGATGGATCCTAAATACACAATAAATATATCTGAATCTGCCTAGAAAACTATAAACAAGGAGTCACCCCCTATTCCAGCATTTGGCGTCTATCTCTCCTAGCACTATAATTCTACTAAATTCTCAACAAAACCTAGTCTAGCTGATGTAGCCTAGTCCACCTAGCCTCGTCATAGCTAATCAAACCTAGCCTAGGACTCAGATCCTTTGTCTCACCTCCTTTTGGAGCCCACATCTAGCCGAAGTGCCGCTCATGGTTACTCATGCTCATCAGCCGTAAAAAGGGCTACCTAAGCTTGATATAAGATTTGGTTTTTTATTTATGTTTCTATTTTATTATTTGTATATTTTTCTAAGTTTGTGATAGTTCTAACATTCGTATGTTATTTGCTTTTGTGTCTTTTCCTCAAGTTTTGATGGTTCCCACCACCAAACTCATTTCCTTTTAGGTATCATATACGGGGTATGAATCTTGACAATGCCGCTACTCCAAAACAATAATCGAGGACTCTTGGTTCGACTGATCCCTATTCATCAGAGGAGGAAAGGCTCTTTACCTTGAAAAATGGTCTTCATACTCTCTCAAAGTCTGGATCTGGTTTCAAGTTCATTTTAAACAAAAAAATTATCTTTCTAAAAAAACCTTTGCCTTTTATTTTTCAAAATCCATGGGATGGATCCACAAAGTGAGACAAAGACTTAAATATAGGGTTTATGGGTCAATGCTCCAGTAAGGTATGGATATAAGTGCACTAGGCTAGGGTGAATCTGATAGAATTTGGGCATTAAAGTACTTAGATATTAGATGATTTAGACCTTTATTTATAGGTACAAAACTAGATCTTGGATATAGATTTGAGACTTCCTAGGTCAAAAATCCATATTCTGGCAAGAGCCTCAATTTGATTGGTCAGAAGAATGACATGGCATAATCTGATTATCCTTAAATATCTAAGGATTGAACCCAACTACTGCAGTAGAGGATGCATCTGAACTCGCCTGGTAGGGTTATCCCGGTATGAGTTCTATCACCCTATCATGGATAGGGTCAACAAACCTTTGGGGTATCTAAAATACATAGAATAAGTAACCCCAAGAATATCGCATTGATGTCGAGTCAAGCTTCTCCTGTATACCATTAATATTGAAACAATGCATTAGTTTTAGGTTCAGCAATATATGAATGCATGAATGAATGAACATTGTTCTATCAAGTCCTGCATAACCTTGAGAAAGGTGTCAAGATAGGTATACTACTGGAGCGATAGGGCAAAGATCCGTGTTGTATCCGCACGACTAAGCTAAGCTCGAGAAACTTGCACTTGGATTCGTGGGATACAGATGTGCCAAGTCTTAGAGACTTGAGCTCAATGTTCTAATTGAGACCTTGAAGAGTCCAATTGAGGCCCTGAAGAGGCTCATGCCAAGTCTTTGAGACTTGAGCAAAATGTTCAACTCGTAGCATTGAGGAGTCTTTCGCGATATACGCTAAGTCATGGAGACTTGAGCGTCATTGTTGCAAATTGTGACCCTAAGTGGTCTGTGTATTTTTTTGAGTTGATTGAATGTTGCGATTGAATGCTTTCTTACTAGACCAGCAATAATTCTGACCCCGTTTAATGGAGATTACAAGTGTTGAACCTGCGATGCAATATGCAGAGCAAGGTAGCATCGAGTTCCAGGGTTTCTCCAGACAGTGTTGTACTGCTTCCTTTATAAAACTAAATACTGCTTTTCCAAGTAGTGATGTTTGTAATAAACAAGTGTTTTGATAAATGGAACACCTTGGTGGTTAATGAGTGCTTGGTCATGTGCCTATGACTTGCCTAGAGTTTTCTAAAATCGATGACTCATTATCATCCATTTCCGTTGTTAAAATATTTTCTAAGTTCTGCTGTAAAGAAAAAAAAGAAATTCATGAAATTTTCAACTTAGCTTTGTTTTGAAAATTCGGGGTGTTACAAGAAAAGTCCTAAATTTCATAGGGTCTTGTTTCTTCTTTAGCTTTTTTCATTTGTTAAGTCATATTTCTCAATTCTTCCTCCAAATTTTGAACTTTCTCCTTGATGATGCATGAAATACGCATCATGTTAATAAGTTTTTCATGCATTTTGTATCAAGTTTAAGGTTTTAAACCCATGTTTAGATGTATTTTGATAGTAAGGGGTTATGGTTCGAATTTCAGAAAAATAGCTCTGTCTTTGGAATGGCTGAGTAAAAGATGGCTGCTGAGCTGGTTGAGAGGATGTAGGCATTTTCATGGAAGAATCCACAGTCTTCCATGCAGATGCCTACATCCTCTCAGCCAGCTCGGCAGCCATCTTTTACTCAGCCATTCCATAGACAGAGCTATTCTCAATCTTCTTCTTCTTCAGTCCCTCCCCCGATTCAGCAGGAGTCTGCCCCACAGACATCTTTTGAGGAGAGACTTCTCCAGGCATTCCAAGAGGTGAAAACCTCTAATCAGAATGCCTTCGAGAAGTGTAGCCAGATATTGAGCTCACATACGTAGTCCATTGCGAAGTTAGAGTCGCAAATAGGACAGTTAGCTGAGGCTATTAGTAGGAGACCCGAGGGTACATTGCCGAGTCAAGCTGCCATGAACCCGAAGGGAAAGGACCAGATGACTGGAGGCCTGTTTCATACTGAGACACAGCAACAGGCCAAATCTGTTATGGCCCTGAGGAGTGGACGTGAGTATCACGTCGAGAGCAAAGAGAGAGAGAGTAGAGAGAGGATAGAGGAGCTAGAGACCATTGTTTCACCTACGTCGGCTCAGCCATCATTATCATCCCCATCCCCATCTTCATCTTCATTATCTTCATCATCATCATCTTTATCTTCAGTGCAGAAGAAGGATAAGAGTGAGACTTCTCACAAAGAGAAGGAACCACCCGAGTATATTCCCCCACCACCCTATCCCAAAGCATTAGAGTCTCCTGGATATAGAGGGAAGCAAGGTACGAAGATCCAGGACATGCTCGATATATTCAAGCATGTGCATATCAACTTACTTTTGCTCGATGCGATTCAGCAGGTGCCGGTATATGCCAAATTCCTGAAGGAGCTATGTACGCAGAAGCGTAAATCTAGAGAGAGAGTTCCTAACAGGGTCCATCTGACTGAGCAGGTGAGTTCAGTACTTCAGCATCAGACACCACCAAAGCTCAAGGACCCTGGAGCCCCTATCATTGCGTGTACCATAGGGAACATCCGGATAGAACGCGCATTGCTCGATCTTGAAGCAAGTGTGAACATTCTGCCTGGGTATTTCTTTGATTCTTTCGGGCTAGGAGAGATGAGATCGACTCCGATTACACTGCAGCTGGCAGATCGTTCTGTCAAGGTACCGAGAGGTGTCTTGGAGGACGTGCTAGTTAAAGTGGATGATTTTTATTTCCCAGTTGATTTCATTATTCTTGATATGGAAGGAGTAGACAGCCAGCACCAAACTCCGATTATTTTAGACAGACCATTCTTGGCGACTGCCAATGCGTGCATCAACTGTAGGACCAGAGCCATGGATCTCTCATTCGGCAATAGGAAGGTCAAGCTGAATATTTTCAATGCCGCGATGGGACCAGCGGGAGACATAGACTGCTTTCATGTAGATATTGCACATGAGTTAGTGGAGGAGCAACCCGACTTGTATATTACTGAAGATTCTTTAGATTTGTATCATATAGAGAAGAATAATGGTGTAGATAGTGTAGATGTGTCTAGAGTGTCGTCAGAGAGACCACCTTGGGGAGCCATCATTGAGACCCTCCCACCACTTGCGGAGACCCCCGCCAAGTCTTCGATCGAGTCACCCCCGAAACTGGAGTTGAAACCCTTACCGGATTCACTCAAGTATGCATACCTCGGAGATGATGAGACTCTGCCTGTGATCATCTCGTCCCTGCTCACTGAGGAGCAGGAGCAAAGATTGCTGACTATTCTTCGAGAGCACAAGGCAGCGATTGGCTGGGGAGTTGTTGATCTGAAGGGGATTGATCCTTCATTCTGCATGCATAGAATTCATTGTAATGAGGAAGTCAAGCCAGTTAGGGATATGCAGAGAAGGCTAAATCCCAACATAAAGGAAGTGGTGAAGAACGAGGTGGTGAAGTGGTTGGATGCCGGAATCATTTACCCTATTTATGATAGCCAGTGGGTCAGTCCGATTCAGGTTGTGCCGAAGAAGTCAGGACTCACTGTGGTCGAGAACAAGAAGGGTGAGAGAATTCCGATGAGAACCACCACAGGATGGCGAGTTTGTATCGATTATCAGAAGCTGAATGTGGCAACTAGGAAAGATCATTTCTCATTGCCATTCATTGATCAGATCTTAGAGAGGCTCGCAGGACAAAGCTACTACTGCTTTCTAGATGGATACTCAGGATACAATCAGGTAGCTGTCCATCCTGACGACCAGGAGAAGACTACGTTTACATGTCCTTATGGCACCTTCACGTTTAGACGTATGCCGTTTGGGCTCTGCAATGCCCCGACAACTTTTTAGAGGTGCATGCTTGCTATCTTCTCGGACATGATTGATGATGTGATGGAAGTTTTCATGGACGACTTTTCAGTTTATGGCTCTTCTTTTGAAGATTGCTTCCAAAAACTGACTCAAGTACTGAGTAGGTGTGCGGAGACAAATCTTGTCCTTAGTTGGGAAAAGAGCCATTTTATGGTCCAGGAGGGGATTGTGCTTGGACACATTGTGTCCAAGCGAAGCATTGAGGTTGACAGAGCGAAGGTGGAATCCATTTCCCGTTTGACTCCACCCACCTCTGTGAGGCAGATTCGGTCATTCTTAGGGCGTGCGGGTTTTTATAGGCGGTTCATAAAAGATTTCAGTAAAATCTCTTGACCGCTATGTACTTTACTGGAGAAAGACCAGCCCTTTCTTTTCGGTGAGGATTGTATGAAGGCCTTTGAGATTCTCAAAGAGGCCTTGATTACTGCACCCATTTTGAGACCTCCGGATTGGACTCTCCCATTTGAGATTATGTGCGATGCATCTGATTATGCTATGGGGGCTATTTTAGGACAACGCATTGATAGGAAACCCTATGTGATCTACTATGCTAGTAGAACTCTGTCTGATGCTCAGATGAATTATACTACGACAGAGAAGGAGCTACTTGCGGTAGTTTTTGCATTGGATAAGCTCAGGTCCTATTTACTCGGTTCGAAAGTGGTTGTCTATTCTGACCATGCGGCATTGAAATATCTTTTGAATAAGAAAGACACCAAACCGAGATTGATTCGTTGGGTTCTACTACTACAAGAGTTTGATCTCGAGATTCGAGATAAGAAGGGAAGCGAGAATGTAGTAGCAGACCACCTGTCCAGACTGATCGTGGAGACCACGCAGGATCAGAGACCGATCAATGATTCTTTCTCCAACGAGCAGATCGTGTCAGTCAGTACACCGCAGTTACTTTGGTTTGCAGATATTGTGAACTATCTGGTTTCGAGGCAGATACCTGAGCATTGGAACAAAAATGAGCGTGAGAGATTCCTATCTCAGGTGAGGCACTATTATTGGGATGAACCAGAGTTGTTCAAATACTGTGCAGATCAGATCATTAGGAGATGTGTTCCGGAGGAGGAGTACCAGTCCATTCTTAATTTTTCCCATTCATTAGCCTGTGGAGGGCATTTTAGCAGTAGGAAGACGGCTGCAAAGGTTTTGCAGTCAGGATTTTATTGGCCTACACTCCACAAGGATGCTCATGAGTTTTGTAGGCGTTGTATTCAATGTCAGCAGATTGGGAACATGTCCAAGAGGGACATGATGCCCTTGCTTCCGATTTTGATAGTCGAGATTTTTGATGTGTGGGGTATTGATTTCATGGGACCATTTCCGCCTTCATTCAGAAATTTATACATTCTGGTGGCGGTTGATTATGTGTCCAAGTGGGTCGAGGCTGTGGCAACCAAGACCAATGATCATAGAGTAATGCTTAAGTTCATTAAGCACAACATTTTCAGTCATTTTGGTGTGCCACATGCGATGATTAGCGATGGTGGCAAGCATTTTAGGAATGTACAGATAGCTTCTCTGCTGAGAAGATATTCTGTCAATCATAGATTCACCACTCCATATCATCCACAGACTAGTGGACAGGTTGAAGTGTCCAATAGGGAGATTAAGCGAATTTTAGAAAAAACAGTTCGCCTGGACCGCAAGGATTGGTCCCAACGCTTAGATGATGCACTTTGGGCATATAGAACTGCATTTAAGACTCCCATTGGCATGTCCCCGTATCGCCTTGTATTCGGGAAAGCATGCCATCTTCCTGTCGAGTTAGAGCATAGAGCGTATTGGGCTATCAAGAAATTGAATTTTGACCTCACCCAGGCTGGCAAAGAGAGAGCACTGCAGCTCTCAGAATTAGAGGAACTCAGAAATGATGCGTATGAGAATGTCAAATTATACAAAGCTCGCACGAAAGCATTTCATGATAAGCATATTGTCAGGAAAGTGTTTGAGCTAGATCAGAAAGTGTGGCTATACAATTCTCGTTTGCATTTATTCCCAGGGAAATTGAGATCGAGATGGACAAGTCCTTACATTGTGAAAGAAGTATTTCCCCATGGAGCAGAGACATTATTCGATCCTATGACCCAAGGTACATTCAAAGTGAATGGGCAAAGATTGAAGCCCTTTATTTCAGATTCCTTGCAGGATGGTGAGTGTGAGATAGTGCATCTCACGAAAGCATGAGGATTCAACCAGAGGGATGTATCATATGTACACTAGTTTATTTTTCATTTCAGTATTTTTCTTTATTCAGTATTTCATTTCATATGTGCTAACATTTGTTTTGATGTATGCAGGATGAATCTAACACTTAGTATATCAAGTTACCAGGTACAGAGAAGAGTTTTCAAAGAATTCAAAGATCAGATGAAATTCAACTTCAGAAGCTCAGAGCAGATCAGGTTGTATCTATCCTTTCTCCCATATTCTTATGGTCTTTTAGTGTATGTGCATCATATTGTTATATATTTTGTATGCCACTAGGGACAATGTTGAAATTCCACTAGAGGGGGGGTGAATAGTGAAATACGATAAAGATCGATAAAATAAAATAATCAGGCAATAAGGCACAACACATAAAACACAAAATTTATACTGGTTCGGTCAATACCAAGACCTACATCCAGTCCCCAAGCAAACCACTTGAGCTTTCCACTATAACATCCGAGTCACCGGATAAATAGTACAACACCCTCTTCCTCAGAGGTCTTCTTCTCTCAACAGAGAAGGGGCACACCCTCTTCCACAGAGGTCTTCTTCTCTCAACAGAGAAGGACAACACCCTCTTTTACAGAGGTCTACTGCTTTCAACAAAGAAGGAAAACAGTGAATAACAGAGTTACAATACTTCCTATAGAACCTTCAGAATGATATGAATGCACGAATGAAGCATTCTCAGAATGTTCTGTTTGTCACTCAGAGGATACTCTTTGTCAAAGAGCTGGACTTGACTTTTTCTCTTTTCTTTCCTTTCTTTTTCTTTTTCTTTTTCAAGGCTCTCTTTTCAAATATCGAATAGGAATTTTTCTCGTTGTAAGCTCACATGTCCATTCCATTCCATGTTGAATAGTTTATTTGAGTGTGTTTATATAGCTTTTAAAAAAGTAGTCGTTATATTTTGAAATCGTAGCCTTCTTGAGATGTGAAATGATATGTCATTTCAAAAACATCTTTAGAGAAATTCGAAAAAGTCTTTTTCCATAAAAGTAAAATATAGGGTACACTAGTCGTTGTAAATTTTTTAGGTAATACATATTTTATGTAAAAAGTCTATTTCTTACAATAGTACATTGAACGTTGGATTGTGGTTTTGTCTTTATCTTAATTAATGATTTGAGGTACATAAGTACTTCTTTACTTTAAATGAGTGTAAATACAATGAGTGCTTTGAGATATTTATTTGTACATAGTCATGTCAAGTGTTTTCTTTATGTTGTGGTTTTCAAAGTCTTCAGAGAGAATGAGGACTACAAGAAAGTCGACATTCTTGAGAAGGATATTTTAACAAGGATTTCTTACAGGAGGTATTTAATGCTATACAAAGAGAATGATGACTTCAAGTAAGTTGACATTCTATGGATTTGTAAAAAGGTAACTAGAGTCTTTTCAAAAACATATTATATTTGTTTTTCTTTATGTAGCCGATTTTCATGTTTTGTCTTTTACCCATATTTGAAATCATTTCTTTAAAAAAGGTAACTAGAGTCTTTTCAAAAACATATTATATTTGTTTTTCTTTATGTAGCCAATTTTCATGTTTTGTCTTTTACCCATATTTGAAATCATTTCTTTAAAGAAGGTAACTAGAGTCTTTTCAAAAACATATTATATTTGTTTTTCTTTATGTAGCCGATTTCATGTTTTGTCTTTTTCCTACATTTCTTTTCATGTTGTCTTGTATATGATGTAAGGTACAATTATTACATTTTAAAATCATGTCAAAATATCTTTTTCATAAAGGGTTGTAAGAAGGTACAATTATTAGTTTTCAAAAAGGAGCTTTTTGAAACTATCGTATACTTTTATGATATAGTTTTTATGAATGAGTATGTAATATGCAATATGCATGTTCCTGAAGGTTCCGTTACATATGACTCTAAAGAAGAAAAAAATCTTCATCTTGAGGTAGCCGATCTCTTCAGTTGATATTTAGGAATGCATGGCTCATCAAGCTTTTTCTTTAAGGAGTATGATTGCACTAGTTGTACTTGAACATGAAGTCTCCATCCTTTTTGGGTGAGATATCCTTGCATCAAATACTCGTTAGATTTATGGCAAAACATATTCAGTCATAATATAATATTTTTCAAGAGGACATATTATCATATCATATAAAATCAAATACGACAGTGTATCATATTATGTGACATCAAAACAGAGTTTCTCAACATTCTCCCCCTTTTTGATGATGACAAAATATGCTCCCCCTGTCAAAAAGATATTATGCATAGAAATAATAATAGGATAAAATATTGAAAAAATGTTTAAAGAAAGTATTTCTCCAATAATGGAGACAGGTTTTCTCCCCATTTGTCATAGACAAAAAGGAAGGGATCAGAGTAAGTGAGTTATTACAGACCAATAATAAATATTACAGTAAAAAAAAATAAGTTTATCCCGAAGGTGGAGTAGGTTGATGTGTTCGGTTGACTTGATCCGACTGGAGGGTCTGTAGGGTTTGCTGCAACGAGGCTTGACGACGAAAAATACGATCCTGAGAACGCTGGACATCCATCAGAGCAGGGAAGTAATTGAAGGTGGATGTTGGATCTTCTTCATCAGAGCCGGGCATATGCAGGGACCTTAGATTGAAGGTAGTAGCATCGAGGACCTGAGAGGGATGGAGGATAACTTCGTTGTGAAGGGGTACTTTGAAGTATTTTAGGATGGGAGTTATAAAACACCCGAAAAGAAGAGGCTTGAATTTTTGATAACGAATAAAAAGGTCGAAAAGAATGGAGGATCAGTTTATCGGAGTTGATGAGAAAATTTCGTAGATAAAGAGAGAGATTTTTCGTGGAACTAATCCCTTGCGGGGAAGCTTGGGATAGTTGTTGTGGAGAAGAATCTGGGCAAGTAATTGAGCATGAGGTTGGAGATTCCTCATGTGCCAGGGAAGTTGGTGGCAGTTGGTGCAGAGGAGAATTTTTCGAAGTACCGATCGTTCGATTGGTACTATGTTGTTGAGGTCGGTGCCGGTGGAAGGTAGGTTTAGAATTCTACCTAGGTCGGAAGCATCGAAAAACATCAGCTTTCCTCGAACTTTACTGGTGATTGTAGTTTGTTCATGATCAGTAGAAAAGTTTGTATAGAATAGTCGAACTAGTTCAAGATAATAGGTAGCTTGGGATAAAGATCCTAGTAGATGTTTGAGTTCGGGGAGATAGTTGTCTAGGTCAAATAGCATGAAGTCTTTATAGTGAACTAATTTTCCTTCATGAATGGGTCGAGAACAAAGTAAGTTGTAGTCATGAAAAAGACTTGGATACCTAAGATCTGCAACAGTGATTGCAGAGGTTGAAGAGGAAGCCATTGCAAAAGGAAATTGAGAGAGAAGGAGTTTGAAAGTATGTATGAAGATAGTGAGCTACGAGTGGTATTGGTGAGGAACGAACCAAACGATTAAATAGAAGAGAGAAAATAATTGTGACAATAATTGAATAACAAAGGAAGTGAATGATTTTTGGATTGTAGTTTGAATAAGAAAATTCGTGAGTTGTAAGTTAAGGGGCTTGTGAATGACAAATCAAATCAATGGTGGAAGATAGTGTATCATATTGGTATGTAAGTTAAGACGGACATAGATTTGAACAAACATACTATGGGAGAGTGTATCGAGTAGTGAGAAATGTTATGAATGGAGTATGGAGTGACATATTGAAGAGAGTGAAGAAAATAATGGCCTAATAAAACAAACAACTTTTTCTACATGATATTACTTGATGTGGAAGCATTCCAAATTCGTGAAGAGTGATTTTGGAATAAGACAAACAAAGATAAGAGAGTGAGAGGCAATAATTTGTTATTTAATAAGTATATATTTTGATGTGTGGAAAAAGAATGACTAGACATAAAGAAGGGTGATACGGATATGTGGTTTGAAAGATATGACATTTTTGAAAGAAAAGAATGCCTTAGAAAAATGTGTCATGATTAATGTGTCTTCACATTTGTATTGTTTTATGAGTATACGTAAAGATGAGAGGGACACACTTTGACTATGAATAGTGATGAGACAAAAAGATTTTTATGAATGAAGAGTAATAATTGCTTGTATAAGAAATTTTTTTATGGATATGCGTGGAATGAGTGAGAGTAGTCATAGAGAAAAGTGAGATGACATATATGGATTTTCGAGTAGGATAAGAAGTAATAAAAAATCATGATTGATAAAAGACATAAAGTTATGATTGATATGAACTATTGTTTATTTGATAAACATATTTTTAAAGAAACTCGATTTGAGGAAGTTCATAGAGAATAAAGTTAAGTTTTAAACTAGTAAAGGAGTCACAAACTCGGTTTGACAAGAATGGAGAATCAATTTGTATAAGAGAGAGAAAGTACTAAAGGTACTTAAGAGAATAAAAAATAAAAGACAAGGTTTCAATGAGTCTCTATTGGAGAGAGATATAAAACGAGAGAGTGATGGTCACAGATGAAAAGGAGCTTCGTATAATATATATATATATAGAGAGAGAGATAAAAAAAGAAGGTGATACAAAACGTACTAATGGGTGGAGTACAAATACTTTTTGTAAAAGAAGTAAAGCATGAAGAGATGATAATAGATAGTTCTTTAGGCTATGATATAACAGATGATATAGTAAAATTTTACGTGAGATATAATAGAGTGTACATAATCTATGATATATTAAATGATATAGTAAAAATTTACATGAGAACATAGCAACTAGATCTTTTAGAGAAAGGTAAAAGAACCAAAATAAACATTCGATTTTAACTAATAATTTGAAAAGCAAGAGTTCTCATAAACTAATATGTTTTCATGTTGAAGGTGAATCAATTATTCGTAAGAGAAGTTTTCACAAAAGGACAAAAATAATAAAGGAGTTATGAGATGAGTGATGTGAACAATGTTATGATAGCTTTTAATATAATTAGTTTTTATGGATATGAGTGAAAGGAGATAGGACAAGAAGTCATAATGGATGTGTACTTGACAAGTTGAAAGACATAAAGAATGTGTCTTATAAGATTTTTAAAGTGTACGTGAATATGGAAATCTAGTTTGACTAACAAAAATCGATAAGAAAAAAAAACTTTTAAAATAAGATTTTAAGAAGTATTATAATAAGTGTGATTAATTTATAAGTCACTTAGTTTGCATATTCCTAGTTCTCTTCTAATTCGTGTAAAGTCTTCATGTTTCAATGGTTTAGTGAAAATGTCTGCTAACTGTTGATTAGTGGGTATGAATTCCAGTTTAATTATATTGTTTAAGACTTGTTCTCTTAAGAAGTGGTGTCTTATTTGAATGTGCTTAGTTCGTGAGTGTAAAATAGGATTCTTAGATAAGTTTATCGCACTAGTATTATCACAGAAAATAGTTGTATTTTCAAAATTTAAACCAAAATCTTTTAAGGTTTGTTTCATCCAGATAACTTGTGTACAGGCTAGGCTAGCAGCAATGTATTCGGCTTCAGTAGTTGATAAGGATACACAGTTTTGTTTCTTACTGAACCATGATACAAGTGAGTGTCCTAGCATATGACATGTTCCACTTGTGCTTTTTCTGTCAGATTTACTTCCAGCAAAGTCAGCATCGTTGTATGAGATTAAATCAAATGTAGAGGATTTTGAATAGAATAATCCAAAATCAACTGTGTCTTTTAAATATCTCATTATTCTTTTTACAACCTTAAGATGTGATTCTTTTGGATTTGACTGAAATCTAGCACACAAGCAAACACTGAACATGATATCTGGACATCTAGTAGTTAAATAGAGAAGTGATCCTATCATACCTCGGTATACCTTTGTATCAACAGACTTACCATCTTCATCTTTGTCCAAAACAGTAGTAGTGCTCATAGGAGTTGTTTTTGAAGCAGTTGAGTTCATGTTGAACCTCTTTAGAAGTTCACGAGCATACTTAGATTGATTGATGAAAACTCCATCCTTGGTTTGCTTAATATGCAGTCCAAGAAAGTAGGTGAGTTCTCTCATCATACTCATTTCAAATTCTTTCTGCATGGACTTAGAGAATTCTTCACAAAGAGTGCTGTTAGAAGATCCAAAGATGATATCGTCTACATATATTTGAACAATTAGGGTATGATTATTCACTATTTTTACAAATAATGTAGAGTCTGCTTTGCCTACAGAAAAACCAATTTTTAACAAAAAGGTTTTAAGTCTATCATACCAAGCACGAGGTGCTTGTTTTAGACCATACAAAGCACGTTTGAGTTTGAAAACATGATCTGGATATTGTTCATTTTCAAATCCTGGAGGTTGTTTTACATAAACTTCTTCATTTATAAAACCATTTAGAAAAGCACTTTTAACATCCATTTGATATAATTTGAAATCCATATAGCTTGCATATGCTAAAAACATTCTAATAGATTCAAGTCTAGCAACAAGAGCAAATGTTTCATCGAAATCAATACCTTCCTCCTGGTTGTATCTTTGAGCTACTAGTCTTGCCTTATTTCTTATAACATTACCTGTTTCATCTAGCTTGTTTCTGAAGATCCATCTTGTCCCAATGATTGGATGATCCTTTGGTCTTGGTACAAGATCCCAAACTTCATTCCTTTGGAATTGATTCAGTTCTTCAGTCATGGCTAGCATCCAGAACTCATCGATGATGGCTTCATCAATCTTCTTTGGTTCAAGTTGAGAAATTAATGCCATATTTGCAATCCGTTCTAGCTGAGCTCTAGTCTGAACCCCCTTTGTCAGTTCTCCCAAAATCTGCTTTTGAGGATGATCTTTGATATCGACAAATGTTCTTTGATGATTATCTTCATTAGACTTAGCTGTGTTATCTAAAAATAAATCTGTACTTTCAACATCATCATCGTTAGTTTGCTTATGAACAGATTGATCAATAGATTCACAGAAACTAACATGCATAGATTCTTCAATAGACGTAGAACACTTATTGAAAACCCTGTATGCTTTACTATGACTTGAATATCCTAAAAATATGCCTTCAATAGATTTAGCATCAAATTTATCTAGGCTGTCTTTTGTGTTTAGGATAAAGCATTTACAACCAAAGACTTTGAAATAGTCTATTCTTGGAGTTCTGTCATAGAATAGTTCATAGGGAGTTTTATTTAATAAGGGTCTAATGAGAACTCTATTTGTTATGTAGCATGCAGTATTAACAGCTTCTGCCCAAAAAGATTTAGCAAGATTATTGTGTTGGAGCATAGTTCTATCAGATTCCTGAAGGGTTCTATTCTTTCTTTCTACTACACCATTTTGAGGTGCAGCTCTAGGAAAGGCAAAGTTATGAGAAATACCATGCAAGTTACAAAATTTTTCAAAAAGTTCATTTTCAAATTCTCCTCCATGGTCACTACGGATTTTAACAATAGAACAAGATTTTTCATTTTGTAATTTTTTACATAAAATTTTAAATTGACAAAACGTATCACTTTTGTTTTTCAAAAATATCACCCAAGTAAATCTTGAGTAGTCATCTACAATGACAAAAACGTATTTATTGTGATTATGACTAGCTACCCTAGAAGGACCAAAAAGATCCAAGTGGAGAAGCTCTAAAGGTCTTTTGCTTGAAATGATATTTTTTGATTTGAAAGATGATTTGGACAGTTTTCCTAATTGACATGCATCACAAAAATAATCCTTTTTAAAAGATATTTTGGGTAACCCACGTACTAACTTATCTTTAGCTAATTTAGACATGTATTTAGAATTAACATGACCCATTCTCATGTGCCATAGATGTTGAGAGTCATTATTAGCTATAAGGCAATGTTCTGTGATGCTAGGTATAGTTCATATATATTATTTTTTCTTATACCTTTTAAGATAATATTTTCGTTGGTATCTGCTATAAGACAAGCATTATGATTAAAGCTAACATTATAACCTGTATCACACATTTGACTAATACTTAGAAGGTTATGTTTTAAGCCTTTAACCAGGAGAATGTCTTTGATAAGAGGTTTATCTATATTTCCAATACTACCAATACCTATTATCAAACCTTTGTTGTTATCTCTAAAGGTGACGGTTCCTCCTTCCTTTTTATGAAGAACAGCAAAGAGGTCTGAATGTCCAGTCATGTGTTTTGAACATCCACTGTCTAGAATCCATCTGTTCTTCTTATTTGGAGCCTGCAAATCATCAAGTAAAATTTCTTTTTGGTACCCAATCGGGTCCCTTTTTGTTAGACCTTGGAACCCATATCCATTTGGATTTGGGTTTATCTACAACCTTAGAGGAGTTAAAAAAATTAACTTTATAATACTCCTTATTTGGTTCAGACGAACTTTTCACAAAAGTGATCTTTTGATTTATACAAGAAGGCTTGTTGAAATGAGAGTAGCCAATACCATTCTTGTAGAAAGAGACTTTTTGAGAAGATAGGAGTTTATCCAAGTTCTCTTTTCCTTTAGTAAACTTGAAAACCGTTTTCATAAGGTTTTCAGTTTTACTTTTTAATTCTGAAATTTCTACTTGCAGATTTTTAGTCTTGAAGCTAGTAGATAAGATTTCAGAAGTAATAAGAAGATTTTTCTTTTTCAACTCAGAGTTTTCACTACTGAGTTTTTCATTTTTCTGGGAAAGCTCTAAATTTTCAGATTTTAAATTTTTATTTTTGAAGCTTAATTTTCTAGATTCTTCAAATAGTTCTTGAAAAGCATCTATAAGTTCTTCAAAGGAAAAATCAGAAATTTCACTTATAGAGCTTTCGTTTGCCATGAAGCACATGTTTGCAGTTTCGGCTTATCATCACTTGACTCTTCACTGGTGGATGGTTCTGAGTCATCCCATTGAGCATGCAGAGCCTTTTTCTTGAAGAACCTCTTCTTTGGTTCCTCGGTCTTGGACTTTCTTTTGAGAAGGGGACAGTCACGCCTCAAGTGACCTGACTTATTACACTGATAGCACATGGGATTTTCCTTAGGATCTTTTCTTTCCTTGTGCTTGTTTGGAAGCCGGTTCCTTCTCATGAAGCGCTGGAATTTTTTGGTTAGTAGCGCAATTTCAGATTCTTTATCTGAGTCTTCATTCTCAGATAGAGCTGGTGTTATCATCGCAAAATTGTTTACTTTTTGTGAGTCAAACTGACCTTTGAAATAGTTTTTGAAAATAACTCGCCTCCGTTTTTAAAATGCGGAATTATTCCAAAGAATGGGACTCGCCTGTCGGTACGAGGTTCGACCGTTCTTGCCACCTTTAACAGGGGTAATCGAACCAAGGATCAATCTACTGCTCTGCTCTATTCAACTTGTCTAAATCATATTCTAATTTCTAAATGCACATAGAATCAGGCATGTGCTATGAATTTTCTGAAAATGCATATTTGAAAACATGATGTTTGCTTTGAATAACTGAAACACTTAGAATAGATATCACATGGAAAATCGTGAATTGGGATTTGAAATGTACTTCTGAGAAAAGTAAAAATCGATTTCTGAAGAATCTAGAGGTTTTGTGAAAATCGATTTTGAGAAATATGAAATAACTTTGAAAAACTTGATTTCTTTGAATTCAAACTTTGAAATTGAAAATATAACTTAGAAAAATCGAATTTGGAACTTGGGAAATACTTGAAATATCATTGGCAAATCAATATTTTGAGAAAATCGATTTTTGAATAAGACTTAGAAGAATTTGAGAAAATAAACTTCTTTGAATTGAGATTTGAATTGGAATTGGAAAATGCATGAAATGAATGAATATGGATTTGAGGAATTGAGAAATACTTTTTGTATTTTTGAGAAATGCAGTGCATTTTGAAGTTAGCCTAAGAGTGTAGGCTGAATGTGGCTAATGTGAAGATCATAAATCTGGGTATCATTCATATTCTGACTATGGCCATAAATACAAATTCCACCAAGTTTATAAACTTCATAAAAGCTAGTGTATGTGCCATTCGTGTAGACCATAGTGAATTAATAAAATGTGCATGAATTGGCATACATGACAGTTATATATCAAAGTTTAAACTATATGCAATGCACATCCTAATCTATGCAGGAATTTAAATTCTTATTCCAAATTTAATTTAATTTATATCACTATTGAAATTTAAATACATGAAATTAAAGTCTTCAATGTACCTGCAAAACTAGAAAGCTTGGTTAGTGAATATATGTTGGCTTTTCTAGATTTATCCAGTAATATCTAGAAATTATTGGATTTTGCTAGACATAAGCCTTTTCCATGATTCCCTTAAATCAAAATTGATAAAATATGAAATAAAATTGAATAAATATGAAAGAGAAGATATGAATTTTCGAAATTGGGGTCAAAATGACCAAAATACCCCTAATAACAAGACTATGGCCTTGAAATTAGGGTTTTCAGAAAAATATTTGGTAAAATGCAAGTTTTGGAATACAAATAATGATAAATCAAACTAAATATGATGTGACATGATTAAAAATATGAAAATTAGGGTTAGGGATTTCGAAATTTAGGTCAAATGACCAAATTACCCCCGATAGCAAGACTATGGCCTTGAAATCAGGGTTTTTAGAAAATATTTTGGTAAAAACTTAGGTTTTATGCACTAAATGAAATCAAATGAGCATCAAATTAAACCTAAAGCATCCTATTATGATTATTAATATGATTAAACCCTAAAAATATATGCTTATGCACGAAAATCCAAGAATATCACAAATTTTGTGATTTTTGCAGTGTTTTTGGAATTCTTTGGGTACCCTGTTTTACAATTTGCTTAATTCAGCCATCAATCAGATTCCAAAATTCATCAAATTTGGTACCTACACTTATTATAACCCTAATAGTGGATTGGAATTATAAAAATATTTTTTTGGCATTAAATTAATCCGAAAATAGCATCAAACCCTAAAAATATGCTATTTTTAACCTAGCTCACCAACCAGTCTCAGTCCAAGACCCGAACCAGGGGTCAAACCTCCATGAAAATCTATGAAAGTTTACAGAGACCAAATAGACATCAAAACAGAACTTTTCCTTTTTACATATCTGAAAAATCACTTAGGATCAAGGATATCCCCTTCCGGCAATCCGGGCTTGAATATTGCAAACCAAACATGAGTTAAAACAGATACTGTAAATTACAAATTCCGGGATAAATATCAATACTATTACAAAATATCTGATATTTAAACAGTGAATAGTTGACAGAAAAATAATAATACTCACTTTTTACAGATCATGAATCGGATCTGTGGTTTGGGATTTATAAACAACACAAGTCTGATTAGAGTTTTGGAAAACCCTAACGAGTTTTAAATTGAAAATCAGAGTTTCTGACAGAGGACAAATACTAAACAGTAATAAAAAATTCTGAAAATTTCACAGTAGCTATATCTAATCAATATAAATCCATGGCACTTTACAGATCTAAAATCGGATATAAGATAAGAAAAATATCATCACAGCAAGTTACCCTCTTGATTTTAACTTCGATTTTAAAGATTTAAACACCCGACTTGATGTCTGATTTTTATGACAGGGTTCCCGAAGTCCAAAATCTCTGAGTTTTTTACAGTAGTTTAATAACATATGCATTCATCACATATAAAAAAATTAAAAATTAACAACACATATTTCAATCCGAAATAGCATGCTCTTTTTTGTTCTAAACTAAAAACACACAGAAATCTAAGAAACTTGAGAAAATATGCATTAACTAATGAAAAACAATAAAATAAACACTAAAACAGTAAAACAAAAATTATTTATATGCTGGAAAACGTGTAATAAACATGGATAAACAAATAAAAAAATAAAATACAGGGAATCAATGGCTGAAATTTGCTTTCAACTTTGAAATCATGGATTTAACCCATTTAACGGGTAAATCTCACGTTTCGTCAGTTAAGAATATGAAAAACGTACCTCTCATCGATTCTAATGGATTAGAATCCTTGAAATCACCCTCAAACTGAGTTAAATCATCTTCTTGGGTCAATTTTGGGGTTCTTGGATGAAATCCATGAACACAAGAGTTTCCATGGTGAAATCTATTGAAAAATCATAAAAAACTAATAAAATAATAATAAAATAATATTAAATAAACTCACCTTGGGGCTGCAGCTGCAATGGAGGAAGGTAGAGGTGCTGGAGAGGAGAGAGAAGTCACGAAAATTTGAGAGAAAAAAGCTCAATTTGACCTCTTGAAGTCCCCTATTTATAGGTTTTCAAAACCTCCTTAATTAGGGTTAATTAAGAGGTTTTTCATTTTTTCAGGACTCTTTCTAATAAATCCACTAAGGGCAATGATTTTTTGGAGAATCATAGCCTAGGTGGGACTCTAATTAATCCCTAATTAGCCCCTAACTAAACCTAGAAAACCCCCAAATGTGATGCCACTTGGCATCTTCCACATTTGGTTTTTTTAAAAACCTTCAAAAACACTAGTTTTAAAAACTAAACTTCAAAATGGGTTTTCAAAATTATATTAACTCTTCTAAACCCCTAACACTAACCAAGACACTTACTAACCTTAGTCTAGCCCTGACTTACTCGAATATGGCGCCACCCCCAGTGGGCCCTACTTGAGTTTTTCAAAAAGCGATTTTAAAACTTGAAATTGAAGGAGTTTTCAAAAGGATTTTCAAAAGCAATCTTAAAATTAGAATTTTTGAAATGGCATAGGGTTCTAACCAAGTCATAACTCCTCTGGATATGGTGCCAACTGAGTGGGCCCACATCGAGTTTTGAAGAATTTTGAAATAAACACTGAAAATGGTTTTGAAAAGGGTTTAAAATCAGTATTTGAAATTCAAGATTTTTGAAAATAGAGTCTCAAGCGAACTAGAACTCCGGGTTAGAGTCCTGAATTTTTAGGACTCTGTGATTTTGGTTTTTTAAAAGCCAAATGAAGAAGTTTCTGAAAAGATTTTATCAAAAATGATGAAATAAGTCAGAAAATACTGTCAGGGTTAGACTCCTAACTCAATCAGGACTCTGAAATAGAGTCCTGGATTAACTGGACTCTACAAAATGACCTAATTTTTGAAAACAATAAAAATGAAATAAAAACAGACTTTAAAACAGACTCCTGACTGGACTAGGACTCTGGGACAGA
Organism: Nuphar pumila; assembly: GCF_984573655.1. NCBI lineage: Eukaryota > Viridiplantae > Streptophyta > Magnoliopsida > Nymphaeales > Nymphaeaceae > Nuphar > Nuphar pumila. The sequence continues at coordinate 46,793,508 of NC_143265.1, read as the reverse complement.
GTTCTGATCGGACTGAAACTCTAGATTATTGGTATTTTTTTGAAAAACAAATAAAAGAACTTGTCAAAACAGTGAAAACAATAACGGAAATTGAAATAAAATAGAGTTCTGATTCAACTGAGACTCTGAGGACAGAGTCCTGATTGAACTAGGACTCTCAGATTTTTGGATTTTCTTGAGAAAACAAATGGGAGGATTTTGAAAAACAGTTAAAGCAGGATGAAATTGAAGTTTTGGTTCAGAGTCCTGATCTGATTAGGACTCTGAGAAAGAGTCCTGATTCGATCAGAACTCTAAGAATTTTAGTTTTCTGATAAGCAAATGATGAAATTTAAGCAAAGCTTTTGAAAACTAGTGAAAATGAAGTGAGAAAATCAATTTTGGATAGAGTCCTACTTCGATCAGGACTCTGGGGTAGAGTCCTGATTTGATCAGGACTCTGAGATAAAACCTCAGAATTTTGAAATTCTTTGATAAAAGTGTAATAGTTTTGGTAGATTGAAAGATTTCTGAAAGATTTTCTCAAAATTGAAATCAGGATTAGAGTCCTGATCCAACTAGGACTCTCTGAATAGAGTCCTGTTTTGACTAAAACTCTGAGTTTCTGACTCATTTTGAAAGATTTTAAAAGATTTGATTGAAAATAGATAAAATAGTTGTAAAAGATTAGAGTCCCAATCAAATTGAAACTCCGAAGAAGAGTCCTGATCCGACTGGACTCTTGAAGAAGAGTCCTGATCCAACTAGGACTCTGAAATTTTGGCCAAAACAGAAGATTTTGAAAGGTTTTCTTCAAAAACAGGTAAAAAGGTAGTAAAAAGTAGAGTTTTGATCCGACTAAGACTCTAGAAAAAGAGTCCTGATCCAATTAGGACTCTAAGATTTTTGAAACTTTTGATAAGTGAAGGAATCCAGAAGCGACACCACCTAAATGAGCCTTATCTGAGAATTAAAATCAATTGAAATTGAGTTTGAAATGAATCCGGATCGTTTTCTAAGAAAGTATTTCAAAATATAAGGTCCCGAGGGTTGGAAAATGACAGAATGTTGAATAAAAACCCAAGTTTTAAAATTGTTTTTGAAAGAAAAGTTTTAAAACTCAAATCTGGATTGAATGTTTTGAAAACAAGAGTGCTGGATCTCGAAAATGAGATGGGATGACATGCAATGCTATGCGATGCAATGAAATGGTATGCTGAATGCATGCAATGATATGCAATGACACATGAAATGTACAAACACTGGATGAGGGTGAAAATTTGGGGTGTTTACAGCTGGGAAAGCTAGAGTTTTCTTTATTGGTTATTCTTCTTCCCTTCTTTCTTTCATGTGGACTTCATAGGCCATAAGATTGCCTATTAAGTCGTCCAGAGTAAGCTTAGATAAATCTTGAGCTTCTTCAATAGCTGTAGTCTTTTTCTCCCAATCAGTTGTGAGAGATCTCAAGATTTTCTTCACCTTTTCTGTCTGGGAATATGTTACACCCAGAGATTTCAGATCGTTGGTGATGTTGGTGAATCTGGTAAACATCTCTGTGATGGGTTCATCTTTGTTCATTTTGAACAACTCATATTTTCTGACAAGAGATGAGATTTTGGCTTCTTTTACTTTGTTGGTTCCTTCATGAATAACCTCCAAAGAATGCCAAATATCATATGCAGATTCACATATAGATATTCTATTGAATTCGTTCTGATCAATGGCACAATATAAGGCATTCATAGACTTTGCATTTAGGTTTGCCATTTTCTTTTCTTCATCAGACCATAAGTTATAGTCTGCGGATGGAGATGTGTATGGATGCTCAACAATTTTCCATACAGCAAAATCTATGGATTTGAGAAATATAGTCATTCTGCACTTCCAGTATCCATAATTGGAGCCATTGAAGAAAGGAGGACGAGATGCGTGTTGACCTTCAAAATCACGAGCATAAGAGGTAGATGCCATTTGTGCTGGAAGACTTGTTATGTCGTAACCAACAAATCTGCTCTGATACCAAATGAAATTCCACTAGATGGGGGGTGAATAGTGAAATACGATAAAGATCGATAAAATAAAATAATCAGGCAATAAGGCACAACACATAAAACACAGAATTTATACTGGTTCGGTCAATACCCAGACCTACATCCAGTCCCCAAGCAAACCACTTGAGCTTTCCACTATAACATCCGAGTCACCGGATAAATAGTACAACACCCTCTTCCTCAGAGGTCTTCTTCTCTCAACAGAGAAGGGGCACACCCTCTTCCACAGAGGTCTTCTTCTCTCAACAGAGAAGGACAACACCCTCTTTCACAGAGGTCTACTTCTTTCAACAAAGAAGGAAAACAGTGAATAACAGAGTTACAATACTTCCTATAGAACCTTCAGAATGATATGAATGCACGAATGAAAGATTCTCAGAATGTTCTGTTTGTCACTCAGAGGATACTCTTTGTCAAAGAGCTGGACTTGACTTTTTCTCTTTTCTTTCCTTTCTTTTTCTCTTTCTTTTTCAAGGCTCTCTTTTCAAATATCGAATAGGAATTTTTCTCGTTGTAAGCTCACATGTCCATTCCATTCCATGTTGAATAGTTTATTTGAGTGTGTTTATATAGCTTTTAAAAAAGTAGTCGTTATATTTTGAAATCGTAGCCTTTTTGAGATGTAAAATGATATGTCATTTCAAAAACATCTTTAGAGAACTTTGAAAAAGTCTTTTTCCATAAAAGTAAAATATAGGGTACACTAGTCGTTGTAAATTTTTTAGGTAATACATATTTTATGTAAAAAGTCTATTTCTTACAATAGTACATTGAATGTTGGATTGTGGTTTTGCCTTTATCTTAATTAATGATTTGAGGTACATAAGTACTTCTTTACTTTAAATGAGTGTAAGTACAATGAGTGCTTTGAGATATTTATTTGTACATAGTCATGTCAAGTGTTTTCTTTATGTTGTGGTTTTCAAAGTCTTCAGAGAGAATGAGGACTACAAGAAAGTCGACATTCTTGAGAAGGATATTTTAACAAGGATTTCTTACAGGAGGTATTTAATGCTATACAAAGAGAATGATGACTTCAAGTAAGTCGACATTCTATGGATTTGTAAAAAGGTAACTAGAGTATTTTCAAAAACATATTATATTTGTTTTTCTTTATGTAGCCGATTTTCATGTTTTGTCTTTTACCCATATTTGAAATTATTTCTTTAAAGAAGGTAACTAGAGTCTTTTCAAAAACATATTATATTTGTTTTTCTTTATGTAGCCGATTTTCATGTTTTGTCTTTTACCCATATTTGAAATCATTTCTTTAAAGAAGGTAACTAGAGTCTTTTCAAAAACATATTATATTTGTTTTTCTTTATGTAGCCGATTTCATGTTTTGTCTTTTTCCTACATTTCTTTTCATGTTGTCTTGTATATGATGTAAGGTATAATTATTACATTTTGAAATCATGTCAAAATACCTTTTTCATAAAGGCTTGTAAGAAGGTACAATTATTAGTTTTCAAAAAGGAGCTTTTTGAAACTATCGTATACTTTTATGATATAGTTTTTATGAATGAGTATGTAATATGCAATATGCATGTTCCTGAAGGTTCTGTTACATATGACTCTAAAGAAGAAAAAAATCTTCATCTTGAGGTAGCCGATCTCTTCAGTTGATCTTTAGGAATGCATGGCTCATCAAGCTTTTTCTTCAAGGAGTATGATTGCACTAGTTGTACTTGAACAGGAAGTCTCCATCCTTTTTGGGTGAGATATCCTTGCATCAAATACTCGTTAGATTTATGGCAAAACATATTCAGTCATAATATAACATTTTTCAAGAGGACATATTATCATATCATATAAAATCAAATACGACAGTGTATCATATTATGTGACATCAAAACAGAGTTTCTCAACAAGTGTCATTCAAGCATGGGGGGGTGGTTTAGATGCACAAAAATTTCAAAATTTTTTTATGACTGGTAATTAAAGTAGGCATTTGAGAACAAGTTGTAGCATATATGATTGTTTTTGGCATAATCTAAGAGTTTATAAATTTTTAAGCCCCATAAAAAATTTCTTTTTCTCTGAACTAATTTGAATGGAGTAGTTATTTATGAGAAAATTCGAAGAAAAGATAGTATTTGATCGTTAGAAAATTTTGAATCACTTTAGTATAAGTATGCACAGTATGTTTTATGAAAGAAATAAGCAATGGAAAGATGTTTTAGAAAAATGAGTTAAAAGAATAGAGCTACGTTTAGTTGTTGATGTCTTCGTGAATCCTAGTAGTGGAACTCAGACACGAGATGAAGTGTTTGAGTCTTTCGACGAAAGGGATAACGAAGGAGATCATCTTCTTGTCTAGTTGATATCTGTGGCCTTTGTAGTTCGAGTAAGTAGAATCTGAAGGGTGTTTTACACTTGGTGCCCCAAAGCCAGCTGGTTTGGGAGCCACCGGTTTGAAAGCTTGTTACATGAACTACATAGAAAGCCTAAGAGATAGAGACATTGCACATGACGAGAGGAAGACTATACGTAAACTATTAGAATAGAAGGTCTAGTGACTCGAGCAATTAAGTCTGAGGGATACTTTGTATCTAGTGCCCTAAGGTCGGCCGGCCTGGGAGTCACTGACCCAAAGCTCGCTACACGGGTCACGAAAACTGACTATTCGAAATAGTGCTCATATGAGAAGAATGCCCAAGAGAATAAAAGTTAAAAAAAAAGAGTTAAAATGCAAGAAAAAGATAACGTGCTGAATGAGAAAATTTTCATTGCTTAGGCATATAGGTGTATTACTGTGCAGAAAATATACAAGTGAGAATAAATGAGTAAAACATGAGAATACTTGACTTTCTGAGAAAAATCATAAACTAGCTACAATATTAGAAAAGTGAAGGAAAAAGAATTTTTACTGTGGTGGCATGAGATTTTTAAACTTGTTGTGAGAATGTCAATTACATGAAATATTTGTTACAACTGCATTCTTAAGAGCCTATTATTTTTGAAAAATCATCCTCGCAGTGCATTGATGTTTGGGGGTAGCATTTCTGCAAACCCTCACGAGACCTTACTCGTCCACTAGTGTAAGCTAGGGTTTTAAAGGGCTTGTTGCATATGCTAAATGCAACCGTGATTCCTACGAAAGTGAGTTAGTTTTTATGCATTCATATTTAGCATTTCTTGTCTCTGTTGCATAGCATAATTAGGGTTTGTTAAGGGACTAACAAACATTCAAGCATGGGGGTATTTGATGATGCATGAAATACGCATCATGTTAATAAGTTTTTCATGCATTTTGTATCAAGTTTAAGGTTTTAAACTCATGTTTAGATGTATTTTGATAGTAAGGGGTTATGGTTCGAATTTCAGAAAAATAGGAGTTAAAATGAGAGAGTTATGGCTATTTCAGTGTTTGGGCATGGATTTCGAGGTGGATCGGATCCATATCCGACCCAATTAGGTTATTTGGACTTTGGATCAACCCTTAGAAAGCCCAAAACCCAACCCACACGCCTATCCATATCCAATTCAAAAAGTTTTGCAGAAACCCCCCCAGAAAGTGGCGCCTAGCAAATTTTTATTTTTTAACCTTCTTTCTGAAAAATGTCAAAATTATAAATAGTTTTTTTAGAGGAACACTAGGCGTCTTTGGCTTTGTTTGGACTCCCCTAGCAGTGACTCTAACTCCAGCACCTCCTTCCTCTCCATTCTCCCACGTTTTGGCCATTGAAGACCGGTTTATGCTTGGGTTTCAAGCATATTTCGATCTCCCTTTTGTTTTCTTTGCATTTCTTTCTTCTTCCTTGCTGTGTTTTCACCATTTTGCTATGTTTTTGCAGGTGTAGCAGAGGTGGAGACTACTAACCTTGTGTGGGAGTGCGAAACACACCAACAAGGTGAGCCGACCCTACCTCCATCCGGTTTTCTACACCCTCCGATCGAGAATCGGCGCATACTCCATCTTCGGTGGATCTCCAACGTGTAGCAGCTGCAAAGGTGTTGTTTTTTGGTGAAGTCCAGCATTCTCGAACTGTTTGGGACGTCAAGATCAAGCCACGGTCCGCTCTTCTTCATCCCTCCGGTCGTCGGATCTTCCAAGAGGTTGAAAAGCATAATCATTATCCAGGGTTATTGTCCAAATGCGAAGAGTGATTAATTGGTGAAAAGACGGAAATACCCTTGGCGTGGAGCAGAAGACTTAGTTGCTTTTTTTCATTTTCATTTTAGTGATTAATTGTAGTTGTATTAGTTTTGTAATTGTAGATTGATATTTGTAATTAATAAATTAAATTTTATAGAAATATCTTGATTAATTCCTGTTCCCTGAGGATTCGACCCGTACTTACCACTCTGTGTAAAGTCGGTTTTTATACTTTTGGTTGACGATTTTCCAAAGTTTTATTGAAAATAATTGTTTTAAAGATATCATTTCAAAATATCAACCACTCCTCATACTAATTTGGTTGAGGATTCAAGATCTTGACAGTGACTTCTAGAAGTTTGATAGACATAGCCTTCTTGGGCTGAACATTATGGACTAGAACACTCTAGAGTTTCTACTTGTGAATATGCTCGAACTGTCTCAATTGAGTGTCATTTTCCTAAAACTTTTGTTGTATCTGCTATATCAAGGTTCTCAAACTAGCATTTGAATTATTTATCTCTTTCAAAGCAGATTTGTCAAAGAGTCCATAGGTTATTCCTTTGCCTTTGTTTGTTTTCACATATTGGACCTCATAATCTTTATCTTCTTCTTCTTGATCTTCATGATATGTTTTTTGTCTGATTAATTGATCGAATTCTCGAAGGATTTGGGCAGAAAGGTTCCTTTCAGTCCTTCAAAGGCATCTTCCCTAATCAAGGATCACAATTCTTGAGATCCTTTGGGTAGCTTTCCTGGATTCCTAGATAGATTCTGGGTCACATACTAAGGTCGGTTAGGGTTTCAGGAACCCTGACCCATCTTAGTGTTTGGGTTCATGTTTGGATTTATAGAATCTTTTTGCAAAACCAAGGCTCATGATTTATGAACAAACAAGAGTCTAAATCAAACAAACAACACTCAAATCAAGATTTTAGAAAATAAGGTTCCTAAATCCTCTCAAAAGCTCCATGAATCTGTGAGGTCACTCCAAATAAGATCTAATAGGATAAGCTTTCTCCGTAATAGAGCTTTTGTAATATATCTGAACTAAGGTTCCTTGTACTATGAGCAGGTTTACGCTCTCATTAGTCTATCATTGATATACTTGAGTTGATGGCTCTTGGAACTAGTCAGGGGATCCAAAGATCCAAATAATGAGACAAGATTTCATTTATAAAATTCAAATGATAAAACAATGTCTCGACAATGAAAATCCTAAGCGATAAGAAAAAAATAGAAGGAGCACATGCAGGGCACATGTCTCACACAAGATCAAGTTTCCTAACTTGTTGGGGGTTGGAATATTTCTAAAAACAGAAACTAGGTGACATGCAATTTTACTGACAAGGGTTTCTAAATTATATACCTAAATTATAAAATGAAAAATAAAACACCCAATCAACCTAAGATTTCTACCTAAAATAGAAAAGGAAAGAAAATTACACAGAAGAATGCTAAGATTTTGTATCTAAAATGAGTTTTTTACACGAAAAAGGAAAGTGGATCAGGTTTTTGGATCCGAGTATGGTTTTATCCCAAATATATATCTGAATTCAAACAACACAAAGAGCATAGCAAATCAGGATGTAAACACAGATTTTAGAACTGGGCCCCCAAAATTCAAACAAAATCTGACACGATTTGAAATAGGGAATCTTTCCTCGAAAAAGTTTTGAAGTCAGGAAACAATAGGGTTTGCTATTGATTTTCAACTAAGAAAACTGTAGAATCTGAGAAAAGTTCCAACAAAGAAAAGATAGACAATAAAAATATATTTTCAATGGCATGTGGCATGCCAGATTTTGATAGACAGGTGACAAGATACGACCCTGGAATTGCTCTTAAAACAAGTGTCAAATAGGCACAACTACCCTTGTTCTGACTAAAAATATATTTTTTCTAGGTACTTATGCAAGAAATCAGAAAAAAAATGGTCTAAATGAGCAAAAAAAAAATTTATTATCTTTCCAATGGCACTAGAATCTAAGTGATTCAGTGAGTGGTTGGAGAGATATGCTTTTGAAAAGGCAGACTGGATGACTATTTTATAGTACAATCAAAGAAACTGTACCCAATTTTGAGTCAGGAAAATGAATGCTCTAGAGGAGGATTCGACTCTGGCTCAAAACTAAACTGTAAAACCTGATATTTTTTCTTGATAAATTAAAATGATTAAATGATGAATTATTGGTGCATTCATGACTATAATCGTGAATTCTTGATTTTCTTGATATTCTTGATTTTGATTAATTATGAACCTTTGTCTCAAGTTATGAAGATTATTTTAAGAATAATTGAAAAAGTTAAAATATATAGATTAAACAAGAAAGTAAATGATTTGTATATTTTTAGATTATGGATTTTGGATTTGGATCTAATCTTATTGGATTGGACCAATAGCATCAGACACTTTGAACACTATCATTATTGTTTCAATAGAATTTTCGGCCGATCAGTGACTCACCTATTAAATTAGATTTAACCTTGACCTTTTTCATTTCGAGGGCATCGAAATTGACAATCTGCATGCCTAAATTGGTATTGATTTGATCATCGATCGAAATTGTAATGCTCCAAACCCCAACCAAGGAAGAACCCTAGGATTTTTGGAGTTAATTTTTTTTAAAAGGTTTGAATGAGCAACAGAAAATGAGGGAAAACAATGGTTGCAAGTTTGGACGAGTTACAGATTATAACAATTACCAAAAGTCACTATATAAAAGTCCTTTACAAAATGAGACTATGAATACATCATAAATACAAAAGTCTCCCAAAAAGTTAGAGAAAATCTCCTCAAAACCAAAAACCAAGACCACGAGTCCAGGTGTTGGTCCCAAGCCTTCTGTCATGCAGCCATCACATCGCAGCTAGTCTAATCATCACTTGTATATCCATAAAATGGGGTCAATACTCTTGCACGTTGGTGAGATAGTATCCACAACATCCATTTATGTAAAATACAAGCATTCATATTATGATATGCAATAATTAACATGGTTGAACAAAACAATAGCACAAGGAGATCTAACATGATGGAACAGTTAGAAACATTTGCAATAATAGACAAGTGTATCTAAGTAAAGTACATTAAGCAGGATATAAGTTGAGCAATGAGTATCAAATTGAATAATTAACATACTTCTGATAGTGAAATTAAACAATTAAAGAAGTAAGGAAAATTAAACAACTAAGCTAAGAACCTACAACATCGACATCAACTCATAAGTCAGTGGTTAGCAAGTTAGTTTAATTGTTCTGTCTTGATTACTCATTCGGGTACGCGAAGGAACCTCGCATTCTGTGAAAAATATCGCCGGTGTTTATTTGTAACGCCTGAGATTTCCAAAACAAAGCTAAGTTACAATTTTCATGAATTTCTTTTTCTTTTTTTCTTTGCAGCGAAACTTACAAAAGCTTTTAGCAGCGGAATCAGACCATAATGAGTCGTCAGTTTTAGAAAACTCCCGGCACGTTGCAGGTATGTGGCCAAGCAACTCATTGACCACCAAGCTGTTCCATTTTATCGAAAACCACATGTTTATTACAACATCACTGCTTGGAAAAGCAGCATAGGTTCAATAAAAGGAAGCAGTACAATTCTGTCTAGAGAAACCCTGGAACTTGATGCTGCCTTGCTCCGCATATCGCCATGCAGGTACAACACCTGAAATCCCCATTAAATGGGGTCAGAACCACTGATGGTCTGATAAGCAAACCATCATACGTCCATTACAAAAAAAGTATATACGATGACCACTCAGGGTCGCAATTCGTAATAACGATGCTCAAGCCTCCAAGACTTAGCGTATATCACAAGAGCCTCCTCAGGGCTATGAGTTGAACATCCACACAAGTCTTCATGACTTCGCATAAGCCTCTCCAGGGCTATGATTTGCAATAACCGCTCAAGTCTCAACGACTTAGCCTTGACCTCTTCAGGGTCTCAAATGGATGTCTAGCTCAAGCCTTTATGCTTGGCACATCCGTATCCTACGAATCTAAGAACACCTCTCCGAGCTTTGCTTAGTCGTATGGATATCATTTGGGTTTTTCCCAATCGGTCCAGTAGTATACCGATCATGACACCTTCACAAAGGTTATGTAGGACTGACTCAACAATGTCCATACACGCAAACATTCAAAGTATCGCTTTCCCTAAGCTAATGCTTTGTTTCGATAATTACACCTCCCCCTGGGCTTAGGGGACTCATATCTGGGCGACAACGCGATGACCTGGGAGATGATTATTCCATGTATTTTAGATACCTCAGAGGTCTGTTGACCCCATCCCCCTAGTAGGACGGTACATCATACCAGAAGAGATCTTTACTAGGTATTCGAATGCATTCTGCCACTGCAGTAGTTGGGTTCAATCCTTAGATATTTAAGGATAACCATGACCTCCATACCTCTAAGTGACGGAGGCCATCAATGAACTCTATTAGGTTCGGGTGAAATATATGTCACTCAAGGTTGCGCCATCACCGTCTTCCTCGGTGAGAAATTCTGAAAGGGGCCTGTCGGTCTTACAATTACTTGATGAACATTGCATGCCTATAGGGCAGCCTTTGAGAAGTATGTACCCGACCCCAATCAACCACACGACTTTCACCGTGGAACAAAGGTTTTATTCATATGCATGCTTAACTCTGCTCTCGGCACTTCGGCCTTTATGAGCACTTCACATCTTTCAGTGGAAACAACACACTCTGGCTCAACGGCCCTTACGAGTCTGGTTGTCTGATAATTCTCAATGAGCATGCACATGACTCGATCTCTACAGATCGGCTACTCAGCGTATTTTTACGCAACAAGCTCAGTACCTTGTCAAGGCGCTATCACTACTTCGGCGCAATGACTCTTACAAGTACGGTGCCCTTACATGTATCAAGGAGACGAGTCATTCTGACATTGTTCCTACAAATGGCATCGTTGTGCCACTTAGCTGATTCTGGCAGCTCTTTTGCCAACCATTATGTCAGCACCTCCTCTGCTCTATCGGCAGTGGTGTGACGATCCTTTCTACATTGTAGAAGGTGTTCCATGAACTGGGTAGCACTCATGCTTCGTTTTTTCTGAGCTATTCTTAGCTCCTTCAGGAATTTCAGCAGCACTTCCTCTCTTTAACGGAGAAAGCGTGCGTTTCTTTTATCCATTTCAGCGGCATCTTCCCTCTTTGGTGAGAAATCGCTATGCTTAACTCGGGAAATGGATGCGCACCGTTGTGCGTACTTTGCATCCATCAAAGTTGCAGGAACCCTGGGCCATAGCCAGGTTATACGTAATTGACTTATTTTTGACGTAAAGAGCATTTTGCCAAAAAGCAAAGCCTTTCCAATAGGGGCTTTATTCGTCAAGCAGAATCTTGAACGAGGAGCGGTAAAGGGATCACATTGGCGATTTGGAGTGGATGTCCATTTGAACGCTTATTTACGCGCCATATATTTAGTATAAGCAGAAGCATGTGCTTTATACAACGGCGGCGTAAAGAAATGCTTATACTATTGTTCAGGGTGTGTAACTGAACGAAATATTCTACATATATATTTGCAGAAAGCAAGAGCCTTGGTGTCATTCAACACGACGGCATAAGTAAATGCATAATCGGAAGTGCAGTAATTGGAAATTGCAGAAAGCAGAGAGCCTTGGCATCATACGACGCGACGACAAAGGTAAATTACATAGCCTGTGCGATATAGGACGCGTCGGCAGAATCAACAGATATACACCTAGATCTATATCCAACGATAGTTACGAGGCGAGCGAGTGAACACCGAAGTGTCCTAGAGGGCTCAACTAAGAACCAGGGCAATATACTATTTTGAAGAACGCATATACTGCGCATACGAACATATATATATCTGACGATAGTTACGAGGTGAGTGTGTGAACACCGAAGCGTCCTAGAGGGCTCAACCAAGAACTAAAGCAAGATACTACTTCAGAAAGTATATGCTATATACAAACAATCAAATACTTAAGAAAGATGGATTAATGAAGCAAACTTACTTCAATTCATGGAAGAAACGACTCTGAAATGCTTTGATGCTTCGAACGAGGCTCGACTTCGAAAAGGATCAACTTTGAACTTGGGACGAAAAAGGACTTGGACTTTGAATTTGAACCAAACCAAGTTCAAGTCATGTCAACTGGGTTTGGACTTAGGTCAGGTAGGTTCAGACCTAGGTCAGGTGGGTTAGGACCAGGTTAGGCAGGCTCAGGCTAAGTCAGGCAGGCTCAGACCAGGTCAGGCAGACTCAGACCAAGTGGGCTAGGTAGGGGAGGTTTGGAAAAAGGAGAAGAGAGAGAAGGCAAAGGGGGGTTTGACGATTTCTTCTAAAGGGAGGGCTCCTCTATTTATAGGGGAGGTTGCTTAGGGGCTAAGCAACCCATTTGACCCTTTTGCCTTTTGGCTTTTTTAGAAATCCAGCTTAATCTTATCCATCTAATTGTTTGATCTTATCCAGAAGGAATATTCTATGGAATATTCTCTGGAAGGTGCTGGAAGGTCCTGGAATATTCTAGAATATTTTCTGAGAAATATTTCTGTGGGTCCCACCAATATTTTTGTAGGTCCCGCAAAAAAGTTGAGTTTTCGGCATTTTTTTCCGAAATTTTCTGAGTAGACCATTATCTTCGTATTGATGTAACTAAAAAAGTTGGCTCATAAAAATCTTTTGATTTCGATCAGGTAAGAAGTTATGACCTTCAGAGTGTTTGAGCATATATTCGTGAAGATACGAATATCCTAAGTATATTTGGATCGCAGGAATCAGTTCGATTTGCTTTACGGTAAAAACACTATTTTTCATTGGAAAATGCCTCAAGAATTTATTAAGAGTTGAACTGAAAAATTGCGGGTCTTACATCATTACCCCCTTAAAGAAATTTTGTCCGCGAAATTCAGTTAAGAGTACTAAGTGAATAGCTCAGGATACTTATCCCGCATATTGGATTTGGGCTCCCAAGTGCAGTCATCAACTCCGTGATGTTGCCATCTCACTTTAACAAGTGGAATGACCTTCGACCTAAGCACTTGCTCCCGACGGTCCACGATCTCAACTGGTCTTTCTTCCACCGTCATATCCTCCCGGATGTTGATATCTTCATGTTGGATGACGTGGGAAGGGTCGTGAACGTATTTTCTAAGCATTGACACGTGAAATACGTTGTGTATCTGTGTATACTGCGGTGACAATGCTACTCTGTAGGCGGCCTCTCTTATCCGGCTCAAAACCTCGAAGGGACCAACGAATCTGAGGCTGAGTTTCCCCTTCTTTCCAAAACGAAAAACACTATTGGTTGGATAGACTTTGACGAAGACTTTGTCTCCAACCGCAAAAGTGAGTTCCCTACGCCGCTGATCAACGTAGCTTTTCTGTCGACTCTGAGCAGTTAGTAGCTTATTTCATATCATGTGGACCTGCTCAGTGTAATGCTGCAAGACAATGGGCGAGTCCAGGGTTCGCTTACCCACTTCACCCCAATGGATTGGTGATCGACAGGGTCGTCCATACAGGGCTTCATATGGTGCCATCCCAATACTAGCGTGATGGCTATTATTATAAGCAAATTCAGCCAACGCTAGATGGGAGTCCCAATCACCTTTCCAGTCCAGCATACAGGCCCTCAACATATCTTTGAGAGTCTGTATGGTCCGCTCAGATTGCCCATCTGTTTGGGGATGAAATGCTGTACTGAACTTGAGTTTTGTCCCTAGGGATTTCTGTAGCTGCTCTCAGAAGTGGGAGGTGAACTTCGGGTCACGATCAGATATGATCGTGGTCGGCACTCTGTGGAGTCTGACGATTTCACGAACGTAGATTTCTGCCAACCTTTCCGTTGAATATCTGGTGTTGACTGTCAAGAAGTGAGCAGACTTGGTGAGCCTGTCCACAATCACCCATATGGAATCGTGTTGTCTCTTGGATCGAGGTAATCCAATGATGAAATCCATCATGATGCCCTCCCATTTCCATTCCAGAATTTCGATCTGTTGCATCTTTCCGCCTGGTCGTTGATATTCGATCTTAACTTGCTGGCAGATCAAACATTTCGAGACAAATGTAGCCACATCTCTTTTCATTCCCCTCCATCAGTACTTTCTCTGCAAGTCTCTGAACATTTTGGTACCTCCAGGGTGGATAGTGTACTTGCTACTATGAGCTTCCTGAAGTACTTCTTCTCTTAACTCATGGCTATTTGGAACCCAGATCCTTTTTTCCATCCATATTCCTCCATTTTCTTTCAGATGGAAGAAAGTATCATCCTTTTCAGCTCGAGCTTTCAATTCCAAGTATTGGGGATCCTTGAACTGTTCGGCTACGATGCGATCCACGATTTCAGGTTGTATTGTCAGGCTTGACAATCGTATTTTGCCTGTATCAGCCAGAAATGGCTTCCAGTTGACGAAATCCTCCATCAAATTCCATTGTCTGGTTAAGCTGGCCAGAGTGCCAACAGTCTTGCGACTAAGGGCATCGGCTACGACATTCGCCTTTCCAGGGTGATAGGAAAGTGTGAATTCATAGTCTTTGAGGAATTCCAACCATCGCCGTTGCTGCATATTAAGTTCTTTTTGAGAAAAGAGGTATTTTAAGCTTTTATGGTCCGACATGACCTCAAATTTCTCTTCATATAGGTAGTGTCGCCAGATTTTAAGGGTGAACACCACCGCGGCAAGCTCAAGATCGTGGGTTGAACAGTTTTTCTCATGAATTCTCAACTGACGGGATGCATAGGTGATTACTTTGCCATGTTGCATCAACACGCAACCCAGACCTGTTCCCGAGGCATCGGTATAAGCAACGAAGCCTCCCTAACCAGAAGGTAAAGTAAGGACAGGGGCAGTGGTAAGCCTCTATTTGAGAACCTTGAAGCACTCCTTACACTGGTCAGTTCATTAGAACTTGACTCCCTTTTTCAACAATTTTGTCATCGGTACGGCGATTCGGGAGAAGTCTTGTATGAACTTCCGATAATATCCAGGCAAGTCCAAGGAAGCTGCAGACCTCAGTGATATTTTCTAGCTGCTTCCAGTCTATCACAGCTTCGACCTTCGCAGGATCCACTACGATTCCATCTTTTGAGATCACATGGCCAAGGAACATCACTTTATCTAGCCAGAATTCACATTTTAAAAACTTGGCATATAGCTGATTATCTTGAAGGGTTTTCAAGACGATTCTCAAGTGCTCCTTGTGTTGTTCCTCATTCTCTGAATACACGAGAATGTCATCGATGAAGACGATGACAAAAGTGTCTAAGTATGGCTTGAACACTCGGTTCATCAGGTTCATAAAGACAACAGGCGCATTAGTAAGTCCGAAAAGCATTACTACGAACTCATAATGGCCATATCTCGTTCTAAAGGCAATCTTAGGTATATCCTCTTCCTTAACTCTGAGCTGATGGTACCCAGACCTGAGGTCGATCTTGGAGAACACTCTCGCCGTTCTGAGCTGATCGAATAAGTCCTCAATCCGAGGCAACAGATACGTATTTTTAACGGTTGCCTGGTTAAGCATCCGATAATTGATGCATAACCAAAGGGATCCATCCTTCTTCTTTACAAACAACACCGGGGCTCCCCACGGTGACATACTTGGTCGGATGAACCCTTGTTCCATCAGTTCTTCCAACTGACACTTCAACTCACTGAGTTCAGCTGGCGCCATACGATAAGGGGCTTTGGATATTGGTGCAGTCCCAGGTAAGGATTGAATTCAAATTCAACCTCATGAAGTGGTGGAAGTCCTGACAATTCCTCAGGAAACACTTCGGGAAACTCCTGAACCACTTTCAAACTCTCAAAGGATTTGATATTTGAGCCTTCAGCTGAAAGGCTAAGTAGGAAGGCTACACAACCCTTCCTAAGGTATTTTTGTACCTTAAGAGCTAATATAAGCCGCTTTTGTGGAACTGGCTTGGATATCCGGTATTCTATCTTAGACATTCCCGGTCGTGATAGAATCATCCTGCCCTCTTGGCATAAGATCCTGGCATGGTTCTGGGTTAACCAATTCATTCCCAGAATGACATCGTACTGTACCATATCGATCAGAACGGCATCGGTAGGCAAGTGTTGCCCAACTATCTCTATATCCAAATTCTTGATGCAATTAATACATTTGGTGTGTGAACCCAACGGGTTGTATACTTCGATCATTTTATCCACCGGTTGTACCGAAGCGTGGAGTTGTTCGGTAAAATCATCGAAGATAAAGGTATGAGTAGCACCACAATCAAACAAGACGTAAGTTGCATGTCCATTAACAGGTACGATGCCTTCAATGAGGTCACCAGTTTTGACTTGTTCAGTCGTTACAGCGTATACACGACCTGTAGCAGGCATTTGTTCTACTCTAGGTGGGGGTCGTTGGACTTGCATTCGCTGTGGTATTTGTTGAGAGGGTCTGGCAGATCCAGCATTCCTCCTTTGATCATCAACAAGCTTCTTTCTACACTGTCTTGCAATGTGGCCCACTTTGCCACAGAAGAAGCAACCACCTGTGTCACATGGACATGGTCCTCTTGCGTGATTTACATGGCATTTTGGGCAGTTTGGGTTGGACTGCAGATTGTTTGGAGCCATGTTCTACCTTGGCCTCACGACCTGTTGAGTAACATTCCCACCTTGAAACCTTTTCTTTTGAAAGGGTTGTCGTGAACCCTAGCCACTTAGGAACGTTCTCTTCTTGTTCCCACCATAAACTACGAGCCTCTTTGCTATGATCACTTTTAATCGTTCTCAATCTAGTTGAATTTTCGAAGTTGCTGCCACAGCAGTTTGAAAAGTTTGGGGCATGCTGGTGATAACCCGTGATCTTAGCCCTTCTCGCAGTCCGTTGATGTACTTGTCGGCCCTTTCTTGGTCGGTCTCAAATAACCGGGAGCAGTATCGCTCAAGATTTTGAAATTTGGTGGTATAGTCAATCAGACTCATACCACCCTGCTCCAATTCCCGAAACTCCATTTTCTTCTTGTTTCTGGAGTGTAACGGGAAGTAATTATCCATGAAAGCTCTCCGGAAGTCAGTCCAAGGAATGACTTCAACTTTCGAGAACTGGATAATCTTAGTGGCATCCTACCACTTCCGTGCATTGTCTTTCAGCCTGTACGTGCCAAAGTTGGTCTTCTTTTCTTCTGGTACTCCCAGTACCAGGAATACACGTTCTGTCTCTTCGACCCAACTCTCTGCCAGTTCAGGATCGGCTCTACCGGCGAAGACTGGTGGATCGAGCTTGAGGAATTTTTCATAGGTTATTCCCCCAAGGTTTTTGTTTCGAGATATGATTGGTTCTGGCCTTGTTTCACGGATGGCAATAACCAGATTGTTGAGCGTTTTCAGCAGAAATCCTTGAGTATGGGACTCCTCGCTCGGCATGATTCTCCTCATCGTAGGAGCCATTTATCTATCACATACAAGCAACGTGTTTTAGTTTCTCAATGTATATACTTAAGCAAGGCTTTATTTACTTAATATACATCATATTTACACAAGCATCACCTTAAACAAAACGTCATGCCGCACTGGCAGACTTTAGGCATTGAGAAACCATATACATGAGTCAATTGACTCCAAAACATTACCAGTCTCTCCTAAGAACTGAATTTCTTTCTTGACCCAAACAACCCAAAGTATCATTTACTTCCACATTGCCTTGGTGCAGGCACAACTAGTTTTGGCTTGGGCGGCACTTCCGCACTCTCAAGCGAATCTTGTGGGTAGATCAGTATTGCCGGTCCACTTGCCCATTTAGTATCATTATGACTCGGGGAGTCTGAGATCATAACGGGATAATAAGAGTTGTATCCCTCTCCTTGGCCATTCAGGCTCGGCGCTTGTGAAGCCGCTCCGTTCCCCCATATAATAACACTATGATTCGAGGAATCTGAAATCATAATGGAATTATAGAAGGAGTTGTTGCATCCCTCATCCCGACTGTGCAAGCTAGGCGTACATGATGCCTGTTGATAGCCTTACGATTGACCGAATCCCTCCAGGAAGTTCAAGTCAAATTCTACCAGAGATGGTAGTTCATCTGAAGTTGCTGAGGTACGGCTACTCCCCCTACTAGAGTAGTATGGTCCGCTAACACGTGAGGTCTCGTCTCTAAGACCAAGCGATCCCCGCCGACCCATATCGGCGATATATTTCATTTGGCATTCGTTGGCGGAATGCCCCTCTTCGCCATAAAACTGACAGTCTTATACCTCATATGGGCACACCCACTCATCGTGCATAATCCCGCAACGATAGCAGTAGCTTCGTGAGTCGTGAGTTGCCATCTATACAAAGATGCACCCGAATTAATAACTATTTACAAGAATATATACTTACAATGCGATATGGTGGATAAGACGGATCTCGAACCAGGTTTCTCAGACTCTTGCTCTGATACCAATTCTGTAACGCCCCAGATTTCCAAAACAAAGCTAAGTTACAATTTTCATGATTTTTTTTTCTTCGCAGCGAAACTTACAAAAGCTTTTAGCAGCGGAATCAGACCATAATGAGTCGTCAGTTTTAGAAAACTCCGGGCACGTTGCAGGTATGTGGCCAAGCAACTCATTGACCACCAAGCTGTTCCATTTTATCGAAAACCACATATTTTATACAACATCACTGCTTGGAAAAGCAGCATAGGTTCAATAAAAGGAAGCAGTACAATTCTGTCTAGAGAAACCCTGGAACTTGATGCTGCCTTGCTCCGCATATCGCCATGCAGGTACAACACCTGAAATCCCCATTAAATGGGGTCAGAACCACTGATGGTCTGATAAGCAAACCATCATACGTCCATTACAAAAAAAGTATATACGATGACCACTCAGGGTCGCAATTCGTAATAACGATGCTCAAGCCTCCAAGACTTAGCGTATATCACAAGAGCCTCCTCAGGGCTATGAGTTGAACATCCACACAAGTCTTCATGACTTCGCATAAGCCTCTCCAGGGCTATGATTTGCAATAACCGCTCAAGTCTCAACGACTTAGCCTTGACCTCTTCAGGGTCTCAAATGGATGTCTAGCTCAAGCCTTTATGCTTGGCACATCCGTATCCTACGAATCTAAGAACACCTCTCCGAGCTTTGCTTAGTCGTATGGATATCATTTGGGTTTTTCCCAATCGGTCCAGTAGTATACCGATCATGACACCTTCACAAAGGTTATGTAGGACTGACTCAACAATGTCCATACACGCAAACATTCAAAGTATCGCTTTCCCTAAGCTAATGCTTTGTTTCGATAATTACACCTCCCCCTGGGCTTAGGGGACTCATATCTGGGCGACAACGCGATGACCTGGGAGATGATTATTCCATGTATTTTAGATACCTCAGAGGTCTGTTGACCCCATCCCCCTAGTAGGACGGTACATCATACCAGAAGAGATCTTTACTAGGTATTCGAATGCATTCTGCCACTGCAGTAGTTGGGTTCAATCCTTAGATATTTAAGGATAACCATGACCTCCATACCTCTAAGTGACGGAGGCCATCAATGAACTCTATTAGGTTCGGGTGAAATATATGTCACTCAAGGTTGCGCCATCACCGTCTTCCTCGGTGAGAAATTCTGAAAGGGGCCTGTCGGTCTTACAATTACTTGATGAACATTGCATGCCTATAGGGCAGCCTTTGAGAAGTATGTACCCGACCCCAATCAACCACACGACTTTCACCGTGGAACAAAGGTTTTATTCATATGCATGCTTAACTCTGCTCTCGGCACTTCGGCCTTTATGAGCACTTCACATCTTTCAGTGGAAACAACACACTCTGGCTCAACGGCCCTTACGAGTCTGGTTGTCTGATAATTCTCAATGAGCATGCACATGACTCGATCTCTACAGATCGGCTACTCAGCGTATTTTTACGCAACAAGCTCAGTACCTTGTCAAGGCGCTATCACTACTTCGGCGCAATGACTCTTACAAGTACGGTGCCCTTACATGTATCAAGGAGACGAGTCATTCTGACATTGTTCCTACAAATGGCATCGTTGTGCCACTTAGCTGATTCTGGCAGCTCTTTTGCCAACCATTATGTCAGCACCTCCTCTGCTCTATCGGCAGTGGTGTGACGATCCTTTCTACATTGTAGAAGGTGTTCCATGAACTGGGTAGCACTCATGCTTCGTTTTTTCTGAGCTATTCTTAGCTCCTTCAGGAATTTCAGCAGCACTTCCTCTCTTTAACGGAGAAAGCGTGCGTTTCTTTTATCCATTTCAGCGGCATCTTCCCTCTTTGGTGAGAAATCGCTATGCTTAACTCGGGAAATGGATGCGCACCGTTGTGCGTACTTTGCATCCATCAAAGTTGCAGGAACCCTGGGCCATAGCCAGGTTATACGTAATTGACTTATTTTTGACGTAAAGAGCATTTTGCCAAAAAGCAAAGCCTTTCCAATAGGGGCTTTATTCGTCAAGCAGAATCTTGAACGAGGAGCGGTAAAGGGATCACATTGGCGATTTGGAGTGGATCTTCATTTGAACGCTCATTTACGTGTCATATATTTAGTATAAGCAGAAGCATGTGCTTTATACAGCGGTGGCGTAAAGAAATGCTTATACTATTGTTCAGGGTGTGTAACTGAACGAAATATTCTACATATATATTTGCAGAAAGCAAGAGCCTTGGTGTCATTCAACACGACGGCGTAAGTAAATGCATAATCGGAAGTGCAGTAATTGGAAATTGCAGAAAGCAGAGAGCCTTGGCATCATACGACGCGACGACAAAGCTAAATTACATAGCCTGTGCGATATAGGACGCGTCGGCAGAATCAACAGATATACACCTAGATCTATATCCAACGATAGTTACGAGGCGAGCGAGTGAACACCGAAGTGTCCTAGTGGGCTCAACCAAGAACCAGGGCGAGATACTATTTTAAAGAATGCATATACTGTGTATTCAAACATATATATATCCGATGATCTTTACGAGGGGAGCGCTTGAACACCGAAGCGTCCTAGAGGGCTCAACCAAGAACTAAAGCGAGATACTACTTCAGAAAGTATATGCTATATACAAACAATCAAATACTTGAGAGAGATGGATTAATGAAGTGAACTTACTTCAATTCGTGGAAGAAACAACTTCGAAACTCTTTGATGCTTCGAACGAGGCTCGACTTTGAAAAAGATCAACTTTGAACTTCGGACGAAAAAGGACTTGGACTTTGACTTTGAACCAAACCAGGTTCAAGTTAAGTCAACTGGGTTTGGACTTAGGTCAGGTAGGTTCAGACCTAGGTTAGGTAGGTTCAGACCTAGGTCAGGTGGGTTAGGACCAGGTAAGGCAGGCTCAAGCTAAGTCAGGCAGGCTTAGACCAGGTCAGGCAAGCTCAGACCAACTGGGCTAGGTAGGGGAGGTTTGAAAAAAGGAGGAGAGAGAGAAGGCAAAGGGGGGTTTGGCAATTTTTTCTAATGGGGGGCTCCTCTATTTATAGGGGAGGTTGCTTAGGGGCTAAGCAACCCATTTGACACTTTTGCCTTTTGGCTTTTTCAGAAATCCAGCTTGATCTTATCCATCTGACTGTTTGATCTTATCTAGAAGAAATATTCCATGGAATATTCCTTGGAAGGTGTTGGAAGGTCCTGGAATATTCTAGAATATTCTAGAATATTTTCTGAGAAATATTTCTGTGGGTCCCACCAATATTTTTGTGGGTCCCGCAAAAAAGTTTAGTTTTCGGTATTTTTTTCCGAAATTTTCTAAGTAGGCCATTATCTTCGTATTGATGTAACTAAGAAAGTTGGCTCGTAGAAATCTTTTAATTTTGATCAGGTAGGAAGTTATGATCTCCAGAGTGTTTGAGCATATATTCGTTTAGATACAAATATCCTAAGTATATTTGGATCGCAGGAATCAGTTCAATTCGCTTTACGGTAAAAACACTATTTTTCACTGGAAAATGCCTCAAGAATTTATTCAGAGTTGAACTGAAAAATTGTGGGTCTTACATTATTATTCTATGTTATGTGATAACCGGGGTACCTACAAACTGAGTAAAACATCATGCGAGCGGCACGTGACTGTGAAAAAGTCTCGCATAGGTGACAGATTGCAATCCACACTACTGCAGTAGTTGATGCACCTCAATAGGTCACCTCGACCTCCCTAACTCTGAGTGACTGGAGGCCAAATGACGCCTTTGCTCCTTAAAACATGTCATAAAATTGGCCGATCACTCAGGAATGTACCATCCACCCTCTCCAAGCTGAACCATTTTGTGAATGGGTGATTGGGCGATTTATCTTTTTAGGGCTACAGTTAGTACACATTCCCTCATCTCGAGGTACTTAAGCCCATTTGACCTTGTGTTCCTCGCAGAGCAACACGAATAATACTCAATGGTCTAGCCCACCCATTCACGTGCTTAAGCCTCACACGATCTCAAAAGGGCTCTTCACCTGTAAAGGCGACCATCACACATTTATTATTTAGGGGTTTATGACACAACAAGCACAAGTGAGCTCTGCTCACGAAAAAGGGCCCAATGCCCAACACAACTCGCCATGGAGTTCCAAAGTGCACAAGATTTACAAACACGTGTCATATCCCTACTGTGATGTTTATGCCCCCTTGTCATTCAGGACGAGTCAAGTGTCAAATATGCATATACATCCATGTGATGTGAAAGATACAAGAGTCTATTCAAGACATTGCTACAAGTAGTAACATTGCACATTCATAGCTCAACTATAAGCATACTTCAATCAATCCATTTGAGTTCAGTGACATGATGTGCAAGTGACAAGTGTTCAATACGTGCTATAACATTGATATTTCACGTCACATCATGCTTATAACGTAAAATTCATAACCATGCCAAGTAGTATGCTTCACTAAGCATAATTCAAAAACATCACAATGTTTGAATATCATGCATACGATAATAATTTCGCAGTCAGGTCAAGTAGTGCACGCGTGATATGGCATAGTCAAATGTGTTACAAAAAGTGTGTTAAACCATTTACATCATTCATGATCCATGTGCATGCGAAAACATTTCAATTCCATCAAGCATATTTTTGACAATTCCTTGAACGTACTAAAATATGAATTGTACTAACTAAGCATGTCATGTATGCTTCATATCAAGATTGTGCCAATATGTGCAAGTGTGGAGTGTACCTTAGTAGCAAAATTCATTGTATAAACAACCATAACTTTCGCGTATGATTCTTGAATCATTCCACATGTTATCGCATCAATATTTATATATCATATCATGCTCATTTGTATACTTGCAACCATGTCAAGATGTGTGACAAGTGCACGTGATTTGAGTCATTCTATCACACATATATGAAAAGCTACTACATTTAAACATCATGCTTAACACTGTAAAGTCCATATTCGTGCTTTAAAATGTGCATGATATATTGCATTCAAGTTGCAGTACTCTTTATTTGGCTCTAACTATGCTTCTGAATATGAATGCATCCAAAGGATGTCATAGGTGCGGTGAGTTTGCAACACACGTATAAGTGCATAAATATACATTGTCTAGGCGGTAACCTTACTACCATAACATCGATAGCCAAGGTGTTGCCCAAAAGTGCCTACGCTGCAAGAAAACTGCAGCATCTATATGCCGCCAAATGAATGCCAAAATCATACTAAATTGGCAGCAAAATGCTAGCTGCCAGACGTGTGTGAAACGTATAGGAAAAATCACAATAATTCACTTGCTGCCATGCACTCAAAGCGTGCAGGGAAAATGCAGCCCACTAAATATGCTGTTGTGCCGCACCCTCACGACAGAAAGTGCAACAACGGTGCTGCCAGCCAGTGTAACTTGCTGCAGAGAAATGCGATGCATAAGGTGCTGTCTAACTATGGCAAAAACCCGATTTTGCAAAGATGAAAGTGCTGCCCAAGAGGGGATAGGCGTGCAGCATGAAATCCCAGCAATATAGGTGTGGTCACGGGGTGTTCTATGTGCGAAACATGGGTTGATGAAGGGCTGACCTAAGGGTTGGTTTCCCCTAAGTTAAGGATCACACCGATTCATGCCGGTTTTCTCATAGGCGGAGCTTAGAATTGACTGTGCAAAAAGTATGAACAGATGCCCCTGCTGGGCAGGTAACTGTAAACACCCCAAAATTTCCATGATTACTTTTTTGGACCCTGGATTCTGCCTCCCGAGTTACTCGTACTTCTCATGGTATTTTAGACTTCATTTTTAGATTAGGCTCGAAAAATAAAGAGGCAAAATTTCTAGAAAATTTTGTATAAGTGGTTTTAGGTTAAATAAGAAAGGATTTTTGGAAAATTCTCACAACTAAGCCCCTTTTAAATTTTTTTAAAATTTAGTAGGGGCATTTTTGAAAAAAAAATAACTACCCACTTCTTTATAAACTCACGTAGTAAAGGAGAGAGGGGGTCGATCTTTCAAAAAAAGAACACGAGCTCCTCCAATTTTTCCCTCCTTCTCTTTCTCTTTTCCCTTTCTCTCTTCCTCTGCTTCTCTTTTCTTTCTTCATCGGTGAAGGAGTTTGATCGGTCTGACAGGAGTGCAAAGAAGAAGGCTCCCTCTCCTCTCTTCTCGATCTAATCAAATCCAGATCGGTAAGTATTTCTTCTTCTTCTCTCTTCTCTTCTTATATATTCTTGTTTTAGATTAAGTTTGATTTGATTTAAAAACGAAAAGAAAAATTTGTTCCTACTATTTTCATGTTTTTGTTTCAGCGTTTGCATCATTCACGCATTTGCATTTCTTCATTTGCATCATGAAATCATTATCTTGTTCATCATTGTCATATATATCCACATCCAGTACAACATTTTCTCTGATTCATGGTGAAATCAGATCTGATTTCACCGTGAAATACTTATTTGCAATGAAATCCGATCAGATCTAGAATCAAATTTGAACTACCAGATTCCTTTGCATCTGTCAAATTCCTTTGCATTTACCGTAAAACCATGCAGATTTGATCTGACAGATTCATTTTGCATCTGCTTTGAGATTCACCATGGGAGTTTGATCTGCCGGAATCATTTACCGTGAAAATCCTTGTGCCCTACCGTGAATCAGAATCAGAATTGATTTTCACG
Source organism: Nuphar pumila (assembly GCF_984573655.1). NCBI lineage: Eukaryota > Viridiplantae > Streptophyta > Magnoliopsida > Nymphaeales > Nymphaeaceae > Nuphar > Nuphar pumila. Next base: position 46,768,300 of record NC_143265.1, on the reverse strand, counting down.
GTGAATCTCTGGTTCACTGTGAAATCCTTTGCATTAGTTTACCATGAAATCACCCAGACTATTCAGTGAAATCAAGCACCTGAGTTGGATCACCGTGAAAGCTGATCTGCCAGAATCCTTTGCTCTGCTGGAAACAACCGTGGGAGGCTAGTCCTTCGAAATCAATTGCATTTGCCGAAAAATTGAATTGACTATAGCATCTTCATTTCTCATCAGCATTTTCCATTTTAATTCCATTGCATCGATTTGACTTATTGCATTGTTTGTGCATTGTGTGCTTGATTTCATCAGATGTGCATTAATCTCCATTGCATTTATCTTCGTCAGCATCATTTCTATTGTGCTTCATAGATTCATTGTTTTTGTTTTTTGTTTCATCCCCTTGTTTTGCATCTCCATTCCATTTGCGTTTCAGCATCATCAATTGCATTTAGTTTTAAATTTTTCATCGCATCATCACTGCATTTCATTCCCTTCTCAGTTGCATCGAACATTCATTTGTATCGGTATCAGTTCGACATCTACATATTTTAGCAACTGCATCGATTTACATCTGACCATTCATCTGCTGTGTTTTCCTCTTTTCTTTTGCATATGTTACTCTTCTTCCGATCCAGCATCGTTCTCAACATGGCATCTCATTGATCCACCATTGTATTGCGCTGCATCATTCGTGTTTCAACTCCATATCATTTCTGCATTATGTTTTGTTCCATTTCCTGTTTTACCAGCATTGCCTCTTCATCTGCCATTACATTCCATCTACATCCATTGTATTGCATCATTTCTTCATCCCATTCACCGTGTTATGCATTTCATTTCCTACAATTGCATTTGCTGCGTTCATTCCCTTTTCTGCATCATTAGCGTATTTTTTATTTAGCATTATATTTCATCCTGTTCACTCTGCATCTCATCCATTTTCCTGCATCTCTTAATTTCATCTGCAATGCATATCATTTATCTGCATATTTTGTTATTTCAATTTATCATACTCATGAATTTCGTTCCCTCCATTTTAGCATATGCTTATGTACTTCATTTCTTGCATTTCAACATATGCTTATGCATTTCATTTCCTGCATTTTAGCATATGCTCATGCATTTCATTCCCGTCACTTTGCATACGCATATGCATTTCATTTTCAGCATACGCACATGCATTTCATTCTCAGTATATGCATATGCATTTCATTCTTTGCATATGCATACACGTTTCATCCTCTGCATTTTGCATATCATCCATTCTACATTTCTTTCAATATCAATCTGGATGTTTCTTGTTATTGTCCTATAACTTCATTTGTTACATTTAGCCTTTTATTCTTTGCCGTTTAGTAGTTCTTAATCGTAATTTTTGTTTTTTTTTAATTAGTACTTCAATTTTGAGAATGAATGTTTTAGTGTTTAAGTTTGCAAATGATTTCATTATTGCACTTACATTCAATCCTTGCGCATTCATATTTCACGTATTTAATGCATTCATGATCTCTCCCTTTTGTTGCATCGCGTATTTTAGCCTTGTATCTTCTTTGCATTTCGTGCATTTTGCATTTAATATTTTCTCTTTGTAAATTAGCCTTTTATATCTTGTTCTTCTTTCATCATCTACATATTCATGTCATTATACTTTTAATTTCACAACATAATCTTTACTTTTGATCTAGTGCATGTTAATTTGCAACCATTCAGATTCCATATTTACTTTCTCGCAACTTTTACTTTACATTTTTGTATCTCGTATCTCTGTTGCATTGTATCATCTTGTGTTTTGCAGAGAAGCGTGAAAGATACTAATTTTTCTTTTAGATTAGAGAATTTCAATGTTTAGTTTAAATTTGGGGTTGTAATAATTTCATTTAATGAGAATTTCTATTTTCTGTTTAGATTAGAATGGATGAGCATGTAGATTCATTTTAATTTCCGCAATTAATTGTTGCACTTTTTTTTTTATCCTTAAAAGGCGCTATGGTGAAACACGAATGACATGCACACCATTCTAATAAAAGGTAAATAACCTTAAGTAGCGATTCATATTTGTGTCCATAGTCATGTGAACACCCCAAATTTTTCAAAAATTATAAAAATTCCATTTTTGCCCTAGGCCCCCATTCTCTGAATAATTGAGTCAGTTTTAATCAAAATTTTATTTATTTCTCGGATTCACTAGAATGCAGATTCAAATTTTACATCTGACCCAATTTCAGATCCAAATCGAATATCCGGATCCAATTATGATCCCAGATCTTCTATTTTTCAAAAAATCAAAAAACATCAATTCTTTGAATTTTCTTGGATGTTTTATCTGGATCCAATCTCAATTCAAGATCCAACATCAATATTTTCTCAAAATCTTGGATCCAAATCCATTTTAAAGTTCATTTTTTGAAATAAATCATATATTTTTCACAAAAACTTCATTTTGAAAATCCTTATATCTCAAAATAAAAAAAATTCAAAAATACTTCAAAAACCTTATTTAAGTCCCATTTTCCAAAAAATTTCCCCTGTATTTTTAGAATTTCTCCCAAAAAAATATTAGTTTAAACCCTTTTTAAAGAAATCTTGCAAATGAACCCCTATTTTGAAATTTTTAAAAATTAAAAGGACCAATTTTGAAAATAGGCCTAACGACCTTCTATTATAAAATAGAGCTGATATCGCCTCTTCTCTTGATCGCCTTCACCCCTACACCCTTCTGGCTGGCTGATCCATCTTCTACCCCTCCATGTGCATCCTTCATCTCTCTCTGATCCCCTCCTCTTCCTCTCTTAGCCTCCATTGCCCTGATCTCTTCCCCTCCTCCTCTTCTTCAACAATAGAGGGATTCCATGATAGAATAAAGAAGGAGCTCCCTGCTTCAGAAACCCTGCAAACCATGGTAAGTACCCTCCTTCTTCCACCCTTTATTTTGATTTCCTGATTTTCCTTCTTTTATGCTATTAAAGCACATTCGGTAGTATCGGATTGCCTATGGCAATATCGATCTACCTCCGTGCAATATCAACGAAATCCTTGTATTCCTACATTTTTTTTCTTTTTGTAATTTATTTCTGGATTTTCCCGATCTTCATATACTGTGAATATTTAGTTTGATATTCTTCATCGCATCTATACATTTTCGTTTTCTGTTTTAGCCTCATTATCATTCATTTCCCTATTTTATCTTGATTTTGGTTGTACTGCATCGTTGCAGTGGGAGCACCTTCATTACCCATCTCACAACATATGCACCAGTTCTACTTGCGGCACCTCTGTGGTTTCCTCCCTTTCATTTACCATCTGTACACAATCCACTGTGCACGACACCCTCATGTTATCCCTGCAACACCCACTGCTGCTGAAAGGTTCCATTACACTGCACCTTATCTCTACTTATAGTAATCACAGTAGCATTACACCATCATCCACATCACATCCCCTGCATATCTTCACTACACATCAGTATGTCCACATCAACTAACACAACACTTCATACTCACCTCGTATATTCCCGATACATAGTGCTTCACGCCTAGCTGTACCTTTCTATAGCTCACTCATATCTACACCTTCACAACACCATTTCCTGTGCATTCACATGATGTCTGTGGAAGATTGACACATGCATTCTTATGGGCATTCATAGTACATACCATACACCAAATGCATCTTATATATGCTGAATCATCCTTCAAATGTGCTTCTATTGGTACTCACAGCACCTAATGTAAACCACCCATTAGATGCATCATGTAAACACTTCTCATCACTTCATCTCATTCAACATTCACCCAATGCTTCATCTACTATCTCTAGCATCTGTAGGCTACCACCTTTCACTGCTATCTGTTGCACTCACTTGCTGCCACCTTTTCACAACATCTCCCTACAACAACATATACACAGTCCTCAGCATCTGCGGCAACTTCCTGCACCATTGCCACCTTCCTCACTTAGGCACAACCTATTGCAACTCACCTTAGCATAGCCTGCCACTTATCATACCACAGTAGCACCTATATGTTACACATCACTACAACCTCTTTAATGCATCTCCCCATTACATGTATTTTTCTTTCCATGCATATTCTACACATGCATATCATATGCATTTTTCTCATTTCATCTAGATGTAGATCCTACCTGTATATTTTTCATCTAGCATAGGGACCATATCTATCTAAATATACATGTTCTCATTTAGCCCTTAGGTATATTCATATGCATACTAGTTTTTCAATATTACATTTCTTTTCTATGTTGCTTGTGCTAACTTAGTTTTTGTAGGAGATACATGGAAAATGCTACTTTGCCTTCCTAAATTAGGGATTTTTGCAATTTTAATTTTAATTCAAGGTTGTAATAAATAGATATTAATGAGATTTTTTCTCTTTCCAGTATTAGAATAGAATGTATGAGCATATAAATTCTCATAAATTGCCTATTTCATCTCATTTTTGCTTTTATTTCAAAATTTCATAAATGGTGAAACACGAATGACACATGCACCTTTTTAATAAAAGGTAATTAATCCTAAGTAAATGATTCACAATTATGGCCATAGTTAAAATGTGAACAATACTTAGGATTTTTATCTTTTATGGAATAACATTTGACCTTCACTTGGGTCTCTTTTGAAAATCATCATATTTTTTCTGAAATTTTCTTCTTTTATCAAAATTTGACATGTAAATTGACTTAGAATATATTCAAGGCCATAGTCAGAATATATTGAGGGTTAATTTTATTTCAAACCCTATAAAGGCACCAAAATATATTGTATTCTTTATCTGAATTTAAATACAAATTATTTTATAATACATTTGTGACCATAGTCATGAATGTATTATATCTTCAATCTTATTTCAATTATATTAAAGAATGAAATATGGTTTTCAATATCCATTTTTTAAATTCTTTTCAAATCATGCATTATTTAGGATAGAATTGCATTCTTTTTCATATTATTTCAAATCATCCAAGTGATTTTGAGATAAATTTCCAAATGTTTTTCTCATTTCTCAAATCAATCTTCAATTCTTATTTATAAATTCAAATTCATCTTCCTGTTCTCAATTCTATCTTATTTCAAAATGCAAACTTCAAACATTCCAATTTTAAAGTCCAATTCAACTTTGAAATTTCAAGTTCATCTCTAAATTCAAAATTCAATTTCCAAACCAGATCAAACTTCAGAGTTCAATTTAACTTTGAAATTCCGAATTCATTTCCAAGTTCAAAATTCAAATTCGAAATCAACTAAATCAAATTTCAAACTTCAATTCAACTTTGAAATTCCAAATTCATTTCCAAGTTCAATATCCGATTTCAAAATCAATTCAATATTCCAAATCAAATTTCAAAGTTCAATTCAACTTTGAAATCCCAGATTCTTTTCCTGATTTCAAAATTCAAGTTTAAAATGAAGTTCATTCTCTATTTCGAATTCCACGATCTCCAAATTCTATCTAAGGTTGAATCTTGATTCTCAATCCAATTCATTCATACAAAATCAAAGTTTTGAGATTGATTCTGAATCTCAAAAACCGGTTTTCTCTAAATTCAAGGCAAATTTCAAGATCAATTTAGGATTTCCAAAATCCAATTCCATTTTCCAACTTGATTTCAATTCCAGACTCAATTCCATTTTTGATTTTTATCTGGATTCTTGAATCCAAAATCCAGTTTTCAAAATTCCATCTTTCGAATTCAATCTGGATTTCTCAAATCTAATTCCAAATTTAATTCTATTTTTAAAATTCCATCTGGATTTCTCAAATCCGATCCCATTTCTTAAATCCAATTCTATCTTCAAATTCAATTCTATTTTTAAATTCCATCTGAATTTCTCAAATTCGATTCCGATTCCTAATCTCACCTTGGTTTTCAATTCCAAATTCAAATTCCAACTCTATTTTCAAAATTCACTTTTCAAATCTATTTCCCAAGTCTAAATTCAATTTCCAAATTCAATTCCTATTTCAGGTTCTAAATTTAAGCTCAAGATCAAAATTTCTTTTCAAAATTGATTTTTGAGAATCAAATTCAAATTCAAAGTTCATTTTGACTTTGAAATTTCATTTTTACTTCAAATTCTATCTCGGTTCCAATTCTTCTTTTTCTCTTTATTCTTTAATTCAAGATCTATTTTCAAACCTCTGATTATTCCAAGACTTAGAAACTTCAAGTCTCTTCTTTTAGATCTATTTCAAGTTCTAAGTTAGATTCAAAATCTAACTTTCCCAAATCAATTTTCAAAAAACCATTTCTTCAAAATATTTTCAAACTTATTTCAAAATAACTTGGAAAATCCCAAAGTTTCTTAACTGTTCTTATCAAAAGCATACATCTTTACATTTGCATTATACAAGCATGATTCTTTGCGCATTTTTAGACTTAGAATAATTTCTTAGACATTATTTAGGCAAAGAAAAAGACGTAAGTTCGATCCTTGGTTCAATTACCTCTGGTAAAGGTGCCAGGAACAGTTGAGCCTCGTATCGACGAGCGAATCCCGTCTCTCTATTTTTCCCGCAACTTTTCAAAAATGGAGGCGAGTAATTTCAAAATAGTTTTAAAAGGTCAAGTGAGACCTTGCAAAAAGAGTTTCTCTGTTCTTTCTCTCTTCTTTCTATCTTTTATCTCCTTCAAAATGGGAAAGAGGCTAGAAAGGAAAGAGAAGGAAGAGGAAAAGGAAAAGAGGGAAAATTTTGCAATGATCACAGAAGTGCAAAAATAACTTCTCCTTCAGGTTAAGGGATAAGCCTGAGCTTCCCATTCAGGATAAGAGATAATCCTGAGACCATTCGTAGAAGCAACACAACCCTCTATAATGGTCCTTCAAAATCCAGTGCTTACACTAATCGGGATTTCAAAATCTAGTTTCTCATAACTAGTTAGGATTTGAAAATCTAGTTTTTTTATAACTGTTCGGGATTTTCAAAATCCAGTTTTTATAACTGGTCGGGATTTTCAAAATCCAGTGTTTTTACACTGGTCTAGATTTTCAAAATCCAGTTTCTCAAAACTGGTCAGGTTTTCAAAATCTAGTTTCTTATAACTGGTCGGGATTTCAAAATTTAGTTTCTCACAACTGGTCAAGATTTCACAATTCAGTGTTTTTACATAGGTCAGGATTTTCAAATCCAGTTTCTCATAACTGGTCAGGATTTCAAAATCCAGTGTTTTTACACTGGTCGGGATTTTCAAATCCAGTTTCTCACAATTGATCAGGATTTCAAAATCCAGTTTTTTATAACTGGTCAGGATTTTCAAAATCCAGTTTCTCATAACCGGTCGGGATTTCAAAATCTTTTTTTTTTTATAACTAGTCAAGATTTTCAAAATCCAGTTTTTATAACTGGTTGGGATTTTCAAAATTCAGTATTTTTACACTGGTCAGGATTTTCAAAATCCAGTGTCTTTACATTGGTCAGGATTTTCAAAATCCAGTGTTCTTCACTGGTTGGGATTTCAAAATCCAGTTTCCATAACTGGTCGGGATTATCAAAATCCAGTTCTCACTGGTCGAGATTTCCAAAAAATCTGACTTTCACGTCATTCCTTTTAAATTTCTGCTCAAGATCCCATCATGGTCGCCACTTCTGTGATCATTGTAAAATTTTCCCTCTTTTCCTTTTCCTCTTCCTTCTCTTTACTTTCTAGCCTCTTTCCCTTTTTGAAGGGGATAAAAGATAGAAAGAAGAGAGAAGAGAAAGAAATAAAGAAGAGAGGAACTCTTTTTGCAAGGTCTCACTTGACCTTTTAAAAATATTTTGAAATTACTCACCTCCATTTTTGAAAATTTATAGGAAAAATGGAGAGAAGGGATTCGCTCGTTAGTACGAGGCTCAACTGTTCCTGGCGCCTTTACCAAAGGTAATTGAACCAAGGATCGAACTTACGCCTTTTTCTTTGCCTAAATAATGTCTAAGAAATTGTTATAAGTCTAAAAATGCATAAAGAATCATGCTTGTGTAATGCAAATGCAAAGATGTATGCTTTTGAGAAGAACAATTCAAAAACTTTTGGATTTTTCAAGTGATTTTGAAATAAGTTTGAAAATATTTTAAAGAAATGGTTTTTTGAAAATTGATTTGGGAAAGTTAGATTTTGAATCTAACTTAGAACTTGAAATAGATCTAGAAGAAGGGACTTGAAGTTTCTAAGTCTTGGAATAATCAAAGGTTTGAAAATAGTTCTTGAATTGAAGAATAAAGAGAAAAAAGAGAATTGAAACTGAGATAGAATTTGAAGTGAAAATGAATTTTCAAAGTCAAAAATGAACTTTGAATTTGATTCTCAAAAATCAATTTTGAAAAGAAATTTCAATCTTGAGCTTAAATTTAGAACCTGAAACAGGAATTGAATTTGGAAATTGAATTTAGACTTGGGAAATAGATTTGAAAAGTGAATTTTGAAAATAGAGTTGGAATTTGAATTTGGAATTGAAAACCAAGGTGAGATTTGGAAATGAAATCAAATTTGAGAAATCCAGATGGAATTTAAAAATAGAATTGAATTTGAGAAATGAGATCGGATTTGAGAAATCCAGATGGAATTTTGAAAACTGGATTTTGGATTCAAGAATCCAGATAAAAACTGAAAATGAAATTGAGTCTGGAATTGAAATCAAGTTGGAAAATGGAATTGGATTTTATCAATCCTGAATTGATCTTGAAATCTAACTTGAATTTAGAGAAAACTGATTTTTGAGATTCAGAATCAATCTCAAAACTTTGATTTTGGATGAATGAATTGGATTGAGAATCAAGACTCAACCTTAGATAGAATTTGTAGATTGTAGAATTCGAAATAGAGAATGAACTTCATTTTAAACTTGAATTTTGAAATCAGGAGATGAATCTGGGATTTCAAAGTTGAATTGAACTTTAAAATTTGATTTGGAATATTGAATTGATTTTGAAATCAGATTTTAAACTTGGAAATGAATTTGGAATTTCAAAGTTGAATTGAACTTTGAAATTTGATTTAGTTGATTTCGAATTTGAATTTTGAACTTGGAAATGAATTTGGAATTTCAAAGTTAAATTGAACTCTGAAGTTTGATCTGTTTTGGAAATTGAATTTTGAATTTTGAATTTAGAGATGAACTTGAAATTTCAAAGTTCAATTGGACTTTGAAATTGGAATGTTTGAAGTTTGCATTTTGAAATAAGATAGAATTGAGAACAGGAAGATGAATTTGAGTTTATAAATAAGAATTGAAGATTGATTTGAGAAATGAGAAAAACATTTAGAAATTTATCTCAAAATCACTTGGATGATTTAAAATAATATGAAAAAGAATGTAATTCTATCCTAATTGATGCATGATTTGAAAAGAATTTAAAAATTGGATATTGAAAACCATATTTCATTCTTTAATATAATTGAAATAAGATTGAAGATATAATACATTCATGACTATGGTCACAAATGTATTATAAAATAATCTGTATTTAAATTCAGATAAAGAATAAAATATATTTTGGTGCCTTTATAGGGTTTGAAATGAAATTAACCCTCACTATATTCTGACTATGGCCTTGAATATATTTTAAGTCAATTTACATGTCAAATTCTCATAAAAAAAGAAAATTTCAGACAAAATATGATGATTTTCAAAAGAGACCCAAGTGAAGGTCAAATGTTATTCCATAAAAGATAAAAATTCTAAGTGTTGTTCACATTTTGACTATGACCATAAATGTGAATCATTTACTTAAGATTAATTACCTTTTATTAGAAAGATGCACGTGCCATTCATGTTTCATCATTCATGAAATTTTAAAATAAAAGCAAAAATGAGATGAAACATGCAATTTATGAGAATTTATATGCTCATACATTCTATTCTAATACTGAAAAGAGAAAAATTCTCATTAATATCTATTTATTACAACCTTGAATTGAAATTAAAATTGCAAAAATCCCTAATTTAGGAAGGCAAAGTAGCATTTTTCATGTATCTCTTGCAAAAACTAAGTTAGCACAAGCAACATAGAAAAGAAATGTCATATTGAAAACCTAGTATGCATATGAATATATCTAACGACTAAATGAGAACATGTATATTTAGATAGATATGGTCCCTATGCTAGATGAAGAATATATAGGTAGGATCTACATCTAGATGAAATAAGAAAAATGCATATGATATGCATGTGTAGAATATGCTTGGAAAGAAAAATACATGTAATGGGGAGATGCATTGAAGAGGTTGTAGTGATATGTAACATATAGGTGCTACTGTGGTATGATAAGTGGCAGGCTATGCTAAGGTGAGTTGCAATAGGTTGTGCCTAAGTGAGGAAGGTGGCAATAGTGCAGGAAGTTGCAGCAGATGCTGGGGACTGTGTATATGTTGCTGTAGGGAGATGTTGTGAAAAAGTGGCAGCAAGTGAGTGCAATAGATAGCAGTGAAAGGTGGTAGCCTACAGATGCTAGAGATAGTAGATGAAGCATTGGGTGAATGTTGAATGAGATGGGGTGATGAGAAGTGTTTACAAGATGCATCTAACGGGTGGTTTACAGCAGGTGCTATGAGTACCAATAGAAGCACATTTGAAGGATGATTCAACATATATAAGATGCATTTGGTGTATGGTATGTACTATGAATGCCCATAAGAATGCATGTGTCAATCTTCCACAGACATCATGTGAATACACAGGAAATGGTGCTGTGAAGGTGTAGATATGAGTGAGCTATAGAAAGGTACAGCTAGGCGTGAAGCACCGTGTACCGGAAATATATGAGGTGAGTATGAAGTGTTGTGTTAGTGGATGTGGACATACTAATGTTGTGTAGTGAAGATATGCAGGGGATGTGCTGTGGATGATGGTGTAATGCTACTGTGATTACTATAAGTAGAGATAAGGTGCAGTGTAATGGAACCTTTCAGCAGCAGTGGGTATTGCAGGGATAACATGAGGGTGTCGTGCATAGTGGATTGTGTACACAGATGGTAAATGAAAGGGAGGAAACCACAAAGGTGCCATAGAAGTAGTGCATATGCTGTGAGATGGGTAATGAAGGTGCTCCCACTGCAACGATGCAGTACAACCAAAATCAAGATAAAACAGGGAAATGAATGATAATGAGGCTAAAACAGAAAACGAAAATATACAGATGCGATGAAGAATATCAAACTAAATATTCACAGTATATGAAGATAAGAAATTTCAGAAATAAATTACAAAAAGAAAAAAAAATGTAGGAATACAAGGATTCCGTTGATATTGCACGGAGGTAGATCGATATTGCACGAAGGTAGATCCTTGCGCATTCATATTTTACGTATTCAATGCATTCATGATCTATCCCTTTTGGCACATCTCGTATTTTAGCCTTGTACCTTTTTTGCATTTCGTGTATTTTGCATTTCATAATTTCCCTTTGTAAATTAGCCTTTTATATCTTGTTCTTCTTTCATCATCTACATATTCATGCCATTATACTTTTAATTTCACAACTTAATCTTTACTTTTCATCTAGTGCATGTTAATTTGCAACCATTCAGATTCCACATTTACTTTCTCGCAACTTTTACTTTACATTTCTATATCTTGTATCTCTGTTGCTTTGTATCATCTTGTGTTTTGCAGGAAAGCGTGAAAGATAATGATTTTTCTTTTAGATTAGAGAATTTCAATGTCCAGTATAAATTTGGGGTTGTAATAATTTTATTTAATGAGAATTTCTATTTTCTGTTTAGATTAGAATGGATGAGCATGTAGATTCATTTTAATTTTTGCAATTAATTTTTGCAATTTTTTTTTATTTCATCTTTAAAAGGCACTATGGTGAAACACAAATGGCATGCACACCATTCTAATAAAAGGTAAATAACCCTAATTAGACGATTTACATTTGTGGCTATAGTCAAAATGCGAACAATACTTAGGATTTTTTTCTTTTATTAAATAAAATTTGAGACCTACACTTTAGGTCATTTTTTTCGAAAAACATCATATTTTCTAAAATTAATTTCCTTTTCTTCCTCTATCAGAATTTAAAACATAATTTAATTTAAGATATATTTGTGGTCATAGTCATGAATGTATTAAAAATTGATTTTGTTTTAAATTCTATAAAGGTAAAAAGTCATATTTTAAAATAAAATCTTTTAAATTTCTTTATTAAATGCATTCATCATAAAATTACATCATTTCATTATTTTCATTTTTTAAATTATTTCAATATCAAAATATTCCAAGTAATTTTTGAAGTTCATTTTCAAAAATACTTTTCAAGGTGAATTTAAGTTTATTTTTTAAAATCAATTTCAATTTCAATTTCAGATTCAAAGTCTAATTCAAAACCCCAATTTTAATCCAATTTCAAATTCAAATTCTAACTTTAATTCCAAATTTCAATTTCTAAATTTAATTTTAAATTCTTATTTCAAAGCTAAATTTCAATTTTAAAATTTAAACTTAGATTTTTAAATTTCAAATCTCAATTTCAACATCAATTCTAACTTCAAATTCAAGCTCAACTTTTATTTTCGATTTCTATTTTCAAAATTCCACTTCAAATTTCAATTTCCATTTCATAATCAAATTTTATTATTTAGTTTTAAAAGAATTTCAATTCAAATAGTTTTCTAAGTAATTTCAAAACATTTTAAGCAAAGTTTCAAAATATATTTTCAACTCAATTTCGAAATTCATTTAGAATTATAATTTTGAAATATTTTCTAAATATTCTAAAAATAAAATAAATTCAAATGCATGCATCATATTTTAAACCTTCTTTTTTCAAAGTTCATAGCACAAGCATGATTCAATGTGCATTTAGGATTTTAAAATAATTTCTTAGTCAAATTTAGGCAAAGCAAAAGGCATTGATTCGATCCTTGGGTTGATTACCTCTGGTAAAGGTGCCAGGAATGGTCGAACCTCGTACCAACGAGCGAGTCCCTATTTCCCATCTTTTTTAAAAATGGAGGCGAGTCATTTTCTAAAAAAAAATTATCACTCAAAAATGTTGAAATGCGAAAGGATCTCGCAAAGGGAAAATTTTGTATGGATATAGTAACCAGCCCATGGCTGGGCCAACACTCAGCTTGGTCTGGCCTGACATGCAGGACTAGACCCCAGCTGGTGTGCTGAAAGAGGGCCATGTGATGTACTGCCATAAGAGTGCATCAAACGAAAAATTACAGCAAAATATATGTTGTTAACATATTCTAGGTTTGAACCTATGTTGTTTTATCAAACCCAAACATGCTCTCCGACTTGTATCAGGTGTGCAGGGATTGCCGACTGCGATGTGCTACCTAGAGTGGTAAATTCAGAGGGTAAATGGTGGCAACAAGAACTGCTCCAATGGCGCGGCTATCACTACTAGCTGCAGCGACCAGTGTGCTGCCCAAGAGTACAATTACTGCAGGAAAGGTAGCAAGGCATTGCTGCCAAAGTGCGCCCGCCTACCGAATAGTGAGAGCAAGTAAAGAGCTTCCACCATACATATTCCTGCAGCAATCTGGCAGCAAGCCCAGTGCAGGCACCCCACGTTCCCGCATATAATGGATGGTTGGTCTTTTGGAGTGAATATTTTTAAACAATATTTTGCAATAAGAACATGGGAAAATAGTCAACCAAAGATATAAAACCGACTTTCCACCGAAGTGGCGAGTACGGGTCGAATCCACAGGGAACGGGATATTTCTGAATTAATTCCACAATAAAACTTTATTAATAAAAACAAAGTTTACAACTATGTCAATGTTTACAAGCTACATTAAATAACATTCTAAACTATGAAAATAAAATAAAATCGGAGGCTAAGTCTTCTGCAGGTCTCCAGGGGCATTTCTGTCTTTTTACATCAAGTGCAGTCGCACATCACAATTGAATTGCATTTGTTAACCTGTTCTAACTTAACAACCTACATAATAAAAATACAAAATCAGTAACTAAATCAAGAATTAATCTAAATTACATCTACAACTAATTCTATACTATTTCTAAATTAAATTAAAGTTAATTTAAGTATCTAAAACTAAGATTATACTAACTGAATAAACTAACTAAACTAAGCCACTCTAATTACTCTAAATACTGTTAATTTACTGATTACACAACTAGAAAACAGTAAAACTACACGAAATTAAACAATTACTTAAAAGACTGTTTTGTCCCTAAAGAAGGCAAAAATGGATTCTGACAGCTTTTCGCAAAATGACTGTTTGAGGGGTCAAACGAATTCCAAAATTAGTCAAATTACTTCTATTCTGTAAAAGACAGATCCAAAAATCTGACACACTTTACAGAAGTGAAAAATACATTTTGGATCTCCAGAACGAAGTGTTTCAAAATCAGGATAATTTGGGAAATCGCTGGACCCGAAATTCCAAAATCAGAAAAAGCTGTTTTCATAATACGCTTAAAAAACAGACCAAATCAACTTGGATTGAGTTGAAATTTGGTCTGCAGACAGTTAACACACCAATGTGGAGAATAGAAAAATAATACCCAGAAAACTCACGAAAAATCCACATGAACTAGCTAGTGCACGATCGGGTAAAAATTAGGGTTTTGGTTCAGTGCACTATTCATCCCTTTGAATCCATAATTGACATTTGAACATTGAACTACGTACAAAAACAGTCCTAACTGAACCTAACCTACTGTTAGACTACAACAAACAATAGCAATTAAACTAAGTTATAAAATTTAAGAAATAACTTAACCTAAACTCACTAATACTCTAAATAAGATACCTAAATGAATATAAAATCTAATTAAACCTAATACATAACATCTAATATCACTAACTAAATTAACTATCTATTCTAATATTAATTCTAACTTACTAAAACAACTACTATTAATTCTAAACTAAACTACTTGTTAAACCTAATCTAATTTAAATTTATTAACTCACTAACTAAATTAATTAACTATCTAACCTAAATAGCACATCTAACTAAATCTAACATACTCTAGCTAACATAATTAAATAATGAACTAATTAATCTAATGTTAATTCTAACCTAATAAAGCAATTACTAACCTACGGTTAAGCTAATTAAAACTAGTTACTAATTAAACTTGACTAAAGTTAGTTCTAATTATGTTAAACACTAACTAAGGGTACTAACTACCTACGATTAGTAAGTAATTAACTAGGGTCGGTTAAGGTAATTTCTAACTAAGGTTCTAGGACATGGTTGGGATTAGGTATCTAGGGTTGGTTGACTAAGGCATTTGGTTCTAACTAAGGGGGTTAGGATTTTAACTATGGTTAGGATACATTAACTAAGGTTGACTAAGGTTTACAAGGGTTGATTAGGGTTAGTAAGATTTAACTAAGGCTAGGACTCAGTTAAGATAACTAACTAAGATTGACTACGACTTTAACTAGGGTTTAGCTTGGGTTGTATAGGGTCGGATAGTGTTAGTAGGTGGCGGTTAAGACTAACTAGAGGTTTGACTAAGGCAGGGTCGACTAGGGTTATGGCTTGGGTCAATTTAGGTTAACTAGGTTTAACTATGGTTAATAGGGGTCGACTAGGGTTAAACAAGTTAACTAAATACCTAGGGTTAATCTAACTAACGAGGGTTAGTTGACTAAGGATAGGCTAACTAATTTTGGTCTCCTAAAGTTGACTATGGTTAGATAAGGGTGGTTAGGTTAAGGTTTAGAATAGGGGGTCGGTTAAGGATATGGCATTAGATTACACGCCACCCTAAGGTTGGCTTTTAACTAGGGTTAAGTAGGCTAAGGTTCCTATGGGTTGACAAAGGTCGGTTAGGGTTAAGAGGGTGATTAGGGTAACTAAGGATATGGTTAGGGTTAGCTACTTACCTAAGTGTTAGTCTAATTAGAATTAACTAACTACTAACTAAAGTTAGATGCCTAACTAAAGTTAATTAGGGGGCGGTCTAGGATATGGCATTAGATTACACCACCCTAGAGTCACTAACTCATCTAACTAAGGTAGGGTCGGCTAGGGTTTAGTAGGGGGTACGGTTGTGGTTAGTAGGCTTAACTAGGGTTTGACTACCTAGGGTTAAGTATTAACTACGGTTAGTTAGGGTCGGTTAGTTGTAATTAACTTAGGGTACATACTAACTAAGGTTAATTAAATATAAGGTTAATCTACTTAGGACTAACTATTAACTAGGGTTAGCTAAGGTAGATAGATTTAACTAAGGTTTGTTCTAACTAGGGTTAGGTTTAACTAACTAACTAAGGTTATTAACTAACTAGGGTTAGTCTAGGTGGCGGTTTTAGAATATGATTTGAATAGGATCCATGCCAACCTAGATTGATTTAATTAGGCTAATAACTAATTGATATTTCCTAATACACTAAAGTAAACCTAAATTAATTCCTAAATTAAATATACACTAGAATTAGCACCTACCTAAATAGACCTACACGATTTTTACAAACCTAAGTTAATTCAATAAATACTAACCTAATTAGAATACACGAATTTAGAAAATCTACCCTATTACTATCTTACTAAATTAATTAGCATTAATCCTATGCTACGTTAAACTAGGAAAGAATAAATAGGGCTCATAAAATAGAAATCCACGAATTTGGTATGAATCCTCTCCTCTCCTTTTTGCTTTAATTGCAATTATGGAAATCCTTCAATTCCAAAAACCGTCCAGCCCTTTTGAAATCCGTTTTTCCTTGGTTCACTCAAACATTAATTCCCTTTTTGAAAACCTTTCCAAAATCACATTCCACGATTTTGACTGGTCTTAAAAGAAGAGATAGCATTTAAATTTTTGTCAAAATCGTGTAAACCATTTTGGAAACTCTTTTTAAAATCCAAACATTAAATACTCTTTTTGAAAATCCTTCCCAAAGCATCCTACACGTTTTTGGGTTTGGCTTTAAATGAGTATTTATAAGTTCAAAACTTCCCAAAATTCGTGTAAATGCTTTTGAAAGGACCTTTGGAATTCCAAAGGGTTTCCATAAAATCGTGTAACTCTCTTTAAAGGGCCTTTGGAATTCCAAAGGGTTTTCAACCTTGAAAAGGTAACTCATTTATAACTGGATTGGGAAATTGAGATTTACTTAAATGCAATTCCACGAATTTAGAGGGAGTGGTTTTCTACCAAAAACGGATTTCCATTGAAAGACCACATTGCCCTTCTATAAAATATACTATAAAATAAATAACTAAGCTACTCTAATATTAATCTAGCTAAATCAAAATATATCTAATCACTAAAAGGGTAAGAAAGGATAAATAAAAATCGAAAATGAAAAGCTATCTATTTTAAACTATATACACAAAATCGACCCTCTAAGTTAAATCTAAATTGACTAAAACAAAAAGCAAAGAATGTAACTCCTCTAATTAACTTAGTACTAAAACTAATTTCCAAGACATAGAAAAATTAATCTACAAACAGTTACCTACACGAATATTTTACCAAACACGAATTGACAAACATCTTAATGTAAATCTAAACTAGAATGACAACTAAAATATATGAAACTACTAACTCTAATCAAAATCTAAATTCTATTCTAATGGATACACGTTAAATCTGGAATTGGAAAAACTAAGAGCATGAAAACTAAGTGAATACTATGCTGTACAGAAACTCAAAACACAGAACATGCATTCTACAATTACACTAAACTCGACTACACTCAAAACACCAAAACTACAACTATTCTAAAACTAAAGTCACTTTATGATAAAAACTCCATCAATCACACAGTAAACACACGAATTTAACTAAAATAGAACTAATTATATTATACTAACAATTGCAGAAAAACGCTACAGCTGAATCTAGTCTCATAGGCTAAACTACATGAATCGCTACTTATAAAAACACATTCAAGCGATCTAAAAAGCAAAAACGATATTAACTAAAAAGGAGTCTATAAAATCTAATACTAAACAAAACATCTTCAGACCTATCTAGTGCTGGGAAAACATGGTGAAAACGCAGACACACAGAAGACAAATTTTGCTCACACGCACATACATAAAAGCATCCAACGTTGGAATAAAAATATGATTTTAAATAACACAAACCCTAAACATTCTACATGCTGGTTTATGCATGACATATATCTATTCTATGGCTGACGAAAAACACAGAAAAATGCAGCACATAACACACACACATTTTCGGTTTTATCTAGAAGAAAGGATAGAAGAAGACCTACCTCAAAAGGCCGATCCGAAGACTGGGGGGATGAAGAAGAGCGAACTTTGCTTGGCTTTGCACTGTTTGGGACCTCGTTGATGCTGGAAATACGCCATGGTACCATGTCCTATAGCTGCAACACGTTGGAAATCCACCGAAGATGAAATGTGAACCGATTCTCGACCGGGGGGCGTAGAAGACCGGATGGAGGTAGAGCCGGCCCTTCTCGTTGGAGTGTTTCGCACTTCCACCCGAGAAAAATGTTTCCCACCTCTGCTGCACCTGCAAAACACAGCAACAATGGAGATTAAACAACATGGAAGATAAAGAAATGAAAAGAATTGAAAGGGAGACAAGGTAGAGTGCTTGGTTCTTAAGCTTTTCTCCATGTCTTCAATGGAGATGGAAGGAGGTGGAAGATGAGAAGGGGGCTGGAGTTAGAATCGTGCCCCTAGGGCACAAAAACCAAGGCAAAGACCAACTGGAATGGGCGCCCCCTCTCCCTTTTGACGTTTTAGCTACTTTGGGTTTATTTTCAAAAACAGGTTTAAAATAAAAATATTTACTGGGCGCCTCTTTCTGTAGGGGGTTTTTAGAAAATGTTTTTACAAAACTTAAGTGGGCTGTAGTTGTGTTAAATCCCTGTAATTTGGTCCAGATCCAAAGTCCAAATGGGCGTTGTTATCATCGCAAAATTTTTACTTTTGCAAATCAAACTGACCTTTGAAAAAGATTTTTGAAAATAACTCGCCTCCGTTTTTAAAATGCGGAAAAATTCCGTAGAATGGGACACGCCTGTCGGTACGAGGTTCAACCGTTCCTGCCACCTTTAACAAGGGTAATTGAACCAAGGATCAATCTTATGCTCTACTCTATTCAGCTTGTCTAAATCATATTCTAATTTCTAAATGCACAAAGAATCAGGCATGTGCTATGAATTTTCAGAAAATGCACATTTGAAAACATGATGTTTGCTTTGAATGATTGAAATATTTAGAAAATGTAAATCTTGGAAATGATATCACATGAGAAATCGTGAAATGGGATTTGAAATATACTTCTGAGAGAAATAAAAATCGATTTTGAGGAATCCTTGACATTTGGTGAAAATCGATTCTGAAAGACTTGGTTTCTCTTAATTCAAACTTGGAAATTGAAATTCTAACTTAGAAAATTTGAATTTTGAACTTGGGAAATACTTGAAATATCCTTTGAAATTCAATGTCTTTGGGAAAATCGATTTTGCTATAAGACTTAGGAGATTTTGAGAAAATGAACTTCTTTGAATTGAGATTGGAATTGGAATTGGAATTGGCAAATGCATGAAATGAATGAATATGATTTTGAGGAATTGAGAAATACTTTTTGTATTTTTGAGAAGTGCAGTGCATTTTTGAAGTTAGCCTAAGAGTGTAGGCTGAATGTGGCTAATGTGAAGATCATAAATCTAAGTATCATTCATATTCTGACTATGGCCATAAATACAAATTCCACCAAGTTTATAAACTTCATAGAAGCTAGTGCATGTGCCATTCGTGTAGACCATGGTGAATTTGTAAAAATATGCATGAATCATCATCCATCACACATCAAAATTATAAAAATAAACTATATGCAATGCAACCTAAGCTAAGCAGGAAATGTAAATTCTTATTCCAAAGTTTAATTACAAATTACATCACTATTGAAATTTTAAATACATGAAAAATAAAGTCTTCAATGTACCTGCAAAACTAAAAAACTTGGTTAATGAATATATGTTGGCTTTTCTAGATTTATCCAACAATATCAGGAAATTGTTGGATTTTGCTAGATATAAGCCTCTTCCTTGATTCCCTTAAATAAAAATGATAAAGTATGAAATAAAATGGAATAAATATGAAAGAGAAGATATGGAATTTCGAAATTGGGGTCAAAATGACCAAAATACCCCTAATAACAAGACTATGGCCTTGAAATTAGGGTTTTTAGAAAGATATTTTGATAAAATGCAAATTTTGAAATTTGAATGAAATAAACTCAAACCAAATATGCTATGACATGATTAAAAATATGAAATTAGGGCTAGGGATTTCGAAATTTAGGTCAAATGACCAAATTGCCCCGATAGCAAGACTATGGCCTTGAAATCAGGGTTTTTAGAAATAGATTTTTGGTAAAAACTTAGGTTTTATGCACTAAATGAAATCAAATGAGCATCAAATTAAACCTAAAGCATCCTAATATGATTATGAACATGATTAAACCCTAAAAACATATGCTTATGCACGAAAATCCAATAATATCTCAAAAACTGTGATTTTAGCAGTGTTTTGGATCTTTCAGGAACCCGGTTTTGCAATTTGCTTAATTCAGCCATCAAATGGATTCCAAAATCCATAAAAATTGGTACCTGCACTTTTTATAACCCTAATGTCGAATTGGAATTATAAAAAATATTTTTTGACATTCAATTAATCCGAAAATTGCATTAAACCCTAAAAATATGCTATTTTTGACCTAATTCACCAACCAGTTTCAGTCCAAGACCTGAACCAGGGGTCAAATCTCTATGGAAATTTATGAAATTTTACAGAGACTAACTATAAAGAAAAGCAGAGATTTTCCAATTTACAGATCTGAAAAATCATCTCCGGTTAGGGAGAAACCCTTCCGGCAATCTGAGCTAAAATATATCACTCTCAACAGGGATTAAAACAGCTATTCCAGATTGAAAATACAGGAATAAATAGAAATACTAAACAAAAATTTCTGAAATTTTCGTGGTGAACCGTAGACAAAAAAATAATAATACTCACTTTTTACAGATCTAAAATCGAATCTGTGGTTTGGGATTTATGACTAACACAAGTCTGATTAGGGTTTTGGTAAACCCTAACGAGCTTTAAATTTAAAAACAGATTCTCTAAAAGGGAAAAAATACTAAACTATGATAAAAAAATCCGAAAATTTCACATCAGACAGATCTACTCAATGTGAATCCATATCACTTTACAGATCTAAAATCGAATATAAGATGAGAGAAATATCATCACAGCAAGTTACCTTCTTGATTTTAACCACGATTTTAAAGCTTTAAAAACCCGATTTGATGTCTGATTTTTTTGGCAGAGTTCCCGAGATTTAAAACCTGTGATTTTTCTACAGTAACTCAATAACTCATGCATGCACCACATATAAAAAAATCAGAAATAAACAATGAGTGCTTCCATCCGAAATAACATCATCTTTACTGTTCTAAACCTAGAACACACAGAAATTTAAGAAACTTGAAAAACCATGCATTAACTAATGTAAATAAATAAAATAAACCATAAAACAATAAATAAAACTTATTTCTATGCTATAGAACGTAAAACAAACATGAATAAACCATGAAAATAAAATAAAAACAGGGAATCAATGGCTGGAATTTGATATCACCTTTAAAACATAGATTTAACCCATTTAAAAGGGCAAATCATATATTTTATTGGTTATTAATGCAAAGAATCATATTAAAATCAATTCTAATGGATTAAAATCTCTGTAAATCACCCAAAACAAGGTTGGATCACCTTCTTGGATTGTTCTTGCTGATTCTTGATGGTTCTTGAGGTTGAATCCATGGTTTAATCCATGAAGATGATGGTACCAATGGCTAAATCATGTTTAAAACAATGAAAAACATTAAATAAAAACTAAAAATTAGAGAAAATAGTTACCTTGAGGTTGCTGCAATGGAGGAAGGGCTGGAGAGGAGAGAGAATCTCCAAGAATCCAAAGGAAAGCCAATTGGAAAAATCGACCCCCCTATGGCCTCTATTTATAGAAAATTTTTTAGGTTTAAAAATTGACAATTTTGAAAATTTTGGACTCTAAAGGGGGGGGCGATATTGGGGTGGAGTTACCTAACTACCCCTAGTCTAAATTATCCTAAATAATGCCTAATTAACCCCTAGCTAATCCTAAAAATCCCCAAAATGTGGTGCCACTTGGCATTTTCTCACATTGGGTTTTTAAAACACCTTTAAAAACCTTTAAAAATACTAGTTTTAAAAACTAACTTTCAAAATGAGTTTTTCAAAATGGTTTTGACTCTTCTAAACCTCTAACACTAACCAAGACATCAACTAACCCTAGTCTAGCCCTGAATGACTCGAATATGGCACCACCCCGAGTGGGCCCTACTTGAGTTTTAAAAAAAAAAACGATTCTAAAACTTGAAATTGAAGGAGTTTTCAAAAGCAAACTTTGAAATTGAAATTTTTGAAATGATATAGGATCCTAACTGAATTAGAATTCCTCTGGATATGGTGCCAACTGAGTGGGCCCACATCGAGTTTTAGAAATTTTGAAATAAACACTGAAAATGGCTTTGAAAAAGGGTTAAAATTGACATTTGAAATTCAAGATTTTTGAAAATAGGGTCTCATGCGAACTGGAACTCCGAGTTAGAGTCCTGAACTCTTAGGACTCTGAGATTTTAGATTTTAAAAGCCAAATGAAAGAATTTTCAAAAGATTTTATCAAGAAATGATGAAATAAGTCAGAAAACACAGTCAGGGTTAGATTCCTAACTCGACCAAACTCTAAAATAGAATCCTGAACTAACTGGACTCTATAAAATGACCTAAATTTCGAAAACAAACAAAAAAGATTAAAAATGGAAGTAAAACAGACTTCAAAACAGACTCCTGACCGGATCAGGTCTCTGAGACAGAGTCCTGATCGGACTGAAACTTTCAAAATTTTGAGAAATTTGATGAATAGAGGAATTCAGAAGCGACACCACCTCAATGGGTCTCATCTGTGAATTGAAATCGATTAAAATTTGAATTTGAAATGAATCCAGATTGTTTCCTTGAGAAAATATTTCGAAATATGAAGTCCTGGGGTTGGAAAATGACAGAGTATTGAATAAAGACCCAGGTTTTGAAATTGATTTTGAAATAAAAGCTTTAAAATTCAAATCTGGATTGAATGTTTTGAAATAGGAGTGCTGGATCTCGAAAATGAGATGCAATGACCTGCAATGCTATGCAATGACATGCAATGCTATGTAGAATACATGCAATGACATGCAATGACATGCAATGATCTGTAATGACTTATGAAATGGACAAACACTGGATGAGGGTAAAAATTTGGGGTGTTTACAGATGCCCCTCTTTGCTGCTAAGCCGGTTGAAAGCCGAGCTTAGTGGCAAAGAAAACACACCAAATTTAGATCATAAAAATGCCCCAGTTAGATGAATCTGACTGGGTATGAAAGAATTAGTTCAAGTGATGATGATAGATATGAAATGGGGAATAAGGAGAAAATTTTATTTCAAAAAGAAGTGAGATTCAGGTTTTGCCCTTAACCTGGATGGGACAGAAAATACCTCGTGTAGAAACGAAGCTCAGGTTTGACCCTTAACCTGACCGGAAAATGAAAATGGAATACCTCATCAAAGGAGTCTCAGGTTTGTACCCTTAACCTGATCGGGTTGAAAATGAAATACCTCATCAAAGGAGGCTCAGGTTTGTACCCTTAACCTGATCGGGTTGAAAATAAAATACCTCATCAAATGAGGCTCAGGTTTGTACCCTTAACCTGATCGGGTTGAAAATGAAATACCTCATCAAAGGAGGCTCAGGTTTGTACCCTTAACCTGATTGGGCAGAAAATGAAATACCTCATCAAAGGAGGCTCAGGTTTATACCCTTAACCTGATCGGGCAGAAAATGAACGGAATCCTCGAAAGAAGAGACCGTGATGGAACCTTCGGATTTCCGCACAATGAATCCGATAGGGGTTTTGCAAAAGGAAGGAAATTGGGGTCCCTAAAGTTTGAAAAGGGATTGATTTTGGGCGCCTCATTGCTGAGACTAATTATCTTTTGAAATTGCCTTTTGCTGGAATTGGTGGCTTAACCTCAAGCCGAAATTGGACTGTCTATGGTGGGACAGTGGGGACACAGGGAAGTGTGCGAATCTGAGAGCCCGTGCGCTCAGATTATACCAAAGAAGGGAAGGAATCTTGAAAACTCCCGTTATCAAGTCCTAAAAGGGATAACAACTGATGTCAGGATGTGCCAAAGATGAACCTCAAGCTCTCGCTTCACGCCAGGATAGCTAGAAAATATTGTCAAAATGTTGAAAATTATTGTTGATTCAAAATAATTGAAAGTGATGCGCATTGTTTTGAAAGTATTCCCTCTTTTCTACCTGAAGTATTACCTCCGACTGGGCTTAACTCCGTAGAATCAAGATTCAAATTCAAATTGCTTGCGATTGGCTTTCTTTCAAGGAAGCTATCAATTTCCTTGATATGGACGGGAAAGAAAGTATTCTTGATATTGCGAGAGCTATTAGTGAAAGAATATTGATAAAAGAATTTCACAAAATTAAAGAAGATTCTTGATAGATTCGGCAGTCTGATATCCTGGGATTCTTTTCTCATGATGATCTTTCTGCACTCTCTTTTTAGCAGATTAGAGCTCTCTTGGATTTTTTTGGGAATTACATCATCCTTCATTTTGGAGATGTCCTGACTTTTCTCTCTTTCTGGGAAGGGTACGTCACAAACTCTTTCATCTCAGAGATGTTCCGATCCTTCTTTTCTCTCAGGGATTATCTTGATAGTTATTGGCTCTTTGGTAGGAAATCTCTTAATGATAGCTAAAATCAAATATCTTTTAGGGTTTGTCGGTAGGCTCATCATACTCGCCTTCATCTCGACGGTGATCTGAACTTTCCCTGGAAGGATCCGTCACAAACTCCGTCATCTTGGAGATGATCCAAATCTTCTTTGGCCCCGGGGGTCGACTCGCTTAATTCGCCTTCATCTCGACGACAATTGAGAGATCCCTTTTGCAGATATTTAATTGCAGCTTAGGTGATTGAGGAGATATGAAAATTGAGTGGATTTCTCTGTATCACCCAGGATATTTCGACTACTTTATTTTTCAAGAATGGTCTTTAAAAATGTGCCATTGACTGCGATCAATATCAATCACTCATGGCTTTGCAACAACATTGAATTCTCTTTGCTGGCCATATCGAGGATTTATTCTTCATCCTTTTGGTTGGCCAATAGAAAGATTTTGAATTTTGAATCCTTTTTCGTGAAAGCATTGCCCTTTCGGAAGTAATAGTGGAGGTATTCTGAAGTAATAATTTTGTGCAATAAAGATTTTTGAAATCAACAAATATTTAATGACAAATTGGCAAAATTTTCTTGAAATCCTTTTGTGAAAGCGAGCATTTGAAGCACAACGCAACACATCCGTGACAAAAATTCTCTTCTCCTTTCCCCAAAGGAGAAGATTCAGAAATTGGAATTGGGAATTACTCCTCTCTTCCCTGAAGAGGAGGTGTTTGCAAGACGAACTTTCGAAGAGAAATTAAGCTTTCGTCAAAACTTCCTAACATTAGGCTTCTCTTATGGAAAGGGGGCCGGAATTGGTGAGGTTGGTAAATTGGTCATGAAGGAACGAGTTCATCACACTCTCCCTGAAAAGAGGGTCCTTCATGATGAAATGGCCTAGTCTGAAATTATGGGGCCACAAGGAAAGCAAGTCTCTCCCTATAAAAAGGGTTCCTTGTGTGAAATTTGGAATTTTGTTTTGCAAACGGTTCACAAAGACACGAGTCCCTTCAAACTCTCCCTGAAAAGGGGCTAAGTGAACGAATTGGATAGCATGCGAAAAGAGCGAGCTCCCTCGAACTCTCCCTATACAAAGGGTCTCTCGCAAGAGAAAATGATTGAAATTGGTATTGGGTGCCTCAAAAGGGTCAAATTTTGGAAATTGGAATTTTGAAATTTGATATTTGAAATTGGAAAATTGGAAATTAGAAATTTGGAAATTTGGAAATTGATAATTGGAAATTGGAAATTGGAAATTGGAAATTTGGAAATTGGGAATTTGGAAATTGGGAATTTGATGAGTGATCAGCACGAGGACTGAACTCAAGAGGTCGACTGACATGACACGAGTGCTCGATTTTGAAAAGATACTTGTATGCATACTGGTTTAAAAATGTACCAGTTTGGATACTGGATTTTGGAAGATTACCAGTACGAGCGCTGGATTTTGAAAGATTTCCAGTACGAGCGCTGGATTTTAAAAGGTTACCAGTACGAGCGCTGGATTTTAAATGGTTACCAGTACGAGCGCTGGATTTTAAATGGTTACCAGTACGAGCGCTGGGTTTTGGAAATTTACCAACACGAACACTGGATTTTGAAAGTTTACTAGCACGAACACTGGATTTTTGAAAGTTTACCAGCACGAACACTGGGTTTTTGAAAGTTTACCAGCCCGAACACTGGATTTTTGAAAAATTACCAGCACGAACACTGGATCCTGAAGAATTACTAATTGATTTTGATGAAAATTTTTCAGTCTTCACCCTCACGATGACTCGGACAACTGTCGGGGTCTCAGGATTTATCCCTTATCCTGAATGGGTAATTGATGCTAATGCAAATTGATGCAGACGAATGCGAATGAATGCATGCAAATGCAAATGAATGTAAATGGGTGCACAGGCGTGCACAAGTGCGTGAAATGAGAGATTTGTTTATCCTGCCTGCATACGGAATATTTGTAGATAAAAACAAAATTTTAAAATGCCCCAGTGTAACTGGGAAAAGAATTTTGATCATTATTGAAGAAAATTTGGAAGGATTACAAAGAATAGAGAATTGTTCAAGTATAGAATTTTTTCAAATGTCGAGCATTGATGGGATCTGGTAATTCTATTCCATCAGCATTGATGAGTCGATATGAATTGCGAGGTAGTGCCTCTTTGACAACATAAGGACCTTCCCAATTTGGCGACCATTTGCCACCCGGGCGATGCCTGAGATAAGTTGTTGATCTGAGCACTAGATCATTGACCCGAAATTTTCTCTCAATGACAAATTTTGCATATTGTCGGGCTATCCTCTGGCGATAGGATTGAGCATGCTCTGCTGCTCTGAGCCTTCTTTCATCAAGCAAATCAAGTTGTATCAGTCGCTGTTGCTGATACTGATCATAAGGTAATTCTAGAAGTGATGCAAATTTCAGAGCAGGTTTCTGAACATGTAGAGGCAGCACTACTTCAGTTCCGTAGACAAGTTCTGACGGAGTAGCATTCGTTGGAGTTCGAATGGTGGTTCTGTATGCCCATAATGCATCATGAATCTTTTCATACCAGTCACGGCCCGTTTCTAAAGTTCGCTCCAGGATTCGAATCAGAACCTTGTTGGTGGCCTCTGCCTGACCATTCCCTTGAGGATAATAAGGAGCGGAAAAATGATGATGAATTTTGAGCAGAATGTCCTCATTCTCTCATTCTTGAAATGACTGCCATTATCCGACACAATATCATGCGGTATACCGAAGCGGCAAAGGATATTCTTATGGATGAAAGAAACCACATGCCGACCTTCTACTGTGCGTAGAGTGACTGCTTCTACCCATTTAGTAAAATATTCTGTTGCGGCAAGAAAATATTTATGACCATTGGAGGCTGAAGGAGTGATGGGGCCTACAACATCGAAAGCCCACATGGAAAATGGCCATGGCGAGACGACAGATTGCAAGTATGTCGCTGGCGCATGAATGGAAGGCGCATGCATCTGACATTGAACGCACTTCTTTACAAAACGATAGCAATCTTGTTGCATAGTTCTCCAATAATATCCTACTCGGATGATTTGTTTGACGAGAGTCTGATAGCCAACATGGCCACCGCAAATGCCTTCATGTGCTTCTTGCACAACTTCTTTGGCTTCTTCTTCGTCCAAACATCTGGAATATTCAGAACTGAATCCACGACGATAAAGGACGTCGGCAAGAATAAAATATCGAGCAGACATGCGTTGAATTGCTCGCTGCTCTCTCTTTGATAATTCTGGAGGAAATTCGCCAGTTTTAATGAAATTTTTGATATCATGATACCAAGGCTTCTTCTTCTGCTCAGCCTGGTTTATCTGCTCTACTGGAATGAAAGCGGGTTGATCAAGTCTGTCAATTTCAAATGAGCGACAAGATTCTCCACTCCTGAAAGACATGATGGATCCCAGATTGGCTAAACTGTCTGCAACTTGGTTGAAATCTCTTTTGATATGAAAAAGTTGGAATTCTTCGAATTTGTTGGCAAGAGCTGAGACAATCTTCTGGTAAGGAAGTAGTTTCTGATCTTTCACTTGCCATTCGGCCAGAACTTGATTGACGATTAACAAAGAATCACCATAAGCATGCACTCTTTTGACATTGAAGTCCTGTAGAATTTTCAGACCTTGTATCAAAGCTTCATACTCGGCCATATTATGAGTGCACTGAAAATCCAGTTTAAGAGAAAAGGGAATCATCTCCTTCTCTGGTGTAATTAGTAGAATTCTGATTCCTATGCCTGCCATATTCTTGGAACCGTCGAAGAATAAATTCCAAATTAGGGATTATTGAATATTGCAGATCCGCTCATCGGGGAAATCATCCTCAGCTTTAACATCCTCTGCTAGAGGAAAATCTGCTAATTGGTCTGCAATTGCTTGGCCTTTGATAGATTGCTGAGAGACATATTCCAAGTCGTATTGCATTAATAGGACTTGCCATTTGGCGATCCGTCCGCTGAGAAATGGTTGTTCAAGAACGTACTTGAGAGGATTTAATTTAGATAGAATCTTGACTTCAGACGCCAATAGATAATGCCTCAATTTCTGACACATCCATACCAGAGCTAGGCATGTCTTCTCTATCTGAGAGTATTTCTTCTCATAATCAATAAAGGTCTTGCTCACATAGTAAATGGCATGTTCTATCAAGCTGCCTTCTTCGTATTGTGCCAAGAATCCGCCGCAAGCAACTTGATTAACTGAAATGTATAGCAATAGGGGTTTCCCTAATTCTGGCGGTTTTAAAACAGGAGGATTGAGAAGATATTTCTTGATGCGTTTGAACGATTGCTGACACTCTGGTCCCCATTCAAACTTCACTCCTTTTCTGAGCAAATGATTGAAAGGCTCACATCTCATGGCCAAATTAGAAATGAATCGCCGAATTGATTGCATGCGTCCTTGAAGGCTACGCAATTCTTTGAGATTAGTCGGAGGCGGCATGCCAATGATAGCCTTGGCCTTAGCAGGATCCATCTCTATCCCCTTCTTGCTGACTAAGAAGCCTAGCAACTTGCCAGATTCGACTCCAAAAACACATTTTTGTGGATTGAGTCTTAGCTTGTAAAGAATGAGTCGCTTGAAAACTTGATTGAGAGCTTCGATGTGATCTTCCTCTTCTTTGGATTTTACTAGAATATCATCAACATAAGCATCCATGATTTTGTGCATCTGATCATGGAATATAACGGCCATAGCGCGCTGATAAGTGGCTCCAGCATTCTTGAGCCCAAAAGGCATGACTGTATAACAGAAAGTGCCCCATGGCGTGGTAAAGGATGTTTTAGATTGGTCACGAGCGGCCAACTTGATTTGATTATATCCGGAGTATCCGTCCATAAAGGAAAACATAGCATGCTCGGCTGTGCTATCGACTAGGAGATCAATGTTTGGGAGCGGATAGTCATCCTTTGGAGTGGCTTTATTGAGATCACGAAAGTCGATACAGATTCGCACTTTCCCATTCTTCTTAGGAACTGCTACGATATTCGCCAACCAATCCGGATAATCAATTGCTCGAATGAATCCTGCTTTAAGCAGATCCTCAAGTCCTTCCTTGACCTGTTGCTCGATTCGAGGATCCATTTTTCTCAACTTCTGCTTGACTGGTTTCGCCTCAGGCTTCAAAACGAGGCGATGTTCCACCAATTTCGGATCTAAACCTGGCATATCCTCATAAGTCCATGCGAATACTTCTTCATGCTGCTTGAGGAAATTAGTGAGCCTTTCTTTCTCTCCTGGGCTCAAACCACTGCCAATTTTGAGAATTCTAGGATCGTCTTCTGATCCGATATTGATATCCTCAGTCGGATCTTGAACCAAGGATGATGGCTCATCTTGCCTCTGAATCGATGCAAATTCTGGCAGTTCCTGAAGAGCTGAATCGAACTCTACGGGTTCTTCTGACTGCTTTGCAGTTTGACTACATTCTGCTCTTATTCTGACCTGATGAATTACTGCTGATTTCGAACAAGCTTTTGGATTAAAGACGAGCTTCTTAATAGATCGGGAAGACATTCTGAAAATTGGAGGATAAATTGATTTAGGGAAATTGCTCATCATGAAATAAATTGCTTTTATTGAAAATAATTGGAAAGATAAAAGAGCAAAATGATTTCAATTTTGTGAAGATTTAATACTGAGGAATAAAGAGACAAATGGCACCAAGATACACAAAGAAAACTGGCAACTTTATTGAAAGATAGAATTAATCAAAATGACAATGATGAAAATGAAATGGGATATCATCCCGATAACAGAATAGAAAAAGAAAGACAAAGGAATTCTTCTAATGTGCTCCCTTAACGAAAATAGTCCCTTTCTGAGACCTTCGACCATTAAAGCCCAATCCGGCTCTTTTAGGGCAGTGCTGAGGAATCACTGGTTCAAGACGACCATCTTCATTTTTGCCTAGGCCTCGAAAAGGCTGGTAGCCATGCTTTACTAGTAAATCAAATCCTTTTTTAGCCTTCATAAATTGGGAGAATAGGGGATGACCCTTAAGAGTGCTGTAATCAATTCGTCCTCCAATCTTAAAGAACTGTGGACCTCCCCATCGGGTCGCAGCCACTGTATGCTCGGGCTGCTCTGTCGTCTGCATTATTCCTAAATCCTCTTCAAAGCTGACCTCTTCAATACCCCTAATGCTAGGGATATCAGTAGTGAAAGAGGGCCTGGGAACCATGGGCTGTGCTAGCCTCTGCTCCGGATCTTCGCCTAAGACTGTCGTGATCATACCACCTTTTGACCACTTGATGCATTGATGCAGAGTAGACGGTACTGCGTTTGTGTTGTGGATCCATGGTCTCCCGAGAAGTAGATTGTAAGTGGGCGGCACATTGACCACGTGAAAGAGAATTGAATGGACCGAGTAGTCAATGAAGATCTCTAGGAATATTTTTCCTTTCGCTGTTTGGCCATGATTGTCAAACCCATAAATGGTGATTGGATCTGGAATGTATTCTTCTTCTTTTATGCCCAAAGCTTTGGCGGTCATTTCCGGACATATATTGAGGCTGCTGCCTCCATCGATCAGCACATAAGGAACTGTCATCCCTCTGGTTCGAACCACAACATACAAGGCATTGTTGTGAAATACATGAGGTTTAGGGAGATCCTCATCGGAGAAAGTAACTGGAGCATTAGTCATGGCCTGATTGACTATATGGGCCATGTCTTCAAGAGTTGTGCTTGGTTTCACCTTGATTTTTTGTAGCAGATCATTCAACACCTGCTGATGCTTGGTGGAGGCTTGAGTTAAGTCCAAAATTGAGACATTTGATAATGCTGTAATAGGCTTTAGAGTTGATGTCTCGCTTTTCTTTGTGGTGGACTTAATGAGATGCTTAGGGAGCCGTGGCATACTTCTGGCTACCTCGGGAGATATCCCAGCGGAATTGTCAGACACTTTCAATTTGCCGAAAGCTGAAATAAGGTCCATCTTCTGGGCCTTGGACCGAGCCTGCTGCAATACCAGGACTTGATGCTGAGCTTGCATGTCATTTTCAGAGCATGGCCTGATATGCTCCTGTGGTTGAAACGACTGTTCGGTGATGACTACTGTAGAATGACGAGGAAATGGCTCTTTTAGAATATCTATATTTTCATCTTCCGCGCCTTCTACTAGAAGATTTTTATCAATAAGGTCCTGAACAATATTCTTCAGAACAAAGCAGTTCTCAGTATTGTGCCCCACTGTTCTGTGGAACTTGCAGAATTGGTCTTTGAATTTTCCCATAGGAACGGGAGGATCGGCCAGCCTTGGCAACTTGACCATCTCCTTGGTCAACATGTACTCGAGCACAGTCTCGAGTGATTGATCTAATGGAGTGAATTTCCTGTCATAGCTCCATCCTTCATGCTTCACTTTTTCTCGGGGTTTTGGTCCCTGCTCCAGCTGAAGCGGCTTATTGAATTGCGGGATCGACTTCCCTTTCTGATCATTCATGTTTGAACCTCCTGCCCCATACAGAAGTCTCTGTTCTGCCCCTTGCGATGATTCCATTTATTATTATTGACAGAATTAGTAAAGTGAGTCTTCTTTTTTGACTCGTTCTGGCCGCTGTTCTTGGTGAAAGTGAAACCTTCATAGAAGCCATTCTCCAGACTTAATTCGAGCCATTCGGCTCGCTCTGTTAATTCAATAAAGGTTCTGGATGGTGCGGTAGAGATGAGGCCTTTCAGAGGCTGCGAGAAATTGCTTAGAATTAAGGATAAAGCATGCCCCTCTGATATGGGATCTCTCATTTTATTACAAGCTGACCTCCAGCGGTGGATAAAATCTCGGGCCTTTTCATTTTCTCTCTGTTTCAGGCCACAGAGGTGGCTGAGGGTCGGGAGTGCCTCAGCGTTGAATAAAAAGCGCTCAATAAACAAATTGACCACTTTATCAAACTCTTTCAGCTCTATGGGATTAATATGCTCTGAATACCATTTTGCTGCAATACCCTCCAAAATGCGAGGGAAACAAAGAAATAAGGCCATGTTATTCCTTCTGAACTTGGAACACTCTGCGAAGAAAAGGGAGAGGTGCGCCTTTGGATCACCCGAACCATCAAACTTAATGAATTTCTTGGGGAGGTTATCGAGATCATCATCCCCATCCAATCCATCATAGAAGTCTTCGCTGGTGAAGATTTTCTTGCCCTTGTCGCGGGCCTGCAGATCCTTAACCATTTTCATCACATCTTTCAGTTGTGACTGCGTAGGGTCGTCAACAGACTGATTCTTGGATTTGTAAGCTGACCCCTGACCCTGAGTCGACCTTCTGAATTCATATTTATTTTCACATTCCTTGTCAGCATCGTCAGCTGATTCTGACTCATCAGATATTTCCTCGTGACGACTCTGCTTTTTGCTGATCTTCACATTCTTGACGGCCTGACCCTTATCTTTCTGTTTAGTTTAAATTTGCTCAGTACTGGCCTCAGCTTGCTCTGCCAGCATCTTGGTCATCATCTTTTTGAACATGATATACATTTGGGGATCGATGCCATCATCCGCCTGCTGACCCTGACTCTGGATTAATCGAGGTGAGTCCATCTCTTCTTCTGAAGCTACTGAATATGCGACACCTTCAACTGATGTGGTTTTCTTTCTGGATCTTGTATTGACCATCGGGTATTGCAAATGTTCTCTTGGATGTTGTTGATGCTCTCTGCAGGGCAGAACTGATGGTTAGGCTTCTGAAGGAAATTTGGTTTGGAAGAAAATATTTGTTGAGAATTTTGGTAGACAATTGAAATAATATCCCATTACTAGGGATTGAGTCGTCGCTGGGATTACGACAATTGCGTTGCTATTCTTTGCAAGATAAACAATTGAAAATATGCCTTGTTACCTAGGCGAGGTCGTCAAACCAAAGTGAAATGTAAAAGAATTTTATTGAGGGGAAAAACATGATTTTATCAATAATACACTTGACAGAGGGGAGGGGGATGAACAATTTTCCACCACTCTACAAAATCAGAAGACACACGAGGACCAGGAAAAATAGTAAGACTGAAAAAGGAATCCCAGCCATGTCTGGCAGAATGGTATGCTCTGGACCACTGATCTGATGCGAGATCGAATTCTGGCAGAACCCCCGCTAGTGGACGAATCTCTATGCGCTTCTGCCTCTGAGAGAACTGCCTGACACACTGCTCGGGATGATAGTATGCGCAGAAGAACGGGCCAAGTAGTCTGAATCGCTTGCCATAAGTATAAGTGTATCTGGGAGGTGATTCCTGACGATCAAAGTAGTCTCATACGACTTCTTCCTCCTGAAGGTTGTCGATCAAGAACCGGTATCGCGCAACTGGAAGAAGCTTCTCTCCATTGTATCTGAATGAACTGGATCGGACTGGCACATGCCGGAGGAACCAAGATTGCAAGGCATAGGTGCACCCTTCGACTAGAATCGATTCTCCGAGTGCGAAACGAGTCAACCCTCGGTATAGAAAAGCAAGTGCGGCCATGGCTATCGAGAGGCGGCTGGTCTGTCGACTTCCCCATCTCCTCATAAGCTGAACTATTCTGATATCCATGTAATTCCGTCCGTTGGGAAAGAAAGCTAATCCCACCGTGCAAAGAACCATCGCGTGCTGAATTCTCTCTCGAGCTGTCCTAGACAACGAACTGACTTCCACAAATGTCCCATGCTGTCTGTAGATTTCGAGCAGATCTACATATTCATTTCCATCTTCTTCAATCAATGGCCAAGACTTGCATCCTGTCATGCGAGCTAATGCATCCTTAGGGTCCAGACCCTTAACATTAATCAGAAACTGTTTCTCCAATGGATCTCCAGGCTGACCGGCTGGCTCGGGCAATCCCATAATCTCTGAAAATTCATCCATCAGTACTGTCATCTCGCCCCACGGGAACCAGAAGGTAGAAGTGCTCGGATTCCACCGCTCTGCTAGTGCATGGATCAAGTTGCCCTTGACTGTTTGCTTTCCCACTGCGGACGCCATTTCCAATCCACACTCGTCCAGATGGTCCGGAAACATACGAGAGAAGTTTTTGAACCATGAATAATACCACCGGGGAAAGAAGGATCCGATGCTGAGGACTCGATGTTCGGGAAGACGTTGTCGCACCTCGTAGGAGATGTGACCCTCAGGGAAGACTGGATCAAGCTAACTGGATGCCATCAGAATAGACTGGAAAATATGGAAAATTTGGAATAAGACTTGGAAAATACAGGAATTTTGAGGAAAATGTAGGCAGGATAAAAATAAAGCAGGAAATTCGAGATCCAGAAGACAGGAAAGATGGGAAATCACCTGGAGTTTTAAAGGAAATAGAGGAATTTCATGAAAATCGTCCAGGGTTTTAATATTTCATAAAATGGAGTATTTGAAAATCGTCCAAGGCTTAAAACATGGACAGTACATGGACATAGATTGGGGAATTTTGAGAAAATCGTCCAGCATTTTTAGAAAATTGGGGAAAATATGGAAAATAAAAGGAGATGACTATAACATATTCAATCACATTCTGCACAAACAAGTATGCACAAACAGCATTCTCTAAAAGCTGACTCTAGATGCACAAATTTTGAAATGGCTGTAGGACGTTAATCGTAACTCTAAGGCTCAGATCATCTGTATCCAATCCAGTTATGCCTATATACTCAAGCCAAGGCTCGATGTACGTGGCATAAAATCAATTTCTCCGGTTCTAGGTTCAAGTTTTCCAACATCCTTGA
Source organism: Nuphar pumila (assembly GCF_984573655.1). NCBI lineage: Eukaryota > Viridiplantae > Streptophyta > Magnoliopsida > Nymphaeales > Nymphaeaceae > Nuphar > Nuphar pumila. The sequence continues at coordinate 46,732,845 of NC_143265.1, read as the reverse complement.
GCACCTGCCGATATACGTTGGACTATGGCCCTTGGTACGTGGCAGGGGGGCTTTCACCCAAATAGGTGGCCCAGTTGTGAGGCTCTGTCCCGAACTATGGTTCTGGAAGAGAGCCCAGCAACGTGACGACCGGGACAATATAGGTGGGGTGATTTTTGAAAAACATGAGCACATGCAATCAAACAGAAGGCTCTAAGTCCTAAAGAGATAGAATTTTGAAATATTTGAAGAAGCAAACATTGTTTTCATACAATTCCTAAATTGAGGAGTGTTGTATTAGACCTAAGTCTATGTGAGCATGAATAATTCTCCTCAATATGGTCCTACCAAACCATACCTAGTCTATATGCATTCCATGTCAATTGGGTTCAAGTCTAGGCTCCTAGGTTCACATGATATCATAAAGCAAAGCTGACATTCCATGGAAATCGATTTTGACAATTTGAACTAAGTAGAGCATTAGATTGATCAGGCGAAGACAGGTCCCATCTCGGTCGCCAAACCTGTTATCATCGCAAAATTTTTACTTTTGCAAATCAAACTGACCTTTAAAAAAGATTTTTGAAAATAACTCGCCTCCGTTTTTAAAATGCGGGAAAATTCCGTAGAATGGGACTCGCCTGTCGGTACGAGGTTCAACCGTTCCTGCCACCTTTAACAGGGGTAATTGAACCAAGGATCAATCTTATGCTCTACTCTATTCAGCTTGTCTAAATCATATTCTAATTTCTAAATGCACAAAGAATCAGGCATGTGCTATGAATTTTCAGAAAATGCACATTTGAAAACATGATGTTTGCTTTGAATGATTGAAATATTTAGAAAATGTAAATCTTGGAAATGATATCACATGAGAAATCGTGAAATGGGATTTGAAATATACTTCTGAGAGAAATAAAAATCGATTTTGAGGAATCCTTGACATTTGGTGAAAATCGATTCTGAAAGACTTGGTTTCTCTTAATTCAAACTTGGAAATTGAAATTCTAACTTAGAAAATTTGAATTTTGAACTTGGGAAATACTTGAAATATCCTTTGAAATTCAATGTCTTTGGGAAAATCGATTTTGCTATAAGACTTAGGAGATTTTGAGAAAATGAACTTCTTTGAATTGAGATTGGAATTGGAATTGGAATTGGAATTGGCAAATGCATGAAATGAATGAATATGATTTTGAGGAATTGAGAAATACTTTTTGTATTTTTGAGAAGTGCAGTGCATTTTTGAAGTTAGCCTAAGAGTGTAGGCTGAATGTGGCTAATGTGAAGATCATAAATCTAAGTATCATTCATATTCTGACTATGGCCATAAATACAAATTCCACCAAGTTTATAAACTTCATAGAAGCTAGTGCATGTGCCATTCGTGTAGACCATGGTGAATTTGTAAAAATATGCATGAATCATCATCCATCACACATCAAAATTATAAAAATAAACTATATGCAATGCAACCTAAGCTAAGCAGGAAATGTAAATTCTTATTCCAAAGTTTAATTACAAATTACATCACTATTGAAATTTTAAATACATGAAAAATAAAGTCTTCAATGTACCTGCAAAACTAAAAAACTTGGTTAATGAATATATGTTGGCTTTTCTAGATTTATCCAACAATATCAGGAAATTGTTGGATTTTGCTAGATATAAGCCTCTTCCTTGATTCCCTTAAATAAAAATGATAAAGTATGAAATAAAATGGAATAAATATGAAAGAGAAGATATGGAATTTCGAAATTGGGGTCAAAATGACCAAAATACCCCTAATAACAAGACTATGGCCTTGAAATTAGGGTTTTTAGAAAGATATTTTGATAAAATGCAAATTTTGAAATTTGAATGAAATAAACTCAAACCAAATATGCTATGACATGATTAAAAATATGAAATTAGGGCTAGGGATTTCGAAATTTAGGTCAAATGACCAAATTGCCCCCGATAGCAAGACTATGGCCTTGAAATCAGGGTTTTTAGAAATAGATTTTTGGTAAAAACTTAGGTTTTATGCACTAAATGAAATCAAATGAGCATCAAATTAAACCTAAAGCATCCTAATATGATTATGAACATGATTAAACCCTAAAAACATATGCTTATGCACGAAAATCCAATAATATCTCAAAAACTGTGATTTTAGCAGTGTTTTGGATCTTTCAGGAACCCGGTTTTGCAATTTGCTTAATTCAGCCATCAAATGGATTCCAAAATCCATAAAAATTGGTACCTGCACTTTTTATAACCCTAATGTCGAATTGGAATTATAAAAAATATTTTTTGACATTAAATTAATCCGAAAATTGCATTAAACCCTAAAAATATGCTATTTTTGACCTAATTCACCAACCAGTTTCAGTCCAAGACCTGAACCAGGGGTCAAATCTCCATGGAAATTTATGAAATTTTACAGAGACTAACTATAAAGAAAAGCAGAGATTTTCCAATTTACAGATCTGAAAAATCATCTCCGGTTAGGGAGAAACCCTTCCGGCAATCTGAGCTAAAATATATCACTCTCAACAGGGATTAAAACAGCTATTCCAGATTGAAAATACAGGAATAAATAGAAATACTAAACAAAAATTTCTGAAATTTTCGTGGTGAACAGTAGACAAAAAATAATAATACTCACTTTTTACAGATTTAAAATCGGATCTGTGGTGGGATTTATGACTAACACAAGTCTGATTAGGGTTTTGGTAAACCCTAACGAGCTTTAAATTTAAAAACAGATTCTCTAAAAGGGAAAAAATACTAAACTATGATCAAAAAATCCGAAAATTTCACATCAGACAGATCTACTCAATGTGAATCCATATCATTTTACAGATCTAAAATCGGATATAAGATGAGAGAAATATCATCACAGCAAGTTACCTTCTTGATTTTAACCACGATTTTAAAGCTTTAAAAACCCGATTTGATGTCTGATTTTTTTGACAGAGTTCCCGAGATTTAAAACCTGTGATTTTTCTACAGTAACTCAATAACTCATGCATGCACCACATATAAAAAAATCAGAAATAAACAATGAGTGCTTCCATCCGAAATAACATCATCTTTACTGTTCTAAACCTAGAACACACAGAAATTTAAGAAACTTGAAAAACCATGCATTAACTAATGTAAATAAATAAAATAAACCATAAAACAATAAATAAAACTTATTTCTATGCTATAGAACGTAAAACAAACATGAATAAACCATGAAAATAAAATAAAAACAGGGAATCAATGGCTGGAATTTGATATCACCTTTAAAACATAGATTTAACCCATTTAAAAGGGCAAATCATATATTTTATTGGTTATTAATGCAAAGAATCATATTAAAATCAATTCTAATGGATTAAAATCTCTGTAAATCACCCAAAACAGGGTTGGATCACCTTCTTGGATTATTCTTACTGATTCTTGATGGTTCTTGAGGTTGAATCCATGGTTTAATCCATGAAGATGATGGTACCAATGGCTAAATCATGTTTAAAACAATGAAAAACATTAAATAAAAACTAAAAATTAGAGAAAATAGTTACCTTGAGGTTGCTGCAATGGAGAAAGGGCTGGAGAGGAGAGAGAAGCTCCAAGAATCCAAAGGAAAGCCAATTGGAAAAATCGACCCCCCTATGGCTTCTATTTATAGAAAATTTTTTAGGTTTAAAAATTTACAATTTTGAAAATTTTGGACTCTAAAGGGGGGGACGATTTTGGGGTGGAGTTACCTAACTACCCCTAGTCTAAATTATCCTAAATAATGCCTAATTAACCCCTAGCTAATCCTAAAAATCCCCAAAATGTGGTGCCACTTGGCATTTTCTCACATTGGGTTTTTAAAACACCTTTAAAAACCTTTAAAAATACTAGTTTTAAAAACTAACTTTCAAAATGAGTTTTTCAAAATGGTTTTGACTCTTCTAAACCTCTAACACTAACCAAGACATCAACTAACCCTAGTCTAGCCCTGACTGACTCGAACATGGCACCACCCCGAGTGGGCCCTACTTGAGTTTTAAAAAAAAAAACGATTCTAAAACTTGAAATTGAAGGAGTTTTCAAAAGCTTTTCAAAAGCAAACTTTGAAATTGAAATTTTTGAAATGATATAGGATCCTAACTGAATTAGAATTCCTCTGGATATGGTGCCAACTGAGTGGGCCCACATCGAGTTTTAGAAATTTTGAAATAAACACTGAAAATGGCTTTGAAAAAGGGTTAAAATTGACATTTGAAATTCAAGATTTTTGAAAATAGGGTCTCATGCGAACTGGAACTCCGAGTTAGAGTCCTGAACTCTTAGGACTCTGAGATTTTAGATTTTAAAAGCCAAATGAAAGAATTTTCAAAAGATTTTATCAAGAAATGATGAAATAAGTCAGAAAACACAGTCAGGGTTAGATTCCTAACTCGACCAAACTCTAAAATAGAATCCTGAACTAACTGGACTCTGTAAAATGACCTAAATTTCGAAAACAAACAAAAAAGATTAAAAATGGAAGTAAAACAGACTTCAAAACAGACTCCTGACCGGATCAGGTCTCTGAGACAGAGTCCTGATCGGACTGAAACTTTCAAAATTTTGAGAAATTTGATGAATAGAGGAATTCAGAAGCGACACCACCTCAATGGGTCTCATCTGTGAATTGAAATCGATTAAAATTTGAATTTGAAATGAATCCAGATTGTTTCCTTGAGAAAATATTTCGAAATATGAAGTCCTGGGGTTGGAAAATGACAGAGTATTGAATAAAGACCCAGGTTTTGAAATTGATTTTGAAATAAAAGCTTTAAAATTCAAATCTGGATTGAATGTTTTGAAATAGGAGTGCTGGATCTCGAAAATGAGATGCAATGACCTGCAATGCTATGCAATGACATGCAATGCTATGCAGAATACATGCAATGACATGCAATGATCTGTAATGACTTATAAAATGGACAAACACTGGATGAGGGTGAAAATTTGGGGTGTTTACAGGCGTCTGGATGCAAGTCTCTCAAATCGGATCTGATATTTGACCCGTTACACTGTAAATGCCATAATTCCTTCGTTTTAAGTCCGATTTCATAGAAATTCGAACCCAAGCTCTATAATCATATTATGCACCTAAGTGTATGCTTTAAACCTATAGATGATGCATTTATGCAGTGAAAACATGTTAAGAAAACGTGATATTTATGCATCATCAAATACCCCCATGCTAGAATAATTGCTAGTCCCTAGCAATACACTCTAATATACAATAAAAATATGGACTACCCAATAACATGAAAGCTCTTATTAAATAAAATAAATAAATAAAAAAACAAAAAAAAAACTAACTTTCGTAGGAATCACGGTTGCATTTAGCACATGCAACAAGCCCTTTAAACCCCTGGGTTACCCCAGTGGACGAGTAAGGTCTCGTAAGGGTTTGCAGAGATGCTACCCACAAACATCAAAATCATGCCTGAATAATTTTTCAGAAATAATAGGCAATTAAGAATTTATTGTAAACAAATATTTCATGTAATCTACATTTTCAAAACAAATTCAGAAATTTCTATGCCACCACATTAAAAATTATTTTTCTTTCACTTCTCTAAACTTGCAATTATTTATGAATTTTCTCAGAAAATCAAGTATTATCATGTTTTACTCATTTATCCTCACCTGTATATTTTCTGCACAGTATTTCATTCATTATTCATAAGCAATGAATTTCTACTCATTCAGCTCATTCTTTTTCTTTTGCTATTCTATTTTTCACTCTTTTTCATTCTTCTAAATTGAGCACTATTTCGAATATCCAGTCTCATGACCCGTGTAGCGAGCTTTAGGTCAGTGACTCCCAAGCCGACCGGTCTTAGGGCACTAGATACAAAGTATCCCTCGGACTTAATTGCTCGAGTCACTAAACCTTCAATTCTAATAGTTACGTATAGTTTTCCTCTCATCATGTGCAATGTCTATATCTCTTAGGCTTTCTATGCAGTCCATGTAGCAAGCTTTCGAATCGATGACTCCCAAACCAGCTGGCTTTAGGGCACCAGGTGTAAAACACCCTTCAGACTCTACTTACTCGAACCACAAAGGCCACAGATATCGACTAGATAAGAGAATGATCTCCTTCGTTATCCATTTCGTAAGAGACTCAAACATTTCAACTCGTGTCTGAGTTCCACTACTAGGATTCACAAAGAAATCAACAACTAAACGTAGCTCTATTCTATTAAGCTCATTTTTCAAAACATAATTCAATTGCTCACTTTTCTCATAAAACACACTGTGCATACTTATACTACAGTGATTCAAAACTTTATAACATGTAAATACTATCTTTTCTTTAACTATTTCATAAACAACTACTCTATTTAAATCAGATAAGAAGAAAAAAAATTCACATGGGGCTTATACATTTCTAAATTGTCAGATCATGGAGAAATACAATCATAAATGCTACAACTTATTCTAAAAAGACCTACTTTTATGAGTTTTAAGCTATCAGACATGAAGAAATTTTTTTTAAAATTTGTGCATCTAAACCATCCCCCCATGCTTGAATGACACTGTCCCTAGTGGCATACAGAATAATGTAAACATGTAATACAGATGCACACTATAGAACAATAAAATGAATAAGGAGAAAGGATTGATACAACCTGGCATACTCGACCCTCTGGAGTTGTCGATTGACTGGACTCTGCACCACCATTATGCATGTATAAATGCCTAACTTTCTGCTCATCTGGTCAATGCTCTATTCTTGAAGACTTCTTCATATCCGTTTACTTGGACTCATACATTGATGGATCGGATGTTCATACATGTAAATAATGAAATCCAAATGAAATCAAAACAACATTCAAAATAAAATACATAAACAACTACTACTTTATTTTAATTTACATATGATACATCCAATACTACAGTTAATAATCTAAGAAAACTAATACCTAAAACGACTAGAGTATGTTAGACTTATCTTATCAATGTAATTAATAACCTAAATCTAGATCTAAATCAGTAAAACACTAAACAAAATAGCAGCTAACCTATGTTAGAATTACACTATGGAGATTAAGTTAATCTAAATCAGCAAGTTAGCAACTATGCTATTTTAAACTATGTTAAACTAATCTAATTAATCTATGAAATCTATGTTAACAATGTTAGACTAAGTTAATTACTCTATGAAATAAAAGATAAGCTAATCTAAATCAGAAAATCAGTAAATACAGGAATTCACACTATTTTATCTAAGACTCACATATTTAATAAATCATTGAAGCATGGAATTCAGTGAATCTTTATCAAAAACAGCAAATGAACACTATATTTTTCTAACAATGTTAATTCTACATGCTAAAACAATTAAACAAACTAAGCTAAACTAAACACATATATTAATAAAATGATATCTCAGAAATATTCATAATATATCGCCGTTCCCGGCAACGGCGCCAAAATTTGGTTGGTCTTTTGGAGTGAATATTTTTAAACAATATTTTGCAATAAGAACATGGGAAAATCGTCAACCAAAGATATAAAACCGACTTTCCACCGAAGTGGCGAGTACGGGTCGAATCCACAGGGAACGGGATATTTCTGAATTAATTCCAAAATAAAACTTTATTAATAAAAACAAAGTTTGCAACTATGCCAATGTTTACAAGCTACATTAAATAATATTCCAAACTATGAAAATAAAATAAAATTGGAGGCTAAGTCTTCTGCAGGTCTCCAGGGGCATTTCTGTCTTTTCACATCAAGTGCAGTCGCACATCACAATTGAATTGCATCTGTTAACCTGTTCTAACTTAACAACCTACATAATAAAAATACAAAATCAGTAACTAAATCAAGAATTAATCTAAATTACATCTACAACTAATTCTATACTATTTCTAAATTAAATTAAAGTTAATTTAAGTATCTAAAACTAAGATTATACTAACTGAATAAACTAACTAAACTAAGCCACTCTAATTACTCTAAATACTGTTAATTTACTGATTACACAACTAGAAAACAGTAAAACTACACGAAATTAAACAATTACTTAAAAGACTGTTTTGTCCCTAAAGAAGGCAAAAATGGATTCTGACAGCTTTTCGCAAAACGACTGTTTGAGGGGTCAAAAGAATTCCAAAATTAGTCAAATCACTTCTATTCTGTAAAATACAGATCCAAGAATCTGACACACTTTACAGAAGTGAAAAATACATTCTGGATCTCCAGAACGAAGCGTTTCAAAATCAGGATAATTTGGGAAATCGCTGGACCCGAAATTCCAAAATCAGAAAAAGCTGTTTTCATAATACGCTTAAAAACCAGACCAAATCAACTCGGATTGAGTTGACATTTGGTCTGCAGACAGTTAACACACCAATGTGGAGAATAGAAAAATAATATCCAGAAAACTCACGAAAAATCCACATGAACTAGCTAGTGCACGATCGGGTAAAAATTAGGGTTTTGGTTCAGTGCACTATTCATCCCTTTGAATCCATAATTGACATTTGAACATTGAACTACGTACAAAAACAGTCCTAACTGAACCTAACCTACTGTTAGACTACAGCAAACAATAGCAATTAAACTAAGTTATAAAATTTAAGAAATAACCTAACCTAAACTCACTAATACTCTAAATAAGATATCTAAATGAATATAAAATCTAATTAAACCTAATATATAACATCTAATATCACTAACTAAATTAACTATCTATTCTAATATTAATTCTAACTTACTAAAACAACTACTATTAATTCTAAACTAAACTACTTGTTAAACCTAATCTAATTTAAATTTATTAACTCACTAACTAAATTAATTAACTATCTAACCTAAATAGCACATCTAACTAAATCTAACATACTCTAGCTAACATAATTAAATAATGAACTAATTAATCTAATGTTAATTCTAACCTAATAAAGCAATTACTAACCTACGGTTAAGCTAATTAAAACTAGTTACTAATTAAACTTGACTAAAGTTAGTTCTAATTATGTTAAACACTAACTAAGGGTACTAACTACCTACGGTTAGTAAGTAATTAACTAGGGTCGGTTAAGGTAATTTCTAACTAAGGTTCTAGGACATGGTTGGGATTAGGTATCTAGGGTTGGTTGACTAAGGCATTTGGTTCTAACTAAGGGGGTTAGGATTTTAACTATGGTTAGGATACATTAACTAAGGTTGACTAGGGTTTACAAGGGTTGATTAGGGTTAGTAGGATTTAACTAAGGCTAGGACTCGGTTAAGATAACTAACTAAGATTGACTACGACTTCAACTAGGGTTTAGCTTGGGTTGTATAGGGTCGGATAGTGTTAGTAGGTGGCGGTTAAGACTAACTAGAGGTTTGACTAAGGCAGGGTCGACTAGGGTTATGGCTTGGGTCAGTTTAGGTTAACTAGGTTTAACTATGGTTAATAGGGGTCGACTAGGGTTAAACAAGTTAACTAAATACCTAGGGTTAATCTAACTAACGAGGGTTAGTTGACTAAGGATAGGCTAACTAATTTTGGTCTCCTAAAGTTGACTATGGTTAGATAAGGGTGGTTAGGTTAAGGTTTAGAATAGGGGGTCGGTTAAGGATATGGCATTAGATTACACGCCACCCTAAGGTTGGCTTTTAACTAGGGTTAAGTAGGCTAAGGTTCCTATGGGTTGACAAAGGTCGGTTAGGGTTAAGAGGGTGATTAGGGTAACTAAGGATATGGTTAGGGTTAGCTACTTACCTAAGTGTTAGTCTAATTAGAATTAACTAACTACTAACTAAAGTTAGATGCCTAACTAAAGTTAATTAGGAGGCGGTCTAGGATATGGCATTAGATTACACCACCCTAGAGTCACTAACTCATCTAACTAAGGTAGGGTCGGTTAGGGTTTAGTAGGGGGTACGGTTGTGGTTAGTAGGCTTAACTAGGGTTTGACTACCTAGGGTTAAGTATTAACTACGGTTAGTTAGGGTCGGTTAGTTGTAATTAACTAAGGGTACATACTAACTAAGGTTAATTAAATATAAGGTTAATCTACTTAGGACTAACTATTAACTAGGGTTAGCTAAGGTAGATAGATTTAACTAAGGTTTGTTCTAACTAGGGTTAGGTTTAACTAACTAACTAAGGTTATTAACTAACTAGGGTTAGTCTAGGTGGCGGTTTTAGAATATGATTTGAATAGGATCCACGCCAACCTAGATTGATTTAATTAGGCTAATAACTAATTGATATTTCCTAATACACTAAAGTAAACCTAAATTAATTCCTAAATTAAATATACACTAGAATTAGCACCTACCTAAATAGACCTACACGATTTTTACAAACCTAAGTTAATTCAATAAATACTAACCTAATTAGAATACACGAATTTAGAAAATCTACCCTATTACTATCTTACTAAATTAATTAGCATTAATCCTATGCTACATTAAACTAGGAAAGAATAAATAGGGCTCATAAAATAGAAATCCACGAATTTGGTATGAATCCTCTCCTCTCCTTTTTGCTTTAATTGCAATTATGGAAATCCTTCAATTCCAAAAACCGTCCAGTCCTTTTGAAATTCGTTTTTCCTTGGTTCACTCAAACATTAATTCCCTTTTTGAAAACCTTTCCAAAATCACATTCCACGATTTTGACTGGTCTTAAAAGAAGAGATAGCATTTAAATTTTTGTCAAAATCGTGTAAACCATTTTGGAAACTCTTTTTAAAATCCAAACATTAAATACTCTTTTTGAAAATCCTTCCCAAAGCATCCTACACGTTTTTGGGTTTGGCTTTAAATGAGTATTTATAAGTTCAAAACTTCCCAAAATTCGTGTAAATGCTTTTGAAAGGACCTTTGGAATTCCAAAGGGTTTCCATAAAATCGTGTAACTCTCTTTAAAGGGCCTTTGGAATTCCAAAGGGTTTTCAACCTTGAAAAGGTAACTCATTTATAACTGGATTGGGAAATTGAGATTTACTTAAATGCAATTCCACGAATTTAGAGGGAGTGGTTTTCTACCAAAAACGGATTTCCATTGAAAGACCACATTGCCCTTCTATAAAATATACTATAAAATAAATAACTAAGCTACTCTAATATTAATCTAGCTAAATCAAAATATATCTAATCACTAAAAGGGTAAGAAAGGATAAATAAAAATCGAAAATGAAAAGCTATCTATTTTAAACTATATACACAAAATCGACCCTCTAAGTTAAATCTAAATTGACTAAAACAAAAAGCAAAGAATGTAACTCCTCTAATTAACTTAGTACTAAAACTAATTTCCAAGACATAGAAAAATTAATCTACAAACAGTTACCTACACGAATATTTTACCAAACACGAATTGACAAACATCTTAATGTAAATCTAAACTAGAATGACAACTAAAATATATGAAACTACTAACTCTAATCAAAATCTAAATTCTATTCTAATGGATACACGTTAAATCTGGATTTGGAAAAACTAAGAGCATGAAAACTAAGTGAATACTATGTTGTACAGAAACTCAAAACACAGAACATGCATTCTACAATTACACTAAACTCGACTACACTCAAAACACCAAAACTACAACTATTCTAAAACTAAAGTCACTTTATGATAAAAACTCCATCAATCACACAGTAAACACACGAATTTAACTAAAATAGAACTAATTATATTATACTAACAATTGCAGAAAAACGCTACAGCTGAATCTAGTCTCATAGGCTAAACTACATGAATCGCTACTTATAAAAACACATTCAAGCGATCTAAAAAGCAAAAACGATATTAACTAAAAAGGAGTCTATAAAATCTAATACTAAACAAAACATCTTCAGACCTATCTAGTGCTGGGAAAACATGGTGAAAACGCAGACACACAGAAGACAGATTTTGCTCACACGCACATACATAAAAGCATCCAACGTTGGAATAAAAATATGTTTTTAAATAACACAAACCCTAAACATTCTATATGCTGGTTTATGCATGACATATATCTATTCTATGGATGACGAAAAACACAGAAAAACGCAGCACATAACACACACACATTTTCGGTTTTATCTAGAAGAAAGGATAGAAGAAGACCTACCTCAAAAGGCCGATCCGAAGACTGGGGTGATGAAGAAGAGCGGACTTTGCTTGGCTTTGCACCGTTCGGGACCTCGTTGATGCTGGAAATACGCCATGGTACCATGTCCTACAGCTGCAACACGTTGAAAATCCACCGAAGATGAAATGTGAACCGATTCTCGACCGGGGGGCGTAGAAGACCGGATGGAGGTAGAGCCGGCCCTTCTCGTTGGAGTGTTTCGCACTTCCACCCGAGAAAAATGTTTCCCACATCTGCTGCACCTGCAAAACACAGCAACAATGGAGATTAAACAACATGGAAGATAAAGAAATGAAAAGAATTGAAAGGGAGACAAGGTAGAGTGCTTGGTTCTCAAGCTTTTCTCCATGTCTTCAATGGAGATGGAAGGAGGTGGAAGATGAGAAGGGGGATGGAGTTAGAATCGTGCCCCTAGGGCATGAAAACCAAGGCAAAGACCAACTGGAATGGGCGCCCCCTCTCCCTTTTGACGTTTTGGCTACTTTGGGTTTATTTTCAAAAACAGGTTTAAAATAAAAATATTTACTAGGCGCCTCTTTCTGCAGGAGGTTTTTAGAAAATGTTTTTATAAAACTTAAGTGGGCTGGAGTTGTGTTAAATCCCTGTAATTTGGTCCAGATCCAAAGTCCAAATGGGCGTCTGGATCCAAGTCTCTCAAATCGGATCCGATATTTGACCCGTTACACTGTAAATGCCATAATTCCTTCGTTTTAAGTCCGATTTCAATGAAATTCGAACCCAAGCTCTATAATCATATTATGCACCTAAGTGTATGCTTTAAACCTATAGATGATGCATTTATGCAGTGAAAACATGTTAAGAAAGCATGATATTTATGCATCATCAATGGACAACAAGCAAGGTGCTACCACCTGCGTGTCTGATACACAGCCTAGTCAGCTTGCTGACCAGCTGGTCTGGGCTCACCTGCTCAGCCTAGAACAAGAGCTAAGACTGCACAAAGAGGAGAAAGGCTACATATTTATTTATTTTTTTAAATCGATCTAACATGGGTATGCTTGTTTATCATTATATATATATATATATATATATATATATATATATATATATATATATATATATATATATATATATATATATATATATATATATATATATATACACACACACACACACACACACACGTTAACAGATCTAGTTCTGAGCAAAACCCAGGGTGCTGGGTTGCTCTAGGGCTCACCTGGGTTGCACCCAACTCGCCCCAGCCCAGTGGGAGTGCCTGCCATGCGGCAGCCGCCCAATGGCTAAGTGAGGTGCGGTTGGCAAAAAATGAACGCCCAGCTCTGGTCCGAATGGAACAAACCATGGGTGTTCTGGTCTGAGCAAAGTGTCCAGATCTGAACCATGTGGTTCAGACCCTAGTCTGGGGCCTCTAACAACAACAAAAAACTGGAATAAAAAGAAACGATGCAAATACCTATCCATTTTTTTTAAGGCATGGTGCTGGATTGACACCCCTTGCACCCATGGCTAAGAGGGTGCATTCCAGCCACCCTACAAGGTTTTATTCCACGAGCTTGGGATCCACACGACCATAAAGAGGTCGTGGGACACCCAGCCAAGGTGTGGGTCGAAACACAAGAAAAGAAGAAGAAGGAGATGCATAATGGAAAAGAAAAGAAAAAAAAACAAATGCATGGGTGTGTGTCCAATAACATGTGAAAGCAAGTCACAACAAACCCATTACTTCTAATCCATCAAAAATCCATCATGCATTTCAGAAAATGCAATGTTGGAATCAATTTCATACTTGAAAAAAAGAAAAGAACATTATTAAAAAATGCAAATGGAAAGAGTAGATCAATTCTCACCTTGATTCGAATGGAGGAGAACGTGACTCTACTCTTGGCTTAGAGTGTAGGGAGGAGTCCCTCTTCGGTACCCATCCCTATACAAAAGCTCAAGGTAGGCTCAAAAGAGGTTGCACGGTTAGGAGAGAGAGAGAGCTCCAAGGAAATTGCCCCTTGCAATGCCTTATCTCTCTTCTTCAAAACTTAAATATGCTAGGGTTTAAACTTGGATGTCTGAGATTAGACCTCAGAAAAAGGAAGGGCTGGGATATGTTGCACACCCATCCATGGAATGGCATACTTGAAATATTTCAAGTATGCCTCTCACGCCCCCTATAGGAATCCTCCATTTGAAATCTCTCAAAAGCCTTTCAAAAATGCCATTGACCAAAGGTCTTTAATGCCCTCTTTAAGTTTTAAACTTTTCAAAAGATGTCCTAGGGCTGCCGCCCCTAGAGATCAATGGAAATTCATCCTTTTTTTCCTTTGAAAATCTTTCAAAAGTGCCATGGGGCGGCTGCCCCTATGACCAATGAGCTTCAAGCTCCTTTGTAAAACTTTTAAAGAATTATAGCTGGGCCACCGCCCAGCTAGTCGAACACGCCCAACTGGGGTCTAGGTTCGGCCCTCCAAGTCAAACCCAACAGTCTACCAAAACCGATTTTTGGTTTCATATAAAATTACACTTTAAAATTAATATATCTATACATATTTTTTTTTTGAAGTGCTTAAATTTCAATTTTGATAAAACCCATAATCTTTTAAAAATACATGAAATGAAAGGGTTCTAAATCGTTTAAGCTCTTTGATTTGCAATTCCATTGATCTTATGCAATTTGAATAATACTTAGGGTTTTGATGAAAAGATGCACTCCATAATGCATACATATGCATTTGTTTCAATATATATATATATATATATATATATATATATATATATATATATATATATATATATATATATATATATATATATATATATGTGTGTGTATGCAAAGATCCTCGTAGATAAACAAAAGCATTTTTCAAAAAAAATATTATTATGCATTGAATTTTCTTAGAAAATTCGTGGGCCTTACATCCTACCCTCCTTAAAAAGAATTTCATCCGCGAAATCACAAACATCAATCGCCAAAGAGATCAGGGTATTTCTCCCTCATGCTCACTTCAGGCTCCCATGTGCATTCTTCGATGCCATAGTGTTGCCAACACACTTTAACCAACAGAATGATCCTGGTACGCAAAACTTGATCTTGACGATCAACGATCTCGATGGGCTTCTCGGCTATCATCAAATCTTCTCGCACTTCTATGTCTTCATAGCGAATGATGTGTGATGGATCAAGAATGTACTTTCTTAACATCGACACATGAAAAATATTATGAATTTGGGCGTATTGTTAAGGTAGCTCAACCTGATAAGCTGCCTCTCTGACTCTCTTAAGAACCTTGAATGGTCCGACATATCTAGGACTCAATTTTTCCTTTTTTCCGAAATGAAAAATGCTCTTGGTCAGTGAAACTCTCACAAAGACCATATCACCAACCTTAAATGAAACCGCTCATCGTCTCTTATCTGCGTAACTCTTTTGTCTATCTTGCACTGCCTTCAGACGCTCTTGAATCTTCTGCACTTACTGAGTGTAGTGCTGAAGAACAATTGACGATTCACTGGATCTATCACTGATATCATCCTAATATGACAGTGATCGGTAAGGTCTCTCGTACAAGGTTTCGTATGGAGCTATCTCGATACTAGTGTGATAGCTGTTTATATAGGCAAATTCAACTAAACACAAGTGTGAATCCCACTCTCCTTGTCAGTCGAGCATACAAGTTCGCAACATATCTTCTAACGTCTGGATCATCCTTTCTAACTGACCATAAGTCTGAGGGTTAAAGGCAGTACTGAACATTAACCTTGTTCCCAAAGCTGACTGCAACTGTCCCCATAGTTGCAATGTGAATCTAGGATCATGGTTTGAAATAATCGACATTAGTACGCCGTGTAACTTTACGATCTCTCAGATATACAAGTCGGCTAAACTTTTAAGTGATTGACTGATCTTGATAGGTAAGTGATGATGCATGAAATGCACATCATGTAAACAAGTTTTTCATACATTTTGTATCAAGTTTAAGGTTTTAAACCCATGTTTAGATGTGTTTTGATAGTAAGGGACTATGGTTCGAATTTCAGAAAAATCGGAGTTAAAATGAGAGAGTTATGGCTATTTCAGTGTTTGGGCACGGATTTCGAGGTGGATCGGATCCATATCCGACCCAATTAGGTCAATTGGACCTTGGATCAACTCTTAGAAAGCCCAAACCCCAACCCACACGCCTATCCATATCCATTTCAAAAAGTTTTTCTGAAAACCCCCCAGAAAGAGGCGCCTAGAAAATATATTTTTTATAACAGTGTTTTTGCAAATTCCAAAAAGTATAAATATACTTTTTAGAGAAGCCCTAGGCGTCTTTGGCTGTGTTTGGATGCCCCTTGCAGTGAATCTACTCCAGCATCTCCTTCCTCTCCATCTCCCCCACGTGTTGGCCATTGAAGACCGGTCTATGCTTGATTTTCAAGCATATTTTCGATCTTTCTTTGTGTTCTTTTCATTTCTTTCTTGTGCCTTGCTGTAGTATTCACCATTTTTCTGTATTTTTGCAGGTGTAGCAGAGGTGGAGACCATTAACCTTGGGCGGGAGTGCGAAACACACCACCAAGGTGAGCCGGCCCTACCTCCATCCGGCTTTCTACACCCTCCGATCGAGAATCGGCTCACATTCCATCGTCGGTGGATCTCCAACGTGTAGCAGCTGCAAAGGTTCCATTTTTTTGGTGAAAGTACAACATTCTCGAACTGCGTAGTACGTCCATCTCCAGCCACGGTCCGCTCTTCTTCATCCCCCCGGTCGTCGGATCTTCCAAAAGGTAGGTCTTCTTCTTCCTTCTCTTCTAGCTAAAACCGAAAGTGAGTGTTGTTTTTCTTTTATTATTTTCGGTGTGTTTCTTGTTTTTATTTTTGGTTCAACCTTAGAGTAACATTTGTGCATAGACCAGCACGTTAGATATAGGTTTTGTTTTATTGTCTTCATGTTTGATTATTGACTCTCATTGTTTTTCAATCAAAACGTGTAAATCGGCTAGAGTTTTCTAGCCGATTTGAGTTTTTGTTTTCAACGTGCTTCATTGTGAAGTTTTTACAGAAAATCCAATAAAAATTTTCCCTTTTGATTCATGTTAAACGTTTGGTTGTGAGTTATGATTGTGTGTTCAATTAAAAAAAAACAAAATCCAAAATCGGCTAGACTTATTCTAGCCGATTCTTGATTTTCACAAAAATAAATTTTTGTGTTTTGATAATTTTTTTTTCGTCCAGCATGTTTACTGAATTGTTTTGCTGAAAGTCCCATTTTAAAAGTTTATTTTAATTCATTTTATTTGTGGGTTTTTTCTTGTCTTGTTTTGATTCTATTTTTGAAAAAGAAAAAAAATCGGCTAGGATTATTCTAGCCGATCTTTGTATTTTTGTTAAACGTATGTGTTGATGTTGGTAAACCGTGTAGTTGCTGTGTGTTTTGGGTGTTAACAGCAGTATATCGTCGTGTTAGTTCATTTCATTCGTTTAGGCTAGTTCTAAATAATCGTTTTTAGCATTTTTAGTTTTTGTGTTTTGAGTCTATTGAAAAACAAAAATTACAAAAGTCGATTTTTCAATTCTTTATGTTCTTAATAAATTCCAGCATAGTGCTGTTCATGTTTGCATTTGTGGAGTTAGGAGTTCTTTTCATTATATTTTAATTTAGTTTTATCAAAATATTGGTTCCTTAGTGAGTCGTTTTTTTTTTAGTTTAAGTTTTTATTCTTTTTTATTTTATTTTTTTAGTCTTCTTCTTCCCCAAGGAGGGGCGGCAGCCATTAGAGCTCCCCTTGAGCTCTTGGTCGAATTTTTTAGCAAGTCTTAATTGTCATTAATTGAGTTAGGAAGGTGTCTAGGTTCAATGTATTAGGGTTTTCTTTCCTAGCCGTTTTTAGGGGTTAATTAAGTAGGTTTTGGGAATTAGGTTAGCATTAACTCCTAGGAAATCGTCTTTTCATTTAATTCCTTTTATTCCCTAGGTAGAATTAATTCTTTTAGTTTAGAAAGTAACCTCTATTGTAGTTGGCGATTTTAGAAAAAGGAGGCTCTTCAAAAGTCGTGTGAAGCATTTAAGGAAAATTTGGAATTTTGAATGGGCATTAAAGAAGGAGTTATTCCTTAACTTTGGAAAGTGTTTTTGGCATTAAACAAAAATTCCAATCTAGGATCCACGATTTCCATAGAGCATTAAAAGCACTTTAATTCCATCTTGAAAAGCAAAAATCGTGGATTTCTAGATTGGCCTTTTCATTTTTCCAAAAGGAGCTTTAAAAGCAATTAAGGAATGTAACTCCCTCTTAAAATGGGGCGATTTTTTAGAATCCAAAGCATTTCAAAGTTTGGAATTTGGTAATTATTACATTCCTTTTCCAACCTGTGAACACCCCAAATTTTTCAAAAGTTTGTAAATATTCCCCTTTTTCCCTTTATCTTCATTTTTTTTTTGGGTAATTGAGTCAGTTTTAAATCTAAATTCCACTTTATTTCTCAAGATTTATTGAAATTAAATTCATTTTATATATCTGACTCAATTTCGGATCCGGATCCAGATAAAAGATCTAAATCTGAGCCTCGTTGTCCAATGTTCAAAATCAAATTCTCAAAATTTCCAAAATAACCTTTTGAAAAGCTCAGACAGTTCATCCGGTATCCGTTTGGATCCGTCAAATGGTATTTCTCAATTCGAGGTTTAAAACTCAAACATTTCCTCAAAACTTGGGTCCAAACCCGTTTCTGAAGAAATTTTCTCAAAATAGCTTTTAAATTCTCAGAAAAAATTCCCTTTTGTAAATATTTTTTTCGCAAAAACACAAAAAATTAGTTTTAATCTTTGTTTTCTCACGAACTTTAGGATTTTATTCCAAAAATACAAAAAAATAGAAAAAAATAACACAAAAAAAAAATCAGGAACTATGTTGTTCAAAAATCCGCTTTGAAACTTGTTTTTGCTAAAAACTTCTCCTTAAAAACCACTTTTTTTGAAAAGTCATTGTAAAGGAACCCTTTTTTTGAAAAAGAGGAAAGTTCACAACGACCACAGTTTCGCGGATTTCCCTTCTCCACCCTCGATCATCTGGGAGCTCCCCTCCTCCATTCATCCGCAACCAACCTCCACCCCCTAGAACCTTCCACTCTTCCTTTAAGAAGAGCCCCTCCAAGATCCCAGAGGCATCGGATTTTTCCTCGCATCCACCCATTCTCACTCTTTTCTACTACCAACAATCGTCTTCGCTCCCTCTTCCAAGGTGCCTGCAAGCGAAAGGAAGCCAGTAGGCCTCTCCTTCCAGTTTTCCCGCTTCCTCCTCCCCTGCAGAAAAGCCGGCTCTATCCAAGCCTCCCTTTGGATCACCAAAAGCGCTCCCACGCCCAGCCATAACAGCAGGTCACGGTAATCCATCTATCCTATCCTCTATTCTCTTCGTATCATCCATTGCTTTTATAAATTTAATTGCATTCCTTTTCTTTCTTCCTTCTTTCGATCTCTGTTTAACCCATTGACGCACTCTCTGTAATACCAATTTGTATATAACAAATTGGATTATAGACAAGCAAAATAGAAAAGAATGAATACATTCTGACATTATGCTTTCTCTGTTCCCTTTGTAGTTTACTATTTCAATTTTTTTTTTCTTCTCTTTTCTTTTCGGCTGGTTTTAATTCCCGATTCATTCTAACTCCTTGTTTGCAAAGAACTGATAGGGATTCTGATCCCATGTTTCACTCTCTCCAGACTAATCATATCTCTTCGGATTTTCTTTTTGATAAGGCCAAATTCATTTTCATTTTTCATTTTTTTTTCTCTCTTCCTTTTTTTTTTATTTTTTTTTGTATTTTCCTCCTTTCTCGTTTGTTCCTGCTCCCTGAATGTGTTCATATTATCACCCTGCCTTTAACAGCGCTGATGATGCATTTGGCAATCACTTCAATGCCTTTTGATTGGCATCATCAGGGTTATAAGACTTGGTATAATTGACCTTACCGGGTGTTGTTTCCATTTTTTTCTTCTACTCTTCTTTTCCTTTCTTTTCTTTTTTTTTTAGAATACCATTTGCTAGGTGAATCATATTAACATCTCATGATTCGTGTAGTATCTTAGTTTACCCTGTTATCAACCTCTTTCAATTCATTACCTGTATCTCTTTTGTCGTATGAATCTCCTCTACATTGCGATAGGTCAGTAACAGAGTCTTTTACTCATAGTCACATTTTACCTTTACAGAGTGGAATCTGATCTGGTCCTAGATCAGACCCTTTTTGCAACGATCCTCCGCTGATCTCTCGTTTTACTTGCAAACATATCTGACCTATTTCATTTGCTGTCATTCTTCAATGCACTATGTATTCTCTTTACAGTAGTTGCATCATCATTTCATTAGCTGGTTAATGTATTTATCGCACTGTGTCTCTTTCATTTTTGTCACATTGCTTCATTTCATTTCATTTTTTTTTTCTCCTTTTTAGTTTCATTTTCGTAACCTTGCTTCATTTCATTGCTTCATTCCATTTTCGTTATACTGCTTTCATTTCACTTTCTTTTCCTGCAACAAAAGGAAAATTTATTATATTCATAGTCCACCATGATATATATTCATAACAATGGCTGTGCGCTTTGCTGACTGTCTGGGTTATAATCGTTCGGCTGTTGAGCTTTGGTAATCGCCACATAAAAGGTAAGCATCAATCCACTCTTAATTTGAAGGAGAGAATTCCATATGAACTCTAAGCATCCTATGACAACATAGCTTACCCTACAAATGGCAATACTATGGATGGTTAATATTTTCCTATGGAACAGGATTCTGCATATTAGCACCAACTGCATCTTCAGCCTCCAGCTCGGGGTTATGGAATCATTTTCCCATCCCATATACCAATGTGCACCAAAAAAAAAAAATATAACTTAGCAGGTCACACTTTGCATTCCTAAAAAAAAAAAAAAAAACTGAGCAACCATTGCTTCTTGGCTTTTTGACCTAAATGGCTGTTCTGTAGCCATTTCTGTATATAGGAATCAAAATCATGTGGTTCATCTCTCATTTTTGCATAGGTTACAACATTACTATTCCTCATCTCTTATCACAAGACTGTAAGCATCTCAATTGTCTGTCAATATTTGATTTTCTCATGCTTGACTGTTTGGATTCACACTGATGTTGATCTTCTTTTATCATCGTAATGAGGAGCTTCTTCCGGGACTATACTTTGTTCTGGCCCTGAAAAAAAAAAAAAGTGATGTTTCGTTGCTTATGGAGACAGATGTACTACAGGCCTAAGGTGGGGAAAATCTGGTCACCAAGAAGTGGCCTAAATTCAGGCTATACATCTGTATGGTTCCTGTGCTTTCTCCTTCTAAAAAAAAAAAAAAAGAGTGACATTGGCGTGTGTTTTCCCGCTAATAAGGATGATTCCAACAGGTTGGGTGTTTTGCTGAGATCGGCAGGTACATTGTTAAAGGTCGGGTAACCTTCAAGAGTTGCAAATATTAACTCACGCAGGTGTCCCCATAGTGAACATTTCAGACCACATTACTAAAATTCCTTATGATTTTCGCATGAACGATGCTTTAGCTTTATAAAGCTTCTTCATCATGCATTAATAGCTATTAGATTGATTCGTTTGGCTTCTAAGGTGGAACATTGGGCCAACTTGATAAAATACACTGAGACACCCCTGCAAAGCACACTTACTATCAGTGTTTGCCCTGTTATTTGCCTGTCATTAGCCATTTCCAGCTCTTCCATCTTCTACAGTTGCTCCAACCCAGTCATGCCATTGTACATACATCAGCTACAATGTCTCTGTGGCCGCCCTCCTTGGTACTTGATCAACCTGCCATCCCTTCATTCTCAATACCCATAACGAGTGCACAATAGAATTAGCATTGGCATCTTTTTATACACTTATGTGTTCATCACACAGCATCCAGAGTGTAATATTTTTTTTTCTCTTTTATGTTATTGCATTAATTAATGCCTTGGCATCTCATACTTGGCATCCACAACATTCGTGATCACCATTGCTGTCCTACCTTAGTACTTCGTCATCTCTCAATCACTCCCTAACTGTCGATGTCTTCTCTACATGTCCCTAAACATACCATTCACTGCACAACTGTTTCTTGTATATACATAACTCAGTATACGTTGGATTACAGGATATGCATTACCCAAAAGGTGATAGATACATAAATTTTTTTTTTACAGAGTGTTGATGAGCTGCCACCTGGTTTTAAATTACTTTAAAGATTATTTCTATAAGGCAATCCCTCCTTTGTTGATAACATCTATTATCATTATATTTTTGGCCATCGGTTTCTTGTGCCAGTATCAAGTATTGTTTCTCACATCATTTTTTTTTCTCTTCGATGTTTACAACAGTAATTGGTATTGTTGAAATCTTCCTATGCCTATAGCAGTGCTCTGCACCACTGTGCCCCTCCTTCTAGAAAGGTTTAACATTGCTGTGTATCCCTCATCTCATGCCCGTCGGGCATCCCCAGCATACAACTGTATATCTTCCTCATTGCTCAAGGTTATTTCTCCAGCCCGATTCCCATTGTCAAAAAAAACCCTTCAGTATTGGCATAACCCATCATGCTTGCCATCCAATCACCCAACCCAGACCTCACTTACTGTCACCTGTGCACGCTGTTTGCATTAAACCCACTGCTAAAACTCTTTGTGTTTATAGCACAGCCCCCTGCCACCTACAAGTCATTTCAGCAGATATGACTGTGTTGTACTAGGTGCACATCATTTAGGTCATTTTCTCACAGCACATCTAACACCTACACTTTATCCCCAACAAGCCACAACTCTGTAGGCATTTATACTGCAGCACCTTGTTTACATCAAACATTCCTCTACCTTCATGTTATCTATATCTATATATATATATATGTATATGTAAATACATTTGGCTACCCTTCCATGCCTTGAAACACCTACATTATTTTGTTGGAGTATTAAAACATAAGATTTTCATGTAGATATTGCACATGAGTTAGTGGAGGAGCAGCCCGAGTTGTACATTACTGAGGATTCTTTAGATTTGTACCATATAGAGAAGAATAGCGGTGTAGATAGTGTAGATGTGTCTAGAGTGTCGTCAGAGAGACCACCTTGGGGAGTGGTCAGGGAGCCTCTTCCACCACTTGCTGAGACCCCCGCCAAATCTTCGATTGAGTCACCTCCGAAACTTGAGTTGAAACCATTACCGGATTCACTCAAGTATGCATACCTCGGAGATGATGAGACTCTGCCTGTGATCATCTCGTCCTTGCTTACTGAGGAGCAGGAACAGAGATTGCTGACTATTCTTTGAGAGCACAAGGCAGCGATTGGCTGGGAAGTTGCTGATCTGAAGGGGATTGATCCTTCATTCTGCATGCATAGGATCCATTGTGATGAGGAAGTCAAGTCATTTAGGGATATGCAGAGAAGGCTAAATCCCAACATGAAGGAAGTGGTGAAGAAAGAGGTGGTGAAATGGTTGGATGCCGGAATCATTTACCCTATTTCTGATAGCCAGTGGGTCAGTCCGATTCAGGTTGTGCCGAAGAAGTCAGGACTCACTGTGGTTGAGAATGAGAAGGGTGAGAGAATTCCGATGAGGACAACTACAGGATGGCGAGTCTGCATCGATTATAGGAAGCTGAATATGGCAACTAAGAAAGATCATTTCCCATTGCCATTCATTGATCAGATCTTAGAGAGACTCGCAGGACAGAGCTACTACTGCTTTTTAGATGGATATTCAGGATACAATCAGGTAGCTGTTCATCCTGATGACCAGGAGAAGACCACGTTTACATGTCCTTATGGCACCTTCGCATTTAGACGTATGTCGTTTGGGCTCTGTAATGCCCCGGCTACTTTTCAGAGGTGCATGCTTGCTATCTTCTCGGACACGATTGATGATGTGATGGAAGTTTTTATGGACGACTTTTCAGTGTATGGCTCTTCTTTTGAAGATTGCCTCCAAAAACTTGCTCGAGTACTGAGTAGGTGTGTGGAGACCAATCTCGTCCTGAGTTGGGAAAAGAGCCATTTTATGGTCCAGGAGGGGATTGTGCTAGGACACATTGTGTCCAAGCGTGGTATTGAGGTTGACAGAGCGAAGGTGGAATCCATTTCCCGTTTGACTCCACCCACCTCTGTGAGGCAGATTCGATCATTTTTAGGGCATGCGGGATTTTAAAGGCGGTTCATAAAAGATTTCAGCAAAATCTCTCGACCGCTCTGCACTTTATTAGACAAAGACCAGCCCTTTGTTTTCGGTGAGGATTGTATGAAGGCCTTTGAGATTCTTAAAGAGGCCTTGATTACTGCACCTATTTTGAGACCTCCAGATTGGACTCTTCCATTTGAGATTATGTGCGATGCATCTGATTACGCTATGGGGGCCATTTTAGGACAACGCATTGATAGGAAACCCTATGTGATCTACTATGCGAGTAGAACTCTGTCTGATGCCCAGATGAATTATACGACGACAGAGAAGGAGCTACTTGCGGTAGTTTTTGCATTGGATAAATTCAGGTCCTATTTACTCGGTTCGAAGGTGGTTGTCTATTCTGACCATTCTGCATTGAAATATTTGTTGAATAAGAAAGACACCAAACCGAGATTGATTCCTTGGGTTCTTCTACTACAGGAGTTTGATCTCGAGATTCGAGATAAGAAGGGAAGCGAGAACGTAGTAGCAGACCATCTTTCCAGACTGATCGTGGAGACCACGCAGGATCAGAGGCCGATCAGTGATTCTTTCCCCGACGAGCAGATCATGTCAGTCAGTACACCGCAATTACCCTGGTTTGCAGATATTGTGAACTATCTGGTTTCGAGGCAGATACCTGAACATTGGAACAAGAATGAGCGTGAGAGATTCCTATCTCAGGTGAGGCACTATTATTGGGATGAACCACAGTTGTTCAAATACTGTGCAGACCAGATCATTAGGAGATGTGTTCCGGAGGAGGAGTAGCAGTCCATTATGAATTTTTCCCATTCATTAGCCTGTGGAGGGCATTTTAGTAGTAGGAAGACGGTTGCAAAGGTTTTGCAGTCAGAATTTTATTGGCCCACACTCCACAAGGATGCTCATGAGTTCTGTAGGCGATGCCTGCGATGCCAGCAGATTGGGAACATGTCCAAGAGGGACATGATGCCTTTGCTTCCGATTTTGATAGTCGAGATTTTTGATGTTTGGGGCAATGATTTTATGGGACCATTTCCGCCTTCCTTCAGAAATTTATACATTCTGGTGGCGGTTGATTATGTGTCCAAGTGGGTCGAGGCTGTGGCAACCAAGACCAATGATCACAGAGTAGTGCTTAAGTTCATTAAACACAACATTTTCAGTCGTTTTGGTGTGCCACGTGCGATGATTAGCGATGGTGGCAAGCATTTTAGGAATGTACAGATAGCTTCTCTGCTGAGAAGATATTCTGTCAATCATAGATTCACCACTCCATATCATTCGCAGACTAGTGGACAGGTTGAAGTGTCCAATAGGAAAATTAAGCGAATTTTAGAAAAGACAGTTCGTCCGGACCGCAAGGATTGGTCCCAGCGATTAGATGATGCACTTTGGGCATATAGAACTGCATTTAAGACTCCCATTGGCATGTCCCCGTATCGCCTTGTATTCGGGAAAGCATGCCATCTTCCTGTCGAGCTAGAGCATAGAGCGTACTGGGCTATCAAGAAATTGAATTTTGACCTCACCCAGGCTGGCAAAGAGAAAGCACTGCAACTCTCAGAATTAGAGGAACTCAGGAATGATGCATATGAGAATGCCAAATTATACAAAGCTCGCACAAAAGCATTTCATGATAAGTATATTGTCAGAAAAGTGTTTGAGCCAGATCAAAAAGTGTGGCTATACAATTCTCGTTTACATTTATTCCCAGGGAAGTTAAGATCGAGATGAACAGGTCCGTACATTGTGAAAAAAGTATTTCCCCATGGAGCAGTGACATTATTCGATCCTATGACCCAAGGTACATTCAAAGTAAATGGGCAAAGACTGAAGCCATTCATTTCAGATGCCTTGCAGGATGGTGAGTGTGAGATAGTGCATCTCACGAAGGCATGAGGATTCGACCAGAGGGATGTATCATATGTACATTATTTATTTTTCATTTCAGAGTTTTTATTTATTTAGTATTTCATTTCACATGTGCTAAATTGTGTTTTGATGTATGCAGGATGAACTTAACATTTAGTGTATCAAGTACCAGGTACAGAGAAGAGCTTTCAAAGAATTCAAGGATCAGATGAAAATCAACTTCAGAAGCTCAGAGCAAATCAGGTTGTATCTATCCTTTCTCCCATATTTTTGTTAGTGTCTTTTAGTGTGCATTTGCATTACATTTTTATTCATTTTGTATGCCACTAGGGACAGTGTCATTCAAGCATGGGGGGGTGGTTTAGATGCATGCACACAAAAATGTCAAAATTTTTTTGTATCACTGGTAATCAAAGTAGGCATTTGAGAACAAAGTGTAGCATATATGATTGTTTTTGGCATAATCTAACAGTTTATAAATTTTTAAGCCCCATAAAAATTTTATTTTCTAAACTGAGTCAAATAGAGTAGTTATTCATGAGAAAATTCAAAGAAAAGATAGTATTTGATTGTTAGAAAATTTTGAATCACTTTAGTATAAGTATGCACAGTATGTGTTCTGAAAGAAATAAGCAATGGAAAGATGTGTTTGAAAAAATGAGTTTAAAAGAATAGAGCTACGTTTAGTTGTTGATGTCTTCGTGAATCCTAGTAGTGGAACTCAGACACAAGATGAAGTGTTTGAGTATCTTAACGAAAAGGATAACGAAGGAGATCATCTTCTTGTCTAAGTCGATATCTATGGCCTTTGTAGTTCGAGTAAGTAGAATCTGAAAGGTGTTTTATACCTGGTGCCCCAAAGCCAGCTGGTTTGGGAGCCACCGGTTCAAAAGCTTGTTACATGGACTGCATAGAAAGCCTAAGAGATAGAGACATTGCACATGACGAGAGGAAGACTATACGTAAACTATTAGAATATAAAGTCTAGTAACTCGAGCAATTAAGTCTGAGGGATACTTTGTATCTAGTGCCCTAAGGCCGGCCGGCTTGGGAGTCACTGACCCAAAGCTCGCTACACGGGTCACGAAAACTGACCATTCAAAATAGTGCTCATATGAGAAGAATGCGCAAGAGATCAAAAGTTGAAAAAAAGAGTGAAAATGAAAGAAAAAGAATGTGCAAAATGAGAAAATTTTCATTGCTTAAGCATATATGTGTATTACTATGCAGAAAATATACAAGTGAGAATAAATGAGTAAAACATGAGAATACTTGACTTTCAGAGAAAAATCATGAACTAGATACAATATTAGAAAAGTGAAGGAAAAGAATTTTTACTGTGGCGGCATGAGATTTTTAAACTTGTTTTGAGAATGTCAATTACATGAAATATTTGTTCCAACTGCATTCTTAAGAGCCTAATATTTTTGAAAAATCATCCTCGCACTTCATTGATGTTTGTGGGTAGCATCTCTGCAAACCCTCACGAGACCTTACTCGTCCACTAGTGTAAGCTAGGGGTTTAAAGGGCTTGTTGCATATGCTAAATGCAACCGTGATTCCTACGAAAGTGAGTTAGTATTATGCATTCATGCTTAGCATTTCTTGTCTTCAGTGCATATCATGATTAGGGTTTGTTAAGGGACTAACAAACATTCAAGCATGGGGGTATTTGATGATGCATGAAATGCACATCATGTAAACAAGTTTTTCATACATTTTGTATCAAGTTTAAGGTTTTAAACCCATGTTTAGATGTGTTTTGATAGTAAGGGGCTATGGTTCGAATTTCAGAAAAATCGGAGTTAAAATGAGAGAGTTATGGCTATTTCAGTGTTTGGGCACGAATTTCGAGGTGGATCGGATCCATATCCGACCCAATTAGGTCAATTGGACCTTGGATCAACTCTTAGAAAGCCCAAAACCCAACCCACACACCTATCCATATCCATTTCAAAAAGTTTTTCTGAAAACCCCCCAGAAAGCGGCGCCTAGAAAATATATTTTTTATAACAATGTTTTTGCAAATTCCAAAAAGTATAAATATACTTTTTAGAGAAGCCCTAGGCGTCTTTGGCTGTGTTTGGACGCCCCTTGCAGTGAATCTACTCCAGCATCTCCTTCCTCTCCATCTCCCCCACGTGTTGGCCATTGAAGACCGGTCTATGCTTGATTTTCAAGCATATTTTCGATCTTTCTTTGTGTTCTTTTCATTTCTTTCTTGTGCCTTGCTGTAGTATTCACCATTTTTCTGTATTTTTGCAGGTGTAGCAGAGGTGGAGACCATTAACCTTGGGCGGGAGTGCGAAACACACCACCAAGGTGAGCCGGCCCTACCTCCATCCGGCTTTCTACACCCTCCGATCGAGAATCGGCTCACATTCCATCGTCGGTGGATCTCCAACGTGTAGCAGCAGCAAAGGTTCCATTTTTTTGGTGAAAGTACAGCATTCTCGAACTGCGTAGGACGTCCATCTCCAGCCACGGTCCGCTCTTCTTCATCCCCCCGGTCGTCGGATCTTCCAAAAGGTATGTCTTCTTCTTCCTTCTCTTCTAGCTAAAACCGAAGTGAGTGTTGTTTTTCTTTTATTATTTTCGGTGTGTTTCTTGTTTTTATTTTTGGTTCAACCTTAGAGTAGCATTTGTGCATAGACCAGCACGTTAGATATAGGTTTTGTTTTATTGTCTTCATGTTTGATTATTGACTCTCATTGTTTTTCAATCAAAATGTGTAAATCGGCTAGAGTTTTCTAGCCGATTTGAGTTTTTGTTTTCAACGTGCTTCATTGTGAAGTTTTTACAGAAAATCCAATAAAAATTTTCCCTTTTGATTCATGTTAAACGTTTGGTTGTGAGTTATGATTGTGTGTTCAATTAAAAATAAACAAAATCCAAAAATCGGCTAGACTTATTCTAGCCGATTTGTGATTTTCACAAAAATAAATTTTTGTGTTTTGATAATTTTTTTTTCGTCCAGCATGTTTACTGAATTGTTTTGCTGAATGTGTCATTTTAAAAGTTTATTTTAATTCATTTTATTTGTGGGTTTTGCTTGTCTTGTTTTGATTCTATTTTTGAAAAAGAAAAAAAATCGGCTAGGATTATTCTAGCCGATCTTTGTATTTTTGTTAAACGTATGTGTTGATGTTGGTAAACCGTGTAGTTTCTGTGTGTTTTGGGTGTTAACAGCAGTATATCGTCGTGTTAGTTCATTTCATTCGTTTAGGCTAGTTCTAAATAATCGTTTTTAGCATTTTTAGTTTTTGTGTTTTGAGTCTATTGAAAAACAAAAATTACAAAAGTCGATTTTTCAATTCTTTATGTTCTTAATAAATTCCAGCATAGTGTTGTTCATGTTTGCATTTGTGGAGTTAGGAGTTCTTTTCATTATATTTTAATTTAGTTTTATCAAAATATTGGTTCCTTAGTGAGTCGTTTTTTTTTAGTTTAAGTTTTTATTCTTTTTTATTTATTTTTTTTAGTCTTCTTCTTCCCCAAGGAGGTGCGGCAGCCATTAAAGCTCCCGTTGAGCTCTTGGTCGAGTTTTTTAGCAAGTCTTAATTGTCATTAATTGAGTTAGGAAGGTGTCTAGGTTCAATGTATTAGGGTTTTCTTTCCTAGCCGTTTTTAGGGGTTAATTAAGTAGGTTTTGGGAATTAGGTTAGCATTAACTCCTAGGAAATCGTCTTTTCATTTAATTCCTTTTATTCCCTAGGTAGAATTAATTCTTTTAGTTTAGAAAGTAGCCCCTATTGTAGTTGGCGATTTTAGAAAAATGAAGCTCTTCAAAAGTCGTGTGAAGCATTTAAGGAAAATTTGGAATTTTGAATGAGCATTAAATAAGGAGTTATTCCTTAACTTTGGAAAGTGCTTTTGGCATTAAACAAAAATTCCAATCTAGGATCCACGATTTCCATAGAGCATTAAAAGCACTTTAATTCCATCTTGAAAAGCAAAAATCATGGATTTCTAGATTGGCCTTTTCATTTTTCCAAAAGGAGCTTTAAAAGCAATTAAGGAATGTAACTCCCTCTTAAAATGGGGCGATTTTTGAGAATCCAAAGCATTTCAAAGTTTGGAATTTGGTAATTATTACATTCCTTTTCCAACCCTCTCCATTAAAATCGTTAGCTTTGAATTAATTGTAGGAATTAAGAGGGTACTACTTTAGTCTAGACCTAACCTAGTCAAACCGAGTCTAGGTCGAGTCAAACCCTAGTCTACACCCCCTTTGAACCTAGTCAAAACCTAGCCTAGCCTAAGTCAAAGCCTAGACCACACCTAGGTCGAGTCTAAGACCAAAGCCCAACCTTAGTCAATCTTAGTGGAATCAACTCTAACCGAAGTTTAGGTCAACCTAGTCTACCTAACCTATCTAAGTCAAACCTAGTTGATTCAAACTTAGTCCAAGCCCACCTAAACCCAATCAACCCTAGTTGACTAGGTCAACCTTAAACCGAGTTCAACCTAGTCTTAATAAGCCTAAGTCCAAGACCAAGACCTAACCCGAGTCAAGTTCTAGTCTAACCCAGGGTGAGTCCAAACCGAGCTTAGGTCGAGTCAACTCTAGTCTAAGTCAAACCTAACCTAGGTTAAACCAAGTTGAGTCAACATAAACCAAGCTAACCCAACCCTATCCAAGTCAAACCGAACCCCCTTAAGTCAACCGAACATAGTTGACTAAGTCAACTCAAAACCGAACCCAACTAGTTAGGTCAAACCTAGCCGAGTCCACATTAGTCCGATTTGAGTCAACCTTAGCTCGAGCCTATCTCTCTCAACCTAGTCAAAATCGAGCCTACCTAAACCAAACCGAACCTACCCAAGCCAAAGCCAAGCTTAGTGGAGTCAATCGAGTGAACCCTCACCCTAATCTTTGTTCTTTAGTGAATTAAGTTCATTTAGTATTATTTATTTTGATTTTTATACTAATTAGTTTATTTATCTAATTTAGTTTTAGTGTAGAAGTATGTGTACGTATATCGTATTTGCTTCGTATGTGTGAAATGTGTTTTGTGATTGTTTGATTGGTCGTTAGATATTACTTAACTTAGTAGTTTGATTGCATTTTATTTCATAGCATAGTTGCATTTGCATTGTTAGTTAAAGTAGTTTTATTCATAATTTGCTTATCGTGTTTTGTTTGTCGTACATTTAGCGCATTCGTAATAGTCATCTGCATATACACTGTTATTCAGTGTCATTTAGATTGCATTAGTTTGATTTGTCCTTTAGAGTGTTAAAATAGATTCATAAAGTGAATAGTACACTCAAATAAAAACCAGATTTTTGCCCTGTCGCACCAGCAGTATTTTCTGTGCAACAATTCTGTGTTTTCCAAAAAAATTTCTTCTATTCACTTTATTGACGTGTTATTTGACTGCAGACCAAATTTCAGCTCATTCGAAGTTGATTTGGTCTGATTTTTAAGCTTTTTGTGAAAACCGCTTTTTCTGGATTTCAAATTACAGGACTGTCGATATCCTGATTTTTCCCAGATTTGAAACGCTTATATCTGGAGTTCCAGATACTTTTTTTCAATTCTGTAAAAACTTCCAGTTTGTTTAATCAGTCAGTTGCAGAACAGAACAAATTTTGGGAAAATCGGACCTCGTTTGCCCTGTCAAATAGTGGTTTTCCAATAACCTGTCAGAATGCTATTTTACACTAGTTAGGGGCAGTTTCGTAATTTTCTTAGTTTCGGCATTTTAGACTTGTTTTCAGTAGTTGCTGCATTTTAGGAGTTGCATAATCATCAAAGAGCATTAATAGAAGTAATTTGGTTAATTTTAGAATTAATTTAGTATTTTATTTAATTTTTGTTTGATAAGTAGCATTTGTTTTATTATTTTTGTAAAATTAGAACTAATTTTAGTTATTGTTTGCATTATTAGAATAAAATACTAATTTTGTATTTTCTGTATTTTTAGGTGAAAAGCATATTTAGTTTCCAGGGTTATTGTCCAAGTGCAAAGATTCTCTAATTGGCGAAAAGACGGAAATACCCTTGGTGGGGAGCAAAAGACTGAGTGCTTGTTTATTTTTATTTTAGTGATTAATTGTAGTTGTATTAACTTCATAATTGTAGATTGACATTTGTCATTAATAAATTAAATTTTCTAGAAATATTGTGATTAATTCCCGTTCCCTGAGGATTCGACCCGTACTTACCACTTTGTGGAAAGTCGGTTTTTATATTTTTGGTTGACGATTTTCCAAAGTTTTATTGAACAAAATTGTTTTAAACAGATCATTTCAAAATATCAACCAAATTTTGGCGCCGTTGCCGGGGAACGGCGAATTAATTACTTTATTTCTTAGAGTTTGATTTATTAATTTGTTTTAGTTAGTTAATTAGTTGTTTTATTTTTTGTTAGTAGGATTAGTAAGTGAATATAGGATTAACATAGTTAGTAAATATAGGATTCACGTTCTGTTCTTTCTAGGATTCACTTGAAATTCATTCTGCAAGGAGCGATTAGACAAGTGGGTTTTAGAAAAACTTAGTTTGTGATTTCCTGTATTTATCTTTTCAGTACTTTAGAGTAGTTTAATTTGTTATTTCATTTACTTAGAACATTCTGACATAATTAGTTTAGCATAGTTGTTTAGTAGTTATCTATTTTGTGTTATTTACATTTTAGTACCTGTGTTAGTTTATTTTTTTTATTTAGGTCATTTGCTTACATCTGGTCTTAGTACCAGTGTATGCAGGGGCGACGAGGTCTAAGAACCCCATTACACCCATTTGTTGACAACCCAGAGAGAATTTTACATTCTCATCGAAGTTCGGCAACAATGGCTGACATGGATCCTCCACCTCCACCCCCAGTTCTTTCACGTCCTCTGCGGGAATACTTCATTCCCACAGACTATGTTCAGGCATCCTGCATTTGGAGACCCGATGTAGGAGCGCCGCATTATGAGATTAAGGCCAGCATTATTCAGATGCTTCCATCCTTTTATGGCCTTAGTCATGAGGATCCCTACCGACATTTAGATGAACTCCTCGAAATCTGTTCTACTGTTAAGATACAGAATTTCGATGATGATGCTTTAAGGTTGACTCTATTCCCCTTTTCATTGAAGGACAAAGCCAAGTATTGGCTAAAGTCGTTAGATTCTGTAGAGATAGAGTCATGGGATCAATTGCAACAGGAGTTTCTTCGGAAATATTTTCCCATTGGTCATACGAACCAATATCGTAGAGCCATCACTAGCTTTTCAGAGCTAGATGGTGAGCACTTTCATGAGACATAGGAGAGAATGAAGGATCTCCTCAGAAAATGTCCCCATCATCAGGTGCCGAAATGGCAACTG
This sequence comes from Nuphar pumila, assembly GCF_984573655.1. NCBI lineage: Eukaryota > Viridiplantae > Streptophyta > Magnoliopsida > Nymphaeales > Nymphaeaceae > Nuphar > Nuphar pumila. The sequence goes on along the minus strand of NC_143265.1, from coordinate 46,699,408 downwards.
GTGCAGAGCTTCTACGATGGATTGTCTGACAAGAATTGTCAGATGATCGACTCTTCATGTGGAGGGACATTCATGCTGAAGAGCGAGGACGAAGCATGGAGGCTATTTGATACATTGGCCGAGAATTCTCTCCACCATGCTTCGAGCTCTCATTCTGATAGAGCCACACCCAGCATTCAGAAGAAAGCTGGTGTTCTTGAGATTGGTCCATCTACTGCACTACTGTGCAAGGTAGACATGATTGCTCAGAAGCTGGACCAGCTCCTCTCAACACCATCCACTACACAACAGGTGTGTACTCTTTGTGCCAGTCCAACACACGAGATCACTGAGTGCCCTTCGGCAGCTCAGTACCCTGAATTTGTTCAAGAACAAGTTTAGGCAGCTCAGGGTTACGTCAGACCGCCGAATAACCCATTTTCATCGACATATAATCCGGGTTGGCGTAACCATCCCAATTATTCATGGAAGAATCCACAGTCTTCCACACAGATGCCTATACCCTCTCAGCCAGTTCGGCAACCATCTTTTACTCAGTCATTTCAAAGACCAAACTATTCTCAGTCTTCTTCTTCTGTCACTCTCCCGATTCAGCAGGAGTCTGCCCCCGCAGACATCTTTTGAGGAGAGACTTCTCCAGGCATTCCAAGAGGTGAAAACCTCTAATCAGAATGCCTTCGAGAAGTGTAGCCAGATTTTGAGCTCGAATACGCAGTCCATTGCGAAGTTAGAATCGCAAATGGGACAGTTAGCTGAGGCTATTAGTAGGAGACCCGAGGGTACATTGCCGAGTCAGGCTGTCATGAACCCGAAGGGTAAGAACCAGATGACTGGAGGCCTATTTCATACTGAGACACAGCAGCAGGCCAAATCGGTTATGGCCCTAAGGAGTGGACGTGAGTATCACGTCAAGAGCAGAGAGCGAGAGAGTAGAGAGAGGATAGAGGAGCCAGAGACCATTGTTTCACCTAAGTTGGCTCAGCCATCATCCCCATCCCCATCATCATCTTCATTATCATCATTATCTTCATCCTCAAAGAAGAAGAAGGATAGGAGTGAGCCTTCTCACAAAGAGGAGGAGCCAACAGAGTATATTCCCCCACCACCCTATCCCAAAGCATTAGAGTCTCCTGGATATAGAGGAAAGCAAGGTGCGAAGATCCAGGACATGCTTGACATCTTCAAGCATGTGCAGATCAACCTACCTTTGCTCGATGTTATTCAGCAGGTGCCGGCATATGCCAAATTCCTGAAGGAACTATGTACGCAAAAGCGTAAATCTAGAGAGCGAGTTCCTAACAGGGTCCATCTGACTGAGCAGGTGAGTTCAGTACTTCAGCATCAGACACCACCAAAGCTCAAGGACCCTGAAGCCCCTATCATTGCATGTACCATAGGGAATATCCGGATAGAACGCGCATTGCTCGATCTTGGAGCAAGTGTGAACATTCTGCCCGAATATTTCTTTGATTCTTTCGGGCTAGGAGAGATGAGATCGACTCCGATTACACTGCAGCTGGCAGATCGTTCCGTCAAGGTACCGAGAGGTGTCTTGGAGGACGTGCTAGTTAAGGTGGATGACTTTTATATTCCAGTCGATTTCATTATTCTTGATATGGAAGGAGTGGATAGCCAGCACTAGACTCCGATTATTTTAGGCAGACCATTCTTGGCAACTGCCAATGCGTGTATCAACTGCAGAACCGGAGCCATGGATCTCTCATTCGGCAATCGAAAGGTCAAGCTGAATATTTTCAATGCCGCGATGGGACCAGCAGGAGACATGGACTGCTTTCATGTAGATATTGCACATGAGTTAGTGGAGGAGCAGCCCGAGTTGTACATTACTGAGGATTCTTTAGATTTGTACCATATAGAGAAGAATAGCGGTGTAGATAGTGTAGATGTGTCTAGAGTGTCGTCAGAGAGACCACCTTGGGGAGTGGTCAGGGAGCCTCTTCCACCACTTGCTGAGACCCCCGCCAAATCTTCGATTGAGTCACCTCCGAAACTTGAGTTGAAACCATTACCGGATTCACTCAAGTATGCATACCTCGGAGATGATGAGACTCTGCCTGTGATCATCTTGTCCTTGCTCACTGAGGAGCAGGAACAGAGTTTGCTGACTATTCTTCGAGAGCACAAGGCAGCGATTGGCTGGGGAGTTGCTGATCTGAAGGGGATTGATCCTTCATTCTGCATGCATAGGATCCATTATGATGAGGAAGTCAAGCCATTTAGGGATATGCAGAGAAGGCTAAATCCCAACATGAAGGAAGTGGTGAAGAAAGAGGTGGTGAAATGGTTGGATGCCAGAATCATTTACCCTATTTCTGATAGCCAGTGGGTCAGTCCGATTCAGGTTGTGCCGAAGAAGTCAGGACTCACTGTTGTTGAGAATGAGAAGGGTGAGAGAATTTCGATGAGGACAACTACAGGATGGCGAGTCTGCATCGATTATAGGAAGCTGAATGTGGCAACTAAGAAAGATCATTTCCCATTGCCATTCATTGATCAGATCTTAGAGAGACTCGCAGGACAGAGCTACTACTGCTTTCTAGATGGATATTCAGGATACAATCAGGTAGCTGTTCATCCTGACGACCAGGAGAAGACCACGTTTACATGTCCTTATGGCGCCTTCGCATTTAGACGTATGCCGTTTGGGCTCTGTAATGCCCCGGCTACTTTTCAGAGGTGCATGCTTGCTATCTTCTCGGACATGATTGATGATGTGATGGAAGTTTTTATGGACGACTTTTCAGTGTATGGCTCTTCTTTTGAAAATTGCCTCCAAAAACTTGCTCGAGTACTGAGTAGGTGTGTGGAGACCAATCTGGTCCTGAGTTGGGAAAAGATCCATTTTATGGTCCAGGAGGGGATTGTGCTAGGACACATTGTGTCCAAGCGTGGTATTGAGGTTGACAGAGCGAAGGTGGAATCCATTTCCCGTTTGACTCCACCCACCTCTGTGAGGCAGATTCGATCATTTTTAGGGCATGCGGGATTTTAAAGGCGGTTCATAAAAGATTTCAGCAAAATCTCTCGACCGCTCTGCACTTTATTAGACAAAGACCAGCCCTTTGTTTTCGGTGAGGATTGTATGAAGGCCTTTGAGATTCTTAAAGAGGCCTTGATTACTGCACCTATTTTGAGACCTCCAGATTGGACTCTTCCATTTGAGATTATGTGCGATGCATCTGATTACGCTATGGGGGCCATTTTAGGACAACGCATTGATAGGAAACCCTATGTGATCTACTATGCGAGTAGAACTCTGTCTGATGCCCAGATGAATTATACGACGACAGAGAAGGAGCTACTTGCGGTAGTTTTTGCATTGGATAAATTCACGTCCTATTTACTCGGTTCGAAGGTGGTTGTCTATTCTGACCATTCTGCATTGAAATATTTGTTGAATAAGAAAGACACCAAACCGAGATTGATTCGTTGGGTTCTTCTACTACAGGAGTTTGATCTCGAGATTCGAGATAAGAAGGGAAGCGAGAACGTAGTAGCAGACCATCTTTCCAGACTGATCGTGGAGACCACGCAGGATCAAAGGCCGATCAGTGATTCTTTCCCCGACGAGCAGATCATGTCAGTCAGTACACCGCAATTACCCTGGTTTGCAGATATTGTGAACTATCTGGTTTCGAGGCAGATACCTGAACATTGGAACAAGAATGAGCGTGAGAGATTCCTATCTCAGGTGAGGCACTATTATTGGGATGAACCACAGTTGTTCAAATACTGTGCAGACCAGATCATTAGGAGATGTGTTCCGGAGGAGGAGTAGCAGTCCATTATGAATTTTTCCCATTCATTAGCCTGTGGAGGGCATTTTAGTAGTAGGAAGACGGTTGCAAAGGTTTTGCAGTCAGAATTTTATTGGCCCACACTCCACAAGGATGCTCATGAGTTCTGTAGGCGATGCCTGCGATGCCAGCAGATTGGGAACATGTCCAAGAGGGACATGATGCCTTTGCTTCCGATTTTGATAGTCGAGATTTTTGATGTTTGGGGCAATGATTTTATGGGACCATTTCCGCCTTCCTTCAGAAATTTATACATTCTGGTGGCGGTTGATTATGTGTCCAAGTGGGTCGAGGCTGTGGCAACCAAGACCAATGATCACAGAGTAGTGCTTAAGTTCATTAAACACAACATTTTCAGTCGTTTTGGTGTGCCACGTGCGATGATTAGCGATGGTGGCAAGCATTTTAGGAATGTACAGATAGCTTCTCTGCTGAGAAGATATTCTGTCAATCATAGATTCACCACTCCATATCATTCGCAGACTAGTGGACAGGTTGAAGTGTCCAATAGGAAAATTAAGCGAATTTTAGAAAAGACAGTTCATCCGGACCGCAAGGATTGGTCCCAGCGATTAGATGATGCACTTTGGGCATATAGAACTGCATTTAAGACTCCCATTGGCATGTCCCCGTATCGCCTTGTATTCGGGAAAGCATGCCATCTTCCTGTCGAGCTAGAGCATAGAGCGTACTGGGCTATCAAGAAATTGAATTTTGACCTCACCCAGGCTGGCAAAGAGAGAGCACTGCAGCTCTCAGAATTAGAGGAACTCAGGAATGATGCATATGAGAATGCCAAATTATACAAAGCTCGCACAAAAGCATTTCATGATAAGTATATTGTCAGAAAAGTGTTTGAGCCAGATCAAAAAGTGTGGCTATACAATTCTTGTTTACATTTATTCCCAGGGAAGTTAAGATCGAGATGGACAGGTCCGTACATTGTGAAAGAAGTATTTCCCCATGGAGCAGTGACATTATTCGATCCTATGACCCAAGGTACATTCAAAGTAAATGGGCAAAGACTAAAGCCATTCATTTCAGATGCCTTGCAGGATGGTGAGTGTGAGATAGTGCATCTCACGAAGGCATGAGGATTCGACCAGAGGGATGTATCATATGTACATTATTTATTTTTCATTTCAGAGTTTTTATTTATTTAGTATTTCATTTCACATGTGCTAAGTTGTGTTTTGATGTATGCAGGATGAACTTAACATTTAGTGTATCAAGTACCAGGTACAGAGAAGAGCTTTCAAAGAATTCAAGGATCAGATGAAAATCAACTTCAGAAGCTCAGAGCAAATCAGGTTGTATCTATCCTTTCTCCCATATTTTTGTTAGTGTCTTTTAGTGTGCATTTGCATTACATTTTTATTCATTTTGTATGCCACTAGGGACAGTGTCATTCAAGCATGGGGGGGTGGTTTAGATGCATGCACACAAAAATGTCAAAATTTTTTTGTATCACTGGTAATCAAAGTAGGCATTTGAGAACAAAGTGTAGCATATATGATTGTTTTTGGCATAATCTAACAGTTTATAAATTTTTAAGCCCCATAAAAATTTTATTTTCTGAACTGAGTCAAATAGAGTAGTTATTCATGAGAAAATTCAAAGAAAAGATAGTATTTGATTGTTAGAAAATTTTGAATCACTTTAGTATAAGTATGCACAGTATGTGTTCTGAAAGAAATAAGCAATGGAAAGATGTGTTTGAAAAAATGAGTTTAAAAGAATAGAGCTACGTTTAGTTGTTGATGTCTTCGTGAATCCTAGTAGTGGAACTCAGACACAAGATGAAGTGTTTGAGTATCTTAACGAAAAGGATAACGAAGGAGATCATCTTCTTGTCTAAGTCAATATCTATGGCCTTTGTAGTTCGAGTAAGTAGAATCTGAAGGGTGTTTTATACCTGGTGCCCCAAAGCCAGCTGGTTTGGGAGCCACCGGTTCAAAAGCTTGTTACATGGACTGCATAGAAAGCCTAAGAGATAGAGACATTGCACATGACGAGAGGAAGACTATACGTAAACTATTAGAATAGAAAGTCTAGTGACTCGAGCAATTAAGTCCGAGGGATACTTTGTATCTAGTGCCCTAAGGCCGGCCGGCTTGGGAGTCACTGACCCAAAGCTCGCTACACAGGTCACGAAAACTGACCATTCGAAATAGTGCTCATATGAGAAGAATGCGCAAGAGATCAAAAGTTGAAAAAAAGAGTGAAAATGAAAGAAAAAGAATGTGCAAAATGAGAAAATTTTCATTGCTTAAGCATATATGTGTATTACTGTGCAGAAAATATACAAGTGAGAATAAATGAGTAAAACATGAGAATACTTGACTTTCAGAGAAAAATCATGAACTAGCTACAATATTAGAAAAGTGAAGGAAAAGAATTTTTACTGTGGCGGCATGAGATTTTTAAACTTGTTTTGAGAATGTCAATTACATGAAATATTTGTTCCAACTGCATTCTTAAGAGCCTAATATTTTTGAAAAATCATCCTCGCACTTCATTGATGTTTGTGTGTAGCATCTCTGCAAACCCTCACGAGACCTTACTCGTCCACTAGTGTAAGCTAGGGGTTTAAAGGGCTTGTTAAATACGCTAAATGCAACCGTGATTCCTACGAAAGTGAGTTAGTATTATGCATTCATGCTTAGCATTTCTTGTCTTCAGTGCATATCATGATTAGGGTTTGTTAAGGGACTAACAAACATTCAAGCATGGGGGTATTTGATGATGCATGAAATGCACATCATGTAAACAAGTTTTTCATACATTTTGTATCAAGTTTAAGGTTTTAAACCCATGTTTAGATGTGTTTTGATAGTAAGGGGCTATGGTTCAAATTTCAGAAAAATCGGAGTTAAAATGAGAGAGTTATGGCTATTTCAGTGTTTGGGCACGAATTTCGAGGTGGATCGGATCCATATCCGACCCAATTAGGTCAATTGGACCTTGGATCAACTCTTAGAAAGCCCAAAACCCAACCCACACACCTATCCATATCCATTTCAAAAAGTTTTTCTGAAAACCCCCCAGAAAGCGGCGCCTAGAAAATATATTTTTTATAACAATGTTTTTGCAAATTCCAAAAAGTATAAATATACTTTTTAGAGAAGCCCTAGGCGTCTTTGGCTGTGTTTGGACGCCCCTTGCAGTGAATCTACTCCAGCATCTCCTTCCTCTCCATCTCCCCCACGTGTTGGCCATTGAAGACCGGTCTATGCTTGATTTTCAAGCATATTTTCGATCTTTCTTTGTGTTCTTTTCATTTCTTTCTTGTGCCTTGCTGTAGTATTCACCATTTTTCTGTATTTTTGCAGGTGTAGCAGAGGTGGAGACCATTAACCTTGGGCGGGAGTGCGAAACACACCACCAAGGTGAGCCGGCCCTACCTCCATCCAGCTTTCTACACTCTTCGATCGAGAATCGGCTCACATTCCATCGTCGGTGGATCTCCAACGTGTAGCAGCTGCAAAGGTTCCATTTTTTTGGTGAAAGTACAGCATTCTCGAACTGCGTAGGACGTCCATCTCCAGCCACGGTCCGCTCTTCTTCATCCCCCCGGTCGTCGGATCTTCCAAAAGGTAGGTCTTCTTCTTCCTTCTCTTCTAGCTAAAACCGAAAGTGAGTGTTGTTTTTCTTTTATTATTTTCGGTGTGTTTCTTGTTTTTATTTTTGGTTCAACCTTAGAGTAGCATTTGTGCATAGACCAGCACGTTAGATATAGGTTTTGTTTTATTGTCTTCATGTTGGATTATTGACTCTCATTGTTTTTCAATCAAAATGTGTAAATCGGCTAGAGTTTTCTAGCCGATTTGAGTTTTTGTTTTCAACGTGCTTCATTGTGAAGTTTTTACAGAAAATCCAATAAAAATTTTCCCTTTTGATTCATGTTAAACGTTTGGTTGTGAGTTATGATTGTGTGTTCAATTAAAAATAAACAAAATCCAAAAATCGGCTAGACTTATTCTAGCCGATTTGTGATTTTCACAAAAATAAATTTTTGTGTTTTGATAATTTTTTTTTCGTCCAGCATGTTTACTGAATTGTTTTGCTGAATGTGTCATTTTAAAAGTTTATTTTAATTCATTTTATTTATGGGTTTTGCTTGTCTTGTTTTGATTCTATTTTTGAAAAAGAAAAAAAATCGGCTAGGATTATTCTAGCCGATCTTTGTATTTTTGTTAAACGTATGTGTTGATGTTGGTAAACCGTGTAGTTTCTGTGTGTTTTGGGTGTTAACAGCAGTATATCGTCGTGTTAGTTCATTTCATTCGTTTAGGCTAGTTCTAAATAATCGTTTTTAGCATTTTTAGTTTTTGTGTTTTGATTCTATTGAAAAACAAAAATTACAAAAGTCGATTTTTCAATTCTTTATGTTCTTAATAAATTCCAGCATAGTGTTGTTCATGTTTGCATTTGTGGAGTTAGGAGTTCTTTTCATTATATTTTAATTTAGTTTTATCAAAATATTGGTTCCTTAGTGAGTCGTTTTTTTTTAGTTTAAGTTTTTATTCTTTTTTATTTATTTTTTTTAGTCTTCTTCTTCCCCAAGGAGGTGCGGCAGCCATTAAAGCTCCCGTTGAGCTCTTGGTCGAGTTTTTTAGCAAGTCTTAATTGTCATTAATTGAGTTAGGAAGGTGTCTAGGTTCAATGTATTAGGGTTTTCTTTCCTAGCCGTTTTTAGGGGTTAATTAAGTAGGTTTTGGGAATTAGGTTAGCATTAACTCCTAGGAAATCGTCTTTTCATTTAATTCCTTTTATTCCCTAGGTAGAATTAATTCTTTTAGTTTAGAAAGTAGCCCCTATTGTAGTTGGCGATTTTAGAAAAATGAAGCTCTTCAAAAGTCGTGTGAAGCATTTAAGGAAAATTTGGAATTTTGAATGAGCATTAAATAAGGAGTTATTCCTTAACTTTGGAAAGTGCTTTTGGCATTAAACAAAAATTCCAATCTAGGATCCACGATTTCCATAGAGCATTAAAAGCACTTTAATTCCATCTTGAAAAGCAAAAATCGTGGATTTCTAGATTGGCCTTTTCATTTTTCCAAAAGGAGCTTTAAAAGCAATTAAGGAATGTAACTCCCTCTTAAAATGGGGCGATTTTTGAGAATCCAAAGCATTTCAAAGTTTGGAATTTGGTAATTATTACATTCCTTTTCCAACCCTCTCCATTAAAATCGTTAACTTTGAATTAATTGTAGGAATTAAGAGGGTACTACTTTAGTCTAGACCTAACCTAGTCAAACCGAGCCTAGGTCGAGTCAAACCCTAGTCTACACCCCCTTTGAACCTAGTCAAAACCTAGCCTAGCCTAAGTCAAAGCCTAGACCACACCTAGGTCGAGTCTAAGACCAATGCCCAACCTTAGTCAATCTTAGTGGAGTCAACCCTAACCGAAGTTTAGGTCAACCTAGTCTACCTAACCTATCTAAGTCAAACCTAGTTGATTCAAACTTAGTCCAAGCCCACCTAAACCCAATCAACCCTAGTTGACTAGGTCAACCCTAAACCGAGTTCAACCTAGTCTTAATAAGCCTAAGTCCAAGACCAAGACCTAACCCGAGTCAAGTTCTAGTCTAACCCAGGGTGAGTCCAAACCGAGCTTAGGTCGAGTCAACTCTAGTCTAAGTCAAACCTAACCTAGGTTAAACCAAGTTGAGTCAACATAAACCAAGCTAACCCAACCCTATCCAAGTCAAACCGAACCCCCTTAAGTCAACCGAACATAGTTGACTAAGTCAACTCAAAACTGAACCCAACTAGTTAGGTCAAACCTAGCCGAGTCCACATTAGTTCGATTTGAGTCAACCTTAGCTCGAGCCTATCTCTCTCAACCTAGTCAAAATCGAGCCTACCTAAACCAAACCGAACCTACCCAAGCCAAAGCCAAGCTTAGTGGAGTCAATCGAGTGAACCCTCACCCTAATCTTTGTTCTTTAGTGAATTAAGTTCATTTAGTATTATTTATTTTGATTTTTATACTAATTAGTTTATTTATCTAATTTAGTTTTAGTGTAGAAGTATGTGTACGTATATCGTATTTGCTTCGTATGTGTGAAATGTGTTTTGTGATTGTTTGATTGGTAGTTAGATATTACTTAACTTAGTAGTTTGATTGCATTTTATTTCATAGCATAGTTGCATTTGCATTGTTAGTTAAAGTAGTTTTATTCATAATTTGCTTATCGTGTTATGTTTGTCGTACATTTAGCGCATTCGTAATAGTCATCTGCATATAAACTGTTATTCAGTGTCATTTAGATTGCATTAGTTTGATTTGTCCTTTAGAGTGTTAAAATAGATTCATAAAGTGAATAGTACACTCAAATAAAAACCAGATTTTTGTCCTGTCGCACCAGCAGTATTTTCTGTGCAACAATTCTGTGTTTTCAAAAAAAAATTCTTCTATTCACTTTATTGATGTGTTATTTGACTGCAGACCAAATTTCAGCTCATTCGGAGTTGATTTGGTCTGATTTTTAAGCGTTTTGTGAAAACCGCTTTTTCTGGATTTCAAATTACAGGACTGTCGATATCCTGATTTTTCCCAGATTTGAAACGCTTATATCTGGAGTTCCAGATACTTTTTTTCAATTATGTAAAAACTGCCAGTTTGTTTAATCTGTCAGTTGCAGAACAGAATAAATTTCGGGAAAATCGGACCTTGTTTGCCCTGTCAAATAGTGGTTTTCCAATAACCTGTCAGAATGCTATTTTACACTAGTTAGGGGCAGTTTCGTAATTTTCTTAGTTTCGGCATTTTAGACTTGTTTTCAGTAGTTGCTGCATTTTAGGAGTTGCATAATCATCATAGAGCATTAATAGAAGTAATTTGGTTAATTTTAGAATTAATTTAGTATTTTATTTAATTTTTGTTTGATAAGTAGCATTTGTTTTATTATTTTTGTAAAATTAGAACTAATTTTAGTTATTGTTTGCATTATTAGAATAAAATACTGATTTTGTATTTTCTGTATTTTTAGGTGAAAAGCATATTTAGTTTCCAGGGTTATTGTCCAAGTGCAAAGATTCTCTAATTGGCGAAAAGACGGAAATACCCTTGGTGGGGAGCAGAAGACTGAGTGCTTGTTTATTTTTATTTTAGTGATTAATTGTAGTTGTATTAACTTCATAATTGTAGATTGACATTTGTCATTAATAAATTAAATTTTCTAGAAATATTGTGATTAATTCCCGTTCCCTGAGGATTCGACCCGTACTTACCACTTTGTGGAAAGTCGGTTTTTATATTTTTGGTTGACGATTTTCCAAAGTTTTATTGAACATAATTGTTTTAAACAGATCATTTCAAAATATCAACCAAATTTTGGCGCCGTTGCCGGGGAACGGCGAATTAATTACTTTATTTCTTAGAGTTTGATTTATTAATTTGTTTTAGTTAGTTAATTAGTTGTTTTATTTTTAGTTAGTAGGATTAGTAAGTGAATATAGGATTAACATAGTTAGTAAATATAGGATTCACGTTCTGTTCTTTCTAGGATTCACTTGAAATTCATTCTGCAAGGAGCGATTAGACAGGTGGGTTTTAGAAAAACTTAGTTTGTGATTTCCTGTATTTATCTTTTCAGTACTTTAGAGTAGATTAATTTGTTATTTCATTTACTTAGAACATTCTGACATAATTAGTTTAGCATAGTTGTTTAGTAGTTATCTATTTTGTGTTATTTACATTTTAGTACCTGTGTTAGTTTATTTTTTTTATTTAGGTCATTTGCTTACATCTGGTCTTAGTACCAGTGTATGCAGGGGCGACGAGGTCTAGGAACCCCATTACACCCATTTGTTGACAACCCAGAGAGAATTTTACATTCTCATCGAAGTTCGGCAACAATGGCTGACATGGATCCTCCACCTCCACCCCCAGTTCTTTCACGTCCTCTGCGGGAATACTTTATTCCCACAGACTATGTTCCGGCATCCTGCATTTGGAGACCCGATGTAGGAGCGCCGCATTATGAGATTAAGGCCAGCATTATTCAGATGCTTCCATCCTTTTATGGCCTTAGTCATGAGGATCCCTACCGACATTTAGATGAATTCCTCGAAATCTGTTCTACTGTTAAGATACAGAATTTCGATGATGATGCTTTAAGGTTGACTCTATTCCCCTTTTCATTGAAGGACAAAGCCAAGTATTGGCTAAAGTCCTTAGGTTCTGTAGAGATAGAGTCATGGGATCAATTGCAACAGGAGTTTCTTCGGAAATATTTTCTCATTGGTCGTACGAACCAATATCGTAGAGCCATCACTAGCTTTTCAGAGCTAGATGGTGAGCACTTTCATGAGACCTAGGAGAGAATGAAGGATCTCCTCAGAAAATGTCCCCATCATCAGGTGCCGAAATGGCAACTGGTGCAGAGCTTCTACGATGGATTGTCTGACAAGAATCGTCAGATGATCGACTCTTCATGTGGAGGGACATTCATGCTGAAGAGCGAGGACGAAGCATGGAGGCTATTTGATACATTGGCCGAGAAATCTCTCCACCATGCTTCGAGCTCTCATTCTGATAGAGCCACACCCAGCATTCAGAAGAAAGCTGGTGTTCTTGAGATTGGTCCATCTACTGCACTACAGTGCAAGGTAGACATGATTGCTCAGAAGCTGGACCAGCTCCTCTCAAGACCATCCACTACACAGCAGGTGTGTACTCTTTGTGCCAGTCCGGCACACGAGATCACTGAGTGCCCTTCGGCAGCTCAGTACCCTGAATTTGTTCAAGAACAAGTTCAGGCAGCTCAGGGTTACGTCAGACCGCCGAATAACCCATTTTCATCGACATATAATCCGGGTTGGCGTAACCATCCCAACTATTCATGGAAGAATCCACAGTCTTCCACACATATGCCTATACCCTCTCAGCCAGTTCGGCAACCATCTTTTACTCAGTCATTTCAAAGACCGAACTATTCTCAGTCTTCTTCTTCTGTCACTCCCCCGATTCAGCAGGAGTCTGCCCCCGCAAACATCTTTTGAGGAGAGACTTCTCCAGGCATTCCAAGAGGTGAAAACCTCTAATCAGAACGCCTTCGAGAAGTGTAGCCAGATTTTGATCTCGCATACGCAGTCCATTGCGAAGTTACAATCGCAAATGGGACAGTTAGCTGAGGCTATTAGTAGGAGACCCGAGGGTACATTGCCGAGTCAGGCTGTCATGAACCCGAAGGGTAAGGACCAGATGACTGGAGGCCTATTTCATACTGAGACACAGCAGCAGGCCAAATCGGTTATGGCCCTGAGGAGTGGACGTGAGTATCACGTCAAGAGCAAAGAGCGAGAGAGTAGAGAGAGGATAGAGGAGCCAGAGACCATTGTTTCACCTAAGTCGGCTCAGCCATCATCCCCATCCCCATCATCATCTTCATCATCATCATTATCTTCATCCTCAGAGAAGAAGAAGGATAGGAGTGAGCCTTCTCACAAAGAGGAGGAGCCAGCAGAGTATATTCCCCCACCACCCTATCCCAAAGCATTAGAGTCTCCTGGATATAGAGGAAAGCAAGGTGTGAAGATCCAGGACATGCTTGACATCTTCAAGCATGTGCAGATCAACCTACCTTTGCTCGATGTTATTCAGCAGGTGCCGGCATATGCCAAATTCCTGAATGAACTATGTACGCAAAAGCGTAAATCTAGAGAGCGAGTTCCTAACAGGGTCCATCTGACTGAGCAGGTGAGTTCAGTACTTCAGCATTAGACACCACCAAAGCTCAAGGACCCTGAAGCCCCTATCATTGCGTGTACCATAGGGAATATCCGGATAGAACGCGCATTGCTCGATCTTGGAGCAAGTGTGAACATTCTGCCCGAATATTTCTTTGATTCTTTCGGGCTAGGAGAGATGAGATCGACTCCGATTACACTGCAGCTGGCAGATCGTTCCGTCAAGGTACCGAGAGGTGTCTTGGAGGACGTGCTAGTTAAGGTGGATGACTTTTATTTTCCAGTCGATTTCATTATTCTTGATATGGAAGGAGTGGATAGCCAGCACCAGACTCCGATTATTTTAGGCAGACCATTCTTGGCAACTGCCAATGCGTGTATCAACTGCAGAACCGGAGCCATGGATCTCTCATTCGGCAATCGAAAGGTCAAGCTGAATATTTTCAATGCCGCGATGGGACCAGCAGGAGACATAGACTGCTTTCATGTAGATATTGCACATGAGTTAGTGGAGGAGCAGCCCGAGTTGTACATTACTGAGGATTCTTTAGATTTGTACCATATAGAGAAGAATAGCGGTGTAGATAGTGTAGATGTGTCAAGAGTGCCGTCAGAGAGACCACCTTGGGGAGTGGTCAGGGAGCCTCTTCCACCACTTGCTAAGACCCCCGCCAAATCTTCGATTGAGTCACCTCTGAAACTTGAGTTGAAACCATTATCGGATTCACTCAAGTATGCATACCTCGGAGATGATGAGACTCTGCCTGTGATCATCTCGTCCTTGCTCACTGAGGAGCAGTAACAGAGATTGCTGACTATTCTTCGAGAGCACAAGGCAGCGATTGGCTGGGGAGTTGCTGATCTGAAAGGGATTGATCCTTCATTCTGCATGCATAGGATCCATTATGATGAAGAAGTCAAGCCATTTAGGGATATGCAGAGAAGGCTAAATCCCAACATGAAGGAAGTGGTGAAGAAAGAGGTGGTGAAATGGTTGGATGCCAGAATCATTTACCCTATTTCTGATAGCCAGTGGGTCAGTCCGATTCAGGTTGTGCCGAAGAAGTCAGGACTCACTGTGGTTGAGAATGAGAAGGGTGAGAGAATTCCGATGAGGACAACTATAGGATGGCGAGTCTGCATCGATTATAGGAAGCTGAATGTGGCAACTAAGAAAGATCATTTCCCATTGCCATTCTTTGATCAGATCTTAGAGAGACTCGCTGGACAGAGCTACTACTGCTTTCTAGATGGATATTCAGGATACAATCAGGTAGCTGTTCATCCTGACGACCAGGAGAAGACCACGTTTACATGTCCTTATGGCGCCTTCGCATTTAGACGTATGCCGTTTGGGCTCTGTAATGCCCCGGCTACTTTTCAGAGGTGCATGCTTGCTATCTTCTCGGACATGATTGATGATGTGATGGAAGTTTTTATGGACGACTTTTCAGTGTATGGCTCTTCTTTTGAAAATTGCCTCCAAAAACTTGCTCGAGTACTGAGTAGGTGTGTGGAGACCAATCTGGTCCTGAGTTGGGAAAAGATCCATTTTATGGTCCAGGAGGGGATTGTGCTAGGACACATTGTGTCCAAGCGTGGTATTGAGGTTGACAGAGCGAAGGTGGAATCCATTTCCCGTTTGACTCCACCCACCTCTGTGAGGCAGATTCGATCATTTTTAGGGCATGCGGGATTTTACAGGTGGTTCATAAAAGATTTCAGCAAAATCTCTCGACCGCTCTGCACTTTATTGGACAAAGACCAGCCCTCTGTTTTCGGTGAGGATTGTATGAAGGCCTTTGAGATTCTCAAAGAGGCCTTGATTACTGCACCTATTTTGAGACCTCCAGATTGGACTCTTCCATTTGAGATTATGTGCGATGCATCTGATTACGCTATGGGGGCCATTTTAGGACAACGCATTGATAGGAAACCCTATGTGATCTACTATGCGAGTAGAACTCTGTCTGATGCCCAGATGAATTATACGATGACAGAGAAGGAGCTACTTGCGGTAGTTTTTGCATTAGATAAATTCAGGTCCTATTTACTCGGTTCGAAGGTGGTTGTCTATTCTGACCATTCTGCATTGAAATATTTGTTGAATAAGAAAGACACCAAACCGAGATTGATTCGTTGGGTTCTACTACTACAGGAGTTTGATCTCGAGATTCAAGATAAGAAGGGAAGCTAGAACGTAGTAGCAGACCATCTTTCCAGACTGATCGTGGAGACCACGCAGGATCAAAGGCCGATCAGTGATTCTTTCCCCGACGAGCAGATCATGTCAGTCAGTACACCGCAGTTACCCTGGTTTGCAGATATTGTGAACTATCTGGTTTTGAGGCAGATACCTGAACATTGGAACAAGAATGAGCGTAAGAGATTCCTATCTTAGGTGAGGCACTATTATTGGGATGAACCAGAGTTGTTCAAATACTGTGCAAACCAGATCATTAGGACATGTGTTCCGGAGGAGGAGTACCAGTCCATTATGAATTTTTCCCATTCATTAGCCTGTGGAGGGCATTTTAGTAGTAGAAAGACGGCTGCAAAGGTTTTGCAGTCAGAATTTTATTGGCCCACACTCCACAGGGATGCTCATGAGTTCTGTAGGCGATGCCAGCAGATTGGGAACATGTCCAAGAGGGACATGATGCCTTTGCTTCCGATTTTGATAGTCGAGATTTTTGATGTTTGGGGCATTGATTTTATGGGACCATTTCCGCCTTCCTTCGGAAATTTATACATTCTGGTGGCGGTTGATTATGTGTCCAAGTGGGTCGAGGCTGTGGCAACCAAGACCAATGATCACAGAGTAGTGCTTAAGTTCATTAAGCACAACATTTTCAGTCGTTTTGGTGTGCCACGTGCGATGATTAGCGATGGTGGCAAGCATTTTAGGAATGTACAGATAGCTTCTCTGCTGAGAAGATATTCTGTCAATCATAGATTCACCACTCCATATCATTCGCAGACTAGTGGACAGGTTGAAGTGTCCAATAGGGAAATTAAGCGAATTTTAGAAAAGACAGTTCGTCCGGACCACAAAGATTGGTCCCAGCGATTAGATGATGCACTTTGGGCATATAGAACTGCATTTAAGACTCCCATTGGCATGTCCCCGTATCGCCTTGTATTCGGGAAAGCATGCCATCTTCCTGTCGAGCTAGAGCATAGAGCGTACTGGGCTATCAAGAAATTGAATTTTGACCTCACCCTGGCTGGCAAAGAGAGAGCACTGCAGCTCTCAGAATTAGAGGAACTCAGGAATGATGCATATGAGAATGCCAAATTATACAAAGCTCGCACAAAAGCATTTCATGATAAGTATATTGTCAGAAAAGTGTTTGAGCCAGATCAAAAAGTGTGGCTATACATTTCTCGTTTACATTTATTCCCAGGGAAGTTAAGATCGAGATGGACAGGTCCGTACATTGTGAAAGAAGTATTTCCCCATGGAGCAGTGACATTATTCGATCCTATGACCCAAGGTACATTCAAAGTAAATGTGCAAAGACTAAAGCCATTCATTTCAGATGCCTTGCAGGATGGTGAGTGTGAGATAGTGCATCTCACGAAGGCATGAGGATTCGACCAGAGGGATGTATCATATGTACATTATTTATTTTTCATTTCAGAGTTTTTATTTATTTAGTATTTCATTTCACATGTGCTAAATTGTGTTTTGATGTATGCAGGATGAACTTAACATTTAGTGTATCAAGTACCAGGTACAGAGAAGAGCTTTCAAAGAATTCAAGGATCAGATGAAAATCAACTTCAGAAGCTCAGAGCAAATCAGGTTATATCTATCCTTTCTCCCATATTTTTGTTAGTGTCTTTTAGTGTGCATTTGCATTACATTTTTATTCATTTTGTATGCCACTAGGGACAGTGTCATTCAAGCATGGGGGGGTGGTTTAGATGCATGCACACAAAAATGTCAAAATTATTTTGTATGACTGGTAATCAAAGTAGGCATTTGAGAACAAAGTGTAGCATATATGATTGTTTTTGGCATAATCCAACAGTTTATAAATTTTTAAGCCCCATAAAAATTTTATTTTCTGAACTGAGTCAAATAGAGTAGTTATTCATGAGAAAATTCAAAGAAAAGATAGTATTTGATTGTTAGAAAATTTTGAATCACTTTAGTATAAGTATGCACAGTATGTGTTCTGAAAGAAATAAGCAATGGAAAGATGTGTTTGAAAAAATGAGTTTAAAAGAATAGAGCTACGTTTAGTTGTTGATGTCTTCGTGAATCCTAGTAGTGGAACTCAGACACAAGATGAAGTGTTTGAGTATCTTAACAAAAAGGATAACGAAGGAGATCATCTTCTTGTCTAAGTCGATATCTGTGGCCTTTGTAGTTCGAGTAAGTAGAATCTGAAGGGTGTTTTACACCTGGTGCCCCAAAGTCAGCTGGTTTGGGAGCCACCGGTTCAAAAGTTTGTTACATGGACTGCATAGAAAGCCTAAGAGATAGAGACATTGCACATGACGAGAGGAAGACTATACGTAAACTATTAGAATAGAAAGTCTAGTGACTCGAGCAATTAAGTCCGAGGGATACTTTGTATCTAGTGCCCTAAGGCCGGCCGGCTTGGGAGTCACTGACCCAAAGCTCGCTACACGGGTCACGAAAACTGACCATTCGAAATAGTGCTCATACGAGAAGAATGCGCAAGAGATCAAAAGTTGAAAAAAAGAGTGAAAATGAAAGAAAAAGAATGTGCAAAATGAGAAACGTTTCATTGCTTAAGCATATATGTGTATTACTGTGCAGAAAATATACAAGTGAGAATAAATGAGTAAAACATGAGAATACTTGACTTTCAGAGAAAAATCATGAAATAGCTACAATATTAGAAAAGTGAAGGAAAAGAATTTTTACTGTGGCGGCATGAGATTTTTAAACTTGTTTTGAGAATGTCAATTACATGAAATATTTGTTCCAACTGCAATCTTAAGAGCCTAATATTTTTGAAAAATCATCCTCGCACTTCATTGATGTTTGTGAGTAGCATCTCTGCAAACCCTCACGAGACCTTACTCGTCCACTAGTGTAAGCTAGGGGTTTAAAGGGATTGTTGCATACGCTAAATGCAACCGTGATTCCTACGAAAGTGAGTTAGTATTATGCATTCATGCTTAGCATTTCTTGTCTTCAGTGCATATCATGATTAGGGTTTGTTAAGGGACTAACAAACATTCAAGCATGGGGGTATTTGATGATGCATGAAATGCACATCATGTAAACAAGTTTTTCATACATTTTGTATCAAGTTTAAGGTTTTAAACCCATGTTTAGATGTGTTTTGATAGTAAGGGGCTATGGTTCGAATTTCAGAAAAATCGGAGTTAAAATGAGAGAGTTATGGCTATTTCAGTGTTTGGGTACGGATTTCGAGGTGGATCGGATCCATATCCGACCCAATTAGGTCAATTGGACCTTGGATCAACTCTTAGAAATCCCAAAACCCAACCCACACGCCTATCCATATCCATTTCAAAAAAATTTTCTGAAAACCCCCCAGAAAGAGGCGCCTAGAAAATATATTTTTTATAACAGTGTTTTTGCAAATTCCAAAAAGTATAAATATACTTTTTAGAGAAGCCCTAGGCGTCTTTGGCTGTGTTTGGACGCCCCTTGCAGTGAATCTACTCCAGCATCTCCTTCCTCTCCATCTCCCCCACGTGTTGGCCATTGAAGACCGGTCTATGCTTGATTTTCAAGCATATTTTCGATCTTTCTTTGTGTTCTTTTCATTTCTTTCTTGTGCCTTGCTGTAGTATTCACCATTTTTCTGTATTTTTGCAGGTGTAGCAGAGGTGGAGACCATTAACCTTGGGCGGGAGTGCGAAACACACCACCAAGGTGAGCCGGCCCTACCTCCATCCGGCTTTCTACACCCTCCGATCGAGAATCGGCTCACATTCCATCGTCGGTGGATCTCCAATGTGTAGCAGCTGCAAAGGTTCCATTTTTTTGGTGAAAGTACAGCATTCTCGAACTGCGTAGGACGTCCATCTCCAGCCACGTTCCGCTCTTCTTCATCCCCCCGGTCGTCGGATCTTCCAAAAGGTAGGTCTTCTTCTTCCTTCTCTTCTAGCTAAAACCGAAAGTGAGTGTTGTTTTTCTTTTATTATTTTCGGTGTGTTTCTTGTTTTTATTTTTGGTTCAACCTTAGAGTAGCATTTGTGCATAGACCAGCACGTTAGATATAGGTTTTGTTTTATTGTCTTCATGTTTGATTATTGACTCTCATTGTTTTTCAATCAAAACGTGTAAATTGGCTAGAGTTTTCTAGCCGATTTGAGTTTTTGTTTTCAACGTGCTTCATTGTGAAGTTTTTACAGAAAATCCAATAAAAATTTTCCCTTTTGATTCATGTTAAACGTTTGGTTGTGAGTTATGATTGTGTGTTCAATTAAAAAAAAACAAAATCCAAAAATCGGCTAGACTTATTCTAGCCGATTCTTGATTTTCACAAAAATAAATTTTTGTGTTTTGATAAATTTTTTTTCGTCCAGCATGT
This sequence comes from Nuphar pumila, assembly GCF_984573655.1. Taxonomy (NCBI): domain Eukaryota; kingdom Viridiplantae; phylum Streptophyta; class Magnoliopsida; order Nymphaeales; family Nymphaeaceae; genus Nuphar; species Nuphar pumila. The sequence goes on along the minus strand of NC_143265.1, from coordinate 46,679,343 downwards.
TTACTGAATTGTTTTGCTGAAAGTCCCATTTTAAAAGTTTATTTTAATTCATTTTATTTGTGGGTTTTGCTTGTCTTGTTTTGATTCTATTTTTGAAAAAGAAAAAAAATCGGCTAGGATTATTCTAGCCGATCTTTGTATTTTTGTTAAATGTATGTGTTGGTGTTGGTAAACCGTGTAGTTGCTGTGTGTTTTGGGTGTTAACAGCAGTATATCGTCGTGTTAGTTCATTTCATTCGTTTAGGCTAGTTCTAAATAATCGTTTTTAGCATTTTTAGTTTTTGTGTTTTGAGTCTATTGAAAAACAAAAATTACAAAAGTCGATTTTTCAATTCTTTATGTTCTTAATAAATTCCAGCATAGTGCTGTTCATGTTTGCATTTGTGGAGTTAGGAGTTCTTTTCATTATATTTTAATTTAGTTTTATCAAAATATTGGTTCCTTAGTGAGTCGTTTTTTTTTAGTTTAAGTTTTTATTCTTTTTTATTTTTTATTTTTAGTCTTCTTCTTCCCCAAGGAGGGGCGGCAGCCATTAGAGCTCCCCTTGAGCTCTTGGTCGAATTTTTTAGCAAGTCTTAATTGTCATTAATTGAGTTAGGAAGGTGTCTAGGTTCAATGTATTAGGGTTTTCTTTCCTAGCCGTTTTTAGGGGTTAATTAAGTAGGTTTTGGGAATTAGGTTAGCATTAATTCCTAGGAAATCGTCTTTTCATTTAATTCCTTTTATTCCCTAGGTAGAATTAATTCTTTTAGTTTAGAAAGTAGCCCCTATTGTAGTTGGCGGTTTTAGAAAAAGGAGGCTCTTCAACAGTCGTGTGAAACATTTAAGGAAAATTTGGAATTTTGAATGGGCATTAAAGAAGGAGTTATTCCTTAACTTTGGAAAGCATTTTTGGCATTAAACAAAAATTCCAATCTAGGATCCACGATTTCCATAGAGCATTAAAAGCACTTTAATTCCATCTTGAAAAGCAAAAATCATGGATTTCTAGATTGGCCTTTTCATTTTTCCAAAAGGAGCTTTAAAAGCAGTTAAGGAATGTAACTCCCTCTTAAAATGGGGCAATTTTTGAGAATCCAAAGCATTTCAAAGTTTGGAATTTGGTAATTATTACATTCCTTTTCCAATCCTCAACATTAAAATCGTTAACTTTGAATTAATTGTAGGAATTAAGAGGGTACTACTTTAGTCTAGACCTAACCTAGTCAAACCGAGCCTAGGTCGAGTCAAACCCTACTCAAAACCTAGCCTAGCCTAAGTCAAAGCCTAGACCACACCTAGGTCGAGTCTAAGACCAAAGCCCAACCTTAGTCAATCTTAGTGGAGTCAACCCTAACCGAAGTTTAGGTCAACCTAGTCTACCTAACCTATCTAAGTCAAACCTAGTTGATTCAAACTTAGTCCAAGCCCACCTAAACCCAATCAACCCTAGTTGACTAGGTCAACCCTAAACCGAGTTCAACCTAGTCTTAATAAGCCTAAGTCCAAGACCAAGACCTAACCCGAGTCAAGTTCTAGTCTAACCCAGGGTGAATCCAAACCGAGCTTAGGTCGAGTCAACTCTAGTCTAAGTCAAACCTAACCTAGGTTAAACCAAGTTGAATCAACATAAACCAAGCTAACCCAACCCTATCCAAGTCAAACCAAACCCCCTTAAGTCAACCCAACATAGTTGACTAAGTCAACTCAAAACCGAACCCAACTAGTTAGGTCAAACCTAGCCGAGTCCACATTAGTCCGATTTGAGTCAACCTTAGCTCGAGCCTATCTCTCTCAACCTAGTCAAAATCGAGCCTACCTAAACCAAACCGAACCTACCCAAGCCAAAGCCAAGCTTAGTGGAGTCAATCGAGTGAACCCTCACCCTAATCTTTGTTCTTTAGTGAATTAAGTTCATTTAGTATTATTTATTTTGATTTTTATACTAATTAGTTTATTTATCTAATTTAGTTTTAGTGTAGAAGTATGTGTACGTATATCGTATTTGCTTCGTATGTGTGAAATGTGTTTTGTGATTGTTTGATTGGTAGTTAGATATTACTTAACTTAGTAGTTTGATTGCATTTTATTTCATAGCATAGTTGCATTTGCATTGTTAGTTAAAGTAGTTTTATTCATAATTTGCTTATCGTGTTTTGTTTGTCGTACATTTAGCGCATTCGTAATAGTCATTTGCATATACACTGTTATTCAGTGTCATTTAGATTGCATTAGGTTTGATTTGTCCTTTAGAGTGTTAAAATAGATTCATAAAGTGAATAGTACACTCAAATAAAAACTAGATTTTTGCCCTGTCGCACCAGCAGTATTTTCTGTGCAACAATTCTGTGTTTTCCAAAAAAATTTCTTCTATTCACTTTATTGACGTGTTATTTGACTGCAGATCAAATTTCAGCTCATTCAGAGTTGATTTGGTGTGATTTTTAAGTGTTTTGTGAAAACCGCTTTTTCTGGATTTCAAATTACAGGACTGTCGATATCCTGATTTTTCCCAGATTTGAAACGCTTATATCTGGAGTTCCAGATACTTTTTTTCAATTATGTAAAAACTGCCAGTTTGTTTAATCTGTCAGTTGCAGAACAGAATAAATTTCGGGAAAATCGGACCTTGTTTGCCCTGTCAAATAGTGGTTTTCCAATAACCTGTCAGAATGCTATTTTACACTAGTTAGGGGCAGTTTCGTAATTTTCTTAGTTTCGGCATTTTAGACTTGTTTTCAGTAGTTGCTGCATTTTAGGAGTTGCATAATCATCATAGAGCATTAATAGAAGTAATTTGGTTAATTTTAGAATTAATTTAGTATTTTATTTAATTTTTGTTTGATAAGTAGCATTTGTTTTATTATTTTTGTAAAATTAGAACTAATTTTAGTTATTGTTTGCATTATTAGAATAAAATACTGATTTTGTATTTTCTGTATTTTTAGGTGAAAAGCATATTTAGTTTCCAGGGTTATTGTCCAAGTGCAAAGATTCTCTAATTGGCGAAAAGACGGAAATACCCTTGGTGGGGAGCAGAAGACTGAGTGCTTGTTTATTTTTATTTTAGTGATTAATTGTAGTTGTATTAACTTCATAATTGTAGATTGACATTTGTCATTAATAAATTAAATTTTCTAGAAATATTGTGATTAATTCCCGTTCCTTGAGGATTCGACCCGTACTTACCACTTTGTGGAAAGTCGGTTTTTATATTTTTGGTTGACGATTTTCCAAAGTTTTATTGAACATAATTGTTTTAAATAGATCATTTCAAAATATCAACCAAATTTTGGCGCCGTTGCCGATGAACGACGAATTAATTACTTTATTTCTTAGAGTTTGATTTATTAATTTGTTTTAGTTAGTTAATTAGTTGTTTTATTTTTAGTTAGTAGGATTAGTAAGTGAATATAGGATTAACATAGTTAGTAAATATAGGATTAACGTTCTGTTCTTTCTAGGATTCACTTGAAATTCATTCTGCAAGGAGCGATTAGACAGGTGGGTTTTAGAAAAACTTAGTTTGGGATTTCCTGTATTTATCTTTTCAGTACTTTAGAGTAGTTTAATTTGTTATTTCATTTACTTAGAACATTCTGACATAATTAGTTTAGCATAGTTGTTTAGTAGTTATCTATTTTGTGTTATTTACATTTTAGTACCCGTGTTAGTTAATTTTTTTTATTAAGGTCGTTTGCTTACATCTGGTCTTAGTACCAGTGTATGCAGGGGCGACGAGGTCTAGGAACCCCATTACACCCATTTGTTGACAACCCAGAGAGAATTTTACATTCTCATCGAAGTTCGGCAACAATGGCTGACATGGATCCTCCACCTCCACCCCCAGTTCTTTCACGTCCTCTGCGGGAATACTTCATTCCCACAGACTATGTTCAGGCATCCTGCATTTGGAGACCCGATGTAGGAGCACCGCATTATGAGATTAAGGCCAGCATTATTCAGATGCTTCCATCCTTTTATGGCCTTAGTCATGAGGATCCCTACCGACATTTAGATGAATTCCTCGAAATCTGTTCTACTGTTAAGATACAGAATTTCGATGATGATGCTTTAAGGTTGACTCTATTCCCCTTTTCATTGAAGGACAAAGCCAAGTATTGGCTAAAGTCCTTAGATTCTGTAGAGATAGAGTCATGGGATCAATTGCAACAGGAGTTTCTTCGGAAATATTTTCCCATTGGTCGTACGAACCAATATCGTAGAGCCATCACTAGCTTTTCAGAGCTAGATGGTGAGCACTTTCATGAGACCTAGGAGAGAATGAAGGATCTCCTCAGAAAATGTCCCCATCATCAGGTGCCGAAATGGCAACTGGTGCAGAGCTTCTACGATGGATTGTCTGACAAGAATCGTCAGATGATCGACTCTTCATGTGGAGGGACATTCATGCTGAAGAGCGAGGACGAAGCATGGAGGCTATTTGATACATTGGCCGAGAATTCTCTCCACCATGCTTCGAGCTCTCATTCTGATAGAGCCACACCCAGCATTCAGAAGAAAGCTGGTGTTCTTGAGATTGGTCCATCTACTGCACTACAGTGCAAGGTAGACATGATTGCTCAGAAGCTGGACCATCTCCTCTCAGGACCATCCACTACACAGCAGGTGTGTACTCTTTGTGCCAGTCCGGCACACGAGATCACTGAGTGCCCTTCGGCAGCTCAGTACCCTGAATTTGTTCAAGAACAAGTTCAGGCAGCTCAGGGTTACGTCAGATCGTCGAATAACCCATTTTCATCGACATATAATCCGGGTTGGCGTAACCATCCCAATTTTTCATGGAAGAATCCACAGTCTTCCACACAGATGCCTATACCCTCTCAGCCAGTTCGGCAACCATCTTTTACTCAGTCATTTCAAAGACCGAACTATTCTCAGTCTTCTTCTTCTGTCACTCCCCCGATTCAGCAGGAGTCTGCCCCGCAGACATCTTTTGAGGAGAGACTTCTCCAGGCATTCCAAGAGGTGAAAACTTCTAATCAGAACGCCTTTGAGAAGTGTAGCCAGATTTTGAGCTCGCATACGCAGTCCATTGCAAAGTTAGAATCGCAAATGGGATAGTTAGCTGAGGCTATTAGTAGGAGACCCGAGGGTACATTGCCGAGTCAGGCTGTCATGAACCCGAAGGGTAAGGACCAGATGACTGGAGGCCTATTTCATACTGAGACACAGCAGCAGGCCAAATCGGTTATGGCCCTGAGGAGTGGACATGAGTATCACGTCGAGAGCAGAGAGCGAGAGAGTAGAGAGAGGATAGAGGAGCCAGAGACCATTGTTTCACCTAAGTCGGCTCAGCCATCATCCCCATCCCCATCATCATCTTCATCATCATCATTATCTTCATCCTCAGAGAAGAAGAAGGATAGGAGTGAGCCTTCTCACAAAGAGGAGGAGCCAGCAGAGTATATTCCCCCACCACCCTATCCCAAAGCATTAGAGTCTCCTGGATATAGAGGAAAGCAAGGTGCGAAGATCCAGGACATGCTTGACATCTTCAAGCATGTGCAGATCAACCTACCTTTGCTCGATGCTATTCAGCAGGTGCCGGCATATGCCAAATTCCTGAAGGAACTTTGTACGCAAAAGCGTAAATCTACAAAGCGAGTTCCTAACAGGGTCCATCTGACTCAGCAGGTGAGTTCAGTACTTCAGCATCAGACACCACCAAAGCTCAAGGACCCTGGAGCCCCTATCATTGCGTGTACCATAGGGAATATCCGAATAGAACGCGCATTGCTCGATCTTGGAGCAAGTGTGAACATTCTGCCCGAATATTTCTTTGATTCTTTCGGGCTAGGAGAGATGAGATCGACTCCGATTACACTGCAGCTGGCAGATCGTTCCGTCAAGGTACCGAGAGGTGTCTTGGAGGACGTGCTAGTTAAGGTGGATGACTTTTATTTTCCAGTCGATTTCATTATTCTTGATATGGAAGGAGTGGATAGCCAGCACCAGACTCCGATTATTTTAGGCAGACCATTCTTGGCAACTGCCAATGCTTGTATCAACTGCAGAACTGGAGCCATGTATCTCTCATTCGGCAATCGAAAGGTCAAGCTGAATATTTTCAATGCCGCGATGGGACCAGCAGGAGACATGGACTGCTTTCATGTAGATATTGCACATGAGTTAGTGGAGGAGCAGCCCGAGTTGTACATTACTGAGGATTCTTTAGATTTGTACCATATAGAGAAGAATAGCGGTGTAGATAGTGTAGATGTGTCTAGAGTGTCGTCAGAGAGACCAACTTGGGGAGTGGTCAGGGAAAATCTTCCACCACTTGCTGAGACCCCCGCCAAATCTTCGATTGAGTCTCCTCCGAAACTTGAGTTGAAACCATTACCGGATTCACTCAAGTATGCATACCTCGAAGATGATGAGACTCTGCCTGTGATCATCTCGTCCTTGCTCACTGAGGAGCAGGAACAGAGATTGCTGACTATTCTTCGAGAGCACAAGGCAGCGATTGGCTGGGGAGTTGCTGATCTGAAGGGGATTGATCCTTCATTCTGCATGCATAGGATCCATTGTGATGAGGAAGTCAAGCCATTTAGGGATATGCAGAGAAGGCTAAATCCCAACATGAAGGAAGTGGTGAAGAATGAGGTGGTGAAATGGTTGGATGCCGGAATCATTTACCCTATTTCTGATAGCCAGTGGGTCAGTCCGATTCAGGTTGTGCCGAAGAAGTCAGGACTCACTGTGGTTGAGAATGAGAAGGGTGAGAGAATTCCGATGAGGACAACTACAGGATGGTGAGTCTGCATCGATTATAGGAAGTTGAATGTGGCAACTAAGAAAGATCATTTCCCATTGCCATTCATTGATCAGATCTTAGAGAGACTCGCAGGACAGAGCTACTACTGCTTTCTAGATGGATATTCAGGATACAATCAGGTAGCTGTTCATCCTGACGACCGGGAGAAGACCACGTTTACATGTCCTTATGGCACCTTCGCATTTAGACGTATGTCGTTTGGGCTCTGTAATGCCCCGGCTACTTTTCAGAGGTGCATGCTTGCTATCTTCTCGGACATGATTAATGATGTGATGGAAGTTTTTATGGACGACTTTTCAGTGTATGGCTCTTCTTTTGAAGATTGCCTCCAAAAACTTGCTCGAGTACTGAGTAGGTGTGTGGAGACCAATCTCGTCCTGAGTTGGGAAAAGAGCCATTTTATGGTCCAGGAGGGGATTGTGCTAGGACACATTGTGTCCAAGCGTGGTATTGAGGTTGACAGAGCGAAGGTGGAATCCATTTCCCGTTTGACTCCACCCACCTCTGTGAGGCAGATTCGATCATTTTTAGGGCATGCGGGATTTTACAGGCGGTTCATAAAAGATTTCAGCAAAATCTCTCGACCGCTCTGCACTTTATTGGAGAAAGACCAGCCCTTTGTTTTCGGTGAGGATTGTATGAAGGCCTTTGAGATTCTCAAAGAGGCCTTGATTACTGCACCTATTTTGAGACCTCCAGATTGGACTCTTCCATTTGAGATTATGTGCGATGCATCTGATTACGCTATGGGGGCCATTTTAGGACAACGCATTGACAGGAAACCCTATGTGATCTACTATGCGAGTAGAACTCTGTCTGATGCCCAGATGAATTATACGACGACAGAGAAGGAGCTACTTGCGGTAATTTTTGCATTGGATAAATTCAGGTCCTATTTACTCGGTTCGAAGGTGGTTGTCTATTCTGACCATTCTGCATTGAAATATTTGTTGAATAAGAAAGACACCAAACCGAGATTGATTCGTTGGGTTCTTCTACTACAGGAGTTTGATCTCGAGATTCGAGATAAGAAGGGAAGCGAGAACGTAGTAGCAGACCATCTTTCCAGACTGATCGTGGAGACCACGCAGGATCAGAGGCCGATCAGTGATTCTTTCCCTGACGAGCAGATCTTGTCAGTCAGTACACCGCAGTTACCCTGGTTTGCAGATATTGTGAACTATCTGGTTTCGAGGCAGATACCTGAACATTAGAACAAGAATGAGCGTGAGAGATTCCTATCTCAGGCGAGGCACTATTATTGGGATGAACTAGAGTTGTTCAAATACTGTGCAGACCAGATCATTAGGAGATGTGTTCCGGAGGAGGAGTACCAGTCCATTCTGAATTTTTCCCATTCATTAGCCTGTGGAGGGCATTTTAGTAGTAGGAAGACGGCTGCAAAGGTTTTGCAGTCAGGATTTTATTGGCCCACACTCCACAGGGATGCTCATGAGTTCTGTAGGCGATGCCTGCGATGCCAGCAGATTGGGAACATGTCCAAGAGGGACATGATGCCTTTGCTTCCAATTTTGATAGTCGAGATTTTTGATGTTTGGGGCATTGATTTTATGGGACCATTTCTGCCTTCCTTCGGAAATTTATACATTCTGGTGGCGGTTGATTATGTGTCCAAGTGGGTCGAGGCTGTGGCAACCAAGACCAATGATCACAGAGTAGTGCTTAAGTTCATTAAGCACAACATTTTCAGTCGTTTTGGTGTGCCACGTGCGATGATTAGCGATGGTGGCAAGCATTTTAGGAATGTACAGATAGCTTCTCTGCTGAGAAGATATTCTGTCAATCATAGATTCACCACTCCATATCATCCGCAGACTAGTGGACAGGTTGAAGTGTCCAATAGGGAAATTAAGCGAATTTTAGAAAAGACAGTTCGTCCGGACCGCAAGGATTGGTCCCAACGATTAGATGATGCACTTTGGGCATATAGAACTGCATTTAAGACTCCCATTGGCATGTCTCCGTATCGCCTTGTATTCGGGAAAGCATGCCATCTTCCTGTCGAGCTAGAGCATAGAGCGTACTGAGCTATCAAGAAATTGAATTTTGACCTCACCCAGGCTGGCAAAGAGAGAGCACTGCAGCTCTCAGAATTAGAGGAACTCAGAAATGATGCATATGAGAATGCCAAATTATACAAAGCTCGCACAAAAGCATTTCATGATAAGTATATTGTCAGAAAAGTGTTTGAGCCAGATCAAAAAGTGTGGCTATACAATTCTCGTTTACATTTATTCCCAGGGAAGTTAAGATCGAGATGGACAAGTCCGTACATTGTGAAAGAAGTATTTCCCCATGGAGCAGTGACATTATTCGATCCTATGACCCAAGGTATATTCAAAGTAACTGGGCAAAGGCTAAAGCCATTCATTTCAGATGCCTTGCAGGATGGTGAGTGTGAGATAGTGCATCTCACGAAGGCATGAGGATTCGACCAGAGGGATGTATCATATGTACATTATTTATTTTTCATTTCAGAGTTTTTATTTATTTAGTATTTCATTTCACATGTGCTAAATTGTGTTTTGATGTATGCAGGATGAACTTAACATTTAGTGTATCAAGTACCAGGTACAGAGAAGAGCTTTCAAAGAATTCAAGGATCAGATGAAAATCAACTTCAGAAGCTCAGAGCAAATCAGGTTGTATCTATCCTTTCTCCCATATTTTTGTTAGTGTCTTTTAGTGTGCATTTGCATTACATTTTTATTCATTTTGTATGCCACTAGGGACAGTGTCATTCAAGCATGGGGTGGTGGTTTAGATGCATGCACACAAAAATGTCAATTTTTTTTTGTATGACTGGTAATCAAAGTAGGCATTTGAGAACAAAGTGTAGCATATATGATTGTTTTTGGCATAATCCAACAGTTTATAAATTTTTAAGCCCCATAAAAATTTTATTTTCTGAACTGAGTCAAATAGAGTAGTTATTCATGAGAAAATTCAAAGAAAAGATAGTATTTGATTGTTAGAAAATTTTGAATCACTTTAGTATAAGTATGCACAGTATGTGTTCTGAAAGAAATAATCAATGGAAAGATGTGTTTGAAAAAATGAGTTTAAAAGAATAGAGCTACGTTTAGTTGTTGATGTCTTCGTGAATCCTAGTTGTGGAACTCAGACACAAGATGAAGTGTTTGAGTATCTTAACGAAAAGGATAACGAAGGAGATCATCTTCTTGTCTAAGTCGATATCTGTGGCCTTTGTAGTTCGAGTAAGTAGAATCTGAAGGGTGTTTTACACCTGGTGCCCCAAAGCCAGCTGGTTTGGGAGCCACTGGTTCAAAAGCTTGTTACATGGACTGCATAGAAAGCCTAAGAGATAGAGACATTGCACATGACGAGAGGAAGACTATATGTAAACTATTAGAATAGAAAGTCTAGTGACTCAAGCAATTAAGTCTGAGGGATACTTTGTATCTAGTGCCCTAAGGCCGGCCGACTTGGGAGTCACTGACCCAAAGCTCGCTACACGGGTCACGAAAACTGACCATTCGAAATAGTGCTCATATGAGAAGAATGCGCAAGAGATCAAAAGTTGAAAAAAAGAGTGAAAATGAAAGAAAAAGAATGTGCAAAATGAGAAACTTTTCATTGCTTAAGCATATATGTGTATTACTGTGCAGAAAATATACAAGTGAGAATAAATGAGTAAAACATGAGAATACTTGACTTTCAGAGAAAAATCATGAACTAGCTACAATATTAGAAAAGTGAAGGAAAAGAATTTTTACTGTGGCGGCATGAGATTTTTAAACTTGTTTTGAGAATGTCAATTACATGAAATATTTGTTCCAACTGCATTCTTAAGAGCCTAATATTTTTGAAAAATCATCCTCGCACTTCATTGATGTTTGTGGGTAGCATCTCTGCAAACCCTCACGAGACCTTACTCGTCCACTAGTGTAAGCTAGGGGTTTAAAGGGCTTGTTGCATACGCTAAATGCAACCGTGATTCCTACGAAAGTGAATTAGTATTATGCATTCATGCTTAGCATTTCTTGTCTTCAGTGCATATCATGATTAGGGTTTGTTAAGGGACTAACAAACATTCAAGCACGGGGGTATTTGATGATGCATGAAATGCACATCATGTAAATAAGTTTTTCATATATTTTGTATCAAGTTTAAGGTTTTAAACCCATGTTTAGATGTGTTTGATAGTAAGGGACTATGGTTCGAATTTCAGAAAAATCAGAGTTAAAATGAGAGAGTTATGGCTATTTCAGTGTTTGGGCACGGATTTCGAGGTGGATCGGATCCATATCCGACCCAATTAGGTCAATTGGACCTTGGATCAACTCTTAGAAAGCCCAAAACCCAACCCATACGCCTATCCATATCCATTTCAAAAAGTTTTTCTGAAAACCCCCCAGAAAGAGGCGCCTAGAAAATATATTTTTTATAACAGTGTTTTTGCAAATTCCAAAAAGTATAAATATACTTTTTTAGAGAAGCCCTAGGTGTCTTTGGCTGTGTTTGGACGCCCCTTGCAGTGAATCTACTCCAGCATCTCCTTCCTCTCCATCTCCCCCACGTGTTGGCCATTGAAGACCGGTCTATGCTTGATTTTCAAGCATATTTTCGATCTTTCTTTGTGTTCTTTTCATTTCTTTCTTGTGCCTTGTTGTAGTATTCACCATTTTTCTGTATTTTTGCAGGTGTAGCAGAGGTGGAGACCATTAACCTTGGGCGGGAGTGTGAAACACACCACCAAGGTGAGCCGGCCCTACCTCCATCCGGCTTTCTACACCCTCCGATCGAGAATCGGCTCACATTCCATCGTCGGTGGATCTCCAACGTGTAGCAGCTGCAAAGGTTCCATTTTTTTGGTGAAAGTACAACATTCTCGAACTGCGTAGGACGTCCATCTCCAGCCACGGTCTGCTCTTCTTCATCCCCCCAGTCGTCGGATCTTCCAAAAGGTAGGTCTTCTTCTTCCTTCTCTTCTAGCTAAAACCGAAAGTGAGTGTTGTTTTTCTTTTATTATTTTCGGTGTGTTTCTTGTTTTTATTTTTGGTTCAACCTTAGAGTAGCATTCGTGCATAGACCAGCACGTTAGATATAGGTTTTGTTTTATTGTCTTCATGTTTGATTATTGACTCTCATTGTTTTTCAATCAAAACGTGTAAATCGGCTAGAGTTTTCTAGCCGATTTGAGTTTTTGTTTTGAACGTGCTTCATTGTGAAGTTTTTACAGAAAATCCAATAAAAATTTTCCCTTTTGATTCATGTTAAACGTTTGGTTGTGAGTTATGATTGTGGGTTCAATTAAAAAAAGACAATCCAAAAATCGGCTAGACTTATTCTAGCCGATTCTTGATTTTCACAAAAATAATTTTGTGTGTTTTGATAAATTTTTTTTCGTTCAGCATGTTTACTGAATTGTTTTGCTGAAAGTCCCATTTTTAAAGTTTATTTTAATTCATTTTATTTGTGGGTTTTGCTTGTCTTGTTTTGATTCTATTTTTGAAAAAGAAAAAAAACCGGCTAGGATTATTCTAGCCGATCTTTGTATTTTTGTTAAACGTATGTGTTGATGTTGGTAAACCGTGTAGTTGCTGTGTGTTTTGGGTGTTAACAGCAGTATATCATCGTGTTAGTTCATTTCATTTGTTTAGGCTAGTTCTAAATAATCGTTTTTAGCATTTTTAGTTTTTGTGTTTTGAGTCTATTGAAAAACAAAAATTACAAAAGTCGATTTTTCAATTCTTTATGTTCTTAATAAATTCCAGCATAGTGCTGTTCATGTTTGCATTTGTGGAGTTAGGAGTTCTTTTCATTATATTTTAATTTAGTTTTATCAAAATATTGGTTCCTTAGTGAGTCATTTTTTTTTAGTTTAAGTTTTTATTCTTTTTTATTTTTAGTCTTCTTCTTCCCCAAGGAAGGGCGGCAGCCATTAGAGCTCCCCTTGAGCTCTTGGTCGAATTTTTTAGCAAGTCTTAATTGTCATTAATTGAGTTAGGAAGGTGTCTAGGTTCAATGTATTAGGGTTTTCTTTCCTAGCCGTTTTTAGGGGTTAATTAAGTAGGTTTTGGGAATTAGGTTAGCATTAACTCCTAGGAAATCGTCTTTTCATTTAATTCCTTTTATTCCCTAGGTAGAATTAATTCTTTTAGTTTAGAAAGTAGCCCCTATTGTAGTTGGCGGTTTTAGAAAAAGGAGGCTCTTCAACAGTCGTGTGAAACATTTAAGGAAAATTTGGAATTTTGAATGGGCATTAAAGAAGGAGTTATTCCTTAACTTTGGAAAGTATTTTTGGCATTAAACAAAAATTTCAATCTAGGATCCACGATTTCCATAGAGCATTAAAAGCACTTTAATTCCATCTTGAAAAGCAAAAATCATGGATTTCTAGATTGGCCTTTTCATTTTTCCAAAAGGAGCTTTAAAAGCAATTAAGGAATGTAACTCCCTCTTAAAATGGGGCAATTTTTGAGAATCCAAAGCATTTCAAAGTTTGGAATTTGGTAATTATTACATTTCTTTTCCAATCCTCTTCCATTAAAATCGTTAACTTTGAATTAATTGTAGGAATTAAGAGGGTACTACTTTAGTCTAGACCTAACCTAGTCAAACCGAGCCTAGGTCGAGTCAAACCCTACTCAAAACCTAGCCTAGTCTAAGTCAAAGCCTAGACCACACCTAGGTTGAGTCTAAGACCAAAGCCCAACCTTAGTCAATCTTAGTGGAGTCAACCCTAACCGAAGTTTAGGTCAACCTAGTCTACCTAACCTATCTAAGTCAAACCTAGTTGATTCAAACTTAGTCCAAGCCCACCTAAACCCAATCAACCCTAGTTGACTAGGTCAACCCTAAACCGAGTTCAACCTAGTCTTAATAAGCCTAAGTCCAAGACCAAGACCTAACCCGAGTCAAGTTCTAGTCTAACCCAGGGTGAATCCAAACCGAGCTTAGGTCGAGTCAACTCTAGTCTAAGTCAAACCTAACCTAGGTTAAACCAAGTTGAGTCAACATAAACCAAGCTAACCCAACCCTATCCAAGTCAAACGGAACCCCCTTAAGTCAACCCAACATAGTTGACTAAGTCAACTCAAAACCGAACCCAACTAGTTAGGTCAAACCTAGCCGAGTCCACATTAGTCCGATTTGAGTCAACCTTAGCTCGAGCCTATCTCTCTCAACCTAGTGAAAATTGAGCCTACCTAAACCAAACCGAACCTACCCAAGCCAAAGCCAAGCTTAGTGGAGTCAATCGAGTGAACCCTCACCCTAATCTTTGTTCTTTAGTGAATTAAGTTCATTTAGTATTATTTATTTTGATTTTTATACTAATTAGTTTATTTATCTAATTTACTTTTAGTTTAGAAGTATGTATACGTATATCGTATTTGCTTCGTATGTGTGAAATGTGTTTTGTGATTGTTTGATTGGTAGTTAGATATTACTTAACTTAGTAGTTGGATTGCATTTTATTTCATAGCATAGTTGCATTTGCATTGTTAGTTAAAGTAGTTTTATTCATAATTTGCTTATCGTGTTTTGTTCGTCGTACATTTAGCGCATTCGTAATAGTCATCTGCATATACATTGTTATTCAGTGTCATTTAGATTGCATTAGGTTTGATTTGTCCTTTAGAGTGTTAAAATAGATTCATAAAGTGAATAGTACACTCAAATAAAAACCCTATTTTTGCCCTGTCGCACCAGCAGTATTTTCTGTGCAACAATTCTGTGTTTTCCAAAAAAAATTCTTCTATTCACTTTATTGACGTGTTATTTGACTGCAGATCAAATTTCAGCTCATTCAGAGTTGATTTGGTGTGATTTTTAAGTGTTTTGTGAAAACCGCTTTTTCTGGATTTCAAATTACAGGACTGTCGATATCCTGATTTTTCCCAGATTTGAAACGCTTATATCTGGAGTTCCAGATACTGTTTTTCAATTCTGTAAAAACTGTCAGTTTGTTTAATCTGTCAATTGCAGAACAGAATATATTTCGGGAAAATCGGACCTCGTTTGCCTTGTCAAATAGTGGTTTTCCAATAACCTGTCAGAATGCTATTTTACACTAGTTAGGGGCAGTTTCGTAATTTTCTTAGTTTCAGCATTTTAGACTTGTTTTCAGTAGTTGCTGCATTTTAGGAGTTGCATAATCATCATACAACATTAGTAGAAGTAATTTGGTTAATTTTAGAATTAATTTAGTATTTTATTTAATTTTTGTTTGATAAGTAGCATTTGTTTTATTATTTTTGTAAAATTAGAACTAATTTTAGTTATTGTTTGCATTATTAGAATAAAATACTAATTTTGTATTTTCTGTATTTTTAGGTGAAAAGCATATTTAGTTTCCTGGGTTATTGTCCAAGTGCAAAGATTCTCTAATTGGCGAAAAGACGGAAATACCCTTGGTGGGGAGCAGAAGACTGAGTGCTTGTTTATTTTTATTTTAGTGATTAATTGTGGTTGTATTAACTTCATAATTGTAGATTGACATTTGTCATTAATAAATTAAATTTTCTAGAAATATTGTGATTAATTCCCGTTCCCTGAGGATTCGACCCGTACTTACCACTTTGTGGAAAGTCGGTTTTTATATTTTTGGTTGACGATTTTCCAAAGTTTTATTGAACATAATTGTTTTAAACAGATCATTTCAAAATATCAACCAGTAAGAAATGAGTGAACTTGGTGAGTCTATCCATAACTACCCAAATCACATTGTGCTTTCATCTGGTTCGCGATAAGCCTACCACAAAATCCATAGTGACATCTTCCCATTTTCACTGAGGAATCTCAATCTTCTGCATGGAACCTCCAGGATGCTGGTGCTCAATCTTGATTTGCTGACAAGTCAAGCACCTTGAGACGTATGCTGCTACTTCTCGCTTTATTCCGTTTCACCAATACTTTCGTTGTAGATCCTTGAGCATCTTCGTCCCACCAGGATGAACAATGTACTTTGACATATGAGCTTCATCAAGAATATCCTTCTTCAACTCAAGGTTATCTGGCACCCAAAGTCAATCCTTTATACGAATGCTACCATCATCCGCAATTTGAAAAGATGTACCTTCCTACTCTGTTCGTGTAACACCCCGGATTTCCAAAACAAAGCTAAGTTAAAATTTTCATGAATTTCTTTTTTTTTTCTTTGCAGCGGAACTTAGAAAAGCTTTTAGCAGCGGAATCAGACGATAATGAGTCGTCAGTTTTAGAAAACTCCGAGCACGTTGCAGGTATGTGGCCAAGCAACTCATTGACCACCAAAGTGTTCCATTTTATCGAAAACATATGTTTATTACAACACTACTGCTTAGAAAAGCAGTATAGGTTCAATAAAAGGAAGCAGTACAACTCTGTCTAGAGAAACCCTGAAACTCGATGCCGCCTTGCTCCGCATATCGCCACGCAGGTCCAACACCTGAAATCCCCATAAAACGGGGTCAGAACCACTGATGGTCTGGTAAGCATGCAGTCATACATCCATTCAACTCAAATACAATAATGACCACTCAGGGTCGCAATGCGCAATAACGACGCTCAAGCCTCCAAGACTTAGCGTATATCGCAGGAGCCTCCTCAGGGCTATGAGTTGAACATCCGCTCAAGTCTTCATGACTTAGAGCAAGCCTTTTCAGGGCTGTGATTTGAATAGCCGCATAAGTCTCCACGACTTAGCCATGACCTCTTCCGGGTCTCAAAGTGATGTCTAGCTCAAGTCTTCATACTTGGCACATCCGTATCCCACGCATCTAAGGACAACTCCTCGAGCTTCGCTTAGTCGTGCGGATACAACACGGGTCTTTGCCCAGTCGGTCCAGTAGTATACCGAACATGACACCTTCATAAAGGTTATGCAGGACTGACTCAACACGTCATCCACTCATACATTCAAAGCATCGCTGTACCTAGAACTAATGCATTGTTTGATAATTAACCGCTCTCGCCTTTGGTACGCAGGTAGAGCTATTGTCCGGGCATCAACGCGACGTTCTGGGGGTTGATTATTCTATGTATTTTAGATACCCCAGAGGCCTGTTGACCCTATCCATAGTAGGGCAGTGTGTTTCAACTGGGAGAATCCTACTAGGCCCATATTCGGATGCATCCTCTACTTGCAGTAGTTGGGTTCAATCCTTAGATCTTAAGGATAACCACGACCCCAAAACCCATGAGTGACTGAGGCCATCGTGGACTCTATCAGGTCCAAAGTAAAATACATGTCACTCAAGGCTGTACCATCACTGTCATTCCACAGTGAGCATAATTCCTGAAGGGGTCTGCCAGTCTTACAATTACTTGGACAGAATCTGCATGCCATTTAGGCAGCTCGTGCTTTCAGCACTACGGGAGTATGTACCCGACCCCATTCAGTCTTCCCCAACATAGTCATTACTGAGGGGGTACCCCTAACACGATCTTCAACCGCGGGGTATGTGCGACCTTAAGTCTTATTCATATGCATGCAGAACACCGCTCTTTGGCACTTCGGCCACCACGAGCATCACACCTCTTTGGGTGGAAACAACACACTCTGGCTCTTCGGCCCTTACGAGTCTGGTTGTGTAACCGTTCTCAATGAGCATGCATATGACTCGATCTAAATAGATCGGCTACTCGGCGTATTTTTACGCAACGAGTCCAAACCTAGCCAAGGTGCAACCTCTACTCCGGCTCAGCGGCCCTTACGAGCAAGGTGCCCTTGCAGGCACAAGGATACGAGCCGATCTGGCATCGTTCCATCAACGGACATCATTATGCCGTTCCATTGGTTCCGGCAGCTCTTCTGCCAACCATTTCGTCAGCACCTCCCCTGCTCTACCGGCAGTGGTGCGACGAACCCTTCCACGTTGTAGAGGGCAAACCATGAACTGGGTAGCACTCTGCTATATGTCAGAGTATCCTGCTACGTTCTTTCTGAGCTATTCATAGCTTCTTCAGAAATTTCAGCAGCACTTCCTCTCTTTTACGGAGAAAGCGTGCGTTTCTTTTATCCATTTCAGCGGCATCTCCCCTCTTTGGTAGGAAATCGCCACGCTTAATTCGGGAAATGGATGCGCACCGTTGTGCGTACTTTGCATCCATCAAGGTTGCAGGAACCCTTGGCCATAGCCAGGCCATACGAAATTGACTTAGTCATTACGTAAAGAGCATTTTGCCAAAAACCGAAGCCTTTCCAATAGGGGCTTCATTCGTCAAGCAGAATCTTGAACGAGGAGCGGTCAAGGAATCGCATGGGCGATTTGGAGTTGATCTCCATTTGAACGCTCATTTATGCGCTATATATGTAGTATAAGCAGAAGCCTGTGCTTTATACAGCGGCGGCGTAAAGAAATGCATATACTATTGTTCAGGGTGTGTAACTGAACGAAATATTCTACATATATAACAAAGCAGAAGCCTTGGCATCGTTCGACGCGGCGGCGTAAGTAAATACATAATCAGAAGTGCAGTAATCAGAAGTGCAAAAAACAGGGAGCCTTGGCATCATACGACGCGACGGCAAAGGTAAATTACATAGCCTGTGCGATATAAGACGCGTCGGCAGAATCAGCAGATATACACCTAGATCTGTATCCAACGATAGTTACGAGGCGAGCGAGTGAACACCGAAGTGTCCTAGAGGGCTCAACCAAGAACTAGGGTGAGATACTATTTTGAAGAACGCATATACTGCATATTCGAACATATATATCCGACGATAGTTACGAGGCGAGCGCGTGAACACCGAAGCGTCCTAGAGGGCTCAACCAAGAACTAAAGCAAGATACTACTTCAGAAAGTATATTCTATATACAAACAATCAAATACTTGAGAGAGATGGATCAACGAAGCGAACTTACTTCAAATCGTGGAAGAAACGGCTCCGGGTTGCTTCTTTGGCTTCGAGCCTTCCTTCGAGAGGTCAGACTAAGTCAGATGAAGCTGACTTAGTTGAGAAAGAGGTAGAGTAGGTCAAGCTACTCAACCTAAGTGGTTTGAACCAAACAGGGTTCGATCCAAGTCAACTGGGTTCAGCAGGTTCGAACTCAGCTCAAGTAGGCTAAGTCTGGGTTCAGAAATCCAAACCGGAATATGGACCAAAACGGACTTTGACTTTGACTTTAAACCCAACTAGGTTCAAGTCAAGTCAACTAGGTTTGGACTAGGTCAAGTGGGTTCAGACCTAGGTCAGGTGAGCTAGGACCAGGTCAGGCAGGCTCAGACCAGGTCAGGTGGGTTCAGGCCAGGTCAGGTGGGCTCAGACTCACTTGGGCTCACTAGGGGAGGTTTAGGAGAGAGAGAGGAGGCAAGAGAGAGAGGGGGGTCGAAATTATGAGAAGAGAGAGAGTGGGGAGGGCTATTTATAGCCCAAGCCCACCTCCTCTTGGGAATTTTTATCCCCCTTTTGCCCCTGAGCTTTATTTTAATTCCAGGAGGTTCCTTTTGAGGTGGGGCCCACTAGATATTTCCATAGGATATTTTGTGGGTCCCACAAGATATTTTCTGAGGAATATTTCTGTGGGTCCCACCAATATTTCCGTGGGTCCCGCAAGAATTTCGGGTTTCCGGCGATTTTTTTCCGAAAAATTCTGAGTACGCCATTCTCTTCGTATTGACGTAACTAAGAAAGTTGGCTCGAGGAAATCCTTTGTTTTTGTTTAGTTAAGAGGTTATGGCTTCCAGAGTGTTTGAGCATATATTCGCAAAGCGACGAATATCTCAAGTATAACTGGTTCGTACAAATCGATCTGATTTGTATTTCGGGTTGAGATGTTATTTTTACTTGAAAATGCCTCGTGAATTTCTTCAGAAAGATACTGAAAAATTATGGGTCTTACAGTTCGAGCTAAAAGCTTCACGTACTAAGCATCAAGCTTTTGTGCCTCTACAATCCTAGGCAAAATCTCTAATCGGATGACTAAACCAGACAATTTGATCATTTTGCCTCTAATAAAAAATGGCTTCCAAGCGATGAAATCCTTAATCAACTTCTGGCTCCACACAAGACTAGCCAAAATACTGCTCAATTTGCGACTAAGCGCATCTGTCACAACGTTCTTCTTACTAGGGTGGTAAGACAATGTGAACTCATAATCCTTGAGGAACTCGAGCCAACGTCATTGTCTCATATTCAATTCCTTCTGAGAGAATAGATACTTGAGACTCTTGTGGTCAGAAAAGGCCTCGAACATATCTCCATACAAATAATATCGCCAAGACTTTAAGGCAAACTCTATAGCTGCTAACTCCAGGTCATGAGTTAGATAGTTTCTCTCATGAACTTTTAATTGCCTTGATGTGTATGCAATAACTATGCTATGCTGCATTAGCACACATCCCAAACCTATTTTTGAGGCATCTGTGTACACCACAAAACCACCTCTGCCAGAAGGTAAAGCTAACATCGGAGATGTCATCAGCTTAGTCTTCAAGATCTGGAAACTCTCTTTATAAGCATCAGTCCACTCAAACTTGATGCCTTTACACAAAAGCTTCATTATCGATAGCGCAATTCTAGAAAAATTCTGAATAAATCGTCAGTAGTATCTTGCTAATATAAGGAAACTATGAATATCAAAGACATTCTGAGGCTGCTTCCAGCCTAACACAACTTTAACCTTAGCTGGATCAATTGACACTCCGTCACTGGATATCACGTGACCCAAAAACATAACTTGCTTGATCCAAAACTTGTATTTGGAGAACTTGGTGAACAATCTGTGCTCCCGAAGTACTCCCAAAATGATACGCAAATGCTCCCGATGTTGCTCAGGATTCTCTAAGTAGATCAAGATGTTATCGATAAACATGATCATGAAGGTATCCACGAATGGATGGAAGATCCGATTCATCAAATCCATGAACACTGCAGGTGCATTAGTGAGCCCGAAAGGCATCACTACGAACTAGTATAACTTGTATCTTGTTCAAAATGCCGTCTTCGAGATATCTTTCTCCTTGATCCAGAGTTGGTGATAACCAATCTGAGGTCAATCTTCAAGAAGATCTTCACTCTCTGCAAATGATCGAAGAGATCTTCGATTCTCGATAACAGATATTTGTTCTTAATTGTCGCTTGGTTGAACATTCGATAGTCAATGCACAACCTCATAGATCTGTCTTTCTTTTACACGAACAACACGTGTGCACCCCATGGAGATGCAGTGGGTCTAATGAAACCTTGTTTCATCAACTCCTGCAATTGATGCTTCAGTTCTTCGAGTTCCGCTGAGGCCATATGATGCAGTGCCTTAGAAATCAGAGTAGTTCTAGGCAACAACTCAGTACAATACTCAATTCCTTGCTCAGGGTTAGTCCAGGCAGTTCCTCAAGGAATGCATTTGGAACTCTAAAACCACATCTAGACTTTCGATAAAGGTTTCTTTAGATTTAGTCCACACCTGACTGACTAAGAAAGCAATACCTCCTTTACGCAGGTACTTTTAGGCTTTAAATGCTCAGATCATACGATGAATTTCCATCAGACGATAGAGACAAATCTCCAACATCGAGAAATCAGGCGGAGAAAACACAACCTTGTCTTCTCTACAAAGAACTTGAGCGTGATACTCAAATAACCAATCCATGCCTAGAATAACATCAAACTCAGTCATTTCTAGCATGATTACGTCAGCTGGAAAGTTTTGTCTTACCACTGACACCTCGATACTAGGAATATAAGAAACACACAGAGATTGATCACTGGTTGGAGTATGTATCTCCAACGGGTAATTCAATGGCTCAACATGAATAAACAAAGTTCTAGCAAATCTATCAGAGATAATTGAATGCGAAGCTTCGCAATTAAAGAAAGCAACATTTGTTTTGTTTAGAAAGATTTTGTAGTCTCGATAGTCATTCTGACTCATATACCGTCTCTGTTTAGGTACTGGAAAGACTGTCTCAGGATTTGGGTGAAGAACTTTAACTATCGCAGGAGTTGGCACGGGACTAGATTGGGAAACTACATCCTCAAGAGTAGCGACCTTTTCCTTGCCAAGCCATATTGAACAAGTAAAAAGGCTCGTAATAGCTGACATATAAACTATGAAACATCATAATCTTATCGTAAGAAAAGTAAGCCACATAATTCTATATCACATCCAAATTACCCTTCAACAATGATAGGGTTACAAAAACACCCAACATAGTTGGAAAGACCAAAAATAAAGCATTAACTTTGTGTCTCATCAAAAGGCTCATAACCAATAACTCATACAATTTCAAACATCGAGGTACTCATTTTGCAAGCACTTGAATGCTTCACGCTATAGTTTGAACCACTTGGTTCAGGCTATCTATGCCTTGAGCTAAGCTCTCATGCAAGGCATCAAGCATCCGGTCATGTCTCATTTCCGACAACATCTAATAACACATATTTCTAATTATGCATGCAGAACTAAACAAAGCAAAAATCAATAGTAAACAAAAATTTTTACTAAGTCAAGCATACTTATAGTGCGTTGAACGATGCATGCTAAAGTCTTGGACCACACTTAGAACTCTGCTCTGATGCCAATAACTGCATCACAGCTAGTCTAATCATCACATGCATCCCCATAAAACAGAGTCAGTACTCTTGCAAGTTAGTGAGATAGTATCCACAACATCCATTTATGTAAAACACAAGCATTCATATTATGATATGCAATAATTAACATGGTTGAACATGACAATAACACAAGGAGATCTAACATGATAGAACAGTTAGAAACATTTGCAATAATACACAAGTGTATCTAAGTAAAGTACATTAAGCAAAATATAAGTTGAGCAATGAGTATCAAATTGAATAATTAACATTCTTCTGACAATGAAATCAAACAATTAAGCAAGTAAGGAAAATTAAACAACTAAGCTAAGAACCTACAACATCAACATCAACTCATAAGTTAGTGGTTAGCAAGTTAGTTTAATTGTTCTGTCTTGATTACTCCTTCGGGTACGTGAAGGAACCTTGCAATCTATAAAAAATACTACTGACGTTTATTATTCTATGTTATATGATAACCGGGGTACTGTTATCATTGCAAAATTTTACTTTTGCAAGTCAAACCGATCTTAGAAAAAGATTTTGAAAATAACTCACCTCCATTTTAAAATATAGGATAATTTTAAAGAATGGGACTCGCCTGTCGGTACGAGGTTCAACAGTTGCTGGCATGATAACCAGGGGTAATTAAACCAAGGATCAACCATGTGCTTTGCTTTGCTTTGCTTAACTTGTCTAAATCAATGTTCTATTCCTAAATGCACAAAGAATCAGGCATGTGCTATGAGTTTGCTTGGAATACTTGAAAATATTTGGAAAAAAGGACACCTTGAAAATCGTTAACCATGTTGAGAGAACCTTTTTAAAAAAATCTTGATGTGTTGTGAAAATCGATTTCTGAGGAAAATGTAGCAACTTTGAGAAAATCGATTTCTCTGAGATGAATTTGTGAAGTAAATCAGAAGAAGGGGTGTGTGGCCCTATGAAATATTTTCATGATGCAATCTAACCTAGATGAATGAATACATGTAATTTGAGAAAGTATTTTTTGAAGAATTTGAGAAAATCATTTGAAAAAAGAATTTATGTGTCTTATAGAATTTTGATAAAATGAATTCTCTAAATATCCCTGACTATGGTCATGAATATGTATTGAATAATATCTCATTTGGTTCTAAAAGGAGAAAATACTTGGAAAAACTTTGAAATATGCAATGATTTTTTAAGATGCCTAAGAGTATAGGCCATTTGTGGCTAAGAAAAAGATGATAAATCTGGGTTTTGTTCGTATTTTGACTATGGCCACAAATACGAAACCCATCAAGTTTATCAACTTCTTAGAAGCTTGTGCACGTGTCATTCATGTAGACCATGGTGAATTAGAATATGTATATGAATCATCATTCATCACACATTGACATTATTGAAAGAAAGAAATTATATGCAATGCAGTCCTATTCTAAGCAGGAAATTAAATTCTTATTCCAATGTTTATAATTACAATTTACATAAAAGGAAAAATAAAATAAAAGAAAATACACTCTTGAATGTCCCTGCAAAACTAGAAAGCTTGTTTGTGAAAATATGTCAGCTTTTCAAGATTTATCTAGCAATATCTGGAAATTACAGGATTTATCCATATATAAGCCGTTTTCCATATTTGCCTGAGATAAACATAATAAAAGCTGATGTAAAATTGAAGAAATAATAAAGATAAACAACTTTGAAATTTGGAATTTGGAGAAAATAACAAAAGTACCCCTAAAAACAAGACTATGGCCTTGAAATCAGGGTTTTCAGAAAAGATTTTGGTAAAACTTTGGATTTAGGGCACAAATGGATTCAAATAGACACCAAATCGGGTGTGAAGCTCCCTAGCATAATTATAAAAATAATCAAACATTAAAAATATATAATGTTTTATAAAAAAATCAAAATATCACAAAAATAGTAATTTTCGCCAATGTTTTACTCAAACCAGGTCTCCGCGGGCACCCTGTTTTTACGATTTGATCAGATAATATATCAAACGAATTCAAAAATCTATAAAAATTGACATGGATAGTTCTATTAACCATAAAATTAAACTGCATTAAAAAATATATATTTTTGACATTATTTTAATATAGAAATTAAATAAAACCCTAAAATACACAATTTTGCCCGTGGGCACGTACCTATCACAGTGTCAGACCCGAATCGAGTATCAAACTACCATAGAAATTCATAAAAATTTATAGAGAGATATTAGACATATAAACAAAATTTTTTTCCTCTTTACATATTGGAAAAATCATCTCCGGTTAGGGAGATATCGCTGTAGCAATATACGTTTGATTCCTGCAAATAAATAATGAGTTGAAATAAAT
Organism: Nuphar pumila; assembly: GCF_984573655.1. Taxonomy (NCBI): domain Eukaryota; kingdom Viridiplantae; phylum Streptophyta; class Magnoliopsida; order Nymphaeales; family Nymphaeaceae; genus Nuphar; species Nuphar pumila. The sequence goes on along the minus strand of NC_143265.1, from coordinate 46,654,724 downwards.
ATATCTAATTTTGGGTATAGTGAAATATAGCAAATTATGTTAAAAAGTTATATAAATTTTTCTAGATAATAGTAGATATAAGGATGAAAATACTCCTTTTTATGGATCATCGATCGAATCTCTGGTGAGGGAGATACAATTCACACAAGTCGATCTAGGGTTTAGACAATGCATAATGAGCTATGTAAAAAAAAATCTTGTTTTTGACAAGGAAAAAATAGCAAACTGATATATAAAAATCTGAAACATTTACCAAGAATAGTAGACATGATAACAAACACACTGCAACTTATGGATCATCGATCGAATCTCCGACGAGGGAGATATTGCCTTGGCAAGCTATTCTTGAATCCACATAGCGATTTCATAGCTCAAAAATTAGGGTTTGATTTTAGATTTTTTTGACAGAGTTACAGAACCCAAAATAATCCAATGTTTTTATAGAAAATCGCTCACATGATCACAGTTGAACCCTAAAAAAATTATATTTTTTTGACAGAAACTTGAACATAAAATAACATGGTTCTCGCATGCCCGAGACCGAGAATCACATATTATCGATAAAACATGAAAAATCCTAATCAAAGCATGGAAAATAAAAAAAAAACTTGCAAATAATATCACAAATTTGGATTTGATATTTTAATGAATAGAATAAACATTAATATGATGAAATAAACTAAAAAAATTAGGGAAATCATGGTTGAAATTTGATTTAGCCTTTGAAAGAGAGATTTCACCCATTGAACAGGTGAATCTCATCTTTTATTTGGCATAAATATAAAAAATATGAATCTAAGCTATTCTAATGGATCAAGAACATAAAATACATCATGGTACAATATTAGATTATGTTCTTGAAATTTTTTTTATAGTTTTTGAACTAAAAGCATGCTTGAATCAAACAAATAAAGGGTGATAATGGTGAAATCAATAAATTAAACAATAAAAATGATTAAAATAACAAAATAAATTAAATAAAACCTTATCTTGGGGGCTGCAACAATGAAGGAAGGCTACTGGAGGAGAGGATCATGAATTTTTGAGAGGGAGAGAGGGTGAGAAAGCATGGCTGGACCCCCTTTAGGTGCCCCTATTTATAGATTTTTTTTTGGATTTGGTTTAAGAAGAGTTCTAGTTTGTCTAAAATTTTCAGAATTGAATTAATTAAGGGGGGATGGTTTTGGCTTGACTTTTTAACCCTCTTAATTATCTTAATTGAGTCCTAACTGAACTAAAATAAAATTCAAATGTGGTGCCACCTATTGTGGGTCCATATTTGATTTTAAAGGCTCTAATTTCAAGATTTTTTTAAAAACAGGGTTTTAAAAGGTGAAAACAAAGGTTATATTTTGAAATTAATTTTGATTTTTCAAACTCCTAATCTAGTTGGGATACTAACTAACCCTAACTCTTTCAAATGTGGCGCTACTCAAGCGGGCCCCACTTGGCTTTTCAAAAAATGATTTTAAAACTTTAAAAACAAAGAGGTTAAAACAATGTTTTTCAGAAACTTTAAAAGGGACATCTAAAATAACTAATATTTTTTTTTTACTTTTGAAATACAGAAGATATAAATCAAAATAAAATTTAAAATTAGGGTTTTGCATCCCTACAGGGTGGGTCCCGCTTGAAGAAAGTTGAAAACTGATTTAAAAATGAAGTTTTTGAAATAAAGGGTTTTAAGAAGGAAAACTTTTTAAAAGAAAGTTTGAAAATAACACCGAAGTCCTAAATCAACTAGAGTCCTAAATGGATTAAAACTCTTTCAGATGTGGCGCCAACTGTGTGGGCCCCACATTAGGGTTTTAAAAAAGTTGAAATAAAGACTGAAAAAGGGTTTGAAACAGAATTGAGATCACCAGATGAGAATTAGAAGTTTTGAAAACAGAGTTCTAAATTAGCTGAAACTCTAGATTAGAGTCCTAAACCAACTAGAACTCTAAAAGTTAGGTGTTTGGAAGCCAAACAAAGAAGTTTTAAAGGATTTTCTCAAAACTAGTAAAAATAAGTCAGAAAATACAGTCAGGGTTAGAGTCCTAAATCAATCGAAACTCTGAAATAGAGTCCTGAATAAACTAGGACTCTGCAAATAGACTAATTTTTTAAGGACAGATGAAAATGTTTTCAAAACAACTAGAATTGAAAGTGAAAATAAGATTCAGAATAGAGTCCTAACCCGATTAGGACTCTGGGATAGAGTCTTGAAATTTTGAAACTCTTAAATTTGGGTTTGTTTTCAAAAAATAAGTGAGATAAAAGTAAAAGGAGGAAATCAAAGTAGAGATCTGGACCGATTGAAACTCTAAGGGAGAGTCCTAAAATTGTGAAAATTTGATTTTTTGAAGATAAATGAAGAAGTATTTGAAAGATTCTTTCAAAAATGAAGTCAGGGTTAGAGTCCTAATCCAACTGGGACTCTGGGACATAGTCTTGATTCGACTAAAATTCTAGATTTTTTACTTTTTTAGAAAGATTTTAAAAGATTTTTTTAAAAATAGACAAAAATAGCAACAAAGGATAGAGTCCTAATCCTACTGAAACTCTGAAATAGAGTCCTAGTCCAATTAAAACTCTAGAATTTTGACCAAAATAATAAATTTTGACAAATTTTCTTAAAAACAAGTAAAAATAGAGATAGAGGACAAAGTCCTAGTCCGACTGAAACTCTGTGATAGAGTGCTAGTTCGACTGAAACTCTAAGATTTTTATCTTTTTGAAAGTCAGATGAGAAGGGTTTTAAAAAATGATTGAGAAATAGAGATAAAAGATGAAATCAAGACAGAGTCCTAACCCGACTAAAACTCTGTGAGAGAGTTCTAATTCGACTCGGACTCTAACATTTGACATTTGGAAAGGACAAATGAGAGGTTTTCAAAAATGAGTGAAGAACAAACACAAAGAAAGAAACCAGGATAGAGTCCTAATCCGACTGAAACTCGGCAACAGAGTCCTAGTCCAACTAGAACTCTAAAATTCTGGCCAAAATGAAAGATTTTGAAAGGTTTTCTCGAAAATAGACAAAAATAGAAGTAAAAGGCAGAGTTCTGATCCGACAGAAACTCTGAAAAAGAGTCCTAATCTGACTGGGTGTGATCATCGCAATTTTTTTTCTCTCATTCCTCTTTTCCTTCACTTTGCCTTTCTAGCCTCTATTACCTTTTAAAGGGGAATAAAAGACAGAAAAAAAGAAAGAATAAGAAAAAGAAAGAAGAGAGAGGAACTCTTTTGCAAGGTATAATATGACCAAAATTTTGAAAATATTTTAAAATTACTCGCCTCCGTTTTGAAAATTTGCGGGAAAATGGAGAGACGGGATTCGCTCGTCGGTACGAGGCTTAACCATTCATGGCGACTTTACCATGGGTAATCGAACCAAGAATCAAATTTATGCCTTTTGCTTTGCTAAAATATCATCTAAGAATTTATTCTATGTCTAAAATGCACAAAGAATCATGCTTGTGTAATGCAAATGCAGAAATGTATGCTTTTGAGAAAGTGTTTTGAAAATTTGGGATTTTCCAAGTGATTCTGAGATGAATTTGATAATGGAGTGAAGAAATGGTTTTTGAAAGTTGAATTTAACTTAGAACTTGAGATAGATTTGAAAAGATATTTGAAGTTCTAAGTCTTAAAATAATCAGAGTTGGGAAAATAAATTTTGATTTGAAAAGAATAAGGAAAAAGGGAATTTAGAATTGAAATTCTTGAAATAGGAATGAATTTTCAAAGTCATAATAGACTTCGAATTTGGATTGATTTTCAAGAATCGATTTTGAATTCAATGCCAAAATAGTAATTGAATTTGAATTTAGACTTGAGAAATAGATTTGAAATTGGCTTTGAAAAATGAGAATTTGGAAATGGAACTGGATTGTAAATTTAAAATGGAATTTTGATATAAAATCTGGAACGGATTGTAAATTTAAGATGGAACTGAATCCGGAATCTAGAATCCTAAATGGAATTTGGATCCGAAGTTTGGAATCCAAAATGTGGAGTTGAATTCGAAATCTAGAATCCTAAATGGAATTGGATTCGAAGTCTGGAACCCAAAATGGAGTTGAATCCGAAATCTGGAATCCTAAATGGAAATGGATCCGAAGTCTGGAACCCAAAATGGAGTTGAATCTGAAATCTGGTAATCCTAAATGGAATTGGATCCGATGTCTGGGATCCATGATAAAATTGGATTTTGAAATCTGAATCCAAGGTAGAACTGGATGCCAAATCTAGAATCCAAGATGGAGTTGTATTTTGAAAAATCCAAATGGGACTTGTTGATGGATCTGGATTTTAGAAATCCAAATTTGAATTTAAAATTTTAGGAAAAATCAAATTTTGAGATTCAGAATCAATCTCAAAACCTTGATTTTGAATTGAGAATGAAGACTCAGTATTTAGATAGCACTTTTGAAGATAAAGAATAAGCTTGATTTCGAATTTTGAATTTGAAACCAGAAGATGAATCAGGAATTTCAAAGTTTAAATTGAACTTTGAAATTTGATTTGAAATGTTAAATTGAATCCTGAAAATGAATTTGGATTTCCAAAGTTGAATTGAACTTAGAAATTGAATTTTGAATATAAAAAGAGAATTTCAAAATTTCAAAGTCAAATTGGACTTTGAAATTGAATTTTGAAGTGAGATAGAAAGATGAATTGAAATAGAAATGAAAGATTGATTTGAGAAGTGAAGAAGATATTTGAAGAATTATCTCATAAATCACTTGGATTTTGAGATAAAAAGAATTTTTTGAAGATATGATATAATTCTATCCTAAATGATGAAATGAATTGAAGAATTTTTGAAATTGAATTTTGAAAAGCATATTTCATTCTTTAAATGAATTGAAATAAAATTGGTGCACGTGCCATTTGTGTTCCCATTCGTGAATTTTGAAGAGGAAAATGATATGAAACACATAAAATGCATGCTCATACATTGTAATCTAATACTGGAAATATAAAGTTTTTATTAATCTCTAGCTACTACAATGTTGAATTTAAAAAAAAAAAATCACGAGTCTTCTAATTCTAGGAAAGAAAATAGACCTTTTTATGCATTTCCTGCAAGATTTGAGTTAGCTCTAGGCAAAAGATATATACATAAAGAAAGCATCATATAGTATGCAAATGATAGGTTACTCATGTATCTATTCTGTACTCATGAAGGGTTTAATGTATCTAAGCTAGCTGGTAAAATGATTCCTAAACTAGTGGAGAAATGAATATCATGACATGCATGATTATGCCTGTTTATGATACTCATATTAAACAGAAAATACTTGTGGAAGCATTAACACATGATGTCCATGGAAGGTGATTACACATGCTCTGGGATGAAGGAGAGTATTATACATATAATGTCCTAGACTAATGATAAGGTGGATGCTTAGAACATACAGGAGTATAGTGAATATCTATATGGGAAAGACGATGCCTTAACCTAAATATAACCATGTATTTGCCTAAGGCATTATATCCTGTACAAAGGGAAGGTGTTATGAAGAGTTGTACATGTAGAAGGTTCTATTGTGAAGGAGCTAATGGTGTAGGGAATGAGATATGTTAAAGTATTAACAGGGTATGCCCCTGCTACTTGTAAGTGGCATTGTAGCAGTGAGGGTGGTACAAAAAGTTATGAGTATGCTGTGGATGCTAGGCAGTGAAGATGACGATCGTGTGGAGAAGGTGACAATGCAAAACATGTGATAGTGGGCGTGGTGGCTTGCAAACTAGAGCAAACAGGGTACACACACACTAGGGTGGTTTCAGAAAGAGGACGACTATTGCAAATGCCACTATAACAGAGAAATAATGCGAGAAACATAGGCTGCAAAAGGGTGTGTAACCTTAACAACCGGGTGCAGGGATTTGAAGAGTGATGAGTGAGAAAGTGCAGAGTGAGCACATACACAGTGGTGTACAAGGGTGGAGATGCAGATGATTGAAACAGGTACCTATGTGCAGTATATGGTTTTTGAATAAAAAAAAATGAAGATGAAGTTGTTCTGTTGTATGCACAGTCAGGTAGGTAATATGATTGATGACGCAAAAACATGAAGATGACATACAGGTAAAAGTATTTACATGGTAAACAGGCAGCTGGACAATAGATACAAGGGACAGATAAGTTGATATATGAGTACAGAAGGAAATGAGGCATGCAATTGTTGTATGTTAATACAGAGATGCAATGTGATAATATACAGGAAACGATACTGTGAAGTGACAGTGAGATGCGATGTTAGTATACAAGTAATATTCAACATTTTGAAGCAAACAGAAGTTCAAATACAGAGCTCTGCATCCCACATTTAATGGGAATTGTCTGTTATGTAAATTCACCAAAGATAATAACCTCAATCCAGCAAAAGCAATAGCATGCAGAAATGCTACAGATAACCTCAACTGTCTTCCTTGAGCCTCCAGGACCTCCGACCCTTGTTCAATAGGATTAGCAGGGTGATAAAAAATGACCTATATCAATAGTGTGACCATGTTCCATCAAAATTCATCTAAATAACCACAAAAGTCTCTTAAATAAAAAAAAATTATAAAGTTGGATTCCAGTGAGCAAAAAAAAAGAAAAATTTTCAATGGCTCAATCATTGCTGAGTGTCGGATGCCTAGTTGAGACTACTCAACATAAACCTAGATTATACATAGAACATGGGTATGGATCTAAGAACCAAGACTGATCAAGTCTTTTCCTTCATCACAGTATGTATATCCTGATTTGAAAACCTGACATATATAAGAGCAAAATGAGCAACATATGAAATGACTCGTAGGCAATTTGAGTGGCTATGATATACAACATAATGCACATATGTTTTTGCCACCTAATTGATCGGACTTCAAGACTTATAATTTAAGATTCGAGAAAACACAAAAGGAAAAACCGACCTCAGAGAAGTCGTCTCTCAACACTAGAAAACTCAGGACCTTAAGTGCATATGAGAAATATGGAAAAGAAGGGGAAAGAGACAACACTCCAGATTCTGCAGTTTGTTAAAATCCAAGCTCACGTATTTGTAGGTCAAGCATAGTTCAACATAGTGGATTGGCTTCTGCAGTCAGCAGAGTGACTTTTTCTTTTATGATCTTTGTGATTCAGAACTTTGCAAACTGCAGTCTTCGTTGATGAGCACAGTAAAGCATTTCAAAGAAATCTGAGGTTTGGAAGAGATGATTCCAGCTCGTGGGAATGGTCAGTTCAACACAAGATCACAACGTAAATCGAGCTATTGCAGATAATCATCCAAATGATCTAGTGCAGTAATTCGAATAGGAAAAGAAAACCAGAAGAAGATTCAAAAAGTATGTGATTGTAGGTATTGAACCCAAAAAAATTTGATATATATTTCAATCGAAGACCTCAAATGTAATAACATAACCAATCCCCTAAAATGAAAAGACAATGAACTCGTGAGATTCAAATGAATGCTAGATAATGAACATTTTGTAAATACCCTAACCGCAACATTGTGACGCCAGGTCCATCTATTTGTGAATCTCATCAGGTTGAACCAACATAAAGACTTTGTTTAGACCTTCAATGGCAACCACTTGACTTGTGACCAACATATAGCAGGGTTATGGATTACTACTCTCAGTAGCAACGAACTGATCTACACAATGAATCAATTTCCTCAAATATCGTCAGAATCAATCACCATTGTGACTGGTGATGTGGTAAAATATGATGATACGGTTGTTGTTGTACAACCACAACTGATGCATACCCGAGTGGTGAGAGTAAATATAATGATCGTAACACACACAAAACTGAAAAACAGATGCATTATATCAGATTTATGATCCGGAAACCACCAAACATGAATGAACGAGAATTTTTTTTGTTTATTTAGGCCTTCAATTATACAATTAATACCTCGTCAATAGTGGCTTCATCAAATTTACATCTGCTACTAAATTTGGTATACGCAGATAGAGATATACAATGGAATCAATATGATTAATTTCCGTGAACTCAAAAGCGGAATGAAAACAGAAGATTGTATACATATATGTATAAACAGATAATCACCATTAAAAGACGATCAACGAAGACCAGAAATCGAACATTCGAAGAAATATCAAAATATAAACAGGAATAAGAGAAGTCAAGATATAGGCAAGAAATCAAAGATCAAAGAGGAAAAAAAAATTTGTTGGAATCTGAAATTTCGTTGATATTGCTCTGTATGAACCAATACGGCAATATGAAGATAGGCATCACACGTGAGACCCTTTACGCGGGGAAAACTCAGGAAAATATATAAAAGAAAAAAAAAAAGAAGAGAGGAAAAAAAACGAGGAAAAGGAAATGGAGTGAAGGTATAAGAGAAAGAAAATAGAAGTAGGAAAACAGAGAGGGACTTACCGGTTTGGTTTGGGTTGCAGGATGGATGCAGAGAGGCTAATACAGTTGATCGATCGGGGGGTTCTTCTGGAGGTTGAAGATAAAAAACTCCTTCGGTCGACCAGGAAGAGAGAAGCAGGCTTGCTTCACTATGCTGCAGGGTTTTCTTCGATCGATGGGAGGAGCTGAGAGAGGACTCAGATGAAGGAGAGCCGATGCGAGAACGATCGATGATCCACCCTCCTCCCTGCAGTTTGCTTATATAGGAGATGAAAGAAGGATCTGGAAGAGGTTGAGATCATTGAGGATTGACGGTCGAAGATAAAGGCAACTGATCCAAGGGTTGAGGGCAATGGAGGGAACTCTCCAGAAGGGGGAGGATCGGGAGAGGGAGAGAGGCGAGCGCAACAGAAAAACCGTTGCAGGGGGGGCTCTTTCAAAAAAATTTAGAAAAAAGGCTCTCCTGAAAGAAATTCTAAAAAAAAAGGGGTTTTAAAAATATTTTTTTTTATGTTTTGATTTTTTTTTGTTGTTTTTCTTCGTGTTTTCTGCATTTTTTTGTGTTTTTGAAAAAAAAAATCTAAAATCTAGAAAAAAACAAAGGATTTAAAACTATTTTTTATATTTTTGAGAAATATTTACAAGAAGAGGAGTTTTCTGAGAAAAACTTTTGAAATTTTCTCGGACAACGGGTTTGGATCCAGAATTTGAGTTGAATGTAGAAAATGGAAATGATTTCAGTAAATCCAAGCAACAAACTGTAATTTTGAATAAAAACAACTCCTCTTTCTCAGAAAATGGGGGCCCAGGGGCAAAAGAGAATATTTACTAGATTTTGAAAAATTTGGGGTGTTCACAGATGCCCCTCTTTGCTACTAAGCCGGTTGAAAGCCGAGCTTAGTGGCAAAGAAAATACTCAAAATTTTGAAAACTGCCCCAGTCAACAGATTTGAACTGGGTGTGGAAGAATTTGTTCTGAAAAACATGGCTTCTGAGGCTTAAAACCTTATCCTGAATGGTTTTGGGAGACGAAATCCTCAAGAATGATACGATTGAATAACAGAAAAATGAGGAAATCGTGATAGGACTTTGGGCGAAGATCCCAGAATAAGAATTTTGATCAAGTCTCATGGGTGATACAAGATCAGCTTTTTGGAATGACTCAGGTTTGACCCTTAACATGGATAGGATGAAGATATATCAAGATGAATTGAATGAGGAAAGGGATTTATGAGGACCCTGACAAGACATTTTTGAGAAAATGCCTCATGATATGAAGCTCAAGTCTAATCCTTTCCTGGATGGATATGAAAGGAATGGATTTCTTTGATGAGGAAGACCCTGATGGGATTGGGAGAGCATATCTTGTCGAAATGAGGAACCTTGTCGAAATGAGGAACCTCGTTGAAATGAGGCTCAGGTTTTACCCGAACCTAAAAAAGGAAGATACCTCGTGAGAACACGAGGCAACAAGTTTATCCCTTAGCCTGAGAGGGACGACCATACGGAATCCTCGAAATGAAGAGACCATGATGGGACCTCCGGAGTTTAGACGAACAAATCCGAAAGGGGTTTTTGCGAAAGGAGAGAAAATAGGATTCCCTAAAGCTGAGAAAAGGGATGATCTTGGGTGCCTCATTGATGAGACTAAATCAGCTTTTGAAATGGCTTTCGCAAGAAGTACAAGTTTGACCCTTAACCTTAGGGGGTGATGTCGTACGGAATTCTTGAATGAAGAAACCGTGGTGGGACTAGAAAGGATATCTAGCTGAAACGAGCTTCAGGTTTAACCCTAACCTCGAAATGGAGCGAGTTTCAGGCCTAACCCTTAACCTGAAAGGGACAACCATACAAAATCCTTGGATGAAGAAACCATGATGGGACCTTCGGAGTTTGGACGAACAAATCCGAAAGGGCTTTGCGAGAGGAGAAAGATGGGGTTCCCTAAAGCTTGAAAAAGGGATGATCTGGGGCGTCTCATTGTTGAGACTAAATCAGCTTTTAAAAAAAGACGACCTCTCGCAGAAAGTTTGGGTAATACCTCGAGGAGCGAGGTAACAGGTTTAATCCTTAGCTTGAATGGATACAAAATCCTCGAAGAGCTGGGAAACTGTGATGGGACCTCTAGACTTTGCACAACAAGTCCAAGAGGGGTTTGCAAAAGAATGAAAATGGGGGTCCCTAAAGCTTGAAAAGGGGTTGATAAAGGGGCGCCTCATTGTTGAGACTGAAATAGCTTTTAACAATAAAAGACCTTTTGCAGAAAGTTCAGGTTTATCCCTTATCCTGAGCAGGAACTGTCTATGGCGGGACAGTGAGGAACACAAGGAAGTGTGCAGATTCGAGAGACTCAGATCAAACAGAAGGAATGGACTTTTCAGTCCTAATGAGGGACGACGTCAGAATATGTCAAAACGAACATCAAGTTCTTACTTCATGTTGGGATAACTAGAAAATATTGTCAATAAGATGCCAAAAATTGTAGTTGATTCAGAATGATTGAATTGTGTTCATATGTGTGAAAATATCACCTCTTTCTACCTAGAGTATTAACTCCAATTGGGCTAACTCTATAGAATCAAGAATCAAACTCAAATTTGTTGTTGTTGAGTTTTTTCAAGTAAGATATCAATCTTCTTGATATGAAAAGAGAGGAAATATTCTTAGCTTCATAAAAGCAATTGAATGGAAAGATATTGATAGAAGAATTTCACATAAATAAAGATGATTCCTGGCAGTTTTGAGCAGTTTGATATCCTGAGGCTTCTCCCATGATGGTCCTTTTGCGCTCTTTTGAGTCATGGAGCTGTCTTGGGTTTTCAGGAAGAGGTTTATTACATCATCCTTCATTTTGGAGATGTCCTGACTTTTTCTTCTTTTTTTGGGGAAGGGTACGTCACAAACTTCTTCATCTTGGAGATGCTCTGATCCTTCTTTTTCTCAGGAATTATAATGATGGTATTGGCTCTTGGTCAAAATCTCTAGATAATAGCAGAAATCAAATATCTTTTAGGGTTTGTCGGGAGGTTCATCACAGTCGCCTTCATCTCGGCGGTGATCTAAACGTTCCCTAAAAGGATCCATCACAAACTCCTTCATCTCGGAGATGATCCAAATCTTCTTTGGCCTCGGGGGTCTAGCTCGCATATTCGTCTTCATCTTGACGATAATTAAGAGATCCCTTTTGCAGATATTTGATTGCAGCTTAAATGACTGAGGATATACGGATTGGGTAGACTCTTTTTACTGCCCCAGATATTGCCACTGTCTTATTGCCAAAAGAATGATCTTTAAGAATGTGCCATAGCTACGATCAATATCGATTCACTTATGGCTTTTCAACATCATTGAATTTTTACTTTGCCGGTCATATCGAAGTTTTTTCTTCATCCTCTTGGTTGACCAACAGAAAAAGCTTGAATTTAGTTCTTTCTTTGCGAAAGTCTCATCCTTTTGAAGATAATACTGAAGATAGTTCAAGGCAATTCCTTGTGCTATAAAAAGCTTTGAGATCAACAATGGTTTTGTAACAAATTGGCAAAGTTTTCTAGAAATCTTTGATGAAAGGAATCGCTTGACATCGAGTCGACACATCCATGACAAAATTCTGCTCTCTTTTTCTCCAAAAAGAGAGACTCAGACTTAGCCCTTACCTGAATGGGAAAGTAGGAAATACTCCTCTCTTCCATGAAGAGGAGGTATTTAAAAAATGGAACTTTCAAAGAGAAATTAAGTTTTTGTCAAAACTCCCTATCTCTAAGCTTCTCTTATGAAAAGACAACCGAAAAATGAAGTTGAGAAAGTATCACAGAGAAACGAGTCCATCACACTCTCCCTAAAAGAGGGTCCTCTGTGAAGGGGTTGGTCAAAGATGAGAAAATTGGGGGCCACAAAAAGAAACGAATTTCTGTCGAAGCTCTCCCTGAAAAAAGGGTTCTTTTGTGTAAAGTTGGTTGGTTGTTTTGCAAACAGTTCATGAAGAAACGAGTCCCTTCAAACTCTCTCTGAAAAGGGTTCTCGCGAACGAAAAGATGGTTGCGTGTGAAAGGAACGAGCTCCCTCAAACTCTCCCTGAAGAGGGTCCTTCGCAAGAGAAAAAGATTGATTTTTGATAGAATGGTAACCTGAAGGTTGAAATTGAGATTTAGAGCTTGAATGTGATGAATGGTTAGTACAAAGACTAAACCTGGAAAGCTAACTGATCAGTTAGCCAGATACTAGCACGAGCGCTAGATGTACCAGTACGAGCACTGGATTTTGAAAATGTACCAGTACGAGCACGGGGTTTTGAAAAACACACCAGTACGAGCACTGGATTTTGAAAATGCACCAGTGCGAGCACTGGGTTTTCAAAAGTGCACGCTAGTACGAGTACTGAGTTTTCAAAAATGCACACCAGTACGAGCACTGGGTTTTCGAAAATGTACCAGTATGAGCACTGGGTTTTGAAAAAGCACCAGTACGAGCACTGGATTTTAAAAAAGTACCAGTACGAGCACTAGATTTTGAGAATATATCAGTACAAGCATGGGGTTTTGAAAAAACACACCAGTACGAGAACTGGATTTCGAAAATGCACTAGCGCGAGCACTGGGTTTTCAAAAGTGCACACCAGTATGAGCACTGAGGTTTGAAAATGTACCAGTACGAGTATTGGGTTTTTGAAAATGCACACCAGTACGAGCACTGGGTTTTGAAAATGTACCAGTACGAGTATTGAGTTTTGAAAAAGCACCAATACAAGCACTGAGTTTTGAAAAAGTACCAGTACAAGCACTAGATTTTGAGAAAGCACCAGTACGAGCACTGGGTTTTCCAACGGAGAGTTGAAAAGGAGACCAACATTTTAAGATACTTGAGAATTGAGCGAAAATGATTATCGATGTTTCGGGATTATCCCTTATCTTGAAGGGAAAATTAATCTGAGTCCAGAACTCAGTTTTTCAAAGAAACACTTTGGTCCAATATGTGCATTGGATCGAAAAGGAAAATTCGAGTCGGAACTCGAAATCGTGACAATAGAAGATAAAGGGGAAAACCTGAGTCGGAACCCAGATATTGAAAATAAAGATAAAATGAAAAACCCGAGTTTGAAAACTCGAATCATCAAAGGAACAATTGATTCCAACACAAGCGTTGAATCCAATAGGAACTACGAGTCGAAACTTGGAACTTCAAACGAAATATAAAAAGGAAAAACCCAAGTTGGAACTCAGATTTTGAAAATAAAGATAAAATGGAAAACCTGAGTTTGAAAACTCGAATCTTCAAAGGAACGATTGGTTCCAACACAAGCGTTGAATCCAATAGGAAGTCTGAGTCAGAACTCGAAACTTCAAACAAAAATATAAAAGGAAAAACCTGAGTCGGAACCCGGATCTTGAAAATAAAGATAAAATGGAAAACCCGAGTTTGAAAACTTGGATCTTCAAAGGGAAGATTGGTTCCAACACAAGCGTCAAATCCAATAGGAAGTCCGAGTCGAAACTCGGAACTTCAAACAAAAATATAAAAAGGAAAACCCCGAGTCAGAACTCGAATTTTGAAAATAAAGATAAAATGGAAAACCTGAGTTTGAAAACTCGAATCTTCAAAGGAACAATTGGTTTCAACACAAGTGTTGAATCCAAAAGGAAGTGTGTGTCGGAACTCGGAACTTCAGACAAAATATAAAAAGGAAAAACCTGAGTCGGAACCCGGATTTTGAAAACAAAGATAAAATGGAAAACCCGAGTTTGAAAACTCGAATCTTCAAAGGAATAATTGGTTCCAACACGAGCGTTGAATCCAATAGGAAGTACGAGTCAGAACTCGGAACTTCAAACGAAAATATAAAAGGAAAAACCCGAGTCGGAACTCGGATCTTGAAAATAAAGATAAAATGGAAAACCCGAGTTTGAAAACTCGAATCTTCAAAGGGACGATTGGTTCAAACACGAGCGTTGAATCCAATAGGAAGTACCGAGTCAGAACTTTAAACGAAAATATAAAAAGGAAAACCCCAAGCTGGAACCCAGATTTTGAAAATAAAGGTAAAATGGAAAACACGAGTTTGAAAACTTGAACTTTCAAAGGAACGGTTGGTTCCAACACGAGCATTGAATCCAATAGGAAGTCCGAGTCGGAACTCGAAACTTCAAACGAAAATATAAAAGAAAAAACCTGAGTCGGAACTCGGATCTTGAAAATAAAGATAAAATGGAAAACCCGAGTTTGAAAACTCGGATCTTCAAAGGGACGATTGGTTCCAACATGAGCGTTGAATCCAATAGAAAATCTGAGTTGGAACTCGGAACTTCAAACAAAAATATAAAAAGAAAAACCCGAGTCAGAATCCGGATCTTGAAAATAAAGATAAAATGGAAAACCCGAGTTTGAAAACTCAGATCTTCAAAGGGATGATTGATTCCAACACGAGCGTTGAATCCAATAGGAAGTCCGAGTCGAAACTCGAAACTTCAAACGAAAATATAAAAAAGAAAACCTCGAGTCGAAACCTGAATTTTAAAAATAAAGATAAAATGGAAAACCCGAGTTTGAAAACTCGAATCTTCAAAGGAATGATTGGTTCCAACACGAGCGTTGAGTCCAATTGGAAGTCTGAGTCGGAACTCAGAACTCAGAACTTCAAATGAAAATATAAAAGGAAAAACCTGAGTCAGAACCCGAATATTAAAAATAAAGATAAAATAAAAGACCCGAGTTTGAAAACTCGGATCTTCAAAGGGGTGATTGGTTCCAACACGAGCGTTGAATCCAATAGGAAGTTTGAGTCAGAACTCAGAACTTCAAATGAAAATATAAAAAGGAAAACTTCAAGTTGAAACCTAGATTTTAAAATAAAGATAAAATGGAAAAACCCGAGTTTGAAAACTCGAATCTTCAAAGGAATGATTGGTTCCAATACGAGGGTTGAATCCAATAGGAAGTCCGAGTCCGAACCCGAATTTTGAAAATAAAGATAGAATGCAAAACCCTAGTTTGAAAAGTCGAATCTTCAAAGGAACGATTGGTTCCAACACGAGCGTTGAATCCAATAGGAAGTCCGAGTCGAAACTCGAAACTTCAAATGAAAGATAAAAAGGAAAAACCCCATTCGGAACCCGAATCTTTAAAGTAAAAATAAAAAAATAGAAAACAAAAACCTGAGTCGGAACTCAGATGGGAAGGAAATAATTCCAACCCGGGAGTCAGATTCTTGAAGAATTGACAAAAGGTAAGAATAAATTCTGTCAACGAAGAAGATGAGAGATTTATTCAAGATCTTCAACCCAAGATGGCCTAAGATTTGAATTTTATTTATGATGATTTCTAGGATTATCCCTTATCCTGAAGAGAATTCGACAAAATCAAAAAAAATTGATAGGGATTGATAAAGGATAAAAAGAATTGATAAAAGAAAAGAATCAATAAAATTGATGAAGTTGACAATAAAAATTTGACGGAAAATTGATGATAAAAGATTTCAGGACTATCCCTTATCCTAAAAGAAAAAGGACCTCGCTGGACGAGGTTCAGGTTTATCCCTTAACCTGAGAAGGAAAAAGAACAAAGGAGTACCTCATTGAAAAGAGACATCGGGTTTATCCCTTAACCTGAAAGGGGCTACGAGAATAAAGATTGATAAAATTAATAAAACATTGATAAAATTTGATAAAATTGAATAAAATTGATAAAAGATTTAATGCAAATTTTGACAAAATTGAAGCAAAGAGCTTGTCTGATCCTGCCTGCATGTATTGAAGAGAAGATAGATGTATATAAAAATAAAATGCCCTAGTATCACGGAGAAGAATGTGAGAATTGATAGAAGATCATTGTTTGATTGAAAAATGCTCTTTAAAGAAGTACAAAAGTTTAGAATGGAAATTTCAAGTATAAAACTTCTTTAAGTGCAGAGCATTGATAGGATATGGCAGTTTCACCCCATCTGCATTGATTAGACGATACGAATTGTGGGGCAATGCTTCCTTAACCACATAAGGGCCTTCCCAATAGGGTGACCACTTGCCCCATGGTCGATGCTTGAGATGAGCTATCGATCTGAGTACCAAATCATTAACTCAGAATCTTCTCTTAATGATGGATTTGGCATAGTGCCTAGCTATCCTCTGGCTATAAGCTTGAGCATGCTCTGCTGCCTTGAGCCTCTTCTCATCTAGTAGATCGAGTTGTACCAATCTCTGTTGTTGATACTGATCAAGCGGGAGTTCTATGAGTGACGCAAACTTGAATGCAGGCTTCTGAACGTGGAGAGGTAATACTACCTCAGTCCCATAGATGAGCTCTGAAGGTGTAGCATTGGTGGGAGTCCAAATGGTGGTTTGGTATGCCCAAAGTGCATCGTGCATCTTCTCGTGCTAATCACGGTCTGTTTCCACAGTTCTTTCCAGAATGCGGATCAAAATCTTGTTGGTGGCCTGTGTCTGGCCATTCACTTGAGGATAATACGGAGCCAAGAAATGATGATGAATCCTAAACTTCGAACAAAAGGTCTTCATCCTTTCATTCTTAAAGTGACTGCCATTATCTGACACAATATCATGTGGTACGCCGAAACGACAAAGAAGGTTCTTATGAATGAAAGAAACCACATGTCGGCCTTCCACCGTTCGTAAAGTTACAACCTCGACCCATTTGGTGAAGTATTCTATAGCTGCGAGAAAATATCTATGGCCATTAGAAGCCGAAGGGGTGATTAGACCCACCACGTCGTAGGCCCACATTGAGAAAGGCCAAAGAGAAACTACAGACTGCAAGTACGTGGCTGGCGCATGAATAGAGGGTGCGTGCATCTGACATTTGATGCACTTCCTCACAAATCGATGACAATCCTGCTGCATGGTTTTCCAGTAATACCCTGCCCGAATGATCTGCTTGACGAGCGTTTGGTAGCTGACATGACAACCACAAATTCTCTTGTGTGCCTCTTGAACAACTTCCATCGCTTCGTCTTTGTCTAAGCATCTAGCGTACTCAGAACTGAACCCACGATGGTAGAGAGTATTGGCAAGGATGAAATAGTAGGCCGACATGCGTTGGATCACATGTTGCTCCTTTCTTGGCATCTTCGGTGGGAATTCACCGGTTTCAATAAAGTTTTTGATGTCTTGGTACCAAGGCTTCTCTTTTTGAGTGACTTGGTTTACTTGTTCAACTGAAATAAAGGCAGGTTGATCAAGTCTCCCAATCTCGAAGGAACGACAAGATTCACTGTCTTTGAACGATAAAATGGAGCCAAGACAGGTCAAACCATCGGCTATATGATTGTATTCCCTCTTGACATGATTGAGCTGAAATTCTTCAAAGTTGCTTATAAGAGCTAAGGCAATCTTCTGATAGAGAATCAATTTTGAATCCTTGACTTGCCATTCAGCGTTAACTTGGTTGACTACAAGCAATGAATCACCGAAGGCGTATACTCTCTTGACATTGAAGTCTTGCAAAATCTTGAGGCCTTGTATCAAAGCTTCGTACTCGGCCATGTTATGAGTACATTGAAAGCTGAGTTTGAGAGAATAAGGGATCATCATCTTTTCGGGAGTGATCAATAAAATCCCAATCCCTATACCAGACATATTCCTAGCTCCATCGAAGAATAGAGTCCAAACTAGAGATTCTTAAATTTTGCAGATGTGATCGCCAGGAAAGTTATCTTCTGCCTTGATCTCTTCTGTCAATGGGAAATCTGCCAACTGATCTGCGATAGACTGGCCTTTGACTGACTTCTGAGATACATATTCTAAGTCATACTGCAATAGGAGGACTTTCCACTTCACAATCCGTCCAGTAAGGAAAGGCTGCTCAAAGATGTACTTGAGAGGATTGAACCTTGACAAAATTTTGATTTCTGAGGCCAACCGATAATGCCTCAGCTTCTGACACATCCACACTAAAGCTAGACATGTCTTTTCCATCTAAGAATATCTTTTCTCATAATTGATGAAAGTCTTGCTTACGTAGTAGATGGCATGCTCTATCCGGCTGCCTTCTTCAAACTGTGCAAGAAATCTACCATAAGCATTTTGATTGACAAAAATGTATAAGAGAAGTGGTTTTCCAAGTTTTGGTGGCTTTAGAACCAGCGGATTGAGGAGATACTGCTTGATGTGCTCAAACAAGAGCTGACATTATGGTCCCCACTGAATTTTCACTTCTTTTCTCAACAAGTGATTGAAGGGCTCGCATCTCATGGCCAAATTGGAGATAAAGCGCCTAATCAACTGAATGCGCCCTTGAAGACTCCTCAGCTCTCTGAGATTGGTAGGAGGTGGCATATCAATGATTGTTTTTGCCTTAGCAGGATCCACTTCTATGCCCTTCTTGCTGATCATAAAGCCAAGCAGTTTGCCTAAATCTACTCCGAAGATGCATTTTTGCGGGTTGAGCCTCAACTTGTAGAGGATAAGTCTTTCGAAGACTTAGCCGAGAGCATCGAGATGATCCTCTCCTTCTTTGGATTTGACCAGGATGTCATCCACATAGGCATCCATGTTCTTGTGCATCTGGTCATGAAAAATAATTGTCATTGCTCTCTGATAAGTTGCCCCAGCATTCTTGAGCCCAAACGGCATGACTGTATAGCAAAAAGTATCCCAAGACATGGTAAAAGAAGTTTTTGACTGGTTACGAGCGACCAGTTTGATTTGGTTGTAGCCTGAGTATCCATCCATAAAGGAAAACATGGCGTGGCCCACCGTGCTATTGATCAGAAGATCGATATTGGGAAGTGGATAATTATCTTTTGGGGTAGCTTTGTTGAGATCCCTGAAATTAATACAAATTCGGACTTTGCCATTCTTTTTGGGAACTGCTACGATGTTCGCCAACTAGTCTGGATAATCAATAGTCCAAATAAATCCTACCTTTAACAACTCCTCAAGTCTTTCTTTAACTTGAGGTGCCACTCGGGGATCCATTTTTTTGAGCTTCTGCTTGATTGGCTTGAAGTCCGTCTTCAACATAAGATGATGCTCGACCAACTTGGGATCTAAGCCTGGCATATCCTCATAAGTCCAAGCGAAGACTTCTTGATGTTGCTTGAGAAAATGAATGAGCCTTTCCTTCTCACCTGAACTTAAGCTGGAGCCAATCTTGAGGATCTTCGGGTCATCTTCTGAACCAATATTGACATCCTCCGTCGGATCCTGCACCAAAGGCGACAACTCATCCTGCTTCTAACTACTGGCAAATTCTGGCAACTCTTGAATCGCTGAATCAAACTCTGCTAGCTCTTCAATCTGTTCTGTCATCTTGCTGACCTCTGCCCCTGCCTTTGCCCTACAGATTCTGGCTAGTTTATTTTGAGGGAAATTGGGATTGATAACGAGTCTTTTGAGAATTTTAGGAGCCATGATTTGGCAATCCTGAAAAATGCAAAGAAGTTTTTTGAGAAAAGGTAAGAGATTAAAAAAAATAGCCTTTTGTACAGGAACAAAGAATGGTGATGTAGACAAAAATGTAAACAAAGAATCATATACGCCAAGATGTGGAGAAGAATATCAAAATTTCATTAATAGAGCAACTTTGATATTTACATATGATTTGAACAAAAAGACTGGGACTGGGTTGTCCCTATAAGATGATAGAAAAACAGGAAAAGAGAATAGAAAACAAAGGCAATGTCTTCACTCTGCCTCTTTGATGAAGGTAGTTCCTCTGCCTGACGATTGACCTGTGAAACCCAGACATGCGCTGGTAACCTGTCGGGTGGGAACGATCGGTTCCAGAATGCCATCCTTATTCTTACCAAGGCCTCTGAAGGGTTGGTAGTCATGCTTCATCAGAAGATCGAACCCTTTCTTGGCTTTTGAGAATTGCGGGAATAGAGGGTGATCTTTGAAAGAAGCACAATCGAGGCGCCCACCCAACTTGAAGAAGTGAGGTCCCTGCCATTGGATCACTGCTGTGACGTTCTCTGATGGTTGAACTTCTTTTAATTTGAGCATATCTAGGTTTTCACTAAGATTGATTTCATCAACTTCCCAGATGCTAAGGATGTCGGCAATGAAAGTAGGACGGGGAATCATTGGCTGCGGGAGTCTCTCCTCCGGATCTTCTCCCAAGACTATGGTAATCATGCCTCCCTTCAACCACTTGATGCATTGGTGTAGGGTTGAGGGAACAACGTTGGCATTGTGGATTCAAGTACGCCTCAAAAGAAGATTATACGTGGGTGGCACATTCACCACGTGAAACAACACAGTGTGCACCGAATAATTGATGAAAATTTCAACGAAGACCTTCCCCTTGGCTGTCTGTTCGTGGTAGTCAAAACCGTAGATTGTTATCGGATCTGGGGTATATTCTTCTTCTTTGAGGCCCAAGGCCCTAGCCGTCATTTCTAGACAGATATTGAGTCAGCTGCCTCCATCAACGAGTACATGAGGGATAGTCATGCCCTGGTCCGCACCACTATGTAGAGGACATTGTTGTGGAATGTATGAGGCTTTGGCAAGTCCTCATCTGAAAAGGTGATTGGTGCATTCGTCATTGCTTGATTGACAATCTGCGCCATTTCCTGTGGGGTTGTGCTTGGCTTGACCTTGATCTTTCATAGCAGATCATCTAGCACTTGCTGATGTTCAGGAGAAGCATGAGTCAAATCCAGGATGAAAATGTTTGACAATGCCGTGATAGGCTTCTGAACCGATCCCGAAGTTTCACCCTTCTTTGAAGCTGACTTGATAAAGCGCTTTGGAATCCTGGGAATATGCTTGGAGACTTCTGCTGTCACCTTTGTTGGCTCATTAACTGACTTCCGGTTGTTGAAAAATGAAGTAATATCCACCCTCTTGGTGGAAGACTGTGCCTGACGCAACACGAGGACCTGATATTGATCTTGGATGTCCTGGCTGGAACACGGTTAGATGTTGCCTTGGAGGAAAACTGTCTCTTCTGAGATAACTGAAGCTGGATGTTTGGGAAAAGGTTTTGACAGGATCTCAGGCTGCTCTTCGTCCTCATCCTCGATCAACAGATTCTTGTTAATACAGTCCTGGATGATGTTTTTAAGGAAAAAACAATGCTCCGTGTCATGTCCCACAGTCCGATGGAATTTGCAGAACTTTTCTGTCCATTTTCCCATAGCAACTAAAAAATCTGCCACTTTAGGGAGTTTGACCATCCCTTTTGACAACATATATTCCAAGATATCTTCCCGGGATTGCTCTAGAGCTGTGAACTCTCTGTCGTAACTTCAGCCATCGTGCTTTGACTTCAGTTGCTGCTTCGCTTCAGACTGCGGCACTGGCGGAACAGGCATCGACTTGATGAACTTTCCCTTCTGGCCTGCCGAGTTTGTTCTTTCAACCTTAGAGCTTTCTGAGCCCTTACTGTGGTTTTTCTTGTTCTTCTTGCTGCCAGAATTGCTGCTATTGCCTGAAAAATCCATGAAATATGCAACATGTGCCGTCTTTTTTTGTTCAGGGTTACCTCGAACAAAGGGGTAACCTTCATAGAGGCCATTGTCTAATCCTGTTTCGAGTCATTCGACTCTCTCAATCAACTTAATAAACGATTTTGCAGGAGACGTGGAGATGAGATTCCTTAGAGGCTGAGAGAAGTTATTAAGGATGATTTGCAAGGCATGTTCCTCTGGAATGAGAACCTTCATTCTGTTACAAGTACTTCTCCACCTGTGGATGAACTTTCCTGCTCTCTCGTTCTCATTCTGCTTCAGATTGTACAAATGGTTGAGAGTTGGCGAGGCTTCAATATTGAACATGAAGCGCTCGATGAACAAGTTCACAACTTTATCGAACTCTCGTATTTCGATAGGATTGATGTGGTCTGCATACCACGTGGCTGCTACTCCTTCTAGACTGCAGGGGAAGCAGATGAATAAGGCCATGTTATCTTTTCTGAAGCGACCACACTCTGCATAGAACGCGGCCAGATGGGCTTTAGGATTGCTCGTTCCATTAAATTTGAGGAACTTGCGGGGGGAGATTCTCCAGGTTATCGTCCTTGTCTAGGCCGTTATAGAAATCTTCACCTGAATAAGTTTGCTTATCTTTGCTCTTAGCCCGGATATCTTTGATTGCTCGAGTCATTTCCCTCAATTGCTCGTGCATCGGATCTTCAGTTGAGACCCCAATTTTGGGCTTATTCATAGACTCGGGCTTTTCAGCGATCTTTACAAATTGTCGCGGAGGATTTTGACTAAAGACAAACTGCTCTTCTTCTTCTGACGCTTCTTCCGCTGATTCTGATTCTTCAGAAGTGGTGTCTGGCTGGACCTTTTTTCTGACGATTTTGACTTGCTTTTTCACATCTTTCTTCTTTAGCTTGTTTTTAGGAACGACCTTTTTCAGATTGGCTTCAGCTTGTTCGGACATCATCCTGACCATCATCTTCTGAAACAGCCCATACATGGGGGGATCGATATAATCTCCCTTGCACTGACTCTGCCCTCTGACTGACTTGGGAGAGTCCATTGCTTCGATCTCACTGTCACTGTGCTGAGGAGTTGTTTCTTTCCCAGTTCTTGTCTAAACCATTCTGATAATGCCAATGCTTTCTATAGAATAAGGGGAATGGTTAGAGCGTGGAAGAAGCTTTTCCAAAACAACATTTTGAGAAGAGAATGAAGGATATGGTAGACAATTAAAAGGATTATCCCATTACCAGGGATTGAGTCGTCATAAGATTTATGACAATTGCGTCATCATTTTCATGACAACTGAAAAATGTGCCTTGTTACCTAGGCGAGGTCGTCAACCATGATAAAAGATATTAAAGATGAATAAGGAAGATAGAGGAATATCCTCATTGCCAGAGATAAGGCCGCCACAAACATCACGGCTATCTATGCTATAAAATGATAATGTTTGGCCCAAAAATGCTTTTCAGTAGAAAAAAAAGTAAATTTTATTGATAATAGATTCAAAGACAAAGAGGGGGTGGGCAGACAGTTTGCTACCACTCTTGATATTCAACAGACACATTGGATCCAGGAAATACAGACAGAGAAATGAAAGAATCCGAAGTGTATTTGGTTACATGGTATGCCCCAGACCACTGATCCGACTGCAGATCGAATTCTGGCATGTGACCCGTCGGGAAGCGAGTGTTGACATGAATCTACCGCTGTGAGAACTGTCTGAGACACCTCTCTGGCTGATAGTCGACACAGAAGAAGGGACCAAGCAATTTGTAGCGTTTGCTACGAGCGTAAGTGTAGCGAGGAACCGACTCTTGCCTATCAAAGTAATCCCAAAGGATCTCTTCCTGATACAGACTCTCAATCGAAGCTCGATACTGAATGGCAGATTTCGGCTTCTTGCTGTTGAACATGAAGGAACTGACTTTTGATGGCACATGTCGCAGGAACCAAACATCCTTCTACCAAAATTGTCTCTCCAAGGGCGAAGCGAGCTAAGCCTCGGTAGAGAAAGGCTAGAGCTGCCATGGAAACTGAAAGTTGACAGGTCTATTTGCTTCCCCATCTTCGAAAGAGTTGGGCGACTCTGACATCGATGAAATTCTGGTTGTCTTGAAAGAATACTAATCCCATTGTGCATAGGACCATGGCATGCTGGATTCTGTCTTTTGCTGCTCAGGACAAGGTGTCAACTTCCTCGTAAGCTCCATACTTGTGATAGAGCCCAAACAGGTCGATGAACTGACTTCCGTTGATCTTAGTGAGAGGCCAAGATCTGCTCCATGTTGCTCTGGCTAATGCTTCTCGAACATCTACCTCCTTGACGTTGATTAGGAACTACTGCTCGACCGGATCATCTGACTGACTAGCTGGTTCTGGCAATCCCATGATGTCACTGAATTCATCCATCAGCAGAGTCATCTCTTCCCATGGAAACCAAAAGGTGCAGGTACGTGGATTCCACCGTTCTGCCATAGCCTGAATCAGACTTCTATTGATGGTTCGCTTGCCCACTGTTGATGTCATCTCCAATCCACAATCGTCCAAGTGGTCTGGGAACATATGCAAGAAGGTGGCGAACCAAGAATAATACCACCGAGGGAAGAAAGAATGAGTTTGGATAACCCAAAGATCCGGGGATCCATCCTTTATCTGATAGAAGACATGATCTCTGGGAAAGACAACATCGAGGGAATTGGATACCATCGAAAGTGATATTGGGGTAAAAATAATGAGGAGAATTAGATAGAATGCAGGACTTACGGATAGACTTTTTAAGAAAAGAGAATAGACGCAGATCCTGGAAATTTTGAAAAATCAAGGGAATTTAGAAAAGGGATTTCCAGGGTTTTTAAAGAAAATTTGACACAAAAGAGAAAAGAATGTAGGTAAAGGAAAAATGTACACCTGGGTTTCTGAAAATAAGAGGAAATTTTGAATAATATACCCAGGGTTTTGAAAATGTTTGATATATATATATATAAGAGAATACGAGAAACATTGCATAACCACAACTGCACAAACAAGGATGCGCACACAGCATTCCCTAAAGGCTGACTCTAAATGCAATATTTTGAAATGGCTCGTAGGACCTTAACCCTAACTCTATGGTTCAGATCATATGATTTCAGTCTAGGTACGCCTATATACTCAAGCCGAAGCGCGAAGTATATGGCATAGAAATATTTTTCCGGTTCTAAGGTAATGACCTCCCAACATCCTTGAGCACCTACCGATATACCTCGAACTATGGCCCTTAGGGACGTGGTAGGGGGGCGCGAACCCAAATAAGTGGCCCAATTGTGAGGCTCTCTCCCAAACTATGGTTCAGTGAGACAGCCCAGCAACGTGAAGACCGAGACAATATAGGTAGGGATGTTTTCAAAAACATGTTCAACATGCAATAAATCAGATGACTCTAATGCAAGTCCTAAAGAGATAAAATTAAAATGAAGAGAAGCTTACACTTGCACACACTGTTTGCATTCAATCCCTAGAATTGAGGAGAGTTGTATTTCAGACCTAAGTCTAAGTGAACATGGAATAATCTCCTCAATATGGTCCTACTGTAAACAACCCAAATTTTCACTCACCTTCCTGATATCTCCACCAATCAGCATATTTCAGTTCTTTGGAATCAATGAAGGGCAAAATGGTCATTTTCTGAGATTGAACCTTGCAGAAAGTCCTAAATTCCATTCTCGAGTCTCAAAATTTCTATATTTAGGTTCAGAGATATCTTCAAACTGCAAATCTTCAAAATTCTATTCTGGACAAAAAACTAGAATTTCCAAGTCCTAGCTCAGAGTAGCATTTCAGGAAACATGTCTTTGCATAGCATTGCATGAGCATTTCACATCACCGCACTGCACAACATGTCATTTTGAGATCCAGAACTCCTAATTTTCAAAATTGTCAATCCAAATTTGATTTCTAAACTTTTCAAAATTGATTTCAAACCCCTGGGTTTTTAAAATTGCCAATTTTCCCATTTTACCCCCAGGACTCCGAATTACAAAAGTCTTCTCAAGAAAATGATCTAGACAGTTTTGGACATTGATTTTTAAAATTTTTGTCAGTTGGAAAGAGGGGGACACAATTTCAAAATTCATAAGACCTTATTTCAAACTTTTACAAAAATGGCTACGAATTTCCCCGCCATCTTCCTAAATTTTGCCCTGAAGAACCATTTTCTTCCAAGTTTTGAAATCAAACCAAAATTCACTTCATGTTTTCTAAACTAGCCTACTATTGTGAAAATTCCAAAATATCTCATCTGACTTTTATTTCAAATAAGTGACGTGGGACCCGCCTCGAGGTGGTGTCATACTCAAATTCTCAAAAAATTCTCTTATTTCGAAAACAGTGCCCATTCGGGAGTGGCACCGATTTATAATTTTTTTTTCTTTTTATTCTTTAACTCAATTTTAATAAAATAGTTAGTGGGCTCACGTAGGTGGTACCCCACTAAGACTCTTTGCCAAGAAAAACAAATTTTTTTTTTTACTTCAAAGAGTTTCAAATCCAATGAGGTGGCGCCACCTTAAAAACCATTTTACCCATTTCCTTTTGTTTTACTTTTTCAGCCCCAAATGGAGCCACCGTGAAACCCTACCCAAAAACTTTCATTTTACCTAAGTTTTCAAAAAAAAAAAAATGGAGATAGGGAGCCGATCCCCTCTCAAAACGGCGAGCTTTTTTTTTTCAAAACATTTCCAAATTTCGTTTTAAAAGAGTTATCAAAACCGTTTTCGGGAGAAAAAGGAGAAGGTTGTTCATTAAGAAAGGGGATCCACGATTTGTTGAAGGAGGCCGAGCTTCAAACCCATCAGAAGATCTCCCCTTCTTCTTTCATTTCCCCCTTTCTTCCAGTTTCCACCAATCGAGCTTTTCAAAGAGGGCGATCGGCGATTTCCTGGACTCCGGCTTCCCTCATCAGCCCTTATCCCCTTTTCACTATCTTTCTCAGCAAGGGTTAAAAGAGCCCTTCTTTCTTCTGCGTTGGAGGGTCGGCTCCTTCTATCAACCAACAAGAAGAAGGCTCAAAGAGGTAATCAAGGAGCGTGTGGTCCTTTTTTTTGGAAGCCTAACTCACCTCTGGAGGAGACGCCAACATCTACCTCCTCTTTGTCAAGGTAAAGGCCCCTCCTTCTGTTTTATTATGCATCTACAGGAATTAAGTATCAGGTTCAGGCCATCAACCCTGCAAATTCATTGCAGTAGTCGAGGCGGTTTAGCGGTCCTATTTACTGCATCAAGAACCGATAATACCCCGCAATGGTATTATCGGTTCAGCTGGAGATCATGTTTTGAATCAAACAATCATTTCCTCTGCAGTCTTAACCATTTTATTTCAGTAGCCTGAGCATCACGAATGCTTCAAAATCATTACTTTTTTTTACCCCAAATCCATGATTTTCTTATGTGTACCCGACTCATCCTGCCATACACCCATGTTTCGCCATTTAAAAGGTTATTCTCTCAGAAATTTCAGTTCCTTTTTTTTTGCAATCTGTTGCAAATACAGTAATTAAAGGTTTCAAGTGTTATCTATGACCATTTCTGCATTATCGCATGATTATCTTATAAAAGAAAAAAAAATAGTTGTAGATCTTTATATACCAGGTGGTTCTTTCCTTTTCCTTTTGCTGCAAATGTGTAGGGTTTTTGTTAAATCTGCATATCATGGGATAAAGTGATGGCTGGCAAGGCTCATCCTACAACAAACAGTGCTCTTAAACAGAGCACCACATTTAAATCCAATGTTTTGCTCTTTACCAGATTCCATCGAGTCAATAATGTTCATACCTGCATCTTGTAATATTCCACAGTTTCTTGTATTCCCCTGTTTTTTTTTATTTCAACTCATATTCTGTATTCATAAGTTTCACGTTTCATAAACAGTAAAGTATTTGAGCTCATTATGACTGGCAGGTGTAAACACCCCAAATTTTTCACATCCATTCTCAAACAATCCTCCTCAGGAAGTGCCAACCCTATTAGGTCAGTGTAGGAGTCAAACCCCGAGTCAGTTTCAAAAAAATCTCCACTTTACCCATTTTCATTAAGAAAATTACTATTTTACCCCTAGGTCATCCCGGACCCCAGTCAGTCGGAGTCAACAAAGCTCATTGGTCAGTTCAGAACATTTAGAATATCAATCATTCCAAGCTCATCTGAGCTCACAGTGAGAAGACCATTTTCATTTCTGACCATTCCTGCCAAAATGGGATCATTTCTTCGGGAATGAGCTCATTTCTCACTCAAATCCAAGCCAATTGTCTCTGAGTCAGTCATTCATAGTTAGTCATACTCCCCAGAGTCTAGCTTGAGCTCACCAGGAGTTCGAGTGCTCCCTTTTCAGTTCAAAACCATTTCTAAGTGTCCAGGAGCCCATTTTAGTCCATTTCAGCTCTTTCAGCTGAAAATGAGCTGAGTTCAGTCAGTTGAGGTAGTGTTTGAGCCTCGATTTTAGTTCATCTCAGTATTACTGACCTTTGTTTCAACTCAAACCCAGTTCAGGTTTGTAATTCACTTCATTCCAGTGATCATTCCGTACCATTTCTCTAAAAATGGCAGTTTTTCTTGAAAATTCAGTCGGAAAGGTCAGTTGAGTCAGTATCATTGTCAGTTCATTGGAGTCCTGAAACTCTAAAACCCAGCTCAATCTAGCTCATCTCAGTTCAATCCAGCTCGAACCCCAATTTTCGGTGTCACTCTGGCCCAGTAGAGTCCAAAAACCGTTTCTTGAGCTATTTTGCAAATTTTATCAATTTTAATGCTTTTTAAACTGGTACAGCTGCCAATCGGGGTCTAACATCTAAAATTCTCCATTTAGGGTCTGCATTTCGCATGTCATTTCTCATCATTTCATATCATTTTTTAGCATTTCATCACATTTCATTTCATTTTCGAAGTCCAGAACTCTAGTTTTATAAATTTCAATCCAGATTGAGTTTTAAAAGTTTTCAGAAATCAATTTCAAACCTCGGGTTTCCAAAATTGACATTTTCACCCCCCGGGAGTCTAAATTTGGAAATATTTTCTCAAGAAAAATAATCTGGATTTATTTCAAACTCAAATTTTTGAATTCTACACTGGATTTGCTTGGCAACGGGGTATTGAACTTCAAAATCCGAGCTCATTTCAAAAATTGCCAAAAATAGCTTGTTTTGTCTGAAAATAAATTTGGAAGTATTTTCTCGAGAAAAACAGTTTGGATTTCTTCCAAAATTAAATTTTTAAATTCTACATTGGATTTGCTTCGCAACGAGGTATTGAACTTCAAAATCCGAGCTCGTTTCAAAAACTGCCAAAAATAATTTGTTTCGTCTGGAAACTTTCTGAAAAGACTATTTTACCCCTCTAATTGTCAAAATGAATTTCAAAAGTGGAATTTGGACCCGCTCTGAGATGGCCCACTCATTTACATTTCTGTTTTATTAAAAAAAAAAAATTCTTTTATTCCTTTCAATTTTCTTTTTATTTGTTCATTTTTGTTTTATTTATTTATTTTGCATTTTAGAGAGGTGGGACCCACAAGGGGGTCACCCAAACCTCCAGCCTATTTCCTTTCTTTCTTCCTCCATTTTCTTTTTTTTTATTTTTTATTTTTCTTTTCTTTCCTTCTTTCTTTCTTTTCTTTCTTTCTTCTTCCCTTTTTCTTTCTTTCTTTCCTCCTTTCTTTCCTCCCTCTCCACTCACTCACGTACATCTTTTTCCAGCCTTTCTCTTTCTCCTTTCTCTCTTCTTTCTTCCCTCTTTCCTTTCCTTTTCCTTCTTCCCCTTCTTTCCTTCTTTCTTTCTTTCCCCATTCATTATTGCCCATTCACGTAAGTCTCTCTTCCCCTCTTATTAAAAGATTTCCCATTAAAACTTAGGGAGATTTTTCATTTTCCTAAGTTCAACACCAAAAAGAGGATACACGGCTGGTGGATTTCTCTTCATTCACGCCTCCCTTATTTTTTTTAAAAAAAAGATCAAAACTGAAATCATTAAACCCTAGATACTTGTTATTTTCCCTAAGTTTCCCCCCTTAAAAAAACTTTTCCTTCTTACCTATTCAGAAAAAAAAAAGGGGCATTCACGCCCAGCCCTGGCAGCCATCCCCATCTTCTAACCTCTCTCTCTCTCTCTCTCTCTCTCTCTCTCTCTCTCTCTCTCTCTCTCTCTCTCCTTTAAGCCCTTCACCCTCATTACACAACACCCATCTCTGATTGCAGCAAGATAACCAACCACTTCCAACTTCCCCTTCACAGTTGCAGCCGTCTCCTTCCTTGACAGCACCACCTACACTTGATGCCGCCCATCTTTCAGCACAGCAGCTTCATCTTCAAGTTCCAGCAAGCTCCTCCCTAATCAAGGCGGCAGCAACATACTATCATCATCAGCTCCAACTTCCATCGTTGCAGCACCTTCAGACTTCAAGATTTCAGCATCAACCTCTCTCTAGCGCCCACCGTCAGCCTCTTCTCCACCATTGGTTCAACATAGTAGCAGTGATCTTGAAGCAGCCACTGCAGCTCTTCCACCTTCATCCTTCATCCTTCATCACGACAGCAATCTCCAAGCCATCCAACCTTGAGTCCAACAGCACCCTTCCATGTTGGCAGCATCATAGGCCTCATTGGCACCCAGCATTTTGCTTCCTCTCCTTTGCAACTGGTTATCATCTACAACAACCCCATCAAGTGCAATCAGTCCACATCCATACCATTATCTCCAACCACCCTTTCGGGCCTCGAAACCTCATTCTCAACCGGTTCACTACCATCGTTCCCACCGGTACAAAGGTAAATCCAAGTCTTATTTTATTTTTATGGATGCTATAAAGTCAAGTTGAAGATTGAATTGGCAGTAGTATGAATGTTTTTATATATATATAGTTCTTAAATTAAAAAAAATATGATAGGAGTTTCATCTCACGTATTTAGGCTAAGTAAACGATGAGATTCGTCTATCTATGGGATTGATTCTCTCGTTTTGAGAGCCAACATCAAAATAGGTCATACACCCTTCATGATGGTTTTCATTTTATTTTCATGTTTCATACAATTTTAGATTTAAAAATTGCATTTAGTTAAATTCCATCATGTATTTTGTTCATTTCATATAGTTCTATTAATAGTTGATTTAGAATCCATAAGAATTTCAATTTTGTGCAAAATCCATGCATTATTTTATGAAAATTTATGCACCAATAAATTCTGTAAATTTTAGATCAAGTAGGATTATATGTCTTTGTTTTATTTCCAAAAATTTGATTCAATTTGGGCTCTGGAACACTTCTAAACCGATCAAACCTTAAATCGGGTTTTCTGTCATCCAGAAATTTCAATTCCTGCTTTAGCAGACAAAAACCTTCGAATTCACCCTTTTGTGGGATTCAAATCATTCTTCAAAAATCACAGTATATTTATGATTGAATCTACTAATGATATGGAAATTTTTAGATTTTTCCAATTAGTTTTGACTTCTGTAAAAAATCGGATTTCTCAGACCCTTGGGAAAATATCAATTTTCTTTTGTCAGGGTATAGACAGACTCTAATGCACCGAGTCCATCCAATCTGTAACCCGTCTGCAAAAACTTTCAACATAAATGTTGTTCATAACATAATTTCATGTCATTTCCCGAAATTTGGAAATTTTTGGATTTGTTTCATTATTGTTTCCGGATTTTCTTTTTCTATCCAACAGATTCCAATGTCCAGAAATCTCAGAGATTTAGGTCTCTGATAACAGTAAGGCTTTTTCCAAACCATAACCCGAATCCCAATGGTGTCAAAATATCAAATCTTCCTCTATTTGTCGGGGACATTTTCTCACAATTTCAGCCTTTTTCCCATCTGTCTTCTATTTTTCCCATGTTTTCTACTGAAACCTGTCTGTTTCCCCTAAATCCTAGAGTCGCCGGATTCCGATCCGACTTGCCGGAGTGGTATAGCTCCGACCATAGGTCAAAACCAGAAAGTGTTTATGGCAAAAATCCTTGCCTTACTGTCCTCTGTCACACCATAAAATTTGGGAAATTTTTATGGAAGTTTGATATCCGAAATTTCCTTTAGAATCAACATTTTAGGCAAAAATCACAAAAATTAGGGTTTTTATTTGAATTTCCATATTTAAAAATACAAAAAAAAAAAGATTTTCGAGCTCTATTCTGTTTTTAAGGTTATTTTAGGTGTCCATGCCAAATTTGGCTTAATTCTAAGTTCATTTGCTCCATGTATTAGTTTATCTTTAAATTCATAAGCGAAAATCAGGCGAAAATCAGGTTAAATTCAATGTTTTATGATATTTTCGCCATTTTAGGGTTTTTATCATGTACATAAGCATGTAGAATCATATTAGGGTTAATTTTAATCTCATTTGTATTTCATATTTTTCCATTTTGCAAAATTCATTTCAGAAAACCCTGGTTTCAAGGCCATAGTCTTGTTATCGGGGGTATTTTGGTCATTTTGACCTAAATTTCGAAATTTCAATTTCTAGTTCTTCAAAATTTCATGCATATCATCATATTTCATCATATTATGTTTGATTTATTTCATTTGATTTTCAAATTTCCAAAATTTACAAAAATTCTTTTAGAAAACCCTGATTTCAAGGTCATCAGGGGTATTTTGGTCATTTTGACCCCAATTTCGAATTTTCAAGTTTATTTTTGAAATTTATTCATTATTTATCATGTTTATATCAAAGGGGGTATGAATTTAGGTTTATATCTGAATAATATCCGATAATTTCCCATATTTTCGGATAAATTCAGAAAAACCTACATTTTTGTGCTAACATTGTTTTCTAGTTTTGCAGGAATATTCAAGAAGAAGACTTAGTTTTATCTTATTTTATTTCAATTCAATGTAACATCAAATATAATAATTTGGAATAAGATTTACATTTTCTGCTTAGAATAGGACTGCATTGCATATAGTTTAATTTATGCAAATTTTAATATGTGATGTATGATTCATGCACATTATTTCAAATTCACTATGGTTTACACGAATGGCACGTGCACAAGCTCTTATGGAGTTTATAAACTCGGTGGGATTCGTATTTATGGCCATAGTCAGAATACGAAGAAAACCAAGATTTATGATCTTCGTATTAGCCACATTCAGCCTACACACTTAGGCTAACTTCAAAATGCACTGCATTTCTCAAAGTTTTAAAAGGATTTCTCAATTCCTCAATGAAATTACCTTTTCAAATT
Source organism: Nuphar pumila (assembly GCF_984573655.1). Taxonomy (NCBI): domain Eukaryota; kingdom Viridiplantae; phylum Streptophyta; class Magnoliopsida; order Nymphaeales; family Nymphaeaceae; genus Nuphar; species Nuphar pumila. Next base: position 46,621,752 of record NC_143265.1, on the reverse strand, counting down.
CATATTCATTCATTCATATTATTCAAATTTCATTGTTTTCAAATTCATTTTCCAATTTCAATTTAAAAAAAAATCAGTTTTCTCAAGAATTTCCAAGTCTTTCTCAGGATCTGATTTTCTCAAAATCCAAAGTTTTCAAATGACATTTCAAAGTATTTCCCAAGTTCAAATCAAGATTTTCCTATGTTTTCAAATTCTCAAATTTCAAAATCCCAAGTTTTCAGAAATCGATTTTCTCATATTTTCCAATTTTTCCTAAGAATTCATTTTCCATTTCAAAAGTCATTTTCCAATGAATTTCTTAGATTTTCTCAAAATTCTCAAATCCATTTTCTCAGAAAAGCAATTTCAAATTTCAAAATCAATTTTCTAAAGTTCAAATTTTCCTGAGAAATCACTTTCCAATGCAAATTTCTGATTTCCAATAAAATTCAATGATTTTCCCAGGAATTCCATTTTCAAGCATTTTCCAGTCCTTTTCTAAATGCATTTCAATTTTCCAAAGCAAACATCATATTTTCTCAAACTTGCATTTTTCAAAATTCCATAGCACAAGCCTGATTCTTTGTGCATTCTAGGAAAAATAGAGCATAATTTAGATATTTGAGTCAAGTTAAAGCACGTAATTGATCCTTGGTTCAATTACCCCTGGTAAAGGCGCCAGGAACGGTTGAATCTCGTACCGACAGGCGGATCCCATTCCACGGAATTTTCCCGCAAATTTTCAAAACGGAGGCGAGTAAATTTTCAAAAACCATTTTCAAAACTTTGGTCGAGTTTGACTCGCGAAATTCGTTTCTTTCTCGCAAGGGAGGGGAAAAATTTTGCGATGATAACAGGTTTGGCGACCGTGATGGGACCTGTCTTCGTCTAATCAATGTTGTGCTTTGACTTAGCTCAATTATCAAAATCGTGCTCTATGAACTGTCAGCTTTTAATTTCTGATATCATGTGAACCTAGGAGCCTAGACTTGAACCCAGCTGACATGGATTGCATATAGATTAGGCATGGTTTGGTAGGACCATATTGAGAAGAATTATGCATGCTCACATAGACTTAGGTCTGAAATACAACACTCCTCAATCTAGGACTTGTATGAAAACAATGTTTGCTTCTTCAAAAAAAAATTCAAAATTCTCTCTCTTTAGGATTTAGATCCCTCTGTTTGCCTGCATGTGATCATATTTCAAAAACCACCCCACCTATGTCTACCCGGTCTTCACGTTGCTGGGCTCTCTTCCAGAACCATAGTTCGGGACAGAGCCTCACAACTGGGCCAATTATTTGGGCTAACGCCCCCCTGCCACGTACCAAGGGCCATAGTCCAACGTATATCGGCAGGTGCTCAAGGATGTTGGGAAAACATAAGCCTAGAACCGGAGATGAATTTTTATGCCACGTACATCGAGCCTCGGTTCGAGTATATCGGCATAGCATGGTTGGACACAACTGATCTGAGCCTAGAGTCAGGATTAGGGTCCTACAGATCTTTCAAAATTGATGCATTTAGAGTCAGCTTCTTAGGGAATGTTGTATGTGCATAATTGTTTGTGTAGGATGTGATTGAATGCATTCTTCTTTTATTTCTCAATTCTCTTTTATTTTCCTTTTACAAATTTCATCTATTTTTCTTCAACAATTTTATCAAAAACCCTGGACGATTTTCAAAACTTCATATTTTTCCTCAAAAGTCCAGGCGATTTTTCTTTTCCTACCTTTCCTCTGGACTTCGAATTTCTAACCTTATTTTGATCCTGCCTGCAATTTTTCAAATGTTCAAATCTTGTCAAACTTCTCTTCTTCATATATGTCTTCCAAATTCTATTCAGAATTTTTGTCTCTTTCCAAGTCCTTAGACATCTCCTTCATCATCTCTATTTTTCCCAAAAATCCTTCAGTCTAAACTACTCCTTTATTCTGCAGAAAGTATTGGCATTTCACTACAGTTCAAACAAGGTCGGGAAAGAGAACAACACCAAGCAGTATCGAAGAGATGAGTTCTTCGAGGCCAGTCAACAAGCAGGACAAGACAAGTAAAGATGAGATTGATCCAGTCATGTACAGAATGTTTCAAAAAATGATGACAAAGATGCTATTAGAGCTACCCGAGTCGAGCACCAGAAAGGAACCAGCCAAACGGAATGATCAACCTCTCCAGTCCAGTACCCAGCATAAAGGGAAAGAGAAAGAAAAACCAAAACACAAAGACTGGAGCGCTGATCGAAAGTTCACCCCTCTGGATCAGAAGCTCGAGACTATTTTAGAAAATTTGCTTGCAAAAGGCATGGTCCATTTACCAAAAGTCGTTGATCCTCCGTCAATCATGGGCAGATTCAAAGAGCAATTTTGCAAGTTTCACCGTTCAATAGGACACGATACAGAAAATTCTTTTGTCCTCAAGAATATCGTTCAGGATCATGTTGATAAGAATATTTTAGGGGAAAGCAAAATAGCAGACCAGCCGGTTGTCCTAGCCAAACCCCTTCAATCTCGCTCCCAGCAGAAAGCAAGCAGTCAAAAGAAGCCAAAACATGACGGTTGGGGTTACGATCGCGAATTTACCCCTCTAGATCAGCCCCTCGAAGAGGTCCTTGAATCCATGCTGAGCAAAGGAATGGTTAAACTTCCAAGAATTGCTAATCCTCCGGTCGCCCTAGGGAAATGGAAAGATCGCTTCTGCAAATTCCACCGAGCTACAGGGCATGATACTGAGCGATGCTTTGTCTTCAAAAATATCGTTCAAGACTGCGTTGACAAGAATCTCCCTATTAAAGAGGAAGACCAGTCGGTCGTTCTGACCGAGCCTTTCCTTGATCATTCATGAAGACGACAAATGCCAATGCTTTCTCATTTCCATCATTTCTGCTTTTTGCTTCTCTAAATAAATGTAGTCTCTAGTTGCTTTCTTTAAATTTGTCATCCTTCCTCCAAGACATCAATAAAATCATCAGTTTTCCTTATATTTGGAGGTCATTTTCTTCATAATGTTATTTTCTGAACTCTCATGCAATATGCCCTTTGTGATGAATGCTTTTCCCTGAAAAAAAAAATTTCTTCCTGCCTTCCTTCTCAGATAACCTCCCAAGTTCGTAGAGAAGCTCATTACCAATTATGCATTACTTTGTTATATTCCTTCAAAAATATTTTTTTTTCTTCATGATTGACGGTCTCGCCTAGGTAACAAGACATATCTTGGTTGTTTATTTCCTCTCATGAAATAACAATGCAATTGTCGCAATCCCAGCAATAATCCCATCCCTGGTAAAGGGATATCCTTCAAACTGTCAACCCAATTTCAGATCTTCATCCATTATTTTCATTCTATTCTCCAAGTCATTGCCTTCAAGAATTTTCTCTCATTCTAATCATCCTATTTGTCTTACAGAGAGTTTCGGCATCGTGGAATGGTTCAGACCAGATCCAAGAAGAAAATAGTGTCGCTTCAATACCCTAACAGTAGCAGCGAGCAAGAGATGGATTCTCCGCGATCTGCTAGGAACCAAAGTCAACAAGTCAATGATGATATCGATCCTCAGATGTATGCCATGTTTCAAAAGATGTTGAATAAGATGATGGCAGAGCAAATAGGGGACAGTTCCGACAAGATTCCTACCAAGAAAAAGATCAAGGGCCGAACATTGAAGAAACAACTGAAGATATCCAAGAAGTGTATCCAACATGAGGATACATCTGATGAAGCAGAATCAGGAGGTGGCACCGATGAAGAGTGTGAGGCTCAACAAGCTTTTCAGAAGATGACACAGGGGCAGGGGTCAGACAATAAGCTAAAAGATCATTCTGCTAATAACTCTGACCAGTCACAACTCAGAGATGTGGTCAAAATGGTTAAGGATCTGCAAGCCCGCGACAGGGGCAAAAAGATTTTCACAAGCGAAGATTTCTATGATGGTTTAGATGGTGATGACAGCCTAGAAGATCTCCCCCGTAAATTTGTCAAATTTGATGGGACTGGCGATCCCAAGGCTCACCTGGCTATGTTCTTTGCGGAGTGCAATCGATTCAAGAGAGACAATCGTGCTTTGTTTAGATGTTTTCCTCACAGTCTGGAGGGCACCGCCGCCAAGTGGTACTCAGAGCATATCAATCCCATCGAATTGAAGGAATTCGATAAAGTGGTCAATCTATTCATTGAACGATTCCTTTTAAACACCAAAGCGCCGCCAACGCTAAACCATCTCTATAATACAAAGCAAAGAGATAATGAGAAAGCCAGAAACTTCATCCGCAGATGGAGGGGCACTTGCAATAAAATGAGAAATCCCATCTTAGAGGAGCACGCACTCTAGATTATTCTAAACAATTTCTCACAACCTTTGAGAGGTCTTATCTCCACCTCACCTTCCAAATCTTTCATTGAGCTTACTGAACGAGCTGAGTGGCTCGAGATGGGAATAGAGAATGGGGTCTATGATGACATCACCCTTGTCAAGAATAATCAAGATTCAAAGAAGGAAAATTTCATCTTCTCTGCCAATGTCGGCCGCAGTGGCCACAAAAATAGCAAGAGCAATCATGCAGGTTAGAAAGAAAAGTCTTCAAAGAAGAATGAAAAATTGAGTCAGCAGAAAGAAAAGATAAAACGGGATGGTTGGGGTGACGATCGTCAGTTTACTCCTCTTGAGCAACCTCTCGATGAAATCCTTGAATATATGTTGACCAAAGAAATGGTAAAGCTCCCAAGAGCCACAGATCCTCCCACGATCATGGGAAGGTTCACTGACCAATTCTGCAAATTCCATCGGGCAGTAGGACACGATACTGACCACTGTTTTGTCTTCAAGAACATTATTCAAGATTGCATTGATAAGAATATCCTCGTTGAAGATAAAAAGAAGGACTAGCCATCTTTCCTCGATTACTCAAAAAGCCGACGATGCTAGCATTTTCCCATTTCTCATTTTGCCTTCAAAAGATGATGTAATCCTGTCTATCTTTCCTTGATTTGTCATTTTCCTTCAATGCATCAATAAAATTATCAATTTCTCTTTCTCTGCACCATGTCCTTCTGTGAGAAGTGATATTTTTCAGAGTCTCTCCTGAATCAATCAAAAGTCAGAAAGTATTCTTCAAATATCAATTACTTATCCTTTCATCTAACTTCTCACTCTCCAGTTATACTGGGGCATTATTTTGAAAATTGTCTTCAAAACATCCTGTATGCAGGCAGGGTCAAATAAATCTCTCATTTTGCATGCATTTGCATTCATTTACATACATTTGCATTCATTTGCATTTTCATGCATTCATTCGCATTCATTTGCATCCATATGTATCGAATTCGTTTCCCCTTCAGGTTAAGGGATAAACCTGAGTTTCCCCTTCAGGTTAAGGGATAAACCTGAACTACCCATTCAGGATAAGGGATAAATCCTGAGACCCCGACAGTTGTCTAAGTCATCGTGAGGATGAAGATTAAAAATCTCTCATCAGAATCAGTTGGGTAAGATTTTCAAAAACCAGTGTTCGTGTTGGTAAAATTTTCAAAATCCAGTGTTCGTGCTGGTAAATTTTCAAAAATTCAGTGTTCGTGCTGATAAGATTTTCAAAAACCAGTGTTCGTGCTGGTAAAATTTTCTAAATCCAGTGTTTGTGCTGGTAAATCTTCAAAATCCAGTGTTTGTGCTGGTAATTCTTCCAAAAACAGTATTTGTACTGATCTATTTTCAAAATCCAGTACTTATACTGGTTCATTTCCAAAATTCAGTATTCACGCTGGTACATCTTTCAAAATCCAATTGTTATTGGTCGGACTTTCAAAATCCAATTTTTATTGGTCAAACTTTTAAAATCTGGTTTACTGGTTAATGTTTTCAAACCTAATCCATGCTAGTCTAGTTTTCCTTCGGGATTCGAGTTCCGACTCGAATTTCCTTTCCTTCTAACCGGTCTAGTTTTCCTTCGGGATTCGAGTTCCGACTCAAATTTTCTTTCCTTCTAATTAGTCTAGTTTTCCTTTGGGATTCGAGTTCCGACTCAAATTTCTTTTCCTTCTGACCAGTCTAGTTTTCCTTCAGGATTCGAGTTCTGACTCGAATTTTCTTTCCTTCCAATGGATCTAGTTTTCCTTCGAAGATTCGAGTTCCGACCCGAGTTTTCTTTTCCTAAAATTGGTCTAGAAGATTAGAGTTTCGACTCAAATTTTCTTCCAAATTCCAATTACCAGTTTCGGCCCTTGGGCCATCCAATTTCCAATTTCGGCCCTTAGGCCACCCAATTACCAATTTCGACCCTCGGGTCAATCAATTTCCAAATTTCCAATTGCGACCTTTGGGTCAATCAATTTCAAATTTCCAATTCCAATTTCGGCCCTTGGGCCACCTAATTACCAATTTCAGACCTCTGGGTCAACCAATTTCCAAAATTCTAATTTCGACCTTCGAGTCAATCAATTTCCAAATTTCCAATTTTGACCTCCGGGTCAACCAATTGTCAAATTTTCAAATTCGACCTTTGGGTCAATCAATTCCAATTTCGACCTTTGGGTCAATCAATTTCCAATTTCCAATTTCCAATTTCCAATTTCAAATATCAAATTTCAAAATTCAAAATTTCAATTTCCAATTTCGACCCTTTTGGTCACTCAATACCAATTTCAGTCATTTCCTCTTGCGAGAGACCCTTTTTACAGGGAGAGTTCAAGGGAGCTCATTCTTTTCGCATGCTATCCTTTGTTCACCTAGCCCCTTTTCAGGGAGAGTTTGAAGGGACTCGTGTCTTTGTGAACCGTTTGCAAAACAAAATTCCAATTTCACACAAGGAACCCTTAGTTCAGGGAGAGCTTCGACGGAAGTTCGTCTTCCTTGTGACCACAATTTTGTACTAGGCCATTTCATCGTGAAGCACCCTCTTTTCAGGGAGAGTGTGATGGACTCGCTCCTTCATGACCAATTCACCGACTTCACCATTACCGGCCCCCTTTCCATAAGAGAAACCTAATGTTAGGAAGTTTTGACGAAAGCTTAATTTCTCTTCGAAAGTTCGTTTTACAAACACCTCCTCTTCAGGGAAGAGAGCAGTAATTCCTATTTCCAATTTCTGAATCTTCTTCTTTGGGGAAAGGAGAAGAAAATTTCTGTCATGGATGTGTTGCGTTGTGCTTCAAATGCTCGCTTTCACCAAGGATTTCAAGAAAATTTTGCCAATTTGTCATTAAATATTTGTTGATTTCAAAATCTTTATTGCACAAAAACATTACCTCAGAATACCTTCAGTATTACTTCCGAAAGGACAAAGTTTTCGCGAAAAAGGATTTAAAATTCAGAATCTTTCTATTGGCCGACCAAAAGGATGAAGAATAAATCCTCGATATGGCCAGCAAAAGGAAATTCAATGTTGTTGCAAAGCCATAAGTGATCGGTATTGATCGCAGTCAATGACACATTTTTAAAGATCAATCTTGGAAAATAAAGCAGTCGAAATATCCTGGGTGATAGAGAAAAATCCATTAAATCCCTATATCTCCTCAATCACCTAAGTTGCAATTAAATATCTGCAAAAGGGATCTCTCAATTGTCATCAAGATGAAGGCGAATTAGGCGAGTAGACCCCCGGGGCCAAAGAAGATTTGAATCATCTCCAAGATGACGGAGTTTGTGACGGATCCTTCTAGGGAAAGTTCAGAGCACCGTCAAGATGAAGGCGACTGCGATGAGCCTCCCGACAAACCCTAAAGGATATTTAATTTCCGCTATCATCAAGAGATTTCCAACCAATGAGCCAATAATCATCGAAATAATCCCTGAGAGAAAAAGAAGGATCAGAACATCTCCAAGATGAAGGAGTTTGTGACGTACCCTTCCCCAAAAAAAAAAAAAAGAGAAAAGTCATGACATCTCCAAAATGAAGGATGATGTAATAAAATCCCCAAAAACCTAAGAGAGCTCTAATTCTGCCAAAAAAGAAAAAAAGTGGGCAGAAAGATCATCATGAGGAAAGAATCCCAGGATATCAGACTGCCAAATTTGCCAAAGAATCTTCTTTAATTTTGTGAAATTCTATTATCAATATTCTTTCACCAATTGCTCTCACAATATCAAGAATACTCTCTTTTCTACTCATATCTAGGAAATTGATAGCTTCCTTTGAAAGAAAGCCAATTGCAAGCAATTTGAATTCGAATCTTGATTCTACGGAGTTACGCCCAATCAGAGGTAATACTTCAGGTAGAAAAGAGGAAAGATTTTCATACCAATATACATCAATCTCAAGTATTTTGAATCAACAAACAATTTTTAACATTTTGGCAATATTTTCTTACTATCTTGACATGAAGTGAAGAGCTCGATGTCCATCTTGACACATCCTGATATCACCTTTTACCTCCTTGAGAGAGTAACCTTTACCATCTTTCGCATTGTCGAAAGAATTCATCTTTTGCGTTGTCAAAAGAATCGCCTTGCTCCTTTGGATCGCCTTGTCATCTTTCGCGTTGTTGAAAGAATCGCCTTGCTCCTTTGGATCGCCTTTTTCCATCTTTCGCGTTGTCGAAAGAATTCATCTTTTGCGTTGTCAAAAGAATCGCCTTGCTCCTTTGGATCGCCTTGTCATCTTTCGTGTTGTTGAAAGAATCGCCTTATTCCTTTGGATCGCCTTTTTCCATCTTTCGCGTTGTCGAAAGAATTCATCTTTTGCGTTGTCAAAAGAATCGCCTTACTCCTTTGGATCGCCTTATCATCTTTCACGTTGTTGAAAGAATCGCCTTGTTCCTTTGGATCCCCTTTTTCCATCTTTCGCATTGTCGAAAGAATTCATCTTTTGCGTTGTCAAAAGAATCGCCTTGCTCCTTTGGATCGCCTTGTCATCTTTCGCGTTGTTGAAAGAATTGCCTTGTTCCTTTGGATCGCTTTTCCCATCTTTCGCATTGTCGAAAGAATTCATCTTTTGCGTTGTCAAAAGAATCGCCTTACTCCTTTGGATCGCCTTATCATCTTTCACGTTATTGAAAGAATCACCTTGTTCCTTTGGATCGCCTTTTTCCATCTTTCGCGTTGTCGAAAGAATTCATCTTTTGCGTTGTCAAAAGAATCGCCTTGCTCCTTTGGATCGCCTTGTCATCTTTCGCGTTGTTGAAAGAATCGCCTTGTTCCTTTGGATCGCCTTTTTCCATCTTTCGCGTTGTCGAAAGAATTCATCTTTTGCGTTGTTGAAAGAATCGCCTTACTCGTTTGGATCGCCTTATCATCTTTCACGTTGTTGAAAGAATCGCCTTGTTCCTTTGGATCGCCTTTTTTCATCTTTCGCGTTGTCGAAAGAATTCATCTTTTGCGTTGTCAAAAGAATCGCCTTGCTCCTTTGGATCGCCTTGTCATCTTTTGCGTTGTTGAAAGAATCGCCTTGTTCCTTTGGATCACCTTTCCCATCTTTCGCGTTGTCGAAAGAATTCATCTTTTGCGTTGTCAAAAGAATCGCCTTACTCCTTTGGATCGCCTTATCATCTTTCACGTTGTTGAAAGAATCGCCTTGTTCCTTTGGATCGCCTTTTTCCATCTTTCGCGTTGTGGAAAGAATCCATCTTTTGCGTTGTCGAAAGAATTCATCTTTTGCGTTGTGAAAAGAATCTCCTTGCTCCTTTGGATCGCCTTGTTCCTTTGGATCACCTTGTTATCTTTCGCGTTGTCGAAAGAATTCATCTTTCGAGTTGTTGAAAGAGTCACCTTATTCCTCTTCAAGAAAATTGTCTTATTCACCATCCAACTTACCATTTTCATTTCCCAATCAGGTTAAGGGTACAAACCTGAGCCTCCTTTGATGAGGTATTTCATTTTCCGCCCAATCAGGATGAGGGTACAAACCTGAGCCTCCTTTGATGAGGTATTTCATTTTCCGCCCAATCAGGATAAGGGTACAAACCTGAGCCTCCTTTGATGAGGTATTTCATTTTCCGCCCAATCAGGATAAGGGTACAAACCTGAGCCTCATTTTGATGAGGTATTTAATTTCCCGGTCAGGTTAAGGGTCAAACCTGAGCTTCGTTTCTACACGAGGTATTTTCCGTCCCATCCAGGTTAAGGGCAAAACCTGAATCTCACTTCCTTTTAAAGTAAAATTTTCTTCTTTATTCTTCACTTCATATCTATCATTTTCATCAGGACTAAATCTCTTCATATCCAGTCAGATCCTTCTAACTGGGGCATTTTTATAGCCAAAATTTGGTGTGTTTTTCTTTGCCACTAAACTCGTCTTCAAGCCGGCTTAGTAGCAAAGAAGGGCATCTGTAAACACCCCAAATTTTCCACATCCATTCTCAAACAATCCTCCTCAGGTAGTGCCAACCCTATTAGGTCAGTGTAGGAGTCAAACCCCAAGTCAGTTTCAAAAAAATCTCCACTTTACCCATTTTCATTAAGAAAATTACCATTTTACCCCTAGGTAATCCCAGACCCCAGTCAGTCGGAGTCAACCAAGCTCATTGGTCAGTTCAGAACATTTAGAATATCAATCATTCCAAGCTCATCTGAGCTCACAGTGAGAAGACCATTTTAATTTCTGACCATTCCTGCCAAAATGGGATCATTTCTTCGGGAATGAGCTCATTTCTCACTCAAATCCAAGCCAATTGTCTCTGAGTCAGTCATTCATAGTCAGTCATACTCCCAGAGTCTAGCTTGAGCTCACCAGGAATTCGAGTGCTCCCTTTTCAGTTCAAAACCATTTCTAAGTGTCCAGGAGCCCATTTTAGTCCATTTCAGCTCTTTCAGCTGAAATTGAGCTGAGTTTAGTCAGTTGAGGTAGTGTTTGAGCCTCGATTTTAGTTCATCTCAGTATTACTGACCTTTGTTTCAACTCAAACCCAGTTCAGGTTCGTAATTCACTTCATTCTAGTGATCATTCCGTACCATTTCTCTAAAAATGGCAGTTTTTCTTGAAAATTCAGTCGGAAAGGTCAGTTGAGTCAGTATCATTGTCAGTTCATTGGAGTCCTGAAACTCTAAAACCCAGCTCAATCTAGCTCATCTCAGTTCAATCCAGCTCGAACCCCAATTTTCGGTGTCACTCTAGCCCAGTAGAGTCCAAAAACCGTTTCTTGAGCTATTTTGCAAATTTTATCAATTTTAATGCTTTTTAAACAGGTACAGCTGCCAATCGGGGTCTAACATCTAAAATTCTCCATTCAGGGTCTACATTTCGCATGTCATTTCTCATCATTTTATATCATTTCTTAGCATTTCATAACATTTCATTTCATTTTCGAAGTCCAGAACTCCAGTTTTATAAATTTCAATCCAGATTGAGTTTTAAAAGTTTTCAGAAATCAATTTCAAACCTCGGGTTTCCAAAATTGACATTTTCACCCCCGAGAGTCTAAATTTGGAAATATTTTCTCAAGAAAAATAATCTGGATTTATTTCAAACTCAAATTTTTGAATTCTACACTGGATTTGCTTGGCAACGGGGTATTGAACTTTAAAATCCGAGCTCATTTCAAAAATTGCCAAAAATAGCTTGTTTTGTCTGAAAATAAATTTGGAAGTATTTTCTCGAGAAAAACAATTTGGATTTCTTCCAAAATTAAATTTTTAAATTCTACATTGGATTTGCTTCGCAACGAGGTATTGAACTTCAAAATCCGAGCTCATTTCAAAAACTGCCAAAAATAGCTTGTTTCGTCTGGAAACTTTCTGAAAAGACTATTTTACCCCTCTAATCGTCAAAATGAATTTCAAAAGTGGAATTTGGACCCGCTCTGAGATGGCCCACTCATTTACATTTCTGTTTTATTAAAAAAAAAAAATTTCTTTTATTCCTTTCAATTTTCTTTTTATTTGTTCATTTTTGTTTTATTTATTTATTTTGCATTTTAGAGAGGTGGGACCCACAAGGGGGTCACCCAAACCTCCAGCCTATTTCCTTTCTTTCTTCCTCCATTTTCTTTTTTTTTATTTTTTATTTTTCTTTTCTTTCCTTCTTTCTTTCTTTTCTTTCTTTCTTTCTTTCCTCCTTTCTTTCCTCCGTCTCTTCTTTCTTCCCTCTTTCCTTTCCTTTTCCTTCTTCCCCTTCTTTCCTTCTTTCTTTCTTTCCCCATTCATTATTGCCCATTCATGTAAGTCTCTCTTCCCCTCTTATTAAAATATTTCCCATTAAAACTTAGGGAGATTTTTCATTTTCCGAAGTTCAACACCAGAAAGAGGATACACGGTTGGTGGATTTCTCTTCATTCACGCCTCCCTTGTTTTTTAAAAAAAAAAAAAAAAGATCAAAACTGAAATCATTAAACCCTAGATACTTGTTATTTTCCCTAAGTTTCCCCCCTTAAAAAAACTTTTCCTTCTTACCTATTCAGAAAAAATAAAAAGGGGCATTCACGCCCAGCCCTGGCAGCCATCCCCATCTTCTAACCTCTCTCTCTCTCTCTCCCTTAAGCCCTTCACCCTCATTACACAGCACCCATCTCTGATTGCAGCAAGATAACCAGCCACTTCCAGCTTCCCCTTCACAGTTGCAACCGTCTCCTTCCTTGACAGCACCACCTACACTTGATGCAGCCCATCTTTCACCACAGCACAGCAGCTTCATCTTCAAGTTCCAGCAAGCTCCTCCCTAATCAAGGCGGCAGCAACATACTATCATCATCAGCTCCAACTTCCATCGTTGCAGCACCTCCAGACTTCAAGATTTCAGCATCAACCTCTCTCTAGCGCCCACCGTCAGCCTCTTCTCCACCACTGGTTCAGCATAGTAGCAATGATCTTGAAGCAGCCGCTGCAGCTCTTCCACCTTCATCCTTCATCACGACAACAATCTCCAAGCCATCCAACGTTGAGTCCAACAGCACCCTTCCATGTTGGCAGCATCATAGGCCTCATTGGCACCCAGCCTTTTGCTTCCTCTCCTTTGCAACTGGTTATCATCTACAACAACCCCATCAAGTGCAATCAGTCCACATCCATACCATTATCTCCAACCACCTTTCGAGCCTCAAAACCTCATCCTCAACCGGTTCACTACCATCGTTCCCACCGGTACAAAGGTAAATCCAAGTCTTATTTTATTTTTATGGATGCTATAAAGTCAAGTTGAAGATTGAATTGGCAGTAGTATGAATGTTTTTATATATATATATAGTTCTTAAATTAAAAAAAATATGATAGTAGTTTCATCTCACGTATTTAGGCTAAGTAAACGATGAGATTCGTCTATCTATGTGATTGATTCTCTCGTTTTGAGAGCCAACATCAAAATAGGTCATACACCCTTCATGATGGTTTTGATTTTATTTTCATGTTTCATACAATTTTAGATTTAAAAATTGCATTTAGTTAAATTCCATCATGTATTTTGTTCATTTCATATAGTTCTATTAATAGTTGATTTAGAATCCATAAGAATTTCAATTTTGTGCAAAATCCATGCATTATTTTATGAAAATTTATGCACCAATAAATTCTGTAAATTTTAGATCAAGTAGGATTATATGTCTTTGTTTTATTGCCAAAAATTTGATTCAATTTGAGTTCTGGAACACTTCTAAACCGATCAAACCTTAAATCGGGTTTTCTGTCATCCAGAAATTTCAATTCCTGCTTTAGCAGACAAAAACCTTCGAATTCACCCTTTTGTGGGATTCAAATCATTCTTCAAAAATCACAGTAGATTCATGATTGAATCTACTAATGATCTGGAAATTTTTAGATTTTTCCAATTAGTTTTGACTTCTGTAAAAAATCGGATTTCTCAGACCCTTGGGAAAATATTGATTTTCTTTTGTCAGGGTATAGACAGACTCTAATGCACCGAGTCCATCTAATCTGTAACCCGTCTGCAAAAACTTTCAACATAAAAGTTGTTCATAACATAATTTCATGTCGCTTCCCGAAATTTGGGAATTTTTAGATTTGTTTCACTATTTTTTCTGGATTTTCCCTTTCTATCCAACAGATTCCAATGTCCAGAAATCTCAGAGATTTAGGTCTCTGATAACAGTATCTCCTTTTCCAAACCATAACCCGAATCCAAATGGTGTCAAAATATCAAATCTTTCTCTATTTGTCGGGGACATTTTTCCACAATTTCAGCCTTTTTCCCATCTGTCTTCCATTTTTCCCATGTTTTCTACCGAAACCTATCTGTTTCCCCTAAATCCTAGAGTCGCCGGATTCCGATCCGACTTGACGGAGTGGTACAGCTCCGACCATAGGTCAAAACCAGAAAGTGTTAAAGAAAAAAATCCTTTCCTTACTGTCCTATGTCACCCCATAAAATTTGGGAAATTTTTATGGAAGTTTGATATCCAAAATTTCCTTTAGAATCAACATTTTAGGCAAAAATCACAAAAATTAGGGTTTTTATTTGAATTTCCATATTTAAAAATACAAATAAATTAGATTTTAGAGCTCTATTCTGTTTTTAGGGTTATTTTAAGTGTCCATGCCAAATTTGGATTAATTACAAGTAAATTTGCTCCATGTGTTAGTTTATCTTTAAATTCATAAGCGAAAATCAGGCGAAAATCAGGTTAAATTCGATGTTTTATGATATTTTCGCCATTTTAGGGTTTTTATCATGTACATAAGCATGTAGAATCATATTAGGGTTAATTTTAATCTCATTTGCATTTCATATTTTTCCATTTTGCAAAATTTATTTCAGAAAACCCTGATTTCAAGGCCATAGTCTTGTTATCGGGGGTATTTTGGTCATTTTGAAATTTCTAATTCTTTAAAATTTCATGCATATCATCATATTTCATCATATTATGTTTGATTTATTTCATTTGATTTTCAAATTTCCAAAATTTACAAAAATTCTTTCAGAAAACCCTGATTTCAAGGTCATCAGGGGTATTTTTGTCATTTTGACCCCAATTTCGAATTTTCAAGTTTATTTTTTAAATTGATTCATTATTTATCATGTTTATATCAAAGGGGGTATGAATTTGGGTTTATATTTGAATAATATCCGATAATTTCTCATATTTTCGGATAAATTCAGAAAAACCTATATTTTTGTGCTAACATTGTTTTCTAGTTTTGCAGGAATATTCAAGAAGAAGACTTAGTTTTATATTATTTTATTTCAATTCAATGTAACATCAAATATAATAATTTGGAATAAGATTTACATTTTCTGCTTAGAATAAGACTGCATTGCATATAGTTTAATTTATGCAAATTTTAATATGTGATGTATGATTCATGCACATTATTTCAAATTCACTATGGTTTACACGAATGGCACGTGCACAAGCTCTTATGGAGTTTATAAACTCGGTGGGATTCGTATTTATGGTCATAGTCAGAATACGAAGAAAACCAAGATTTATGATCTTCGTATTAGCCACATTCAGCCTACACACTTAGGCTAACTTCAAAATGCACTGCATTTCTCAAAGTTTTAAAAGGATTTCTCAATTCCTCAATGAAATTACCTTTTCAAATTCATATTCATTCATTCATATTATTCAAATTTCATTGTTTTCAAATTCATTTTCCAATTTCAATTTAAAAAAAATTCAGTTTTCTCAAGAATTTCCAAGTCTTTCTCAGGATCTGATTTTCTCAAAATCCAAAGTTTTCAAATGACATTTCAAAGTATTTCCCAAGTTCAAATCAAGATTTTCCTATGTTTTCAAATTCTCAAATTTCAAAATCCCAAGTTTTCAGAAATCGATTTTCTCATATTTTCCAGTTTTTCCTAAGAATTCATTTTCCATTTCAAAAGTCATTTTCCAATGAATTTCTTAGATTTTCTCAAAATTCTCAAATCCATTTTCTCAGAAAAGCAATTTCAAATTTCAAAATCAATTTTCTAAAGTTCAAATTTTCCTGAGAAATCACTTTCCAATGCAAATTTCTGATTTCCAATAAAATTCAATGATTTTCCCAGGAATTCCATTTTCAAGCATTTTCCAGTCCTTTTCTAAATGCATTTCAATTTTCCAAAGCAAACATCATATTTTCTCAAACTTGCATTTTTCAAAATTCCATAGCACAAGCCTGATTCTTTGTGCATTCTAGGAAAAATAGAGCATAATTTAGATATTTGAGTCAAGTTAAAGCACGTAATTGATCCTTGGTTCAATTACCCCTGGTAAAGGCGCCAGGAACGGTTGAATCTCGTACCGACATGCGGATCCCATTCCACGGAATTTTCCCGCAAATTTTCAAAACGGAGGCGAGTAAATTTTCAAAAACCATTTTCAAAACTTTGGTCGAGTTTGACTCGCGAAATTCGTTTCTTTCTCGCAAGGGAGGGGAAAAATTTTGCGATGATAACAACAGGACGACATTGGATTTCCTAACCTTTGAAAAAAACTAGCAATGTTATATTCTCAGATTTCTGGTGCTAATGGAGATCTGATTAAGTACTTTTTTTTTTCAATTAATGCCAGCATCATGCCTTGGGTCCAGAGGATGGAGTGTTATGTATGATTACATTTTCCTACTCAAACCTGCAATCTGCGTTTCCCTGTAACTACAATCCTGTTGTGTTAATAATAAACCCATCAAATGGGTCTTATGTCATGACTATTTAATTTGCTTCAGTCAGAGCATAGGCTTTGTTGATATTGTTGACATCCAAGCTGAATTTTAGTTGGACTCAATAATGGTTGCCCCTATATACTAATTTCACCCAACATGAATATTGGCAGCTTGAGTGCAGTCCCAGTACATGGAGAAGTTCATTCACTTTATTTACTTCCAGCACAGGGCCTGTAGCCACGTTTTACTTTTTATTGAAATCTGTCATCCGTAACACAGCTTAGAAGCTTTGCCTACATTGCATCACAGCCCTTTTACAATATCCTTGAAATGGCCTCTGGTGCTTCCACAATACATCTTCTGCACATTGTGTATATTATGTATTTTACCCATCTCTTCTTTTGCAGGTACCCAGTCTTGATAATCGGTTATATTCATGGATGGATATTTCAATATCCATTCATGATTTCCGGCCCATCATTTGCATGCTTTGTTATTGGTATATAGGGAAGCTCCATACCCAATTTTACCAAGAAATATGTTATAATTTGGGAATTACGGCTTTGAAAAATCACCTACAGAAACTGAATATACCCTGTATTTTCTGATTGTATCCATTATATATGAAATTCTAATTACTATGTATACTTTCTCATTATACGTATATACATCTATATACATATATATATATATATATATATATATGTATATCTACATATATATATATATATAACATGTATATGCATATATATATACATATATACTTATATTTACATATAGATCCCTTCATGTGCAATTGTTTCCATATATGAGCATTCATGTAGCTATTTTATCATATAAATACACCTCCATTGTTATATGCCATTTAGCACAAATTTTAGTATTTTGATATATATCTCTCTTCGTTGTGCATGTTTTATATATGCCCATTTCCTTGGGTATTTTGTATATCCATTCCTTGTACTAATTCTTATTTTGCAGGGAAAATCTGGAGGATGCTGATTCTTTTACATTCTATATTTTTTTTCTTCTTTTATTTATTTTGACTTCTGTCAGAGATGTAATAATCAATTTGGAATAATATTTACTTTTACTGCTTAGATTAGGATGCATATCATGTAGTTTGATTCCTGCAATATCCTGATTCTATGATTCATATATCTCATTTTGCAAAATCACCATGGATGTACACGAATGACACGTGCACCAACTCTTAGAGAGTTTATGAACTTGGTAGAGTCCATATTTACGGCCCTAGTCGGAATATGGATGAGACCCAGATCCATCATCTTTCTACTAGTCACACTGAGCCTACACTCTTAGGCTATCTTAAAAATGCACATCATGTTTCCAATTTTTTCGAAATATTGTGAATTAATTCAAATAAACTCTGAACATATTCATGGCCACAGTCAGAATATGTGAAGGATTTATTTGGCTTAATACACATCTTTCCAATAAATTTCACATAAAATCTTTTCAAAGTGCATTCATGCATCAAAATCATCTGCATCATGGCATCATCTGTTTTCTCTTGATTTTCTCGAGAAAATTTATTCCATGGAAATCAGTTTCTCAAGAAACTTCTAAAATTTTTAAAGTCGGATTTCCCAAGTCAAGTTTTCCCGTGATTTTCCCCGGAAAATGCTATTTTCTTAAGATTCTTTTCAAAGGGAATTTATCATCTTTCTCAAAAAATCAAAATCGATTTCCAAGTGTTTCAAGGTTAAGATTCTCAGGGTTTCAATTTCTCAAGTTTCAATTTTCCTTCTCTAAAGAGTTTTCCAATGAATTTTGCTCATTTTCCTGAGAAACTTTTCAAAGTAAGAATTTTCCTTATCAGCATTTTCTCTTCCAGTGTTTACTTTTTTCTCAAGAATCACATCTATTTTCCCAGGATTTTCAACCATTCATGATTTTCCCAAATCTTCATAATTTTTTTCTAGATTTCCAAATACTTTCATCTGAGTTTTCTGAGAGGTTGATCTCCATCTTTTTCTTGAGAAATGCTTTTCAACTCCAAATATTTTCTAAAGCATACATCATCGTTTTCTCAACAAACATTTTGCAAAATCTCATAGCACATGCCTGAAGTCTCTGTGCATTTAGGATAGAACACAATTTCGAGGATTTCACTAAGTCAAGCGCATTTTGGTCCTTGGTTCGATTACCCCTGTTAAAGGCGGCAGAAACGGTCGTACCTCGTACAAACAGGTCGAGCCCCATCCCATGGATTTTCCCACAATTTTCAAAACGGAGGCGAGTATTTCAAAATAAATTTCCAAAACTCTGGTCAAGTTTGACTTGCGAAAGCATTTTCCTCTCTCTCCCGCAAGGGAAGACGGGAAAATTTTTGCGACGATAACAAGTTTGGCGACCGTGATGAGACATGTCCTTGTCTGATTAAAATTGTGCTTGACTTAGTTTAATTATCAAAATTGTGTTCACAAAATGTCAGATCTTTACTTTTGATATCATGCGAACCTAGGAGCCTAGATTCTGACCTAGCTGACAATGATTGCATATAGCTTAGGCATGGTTTGGTAGGACTATATTGAGGAAACATTTTCATGCTCACATAGACTTAGGTCTAAACACAACTCTCCTCAATTTAGGATCTGAATGCAAACAATGTATGCTTCTTCAAAGATTTTCAAAATCTCTCTCTTTAGGTTTTAGAGCCCTCTATTTCTTGCATGTGAACATTTTTTTTTAAACCTCTCTTACCTACTTTTACCCGGTCTTCACGTTGCTGGGCTCTCTTCCAGAACCCTAGTTCGGGACAGCCTCACAACTGGGCCAATTATTTGGGTTAACACCCCCCTATCACGTACCGCGGGCCACCGTCCAAAGTATATCGGTAGGCGGTCAAGGATGTTGAAAAACCTTACCTTAGAACCAGAGTTGAAATTATATGCCACGTACCTCGGATTTTAATTCGGGTATATCGGCATAACTAGATTGGACAAAGATGATCTGAACCTAGAGTTATGATTAGGGTCCTACAACGGCTTTCAAAATGATGCATCTAGAGTCAGCCTTTTAGGGAGTGTTGTATGTGTATAAATGCTTGTGCAGGATGTGATTGTTTGTATGTTACCTCTATTTTCTTACATTTTTCCCAAAATATTTTCAAATACCCATATTCTCATCCTTTTCCTTTATTTTCTCAAACCCTAAAAGAATTTCCCAAATATCCAATTTCTTTCAAAACTCCAGGTGATTTTTCATTCTCCCGTTCTACTGGATCTCGAATTTCCAACTGCATTTTTATCCTGCCTGCAATTTTCAAAAATCATATGTTTTCTCTCATTGAATTTTCAATCCTTTTGTCTATTTGCAAAATTCTTTATCTTATTTTCCTCGTGCATACCTTGATTATTGCGGTGGAAATTGTTTACCCACTTGCCTTCTCCTTATTCTAAATCCGTTTGCGGATTATTTTTCCAAGAGATATCTCTTTCCTTCAAAAATGGTGTTTTCCTAGTGATTGACGACCTCACCTAGGTAACAAGGCACATTTTCCGTTGTTTATTTCTCTTACAAAGAATGACAACACAATTGTCGTGATTTCAACGACGACTCCATCCCTAGAAATGGGATATTCTTCCAATTGTTTACCATATCGTCAACAATCATTTTCCTCCCAATCCAAAGTTCCCTCATAGTCTAATCAAGACTTCATCCTGTAGAGAGCATCCACAACATTTGATGGTTCAAACAAGGTCAGGAAGAAGAACTACATCACCACAACACTCCTCAGCCTCAGAAGGAGAAATGGATCTCCCCGAAAGTCAAGATCAGCAGCAAGAGGAGGATGGCATAGACCCACAGATGTATGCCATGT
Source organism: Nuphar pumila (assembly GCF_984573655.1). Lineage (NCBI taxonomy): Eukaryota > Viridiplantae > Streptophyta > Magnoliopsida > Nymphaeales > Nymphaeaceae > Nuphar > Nuphar pumila. The sequence continues at coordinate 46,601,465 of NC_143265.1, read as the reverse complement.
TCCAGAAAATGATGACCAAAATGATGAACGAGCAGCCCGGGACCAGTTCAGAAAAGAATCCATTCAGAGAGAAGTTCCACCGGCACAAGTATAAGATGAATCAGAATCAGCGGAAGACACTGAGGAAGAATATGAGGTACCTCCGGCATTTCAGAAACATAGCCAAGAACAAAGGAGGAGTCACAAATCAAAAGGTCAAGTTGCAGAAAAGCTCTTGCAGACACAGTTCAAAGAAATTGTCAGAGTTGTTAAAGACCTGCAAGCTCGCGACAAGGGCAAGAAAGTCTTCACCAGCGAGGACTTCTATGATGGCCTAGAAGGAGACGAAGATCTGGAAAATTTGCCTTGTAAATTCATCAAGTTCGACGGTTCTGGCGATCCCAAAGCCCATCTCGCCATGTTCTTCGCCGAATGCTCCAAATTCAAGAAAGACAATAAAGCCCTATTTCTCTGTTTTCCCCGTAGCCTAGAAGGCACTGCCACCAAGTGGTACTCTGAGCATATCAATCCAATCGAGCTGCGAGAATTCGATAAGGTGGTCAATCTATTCATCGAGTGATTTCTGTTCAATACTGAAGCACTACCAACGTTAAATCACCTCTGTAATCTGAAGCAGGGAGATAGTGAAAAAACCAAGGACTTCATTCACAAATGGAGAGAGACGTGCAAAAAAATGAGGGATCCTATATCAGAGAGACATGATTTATCACTGATCCTCAACAACTTTTCACAGCCTTTGAGGAGTCTCATTTCTACCTCACCATCTAAGTCTTTCATTAAACTTACTGAACGAGCCGAGTGGCTCGAGATGGGGTTGGAGAACGATGTCTACGATGGTATCACCCTCGTGAAGAACAATCTAGATCCAAAGAAAAAGGCAAATTTCACCTCCTCCGCCAACATCAACCGCAATGATAACAAAAGTAGTAAGGGCAACCATGCGGATCGAGAGAAAAGACAGAATAGCAAGCTATCTCAGCCCAACTTTCCACAAAAGGAAAAGATAAAGCGTGAAGGTTGAAGTAGTGATTGAGTGTTCACTCCTCTCAAACAAACACTCGAAGAAGCCCTTGAATTCATGCTGACCAAGGGAGTAGTGAAGCTCCCAAAGGCCACAACTCCTCCCACCATCATGGGAAGGTTCAGGAATCAGTTTTGCAAGTTTCATCGGGCAGTGGGGCATGACATTGATCATTGTTTTGTCTTCAAAAATATTGTTCAGGATTGTATTGACAAGAGCCTCCTTGCTGAAGATGAAGAAGAAGACGAGTTGGCCATCCTGACCAAGCCTTTCCCAGATCATTCAGAAAGTTGATGATGCCAAAGTTTCCTGCTTTCTTCCTTTCGTTTTGCCAGTCACCTTGTGGGGGCAAGTCCGCCCAGTTTTTGCAACCTTTTGGTCGAGTGCTTATAAATATGCAGTCTTTTTGTTATCAGTTCTGCTTATCAATAAAATGTCAATTTTTTTCATTCAATACTCCTTTCTTTTGCCCCATTAGGGCACCTTTTTCAAAGAATCTTCTTTGCCATCGGCTTCTATTAAGCCACATTAAATTCCCATTCTTTTCAAGATGAGGGGCAATCCCAACATCATTCATGAGAGAAATGAAATTACCTATGAGGGTTTTTCAAAAATTATGAAAATTTTGAAAAATTTTCGTTATGATCACCCAAAAAGTTTAATATTTCGGTCCAATCTTTTTCAAAAATCAACCATCTCGGTGGTCTTCTTTTCTTAAATTGGTTTCGAACCATTATCTTTAAAAACCAACCCTTGTGTTGATTTTCTTTTCCAAAATTATTGTTAAACCAATTCATTTTCAAAATCAACCCTCATGATGATCTCTCTTCAAAATCAACCCCCGTGTTGATTTCCCTTTCAAAGACCAGCTCTCACGCTGATCATTCTTCAAAGTCAACCTTGCAGTTGATTTTCTTCCCAAAATGATTTCTCACTTTCAAAATAACATTCTCCTTTTATTTTAAAGATCCCATGTGCAAACACTTTCTCACTTCTCATTTTTCTTTTATCATTTCAAAGGGATAATATAATTCTGTTTCCTTTCCTCGATTTTTAAGCATCAATAAAATTATTAAATTTTCCAATAGTTTGGCATAATTTTATTTGCGTATCTTTCCTTTTCACAATATATCTCTTGTGAGGAATGACCTTGAGGATGTCTCTTAATCAAAAAGTCTGTCACCTTATTCCTCGATTATCCTTCTTTGTATTCAAAATTTTCTTCCCTAGTTACACTGGGGCATTTTTTTGAAAAATCTATCTTTACCTCAAAACATCCTGTATGCAGGCAGGATAAACCAATCTCTCATTTTGCATGTATATGCACCCACTTGCATTAATTTATATTTCATGTGCATTTGCATTTCATTTTTCATTGATTTTGCATCCATTTTTTCCCCTTCAGGTTAAGGGATAAACCTGAATCATTCTCCATGATTTTCCAATTTTTATTCATATCCCCAAAATTCTCCAATTTCTATTCAGGATAAGGGATTAATCATGAAAATCAGATCACATACATATGATGGTCTTTTTCATTGCAAATCAAGTAATCCAGTCCTCAAACTGGCCATTCTCAAAACTTTCAATCCCAGCTCTCGCACTATCGATTTTCAAAAATTCAATCTTCTGATTAAAGATTTTCCTTTAAGATTCGAGCCCTGACTCAAACTTTCCTGCTTTTCTTCGAAGATTTGAGTTTTAACTCAAGTTTTCTTTCCTTCAAAATCTAAACTTTCTAGTTTCCTTTTGAGATTCGAGCCCTGACTCGAACTTTCCTACTTTCCTTCGAAGATTTGAGTTTTAACTCGAGTTTTTTTTCCTTCAAAATCTGAACTTCCCAGTTTTCCTTTGAGATTCGAGCCCTGACTCAAACTTTCCAACTTTCCTTTGAATATTTGAGTTTCGACTAAAAAATCTGAATTGGCTTAGTTTTTCCTACGAAGATTTGGGTTTCGACCAGAACTTTATCTAATTTGAAACCAAACTTCTTAGTGGGGTTTACCTTCAAAATCCAGCATTATGCCAGGACTCACCTTCAAATTTCCAACTTCGTATTGGATTTACCTTCGAAATTGAGTACCATCGTCAGGGATGTGTCAACTCGGATGTCAAGCGATTTCTTTTACTAAGGATTTCAAGAACACTTTGTCAATTTGTCAATCAATTACCTGTTGATTTCAGAATTTTATTGCACAAATTTTTACCTCAGTTTACCTTCAGTATTACTTCCAAAAAGGCAAAGCTTTTGTGAAGAAGGATTCAAAATCCGAATTCTTTCTATTGGCCAACCAAAAGGATGAAGGATAAATCCTCAATATGGCCAGAAAAGAAGATTCAATATTTTGCAAAGCCATAGAGGATTGATATTGATCGCAGTCAATGGCACATTTTTAAAGACCATTCTTGTAAAGATGAGGCAGTAGAAATATCCTGAGCGCTAGAAAAGAGAGAATTCATCCAAGCTCTGTCTCCTCAAAATCACCTAAGCTGCAATTAAATATCCGCAAAAGGGATCTCTCACTTGTCGTTAAGATGAAGGCGAATTAAGCGAGTAGACCCCCGGGGCCAAAGAAGATTTGAAACATCTCCAAGATGACAAAGTTTGCGATGGATCCTTCCGGGGAAAGTCCAAAGCACTGTCGAGATGAAGGCAGATGTGATGAACCTCCCGACAATCCCTAAAAGATATTTAATTTCAGCTATCATCCAAAGATCTCTAACCAATGAGCCCATTTCATCAAGATAACCCTGGAGCAAAGAAGGATCGAAACATCTCCAAGTTGAAGGAGTTTGTAACGTACCCTTCTAAAAAGAGAGCAAGAGAGGAAAAAGAAAGAGAGAAAAGTCAGGACATCTCCAAAATGAAGGATGATGTAATAAACTTCCTCGAAGCCCAAAAGAGTGCAGAAAGATTATCATGAGAGAAGCTCCCAGGATATCAAACTGCCACATTTATCAAGAATCTTCTTTAAATTTGTGAAATTCTATTATCAATATTCTTTCATCAATTGCTTTTATAATATCAAATTCTCACTTTCCTGTTCATATCAAGGAAATTGATAACTTCTTTGAAGAAAGTCAATTGCAAGTAATTTGAATTCCAATCTTGATTCTATGAAGTCAATCCTGTTTGGAGGTAATACTTCAGGTAGAAAAGGAGAAATATTTTCACAACAATGAGCATCATTTTCAATTACTTTGAATCAACAATAAATTTTCAACATTTTGACAATATTTTCTAGCTATCCTGACCTTAAGTTAGAGCTTGATGTCCATATTGATGCATCTTGACCCCTTCAAGAGATTTTCCTTTGTCATTTTTCACATTGTTGAAAGATTAGCCTTATCCCCGAAAGGATAGCCTTTATCATCTTTCATGTTGTTGAAAGATTCACCTTATCTCCGAAAGGATAACCTATATCATCTTTCACGTTGTTGAAAAATTAGCCTTCTCTCCGAAAGGATTGCCTTTTGTCATCTTTCGCGTTGTCGAAAGAATCACCTTGTTCCTTTGGATTACCTTTGTCATCTTTTGCATTATTGAAAGAATCGCCTTACTCCTTGGATCGCCTTATCATCTTTCGCATTGTCGAAAGAATCGCCTTACTCCTTTGGATTGTGTTATCGTCGCGAAATTTTTCCCCGTCTTCCCTTCCTTGCGGAAGAGAGAGGGAAAATGCTTTCGCGATGTCAAACTTGACCGGATTTTGGAAATTGTTTTGAAAATACTCGCCTCCGTTTTTTAAAATTGTGGGAAAATCCATGGGATGGGGCTCGACCTGTCGGTACGAGGTTCGACCGTTCCTGCCGCCTTTAACAGGGGTAATCGAACCAAGGACCAAAACTATGCTTGACTTAGCAAAATTATCAAAGTTATGTTCTATCCTAAATGCACAGAGAATTCAGGCATGTGCTATGAGATTTTGGAAAATGTAAGTTGGAAAACATGATGTATGCTTGAAAAATATTTGGAGTTGAAAGCTATTTCTCAAGAAAAAGGTGAAAGTCAATTTCTCAATAAACTCAAATGGAAAAGATTTGAAATCTCGGGAAAGTTCATAAAGTTATGGGAAAATCATGAATGGTCGAAAATCCTGGGAAAATGGAAGTGATTCTTGAGAAAAAGGTGAACCTTTGAAAAGGGAAACACTTCTTAGGAAAACTTGGACTTTGAGAATTTTCTTAGGAAAATGATGAAAAATTTATAAGAAAACTCATTGAAGAAGGAAATTCAAAACTTGGGAAATTGAAATCCTGAGAATTTTTACCCTTGAAATACTTGGAAATCGATTTTGATCTTGGGTAAAGATTGGAAAACTCTTTTGAAGCTCTTAAGAAAATAACATTTTCCAAGGAAAACTGTGGAAAAACTTGTCTTTGGAAAACCGATTTTGAAAAATTTTCAGAGTTTCTTGAGAAATCAATTTTCTTGAAATGAAATTTTCTTAAGAAAATCATGAGAAAATCAATGATTTCATGATGCAAATGATATGAGTGAATGAATGCACTTTGAAAAGATTTTCTAAGAAATTTGTTGGAAAAATGTGTATTAAGTCAAAATAAATCCTTCACATTTTCTGACTGTGGCCATGAATATGTTCAGAGTTTAATTGATTTAATGCACAATGCTTTGAAAACATTGGAAATATGATGTGCATTTTAAGATAGCCTAAGAGTGTAGGCTCAATGTGACTAGTAGAAAGATGATGGATCTGGGTCTCGTCCATATTCCGACTAGGGCCGTAAATATGGACTCCACCGAGTTCATCAACTCCCTAAGAGTTGGTGCACGTGCCATTCGTGAACATCCATAGTGCTTTTGAAATAACAATGCATGAATCATATAAGCAGGATATTGCATAAATTCAAACTATATGATATGCATCCTAGTCTAAGCAGGAAATTAAATCTCTTATTCCAAAATTTACATTATTACATCACTAATCAAATGAAATAAATGGAAATTGCAGACTTCAGCTTCTTCTTTGGAATGTCCCTGCCAAACTTGAAATAAGGTTAGCTCAAATATGTGGGTTTTTCCAAGATTTTCCAATAATATTCTGAAATTATTGGATTTAATTGGATATAAACCCTAATCTCATGCTTCCTTGATATTTGAAATGATGTAAATGCAGGAACTTCGGTGGAAAATAGTTTGAAATTCGGAATTGGGGGTTAAAATGACCAAAATACCCCTAAAATCAAAGTTATACCTTCAAAATCAAGGTTTTTTTGAAGGAAAACTTCGTAAAATTGAGATTTCGAAATTCAAATTGAATCAAATGATGATAAAATGCAGTAAGAGACATGATGACATGCTGCTAAACACATTAGGACTGTAAAATCAGAATTTGACATTTTGCAATTTATCCAAAATAACGAATTTCGCTTGTTTTTCACTTGGATCCGGGTCCTACGGGACCCTGTTTTGGTATTATGGCTAATCCGAACCTCAAATGGATTCCAAATTGCACCAAATTCGGTATGAAGCATCTACTTACTCTGATAAACAGCCTAGAATGCTAAAAATCACAAAATGATATGATTTAAATGCTAAAATTTAAAGAAAGTCCTAAAATGGTGGATTTTGCCTATGGATCCGAACCAAATGCAATGCTTAATATGATAATGTAAGATTTACACCATGAAAACTTCTGGTATTTTGCCGACTGTTAAAGGACCCAAAATGAAACATTTTTGGTTTTTACAGCCTCGGGATTTGAGCCATGGTGAGTTCGGCAACAGGGATTTAGTTCTGACAGAGGTAAAAATCACCCTAATCTGATGTAAAATGCTAAAAAATAGAAAACGGCCATAGAAATTTATGATATTTAACAGAGCTACTCAAGACACTTATCTGAACAACTTTCATGTTCGTGACTTTGGCATTTGATCACCATACACACAGATAAAATATAACTTTTCATTCCTAAATTGACAGAATAGACAAATGTAGCAAAACAGAAGACTGAAAAGAAAAATCCAAAACAGGTATCACAGCTGTTCTAAAAATCACAATATTCCATATTCAAATAGAGGACATCTTGGACATAACTTTCACTTTTTACAGTTTTGGATTTGGAGCAACACACAAAGAGAAACCATAGCCCTAAGTCGATCCAAGATCTCAGAGGCACAAATCAGGCTCTAACATGTGTCCCGAACTCTTGGATTTTTGTCAGACATAAAAAAATTAGAAAAATCTGAGAAAATCAGGTTAAAAACTAGACATTCTCCCTAGTTCATAACATATTTAGGATCGAAAATCGGATCTCCCATGAGGGAGATCTCGATTTTACAAGTCTGCAAATGATTTTCAAAATGCATCCCGGGTAGCAAAACCCGACTTGCCATTTTGAATGTTTACCGCAGTAAACTAATTCAAATGCCTCCTAATTTTTGGCACAATTTTAGGGACACCTAAGTGCGCATTCCGTGATTTTTTTGGTATTTTTAATAAAAAATAAATACATGAAATGACGTGTGGACTGACTGACAAAAACAGAGACCTACTGAAAATGAGCAGAATTGAAATAAATGCTAAATTAATCTTAATTAATTCATGAAACGTGCTAAATGAATGAAATAAAATGTAAATTAAATCTAGCTAAATGCATGAATGTTAAAAATCATCAAGGAAGCATAATTGAATATTTTTATGTATATCGTTTTATGAGAATAGCTCAATCTATCTCTCGGATGAGCTCTTTCTTCAAACGACTCTCGAATCGAATTATGAAATCAAATCAAGAGGAAAAGAGGTGCACCTTGCTTCGTTAGGCAACGTTGAAGCTCTTGAAAGAGACGGCTATCATGGGCTTCGTTCGTCCTTCGATCCGAGCTTCGGATGATTCACCAAAATCGACCCACCGTGCCTTCTTCACTGAGCCACAGGGGGCGTGAATTCCAAAGTGCAAAAATCGGATTCTCAAGAGGCTAGGTCGAATTTTCAAGTCCAACAAGGGTTCTCCAAAGATGGTCTCCCTATGCTGGGCGTGGAGCCTTGTTTTTATAGATTTTTCTGAAAATTTTGAATTTCAAACAGGCTCAATCTGAGCCCTCCATGTGGCGCCATCTCAGGGGGTGCTATCTGGGGGTTTGAAATTCGAATTTGTCTTTTGCAGGAAGCCCTCAGGTGGCGCCACCTCATGGTGTGCTACTTTTATTAAAAATAAAATAAAAATAAAATTTGAACCCAAGTGGGACTCTGGATTGGCGCCACCTCAAAAGGTGTTCTGAGGTGTAAAGTTGAAAACAGTAGGAGCATGCCATGTGGTGCCATCTCTGGAGGTGTTTGACATGTGTCAGAAGGACAGGAGTGGAGGAAGCAGGCTGTGCCACCTCAGAGGAATTCAAATTCTACTTTTCTACAGGAAGGGAGAGGCTGACATGTGGCATTTTCTCAGAGTGGCTCCTACGATGCCATGTGGCAGGAGAACATGAAGGGAGGAAGCAAAATGCGCCACCTCATAGGGGGTTTTTTCTACTTTTTCTGATGCAGGGAGGTCTGGACATGTGGCAGATAAGTGTCAGCTGTCTGGAGAGGCCTTCTCAAATGGTGCCACCTCAGAGGAGAATTTGAATTTCAAATGGAGGTTGGCCCTGGAGGAATGGAGGATGGACATGTGGCGCCACCTCAGGGTGGCTCCTACAATGCCATGTGGCAAGAGGGAGGAAAAGGAGGGAAAGGGACACGTGGCACCATCTCACACAAAATAGAAAAGGTGCAGTTCAGGATTTGCGTCACCTCAGCCTGGAGTTTGAGTGTTTGAATATTTGAATTCTAGCTTTCTCTGAAGGAGGCAGAAAGTGACATGTGTCACTTGCTTTTTCTGAAGAAAGCAGAGAGAGACACGTGTCCCTTGCTTTTTCTGAGAAGAGCAGAGGGTGACATGTGTCACTTGCTTTTTCTGAGAAAAGCAGGGAGTGACATGTGTCTTCTACTTTTTCTAAAGGAAGCTGGAGATGACATGTGTCATCTACTTTTCTGAGAAAAATATGAGGGAAACATGTGTCCTCTGCTTTTTCTGAAAGGAGCAGAGATTGACACGTGTCGCTTGCTTTTCCAGAGGAAAGGAGAGAGTGACAAGTGTCACTTGCAGGAGACACAATTCAAATGGTGCCACCTCAGGGGAGACAAGTTCTACTTTTTCTGAACAGGACAACACATGACACGTGGCATCTCATGGTGACCTTCGAATGACACATGGCACAGGGTGAAGATGGTAGACATTGACACGTGGCATAAAATGAAGAGGATGGCTAATGACATGTGGCAGCATCTTAAGGTGGCCCCACACTGACACGTGTCAAAGGATGGCAGAAGAGAGAAGGTGACATGTGGCGCCAACTCTAGGTGAACCCTATGCTGACACATGGAAGGTAAATGGGAGGAGAGAGAAAGGATAAGTGGCGCCAATCCAGGGGACAAGGCTCCTATATTTTTGGGTTTTTCAAAATTCAAATTTTCAAAAGGAAAGCCTGTGTGACACCACCTCAATGTGGGTCCCACATTGTTTCTTTATTGAAATAAGGACAAGACAACAACCTCTTTTTGGAATTTTCATAAAATCTGGACTAATGGGTAAAACAAAATTTTTTGGAAAGAGTTGGCCCCTGTAGGGCGATTTTGTAGAAGGAAGATAGTTGAAATAGCTGACAAAAAGGCAAAATCTGAGTTGAAGTGGCTGAAATCCATATTGAAAACTATCCAGATCGTTTTCCTGAGAAAATATTTTGAAATTCAGAGCCCTGGGGGTAAAATGGGAAGAATTGATAATTTTGAAGACCCAGGGTTTTAAAATCAATTTTGAAAAGAGTTGAAATTCTAATCTGGATTGAAAATTTTAAAATCAAGAGTTCTGGATCTCGAAATGACATGCTGTGCAGTGCAGTGATATGAAATGCTCATGCAATGATATGCAATGTCATGTCTTATGCAATAGAATCTTTGAACCAAGACTTTGGAGATGTCTGTCTCTTGTCAGGAGTAAAATTTTGAACATCTGAGACAAAATAGAGAGATTTTGAGAGTTGCAGATGAAATTTGGACTTTTGCAAGGTCTGAGCTCAGAAAATGACCATTTTGCCCTCCGACGATTTCAAAAGGCTGGATGATGATGTTTGGTGAAGATGTCGGGGAGGTGAGTAAAAATTTGGGGTGTTTACAGATTGCCTTTGTCATCTTTCATATTGTCAAAAGAATCGCCTTGCTCCTTTGGATTGCCTTTATCATCTTTCGCGTTGTCGAAAGAATCGCCTTACTCCTTTGGATTGCCTTTGTCATCTTTCGTATTGTCGAAAGAATCGCCTTGCTCCTTTGGATTGCTTTTGTCATCTTTCGCGTTGTCGAAAGGATCGCCTTATTCCTTTGGATTGCCTTTGACATCTTTCACGTTAGCGAAAGAATCGCCTTGCTCCTTTGGATTGCTTTCGTCATCTTTCGCGTTGTCGAAATAATCGCCTTATTCCTTTGGATTGCCTTTGACATCTTTCACGTTATTGAAAGAATCGCCTTGTTCCTTTGGATCGCTCGCGTTCATCTTTCGCATTGCCGAAAGAGTTGCCTTATTCTTCATTGGAAAAATTGCCTTATTCATCTTTTGCGTTGTCAAAAGAGTTGTCTTACTCTTCTCTGAAAGAGTTTGCCTTGTGTGTCTTTCATATTGCTCAAAGAGTTACCTTATCAAAAGATTACCATATCCATCTTTCATGTTGTCAAAAGAGTCGTCTTACTCCTTACCATATTCATATTTCACACTAATGGAAAAGTCACCAGATCGTCTTGATCATCTGCCAAAATTACCTCTTACAATTCTATTTTCATCACCTCGTTCCTCTTAAAGAAAAGTTGTCTTATTCACCTTCCAATATTTTATTTTCCACCCGATCAGGATAAGGGTATAAACCTGAGCCTCATTTGATGAGGTATTTCATTTTCCGCCTAATCAGGATAAGGGTACAAACCTGAATCTCATTTCAATGAGATATTTCATTCCCCAATCAGGACAAGGGTTAAAACCTGAGCTTCGTTCTATACGAGGTATTCCTGTCCCATCCAGGTTAAGGGCATAAACCTGAATTTCACTCTCACAGAGCGAATCTTTCTCTTCATTCTCCGTTTCATATCTATCATCTTCATCGGGCTAATTTCCTCATACCCAGTCAGATCCTTCTAACTAGGGCATTTTATATAGCAAAATTTGGTGTGTTTTCTTTGCCACTAAGCTCGACCACAAGCCGGCTTAGTAGCAAAGAGGGGCATCTGTAAACACCCCAAATTTTCACTCACCTTCCTGATATCTCCACCAATCAGCACATTTCAGTTCTCCAAAATCAATAAAGGGCAAAATGGTCATTTTCTGAGATTGAATCTTGCAGAAAGTCCTAAATTCCATTCTCGAGTCTCAAAATTTCTATATTTAGGTTCAGAGACATCTTCAAACTGCAAATCTTCAAAATTCTATTCTGGACAAAAAACTAGAATTTCCAAGTCCTGGCTCAGAGTAGCATTTCAGGAAACATGTCTTTGCATAGCATTGCATGAGCATTTCACATCACCGCACTGCACAACATGTCATTTTGAGATCCAGAACTCCTGATTTTCAAAATTGTCAATCCAAATTTGATTTCTAAACTTTTCAAAATTGATTTCAAACCCCTGGGTTTTTAAAATTGCCAATTTTCCCATTTTACCCCCAGGACTCCGAATTACAAAAGTCTTTTCAAGAAAACAATCTGGATAGTTTTGGACATTGATTTTTAAAATTTTTGTCAGTTGGAAAGAGGGGGACACAATTTCAAAATTCATAAGACCTTATTTCAAACTTTTACAAAAATGGCTCTGAATTTCCCCACCATCTTCCTAAATTTTGCCCTGAAGAACCATTTTCTTCCAAGTTTTGAAATCAAACCAAAATTCACTTCGTGTTTTCTAAACTAGCCTACTATTGTGAAAATTCCAAAATATCTCATCTGACTTTTATTTCAAATAAGTGATGTGGGACCCGCCTCAAGGTGGTGTCACACTCAAATTCTAAAAAATTTCTCTTATTTCCAAAATAGTGCCCATTTGGGAGTGGCACCGATTTATAATTTTTTTTCTTTTTATTATTTAACTCAATTTTAATAAAATAGTTAGTGGGCCCACGTAGGTGGTACCCCACTAAGACTTTTTGCCAAGAAAAACATTTTTTTTTTACTTCAAAGAGTTTCAAATCCAATGAGGTGGCGCCACCTTAAAAACCATTTTACCCATTTCCTTTTGTTTTACTTTTTCAGCCCCAAATGGGGCCACCGTGAAACCCTACCCAAAAACCTTCATTTTACCTAAGTTTTCAAAAAAAAAAAAAATTTTGGAGAAAGGGAGCCGTCCCCCTCTCAAAACGGCGAGCTTTTTTTTTTTCAAAACATTTCAAAATTTTGTTTTAAAAGAGTTATCAAAACCGTTTGAAAAGGGGGGAAAAAGGGCAGATTTCGGGAGAAAAAGGAGGAGGCTGTTCATTAAGAAAGAGGATCCGGGATTTGTTAAAGGAGGCCGAGCTTCGAACCCATCAGAAGATCTCCCCTTCTTCTTTCATTTCCCCCTTTCTTCCAGTTTCCACCAATCGAGATTTTCAAAGAGGGCGATCGGCGATTTCCTGGACTCCGGCTTCCCTCATCAGCCCTTATCCCCTTTTCACTATCTTTCTCAGCAAGGGTTAAAAGAGCCCTTCTTTCTTCTGCGTTGGAGGGTCGGCTCCTTCTATCAACCAACAAGAAGAAGGCTCAAAGAGATAATCGAGGAGCGTGTGGTCCTTTTTTTTGGAAGCCTAACTCACCTCTGGAGGAGACGCCAACATCTACCTCCTCTTTGTCAAGGTAAAGGCCCCTCCTTCTGTTTTATTATGCATCTACAGGAATTAAGTATCAGGTTCAGGCCATCAACCCTGCAAATTCATTGCAGTAGTCGAGGCGGTTTAGATGCCCTATTTACTGCATCAAGAACCGATAATACCCCGCAATGGTATTATCGGTTCAGTTGGAGATCATGTTTTGAATCAAACAATCATTTCCCCTGCAGTCTTAATCATTTTATTTCAGTAGCCTAAGCATCACGAATGCTTCAAAATCATTACTTTTTTTACCCCAAATCCATTATTCTCTTATGTGTACCCGACTCATCCTGCCATACACCCATGTTTCGCCATTTAAAAGGTTATTCTCTCAAAAATTTCAGTTCCTTTTTTTTTTTGCAATTTGTTGCAAATACAGTAATTAAAGGTTTCAAGTGTTATCTATGACCATTTTTGCATTATCGCATGATTATCTTATAAAAGAAAAAAAAAATAGTTGTAGATCTTTATATACACCAGGTGTTTCTTCCCTTTTCCTTTTGCTGCAAATGTGTGGGGTTTTTGTTAAATATGCATATCATGGGATAAAGTGATGGCTGGAAAGGCTCATCCTACAACAAACGGTGCTCTTAAACAGAGCACCACATTTAAATCCAACGTTTTACTCTTTACCAGATTCCATCGAGTCAATAATGTTCATACCTGCATCTTGTAATATTCCACAGTTTCATGTATTCCCCTGTTTTTTTTTTTTATTTCAACTCATAGCCTGTATTCATAAGTTTCACGTTTCATAAACAGTAAAGTATTTGAGCTCATTATGATTGGCAGGACAACATTGGATTTCCTAACCTTTGAAACAAACCAGCAATGTTATATTCTCAGATTTCTGGTGCTAATGGAGATCTGATTAAGTACTTTTTTTTTCAATTAATGTCAGCATCATGCCTTGGGTCCATAGGATGGAGTGTTATGTATGATTACATTTTCCTGCTCAAATCTGCAATCTGTGTTTCCCTATAACTACAATCCTGTTGTGTTAATAATAAACCCATCAAATGGGTCTTATGTCATGACCATTTAATTTGCTTCAGCCAGAGCATAGGCTTTGTTGATATTGATGACATCCAAGATGGATTTTAGTTGGACTCAATAATGGCTGCCCCTGTATACTAATTCCACCCAACATGAATATCGGCAGATTGAGTGCAGTCCCAGTACATGGAGAAGTTCATTCACTTTATTTACTCCCAGCACAGGGTCTGTAGCCACGTTTTACTTTTTATTGAAATTTGTCATCCGTAACACAACTTAGAAGCTTTGCCTACATTGCATCACAGCCCTTTCACAATATCCTTGAAATGGCCCCTGGTGCTTCCACAGTACATCTCCTGCACATTGTGTATATTATGTATTTTACCCATCTCTTCTTTTGCAGGTACCCAGTCTTGATAATCGGTTATATTCATGGATGGATATTTCAATATCCATTCATGATTTCCGGCCCATCTTTTGCATGCTTTGTTATTGGCATATAAAGAAGCTTCATACCCAATTTTACCAAGAAATATGTTATAATTTGGGAATTACGGCTTTGAAAAATCACCTACAGAAACTGAATATACCCTGTATTTTCTGATTGTATCCATTATATATGAAATTCTAATTACTATGTATACTTTCTCATTATACGTATATACATCTATATATATATATATATATATATATATATATATATATATATATATATATATATATATAACATGTATATGCATATATATATATATAAGTATATATATACATATATACTTATATTTACATATGGATCCCTTCATGTGCAATTGTTTCCATATATGAGCATTCATGTAGCTATTTTATCATATAAATACACCTCCATTGTTATATGCCATTTAGCACAAATTTTAGTATTTTGATATATATATCTCTTCGTTGTATATGTTCTATATATGCCCATTTCCTTGGGTATTTTGTATATCCATTCCTTGTACTAATTCTTATTTTGCAGGGAAAATCTGGAGGATGCCGATTCTTTTACATTCTATATTTTTTTTCTTCTTTTATTTATTTTGACTTCTGTAAGAGATGTAATAATCAATTTGGAATAATATTTACTTTTACTGCTTAGATTAGGATGCATAACATGTAGTTTGATTCCTGCAATATCCTGATTCTATGATTCATATATCTCATTTTGCAAAATCACCATGGATGTACACGAATGGCACATGCACCAACCCTTAGAGAGTTGATGAACTCAGTAGAGTCCATATTTACGGCCCTAGTCGGAATATGGACGAGACCCAGATCCATCATCTTTCTACTAGTCACACTGAGCCTACACTCTTAGGCTATCTTAAAAATGCACATCATGTTTCCAATTTTTTTGAAATATTGTGAATTAATTCAAATAAACTCTGAACATATTCATGGCCACAGTCAGAATATGTGAAGGATTTATTTTGGCTTAATACACATCTTTCCAATAAATTTCACAGAAAATCTTTTCAAAGTGCATTCAGGCATCCAAATCATCTGCATCATGGCATCATCTGTTTTCTCATGATTTTCTCGAGAAAACTTCATTCCATGGAAATCAGTTTCTCAAGAAACTTCTAAAATTTTCAAGGTCGGATTTTCCAAGTCAAGTTTTCCCGTGATTTTCCCTGGAAAATGCTATTTTCTTAAGATTCTTTTCAAAGGGAATTTATCATCTTTCTCAAAAATTCAAAATCGATTTCCAAGTGTTTTAAGGTTAAGATTCTCAGGGTTTCAATTTCCTGAGTTTCAATTTTCCTTCTCTAAAGAGTTTTTCAATGAATTTTGCTTATTTTTCTGAGAAACTTTTCAAAGTAAGAATTTTCCTGATCAAAATTTTCTCTTCCAGTGTTCACCTTTTTTTCAAGAATCACTTCTATTTTCTAAGGATTTTCAACCATTCATGATTTTCCCAAATCTTCATAAATTTTCTCTAGATTTCCAAATACTTTCATCTAAGTTTTCTGAGAGGTTGATCTTCATCTTTTTCCTGAGAAATGCTTTTCAACTCCAAATATTTTCTAAAGCATACATCATCTTTTTCTCAACAAACATTTTGCAAAATCTCATAGCACATGCTTGAACTCTTTGTGCATTTAGAATAGAACACAATTTCGAGGATTTCACTAAGTCAAGCGTATTTTGGTCCTTGGTTTGATTACCCTGATTAAAGGCAGCAAGAACGGTCGAACCTCATACCGACAGGTCGAGCCCCATCCCATGGATTTTCCCGTAATTTTCAAAACGGAGGCAAGCATTTTCCTCTCTCTCCCACAAGGGAAGACGGGAAAAATTTTGCGATGATAACACCTACCAAACCATACTTAAATCCTATATGATTTTATGTCAGCTTAGGACAGAGA
The DNA here is from genome assembly GCF_984573655.1 of Nuphar pumila. Taxonomy (NCBI): domain Eukaryota; kingdom Viridiplantae; phylum Streptophyta; class Magnoliopsida; order Nymphaeales; family Nymphaeaceae; genus Nuphar; species Nuphar pumila. The sequence goes on along the minus strand of NC_143265.1, from coordinate 46,585,188 downwards.
ATAGGCTCCTAAGGTTTGCATGGAAATGAAGCTGACATTTGAACAATAAAGACTTAGATAATATCAAAGCAAAGAAAAAGACAAAAATTCGATCAAACGGAGACAGGTCCCATCATGGTCGCCAACTTCTGTGATCATTGCAAAAATTTTTTTCTCTCGTTTCTCTTTTCCTTCTATTTTCCTTTCTAGCCTCTATTCCCTTTTAAAGGGGAATAAAAGACAAAAAAGAGGAGAGAATGAAAAAAAGAAAGAAGAGAGCGGAACTCTTTTGCAAAGTCTCATCTGACCAAAATTTTGAAAATGTTTTAAAATTACTCGCCTCCATTTTGAAAATTTATGGGAAAATGGAGAGATGAGATTCACTCGTCGGTACGAGGTTCGATCATTCCTGGCACCCTTACCAAAGGTAATCGAACCAAGGATCGAATTTATGCCTTTTGCTTTGCTAAAATATCATCTAAGAATTTATTCTACGTCTAAAATGCACAAAGAATCATGCTTGTGTAGTGCAAATGCAGAAATGTATGCTTTTGAGAAAGTGTTTTGGAAATTTGGGATTTTCCAAGTGATTCTGAGATGAATTTGATAATGGAGTGAATAAATGGTTTTTGAAAGTTGAATCTAACTTAGAACTTGAGATAGATTTGAAAAGATATTTGAAGTTCTAAGTCTTGAAATAATCAGAGTTGGGAAAATAAATTTTGATTTGAAAAGAATAAGGAGAAAGGGAATTTAGAATTGAAATTCTTGAAATAGGAATGAATTTTCAAAGTCATAATAGACTTCGAATTTGGATTGATTTTCAAGAATCGATTTTGAATTCAATGCCGAAATAGTAATTGAATTTGAATTTAGACTTGAGAAATAGATTTGAAATTGGCTTTGAAAAATGAGAATTTCCAAATGGAACTGGATTGTAAATTTAAAATGGAATTTTGATCTGAAATCTGGAACAGATTGTAAATTTAAAATGGAACTGAATCCAGAATCTGGAATCTTAAATGGAATTTGGATCCGAAGTCTGGAATCCAAAATGTAGAGTTGAATCCAAAATCTAGAATCCTAAATGGAATTGAATCCGAAGTCTGGAACCCAAAATGGAGTTGAATCCAAAATCTAGAATCCTAAATGAAATTGGATCCGAAGTCTGGAACCCAAAATGGAGTTGAATCCGAAATCTGGTAATCCTAAATGGAATTGGATCCGAAGTCTGGGATCCAGGATGGAATTGGATTTTGAAATCTAAATCCAAGGTAGAACTGGATTCCAAATGTAGAATCCAAGATGGAATTGGATTTTGAAAAATCCAAATGGGACTTGTTGATGGATCTGGATTTTAGAAATCCAGATTTGAATTTAAAATTTTATGAAAAATCAAATTTTGAGATTCAGAATCAATCTCAACACCTTGATTTTGAATTGAGAATCAATACTCAATCTTTAGATAGCACTTTTGAAGATAAAGAATAAGCTTGATTTTGAATTTTGAATTTGAAATCAAAAGATGAATCAGGAATTTCAAAGTTTAAATTAAACTTTGAAATTTGATTTGAAATGTTAAATTGAATCCTGAAAATGAATTTGGATTTCCAAAGTAGAATTGAACTTGGAAATTGAATTTTGAATATAAAAGGAGAATTTCGAAATTTCAAAGTCAAATTGGACTTTGAAATTAAATTTTAAAGTGAGATAGAAAGATGAATTGAAATAGAAATGGAAGATTGATTTGAGAAGTGAGGAAGATATTTGAAGAATTATCTAAAAAATCAGTTAGATTTTGAGATAAACAAATTTTTTTGAAGATATGATGTAATTCTATCCTAAATGATGAAATGAATTGAAGAATTTTTGAAATTGAATTTTGAAAAGCATATTTCATTCTTTAAATGAATTGAAATAAGATTGAAGATATAATACATCTCTGACTATGGTCATAAGATGTATTATATAATAATCATATTTAAATTCAAGTGAAGAATAAAACACATTTTTTGTGCCTTTATAGAGTTTAAAATGAAATTAACTCTCAATATATCCTGACTATGGCCATTGATGATTTTTGAAGAAGATCCAGTGTGGATCTGATATTATTCCATAAAAGATGAAAATCCTAAGTCTTGTTCACATCCTGACTATGGCCATTGATGCAAATCGTCAACTTAGGATTTAATTACCTTTTATTAGAATGGTGCATGTGCCATTCGTGTTCCCATTCATGAATGTTGAAGAGGAAAATGATATGAAACACATAAAATGCATGCTCATACATTCTAATCTAATACTGAAAATATAAAGTTTTTATTAATCTCTAGCTATTACAATGTTGAATTTAAAAAAAAAAAATCATGAGTCTTCTAATTCTAGGAAAGAAAATAGACCTTTTCATGCATTTCCTACAAGATTCGAGTTAGCTCTAGGCAAAAGATATATACATAAAGAAAGCATCATATAGTATGCAAATGATAGGTTACTCATGTATCTATTATGTACTCATGAAGGGTTTAATATATCTAAGCTAGCTGGTAAAATGATTCCTAAACTAGTGGGGAAATGAATATCATGACATGCATGATTATGCCTGTTTATGATACTCATATTAAACAAAAAATACTTGTGGAAGCATTAACACATGATGTCCATGGAAGGTGATTGCACATGCTCTGGGATGAAGGAGAGTATTATACATATAATGTCCTAGACTAATGATAAGGTGGATGCTTAGAACATACAGGAGTATAGTAAATATCTATATGGGAAAGACGATGCCTTAAGCTAAATGTAACCATGTATTTGCCTAAGGCATTATATCCTGTACAAAAGGAAGGTGTTATGAAGAGTTGTACATGTAGAAGGTTTTGTAGTCATCCACAGACTGTTGTGAAGGAGCTAATGGTGTAGAGAATGGGATATGTTAAAGTATTAACAGGGTATGCCCCTGCTACTTGTAAGTGGCATTGTAGCAGTGAGGGTGGTACAAAAAGTTATGAGTATGCTGTGGATGCTAGGCAGTGAAGATGACGATCGTGTGGGGAAGGTGACAATGCAAAACATGTGATAGTGGGTGTGGTGGCTTGCAAACTAAAGCAAACAGGGTACACACACACTAGGGTGGTTTCAGAAAGGGGACGGCTATTGCAAATGCCACTAGAACAGAGAATTAATGCGAGAAACATAGGCTGCAAAAGGATGTGTAACCTTAACAACCGGTGCAGGGATTTGAAGACTGATGAGTGAGAAAGTGCAGAGTGAGCACATACACAGTGGTGTATGAGGGTGGAGATGCAGATGATTGAAACAGGTACCTATGTGCAGTATATGGTTTTTGAATAAAAAAAATGAAGATGAAGTTGTTCTGTTGTATGCACAGTCAGGTAGGTAATACGACTGATGACGCAAAAACATGAAGATGACATACAGATAAAAGTATTTACATGGTAAACAGGCAACTGGACAGTAGATACAAGGGACAAATAAGTTGATATATGAGTATAAAGGGAAATGAGGCATGCAATTGTTGTATGTTAATACAGAGATGCAATGTGATAATATACAGGAAACGATACTGTGAAGTGACAGTGAGATGCGGTGTTAGTATACAAGTAATATTCAGCATTTTGAAGCAAACAAAAGTTCAAATATAGAGCTCTGCATCCCATATTTAATGGGAATTGTCTATCATGTAAATTCACCAAAGATAATAACCTCAATCCAGCAAAAGCAACAACATGCAGAAATGCTACAGATAACCTCAACTGTCTTCCTTGAGCCTCCAGGACCTCCGACCCTTGTTCAATAGGATTAGCAGGGTGATAAAAAATGACCTCTATCAACAGTGTGACCATGTTCCATCAAAATTCATCTAAATAACCACAAAAGTCTCTTAAAATAAAATAAAAATTGTAAAGTTGGATTCCAGTGAGCAAAAAAAAGAAAAATTTTCATTGGAGCAATCATTGCTGAGAGTCGAATGCCTAGGAGAGACTACTCAACATAAACCTAGATTATACATAGAACATGGGTATGGATCAAAGAACCAAGACTGATTAAGTATTTTCCTTCATCACAGTATGTATATCCTGATTTGAAAACCTGACATATATAAGAGCAAAATCAGCAGCATATAAAATGACTTGTAGGCAATTTGAATGTCTATGATATACAACATAATGCACATATGTTTTTGCCACCTAATTGATCGAACTTCAAGACTTATAGTTTAAGATTCGAGAAAACACAAAAGGAAAAACCGACCTCAGAGAAGTCGTCTCTCAACACCAGAAAACTCAGGACCTCAAGTGCATATGAGAAATATGGAAAAGAAGGGGAAAGAGACAGCACTCCAGATTCTGGAGTTTGTTAAAGTCCAAGCCCACGTATTTGTAGGTCAAGCATAGTTCAACATAGTGACTTCTTCTTTTATGATCCTTGTGATTCAGAACTTTGCAAACTACAATTTTCATTGATGAGCACAGTGAAGCATTTCAAAGAAATCTGAGGTTCGGAAGAGATGATTTCCGCTCATGGGAATGGTCAGTTCAGCACAAGATCACAACGTAAATCGAGCTATTGCAGATAATCATCCAAATGATCCAATACAGTAATTCGAATAGGAAAAGAAAACCAGAAGAAGATTCAAAGAGTATGTGATTGTAGGTATTGAACCCAAAAAAATTTGATATATATTTCAATCGAAGACTTCAAATGTAATAACATAACCAATCCCCTAAAATGAAAAGACAATGAACTCGTGAGATTCAAATGAATGCTAGATAATGAACATTTTGTTAATACCCTAACCGCAACATTGTGACGCCAGGTCCATCTGTTTGTGAATCTCATCAGGTTGAACCAACATAAAGACTTTGTTTAGACCTTCAATGGCAACCACTTGACTTGTGACCAACATATAGCAGGGTTATGGATTACTACTCTCAGTAGCAACGAACTGATCTACACAATGAATCAATTTCCTCAAATATCATCAGAATCAATCACCACTGTGACTGGTGATGTGGTAAAATATGATGATATGGTTGTTGTTGTACAACCACAACTGATGCATACCCGAGTGGTGAGAGTAAATATAATGATCGTAACACACACAAAACTGAAGAACAGATGCATTATATCAGATTTATGATCCAGAAACCACCGAACATGAATGAACGAGAATTTTTTTTGTTTATTTAGGGCTTCAATTATACAATTAATACCTCGTCAATAGTGGCTTCATCAAATTTACATCTGCTACTAAATTTGGTATACGCAGATAGAGATATACAATGGAATCAATATGATTAATTTTCGTGAACTCAAAAGAGGAATGAAAACAAAAGATTGTATACATATATTTATAAACAGGTAATCACCATTAAAAGACGATCAACAAAGACCATAAATCGAACATTCGAAGAAATATCAAAATATAAACAGGAATAAGAGAAGTCAAGATATAGGCAAGAAATCAAAAATCAAAGAGGAAAAAAAAATGTTGGAATCTGAAATTCCATTGATATTGCTCTATATGAACCAATACTGCAATATGCAGATAGGCATCACACGTGAGACCCTTTACGCGGGGAAAACTCAGGAAAATATATAAAAAAAAAGAGAGGAAAAAAAAGCGATGAAAAGGAAATGGCGTGAAGGTATAAGAGAAAGAAAATAGAAGCAGGAAAACAGAAAGGGACTTACCGATTTGGTTTGGGTTGCAGGATGGATGCAGAGAGGCTAATACCCTTGATCGATCGGGGGGTTCTTCTGGAGGCTAAAGATGAAAAACTCCTTCGATCGACCAGGAAGAGTGAAGCAGGCTTGCTTCACTATGCTGCAGGGTTTTCTTCGATAGATGGGAGGAGCTGAGAGAGGACTCAGATGAAGGAGAGCTGATGCGAGAACGATCGATGATCCACCCTCCTCCCTGCGGTTTGCTTATATAGGAGATGAAGGAAGGATCTGGAAGAGGTGGATGTCGTTAGAGATTGACGGTCAAAGATGAAGGCAGTCGATCCAAGGGTTGAGGGCAATGGAGGGAACTCTCTAGAAAGGGGAGGATCGGGAGAGGGAGAGAGGCGAGCGCAATGGAAAAACCGGGGGGGGGGGGGGGGGACTTAAAAAAAATTTCAGAAAAGAGGCTCTCCTGAAAGAAATTCTAAAAAAAAAAGGGATTTTAAAATAAATTTTTTTATGTTTTGAATTTTTTTTGTTGTTTTTCTTCGTGTTTTCTGTATTTTTTTGTATTTTTGAAATAAAATTCTAAAATATAGGCAAAAATAAAGGATTTAAAACTATTTTTTATATTTTGAGAAATATTTACAAGAAGAGGAGTTTTCTGAGAAAAACTTTTGAAATTTTCTCGGACAACGGGTTTGGATCCGGAATTTGAGTCAAATGTAAAAAATGGATTTGATTCTAGTAAATCCAAGCAATAACTGGAGTTTTGAATAAAAATGACTTCTCTTACTCAGAAAATGGGGGCCCAGGGGCAAAAGAGAATATTTACAAGATTTTGAAAAATTTGGGATGTTCACATTGGGACTCTAAGATTTTGGCCAAAATGAAAGGAATGGACAAGGGATAGGACTACTTCTAGTTTAAAACCAAAATGAAATTTTGAAAAGGGTTTAAAAAGTAAAAAGAGAGAGTCCTAATTCAACTAAAACTCTAAGATTTGAGAAATGAAGGAGTCCAGAAGCGACACCACCTAGATGGGTCTCATCTGAGAAATGAGATCAATTAAAAATTGAGTTTAAAACATATCCAGATCACTTTCTAAGGAAAATATTTTGAAATATAAGATCCCGGGGGTTGACAAAAGGCAAATATTGATAAAAAAACCCAGGTTTTTTAAATTGATTTTGAAATAGGGTTTTAAAACTCAAATCTAGATTGAAAGATTTTGAAAAACAGGAGTGCTGGATATCAAAAATGAGATGCAATGGCATGTAATGCGATGAAATATCATGAAATGATATGAAAGATTATGCAAAATAATATGAAATGATATGAAATGAGATGCAAAAGGCAAACCCTAGATGGGGGATTTAAAGTCCCAAACCCTTGGCAGAGACAACGAATTAAACATTTTTGTTTGAAGGCAAAATTGATTATTGAAATCGAGCCAAGATAGATATTAATCTTGATTACAAGATAAAATATTGAAATTTGGTGTAAAATTTGGGCTTCGAACAACCTTGGCTTGGGTGTCGACCAACTGGTTCTCTGAAGGCTTCATAGAGTAGGCCCCAGTGGCAGGAGGAAAGGTGTTTGTGAATGAGGGTGAAAATTTAGGGTGTTTACATATGCCCCTCTTTGCTACTAAGTCGGTTGACAACCGAGCTTAGTGGCAAAGAAAAACACACCAAATTTGGTCTATTAAAATTGCCCTAGTTAGAAGAATCTGACTGGGTATGAAAAAATTAGTTTGGGTGATAGTGGTAGATATGGGATGGAGAATGAAGAAGAAAATTCACCTCATTGGAATGAGGCTCAGACTTAGCCCTTAACTTGGATGTGACAAAAGGTACCTCATGAAAAAATGAGGTTCAGGCTTGACCCTTAACCTGAAGGGGATAAAAAAAAGGAATCCACAAATGAAGAAACCATGATGGAACCTTCAAATATTGCATAATAAATCCGAGAGGGGTTTGCAAAAGGAAGAAAATGGGGTTCCCTAATGCTTGAAAAGGGATTGATCTTGGGTGTCTCATTGCTGAGACTTAATGGCTTTTAAAACAGATGACCTTTTGCAGAGACAATTCAGGTTTAACCCTTATCCTGAACGGTACTGTCTATGGTGGGACATTGGGGTACACAGGAAAGTGCGTGAATCTTAGAGCCTAGATGCTCAGATTAAAAACAGATGGGAAGGATCTTGAAAACTTCTGTTATCAAGTCCTAAAGAGGGATAAAAACAATGCCAAGATATATCAAAATAGACATAAAGCTCTCACTTCATGTCGGAATAACTTAAAAATATTGTCAATAAGATAAACATTGTAGTTGATTCAAGATAATTGAAAATAGGCACATTTGTTTGAAAGATATTCCCTCTTCTACCTAGAATATTACCTGAAAGTACAGTAGGATCAAGGAAACGAGCACTAGAGCGGGGGTGAATAGTGCTTTTAAAAATTGTCTGCGGAATATTAACGAATTTTGCAATTTGAAAAGCAAACACACAAAGAACACATAATTTATCCTGGTTCGGTCTTTCCCAACCTACATCCAGTCCCCAAGCAAAACCCGCTTGAGATTTCCACTATCAACCTTGTGTAACTACAAGATCATACAGACCAAATCCGGTCCCACTTCTAGTAACACACCTACTGAAAGCAAACAACTCCTTTAAACCAAGGAGTCCTTCCTTTTACATAAAATAAGTAACAACTTACAATACAACCTATGAGCCTTTCTTTTGAATGCAAATGAGATGCAATTGGCTTTTGAGGTTGTTGAAATACTCTACTCACGAATTCACTATCTCTCAAAGGAATTTGAGTGAAAAGCTGAAGTGAAAAAATATCACGTGAGTGAGAAAATAAATATGAGTGAAAAGCAAAGAGTAAATGATTCAAATTGATTGAATTGAAGTTCTTTTGATTGTAAAATGCACTCATATTTATGGTTGAAAGTTTTCATACGTTGAGGGTATGAAAGGGTATCAAAACATTTCATTTTGAACAATCAAAATGTTTTTGAAGTTTCAGGAAAAACGACAAAATTAGTCAACTGGAACAGTAGTTAGTCGACTAATATTTAGTTATTAGTAGACTGACAATTATCGTCGGTTGACTGATCTGTTAATCGAGCCGTTTGAAAATCTGAATTTTTGAAACTTAGTCGACTAGAGATAAAATTAGTCGACTGATAATATCATCAGTAGACTGAAAAACCTTTCAGTCGACTGCTGCTAAAATCTTTTAAAAAACATACATTCTGTCCGGTCGACTGATAAAAGCATTAGTCGACTGCTGCTAATTTTCCAGAAAACAGACATTCTGTCCAGTCGACTGATAAAACCTTCGGTCGACTAATTTGACAAAAAAGACTTTTTAGAAAATATGGCGCGAAAGGATTAGTCGACTGGTGAGTCTATTGGTCGACTAATAAACACGAAAATTTAAGAAAAGAGTTTTCTAAAAAGATTTTCATGAGGGGTTCTTTTAGAAAAGTTTTTCTAAAGACTTTTTAGGTGAAATGCAACCTAAATATGCACTCTAAGTAAGGCTCTTACAAGAATCTAAGACTTTTAATGAATTTAACATTTGCACATTAGTCTTCAAAGATTCTTCATCAAATTCTTCAATGTCTTCATTGCCTTAGCTGAAATGCAGTTGATTTCACTTGCTCATTATCAAAACCTTGTACTTGAAGTATCATGTATGGCTTTATTGTCGTAACAATCTCTCCCTTTTTGATGATGACAAACTTAATCAAAGATGAACCATTTTAGATGCATAGATGGAGATTTTACTCCCCCTATCAATATGCTGCAAAACATTAAAAGTTAGCACATTTAAAGCACATATATATTACATATTGATTGGTTTGCATGTTCATTCATCATTACTTCATGCATTTAAAAACTTTTCCATAAATGCAATTTTCAATGCTTTCTTGTTCTCTTAATTTCGCATTTCTCATGCAAGATCTCCTGCAATTTCAATGTAATGCTTATCTTTTTCTTTTTCTCCCCCTTTGTCATAATAAAAAAGAATAAGGGCAGAAATAGCATAAGCAAAATGGAGATATAAGTTTAAAATATTACAACCCATAAAGTATCAAAGTTTTAGTAAAGAAAAAACATAAAGATCAGAAAAGTGAGTTGAGCAAATCCTTAATTGCAGTCACATCTTTCTGAATCAAAGAAAGTTGTTGAGTCACATCTTCATGAAAAGTGCGTTGATGTAACTCCAATGCTTCCAGTCGCTGCAAAACTTCATCATTGTCTTGACTTGTAGAAAATTTCTTTTTTTTTGCTTGAGATGAAGGTGTCGCAGAAGGTGAAGGTTCAGAAATTGATGGTTCAGTAGGATCAGATGGTTCAGTTTGATCAACATTTAAAGGAGGCAGATATTTAATTTTCATTCTTTTAAAAATAGTTTGATCAAAAAACTTTTTTTGCTCAATATATTTTTCATTTGTTAAAGGAACTTTGAAATGTCTAAAAATACGAGTTAGAAGACATCCATAAGGAAAAAATGGTTTTTGTTTCCACAAATTTGTAAAATACACATTGGCCCAATTTACAGAAATATTTCCAAATAAAACATAAAGAGTCGTAGATAGATCTGTGGAATAATAATCAAAAGAACCAGTTTTTGGTAGAACATTGTGGGCAAGGATTCGTCTAGCAATGCGTGCACGAGTTTGAAGATTAGTATTTTTGAAAGGAGGGCAGTGAGGTGCACCTGGAAGAAGAATTTGTTCAAAAATTCTCTCATCGTTCAGTTCAATAGTGTTGAAAAGAGTGTCTGAAGATGAAATTTCTAGGATTTCTCCAAGTAGTTTAGAATCAAACTCGATTTCAACATCACGAACAAGAGAGGACAGAACTCCAGTTTCATAATCAAAATGTAAATTCGTATAAAACAAGTGAATCAGAAAAGGATAATGAAGGGTATATGCACAGGCATAAAAAAGATGTGAAATTCCTGGAAATAATTCTCTTATTTTGTAACAAGAAAATAGATGAAACAGTACATTTCAGCCTGGTAGAATAGGTAATGCAGAAATCGATCCAAAAGTATCATATAAAAGAGGATTTTAGAGTAATCTGAAAGAAAATCCATGTCTTGAAGAAGGTGTAGGAGGAGGAGAACCTAAACCTTTTGTAGATGCAGACTTCGAACGAGGCATGGTTAAAAAAAAAGATTTACCAAAAAAAATGTCGGCTTCCAAACGACGTCCGACAAAAGGAAAATATTGTCCAGCGTTGTGAAACAGAAACAGAGGAGGATACAGTGGCTGACGACGAGTGTGAAGGCTGCCACAAGGGGATTCCGACAATGGCTGAAGATACACCTTCACGGCAAGAGGATTCCGGCGTGATTTGAAGATGCGTTAGTTACTGCAAGAGGATTCCAGCGTTTCCCTGTCATGGCCAGAAGATTCTGGCGTCTCCCTGTCACGGCAAGAAAATCCCGGCGAGGATAGGATCGAACGACACTCCGAGGGTTTTTCGGAAGAGAGAGAAGAAAGTGAGAGAAGAAAGAGAGAGAAAGAGGGTTTTCATTTTTAAGAAAAACGAAAAGGTGTGAAAATAAAATGAAACAATGCCTTAAAAAAAAAATGGGTGTTAAAAAATTCAAGGGGTATCGGGTCCCTTCAGTTAAAATTTAAAAAAAAAAATTAGTCGACTAAAACTTTATCGGTCGACTAAGAATGTGCGACTCATTCTAAACATCAGTCGACTAGAAATATATCGGTCGACTAGTATGGTGCGATTCATTCTAAAATTTTAAAGCATCAGTCGACTAAAATTTTATCGGTCAACTAATATAGTGTGATTTTGAGATTTTGTTCAAAAATCAACATTTTTATAAATCCAAAAATGAGCAAATACCTAGTTCTCTCCTAATTCTCATAAAATCTTCATTTTTAAGAGGTTTAGTTAAGATATCGACATGTTGTTCTTTAGTGGAAATAAAATTTAACGAAATATCTCCTTTTAACACATGATCTCTTAAGAAATGATGTCTAACTTCAATATTCTTAGTTTTTGAGTGTTGAACAGGATTTTTAGAAAGATTTATAGCACTAGTGTTATCACAATAAATAGTTGTTGTGGAGTAATTCAAACCAAAATCTTTTAAGGTCTGTTTCATCCATAGTACTTGTGAATACGCTAAACTAGCTGCTATATATTCTGCTTAAGTTGTTGAGAGTGACACTGAATTTTGCTTTTTACTAAACCAAGAGACTAAGGAATTTCCTAAGAAATGACAAGTTCCACTAGTACTCTTGCGATCAGATTTACTTCCTGCAAAATCTGCATCACTATATGAAACTAAATCAAAGGAAGATGATTTTGGGTAAAACAAACTGAAATCTGAAGTATCTTTCAAATAACGAAGAATTTGTTTTACTGCAGTTAAATGAGTTTCCTTTGGATTAGCTTGAAATCTTGCACATATACAAACACTAAACATAATATCAGGTCGACTAGCAGTTAAGTATAATAGAGATCCGATCATACCTCTGTAGAGCTTAGTATCTACACTTTTACCATTTTCATCTTTCATCAAGAGAAGTAGTTGTACTCATAGGATTCCTTCTTGATTTCGATGAGTCCATCCCAAATCTTTTGAGAAGTTCTTTTATATACTTAGCCTGATTGATGAAGATTCCTTTTTCAGTTTGCTTTATTTGAAGTTCAAGGAAGTAGTTTAATTCGCCTATCAAGCTCATTTCAAACTCTTCCTGCATATCTTTAGCAAATTCTTTATAAAGAGAATCATTAGTAGAACCAAATATTATGTCATCAACATAAATTTGCACAATAAGAATATCTGAATTAAGATTTTTAATAAATAAAGTGAAGTCTACCCGACCAATGGAAAAACCAGATTGTTCTAGAAAATTTCTTAGTCTTTCATACCACGCTCTTGGTGCTTGTTTAAGTCCGTACAAAGCTCTTTTTAATTTGTAGACTTTTTCTGGTTTTTTCTCATTTTCAAAGCATGGAGGTTGCTCTATATAACCTTCTTCATTGATGTGTTCATTTAAGAATGCACTCTTAACATCAATTTGATATAACTTGAAGTTTATGTAACTAGCAAAATCAAGCATCATCCGAATTGACTCCAATCGAGCCACTGGTGCATAGGTTTCATTAAAATCTATGCCTCCTTCTTGATTATAGCCTTGTGCTACTAGCCTTGCTTTGTTTCGAATGACTTCATTTTTGTCCAGCTTATTTCGGAAGACCCATCTTGTTCCAATTACCGGATGATCCTTTGGTCTATCAACTAGATCCCAAACATCATTCCTAGTAAATTGGTTAAGTTTTTCAAACATGGCCAAAAGCCAAAATTCATCATCACAAGCCTCATTGATATTCTTTGGTTCTATTTTAGATATGAAAGCAACATTTTCAATATATTTTTCTAATTGCCTTCTAGTTTGGACACCACTCTTTATTTCTCCAATAACTTGTTCATGTGGATGATTAAGAACTTTTTTCCAAACAGGTTCAGCACGACAACATACTTAGCAGGCTGTATTTTCCTTGCACGCTTTGAGTGCATGGCAGCAAGTGAATTGTTGTGATTTTTCCTCTACGTTTCACACACGTCTGGCAGCTAGCAGTTTGCTGTCAATTTAGTATGCTTTTAGCATTCATTTGGCGGCATATAGATGCTATAGTTTTTCTGCAGCGTAGGCACTTTTGGGCAGCACCTTGGCTGTCGATGTTGTGGTAGTAAGGTCACCGCCTAGACAATATATATTTATGCACTTATACGTGTATTGCAAATTCACCGCACCTATGACATCCTTTGGATGCATTCATATTCAGAAGCATAGTTAGAGCAAAATAAAGAGTACTGCAACTTGAATGCGATATATCATGCACATTTTTAAGCACGAATGTGGACTTTACAATGTTAACCATGATGTTCAAATATAGTAGCTTTTCACATATGCATGATAGAATGACTCAAATCATGTGCATTTGTTGAACATCTTGACATGGTTGCAAGTATACAAATGAGCATGATATGATATATAAATATTAATGCGATAACATGTGAAATGATTCAAAAATCATACGCGAAAGTTATGGTTGTTTGTGCCATGAATTTTGCTGCTAAGGTACACTCCACACTTGCACATATTGGCATGATCTTGATATGAAGCATATGTGACATGCTTAGTTAGTACGATTTGCATTATAGTACGTTCAAGGAATTGTCAAAAATATGCTTGATGGAATTGAAATGGTTTCTCATGCACATAGCTCATGAATGATGTAAATGGATTAACACACTTTTCGTAACACATTTGACTATGCCATATCACGCGTGCACTACTTGACATGACTGTGAAATTATTATTGTATGCATGATATTCAAACATTGTGATATTTTGTAATTATGCTTAGTGAAGCATACTACTTGGCATGGTTATAAATTTTATGTTATAAGCATGATGTGACATGAAATATCAATGTTATAGCACGTATTGAACACTTGTCACTTGCACATCATGTCACTAAACTCAAATGGATTGATTGAAGCATGCTTATAGTCAAGTGCTTATAATTGAGCTATGAATGTGCAATATTACTACTTGTACCAATGTCTTGAATAGACTCTTATATCTTTCACATCACATGGATGTATATGCACATTTGACACTTGACTCATCTCGAATGACAAGGGAACATGAACGTCATAGTAGGGATGTGACACGTGTTTGTAAATCTTATGCACTTTGTAACTCCATGGCGAGTTGTGTTGGACATTGGACCCTTTTTCATGAGTAGGGCTCACGTGTGCTTGTTGTGTCATAAACCCCTAAATAATAAATGTGTGATGGTCGCCTTCATAGATGAAGAGCTCTTTTGAGGACGTGTGAGGCTTGAGCACGTGAATGGGTGGACTAAACCTTTGAGTGTTTTTCGTGTTGCCCTATGGGGAACACAAGGCCAGATGGGCCTAAGTACCTCGAGATGAGGGAATGTGTACTAATTGTAGCCCTAAAAAGATAAACTGCCTAGTCGCCCATTCATAAAACGGTTTACCTTCAAGAGGGTGGATGGTACAACCTTGAGTAACCGGTCAATTTTATGACACATTTTAAGAAGCAAAGGCATCCTTTGGCCTTCAGTCACTCAGAGTTAGGGAGGTCGAGGTGACCTATTGAGGGGCCTCAGCTACTGCAGTAGTGTGGATTGCAATCTGTCACCTATGCGAGGTTTTCTCTCAGCCACGGGTTGCCGCATGAGGTTTTACTCGGTATGTAGGTACCTGTAAACACCCCAACATTTTACCCTCATTCACAAACACCTTTCCTCTTGCCACTGGGGCCTACTCTCTAAAGCCTTCAGAGAACTAGTTGGTCGACACCCAAGCCAGGGCTGTTCGGAGCCCAAATTTTGCACCAAATTTCAATATTTCATCTTGCAATTAAGATTAATATCTAGATTGGCTCGATTTCAATCATCAATTTTGCCTTCGAATAGAAATGTTCAATTCGTTGTCTCTGCTAGGGGTCCGGGACTTCAAATCCCTCATCCAGGGTTTTCCTTTTGCATCTCATTTCATATTATTTTGCATAATCTTTCATATCATTTCATGACATTTCATCGCATTGCATGCCATTGCATCTCATTTTTGAGATCCAGCACTCCTATTTTTTAAAATCTTTCAATCTAGATTCGACTTTTAAAACCCTATTTCGAAATCAATTTAAAAAACCTGGGTTTTTTTTATCAATATTTGCCTTTTGTCAACCCCCAGGATCTTATATTTCAAAATATTTTCCTTAGAAAGCAATCTGGATACGTTTTAAACTCAATTTTTAATTGATCTCAGTTATCAGATAAGACCCATCTAGGTGGTGTCGCTTCTTGACTCCTTCATTTTTCAAATTTCTGAAATCTCAGAGTTTTAGTTGAACTAGGACTCTGTCTTTTTACTTTTTAAACAATTTTCAAAATTCTATTTTGGTTTTAAACTAGTAGTAGTCCTATCCCTTGTCCATTCCTTTCATTTTGGCCAAAATCTCAAAGTCTCAGTCAGATTAGGACTTTTTTTCAGAGTTTTCGTCGGATCAGGATTCTGCCTTTTACTTTTATTTTTGAGAAAACCTTTCAAAATCTTTCATTTTGGCTAGAATTTTAGAGTTTTAGTTAGACTAGGACTCTATTCCAGAGTTTCAGTCGGATTAGGACTCTATCCTGGTTTTATTCTTTGTGTTTATTCTTCACTCATTTTCTAAAACCTCTCGTTTTTCCTTTCCAAATGTCAAATGTTAGAGTCCGAGTCAATTTAGGACTCTGTCACATAGTTTTAGTCGGGTTAGGACTCTGTCTTGATTTCATCTTTTATCTCTATTCCTCAATCATTTTTTAAAACCCTTCTCATCTGACTTTCAAAAAAATAAAAATCTTAGAGTTTCATTCGAACTAGGACTCTATCACAGAGTTTCATTCGGACTAGGACTTTGTCCTCCATCTCTATTTTTACTTGTTTTCAACAAAATTTATCAAAATCTTTTATTTTGGTCAAAATTCTAGAGTTTTAATTAGACTAGGACTCTATTTTAGAGTTTCAATCGGATGAGGATTCTATCCTTTGTTGCTATTTTCATCTATTTTCAAGAAAATCTTTCGAAAGAAGTTAAAATTTTAGAGTTTTAGTTGGATGAGGACTCTGTCCCAAAGTCCCAGTTGGATTAGGACTCTAACCCTAACTTTATTTTTGAAAGAATCTTTTAAATATTTCTTCATTTATCTTCAAAAAATCAAATTTCTAAATTTTAGGACTTTATTATGGAGTTTCAAAATTTTAGGACTCTATCCCAGAGTTTCAATCGACCCAGAACTCTACTCTGATTTCCTCCTTTTACTTTTATCTCACTTATTTTTCGAAAACAAACACAAATTTAATAGTTTCAAAATTTCAGGACTCTGTCCTAGAGTCCTAATCGGGTTAGAACTCTATTCTGAATCTTATTTCCACTTTCAATTTCACTTGTTTTGAAAACTTTTTCATTCGTCCTTAAAAAATTAGTCTATTTGCAGAGTCCCAGTTGATTAAGAACTCTATTTCAGAGTTTCGGTTGATTTAGGACTCTAACCCTAACTGCATTTTCTGACTTATTTTCACTAGTTTTGAGAAAATCCTTCAAAAACTTCTTTGCTTGGCTTCCAAACACCTAAATTTTAGAGTTCTAGTTGGTTTAGGACTCTAATCTAGAGTTTCAGCTAATTTAGAACTCTGTTTTCAAAACTTCTGATTCTCATCTGGTGATCTCAACTTTGTTTTAAACCCCTTTTCAGTCTTTATTTTAACTTTTTCAAAACCCTATTGTGGGGCCTACACAGTTGGCGTCACATCTGGAAGAATTTCAATCCATTTAGGACTCTAGTTGATTTAGAACTTCGGTGTTATTTTCAAACTTTCTTTTAAAAATTTTTCCTTCTTAAAACCCTTTATTTCAAAAACTTCATTTTTAAAACAGTTTTTAACTTTCTTCAAGTGGGACCCACCCTGTAGAGATGCAAAACCCTAATTTTCAATTTCATTTCATTTTATATCTTCTATATTTCAAAAGTACAAAAAAAAAATATTAGTTAATTTAGATGTCCCTTTTGAAGTTTCTGAAAAACATCATTTTAACCTCTTTGTTTTTAAAGTTTTAAAATCATTTTCTGAAAAGCCAAGTGGGGCCCACTTGAGTGGCACCACATTTGAAAGGATTAGGGTTAGATTAGGGTTAGTTAGTATCCCAACTAGATTAGGAGTTTGAAAAATCAAAATTAATTTCAAAATATAACCTTTGTTTTCACCTTTTAAAACCCTATTTTAAAAAAATCTTGAAATTAGAGCCTTTAAAATCAAATATGGGCCCCCAATAGATGGCGCCATATTTGGATTTTGTTTTACTTTAGTTAGGACTCAATTAAGATAATTAAGAGGGTTAAAAAGTCAAACCAAAACCATCCCCCTTAATTAATTCAATTAAGGAAATTTTAGACAAACTAGAACTCTTCTTAAACCAAATAAAAAAAATCTATAAATAGGGGCACCTAAAGGCGGTCCAGCCATGCTTTCCCACCCTCTCTACCTCTCAAATCGTGATCCTCTCCTCCAGTAGCCTTCCTCCATTGTTGCAACCCCCAAGGTAAGGTTTTATTTAATTTATTTTGTTATTTTAATCATTTTTACTGCTTTATTTCATTGATTTCACCATTTATTTGTTGGATTCAAGCATGCTTTTAGTTCAAAAACCATAAAAAAAAATCAAGAATATGATCTAATGTTGTACCATGATGTATTTTATATTCTTGATCCATTAGAATAGCTTAGATCCATGTTTTTTATATTTATGCCGAATAAAAGATGAGATTCACCTGTTCAATGGGTCAAATCCCTCTTTCGAAGGCTAAATCAAATTTCAACCATGCTTTCCTTGATTTTTTATTTTATTTCATTATATTAATGTTTATTCTATTCATTAAAACATTAAATTTAAATTTGTGATGTTATTTGCAAGTTTTTTTTTATTATTCATGCTTAGATTAGGGTTTTTCATGTTTTATCAATAATATGTGATTCTCGATTCTGAGCATGTGGGAACCATATTATTTTACGCTTAAGTTTCTATCAAAAAAATATGTTTTTTTCAGGGTTAAAGCATGAACATGTCATTGATTTCCTATAAAAAAATTGGATTATTTTAGGTTCTTCAACTCTGTCAAAAAAATCTAAAATCGAACCCTGATTTTTAAACCATGAAATCGCTATATGGATTCGAGAATAGCTTGCTGAGGTGATATCTCCCTCGTCAAAGATCCGATTGATGATTCATAAGTTGTAGTGTGTTCGTTATCAATTCTACTATTCTTTGTAAATTTTTTAGATTTTTATATATCTATTTGCTATTTTTACTCTATCATAAACCAGAATTTGTTTTACAGAGCTCGTTATACATTGTCTAAACCCTAGATCGACTTGTATGGATTGTATCTCCCTCACCAGAGATCTGATTGATGATCCGTAAAAAAGAGTATTTTCATCTGTATATCTACTATCATCTGGGAAAAGTTTTTAATATTTTAACATGATTTAATATACTTTCCTATACCCGAAACTGGATGTATTTATTTCAACTCGTTATTTATTTACCAGAATCAAGCGTATATTGCTGAAGCAATATCTCCCTAACCAAAGATGATTTTTCTAAGCTGTAAAAAGAGAAAAGTTCTGTTTATATGTCCAATATCTCTTTATAAACTTTTATGAATTTATATGGTGGTTTGATACCCGATTTGGGTTTGACACTGTGACAAGTACGTGCCCGCAGGCAAAATCATGTATTTTAGGGTTTTATTCAATTTCTATATTAAAATAATGTCAAAAACATATTTTTTTGAATGAAGTTTAATTTTAAGGTTATCAGAACTATTTATGTTGATTTTTACAGATTTTTGAATTCATTTGATATATTATTTGATCAAATAACAAAAATAAGGTGCCCACGGAGTTTCGGTTCGAGTAAAACACTAGCGAAAATCACTATGTTGTGATATTTCAATTTTTTTATAAAAAGATTTATATTTTTATTTTATGATTATGTTTATAATCATGCTAGGGAGCTTCACACCCGATTTGGTGTCTATTTGAATCCATTTGAGCCCTAAATCCAAAGTTTTACCAAAATCATTTTTGAAAACCTTGATTTCAAGGCCATAGTCTTGTTTTCAATGGTATTTTTGTTATTTTATCTAAATTCTAAATTTCAAAGTTGTTTATCTTTATTATTTCTTTAATTTTATATTAGCTTTTATTATGTTTATCTCAAAAAAACATGGGAAAAGGCTTATATCTAGATAAATCCAGTAATTTCCAGATATTGCTGGATAAATCATGAAAAGCTGACATATTTTCACTAACAAGCTTTCTAGTTTTGCAAGGACATTCAAAAGTGTATTTTATTTTATTTTATTTTTCATTTTATGTAAATTATAATTGTAAACATTGGAATAAGAATTTAATTTCCTGCTTAGAATAGGACTGCATTACATATAGTTTATTTCTTTCAATAATGTCAATGTGTGATGAATGATGATTCATATATATATATATTCAAATTCACCATGGTCTACACGAATGACATGTGCATAAGCTTATAAGGAGTTGATAAACTCGGTGGGTTTTGTATTTGTGGCCATAGTCAGAATACGAACAAAACCCAGATTTATCATCTTTTTCTAAGCCACACATAACCTACACTCTTAGGCATCTTCAGAAATCATTGCATATTTTAAAGTTTTTCCAAGTATTTTCTCCTTTTAGAACCAAATGAGATATTATTCAATACATATTCATGGCCATAGTCAGGGATATTTAGAGAATTTATTTCATCAAAATTCTATAAGGTACATAAATTCCTTTTTCAAATGATTTTCTCAAATTCTTCAAAAAATACTTTCTCAAATTGCATTTATTCATTCATCTAGGTTAGATTGCATCATGAAAATATTTCATAGGGCCACACGCCCCTTCTTCTGATTTACTTCACAAATTCATCTCAGAGAAATCATTTTTCTCAAAGTTGCTAAATTTTCCTCAAAAATTGATTTTCACAACACATCAAGATTTCTTCAAAAAGGTTCTCTCAACATGATTCACGATTTTCAAGGTGTCCCCTTTTCCAAATATTTCCAATTATTCCAAGCAAACATCATATTTTCAAATCTGCATTTTCTAAAATTCATAGTACATGCCTGATTCTTTGTGCATTTAGGAATAGAACATTGATTTAGACAAGTTGCGCAAAGCAAAGCACATGGTTGATCATTGGTTCAATTACCCCTGGTTATCATGCCAAGAATGGTTGAACCTCGTACCGACAGGTGAGTCCTATTCTTCAGAATTATCCTGCATTTTAAAACGAAGTTGAGTTATTTTCCAAATCTTATTCCAAGGTCAGTTTGACTTGCAAAAGTAAAATTTTGCAATGATAATAGGTTTTGCGACCATGATGGGACTTGTCTTCGCCTGATCAAACTTGGGCTTTGCTCTATTTAATTCTCAAAATTGTGTTCTACAATGTCAGCTTTATATCATGTGAGCCTAGGAGCCTAGAATCAAACCCAGCTGATATGGATTGCATGTAGACTTAGGCATGGTTTAATAGGACCGATTGAGGAGGCATTATTCATGCTCACTTAGACTTAGGTTAAATACAATCCACCTTAATCCAGAAATTGCTTGAAAATAATGTTTGCTCCTCATAAATTTTTCAAAACTCTACTTCTTTAGGTCATTAGAGCCTTCTGTTTTCTTGCATGTTGTTCATATTTTAAAAACAACCCCACCTACTTTTACCTGGCCACCACGTTGCTGGGTTTTCTTCCAGAACCATAGTTCGGGACAAAGCCTCACAACTGGGCAACCTATTTGGGTTGATCCCCCCCTGCCACGTACCAAGGGCCATAGTCCAAAGTATATCGGCAGGCGCTCAAGGATGTTGGAAAACATGAGCCTAGAACCAGAGAAATTCTTTTTATGCCACGTACATCGAGCCTCTTTGAAATATTTAAAACTCGAATCTTGATTGACATTTTTGAAAATCAGGAGTTCTGGATCTCAAAATGACATGTTGTGCAGTGAAATGATATGAAATGTTCATGCCATGCTATGCAAAGACATGTTCTACAAAATTGCCACTCTGAATTTGAATTTGAAAATTCTGACTTCTGGTTAAGCATGAGATTTTGAGGATTTGCAATTTGAGGGTGTCTCTGAGTCTAAATAGAGAAGTTTTGAGACTCGAGAATGGAATTTAGGACTTTCTGTAAGGTTCAATCTTGAAAAATGACCATTTTGCCCTTCATTGGTTCCGGAGAACCGAAATGTGATGATTGGTGGAAATGTCACGAAGGTGAGTGAAAATTTGGGGTGTTTACAGATGCCCCTCTTTGCTACTAAGCCGGCTCATGGCCGAGCTTAGTGGCAAAGAAAAACACACCAAATTTGGGCCATATATAAAAAAATGCCCCAGTTAGAAGGATCTGACTGGGTATGAAGAAATTAGCCCGGTTAAAATGGTAGATATGAAATGGAGAATGAAGAGGAAATACTCACTCTGTGAGAGTGAAATTCAGGTTTTATGCCCTTAACCTGGATGGGACAGAAATAACTCGCTTGGAACGAAGCTCATGTTTGACCCTTAACCTGATTGGGGAATGGAATATCTTATTGAAATGAGACTCAGGTTTGTACCCTTAACCTGATCGGGCGGAAGACGGAATACCTCTTTGATTGAGGCTCAGGTTTATACCCTTATCCTGATCGGGCGGAAAATTAAATACCTCTTTGAATGAGGCTTAGGTTTATACCCTTATCCTGATCGGGCGAAAAATGGAATGGTATGATGGAATCTTCGGATTTTGCACAATAAATCCGATAGGGGTCTTGCAAAAGGAAGGAAAATGGGGTCCCTAAAGCTTGAAAAGGGATTGATTTTGGGCGTCTCATTGCTGAGACTAAAATCGGCTTTTGAAATTGCCTTTTGCGAGAAATGATTGGTGGTTTGACCTCGAACCGAAATGGGACTGTCTATGGTGGGACAGTGGGGACACAGGGAATTGTGCGAGTTTGAGAATTCATGCTCTCAAAGAAGTAAAGGAATCAAGTCCTTAAGAGGGATTTAAAATTAGTGTCAGGATGTATCAAAAACGGACATCAAGCTCTCACTTTACATCAGGATAGCTAGAAAATATTATCAAAATGTTGAGAATTTTGTTATTGATTCAAAGTATTTGAAAATGATGCTCATTGTTGCAAAATATTCTATCTTTTTCTACCTGAAGCATTACCTCCAAACAAGGTTCATTTCGTAGAATCGAGATTAGGAATCCAAATTACTTGTGATTGATCTTCTTCCAGGAGGTTATCAATTTCCTTGATATGAACAAGAAAAGAGAATTTGATATTATGAAAGCAATTGATGAAAGAGTATTGATAATAGAATTTCACAAATTTAAAGAGGATTCTTGATAGATCTGGCAGTTTGATATCCTGGGAGCTTCTCTCATGATAATCTTGCTGCACTCTTTTGGTTCTCTGATGTTTTGGCTATATTCTCCTTCATTTTGGAGATGTTCTTACTTTTTCTCTTTTTCTTTTTCCTCTCTTGCTCTCTTTTGGGAGGGTACGTCACAAGCTTCTTCATCTTGGAGATGTTTCGATCCTTCTTTGACGATATTGGCTCATGGGTTAGAGATTTTTTGGATGATAGCTGAAATTAAATATCTTTTAGGGATTGTCGAGAGGTTCATCGCATTTGCCTTCATCTCGACAGTGCTTTGGACTTTCCCTGGAAGGACCCGTCACAAACTCTGTCATCTTGGAGATGTTTCGAATCTTCTTTGCCCCCGGGGGTCTACTCGCTTAATTCGCCTTCATCTTGACGACAAGTGAGAGATCCCGTTTGCGGATATTTAATGGCAGCTTAGGTGATTCTGAGGACACAGGGTTTTGATGAATGCTCTCTTTTTCTAGCGCTCAGGATATTTTCACTGCCTCGTCTTTGCAAGAATAGCCTTTAAAGATGTTCCATTGACTGCGATCAATATCGATCATCTACGGCTTTTCAATAATATTGAATTTTCTTTTCTGGCCATATCAAAGACTTATCCTTCATCCTTTTGGTTGGCCAATAGAAATAATTTGAATTTTGAGTCTCTTTTCGCAAAAGCTTCACTCTTTTGGAAGTAATGATGAAGGTAAATAGAGATTTGTGCAATAAAGATTCTGGAATCAACAAATACTTTGATTGACAAAATTTTCTTGAAGTCCTGGGTGAAAATGAGTATTTGAAATCCGGCTCAATACATCCGTGACGAAAATTCTCCTCTCTTTTTCCCCAAAAAGAGAGACTCAGGCTTAGCCCTTACCTGAATGGGAAATGAGAAATACTCCTCTCTTCCCTGAAGAGGAGATGTTTGCAAAACAAACTTTCGAAGAGAAATTAAGCTTTCGTCAAAGCTCCCTAAGATTAGGCTTCTCTTATGGAAAGGGGACCGATAATAGTGAGGTCTGAAAATTGGGTCATAAAAGAAGCGAGTCCATCACACTCTCCCTGCAAAGAGGGTCCTTCATGAAAAAAAGGCCTAGTATGAAATTGGGGGGTCACAAGAAAAGCGAGTCTCCGTCGAGCCTCTCCCTTTAACAGGGTTCCTCGTGTGGAATTGGAAATTGTTTTGCAAACGGTTCACAAAGACGCGAGTCCCTTCAAACTCTCCCTGAAAAGGGGCTAAGTGAACGAATTGGATAGCATGCGAAAAGAACGAGCTCCCTCGAACTCTCCCTAAAAGGGTCTCTCGCAAGAGAAAATGATTGAAATTGGATATTGAGATTGATTGACCCGAAGGTCGAAATTGGAAATTGGAAAATTGGTTGCTGGAAATTGAATGACCCGAAGGTCGAAATTGGATGACCTGACGGTCGAAATTGAGAATTGGTTTGACCAAAAAGGTCGAAATTGAGAATTGAATGACCCGAAGGTTGAAGTTTGAAAATTGAGTGACCCGAAGGTCGAAAATTTGGAAATTGATTGTTGAAATTGAGAATTGGAAATTGGGTGACCCGAAGGTCGAAATTGGAGAATTGTCTGATTTGAAGATTTAAATTGGAATTTGGAGGGCAAAATATCGGATTTGAGCAATTGACAGACCCTGATGATCGAAATGATTTGGATCAATCAAAGGGGAATGATGAGTTCGAGTCAGAGCTCGAATAAAATACAGAGATCACGAGTCGGAACCCGGATCAACAAAAGAAAATGAAGAGCTCGAGTCAGGGCTCGAGTAAGGTAATGAGATCATGAGTCGGAACCCGAATCAACAAATGAGAATAAAGAGCTCAGATCTGAGCTCAAATGAATAAAGAGATCTCAAGTCGGAACCCGAATCAACAAAAGAAAATGAAGAGCTCGAATAAAGTAGAGAGATCACGAGTCAGAACTCTGATCAACAAAAGAAAATGAAATGCTTGAATCTGAGTTTGAATGAATAAAGAGATCTTGAGTCGGAACCCGGATCAACAAATAAAAAAATGAAGAGATCGATATTGAGCTAGAATAAAGTAAAGAGACCACGAGTCGGAACCTGGGTCAACAAAAGACAATGGAGAGCTCGAATCAGAGCTCGAATGATGTAGAGGGATCACGAGTCGAAACCCGGATCAACAAAAGAAAATGATTTGAATAAAAATCCGAGTCGGAACTCGGTTTTCCAAAAAGTTGAGATTTTGAAAATGTACCATTTTGAACACTGGATTTTGAAATAATACCAGTTCGAGTGCTGGGTTTTGGTTCAGTATTGGCGATTATCTTTCCATTTTGAATCATTTAGGAATTGTGATGGGACTGTTTGTTGAAATCCCAATACTGACTGGATTGTTGTTAATGCAGTTGAATGCAAATGAATATGTATTGATGCATATGAATGCACACGTGCGTGAAATGAGAAATTTGTTTATCCTACCTGCATACAGAATAAAATTTTAAAAATGCCCAGTGTAACTGGGAAAAGAAAGTTTGATCATTATTAGGAGGAAAATAGGAAGGATTACAAGAGGAGAAAAAATGTTTCAAGTATAAAACTTTTTCAAGTGTCGAGCATTAATGGGATCTGGTAATTCTACCCCATTGGCATTGATGAGCTGATATGAGCTGCGGGGTAATGCTTCTTTGACGACATATGGGCCTTCCCAATTTGGCGACCATTTGCCGCTGGGATGGTGTTTGAGATAAGTTGTGGATCGAAGTACTAAATCATAGACTTTGAATCTTCTTTCGATGACAGACTTCGCATACTGCCTGGCTACTCTCTGGCGATAGGATTGAGCATGTTCTGCTGCTTTTAACCTTCTCTCGTCGAGTAAGTCTAACTGTACCAGTCGCTGCTGCTGGTATCGATCAAGAGGTAATTGCAGAAGTGAAGCAAATTTCAAAGCGGGCTTTTGAACATGTAGCGGCAATACTACTTCTGTTCCATATACCAATTCTGATGGAGTAGCATTCGTTGGGGTGCGAATGGTGGTCCGGTAGGCCCATAGTGCATCGTGGATCTTCTCATGCCAGTCACGGCCTGTTTCTACAGTTCGCTCCAAGATACGAATTAAAATTTTGTTGGTGGCCTCTGCCTGACCATTCCCTTGAGGATAGTAGGGAGCGGAAAAATGATGATAGATCTTAAACTTTGAGCAGAATGTCTTCATCTTTTCATTCTTGAAATGACTACCATTATCTGACACGATGTCATGTGGGATGCTGAACTTGCAGAGGATGCTCTTGTGAATAAAAGAGACCACATGTCGGCCTTCTACTGTGCGGAGAGTGATAGCTTCTACCCACTTGGTGAAATATTCCATTGCGGCAAGGAAGTACTTGTGGCCATTTGAAGCAGAGGGAGTGATGGGACCTACGACATCGAAGGCCCACATAGAGAACGGTCATGGAGAGACAACAGATTGCAAATATGTTGCGGGAGCATGAATAGAAGGTGCATGTGTTTGGCATTGCACACATTTCTTCACATAATGATAACAGTCTTGTTGCATGGTCTTCCAGTAATAACCTGCTCTGATGATCTGCTTGACAAGGGTTTGGTAGCCGACGTGACCACCACAAATGCCTTCGTGTGCTTCTCGCATGACTTCTTTGGCTTCGTCTTCGTTCAAGCATCTAGAATACTCTGAACTGAATCCTCGACGATACAAGACATTGGCTAAAATGAAGTATCGAGTAGACATACGCTAGATTGCTCGTTGCTCTTTCTTTGAGAGTTCTGGAGGAAATTCACCAGTTTCTACGAAAGTTTTGATATTGTAATACCAAGGCTTCTTCTTTTGCTCAGCTTGGTTTACTTGTTCTGTTGAAAGGAAAGCAGGTTGGTCAAGTCTGCCAATTTCGAAAGAGCGACAGGGTTCTCCATTCTTGAATGCCATAATGGAGCCTAAACTGGCTAGGCTATCGGCCACTTGATTAAAATCTCTCTTGATATGAAAGAGCTGAAATTCTTCAAACTTGCTGACAAGAGCTGAAACAATTTTCTGATAGGGAAATAGCTTCTGATCTTTGACCTGCCATTCGGCTCGAACTTGATTGACAACAAGTAATGAGTCGCCATAGGATGCACTCTCTTAACATTGAAATCTAGTAGAATCTTTAGACCTTGAATCAGGGCTTCATATTCAGCCATATTGTGAGTGCATTGAAAATCTAACTTGAGAGAAAATGGAATCATCTCTTTCTCAGGAGTGATTAACAAGATCTCAATGCCTATTCCGGCCATGTTCTTAGAACCGTCGAAAAATAAATTCCAGATTGGATGTTGCTGGATATTGCATATTTGCTCGTCTGGGAAATCATCCTCGGCTTTCACCTCTTCTGCCAAAGGAAAATCTGCCAATTGATCTGCAATTGCTTGTCCTTTAATTGATTGCTGCGAAACGTATTCTAAGTCGTACTGCATCAGTAAGACTTGTCATTTTGCGACTCGGATGTTGAGAAAAGGTTGCTCCAAGATATATTTGAGAGAATTGAGTTTAGACAAGATTTTGACTTCAGATGCTAGCAGGTAGTGTCTTAGCTTCTGACACATCCATATCAGAGCTAGGCAGGTCTTCTCTATTTGAGAGTATCTCTTTTCATAGTCTATGAAAGTCTTACTCACATAATAGATGGTGTGCTCTATCAGGCTGCCTTCTTTGTATTGTGCCAAGAATCCGCCGCATGCGACTTGATTTACTGAGATGTATAACAGAAGAGGTTTTCCCAATTCTGGCGACTTCAAGATTGGAGGATTGAGAAGATACTTCTTAATTCGATCGAACGATTGATGACACTCTGGTCCCCATTCGAACTTCACTTCTTTTCTGAGCAAGTGATTGAAAGGTTTGCATCTCATTGCCAAATTGGAAATAAATCGTCGGATTGATTGCATACGTCCTTGAAGGCTACGCAATTCTTTGAGATTTGTTGGGGGTGGCATATCAATGATAGTCTTTGCTTTGGCTGGGTCGACTTCAATTCCCTTTTTGCTGACCAGAAAACCCAACAGTTTGCCTGATTCGACTCCAAAAACACACTTTTGCGTGTTAAGCCTTAACTTATAAAGGAAGAGTCGCTTAAAGACTTGATCAAGAGCTTCAAGGTGATCTTCTCCATCTTTAGATTTCACGAGGATATCGTCAACATACGCATCCATGATTTTGCGCATTTGATCGTGAAAGATAACGGCCATTGCCCGTTGATACGTTGCTTCGGCATTTTTGAGCCCAAAAGGCATAACTGTATAGCAGAAAGTACCCCAAGGCGTGGTGAAGGAAGTTTTTGATTGGTCGCGGGCGGCTAACTTAATCTGATTGTAGCCGGAATATCCATCCATGAAAGAGAACATAGCATGTCCTGTCGTGCTATCGACTAGAAGATCGATGCTTGGAAGTGGATAGTCATCCTTCGGAGTTGCCTTGTTGAGGTCTTTGAAGTCTATGCAGATCCTTACTTTGCCACTTTTCTTTGGGACAACGACGATATTGGCTAACCAATCCGGGTAGTCAATAGCTCGAATAAACCCTGCTTTGAGCAAATCTTCGAGTCCTTCTTTGACTTGTTGTTCTATTCTAGGATCCATTTTTCTCAGCTTTTGCTTAACTGGTTTAGCATCCGGCTTCAAGACGAGACGGTGTTCAACTAATTTTGGGTCTAAGCCTGGCATATCTTCATATGTCCATGCGAACACTTCTTCATGCCGCTTGAGAAAATTTGTAAGCCTTTTCTTTTCTTCCGGACTCAGACTGGTTCCGATCTGGAGAATTTTGGGATCTTCCTCTGAACCGATATTGACATCTTCAGTCGGATCTTGTACTAGAGGAGATGGTTCATCTTGCTTCTGAACTGAGGTGAATTCTGGTAATTCCTGAAGAGACTGATCATATTCTGCACAATCATATGACTGCTTTGCACTCTTGCCCTCTTCGGTGCTCGCCTTGACTCTGTGAATTGTTGCCGACTTCTGAAAAGCCTTGGGATTGAGAATGAGCTTCTTGATTCTCCGAGAAGTCATTCTGAAATTTTGGATAAGAAATTTGGTTCAGATAAAATTGCTCACCATAGGACAAGCAATCATTTGAAGAGAACTTATGCATAAAATGGCATTAAAATTATAAAATGAAGAGATAGACGTAAAGAAGACAGATGACATCCTGATAGACAAAGAAACTTGACATTTTATTGATTTTGAATTGATCAAAGACATTTGATAAAATGAGACATTTATTTTGGAAAGAATAGAAAGAAATAACAAATGGTCTTCAATGTGCCCCTTTGACAAAAACTGTCTTCTTTGGCGAGCTTCCGCTGGAGAACCCCAGTCCTGCTCTGTGGGGATGATGTTTCTGGATCACTGGCTCGATGCGGCCATCTTCATTCTTGCCAAGTCCTTTGAAGGGTTGATAACCATGCTTCAGAAGCAAATCGAATCCCTTTCTTGCCTTCATGAATTGAGGAAACAAGGGGTGATCCTTAATGGCGTTGTAGTTGATTCAGCCTCCAACCTTAAAGAATTGAGGACCTCTCCATCGGGTCGTGGCTACCGTGTGTAGAGATGGCCCTGATGATGCCTGGAGAATTTCTCAATTCTCTCCGAGATTGATCTCTTCACTTTCTCTGATGCTGGGAATATCCGCATTGAATGATGGTTGGGGAATCATGGGTTGTGGGAGCCTTTCTTCTGGGTCTTCCCCTAGTATTGTGGTAATCATTCCACCTTTTGACCACTTCACACATTGATATAGGGTGGAAGGCACTGCATTTGCGTTATGAATCCACGTCCTTCCGAGCAGCAAGTTGTAGGTGGGTGGCACATTAACCACGTGAAAGAGGACGGAGTGCACCGAATAGTTGATGAACACTTCCAGAATTATCTTGCCCTTTGTCGTTTGACCATGGTTGTCAAACCCATAGATAGTGATGGGATCTGGAATATATTCTTCATCCTTGATCCCTAATGCCTTCGCTGTCATCTCGGGACATATGTTGAGGCTACTGCCTCCATCGATCAGTACATGGGGTACCGTCATTCCTCTGACTCAAACGACAATGTACAAGGCATTATTATGAAATGAATGAGGCTTTGGAAGGTCCTCATTCGAGAAGGTAATCGGTGCATTGGTCATGGCGGAGTTCACAATCTGTGCCATGTCTTCTGGAGTGGTACTGGGCTTAACTTTGATTTTTTTGAGCAAATCATCCAGTACTTGTCGGTGCTTGCGGGAGTTTTTGGCTAAGTCCAAAATTGAAACATTGGATAGAGCAGTTAGAGGCTTCTGAGTTGAAGTTTCTCCCTTTTTTGGGTGGGATTTGAGAAAATGCTTCGGGAGCCTCGGAATTTTGCTGGCTGCTGCAGGAAATATTTTGGCTGGCTCCGCTGCTACTTTGAGCTTGACAAAAGCTGCAATTAGATTCACCTTCTTGGTGGTTGGTGCCGCTTGCCGTAGCACTGACACCTGATGCTGAACTTGGAGATCTTGTGCGGAACACGGCTTGATGTGTTCGTGCGGTAGAAATGGCTGTGCAGACACTACAGTTATGGTGTGTGAAGGAAAGGGATGTTGTAGAATATCCATTTTCTCTTCTTCTTCTCCTTCTACCAATAGATTCTTTTCAATGAGATCTTGCACAATGTTTTTGAGAACAAAGCAGTTCCCAGTGTTGTGTCCCACTTTCCTGTGGAACTTGCAGAACTGATCTTTCCATTTCCCCATGGGCATAGGGGGATCAGCCAATCTGGGCAATTTAACCATTTCTTTTGACAGCATATACTTGAGCACATCCTCGAGTGTTTGGTCTAGAGGAGTGAACTTTCTATCGTAACTCCATTCTTCATGCTTAGCTTTCGCGCGCAGTTTTGGCCCTTGATCCTGCTGAGGAGGCTTGCTATACTGAGGAGCAGGCTTTCCTTTCTGGTCTTTGTTGTTTGAACTGCCTGAGTCATAGCAGTAATCTTTCTTCTGCCCTTTGTACTGATTCTGACTGCTGTTGTTGTTGTTGTTGGCAGAATAGGTGAAGTGAGCTTTCTTCTTCTGCTCACCTTGGGGGTTGTTTTTGGAAAAAGTGAAGCCTTCATAGACTCCATTTTCCACACTCAGCTCGAGCCATTCGGCTCGTTCAGTCAACTCAATGAAGGTCCGGGATGGTGCTGTGGAGATCAATCCTCTTAATGGCTGCGAAAAGTTGTTGAGGATTAGGGACAGGGCGTGCCTTTCCGAGATAGGATCTCTCATCTTATTATAGGCTGATCTCCATCTGTGAATGAAGTCCCGTGCCTTTTCATTCTCATTCTGCCTTAGATTGCAGAGATGACTTAATGTAGGAAGCACCTCTGTGTTGAACAAGAAGCATTCAATGAATAGGTTTACCACTTTATCGAACTCCTTGAGCTCGATGGGGTTGATATGCTCAGCATACCACTTAGCTGCAACTCCTTCCAAGCTGCGGGGGAAGCATAGAAACAATGCTCGGTTATCCCTTTTGAACCTCGAGCATTCAGCGAAGAAAGTGGCGAGATGCGCTTTTGGGTCGCCAGAACCGTCGAATTTGATAAATTTTCGGGGAAGATTTTCCAGATCATCATCTCCCTCTAAGCCGTCGTAGAAGTCTTCACTGGTGAAGACTTTCCTGCCTTTGTCGCGGGCTTGGAGATCCTTGACAACTCGGGCCATTTCCCGAAACTGTGCTTGCAGGGGCTTTTCTGCCTCCTGACCCTTTGATTTGCGGTTTTTCCTTTGTTCTTGGCCCCTTTTCTGAAATACCGGAGGCACTTCGTATTCTTCATCTGTATCTTCATTGAAATCGGTTCCGTCTGAGATCTCTTTCAGCTGAACTTGCTTTTTGAAAGCTTTCTTATCCTTGTGACCATGGAACTTTTCTCTGAAGGGATTCCTCTCTGAGCTGGTCCCAGGCTGTTCATTCATCATCTTATTCATCATTTTTCTGAACATGGCATACATTTGTGGGTCTATGCCATCATCCTCTTGTTGCTGCTCTTGACTCCTCTCGGACCGGGGGGAGCCCATCTCTTCTTCTAAGGCCGACGAGTACTGAGATGCCGTGGTTCTTTTGCATGATCTTGTCTGAACCATCAAATGTTATGGATGCTCTCTGCAGGGCAAAGACCTGATTAGATTATGAAGGAATTGGCTTTTGGAAGAAATATTTGCTGGAAATATGGCAAACAACTTGAAAAAATTATCCCATTACTAGGGACTAAGTCGTCGCGGGAATCACGACAATTGTGTTGTTATTCTTAGAAAGACAAATAAACAACGAAAATGCGCCTTGTTACCTAGGCGAGGTCGTCAAACCACAATAGAGAGAAAGAAAACTTTATTGAAATGAGAAAATTAAACTTTTATTGATCTTGACAAAGAGGTGGAGGACAAACAATTTGCCACCATTCACGATAATCAGCAGACACTCTAGGACCAGGAAAGATTTTAAGAGAGACAAAAGAATCCCAGCTGTAGCAGGCAGAATGATATGCCCCGGACCATTGTGCGGAGGTGAGATCGAACTCTGCCATAGCTCCTGATAACAGTCGGGCTTCGACGTACTGCTGCCTCTGGGAGAATTGCCGAACACATCGCTCCGGTTGGTAGTAAGTGCAGAAGAAAGGTCCCAACAACTTGAACCGCTTGCCGTAAGCGTACGTATATCTGGGAGGAGACAACTGCCGATCAAAATAGTCCCAGACAATGTCATCTTCTTGAATGTTGTTGATCATGGATCGGTACTGCGCCACTAGAAGGAGTTCTTGTCCATTGTATCTAAAAGAGTTTGCTCGGGCTGAAACATGCTGGAAGAACCAGGATTGAAGTGCGTAGATGCAACCTTCAACTAAGATGGATTCCCCCAGTGAGAAACGGGTCAGACCACGATATAGGAAGGCGAGCGCTGCCATGGCTATGGAAAGACGGTTGGTTTGTCGACTTCTCCATCTTCTCATAAGTTGGATTATTCTGATGTTCATGTAGTTTTGTCTGTCTGGGAAAAGGGATAATCCTACAGTGCATAGATCCATTGCATTCTGAATTCTTTCTTTAGCTGTCCTTGATAGCAAACTGACTTCAATGAAGGTCTCGTACTGGTGGTACAATTTGAGCAGGTCAACATATTCATTCCCCTCTAACTGGATCAGAGGCCAGGATCGGCGGCCTGTCATACGGGCTAATGAATCTCGGGGGTCCAAACCCTTGACATTGATAAGGAATTGATGTTCTAATGGATCTCCTGGTTGACCGGTTGGCTCTGGCAATCCCATGATTTCTGAAAATTCATCCATTAAAACGGTCATCTCTCCCCATGGGAACCAGAAGGTACACGTTCGAGGATTCCACCGTTCTGCCATTGCATGGATCAGGTTGCCATTGATGATCTGCTTTCCGACTGCTGATGCCAGTTCTAATCCGCACTCGCTCAAATGGTCCGGGAACATTCGAGAAAAGCTTTTGAGCCAGGAATAGTACCACCGGGGAACGAAAGTTCCGGTGCTGAGGGCTCGATGTTCAGGACGACCTTGTCGCACCTCGTAGGAGATGTGACCTTCAGGAAAGATAGAATCGACTTGATTGGATGCCATTGAACTGAAAACAGAGGAGGACTTAGGATGAGACTTAGGAAAATGTGAAAAATTCTGAAAAATTTTGCAGGCAGGATAAAATGTAGCTGGAAATTTGAGATCCAGTAGAAAGGTAGAGTGAAAAATCTCCTCGAGTTTTGAAAGAAATTGGATATTTGGGAAAATCATCCAGGGTTTGAGAAAAATATTTCGTGGAAAATAAGGATATTTAAAAAAAAGACCTAATGAGTTGGAAAACATTGGGAAATATAAAGAATTGAGGAAATAACGCACATACAATCATATCCTGCACAAACATTTATGCACATTCAGCACTCCCTAAAAGGCTGAGTCTAGATGCATCACTTTGAAAATAGTTGTAGGACCCTAATCCTAACTCTAGGTTCAGATCATCTTTGTCCAATCCAGTTATGCCGATATACCCAAATCGAAATCCGAGGTACGTGGCATATGATTTCAACTCTGGTTCTAAGGTAAGGTTTTCCAACATCCTTGAGCGCCTACCGATATACTTCGGACTGTGGCCCGCGGTACGTGGTAGGGGTGTGTTAACCCAAATAATTGGCCCAGTTGTGAGGCTCTGTCCCGAACTAGGGTTCTGGAAGAGAGCCCAGCAACGTGAAGACCGGGTAATGATAGGTAAGGGAGATTTTGAAAAATGATCACATGCAAGAAATAGAGGGCTCTAAGACCTAGAGAGATAGATTTTAAAAATTGGAAGAAGCATACATTGTTCGCATTCAGATCCTAAACTGAGGAGAGTTGTATTTAGACATAAGTCTATGTGATCATGAAAATTTCTCCTCAATCTGGTCCTACCAAACCATGCCTAGTCTATATGCAGTCAATGTCAGCTAGGTCAGAATCTAGGCTCCTAGGCTCACATGATACAAAAAGTAAAGAGCTGACATTTTGTGAACACAGTTTCAATAATTGAACTAAGTCAAGCATAATTTTAATCAGACAAGGACAGGTCCCATCTCGGTCGCCAATCTGTAAACACCCCAAATTTTCACTCACCTTCTTGACATTTCCACCAATCATCACATTTCGGTTCTCCGGAAC
Organism: Nuphar pumila; assembly: GCF_984573655.1. Taxonomy (NCBI): domain Eukaryota; kingdom Viridiplantae; phylum Streptophyta; class Magnoliopsida; order Nymphaeales; family Nymphaeaceae; genus Nuphar; species Nuphar pumila. Next base: position 46,550,741 of record NC_143265.1, on the reverse strand, counting down.
CAATGAAGGGCAAAATAGTCATTTTCCAAGATTGAACCTTGCAGAAAGTCCTAAATTCCATTCTCGAGTCTCAAAACTTCTCTATTTAGACTCAGAGACACCCTCAAATTATAAATCCTCAAAATCTCATGCTTAACCAGAAGTCAGAATTTTCAAATTCAAATTCTGACTTCTGGTTAAGCATGAGATTTTGAGGATTTGCAATTTGAGGGTGTCTCTGAGTCTAAATAGAGAAGTTTTGAGACTCGAGAATGGAATTTAGGACTTTCTGCAAGGTTCAATCTTAGAAAATAACCATTTTGCCCTTCATTGGTTCCGGAGAACCGAAATGTGATGATTGGTGGAAATGTCAAGAAGGTGAGTGAAAATTTGGGGTGTTTACACCTCAACTCGAGTATATCAGCATAGCATGATTGGACACAAATGATATGAGCCTTAGAGTTAGGGTTAGGGTCCTACAACTATTTCAAAACTTGTGCATCTAGAGTCAGCTTTTAGGGAATGTTGTATGTGCATACTTGATTGTGCATGATGTGATTGAATGTTATTTCTCTTTATTTCTTTTGTTTCCTTATATTTTTCCATAAGTTTCATGAAAATACTAGACAATTTTTTTAAATCCCCTTCCATTTATTTTCATACATTCCCTTTTTTTTTCTCAAACCCTGGACGATTTTTGTAAATCCTCTGTTTTTTTCTCAAAACTCTAGGCAATTTTCTATCCTTTCGTTCATCTGGATCTCGAATTTCTAGCTTTGTTTTTATCCTGCCTGCAACTTTTCCAAAAATCGTGTATACTTTTTAAGTCTTGTTCTTACTTCTTTATTTTTCAGTCTATCCTGATGGCATCCAGTCAGCTTGATTCAGTTTTCCCCGAAGGCCATATCTCTTATGAGGTGCGGCAAGGTCTTCCTGATCATTGGACTTTGAACACCGGATCTTTCATTCTCCGGTGGTACTATTCTTGGCTCAATAACTTTTTCTGTATGTTCTCAAACCATCTGAGTGATTGCAGATTAGAACTGACATCATCAGTAGGAGAGCAGATCATTAATGGCAATTTGATTCAAGCGTTAGCAGAGCGGTGGAATCTGTGCACCTACACCTTCTGGTTCTCATGGAGAGAGATGACTCTATTATTGGACAAATTTTCAGAGATCATGGGTCTACTTGAGCCAGTTGGTCAGCCAGATGATCCCATAGAGCAACAATTTTTTATGAACGTCAAGGGACTTGACCCTCGAGATGCTTTAGTTTGTATGACTAGACACAGATTTTGGCCATTGATAGAGGCATATGAGAGCCAATATGTTGACTTGTTTGAGCTATACCAATAGTATGAAGCATTTGAAGAAGTTGACTCCTTATCCTGAGCAGCACGAGAAAGAATTCATCATGCAATGGTCTTGTGCACAGTAGGACTAGCCTTCTTCCAGGATGGACAAAACTACATTAATATCATAATAGTACAACTTTTGCGAAGATGAAGAAGTCGACAAACCAACCGTCTCTCTATCGCCATGGCCGTGCTTGCCTTTTTATACTGTGGATTGACCTGTTTCGTACTTAAAGATTCTATCTTAGTAGAAGGGTGCATCTACGCACTACAGTCTTGGTTCCTTCTGCACATACTAACTCAAGTCAGCTCATTCAGATATAACAGCAAGAAGCTATTACCCACTTCTCGGTACAAATTTTTGATCGAGAACCTCCATGAACAAGAAATCGTATGGGACTACTTCAACCGTCGGGAGTCAACTCCTCGATACACTTATGCATATGACAAGTGATTCAAGTTACTTGAACCTTTCTTCTATATTTATTACCAACCAGAGCGATGTGTCAAATAGTTCTCACAAAGCCAGAAGCGCATTGAAGCTCAATTATTGTCAGGCATTATGCCAGAATTTGATCTGAAGTCTGCTTTGTGGTCTGGAGCATACTATTCTGCCAAACATAATTGGGATTCTTTTGTCACTTTTAGTATTTTTTTTGGTCCTCGAGTGTCTTATGATTATCATGAGTGGTGGCAAATTGTTTGTTCACCCCCTCTCTATCAAGTCTATTATTAATAAAAATCATTCTTCTTCAACAATTAATCTTTTTATTATGGTTTGGCGACCTTGCCTAGGTAACAAGGCATATTCTAGTTGTTTATTTTCTTTACAAGAATAACAATGTAATTGTCATGATTCCAGCGACGACCCAATCCCTGGTAATGGGATATCCTTCAAATTGTCAACCAAACTCTCATCAAATATTTTCCCCCTATTTGTTTTATCCTTAATCTAGTTGCCCCTTTTATTCTGCAGAGAGCATTTGCAATCCTACATGGTTTAGACGAGGTTTGTGTTATCATTGCAAAATTTTACTTTTGCAAGTCAAACTGACATTTAAAAAAGGTTTTGAAAATAACTCGCCTCCGTTTTAAAATGCAGGATAATTCTGAAGAATGGGACTCGCCTGTCGGTACGAGGTTCAACCATTCCTGGCACCTTTACCAGGGGTAATTGAACCAAGGATCAATCTGGTGCTTTGCTTTACTCAATTTGTCTAAATCATGCTTTATTTCCTAAATGCATAAAGAATCAAGCATGTGTTATGACATAGCAAAATTTTTGATTGAAATGTATGCTTCAGCGATTTGAAATACTTAAGAAATCATTGGGAAAGATAATACTTTGAAAATTATGAGCCTTGTTGAGAGAATATTTCTGAAGAAAAAGAAGATTGACTTCTGAAGAAATCATGAAGTTTTGAAGAAAATTGATTTCTAATAAAACTCAAAATGACTTAGAGAAAGTTGATTTCTCTGAATTTAAACATTTAAAATGAGAATATAACTTAGAAAATTATGAATTTAGCTTAGGAAATACTTGAGAAATCTTTGAAAAGCCAAAGGTTTTTGAGAGAATCGATTTTGAGGAAAATCAGGGCAAATTTGAGAAAATCAATTTTATGAGATGGAATTTGGAAAATACATCAAAAGGATGGGCGTGTGGCCTTGAGAAATATGTTCATGATGTACTCTATATCTAGATGATGCATGCATATGATTTTGAGAAAAGATTTTTGAGAAAATTGTTTAAAAAGGAATTTTTGTGCCTGATAGAATTTTCATGAATCAAATTCTCTATATATTCTTGACTATGGCCACAGATATGGATTGAATATAACCCACTTGATTCTAAAAGGATAAAAACATTTATAAAAGATTGAAATATGCTTTGGTTTTTTAAGATAGCCTAAGAGTGTATGTTGACTGTGGCTTAAAAGAAGATGGTAAATCTGGATTTCGTTCATATTTTGACTATGGCCATAAATACAAACTCGATCGAGTTTACCAACTCCCTAGAAGCTAGTGCACATGCCATTCGTGTAAACCATGGTGGAATTGAAATATATGTGTGAATGACAAACATAATAGTTACATATCAAAGTTTAAACTATATGCAATGCAAACCCTAATTCTAAACAAGAATTTAAATTCTTATTCCAAATTTATTTACAATTTACATCACTAATTGAATTTAAATAAAGAAAAATAAATAAGAATATAGCCTTGAATGTTCCTGCAAAACTAGAAAACTTGTTAGTGAAGATACGTTGGCTTTTCTAGATTTATCAAGTAATATCTGGAAATTACTGAATTTATCTAGATATAAGCCTTTTTCTATATTTTTTCTGATATAAACATAATGAAATACGAAATAAAATTAAAGAAATAATAAAGATAAACAACTTTGAAATTTGGAATTAGAGGAAAAATGATAAAAATACCCCTGAAAACAAGACTATGGTCTTGAAATCAGGGTTTTTCAAAAAATATTTTGGTAAAACTTTAAATTTAGGGTTTAAAAAGACTCAAATCAAAGCCAAATCGAATATTCAAAGTCCTAGCATGATTCTAAACATGAAAAAAACCCTAAAAACATGAACTTTTATGAAAAAAATAAAAAATAACACAAAAAATACAATTTTGCCAGTGTTTCAGGATCCTGCGGGCACTCTGTTTTGCAATATAATTGATTCGAGCATCAAATGAATTTCCAAAATTAATAAAAATTAACACCTGCACTTCTGATAACCCTAAAATTAAATTGGAATCTTAAAAACCTATTTTTGACATTATTTTAATATGAAAATTGCATAAAAACCTTAAAATATGCTATTTTTACCTGCGGGCATGAACCTGTCATGGTGTCAGACTCGTATCAGGGGTCAATTCACCATAAAAATTCATAAAATCTTACAAAAACTAATAGAAATAAAAATAAAGACTCTTTTTTTATAGATTGGAAAAATCATCTTCGGTTAGAAAGATATAGCTTCAGCAATCTGTACTTGAATTTAACGTATATAAAATTTATCAAAACAGATACTTTCGGTTTCAAATAAAAAGAAAAATAACAAACTTCAGAAGAAACTTCTAAAATTTTAGCAATGAATAGAAGACATACAGATAAAGAGTTTTCTATTTTACAGATCATCAATCAGATCTTTGGTTAGGGAGATACAATCAACACAAGTTGTATTAGGATTTTAATAAAGCATAACGAGTTCTAAGAAGTTGGTTCTGCTTTCTGACAGAGGAAAAATATCATATAGTGACAGAAAATTATGAGAAAATTACAATAATTAATAGATATTAATACAAATCTACTGTAATTTATGGATCATGAATTGGATCTTGGATGACAAAAAAATCATATCTGCAACTTACACCTAAATATCAATAGCGATTTTAAGTAACAGAAATTACAATTCGACTTTGTATTTTTCTAACTAGGTTTGCGAAGCCAAAAACCTCTGATTTTTTTATAGATACTTACTGACAAATCCGTGGACTAATTATAAAAAAATCAGAATTTTACAATGAATATTTAAACATGAAATAATATAATTTATACATACCTAGAATCAAAACACACAAAAATCTAAGAAAACACTAAAAACTATGATTTAAACATGGAAAAAGATACAAAAATACATAAACAGCATAACAAAATTTAATTTAATGCTGAAATATATGAAATAAACATTAATATGACAAGAAAATAAAAAAAAATACAGGGAATCAATGGTTGAAATTGATTTAATCTTTGAAAATATGGATTTAGCCCATTTAATGAGTAAATCACATATTTCATTGGTTAAGAACATAAAAAATAGCAATATAAACAATTCTAATGGATTATAATCCTGAAAAACATCCCCAAAGTGAGTTAGATCATCTTCTTGATTCGTTTTTGGGGCTCTTAGATGAGATCCATGGTTAAAAACCATGAACACAAGGGGCACCCATGGTGAAATCCATTAAAAAAAAAATAATGAAATAATATTAAGTAACTCACCTTGGGGCTGCAGCTGCAATGGAGGAAGGAGGAGGTGTTGGCGAGGAGAGAGAAGCCATGAAATTGGGAGAGAAGAAGAGCCTAGGGATTGACCCTCCTTTGGCTTCTATTTATAGAAAAAATCTAGGTTAAGCTGAAGAGTCCAAAAAAAATGGATTTCTAAAAGGGGGGTGGGCAATTTTTATGAGGGATTACTATCATACCCACAACCCTGACTAACCTAATTAACTTCTAATTAAACACCTAATTGACCTAAAAGACCCCAAATGTGGTGCCACCTAGTGTGGGCCCACATTGGGTTTTTAATGCTTTAATTTAAAACTTTTAAAAACAAGTGGCTAAAGACTTAAATAAAATGGACTTTCAAAATTAGTTTTTGAAAGATTTCATCAGAACTGGTAAAAATAAGTTGGAAAATGCAGCCAAGGTTAGAATCCTAACTCAACCAAAACTCTAAAATCGAGTCCTGAATCAACCGGGACTCTGCAAAATGACCTAATTTCTAAAAAATAAATAGAGAAAATAAAAAATGGAAGTAAAAACAGATTTCAGAATAGACTCCTAGCAGGATTAGGACTCTAGGACAGCGTCCTCATCAGACTTAAACTCTAGATCTTTTTGGTATTTTCTATAAAATAGATGAAAGAACTTGTGAAAATAGCTACAAGCAGTGAAATCAGGACAGAGTTCTGATCCAACTGGGACTCTGAGGACAGAGTCTTAGTATGACTAGGACTCTTAAAATTTTGGATTTTGTGAGAAAATAAATGAGAGGATTTTGAAAAATAGGTAGAAATTGAAGTTCGGTTCAGAATCCTGATCTGACTAGGACTTTAAAGAAGAGTCCTAATTCGACTAGGATTTTGAGAAATTTTGGTTTTCTAGAAAACAAATGATGAGACTTTAAAAGGAACTTTTGAAAACCAGTGAAAATGAAGTGAGAAAATGAACTCAGGATAGAGTCCTGATTCGATCAGGACTCTAGGATAAAATCCCAAAATTTTGAAACTCTATGATAGAAATGCAACAATTTTGAAATTTGAAAAGATAAATAAAGAGATTTTGGAAGGATTCTCTCAAAATTGAAATCAGGGTCAGAGTCCTGATCCAACTCAGACTCTTCGAACAGAGTCCTGGTTCAATGAAAACTCTGAGTTTTTTACTTCTCTTTGAAAGGTTTGGTTAAAAACAGCCAGAATAGCGATGAAAGATAGAGTCCTAATCTGATTGAAACTCTGAGGAAGAGTCCTAATCCGACTGGGACTCTGAAATTTTGGGCTAAAATGAAGGACAATGACAAATTTTGTCGAAAACCAATACAAATAGAGATAAAAAGCAGAGTCCTACTCTAATTGAAACTTTATGATAGAGTCCTAGTTCGACTGAAACTCTAGGATTTTGGCTCTTTTGAAAATCAGATGAGAGGGTTTTCGAAAATAGGTGAAGAACAGGAGTAAAAGATGAAATCAGGATAGCGTCTTAATTCAATTAGGACTCTGAGAAAGAGTCCTAATTCGAATGGGACTCTAGAATTTTGGCCAAAATGAAGGATTTTGAAAGGTTTTCTCAAAAATAGGTGGAAAAGGTAGAGTTCAGATCCGACTGGGACTTTGGAAAAAGAGTCTTGATCCAACTAGGACTCTGGAAAAAGAGTCCTGATTGGCCTGAGATTCTGAGATTTTGGCTAAAAATGACAAGAATGGGCAAGGGATATGACTACATCTGGTTTAGAATAAAAATGAAGTTTTGAAAAGATTCAAAAAGATGAAAAGACAGAATCCTGATCCAACTAGGTCTCAGAGATTTTTGAGAAATTTCGATAAATAAATGAATCCAGAAGCAACACCACCTAAGTGGGTCTCATCTGAGTATTGAAATTGAGTTTAAAACAAATCCAGATTGTTTTTCTGAAGAAAACAAAATCCTGTGGGTTAACATTTACAAAATATTGATGCAAAAACCTAGGTTTATGAAATTGATCTTGAAAGACAAGTTTTAAAATCAAATCTGGATTGAAAGATTTTGAAAACAGGAGTACTGGATCTCGATAATGAGATGTGCTGACATGCAATGCGATGCAATGAAATGAAATGACATGCCAAATGCATGCAGTGATATGCAATGACATATAAAATGCAGACACTGAATAAGAATAAAAAATTTGGGGTGTTTACAGATGCCACTCTTTGCTACTAAGTCGGTTGAAAGCCGAGCTTAGTGGCAAAAAAAACACACCAAATTTGGGCTATAAATTGCCCCAGTTAGAAGAATTTGACTGGGTACAAGCTTGGATGATACTGGTGGATATGGAATGGAGAATAAAAAACAAGATTCACCTCATCGAGATGAGGCTCAGGCTTAGCCCTTAGCCTGGATGGGACGAAAAATACCTCATGGAAGAACGAGATTCAGGCTTAACTCTTAACCTGTAGGGGACGATACCTCATGGAAAAATGATGTTCAGGTTTAACCCTTAACCTGAAGGGGACGATACCTCGTGGAAAAATGATGTTCAGGTTTAACCCTTAACCTGAAGGGGACGATACCTTTTAGAAAGATGAGGTTCAGGTTTGACCGTTAGTCTCAAAGGAAAAATAGAATCCTCGAGAGAAGAAACCATGATAGAACCTTTGGATTTTGCACAACGAATCCGAAAGGGGTTTGTAAAAGGAAGAAAGGGGGTTCCCTAAAGCTTGAAAAGGGATTGATCTTGGACGTCTCATTGTTGGGACTGAATGACTTTTAAAACAGATGACCTTTTGCAGAAAAATCCAGGTTTAACCCTTACCTTGAATGAGAATTGTCTATGATGGGACAATGGGGAACATAGGGAAGTGTTGGAATTCGAGAGCCCAGGCGGTTAGATTATACCAAAGAAGGGAAGGAATCTTGAAAACTCCCGTTATCAAGTCCTAAAAGAGATGACAAATGACGTCAGAATATGTCAAAGTGAACATCAAGCTCTCACTTCACGTTAGGATAGCTAGAAAATATTGTCAAAATGTTGAAAATTTTTGTTGATTCAAAATAATTGAAAATAATGCACATTGGTGTAAAAATATTCCCTCTTCTCTACCTGAAGTATTACCTTCAATCGGGCTTAACTCCGTAAAATCAAGATTCAAATTCAAATTGCTTGCCATTGGTTTTCTTCGAGGAAGCTATCAATTTTCTTGGTATGAACAAAAAAGAGAGTATTCTTGATATTGTGAAAGCAATTGGTGGAAGCATATTGATAATAGAATTTTACAAAATTAAAGAAGATTCTTGGTAGATTTGGTAGTTTGATATCCTGAATTTTTCTCATGATGATCTTTTTGCACTCTTTTTTTGACAAAATTAGAGCTCTCTTGGGTTTTTGGGGAGTTTATTACATTATCCTTCATTTTGGAGATGTCCTGACTTTTTTTTTGAAGGGTACTTCATAAACTCCTTCAACTTGGAGATGTTTTGATCCTTCTTCTTCTCTTAGGAATTATACTGATGATATTGCCTCTTTGGCTGGAAATCTCTTGATGATAGCAGAAATCAAATATCCTTTAGGGTTTGTCAGGATGTTCATCGTATTCGCCTTCATCTTGGCGGTGATCTGAACTTTCCCTGGATGGATCTATCACATGCTTTTTCATCTTGGAGATTATCCAAATCTTCTTTAGCCCTGGGGGTCTAACTCATCCACCAGTCTTCAACTTGACAATGATTGAGAGATCCCTTTTGCAAATATTTGATTGCAGCTTAAATGACTGAGGAGATATGAAATTGAGTGGATTTTTCTTTATTACCCAGGATATTTTGACTGTCTTGTCTTTACAAGAATGACCTTTAAAAATGTGCCATTGACTGCGATCAATATCAATCACTTATGGCTTTGTGACAACATTGAATTTTCTTTGCTAGCCATATCGAGGATTTATTCTTCGTCTTTTTGGTTGGCCAAGAGAAAGATTTTGAATTTTGAATTCTTCTTTGCAAAAGCTTCGCTTTTTCAGAAGTAATGTTGAAGGTATTCTGAGGTAGTTCTTTTGTGTAATAAAGGTTTTTTAAATCAACAAGTATTTGACGACAAATTGACAAAATGTTCTTGAAATCCTTGGTGAAAGAAATCACTTGTTGTCTAAATGGCACATCCTTGGCTAGATTGAGTCTTGGAAAGACTCAGTTAAAAGATCGACTCGAAAGTTGGGTTTTGTTTTGACTTAATAGCTCGAAAGTAGGAATTTGTTTTGACTTACCAGCTCGACAATAGGATTTTTATTTTGACTTACCAGCTCGAAAGCAGGATTTTTGTTGACCGACCAGCTCGAAAGTAGGATTTTTGTTGACCGACCAACTCGAAAGCAGGATTTTGGTTGACCAACCAGCTCGAAAGTAGGATTTGTTGATTGACCAGCTCGAAAGCAGGATTTTGGTTGATCGACCAGCTTGAAAGTAGGATTTGTTGACCGACCAGCTCAAAAGTAGAATTTGTTGACCGACCAGCTCGAAAGTAGGATTTGTTTGACCGACCAGCTCGGAAGTAGGATTTTGGTTGACCGACCTGCTCGAAAGCAGGATTTGTTGACCGACCAGCTCAGAAGCAGGATTTGTTAACCGAACAACTCAAAAGCAGAATTTCTTGACCAACCAGCTCGAAAGTAGCATTTTGGTTGACCGACCAGCTCGAAAGTAGGATTTGTTGACCGACCAGCTCGAAAGCATAATTTTGGTTGACCGACCAGCTCAAAAGCAGGATTTGATTGATCGACCAGCTCACAAGCAGGATTTGTTAATCGACCAGCTCGGAAGCAGGATTTGTTGATCGACCAACTCAAAAGCAGGATTTGTTTGACCGACCAGCTCGAAAGCAGGATTTGGTTGAAAGACTAATTTGACGGTTTGGGAAATGATTGACATTGATAAAGTTATGAACTGAAGGTTTCAAAATGACTGATATTGATGAGATTGTAACCCAAAGGCTTGAAAATGATTGATATTGATGAAACTGTGACCCAAAGGCTTAAAAACGATTGGTATTGGTAGGATTGTAACTAGAAGGGTTTGACAAGATTGGTCGACCCAAAGGTCTGTTTGTAGAAATTTGGCATTAAGCATGAGATTGAACCATCATAGAGAACTGTGTTATTTCTATGAATGGTCTCAGGATTTATCCTTTATCCTGAATGAGAAATGAATTGAAGATTGAGTAGAATTGACAAAAAGAGGAATAAAAATTGATGGAAGATTGATAGAAATGGAGAAAAATGAGAAAAGATTGATGAAAGTTCTGAATTTCAATAGGCCATCATAGTTACCTGTATGTGGCCTAGTTTTCAGGATTAACCTCTGATCCTGAATGGAGAATCTCAGGTTTATCCCTTAACCTGAAGGGGAAACTCAATTTGAAAAGAGACAACCTGAGGTTTGAATTTGGAAAATGGAAATTCTTGACGAAAAGATTCTTAATTTATGATTTGAATGGACCATCATAGTTAGTTGTATGTGGTCCGATTTTCAGGTTAACCACTTATCCAGAACGAGGAAGTGAATTTGATGCATATGAATGCAAATGAATGCATACAAATGCAAATGTATGCAAATAAATGCAAAATGATGTAAATGGGTGCATATGTGTGCAAAATGAGAGATTTGTGTGATCCTGTCTGCATACAGAATGTTTTGAAGACAATTTTCAAAATAATGCCCTAGTGTAATAAGGAAAACAAATTTTGGATAAAAGGAAGATAATTGACATTTGAAGAATGCTCACTGAAGGTGACAAAGCAACTGACTTTTGATTGATTCAGGAGAGACTCTGAAGAGGGTCACTCCTCATGAAAGGATATTTTGCAAAGAAGGAGAACAAAAGGTGGCATCAAGCTTATGAAGAAAATTGATAATTTTATTGATTGCATTGGAGGGAAAATGGCAAATCAAGGAAAGATAAACATGATTACTTCAGCCTTTTAAAATAAATACAAGATGAGAAATGAGAAAATGTTGGCATTGTCAGCTTCTTGAGTAATTGAGGAAAAAGGTTAGTCAGGATCACTGGTCCTCCTTTTCATCTTCAACTAAGAGATTCTTATCAATGCAGTCTTGGACGATGTTCTTGAAGATGAAACAATGCTCGGTGTCATGCCCCATTGTCCAATGAAACTTGCAGAACTGATCTTTAAACCTTCCCATGGTCACAGGGGGATCTGTCATCTTAGAAAGTTTAACCATCCCCTTGGTTATTATATACTCAAGAACTTTCTCAAGTGGCTATTCTAACGGAGTAAACTCGCGATCATATCCCCGACTGTCATGCTTTGGTCTCTCTTGGGGTTTTAATTCTAGTTGGATGCTCGTGGGAGGACTGTCATTCTGCTTGCTGATTTTGTTCTTTTGACCTGTATGGTGATCTTTATCTGGATTTAGGTTCCCTAATCCGCCGATGTGGTCCTTTCTGCCACCCCTTTTGCTTTTGCCATTGTTTTTGCTGGTGGTATTCACAGAGAAAGCAAAGCATGACTTTTTCTTAGTATCTGAGCTGCTCTTTGAGAGTGTAAGACTCTCATATACTCCATTCTCTATTCCCATTTCGAGCCATTCAGCTCATTCTATCAATTCGATGAAAGATCGTGCCAGAGAAGTAGAGATCAGGCCCCTCAAAGGTTGAGAGAAATTATTCAGGATGACCGACAATGCATGTTCTTTCGATATCGGATCCTTCATTTGATTGCAAGTGGATCTCCATCTGTGGATAAAGGCTCTGGCCTTTTCAGTGTCCTTTTGCTATAGATTATAGATTCAAGGTTGGTAGCACCTTTGTGTTAAACAAAAATCGCTCAATAAAAAGATTAATCACCTTGTCGAATTCCTTCAACTCAATGGGATTGATGTGCTCTGAATTCCATTTTACGGCGGTGCCCTCTAGACTGCGAGAAAAACATCTAAACAAAGGAGGATTGTCTTTCTTGAATCTATTGCATTCTGCAAAAAACATAGCCAAGTGGGCCTTGGGATTGCCAGTTCAATCAAATTTGTCAAATTTATGGGAGAGATCCTCTAGGCTGTCATCCCCGTCTAAACCATCATAGAAATCCTCACTTGTGAAGACCTTTATGCTTTTATCGCGGGCTTGCAGATCTTTGACCATTTTGAGCATGTCTCTGAGTTGTGACTGGTCGGGGTCGTTAACAGACTGGTCCTTGGAATTAATGGCTGACCCCTGCCCCTAAGTCATCTTCTAAAAAGCTGGCTGAGCTTCACACTCTTTATCGGTATCGCCCTCTGACTCCGTTTCTTCTGAAATATCCTCCTGCTGAATTCTTTTCTTTGAAATTTTTGGGTGCTTTTTCAGAACACGACCCTTAATCTTCTTCTTGGTGGGAATCTTGCCGGAACTAGCCTCTGCTTGCTCTATCATCATCTTACTCATCATTTTCTGAAATAATGAGTACATTTGTGGATCCACATCATCACTGGCTTGTTGGTTCTCTTTTCTGGCAGATCATGGTGAATCCTTTTCTTGCTCGCTGCCACTGCTAGGGTATTGAGGCGACGTTGTTTTTCTTCCTTGATCTGGTCTGAACAATTCCACAATGCCAAAATTCTTTGTAGGACAAAATCATGATTAGAGTGATGGAAAAATTCTTCAAGGCAATGACTTTGACAACGGATAAAGAATTTGAAATTAGGTTGACAATTTAAAGAAAATATCCCATTACCAGGGATTAGAATTGCAATGACTGCGTTGTTATTCTATGAGAGGAAACAAACAACCAGGGCATGCCTTGTTACCTAGGCAACACCGTCAACCATGAAGGAAAATGCCATTTTTTGAAGGAAAGAGATACCTCTTGGCAAAAACAATCCACAAAAATGGCTTTGGAAAGAGGGAAAATGGAAAGGTGGATAGACATTTTTCACCACAGTAATCAAAGAATGTACAAGAAAAATAAGGTGAAGAATTTTGTAGATAGACAAAAGGATTAGAAATCCGGGGAAAATAGGAGAAAATTATATGATTTTTTTGAAAAAAATTGCTGACAGCATCAAACTAAGGCTGAAAATTCGAGATTCAGAGGAAAGAAAGGATGAAAATCACCTGGAGTTTTGAAGAGAATAGAAGAGTTTTCTGAAAAATCTTCCAGGGTTTTGAAAAATGATAAGAGGATGTTATGTAGTTCATAAAAACAGATGGACTAAGGAATTTCAAAAATCGTTCAGTATTTTTGGAAAAATTAGAGAAAATATGAGAAAAATAAAAAGAATAAAGAGAAATAACCAAGGTACATTCAATCACATCCTTCACAGATAATTATGCAAATACAACACTCCCTAAGAAGCTGACTCTAAATGCATCAATTTTAAATTAATTGTAGGACCCTAATCCTAACTCTAAGGTTCAGATCATCTGTGTCCAATCATGATATGCGATATACTCATGCCGAGGCTTGATGTACGTGGCATAAAAGAATTTCTCTGGTTCTAGGCTTATGTTTTCCAACATCTTTGAGCGTCTGCCGATATACTTTGGACTATGGCCCTTGGTACATGGCAGGGGGGATTTAACCCAAATAGGTGGCCCAGTTGTGAGGCTTTGTCCCAAACTATGGTTTTGGAAGAAAGCCCAGCAACGTGAAGACCGGGTAAAGATAGGTGGGGTTGTTTTAGAAATATGATCACATGCAAGAAAACAGATGGCTCTAAGACCTAAAGAAGTAGAATTTTTAAAAAATTTGAAGAAGCAAACATTATTTTCAATCAGATCGTAGATTGAGAAGGATTGTATTTGACCTAAGTCTAAGTGAGCATGAATAATACCTCCTCAATCAATTCTACCAAACCAAGCCTAAGTCTACATGAAATTCATATCAATTGGGTATGAATCTAGGTTCCTAGGTTCACACAATATCATGAAATAAAAGCTGACATTTGTAGAACACAATTTTGACAAGTTGACTAGAGCAAAGCATTAGATTGATCAGGCGAAGATAGGTCCCATCACGGTCGCCAAACCTATTATCATTGCAAAATTTTACTTTTGCAAGTCAAACTGACCTTTGAAAAAGTTTTTGAAATTAAATCGCATCCGTTCTAAAATGCGGGATAATTCCAAAGAATATGACTCACCTATCGATACGAGGTTCAACAGTTCCTAGCACCTTTACCAGGGGTAATTGAACGTAAACACCCCAAATTTTCTACATCCATTCTCAAACAACCCTCCTCGTGCAGTGCCAACCCGTTAGGTCAGTGTAGGAGTCAAACCCTGAGTTTGTTTCAAAAAATTACCATTTTACCCATTTTTATTAGGAAAATTACCATTTTACCCCTAGGTCATCCCGAACCCCAGTCAGTCGGAGTCAATTAAGCTCATTGGTTAGTTCAGAACATTTAGAATATCAATCATTTCAAATTCATTTGAGCTCATAGTGAGAAAGTCATTTTCATTTCTGATCATTCCTGCCAAAATGGGATCATTTCTTCAGAAATGAGCTCATTTCTTGATTCTAAAGGGGATTTAGGATTTCAAACTTCCATAAAAATTTCCCAAATTTTATGGGGTGACAGAGGACAGTAAGGCAAGGATTTTTTAATTTTACACTTTTTGGTTTTGACCTATCGTCGGAGCTGTGCCACTGCGGCAAGTCAGATCGGAATCCGGCGACTCTAGGATTTGAGGGAAACAGACAGGTTTCGGTAGAAAATGTGGGAAAAATAGTTAACAGATGGGAAAAAGGTTGAAATTGTGATAAAATATCCCTAACAAACAGAGGAAGATTTACTTTTTTTACAGAATTTGACTTTGGGTTACGGTTTGGAAATGATCACACTGTTATCAAAGACCTAAATCTCTGGAATTTTTGGACATTGGAATCTGTTAGACAGAAAGGGAAAATCCGGGAAAAATAATGAAACAGATCCAAAAATTCCCAAATTTTGGGAAATGACAGGAAATAATGTTATAAAGAACTTTTGTGTTGAAAGTTTTTGCATACGGGCTACATATTTTGTAGACTTGGTGCATTAGAGTCTGTCTATACCCTGATGAAAGAAAATCGATATTTTCCCCAGGGTCTGAGAAATTCGATTTTTTACAGAGGTCAAAACTGCTTGTAAAAACCTAAAAATTTCCAGATCATTAGTAGATTCAATCATGAATCCATTGTAATTTTTAGGAAAAAATCCGGATGCTCCACAAGGATGAATCTGAAGGTTATTTTCTGCAAAATCAGAGATTGAAATTTTTGGAGAGTTCAAAACTTGATTCGGTTCTGGACTTTTGAAATGAAATTTCCGACCTCAAACCAATCTAGAATTTTTGCAGGATATCAATAACACGCAAGAATGTCTAATACAAAATTTTTAGGATTTATCAACAAAGATTCATACATGAGATAACAACTAGACTCTATACATGAATTAAAAAAAATGATAAAGCAATAAACATGTATTAATGAAACTAATAAAAGAAAAAAAGAAAGACAATAACTAATTAAGCTAAACGCCTAAGGCATATGATTTTCACTAAAATGATGATTAAAATAACATAAAATAATAATAAATAAAAAAAATAAAAAAAAGGGATATGAAATTGATTGTTGTTGGCTTTTGACATAAGAGATCCGATTCATCTTCCGAATGGATCATCTTACATGCATAGCGTTGACATGGGCGACTACCGTTTCACATCATTCAATCCTCATAAAGAAACTCGTGAATCCAGTTTTAAACTGGATTCGTGTTAGATCTATGTAAACATCATATGAAAAATTTTCATTGCACCTTGAGACAAAGTTTTTCTTTTTGCTTCTTTTTTTTTATTTCTTACTTTACCTTGAAGGAGACTTGTTGCTGAAGGTGTTGAAGGAGATGGGCTGAAGCAGGCAACTGCTTCCTTTTGCTGGAGATCTTGAAGGATGCAGTGGATGTACTAGAGGTGTTGGAGGCTGCAGGTTTGGGTGACCACCTTGTGGGTCCCACCTTAGGAATAATAAAATAATTTAAAAAAAAATAAAATAAATAAAATAAAACAAACCAAAAAAATAAAGAAAAAGATAATTTTTTTTCTTATAAATTAAAAAAAGAAAATGCAAATGGATGGGCCATCTCAGAGCGGGTCCAAATTCCACTTTTGAAACTCATTTTGACGATTGGAGGGGTAAAATAGTCTTTTCAAAAAAAATTCAGACGAAACGAGGTATTTTTGGCAGTTTTTGAAATGATCTCGGATTTTGAAGTTCAATACCTCGTTGCGAAGCCAATCCAGTGTAGAATTTGAAAATTTAATTTTGAAAGAAATCCAGATTGTTTTTCTCGAGAAAATATTTTCAAAATGAAACGAGCTATTTTTGGCAGTTTTTGAAACGAGCTCGGATTTTGAAGTTTAATAGCTCGTTGCGAAGCAAATCCATTGTAGAATTCAAAAATTTGTGTTTGAAATAAATCCAGATTATTTTTCTTGAGAAAATATTTCCAAATTTAGACTTCCGGGGGTAAAAATGCCGATTTTGGAAACCCAGGGTTTGAAATTGATTTCTGAAAGCTTTTAAAAATCGATCTGGATTGAAATTTATAAAACTGGAGCTCTGGACTTCGAAAATGAAATGAAATGTGATGAAATGTTATGAAATGCTGAGAAATGATATGCAAAATGCAGCCTCTGAATAAAGAATTTTGGATGTCAGACCTCGATTGACACTTATACCAGTTTAAAAAGCATTAAAATTGATAAAATTTGCAAAATAGCTCAAGAAATGGTTTTTGGGACTCTACTGGGTCAGAGTGACACTGAAAATCAGGGTTTGAGCTTAAATGAACTGGAATGAGTTGGATTGAGCTGGGTTTTAGAGTTTCAGAACTCAAATGAACTGATCAGACACTGACTCAACTGACCTTTCCGACTAAATGTTCAAGAAAAGCTACCTTTTTTAGAGAAATGGTACGGAATGGTCACTGGAGTGAAGTGAATTATGAATTTGAGTTGGGTTTGAGCTAGAACAAAGGTCAGTAATACTAACATGAACTAAAATCGAAGCTTGAACACTAGCTCAATTGGCTGAACTCAACTCAATTTCAGCTGAAAGAGCTAAAATGGACTAAAATGGGTTCCTAGACACTTGGAAATGGTTTTGAACTGAAACTGGAGCACTTAAACTCTTGGTGAGCTCAGGTTAGACTCAGAGAAACATGACTGACTGTGAATGACTGACTCGGAGACCATTGGCTTGGATTTGAGCAAGAAATGAGCTTATTTCTGAAGAAATGAGCTCATTTCTGAAGAAATGATCCCATTTTGGCAGGAATGATCAGAAATGAAAATGACTTTCTCACTATGAGCTCAAATGAATTTGAAATGACTGATATTCTAAATGTTCTGAACTAACCAATGAGCTTAATTGACTCTGACTGACTGGGGTTCGGGATGACCTAGGGGTAAAATGGTAATTTTCCTAATGAAAATGGGTAAAATGGTATTTTTTTTTAAACTAACTCAGGGTTTGACTCCTACACTGACCTAACAGGGTTGGCACTGCACGAGGAGGGTTGTTTGAGAATGGATGTGGAAAATTTGGGGTGTTTACATTGAACCAAGGATCAATCTGGTGCTTTGCTTTACTCAATTTGTCTAAATCGTGCTTTATTTCCTAAATGCACAAAGAATCAGGCATGTGTTATGACTTAGAATTTTTTTTATTGAAAAACATGATGTATGCTTTAGAGATTTGAAATACTTAAGAAATCCTTGGGAAAGATAATACTTTGAAAATCGTCAGCCTTGTTGAGAGAATATTTCTAAAGAAAAAGAAGATTAATTTCTGAAGAAATCTTGAAGTTTTGAACAAAATTGATTTATGATAAAACTCAAAATGATTTAGAGAAAGTTGATTTCTCTGAAGTTAAACTTTGAAAATGAGAATATAACTTGGAAAATCATGAATTGAGCTTAGGAAATACTTGAGAAATCTTTGAAAAAACAAAGGTTTTTGAGAGAATCGATTTTAAGGGAAATCAGGGCAAATTTGAGAAAATCGATTTTATGAGATGAAATTTGGAAAATACATCAAATGAATAGGCATGTGGCCTTGAAAAATAAGTTCATGATGTACTCTAGACCTAGATGACGCATGAATATGATTTTGATAAAAGATTTTTTAATATTTCTGAAAAAATTGTTTGAAAAGGAATTTTTGTGCCTTATAGAATTTTCATGACTCAAATTCTCTATATATCCTTGACTATGGCCACAGATATGGATTGAATATAACCCACTTGATTCTAGAAGGATAAAAACATTTATAAAAGATTGAAATATGCTATGGTTTTTTAAGATAGCCTAAGAGTGTAGGCTGATTGTGGCTTAAAAGAAGATGGTAAATCTGGATTTCGTTCGTATTCTGACTATGGCCATAAATACAAACTCGATCGAGTTTACCAACTCCCTAGAAGCTATTGCATGTGCCATTTGTGTAAACCATGGTGGAATTGAAATATGTGCATGAATGAAAAACATAACAGTTATATATCAAAGTTTAAACTATATGCAATGCAAACCCTAATTCTAAACTGGAATTTAAATTCTTATTCCAAATTTATTTACAATTTACATCACTAATTAAATTTAAATAAAGGAAAATAAAGTAGAACACAATCTTGAATGTCCCTGCAAAACTAGAAAACTTGTTAGTGAAGATATGTTGGTTTTTTTAGATTTATCCAATAATATCTGGAAATTACTGGATTTATCTAGATATAAGGCTTTTTTCATATTTTCCCTGATAGAAACACAATGAAATATGAAATAAAATTGAAGAAATAATAAAGATAAATAACTTTAAAAATCAAAATTTGAGGAAAATGACAAAAATACCCTTGAAAACAAGACTATGGCCTTGAAATGTGGGTTTTTTTCCGAAAATATTTTGGTAAAACTTTGGATTTAGGGTTTAAAAAGACTTAAATCAAAGCCAAATCGAATATGCAATGTCCTAGCATGATTATAAACATGAACAAACCCTAAAAACATGAACTTTTATGAAAAAAAATAACATAAAAAATGTGATTTTGCCAGTGTTTCAGGATATTGCAAGCACCCTATTTTGCAATATAATCGATTCAAGCATCAAATGAATTCAAAAATTAATAAAAATCAACACCTGCACTTCTGATAACCCTAAAATTAAATTAGAATCATAACAATATATTTTTGACATTATTCCAATATGAAAATTGCATAAAAATCTTAAAATATGCTATTTTTACCCGCGAGCATGTACCTGTCCTCGTGTCAGACCCGAATCAGGGGTCAATTCACTCTAAAAATTCAAAAACATTTACTAAAAACTAATAGACAAAAAAATAGAGATTCTCTTTTTTACAGATTGGAAAAATCATCTCTGGTTAGGGAAATATTGCTTAAGCAATCTATACTTGAATTTAACAAATATAAAATTTATCAAAACAGATACTTCTGGTTTCAAATATAGGTAAAAATAGCAAACCTCATCAGAAAACTTTAAAATTTTACAAGTGAATATAAGACATACAAAAATAGAGTTTCTTATTTTATATATCATTGATCAGATCTTCGGTTAGGGAGATACAATCAACAAAAGTTGAATTAAAGTTTCAATAATGCATAACGAGTTCTAAGAAGTTGGTCCTGCTTTCTAACAAAGGAAAAATAACAGACAGTGACAAAAAATTATAAAAACATTACAATAAATAATAGATATTAATATGAAGCTACTACAATTTACGGATCATAAATCGGATCACGGATGACAAAAATATCATATCTCTAACTTACATCTGAATATCAATAGCGATTTTAAGTAACAGAAATCACAATTCGACTTTGTATTTTTCTAACTAGGTTCCCAAACCCAAAAACCTCTGATTTTTTTACAGAGACTTACTAAAAAATCCGTGGACTAATCATAAAAAAAAACAGAATTTTACAATAAATATTTAAATATGAAATACTATGATTTTTATAGACCTAGAATCAAAACACACGAAAATCTAAGAAAACACTAAAAACTATGATTTAAACATGGAAAAAGATCAAAAAATACATAAACAACATAACAAAATATAATTTATTGCTAAAATATATATAAAAAACATTAATATGACAAGAAAATAAAAAAAATACAGGGAATCCATGGTTGAAATTGATTTACCCTTTGAAAATATGGATTTAGCCCATTTAATGGGTAAATTGCATATTTCATTGGTTAAGAACATATAAAATAGTAATATAAATGATTCTAATGGATTAAAATTTTGGAAAACATTCTCAAACTAAGTTAGATCATCTTCTTGATTCGTTTTTGGGGTTCTTGGTTGAGATCCATGGTTAAAAACCACGAACACAAGGAGCACCCATGGTGAAATCCATTAAAAAACATAAAAAAACTAATAAAAATAATGAAATAATATTAAGTAACTCACCTTGGAGTTGCAGATGCAATGGAGGAAGGAGGAGGTGCTGGAGAGGAGAGAGAAGCCATGAAATTGGGAGAGAAAAAGAGCCTAGGGATTGACCCCGCTCTGGCTTCTATTTATAGAAACAATTTAGGTTTAGCTGAAGAGTCCAAAAAAATTGGCTTTCTTAAAGGGGGGGGGGGGATTTTTATGAGGGATTACTATCCTACCCCTTACCCTAACTAACCTAATTAACTTCTAATTAAACACCTAATTGACCTGAAAGACCCCAAATGTGGCGCCACCTAGTCTGGACCAACATTGGGGTTTTAAAGCTTTAATTTAAAACTTTTAAAAACAAGTAGCTAAAGACTTAAACAAAATGGACTTTCAAAATTGGTTTTTGAAAGATTTCATCAGAACTGGTAAAAATAAGTTGGAAAATGCAGTCAGGGTTAGAATCCTAACTCAACCAAAACTCTAAAATTGAGTCCTGAATCAACTGAGACTCTGCAAAAGACCTAATTTCTGAAAAATAAATGGAGAAAATAAAAAATGGATGTAAAAACAGACTTCAGAATAGACTCCTAGCTGGATTAGGACTCTATGAAAAAGTCTTGATCAGACTAAAACTCTAGATCTTTTTGGTATTTTCTATAAAATAGATAAAAGAACTTGTGAAAATAGTAAAAATAGCAACAAGCAGTGAAATCAGGACAAAGTTCTGATCCAACTGGGACTCTGAGGACAGAGTCTTAGTATGACTAGGACTCTTAAAATTTTGGATTTTGTGAGAAAATAAATAAGAGGATTTTGAAAAATAGGTAAAAATAAGGTAGAAATTGAAGTTCGGTTCAGAATCCTGATCTGACTAGAACTTTGAAGAAGAGTCCTAATTCGACTAGGATTCTGAGAATTTTTGGTTTTCTAGAAAACAAATGATGAGACTTTAAAAGGAACTTTTGAAAACCAGTGAAAATGAAGTGAGAAAATGAACTCAAGATAGAGTCCTGATTCGATCAGGACTCTAGGATAAAATCCCAGAATTTTGAAACTCTATGATAAAAATGCAACAATTTTGAAATTTGAAAAGATAAATAAAGAAATTTTGGAAGGATTCTCTCAAAATTGAAATCAGGGTCAGAGTCCTGATCCAACTGGGACTCTTTGAACAGAGTCCTGGTTCAACTAAAACTCTGAGTTTTTTACTTCTCTTTGAAAGGTTTGGTTAAAAACAGCCAGAATAGCGATGAAAGATAGAGTCCTAATTTGATTGAACCTCTGAAGAAGTGTCCTAATCCGACTGGGACTCTGAAATTTTGGGCCAAATTGAAGGACTTTGACAAATTTTGTCGAAAACCAATAAAAATAGAGATAAAAAGTAGAGTCCTAGTCTGATTGAAACTTTATGACAGAGTCCTAGTTTGACTGAAACTCTAGGATTTTGGCTCTTTTGAAAATCAGATAAGAGGGTTTTCGAAAACAGGTGAAGAACAGAAGTAAATGATGAAATCAGGATAGCGTCTTAATTCAATTAGAACTCTGAGAAAGAGTCCTAGTTCGACGGGGACTCTAGAATTTTGGCCAACATGAAGGATTTTGAAAGGTTTTCTCAAAAACAGGTGGAAAAGGTAGACTTCAGATCCGACTGGGACTCTAGAAAAAGAGTCTTGATCCAACTAGGACTCTAGAAAAAGAGTCCTGATTGGCTTGGGATTCTGAGATTTTGGCTAAAAATGACAAGAATGGGCAAGGGATTTGACTACATCTAGTTTAGAATCAAAATGAAGTTTTGAAAAGATTCAAAAAGATGAAAAGACAGAATTCTGATCCAACTAGGACTCAGAGATTTTTGAGAAATTTCAATAAATAAAGGAATCCAGAAGCAACACCACCTAAGTGGGTCTCATCTGAGTACTGAAATTGAGTTTAAAACAAATCCAGATTGTTTTTCTACAGAAAACAAGATCCTGAGGTTTAACATTTACAGAATATTGATGCAAAAACCTAGGTTTATGAAATTCATCTTGAAAGACAAGTTTTAAAATTGAATCTTGATTGAAAGATTTTGAAAACAGGAATACTGGATCTCGATAATGAGATGTGATGACATGCAATGCGATGTAATGAAATGAAATGATGTGCCAAATGCATGCAGTGATATGCATTGACATATAAAATGCAGACACTGAATAAGGATAAAAATTTGGGGTGTTTACAGATGCCCCTCTTTGCTACTAAGCATATTGAAAGCCGAGCTTAGTGGCAAAGAAAAACACACCAAATTTGGGCTATAAAAATGCCCCAGTTAGAAGAATTTGACTAGGTACAAGCTTGGATGATAGTGGTGGATATGGAATGGAGAATAAAGAAGAAGATTCACCTCATCGATATGAGGCTCAGGCTTAGCCCTTAACCTTGATGGGACGAAAAATACCTCATGGAAGAACAAGATTCAGGCTTAACCCTTAACCTGTAGGGGACAATACCTCATGGAAAAATGATGTTCAGGTTTAACCCTTAACCTGAAGGGGACGATACCTCGTAGAAAAATGAGGTTCAGGTTTGACCCTTAACTTGAAAGGAAAAATAGAATCCTCGGGAGAAGAAACCATGATGAAACCTTCGGATTTTGCACAACAAATCCGAGAGGGCTTTGTAAAAGGAAGAAAGGGGGTTCCCTAAAGCTTGAAAAGGGATTGATCTTGGACATCTCATTGTTGGGACTGAATGACTTTTAAAACAGATGACCTTTTGCAAAAAAAATCAGGTTTAACCCTTACCCAGAATGAGAACTGTCTATGATGGGACAGTGGGGAACATAGGGAAGTGTTGGAATCCGAGAGCACAGGCGCTTAGATTATACCAAAGAAGGGAAGGAATCTTGAAAACTCTCGTTATCAAGTCCTAAAAGAGATGACAAATGATGTCAGGATATGTTAAAGCGAACATCAAGCTCTCACTTCACGTTAGGATAGCTAGAAAATATTGTCAAAATGTTGAAAATTTTTGTTGATTCAAAATAATTGAAAATAATGCACATTGGTGTAAAAATATTCCCTCTTCTCTACCTGAAGTATTACCTTCAATCGGGCTTAACTCCGTAAAATCAAGATTCAAATTCAAATTGCTTGCCATTGGTTTTCTTCGAGGAAGCTATCAATTTTCTTGGTATGAACAAAAAAGAGAGTATTCTTGATATTGTGAAAGCAATTGGTGGAAGCATATTGATAATAGAATTTTACAAAATTAAAGAAGATTCTTGGTAGATTTGGTAGTTTGATATCCTGAATTTTTCTCATGATGATCTTTTTGCACTCTTTTTTTGACAAAATTAGAGCTCTCTTGGGTTTTTGGGGAGTTTATTACATTATCCTTCATTTTGGAGATGTCCTGACTTTTTTTTTGAAGGGTACTTCATAAACTCCTTCAACTTGGAGATGTTTTGATCCTTCTTCTTCTCTTAGGAATTATACTGATGATATTGCCTCTTTGGCTGGAAATCTCTTGATGATAGCAGAAATCAAATATCCTTTAGGGTTTGTCAGGATGTTCATCGTATTCGCCTTCATCTTGGCGGTGATCTGAACTTTCCCTGGATGGATCTATCACATGCTTTTTCATCTTGGAGATTATCCAAATCTTCTTTAGCCCTGGGGGTCTAACTCATCCACCAGTCTTCAACTTGACAATGATTGAGAGATCCCTTTTGCAAATATTTGATTGCAGCTTAAATGACTGAGGAGATATGAAATTGAGTGGATTTTTCTTTCTTACCCAGGATATTTCGACTGCCTTGTCTTTACAAGAATGGCCTTTAAAAATGTGCCATTGACTGCGATCAATATCAATCACTTATGGCTTTGTGACTACATTGAATTTTCTTTGATGGCCATATCGAGGATTTATTCTTCGTCCTTTTGTGTAAACACCCCAAATTTTCCTCATCCATTCTCAAACAACCCTCCTCGTGTAGTGTCAACCCTGTTAGGTCAGTGTAGGAGTCAAACCCCGAGTCAGTTTCAGAAAATTACCATTTTACCCACTTTCATTAGGAAAATTACCATTTTACCCCTAGGTCATCCCGGACCCCAGTCAGTCAGAGTCAACCAAGCTCATTGGTCATTTTAGAACATTTAGAATATCAATCATTTCAAGCTCATCTGAGCTCACAATGAACAAACCATTTCCATTTCTGACCATTCCTGCCAAAATGGGATCATTTCTTCAGAAATAAGCTCATTTCTCACTCAAATCCAAGCCAATTGTCTCTGAGTCAGTCATTCATAGTCAGTTATACTCCCTAGAGTCTAACTTGAGCTGACTAGAAGTTCAAGCGCTCCAGTTTCAGTTCAAAACCATTTCCAAGTGTCCAGGAGCCCATTTTAGTCCATTTCAGCTCTTTCAACTGAAATTGAGTCAAGTTCAGCCAATTGAGCTAGTGTTGAAGCTTCGATTTTAGTTCACCTCAGTATTACGGACCTTTGTTTCAGCTCAAACCTAGTTCAGGTTCGTAATTCACTTCATTCCAATGACCATTCCATACCATTTCTCTAAACATGACAGCTTTTCTTGAAAATTCAGTTGGAAAGGTCAGTTGAGTCAGTGTCCGGTGAGTTCATTTGAGTTCTGAAACTCTAAAATCCAGCTCAATCCAGTTCATTTCAGTTGAATTCAACTCAAACCCTAATTTTCAGTGTTACTCTAGCTTGGCAGAGCTCGAAAATCATTTCTTCAACCATTTTTGCAAATTTTGTCAATTTTAACACTTTTTGAACTGGTACAAGTGTCAATCGGGGTCTAACATCCAAAATTCTTCATTCAGGGTTAGCATTTCGCATAGCATTTCATGTCATTTCTTATCATTTCATATCATTTCTCAGCATTTCATAACATTTCATCACATTTCATTCCATTTTTGAAGTCTAGAACTCCAGTTTTATAAATTTCAATCCAGATTGAGTTTTAAAAGTTTTCAGAAATCAATTTCAAACCCTGGGTTTTCAAAATTGACATTTTTACCCCCAAGATTCTAAATTTGGAAATATTTTCTTGAGAAAAACAATATAGATTTCTTTCAAAGTTAAATTTTCAAATTCTATACTGGATTTGCTTTGCAACGAGCTATTAAACTTCAAAATTCAAGCTCATTTCAAAAACTGCCAAAAATAGCTCATTTCGTTTGGAAATATTTTCTCGAGAAAAATAATCTGGATTTCTTTCAAAATCAAATTTTCAAATTCTACACTGGATTTGCTTCGCAACGGGGTATTGAACTTCAAAATCCGAGCTCGTTTCAAAAACTGCCAAAAATAGCTCGTTTTGTCTGGAATTTTTTTAAAAAGACTATTTTACCCGTTTAATCATTAAAATGAATTTCAAAAGTGGAATTTGGACCCGCTCTGAGATGGCCCATCCATTTGCATTCTCTTGTTTTAATTTATAAGAAAAGAAAAAAAAATTATCTTTTTCTTTATTTTTTGTTGTTTGTTTTATTTTATTTTATTTATTTATTTTTTTTATTATGTTATTCTTCCTAAGGTGAGACCCACAAGGTGGTCACCCAAACCTCCATCCCCCTCTCCTTTCCTTCCTTTCCTTTTTCTTTTTCCCTTTCTTCTTCCTTTCTTTCCTTTTCTTTTTCTTCTTTCTTCCCTTTCTTTTCTTCCCTTTCTTTTCTTCTTCTTTTCTTCCCTTTCTTTTCTTCTTCCCTTTCTTCCTTCCTTCTTTTCTTTTTCCCAGCCATTCACGTAAGGCTGCCCAAAAAGGTCATTGATTATTATGAGAAACTTAGGTTTTAATTTTATTAAAACCTAAGTTATCAAAAGGAAAAAGGGGAGGAACCTACGGCTGCCCAAAAAAGGATTCAACGCCTCCCTCTCTTTTTCTCTAACTCTCTCTCCTTGCTGCAACTTTTTCTTTTCCCTTACAGCCACTACAACATCACCAACAGCTCCTCCTTGGCTGCTACAGCCACAACATCCTTTCTCCATCAACAAGCAGCTGCAGCCTCCACGCCCAGCCGGTTCAAGCCACCAGCTGCTTCAACAAGGCACCTCCACCTTGCTTCAGCCGGTCTCCACTTGGAAGCACCACCCTCAAGCTCCCAGCCAACAGCCACACCCCCATCCTTGGCAGCACCACAGGGACACCTCCCTCACGCCTGGCAGCAGCTGCTCCACATCCAAGCCATCCCCATCTTCCAACCTCACGTCTCTCTTATCTCTCTATCTTCATATCATTGCAACAGCCCAAGGGACTCCTTCTCTCTTTTGCTGCTACAGCCACAGCAAATTTAATTTTTTTTTTCCATTACACAACTCTCCAACTTCTTAACAGCAGCCTTGGCTGCAACTTCCAGCAAAAGGGGACACAGCCCATCAGCCCTTGGCTCCAGCCCATCAACGAGGTGCAGCCCCATCATTGCAGTCACTCCAGCCGGTTCAAGCAGCCATCATCAAACTCTCTCTTGTTCCACTACCATCACCCTCAAACCTCCTCCAACCTTGGTGCCAAGTACCCATTTTCTGCAGTCTATCCTCAGCCGGTTCCAGCCCTCCCTCAAGGTAAAGTGTTGCTTTCCCTTTTGCTTTCATTTTTTTTTAAGATATTTATTACATGGTTTATTTAAACACAACGTGAGACCAGACCAAAGCTGGTTTCATATTGTTGAAAACTCTCATCTAATCTCTCTCTCTCTCTCTCTCTCTCCCAATATATATATATATACAGATAAATACAAAACGTGTGCTTTATGTGTAGGCTAAAAAATGAAAAGATTCGTCCACTCAATGGATCAAATCTCTCGTTTTGGAGAGCCAATATTAAATTGATCATATCCTCCTCGATTTAGGTTTTAGTTTTATGATTCATGTCATCTTATGTTTGCATGCACTTAGATTAATTCGTTTTGCTAGTTATTTCGTTTTATATATGAACCATGCTTTACTTAGTTTAAAATCTGTAAAATTTTAGTTTTTAGACAAAGTCCATGCAGCATTTTTTGTGAGTTTATGCATTTAAAAATTTTGTAAATTTTAGTTAGATTTACATGTCTTTGTTGTACTGTAAAAAATTTGATTCAATTCGGGTTTCGGAACCTTTCTAAACCAACAAAACCCTAAATCGGGTTTTCTGTATCTCTGAGTTTTCAATTTCTGTTTTAGCAGAAAAGAACCTCCAACACCACCCTCTTGGGGGATTTGGATTGTTCTACAAAAATCACAGTGGATTCATAATCAAATCTACTGATGATCTGGAAAATTTGAAGTTTTTCCAGTTAGTTTTACTCTGTGTAAAAAATCGAATTTCTCAGACCCTTGGGAAAATCTCGATTTTCCTCCGTCAGGGTATAGACAGACCTTAATTCACCAAATTCGTTCAATACATAGCCCGTCTGAAAAAACTTTCAACATGAAAGTTGTTCCTCACAAAGTGTTCTGTCATTTTCCAAAATTTGGGAATTGTTTGAACTGTTTCAGTATTTTTCCCAAAATTTGCATTTCTGTCTGACAGATTTCAATATCCCGAAATTCCAGAGATTCGGGTCTCTGATAACAGCATGCCCTTTTCCAAAACCGTAACCCGAATTCCAATTCTATAAAAATAGGAAATCTTCCTCTATTTGTCAGGGACATTTTCCCACAATTTCAGCCTTTTTCCCATCTGTCTACCATTTTTCCCATGTTTTCTACTGAAACCTGTCTGTTTCCCCTAAATCCTAGAGTCGCCGGATTCCGATCCGACTTGCCGGAGTAGTACAGCTCTGACCGTAGGTCCAAACCAGAAAGTGTTAAAAGAAAAAATCCTTTCCTTACTGTCCTCTGTCACCCCATGAAATTTGGGAAATTTTTATGGAAATTTGATATCCTAAATCCCCTTTAGAATCAACATTTTAGGCAAAAATCACAAAATTTAGGGTTTTTATTTGAATTTCCATATTTAAAAATATAAAAAATTAGATTTTCGAGCTCCATTATGTTTCTAGGGTTATTTTAGTTGTCCATGCCAAATTTGGTTTAATTCCAAGTTCATTTGCTCCATGTGTTAGTTTATCTTTAAATTCAGAAGCGACAATCAAGTTAAATTCGATATTTTATGATATTTTCGCCATGTTAGGGTTTTTATCATGTACATAAGCATGTAGAATCATATTAGGGTTAATTTTAATCTCATTTGCATTTCATATTTTTCAATTTTGCAAAATTTATTTCAGAAAACCCTGGTTTCAAGGCCATAGTCTTGTTATCAGGGGTATTTTGGTCATTTTGACCTAAATTTCGAAATTTCAATTTCTAATTCTCCAAAATTTCATGCATATCATCATATTTTATCATATTATGTTTGATTTATTTCATTTGATTTTCAAAATTCCAAAATTTACAAAAATTCTTTCATAAAACCCTGATTTCAAGGTCATCAGGGGTATTTTGGTCATTTTGACACCAATTTCGAATTTTCAAGTTTATTTTCAAAATTTATTCATTTTTTCTCATGTTTATATCAAAGGGGGTATGATTCTGGGTTTATATCTGAATAATATCCGACAATTTTTTATATTTTCGGATAAATTTAGAAAAACCTACATTTTTGTGCTAACTTTATTTTCCAGTTTTGCAGGAATATTCAAGAAGAAGACTTAGCCATTTTATTTCTTTTATTTCAATTCAATGTAAAAATCAATGTAATATTTGGAATAAGAGTTACATTTCTGCTTAGAATAGGGCTGCATTGCATATAGTTTAATTTATGCAAATTTTAATATGTGATGTATGATTCATGCACATTATTTCAAATTCACTATGGTTTAAACGAATGGCACGTGCACAAGCTTTTATGGAGTTTATAAACTCGGTGGGATTCGTATTTATGGCCATAGTCAGAATACAAAGAAAACCAAGATTTATGATCTTTATATCAGCCACATTCAGCCTACACTCTTAGGCTAACTTCAAAAATGCACTGCATTTCTCAAAGTTTCAAAAGGATTTCCCAATTCCTCAATGAAATTCCCTTTTCAAATTCATATTCATTCATTCATATCATTCAAATTGCATTATTTTCAAACTCATTTTCCAATTTCAATTTCAGAAAATTCAATTTTCTCAAGAATTTCCAAGTCTTTCTCAGGATCTGATTTTCTCAAAATCCTAAGTTTTCAAATGACATTTCAAAGCATTTCCCAAGTTCAAATCAAGATTTTCCTATGTTTTCAAATTCTTAAATTTCAAAATCCCAAGTTTTCATAAATCGATTTTCTCATATTTTCTAGTTTTCCTGAGAATTCATTTTCCATTTCAAAAGTCATTTTCCAATAAATTTCTTAGATTTTCTCAAGATTCTCAAATCCATTTTCTTATAAAAGCAATTCCAAGTTTCCATTCTCAAAACCAATTTTCTCAGATTTTCAAGTTTTCCTGAGAAATCACTTTTCAATGCAAATTTCTGATTTCCAATGATTTTCCCAAAAACTCCAATTTCAAGCACTTTTCCAATCATTTTCCAAATGCATTTCAATTTTCCAAAGCAAACATCATAGTTTCTCAAACTTGCATTTTTTAAAAATTTCATAGCACAAGCCTGATTCTTTGTGCATTCTAGTAAAAATAGAGCATAATTTAGCTATTTGAGTCAAATTAAAGCACGTAATTGATCCTTGGTTCAATTACCCCTGGTAAAGGCGCCAGGAACGGTTGAACCTCGTACCGACAGGCGGATCCCATTCCACGGAATTTTCCCGCAAATTTTAAAAACGGAGGCGAGTAAATTTTCAAAATCATTTTCAAAACTTTGGTCGAGTTTGACTCGCGAAATTCCTTTCTTTCTCGCAAGGGAGAGGAAAAATTTTGCGATGATAACAGGTTTGACGATCGTGATGGGACCTGTCTTCGTTTGATCAATTATGTGCTTTAACTTAGTTCAATTATCAAAATTATGTTCTATAGAATGTCAGCTTTAATTTCTGATATCATGTGAACCTAGGAGCCTAGACTTGAACCCAGCTGACATGGATTGCATGTAGACTAGGCATGGTTGGGTAGGACCATATTGAGGAGAATTATGCATGCTCACTTAGACTTAGGTGTGAAATACAACACTCCTCAATCTAGGACTTGTATGAAAACAATGTTTGCTTCTTCAAAAGTTTTCAAAATTCTATCTCTTTAGGACTTAGAGCCCTCTATTTGCCTGCATGTGATCATATTTCAAAAACCACCCCACCTATGTCTACCCGGTCTTCACGTTGCTGGGCTCTCTTCCAAAACCATAGTTCGGGACAGAGCCTCACAACTGGGCCACTTATTTGGGCTAACGCCCCCCTGCCACGTACCAAGGGCCATAGTCCAACGTATATCGGCAGGCACTCAAGGATGTTGGGAAAACACAAGCCTAGACCCGGAGATGAGTTTTATGCCACGTACATCGAGCCTCGGCTCGAGTATATCGGCATAGCATGATTAGACACAGTTGATCTGAGCCTAGAGTCAGGATTAGGGTCCTAAAGCTCTTTCAAAATCAATGCATTTAGAGTTGGCTTCTTAGGGATTGCTGTATGTGCATAATTGTTTGTAATTGAATGTATGATATTCATTTTCGTCTTATTTTCTCACATTTTCCCCAATTTTTCCAAAATACCGAACAATTTTCCAAAATACCTCATTTTCCATCTTTTGTGAAATATCTCCTTTTTCTCAAAAACCCTGGACGATTTTTCTAAATTATCCACCTTTTCTTCAAAACTCCAGGAGATTTTCCATTCTTTCGTTCCTCTGGACTTCGAATTTCCAGCTTTCATTTTATCCTGCCTGCAATTTTCAAAATTCTTGTATTTTTCCAAAGTCTAATTCCAGTTTTCTTGTCTTTCAGTCCAATGGCATCCAGTCAGCTCGATTCTGTTTTTTCTGAGGGTCACATCTCCTACGAGGTGCGACAAAGTCTTCCTGAGCATCGATCTCTTAGCACCGGACCCTTCTTCCCCCGGTGGTACTATGTCTGGTTCAAAAAACTTCTCTCGTATGTTTCCATACCACTTGAGCGATTGCGGGTTGGAATTGGCATCTGCAGTGGGAAAGTTGACAGTCAACGGCAATATGATTCATGCACTGGCAGAGCGGTGGAATCCGCGCACTTGCACGTTCTGGTTCCCGTGGGGCGAGATGACACTACTGATGGATGAATTTTTAGAGATTATGGGACTGCCTGAGCCAGCCGGTCAGCCTGGAGATCCGTTAGAGCAGCAGTTTCTGATCAATGTCAAGGGTCTGGACCCCAAAGATGCCGTAGCTCGCATGACAGAGCGCAAGTCTTGGCCACTGATTGAAGAAAATGGGAATGAGTACGTGAGCCTGATCGAGATCTACCGACAGTATGGAGAATTTGCAGAAGTCAGCTCGCTGTCCAGAACAACTCGAGAGAGAATTCAGCATGCGATGGTTTTGTGCACTGTGAGACTTGCTTTCTTTCCAGATGGACAGAATTATGTGGATGTCAGAATAGTTCAGCTTTTGAGAAGATAAGAAAGTTGACAGACCAGCCGTCTCTCGATAGCCATGGCCGCGCTTGCTTTTCTATACAGAGGATTGACCCACTTCACACTTGGAGAGTCCATCCTAGTCGAGGGATGTACCTATGCTCTTCAGTCTTGGTTCCTTCAGCATGTGCCGACTAGAGCTAGTTCGTTCAGATACAATGGCAAGGAACTTCTTCCAGTTGCGCGGTACCGATTCATGATCGATTATCTGTAGGAAGAAGAAGTGGTGTGGGACTACTTTGATCGAGAATTATCACCTCCCAGATACACCTATGCATATGGCAAGAGATTCAAGCTACTTGGCCCATTTTCTTGTACCTACTACTATCCAGAGTGATGCATCAGGCAATTCTCTCAGAGACAAAAGCGCGTAGAAGCTCGGCTACTATCAGGGGTTATGCCAAAGTTTGACCTTACATCAGCGCAATGGTCTGAAACATACCATTCTGCCATATATGGCTGGGATTCTTTCATCATTCTCACTCTTTTCCTTGGTCCTCGTGTCTCTATTGATCGTTAAGAGTGGTGACAAACTGTCTATATACTCCCTCTTTCTCAAGTCCACTATTGATGCAATCATATTTTTCCTTCAATAAAGAAAAAAAAATCCTTCAATTTTCATTCTATCATGGTTTGATAACCTCGCCTAGGTGACAAGGCATATTTGCAGTTGTTCGTTCTCCTTGCAAAGAATGACAACATAATTGTCATGACTCCAGCGGTGACCCAATCCCTAGTAATGGGATGTTCTTTCAATTATCTATCAAATTCTCATCAAATATTTTTACTATATTCATTTCTATCCTGAATCTTCATCATTGAAATTTAATCATCCATTCTACAAAGAGCATCAGTATTCCCAAGTGGTTCAGATCAGATCAAGCAAGAAGACACCACTGTATCAGGGCATCAGTGATTTTAGAAGCAGGCAAGAAGAAATGGATTCTCCAAGATCTGCCAGAAGACAGAGTTTGAATGATAGGGATGGCATTGATCCTACTACATATCAGATGTTCAAGAAAATGCTGATTAGGATGATGTCTGAGCAAGCTAAGGACTGTTTCAAAAAGGATCCCATCAAAAAAAAGACATCTGTCTCCTTCTCTTAGAATATCACCGGTAAGAGTAACGAGCGATTTGGCATGTGTCTGCCCGATATTTTATTATTGCTGATGTCCTCTATCATCGTGGATTCAGTTCTAAATATTTCAGATGCCTAGACGAAGATGAAGCCAAAGAAGTTGTCCAGGAGGTACACGAAGGCATTTGCAGTAGACTCATCGGCTACCAAACTCTTATCAAGCAAATCATCCGGGCATGATCTTATTGGAAGACTATGCAGCAAGATTACTACCATTTTTGTGAAGAAGTGTGCTCTATGCCAGATACATGCACCTTCCGTTCATGCGCCAGCAACATATTTGCAATCTGTTATCTCTCCATGGCTATTTTCTATGTGGGGCCTTTGATGTTGTGGACCCCATCACTCCTGCTTCAAACGGCTACAAATATTTTCTTGCCGCAGCAAAATATTTCGCTAAATGGGTCGAAGCTATCACTTTGCGTACAGTAGAAAGTTGACACATGGTCTCATTCATCCACAAGAACATCCTTTGTTGCTTTGGTATACTACACAATATCGTGTCGGACAATGGCAGTCATTTCAAGAATGAGAGAATGAGGACATTTTGCTTGAAGTTCAGAATTCAGCATCATTTATCTGCTCTCTATTATCCTCAAAAGAATGGTCAGGCAGAGGCTACCAATAAAATTCTTATTCGAATCCTGAAGCGAACTTTTGAAACAGGCCGTGACTGGCATGAGAAGATCCATGATGCATTGTGAGCATACAGAATCATCATTCGGACTCCCACTAATGCGACTCTGTCAGAACTTGTCTACGGAACTGAAGTAGTATTGCCTCTACATGTTCAAAAACCTGCCTTGAAGTTCGCATCACTACTGGAGTTATCGCTTGATTAGTATCAGTAGCAGCAACTGGTACAACTTGATTTTCTCGATAAAAGAAGACTCAGAGCAGCAGAGCACGCTCAATCATATCGTTAGAGGATAGCCATACAATATGCAAAATTTGTCATTGAAAGAAAATTTCGAGTCAATGATCTAGTGCTCAGATCAACGGTTTATCTCAAGCACCGCCCAGATGGCAAGTGGTCACCAAATTGGGAAGGTCCCTATGTTGTCGAGGAAGCATTACCCCGCAATTCATATCTGCTCATCAATGCCGATGGTGTGGAATTATCAGACCCCATCAATGCTCAACATTTGAAAATTTTCTATACTTAAATCCTCTATTCCATCCTTTGTAATTCCTCAATATACTTTCTTCAACAATGGTCAAATTCTTCTTTCCTAGTTACACTGGGGCATTATTTTGAAAATTGTTTTCAAAACATTTTGTATGTAGGCAGGATCAAACAAATCTCTCATTTTGCATGCATGTGCATCCATTTACATCATTTTGCATACATTTGCATTCATTTGCATTTGCATGCATTCATTCGCATACATATGCATCATATTCATTTTCCCTTCAGGTTAAGGGATAAACCTGAGTTTCCCCTTCAGGTTAAGGGATAAACCTGAACTACCCATTCAGGATAAGGGATAAATACTGAGACCTCGGCAAGGCGTTCAAGTCATCATCAGTCGGTAACCATTTAAAGTCTAGTGCTCGTATTGGTAATCTCTCAAAATCCAGTGCTCGTATTGGTAATCTCCCAAAATCCAGTGCTCGTACTGGTAATCTTCCAAAACCCAGTATTCGTACTGGTAATCTTTCAAAACATAATGCTTGTACTGGTACCTTTTCAAAATCCAGTGCTCGTACTGGTACCCTTTAAAAATCTAACACTCGTGTTGGTGTCTTGCCCATTGGTCGCATTATTCGATCTCTTAGGTGCAGTCTTCACGCTGACCTTTCATCAGAATTCAAGTTCAATATCAATTATGTCAATTTCGACCTTCGGGTCATCCAATTTCTAATTTCCAAATTTCTAATTTCGACGTCTAGGTCATCCAATTCTCTATTTCGACCTTCGGGTCATCCAATTTCTAATTTCCAAATTTCTAATTTCGACCTCCGGGTCACCCAATTCTCTATTTCAACCTTCGGGTCACTAGATTTCTAATTTTGACCTTCGGGTCATTCAAATCCTCAATTTCGACCTTCGGGTTATTCAATCCTTCAATCTCAACCTTTGATTTCCCATTTCGACCCTTTGTGTCATTCGACTCCCAATTTCGACCTTCGGGTCATGTAATTCTCAAATCTTGACATTCGGGTCATCCAATTTGATCAATCAGGCCTCTGGGCCGTCCACTCTATCAGATTCTCAATTCAAGCCTTCGGGTTACGATCTTACCAACATTAATCATTCTCCTGCCTTCGGTTTACAACTTTGTCAATATCTATCACTTTCCAAGCCTTCGGGTTACAATTTCATTAATGTCAATCATTTTTAAATCAACAAAATCCTGCTTTCTAGCTGGTCGGTCAACAAATTCTGCTTTCGAGCTGGTCGGTCAACAAATCCTGCTTTCGAGCCGGTCAGTCAATAAATCCTGCTTTCTAGCTGGTCGGTCAACAAATCCTGCTTTCGAGCTGGTCGGTCAACAAATCCTGCTTTCGAGTTGGTCGGTCAACAAATCCTGCTTTCGAGCTGGTAAATCAAAACAAATCCTGCTTTCAAGCTGGTCGGTCATCAAATTCTGCTTTCGAGCTGGTCGGTCAAACCAAATCCTGCTTTCGAGCTGGTCGGTCAACAAATCCTGCTTTCGAGCTGGTCGGTCAACAAATCCTGCTTTCTAGCTGGTCGGTCAACAAATCCTGCTTTCGAGCTGGTCGGTCAACAAATCCTGCTTTCGAGCTGGTCGGTCAACAAATCCTGCTTTCGAGCTGGTAAATCAAAACAAATCCTGCTTTCGAGCTGGTCGGTCATCAAATCCTGCTTTCGAGCTGGTCGGTCAAACCAAATCCTGCTTTTGAGCTGGTAAAACAAAACAAATCCTGCTTTCGAGCCGGTCGGTCAATAAATCCTGCTTTCGAGCTGGTAAATCAAAACAAAACCTAACTTTCAAGTTGATCTCTTACTAAAGTATTTTCAGGATTCAGTTTAGTCATGGATGTGTTGCGTAGTGCTTCAGATGCTCGCTCTCACCAAGGATTTCAAGAAAATTTTGCCAATTTGTCATTAAATATTTGTTGATTTCAAAATCTTTATTGCACAAAAACATTACCTTAGAATACCTTCAGTACTACTTTCGAAAGGACAAAGCTTTCGCGAAAAAAGATTTAAAATTCAGAATCTTTCTATTGGCCGATCAAAAGGATGAAGAATAAATCCTCGATATGGCCAGCAAAAGAAATTCAATGTTGTTGCAAAGCCATAAGTGATCGGTATTGATCGCAGTCAATGGCACATTTTTATAGATCATTCTTGGAAAATAAAGCAGTCGAAATATCCTAGGTGATACAGAAAAATCCATTAAATCCCTATATCTCCTCAATCACCTAAGCTGCAATTAAGTATCTGCAAAAGGGATCTCTCAATTGTCGTCAAGATGAAGGCGAATTATGCGAGTAGACCCCCGGGGCCAAAGAAGATTTGAATCATCTTCAAGATGACGGAGTTTGTGACGGATCCTTCCAGGGAAAGTTCAGAGCACCGTCAAGATGAAGGCGACTGCGATGAGCCTCCCGACAAACCCTAAAGGATATTTAATTTCTGCTATCATCAAGAGATTTCCAACCAAAGAGCCAATAACCGTCAATATAATCCCTGAGAGAAAAGAAGGATCGAAGCATCTCTGAGATGAAAGAGTTTGTGACGTACCCTTCCCAAAAAAAAAAAGAGAGAGAAAAGTCAGAACATCTCCAAAATGAAGGATGATGTAATCCCCAAAAAGCCCAAGAGAGCTCTAATTCTGCCAATAAAGAAAAAAAGTGGGCAGAAAGATCATCATGAGAAAAGAATCCCAGGATATCAGACTGCCAAATTTGCCAAAGAATCTTCTTTAATTTTGTGAAATTCTATTATCAATATTCTTTCACCAATTGCTCTCACAATATCAAGAATACTATCTTTTCTGCTCATATCAAGGAAATTGATAGCTTCCTTGAAAGAAAGCCAATTGCAAACAATTTGAATTCGAATCTTGATTCTATGGAGTTAAGCCCAATCGGAGGTAATACTTCAGGTAGAAAAGAGGAAAGATTTTCATACCAATATACATTAATTTCAAGCATTTTGAATCAACAAACAATTTTTAACATTTTGGCAATATTTTCTTACTATCTTGACATGAAGTGAAGAGCTTGATGTCCATCTTAACACATCCTGATATCACCTTTTACCTCCTTGAGAGAGTAACCTTTATCATCTTTCGCGTTGTTGAAAGATTAGCCTTTTCTGTGAAAGGATCGCCTTTACCATTTTTCGCATTGTCGAAAGAATTCATCTTTTGCGTTGTCAAAAGAATTGCCTTGCTCCTTTGGATCGCCATGTCATCTTTCACGTTGTTGAAAGAATCGCCTTGTTCCTTTGGATTGCCTTTATTATCTTTCGTGTTGACGAAAGAATCCATCTTTCGCGTTGTCGAAAGAATTCATCTTTTGCGTTGTCAAAAGAATCGCCTTGCTCCTTTGGATCGCCATGTCATCTTTCGCGTTGTTGAAAGAATCGCCTTGTTCTTTTGGATCGCCTTTATTATCTTTCGTGTTGACGAAAGAATCCATCTTTCACGTTGTCGAAAGAATTCATCTTTTGCGTTGTCAAAAGAATCGCTTTGCTCCTTTGGATCGCCTTATCATCTTTCGCGTTGTTGAAAGAATCGCCTTGTTCCTTTGGATCGCCTTTTTCTGTCTTTCGCGTTGTCGAAAGAATTCATCTTTTGCGTTGTCAAAAGAATCGCCTTGCTCCTTTGGATCGCCTTGTCATCTTTCGCGTTGTTGAAAGAATCGCCTTGTTCCTTTGGATCGCCTTTCCCATCTTTTGCGTTGTCGAAAGAATTCATCTTTTGCGTTGTCAAAAGAATCGCCTTACTCCTTTGGATTGCCTTGTCATCTTTTGCGTTGTTGAAAGAATCGCCTTGTTCCTTTGGATCGCCTTGTTATCTTTCGCGTTGTCGAAAGAATTCATCTTTCGTGTTGTTGAAAGAGTCACCTTATTCCTCTTCAAGAAAATTGTCTTATTCACCATCCAACTTACCATTTTCATTTCCCGGTCAGGTTAAGGGTTAAACCTGAGCCTCATTTTGATGAGGTATTTCGTTTCCCAATCAGGATAAGGGTACAAACCTGAGACTCCTTTGATAAGGTATTTCATTTTCTGCCCAATCAGGATAAGGGTACAAACCTGAGCCTCCTTTGATGAGGTATTTCATTTTCCGCCCAATCAGGATAAGGGTACAAACCTGAGCCTCCTTTGATGAGGTATTTCATTTTTCGCCCAATCAGGATAAGGGTACAAACCTGAGCTTCCTTTGATGAGGTATTTCATTTTCCGCCCAATCAGGTTAAGGGT
This sequence comes from Nuphar pumila, assembly GCF_984573655.1. Classification (NCBI taxonomy): domain Eukaryota; kingdom Viridiplantae; phylum Streptophyta; class Magnoliopsida; order Nymphaeales; family Nymphaeaceae; genus Nuphar; species Nuphar pumila. The sequence continues at coordinate 46,511,913 of NC_143265.1, read as the reverse complement.
GAAACCTGAGCCTCATTTTGATGAGGTATTTCATTTCCCGGTCAGGTTAAGGGTTAAACCTGAGCCTCATTTTGATGAGGTATTTCGTTTCCCAATCAGGTTAAGGGTTAAACCTGAGCCTTATTTTGATGAGGTATTTCGTTTCCCAGTCAGGTTAAGGGTTAAACCTGAGCTTCGTTTCTATGCAAAGTATTTCCCGTCCCATCCAGGTTAAGGGAAAAACCTAAATCTCACTTCTTTTGAAGTAAATTTTTCTTCTTTATTCTCCATTTCATATCTACCATTTTCATCAGGGCTAATTTCTTCATACCCAGTCAGATCCTTCTAACTGAGGCATTTTTATAGCCCAAATTTGGTGTGTTTTTCTTTGCCACTAAGCTCGTCTTCAAGCCGACTTAGTAGCAAAGAGGGGCATATGTAAACACCCCAAATTTTCCTCATCCATTCTCAAACAACCCTCCTCGTGTAGTGTCAACCCTGTTAGGTCAGTGTAGGAGTCAAACCCCGAGTCAGTTTCAGAAAATTACCATTTTACCCACTTTCATTAGGAAAATTACCATTTTACCCCTAGGTCATCCCGGACCCCAGTCAGTCAGAGTCAACCAAGCTCATTGGTCATTTTAGAACATTTAGAATATCAATCATTTTAAGCTCATCTGAGCTCACAATGAACAAACCATTTCCATTTCTGACCATTCCTGCCAAAATGGGATCATTTCTTCAGAAATAAGCTCATTTCTCACTCAAATCCAAGCCAATTGTCTCTGAGTCAGTCATTCATAGTCAGTTATACACTCTAGAGTCTAACTTGAGCTCACCAGAAGTTCAAGCATTCCAGTTTCAGTTCAAAACCATTTCCAAGTGTCCGGGAGCCCATTTTAGTCCATTTCAGCTCTTTCAACTGAAATTGAGTCGAGTTCAGCCAATTGAGCTAGTGTTCAAGCTTCGATTTTAGTTCACATCAGTATTACTGACCTTTGTTTCAGCTCAAACCCAGTTCAGGTTCGTAATGCACTTTATTCCAATGACCATTCCATACAATTTCTCTAAAAATGACAGCTTTTCTTGAAAATTCAGTTGGAAAGGTCAGTTGAGTCAGTGTCTGGTGAGTTCATTTGAGTTCTGAAACTCTAAAACCCAGCTCAATCTAGTTCATTTCAGTTGAATCCAGCTCAAACCTTAATTTTCAGTGTTACTCTAGCTTGGCAGAGCTCGAAAATCATTTCTTCAACCATTTTTGCAAATTTTGTCAATTTTAACACTTTTTGAACTGGTACAAGTGTCAATCGGGGTCTAACATCCAAAATTCTTCATTCAGGGTTAGCATTTCGCATAGCATTTCATGTCATTTCTTATCATTTCATATCATTTCTCAGCATTTCATAACATTTCATCACATTTCATTCCATTTTTGAAGTCTAGAACTCCAGTTTTATAAATTTCAATCCAGATTGAGTTTTAAAAGTTTTCAGAAATCAATTTCAAACCCTGGGTTTTCAAAATTGACATTTTTACCCCCAAGATTCTAAATTTGGAAATATTTTCTCGAGAAAAACAATATGGATTTCTTTCAAAGTTAAATTTTCAAATTCTATACTGGATTTGCTTTGCAACGAGCTATTAAACTTCAAAATTCAAGCTCATTTCAAAAACTGCCAAAAATAGCTCATTTCGTTTGGAAATATTTTCTCGAGAAAAATAATCTGGATTTCTTTCAAAATCAAATTTTCAAATTCTACACTGGATTTGCTTCGCAACGGGGTATTGAACTTCAAAATCCGAGCTCGTTTCAAAAACTGCCAAAAATAGCTCGTTTCGTCTGGAATTTTTTTAAAAAGACTATTTTACCCCTTTAATCGTCAAAATGAATTTCAAAAGTGGAATTTGGACCCGCTCTGAGATGGCCCATCCATTTGCATTCTCTTGTTTTAATTTATAAGAAAAGAAAAAGTTTATCTTTTTCTTTATTTTTTGTTGTTTGTTTTATTTTATTTTATTTTATTTTATTTATTATGTTATTCTTCCTAAGGACAGACCCACAAGGTGGTCACCCAAACCTCCAGCCCCCTCTCATTTCCTTCCTTTCCTTTTTTTTTTTCCCTTTCTCTTTCCCTTTCTTCTTCCTTTCTTTCCTTTTCTTTTTCTTCTTTCTTCCCTTTCTTTTCTTCCCTTTCTTTTCTTCTTCCCTTTCTTCCTTCCTTCCTTTTTTTTTTTTCCCAGCCATTCACGTAAGGCTGCCCAAAAAGGTCATTGATTATTATGAGAAACTTAGGTTTTAATTTTATTAAAACCTAAGTTATCAAAAGGAAAAAGGGGAGGAACCTACGGCTGCCCAAAAAAGGATTCAACGCCTCCCTCTCTTTTTCTCTAACTCTCTCTCCTTGCTGCAACTTTTTCTTTTCCCTTACAACCACTACAACATCACCAACAGCTCCTCCTTGGCTGCTACAGCCACAACATCCTTTCTCCATCAACAAGCAGCTGCAGCCTCCACGCCCAGCCGGTTCAAGCCACCAGCTGCTTCAACAAGGCACCTCCACCTTGCTTCAGCCGGTCTCCACTTGGAAGCACCACCCTCAAGCTCCCAGCCAACAGCCACACCTCCATCCTTGGCAGCACCACAGGGACACCTCCCTCACGCCTGGCAGCAGCTGCTCCACATCCAAGCCATCCCCATCTTCCAACCTCACGTCTCTCTTATCTCTCTATCTTCATATCATTGCAACAGCCCAAGGGACTCCTCTCTTTTGCTGCTACAGCCACAGCAATTTTTTTTTTTTTTCCCATTACACAACTCTCCAACTTCTTAACAGCAGCCTTGGCTGCAACTTCCAGCAAAAGGGGACACAGCCCATCAGCCCTTGGCTCCAGCCCATCAACGAGGTGCAGCCCCATCATTGCAGTCACTCCAGCCGGTTCAAGCAGCCATCATCAAACTCTCTCTTGTTCCACTACCATCACCCTCAAACCTCCTCCAACCTTGGTGCCAAGTACCCATTTGCTGCAGTCTATCCTCAGCCGGCTCCAGCCCTCCCTCAAGGTAAAGTGTTGCTTTCCCTTTTGCTTTCATTTTTTTTTAAGATATTTATTACATGGTTTATCTAAACACAACGTGAGACCAGACCAAAGCTGGTTTCATATTGTTGAAAACTCTCATCTAATCTCTCTCTCTCTCTCTCTCTCTCTCCCTATATATATATATATATATATATATATATAGATAAATACAAAACGTGTGCTTTATGTGTAGGCTAAAAAATGAAAAGATCCGTCCACTCAATGGATTGAATCTCTCGTTTTGGAGAGCCAATATTAAATTGATCATATCCTCCTCGATTTAGGTTTTAGTTTTATGATTCACGTCATCTTATGTTTGCATGCACTTAGATTAATTCGTTTTGCTAGTTATTTCGTTTTATATATGAACCATGCTTTACTTAGTTTAAAATCTGTAAAATTTTAGTTTTTAGACAAAGTCCATGCAGCATTTTTTGTGAGTTTATGCATTTACAAATTTTGTAAATTTTAGAGTAGTTAGGTTTACATGTCTTTGTTGTACTGTAAAAAATTTGATTCAATTCGGGTTTCAGAACCCTTCTAAACCAACCAAACCCTAAATCGGGTTTTCTGTCTCTCTGAGTTTTCAATTTCTCTTTTAGCAGAAAAGAACCTCCGACACCACCCTCTTGGGGGATTTGGATTGTCCTAAAAAAATCACAGTGGATTCATAATCAAATCTACTGATGATCTGGAAAATTTGAAGTTTTTCCAGTTAGTTTTACTCTGTGTAAAAAATTGAATTTCTCAGACCCTTGGGAAAATCTCGATTTTCCTTCGTCAGGGTATAGACAGACCTTAATTCACAAAATCCGTTCAATCCATAGCCCGTCTGCAAAACTTTTCAACATGAAAGTTGTTCCTCACATAGTGTTCTGTCAGTCCCCAAAATTTGAAATTTTTTTGAACTGTTTCAGTATTTTTCCCGAAATTTGCATTTCTGTCTGACAGATTTCAATATCCCGAAATTCCAGAGATTTGGGTCTCTGATAACAGCATGCCCTTTTCCAAACCGTAACCCGAATCTCAATTATGTAAAAATAGGAAATCTTCCTCTGTTTGTCAGGGACATTTTCCCACAATTTCAGCCTTTTTACCATCTGTCTACCATTTTTCCCATGTTTTCTACCGAAACATTTCTGTTTCCCCTAAATCCTAGAGTCGCCGGATTCCGATCCGACTTGCCAGAGTAGTACAGCTCCGACCGTAGGTCAAACCCAGAAAGTGTTAAAGTCAAAAATCCTTTCCTTACTGTCCTCTATTACCCCATGAAATTTGGGAAATTTTTATGGAAATTTGATATCCTAAATCCCCTTTAGAATCAACATTTTAGGCAAAAATCACAAAATTTACGGTTTTTATTTGAATTTCCATATTTAAAAATACAAAAAATTAGATTTTCGAGCTCCATTATGTTTCTAGGGTTATTTTAGTTGTCCATGCCAAATTTGGTTTAATTCCAAGTTCATTTGCTCCATGTGTTAGTTTATCTTTAAATTCAGAAGCGAAAATCAAGTTAAATTCGATATTTTTTGATATTTTCGCCATGTTAGGGTTTTTATCATGTACATAAGCATGTAGAATCATATTAGGTTTAATTTTAATCTTAATTGCATTTCATATTTTTCAATTTTGCAAAATTTATTTCAGAAAACCCTGGTTTCAAGGCCATAGTCTTGTTATCAGGGGTATTTTGGTCATTTTGACCTAAATTTCGAAATTTCAATTTCTAATTCTCCAAAATTTCATGCATATCATCATATTTTATCATATTATGTTAGATTTATTTCATTTGATTTTCAAAATTCCAAAATTTACAAAAATTCTTTCATAAAACCCTGATTTCAAGGTCATCAGGGGTATTTTGGTCATTTTGACCCCAATTTCGAATTTTCAAGTTTATTTTCAAAATTTATTCATTATTTATCATGTTTATATCAAAGAGGGTATGATTCTGGGTTTATATCTGAATAATATCTGATAATTTTCCATATTTTCGAATAAATTCAGAAAAACCTACATTTTTGTGCTAACTTTATTTTCCAGTTTTGCAGGAATATTCAAGAAGAAGACTTAGCCATTTTATTTCTTTTATTTCAATTCAATATAAAAATCAATGTAATATTTGGAATAAGAGTTACATTTCTGCTTAGAATAGGGCTGCATTGCATATAGTTTAATTTATGCAAATTTTAATATGTGATGTATGATTCATGCACATTATTTCAAATTCACTATGGTTTACACGAATGGCATGTGCCCAAGCTTTTATGGAGTTTATAAACTCGGTGGGATTCGTATTTATGGCCATAGTCAGAATACGAAGAAAACCAAGATTTATGATCTTTATATCAGCCACATTCAGCCTACACTCTTAGGCTAACTTCAAAAATGCACTGCATTTCTCAAAGTTTCAAAAGGATTTCCCAATTCCTTAATGAAATTCCCTTTTCAAATTCATATTCATTCATTCATATCATTCAAATTGCATTATTTTCAAACTCATTTTCCAATTTCAATGTCAGAAAATTCAATTTTCTCAAGAATTTCCAAGTCTTTCTCAGGATCTGATTTTCTCAAAATCCTAAGTTTTCAAATGACATTTCAAAGCATTTCCCAAGTTCAAATCAAGATTTTCCTATGTTTTCAAATTCTCAAATTTCAAAATCCCAAGTTTTCAGAAATCGATTTTCTCATATTTTCTAGTTTTCCTAAGAATTCATTTTCCATTTCAAAAGTCATTTTCCAATAAATTTCTTAGATTTTCTCAAGATTCTCAAATCCATTTTCTTATAAAAGCAATTCCAAGTTTCCAATCTCAAAACCAATTTTCTCAGATTTTCAAGTTTTCCTGAGAAATCACTTTTCAATGCAAATTTCTGATTTCCAATGAAATTCAATGATTTTCCCAAAAACTCCAATTTCAAGCACTTTTCCAATCATTTTCCAAATGCATTTCAATTTTCCAAAGCAAACATCATAGTTTCTCAAACTTGCATTTTTTAAAAATTTCATAGCACAAGCCTGATTCTTTGTGCATTCTAGGAAAAATAGAGCATAATTTATCTATTTGAGTCAAATTAAAGCACGTAATTGATCCTTGGTTCAATTACCCCTGGTAAAGGCGCCAGGAACGGTTGAACCTCGTACCGACAGGCGGATCCCATTCCACGGAATTTTCTCGCAAATTTTAAAAACGGAGGCGAGTAAATTTTCAAAATCATTTTCAAAACTTTGTTCGAGTTTGACTCGCGAAATTCCTTTCTTTCTCGCAAGGGAGGGGAAAATTTTTGTGATGATAACATTTTGGTTGGCCAAGAGAAAGATTTTGAATTTTGAATTCTTCTTTGCAAAAGCTTTGCTTTTTCAGAAGTAATGTTGAAGGTATTCTGATGTAGTTCTTTTGTGCAATAAAGGTTTTTGAAATCAACAAGTATTTGACGACAAATTGACAAAATGTTCTTGAAATCCTTGGTGAAAGAAATCACTTGTTGTCTAAATGACACATCTTTGGCTAGATTGAGTCTTGGAAAGACTGAGTTAAAAGGTCGACTCGAAAGTTGGGTTTTGTTTTGACTTAACAGCTCAAAAGCAGGATTTTGTTTTGACTTACCAACTCGACAATAGGATTTTTATGTTGACTTACCAGCTCGAAAGCAGGATTTTTATTGACCGACCAGCTCGAAAGCAGGATTTTGGTTGACCAACCAGCTCGAAAGTAGGATTTGTTGATTGACCAGCTCGAAAGCAGGATTTTGGTTGACCGACCAGCTTGAAAGTAGGATTTGTTGACCGATCAACTCGAAAGCAGAATTTGTTGACCAACCAGCTCAAAAGCAGGATTTGTTTGACCGACCAGCTCGGAAGTAGGATTTTGGTTGACCGACCAGCTCTAAAGCAGGATTTGTTGACCGGCCAGCTTAGAAGCAGGATTTGTTAACCGAACAACTTGAAAGCAGAATTTGTTGACCAACCAGCTCGAAAGTAGCATTTTGGTTGACCGACCAGCTCGAAAGTAGGATTTGTTGACCGACCAGCTCGAAAGCAGAATTTTGGTTGACCAACCAGCTCAAAAGCAGGATTTGATTGATCGACCAACTCAGAAGCAGGATTTGTTAACCGACCAGCTCAGAAGCAGGATTTGTTAACCGACCAGCTCGGAAGTAGGATTTGTTGATCGACCAACTCAAAAGCAGGATTTGTTTGACCGACCAGCTCGAAAGCAGGATTTGGTTGAAAGACTAATTTGACGGTTTGGGAAATGATTGACATTGATAAAGTTATGAACTGAAGGTTTCAAAATGACTGATATTGATGAGATTGTAACCCAAAGGCTTGAAAATGATTGATATTGATGAAACTGTGACCCAAAGGCTTAAAAACGATTGGTATTGGTAGGATTGTAACTAGAAGGGTTTGACAAGATTGGTCGACCCAAAGGTCTGTTTGTAGAAATTTGGCATTAAGCATGAGATTGAACCATCATAGAGAACTGTGTTATTTCTATGAATGGTCTCAGGATTTATCCTTTATCCTGAATGAGAAATGAATTGAAGATTGAGTAGAATTGACAAAAAGAGGAATAAAAATTGATGGAAGATTGATAGAAATGGAGAAAAATGAGAAAAGATTGATGAAAGTTCTGAATTTCAATAGGCCATCATAGTTACCTGTATGTGGCCTAGTTTTCAGGATTAACCTCTGATCCTGAATGGAGAATCTCTGGTTTATCCCTTAACTTGAAGGGGAAACTCAATTTGAAAAGAGACAACCTAAGGTTTGAATTTGGAAAATGGAAATTCTTGACGAAAAGATTCTTAATTTATGATCTGAATGGACCATCATAGTTAGTTGTATGTGGTCTGATTTTCAGGTTAACCACTTATCCTGAACGAGGAAGTAAATTTGATGCATATGAATGCAAAATGATATAAATGGGTGCACATGTGTGCAAAATGAGAGATTTGTGGGATCCTGTCTGCATACAGAACGTTTTGAAGACAATTTTCAAAATAATGCCCTAGTGTAATAGGGGAAACAAATTTTGGATAAAAGAAAGATAATTGAAATTTGAAGAACACTCACTGAAGGTGACAAAGTAACTGACTTTTGATTGATTCAGGAGAGACACTCAAGAGGATCACTCCTCATGAAAGGACATTTTGCAGAGAAGGAGAACAAAAGGTGGCATCAAGCTTATGAAGAAAATTAATAATTTTATTGATTGCATTAAAGGAAAAATGACAAATCAAGGACAGATGAACAGGATTACATCATTCTTTTAAAATAAATGCAAGATGAGAAATGGGAAAATGTTGGCATTGTTAGCTTCTTGAGTAATTAAGAGAAAAACTTAGTCAGGATCATTGGTCCTCCTTTTCATCTTCAACTAGGAGATTCTTATCAATGCAGTCTTGAACAATGTTCTTGAAGACAAAACAATGCTCGGTGTTGTGCCCCATTGTCCAATGAATCTTGCAGAACTGATCTTTAAACCTTCCCATGGTCACAGAGGGATCTGCCATGTTAGAAAGTTTAACCATCCCCTTGGTTATCATATACTCAAGAACTTGCTCAAGTGGCTATTCTAAGGGAGTAAACTTGCGGTCATATCCCCAACCGTCCCCTCAAAGGTTGAGAGAAATTATTCAGGATGACCGACAATGCATGTTCTTCAGATATCGGATCCTTCATTTGATTGCAAGTGGATCTCCATCTGTGGATAAAGGCTCTGGCCTTTTTAGTGTCCTTTTGCTACAGATTATAGATTCAAGGTTGGTAGCACCTTTGTGTTAAACAAAAATCGCTCAATAAAAAGATTAATCACCTTGTCGAATTCCTTCAACTCAATGGAAATGATGTGCAATGAATTCCATTTTACAGCGGTGCCCTCTAGACTGCGAGAACAACATCTAAACAAAGGAGGATTGTCTTTCTTGAATCTATTGCATTCCGCAAAGAACATAGCCAAGTGGGCCTTGGGATTGCCAGCTCAATCAAATTTGATAAATTTATGGGAGAGATCCTCTAGGCTGTCATCCTCGTCTAAACCATCATAGAAATCCTCACTTGTGAAGACCTTCATGCCTTTATCGTGGGCTTGCAGATCTTTGACCATTTTGAGCACGTCTCTGAGTTGTGACTGGTCGGGGTCGTTAACAGACTGGTCCTTGGAATTAATAGCTAACCCCTGCCCCTAAGTCATCTTCTAAAAAGCTGGCTGAGCTTCACACTCTTTATCGGTATCGCCCTCTGACTCGGTTTCTTCTAAAATATCCTCTTGCTGAATTCTTTTCTTTGAAATTTTTGGGTGCTTTTTCAGAACACGACCCTTAATCTTCTTCTTGGTGGGAATCTTGCCGGAACTAGCCTATGCTTGCTCTGTCGTCATCTTACTCATCATTTTCTGAAATAATGAGTACATTTGTGGATCCACATCATCACTGGCTTGTTGGTTCTCTTTTCTGGCAGATCATGGTGAATCCTTTTCTTGCTCGCTGCCACTGCTAGGGTATTGAGGCGACGTTGTTTTTCTTCCTTGATCTGCTCTGAACAATTCCACAATGCCAAAATTCTTTGTAGGACAAAAACATGATCAAAGTGATGGAAAATTCTTGAAGGCAATGACTTTGACAACGGATGAAGAATTTGAAATTAGGTTGACAATTTAAAGAAAATATCCCATTACCAGGGATTGGAATTGCAATGACTGCGTTGTTATTCTATGAGAGGAAACAAACAACCAGGGCATGCCTTGTTACCTAGGCAACACCGTCAACCATGAAGGAAAATGCCATTTTTTAAAGGAAAGAGATACCTCTTGGCAAAAACAATCCACAAAAATGGCTTTGGAAAGAGGGAAAAGGGAAAGGTGGATAGACATTTTCCACCACAGTAATCAAAGAATGTACAAGAAAAATAAGGTGAAGAATTTTGTAGATAGACAAAAGGATTAGAAATCCGGGGAAAATAGGAGAAAATTATATGATTTTTTTAAAAAAATTGCTGGCAGCATCAAACTAAGGCTGAAAATTTGAGATTCAGAGGAAAGAAAGGATGAAAATCACCTGGAGTTTTGAAGAGAATAGAGGAGTTTTCTGAAAAATCTTCCAGGGCTTTGAAAAATTATAAGAGGATGTTATGTAGTTCATAAAAACAGATGGACTGAGGTATTTTAAAAATCGTTCAGTATTTTTGGAAAAATTAGAGAAAATATGAGAAAAATAAAAAGAATAAAGAGAAATAACCAAGGTACATTAATCACATCCTTCACAGATAATTATGCAAATACAACACTCCCTAAGAAGCTGACTCTAAATGCATCAATTTTAAATTAATTGTAGGACCCTAATCCTAACTCTAAGGTTCAGATTATCTGTGTCCAATCATGATATGTGATATACTCATGCTGAGGCTTGATGTACGTGGCATAAAAGAATTTCTCCGGTTCTAGGCTTATGTTTTCCAACATCCTTGAGCGTCTGTCGATATACTTTGGACTATGGCCCTTGGTACATGGTAGGGGGGATTTAACCCAAATAGGTGGCCCAGTTGTGAGGCTTTGTCCCAAACTATGGTTTTGGAAGAAAGCCCAGCAACGTGAAGACCGGGTAAAGATAGGTAGGGTTGTTTTAGAAATATGATCACATGCAAGAAAACAGATGGATCTAAGACCTAAAGAAGTAGAATTTTTAAAAAATTTGAAGAAGCAAACATTATTTTCAATCAGATCGTAGATTGAGAAGGATTGTATTTGACCTAAGTCTAAGTGAGTATGAATAATGCCTCCTCAATCAATCCTACCAAACCAAGCCTAAGTCTACATGAAATTCATGTCAATTGGGTCTGAATCTAGGTTCCTAGGTTCACACAATATCATGAAATAAAAGCTGACATTTGTAGAACACGGTTTTGACAAGTTGACTAGAGCAAAGCATTAGATTGATCAGGCGAAGATAGGTCCCATCACCGTCGCCAAACCTGTTATCATTGCAAAATTTTACTTTTGCAAGTCAAACTGACCTTTGAAAAAGTTTTTGAAAATAACTCGCATCCGTTCTAAAATGCGGGATAATTCCAAAGAATAGGACTCACCTGTCAATACGAGGTTCAACCGTTCCTGGCACCTTTACCAGGGGTAATTGAACCAAGGATCAATCTGGTGCTTTGCTTTACTCAATTTGTCTAAATTGTTCTCTATTTCCTAAATGCACAAAGAATCAGGCATGTGTTATGACTTAGAAAAAAAAATTAGTGAAAAACATGATGTATGCTTTAGAGATTTGAAATACTTAAGAAATCCTTAGGAAAGATAATACTTTGAAAATCGTGAGCCTTGTTGAGAAAATATTTCTGAAGAAAAAGAAGATTGATTTCTAAAGAAATCTTGAAGTTTTGAAGAAAATTGATTTCTAATAAAACTCAAAATGACTTAGAGAAAGTTGATTTCTCTGAATTTAAACTTTGAAAATGAGAATATAACTTGAAAAATTATGAAGTGAGCTTAGGAAATACTTGAGAAATCTTTGAAAAAACAAAGGTTTTTTAGAGAATCGATTTTGAGGAAAGTCAGACCAATTTGAGAAAATCGATTTTATGAGATGGAATTTGGAAAATACATCAAAAGGATATGCATGTGGCCTTGAAAAATAAGTTCATGATGTACTCTAGACCTAGATGATGCATGAATATGATTTTGATAAAATATTTTTGAATATTTCTAAAAAAATTGTTTGAAAAGGAATTTTTGTGCCTTATAGAATTTTCATGAATCAAATTCTCTATATATCCTTGACTATGGCCACATATATGGATTGAATATAACCCACTTGATTCTAAAAGGATAAAAACATTTATAAAAGATTGAAATATGCTATGATGTTTTAAGATAGCCTAAGAGTGTAGGTTGATTGTGGCTTAAAAGAAGATGGTAAACCTGGATTTCATTCGTATTCTGACTATGGCCATAAATACAAACTTGATCGAGTTTACCAACTCCCTAGAAGCTACTGCACGTGCCATTTGTGTAAACTATGGTGGAATTGAAATATGTGCATGAATGAAAAATATAACAGTTATATATCAAAGTTTAAACTATATGCAATGTAAACCCTAATTCTAAACAGGAATTTAAATTCTTATTCTAAATTTATTTACAATTTACATCACTAATTGAATTTAAATAAAGGAAAATAAAGTAGAATACAACCTTGAATGTCCCTGCAAAAGTAGAAAACTTGTTAGTGAAGATATGTTGGTTTTTCTAGATTTATCCAATAATATATGGAAATTACTGGATTTATCTAGATATAACTTTTTTTTTATGTTTTCCCTGATATAAACATAATGAAATAAAATTGAAGAAATAATAAAGATAAATAACTTTAAAAATCAGAATTTGAGGAAAATGACAAAAATACCCTTGAAAACAAGACTGTGGCCTTGAAATGAGGGTTTTTCAGAAAATATTTTGGTAAAACTTTGGATTTAGGGTTTAAAAAGACTCAAATCAAAGCCAAATCGAATATGCAATGTAGGAATGATTCTAAACATGAACAAACCCTAAAAACATGAACTTTTATGAAAAAAAATAACATAAAAAATGTGATTTTGGCAGTGTTTCGGGATCCTGCAGGCACCCTGTTTTGCAATATAATCGATTCGAGCATCAAATGAATTCCAAAATTAATAAAAATCGACACCTGCACTTATGATAACCGTAAAATTAAATTAGAATCATAAAAATCTATTTTTGACATTATTTCAATATGAAAATTACATAAAAACCTTAAAATATGCTATTTTTACCCGCGAGCATGTAGTTGTCCTGATGTCAGACCCAAATCAAGGATCAATTCACTCTAAAAATTGATAAAATTTTACAAAAAACTAATAGACAAAAAAATAGAGATTCTCCTATTTACAAATTGGAAAAATCATCTTTGGTTAGGGAAATATTGCTCCAGCAATATGTACTTGAATTTAACGAATATAAAATTTATCAAAACAGACACTTCTGGTTTCAAATGTAGGTAAAAATAGCAAACCTCATCAGAAAATTCTAAAATTTTACAAGTGAATAGAAGACATACAGATAAAGAGTTTTTTATTTTATAGATCATCGATCAAATCTTCGGTTAGGGAGATACAATCAACACAAGTTGAATTAAAGCTTTAATAAAGCATAACGAGTTCTAAGAAGTTGGTCCTGCTTTCTGACAAAGGAAAAATAACAGACAGTGACAGAAAATTATTAAAACATTACAATAAATAATATAAGAAGCTACTGCAATTTACAGATCATAAATCTGATCCTGGATGACAAAAATATCATATCTCCAACTTACACCTGAATATCAATAGTGATTTTAAGTAACAGAAATCACAATTCGACTTTGTATATTTCTAACTAGGTTCCCGAACTCAAAAACCTCTGATTTTTTTAGAGATTTACTGACAAATTCGTGGACTAATCATAAAAAAATTAGAATTTTACAATGAAGATTTAAATATGAAATAATATGATTTCTACAGACCTAGAATCAAAACACACAAAAATCTAAGAAAACACTAAAAACTATGATTTAAACATGGAAAAAGATAAAAAAATACATAAACAGCATAACAAAATTTAATTTAATGTTGAAATATATGAAATAAACATTAATATGACAAGAAAATAAAAAAAATACAGGGAATCCATGGTTGAAATTGATTTACCCTTTGAAAATATGAATTTAGCCCATTTAATGGGTAAATCACATATTTCATTGGTTAAGAATATAAAAAATAGTAATATAAATGATTCTAATGGATTAAAATCCTGGAAAACATTCCCAAACTAAGTTAGATCATCTTCTTGATTCATTTTTGGGGTTCCTGGTTAAGATCTATGGTTAAAAACCATGAACACAAGGAGCACCCATGGTGAAATCCATTAAAAAACATAAAAAAAACTAATAAAAATAATGAAATAATATCAAGTAACTCACCTTGGAGTTGCAGCTGCAATGGAGAAAGGAGGAGGTGCTGGAGAGAAAAGAGAAGCCATGAAATTGGGAGAGAAAAAGAGCCTAGGGATTGACCCCGCTTTGTCTTGTATTTATAGAAAAACTTTAGGTTTAGATGAAGAGTCCAAAAAAAAATGGATTTCTTAAAGGGGGGGTGGGGGCAATTTTTATGAGGGATTACTATCCTACCCCTTACCCTAACTAACCTAATTAACTTCTAATTAAACACCGAATTGACCTAAAAGACCCCAAATGTGGCGCCACCTAGTCTGGGCCAACATTTGGTTTTTAAAGCTTTAATTTAAAACTTTTAAAAACAAGTGGATAAAGACTTAAATAAAATGGACTAGCAAAATTGGTTTTTGAAAGATTTCATCAGAACTGGTAAAAATAAGTTGGAAAATGCAGTCAGGGTTAGAATCCTAACTCAACCAAAACTCTGAAATCGAGTCCTAAATCAACCGGGACTCTGCAAAATGACCTAATTTCTGAAAAATAAATGGAGAAAATAAAAAATGGATGTAAAAACAGACTTCAGAATAGACTCTTTACTGGATTAGGACTCTAGGACAGAGTTCTGATCAGACTAAAACTCTAGATCTTTTTGGTATTTTCTATAAAATAGATGAAAGAACTTGTGAAAATAACAACAAGCAGTGAAATCAGGACAGAGTTCTGATCCAACTGGGACTCTGGAGACAAAGTCTTAGTATGACTAGGACTCTTAAAATTTTGGAATTTTTGAGAAAATGAACGAGAGGATTTTGGAAAACAGGTAAAAATAAGGTAGAAATTGAAGTCTGGTTCAGAATCCTGATCTGACTAGGACTCTGAAGAAGAGTCCTAATTCGACTAGGATTCTGAGAAATTTTGGTTTTCTAGAAAACAAATGATGAGACTTTAAAATGAACTTTTGAAAACCAGTGAAAATGAAGTGAGAAATGAACTCAGGATAGAGTCCTGATTCGATCAGGACTCTAGGATAAAATCCCAGAATTTTGAAACTCTGTGATAGAAATGCAACAATTTTGAAATTTGAAAAGATAAATGAAAAGATTTTGGAAGGATTCTCTCAAAATTGAAATCAGGGTCACAGTCATGATCCAACTTGGACTCTTTGAATAGAGTCCTAGTTTAACTAAATTCTGAGTTGTTGACTTCTCTTTGAAAGGTTTGGTTAAAAATAGGCAGATTAGTGATGAAAGATAGAGTCCTAATCTGATTGAAACTCTGAAGAAGAGTCCTAATCTGACTGGGACTCTGAAATTTTAGGCCAAAATGAAGGACTTTGACAAATTTTGTCGAAAACCAATGAAAATAGAGATAAAAAAGCATAGACCTAATCTGATTGAAACTCTGTGATAGAGTCCTACTTCGACTGAAACTCTCGGATTTTGGCTCTTTTGAAAATCAGATGAGAGGGTTTTTGAAAACAGGTGAAGAACAGAAGTAAAGGATGAAATTGAGATAGCGTCCTGATTCAATTAGGACTCTAAGAAAGAGTCCTAATTCGACTAGGACTCTAGAATTTTGGCCAAAATAAAGGATTTTAAAAGGTTTTCTAAAAAACTGGTGGAAAAGGTAGAGTTCAGATTCGATTGGGAATCTAGAAAAAGAGTCCTGATCCAATTAGACTCTGGAAAAAGAGTCCTATTGGACCGAGATTCTGAGATTTTGGCCAAAAATGACAAGAATGGGCAAGGGATATGACTACATCTGGTTTAGAATCAAAATGTAGTTTTAAAAAGATTCAAAAAGATGAAAAGACAGAGTCCTGATCCAACTATGACTTAGAGTTTTTTGAGAAATTTTGATAAATAAAGGAATCTAGAAGCGACACCACCTAAGTGGGTCTCATCTGTGGATTGAAATTGAGTTTAAAACAAATCCATATTATTTTTTTAAAGAAAACACGATCTTGGGGGTTAACAATTAGAAAATATTGATGCAAAAACCCAGGTTTGTGAAATTGATCTTGAAAGACAAGTTTTAAAATCGAATATGGATTGAAAGATTTTGAAACAGGAGTACTGGATCCCGATGATGAGATGTGATGACATGCAATACGATGCAATGCAATGAAGTGATATGCCAAATGCATGTAGTGATATGTAATGACACATGAAATGCAAACACTGAATAAGGATAAAAATTTGGGGTGTTTACAGTCTGGCCAGAAAATCGCATCTATCCAGCATATCGATCACTCTTCTGTATCTGAACAAGAAATATCGTCTCCATGATCTCCTAGGGTTCAGAGCCAACAAAGCAATGATGATTTTGATCCTCAGATGTATGTATTGTTCCAGAAGATGATGAAAAAGATGTTGACTCAGCAAACAGGGGCTAGTTCAGGCAAAGCCAAGAAAAAAGCTAAGGGTCGAACAATAAAAAAAGCATATGAAAATCTCAAAAAAGCAGAGTCACCACGAAGGCACTTTTGATGAAGCTGAATTAGTGGGCGATATTGATGAAGAATATGAGATTCAACAGGCACTTCAAAAGTCGACTAAGGGGCAAGGTCAGCCTATAAATTCAAGGATTAGTCTGTTAATGACTCTGATCAGCCACCGCTCAAAGACATGGTCAAAATGGTCAAGGATCAGCAGGCCCATGACAAGGGAAAGAAGGTCTTCACGAGTGAGGACTTTTATGATGGATTAGACGGGGTTGACAGTCTCGACAATCTCCCTAGGAAATTCATCAAGTTTGATGGTTCTGGTGACCCTAAAGCACATCTCGCCATGTTTTTCGCTAAATGTGTCTAGTTCAAGCGAGACAACTGAGCTTTGTTCCTTTGCTTCCCTCGCAGTCTGAAGAGAATAGCAGCTAAGTGGTATTTGCAACATATTAATCCTATTGAGTTGAAGGAATTCAATAAGATGGTCAATTTGTTTATTGAGCAATTCCTATTCAACACAGAGGCGCTACCAACCCTCAGCCATCTCTGCAACCTCAAGCAAAAGGAAAATGAGAAGGCCGAGGATTTCATTCATAGGTGGAGATCCATCTACAATAAAATGAGGGATTCATATCAGGACACGCATTGTCAGTGATCCTGAACAATTTCTCAGAACCTTTAAGGGGCCTAATTTCTACCTCTCCATCAAGAACTTTCATTGAATTGAAAAAGTGAGCTGAAAGGCTCGAACTAGGCATGGAAAATAGAGTGTATGAAGGCATCACCCTCGCATAGAACAACAATCAGCAGGAGTCAAAGAATAAGGCTCATTTCACTTAATCCACTAATGCGGGACGCATCAAGAACCATCGAAAGAGTGAGGAAAAATCATTCAGTTATGTAGGCTTTAATCCTAGCAAGAATCAGTCGAAGGGTAAGTCATTCCCATAGAATAGCAAACCACTTCCGCCAACCATTGAACAGGAACCAAAATCACAACAGAAGGTGAAGCATGAAGGGTGTAGCTATAACCGCAAGTTTACCTTTTTGGATCAATCACTAGAGACTATCTCAAATATATGCTTACCAATGAAATGATCAAGCTCCCCAAGGTGGTTGATCCACCAATCATCATGGGAAAGATGAAAGATCAATTCTATAAGTTTCACCGAACCGTGGGACATGATACTGAGAACTGTTTTGTTCTCAAAAATATAATTCAAGATTACAATGACAAGAACCTTTTGGTAGAAGTTGGTGATGATGAAAAAATGGCCATTTTAAATCAACCATTTATTCAACATTCTGCAGCAATGATATCTGACCAGCCATTCCAGCCTCAGGAGCATAATCAGTCATGCTCAGGTGAGGATATCCGCATCCAACATCAGGTTTTGGTGTTGCATCAGGCACAGTCCAGCACCCAGAAGATGGACCTTGTTTCAGCTTTCAGTAAGCTAAATGTCTTAAGACAACCCGCTAGGTTATCCTCTGAAGTTGCCAGAAGAATTCCAGGGTTTCCTAAGTGTTTCATAAAGGTTGCTCAAGATAAGAGCAAAACAGCTGGTGAAAGCACCAAACTGGTACAGAAATCGATCCCAACCCTCTCGAATGTATCAGTTCTTGAATTGGCGCATGCCTTTTCCAAGCATCAACAGGTCTTAGATGATTTGTTATGAAAGATCAAAGTGAAACCAAGCACAACTCCAAAAGGCATGGCTCAGATCGTCAACCAGGCCATGACCAACGCTCCAATCACTTTTCCTGATAAGGACCTACCAAGGCCTGTAAACACCCAAATTTTTCATTCACCTTTCCAACATTTCCACCAAGCATCAGCATCCAGCCTCTGAAATCACGAGAGGGCAAAATGGTCATTTTCTGAGCCCGGACCTTGCAAAAGTCTAAATTTCATCTGCAACTCTCAAAATTTCTCTATTTTTAGCTCAGATGTTCAAAATTTTATTCCTGACAGAAGACAGGAATCTCCAAGTCTTGGTTCAAGATTATATTGCATAAGACATGGCATTTCATATCATTGCACGAGCATCTCATATCATTGCACTGCACAACATGTCATTTCGAGGTCCAGAACTCTTGATTTCAAAATTTTCAATCCAGATTAGAATTTCAACTCTTTTCAAAATTGATTTCAAAACCCTGGGTCTTCAAAATTATCAATTCTTCCCATTTTACCCCCAGAGCTCCGAAATTCAAAATATTTCCTCAGGAAAATGATCTGGATAGTTTTCAATATGGATTTCAGCCACTTCACCTCAGATTTTGCCCTTTAGTCAGCTATTTCAACTATCACTCTTTTACAAAATCGCCCTACAGGGGCCAACTCTTTTCAAAAATTATTGTTTTACCAATTAGTCCAGATTTTGTGAAAATTCTAAAAAGAGGTTTTGTTGTCTTGTCCTTATTTCAATAAAGAAGCAATGTGGGACCCACACTAAGGTGGAGTCACACAAGCTTTTCTTTTGAAAAACCTGAACTATGAAAAACCCGAAAATATAGGAGCCTTGTCCCCTGGATTGGCGTCACTTGTCTTTTCTCTCTCCTCCCATTTATCTGCCAAGTGTCAGTGTGGGGCTACCTTAAGAAGCCGCCACATGTCATTAGACATCTTCTTCATTCCATGCCACGTGTGAGTGTCCACCATCTTCGCCCTGTGCCATGTGTCATTCCAAAGTCACCATGAGATGCCAAGTGTCATATGTTGTTCTGTTCAGAAAAAGTAAAGTTTGTCTCCCCTGAGGTGGCGCCAATGGAAGTGTGTCTCTTGCAGAGGACACATGTCATTCTCTACTCTTCTCAGAAAAAGCAGGTGACACGTGTCATTCTCTGCTCTTCTCAGAAAAAGCAAATGCCACATGTCATTTCCTGCTCTCTTCAGGAAAAGCTAGAATTCAAACATTCAAATCCTTCCAGAGGTGGCGCAAATCCTGAACTTCACCTTTTCTATTTTGTCTGAGATGGTGCCACATGTACTTGGCCTTCCTTCTCTTCCCTCTGCCACGTGTCAATCTCTGGTTCTTTCAGAAAAGCAGGATGACACATGTCTCCCTCTACTTTTCTCAGAAAAGTAGGTGACACATGTCATTTCCAGCTTTTTTCACAAAAAGTAGAGGACACATGTCACCCTTGGCCTTCTTCAGAAAAAGCAACCATTCAAAAATCCTCAGACAAGGCCTAGGTGGCGCAAATCCTGAATTCTGCCTTTTCTACTTTGCCCATGAGGGCGCCACATGTTCATTGCTCCTCCCTTCTGCCACATGGCATTGTAGGAGCCACCCAGAGGAGGCGCCACATGTCCACCCTCCATTCCTCCAGAGCCAACCCCATTTGAATTTCAAACCTCCCTCTGAGGTGGCGCCATTTGAGAAGACTCCTCCAGCCAGCTGACACTTGTCAAAAGCAGAATCATCCTGAACTGCCACATCTCCAGACCTCCCTGCATCAGAAAAAGTAGAAACAACTCCCCTCTGAGGTGGCGCATTTCTGCTTCTTCCATTCCAGTTCTCTTGCCACATGGCAGGCCCTGCCCCCTTCAGAAAAAGCAGAAATTTGAATATTCAAACTCCTCTGAGGTGGCACCTTCTGAGCCCACTGCCCTGTTCTTCTGACACGTGTCAAGAGCCACTCTGAGGTGGTGCCACATGGCATGCTCCTACTGCTTCCAACTTTAAACCTCAAAATCTCTTTTGAGGTGGTGCCATTCCAGAACCCCACTTGGCTCCATTTTTGTATTTATTTTATTTATTTTATAAAAGTAGCCCCCTGAGGTGGTGCCATAGGAGGACCTTCAGAAAAGTAGGAGTTTGAATTTCAAACTCCGAGAGAGCACCTCCTGAGGTAGCGCCATATGGAAAGTTCCTGCAGAGAAAATCAAGCAAACCCCAATTTTGAAAATTTTCAAACTCTGCTGAGGTGTCTCACTCACAAAATTCGTATTTTATTTATTTCAAAATTCCAAATGGCATGCCCTGAGATGGCACCACATGGAGGGCTCAGATTGTGCCTGTTTGAAATTCAAAATTTTCAAAGGAAGGCTACAAGTACAAGGACTCACGCCCAGCTTAGGGGACTCCAATTCTTGGATTTTGAACTTCAGCCTAGATCCCCTTCAGAACTCAAGTGTATTCCTCTGAATTCACGCCCTCCCTTTGGGATCAGTGGAGAAGGTGCAGTGAAGCACCAACCTTGCTCGTGTCGTGGCCAATTTGATCCAAACATGGGTCGATTTTCGTGAACCACCTGAAGCACGTTTCGAAGGACGAAAGGAGCCGTTGGTAGCCGTCCATTTCGAGAGTTTCAAAGCTGCATAAAAACGCAAGGTGCACCTCCTTTCCTCTTGATTTCATAATATCATAATTTGATTAGTGTTGTCGCTTGAAGAAAGAGCTCATCCGAGGGATGAATTGAGCTATTCTCATAAAACGACGTATATCAAAAAAATATAATTATGCTTCCTTGATGAAATCTAGCATTCATGCATTTAGTTAAATTTAATTTGTATTTTATTTCATTAATTTAGCATGTTTTATAAGTTAATTAGGTTTAATTCGGTATTTATTTCAATTCTGCTCAGTTTCAGTAATTCTCTGTTTTTGTTAGTCAGTCCACATGTCATTTCATGCATTTATGTTTCGTTAACAATTCTAAAAAAATCATGGAATTTGCCCTTAGGTGTCACTAGACATCCGCCAAAAATTCGGAAGGATTTGAATTTGTTTACTGCGGTAAACATTCAAAATGGTAAGTCGGGTTTTGTTAACCAGGATGCATTTTAAAAACTCATTTCCGACTTATAAAATCGAGATCTCTCTCATATGAGGTCCGATTTTCGATCCTAAAAATGTCATGAACTCGGCATGACGTTTAGTATTTAATCTAATTTTCTCAAAATTTTATAAATTTTTTGATGTCTGACAAAATCCGAGAGTTCGGGATACGTGTCAGAGCTTGATTTGAGCCTCTGAGACCTTGGATCAACTTAAGGAGATGAGTTCTCTTTGGGTATTGCTCCAAATCCAAGTCTGTAAAAAATGAATGTCATGTTAGGGATGTCCTCTGTTTGAATATAAAAGCTTCTGATTTTTAAAATAGTTTTAAGATCTGTTTCAGATTTTTCTTGTCAGTCCTCTGTTTTGTGGCATTCATATGTTCTGTTGCTTTAGGCATGAAAAGTTGTATTTTTATCTGTGTTTATGTTGATCAAATGCCAAAGTCATAAACATGAAAATTTTTCCTGTATGTGTCGTGCGTTACTCAGTTAAATATAAAAAATTTCCATGGTTGGTTTCTATTTGTTTAGCATTTTATATTAGATTAAGTCGATTTTACCTCCGTCAGAACCAAATTCCCAATACCGAACTCACCGTAGTTCAAATCCCAAGGCTGTAAAAACAAAAAATGTTCAATTTTAGGTCCTTTAGCAGTATGCAAAATATCAGAGGTTTTTATGGTGTAAATTTTGCATTATCATATTAAGTATTGCATTTGGTTTGGGTCCGTAGGCGAAATTCGTCCATTTTAGAGTTTTTTTTTAAATTTTATATTTAAACCAGGTCATTTCGTGCGTTTTTGCATTCTAGGCTGTTTTTCAGAATAGGTAGATGTTTCATACCGAATTTGGTGTGATTTGGAATTCATTTGAGGCTCAGTTTAGCCATATCATCAAAACAGGGCCCCGCGGGACCCCGATCCAAGCGAAAATCAAGTGAAATTCGTTATTTTTGATGAATTTTAGCATGTCAAATTCTGATTTTACAGTCCTAATGTATTTAGCAGCATGTCATAATGTCTCATACTGCACTTCATCATCATCTGATTCAATTTGAATTTCAAAATCTCAATTTTACCAAGTTTTCCTTAAAAAAAAAACCCTGATTTTAAAGGTATAACTTTAATATTAGGGGTATTTTGGTCATTTTGATCACCATTTCGAATTTCAAACTATTTTATACTGAATTTCTTGCATTTTCATCATTTCAAATATCAAGGAAGCATGAGAATAGAGTTTATATCCAATTAAGTCCAATAATTTTATAATATTATTGGAAAATCTTGGAAAAACTCACATATTTGAGTTAACCTTATTTCAAGTTTGGCAGGAACATTCAAAAGAAGGAGCTGAAGTCTGCAATTTCCATTTATTTCATTTATTTAGTGATGTAATAATGTAAATTTTGGAATAAGAGATTTAATTTTCTGCTTAGACTAGGATGCATATCATATAGTTTGAATTTATGCAATATCCTGTTTATGTGATTCATGCACATTATTTCAAAAGCACTATGGATGTACACGAATGACACGTGCACCAACTCTTAGGGAGTTGATGAACTCGGTGGAATCCATATTTACGGCCCTAGTCGGAATATGGACGAGACCCAGATCCATCATCTTTCTACCAGTCACATTGAGCCTACACTCTTAGGCTATCTTAAAATGCACATCATATTTCTAATATTTTCAAAGTATTGTGCATTAAATCGATTAAACTCTGAACATATTCATGGCCACAGTCAGAATATGTCAAGGATTTATTCTGACTTAATACACATTTTTCCAACAAATTTCTTAGAAAATCTTTCAAAGTGCATTCATACACTCATGTCATTTGCATCATGAAATCATTGGTTTTCTCATGATTTTCTTAAGAAAATTTCATTCTCAAGAAATCAATTTCTCAAGAAACTCTGAGAATTTTTCAAAATCGCTTTTCCCAAGTCAAGTTTTTCCACAGTTTTCCATGGAAAAAGTTATCTTCTCAAGATTTTCAAAAGAAGTCTCTCACCTTTCTCAAAGATCAAAATCAATTTCCAAGGGTTTCAAGGCTAAGATTCTCAGGATTTTAGTTTCCCGAGTTTCAATTTTCCTTCCCCAAAGAATTTTCCAATGAATTTTAATCATTTTCCAAAAAAAGCTTTCAAAACTTGAAGCTTTTCCTGACAAGCATTTTTCCTTCAGATGTTTACCTTTTTCTCAAGAATTCTTTCCATTTTCTCAGGATTTTCATCCATTCATGATTTTCCCACACCTTTATGAACTTTCTCATGATTTCAAAACCATTTCGTCAGAGTTTCCTAAGTGATTGATTTCCATCTTTTTCCTAAGAAATATCTTTCAAATCCAAATATTTTCCAAGCATACATCATGTTTTTCCTACTTCCATTTTCCAAAATCTCATAGCACATGCCTGAATTCTCTGTGCATTTAGGATAGAACATAACTTCGATAATTTCGCTAAGTCAAGCACAATTTTGGTCCTTGGTTCGATTACCCTTGTTAAAGGCGGCAGGAACAGTCGAACCTCGCGCCGACAGGTCGAGCCCCATCCCATGGATTTTCCCGCAATTTTCAAAACGGAGGCGAGTATTTCAAAACAAATTTCCAAAATCCGTTCAAGTTTGAATCGCGAAAGCATTTCCCCCTCTCTTCTGCAAGGAAGGGAAGACGAAAAAAAATTTGCTACGTTAACAGGTTTGGCGACCATGATGGGACCTGTCTTTGTCTGGTCAAAATTGTGCTTGACTTAGTTCAATTATCGAAACTGTGTTCACAAAATGTCAGCTCTTTACTTTTGCTATCATGCGAACCTAGGAGCCTAGATTCTGACCTAGCTGACATTGACTGCATATAGCTTAGGCATGGTTTGGTAGGACCAGATTGAGGAGATATTTTCATGTTCACATAGACTTAGGTCTGAATACAACTCTCCTCAATTTAGGATCTGAATGCAAACAATGTATGCTTCTTCAAAGTTTTCAAAATCTATCTCTCTAGGATTTAGAGCCCTCTATTTCTTGCATGTGATCGTTTTTCAAAACCTCCATTACCTATCATTACCCAGTCTTCACGTTGTTGGGCTCTCTTCCAGAACCCTAGTTTGGGACAGAGCCTCACAACTGGGCCACTTATTTGGGTAAACACCCCACTACCACGTACCGCGGGCCACAGTTCGAAGTATATCGGTAGGCGCTCAAGGATGTTGGAAAACCTTACCTTAGAACCGGAGTTGAAATTATATGCCACGTACCTCAGATTTCAGTTCAGGTATATCGGCATAATTGGATTGGACAAAGATGATTTGAACCTAGAGTTAGGATTAAGGTCCTACAACTGTTTTTCAAAATGATGCATCTAGAGTCAGCCTTTAGGGAGTGCTGTATGTGCATAAATGTTTGTGCAGGATGTGATTGTATGCTACTTTTATTTCTCTCATATTTTTCCCAAAAATATTTTTCCAAATATCCATATTCTCATTTTTTCCTTTTATTTTCTCAAACCCTGGATGACTTTTTAAAATATCCAATCTCTTTCAAAACTCTAGGTGATTTTCCATTCTCCCGTTCTACTGGATCTCGAATTTCCAGCTTCATTTTTATCCTGCCTGCAATTTTCCAAAATCATATATTTTCTTTTATTGGATTTTCAATCCTTTTGTCTATTTGCAAAATTCTTCACCTTATTTTCCTCACGCATACCATGATTATTGCGGTGGAAATTGTTTACCCACTTGCATTCTCCTTATTCTAAATTCGTTTGCGGATTGTTTTTCCAAGAGATATCTCTTTCCTTCAAAATGGTGTTTTCCTCGTGGTTGACGACCTCGCCTAGGTAACAAGGCACATTTTCCGTTGTTTATTTCCCTTGCAAAAGGATGACAACACAATTGTTGTAATCCTTACGATGACTCAATCCCTAGTAATGGGATAATCTTCCAATGGTCTACCACATTTTTCTTCCAAAAATCCAAAAATTTTCCTCAAAATCTGATCCTGTCTTTGCCCCGCAGAGTCCTGCAAAGAAAAAGAACACAAGAGAAAGCCTTCACAACATTTGATGGTTCAGACAAGGTCTGAAAGGAAAACATCATCGCAGCATATCAGCTACTCATCAACATCAGAAGGAGAGATGAATTCGCCAAGGTCAGACAAAGACCAAGAGCAGCCAGAAGATGACGATATTGACCCTCAGATGTACGCGATGTTTCAGAAAATGATGAAGAGGATGATGAGTGAGCAGGCTGGCACCAGCTCGGACAAAAATCCATTCAATCAGAGAATTAGAGATTGTGTGGCCAAGAGGTCAACCAAGTCCTCTGAGGAGAATGTTCAAGATACTTCAGACGAAGATGATACCGATGAAGAATATGAGATGCCTCCGGCATTTCAGAAACGCGGCCAAAGGAGGAGTCACAAATCAAAAAGTCAGGGCACAGAAGATCCCTTGCAAGCACAATTCAGGGAAATGGCCAGAGTTGTTAAAGATCTACAAGCCCGTGACAAGGGCAAAAAAGTCTTTACCAGTGAGGATTTTTATGATGGTTTAGAAGGGGATGAAAATCTTGAGAATTTGCCCCGCAAGTTCATTAAATTCGATGGTTCTGGCGACCCGAAAGCCCATCTCGCCATGTTCTTTGCCGAATGCTCCAAATTCAAGAGAGACAATAGGGCCCTATTTCTCTGTTTTCCTCGTAGCCTAGAAGGCACTGCCGCCAAGTGGTACTTCGAGCATATCAATCCAATCGAGCTGTGAGAATTCGATAAGGTGGTCAATCTATTCATTGAGTGATTTTTGTTCAATACTGAAGCACTACCAATGTTAAATCACCTCTGTAATCTGAAGCAGGGAGATAGTGAAAAAGCCAAGGACTTCGTTCGCAGATGGAGAGAGACCTGCAACAAAATGAGGGATCCTATATCAGAGAGGCATGCCTTATCGCTGATCCTGAACAACTTCTCTCAACCTTTGAGAAGTCTTATCTCCACCTCGCCTTTCAAGTCTTTCATAGAGCTTACTGAACGAGCCGAGTGGCTCAAGATGGGGTTGGAGAACGGTGTCTACGATGGTATCACCCTCGTCAAGAACAATCTAGATCCAAAGAAAAGGGCAAATTTCACCTCCTCCGCCAACATCAGCCGCAATAATAACAAAAGTAGTAAGGGCAACCATGCGGATCGAGAGGAAAGACAGAATAGCAAGCTATCTCAGCCCAACTTTCCACAAAAGGAAAAGATAAAGCGTGAAGGATGGAGTAATGATCGTGTGTTCACTCCTCTCAAACAAACACTCGAAGAAGCCCTTGAATTCATGTTGACCAAGGGATTAGTGAAGCTCCCAAAGGCCACAACTCCTCCCACCATCATGGGAAGGTTCAGGAATCAGTTTTGCAAGTTCCATCGGGCAGTGGGGCATGACATCGATCATTGTTTTGTCTTCAAAAATATTGTTCAGGATTGCATTGACAAGAGCCTCCTTGCTGAAGGGGAAGAAGAAGATGAGCTGGCCATCTTGACCAAGCCTTTCCCAGATCATTCAGAAAATTAATGATGCCAAAGTTTCCTGTTTTCTTCCTTTCGTTTTGCCAGTCACCTCGTAGGGGCAAGTCCGCCCAATTTTTGCAACCTTTTTGTCGAGTGCTTATAAATAGGAAGTCTTTTTGTTATCAGTTTTGCTTATCAATAAAATGCCAATTTTCTTCATCCAATACTTCTTCCTTTTGCCCCATTAAGGCACCTGTTTTCGTTTTAAAGAATCTTCTTTGCCTATTCTTTTCAAGATAAGGGGCAATCCCAACATCATTCATGAGAGAAATGAAATTACCTATGAGGGTTTTTAAAAAATCATGAAATTTTTGAAAATTTTCTACAAACATCTTCGTTATGATCACCCAAAAGTTTAATATTTCGGTTCAATCTTTTTCAAAAATCAACCATCGCGGTGATCTTCTTTTCTTAAATTGGTTTCATACCATTATCTTTAAAAATCAACCCTTGTGTTGATTTTCTTTTCCAAAATTAGTGTTAAACCAATTCGTTTTCAAAATCAACCCTCATGATGATCTCTCTTCAAAATCAACCCTCGTATTGATTCCCCTTTTAAAGATCAGCTCTTACGCTGATCATTCTTCAAAATCAACCTTGCAGTTGATTTTCTTCCCCAAAATGATTTCTCACTTGCAAAATAACATTTTCCTTTTACTTTAAAGATCCCATGTGCAAACACTTTCTCACTTCTCATTTTGCTTTTATCATTTTAAAGGGATAATATAATCCTGTTTCCTTTCCTCGATTTTTAAGCATCAATAAAATTATTAAATTTGCCAATAGTTTGGCACCATTTTATTTGTGTCTCTTTCCTTTTCACAATATGTCTCTTGTGAGGAATGACCTTGAGGATGTCTCTCAATCAAGAAGCCTGTCACCTTATTCCTCGATTATCCTTCTTTGTATTCAAAATTTTCCTCCCTAGTGACACTGGGGCATTTTTTTGAAAATCTATCTTTACCTCAAAACATCCTGTATGCAGGCAGGATAAACCAATCTCTCATTTTGCATGTATATGCACCCACTTGCATTAATTTTGCATTCATTTACATTTCATGTGAATTTGCATTTCATTTTGCATCAATTCTGCATCCATTTTCTTCCCCTTCAGGTTAAGGGATAAACCTGAATCATTTTCCATGATTTTCCGATTTCTATTCATATCCCCGTTCAGGATAAGGGGTTAATCCTGAAAATCAGACCACATACATCTAAATATGATGGTCTTTTTCATTGCAAGTCAAATAATCCAGTCCTCGAATTGGCCATTCTCAAAACTTTCAATCCCAGCTCTCGCACTATCGATTTTCAAAAACCAATCTTCTGATTAAAGATTTTCCTTTAAGATTCGGGCCTTGACTCGAACTTTCCAGCTTTCCTTTGAAGATTTGAGTTTTAACTCAAGTTTTCTTTCCTTCAAGACCTAAACTTTTCAGTTACCTTTTGAGATTCGAGCCCTGACTCAAACTTTCCTGCTTTCCTTCGAAGATTTGAGTTTTAACTCAAGTTTTCTTTCCTTTAAAATCTGAACTTCCCAGTTTTCCTTTGAGATTCGAGCCCCGACTCGAACTTTCCAACTTTCCTCTGAATATCTGAGTTTCGACTCAAAAATCTGAATTGGCCTAGTTTTTCCTTTGAAGATTTGGGTTTCGACCCGAACTTTATCTCCTTAGAAACCAAACTTCCTAGCTTTCCTTCGAAGGCTCGAGTTTCGACTCGAATCTTCCAGCTTTCCTTGTAAAACCTGAGTCCTGATTCGGATGGTCTTTCAAAACCAGCTTTTGAGTTAGGCTTACCTTCAAAATCCAGCCTTATGCCAGGACTTACCTTCGAAATTGAGTACCATCATCATGGATGTGTCAACTCGGATGTCAAGCGATCTCTTTTACCAAGGATTTCAAGAACACTTTGTCAATTTGTCAATCAATTACCTGTTGATTTTAGAATTTTATTTCACAAAATTTTACCTCAGTTTACCTTCAGCATTACTTCCAAAAGAGTGAATCTTTTGCGAAAAGAGATTCAGAATTCGAATTCTTTCTATTGGCCAACCAAAAGGATGAAGGATAAATCCTCGATATGGCCAGAAAAGAAGATTCAATGTTTTTGCAAAGCCATAGATGATTGATATTGATCGCAGTCAATGGCACATTTTTAAAGACCATTCTTGTAAAAATGAGGCAGTGGAAATATCCTGAGCGCTAGAAAAGAGAGCATTCATCAAAACCCTGTCTCCTCAAAATCACCTAAGCTGCAATTAAATATCAGCAAAAGGGATCTCTCACTTGTCGTCAAGATGAAGGCGAACTAAGCGAGTAGACCCTCAGGGCCAAAAAAGATTTGAAACATCTTCAAGATGACGGAGTTTGTGACGGATCCTTCCAGGGAAAGTCCAAAGTACTGTCGAGATGAAGGCAGATGCGATGAACCTCCCAACAATCCCCAAAAGATATTTAATTTCTGCTATCATCCAAAAATCTCTAACCCATGAGCCAATATCGTCAAAAGAAGGATCGAAACATCTCCAAGTTGAAAGAGTTTGAGACGTACCCTTTCCAAAAGAGAGCAAGAGAGAAAAAAAGAAAGAGAGAAAAGTCAGGACATCTGCAAAATGAAGGAAAATGTAACCGAAACCCAAGAGAGCCAAAAAGAGTGCAGAAAAATTATCATGAGAGAAGCTCCCAGGATATCAAACTGCCACATTTATCAAGGATCTTCTTTAAATTCGTGAAATTCTATTATCAATATCCTTTCATCAATTGCTTTCATAATATTAAATTCTCACTTTCCTGTTCATATCAAGGAAATTGATAACTTCTTTGAAGAAGGTCAATCGTAAGCAATTGGGATTCAAAATCTTGATTCTATGAAGTCAATCTTGTTTGGAGGTAATACTTCAGGTAGAAGAGAAGGAATATTTTCACAACAATGAGCATCATTTTCAATTACTTTAAATCAACAAAATTTTCAACATTTTGACAATATTTTCTAGCTATCCTGATGTTAAGTGAGAGCTTGAGGTCCATATTGATGCATCTTGACCCCTTCGAGAGATTTTCCTTTATCATCTTTCACATTGTTGAAAGATTAGCCTTATCTCCGAAAGGATAGCCTTTATAATCTTTCGCGTTGTCGAAAGAATCACCTTATTCCTTTGGATTGCCTTTGTCATCTTTCGCGTTGTCAAAAGAATTGCCTTATTCCTTTCGATTGCCTTTATCATCTTTCGCGTTGTCGAAAGAATTGCCTTATTCCTTTGGATTACCTTTTGTCATCTTTCGCGTTGTCGAAAGAATCACCTTATTCCTTTGGATTACCTTTTGTCATCTTTCGCATTGTCGAAAGAATCGCCTTGTTCCTTTGGATTGCCTTTGTCATCTTTCGCGTTGTCGAAAGAATTGCCTTATTCCTTTGGATTGCCTTTATCATCTTTCGCGTTGTCGAAAGAATTGCCTTATTCCTTTGGATTACCTTTTGTCATCTTTCGCGTTGTCGAAAGAATCACCTTATTCCTTTGGATTACCTTTTGTCATCTTTCGCGTGGTCGAAAGAATCGCCTTGTTCCTTTGGATTGCCTTTGTCATCTTTCGCGTTGTCGAAAGAATCGCCTTGTTCCTTTGGATCACCTGCGTCTGTCTTTCGCGTTGCCGAAAGAGTTACCTTATCAAAAGATTGCCATATCCATCTTTCGCGTTGTCGAAAGAGTCGTCTTACTCCTTACCTTATTCATATTTCACACTGATTCACCGGATCGTCTTGATCATTTTCCAAAATTGTCTCTTACAATTCCATTTTCATCGCCTCGTTCATCTTCAAGAAAAGTTGTCTTATTCACCTTCCAAGATTCCACTTTCCGCCCAATCAGGATAAGGGTACAAACCTGAGCCTCATTCAAAGAGGTATTTCATTTTTCGCCCAATCAGGATAAGGGTACAAACCTGAGCCTCCTTCGATGAGGTATTTCATTTTTCTGCCCAATCAAGATAAGGGTACAAACCTGAGCCTCCTTCGATGAGGTATTTCATCTTCCGCCCAATCAGGATAAGGGTACAAACCTGAGCCTAATTCAAAGAGGTATTTCAATTTTCGCCCAATCAGGATAAGGGTACAAACCTGAGCCTCCTTCGATGAGGTATTTCATTTTTCGCTCAATCAGGATAAGGGTACAAACCTGAGCCTCATTCAAAGAGGTATTTCATTTTTTGCCCAATGAGGATAAGGGTACAAACCTGAGCCTCATTCAAAGAGGTATTTCATTTTTTGCCCAATCAGGATAAGGGTACAAACCTGAGCCTCCTTCGATGAGGTATTTCATCTTCCGCCCAATCAGGATAAGGGTACAAACCTGAGCCTCCTTCGATGAGGTATTTCATTTTTCGCCCAATCAGAATAAGTGTACAAACCTGAGCCTCATTCAAAGAGGTATTTCATTTTTCGCCCAATCAGGATAAGAGTACAAACCTGAGCCTCATTCAAAGAGGTATTTCATTTTTCGCCCAATCAGGATAAGGGTACAAACCTGAGCCTCCTTCGATGAGGTATTTCATTTTTTCGCCCAATCAGGATAAGGGTACAAACCTGAGCCTCCTTCGATAAGGTATTTCATCTTCCGCCCAATCAGGATAAGGGTACAAACCTGAGCCTTATTCAAAGAGGTATTTCATTTTTCTCCCAATCAGGATAAGGGTACAAACCTGAGCCTCCTTCGATGAGGTATTCCATTTTCCGCCCAATCAGGATAAGGGTACAAACCTGAGCCTCATTCAAAGAGGTATTCCATCTTCCGCCCAATCAGGATAAGGGTACAAACCTGAGCCTCATTGGAAGAGGTATTCTATTTTCCGCCCAATCAAGATAAGGGTACAAACCTGAGCGTCATTCAAAGAGGTATTCCATTTTCCGCCGAATCAGGATAAGGGTACAAACGTGAGCCTCATTCAAAGAGGTATTCCATTTTCCGCCCGATCAGGTTAAGGGTACAAACTTGAGTCTCATTTTATGAGATATTTGATTCCCCAATCAGGTCAAGGGTTAAAACCTGAGCTTCGCTCCATGCGAGGTATTTCTGTCCCATCCAGGTTAAGGGTAAAAATTCAGGCTAATTTCTCCACACCCCGTCAGATCCTTCTAACTGGGGCATTTTTTTTATATAGCCCAAATTTGGTGTGTTTTTCATTGCCACTAAGCTCGGCCACAAGCCGGCTTAGTAGCAAAGAGGGGCATCTGTAAACACCCCAAATTTTCATTCATCTCTCCAACATTTCCACTAAGCATCAGCATCCAACTTCTGAAATCACCGAAGGGCAAAATGGTCATTTTTTGAGCCCAGACCTTGCAAAAGTCTAAATTTCATCTGCAACTCTAAAAATTTCTCTATTTTTAGCTCAGATGTTCAAAATTTTATTCCTGACAGATGACAAGAATCTCCAAGTCTTGGTTCAAGATTATATTGCATAAGACATGGCATTTCATATCATTGCATGAGCATCTCATATCACTGCACTGCACAACATGTTATTTCGAGGTCCAGAACTCTTGATTTCAAAATTTTCAATCCATATTAGAATTTCAACTCTTTTCAAAATTGATTTCAAAATCCTAGGTCTTCAAAACTATCAATTCTTCCCATTTTACCCCCAGGGCTCCGAATTTCAAAATATTTCCTCAGGAAAACGATCTGGATAGTTTTCAATATGGATTTCAGCCACTTCATCTCAGATTTTGCCCTTTTGTCAGCTATTTCAACTATCATTCTTTTACAAAATCGCCATACAGGGGCCAACTCTTTTAAAAAATTGTTGTTTTACAAAGTAGTCCAGATTTTGTGAAAATTCCAAAAAGAGGTTTTGTTGTCTTGTCCTTATTTCAATAAAGAAGCAATGTGGGACCCACACTGAGGTGGTGTCACACAGGCTTTTCTTTTGAAAAACCTGAACTATGAAAAACCCGAAAATATAGGAGCCTTGTCCCCTGGATTGGCACCACTTGTCTTTTCTCTCTCCTCCCATTTATCTGCCAAGTGTCAGTGTGGGGCTACATTAAGAAGCCGCCACATGTCATTAGACATCCTCTTCATTCCATGCCACGTGTCAGTGTCCACCATCTTCGCCCTGTGCCATGTGTCATTCCAAAGTCACCATGAGATGCCAAGTGTCATATGTTGTCCTGTTCAGAAAAAGTAAAGTTTGTCTCCCCTGAGGTGGCGCCAATAGAAGTGTGTCTCCTGCAGAGGACACATGTTATTCTCTACTCTTCTCAGAAAAAGCAGGTGACATGTGTCATTCTCTACTCTTCTCAGAAAAAGCAGGTGACACGTGTCATTCTCTGCTCTTCTCAGAAAAAGCAAATGCCACATGTCATTTCCTGCTCTCTTCAGGAAAAGCTAGAATTCAAACATTAAAATCCTTCGAGAGGTGACGCAAATCCTGAACTTCACCTTTTCTATTTTGTCTGAGATGGCGCCACATGTACTTGGCCTTTCTTCTCTTCCCTCTGCCACATGTCAATCTCTGCTTCTTTCAGAAAAAGCAGGATGACACATGTCTCCCTCTACTTTTCTTAGAAAAGTAGTTGACACATGTCATTTCCAGCTTCCTTCTGAAAAAGTAGAGGACACATGTCACCCTTGGCCTTCTTCAGAAAAAACAACCATTCAAAAATCTTTAGACAAGGCCTAGGTGGCGCAAATCTTGAATTCTGCCTTTTCTACTTTGTCCATGAGGGCGCCACATGTTCCTTGCTCCTCCCTTCTGCCACATGGCATTGTAGGAGCCACCCAGAGGAGGTGCCACATGTCCACCCTCCATTCCTCCAGAGCCAACCCCATTTGAATTTTAAACCTCCCTCTGAGGTGGCGCCATTTGAGAAGACTCCTCCAGCCAGCTGACACTTGTCAAAAGCAGAATCATCCTGAACTGCCACATGTCCAGACCTCCCTGCATCAGAAAAAGTAGAAACAGCTCCCCTCTGAGGTGGCGCATTCTGCTTCTTCCATTCCTGTTCTCTTGCCACATGGCAGTGTGGAGCCACCCTGAGGTGGCGCCACATGTCAGCCCCTGCTCCCTTCAGAAAAAGCAAAAATTTGAATATTCAAACTCCTCTGAGGTGGCACCTTCTAAGCCCACTGCCCTGTTCTTCTGACACGTGTCAAGAGCCACTCTGAGGTGGTGCCACATGGCATGCTCCTAATGCTTCCAACTTTAAACCTCAAAATCTCTTTTGAGGTGGCGCCATTCCAGAACCCCACTTGGCTCCATTTTTGTATTTATTTTATTTATTTTATAAAAGTAGCCCCCTGAGGTGGCGCCATAGGAGGACCTTCAGAAAAGTAGGAGTTTGAATTTCAAACTCCAAGAGAGCACCTCCTGAGGTGGCGCCATATGGAAAGTTCCTGCAGAGAAAATCAAGCAAACCCCAATTTTGAAAATTTTCAAACTCTGCTGAGGTGTCTCACTCACAAAATTTGTATTTTATTTATTTCAAAATTCCAAATGGCATGCCCTGAGATGGCGCCACATGGAGGGCTCAGATTGAGCCTGTTTGAAATTCAAAATTTTCAAAGGAAGGCTACAAGTACAAGGACTCACGCCCAGCTTAGGGGACTCCAATTCTTGGATTTTGAACTTCAGCCTAGATCCCCTTCAGAACTCAAGTGTATTCCTCTGAATTCACTCCCCCCCTTTGGGCTCAGTGAAGAAGGTGTAGTGAAGCACTGACCTTGCTCGTGCCGTGGCCAATTTGATCTAAACGTGGGTCGATTTTCGTGAACCACCTGAAGCCCGGATCGAAGGACGAAAGGAACCGTTGGTAGCTGTCCATTTCGAGAGTTTCAAAGCTGCATAAAAATTCAAGGTGCACCTCCTTTCATCTTGATTTCATAATATCATGATTTGATTGGTGTTGTCGCTTGAAGAAAGAGCTCATCCGAGGGATGGATTGAGCTATTCTCATAAAACGACGTATATAAAAAAAATATAATTATGCTTCCTTGATGATTTCTAGCATTCATGCATTTAGTTAAATTTAATTTGTATTTTATTTCGTTAATTTAGCATGTTTTATAAGTTAATTAGGTTTAATTCGATATTTATTTCAATTCTACTCAGTTTCAGTAATTCTTTGTTTTTGTTAGTCAGTCCACACGTCATTTCATGCATTTATTTTTCATTAAAAATTTTACAAAAATCATGGAATTCGCCCTTAGGTGTTCCTAGAAATCCGCCAAACATTCAGAAGGATTTGAATTTTTTTACTGTGGTAAACATTCAAAATGGTAAGTCGGGTTTTGTTAACCAGGATGCGTTTTAAAAACTTATTTCCGACATGTAAAATCGAGATCTCTCTTATATGAGGTCCGATTTTCGATCCGAAAAATTTTCGGAACTCGGGATGTCGTTTAGTATTTAATCTTATTTTCTCAGAATTTTATGAATTTTTTGATGTCTGACAAAAATCCAAGATTTCGGGATACGTGTGAGAGCTTGATTTGAGCCTCTAAGACCTTGGATCGACTTAAGGAGATGGGTTCTCTTTGGGTATTGCTCCAAATCCGAATATGTAAAACGTGAATGTCATGTTAGGGATGTCATCGATTTGCATATGAAAGCTTCTGATTTTTAGAACAGTTTTATGATCTGTTTCGGATTTTTCTTGTCAGTCCTTTGTTTTGTGGTATTCATATGTTCTGTTGCTTTAGGCATGAAAAGTTGTATTTGTATATGTGTTTATGTTGATCAAATGCTGAAGTCATAAACATAAAAGTTGTCCCTGTATGTGTCGTGAGTTATGCAGTTAAATATCAGAAATTTCTATGGTTGTTTTCTATTTTTTTAGCATTTTATATTAGATTAGCTTGATTTTATCTCCATCAGAACCAAATTCCCAATACCGAACTCACCGTAGTTCAAATCCCAAGGCTGTAAAAACCAAAAATGTTTAATTTTAGGTCGTTTAGCAGTCTGCAAAATATCAGAGGTTTTTATGGTGTAAAATTTGCATTATCATATTAAGTATTGCATTTGGTTCGGGTCTATAGGCGAAATTCATCCATTTTAGGGTTTTCTTTAAATTTTAGTATTTAAACCAGGTCATTTCGTGAGTTTTTGCATTCTAGTCTGTTTGTTAGAATAGGTATATGTTTCATACCGAATTTGGTGTGATTTGGAATTCATTTGAGGCTCAGTTTAGCCATATCATCAAAACAGGGCCCCGCGGGACCCCGATCCAAGCGAAAATCAAGTGAAATTCGTTATTTTTTATGAATGTTAGCATGTCAAATTCTGATTTTACAGTCCTAATGTGTTTAGCAGCATGTCATAATGTCTCATACCGCACTTCATCATCATCTGATTCAATTTGAATTTCAAAATCTCAATTTTACCAAGTTTTCCTTAAAAAAAAAAACCCTGATTTTAAAGGTATAACTTTATTATTAGGGGTATTTTGGTCATTTTGATCACCATTTCGATTTTCAAACTATTTTATACTGAATTTCTTGCATTTTCATCATTTCAAATATCAAGGAAGCATGAGAATAGAGTTTATATCCAATTAAGTCCAATAATTTTATAATATTATTGGAAAATCTTGGAAAAACTCACATATTTGAGCTAACCTTATTTCAAGTTTGGCAGGGACATTCAAAAGAAGGAGCTGAAGTCTGCAATTTCTATTTATTTCATTTATTTAGTGATGTAATAATGTAAATTTTGGAATAAGAAATTTAATTTTCTGCTTAGACTAGGATGCATATCATATAGTTTGAATTTATGCAATTTCCTGTTTATGTGATTCATGCACATTATTTCAAAAGCACTATGAATGTACACAAATGGCACGTGCACCAACTCTTAGGGAGTTGATGAACTCGGTGGAATCCATATTTACGGCCCCAGTCGGAATATGGACGAGACCCAGATCCATCATCTTTCTACCAATCACATTGAGCCTACACTCTTAGGCTATCTTAAAATGCACATCATATTTCTAATATTTTCAAAGTATTATGCATTAAATCGATTAAACTCTGAACATATTCATGGCCACAGTCAGAATATGTGAAGGATTTATTCCGACTTAATACACATTTTTCCAACAAATTTCTTAGAAAATCTTTCAAAGTGCATTCATACACTCATGTCATTTGCATCATGAAATCATTGGTTTTCTCATGATTTTCTTAAAAAAATTTCATTCTCAAGAAATCGATTTCTCAAGAAACTCTGAGAATTTTTCAAAGTCGATTTTCCCAAGTCAAGTTTTTCCACAGTTTTCCATGGAAAAAGTTATCTTCTCAAGATTTTCAAAAGAAGTCTCTCACGTTTCTCAAAGATCAAAATCAATTTCCAAGGGTTTCAAGGCTAAGATTCTCAGGATTTCAGTTTCCCGAGTTTCAATTTTCCTTCCCCAAATAATTTTCCATTGAATTTAAATCATTTTCCAAAGAAAGCTTTCAAAACTTGAAGCTTTTCATGACAAATATTTTTCCTTCAAATATTTACCTTTTTCTCAAGAATTCTTTCCATTTTCTCAGGATTTTCATCCATTCATGATTTTCCCACACCTTTATGAACTTTCTCATGATTTCAAAACCATTTTGTCAGAGTTTCCTAAGTGATTGATTTCCATCTTTTTCCTGAAAAATATCTTTCAACTCCAAATATTTTCCAAGCATACATCATGTTTTTCCTACTTCCATTTTCCAAAATCTCATAGCACATGCCTGAATTCTCTGTGCATTTAGGATAGAACATAACTTCGATAATTTCGCTAAATCAAGCACAATTTTGGTCCTTGGTTCGATTACCCTTGTTAAAGACGGCAGGAACAGTCGAACCTCGCACCGACAGGTCGAGCCCCATCCCATGGATTTTCCCGCAATTTTCAAAACGGAGGCGAGTATTTCAAAACAAATTTCCAAAATCCGTTCAAGTTTGAATCGCGAAAGCATTTCCCCCTCTCTTCCGCAAGGAAGGGAAGACGAAAAAATTTTTGCTACGTTAACAGGTTTGGCGACCATGATGGGACCTGTCTTTGTCTGGTCAAAATTGTGCTTGACTTAGTTCAATTATCGAAACTGTGTTCACAAAATGTCAGCTCTTTACTTTTGCTATCATGCGAAGCTAGGAGCCTAGATTCTAACCTAGCTGACATTGACTGCATATAGCTTAGGCATGGTTTGGTAGGATCAGATTGAGGAGATATTTTCATGTTCACATAGACTTAGGTTTGAATACAACTCTCTTCAATTTAGGATCTGAATGCAAACAATGTATGCTTCTTCAAAGTTTTCAAAATCTATCTAAACTCCGCCTGTGTATAACTGTTTAGTTATACACTGCCGGTCCCAAGCCCGGATAAAGGAGGAGAGTTGCGGTAGGCCTGTGACAGCCAGCATAAAAACTTTGTCATACCCTATGAATATGAACCAATATGAGAATTTCGTTGGGGCGTTACCTACTGAGCGACGCGTTGTACTCTATAGGCCCGGAGGCAGTGATAAATGGGAAAGGGTTGCTAGGTCGTCGCCCGGAAGCGACGCGTCACACCGGCGCCCGGGTGTGGTGTCAAATAGGCAAGGGTTCCCTCACTTTGTTGGACGGGTGGGGGTAAAGAAGTTGGTCCAAGACCATATAATTAGGTTAGCCACTTGGAACATAGGATCTTTAACTGGTAAGTTGGTAGAGTTAGTAGATGTTATGTGTAGGAGAAAGATTGATATTTTATGTTTACAAGAGACCAAATGGGTAGGTGAGAAAGCAAAAGTGATAGAACCTTGGGGATATAAGATTTGGTATACAGGAATAAATAGGAATAGGAATGGAGTTGGAATTGTTATGAGTCGTGAGTTTATAGATAATGTAGTTGAGGTTCGTAGGAAGGGTGATAGGATTTTACTTATTAAATTAGTATTAGGTTCGGAGATTATTAATATTATTGGTGTTTATGCACCTCAAGTAGGTTTAGATGATTCCATTAAGCATCAATTTTGGGAAGATTTAGATGGAGTAGTATAAGGGATATCTTATGGAGAAAGGCTTTTCATCGGCAGTGACCTTAATGGGCATGTAGGCATTAGTAGGGATGAATTTGAGAGTATCCATGGAGGCTATGGTATAGGAGAAAAAAACGAAAGTGGAGAAAGGATTTTAGATTTTGGTTTGTCCTATGATATGATCTTATCAAACACTTGGTTTAGGAAGAGGAAGTCTCACCTAGTAACATTTAAAAGTGGGGTTAATACGAGTTAGATAGATTTTTTCCTACATAGAAAGAGAGATAGGGGTTGTTGCATCGATTGTAAGGTTATACCGGGAGAAAGTGTAGCTACACAACATAGAGTCTTAATTTTAGATCTTAGAATTAGACAATGCCACAAAAGGGATAGACTTAAGATAGATCCCAGAATTAAGTGGTGGGCACTGAAAGGAGCTAAGCAAGGATGGTTTGTAGAGCAGGTAGTTAAGGAAGCTGATTGGTGTCTCGAGGAGGATTCAGAGTCAATGTGGAATAAGATAGCGGGTGGCATGAGAAAGGTGGCTAAGGAGGTATTGGGTGAGTCTAAAGGCGGTGCACCACTAGGTAAGGATACATTGTGGTGGAACGAGGATGTCAAATTAGCTATTAAGGTTAAAAGAGTGTTATAGAAATCTAAGAGTCGTGATAATGAGAATTTAGAGAAGTATATGATAGCAAAGAAGGAAGCTAAAAAAGTAGTTCGGAACGCGAGGGATAAGGTACATAAGGAGGTTTATGACAAGTTGGATACCAAAGAGGGCGAGAAGGATATTTATAGGCTTGCAAAGATGAGAGATAGGCAATCGAGGGATCTGGGTATGGTTAGATGTATCAAAGATGAAACACAAAGGGTTTTAGTCAAAGATGAAGAGATTAAGGAGAGATGGAAAGATTATTTTGATAAGCTATTTAATGAAAGTCATGCTCAAGATCTTGGAGACTTGTCCATTCCTTTTCATGAGATGAATCGTGACTTCATGTGCAAGATTCAAAAGAAAGAAATTGCAGAGGCTTTGAAGAAAATGAAATCAAGAAGGGCAGTTGGCCCAGATGGTATACCTATCGAGGCTTGGAAATGCTTGGGAGAGAAAGGTTTAGAATGGTTGACAAATCTTTTTAACAAGATTTGGCAGACAAATAAGATGCCTAATGAGTGGAGGAAGAGTACTTTGGTGCCTCTATATAAGAATAAGGGTGATATACAAGATTGCACAAACTATCGTGGTATAAAACTCATGAGTCATACTATGAAACTTTGGGAGAGGGTGATTGAGTCTAGGTTGAGGAAGGTTGTCATGATATCAGAAAATCAATTTGGTTTTATGCCTGGAAGATCAACTATGAAAGCTATACATCTTCTTAGACAACTTATTGAGAGAAATAGAGAGAGGAACAAAGATTTGCATATGGTTTTTATTGATTTGGAGAAGGCATACGATAGAGTACCTAGGGACGTTCTCTGGTGGACAATGATGAAGAAAGGTGTTTTTCTCAAGTACATTAGTATAATTAAGGATATGTATGAAGGAGTAGTAACCAATGTCCGCACTTGTGTAGGGGTGACAGCCAATTTTCCTATAACGGTTGGGTTACATCAAGGATCTGCTTTAAACCCTTTCCTATTTGCTATAGTGATGGATGAGCTTACGAGATCAATTCAAGAAA
The DNA here is from genome assembly GCF_984573655.1 of Nuphar pumila. NCBI lineage: Eukaryota > Viridiplantae > Streptophyta > Magnoliopsida > Nymphaeales > Nymphaeaceae > Nuphar > Nuphar pumila. Next base: position 46,471,426 of record NC_143265.1, on the reverse strand, counting down.
ATGTGTCGTGGTGTATGTTGTTTGCTGATGATATTGTTTTGATTGATGAGTCTAGAGCTGGAGTTAATGCTAAGTTGGAATTATGGAGACATACATTGGAAGCAAGAGGTTTTAAGTTGAGTAAGAGTAAGACAGGATACATGGAATGTCGGTTTAGTAAGCAACAAAGTAGTGATGGGAATGTAGTGAAGCTTGGTGAGCAAGAAATACCGGTGGATGATTGTTTCAAATATTTGGGATCTATCATTCAAAAGTATGGAGAAATTGATGGAGATGTAAATCATAGGATAAAGGTTGGGTGGATGAAATGGAAAAGTGCAACTGGAGTATTGTGCGATCGTAGAATGCCATTGCGGTTGAAGGGAAAGTTTTATAGGACAACTATTAGGCCCGCTTTACTATATGGTACGAAATGTTGGGCTGTCAAGAGATATCATATTCAAAAAATGAGTGTAGCTGAGATGCGTATGTTGAGATGGATGTGTGAAAATACAATAAAAGATAAGATTCGGAACGAGGAGATACGTAAGAAGGTAGGCGTTGCACCCATTGAAAATAAGATTAGAGAGAATCGTTTACGGTGGTTTGGACATATTCGGCGAAGGCCTAATGATGCTCCAGTTAGAAGGATGGAGAAATGGGAAAATATATTAGTTAAAAGAGGTCGGGGTAGGCCTAGGAAGACATGGATGGAGGTGATAGGAAAGGATATGAATGCTTTGAACCTCACTGAGGACATGGCATTGGAAAGAAATGATTGGAGGAGAAGGATTCATGTGGAAGACCCAGAATGATTTTCTTTTTAGGTTCATATCGCCGACCCCAATTATTTTGGGATGAAGGCGTAGTTGTTGTTGTTGTTGTTGTTGTATTTCTTGCATGTGATCATTTTTCAAAACCTCCATTACTTATCACAACCCTCTCGAATGTATCAATTCTTGAATTGGTGCATGCCTTTTCCAAGCATCAGCAGGTCTTAGATGATTTGTTATGAAAGATCAAAGTGAAACCAAGCACAACTCCAAAAGGCACGGCTCAGATCGTCAGCCAAACCATGACCAACACTCCAATCACTTTTTCTGATGAGGACCTACCAAGGCCTCATGTCTTCCATAATAATACCTTATATATCGTGGTCAGATTCAGGGGATTGACCATACCCCATGTGCTTGTCAATGGAGGCAGTAGCCTCAATATTTGTCCAAAGATGACTGTCAAGGCTCTGGGATTAAAGGAAGAAGAATACCTCCCTAATCTCATCACTATTTATGGATTTGATAATCATGGACAGACAGCGAAGGAAAAGATTTTTCTCGAGATCTTCATCAACTATTTGGTCCATACAGTTCTTTTTCATGTCGTCAATGTGCCACCAACATATAATCTTTTATTGGGATGAACATGGATTCATAATGCAAATGCACTACCGTCTACCCTTTATCAGTGCATTAAATGGTCTAAAGGTGGCATGATCACCACGATCTTGGGGGAAGATCTAGAAGAAAGGCTACCACAACCAATGATTTTCAAACCAATCTATACAGCTGATATCCCTAGCATCAAGGAAAGCAATGAGGTTATTCTCAGTGAAAGCCTCAAAATGTTAACGCTAGAGGAAGCACAATCAACAAAGCATACTACAAAAATGGTCTGATGGCAAGGACCACATTTTTTCAAGATCGGAGGTCATCTTGATTATAGCACTTTCAGAGACCATCCTTTATTCTCGTAGTTCGTAAAAGCCAAGAAAGAATTTGATTTTTACTGAAGCATGGCTATCAACCTTTCAAAGGCTTGGGCAAGAACAAAGATGGTCGACTAGAACCAGTAATCCCTGACCATCACCCGCACAAAGCAGAATTGGGATTCATGGGCAAGAGATCTCATAAGAATATTGTCTTTGTCAAAGAGACCCATTAAAAGCATATGTCGCCATTCTTTTTCATTTTATTTCTTTGATTTATGCATTTTGTAGGGACGATGTCCCATTTCATTTCATTTCATTTCCTTTATTGTTATCATTTCATTCAAGTCTTCAATAAAGTTATCAATTTTTCTCGTTTGTCTGGATGATATCCTTCTCCTCTTTTTACAATTTGTCTTTGAAATTTGTTGTTATTATTTTCTCTATTTTGCACAATTTATTTTATAATGGGAGAATTTCTTTGAATACTACTCTTTTCCCAAAATTTCAGAATGTCTTCCCAATCAATAAAGAAACTAGTCATCAATCCTTCAATCGTGTCGAAATCTGCAAAGATCTATCGAGTCAAGGCAAGAATAGAGGATATCATGATAGCAAAGCAGTCAGAAGAGTCTGCAGAATTCGATTCATCTCTTTAAGGATTACTAAAATTTGCAGTGATTCAGAAGCAAGATGAGCCATCGTCCCTAGTTCAGGATCCGACCAAATATATTAATATCGATTCAGAAGACTGCCCAAAGATTCTTAAGATCGGCACGAGTCTGAGCACAGATGAGAAGAAAAGGCTCATCTCTTTTCTCAAGCAATATCAAGAAGTGTTCGCATGGACTTACGAGGATATGCCAGGTTTAGATCCCAAATTGGTTGACCATCACCTTATTTTGAAGCCAAAGGTTAAATCAGTTAAGCAGAAGTTAAAGAAAATGGATCCTCGAATTGAGCAGCAGGTTAAGGAAGGACTTGAGGACTTACTCGAAGCTGGATTCATTCGAGCCAGAGATTATCCGGACTAGCTAGCAAATATTGTTGTAGTTCCTAAGAAGAACGACAAAGTTTGAATTTATATTGACTTTCGAGATCTCAACAAAGCTACTCCAAAGGATTATTATTCACTTCCCAACATCGATCTCTTGATCGACTGCATGGCTAGTCATGCCAAGTTCTCCTTTATGGATGGATATTCCGGATATAATCAAATCAAGTTGGCTGCTCGTGACCAGTCCAAGGCATCCTTCACCACACCGTGGGGCACTTTTTGTTACACAGTCATGCCATTTGGGCTTAAGAATACTGGGGCAACTTATCAGAGTGCAATGGTAGTGATTTTGCATGACCAGATACATAAGATTATGGATGCATATGTCGATGATATCTTGGTCAAATCCAAGGAGGAAGAAGATCACATTAAAGCTCTTGGTCAAATCTTCAAGCGACTCATTTTATTCAAGTTGAGACTCAATCCTCATAAATGTGTTTTTGGGTAGAGTCAGGCAAGCTACTTGGTTTCATTGTCAACAAAAGGGGGATAGAAGTAGATCGTGCTAAGGAAAAGGCTATCATTGTTATGTCACCTCCGACCAATCTTAAAGAGTTGCGTAGTCTTCAGGGACGTATGCAGTCTATATGACGATTCATATCCAATTTGGCCACGAGGTGTGAACCTTTCAATCATCTACTTAGAAAGGGAGTTAAGTTCGAATGGGGACCAGAGTGTCAGCAGTCGTTCGAACGCATCAAGAAGTATCTTCTCAATCCTCCTGTTCTGAAGCCGCCAGAATTAGGAAAGCCTTTTTTGTTATATGTCTCGGTAAATCAAACTGCTTATGGTGGATTCTTGGCAGAGTACGAAGAAGGCAGTCGGGTAGAGCATGCCATTTACTATGTGAGCAAGACCTTTATTGACTACGAGAAGAAGTATTCTCAGATAGAGAAGACATGCCTAGCTCTTGTCTGGATGTGTTAAAAATCGAGACATTACTTGTTAGCATCAGAAGTTAAGATTTTATCAAAGCATAATCCTCTCAAGTATATTCTTGAACAACCATTTCTCAGTGGACATTTCACTAAGTGGAAAGTTTTGTTGATGCAATATGACTTAGAGTATATCTCCCAGAAGTCAATCAAAGGTCAGGCTATCGCTGACCAGCTAGCTATTTTTTCTTTGTTAAAAGATGTGAAGGCCGAGAATGATTTCCTTGATGAGCGCATCCATAACATTCAGTAGTTTCTAGTTTAGAGTTTATTCTTCGATGGTTCCAAGAATATGGCTGGTATAGGGATCAGAATCCTATTAATAACGCCTGAGAAGAAGATGATCCCTTTCTCCCTCAAACTTGATTTTCAATGCACTCATAACATGGTCGAGTATGAAGCTTTAATACAAGGTCTGAAAATTCTGCAAGATTTTAATGTCAAGAAAGTGCATGCCTTTGGTGACTCATTACTCGTCATCAGCCAGGTCAAAGCTGAATGGCAGGTGAAAGATCAAATGCTACTTCCTTATCAGAAGATTATTCAAGCCCTCATTGACAATTTCGATGAATTTCAGCTTTATCATATCAAAAGAGAATTTAATCAAATAGTTGATGGCTTGGCCAGTCTAGGCTCCATTATGCCTTTAAAAGATAAGGAATTTTGTCACTCTTTTGAAATTGACAGACTCGATCAACCTGCCTTCATTCCAGTTATGCAAATCAACCAGGCAGAGCAAAAGAAGAAGCCTTGGTATCACAATATCAAAAATTTCATTAAAACTAGTGAGCTTCTACTAGGACTTTTTCTCTTTCTTTTCTTTTTCTTTTTCAAGGCTCTCTTTCAAATATCGAATAGGAATTTTTTCTCGTTGTAAGGTCACATGTCCATACTGAAATAATTAATTTGATCGTATTTATATAGCCTTAGAAAAATAGCCGTTGCCTTTTTGAAATGATAGTCTTTTTGGGATGTGAGATGTTAAGTCATTTCAAAAAACATCTTTATGGATTTTCGAAAAAGTCTTCTTTCCATAAAAGTAGTATTTGGGGTACACTAGTCGTTGTAATATTTTAGGTATGATATATTTTATGTAAAAAGTCTTTTTCTTATAATAGTACATTGAACATTGGATGTGTAAGCCATCATGTAGTTTTGTCTTTATTCTAATTAATGATTTGTAGTACTTAAGTATTTTATTTAGAAATTGTCACTTCTTTACTTAAATGAGTGTAAGTACAATAAATGCTTTGAGATCTTTATTTGTAAATAGTCATATCAAGAATTGCTTTATGATGTGATTTTTAATGTCTACAGAGAGAATGAAGACTTTAAGCAAGTCGACATTCTTGAGTGAGATTAAAAAAACAGTTATTTCTAAAAAGATTTTTAGAGGAGGTATTTAATGTTTTACAAAGATAATGATGACTTTAAGTAAGTCGACATTTTTGAGTTATAAAAAGGTAACTAAAGTCTTTTCTAAACATATTATATTTGTTTTTCTTTTGTCTAGCCGATTTCTATGTTTTGTCTTTTTCTTACATAGTTGAAATCATTTCTTTTTATTTCTTTTCAAGTTGTCTTATACATGATAGAAGGTACAATTATTGTTTTTTTGAAATCATGAGCTAATATATCATGTCAAAATACCTTTTTCATAAAGGTTTGTAAGAAGGTACAATTATTGGTTTTTAAAAAGGTGCTTTTTGAAACTATTGTATACTTTTATGAGATATAGCTTTTGGGAATGAGTGTCTTTTATGATGAAGTATGTAATATGCAATATGCAATATGCATGCTTCTGAAGGTTTTGTTACATATGACTCTTAAAGAAGAAAAAAATCTTCATCTTGAGGAAGCCGATCTCTTTAGATGATCTTTACGAATGAATGGCTCATCAAGCTTTTTCTTCAAGAAGTATGATTGCACCACGGTTGTATTTAAACAGGAGGTCTCCATCCTTTTGGGTGAGATATCCTTGCATTAAATACACGTTAGATACATGGCAAAGCATATTCAGTCATAATATAACATTTTTCAAGAATACATATTATCATATCATATTAAATCAAGTATGACAATGTATCACATTGTGTGTCATCAAAATAGTTTCTCAACATTCTCCCCCTTTTTGATGATGACAAAATATGCTTCCCCTTTCAAAAAGATATTATGCATAGTAATAATAATATCATAAAAATATTGAAAAATGTCAAAGAGTATTTTTCTCCATTATTGGAGACAGGTTTTTCTCCCCCTTTGTCATGGACAAAAAAGAGGGGATCAGAGTAAGTAGAGTTATTATAGAACAAATGGAAAAAGTAGTTAAAGTTATTACAGACAACATGAATAAAGAGTTCATTTCGAGCCAGAGGAGGGGCGAAACTTCCTTAGTAATTCATCTTGGCCGATTTCCAGTGATGCTTGACTCTTGAGAAGGAGATCCTGGGTGTTCTGGACATTGACAAGTGCTGAAAAGATGTCAAGGTCAGAAGTTGCTGCTTGATCTGCTTCTTGAGGGCCTTCGTCGTCAGAGTTTAGGTAAGAGGACTATTCCTCATGGAGAGAGGAGTCATCAAACAAGCAGTTGGAGTGATAGACGTCATCGGTTGCAAGAGGTATTTGGAAGAATTCAAGAATGAGGGTGATGAAGTACCCGAAGGGAAGAGACTGAAAAGAACGAAAGTTAATCATGTTATGGAAGATGACACTGGACCAGTTGATGGGAAAGGCACAGAAGATCGCATAAAGAAGGAGGGAGACTTCATTTGCAATAAATCCCCTAGAGGGCGATTTAGGGACTACATTGGAGAAAAGAATTTTGGACAGCAACAGAGCATGAGGCTTTAAGTTGCTTTCATGCCACGGAAAGTGGGTGGAGAGAGTGGAGAGGGGGACTTTCTTAAACACGGATTGGTCGAGAGGAACAATGTTGGGAAGCTCAATCCCGTAGGAAGATATATTCAGAATGTATCCTAACTTAGATATGTCGAAGGAGAAGACTTTTCCATGAATCATGGAAGTGATAGTAGAGTGATCATGGTCAACAGAAAGGTTTGTGTAGAACACTTCGATGAGATGTGGATAGATGGGCATTAATTTTGGAGTGGCTAGAACATGAATAAATTCGGACAGAGAAGTTTGTAAATCAAAAGCAGGAAAGGATTCTAGATGAACTAACGTGCCTGGTTGAATGGTCATGGAGTTTATGGAGTGATATGTGTGAATGAGATCTGGAAATCTCAACTCCGAAGCTGCAAGTATGTTAGTGTCGGATGTGGAAGAGGATGTCATTTGTACGTACTTGGTCGAATAGAAATTTAGAGAGAAGAACTTTCAGAGAATGATAGCTTGGATAGTGAAATTCGAGTGGAATGGTGAGGGATGAACCACGCTATTTAATAGAAGGAAGAAAATAATTGTGATAAGAAATGGATGACATGTGAAGTGAATGATTTTTAGATTTTAGTGGAATAAGAAAATTCGTGAGTTGTAGCTTGTGAATGATAAATCAAATCAATTTTTGGAAGATAGTGTATTATTTTAGTATGTATGTCAAGAAGGACATAGTTTTAAATAATTTTTCTATATAGAGAAAAAATTTCTATGGGAGAATTTATCGAATTGTGAGATGTGTCATGTATTGAGTATGGAGTGTCCTATTAGACTTGATGTGTGATGAATGAATAAAGTCAAGAAGGTGAATAATCTATGGATTCCAAAGAATTTCGTGTGAGGAAGTGAAAGAAATAATGGCCTAATAAAACAACCAACGTTTTATATGATGTTTTTACTTTATGTGAAAGCATTCTAAATCCGTGAAGAAGGAGTTTGGAAGAAGACAAAAAGGATATATGAGTGAGAGATGCAATAATTTCTTATTTAAGAAATGTTTTTATAGATATGCGTGAAAGGAGTGAGAATAGTCATAAAGGACAATAATCACATGAGGTAAGATATGAGATGTATGACATAAAGTAAGGTTATGATTGACATGAATTGATGTTTTGCTTAAAGGACATGGTTTTAATGAATCTCGTTTGGAGGGAGTTCATGGCTTTTGAAAAAGATGAATTTTACAAAAAAATGTAAAGGGGTCAATGGTTACGGATGGAGGCTTACTTCGTATGAGAAAGAGAAAAAGAAAGGGTGGTACTCGAAGTACTTATGAGAATAATAATAAAAAAATATGAAGGACAAGTTGTCGAGAATGAGTTTTTATAATAGTTTTTCATAAAAGGTGTGAAGGATGAAAAGGACAAGAATAGATTTTACTTAAGATATGACATAAAAGATGATATAGTAAAACTTATACGTGAAATATTAAAAAGCTTAACTTTGAAAAAGGTGGTGAATAAAAAATAAGAAGGATTGTGACTCAAGTTTGAAAAGCAATATTTCTCATAAAGTGGTTTTATCATGCTATTCTTTACTTAAGTTTGTTAACATAAAGTTTAGTGAAGTGTCTTGATAGAAGGAAAGGAAGTTATGAAAAGTGATATATCATTTGACTATAAGAACTGAAAAAAAAATGATCAGTAAAGGTCTAATAAAATAAGTGAGGACTACAATATCATGTTGAAGACGTGCTAGCTTATCGTAAGAGAGGTTTTCACAAAAAGACAAAATTGATAAAGGGTGTTATGAGATGAGTGATGTGAACAATGTCATGATAGCTTTACTTAATGTAAAAGGAAATAGGACAAGGAGTTATTATTGATGTGTACTTGAAAGATGACAAGTTTAAAGACATAAAGAATGTGTCATTGTGTCATGATGAAAGTGTTTGGAGTATACGTGAATATGGAGACACAATTTGACTATAAAAAAATGTATATGACAGATAAAAAAAAAACAATAAGATGGAATCGGTTTTAAAATAAAACTTTATCAGAACTCATAAGGTGTCTTAATCCAAATAAGTGTGATTAATTATAAGTCACTTAATTTGCATATTCCTAATTCTCTTCTAATTCGTGTGAAGTCTTCATGTTTTAAAGGTTTAGTAAAGATGTTTGCTAACTGTTGATTAGTGGATATAAATTCGAGTTTAATTATGTTGTTTAAGACTTGTTCTCTTAAAAAGTGATGTCTTATTTGAATATGCTTAGTTCGTGAGTGTAAAATAGGATTCTTAGATAAATTTATAGCACTAGTATTATGACAGAAAATAGTTGTATTTTCAAATTTTAGACCAAAATCTTTTAAGGTTTTTTTCATCCAGATGACTTGAGTGCATGCTAGGCTAGCAGCTATATATTCAGCTTCAATAGTTGATAAAGATACACAGTTTTGTTTCTTACTGAACCATGAAACTAGTGAGTGCCCTAGCATATGACATGTTTCACTTGTGTTTTTTCTGTCAGATTTACTTCCAGCAAAGTCAGCATTACTGTATGAGATTAAATCAAATGTAGAAGATTTTGAATAAAATAATCCAAAATCAACTGTCTTTTAAATATCTCATTATTCTTTTTACAACTTTAAGATGTGATTCTTTTGGATTTGACTGAAATCTAGCACACAAGCAAACACTGAACATGATATCTGGACGACTAGCAGTTAAATAGAGTAGTGATCCTATCATACCTCGGTATACCTTTGTGTCCACAGACTTACCATCTTCATCTTTGTCCAAAACAGTAGTTGTGCTCATAGGAGTAGTTTTTGAAGCAGTTGAGTTCATGTTGAACCTTTTCAGAAGTTCATGAGCATACTTAGATTGATTGATGAAGACTACATCCTTGGTTTGCTTAATATGCAGACCAAGAAAGTAGGTGAGTTCTCCCATCATACTCATTTCAAATTCTTTCTGCATGGACTTGAAAAAATCTTCACAGAGAGTGTTATTAGTAGATCCAAAGATGATATCGTCCACATAAATTTGAACAATTAGGGTATGATCATTCACTATTTTCACAAATAGAGTAGAGTCTGCTTTGCCTACAGAAAAACCAGTTTTTAATAAAAAGGTTTTTAGTCTGTCATACCAAGCACGAGGTGCTTGTTTTAATCCATATAAGGCACGTTTTAGTTTGAAAACATGATCTGGATATTGTTCATTTTCAAAGCCTGGAGGTTGTTTTACATAGACTTCTTCATTTATGAAACCATTTAGAAAAGCACTTTTAACATCCATTTGATATAGTTTGAAATCCATATAGCTTGCATATGCTAAAAACATTCTAATAGATTCAAGCCTAGCAACTGGAGCAAATGTTTCATCAAAGTTAATACCTTCTTCCTGGTTGTATCCTTGAGCTACTAGTCTTGCCTTGTTTCTTATAACATTACCTGTTTCATCTAGCTTGTTTCTGAAGATCCATCTTGTCCCAATGATCTGATGATCCTTTGGTCTTGGTACAAGATCCCAAACATCATTTCTTTGGAATTGATTCAGTTCTTCAGTCATGGCTAGCATCCAGAACTCATCGATGATGGCTTCATCAATCTTCTTTGGTTCAAGTTGAGAAATGAATGCCATGTTTGCAATTCGTTCCAGCTGAGCTCTAGTTTGAACCCCCTTGGTTAGGTCTCCCAAAATCTGCTTTTGAGGATGATCTCTGATTTCAACAAATGTTCTTTGATGATCATCTTCATTAGATTTAGCTGTGTTATCTAGTAATAAATCTGTACTTTCAACATCATCATCGTTAGTTTGCTTAAGAACAGATTGATCAATAGATTCACAAAAACTGACATGCATAGATTCTTCAATAGTATATGAACTCTTATTAAAAAAAATTTTATGCTTTACTATGACTTGAATATCCTAAGAATATGCCTTCAACAGATTTAGCATCAAATTTATCCAAGCTATCTTTTGTATTAAGGATAAAGCATTTACATCCAAAGACTTTAAAATAGTCTATTCTTGGAGTTCTGTCATAGAATAATTCATAAGGAGTGTTATTTAATAAGGGCCTAATAAGAACTCTATTTGTTATATAGCATGCAGTATTAACAGCTTCTGCCCAAAAAGATTTAGCAAGATTATTATGTTAGAGCATAGTTCTAGCAGATTCCTGAAGGGTTCTATTCTTTCTTTCTACTACACCATTTTGAGGTGCAGCTCTAGGAAAGGCAAAGTTATGAGAAATACCATGCAAGTTACAAAAATTTATAAAAAATTCATTATCAAATTCTCCTCCATGGTTACTACGGATTTTTATAATAGAACAAGATTTTTTATTTTGTAACTTTTTACATAAAATTTCAAATTCACAAAACGTATCACTTTTGTTTTTCAAAAATATAACCCAAGTAAATCTTGAGTAATCATCTACAATGACAAAAGCATATTTATTATGATTAAGACTAGCTACTCTAGAATGACCAAAAAGATCCAGGTGGAGAAGCTCTAAAGGTCTTTTACTTGAAACAATATTTTTTGATTTGAAAGATGATTTTGACAATTTTCCTAGTTGACATGCATCACAAAAATAGTCCTTTTTAAAAGATATTTTATGTAACCCACGTACTAACTTGTGTTTAGCTAATTTAGACATGTACTTTGAGTTGACATGACCCATTCTCATGTGCCATAAATGTTGAGTGTCGTTATTAGCTATAAGGCAATGTTCAGTAATGTTTTCTAGGTATAATTCATATATATTATTTCTTCTTATACCTTTTAAAATGATGTTTTCGTTGGTGTCTGCTATAAGACATGCATCATGTTTAAAGCTAACATTATAACCTGTATCACACATTTGACTTATACTTAGAAGGTTATGTTTTAAGCCTTTAACAATGAGAACATCTTTGATAAGAGGTTTATCAATATTGCCAATGTTACCAATACCAATTATCAAACCTTTGTTGTTATCTCCAAAGGTGACAGTTCCTCCTTCTTTATGATGAAGAACAACAAAAAGATCTGGATGTCCTGTCATGTGTTTTGAACATCCACTGTCTAGTATCCATATGTTCTTCTTTGGAGCCTGCAAAATATCAAGTAAAAATCCTTTGTGGTACCCAATCGGGTCCCTTTCTGTTAGACTTAGGAACCCATATCCATTTTGAATTGGGTTTGTCTATAACTTTAGAGGAGCACAAGAAATTAAAATAATGCTCCTTTTTAGGTTCAAAAGAACCTTTGACAAAAGTAGTCTTTTGATTCATACAAGAAGGTTTGTTAAAATGAGAGTAGCCAATATCATTCTTGTAGAAAGAGACTTTTTGAGAGGATAGGAGTTTATCCAGGTTCTCTTTTCCTTTAGTAAACTTGAAAACCGTTTTCATAAGGTTCTCAGTTTTACTTTTTAATTCTGAAATTTCTACTTGAAGATTTTTAGTCTTGGAGTTAGTAGACAAGATTTCAGAAGTAATCAGAGAATTTTTCTTTTGTAATTCAGAATTTTCAATACTGAGTTTTTCATTTTTCAGCATAAGCTCTAGATTTTCAGATTTCAATTGTTTATTTTTTAGAATCGTTTTTCTTGATTCTTCAAAAAGTTCCTGAAAAGCATTTTGAAGTTCTTCAAGGGATTCATTTACAGAGCTTTCTGCCATGAAGCACATGTTGGCGGTTTCAGCTTCATCATCACTTGACTCTTCACTTGTGGATGGTTCTGAGTCATCCCATTGAGCATGCAGAGCCATTTTCTTGAAGAACCTTTTCTTTGGTTCCTCAGTTTTGGATTTTCTTTTGAGAAGAGGACAGTCATGTTTCAAGTGTCCTGGCTTGTTACACTGATAGCACATGGAATCTTCCTTAGAGTCTTTTCTTTCTTTGTGCTTATTTGGAAGCCGGTTCTTTCTCATGAAGCGCTGGAATTTTCTGGTGAGTAGCGCAATTTCATATTCTTTTTTTGAGTCCTCATTCTCAAAAAGAGATGGGAAGGCTAGAGTTTTCTTTGTGGGTTGTTCCTCTTCCCTTCTTTTCTTCATATGGACTTCATAGGTCATAAGATTGCCTATTAAGTCATCCAGGGTAAGCTTGGATAAATCTTAAGCTTCTTCAATAGCTGTAGTTTTTTTCTTCCAATCAGTTGTGAGAGATCTCAAGATTTTCTTCACCTTATCTGTCTGGGAATAGGTTTCTTCCAGAGATTTCAGGTCGTTGGTGATGTTGGTGAATCTTGTAAACATCTCTGTGATGAGTTCATCTTTGTTCATCTTTGTTCATCTTGAACAACTTATATTTTCGGACAAGAGATGAGATTTTGGCTTCTTTCACTTTGTTGGTTCCTTTATGAATCACCTCCAGAGAATGCCAAATATCATATACAGATTCACAAATAGATATTCTATTGAATTCATTTTGATCAATGGCACAATATAAGGCATTCATAGCCTTTGCATTTAGATTTGCCATTTTCTTTTCTTCATCAGACCATAAGCTATAGTCTGCGGATGGAGATGTGTATGGATGCTCAACAATTTTCCATATAGCAAAATCTATGGATTTAAGAAATATAGCCATTCTGCACTTCCAGTATCCATAGTTGGAGCCGTTGAAGAAAGGAGGACGAGATGCGTGTTGACCTTCAATATCACGAGCATAAGAGGTAGATGCCATTTGTGCTGGAAGACTTGTTATGTCGAAACCAACAAACCTGCTCTAATACCAAATGAAATTCCACTAGAGGGGGGTGAATAGTGAAATTCTATAAAGATCGATAAAATAAAAATAAAATGCAATAAGGCACAACACATAAAACACAGAATTTATACTGGTTCGGTCAAATCCCAGACCTACATCCAGTCCCCAAGCAAACCACTTGAGCTTTCCACTATAACATCCGAGTTACCGGATAAATAGTACAACACTCTCTTCCTCAGAGGTCTTCTTCTCTCAACAGAGAAATGGCACACCCTCTTTCACAGAGGTCTTCTTCTCTCAACAGAGAAGGGCAACACCCTCTTTCTCAGAGGTCTACTTCTTTCAAAAAGAAGGAATACAATGAATAACAGAAAGTTACAATACTTCCTATAGAACCTTTAGAATGATATGAATGCACGAATGAAGGATTCTCAGAATGTTCTGTTCTTTTCACTCAGAAGATACTCTTTGTCAAAGTGCTATTCTTGACTTTTTCTCTTTCTTTTCTTTTTATTTTTCAAGGCTCTCTTTCAAATATCGAATAGGAATTTTTTCTCGTTGTAAGCTCACATGTCCATACTGAAATAATTAATTTGATTGTGTTTATATAGCCTTAAAAAAATAGTCGTTGCCTTTTTGAAATGATAGTCTTTTTGGGATGTGAGATGTCAAGTCATTTCAAAAGACATCTTTATGGATTTTTGAAAAAGTTTTCTTTCCATAAAAGTAGTATTTGGGGTACACTAGTCGTTGTAATATTTTAGGTATGATATATTTTATGTAAAAAGTCTTTTTCTTATAATAGTACATTGAACATTGGATGTGTAAGCCATCATGTAGTTTTGTCTTTATTCTAATTAATGATTTGTAGTACTTAAGTATTTTATTTAGAAATTGTCACTTCTTTACTTAAATGGGTGTAAGTACAATAAATGCTTTGAGATCTTTATTTGTAAATAGTCATATCAAGAATTGCTTTATGATGTGATTTTTAATGTCTACAGAGAGAATGAAGACTTTAAGAAAGTCGACATTCTTGAGTGAGATTAAAAAAACAGTTATTTCTAAAAAGATTTTTAGAGGAGGTATTAAATGTTTTACAAAGAGAATGATGACTTTAAGTAAGTCGACATTCTTGAGTTATAAAAAGGTAACTAAAGTCGTTTCTAAACATATTATATTTGTTTTTCTTTTGTCTAGCCGATTTCTATGTTTTGTCTTTTTCTTACATAGTTGAAATCATTTCTTTTTATTTCTTTTCAAGTTGTCTTATACATGATAGAAGGTACAATTATTGTTTTTTTGAAATCATGAGCTAATATATCATGTCAAAATACCTTTTTCATAAAGGTTTGTAAGAAGGTACAATTATTGGTTTTCAAAAAGGTGCTTTTTGAAACTATCGTATACTTTTATGAGATATAGCTTTTGGGAATGAGTGTCTTTTATGATGAAGTATGTAATATGCATGCTTCTGAAGGTTTTGTTACATATGACTCTTAAAGAAGAAAAAAATCTTCATCTTGAGGAAGCCGATCTCTTTAGATGATCTTTAAGAATGAATGGCTCATCAAGCTTTTTCTTCAAGAAGTATGATTGCACCACGGTTGTATTTGAACAGGAGGTCTCCATCCTTTTGGGTGAGATATCCTTGCATCAAATACTCGTTAGATACATGGCAAAGCATATTCAGTCATAATATAACATTTTTCAAGAATACATATTAAATCAAATATGACAGTGTATCATATTGTGTGTCATCAAAATAGTTTCTCAACAAATATGGACTCCACCGAGTTCATTAACTCCCTAAGAGTTGGTGCATGTGCCATTCGTGTACATCCATAGTGCTTTTGAAATAAATGCATGAATTACATAGACAGGATATTGCAGGAATTTAAACTATATGATATGCATCCTAGTCTAAGTAGAAAATTAAATTTCTTATTCCAAAATTTACATTATTACATCACTAAATAAATGAAAGAAAGGGAAATTGAAGACTTCAGTTCCTTCTTTGAAATGTCTTTGCCAAGCTTGAAATGGGGTTAGCTCAAATATGTGGGTTTTTCCAAGATTTTCCAATAATATTTTGAAATTATTGGACTTAATTGGATATAAACCCTATTTTCATGCTTTCTTGATATTTAAAATGATGTAAATGCAAAAAATTCAGTAGAAAATAGTTTGAAATTCGAAATTGTGGTCAAAATGACCAAAACACCCCTAATATTAAAGTTATACCTTTAAAATCAGGGTTTTTGAAGGAAATTTTGGTAAAAATTGAGATTTTGAAATTCGAATTGAAACAAATGATGATAAAATGCATGATAAGACATGATGACATGCTGCTAAACACATTGGGATTGTAAAATCAGAATTTTGACATGCTATCATTCATCCAAAATAATGAATTTTGCTTGTTTTTCGCTTAGATCTGGGTCCCGCGGGGCCCCGTTTTGATGATACGGTTAAACCGAACATCAAACGAATTCCAAATGCTGTAAAATTCGATATGAAACATCTACCTTATCTGATAAACAGCCTAGAATGCTAAAACTCACGAAATGACATGGTTTAGATACTAAAATTTAAAGAAAATCTTAAAAAGGGAGGATTTCGCCTACGGACCCGAACCAAATGTAACACTTAATGCAGTAATACACGAATTCCATCATAGAAACATCTGAGATTTTTTAGAATGCTAAATGACATGAAAATAAGCATTTTTGTCTTTTACAGCCCCGGGATTTGAACTACGGTGAGTTTGGTAACGAGAATTTGGTTCTGACGGAGGCAAAATCAACCTGATCCGATGTAAAAATGCTAAACAAATAGCAAACGACCATGGAAATTTCTGATATTTAAATGAGAAACAAATGACAGATGCATGAACAACTTTCATCTTTATGATTTTGGCATTTGATCAACAAGAACAGAGATAAAAATGTGACATTACTTGCCTAAATCAACAGAACAGACAAATGTGACAAAACAAGAGACTGACATAAAAAATACGAAACAGATACCAAAACTGTTTTAAAAATCATAAGATTTCAGATGCAAATAGAGGATATCCCAAACATGACATTCACTTTTTACAGATTCGGATTTGGAGCAATACCCAAAGAGAACCCATCGCCTTAAGTCGATCCAAAATCTCAGAGACCCAAATCAGGCTCTGACACATGTCCCAAACTCTTGAATTTTTGTCAGACATAAAAAAAAATGGAAAAATCGGAGAAAATCAGATTAAATATTAAACATCATTCTCAGTTCAAGACATTTTTTGTATCGAAAATGGGACCTCATATAAGAGAGATCTCGATTTTACAAGTCGGAGATAACTTTTCAAAACATATCCTGGGTAACAAAACCCGACCTACCATCTTGCACTTTTAACGCAGTAACCAATTTCAAATCATTTCAACTTTTTAAAAGATTGTTAGGAACACCTAGGGGCGCATACCATGATTTTTTTTAGCATTTTTAACGAAAAATAAATTCATGAAATGACATGTGAACTGACTGACAAAAACAGAGAGTTACATAAATGAAGCTGAATGTATGAAATATTAAATAAATTCATGAAACCTGATATTTAAATGAAATAAAACGTAAGTCTAACTTATTTTAATGCATGAACATGATAAATGCATGAAATCTAATCAAGAAAGCATTACAAACATTTTTTTGATATATGTCATTTTATGAGAATAGCTCGATCCATCCCTCGGATGAGCTCTTTCTTCAAACGACAACACGAATCAAATCATGATAAAATCGATTGGAATGGGGGCTTACCTTGTGTTCTCTTGCAGTTTTGGAACCTCAAAATGAGCGGATACCTTGATAATGGGCTCCAGAGGGGCGTGAATCCAGAGGAAACCAAGAAAGAAAAAATGGAATTATGAAGTTCAGTTCTCAAATAGGGCTCTCCCTGAGCTGGGCGTGGGCTAGGGTATTTATAAAAATTTTAGAGATTTTCAAAATTCAAACACAGTGAATCTGGACCTTCCATGTGGCGCCATCTCAGGGAATGCCATTTTGATTTTTGAGAAAATAAAAATGAGAATTTTGTGGGTGAGACACCTCAGCAGGAGAGTTTGAAATTTTTTAAAAAGATTGCTTGATTTTCTCTGCAGGAGGCTCCCAAATGGCGCCACCTCAGAGGGTGCTATTTGGGGTTTGAAATTCAAAGTTTGCTTTTTGCAGGGAGCCCTCATGTGGCGCCACCTCATGGTGGGCTACTTTTATTTTAAATAAAATAAAAATAAAAAATGAAGCCAAGTGGGAGCTCTAGAATGGCGCCACCTCAAAAGGGAGTCTGAGGTTTGAGTCTAGAAGCAGTAGGAGTAGGCCATGTGGTGCCACATCAGAGTGGCTCTTGACACATGTCAGAAGAACAGGGCAGTGGGCTCAGAAGGTGCCACCTCAGAGGAGTTTGAATTCTACTTTTTCTGATGAAAGGAGATCTGGACATGTGGCAGTCCAGGATGGTTCCATACCTGACAAGTGTCAGCTTGCTGGAGGAGTCTTCTCAAATGACGCCACCTCAGAGGTTGTATTTGAAATTCAAATGAGGCTGGCTCTGAAAGAATAGAGGGTGGCCATGTGGCGCCACCTCAGGGTGGCTCCTACAATGACATGTGGCAAGAGGGAGGAAAAGGAGGGAAAGGGACACGTGACACCATCTCAAAAAATGAATTTAGGGAGGAGACTTCAGGATTTGCGCCACCTCAGCCTGGAGTTTGAATATTTGAATTGTCGCTTTTTCTGAAGGAGGCAGAAAGTGACATGTGTCACTTGCTTTTTCTGAAGAAAGCAGAGAGAGACACGTGTCCCTTGCTTTTTCTGAGAAGAGCAGAGGATGACATGTGTCACTTGCTTTTTCTGAGAAAAGTAGGGAGTGACATGTGTCACTTGCTTTTTCTGAGAAGAGCAGAGAATGACACGTGTCACTTGCTTTTTCTAAGAAAAGCAGGGAGTGACATGTGTCACTTGCTTTTTCTAAGAAGAGCAGAGAATGACATGTGTCTGCTGCAGGAAAGAATACCTCAGATGGCGCCACCTCAGAAGGAGACAACTCTACTTTTTCTGGACAAGGCAGCACATGAAACGTAGCATCTCAGAGTGACCTTGGAATGACACATGGCACAGGGTGAAGATGGTGGACACTGACACGTGGCATGGAATGAAGAGGATGTCTAATGACATGTGGCGACATCTTAAGGTGGCCCCACACTGACACGTGTCGGAGGATGGAAGGAGAGACAAAATGACATGTGGCGCCACCCCTAGGTGAACCCCATGCTGACACATGGCAGAGCAATGGAAGGAGAGAGAAAATGTTCCAGTGGCACCAATCCAGGGACAAGGCTCCTATATTTTTGGGTTTTTTAAAATTCAGGTTTTTCAAGAAAAAAGTCTATGTGACACCACCTCAATGTGGGTCCCATATTGCTTCTTTATTGAAATAAGGACAAGACAGTAAATCCTTTTTTTGGAATTTTCATAAAATCTAGACTAATTAGCAAAACAGAAATTTTGAAAAGAGTTGGCCCCTGTAGGGCGATTTTGTAAAAGGAAGATATTTGAAATTTGTTGACAAAAGGGCAAAATCTGAGATAAAAGGGCTAGAATCAAAATCCTTATCGAAAATTATCCAGATTGTTTTCCTGAGAAAATATTTTGAAATTCAGAGTCCTGGGGGTAAAATGGGAAGAATTGATAATTTTGAAGACCTAGGGTTTTGAAATCGATTTTGAAAAGAGTTGAAATTCTAATCTGGATTGAAAATTTTGAAATCAAGAGTTCTGGACCTCGAAATGACATGCAGTGCAGTGCAGTGATATGAAATGCTCATGCAATGCTATGCAATAACACGTCTTATGAAATGTAATCTTGAATCAGGATTTGGAGATTCTCGTCTCCTGTCAGGAATAAAATTTTGAACATCTAAGCTAAAAATAGAGAAAAATTGAGAGTTGTAGATGCAATCTAGACTTTCTGCGAGGTTCGGGCTCAGAAAATGACCATTTTTCCCTTCGGCGATTTCAAAGGCTGGATGATGAGGCTTGGTGGAAATGTCAGAGAGGTGAGTGAAAATTTGGGGTGTTTACACATCTGCAAAAGGTTTAGGTTCTCCTCCTCCCACACCTTCTTCAAGACATGGATTTTCTCTCAGATTACTCCAAAATCCTCTTTTATATGATACATTTGGATCGATTTCTGCACTACCTATTCTACCAGGCCGAAATGTACTGTTTCACCTGTTTTCTCGTTACAAAATAAGAGAATTATTTTCAGGAATTTTATATCTTTTTGATGCCTGTGCAGATACCCTTCATTATCCTTTTCTGATTCACTTGTTTTATACGAATTTACATTTTGATCATGAAACTGGAGTTTTGTCCTCTCTTGTTCGTGATGTTTAAATTGAGTTTGATTCTAAACTACTTGGAGAAATCTTAGAAATTCCATCTTCAGACACTCTTTTCAACATTGTTGAACTAAACGATAAGAGAATTTTTAAACAAATTCTTCTTTCAGGTGCACCTCACTTCCCTCCTTTCAAAAATACTAATCTTCAAACTCGTGCACGCATTGCTGGACGAATCCTTGCCCACAATGTTCTACCTAAAACTGGTTCTTTTGATTATTATTCCACAGATCTATCTACGGCTCTTTATGTTTTATTTGGAAATATTTCTGTAAATTGGGCCAATGTGTATTTTACAAATTTGTAGAAACAAAAACCATTTCTTCCTTATGCATGTCTTCTAACTCGTATTTTTAGACATTTCAAAGTTCCTTTAACAAATGAAAAATATATTAAGCAAAAAGAGTTCTTTGATCAAACTATTTTTAAAAGAATGAAAATTAAATATCTGCCTCCTTTAAATGTTGATCAAACTGAACCATCTGATCCTACTGAACCATCAATTTCTGAACCTTCACCTTCTGCGACACCTTCATCTCATGCAAAAAGAAAGAAATTTTCTACAAGTCAAGACAATGATGAAGTTTTGCAGCGACTAGAAGCATTGGAGTTGCATCAACGCACTTTTCGTGAAGATGTGACTCAGCAACTATCTTCGATTCAGAAAGAGATTACTTCAATCAAGGACTTGCTCAACTCACTTTTCTGATCTTTATGTTCTGTCTTTACTAAAACTTTGATACTTTATGGGTTGTAATATTTTAAACTTATATCTCCATTTTGCTTATGCTAATTCTGCCCTTATTCTTTTTTATTATGACAAAGGGGGAGAAAAAGAAAAAGATAAGCATTACATTGAAATTGCAGGAGATCTTGCATTAGAAATGCA
Organism: Nuphar pumila; assembly: GCF_984573655.1. Classification (NCBI taxonomy): domain Eukaryota; kingdom Viridiplantae; phylum Streptophyta; class Magnoliopsida; order Nymphaeales; family Nymphaeaceae; genus Nuphar; species Nuphar pumila. The sequence continues at coordinate 46,450,872 of NC_143265.1, read as the reverse complement.
AAATTAAGCGAACAAGAAAGCATTGAAAACTACATTTATGGAAAAGTTTTTAAATACATGAAGTAATGATGAATGGACATGAAAACCAATAAATATGTGATATATATGTGCTCTAAATGTGCTAACTTTTAATGCTTTGCAGCATATTGATAGGGGGAGTAAATTCTCCATCTATGCATCTAAAATGCTTCATCTTTGATTAAGTTTGTCATCATAAAAAAGGGGGAGATTGTTACGACAATAAAGCCATACATGATACTTCAAGTACAAGGTTTTGATGATGAGCAAGTGAAATCAACTGCATTTCAGCTAAGGCAATGAAGACATTGAAGAATTCGATGAAGAATCTTTGAAGACTAATGTGCAAATGTTAAATTAATTAAAAGTCTTAGATTCTTGTAAGAGCCTTACTTAGAGTACATATTTAGGTTGCATTTCACCTAAAAAGTCTTTAGAAAAGCTTTTCTAAAAGAACCCCTCATGAAAATCTTTTTAGAAAACTCTTTTCTTAAATTTTTGTGTTCATTAGTCGACCAATAGACTCACCAGTCGACTAATCCTTTCGCGCCATATTTTCTAAAAAGTCATTTTTGTCGAAATTAGTTGACCTAAGGTTTTATCATTCGACTGGACAGAATGTTTGTTTTCTGGAAAATTAACAGCAGTCGACTAATGGTTTTATCAGTCGACTAGACAGAACATGTGTTTTCTGAAAATTTAGCAGCAGTCGACTAATGCTTTTATCAGTCGACCGGACAAAATGTATAATTTTCAGAAGATTTTAGCAGCAGTCGACTGAAAGGTTTTTCAGTCTACTGATGAAATTATCAGTCGACTAATTTTATCTCTAGTCGACTAAGTTTCAAAAATTCAGATTTTCAAACGGCTCAATTAATAGATCAGTTGACCGATGATAACTGTCAGTCTACTAATAACTAACTATTAGTCGACTAACTACTGTTCCAGTCGACTAATTTTGTCATTTTTCCTGAAACTTCAAAAAAGGCGTGTGTTTTCGTTTTTCAAACATTTTGATCGTTCAAAATGGACTGTTTTGACACCCTTTCATACCCTCAACATATGAAAACTTTCAACTATAAATATGAGTGCATTTTACACTCAAAAGCACTTCAATTCAATCAATTTGAATCATTTACTCTTTGCTTTTCACTCATATTTATTTTCTCACTCACGTGATATTTTTTCACTTCAGCTTTTCACTCAAATTCCTTTGAGAGATAGTGAATTCGTGAGTAGAGTATTTCAACAACCTCCAAAGCCAATTGCATCTTATTTGCATTCAAAAGAAAGGCTCATAGGTTGTATTGTAAGTTGTTACTTGTTTCAATTTTCTGTAAAAGGAAGGACTCCTTGGTTTAAAGGAGTTGTTTGCTTTCAGTAGGTGTGTTACTAGAAGTGGGACCGGATTTGGTCTGTATGATCTTGTAGTTACACAAGGTTGACAGTGGAAATCTCAAGCGGGTTTTGCTTGGAGACTGGATATAGGTCGGGAAAGACCGAACCAGGATAAATTATGTGTTCTTTGTGTGTTTGCTTTTCAAATTGCAAAATTTGTTAATATTCCGCAGACAATTTTTAAAAGCACTATTCACCCCCCCTCTAGTGCTTGTTGCCTCGATCCTACTGCACTTTCAATTGAATGCATTATATAATAACCACATTTAAATTCAAGTGAAGAATAAAATACATTTTTTATGCTTTTATAGAGTTAAAAATGAAATTAACTCTCAATATACCCTGACTATGGCCATTAGTATATATATTGAATTAATTTTATATTAAGCCATGATAAAAGAGGAAAAATATTTAAAGAAAATATGATGAATTTTGAAAAGGGTCCAGTGTGGATCCAGTGTTATTTTATAAAAGATAAAAATCATAAGTTTTGTTTACATCCTGACTATGGTCATTGATGTAAATCATCAACTTGGGATTAATTACCTCTTACGAAATGGTGCATGTGCCATTCGTGTTTCACCATTGTGAGATTTTGAAAAATAAAGGTAAAAAGCATGAAAACAAGCAATTTATGATATTTACAATGCTCATTTATTCTATCTAAAACAGGAAAGATAAATTCTCATTGAGACCTAACTTATTACAATATTTAAAATTGAAATTGCAACTCCAGATAATGACACTTTCCACTTATTCCCTGCAAAGCAATTAGTTAGTATAAAGAGAAGAAAATATCACATATCCTATAGATGTCAATGGCAAAGTGCTCATGTTCCAAGATATACATGGTGGAAAAGATGCGAAATGATGTATATATATTTATATTCATATATACATGCATATCTATATATATACATGTAAGTATATATATGTATAATCATATATATATATATATATATATATATATATATATATATATATGTATTACACATGATGTACAAGCAGCATGGATGTTGCTAAAATGATGAGGATATATGCTGTGGTAGTGGCAACGGGGAAGGATAGTGTTCTGCTGCATGGAGACTAGTTTTTGCAGTAATGCCTAACATAACTAGATGCAAGAACTTATAGATAATGCATGAGTAAAATAGAGGAAATTATATGTACAAGATTGAGTTATGATGACTGTCACTAGATGGTGAATGAGGTAAGTAAGTACAGCCAATGAATGTGAAAATGTGGTTGCAGGGAATGCACGCATGTTAATGTAACAAGGCTAAAGGGATAGTGATGATAAAACACTGTTGTAGGCATAGTGTTGGAGTGGCAATGAAGTGCATATATGTTGAGCGAGTGTTATGCTCTGTACAGGAGATGTATAATGTGAATGGATGTAAGAATGCAAGTGTGTTAGCAAGGAAATGATACAGGGTGGTTGTGAGAGTGTGGTGAATAACAGTGTAGTGCATGCAGGATTCCAGCAGGTAGTTGTGAAAATGTTGTTGTGATAAGCATGATGGAATGTGTAGGTGACAAGGGAAGTTGTAAAACCCATAAATTTTAAGGATTTTTCAAGGAAATAAAAATGTGTATTTACGTGAGATAATATGGTTTATGAGATATTCAATGTGATTTTGAGGCTTGCGGGCCAGTCGAGCGAACCCAATAACGAATACTGGAAAGGGTACTTGGATCCGGACTTTGACGAGATCCGATGATCTAACCCGGTTCACGAGGCCAAGTAAGGAAACTGATGGTTTCAGGATGATAGCGTGAGATCCGAAGCACATTTAAAGTAAGCGAGTGCAAGTTTAAAACCAACGAGTGAAAAATCCACTTGAAAATGGAAGAAATCCATCAACAAGGAAAAACATCCCAATGTGACATAAAGAGAATTTTCTGCAAAAGTAAACACCAAGTGATGGTGTGGTGTTGTGGTAGGACACACGGTGTGTGATACCACCACCCAAGTTCAAAACCCCCTGTGCATAAATTATTTTTTTTACAAGAAAGTGATGATTTCTAGCTTGGTGAAAAGGGTAAAAATGTGGGCTCAAATTAAACCCTACCTTTTTGGTCTCTCTCCACCAAAAACGAGAGCAACTCCTCTCACATTACCAAAAACAGAGGAGAATCCCATGCATCAGGGGATGAGGGGTACCACAATAAGGAAAAAAGAGAGTGGAAGTTGAAAAAAATGACACATGGAGTAAAGGGCAAAATCGGAAGAGATGCTATCCCAACAAAAATCGTGGGATTTGGAGGAGATTTTTGAGGGTTGAGTTTTGAAACTCCACCTAAGAAAGAGGAGACAAATCAAGAAGTTTTTTTTTAGAAATCGTGAAACACGATTTTCTATATCTCTCTCTCTTTCTCTCTTTCTCTCTTTCTCTCTCCCTCTCTCCCTCTCTTGGGTGATCAGACCTCCATAGTTGGTGGTGGAGTTTTCTATTGCTACACGACTGGACTTTCATTGGCAAACGTAGTGTGCTACTTCAACGAAGGAAGAAGCGTTGCTTCGTTCGCTTGACGCTCCAACATGAGGTAAGGAGCATTGCTATTTGTATGTAAGTGGTTGATGCCTTATTGAACATCTATGTTGCAATATCATGGAGTTTACGCGACAAGCACCACCTATATGTGGGTGCGTTTAGGGCCTCGAGACCGAGGTGGCATGAGCTGAAACACCTACTCGGCAATAGGTCAATATGGAGTGGTTCAGCCAATGGTTCTCACCCTTGGCCAACGTTGGGGCACTGTGGTGTTCTTAGTAAGGGCATTATGTTCCTATGTGTATGCCTGGTGATGTGTAGTACTCATATCAAAACCTACAGTTCGAATCTATGTAGAGAAATGCATATATTTTTGGTGTGGGCGTTAGCCATGACGGATTCAAGATCGAAACAAAATAAAGTAGGCGAATGGCGTGGAACCTTAAATATCTCGGATTATTATTCATGAAATTATTGTTTGGTTGTATTTTCTTGTTCAATACACCTTTCATACTTTGTATTTTGAATGGTCTTAATCAAGTCTGAAGTTATGTATACGTGATTGTTATTTCACATCATGGTAAAATAAAGATATATCATTCCTATTGGGTAATTCGATTGGATTTGATGTCTTTGAGTGTGGAATGCACTCATATTTATAGTTAAAAGATTCCATACATTGAGGATGAAAGGGGTGTCAAAACAGTCCATTTAGAATGATCAAAATGTTTGAAAAATAAAAAGATACATTTTTTTTAAGGTTACAGAAAAACGACAAAATTAGTCGACTGGAATAATAGTCAGTCGACTGATAATATGTTCAGTCGACTGATAAAACCTTCAGTCAACTGCTGCTAAAATTTCCATGAAACAGACACTCTGTTCAGTCGACTGATAAAACCTTCAGTCGACTGATGCTAAATTTTTTCCAGAAAACAGACATTTTGATCAGTCGACTGATAAAACCTTCAGTCGACTGATGCTAAATTTTCCAGAAAACGGACATTCTGTCTGGTCGACTGATAAAACTTTTGGTCGACTAATTTTATGATCAGTCGACTGATAAACCCTTCAGTCGACTACTGCTAAATTTTCCAAAAAATTGACATTCTGTTCGGTCGACTGATAAAACTTTTGGTCGACTAATTTTATGATCAGTCGATTGATAAACCCTTCAGTCGACTGCTACGAAATTTTCCAGAAAACAGACATTCTGTCTGGTCGACTGATAAAACTTTCGGTCGACTAATTTTATAAAAAATAATGTTTCTGCTTTGAAGATTTGAAGCAAAAAGGTTGGTTGACCGGTGAGTCTATTGGTCGACTAATAAACATGAAAAGTTAAGTAAAGGGTTTTCTTAAATGATTTTCATGAAAGGTTCATTTAGAAAAGTTTTTCTAAAAACTTTTTAGGTGAAATGCAATTGAAATATCTGTGAAGGAAATAGTACGATGGTAAACAAAATATGTGATTCACATATGGACTTTAGGATTATGTCCAATACATGGAACACACATGATACATATATTTGCACAATGAAGATCATTTCTTGTTCAGGATAATATAAGAGTTCAAGAAGGAACATGTGGTTTCGCTAAATGTTGGGAGTGCCAAACAAGCACTTAAGAAATGATAAAGTTAGATAACGCCATGTTGCGGCGTAACCAGTGGGGGTACGAAACATACACTTGAGCTCATAAACAAAACTGAAAATGTCGAATGTATAAGTACTTGACACAAAGTTGAACCAGAATTTTGAGAAATTTTGGTGGCCGCCTATTGGGCTTCTAGTGGGTAATGAGCATAGACTAAGATCACCCCGAATGTGGGTTGGGATTTCGGAAAACCCCTATGGTGCAACGACTCGCACTAAGAATTTAACAAAATACAAAATATGCATTACATAACCTAAATATGGGATTCTGGGTATACCTGGAAGATGGTATATGTTACTGGTTTCCCAAGGTTCTAGGTACATCTGAAAGCTGATGTATGTTACTGGATCCAAACAAAACAAGAATGAAAATTATGCACATATATAATAATTATGGGATTCTGGGTATACCTGAAAGACGGTATATGTTATTGGTTTCCCGGGATACTGGGTATACCTAAAAACGGTATATGTTACTGGTTTCCCAGGGCTCTGGGTTCACCTGAAAGATGGTGTATGTTATCGGACCCCTTGTAGTGCGATAGCTCGCACTTGGTTATAAAGAAAATGTAAAATGAAATATAAAACCTTCGAGACTCTGGGTATACCTGAAAGACGGTATATGTTACCGGATTCTTCGGGCTCTGGGTATACCTGAAAGATGGTATATGTTACTGGACCCATTGGTCTACCTTGGAGAGGATAGGTGGTACGAACTTCATGGACGTTCGTGTTTTCGTGAGAGCTAGGCGTCTCACCGTATGGTCTTGGTCCGCTACGAGGTCTAGGCCTGTGCGTACCCACAGGATAAGAGTAAGTTAAGCATTAGATAATTTAAGTTGACTGAAAACTTATCTCTGAAGAATTATATATTATTGATTTGGCTTTAGTGAAACTCGTGTAATCTACAGCTTGTACTAATGTAGATAAATATACCTTTAGTTCAGTCATCTTTTGCACTGTATCATGAATTAGAAATCCTAATTATCTTCTTAGAATGATATAAACTTTCATGCTAGTTATATCTGCAGTTGTTGCACATATTTGTATACAGGACACTGAGCACCACATATAAATACATTGCTTCTTACGCAGACAGGGGAGTCTGACCCTTCTGCTTTAAATGTTTTTCAGGCAACGCATAAATGGAGCATCGTGGCGTCGCATTTGGAAGTAGTCAAGAGATCTCAGTTTTTCAGTGTTTTCTGTTTGAACTCTGATTAGTAGATTTACATCTTTGTAATGGGATGTAATTAATGGCATTAATGCTTTAATTAATGAATGGTATGCTTTTAGTACTTCTGTGTTTTTATCTTGTAATGCACCCGACTTGTGTTTTTCGCACTTCTGCTATTTCAAAAAAAAAAAAAATTTACTCCAAAATTTTCACTATAAAAAGTTGGGGCGTTACAGCTTTGGTAACAGAGCAGGACTGAAAAATCTGAGATCTTGGCTCTTCCAGCGACCGCGATGGCTCTGTAAGTATGTAGAAATGTGGTTTTCTTAATGTAGAGATAAAAACATATAATTGCATATTATATTTTCATGGATTTATAACTAAGGTTGGAATGACCTTTTACTTCCCAAATGAATGGCTTGGGTAAACCGTTGCAATGATTTATGGTGATGCTACATAACCTGGCCGAAGTGGTAGGTCGACAGACTGCTGCAATGCAGCTGGTGGCTGACAATTTACATCTTGTGACCCATTAGAGGATACATAGAAGATGAGTGCCACCTAAATTATGATATATATATTTTTTAGATGGGAAACGTGGATGCACTTGAGGGCATAGCTTCCCAAGTTAGTCTCGTGTCAACTCCTGCGAGAGTTGAAGTTCTAGAGCGAAACCCAAGAACTGCTCGCGTATTCTACCTTCTCGAAACTGATTTGGTGAATCGTAACGAATATCAAAATTATTATCCCAATCACATTGGAAACGATGATTTTGTTGATAAGAGTCATCGGATGAGGCTCTAATTTAATGTTTTTCCTTTTTTTTTTTCAACTTCGTTGGAGATGTTAGTGACTCTATCATTGATGAGGGGTACCTTCCCGAATAATCTTTCGGACAAAAGGTGAAAGCCTTGTCTGTGTCCGTTAAACCTTTGAGTTCCTCGTTGGAGGATGTTATAGATCCCCAGTTTTTCTTGGTGATGAGAACGTAAATGATGTTATATACTTAGCAAATGGCTTCTGGGTTGCCGATGATGGCAATCGACTCCTGAGAGGGTCATGGTTGGGGACTACATAACACCAGACTTCTGGGTGTTATGGTTTTTGAAAGAGCATTGTGGGAATTCTTTTTTCCCAACCACAGTTGAAGGGGATTGTGGTGAGTTGAGTTGGCTCAGGTGGTGATTCCGGGTAATGCCAACGTTGTCATTAGGGTAGTGATGCTCTAATGATGCCATTAGAGTGGTGATTCTCTAATGAAGGTTGTTGAAGTGGTGATTCTCCAGCAATGCCGTTAGAGTGGTGATTCCCTAACGATGCCATTAGAGTGGTGATTCTCTAATGAAGGTTGTTGGAGTGGTGATTCTCCGGCAATGCCGTTAGAGTCGTGATTCTCTAACGATGCCGCTAGGGTGGTGATTTTCTAACGATGCCATTAGAGTGGTGATTCTCTAATGAAGGTTGTTGGAGTGGTGATTCTCCAACAATGCCGTTAGAGTGGTGATTCTCTAATGATGCCGCTAGGGTGGTGATTCCCTAACGATGCCATTAGAGTGGTGATTCTCTAATGAAGGTTGTTGGAGTGGTGATTCTCCAGCAATGCTGTTAGAGTGGTGATTCTTTAACGATGCCGCTAGGGTGGTGATTCTCTAACGATGCCATTAGAGTGGTGATTCTCTAATGAAGGTTGTTGAAGTGGTGATTCTCCAACAATGCCGTTAGAGTGGTGATTCTCTAACGATGCCGCTAGGGTGGTGATTCCCTAACGATGCCATTAGAGTGGTGATTCTCTAATGAAGGTTGTTGGAGTGGTGATTCTTCAACAATGCCGTTAGGGTGGTGATTCTCTAACGATGCCATTAGAGTGATGATTCTCTAATGAAGGTTGTTGGAGTGGTGATTCTCCAGCAATACCGTTAGAGTGATGATTCTCTAACGATGCCGCTAGGGTGGTGATTCCCTAACGATGCCATTAGAGTGGTGATTCTCTAATGAAGGTTGCTAGAGTGGTGATTCTCTAATGATGCCGTTAAGGTGGTGATTCCCTAACGATGCCATTAGAGTGGTGATTCTCTAATGAAGGTTGTTGGAGTGGTGATTCTTCAACAATGCCGTTAGGGTGGTGATTCCCTAATGATGCCATTAGAGTGGTGATTCTCTAATGAAGGTTGTTGGAGTGGTGATTCTTCAGCAATGTCGTTAGGGTGGTGATTCTCTAACGATGCCATTAGGGTGGTGATTCTCTAATGAAGGTTGTTGGAGTGGTGATTCTTCAGCAATGCCGTTAGGGTGGTGATTCTCTAACGATGCCATTAGGGTGGCGATTCCCTAATGAGGTTGTTGAAGTGGTGATTCTTCAACAATATCGTTAGAGTGGTGATTCTCTAACAATGTCATTAGAATGATGATTCTCTAATGAAGTGGTGATTCTTCAACAATGCCGTTAGAATGATAATCTTCTAATGATGTCATTCGAGTGATGACTCTTTCTTTATGATATTGGAGTGGTAATTCTCCGGATAGTGTATTAGAGCGGAAGTTCTCTAACGTGAGTCATCTAGAATGGTGATTTTCTGACGATAGCGGCCTTATGCAGTGTCGCTTGAGGTCGTTCGAAGAATATATGTATAAAATGAGTTATTGCACCAATAAATTTTATTGTGGCATTGTTTAAATTGTGTATCGTACATTTGAGAACTATGAAAGATTGCTAAGGATATTACTTAGCAAGCATAATTGTGTAACCTAACGATTAACTATTATTATGCTTCTGTCCTGATAGATGGCATGGGAGGCCAGGTGCAACGACATCATGGACACTGTGAACAACCTTGTCGAGGTTGTGCAATAGCAGGTGGTTGCAATGCAACAAGTGGGTGCAAACCTTCAACAGGTGGCCCAAGATAGGCAGAATATAGATGCAGTCACTTACAAGCGCTTTATGGAAATGGATCCTCCTGTTTTTAAGGGCAAGACGGATCTTGAAGTGGCTGAGACATGGATACGTGAGATTGAACGTATTTTTCATGTTTCGAATGTTCCAGAGGAACAAAAGGTGAACTTCGGTACTTATCGTTTGAAAGACCACGCTGAGAAGTGGTGGGATACAATCTATGCGGTCAAGTTCCAGAATGAAAAGGTTACTTGGGATGAGTTTATTGAGGTTTTTAACTCTGCATATTTCCCTAAGCATGAACGTAGTAAGAAGATGCAAGAATTTTTAGACCTACAACAAGGGGCATCAACACTGGCGGATTATATCACTAAGTTTTGTTGTCTGGAACGATATTGCCCAAATGTATACACCGTGGAAGAGGATCGAGCAATGAAGTTTGCTCATGGATTGAAGCCAGCTTTGAGAACCAAGGTGTTCACCCGAGGGCCAAAATCACTCGATGAGGCCATCGAAGTAGCAACCCTATTGGAAGAAGACTAGGTCAAAGAGCAAAAGAACCAATGGAATAAACCCGAGCAACAGATCAAGGTTTATGTGAGTACTAATGAGAAAAATCCTAGTGAAAGGGAGTTCACACCACCTATAAAAAAGAGAATGCGGCAGGAAGGCTACCCGAACCGCCAACAGCAAAGGAAATCACAACAACCAAAGGTTCAACAAATTTGTCGACGGTGCGATGAGGATCATCCCTTCAGAGTTTGCCCTCTCTATAATGGCAAGTGTTTCAAATGTGAGCAACCAGGACATATTGCTAAGTTTTGCCCGAAGAAGTCTACTGAAAATTTAGTTTAAACTGATTCGACTCCATTGAAAGAAAAGACGTGCCAATAAGTAACAAATACCATAACCTTTTTGTCGAGTGATGTTTGTGATTTCGCGGACGAAATCTTTTTTAAGGAGGGTAGGATGTAAAACCCATAAATTTTAAGGAATTTTCAATGAAATAAAAATGTGTGTTTACGTGAGATAATATGGTTTATGAGATATTCAAAGTGATTTTGAGGCTTGTGGGCCAGTCGAGCGAACCCAATAACGAATACTGGAAAGGGTACTTGGATCCGGACTTTGACGAGATCTGATGATCTAACCCGGTTCACGAGGCCAAGTAAGGAAACTGATGGTTTCAGAATGATAGCATGAGATCCGAAGCACATTTAAAGTAAGCGAGTGCAAGTTTAAAACCAACGGGTGAAAAATCCACTTGAAAATAGAAGAAATCCGTCAACAAGGAAAAACGTCCCAATGTGACATAAAGAGAATTTTCTACAAAAGTAAACTCCAAGTGATGGTGTGGTGTTGTGGTAGGACACACGGTGTGTGATACCACCACCCATGTTCAAAACCCCCTATGCACAAATTATTTTTTTTACAAGAAAGTGATGATTTCTACCTTGATGAAAAGGGTAAAAATGTGGGCTCAAATTAAACCCTACCTTTTTGGTCTCTCTCCACCAAAAACGTGAGCAACTGCTCTCACCTTACCAAAAACAGAGGAGAATCCCATGCATCAGGGGATGAGGGGTACCACAATAAAGAAAAAAGAGAGTGGAAGTTGAAAAAAATGACACATGGAGTAAATGGCAAAATCGGAAGAGATGCTATCCCAACAAAAATCGTGGGATTTGGAGAAGATTTTTGAGGGTTGAGTTTTGAAACTCCACCTAAGAAAGAGGAGACAAATCAAGAAGTTTTTTTTTTAGAAATCGTGAAACACGATTTTCTATATCTCTCTCTCTTTCTCTCTCCCTCTCTCCCTCTCTTGGGTGATCAGACCTCTATAGTTGGTGGTGGAGTTTTCTATTGCTGCACGACTGGACTTTCATTGGCAAACGTAGTGTGCTACTTCAACGAAGGAAGAAGCGTTGCTTCGTTCGCTTGACGCTCCAACAAGAGGTAAGGAGCATTGCTATTTGTATGTAAGTGGTTGATGCCTTGTTGCACATCTATGTTGCAATATCATGGAGTTTACGCGACAAGCACCACCTATATGTGGGTGCGTTTAGGGCCTCGAGACCGAGGTGGCATGAGCTGAAACACCTACTCGGCAATAGGTCAATATGGAGTGGTTCAGCCAATGGTTCTCACCCTTGGCCAACGTTGGGGCACTGTGGTGTTCTTAGTAAGGGCATTATGTTCCTATGTGTATGCCTGGTGATGTGTAGTACTCATATCAAAACCTACAGTTCGAATCTATGTAGAGAAATGCATATATTTTTGGTGTGGGCGTTAGCCATGATGGATTCAAGATCGAAACAAAATAAAGTAGGCGAATGGCGTGGAACCTTAAGTATCTCGGATTATTATTCATGAAATTATTGTTTGGTTGTATTTTCTTGTTCAATACACCTTTCATACTTTGTATATTGAATGGTCTTAATCAAGTCTGAAGTTATGTATACGTGATTGCTATTTCACATCATGGTAAAATAAAGATATATCATTCCTATTGGGTAATTCGATTGGATTTGATGTCTTTGAGTGTGGAATCCACTCATATTTATAGTTGAAAGATTACATACATTGAGGATGAAAGGGGTGGCAAAACAGTCCATTTAGAATGATCAAAATGTTTGAAAAATAAAAAGATACATTTTTTTTAAGGTTACAGAAAAATGACAAAATTAGTCGACTAGAATAATAGTTAGTCGACTGATAATATGTTCAGTCGACTGATAAAACCTTCAGTCAACTGCTGCTAAAACTTCCAGGAAACAGACACTCTGTTCAGTCGACTGATAAAACCTTCAGTCGACTGATGCTAAATTTTTTCCAGAAAACAGACATTTTGATCAGTCGATTGATAAAACCTTCAGTCGACTGATGCTAAATTTTCCAGAAAACAGACATTCTGTCTGGTCGACTGATAAAACTTTCGGTCGACTAATTTTATGATCAGTCGACTGATAAACCCTTCAGTCGACTGCTGCTAAATTTTCCAAAAAATTGACATTCTGTTCGGTTGACTGATAAAACTTTTGGTCGACTAATTTTATGATCAGTCGACTGATAAACCCTTCAGTCGACTGCTGCTAAATTTTCCAGAAAACAGACATTCTGTCTGGTCGATTGATAAAACTTTCGGTCGACTAATTTTATAAAAAGTAATGTTTCTGCTTTGAAGATTTGAAGCAAAAAGGTTGGTCGACCGGTGAGTCTATTGGTCGACTAATAAACATGAAAAGTTAAGTAAAGGGTTTTCTAAATTGATTTTCATGAAGGGTTCATTTAGAAAAGTTTTTCTAAAAACTTTTTAGGTGAAATGCAATTGAAATATCTGTGAAGGAAATAGTACGATGGTAAACTAAATATGTGATTCACATATGGACTTTAGGATTATGTCCAATACATGGAACACACATGATACATATATTTGCACAATGGAGATCATTTCTTGTTCAGGATAATATAAGAGTTAAAGAATGAACATGTGGTTTCGCTAAATGTTGGGAGTGCCAAACAAGCACTTAAGAAATGATAAAGTTAGATAACGCCATGTTGCAGCGTAACCTGTGGGGGTACGAAACGTACACTCGAGCTCATAAACAAAACTGAAAATGCCGAATGTATAAGTACTGGACACAAAGTTGAACCAAAATTTTGAGAAATTTTGATGGCCGCCTATTGGGCTTCTAGTGGGTAATGAGCATACACTAAGATCACCCTGAATGTGGGTTGAGATTTTGGAAAACCCCTATGGTGCAACGACTCGCACTAAGAATTTAACAAAATACAAAATATGCATTACATAACCTAAATATGAGATTCTGGGTATACCTGGAAGATGATATATGTTACTGGTTTCCCAGGGTTCTGGGTACATCTGAAAGACGATGTATGTTACTGGATCCAAACAAAACAAGAATGAAAATTATGCACATATATAATAATTATGGGATTCTGGGTATACCTGAAAGACGGTATATGTTACTGGTTTCCCGGGATACTGGGTATACCTAAAAACGGTATATGTTACTGGTTTCCTAGGGCTCTGGGTTCACCTGAAAGATGGTGTATGTTACCGGACCCCTTGTAGTGCGATAGCTTGCACTTGGTTATAAAAAAAATGTAAAATGAAATATAAAACCTTCGAGACTCTGGGTATACCTGAAAGACGGTATATGTTACCGGATTCTTCGGGCTCTGGGTATACCTGAATGATGGTAGATGTTACTGGACCCATTGGTCTACCTTGGAGAGGGTAGGTGGTACGAACTTCATGGACGTTCGTGTTTTCGTGAGAGCTAGGCGTCTCACCGTACGGTCTTGGTCCGCTACGAGGTCTAGGCCTGTGCGTACCCACAGGGTAAGAGTAAGTTAAGCATTAGATAATTTAAGTTGACTAAAAACTTATCTCTGAAGAATTATATATTATTGATTTGGCTTTAGTGAAACTTGTGGAATCTATAGCTTGTACTAATGTAGATAAATATACCTTTAGTTCAGTCATCTTTTGCACTGTATCATGAATTAGAAATCATAATTATCTTCTTAAAATTATATAAACTTCCATGCTAGTTATATCTGCAGTTGTTGCACATATTTGTACACAAGACACTGAGCACCACATATAAATACATTGCTTCTTACGCAGACAGGGGAGTCTGACCCTTCTGCTTTAAATGTTTTTCAGGCAACGCATAAATGGAGCATCGTGGCGTCGCATTTGGAAGTAGTCAAGAGATCTCAATTTTTCAGTGTTTTCTGTTTGAACTCTGATTAGTAGATTTACATCTTTGTAATGGGATGTAATGAATGGCATTAATGCTTTAATTAATGAATGGTATGCTTTTAGTACTTCTCTGTTTTTACCCTATAATGCACCCGACTTGTGTTTTTCGCACTTCCGCTATTTAAAAAAAAAAAAAATTACTCCAAAATTTTCACTATAAAAAGTTGGGGCGTTACAGAAGTGATATGGATGCTATATGGGGATAAAACAGCTACAGATGGCTAGATGGAATAGGTATAATGTAGCTATATGGTAGGCTAAGTGACATATGTTGGGTGAAATGGAAAAATTACAGTAAATGAATGTGAAAATGGTGGTGATAGTTGAAAACAGGTGAAAGTAGGATAAATGATGATGTTGTGCAAGCCAAATAATGTTGGGACAGGGGAAGGGTCTGCATGCATGCTGATAAAGGGATGACAGTTACAGCAGGAAAAATGACGATATTGATGATCTTGTTTGACAGTAGTGAAGACAAACAATGTACAAGTGCAGGGTATAAAATACAAGACATATATGATATTGCGTGTATTGTACTGAAAAGCAGGGAAAACATAAATATCAAACAGATGTAGCCATGTTACAGAAAGTATAAAGCTGGAGGTAGTTACAGGGTAAGTAAAACAGGGGCTAACAGGGTGTTATATGAAGCACAGTGAGGTAATGTGTTTGTGTAAAGAGATGTGAAATGGATATTGGTTAGTGTAAATAGACATGCAGCAGGTAATGATGTCAATGAAAAGAACAAATTCTTAGAGAAAAAAATAATAATAATAATCGATCTCTATAACCCCATGGACAGTGCCATCAGTTGCTCTAGTGTGGCCTGAAACTATGCTAGAGTCCAACTTCTCAAGAAGCGGTTGTTCAGCAAAACGCAATCCTGCGGCTAATTGTGACTACATGAGCCGAATCTGTCTTTATAACATAATCCTTTGAGACAAGCTCTTTCGCTGTTATGCAAGTAATATTCCATCAGTAGCAGAAAAATAATTCGATATATCTGAGATTGTCAAACAAAGGGTAGGACAAAGCAACCAAACATACTCCAGCCTCTAGAAGTTGTTACGACAATGAAGCCATATATGATACTTCAAGTACAAGGTTTTGATGATGAGCAAGTAAAATCAACTGCATTTCAGCTAATGCAATGAAGACATTGAAGAATTCGATGAAGAATCTTTGAAGACTAGTGTGCAAATGTTTAATTCACTAAAAGTCTTAGATTCTTGTAAGAGCCTTACTTAGAGTGCATATTTAGATTGCATTTCACCTAAAAAGTCTTTAGAAAAACTTTTCTAAAAGAACCCCTCATGAAAATCTTTTTAGAAAACTCTTTTCTTAAATTTTCGTGTTTATTAGTCGACCAATAGACTCACCAGTCGACTAATCCTTTCGCGCCATATTTTCTAAAAAATCATTTTTGTCAAATTAGTCGACCGAAGGTTTTATCAGTCGACTGGACAGGATGTCTGTTTTCTGGAAAATTAGCAGCAGTCGACTAATGGTTTTATTAGTCGACTGGACAAAACATGTGTTTTCTGAAAATTTAGCAGCAGTCGACTAATGCTTTTATCAGTCGACCAGACATAATGTTTGTTTTTCAGAAGATTTTAGCAACAGTCGACTGAAAGGTTTTTCAGTCTACTAATGATATTATCAGTCGACTAATTTTATCTCTAGTCGACTAAGTTTCAAAAGTTCAGATTTTCAAATGGCTCGATTAACAAATCAGTAGACTGACGCTAACTGTCAGTCTACTAATAACTAACTATTAGTCGACTAACTACTGTTCGAGTCGACTAATTTTGCCGTTTTTCCTGAAACTTCAAAAAAGGTGTGTCTTTTCATTTTTCAAACGTTTTGATCGTTCAAAATGGACTGTTTAGACACCCTTTCATACCCTCAACGTATGGAAACTTTCAACTATAAATATGAGTGCATTCTACACTCAAATACATCAAATCCAATTGAATTACTTCTTGTTTTTCACTCCTATTCATTCAAGTATTTATTTTCTCACTCACGTGATATTTTTCACTTCAGTTTTTCACTAAAATTCCTTTGAGAGATAGTGTGAACACCCCAAATTTTTCAAAGGTTATATAAATGACCTTTTTCCCCTAACACCCATTCTCTGAGAAGATAAAGGCAATTTCAAAGCCAAAATTCAGTTATTCTTCAAATTTTCTGAAATAAATTCAATATTGATGTATCCAACTTGATTTCGAATCTGGATCGAGTGTCAAAAAAACGTAAATCTAAGCCTCGTTATCCAAAGTTTCAAATTAAAATTTTAAAATATCAAAAATAAATTTTGAAAAGCTTAGACTGTCCATCTGGTATCCTGTTGGTTCCATAACCTTGTATTTCTCAATTCGAGGTTTTAAACCTCGAATATTTTCTAAAAATCCAGAGGTGAACTCATTTTCTGAAGAAATTTCCCCAAAATAGCCTTGAATTCTCAAAAAAACTCTCTTTTGCAAAAAAAAAAAATTTAGTGTCTAATCTTTGTTTTCTCGTAAAGTCTTAGAATTTTATTCCAAAAATACAAAAAAAATGAAAAATAACACAAAAACCAAAAAAAAATGGAAAAAACTATGAGAAAAACAAATGGTTTTGAAGCTTTTTAAAGCTATTTTTGCTAAAAACCTCACTTGAAAAGCATTTTTACAAAAAAAATTCTTTTAGAGGATCCTCTTTTTGGAAATGTCACAAAAGAGCAATGGTTTCCTCCCGCGCATTTCCTTCTTCTCTCTCCATCGCTGATCTCAAACAGCCTCTTCATTCTCCTCCATCAATCCGGAATGAATTCCCCTTCAGGAAACTTCCATCCTCTCCTTAAGAATGGGGACTCTCTCTGCTTCGACCATCGGTCTTTTTCTGCTGGAGCACCCATTCACCCATTATCGATCGAGTTTCTCTGCGAAAGTCCATTAAATCCATCTTCAGACAGCCATTATTTTCCAGCACCATCGACTTTTCTTCCTGAAAGGACCCTCTACCTCTCGCATCCATCAACTTCATCAGGTCTTTCGATCGATATCTCTTTTCATCGAGCAATTCCCCTTCAGCACCCTTCGAGGCTCTTACCCTCTGCAAAAGCTCGCTTGAAGAAGGAAGAGGAAGAAAACTTCTTTCTCACAACACTAGATCACCCGGTAAGTCTCCCCTCTCTCATTTGCTTTTTTTTTATTTTATTATTTTCCTCATAGGTTTTTCTCTATTTTGATTCCCTTTTACGCATTATGGGTGGTGTCGGATTGCCTATGGCAATCTTGACCCACCTTGTGCAACAATAAACAGAATGAATAATTCTAACATTTTGCGCATCCGCTTGATTTCAATTTCTAATATCCTCTACGAATCATTACATTATTATCTGTACTTTCATTTTTTAGTATGTCGTTCTTTCCCTTCTTGCTTCTGTATAGTCTCGTCGGCTACTTCCAGTTTTGTTTAGTTTAGAAATGGCTTCTGCAAAGACATCCAGTCCGAGCGAGTTCGCTTAGCAGAAGTTTTCAAAGGATCTCAGATTCTTCCTATGATTTGGTCACATTTCCTCATTGAGGGGTGAACCACCGTGTCTTTGGCCATTTCAATTCATACCATACCTTGTTTCAATTTTCCCTCATCTTAAATTTTCTTTGATGATTGGATTGCGTTTGATCGACATTTGATTGTCGGATTTTTTTTTTTTTTTAGTGATTACCCAGTTCTGTTTAATTTCTCGCTTTGATTACCCTTATCATCACTTTGTTTTGATCTTGTTTGAAAGTGTCATCTCGATTTCATTTTCTACATTCATCTGTATCTTGCAATCTTTGGGACCTTGTTCCATTATATAAACATCATCGTGTACCAACAGCATATCGCAGCAGCTAGCAATCAGAAACTCAGACCAGAGTCGCTGAGAAATCTGGCATTTGATCTAGGTTCTCTGAATAAACAGATCTGTGCTGCTTTCATTTTCACTTATCCATTATCTAGTATATCTCGTTTCCCATACTAGATTCCACAAATCACTTTATATTTTGCATAAACTGTATTTCCATTTTGATTCAAGTTTTGCTCGTATTTTTTTATTATTATTTGTAGATTGGCTATTTGTCATCTGTCTGTTTATCTGCTTTACGTCCTCATCGCATTTTTCTCTTACAATGTTGGTTTATGCTTCATTGTGCATTTTAGCATTCTCATCCCATTGTCGAATGATTGTAGCTTCATCATCTTTGCAATACCCGTGCATTGCATATCTTACTCCAATAGGTCCCTTATGCTCCCTACACCATAACATCTGCCTTCATCATTTGTCAAATATCAATTCCAGGATCAAGATATAAAAGGTACAGAGGTTCTGAAATGGGATTACGGTTTTGTCAATTGTATAATCAGAATATCATTGCCAATAAGATCATCACTGGTTACAGAGACATCTTCTATGCTCTGCTACAAAAGGCATAACCTGGTGCTTCAAGAATAGCATCCATGCTCTGGGTCCTCTAATCACTGAAGTGTGATAAATTCTTCAAGGATTACAAGGGAAATTCCCCCCAGGTCATGATGACATGAGTTCTGTTCCATGAATTAGAGGAGCCGGCAGGTGTGAAAGGAGCACGAAATAGTGCCAGATAACAGTGCCCTCGCACTTACAACATTACATTGGGAGTACCTGCATTTCATATTAATTAGCATACATTATACCATGGTCATTGGTGAAATATGTCATGTCATGGCATGGTGTCAGTACATCGTTCCCGATATCATTTACTTGATGTTAGTTAGCTAATTAACCATGCACAGCATAGCAAGGTCAGTTAATATTATCCACTACATGTTAGCTAAAAACCTGCATTTTGGTTAAAATGTTGTATACTAGTTTAGTCACTTACATTGCCTCATGATTCTTATTATGAATTATTCCTCCCATAAAAGTCTCCAGCTCATATTGCACAGTCACTCGTATATGTTCTCACCCACAGCAAGCTGTAAATCACTATCATTTGTATATTTGACATCAATGTTTAGCCGCAGCATCTATTATCCTTCCCAATGCTTTTGGGATAAGGAAGAGGATATACCCTGGAGCTGTTATCATCAACGGGTCTTGATGGAGCATCACATTTCTGTTATGAGAGCTAGCTGAATTAGCTGTTTAGGTATCTCCTGTTTGGTTGAATGAGCTCTTAAAATATATAGAAATCTTGGGGAGGAATTGTTTTTTATTTCATAAACATGGGCTCTCTAGAATACATATAAAAAAATGACAGATTTGCATTTTAAGCTATATATCCATTTGTAGATTACACTATTCATCCACCTTCGCATTTATTCATCTAATAGTGACACTTGCTGCAAAAGCTTTCAGATCTGCAGCAACCACTTCCATCTTATCATCTTATAAATTTGTAGTACCTAGCCCTTTCATTACAAACACTAAATATGTTAACCATTCTCCACTGCACTGTATATATACACTTTCGTTTGTTGCTCCACTGCGCCTACTATCCGACGGCCCACTGTAGATACCACATCTCCACTAATATACATATCTCTACACTTGTAAGAGCACAACATTACATTTCCAATACGTTATTCTTTCTGCCCCATTTGTATACTGCCCATCTCAGCAGCTATCTACTTGCTGAATTCATTTTACAACCCCACCATGCAGTAGTTGACCACGGCCCCCACTGCACCTTAGTTACCCTTGTAGCAGTTACCTACAGTATTCCACCCAGCCTTACCTCTGTGTAAACTGCAGCTACCACCACTTGTGGCAATATTTGGCATTGATGTTCCTACTGTATTTTGTCATCATATGCTCCCTGAGGGTAATATCATTGTTGCTTTCCCACTTCTCACGGCTGATCATGCATATATTTTAGGGTTATTTTATATAAACAATATGCATGATTTCATAAAAAAATGATTTAAAACCCAATTTTATGTTGGTTTTGAGTAAATGAGCTAAAATGAATTAAAATTAGAAAATGTTTGAAAAAGTAGCTTTATTTTGCAATTTAGTTAATAAAATAATTTTGGTTTTCTTTATAGAAAAGAAGAAAAAAATATTAAATATATAGATTAGAATAGTTATATTTTTTAGAAAAAAATAATAATCAAATGAGGTTTTGAGGTTTTTAGCAAATAAAAACTTTTAAATAGTTTATTTTAGATTTTTGAAAATAAAAAAAAAACAAACCATTACACGGTTTGTGATTTTTGAAAACTGAAAAAAAAAACTGAGAAAAAAATTATAATAACAAACCGGTTTGGTTTTTTTTTAAAACTGAAAAAAATAATCACAAACCGGTTTGCATTTCTTTTAAAACTAAAAAAAGCAAACAGCAACAAACTGGTGAACCGGTTTGCTTGCTGTTAAAAACCCAAAAAAACGAAATTTTCAGGCGCCTCCCCCAATTCACGCCAGAACCTTGCTCCTTTCCCCTCTTTCCCTCTCTTTTCTCTCTTCTCTCACCAGCTTCCACCATCGTCGGTGCTTCCTTTCCCTACCTTCCCCTTCCCCTTCTCCCTCTTCATCTAATGATACTCCAACCGGCGGTGGTGGTGGACTCTTTCTTCCGGTGACAGTGTGGTGGTGGAGGCCGCCAACCTCTCCCCGATTTCCTCCATTTCACGGTAAGTCTGATTCAGCTCTTCTTCTTCTTCTTCTTCTTCTTCTTCTTCTTCTTCCAATTCCTCTTCTTCTTCTTCTTCTTTTTCTGATCTTCTGATTTTCTTCTTCTTCCGATCTGTTTCTTCTTCATCTACTTCTTCTTCTTCTTCCGATCTTCATATTCCTCTTCTTCTTCTTCTATTAATTCTGTGTAAAACAGAATAAAAAAAAAATGAGAAAATAAAAATAAAAAAAATAGTAGATAGAATCCTGTAGCTTCTCCTATTTTCTGTGTATTTCCTCATTGCCGATCCTCTGCATCATTCATTTCATCTGCATATTTTAAAATTTTTCTGTTTCATTTCATTTCTGCTTAGATCTAGAATTGGTAGATGTTTTAATTTCTGTTTTGTTTGATTTGCATCATTTCATTTCTTGTGTTATCGGTTTTTGTTAATCTTTGTTTTTGTTATTTCTGTTTTTTTTTCTGCATTGTTCATGTTTAGATTTACATAATATTTCTTGGTTGCTTTAATGTTTACATTAGATATAGTTTTCATTTTTTTCTGATTGCTAAATTGTTCATGTTTTTAATTTCAGTCTCTAATTTCTTGTTTTAATTTTCTTGTTTTCTTTTCTTGCATTCAAAATTATGTTCGTTCAGTTTTATAATTCTTGCTTTTATTTGTTTAATTGATTTTCTGTTTTTTAGTTGTTTCCTTGTTTCTTTCTTCATTTCCATCTTTGATTTTCTGAATTTTTTTCATTTCAAGTCATTTCCAGTTTTTGCAATTGTTAATTTTCTGCTTTTATTCATTGTTATTGCTTGTTTTTACATTCATTTCCAATTTTCTTTTACATTCATTTCTTGTTCATCATTCAGTTTTTCATGTTTTTCCTCTCATATTTTGTTTTTTGAAATTTTTAAGTTTCTTTACCTTCATTCAGCAACTTCCTGTTTTACAAATCCTTGAATTCATGTTTTAGTCATTTAGTAATTTTCTATTTTCTGTTTTTTCTAATTTCCTGTTTTGTTTTTACATTCATCTTTGTTTTTTTTTTAGTTTTGTTTTTACATTTTTCCTGTTTTCTTTTAATTCTTTTAACTATTGTTTCTGAAATTTTAATTTTCCTGTCTTTCCTATTTTCGTTTGCTTTCAATTCAGTGTAAATTCATGTTTTGTTTAAGTCTCTTTTGATTTCACGTTGAGTTTAAATTCAGTTCATTTTCTTGTTTTTGTTAAGTAAGCATTAGTTATTAGTTAAGTAATTGTTAGTTAATTATTTTCTAATTAGTTAATTGGTTAGTAGATTTAATTAGAATTAGTTTTTCAATTGTAATTAGTCATTTAGATGCCTTTTATCATTTCTTTCATATTCTAGATCTGGTACTGCTCGTGTTCATTTGAATTGTGCAGGATAGCACAGGAGTGGAGCGGAAGTGATTACGTGACACGAAGTACGAAGAGTAGAGCTTCTTTTTACTTTTCAGTTTAGAATTAGGAATTTAATTGGGTTTGTAAATATTGCACTTTACGCCCTCTGCGAAGGGTATTCATTTGTTGTAATAGTTAGTTTTTTTTACCTTTCTTGAACATTTTACATTTCAATAATTCGGCAATAAAGATTAGTTTAGATTTGTGTGTTTGAATACGATATATTCCCGTTTCCTGAGTTCGACCCGGTCTCATCCACTAGTGAGAACCGGTTTTTATTATTTGATGTCTGGTTTTCACATGTTTTTCATTTAAAAATCTTTTCAAAATTACAACAATTTAAAAGAAGACATCAACGGCCACTACCTCATTTGTCGTAGCTTATCACCACTATCATCCAGCACCTCACCTTTCCCCATCATAAATTGTCTTTGCTGCTAAAAGGGTTGCTTGCAGTAACCTGGACATGATCTGTCCCTCATCACATCTCCCTATTGTATATATCTAACATATATTTATATATGTATATATATATATATATATATATATATGTATATACACATATACATAGATATACATACTTATATATATGTGAATATACATAGACATATATACTTATAATATATGTATATAGGTATATATATCCCTTTCATCTTTTCTATCATTTATATCTTGATATATGAACCTTTTTTTTAGATATCCATGTGATATATGCAATTTTTTTCTATTTTTTTCATATTAATCAAGTGTTTTGCAGGGAATATAAGGAGAGCATCATCACTTGAGATTTGTATTTTCAAATATAAACCTTGTAATAATTTAGATCTTAATGAGAATCTATATTTCCTGCTTTAGGTAGAATGGATGAGCATTGTAAACATCATGAATTGCTTGTTTTCATGCATTTTTGCCTTTATTTCTCAAATTCTCACAATGGTGAAACACGAATGGCACGTGCACCATTTTGTAAGAGGTAATTGATCCTAAGTTGATGATCCACATCAATGGTCATAGTCAGGATGTGGACAAAACTTAGTATTTTTATCTTTTACAAAATAACACTGGATCCACACTGGATTCTTTTCAAAAATCATCATATTTTCTTTAAATATTTTTCTTCTTTTATCAGAAACTAATTTAAATTAATTCAATATATATACCAATGGCCATAGTCAAGGTATATTGAGAGTTAATTTCATTTTAAATTCTATAAAAGCATCAAAAATGTATTTTATTCTTCACTTGAATTTAAATACGGTTATTATATAATATATTCAATGACCATAGTCAGGGATATATTATATCTTTTAACCTCATTCTTAATTCATTTAAAGAATCGAATAGCTCTTCAAAGTCCTATTTCAAAATTATTCAAACTTATTCATCATTTAGGATATAATTGCATCATATTTTCAAAATTCTTTTTTAAAAACCCAAGTGATTTTGAATATCTTTCTTCAAGTTTCTATTTCAAATTCCAATTCTATCTCAATTTCAAAGTCCAATTTGACTTTGGAATTTCAAAATCATTTTATATTCAAACTCCAAAATTCCAATCCAAATTCAAAATTCAAGTTCAATTTAAACTTTGAAGCTTCTGATTCAAAATCAAGTTTTGTCCAAATTTCAAAATCAAAGTTGATTCTAAAACTCAAAATCCAAACCTTCCTAAGTTTTAAATTCAATTTGGGTTTTCAAAACCCAGATCCATCTTTAAAAGTTTGTTCTCATAGCAAAAGTTTTCCCCTCCCTTGCGAGAGAGAAACGAATTTCGCGAGTCAAACTTGACCAAAGTTTTGAAAATGATTTTTGAAAATTACTCGCCTCCGTTTTAAAAATTTTGCGAAAAAAATCCGTAGAATGGGATCCGCCTGTCGGTACGAGGTTCAACCGTTCCTGGTGCCTTTACCAGGGGTAATTGAACCAAGGATCAATTACATGCTTTAACTTGACTCAAATATCTAAATTATGCTCTATTTTTCCTAAAATGCACAGAGAATCAGGCTTGTGCTATGAAATTTTAAAAATAATGCAATGTTTGAGAAAAAAATGATGTTTGCTTTGGAAAGTTTGAAATATGCTTGAAAATTGATAGGAAAAGTGCTTGAAAATTGAATTCCTGGGAAAATCATTGAATTTCATTGGAAGTCAAAAATTTGCATTGTAAAGTGATTTCTCAGGAAAAATTGAACTTTGGAAAATCGATTTTGAAATTTGGAATTGCTTTTCTGAGAAAATGGATTTGAGAATTCTAAGAAAATCTAAGAAATTCATTGGAAAAAAAATTTTGAAATGGAAAATAGATTCTCAAGAAAATAGGAAATCTGAGAAAATCAATTTTTGAAAACTTGGGATTTTGAAATTTGAGAATTTTAAAACATTGGAAAATCTTAATTTGAACCTGGGAAATGCTTTGAAATCTCATTTGAAAATTTAGAATTCTGAGAAAATCAAATCCTGAGAAAAACTTAGAAATTCTTGAGAAAACTGAATTTTCTGAAATTGAAATTGGAAAATGAATTTGAAAATAATGCAATTTGAATGATATGAATGAATGAATATGAATTTGAAAGGGGAATTTCATTGAGGAATTGAGAAATCCTTTTGAAGTTTTGAAAAATGCTGTGCATTTTGAAGTTAGCCTAAGTGTGTAGGCTGAATGTGGCTAATATAAAGATCATAAATCTTGGTTTTCTTCGTATTCTGACTATGGACATAAATACGAATCCCACCGAGTTTATAAACTCCATAAAAGCTTGTGCATGTGCCATTCGTGTAAACCATAGTGAATTTAAAATAATATGCATGAATCATATATCACATATTGAAATTTGCATAAATTAAACTATATGCAATGCAGTCCTATTCTAAGCAGAAAATGTAAATCTTATTCCAAATTATTACATTTGATGTTACATTGAATTGAAATAAAATAAGAAAATAAAATCTTCTTCTTGAATATTCCTGCAAAACTAGAAAACAAGGTTAGCACAAAAATGTAGTTTTTTCTGAATTTATCTGAAAATATGGGAAATTATCAGATATTATTCAGATATAAACCCAAATTCATACCCCCTTTGATATAAACATGGTAAATAATGAATAAATTTCAAAAATAAACTTGAAAATTCGAAATTGGGGTCAAAATGACCAAAATACCCATGATGACCTTGAAATCAGGGTTTTCTGAAAGAAATTTTGTAAATTTTGGAAATTTGAAAATCAAATGAAATAAATCAAACATAAATGATAAAATATGATGATATGCATGAAATTTTGGAGAATTAGAAATTGAAATTTCGAAATTTAGGTCAAAATGACCAAAATACCCCCGATAACAAGACTATGACCTTGAAACCAGGGTTTTCTGAAAGAAATTTTGCAAAATTATAAAATATAAAATGCAAATGACATTGAAATTAACCATAATATGATTCTACATGCTCATGTACATGATAAAAACCATAAAATGGCGAAAATACCATAAAATATCAAATTTAACCTGATTTTCGCTTGATTTTCGCTCCTTAATTTAATGATAAACTAACACATGAAACAAATGAACTTGGAATTAAACCAAATTTGGCATGGACACCTAAAATAACTCTAGAAACAGAATAGAGCTCGAAAATCTATTTTTTGTATTTTTAAATATAGAAATTCAAGTAAAAACCCTAAATTTTGTGATTTTTACCTAAAATGTTGATTCTAAAGGAGATTTAGGATATCAAACTTCCATAACATTTTCCCAAATTTTATGGGGTGACAGGAGACAGTAAGGCAAGGATTTTTTCCTTTTACACTTTCTGGTTTTGACCCATGGTCGGAGTTGTACCACTCCGGCAAGTCGGATCGGAATCTGGCGACTCTAGGATTTAGGGGAAACAGACAGGTTTCGGTAGCAAACATGGGAAAAATAGAAGACAGATGGGAAAAAAGCTTAAATTATGGTAAAATGTCCCTGACAAACATAGGAAGATTTTATCTTTTGACACCATTGGGATTTGGGTTATGGTTTAGAAAAGGCCATACGGTTATCAGAGACCTAAATCTCTGAGATTTCTGGACATTGGAATCTGTTAGACAGAAAGGGAAAATCCGGGAAAAATATTGAAACAGATTTAAAATTCCCCAATTTTTGGAAATGACAGGAAATTATGTTAGAAACAACTTTCATGTTGAAAGTTTTTGCAGACGGGCTGCGGATTGAACAGACTCGGTGCATTAGGATCTGTCTATACCCTGACGAAAGAAAATCGAGATTTTCCCAAGGGTCTGGGAAATCCGATTTTTTACAGAGATCAAAACTAATTAGAAAAACTTCAAAATTTCCAGATCATTATTATATTCAATTATAAATCCACTGTTATTTTTGGAAAATGATTTGAATCCCACACAAGTGTGAATTTGAAGGTTTTTGTCTGCTAAAGCAAAAATCGGTATTTTGAGAGGGTTCAAAACCCACTGCAGCATATGATATATTTAGTAGGGTTCAAAAACCTAAATGGATCTAGGTTTTTGACAAGTGATAAAAAATAAATAGATGTATTCTCAACAAAATTTTCAGGGTTTATTGACAAAATATCAAACATAAAATAAAGACTATACTGTACGTATGAGTCAAAAACATCATAGAACATGAATTGAATGTTAATAAATTGTATCACATGAATAAAATGATTGAAAACTATTAGGATGGTTCTAAATGCACCCTAAAATGAAATGAAATATGATAAAACGAAAACAGTAGGGAGATATAATTCCTTCCTTTAATGTTGGCCATTGAATCGAGGGACCCGACCCATCCATTAGGTGGATCACCTCATTTGTGCAGCCCTACCTTGAAGGACTATGAATCCCGAATAAAATAGCACGATAGAACCAATTTATGTTTTGGTAAAATCTTTTGTAACAACCTCATAATATTAAACGGCATAAAGAAAGGAGATTGTGAACTTAATCAGACAAACAATGCTGAAATAGCCGACCTTACCTTGGATTCTTGCTGCAGTGGTCGGGACCAAGAGATAGCTGGATCCAAGGGGTGATCAAAGATGGAGCTTGCTGGAATGGAGATTGCAATGGTGTTTGAAGGAAGTGACTGGATTTGCTTGAAGATTTCCTTTGATGTTGTGAAGCTTGAAGAGGACTGAAATCGACTGCAATAAGGAAGCTATGGTAAAGGCGGTAGTAGATGGCTGGAGGCTCCGTTTGATGCCGCAAAGCTTGAAGATGGTTGGATCTGGAGGAGGCTGAAGGATGCTGCTAGGCTTCAAGGTGGCTGGAAGATGTTATAGTTGTTGGAGGAGACTGACGGCTGCAGCTGGTAGACGGCTGATCACGAAGGGCTTGCTTGGAGGAAACTGTGGCCAAGGGAGGTAGTTGCTGCAGTGAAGCTTGAAGAAAAATGGAGGTGGCTGCCGGCTGGAAGGAGTTGAAGGTGGCTGCCGGCTGGTGTTCCTCTTTGGGGCTGCAGTAGAGAGGCTAGAAGGCTGCTGTGGCTGTAGCAGCCAAGGAGAGAAGAAGAGAAGTAAAAGAGAGACAGAGAGAGAGAGATGCAGCCGTATGTTCCTCTTTCTTCTTTTTTTTGTTTTTTAAACTTAGGTTTTAATTGTCCTCGAACCTAGGTCTTAATGACCTAATGAAAAAGGAAATTCCCCCTTTACGTGAATGGGTTGGAGGTTGGGGAAAAAGAAAGAAGGAAGGGAAGAAGGAAAAGGGAAAGAAGATGAAGAAGAAAAAAAAAGAAAAGGGAAAAAGAAAGGAAAGAAAGAAAAGGAGGGAAAAAGGAAAAGGGAAAGAAAAATGAGGAAAAAAATGAAAAGTGGGGCTGGAGGCTTAGGTGACCACCTTGTGGGTCCCACCTCATCTCTAAAATAAAATAAAATAAAAATCAATAAAAAAAACAAATAAAAAAAAACATTTTTTTAATAAAGTAGAAATGTAAATGAATGGGCCATCTCAGAGCGGGTCAAAATTTCACTTTTGAAGTTCATTTTGACGATTCAAGGGGTAAAATAGTCTTTTCAGAAAATATTAAGATGAAACGGGCTATTTTTGGCAGTTTTTGAAATGAGCTCGGATTTTGAAGTTCAATACCTCGTTGCGAAGCAAATCCAGTGTAGAATTTGAAAATTTGATTTTGAAAGAAATCCAGATTGTTTTTCTCGAGAAAATATTTCCAAACTAAACGAGCTATTTTTGGCAGTTTTTGAAGCGAGCTCGAATTTTAAAGTTCAATACCCCGTTGCAAAGCAAATCCAGTGTAGAATTCAAAAATTTGAGTTTAAAATAAATCCAAAATATTTTTCTTGAGAAAATATTTCCAAATTTAGACTCCCGGGGGTAAAAATATCATTTTTGGAAACCCGGGGTTTGAAATTGATTTCTGAAAGTTTTTAAAACTCAATCGGGATTGAAATTTATAAAACTGGAGTTCTGGACTTCGAAAATGACATGAAATGTGATGAAATGTTATGAAATGCTGAGAAATGATATGAAATGATGAGAAATGACATGAAATGCTATGCGAAATGCTAACCCTGAATGAAGAATTTTGGATGTTAGACCCCGATTGACACTCGTACCAGTTCAAAAAGTGTTAAAATTGACAAAATTTACAAAAATGGTTGAAGAAATGATTTTCGAGCTCTACCAAGCTAGAGTGACACTGGAAATTAGGGTTTGAGCTGGATTAAACTGAAATAAACTGGATTGAGTTGGGTTTTAGAGTTTTAGAACTCAAATGAACTGACAATGATACTGACTCAACTGACCTTTCCGGCTGAATTTTCAAGAAAAGCTGTCATTTTTAAAGAAATGATACGGAATGGTCACTGGAGCGAAGTGAATTACGAACGTGAACTGGCTTTGAGCTAAAACAAAGGTCAGTAATACTGAGATGAACTAAAATCAAGGCTCAAACACTAGCACAACTGACTGAACTCGACTCAATTTTAGCTGAAAGAGCTAAAATGGACTAAAATGGGCTCCTGAACACTTAGAAATGGTTTTGAACTGAAATAGAAGCACTCGAACTTCTGGTGAGCTCAAGTTAGACTCTGGGGAGTATGACTGACTATGAATGACTGACTCGGAGACAATTGGCTTGGATTTGAGCAAGAAATGATCCCATTTTGGCAGGAATGATCAGAAATGAAAATGACTTTCTCACTGTGAGCTCAAATGAATTTGAAATGACTAATATTCTAAATGTTCTGAACTAACCAATGAGCTTTGTTGACTCCGACTGACTAAGGTTCGGGATGACCTAGGGTAAAATGGTAATTTTCCTAATAAAAAATGGGTAAAATGGTAATTTTCTGAAACTGACTCGGGGTTTGACTCCTATATTGACCTAACAGGGTTGGCACTGCACGATGAGGGTTGTTTGAGAATGGATGTGAAAATTTTGGGTGTTTACAGATGCCCCTCTTTGCTACTAAGCCGGCTTGAAGACGAGCTTAGTGGCAAAGAAAACACACCAAATTTTGGCTATAAAAATGCCCCAGTTAGAAGGATCTGACTGAGTATGAAGAGATTAGCCCTGATGAAAATGGTAGATATGAAGTGAAGAATAAAGAAGAAAATTTTACTTCAAAAGGAAGTGAGATTCAGGTTTTGCCCTTAACCTGAATGGGACGGAAAATACCTCGTTTAGAAACGAAGCTCAGGTTTGACCCTTAACCTGACCGGGGAATGAAATACCTCATCAAAGGAGGCTCAGGTTTGTACCCTTATCCTGATTGGGAGGAAAATGAAATATCTCATCAAAGGAGGCTCAGGTTTGTACCCTTATCCTGATTGGGAGGAAAATGAAATACCTCATCAAAGGAGGCTCAGGTTTGTACCCTTATCCTGATTGGGCCGAAAATGAAATACCTCATCAAAGGAGGCTCAGGTTTGTACCCTTATCCTGATTGGGCGGAAAATGAAATACCTCATCAAAGGAGACTCAGGTTTGTACCCTTATCCTGATTGGGCGAAAAATGAAATAGCTCATCAAAGGAGGCTCAGGTTTGTACCCTTATCCTGATTGGGCGAAAAATGAAGTACCTCGTCAAAGGAGGCTCAGGTTTGTACCCTTATCCTGATTGGGCGGAAAATGAAATACCTCATCAAAGGAGGCTCAGGTTTGTACCCTTATCCTGATTGGGCAGAAAATGAAATGGATTCCTCGAAGGAAGAAACCATGATGGAACCTTCGGATTTCCGCACAATGAATCCGATAGGGGTTTTGCAAAAGGATGAAATTGGGGTCCCTAAAGCTTGAAAAGGGGTTTGATTTTGGGTGCCTCATTGCTGAGACTAAATAACTTTTGAAATTGATGACCTTTTGCGAGAAAATTATTGGTGGCTTAACCTCAAGCCGAAATTGGACTGTCTATGGTGGGACAGTGGGAACACAGGGAAGTGTGTGAATCTGAGAGCCCATGCGCTCAGATTATACCAACAGAAGGGAAGGAATCTTGAAAACTCCCGTTATCAAGTCCTTAAAAGTGATAACAGCTGATGTCAGGATGCGCCAAAGATGAACCTCAAGCTCTCGCTTCACGCCAGGATAGCTAGAAAATATTGTCAAAATGTTAAAAATTATCGTTGATTCAAAATAATTTAAAATGATGCACATTGTTTTGAAAATATTCCCTCTTTTCTACCTGAAGTATTACCTCCGACTGGGCTTAACTTCGTAGAATCAATATTCGAATTCAAATTTCTTGCAATTGACTTTCTTTCAAGGAGGCTATCAATTTCCTTGATATGAATAAAAAAGAGAGTATTCTTGACATTGTGAAAGCAATTGGTGAAAGAATATTGATAATAGAATTTCACAAAATTTAAAGAGGATTCTTTGGCAAATTTGGTGGTCTGATATCCTGGGATTCTTTCCTCATGATGATATTTCTGCCCACTTTTTTTTTGGCAAAATTGGAGCTCTCTTGGATTTTTTGGGGATGACATCATCCTTTATTTTGGAGATGTCCTGACTTTTCTCTCTCTCTTTTTTTTAGAAGGGTACGTCACAAACTCCTTCATCTCAGAGATGCTCCGATCTTTCTTTTCTCTCAGGGATTATATTGACGGTTATTGGCTCTTTGGTTGGAAATCTCTTGATGATAGCAGAAATTAAATATCCTTTAGGGTTTGTCGGGAGGCTCATCGCAGTCGCCTTCATCTTGACGGTGCTCTAAACTTTCCCTGGAAGGATCTGTCACAAACTCCTTCATCTTGGAGATGATCCAAATCTTCTTTGGCCCCGGGGGTCTACTCGCCTGATTCGCCTTCATCTTGATGACAATTGAGAGATACCTTTTGCAGATATTTAATTGCAGCTTTAGGTGATTGAGGAGATATAGGGATTGAATAGATTTTTCTGTATCACCCAGAATATTTTGACTGCTTTATTTTTCAAGAATGATCTTTAAAAATGTGTCATTGACTGCGATCAATACCGATCACTTATGGCTTTGCAACAACATTGAATTTCCTTTGCTGGCCATATCGAGGATTTATTCTTCATCCTTTTGGTTGGCCAATATAAAGATTCTGAATTTTAAATCCTTTTTCGTGAAAGCTTTGTCCTTTCGGAAGTAATACTGAAGGTATTCTGAGGTAATGTTTTTGTGCAATAAAGATTTTGAAATCAACAAATATTTAATGACAAATTGGCAAAAATTTCTTGAAATCCTTGGTGAGAGCGAGCATCTGAAGCACTACGCAACGCATCCATGATAGAAATTTTCTTCTCTTTTCCCCAATGGAGAAGATTCAGAAATTGGAAATAGGAATTACTCCTCTCTTCCCTGAAGAGGAGGTGTTTGCAAAACAAACTTTCAAAGAGAAATTAAGCTTTCGTCAAAACTTCCTAACATTAGGCTTCTCTTATGGAAAGGGGCCCGGTAATGGTGAGGTCGGTGAATTGGTCATGAGGGAACGAGTCCATCACACTCTCCCTGAAAAGAGGGTCCTTCACGATGAAATGGCCTAGTATGAAATTGTGATCACAAGGAAATCAAACTTCCATCGAAGCTCTCCCTAAGCTAAGGGTTCCTTGTATGAAATTGGAATTTTGTTTTGCAAATGGTTCACAAAGACACGAGTCCCTTCAAACTGTCCCTGAAAAGGGGCTAGGTGAACAAAGGATAGCATGCGAAAAGAATGAGCTCCCTTGAACTCTCCCTATAAAAAGGGTCTCTCGCAAGAGAAAATGATTGAAATTGGTATTGAGTGACCAAAAGGTCGAAATTGGAATTTGGAAAATTTGAAATTTTGAAATTTGATATTTGAAATTGAAAATTTGGAATTTGGAAATTGATATTTGGAAATTGGAAATTGATTGACCCGAAGGTCGAAATTAGAAATTTGGAATTTGAAAATTGGAAATTGGGAAATCGATTGACCCGAAGATCAAAATTGGAAATTTGGAAATTGATTGACCTGAAGGTCGAAATTGGAATCTTGGAAATTGGGTGGCCTGAGGGCCGAAATTGGTAATTGGATGGCCCGAAGGCCGAAATTGAATATTGGATGGCCCAAGGGCTAAAACTGGTAATTGGAATTTGAACTTTGATGAATGATCAACACAAAGACTGAACCCGAGAGGTTGAGTGATACGACCAACCAGGGAGACACTAACCACGAGTGCTCAATTTTGAAAGAACACCAGCATGAATACCGGGTTTTGAAACTATGTCAACATAGACATTGAATTTTGAAAATGTACCAGTTCGAGCACTGGATTTTTAAAAACACACCAGTTTGAGCACTGGATTTTGAAAATATACCAGTTCAAGCACTGGATTTTGAAAACCTACCTTGTTTTTAAATTGAAATTTGAATTTTTGAAAGTGGCCTATGCTATTAAAATATTTGGGAATTGTAACGAGAATGATTGTCGGGGTCTCAGGATTATCCCTTATCCTGAATGGGTAACGAACTTGATGCAAATGCATGCCAATGAATGCAGATGTATGCAAATATGAAAATGATATAAATGAGTGCGCATGCGTGCAAAGTGAGAGATTTGTTTATCCTGCCTGCATATAGGATATTTGTAGATAAAGACAAAGTTTTAAAAATGCCCCAGTATAACTGGGAAAGGAGAATTTAACCATTATTGAACAAAATTTGGAGGAATTACAAAGAATAAGACATGATTTAAGTATAAAATTTTTTCAAATGCCGAGCATTGAAGGGATCTGGTAATTCCACTCCGTCAGCATTGATGAGCCGATATGAATTATGAGGTAGTGCCTCTTTGACAACATAGGGACCTTCCCAATTTGGTGACCACTTTCCACCTGGGCGGTGCTTGAGATAAGCCGTTGATCTGAGCACTAGATCATTGACTCGAAATTTTCGTTCAATGACAGATTTTGCATATTGTCTGGCTATTCTCTGACGATATGAATGAGCGTGCTCTGCTGCTTTGAGTCTTCTTTCATCGAGCAAATCAAGTTGCACTAGCCGCTGTTGCTGATACTGATCAAGAGGTAATTCGAGAAGTGATGCAAATTTCAGAGCAGGTTTCTGAACATGTAGAGGCAATACTACTTCTATTCCGTAGACAAGTTCTGACGGAGTAGCATTAGTTGGAGTTCGAATGGTGGTTCGATACGCCCACAATGCATCATGAATCTTCTCATGCCAGTCACGGCCTGTTTCCAAAGTTCGCTCCAGGATTCGAATCAAAATCTTATTGGTGGCCTCTGCTTGGCCATTTCCTTGAGGATAATAAGGAGCGGAGATATGATGATGGATTCTGAACTTCAAACAGAAAGTCCTTATTCTCTCATTCTTGAAATGACTACCATTATCTGACACAATATCATATGGTATGCCAAAACGACATAGAATATTCTTATGGATGAATGAGACCACATGTCGACCTTCTACTGTGCGTAGAGTGACTGATTCTACCCATTTAGTAAAATATTCTGTTGGAACAAGAAAATATTTATGGCCATTTGAAGCAGAAGGAGTAATGGGGCCAACGACATCGAAGGCCCACATAGAAAATGGCCATGGAGAGACAATAGATTGCAGATATGTTGCTGGAGCATGAATAGAAGGTGCGTGTATCTGGCATTGCACACACTTCTTCACATAATGATAACAATCTTGTTGCATAGTCTTCCAGTAGTAACCTGTGAACACCCCAAATTTTTCAAAATCTTTTAAATATTCTCTTTTTGCCCCTAAATTCATTTTTTGAGCAAATGAGTCATTTTAATCTAAATTCCAGTTCATTTCTCAAGTTTTACTGAAATTAAATTCATTATATATGTTTAAATTGATTTCGGACCTGGATCCGTTGTCCAGATCCAAATCTGAGTCACATTGTCCAAATTTTAAATTAAAATTATAGAAAATACCAAAAATAGTTTTTAAATAGCCCGGACAGTCCCTCCGACATCTGTTTGGATCCATCGTGTTGTATTTCTCAATTTGAGTTCCAAAACTCGAACATTTTCTCAAAACCTGGGTCCAAACCCACTTTCTGAAGAAATTTCTCCAAAATGGTCCGAAATTCTCGGAGAAACACTCTTTGTAAATATTTCTCAGAAAAATACAAAAATTTAGCGTTTAAACTTTGTTTTGTTTAAAATTTTAGTTTTTCTACTACAAAAATACAAAAAAAAATTAGTTTAAATCCTTGTTTTTTCTGTAAATTTTAGGATTTTATTCCAAAAAATGTGGAAAACGAAGAAAAGAACAAATATATATATATATATATATATATATATATATATATATATATATAAATAGTTTTTATAAGAAAACACCTTTTTCAAAAAAACTCGTAAAGGAGCCCCCTCTTTGTAAAATCTCGAAAATCAGGGGGGCTCCTCTACGAAACTTTTTTTAGGGTTTGAAAAACCCTTCGTAAACAAGGAAAGAGGCCAGTCGGCTGGCGCCTCCCCCCTTTCTTCTTCTCCGCCTCTCCCAAACCCTCCATGGTCGACCCTCATCTTCAGCCCTTCATCGCCAAACCCTCCTCGTCAGCCATCTGATTCTCAACTATATCCATTCCTTCTAGAAGTTTCTTCTCTCACTCTCAGCCGCACTCCCCCATGGCTTTTCTTCTAAAACCATCCATCTCCAAGCCTCCTTCCATCGCCCTTCATCTTCAACCACCTTCCCTCCCGAACCTTCGAACCCCCTCCTTAAGAGGGGAACGTCGAGAAAACCCCAATCCACCGCTTCTTCACCTCCGCACCCCTCTCTTTCCTTCAATCTCCTTCATCATCTCCATTCCAACCTTCTTATTCTTTACTGGTTCTGAGAAGAATTCCACAATCGGATTCCCCTTTCATCCAAAACCCCTATAGCTACAGGTAAGTAACGACCTTCTCCTTTTTTTTTAGATCTCCTGTAAAACCCTTTTCCTTTTTTTCTTGTTACTTATATTTGTCTTTAGTTGGGTTTTTCTTCTAATTTGATGCAAAACCTCTCGTATGATATCGATCTGCATGCATGTAGCAACATCGATTCATATGGAGTAATATCAACGAAATCTTCCAACATTATTTTTATTTTGTTTTATTTCAGTTTTTTTTTTTTCTTTAGATTCAATGCTCTTTTACAGTTTATCCATATCGCTCTTTGTATACCTATATTTTTCAAGATATCTTCATTTCTTGTTCATCGATTCAACATTTTTTTTTCTTTTTTTCACGTTATTTTTATCATAATTTGTTTTCTGCAATTTCGTTCGGCATTTGGATGGTATATCATCCGATGGACTTACCTCGGTACCTGTTAGTCTTGAAATAACATATCGGATCTCAGATTTCTTACAAAAAAAAGAGACCAGTAGGAATTTTTGTTTGTTGCTGCGTTCCATCTGTTTGATTTCAGTCTATTAATGGATCTAGTTTTGTATGTTATATTCGTTCACTCTTGCCTAGCATTACTAATCTTTCATTTTCCTCGTTTGATTCCATTTGCTAAATCAAAATTATCCATAGCATTTTATTTCTTCCGTATTCTGTCACAATGTTATTTCCCCTTTATGGTGACAATGCTCTGGTTGCATAATCCCTGCCTTGTTAAGCTGATGAGGTCTCGTAGAAATGATCAGATGGTTTTTCGATGTCTGGCCCCCTCCCCCTCTTCTGATCGGGCTGTCCACACTCTGAATGTATTAGACAGGTTATCGGCCCTTCAAAAGGCTTATGGTGGGGGACTAGGGAAGCGTCTCTTTCAGAGTGACGCTACCATGTCATTAAAATTTTTTTTAACCACTCGATGAGTTC
Organism: Nuphar pumila; assembly: GCF_984573655.1. Classification (NCBI taxonomy): domain Eukaryota; kingdom Viridiplantae; phylum Streptophyta; class Magnoliopsida; order Nymphaeales; family Nymphaeaceae; genus Nuphar; species Nuphar pumila. The sequence goes on along the minus strand of NC_143265.1, from coordinate 46,414,131 downwards.
TCTGCAATATTATTTGGGGACTTTTAATGGGGAGAAGCATCCATGGGAAAGAATTCACAAAGTTATCAACAGCATCAAAGATTACATTAGGCAGTGGAATTTAGTTCAATGACCTCGCCATGAATGAGGAAACTAAGGGGTGCATACTTCTCTCAATACACTTAATGTACTTTTTTTTTCTTTCCTTCTATGATTCGTTATACTCATCACTATTTCGGTTTTTGTGGTTGATATTTTAAGCTTAATATCGTATTGACTTTATTTCAGGTGATATGCAGCTGAAATCCTAATATTTGAAGAAGATATAACCAAGCTAATGGATTGATAATAGCATCAAAACTATAAGAGTTTCTAAAGTTCTGGTGTTAGAAGTTGGCTTCACAGACGATACTGAATACTCTTCTGAAAATTGCATATCTTCAATTTTTCATAACTTCATTCAATACCCAACACTTTATTGCCATTTAGTGTACTCTCCTTGCTCTTTTAGATCATTTCACCACCATTGTCATATGCATCTGTGTCTGTTAAAGCTTTGATTAACATCTATGTCTAGTTCTCTGCGGGTGTCCTCATTGAATTCTGCAGGTGGTTCGAAATGCTCATGGGGAACCAGGTAAGTCGAGGGGTGGCGATACAATCACCCACTTCAATTGCTGTGTTGTTGATAAAGATCCTTTGCCATGTTCATTTTATAGTTAGATGTCAATTAAAAAAAAAATAGATCATTGTACATAGTTCTGATGTTTGCCTTTTGATGGTAATGATATCTGCTATGATTTTCCTTGATATACCCGCTCGTGGGTTATGTTTCATCATGTTACCATTCTATAGCAGCCTAGAAATCATTACAGTATGCCTATATGTTTTGTATATCTCGGTTTAGCAAATCCTTGATCCCCTGAACATTCCTTTTTTACATCAACCATGATTCATAACTCTCATCATTCAAGGGTTGCCCAGGTGGGATGGCCTCAGAGGCTATTAGAAATTCAGATGGGCGTGATCTTATTGTAAATATGTGGAGTCTGGGAGGCGCCACGTTAGAGATGGTTATGACAAAGCCCACCATGGATTCAATATGAAGGGATTGCCTTGTAGCTTTGCAAATGGCAAGTTTGTTCACAGTTGCTTCAGCAAATGCATCTGTGGGACATGTCTTGGCAACACAGTCCAGTGTATTGGCAGATATAAGCCTTGGAGATTGGTTTGGAAGCTTTCTGTATTCAGCTGGGTAGCAGACTAATGTAGCTGTTCAAGATCAACTTTCAGCTCTGAGTTACATCAGTTTGGCAGTTATTTTTGGTAAAAGCCATGCACAGAACTGGGAATTAGAGATGCCGCCAAAATGTCACATGCATGGATTTGCCAAAAACCCTAGAAACTAACCTATTGTGAACACAATCAAAAGGATTTCAGGCTTCGATGGAACTGATGTGCTGCTCTTTATATTGACTCTCCAACAGCATGGTTGTTGGAATTCCCCACAGGCTATTCTTTTGTTATTTTACATCAACTTGATCATTTGAATTGTTCTTAAGCTATTTGAAGAAAGATTCCTTATTTGTGGTCATATGGTATTAATGTATAGTATAGTAGCTGATATGCATCGCACATTGCTTTATGGGGGCATTTTCTTGTATCCTGCAGATAAGAAGAGTCCAAATGGAAAATTGCAGCAAAATTATATGCAGTGTTCTAATCTGCGTTGCAGGTATGTAGGTTTCATGCTAGTCCATTCACATATGTACATGCAGATATTTTTGTGTTTTCCTTATTTAGCTTGTGCATACAACCTTTTTCAAATTAAATTAAAACCATATACATATAGAGCTTCTTATTATATTATATGCATATAGCTGTAGTTTCTTTTTGGATAACCGAACTCGGATGTAGATTTGATTATTGTCATAGATAATGTAGCACATGATCCACAAAGCATTGCTTCTGTGATAGCTAAATAATGCTTCTGCATTTTACACATTGAGTTCCTCGTTTTGCTTCGTTAAGCTTTACTGCTTTGTTTTCTCTCTCTCTATCTATAATTGTCATGGATCAATATCTCCACTTATATCTCATCTTGAATAAATTCCACCCTAGCTCATGATCATATACCCACACGTTCTGCTATAGAGAAGAACTACGTCATCTAATGAATAATTAGTTGGTCATTTCCCATAAAATGAAAAGTTGTTGGTGGATTAATGACAGTTTTAATACCAATTGAAGCTGTGGGAACTCCATGGTCTAAGGGCAGTTAATGTGTCATGGATTCAGAACCATAACCCACGAAAAGCATACAGGAGAGGATATGTGGCCTTGATACATGTAAAAGGCGTGTGTTTGTCCTTTGCTTTACACACACACACATCCTGTCACTCTTCCTGCAGAACCCACCTCACTTGTCGTGCTGACTTCTCAGCAGCACCTTACTGCATCTTTCACTCTACCTCCATGTCATAACCTACAGCATCCTTACCCTGTTATGTCCACGGTTGCTGTAATTCCGGCAACGTTTCCACCTACACCTTACCATTATTACTTATTGCACGAGTCCCATATTGGCTCCAGCATTATCACAACCTACCCTTCATTACATTTTCTATGTTACAAATTTTCGCTGTAGATACACAGCACCTACAACCTGTTACAGTGGTTCACCATAACATACTATCCACTTCACTACACAGCTAGGCCGCCCAAACTTCATACACCCTTTTTACAGCCACAGTTTTTCCCTTGTCATCATGACATTCCACTCCCACAGTGGGATTACTTGCCTGTAATGCCATTCATTGCAGCACCTAATCTCCTCCTGTACACAGCCTTTTTACAGCATATCCAGCGAATTCCTGTGTCTTGTTGCACCACAACCCTTCCACATTGGGTTGCACCTATATACTTGCACATGCTTCATGTACAGCATCCTTCATCATACTATACATTAGCACCCTGCAAATTACACCAACACTTCACTATAGTATGCCCAGCACAATTGTTATTTATAGCACCTTACAGCCCTGCCTTGCCATTGATTGTCATATTCAGTACCTCCTGCTATAAGCCAGCACCATGTTCAAAGCCAATATTTGACTCAGCAACATGTTCAACAAACTCAGCCAAGATCATTTGTGGTTTCATCCACTGGGGCATCACATCTGCCTTTTCTAAATTGCACATAATCTCAGTGCCCGTAGGTCTCAAACTCATGCATGGATTGGAAATACTGCGAAATGAACACAAGTATCTGGCTAGCTTGGATCATCCCCATGATAAGCAAATTTTGGCCCTTGTTTTCTTTTGGTTTTCCAGTAACCATTTCATTATAGAATTCAGCACTGGTTGGTTCAATCAGTAGCAGTTGCATTGAAGATGACTGGCCCATATCTGTCACATGTTACAACCAATCCTCACATTCACCATTTCATCTCTCTCTCTCTCTATATATATATATAATATATATATACATATATATATACCTGTATGTATGTAGATATACATCTATATATATATATATGCATGTTCATATATATACAAATACATATCAATTTCATCTTTTCCACCAATTTGAACCTTAATACTTTGACATTTGAGCACTTTTTCCATTGACATCCATGTGCACTTTTCTTCCATTTTTCATATTAACCCAGTTGTTTTGCAGGGAATATATGGAAAATATCATTACTTAGAGTTGTAAATTCGATTCTACATGTTGTAATAGTTAGATTTTAAATGAGAATTTATCTTTTCTGCTTTAGATAGAATGAATGAGCATTGTAAATATCATGAATTACTTGTTCTTTATGCATTTTTGCCTTTATTTCTCAAAATTCTCACAAATGGCGACACGAATGGCACGTGCACCATTTCGTAAGAGGTAAATTAATCCTAAGTTGATGATTTACATTAACGGCCATAGTCGGGATGTAAACAAGACTTAGTATTTTTATGTTTTACGAAATAACACTGGATCCACACTGGATCCGTTTTCAAAATTCATCATATTTTCCTTAAATATTTTCTGCTTTTATCAAGAATTTAACTTAAAATTAACTCAAAACATATACCAATGGCCATAGTCAGGGTATATTGAGAGTTAATTTCACTTTAAATTCTATAAAAGCACCAAATGTGTTTCATTCTTCACCTGAGTTTAAATATAGATTATTATATATTACATTCAATGACCATAGTCAAGGATGTATTATATCTTCAATCTTATTTTAATTCATCTAAAGAATGGAATAGCTTTTCAAAATTTAATTTCAAATTCTTCAAATTCATTCATCATTTAGTATAGAACTGCATCATGTTTTCAAAAATTCCTTTTTCAAAACTCCAAGTGATGTAAATATCTTCTCCAATCAATCTTAAATTCTTGTAAAAACCAATTCATCTGTTCATTTTCAATTCTATTTCATTTTCAATCTCAAAAGTTCAATTTAACTTTGAGATTTCAAATGTATTTTATATTCGAAATTTCCAATTCAAATCAGATTTCAAAGTTCAAATTGACTTTGAAATTCCAAATTCATTTTATATTCAAAAACTCCAATTCAAATCAGATTTCAAAGTTCAATTTGACTTTGAAATTCCAAATTCATTTTTATATTCAAAACAGATTTCAAAGTTCAATTTGACTTTGAAATTCCAAATTCATTTCAAATCAGATTTCAAAGTCCAAGTTGACTTTGAAAATTCCAAATTCGTTTTATATTCGAAAATCAAAATTCAAAGTTCAATTTAACTTTAAAATTCTTGATTCATTTTCTAAAATTCCAAATTCAAGCTCCAAATTCAGATTCACTCCATTCTAGGATCCAGAATCCAATTTCACCTTAGATCTCAGACTTCAGATCCAAAACCCATCTTAGGGTCCAGAGTCCAACTCCACATTGGATCTCAGATTTCAGATCCAAATCCACCTTAGTATCCAGAATCCAACTCTACATTGGATCTCAGACTTTATATCCAAATCCATTTTAGGATCCAGAATCAACTCTACATTGGATCTCAGACTTCAGATCCAAATCCATCTTAGGATCCAGAACCCAATTCTACTTTGGATCTTAGACTTCAGATCCAAATCCATTCTAGGATCCAGAACCTAATTCTACTTTGGATCTTAGACTTCAGATCCACTTCATTTTAGGATCCTGAATCCAAGTCCATCTTGGATTCTAAATCTCGGATCCCATTCTGTTTAGGATCCGGAATCCAATTCTAATTCTAGATTTCAATTCCATTTTCGGATCTAAGCTGAATCTCTTAAATCCATTTCTATTCTTGAATACCATTTAATTTTCTCAGATCCATTCTAAATTTCAAACTTCAAATTCAATTCCATCCCAAGTATTCATTTCCTTTTCTAAATTCAAGTTCAAATTCAAAATCTATTTTTGACTCTGAAACTTCATTTTCTTTCATTTTTAAAGCTTCAAGTCATTCTTTCTCACTTATTCTCCCAACTCTGATTTACTTCAAAAACTTAAAACTTCTCTGATCTATCTCAAGTTCTAAAGTTAGATTCAACCATTTCTTCACTCTATTATCAAGTTCATCTCAGAATACTTGGAAATTTTTCAAAAACATCTTTCAAAAGGAGCATACATTCTTGCATTGCACAAGCATGATTCTTTGTGCATTTAGAGTTAAAATAAATTCTTAGATTATAGGCAAAGCAAAAGGCATAAATTCGATCCTTGGTTCGATTACCCCTGGTAAAGGTGCCAGGAACGGTCGAACCTCGTACCGACGAGCGCATCCCGTCTCTCCATTTTTTCCCGCAATATTTTCAAAACGGAGGCGAGTAATTTTCTAAATATTTTCAAATCAATGTCAAGTGAGACCGCGCAAAATAGTTCCTCTTCTCACTTTCTTTTTCTTCTTTTCTTTTCCCTCTTTCTTTTCTTTCTTTTATTCTTCTCCCTTCAAAAGGAGGAGAATAGAGGTTAGAAAAGGAAAAGAGAAGGAAGAGAGAGAAACCACAAGAGAGAGGAAAATTTTTGCGATGATCACAGTTTTGGCGACCGTGATGGGACTTGTCTTCGTCCGGTTGGATCTATGCCTTTGCTTTGCTTTAATATTTTCTAAGTCTTTATTCTTCTACGTCAGCTTCATTTTTCCATGCAAACCTTAGGAGCCTAGACTCTGTCCTAAGCTGACATCATTGCATATACGATCTAAGTATGGTTTGGTAGGACCATATTGAGGAGATTATCCATGTTCACATTAGACTTAGGTCTTAAATACAACTCTCCTCAATTTTAGGGATTGAATGCAAAACAATGTATGCAAGTGTATGCTTTTCTTTATTTAAATCTATCTCTTTAGGACTTGCATTAGAGCCTTCTGATTTTATTGTATATTGATCATATTTCGAAAACATCCCTACCTATATTGTCCCGGTCTTTATGTTGCTGGGCTGTCTCACTGAACCATAGTTCGGGAGAGAGCCTCACAACTGGACCACTTATTTGGGTTTGCGCCCCCCTACCACGTACCTAAGGGCCATAGTCCGAGGTATATCAGTAGGTGCTCAAGGATGTTGGGAAGCCATTACCTTAGAACCGGAGAAATATCTTATATGCCACGTACTTCGAGCTTCGACTTGAGTATATCGGCATACCTTGATTGGAAACAGATGATATAAATCTTAGAGTTAGGATTAAGGTCCTACTTGCCATTTCAAATATTGCATATAGAGTCAGCTTTAGGGAGTACTGTTTGTACATCCTTGTTTGTATATCTGTGATTGTATGATATTTTATATCTTCCCTATATTCTTCAAAACCCTGGGTATATATTATTCAAAATTTTCTCCTTTTAAACCCAGGAGTACTTTCCCTTTATTCTTCTGATTTCTTCAAATTCTTTGATCTTGCCTGCAATTCTTCAAATTTTTCTTTAAATACCCTCTTTCAAATTCTTTTGTGATAAAATAATTTTTTGTCAGGATATGTCCCTTTTCAAAATTAAGTATTTGTTTATCCTTTTTCAGAAGAACAATGTGGTTGTCACAAATTTTGGTGACAACCCAATCCCTCGTAATGGGATATTTTCATTATCAGACTTTGACTTCTTCCTTTATCATGATTTTTCTCCAAAAATTTCCTAAATATCCCATTTTTTTTACCTTCAGAGAGGACATTGACATTTCATCATGGTTCAGACAAGGACTGAAAAGGAAACAGTGCCCCAGCAAAGCGACAGTGAAGGAGAGGAAATGAACTCCATCAGGTCATCCAAGCAGCAGGGCCAAGAAGCAGAAAGCAATGTTGATTCAGCTACATACAAGTTGTTTCAGAAAGTGATGGCCAAAATGATGTCTGAACAGGCTGAGAAAAACCCTGATAAAATATCTTCTAAAAGCAAAGCCAAGGGAAAAGTCAGCAAGAAGCAAATTCAGTATGACAGCACTTCAGAGTCAGCAGAGGAGAACTCAGAGGAAGAGCAGCCGACCTATTTTCACAATCCCTTGTATCGGCCCAAGAAAGTCAATGAGGGGCACGAGTCAGCAAGCAAAGCCAAAGGTCAGATCCCAGCAAAAGATCCGATGCAGGAGAAAATGAGAGAAATGACTCGTGCAATCAAAGACCTACAAACCCAGGATAAAGGCAAAAAGGTCTACACCGGTGCAGATTTTTATGACGGCCTAGAAGGGGATGACAACTGGGAAGATCTTCCTCGTAAATTCATAAAATTTGATGGGACCGGCAACCCCAAGGCTCATCTGGCCACATTTTTCGCCGAATGCAACCGATTCAGAAAGAACAATAGAGCTTTATTCTTATGCTTTCCATGCAGTCTGGAGGGAGTTGCAGCAAGATGGTATGCCGACCACGTCAACCCGATTGAACTGCGAGAATTTGACAAAGTCATCAACTTGTTCATCGAAAGGTTTCTCTTTAATACTGAGGCTTCGCCTACCCTCAACCATCTTTTCAACCTAAAGCAAAATGACAATGAGAGGGCAAAAGATTTCATTCATAGATGGAGATCCACCTGCAATCGGATGAAAGATCCGATATCAGAGGGGCATGCACTCTCAATAATTTTGAACAATTTCTCTCAACCTCTGAAGGGTCTGATCTCTACTTCTCCATCTAAATCTTTCATCAAGTTAATAGAGCGAGTCGAATGGCTCGAAATGGGCTTAGAGAATGGAACCTACCATGGTATCACCTTGGAAGGAGGCAGTCAGGATGTGAAAAAGAAAACCAACTTTACCTTTTCTACCAATTCCTCCAACAACAATGGCAAAAACAAAAGAGGTGGCAGAAAGAACCACACTGGCGGGTCAGGCAGAGATGACTGTTCCAGTCAAAAGAGTGGGATCAGCAGGCAGAATGGCAGCCCTCCCTCGAGCATCCAGTTAGAGTCTAAGCCCCAAGGGAAGCCAAAGCATGACGGTTGGGGATATGACCGCGAGTTTACCCCCTTAGAACAAACACTTGAGGAAGTTCTTGAGTATATGACAACAAAAGAGATGGTTAAACTTCCCAAGGTAGCAGATCCGTCTGTGACTTTGGGAAGGTTCAAGGATCAGTTCTGCAAATTCCATCGGGCGATGGGGCATGACATCGAGCACTGCTTTGTTTTCAAAAACATCGTCCAAGACTGCATTGATAAAAAGCTGCTGGTGGAAGATTAAGAAAGAAGAGTAGCTACCCATCCTGGCCTAGCTTCCCGAACCATGTCAATATTTTTCTGCTTTCTCTCTTTTCAGTCACCTAATAGGGACAACTCAGTCCCAGTCTTTTGTGACCTTTGGTCAACAAACTTGCAAATATTACAGTTGTTATCAATATTTTCTATCAATGAAATGTCAATTTTCTTCGTATCTGTTGATATCGAACACTTCTGTCCTTCGCCACGATGGGGCATATATTTTTGAAAACTTTGTATTTCTCATATTCCTTTTAAATAAGGGACAATCCTAAAAACATCATCATGAGAGAAATGATATTACCTATGAGGATTTTCGAAATCCTAAAAATCTTGAGAATTTCTGCAAAAACTTCTTCATGATCACCGAAAATTCAATATTTTGATCAATCTTCTTCAAAGTAAACTATTACATTGATTTTTCTTAAAAATGGATTTTTCAAAACCATTATCTTCAAAATTAACCCTCATGATGATCTCTCATGATGATTCCTTTTAAAAAAAAAAGAGGATCAGATCTCACACTGATCGTTCTTCTTACAAATGAATTTTCTTCCCAAAATGATTTCTCATTTATCTGTTAAAAAAAACATTTTCCTTTCAAGATCCCATATGCAGACAGGATCAGCAAAACTCCTTTTTCTCTTAAATCTTATAAATTTTCAGTTAAATTTGATATTTATATCAGTTTTATTCATTTTATTCATATTTTTTTATAAAGTTTATATCAATTTTATCAAGTTTTCATCAAGTTTTATCAATTTCTCCTCAATTCTATTAAAATTTTATCAATTCCTTTACCCTTTCAGGTTAAGGGATAAACCTGATGCCTCTTTCCCATGAGGTATTTCCTTTATTCTTATTGTTCCCCCTCAGGTTAAGGGATAAACCTGACCCTCGTTGTCCGAGGTGTTCCCATTCAGGATAAGGGAAAATCCTGAAACCCCTCGTAGGAGCCATAACGCTACCTATGAGGATTCTTTTGTAAATACAAGTTTCGTAAACCTTCATTTGATTTTCTAGATTTATATCAATTTTCCTTCATGCATTTTTTCTTAAATTCTATTCTTATTCCCATTCAGGATAAGGGATAATCCTGAGACCCCTCGTAGGAGCAATAATGCCACCTATGAGAATTCTTTTGTAAATACACATTTTGCCAATCTTTATTGATTCTTTGTAGATTTATATCAATTTTCTTTTATTAAATTTTCTTAAATTTTATTCTTTTTCCCACTCAGGATAAGGGATAATCCTGAGACTTCTCGTAGGGGCAATGATGTTACCTATGAGAATTCTTTTTGCAAATACAAGTCTCATCAAATTGATTTTCTAAATTTCTTTTCTTAAATTCTATTCTTTCCCCTTTCAGGTTAAGGGATAAACCTGAACCTCGACATTCGAGGTATTCTTTCTCAGAATAAGGGATAATCCTGAGATCGCTCATAGGAGCAACAAATGCTACTTGTGAGAATTCTTTTACAAAGTAAATAAATTTCCTCAAAATTTTCTCCATTTTTTCATCAGATTTTATTTTCCTTCTATCTGCTTAAATTTTATTCTTTTTCCCGTTCAGGACAAGGGGTTAATCCTGAAAATTGGACCGCATACAGCCAAATGTGCCGGTCCATCTAAATCTTAAATCATAAATCATAAATCTTGTCATATCTCTTCTAAATTCAAGTCTCAAGTATATCCTCAAAAATCTCCCTCCTCCCTTTCGGGTTAAGGGATAAACCTGAATCATTGCCTATTATATCCTAAATTCTCATCAAATGTCTATCAATTCATCAAATGTCTTTTATTATCAAGCCTTCGGGTTACAATTTCATCAAATGTATATCCTTTTCAAAGCCTTCGGGTTTCAATTTCATCAATGTATATCCTTTTCAAGCCTTCGGGTTACGATTTCATCAATGTATATCCTTGTCAAGCCTTTAGGGTTACAATTTCATCAATGTATTTCAAGTCCAAAGCCTTCGGGTTACAATTTCATCAAATATCCATCATTTCCAAACCTTCGGGTCACATCTCTATCAATGTCAATCATTCTTCCAAAAATCCTGCTTTCAAGCTGGTCGGTCAATCAAATCCTGCTTTCGAGCTGGTCGGTCAATCAAAATCCTGCTTTCGAGCAAGTTGGTCAAAATCAAATCCTGCTTTCGAGCTGGTACTTCCAAAAAATCTTGCTTTCGAGCTGGTCTGTCAAACAAAATCCTACTTTCGAGCTGGTCGGTCAAACAAAATCCTGCTTTCGAGCTAGTTGGTCAAACAAATCCTGCTTCCGAGCTGGTCGGGCAATTAAAATCTTGCTTTCGAGCTGGTCGGTCAAACAAATCCTGCTTTCGAGCTGGTACTTCCAAAAAATCATGCTTTCGAGCTGGTCGATCAAACAAAATCCTGCTTTCGAGCTGGTCGGGCAATCAAAATCCTGCTTTTGAGCTGGTACTTCCAACAAATCCTGCTTTCGAGCTGGTCGGTCAAACAAATCCTACTTTCGAGCTGGTCGGGCAATCAAAATCCTGCTTTCGAGCTGGTCGGGCAATCAAATCCTGCTTTCGAGCTGGTCGGTCAAACAAATCCTGCTTTCGAGCTGGTACTTCCAAAAAATCCTGCTTTCGAGCTGGTCGGGCAAACAAATCCTACTTTCGAGCTGGTCGGGCAATCAAATCCTGCTTTCGAGTTGGTCAGGCAATCAAATCCTGCTTTCGAGCTGGTCGGTCAATCAAAATCCTGCTTTCGAGCTGGTCGGTCAAACAAATCCTGCTTTCGAGCTGGTACTTCCAAAAAATCCTGCTTGCGAGCTGGTCGGGCAATCAAATCCTGCTTTCGAGTTGGTCGGGCAATCAAATCCTGCTTTTGAGCTGGTTGGTCAATCAAAATCCTGCTTTCGAGCTGGTCGGTCAAACAAATCCTGCTTTCGAGCTGGTACTTCCAAAAAATCCTGCTTTCGAGCTGGTCAGGCAATCAAATCCTGCTTTCGAGCTGGTCGGTCAATAAAATCCTGCTTTCGAGCTGGTCGGTCAATCAAAATCCTGCTTTCGAGCTGGTACTTCCCAAAAAATCCTACTTTCGAGCCGGTTGGTCAAAACAAAAATCTAAATATTCCTTCCCAAGTTTCAACTCAAGGTTTCGTCAAAATTTATATTGAGTGATTATTTCACAAAGGATCCTAGAAAACTTTGCCAATTTGCTAAAGATACTTGTTGATTCCAATATTTTGACTACACCAAAAGAATCACCTCTTTTTACCTCTAGTATTTCTTTCCAAAAGGGTGAAACTTTTTGCGAAAAAGAGGTAAGATTCAAATTTTTTTCCTTGTTTGATCAACCAAAAGGATGAAAGAAATATCCTCGGTATGATTGGCGAAAGAAATATTCAATGATGTTGAAAAGCCAGAAACGAATTGATATTGATCATGGCTATGACGCATGTTTAAAGATGATTTTCTGGCAATTAGACAGTGGAAATATCCTGAGCTATAAAAGAATTCACTTAATCCATATCCTCTCATTTTAAAGCTGCAATCAAATATCTGCAAAAGGGATCTCTCAATTGTCGTTAAGATGAAGGCAAATTAAGGGAGTAGACCCCCGGGGCCAAAGAAGATTTGAAACATCTCCAAGATGACGGAGTTTGTGACGGATCCTTCCAGGGAAAGTTCGGATCACCGTCGAGATGAAGGCGGATGAGATGGACCTACCGACAAACCCTAAATGATATTTGATTTCTGCTATCATCTAAAGACCTTTGAGCCTATACCATTATATATAATCCCTGAGAAAAAGAAGGATCGGAGCATCTCCGAGATGAAGGAGTTTGTGACGTACCCTTCCCTGAAAAAGAGAAAAAAGTCAGGACATCTCCAAAATGAAGGATGATATAAAAAGCCCGAAAAAGCCCAATGACTCAAAAAGAGTGCAAGAAGATCACCATGAGAAAACACCCAGATATCAAACTGCCTAAATTGCCAGAAGTCATCTTTTCTCATGCAAAAATTCTTTTATCAATATCCTTCCAGTACTTGCTTTTATGAAATTAAGAATATTTTTTCTTTTCTCATATCAGGGAAATTGATAGCTTCCTTAAAGAAAATCATCAGCGCTAAAGTTCTGAATTTGACTCTTAAAAACCAAGGAGTTAACCTCGTTGGAGGAAATACTCTAAGGTAAAAGAGGGAATATCTTTGCACACATGTGTACATTTTCAAGCATTGAAGTCAACTATAAATTTATCTTATTGGCAAAATTTTCTAGATATTCTAAGAATGAAATAAATATTTAACATCCATTTTGGTGCAACCTAACGTTGTTTTCCAGAAGAGTTACCCCATTCAGTTGAAGTATCTCTCCTGTCCCATCACGGTTTCGAGAAATCCGTATGGTTGTTCCCACTCAGGTTAAGGGTCAAAACCTGTACTTCCTGCGAGAGGTCATTAAATTCAAAAGTTGGTTTCAGTCTCAGCAATGAGACGCCCAAGTTCATCCCTTTTTCAAAGCTTTAGGGAACCCCATTTCCTTCCTCCTTTCGCAAACCCCTTTCGGATTTGTTCATCCAAATTCCGAAGGTCCCATCATGGTCTCTTCACTCGAAGATTCCATATGGTCGTCCCCTTCAGGTTAAGGGTTAAGCCTGAACCTCATATCACGAGGTATCTTCCTTCTTCAGGTTTTGGTTAAACCTAAATCTCGTTTCAACGAGTCTCCCTCGTTTCGACGAGGTGTTTTCTTCCAAGTCCCATCATGGTTCTTCCCATCAAGGAATCCATGATTTGTATATCCATCCAGGACAGGATCCCATTTGAGCTTCATCTCGCGAGACATTCTCTCATAAATGTCCCATCAAGGTCCTCGCATATTCCTTTCTCCATTCAGGTTATCTTGATATATCTTTGTCCCATCCCGGTTAAGGGCTAAACCTGAGTCATTCTGAAAAGCTGATCTCATCTCACCCATGAGACTTGATCAAAATTCTTATCTTTCATCATTTCGGGATCTTCACCCAAAATCCCATCACGATTTTCCTCATTCTTTACTCAATCATATCATTTTCGAGGATTTCGCCTTCCCAAGATCCATTCAGGATAAGGTTTTAAGCCTGAAAACCATGTCTTTTAAATCAATTCTTCCACACCCAGTTCAGATCTGCTGACTGGGGCATTTTTTTAAAAATTTGGAATGTTTTCTTTGCCACTAAGCTCGGCTTTCAACCGGCTTAGTAGCAAAGAGGGGCATCTGTGAGCACCCCAAATTTTTCAAAATCTTTTAAATATTCTCTTTTTGCCCCTAAATTCATTTTTTGAGCAAATGAGTCATTTTAATCTAAATTCCAGTTCATTTCTCAAGTTTTACTGAAATTAAATTCATTATATATGTTTAAATTGATTTTGGACCTGGATCCGTTGTCCAGATCCAAATCTGAGTCACATTGTCCAAATTTTAAATTAAAATTATAGAAAATACCAAAAATAGTTTTTAAATAGCCTGGACAGTCCCTCCGACATCTGTTTGGATCCATCGTGTTGTATTTCTCAATTCGAGTTCCAAAACTCAAACATTTTCTCAAAACCTGGGTCCAAACCCACTTTCTGAAGAAATTTCTCCAAAATGGTCCGAAATTCTCGGAGAAACACTCTTTGTAAATATTTCTCAGAAAAATACAAAAATTTAGCGTTTAAACTTTGTTTTGTTTAAAATTTTAGTTTTTCTACTACAAAAATACAAAAAAAAAATTAGTTTAAATCCTTGTTTTTTCTGTAAATTTTAGGATTTTATTCCAAAAATATCAAAAAAATGTGGAAAACGAAGAAAAGAACAAATATATATATATATATATATATATATATATATATATATATATATATATATATATATATAAATAGTTTTTATAAGAAAACACCTTTTTCAGAAAAACTCGTAAAGGAGCCCCCTCTTTGTAAAATCTCAAAAATCAGGGGGGCTCCTCTACGAAACTTTTTTTAGGGTTTGAAAAACCCTTCGTAAACAAGGAAAGAGGCCAGCCGGCTGGCGCCTCCCCCCTTTCTTCTTCTCCGCCTCTCCCAAACCCTCCATGGCCGACCCTCATCTTCAGCCCTTCATCGCCAAACCCTCCTCGTCAGCCATCTGATCCCCAATGATATCCATTCCTTCTAGAAGTTTCTTCTCTCACTCTCACCCGCACTCCCCCATGGCTTTTCTTCTCAAACCATCCATCTCCAAGCCTCCTTCCATCTCCCTTCATCTTCAACCACCTTCCCTCCCGAACCTTCGAACCCCCTCCTTAAGAGGGGAACGTCGAGAAAACCCCAATCCACCGCTTCTTCACCTCCGCACCCCTCTCTTTCCTTCAATCTCCTTCATCATCTCCATTCCAACCTTCTTATTTTTTACTGGTTCTGAGAAGAATTCCACAATCGGATTCCCCTTTCATCCAAAACCCCTATAGCTACAGGTAAGTAACGACCTTCTCCTTTTTTTTTAGATCTCCTGTAAAACCCTTTTCCTTTTTTTCTTGTTACTTATATTTGTCTTTAGTTGGGTTTTTCTTCTGATTTGATGCAAAACCTCTCGTATGATATCGATCTGCATGAATGTAGCAACATCGATTCATATGGAGTAATATCAACGAAATCTTCCAACATTATTTTTATTTTGTTTTATTTCAGTTTTTTTTTTTCTTTAGATTCAATGCTCTTTTACAGTTTATCCATATCGCTCTTTGTATACCTATATTTTTCAGGATATCTTCATTTCTTGTTCATCGATTCAACATTTTGTTTTCTTTTTTTCACGTTATTTTTATCATAATTTGTTTTCTGCAATTTCGTTTGGCATTTGGATGGTATATCATCCGATGGACTTACCTCGGTACCTGTTAGTCTTGAAATAATATATCGGATCTCAGATTTCTTACAAAAAAAAGAGACCAGTAGGAATTTTTGTTTGTTGCTGCGTTCCATCTGTTTGATTTCAGTCTATTAATGGATCTAGTTTTGTATGTTATATTCGTTCACTCTTGCCTAGCTTTACTAATCTTTCATTTTCCTCGTTTGATTCCATTTGCTAAATCAAAATTATCCATAGCATTTTATTTCTTCCGTATTCTGTCACAATGTTATTTCCCCTTTATGGTGACAATGCTCTGGTTGCATAATCCCTGCCTTGTTAAGCTGATGAGGTCTCGTAGAAATGATCAGATGGTTTTTCGATGTCTGGCCCCCTCCCCCTCTTCTGATCGGGCTGTCCACACTCTGAATGTATTAGACAGGTTATCGGCCCTTCAAAAGGCTTATGGTGGGGGACTAGGGAAGCGTCTCTTTCAGAGTGACGCTACCATGTCATTAAATTTTTTTTTAACCACTCGATGAGTTCTCTGCAATATTATTTGGGGACTTTTAATGGGGAGAAGCATCCATGGGAAAGAATTCACAAAGTTATCAACAGCAGGTTACATTAGGCAGTGGAATTTAGTTCAATGACCTCGCCATGAATGAGGAAACTAAGGGGTGTATACTTCTCTCAATACACTTAATGTACTTTTTTTTTCTTTCCTTCTATGATTCGTTATACTCATCACTATTTCGGTTTTTGTGGTTGATGTTTTAAGCTTAATCTCGTATTGACTTTATTTCAGGTGATATGCAGCTGAAATCCTAATATTTGAAGAAGATATAACCAAGCTAATGGATTGATAATAGCATCAAAACTATAAGAGTTTCTAAAGTTCTGGTGTCAGAAGTTAGCTTCAGAGACGATACTGAATACTCTTCTGAAAATTGCATATCTTCAATTTTTCATAACTTCATTCAATACCCAACACTTTATTGCCATTTAGTGTACTCTCCTTGCTCTTTTAGATCATTTCACCACCATTGTCATATGCATATGTGTCTGTTAAAGCTTTGATTAACATCTATGTCTAGTTCTCTGCGGGTGTCCTCATTGAATTCTGCAGGTGGTTCGAAATGCTCATGGGGAACCAGGTAAGTCGAGGGGTGGCGATACAATCACCCACTTCAATTGTTGTGTTGTTGATAAAGATCCTTTGCCATGTTCATCTTATAGTTAGATGTCAATTAAAAAAAAAATAGATCATTGTACATAGTTCTGATGTTTGCCTTTTGATGGTAATGATATCTGCTATGATTTTCCTTGATATACCCGTTCGTGGGTTAAGTTTCATCATGTTACCATTCTATAGCAGCCTAGAAATCATTACAGTATGCCTATATGTTTTGTATATCTCGGTTTAGCAAATCCTTGATCCGCTGAACGTTCCTTTTTTACATCAACCATGATTCATAACTCTCATCATTCAAGGGTTGCCCAGGTGGGATGGCCTCAGAGGCTATTAGAAATTTAGATGGGCGTGATCTTATTGTAAATATGTGGAGTCTGGGAGGCGCCATATGACAAAGCCCACCATGGATTCAATATGAAGGGATTGCCTTGTAGCTTTGCAAATGGCAAGTTTGTTCACAGTTGCTTCAGCAAATGCATCTGTGGGACATGTCTTGGCAACACAGTCCAGTGTATTGGCAGATATAAGCCTTGGAGATTGGTTTGGAAGCTTTCTGTATTCAGCTGGGTAGCAGACTAATGTAGTTCTTCAAGATCAACTTTCAGCTCTGAGTTACACCAGTTTGGCAGTTATTTTTGGTAAAAGCCATGCACAGAACTGGGAATTAGAGATGCCGCCAAAATGTCACATGCATGGATTTGCCAAAAACCCTGGAAACTAACCTATTGTGAACACAATCAAAAGGATTTCAGGCTTCGATGGAACTGATGTGCTGCTCTTTATATTGACTCTCCAACAGCATGGTTGTTGGAATTCCCCACAGGATATTCTTTTGTTATTTTACATCAACTTGGTCATTTGAATTGTTCTTAAGCTATTTGAAGAAAGATTCCTTATTTGTGGTCATATGGTATTAATGTATAGTATGGTAGCTGATATGCATCGCACATTGCTTTATGGGGGCATTTTCTTGTATCCTGCAAATAAGAAGAGTCCAAATGGAAAATTGCAGCAAAATTATATATAGTGTTCTAATCTGCGTTGCAGGTATGTAGGTTTCATGCTAGTCCATTCACATATGTACATGCAGATATTTTTGTGTTTCTCCTTATTTAGCTTGTGCATACAACCTTTTTCAAATTAAATTAAAACCATATACATATAGAGCTTCTTATTATATTATATGCATATAGCTGTAGTTTCTTTTTGGATAACCGAACTCGGATGTAGATTTGATTATTGTCATAGATAATGTAGCACATGATCCACAAAGCATTGCTTCTGTGATAGCTAAATAATGCTTCTGCATTTTACACATTGAGTTCCTCGTTTTGCTTCCTTAAGCTTTACTGCTTTGTTTTCTCTCTCTCTATCTATAATTGTCATGGATCAATATCTCCACTTATATCTCATCTTGAATAAATTCCACCCTAGCTCATGATCATATACCCACACGTTCTGCTATAGAGAAGAACTACGTCATCTAATGAATAATTAGTTGGTCATTTCCCATAAAATGAAAAGTTGTTGGTGGATTAATGACAGTTTTAATACCAATTGAAGTTGTGGGAACTCCATGGCCTAAGGGCAGTTTATGTGTCATGGATTCAGAACCATAACCCATGAAAAGCATACAGGAGAGGATATGTGGGCTTGATACATGTAAAAGTCGTGTGTTTGTCCTTTGCTTTACACACACACACATCCTGTCACTCTTCCTGCAGAACCCACCTCACTTGTCGTGCTGACTTCTCAGCAGCACCTTACTACATCTTTCACTCTACCTTCATGTCATAACCTACAACATCCTTACCCTATTATGTCCACGGTTGTTGTAATTCCGGCAACATTTCCACCTACACCTTACCATTATTACCTATTGCACGAGTCCCATATTGGCTCCAGCATTATCACAGCCTACCCTTCATTACATTTTCTATGTTACAAATTTTCGCTGTAGATACACAGCACCTACAACCTGTTACAGTGGTTCACCATAACATACTATCCACTTCACTACACAGCTAGGCCGCCCAAACTTCACACACCCTTTTTACAACCACAGTTTTTCCCTTGTCATCATGACATTCCACTCCCACAGTGGGATTACTTGCCTGTAATGCCATTCATTGCAGCACCTAATCTCCTCCTGTACACAGCCTTTTTACAGCATATCCAGCGAATTCCTGTGTCTTGTTGCACCACAACCCTTCCACATTGGGTTGCACCTATATACTTGCACATGCTTCATGTACAACATCCTTCATCATACTATACATTAGCACCCTGCAAATTACACCAACACTTCACTATAGTATGCCTAGCACAATTGTTATTTATAGCACCTTACAGCCCTGCCTTGCCATTGATTGTCATATTCAGTACCTCCTGCTATAAGCCAGCACCATGTTCAAAGCCAATATTTGACTCAGCAACATGTTCAACAAACTCAGCCAAGATCATTTGTGGTTTCATTCACTGGGGCATCACATCTGCCTTTTCTAAATTGCACATAATCTTAGTGCCCGTAGGTCTCAAACTCATGCATGGATTGGAAATACTGCGAAATGAACACAAGTATCTGGCTAGCTTGGATCATCCCCATGATGAGCAAATTTTGGCCCTTGTTTTCTTTTGGTTTTCTAGTGGTTGATATTTTGAAATGATCTTTTTAAAACAATTATTTTCAACAAAGCTTTGGAAAATCGTCAACCAAAAATATAAAAACCGACTTTCCACAAAGTGGTAAGTACGGGTCGAATCCTCAGGGAACAGGAATTAATCACTAAAATTCTAGAAAAGTTAATTTATTAATGTGAAATGTCAATCTACAATTATAAAATTAATACAACTACAATTAATCAATGAAATGAAAATAAACAAGCACTCAGTCTTCTGCTCCACACCAGGGGTATTTCCGTCTTTTCGCCAATTATTCGCTCCTCACACTTGGAAAATAACCCTGGAAACTAAATATTCTTTATAACCTAAAAATACAGAAAAATACAAAGTTAGTATTCTATTCTAATAAGGCAAACAATAACTAAAACTAATTCTACTTTTACGAAAATAATAAAACAAATGCTATTTATCAAACAAAAATTAAATAAAATACTAAATTAATTCTAAAATTGACCAAATTAATTCTACTAATTCTGTATGATGATTATGCAACTCCTAAAATGCAGAAACTACTGAAAACAAGTCTAAATTGCGGAAAATAAGAAAATTACGAAACTGCCCCTAACTAGTGTAAAATAGCATTCTGACAGGTTATCGAAAAACTGCTGTTTGACAGGGCAAATGAAGTCCGATTTTCCCGAAGTTTATTCTGTTCTGCAACTGACAGATTAAACAAACTGGCAGTTTTTACAGAATTGAAAAACAGTATCCGGAACTCCAGATATAAGCGTTTCAAATTTGGGAAAAATTAGGATATCGCAAGTCCTGTAATTTGAAATCCAGAAAAAACGGTTTTCGCAAAACGCTTAAAAATCAGACCAAATCAACTCCGAATGAGCTGAAATTTGGTCTGCAGTTAAATAACACGTCAATAAAGTGAATAGAAAAAAAAAATTTCTAAAACACAGAGTTTTTGCACAGAAAATAATGCTAATGCGACAGGGCAAAAATCTGGTTTTTATTTGAGTGCACTATTCACTTTAAGAATCTATTTTAACACTCTAAAAGACAAATCAAATCTAATACAATCTAAATGACACTGTATAACAGTGTATGTGCAGATGACTATTACGAATATGCTAAATGTAGGACGAGCAAAACACGATAAGCAAATTATGACTAGAACTATGTTAAATAACCATGCAATTGCAACTATGCTAATCAATAAAATGCAATATGACTACTAAGTTAACTAATATCTAACTATCATTCAAACCATCACAAAACACATTTCACACATACTAAACAAATACAATACACGTACACACACTTCTACACTAAAACTAAATTAGATAAATAAACTAATATGGATAAAAATAAAAAAAAATAATACTATATGAACTTAATTCACTAAAGAACAAAGGTTAAGGTTAGGGTTCACTCGGTTGACTCGACTAGGCTCGGTTTTGGCTTGAGTAGGTTCGGATTGGGTTTGGATGAACTCGGATGGAAGTAGGTAGGCTCGGTTTTGACTGGGTTGAGAGAGATAGGCTTGAGCTAAGGTTGACTCAACTAGTTGGGTTCGGTTTTGAGTTGCCTTAGTCAACTAGGTTCGGTTGACTTAGGTGGACTCGGTTTGACCTTAGCTAAGGTTGGATTGGGTTTGGCTAAGGTTGACTCAACCTCGGATTGGTCTTGACTTTGACTTAGGTTAGGCTAGGGTTTGACTTAGTCGTGACTAGGACTAGGTCTAGGTCTTGGACTTAGGCTTATTAAGACTAGGTTGAACTCGGTTTATGGTTGACTTAGTCAACTAGGTTTGAGTTGACTTAGGTTCAACTAAGCTTGACTGAACTTAGGTTTGACTAGGCTCGAATGGGGTAAGGTAAGCTCGGTTGACTCGACTTGGTTTAGACTAAGGGTTGACTCAAACTAAGTCTAGGTCTTTGACTAGGCTCGAGTTGTATTTGACTTGGGTTAGGGTTCAAGTTGACTTTGACACAAGGCGCACCTAACCAAGTCAATCTAATTGACTAGGTTAGATTAGGTTCAATAGGTAGGGTCAGTTGACTCAAACTAAGGTTGGCTTGACTAGACTCAAGTAGGTTGAACTAGGTTTGACTCGACCTAGGGTTAGGGTTGACTTAGACTAGAGTTGACTCGACCTTGGCTCGGTTTGGGTTAGGTCTTGGTATTGGACTCGACCTAGGGTGGACTTAGTCAACTAGGTTCGGGTTGACTTAGACTCAACTAAGTTTGACCTAACTTAGGTTTGACTAGGCTCGAATGGGATAAGGTAAGCTCGGTTGACTCACTAGATTTAGAATAAGGTTTGACTCGAGTTAGGTCTAGGTCTTGGACTAGGTTGACTGGGGTCGGTTAGAAGGATAGGCACCCAATAAAAAATCAAAGATAATTTTGGAAATGGAGAAGTCCAAAAATCGTCCTTTTTAATGGGGAGTTACAACCTTAAAGAGCTTTTAAATCCCCTTGGGAAACATGGATCAATGCTATTTCCAAAACCAAGGTGAGGGAAAGCCTTTAATTGCAATTAATTCCTTTTTGAGAAGCCAAATCGTCCAACCTAGATAATCACACGATTTTAGCTTTCCAACCAAGAATTTAGGTGCAATTACTTCTTTCTTGAACTCATACACCTACTTTGGAAATTTAATTGATTTTCAAATTGGATTTTCAAATCTCAATTTGTAACTCCCTATTAATAGGCAATCAAGAATTAAATCTTTCTTTAAATAGTCCACACGATTTTTGAAACTTAACTTTTTCCAAAAACTTTCCACATTTCAATGCATTAATTGCTTCTCTTCTCAAAAATCGCCAACTCTAAAATGGCTTCACTTTCTAAAAAGTATTAAATCTACCTAGGGAATAAAAGGAATTAAAGGGAAAAACGATTTCCTAAGAGTTTAATGCTAACCTAATTCTCAAAACCTACTTAATTAACCCCTAAAAACGGCTAGAAAAGAAAGACCTAATACATTGAACCTAGACACCTTCCTAACTCAACTAATGACCATTAAGACTTTCTAAAAAATCGACCAAGAGCTCAAGGAGAGCTCTAATGGCTGCCGCCCCACCTTGGGGAAGAAGAAGAACCACACGAAAATAAAAAAAACTAAAATTGTAAATTAACAAAAAGCAATAAAACTAAATAACCACTGTTTTGATAAAACTCAATTAGAAAATAATACAAAGGACTCCTAATTACACAAAGACTAACAAGAACAACACTTTGCTGAAATTAAAAACATGAAAAAAAAAACTTGATTTTTGTAATTTTCTACTATAGACTCAAAACACAAAAAACGAAAAATGATTAAAACGATTAATTAAATCAATTCTAAAACAATGAAATGACTAACACCAATTTATACTACTGTTAACATACTAAACACACAGTAAACAACACGACTTACCACTCTAAACACCCTTTTAACAACAATGCAAAGATCAGCTAGAATATCTCTAGCCGATTTTTTTTCTTTTTTTTTTCAAAAATAAAATCAAAACAAGACACAAACACAACCCACAAATAAAATAAATTAAAATGACATTTTCTAATGAGATTTTCAGCAAAACAACACAATACACATGCTGGACGAAACAACAATATCAAAACAAAAATTATTTTTTTTGTGAAAATCAAGAATCGGCTAGAATAAGTCTAGCCGATTTTTGGATTTTGTTTTTTAATTGAACACAAAGAAATAACACATAATCAAACAATTAAAATGAATCAAATTGAAATCTTTTTATTGTATTTTCTGTAAAAACTCCACAATGAGACACGTTGGGAGCAAAAGCTCAAATCGGCTAGAAAAACTCTAGCCGATTTACACGCTTTTCTTAAAAAATGATGAAAATCGATATTCAAGCATGTAAACAATAAAACAAACCTAGATCTAACGTGCTGGTCTATGCACGGACTCTATTCTAAGGTTGAAAACAAAAAGAAAACAAGAAACACTCAGAAAATAAAGAAAAGAAAAACCAACACCCAATTCGGTTTTATCTAGAAGAGAAGGAAGAAGAAGACCTACCTTTTGGAAGATCCGACGACCGGGGGGATGAAGAAGAGCGGACCGTGGCTGGAGATGGACGTCCTATACAGTTCGAGAATGCTATACTTCACCAAAATCGGTACCTTTTGCAGCTGCTACACGTTGGAGATCCACCGACGATGGAATGTGAGCCGATTCGCGATCGGAGGGTGTAGAAAGCCGGATGGAGGTAGGGCCGGCTCACCTTGGTGGTGTGTTGCGCACTCCCGCCCAAGGTTAATGGTCTCCACCTCTGCTACACCTGCAAAAATACAGAAAAATGGTGAATACTACAGCAAGGAACAAGAAAGAAATGAAAAGAAACCAAAGAAAGCTTGAAAGTATGCTTGAAAATCAAGCATAGATCGGTCTTCAATGGCCAACACGTGGGGGAGATGGAGAGGAAGGAGCTGCTGCTGTAGAGTCACTGTAGGGGGCGTCCAAACACAGCCAAAGATGCCTAGGGCTTCTCTAAAAAGTATATTTATACTTTTTGGAATTTGCAAAAACAATGTTATAAAAAATATATTTTCTAGGAGCCTCTTTCTGGGGGGTTTTCAGAAAAACTTTTTGAAATGGATCTGGATAGGCGTGTGGGTTGGGTTTTGGGCTTTCTAAGAGTTAATCCAAGGTCCAATTGACCTAATTGGGTCGGATATGGATCCGATCCACCTCGAAATTCATGCCCAAACACTGAAATAGCCATAACTCTCTCATTTTAACTCCGATTTTTTTGAAATTCGAACCATAGCCCCTTACTATCAAAACACATCTAAACATGGGTTTAAAACCTTAAACTTGATACAAAATGCATGAAAAACTTGTTTACATGATGTGCATTTCATGCATCATCAAATACCCGCATGCTTGAATGTTTGTTAGTCCCTTAACAAACCCTAATCATGATATGCACTGAAGACAAGAAATGCTAAGCATGAATGCATAATACTAACTCACTTTTGTAGGAATCACGGTTGCATTTAGCGTATGCAACAAGCCCTTTAAACCCCTAGCTTACACTAGTGGACGAGTAAGGTCTTGTGAGGGTTTGCAGAGATGCTACCCACAAACATCAATGAAATGCGAGGATGATTTTTCAAAAATATGAGGCTCTTAAGAATGCAGTTGGAACAAATATTTCATGTAATTTACATTCTCAAAACAAGTTTCAAAATCTCATGCCACCACAGTAAAAATTCTTTTTCTTCACTTTTCGAATATTGTAGCTAGTTCATGATTTTTCTCTGAAAGTCAAGTATTCTCATGTTTTACTCCTTTATTCTCACTTGTATATTTTCTGCACAGTAATACACATATATGCCTAAGCAATGAAAATTTTTTCATTCAGCACATTCTTTTTCTTTTATTTTCACTCTTTTTTTTTTTCAACTTTTGATCTCTTGCGCATTCTTCTCATATGAGCACTATTTCGAATGGTCAGTTTTCGTGACCCGTGTAGCGAGCTTTGGGTCAGTGACTCCCAGGCTGGCCAACTTTAGGGCACTAGATACAAAGTATCCCTCGGACTTAATTGCTCGAGTCACTAAACCTTCTATTCTAATAGTTTACGTATAGTCTACCTCTCGTCATGTGCAATGTCTCTATCTCTTAGGCTTTCTATGCAGTCCATGTAACAAGCTTTCGAACCGGTGGCTCCCAAACCAGCTGGCTTTGGGGCACTAGGTGTAAAACACCCTTCAGATTCTACTTACTCGAACTACAAAGGCCACAGATATCGACTTAGACAAGAAGATGATCTCCTTCGTTATCCTTTTCGTTAAGATACTCAAACACTTCATCTCGTGTCTGAGTTCCACTACTAGGATTCGCGAAGACATCAACAACTAAACGTAGCTCTATTCTTTTAAACTCATTTTTTCAAACACATCTTTCCATTGCTTATTTCTTTCACAAAACATACTGTGCATACTTATACCAAAGTGATTCAAAATTTTCTAACAATCAAATACTATCTTTTCTTTGAATTATCTCATAAACAACTACTCTATTTGACTCAGTTCAGAAAATAAAATTTTTATGGGGCTTAAAAATTTATAAATTGTTAGATTATGTCAAAAACAATCATATATGCTACACTTTGTTCTCAAATGCCTACTTTGATTACCAGTCATAAAAAAAAATTTGACATTTTTGTGTGCATGCATCTAAACCACCCCCCCATGCTTGAATGACACTGTCCCTAGTGGCATACAAAATGAATAAAAATGTAATGCAAATGCACACTAAAAGACACTAACAAAAATATGGGAGAAAGGATAGATACAACCTGATTTGCTCTGAGCTTCTGAAGTTGAATTTCATTTGTTCTTTGAATTCTTTGAAAGCTCTTCCATGCACCTGGTAACTGATACACTAAATGTTAAATTCATCCTGCATACATCAAAACACCAGTTAGCACATGTGAAATGAAATACTAACTAAAGAAAAACACTAAAATGAAAAATAAATAATGTACGTATGATACATCCCTCTGGTCGAATCCTGATGCCTTCGTGAGATGTACTATCTCACACTCACCATCCTGTAAGGCATCTGAAATGAATGGCTTCAGTCTTTGCCCATTTACCTTGAATGTACCTTGGGTCATAGGATCGAATAATGTCACTGCTCCATGGGGAAATACTTCTTTCACGATGTAAGGACCTGTCCATCTCGATCTTAACTTCCCTGGGAATAAATGCAAACGAGAATTGTATAGCCACACTTTCTGATCTGGCTCAAACACTTTCCTGACAATATGCTTATCATGAAATGCTTTTGTGCGAGCTTTGTATAATTTGGCATTTTCATATGCATCATTCCTGAGTTCCTCTAATTCTGAAAGTTGCAGTGCTCTCTCTTTGCCAGCTTGGGTGAGGTCAAAATTCAATTTCTTGATAGCCCAATACGCTCTATGCTCTAGCTCGACAGGAAGATGGCATGCTTTCCCGAATACAAGGCGATACGGGGACATGCCAATGGGAGTCTTAAATGCAGTTCTATATGCCCAAAGTGCATCATCTAAGTGCTGGGACCAATCCTTGCGGTCCGGACGAACTGTCTTTTCTAAAATTCGCTTAATCTCCCTATTGAACACTTCAACCTGTCCACTAGTCTGCGGATGATATGGAGTGGTGAATCTATGATTGACAGAATATCTTCTCAGCAGAGAAGCTATCTGTACATTCCTAAAATGCTTGCCACCATCGCTAATCATCGCACGTGGCACCCCAAAACGACTGAAAATGTTGTGCTTAATGAACTTAAGCACTACTCTGTGATCATTGGTCTTGGTTGCCACAACCTCGACCCACTTGGACACATAATCAACCGCCACCAGAATGTATAAATTTCCGAATGAAGGCGGAAATGGTCCCATGAAATCAATGCCCCAAACATCAAAAATCTCGACTATCAAAATCGGAAGCAAGGGCATCATGTCCCTATTGGACATGTTCCCAATCTGCTGGCATCGCAGGCATCGCCTACAGAACTCATGAGCATCCCTGTGGAGTGTGGGCCAATAAAATCCTGACTGTAAAACCTTTGCAGCCGTCTTCCTACTACTAAAATGCCCTCCACAGGCTAACGAATGGGAAAATTCAGAATGGACTGGTACTCCTCCTCCGTAACACATCTCCTAATGATCTGGTCTGCACAGTATTTGAACAACTCTGGTTCATCCCAATAATAGTGCCTCACCTGAGATAGGAATCTCTCACGCTCATTCTTGTTCCAATGCTCAGGTATCTGCCTCGAAACCAGATAGTTCACAATATCTGCAAACCAGGGTAACTGCGATGTACTGACTGACATGATCTGCTCATTGGGGAAAGAATCACTGATCGACTTTTGATCCTGCGTGGTCACCACGATCAGTCTGGAAAGATGGTCTGCAACTACATTCTCACTTCCCTTCTTATCTCGAATCTCGAGATCAAACTCCTGTAGTAGTAGGACCCAACGAATCAATCTCGATTTGGTGTCTTTCTTATTCAACAAATATTTCAATGCAGAATGGTCAGAATAGACAACCACCTTCGAACCGAGTAAATAGGACCTAAATTTATCCAATGCGAAAACTACCGCAAGTAGTTCCTTCTCTGTCGTAGTATAATTCATTTGGGCATCAGACAGAGTTCTACTCGCATAATAGATCACATAGGGTTTCCTATTAATGCGTTGTCCTAAAATAGCCCCCATAGCATAATCAGATGCATCGCACATAATCTCAAATGGGAGAGTCCAATCTGGAGGTCTCAAAATAGGTGCAGTAATCAAGGCCTCTTTGAGAATCTCAAAGGCCTTCATACAATCCTCACTGAAATCAAAGGGCTGGTCTTTCTCCAATAACGTGCAAAGCGGTCGAGAGATTTTGCTGAAATCTTTTATGAACCGCCTGTAAAATCCCGCACGCCCTAAAAATGATCGAATCTGCCTCACAGAGGTGGGTGGAGTCAAACGGGAAATGGATTCCACCTTCGCTCTGTCAACCTCAATACCACGCTTGGACACAATGTGTCCTAGCACAATCCCCTCCTGGACCATAAAATGGCTCTTTTCCCAACTCAGGACGAGATTGGTCTCCGCACACCTACTCAGTACTCGAGCAAGTTTTTGGAGGCAATCTTCAAAAGAAGAACCATACACAGAAAAGTCGTCCATAAAAACTTTCATCACATCATCAATCATGTCCGAGAAGATAGCAAGCATGCACCTCTGAAAAGTAGCCGGGGCATTACAGAGCCCAAAAGGCATACATCTAAACGCGAAGGTGCCATAAGGACATGTAAACGTGGTCTTCTTCTGGTCGTCAGGATGGACAACTACCTGATTGTATCCTGAATATCCATCTAGAAAGCAGTAGTAGCTCTGTCCTGCGAGTCTCTCTAAGATCTGATCAATGAATGGCAATGGGAAATGATCTTTCCTAGTTGCCACATTCAGCTTCCTATAATCGATGCAGACTCGCCATCCTGTAGTGGTCCTCATCGGAATTTTCTCACCCTTCTCATTCTCAACCACAGTGAGTCCTGACTTCTTCGGCACAACTTGAATCGGACTGACCCACTGGCTATCAGAAATAGGGTAAATGATTCCGGCATCCAACCACTTCACCACCTCTTTCTTCACCACTTCCTTCATGTTGGGATTTAGCCTTCTCTACATATCCCTAAATGGTTTGACTTCCTCATCACAATGGATCCTATGCATGCAGAATGAAGGATCAATCCCCTTCAGATCAGCAACTCCCCAGCCAATCGCTGCCTTGTGCTCTCGAAGAATAGTCAGCAGTCTCTGTTCTTGCTCCTTAGTGAGCAAGGACAAGATGATCACAGGCAGAGTCTCATCATCTCCGAGGTATGCATACTTGAGTGAATCCGGTAAGGGTTTCAGCTCAAGTTTCGGAGGTGACTCAATCGAAGATTTGGCGGGGGTCTCCGCAAGTGGTGGAAGAGGCTCCCTGATCGCTCCCCAAGGTGGTCTCTCTGACGACACTCTAGACACATCTACACCGCTATTCTTCTCTATATGGTACAAATCTAAAGAATCCTCAGTAATGTACAACTCGGGCTGCTCCTCCACTAACTCCTGTGCAATGTCTACATGAAAGCAGTCCATGTCTTCTGCTGGTCCCATCGCGGCATTGAAAATATTCAGCTTTACCTTCCTATTGCCGAATGAGAGATCCATGGCTCTGGTCCTACAGTTGATGCACGCATTGGCAGTCGCCAAGAATGGTCTGCCTAAAATAATCGGAGTCTGGTGCTGGCTGTCTACTCCTTCCATATCAAGAATAATGAAATCGACTGGAAAATAAAAGTCATCCACCTTAACTAGCACGTCCTCCAAGACACCTCTCGGTACCTTGACAGAACGATCTGCCAGTTGAAGCGTAATCGGAGTCGATCTCATCTCTCCTAGCCCGAAAGAATCAAAGAAATACCCGGGCAGAATGTTCACGCTTGCTCCAAGATCGAGCAATGCGCGTTCTATCCGGATGTTCCCTATAGTACAAGCAATGATAGGGGCTCCAGGGTCCTTGAGCTTTGGTGGTGTCTGATGCTGAAGTACTGAACTCACCTGCTCAGTCAGATGGACCCTGTTAGGAACTCTCTCTCTAGATTTATGCTTCTGCGTACATAGTTCCTTCAGGAATTTGGCATATGCCGGCACCTGCTGAATAGCATCGAGCAAGGGTAGGTTGATCTGCACATGCTTGAAGATGTCAAGCATGTTCTGGATCTTCGCACCTTGCTTCCCTCTATAACTAGGAGACTCTAATGCTTTGGGATAGGGTGGGGGGGGAATATACTCTGCTGGATCCTCCTCTTTGTGAGAAGGCTCACTCCTATCCTTCTTCTTCTCTGAGGATGAAGATAAAGATGATGATGAAGATGATGATGGGGATGGGGATGATGATTGAGCCGACGTAGGTGAAACAATGGTCTCTGGCTCCTCTATCCTCTCTCTACTCTCTCGCTCTCTGCTCTCAACGTGATACTCACGTCCACTCCTCAGGGCCATAACCGATTTAGCCTGCTGCTGTGTCTCAGTATGAAAAAGGCCTCCAGTCATCTGGTCCTTACCCTTCGGGTTCATGACAGCCTGACTCGGCAATGTACCCTCGGGTCTCCTACTAATAGCCTCAGCTAACTGTCCCATTTGCGACTCTAATTTCGCAATGGACTGCGTATGCGAGCTCAAAATCTGGCTACACTTCTCGAAGGCGTTCTGATTAGAGGTTTTCACCACTTGGAATGCCTGGAGAAGTCTCTCCTCAAAAGATGTCTGCGGGGCAGACTCCTACTGAATCGGGGGAGTGACTGAAGAAGAAGAAGACTGAGAATAGTTCGGTCTTTGAAATGACTGAGTAAAAGATGGCTGCCGAACTGGCTGAGAGGAAGTAGGCATCTGCATGGAAGACTGTGGATTCTTCCATGAAAAATTGGGATGGTTACGCCAACCCGGATTATATGTCGATGAAAATGGGTTATTCGGCGGTCTGACGAAACCCTGAGCTGCCTGAACTTGTTCTTGAACAAATTCGGGGTACTAAGATGTCGAAGGGCACTTAGTGATCTCGTGTGCCGGACTGGCACAAAGAGTACACACCTGCTGTGTAGTGGATGGTCCTGAGAGAAGCTGGTCCAGCTTCTGAGCAATCATGTCTACCTTGCACTGTAGTGCAGTAGATGGACCAACTTCAAGAACACCAGCTTTCTTCTGAATGCTGGGTGTGGCTCTATCAGATTGAGAGCTCGAAGCATGGTGGAGTGAATTCTCAGCCAATATATCAAATAGCCTCCATGCTTCGTCCTCGCTCTTCAGCATGAATGTCCCTCCACATGAAGAGTCGATCATCTGACGATTCTTGTCAGACAATCCATCATAGAAGCTCTGCACCAGTTGCCATTTCGGCACCTGGTGATGGGGACATTTCCTGAGGAGATCCTTCATTCTCTCCCAGGTCTCATGAAAGCGCTCACCATCTAGCTCTGAAAAGCTAGTGATGGCTCTACGATATTGGTTCATACGACCAATGGGAAAATATTTCCGAAGAAACTCCTGTTGCAATTGATCCCATGACTCTATTTCTATAGAATCTAAGGACTTTAGCCAATACTTGGCTTTGTCCTTCAATGAAAAGGGGAATAGAGTCAACCTTAAAGCATCATCATCGAAATTCTGTATCTTAACAGTAGAACAGATTTCGAGGAATTCATCTAAATGTCGGTAGGGATCCTCATGACTGAGGCCATAAAAGGATGGAAGCATTTGAATAATGCTGGCCTTAATCTCATAATGCGGCGCTCCTACATCGGGTCTCCGAATGCAGGATGCCTGAACATAGTCTGTGGGAATGAAGTATTCCCGCAGAGGGCGTGAAAGAACTGGGGGTGGAGGTGGAGGATCCATGTCAGCCATTGTTGCCGAACTTCGATGAGAATCTAAAATTCTCTCTAGGTTGTCAACAAACGGGTGTAATGGGGTTCCTAGACCTCGTCGCCCCTGCATACACTGGTACTAAGACCAAATGTAAGCAAACGACCTAAATCTAAAAAAAATAACTAACACAGGTACTAAAATGTAAATACACAAAATAAACAACTACTAAACAAATATGCTAAACTAATTATGTCAGAATGATTTAACTAAGTAAATGAAATAACAAATTAAACTACTCTAAAGTACTGAAAGGATAAATACAGAAAATCACAAACTAAGCTTTTTTTTTCTAAAACCCACCTGTTTAATCGCTCCTTGCAGAATGAATTTCAAGTGAATCCTAGAAAGAACAGAACGTGAATTCTATATTTACTAACTATGTTAATCCTATATTCACTTACTAATCCTACTAACTAAAAATAAAACAACTAATTAGCTAACTAAACAAATTAATAAATCAAACTCTAAGAAATAAAGTAATTAATTCGCCGTTCCCCGGCAACGGCGCCAAAATTTGGTTGATATTTTGAAATGATCTTTTTAAAACAATTATTTTCAACAAAGCTTTGGAAAATTGTCAACCAAAAATATAAAAACCGACTTTCCACAAAGTGGTAAGTACGGGTCGAATCCTCAGGGAACAGGAATTAATCACTAAAATTCTAGAAAAGTTAATTTATTAATGCCAAATGTCAATCTACAATTATAAAATTAATACAACTACAATTAATCAATGAAATGAAAATAAACAAGCACTCAGTCTTCTGCTCCACACCATGGGTATTTCCGTCTTTTCACCAATTATTCGCTCCTCACACTTGGAAAATAACCCTGGAAACTAAATATTCTTTATAACCTAAAAATACAGAAAAATACAAAGTTAGTATTCTATTCTAATAAGGCAAACAATAACTAAAACTAATTCTACTTTTACGAAAATAATAAAACAAATGCTATTTATCAAACAAAAATTAAATAAAATACTAAATTAATTCTAAAATTGACCAAATTAATTCTACTAATTCTGTATGATGATTATGCAACTCTTAAAATGCAGAAACTACTGAAAACAAGTCTAAATTGCCGAAAATAAGAAAATTACGA
This sequence comes from Nuphar pumila, assembly GCF_984573655.1. Lineage (NCBI taxonomy): Eukaryota > Viridiplantae > Streptophyta > Magnoliopsida > Nymphaeales > Nymphaeaceae > Nuphar > Nuphar pumila. The sequence continues at coordinate 46,381,707 of NC_143265.1, read as the reverse complement.
AACTGCCCCTAACTAGTGTAAAATAGCATTCTGACAGGTTATCGAAAAACTGCTGTTTGACAAGGGAAATGAAGTCCGATTTTCCCGAAATTTGTTCTGTTCTGCAACTGACAGATTAAAAAAACTGGCAGTTTTTACAGAATTGAAAAACAGTATCCGGAACTCCAGATATAAGCGTTTCAAATTTGGGAAAAATCAGGATATCGCAAGTCCTGTAATTTGAAATCCAGAAAAAACGGTTTTCGCAAAACGCTTAAAAATCAGACCAAATCAACTCCGAATGAGCTGAAATTTTGTATGCAGTTAAATAACACGTCAATAAAGTGAATAGAAAAAAAAAATTGGAAAACACAGAGTTTTTGCACAGAAAATAATGCTAATGCGACAGGGCAAAAATCTGGTTTTTATTTGAGTGCACTATTCACTTTAAGAATCTATTTTAACACTCTAAAAGACAAATCAAATCTAATACAATCTAAATGACACTGTATAACAGTGTATGTGTAGATGACTATTACGAATATGCTAAATGTACGACGAGCAAAACACGATAAGCAAATTATGACTAGAACTATGTTAAATAACCATGCAATTGCAACTATGCTAATCAATAAAATGCAATATGACTACTAAGTTAACTAATATCTAACTATCATTCAAACCATCACAAAACACATTTCACACATACTAAACAAATACAATACACGTACACACACTTCTACACTAAAACTAAATTAGATAAATAAACTAATAAGGATAAAAATCAAAAGAAATAATACTAAATGAACTTAATTCACTAAAGAACAAAGGTTAGGGTTCACTCGGTTGACTCGACTAGGCTCGGTTTTGGCTTGAGTAGGTTCGGATTGGGTTTGGATGAACTCGGATGGAAGTAGGTAGGCTCGGTTTTGACTGGGTTGAGAGAGATAGGCTTGAGCTAAGGTTGACTCAACTAGTTGGGTTCGGTTTTGAGTTGCCTTAGTCAACTAGGTTCGGTTGACTTAGGTGGACTCGGTTTGACCTTAGCTAAGGTTGGATTGGGTTTGGCTAAGGTTGACTCGACCTCGGATTGGTCTTGACTTTGACTTAGGCTAGGCTAGGGTTTGACTTAGTCGTGACTAGGACTAGGTCTAGGTCTTGGACTTAGGCTTATTAAGACTAGGTTGAACTCGGTTTATGGTTGACTTAGTCAACTAGGTTCGAGTTGACTTAGGTTCAACTAAGCTTGACTGAACTTAGGTTTGACTAGGCTCGAATGGGGTAAGGTAAGCTCGGTTGACTCGACTTGGTTTAGACTAAGGGTTGACTCAAACTAAGTCTAGGTCTTTGACTAGGCTCGAGTTGTATTTGACTTGGGTTAGGGTTCAAGTTGACTTTGACACAAGGCGCACCTAACCAAGTCAATCTAATTGACTAGGTTAGATTAGGTTCAATAGGTAGGGTCGGTTGACTCAAACTAAGGTTGGCTTGACTAGACTCAAGTAGGTTGAACTAGGTTTGACTCGACCTAGGGTTAGGGTTGACTTAGACTAGAGTTGACTCGACCTAGGCTCGGTTTGGGTTAGGTCTTGGTATTGGACTCGACCTAGGGTGGACTTAGTCAACTAGGTTCGGGTTGACTTAGACTCAACTAAGTTTGACCTAACTTAGGTTTGACTAGGCTCGAATGGGATAAGGTAAGCTCGGTTGACTCACTAGATTTAGAATAAGGTTTGACTCGAGTTAGGTCTAGGTCTTGGACTAGGTTGACTGGGGTCGGTTAGAAGGATAGGCACCCAATAAAAAATCAAAGATAATTTTGGAAATGGAGAAGTCCAAAAATCATCCTTTTTAATGGAGAGTTACAACCTTAAAGAGCTTTTAAATCCCCTTGGGAAACATGGATCAATGCTATTTCCAAAACCAAGGTGAGGGAAAGCCTTTAATTGCAATTAATTCCTTTTTGAGAAGCCAAATCGTCCAACCTAGATAATCACACGATTTTAGCTTTTCAACCAAGAATTTAGGTGCAATTACTTCTTTCTTGAACTCATACACCTACTTTGGAAATTTAATTGATTTTCAAATTGGCTTTTCAAATCTCAATTTGTAACTCCCTATTAATAGGCAATCAAGAATTAAATCTTTCTTTAAATAGTCCACACGATTTTTGAAACTTAACTTTTTCCAAAAACTTTCCACATTTCAATGCATTAATTGCTTCTCTTCTCAAAAATCGCCAACTCTAAAATGGCTTCACTTTCTAAAAAGTATTAAATCTACCTAGGGAATAAAAGGAATTAAAGGGAAAAACGATTTCCTAAGAGTTTAATGCTGACCTAATTCTCAAAACCTACTTAATTAACCCCTAAAAACGGCTAGAAAAGAAAGACCTAATACATTGAACCTAGACACCTTCCTAACTCAACTAATGACCATTAAGACTTTCTAAAAAATCGACCAAGAGCTCAAGGAGAGCTCTAATGGCTGCCGCCCCACCTTGGGGAAGAAGAAGAACCACACGAAAATAAAAAAAACTAAAATTGTAAATTAACAAAAAGCAATAAAACTAAATAACCACTATTTTGATAAAACTTAATTAGAAAATAATACAAAGGACTCCTAATTACACAAAGACTAACAAGAACAACACTATGCTGGAATTAAAAACATGAAAAAAAAACTTGATTTTTGTAATTTTCTACTATAGACTCAAAACACAAAAAACGAAAAATGATTAAAACGATTAATTAAATCAATTCTAAAACAATGAAATGACTAACACCAATTTATACTACTGTTAACATACTAAACACACAGTAAACAACACGACTTACCACTCTAAACACCCTTTTAACAACAATGCAAAGATCGGCTAGAATATCTCTAGCCGATTTTTTTTCTTTTTTTTTTCAAAAATAAAATCAAAACAAGACACAAACACAACCCACAACTAAAATAAATTAAAATGACATTTTCTAATGAGATTTTCAGCAAAACAACACAATACACATGCTGGACGAAACAACAATATCAAAACAAAAATTATTTTTTTTGTGAAAATCAAGAATCGGCTAGAATAAGTCTAGCCGATTTTTGGATTTTGTTTTTTAATTGAACACAAAGAAATAACACATAATCAAACAATTAAAATGAATCAAATTGAAATCTTTTTATTGTATTTTCTGTAAAAACTCCACAATGAGACACGTTGGGAGCAAAAGCTCAAATCGGCTAGAAAAACTCTAGCCGATTTACACGCTTTTCTTAAAAAATGATGAAAATCGATATTCAAGCATGTAAACAATAAAACAAACCTAGATCTAACGTGCTGGTCTATGCACGGACTCTATTCGAAGGTTGGAAACAAAAAGAAAACAAGAAACACTCAGAAAATAAAGAAAAGAAAAACCAACACCCAATTCGGTTTTATCTAGAAGAGAAGGAAGAAGAAGACCTACCTTTTGGAAGATACGACGACCGGGGGGATGAAGAAGAGCGGACCGTGGCTGGAGATGGACGTCCTATACAGTTCGAGAATGCTGTACTTCACCAAAATCGGTACCTTTTGCAGCTGCTACACGTTGGAGATCCACCGACGATGGAATGTGAGCCGATTCGCGATCGGAGGGTGTAGAAAGCCGGATGGAGGTAGGGCCGGCTCACCTTGGTGGTGTGTTGCGCACTCCCGCCCAAGGTTAATGGTCTCCACCTCTGCTACACCTGCAAAAATACAGAAAAATGGTGAATACTACAGCAAGGAACAAGAAAGAAATGAAAAGAAACCAAAGAAAGCTTGAAAGTATGCTTGAAAATCAAGCATAGATCGGTCTTCAATGGCCAACACGTGGGGGAGATGGAGAGGAAGGAGCTGCTGCTGTAGAGTCACTGTAGGGGGCGTCCAAACACAGCCAAAGATGCCTAGGGCTTCTCTAAAAAGTATATTTATACTTTTTGGAATTTGCAAAAACAATGTTATAAAAAATATATTTTCTAGGAGCCTCTTTCTGGGGGGTTTTCAGAAAAACTTTTTGAAATGGATCTGGATAGGCGTGTGGGTTGGGTTTTGGGCTTTCTAAGAGTTAATCCAAGGTCCAATTGACCTAATTGGGTCGGATATGGATCCGATCCACCTCGAAATCCATGCCCAAACACTGAAATAGCCATAACTCTCTCATTTTAACTTCGATTTTTCTGAAATTCGAACCATAGCCCCTTACTATCAAAACACATCTAAACATGGGTTTAAAACCTTAAACTTGATACAAAATGCATGAAAAACTTGTTTACATTATGTGCATTTCATGCATCATCATCTAGTAACCATTTCATTATAGAATTCAGCACTGGTTGGTTCAATCAGTAGCAGTTGCATTGAAGATGACTGGCCCATATCTGTCACATGTTACAACCAATCCTCACATTCACCATTTCATATATATATATATATATATATATATATATATATATATATATATATATATATATATATATATATACACCTGTATGTATGTAGATATACATCTATATATATATGCATGTTCATATATATACAAATACATATCAATTTCATCTTTTCCACCAATTTGAACCTTAATACTTTGACATTTGAGCACTTTTTCCATTGACATCCATGTGCACTTTTCTTCCATTTTTCATATTAACCCAGTTGTTTTGCAGGGAATATATGGAAAATATCATTCTTAGAGTTGTAAATTCGATTCTACATGTTGTAATAGTTAGATTTTGAATGAGAATTTATCTTTTCTGCTTTAGATAGAATGAATGAGCATTGTAAATATCATGAATTACTTGTTCTTCATGCATTTTTGCCTTTATTTCTCAAAATTCTCACAAATGGCGACACGAATGGCACGTGCACCATTTCGTAAGAGGTAAATTAATCCTAAGTTGATGATTTACATTAACGGCCATAGTCGGGATGTAAACAAGACTTAGTATTTTTATCTTTTACGAAATAACACTGGATCCACACTGGATCCGTTTTCAAAATTCATCATATTTTCCTTAAATATTTTCTCCTTTTATCAAGAATTTAACTTAAAATTAACTCAAAACATATACCAATGGCCATAGTCAGGGTATATTGAGAGTTAATTTCACTTTAAATTCTATAAAAGCACCAAATGTGTTTCATTCTTCACTTGAGTTTAAATATAGAATATTATATAATACATTCAATGACCATAGTCAAGGATGTATTATATCTTCAATCTTATTTTAATTCATCTAAAGAATGGAATAGCTTTTCAAAATTTAATTTCAAATTCTTCAAATTCATTCATCATTTAGGATAGAACTGCATCATGTTTTCAAAAATTCCTTTTTCAAAACTCCGAGTAATGTAAATATCTTCTCCAATCAATCTTCAATTCTTGTAAAAACCAATTCATCTGTTTATTTTCAATTCTATTTCATTTTCAATCTCAAAAGTTCAATTTAACTTTGAGATTTCAAATGTATTTTATATTCGAAATTTCCAATTCAAATCAGATTTCAAAGTTCAAATTGACTTTGAAATTCCAAATTCATTTTATATTCAAAAACTCCAATTCAAATCAGATTTCAAAGTTCAATTTGACTTTGAAATTCCAAATTCATTTTTATATTCAAAACAGATTTCAAAGTTCAATTTGACTTTGAAATTCCAAATTCATTTCAAATCAGATTTTAAAGTCCAAGTTGACTTTGAAAATTCCAAATTCGTTTTATATTCGAAAATCAAAATTCAAAGTTCAATTTAACTTTGAAATTCTTGATTCATTTTCTAAAATTCCAAATTCAAGCTCCAAATTCAGATCCACTCCATTCTAGGATCCAGAATCCAATTTTACCTTGGATCTCAGACTTCAGATCCAAAACCCATCTTAGGGTCCAGAGTCCAACTCCACATTGGATCTCAGATTTCAGATCCAGAATCCAACTCTACATGGGATCTCAGACTTTAGATCCAAATCCATTTTAGGATCCAGAATCAACTCTACATTGGATCTCAGACTTCAGATCCAAATCCATCTTAAGATCCAGAACCCAATTCTACTTTGGATCTTAGACTTCAGATCCAAATCCATTCTAGGATCCAGAACCTAATTCTACTTTGGATCTTAGACTTCAGATCCACTTCATTTTAGGATCCAGAATCCAAGTTCATCTTGGATTCTAAATCTCGGATCCCATTCTGTTTAGGATCCGGAATCCAATTCCAATTCTAGATTTCAATTCCATTTTCGGATCTAAGCTGAATCTCTTAAATCCATTTCTATTCTTGAATACCATTTAATTTTCTCAGATCCATTCTAAATTTCAAACTTCAAATTCAATTCCATCCCAAGTATTCATTTTCTTTTCTAAATTCAAGTTCAAATTCAAAGTCTATTTCTGACTCTGAAACTTCATTTTCTTTCATTTTTAAAGCTTCAACTCATTCTTTCTCACTTATTCTCCCAACTCTGATTTACTTCAAAAACTTAGAACTTCTCTGATCTATCTCAAGTTCAAAAGTTAGATTCAACCATTTCTTCACTCTATTATCAAGTTCATCTCAGAATACTTGGAAATTTTTCAAAAACATCTTTCAAAAGGAGCATACATTCTTGCATTGCACAAGCATGATTCTTTGTGCATTTAGAGTTAGAATAAATTCTTAGATTATAGGCAAAGCAAAAGGCATAGATTCGATCCTTGGTTCGATTACCCCTGGTAAAGGTGCCAGGAACGGTCGAACCTCGTACCGACGAGCGCATCCCGTCTCTCCATTTTTTCCCGCAATATTTTCAAAACGGAGGCGAGTAATTTTCTAAATATTTTCAAATCAATGTCAAGTGAGACCGCGCAAAATAGTTCCTCTTCTCCCTTTCTTTTTCTTCTTTTCTTTTCCCTCTTTCTTTTCTTTCTTTTATTCTTCTCCCTTCAAAAGGAGGAGAATAGAGGTTAGAAAAGGAAAAGAGAAGGAAGAGAGAGAAACCACAAGAGAGAGGAAAAATTTTGTGATGATCACATAACCTGCTCTGATGATTTGCTTGACAAGGGTTTGGTAGCCAACGTGGCCGCCACAAATGCCTTTATGTGCTTCTCACACGACTTCTTTGGCTTCTTCTTCATCTAAACATCTGGAATACTCTGAATTGAATCCACGACGATAGAGGACATTGGCCAAAATGAAATATCGAGTGGACATACGCTGGATTGCTCGCTGCTCTTTCTTTGAGAGTTTTGAAGGAAATTCGCCAGTTTCTATGAAAGTTTTGATGTTGTAATACCAAGGCTTCTTCCTTTGCTCAGCCTGGTTTACTTGTTCCGCTGGAAGGAAAGCAGGATGGTCAAGTCTGCCAATTTCAAAAGAGCGACAAGATTCTCCATTTCTGAATGCCATAATGGAGCCTAAACTGGCTAGGCTATCGGCCACTTGATTAAAATCTCTATTGATATGGAAGAGCTGAAATTCTTCAAACTTGCTGAAAAGAGCTGAAACAATTTTCTGATAGGGGAATAACTTCTGATCTTTCACTTGCCATTCGGCTCAGACTTGATTGACAACGAGTAATGAGTCGCCGTAAGCATGCACTCTCTTGACATTGAAGTCTATTAGAATTTTTAGACCTTGAATCAGGGCTTCATACTCGGCCATATTATGAGTGCACTGAAAATCTAATTTGAGAGAAAAGGGGATCATCTCCTTCTCAGGTGTGATCAACAGAATCCTGATTCCTATGCCTGCCATATTCTTGGAACCGTCAAAGAATAAATTCCAAATTGGGGATTGTTCAATATTGCAGATCCGCTCATCGGGGAAATCATCCTCGACTTTAACATTCTCCGCTAGAGGAAAATATGCCAATTGATTTGCAATTGCTTGGCCCTTGATAGATTGCTGAGAGACATATTCCAAATCGTATTGCATCAATAGGACTTGCCATTTGGCAATCCGTCCGCTGAGGAAGGGTTGCTCTAGAATGTACTTGAGAGGATTTAATTTGGATAGGATCTTGACTTCAGATGCCAACAGATAGTGTCTCAATTTCTGACACATCCAAATCAGAGCTAGACATGTCTTCTCTATCTGAGAGTATTTCTTCTCATAATCAATGAAGGTTTTGCTCACATAGTAAATGGCATGCTCTATCAGACTGCCTTCTTCGTATTGCGCCAAGAATCCGCCACAAGCCACTTGATTAACTGAAATGTATAGCAGTAGGGGTTTCCCCAATTCTGGCGGCTTTAACACAGGAGGATTGAGCAAATATTTCTTGATGCGTTCGAACGATTGCCGACACTCTGGTCCCCATTCGAATTTCACTCCTTTTCTGAGCAAATGATTGAAAGGCTCACATCTCATGGCCAAATTGGATATGAATCGCCGAATTGATTGCATACGTCCCTGAAGGCTACGCAATTCTTTCAGATTAGTCGGGGGAGACATGTCAATGATAGCTTTGAACTTAGCGGGATCAACTTCTATCTCCTTTTTGCTGACTAGAAAGCCCAACAGCTTGCCTAATTCGACTCCAAAAACACATTTTTGTGGATTGAGTCTTAGCTTGTAAAGAATGAGCCGCTTGAAAACTTGATTGAGAGCTTCGATGTGATCTTCCTCTTCTTTGGACTTTACCAAAATATCATCGACATACGCATCCATGATTTTGTGCATCTGATCATGGAAAATGATGGTCATAGCACGCTGATAAGTGGCTCCAGCATTCTTAAGCCCAAATGGCATGACTGTATAACAAAAAGTGCCCCAAGAAGTAGTGAAAGACGTCTTGGACTGATCACGAGCGGCCAACTTGATCTGATTATATCTGGAATATCCATCCATAAAAGAGAACATAGCGTGACCTGCTGTGCTATCAATCAAAAGATCAATATTAGGAAGTGGATAATCATCCTTAGGAGTCGCTTTATTGAGATCTCTGAAGTCGATGCAAATTCGAACTTTACCATTTTTCTTGGGAACAACAACAATATTTGCTAGCCAATCTGGATAGTCAATGGTTCGAATGAACCCTGCTTTGAGTAGGTCTTCCAGACCTTCCTTAACTTGTTGTTCCACTCGAGAATCCATCTTTCTCAGTTTCTGCTTAACCGACTTGACATCTGGTTTTAGGATGAGACGATGTTCAACCAATTTGGTATCTAGACCTGGCATGTCCTCATACGTCCACGCGAACACTTCTTCATGTTGCTTGAGAAAATGAGTGAGCCTTTCTTTCTCTTTCGGGCTCAAACTACTGCCAATCTTGAGAATTTTAGGATCGTCTTCTGATCCAATATTGATATCCTCAGTCGGATCCTGAACTAAGGATGATGGCTCATCTTGTTTCTGAATTGCTGCAAATTCTGGTAATTCTTGAAGAGCTGAATCAAATTCTGCAGGTTCTTCTGACTGCTTTGTAATCTGACTACATTCTGCTCTTATTTTAACCTGATGAATCACTGTTGGCTTCGAAAAGGCCTCTGGATTAAGAATGAGCTTTTTGATAGATCGGGAAGACATTCTAAAAATTGAAGAATAAATCGATTCAGGGAAATCGCCCATCATAAAACAAACTGCTTTTATTGATAAAATAATTGGAAAAATAAAAGAGCAAAATAATGGCAATTTTGTAAAGATTTGATAATGAGAAGTAAAGAGACAAATGACATCCAGACAAACAAAAGAAATTTGCAACTTTATTGAAAGATTGAATTGATGACAACGATTGAAATGAAACAGGATATCATCCCAAATGTGGAAACAAAAGAATAGAAATGAAAAGACAAGCAGATGCCCTTAGTGCGTCCCTTTGATAAAGATAGTGCTCTTCTGAGATCTTCTGCCATTAAAGCCAAATCCGACCCTTTGAGAGAATAGTGCGGAGGAATTACTGGCTCAAGATGACCATTTCCATTTTTTCCCAGGCCTTGAAAAGGCTGATAGCCATGCTTTACCAACAGATCAAATCCCTTTTTGGCTTTCATGAATTGAGAGAACAGAGGATGATCTTTGAATGTGCTATAATCAATTCATCCTTCAATCTTGAAAAACTGAGGGCCTTTCCATTGAGTCATGGCCACTGTATGCTCTTATTGTTCAGCCATCTGCAGTATTCCCGAATTTTCTTCGAAGCTGACCTCATCAATGCCCCTAATGCTAGGGATATCAGTAGTGAAAGTGGGCCTAGGAACCATGGGTTGTGCAAGCCTCTGTTCTGGATCCTCGCCCAAGACTGTTGTGATCATCCCACCTTTTGACCACTTAACACATTGGTGCAGAGTGGATGGCATAGCGTTCGCGTTATGGATCCAAGGTCTTCCCAATAACAAATTATACGTTGGTGGCACATTGACCACATGAAAAAGGGTAGAGTGAACTGAATAGTCAATGAAAATTTCCAAGAAAATTTTTCCTTTAGCTGTCTGGCCATGATTATCAAACCCGTAGATGGTAATTGGGTCTGGGATGTATTCCTCCTCTTTGATGCCTAAAGCTTTGGCTGTCATTTCTGGGCATATATTGAGGTTGCTGCCTCCATCTATCAGCACATGAGGAACAGTCATTCCTCTGGCTCGAATCACAACATACAAAGCGTTGTTGTGAAACACATGAGGCTTGGGAAGATCTTCATCCGAGAAAGTTATCGGAGCATTTGTCATGGCCTGATTGACTATCTGGGCCATGTCTTCAGGAGTTATGCTCGGTTTCACTTTGATTTTCCGCAACAGATCATTCAACACCTGCTGGTGTTTGGTGGAAGCTTGAGCTAAGTCCAAAACTGAGACATTGGATAATGCAGTTATCGGCTTCGGTGCAGATGTCTCACTTTTCTCCAGGGCGGGCCTAATAAAGTGCTTGGGGAGCCATGGCATTCTTTTAGCCACCTCAGGAGATACCCCAGCGAGTTTATCAGATACTTTCATTTTACCAAAAGCTGCAATGAGATCCATTTTTTGAGCTTTGGACTGAGCCTGCTGCAGTACAAGGACCTGATGTTGGATTTGCATATCCTTTTTAGAGCATGTCCTGATATGCTCTTGTGGCTGAAAAGGCTGTTCAAGGACGACCGCCGTAGAATGATGGGGAAAGGGTTTCTTTAGAATATCCATATTTTCATTTCGACACCCTCTACCAGAAGATTCTTGTCGATGAGATTCTGAACAATATTCTTGAGAATGAAGCAGTTCTCAGTATTGTGCCCCACTGTTCTGTGAAATTTACAAAATTGATCTTTGAATTTCCCCATGGGAATAGGAGGATCAGCCAACCTAGGCAGTTTGACCATCTCCTTGGTCAACATATATTCGAGCACAGTCTCGAGGGATTGATCCAGCGGAGTGAATTTCCTGTCATAACTCCACCCTTCATGCTTTACTTTTTCTCGGGGCTTTGGTCCCTGCTCTAGTTGAAGTGGCTTATTGAATTGAGGAACTAACTTGCCTTTTTGGTCATTCTTGTTTGAACTTCCTGCCCCATAACAAAAATCTCTGTTCTGCCCCTTACGGTGGTTCCAATTATTATTTCTAACAGAATGAGTGAAATGAGTCTTCTTCTTCTGCTCATTTTGGCCATTATTCTTGGTGAAAGTGAAGCCTTCGTAGAAACCATTCTCCATGCTCAACTCAAGCCATTCGGCTCGCTCTGTCAGTTCAATGAATGTCCTTGATGGTGCAGTAGAGATGAGACCTCTTAGAGGTTGTGAGAAGTTACTCAGAATTAGGGACAGAGCATGTCCCTCTGATATGGGGTCCCTCATCTTGTTGCAAGCTTACCTCCAACGGTGAATGAAATCTCTGGCCTTCTCATTTTCTCTCTGATTGAGGCCACATAGGTGACTGAGGGTGGGAAGCGCCTCGACATTGAAGAGGAATCGGTCGATGAACATGTTCACCACTTTGTCAAATTCTTTCAGCTCGATAGGATTGACATGTTCTGAATACCATTTTGCTGTTGTTCCCTCTAGACTGCGAGGGAAACAAAGGAAAAGTGCCCGGTTGTCTCGCTTGAATTTGGAGCATTCAGCGAAGAACATGGCGAGATGAGCTTTAGGATCGCCAGAACCATCGAATTTGATAAACTTTCTGGGGAGATTCTCGATATTGTCGTCCCCATCCAAACCATCATAGAAGTCTTCGTTGGTGAAGACTTTATTGCCCTTGTCGCGGGCCTGCAGGTCTCGAAGCATTCTCACCACATCTTTGAACTGCGGCTGGTCCGAGTCATTGACAGACTGCTCTTTGAATTTGTGGGCTGACCTCTGCCCCTGAGTAGATTTGCAGAATGCCTGATGAGTCTCAAACTCTTCATCTGAATCCTCTGCTGATCCCTCTTTATCAGTTGTATCAACATTTTGGGTAGGCTTTTTAGATATCTTCACGGCTTTCTTGACTTCCCGATCTTTTGTCTTTTGCTTTACCTGTGTTTTCTCTGTACTGGCTTCAGCTTGCTCTGCCAGCATCTTGGTCATCATCTTCTTGAACATGGCATACATCTGAGGATCAATGTCATCCTCAACCTACTGCCCTTGATTTTTGCCCGAGCACGGGGAATCCATCTCTTCGTCCGAAGCTGTTGAATATGCGATGCCTTCAACTGATGCAGTTTTCTTCCCTGACCTTGTCTGAACCATTGAATGTCACGAATGCTCTCTGCAAGGCAAAATTGAGGGTTAGGCTTTCGAAAGAGATTTTGATTGGAAGAAAGATATTTGCTGAGAATTTTGGTAGACAATTGAAAGAATATCCCATTACTAGGGATTGAGTCGTCACTGGGATTACGACAATTGTGTTGTCATTCTTTTGCAAAGAAAATAAACAACTGAAAATCATGCCTTGTTACCTAAGCGAGGTCGTCAAACCAAGAATTGAAGAATTTGCAAGATTTTTATTTATTGAAAGAAAAACATGATTGCATCAATAATAAACTTGGGAAAGAGAGGGCGGACAGACAATTTGCCACCACTCCTTATAACTGGCAGAGACACGAGGACCGGGAAAAAGTGGAAGAGTAACAAAAGAGTCCCAGCCATATCTGGCAGAATGGTATGTTCCGGACCACTGTGCTGATGTAAGGTTGAACTCTGACATGACTCCTGATAGCAGCCGCATCTCTAGGTGCTTCTGTCTCTGAAAGAACTGTCGAACACACCACTCCGGATGATAGTAAGCACAGAAGAATGAACCAAGCAACTTGAATCTCTTGCCATATGCATAGGTGTATCTGGGAGATGATAATTCTCAATCAAAATAGTCTCACACCACTTCTTCTTCCTGCAGATAATCGATCATGAATCGGTACCGCGCAACTGGAAGAAGTTCCTTGCCATTGTATCTGAACGAACTAGCTCTGGTCGGCATATGTTGAAGGAACCAAGACTGAAGAGCATAGGTACATCCCTCGACTAAGATGGACTCTCCAAGTGTGAAGCGGGTCAATCCTCTATATAGAAAAGCAAGTGCGGACATGGCTATCGAGAGACGTCTGGTCTGTCGACTTCCCCATCTCCTTAGAAGCTGAACTATTCTGACATTCACATAGTTCTGTCCGTTTGGAAAGAAAGCAAGTCCCACAGTGCACAAAACCATCGCATGCTGAATTCTCTCTCGAGCTGTTCTGGACAGCGAGCTGACTTCTACGAATTCTCCATACTATCGGTAGATCTCGATCAGGCTCACGTACTCATTCCTATTTTCTTCAATCAGTGGACAAGACTTGCGTCATGTCATGCGAGCTACGGCATCTTTGGGGTCCAGACCCTTGACATTAATCAGAAACTGTTGCTCTAACGGATCTCTAGGCTGACCGGCTGGCTCAGGCAGTCCCATGATCTCTGAAAACTCATCCATCAGTAGGGTCATCTCGCCCCACGGGAACCAGAACATGCAAGTGTGTGGATTCCACCGCTCTGCTAGTGCATGAATCAGATTGTCGTTGACTGTCAACTTTCCCACTGCAGATGCCAATTCCAACCCGCAATCGCTCAAGTGGTCCGGAAACATACGAAAGAAGTTTTTGAACCAGACATAGTACCACCGGGGGAAAAAGGGTCTGGTGCTAAGAGATCGATGCTCAGGAAGACTTTGTCGCACCTTGTAGAAGATGTGACCCTCAGGAAAAACAGAATCGAGCTGACTGGATGCCATTGGACTGAAAGACAAGAAGACTGGAATTAGACTTTGGAAAAATACAAGAATTTTGAAAATTGCAGGCAGGATAAAATGAAAGCTGGAAATTCGAAGTCCAGAGGAACGAAAGAATGAAAAATCTCCTGGAGTTTTGAAGAAAATGTGGATAATTTGGAAAAATTGTACAGGGTTTTTTTTTTTGAGAAAAGAGAGATATTTCACAAAAGATGGAAAATGAGGTATTTTGGAAAATTGTCTGATATTTTGGAAAAATTGGGAAAAATATGGGAAAATAAGGTGGAAATGAATATCATTCATTCAATCACAAACAATTATGCACATACAGCATTCCCTAAGAAGCTGACTCTAAATGCATCAATTTTGAAAGAGCTTTAGGACTCTAATCCTGACTCTAGGCTCAGATCAACTGTGTCCAATCATACTATGCCGATATACTCGAGCCGAGGCTCGATGTACGTGGCATAAAACTCATCTTCGGTTCTAGGCTTGTGTTTTCCCAACATCCTTGAGCGCCTGCTGATATACGTTGGACTATGGCCCTTGGTACGTGGCAGGGGGGCGTTAGCCCAAATAAGTGGCCCAGTTGTGAGGCTCTGTCCCGAACTATGGTTCTGGAAGAGAGCCCAGCAACGTGAAGACCGGGTAGACATATGTGAGGTGGTTTTTGAAATATGATCACATGCAGACAAACAGAGGGCTCTAAGTCCTAAAGAGATAGAATTTTGAAATTTTTTGAAGAAGCAAACATTGTTTTCATACAAGTCCTAGATTAAGGAGTGTTGTATTTCAGACCTAAGTCTATGTGAGCATGCATAATTCTCCTCAATATGGTCCTACCAAACCATGCCTAATCTATATGCAATCCATGTCAGCTGGGTTCAAGTCTAGGCTCCTAGGTTCACATGATATCAGAAATTAAAGCTGACATTCCATAGAATATAATTTTGATAATTGAGCTTAGTTAAAGCACATAATTGATCAGGCGAAGACAGGTCCTATCACGGTCGCCAAACCTGTTCTCATCGCAAAATTTTTCCCCTCCCTTGCGAGAGAGAAACGAATTTCGCGAGTCAAACTCGACCAAAGTTTTGAAAATGGTTTTTGAAAATTACTCACCTCCGTCTTAAAAATTTTGCGGGAAAATTCCGTGGAATGGGATCCGCCTGTCGGTACGAGGTTCAACCGTTCCTGGCGCCTTTACCAGGGGTAATTGAACCAAGGATCAATTACATGCTTTAACTTGACTCAAATATCTAAATTATGCTCTATTTTTCCTAAAATGCACAGAGAATCAGGCTTGTGTTATGAAATTTTGAAAATAATGCAATGTTTGAGAAAAAAATGATGTTTGCTTTGGAAAGTTTGAAATATGCTTGAAAATTGATAGGAAAAGTGCTTGAAAATTGAATTCCTGGGAAAATCATTGAATTTCATTGGAAGTCAGAAATTTGCATTGTAAAGTGATTTCTCAGGAAAATTTGAATTTTGGAAAATCGATTTTGAAATTTGGAATTGCTTTTCTGAGAAAATGGATTTGAGAATTCTAAGAAAATCTAAGAAATTCATTGGAAAAGGATTTTTGAAATGGAAAATAGATTCTCAAGAAAATAGGAAATCTGAGAAAATCGATTTTTGAAAACTTGGGATTTTGAAATTTGAGAATTTAAAACATTGGAAAATTTTAATTTGAACCTGGGAAATGCTTTGAAATCTCATTTGAAAATTTAGAATTCTGAGAAAATCAAATCCTGAGAAAAACTTAGAAATTCTTGAGAAAACTGAATTTTCTGAAATTGAAATTGGAAAATGAATTTGAAAATAATGCAATTTGAATGATATGAATGAATGAATATGAATTTGAAAGGGGAATTTCATTGAGGAATTGAGAAATCCTTTTAAAGTTTTGAAAAATGCTGTGCATTTTGAAGTTAGCCTAAGTGTGTAGGCTGAATGTGGCTAATATAAAGATCATAATTCTTGGTTTTCTTCATATTCTGACTATGGCCATAAATACGAATCCCACCGAGTTTATAAACTCCATAAAATCTTGTGCACGTGCCATTCGTGTAAACCATAGTGAATTTGAAATAATATGCATAAATCATACATCACATATTGAAATTTGCATAAATTAAACTATATGCAATGCAGTCCTATTCTAAGCAGAAAATGTAAATCTTATTCCAAATTATTACATTTGATGTTACATTGAATTGAAATAAAATAAGAAAATAAAATCTTCTTCTTGAATATTCCTGCAAAACTAGAAAACAAGGTTAGCACAAAAATGTAGGTTTTTCTGAATTTATCCGAAAATATGGGAAATTATCAGATATTATTCAGATATAAACCCAAATTCATACCCCCTTTGATATAAACATGGTAAATAATGAATAAATTTCAAAAATAAACTTGAAAATTTGAAATTGGGGTCAAAATGACCAAAATACCCATGATGACCTTGAAATCAGGGTTTTCTGAAAGAAATTTTGTAAATTTTGGAAATTTGAAAATCAAATGAAATAAATCAAACATAATATGATAAAATATGATGATATGCATGAAATTTTGGAGAATTAAAAATTGAAATTTCGAAATTTAGGTCAAAATGACCAAAATACCCTCGATAACAAGACTATGGCCTTAAACCAGGGTTTTCTGAAAGAAATTTTGCAAAATTAAAAAATATGAAATGCAAATGACATTGAAATTAACCCTAATATGATTCTACATGCTCATGTACATGATAAAAACCCTAAAATGGCGAAAATACCATAAAATATCAAATTTAACCTGATTTTCGCTTGATTTTCGCTTCTGAATTTAAAGATAAACTAACACATGAAGCAAATGAACTTGGAATTAAACCAAATTTGTCATGGACACCTAAAATAACCCTAGAAACATAATGGAGCTCGAAAATCTATTTTTTTGTATTTTTAAATATAGAAATTTAAGTAAAAACCCTAAATTTTGTGAGTTTTACCTAAAATGTTGATTCTAAAGGAGATTTAGGATATCAAACTTCCATAAAATTTTCCCAAATTTTATGGGGTGACAGAAGACAGTAAGGAAAGGATTTTTGACTTTTACACTTTTTGGTTTTGACCCATGGTCGGAGCTGTACCACTCCGGCAAGTCGGATCGGAATCCGGCGACTCTAGGATTTAGGGGAAACAGAAAGGTTTCAGTAGAAAACATGGGAAAAAGGATGAAATTGTGGTAAAATGTCTCTGAAAAATAGAGGAAGATTTTATATTTTGACACCATTGGTATTTGGGTTATGGTTTGGAAAAGGCCATACGTTTATCAGAGACCTAAATCTCTGAGATTTCTGGACATTGGAATATGTTAGACAGAAAGGGAAAATCCGGGAAAAATAATGAAACAGATTCAAAAATTCCCAAATTTTGGGAAATGACAGGAACTTATGTTAGAAAGAACTTTTATGTTGAACGTTTTTGCAGACGGGATTCAGATTGAACATACTTGGTGCATTAAGGTCTGTCTATACCCTAACGAAAGAAAATTGAGATTTTCCCAGAGGTCTGGAAAATCCGATTTTTTACAGAGATTAAAACTAATTAGAAAAACTTCAAAATTTCCAGATCATTTTTATATTCAATTATAAATCCACTGTGATTTTTGGAGAATGATTTGAATCCCACACAAGGGTGAATTTGAAGGTTTTTGTCTGCTAAAGCAAAAATTGGTATTTTGAGAGGGTTCAAAACCCACTGCAGCATATGATATATTTAGTAAGGTTCAAAAACCTAAATGGATCTAGGTTTTTGAAAGGTGATCACAAATAAATAGATGTATTCTCAACAAAATTTTCAGGGTTTATTGACAGAATATCAAACATAAAATAAAGACTATACTGTAAGTATGAGTCAAAAACATCATAGAACATGAATTGAATGTTAATAAACTGTATCACATGATTAAAATGATTGGAAACTATTGGGATGGTTCTAAATGCACCCTAAAATGAAATGAAATATGATAAAATGAAAACACTAGGGAGATATAATTCCTTCATTTAATGTTGGCCATTGAATCGAGGGACCCGACCCATCCATTAGGTGGATCACCTCATTTGTGCAGCCCTACCTTGAAAGACTATGAATCCCGAATAAAATAGCACGATAGAACCAATTTATGTTTTGGTAAAATCTTTTGTAACAACCTCATAATATTAAACGGCATAAAGAAAGGAGATTGTGAACTTAATCAGACAAACAATGCTGAAATAGCCGACCTTACCTTGGATTCTTGCTGCAGTAGTCGGGACCAAGAGATAGCTGGATCCAAGGGGTGATCAAAGGTGGAGCTTGCTGGAATGGAGATTGCAATGGTGTTTGAAGGAAGTGACTAGATTTGCTTGAAGATTTCCTTTGATGTTGTGAAGCTTGAAGAGGACTGAAATCGATTGCAATAAGGAAGCTATGGTAAAGGCGGTAGTAGATGGCTGGAGGCTCCCTTTGATGCCGCAAAGCTTGAAGATGGTTGGATCCGGAGGAGGCTGAAGGATGCTGCTGGGCTTCAAGGTGGCTGGAAGATGTTATAGTTGTTGGAGGAGACTGACGGCTGCAGCTAGTAGACGGCTGATCACCAAGGGCTTGCTTGGAGGAAACCGTGGCCAAGGGAGGTAGTTGCTGCAGTGAAGCTTGAAGAAAAATGCAGGTGGCTGCCGGCTGGTGTTCCTCTTTGGGGCTGCAGTAGAGAGGCTAGAAGGCTGCTGTGGCTGTAGCAGCCAAGGAGAGAAGAAGAGAAGTAAAAGAGAGAGAGAGAGAGAGAGAGAGAGAGAGAGAGATGCCTTGAATGTGAAGAATAGATGCAGCCGTATGTTCCTCTTTCTTTCTTTTTTTGGTTTTTAAACTTAGGTTTTAATTGTCTTCTAACCTAGGTCTTAATGACCTAATGAAAAAGGAAATCCCCCCTTTACGTGAATGGGTTGGAGGTTGGGGAAAAAGAAAGAAAGAAGTTAGGGAAGAAGGAAAAGGGAAAGAAGAGGAAGAAGAAAAGGAAGAAAAAGAAAGAAAAGGTAAAAAGAAAGAAAAGAAAGAAAAGGAGGGAAAAAGGAAAAGGGAAAGAAAAATGAGGAAAAAAAATGGAAAGTGGGGCTGGAGGCTTAGGTGACCACCTTGTGGGTCCCACCTCCTCTCTAAAATAAAATAAAATAAAAATAAATAAAAATCAATAAAAACAAAAACAAACAAATAAAAAGAAACATTTTTTTAATAAAGTAGAAATGTAAATGAATGGGCCATCTCAGAGCGGGTCCAAATTTCACTTTTGAAGTTCATTTTGATGATTCAAAGGGTAAAATAGTCTTTTCAAAAAATATTAAGACGAAACGGGCTATTTTTGGCAGTTTTTGAAATGAGCTCGGATTTTGAAGTTCAATACCTCGTTGCGAAGCAAATCCAGTGTAGAATTTGAAAATTTAATTTTGAAAGAAATCCAGATTGTTTTTCTTGAGAAAATATTTCCAAACGAAACGAGCTATTTTTGGAAGTTTTTGAAGCGAGCTCGAATTTTAAAGTTCAATACCCCGTTGCGAAGCAAATCCAGTGTAGAATTCGAAATTTTGAGTTTAAAATAAATCCAAATTATTTTTCTTGAGAAAATATTTCCAAATTTAGACTTTCGGGGGTAAAAATATCAATTTTGGAAACCCGGGGTTTGAAATTGATTTCTGAAAGTTTTTAAAACTCAATCTGGATTGAAATTTATAAAACTGGAGTTCTAGACTTCGAAAATGACATGAAATGTGATGAAATGTTATGAAATGCTGAGAAATGATATGAAATGATGAGAAATGACATGAAATGCTATGCGAAACGCTAACCCTAAATGAAGAATTTTGGATGATAGACCCCGATTGACACTCGTACCAGCTCAAAAAGTGTTAAAATTGACAAAATTTGCAAAAATGGTTGAAGAAATGATTTTCGAGCTCTGCCAAGCTAGAGTGACACTTGAAATTAGGGTTTGAGCTGGATTAAACTGAAATGAACTGACAATGATACTGACTCAACTGGCCTTTTCGGCTGAATTTTCAAGAAAAGTTGTCATTTTTAAAGAAATGATACGGAATGGTCACTGAAGCGAAGTGAATTACGAACCTGAACTGGCTTTGAGCTAAAACAAAGGTCAGTAATACTGAGATGAACTAAAATCAAGGCTCAAACACTAGCTCAACTGACTGAACTCTGCTCAATTTCAGCTGAAATGGACTAAAATGGGCTCCTGAACACTTAGAAATGGTTTTGAACTGAAACAGAAGCACTCGAACTCCTGGTGAGCTCAAGTTAGACTCTGGGGAGTATGATTGACTATGAATGACTGACTCGGAGACAATTGGCTTGGATTTGAGCAAGAAATGATCCCATTTTGGCAGGAATGATCAGAAATGAAAATGACTTTCTCACTGTGAGCTCAAATGAATTTGAAATGACTGATATTCTAAATGTTCTGAACTAACCAATGAGCTTTGTTGACTCCGACTGACTAAGGTCCGGGATGACCTAGGGTAAAATGGTAATTTCCTAATGAAAAATGGGTAAAATGGTAATTTTCTGAAACTGACTCGGGGTTTGACTATTATATTGACCTAACAGGGTTGGCACTGCACAATGAGGGTTGTTTGAGAATGGATGTGAAAAATTTGGGGTGTTTACAAAGTCCTATTTGGACTTTTTCATAATCCAAATCTAAAGTTAGGCCCTAATTCCCAACTTGGGTCCAGATTCCCAAGTATAATCTCCACTTTTGGATATCAGACCTCAGATCCAAAATCTATTTTAGGATTCAGAATTCAATTCCATCTTGGATCTCAAATTCAGATCCAAAATCCATTTTAGGATCCAGAACCCAGTTTCACTTTGGATCTCAGACTTCAGATCCAATTCCATTTTAGGATCCAGAATCCAATCTCATCTTAGATCTCAGACTTCAGATCCAAAACTCATTTTAGGATTCAGATCCAAATTTCATTTAGGATCTCAGACTTCAGATCCAAAATCCATTTTAGGATCCAGAACCTAATTTCATCTTGGATCTCATATTTCAGATCGAATTCCCATTTTCGGATTCTAAATCCAGAATTCAATTTTGATCTCAAATTAGAATCCAGACTTTGTATTCAAATCCCATCTTGAATTCCAACTTTTCAACTCAATCCCAATTCTATTTAGATTTTCCACATTTCATTTTGATTTCAAATTTCAAAGTTAGAATTTAATTTCATTTCATCTCTATTCTGATTCAAAGCCCATTTATGACTTTGAAATTTCCTTTCTTCTCCTTTTATCTCAACTTCAGAAACATTCATTTCAAAGTCAAGATTCATTCTCAAATTCTAATTATTCCAAAAAACTTAGAACTTTAAATCTTAAGTTCTAAGTTAGAAACCATTCCTTCACTTTATCATCAGATTCATCTCAGAAACACTTGGAAAATTTCAAATCATTTTAAAAAAGAGCATACATCTTTTGTATTCGCACAAGCATGATTCTTTGTGCATTCTTAGATAATTTCTTAGCAAAGCAAAAGGCATGAATTCGACCCTTGGTTCGATTACCCCTGGTAAAGGCGCCAGGAACGGTCAAACCTCGTACCGACGAGCGGATCCCTTCTCCCAGTTTTCCCGCAAATATTTCAAAACAGAGGCGAGTTATTTTCTTAAATATTTTCAAAATTAAGGTCAAGTGAGACCCCGCAAAAGAATTCCTCTTTCTCTCCTTTTCTCTTCTTTTATCTTCTCTCTTTCTTTCTGTCTTTTATTTTTCTCCCTTCAAAAAGGAGGAAAATAGATGTTAGAAAAGGAAAAGAGAAGGAAGAGAGAGAAATCACAAGAGAGAAAAATTTTTGCGATGATCACAGTTTTGGCGACCGAGATGGGACCCGTCTTCGTTCGGTCGAATTTAATGTCTTTTCTTTTGCTTTGACATTATCTAAGTCTTTATTCTTCAAAATGTCAGCTTCATTTCCATGCAAACCTTAGGAGCCTAGACTATGTCCTAAGCTGACATCATTGCATATAGGATTTAAGTATGGTTTGGTAGGATCATATTGAGGAGACTATTCCATGCTCACATTAGACTTAGGTCTGAAACACAACCCTTCTCAATTCTAGGGATTGAATGCAAAACAATGTATGCAAGTGTATGTTTCTTTTCATTTAAATCTATCTTCTTTAGGACTTGCATTAGAGCTTTCTGGTTTTATCTGCATGTTGATCATATTTTTTAAAACATCCCTACCTATATTGTCCCGGTCTTCACGTTGCTGGGCTGTCTCACTGAACCATAGTTCGGGAGAGAGCCTCACAACTGGACCACTTATTTGGGTTCGCGCCCCCTCTACCACGTACCTAAGGGCCATAGTCCGAGGTATATCGGTAGGTGCTCAAGGATGTTGGGAAGCCTTTACCTTAGAACTGGAGAGATATCTTATATGCCACGTACTTCAAGCTTCGGCTTGAGTATATTGGCGTACCTTGATTGGAATCAGATGATCTAAATCTTAGACTTAGGATTAAGGTCCTACAAGCCATTTAAAATATTGCATTTAGAGTCAGCCTTTAGGGAGTGTTGTGTGCGCATCCTTGTTGTGCAAATTTTTGTGATGTTTCTCTTATTCTCTCATATATATGTATCAAACCCTTCTTCAAAAACCTGGGTGTATTATTCAAAAACTTCCCCTTATTTTTTAAAAACCCCAGGTGTGTATCTTTTTACCTACATTTCTTTTTCTCCTTTTTTGATCAAATTTTCTTCAAAAACCTGGAAAATTCCTTTAAAATTTCCTCAACCTTTCCAAAATTTCCAGGTTTTTATTCTTCAAGAGTCTATCCGTAAGTCTTGCATTATATCTAATTTTCCTCCTTATTCTTCTTTGCCCCAGTATCACTTTGATGGCGTCCATCTCTCTCGATGTTGTCTTTCCCCGAGAACATGTCTTCTATTAGATTCAGGATGGATCCTCAGATCAATGGGTCATCCAGTCTTGTCCTTTCTTCCCTCGGTGGTATTATTCTTGGTTTGCCACCTTCTCACGTATGTTCCCAGACCACCTGGATGACTGTGGGTTGGAGATGACATCGGCAGCAGGCAAGCGAACCATCAATGGAGCTTTGATTCAGGCTATGGCAGAACGGTGGAATCCACGTACCTGCACATTCTGGTTTCCATGGGGAGAGATGACTCTACTAATGGACGAATTCAGTGATATCATGGGATTGCCCGAACCAGCTGGTCAGCCAGATGATCCTGTCGAGCAGCAGTTTTTTATCAACATCAAAGGGGTAGGTGTTCGAGAAGCCTTGGCCAGAGCAACAGGGAGTAGATCCTGACCTCTCACTAAGATTGGTGGGAATCAATTCATCGACCTATTTGAACTATATCGCAAGTATGGGACCTACGAGAAGGTTGACACTTTGTCTCGAGCAGCAAAAGACAGGATTCAGCATGCCATGATCCTATGCATAGTAGGATTAGCTTTCTTCCAAGATGGCCAGAATTTCATAGATATCAGAGTCGCTCAGCTCTTTCGAAGATGGGGAAGTAAGCAGACCCGTCAGCTATCAGTTTCTATGGCAGCCTTGGATTTTCTTTACCAAGGCTTGGCTCAATTTGCTCTTGGAGAGACTATCCTAGTAGAAGGATGCACTTACGCACTGCAATCATGGTTCCTGCAACATGTTCCCTCAAAGGCCAATTCTTTCATATTCAGCGGTAAGCAGCTGAAGTCAGCCATTCAGTGCCGAGCTTTGATCGAGAAACTGCATCAGGAGGAGATTGTTTGGGACTTCTTCGACAAAAGAGAGACCATTCCTTGATACACCTATGCTCGCAGCAAGTGCTACAGATTGCTTGGCCCTTTCTTTTGTGTTGATTATCAGCCGAAACGATGTCTCAGGCAGTTTTCGCAGCAGCAGGTTTGTGCCAGCACCCGCTTCCCGACAGGCAACATGCCAGAATTCAACCTGCAGTCGGATCAGTGGTCTGGGGCATACCATGTCACTAAATATACCAGAGACTCCTTTGTTTCTCTGTCTGTATTTCCTGGGCCAAATGTATCATCTGAATATCAAGAGTGGTGGCAAACTGTTTGCCCACCCTCGCTTTGTCTTTGAATGTTAAATATCAATAAAAATTACTTTTGGCCAAAATTTTGTTTCTTGTATTTTGTTTACAGCACAAATGGTCACAATTCTGGTGACAACCTCATCCTGGGTAAATGGGACATTCCTCCCACATTTCTTCAATATATTTTATCATGGTTGACGACCTCGCCTAGGTAACAAGGCATATTTTTCCGTTATCATCAAAATGGTAACACAATTATCACAAATCTTGTGATGACCCAATCCCGGGTAATGGGATAATCTCTTAAAATTGTCTGTCAAAATCCTTCATTCCTTTTTCTCAAAAATTTTGGTTTTCAAAAGCTTCTCTATACTCTAACCATTCCCATATTCTGCAGGAAAACTTTGGCATCCAAAGATGGTTCAGACAAGGGCCGGTAAGCAGGCTGCTCAGCGACACAGTGACAGCGAATAAGAAGAGACGAATTCTCCCAGATTATCCAAGAAGCATGACTCAGGGGATGAGAGCGACGTTGATCCGGCCATGTATTGGGTCTTTCAAAAAATGATGACCAAAATGATGGCCGAGCAGGCTAAAGCCGGTCCAAAGAAGGCGGCTTCTAAGAGCAAAATTAAGAAGAAGCCTATGAAAAGGCCCGTCAAGATCAGCAAACAGAAGGTACAGCGTGACAGTACTTCTGAGGATTCCAGGTCAGCAGAAGAAGTCTCTGAAGAAGAAGAGCAGTTGATTTACATCCTGAAGCATCTGCGGCAATCCAAGAGGCCAGTGGAAGAACCATTATCAGTGAACAAACCCAAGTATAGGGCCCTCGCAGAGGATTCAATCCAGGCACTGACCAAAATAGTCAAAGACCTGCAAATTCGGGACAAAGAGAAAATGTCATACACCAGACAGGATTTCTATCTCGGCTTGGAAGGGGATAACAATCTAGAGAACCTCCCTCGGAAATTTATTAAGTTTGACAGAACCGGCGATCCTAAAGCTCATTTGGCAATGTTTTTCGTAGAATGTTCCCGGTTCAGTGAAGATAATCATGCCCTTTTCCTCTATTTTCCCCGCAGTCTGGACGGGATAGCTGCCAAGTGGTACGCTGAGCATGTCAATCCCATCGAATTGAGGGATTTTGATAAAGTTGTCAACATGTTTGTTGAGCGCTTCCTGTTCAATACAGAAGCATTACCCACGCTCAATCATCTGTATAACCTCAATCAGGAGCCCAATGAGAAAGCCAGGGATTTCATCCATAAGTGGAGGAGCATTTGTAACAAGATGAGGAATCCCATTTCTGAGGAGCATGCCCTCCAAGTCATTCTCAACAACTTCTGTCAGCCCCTAAAAAGCCTCCTTTTCCCATATCCCTCCAAATCATTTATCGAACTGACAAAACGAGCAGAATGGCTCGAGATGGGGGTAGAAAACCGAATGTATGAAGGTGTTGCTTTGGCCAAGAATATCCCGGACCCAAAGAAGAAAGCCCATTTTACCTACTCAGCTGATGTTCCCGAAGATAATCAGGTCAGTAGCAGCAAGAATGACAGCGGCAGTGGCATGAAGCCTGAACATAATAGAGGTAGAAAAGGAAAGTTCTTTAAGAACATTGATAAGACTCTCCCAAGCGGTCCTCAACAAAAAGGGGATTTTCAGGAAAGACCTAAACACATCAATTGGAGCAAGGATCAGAAATTCACTCCTTTGGACTAGCCTCTGGAAAGTGTGTTGGAATACCTACTGTCCCACGGGATGGTAAAATTGCCCAAAATTGCAGATCCTCCAGTAATCATGGGGAAGTACAGAGAGCAATATTGCAAATTTCATAGGGCGATGGGGCATGATACAGAGCATTGCTTTGTCTTGAAGCACTTAGTCCAGGACTATATTGACAAGAGCATCCTCGTAGAAGATGAAGAGGAAGGTAAACTGGAAATTTTATCTGCTCCATTCCCAAAACATTTCACATCAACCATTTCAGAACATTCATTACTTCCACAAAGCCATATATATCCATGCTCTAGTGAGGAACTAAATCTCCAACATCAGGTAATGGTTCTACATCAGGATCAGCCTATATCTCAGAAGATGGATATCTTCTTGTTGCTTAACCAAGTGAGTGTACCAGTTGAGAGCGGAAAAATTCAAATTTTCCCGAGAAGATTCCTTAAGAAAGAAGCCTGCGCAGAGGAAGCAGAGACCTCCGAGGCAGCAGAAGAGCGAGCCAAAAGCCTCCAAAAGCCAATTACAACACTCTCCAACATTTCCATCTTTGAATTAACTCATGATTCTCCCGAGCATCGGGAAAAGTTAGATGATTTATTAAGGAAGATCAAGGTGAAGCCGGGCACCACGCCAGAAGACATGGCGCAAATCGTGAATCAGACAATGACCAATGCGCCTATAACATTTTCAGATGAGGACCTGCCAAAGCCTCATTTATTCTACAATAATGCATTATATATTGTGGTAAAGACCAGGGGCATGACTGTCCCGCATGTGCTTGTTGATGGAGGCAGTAGCCTCAACATTTGCCCAGAAATGACAGCAAAGGCCTTGAGATTGAAGGAAGAAGAATATGTGCCTGATCCCATTACCATCTATGGCTTCGACAATCACGGGCAGACTGCAAAGGGCAAGATCTTCCTGGAAATTCTTATCAACTATTCAGTGCACACGGTTCTATTCCATGTCGTCAATGTGCCGCCAACTTACAATCTTTTGTTGGGACGAACATTGATCCATAACGCCAATGCCGTTCCATTAACCCTCCACCAGTGCATCAAGTGGTCCAAAGGAGAAATGATTACCACTATCTTGGGAGAAGACCCTGAAGAGAGGCTGCCACAGCCTATGATTCCTCGTCAAACATTCACAGCTGATATTCCAAGCATCCGAGAAGCAGATGAAATCAATCTCAGCGAGAGCTTACAGATCTTGAAACTGAAAGATGTCATGGATGAAGAGAATGTTGCAGCCACGGTCCAATGGAAGGGACCTTGTTTCTTCAAGTTAGGAGACCGCATCAATTACACCTCCTTCAAAGATCATCCCTTATTTCCTCAGTGTTCCAAAGCCAGAAAGGGATTCGACCTACTGATAAAACATGGATACCACCCATTCCAGGGCATAGGGAAAAATGAGGACGACATAATAGAGCCTATCATTCCAATTCAGCATACGGACAACTCAGGGTTGGGGTTCACCGGCCAAGATTCCAGCAAAAAGACCATTTTTGTCAGAAGAAGCCAATGAAAAAAATGATGCCTTAGTTTTTCCTGCTTTCTGT
Source organism: Nuphar pumila (assembly GCF_984573655.1). Taxonomy (NCBI): domain Eukaryota; kingdom Viridiplantae; phylum Streptophyta; class Magnoliopsida; order Nymphaeales; family Nymphaeaceae; genus Nuphar; species Nuphar pumila. Next base: position 46,354,194 of record NC_143265.1, on the reverse strand, counting down.
ATTTTCTTTTCTACTGAATCTTGTAGGGACGACACAGTCCCATCCTTTTGTCAATCTTGTAAATATTTCACTTCCAATCAATGAAAGATCAATTTTCTCCCCATACTTGAGTATCCATCATTTCTTTCTTATATTTTATCTATGTCATTTTTCTTTACTTTGTACAAAAATTTGTTTTGGCTTGTACTTTCCCTTAAAAACCTCTTCTTAGCATTTTCAAGACCATTAACTCCTGAATCAATGACGAAATTTGTTATCAATCCCAAGTATCTAAAATTAGCAAGGTTTTCTGAGATGAAAGACAGAGCAGAGGTCAGTCAGGCAGCAGAGTAGACCAAAGAGCTAGCAGAATTTGATTCCACCATTCAGGAATTGCCAGAATTTGCTCACATTCAGAAGCAGGATGAACCCTCATCTCTGGTTCAAGATCCAACTGTGGATATCAACATTGGGTCGTAAGATGATCCAAAAATTCTCAAAATCAGGTCGGGTCTAAGCGAAGTTGAAAAAGCAAGACTCGTCCAATTTCTTAAGAAGCATCAGGAAGTATTTGCCTGGACTTACGAAGATATGCCAGGGTTAGATCCCAAGCTGGTTGAGCATCGACTCAAGTTGAAACCAGATTCCAGACCAATCAAGCAGAAATTGAGGAAGTTAGATCCTCGAATTGAGCAACAAGTCAAGGAAGGACTTGAAGATTTGTTGAAAGCAGGCTTCATCCGAGCCATTGATTATCCAGATTGGTTGGCAAATATCGTATCAGTCCCTAAAAAGAATGGCAAAGTTTGGATTTGCATTGATTTCAGGGATCTCAATAAGGCTACCCCAAAAGATGATTATCCACTTCTTAATATTGACCTGTTGATCGATAGCACAGTAGGTCATGCCATGTTTTCTTTCATGGATGGATATTCAGGCTATAATCAAATCAAGTTGGTCGTTCGTGATCAGTCAAAAACTTCATTTACTACACCATGGGGAACCTTTTGCTACACAATCATGCCATTTGGACTCAAAAATGCCGGGGCAACTTATCAAAGAGAAATGGCCGTCATTTTCCATGATCAAATGCACAAAAATATGGATGCATATGTGGATGACATTCTGGTTAAGTCTAAAGAAGAAGAGGATCACCTTGATGCTCTTAGTCAAGTTTTTGAAAGACTTATCCTCTACAAGTTAAGACTTAATCCTCAGAAATGTGTTTTTGGAGTTGAGTCTGGCAAATTGCTCGGCTTCATTATCAGCAAGAAAGGAATCGAGGTGGATTCGGCCAAAGCAAAAGCCGTTATCGATATGCCACCACCAACTAATCTCAGGGAACTGCAAAGCCTTCAAGGGCGTATTCAGTCTATTCGCAGATTCATCTCTAATTTGGCTATGAGATGTGAACCTTTCAATCATTTGCAAAGAAAAGGAGTTAAATTTGAATGGGGATCAGAATGTCAGTTCTCGTTCGAGCGCATCAAGCAGTATCTTCTTAATCCACCAGTTTTGAAGCCGCCTAAATTGGGGAAGCCTCTTTTACTATATATTTCCGTAAATCAGAATGCCTGTGGTGGATTCCTCGCACAGTATGAAGAAGGCAGCCTGATAGAGCACACCATCTACTATGTGAGCAAAACTTTCATTGATTATGAAAAGAAGTATTCTCAGATGGAGAAAACTTGTCTAGCTCTGGTTTGGATGTGCCAGAAATTAAGACATTACTTGTTGGCTTCTGAAATCAAGTTTCTATCGAGACTTAATCCTCTCAGATACATTTTGGAACAACCATTTCTCACTGGATGGATTGCGAAGTGGCAAGTCCTTCTAATGCAATATGACTTAGAATATGTTTCTCAAAAGTCGATTAAGGGCCAAGCGATCGCAGATCAGTTGGCAGATTTTCCTTTGACAGAAGAAATTAAAACAAAAGATGATTTTCCTGATGAATACATCTACAATGTCCAACAGCCTCCAGTTTGGAACCTTTTCTTCGATGGCTCTAAAAATATGTCTGGTATAGGGATTGAAGTTTTGTCAATCACCACAGAAAAAGAAATGATCCCTTATTCCCTCAAGCTTGATTTCCAATGCACTCACAATATGGCCGAGTATGAAGCTCTAATACAAGGCCTCAAAATTTTGCAGAGTTTCAATGTCAAGAGAGTGCATGCCTTTGGCGATTCATTACTTGTTGTCAGTCAAGTTAACACTGAATGGCAAGTGAAAGATTCCAAATTGATTCCGTATCAGAAGACCGTCCTAGCTCTTGTGGACAACTTCGAAGAATTTCAGCTCAATCACATCAGAAGAGAGCATAATCAGATAGCTGATGGTTTAGCCAGTCTGGGCTCCATTTTATCCTTCAAAGGCAGTGAATCATGTCGTTCTTTTGAAGTTGACAGACTTGAGCAACCTGCTTTCATTTCAACTATGCAAGTAAACCAGGTCAATCAGAAGGAGAAGCCTTGGTATCAAAGCATCAAAGATTTCATTGAGACTGGTGAATTTCCATTAGAGATGCCAAAAAGGGAGCAGCGTGCAATCCAACGCATGTCTACCCGTTATTTCATTCTTGCCAATGTCCTCTACTGCCGTGGGTTCAGTTCGGAGTATTCAAGATGCTTAGACAAAGAAGAAGCTATGAAAATTATCCAAGAGGCACATGAAGGGATTTGTGGTGGCCATGTTGGCTATCAGACTCTCGTCAAGCAGATCATTCGAGCATGGTACTATTGGAATACCATGCAGCAGGACTGTCATAGATTTGTGAAGAAGTGCGTCAAGTGCCAAATGCACGCACCTTCCATTCATGCTCCGGCCACATATCTACAATCAGTTGTTTCTCCCTGGCCATTTTCTATGTGGGCATTCGATGTCGTAGGCCCGATTAGTCCGTCTGCTTCCAACGGCCACAAATACTTTCTGGCTGCGACAGAGTATTTCACAAAATGGGTTGAAGCTGTTACTCTACGCACAGTAGAAGGCCGCCATGTGGTTTCTTTCATTCACAAAAACATTCTTTGTCGCTTCGGCATACCACATGATATTGTCTCAGACAATGGAACCCATTTTAAAAATGAGAGGATGAAAACCTTCTGTTCTAAATTCAAAATTTATCACCATTTCTCAGCTCCCTACTACCCTCAAGGGAATGGCCAAGCAGAAGCCACCAATAAGATTCTGATCCGTATTTTGGAAAGGACTGTGAGAACAGGTCGAGATTGGCATGAGAAAATTCATGATGCACTTTGGGCGTACCGAACCACCATTCGGACTCCGACCAATGTCACTCCTTCAGAACTTGTTTACGGAACTGAAGTGGTGTTACCTCTCCATGTTCAAAAGCCCGCTCTCAAATTTGCTTCCCTTATAGAATTGCCGCTCAATCAGTATCAACAGCAGAGATTGGTGCAACTGGATTTACTGGATGAAAAGAGGCTCAAGGCAGCAGAGCATGCTCAAGCTTATCGACAAAGGATAGCTCGACACTATGCCAAGTCCGTCATTGAGAGAAGATTTTGGGTTAACGATTTGGTACTCAGATCGACAACCCATCTCAAGCATCGACCACACGATAAGTGGTCACCCAATTGGGAAGGCCCTTATGTGGTTAAGGAAGCTTTACCTCGCAATTCGTATCGTCTAATCAACGCAGATGGAGTGGAAATGCAGACCCTATCAACGCCCTGAATCTGAAGAAATTTTATACCTAGAATTTTCATTCTAAAGTCTTTTGTACTATTCAAAGAGTCATTTCAATAAAACAATGATCTTCTATCAATTCTTACATTCTTCTCCATGATACTGGGGCATTTTTATTTTGGTATATAATCATCTCCTTTCATCATATGCAGGCAGGATTAGACAGAAGCTCTTTTTCTCAAATTTTATTAATTCTCAATAGATCTTGATTTCATTTTATTCACGTTTGGCTTGATCAAATCTTCATCAAGCTATTGCTCATTTATGTCAAGTTTTAAACAAATTTTCCTCAATCTTATTAAAATTCCATCTACCTTTATCTTTAAAAAAATACCCTTTCAGGTTAAGGGATAAACCTGATGCCTTGTGTCAATAAGGTAATTCTCTTTGTTATTCCTCCGTTCAGGACAAGGGGACAAAATCCTGAAAGTCGACCACATGCAATTAAACTATGATGGTCCATTAATCTTTACCAAAGAATCTTTATTTTCTAAAAATTTCACTTTGTTTAGCTCATCTTTACAACCCAGTCCTCGCACTAGGGTATTTCTCAAAATCTTCAATCATATATTGAGCTCATTTGGAGGATCCGATTCTCGCACCAATAACTTTCTACATTCAGCCTTTTGATCAAAATCTTTCCTTCTACAAAATTCAAGTTCTGACTTAAATCTCTCAAAATTTGATGTATATTCAAAAGATCCAACACTCGTTGGGCGTGTATTTCAAACATTCCAGCTTCTTGCTGGTCAGGTATTTTAAATGTCCCAACTTTTTGCTGGTCAGGTATTTCCAAAAAGATCCAACACTCGTTGGTCATGTATTTCAAACGTTCCAGCTTCTTGTTGGTTAGGTATTTCAAACGTTCCAGCTTTTTGCTGGTCAGATATTTCCAAAAAGATCCAACATTTGTTGGGCATGTATTTCAAACGTTCCAGTTTTTTGCTGGTCAGGTATTTCAAAAGATCCAACACTTGTTGGGCATGTATTTCAAACGTTTCAGCTTCTTACTGGTCAAGTATTTCAAACGTTCTAGCTTTTGCTGATCAGGAATTTTCAAAAGATCCAACACTCGTTGAACAAGTATTTTAAACGTTTCAGCTGTTGTTGGTCAAGTATTTCAAACATTCCAGCTTTTCGCTGGTCATGCATTTCAAACATTTCAGCTTTTGCTGGTCATGTATTCCCAAAAAAAGGACCCAACTTTTGTTGGTCAGGTATTTCCAAAAGACTCTGCTCTCGCTGGTCATATATCTCAAAAAGTCCCAACTCACAATTGTCGAGCTCCCAAACCAACCTATTCCATAAATCAAACCTTCAGGGTGTGATTTCTCCATTCTCTCATTTTCAAACCTTCGGGTTTCTATCTCTCAATTCTATCAATTCTCCAACCGCTGGGTGCAATGTTTTCAAAAATTTCATCATTCCCTCAACCCTTGGGTTATAATCTCCCAATTTCGATCATTCTCAAAACCTTTTTATTAAAACCCAATTTTTCATAACTAGTCGTGTATTTCCCAAAAGATCCAACACTCGTTGATCATGTATTTCCAAACGTTCCAGCTTTTGCTGGTCAGGTATTTCAAACGTTCCAGCTTCCTGCTGGTCAGGTATTTCAAACGTTCCAGCTTTCGCTGGTCAGATATTTCAAACGTTCCAGCTTTCTGCTAGTCAGGTATTTCAAACGTTCCAGCTTTTGCTGGTCAGGTATTTCAAACGTTCCAACTTTCGCTGGTCGGGTATTTCAAAAGATTTTAACATCTATTGGTCATATATTTCAAACATTCTAGCTTTCGCTCGTCAGGTATTTCAAACATTCTAGCTTTCACTCGTCAAGTATTTCAAACATTCTAGCTTTTGTTGGTCATGTATTTCAAACATTCCAGCGTTTTGTTGGTCAGGTATTTCAAACGTTCCAGCTTTTGCTGGTCATGTATTTCAAACGTTCCAGCTTTTGCTGGTCAAGTATTTCAAATGTTCCAGCTTTCGTTGGTCGGGTATTTCAAAAGATTTTAACATCTATTTGTCATATATTTCAAACATTCCAGCTTTCGCTCGCTGGTCAGGTATTTCAAACATTCCAGCTTTTGCTGGTCATGTATTTCAAACGTTCCAGCGTTTTGTTGGTCAGTTATTTCAAACGTTCCAGCTTTCACTGGTCATGTATTTCAAAGGTTCCAGCTTCTGCTGGTCACGTATTTCAAAGGTTCCAGCTTTCGCTGGTCATGTATTTCAAAGGTCCCAGCTTTTGCTGGTCATGTATTTCCAAAATTGAAGATACAGCTAAAGGTCGCATCAAAATCTATATCGAGTGAATATTTCACACAGGATTCATGAAAGCTTTGCCAATTTGCTAAAAGCATTTGTTGATTCTAAATAGTCTTACTGCACAAAAGAATTACCTCAGATTACCTCTAGTATTCTTTCCAAAAGGTGAAACTTTTTGCGAAAAAGAGGTAAAATTCAAATCTTTTCCTGTTGATCAACCAAAAGGATATAAGAAATGTCCTCGATATGATCAGTGAAAGAAATATTCAATGACGTTGAAAAGCCAGAAGCGAATTGATATTGATCATGATTATGGCACATGTTTTAAGATGACTTTCTGGCAATCAGGCAGTGGAAATATCTTAAGCTATAAAAAGAATCCACTCAAACCATGTTTTCACATTCATTTTAAAGTTGCAATCAAATATCTGCAAAAGGGATCTCTCAACTGTCGTCAAGATGAAGACGAATAGGTGAGCCAGATCTCCGGGGCCAAAGAAGATTTGGATCATCTCCGAGATGAAGGAGTTTGTGAAGGATTCTTCCAGGGAAAGTTCAAATCACCGTTGAGATGAAGGCGAGTGTGATGAACCTACCGACAAATCCTAAAAGATATTTGATTTCTGCTATCATCTAAAGACTCTTTGAGCCTATATAATTCCTGAGATAAAAGGATTGAAACATCTCCAAGATGAAAGAGTTTGTGACGTACTCTTCCCTGAAAAAAGAGAGAAAAGTCAAGACATCTCCAAAATGAAGGATGATGTAAAAAAAACCGAGAAAGTTCAGTGACTCAAAAGGAGTGCAAAAGGATCATCATGGGAAAACACCCAGATATCAAACTGCCAAAGTTGCCAGAAGTCATCTTTGCTCATGTAAAGTTCTTTCATCAATATCTCTTCATTACTTGCTTTTATGAAATTAAGAATATTTCTTTTCCTCTCATATCAAGAAAATGGATAACTTCCTTGAAGAAAATCATCAGCGGTAAAATCTTGAATTTGACTCTTAAAGCCAAGAAGTTAACCCCGATTGAGGGAATACTCTAGGTAAAGAGGGAATATCTCTTGCACATACGTGCATATTTTTCAAGCGTTGGAGTCAACTATAATTTTATCTTATTGGCAAAATTTTCTAGCTATTCCAAGAATGAAATAAAAATTCAATATCCATTTTGATACAACTTAGTGTTGTTTATATCTTCCAGAATAGTCGCCTTATTCAGTTGAAGTATCTCTTCCTGTCCCATCACAGTTTCCTCATTCAAGAAATCCGTATGGTTGTTCCCACTCAGGTTAAGGGTCAAAACCTGAATTTTCTGTGAGAGGTCATTAATTTCAAAAGCTATTTCAGTCTCAGCAATGAGACGCCCAAAATCATCCCTTTTTCCAAATTTTAGAAAACCCTATCTTCCTCCTTTCGCAAAGCCCCTTTCGGATTTGTTCGTCCAAACCCCGAAGGTCCCATTATGGTTTCTCCATTTGAGAAAGTTGTATGGTAGATTTCCTATTCAGGTTAAGAGTCAACTTGGAATCTCGTTTTGCGAGGTATCTTCCTTTCAAGTTTGGGTTAAACCTGAGTCTCGTTCCAACAAGATCTCTTGTTGTAACGAGGTGCTTTTCTTTCAGTCCCATCATGGTTCTTCTCATCAAGGAACCCATGCTTTATATATCCATCCAGGATAGGATCTTATTTGAGCTTCATTTCACGAGACATTCTCCAAAAATGTCCCATCAAGGTTCTTATGTATTCCTTTCCTCATTCAATTCATTTTGATATATCTTCGTCCCATCCAGGTTAAGGGCTAAACCTAAATCCTTCCAAAAAGAGTATCTTGTCTCACCCATGAGACCTGATCAAAATTCTGATTTTCCACCATTTCGAGATTTTCACCGAGAGTCCCATCACGATTTCCTCATTTTTTACTCAATTGTATCACTTTCGAGGATTTCGTCTCCCAAAAAACCAATTAGGATAAGGTTTTAAGCTTGAAGAGCCATTTTTTTTTTTAAAATAATTCTTCCACACCCAGTTCAGATCTGCTGACTGGGGCATTTTCAAAATTTGGAGTTTTATCTTTGCCACTAAGCTCAGCTTTCAACCGGCTTAGTAGCAAAGAGGGGCATCTGTGAACATCCCAAATTCTTTAAAGGTTTGTATAAATGACCTTTTTGCCCCTGACCCCCATTCTCTGAGAAGATAAAGGCAATTTCAAAGCCAAAATTTAGTTATTGTTCAAATTTTCTGAAATAAATTCCATATTAATGTATCCAACTTGATTTCGAATCCGGATCCAAAACAAAACAACAACAACAACTACGCCTTCATCCCAAAACAATTGGGGTTGGCGATATGAACCAAAAAAGAAAATCATTTTGGGTCTTCCACATGAATTTCGGATCCGGATCCAGTGTCAAAAAAATGTAAATCTGGGCCTCATTATCCAAAGTTTCAAATTAAAATTTTAAAATATCAAAAATAAATTTTGAAAAGCTCAGACTGTTCATCTGGTATCTTGTTGGATCCACAGCCTTGTATTTCTCAATTCGAGGTTTTAAACCTTAAATATTTTCTAAAAATCCGGAGGTAAACTCATTTTTTAAAGAAAATTCCCCAAAATAGCCTTGAATTCTCAGAAAAACTCTCTTTTGTAAATATTTTGCAAAAATACAAAAAAAAATTAGTGTCTAATCTTTGTTTTCTCGTAAAGTCTTAGACTTTTATTCCAAAAATACAAAAAAATTGAAAAATAACACAAAAACCAAAAAAATTGGAAAAAATTATGAGAAAAACAAATGGTTTTAAAGCTTTTTAAAGCTATTTTTGCTAAAAACCTCACTTGAAAAGCATTTTTACAAAAAAAATTCTTTTAGAGGATCCTCTTTTTGGAAATGTCACAAAAGAGCAACGGTTTCCTCCTGCGCATTTCCTTCTCCTCTCTCCATCGCTGATCTCAAACAGCCTCTTCATTCTCCTCCATCAATCCGGAACGAATTCCCCTTTAGGAAACTTCCATCCTCTCCTTAAGAAGGGGGACTCTCTCTACTTCGACCATCGGTCTTTTTCTGCTGGAGCACCCATTCACCCATTATCGATCGAGTTTCTCTGCGAAAGTCCATTAAATCCATCTTTAGGCAGCCATTATCCTCCAGCATCATCGACTTTTCTTCCTGAAAGGACCCTCTACCTCTCGCATCCATCAACTTTATCCGGTCTTTCGATCAATATCTCTTTTCATCGAGCAATTCCCCTTCAGCACCCTTCGAGGCTCTTCCCCTCTGAAAAAGCTCGCTTGAAGAAGGAAGAGGAAGAAAACTTCTTTCTCACAACACTAGATCACCCGGTAAGTCTCCCCTCTCTCATTTGCTTTTTTTTTTTTTAATTTTATTATTTTCCTCATAGGTTTTTCTCTGTTTTAATTCCCTTTTACACATTATGGGTGGTGTCGGATTGCCTATGGCAATCTTGACCCACCTTGTGCAACAATAAACAGAATCAATAATTCTAACATTTTGCGCATCCGCTTGATTTCAATTTCTAATATCCTCTACAAATCATTACATTATTATCTGTACTTTCATTTTTCAGTATGTCGTTCTTTCCCTTCTTGCTTCTGTATAGTCTCGTCGGCTACTTCCAGTTTCGTTTTAGTTTAGAGATGGCTTCTGCAAAGACATCCAGTCCGAGCGGGTTCGCTTAGCAGAAGTTTTCAAAGGATCTCAGATTCTTCCTATGATTTGGTCACATTTCCTCATTGAGGGGTGAACCACCGTGTCTTTGGCCATTTCAATTCATATCATACCTTGTTTCAATTTTCCCTCATCTCAAATTTTCTTTGATGATTGGATTGCGTTTGATCGACATTAGATTGTCAGATTTTTTTTTTGCTCGTATTTTTTTTTATTATTTGTAGATTGGCTATTTGTCATCTGTCTGTTTATCTGCTTTACGTCCTCATCGCATTTTTTCTTACAATGTTGGTTTATGCTTCATTGTGCATTTTAGCATTCTCATCCCATTGTCGAATGACTGTAGCTTCATCATCTTTGCAATACCTGTGCATTGCATATCTTACTGCAATAGGTCCCTTATGCTCCCTACACCATAACATCTTCCTTCATCATTTGTCAAATATCAATTCCAGGATCAAGATATAAAAAGTACAGAGTTTCTGAAATAGGATTACGGTTTTGTCAATTGTATAATCAGAATATCATTGCCAATAAGATCATCGCAGGTTACAAAGACATCTTCTATGCTCTGCTACAAAAGGCATAACCTGGTGCTTCAAGAATAGCATCCATGCTCTGGGTCCTCTAATCACTGAAGTGTGATCAATTCTTCAAGGCTTACAAGGGAAATTCCCCCCAGGTCATGATGACATAGTTCTGTTCCATGAATCAGAGGAGTTGGCAGGTGTGAAAGGAGCACGAAATAGTGCCAGATAACAGTGCCCTCACACTTATAGCATTACATTGGGAGTACCTGCATTTCATATTAATTAGCATACATTATACCATGGTCATTGGTGAAATATGTCATGTCATGGCATGGTGTCAGTACATCATTCCCGATATCATTTACTTGATGTTAGTTAGCTAATTAACCATGCACAGCATATCAAGGTCAGTTAATATTATCCACTACCTGTTAGCTAAAAACCTGCATTTTGGTTAAAATGTTGTATACTAGTTTAGTCACTTATATTGCCTCATGATTCTTATTATGAATTATTCCTCCCATAAAAGTCTCCAGCTCATATTGCACAGTCACTCGTATATGTTCTCACCCACAGCAAGTTGTAAATCACTATCATTTGTATATTTCACATCAATGTTTAGCTGCAGCAGCTATTATCCTTCCCAGTGCTTTTGGGATAAGGAAGAGGATATACCCTGGAGCTGTTATCATCAACGGGTCTTGATGGAGCATCACATTTCTGTTATGAGAGCTAGCTGAATTAGTTGTTTAGGTATCTCCTGTTTAGTTGAATGAGCTCTTAAAATATATAGAAATCTTGGGGAGGAATTGTTTTTTCTTTCATAAACATGGGCTCTCTAGAATACATATAAAAAAAATGACAGATTTGCATTTTAAGCTATATATCCATTTGTAGATTACACTATTCATCCACCTTCGCATTTATTCATCTATAGTGACACTTGCTGCAAAAGCTTTCAGATCTGCAGCAACCACTTCCATCTTATCACCTTATAAATTTGTAGTACCTAGCCCTTTCATTACAAACACTAAATATGTTAACCATTCTCCACTGCACTGTATATATACACTTTCGCCTGTTGCTCCACTGCGCCTACTATCCTACGGCCCACTGTAGATACCACATCTCCACTAATATACATATCTCTACACTTGTAAGAGCACAACATTACATTTCCAATACGTTATTCTTTCTGCCCCATTTGTATACTTCCCATCTCAGCAGCTATCTACTTGCTGAATTCATTTTACAACCCCACCATGCAGTAGCTGACCACGGCCCCCACTGCACCTTAGTTACCCTTGTAGCAGTTACCTACAGTATTCCACCCAGCCTTACCTCTGTGTAAATTGCAGCTACCACCACTTGTGGCAATATTTGGCATTGATGTTCCTACTGTATTCTGTCATCATATGCTCCCTGAGGGTAATATCATTGCTGCTTTCCCACTTCTCACGGCCACTACCTCATTTGTCATAGCTTATCACCACTATCATCCAGCACCTCACCTTTCCCCATCATAAACTGTCTTCGCTGCTAAAAGGGCTGCTTGCAGTAACCTGGACATGATTTGTCCCTCATCACATCTCCCTATTGTATATATCTAACATATATTTATATATGTATATATATATATATATGTATATACACATATACATAGATATACATACTTATATATATGTAAATATACATAGACATATATACTTATAATATATGTATATAGGTATATATATCCCTTTCATCTTTTCTATCATTTATATCTTGATATATGAACCTTTTTTTTAGATATCCATGTGATATATGCAATTTCTTTCTATTTTTTTCATATTAATCAAGTATTTTGCAGGGAATATAAGGAGAGCATCATCACTTGAGATTTGTATTTTCAAATATAAACCTTGTAATAATTTAGATCTTAATGAGAATCTATATTTTCTGCTTTAGGTAGAATGGATGAGCATTGTAAACATCATGAATTGCTTGTTTTCATGCATTTTTGCCTTTATTTCTCAAATTCTCACAATGGTGAAACACGAATGGCACGTGCACCATTTTGTAAGAGGTAATTGATCCTAAGTTGATGATCCACATCAATGGCCATAGTTAGGATGTGGACAAAACTTAATATTTTTATCTTTTACAAAATAACACTGGATCCACACTGGATTCTTTTAAAAAATCATCATATTTTCTTTAAATATTTTTTTCTTTTATCAGAATCTATTTTAAAATTAATTCAATATATATACCAATGGCCATAGTCAGGGTATATTGAGAGTTAATTTCATTTTAAATTCTATAAAAGCACCAAAAATGTATTTTATTCTTCACTTGAATTTAAATATGGTTATTATATAATATATTCAATGACCATAGTCAGGGATATATTATATCTTTTAACCTCATTCTTAATTCATTTAAAGAATCGAATAGCTCTTCAAAGTCCTATTTCAAAATTATTCAAACTCATTCATCATTTAGGATAGAATTGCATCATATTTTCAAAATTCTTTTTAAAAAACCCAAGTGATTTTGAATATCTTTCTTCAAGTTTCTATTTCAAATTCCAATTCTATCTCAATTTCAAAGTCCAATTTGACTTTGGAATTTCAAAATCATTTTATATTCAAACTCCAAAATTTCAATCCAAATTCAAAATTCAAGTTCAATTTAAACTTTGAAGCTTCTGATTCATCTTCTGATTCAAAATCAAGTTTTCTCTAAATTTCAAAATCAAAGTTGATTCTGAAACTCAAAATCCAAACCTTCCTAAGTTTTAAATTCAATTTGGGTTTTCAAAACCCAGATCCATCTTTAAAAGTCCTATTTGGACTTTTTCTGAATCCAAATCTAAAGTTAGGCCCTAAATCCCAACTTGGGTCCAGATTCCCAAGTATAATCTTCACTTTTGGATCTTAGACCTCAAATCCAAAATCTATTTTAGGATCCATAATTCAACTCCATCTTGGATCTCAGATTCAGATCCAAAATCCATTTTAGGATCCAGAACCTAGTTCCACTTTGGATCTCAGACTTTAGATCCAATTCCATTTTAGGATCCAGAATCCAATCTCATCTTGGACCTCAGACTTCAGATCCAAAACTCATTTTAGGATTCAGATCCAAATTCCATTTAGGATCTCAGACTTCATATCCAAAATTCATTTTAGGATCCAGAACCTAATTTCATCTTGGATCTCAGATTTCAGATCCAATTCCCATTTTCGGATTCTAAATCCAGAATTCAATTTTGATCTCAAATTAGAATCCAGACTTTGTATTCAAATCCCATCTTGAATTTCAACTTTTCAACTCAATCCCAATTCTATTTAGATTTTCCACATTTCATTTTGATTTCAAATTTCAAAGTTAGAATTCAATTCCATTTCATCTCTATTCTGATTTAAAGCCCATTTATGACTTTGAAATTTCCTTTCTTCTCCTTTTATCTCAACTTCAGAAACATTCCTTTCAAAGTTAAGATTCATTCTCAAATTCTGATTATTCCAAAAACTTAGAACTTTAAATCTTAAGTTCTAAGTTAGAAACCATTCCTTCACTTTATCATCAGATTCATCTCAGAAACACTTGGAAAATTTCAAATAATTTTTAAAAAGAGCATACATCTTTTGCATTCGCACAAGCATGATTCTTTGTGCATTCTTAGATAATTTATTAGCAAAGCAAAAGGCATGAATTCGACCCTTGGTTCGATTACCCCTGGTAAAGGCGCCAGGAACGGTCGAACCTCGTACCGACGAGCGGATCCCGTCTCCCAGTTTTCCCACAAATATTTCAAAACGGCGGTGAGTTATTTTCTTAAATATTTTTAAAATTAAGGTCAAGTGAGACCCCGCAAAAGAATTCCTCTTTCTCTCCTTTTCTATTCTCTCTTTCTTTCTGTCTTTTATTTTTCTCCCTTCAAAAAGGAGGAAAATAGAGGTTAGAAAAGGAAAAGGGAAGGAAGAGAAAGAAATCACAAGAGAGAAAAAATTTTGCGATGATCACAGATAGTGAATTCGTGAGTAGAGTATTTCAACAACCTCAAAAGCCAATTGCATCTCATTTGCATTCAAAAGAAGGGCTCATAGGTTGTATTGTAAGTTGTTACTTGTTTCAATTTTCTGTAAAAGGAATGACTCCTTGGTTTAAAGGAGTTGTTTGCTTTCAGTAGGTGTGTTACTGGAAGTGGGACCGGATTTGGTCTGTATGATCTTGTAGTTACACAAGGTTGATAGTGGAAATCTCAAGCGGGTTTTGCTTGGGGACTGGATGTAGGTCGGGAAAGACCGAACCAGGATAAATTACTGTGTTCTTTGTGTGATTGCTTTTCAAATTGCAAAATCCGTTAATATTTCGCAGAAAATTTTTAAAGGCACTATTCACCCCCCCCCCCCCCCCTCTAGTGCTCGTTGTCTCAATCCTACTGCACTTTCATTTGGTATCAGAGCGGGTTTGCTATTATTTTGATTTGATCATCATTTAGCATGGCAACTACAACATCTCAGCACAAAGAAGGAAGCTCCTCTGTTTATCCTCCTCTCTTTGACGGAACAAACTATGGATACTGGAAAGTGAGAATGACAATATTCTTGTAATCGATGGATCTCGATATTTGGAGAGTTGTTTCAGAAAAATACCAAACTCCATTAACTGATTTCATCCAATGGATCAATGAAGAAAAGAAAACCGCTTCACTGAATGCCAAGGCGATGAATGCATTATATTGTGTCGTTGACAAGGTAGAGTTCAATCACATTTCTCACTGATCTACAGCAAATGAAATCTGGCATACTATTCTCGTGACTCATGAAGGTACGTCAAAGGTAAAGGAATCCAAAATTACTTATTTGGTTCATAAATTTGAATTGTTTAAAATGAAGCAAAATGAATCTATATCGGACATGGTAACAAGAATGACCGATATAACTAACACTCTGAAATCCTTTGGAAAAGAATATTCACAAGTGGATTTAGTCAGAAAGATCCTAAGGTGTTTAACTCTTGAATGGGAGAGAAAAACCACTGCTATTATAGAGACAAATGATTTAAACACTCTCACTCTTGAAGATTTGGTTGGTAACCTAATGGAATATGAAGTCCAACTTCAAGACGGACAAGAAGAAGAACCCAAGAAGAAATCTCTTGCTTTTAAGGCTACTTCTGACTCAGAAAATTCAGAAGAAGATGAAGATGAAGATATTGCCCTCATTACAAGGCAATTCAGAAGATTCATCAAAAAGGGAAGATTTTAAAGAAAGGTAAAGAAAGCAGATTCTTTCAATCCCATTGAAGTCAAGTGTTTTAATTGCAAAAAGACTGGACATATAAAAAAGATTATACTCTTCTCAAAATCAAGCCCAAGGACTAATTCAAGAAGAAAAAGGTATTTCAAGCATGTTGGGATGATAGTGACTCCTCTTCCGATGAAGAATCAAATGAAGAAGTCGCCAACATGTGTTTTGTAGCACAAGAAGATTCGGTAAGTCAATTTGACTATGATGAGTTATTAGAATCATTTAATGATTTATATGCTAAATTTAAGAGTCTAAGTTGTAAAAACAAAGAGTTGAAAACTGAAAATTTAACTCTTGACTCTCAAAATAAAGTGTTACTTCAAGAGATAGAAGATCTCAAGAAGGAAAACTCTTGTCAAGCATTTGAGATAAAAGAAATTGGAGTTAGAACCAATCTCTTACAAAAAGAAATAACTAGTCTAAAAGAAAAATCAAATGATCTTCTTTCTATAGTGACCAAATTCACAAATGGTCAAGAGAATCTAGAAAGACTTCTTGGTTCTCAAAGATGCTCGGTTAATAAAACCGGATTGGGATATAGCTTTTTTGATACTCAACATAGACCAAACTATGCGGTGAAGAATCAAAGACATTATTCTCAACCATTTGTTCATAGAACTAAACTTTCTAGTTCTAATAGAAATGCATCTAATCATGAAACTTATAATGCTTATAAGCCTAGACATGATTATTCTAGAAATGCTAAATCTTTTTATAGAAAGAATATTTATTATCAAAGGAAACCAAAATCCAAATGGATATGGATTCCTAAGACTAACTCTCATGGACCCAAAAATAGAAAGGGGTCAAATGCTTTGTCTTCTAATTTTGTTGTAGGTACACAAAATAAGGAGCAAATGGATATTGGACAGCGGTTGTTCCAAACATATGACTGGAAGGCCGGAGTTATTTTCCACCCTCCAAAGTAAGGATGGAGGAACCGTCACCTTTGGTGACAATAACAAGGGAAAAGTAATAGGTATTGGTAATATTGGTAATCCAAAATTTCCCTTGATAGAAAATGTTCTTTTAGTAGATGGTTTAATGCATAACTTATTATCTATTAGTCAATTATGTGATAAAGGTTTTCATGTTTCTTTTGAAAATGATTTATGCTTAATTTCTGATTTTCAATCTAAAAAGATCATTTTTAAAGGTAAAAGAAGGAACAATGTGTATGAACTATATCTAGATGAGTTACCCACTTTTAATGAAAAATGTCTTATTGTTTCAAACGAAATTCAATGGTTATGGCACAAGAGACTTGGACATGTTAACTTTAAAATTATTTTCAAGTTATCCAAGAATGATCTTGTAAGAGGCCTACCTAGAATACCATATAAAAAAGATCACTTATGTGATGCTTGCCAAAGGGGTAAACAAATCAAGAGTTCTTTTAAAGCAAAAGATATAGTTTCAACAAAACGTCCTCTTGAACTTTTACATTTAGATCTATTTCGACCATCTAGAATTCAAAGTTTGAATGGTAGCAAGTATGCTTTTGTTGTAGTAGATGATTATTCTCGATTTACATGGGTGATTTTTTTAAAAAGTAAAAATGATGCTTTTTCGGAATTTTCTAAACTTTGTAGAAGAATTACAAATGAAAAATCTACATCTATAATTAAAATTCGTAGTGATCATGGTGGTGAATTTGAAAATGAATCTTTTCTAAAGTTTTGTGATTTACATGGTATATCTCACAACTTTGCTTTTCCTAGAGCGGCTCCACAAAATGGAGTTGTTGAAAGAAATAATAGAACTTTGCAAGAATGTGCTAGAACCATGCTTCAAGATAAAAATTTACCAAAATACTTTTGGGCTGAAGCAATAAATACAGCATGTTATGTTTTAAACCGTGTTCTTATTCGACCAATCTTACATAAAACATGTTTTGAATTGTATTATGATTGTATACCAAAGATCTCATATTTCAAAATTTTTGGTAGTAAATGTTTCTTGTTAAATACCAAAGATAATCTTGATAAGTTTGACTCAAAATCAGATGAATCAATATTTCTTGGATATTCTTCTAGAAGTAAAGCTTATCGTATTTTCAATAAAAGAACATCTTGCATCGAAGAATCTTTACATGTTGCATTTGATGAGAATTGTGAGCAGGTTATACCTCTAAGCGAAGGAGAAGAAGTAATACCTCAAGAAGAACCCTTGATAGAGAATACTTCTCAAGAAAATATTTCTCTTCAACCGGTTTGGAAAGAAGTTCCCAATCATCCACATGAACAAGTTATTGGAGAGATGAAGAGTGGTGTCCAAACTAGAAGGCAATTAGAAAAATATATTGCAAATGTTGCTTTCATATCTAAAATAGAACCAAAGAATATCAATGAAACTTGTGATGATGAATTTTGGCTTTTGGCCATGTCTGAAGAACTTAACCAATTTACTAAGAATGATGTTTGAGATCTAGCTGATAGACCAAAGGATCATCCGGTAATTGGAACAAGATGGGTCTTTCGAAATAAGCTGGACAAAAATGGCGAAGTCATTCATAACAAAGCAAGGCTAGTAGCACAAGGCTATAATCAAGAAGAAGGCATAGATTTTGATGAAACCTATGCACCAGTGGCTCGATTGGAGTCAATTCAAATGATGCTTGCTTTTGCGAGTTACATGAACTTCAAGTTATATCAAATTGATGTTAAGAGTGCATTCTTAAATGGACACATCAATGAAGAAGTTTATGTAGAGCAACCTCCAGGCTTTGAAAATGAGAAATATCTAGAAAAAGTCTACAAATTAAAAAGAGCTTTGTATGGACTTAAACAAGCACCAAGAGCGTGGTATGAAAGACTACAAAATTTTCTAGAACAATCAGATTTTTCCATTGGTCAGGTAGATTCCACTCTATTTATTAAAAATCTTAATTCAGATATTCTTATTGTGCAAATTTATGTTGATGACATAATATTTGGTTCTACTAATGATTCTCTTTGTAAAGAATTTGCTAAAGCTATGCAGGAAGAGTTTGAAATGAGCTTGATGGGCGAATTAAACTACTTCCTTGGACTTCAAATAAAGCAAACTGAAGAAAGAATCTTCATCAATCAGGCTAAGTATACAAAAGAACTTCTCAAGAGATTTGTGATGGACTCATCGAAATCAAGAAGGAATCCTATGAGTACAACTACTTCTCTTGATAAAGATGAAAATGGTAAAAGTGTAGATACTAAGCTTTACAGAGGTATGATCGGATCTCTATTATACTTAACTGCTAGTCGACCTTATATAATGTTTAGTGTTTGTATGTGTGCAAGATTTCAAGCTAATCCAAAGGAATCTCATTTAACTGCAATAAAACAAATTCTTCGTTATTTGAAAGATACTTCAGATTTCGGTTTGTTTTACCCAAAATCATCTTTCTTTGATTTAGTTTCATATAGTGATGCAGATTTTGCAGGAAGTAAATTTGATCACAAGAGTACTAGTGGAACTTGTCATTTCTTAGGAAATTTCTTAGTCTCTTGGTTTAGTAAAAAGCAAAATTCAGTGTCACTCTCAACAACTGAAGCAGAATATATAGCAGCTAGTTTAGCGTGTTCACAAGTACCATGGATGAAACATACCTTAAAAGATTTTGGTTTGAATTACTCCACAACAACTATTTATTATGATAACACCAGTGCTATAAATCTTTCTAAAAATCCTGTTCAGCACTCAAGAACTAAGCATATTGAAGTTAGACATCATTTCTTAAGAGATCATGTGTTAAAAGGAGATATTTCGTTAAATTTTATTTCCACTAAAGAACAACATGTCGATATCTTCACTAAACCTCTTAAAAATGAAGATTTTATGAGAATTAGGATAGAACTAGGTATTTGTTTGTTTTTTAATTTATAAAAATATTGATTTTTGAACAAAATCTCAAAATCGCACCATATTAGTCGACCGATATATTTCTAGTCGACTGATGTTTTAAAATTTTTAGAATAAGTCGCACATTCTTAGTTGACTGATAAAGTTTTAGTCGACTAAATTTTTTTTTTTTAAATTTTAACTGAAGGGACCCGATACCCCTTGGATTTTTTAACACCTTTTTTTTTTAAGGGCATCGTTTCATTTTATTTTCACACCTTTTCGTTTTTCTTAAAAACAAAACCCTTTGAAAAACGAAAACCCTCTTTCTCTCTCTTTCCTCTCTCTCTTCCGAAAAACCCTCGGAGTGTCGTTCGATCCTATCATCGCCGGGATTTTCTTGCCGTGACAGGGAGACGCCGGAATCTTCTGGCTGTGACCAGGAAACGCCAGAATCCTCTTGCAGTAATGTTATCATCGCAAAATTTTTCCCCTCCCTTGCGAGAGAGAAACGAATTTCGCGAGTCAAACTCGACCAAAGTTTTGAAATTGGTTTTGAAAATTACTCGCCTCCGTTTTGAAAATTTGCGGGAAAAATCCATGGAATGGGATCCGCCTGTCGGTACGAGGTTCAACCGTTCCTGGCGCCTTTACCAGGGGTAATTGAACCAAGGACCAATTATGTGCTTTAACTTGACTCAAATATCTAAATTATGCTCTATTTTTCCTAGAATGCACAAAGAATCAGGCTTGTGCTATGGAATTTTGAAAAATGCAAGTTTGAGAAACTATGATGTTTGCTTTGAAAAATTGAAATGCATTTGGAAAATGATTGGAAAAGTGCTTGAAATTGGAGTTTTTGGGAAAATCATTGAATTTCATTGGAAATCAGAAATTTGCATTGAAAAGTGATTTCTCAGGAAAACTTGAAAATCTGAGAAAATTGGTTTTGAGATTGGAAACTTGGAATTGCTTTTATAAGAAAATGGATTTGAGAATCTTGAGAAAATCTAAGAAATTTATTGGAAAATGACTTTTGAAATGGAAAATGAATTCTCAGGAAAACTGGAAAATATGAGAAAATCGATTTCTGAAAACTTGGGATTTTGAAATTTAAGAATTTGAAAACATAGGAAAATCTTGATTTGAACTTGGGAAATGCTTTGAAATGTCATTTGAAAACTTAGGATTTTGAGAAAATCAGATCCTGAGAAAGACTTGGAAATTCTTGAGAAAATTGAATTTTCTGAAATTGAAATTGGAAAATGAGTTTGAAAATAATGCAATTTGAATGATATGAATGAATGAATATGAATTTGAAAAGGGAATTTCATTGAGGAATTGGGAAATCCTTTTGAAACTTTGAGAAATAAAGTGCATTTTTGAAGTTAGCCTAAGAGTGTAGGCTGAATGTGGCTGATATAAAGATCATAAATCTTGGTTTTCTTCGTATTCTGACTATGGCCATAAATACGAATCCCACCGAGTTTATAAACTCCATAAGAGCTTGTGCACGTGCCATTCGTGTAAACCATAGTGAATTTGAAATAATGTGCATGAATCATACATCACATATTGAAATTTGCAGAAATTAAACTATATGCAATGCAACCCTATTCTAAGCAGAAAAGTAACTCTTATTCCAAATTATTACATTTGAGGTTACATTGAATTGAAATAAAAAAATAAAAGCTAAGTCTTCTTCTTGAATGTTCCTGCAAAACTAGAAAACAAGGTTAGCACAAAAATGTAGGTTTTTCTGAATTTATCCGAAAATATGGAAAATTATTGGATATTATTCAAATATAAACCCAGAATCATACCCCCTTTGATATAAACATGAGAAATAATGAATAAATTTTGAAAATAAACTTGAAAATTCGAAATTGGGGTCAAAATGACCAAAATACCCCTGATGACCTTGAAATCAGGGTTTTACGAAAGAATTTTTGTAAATTTTGGAATTTTGAAAATCAAATGAAATAAATCAAACATAATATGATAAGATATGATTATATGCATGAAATTTTGGAGAATTAGAAATGGAAATTTCGAAATTTAGGTCAAAATGACCAAAATACCCCCGATAACAAAACTATGGCCTTGAAACCAGGGTTTTCTGAAATAAATTTTGCAAAATAGAAAAATATGAAATGAAAATGAGATTAAAATTAACCCTAATATGATTCTACATGCTTATGTACATGATAAAAACCCTAACATGGCGAAAATATCATAAAATATCGAATTTAACTTGATTTTCGCTTCTGAATTTAAAGATAAACTAACACATGGAGCAAATGAACTTGGAATTAAACCAAATTTGGCATGGACAACTAAAATAACCCTAGAAACATAATTGATCTCTAAAATATAATTTTTTTGTATTTTTAAATATGAAAATTCAAATAAAAACCCTAAATTTTGTGATTTTTGCCTAAAATGTTGATTCTAAAGGGGATTTAGGATATCAAATTTCCATAAAAATTCCCCAAATTTCATGGGGTGACAGAAGACAGTAATTCAAGGATTTTTTATTTTTACACTTTCTGGTTTTGACCTATGGTCGGAGCTGTGCCACTCCGGCAAGTCGGATCGGAATCCGGCGATTCTAGGATTTAAGGGAAACAGACAAGGTTCGGGAGAAAATGTGGGAAAAATAGCAAACAGATGGGAAAAAGGTTTAAATTGTGGGAAAATGTCCCTGACAAACAGATAAAGATTTTATTTTTTGACACCCTTGGGATTCGGATTACGGTTTGGAAAAGGCCACACTGTTATCAGAGACCTAAATCTCTGGAATTTCTGGACATTGGAATCTGTTAGACAGAAAGAGAAAATCCGGGAAAAATAATGAAACAGATCCAAAAATTCTCAAATTTTGGTAAATGATAGGAAAATATGTTAGGAACAACTTTCATGTTGAAAGGTTTTGCGGAAAGGCTACGGATTGGGAGGACTTGATGCATTAGGGTCTGTCTATACCCTGACAAAAGAAAATTGAGATTTTCCCAGGGGTCTGAGAAATCCGATTTTTTACAGAGAGTAAAACAAACTGGAAAAACTTCAAAATTTCCAGATAATCAGTATATTCAATGATGAATCCACTATGATTTTTTGATGGAAAATTGAATCATCCATGGAGGCGATCTTGGGTCGACAACCCTGCTAAATGGGAATCTGGAATTTCCAGAGGGTTTAAAACATGATCTGGACTTTGGATTTATTAGATAGAGTTATTAAACTCAAATCGATCCGAATTTTTGCAGAGAAATGAATGATTAACCCATACATCTATCATAAAATTTTTGAAATTTATAGATGAACAATTAAACATGAAACGAAGGCTGGACTGACGCTTAAAATCAAAACCTATAAACTCATAAGCAAATATTAAAGAAACTAATCAAAATACCTATAAAGCATTAAAATAATCTAAATATGAGGCCTATAATACGAAATTTACATGAATTCAATGATAAAACAAAAATAATCAGGGGGGTATAATCTAAACTCAATTTTGGCTATGGTGATAGGGGATCCGATCCATCCATCGGAGGGATCCCATACTCCATGTAGCCTTAAGCAAGAAAGTAATGAAAATAAAAAAGTAAAAAGATGAAACTCTTACCTTGGGTTTGCTGCGATTGGCTGAAGGAAAGCGAATGTGGTGGAGATGATCCAAGGTTGAGGAAGTTGGGGCGTCAAAGGCACCAAGGTGAGGATGGCTGGAAGTCAAGAAGGAGGTGCCGGCTGGAACGTGTGATGAAGGTAGTGGCTGCACTTGAAGTTGGTTGTGGCTGGTAGCAAGGGTGTGAAGGAGGCTTGCTGGAGATGGCTATCCTGCTGTGGAGGTGTCCCTGTAGTGCTGCCAAGGATGAAGGTGTGGCTGTGGCTGCAAAGAGCTCCCCTTTGGTGGCTGCTGCCTTTGAGAAGTTTGAAGATGGCTGCAATGAAGGGCTGCTGTTGGAGGCCCAGCTGCTGTTGAGGAAGGTGGCCCAACTGCGGTTGTGGAAGGTGGCTGTGATGGAGGCCCAACTGCTGCTGTGGAAGGTGGCTGTAATGGAGGTGAAGACGTTGATGGTGCTTCAAAGTGGAGGCCGGCTGTTGGCTGGAGAAAGGAGCTCTGGAGGTGGCTTCAATGGCTGGGAGTTGCAGCCAAGGATAGCTTGGGGTCTTGCTGCAGCAAATGGAGAAGGCTGCAGATGATGTGATCGATGATTGTAATGGTGCTGTGCGTGGAGGCTTCCAGTTGGTGATGCTGAGGGCTGCAAGGGTGTTGTTTCAATGGCTGGAAGCTGCAGCCAAGGGGTGAGAAAGAGAGAGTTCAAGGGAGAGAGAGAGAGAGACGTGAATTGAGCTTGGGAGGCCAGCCGTTCTTTTTTTCCTTTTGTTTTTGATTGGTAACTTAGGAAAGATGATATCTTTCCCTAAGTTACCATTGATTAATGAAGAAGGTTGTGTAATGCCCAAGGCTACAGCCGTATGGCTTTGGAGGAAGAAAGGAGTAAGGAAGGGAAGAAGGAAAAGGAAAAGGAAAGAAGAGGGGAGAAAGAAAAGGAAAGAAAGGGAGGAAAAGGAGAGGGAAAGAGGAAGAGAAGGGGCTGGATAGGGTATACGTGAGTGGCTGGGAGAGGAAAGAAAGGAGGAAAGAAAGAAAGAAAGAAAGAAAAAGAAATTAGAAAGAAAGAAAAGAAAGAAAAGAAAGAAAAAAGGAAAGTAAAAAAAAATAAAAATAAAAATAAAAATAAAAAAGAAAATGGAGGAAGAAAGAAAGGAAATGGGCTAGGGTGGTCGACCCCCTTGTGGGTCCCACCTTAGGAAAATAAAATAATAAAAAAAATAAAACAAACAAAAAAAATAAAGAAAAAGGTAAATTTTTTTTTCTTTTTTTATAAATTAAAACAGAAAATACAAATGGATGGGCCATATCAGAGCGGGTCCAAATTCCACTTTTGAAATTCATTTTGACGATTAAAGCGGTAAAATAGTCTTTTCAGAAACTTTCCAGATGAAACGAGCTATTTTTGGCAGTTTTTGAAACGAGCTCAGATTTTGAAGTTCAATACCCCGTTGCAAAGCAAATCCAATGTAGAATTTAAAAATGTAATTTTGAAAGAAATCCAGATTGTTTTTCTCGAGAAAATATTTCCAAACGAAATGAGCTATTTTTGGCAGTTTTTGAAACGAGCTCAGATTTTGAAGTCCAATAGCTCATTGCGAAGCAAATCCAGTGTAAAACTTGAAAATTTGATTTTTAAAGAAATCCAGATTATTTTTCTTGAGAAAATATTTCCAAATTTAGACTCCCGGGGTGAAAATGTCAATTTTGGAAACCCGAGGTTTGAAATTGATTTCTGAAAACTTTTAAAACTCAATTTGGATTGGAATTTATAAAGCTGGAGTTCTGGACTTTGAAAATGAAATGAAATGTGATGAAATGTTATGAAATGCTGAGAAATGATATGAAATGATGAGAAATGACATGAAATGCTATGCGAAATACTAACCCTGAATGAAGAATTTTGGATGTTAGACCCCGATTGACACTTGTACCAGTTCAAAAAGTGTTAAAATTGACAAAATTTGCAAAAATAGTTGAAGAAATGATTTTCGAGCTCTGCCAAGCTAGAGTAACACTGAAAATTAGGGTTTGAGCTTGATTCAACTGAAATGAACTGGATTGAGCTGGGTTTTAGAGTTTCAGAACTCAAATGAACTCAACGGACACTGACTCAACTGACCTTTCCAACTGAATTTTCAAGAAAAGCTGCCATTTTTAGAGAAATGGTATGGAATGGTCATTGGAATGAAGTGAATTACGAACCTGAACTGGGTTTGAGCTAAAACAAAGGTCAGTAATACTGAGATGAACTAAAATCAAGTCTCAAACACTAACTCAACTGACTGAACTCGGCTCAATTTCAGCTGAAAGAGCTGAAATGGACTAAAATGGGCTCCTAAACACTTAGAAATGGTTTTGAACTGAAATTGGAGCACTTGAACTCCTGGTGAGCTCAAGTTAGACTCTGGGGAACATGACTGACTGAGAATGACTGACTTAGAGACAATTGACTTGGATTCAAGTGAGAAATGAGCTCATTTTTGAAGAAATGATCCCATTTTGGCAGGAATGGTCAGAAATGAAAATGGTCTGTTCATTGTGAGCTCAGATGAGCTTGAGATGACCGATATTCTAACTGTCTTGAACTGACCAATGAGCTTGGTTGACTCCGACTGACTGGGGTCCGGGATGACCTAGGGGTAAAATGGTAATTTTCCTAATAAAAATGGGTAAAATGGTGATTTTCTGAAACTGACTCGGGGTTTGACTCCTACACTGACCTGACAGGGTTGGCATTGCCTGAGGAGGATTGTTTGAGAATGAGTGAGAAAAATTTGGGGTGTTTACAGATGCCCCTCTTTGCTACTAAGCCGGCTTGAAGACGGACTTAGTGGCAAAGAAAAACACACCAAATTTGGGCTATAAAAATGCCCCAGTTAGAAGGATCTGACTGGATATGAAAATATTAGCCCTGATGAAAATGATAGATATGAAATGAAGAATAAAGAAGAAAATTTTACTTCAAAAGAAGTGAGATTCAGGTTTTGCCCTTAACCTGGATGGGACAGGAAATACCTCGTGTAGAAACGAAGCTCAAGTTTAACCCTCAACCTGATCGGGGAATGAAATACCTCATCAAAGGAGTCTCAGGTTTGTACCCTTATCCTGATTGGGAGGAAAAATGAAATACCTCATCAAAGGAGGCTCAGGTTTGTACCCTTATCCTGATTGGGCAGAAAATGAAATACCTCATCAAAGGAGGCTTAGGTTTGTACCCTTATCCTGATTGGGTAGAAAAATGAAATACCTCATCAAAGGAGGCTCAGGTTTGTACCCTTATCCTGATTGGGCAGAAAATGAAATACCTCATCAAAGGAGGCTCAGGTTTGTACCCTTATCCTGATTGGGTAGAAAATGAAATACCTCATCAAAGGAGGCTCAGGTTTGTACCCTTATCCTGATTGGGCAGAAAATGAAATACCTCATCAAAAGAGGCTCAGGTTTGTACCCTTATCCTGATTGGGCAGAAAATGAAATACCTCATCAAAGGAGGCTCAGGTTTGTACCCTTATCCTGATTGAGCAGAAAAATGAATAGAATCCTCGAAGGAAGAAACTATGATGGAACCTTCGGATTTCCGCACAATGAATCCGATAGGGGTTTTGCAAAAAGATGAAATTGGGGTCCCTAAAGCTTGAAAAGGGGTTTGATTTTGGGCGCCTCATTGCTGAGACTAAATAACTTTTGAAATTGGTGACCTTTTGCGAGAAAATGATTGGTGGCTTAACCTCAAGCCGAAATTGGACTGTCTATGGTGGGACAGTGGGGACACAGGGAAGTGTGCGAATCTGAGAGCCCATGCGCTCAGATTATACCAACAGAAGGGAAGGAATCTTGAAAACTCCCATTATCAAGTCCTTAAAAGGGATAACAACTGATGTCAGGATGCACCAAAGATGAACCTCAAGCTCTCGCTTCACGCCAGGATAGCTAGAAAATATTGTCAAAATGTTGAAAATTATTGTTGATTCGAAATAATTGAAAGTGATGCACATTGCTTTGAAAATATTCCCTCTTTTCTACCTGAAGTATTATCTCCGATTGGGCTTAACTTCGTAAAATCAAGATTCGAATTCAAATTGCTTGCAATTGGCTTTCTTTCAAGGAAGCTATCAATTTCCCTGATATGAGCAGAAAAGAGAGTTTTCTTGATATTGTGAAAGCAATTTGTGAAAGAATATTGATAATAGAATTTCACAAAATTTAAAGAGGATTCTTTGGCAGATTTGGCAGTCTGATATCCTGGAATTCTTTCTCATGACGATCTTTCTGCCTACTATTTTTTTTTGGCAGAATTAGAGCTCTCTTGGGTTTTTGGAGATTACATCATCCTTCATTTTGGAGATGTCTTGACTTTTCTCTCTCTTTTTTTTTTTAGAAGGGTACGTCACAAACTCCTTCATCTCAGAGATGCTCCGATCCTTCTTTTCTCTCAGGGATTATATTGACGGTTATTGGCTCTTTGGTTGGAAATCTCTTGATGATAGCAGAAATTAAATATCCTTTAGAGTTTGTCGGGAGGCTCATCGCAGTCGCCTTCATCTTGACGGTGCTCTGAACTTTCCCTGGAAGGATCCGTCACAAACTCCGTCATCTTGGAGATGATTCAAATCTTCTTTGGCCCCGGGGGTCTACTCGCCTAATTCGCCTTCATCTTGACGACAGTTGAGAGATCCCTTTTGCAGATATTTAATTGCAGCTTTAGGTGATTGAGGAGATATAGGGATTGAATGGATTTTTCTGTATCACCCAGGATATTTTGACTGCTTTATTTTCCAAGAATGATCTTTAAAAATGTGCCATTGACTGCGATCAATACAGATCACTTATGGCTTTGCAACAACATTGAATTTCCTTTGCTGGCCATATCGAGGATTTATTCTTCATCCTTTTGGTCGGCTAATAGAAAGAATTTGAATTTTGAATCCTTTTTCACGAAAGCTTTGACCTTTCAGAAATAATACTGAAGGTATTCTGAGGTAATGTTTTTGTGCAATAAAAATTTTGAAATCAACAAATATTTAATGACAAATTGACAAGATTTTCTTGAAATCCTTTGTGGAAGCGAGTATTTGAAGCACAACGTAACACATCCATGACAAAAATTTTCTTCTCCTTCCCCAAAGGAGAAGATTCAGACATTGGAAATAGAAATTACTCCTCTCTTCCCTGAAGAGGAGGTGTTTGCAAAACGAACTTTCGAAGATAAATTAAGCTTTCGTCAAAACTTCCTAACATTAGGCTTCTCTTATGGAAAGGGGGCCGGTAATGATGAGGTCGGTGAATTGGTCATGAAGGAATGAGTCCATCACACTCTCCCTGAAAAGAGGGTCCTTCATGATGAAATGGCCTAGTTTGAAATTGCGGTCACAAGGAAAGCGAGCTTCCGTCGAAGCTCTCTCTGAATTAAGGGTTCCTTGTATGAAATTGGAAATTTGTTTTGCAAACGGTTCACATAGACACGAGTCCCTTCAAACTCTCCCTGAAAAGGGGCTAGGTGAACAAAGGATAGCATGCGAAAAGAACGAGCTCCCTTGAACTCTCCCTGTACAAAGGGTCTCTCGCAAGAGGAAATGATTGGAATTGGTATGAAATTGGAATTTGGAAATTTTGAAATTTTGAAATTTGGAATTTGAAATTGGAAATTTGGAAACTTGGAAATTTGGAAATTGATATTTGGAAACTGGAAATTGATTGACTCGAAGGTCAAAATTGGTTGACCCAAAAGTCGAAATTGGAAATTTGGAATTTAAAAATTGGAAATTGGAAATTGGGAAATTGATTGACCCGAAGGTCGAAATTGGAAATTTTGGAAATTGATTGGCCCGAAGGTCGAAATTGGAAATTGAGTGACCCGAAGATCGAATTTGAAAATTGGTTGACCCGGAGGTCGAAATTGGAAATTTGGAAATTGGGTGGCTCGAGGGCCGAATTGGTAATTGAAATTTGAACTTTGATGTATGATCAACACAAAGACTGAACCCGAGAGGTTGACTGATACGACCCACCAGTGAGACACTAACACAAGTGCTCAATCTTGAAAGAACACCAGCATGAATACCGGGTTTTGAAAATATGTCAACATAGACATTGGATTTTAAAAATATATCAGTTCGAGCACTGGATTTTGGAAGTGTACCAGTTTGAGCACTGGATTTCAAAATTGTACCAGTTCAAGCACTGAGTTTTGAAAATATACCTTGTTTTTAATTTGAAATTTGAATTTTTAAAAGAGACCTATGCTCTTAAAGTATTTGGGAATTGTAACGAGAATGATTGTCGGGGTCTCAGGATTATCCCTTATCCTGAATGGGTAGCGAACTTGATGCAAATGCATACCAATGAATGCAGATGTATGCAAATATGAAAATGATATGAATGCACATGCGTGCAAAATGAGAGATTTGTTTATCCTGCCTGCATACAGGATATTTGTAGATAAAAACAAAATTTTAAAAAAATGCCCCAGTATAACTGGGAAAGGAGAATTTAACCATTATTGAACAAAATTTGGAGGAATTACAAAGAATAAGACATGGTTTAAGTATAGAATTTTTTCAAATGCCGAGCATTGATGGGATCTGGTAATTCCACTCTGTCGGCATTTATGAGCCGATATGAATTACGAGGTAATGCCTCTTTGACAACATAGGGACCTTCCCAATTTGGTGACCACTTGCCACCTGGGCGGTGCTTGAGATAAGCCGTTGATCTGAGCACTAGATCATTAACTCAAAATTTTCTTTCAATGACTGATTTTGCATATTGTCTGGCTATCCTCTGACGATATGATTGAGCGTACTCTGCTGCTCTGAGTCTTCTTTCATCTAGCAAATCAAGCTGTACTAGCCGTTGTTGCTGATACTGATCAAGAGGTAATTCGAGAAGTGATGCAAATTTCAGAGCAGGTTTCTGAACATGTAGAGGCAATACTACTTCGGTTCCGTAGACAAGTTCTGACGGAGTAGCATTAGTTGGAGTTCGAATGGTGGTTCGATACGCCCACAATGCATCATGAATCTTCTCATGCTAGTCACGGCCTGTTTCCAAAGTTCGCTCCAGGATTCGAATCAAAATCTTATTGGTGGCCTCTGCTTGGCCATTTCTTTGAGGATAATAAGGAGCGGAGAAATGATGATGAATTTTGAACTTCAAACAGAAAGTCCTCATTCTCCCATTCTTGAAATGACTGCCATTATCTGACACAATATCATGTGGTATGCCGAAACGACATAGGATATTCTTATGGATGAATGAGATCACATGCCGACCTTCTACTGTGCATAGAGTGACTGCTTCTACCCATTTAGTAAAATATTCTGTTGCAGCAAGAAAATATTTATGGCCATTTGAAGCAGAAGGAGTAATGGGACCAACAACATCAAAAGCCCACATAGAAAATGGCCATGGCGAGACGACAGATTGTAAATATGTCGCTGGCGCATGAATGGAAGGTGCATGCATCTGGCATTGAACACACTTTTTCACAAAACGATAACAATCTTGTTGCATAGTTCTCCAGTAATAACCTGCTCGGATAATTTGTTTGACAAGAGTTTGGTAGCCAACATGACCACCGCAGATACCTTCATGTGCTTCTTGCCCAACTTCTTTGGCTTCTTCTTCGTCCAAACATCTGGAATATTCAGAGCTGAATCCACGACGATAAAGGACGTCAGCAAGAATAAAATATCGAGCAGACATGCGCTGAATTGCTCGCTGCTCTCTCTTTGATAATTCGGGAGGAAATTCGCCAGTTTTAATGAAATTCTTGATATCATGATACCAAGGCTTCTTCTTTTGCTCAGCCTGGTTTATCTGCTCTACTGGGATGAAAGCGGGTTGATCAAGTCTGCCAATTTCAAATGAGCGACAAGATTCTCCACCCTTGAAAGACATGATGGATCCCAGATTGGCTAAGCTGTCTGCAATTTGATTGAAGTCTCTCTTGACATGGAAAAGCTGGAATTCTTCGAAATTGCTAACAAGAGCTGAGACGATCTTCTGATAAGGAAGTAACTTCTTATCCTTCACTTGCCATTCAGCTAAGACTTGATTGACGACGAGCAAAGAGTCGCCATAAGCATGCACTCTTTTGACATTGAAGTCTTGTAGAATTTTCAGACCTTGTATCAAAGCTTCATACTCGGCCATATTATGAGTGCACTGAAAATCTAATTTGAGAGAAAAGGGGATCATCTCCTTCTCAGGTGTGATCAACAGAATCCCGATTCCTATGCCTGCCATATTCTTGGAACCGTCAAAGAATAAATTCCAAATTGGGGATTGTTGAATATTGCAGATCCGCTCATCGGGGAAATCATCCTCGACTTTAACATCTTCTGCTAAAGGAAAATCTGCTAATTGATCTGCAATTGCTTGGCCCTTGATAGATTGCTGAGAGACATATTCCAAATCGTATTGCATCAATAAAACCTGCCATTTGGCAATCCGTCCACTGAGGAAGGGTTGCTCTAGAATATACTTGAGAGGATTTAATTTGGATAGGATCTTGACTTCAGATGTCAACAGATAGTGTCTCAATTTCTGACACATCCAAACCAGAGCTAGACATGTCTTCTCTATCTGAGAGTATTTCTTCTCATAATCAATGAAGGTTTTACTCACATAGTAAATGGCATGCTCTACCAGACTGCCTTTTTCGTATTGCGCCAAGAATCCGCCACAAGCCACTTGATTAACTGAAATGTATAGCAGTAGGGGTTTCCCTAATTCTGGCGGCTTTAACACAAGAGGATTGAGCAAATATTTCTTGATGCGTTCGAACGATTGCTGACACTCTGGTCCCCATTCGAATTTCACTCCTTTTCTGAGCAAATGATTGAAAGGCTCACATCTCATGGCCAAATTGGATATGAATCGCCGAATTGATTGCATACGTCCCTGAAGGCTACGTAATTCTTTCAAATTAGTCGGGGGAGACATGTCAATGATAGCTTTGGCCTTAGCGGGATCAACTTCTATCCCCTTTTTGCTGACTAGAAAGCCTAACAATTTGCCAGATTCGACTCCAAACACACATTTTTGTGGATTGAGTCTTAGCTTGTAAAGAATGAGCCGCTTGAAAACTTGATTGAGAGTTTCGATGTGATCTTCTTCTTCTTTGGATTTTACCAGAATATCATCGACATAGGCATCCATGATTTTGTGCATCTGATCATGGAAAATGACGGCCATAGCACGCTGATAAGTGGCTCCAGCATTCTTAAGCCCAAATGGCATGACTGTATAACAAAAAGTGCCCCAAGGAGTAGTGAAAGATGTCTTGGACTGATCACGAGCGGCCAACTTGATCTGATTATATCCGGAATATCCATCCATAAAAGAGAACATAGCGTGACCTGCTGTGCTATCAATCAAAAGATCAATATTAGGAAGTGGATAATCATCCTTAGGAGTCGCTTTATTGAGATCTCTGAAGTCGATGCAAATTCGAACTTTACCATTTTTCTTGGGAACAACAACAATATTTGCTAGCCAATCTGGATAGTCAATGGTTCGAATGAACCCTGCTTTGAGTAGGTCTTCTAGACCTTCCTTAACTTGTGGTTCCACTCGAGGATCCATCTTTCTCAGTTTCTGCTTAACCGGCTTGACATTTGGTTTTAGGATGAGACGATGTTCAACCAATTTGGTATCTAGACCTGGCATGTCCTCATATGTCCACGCGAACACTTCTTCATGTTGCTTGAGAAAACGGGTGAGCCTTTCTTTCTCTTCCGGGCTCAAACTGCTGCCAATCTTGAGAATTTTAGGATCGTCTTCTGATCCAATATTGATATCCTCAGTCGGATCCTGAACTAAGGATGATGGCTCATCTTGTTTCTGAATTGCTGCAAATTCTGGTAATTCTTGAAGAGCTGAATCAAATTCTGCAGGTTCTTCTGACTGCTTTGTAATCTGACTACATTCTGCTCTTATTTTAACCTGATGAATCACTGTTGGCTTTGAAAAGGCCTCTGGATTAAGAACGAGCTTCTTGATATTTTGGAAGACATTCTGAAAATTGGAGAATAAATCGATTCAGGAAAATCTCCTATCATAAAACAAATTACTTTTGTTAAGAAAATAATTTAAAGATAAAAGAGAAGAATAATGGCAAATTTTCAAAGATTTGATAACGAGAAGTAAAGAGACAAATGGCATCCAGATAGACAAAGGAAATTTGCAACTTTATTGAAAGATTGAATTGAGGACAATGATTGAAATGAAACGGGATATCATCCTAAATGTGAAAACAAAAGAATAGAAATGAAAGACAAGCAGATGCCCGTAGTGCGTCCCTTTGATAAAGATAGTGCCCTTCTGAGATCTTCTGCCACTAAAGCCCAACCCGGCCCTCTGAGAATAGTGCTGAGGAATTACTGGCTCAAGACGACCATTCCCATTTTTTCCCAGGCCTTGAAAAGGCTGATAACCATGCTTTACTAACAGATCAAATCCCTTTTTGGCCTTCATAAATTGGGAGAACAGTGGATGATCTTTGAATGTACTATAGTCAATTCGTCCTCCAATCTTGAAAAACTGTGGGCCTCTCCATCGAGTCATGGCCACTGTATGTGCTGGCTGTTCAGCCGTCTGCAGTATTCCCGAATTTTCTTCAAAGCTGACCTCATCAATGCCCCTAATGCTAGAAATATCAGTAGTGAAAGTGGGCCTAGGAACAATGGGTTGTGCAAGCCTCTTCTCCGGATCCTCGCCCAAGACTGTTGTGATCATTCCACCTTTTGACCACTTGACACACTGATGCAGAGTAGACGGCACCGCGTTCGTGTTGTGAATCCACGGTCGTCCCAACAACAGATTATACGTTGGGGGTACATTGACCACATGAAAGAGGACAGAGTGGACCGAGTAGTCAATGAAAATTTCCAAGAAAATTTTCCCTTTAGCTGTCTGGCCATGATTATCAAACCCGTAGATGGTGATCGGGTCCGGGATATATTCCTCTTCTCTAATGCCCAAAGCTTTGGCTGTCATTTCTGGGCATATATTGAGGCTGCTGCCTCCATCTATCAGCACATGAGGAACAGTCATTCCTCTGGCTCGAATCACAACATACAAAGCGTTGTTGTGAAACACATGCGGCTTAGAAAGATCTTCATCTGAGAAAGTGATTGGAGCATTTGTCATGGCCTGATTGACTATCTGGGCCATGTCTTCAGGAGTTATGCTCGGTTTCACTTTGATTTTCCGCAACAGATCATTCAACACTTGCTGGTGCTTGGCGGAAGCTTGGGCTAAATCCAAGATTGAGACATGGGATAATGCAGTAATCGACTTTGGTGCCGATGTCTCACCTTTCTCCAGAGCGGGCTTAATAAAGTGCTTGGGGAGCCATGGCATTCTTTTAGCCACCTCAGGAGATACCCCAGCGGGTTTATCAGATACTTTCATTTTACCAAAAGCTGCAATGAGATCCATTTTCTGAGCTTTGGACTGAGCCTGCTGCAGCACAAGGACCTGATGTTGGACTTGCATATCCCTTTTAGAGCATGGCCTAATATGCTCCTGCGGCTGAAAAGGCTATTCAGAGACGACCGTCGTAGAATGATGGGGAAAGGGTTTCTTTAGAATATCCATATTTTCATCTTCGGCACCCTCTACCAGAAGATTCTTGTCGATGAGATCCTGAACAATATTCTTGAGAACGAAGCAGTTCTCAGTATTGTGCCCCACTGTTCTGTGAAATTTACAAAATTGATCTTTGAATTTCCCCATGGGAATAGGGGGGTCAACCAACCTAGGCAGTTTGACCATCTCCTTGGTCAACATATACTCGAGCACAGTCTCGAGGGATTGGTCTAGTGGAGTGAATTTTCTGTCATAACTCCACCCTTCATGCTTTACTTTTTCTCGGGGCTTCGGTCCCTGTTCTAATTGAAGTGGCTTATTGAATTGAGGGACTGACTTGCCTTTCTGATTGT
This sequence comes from Nuphar pumila, assembly GCF_984573655.1. Taxonomy (NCBI): domain Eukaryota; kingdom Viridiplantae; phylum Streptophyta; class Magnoliopsida; order Nymphaeales; family Nymphaeaceae; genus Nuphar; species Nuphar pumila. The sequence continues at coordinate 46,319,325 of NC_143265.1, read as the reverse complement.
TCTTGTTGGAACTTCCTACCCCATAACAGAAATCTTTGTTCTGCCCCTTACGGTGTTTCCAATTATTATTTCTGACGGAATTAGTGAAGTGAGTCTTCTTCTTCTGCTCAGTTTGGCTGTTGTTCTTAGTAAAGGTGAAACCTTCATAGAAACCATTTTCCATACTCAACTCGAGCCATTCGGCTCGCTCTGTCAGTTCAATGAATGTCCTTGATGGTGCAGTAGAGATGAGACCTCTTAGAGGGTGTGAGAAGTTACTCAGAATTAGGGACAAAGCATGTCCCTCTGATATGGGGTCCCTCATCTTGTTGCAAGCTGACCTCCATCGGTGGATAAAATCTCTGGCCTTCTCATTTTCTCTCTGTTTAAGGCCGCAAAGATGGCTGAGGGTGGGAAGTGCCTCAGCATTGAAGAGAAATCGCTCAATGAACATGTTTACCACTTTGTCAAATTCTTTCAACTCAATTGGATTTACATGCTCCGAGTACCATTTAGCTGCGGTTCCCTCCAGACTGCGAGGGAAACATAGGAAAAGTGCACGGTTGTCTCGCTTGAATCTGGAGCATTCAGCGAAGAACATGGCGAGATGAGCTTTAGGATCGCCAGAACCATCGAATTTGATAAACTTTCTGGGGAGATTCTCGAGATTGTCATCCCCATCCAAACCATCATAGAAGTCTTCACTGGTGAAGACTTTCTTGCCCTTGTCGCGGGCCTGCAGGTCTCGAAGCATTCGGACCACATCTTTGAACTGCAGCTGGTCAGAGTCATTGACAGACTGCTCTTTGAATTTGTGGGCTGACCCCTGCCCCTGGGTAGACTTGCGGAATGCCTGATGGGTCTCAAACTGTTCATCTGAATCTTCCACTGATTCCTCTTCATCAGTTGCATCAACATGCTGGGCAGGCTTCTTGGATATCTTCAAGGCTTTCTTGACTGCCCGGCCTTTTGTCTTTTGCTTCACCTGTGCTTTCTCTGTACTGGCTTCAGCTTGTTCTGCCAGCATCTTAGTCATCATCTTCTTAAACATGGCATACATTTGAGGATCAATGTCATCCTCAACCTGTTGCCCCTGATTTTTGCCTGAGCACGGGGAATCCATTTCTTCGTCTGAAGCTGTCGAATATGCGATTCCCTCGACTGGTGCAGTCTTCTTCCCTGACCTTGTTTGAACCATTGACTGTCACGAATGCTCTCTGCAGAGCAAAATCGATGGTTAGGCTTTTGAGAGAGATTTTGATTGGAAGAAAATATTCGCTGAGAATTTTGGTAGACAATTTGAAAGAATATCCCATTACTAGGGATTGAGTCGTCGCTGGGATTATGACAATTGCGTTGTCATTCCTTTGCAAAGAAAATAAACAACTGAAAATTAAGCCTTGTTACCTAGGCGAGGTCGTCAAACCAAGAATTGAAGAATTTGCAAGATTTTTATTTATTGAAAGAAAACATGATTGCATCAATAATAAACTTGAGAAAGAGGGGGCGGACAGACAATTTGCCACCACTCTTTATAACTAGCAGAGACACGAGGACCGGGAAAAAGCGGAAGAGTAACAAAAGAGTCCCAGCCATATCTGGCAGAATGGTATGCTCCGGACTACTGTGCTGATGTAAGGTCGAACTCTGGCACGACTCCTGATAGCAGCCGCATCTCTATGTGCTTTTGTCTCTGAGAAAACTGTCGAACACACCGCTCCGGATGATAGTAAGCACAGAAGAATGGACCAAGCAACTTGAATCTCTTGCCATATGCATAGGTGTATCTGGGAGGCGATAATTCTCGATCAAAATAGTCCCACACCACTTCTTCTTCCTGCAGATAGTCGATCAGGAATCGGTACCGCGCAACTAGAAGGAGCTCCTTGCCGTTGTATCTGAATGAACTAGCTCTAATCGGTACATGCTGAAGGAACCAAGATTGAAGAGCATAAGTACATCCCTCGACTAAGATGGACTCTCCAAGTGTGAAGCGGGTCAATCCTCTGTATAGAAAAGCAAGCGCGGCCATGGCTATCGAGAGACGGCTGGTCTGTCGACTTCCCCATCTTCTCAAAAGTTGAACTATTCTGACATCCACATAATTCTGTCCATCTGGAAAGAAAGCAAGTCCCACAGTACACAAAACCATCGCATGCTGAATTCTCTCTCGAGCTGTCCTAGACAACGAGCTGACTTCTACGAATTCTCCATACTGTCGGTAGATCTCGATCCGACTCACGTACTCATTCCCATTTTCTTCAATCAGTGGCCAAGACTTGCGCCCTGTCATGCGAGCTACGGCATCTTTGGGGTCCAGACCCTTGACATTGATCAGAAACTGCTGCTCTAACGGATCTCCAGGCTGACCCGCTGGCTCAGGCAGTCCCATAATCTCTGAAAATTCATCCATCAGTAGTGTCATCTCGCCCCACAGGAACCAGAACGTGCAAGTGCGCGGATTCCACCGCTTTGCCAGTGCATGAATCAGATTGCCGTTGACTGTTAACTTTCCCACTACAGATGCCAATTCCAACCCGCAATCGCTCAAGTGGTCCGAAAACATACGAGAGAAGTTTTTGAACCAGACATAGTACCACCGGGGAAAGAAGGGTCCGGTGCTAAGAGATCGATGCTCAGGAAGACTTTGTCGCACCTCATAGGAGATGTGACCCTCAGGAAAAACAGAATCGAGCTGACTGGATGCCATTGGACTGAAAGATAAGAAGACTGAAATTAGACTTTGAAAAAATACAAGAATTTTGAAAATTGCAGGCAGGATAAAATGAAAGATGGAAATTCGAAGTCCAGAGGAACGAAAGAATGGAAAATTTCCTGGAGTTTTGAAGGAAAAGGTGGATAATTTAGAAAAATCATCCAGGGTTTTTGAGAAAAAAGGAGATATTTCATAAAAGATGAAAAATGAGGTATTTTGGAAAATTGTTTGGTATTTTGGAAAAATTGGGAAAAATATGAGAAAATAAGGCGAAAATGAATATCATATATTCAATTACAAACAATTATGCACATACCCCTAGGAAGCCAACTCTAAATGCATTGATTTTGAAAGAGCTTTAGGACCCTAATCCTGACTCTAGGCTTAGATCAACTGTGTTCAATCATGCTATGCCGATATACTCGAGCCGAGGCTCGATGTACGTGGCATAAAACTCATCTCCGGGTCTAGGCTTGTGTTTTCCCAACATCCTTGAGCGCCTGCCGATATACGTTGGACTATGGCCCTTGGTACGTGGCAGGGGGGCATTAACCCAAATAAGTGGCCCAGTTGTGAGGCTCTGTCCCGAACTATGGTTCTCGAAGAGAGCCCAGCAACGTGAAGACCGGGTAGACATAGGTGGGGTGGTTTTTGAAATATGATCACATGCAGGCAAACAGAGGGCTCTAAGTCCTAAAGAGATAGAATTTTGAAAACTTTTGAAGAGGCAAACATTGTTTTCATACAAGTCCTAGATTGAGGAGTGTTGTATTTCAGACCTAAGTCTAAGTGAGCATGCATAATTCTCCTCAATATGGTCCTACCAAACCATGCCTAGTCTATATGCAATCCATGTCAGCTGGGTTCAAGTCTAGGCTCCTAGGTTCACATGATATCAGAAATTAAAGCTGACATTTCATAGAACATAATTTTGACAATTGGGCTAAGTTAAAGCACATAATTGATCAGGCGAGGACAGGTCCCATCACGGTCGCCAAACCTGTTATCATCGCAAAATTTTTCCCCTCCCTTGCGAGAGAGAAACGAATTTCGCGAGTCAAACTCGACCAAAGTTTTGAAATTGGTTTTGAAAATTACTCGCCTCCGTTTTGAAAATTTGCGGGAAAATTCCATGGAATGGGATCCGCCTGTCGGTACGAGGTTCAACCGTTCCTGGCGCCTTTACCAGGGGTAATTGAACCAAGGACCAATTATGTGCTTTAACTTGACTCAAATATCTAAATTATGCTCTATTTTTCCTAGAATGCACAAAGAATCAGGCTTGTGCTATGGAATTTTGAAAAATGCAAGTTTGAGAAACTATGATGTTTGCTTTGAAAAATTGAAATGCATTTGGAAAATGATTGGAAAAGTGCTTGAAATTGGAGTTTTTGGGAAAATCATTGAATTTCATTGGAAATCAGAAATTTGCATTGAAAAGTGATTTCTCAGGAAAACTTGAAAATCTGAGAAAATTGGTTTTGAGATTGGAAACTTGGAATTGCTTTTATAAGAAAATGGATTTGAGAATCTTGAGAAAATCTAAGAAATTTATTGGAAAATGACTTTTGAAATGGAAAATGAATTCTCAGGAAAACTGGAAAATATGAGAAAATCGATTTTTGAAAACTTGGGATTTTGAAATTTAAGAATTTGAAAACATAGGAAAATCTTGATTTGAACTTGGGAAATGCTTTGAAATGTCATTTGAAAACTTAGGATTTTGAGAAAATCAGATCCTGAGAAAGACTTGGAAATTCTTGAGAAAATTGAATTTTCTGAAATTGAAATTGGAAAATGAGTTTGAAAATAATGCAATTTGAATGATATGAATGAATGAATATGAATTTGAAAAGGGAATTTCATTGAGGAATTGGGAAATCCTTTTGAAACTTTGAGAAATAAAGTGCATTTTTGAAGTTAGCCTAAGAGTGTAGGCTGAATGTGGCTGATATAAAGATCATAAATCTTGGTTTTCTTCGTATTCTGACTATGGCCATAAATACGAATCCCACCGAGTTTATAAACTCCATAAGAGCTTGTGCACGTGCCATTCGTGTAAACCATAGTGAATTTGAAATAATGTGCATGAATCATACATCACATATTGAAATTTGCAGAAATTAAACTATATGCAATGCAACCCTATTCTAAGCAGAAAAGTAACTCTTATTCCAAATTATTACATTTGAGGTTACATTGAATTGAAATAAAAAAATAAAAGCTAAGTCTTCTTCTTGAATGTTCCTGCAAAACTAGAAAACAAGGTTAGCACAAAAATGTAGGTTTTTCTGAATTTATCCGAAAATATGGAAAATTATTGGATATTATTCAAATATAAACCCAGAATCATACCCCCTTTGATATAAACATGAGAAATAATGAATAAATTTTGAAAATAAACTTGAAAATTCGAAATTGGGGTCAAAATGACCAAAATACCCCTGATGACCTTGAAATCAGGGTTTTACGAAAGAATTTTTGTAAATTTTGGAATTTTGAAAATCAAATGAAATAAATCAAACATAATATGATAAGATATGATTATATGCATGAAATTTTGGAGAATTAGAAATGGAAATTTCGAAATTTAGGTCAAAATGACCAAAATACCCCCGATAACAAAACTATGGCCTTGAAACCAGGGTTTTCTGAAATAAATTTTGCAAAATAGAAAAATATGAAATGAAAATGAGATTAAAATTAACCCTAATATGATTCTACATGCTTATGTACATGATAAAAACCCTAACATGGCGAAAATATCATAAAATATCGAATTTAACTTGATTTTCGCTTCTGAATTTAAAGATAAACTAACACATGGAGCAAATGAACTTGGAATTAAACCAAATTTGGCATGGACAACTAAAATAACCCTAGAAACATAATTGATCTCTAAAATATAATTTTTTTGTATTTTTAAATATGAAAATTCAAATAAAAACCCTAAATTTTGTGATTTTTGCCTAAAATGTTGATTCTAAAGGGGATTTAGGATATCAAATTTCCATAACAATTCCCCAAATTTCATGGGGTGACAGAAGACAGTAATTCAAGGATTTTTAATTTTTACACTTTCTCGTTTTGACCTATGGTCGGAGCTGTGCCACTCCGGCAAGTCGGATCGGAATCCGGCGATTCTAGGATTTAAGGGAAACAGACAAGGTTCGGGAGAAAATGTGGGAAAAATATCAAACAGATGGGAAAAAGGTTTAAATTGTGAGAAAATGTCCCTGACAAACAGAGAAAGATTTTATTTTTTGACACCCTTGGGATTCGGATTACGGTTTGGAAAAGGCCACACTGTTATCAGAGACCTAAATCTCTGGAATTTCTGGACATTGGAATCTGTTAGACAGAAAGAGAAAATCCAGGAAAAATAATGAAACAGATCCAAAAATTCCCAAATTTTGGTAAATGATAGGAAATTATGTTAGGAACAACTTTTATGTTTAAAGGTTTTGCGGAAAGGCTACGGATTGGGAGGACTTGATGCATTAGAGTCTGTCTATACCCTGACAAAAGAAAATCGAGATTTTCCCAGGGGTCTGGGAAATCCGATTTTTTACAGAGAGTAAAACAAACTGGAAAAACTTCAAAATTTCTAGATAATCAGTATATTCAATGATGAATCCACTATGATTTTTTGATGGAAAGTTTTATCATCCATGGAGGCGATCTTGGGTCGACAACCCTGCTAAATGGGAATCTGGAATTTCCAGAGGGTTTAAAACCTGATCTGGACTTTGGATTTATTAGATAGAGTTATTAAACTCAAATCGATCCGAATTTTTGCAGAGAAATGAATGATTAACCCATACATCTATCATAAAATTTTTGAAATTTATAGATGAACAATTAAACATGAAACGAAGGCTGGACTGACGCTTAAAATCAAAACCTATAAACTAATAGGCAAATATTAAAGAAACTAATCAAAATACCTATAAAGCATTAAAATAATCTAAATATGAGGCCTATAATACGAAATTTACATGAATTCAATGATAAAACAAAAATAATCAGGGGGGTATAATCTAAACTCAATTTTGGCTATGGTGATAGGGGATCCGATCCATCCATCGGAGGGATCCCATACTCCATGTAGCCTTAAGCAAGAAAGTAATGAAAATAAAAAAGTAAAAAGATGAAGCTCTTACCTTGGGTTTGCTGCGATTGGCTGAAGGAAAGCGGATGTGGTGGAGATGATCCAAGGTTGAGGAAGTTGGGGCGTCAAAGGCACCAAGGTGAGGATGGCTGGAAGTCAAGAAGGAGGTGCCGGCTCGAACGTGTGATGAAGGTAGTGGCTGCACTTGAAGTTGGTTGTGGCTGGTAGCAAGAGTGTGAAGGAGGCTTGCTGGAGATGGCTATCCTGCTGTGGAGGTGTCCCTGTAGTGCTGCCAAGGATGAAGGTGTGGCTGTGGCTGCAAAGAGCTCCCCTTTGGTGGCTGCTGCCTTTGAGAAGTTTGAAGATGGCTGCAATGAAGGGCTGCTGTTGGAGGCCCAGCTGCTGTTGTGGAAGGTGGCCCAACTGCGGTTGTGGAAGGTGGCTGTGATGGAGGCCCAACTGCTGCTGTGGAAGGTGGCTGTAATGGAGGTGAAGACGGTGATGGTGCTTCAAAGTGGAGGCTGGCTGTTGGCTGGAGAAAGGAGCTCTGGAGGTGGCTTCAATGGCTGGGAGTTGCAGCCAAGGATAGCTTGGGGTCTTGCTGCAGCAAATGGAGAAGGCTGCAGATGCTGTGATCGATGGTTGTAATGGTAGTGTGCGTGGAGGCTTCCAGTTGGTGCTGCTGAGGGCTGCAAGGGTGTTGTTTCAATGGCTGGAAGCTGCAGCCAAGGGGTGAGAAAAAAGAGAGTTCAAGGGAGAGAGAGAGAGAGAGACGTGAATTGAGCTTGGGAGGCCAGCCGTTCTTTTTTTCCTTTTGTTTTTGATTGGTAACTTAGGAAAGATGATATCTTTCCCTAAGTTACCATTGATTAATGAAGAAGGCTGTGTAATGCCCAAGGCTACAGCCGTATGGCTTTGGAGGAAGAAAGGAGTAAGGAAGGGAAGAAGGAAAAGGAAAAGGAAAGAAGAGGGGAGAAAGAAAAGGAAAGAAAGGGAGGAAAAGGAGAGGGAAAGAGGAAGAGAAGGGGCTGGATAGGGTATACGTGAGTGGCTGGGAGAGGAAAGAAAGGAGGAAAGAAAGAAAGAAAGAAAGAAAAAGAAATTAGAAAGAAAGAAAAGAAAGAAAAGAAAGAAAAAAGGAAAGTAAAAAAAAATAAAAATAAAAATAAAAATAAAAAAGAAAATGGAGGAAGAAAGAAAGGAAATGGGCTAGGGTGGTCGACCCCCTTGTGGGTCCCACCTTAGGAAAATAAAATAATAAAACAAATAAAACAAACAAAAAAAATAAAGAAAAAGGTAAATTTTTTTTCTTTTTTTATAAATTAAAACAGAAAATGCAAATGGATGGGCCATCTCAGAGCGGGTCCAAATTCCACTTTTGAAATTCATTTTGACGATTAAAGCGGTAAAATAGTCTTTTCAGAAACTTTCCAGATGAAACGAGCTATTTTTTGGCAGTTTTTGAAACGAGCTCAGATTTTGAAGTTCAATACCCCGTTGCAAAGCAAATCCAATGTAGAATTTAAAAATGTAATTTTGAAAGAAATCCAGATTTTTTTTCTCGAGAAAATATTTCCAAACGAAATGAGCTATTTTTGGCAGTTTTTGAAACGAGCTGAGATTTTGAAGTCCAATAGCTCATTGCGAAGCAAATCCAGTGTAAAACTTGAAAATTTGATTTTTAAAGAAATCCAGATTATTTTTCTTGAGAAAATATTTCCAAATTTAGACTTCCGGGGTGAAAATGTCAATTTTGGAAACCCGAGGTTTGAAATTGATTTCTGAAAACTTTTAAAACTCAATCTGGATTGGAATTTATAAAGCTGGAGTTCTGGACTTCGAAAATGAAATGAAATGTGATGAAATGTTATGAAATGCTGAGAAATGATATGAAATGATGAGAAATGACATGAAATGCTATGCGAAATACTAACCCTGAATGAAGAATTTTGGATGTTAGACCCCGATTGACACTTGTACCAGTTCAAAAAGTGTTAAAATTGACAAAATTTGCAAAAATAGTTGAAGAAATGATTTTCGAGCTCTGCCAAGCTAGAGTAACACTGAAAATTAGGGTTTGAGCTTGATTCAACTGAAATGAACTGGATTGAGCTGGGTTTTAGAGTTTCAGAACTCAAATGAACTCAACGGACACTGACTCAACTGACCTTTCCAACTGAATTTTCAAGAGAAGCTGCCATTTTTAGAGAAATGGTATGGAATGGTCATTGGAATGAAGTGAATTACGAACCTGAACTGGGTTTGAGCTAAAACAAAGGTCAGTAATACTGAGATGAACTAAAATCAAGTCTCAAACACTAACTCAACTGACTGAACTCGGCTCAATTTCAGCTGAAAGAGCTGAAATGGACTAAAATGGGCTCCTAAACACTTAGAAATGGTTTTGAACTTAAATTGGAGCACTTGAACTCCTGGTGAGCTCAAGTTAGACTCTGGGGAACATGACTGACTGAGAATGACTGACTTAGAGACAATTGACTTGGATTCAAGTGAGAAATGAGCTCATTTTTGAAGAAATGATCCCATTTTGGCAGGAATGGTCAGAAATGAAAATGGTCTGTTCATTGTGAGCTCAGATGAGCTTGAGATGACTGATATTTTAACTGTCTTGAACTGACCAATGAGCTTGGTTGACTCCGACTGACTGGGGTCTGGGATGACCTAGGGGTAAAATGGTAATTTTCCTAATAAAAATGGGTAAAATGGTGATTTTCTGAAACTAACTCGGGGTTTGACTCCTACACTGACCTGACAGGGTTGGCATTGCCTGAGGAGGATTGTTTGAGAATGAGTGAGGAAAATTTGGGGTGTTTACAAGTAACTGGCGCATCTTCAAATCATGTCGGAACCCTCTTGTCGTGACGGTGCATCTTCATCCATTGTCGGAATCCCCTTGTGGCAGCCTTCTCACCCGTCGTCAGCCACCGTAACCTCCTCTATTTCTGTTGCACGATGCACGACAAAATCCTCCTCCCGCCAAACGCCATTTGGAAGTCAACATCATTTTCTGCAACTATTTTTTGGTAAATCTATTTTTAACCATGCCTTGTTCGAAGTCTGCATCTACAAAAGGTTTAGGTTCTCCTCCTCCTACACCTTCTTCAAGACATGGATTTTCACTCAGATTACTCTGAAATCCTCTTTTATATGATACTTTTGGATCGATTTCTGCACCACCTATTTTACCAGGCTGAAATGTATTGTTTCATCTATTTTCTCGTTACAAAATAAGAGAATTATTTCCAGGAATTTCACATCTTTTTGATGCCTGTGCAGATACCCTTCATTATCCTTTTCGGATTCACTTGTTTTATACGAATTTACATTTTGATCATGAAACTGGAGTTATGTCCTCTCTTATTCGTGATGTTGAAATCGAGTTTGATTCTAAACTACTTGGAGAAATCCTAGAAATTCCATCTTCAGACACTCTTTTCAACACTGTTGAACTAAATGATGAAAGAATTTTTGAACAAATTCTTCTTCCAGGTGCACCTCATTGCCCTCCTTTCAAAAATACTAATCTTCAAACTCGTGCACGCATTGCTAGACGAATCCTTGCCCATAATGTTCTACCTAAAACTGGTTCTTTTGATTAGTATTCCACAGATCTATCTACGACTCTTTATATTTTATTTGGAAATATTTTTGTAATTGGGCCAATGTGTATTTTACTAATTTGTGGAAACAAAAATCATTTCTTCCTTATGGTTGTCTTCTAACTCGTATTTTTAGACATTTCAAAGTTCCTTTAACAAATGAAAAATATATTGAGCAAAAGGAGTTCTTTGATCAAACAATTTTTAAAAGAATAAAAATTAAATATCTGCCTCCTTTAAATGTTGATCAAACTGAACCATCTGATCCTACTAAACCATCAATTTTTGAACCTTCACCATCTTTTGCGATGTCTTCATCTCAAGCAAAAAGAAAGAAACTTTCTACAAGTCAAGACAATGATGAAGTTTTGCAGCGACTGGAAGCATTGGAGCTGCATCAACGCACTTTTCGTGAAGATGTGACTCAACAACTATATTCGATTCAGAAAGAGATTACTTCAATCAAGGACTTGCTCAACTCACTTTTCTGATCTTTATGTTTTGTCTTTACTAAACTTTGATACTTTATGGGTTACATATTTTAAACTTGTATCTCCATTTTGCTTATGATATTTCTGCCCTTATTTTTTTTTATTCTGACAAAGGGGGAGAAAAAGATAAAAATCGAAATTGCAGGAGATCTTTCATGAGAAAAGCGAAATTAAGAGAAAAAGAAAGCATTGAAAATTGCATTTATGAAAAAGTTTTTAAATGCATGAAGTAATGATGAATGGAAATGCAAACCAATCAATATGTGATATATGTGTTTTAAATGTGCTTACTTTTAATGTTTTGCAGCATATTGATAGGGGGAGTAAAATCTCCATCTATGCATCTAAATGCTTCATCTTTGTTTAAGTTTTTCATCATAAAAAAGGGGGAGATTGTTACGACAATGAAGTCATACATGATGCTTCAAGTACAAGGTTTTGATGATGAGCAAGTGAAATCAATTGCATTTCAGCTAAGGCAATGAAGACATTGAAGAATAAGATGAAGAATCTTTGAAGACTAGTGTGCAAATGTTTAATTCATTAAAAGTCTTAGATTCTTGTAAGAGCCTTACTTAGAGTGCATATTTAGATTGTATTTCACCTAAAAAGTCTTTAGAAAAACTTTTCTAAAAGAACCCCTCATGAAAATCTTTTTAGAAAACTCTTTTCTTAAATTTTCGTGTTTATTAGTCGACCAATAGACTCACCAGTCGACTAATCCTTTCGTGTCATATTTTCTAAAAAATTATTTTTGTCAAATTAGTCGACCGAAGGTTTTATCAGTCGACTGGACAAAATGTCTGTTTTCTGGAAAATTATCAGCAGTCGACTAATGGTTTTATCAGTCGACTGAACAAAACATGTGTTTTCTGAAAAATTAGCATCAATCGACTAATGCTTTTATCAGTCGACCCGACATAATGTTTGTTTTTTAGAAGATTTTAGCAGCAGTCGACTGAAAGGTTTTTCAGTCTACTGATGATATTATCAGTCGACTAATTTTATCTCTAGTCGACTAAGTTTCAAAAGTTCAAATTTTCAAACGGCTCGATTAACAGATCAGTAGACCAATGATAACTGTCAGTCTACTAATAACTAACTATTAGTCGACTAACTACTGTTCGAGTCGACTAATTTTGCCGTTTTTCCTAAAACTTCAAAAAGGTGTGTCTTTTCATTTTTCAAACAATTTGATCGTTCAAAATGGACTGTTTTGACACCCTTTCATACCCTCAACGTATGGAAACTTTCAACTATAAATATGAGTGCATTCTACACTCAAATACATCAAATCCAATTGAATTACTTCTTGCTTTTCACTCCTATTCATTCAAGTATTTATTTTCTCACTCACGTGATATTTTTCACTTCAGTTTTTCACTAAAATTCCTTTGAGAGGTAGTGAATTCATGAGTAGAGTATTTCAACAACCTCAAAAGCCAATTGCATCTCATTTGCATTCAAAAGAAGGGCCCATAGGTTGTATTGTAAGTTGTTACTTGTTTCAATTTTCTGTAAAAGAAAGGACTCCATGGTTTAAAAGAGTTGTTTGCTTTCAGTAGGTGTGTTACTGAAAGTGGGACCGGATTTGGTTTGTATGATCTTGTAGTTACACAAGGTTGATAGTGAAAATCTCAAGCGGGTTTTGCTTGGGGACTGGATGTAGGTCGGGAAAGACCGAACCAGGATAAATTATTGTGTTCTATGTGTGATTGCTTTTCAAATTGAAAAATCCGTTAATATTCCACAGACAATTTTTAAAGGCACTATTCACCCCTCCTCTAGTGCCCGTTGCCTTGATCCTACTGCACTTTCAGAAGCCTGCTACCGAAGACTACATTCATGTTTTCGACCATATCGAGCATAATTGGACACAGTTAAATCAGCTTAGGATATACACAGTTTAAGATGCATCAAGATCAAACAATGTCTATCCTATCTGAATTCAAGAACATGAGAACGGAACATAAACCTGTTTCTTTGGGGGTTACCAATGAATCCTTGAAAAGAACAAGTTGTTGAGACTAGTAACAGACTAAATGGCAATCCAGTGCATAAATAATGCTGAACATAAATCTGGACATTCGCGCATATATAACAATAACCGTGACTTACCAATGAGGGACACCATCACTTACAAATACTTTCATATTGACGTTATCCGCTTTGCCAAAATAGCCTACTCTCCATTGACTATCAACCGTAAGACGACGCCGAGAACCATGATTTTTGCAGAGATGGTTATATTTTACCTATGTCTATAGGAAAGCACTTTCTCCTGGAGCTTATCACTTGGCATAAGAGAGGGGGGGACCCAATTGGTGTGTTTTGATTTGATGCCCGCGCCTTTTGGAACGACAATGGATGTTGGTGCTGCAGCGTGATGATCAACGTGAGATTTCCACCCCCGCCATACCCGACACCACCCAGATTGTTGTTCATGAGCAATCCAGCTGAATGGTTGACCAAGAAAGCTGCAGTTACCCTTCCTTTTCAGCAATAAAACCGAAATGTTCATTATAGGTGCAATGTGAGCTTTGTCTACAGACTCCCAGTGGTCAGAGCAACACTCTTGATGAATCAAAATAAACTTTATTAACAGATGAAATAAACCACACGATGAATCAAGGTAAGAAATATTTGGCAACAGAGTAAATAATAAATATTTCATTTCAAAATCTAATGACAACTCAGATGAACATGAAGGGCTTTTGCGGTGATCCAGGCGAGGCCCTTGGCTAGAATTAGTATGCACGATCTTCTTGAGATAAGTTGACAGTCCCTATGGTGGGCAAAACAGAACCGTGTGGCCCTGCGAGGAGGTATTGCTAAAGTAAAAGAGGGATCTGGCCCAACAGCAGGTGAGTTCAGTGAATGAATTCATGGGGTACCTCTACAGAAAAAAAATCACAGGAAATGAGCTCGATGGATGAGCCAAAGGGGCACCTCCATGGAGAAGATGCAAACAGTAGATAGATTCATAGAACACAAGATGAATCAAATGACATGCTGGGATAATAGTAAAAAAATGAATAACTAAACAATATGTTGGAATGTAAAAGATGGAAGAGTATAGAAACAAAATGAATTTATACCTTTCACGATCCACAAAAATATCTTTAATGAGCTTTCTTCTACAACGATCAGAATCCCAACTGAATTTACCTCAGCTTTCATGTCTTAAGACTAGCATCAATCGAGTCCCCGGATTGTAGATGAAATCCACCCTTCCTAAATTTTCTGCTAAAACAACCCCAGAAAGGCCCGCTGATGGCTCGGTTTTTACCAATTTGAATTTCATTGAGTGGGCTCCATCGTGAATCAATCACGCAGCAAGCACTATCGTTCTATTCGGATTCGTGCCACAGGTTGGCACTTCAAATTCAAATTCATGTTGCTAGCTAATCTTAGCAACTAGGCTTCATTTCAGCAGGGCAATCTTAGCAAATTGGTTTATAAAAAAAAATTCATGATCAACATATTGATCTGATCTCACATATACAACAATTCATCTATGGCCATTCGTCATTAGTATTGAGCTTCATACAATGTATACAACTCGTAGAGTTGGGTGAAATAGGGATGAACAGAAAAGGGGAAGCAGGAATGAAGGAATGACGCACAGGAGAAAGTAAAGTAGACTCAAATACAGATTAAAGTTCTAAGCCTTAATGGATCGGTGAGGCCATTGTGAGGCATCACCGATTACCACCATGTAAGGCAGTGTTCTACCAGATGAAATTGAAGATCTAATATTAGTTAAAATCGAAACAAGCACAAGGAATTGAAATACAGATGAGAAGTAGATAACGAAAAACCAAAGATCGACTATATATATAAAAAAAATGCCAAAAGAAATCATAAGGGAATTGCAAAAAGGGTGTTGGAACATGGTAATTCCATTTGCTGTTGCATCGGGTGAGCTAATCCTGCTATACGCAGATCAGTCTCACCATTTTGCTTTGTGAAAGAAAATATAGAAGGGTAAGATAAGAAGACAAAGAGATGCAGAGAGAAGAAAAAAAAATTATAGAGGATCAGAGAAAATGAGGGCGGTGGCTTACCTGGAGCTTTTTGAATCACGATCGACCTTCCGCTACTTAAAAGGGGAGGCACCAGGAAAACGTAAAGGGGCAGAAGGAGGAAGGCCAGGGGAGATGAAGATAGATAGGCAAGGGATGGATCGTGGAGGGGAGGCGAATGGTGATTGAGAGGGGGATTGTGGATTGTGGAGGAAGTCAATGGGATCGATAGGCAAGGGATGGATGCTCGATGGAATCCCTCAGAAGAGATCTCCCCCCCCTGAAGAGGCTTGGATGCCTCGTTCTTAAAGAAAATCGAAGGCTCGGTGGTTGAAGATGGAAGGTGAAAAAGGGAGATTCCAGGGAGGTTTGTTTGAGATCAACGGTGGGAGAGTGAGAGAAGAAAATGCGCGGGAAAGATCCATTATAAACTTTTGCTTTTTTTCAAAAAGAGGGTTCCTTTTAAGAAATTTTCTGTAAAATAGTTTAAGATGAGATTTTTAGTAAAAATTAACTTCAAAAAGCTAGAAATCATTTATTTTTCTCGTAGTTTTTCCAATTTTTTTTGGTTTTTGTGTTATTTTTCCATTTTTTGGAATAGAAATCTAAGATTTTACGAGAAAACAAGGACTAAACACTAAATTTTTGTATTTTTCTGAGAAATATTTACAAAAGTGTTTTTCCGAGAATTTCAGGCTATTTTGGGGAAATTTCTTCAGAAGAATGGGTTTGGATCCAGATTTTGAGAAAATGTTCGAGTTTTAAAACTCGAATCGAGAAACACAACACGATGGATCCAAACGGATGTCGGATGGACTGTCCGAGCTATTTAAAAACTATTTTTTGTATTTTCTATAATTTTAATTTAGAAGTTGGACAACAAGACTCAGACTTGGATCTGGACAATGGATCCGAATTCGAAATCAAGTCAGACATATATAATGAATTTAATTTCAGTGAAACTTGAGAAATGCACTGGAATTTAAATTTAAAAGCGACTTAATTACTCAGAAAATGAAATCAGGGGCAAAAAGGGAATATCTAAAAGATTTTGAAAAATTTGGGGTGTTCATAGATGCCCCTCTTTGCTACTAAGCTGGTTGAAAGCCGAGCTTAGTGGCAAAGATAACACTCCAAATTTTGAAAATGCCCTAGTCAGCAGATCTGAACTGTGTGTAGAAGAATTCATTTGGAAAGGCATGATTTTAGGCTTTAAAAACCTTATCCTGAATGGCTTTGAGGAGACAAAATCATCGAAAATGATATGACTAAATATCAGAAATGAGAAAATCGTGATGGGACTTTGGGTGAAGATCCTGAAATGATGAAAGATAAGAATTTTGATCAAGTCTCGTGGGTGAGACAAGATCAATCTTTTGGAATGAGTCAGGTTTAGCCCTTAACCTGGATGAGATGAAGATATCTCAAAATAACCTGAATGGGGAAAGGAATATGAGTGGACCTCGATGGGACAATTTTGGAAAATGCCTCGTGAGATAAAACTCATGTAGGATCCTGTCCTGGATGGATATACAAAGCATGGATTCCTCGATGGGAAGAACCATGATGGGGCTGGAAGAAAATACCTCGTCAAAGAGAGGGACCTCATCAGAACGAGACTCAAGTTTAACCCACACCTGAAAAAGGAAGATACCTCAAGGGGCGAGGTTTAGGCTTAACCCTCAACCTGAAGGGAACGACCAAATGGAATCCTCGAGTGAAGAAACCATGATGGGACCTTCGGAGTTTGGACGAACAAATCCGAAAAGGGTTTGTGAAAGGAGAAAGATGAGATTCCCTAAAGCTTGGAAAAGGGATGACCTTGGGCGTCTCATTACTGAGACTAAATCAACTTTTGAAATTGATGACCTCTCGCAGAAGGTTCAGGTTTTGACCCTTAACCTGAGTGAGAACGGCCATACGGAACCCTCGGATGAAGAAACCATGATGGGACAGGAAGATATTTCAACTGAATGAGGCAACTCTTCTGAAAAGATATAAACAACGATAGGCTGCATCAAAATGGATATTGAATATTTATTTCATTCTTGGAATATCTAGAAAATTTTGCCAATAAGATAAATTTATAGTTGACTTCAATGCTTGAAAATGTGCACATGTGTGCAAAGATATTCCCTCTTTTACCCAGAGTATTTCCCCCAACGAGGTTAACCTCTCAGTCTTAAGAGTCAAATTCAAAATTTTAGCGTTGATGACTTTCTTCAAGGAAGTTATCCATTTCCTTGATATGAGAAGAGAAGAAATATTCTCAATTTCACAAAAGCAAGTAGTGAAAAGACATTGATAAAAGAATTTTGCATGAGAAAAGATGACTTCTGGCAATTTTGGCAGTTTGATATCTGAGTGTTTTCTCATGATAATCTTTTTGCACTCTTTTTTAGTCATTGGACTTTTCGAGATTTTACTTCATCCTTCATTTTGGAGATGTCTTGACTTTTCTCTCTTTTTCAGGGAAGGGTACGTCACAAACTCCTTCATCTTGGAGATGTTTCGATCCTTCATTTATCTCAGGTATTGATGATATAGGCTCAAAGGGTCTTTTGATGATAGCAAAAATCAAATATCTTTTAAGGTTTGTCGGTAGGTTCATCACATTCGCCTTCATCTCGACGATGATCTGAACTTTCCCTGGACGGATCTGTCACAAACTCCTTCATCTCGAAGATGATCCAAATTTTTTTTGGCTCCGGGGGTCTAGCTCGCCTATTCGTCTTCATCTTGACGACAATTGAGAGATCCCTTTTGCGGATATTTGATTGCGGCTTTAAATGAATGGAAGAGACTTGGATTGAGTGAATTCTTTTTATAGCTCAAGATATTTCCACTGTCTGATTGCCAGAAAAATCATTTTTTAAACATGCGTCATAGCCATGATCAATATCAATTTGCTTCTGGCTTTTCAACGTCATTGAATATTTCTTTCACTGATCATGTCGAGGACATTTCTTACATCCTTTTGGTTAATCAACAGGAAAAGATTTGAATTTTACCTCTTTTTCGCAAAAAGTTTCACCTTTTTGGAAAGAATACTAGAGGTAACTTGAGGTGATTCTTTTGTGTAGTAAGAATTTTTCAAATCAACAAGTATTTTTAACAAATTGGCAAAGTTTTTGAGGATTCTTTATGAAATAATCGCTCAATATAGATTTTTATACAACCTTGAGCTGTATTTATGATTTTGGACATTCTCACCAGTAAAACTGGGACCTTTCATTTAACGACCAACGAAGTAGCTGGAACCCTTCATTTAACGACCAGTAAAAATTTGGACCTTTCATTTAACGACCAGTGAAGTAGCTGGAACCTTTCATTTAATGACCAGTAAAAACTGAGACCTTTTATTTAACGACCAGCGAAGTAGCTGGGACCTTTCATTTAACGACCAATAAAAATTGGGACCTTTCATTTAACGACCAGCGAAGGAGCTGGAACCTTTCATTTAACGACCAGTAAAAACTGGGACCCTTCATTTAACGACCAGCGAATGAGCTGGAACCTTTCATTTAACGACCAGTAAAAACTGGGACCTTTCATTTAACGACCAACGAAGTAGCTGAAACCTTTCATTTAACGACCAGTAAAAACTAGGACCTTTCATTTAACGACCAGCGAAGTAGCTGGAACCTTTCATTTTACGACCAGTGAAAATTGGGACCTTTCATTTAACGACCAGCGAAGGAGCTGGAACCTTTCATTTAACGACTAGTAAAAACTAGGACCTTTCATTTAACAACCAGCGAAGGAGCTGAAACCTTTCATTTAATGACCAGTAAAAACTGGGACTTTTCATTTAACGACCAGCGAAGGAGCTGGAACCTTTCATTTAACGACCAGTAAAAAGTGGAACCTTTTATTTAACGACCAACGAAAGAGCTGAGACATTTCATTTAACGACCAACAAAGTAGCTGGGACATTTCATTTAACGACCAACGAAGGAGTTGGAACTTTTCATTTAATGACCAGTGGAAATTGGGACATTTCATTTAATGACCAGCGAAGGAGCTAGAACCTTTCATTTAACGACCAGTGAAAACAGGGACATTTCATTTAACGACCAGCGAAGGAGCTGAAACCTTTCATTTAACGACCAGTGAAAACTGGGATATTTCATTTAACGACCAGCGAAGGAGTTGAAACCTTTCATTTAACGACCAGTGAAAACTGAGACATTTCATTTAACGACCAGCAAAGGAGCTGAAACCTTTCATTTAATGACCAGTGAAAACTGGGACATTTTATTTATCAACCAGCGAAGGAGCTGGAACCTTTCATTTAACGACCAGTGAAAACTGAGACATTTTATTTAATGACCAGCGAAGTAGCTGGGACATTTCATTTAACGACCAGTGAAAACTGGGACATTTTATTTAACGACCAGCGAAGTAGCTGGGACATTTCTTTTAACGACCAACGAAGTAGCTGGGACATTTCATTTAACAACCAGCGAAGTAGCTGGGACATTTCATTTAACGACCAACGAAGTAGCTGGGACAGTTCATTTAACGACCAGCGAAGTAGCTGGGACATTTCATTTAACGACCAGCGTGGTAGCTGAGACATTTTATTTAACGACCTTTGATTTAATGATTTGATCTAAGATTGAGACTTTCTGAGAGACAAATAGCATGAGGACTGAACTTGATCTTTAGATTTGAAAACTTAGCAAAATAACCAGTGCGAACACCGGATTTTTCCAACTGAGAGTTGGGAAGGAGACCGACATTCTTAAGACATTTAGAGATCGAAGCAGGAATGATTGTCGAGGTTTCAGGATTATCCCTTATCCTGAAGGGAAAAATAGAATAGACACTCGATGAGAATTTAGAAAAAAAATGATTCAGGTTTATCCCTTAACCTGATAGGGAAAATAGAAGATTTTGTGATGAGATAACCTGAGACTTGAATTTAGAAGGGATATGACAAGATTTATGATTTATCATTTATAATTCATGATTTAGATGGAGCGGCAGATTTAGCTGTATGCGGTCCAATTTTCAGGATTAACCCCTTATCTTGAACGGGGAAAAGAAAAGAATACAATTTGAGAAGATAGAAGGAGATAGAATTTGATTTAAAGATTGACAAAAATGAGGAAAATTTGAGGGAATTGATGAAAATTTATTTGGCAAAAGAATTCTCACAAGTAGCATTGTTGCTCCTTTGAGTGATCTCAAGGTTATCCTTTAACTTGAAAAAAGGAATACCTCGAATGTCAAGGTTCAGGTTTATCCCTTAACCTGAAAGGGAAAAGAATAAGATTTATGAAAGTAGAGAAAAAAATTGAATAAATTTACGAAAATTTTGTTTTTGAAAAGAATTTTCACAGGTAGCCTTGTTGCTTCTATGAGGGGGTCACGGGATTATCCCTTATCCTGAATGGGAAAAAGAATAGAATTTAAGGAAAATTAATGAAGAGAAATTGATATAAATTTAGAAAATAAAGATTGATAAAACTTGTATTTGCAAAAGAATTCTCATAGGTAGCATTATTGCTCTTACGAGAGGTCTCAGGATTATCCCTTATCCTGAATGGGAACACCTCGGACAACGAGGGTCAGGTTTATCCCTTAACCTGAAAGGGCAAAAGAATAAAGGAATACCTCATGGGAAGGAGGCATCAGGTTTACCACTTAACCTGAAAGGGCATATAAAAGAATAGAAAAAATTTTTTTTTGGGGGGGGGGTGAATTAAAAAGAGAATTTGATAGATATTTACAAATTTGAGGAAAATTGAAAAATTGTCTTTACAAAAGAATCCTCATAGGTAGCATTATTGCTCCTAAGAGGGGTTTCAGGATTATCCCTTATCCTAAATGGGAACACCTCGAACAACGAGGGTCAGGTTTATCCCTTAACCTGAGGGGGAACACCTCGGACAACGAGGGTCAGGTTTTTCCCTTAACCTGAAGGGGTAAAAGAATAAAGGAATACCTCATGGGAAGGAGGCATCAGGTTTATCCCTTAACCTGAAAGGGTAGAGATTTGATAAAATAAAGTTGAGGAAAAACTTGATAAAATTGATGTAAACTTGATAAAAATAAAAATAAATGAAACTGATAAAGATAACAAAGTTAGCTGAAAATTTATAAGTTTTGAGAAAAATGAGTTTTTCTGACCCTGCCTGCATATGGGATCTTCAATGTGAAAGGAAAATGTTCATTTTTGAAAGACAAGTGAGAAAACATTTTTGGGAAGAAGAATCAACCGCAAGAAGAATGATCAATGCGAGGACTGATCTTGCAAATCAAACATGAGAGATCATCATGAGGGTCAATTTTTGAAGGCAATGGTTTGAAATCTAATTTTTGAAAAAGAAGATCAACAATAGATCTGATTTCTGAAAATAACAGTGTGAAACTGATAATAAGAACAACACAAGAGTTTGATCTTTTGAATATAATGTTTAAAAATCAATCTTGGAAGATGAGACCAATGCAAGGGTTGATCTCTGAATATAATGTTTTGAAACCCATTTTGGAAGATAAGACCAACACAAGGGTTGATCTTTGAATATAATGATTTGTAACCCATTTTTTTTAGAATATGGTCATGTGAACACCCCAAATTTTTCAAAATCTTTTAAATATTCCCCTTTTGCCCCTAAATTCATTTTTTGAGCAAATGGGTCATTTCAAATCTAAATTCCAGTTCATTTGTCAAGTCTTATTGAAATCAAATTCATTTCATATGTTTAAATTGATTTCGGATCTGGATCCATTGTCCAGATCTAAGTCTGAGTTTCCTTGTTCAAATTTTAAATTAAAATTACAAAAAATACCAAAAATAGTTTTTTAGCTCGGACAGTCCCTCCAACATCTGTTTGGATCCATCAAATTGTATGTCTTGATTCGAGTATCAAAAACTCGAACATTTTTATTTTTTAAAACTCGGGTCCAAACCCATTCTGCTAGAAAAAATTCCCCGAAATGGTCTGAAATTCTTAAAAAAATACTTTTTGTGAGCATTTCTCAGAAAAATACAAAAAAAATTAGTGTTTAAATCTTTGTTTTCGCGTAAAAAACTTAGTTTTTGTTCCAAAAATACAAAATGGAAAAGCGATACAAAAATCCAAGAAAATTGAGAAAAGCAAATGGTTTTAAAACTTGGAAAAATTGAAGTCTGCTAAAAACCTCTCTTAAAACCTCTTTTTGAAAAACCAAAAGCCACTTTTTAGAAAAAGCCTGCAAAGGGAACCTCTATTGGGAAATTTGAAAATCTCTCTTAATAACCATCTCCCGCGCATTCCTCCCTTTTACTCCTACCCTCCATCTTCAACAATTTCTCCTTCGGACAGCCTTCCATCTTCAACAAACAGCCCAGCGACTCTCTTTAAAGGAGAGGCATCCCAGCCTCTAAGAGGGGGGGAGAAAAAGAACGACATTCAATTTTCCATCGAGGTTTTCCTTTGAAAGATCCATCATTTCTTTGATCGAGTTTCCCTCTCCAGCCTTCTTCTTCCTCTGAAGTTCTCCTGGTAGCAGGAAGGCCCTGCTTCCACCTTGTAGCATCAAATAATCCGGTAAGTCGCTTTCCATTTTTTTTTTCTAATTTCCCATTTTCATTATTTAGCTTGGAAATTTTCCATTACGGCTTCACTACAGCATTCTCGGTGGTGTTGAGTTGCCTGTGCAACGTCAACCCACCTCTATGCTATAGCAAAACGGAATGCTCCCGTTCCAATACATTTTTTTTCTTTTTATGTTCTTTACATTTTCCATTCTCTTTTATATCATAATTTCTCCAATGTTCTACTCCATTTTGTAATCGGGAAGCATGTTGATCTCTCTTTTGAATATCTTTTCTTTCTTTCTTTCTTCTCTTTTCGTTTCTTTTTTTTTTCCTTTTTCTTCTTTTCTTTTCCTGCTTTCTTTCATTACTTTTATTAATCATTCATCTATCTCGTTCCATTATGCTGGTTCTGAATTTCCAGTTTGTGTATGCTCATTTCTCTTGCTGCTTGATTTCCTATCCCTGATCTTATCGATTATCGTATTGTTGATTTCGGTTAGATACAATTTTTTTTTACTGATATGAGTTTCTTGTTCCTTTGTTTGATTCATCTGTATCATCATGTTATATATTGATCTCGTACATATATATACCCGATTGTAATAGGTTCATCCCCCATTATGATCAACATATCCCAAACAATGCTTTAATCTATTGATCGAATCTGATTTGGTATTTGATCCTTAAAGGCTTAATCCTTTCTATTCATACTGGTTGGCTGAAGATATAAATCTCAGATCCAACCTACAAAGGGCGATCTGGTAGAAAGATTGCAATGCTACAGGTAGGACTGGTCTGGAGGATTTCCATACATGGTTCAGGACCGTAGCATCTGTAAACATGTGTTTTTCTCTGTAACAGCAACCCCGGTCATGTCATTTGGAAGCAGTCGGAGTGAAATATGAATGAAAATTTTAATTACAATTCAAGTCCTGGCTTTAACGTTGCTTGGAGATATCATTCATTTCATCTTTTTAGGGCCTCTACCTGTCGCATCTGCCATCCAGCCTCCCTTACATCCACCTGCACATTTTTTTTTTTTTTGCAAACCACACTATTCACCCATCCATCGTCCCATCCTTCGTTTACATAACACCCACTTCATTACCCTACCCAAAAGGAAAATCGTGGAGGCCAGAGGATCTTATGACACATTTGGGAATTGTTGAAAACAATATGCTAATTGTTGCTATGTCTAACTCACGTTTTCTGTTTATGTTTGATAACAGTTTAGTTGTTGGTGATCATGAGATTCTCTCCTTTTTTTTTGAGAAATTAAAATCGCAGTCCAAGGTACCCAGAATACCAACACCCCAGGAGAATGGTACCATCAGCCTTTCCCTAATTGTATGAGTTTTATGGGTGGCAGTCATCAAGCTTCATTTCTGAGTGGAATGGAAATCGGTAGAACCTTCATCATAAATGCTAATAAGCCTTCAGAATTGTCGTCTGTTAATGCCTTCCACAGGAAAGCTTAAATTCCTATCAGGCTGCAATGGACCTATTAGGTATGGCCTCACCACTATTACATGTCATCTGCTATAGAATGTACATTCCAAAGGAAGAAATTAATGGTGCAGAGGGTTAAAAAAATGTATATACATAGATTTTGAAATGGTTGACGAGGGGTATTTCCTAGGTAAGCTCAGCCATCAAATCTCGATAGGTGGCTTCTGTTGAATATGGAGAAATCGCTGTGATATAATATTTTGTCCACTATGCATTCTTTTGCAACATAACACTCCAGCCTTCGTACATTGCTGAAGCATAAGGCATTCAATTTATCCCTTGCAAATCGCTGGCCACCTGCATTGCATTTCCTACAGTGTGTACATCCACCATGTGCACATTTCACCACTTCCAGCATATTCCTCTTTTCGTCTCAACCAGATGATCATACCCCACCTTCAGCATGCTCACAACACAGCCGTGGGTTGCTTCACATTTCCACTTATGTCAATCACTCATCTTGTGCAAACCCAGCATTTGTGCATATTCTACAAGCATATCATCATTGCTAAATTGCAAAAAAAAAAATTGCATATAGAACCACTGCATGTATCATTCATTGTTGTACTCACTCGGCCTACTGCACTTTCACAGCATACCTGTCAATATGTGTTATATTTCACATCTTACACGCCTCCATCTCTCTCTGTTGTTGCATTCTCTCCAGCCCCTGTGCTGATGGATTCTTCACCACTTACCTTATGTCAATCCCCTGTCATCATTGAATATCATCCAAACCCTACTGAAGTGTTGTTACATGCTCAGCACCACGAAGCCCACACTCCATCACATCTACACAGCACATCCTTTGTAGCATACTCCATATGCCTACATCATATTCATTCACTGTTACTGCAACACCTTGCAGTAACTTCACTTCAGCCTTCACATTGCTTCACTTCACCTACACAGCGGCATATTATGCTGCTCCTCACCATCATCTGCTCCCAGTCACATTAGTTTAGGTATCCACTTTGGTACCAGCTGTAGCTCACAGTAGCACTGTTCATGTTTCAGCACCGATCATATCCTCCATACCCACATGTCAGCTGTAACTTCGTCTTCCAAAGATGCAAACTTCAGGTTCATAGTGCACTTACCTGCAGTAGCCCCTGAAGTCACACTACCCCTATTTTTCTTACACAGCCACCACCATCCATATCCACAACAGTTGCTGTAATTCCCTACAGCCACCTTCGTAGCATCATAGTTGTGATTTATTATGTTTTCATAATCATGCCAAGTGCCACAACAATATGTTGTTCGCAATAAATCCCCATTTGTTGTCTCCTTCTGTTGGCCTTCACCACTTTGATGGATGCACCACCCAATCACAAATTTTAGCTTGATCTTTAGATGCTGCTGAGAACTTGGAAATTTTTTTCTTTCTGGATAATGAAGGATGCAATTTGAAAAGTATCTGACATGGTCATATTGTTTGATGACCACCTTGATAATGTTGTGCTGGAGTTACTGGTATATGCTGTCATAAAAATCAGTCAACATTGTTAGTATTCCCATGGCCAAAACTCACTAAGTGATTCACAGCAAAGCCACTTGCTATCATTGAGGATAAACTGTTAACTTACAACAAGTCAGATTGCTCTTATGGAGCATTGAAAGCACCATCTCCATTCTTTTCAGCAGGGTCGCTACCACTATTTTGAAGAAACTCATCATTGTAACCTATCATCACCTTTCCAACACATACACAACTCCCAGTAGCTGTGTACTACCATTCCACCTATATACATATATATATATATATACATATATCTATATATATATATACATATATATATATACATATATCTATATATATATATACATATATATATATACATATATAGATACATATACATATATATATAGGCATGTATATATGTACATAGGTGTATATTATTTTTATCTTTCTACACTTAAGATCTTCAATATCTTGCCATATGAGTGTTTTATCGTTGATATCCATATGATATGTGCATTTTTCCTCTATTTTTATACTAACCCAGTTGTTTTGTAGGAAATATGTGGAAAAAGCTATTATTTGGAGCTGTAAATTTGATTATATATGTTGTAATAGCTAGACTTGAATGAGAATTTAAATTTCCTGTATTAGATAGAATGAATGAGCATTACAAATTCACAAATTGCCTGTTTTCATGCATCTTTTCCTTTATTTCTCAAAATTCTCACAAATGGTGAAACACGAATGGCACGTGCACCATTTCGTAAGAGGTAATTGATCCTAAGTCGATGATCCACATCAATGGCCATAGTCAGGGTGTGGACAAAACTTAGGATTTTTATCTTTTACAAAATAACACTGGATCCACACTGGATCCATTTTCAAAATTCATCATACTTCCTTAAATATTTTCTCCTTTTATCAGAATTTAACTCAAAAATTAACTCAAAATATATACCAATGGCCATAGTCAGGGTATATTGAGAGTTAATTTCATTTTAAATTCTATAAAAGCACCAAATGTGTTTCATTCTTCACCTGAATTGAAATATAGATTATTATATAATACATTCAATGACCATAGTCAAGGATGTATCATATTTTCAGTCTTATTTTAACTCATCTAAAGAATGGAATAGCTTTTCAAAATCCAATTTCAAAAATTTAATTCATCATTTAGGATAGAATTGCATCATATTTTTAAAATTTTTTTTTTTTTTTATAAATCCAAGTAATTCTTTCCCTCATTTCTCAGATCAAATCATATTCATAAATTCAAATTCAACTCTATTTCTCAAAAGGATTCAAGAATCCAATTTCAAGGTCCTATTTGACTTTGAAACTTCAGAATCATCTTGTGTTTCAAATTCCGAATTCTAAATCAAACCAAAGTTCAATTTAACTTTGAAATTCATTCAAGATTCAATTTCTAAAATTCCTTTTTCCAAATTCAAACCAGACTTAGAAATTCTTGATTCATCTTCTGAATCTAACTCCAAAACCATTTTAGGATCCAAGATTCAACACTCATATTGGATCTCAGACTTCAGGTCCAATTCCACTTTTGGATCTCAGACTTCAGATCCAATTT
The DNA here is from genome assembly GCF_984573655.1 of Nuphar pumila. Classification (NCBI taxonomy): domain Eukaryota; kingdom Viridiplantae; phylum Streptophyta; class Magnoliopsida; order Nymphaeales; family Nymphaeaceae; genus Nuphar; species Nuphar pumila. Next base: position 46,292,287 of record NC_143265.1, on the reverse strand, counting down.
ACTTATAGGATCCAGAACCAATTTAACTATGGATCTCAGACTTCAGATCCAAATCCATTCTAGGATCCAGAACCTAATTCTACATTGGATCTCAGACTTTTGATCAAAATTCATCTTAGGATCCAGAATCCAATTTTACATTGGATCTCAGACTTCAGATCCAAATCCATCTTAGGATTCAGAACCCAATTCTACTTCGGATCTCAGACTTCACATCCAAATCCATTTTTTAGGATCCACAATCCAATTCTACTTTGGATATTAGATTTCAGATCTAAATCCATCTTAAGATCCAAACTTCGGATTTGAATTCCAGATTTCAAATCAAATTTCATTCTCAAATCCAACTTTCAAATCCAATTTGAGTTCATTTCCAGATTCCTTTACAAGTCATGTCTAGATTTCTTAAATTCATTTCTATACCATTTGGATTTCCCCGATCTATTCCAAATTTCAAATCTTAAATTCAATTTCACTTTTTATCTTACCTCTTTTTCTAAATCCAAGTTCAAAAACCTTGTAAAATTTCCTTTCCTTCCCTTTTATCTCGGCTTTAAATTATTCTCTTTCCAAAGTCAAGATTTATTCTTTCAAAGACTTAGAACTTCTCTGATCTACCTCAAGTTCTAAAGTTAGATTCAATCATTTCTTCACTCCGTTACCAAGTTCATCTCAGAATAAACTTGGAAATTTTCAAAAAGTCTTTCAAAAAGAGCATATATCCTTGCATTGCACAAGCATGATTCTTTGTGCATTTAGAGTTAGAATAAATTCTTAGATTATATTTAGGCAAAGCAAAAGGCATAGATTCGATCCTTGGTTTGATTACCCCTGGTAAAGGCGCCAGGAACGGTCGAACCTCGTACCGACGAGCGAATCCCGTCTCTTCATTTTTCCCGCAAATTTTCAAAACGGAGGCGAGTTAAATTTCTAAATATTTTCAAATCAAGGTCAAGTGAAAACCCGCAAAAGAGTTCCTCATCTCTCCCTCTTTCTTTTCTCTTCTCTTCTCTTTTTCTTTTCTCTCTTTTATTTTTCTCCCTTCAAAAAGGAGGAAAGTAGAAGTCGGAAAAGGGAAAGAGAAGGAAGAGAGAGAAAGATACAAGAGAGGAAAAATTTTGCGATGATCACAGGTCAACACATGGGTTGATCCTCCAATGCAATGGTTCGAAAATTTATTTATTTTTTTTTTAAATACGATCAACATGAGGGTTGATCTTTCAATGTAATGGTTCGAAACCTATTTTGAAAACACGATCAATACGAGGGTTGATTTTTGACAAAGGTTGGACCAAAGAAATATTTGAACTCTTTGGTCATAATAAAGACTTAAAATTTCATGATTTTTGAAAAGCCCTCATAGGTAATATCATTTCTCTCATGAATGATGTCAGGATTTGTCTCGCATTCTGAAAAAGAACATGAATTTAAATGCCCCAGTATGGCAAAGGAAAAAAAAGTATTGGACATAAAAGATATAAAGGAAATTGACATTTCATTGATAAGCAGAGGTTCGATAACAAAACTGAATATTTACAAGAACTTTTAAAAGGAAAAGATTCATAGAAGATTGGGCTAACTTGCCCCTACAAGATGACTAATAAAAGAAATGACAGTATGTAAAACTTGGGCATCCTTAATTCTTGGAGTGATCCAAAAATGGTTTTTTCAGGACTGTTGGACGCTTTTCGTCCTCGTCCTCTATCAGCTCACTTCTGTCAATGCAGTCTTGTATCATATGTTTAAGGACGAAGCAGTGCTATGTGTCGTTGTTATCGTCGCAAAATTTTTCCCTTCTTCCCTTCCTTGCGGAAGAGAGAGGGGAACGCTTTCGCGATTCAAACTTGACCAGATTTTGAAAATTGTTTTGAAATACTCGCCTCCGTTTTGAAAATTGCGGGAAAATCCATGGGATGGGGCTCGACCTGTCGGTACAAGGTTCGACCGTTCCTGCCGCCTTTAACAGGGGTAATCGAACCAAGGACCAAAATCATGCTTGACTTAGTGAAATTACCGAAAGTGTGTTCTATCCTAAATGCATGGAGAATTCAGGCATGTCCCATGAGATTTTTTTTTTTGGAAAATGCAAAATTGGAAAATATGATGTATGCTTAGAAAACATCTGAAGTTGAAAAGTATTTCTCAGGAAAAGATGAAAATCAATCTCTCAGGAAAACTCAGACGAAGAAGGTTTGAAATCTCGAGAAAATTTATAAAGATTTGGAAAATCTTGAAGAAAGGAGAATCTTGAGAAAATCTTGAGAAAGTTTATAAAGACTTAGAAAACCATGAAGAAATGAGAATCTCAGAAAAAGTTTGAGAAAGTTTAGAAAGACATGGAAAACCCTGAGGAAATAAGAATCTCACGAAAATTTTAAGAAAGTTTAGAAAGATTTGGAAAATCATGAAGAAATGAGAATCTCTGGAAAATGGAAGGAATTCTTGAGAAAAGATGAACATTTAAAAAGGAAAGCACTTGTTGGGAAAACTCGGACTTTGAGGATTTTCTTAAGAAAAGGATAGAAAATTTATAGGAAAATTCATTGAAGAAAGAAATTTAGAACTTAGGAAATTAAAATCCTGAGAATTTTATCTTTGAAATATCTGAAAATCAATTTGGATTTTTGAGAAAATGAGAAATTCCTTTGAAAAAAATCTTAAAGAAATAACTTTTTAAGGAAAATCATAGGAAAACATTTGATTTGGGAAATCCAACTCCGAATATCATCATAGTTTCTTGAGAAAATCGATTCCATGAAGTGAAAATCTTTTGAGAAAATCATGAGAAAAACAAATGATGCAGATGATGTAAATGGATGAATGCACTTTTGAAAAGATTTCTGAAAATTTTATTGGGAAAATGTGGATTAATCCAAAGTAAATCCTTCATATATTCTGACTGTGGCCATGAATATATTCAGGGTTTATTTGAGTTAATTCACAATATTTTGAAAACATTGGAAATATGAGGTGCATTTTCAAGATAGCCTAAGAGTGTAGGCTCAATGTGACTGGTAGAGAGATGATGGATCTGGGTCTCGTCCATATTCCAACTAGGGCCGTAAATATGGACTCCACCGAGTTCATCAACTCTCTAAGAGTTGGTGCACGTGCCATTCGTGTTCATCCACGGTGAATTTTGAAAATTTGAGATATATGCATCATAGCATCAGGATATTACTGAAATCAAACTATATGAGATGCGGCCTAATCTAAGCAGTAAAAGTAAATCTTATTCCAAGGTTTACATTGGATTGTTACATTGCATAACATAAAGTAAAAGAAAATTGAAATGGAGCCAAGGAATCAGCATCTTCTAGATTTTCCTGCAAAATGAGAGTTAGTACAAGATAACCAAGAAAATGGGCATATATATATAATATATACAAAGATATATATGTAGATATAAAAATACTTGAATTTGTGATGAATGATATATGACAATGAAGATATATTTACAAAAGTAAGAGAAAAGAAAAATATATGCAATAACAAGTACACATGAAGGGATATATATATATAAGTATATATATACATATATATATATATACATATATATATACATATATACATATATACGTATACATATAGGTAGATATACAATAGATATACATATATATATAGATATATATATATATACATCTAATGAGAAAATATATACATACTAATGGAAATTACATATAATGGGTAAAACCAGAAATTACAGGTATATACAGTTTCTGTAGGCAATTTTACACAGTCATATTTCTCAAATTACAACATATTTCTCAACAAATTCGGGTATGGAGCTTCCCTATATATCAACAATGAAGCATGAAAAAGGTGGTCAAGAGATCATGAACGGATATTAAAATATCCATCCATGAACGTGGCCAAATATCAAGACTGGGTACCTGCAGCAGAAAATGAGAAGGATATGGATACAAAAGTGATCCTGTGAATGATGGCTGTGAAGGGGATAGGTGGAGGATGGTCCAACTGAAAATGGGTCTCCATAAAGTGTTTTGATGTGGTTAGCAATATAGGATCTTCCTATATTGCTAACCATACATGCAACTGAAAACTCCAGCATACATGTATATTGCTATAAAAGAAATAACTGGATCTTCCCTCTATATCCTGTTTACTAACTACAACAATTGCAAATGGGTGTGATGACTGGGAGTTAGTGTGAGAAGGTAAATATGACGGGTGATGGGGAAGAGGTTTGGTGTGATGGAAATGGAGGTGGCTGCTATAGACCTGAAAAAAAAAAGAGAGCAGCCTCCTGCTGGACCTCTGTTGGCTGGGCTGAAGGAAAAATGGACAGCAACTTGCGTCTTGCTGGATGGTCTTCACGCTGGATGCTGGTGGGCTGAAGAAAATTGGCAGTAGCCGTTGGATTTCTTGTGGCTGGGCTGAAGAAATGATGGGAGGCTGCCTGCTGGATTGAAGGTGGACTGACCTACGGCTGGGCTGAAGCAGAGTGGGGCAGCAATCGTTGAGTTGAAGGAAAGGGGCGACCTGCTGCCTGAAGGCAAATGGGGAAAACGGTGATAGCTGGAGCTCTTGTTGGTGGGCTGAATGAAAGGGGAACACGCTGGATTTCCTGCAGCTGTATTGAAAAAGGATGAAACGGCCAGCCTGCTGGTTGGCTGAAGGCAAAGGGATGGACGGGGCTGTAGGCTGGGCTCTCCTGCGGATGGGCTGAATGTATGGATGTGCGGCAGCTGCTGGAGGTGGCTGGTTCTTCTGCTGGACTGAAGAGAGATGCAAGAATGGCTGGAGATGGTGGGTTGAAGAAGATCTGCTCAATGGCTTCTCCCCACCTTGAGACCCTCCTGAAAAAACCGAAAATCCAATTCAAAAATCCCCCCCTCGTGAATGCCCTGCCTCCCTTTTTAAAAAATTTCCCCTCTTAAAAAAAAATGCAGTTTTCTTTTAAGAGCTCTGTTACGTTTTTGAAACTTTTGAAAACTGAATTTTTTGAAAATCCGTCGTTTTGGAGGGGACGAAATCTTAGGTTTTTCAAAAAATTTGTTTCATTTCCCTAAGTTCTAGGTAAAATGAATATTTTTTTTTTGAAGGCTTGGTTGTGGCGCCGTTTAAGGCTGCTTCCTTTTGAAAATAAATGAGTAATGAAACGAGATAAATGGGAGATTTTTAAAAGAATGCCACATCAGCCAGCTTTTAAAATCCCTTTAAAAAAATGAAGTTTTATTTTGTTTTATTTTGTTTTTATTTTCAAGTGGGGTGCCACATGTGTGTGGGCCCACGAACTATTTATAAGATAAAGAACCTAAAAAGAAAAGGAATTTACAAAATTGGTGCCATCTCCGGGTGGGCCCCGCTTGAAACTAAAAGACATACCTGAGATTCTGAGTGTGATGCTAGTTCAAAAGCGGGTCCCACTCCATTTATTTGAAAATACGAGATAAAACATTATTTATTTTCAAGAATTTGGAAAATTTGGGTTTTCAGGGCAAAAAATATGGATAAATGTAAAAAAAAATTATAAAGAGATTTAAAATCTTTTGCAAAAAGTTTTGAGATAAAATCTTTAAAATCAATATCCAAATATCCAGATTGTTTTCTTGAGGAAAATTTTTGTAATTCAAAGTCCTGGGGGTAAAATGGGAAAGATTGACAATTTTAAAATCCCAAGGTTTTAAAAATCAATTTTGAAAAGTTTAAAAATAAAATCTGGGTTGACAATTTGGAAAATCAGGAATTCTGGATCTCAAACTGACATGCTATGCAGTGAAATGATGCAATGCTATGCACAGACATGTTCTATGAAATATCACTCTGAGCTCGAACTTGGAAATTCTAACTTTTTTGTCCAAAAAGATGATTTGAAATTTTGCAATTTGAAGATGTCTCTGAACCTAAATATGGAAATTTTGAGGCTTAAGAATGAAATTTTGGACTTTTTGCAAGGTTTAATCTCAGAAAAAGACCATTTTGCCCTTCATTGCTTCCGGAGAACTGAAATGTGCCGATTGAGGGCAATGTCAGGGAGGTGAGTGAAAACTTTGGGGTGTTTACAGATGCCCCTCTTTGCTACTAAGTCGGCTTATGGCCGAGCTTAGTGGCAAAGAAAAACACTCCAAATTTGGGCTATATAAAAATGCCCCAGTTAGAAGGATCTGACTGGGTATGAAGAAGTTAGCCCGAGGAAGATGGTAGATATGAAATGGAGAAATGAAGAGTAAAGACTCACTCTGTGAGAGTGAAACTCAGGTTTATGCCCTTGACCTCGATGGGACAGAAATACCTCGTATGAAACGAAGCTCAGGTTTTAACCCTTGACCTGATTGGGGGAATGAAATTATCTTATTAAAATGAGATTCAGGTTTGTACCTTTAACCTGATCGGGCAGAAAATTGAATACCTCCTTGAATGAGGCTCAGGTTTATACCCTTATCCTGATCGGGTGGAAAATAGAATTTTGGAAGGTGAATAAGACAACTTTTCTTGAAGATGAACGAGGCGATGGAAATGGAATTGTAAGAGGCAATTTTGGAAAATGATCAAGACGATCTGGTGAACTTTCATCATCGTGAAATATGAAGAAGGTAAGGAGTAAGACGACTATTTCGACAATGTGAAAGATGGATATGGCAATCTTTTGACGAGAATAAGGTAACTCTTTCGACAACGCGAAAGACAGACAAGGCAAACTCTTTTAGAGAAGAGTAAGGCAACTCTTTTGGCAACGCAAAAGATGAATAAGGCAAACTCTTTCAGAGAAGAGTAAGGCAACTCTTTTGACAATGCAAAAGATGAATAAGATAATTCAAAGGAACAAGGCGATTCTTTCGACAACGCGAAAGATGACAAAGGTAATCTAAAGAAATAAGGCAATTTTTTCGACAACGCGAAAGATAACAAAGGGTAATCAGAAGGAAAAAGGCGAGTCTTTCGACAACGCGAAGGATGACAAAGGTAATCCAAAGGAATAAGGCGAGTCTTTCGACAACGCAAAAGATGACAAAGGTAATCCAAAGGAACAAGGCGAGTCTTTCGACAACGCGAAAGATAATAAGGCGATCCAAAGGAACAAGGTGATTCTTTCGACAATGCGAAAGATGACAAAAGGCAATCCAAAGGAACAAGGCGATTCTTTCGACAATGCGAAAGATGATAAAGGCAATCCAAAGGAACAAGGCGATTCTTTCGACAATGCGAAAGATGACAAAAGGCAATCCAAAGGAACAAGGCGATTCTTTCGACAATGCGAAAGATGATAAAGGCAATCCAAAGGAATAAGGCGAGTCTTTCGACAATGCGAAAGATGACAAAAGGCAATCCAAAGGAACAAGGCAATTCTTTCGACAATGCGAAAGATGACAAAAGGCAATCCAAAGAAATAAGGCGATTCTTTCGACAACACGAAAGATGACAAAGGCAATCCAAAGGAACAAGGCGATTCTTTCGACAACGCGAAAGATGATAAGGCAATCCAAAGGAGTAAGGCGATTCTTTCGACAACGTGAAAGATGATAAGGCGATCCAAAGGAGTAAGGTGATTCTTTCGACAACACGAAAGATGATAAGGCGATCCAAAGGAGTAAGGCGATTCTTTCGACAACGCGAAAGATGATAAGGCAATCCAAAGGAGTAAGGCGATTCTTTCGACAACGCGAAAGATGATAAGGCGATCCAAAGGAACAAGGCAATTCTTTCGACAATGCGAAAGATGACAAAGGTAATCCAAAGGAATAAGGCGAGTCTTTCGACAACGCGAAAGATGACAAAGGTAATCCAAAGGAACAAGGCGAGTCTTTCGACAACGCGAAAGATGATAAAGGTTATCCTTTCGGAGATAAGGTTAATCTTTCAACAACATGAAAGGTGATAAAGGTTATCCTTTCGAAGATAAGGTTAATCTTTCAACAACGTGAAAGGTGATAAAGGAAAATCTCTCAAAGGGGTCAAGATACATCAATATGGACATCAAGCTCTCACTTAACGTCAGGATAGCTAGAAAATATTGTCAAAATGTTGAAAATTTTGTTGATTCAAAGTAATTGAAAATGATTGTGAAAATATTCCTTCTTTTCTACCTGAAGTATTACCTCCAAACAGGATTGACTTCATAGAATCAAGATTTGGAATCCAAATTGCTTGCGATTGACCTTCTTCAAAGAAGTTATCAATTTCCTTGATATGAACAGGAAAGTGAATTTGATATCATGAAAGCAATCTATGAAAGGATATTGATAATAGAATTTCACAAATTTAAAGAAGATTCTTGATAAATGTGACAGTTTGATATCCTGGGAGCTTCTCTCATGATAATCTTTCTGCGCTCTTTTGGCTCTCTTGGGTTTTTGCTACATTCTCCTTCATTTTGGAGATATTCTGACTTTTTCTCTCTTTCTTTTTCCTCTCTTGCTCTCTTTTGGGAAGGGTACGTCACAAACTCCGTCACCTTGGAGATGTTTCGATCTTTCTTTGACGGTATTGGCTTATTGGCTGGAGATTTTTGAAGGATAGCTGAAATTAAATATCTTTTAGGGATTGTCAGTAGGTTCATCGCATCTGCCTTCATCTCGACAGTGCTTTGGACTTTCCCTGGAAGGATCCGTCACAAACTCTGTCATCTTGGAGATGTTTCAAATCTTCTTTGGCCCCGGGGGTATACTCGCTTAATTCGCCTTCATCTTGACGACAAGTGAGAGATCCCTTTTGCGGATATTTAATTGCAGCTTAGGTGATTTTGAGGAGACAGGGCTTGGGTGAATTTTCTCTTTTTCTAGCACTCAGGATATTTCCACTGCCTCATCTTTACAAGAATAATCTTTAGAGATGTGCCATTGACTGAGATCAATATCAATCATCTATGGCTTTGTAATAACATTGAATCTTCTTTTCTGGCCATATCGAGGATTTATCCTTCATCCTTTTGGTTGACCAATAGAAAGAATTTGGATTTTGAATCTTTCTTCATAAAAGCTTTGCCCTTTTAGAAGTAGTATTGAGGTAAAATTTTGTGAAATAAAATTCTGAAATCAACAGGTAATTGATTGACAAAGTGTTCTTGAAATCCTTAGTAAAAGAGATCACTTGACATCCGAATTGACACATCCCTGACGATGGTACTCAATTTCGAAGGTAAATCCAATACGAAGTTGGAATTTTGAAGGTAAGTCCTGGCATAATGCTGGATTTTGAAGGTAAGCCTAAATCAAAAGCTGGTATTGAAATACCATCCGAATCAAGACTCCAGTTTTTACAATGAAAGACGGAATATTCGAGTCGAAAACTCGAGCCTCCGAAGGTAAGCTAGTTTGGTTTCTACTGAGATGAATTTCAGGTTGAAACCCAAATCTTCAAAGGAAAAACTAGGCCGATTCAGATTTTTGAGTCGAAACTCAAATATTCAGAGGAAATTTGGAAAGTTCGAGTCGGGGCTCGAATCTCAAAGGAAAACTGGGAAGTTCAGATTTTGAAGGAAAGAAAACTTGAGTTAAAACTCAAATCTTCGAAGGAAAGCATGAAAGTTCGAGTCAGAGCTCGAATCTCAAAAGGAAACTGGAAAGTTTAGATCTTGAAGGAAAGAAGACTTGAGTTAAAAACTCAAATCTTCAAAGGAAAGCTGGAAAGTTCGAGTCAGGGCTCGAATCTTAAAGGAAAATCTTTAATCAGAAGATTGAATTTTTTGAAAATCGATAGTGCGAGAGCTAGGATTGAAAGTTTTGAGAATGGCCAGTTCGAGGACTGAACTATTTGACTTGCAATGAAAAAGACCATCATATTTAGATATATGTGGTCTGATTTTCAGGATTAACCCCTTATCTTGAACGGGGATATGAATAAAAATTGGAAAATCATGGAAAATGATTCAGGTTTATCCCTTAACCTGAATGGGAAGAAAATGGATGCAGAATTAATGCAAAATGAAATGCAAAATGCACATGAAATGTAAATGAATGCAAAACTAATGCAAGTGGGTGCATATACATGCAAAATGAGAGATTGGTTTATCCTACCTGCATACAGGATGTTTTGAGGTAAAGATAGATTTTTCAAAAAAAATGCCCCAATGTAACTAGGGAGGAAGATTTTGAATACGAAGAAGGATAATCGAGGAATAAGGTGACATGCTTCTTGATTGAGAGACGTCCTCAAGATCGTTCATTACAAGAGACATATTTGTGAAAAGGAAAGAGACGAAAATAAAATGGTGCCAAATTATTGGCGAATTTTATTGATGCTTAAAAATCGAGGAAAGGAAACAAAATTATATTATCCCTTTGACATGAAGAAAGTGCTAGAACATGGGATCTTTAAAGTAAAAGGAGAATGTTATTTTGAAAGTGAGAAATCATTTTGGGAAGAAAATCAACTGCAAGGTCGATTTTGAAGAATGATCAGCGTGAGAGCTGATATTGGAAAAGGGGAATCAACACGAGGGTTGATTTTGAAGAGAGATCATCATGAGGGTTGATTTTGAAAATGAATTGGTTTAACAATAATTTTGGAAAAGAAAATCAATACAAGGGTTGATTTTTAAAGATAATGATTCAAAATTGAATTTTGGAAGTTAAGATCAACACGAGGGTTGATTTTGAAAATGAATTGGTTTAACACTAATTTTGGAAAAGAAAATCAACACCAGGGTTGATTTTGAAGATAATGGTTCAAAACCAATTTAAGAAAAGAAGATCACCGCGATGGTTGATTTTTGAAAAAGATTGGACCGAAATATTAACCTTTTGGGTGATCATAACAAAGATGTTTGTAGAAAATTTTCAAAAATTTTACGATTTTTGAAAAACCCTCATAGGTAATTTCATTTCTCTCATAAATTGCCCCTCGTTTTAAAAAGAATGGGCAAAGAAGATTCCTCAAAACAAAAACAGGTGCCCTAATGGGGCAAAAGAAAGAAGTATTTGATGAAGAAAATTGATATTTTATTGATAAGCAAAACCGATAACAAAAAGACAGCCTATTTATAAGCACTCGACCAAAAGGTTGCAAAAACTGGGCAGACTTGCCCTTATGAGGTGACTGGCAAAGCGAAAAGAAGAAAGCAGGAAACTTTAGCATCGTCAATTTTCTGAATGATCTGGGAAAGGCTTGGTCAAGATGGCCAGCTCGTCTTCTTCTTCTTCTTCAGCAAGGAGGCTCTTGTCAATGCAATCCTGAACAATATTTTTGAAGACAAAACAATGATCAATGTCATGCCCCACTGCCCGATGGAACTTGCAAAACTGATTCTTGAACCTTCCCATGATGGTGGGAGGAGTTGTGGCCTTTGGAAGTTTCACTAATCCCTTAGCCAGCATGAATTCAAGGGCTTCTTCGAGTGTTTGTTTGAGAGGAGTGAACACACGATCATTACTCCAACCTTCACGCTTTATCTTTTCCTTTTGTGGAAAGTTGGGCTGAGATAGCTTGCTATTCTATCTTTCCTCTCGATCCGCATAGTTGCCCTTACTACTTTTATTATCATTGCGGTTGATGTTGGCGGAGGAGGTGAAATTTGCCTTTTTCTTTGGATCTAGATTGTTCTTGACGAGGGTGATACCATCGTAGACACCGTTCTTCAACCCCATCTCGAGCCACTCGGCTCGTTCAGTAAGCTCTATGAAAGACTTGGAAGGCGAGGTGGAGATAAGACTTCTCAAAGGTTGTGAGAAGTTGTTCAGGATCAGCGATAAAGCATGCCTCTCTGATATAGGATCTCTCATTTTGTTGCAGGTCTCTCTCCATCTGTGAATGAAGTCTCTTGCCTTTTCATTTTTATTCTGCCTTAGATTGCAGAGATGACTCAATGTTGGGAGCGCTTCAGTATTGAACAGAAATCGCTCAATGAATAGGTTGACCACCTTATCGAATTCTCGCAGCTCGATTGGATTGATATGCTCGGAGTACCACTTGGCGGCAGTGCCTTCTAAGCTACGAGGAAAACAGAGAAATAGGGCCCTATTGTCTCTCTTGAATTTGGAACATTCGGCGAAGAACATGGCGAGATGGGCTTTCGGGTCACCAAAACCATCTAACTTGATGAACTTGCGGGGCAGGTTTTCCAGTTCTTCGTCTCCTTCTAATCCATCATAAAAATCTTCGCTAGTGAAGACTTTCTTGCCCTTGTCGCGAGCTTGCAGGTCTTTAACAACTTTGGCCATTTCTTTAAACTGTGATTGCAAGAGCTCTTCTGCAACTTGATCTTTTGATTTGCGACTCCTCCTTTGTTTTCGGCCATGTTTCTGAAATGCTGGAGGCACCTCATATGCTTCATCAGTGTCTTCCTCTGATTCTGATTCATCTGAAATTTCCTCTGGCTGAATTTGCTTCTTGGAGTTCTTCTTATCCTTGTATCCATGGAACTTCTCTCTGAATGGGTTCTTCTCTGCACTGGTCCGAGTCTGTTCACTCATCATTTTGGTCATCATTTTCTAGAACATGGCATACATCTGTGGGTCTATGCCATCCTCCCCTTGCTGCTGCTCTTGACTCCTCTCGGATCGCGGGGAGTCCATATCTTCTTCTGAGGCCGACGAGTACTGAGATGCCGTTGTTCTTTTTCCTGACCTTGTTCGAACCATCAAATGTTGTGGATGCTCTCTGCAGGATGAAGTCTTGGTTAGACTCTGAGGAAATTTTGGATTGGGAAAAAAAAATGATTATTGATGATATGGTAGACAATTGGAAGAATATCCCATTACTAGGGATGGAGTCGTCGCTGAAATCACGACAATTGTATTGTCATTCTTTGTAAGAGAAATAACAACGGAAAATGTGCCTTGTTACCTAGGCGAGGTCGTCAACCACGAGGAAAATACCATTTTGGAGGAAAGAGATATCTCTTGGAAAACAATCCACAAACGGATTTAGAATAAGGAGAAGGCAAGTGGGTAAATAATTTCCACTGCAGTAATCGAGGTATACACGAGGAAAATAAGATGAAGAATTTTGCAAATAGACAAAATGATTGAAATCCAATGAGAGAAAACATATGATTTTGAAAAATTGCAGGCAGGATAAAAAAATGCAGCTGGAAATTCGAGATCCAGTAGAACGGGAGAATGAAAAATCACCTGGAGTTTTGAAAGAAATGGGATATTTGAGGAAATCATCCAGGGTTTTAGGAAATAAAGGAAAATGTGAGAAATATGGATATTTTGAAAATATTTTGGGAAAATGTAAGGAAATAGAGGTAACATACAAACAATCACATCCTGCACAAACATTTATGCACATACAGCACTCCCTAAAAGGCTGACTCTAGATGCATCCTTTTGAAAACAGCTGTAGGACCCTAATCCTAACTCCAAGTTCAGATCATCTTTGTCCAATCCAGTTATGCCGATATACCCGAATCGAAATCCGAGGTACGTGGCATATAATTTCAACTCCGGTTCTAAGGTAAGGTTTTCCAACATCCTTGAGCGCCTACCGATATACTTCGGACTGTGGCCCGCGGTACGTGGTAGGGGGGTGTTAACCCAAATAGTTGGCCCAGTTGTGAGGCTCTGTCCCGAACTAGGGTTCTGGAAGAGAGCCCAGCAACGTGAAGACCGGGTAATGATAGGTAATTGGGATTTAAAAAATGATCACATGCAAGAAATAGAGGGCTCTAAATCCTATAGAGATAGACTTTTGAAAATCTTTGAAGAAGCATACATTGTTTATATTCAGATCCTAAATTGAGGAGAGTTGTATTTAGACCTAAGTCTATGTGATCATGAAAATTTCTCCTCAATCTGGTCCTACCAAACCATGCCTAAACTATATGCAGTCAATGTCACCTAGGTCAGAATCTAGGCTCCTAGGTTCGCATGATATCAAAAGTAAAAGAGCTGACATTTTGTGAACATAATTTCGATAATTGAACTAAGTTAAGCACAATTTTGATCAAACAAGGACAGGTCCCATCACGGTCGCCAAACCTGTTATCGTCGCAAAATTTTTCCCTTATTCCCTTCCTTGCGGAAGAGAGAGGGGAACGCTTTCGCGATTCAAACTTGACCGGATTTTGGAAATTGTTTTGAAATACTCGCCTCCGTTTTGAAAATTGCGGGAAAATCCATGGGATAGGGCTCGACCTGTCGGTACGAGGTTCGACCGTTCCTGCCGCCTTTAACAGGGGTAATCGAACCAAGGACCAAAATCATGCTTGACTTAGTGAAATTACCGAAAGTGTGTTCTATCCTAAATGCACGGAGAATTCAGGCATGTGCCATGAGATTTTTTTTTTTGGAAAATGCAAAATTGGAAAATATGATGTATGCTTAGAAAACATCTGAAGTTGAAAAGTATTTCTCAGGAAAAGATGGAAATCAATCTCTCATGAAAACTCAGACGAAGAAGGTTTGAAATCTCGAGAAAAATTATAAAGATTTGGAAAATCATGAAGAAAGGAGAATCTTGAGAAAATCTTGAGAAAGTTTATAAAGACTTAGAAAACCATGAAGAAATGAGAATCTTAGAAAAAGTTTGAGAAAGTTTAGAAAGACATGGAAAACCCTGAGGAAATAAGAATCTCAGGAAAATTTTAAGAAAGTTTAGAAAGATTTGGAAAATCATGAAGAAATGAGAATCTCTGGAAAATGGAAGGAATTCTTGAGAAAAGATGAACATTTAAAAAGGAAAGCACTTGTTGGGAAAACTCGGACTTTGAGGATTTTCTTAAGAAAAGGATAGAAAATTTATAGGAAAATTCATTGAAGAAAGAAATTTAGAACTTAGGAAATTAAAATCCTGAGAATTTTATCTTTGAAATATCTGAAAATTAATTTGGATTTTTGAGAAAATGAGAAATTCCTTTGAAAAGAATCTTAAGGAAATAACTTTTTAAGGAAAATCACAGGAAAACATTTGATTTGGGAAATCCAACTTCGAATATCATCATAGTTTCTTGAGAAAATCGATTCCATGAAGTGAAAATCTTTTGAGAAAATCATGAGAAAAACAAATGATGCAGATGATGTAAATGGATGAATGCACTTTTGAAAAGATTTCTGAAAATTTTATTGGGAAAATGTGGATTAAGCCAAAGTAAATCCTTCATATATTCTGACTGTGGCCATGAATATATTCAGGGTTTATTTGAGTTAATTCACAATATTTTGAAAACATTGAAAATATGAGGTGCATTTTCAAGATAGCCTAAGAGTGTAAGCTCAATGTGATTGGTAGAGAGATGATGGATCTGGGTCTCATCCATATTCCGACTAGGGCCGTAAATATGGACTCCACCGAGTTCATCAACTCTCTAAGAGTTGGTGCATGTGCCATTCGTGTTCATCCACGGTGAATTTTGAAAATTTGAGATATATGCATCATAGCATCAGGATATTACTGAAATCAAACTATATGAGATGCGGCCTAATCTAAGCAGTAAAAGTAAATCTTATTCCAAGGTTTACATTGGATTGTTACATTGCATAACATAAAGTAAAAGAAAATTGAAATGGAGCCAAGGAATGAGCATCTTCTAGATTTTCCTGCAAAATAAGAGTTAGTACAAGATAACCAAGAAAATGGGCATATATATAATATATACAAAGATATATATGTAGATATAAAAATACTTGAATTTGTGATGAATGATATATGACAATGAAGATATATTTACAAAAGTAAGAGAAAAGAAAAATATATGCAATAACAAGTACACATGAAGGGATATATATATATAAGTATATATATACATATATACATATATACGTATACATATAGGTAGATATACAATAGATATACATATATATATAGATATATATATATATATACATCTAATGAGAAAATATATACATACTAATGGAAATTACATATAATGGGTAAAACCAGAATTACAGGTATATACAGTTTCTGTAGGCAATTTTACACAGTCATATTTCTCAAATTACAACATATTTCTCAACAAATTCGGGTATGGAGCTTCCCTATATATCAACAATGAAGCATGAAAAAGGTGGTCAAGAGATCATAAACGGATATTAAAATATCCATCCATGAACGTGGCCAAATATCAAGACTGGGTACCTGCAGCAGAAAATGAGAAGGATATGGATACAAAAGTGATCCTGTGAATGATGGCTGTGAAGGGTGATAGGTGGAGGATGGTCCAACTGAAAATGGGTCTCCATAAAGTGTTTTGATGTGGTTAGCAATATAGGAGCTTCCTATATTGCTAACCATACATGCAACTGAAAACTCCAGCATACATGTATATTGCTATAAAAGAAATAACTGGATCTTCCCTCTATATCCTGTTTACTAACTACAACAATTGCAAATGGGTGTGATGACTGGGAGTTAGTGTGAGAAGGTAAATATGACGGGTGATGGGGAAGAGGTTTGGTGTGATGGAAATGGAGGTGGCTGCTGTAGACCTGAAAAAAAAAAGAGAGCAGCCTCCTGCTGGACCTCTGTTGGCTGGGCTGAAGGAAAAATGGACAGCAACTTGGGTCTTGCTGGATGGTCTTCACGCTGGATGCTGGTGGGCTAAAGAAAATTGGCAGTAGCCGTTGGATTTCCTGTGGCTGGGCTGAAGAAATGATGGGAGGCTGCCTGCTGGATTGAAGGTGGACTGACCTACGGCTGGGCTGAAGCAGAGTGGGGCAGCAATCGTTGAGTTGAAGGAAAGGGAGCTCTCGCTTCACGCCAGGATAGCTAGAAAATATTATCAAAATGTTGAAAATTATTGTTGATTCGAAATAATTGAAAGTGATGCACATTGCTTTGAAAATATTCCCTCTTTTCTACCTGAAGTATTATCTCCGATTGGGCTTAATTTCGTAAAATCAAGATTCGAATTCAAATTGCTTGCAATTGGCTTTCTTTCAAGGAAGCTATCAATTTCCCTGATATGAGCAGAAAAGAGAGTATTCTTGATATTGTGAAAGCAATTTGTGAAAGAATATTGATAATAGAATTTCACAAAATTTAAAGAGGATTCTTTGGCAGATTTGGCAGTCTGATATCCTGGAATTCTTTCTCATGACGATCTTTCTGCCTACTATTTTTTTTTTTGGCAGAATTAGAGCTCTCTTGGGTTTTTGGAGATTACATCATCCTTCATTTTGGAGATGTCTTGACTTTTCTCTCTCTTTTTTTTTTTAGAAGGGTACGTCACAAACTCCTTCATCTCAGAGATGCTCTGATCCTTCTTTTCTCTCAGGGATTATATTGACGGTTATTGGCTCTTTGGTTGGAAATCTCTTGATGATAGCAGAAATTAAATATCCTTTAGAGTTTGTCGGGAGGCTCATCGCAGTCGCCTTCATCTTGACGGTGCTCTGAACTTTCCCTGGAAGGATCCGTCACAAACTCCGTCATCTTGGAGATGATTCAAATCTTCTTTGGCCCCGGGGGTCTACTCGCCTAATTCGCCTTCATCTTGACGACAGTTGAGAGATCCCTTTTGCAGATATTTAATTGCAGCTTTAGGTGATTGAGGAGATATAGGGATTGAATGGATTTTTCTGTATCACCCAGGATATTTTGACTGCTTTATTTTCCAAGAATGATCTTTAAAAATGTGCCATTGACTGCGATCAATACCGATCACTTATGGCTTTGCAACAACATTGAATTTCCTTTGCTGGCCATATCGAGGATTTATTCTTCATTCTTTTGGTCGGCTAATAGAAAGAATTTGAATTTTGAATCCTTTTTCACGAAAGCTTTGACCTTTCAGAAATAATACTGAAGGTATTGAGGTAATGTTTTTGTGCAATAAAAATTTTGAAATCAACAAATATTTAATGACAAATTGACAAGATTTTCTTGAAATCCTTTGTGGAAGCGAGTATTTGAAGCACAACGTAACACATCCATGACAAAAATTTTCTTCTCCTTTCCCCAAAGGAGAAGATTCAGACATTGGAAATAGAAATTACTCCTCTCTTCCCTGAAGAGGAGGTGTTTGCAAAACGAACTTTCGAAGAGAAATTAAGCTTTCGTCAAAACTTCCTAACATTAGGCTTCTCTTATGGAAAGGGGGCCGGTAATGATGAGGTCGGTGAATTGGTCATGAAGGAATGAGTCCATCACACTCTCCCTGAAAAGAGGGTCCTTCATGATGAAATGTCCTACTTTGAAATTGCGGTCACAAGGAAAGCGAGCTTCCGTCGAAGCTCTCCCTGAATTAAGGGTTCCTTGTATGAAATTGGAAATTTTTTTTGCAAACGGTTCACATAGACACGAGTCCCTTCAAACTCTCCCTGAAAAGGGGCTAGGTGAACAAAGGATAGCATACGAAAAGAACGAGCAACCTTGAACTCTCCCTGTACAAAGGGTCTCTCGCAAGAGGAAATGATTGGAATTGGTATGAAATTGGAATTTGGAAAATTTGAAATTTTGAAATTTGGAATTTGGAATTTGAAATTGGAAATTGGAAATTTGGAAACTTGGAAATTTGGAAATTGATATTTGGAAACTGGAAATTGATTGACTCGAAGGTCAAAATTGGTTGACCCAAAAGTCGAAATTGGAAATTTGGAATTTAAAAATTGGAAATTGGAAATTGGGAAATTGATTGACCCGAAGGTCGAAATTGGAAATTTTGGAAATTGATTGGCCCGAAGGTCGAAATTGGAAATTGAGTGACCCGAAGATCGAATTTGAAAATTGGTTGACCCGGAGGTCGAAATTGGAAATTTGGAAATTGGGTGGCTCGAGGGCCGAATTGGTAATTGAAATTTGAAATTTGAACTTTGATGTATGATCAACACAAAGACTGAACCAGAGAGGTTGACTGATACGACCCACCAGTGAGACACTAACACAAGTGCTCAATCTTGAAAGAACACCAGCATGAATACCGGGTTTTGAAAATATGTCAACATAGACATTGGATTTTAAAAATATATCAGTTCGAGCACTGGATTTTGGAAGTGTACCAGTTTGAGCACTGGATTTCAAAATTGTACCAGTTCAAGCACTGAGTTTTGAAAATATACCTTGTTTTTAATTTGAAATTTGAATTTTTAAAAGAGACCTATGCTCTTAAAGTATTTGGGAATTGTAACGAGAATGATTGTCGGGGTCTCAGGATTATCCCTTATCCTGAATGGGTAGCGAACTTGATGCAAATGCATGCCAATGAATGCAGATGTATGCAAATATGAAAATGATATGAATGCACATGCGTGCAAAATGAGAGATTTGTTTATCCTGCCTGCATACAGGATATTTGTAGATAAAAACAAAATTTTAAAAAAATGCCCCAGTATAACTGGGAAAGGAGAATTTAACCATTATTGAACAAAATTTGGAGGAATTACAAAGAATAAGACATGGTTTAAGTATAGAATTTTTTCAAATGCCGAGCATTGATGGGATCTGGTAATTCCACTCTGTCGGCATTTATGAGCCGATATGAATTACGAGGTAATGCCTCTTTGACAACATAGGGACCTTCCCAATTTGGTGACCACTTGCCACCTGGGCGGTGCTTGAGATAAGCCGTTGATCTGAGCACTAGATCATTGACTCGAAATTTTCTTTCAATGACTGATTTTGCATATTGTCTGGCTATCCTCTGACGATATGATTGAGCGTACTCTGCTGCTCTGAGTCTTCTTTCATCTAGCAAATCAAGTTGTACTAGCTGTTGTTGCTGATACTGATCAAGAGGTAATTCGAGAAGTGATGCAAATTTCAGAGCAGGTTTTTGAACATGTAGAGGCAATACTACTTCGGTTCCGTAGACAAGTTCTGACGGAGTAGCATTAGTTGGAGTTCGAATGGTGGTTCGATACGCCCACAATGCATCATGAATCTTCTCATGCCAGTCACGACCTGTTTTCAAAGTTGGCTCCAGGATTCGAATCAAAATCTTATTGGTGGCCTCTGCTTGGCCATTTCTTTGAGGATAATAAGGAGCGGAGAAATGATGATGAATTTTGAACTTCAAACAGAAAGTCCTCATTCTCTCATTCTTGAAATGACTGCCATTATCTGACACAACATCATGTGGTATGCCGAAACGACATAGGATATTCTTATGGATGAATGAGATCACATGCCGACCTTCTACTATGCATAGAGTGACTGCTTCTACCCATTTAGTAAAATATTCTGTTGCAGCAAGAAAATATTTATGGCCATTTGAAGCAGAAGGAGTAATGGGACCAACAACATCAAAAGCCCACATAGAAAATGGCCATGGCGAGACGACAGATTGCAAATATGTCGCTGGCGCATGAATGGAAGGTACATGCATCTGGCATTGAACACACTTTTTCACAAAACGATAACAATCTTGTTGCATAGTTCTCCAGTAATAACCTGCTCGGATAATTTGTTTGACAAGAGTTTGGTAGCCAACATGACCACCGCAGATACCTTCATGTGCTTCTTGCCCAACTTCTTTGGCTTCTTCTTCGTCCAAACATCTGGAATATTCAGAGCTGAATCCACGACGATAAAGGACGTCAGCAAGAATAAAATATCGAGCAGACATGCGCTGAATTGCTCGTTGCTCTCTCTTTGATAATTCGGGAGGAAATTCGCCAGTTTTAATGAAATTCTTGATATCATGATACCAAGGCTTCTTCTTTTGCTCAGCCTGGTTTATCTGCTCTACTGGGATGAAAGCGGGTTGATCAAGTCTGCCAATTTCAAATGAGCGACAAGATTCTCCACCCTTGAAAGACATGATGGATCCCAGATTGGCTAAGCTGTCTGCAATTTGATTGAAGTCTCTCTTGACATGGAAAAGCTGGAATTCTTCGAAATTGCTAACAAGAGCTGAGACGATCTTCTGATAAGGAAGTAACTTCTGATCCTTCACTTGCCATTCAGCTAAGACTTGATTGACGACGAGCAAAGAGTCGCCATAAGCATGCACTCTTTTGACATTGAAGTCTTGTAGAATTTTCAGACCTTGTATCAAAGCTTCATACTCGGCCATATTATGAGTGCACTGAAAATCTAATTTGAGAGAAAAGGGGATCATCTCCTTCTCAGGTGTGATCAACAGAATCCCGATTCCTATGCCTGCCATATTCTTGGAACCGTCAAAGAATAAATTCCAAATTGGGGATTGTTGAATATTGCAGATCCGCTCATCGGGGAAATCATCCTCGACTTTAACATCTTCTGCTAAAGGAAAATCTGCTAATTGATCTGCAATTGCTTGGCCCTTGATAGATTGCTGAGAGACATATTCCAAATCGTATTGCATCAATAAAACCTGCCATTTGGCAATCCGTCCACTGAGGAAGGGTTGCTCTAGAATATACTTGAGAGGATTTAATTTGGATAGGATCTTGACTTCAGATGTCAACAGATAGTGTCTCAATTTCTGACACATCCAAACCAGAGCTAGACATGTCTTCTCTATCTGAGAGTATTTCTTCTCATAATCAATGAAGGTTTTACTCACATAGTAAATGGCATGCTCTACCAGACTGCCTTTTTCGTATTGCGCCAAGAATCCGCCACAAGCCACTTG
This sequence comes from Nuphar pumila, assembly GCF_984573655.1. NCBI lineage: Eukaryota > Viridiplantae > Streptophyta > Magnoliopsida > Nymphaeales > Nymphaeaceae > Nuphar > Nuphar pumila. Next base: position 46,270,890 of record NC_143265.1, on the reverse strand, counting down.
ATTAACTGAAATGTATAGCAGTAGGGGTTTCCCTAATTCTGGCGGCTTTAACACAAGAGGATTGAGCAAATATTTCTTGATGCGTTCGAACGATTGCTGACACTCTGGTCCCCATTCGAATTTCACTCCTTTTCTGAGCAAATGATTGAAAGGCTCACATCTCATGGCCAAATTGGATATGAATCGCCGAATTGATTGCATACGTCCCTGAAGGCTACGTAATTCTTTCAAATTAGTCGGGGGAGACATGTCAATGATAGCTTTGGCCTTAGCGGGATCAACTTCTATCCCCTTTTTGCTGACTAGAAAGCCTAACAATTTGCCAGATTCGACTCCAAACACACATTTTTGTGGATTGAGTCTTAGCTTGTAAAGAATGAGCCGCTTGAAAACTTGATTGAGAGTTTCGATGTGATCTTCTTCTTCTTTGGATTTTACCAGAATATCATCGACATAGGCATCCATGATTTTGTGCATCTGATCATGGAAAATGACGGCCATAGCACGCTGATAAGTGGCTCCAGCATTCTTAAGCCCAAATGGCATGACTGTATAACAAAAAGTGCCCCAAGGAGTAGTGAAAGATGTCTTGGACTGATCACAAGCGGCCAACTTGATCTGATTATATCCGGAATATCCATCCATAAAAGAGAACATAGCGTGACCTGCTGTGCTATCAATCAAAAGATCAATATTAGGAAGTGGATAATCATCCTTAGGAGTCGCTTTATTGAGATCTCTGAAGTCGATGCAAATTCGAACTTTACCATTTTTCTTGGGAACAACAACAATATTTGCTAGCCAATCTGGATAGTCAATGGTTCGAATGAACCCTGCTTTGAGTAGGTCTTCTAGACCTTCCTTAACTTGTGGTTTCACTCGAGGATCCATCTTTCTCAGTTTCTGCTTAACCGGCTTGACATTTGGTTTTAGGATGAGACGATGTTCAACCAATTTGGTATCTAGACCTGGCATGTCCTCATATGTCCACGCGAACACTTCTTCATGTTGCTTGAGAAAACGGGTGAGCCTTTCTTTCTCTTCCGGGCTCAAACTGCTGCCAATCTTGAGAATTTTAGGATCGTCTTCTGATCCAATATTGATATCCTCAGTCGGATCCTGAACTAAGGATGATGGCTCATCTTGTTTCTGAATTGCTGCAAATTCTGGTAATTCTTGAAGAGCTGAATCAAATTCTGCAGGTTCTTCTGACTGCTTTGTAATCTGACTACATTCTGCTCTTATTTTAACCTGATGAATCACTGTTGGCTTTGAAAAGGCCTCTGGATTAAGAACGAGCTTCTTGATAGATTGGGAAGACATTCTGAAAATTGGAGAATAAATCGATTCAGGAAAATCTCATCATAAAACAAATTACTTTTGTTAAGAAAATAATTTGAAAGATAAAAGAGAAGAATAATGGCAAATTTTCAAAGATTTGATAACGAGAAGTAAAGAGACAAATGGCATCCAGATAGACAAAGGAAATTTGCAACTTTATTGAAAGATTGAATTGAGGACAATGATTGAAATGAAACGGGATATGATCCTAAATGTGAAAACAAAAGAATAGAAATGAAAGACAAGCAGATGCCCGTAGTGCGTCCCTTTGATAAAGATAGTGCCCTTCTGAGATCTTCTGCCACTAAAGCCCAACCCGGCCCTCTGAGAATAGTGCTGAGGAATTACTGGCTCAAGACGACCATTCTCATTTTTTCCCAGGCCTTGAAAAGGCTGATAACCATGCTTTACTAACAGATCAAATCCCTTTTTGGCCTTCATAAATTGGGAGAACAGTGGATGATCTTTGAATGTACTATAGTCAATTCGTCCTCCAATCTTGAAAAACTGTGGGCCTCTCCATCGAGTCATGGCCACTGTATGTGCTGGCTGTTCAGCCGTCTGCAGTATTCCCGAATTTTCTTCAAAGATGACCTCATCAATGCCCCTAATGCTAGGGATATCAGTAGTGAAAGTGGGCCTAGGAACCATGGGTTGTGCAAGCCTCTTCTCCGGATCCTCGCCCAAGACTGTTGTGATCATTCCACCTTTTGACCACTTGACACACTGATGCAGAGTAGACGGCACCGCGTTCGTGTTGTGAATCCACGGTCGTCCCAACAACAGATTATACGTTGGGGGTACATTGACCACATGAAAGAGGACAGAGTGGACCGAGTAGTCAATGAAAATTTCCAAGAAAATTTTCCCTTTAGCTGTCTGGCCATGATTATCAAACCCGTAGATGGTGATCGGGTCCGGGATATATTCCTCTTCTCTAATGCCCAAAGCTTTGGCTGTCATTTCTGGGCATATATTGAGGTTGCTGCCTCTATCTATCAGCACATGAGGAACAGTCATTCCTCTGGCTCGAATCACAACATACAAAGCGTTGTTGTGAAACACATGCGGCTTAGAAAGATCTTCATCTGAGAAAGTGATTGGAGCATTTGTCATGGCCTGATTGACTATCTGGGCCATGTCTTCAGGAGTTATGCTCGGTTTCACTTTGATTTTCCGCAACAGATCATTCAACACTTGCTGGTGCTTGGCGGAAGCTTGGGCTAAATCCAAGATTGAGACATGGGATAATGCAGTAATCGGCTTTGGTGCCGATGTCTCACCTTTCTCCGGAGCGGGCTTAATAAAGTGCTTGGGGAGCCATGGCATTCTTTTAGCCACCTCAGGAGATACCCCAGCGGGTTTATCAGATATTTTCATTTTACCAAAAGCTGCAATGAGATCCATTTTCTGAGCTTTGGACTGAGCCTGCTGCAGCACAAGGACCTGATGTTGGACTTGCATATCCCTTTTAGAGCATGGCCTAATATGCTCCTGCGGCTGAAAAGGCTATTCAGAGACGACCGCCGTAGAATGATGGGAAAAGGGTTTCTTTAGAATATCCATATTTTCATCTTCGGCACCCTCTACCAGAAGATTCTTGTCGATGAGATCCTGAACAATATTCTTGAGAACGAAGCAGTTCTCAGTATTGTGCCCCACTGTTCTGTGAAATTTACAAAATTGATCTTTGAATTTCCCCATGGGAATAGGGGGATCAACCAACCTAGGCAGTTTGACCATCTCCTTGGTCAACATATACTCGAGCACAGTCTCGAGGGATTGGTCTAGTGGAGTGAATTTCCTGTCATAACTCCACCCTTCATGCTTTACTTTTTCTCGGGGCTTCGGTCCCTGTTCTAATTGAAGTGGCTTATTGAATTGAGGGACTGACTTGCCTTTCTGATCGTTCTTGTTGGAACTTCCTACCCCATAACAGAAATCTTTGTTCTGCCCCTTACGGTGTTTCCAATTATTATTTCTGACGGAATTAGTGAAGTGAGTCTTCTTCTTCTGCTCAGTTTGGCTGTTGTTCTTAGTAAAGGTGAAACCTTCATAGAAACCATTTTCCATACTCAACTCGAGCCATTCGGCTCGCTCTGTCAGTTCAATGAATGTCCTTGATGGTGCAGTAGAGATGAGACCTCTTAGAGGGTGTGAGAAGTTACTCAGAATTAGGGACAAAGCATGTCCCTCTGATATGGGGTCCCTCATCTTGTTGCAAGCTGACCTCCATCGGTGGATAAAATCTCTGGCCTTCTCATTTTCTCTCTGTTTAAGGCCGCAAAGATGGCTGAGGGTGGGAAGTGCCTCAACATTGAAGAGAAATCGCTCAATGAACATGTTTACCACTTTGTCAAATTCTTTCAACTCAATTGGATTTACATGCTCCGAGTACCATTTAGCTGCGGTTCCCTCCAGACTGCGAGGGAAACATAGGAAAAGTGCACGGTTGTCTCGCTTGAATCTGGAGCATTCAGCGAAGAACATGGCGAGATGAGCTTTAGGATCGCCAGAACCATCGAATTTGATAAACTTTCTGGGGAGATTCTCGAGATTGTCGTCCCCATCCAAACCATCATAGAAGTCTTCACTGGTGAAGACTTTCTTGCCCTTGTCGCGGGCCTGCAGGTCTCGAAGCATTCTGACCACATCTTTGAACTGCGACTGGTCAGAGTCATTGACAGACTGCTCTTTGAATTTGTGGGCTGACCCCTGCCCCTGGGTAGACTTGCGGAATGCCTGATGGGTCTCAAACTGTTCATCTGAATCTTCCACTGATTCCTCTTCATCAGTTGCATCAACATGCTGGGCAGGCTTCTTGGATATCTTCAAGGCTTTCTTGACTGCCCGGCCTTTTGTCTTTTGCTTCACCTGTGCTTTCTCTGTACTGGCTTCAGCTTGTTCTGCCAGCATCTTAGTCATCATCTTCTTAAACATGGCATACATTTGAGGATCAATGTCATCCTCAACCTGTTGCCCCTGATTTTTGCCTGAGCGCGGGGAATCCATTTCTTCGTCTGAAGCTGTCGAATATGCGATTCCCTCGACTGGTGCAGTCTTCTTCCCTAACCTTGTTTGAACCATTGACTGTCACGAATGCTCTCTGCAGAGCAAAATCGATGGTTAGGCTTTTGAGAGAGATTTTGATTGGAAGAAAATATTCGCTGAGAATTTTGGTAGACAATTTGAAAGAATATCCCATTACTAGGGATTGAGTCGTCGCTGGGATTACGACAATTGCGTTGTCATTCCTTTGCAAAGAAAATAAACAACTGAAAATTAAGCCTTGTTACCTAGGCGAGGTCGTCAAACCAAGAATTGAAGAATTTGCAAGATTTTTATTTATTGAAAGAAAACATGATTGCATCAATAATAAACTTGAGAAAGAGGGGGCGGACAGACAATTTGCCACCACTCTTTATAACTAGCAGAGACACGAGGACCGGGAAAAAGCGGAAGAGTAACAAAAGAGTCTCAGCCATATCTGGCAGAATGGTATGCTCCGGACCACTGTGCTGATGTAAGGTCGAACTCTGGCACGACTCCTGATAGCAGCCGCATCTCTATGTGCTTTTGTCTCTGAGAAAACTGTCGAACACACCGCTCCGGATGATAGTAAGCACAGAAGAATGGACCAAGCAACTTGAATCTCTTGCCATATGCATAGGTGTATCTGGGAGGCGATAATTCTCGATCAAAATAGTCCCACACCACTTCTTCTTCCTGCAGATAGTCGATCAGGAATCGGTACCGCGCAACTAGAAGGAGCTCCTTGCCGTTGTATCTGAATGAACTAGCTCTAATCGGTACATGCTGAAGGAACCAAGATTGAAGAGCATAAGTACATCCCTCGACTAAGATGGACTCTCCAAGTGTGAAGCGGGTCAGTCCTCTGTATAGAAAAGCAAGCGCGGCCATGGCTATCGAGAGACGGCTGGTCTGTCGACTTCCCCATCTTCTCAAAAGTTGAACTATTCTGACATCCACATAATTCTGTCCATCTGGAAAGAAAGCAAGTCCCACAGTACACAAAACCATCGCATGCTGAATTCTCTCTCGAGCTGTCCTGGACAACGAACTGACTTCTACGAATTCTCCATACTGTCGGTAGATCTCGATCCGACTCACGTACTCATTCCCATTTTCTTCAATCAGTGGCCAAGACTTGCGCCCTGTCATGCAAGCTACGGCATCTTTGGGGTCCAGACCCTTGACATTGATCAGAAACTGCTGCTCTAACGGATCTCCAGGCTGACCCGCTGGCTCAGGCAGTTCCATAATCTCTGAAAATTCATCCATCAGTAGTGTCATCTCGCCCCACGGGAACCAGAACGTGCAAGTGCGCGGATTCCACCGCTTTGCCAGTGCATGAATCAGATTGTCGTTGACTGTTAACTTTCCCACTGCAGATGCCAATTCCAACCCACAATCGCTCAAGTGGTCCGAAAACATACGAGAGAAGTTTTTGAACCAGACATAGTACCACCGGGGAAAGAAGGGTCCGGTGCTAAGAGATCGATGCTCAGGAAGACTTTGTCGCACCTCATAGGAGATGTGACCCTCAGGAAAAACAGAATCGAGCTGACTGGATGCCATTGGACTGAAAGATAAGAAGACTGAAATTAGACTTTGAAAAAATACAAGAATTTTGAAAATTGCAGGCAGGATAAAATGAAAGATGGAAATTCGAAGTCCAGAGGAACGAAAGAATGGAAAATTTCCTGGAGTTTTGAAGGAAAAGGTGGATAATTTAGAAAAATCGTCCAGGGTTTTTGAGAAAAAAGGAGATATTTCATAAAAGATGAAAAATGAGGTATTTTGGAAAATTGTTTGGTATTTTGGAAAAATTGGGAAAAATATGAGAAAATAAGGCGAAAATGAATATCATATATTCAATTACAAACAATTATGCACATACAACAATCCCTAGGAAGCCAACTCTAAATGCATTGATTTTGAAAGAGCTTTAGGACCCTAATCCTGACTCTAGGCTTAGATCAACTGTGTTCAATCATGCTATGCCGATATACTCGAGCCGAGGCTCGATGTACGTGGCATAAAACTCATCTTCGGGTCTAGGCTTGTGTTTTCCCAACATCCTTGAGCGCCTGCCGATATACGTTGGACTATGGCCCTTGGTACGTGGCAGGGGGGCATCAGCTGTATTGAAAAAGGATGAAACGGCCAGCCTGCTGGTTGGCTGAAGGCAAAGGGATGGACGGGGCTGTAGGCTGGGCTCTCCTGCGGATGGGCTGAATGTATGGATGTGCGGCAGCTGCTGGAGGTGGATGGTTCTTCTGCTGGACTGAAGAGAGATGCAAGAACGGCTGGAGATGGTGGGTTGAAGAAGATCTGCTCAATGGCTTCTCCCCACCTTGAGACCCTCCTGAAAAAACCGAAAATCCAATTCAAAAATCCCCCCCTCGTGAATGCCCTGCCCCCCTTTTTAAAAACTTTCCCTTCTTAAAAAAAAACGCAGTTTTCTTTTAAGAGCTCCGTTACGTTTTTGAAACTTTTGAAAACTGAATTTTTTGAAAATCCGTCATTTTGGAGGGGATGAAATCTTAGGTTTTTCAAAAAATTTGTTTCATTTCTCTAAGTTCTAGGTAAAATGAATATTTTTTTTTTGAAGGCTTGGCTGTGGCGCCGTTTAAGGCTGCTTCCTTTTGAAAATAAATGAGTAATGAAACGAGATAAATGGGAGATTTTTAAAAGAATGCCACATCAGCCAGCTTTTAAAATCCCTTTAAAAAAATGAAGTTTTATTTTGTTTTTTTTGTTTTTATTTTCAAGTGGGGTGCCACATGTGTGTGGGCCCACGAACTATTTATAAGATAAAGAACCTAAAAAGAAAAGGAATTTACAAAATTGATGCCATCTCCGGGTGGGCCCCGCTTGAAACTAAAAGACATACCTGAGATTCTGAGTGTGATGCTAGTTCAAAAGCGGGTCCCACTCCATTTATTTGAAAATACGAGATAAAACATTATTTATTTTCAAGAATTTGGAAAATTTGGGTTTTCAGGGCAAAAAATATGGATAAATGTAAAAAAAAATTGTAAAGAGATTTAAAATCTTTTGCAAAAAGTTTTGAGATAAAATCTTTAAAATCAATATCCAAATATCTAGATTGTTTTCTTGAGGAAAATTTTTGTAATTCAAAGTCCTGGGGGTAAAATGGGAAAGATTGGCAATTTTAAAATCCCAGGGTTTTAAAAATCAATTTTGAAAAGTTTAAAAATAAAATCTGGGTTGACAATTTGGAAAATCAGGAGTTCTGGATCTCAAACTGACATGCTATGCAGTGAAATGATGCAATGCTATGCACAAACATGTTCTATGAAATATCACTCTGAGCTCGAACTTGGAAATTTTAACTTTTTTGTCCAGAAAGATGATTTGAAATTTTGCAATTTGAAGATGTCTCTGAACCTAAATATGGAAATTTTGAGGCTCAAGAATGAAATTTTGGACATTCTGCAAGGTTTAATCTCAGAAAATGACCATTTTGCCCTTCATTGCTTCCGGAGAACTGAAATGTGCCGATTGAGGGCAATGTCATGGAGGTGAGTGAAAAATTTGGGGTGTTTACAGTCGTGCCCTGTTGCCCTATGGTATTTGCATAATTGGTCTTTGAATTTTCCCAAGATTACGGGAGGATCTGCGATTTTAGGGAGTTTGATCATCCCATGCTTTAATAGGTAATCCATAATCACTTCTAAACTTTGATCTAATGGAGTGAAGACTCGATCTTTCTCCCACTTGATATACTTGGGCTTCTCTTGAAGATCACTCTTTTGCTGAAGGCCACTTGGAAGTGGTTTGTCATTGTTCTTATAGGATCTTTCCTTCTGCCCCTTGCTCTGATCTAATCTCGGGCCACTGTCACTGTTGTTCTTGTTTCCTTTGTTGCTACTGCCAAGACTATTGCTGGAGGCCTCAACTGAATGAGCGAACTGCGCCTTCTTTTTCTGGTCTTGGATATTCTTGACCAGAGGCGTGCCCTCGTAAAGCCCGCTTTCTATTCCTGCTTCGAGCCATTCGGCTCGCTCAATCAACTTGATGAAGGATTTCGCCGGGGAAGTGGCGATGAGGCTCCTTATGGGCTGAGAGAAATTGTTGAGGATTACTTGCAATGTGTGCTCCTCTGGAATGGGTACTTTCATCTTATTACAGGTGCTTCTCCACCTGTGAATGAAATCTCTTGCTCTTTCAGTCTCACCTTGCTTTAGGTTGTAAAGATGATTTAATGTAGGTGAGGCTTCAGTGTTGAATAAGAAGCGCTCAATAAACAAATTTACTACCTTATCGAACTCTCGTAGTTCTATAGGATTGATGTGGTTGGCATACCACCTGGCTGCTACACCCTCTAGACTGCGGGGAAAACAGATAAACAGAGCCCTGTTGTCTTTTTTGAAACGGCAACATTCTGCATAAAAGGTGGGTAAGTGGGCTTTAGGGTTGCCAGTCCCGTCAAATTTAAGAAACTTGTGAGGAAGATTCTCCAGGTTATCATCCCCATCTAGGCCATCGTAAAAATCCTCGCCAGTGTAGGTCTGCTTGACCTTACCCTTGGCTTGAATGTCTTTGATTGCTCAATTCATCTCCTTCATCTGCTTGCTCATCGGGTCCTCTGCTGGGATCCCAGACTTGGGCTTGTTGACGGATTTGGGCTCTTTTCCAGCTATCTTTACGGACTGCCTCAGAGGATTCTGTTTGTAGACAATTTGCTCTTCTTCTTTTGATTCTTCCTCGACTGACTCTGACTCCTCATAAGCAGTGTTTGGTTGTACCTTCTTTCTGATGATTCTGACTTGCTTTTTTACAGGCTTCTTCCTCAGCTTGCTTTTAGGAATTGCCTCTTTCAGATTGGCCTCTTCTTGCTCCGACATCATCCTCGCCATCATCATTTGGAACATACCATACATAGCGGGGTCAATGTCATCTCCTTTGTTCTGACCCTGTCCCCCGACCGACTTAGGAGAGTTCATCCCTTCCGCCTCACTGTTGTTGTGTTGAGGAACTGTTTCTTTTCCAGCTCTTGTCTGAACCATTTTTTAATATCAGCGTACTCTATAGAGGAAAGTGGAGGTTTTTAGACCAAAGAGACTTTTGGAGAAGTTTTTGACAGGAGGAAGTATGTTAAAAAATGATATCCCATTACTAGGGATTGAGTTGACACAAAAAAATTGCGTTGTTTACTCTGCGAGGGAGAGTAACCAACTAAAATACGAAGAAAATGCTATTTTGAAAAAGGATATCTCTTGACGGAAAGAGATTTTATTTATGAAAATATAAACAAGAATATAAAATCAGAAGAAAAATAAGAGGAAAAAATGAAATTGGAGAATAAATGGTAAAGATTTAAAATTTGAAGAACTTGCAGGCAGGATCAGAAGAATTTTGAAGAACTTTAGAAGAAGAAGAGAAAGGAAAATACACCTGGGTTTTAAAACAAAAGGGAAATTTTGAAATATATACCCAGGGTTTTGGAAAATATAAGGAAGATATAAAACATCATACAATCACAGATATACAAACAAAGATGTAATACGGCAGTCCCTAAGGCTGACTCTATATGCAAATTTTGAAATGGCTGATAGGACCTTAATCCTAACTCTAAGATTTAAATTATCTGATTTTAATCAAGGTATGCTGATATACTTAAGTCGAAGCTCGAAGTACGTGGCATAAAAATATCTCTGGTTCTAAGGTAATGGCTTCCCAACATCCTTAAGCACCTACCAATATACCTCGGACTATGGCCCTTAGGTACGTGGTATGGAGGCGCGAACCCAAATAAGTGGTCCAGTTGTGAGGCTCTCTCCCAAACTATGGTTCAGTGAGACAGCCCAGCAACGTGAAGACCGGGACAATATAGGTAGGGATGTTTTCAAAAATATGTTCAATATGCAGAAAAAACCAGAAAGCTCTAATGCAAGTCCTAAAAGAGATATAATTTAAATGAATAGAAGCATACACTTGCACACATTGTATACATTCAATCCCTAGAATTGAGGAGAGTTGTATTTCAGACATAAGTCTAATGTGAACATGGAGTAATCTCCTCAATATGGTCCAACCAAACCATACTTAGATCCTATATGCAATGATGTCAGCTTTAGGACAGAGTCTAGGCTCCTAAGGTTTGCATGAAAAATGAAGCTGACATGGAAGAATAAAGACTTAGAAAATATTAAAGCAAAGCAAAGGCATAGATCCGACCGAACGAAGACGTGTCCCATCTCGGTCGCCAAAACTGTGATCATCGCAAAAATTTTCCTCTCTTGATCTTTCTCTCTCTTCCTTCTCTTTTCCTTTTCCAACCTTTATTTCCTCCTTTTTGAAGGGAGAAAATAAAAGACAGAAAAGAAGAGAGAAGAGAAAAGAAAGAAGAGAGAGGAACTCTTTTGCGGGGTCTCACTTGACCTTGATTTGAAAATATTTAGAAAATTACTCGCCTCCGTTTTGAAATATATTGTGGGAAAATGGAGAGACGGGATCCGCTCGTCGGTACGTGGTTCGACCGTTCCTGACGCCTTTACCAGGGGTAATCGAACCAAGGATCGAATCTATGCCTTTTTGCTTTGCCTAAATATTATCTAAGAATTTATTTTAAATCTAAGATGTACAGGGAATCATGCTTGTGCAATATAAAAGATGTATGCTTTTTTTGAGAAAATGATTTGAAAATCTCCAAGTTTTTTTTTTAGATGAACTTGATGATGGAGTGAAGAAATGATTGGATCTAGCTTTAGAACTTGAGATAAATCAGAAAAGATATCTTGAAGTTCTAAGTTTTTTTTTTGAAGTAATCAGAGTTGGAAAGATTAAATCTTTGGATTTTGGAAAGAATGATTTAAAAAGGAATGAATTTTCAAAATCAAGAATGGACATTGAATTTTAATTTGTGAATCCAAAGAAGAGATGAAATTTTGAGATGGAATTGAATTTCAGATTTGAAATCAGGATGGATTTGAGAAATCCAAATGGTATTTTAAAAATAGAAATGGATTTAGGAAGTTTCAGATGAGATCTGGAAATGGAATTTGATTTGAAATCTAGAATTGAGAATGAGATTGGATTCCATATCCTAATTAGAATTGGATTTAAGATCTGGAACCCAAGATGGAATTGGATTTTGAATCCTAAAATGGATTTTGGATCTGAAGTCTGAGATCCAAGATAGAGTTGAATTCTGGATTCTAAAATGAAATTGGATCTGAAGTCTGAGATCCAAAAAGTGGAGATGGATTCTGAATCCGAGATGTAATTTGGATCTGGAGTCTGAGATCCAAAGGTGGGGGTTGTATTTAGAAATCTGGATCCAAGTTGGAATTAGGATCTAACTTTGGATTTGGATTCTGAAAGTCCAAATGGGACTTTTGAAGATGGATCTGGGTTTTGAAAAACCTAGATTTGAATTTGAAATTTAAGAAGGTCAAGTTTTGAGATTCAGAATCAATCTCAAACTTTGATTTTGAATTTGAAGGTAAGAAGATAGAACTTGATTTTGAATCAGAAGATGAATCAGGAATTTCAAGGTTAAATTAAATTTTGAAGTCTGAATTGAAACTAGAAATAGAAGTACAAGATGATTTTGACATTTCAAAGTCAAATTGGGCTTTGAAATTGAGTTTTTGAATCTTGAAAAATAAAATTGAATTTGAATCTATAGATAAGATTTGATCTGAGAAATGAAGAAAAAAAATCACTTGGAATTTTGAAAATGGACTTTTGAAAATATGATGCAATTTTATCTTAAATGATGAAAGAATTTAAAGAATTTTGAGTTTGGTTTTGAAAAGCATATTTCATTCCTTAAATGAATTAAGAATGAGATTGAAGATATAATACATCCCTGACTATGGTCATTGGATGTATTATATAATAACCACATTTAAATTCAAGTGAAGAATAGAATACATTTTTTATGCTTTTATAGAGTTAAAAATGAAATTAACTCTCAATATACCCTGACTATGGCCATTGGTATATATATTGAATTAATTTTAAATTAAGCTCTGATAAAAGAGGAAAAATATTTAAAGAAAATATGATGAATTTTGAAAAGGGTCCAGTGTGGATCCAGTGTTATTTTATAAAAGATAAAAATCCTAAGTTTTGTTTACATCTTGACTATGGTCATTGATGTAAATCATCAACTTGGGATTAATTACCTCTTACAAAATGGTGCATGTGCCATTCGTGTTTCACCATTGTGAGATTTTGAAAAATAAAGGTAAAAAGCATGAAAACAAGCAATTTATGATATTTACAATGCTCATTTATTCTATCTAAAACAGGAAAGATAAATTCTCATTGAGACCTAACTTACTACAATATTTAAAATTGAAAATGCAACTCCAGATAATGACACTTTCCACTTATTCCCTGCAAAGCAATTAGTTAGTATAAAGAGAAGAAAATATCACATATCCTATAGATGTCAATGGCAAAGTGCTCATGTACCAAGATATACATGGTGGAAAAGATGGGAAATGATGTATATATATTTATATTCATATATACATGCATATCTATATATATACATGTAAGTATATATATGTATAATCATATATATATATATATATATATATATATATATATATATATATATATATATATATATTACACATGATGTACAGGCAGCATGGATGTTGCTAAAATGATGAGGATATATGTTGTGGTAGTGGCAACGGGGAAGGATAGTGTTCTTCTCCATGGAGACTGGTTTTTGCAGTAATGCCTAACATAACTAGATGCTAGAACTTATAGATAATGCATGAGTGAAATAGAAGAAATTATATGTACAGGATTGAGATATGATGACTGTCACTAGATGGTGAATGAGGTAAGTAAGTACAGCCAATGAATGTGAAAATGTGGCTGCAGGGAATGCAGGTATGTTAATGTAACAAGGCTAAAGGGATAGTGATGATAAAACATTGTTGTAGGCATAGTGTTGGAGTGGCAATGAAGTGCATATATGTTGAGCGAGTGTTATGCTCTGTACAGGAGATGTATAATGTGAATGGATGTAAGAATGCAAGTGTGTTAGCAAGGAAATGATACAGGGTGGTTGTGAGAGTGTGGTGAATAACAGTGTAGTGCATGCAGGATTCCAGCAGGTAGTTGTGAAAATGCTATTGTGATAAGCATGATGGAATGTGTAGGTGACAGAGGAAGTGATATGGATGCTATATGGGGATAAAACAGCTACAGGTGGTTAGATGGAATAGGTATAATGTTGCTATATGGTAGGCTAAGTGACATATGCTGGGCGAAATGGAAAAATTACAGAAATGAATGTGAAATGGTGGTGATAGTTGAAAACAGGTGAAGGTAGGATAAATGATGATGTTGTGCAAGCCAAATAATGTTGGGACAGGGGAAGGGTCTGTATGCATGCTGATAAAGAGATAACAGTTACAACAGGAAAAATGACGATATTGATGATCTTGTTTGATAGTAGTGAAGACAAACAATGTACAAGTGCAGGGTATAAAATACAAGACATATATGATATTGAGTGTATTGTACAGAAAAGCAGAGAAAACATAAATATCAAACTAATGTAGCCATGTTACAAAAAGTATAAAGCTGGAGGTAGTTACAGGGTAAGTAAAACAGGGGCTAACAGGGGGTGATATGAAGCACAGTGAGGTAATGTATTTGTGTAAAGAGATGTGAAATGGATATTAGTTAGTGTAAATAGACATGCAGCAGGTAATGATGTCAATGAAAAGAACAAATTCTTAGAGAAAAAAATAATAATAATAATCGATCTCTATAACCCCCTGGACAGTGCCATCAGTTGTTCTAGTGTGGCCTGAAACTATGCTAGAGTCCAACTTCTCAAGAAATGGCTGTTCAGCAAAACTCAATCCTGTGGCTAATTGTGACTACATGAGTTGAATCTGTCTTCATAACATAATCCTTTGAGACAAGCTCTTTCGCTGTTATGCAAGTAATATTCCATCAGTAGCAGAAGAATAATTCAATATATCTGAGATTATCAAACAAAGGGTAGGACAAAGCCACCAAACATACTTCAGCCTCTAGAAGCCTGCCACCGAAGACTATATTCATGTTTTCGACCATATCGAGCATAATTGGACACAGTTAAATCAGCTTGGGATATACACAGTTTAAGATGCATCAAGATCAAACAATGTCTATCCTATCTGAATTCAAGAACAGGAGAACGGAACATAAACCTGTTTCATTGGGGGTTACCAATGAATCCCTGAAAAGAACCAGAAGTTGTTGAGACTAGTAACAGACTAAATGGCAATCCAGTGCATGAATAATGCTGAACATAAATCTGGACATTCACGCATATATAACAATAACCGTGACTTACCAATGAGGGACATCATCACTTACAGATACTTTCATATTGATGTTATCCTCTTTACCAAAATAGCCTACTCTCCATTGACTATCAACCGTAAGACGACACTGAGAACCATGATTTTTGCAGAGATGGTTATATTTTACCTATGTCTACAGGAAATCACATTCTTTTGGAGCTTATCACTTGGCATAAGAGAGGGAGGGACCCAAGTGGTGTGTTTTGATTTGATGCCCGTGCCTTCTGGAACGGCAATGGATGTTGGTGCTGCAGCGTGATGATCGACGTGAGATTTCCACCCCTGCCATACCCGACACCACCCAGATTGTTGTTCATGAGCAATCCAGCTGAATGGTTGACCAAGAATGTTGCAGTTACCCTTCCTTTTCAGCAATAAAACTGAAATGTTCATTATAGGTGCAATGTGAGCTTTGTCTACAAACTCCCAGTGGTCAGAGCAACACTCTTGACAAATCAAAATAAACTTTATTAACAAATGAAATAAACCACACGATGAATCAAGGTAAGAAATATTTGGCAACAGAGTAAATAATAAATATTTCATTTCAAAATCTAATGACAACTCAGATGAACATGAAGGGCTTTTACGGTGATCCAGGGGAGACCCTTGGCTAGAATGAGTATGCACGATCTTCATGAGATAAGTTGACAGTCCCTATGGTGGGCAAAACAGAACCGTGTGGCCTGCGAGGAGGTATTGCTAAAGTAAAAGAGGGATCTGGCCCAACAGCAGGTGAGTTCAGTGAATGAATTCATGGGGTACCTCTACAGAAAAAAAAAATCACAGGAAATGAGCTCGATGGATGAGCCAAAGGGGCACATCCATGGAGAAGATGCAAACAATAGATAGATTCATAGAACACAAGATGAATCAAATGACACGCTAGGATAATAGTAAAAAAATGAATAACTAAACAATATGCTGGAATGTAAAAGATGGAAGAGTATAGAAACGAAATGAATTTATACCTTTCACGATCCAAAAAAATATCTTTAATGAGCTTTCTTCTACAATGATCAGAATCCCAACTGATGTTACCTCAGCTTTCATAGCATCCATCGAGTCCCCGAATTGTAGATGAAATCCACCCTTCCTAAATTTTCTGCTAAAACAACCCCAGAAAGACACGCTGATGGCTCGGTTTTTACCAATTTGAATTTCATTGAGCGGGCTCCATCGTGAATCAATCACGCAGCAAGCACTATCGTTCTATTCAGATTCGTGCCACAGGTTGGCACTTCAAATTCATATTCACATTGCCAGCTAATCTTAGCAACTAGGCTTCATTTCAGCAGGGCAATCTTAGAAAATTGGTTTATAAAAAAAAATCATGATCAACATATTGATCTGATCTCACATATACAGCAATTCATCTATGGCCATTCGTCATTAGTATTGAGCTTCATACAGTGTATACAACTCGTAGAGTTGGGTGAAATAGGGATGAACAGAAAAGGGGAAGCAGGAATGAAGGAATGACGCATAGGAGAAAGTAAAGTAGACTCAAATACAGATTAAAGTTCTAAGCCTTAATGGATCGGTGAGGCCATTGTGAGGCATCACCGATTACCACCATGTAAGGCAGTGTTCTACCATATGAAATTGAAGATCTAATATGAGTTAAAATTGAAATGAGCACAAGGAATTGAAATACAAATGAGAAGTAGATAATGAAAAACCAAAGATCGACTATATATATAAAAAAAATGCCAAAAGAAATCATAAGGGAATTGCAACAGGGGTGTTGGAACATGGTAATTCCATTTCTTGTTGCATCGGGTGAGCTGATCCTGCTATATGCATATCAGTCTCACCATTTTGCTTTGTGGAAGAAAATATGGAAGGGTAAGAAAAGAAGACAAAGAGATGCAGAGAGAAGAAAAAAAAATTATAGAGGTTCAGAGAAAATGAGGGCGGTGGCTTACCTGGAGCTTTTTGAATCACGATCGACCTTCCGCTACTCAAAAGGGGAGGCACCAGAAAAACGTAAAGGGGCAGAAGGAGGAAGGCCAGGGGAGATGAAGATGGATAGGCAAGGGATGGATCGTGGAGGGGAGGTGAATGGTGGATTGAGAGGGGGATTGTGGATCGTGGAGGAAGTCGATGGGATCGATAGGCAAGGGATAGATGCTCGATGGAATCCCTCAGAAGAGATCTCCCCCCCCTTGAAGAGGCTTGGATGCCTCGTTCTTAAAGAAAATCGAAGGCTCGGTGGTTGAAGATGGAAGGTGAAAAAGGGAGATTCCAGGGAGGTTTGTTTGAGATCAACGGTGGGAGAGTAAGAGAAGAAAATGAGCGGGAATGATCCGTTATAAATTTTTGCTTTTTTTCAAAAAGAGGGTTCCTTTTAAGAAATTTTCTGTAAAATAGTTTAAGATGAGGTTTTTAGTAAAAATTAACTTTAAAAAGCTAGAAATCATTTATTTTTATCATAGTTTTTCCAATTTTTTTGGTTTTTGTGGTATTTTTCCATTTTTTGGAATAGAAATCTAAGATTTTACGAGAAAACAAGGATTAAACACTAAATTGTTGTATTTTTCTAAGAAATATGTACAAAAGTGTTTTTCCGAGAATTTCAGGCCATTTTGGGGAAATTTCTTCAGAAGAATGGGTTTGGATCCAGGTTTTGAGAAAATGTTCGAGTTTTAAAACTCGAATCGAGAAACACAACGCGATGGATCCAAACGGATGCCGGATGGACTGTCTGAGCTATTTAAAAACTATTTTTGGTATTTTCTGTAATTTTAATTTAGAAGCTGGACAATGGATCCGGATCCGAAATCAAGTCAGACATATATAATGAATTTAATTTCAGTGAAACTTGAGAAATGCACTGGAATTTAGATTTAAAAGAGACTCAATTACTTAGAAAATGAAATCAGGGGCAAAAAGGGAATATCTAAAAGATTTTGAAAAATTTGGGGTGTTCACAGTGGCCTGCCGGGAAGCAAATGTTGGCGCGAAATTGCCGCTGTGAGAACTGTCTGAGACACCTCTCTAGCTGATAGTCGACACAAAAGAAGGGATCAAGCAGTCTGTAGCGCTTACTACGAGCAAAAGTGCAGCGAGGAGTTGCCTCTCGCCTGTCAAAGTAATCCTAAAGGATCTCTTCTTGATGCAGACCCTCGATCGAAGCTCGATACTGAATGGCAGACTTCGGCTTCTTGCTGTTAAACCTGAAGGAACTGGCTTTTGATGGCACATGTCGCAGGAACCAAGACTGCAAGGCATAAGTGCATCCTTCCACCAAGATGGTCTCTCCGAGGGTGAAACGACTTAAGCCTCGGTAGAGAAAGGCTAAAGCGGCCATGGACACTAAAAGTTGATGGGTCTGCTTGGTTCCCCATCTTCGAAAGAGTTGGGCAACTCTGACATCAATGAAATTCTGACCGTCCTGGAAGAAAGTTAATCCCACTGTGCATAGGACCATGGCATGTTGAATTCTATCTTTTATTGCTCGGGACAAGGTGTCAACTTCTTCATAAGCTCCATACTTGCGATAGAGCCCAAATAGGTCGATGAACTGACTTCCATTGATCTTAGTGAGAGACCAAGATCTGCTCCTTGTAGCTCTGGCTAATACTTCTCGAACATCTATCTCCTTGACGTTGATCAGGAACTGTTGCTCGACAGGATCATCTGGATGACCAGCTGGCTCTGGCAATCCCATGATGTTGCTAAATTTTTCCATTAGCAGAGTCATCTCTACCCATGAAACCAAAAGGTGCAGGTACGTGGATTCCACTGTTCTGCCATAGCCTGAATCAGATTTTTGTTGATGGTTCGCTTGCCCACTACTGACGCCATCTCCAATCCATAATCATCCAACTGGTCTTGGAACATACGCGAGAAGGTGGCGAACCAAGAATAATACCACTGGGAGAAGAAGGGATGAGACTGGATAACCCGATTATCTGGGGATTCGTCTTTTATCTGATAGAAGACATGATCTCTGGGAAAGACAGCATCGAAGGAATTGGACGCCATCGGAATGATACTGGGGTAAAGAAGAATGAGGAGAATTAGATAGAATGCAGGACTTACGGATAGACTCTTGAAGACGAGAAGAATAGATATAGAAACTGGAAATTCATGAAAAATTGAGAAAATTTTAAAGGAATTTTCCAGGGTTTTTAAAGAAAATTTTGATCTAAAAGAGAAAATAATGTAGGTAAAATATATATATACACCTGGGGTTTTTTAAAATAAGGGAAAATTTTGAATAATATACCCAGGGTTTTAAAAAAAAAGTTTGATATATAGAAGAATATAAGGAAACATCGCATAATCAAAGCTGCACAAACAAGGATGCGCACATAGCACTCCCTACAGGCTGACTCTAAATGCAATATTTGAAATGGATTATAGGACCTTAATCCTAACTCTATGGTTCAGATCATCTGATTCCAATCAAGGTATGCTGATATACTCAAGCCGAAGCTTGAAGTAAGTGGCATATAAAATATCTCTCTGGTTCTAAGGTAAAGGCTTCCCAATATCCTTGAGCCCTACCGATATACCTCGGACTATGGCCCTTAGGTACGTGGTAGGGGGGTGATGATGCATAAATATCACATTTTATTAATACATTTTCACTGCATAAATGCATCATCTATAGGTTTAAAGCATACACTTAGGTGCATAATGATGTTAGGGAGCTCTGGTTCGAATTTCATCAAAATCGGAGTTAATTTGAAGGAATTATGGCATTTACAGTGTAACGGGTCAAATATCGGATCCGATTTGAGAGATTTGGATCCAGACGCCCATTTGGACTTTGGATCTGAACCAAATTACATGGATTTAACCCAGCTCCAGCCCACTTAAGTTTTGTAAAAACATTTTCTAAAAACCCCCTGCAGAAAGAGGCGCCCAGCAAATATTTTTATTTTAATCCTGTTTTTGAAAATAAACTCAAAGAAGCCAAAACGTCAAAAGGGAGAGGGGGCGCCCATTCCATCTGTCTTTGCCTTGGTTTTCATGCCATAGGGGCACGATTCTAACTCCAGCCCTTCTCATCTTTCACCTCCTTCCATCTCCATTGAAGACATAGAGAAAAGCTTGAGAACCAAGCATTCTACCTTGTCTCCCTTTCAACTCTTTTCATTTCTTGATCTTCCATGTTGTTTAATCTCCATTGTTGCTGTGTTTTGCAGGTGCAGCAGAGGTGGGAAACACTTTTCTCGGGTGGAAGTGCAAAACACTCCAACGAGAAGGGCCGGCTCTACCTCCATCCGGTCTTCTACACCCCCCGATCGAGAATCGGTTCACACTTCATCTTCGGTGGATTTCCAACGTGTTGCAGCTGTAGGACATGGTACCATGGTGTATTTCCAGCATCAGCGAGGTCCCGAACGGTGCAAAGCCAAGCAAAGTCCGCTCTTCTTCATCCCCCCACTCCTCGGATCGCCCAAAAGGTAGGTCTTCTCACCCATTGCTTCTAGTTAAAACCTATCATGTGCGTGTGTAATGTGCTGCATTTTTCTGTATTTTTGTCAGCCTTAGTATAGCTTTTGTTTGTGCAAAGGCCAGCACGTAGGATGTTTAGGTGTTTGAGTCATTTACTTGTATGTTTTTCAATCCAACGTTGGGAGTTTTTAGGCATATTTTGGGTGTGTGCGTGTGTTTGAAATGAGATTTCTATATGTCTGTGTTTTCTCAGTTGTTCTAAGTCTAATGGATGTTGTTTTAAATGAGTTTAGTACATTAGGAAAAGTGTTTATGAGATTTCATGTTTTAGGCGTTTTTAGATTTTGATAAAAGTTAAGTACCGATTGTTGTTTTCCTGTTTTTATGTAGAATGTTCAGCAGTTTGTAGCATTTTCTGTAGTTCTTTTCTTTGTTATGTTCATGTCAATTTGTTCATTATTATTTAGGTTTTTCATATATTTTAAATCGTGTATTGCGTTTAGTATGAATTTATGTTTTGTGTTTTTGGTGCTAGTCGAGTTGTAGGGTTGTGTAGAATTCGTTTTTCTGTTTTTATTTCATGTCCAGCATAGTAGTTTGTTCATTCCTTCATGTTTTTAGTTTTAAAAGTCTTGTTGTATTATGTGTAAGATCGCATAATTAGGTTTTGCTTAGAATCCTTAGTTTGTAGTTTTTATGTTGCTAATTTAATGTAGATTGCATATTAGGTTTGTTCAATTAGTGTGTTGCTTAAAATTTCTGTAGATAGTAGCTTATGGATGATTGTTATTGTTTTTGATAATTAGTTTAGGTATGTGTTCTTTAGAATAATTAAAATCTTTAATTTTCGTTTTAGCTAAATTAGCATTAATATAGAATTTCGTTTTTCTTGGTGTAGTGTTAATTCAATAGAGCTTTCCAATTCGTTAATTTTCATTCATATCCTTAGACTAATTTATATAGATAGTAAGTTAGTTAGATTAATTTTATTTTAGCCTAGGTATGTAAATAATGTAGATTTTCGTTAAGGGCATTTGAGTCTTTATAGTTGGGAATCCGTTTTTGGTAGAAAACCAATCCCTCTAAAATCGTGAATTGCATTTAAGGAAATTTCTATTCCCTAGCCCAATTATAAATGCTTTATTTTTCCAACAAGGCAACCCTTTGGAATTCCAAAGGGTCTTTTAATGAGGGTTACACGACTTTTGGAAACCCTTTGGAATTCCAAAGGTCCTTCCAAAAAACCTTTACACGAGTTTTGTGGAAGTTTTGAAATTCTAAATGTGCATTTAAAGACATCCAAAAACGTGTAAAGGGCTTTGGGAAATGTTTTCAAAAAAAAAGGAGCTAATGCCTTTATGGAAACAAGGAAAAATGTATTTCCCAATGGGCTGGACGATTTTTGAAGATGAGCTTTCCCAATATGCATTTAAGGCAATTAAGAGGAGAGCTTCATTTCCCAATCCAATCATAAATGCCTTCTCATTTTCAAAGTTGGAAACCCCTTTTGAATTCCAAAGGTCATGCTAAATGTGGCTACACGTTTTTAGAAAAGATTGAAAATTTGAAATGAGCATTTAAAGCTAATCCAAAAATGTGTTTGGTGTTTTGGGAAAGGTTTTCAAAAGAAGTTAATGTTTTTAATGAAAAATGGGCTGGACGGTTTTTGAAGTTGAACATTTTCCTAAGTGCAATTAATACAATAATGAGAGGAGAGGTTTCATACCCAATTCGTGGATTGCTATTTTTAAAGCCCTATTTAGTATTGCTTAGATTGACTTAGTCTTAATTAGGTGTTACTCAAATTAGTAATGTAGCATTAGAATTAGGTTTTAGAAAATCGTGGTATTTAATTAGGGTAAGTTATTGAATTAAATTAGGTTTGTAAATTCGTGTAGGTCTAATTAGGTAGATTCTAATTGTAGTGTATATTTAATATAGTAATTAATTTAGATTAACCCTACCTTGGATTAGTTAATGACTCTAGGTTGGTGTGTAGTCAATGCTTTATTCAAAAATGCCACCTAGACTAACCCTCGTTAGTTAGATTAACCCTAGGTATTTAGTTAACCTAATTAACCATAGTCGAATTTCCAACTAAACCCTACCTAATCCCAATAGCCGAGCCTAGTTACACCCTTCTAACCCTAACCGACCTTATTTAACCCTAGTCTAGCCCTATCATTAGTTAACTAACCCTATCCTTAGGTAGTTAGTTTAACCATAGTTAAACCCTAGTTGACCTTAGTTAGGAACTAACCTACCCCCTAGCTATTAGCTTTAGTTAAAACCCTAACCTGAATTTAGTTAACTAGTTAGCCCTAGTTTAACCCATGTACTAACCCTAGTTTAGTTAAACCTAGTTAACCTAAACCGCCCCAAGCCATAACCCTAGTCGACCCTACCTTAGTCAAACCTCTAGTTAGTCTTAACCGCCACCTACTAACACTATCCGACCCTATACAACCCAAGCTAAACCCTAGTTAAAGCCGTAGTCAATCTTAGTTAGTTATCTTAACCGACCCTAGCCATCTTAGTTAATTAACCCTTAGCAAGCCATAGTTAACCGACTCCATAATCTAACCCTAACCGACCCCTACTAACTCTAGTTGAGTAAACCCTAGTTAACCTTAGATAGATAACCCCAGTTACTAGTTAGAATCTACTCTTAGTTAGTTATCTCAACCGAACCCTAGTTACACCCTCTTAACCCTAACCGACCTTAGTTAAATTCTACTATCCCTAGTTATTGTTTAGACCTAGTCAATCTAACCATCCTTAGTTAAGTTAATCTAACTTAGTCGACTAACCCTAGTTATTAGGTTAACAATAGTTAGTGTTTAATTTAGTTAGTAAGTAATCTTAGCTAGTTAGACTAACTGTAAATTAGTAGTTGCTTTATTAGGTTAGAATTAACATTAGATTAATGAGTTCAATAGGTAATCATGTTAGTTAGAGTATGTTAGATTTAGTTAGATTTGTCATTTAGATTAGATAGTTAGTGTTTAATTTAGTTCGTAAGTAATTTTAGCTAGTTAGACTAACCGTAGTTAATTAATTAATCCTAGATAGTTAGTTAACATAGTTAGTGATATTAGATGTTATATATTAGGTTTAATTAGAGTTTATATTCATTTAGATATCTTATTTAGAGTATTAGTGAGTTTAGGTTAGGTTATTGCGTAGATTTTATAATTTAGTTTAATTGTTATTGTTTTCTGTATTTTAACAGTAGGATAGGTTCAGTTAGGACTGTTTTTGTATGTAGTTCTCTGTCCAAATGTCAATTATGGATTCAAAGGGATGAATAGTGCACTGAACCAAAACCCTAATTTTTACCTGATCGTGCACTAGCTAGTTCATGTAGATTTTTCGTGAGTTTTCTGGATATTATTTTTCTATTCTCCACATTGGTGTGTTAACTGTCTGCAGACCAAATTTCAGCTCAATCTGAGTTGATTTGGTCTGGTTTTTAAGCGTATTATGAAAACAGCTTTTTCTGATTTTGAAATTTCGGGTCCTGCGATTTTCCAAATTATCCTGATTTTGAAACGCTTCGTTCTGGAGATCCAGAACGTATTTTTCACTTCTGTAAAATGTTTCAGCTTCTTGGATCTGTTTTTTACAGAATAGAAGTGATTTGACCAAATTTGGAATTCGTTTGACCCCTCAAACAGTCGTTTTGCGAAAAGCTGTCAGAATCCATTTTTGCCTTCTTTAGGGACAAAACAGTCTTTTAACTATTTGTCTGATTTCGTGTAGTTTTACTGTTTTCTAACATTGTAGTTAGTATATTAACAGTATTTAGAGTAATTAGAGTTATTTAGCTTAGTTAGTTCACTTAGTATAATTTTAGTTTTAGATATTCACATTAACTGTAGTTTAATTTAGAAATAGTATAGAATTAGTTGTAGATGTAATTTAGATTAATTCTTGATTTAGTTACTGATTTTGTGTTTTTATTGTGTAGGTTGTTAAGTTAGAACAGGTTCACAGGTGTAATTCAATGATAATGTGCGACTGCACTTGATATGAAAAGACAGAAATGCCCCTGGAGACCTGCAGAAGACTTAGCCTCCGATTTTATTTTTTTTTCATAATTTAGAATGTTATTTAATGTAACTTGTAAACATTGACATAGTTGTAAACTTTGTTTTTATTAATAAAGTTTTATTTTGGAATTAATTCAAAAATATCCCGTTCCCTGTGGATTCGACCCGTACTCGCCACTTCGGTGGAAAGTCGGTTTTTATATCTTTGGTTGACGATTTTCCCATGTTTTTATTGAAAAATATTGTTTAAAAATATCAAGTCCAAAAGTGCAACCAAGGGGCACGAGCCCAAATAAGTGGTCCAGTTGTGAGGCTCTCTCCCAAACTATGGTTCAGTGAGACAACCCAGTAACGTGAAGACCGGGACAATATAGGCATAGATGTTTTCGAAAACATGTTCAACATGCAAATAAAACTAGAAAGCTCTAATGCAAGTCCTAAAAGAGATAGAATTTAAATAAAGAGAAGCATACACTTGCATACATTGTTTGTATTCAATCCCTAGAATTAAGGAGAGTTGTATTTCAGACCTAAGTCTAAGTGAACATGGAATAATCTCCTCAATATGGTCCTACCAAACCATACTTAGATCCTATATGCAATGATGTCAGCTAGGATAGAGTCTAGACTCCTAAGGTTTGCATGAAAAATGAAGCTAACATTTGTAGAATAAAGACTTAGATAAAATTAAAGCAAAGCAAAAGGCAAAAATTCGACCGGACGGAGACGAGTCCCATCACGGTCGCTAACTTCTGTGATCATGCAAAATTTTCCCTCTCGTTCCTCTTTTTCCTTCTCTTCGCCTTTCTAGCCTCTATTCCCTTTTTTTAAAGGGGAATAAAAAGATAGAAAAGAAGAGAGAATGAGAAAAAGAGAAAAGAGAGAGGAACTCTTTTGCAAGGTCTCATCTGACCAAAATTTTCAAAAAAATATTTTAAAATCACTCGCCTCCGTTTTGAAAATCTGCGGGAAAAATGGAGAGACGGGATTCACTTGTTGATACGAGGTTTGACAGTTCCTGGCACCTTTACCAGAAGTAATCAAACCAAGGATCGAATTTACGCCTTTTTGCTTTGCTAAAATATCATCTAAGAATTTATTCTAAGTCTAAATGCACAAAGAATCATGCTTGTGTGAATGCAAAGATGTATGCTCTTTTGAAAAAAATGATTTGGAAATTTTCAAGTGTTTCTGAGATGAACTTGATAATGGAGTGAAGAAATGATTCAAAGGATTGGATTTGATTTTAGATTTTGAATCCAACTCAGGTTTTGAAATGGATCTGGAAGAAGAGACTTGATCAGAATTTTGGAAAGATAAGCCTGCAGATGAAGAGAAAAGGAATTTAGAATTGGAATTTTGAAATAAGAATGATTTTTTAAAGTCATAATAGACTTTGAATTGGGATCGAATTTCAAGAATCGATTTTGAATTCAATATCTAAACAGGAATTGAATTTGAATTTAGACTTGAGAAATAGATTTGAAATTGGCTTTGAAAATTGAGAATTAGATTTGAAAATCTAGAATGAAATTTTGATCTGAAGTCTAGTATCCAAGATGGAACTGGATCCGAAGTCTGAGATCTGAGATGGGGTTGGATCCAGAATCTGGAGTTTCTAAATGAAATTTGGATCTGAAGTCTGAGATCCAAGTTTGAGTTGGATTTGAAATCTGGAACCCTAAATGGAATTTGGATCCGAAGTCTGAGATCCAAGATTGAGTTGGATTCGAAATCTAGAATCCTAAATGGAATTTGGATCCGAAGTCTGAGATCCAAGATTGAGTTGGACTCAAAATCTGAAATTCTAAAATGGAGTTGGATTCAAAATCTGGACCCCTAATTGGAATTGGATCCGAATTCTGGGATCCAAGATGAGATTGGTTTTTTGTATTTTTGAATCCGATATGGAATTGGGTTCTAAATTTAGAACCCAAGGTGGAATTTTGGATCTTTTGAAGATCCAAAATGGGATTTTTGAAGAGGGATCTGGGTTTTTGAGAACTTAGATTGAATTTAAAATTTAGGAAAAATCGAATTTTGAGACTCAGAATCAATCTCAAAATTTTGATTTTGAATTGAGAATCAAGACTCAATCTTTAGGTATAACTTTGAAGATTAAGAATAAGTTTGATTTTGAATTTTAGAAGATGAATGAATTTCAAAGTTAAATTGAACTTTGAAATTTGATTTGAATTTGGAAATGGAATTTTGAACATAAAAATGAATTTGAAATTTCAAAGTCAAATTGGACTTTGAAATTGAAATTTGAATCTTTGAAATAAGATAGAAGAATGATTTGAAATAGAAATTGAAGATTTGATATTCAAGATCACTTGGATTTTTTTTTAAAAAGAATTTTGAAAATATGATGCAATTCTATCCTAAATGATGAATGAATTTAAAGAATTTGAAATTGGATTTGAAAATCATATTTCATTCTTTAAATGAATTGAAATAAGATTGAGGATATAATACACTCCTGACTATGGTCATTGAATGTATTATATAATAATCATATTTGAACTCAGGTGAAGAATAAAATATATTTTGGTGCTTTTATAGAGTTTAAAATAAAACTAACTTTCAATATATTCTAACTATGGCCATTGATATATATATTCTGAGTTAATTTTAAGTTAAACCCTGATAAAAGAAGAAAATATTTAAAATATGATGATTTTTTAAGAGGATCCAGTGTGGGTCCAATGTTATTCCATAAAAGATGAAAATCATAAGTTTTGTTCGCATTCTGACTATGGCCATTGATGCAAATCATCAACTTAGGATTCAAAAATTCGTGTGCCCATTTGTGAATTTTTTAAATAAAATATTATGAAAACAAGCAATTTTTAAGATATGTATATGCTCATACATCCTAATCTAATGCTTAAAATTAAATTCCTCATTAACATCTAGCTATTACATCATTGGAATGGAAATTACAATTTCTAAGTTAAGCAGAGAAATAACCCTTTTTACACATTCCCTGCATGTGACATTAAAAATTAAGATACTTGCTAGGAGTGTGTTATCATCACAAAATTTTTCCCCTCTCTAGCGAGAGAGAAACGAATTTCGCGAGTCAAACTCGACCAAAGTTTTAAAAATTGGTTTTGAAAATTAACTCGCCTCCGTTTTGAAAATTTGCGGGAAAATTTCGTGGAATGGGATCCGCCTGTCGGTATGAGGTTCAACCGTTCCTGGCACCTTTACCAGGAGTAATTAAACCAAGGATCAATTATGTGCTTTAACTTGACTCAAATATCTAAATTATGCTCTATTTTTCCTAGAATGTACAAAGAATCAGGCTTGTGCTATGAAATTCTGAAAATAATGCAAGTTTGGGAAAACATGATGTTTGCTTTGGAAAATTGAAATATGCTTGGAAAATGCTTGAGATTAGAATTCCTGAGAAATCATTGAATTTCATTGGAAATCAGAAATTTGCATTGGAAAGTCATTTCTCAGGAAAACTTGAAAATCTGAGAAAACTGGTTTTGAAATTGGAAACTTGGAATTGCTTTTATGAGAAAATGAATTTGAGAATCTTGAGAAAATCAAGAAATTCATTGGAAAATGACTTTTGAAATGGAAAAAGGATTCTCAGGAAACTGGATCCTCAAGAAAATGGGAAATCTGAGAAAATCGATTTCTGAAAACTTGGGATTTTGAAATTTGAGAATTTTAAAACATTGGAAAATCTTAATTTGGACTTGGAAAATGCTTTGAAATGTCATTTGAAAACTCAGGATTTTGAGAAAATCAGATCCTAAGAAAGACTTGGAAATTCTTGAGAAAACTGAATTTTCTGAAATTGAAATTGGAAAATGAATTTGAAAATAATGCAATTTCAATGATATGAATGAATGAATATGAATTTGAAAAGGGAATTTCATTGAGGAATTGGAAAATCCTTTTGAAACTTTGAGAAATGCAGTGCATTTTTGAAGTTAGCCTAAGAGTGTAGGCTGAATGTGGCTAATATGAAGATCATAAATCTTGGTTTTCTTCGTATTCTGACTATTGCCATAAATACGAATCCCACCGAGTTTATAAACTCCATAAGAGCTTGTGCACGTGCCATTCGTGTAAACCATAGTGAATTTGAAATAAATATGCATGAATCATATATCAGATATCAGAATTTGCTGAAATTAAAATATATGCAATGCAGTCCTATTCTAAGCAGAAAAGTAACTCTTATTCTAAATATTAAATTGACTTTTATATTTAATTGAACAAAATAAAGAAATAAAATGGCTAAGTCTTCTTCTTGAATATTCCTGCAAAACTGGAAAACAAGGTTAGTACACAAATATAGGTTTTTCTGAATTTATCCAAAAATATGAAACATTATCAGATATTATTCAGATATAAACCCAAATTCATACCCCCTTTGATATAAACATGATAAATAATGAATAAAATTCGAAAATAAACTTGAAAATCCGAAATTGGGGTCAAAATGACCAAAATACCCTTATGACCTTGAAATCAGGGTTTTCTTAAATAAATTTTGTAAATTTTAGAATTTTGAAAATAAAATGAAATAAATCAAACATAATATGATAAAATATGATGATATGCATGAAATTTTGGAGAATTAGAAATTGAAATTTTGAAATTTAGGTCAAAATAACCAAAATACCCCTGATAACAAGACTATGGCCTTGAAACCAGGGTTTTCTGAAATAAATTTTGCAAAATTGAAAAAAATAAAATGCAAATGAGATTGAAATTAACCCTAATATGATTCTACATGTTTATGTACATGATAAAAACCCTAAAATGGCGAAAATATCATAAAATATCAAATTTAACTTGATTTTCGCTTCTGAATTTAAAGTTAAACTAACACATGGAGCAAATGAACTTGGAATTAAGCAAAATTTGGCATGGACACCTAAATTAACCATAAAAACATAATGGATCTCGAAAATCTAATTTTTTTGTATTTTTAAATCTAGAAATTCAAATAAAAACCCTATTTTTTATGATTTTTGCCTAAAATGTTGATTCTAAAGGGGATTTCGGATATCAAACTTCCATAAAAATTTCCCAAATTTTATGGGGTGACATAGGACAGTATGGAAAGGAGTTTTGACTTTTACACTTTCTGGTTTTGACCTATGGTAGGATCTGTGCCACTCTAGCAAGTCGGATCGGAATCCGACGACTCTAGGATTTGGGGGAAACAGACAGGTTTCGGTAGAAAATATAGGAAAAATAGTAAACAGATGGGGAAAAGGCTCAAATTGTGGAAAAATGTCCCTGACAAATCGGGAAAAATTTTATATTTTTGTATCATTGAGATTAGACTTACGGTTTGGAAAAGGGCACACTGTTATCAGAGACCTAAATCTCTGGAATTTCGGGATATTGAAATTTGTCAAACAGAAAAGAAAATTTTGGAAAAAATACTAAAACAGTTCCAAAAGTCCCCAAATTTTGGAAAATGACAGGAAAACATGTTATAAACAACATTTTTGTTGAAAGATTTTGCATACGGGCTACGGATTGGGCGAAATCTATGCATTAGAGTCTGTCTATACCCTGACGAAGGAAAATCGAGATTTTCCCAAGGGTCTGGGAAATCCGATTTGTGACAGAGGTCAAAACTACTTGTAAAAACCTCAAAATCTCCAGATCATTAGTAGATTCAATTATGAATCCACTGTGATTTTTGGAGGACAATCCAAATTTTTCACAAGGGTGGTGTCAGAGGTTCTTGTCTGCTAAAGCATAAACTGGAAATTCAGAAAGACAGAAAACCCGATGTAGGGTTTGATTGATTTAGATGAGTTCCGAAACCCGAACAAACTCAAATTTTTGGAAAAAGATCATAGAAAAGTAATAACATCTATCATAAAATTTTCAATATTTTTGAATGAAAATCTTTACATGAAATCATAACTGGACTACATGCCTAAATGAAAAACCTATAAACTAACAAGATTATGCATTAATGAACTAATGAAATATACCTAATGAAATAAATCAAAAGCAATACCTAAATTATACAATTTATATGAAAACAAAACAAAGGAAAAGCATGGAGGCAAAATATTGATTTGATATAGCCATTGAAATGAGGGGTTCAATCCATTGGCTCGATGGACCCCTTCTCCATGTGGCCTTAGCATGAATAACCCATGTTTCTCATTTTTATAAATGAAATTTTCAATCATCTAAATCCATTTTTTTGTTTTGTTTTTTGAACTGTTTTCAAACAATATCTACGAAAACATTACATGAAAAACCTTGTCACTTCATAATCATCTTTTGAACTTTGACAAAATCAAGGTTAAAAGACAAGGACTTTACCTTGGATGGTGCCGGTTTCCAATGGAGAAAGCTTGGGTCAGCTGCGCTAGGGGGTCGCTGCTGCTCGGTGGAGGAATCAGCTGCGATGGGGATGCTGGAGGTAGGAATATTTTGCTACGGTGGTGATGTAGCCAAAGAGGTTGCAATGGTGCTGCTAGGTTCCGGCTGGAAGTTGTAGGTATTGTTGCACCGGCTGGAGCAAGGAAGTGGCTGGTGGTGCCGCTTCGAGGTAGAGGTTGTAATGGCAACTTGAAGAGGGTGGCTGTGTTGCTGTTGGAAAGGGAAAGCTGGAGGTGGAGTTGATCTAGGTGGGTGGCTGCACTTAATGAAGGTGGCTGGAAATAATGTGGGCTGGTGCGCCGGCTGGAACTAAGGCTTGAGGAAGTGGCTGCCTTGGTGAATGAGGGTTGTGGTGCAGCTGCTGGACATGGAGGAGATGGAGGTGGTTGAGGATGGCAGCTTGAAGATGGTGGCTGTGGCTGCTAAAAAAAGAGGGGAGTTGCTGTGTGAATGTAGCATCAAGGGGGAGAGAAAGAGAGAGTTCAAAGGGGGAGAGAGAGAGAGAGGGGTGAAGAAGAAGATGGGCCAGCCGTGACAGAGCTTTTCCTTCTTTTTTTTTAACCCAATGGAAACTTAGGATTTTATTGCCTTCAATACTTAGGTCTTGATGGGCTTAATGAAAAGAAAACCAAAGGAGTTTACGTGAATGGCTGGGCAAGAGAGAAAGGAAGGAAGGAAGGAAGGGAAGAAGGAAAGAAAGGGGAGGAAAGAAAGAAGGAAGAAAAGAAAGAAAAGAAGGAAGGAGAAGAAAAAAAAAGAAAGGAGAGAAAGGAAGAAAAGGAAAGAAGAAATAGAAGGGCTGGAGGTTTGGGTGACCACCTTGTGGGTCCCACCTCCCTAAAAAAAAAATGAAACAAACAAATAAACAGAAACATCTTTTTTTTTTATAATTAAAACAAAAAATGCAAATGGATGAACCATCTCAGAGCGGGTCCAAATTCCACTTTTGAAATTCATTTTGATGATTAAAGGGGTAAAATAGTCTTTTCAGAAAATTTTCAGACGAAATGAGCTATTTTTGGCAGTTTTTGAAATGAGCTCGAATTTTGAAGTTCAATACCTCGTTGCGAAGCAAATCCAATGTAGAATTTAAAATTTTAATTTTGAAAGAAATCCAGATTGTTTTTCTCGAGAAAATACTTCCAAATTTATTTTCAGACGAAACGAGCTATTTTTGGCAGTTTTTAAAACGAGCTCGGATTTTGAAGTTCAATACCCCGTTGCGAAGCAAATCCAGTGTAGAATTCAAAAATTTGAGTTTGAAATAAATCCAGATTATTTTTCTTGAGAAAATATTTCCAAATTTAGACTCTCCAGGGTAAAAATGTTAATTTTGGAAACCCGGGGTTTGAAATTGATTTCTGAAAAGTTTTAAAACTCAATCTGGATTGAAATTTATAAAAGTGGAGTTCTGGACTTTGAAAATGGAATGAAATGTGATGAAAATGTTATGAAATGCTGAGAAATGATATGAAATGATGAGAAATGACATGCGAAATGCAGACCCTGAATGAAGAATTTTGGATTTTAAACCCCGATTAACACTTGTACCAGTTTTAAAAGCATTAAAACTGATAAAATTTGCAAAATAGCTCAAGAAATGGTTTTTGGGACTCTACTAGGTCAGAGTGACACTGAAAATTGGGGTTCGAGTTGGATTGAACTGAGATGAGCTAGATTGAGCTGGGTTTTAGAGTTTCAGAACTCAAATGAATTAACCAGACACTGACACAACTGACCTTTCCGGCTAAATTTTCAAGAAAAGTTGTCATTTTTAGAGAAATAGTACAGAATGGTCACTGAAGTGAAGTGAATTACGTACCTGAGCTGACTTTGAGCTAAAACAAAGGTCAGTAGTACTGACATGAACTAAGATCAAAGCTCAAACACTAGCTCAACTGACTAAACTCAGCTCAGTTTCAGCTGAAAGAGCTGAAATGGACTAAAATAGGCTCCTGGACACTTGGAAATGGTTTTGAACTGAAACTGGAGCGCTTGAACTCCTGGTGAGCTCAAGTTAGACTCTGGGGAACATGACTGACTGGGAATGACTGACTCGGAGACAATTGGTTAGGGTTTGAGTGAGAAATGAGCTCATTTCTGAAGAAATGATCCCATTTTGACAGGAATGGTCAGAAATGAAAATGGCTTTCTCACTGTGAGCTCAAATGAGCTTGAAATGACTGATATTCTAACTGTTATGAACTGACCAATGAGCTTGGTTGACTCCGACTGACTGGGGTCCGGGATGACCTAGGGGTAAAATGGTAATTTTCCTAATAAAAGTGGGTAAAGTGGTAGTTTTCTAAAACTGACTCAGGGTTTGACTCCTACACTGACCTAATAGGGTTGACACTGCACGAGAAGGGTTGTTTGAGAATGGATGATGAAAATTTGGGGTGTTTACAGATGCCCCTCTTTGCTACTAAGTCGGCTTGAAGACGATCTTAGTGGCAAAGAAAAACACACCAAATTTGGGTTATAAAAATGCCCTAGTTAGAAGAATTTGACTGGTTATAAAGAGATTAGCCCTGACAAAAATGGTAGATATGAAATGGAGAACAAAGAAGAAAAATTTTACTTCAAAAGAAGTGAGATTCAGGTTTTTCCCTTAACCTGGATGGGACAGGAAATACCTCATGTAGAAATGAGGCTCAGGTTTGACCCTTAACCTGACCGAGAAATGAAATACCTCATCAAAATGAGGCTCAAGTTTAACCCTTAACCTGACCGGGAAATGAAATACCCCCTTAGAGGAGGCTTAGGTTTGTACCCTTGTCCTGATTGGGCGGAAAATGAAATACCTCATCAAAGGAGGCTCAGGTTTGTACCCTTATCCTGATTGGGTGCAAAATGAAATACCTCATCAAAGGAGGCTCAGGTTTGTACCCTTATCCTGATTGGGCGTGAAAATGAAATACCTCATCAAAGGAGGCTCAGGTTTGTACCCTTATCCTGATTGGGCGGAAAATGAAATACCTCATCAAAGGTGGCTCAGGTTTGTACCCTTATCCTAATTGGGTGGAAAATGAAATACCTCATCAAAGGAGGCTCAGGTTTGTACCCTTATCTTGATTGGGCAGAAAATGATGGGATTCTCGAAAGAAGAACCCATGATGGAACCTTCAGACTTCCGCACAATGAATCCGATAGAGGTTTTGCAAAAGGATGGAATTGGGGTCCCTAAAGCTTGAAAAGGGGTTTGATTTTGGGCGCCTCATTACTGAGACTAAATAACTTTTGAAATTGATGACCTTTTGCGAGAAAATGATTGGTGGCTTAACCTCAAGCCGAAATTGGACTGTCTATGGTGGGACAGTGGGGATACAGGGAAGTGTGCGAATCTGAGAGCCCAGGCGCTCAAATTATACCAACAGAAGGGAAGGAATCTTGAAAACTCCCGTTATCAAGTCCTAAAAAGGGATAAGAACTGATGTCAGGATGCGCTAAAGATGAACTTCAAGCTCTCGCTTCACGCTAAGATAACTAGAAAATATTGTCAAAATGTTGAAAATTATTGTTGATTTAAAATAATTGAAAATGATGTACATTGGTTTGAAAGTATTCCCTCTTTTCTACCTGAAGTATTACCTCCGACTGGGCTTAACTCCGTAGAATCAAGATTCGAATTCAAATTTCTTGCAATTGACTTTCTTTCAAGGAAGCTATCAATTTTCCTGATATGAACAGAAAAGAGAGTATTCTTGATATTGTGAAAGCAATTGATGAAAAAATATTGATATTAGAATTTCACAAAATTTAAAAAGGATTCTTTGGCAAATTCGGCAGTCTGATATCCTGAGATTCTTTTCTCATGATGATCTTTCTGCCCACTTTTTTTTATTGGCAGAATTGGAGCTTTCTTGAGTTTTTGGGGATTACATCATCCTTCATTTTGGAGATGTCCTGACTTTTCTCTCTCTCTCTTTTTGGAAGGGTACGTCACAAACTCCTTCATCTTGGAGATGCTTTGATCCTTCTTTTCTCTAAGGGATTATATTGACGGTTATTGGCTCTTTGGTTGGAAATCTCTTGATGATAGTAGAAATTAAATATCCTTTAGGGTTTGTCGGGAGGCTCATCGCAGTCGCCTTCATCTTGACGGTGCTCTAAACTTTCCCTGGAAGGATCCGTCACAAACTCCTTCATCTTAGAGATGATCCAAATCTTCTTTGGCCTCAGGGGTCTAACTCGCATAATTCGTCTTCATCTTGACGACAATTGAGAGATCTCTTTTGCAGATATTTAATTGCAGCTTAGGTGATTGAGGAAATATGGAAATTGAATAGATTTTTCTGTATCACCCAGGATATTTCGACTGCTTTATTTTCCAAGAATGACCTTTAAAAATGTACCATTGACTGCGATCAATATCGATCACTTATGGCTTTACAACAACATTGAATTTCCTTTGTCGGACATATCAAGGATTTATTCTTCATCCTTTTGGTTGGCCAATAGAAAGATTTTGAATTTTGAATCCTTTTTCGTGAAAGCTTTCTCCTTTCGGAAGTAATACTGAAGGTATTCTGAGGTAATGCTTTTGTGCAATAAAGATTTTGAAATCAATAAATATTTAATGACAAATTGGCAAAATGTTCTTGAAATCCTTGGTGAAAGAAATTGCTTGAGGTCTAATTGACACATCCATGACCAAATTGAGTCCTGAAAAGATTCAGTAAAAGATCAACTCGAAAGTTGGGTTTTGTTTTGACTAACCAGCTCGAAAGCAGGATTTGTTGATCGACCGGTTCGAAAGCAGGATTTGTTAAACTACCAGCTCAAAAGAAGGATTTGTTGACCGACCAGCTCGAAAGTAGGATTTGTTGACCGACCAGCTAGAAAGCAGGATTTGTTGACTGACCAACTCGAAAGCAGGATTTGTTGACCGACCAGCTCGAAAGCAGGATTTGTTGACCGACCAGCTCGAAAGTAGGATTTGTTGACCGACCAGCTCGAAAGCAGGATTTGTTGACCGACCAGCTCAAAAGTGGGATTTGTTGACCGACCAGCTAGAAAGCAGGATTTGTTGACCGACCAACTCGAAAGCAGGATTTTGTTAACCGACTAGCTCGAAAGTGGGATTTGTTGACCGACCAGCTAGAAAGCAGGATTTGTTGACCGACCAGCTCAAAAGCAGGATTTGTTAACCGACCAGCTCGAAAGCAGGATTTTGTTGACCGACCAGCTCGAAAGCAGGCTTTGTTGCCCGACCAGCTCGAAAGCAGGATTTGTTGACCGACCAGCTCGAAAGCAGGATTTGTTGACCAACCAGCTCGAAAGCAGGATTTGTTGATCGACTAGCTCGAAAGCAGGATTTGTTGACCGACCAGCTCGAAAGCAGGATTTTTATTGAAAGACCGAATTTGATGATTTGAGATTGATTGACATTGATGAAGTTGTAACCTGAAGGCATGAAAAGTGATAGATATTGATAAAGTTGTAACCCGAAGGCAGGAAAATGACTGATGTTGGTAAGATTGTAACCCGAAGGCTTGAATTTGGAAATTGATTGACCCGAAGGTCGAAATTAGAAATTAGTTTACTGGGAACTACATGGGTTCAATTGAGAACAACATTGGTTGTCTGGGAACAACATGGGTTCAATAGGGATTCAGCCTAAGAACGTGGATCAGGAAGACTTCAACCTACAAATCACATTTCTGAAAAATACCAATCCAAAAGGAGTTCGACCTAAGGACTGTAAAGAATATTGGATCAGGAGGACTTCAACCTACAGATCAATTTTTTGGCAGTGGGATTAGTTCCCAAGGGGTTCAACCTAAGAACCAGAGATCATTAGGAATTCAGCCTAAAGATCACGGATCAGTAGGGGTTCAACCTAAAGATCTGGTTCAACAGGGGTTCAACCTATAAACTATCAATTTCATAGGGATTTAACCTAAGGATCACATCGGTTCTACAGGGGTTTGACCTACGAACGATTACTTCCATAGGGATTTAACCTAAGGATCACAGTTTAAGAAGGAATGATTCAATTTATGAGTTTTGAATGGACCAGGTGCTAAACTGGGTTTTGAAGGAAGATTCGAATCGAAATTCAAATCTTCAAGGAAAAACTAAATGAATTGGGTTTTGAAAGAAAAATTCAAGTCGAAACTTGGATCTTCTAGACCAATTACTAAATTGTAGAAAGGTTTGAGTAGGAGTTCAAACCTTTAAAGGAAAGCCAAACGAATTGGATTTGGAAGAAAATTCGAGTCGGAACTCTAATTTTCTAGACTAATTCCAGGCATTTGAATTGGATTTGGAAGAAAATTTGAGTCAGAACTCTAATTTTCTAGACCAATTCTAGGACATTTGAATTGGATTTGGAAGAAAATTTGATTCGGAACTCTAATTTTCTAGACCAATTTTAGGACATTTGAATTAGATTTGAAAGAAAATTTGAGTCGAAACTCTAATTTTCTAGACCAATTCTAGGACATTTGAATTGTAGTTGGAAGAAAATTTGAGTCGGAACTCTAATCTTCTAGACCAATTCAGAAGGGAAAGAAATTCGAGTTGAAACTCGAATCCCGGAGGAAAGAAAATTCGAGTCGGAACTCGAATCCCGCAAGAAGACTAGACCAGCATGGATTAGGTTTGAAAACATTAATCAGTAAAACCAGATTTAGAAAGTTTGACCAATAAAACTTAGATTTTGAAAGTTTGACCAATAACAATTGGATTTTGAAAGATGTACCAGTGTGAATACTGGATTTTGGAAATGAACCAGTATAAGTACTGGATTTTGAAAATGGATCAGTACGAATACTGTTTTTGGAAGAATTACCAACACGAACACTGGATTTTGAAGATTTACTAGCACGAACACTGGATTTAGAAAATTTTACCAGCACGAACATTGGATTTTTGAAAATCTTACCCAACTGATTCTGATGAGAGATTTTCAGTCTTCATCCTCATGATGACTTAGACAACTGTCGGGGTCTCAGGATTTATCTCTTATCCTAAATGGGTAGTTCAGGTTTATCCCTTAACCTGAAGGGGAAACTTGATGCAAATGCAAATTGATGCAGATGAATGCGAATGAATGCATGCAAATGCAAATGAATGCAAATGATATAAATGGGTGCACATGCATGAAAAATGAGAGATTTATTTGATCCTGCCTGCATACAGGATGTTTTGATGACAATTTTCAAAATAATGCCCCAGTGTAACTGGAAAAGAAGAATTTGACCATTATTGAAGAAAATATATTGAGGAATTACAAAGGATGGAATAGAGGATTTAAGTATAGAAAATTTTTAAATGTTGAGCATTGATGGGGTCTGATAATTCCACTCCATCGGCATTGATGAGCATATATGAATTGCGGGGCAATGCTTCCTCGACAACATAGGGCCCTTTTCAATTCGGCGACCATTTGCCACCTGAGCAATGCTTGAGATAAGCCATGGATCTGAGCACTAGATCATTGACTCAGAATTTCCTTTCAATGGAAAATTTCACATATCGCCTGCCTATCCTCTGACGATATAATTGAGCATGCTCTGCTGCTCTGAGCCTTCTCTCATCAAGCAAATCAAGTTGTACCAGTCATTGCTGCTGATACTGATCAAGCGATAACTCCAGCATTGATGTGAACTTCAAGGCAGGTTTCTAAACATGTAGAGGCAGTACTACTTCAGTTTCGTAGACAAGTTCTGACGGAGTAGCATTAGTTGGAGTTCGAATGGTGGTTCTGTATGCCCACAATGCATCATGGATCTTCTCATGCCAATCACGGCCTATTTCCAAGGTTCGCTCCAGGATTCTAATCAGAATTTTATTGGTGGCCTCTGCCTGACTATTCCCTTGAGAATAATAGGGAGCGGAGAAATGATATTGAATTCTGAACTTCATGCAAAATGTCCTTATTATTTCATTCTTGAAATGACTGACATTGTCCAACACAATATCATGCGGTATGCCGAAACGACAAAGGATATTCTTGTGGATGAATGAGACCATGTGTCGACCTTCTACTGTGCGTAGAGTGACAGCTTCGACCCATTTAGTGAAATATTCTGTTGCGGCAAGAAAATATTTGTGACCATTTGAAGCAAAAGAAGTGATAGGGCCTACAATATCAAAAGCTTACATAGAAAATAGCCATGGCGAGACGACAGATTGCAAATATGTCGTTGGCGCATGAATGGAAGGTGCATTTATCTGACATTGAACGCACTTCTTCACAAAACGATAGCAATCTTGTTGCATAGTTTTCCAGTAATATTCTGCCTAGATGATTTGCTTGATAGGAGTTTGGTAGCTGACGTGAAAAACCGCAAATGCCTTAGTGTACCTCCCGCACGACTTCTTTGGCTTCAACATCGTCTAGGCATCTGGAATATTCAAAATAGTAATATTCTGAGAGGAGGCAAATGTCTTCTCCTTGATGGGAGCCTTTCTGAGACTGTCTTCAGCTTGCTCGGACATCATCCTAATCATCATTTTCTTGAACATCTGATATGCAGTAGGATCAATGTCATCCCTATCATTCAGAATCTATCTTCTGGCAGATCTTGGAGGATCCATTTCTTCTTGTCTGCTTCTAAAATCACTAATGCACTGACACAGTGGTGTCTTCTTGCTTGATCTGATCTAAACTACTTGGGAATACTGATGCTCTCTACAGAATGAGATGGATGATTAAATTTTGATGATGAAGATCCAGGATAGAAATGAATATAGGAAAAATATTTGATGAGAATTTGGTAGATAATTGGAAGAACATCCCATTACTAGGGATTGGGTCGCCGTTGGAGTCACGACAATTGTGTTGCCATTCTTTGCGAGGAGAACGAACAACTGCAAATATGCCTTTTCACCTAGGCGGGGTCATCAAACCATGATAGAATGAAAATTGAAGGATTTTTTTATTGAAGGAAAAATATGATTGCATCAATAGTGGACTTGAGAAAGAGGGGCATATATATAATTTGCCACCACTCTTAATGATCAGCAGAGACACGAGGACTGGGGAAAAGAGTGAGAATGATGAAAGAATCTCAGTCATATCTGGCGGAATGGTATGTTCAGACCACTGTGCTGATGTAAGGTCGAACTCTGACACGACTCCTGATAGCAGCCGCATCTCTATGTGCTTCTGTCTCTGAGAAAACTGTCAAACACACCACTCTGGATGATAGTATACGCAGAAGAATGGACCAAGCAGCTTGAATCTCTTGCCATATGCATAGGTGTATCTGAGAGGTGATAATTCTCGATCAAAGTAGTCTCACACCACTTCTTCTTCCTGCAGATAATCGATTAGGAACCGGTACCGTGCAACTGGAAGGAGTTCCTTGCCGTTATATCTGAACGAGCTAGCCCTGGTCGGTACATGCTGAAGGAACCAAGACTGAAGTGCACAAGTACATCCCTCGACTAAGATGGATTCTCCAAGTGTGAAGCGGGTCAGCCCTCTGTATAGAAAAGCAAGCGCGACCATGGCTATCGAAAGATGGTTGGTCTGTCGACTTCCCCATCTTCTCAGAAGTTGAATTATTCTGACATCTACATAATTCTGTCCGTTTGGAAAGAAGGTGAGTCCCACAGTGCACAGAACCATCTCATGTTGAATTCTCTCTCGAGCTGTTCTGGATAATGAGCTGACTTCTGCAAATTCTCCATACTGTCGGTAGAACTCGATCAGGCTCGCGTACTCATTTCCATTTTCGTCAATCAGTGGCCAAGACTTGCGCCCTGTCATGCGAGCCATAGCATCTTTAGGGTCCAGACCCTTGACATTGATCAGAAATTGTTGTTCAAACGGATCTCCAGGCTGACCTGCTGGCTCAGGCAGTCCCATGATCTCTGAAAATTCGTCCATCAATAGGGTTATCTCGCCCCATGGGAACCAGAATATGCAAGTGTGCGGATTCCACCGCTCTGCCAGTGCATGGATCAGATTGTTGTTGATTGTCAACTTTCCCACTGCAGATGCCAGTTCCAACCCGCAATCGCTCAAATGGTCCGGAAACATATGGGAGAAGTTTTTTGAACCAAATATAGTACCATCGGGGGAAGAAGGGTCTGGTGCTGAGAGATCGATGCTCAGGAATACTTTGTTGCACCTCGTAGGAGATGTGACCTTCGGGAAAGACAGA
This sequence comes from Nuphar pumila, assembly GCF_984573655.1. NCBI lineage: Eukaryota > Viridiplantae > Streptophyta > Magnoliopsida > Nymphaeales > Nymphaeaceae > Nuphar > Nuphar pumila. The sequence continues at coordinate 46,230,198 of NC_143265.1, read as the reverse complement.
GTCGAGCTGATTGGATGCCATTGGACTTGAGGGATAGGAAGATTGGAATTAGACTTTGGAAAAATACAAGAATTTTTGAAAATTGCAGGCAAAATAAAATAAAAAGCTGGAAATTTGAAGTCCAGAGGAACGAAAGAATTCAAAAATCACCTGGAGTTTTGAAGAAAAGGTGGATAATTTGGAAAAATTGTCTAGGGTTTTTGAGAAAAAGGAGATATTTTATAAAAGATGAAAATGAGGTATTTTGGAAAAAAAATTGATATTTTGGAAAAATTGGGAAAAATATGAGAAAATAAGACAAAAATGAATATCATACATTCAATCACAAACAATTATACACATACAGCAATCCCTAAGAAGCTGACTCTAAGTGCATTGATTTTGAAAGAGCTTTAGGACCCTAATCCTAACTCTAGGCTCAGATCCACTGTGTCTAATCCAGTTATGCCGATATAGTAGAGCCGAGGCTCAATGTACGTGGCATAAAACTCATCTCCAGGTCTAGGCTTGTGTTTTCCCAACATCCTTGAGCGCCTGCCGATATACGTTAGACTATGGCCCTTGGTACATGGCAGAGGGGCGTTAGCCCAAATAAGTGGCCCAGTTGTGAGGCTCTGTCCCGAACTATAGTTCTGGAAGAGAGCCCATGTAAACACCCCAAATTTTCACCCTCATCCATTACTTACATTTCATGTGTCATTGCATATCATTGCATGCATTCGGTATATCATTTCATTGCATTGCATGGCATTGTATGTCATTACATCTCATTTAAGAGATCCAGCACTCTTGTTTTCAAAATATTTAATTTAGATTTGGGTTTTTAAAACTTTTCTTTCAAAATCAAATTTAAAACCTGGGTTTTTAATCAACATTATGTCATTTGCCAACCCCCAGGACCTTATATTTTGAAGTATTTTCTCAGAAAACAATCTAGATTCATTTTAAACTCAATTTCAATTGATTTCAATTCTCAAATGAGGCCCATTTAGGTGGTGTCGCTTCTGGATTCCTTTATTTATCAAAATCTCAAAAAAATTTAGAGTTCTAGTTGGATCAGGACTCTGTATTTTCATCTTTTTGAATCTTTTTAAAACACCATTCTGATTTTAAACCAGTTATGGTCATATCCCTTGTCCATTTCCTCCATTTTGGCCAAAATTTTAGAGTCCTAGTTGGATCAGGACTCTTTTTCCATAGTCCAGTCGGATCAGAATTCTACTTTTTACTACCTTTTCTACCTGTTTTGGAAAAAACCTTTCAAAATCTTCAGTTTTGGCCAAAATCCCAGAGTCCTAGTTAGATTAGGACTCTTCTTCAAGAATCTCAGTCGGATTAGGACTCTTCTTCAGAGTTTCAGTCAGACTAGGACTCTGTCTTTTCTCACTATTTTTACATGTTTTTAACCAAATCTTTCAAAATGAGTCAAAAACTCAGAGTTTTAGTCAAAACAGGACTCTGTTCAGAGAGTCCTAGTTGCATCAGGACTCTGATCCTGATTTCAATTTTGAGAGAATCTTTCAAAAATCTTTCCATCTACCAAAACTATTATACTTTTATCAAAGAATTTCAAAATTCTGAGGTTTTAGCCCAGAGTTCTGATCAAATCAGGACTCTACCCCAGAGTCCTGATCGAATCAGGACTCTATCTAAAGTTTATTTTCTCACTTCATTTTCATTGGTTTTCAAAAGCTTTGCTTAAAATTCATCATTTTCTTACCAGAAAAACCAAAATTCTTAGAGCTCTGATTGAATCAGGACTCTTTCTCATAGTCCTATTTAGATAAGGACTCTGAACCAAAACTTCAATTTCATCCTGTTTTCACTTGTTTTTCAAAATCCTCTCATTTGTTTTCTCAGAAAATCCAAAAAATTGGAGAGTTCTAGTTCATTTAGGACTCTGTCCCCAGAGTCTAAGTTGAATCAGAACTCTGTTTTATTTCAATATTTGTTATTGCTTTCACTGTTTTCACAAGTTCTTTCATATGTTTTTCAGAAAATACCAAAAAAAATCTAGAGTTTCAGTTTGATCAAGACTCTGTCCCAGAATCCTAATCCAGTCAGAAGTCTGTTCTAGAGTCTGTTTTTACTTCTATTTTCATTTGTTTTTCAAAAATTAGGTCATTTTGTAGAGTCCAGTTAATTCAGGACTCTATTTCAGAGTTCTGATTGAGTTAGGAGTCTAACCCTGACTGTATTTTCTGACTTGTTTCACCATTTTTGATGAAATCTTTTCAAAAACTCCTTTATTTGGCTTTTAAAAACCAAAATCACAGAGTCTTTAAAATCCAGGACTCTAACCCGGAGTTTCAGTTCGCTTGAGACTCTACTTTCAAAACTTTGAATTTCAACTATTGATTCTAACCCCTTTTCAAAGCCATTTTCAGTATTTATTTTAAATTTTCAAAACTCTGATCTGGAGTCCACTCAGTTGGCACTATATCCAGAGGAGTTCTGACCCAGTTGGAACTCTATGCCATTTCAAAACTTTTGATTTCAAGTCTACTTTTGAATCTCTTTTGAAAAACCTCTCATTTTCAAGTTTTAAAATCATTTTTGAAAATTCAAGTGGAGCCCACTCGGGGTGGCGCCACATTTGAAGAAGTCAAGGTTAGACTAGGGTTAGTCATTGTTCTAGTTAGGTTAGGGGTTTAGAGCAGTCAAAAACAATTTTAAAAATCTATTTTATTTAAGTTTTAAACCATTGGTTTTTAAAGGTTTTAAATTCAAGTTTTAAAAACCAAATGTGGGTCCATACTAGGTGGTGCCACATTTGGACTTTCTAGGGTTTAATTAGGTGTTAATTAGGGATTAATTAGAGTCCATTTAGGTTATAATTCTCCAAAAAAATCGTCCTCCCTATGTGGTTTATCAAAAACAATTAAAAAGAGTCCAAAAAATCAAAACTCTTCTTAAACAAATCCAAAAAAAAAAACTATAAATAGGGGACCTAAAGGGGGTCAAAGGGAGCTATTTTTCTCTCAAATTTTTGTGGCTTCTCGCTCCTCTCCAGCACCTCCACCTTCCTCCATTGCAGCTGCAGCCCCAAGGTGAGTTATTTAATATTATTTTTTTATTTTTTTATTAGTTTTTTATGATTTTTCAATAGATTTCACCATGGAAACTCCCCTTTCATGGATTTAACCATGGATTCAACCTCAAGAACCTAAAGTTCAATTCAAGAAGATGATCTAACCCTGTTCCATGCTATTTTTTATGATTCTAATCCATTAGAATTGATTATTGCATTATTTTTTATATTCTTAACCAAGAAAACATGAGATTTATCCGATTAAATGGATTAAATCCATGGTTTCGAGGGTAAAAGCAATTCCAGCCATGGATTCCCTGTGTTTTATTTATTTTTTTACTTATTAATGTTTATTACATGTATTTCAGCATAGAAATTAAATTTGTTTTACTGTTTAAGTATTTTTTTTATTGTTTTCATTGATTAAAGCATGTTTTATTGAGTTTTATTAAATTTTTGTGTGTTTTAAGCTTAGATCAGTAAAGAGCATGTTAGTTCATATTGAAGTACTCATTGTAAATTTCTGATTTTTTTATATGTGATACATGGATATGTTAGTGAACTACTGTAAAAAATTAAGATGTCTTTGGATTCGGAAACTCTGTTAATAAAATACAAAGTCAAATCCGGATTTCTGTTGATTAAAATCATTGTTTAATTTCAAGCCTAACTTGCAGATGTGTTATTTCTTGCATCCAATATCTGATTCAAGATCCGTAAAGTTAAGTAGCTTTATGTTGATGTGAATTATTTACTGTAAAATTTTGATAATTTTTTGCTTCTATTTTGTATTTTTCCTTTGCCAGAGAATCAGATTTAAGATTTAAAACTCGTTAGGGTTTACCAAAACCCTAATCTGACTTGTACTGCTCATAGATCTCAAACTATAGATTCGATTCATGATCTGTAAAAAAAGAGATTCATTAATTTTTTATCTACTATTCACCTCTGAAATCTCATAAATTTTTTATTATGTTTGCTATTTATTTCTGTATTTTCAACCTAAAGTACCTGTTCTAAGCACTTTTATATTCATTAAATTTTAGTCCAGATTGCCGGAAGAGTTTCTCCCTAACCGGAGATGATTTGTCTGATTTGTAACAAGGAAAATATCTGTTGTTCTGTCTAGTTTACCTCTGTAAAATTTCAAAAAATTTCATGGTGAATTGACCCCTAATTTGGGTCTAACATTAAAACTGATCTATGAACATAGGTAAAAATAGCTTATTTTAGGGTTTTAATGCAATTTTTGAATTGAAATAATATCAAAAATATATTTTTATGATTCCAATCTGATTTTAGGGTTATAATAAGTATATGTGTCGATTTTTATTAAATTTGGAATTCATTTAAAGCTTGAATAGATCAAATTGCAAAACAAGGTACCTGAAATATCCAAAAACACTGCCAAAATTGTGATATTTGTAATATTTCTTGATTTTTGTGTATAAGTTCATGTTTTTAGGGTTTTTTCATGTTTAGAATTATATAAGTATGTTTCATGTTTGATTTTATGTTTATTTTAATCATAAATCCCAAGTTTTTACCAAAATCTATTTCAGAAAACCCTGATTTTAAGGCCATAGTCTTGCTATTAGGGGCATTTTGGTCATTTGACCTAAATTTCGAAATTCTAAACCCTATTTTTTTTGTTTTTAATCATGTCATATCATATTTGGTTTGATTTATTCTTATTTAAATTTTAAAACTTGCATTTTACCAAATATCTTTCTGAAAACCCTGGTTTCAAGGCCATAGTCTTGCTATCAGGGGTATTTTGGTCATTTTGACCCCAATTTCGAATTTTCAAATCTCATTTTTATTATTTATTTAGTTTTATTTCATATTTCATTAAGTTTATATCAGGGAATCATGGAAAAAGGTTTATATCTAGCAAAATCCAGCAATTTCCAGATATTGCTAGATAAACCTAGAAAAGCCAACATATCTTCACTAACAAGTTTTCTAGTTTTGCGGAGATATTCAAGACTTTATTTACCTCTAATTTTCTGTATTTAAATTCAATTAGTAATGTAAATTGTAATTAATTTTGGAATAAGAATTTCAATTCCTGTATAGAATAGGATGCATTGCATATAGTTTTAAATTTTGATATATAACTGCTATGAATGCATTATTCATGCACATATTACAAATGCACTATGGTCTACACAAATAACATGTGCACTAGCTCTTATGGAGTTGACAAACTCGGTGGAATTTGTATTTATGGCCATAGTCAGAATACGAATGATACCCAGATTTGTAATCTTCGTATTAGCCACATTCAGCCTACACTCTTAGGCTAACTTCAAAAATGCACTGCATTTCTCAAAAATACAAAAAGGATTTCCTCAATTCCTCAAAATTAAGTCTTTCAAATCCATATTCATTCATTTTATTCATTTGCAAATTCCAAATTCAATTCAAAGAAATCTATTTTCTCAAAATTTCTAAGTCTTATTCAGAAATTGATTTTCTCAAAACATTGATTTTCCAATGATATTTCAAGCATTTCCCAAATTGAAAATCCTGATTTTTCAAGTTACATTTTCAATTATCAAGTTCTAATTCAGAGAAATTAAATTTTCCAAAGTTATTGGGGTTTTCTCAGAAATCGATTTTCACAAAACCTCGAAATTCCTTAGAAATCAATTTTCATTTTCCTCAGAAATATTCTCTCACCATGGTTCACGATTTTCCAAGGGTTATCTTTTCCAAAAATTTCCAAGTATTTCAAATCTTAAAGCAAACATCATGTTTTCAAACCTACATTTTCAGAAAGCCATGGGACATGCCTGATTCTTTGTGCATTTAGGAAATAAAACATGATTTAGACAAGTTGAGCAAAGTTAAGCATACAATTGATCCTTGGTTCAATTACCCCTGGTAAAGGCGCCATGAATGATTGAACCTCGTACCGACAGAAAAGTCTCATTCTTCGGAATTATCCCGCATTTTAAAACAGAGGCAAGTTATTTTTAAAATCTTTTTCAAATGTCAGTTTGACTTGCAAAAGTAAAAATTTTGCGGTGATAACAGGTTTGGTGACCGTGATGGGACCTGTCTTCACCTGATCAATTGCGTGCTTGACTTAGTTTAAATTATCAAAATCGTGTTCCATGGAATGTCAGCTTTTGCTTTCTGTTATCGTGTGAACCTAGGAGCCTAGACTTGAACCCAGCTGACATGGATTGCATATAGACTAAGTATGGTTTGGTAGGACCATATTGAGGAGAAAATTTTTATGCTCACATAGACCTAGGTCTAATACAACACTCCTCAATCTAGGATTTGTATGAAAACAATGCTTGCTTCTTCAAATTTTTCAAAAACTCTACTTCTTTAGGTTTTAGAGCCTTCTGATTTGCTTGCATGTGCTCATGTTTTCAAAAACCATCCCACCTATGTCTATCCGGTCTTCACGTTGTTGGGCTTTCTTCCAAAACCATAGTTCGGGACAAAGCCTCACAATTGGACCACCTATTTGGGTGAAAAACCCTCTGCCACGTACAAAGGGTCATAGTCCAACGTATATCGGTAGGCGCTCAAGGATGTTGGAAAACTTGAACCTAGAACCGGAGAAACTGATTTTATGCCACGTACATCGAGCCTTGGCTTGACTATATTGGCATAGCATGATTGGACACAGTTGATCTAAACCTTAGAGTTAGGATTATGGTTCTACAGCTATTTCAAAACTTGTGCATCTAGAGTCAGCTTTTAGAGAATGTTGTATGTGCATACTTGATTGTATAGGATGTGATTGAATGTTAGCTTCTTTTATTCCATTTTATTACATTTTCCACAAGTTTTCCAAAATACTGGATGATTTTCATAAATCCCTAAATCTTTCCATCTGTTTCCATATACTGTCTGAAATTTCCCTGTTTTATTCAAACCCCGAACGATTTTTCAAATTCCCCTTTATTTTCCTCAAAACTCCAGGTGATTTTCCATCCTTTCGTTCTTCTGGATCTCGAATTTTCTGCTTCATTTTTATCCTGCCTGCATTCTTTTCAAAATTCCTAATTTTTTCTAAGTCTTATTCCAATTTTTCATGTTTTCCAGTCTGATGGCATCCAATCAACTCGATTCAGTCTTTCCTGAAGGTCATATCTCCTACGAGTTGCGACAAGGTCTTCCTGAACATCGAGTCCTCAGCATCGGATCCTTCCTTCTCCGGTGGTATTATTCATGGCTCAAGAACTTCTCTTGTATGTTTCTGGACCATCTGGACGATTGTGGATTGGAACTGGCATCCGCAGTGGGAAGGCAGACAATTAACGGCAATTTGATCCACGCACTGGCAGAGCGATAGAATCCGAGCACTAGTACCTTCTGGTTCCTATGGGGGGAAATGACTTTATTGAAGGACGAATTCTTGGAGATTATGGGATTACCTGAACCAGTTGGTCAGCCTGGAGATCCACTGGAGAAACAATTTTTGATCAATGTCAAGGGTCTGGATCCCCGAGACGCTTTAGCTCGCATGACAGGACGCAAGTCTTGGCCCTTGATCGAGGAGAATGGAAACGAATATGTGGACCTGCTTGAAATCTACAGACAGTATGGAGCATTTGTGGAAGTCAGTTCCTTATCTCGAACAACTCGAGAAAGAATATAGCATGCGATGGTCTTATGCACTGTGGGATTAGCTCTCTTTCCAGATGGACGGAACTACATGGATATCAGGATAGTTCAACTTCTACGAAGGTGGGGAAGTCGACAGACCCGCCTCTATATAGCTATGGCCGCACTCACTTTTCTGTACCGAGGGTTGACCTGTTTCACACTCGGAGAATCAATTCTAGTCGAAGGGTGCACATATGCATTGCAATCTTGGTTTCTTCGGCATGTGCCAGCCCGAGCCAGTTCATTCAGATACAATGGTGAAAAGCTTCTTCCAGTTGCTCGATACAGGTTCTTGATCGATAACCTTCAGGAGGAAGAGGTCATGTGGGACTACTTTAATCGTCAGGAGTCACCTTCCAGATATACTTAGCATATGGCAAGCGGTTCAGGCTACTTGGTCCATTCTTCTGTGCATGCTACCATCCAGAGCGGTGTGTCAGGCAGTTCTCTCAAAGACAAAAGTGCATAGAGATTCGTCTACTATCAGGGATCTTGCGAGAGTTCGATCTCACATCAGATCAGTGGTCTGGAGCATACCATTCTGCCAGACATGGCTGGTATTCTATTGTTACAATCACTATTTTTCATGGTCCTCGAGTGTCCTCTGATTATCAGAAGTGCTGGAAAATTGTTCGACCCCCTCCTCTTTGTCAAGTTTATTATTAATAAAATCATGTTTTTCCTTCAATAAAATTCCTTTAGTTTTCATCCTATCTTGGTTTGACGACCTCGCCTAGGTAACAAGGCATATTTTTCAGTTGTTTATTTTTGCAAAGGAATGACAACGCAATTGTCGTAATCCCAGCAACGACTCAATCCCTAGTAATGGGATACTCTTTCAATTGTCTACCAAAATTCTCAGTAAATATTTTCCTCCAATCAAAATTTCTTTCAAAAGCCTAACCATCAATTCTGTCCTGCAGAGAGCGTTAGCGACCTCAAGAGAGCTTTTGTGACATTCAATGGTTCAGACAAGGTCTGGAAAGAAAACCGCACCAGTCAAAGGCATGGCACACTCAGCAGCTTCAAAATAAGAGATGGGCTCTTCGCATTCCGGCAAAAATCAAGGGCAGCAGGTTGAGGACGACATTGATCCTCAAATGTATGCCATGTTCAAAAAAATGATGACCAAAATGCTGGCAGAACAATCTGAAGCCAGTGCAGAGCAGATCCAAGTTAAGCAAAAGGCAAAAGGTCGGGCAATGAAGGAGGTCTCAAAGGTAGCCAAGAAGTCCATCCAGTATGTTGATTCGACCGATGAAGAAGAATCAGCGAAAGATTCAGCTGAGGAATATGAAACTCACCAAGCTGTTAGAAAGACTACTCAAAGGCAGGGGTCAGCTTATAAATCTGGGAATCAGTCTGTCAATGACCCTACTCAGCCACAACTCCGAGATGTGATGAAGATGGTCAAGGATCTGCAGGCCCGTGACAAGGGCAAAAGGGTCTTCACAAGTGAAGATTTTTATGACGGCCTGGATGGGGATGATGATCTCGACAATCTCCCCAAGAAATTTATCAAGTATGATGGTTCGGGCGATCCGAAAGCACATCTCGCCTTATTTATTCGCAGAATGTTCCAGGTTCAGGAGGAACAACCGAGCCTTATTTCTTTGTTTTCCCCGCAGTTTGGAGGGTATCGCAGCAAAATGGTATTCAGAACATATTAACCCTATAGAGTTGAAAGAGTTTGACAAAGTGGTCAATTTTTTTATTGAGCATTTTTTATTCAATGATCAGGCACCCCCGACTCTCAGTCATCTCTGCAGTCTAAAGCAGAAGGAAAATGAGAAAGCCAGGGATTTTATTCATAGGTGGAGATCCGCTTGTAACAAGATGCGTGATCCGATATCAGAGGGACATGCACTATCTTTGATCTTGAGTAACTTCTCGCAACCCCTAAGGGGACTGATTTCCACCTCTCCATCCAAGACCTTTATAGAATTGACAGAACGAGCTGAATGGCTCGAGTTGAGTATGGAAATGGATCTTACGAGGGTTTCATCTTCACCAAGAATAGCAATCAACAAGAATCGAAAAAGAAAATCAATTTCACATTCTCTTCCAACGCCGGCCACAGTGACTGCAAAAATAGCAAGAGCAACCATACAGGCCAAAAAGAAAAGTCTTCAAAGCAAAATAAAAAGTTGGATCAACAGAAAGAAAAGATAAAGCGAGATGGTTGGGGTAGCGATCGCCAGTTTACTCCTCTCAAACAAACACTCAAAGAAGCCCTTGAATTCATGCTAACCAAGGGATTAGTGAAGCTCCCAAAGGCCACAACTCCTCCCACCATCATGGGAGGGTTCATGAATCAGTTCTGCAAGTTTCATCGGGCAGTAGGGCATGACATCGATCATTGTTTTGTCTTCAAAAATATTGTTCAGGACTGCATTAACAAGAGCCTCCTTGTTGAAGATGAAGAAGAAGACGAGCTGACCATCCTGACCAAGCCTTTCCCAGATCATTTAGAAAATTGATGATGCCAAAATTTCCTGCTTTCTTCCTTTCATTTTGTCAGTCACCTCGTAGGGACAAGTCCGCCCAGTTTTTTGCAATCTTTTGGTTGAGTACTTATAAGTATGCAGTCTTTTTGTTATCAGTTCTGCTTATCAATAAAATGTCCAATTTCTTCATCCAATACTTCTTTCTTTTGTCCCATTAGGGCACCTTTTCAAAAAAAAAAAAATAAATAAATAAATGTAACATTTTCGTTTCAAAAAATTCTCTTTGCTATCGGCTTCTATTAAGCCACATTAAAATCCCTTTCTTTTCGAGATGAGGGGCAATCCCAACATCATTCATGAGAGAAATGAAATTACCTATGAGGGTTTTTCAAAAATCGTGAAATTTTAAAAATTTCTACGAACATCTTCATTATGATCACCCAAAAGTTTAATACTTCGGTCCAATCTTTTTCAAAAATCAACCATCACGGTGATCTTCTTTTCTTAAATTTAATTTTGAACATTATCTTTAAAAAATCAACCTTTGTGTTGATTTTCTTTTCCAAAATTATTGGTAAACCAATTCGTTTTCAAAATCAACCCTCATGATGATCTCTCAACCCCCGTGTTGATTCCCCTTTCAAAGATCAGCTCTCACACTAATCATTCTTCAAAATCAACCTTGCAGTTGATTTTCTTCCCAAAATGATTTCTCACTTTCAAAATAACATTCTTCTTTTACTTTAAAGATCCCATGTGCAAGCACTTTCTCACTTCTCATTTTGCTTTTATCATTTCAAAGGGATAATATAATTCTGTTTCCTTTCCTCGATTTTTAAGCATCAATAAAATTATTAAATTTGCCAATAATTTGGCACCATTTTATTTGTGTCTCTTTCCTTTTCACAATATGTCTCTTGTGAGGAATGGCCTTGAGGATGTCTCTCAATCAAGAAGCTTGTCATCTTATTCCTCGATTATCCTTCTTTGTGATCAAAATCTTCCTCCCTAGTTACACTGGGGTATTTTTTTTTGAAAAATTTATCTTTACCTCAAAACATCATGTATGCAGGCAGGATAAACCAATCTCTCTTTTTGCATGTATATGCACCCACTTGCATTAATTTTGCATTCATTTACATTTCATGTGCATTTGCATTTCATTTTGCATTAATTCTGCATCCAATTTCTTCCCCTTCAGGTTAAGGGATAAACCTGAATCATTTTCCTTGATTTCCCCAAAATTCTCCAATTTCTATCCCCGTTCAGGATAAGGGGTTAATCTTGAAAATCAGACCACATACCTCTAAATATGATGGTCTTTTTCATTGCAAGTCCAATAATCCAGTCCTCAAACTAGACATTCTCAAAACTTTCAATCCCAGTCCTCGCACTGTCGATTTTCAAAATTCAATCTTCTGATTAAGATTTTCCTTTAAGATTTGAACTCGACTCGAACTTCCAATTCTCCTTGAGATTCGAGTTTCTACTCAAACTTCTAAATTTTCTTTGAGATGCGAGTTTTGACTCGAATTTTCCAATTTCCATTTAAGATTCGAGCCCCGACTCGAACCTTACAGCTTTCCTTTGAAGATTTGAGTTTTAAACTCGAGTTTTCTCTCCTTCAAGATCTAAACTTTCAAGTTTTCTGAGCCCCGACTCGAACCTTCCAGTTTTCCTTTGAAAATTTTGAGTTTTAAACTCGAGTTTTCCTTTGAATATTTGGGTTTCGACCCGAATTTTCTCTCCTTAAAAACCAAACTTCCTAACTTTCCTTTAAAGGCTCGAGTTTCGACTCGAATTTTCCTGTTTTCCTTGTAGAACCCAAGTCCTGACTCGATCGTTCTTTCAAAACCAACTTCTGAATTGGACTTACCTTCACAATTCAGCATTGTGCTAAGATTTACTTTTAGAATTCCAATTTCGTATTGGATTTACCTTTAGAGTTTAGGTTCGTGTTGGACCTTCATCCAGAATTCCACTGATGTGTCAACTCGGATATCAAGCAATTTCTTTCACCAAAGATTCCAAGAATATTTTAACAATTTGTCATTAAATATTTGTTGATTTCAAAACCTTTATTGCATAAAAGAATTACCTCAAAATTACCTTCAGTATTACTTCCAAAAGGACAAAGCTTTTGCGAAGATGGATTCAAAATTCAAAATCTTTTTATTGGCCAACCAAAAGGATGAAGAATAAATCCGCGATATGGCCAGCAAAGAAAATTCAATGTTGTTGCAAAGCCATAAGTGATTGATATTGATCACAGTCAATGGCACACTTTTAAAGATCATTCTTGGAAAATAAAGTAGTCGAAATATCCTGGGTGATACAGAAAAATCCACTCAATCTCCATATCTCCTTGATCACCTAAGCTGCAATTAAATATCTGCAAAAGGGATCTCTCAATTGTCGTCAAGATGAAGACGAATTATGCAAGTTAGACCCCCGGGGCCAAAGAAAATTTGAATCGTTTCCAAGATGACGGAGTTTGTGACGGATCCTTCTAGGGAAAGTTCAGAGCACCGTCACGATGAAGGCGACTGCGATGAACCTCTCGCCAAACCCTAAAAGATATTTAATTTCTGCTATCATCAAGAGATTTTCAACCAAAGAGCCAATAATCGTCAATATAATCCCTTAGAGAAAAGAACGATCAGAACATCTCTGAGATGAAGGAGTTTGTGACGTACCCTTCCAAAAAAAAAGAGAAAGAGAGAAAAGTCAGGACATCTCTAGAATGAAGGATGATGTAATCCCCGAATACCCAAGAAAGCTCCAATTCTGTCAAAAAGAGAGTGCAGAAAGATCATCATGAGAAAAGAATCCCAGGATATCAGACTGTCGAATCTATCAAGAATATTCTTTAATTTTGTGAAATTCTTTTATCAATATTCTTTCACCAATAGCTCTCGCAATATCAAAAATACTTTCTTTTCCGTCCCTATCAAGGAAATTGATAGCTTCCTTGAAAGAAAGCCAATTGTAAGCAATTTGAATTTGAATCTTGATTCTACGGAGTTAGCCCAATTGGAGGTAATACTTTGGGTAGAAAAGAGAAAATATTTTTGTACCGATATACATCATTGTTTAGTATTTTGAATCAACAAACAATTTTTAACATTTTGGCAATATTTTTTTACTATCTTGACATGAAGTGAAGAGCTCAATGCCCATCTTGACACATTCTGGCATCACCTTTTGCCTCCTTGAGCGAGTAACCTTTATCATCTTTCGCGTTGTTAAAAGATTAGCCTTTTCTCCGAAAGGATAGCCTTATTCATCTTTCGCGTTGTCGAAAGAATCGCCTTGTTCCTATGGATCACCTTATTCATCTTTCGCGTTGTCAAAAGAATCGCCTTGTTCCTATGGATCACCATATTCATCTTTCGCATTGTTGAAAAAATCACCTTGTTCCTATGGATCACCTCATTCATCTTTCGCGTTGTCGAAAGAATCCCCTTGTTCCTATGGATCACCTTATTCATCTTTCGCGTTGTCGAAAAAATCGCTTTGTTTTTATGGATCACCTTATTCATCTTTTGCATTGTCGAAAGAATCACCTTGTTCCTATGGATCACCTTATTCATCTTTTGCGTTGACAAAAGAATCGCCTTGCTCCTTTGGATCACCTTGTCATCTTTCGCGTTGTTGAAAGAATCGCCTTATTCCTTTGGATTGCCTTTGCCATCTTTCGCGTTGTCGAAAGAATTCATCTTTTGCGTTGACAAAAGAATCACCTTACTCCTTTGGATCGCCTTGTCATCTTTCGTGTTGTTGAAAGAATCGCCTTGTTCCTTTGGATCGCATTTGTCATCTTTCGTGTTGTCGAAAGAATTCATCTTTCGCATTATCGAAAGAATTCATCTTTCTCGTTGTCGAAAGAATTCATCTTTCGCATTGTCGAAAGAATTCATCTTTCACCTTATTTTTCTTCAAGAAAAATTGTCTTATTCACCATCCAACTTACTATTTTCATTCTCGTTCAGGTTAAGGGTTAAACCTGAATTTTTTTGCAAAAAGGTCATCTGTCTTAAAAGTCATTCAGTCTCAGCAATGAGACGCTCAAGATCAATCCCTTTTCGAGCTTTAGGGAACCCCCTTTCTTCCTTTTGCAAATCCCTCTCGGATTTATTGTGCAAAATTCGAAGGTTCCAACATGGTTTTTTCATTTGAGGATTCCGTTTATCGTCCCCTTTCAGGTTAAGGGTTAAGCCTGAACCTCGTTTTTCCGCGAGGTATCGTCCCCTTTCAGGTCAGGGGTTAAACCTGAGCCTCATTCTTATGAAGTATTTTGTTTCCCGTCCCATCCAGGTTAAGGGCTAAGCCTGAGCCTCATTTCGATTAGGTGAATCTTCTTCTTTGTTCTCTATTCCCTATCTATTATCATCATCTGAATTAATTCTTTCACACCCAGCCAGATTTTTCTAACTAAGGCATTTTTATAGTCCAAATTTGGTGTGTTTTTCTTTGCCACTAAGCTCGGCTTACAACCAGCTTAGTAACAAAGAGGGGTATCTGTAAACACCCCAAATTTTCACTCTCATCCAGTACTTATATTTCATATGTCATTGCATATCATTGCATGTATTCGGCATACCATTTCATTGCATTGCATGTCATTACATCTCATTTTCGAGATCCAGCACTCTTGTTTTCAAAATATTTAATCCAGATTTGGATTTTGAAAACTTTTCTTTCAAAATCAATTTTAAAACCTGGGTTTTTAATCAACATTATGTCATTTGTCAACCCCCAGGACCTTATATTTTGAAGTATTTTCTCAGAAAACAATCTGGATTCATTTCAAACTCAATTTCAATTGATTTTAATTCTCAGATGAGGCCCATTTAGGTGGTGTCGCTTCTGGATTCCTTTATTTATCAAAATCTGAAAAAAAATTAGAGTCCTAGTTGGATCAGGACTCTGTATTTTCATCTTTTTGAATCTTTTTAAAACATCATTCTGATTTTAAACCAGTTATGGTCATATCCCTTGTCCATTTCCTTCGTTTTGGCCAAAATCTCAGAGTCCTAGTTGGATCAGGACTCTTTTTCCATAGTCCAGTCGGATCAGAATTCTACTTTTTACTACCTTTTCTACCTGTTTTGGGAAAAACCTTTCAAAATCTTCCGTTTTGGCCAAAATCCCAGAGTCCTAGTTAGATTAGGACTCTTCTTCAAGAATCCCAGTCGGATTAGGACTCTTATTCAGAGTTTCAGTCAAACTAGGACTCTGTCTTTTCTCACTATTTTTACATGTTTTTAACCAAATCTTTCAAAATGAGTCAAAAACTCAGAGTTTTAGTCAAAACAGGACTCTGTTCAGAGAGTCCTAGTTGCATCAGGACTCTGATCCTGATTTCAATTTTGAGAGAATCTTTCAAAAATCTTTCCATCTACCAAAACTATTATACTTTTATCAAAGAATTTCAAAATTCTGAGGTTTTAGCCCAGAGTCCTGATCAAATCAGGACTCTAGCCCAGAGTTCTGATCGAATCAGGACTCTATCTAAAGTTTATTTTCTCACTTCATTTTCATTGGTTTTCAAAAGCTTTGCTTAAAATTCATCATTTTCTTACCAGAAAAACCAAAATTCTTAGAGCTCTGATTGAATCACGACTCTTTCTCATAGTCCTATTTAGATAAGGACTCTGAACCAAAACTTCAATTTCATCCTGTTTTCACTTGTTTTTCAAAATCCTCTCATTTGTTTTCTCAAAAAATCCAAAAATTGGAGAGTCTTAGTTCAATTAGGACTCTGTCCCTAGAGTCTCAGTTGAATCAGAACTCTGTTTTATTTCAATATTTGTTATTGCTTTCACTATTTTTACAAGTTCTTTCATATGTTTTTCAGAAAATACCAAAAAAAATCTAGAGTTTCAGTCCGATCAAGACTCTGTCCCAGAATCCTAATCCAGTCAGGAGTCTGTTCTAGAGTATGTTTTTACTTCTATTTTCATTTATTTTCATTTGTTTTTCAAAAATTAGGTCATTTTGTAGAGTCCAGTTAATTCAGGACTCTATTTCAGAGTTCTGATTGAGTTAGGAGTCTAACCCTGACTGTAATTTCTGACTTGTTTCACCATTTTCGATGAAATCTTTTCAAAAACTCCTTCATTTGGCTTTTAAAAAGCAAAATCACAGAGTCCTAAAAATCCAGGACTCTAACCCGGAGTTCCAGTTCGCTTGAGACTCTACTTTCAAAACTTTGAATTTCAACTATTGATTTTAACCCCTTTTCAAAGCCATTTTCAGTATTTATTTCAAATTTTCAAAACTCTGATGTGGAGTCCACTCAGTTGGCGTCATATCCAGAGGAGTTCTGACCCAGTTGGAACTCTATGCCATTTCAAAACTTTTGATTTCAAGCCTACTTTTGAATCTCTTTTGAAAAACCTCTCATTTTCAAGTTTTAAAATCATTTTTGAAAATTCAAGTGGAGCCCACTCGGGGTGGCGCCACATTTGAAGAATTCAAGGTTAGACTAGGGTTAGTCATTGTCCTAGTTATGTTAGGAGTTTAGAGGAGTCAATCAATTTTAAAAATCCATTTTATTTAAGTTTTAAACCATTGGGTTTTAAAGGTTTTAAATTCAAGTTTTAAAAACCAAATGTGGGTCCATACTAGGTGGTGTCACATTTCGACTTTCTAGAGTTTAATTAGGTGTTAATTAGGGATTAATTAGAGTTCATTTAGGTTAGAATTCTCCAAAAAAATCGTCCTCCCCATGTGGTTTATCAAAAACAATTAAAAAGAGTCCAAAAAATCAAAATTCTTCCTAAACAAATCCAAAAAACAAAAATCTATAAATAGGGGACCTAAAGGGGGTCAAAGGGAGCTCTTTTTCTCTCAAATTTTTGTGGCTTCTCTCTCCTCTCCAGCATCTCCACTTTCCTCCATTGCAGCTTCATCCCCAAGGTGAATTATTTAATTTTTTTATTTTTTTATTAGTTTTTTATGATTTTTCAATAGATTTCACCATGGAAACTCCCCTTTCATGGATTTAACCATGGATTCAACCTCAAGAACCTAAAGTTCAATTCAAGAAGATGATCTAACCCTATTTTATGTTGTTTTCCATGATTCTAATCCATTAGAATTGATTATTGCATTATTTTTTATATTCTTAACCAAGAAAACATGAGATTTATCCGATTAAATGGATTAAATCCATGGTTTTAAGGGTAAAAGCAATTCCAGCCATGGATTCCCTGTATTTTATTTATTTTTTTACTTATTCATGTTTATTACATGTATTTCAGCATATAAATTAATTTTGTTTTACTGTTTAAGTAATTTTTTCATTGTTTTCATTGATCAAAGCATGTTTTATTGAGTTTTATTAAATTTCTATGTGTTTTAAGCTTAGATCAGTAAGGAGCATGTTAGTTCGTAATGAAGTACTCACTGTAAATTTTTGATTTTTTTATATGTGATACAAGCATATGTCAGCGAACTACTATAAAAAATTCATATGTTTTGGGATTCGGAAACTCTGTTAATAAAATACAAAGTCAAATCGGGATTTCTGTTGATTAAAATTGTTGTTTAATTTCAAGCCTAACTTGCAGATGTGTTATTTCTCTTATCTGATATCCGATTCAAGATCCGTAAAGTGAATTAGCTTCATGTTAATGTGAGTTATTTACTGTGAAATTTTGATAATTTTTTGCTTCTATTTGGTATTTTTCCTCTGCCAGAGAATCAGATTTCAGATTTCAGATTTAAAACTCGTTAGGGTTTACCAAAACCCTAATCTGACTTGTACTGCTCATAGATCTCAAACCATAAATCTGATTCATGATCTGTAAAAAAAGAGGTTTATTATTTTTCTATCTATTGTTCACTTCTAAAATCGTAGAAATTTTTTATTAAGTTTGCTATTTATTTCTGTATTTTCAACTGGAAGTACGTGTTCTAAGCACTTTTATATTCATTAAATTTTAGTCCAGATTGCCGGAAGGGTTTCTCCATAACCGGAGATGATTTGTCCAATCTGTAAAAAGGAAAATATATGTTGTTCTGTCTAGTTTACCTCTATAAAATTTTAGAAATTTTCATGGTGAATTAATTCCTGATTCGGGTCTAACATTGAAACTGATCTGTGAACATAGGTAAAAATAGTTTATTTTAGGGTTTTAATGCAATTTTTGAGTTGAAATAATATCAAAAATATATTTTTATGATTCCAATCTGGTTTTACGGTTATAATAAGTATATGTGTCGATTTTTATTAAATTTGGAATTCATTTGAGGCTTGAATAGATCAAATTGCAAAACAGGGTACCTGAAAGATCCAAAAACATTGCCAAAATTGTGATATTTGTGATATTTCTTGATTTTGGTGTATAAGTTCATGTTTTTAGGGTTTTTTCATGTTTAAAATCATATAAGGATGTTTCATGTTTGATTTTATGTTTATTTCAATCATAAATCCCAAGTTTTTACCAAAATCTATTTTAGAAAACCCTGATTTCAAGGTCATAGTCTTGCTAAAAGAGGCATTTTGGTCATTTGACCTAAATTTTGAAATTCTAAACCCTAATTTTTATGTTTTTAATCATGTCATATCATATTTGGTTTGATTTATTCTTATTTAAATTTTAAAACTTGCATTTTACCAAATATCTTTCTGAAAACCCTGGTTTCAAGGCCATAGTCTTGCTATCAGGGGTATTTTGGTCATTTTGACCCCAATTTCGAATTTTCAAATCACATATTTATTACTTATTTAGTTTTATTTCATATTTCATTAAGTTTATATCAGAGAATCATGGAAAAAGGCTTATATCTAGCAAAATCCAGCAATTTCCAAATATTGCTAGATAAACCTAGAAAAGCCAACATATCTTCACTAACAAGTTTTCTAGTTTTGCAGAGATATTGAATACTTTATTTTCTTTTAATTTCCTGTATTTAAATTCAATTAGTGATGTAAATTGTAATTAATTTTTGAATAAGAATTTCAATTCGTGCATAGAATAGGATGCATTGCATATAGTTTTAAATTTTGATATATAACTGCTATGAATGCATTATTCATGCACATATTACAAATTCACTATGGTCTACATGAATAACACATGCACTAGCTCTTATGGAGTTGACAAACTCGGTGGAATTTGTATTTATGGCCATAGTCAGAATACGAATGATACCTAGTTTTGTAATCTTCGTATTAGCCACATTCAGCCTACACTCTTAGGCTAACTTCAAAAATGCACTGCATTTCTCAAAAATACAAAAAGGATTTCCTCAATTTCTCAAAATTAAGTCTTTCAAATCCATATTCATTCATTTCATTCATTTGCAAATTCCAATTTCAATTCAAAGAAATCTATTTTCTCAAAATTTCTAAGTCTTATTCAGAAATTGATTTTCTCAAAACATTGATTTTCTAATGATATTTCAAGCATTTCCCAAATTCAAAATCCTGATTTTTCAAGTTACAATTTCAATTCCCAAGTTCTAATTCAGAGAAATCAAATTTTCCAAAGTTATTGGGGTTTTTTCAGAAATCGATTTTCACAAAACCTCTAAATTCCTCATAAATCAATTTTCATTTTCCTCAGAAATATTCTCTCACCATGGTTCACGATTTTCCAAGTGTTATCTTTTCCAAAAATTTCCAAGTATTTCAAATCTTAAAGCAAACATCATGTTTTCAAACCTACATTTTCAGAAAGCCATAGCACATGTCTGATTCTTTGTGCATTTAGGAAATAAAACATGATTTAGACAAGTTGAGCAAAGTTAAGCATACAATTGATCATTGGTTCAATTACCTCTGGTAAAGGCGCCAGGAATGGTTAAACCTCGTACCGACAGGCGAGTCCCATTCTTCAGAATTATTCCGCATTTTAAAACAGAGGCGAGTTATTTTCAAAATCTTTTTCAAAGGTCAGTTTGACTTGCAAAAGTAAAAATTTTGCGATGATAATAGCCCAGCAACGTGAAGACCAGGTAGACATAGGTGGGGTGGTTTTTGAAAAATGATCACATACAGGCAAACAGAGGGCTCTAAGTCCTAAAGAAATAGAATTTTGAAAACTTTTGAAGAAGCAAACATTGTTTTCATACAAGTCCTAGATTGAGGAGTGTTGTATTTCAGACCTAGGTCTAAGTGAGCATGCATAATTCTCCTCAATATGGTCCTACCAAACTATGCCTAGTCTACATGCAACCCATGTCAGCTGGGTTCAAGTCTAGGCTCCTAGGTTCACATGATATCAGGAATTAAAGCTGACATTCCATAGAATATGATTTTGATAATTGAGCTAAGTTAAAGCACATAATTGATCAGGCGAAGACAGGTCCCATCACAGTCGCCAAACCTGTTATCATCGCAAAAATTTTCCCCTCTAACGAGAGAGAAACGAATTTCGCGCGTCAAACTCGACCAAAGTTTTGAAAATTGGTTTTGAAAATTAACTCGCCTCCGTTTTGAAAATTTGTAGGAAAATTTCGTGGAATGGGGTCCGCCTGTCGGTACGAGGTTCAACCATTTCTGGCGCCTTTACCAGGGGTAATTGAACCAAGGATCAATTATGTGCTTTAACTTGACTCAAATATCTAAATTATGCTCTGTTTTTTCTAGAATGCACAAAGAATCAGGCTTGTGCTATGAATCACTGAAAATAATGCAAGTTTGGGAAAACATGATGTTTGATTTGGAAAATTGAAATATGCTTGGAAAATGCTTGAGATTAGAATTCCTGGGAAAATCATTGAATTTATTGGAAATCAGAAATTTGCATTGGAAAGTGATTTCTCAGGAAAACTTGAAAATCTGAGAAAACTGGTTTTGAAATTGGAAACTTGGAATTGCTTTTATGAGAAAATGGATTTGAGAATCTTGAGAAAATTAAGAAATTCATTGGAAAATGACTTTTGAAATGGAAAATGGATTCTCAGGAAACTGGATCCTCAGGAAAATGGGAAATCTGAGAAAATCGATTTCTAAAAACTTGGGATTTTGAAATTTGAGAATTTTAAAACATTGGAAAATCTTAATTTGGACTTGGGAAATGCTTTGAAATGTCATTTGAAAACTCGGGATTTTGAGAAAATCAGATCCTGAGAAAGACTTGGAAATTCTTGAGAAAACTGAATTTTCTGAAATTGAAAATGGAAAATGAATTTGAAAATAATGCAATTTGAATGATATGAATGAATGAATATGAATTTGAAAAGGGAATTTCATTAAGGAATTGGAAAATCCTTTTGAAACTTTGAGAAATGCAGTGCATTTTTTAAGTTAGCCTAAGAGTGTAGGTTGAATGTGGCTAATATGAAGATCATAAATCTTGGTTTTCTTCGTATTCTGACTATGGCCATAAATATGAATCCCACCAAGTTTATAAGATCCATAAGAGCTTGTGCATGTGTCATTCGTGTAAACCATAGTGAATTTGAAATAAATATGCATGAATCATACATCAGATATCAAAATTTGCTGAAATTAAACTATATGCAATGCAGTCCTATTCTAAGTAGAATAGTAACTCTTATTCCAAATATTACATTGACTTTTACATTTAATTGAACAAAATAAAGAAATAAATTGGTTAAGTCTTCTTCTTGAATATTCCTGTAAAATTGAAAAAAAAGGTTAGCACAAAAATGTAGGTTTTTCTGAATTTATCCAAAAATATGGAAATTATCGGATATTATTCAGATATAAACCCAAATTCATACCCCCTTTTAAATAAACATGATAAATAATGAATAAATTTCGAAAATATACTTGAAAATCCGAAATTGGGGTCAAAATGACCAAAATACCCATGATGACCTTGAAATCAGGGTTTTCTGAAAGAAATTTTGTAAATTTTGGAATTTTGAAAATCAAATGAAATAAATCAAACATAATATGATAAAATATGATGATATGTATGAAATTTTGGAGAATTAGAAAATGAAATTTCGAATTTTAGGTCAAAATGACCAAAATACCCCTGATAACAAGACTATGGCCTTGAAACCAGGGTTTTCTGAAATAAATTTTGCAAAATTGAAAAATATGAAATGCAAATGAGATTGAAATTAACCCTAATATGATTCTACATGTTTATGTACATGATAAAAACCCTAAAATGGCGAAAATATCATAAAATATCAAATTTAACCTGATTTTTGCTTCTGAATTTAAAGATAAACTAACACATAGAGCAAATGAACTTGGAATTAAGCCAAATTTGGCATGGACACCTAAACTAACCCTAAAAACAGAATGGATATCGAAAATTTATTTTTTTGTATTTTTAAATCTAGAAATTCAAATAAAAACCCTAAATTTTGTGATTTTTGCCTAAAATGTTGATTTTAAAGGGGATTTCGGATATCAAACTTCCATAAAAATTTCCCAAATTTTATGGGGTGACATAGTAAAGTAAGGCAAGGATTTTTTCCTTTTACACTTTCTGGTTTTGACCTATGTTCAGAGTTGTGCCACTCCGGCAAGTCGGATCGGAATCCGGCGACTCTAGGATTTGGAGGAAACAGATAGGTGCTCAAATTATGGGAAAATGTACCTGACAAACAGGGGAAAATTTGATATTTTTGCATCATTGGGATTAGGGTTACGGTTCAGAAAAGGACACACTGTTATTAGAGACCTAAATCTCTGGAATTTCGGGATATTGAAATCTGTCAGACAGAAAAATAAAATTGGGAAAAATACTGAAACAGTTCCAAAAATCCCCAAATTTTGGGAAATGACAGGAAAACGTTTTAGAAACAAGTTTTATGTTGAAAGGTTTTGCAGACGGGATACGTATTGGGCAGACTCTATGCATTAGGATCTGTCTATACCCGACAAAGGAAAATCGAGATTTTCCCAAGGGTCTGGGAAATCTGATTTGTGACAGAGGTCAAAACTGCTTGGAAAAACCTCAAAGTCTCCAGATCATTAGTAGATTCAATTATAAATCCACTATGATTTTTGGAGAACAATCTGAATTTCCCACAAGGGTGGTGTAGGAGGTTCTTGTCTGCTAAAGCATAAACTGGAAATTCAGAAAGACAGAAAACCCAATGTAGGGTTTGATCGATTTAGATGAGTTCCAAAACCCGAACAAACTCAAATTTTTGGCAAAAGATTATAGACAAATAATAACATCTATCATAAAATTTCCAATATTTTGTAATGAAAATCTTTACATGAAATCATAACTGGACTACATGCCTAAATGAAAAACCTATAAACTAACAAGATATGCATTAATGAACTAATGAAATATACCTAATGAAATAAATCAAAAGCAATACCTAAATTATACAATTTATATGAAAACAAAACAAAGGAAAAGCATGGAGGCAAAATATTGATTTGATATAGCCATTGAAATGAGGGGTTCAATCCATTGGCTCGATGGACCCCTTCTCCATGTGGCCTTAGCATGAATAACCCATGTTTCTCATTTTTATAAATGAAATTTTCAATCATCTAAATCCATTTTTTTGTTTTGTTTTTTGAACTGTTTTCAAACAATATCTACGAAAACATTACACGAAAAACCTTGTCACTTCATAATCATCTTTTGAACTTTGACAAAATCAAGGTTAAAAGACAAGGACTTTACCTTGGATGGTGCTGGTTTCCAATGGAGAAAGCTTGGATCAGCTGCGCTAGGGGGTCGCTGCTGCTCGGTGGAGGAATCAGCTGCGATGGGGATGCTGGAGGTAGGAATATTTTGCTACGGTGGTGATGTAGCCAAAGAGGTTACAATGGTGCTGCTGGGTGCCGGCTGGAAGTTGTAGGTATTATTGCACCGGCTGGAGCAAGGAAGTGGCTGGTGGTGCCGCTTCGAGGTAGAGGTTGTAATGGCAACTTGAAGAGGGTGGCTGTGTTGCTGTTGGAAAGGGAAAGCTGGAGGTGGAGTCGATCCAGGTGGGTGGCTGCTCTTAATGAAGGTGGCTGGAAATAATGTGGGCTGGTGCGCCGGCTGGAACTAAGGCTTGAGGAAGTGGCTGCCTTGGTGAATGAGGGTTGTGGTGCAGCTGCTGGACATGGAGGAGTTGGAGGTGGCTGAGGATGGCAGCTTGAAGATGGTGGCTGTGGCTGCTAAAAAAAGAGGGGAGTTGTTGTGTGAATGTAGCAGCAAAGGGGAGAGAAAGAGAGAGTTTAAGGGAGAGAGAGAGAGAGGGGTGAAGAAGAAGATGGGTCAGCCGTGAGAGAGCTTTTCCTTCTTTTTTTTTAACCCAATGGAAACTTAGGATTTTATTGCCTTCAATACTTAGGTCTTGATGGGCTTAATGAAAAGAAAACCAAAGGAGTTTACGTGAATGGCTGGGCAAGAGAGAAAGGAAGAAAGGAAGGAAAGAAAGAAAGGGAACGAAAGAAAAAGAGAAAAGGAAAGAAAGAAGGAAGAAAAGAAAGAAAAGAAGGAAGGAGAAGAAAGGAGAGGAAGGAAGAAAAGGAGAGAAGAAATAGAGGGGCTGGAGGTTTGGGCGACCACCTTGTGGGTCCCACCTCTCTAAAATAAAAAAAAAAAAATCAAATAAAACAAAACAAACAAATAAAAAGAAACATTTTTTTTATAAATTAAAACAAAAAAATGCAAATGGATGGACCATCTCAGAGCGGGTCCAAATTCCACTTTTGAAATTCATTTTGACGATTAAAGGGGTAAATTAGTCTTTTCAAAAAATTTCCAGACGAAATGAGCTATTTTTGGCAGTTTTTGAAACGAGCTCTGATTTTGAAGTTCAATACCTCGTTGCGAAGCAAATCCAATGTAGAATTTAAAATTTTATGTTTTAAAGAAATCCAGATTGTTTTTCTCGAGAAAATACTTCCAAATTTATTTTCAGACGAAACAAGCTATTTTTGGCAGTTTTTAAAACGTGCTCGGATTTTGAAATTCAATACCCCGTTGCGAAGCAAATCTAGTGTAGAATTTAAAATTTTGAGTTTGAAATAAATCCAGATTATTTTTCTTGAGAAAATATTTCCAAATTTACTCTCGAGGGTAAAAATGTCAATTTTGGAAACCCGGGGTTTGAAATTGATTTCTGAAAACTTTTAAAACTCAATCTGGATTGAAATTTATAAAACTGGAGTTCTGGACTTCGAAAATGGAATGAAATATGATGAAAATGTTATGAAATGATATGAAATGATGAGAAATGACATGCGAAATGCAGACCCTGAATGAAGAATTTTGGATTTTAAACCCCGATTAACACTTGTACTAGTTTTAAAAGCATTAAAACTGATAAAATTTGCAAAATAGCTCAAGAAATGGTTTTTGGGACTCTACTGAGTCAGAGTGACACTGAAAATTGGGGTTCGAGCTGGATTGAACTGAGATGAGCTAGATTGAGCTGGGTTTTAGAGTTTCAGAACTCAAATGAATTAACCAGACACTAACTCAACTGACCTTTCCGGCTAAATTTTCAGGAAAAACTGTCATTTTTAGAGAAATAGTATGGAATGGTCACTGAAGCGAAGTGAATTACGAACCTGAGCTGACTTTGAGCTAAAACAAAGGTCAGTAATACTGACATGAACTAAGATCAAAGCTCAAACACTAGCTCAACTGACTGAACTCAGCTCAGTTTCAGCTGAAAGAGCTGAAATGGACTAAAATGGGCTCCTGGACACTTGGAAATGGTTTTGAACTGAAACTGGAGCGCTTGAACTTCTGGTGAGCTCAAGTTAGACTTTGAGGAACATGACTGACTGGGAATGACTGACTCGAAGACAATTGGTTTGGATTTGAGTGAGAAATGAGCTCATTTCTGAAGAAATTATCCCATTTTGACAAGAATGGTCAGAAATGAAAATGGCTTTCTCACTGTGAGCTCGAATGAGCTTGAAATGACTGATATTCTAATTGTTATGAACTAACCAATGAGCTTGGTTGACTCCGACTGACTGGGGTCCGGGATGACCTAGGGGTAAAATGGTAATTTTCTTAATGAAAGTGGGTAAAGTGGTAGTTTTCTAAAACTCACTCGGGGTTTGACTCCTACACTGACCTAACAGGGTTGACACTGCACGAGAAGGGTTGTTTGAGAATGGATGATGAAAATTTGGGGTGTTTACAGAGAGTAGCAAGTGATACAATACTTCTTGGGGCAAGTCTGTTATGGGCACAAAAGGTTGCTTCTTCGCTCCCACGATTTTATAGGGAAAACCTCTGCATTAGACTGCAGCGTAGAGGTTCTAGTACTCATGAGAAAAACTGGTGCATCGGGTTGAAAGGTGCTAGAAATCTCTCTCATATTAACGTCCCTCACCCCATCTTAGTGAATGGACATGGCTAGGCTAAAGCCACCCCTGTATGTAAAACACGTCTTGTGCCATGGTCTTGATCTAAGAATGTATGCCTATGTCGTATCAACAAGGCTAAGAAGTGATAACTTAAATTGCGTGTGTACTAATTTGGCATCGCATGCATCATCTAAGTAAGAAAATATAATTAAAGATAAGAAAATATGCATGTATTGAAGCGTTTCTGCATATGGTAAGTCATGCATATTAACTGCTCATGCATTTTATAATTTGAGTGTATGAATTAATGTTCTTTTATTAAATATGTAAATTTTGAACATGCATGATTAGTTATATGATTGTTTCAGTTAATTTCAATGCTAAACCATCAAATCTCTATTGAAATTCTTGCT
Source organism: Nuphar pumila (assembly GCF_984573655.1). Classification (NCBI taxonomy): domain Eukaryota; kingdom Viridiplantae; phylum Streptophyta; class Magnoliopsida; order Nymphaeales; family Nymphaeaceae; genus Nuphar; species Nuphar pumila. The sequence continues at coordinate 46,203,447 of NC_143265.1, read as the reverse complement.
TTGTAATTTTGTCTTACAAGCTTAGCATATTTCACTCTACTGAGACATGTTTTGTCTGACCCTATATGGTTTAATATTTTTCAGGTAATGAGGAGTAGCTTACATGCGAAGGTGGGAGGTTGTGATGGGGACTGAGCCTACCTTTTCTCTGATTCATGGATTTTGAACTCTGATTTTATTTTAATTCAATTCAAGGATAAATGTGATTGATTTTGGATATTGTGGAACTTGGATTTTATTTTATGTATAGTTAATTAGTTATTAAAATTTAAATTCTACAATTATATGTTTGCAAGCATTCATATGAAGTAGCACGCCAAGTTTTATGCCCAATGTGTTTTTCCGCTGTTAACTGCTAAGAGTTTTAAAAGCATTTAAAAAAAAATCACCATTTTCGGGTTATAAAAATTGGGGTGTTACAATCATCCCCTTCAGGTTAAGAGTTAAGCCTGAACCTCGTTCTTCCAAGAGGTATCGTCCCTTTCAGGTTAAGAGTTAATCCTGAACCTCATTTTTTCATGAGGTATCATCTCTTCAGGTTAAGGGTTAAGCCTGAACCTCATTTTTCCACGAAGTATCGTCCCTTTCAGGTTAAGAGTAAAGCCTGAACCTCGTTTTTCCATGAGACATTTTTTGTCCCATCCAGGATAAGGGCTAAGCCTGAGCCTCATTTCGATGAGGTGAATTTTCTTCTTTATTCTTCATTCCATACCTACCACTATCACCAGAGCTAATTCTTTCACACCCAGACAGGTTCTTCAAACTGGGGCATTTTTATAGTCCAAATTTGGTGTGTTTTTCTTTGCCTCTAAGCTCGGCTTTCAACCGGCTTACTAGCAAAGTGGGGCATCTGTAAACACCCAAAATTTTCACCCTCGTTCACAAACATCTGCCTCCTACCACTGGGACCCACTCTTTGAAGTCTTCAGAGAACCGGCTAGTCAAAATCTGAGCCAGGGTTGTTCACAGCCTAAATTTTATAAAAATTTCAAGCACTCCATCTTGTAATCAAGATTCAATCCTTGTTTTGGCTGTATTTCAATTGTCAATTCTCATCCTCAAGATGAGAACCCCCAAATTCTGTGTCGTTGCTGGGGGTCCGGAATTTCAAGTCCCTCATCCAGGGTTTACACTTCACATGTCATTGCATATCACTGCATGTATTTGGCATGACATTTCATTGCATTGCATAGCATTTCATGTCATTTCATATAATTATCGAGATCCAACACTCTTGTTTTCAAAATATTGAATCTAGATTTGAGTTTTAAAACTTTTCTTTCGAAAGCAATTTCACAAACCTGGGTTTTTGCATCGATATTTTCTAATTGTTAAGACCCAGGTTCTTATTTTCTTCAGAAAAATAATCTGGATTTGTTTTATGGCCAATTTTTAACTGAATCAATCCTCAGATGAAACCCATCTAGGTGGTGTCACTTCTGGATTTTTTTATTTATCAAATTTCTTAAAAATCTCAGAGACCTAGTTGGATCAAGACTCTGTCTTTTCACCTTTTTAAAATTCTATTTTTTATTTTAAATCAGTTATAGTCATGTCCCTTATCCATCTTTGTCATTTTGGACAAAATCCCAGAGTCCTAGTTGGATCAGGACTCTTTTGTCGGAGTCTCAGTCGGATCAAGACTCTGCTTTTTACTACCATTTTATCTGTTTTTTAGAAAATCTTTCAAAATCCTTCGTTTTGGCGAAAATTCTAGAGTCCCAGTCAAATTAGGACTCTTTTTCAGAGTTCTAATTGGATCAGTATTCTATCTTGATTTCATCCTTTACTCATGTTCTTCACCTATTTTTGAAAACCTTCTCATCTGATTTTCAAAAGAGCCAAAATTTTAGAGGTTCAATCGGATTAAGACTCTTCCTCAAAGTTTCAATCGGATCAGAACTCTATCTTTCATCATTATTTTTACCTATTTTCAACCAATTTCTTCAAAATCTTTTGAAAGGAGTCAAAAACTCAGAGTTTTAGTTGAACCGGGACTCTTTTTCCAGAGTCCTAGTTGGATCATGACTCTTTTTCCAGAGTCCTAGTTGGATCAGGACTCTGAACCTGACCTCAATTGTGAGAGAATCTTTCGAAAATCCCTTCATTTACCTCTTCAGAAAACAAAGTTGTTACACTTTTATCACATAATTTCAAAATTCTAGGATTCTATCCCATAGTCCTGATCCAATCAGGACTCTATCCTGAGTTTATTTTTTAACTTCATTTTCACTTATTTTCAAAAGTTCTTTTTCAAATCTCATCATTTGCTTTCTGAAGAACCAAAAATTTCTAGAGTTCTAGTCAAATTAGGACTCTTCCTCAAAGCCCTAGTCAGATCTGGACTCTAATCCGGACTTCAATTTTCACCTGGTTTTCAAAATCTTCTTATTTGTTTTCTCAGAAAATCTGAAATTTAAGAGTCCTGGTCAAATTAGGACTTTGTCCCCAAAGCCCCAGTTAGATCAGAACTCTGTTTTGATTTCGCTACTTGTTGCCATTGGTTTTCATAAATCCTTTCATCTGTTTTTCAGAAAAGTCCCAAAAACTAGAGTTTCAGTCTGATCAGGACTCTATTTCAGAGTCTCAATTTGATCAGGACTCTATTCTGGATCTTTTTTTTACCTTCATTTCCATTTTTTCCATTTGTTTTTTCAAAATTGATCTATTTTGCAGAGTTTTGGTTGATTCAGGACTCTATTTCAGAGTTTCAGTTGAGTTAGGACTCTAACCCCAACTGCATTTTCTAACTTATTTTCACCAATTCTTAAAAAATCCTTTAAAACCCTCTTCGTTTGGCTTTCAAAAACCTACATCTCAGAGTTTTAGTTGGTTTAGGACTCCGGTCGAGAGTTTCAGTCCGCCTAGGACTCTATTTTCAAAACCTTTGAATTTCATTTGTTGATTTTAACTCCATTTTCAGTCTTTATTTCAACTTTTTCAAAACTGTGATATAGGGCCCACCCAGTTAGCGCCATATCTAGAAGAGTCTTGATCCAGTCAGAACTCTATTTGGTTTTAAAAACTTTCAATTCTCATTCTAATTTTAAACCTCTCTTGAAAACCTGTATTTTCAAATTTTAAAATCGTTTTTGAAAAAAATCAAGTGAGGCCCACTGTGGGTGGAACCACATTTGAAGAAGTTGGGGTTAGCATAGGTTTAGTTAGTGTCCTAATTAGGTTAGGAGTCTAGGTGAGTCAAAAAATGGTTTTAAAACTTCTATTTTTACTTAAAATTTTAACTTAGGTTTTTAAAGTTTTAAAAATTAGGGTTTTTAAAAAACTCAAATGGGGTCCACGGTGAGTGACGCCACATTTGAGGATATTTAGGTTAGTTCAAGTTAGTTTAGGAGTTTTGAAAAAGCCCAAATTGATTTTAAAAACCTAACCTTTATTTTCAACTTTTAAAACCTTGAAATTAGAACTTTTAAAATCAAATGTGGGCCCACAATAGGTGGTGCCGCATTTGGATTTTTTTTAGGGTTTTTTTTAGAGTCTAATTAGGAGTCAAATAGGGTTAGCTAATTAGGGTTATGGTTAGGTTAGAAGCCTCTAGGAAAATCATTGCTCCTTAGTGGATCTATTAGAAAGACTCCTGAAAAAAAGCAAAACCTCTTAATTAACCCTAATTAAGTGACTTTTTGAAAACCTATAAAAGGGGGACTTCAAGAGGCTAAAGGGGGATTTTTCTCCCTCATTTTTTCGTGGCTTCTCTCTTTTCCTAGCACCCTCTCCTTCCTCCTTAGCAACTGCAGCCCCCAAGGTAAGATTCTTTAATGTTATTTCATAATTTTTATTAATTTTTTTATGTTTTCACCATAGATTCCGTCATGGGAACCCTCTATTCTTGGATTTCAACCAAGGGTTTCATTCAAGAACCTCAAAATTGGTTCAAGAATATGATCTAACTCTATTTTATTATGATTTTCAGGATTCTAATCCATTAGAATCGTTTGGAACTCTATTTTTTATGTTTTTAACCAACGAAATATGAGATTTGCCCGTTAAATGGGCTAAATCCATCTTTTCAAAGGGTAAATCAAATCTAACCAGGGATTCCCTGGATTTTTTTCTATTTTCTTATCATATTAGTGTTTATTTAACATGTTTCAGCATCAATTCAAATTTCGTTATGTTGTTTACATAAATTTTTTTTATGTTTAAATCATAGTTTTTAGTGTTTTAATGGATATTCGTGTGTTTCAATTACCCCTGGTAAAGGTGCCAGAAACTCTTTTGTTACAAGTTTTATTAAGTATGAGTGGATGGACGATTCCAGATTTATGGAAAAATCTATTATATTAAATCATAATTAACTAATTGTTAAATTCTAATTAAAATCATTTTTGTTCTATATAATCAAAAATCATGTGAAAATGTAAAGGCATTGAGTATAAGCTAATTCCAACTTATTAAGCATGTTAATATGTATATATTTTTACAATCTACTTTTGTTAATTCACTTCATTCAAATAAATTTTCTTAAAGAAAAATTGAACTTTTCTTTTTAAGAGAAATGTTTTCCTATAGCCATCACTTAGGATTTTCTCTAATATTCAAAATGTGTAGGGTTTATATTTACTACATTCTAACATAATTAAACCCCCTAAACCTTACCAACATACTCAAACATTCATTTTTAAAGAAATTACAATTGTATATTGGCACAAAATTCAAGAAATTTCATAATATTATGAAAAAAGACCTTAAGAATTTTTCAGATATTACAACGATGGAATCCTCAAAAGGAGAAACCATGATGGGACCTTCGAATCTTGCTAGATAAATCTGAGAGGGGTTTGCAAAAGGAAGAAAGGGGGTTGAAAATGATAAATGTCATTTGTAGGAGGCAAATTGGAAGGTGAATAAGACAACTTTCTTGAAGAGGAATAAGGCAACTCTTTTGTCAACGCGAAAGGCGAACAAGGTACTCCTTTCAAAGAGAAGTAAGGCAACTCTTTAGACAACACGAAAGATGAACAAGGTAATCCTTTCAAAGAGAAATAAGGCAACTCTTTCGACAACACGAAAGACGAACAAGGCAATCTTTTCGAAGGAAAGTAAGGCGACTCTTTCGACAACGCGAAAGATGAACAAGGTAATCCTTTCAAAGAGAAATAAGGCAACTCTTTCGACAACACGAAAGACAAACAAGGCAATCTTTTTGAAGGAAAGTAAGGCAACTCTTTCGACAACGCGAAAGACGAACAAGGTAATCCTTTCAAAGAGAAATAAGGCAACTCTTTCGACAACGCGAAAGATGAACAAGGCAAATTTTTCAAAGGAAAGTAAGGCGACTCTTTCGACAACGCGAAAGACGAACAAAGTAATCCTTTTAAAAAGAAATAAGACAACTCTTTCGACAATGCAAAAGACGAACAAGGCAATCTTTTTGAAGGAAAGTAAGGCGACTCTTTCGACAACGCGAAAGATGAACAAGGTAATCCTTTCAAAGAGAAATAAGGCAATTCTTTCGACAATGCGAAAGACAAACAAGGCAATATGAGGTAATTCTTTCAACATCATGAAAGATGACAAAGGCAATGGAAAGCAATTCTTTCGACAACGCGAAAGATGAATAAGGCAATTCTTTCGACAATGCGAAAGATGAATAAGGTAATATAAGACAATTCTTTCAATAACGTGAAAGATGAATAAGGCAATGTAAGGCAATTATTTCGGCAATGCAAAAGATGAATAGGGCAACGTAAGGCAATTCTTTTAACAACGCGAAAGATGAATAAGGCAATGTAAGGCAATTCTTTCAGCAACGTGAAAGATGAATAAGGCTACTCTCTTGAGGAGGCAAAAGGTGATGCCAGAATGTGTCAAAATAAACATCGAGCTCTTGCTTCGTATCGGGATAGCAAGAAAATATTGCCAATAAGATAAAAATTATAGTTGATTCAAGATAATTAAAATAAGCACATTTGTTTGAAAGATATTTCCTCTTCTACCTAGAGTATTACCTCCAACTGGGTTATATTCGTAGAATCTAGGACCAAAATCAAATTATTCCTGATGAGTTTCTTCAAGGAAGCTATCAATTTTCTTGATATGAAAAGAAAGGAAATTGTTCTCAGTATCATAAAAGCAATTAATGAAAAGGATATTGATAAAAGAATTTCACATGAATAACGAGAATTCTTGGCAGTTTCGGCAGTTTGATATTTGGGTTTTACCCACGATGATCTTTTTGCACTCTTTTGAGACATAGAGGATGAATTTTCCTTAGGGTTTGACAAAAATTTCATCACATCAGCCTTCAACTTAACCATGTTCTGATTTTTCCTGGAAAGACACGTCATAAACTCTTTCAACTCGAAGATGTTTCGCATCTTCTTTAGTCCCAAGAATTACATTAAGGATGTTGTCTCTTTTAATTGAAGTATCTTGGTAATCTTTTGTGCTCTTTTGAGACATGAAAAGTAAGTTTCTTGGGATTGGGTGAGAATCTCATCACATCAGTCTTCAACTTAGTTGTGTTCTGATTTTCTTAGGAAGGACACGCCACAAGCTCCTTCAATTTGGAGATATTTTGCATCCTTTTTATTCCCAAGAAGTGAATTAATAAAATGGTCTCTTTGGTTGAAAATCTCTTTATGATAACAGTTATTAAATATCTTTTAGGGATTTGCGGGAGGTTCATCACATTAGCCTTCAACTTGATAATGATTTAAATTTTCCCTGGACTGGACATGTCGTATATTCTTTCAACTCGGGATGATCTGAGTCTTCTTTGGCCCCGAGAGTCTAACCCATCCATCAGCCTTCAACTTGACGATGATTGAGAGATCCCTTTTGCAGATAGTTGATTATAGCTTGATTGATTAAAGCGATATAGAGATTGAGTGAATTCTTTTTATATCACCCAGGATATTTTCATTGCCTTATTACCAGAAGAATAGTCTTTAAAAATGTGACATAGTTATGATCAATACCGATTCACTTATGACTTTTCAACATCATTGAATTTTTTCTTTGCTGGTCATATCGAGGATTTTTCTTCATGCTTTTGGTTGACCAACAGAAAAGCTTGAATTTTCTTCTTTCTTCGCAAAAGCTTTGTCCTTTTTAGAGAGAATACTGAAGGTAATATAAGGTAAACTTTTTGTGCAATAAAGATTTTGAGATCAACGACTGTCCTTCATGACAAATTGGCAAAACATTCTTGGAATCCTTGGTGAAAGAAATCGCTTGAGGTCTGAGTTAACACATCCATGGGATTCTAGAGGAAAGTCCAATATAAGGTTGAACTCTGAAGGTAAATCCAATACAAAATTGGAATTCTAAAGGCCAATCCTGGCACAATGCTAGATTTTGAAGGTAAATCCTGCTCAAAAGTTGGTTTTGAAAGATCATCTGAATCAGAACTTGGATTTTGCAAGGAAAGTTGGAAAAATTTGAGTCAAAACTCGAGTCTTCAAGGAAAACTAGAAAGTTTGGTTTTTAAGGAGAGAAAACTCAAGTCAAAACTCAGATCTTCCAAGAAAACTAGACCAACTCGGGTTTTGAAGGAAAGAAAATTCGAGTCAAAACTCAAATCTTTAAAGGAAAGCTGAAAGGTTCGAGTCAGGGCTCGAATCTCAAAAGAAAATTGGAAAGTTCAGATTTTGAAGGAAAGAAAACTTGAGTCAAAACTCAAATCTTCAAAGGAAAGCTAGGAAGTTTAAGTTAGGACTTGAATCTCAAAAGAAAATTGGAAGGTTCGAGTCGAAACTCGAATCTCAAAGGAGAATTGGAAGTTCGAGTCAAAACTCGAATCTTAAAGGAGAATTGATGAAAGATTGATAGAAATTGAGGAAAGATTGATAAAAATTTTGAATTTCAATAGGCCATCATAGTTAACTGTATGTGGCTTGGTTTCAGGATTATCCCCTTATCCTGAATGGGGAAATGAATTTGATGTAAATGAATGCATGCAAATGCAGTTGAATGCAAATGAATGCAAAATAATGTAAATGGATGCACATGCGTGCAAAATGAGAGATTTGTATGATTCTGCCTGCATACAGGACGTTTTAAAGACAATTTTCACAACAATGCCCCAGTGTAATAGAGGAAACAAATTTTGGATAAAAGAAAGATAATTGATGTTTGAAGAATGCTTTCTGAAGGTGACAAAGCAACTGACTTTTGATTGATTCAGGAGGGACTCTGAAGAGAGTCATTCATCATGAAAGGACATTTTGTAGAGAAGGAGAACAAAAGGTGGCATCAAGCTTATGAAGAAAATTGATAATTTTATTGACGCATTGAAGGAAAAATGACAAATCAAGGAAAGATAAACAGGATTATATCATCCCTTTAAAATAAAAGCAAGATGAGAAATGGAAAAATGCTGGCATTGTCAACTTCTTGAGTGTAAGACCCATGAAATTTTCTGAGGAATTCACTGCTTACTTAGTAATGAATTGTATGCTTTTGTGTGTTTATGAAGTTTTAGCATGTATTTTGATATAACTAGATTATGTCTTGTGTTTTAGCTTTGCACGCGCGACCCGAAAACTGCGTAAATACACTGTGTAAGTAAGAAGAGCCTAATTCTGGATGAATTAACCTTTGAAATTTTAAGGGCTAATTTATAATATACTTGTATAGTTTGTTCCAGAATTTGGGATCTATACAACGTAAAAACTTCATCAGTGCATGTGAATTACGAGATTTTCCCAAAGATAGTACACGAATTGTAATGAGCTTATTTCTTGCAAACGAAGAGAAATTTTCTAAAGAAGCATTGAGCACTCCATGTTAATTGAGGGTTTGAAAATAACTAATTGATTTGTTGAAGTCAAATTTTGGTTTAAAATATTTAAATAAGCATTATTTAAAAAGTATTGCATTTTGCGATTTTGGATTTGGATCTGGATCGACTAGAGGTGGCCTAAACCCACTGTGCGCCCCTCTAGAGGATGATTTTGGTCATGGTGGACCAACTGGTCCAGGGTTGACCAGCTGGATGACATTCTTGCAACAGAATGCATGGATTTGGAATAGAGGGCCACGATTGGTCATGGTTTTTGTTTCAAAGCTCATGATGAAGCTTCATCATGAGGGACGATTTCCAAGAAAGGGGAGCATGGGGCTGGCGCCCCATGGTCTTTTTGTAATATTTTTGAACTAATTCAAATATCTAAATTCGGTTGGATGGGTTGGGCGGCAAGCCTTGGACAGCCCATGTAAATTTTACAAACTTTAAAGGCCTTTATAAAACCTCTCAATGGCATTTTTGAAAACCTTTCTAAAAATTTCAAAAGCAAGACATGCATTGGTAGCTTGGGCGGCTATGGGGGGGCGTGGAGCACCCCAGCCCTCCATCTACCCTCATTGAATCCCAACTTTCCCTTTTCTAAAACCCTACACATTTAAGAAATTAAGAGAGAGAAAGAGGTCATTCACTTGGGCGATTTTGGTGGAGCTTCTCTCTCCCCTTCCCTCTTCTTCAAAACCGTGAGAGAGTGTTAGTGAGTGTGGCGCCAAGTTGGATGGAGCTCCTCAACCCTAGCTTCTATTTTCCACCGTTGAGAAAGCCTTGAAGGTGAGATTTTGACCTTCTTCCATTTTCGCATGCTTTCTTGTTTTTAAGGAAAAGAATGCGTGGTTCTTTTCTTTGTGATGGCATGAAGCAGATTTCCCTACTATGCATTGTATGATATGCATAGGGATTTGCGGTGGATTAGGTTTGCATGTTCCTTATTTTGATTTGGAAATATTTTCTTATGCATGGCTGAACCTCGAATGGGTATTGTTGCATGAGTTTCCGCTTTTCTCAAATGATGCATTGTGGAGCTCTTTTGGTTCTTTAATGGAACCGAACCATCTTGGTTCTCTAGTGGAATAGGCAATTTTGGCTTAAGGCCTATTCTTTCACGTTTATGGTTGTGTTGAGTTTCTCTTGTTCGATGTTGCATTGAGCTTTATGATATTTTTCTCCCTTTTTGTTGGGTTTGATTGCTGGTAGGGTGGTCTGCTCGGTTTACAGCCACCACTGTTGGTGGAAGGATTGGCAGCAACCCTGCCCCTTCCCATTTGGTAGATTGAGTGATGGTTTGGGCTCACCCATAGCCCAAACCCATCATTTATCTCCCTCGGTTTTCATCTCAGCCTGAACCAAGTTGGGTTCAGGCTGGGCGTCGGCATCCCCAGGCCTGAGCACGGACTCAGACCAACGGGGAATGCATCTGTTTCAGCCCACGGCACGTGGAGTGCTGGAACAGCACTCGAGTGGCCTGGGTGCGCGGGCGCCCATGCGCCATGCGTTGGCGCCTTGGCACTGGCCCTCTTGTGGTTGGTGCGGGCTGCAGCGCCCTGCACCCTGTCTGCTTGGTGTGTCACGCACCCTGACTGGTCTGGATGCCTATGTCCAGACCAGTGCGCAGTTTTCCTTCCCCCGAGTTTTGGTTGTTGCACCTGAACCGAACTCGGTTCTGGTGGCACGTTGAGTTTGCATGCGGGCAAGTCTCGACCAGACTTGCTGTCAGCGCTTTGGACCCCATGGTCCAGCTGATCGGGGTCTGGATCCTTGTCCAGACCGGTAGGCTGCGTGGCCTATAGGGCAGCAGCACCTAGTGAGGTTGCTACGATGACTACGATTCTGTTGTTAGAATAGTCGGTTCAAGCAAGTCTGGACCAAATGTCCAGACTTGCCACCGAGCCTTTCGGGACCCCATGGTCCAGCTGCATAGGTTTGGACTGCTGTCCAGACTAGCGGGCCACTTGGACTCGCGTGGCAGCAGCGCTCTTGCGGAGTTTTGGGAGGCCTCGCTCCCAAGTTGCACCTGGTGGCGCAGCTGCAGCACTTTGACTGTATTATCGGTTTGGGTAGGTGTTGCGGTTTTAGGGCCAAGGCATGACCTTGGTTGCAGCCGGTTTGTGAGGCTGCTGCGGCTGTTTGGGGCAGCAAGTAGTTGGATCCCACCCTTGTCGTTCGTGGGTTCTTCGTGTATTTTGGCGGTCTTGGATTGGCAACACATCTCCATATGCACGACAAGGTTGTTGAATCATCCTTTCGCAAACAACTCTTTTTGTCGCCGCCACAGCAGCGAAAGTACACAATTAGATATGTATTTATCATGCATACAATGGCATGCTAGTGCATTGTAGTTAGCATCTTACGCAATTCTGTGATTCGCAAATATGTAAGACAAATTAACGCCTATGCGCTGACGCGGTTTAATGTAAAACAAGGAAATCGTGGGCTTAATGGCTCTTGCACGAAATCAGAAATTGTCGAATGTTTTGGTTCAAGGATTTGAACACTATGACTCCACCTAAGTGTTCATGACACTTGGCACTCACACATTTTCCGATGTACATGACTCTCGTTGTATAGTTATGGAATTCACGAAATTTAAGGGTTAGCCTTGAAAAAAGGTATGTGACCATGACGGAGTACGTGTTAAACATGACAGTACATTGTTAGAACTCCTTGGCGAGTTATTTCGGGCTGTAGACCCACCTCGTGAGATGATCTCACAAGTGACAACCATGTGTTGTTTTGCAGTTTTTGCTAAAGTGCATCTCGTTCGATGTATGACAAAACATTTATCTATTGCAATCATGTTTTGGCTCCTCTCCTGAAATAAACAAGATTTTTCCACTGCAATACATGTATGCATACGTTGTTTGAGCTATTTTACCGTAGTTATATGTTTCTAACAATCTCATCATGATTCACGTTTACTTGTCTCTCAAAAATAATTTATGCAATGCCTCTGTTATTTGTGTTGTGCAAAAGTTAGAAAGCATGTGATACTCTTACACTTGGTACGTGGCACATCCTGTCACTTGTACTGAATAGTGCGTACCTTGAGGAGGTACATTGTTGAGGCATTGGTAAGCGCACAAGGTGCACTTACTTCATGAAATGAAGACTGAAATATGAACACTATAGGGTATGAATGAAAATGACTTGTTTGGGCTCAGTTGGAGTCCTTGGGCAGTGGCCCTTGTGTTGTGAATGGACTCTTATGTGAATACCCTGAATCAGAAAAGAAATAATATGGTGTTGTGACTGCTTTCACGAGCAATGTGCTCTGTTGGCCGTGTGAGGCTGAGCACGTGAATGGGTAGGCCAAGTCCTCATTTAGCGTACCCTGCGAGGACCACGAGGCAAATTCCTCGTTGAGAGGTATGACTGAACAATGAGCCTAAGAAAGATAAACCGCTTCGCCCCATTCACAAAACGGTTCACCTTGGAGAGGGTGGATGGTACAACCCTAAGTGACTTGTCGTTACTACGACACGTGTTTTGACAGGAGTTGTAGCGTCCTTTGGCCTCCAGTCACTTAGAGTCAGGGAGGTCGAGGTTACCTTTTTAGGACTTCACTACTGCAGTAGTATGGATTGCAATCCTTGCCTATGCGAGTGTTTTCTCCCAGTTGTGTGTTGTTCGCATGAGGTTGACTCGATCTGTAGCTTCCCCGGTTACCATACTAGAACTTGAATAACAGACGTCGGGTGCATGTCTCACAGAATGTGAGTTTCCTTCGCGTACCCGAAGGAGTAATCAGAAGAAGTTAAAGACTAACCAAACAGCTGACTTACTGTAGTTGCTACTTTACTTGTTCTGTAGTCTTTACTTTAGTTACTTGACTTGTTCAGTTGTTACTTCAGTTACTTGACTTGATCAGTTGTTACTTCAGTTACTTCCTTGTTTCACTACTTGTTACAGTTCATAGTACTTTATCGGTCATGCATGATATTGTTTTGTTATGTTCTGTGATGCATTCTATATAAATGTTATAAATTGTGCAAATAGACTGTTTGGTGGATTTCTCACCAACTCAAAAGAGTACTGACCCCATTTTATGGGGATACAAATGTTTGCTTAGGCGTGCGATGGAGCTCGAAGTGGGGCAGCAGACGTGAACCCACACTTCTGAACCATCAAAGATTTTGGCCAGTGTTTTTGCAAAGGGATTGTTTGTATCATTGTAAATTTGTAAATAATAAAAGTTGTTTCACTTAACTGTTGTTTCACCCCTGTGACCCGCTCAGGTTTTCCCGCTTGTTTCCTTTTGGTACTTTCGCACTTGCGCAATTGATTTCAAAAAAAAAATTACCCAAAATCCAAAGGATTATTAAGGATTTTACAAGTCGGGAATTCTGGGGCGTCGCAGATTTGGTATCAGAGTAGTGTTTTAAAAAGAGTTACAGAAGTGTAGTTCAAGTCTCTGCACACATCGACCATCGCACTGTAAGTATTCCTAATTCAGTTTTTGTTGTTTAAATTGCTTATCTTGTATGTTTGGATGAATTTGTGTTTTTTTCGTGATTAAGCCTCGTATTTTGGCTTGCCATATTGATTGACGAAACCTAAGGGTTCGTTCGTGCTTGTGGATCTAGTTTCCCAAGCTGATTCGAGTAGACTCCTGTGAGAGTTGGAGATTTTTTACTGAAACCTAGGGGACTACTTGCGTAGTTCGCCCTCCTCGTTCCACATCATGTGGTGGAGATGATTGATGTATATCATGAGTATTAGACTAAAATGTCATGTAGATATGTGCATATGTTTTATGCTGAAGTGGTTGAACGCATTGTGCTTCGAGGTAAGAATTGTGAATGCATATGATGATGCAATGATCTGGATAATTGCACATATAACTTGAATCCTTTGAATTTATTGAATTACGTATGAGTTGCGTAGTGTAAAAGCTTCTATGTGATGTAGTTGTCATGCCACCTAAATAGAATTATCGAGAGCATGCGGTGGATGTTTAGATTCGATACATGATTATGGTTCGTGGAACCTTGTTGGGAGAATGTGTGATTCTGTGTTTTGTTTTGCCATGTGAAGTGATATGATGCATATTGCTGGTATATATGCTTGTGCCCATATTGGTGGCTTCTGGCTCTGAGATCAGTCAATTGTTTTGATCAGTCGATTGTATTGATGCATGTATCACTGTGTATGGTACATGTTGAGGATCTGATCTCCAATGAATTATCTACGAGGGGGTGTATGACCAAGATCAGGTAATCCGGCTAGAGGGGTATTATCTCTGTGAGGATATACACTGTCCAAGACGGGTAGCCGCGGAGACGGTGAATTGTGAGGAAGTGTACTGTCCAAGACCAGGTATACCATCTAGGGCGGTGATCCCTTGTGTGGTCGTACGTTTCTCAGACCAGGTGATCCGGCGTGGATCTTGTTAATCATATTAGTGGCTATCGACCCTGTGAGCGGTCATCTGTGTTGATGTGTGTATCGCAATGATTTTCATTGATTATGGCCTTTGTTGAGGATTAGGTTCCCAAAGTATTCTCTGTGAGGGTAGGTATGACCAAGACCAGGTAATCCGGATAGAGTTGTAGAATCTCTTTGAGGATATACACTGTCCAAGAGTGGGTAGCCGTGGAGACGGTGAACTGTGAGGAAGTGTACTATCCAAGACCAGGTATACCGTCTAGGGCGGTGATCCCTTGTGAGGTTGTACGCTTCTCAGATCAGGCGATCCGGCGATACGGCGGGGAACTTGTGTGATTTTGATGAAAAGTTATGGTGAGCAGTATTGATCTTCTGATATTGATTGATATAGCCAGTTACGAATCTATAGATTTGACTTTCTGTTTAGCGTGATTATATGCCCAACTCAGATGTGCGAATTAAATCTTTACTGATTTTTAGATTGTGATCATTTTTTGGACCTTCTATGGAAGGGTGGGCTTTTATGAGAATGTATGACACCATAAGTGAGTCATGATCGGTGGCAGTTGGCCGCATAAGGCCTTGAGAGATGAGAATAGATTAAGGTTGTTCAGGATGGAGAGTTTGTTAGAGTGGTGATTCTCTAACGTTTGTCGGCTAGAATAGTGACTTTCTAGCGATAGCGGCCTGGTAGGGTGTCGCTTGAGATTGTTTGTGGAACATGTATAGGTGTTGTTGTGTTGTTGTGTTGTTGTGTTGTTGTACGATTTAGTTGTGATGTATTTTGCCTGAATTATGTGCAGTGTGCTTATGATCTTTGTATGATTGCTGCGATTATCATTTCACGAGCATGGTTGTCAGACCTATCAATTGATTATTGTTTTTTGGTCATGATAGATGACTTGGAAGACTAGATGCAATGATATTTTGGGCACTGTGAACAACCTTGCAGAGATTGTGCAACAGCAAGTGGTTGCGATGCAACAAATGGGTGCGAATTTTCAACACGTAGCCCAAAGTGGGCAAAGTAATAGTACAGTTACCTATAGGCGATTCATGGAATTGGATCCTCCTGCTTTTAAGGATAAGACAGACCCTGAGACTGCCGAATCGTGGATATGTGAGAGAGAGAGGAAGCGTCAGAAAGTATCTCAGCACCGCCAGTGAAGGCGATCCCAACGATCGAATGTCCAGCGGAAGTGTCGACGATGCGACAAAGATCACGCTTTTGGAGCTTGTCCTCATTACGATGGCAAGTGTTTCAAGTGTGGACAACCAGGTCCTATTGACAAGTTTTGCCCAAAAAAGTCTACGGAAGACTTAGTTGTAGCCGATTAGACGCTGTCAGACTAGATCTGACCATTTTGTTGTTGTTTGATGTTTTGTGATTTCGCGGACGAAATCCTTTTTAAGGAGGGTAGGATATAAGACCAGTGAAATTTTCTGAGGAATTCACTGCTTACTTAGTATTGAAATATATGTTTTTGTGTGTTTATGAGGTTTTAGCACGTATTTTGAAATAACTTGATTATGCATTGTGTTTTAGCTTTGCACGCGCGACCCGAAAACCGTGTAAATACACTATGTAAGTAAGAAGAACCTAATTATGGACGAATTAACCTTTGAAATTTTAAGGGCTAATTTATAATATATTTGTATAGTTTTTCCTCGAATTTGGGACCTATACGACGTAAAAACTTTGTCAGTGCATGTGAATTACAAGATTTGCCCAAAGATAGTACGCGAATTGTAACGATTTTATTTCTTGCAAACGAAGAGAAATTTTCTAAAGAAGCATTGAGCATTCCATGTTAATTGAGGGTTTGAAAATAACTAATTGATTTGTTGAAGTCAAATTTTGGTTTAAAATATTTAAATAAGCATTATTTTAAAAGTATTGCATTTGGCGATTTTGGATTTGGATTCAGATCGACTAGAGGTGGCCCAAACCCATTGTGCGCCTCTCTAGAGGACGATTTTGGTTATGGTGGACCAGCTGGTCCAGGGTTGACCAGCTGGATGGCATTCTTGCAACAGAATGCATGGATTTGGAATAGAGGGCCACGATTGGCCATGGTTTTTGTTTCAAAGCTCATGATGAAGCTTAAGGCTTCATCATGAGGAACGATTTCCAAGAAAGGGGAGCATGGGGCTGGCGCCCCATGGTCTTTTTGTAATATTTTTGAACTAATTCAAATAGCTAAATTTGGTTGGATGGGTTGGGGGGCAAGCCTTGGACAGCCCATGTAAATTTTACAAACTTTAAAGGCCTTTATAAAACCCCTCAATGGCATTTTTGAAAATCTTTCTAAAAATTTCAAAAGCAAGACATGCATTGGTAGCTTGGGCGGCTATGGGGGGCGTGGAGCACCCCAGCTGTCCATCTACTCTCATTGAATCCCAACCGTCTCTTTTCTAAAACCCTAGACATTTAAGGAATTAAGAGAGAGAAAGAGGTCATTCAGTTGGGCGATTTTGGTGGAGCTTCTCTCTCTCCTTCCCTCTTCTCCAAAACTGTGAGAGAGTGTTAGTGAGTGTGGCACCACGTTGGTTGGAGCTCCTCAACCCTAGCTTCTATTTTCCACTGTTGAGAAAGCCTCGAAGTTGAGATTTTGACCTTCTTCCATTTTCGCATGCTTTCTTGTTTTCAAGGAAAAGAATGCGTGGTTCTTTCCTTTATGATGGGATGAAGCCGATTTCCCTACTATGCATTGTATGATATGCATAGGGATTTGCGGTGGATTAGGTTTGCATGTTCCTCGTTTCAATTCGGAAATATTTTCTTATGCATGGCTGAACCTCGAATGGGTATTGTTGCATGAGTTTCCTCTTTTCTCAAATGATGCATTGTGGGGCTCTTTTGGTTCTTTCAAGGAACCGAACCATCTTGGTTCTCCGGTGGAATAGGCGATTTTGGCTTAAGGCCTATTCTTTCACGTTTATGGTTGTGTTGAGTTTCTCTTGTTCGATGTTGTATTGGGCTTCATGATCTTTTTCTCCCTTTTTGTTGGGTTAGATTGTTGGTAGGGTGGTCTGCTCGGTTTGCAGCCACCATTGTTGGTGGAAGGTTTGGCAGCAACCTTGCCCCTTCCCATTTGGTAGATTGAGTGATGGTTTGGGCTCACCCATAGCCCAAACCCATCATCTATCTCCCTCGGTTTTCATCTCAGCCTGAACCGAGTTGGGTTCAGGCTGGGCGTCGGCTTCCCCAGGCCTGAGCACAGGCTCAGACCAATGGGGAATGCATCTGTTTGAGCCCACGGCACGTCGAGTGCTGGAACAGCACTAGGGTGTCCTGGGTGCGCCGGCGCGGGCGCCCATGCGCCATGCGCTGGCGCCTTGGCACTGGCCCTCTTGTGGTTGGTGCGGGCTGCAGCGCCCTGCACCTTGTCTGCTTGGTGCGTCACGCACCCTGACTGGTCTGGATGCCTATGTCCAGACCAGTGCGTAGTTTTCCTTCCCCCGAGTTTTGGTTGTTGCACCTGAACCGAACCCGGTTCAGGTGGCACGCTGAGTTTGCATGCGGGCAAGTCTGGACCAGACTTGCTGTCAGCGCTTTGGACCCCATGGTCCAGCTGTTCGGGGTCTGGACCCTTGTCCAGACCGGTAGGCTGCGTGGCCTATAGGGCAGTAGCACCTAGTGAGGTTCCTACGGTGACTACGATTCTGTTGTTGGAATAGCCGGTTCGAGCAAGTCTGGACCGAATGTCCAGACTTGCCATCGAGCCTTTTGGGACCCCATGGTGCAGCTGCATAGGTCTGGACTGCTGTCCAGACTAGCGGGCCACTTGGACTCGCGTGGCAGCAGCGCTTTTGCGGAGTTTTAGGAGGCCTCGCTCCCAAGTTGCACCTGGTGGTGCAGCTGCAGCACTTTGACTGTATTATCAGTTTGGGTAGGTGTTGCGGTTTTAGGGCCAAGGCATGACCTTGGTTGCAGCCGGTTTGTGAGGTTGTTGTGGCTGTTTGGGGCAGCAAGTAGTTGGGTCCCACCCTTGTCGTTCGTGGGTTCTTCGTGTATTTTAGCGGTCTTGGATTGGCAGCACATCTCCATATGCACGACAAGGTTGCCGAATCATCCTTTCGCAAACAACTCTCTTTGTCGCCGCCATGGCAGCGAAAGTACACAATTAGATATGTATTTATCATGCGTACAATGGCATGCTAGTGCATCTTAGTTAGCATCTTACGCAATTCTGTGATTCGCAAATATGTAAGGCAAATTAACGCTTATACGCTGATGTGGTTCAATGTAAAACAAGGAAACCGTGGGCTTAGTGGCTCTTGCACGAAATCAGAAATTGTCGAATGTTTTGGTTCGAGGATTCGAACACTATGACTCCACCTAAGTGTTCATGACACTTGGCACTCACAGATTTTCCGATATACATGACTCTCGTTGTATAGTTATGGAATTCACAAAATTTAAGGGTTATCCTTGGGAAAAGGCATGTGACCATGACGGAGTACGTGTTAAACATGACAGTACATTGTTAGAACTCCTTGGCGAGTTATTATGGGTTGTAGACCCACCTCGTGAGATGATCTCACAAGTGACAACCATGTGTTGTTTTGCACTTTTTGATAAAGTGCATCTCGTTCGATGTATAATGAAACATTTCCCTATTGCAATCATGTTTTGGCTCCTCTCCTGAAATAAACAAGATTGTACCACTGCAATACATGTATGCATACACTGTTTGAGCTATTTACCGTAGTTATATGTTTCTAATTGTCTCATCATAATGCACGTTTACTTGTCTCTCAGAAATAATTTATGCAATGCCTCTGTTATTTATGTTGTGCAAAAGTTAGAAAGCATGTGATACTCTTACACTTGGTACGTGGCACATCCTGACACTCGTACTGAATAGTGCGTACTTTGAGGAGGTACATTGTTGAGGCATTGGTAAGCGCACAAGGTGCACTTACTTTATGAAATGAAAAGACTAAAATATGAACACCATAGGGTATGAATGAAAATGACTTGTTTGGGCTCAGTTGGAGTCCTTGGGCAGTGGCCCTTGTGTTGTGAATGGACTCTTATGTGAACATACCCTGAATCAGAAAAGAAATAATATGGTGTTGTGAATACTTTCACGAGCAGTGTGCTCTGGTTGCCGCGTGAGGCTGAGCACGTGAATGGGCAGGCCAAGTCCTCATTTTGCGTACCCTGCGGGGACCACGAGGCAAATTCCTCGTTGAGAGGTATGACTGAACAATGAGCCTAAGAAAGATAAACCGCTTCGCCCCATTCACAAAACGGTTCACCTTGGAGAGGGTGGATGATATAACCCTAAGTGACTTGTCGTTACTATGACACGTGTTTTGACATGAGCTGTAGTGTCCTTTGGCCTCCAGTCACTCAGAGTCAGAAAGGTCGAGGTTACCTTTTTAGGACCTCACTACTGCAGTAGTATAGATTGCAATCCTTGCCTATGCGAGTGTTTTCTCCGAGTTGTGTGTTGCTCGCATGAGGTTGACTCGGTATGTAGCTTCCCCGTTTACCACACTAGAACTTGAATAACAGACGCAGGGTGCATGTCTCACAGAATGCGAGTTTCCTTCACATACCTAAAGGAGTAATCAGAAGAACTTAAAGACTAACCAAACAGCTGACTTACTGTAGTTGCTACTTTACTTGTTTTGTAGTCTTTACTTCAGTTACTTGACTTGTTCAGTTGTTACTTCAGTTACTTGACTTGTTCAGTTGTTACTTTAGTTACTTGCTTGTTTCAGCACTTGTTACAGTTCACTACTACCGGTCCTGCATGATATTGTTTTGTTATGTTCTGTGATGCATAACTCTATATAAATGTTATAAATTGTGCAAATGGACTGTTTGGTGGATTTCTCACCAGCTCGAAAGAGTACTAACCCTGTTTTATGGGGATATAGGTGTTTGCTTAGGCGTGCGATGGAGCTCAATGTGCGGCAGCAGACGTGAACCCACACTTCTGAACCATCAAGGATTTTGGCCACTGTTTTTGTAAAGGGATTGGTTGTATCATTGTAAATTTGTAAATAATAAAAGTTGTTTCACTTAATTGTTGTTTCACCCCTGCGACCTGCCCAGGTTTTCTCGCTTGTTTCCTTTTGGTACTTCCGCACTTGCACAATTGATTTAAAAAAAAATTACCCAAAATCCAATGGATTATTAAGGATTTTACAAGTCGGGAATTCTGGGGCGTCACATTGAGTGATTGAGAAAAAATCCCAGTCAGAATGATTGGTCCTCCTTTTCATCTGCAATGAGGAGATTCTTATCAATGCAATCTTGAACAATGTTCTTGAAGACAAAACAGTGGTCAGTATCGTGCTCTACTGCCCGATGGAATTTGCAGAACTGGTTCATGAATCTTCCCATGATCGTGGGAGGATCTGTGGCTCTGAGGAGCTTTATCAATTCCTTAGTCAACATATATTCAAGGATTTCATCGAGAGGCTGCTCAAGAGGAGTGAACTCGCGATCGTTACCCCAATCATCCTGCTTTATCTTTTCTTTTTGTTGGCCCAATTTTTCATTCTGCTTTGAAGACTTTTCTTTCTACCCTGTATGATTTTCCTTGCTATTTTTGCAGTCAGTGTGGCCGGCATTGGCAGAGAAGGTGAAATTTGCCTTCTTCTTTGAATCTTGATTATTCTTGATGAGGGTGATGCCATCATAGACCCCATTCTCTATTCTCATCTCGAGCCACTTAGCCCATTCAGTAAGCTCAATGAAAGATTTAGAAGGCGAGGTAGAGATAAAACCTCTCAAAGGTTGTGAGAAGTTGTTCAGAATAATCTAGAGTGCATGCTCCTCTGAGATGGGATTTCTCATTTTATTGCAAGTGCCCCTCCATCTGCGGATGAAGTTTCTAGCTTTCTCTTTATCTCTTTGTTTGGTATTGTAGAGATGGTTAAGCGTTGGCAGCGCTTCGGTGTTGAAAAAGAAATCACTAAATGAACAAATTGACCACCTTATCGAACTCTCGTAGCTCGATTGGATTGATATGTTCGGAGTACCACTTGGTGGCGGTGTCCTCCAAGCTGCGAGTAAAACACCTAAACAATGCACGATTGTCTCTCTTGAATCAATTGCATTCCACAAAGAACATAGTCAGGTGAGCCTTGGGGTCGCCAGTCCCATCAAATTTGACAAACTTATGGGGAAGATCCTCCAGGCGAGCTTGCAGATCTTTGACCATTTTGACCACGTCCCTGAGTTGTAGTTGATCAGGGTCATTAACAGACTGATCCTTGGAATTAATAGCTGACCCTTGTCCTTGAGTCATCTTCTGAAAAGTTGGCTGAGCTTCACACTCTTCATCGGTGTTGCCTTCTGACTCGGCTTCATCAGATGTGTCCTCGTGTTGAATACACTTCTTGGATATCTTTAGTGGCTTCTTCAATGTTCGACCCTTGGCCTTTTTCTTGGTAGGAATCTTGCCAGAACTGGCCCCTGTTTGCTCTGCCATCATCTTACTCATCATTTTCTGAAATAATGAGTATATTTGTAGATCCATGTCATCATTGGCTTGTCGACTCTGGTTCCTGGCAGATTGCGGAGAATCCATCTCTTGCTCGCTACTACTGCTAGGGTAGTGAGGTGACATTGTTTTCTTCTCGAATCTAGTCTGAATCACTTCACAACGCCAAAACTCTCTGTAGGACAAAGGGATGATCAGAGTAATAGAAAAATTCTTGAAGGCAATAACATTGAGAATAGAAGGAAAATAATGGATGAGGATTTGAGGTTAGGTTGACAATTTGAAGGATATCCCTTTACCAGAGATTTGGTCATTGCTAGGATCACGACAATTGCGTTGTTATTCCTTTAGAGGAAATAAACAACCGAGATATGCCTTGTTACCTAGGTGAGGTCATCAACCGCGAAGAAAAAGGCATTTTTGAAGGAATATAACAAAGTAATGCATAATTGGCAATGAGCTTCCCTGTGAACTTGGGAGATTATCTGAGAAGGAAGGCAAGAAGAATTTTTCAGAAAAATTTTTCATCACAAAAAGACATACTGCATAAGAGTTCAGAAAATAACATTATAAAGAAAGTGACACCCAAATGTAAGGAAAATTGATGATTTTATTGATGTCTTGGAAAAAGGATGACAAATTTAAGGAAAACAATTGGGGACTACATTATTCTTACGACAAATAAGCAAAAAGCAGAAATGATAGAGATGAGAAGGCTTTGGCATTGTCATTTTCATGAATGATCAGGGAAAGGTTTGGTCAAAACGACCGACTGATCCTCTTCTTCAACGGGGAGATTCTTGTCAACACAGTCTTGAACGATATTTTTGGCGACGAAGCATCGCTCAATATCGTGCCCCATAGCTCTGTGGAATTTGCAGAAGCGATCTTTTTATTTCCCTAGGGTGAATGGAGGATTAGCAATTTTGGAAGTTTAACCATTCATTTGCTCAGCATGCCTTCGAAGATCCTTTCAAGGGGTTGATTCAGAGGAATGAATTTGTGGTCATGACCCCAACCTTCATGTTTTGACTTCTTTTGAGTGCTTGCTTTCTTCTGCGAGCAAGATTGAAGGGGTTTGGCTAGGACAGTCGGCTGGTCTGCTGTTTTGTTTTTCTCTAGAATATTCTTATCAACGTGATCTTGGACGATGATCTTGAGGAGGAAACAATTTTCTGTGTCGTGTCCTATTGCATGGTAAAACTTGCAAAATTATTCTTTGCATCTACCCATGATTGTCGGGGGATCGACGACTTTTGGTAAATGAACCATGCCTTTTGCGAGCAAATATTCTAGAACAGTCTCGAGTTTCTGGTCCAGAGAAGTGAACTTTTGATCAACGCTCTAGTCTTTGTGTTTTAGTTTTCCCTGACTGTTCCTTTTTTGCTGAGGACTGGACTGGAGAGGTCGGTCATTCTGCTTGGCTGGCTCCTTTCTGGTGCTTGGCTCGAGTAGCTCCAATAACATCTTTGTCATCATCTTTTGAAACATCCGGTACATAACTGGATCAATGTTATCTTCACTTGTCTGGTCCTGATTCTTGACTAATCTCGAGGAACTCATCTCTTCCACACTGTTTGGTATTGTTCTCTTTCCTGACCTTGTTTGGACCATAATGAAATGCCAATGCTTTCTGCAGAACAAAGGAATGGTTTAGACTGAAGAATTTTTGGGAGAAAGAGAGATAATGAAGGAGATATCTAAGGATGATGAAAGAGATGAAAATTTTGAATAAAATTTGGAAGACATATATGGAGAAAAGAAGTTTGACAAGATTTGAACATTCAAAAAATTGCAGGCAGGATAATAATAAGGCTGAAAATTCGAGATCCAAAGGAAAGGTAGGAAAAAAAGGAAATCGCTTGGACCTTTTGAGGAAAAATATGAGGTTTTTGAAAATCGTCCAGGGTTTTGATAAAACTGTTGGAAAAATAAATGAGATTTGGAAATTGATGTAAAAGGCAAATAAAAGGGAAATAAGAAATAAAAGAGAATGCATCCAATCACATCCTGCACAAACAATTATGCACATACAACATTCCCTAAGAAGCCGACTCTAAATGTATCAATTTTGAAATGGTTATAGGACCCTAATCCCGACTCTAGGCTCAGATCATCCGTGTCCAATCATGTTATGCCTATATACTCAAGTCGAGGCTCGATGTACGTGGCATGAAAGAATTTCTATGGTTCTAGGCTTATGTTTTCCAATATCCTTGAGCGTCTGCCGATATACTTTGGACTATGGCCCTTGGTACGTGACAGGGGGAGTTTAACCCAAATAGGTGGCCCAATTGGGAGGCTTTATTCCGAACTATGGTTCTGGAAGAAAGCCTAGCAATGTGAAGACTGGGTAAAGATAGGTGGGGTTGTTTTTTAAACATGATCAACATGCAAGAAAACAGAGGGCTCTAAGACCTAAAGAAGTAGAATTTTGAAAAAAATTGAAGAAACAAATATTGTTTTCAATCAGATCCTAGATTGAGGAGGATTATATATTAAACCTAGGTCTAAATGAGCATGAATAATGCCTCCTCAATCAGTCCTACCAAACCATGCCTAAGTCTACATGAGATCCATGTCAGTTGGGTTTGAATCTAGGCTCTTAGGTTCACATGATATCATGAAATAAAAGCTGACATTTGTAGAACACGATTTTAACAAGTTGACTAGAGCAAAGCAGAAGATTAATCAGACGATAACAGGTCCCATCACGGTCGCCAAACCTGTTATCATTGCAAAAATTTTACTTTTGCAAGTCAAACTGACCTTTGAAAAAAAAATTGAAAATAACTCACCTCCGTTTTAAAATGCGGGATAATTAAAGAATGGGACTCGCCTCTCGGTACGAGGTTTAACCGTTCCTGACATCTTTACCAGGGGTAATGGAACCAAGGATCAATCAGGTGTTTTACCTTGCTCAACTTGTCTAAATCATGTTCTATTCCCTAAATGCACAGAGAATCAGGCATGTGCTATGAATTTCTGAAAATGCAGGTTTGAAAGCATGGTGTTTGCCTTAAAGATTTGAAATACTTAGGAAATACTTGGAAAAGATAATTCTTTAAAAATTGTGAGCCTTGTTGAGGGAATATTTTTGAAGAAAAAGAAGATTGATTTCTGAAGAAATCTTGAAGTTTTGAAGAAAATTGATTTTTGATAAAACTCAGAATGACTTAGAGAAAGTTGATTTCTCTGAATTTAAACTATGAAATTGAGAATATAACTTGGAAAATCTTGAATTGAGTTTGGAAAATACTTGGGAAATCTTTGAAAAAACCAAAGGTTTTTGAGAAAATCGATTTTAAGGAAAATCAGAGCAAATTTGAGAAAATCGATTTTATGAGATAGAATTTGGAAAATACATCAAAAGGATGGGCGTGTGGCCCTGTGAAATATTTTCATGATGCAGTCTAAGCCTAGGTGATGCATGAATATGATTTTGAGAAAAGATTTCTGAGAAAATTGTTTGAAAAGGAATTTTTGTAACTTATAGAATTTTCATGAATCAAATTCTCCATATATCCCTGACTATGGCCACATATATGGATTGAATATAACCCACTTGATTCTAAAAGGATAAAAACATTTATAAAAGATTGAAATATGCTATGGTTTTTTAAAATAGCCTAAGAGTGTAGGCTGATTGTGGCTTAAAGAAGATGGTAAATCTGGATTTCATTCGTATTCTGAATATGGCTATAAATACAAACTCGATCGAGTTTACCAACTCCCTAGAAGCTAGTGTATGTGCCATTCGTGTAGACCATGGTGGAATTGAAATATGTGCATGAATGACAAACATAACAGTTATATATCAAAATTTTGAACTATATTCAATGCAAACCCTAATTCTAAGCAGGAATTTAAATTCTTATTCCAAATTTACTTACAATTTACATCACTAATTGAATTTAAATAAAGAAAGATAAAAAAAATACAGCCTTGAATATCCTTGCAAAACTAGAAAACTTGTTAGTGAAGATATGTTGGATTTTCTGGATTTATCTAGTAATATCTGAAAATTACTGAATTTATTTGGATATAAGCCTTTTTCTATATTTTTCCTGATATAAACATGCTAAAATATGATGTAAAATTTAAGAACTAATAAAAATAATTAACTTTAAAATTCAGAATTCAGGAATTGACAAAAATAACCCTAAAAACAATACTATGGCCTTGAAATCAGGGTTTTCAGAAAATATTTTGGTAAAACTTTGGATTTAGGGTTTTAAAAGACACAAATCAAATCCAAATCGAATATGCAATGTCCTATCATGATTCTAAGCATGAACAAACCCTAAAAACATAAACTTTTATAAAGAAAAACAAAATTATCATGAAAAACATGATTTTGCCATTGTTTAGGGATCCTACGGATACCCTATTTTGCAATATAATCAATTCGAGCATCAAATGAATTCCAAAATTAATAAGAATCAACACCTACACTGCTGATAATCCTAAAATTAAATTCAAATCATAAAAAACTATTTTTGACATTATTTCAAAACAAAAATTGCATAAATCCCTAAAAATATGTAATTTTTACCCATGGGCACGTACCTGTCACAGTGTCAGACCTGAATTAAGGGTCAAATCACCATGGAAATTCATAAAATTTTACAAAAAAAATAATAGACAGAAAAATAAAGATTCTTTCTTTTATAGATCATAAAAATGATCTCCGGTTAGGGAGATATCGTTTCGGCAATCTGTGCTTGAATTTGACGAATATAAAATATATTAAAACAGGTGCTTCCAGTTTTGGGTACAGAGAAAAATAGCAAACTTTATTCAAAATTTTTGAAATTTTAGCAGTGAATAGCACACATGCAAATAGATATTTTTCTTTTTTATAGATTGTCAATCGGATCTTCGGTTAGAGAGATACGATTGACAAAAGTTGACTAAGGGTTTTAATGAAGAATAACGAGTTTGGGGAAGTCGATCCTACCTTATGATAAAGGAAAAATAGCAGATAGAAACATAAAAATATAATAAAATTACGAAAAATAACAGACACCAATACAGATCATGAATCAGATCTTGGATGACGGAAATATCACATCTGTAAGTTACACATGAATCTCAATACCGATTTCAAGGGTCAAGAATCATGATTCGGCTTTTTATTTTTTTGACAGGGTTCCTGAACCCAAAACCATCTGTTTTTTTTACAGAGTTACTGAAAAGTCTGTGAACCTACCATAAAAAAATTAAAATTTTCCAACAAATATTTCAGCATGAAATAACATGATCTTCACGGCTCCACGATCAAAACACACGAATATCCATTAAAACACTAAAAACTATGATTTAACATAAAAAAAATTATATAAACAGCATAACAAAGTTTGAATTGATGTTGGAACATGCTAAATAAACACTAATATGATAAGAAAATAGAAAAAAATCCAGGGAATCCATGGTTAGATTTCATTTACCCTTTGAAAAGATGAATTTAGCCCATTTGACTGGCAAATCTCATCTTTCGTTGGTTAAAAACATAAAAAATAGAGTTCCAAACGATTCTAATGAATTAGAATCCTGAAAATCACAATAAAACAGAGTTAGATCATCTTATTGAACCAATTTTGAGGTTCTTGAATGAAACTCTTGGTTGAAATCCAAGAATAGAGGGTTTCCATGGTGGAATCCATGGTGAAAACATAAAAACATTAATAAAAATTATAAAATAACATTAAAGAATCTTACCTTGGGGGCTGCAGATGCTAAGGAGGAAGGAGTGAGTGTTGGGAGGAGAGAGAAGCCACAAAACAATGAGTGAGAAAAAAAACCCTTTAGCCTCTTGAAGTCCCCCTTTTATAGGTTTTCAAAAAGTCACTTAATTAGGGTTAATTAAGAGGTTTTGCTTTTTTTCAGAACTCTTTCTAATAGATCCACTAAAGAGCAACGATTTTCCTAGAGGATTCTAACCTAACCATAACCCTAATTGACTCCTAATTAGACTCTAAAAAAACCCTAAAAAAATCCAAATGTGGCACCACCTACTGTGGGCCCACATTTGATTTTAAAAGTTCTAATTTCAAGGTTTTAAAAGGTGAAAATAAAGGTTAGGTTTTCAAAATCAATTGGTCTTTTTCAAAACTCCTAAACTAACTTGAACTAACCTAAATATCTTGAAATGTGCCATCACCCATTGTGGTCCCCATTTGAGTTTTTTAAAAACCCTAATTTTTAAAACTTTAAAAACCTAAGTTCAAATCTAAAGTAAAAATAGAAGTTTTAAAACCAAAATCTGACTCACCTAGACTCCTAATCTAATTAGGACACTGACTAAACCTAGGCTAACCCCAACTTCTTCAATTGTGGCGCCACCTACAGTGGGCCCCACTTGATTTTTCAAAAATGATTTTAAAATTTAAAAATACAAGTTTTCAAGAGAGGTTTAAAATTAGAATGAGAATTGAAAGTTTTTAAAACCAAATAGAGTTTTGACTGGATCAAGACTCTTCAAGATATGGCGCCAATTGGGTGGGCCCCACATCACAGTTTTGAAAAAGTTGAAATAAAGACTGAAAATGAAATTAAAATCAACAGATGAAATTCAGAGGTTTTGAAAATAGAGTCCTAGGCAAACTGAAACTCTAGACTGGAGTCCTAAACCAACTAAAACTCTGAGATTTAGGTTTTTGAAAGCCAAACGAAGAGGTTTTTAAAGGATTTTCTCAGAACTGATGAAAATAAGTTAAAAAATGCAGTCGGGAATAGAGTCCTAACTCAACCAAAACTCTTAAATAGAGTCCTGAATCAACCGAAACTATGCAAAATAGACCAATTTTGGAAAAACAAATGAAGAAAATGAAAATGAAGGTAAAAACAAGATCCAGAATAGAGTCCTGATCAGATTGGGACTCTGAAATAGAGTCCTGATCGGATTGAAACTCTAGTTTTTTGGTCTTTTCTGAAAAACAGATGAAAGGATTTGCGAAAACCAATGGCAACAAGTAGTGAAATCAAAACAGAGTTCTGATCCAACTGGGGCTCTGAGGACAGAGTCCTAATTTGACTAGGACTCTTAAATTTTGGATTTTCTGAGAAAACAAACGAGAAGATTTTGAAAACCAGGTGAAATTTGAAGTCTGGTTCAGAGTCCTGATCTGACTAAGACTCTGAAGAAGAGTCCTAATTTGACTAGAACTCTAAAAAAAATTTGTTTTCAGAAAGCAAATGATGAGATTTTAAAAAGAACTTTTGAAAATAAGTGAAAATGATGTTAAAAAATGAACTCATGATAGAGTCTTGATTCGATCAGGACTCTGGGATAGAATCCCAGAATTTTGAGATTCTGTGATAAAAGTATAACAACTTTGTTTTCTGAAGAGGTAAATGAAAGGATTTTCGAAAGATTCTCTCAAAATTGAGGTCAGGTTCAGAGTCCTTATCCAACTAGAACTCTGGAAAAAGAGTCTCGGTTCAACTAAAACTCTGAGTTTTTGACTCCTTTCGAAAGATTTTAAAGAAATTGGTTAAAAATAGGTAAAAATAATGATGAAAGATAGAGTCTTGATCCTACTGAAACTCTGAGAAAGTATTCTAATCCGACTGAAACTCTAAAATTTTGGCTCTTTTGAAAATCAGATGAGAAGGTTTTCGAAAATAGGTGAAGAACAGGAGTAAATGATGAAATCAGGATAGAATCCTGATCTAATTAGGACTCTAAGAAAGAGTCCTAATTCAACTGGGACTCTAGAATTTTGGCCAAAATGAAAGATTTTCTCAAAAATAGATAAAATGGTAGTAAAAAGCAGAGTCCTGATCCGACTGGGACTCTGAAAAAAGAGTCCTGATCCAACTAGGACTCCGGGATTTTGGCCAAAATGATAGAGATGGATAAGGGACATGACTATAACTGATTTAAAATCAAAAATGAAGTTTTAAAAAGGTTTAAAAAGATGAAAAGACAGAGTCCTGATCCAACTAGGATTCTGAGATTTTTAAGAAATTTGATAAATAAAAGAATTCAAAAGCAACACCACCTAGATGGGTCTCATCTGAGGATTGAAATCAGTTAAAAATTGGCCTTAAAACAAATCCAGATTAGTTTTTTTGAAGAAAATAAGATACTGGGGTTAACAATTGGAAAATATCGATGCAAAAACCCAGGTTTGTGAAATTGCTTTCGAAAGAAAAGTTTTAAAACTTGAATCTGGATTCAATATTTTGAAAACAAGTGTTAGATCTCGATAATGATATGAAATGACATGCAATGCAATGAAATGTCATGCCAAATACATGCAGTGATATGCAATGACATGTGAAGTGTAAACCCTGGATGAGGGACTTGAAATCTCGAACCCCCGGCAGAGACAGAATTTGGGGGTTCTCATCTTGAAGATAAGAATTGACAAATGAAATAGAGCCAAAACAAGAATTGAATCTTAATTATAAGATGAAGTGCTTGAAATTTTTATAAAATTTGGGCTATGAACCGCCCTGACTCAGATTTCGACCAGCTGGTTCCCTGAAGACTTTAGAGAGTGGATCCCAGTGGTAGGAGGCAAATGTTTGTGAACGAGGGTGAAAATTTGGGGTGTTTACAAGGGGATGTTCTAGCTGGGCTCTGTCCATGGGCTTGGCTGGGGCCTAATCTTGTGAAGATTGGCAACACGTCCTGCCATGAGAGGCCACTAATTTGCACACCTTACCAATGTAGGCAACCAAGCCCCCTTGAAGGTTTTTCGGTCCAGCTGCAATAGGTAGTCCTTGAGGGGCAGGATTAGAGACATGTTCACCTCTCTCGTTGGCGCCAATGAAGTCCCTCAACCGTTGTCTCAATATCCTCAAAAGTTTCGTACTTGAAGAGCCACAGTTGCACCGTCCTCCCGCCTGTTCTATTCCACCATACTTTATGTGCACCTTAGGACAGGGCAATGTCATTCACAGATTTGGCTTGTGTGAACGCAACACCTTCCTTGGTCATATCCGCGTAGCTTCTGCAAGGTACAGGGGCATGTTCATCCCGTACCTGAGCTGCAAGTTGTACAGTGATCCACCTATGCACCAGAGATACCCACCGGCGGAACTTCGGAGGACCATGGTTT
Organism: Nuphar pumila; assembly: GCF_984573655.1. Lineage (NCBI taxonomy): Eukaryota > Viridiplantae > Streptophyta > Magnoliopsida > Nymphaeales > Nymphaeaceae > Nuphar > Nuphar pumila. The sequence goes on along the minus strand of NC_143265.1, from coordinate 46,172,758 downwards.
GCGGACGCACCCCAGCATTGAGTTCCCACCTTGCACCGTCTCTCACTCTCTCACTTAACCTCATCTCTCCCAGAGAAGCCAAACCGTCGTGAACAATCACTTGATAACCACCCAAAAAAGAAACAAAACCCAAAAGAACACAATTACTCACAAATTTCAATAGCACCGAACAAACCAGATCACAAATCCTCAAGATTGGAATCTCAAGTTCTGAAGGATAGGAGAGGACACATACCTCAACCGTTCTAACGTTCTTGGGTGCAACTCGTTTTCACTTTAATTTCACTCATCTTGATCAATGCAGCAACGAATTTCTTTCTCCAGATTGAGCGATGGTTGGCCTGATACGGTATGTAGTCACAGGTTGTCTTAATCTCTCAGCGGAGAAGCTCCTCAGCTGACGGAAAACGTTCCCCCTTGAGCTCTCCCCAAAACCCAAGGGATGAAAGAAAGACCTTATGGAGCGGATGCCTTATCGCGGTGAACTATTCATTTACCAGCCATAGTCAATTTAATCTTTAAATCTTGTGACAGACACTAGGCAGCAATACAGAGTTAGCTAGCATCTGTTGTCAAAACGACCTCAAAACACGCAAATACTTTGGTAGGACCAGCGGAGAAAGATATGGCTCCCTCAGTGTGTCGAAAGCTTGACAGCTCCTTAACGTCAACTTACCTACTATTTTAGTTCATGAGTTTCCTCTCGCTAATTGAAGGCTGCCTTACCTTACAGTGAACCATGCCATCTCCGGCACCAAAAAACAGAGAAGGAACATGCGTCCAACTTGAAAATAAACACGATGAAGTTGAACCTTGGCTCCCAGGGGGCAGAAGCAAACGGCTTGGGGCTATGGAAATGATGTCCAGCAGGCCCGCCTTATATATGCTGTTAGCTCGGGGGCCTATGCACAGAAAGAAAAAAAAAAGTGGGTTCACACCATCGTCACAGGGCCCTGAAGGAAAAGGCGACCCCAGGCAGGCAATGAACCACATCTGTGTAGAGTTCTTTGTCCTTACAGCCATACGCATCAAACATGTTGATCATATTCCCACATTGACAAGACCAACAGATGGAGAGCCTTTATACCATTTCTTAAAGAAAACGGGAACTGCAAAAATGTAAAGGTTGAAGCTGAATAGGCTGACAGGCATAAGAAGCACCACGAGAAGGAAAACAGAGGACGTTTAAGACAGTCTAGAGACTTGACAAAAGTACAGAATGAATCCGTTTTAAAAATGTGGGGCAAATCCAAACTCCTATTTACTGAATCATTCTTCTGCAGAGCTACAGCACTTTAATCCACGCTCAGGTCTAGAATCAGAAGTGATTTAAGAAAATACAGAAAGAATCCAAATCCATTAAATTGTGGGGCAAAACCCAAACTCCTATCTACTTGATCATTCTTCTGCAGCACTTGCGGCACTTAGATCCACGCTCAGGTCAAGAACCTGCACAGTACACGACCTTTAGAATGGTCTAATAATGCTGCTATAAGTGGATGGAAAAACTGAAACTTGCTAATACCTTTCCCGTTATTATTGTATAAAGCGCAAGCACATCCTGGACTGTTGATTCGAAGTGAGTGGTTGCATCATAGCTCTGCAAGAATATGGCGCCTTTTAGTATACAAATGAAAATCAGCGAGCAACTTGTTTTCCCATGCAAAAGCAAAGATTTATTGAACAAAACACTTACAGTTGATATGAAACAATTATCGAGAGAGGGTTCATTGACAGGTTCAAATCTGTCATAGACATCAAAGAATATCTCGTCGACTGGGCCAAGAATATCGATTCCTGGCTTAAGCTCTACCTCAGGCCTATCAGTTTCTGCTTCTGTTGACACAAATGCGATGAATTTTCCTTTCGGAGCAACATTATGTGAATAAGAACAGCAGAAGAGGTACCTACACCCATAGGAGTTGCATCACAATCAAATCTCATTGCCAGTAGCAATTTAGGCAATTAAACAGGCCAATCAGTCAACCAGTCTGGTTGCATAACCAACTCATATTCAGGGTAACGTGGCTTTCTTGCCTTTTCACAATGTCCTAAAAGAATCAAGTGCTAAAGGTTCAAGAAATCTCCTTAAGAACCATAGATTCTACCGATAGTGGTCTGTCTTAGTGTGCTACATGAACTCGGATGAGCTGGCATGACCAATTTGAGAGACTGCAACAGAGGAGGACCACCATGTGTGGCCTCTAAACTTAGCGCCAAGTTGCATAGCTGGTACAGATGAGCCCTGAGTAATTGCACTGGCTCAGGCAATTTAACTATAGTTGCCAACTCAAGCAACAGATTTGACATGATCCCTTTCTCAAGTCTACAAGCTTTACATGTAATCAATGTGGCAAATCAATGCCCATAAAAAAGGAAAACGGAAGAAAAAGCATATCAAATAACTTTTTAAGAGATGCAATGTGATGTCAGAGCACTATGATCATATAAAATCCTTGTGGCAGTCTGACGTATAAGCTCACAGCACCCCACAAACTCTTTGGAGAACCAGTCAGGTTATCACCTCTTTCCCAAAGAACAAGCCAATGCCAAGATTATTAAATTCAACTACCTGTTTCTTCTTAATATATTTCAATGCATACTTAAGGTATAAAATCAATTTTCAGTCCTTAATGATAAAAATAAATCATCTATCTTATTTTGTTAATGAAATAAACGTTGAAGACACTTTATTTGACCAAGCCATGCCTGCCTACTTGAATGATTTTAGGATGTGTGTCTTTGTGACAAAGATTAAACTTGAGGTTAAATGTAACAACAGAAAGGTTGTGTGGTTTATTGAATTACCAAATTCTTTAGTTGGGAGGAATACCAAAGTTACAATTCATTGATACACCTTTTTGTAAAAATGCAACTAGATACCAAAATGGAGAAACTTTTGGGTTAGGTGAAAATCATTTCAGTAAGGCTTTGAGCAGAAAACCACGCTCATGACTTGGCATCTGGGTGTACTCACACAATTTTCTGTTCCTAGTCTGCCCCAGGGTAATGGGGTCTTTGGGCCATAGCAACCACAGCCCATAACACGCAGCTAGTAAAACTGGTAAGCTGAAAATGAGGCATGTACACCTATAAATTATGACATCCATGCCTCTTAAGCTTGGCAACTTCTAAGACATCTGGTGTATTCCCCACCTGAAGGCAAAAACCTTTTATAACCATAACAAAAGCAAGTCCGTGGAACTGAATGTGATCATACAGAGGCAGCTAAAAGAGATGGAAAACTCACATGTCTGATTTGCGTCCAAGTTGTTTCTGAGGAAGAATAACCTGCACTGAGTGGGAATCATTGGTGTTTGGGATGGGATGACTCATGATACAAATAGCTCGGGCAACTTTTCCAACCTTCCTAACCTGATCAAACAATTGATGCCCATCTTGTTAACTTTTGAACAAATAGATATTATCACAAGCGTCTGAGCCAAGAAAATATGTATCAGATGCAAAAACAACAAAAGAATAAGAAACAATAAAATAAAAGTAAAGGAAAAAACTAGTGGATATCCATTATTGTTGGTAAAATACAACATGGAGATTTCACTGTCCTATGATAAATAACTGGACATGCGATGGAGAAAATGGAAATGAGAGAATTCCCCAGAGATGATTAACCCTTTGTAGTTTGTATCGCACCAAAAATGCACATCATCACCTTTCAATGGTTTAAGATTAAAGCAGCAGGAGGGCTTTTCTTTTCAAGGGCTGACAAATACTTGTTCTCTCTCTTGTCCCTCTTGAGGAGGCACCTTAACTTTCATAAGATACTTCAATAGGGTAAAATAGGATGAAAATTGCATATGCTCTGATAACTCCTTGTATTTTTGTCTTCAATCATCTCAGTGACAAAGAGAGACATTTTCAGACAGTCTGCCATTGATCTCAAGCTAAAGAATGTGAATGTTAACCCTTTTGCAATCTTGTCTTTCATTCCTGGAGTTGCTGCAGGGAGATGAAAAAATGGATGATATTTGTCCTATAGATAGGATCATTTTTAGTCTACCTTTTCCAGTCCAAGGAAACATACTTTTAGTATTGGCAAGGAAAGTCCCACGACTAAGATACAGTGAGGCAAACCTCCTACAAAGCAAACAAGGAATCTACAGCTTTCCAAACAATGGTTACTGACTTACTGCAAGCTCTTATGATTCTTGGAAGCTTGCTTCCAGGCAAGTTACATCAGAAACTGAAAGCTAGGCAGTTCTGAAGCTTAGATGCCATGTGATGGCATGCACCCTTCCAAGAACATGTGAATCCCGTAGCGGATCAATTCAAATGTTGACTTTTGGTAATAGACTCTTTTGATTCTTCAGTAAACACCGGTTCTTTGATCAAGTTTTTAATGACTTTATTGTCTTATCATTCCAGCATTTTGGACATGAAGTCGCATATAGTTGTCATGAATACCAAACACGGGACTTGCTATTCCATTAATAGGCAAGAATCAAGGATTTGTTGTTCCTATAGGAAGGGAATCATAATTGCCCTATCGTAATTGGGTTTCAACTAAATGATCATTGTTCTTTGTATTTCTTTGCAATATAAAAGGGCGTCTTTGTTTCTATAAAACTCAAGTTTTTTAGGTAATTTTCTTCCATTCTATGAAATGTAAACCATTTTGTATGCATTTGACACAGTAGATTTTTACACCACAGTCCACTTATAATTTGCTACTTCTAATGGTATTAGCTTTTCGCATGGATTTAAGATGTTTATTGTGGTCTGTTCTTCGTATCTAATAGACATATAATAAAAATTACAATTGTATAGTCATAAATAAAGTATCAACCTGTATTCTATGTTTTTATAGACAAAGAGTTAGATAACTTAAGATGCAATGATGGTAGGAGCTGTTAGTGCAAGTCACCATGTGTTGGGAACTTGGGATGTTGCAAGTTCAAAACCCAATGGTATGTTGTGTAACTGGTGGGAGTCTGCCTAAGATGCAATGGGAATATATCATAGAGCATAATAATCTTAATCTTTACATAATATGAAAGACTTCATATTCACTTTTAGATTTCCAAGAAACTTCCTGGTTTCTGCTTCACATATTAACTAAGAATCCTTGCTTCTTGATTATGCTTTCCAAATGACTTCCTGATTCTACTTCACTTTCTGGCTATGTCACATAGGTGCGGGTGCGGATGCGGCGATGCGGCACTTTAAAAAAACTTTGGTGCGGGAGTGCAGGAAGGGTATATATATAATTTTTAACAATTTTAAGTTAACAATGCATGTATGTATGCATTTATGTATTTATATATATAATATAGATAAAACTGGACTTGGTTAGGGTTAACTGAATTTACTTTTAGACAGAAATGGACCTCAGTGTGGTTGACTTCACCTAACACAAAGGAAGCCGTGTCCAAGTGTCGCACCCGCATGGGTGCGGGTGCGGTGCCTTGTTAGAAGAAACCGTGTTACATAGCTTTCTGGTAACCATGCTCTAAAGAATGTTCCTTAACATCTCAAAGTTGTCCAATGGAGTTTTAGCACCCTCACAGGTAATTACCAATGGCTGAGAATTATTCACTATCTTTATTCTTGGGATCAAATAGGCAGACTGGAAATTCTTGTATCCTTGTGAATATGAAAAAAATAAGTAGAAAAGATATTCAAGTCTCATCTGGAAACATCACTCTTCTTATTCTAAGGAACATTCTTTTGAAAACTCTACCAATTTCAGTCCAAGGTGTAAAAGGGAATCATCTATTGAACCCTCTCATCCATGTTCTGTGGGAAATCTGTTCCTGTAGTGTTTTAACAAGAAGAAGAGGAAGATAGAAAATAGAAGAGAAAGAAAGATGTGGCAGCAAAGATGTCCCAATAGAGGTTGGGCATCTTCCTATTCCGTTTTATATATATTTCAGTATAGCAAAATAAACCTGTTAACAATACATGACAGAGTTATAACTCCCAATATAACTTGAATTATGATATTACCCCCATACAAAGAATAGAATGAAATAACGTAAAATACAACACTCCCCCTCAAACTGTGCATTGGTGAGAACCATAGACAATTTGCCTTCCAAATTCCAGTGGCATATGACATAATGGTTTCGTAAATAAACCTGCAACTTGGTGCTCATTGGAAACAAAAATAGGGTGTATATGCTTATCTTCCACCTTTTCCCTGACAAAATGTTGATCAATCTCAACATATTTCATCTTCCCATGTACTAGATTTGTGGAGATGTCAATAGTGCTTCTATTGTGACAGAACAAAAGTAACTCATTTATTTTCTGATGTAGTGCTATAAAAAGGTGACGAATCCACAACTAACATAAAATACAACACTCCTTAGCACTCCACCTCGAACTGTGCATTGGTGAGAACCATAGACAATTTGCCTTTCAAATTCCAGTGGTGTATGATAATGGCTTCATAAATAAAACTGCAACTTGGTGCTCATTGTAAACAAAAATAGGGTGTATTGCTTATCTTCCACCTTTTCCCTGACAAAATGTTGATCAATCTCAGCATACTTCGTCTTACCATGTAATAGATTTGCAGAGATGTCAATAGGGATTCTATTGTGACAGAACAAAAGTAACTCATTTATTTTCTGATGTAGTGCTATAAGGTGATGAATCCACGATACTTCGGCTTTAGTACTCAATGTAGCTATTGTTCTTTGTTTTCTACTAGACCATGAAGCTGATCTTGTACACTTATCTCCAGCCCAATCAACATCTTAATAAGCCATGATTACAATAGAGACATCTATCTGTGAATTATGCTCCTGTAAATCAAATCATCTGAAATTGTCTCCTTAATGTACTGCAATATTTTTTTAAATGCATCCATATGACTTTTCCTCGCAACTAGGAAACTTGATTTACCATATAGTCTAAATCAGGCGTAGTAAAGGTAATATATGTTGAAAAGGAAGGTCATGTCTGTCCAAATCATGTTAACCAGGTTCTACCAGTCCATGTGAGTTGACTGTTTTGTATGTTTCTTTTTAAGGGCATTTTTGTCATGTTTTATTGTAACATCACTGAATATATGGAAGGATTGAGGGGGCGATGGTGAAGCCTCTTCTTTTTCCTTATTTCTTCTTCCCCCTCTTCTTTCTCTCCTCTATTTATCTCTTGCTGCAGGTACACACGTAAGATATTCAAAATGTAGAAACCATCTGAAATTGTCTCCTTAAAGTACTGCAATATTTTTTAAATGCATCCATATGACTTTTCCTCGCAACTAGGAAACTTGATTTACCATATAGTCTAAATCAGGCCTAGTAAAGGTAATATATGCTGAAAAGGAAGGTCATTTCTGTCCAAATCATGTTAACCAGGTTTGACCAGTCCATGTGGGTTGACTGTTTTGTATGTTTCTTTTTAAGGGCATTTTTGTCATGTTTTATTGTAACATCACTGAATATATGGAAGGATTGAGGGGGCGATGGTGAAGCCTCTTCTTTTTCCTCTTCTTTCTCTCCTCTGTTTCTCTCTTGCTACTGGATTAATCTTGCTGCAGGTACACACGTAAGATATTCAAGATGTAGACACCTGGTTTGAACATGGTATCAAAGTCTAACCAGCTCTATGTTCAAAAATCAAACTTTAAAACAATTTGGTGATTGCCGTCAAGCACTCAACTTATGCAATGATGGTACTGTTTGGGTCTTATTGCAGTTGCTTGATGATGATTTTTGTAATATCGTGTATTTTTCCGTGATCTTTAAAATCAAAAAATATAAAATTTTAATTATATATTTATTAAAATTTGATAAAATTGTGGGAAAATACGTAAAATATAAGTGACGTCATTTGGGCGTGGCCCAGAGCCCTCTGACATGAACTATTTGAGTTATTTATAATTTCAGCCATTTTCAGTTTTTAACCTTTAAATTCGAGCAAAATTCAGGTTAAATTCAGACGAAACTCATATGCAAAATTCAGGTACGCCCACTATTAGATCCATCCCGAAATGCAGATCGCGTTGGCAGCCTGTATTTCCGAAATCAGATTATAGTTGGCCCGAAAAATGCATTTTTCAAAAATGACCGACCTCTATTTTTGACATTTTCTGGATTCAATCGATCTGAATCCACTCTGTTTGATTTAAGTTAATATGGATCTGGACCCAGACTAAGATCCATATTGACTAGGATATGATCCAAGTGGAATCCATGTGAATTTGGATATGAATTTGGATCTTGGATCTAGGTCTAGATCTAAAATTCATCCATGGCCATTTTAAAACTTTAAAATCAACCTTTAAATTAAAATAGGTTGAGGTAGAATTCTACCTGGGGTAGAACTCTACCCCATAAGGCTTTCTAGAGGGGGGCGACACCCTCTGAAATATTCCTTTGGGATATTAATAAAATAATAAAATAATTAAAATAAATTTTTAATTAAAATATCTAGAAGATAGAGTAGAGTTCTACTCTAGAGGGGATGTCACCCTTATTCTAGAACCAATAAGGAAATATAAAAAGGGTTAGGATCTCCCTCTCTCTAGAATTCATATTCTAGAGAGAGAGGTAGAGAGAGTGTGTGGACTAGAGGTGAGAGAAAAATTGTGAAAACCGTGTAGAGAGAGAGAGAGAGAAATAAAGAAAGAAAGAAAATAAAGGAAAGGAAAGCAAAAAAAAATAATTTTTTCCATACATGCATCGATTTTTTTGAGTTTTTCCAATCTTTTATTCAAGGTACGAGTTTGTCTCTAAATTCTTACAGGCCAGGAATATGTATAAGTATTAGAGGGAAAAGGGAAATATGATTTCATATATGTATATATATATATATATATAATTACGAATTTATATATATATATATATTTATTTTTTTATGAATGACGATTTCTCTCATGCATCAAAAATCTGAAAATGTACATGTTTTCATGTTTCATGCATCTGAAAATATATAGGCATATACATATTCGGATTTGACGATTTTACATTAAGAAAATAGGGGCATGTTGATACATATACGTCGATTTTTCTTAATCATATATTGGAAAATATACATGTAGTTCAGGTTTTATTGATGCATTTAAAAATATATGCGTAGTTCAGTTTTGGTAATATTCTTGCTCATATATGCTGAATATATATATATATGGTTGTTCAGTTTCATCATCATGCATCTAAATACATATTTTGTCACAGATTTTGTCAAATTTGAAAGCATGCATCTGAATATGTTTTACTGTTTTAGATTTGTTAATTCGCATATACATGCATCTGAAAATATATTCTTTGAACCAAATTTACCTCAGTGCATAATTCTTGAATCAAATTTGTCGTGTTCTATATGTATACAGATTTGATATCAGATCTACCGCGTGTATATATATATATATATGCAGATTTGGTTCAGATCTGCCAATCACATGTTTATTTATTTTGGTCAGATCTGCCGAATCACATGTTTATTTATTTTGGTTCAAATCTGCCGAGTTACATGTGTAACTGTTTTGGTGCAGATCTGTCGAGTTTCATACTTATACATCAGAACATATTGCTTTGATTCAGATATGTCCAGCAGTATGCTCATGAATATGAATGTATTGTTTTGATTCATATTAGTCGAATTACATACTCATGCATCTGCATATAAATATATGCTTCAGTTTTAGAGAATTTTTACTCATGTATATGTGCAGTCAGCATGTTGTACACATTGGTACAGGTCTGGCCGACCCATGTACATGAGTATGATCATGTACATGGATCAGCCATGGTGTTGTGCAAGTGTGAATAGGTTTGGCCAACCCATGTACATGATTGAGAACATGTACATGGTGTGTTGCATACATGTGTGTCTTGGTCTGGCCGACCCATATACATGTTTGTGAACATGCACCGGAGATATATATTTTTCATCTTACCCGACCCATGTACATGATTTTGATCATGTACATGGATCAACCCCAACTGTTATCATGTTAATTGGACCAGCAGAGATAAAAATTTCTGCATAGTTGATTGAGTATATGAAGTTGGTCATGTACATGTTTAAGATTGAAATATGTAATCTTTTGAGATGATACATAAACCTGATCCCGATTTAATCCGTTTGCAATTGTGCATATCATACTCATGAAACTGAAATTTATTTGATGTTTGCATGATTGTAATCATATGCATGTTTTGTTGTTATGTATAAAATTGATCATGAACGGTGTGTTCTACAATCATCTATTTGCACAAGTATGTGCTTGGCTTAGTGTGCATTCATATTTTTTGTTTTGAATGTGCATTGTGAACATGTTTAGAAACATTGTGTGTGTTGCATATTCACTGAAATTTTGCAAAGATGCATAAATTACTTTTGAGATGGGTTGGTGGTCAGATATGAACCACTGCAGGTCGTATAGGCCAGGAACATGTGTTGCTCCAATTGTTGTTGATTTTATTTGTGCATTGCAAAATTTATTTATAGAAATTATTGGTTTTTTAAAGTTAATTAGATTGTAAGTTGTGAGGGCCAAGGTCTAAAATTGGTTTTGCATGTTCATTTGCAAAACGATTTTTGTTTAAAGAACTTAAAATTTATTTGAAATAGTAAAAAAGACCAAACAGTGTAATTAATTTCTTCCTTGATGTCCCTTCTACAGTGTGAGAATCTTAGATGGCGGTAATGGGGTGTAAACACCCTAAATTTTTCAGGTTCATTTCGGATATCTCATTTCACAGATGCCAAATTCCCTGCACGGTAGTGTCGAGTCTCACCCTTAGGTTTATCCCAGTCTAGAGACCAGTTTACCCCGTTGTGCATAATAAAATTACCATTTTGCCATCGAGTCACCCTTAGCCCTTTTGTATGTCTGTCATAACCAACCATATTCTAAGTTTAGAAGAGTTAGAATGTCAGTCATTTCTAGCTCTACTGTTCATTCAAGCTAAATTTAGTTCATTTCAAACGAAATAAGCTCATTTTTAGCTTGAATCTTAACCAAACTATCCCCGAGTCAGTCAAATCCAGTAGATCCTATCCCCAGGAGTTTGATCTAAGTTCATCAATAGTTTGAATGGTCCAGTTTCAGTTCAAAGTCACTTTTCACACACTCAGACCTTCATTTTTAGCTCATTTTAGCTCATTTGATCTCGATTCATTCCAAATTGAGCTAACTCCAATCGGTTGAGCTAGTGTTCTAGCTCCGAATTTAGTTCACCTGAGTATAACTGACTTCTAATTCAGTTCATTTTTAACCCATCTAGTTCAAATTAGTTCAGACCAATTTTGTACCGTGTTTCTACCCGTGCAAGGCGAAAAGCAAAAAATAAAAATTTCTTCAGAACATCGTTTCTAACAATTTTTTAACTGAGACAAGTCCCAAATTCGGACTCGAATCAATTCTTTCATCTGATATTTCATCAATATCCGAGATCCAATCCATTTCAACATGAATAGTGGATCCAATGCTAGATCTGGTGTCCAATTCTCATCTCGGACCTAGATTTTTCATCTGATGCATTCAGAAATCCATATCCAGAGTCCAAATTATTCATTTAACCTGGAATATCCCATCGGATATCCAAGATCCAATTAATCATTTCGGATCCATTTCAGTCTGGATCCACCTTCTGATCCGTTCAGAAGGTTAATTGAATCAATTTCTGAACTCAAATTCACCTAACATCTGAGATCCAATTTACACTTCTTGGATTCCGATCCAGATCCAAGATTCAATTCCATTCTCTGAACTGGATCCAAGATCCAAAATCAAAATCCCAATTTTCGTTATGAATTTAGGGTTTTTCCATTTTCAACTCTTCAAAAATCCATATTCAAGGTTCGATTCCCATTTTTCAAACCAATTTCCTTCAAATCGAGATTCAGATCCAATCTTTTTCACTTCGGATCCTGGTCCTTTTCAAGATTTAATTTTTATTGTAATTTCAAAAGCAATCCTTAAATTTCAAATTCAAATCCATCATTTTGCAAAAATCTTTTGAAAAATACCCTGGATCCAGTTCATAATTCAATTTGGATTTCGAAATATCAAAATGGATCCAGATTTAGTTTCAAAATCCAATTTTTATTCAAAATCAATTTAGGGATTTCAAATTCAAAATCAAGATCCAATTTTTATCCCCAATTTCAAAAATAATCTTTGAATTTCAAAATCCAAATTCAATATTTTTGCAAAAAATTCTCAAAATTCAATCTGGATCCGGTTTTTACCCAATTTGGATTTCGTAAATCAAAATTGGATCTTTGAATCCAATTATTTCCAAATTTCCCTTTTTTTATATTTCTCATATTTTATTTCAATTTTCATCTTGATTTTAAAATCAAAAATCAAAAATCAAAAATGCATTTTCAAAGAAGGCCACTTGGTATTTTCGAAAATCAAAATCATTTTGAATATACCTTTGAAAACCCTTTTGCTTTTTAAAACCCACATGAGCATCACTTGCAAGGTGGTGTCATATGTCAAAATTTCAATAAAATGCCCTCTTTGCCCATCTACAAAACTAAAAAATGATATACATGGGCACCCTCTTGCAAAAGGGTGCCATGCAGAGTTACCGAAAGCGCCTAGGTAAAAGGGGAAGCGCGCTTCGGAAGCGCGAAACGTCGCACTTCCGAAGCGTGAGGGGAAGCATCCCCCTTTTTGGGAAGCACGCCTCCCTTTTATGGGAAGCACGCTTCCCCCTCGCTTCCCCATTTTTTCATTTTTTTCGCTTCCCCCTCGCTTCTAGTTCACTTCCGAGATGGTTCATAATTTTCTTCTAAGTGGTCCCACGCTTCCCCGCTTCATAAATTTTTGAAAGTGCCTCGCTTCCCGCTTCCTCGACTGGTAACTCTGGTGTCATGTGTCAAGATTTTTTACAAAGGGCATTTTTGCCCATTTAATAAACTAGAGAATACCCACATGTGGAGGGGTTGGGGCCAACCCCTCCCCATGTGAGCCTCTTGCCACATCAGCCCTAGGGCTTAAAAATATCTTGAATATGCTTTGCCCATAATGCCCCCATTTGGCATTATAAAAAGCCCCCATGGGGGGGCGAGTTTTTCAAGAAGAACTACCCTTCCCTCTCCTTGCATTTCCAATTCTTTTGGTGGTTGAAGTGAAGAAGAAGAAAGAAGTTCCTCCAACCCAAGGTAGGCCTCTCTCTCTCCTCTTTTCTAATTCTTCTTTTTCTTTTTAGTTTTTTTTTCAATTTCTCTAAAAATTGCCCCCCTCTTCTCTTCCTTTTCTTGCAATTTTCTTTCAATATCATGAAATATCAATGTAGATTGGAATTATTTCTGTAGAAATCTTGCTTTTATGTCTTTTGATCCATTCAAATTGCTATTTACTTTGTGTATTTTCATTTTAGCGATTTAGCATTGGGATTTGATCTTCAATAGATCAAATCTCACAATAAATAGGAAAAATTGATTTCAATTTATTCTTCAATGCCTTCAATTTCATTTTTAGATGATTTAATTCTGTTTTTGCATCATTTTTATCATCATCCATGATTTGAAATGATAGATCTCATGTTTGATCCTTGGATCAATTCATTAACGAGTTTTTATTCCACTCAATCATGTTTAGATGATATTTTTTATTCTGGTCCGTTTTTTATTTCGTCATTTCGCATATAATTAGGCCTCATTTTGATCTAATTTTTTTACTGCATCTTCATTTATGTGTTTTCGGGATCCCCACCAAAAACCAGATCATTCTGAGTTGGTTTAATCCCTCAAAAAAATTGGGATTCAGGCCCTGTCATTTAACATCGTCCGGATTTGACCCAAAATTGGACCAATTGGTTGGAGTGATTTCTCCCTAACCAGAGATGATTTTTCAAATTTGTAAAAAGAGATGTCTCCAGCATTGAGTCTAATTTGTTCATGTCAATTTTCATCAATTTTTGTGATGTTTTCATGCCCGATTTTTGTTGAAAACCGCAACCCTGTTATACTGTCACTTTTATGGTTTGGTTTTTAACACGTTTTGTCAGAGTCATATCTCCCTAATGGGAGATCATTTCTGAGATCTCTAAAAAGGCTTTTCTTCATCTGAATGTCTATTTCATCTCTGTAAATTTTCAGCCATTTCTATAAAAGATTTGTATTTCTTTTACATTTTAAGTCGAGACCCTATCTGTTTGAAATCTCAGGCATTGCTCAGAACCAGGATCGACTTGTTGCATTTATGTCTCCCCAATGAAAGATCATTTTCCAAATCTGTAAAAAGGAAATTCTTCCTTAGAATGTCTAGTTTATGCATGCTAATTTTCATAAATTTTTATCTCCTTTTCATTGGCCATTTAGATCAAAAACCAGAACCCTATCGATTTTTTTCACAGGTTTTGAACCAACTTATTTGGATTGGATCTCTCTAATGGAAGATCATTTTCTAGATTTATAAATTGGATATTTTTCCTCTGTATGTCTAGATCTCTGCAAATTTTCAGCAACTTTTATGGATTTTACATATTTGACTTTGATCGAAAATCAAAACCCTGTCATTTTGCCTCACTAAGCATTTATTAAATTTTATCTCAACTCGTGTAGATATGTTCATTCTAATGAAAAAACTTTTTCAAAATATGTAAAAAGGGTTTTTCTCTATTTTTTGTCTAGTTTATCCATGTTAAATTTCATAAACTTTCATGTTCATTTGATATTCCAAATCTGTTAAAAATCGGAACTGATTACAGAATTTCAATTTGTGTAACAGGTTCAATTCCTGAGATGGAACAATGACTTTCCGAAGTCACCATTTCCAAACCAGGATTGATTTTCCAATTCTGTAAATTGAAGATGTTTCATGGTTGAATTAAGCAACTTCTCCCACAAATTGGAAAGAAATTGAGTCGGTTTAAACCTTTGAAACACCAAAATTACAGAAACTTGTCTGCTAAAATCCAATTTCCTGATTTCAAAATTTATTCTTCAATGTTTCAATCATATCTCAAATTTTAAAAATGATTTTCAAGATCTGTAAATAGGAAATGTTTCCCTAATTCATAGATTCATTTTTAGCTCAATTTGAGTTGTTTAAGGCTTTCATTCATTCAAAATACTTGGTCTGTTTGCATATCTTGATTTTAAAAAATCTTGTTTTGATTGGATAAAAACCCCAAGGGTTTTTCTCTAATATTTTTCTACATTTTTTTATTCTAGAACATTTCTAAGGTTATTAGAAACCTTCACATCAAATTTTATAAATTTCTAACATATTTTGGATTTTTTCTTATTTTTTGGGGCATAAAAAGGCTAAATTTTGAATTTTTTTATTATTTTTTTATTATTTTTCAATAATTGAAAAAGATCCATAAATGCCTACATTCTAACATGTTTGCTCATTTTGCAGGATTTTTTTCTCTTTCTTTCTTTTCAATTATTGTAATTTATTCAAGGGTTATAATAATTGCATTAATGAGAATTTTTATTTTATACTTAGTTTAGAATAAATAAGCATATAGATTAATTTCATAATTGATTTGTTGAATTTTATTTTTCTTTATTTTTAATACACTATAGAAACACGAATGGCAAGTGCACCAATTAATAAAGGATAAATAAAACTAAGTAAAGTTTGTATTTACGGCCTTAGTCAGAATATGAATAATACTTAGTTATTATTTTTTTTTAAATAAAAATTTGACCTACACTTTTAGGTCATTATCAAAAATCAGCATTTCTTTCAAAATTAATTCTCTTTTCTTCCTTTATTTGAATTAAAATAAAGATTAATTCAAAATATATTTGTGGCCCTAATCATGAATATATTAAAAATTAATTTTGTTTTAATTCTATAAAGGCAGAAAATCTTTTTTTCTTTATTAGAATTTTAAATAAAGATTAATTTAAAGTATATTTGTGGCCCTAGTCATGAATATATGAAAATTAATCTTTTTTTATTCTATAAAGTATAGAATTTTTCTTAAAATTCAAATGATTTTTCAAAAAAATAGCATATTCATCATTTAAAATAGAATTGCATCATTTTTTTACTATTCAAGTTATTTTCAAATTTCCAAGTGATTTTCGAAATGATTTTCAAAAACAATTTTCATTTCAAAATTCAAAGTCATTTTCAATTTCTATTCTCAAATTCAAAGTTATTTTCCAAATTCATTTTCGAAATTCAAAACCATTTACGAATTCAAAGTATTTTAAAAAATCATTCTCAAGTTCCAAGTATTTTCAAATATTTTTCAATTTCTTTTCAAAACATTTTCTTAAATTCTATTTCAATTCCAAATATTAATTTCAATTTCCTATTCAAATTTCAATTTTTATTTCAATTTTAAAATATCAATTCTAACTTTCCATTTTCGAATTTCAACTTTGAATTTCATTTCAATTTCAATTTTCTATTTCTTTCAAATTCCAAATTTTGAATTTTATTTTCATTTCAAATTCAAATATCAATTTCAAATTTTCCATTTTCAAATTTCAATTCTTAATTTTGAATTTCATTTCAATTCTCAATTTTTATTCCAAATGGAATTTTGAATTTCATTTTGAATTTCCAATTCTAAATTTCAATTTCATTTCTAAAATTTCAATTTCAGTTTTTAGTTTTGAATTTCAGTTTTTAGTTTTCAATTTAATTTTCAAATTCAATTACATTTTCAATTTCAGATTTCAACTCTTCAATTTCAAATCAAAGTTCAATTTCAATTTCCAATTTCAAATCTAATTTTCATCTTCAATTTCAATTCTAAAATTCTAAATACAATTTCAAAATTCCAAGTTTGATTTCTGAATTCAATTCTAAATTCAAAAATCAAATCCAATTTCGATTTCCAATTTCAATCAATTCAAATTTCAAACTTCGAAACTTAATTTTGAATTCAATTTCAAAACCTTCAATTTCATTTTGTCATTTTAAAACTCTAATCTCCAATTCAACATTCCATTTCAAATTCCATTTCAAAATCGAATTCAATCTTCAAACTCAAAATCAAATCCAACTTCAAGTTTTCAATTCGAACTCAATTTCAATTTTCCAAATTCAAGTTCAAATTCTTCCATTTCCTAAAAGATATTTTTTTCAAATCCATTTCAAAATCACTTGGAAAGGTCAGATCGAAATCTTTTCAAAAGCATACATATTTTTCAAGTTCAAAATCATAATACAAGCATGATTCTCTGTGCATTTAGAACTTAGAATAATTTCCTAGACAAATTTAGGCAAAGTAAAGGCATAACATTTGATCCTTGGTTCAATTACCCCTGATAAAGGCGTCAGGAACGGTTGAACCTCGTACCGACGAGCGAACCCCATCTCTCCATTTTCCCGCATTTTCTAAAAACAGAGGCGAGTAATTTTTCAAAATCTTTTCAAAAGGTCAAGTGGACCTTGCGAGAGTTTTCTCTTTCTCTAAAAAGAAAAAGAAAATTTTTGCAATGATCACATGGGAGACTGTGAGAATACTAAAATTTCGTGTGTTATTGTACATCTTAACCCGATATGGTAATTCACCTCCCAACCACGATTTTAGAGAAATTCAGCCACTTTGCCTGAAGGTGGTGTTGTTTGAAATGAAATGGGGATCTTCGAAACACGAGCTTAGATTAACAAGGGTAAGTGTCAAGAATGACACTAAAGCATAACCCTTAAAAAGGGTATAACTGGAAAAAAAAAAAAAAATGTATTCTTTATTGATATGAAAAACCAATTGCTTAAGAAGCATTGGAATAAAATACAAGAGGGGCTGCACCCCTTTATATACACAGCTGAAAGAGGACTCAATAGAGATGTTGGACACAATCCAACAGCTCTATTTAGAGTTGTTGGAATGTGTCAGTCCAACAGCTCTATTAAGAGCTGTTGGACTGTGTCAGCTCTATTGCTAGTCAAGTCTGGACAGGACTTGACTAGCAACAGTCATTCTAGTTCAAACTGAACTAGATGACATAAAGACAAAAAATAAAAATAAAGGAAAAAAATTACAGAAAAAAAAAGAAATGAAAAATGTATTTATATATATATATATAATAATATAATATTATTATATATACATATATGTACAGTTTTACATTTTAACACTCCCTCTCAAACTTACGGTACAATGAGCGAAAGTTTGTCTAAGAGAAAGTGAAATCGGGGAGCAGCGAGAGGCTTTGTAAAGAAGTCTGTTAACTGATATTCTGAAGTAACATATGGCAGATCAATTATCCCGTGTAGATATTCCTCTCTGACGTAGTGACAATCCATTTCGATGTGTTTGGTGCGTTCGTGGAATGTTCTGTTACTGGCAATGTAGATCGCACTTTTGTTGTCACAACACATTTGTGAAGCCTTTGTTGCTTCAGCTCCCATGTCAGCAAGCAGTCGTCGGAGCCAAACTACTTCCATGGTCGTGGTTGTCATGGCTCTGTATTCAGCTTCGGTGGATGAGAGAGATACCTTATGTTGTTTTTTACACCTCCACGAGATCAATGATTCCCCTAAAAAGACACAAAAGCCAGTGGTTGAGTGTCTGTTATTGGAATCACCTCCCCAATCAGCATCAGTATATGCAATTAAATCAAGAGAAGAGGAGGAAGATAAGAAAAGTCCTCGTGAAAGAGAGGACTTGATGTATCTGATAATACGCATGACTGCTTCCATATGAACAGAAGTAGGAGCATGTTAAAATTAACTTGCTGTATGAACAGCATGTGCTATATCTGGTCGGGTAATGGATAGATAGGAAAGTGCCCCAACAAGCTGTCTGTAAGGAATAGGGTCTGCAAGAAGTTCTCCATCATCAATCTTCATTTTAACATTAACAACTTCTGGAGTGTCAACTTTCTTATCATCAGTAATACCAGACCTGAAAACAATATCAAAAGCAAATTTAGTCTGAGATAATAAATATCCTCTAGGAGAATAAGCAACTTCAATGCCTAAAAAATATCTCAACAAGCCCAAATCAGTCATTTCAAAATGAGATTTAAGAAGTGTTTTGATTGTTTCAACTCCCTGTTTATCGATTTCGGTGATGATCATATCATCCACATAGAGAAGAAGCACAATGATCCCTGCATCAGAATTCTTAATAAACAATGCAGTGTCAGTTAAACAAAATTGAAAACCAATATCAATCATAACACGACTAAACCTATCATACCAAGCTTTTGGTGCTTGTTTAAGTCCATAAAGAGCTTTTTCTAAGCGAAGGACTTTACCCTTAGGAATACTTAGACCAGGAGGGGGTTCCATATATACTTCTTCAACTAGCTTTTCATTTAAAAAAGCATTTATGACATTCATTTGAAAAATAGACCATTTTTTGATAGAAGCTAAGGCAATTAAGGTTCGGACAGTAGTCATACGAGCCACTGGAGCAAAGGTTTCTTCATAATCAATCCCATATTCTTGGGCATAACCTTTGGCTACTAAACGGGCTTTATATCTTTCAAGAGTACCATCACTCTTGGTTTTAATTTTATAAACTCGACATCCTATAGTTTTCTTCCCTGGAGGAAAATCTTGAATATTCCATGTAGAAGCCTTTTCAAGTGCATCTAATTCAGCTTTGATATTATCATTTTTTGCTTGAAAATATGTGGATGGTTCTTCATATGAGTGAATTAATGCAATAACTGCCCTATATGTGGGTGAGAAAGACTCGTATGATACAAACTTTCCTAGAGGCCTCGAGATTCGGGATGATTGTCTAGTTGGAATGTTAGAATATTTCTCAAGTGCACATGGAGGATTAGACTCTTGTCGCCTGGAATATTGAATACTAGTATCTCTATGAACTTCTTCATTTTCAACATTAAGATCAATAATTCTTTGATCATCATCAAAGTTACAGTCAAGGTCATATTCATCAGATGTTGATGTTAGATCTAGCAAAAAGGAGTACTCAGTGACGTCTTTTAATTTTCTAAAATCAAAGAAGCTCTCCTTTTCAAGAAAGGAAACATTTCTAGACACATATAGTTTATTATTTTTGAAGTCAAAACATCTATAACCTTTCTGGTTTTCAGCATATCCTAAAAAGGCACAGGGAATCGCACGAGGGGAAAGTTTATCATTTTTGTCAGTAAATATGAAACATTTGCACCCAAATATTCTTAGTCTAGAGTAGTTTGGAGAAATGTTCATAAATTTTTCAATGGGAGTGATATTTTGTAACGAAGAAGATGGCATCCTATTAATGAGATAGGTGGCAGTTAAGGCAGCTTCTGCCCAAAAGTCTTTCGGGACTTGATTTGCTATTAATAAAGTCCTAGTGGTTTCTATAATATGGCGATGTTTTCGTTCTGCCAGTCCATTTTGTTGAGGTGTATAAGGACAAGATCTTTGATGTGTGATGCCATGCAATTTAAGATAATTTTGAAAATCTGTGGATAAAAACTCTCCCCCTGAATCTGTGCGAAAAATAGTAATATCATTTTGAAACTTGTTTTTAACCATATTATGAAAAGTTTGAAAGTATGAAAATACTCCAGACTTATGTTTGAGAAAGTACATCCACGTATGTCGGGAGAAATCATCGACAAAAATAACATAGTAAACAAATCCTCCTTTAGAAATTACTGGTGCAGGACCCCAAACATCCGAGTGTATTAATTGAAGTGGTCTTGAAGAGAAAAAGGTTTTGTTCTGAAATGGTAATCTTTTCATTTTGTCGAGAATACAATCTTTACAATCAAATGATTCAGAGTTACAAAATTTCCCTAGATTTGGAAAATGTTGGATTTTGGCTATATGTGGGTGACCAAGTCTCTTATGCCACAGTTTCAACTCTATTTTTTGAATATTATAACAAAAAGTTTTCTTCGGCATTTCCAAAAAATCCATGTAATAGAGTCCTCCTTCTCTATGGCCTTCCCCAATCAGCTTGCCTGACTGGCGATCCTGTACCCAACAACCATGAGAAGAAAAAGAAATATTACACCCATAATCAGAAATTTGAGATACAGATAAAAGATTTAAATTTAATTTGGGAACATGTCTAATTTCTGGAATAAAAAAAAATTGTTTTATAAATTTTTTCAAAATTTCCTATTCCTTCTATTTCAAGAAAAGTCCCATCAACAGTAAAGACCTTTGACACACTTGTTTTATTTTTAACACATTTGGATAGACTTTGATTATTTGGGGTCATATGAAAAGATGCACCAGAGTCAAGAAGCCAAGAAATTTTACCTAGATCAGAAAAAGATGAGGCTGCTGTGCCGGTTGAAGCTTCAGATGAGGAAGAGGCACCTTTGATGAGAGGCTGAAGAATCTCCATTAGTTGGGCCAGGGAAACTGGTGCATCCTGATCTTTAGGCTCCGATCCAGCAATTGCAGCTCTTTTTTCTCTCAGCTCCTTAAGTTTGGGACATTGTGGCCTGTAGTGTCCCGGTTCATGACAGTGATGACAAATAACTTTCTTCTTATCATAGTCACCATTTTGTCGGTTAAAGTGAGGAGGCCTATATGATCGAACATGATTCCCTGGTCTAGACACGGCTAAAACGGAATCATCTTCAATTTTTAAAGAACCTTTCTGGAGACGGCTTTCTTCCATTGTTAACTCTTCAATAGTTTCAACAATAGAATAAATTTTTCCCCGGTGAAGTAGGGCCGATTTAGTGGTTTCAAATTCCGGCCTTAATCCAGTGATAAACTGGTAAAAATGTTCAGCATCGAGTTGTTTCTGACGAAGCTCGATGTCTTCGGTACAATGCCACTTTGGTTCTAAAAGAGAAAGTTCTTCCCAAAGTTCGGACAACCATTGTAATATTCACGAATAGTTTTGTCTCCTTGTGTCATCATTCAAACTTTTTCTTGGAGGTTGCACACGTGTGCAATATCTTTAAGGGAATACATATTCTTAAGATTCTTCGCATGAGATATCTTTAAGGGAATACATATTCTTCGCATGAGATATTCTCCATTCTTTCCATTTCTTCTCGTATGAGGCAATAGCCTTGATTTTCTCTTCTTCCGATAGAGGGACCTCTTTATCTCCCTCCTTTTTAGTAAGAGATAGCTTAGGTTCTGAATCGGAACCATCCACAATCCCCCATAAGCCTTTTCCCCATATATGGTGCTTCATGATTGAAGCCCATGTTACATAGTTCGTATCGCTTAGTTTCATAGGCATGATGGTGACTTTATCATTGTCATTCATCGATTACAAGGAGAGAAATAATAGGGATAGAAGAGAAACAAGAAGGAAAATGAAAAAAGAAAGAAAAAAAAACAATACAACAAGATGTGAAATCTTCTCCAATGAAGTGATAAAACACTTCTCTTCAAGTGGCGAACACTTTTGCAAACGGGCACGGAAACCGAGGCAGCTTTTCCTCAAGATTTAGTACTTCCGCGGCTCTGATACCATGAAATGAAATGGGGATCTTCGAAACACGAGCTTAGATTAACAAGGGTAAGTGTCAAGAATGACACTAAAGCATAACCCTTAAAAAGGGTATAACTGAAAAAAAAAAAAAAAAAAAAAATGTATTCTTTATTGATATGAAAAACCAATTGCTTAAGAAGCATTGGAATAAAATACAAGAGGGGCTGCACCCCTTTATATACACAGCTGAAAGAGGACTCAATAGAGCTGTTGGACACAGTCCAACAGCTCTATTAAGAGTTGTTGGACTGTGTCAGTCCAACAGCTCTATTGCTAGTCAAGTCCAGTCTGGACAGGACTTGACTAGCAACAGTCATTCTAGTTCAAACTGAACTAGATGACATAAAGACAAAAAATAAAAATAAAGGAAAAAAATTACAGAAAAGAAAGAAATGAAAAATGTATTTATATATATATATATATATATATATATATATATATATATATATATAATATTATTATATATACATATATGTACAGTTTTACATTTTAACATTGTTGACTCAGCTACAGTTTTGGACCATACCAAGTGGCATCAATGGTTAAGGATTTTCATTGATGTCCCAGCATTAGGTGAGAATTCCTAATGTTCCGATGAAAACTGAGGATTCTTGATATCAGTCGAGGAATAGGTGTAGAACTCAGTAATAAAATACAAATTGTTTATTAAGCTATAACTAAGAACCTAACTTGAACTTCAGGAATTTGTACTAGTTTCGAGTATCATCGGGTTTAAAAAAAAGTGAAAATAAAATTGTGTGCATTTAATAAGGATATGCATTCAAAAGCAACTCTAATAAATAACTTAATAAGTTATTCATGTATGTGCATTGAATCATGCATATTTTATTGTTCAGCATTAGTTCATGCATTATGCATATTTGGCTTTGCATAATATTTGTTTCTGTATGATATTTGGTTGAATGCTTAAATGGTAAAGTATTTATGGTAAGTTATTGTTTGTGATATCCCTCTAATTTATGCATGAATTTGTTTATGCTATTTTCTTTACTGTTTTAATTTTTAGAGGAATTTGTACAAAGGACTTTGGTTCTTACCCGTTTTCTTAAAAGTGTTTTTCAGGCACGGATGTTCAGTGATGTCTTGACTAGCTGACTGGAGACAGATAGCTTTGTGACTGGTGTTCTGGGTTCTAACAGGATGGCTCGCATAATATAGATATTGATATAAATGTTTTTTTTGTCTTACATATTTGACTTCTTGATAAATAAATAAAGTTTGATTCAATTCTTTAGTTGATTCAACGCACGGTTTGCTTTGTGGTTTGGTATATTACATTTGTGATGCCCCGAATCCTTGGATGAGTTTTCATAATTGTTTAGAAACAATTAAAAAAAATCACTATTTTTACGAGGGTCAGTTAGGATCATTCCAAAGTTGGTACGAGAGTCATGCATTGGTTTACTTGGGAATACCAATCTGTCTTTGGGTTGAACTCTTTTAACTGATGTGTATCTTATTAAGAGACTTTCATCATCTAAGCTTTAAAATAGTTTTTCTTATGAAAAACTCTTTCAAATTTCTCTTGATTATCTTAGATTAAGACCTTTTGGATGTAAGTGTTTTGTTCTCACAAACAAAAATGATAAACTTGTTTTAAAGCTATATTGTTAGCATTCTTTAGATACGGGAAAACTAAAAAAGGATTTAGATGTTTTGATTTAGGAAAGGACAAGCTTTATATCTCAAGGAATGTTTAATTTTTAGAAAATAAAAGTTTTTTTTCAAAATTTGAGTATTCTTTTTTATTTGAGTTATTACCTAAAAAAGTGATGATTCTTGTTTGAGAATGTTTAGTAACGAAGAGCCTCAACTCAATCTTCAGGATGGTAAGAACATTGAATCAGAAGAACCTAGTGTAATTCAATATAGAAGTCATGAAAATATTAGACAACCAAGTACCCTAAAAAATTATTCCATCTTAGAAACCCAACAGCTAGAAGGAGTTAGAAGTTTAGATCGGACCTCTAGACCCTTGATAGATTTATTTCATATGAATCATTTTCTCCACAATATAGATCTTGTCTAGCTAAGATTTGGTCCTACTTTGAACCTGCCACATATAATTAGGCAAAGAAATATCTCGAATGGATAAAAGCTATGAATGAAGAATTATAAGCACTCGAAATATTTGATTTGCCTAGGGATAAGAAGATCATAGGTTGCAGATGGGTTTATAAAATGAAAACTAAGAGTGATGGGACCTAGAAAAGAACAAGGTCAGGTTAGTTTCCAAGGGTTACGCATAAGAATACAAGGTAGACTATGATAAAACATTTGCACCTGTAGCTAGGATGACTTCAACTAGGACCCTCGTAGTTGTTGCTATTAATGGTTGGGCTATCTACGAAATGAATGTAAAAATTGTTGTTTTAAATGAGGATTTAAAAGTTTATATGGATACACTTGGATATGAAGCTCCTCCTGGTAAGGTGCTTCGATTGAGAAAAACTTTTTATGGCTTAAAAGAGACACTCAAAGCCTGGTATAATTGTTTTAACTTTGTTATGCTTAAACTTGGTTTTAAATCTTGTTATACCGATATTGCCATGTTTACTAAGACATTTGATACCGGGATTGTAATTCTTCTTCTTTATGTTGATGACATGATCATGAAAGGTGAAGATAAACAAGGAGTAAAGTATATTAAATGTATTATTAAAAAATATTTTGAAATGACTAATCTTGGATTTCTTTAAAATTTTCTAGGAATTGAGGTTTGCTTATTCTCCTAGGGAATATTTACTTTCTCAAACCAAGTTTGCTCATGATATTATTGACAAGTCAATAATTACTAATGAAAAAAGGTGGATACCCTAAAGCTATGTTACATAGGTGCGGGTTTGGATATGGGTGCGGATGTAGCACTTTAAAAAAACTTGGGTGTGGGGTGCGAGGAGGTTATATATATATAATTTTTAACAGTTTTAAGTTAACACTAAGTGTATGTGTGTGTGCATTTATGTTTTTATATATATAATATAGATAAAACTAGACTTGGTTAGGGTTATCTGAATCTACTTTTGGACAGAAATGGACCTCAGTGCGGTTGGCTTCACCTGACATAAAGGAAGTCGTGTCCAAGTGTCGCACCCGCATGGGTGCAGGTGTGACACGGATGCAGTGCCTGTTAGTAGAGTCTATGCCAAAATGAAGATTGATGATGGGACACCTCTTGATGATCCTACTATGTATCGTCAAATGATTGACACCTTAACTTATTTAACTATTATTAGGCCTGATATTGCGCATACAATTCGTATTGCTAACAAATTCCAACATTCTCCTACCACAGTTCACATGAGTGTTGTAACGAGGATTGTTAGATATTTACAAACCTCTACCTCTAGAGGTCTTTTGTTATCATTTTCTTCTTTTCTTGAATTGATTTCTTATTCTAACTCAGTTTGGAGAGGAGATCCAAACGATCATCGCTCAATTACTAGATTTTGTGTATTTTTAGGTGATTCTTTGGTGTTGTGAAAATGCAAAAAGAAACAGAATATATTATTATCATTAATTGAAGCTGAGTATTGTACAATGACTACTACACATCAGAGATTGTTTGGTTGCGAAGATTACTTGAAGATATCAGCGTTCATCGACAAACACCCCCAAGATTGTATTGTGACAATAAGATGGTATTATACATAGCTAACAACCATACATTTCATGAGAGGACCAAGCATATAAATGGATTGTTATTATGTGTGAAGAATAACTAAAAAATATCAGAATCCTTCCATATGTCACTTTCGAGTATCAATTGACGGACTTTTTTACCAAGGCGCTTTCGTCACCTCGATTTCATTTTCTTCTTGACAAACTTTCGGCAATCACACCGTAAGTTTGAGGCGGAATATTAAAATGTATTGTATGAGATTATATTATATATATATTCTTTTTTTGTTATGTAATCTGGGTACATGACCAAGGGTATTTTGGTCACTTCACACATATAATAGGGATTGTCCACTAGGGACAATTTAGTTTTTTTTTTGTTATTATTTTTTGTGTCGTTTTTATTTATTGTAAGGGCACTATGGTCATCATGACCATAGAGTCGTTGGGTTGGCTCCCAACAGCTATAAATAAATATAGTCGTTAGTATGAGATATTGTGAGGGATCTTCACCACGGTTCAAGCTACACAGAAAATAGAGAAAAAGAGAGAGATGCACGATGGCTGGGGCGGCAAAAATTAAACCCACCTCCAAGCCCTAATCTTTTATATTAAAAACACTTTTACAATGGGGACTAAAATATCATATCACAACAACCATAATACAAAAACGCCATTAATGAAAAACACGTCAATAGCATAATTAAAATAGAGTATGGATATGGATCTGGATCCAAATCCATACGCATGCTCTATTTTAACACCCTCCCTCAAGTTGTACATGGTTTTGGAGCATGTACAACTTGCTCTTCAATAGCCAAAATTGGCGTCTTGTTAACCCTTTGGTAAACAAGTCTGCCACTTGATCTTCTGTTCGAACATGACGTAGTTCTATCCATTTCATCTCGACTTTCTGCCATATAAAGTGTTGATCAATCTCAATATGCTTCGCTCTGTTATGCTGAATAGGGTTAAATGCAATATTGATTGTGCTCTGATTGTCACATAGAAGAAATGATCGAATAATTGTCTCCCCCAGATCACTCAATAAGTGTTTAATCCATGTAACTTTTGTCGTGACTGCAGCCATCGACCTGTATTTTGCCTCTGTACTCGATCGTGCCACTACCTTTTGTTTTCTACTGCTCCAAGACACTAAATTGTGTCCAATGTATACACAATATCCAGAGCCAGATCGTCTCTCATCTGGATCCTCTGCCCAATCTGCGTCTGTATAAGTGATGAGTTCATGTTCTTTATGTAGGTTATCGTTCTTGCGATAAACAAGTTTGTCTCCTATAGTTCCTTTTAAATAGCATAGAATACGCTTCACAGCTTCCATCTGACCTTCCTTTGGAGCATGCATAAACTGGGATACCTGATTGACAGCATAAACTATATCAGGTCTGGTAAAAGTCAAATATTGCAGCATCCCTACAAGACTTTTATATGTTGTAGGGTTGACGCAAAGGTGGCCATTGATCATGCATATATTTTAGGGATATTTCATATAAAAATATGCATGATTTCATGAGAAAATGATTTAAAAACCCAATTTTATGTTAGTTTCGAGTAAAAGTGCTAAAATAATATAAGAATAGAAAATGCATGAAAAATAGTGTTATTTTACATTTTAATGCATATTTTAGCGTTTGACATAATTGTATTAGTTTAGTTTTTGAAAATCATAAAAAAATTAGAGTTAGAATAAACTTAGTTTTTGTATTTTCTAAAACATAGTCATTTTGAGTTGCTCTGTAAATAACTTTTTGAAGAGAGGTTTTGAAATGAAAATCTTTGAAATAAGATGGACTTATGGAAAAACTTTCAAAATTATAAATACCATACGTAGGGGGAAGAGAGGCTTGTCTTCTCTCTTATGCTTTTGCCTTCTTTTCTAACCCTTCCCCTTCACCTTGTTTCTTTCCTCCTTCTTCTCCTTCTCCCTTGATCTCTCTTCTTTCTCAATCCGGTGGAGGTATCCAGCTACGGTAATGGCATATAGGAGGATTCCACTTCTCTTCTAATCCCTCCGGTGTGTTCTTATCATCTTATCTTCTTCTTCTTCTTCTTCTTCTTCTTCTTCTTCTTCTTCTTCTTCTTCTTCTTCTTCTTCTTCTTCTTCTTCTTCTTTTTCTTTTTCTGAATTTTCATTTTAATTTCTGTTAAGCATTCATAACTCATATTAAAAGAAATGCGTTTTGATTTACTGTTTTTGTTTCAGAAATTTTTAGAATAGATTTTAGTTGTAGTTATATGCATTGTTCGTGAATTGTTTCTACAATTAAAATATATATATATATATATATATATAATAAAAAGAAAAAAAAACAGAGAAAAAATCAAATCAGATACTGCTCGATATATGCAACGAATATGATTTGAAATTTTTAATCGGATTCAAAGATTTCAATAGATGATTTGAAATTCAGTTTGCGGTGATCTGAAGTGTTACCGGAGCATCTAGATCATCTGGATCTAGATCCATTAATAAAGTTTTACAAAAATTCAATCGATCATCTGGATCGATTCTGTTTTTTTCCGGCGATCAATTTTTTCTTCAAAGCTTCCTGAAAGATAGTTTTAATGCCGATTGGAGCTTTGGATTGCTGCAAAAAGCCTGCCGGAATCCGGATACATTGAATCTTCTAATTCCTCCAGTCATCTGAATGGAAGAAATCAACCTGCGGATTGAACTAATGCCGATTGGAATTATGGTCGGTATCTGCCGGAATCCGACAGCTATTAGAGGCATCTGAAGCACAGTATTACGGTAGCCAGGTGAATAAAATTGAAATTTCAGTAGAGTCAAGTGAATAGAAATCAAATACTTTGTTGTATCTTGTGATTATAAATCAGAATCGTGTTTTTTTACTGGATCCATCGACAATTGAAAGTACCTCTGGCCGTGGGTTTTGTTTGTTGTTTTCCGGCAATTGAAGGTGAAAATCCGATCGATTGATTAATTGAATGCCTGATTCTAATCAACCAAATGATTAGATAGAATCCAGTTTGTTGAGATTATGTGATGCCTGATCTAACTGAAGATCATTGTAATTCCGATTGATTGAATTTAAATAATCGAGTATATGAGTTTGTTCACAGATCTCCGATAAGTATGTTTTCTTTAATAATCTCTGGTGAATATTATTTGAACAATAATGGATCGGATGTTTGTTCTTGATCAAGCCATTGATTTCTGAGAACTGGCTAATTTGAATATCGATTGAAGGTGAGAATTATGAACCATCAGAGTTGAGTTCTGAAGGATTAATGCCTGATGATGTTAGTTTGAGTATTGTTAAAGAGTACTTGGTAGAATGAATAATTGCTCTGTCTAAGCTACTGGTTTCTTGATTATCATATTATCGGCATCTTCATATGTTACTAGTTAATTAGTAAATACTTTTACTTAGTTGTTTTAAATTTAGGTTTAATTAGTTGATTTGAATTAAGTAGCAATGGTAATTGCTTTGTAGTTAGAATACTTAGCTAATCAGTAATTAGTTTACTTAGTAAAGAAATATGATGTTAGTTATTTTTTTATTATTTTTAGCCTTAGAATTAATTAGCTAGTTGTTATTAGTTTAATATAGTCTGAATTGTCATTAGCTTCCTTTCATGATATCTTTCAGAATTTTTTAGTGTACTTTGTTTAGTATAATTTTTACTTTTATCTCGTGTACTGCTCGTGTCTTTTGACTTGTGCAGGATAGCACAGGAGTGGAGCAGAAGCAATTACATGACACGAAGTACGAAGATAGAAGATTTTTACTTTTCAGTTTAGAATTATGAATTTAATTGGGTTTGTAAATATTGCACTTTACGCCCTCTGCGAAGGGTATTCATTTGTTGTAATAGTTAGTTGTTTTTACATTTCTTGAACATTTTACATTTCAATAATTCGGCAATAAAGAATAGTTTAGATTTGTGTACTTGAATACGAAATATTCTCGTTCCCTGAGTTCGACCCGGTCTCATCCACTAGTGAGAACCGGTTTTTATTATTTGATGTCTGGTTTTCACATGTTTTACATATAAAAATCTTTTCAAAATTACAACGATTTAAAAAAAGACATCAGCCATCTTCGAAACTCAGCCTTTGATGTAATACACTCGGAGTGTTGACTGGTTTGCAATTCGTCATCCCAGCTCTTTCCAGAAGATCAAGAGTGTACTGTTGCATGAGTGTCAATGTGCTTTTTTGTCTGTCAACCTCCACATACCTCAACTCCCCTAAATCTTTCATCTTGAAAGTTTTCATCAAAAACGGCTTCACTTCTTGCACATGATTATCTGAACTCCCAGTGATCACAATATCATCAACATATATAAGGAGTGTAACGATGTCTGTCTTCTGGTAAATAAAGAGCGAGTGGTCCAGAGAACATCTTTTAAAACCATAACCTTGAATTTGCATGGAGAAACTTTCAAACCAAGAGCGAGACGCCTGTTTCAATCCATATAGAGATTTCCTTAGCTTGCACACTCAGGCAGTAGGATCCTTCTCGGCATACCCAGGAGGTTGCTCCATATATACTTCCTCCTTTAAAACCCCATGCAAGAATGCATTTCTAACATCCATCCGGCTAAGCTTTCATCCTCGGTCGACTACTAAGGATATGATGATGTAAATTGTGCCCATTTTGACTATTGGACTAAATGTTTCATTATAATCTTCACCATATTGCTGCGCGAATCCCCAAGCAACAAGTCGTGCCTTATATCTGTCAATACTTCCTTTGGGCTTATATTTTATTTTATAAACCCATTTTAAGCCGCCTACATTCTTTCCTTCTGACCGAGGCACTATTTCCCAAGTCTGACACTTATGAAGAGCCTCCATTTCTTCATTCGTAGCCTCAATCCAATGACGGGATTGAATAGCTTGATTAAAACAAGTGGGTTCATTCTGCTTTGTGAGCTGAGACATAAACAATTGAAAATCAAGAGAAAAAGTCTCATAATTCACCCATCGCTGAATAGGATGCCTGATGTGTGACGACCTTCAAGCCAGATCACTAGAGACAATTTCCACATCCCTCGGCCTTGTATTTTTGTCCCTTCTAGTGTAGATCTATCCAGAAAAGCATTCATATGGAAGTGGCTCACCTGAAGATGGCTCGACATGCATCTATGATTCACCCAACTCCCTACTCGAATTGAAGGAAGGACCAGTCGTCTAACATGTCTCTCCTGTGTAAGCAAAAAGATTTGCGCTCATCCATGGATCATATACCTCTGCTTGTCGAGATGACAACTGTTCGGAGTCATCGATCTGAAAATTTTGCTCATCAAAAACAACATTCCTGGAGGTCCTAATACGTTTTGTAGTAGAGTCATAGCATCGATAGCCTTTGTATTCATCCGCATACCCAACAAATCTGCACTTAGCAGCCTGGTCCTGAAAATTATTTCACAAAGATGAATCAATATACACATAACATATACAACCAAAAACAAGCAGCTCATCATAAGAAGGATGTTGCCCAAACAAAGTATAATAAGGGGATTTCTGATCCAGAAGTGCCATAGGAAGACGATTTATGATATGAACAGATGCATGAAAAGCTTTTGTCCATAGACTAATGGGCGCATTGTTGCCATGTAACATGCTCATCGCACTTTCGACAATACGCTTGTGTTTCCTCTCCGCAACCTCATTTTGTTGAGGGGTATGTTGGCAAGAAACCTGTCGACTTATTCCTTTATCCCAAAGAAAGGCAATAAACTTGTTCGACGAATACTCTCCTCCACCACCACATTGTAAGTGCACAATATCACAAGAAAATTTTGTTTTGACCATTGAATGGAACTCCCAAAATATTTGGAAAACTTCATGCTTATGCTTCAAGAAATATATTCAAGTATAGCGGGAATAAGAATCAATAAATATAACATAGGGCGGGTCCCCAAACATCGGAACAAACAATCTCAAATGGCTTTGAAGCTCTTTTATTAATAATATGAAAAGGAAGAACATGACTTTTGCAGAGTTCGTAAGATGAACATTTTTTATTCTCTAAAAGGGAACATAAACTAGACTCTGGAAGAAGACCATCAAATACAAGATTTTCAATAAAACCCCGACTACAATGTCCCAAGCGACTGAGCCAGATATCAGACTTATTATAATGAGATGAATTAAAAACTTTCAATTTACTGAAGAAGAAAGACGCTGAAGAATGCTTGGACGGCTCCAACTGAAGAACTGGAACTGAGAGAATCTCCTTGAAGACGTACATGTTTCCTCGTCGCTCCCCTTCAGCAAACGTCTCATTCGTTCGTAGATCCTTAACATAAACAGAGGAGGAAGTAAATTGAACTGAAGAATTCATATCGTCAACAAGTTTAGACACAGAGACAATGTTCTTTTTAATATTAGGAGAAAGAAGGACATTGGATAAGTGAAGTGAAGACTTTGACATAGGAATATGTGCACTACCAATATGACTAAAGGAGTGATAAGTTTCATCTCCCGTAACTATACTACCTTTTTCAAGATAAGACAATAAGATAACTTACCCGCATTACCCGTGACATATGTGGCAGCACCGGAATAAACATACCATTCCCCTTGCTCATTTTGCTTGATCGCCATTTGTGACAAGGCTGATAACAAAAGTTGTTGTACATCTGCAGATGACGCTTTCGTGTCCACAGTAGTAGTTGACTTATTCTCGGTTTTGTTTATTTTTCCTTTGTTCTGTGGGTTAAACCAACAATCAGCTTTCACATGTCCTCTTTTTCCCTGCATTAAAGGCACCCGAAATATTAGGTGTAGGCAAGATACCACGTCCTTCCTGCCCAAAACGTCCTCAACCTCTGCCTCCTTGATTTCATCCATTCCCTCGTCCAAAACCTATAAAAGTGTCCATGGCCAAAACTGAATGAGAACGAGCTTATTCGTTTCCGTCCGCCATTTGTTTTATAATCATCTCATGCTGGAGAAGTTTCGCATAAAGATAGTCAAAATTGGGCAAGTGGGGAAGGCACAACAAAGTTGTGGTAAACATGTCAAAATCAAGGCTCAATCCATTAAGAAATTATTGTACTTTATCTTTATCTGAGATAGCACTTCCAATAACAACCAATTGATCAGTAATACTCTTCATGCGGCCTATGTATTCCATAACTGTCATTGAGCCTTTGTTCAAACTTTGAAACTCATTTTTCAAGTACATAACTCGAGCTTCTGATATCTGAGAGTATGTCTGAGAGAGCTTACTCCATAGATCTGCCACAGTGCAATCATTCGAAAGAGTAGCCAACACTTCTTGAGAGAGTGTTGACGTAATATAAGCAACCAAAGACTGATCCCGCTTTCTCCAAGCCGTATACTCTGGATTTTTAACAGATTTAGTAATTGTGTCACCCTTCTCATTCTTGGTTTTCTGCAAAATAAACCGTGGTGGTACGGGAACAGAACCATCCAGATGTTCATCGAGATCCGAACTCTGTATAAACGGAAGTATTTGTCTCTTCCATGTCAAGAAATTAGAATAAGTTTTTCTGTAACAAGTTGATTTAAGAAATTTGCAGAGGGGCCGGAAGACGAGAAGGAACCCATAACAATAAAACAAAAAATAAGCAAACAAGGCGGAAGCAAACTGATTTGAGATCACTTAATCAAGCAGTAGAGCATCAATAAAACATAGACTTGCGCAACCAATACCTTGTAAAAATGAAACCCTTTTTTTTTAAGAATTGAGAATGTAAACTGTTTACAATCTGCCTATAGACGTTGCGCAGAGAAGCACAAAACTAATTTTACTGCCGATTGAAAAAGAGAAAAGAGTTGCAAGAAATCGGCAAGAAATAGATATTGCCCAAAAAATGTTATTGTTCAGGTCTTTGTAGATGGGGTTCAAATCAGTATTGCCCAGAACCCCCAAAAGTCAGGCATAGAAATTAGCTACAAGAAATGCACTTGTTATTCTAAAAGAGAAAGAGAATGAATGCAAGGAAAAGAGTGACGATGGGAATAAGAAAAATGGTGTTCAAACATTCACAAGACAGACTCTCAATAACATATGCCTAAGGAGACAGTGGCCTAGGGCTCAATACAGGTGTATAAATGAAGGTGGTCTAGCCAGAGTTACCAGAAGCTTCTTGGGTAGATGGGAAGCTCGCTTCCCGGAAACTCGCTTCGGAAGCACGATACT
The DNA here is from genome assembly GCF_984573655.1 of Nuphar pumila. Lineage (NCBI taxonomy): Eukaryota > Viridiplantae > Streptophyta > Magnoliopsida > Nymphaeales > Nymphaeaceae > Nuphar > Nuphar pumila. Next base: position 46,138,662 of record NC_143265.1, on the reverse strand, counting down.
CCTCGCTTCCGAAACTTCATGGGAATCTCGATTCTCCCACGCTTCTTCTATGCTTCCCATACACATGGTCTATGCTTCCTATATGCTTTTCTAACATTTTTTCATGTTTTTCATGTATTTTCTTTCATGCTTTCACTCACTTTCCATGTACTTTCTTTAAATTGGTAGCCATCATTGCTAGATTTTAACAAAAATTTAACTCTTTTATTGAAAAATCATGAAATATAAGATTGATCAATTTTATTTTAGTTTTTATTTGTTTCTTGTTCGATTCCTATTCAGTTACCATATTGCTTCATTTTTTATTCATATCTTGCTTTTAAATTGATACTTCGCTTCCCGCTTCCTATAAATTTTAAAATGCCTCGCTTCTCGCTTCCGCTTCCCGTATCGTTTCCCGCTTTCGTTTCCTAGTTTGGCAACCTTGGGTCTGGCCCATGCATAGATGAGAGATGTATAACAATAAAACTTTAGAAACGCACAAAGCTAACAAGGTCAGAATACATAAATTTTTAGGAACTTTAGAAACGCACGGCAAAAATTTTAGAAATGTTGGCAAGGCAGAAATTTTTTGATAGAGATTTAAGAAAAGGACTCACAAAAATTTTACCGACAAAGATTTAAGGGAAAGAATGGCAGAAATCGAAGGTTTTGATTTCTCAAATAGAAGGACCTTCTTCAAATCTCGTTGAGCATTCCTCCGGTAGAGTCCCGCAACCCAGCTCTGATACCATATGAGATATTGTGAGGGATCTTCACCACGGTTCAAGCTGCATAGAAAAAGAGAGAGATGCACGATGGTTGGGGCAGCAAAAGTTAAACCCACCTCCAGGCCCTAATCTTTTATATTAAAAACACTTTTGCAATGGGGACTAAAATATCATATCACAACAACCATATTACAAAAATGCCATTAATGAAAAACACGTCAATAGCATAGTTAAAATAGAGTATGGGTCTGGATCTGGATCCAGATCCAGACGCATGCTCTATTTTAACAGTTAGGAGTTCCTAACGACTCTTGGGAGCTCCCCAAGGCCACATGTTCTTGTATATATAGAGGGTCTTCCTCCTCTTTTGTACTAATGCTTGTTCTAAGCATTTTGAATAATATTTCTTATTTTATATTTATGCTCTTGATCTCTTTTGTGAGATTTAAGTGTTAGCCCTTAGTGGTTCTTTTGTATTTGGCCCATAAGTGGCTTTTATATTTGTGGATCGGCACATTTGTAGCATTGTGTATGTGCACTTGTTTCATTGTAAGCTATACAAAGCACCATAGGTGTAAAACCCGAGATTTTTATTAGAAAATATTTCAAATTTTCAATTTGGGCCTAGATCCACATTACGGATCCAGGACCCATAAAGGGGGGTAATTAGGATTTATTTAATTGAAATCTTGATTTAATGGTAATAATAGATAAATGAAAATTTTTCTATTCTAAAATTTTAATTTAATTCGAGGATCCATTTGGATCCACTTGTGGACCCATTTTGTTTTGGGGCCGGGTTCGGACCCGATCCCCACCCCATATAACAGCCCTTTTAAAACAGAAAGGGCAACCCGATAAGGGTTGCCCGATAAATCCTAACACAAACAGAAAGGGGGGCGCAGGGGCAGGGGGGGTTACGCAGAGCGTAACAACCCCGCGCCCATCTCGGCAGAGAAGGGGGAGGCCTGGGGCCGATAAAGGAGGGGAGTGGAGAGGGGCTCTCGCCCTCTTCACTCAGCCTCATCTCTCTCTCTCTCTCTCTCTCTCTCTCTCTCTCTCTCTCTCTCTCTCTCTCTCTCTCTCTCTCTCTCTCTCTCTCTCTCTCTCTCTCTCTCTCTCGATCAGCGTGCATCGAAGAGGAGGAGGTCGCCGACGAGCAACCAGCAGCCATCAACGATTGCAGCAAGCTCCCCTGTCACGGCAGCAGCAAGGAGCAACCCCAGCCGACCGTGTCTTCGCGTCCCCAGCCTCCGATCGCCAGAAGGATTGCCGGAAAAAGTCTTCTCGAGGTACGGTGCTCCTTGGAATCGGGTGAGGAATCGAACATGGGTTCGATTCCATGTGGGGTTTGAGGGTAGGATGTGGGGTTTATATCAACCCTAAACCTAAAACCCCAACTATGTGGGTTGGGGGTTTCGGATCTTCCTATTGTGGGGTTCTCAGTTTTCAAATTTTTGGGCAAAGTTTGGTAAATCCCACAATGGAAACCCCAAAATCTTTGATTTGGGGGTTTCGGTTGTCACGAATGAGGGATTTGGGGATGTTTGACAAAAACCCTAATTCAGCCGATTTGGGTTTTCCTCGATTTGGAATTTAGGCATGATACATGTTAAATCCTATTTGGGGTTATCGTTCTGGGTGAAATCCCAAACCCAGAATAGCAGCAAGACCTTATCTGAAATCGTGAGGGTATATATATAATGAACTGCAACTTTATGGTTTCGCTGTCTGATCCAGAGACTATACGCATGAGTGGAACTCACATGCTTATTTTGAAGTTATTTATGAAATGTTTTGTTGGTGTGTTAAAGACAGATCGGTGGTACATGTCTAGATCCAGAACATAGCCCGCCAATCATCTATTATTAAGTCACAGTCTGGCTGAATGCATTAGTCCTTTAACGCAACCCTGAGTTGCGTTGTATAATCACTTTGGATATGCCTAGATAAGCTGGTGGAAATCAATATGAATATACTTGAGACTAGTTTTGGCTGTTGGCATACATGTTAAAACCTACAGTACTGCAGCATAGTCATTAGCAGTAGTGAATATAGATTAAACTTAATTATAAACTGAAAAATTTTAGTGTTAAAAACATTGAATGTATTCAGTTCTGTGGAGTGCTCAAGAATACAAGGAGTTTCTTTCGGTTGAGTACAAGACCGAACCCATTCTGTGACTGAGCTATGATTGTTTAAGTAAAAATTTACTTGTATGCTAGTGAGTGTCTTCCGCGTTTCCTTTATTAGCTATTGTATTATAAATAGCAGAAAGAGGATGGTTTTGTTTTATCAGGACATATGGCCTGTCATGTATCATTCTTTAAGATATATATAGGTATGTGGGTGTGTGGGTGTGTGCAGAATGTTTGACACTGTAACCGACACATTCAAAACTATACATGATGGTTTTAAATCTTCTATTATGTTTGGATTAGCTAGAGATGGCGACTTCATGTTGATACAAAAATGTATCCTGAAGAGCCGTGTTATTCCTCTTACATACTTTATTAGCAGTTAATTTTAATAGTGGCCATTAGCTGTATGTAAGAGATTATTTCAGTTCATGGTTGACCTGAATAATGTCACATTTAGAGTTGTTATTAGAACTCATCTTATTTTGGTGGTGACTGATAATTGAATCTGGTTGAAGGAGTAAATATTGCCAATATACTATCTGTTTTCTTTATACTGAAATCTTGTGTAGGAAATATCATATTACTCTTAAAATCCACCGAAGTGTGTTTTAGAATGGTTTCTATGTTTAGCTCCATGCTATTTTGGTCAGTTGTCTGCAAAGAAAGTTAGTTTACCAAAATTTCAGGATAGTTTAATTGCTATTTTTGAAAAGACATTTAGCTGGAAATAAATCGGCTAGAACAAATTCTTAAGTTATATGATACTTGTACTAATAGGGGCTGGTTTATGTTAAATTTTTGGTTTAGGCATGCTGTGTTCTATAGACATAATTGAGTTTCATCAGTCTATGATCTGAAAGTTTATGTTGAATTGAGTATTGGTCTGAGAATGTGTAATTTGCTGAATTGAAGTAAATTGAACGGTTCTAGAGTAGCTCAAGCTGGTTCTTGAGTGTGGCTAAGCTCAAAGTTGGTAAGATGCAGCGTAGGATCATTGCATCATAACCTGAAAATTTTCAGTTGTATATAATATTGCTCATGTTACACTGTTTAGGGAGGAAGGACACATAAAACTGAAATTTTTATGTAGTGTATCTTACCTTGTTGTCCCTAGCTGAACATTATATTTTTTTGCTAGAATCCATGTGTTATTTAAAAGCTTGTGTATTGGATTGTGTGAAAACACTTGTCGTGGAGGTTTATGCTTTTATTTGGCTGTTATGATTATGGTACTCATGGGTGTGAGCATGATTCAATTATTACTAATTCTTCCTGAACATGTACACTTGATTTATATGTGAAATTGCACATGTACACTCATACACTTAAAGAAACCATGGATTGGTTAATACCCATATGCGATGTAGGTAACACACACATATTGAAAATGCATATGAATGAATTATGACATGCATATGTTTGGGTTTATATCTGCATGAATATATATATGCTTTTGGCATTTTGGCCTAGTGTTATAAATAAAACACTAATTTGGTTTTATTATGTGATGCACCGATGGCCAAATTGGACCATCATCGGCCTGGAGAGTCGTGGGTTTGGTTTTCTTTTATATATGTTTTTAAAATCATCATTTAAACCGCATAAGATGGTTTGGCACTTTACTACACTGTTCTAGTGGCTTATACGGGCTGGAGTCCCGATTGGGTCCCCGCAAGGGAGGATGCGGGTTTTCACTTTTCTTTTGCATATGGTGTTGCAAACTTAAAAGATGAACTTTAAATAAAAATATAATGAATAAGAACAGTGTAATACACCTTCTAGGATATCTCATCTGGAGTATGAGAATCTTAGTTATCCGGTCTTGGGGAGACTGTGAGGATACAAAAACTCCGTGTGCGTTGTTGCCCTTGAACCCGATATTGAGGTTCTTCTCCTGGCCACGGTTTTAGGGAGAGCCCGCCACTTTACCCGGGAGTGGTGTGTTAGTCACAGTTGTGAGTTTATGATACCAAGGAAGTGGCACTTGTGGGCGTGGGGTGTCCCTTGTGTCCCCGACATTAGATGTGGAGGTCTAATGTTCCGATGGATGATGTTGTTTCCTGATATCGGTCGAGGGCTAAGTTGGAACCTAGTAATAAAATACAAATTGTGTGTTAAGCTACCCTGGGAACCTACTTGACCTCGGGGTTTGTACCCGTTTGGTGTATCCGCTGGTCACGGTAATTAAAAAGAGGAACTTAAAGATGTGTGCATCTAATAGGGCATGCATATGGAAAGATGAAACTTAAATGAAAGATAATAGAAGAAATCATACATTGCACATAATCATGCATTTTTCTGTTATGCATTAGATCATGCATGTTTGGATCATTCTTGATATCATGACATCATTTGGTGGTAGCATACGCTTTACTTTGTGAACTCATGCTAAAAGGTTTGGTTATTTAGTTATTGATATGTGACATTGCTTTACTGTTCTTGACTGGTAAGTATATGCAACTGTTGGTAGTTATAGATATTTAAATGTTGCAAAATTTATATCTGTACTCAATCAAATCACTGCATGAAATCTTATTCATGTTCTTTCTCTCACCTGTTTCTTTAGAAGTAGCTGTGCTCAGAACTTCAGTTCTGACACCCTACTTTGTTGGTTTTTCACAGGTAATGGTGAACAGTGAAGTTGGACATGCATCTGGGGATGGATGAGTTATACTTGGGCTTGTCAGCTTCAGTAGAGGATATATTAGCTCTTTCTTTTGTCATTCAGTTCTTTTAATTTCTGCAATTGTTACTTTACTTTCAGTTGAAGAAAACCTTGTCTTTGAAATTTTCTTACTCATTAATAAAAGAGTTTTAGTTGGTTGATATGGATGATAATTGCAACTTCGTTTGTGGTGGATGGGCTATCCAATGGAAAGTGGAACTGTGAGGACCCCAGATCTCTGGGAAGGTTTCCGCAACTCTTAGAAAAAAAAATTTCCGCATTTTTAAAGGGTATGGATTGGGGTCGTTACAATAGGAACCCAAAGAGTTTGTCAAAGACTATGCAACCTTATCCAACCCATGCCATGTTTAGGGTAGGATTTCTTGGAGCCCAAGTAAAAAAAGGCCAGCCTCTTTTACACGTGGTTTATGGAATAAAAGTGTGAGAATCTCTCTCGCTCTCGCTCTCTCTCTCTCCTCACAAACACTAAAGAGAATTTTGAAATACATTAAGGGGACACTTTTGGATTGTCACAAGCTTACTTTTTCAATAAGTCAGTGCGGCAACGGTCCTTTCTTACCGCCGCAAGCCTTCTTATCGCTCTGTCATGAGCATAGAATCTTTCGCAAACCCGTGATGGCACCAGGCTGCCCAGTCTCGCCAGTCTAACGGGTTTACGAAAGATTCTATGCCCGTGATAGAGCGATAGGAAGGCTTGCGGTGGTAAGAAAGGATCGTTGCGCCGCACCGACTTATTAAAAAAGTAAATCCGTGACAAATTGACATTAGAGCAGAAAGATTCACGGAGACCTCATTGTTCATAGAGTGCGACACTGAAGAAGACAATGATGATTTATTTTGGTTACAAGCCCAAGATTTCTACAAGTTGTGTGTTAGGCTCGCAGGTGGAGCGTGACATTTGCCTTGTGCATGCAGAGAATGCACGTTGAATTTCGCTAGATAGATTTGCACATTTGGGTATGGAAGACTCAACTAAACTTCTATAATTTTTCCCAAGATTGTAGGTTAGCGGAGTGACCATCTTAAGCAAAATGCTTATTGTTTTGGTCCCTTGATTTGGCAGTTCTTCTGTGAATTGCGTGTGCGAAAAAAGTTGTTGTTCGTTGCTCGTCGGTTTGGTTCCTGCGGGACCGTTTTGTTGATTCTAGGAGAGAGTTACAACGTGCTTGCTCTAGATGAGAGTTGCAGCGTTGGGCCAAGATGCCCTTGTGAGGACGAGTGCCCAGGAAGACACTTTGAAGGACCGTTTTGGGGTGATACGCAAGTAGGCAACCCCACCTGAGAACTAGTTTGAACGGTTGGAAAACTGCAAGTTGGTGCCTTAGGGGAGTTGATGTCCCTGCGACATGCGTTGGTGGTCGTCTTTCTCTGCAAGTACCACGAAGGGCTTGGAATTGCCCTTGTTGGGTTTGGAAGGCACCCCAACCATGAGTATGAAAACGACAAGTTTGTCGTGCAGGCGAAGATGACTCACTTGTGCATGAGATTGCATTGGGGTCTCACGAGCAGAGAATGCTTGATGTTGATAAAGCAGAAGACCGTTTTCTAAGTAATCAGAAATGCGTTAAGAAATAGGACTTAGCGTATTAAAGATTGCGGCGATGGTAGATGTAAACTAGAACAAGTTGACTAGGCTGAAGAAAAAGAGTAAACCAAAGATAAGTACAAAGGAAAACTGGCATATATGTGAATATTATGTTCTTACCTGTATCGAAATTGTCGAGGACAACAATGGTTTGCGTGTGGAAAAATGTCCCGAACCGATCTTTCGAAATAGGGCAAGTTGCAGTGCAAATCTCTACTAAGTGAAAAATGCATCGAGTGTAGGAACGTGTGGTATGTGTTGGCTTGATCGATGACGTGCGGTGGTAGCATGGCATGCGATAGGCAACGGTATCGTCGTTAGTGCATCATTGTATGACGGCACAGACATGGAGCGTTGTTTGGCTAAGCAATGTCAGCGGATCAGAGAATGTTGCCTTTGGAGATTTGGTTAAGGACCTCTCGGCTTGCCGATGTCCCACGCATAGTGGTTGGACGCACGGGGGTACGTGTGGGTTAGGGCTAATTCCCCTAGGAATCACATTAAGTTATTCCAACCGAGTATGGTGACTCGGAGCTAGGCGAGTAAATTCCTAGGCACCGACGAATGAGTCTGGGTGGTGCTCATCGCTATAGTGTTCAATCATCAACAGGCCTTCGGACTAGGGGCCGCAAGGTTTTATTCCTTCGATGGCGAGGTTTTGTTGTAGCGTGCGCATAAAGTTGCAATATGCTTCATGTCACGCAAGGCTAAGGCAAGTTTGTGCCCCTTTCGGAATTGATAGCTAGTATGGGACGGCTATGCACTAAGCGGCATGGACTAGATGGAATTTGCATTTGAAAATGTCTTGATCAGCTTCTGCTAGGCGTTGCGTACGGGGTAGTGTGTAGGGCCAGTGAAAATGATTCAGGACATGAAAAAGTGTTGGTGTGCGGCCTTTGGCCGTTAGATTGGCGAGATTGTGCAGTATGGCGCCATCACGAGTTTGCGAAAGATTCTATGCCCATGACAGAGCGATAGGAAGGCTTGCGGCGGTAAGAAAGGACCATTGTGTCGCACGGGCTTATTGAAAAAGTAAGCCCGTGACACGGATGGTTTAGTGTATAAATCATCAATTGGGTGTTCTATCAATTTGTCTCCACTTCTTGTTGCATATTCGGACGTTGATTGGGCAAGAGACCCAGATACCTTGTGTTTACTTGGGATCTCACTTAGTGTCATGGTCTAGTAGAAAGCCAAGAATGATTGCAAGGTTGAGTTCAGAAGCTGAATATAGCCTTCTAGCTGACATCACAGCTGAAGTTCTATGGATCAAGCACTTATTATTTGTCTTACACCAGCCAGTTTATAATTTTTTTTTTATATTGTGATAGCAAAAGTGTTGTTGCCATATTTATATTCAACATGAAAAATGAAACAAGTGGAATCAAATAAACATTTTATCAAAGAAAAGGCCGAAGATAAGGAGATTCAGCCTGTTTTCATTTGTAGAGAAAATCAAGTAGCGTATATTTTCACTAAGCCATTGTTAACAAATAGACATTGGCTATTGAAAGTCAAACCATCCATTGTTGTTATATGCACAGTTCTTAGTTGTCATAGGCGCTAGGCGGTGAGCCCCTAAAAAGGTCTAGGTGAGGCCTAGGTCGTACCCCAAATAAAATAAATTAAAACAAAAAATAAAATCATGTATAAAAAATTAACAACAATAGACATAATAAAAGCAATAGACAAATAATGTCTTCTTCTCAACAATAGACAAATAATGTCTTCTTCTCCTCAATAATAGACATAATACAAGCAATAGACAAATAACATGTTTTCTCCTTCTTCTTCTTCTTCTTCTTCTTCTTCTTCTTCTTCTTCTTCTTCTTTTTCTTTTTCTCGAAAATGAACACATGCCTTGTTAAAAAAAACTTCAAAAAAAAAAAGAAAAGCCTAGGCTCTAAAAAAAACCTAGGGGTCCCAGCCTAGGCAGTGCCGAGGTGATAATATAGAGCTCCACCGGGCAAACCTGGTCACCTAGGCGGTGGGGATGCGCCTAGGCGCCACCTTTGACAACTAGGGCACAGTTTGAGAGGGCATTATGAGAATCGTGCATTGGGTCCAGTCCAAGATACAAATCCAAATTGTTAGGGTCTAGAACTCTAGATCCAAATGCGTGTTTCAATAGGGATAATATGTCATGGTAGTTGCTTCATATTATAAGTCTAATATTGCATTGTATGTATAAGAGGGGTATTTTTGTCCATGTAAAAATATCAATATACAGAAGGGAAATATCAAGTCAAGTCCTAGTATGCCATTGTTTGGGACGTTTTTCATAGCTTTTTCTTTCCCTTTGTTGTCTTTCTCCTGTGTAGGTGTGTAGCAGAGTACCTAAGGTAATCTTGATTGAAACATACCTTCTTTCTAGAACTATTGGGATAGCGTATGGTACATATTTGTATTGTTCATTTACACTAGACCCCTTAAACTAGTTTCAGTGTATCAGATTTTTGTTTCTTAGCAATATATAGCAACATGAAGAAAAGCCACTTATTTTTATATCTACCCAAGAAAAACCATTGCCAGATATCGCCAAGACCAATATTGATGATGTTCTCAATGTACTTTTTTCTGGTAATGTGGCCTTTCAGTTTGCATAGCAAATCCTAATCTCTTGGGTTGACAGGATACACTGCCTCAATTTCCATTCTTCCGTTATTATGTCTATAGCTTCAGCGGTAATACAAGAGCCTTTGTCTTGCCTTCTAAAATTAACTCTTTCCAATGAGTAGAGTGGAGGTGTGGTCGACCGTCCACCAAACATTAGGCTACATTGTAAGTGCATGTACAAAAGCATTATTTTATATGTTGAATGTCTTTCACAAAACCATCCTATTTGAAGCATGTATTTCATATACAACTCAAATTTTCATTGCTTATAATATGTAAACTATGCTATGTCACATGGGTGCGGGTGCGGGTGCGGGTGCGGGTGCGACACGGGTGCGGCGCAATTTTAAAAATTTTGGACACGGGGACTCGGCTATATATATATATTTAAATATATATATATATATATATATATATATATATCCAGTGTGTGCATATGTCTATATAAATTTTGGACTCGGCTCGTGACTCTTCCAAGTTGTCTCAGATCCTGAACTAACTGAGTTAAAATAGTAGTATAACTGGGTTAGAACCAAACTAGGCTGAGTTTATCATTGACTCAGCCGAGTCTTAGCTACCATGGGAATAAAACATCATCAAGGTATTAATTAAAAGCATTAACTAAAAGCATGTTCTGGTAAATGCATTAAATATCTTTTGCTAAAATTCATAACATTAATTAAAAGCATTAAAAGCTTTTAATTTTTCAAAGCTAGATTTGAAAAAGAGAGAGAGAGAGAGAGATCTCGGTGGATGAGAAAGTGTTGCTACTCGTGGATGAGAATTTATTAGCTTTTATAAGAGAGAGAACTTGGTGGATGAAAAGTGTTGGTACTCGTGGATGAGAATTTATTAGCTTTTAAGATTGAGAGAGAGAATTAAATGATAATATTTAAGAATAATTTTTTTTTCTGGGCCTAATGTTTAAGACTCATGCTATATATATATATATATTTTTAAAAAATATATAAAAAGATCTTTTTTTTTATTTTTTTTGTACTAAAAATGGACATTTTTGGACTCGGTCAACGTTGACCGAGTCCAAAATTAAGACGGACTCGGCCTGGACTCGTTGACCGAGTCCGACTCGGCGTTGACCGAGTCCAGGCCGTGTCCGAGGCCGCACCCGTGTCCGCACCCGTGTCGGGGCGTGTCGACTCGGGTGCGGCACCTCCCTAGCCGAGTCCGTGTGACATAGAAACTATGGGATCTCCTGGAACCTATTAAACGGCGAATACATGTTACATCATGGTCCACTACATACATGCTACAGATGCATCCCTTACGTGATATGATTAGCAGTTTTCTCCCAATTAAGAGAACAGGACAACATGAGTTGAAATGAGCACCCTTAAATGGAAAAGGTAAATAAAACATCACCTTGTGTGGCAAGTATGATGGATCACAAACAACTTTTTTGCATCTTGCAGTCTCCCCTTCAGATTGCACACCATAGACTTTCCCTTCTTCATCAAACAACACCTGTCACAGCAGATCACAGACTACAATCAGAAGTAAAAGAATAAAGCATAAAGAAATAATGTGCTGAAAGGTCTTTCAAATGATCTACAGCTTTAGTATTAACTTTCCATTTTTTTCCATTTATTACTTCAAATTGTAAATAAAGTCCATATTTTCCTCTATAACATTAATGGCATGCAATGTGCAGATTAGTTTTTTTTTTTGGCTCAGATGTTTCAAATTCACAAAAAGTGGTCACATAAATGATGCAGAAGACCAACTGAAACCAACATACTAGAATCCACTCCAATTCCTAGTGATAAAAGGCCTTGTCAAAAATGTATCATATCCTACATTTTCCAATTAATACCAATCAGCTTGAATCATCCAAATGTACACATATACACGGAGAAACATGTGTTTAAGGGTTTCAGCAAAAGACTTCATTGCTCCCAAATTATAATTATAATAATTATAACAATATAATAATAATAATAAAGAAAAGCCATGTCAAGAAATAAGAAGATTCTAATGATATATTGATATTTTACAGTTGGAATACCTTGCACTCAGGCTTATTCAGCATGTATGTTCCCCCATAAACAGCACTGAGGCGTGCAAATGCCTGATCAACATCAACATAGAAAGAAGATGTAGTAGTAGTTATGACGCAAGCTACTGAATGTAATGGCCAAAATCTACCTGTGGGAGTTCTCCTAAGCCATATAGAGGATAAATATATGGAGATCCCCCTTGAAAACGTGCTAATGACTCTGCATAAAGCTGAGAGATACCAAGGCCAAGAAAATCAGCAATTGAGAATACAAAGAACTCAACATATGAAACTAAAGATCATTGTGTATTCTAACAGTAAGACAACTAACACAACCCTCAATAAACATATTAAACCATCTCATGCAAACTCCAGATCAAATGAACAACCTTCAGCCAAAGTAAATGGCATTAAAAAACAGTCACAATCTTAGAAAATTAATCGAAATCAAGATACACCATTCACCTACGGGTGTACAGGAAGAGTGCCTAGACAGTTCAACAACCTCTGCCTGAAACTCTAGGTACCAACTCAAGCTCCAATCAATCAAATGCTAGCAACCTTCAACCTCTGATCTAAGCTTGAGCCAAGCAGAGCCAGGTCAAATTTTTGCTAAAAATATAATCTTTTTATTGATTGAAAACTTTAAAGTGAAGAGTGGATGAATAGGAGTTGAATTCATTGTCTCCTACATTCGAACACATAGGTATAGTACCACACTACCACATTTTTTCATGCATGGTGGTACATAAAAAGCAAGCGCACATCCCCACAAGTACACACGTTTATTGTGAAAGTTTACTAACCATAAAAGGCAGAAAGGAGAAATCATGGGAAAGATGAACGGTGCATCCATTAAGCCTCCATCGATTTTGGGAAGGATCGGGTAGGACAACTCACTTATGTTGGTCTTTGTCATTCTCTTCTTGTTGAATAGGGATAGGATTGGATGGTTCGCTTTACTAGCACTCACAGACAAACACACACACGGAAAATATTGGCTACATTCTGCAGTATCATACTATTTGATCAATTTGACTCCACAGATGCATTCAGCATGGTCCATTTACTAGGGAATGCACTTTTTATCCAGTAGTTTCAATGTTAAAAACATGATTTTCTCAATCATGAAGTTTTTATGTATTGTGCAAGGTTTTAAAACCCGTGACTCAGAACTCGACTCGTTCTTTATTGACTCGTGACTCGGCAGGTCAACTCGGTGACTCGGACCGGATTTTGTTAACTTTTGATTTTAAAAGAAAAACAATATATAATTTGTCTGAAACCATGTTTTTGAGTAAACATAGTCTCCAAATGTCTGTAAGAATATAAAAACAACTGCAAAGAGCTATAGAGGTTTGCTTGAATAATTGAATTTGATATCTATACAAGCACTTTGACTAATTCATGACATGAATTAGAGGATTTGGTCACCATGAGTTCTGTCTGCTACTACCTAAGGTTCCTAAAATGGCCAATCATATATGCTAGCTTGTTTTAAAAGTTTTAATTCCCTCTCTAACAAATCCATAAATGTAAAATAGGGATATATGTGCATATTGAAAGTTTACAGAATGCCCAATATCAACATAAATAAGCAATTTTCTCATTTATAAAACTATGCAGGAAATATATTAATGGCACAACTATAAAAAGACTACTAATATTTGAATATGTACAATGCTTGTTCACATAACAAACGGATGATGAAACCTAAATGTGACTTCCCATAGGCACAGTTGACCCTCCATATATAGTGAGAATCATTTCCTTAAAATATTTTGCTAGAATAAGTTGATAACACAGGGTGAACAGTAGTTCGAACAACATGGCGATTTTATTCTATGGATTTAAATGCTTTTTATTTTCTTTTTTATACAAAATCTGGGAGTAACCCTTGTTAAAATATATGTACTTATATATTTCGAAACTGTAATTTGAAACTCAAAAAACAAATTTCAAACATCCCAAAACTCGCCCGAGTCAGGCCGAGTCAAGCCAGAGTTTTGGCTAACCGAGTTTGCCTTGCTGGGTTGACTCGCTGGAGGGCCGAGCCGAGTCAACGAGTTGACTCAGCGAGTTTTAAAACACTGGTATTGTGGACCGTTAAATTTTTAAGCCTTTAAAAATCTGCTTATACGATGTGATCGAACAATCTAAAACATGTTTTGTGGCTAAACAAATCACATAAGATAATATCCATAGGGCTTGACCTACATAAAAAATCAAGAAAATGTGATGGAACAGGCTATTTCTAATAGAGGGTACGGTACACTCGAAGGTAGATAATTTTTTTGAACCTTATAAAAACCCACCCATGTGTTGGAATCCAACGTTCCAAGTAGGGGTGGGCAACGGGCTGGCTCAGCTAATGGACCGGGCCAACCAAGTCATTAACTGGGCCAACCCCGTCAAAACCCAGCCCATCAATTGACTAGATGGGCCAAAAGCCCAGTTCGAGTTGTCCCACGGCCCACCCGTTAAGCCTGTGGGATTAATCAGGCTGGGTCAGGCTGTAATGAAATGGTGGTCTTCAACAAATGCACAAATAACTCACAAACAAGTGTCTATTGGAGACACTACAAGCATGACCCTTGAAAGGGTATAAAGGGAAGAACACTTGAAAAATAAAGAATACTTTATTTATGAACAAAATGCTTAAGAAGCATGGTTATATACATTGAAGGGGTTCACCCCTATATATACAAAACAATGGGAGAGAGAGGAGAGCTCATTTTGAGCTCTCCAAAAAGAGACGTTGGATTCCAACGTCTCTTAATATAGCTGTTGGACTACAGTCCAACAGCATTTATTATTATAGCTGTTGGACTATAGTCCAACAACATTTATTATAGCTGTTGGACTACAGTCCAACAGCTACTTGCACAGTCAAGTTCCAACAGGAACTTGACTGGATCAAAATATCTAGTTTCTATTGAACTAGATGCTAAAAAAGAAAATAAAAAAATAGAAAAAGAAAATAATAAAAGAAAATATAATAATATTAAATAATATATATATATATATATATATTGCAGTTTACATTTTAACACTCCCCTTCAAACTTACGGTACAATAAGCGAAAGTTTGTCTAAGAGGAAGTGAAATCTGGGAGCAGCGAGAGGCTTGGTGAAGAAGTCTGCTAATTGATATTCTGATGTAACATATGGCAGATCAATGGTTCCATGTAAGTATTCCTCTCTGACATAGTGACAGTCCTTCTCAATGTGTTTAGTGCGCTCATGGAATGTCCGGTTGCTTGCAATGTAGATCGCACTTTTGTTGTCACAGCACATCTTTGAAGCTTGCGTTGCTTTAGCTCCCATATCTGCTAGCAATCGTCTGAGCCAAACAACCTCCATAGTGGTGGTTGCCATGGCTCTGTATTCAGCTTCGATGGAGGAAAGAGAGACTTTCTGCTGCTTCTTGCACCTCCACGAAATTAAGGTTTCACCTAGGAACACACAAAAACCAGTAGTTGAGTGTCTATTATTGGGATCACCTCCCCAGTCAGCATCAGTATATGCAATTAAATTTAATGAAGATGAAGCAGACAAGAAGAGTCCTCGTGAAAGAGAGGATTTTAAGTATCTAATAATACGCAAAATCGCTCCCATGTGCACGGAGGTGGGAGCATGCTGAAACTGACTAACTGTATGAACTGCATGAGTTATATCTGGCCTAGTAATGGAAAGATAAGAAAGAGCTCCAACAAGTTGTCTATAAGGAGTAGGATCATCAATAAGTTCTCCATCATCAATTTTCATTTTAACATTGACAACTTCTGGAGTGTCTACTTTCTTATCATCTGTAATTCCAGACCTGGAAACGATATCAAGAGCAAATTTAGATTGAGATATCAAATACCCCCGAGGGGAATAAGCAACTTCAATGCCTAAAAAATATCTTAATAAACCTAAGTCAGTCATTTCAAAGTGAGTTTTAAGAAGAGATTTGATATTTGCAACTCCCTGTTTGTCGCCTCCGGTGATGATCATATCGTCCACATAGAGAAGAAGAATAATGATGCCTGCATCAGATTTCTTAACAAACAAAGCAGTGTCAGTTACACAAGGTTGAAAACCAATATCAAGCATAACATGACTAAATCGGTCATACCAGGCTTTTGGAGCCTGTTTAAGACCATAAAGAGCTTTTTCTAGACGAAGAGCTTTACCCTTAGGGATACTAATACCAGGTGGGGCTTCCATGTATACTTCTTCAACGAGATTCCCATTCAGGAAAGCATTTTTGACATCTAATTGAAAGATAGGCCATGTTCTAATGGAGGCCAAGGCTATTAAAGTTCTAACAGTGGTCATACGGGCCACAGGAGCAAATGTTTCTTCATAATCGATGTCATACTCTTGGGCATATCCTTTTGCTACTAAACGGGCCTTATATCTTTCCAGGGTCCCATCACTTTTGGTTTTGACTTTGTATACCCACCTACAACCTATAGGTTTCTTACCCGGAGGAATATCTTGTATCGTCCAAGTATTGGCCTTTTCTAATGCATCCAATTCTATTTTCATGGCTTCTATCCATTCTATATGATTTTTTGCTTGAGAATAGGATGATGGTTCAACATATGATTGTATTAATGTAATGGCGGCCCTATACATGGGTGAAAAAGATTCATAAGACACAAATTTTTCTGGAGGTTTAGAGATTCTAGACGTTCTTCTAGGTGGGACTTCAGAGTATTTTTGTAATGCACATGGAAGATTTTGCTCTCTATGTCTTGAATATTGTAGACTAACATCCCTATGGATTTGCTCTTCATTATCATCATTTTCAACAACAATAGGACTTTGATCATTGTCAAGGTCATATCCAACATCACATTCATTGGATTTTGAAGTTAGATCAATTAAAAACGAGTATTCAGTGACATCCTTGGATTTTTCAAATTCAAAGAAGCTTTTTTTTTCCAAAAAAGATACATTTCTTGACACATATAATTTGTCATTTTGAAAATCGAAACACCTGTAGCCTTTTTTATTATCAGCATATCCTAAAAAGGCACATGGGATTGCACGAGGAGAGAGTTTATCATTTCTGTTGGTGAAAACAAAACATTTGCATCCAAAGACTCTTAATCTAGAATAATCTGGAGTTAAATTAACAAGCTTTTCTATTGGAGTTGTATTCTTTAATGAGGAAGATGGCATCCTATTAATGAGGTAGGTGGCAGTTAGGACCGCTTCAGCCCAAAAACTTTTTGGAACTTGATTTGCAATTAGCAATGTCCTAGTAGTTTCCATAATGTGCCGATGTTTGCGTTCAGCTAGGCCATTCTGTTGTAGAGTGTGTGGACATGATCTTTGATGTGTAATACCATGTAAATTGAGATAGTCTTTGAATTCGTTGGACATAAATTCTCCCCCTGAATCAGTGCGAAAAACAGAAATATCATTTTGAAACTTATTTTTAACCATTTTATGAAATATTTGGAAGTTAACAAAGACATCAGATTTATGTTTAAGAAAATAAATCCAAGTATGTCTAGAAAAGTCATCAACAAAAATGACATAATATGTATAACCACCTTTGGAAATAACTGGTGCAGGGCCCCAAACATCCGAATGTATTAACTCAAGTGGTCGTGAGGAAACAAAAGTTCTACTAAGAAATGGTAACCTTTTCATTTTGCCAAGAATGCAGTCTTTACAAGAAAAATTTTCAGAATTACAAAATTTTTCCAAACTTGGAAAATATTGAATTTTAGACATATGAGGATGGCCAAGCCTTTTGTGCCATAAATCCAATTCTAATTTCTGAATATTATAACAAAATGCATTCTTGGGTAATTCCAAAAAGTCCATGTAATAAAGTCCTCCTTCTCTATGGCCTTCCCCAATCAGCTTCCCTGACTGGCGATCCTGTACCCAACAACCATGAGAAGAGAAGGAGATATTACATCCATAATCAGATATTTGCGAGACAGATAAGAGATTCAAATTAAGTTTAGGGATATATCTAACTTCTGGGATAAAAAATCTTTTTGATTTTTGAAGATTTTCAAAACATCCTATTCCTTTTACTTCGAGAGATGTGCCATCGGCTGTAAAAACCTTTGACACACTTGAGTCATTTTTAAGACATTCGGATAGACTATTAACATTTGGGGTCATATGAAAAGAAGCACCAGAATCTAAAAGCCAAGGAAAGTTACCTGGACCGGAAAAAGATGCAACTGCCGCTCCAGTTGAGGCTTCGGTTGAGGAGGATACCCCTTTGAGAAGAGGTTGAAGGATTTCCATCAGTTGAGCCATAGACACAGGTGCATCTTGATCTTTTGACTCAGATTCAACAGATGCAACTCTTTTTTCTTCTCTTCTTTTTAACTTTGGACATTGAGGCCTATAGTGCCCCGGTTCATGACAATGATGACAAATAACTTTTCTTTTATCAAAGTCGCCGTTTTGCCTTCCAAAATGAGGCGGCTTGTAAGTACGAGTATGATTCCCCGGTCTAGATACAACTAAAACGGAGTCATCATCAACTTTTGGAGTACTTTTTCTAAGTCTATTTTCTTCCATAGTGAGCTCTTCTATAGTATCAACAATAGAAGGAATTTTTCCACGATGTAAAAGGGCCGATTTAGTGGATTCAAACTCCGGCCTTAGACCATTCACAAATTGATAGAAATGTTCCATATCGAGTTGCTTTTGGCGAAGCTCGATGTCTTCGGCACAATGCCATTTGGGCTCAAGAAGAGCCAACTCTTCCCAAAGTTCGGACAACTCATTATAATATTCTCGAATAGTTTTATCTTTTTGAGTCATTGTCCGAACTTTATCTTGTAAATTGCATACATGTGCAATATCTTTAAGGGAATACATGTTTTTGAGGTATTCCCAAGCCTTATCGGCATGCTCAAACTTAGCTAGACTAGAGCATTTTTTAATGTCTATGCTATTGATGAGCCATGACATAATTTTTGCATGCCCTATCCTCCATTCTTTCCATTTCTTTTCATAAGTGGCTAACGCCTTACTCTTCTCTTCTTCCGTTAGAGGAACCTCTTTATCACCCTCTTTCTTGGTAAGAGATAGTTTAGGTTCCAAATCGGAACCATCCACTATACCCCATAAACCTTTTACCCAAATGTGGTGCTTCATAATCGAATCCCACATTACATAGTTAGTATCATTTAGCTTCATAGGAATGATGGTGATCTTATCATTGTCATCCATCTTTTACAAGGGTAAGAGAGGAATAAATAGGAGGAGAGAGAGAAAAATAAAAAGAAAAAAAAAAGAGTAGACAAAGGAATAAGAGAAGATACAAAACCAAATTTTTTTGTAGCACAAGTTCGCCTTTCTTCAAACAAATCTTCTTGAGCCAAGAACAAGGTGATGAAACACCTTTTGTAAATGTGGCACGGAAATCGAGGCGGTAGCACTTCAAGATCTAAGGATTTCGTAGCTTTGATACCATGTAATGAAATGGTGGTCTTCAACAAATGCACAAATAACTCACAAACAAGTGTCTATTGGAGACACTACAAGCATGACCCTTGAAAGGGTATAAAGGGAAGAACACTTGAAAAATAAATAATACTTTATTCATGAACAAAATGCTTAAGAAGCATGGTTATATACATTGAAGGGGTTCACCCCTATATATACAAAACAATGGGAGAGAGAGGAGAGCTCATTTTGAGCTCTCCAAAAAGAGACGTTGAATTCCAACGTCTCTTAATATAGTTGTTGGACTACAGTCCAACAGCATTTATTATTATAGCTGTTGGACTATAGTCCAACAACATTTATTATAGTTGTTGGACTACAGTCCAACAGCTACTTGCACAGTCAAGTTCCAACAGGAACTTGACTGGATCAAAATATCTAGTTTCTATTGAACTAGATGCTAAAAAAGAAAATAAAAAAATAGAAAAAGAAAATAATAAAAGAAAATATAATAATATTAAATAATATATATATATATATTGCAGTTTACATTTTAACACAGGCCAGGCCATACCTGTTGGGTAACCCCCGGCCCACGATCCACCTGTTAGGCCCGTGGGCTTAATCGGGCCAAGTCAGGCCAGGCCACTTGGTCCATCGCCCACCTCTAGTTCCAAGAGTTGATCCCTATGAAATCAAGCATGTAGATCTCTATAAAGTCAGAATTTAAAACTAAAATGTAAAATAAAAAACCCGAAAAACCCATTTAGCATGTTTACATCACTCTATATATATGTCACATGGGTGCGGGTGTGGGTGCAGGTGTGGGTACGGGTGCGACACGGGTGTGGAGCAATTTCAAAAATTTTGGACACCGAAACACGGCTATATATATGTATATATATTTTTAAAAATATATATATATATAACAATAATAAGACTTAGTCAAAGTTGTGCCCATTAGGGAACAAGACTATATATATATATATATATTATTTATATATATATATAACAATAATAAGACTCGGCTATATATTTTTTTTTTTAAATATATAACAAGATCAATTTTTTTTAGTTTGTATACGTCTTTTTCCCTAAATAGACAAAAATAGACTCGGTCAAAGTTGACCGAGTCCAAAATGTGGACGAACTCAGCCCCGATGCGTTGACCGAGTCCCACACTTGGTTGACCGTGTCTGCCCCGTGTTCGAAGTCACACCCGTATCGGGCATGTCGACGCGGGTGCGTCGACCTTATAGCCGAGTCCGTGAGACTTAGCTCTCTCTCTCTTTCTCTCTCTCTCTCTCTCTCTATATATATATATATATATATATATACCCAGAGAGAGTGAAGGGAGTATGTTACTGGAGTATGAACCAAGATTTTTGTGGGTTTTTTATTTTGTTTGGTTTTGTTTTCTTAAATACATGCTTAGTTTTATGAGGTGCAGAAATTGGATCGGCCGACTATGATGCATAAGAAAAGACTTTTAAGTCTTGAAAAACGATAGCTTAGAATTCACGTAATTATTTGAGCATCCAAACATCGCATTTTTTATTGAAAATACACAATACAAATAGGTCATGTTGAACTCATCTACAAGGTCGGATTCACTAAAAAAGTGTCAGAAATATCACGTTCACACTCCGGTAAACATATTCTAGTGACTATATATAGGGCTAATATTTAGCGCTATTGAAGGCACAAAACTATTGAGCTGGAAATCATGGGTCCAAGCTTTATTGACTCAGTCTGACCACATAGATGTGTTCAGCATGGCTTGTTTGCAAAGGATCAAACCCTTGATGTTGTTTTGATCTATAAATATGATTTTTTTAGTTGTAGAATTTTAGTTCATTGTAGGCTGTGAATTTTTGAAGCCCTTAAAAAACATATTTACATGTCACAATCACATGATTCAAAACCTATGTCACATGGGTGCGGGTGCGGGTGTGGGTGTGGTGCAATTTTGAAAATTTTGGACAGGGGGACTCGGCTATATATATAGATATTTTTTTAAATATATATATATATATAATAATATATAACTCCGCCTGTGTATAACTGTTTAGTTATACACCGCCGGTCCCAAGCCCGGATAAAGGAGGAGGGTTGCGGTAGGCCTGTAACAGCCAGCATAAAAACTTTGTCATACCCTATGAAAATGAACCAATATGAGAATTTCGTTGGGGTGTTCCCTACTGAGCAACGCGCTGTACTCTCTAGGCCCGGAGGCAGTGATAAATGGGCAAGGGTTGCTAGGTCGTCGCCCAGAAGCGACGCGTCACACCGGCGCCCGGGTGTGGTGTCAAATAGGCAAGGGTTCCCTCACTTTGTTGGACGGGTGGGGGTAAAGAAGTTAGTCCAAGACCATAAAATTAGGTTAGCCACTTGGAACATAGGGTCTTTAACTGGTAAGTTGGTAGAGTTAGTAGATGTTATGTGTAGGAGAAAGATTGATATTTTATGTCTTCAAGAGACCAAATGAGTAGGTGAGAAAGCAAAAGTGATAGAACCTTGGGGATATAAGATTTGGTATACAGGAATAAATAGGAATAGGAATGGAGTAGGGATTGTTATGAGTCGTCAGTTTATAGATAATGTACTTGAGGTCCGTAGGAAAGGTGATAGAATTTTACTTATTAAATTAGTATTAGGTACGGATATTATTAATATTATTAGTGTTTATGCACCTCAAGTAGGTTTAGATGATTCCATTAAGCATCAATTTTGGGAAGATTTAGATGGAGTAGTACAAGGGATATCTTATGGAGAAAAGTTTTTCATCGGCAGTGACCTTAATGGACATGTAGGCATTAGTAGGGATGGATTTGAGAGTATCCATGGAGGCTATGGTATAGGAGAAAGAAATGAAAGTGGAGAAAGGATTTTTGATTTTTGTTTGTCCTATGATATGATCTTAGCAAACACTTGGTTTAGGAAGAGGGAGTCTCACCTAGTAACATTTAAAAGTGGGGTTAATACGAGTCAGATAGATTTTTTCCTTCTTAGAAAGAGAGATAGGGGTTGTTGCATCGATTGTAAGGTTATACCAGGAGAAAGTGTAGCTACACAACATAGAGTCTTAATTTTAGATCTTAGAATTAGACAATGTCGCAAAAGGGATAGACATAGGATAGATCCTAGAATTAAGTGGTGGGCACTGAAAGGAGCTAAACAAGGAATGTTTGTAGAACAGGTAGTTAAGGAAGTTGATTGGTGTCGCGAGGAGGATTCAGAATCAATGTGGAATAAGATAGCGGGTGGCATGAGAAAAGTGGCTAAGGAGGTATTGGGTGAGTCTAAAGGCGGTGCACCACTAGGTAAGGATACATCATGGTGGAACGAGGATGTCAAATTAGCTATTAAGGTTAAAAGAGAGTGTTATAGAAATCTAAGTAAGAGTCGTGATAATGAGAATTTGGAGAAGTATATGATAGCAAAGAAGGAAGCTAAAAAAGTTGTTCGAAACGCGAGGGCTAAGGTATATAAGGAGGTTTATGACAAGTTGGATACCAAAGAAGGCGAGAAGGATATTTATAGGCTTGCAAAGATGA
The DNA here is from genome assembly GCF_984573655.1 of Nuphar pumila. Taxonomy (NCBI): domain Eukaryota; kingdom Viridiplantae; phylum Streptophyta; class Magnoliopsida; order Nymphaeales; family Nymphaeaceae; genus Nuphar; species Nuphar pumila. The sequence continues at coordinate 46,115,935 of NC_143265.1, read as the reverse complement.
GAGATAGAAAATCGAAGGATTTGGGTATTGTTAGATGTATCAAAGATGAAACGCAAAGGGTTTCAGTCAAAGATGAGGAGATTAAGGAGAGATGGAAAGATTATTTTGATAAGCTATTTAATGATAATCATGCTCAAGATCTTGGAGACTTCTCCATTCCTTTTCATGAGATAAATCGTGACTTCATGAGCAAGATTCAAAAGAAAGAAATTGCAGAGGCTTTGAAGAAAATGAAATCAAGAAAGGCAGTTGGCCCAGATGGTATACCTATCGAGGCTTGGAAATGCTTGGGAGAGAAAGGTTTAGAATGGTTGACAAATTTTTTTAATTTGATTTGGCGAACAAATAAGATGCCTAATAAGTGGAGGAAGAGTACTTTGGTGCCTTTATATAAGAATAAGGGTGATATACAAGATTGCACAAACTATCGGGGTATAAAACTCATGAGTCATACTATGAAACTTTGGGAGAGGGTGATTGAGTCTAGGTTGAGGAAGGTTGTCACGATATCGGAGAATCAATTTGGTTTTATGCCTGGAAGATCAACTATGGAAGCTATAGATCTTCTTAGACAACTTATTGAAAGATATAGAGAGAGGAACAAAGATTTGCATATGGTTTTTATTGATTTAGAGAAAGCATACGATAGAGTACCTAGGGACGTTCTCTGGTGGACAATGATGAAGAAAGGTGTTTCTCTCAAGTACATTAGTATAATTAAAGATATGTATGAAGGAGTAGTAACCAATGTCCGCACTTGTGGAGGGGTGACAACCAATTTTCCGATAACGGTTGGGTTACATCAAGGATCTGCTTTAAGCCCTTTCCTATTTGCGATAGTGATGGATGAGCTTACGAGATCAATTCAAGAAAATGTACCGTGGTGTATGTTGTTTGCTGATGATATTGTTTTGATTGATGAGTCTAGAGCTGGGGTTAATGCTAAGTTAGAATTATGGAGACAGACATTGGAAGCTAGAGGTTTTAAGTTGAGTAAGAGTAAGACTGAATATATGGAATGTCGGTTTAGTAAGCAACGAAGTAGTGATGGGAGTGTAGTGAAGCTTGGTGAGCAAGAAATACCGGTGAATGATTATTTCAAATATTTGGGATCCATTATTCAAAAGTATGGAGAAATTGATGGAGATGTAAATAATAGGATAAAGGTTGGGTGGATGAAATGGAAAAGTGCAACTGGAGTGTTGTGCGATCGTAGAATGCCATTGCGGTTGAAGGGAAAGTTTTATAGGACGACTATTAGACCCGCTTTACTATATGGTACGGAATGTTGGGTTGCCAAGAGACATCATATTCAAAAAATGAGTGTAGCTGAGATGCGGATGCTTAGATGGATGTGTGGAAATACAATAAAAGATAAGATTCGGAACGAGGAGATACGTAAGAAGGTAGGTGTTGCACCCATTGAAAATAAGATGCGAGAGAATCGTTTACGGTGGTTTGGACATATTCGGCGAAGGCCTAATGATGCTCCAATTAGAAGGTTGGAGAAATGGGAAAATATATTAGTTAAAAGAGGTCGGGGTAGGCCTAGGAAGACTTGGATGGAGATGATAGGAAAGGATATGAATGCTTTGAACCTCACCGAGGACATGGCATTGGATAGAAATGATTGGAGGAAAAGGATTCATGTGGAAGACCCAAAATGAATTTCTTTTTTGGTTCATATCGCTGACCCCAATTGTTTTGGGATGAAGGCGTAGTTGTTGTTGTTGTTGTTGTTTGTTGTATATAATAATATATCCAGTGTGTGCATATATGTGGATATTGTCCTCTAAAGTTTGGCACCAGCATGAGTGTTTTTACAAACTTTGCAAATTGTACTTTTGCCCTTGCAGAAAGGGGGGTTCGACCCCCCCCCCTCGGCGCGGGTCCAGGGGGGCGCCTCTGGCGGGGGTTGTAGGGGGGGGGGAGCGCCCCTGGCGGGGGCCGTAGGGAGGCAGCGCCCCCCAAAAATTTTTTTTCTGGGGCTTATGTTTGAGACTCATGCTATATATATATATATATATATATATATATATAAAGATCATTTTTTTTGTTTTTTGCCCTAAAAATGGGCATTTTTGGACTCAGTCAACGTTGACCGAGTCCGGGGCGTGTCGACTCGGGTGCGGCGCCTCCCTAGCCGAGTCTGTGTGACATAGTTCAAAACTCATTTTCTACTAAACAGACCTTGTAGATCACATTTATAAGGTCTCATCTAAAAAAAATCTAAAAAATTTAAAGGGGTGATTTATACTAAATAGTTTAGTGCCTTCAATAGCGTCAAATATTAACCCATATACATATATATAGGGAAGGGGGATATCCAACCAAAAGAAAGTACAAACCGTCCAAACCACTTTCAAAAATCAATTTCGAAAGTGTTTTTTTGGCAAAGATGACCATACGAATGCGATCTCTATGGTAAAAAAACCTAAGAACCAGCTCTTGTAGCAAATTTTTTCGATGTGTACGTAGAATTTTATAATGTGCTAAAAAACAACGGTTCGATGTTTTGAAGTTTTCTAGATCATAAAAGTCGAAGCTATGCACAAAAAAAGTTTGAAATAAGAGTCAGTTCTTAGGTTTTTGATCATGAGCTATGTCACAGGGACTCGACCAATTGGGTGCCACACCCGCGTCGATGCAATGCGATGCGGGTGCGGCACCCGGTGTAGTCAACCTGACCCTGGGTGTGGTCAACGCACCCAAGATCATTTATGTCCGACTTTTGGACTTTATATATATATATATATATGTGTGTGTTTTTTTTGCCGCACCCCCGCACCCAAATTTTTTGAAAGTGTTGCACCCCCGCCCCTGCACCCACACCGGCACCCATGTGACATAGATCATGAGGATCACTTACATGTGGTCGGATTTGCCAAAAAATGCATTTAAATATAATTTTTAAAAGTGGTTTGCGTTGAATAGTGTAATATAGGTGTATCAAATGTATTAATAGTCTTCGGTGCTACCCAACTCAAGTGTACATTTATTTAAGAGGGTTTGCAATAAGAGTCAGTTCTTAGGTTTTTTATCATGAAGATCACATCCATGTGGTTGGATTTGCCAAAAAATGCTTTTAAATATGATTTTTAAAAGTAGTTTGTGTTTAATAGTGTAATATAGATGTATCATTTGTATTATGCCACCCCACTCAAGTGTACACAACATTATTTAAGAGGGGTATCCATGTAATTTGTCAGGAGGTTAGAGAGTCAACAGATTGTCTTTTAATGTAACCAAGGGGGTCGACCCCTGCCAGCCAATATGCGGTCGATGATGGGGGGGGTTTCCCTTGTATTATCCAATATTTAACCCCTATATGTTGTATCTCTTTTAGTTTTCTTGCTAATGAAGCTTCAAGAACTTCTCCCCATTGTTCCCTCTTCTTGACTTCTTTCTTGCTTCTGATATGGTATCAGAGCCATTTCTCAAGAGAGAAGCTTGTGAGGTGTGTTAGAGAGACTCTAGAGGCTTCATCCTTGGTGTAATTGTGCTGGTGGCTGAGTCTCGGGCTGTGTCGATCACATCAGCATCCTTAGGTGACGATCTGATTTTGGTTCAATTGATTTGGAGATTTTGTAGACCATTATTTGAGAGGTGCTATTAATCAAGAACCTTGCTCATCAAGGCAGTGTTGAATTTACTGTGATTTTTCTTGGTATTTTCTGAAATGGCAGTAAATATGGATCAGTTTGACTTGTTTGCTTATATCAATCTCATCGATAGTTTTTAATCCCTAGAAATTACTAATGTTGGGTCGTTTTGGATGTGGAAACACTATGGAAGTGGATTGGTGAAGATTTTTGGTGTATATTGGGGATTTGAGGGATTCTTTGGAGGTTCCTATAGAGTCAGTAACTGGTATTTGAGTGGTTTGAGGTTATCGACGACAGTGCTAGGCTGAGTTTTGTTGAAATACTGCTATGTAGTTGGTCTCGTCTCGAGAAAGAAACACCTCTCATGGTCAAAAACATGCTTCATGTCAAATAGATGAAACTAGAAATATTCTACTAACATTACCGAAACAACCAAAGTTATAGTGAAAATTTATTGTAGGCATTGCAATTAAGACTAAAGCATTACAGCAGTAAGCATTACAGAAGTCATCAAGAAAATGATATATAATACTTATATATACATACAAACATATAATTTAAGTGTGTGTGTATAGTGTTTATCTAATCTTAAACTAGTTAAATTTAATATTAGCTACATTCAACTGATTGAAAAGACTAAAATACCTTTAAAAGCAGTGATACTTTTAAAATACATGATTACTTTTTGAGGTCGAAAAAGTAATTTATACTTTTCAAATTCAAATTTGTAAAATACACCTATTTACTTTTTTGAAAAAGGTGTTTGACTTTATGTTTCCCTCCAAAATCAAAAGACTAACTTTTGTCCAAAAAAAGTGACCATGTATTTTGAAAAATGCCATTGCTTTTGAGATTATTTTAGTCATTTCAATCAGTTGAATATATCTAATGTTCAACACAACTAGTTTAATATTTGTATATATATTTATATATATATATATGCATGCTCACACCAATACCTTCATTCGTTTCACAGTGTCCAAAGCAGGTTCATCTAAATAGCGATCATTCCTGTGAAGTGCTAATGCATGACCAATGAAGTCCACAGTGTTGTCATCTAAGCCATATTTCCTGAAAAAGATTTAAAAACAAAAATTAGAAGAATGAAAACTAAGCCGAACAGTGGAATGTCAATTGTACTTTTGAGCCTTAATACCACAGTTTTGAGTCATATACTATGAATCATAAAAAGAGAAAATGGAAGATACAGAACTCAGAAACAGCTTAGCTTATATCTACTCAAAGGTCATTGAGATCCAGATCCAGACTCCAAGATATGAGATCCAGATCCAGACTCCAAGATATGATAATGAAAAGGGGTGAGATCCAACTTGCATATGGATCAAAGACAATCTAACGACAGAACCTCAAAATCCACATCCAACTATACACCAACCAGGATGAACAGACATATTCATGTTATGTGAGCATAAATGATTTACATACTGCACCACTGAAACAGTGCTTGTCCAATTAACCAGTTGGATACGGACATCTCATGTCACACTACTCTGTGTGCGAGTGCATGTGTTTGTTCTTGTGCATTGCATGTGCCTGCATGTATGACATGCATGGATGTCAAAGAAGAATTTTGACTAGTCGAACACTCATGACTGTAGTCTAAATAGTTTCATAAACTGAACACATTATAGCTTGGAGCAAGGTTGTAAGTATTGTATTGTTACCCGTATCAGTCGGGCCCAAAATAAAATATGTATCGTATTGTATCATGAAAAAACATATTTTTTTACTAAAAATTTAAAAAAATTCAAAAAAATTCATGGGAATCAGAAAAAACTAGCAAAAATTATAAAAAAAAATCATAACATATGAAACAATGATGAATTGCACAAAATACAACTATAAAATCACATATGAAGCATTTATATCGCTATGAGCTAATAAGACATCATCAAGCATCAACTATCTCACAAGAACAATGCAAAATATTATGGCAATAATTGCACTCAATTTTCAATCAGTTTGCACTCATTACTTGAGTACTCCATTGTCATGGAGAATCATTTGATGTCATCTTTATTGGAGGAGTGTGGAGCCTGATTTCTACCTTTATATAAATCTCTAATTTTCGCGGATAAAAAGTCATCTCCCTTACGCACGGATCAGCCCCCAAATCGCTCTCACAAGTCCTAGGGTGCGTGGATACCTCTCTAATGACTTATAAACAAAAGAGGTCTTTAAAACTCAAACTGAAAAATTATGATTCAACCCTTTTTTTAGTGCACCGACCCTGTATTATACGATACGCCCTATATCGCACGATACGGTACGATACAGGCATATATCATACGATACAGATATGGTACGCACTCATATCGTATCGGTATTCTTCATAGTAATGATATGTATCGTAAAGTACCGTACGATAAGTACAACAGTGACTTGGAGGACAAAATCATTCAACACCATAAAGTTCAATATAAGCAATCTGAGATTAACCAATCAAATGAACATAAAAGAACTATGCCTTTTTTATTCGTTAGGCATCAGTAAGTTGACCCTAGACAAAAAAACCTTAGCTTAATTAAATTTTATAGAACCTCAAAGAAAGATTTGAGTAAATCTTACATATTTCACAGGAATGGTCTGCTGAAATAGTTAACACTACAATCCTCGATGACTGCTTCATAAATTCATCAAGTCTCAGTATGACATTGCGTAATCAAAACTTTTAGTTAACCATCCCTATTCTGAGTACAGCAATTACTGGCTTGCAACAGAAAAGAATCTATTGGTTCATGAAACTGCCATGTCTCCATTTATGAATTCAACACTAAAACAAAAAGGAAATTAAAATGCAGAAAAGTATAAATTACACCATAAGGTCGAAGTTTCATTTTATGGAAAAAGCTACCCAAGCACAAAGAAGCAACAAAATTTATAGTCTAAGCAGGGGAAGATATATACGCTATTAATTCTCTTGTTGTCACTCTTGTAAGTTCCATTCCCTCGTGTGTTTTTGGATCACTCTCATCATAATCCTGGACATATATGATAAACTTACGAAAACGGCGCTTTTCAAATAAACCCATGAGTGGAGATTTTAAAGCTTCCATATCTGTTGCTGGCACCTTGTGAACCTGAAAGTAATGCATGAAAAATGTAAAGACTTAAAACAGTAAGAGAAGTTGAATGCCAACTGAGATAGTTATTTGAGAGCATCAATGCGAACACCAAGTAACTGGAGTGGACAACAAAAAAAGTGATCATACCTTTCCCTTATTAAAGACAAAGCTACCATCAACAGCTTTGAAGTAGAGATATTTTGTGACATCAGTGTGGATAAGCACACGAACTAATGTACCATTTGCCATCATAAACTAACCAAACAAAGATATAAGAAACTTTTATGATACAAAATATGCAGAAAGAACGTTATAAAGGAAGCAGGCTAGCTAACATAATATAATGGAACCTGGGGGGTCCTACAAGCTTAGATAAACAACAAATAACAATAATACAGAATACTGAGAACAGTTAAAGTTCCATTGGCTAAAAAAACAGAAAATAGACAGATATCTAAAGCAAAGAAATTAAACAAGCAACTCCTCAAATAACCAAGGGATTAGACTAACAACCTCATTATTGTCAAATTATGCAACTACAAGTGGAATGAATGAAACAAATGACTAAACAATAACTTGAAAAAGGAATAAAATCAAGAAGATCAACAACATACAACAGGACTCCTAGGAAGTCACAAAAAGAGCAGGAGCCAAGGAGCTACAGGAGTTATTTGTGGTGCTCTCCTTAGTGAGCCACTTAATAGGCCTCAGAGGAGCTACAATTGCACCAGCCATTGCATGCAGTTGGATTATATTTTAATCCAATAATATATTGTGAGTATGAAAATATAGAGGCAAATCTTGAAATTAAAGGTGGATTATACAAATGCATTGATTATATAATTGCAAACATTCAAGATCGAAGTGATATCCATGACCAATTACGCAGTTATAGCAATGCTACTGGACTTTTTGGCATGGAAATGACAAAACAAAAGAGAAAGGAGTATTTGCCAAGTAATTTAGTGTCACACTTTTTAATATATTATATAGAAATTATTGATTTATTGTAATTATTTATTCATTTTATATTCTTTTTATTTCATGTAGCCGAGTGGTGGATTATACGAATGCATTGATCATATAATTCCAAACATTCAAGCTCATAAGCTCATATTGTATCTTTTGGCAATTGAATAGAACTCTCATGAGTTTCTTGACCTCTCGAGTCTACTAGAGTGGATTAGGCTATAGTTAGGGCTTTTCCTATCTAGGGTTGACTTTCTTACTTAGTTTTCTAAAATAATTGAGATTTCCTTCCCTCTCATTTCCCTCCCTCTCAATTCACTACTTTCCCTCCTCAATTTTCCCTCTGTCCCTTTAGCCGAACCACCTATCTTTCTCACTATCCCTCTCCTCTTTTCCCTCCCAATTCCAACCATCTAAAATACAAAAATAGGATAGTTAGTATCAAAAATTCAAATAAAACTCTTGAGAAAGCAAAGGTTCTTCCTTACAAAAAATTTATTTTTTGTTATAAATTTACAGATAATAAACCAATGAAAATAACATAAATTTCCTCTCAATGTCTTCTAAGATTGGCTGTTCTTTTTTTCATATCAGTTCAGCAAAATCTTTGTAAAAGCATATATTTGCCATCCATGAAATTTTGAGCAAAATACTGTAATTTCCCCATCTTTGTTTCTCTATTTTGGGCCTAGAACGCTATTGTCAAATTAGATGCCAAATAAACTCATCTAATTCAAGCGGCTTGGTCATGTTCATATTCCATATGATAGCACAGATTAAAGATTTAAAAACAAAATAACAATAGTAACAGTGAATTCGAACATTGAGTCATAAGTACATAAGAGAAAACCATATGCCACCAATTAATCAGTGAGAAAAAGAACAAATCTAACCCTGTTTAGAAGGGGGGAGGGGGAAGTATTAAAAAAAAAACAGCTGAATAGGAAACCAGGAAGAACAAAATGAAGCAGATAGAGGCTATAACTGTTTGTTACCTTTGGAATCATGTCAACATTATAGTCCCGACTAGAACCCAAATGAGCAGGAGGTTTATCATTTCCTCTGAACCTCTTCCAAAGCTGTGGAGACAAATATGGTTTTAGAGAAAAACATGACAAAGGACACCACCATAAGTATTTTCCTGAAAAAACACAAACATGAAATGTATAAACGGCGTGCAGGCATTCCTAAGCATAGCACCTGAATGAGATTTAGAGATGATGACTCTCCGCCATAATAATCATTTCTGTCCATATGCAAGACCTGGTACCACGTGGATCAAACCCATTAAGAATAATAGATGTGGATGAGACATGGAACTGTCTGCTCTGACAAGAAGATCACAGAATATTAGAACAGGAAACTAAGCGTATGCAACAGATAAGCCGAACAAAAGTCTTAGCATGTTCCAAGTGGAACGCCGATGAAGATGTCAATGAATAGGATCTGAAGCCCGAACCAGACTGAACAGGATCACGTTAACCAGCAGAAATTTGATAATATAGTTAATAACAAGTTTAGTTTTGTGTAATGAAAAAAACAAATAGACAACCAGTTAGAAGCAATAATAATCGAGAACAGACATTCAACTCAATCACCATGTGCAAACGCTTTTCGCTTTTTTCAATTGAATCAAAAGCTACACGTCCGAGAAGCACAAGCCCACTATTCGGAAGCAAAACAAATAAGAAAATAAAAGCTCCTTGAATTTCCACAGGCATGATCAAGCCGTTCAGGTAAGCAACCAAATAAAACAGATAGATCGCAATTATACAATCTGATACTCGCCATTTTACATTTGACTCGCGCATACTAATCATGAGATGAGAAGAACCAATGCGGTCCCTCACCTACGTACAGGGAAACAAAGATCTCGGACCCCAACCCTCTCGACAAAAAGAAAGAAAGAAAAGAAACAAGAACCTCCCCTCGATTCCATTAAGCAGAAAATAAATGAAAGCTATTACCAAAAGAAAAGAAAAAAAATATCAAATCGAAGGAAGGAAATAACGAGAAAGGAAAAAGAAGAAAATTGACCTTGAGCCCATTCACAGAAAGCAAACCACTGAGGATGCACTCTTTGAGTCCGGTTCCCAGAACGATCACGTCGTATTCTTCATCCATGGCGGCGGTCCCTCCAACAAAAAAAATAAAAATAAAATAAAATCACCGGAAGATGACTGAGAAACGGTACGCCCCCCTCTCTATATATATATAGGGATTCACAGACGAAAGAGGAGAGCGGCAGAAAAGAAAGGAGAAGAAGAGGGGGCAGCAGAAAGAAGATGCCGCCTGCTGACTAAAAAGGAGAAGAGAAAAGACAGAGTCGCTGAAAACATGCGGGGTTGTTCTTTTTCTCTCTCATATCATATAAATTATCTCACGACACGACCCCTTCCTATTTCCGCGATGATCCCCAGTATATCCCTCTACTCTCCCCAAATGACCAGTCATCCCTTCAACCTGTTTGTGGTTGCTAGTTGCTACGACTGTCCAGTACAAATGGATCGGAGTAGGTCGGATCTCTCCGATCCTACTCCGACATATTGTTGATTTATGTTCCAGGGTTTGTTTCTCAATCCCAATGTGAGTATGTTCCTAGTCTCTCTAAATGACCAAGTCATCCCTTTAACCCGTTTGTGGTTGCTACGAGTGTCCAGAGGGATCGGAGTAGGTCGGATCCCCCCGATCCGAGTCTGACATATTGTTCATTTATGTTCTAGGGTTTGTTTCTCAATCCCAATGTAAGTATGTCCCTCTACTCTCTCTAAATGACCAAGTCATCCCTTCAACCTGTTTGTGGTTGCTAGTTGCTAAGAGCGTCCAGTGCAAATGGATCGGGATCTCCCCTAGTCCAACATATTATTCATTTATGTTCTAGGGTATGTTTCTCAATCCCAATGTGAATTAGGATCTTTCAGATCTGGACCAGCCTCCTCTATGGGATCTATGTTTGGATCTGAATCAAATCTAAACTGTATGCACTTGTTACGTGATTTAAAACCATGTTTTTCACCCACTTTTTTGTCTGATCCAGCATGTATCGGACCAATTTAGGATGGATCAGGGTTCAAGTCTGATATATCGGATCAAGTTTTTATTTTGTTCTGGATTTGAATCTATTGCGTATTTTCAAATTCAGTTGCTATGATTGAGCCCCGTATCCGGCCCACTTTCAGTGAGCGTGCTAGGTCCGATCCCTCGTGGGGCTGTCTTCCGTGCTTGAAAAAGAAAGAGAGAACTTTAAAACAAACTGCTCAATTTTTTTACTTATTCAGCAGTCCTTACGCACATTCTATATATTCAGCATTCTCTTGATCGTTTAGGGACGTTATTGACATGTTTTATATACTAAATCTATCTATTCTACATATAAAGGTGACATCAATCCCAAAGCAAATAGATTATAAGGTTTCTTTTTTTTACAAAAAAACAATCATAATGTTCTTCTAAAATGGCATGTTTTTCAAAATGCTTACCAATTTGACGAAATCTTTCATTGTCCAAAATTCTGATTCTTGGCTTTTTACAACTCTACTAGTAATGAGGTCCTCAAAATTGTTATGTGAATTATTGATATGGTGTGACCTTTGAACAACGTACATCTCTATTGCGCGGACATCAGTAGGTTCTTTTGTGCAACGGGTACAAATATCTTAAAAGTTTTGAGAATAAGCCATTTTGGGCATAGAGACGATTTTGGCAAATTGGTAGGCATTTCAGAAAATGCACCATTTTTAAGAACAAAACAATCATTTTTTGTTCCCTTTATTAGCACCAGCACATTTCCATCCACATGGTCGGGACTAGATATATCATATTTCTATTAATGTTTTTATGATGAAATAGGTCAATAAGTAATAGAAATATGTGCATATTTATAATAAATTATGATATATTTTAATTTAAAATATACAACTAAAAACAATGAAGCAAATAAAAATCATTTTATATTGTTGATGTGTTCGGATGGGCATATGTTTAAGTTTTAAAGCTTAGGTGGGCTAGGCTAGGCTCAAGGTTAGGTCAAAAGTCAATTAGAGTAAGAGGGTAGACTGGTTCTGATAAGAATCGGTAAAAAATCTTGTACACTCAAATGATGTAACCAAAAAGTCCCAAAAATTAAGGGATGAATCTAGACACCTTAATGAGTGTTTAGGCCAATTTTTAGGGTCAAGGGGCTTGTATTTTAGGAGTTAAAAATTGAACAAGTTATAGGGCAAAATTGAATTTTTTGTAGGTTAGACTAGGTTTGGGTAAAACAGATCTGGTTTGTAAAATTAACCTCTCTATAGAGAAATATGATAAAATTCTAATTTTTTGAGAGTATAATATAGGTATCCTAGGAATGTTTGATTCAAAGTTTTAGACCCCAAAAGAGAGGTTGGGCAACTTTTGCAAGTCTAATGAAAATTCAGCTATGTCAAAAAAGATATTTTGGGTAGGTTTGGTCTTATGAGGAGTTAAGGCTTAAGTAAGGCTTAAAAGAAAGGTTCCAATGACTTACACATCTTAAGAAACCCACATATTTGAGTTAACTTCATTTCAAGCCTGGCAGGGACATTCAAATGAACGAGCCGGAATCTGCAATTTTCTTTCTTTCATTTTATTTAGTGATGTAATAATATAAATTTTGGAATAAGAGATTTGCTTCTCTGCTTAGATTAGGATACATATCATATAGTTTGAATTTCTGCAATATCATGATTATGTGATTCATGCATTTCCTTTGAAAACCACTGTGGATGAACACGAATGACATGCGCACCAACTCTTAGGGAGTTGATGAACTCAGTGGAGTCTATATTTACGGCCTTAGTCGGAATATGGACGAGACCCAGATTCAACATCTTCCTAATAGTCACACCGAGCCTACACTCTTAGGCTATCTTCCAAAATTCACCGCATATCTTCAATCTTACAAAATATTTTAGAATTAACTAAGTAAATTACAAGCATATTTATGGCCATAGTCAGAATATGTGGTAATCTTACCTTAGTTTAATTTTAAAATTGCATATTTTCCTAAAAAGATATTTTCATAAAATGACATTCATTCATTCAGGATAGTTTGCATCATGAAAGCACATGCTTTTCCTTTGATAAAATCACAAAAACTCCATTTCAAAGAAATCGATTTCTCAAGATGCTTTGAAAATGTTTTAAAAGATTGATTTTCCCAAGCTAAGTTTTCCCTGATTTTTCCTGAAAATATTTCTTGTCTTAGAATTCATTTCTGAATTTTCAAATGAAAACTTTCCATCATTTTCCAGAGTCAAAATCGATTTCCAATTCCTCAAGGCCCGAATTCCCATAATTTCAATTTCCTAGGATTTGATTTCCTTTCTCAAAATCGTTTTCCTAGGGTCCAATTCATTCAACATCTTCCAAATACACCAAAATGACCCCTTTTATATACTAAGGGGGCTCTTATTAAAGCATCACAATAAACAAAGAATTAAATTAGAAAACGCATAGGTCTACCTCTTCCTTAGATGGACATTCTCTTTTGCTCATAAATGTAGAGCTCAACTAACAAGGTCCATTAAAGAAGGAACCCCAAAGGGTTACACGAGTTTCATGGGGAGGCTTAATGACCTTGAGGGGCGCATCGAAGATGGGGCCCATAAGTCCTTTAGAGCCTTCTAGAAAGGACATCTCTTATGGGTCTCACTTGCATTCAATGCTCCCAAGATAGTATGCCTAAGGATGGGTCCCATACAGCTGATGTGGTTGCTAGTTGAGGTAGTTGCATGATTGATGTGGTGACACTTGGCATGGATCCCACTTGGTTGAGGTGGCTTGCATCAAATGTTGCTTGGATAATAACTGAGGATCAAACATACTTAGATTTGTTTGCAAGATGTAGACCTTTAGAGCTAGATTAGGGCTCTTTCACCACTTGGTTCACATTAAGTATTTAAGACAATGGGTCTGGATCAAGGTCTTCAAATTTTGGGTCTACATCATCTCCTTTCCCTTGAGATTTTCCTAGCCCACTAAGCATGGTTTTACTACGAAGGTTGCCATCCAATTCTAATGTTGGTGTGATCTATCACATTGTTTGAAATACTATCTTTTAGCCCTTAGCACCACTCGGCACCCATGTGTCTTTTCAACACACGAGTTGTTTGCATATGTGACCTTATAGAGTTGAGAGCTCACTTTGCTAGTGGTGGATCCATTGTTGGCTTTCACTGATATAAAAATTAGTGCATGGATACATTCCAAACACCAGGAGTTGCATTCTCGTAGTTTTCTCCATAATCCAAATGACTTTTGTCTTATCGTTGCTTTCCTTGAGATATGAACTTGTACTTTGAAATTGTGCTTTGATGTGTGCTTGCCCTAGTGGGGGAGTGAGGTCATAGTTGAACCATTCCCTCATTTTCTTGCATTCTTGATTTACTCCTTGTATCGCTCAACACTTCCTTCATGCTTTTTGGAGCTTTGAACACATTTACCATTACAAGACCCTTAATGATCTTTCGAGCATCAAATCGGCACAAGTGCTCACCCTTGCCCAACTCACGACAATTTGAGATGGGTCTATAACCCAAAGCACCTTCTTGGACCAATTGAACTCACCCTTGGCTCCTTGTATGGTCTTGGGACCCACTTTGAGACTACTCAAAAGGGATGAGTGGTGGAGCTCTCAACATTATCGAGAAGTAAGAGAATCTTTCCATACAGAATTCTTCACCAAACCCTTGGCAATGGGGTTGGGCTTCAGGATCTTCCTCAATAGACTCTTGTAACTTTCCTCTATAGTTCTTCTTCTTACAAGCCTTGCTTTTCAAATTATAATTTATAAAAAGTATATTCAAGTTGGCCTTCTCAATTTATAAGGGTTAAGGCATTAGTGACATGGAATCTTAAGCCCCTTTTTGCCACGAGGTTTAATGCAACACCTTAGATTTTTTTGATAATTTTTTGTGGAATAAAGATGAAATTCATGTTTCAATTCTTGTTTGAATTTTAATTTGGATAATTATAATTTTAGTATCTGGATCCAAATGGACCACAAATAGTGTAATTAAAACCTAGGAGTGGGAAGCCTCATTTGATGTTAATCCTCTTAGATTCTAGAGTCCAAAATATGAAAAACTCAAGTCAAGTCAAGTCCAACCCATGGTGGGACGTCCCCAACTTCTTTTTTCTTTATACTTATCTTATTTAATTAGCGAGGTTGTTTTCTTATATAATTTAAAGTCTCAATTAGCTAGGATTTATAAATTGTTTTCTTATTTTATTAAGAATTCTAATTAGCTAGCATTCATAAATTATTTTTTTAATTAATCAAGAGTCCTAATTAGCTAGGTTTTTTGTTTAATTAAGGGACCTCTTGAGGAAGATTATTTAGATGAAGTTCTTTTTTTCTCCTCTCAGACATTTTTCTCTCTCCCTTTCTCTTCTTCCTACCTCACACCCCTCTCTACACACCCCTCTCTGAGAAAACCCTTCATAGATGCCTAGTAGGGTGTGATTGCATCTCCATTGGTTGTGCAGTTGTGGGAAGAAGCTAATCAACAAAGATGAATTTTAGGAAGAAATGTTCATAGGATCCAATGATTTGAGGTAGGTTCACCTATGTACGTGTGTATGGTGCTAGGATACATGAGCATGTAGTGGGATGATCTCTGGATGCCTATCAACACATATGGCAGCCTAGATTCATGTAAACTAATATTGTTTTATGTATAGATAATTTAAAACCATGATTTCTTTCATAAAATAGATTTTTATTCATAGTATAGAACATGTTTCTTTTTGAAAAATAGTTGATTTCGGGTGTTTTATTCATGTTATGTGTTGAATTTCTGTATGTATAATATGTTAAATAATTGTATGAATGGATTTAATATGTTCTCTATGGATTAAAAACTGTTGGATGATTTTCTTGAAGTTCTTTTTAAAAACTTAAAGTTTCTTAGTTGATTCTTGTTATATTTTGTTCTGTGGTATTTTTTATTTGACCAGTTAAAAAGATAAATTCATTTCTCTCAAATCGTAGACCCATAAATTTTGAAATTTGGTGAAGATCTTACATACATATGAAAGTAATCTCAGGTCAAATTTTAGTCTTGAATGAGTTATGGATTAAGAGATATGCCATTTGTAAGTTGGTATAGAACTTTTGTCCTAACTATGAGTATGTAACAATAGAATATTTTATAAAAATCATATCTCCTAGAATACTCAGGATATATGACTAAAATTTTAGGATATGTTAGTCTAAATATGGAAGAACACTTTGTTAAAATTTTAGAGGTTGATTTCTCACAGTTTGAAAAAAAAAATCACGAAAGTTTGTCTAGAATCTATAATTTTCAGGAACATGTTCTGTCGAGTAAGAGAAATAGTACATGTTTCAAGATTTTTAGCTCTCAGCTGAATTCGAATTAATTTTTGAAAATTTATGGGCTTGAATATGACATATCAAGTCACTCATAGTAAAAATATTAGCATTTAATTCTTCCTAAACAATTTATAATTGATTTTTCTTTGAAGACACAAAATTAGACAAGACTGTTCTATGATCATAAATGAGTATGTATTCTAGAAATTTTATTTCTTAATTTGTAATGAGTTAAGGTCTGAGTTTTGAGGATAAGTATTTAACATATGTAAGAACCTTCAATTAAAATCTCAGATCCTAAATCGATATGTACGATTTATGACAAAATTTCTAATATCAAGTAAAAGTTTTGCATTATCAGTCTCGAGTTAATGGATTGTTTTGTTGAATTCATAAGATGGTTTCAGAAGTGAACCAAATAGATATGTGATGATTACAATAGTAAACTAGATAGATATGTGATATTGTAAACACCCCAAAATTTTCAGGTCTGTTTCAGACACCTTCTTTCGCAGATGTCAAACCCCTGCAGTGCAGTGTAAGAGTCTCACCCCTAGGTTTATCCCAATCTAGAGGTCAGTTTACCCCATTTTGTCAATAAAATTATCATTTTGCCCCTAATTCACCCTTAGCTTGTTGTCAGTCAGACTTAGCCAAGCTTATTTTAAGTTTAGAGGAGTTAGAATGACAGTCATTTCAAGTTCCCTTGAGCTCACGATGAGCAATGTCAGTTCATTTCAATAAAAAAAAGGAGAATAAATCCTTATTAATTCTTTAAATAATAGAATAAAATAAAATATCACCATATATTTTCATTCTTAAATTCACAATTACAATTAAATCCTTAAGTCTTATCTCCATAAAATTTCATCTCTCACGAAATTTGCTCTCGTTATGACTCATGTTCTATCGATACACGTTTTCAGTAATTCACATGAAATAACGAGTTTTTTTCTTCGTTTGTATTCCAAATTTGAGGATAAATTAAATATATATTATGAATTTACCCTAGAATTCTCAGAAGTTAATTCATCACGGATTGCCTTCAATTGCTATGTTCATCTTACTTACGCGGTTTAAGGCCTCGTATATCATATATATGCAATTTTGAAAAATTCTCATAATCATACCAAGAATTTCATTATCTGAAATACATCATATTTCATTATCTCAGAAATATCGTGGGCTTTACATCCTTCCCTCCTTAAAAGGATTTCGTTCGCAAAATCACCATCATTAGGCTACAAAAAGATCAGGATATTTTTCTTTCATGCTCGCTTCTGGTTCCCATGTGCATTCTTCGATGTCATGGTGTTGCCAGTGTACTTTAACTAACAGTGCAATCTTCGCATGCAAAACTTGATATCGTCGATCAATAATCTCAATTATTCATTCTACCATCGTAAGATCTTCCTGAACTTTCACGTCTTCATAATGAATGATGTGTGATGGGTCAGGAATTTATTTCCTTAGCATCGACACATGAAAAACATTGTGAATATGGGCATACTGTTGAGGTAGATCAACCCGATATGCCACCTCACCAACTCTTTCCAAAATCTCAAACGGTCCAACGTATCTGGGACTCAACTTTTCCTTCTTACATAAATGGAACACGCTCTTGGTCGGTGAAACTCTGACAAAGACCATGTCACCAACCTTGAATGATAGCTCTCGTCGTCTCTTATCTGCATAGCTCTTCTGCCTATTTTGTGTTGCTTTCAAGCACTCTCAGATCTTCTACACTTGTTGAGTGTAGTGCTGAAGAGCAATCGACGATTCTCTGGATCTATCGCTGATATCGTCCCAATACGATGATGATCGGCAAGGTCCCCTGTACAGTGCTTCGTACAGAGCCATCCCGATACTAGCATGATAACTGTTATTATACGCAAATTCGACCAAACATAGGTGTGAATCTCATTCGCCCTTCCAGTTGAGCATACAAGCTCGCAACATGTCCTCTAATGTCTGAAATAGTCCTCTCTAATTGACCATCAGTCTGAGGGTGAAAAGTTGTACTGAACTTAACCTTGTACCCAAAGCAGACTACAATTGATCCCATAGTCGCGATGTGAACCTGGGATCACGATCGAAAATAATTGACATAGGTACGCCATGCAATTGTACAATCTCTCTGTCATATAAGTCAACTAAGCTTTCAAGAGACTGACTGATCCTAATAGGTAAGAAATGGACAGACTTGGTGAGTCTATTCATAACTACCCAAATCGCATCATGCTTACGTATGATTTGCGGTAAATATACCACGAAGTCCATAGTAACATCTTCCCATTTCCATTGAATCTCAATCCTCTGCATGGAACCACCAGGACGTTGGTGCTCAATCTTGATTTGCTGACAAGTTAAGCACCTCAACACGTACACTGCTATCTCACGCTTCATACCGTTCCACCAATATTTCATTTGTAAATCTTTAAACATCTTTGTTCCACCATAATTCTAGGCAAAAACTCTTATCGAATGGTCAGATCAGACAATTTGATCAATCCGCTTCCAATCGAAAAAGGCTTCTAAGCCACGAAATCTTCAATCAGCTTCTGGCTCCACACGAGGCTAGCCAGAATACTGCTCGACTTGCGACTGAGCGCATCTGCCACAACGTTCACCTTACCAGGGTGGTAAGACAACGTAAAGTCATAATCCTTGATAAACTCGAGTCATCGTCGTTGTCTCATGTTCAACTCCTTTTGAGGGAATAAATACTTGAGACTCTTGTGGTCTAAAGAAACCTCAAACGATTCTCCATACAAATAGTGTCGCCAAGATTTCAGGGCCAACATCACTGCTGCCAATTCTAAGTCATGAGTTGGGTAATTCCTCTCATGAATCTTCAACCGCCTTAAAGCATAAGCAATCACCTTGTCGTGCGACATTAGCATGCAACCCAAAACCATTCTAGAGGCGTCTATGTACACCACAAAACTACCTGTACCTGAAGGTAATGCTAACACTGGTGAGGTCGTCAGCTTAGACTTCAAGATCTGAAAACTTTCTTCACAAGCATTATTCCACTCAAACTTGACGCCTTTACACAAAAGCTTTGTTAATGGTAGCGCAATTCTTAAAAAGACCTGGATAAATCGTCGGTAGTATCCTACTAACCCGAGAAAACTATGAATCTCTGAAACATTCTGAGGTTGCTTCCAGCCTAACACTACTTCAACCTTTGTTGGATCAACTGACACCCATCTTTGGATAATACGTGACCCAGAAACATAACTTGCTCAAGCCAAAACTTGCACTTGGAGAATTTGGCAAACAAACTGTGCTCACAAAGTACTCCCAGAATGATACGCAAATGCTCTCGATGTTGCTCAGAATTCTCTGAGTAGATCAAAATATATAAACATGATCACAAAAGTATCCATGAATAGATGAAAATCCGGTTCATCAAATCCATGAATGCAGCTGGTGCATTCGTGAGGCCAAATGGCATCACCACGAACTCGTACAAACCATATCTCATTCAGAAAGTTGTCTTCACAATATCTTCATCTCTAATACAAAGATGATGATAACCTGATCTGAGGTCTATCTTCAAGAAAATCCTCGCTCTCTGAAACTGATCGAAAAAGTCTTTGATCCTCGGCTACGGGTATTTATTCTTAATAGTCGCTTGGTTGAGCATCCGGTAGTCAGTGCACAACCTCAAAGATCCATCTTTCTTTTTCGCGAACAACACTAGTGCACCACAAGGAGATACACTAGGTCAGATAAAACCTTGTTCCAAAAGTTCTTCCAACTGCCGCTTCAACTCTTTGAGCTCTGTTGGAGCCATACGATACGGTGCCTTGAAAATAGGAATAGTTCTAGGCAACAACTCGATGAACTCGATCTCACATTTTGGGGGTAATCCAGGCAGTTTCTCTGGGAATACTTCAGAGAACTCCTGAATTATGTCCAAGTCCTCGAGCGGAACTAACTCAGGCTCAATTGAAGTAATACTGACCAGCAACGCAGTACCCCCATTTCACAAATACTTTTGGGCTTTGAAAGAAGAAATCAAACGACTATGTCAAAATAGTCAAGAAAGCTTGATTTTCAAAATAGGAGGATTAAGCAGGAATAGGACTACCTTGCCTTCTCTATAGAGAACTTGAGCATGATACTCAAACAACCAATTCATGCCTAGAATGACGTCAAACTCAGTCATATCTAGCAGAATTATGTTAGTTGGCAAGTTCTGCCCTGCCACTAACACCTCGATGCTCGAAATATATGAGTTACAAAATGACTGATCACCTGTTGGAGTACGAGCTTCCAATGGGTAATTCAAAGATTATATGGTCAAAGGCAAAGTCCTAGCAAATCTGATAGATATGAAAGAATAAGAAGTACCATAATCAAACAACTGGAATAGTACCTTGGACCAATTCTCCCTTGGTCACTTGTTCTACTGTTGTTGCGTAGGCATGACCTGTAATAGCTTTCTGGTTGCCTTGTCTCGATTGATGCGATTGTTGCGGCTGATGTTGCTGAGGCTGTCTTTGTTGCATGAGCCGTGATGTTCCTAGAGCACTTTTCTTTAGATTGTCTGACTGCTTCTTCCGGTAGTCCTTTATGTAGTGGCCCATCTTGCCACAATATAAACATCCCCCGGTATCATGAGGGCAAGGTCAGCAGGACACTTGGGACATCCTGGTGCTACTGCAATCTGTCTCTGCTGCTGCAGAGGATGTTGATGCTGGCACTGCTGCTGCTGCTGGGGTCGTTGATACTAATGTTGTTGTTGAATCTGTTCTTCTTCGTAGGTGGACAGAACTTCTTTCCACCCTGATGCTTCTGGAATTGTCTCTTTTTAGGCCAACTCCTTTGGCCTTGCTGTTGTTGCTGACCTCTTTAAGATTGCGTCCTTTGAAACTCAGACCAATCTTGTTCTAAAAGTGAAGCTGTCTCTAGAGCCTCATCGACTGTCATCGGAGCATGAGTGTATACCTTCGTGCGTAGAACAAGCTTCAATCCTCGAGCAAACTTCAATGCTCGGTCCTTCTTCGTGGCATATAAGTTAGGACAATATCGTTCGAGTCTGTGAAAATGAGTAACATACTCCGCCAAAGTGGAGTTTTCTTGTTGTAGATCGAGGAACTCTTGCATCTTCTTGCTCTTCTCATGTGTTGGAAAATATGTCGCGTAAAAAGTTTCTACAAACTGCTTCCAAGTGGCAGGCTGGTTCTCAAACTTGATCTCTCAGGTGGTATCCCACCACCTCTTTGCATCCTTTCGAAGACGGTGCATCCTAAAGTCCACTTTCCGTTCATCGTTCACTTGCAAGACACAAAAGATTCACCCAATCTCTCGTATCCAGTCCTCTGCTACTTCTGGTGTCGATCTTCAGTAAAAAAATGGAGGGTTCATACCCATGAACTGTTTATAGGGAACCATAGTAATAGGAACTGGTGTCTCTTGACCTTGAGTGGCCCGCTAAATATGGTCACCCATGTTTCGCATGGTCTCTGCTTGACGGCCAACTACCTCCGTGAGGTTGTTGAACGATGCCATCAGATCATCACAATGAGCACGTCACACCATCTTAAAACAAACAAACATCGTATAAGCAATGAGACAATCTCTCAAAAGCAAGTTTCCATTTCATCAATAAAGAAGTTCATGCATTACATGCCAAAAATACCCTTTGTCAAAGATAGGGTTACAAACCACATCCAATCACATAAGCAAACCCAAAAATGGAACACTGACTCAGTGTTTCCAACAAAACATCAGAACATCATCATCACGGTTTGCTAGTGTAAAAGTCTTGGTAATCCTTCAGACTTCCACATCGTCACGACTTGATACGAGAAGGGGAAACAAGAGTTCTCAAGGGTGTATCTGATATTTCTTGAACTCTCATCAAAACTAGAGGAGCAGGAAGATCTGGCACAAACTCTAAGGAAACTGCATATGGATAGGATTTCGGTGAGTACTGAGGAGAGTTTGGCAAACCACTCCTATCGCCTTCCTGGCTGTCGACTTCCACCACTTCTAGTTCAGTGATCGATGATACATCATCAATATCGTTTGTGTTACTTTGCCAAAGTTCGTCGCAAAGCTTTGTCTAGCAGTTCTCTTTTATATGCCCCCTAAGACTACAACAGGGGCAATCACACAACTCACGGGGACAGATTTATCTCGCATGATCCACAAGACACTGTGAACACCCCAAATTTTTATAAATATTCCCTTTTTGCCTCTGGCCTCCATTTTCTGAGTATAATTGAGTCAGTTTCAATCTAAATTCCAGTTTATTTCTCAGATGTACTGTAATCAAATCCATTTTCTATATCTGACTCAATTTTGGATCCAAACCCAGTGTTAAAATCAAAATCTGAGCCTCGTTATCGAATTTTCAAAATTAAATCCACAAAAATACCAAAATAATTTTTGAAAGGCTCAGACAGTCCATCCTGTATCCATTTGGATCCATTTACTCTGTACTTCTCGATTTGAGATCAAAAACTCGAATATTTCTTCAAAATCTTGGATCCAAACCCATTTTCTGAAGAAAAATCTAAGTGATAACCCCGAATGCTCAGAAAACCCCTCTTTTGTAAATATTTCTTAAAAACACAAAAAAAAGAGCTTTAAATCTCTTATTTTTCCATAGTTTTAAGGTTTGTATTTCAAAATTACAAAAAATACAGAAAACATGAAGAAAAGAACGAAAAAAATCAAAACAAAGAAAGAAAATAGCTCGAAAGCCCCTTTTCGCCAAAAATGGTTTTTGAGAAAGCTTTGAGGAGAGCCACCTTTTTAGGAATTTTCACAAATTTTTTTGGGCCGGATTGGAAAAAGCCCAACGGCCTCTCGTTGCAAAGGAAAGACCGCAGAGAAGGAAGTTGGAGATCCCTTCATCCACTTCTTCCTTCACTCTTCACCGGTCGATCACCAACTGCCCCTTTTTCTCGATTCTTCTTCCCTCTCTATATAAACATAGCAACAGGGAAGAAGAAGGGGCATGAATTAAGCATCGATCATTTCCCATAATCTCGTCTCTCTTTCTCTCTCACCCCTCTTCTAAGGTTTCAGCCAGCGATAGGAGAACAATGAGCCTCCCCTCGGGTTCCTTTGAAGAGATATCGACTCCTTCCAAAGTCCCTGCAAGCAAAAGGAAACCAACACATTTTTTTTCTCTGATTTCATTGAAGGAGCATCATCTCTTTCCTTTCAAGCCTCTGCAATCCACTTCAGTGAGTACTCCTTCTCTTTTCATTTCCTTTAAGCCTCCTGTCAATTTTCTTTTCTCTTTCTTGTTTTAATCCCCATTTAAGCACCATGGGTGGTGTTGGATTGCTCGTAGCAATCTCAACCCGTCTTATGCAATAGTAACAAGATCCCCTAATCCCAACATTCATTTTTTTTGACTCTAGGATTTATTTTATTAGATTTCTTCAGTTATATAAGAGTAGATTCCTGCTCACGCTATTTCAAATTCTGCTTCCCCTTTTAGTTCATCTTCTCAACTTTCTCTTTGTTCATTATCCCATTAATACACTACCGGTAGTGTTGAGTTGTCTGTGCAACGTCAACCTATTGCTGTGTGACAATCAATGGGAATCTTCAGATTCCGATACTTTTTTTTTTCTTTCTGCAATTTCGTTTAAATTCCCAGAATCTGTGGAAGTTTGAATAGTTTTTTTTTCTGATGCAATACTTCTCTTAGTGATTCACCATCGGTTGGCACATATCTCATCTCGCTTTTCCCTGTATATCAAGGCTAAACTTAGATGCCATCAGTATCATTAGAGCATTTTTCACATCTGATTCCATTTTTTTTTATATATGACATCTCGCATACTAGGTCACTAACTCGCATTGTCCTAATCCCATCTCAGTTTGCTTATGCAAACAAGCATCTTTGTATATGCTATTGCATGCTATTTGATGATTCAAACCCATTGGTTTGTGTTGAAATCCCAGATCTGCTCAAGGTTAAAGGGTCTTAAGTAATAGTGCTACTGCATTGTAGTTATTTCATCTACTCACAATTCATGATTCAATTTGTATTAACAGTGATCTAGCCCCGATTGTGAAAATGAATTTTCCTATCCCAAGAATCCTACCCTCAAAAATATATGCATTAGTTTAGATTACAGTTTAGCTATTATCGGTTTCCAGTAGCTAACCTCTATTAGGAGCTGGATTCTCACCGTTTCTAATTTTCCCAAGTCAGAGCGCCGATCTTCAAAAGGTGAGGGAATAACCATTGCATGTGGTAGATGGTCATGGTGAAGTTGGCGTATCTGGTCACTGACTGAAATTTGTTTCTCTGCTGAGCATTTATCTTTGTTATTTCTTCTTTGGAGATATCGTTGGCATTTGTTCCTCACGGTAGTTGTTACAAATCTCACGATGCACTATGATTGAAAGAGACTGAGTTTATCGATCATTAACCTGGTTGGCAATGACATGAGGTTTTTCGCTCAAGTTTATCAGGTGACACTCACCTCCATAGCATAGGCATGATTATTACATTCCCTATCCCATCCCTTGTATCTTATACTTTAATTTGATCTCCATTATATATATATATAGGCCTTATCCATTTTTAACATTCACTCCCTTTTGTTTTGCATCCCTCGAATCATGTTCTCTCCATCTTGATATGCATGCGCATCAGCATCCCTGGTTTTTTAGCAGTTATCTATCTCCTGTTTCAAGATCGGGATAGCATTGAATCTTACATTTTTGTTTTAGTTTTATCACATTTGGATACAGTAGCACGACACAAGCATGCTGAGATATGAGCAATTACTGTCAAAAATTGTTCTACATCAGAATAATATTCTTTGTAATATTGTCATTCCCATTCTTTTGACACTGTCTTGCGTTAATCAAGTCATCCATTATGATCTGTCAGAGCATACATTGGGGCTTCTATGGCGTGAGTCTGAATCATAGTCAGTGATACCACGAGGTTTCGACTCGCTGGAGTTAATTTCCCCCTTTTTTTTGTGGAATGGGTTTGTTGATATAAATTTCAGTCTGGAAAAGTTTAATACATCGAGGCCCCTCTCACCTCCGCTACTGTTTCTGGAGCTACTGCTTGTAAGACCCACAAATTTTCAGTATAAATTCTGAATAAAATTCACGAGGCATTTACCAGTAAAAATAGCATTTTCACTCAGAATGTGAAACAAATCAATTTCTACGAACCAGTTATACTTAAGATATTCGTCGCTTTGCGAATATATGCTCAAACACTCTGGAAGTCATAACTTCCTACCTGAACGAAATCAAGAGATTTCATCGAGCCAACTTTCTTAGTTACGTCAATACAAAGAGAATGGCGTACTTAGAATTTTTTGAAAAAAAATCATCGAAAAAGTCAACATTTTGTGGGACCCATCAAAATATTCTTCAGAAAATATCTAAAATATTCCTAGAATATTTCATGGAATATCCCATGGAATATCCTATTTGGATAAGTTCAAAAAGGAATTTTCAGAAAAGCCAAAGGTAAATGGGTCAAAATGAAACTTGGGGCTCAAGTTTCATTTTCTATAAATAGTAGACCCCCCCCCTTTTGAAAAAATCGCCAACCCCTCTCTCTCTCTCCTCCTTTCTGAACCTCCCCTACTGTTTTTGTCGCAAATTTTTTCCGTTCCCTGCAGGAGAGAGGGGAAACCTTTCGCGAGTCAAACTTGACTAGAATTTGAAAATTGTTTTGAAATACTCGCCTCCGTTTTGAAAATAGCGAGAAAATTCCAAAGAATGGGTCTCGACCTGTCGGTATGAGGTTCGACCGTTCCTGGCGCCTTTACCAGGGGTAATCGAACGAAGGACCAAATGTGTGCTTGACTTAGCTAAATTACCAGAAATCATGTTCTATCCTAAATGCACAGAGAATTCAGGCATGCACTATGGGATTTTGTAAAATGCAAGTTGGAAAACATGATGTATGCTTGGAAAATATTTTAGAATTGGAAAATGTTTCTAAAGCAAATGATGGAAATCGATTTTTCAGGAAAATTCTGATAAAAGGATTTGAAAATCTTAAGAAAGTCTGTAAAGATTTTGGGAAAACCCTAAAGGAATGAGAATCCTTAGAAAATAGTGAGAATTCTTGAGAAAAGACAATTAAAGGGAAAAGGTTTGTCAGGAACACAACCACTTTGAAAAATTTCTTTGGGAAATGATTGAAAATTCATAGGAAAACTCTTTTGAGAAAAGAAATCAAATCTTAGGAAATTGAAATCTTGAGAGTTGTAGCTTTAAAGACTTGAAAAACGATTTTGACTTTTGGAGGCCTCACTTGAAAAGATTGGAAATGAATTCTAAGAAAAGAAAATTTTCAGAAAAATTATGAAAAACTCGACTTGGGAAAATCCAACTTTGAAAAATTTTCAGAGCCTCTTGAGGGATCAATTTCCTTAGGATGAAATTTTCTTGAGAAAACTTAAGAAATGCATATAATTTCATGATGCAAATGATTTGAATGGATGAATGCACTTTGATAAAAGATATTAAAAAAAATTCTGAGAAGTTTATGGGAAAATATGTATTAAATCAAAGTAAATTCTTTATATATTCCGACTGTGGCCGTGAACATGTTTAGAATTTAATATGTTTAATTTCACAACATTTTGCAAAATAAAAATATGATGTGATTTTGAAGATAGCCTAATAGTATAGGTTCAATGTGGCTAATAGGAAGATAGTAAATCTGGGATTCGTCAGTATTCTGATTAGGACTATAAATACGAAATCCTTCGAGTTTACTAACTCCTTAATAGCGGGTGCACACGCCATTCGTGTTCATCCATGATTTCCAAATAAAATGCATGATTCACAATATCAGGATATTATAAAATAAAACTATATGATATGCATCCTAATCTAAACAAAAGAAGTAAATCTTATTCCAAGTTTATACTTGATCATTACATTGTTGACATAAAGCAAAAAAAAAAATAGAGCTAAAAGAATCAGCATCTTCCAGATTTTTCTGCAAATACGAGTTAGTCTGAGAAATACAACATACAGAAGAGAGATTAAAGATTTCACATTAATGGCAATACGCGAGTAATTATGCCTGAACTACACTGGAAATGCACAATTTAATGAAAATACAATGTCTAAAACATGACTGGAATGCATATGAAAATATCTAGATGCCATGTTTAAACTAAATGAGAAATATATGTATATATGTCTAAATGCATAGACTTATACTAAATGAAATGTGCCTATGGACATATATCTACTTGAATATATAGGAAAATGTAGCTACCTAAATGTATAGGATACTGCATATACCTACATGCTTATGCAAAAAAAAAATGTATATGAAGACATATATTTATACATATATATATATATATATATATATATATATATATATATATATATATATATATATATTTGTGCATAGATATGTTCTCATAATTGAAAATATACATAATAATCAAATTTGCAAGTGTAATGTGCAAATGTAATATACAACGACATACAGGAATATAGAGGACTGGAAACATGCAGATGTGTTGTGAAATGCAATAATATGTAACAAGATTTGATGATATACAGATTCAATGAAATGCATGCATATGCATGAAATGGCAATATATGGCTAATGGGCCATATGCATATGGTGAGGAGGTGCATTTTGCAGTTATAGGTACAAGTATAATACAATGCTGAGAAAATGACAACAGTGATAGCAAGATGTGACATACAAGAAGTATTTATGATATGAGGGGAAGGTAAATGATATGGTGCAGTAAGGTGCTGTGAATGTTAACAAGATGTGCTTCGAATAATGATTCATGGCAGGTGCCCACAAAATGTATTTACAAAGTAAGTTATAACAGGTATTTAATGAAATGCATTTGTAAGGAATTTTTGGCAAGTATTAACGGGAGGTACTTGTAGTGAAACCTACAGCAGGTGCTCTGCTGAGAAGCAAATCTGACACTATGGTGAATAAAATGATGGACATGCAAGAATGTAAATCAGAAGCTGCAGTGAACCAATGCAAAGCATCCGATTGCGGTTCAGATCGGCTAATGGACTGATGCGCGAATCAAGGAACAAGTTGCCTTGAAGATGGGAAATCAAAATCAAGTGCCCTGAATGGCTTTTAGATGGACTCAGTAGATTGGCCTGTAGGAGACGAAAATCGGGCCCAACGGTGAAGGAGGGCCTTTCGTGAATAGTGCTCAAGTGGATGGTGAAAAGAGGATTTCGACATTGCTGAAGCAAGAGAATCCGAATGGAGACAGAGTGAATCCGGCAAATGAAAGGTGATTCCTGTCGGCTGGAAATAACAATCCAGAAATCCAGTCAAATTTCACAGTAGTAGGTAATATGTTCTGGCAGATGGATAGAGAGCTCGGGCAAGAGGATGCCAGATTCCTGATTTTCACAATGAATGTGAAGGGAATTCAGTGTAATCATATCGGGATTCCTTCCACTTGCAGGAAAACCATAATATCCGATCAAAAATTGGACTCGATCAGGACTCACAGTCGATTGAAATCTGATAATAGTCGATTCGATATCAATCGCTCGATTGGTGGAATTCATTCGATCAATCTGAATGGCCAGACCTTCATCGAAAATCAATCATCATTCCGAAAATCAGTTGAACAAAAATGATTGAAAATTAATAGGACTCTTTATCGAAATCAATCATTCAATCTC
This sequence comes from Nuphar pumila, assembly GCF_984573655.1. Lineage (NCBI taxonomy): Eukaryota > Viridiplantae > Streptophyta > Magnoliopsida > Nymphaeales > Nymphaeaceae > Nuphar > Nuphar pumila. The sequence goes on along the minus strand of NC_143265.1, from coordinate 46,087,250 downwards.
TAAAATCCAGAATTAATAGATGAGGAAAAGTGAACTCAGGACTTTCTCTGCTATGAATCACAAGTCATTTCCTGTGCAAAATGCGATTAATATATATGCAAATGCCACTGTGTTGATAATTTGTGTTGAGATGCTATAAAACTATAACTTCAGTCAATGGTCTAAAACACGAGCAAATGCACAAAATCGAAATTGTGAAATGCAGTAAAAAAAAAACATAAGGAATGCGCAGAAGATCAGAGGTATATAATCCGATAATGAAAAAGATGAAAGTGCAGTAGGATCGAGACAACGAGCACTAATGGGGGGGTGAATAGTGATTTTAAAAATTGTCTGCGAAATATTAACGAATTTTGCAATTTGAAAAGCAATCACACAAAGAACACAAAATTTATCCTGGTTCGGTCTTTCCCGACCTACATCCAGTCCCCAAGCAAAACCCGCTTGAGATTTCCACTATCAACCTTGTGTAACTACAAGATCATACACAGACCAAATCCGGTCCCACTTCGAGTAACACACCTACTGAAAGCAAACAACTCCTTTAAACCAAGGAGTCCTTCCTTTTATAGAAAAATAAGTAACAACTTACAATACAACCTATGAGCCTTTCTTTTGAATGCAAATGAGATGCAATTGGCTTTTGAGGTTGTTGAAATACTCTACTCACGAATCCACTATCTCTCAAAAGAATTTGAGTGAAAAACTGAAGTGAAAATATCGAGTGAGAAAACAAATACTTGAATGAATAGGAGTGAAAAGCAAGAAGTAATTCAATTGGATTTGATTATTTTTGAGTGTAGAAAGCACTCATATTTATAGTTGAAAGTTTTCATACGTTGAGTGTATGAAAGGGTGTCAAAACAGTCCATTTTGAACGATAAAAACGTTTGAAAAACGAAAAGACACGCCTTTTTGAAGTTTCAGGAAAAATGACAAAATTAGTCGACTGGAACAGTAGTTAGTCAACTAATAGTTAGTTATTAGTAGACTGACAGTTATCGTCGGTCGACTGATCTGTTTATCGAGCCGTTTGAAAATCTGAACTTTTGAAACTTAGCCGACTAGAGATAAAATTAGTCGCTGATAATATCATCAGTAGACTGAAAAACCTTTCAATCGACTACTGCTAAAATCTTTTAAAAAACATACATTTTGTCTGATCGACTGATAAAAGCATTAGTCGACTGCTGCTAAATTTTCAGAAAACACATGTTTTGTCCAGTCGACTGCTGCTAAATTTTCCAGAAAGCACACATTTTGTTCAATCGACTGATAAAACTTTTGATCGACTAATTTGACAAAAATGACTTTTTAGAAAATATGGCGCGAAAGGATTAGTCGACTGGTAAGTCTATTGGTCAACTAATAAACACGAAAATTTAAGAAAAGAGTTTTATAAAAAGATTTTCATGAGAGGTTCTTTTAGAAAAGTTTTTCTAAAGACTTTTTAGGTAAAATTCAACCTAAATATGCACTCTAAGTAAGGTTCTTACAAGAATCTAAGACTTTTAATGAATTTAACATTTGCACACTAGTCTTTAAAGACTCTTTATCGAATTCTTCAATGTCTTCACTGCCTTAGCTGAAATGCAATTGATTTTACTTGCTCATCATCAAAACCTTATACTTGAAGTTTCATGTACGACTTTATTGTCGTAACAATCTCCCCCTTTTTGATGACGACAAACTTAATCAAAGATGAAGCATTTAGATACATAGATGGGGATTTTACTTCCCCTATCAATATGTTGCAAAACATTAAAAGTTAGCACATTTAAAGCACATATATCACATATTGATTGGTTTGCATTTCCATTCATCATTACTTCATGCATTTAAAAACTTTTTCATAAATGCAATTTTCAATGCTTTCTTTTTCTCTTAATTTCGCATTTCTCATGCAAGATCTCCTGCAATTTTAATGTAATTTCAATGTAATACTATCTTTTATCTTTTTCTCCCCCTTTGTCATAATAAAAAAAAATAAGGGCAGAAATAGCATAAGCAAAATGGAGATACAAGTTTAAAATATTACAACCCATAAAGTATCAAAGTTTAGTAAAGACAGAACATAAAGATCAGAAAAGTGAGTTGAGCAAGTCCTTGATTGAAGTAATCTCTTTCTGAATCGAAGATAGTTGTTGAGTCACATCTTCACGAAAAGTGCGTTGATGCAACTCCAAGGCTTCTAGTCGCTACAAAACTTCATCATTGTCTTGACTTGTAGAAAATTTCTTTCTTTTTACATGAGATGAAAGTGTCGCAGAAGGTGAAGGTTCAGAAATTGATGGTTCAGTAGGATCAGATGGTTCAATTTGATCAACATTTAAAGGAGGCAGATATTTAATTCTCATTCTTTTTAAAATTTGTTTGATCAAAGAACTCTTTTTGCTTAATATATTTTTCATTTGTTAAAGAAACTTTGAAATGTCTAAAAATACGAGTTAGAAGACATCCATAAGGAAGAAATGGTTTTTGTTTCCACAAATTTGTAAAATACACATTGGCCCAATTTACAGAAATATTTTCAAATAAAACATAAAGAGTTGTAGATAGATCTGTGGAATAGTAATCAAAAGAACCAGTTTTAGGTAGAACATTGTGGGCAAGGATTCGTCCAGCAATGCATGCACGAGTTTGAAGATTAGTATTTTTGAAAGGAAGGCAGTGAGGTGCACCTGGAAGAAGAATTTGTTCAAAAATTCTCTCATCATTCAATTCAACAGTGTTGAAAAGAGTGTCTGAAGATGGAATTTATAGGATTTCTCCAAGTAGTTTTGAATCAAACTCGATTTCAACATCACGAACAAGAGAGGACAGAACTCCAGTTTCATGATCAAAATGTAAATTCGTATAAAATAAGTGAATCAGAAAAGGATAATGAAGGGTATCTGCACAGGCATCAAAAAGATGTGAAATTCCTTAAAATAATTCTCTTATTTTGTAACGAGAAAACAAGTGAAACAATACATTTCGACCTGGTAAAATAGGTAGTGCAGAAATCAATCCAAAAGTATCATATAAAAGAGGATTTCGAAGTAATCTGAGAGAAAATCCATGTCTTGAAGAAGGTGTAGGAGGAGGAGAACCTAAACCTTTTGCAGATGCAGACTTCGAACGAGGCATGGTTAAAAAAACAGATTTACCAAAAAGAATGTCGGCTTCCAAACGACGTCCGGCAGAAGGAAAATGTTGTCCGGCGTTGTGAAACAGAAACAGAGGAGGATACGGTGGCTGACGGCGAGTGTGAAGGCTGCCACAAGGGGATTCCGGCAATGGCTGAAGATACACCGTCATGGCAAGAGTGTTCCGGCGTGATTTGAAGATGCGCCAGTTACTGCAAGAAGATTCCGACGTTTTTCGGTCACGGCCAGAAGATTCCGGCGTCTCCCTGTCACAACAAGAAAATCCCGGCGAGGATAGGATCGAACGACACTCCGAGGGTTTTTTGGAAGAGAGAGAGGAAAGAGAGAGAAAGAGGGTTTTCGTTTTTAAGAAAAACGAAAAGGTGTGAAAATAAAATGAAACGATGCCTTTTAAAAAAAACGAGTGTTAAAAAATCCAAGGAGTATCGGGTCCCTTCAGTAAATTTTTTTTAAAAAAAAAAATTTTAGTCGACTAAAACTTTATCGGTCGACTAAGAATGTGCGACTCATTCTAAAAATTTTAAAACATCAGTCGACTAGAAATATATCGGTCGACTAATATGGTGCGATTCATTCTAAAATTTTAAAGCATCAGTCGACTGAAATTTTATCGGTCGACTAATATAATGCGATTTTGAGATTTTGTTCAAAAATCAACATTTTTATAAATCCAAAAGAGAGCAAATACCTAGTTCTCTCCTAATTCTCATAAAATCTTCATTTTTAAGAGGTTTAGTGAATATATCGGCATGCTGTTCTTTAGTGGAAATAAAATTTAACAAAATATCTCCTTTTAACACATGATCTCTTAAGAAATGATGTCTAACTTCAATATGCTTAGTTCTTGAGTGCTGAACATGATTTTTAGAAAGATTTATAGCACTAGTGTTATCACAATAAATAGTTGTTGTAGAGTAATTCAAACCAAAATCTTTTAAGGTCTGTTTCATCCATAGTACTTATGAACACGCTAAACTAGCCGCTATATATTCTGTTTCAGTTGTTGAGAGTGACACTGAATTTTGCTTTTTACTAAACCAAGAGACTAAGGAATTTCCTAAGAAATGACAAGTTCCACTAGTACTCTTGCGATCAGATTTACTTCCTGCAAAATCTGCATCACTATATGAAACTAAATCAAAGAAAGATGATTTTGGGTAAAACAAACCGAAATCTGAAGTATCTTTCAAATAACAAAAATTTGTTTTACTGCAGTTAAATGAGATTCCTTTGGATTAGCTTGAAATCTTGCACACATACAAACACTAAACATAATATGAGGTTGACTAGCAGTTAAGTATAATAGAGATCCGATCATACCTCTGTAGAGCTTAGTATCTACACTTTTACCATTTTCATCTTTATCAAGCGAAGTAGTTGTACTCATAGGATTCCTTCTTGATTTCGATGAGTCCATCCCAAATCTCTTGAGAAGTTCTTTTGTATACTTAGCCTGATTGATGAAGATTCCTTCTTCAGTTTGCTTTATTTGAAGTCTAAGGAAGTAGTTTAATTCGCCCATCAAGCTCATTTCAAACTCTTCCTGCATAGCTTTATCAAATTCTTTACAAAGAGAATCATTAGTAGAACCAAATATTCTGTCATCAACATAAATTTGCACAATAAGAATATCTGAATTAAGATTTTTAATAAATAAAGTGGAGTCTACTCGACCAATGGAAAAACCAGTTTGTTCTAGAAAATTTCGTAGTCTTTCATACCACGCTCTTGGTGCTTGTTTAAGTCCGTATAAAGCTTTTTTTAATTTATAGACTTTTTCTGGATATTTCTCATTTTTAAAGCCTGGAGGTTGCTCTACATAAACTTCTTCATTGATGTGTCCATTTAAGAATGCACTCTTAACATCAATTTGATATAACTTGAAGTTCATGTAACTAGCAAAAGCAAGCATCATTCGAATTAACTCCAATTGAGCCACTGGTGCATAGGTTTCATCAAAATCTATGCCTTCTTCTTGATTATAGCCTTGTGCTACTAGCCTTGCTTTGTTATGAATGACTTCATCATTTTCGTCCAACTTATTTTGGAAGACCCATCTTGTTCCAATTACCGGATGATCCTTTGGTCTATCAACTAGATCCCAAACATCTTTCCTTGTAAATTGGTTAAGTTCTTCAGACATGGACAAAAGCCAAAATTCATCATCACAAGCCTCATTGATATTCTTTGGTTCTATTTTAGATATGAAAGCAACATTTGCAATATATTTTTCTAATTGCCTTCTAGTTTGGACACCACTTTTTATTTCTCCAATAACTTGTTCATGTGGATGATTAGGAACTTCTTTCCAAACAGATTGAAGATGAACATTTTTTTGAGAAGTATTCTCTATCAAGGGTTCTTCTTGAAGTATTACTTCTTCTCCTTCGCTTAGAGGTATAACCTACTCACAATTCTCATCAAATGCAACATGTAAAGATTCTTCGATGCAAGATGTTCTTTTATTGAAAATACGATAAGCTTTACTTCTAGAAGAATATCTAAGAAATATTGATTCATCTGATTTTGAATCAAACTTATCAAGTTTATCTTTGGTATTTAACAAGAGGCATTTACTACCAAAAATTTTGAAATATGAGATCTTTGGTATACGATCATAATATAATTCAAAACAAGTTTTATGTAAGATTGGTCGAATAAGAACACGGTTTAAAACATAACATGTTGTATTTATTGCTTCAACCCAAATGTATTTTGGTAAATTTTTATCTTGAAGCATGGTTCTAGCACATTCTTGCAAAGTTCTATTCTTTCTTTCAACAACTCCATTTTGTGGAGCCGCTCTAGGAAAAGCAAAGTTGTGAGATATACCATGTAAATCGCAATACTTTAGAAAAGATTCATTTTCAAATTCACCACCATGATCACTACGAATTTTAATTATAGATGTAAATTTTTTATTTGTAATTCTTCTACAAAGTTTGGAAAATTCAGAAAAAGCATCATTTTTGCTTTTTAGAAAAATCACCCATGTAAATCGAAAATAATCATCTACTATAACAAAAGCATACTTGCTACCATTCAAACTTTGAATTCTAGATGGTCCAAATAGATCTAAATGTAAAAGTTCAAGATGACGTTTTGTTGAAACTATATCTTTTGCTTTAAAAGAACTCTTGATTTGTTTACCCTTTTGGCAAGCATCACATAAGTGATCTTTCTTATATGGTATTCTAGGTAGGCCTCTCACAAGATCATTCTTGAATAACTTGGAAATAATTTTAAAGTTAACATGTCCAAGTCTCTTGTGCCATAACCATTGAATTTCATTTGAAACAATAAGACATTTTTCATTAAAAGTGGGTAACTCATCTAGATATAGTTCATACACATTGTTCCTTCTTTTACCTTTAAAAATGATCTTTTTAGATTGAAAATCAGAAATTAAGCATAAATCATTTTCAAAAGAAACATGAAAACCTTTATCACATAATTGACTAATAGATAATAAATTATGCATTAAACCATCTACTAAAAGAACATTTTCTATCAAGGGAAATTTTGGATTACCAATATTACGAATACCTATTACTTTTCCCTTGTTATTGTCACCAAAGCTGACGGTTCCTCCATCCTTATTTTGGAGGGTGAAAAATAACTCCGGCCTTCCAGTCATATGTTTGGAACAACTGCTGTCCAATATCCATTTGCTCCTTATTTTGTGTACCTACAACAAAATTAGAAGACAAAGCATTTGACCCCTTTCTATTTTTGGGTCCATGAGAGTTAGTCTTAGGAACCCATATCTATTTGGATTTTGGTTTCCTTTGATAATAAATATTCTTTCTATAAAAAGATTTAGCATTTCTAGAATAATCATGTCTAGACTTATAACTATTATAAGTTCCATGATTAGATGCATTTCTACTAGAAAATTTAGTTCTTTGAACAAATGGTTGAGAATATTGTCTTTGATTTTTCACAACATAGTTTGGTCTATTTTGAGTATCAAAGAAACAATATCCCAATTCGGTTTTATTAACCGAACATCTTTGAGAACCAAGAAGTCTTTCTAGATTCTCTTGACCATTTGTGAATTTGGTCACTATAGAAAGAAGATCATTTGATTTTTCTTTTAGACTAATTATTTCTTTTTGTAAGAGATTGGTTCTTGTTCCAATTTATTTTATCTCAAATGCTTGGCAAGAGTTTTCCTTCTTGAGATCTTCTATCTCTTGAAGTAATGCTTTGTTTTGAGAGTCAAGAGTTGAATTTTCAGTTTTTAACTCTTTATTTTTAGAACCTAGACTCTTAAATTTAGCATATAAATCATTAAATGCTTCTAATAACTCATCATAGTCAAATTGACTTACCGAATCTTCTTGTGCTATAAAGCACATGTTGGTGACTTCTTCATTTGATTCTTCATCGAAAGATGAGTCACTATCATCTCAACATACTTGAAATGCCTTTTTCTTCTTGAATTGGTCCTTGGACTTGATTTTGAGAAGAGGACAATCTTTCTTAATATGTTCAGCCTTTTTGCAATTAAAACACTTGACTTCATTTGGATTGAAAGAATCTGCTTTCTTTACCTTTCTTTGAATTCTTCCCTTTTTGATGAATCTTCTGAATTGCCTTGTAATGAGGGCAATATCTTCATCTTCATCTTCTTCTGAATTTTCTGAGTCAGAAGTAGCCTTAAAAGCAAAAGATATCTTCTCGGGTTCTTCTTCTTGTCTGTCTTGAAGTTGGACTTCATATGCCATTAGGTTACCAACCAAATCTTCAAGAGTGAGAGTGTTTAAATCATTTGCCTCTTCAATAGCAGTGTTTTTTCTCTCCCATTCAGGAGTTAAACACCTTAGGATCTTTCTGACTAAATCCACTTGTGAATATTTTTTTCCAAGGGATTTCAGAGTGTTAGTTATATCGGTCATTCTTGTTACCATGTCCGATATAGATTCATTTTGATTCATTTTAAACAATTCAAATTTATGAACCAAAGAAGCAATTTTGGATTCCTTTACCTTTGACGTACCTTCGTAAGTCACGAGAAAAGTATGCCAGATTTCATTTGTTGTAGAGCATTGAGAGATGCGATTGAACTCTACCTTGTCAACGACACAATATAATGCATTCATCGCCTTGGTATTCAGTGAAGCGGTTTTCTTTTCATCATCGGTCCATTGACTGAAATCAGTTGATGGAGTTTGGTATTTTTCTTAAACAACTCTCCAAATATCGAGATCCATGGATTGCAAGAATATTGTCATTCTCACTTTACAATATCCATAGTTTGTTCCGTCGAAAAGAGGAGGACGAAGAGAGAAGCTTCCTTCTTTGTGCTGAGATATTATAGTTGCCATGCTAGATGATGATCAAATCAAAATAATAGCTAACCTGCTCTGATACTAAATGGAAGTGCAGTAGGATCGAGGCAACAAGCACTAGAGGGGGGGGGGGGTGAATAGTGCTTTTAAAAATTGTCTGCGAAATATTAACGATTTTTGCAATTTGAAAAGCAATCACACAAAGAACACAAAATTTATCCTGGTTCGGTCTTTCCCAACCTACATCCAGTCCTGTGATCATCGCAAAATTTTTCCTCTCTTGTGGTTTCTCTCTCTTCCTTCTCTTTTCCTTTTCTGACCTCTATTTTCCTCCTTTTTGAAGGGAAAAGAATAAAAGAAAGAAAAGAGAGAGAGAAAATAAAAGAAAGAAAGAAAGAGAGAAGAGGAACTCTTTTGCGTGGTCTCACTTGACCTTGATTTGAAAAATATTTAGAAATTTAACTCGCCTCCGTTTTGAAAATTTGCAGGAAAAATGGAGAGACAGGATTCGCTCGTCGGTACGAGGTTCGACCGTTCCTGGCGCCTTTATCAGGGGTAATCGATCCAAAGATCGAATCTACGCCTTTTGCTTTGCCTAAATATCATATAAGAACTTATCCTAAAGATCTAAATGCATAAAGAATCATGCTGGTGCGATACAAGGATGTATGCTCTTTTTGAAAGAGGTTTTGAAGATTTCCAAGTATTCTGAGATGAACTTGGTAATGGAGTGAAGAAATGTTTGAATCTTAACTTTAGAACTTGAGATAGATCAGAGAAGTTCCAAGTTTTTGAAGTAAATCAGAGTTAGAAGAATAAATCTTTGATTTTGAGAAATAATGATTTAAAGCTTTGAAAAATGAAGTTTCAAAGTCGGAAATGGACTTTGAATTTGAACTTGAATTTAGTAAAGGAAATGAATACTTGAGATGAAATTGAATTTAAATTTTGAAGTTTGAAATTTAGAATGGATCTGAGAAATCCAAATGGTAAAAAAATAGAGATGAATTTAAGGAATTCAGTTGTGATCTGTAGATGGATTTAGATTTGAAATCTGGAGATGAAATGGAATTGGATTTGAAAAAAAGTTGGACTTGGGAATGAAATTGGATTCTAGATCCTGGACTGGATTCGGATCTTGAAGTCTGAGATCCAATGTAGAATTGGATTTTGAACCCTAAAATGGAATTTGGATCGGAAGTCTGAGATCCAAAATGTGGTTGGATTCGGGACCCTAAAAGGGATTTGGATCTGAAGTCTGAGATCCAAAGTGGAACTGGGTTCTAGATCCTAAGTGGACTTGGATCTGAAGATGGGATCCAAAAAGTAGTATTGAATTCTGGATCCTAAAATGGAATTGGATCTGAAGTCTGAGATCCAAAGTGTGGTTGAATTCTGGATCCTAAAGAAAATTTTGGATCTGAAGTCTGAGATCCAAGGTGAAATTTGGATTCTGGATCCTAGAATAGATTTTGGGTTTTTGAAAGTCCAAATGAGACTTTTGAAAATGGATCTGGGTTTTGAAAACCCAGATTGAATTTAAAATTCAGGAAGGGTCAAGCTTTTGAGATTCATAATCAATCTCAAACTTTGATTTTGAATTTTGAAAATAAACTTGGTTTTGAGGATGAATCAGAAGTTTCAAAGTTAATTTAAACTTTGAAATTTCATTTAGATTTGGAATTCTGGATATACAAGTGAATTTCAAAGTCAATTTGGACTTTGTATTTGAAGTTAGAATTTGAATTTTGGATATAAACTGATTCTGAAGTTTCAAAGTCAAATGGGACCTTGAAATTGAATTCTTGAATCCTTTTGAGAAATAGAGTTGAATTTGAATTTATGAATAGGATTTGATCTGAGAAATGAAGGAAAGAATTACTTGGATTTATGAAAAGAATTTTGAAAATATGATGCAATTCTATCCTAAATGATGAATAAATTTAAATTTTTGAAATTGGATTTTGAAAAGCTACTTCATTCTTTAAATGAATTAAAATAAGATTGAAGATATAATACATCATTGACTATGGTCATTGAATGTATTATATAATAATCTATATTTAAATTCAAGAGAAGAATAAAATCCTTTTAATGCTTTTATAGAATTTAAAATAAAATTAACTCTCAATATACCCTGACTATGGCCATTGGTATACAACAACAACAACAACTACGCCTTCATCCCCAAACAATTGGGGTCAACGATATGAACCAAAAAAGAAATTCATTTTGGGTCTTCCACATGAATCCTTTTCCTCCAATAATTTCTATAAAATGCCATGTCCTCGATGAGGTTCAAAGCATTCATATCCTTTCCTATCATCGCCATCCAAGTCTTCCTAGGCCTACCCCGACCTCTTTTAACTAATATATTTTCCCATTTCTCCAACCTTCTAACTGGAGCATCATTAGGCCTTCGCCGAATATGTCCAAACCACCGTAAACGATTCTCTCGCATCTTATTTTCAATGGGTGCAACACCTACCTTCTTACGTATCTCCTCGTTCCAAATCTTATCTTTTATTGTATTTCCACACATCCATCTAAGCATCCGCATCTCAGCTACACTCATTCTTTGAATATGATGTCTCTTGGCAGCCCAACATTTCGTACCATATAGTAAAGCGGGTCTAATAGTCGTCCTATAAAACTTTCCCTTCAACCGCAATGGCATTCTACGATCGCACAACACTCCAGTTGCACTTTTCCATTTCATCCACCCAACCTTTATCCTATGATTTACATCTCCATCAATTTCTCCATACTTTTGAATAATGGATCCCAAATATTTGAAATAATCATTCACCGGTATTTCTTGCTCACCAAGCTTCACTACAATCCCATCACTACTTCATTGCTTACTAAACCGACATTCCATATATTCAGTCTTACTCTTACTCAACTTAAAACCTCTAGCTTCCAATGTCTGTCTCCATAATTCTAACTTAGCATTAACCCCAGCTCTAGACTCATCAATCAAAACAATATCATCAACAAACAACATACACCACGGTACATTTTCTTGAATTGATCTCGTAAGCTCATCCATCACTATCGCAAATAGGAAAGGGCTTAAAGCAGATCCTTGATGTAACCCAACCGTTATCGAAAAATTGGTTGTCACCCCTCCACAAGTGCGGACATTGGTTACTACTCCTTCATACATATCTTTAATTATACTAATGTACTTGAGAGAAACACCTTTCTTTATCATTGTCCACCAGAGAACGTCTCTAGGTACTCTATCGTATGCCTTCTCTAAATCAATAAAAACCATATGCAAATCTTAGTTCCTCTCTCTATATCTTTCAATAAGTTGTCTAAGAAGATGTATAGCTTCCATAGTTGATCTTCCAGGCATAAAACCAAATTGATTCTCCGATATCGTGACAACCTTCCTCAACCTAGACTCAATCACCCTCTCCCAAAGTTTCATAGTATGACTCATGAGTTTTATACCCTGATAGTTTGTGCAATCTTGTATATCACCCTTATTCTTATATAAAGGCACCAAAGTACTCTTCCTCCACTCATTAGGCATCTTATTTGTTCGCCAAATCAAATTAAAAAGATTTGTCAACCATTCTAAACCTTTCTCTCCCAAGCATTTCCAAGCCATTGGTATATATATTGAATTAATTTTAAATTAAATTCTGATAAAAGAGAAAATTATTTTGAGGAAAATATGATGATCTTTGAAAATGATCCAGTGTGGATCCAGTGTTATTTTATAAAAGATAAAAATCCTAAGTCTTGTTTACATCCTGACTATGGCCATTGATGTAAATCATCAACTTAGGATTAATTACCTCTTACGAAATGGTGCACGTGCCATTCGTGTTGCCATTTGTGAAAATTTGAGAAATAAAGGCAAAATGCATAAAAACAAGCAATTCATGATATTTACAATGCTCATTCATTCTATCTAAGCTAGAGATATAAATTCTCATTAAGATCTAACTTATTACAACATTTAAAATTGAAGTTACAATGCCCCAAGTAATGATATTTTCCATATATTCCCTGCAAAACACTTGGTTAGTATGGAAAATAGAAGAGAAATGGCATGTATCACATGGATTTCAGAGATGAAAGCGATGAGACACTCGTATACCTACCTTATGCTTAATACCCAATGAACTGCATTGATGATCCAAAGAAGGGTAACCATTAAGGTGTTCATATATGTATGTATATATGTATATGTATATATATATATATATATATATATATATATATATATATATATATATATATATATATATATATATATATATATATATATATATATATATATATATATATATAACATGAATGTAGAGTGAATGTGTGATGACTATGTGGGGGCTGTGGGGTTACAGCAAGAGGTAGCAATATATGGGGGGATGAAGATATGAGACAGGGTGAAATGAAGAAAAAAAAATGCTACTGTAAGGGAAAGTACCAAATGATATTGAGGGATAACAATAAGTGGTGATGTTCAGCTAGGTTGAATATGCAAGTGTTGTGTGTGTAGCCTAACTGAGTGTTATCATGGAATTGGTGAAAAATGTATGATGAAGGCACAAAAATATGGTAGAAAGTACTATTCTGGATGCTGCCAACTATGGACAATAAATGAAGTGAACTGTAGGTGGGCTAAGGCTATAACATGTGCCACAAGTGTATGGAATGAAATGAAGGTAGCCTAAGTGAATATCTAGGAAACATTGTTATGAAACTGTTGGTGAAGGGAATGCCATGAGGGTGTTGTGAATTACAGCAACCGTTGGACTGCTGTGCTCCTGTATGCACAGGAAGCACAAGGGAAATGGTTAGTAGGATAGATGGTAAGTAGTGTGGCATAGGAACGACCATTGCTGCAAATATGGGAGATGGCTGGAACCTGACGGTGAATGTCTGCATGTATTGCAGTGAGATGGGGAAAGGAATCATGACAATGCAGTGATTCATTTTGTCAGCAAGTGATGATAAGAATTTGCAACAAGCAAAAGAAGAGATGATAATAGGTCTAATTTCAAAATATATGCAGGAAAATGCTGATTCTTCAAGCATGATCATACTGCTTGGATGCATACCTTTAGGGGGTGAATGTGCTCATGTGATGGAATGAACAGGACATGTGCAAGGTACGAGAAAGCCTATAGAGGAAATTTAAGTTCTAAATTTATGAATGATGCCATCATGTGCTACATCATGGGTATAAAGTGTTGAGTGTGTGAACGAAATGGAAGGAAGGTATTTACAGTGGTAGTATTCTCGATGTATATGCCATAATAAGTGATTTATAATCACAAAATATATAGGTGCTGTGGGGGATGGGCAGCTGTAAGCATATGCAGGGTTGCAGCAGAGAGGAATTTTGAAAATGGAGCTGGGATAGGGAGTGCTGCTACTGTGTAAGCTGCCACTTGTAGCAAGTGATGGTGTAGACATTTAGAAAAGAAAGGGGTAAGGCATTCCTCTGAGAAACATTAATTCAGCACAAATGAAAACATTATTTAAAGAATAGGATCTATCAACCTAAATCCAGTTATTAACAGCATAAATAAATAAAAAAAGAAACAAGGTTGGCCAAAGAATGCCAAAATATTGATTACTTGTAATTGAAATAGTCTTTGTTTTGAATATCTCGAGGACTGAATGCTTATCATCCCATTCTTCCATTGCATCTCCTTCAGTAATTTCCACCAACCCTTTCAATGGATTCATCTTTGTTGATGATACCACAGTACCACCCTTCTTAGAAAAATAACCTCCTGAATTGAGATATGTATGGGGATTTGGCAATTGGTGCTTCCTCAAGTATTCTTCATGCAAACATTGCCATTGCTGCAAGTGACCCGGAACCCATTGTTGCACAGGGAAGGGTGTTAGTTGAACCATGAGGGTATATAGTGTACAAGTATGGTTTTGTGGCATCAACACTACCAAGTAACAAAACAGTACTAATATAACCAAGTGAAATTTCAGAATAGTGAGGGCACTGACAACCCTGGATTCTATATCAGCAGTTGCAGAGCTGTGCAAAACTAGCTGGGAACTAATCATTTCTGTTACGGACTCTGTATCAACAGCAAAATTTTTTCACTTCACAACAGTATATGTTGGGTGCCATCCATTGCATTGTTTTTTTTTTAGTGAGAAAGAAACTATATACAATCTACTATTCGAAATTCTTACACAGAACCATTACAAAAATCATGGACTTAACAAAGAATCAGAACGTTACCTACTTTGTTTGTACCTTTGATGGGAGTTGAACGCAAAATAACACCAAGCAGTCCAAGATTTATTTGAATCTTTCTTGTTCCAGGAGGATCGATGAACAAATGAAGATGGATCGACTTTCTTCAATCCAGTCCTGCTGGTGAACTATGATCCCCGATTATTCTGATCTCAAAAAAACGAGGATCTTGGGACATTTTAAAATGAGAAGTCAATAAGATGTGGGGATGTTTGGATAAAACTAAACAGCGGCGCCGCAGGTGCTGCAGAATGTTACTTGGAGAAGGAAAACACTGATACTACAAACTTGGCATTTAACTGACCAAAACGCATTACAGAATAAGAAACACGGTGATGACCTTAAGATGGGTCGTCAACTGTGCAGAGTTCAAAAACCAGGGATGAATGAATCATCGAGTGACTAAAATGTTAAAATATAAAGTAAAACAACATTCATAAATAGAAATATGATAACGAGAGAAAAGAAAAGAAAAGAAAAGGGGAAATCAATTAATCTGATAATGCCAAAGCCAAGAATGGTCACAACCAGACAATTATGAAAAGAAAATACAGAAGGAAGATAGAAGGTAAAGCTATGTTGGAATGGGGTGTCCCGATTACTTTTGCACAGAATGGATTGAAATCGTCATAAGCCATCCAAAACCATCCCTGATGCGTCAATGATATTGAAAGCAGAAAAAAGAAGAAAGAAAAAAAAGAGAAGAAAAGAAAAGAAAAGAAAAGAAAAGAAAATTAAACTATAAATATGCATTACAAACCGTGAAGATCAAAGAAATCTATGAACAAAAGAAAGGAAAAAAAATGAATGGAGATTTACCTCTGTTTTGTAGGAATCCGGAAGAGAGAGGAGAGCTTTTACCTTGATTCGGCTACCATGACAGTCGTCTTCTTGATTCTTGATTTCTGAAGCTGCAGGGCTTCTGGAAGGAGAAGGGATTCGTGGAAAAGATCAAGGGATGATCAAAGAGGGAGGAGAAGGAGAAGAGAGTCGAAGGGGGTTCGGGAAGAATCAGTGGATAGGTAAGTTGTGCCCCCCTCTCCTCTCGCGTGCTCCCCTTTTTAAAGAAGAAGAGGAGCCTTTGAGAGAGAGGTTGTTGGTTGAAGATGAGAGGTTGAGGGAGAAGAAGTTGTTTCAAGATGGAGGGTAGGACTGAGAGGGAAAGTGTGCGGAAAAGAGGCCGTTGCCTCTTTTCCAATTTTCCAAAAAAAGGCCCCCTTGAAAGAACTTTTGTAAAAAAATGGTTCAAAAGGAGGTTTTTGGCAAAATTCAATTTTTCAAGTTTTAAAACCATTTGCTTTCCTTAATTTTTTTGATTTTTGTATTGTTTTTCCATTTTTTTGTATTTTTGTAATAGAAAACTAAGATTTTAAACAAAGTTTAAACACTAAATTTTTGTATTTTTCTGAGAAATATTTACAAAACATTGTTTTTCCGAGAATTTCAGGCCGTTTTGGGGAAATTTCTTCAGAAAATGGGTTTGGACCCAAGTTTTGAGAAAATATTCAGGTTTTAAACCTCGAATCGAGGAATATAATACGATGGGTCCAAGCGGATACCGGACGAAGTGTCTGAGCCTTTCAAAAGTTATTTTGAAAATTTCGAGAATTTGATTTTAAACATTGGACAACGAAGCTCAGATTTGAATCTTTTATCTGAATCCGAAATTGAGTAAAATATATGAAATGAATTTAATTTCAGAAAACTTGAGAAATAAATGGGATTTATATATTAAAAAGTGACTCAATTACCCAGAAAATGAAATCAGGGGCAAAAGGGGAATATTTAAAAGATTTTGAAAAATTTGGGGTGTTCACAGATGCCTCTCTTTACTACTAAGCCGGTTGAAAGCCGAGCTTAGTGGCAAAGAAAACACTCCAAATTTTGAAAAAAATGCCCCAGTCAGCAGATCTGAACTGGGTGTGGAAGAATTTATTTGAAAGACATGGTTTTTCAGGTTTAAAACTTTATCCTTGAATGACTTTTGGAAGACGAAATCCTCGAAAGTGATATGACTGAGTAGAAAATGAGGAAATCGTGATGGGGTTTTGGGTGAAGATCCCGAAATGATGAAAGATAAGAATTTTGATTAAGTCTCATGGGTGAGACAAAATCAGCTTTTCAGAATGACTCAGGTTTAGCCCTTAACATGGATGGGACGAATATATCTCAAAATAACCTGAATGGGGAAGGAATTATATGATGACCTTGATGGGACATTTTTGAGAAAACGCCTCATGAGATGAAGCTCAAGCAAGATCTTGTCCTAGATGGATATACAAGGCATGGATTCCTCGATGGGAAGAACCATGATGGGATTGGAGGAAAACACCTCGTGGAAACGAGTGAAACTCGTTGGAACGATATTCAGGTTTAACCAAAACCTGAAAAGGAAGACACCTCGAGGGTACGAGGTTCAGGCTTAACCCTTAACCTGAAGGGGACGACCATATGGAATACTCGTGTGAAGAGACTATGATGGGACTTTCGGAGTTTGGACGAACAAATCCGAAAGGGGTTTGCGAAAGGAGAAAGGAAATAGGGTTCCCTAAAGCTTTGAAAAAGGGGTGAACTTGGGAGTCTCATTGCTGAGACTGAATCAGCTTTTAAAATTGATGACCTCTCGCAGGAAATACAGGTTTGACCCTTAACCTGAGTGGGAACAACCATACGGATTTCTCGAAATCGTGATGGGATAGGAGAGATACTTCAGCTGAATGAGGCAACTCTTATGGAATGTGAGAGATGGAAAATAAGGAGATGTGAGAAAAAATGAACGATGAATAAGGTAACAGGAGGCGAATCTTTCGATGGGGTGAAAGATGAATAATGCGAACCTTTTATCAAGGAGACGAATCTCTTGACAAGGCAAAAAAAGATGGAAGAGGGCAAATCCTTTGGACAGGAGAAGGTAAAAGAAAAATATGAAGATGGCGACGAAGATGGCAATAGTAAGGAGAAGGTGAAATGTGAAATATGAAGAAGGCAATACTTTTGGCAAGGAGAAAGTGAAATGTAAAATATGAAGAAGACAATCCTTTTGACAAGGAGAAGGCAAGATGTAAAATATGAAGAAGGCAATCCTTTTGGTAAGGAGAAGGAAAAATGTAAAATATAAAGAAGGCAATCCTTTTGGCAAGGAGAAGGCAAAATGTAAAATATGAAGAAGGCAATCCTTTTGGTAAGGAGAAGGCATGTCTCTTGACAAAGCAAAAGACGAGGAAGGTGATCATTTAATCAAGGAGAAAGGCAAATCTTTTGACAACGCAAAAGACGAGGAAGGCGATCCTTTTATCAAGGAGAAGGCGAGTCTCGACAAAGCGAAAGACGAAGAAGGCAATCCTTTAATCAAGGAGAAGGCGAGTCTCTCGACAAAGCGAAAGACGAAGAAGGCGATCCTTTTATCAAGGAGAAGGCGAGTCTCTCGACAAAGCGAAAGACGAAGAAGGCAATCCTTTAATCAAGGAGAAGACGAGTCTCTCGACAAAGCGAAAGACAAAGAAGGCGATCCTTTTATCAAGGAGAAGGCGAGTCTCTCGACAAAGCGAAAGACGAAGAAGGCAATCATTTTATCAAGGAAAATGCGAGTCTCTCGACAAAGCGAAAGACGAAGAAGGCGATCCTTTTATCAAGGAGAAGGCGAGTCTCTTGACAAAGCGAAAGACGAAGAAGACAATCATTTTATCAAGGAGAAGGCGAGTCTCTCGACAAAGCGAAAGACGAAGAAGGTGATCCTTTTATCAAGGAGAAGGCGAGTCTCTCGACAAAGCGAAAAACGAAGAAGGCGATCCTTTTATCAAGGAGAAGGCGAGTCTCTCGACAAAGCGAAAGACGAAGAAGGCGATCCTTTAATCAAGGAGAAGGCGAGTCTCTCGACAAAGCGAAAGACGAAGAAAGCGATCCTTTAATCAAGGAGAAGGCGGGTCTCTCGACAAAGCGAAAGACGAAGAAGGCAATCCTTTTATCAAGGAGAAGGCGAGTCTCTCGACAAACGAAAGACGAAGAAAGCAATCCTTTTATCAAGGAAAAGGCGAGTCTCTCGACAAACGAAAGACAAAGAAGGCAATCCTTTTATCAAGGAGAAGGCAAGTCTCTCGACAAAGTGAAAGATGGAGAAGGCAACTCTTATGAAAGAGGGGAAGGCAACTCTTTCGACTATGCAAAAGAAGGAAAAGGCAACACCAAGATGTATCAAACAGATGTTAAGTTATTATTTCTTATCAAGAAAGCAGGAAGATTTTGCCAAAATGATAAAATTTATAGTTGTTTCAAGGTAATTTTAAGGTGAGCACTTTTGAAAGATGTTCCCTCTTCCACCTAGAGTATTACCCCCAACTAGGTTAACTCTATAGAATCCAGGATCAAAAGTCAAATTTAGTTGTTGGTTTTCTTCAAGGATGCTATCAATTTCCTTGATATGAAAGAAGATGAAATATTCTTAGCTTCATAAAAGAAATTGAATGAAAAGACATTGATAGAAGAATTTCACATAGATAAAGAAGATTCTTTGTAGTTTGGGTAGTTTGATATCTTGGGCATTTTCCCATGATGATCTTTTTGCATTCTTTTGAGTCATGAGGCTTTCTTGGGCTTTTACATCATCCTTCATTTTTATGGTTGCTAGTTGCTAAGAGCGTCCAGTGCAAATGGATCGAGATCTCCCCTAGTCCAACATATTATTCATTTATGTTCTAGGGTATGTTTCTCAATCCCAATGTGAATTAGGATCTTTCAGATCTGGACCAGCCTCCTCTATGGGATCTATGTTTGGATCTGAATCAAATCTAAACTGTATGCACTTGTTACGTGATTTAAAACCATGTTTTTCACCCACTTTTTTGTCTGATCCAGCATGTATCGGACCAATTTAGGATGGATCAGGGTTCAAGTCTGATATATCGGATCAAGTTTTTATTTTGTTCTGGATTTGAATCTATTGCGTATTTTCAAATTCAGTTGCTATGATTGAGCCCCGTATCCGGCCCACTTTCAGTGAGCGTGCTAGGTCCGATCCCTCGTGGGGCTGTCTTCCGTGCTTGAAAAAGAAAGAGAGAACTTTAAAACAAACTGCTCAATTTTTTTACTTATTCAGCAGTCCTTACGCACATTCTATATATTCAGCATTCTCTTGATCGTTTAGGGACGTTATTGACATGTTTTATATACTAAATCTATCTATTCTACATATAAAGGTGACATCAATCCCAAAGCAAATAGATTATAAGGTTTCTTTTTTTTACAAAAAAACAATCATAATGTTCTTCTAAAATGGCATGTTTTTCAAAATGCTTACCAATTTGACGAAATCTTTCATTGTCCAAAATTCTGATTCTTGGCTTTTTACAACTCTACTAGTAATGAGGTCCTCAAAATTGTTATGTGAATTATTGATATGGTGTGACCTTTGAACAACGTACATCTCTATTGCGCGGACATCAGTAGGTTCTTTTGTGCAACGGGTACAAATATCTTAAAAGTTTTGAGAATAAGCCATTTTGGGCATAGAGACGATTTTGGCAAATTGGTAGGCATTTCAGAAAATGCACCATTTTTAAGAACAAAACAATCATTTTTTGTTCCCTTTATTAGCACCAGCACATTTCCATCCACATGGTCGGGACTAGATATATCATATTTCTATTAATGTTTTTATGATGAAATAGGTCAATAAGTAATAGAAATATGTGCATATTTATAATAAATTATGATATATTTTAATTTAAAATATACAACTAAAAACAATGAAGCAAATAAAAATCATTTTATATTGTTGATGTGTTCGGATGGGCATATGTTTAAGTTTTAAAGCTTAGGTGGGCTAGGCTAGGCTCAAGGTTAGGTCAAAAGTCAATTAGAGTAAGAGGGTAGACTGGTTCTGATAAGAATCGGTAAAAAATCTTGTACACTCAAATGATGTAACCAAAAAGTCCCAAAAATTAAGGGATGAATCTAGACACCTTAATGAGTGTTTAGGCCAATTTTTAGGGTCAAGGGGCTTGTATTTTAGGAGTTAAAAATTGAACAAGTTATAGGGCAAAATTGAATTTTTTGTAGGTTAGACTAGGTTTGGGTAAAACAGATCTGGTTTGTAAAATTAACCTCTCTATAGAGAAATATGATAAAATTCTAATTTTTTGAGAGTATAATATAGGTATCCTAGGAATGTTTGATTCAAAGTTTTAGACCCCAAAAGAGAGGTTGGGCAACTTTTGCAAGTCTAATGAAAATTCAGCTATGTCAAAAAAGATATTTTGGGTAGGTTTGGTCTTATGAGGAGTTAAGGCTTAAGTAAGGCTTAAAAGAAAGGTTCCAATGACTTACACATCTTAAGAAACCCACATATTTGAGTTAACTTCATTTCAAGCCTGGCAGGGACATTCAAATGAACGAGCCGGAATCTGCAATTTTCTTTCTTTCATTTTATTTAGTGATGTAATAATGTAAATTTTGGAATAAGAGATTTGCTTCTCTGCTTAGATTAGGATACATATCATATAGTTTGAATTTCTGCAATATCATGATTATGTGATTCATGCATTTCCTTTGAAAACCACTGTGGATGAACACGAATGACATGCGCACCAACTCTTAGGGAGTTGATGAACTCAGTGGAGTCTATATTTACGGCCTTAGTCGGAATATGGACGAGACCCAGATTCAACATCTTCCTAATAGTCACACCGAGCCTACACTCTTAGGCTATCTTCCAAAATTCACCGCATATCTTCAATCTTACAAAATATTTTAGAATTAACTAAGTAAATTACAAGCATATTTATGGCCATAGTCAGAATATGTGGTAATCTTACCTTAGTTTAATTTTAAAATTGCATATTTTCCTAAAAAGATATTTTCATAAAATGACATTCATTCATTCAGGATAGTTTGCATCATGAAAGCACATGCTTTTCCTTTGATAAAATCACAAAAACTCCATTTCAAAGAAATCGATTTCTCAAGATGCTTTGAAAATGTTTTAAAAGATTGATTTTCCCAAGCTAAGTTTTCCCTGATTTTTCCTGAAAATATTTCTTGTCTTAGAATTCATTTCTGAATTTTCAAATGAAAACTTTCCATCATTTTCCAGAGTCAAAATCGATTTCCAATTCCTCAAGGCCCGAATTCCCATAATTTCAATTTCCTAGGATTTGATTTCCTTTCTCAAAATCGTTTTCCTAGGGTCCAATTCATTCAACATCTTCCAAATACACCAAAATGACCCCTTTTATATACTAAGGGGGCTCTTATTAAAGCATCACAATAAACAAAGAATTAAATTAGAAAACGCATAGGTCTACCTCTTCCTTAGATGGACATTCTCTTTTGCTCATAAATGTAGAGCTCAACTAACAAGGTCCATTAAAGAAGGAACCCCAAAGGGTTACACGAGTTTCATGGGGAGGCTTAATGACCTTGAGGGGCGCATCGAAGATGGGGCCCATAAGTCCTTTAGAGCCTTCTAGAAAGGACATCTCTTATGGGTCTCACTTGCATTCAATGCTCCCAAGATAGTATGCCTAAGGATGGGTCCCATACAGCTGATGTGGTTGCTAGTTGAGGTAGTTGCATGATTGATGTGGTGACACTTGGCATGGATCCCACTTGGTTGAGGTGGCTTGCATCAAATGTTGCTTGGATAATAACTGAGGATCAAACATACTTAGATTTGTTTGCAAGATGTAGACCTTTAGAGCTAGATTAGGGCTCTTTCACCACTTGGTTCACATTAAGTATTTAAGACAATGGGTCTGGATCAAGGTCTTCAAATTTTGGGTCTACATCATCTCCTTTCCCTTGAGATTTTCCTAGCCCACTAAGCATGGTTTTACTACGAAGGTTGCCATCCAATTCTAATGTTGGTGTGATCTATCACATTGTTTGAAATACTATCTTTTAGCCCTTAGCACCACTCGGCACCCATGTGTCTTTTCAACACACGAGTTGTTTGCATATGTGACCTTATAGAGTTGAGAGCTCACTTTGCTAGTGGTGGATCCATTGTTGGCTTTCACTGATATAAAAATTAGTGCATGGATACATTCCAAACACCAGGAGTTGCATTCTCGTAGTTTTCTCCATAATCCAAATGACTTTTGTCTTATCGTTGCTTTCCTTGAGATATGAACTTGTACTTTGAAATTGTGCTTTGATGTGTGCTTGCCCTAGTGGGGGAGTGAGGTCATAGTTGAACCATTCCCTCATTTTCTTGCATTCTTGATTTACTCCTTGTATCGCTCAACACTTCCTTCATGCTTTTTGGAGCTTTGAACACATTTACCATTACAAGACCCTTAATGATCTTTCGAGCATCAAATCGGCACAAGTGCTCACCCTTGCCCAACTCACGACAATTTGAGATGGGTCTATAACCCAAAGCACCTTCTTGGACCAATTGAACTCACCCTTGGCTCCTTGTATGGTCTTGGGACCCACTTTGAGACTACTCAAAAGGGATGAGTGGTGGAGCTCTCAACATTATCGAGAAGTAAGAGAATCTTTCCATACAGAATTCTTCACCAAACCCTTGGCAATGGGGTTGGGCTTCAGGATCTTCCTCAATAGACTCTTGTAACTTTCCTCTATAGTTCTTCTTCTTACAAGCCTTGCTTTTCAAATTATAATTTATAAAAAGTATATTCAAGTTGGCCTTCTCAATTTATAAGGGTTAAGGCATTAGTGACATGGAATCTTAAGCCCCTTTTTGCCACGAGGTTTAATGCAACACCTTAGATTTTTTTGATAATTTTTTGTGGAATAAAGATGAAATTCATGTTTCAATTCTTGTTTGAATTTTAATTTGGATAATTATAATTTTAGTATCTGGATCCAAATGGACCACAAATAGTGTAATTAAAACCTAGGAGTGGGAAGCCTCATTTGATGTTAATCCTCTTAGATTCTAGAGTCCAAAATATGAAAAACTCAAGTCAAGTCAAGTCCAACCCATGGTGGGACGTCCCCAACTTCTTTTTTCTTTATACTTATCTTATTTAATTAGCGAGGTTGTTTTCTTATATAATTTAAAGTCTCAATTAGCTAGGATTTATAAATTGTTTTCTTATTTTATTAAGAATTCTAATTAGCTAGCATTCATAAATTATTTTTTTAATTAATCAAGAGTCCTAATTAGCTAGGTTTTTTGTTTAATTAAGGGACCTCTTGAGGAAGATTATTTAGATGAAGTTCTTTTTTTCTCCTCTCAGACATTTTTCTCTCTCCCTTTCTCTTCTTCCTACCTCACACCCCTCTCTACACACCCCTCTCTGAGAAAACCCTTCATAGATGCCTAGTAGGGTGTGATTGCATCTCCATTGGTTGTGCAGTTGTGGGAAGAAGCTAATCAACAAAGATGAATTTTAGGAAGAAATGTTCATAGGATCCAATGATTTGAGGTAGGTTCACCTATGTACGTGTGTATGGTGCTAGGATACATGAGCATGTAGTGGGATGATCTCTGGATGCCTATCAACACATATGGCAGCCTAGATTCATGTAAACTAATATTGTTTTATGTATAGATAATTTAAAACCATGATTTCTTTCATAAAATAGATTTTTATTCATAGTATAGAACATGTTTCTTTTTGAAAAATAGTTGATTTCGGGTGTTTTATTCATGTTATGTGTTGAATTTCTGTATGTATAATATGTTAAATAATTGTATGAATGGATTTAATATGTTCTCTATGGATTAAAAACTGTTGGATGATTTTCTTGAAGTTCTTTTTAAAAACTTAAAGTTTCTTAGTTGATTCTTGTTATATTTTGTTCTGTGGTATTTTTTATTTGACCAGTTAAAAAGATAAATTCATTTCTCTCAAATCGTAGACCCATAAATTTTGAAATTTGGTGAAGATCTTACATACATATGAAAGTAATCTCAGGTCAAATTTTAGTCTTGAATGAGTTATGGATTAAGAGATATGCCATTTGTAAGTTGGTATAGAACTTTTGTCCTAACTATGAGTATGTAACAATAGAATATTTTATAAAAATCATATCTCCTAGAATACTCAGGATATATGACTAAAATTTTAGGATATGTTAGTCTAAATATGGAAGAACACTTTGTTAAAATTTTAGAGGTTGATTTCTCACAGTTTGAAAAAAAAAATCACGAAAGTTTGTCTAGAATCTATAATTTTCAGGAACATGTTCTGTCGAGTAAGAGAAATAGTACATGTTTCAAGATTTTTAGCTCTCAGCTGAATTCGAATTAATTTTTGAAAATTTATGGGCTTGAATATGACATATCAAGTCACTCATAGTAAAAATATTAGCATTTAATTCTTCCTAAACAATTTATAATTGATTTTTCTTTGAAGACACAAAATTAGACAAGACTGTTCTATGATCATAAATGAGTATGTATTCTAGAAATTTTATTTCTTAATTTGTAATGAGTTAAGGTCTGAGTTTTGAGGATAAGTATTTAACATATGTAAGAACCTTCAATTAAAATCTCAGATCCTAAATCGATATGTACGATTTATGACAAAATTTCTAATATCAAGTAAAAGTTTTGCATTATCAGTCTCGAGTTAATGGATTGTTTTGTTGAATTCATAAGATGGTTTCAGAAGTGAACCAAATAGATATGTGATGATTACAATAGTAAACTAGATAGATATGTGATATTGTAAACACCCCAAAATTTTCAGGTCTGTTTCAGACACCTTCTTTCGCAGATGTCAAACCCCTGCAGTGCAGTGTAAGAGTCTCACCCCTAGGTTTATCCCAATCTAGAGGTCAGTTTACCCCATTTTGTCAATAAAATTATCATTTTGCCCCTAATTCACCCTTAGCTTGTTGTCAGTCAGACTTAGCCAAGCTTATTTTAAGTTTAGAGGAGTTAGAATGACAGTCATTTCAAGTTCCCTTGAGCTCACGATGAGCAATGTCAGTTCATTTCAATAAAAAAAAGGAGAATAAATCCTTATTAATTCTTTAAATAATAGAATAAAATAAAATATCACCATATATTTTCATTCTTAAATTCACAATTACAATTAAATCCTTAAGTCTTATCTCCATAAAATTTCATCTCTCACGAAATTTGCTCTCGTTATGACTCATGTTCTATCGATACACGTTTTCAGTAATTCACATGAAACAACGAGTTTTTTTCTTCGTTTGTATTCCAAATTTGAGGATAAATTAAATATATATTATGAATTTACCCTAGAATTCTCAGAAGTTAATTCATCACGGATTGCCTTCAATTGCTATGTTCATCTTACTTACGCGGTTTAAGGCCTCGTATATCATATATATGCAATTTTGAAAAATTCTCATAATCATACCAAGAATTTCATTATCTGAAATACATCATATTTCATTATCTCAGAAATATCGTGGGCTTTACATCCTTCCCTCCTTAAAAGGATTTCGTTCGCAAAATCACCATCATTAGGCTACAAAAAGATCAGGATATTTTTCTTTCATGCTCGCTTCTGGTTCCCATGTGCATTCTTCGATGTCATGGTGTTGCCAGTGTACTTTAACTAACAGTGCAATCTTCGCATGCAAAACTTGATATCGTCGATCAATAATCTCAATTATTCATTCTACCATCGTAAGATCTTCCTGAACTTTCACGTCTTCATAATGAATGATGTGTGATGGGTCAGGAATTTATTTCCTTAGCATCGACACATGAAAAACATTGTGAATATGGGCATACTGTTGAGGTAGATCAACCCGATATGCCACCTCACCAACTCTTTCCAAAATCTCAAACGGTCCAACGTATCTGGGACTCAACTTTTCCTTCTTACATAAATGGAACACGCTCTTGGTCGGTGAAACTCTGACAAAGACCATGTCACCAACCTTGAATGATAGCTCTCGTCGTCTCTTATCTGCATAGCTCTTCTGCCTATTTTGTGTTGCTTTCAAGCACTCTCAGATCTTCTACACTTGTTGAGTGTAGTGCTGAAGAGCAATCGACGATTCTCTGGATCTATCGCTGATATCGTCCCAATACGATGATGATCGGCAAGGTCCCCTGTACAGTGCTTCGTACAGAGCCATCCCGATACTAGCATGATAACTGTTATTATACGCAAATTCGACCAAACATAGGTGTGAATCTCATTCGCCCTTCCAGTTGAGCATACAAGCTCGCAACATGTCCTCTAATGTCTGAAATAGTCCTCTCTAATTGACCATCAGTCTGAGGGTGAAAAGTTGTACTGAACTTAACCTTGTACCCAAAGCAGACTACAATTGATCCCATAGTCGCGATGTGAACCTGGGATCACGATCGAAAATAATTGACATAGGTACGCCATGCAATTGTACAATCTCTCTGTCATATAAGTCAACTAAGCTTTCAAGAGACTGACTGATCCTAATAGGTAAGAAATGGACAGACTTGGTGAGTCTATTCATAACTACCCAAATCGCATCATGCTTACGTATGATTTGCGGTAAATATACCACGAAGTCCATAGTAACATCTTCCCATTTCCATTGAATCTCAATCCTCTGCATGGAACCACCAGGACGTTGGTGCTCAATCTTGATTTGCTGACAAGTTAAGCACCTCAACACGTACACTGCTATCTCACGCTTCATACCGTTCCACCAATATTTCATTTGTAAATCTTTAAACATCTTTGTTCCACCATAATTCTAGGCAAAAACTCTTATCGAATGGTCAGATCAGACAATTTGATCAATCCGCTTCCAATCGAAAAAGGCTTCTAAGCCACGAAATCTTCAATCAGCTTCTGGCTCCACACGAGGCTAGCCAGAATACTGCTCGACTTGCGACTGAGCGCATCTGCCACAACGTTCACCTTACCAGGGTGGTAAGACAACGTAAAGTCATAATCCTTGATAAACTCGAGTCATCGTCGTTGTCTCATGTTCAACTCCTTTTGAGGGAATAAATACTTGAGACTCTTGTGGTCTAAAGAAACCTCAAACGATTCTCCATACAAATAGTGTCGCCAAGATTTCAGGGCCAACATCACTGCTGCCAATTCTAAGTCATGAGTTGGGTAATTCCTCTCATGAATCTTCAACCGCCTTAAAGCATAAGCAATCACCTTGTCGTGCGACATTAGCATGCAACCCAAAACCATTCTAGAGGCGTCTATGTACACCACAAAACTACCTGTACCTGAAGGTAATGCTAACACTGGTGAGGTCGTCAGCTTAGACTTCAAGATCTGAAAACTTTCTTCACAAGCATTATTCCACTCAAACTTGACGCCTTTACACAAAAGCTTTGTTAATGGTAGCGCAATTCTTAAAAAGACCTGGATAAATCGTCGGTAGTATCCTACTAACCCGAGAAAACTATGAATCTCTGAAACATTCTGAGGTTGCTTCCAGCCTAACACTACTTCAACCTTTGTTGGATCAACTGACACCCATCTTTGGATAATACGTGACCCAGAAACATAACTTGCTCAAGCCAAAACTTGCACTTGGAGAATTTGGCAAACAAACTGTGCTCACAAAGTACTCCCAGAATGATACGCAAATGCTCTCGATGTTGCTCAGAATTCTCTGAGTAGATCAAAATATATAAACATGATCACAAAAGTATCCATGAATAGATGAAAATCCGGTTCATCAAATCCATGAATGCAGCTGGTGCATTCGTGAGGCCAAATGGCATCACCACGAACTCGTACAAACCATATCTCATTCAGAAAGTTGTCTTCACAATATCTTCATCTCTAATACAAAGATGATGATAACCTGATCTGAGGTCTATCTTCAAGAAAATCCTCGCTCTCTGAAACTGATCGAAAAAGTCTTTGATCCTCGGCTACGGGTATTTATTCTTAATAGTCGCTTGGTTGAGCATCCGGTAGTCAGTGCACAACCTCAAAGATCCATCTTTCTTTTTCGCGAACAACACTAGTGCACCACAAGGAGATACACTAGGTCAGATAAAACCTTGTTCCAAAAGTTCTTCCAACTGCCGCTTCAACTCTTTGAGCTCTGTTGGAGCCATACGATACGGTGCCTTGAAAATAGGAATAGTTCTAGGCAACAACTCGATGAACTCGATCTCACATTTTGGGGGTAATCCAGGCAGTTTCTCTGGGAATACTTCAGAGAACTCCTGAATTATGTCCAAGTCCTCGAGCGGAACTAACTCAGGCTCAATTGAAGTAATACTGACCAGCAACGCAGTACCCCCATTTCACAAATACTTTTGGGCTTTGAAAGAAGAAATCAAACGACTATGTCAAAATAGTCAAGAAAGCTTGATTTTCAAAATAGGAGGATTAAGCAGGAATAGGACTACCTTGCCTTCTCTATAGAGAACTTGAGCATGATACTCAAACAACCAATTCATGCCTAGAATGACGTCAAACTCAGTCATATCTAGCAGAATTATGTTAGTTGGCAAGTTCTGCCCTGCCACTAACACCTCGATGCTCGAAATATATGAGTTACAAAATGACTGATCACCTGTTGGAGTACGAGCTTCCAATGGGTAATTCAAAGATTATATGGTCAAAGGCAAAGTCCTAGCAAATCTGATAGATATGAAAGAATAAGAAGTACCATAATCAAACAACTGGAATAGTACCTTGGACCAATTCTCCCTTGGTCACTTGTTCTACTGTTGTTGCGTAGGCATGACCTGTAATAGCTTTCTGGTTGCCTTGTCTCGATTGATGCGATTGTTGCGGCTGATGTTGCTGAGGCTGTCTTTGTTGCATGAGCCGTGATGTTCCTAGAGCACTTTTCTTTAGATTGTCTGACTGCTTCTTCCGGTAGTCCTTTATGTAGTGGCCCATCTTGCCACAATATAAACATCCCCCGGTATCATGAGGGCAAGGTCAGCAGGACACTTGGGACATCCTGGTGCTACTGCAATCTGTCTCTGCTGCTGCAGAGGATGTTGATGCTGGCACTGCTGCTGCTGCTGAGGTCGTTGATACTAATGTTGTTGTTGAATCTGTTCTTCTTCGTAGGTGGACAGAACTTCTTTCCACCCTGATGCTTCTGGAATTGTCTCTTTTTAGGCCAACTCCTTTGACCTTGCTGTTGTTGCTGACCTCTTTAAGATTGCGTCCTTTGAAACTCAGACCAATCTTGTTCTAAAAGTGAAGCTGTCTCTAGAGCCTCATCGACTGTCATCGGAGCATGAGTGTATACCTTCGTGCGTAGAACAAGCTTCAATCCTCGAGCAAACTTCAATGCTCGGTCCTTCTTCGTGGCATATAAGTTAGGACAATATCGTTCGAGTCTGTGAAAATGAGTAACATACTCCGCCAAAGTGGAGTTTTCTTGTTGTAGATCGAGGAACTCTTGCATCTTCTTGCTCTTCTCATGTGTTGGAAAATATGTCGCGTAAAAAGTTTCTACAAACTGCTTCCAAGTGGCAGGCTGGTTCTCAAACTTGATCTCTCAGGTGGTATCCCACCACCTCTTTGCATCCTTTCGAAGACGGTGCATCCTAAAGTCCACTTTCCGTTCATCGTTCACTTGCAAGACACAAAAGATTCACCCAATCTCTCGTATCCAGTCCTCTGCTACTTCTGGTGTCGATCTTCAGTAAAAAAATGGAGGGTTCATACCCATGAACTGTTTATAGGGAACCATAGTAATAGGAACTGGTGTCTCTTGACCTTGAGTGGCCCGCTAAATATGGTCACCCATGTTTCGCATGGTCTCTGCTTGACGGCCAACTACCTCCGTGAGGTTGTTGAACGATGCCATCAGATCATCACAATGAGCACGTCACACCATCTTAAAACAAACAAACATCGTATAAGCAATGAGACAATCTCTCAAAAGCAAGTTTCCATTTCATCAATAAAGAAGTTCATGCATTACATGCCAAAAATACCCTTTGTCAAAGATAGGGTTACAAACCACATCCAATCACATAAGCAAACCCAAAAATGGAACACTGACTCAGTGTTTCCAACAAAACATCAGAACATCATCATCACGGTTTGCTAGTGTAAAAGTCTTGGTAATCCTTCAGACTTCCACATCGTCACGACTTGATACGAGAAGGGGAAACAAGAGTTCTCAAGGGTGTATCTGATATTTCTTGAACTCTCATCAAAACTAGAGGAGCAGGAAGATCTGGCACAAACTCTAAGGAAACTGCATATGGATAGGATTTCGGTGAGTACTGAGGAGAGTTTGGCAAACCACTCCTATCGCCTTCCTGGCTGTCGACTTCCACCACTTCTAGTTCAGTGATCGATGATACATCATCAATATCGTTTGTGTTACTTTGCCAAAGTTCGTCGCAAAGCTTTGTCTAGCAGTTCTCTTTTATATGCCCCCTAAGACTACAACAGGGGCAATCACACAACTCACGGGGACAGATTTATCTCGCATGATCCACAAGACACTGTGAACACCCCAAATTTTTATAAATATTCCCTTTTTGCCTCTGGCCTCCATTTTCTGAGTATAATTGAGTCAGTTTCAATCTAAATTCCAGTTTATTTCTCAGATGTACTGTAATCAAATCCATTTTCTATATCTGACTCAATTTTGGATCCAAACCCAGTGTTAAAATCAAAATCTGAGCCTCGTTATCGAATTTTCAAAATTAAATCCACAAAAATACCAAAATAATTTTTGAAAGGCTCAGACAGTCCATCCTGTATTCATTTGGATCCATTTACTCTGTACTTCTCGATTTGAGATCAAAAACTCGAATATTTCTTCAAAATCTTGGATCCAAACCCATTTTCTGAAGAAAAATCTAAGTGATAACCCCGAATGCTCAGAAAACCCCTCTTTTGTAAATATTTCTTAAAAACACAAAAAAAAGAGCTTTAAATCTCTTATTTTTCCATAGTTTTAAGGTTTGTATTTCAAAATTACAAAAAATACAGAAAACATGAAGAAAAGAACGAAAAAAATCAAAACAAAGAAAGAAAATAGCTCGAAAGCCCCTTTTCGCCAAAAATGGTTTTTGAGAAAGCTTTGAGGAGAGCCACCTTTTTAGGAATTTTCACAAATTTTTTTGGGCCGGATTGGAAAAAGCCCAACGGCCTCTCGTTGCAAAGGAAAGACCGCAGAGAAGGAAGTTGGAGATCCCTTCATCCACTTCTTCCTTCACTCTTCACCGGTCGATCACCAACTGCCCCTTTTTCTCGATTCTTCTTCCCTCTCTATATAAACATAGCAACAGGGAAGAAGAAGGGGCATGAATTAAGCATCGATCATTTCCCATAATCTCGTCTCTCTTTCTCTCTCACCCCTCTTCTAAGGTTTCAGCCAGCGATAGGAGAACAATGAGCCTCCCCTCGGGTTCCTTTGAAGAGATATCGACTCCTTCCAAAGTCCCTGCAAGCAAAAGGAAACCAACACATTTTTTTTCTCTGATTTCATTGAAGGAGCATCATCTCTTTCCTTTCAAGCCTCTGCAATCCACTTCAGTGAGTACTCCTTCTCTTTTCATTTCCTTTAAGCCTCCTGTCAATTTTCTTTTCTCTTTCTTGTTTTAATCCCCATTTAAGCACCATGGGTGGTGTTGGATTGCTCGTAGCAATCTCAACCCGTCTTATGCAATAGTAACAAGATCCCCTAATCCCAACATTCATTTTTTTTTGACTCTAGGATTTATTTTATTAGATTTCTTCAGTTATATAAGAGTAGATTCCTGCTCACGCTATTTCAAATTCTGCTTCCCCTTTTAGTTCATCTTCTCAACTTTCTCTTTGTTCATTATCCCATTAATACACTACCGGTAGTGTTGAGTTGTCTGTGCAACGTCAACCTATTGCTGTGTGACAATCAATGGGAATCTTCAGATTCCGATACTTTTTTTTTTCTTTCTGCAATTTCGTTTAAATTCCCAGAATCTGTGGAAGTTTGAATAGTTTTTTTTTCTGATGCAATACTTCTCTTAGTGATTCACCATCGGTTGGCACATATCTCATCTCGCTTTTCCCTGTATATCAAGGCTAAACTTAGATGCCATCAGTATCATTAGAGCATTTTTCACATCTGATTCCATTTTTTTTTATATATGACATCTCGCATACTAGGTCACTAACTCGCATTGTCCTAATCCCATCTCAGTTTGCTTATGCAAACAAGCATCTTTGTATATGCTATTGCATGCTATTTGATGATTCAAACCCATTGGTTTGTGTTGAAATCCCAGATCTGCTCAAGGTTAAAGGGTCTTAAGTAATAGTGCTACTGCATTGTAGTTATTTCATCTACTCACAATTCATGATTCAATTTGTATTAACAGTGATCTAGCCCCGATTGTGAAAATGAATTTTCCTATCCCAAGAATCCTACCCTCAAAAATATATGCATTAGTTTAGATTACAGTTTAGCTATTATCGGTTTCCAGTAGCTAACCTCTATTAGGAGCTGGATTCTCACCGTTTCTAATTTTCCCAAGTCAGAGCGCCGATCTTCAAAAGGTGAGGGAATAACCATTGCATGTGGTAGATGGTCATGGTGAAGTTGGCGTATCTGGTCACTGACTGAAATTTGTTTCTCTGCTGAGCATTTATCTTTGTTATTTCTTCTTTGGAGATATCGTTGGCATTTGTTCCTCACGGTAGTTGTTACAAATCTCACGATGCACTATGATTGAAAGAGACTGAGTTTATCGATCATTAACCTGGTTGGCAATGACATGAGGTTTTTCGCTCAAGTTTATCAGGTGACACTCACCTCCATAGCATAGGCATGATTATTACATTCCCTATCCCATCCCTTGTATCTTATACTTTAATTTGATCTCCATTATATATATATATAGGCCTTATCCATTTTTAACATTCACTCCCTTTTGTTTTGCATCCCTCGAATCATGTTCTCTCCATCTTGATATGCATGCGCATCAGCATCCCTGGTTTTTTAGCAGTTATCTATCTCCTGTTTCAAGATCGGGATAGCATTGAATCTTACATTTTTGTTTTAGTTTTATCACATTTGGATACAGTAGCACGACACAAGCATGCTGAGATATGAGCAATTACTGTCAAAAATTGTTCTACATCAGAATAATATTCTTTGTAATATTGTCATTCCCATTCTTTTGACACTGTCTTGCGTTAATCAAGTCATCCATTATGATCTGTCAGAGCATACATTGGGGCTTCTATGGCGTGAGTCTGAATCATAGTCAGTGATACCACGAGGTTTCGACTCGCTGGAGTTAATTTCCCCCTTTTTTTTGTGGAATGGGTTTGTTGATATAAATTTCAGTCTGGAAAAGTTTAATACATCGAGGCCCCTCTCACCTCCGCTACTGTTTCTGGAGCTACTGCTTGTAAGACCCACAAATTTTCAGTATAAATTCTGAATAAAATTCACGAGGCATTTACCAGTAAAAATAGCATTTTCACTCAGAATGTGAAACAAATCAATTTCTACGAACCAGTTATACTTAAGATATTCGTCGCTTTGCGAATATATGCTCAAACACTCTGGAAGTCATAACTTCCTACCTGAACGAAATCAAGAGATTTCATCGAGCCAACTTTCTTAGTTACGTCAATACAAAGAGAATGGCGTACTTAGAATTTTTTGAAAAAAAATCATCGAAAAAGTCAACATTTTGTGGGACCCACGAGAATCTTGGTGGGACCCATCAAAATATTCTTCAGAAAATATCTAAAATATTCCTAGAATATTTCATGGAATATCCCATGGAATATCCTATTTGGATAAGTTCAAAAAGGAATTTTCAGAAAAGCCAAAGGTAAATGGGTCAAAATGAAACTTGGGGCTCAAGTTTCATTTTCTATAAATAGTAGACCCCCCCCTTTTGAAAAAATCGCCAACCCCTCTCTCTCTCTCCTCCTTTCTGAACCTCCCCTACTGTTTTTGTCGCAAATTTTTTCCGTTCCCTGCAGGAGAGAGGGGAAACCTTTCGCGAGTCAAACTTGACTAGAATTTGAAAATTGTTTTGAAATACTCGCCTCCGTTTTGAAAATAGCGAGAAAATTCCAAAGAATGGGTCTCGACCTGTCGGTATGAGGTTCGACCGTTCCTGGCGCCTTTACCAGGGGTAATCGAACGAAGGACCAAATGTGTGCTTGACTTAGCTAAATTACCAGAAATCATGTTCTATCCTAAATGCACAGAGAATTCAGGCATGCACTATGGGATTTTGTAAAATGCAAGTTGGAAAACATGATGTATGCTTGGAAAATATTTTAGAATTGGAAAATGTTTCTAAAGCAAATGATGGAAATCGATTTTTCAGGAAAATTCTGATAAAAGGATTTGAAAATCTTAAGAAAGTCTGTAAAGATTTTGGGAAAACCCTAAAGGAATGAGAATCCTTAGAAAATAGTGAGAATTCTTGAGAAAAGACAATTAAAGGGAAAAGGTTTGTCAGGAACACAACCACTTTGAAAAATTTCTTTGGGAAATGATTGAAAATTCATAGGAAAACTCTTTTGAGAAAAGAAATCAAATCTTAGGAAATTGAAATCTTGAGAGTTGTAGCTTTAAAGACTTGAAAAACGATTTTGACTTTTGGAGGCCTCACTTGAAAAGATTGGAAATGAATTCTAAGAAAAGAAAATTTTCAGAAAAATTATGAAAAACTCGACTTGGGAAAATCCAACTTTGAAAAATTTTCAGAGCCTCTTGAGGGATCAATTTCCTTAGTATGAAATTTTCTTGAGAAAACTTAAGAAATGCATATAATTTCATGATGCAAATGATTTGAATGGATGAATGCACTTTGATAAAAGATATTAAAAAAAATTCTGAGAAGTTTATGGGAAAATATGTATTAAATCAAAGTAAATTCTTTATATATTCCGACTGTGGCCGTGAACATGTTTAGAATTTAATATGTTTAATTTCACAACATTTTGCAAAATAAAAATATGATGTGATTTTGAAGATAGCCTAATAGTATAGGTTCAATGTGGCTAATAGGAAGATAGTAAATCTGGGATTCGTCAGTATTCTGATTAGGACTATAAATACGAAATCCTTCGAGTTTACTAACTCCTTAATAGCGGGTGCACACGCCATTCGTGTTCATCCATGATTTCCAAATAAAATGCATGATTCACAATATCAGGATATTATAAAATAAAACTATATGATATGCATCCTAATCTAAACAAAAGAAGTAAATCTTATTCCAAGTTTATACTTGATCATTACATTGTTGACATAAAGCAAAAAAAAAAATAGAGCTAAAAGAATCAGCATCTTCCAGATTTTTCTGCAAATACGAGTTAGTCTGAGAAATACAACATACAGAAGAGAGATTAAAGATTTCACATTAATGGCAATACGCGAGTAATTATGCCTGAACTACACTGGAAATGCACAATTTAATGAAAATACAATGTCTAAAACATGACTGGAATGCATATGAAAATATCTAGATGCCATGTTTAAACTAAATGAGAAATATATGTATATATGTCTAAATGCATAGACTTATACTAAATGAAATGTGCCTATGGACATATATCTACTTGAATATATAGGAAAATGTAGCTACCTAAATGTATAGGATACTGCATATACCTACATGCTTATGCAAAAAAAAAATGTATATGAAGACATATATTTATACATATATATATATATATATATATATATATATTTGTGCATAGATATGTTCTCATAATTGAAAATATACATAATAATCAAATTTGCAAGTGTAATGTGCAAATGTAATATACAACGACATACAGGAATATAGAGGACTGGAAACATGCAGATGTGTTGTGAAATGCAATAATATGTAACAAGATTTGATGATATACAGATTCAATGAAATGCATGCATATGCATGAAATGGCAATATATGGCTAATGGGCCATATGCATATGGTGAGGAGGTGCATTTTGCAGTTATAGGTACAAGTATAATACAATGCTGAGAAAATGACAACAGTGATAGCAAGATGTGACATACAAGAAGTATTTATGATATGAGGGGAAGGTAAATGATATGGTGCAGTAAGGTGCTGTGAATGTTAACAAGATGTGCTTCGAATAATGATTCATGGCAGGTGCCCACAAAATGTATTTACAAAGTAAGTTATAACAGGTATTTAATGAAATGCATTTGTAAGGAATTTTTGGCAAGTATTAACGGGAGGTACTTGTAGTGAAACCTACAGCAGGTGCTCTGCTGAGAAGCAAATCTGACACTATGGTGAATAAAATGATGGACATGCAAGAATGTAAATCAGAAGCTGCAGTGAACCAATGCAAAGCATCCGATTGCGGTTCAGATCGGCTAATGGACTGATGCGCGAATCAAGGAACAAGTTGCCTTGAAGATGGGAAATCAAAATCAAGTGCCCTGAATGGCTTTTAGATGGACTCAGTAGATTGGCCTGTAGGAGACGAAAATCGGGCCCAACGGTGAAGGAGGGCCTTTCGTGAATAGTGCTCAAGTGGATGGTGAAAAGAGGATTTCGACATTGCTGAAGCAAGAGAATCCGAATGGAGACAGAGTGAATCCGGCAAATGAAAGGTGATTCCTGTCGGCTGGAAATAACAATCCAGAAATCCAGTCAAATTTCACAGTAGTAGGTAATATGTTCTGGCAGATGGATAGAGAGCTCGGGCAAGAGGATGCCAGATTCCTGATTTTCACAATGAATGTGAAGGGAATTCAGTGTAATCATATCGGGATTCCTTCCACTTGCAGGAAAACCATAATATCCGATCAAAAATTGGACTCGATCAGGACTCACAGTCGATTGAAATCTG
This sequence comes from Nuphar pumila, assembly GCF_984573655.1. NCBI lineage: Eukaryota > Viridiplantae > Streptophyta > Magnoliopsida > Nymphaeales > Nymphaeaceae > Nuphar > Nuphar pumila. The sequence goes on along the minus strand of NC_143265.1, from coordinate 46,049,884 downwards.
ATAATAGTCGATTCGATATCAATCGCTCGATTGGTGGAATTCATTCGATCAATCTGAATGGCCAGACCTTCATCGAAAATCAATCATCATTCCGAAAATCAGTTGAACAAAAATGATTGAAAATTAATAGGACTCTTTATCGAAATCAATCATTCAATCTCTAAAATCCAGAATTAATAGATGAGGAAAAGTGAACTCAGGACTTTCTCTGCTATGAATCACAAGTCATTTCCTGTGCAAAATGCGATTAATATATATGCAAATGCCACTGTGTTGATAATTTGTGTTGAGATGCTATAAAACTATAACTTCAGTCAATGGTCTAAAACACGAGCAAATGCACAAAATCGAAATTGTGAAATGCAGTAAAAAAAAAACATAAGGAATGCGCAGAAGATCAGAGGTATATAATCCGATAATGAAAAAGATGAAAGTGCAGTAGGATCGAGACAACGAGCACTAAAGGGGGGGTGAATAGTGATTTTAAAAATTGTCTGCGAAATATTAACGAATTTTGCAATTTGAAAAGCAATCACACAAAGAACACAAAATTTATCCTGGTTCGGTCTTTCCCGACCTACATCCAGTCCCCAAGCAAAACCCGCTTGAGATTTCCACTATCAACCTTGTGTAACTACAAGATCATACACAGACCAAATCCGGTCCCACTTCGAGTAACACACCTACTGAAAGCAAACAACTCCTTTAAACCAAGGAGTCCTTCCTTTTATAGAAAAATAAGTAACAACTTACAATACAACCTATGAGCCTTTCTTTTGAATGCAAATGAGATGCAATTGGCTTTTGAGGTTGTTGAAATACTCTACTCACGAATCCACTATCTCTCAAAAGAATTTGAGTGAAAAACTGAAGTGAAAATATCGAGTGAGAAAACAAATACTTGAATGAATAGGAGTGAAAAGCAAGAAGTAATTCAATTGGATTTGATTATTTTTGAGTGTAGAAAGCACTCATATTTATAGTTGAAAGTTTTCATACGTTGAGTGTATGAAAGGGTGTCAAAACAGTCCATTTTGAACGATAAAAACGTTTGAAAAACGAAAAGACACGCCTTTTTGAAGTTTCAGGAAAAATGACAAAATTAGTCGACTGGAACAGTAGTTAGTCAACTAATAGTTAGTTATTAGTAGACTGACAGTTATCGTCGGTCGACTGATCTGTTTATCGAGCCGTTTGAAAATCTGAACTTTTGAAACTTAGCCGACTAGAGATAAAATTAGTCGCTGATAATATCATCAGTAGACTGAAAAACCTTTCAATCGACTACTGCTAAAATCTTTTAAAAAACATACATTTTGTCTGATCGACTGATAAAAGCATTAGTCGACTGCTGCTAAATTTTCAGAAAACACATGTTTTGTCCAGTCGACTGCTGCTAAATTTTCCAGAAAGCACACATTTTGTTCAATCGACTGATAAAACTTTTGATCGACTAATTTGACAAAAATGACTTTTTAGAAAATATGGCGCGAAAGGATTAGTCGACTGGTAAGTCTATTGGTCAACTAATAAACACGAAAATTTAAGAAAAGAGTTTTATAAAAAGATTTTCATGAGAGGTTCTTTTAGAAAAGTTTTTCTAAAGACTTTTTAGGTAAAATTCAACCTAAATATGCACTCTAAGTAAGGTTCTTACAAGAATCTAAGACTTTTAATGAATTTAACATTTGCACACTAGTCTTTAAAGACTCTTTATCGAATTCTTCAATGTCTTCACTGCCTTAGCTGAAATGCAATTGATTTTACTTGCTCATCATCAAAACCTTATACTTGAAGTTTCATGTACGACTTTATTGTCGTAACAATCTCCCCCTTTTTGATGACGACAAACTTAATCAAAGATGAAGCATTTAGATACATAGATGGGGATTTTACTTCCCCTATCAATATGTTGCAAAACATTAAAAGTTAGCACATTTAAAGCACATATATCACATATTGATTGGTTTGCATTTCCATTCATCATTACTTCATGCATTTAAAAACTTTTTCATAAATGCAATTTTCAATGCTTTCTTTTTCTCTTAATTTCGCATTTCTCATGCAAGATCTCCTGCAATTTTAATGTAATTTCAATGTAATACTATCTTTTATCTTTTTCTCCCCCTTTGTCATAATAAAAAAAAATAAGGGCAGAAATAGCATAAGCAAAATGGAGATACAAGTTTAAAATATTACAACCCATAAAGTATCAAAGTTTAGTAAAGACAGAACATAAAGATCAGAAAAGTGAGTTGAGCAAGTCCTTGATTGAAGTAATCTCTTTCTGAATCGAAGATAGTTGTTGAGTCACATCTTCACGAAAAGTGCGTTGATGCAACTCCAAGGCTTCTAGTCGCTACAAAACTTCATCATTGTCTTGACTTGTAGAAAATTTCTTTCTTTTTACATGAGATGAAAGTGTCGCAGAAGGTGAAGGTTCAGAAATTGATGGTTCAGTAGGATCAGATGGTTCAATTTGATCAACATTTAAAGGAGGCAGATATTTAATTCTCATTCTTTTTAAAATTTGTTTGATCAAAGAACTCTTTTTGCTTAATATATTTTTCATTTGTTAAAGAAACTTTGAAATGTCTAAAAATACGAGTTAGAAGACATCCATAAGGAAGAAATGGTTTTTGTTTCCACAAATTTGTAAAATACACATTGGCCCAATTTACAGAAATATTTTCAAATAAAACATAAAGAGTTGTAGATAGATCTGTGGAATAGTAATCAAAAGAACCAGTTTTAGGTAGAACATTGTGGGCAAGGATTCGTCCAGCAATGCATGCACGAGTTTGAAGATTAGTATTTTTGAAAGGAAGGCAGTGAGGTGCACCTGGAAGAAGAATTTGTTCAAAAATTCTCTCATCATTCAATTCAACAGTGTTGAAAAGAGTGTCTGAAGATGGAATTTATAGGATTTCTCCAAGTAGTTTTGAATCAAACTCGATTTCAACATCACGAACAAGAGAGGACAGAACTCCAGTTTCATGATCAAAATGTAAATTCGTATAAAATAAGTGAATCAGAAAAGGATAATGAAGGGTATCTGCACAGGCATCAAAAAGATGTGAAATTCCTTAAAATAATTCTCTTATTTTGTAACGAGAAAACAAGTGAAACAATACATTTCGACCTGGTAAAATAGGTAGTGCAGAAATCAATCCAAAAGTATCATATAAAAGAGGATTTCGAAGTAATCTGAGAGAAAATCCATGTCTTGAAGAAGGTGTAGGAGGAGGAGAACCTAAACCTTTTGCAGATGCAGACTTCGAACGAGGCATGGTTAAAAAAACAGATTTACCAAAAAGAATGTCGGCTTCCAAACGACGTCCGGCAGAAGGAAAATGTTGTCCGGCGTTGTGAAACAGAAACAGAGGAGGATACGGTGGCTGACGGCGAGTGTGAAGGCTGCCACAAGGGGATTCCGGCAATGGCTGAAGATACACCGTCATGGCAAGAGTGTTCCGGCGTGATTTGAAGATGCGCCAGTTACTGCAAGAAGATTCCGACGTTTTTCGGTCACGGCCAGAAGATTCCGGCGTCTCCCTGTCACAACAAGAAAATCCCGGCGAGGATAGGATCGAACGACACTCCGAGGGTTTTTTGGAAGAGAGAGAGGAAAGAGAGAGAAAGAGGGTTTTCGTTTTTAAGAAAAACGAAAAGGTGTGAAAATAAAATGAAACGATGCCTTTTAAAAAAAACGAGTGTTAAAAAATCCAAGGAGTATCGGGTCCCTTCAGTAAATTTTTTTTAAAAAAAAAAATTTTAGTCGACTAAAACTTTATCGGTCGACTAAGAATGTGCGACTCATTCTAAAAATTTTAAAACATCAGTCGACTAGAAATATATCGGTCGACTAATATGGTGCGATTCATTCTAAAATTTTAAAGCATCAGTCGACTGAAATTTTATCGGTCGACTAATATAATGCGATTTTGAGATTTTGTTCAAAAATCAACATTTTTATAAATCCAAAAGAGAGCAAATACCTAGTTCTCTCCTAATTCTCATAAAATCTTCATTTTTAAGAGGTTTAGTGAATATATCGGCATGCTGTTCTTTAGTGGAAATAAAATTTAACAAAATATCTCCTTTTAACACATGATCTCTTAAGAAATGATGTCTAACTTCAATATGCTTAGTTCTTGAGTGCTGAACATGATTTTTAGAAAGATTTATAGCACTAGTGTTATCACAATAAATAGTTGTTGTAGAGTAATTCAAACCAAAATCTTTTAAGGTCTGTTTCATCCATAGTACTTATGAACACGCTAAACTAGCCGCTATATATTCTGTTTCAGTTGTTGAGAGTGACACTGAATTTTGCTTTTTACTAAACCAAGAGACTAAGGAATTTCCTAAGAAATGACAAGTTCCACTAGTACTCTTGCGATCAGATTTACTTCCTGCAAAATCTGCATCACTATATGAAACTAAATCAAAGAAAGATGATTTTGGGTAAAACAAACCGAAATCTGAAGTATCTTTCAAATAACAAAAATTTGTTTTACTGCAGTTAAATGAGATTCCTTTGGATTAGCTTGAAATCTTGCACACATACAAACACTAAACATAATATGAGGTTGACTAGCAGTTAAGTATAATAGAGATCCGATCATACCTCTGTAGAGCTTAGTATCTACACTTTTACCATTTTCATCTTTATCAAGCGAAGTAGTTGTACTCATAGGATTCCTTCTTGATTTCGATGAGTCCATCCCAAATCTCTTGAGAAGTTCTTTTGTATACTTAGCCTGATTGATGAAGATTCCTTCTTCAGTTTGCTTTATTTGAAGTCTAAGGAAGTAGTTTAATTCGCCCATCAAGCTCATTTCAAACTCTTCCTGCATAGCTTTATCAAATTCTTTACAAAGAGAATCATTAGTAGAACCAAATATTCTGTCATCAACATAAATTTGCACAATAAGAATATCTGAATTAAGATTTTTAATAAATAAAGTGGAGTCTACTCGACCAATGGAAAAACCAGTTTGTTCTAGAAAATTTCGTAGTCTTTCATACCACGCTCTTGGTGCTTGTTTAAGTCCGTATAAAGCTTTTTTTAATTTATAGACTTTTTCTGGATATTTCTCATTTTTAAAGCCTGGAGGTTGCTCTACATAAACTTCTTCATTGATGTGTCCATTTAAGAATGCACTCTTAACATCAATTTGATATAACTTGAAGTTCATGTAACTAGCAAAAGCAAGCATCATTCGAATTAACTCCAATTGAGCCACTGGTGCATAGGTTTCATCAAAATCTATGCCTTCTTCTTGATTATAGCCTTGTGCTACTAGCCTTGCTTTGTTATGAATGACTTCATCATTTTCGTCCAACTTATTTTGGAAGACCCATCTTGTTCCAATTACCGGATGATCCTTTGGTCTATCAACTAGATCCCAAACATCTTTCCTTGTAAATTGGTTAAGTTCTTCAGACATGGACAAAAGCCAAAATTCATCATCACAAGCCTCATTGATATTCTTTGGTTCTATTTTAGATATGAAAGCAACATTTGCAATATATTTTTCTAATTGCCTTCTAGTTTGGACACCACTTTTTATTTCTCCAATAACTTGTTCATGTGGATGATTAGGAACTTCTTTCCAAACAGATTGAAGATGAACATTTTTTTGAGAAGTATTCTCTATCAAGGGTTCTTCTTGAAGTATTACTTCTTCTCCTTCGCTTAGAGGTATAACCTACTCACAATTCTCATCAAATGCAACATGTAAAGATTCTTCGATGCAAGATGTTCTTTTATTGAAAATACGATAAGCTTTACTTCTAGAAGAATATCCAAGAAATATTGATTCATCTGATTTTGAATCAAACTTATCAAGTTTATCTTTGGTATTTAACAAGAGGCATTTACTACCAAAAATTTTGAAATATGAGATCTTTGGTATACGATCATAATATAATTCAAAACAAGTTTTATGTAAGATTGGTCGAATAAGAACACGGTTTAAAACATAACATGTTGTATTTATTGCTTCAACCCAAATGTATTTTGGTAAATTTTTATCTTGAAGCATGGTTCTAGCACATTCTTGCAAAGTTCTATTCTTTCTTTCAACAACTCCATTTTGTGGAGCCGCTCTAGGAAAAGCAAAGTTGTGAGATATACCATGTAAATCGCAATACTTTAGAAAAGATTCATTTTCAAATTCACCACCATGATCACTACGAATTTTAATTATAGATGTAAATTTTTTATTTGTAATTCTTCTACAAAGTTTGGAAAATTCAGAAAAAGCATCATTTTTGCTTTTTAGAAAAATCACCCATGTAAATCGAAAATAATCATCTACTATAACAAAAGCATACTTGCTACCATTCAAACTTTGAATTCTAGATGGTCCAAATAGATCTAAATGTAAAAGTTCAAGATGACGTTTTGTTGAAACTATATCTTTTGCTTTAAAAGAACTCTTGATTTGTTTACCCTTTTGGCAAGCATCACATAAGTGATCTTTCTTATATGGTATTCTAGGTAGGCCTCTCACAAGATCATTCTTGAATAACTTGGAAATAATTTTAAAGTTAACATGTCCAAGTCTCTTGTGCCATAACCATTGAATTTCATTTGAAACAATAAGACATTTTTCATTAAAAGTGGGTAACTCATCTAGATATAGTTCATACACATTGTTCCTTCTTTTACCTTTAAAAATGATCTTTTTAGATTGAAAATCAGAAATTAAGCATAAATCATTTTCAAAAGAAACATGAAAACCTTTATCACATAATTGACTAATAGATAATAAATTATGCATTAAACCATCTACTAAAAGAACATTTTCTATCAAGGGAAATTTTGGATTACCAATATTACGAATACCTATTACTTTTCCCTTGTTATTGTCACCAAAGCTGACGGTTCCTCCATCCTTATTTTGGAGGGTGAAAAATAACTCCGGCCTTCCAGTCATATGTTTGGAACAACTGCTGTCCAATATCCATTTGCTCCTTATTTTGTGTACCTACAACAAAATTAGAAGACAAAGCATTTGACCCCTTTCTATTTTTGGGTCCATGAGAGTTAGTCTTAGGAACCCATATCTATTTGGATTTTGGTTTCCTTTGATAATAAATATTCTTTCTATAAAAAGATTTAGCATTTCTAGAATAATCATGTCTAGACTTATAACTATTATAAGTTCCATGATTAGATGCATTTCTACTAGAAAATTTAGTTCTTTGAACAAATGGTTGAGAATATTGTCTTTGATTTTTCACAACATAGTTTGGTCTATTTTGAGTATCAAAGAAACAATATCCCAATTCGGTTTTATTAACCGAACATCTTTGAGAACCAAGAAGTCTTTCTAGATTCTCTTGACCATTTGTGAATTTGGTCACTATAGAAAGAAGATCATTTGATTTTTCTTTTAGACTAATTATTTCTTTTTGTAAGAGATTGGTTCTTGTTCCAATTTATTTTATCTCAAATGCTTGGCAAGAGTTTTCCTTCTTGAGATCTTCTATCTCTTGAAGTAATGCTTTGTTTTGAGAGTCAAGAGTTGAATTTTCAGTTTTTAACTCTTTATTTTTAGAACCTAGACTCTTAAATTTAGCATATAAATCATTAAATGCTTCTAATAACTCATCATAGTCAAATTGACTTACCGAATCTTCTTGTGCTATAAAGCACATGTTGGTGACTTCTTCATTTGATTCTTCATCGAAAGATGAGTCACTATCATCTCAACATACTTGAAATGCCTTTTTCTTCTTGAATTGGTCCTTGGACTTGATTTTGAGAAGAGGACAATCTTTCTTAATATGTTCAGCCTTTTTGCAATTAAAACACTTGACTTCATTTGGATTGAAAGAATCTGCTTTCTTTACCTTTCTTTGAATTCTTCCCTTTTTGATGAATCTTCTGAATTGCCTTGTAATGAGGGCAATATCTTCATCTTCATCTTCTTCTGAATTTTCTGAGTCAGAAGTAGCCTTAAAAGCAAAAGATATCTTCTCGGGTTCTTCTTCTTGTCTGTCTTGAAGTTGGACTTCATATGCCATTAGGTTACCAACCAAATCTTCAAGAGTGAGAGTGTTTAAATCATTTGCCTCTTCAATAGCAGTGTTTTTTCTCTCCCATTCAGGAGTTAAACACCTTAGGATCTTTCTGACTAAATCCACTTGTGAATATTTTTTTCCAAGGGATTTCAGAGTGTTAGTTATATCGGTCATTCTTGTTACCATGTCCGATATAGATTCATTTTGATTCATTTTAAACAATTCAAATTTATGAACCAAAGAAGCAATTTTGGATTCCTTTACCTTTGACGTACCTTCGTAAGTCACGAGAAAAGTATGCCAGATTTCATTTGTTGTAGAGCATTGAGAGATGCGATTGAACTCTACCTTGTCAACGACACAATATAATGCATTCATCGCCTTGGTATTCAGTGAAGCGGTTTTCTTTTCATCATCGGTCCATTGACTGAAATCAGTTGATGGAGTTTGGTATTTTTCTTAAACAACTCTCCAAATATCGAGATCCATGGATTGCAAGAATATTGTCATTCTCACTTTACAATATCCATAGTTTGTTCCGTCGAAAAGAGGAGGACGAAGAGAGAAGCTTCCTTCTTTGTGCTGAGATATTATAGTTGCCATGCTAGATGATGATCAAATCAAAATAATAGCTAACCTGCTCTGATACTAAATGGAAGTGCAGTAGGATCGAGGCAACAAGCACTAGAGGGGGGGGGGGGGGGGGGTGAATAGTGCTTTTAAAAATTGTCTGCGAAATATTAACGATTTTTGCAATTTGAAAAGCAATCACACAAAGAACACAAAATTTATCCTGGTTCGGTCTTTCCCAACCTACATCCAGTCCTGTGATCATCGCAAAATTTTTCCTCTCTTGTGGTTTCTCTCTCTTCCTTCTCTTTTCCTTTTCTGACCTCTATTTTCCTCCTTTTTGAAGGGAAAAGAATAAAAGAAAGAAAAGAGAGAGAGAAAATAAAAGAAAGAAAGAAAGAGAGAAGAGGAACTCTTTTGCGTGGTCTCACTTGACCTTGATTTGAAAAATATTTAGAAATTTAACTCGCCTCCGTTTTGAAAATTTGCAGGAAAAATGGAGAGACAGGATTCGCTCGTCGGTACGAGGTTCGACCGTTCCTGGCGCCTTTATCAGGGGTAATCGATCCAAAGATCGAATCTACGCCTTTTGCTTTGCCTAAATATCATATAAGAACTTATCCTAAAGATCTAAATGCATAAAGAATCATGCTGGTGCGATACAAGGATGTATGCTCTTTTTGAAAGAGGTTTTGAAGATTTCCAAGTATTCTGAGATGAACTTGGTAATGGAGTGAAGAAATGTTTGAATCTTAACTTTAGAACTTGAGATAGATCAGAGAAGTTCCAAGTTTTTGAAGTAAATCAGAGTTAGAAGAATAAATCTTTGATTTTGAGAAAGAATGATTTAAAGCTTTGAAAAATGAAGTTTCAAAGTCGGAAATGGACTTTGAATTTGAACTTGAATTTAGTAAAGGAAATGAATACTTGAGATGAAATTGAATTTAAATTTTGAAGTTTGAAATTTAGAATGGATCTGAGAAATCCAAATGGTAAAAAAATAGAGATGAATTTAAGGAATTCAGTTGTGATCTGTAGATGGATTTAGATTTGAAATCTGGAGATGAAATGGAATTGGATTTGAAAAAAAGTTGGACTTGGGAATGAAATTGGATTCTAGATCCTGGACTGGATTCAGATCTTGAAGTCTGAGATCCAATGTAGAATTGGATTTTGAACCCTAAAATGGAATTTGGATCGGAAGTCTGAGATCCAAAATGTGGTTGGATTCGGGACCCTAAAAGGGATTTGGATCTGAAGTCTGAGATCCAAAGTGGAACTGGGTTCTAGATCCTAAGTGGACTTGGATCTGAAGATGGGATCCAAAAAGTAGTATTGAATTCTGGATCCTAAAATGGAATTGGATCTGAAGTCTGAGATCCAAAGTGTGGTTGAATTCTGGATCCTAAAGAAAATTTTGGATCTGAAGTCTGAGATCCAAGGTGAAATTTGGATTCTGGATCCTAGAATAGATTTTGGGTTTTTGAAAGTCCAAATGAGACTTTTGAAAATGGATCTGGGTTTTGAAAACCCAGATTGAATTTAAAATTCAGGAAGGGTCAAGCTTTTGAGATTCATAATCAATCTCAAACTTTGATTTTGAATTTTGAAAATAAACTTGGTTTTGAGGATGAATCAGAAGTTTCAAAGTTAATTTAAACTTTGAAATTTCATTTAGATTTGGAATTCTGGATATACAAGTGAATTTCAAAGTCAATTTGGACTTTGTATTTGAAGTTAGAATTTGAATTTTGGATATAAACTAATTCTGAAGTTTCAAAGTCAAATGGGACCTTGAAATTGAATTCTTGAATCCTTTTGAGAAATAGAGTTGAATTTGAATTTATGAATAGGATTTGATCTGAGAAATGAAGGAAAGAATTACTTGGATTTATGAAAAGAATTTTGAAAATATGATGCAATTCTATCCTAAATGATGAATAAATTTAAATTTTTGAAATTGGATTTTGAAAAGCTACTTCATTCTTTAAATGAATTAAAATAAGATTGAAGATATAATACATCATTGACTATGGTCATTGAATGTATTATATAATAATCTATATTTAAATTCAAGAGAAGAATAAAATCCTTTTAATGCTTTTATAGAATTTAAAATAAAATTAACTCTCAATATACCCTGACTATGGCCATTGGTATACAACAACAACAACAACTACGCCTTCATCCCCAAACAATTGGGGTCAACGATATGAACCAAAAAAGAAATTCATTTTGGGTCTTCCACATGAATCCTTTTCCTCCAATCATTTCTATAAAATGCCATGTCCTCGATGAGGTTCAAAGCATTCATATCCTTTCCTATCATCGCCATCCAAGTCTTCCTAGGCCTACCCCGACCTCTTTTAACTAATATATTTTCCCATTTCTCCAACCTTCTAACTGGAGCATCATTAGGCCTTCGCCGAATATGTCCAAACCACCGTAAACGATTCTCTCGCATCTTATTTTCAATGGGTGCAACACCTACCTTCTTACGTATCTCCTCGTTCCAAATCTTATCTTTTATTGTATTTCCACACATCCATCTAAGCATCCGCATCTCAGCTACACTCATTCTTTGAATATGATGTCTCTTGGCAGCCCAACATTTCGTACCATATAGTAAAGCGGGTCTAATAGTCGTCCTATAAAACTTTCCCTTCAACCGCAATGGCATTCTACGATCGCACAACACTCCAGTTGCACTTTTCCATTTCATCCACCCAACCTTTATCCTATGATTTACATCTCCATCAATTTCTCCATACTTTTGAATAATGGATCCCAAATATTTGAAATAATCATTCACCGGTATTTCTTGCTCACCAAGCTTCACTACAATCCCATCACTACTTCGTTGCTTACTAAACCGACATTCCATATATTCAGTCTTACTCTTACTCAACTTAAAACCTCTAGCTTCCAATGTCTGTCTCCATAATTCTAACTTAGCATTAACCCCAGCTCTAGACTCATCAATCAAAACAATATCATCAACAAACAACATACACCACGGTACATTTTCTTGAATTGATCTCGTAAGCTCATCCATCACTATCGCAAATAGGAAAGGGCTTAAAGCAGATCCTTGATGTAACCCAACCGTTATCGAAAAATTGGTTGTCACCCCTCCACAAGTGCGGACATTGGTTACTACTCCTTCATACATATCTTTAATTATACTAATGTACTTGAGAGAAACACCTTTCTTTATCATTGTCCACCAGAGAACGTCTCTAGGTACTCTATCGTATGCCTTCTCTAAATCAATAAAAACCATATGCAAATCTTAGTTCCTCTCTCTATATCTTTCAATAAGTTGTCTAAGAAGATGTATAGCTTCCATAGTTGATCTTCCAGGCATAAAACCAAATTGATTCTCCGATATCGTGACAACCTTCCTCAACCTAGACTCAATCACCCTCTCCCAAAGTTTCATAGTATGACTCATGAGTTTTATACCCTGATAGTTTGTGCAATCTTGTATATCACCCTTATTCTTATATAAAGGCACCAAAGTACTCTTCCTCCACTCATTAGGCATCTTATTTGTTCGCCAAATCAAATTAAAAAGATTTGTCAACCATTCTAAACCTTTCTCTCCCAAGCATTTCCAAGCCATTGGTATATATATTGAATTAATTTTAAATTAAATTCTGATAAAAGAGAAAATTATTTTGAGGAAAATATGATGATCTTTGAAAATGATCCAGTGTGGATCCAGTGTTATTTTATAAAAGATAAAAATCCTAAGTCTTGTTTACATCCTGACTATGGCCATTGATGTAAATCATCAACTTAGGATTAATTACCTCTTACGAAATGGTGCACGTGCCATTCGTGTTGCCATTTGTGAAAATTTGAGAAATAAAGGCAAAATGCATAAAAACAAGCAATTCATGATATTTACAATGCTCATTCATTCTATCTAAGCTAGAGATATAAATTCTCATTAAGATCTAACTTATTACAACATTTAAAATTGAAGTTACAATGCCCCAAGTAATGATATTTTCCATATATTCCCTGCAAAACACTTGGTTAGTATGGAAAATAGAAGAGAAATGGCATGTATCACATGGATTTCAGAGATGAAAGCGATGAGACACTCGTATACCTACCTTATGCTTAATACCCAATGAACTGCATTGATGATCCAAAGAAGGGTAACCATTAAGGTGTTCATATATGTATGTATATATGTATATGTATATATATATATATATATATATATATATATATATATATATATATATATATATATATATATATATATATATATATATATATATATATAACATGGATGTAGAGTGAATGTGTGATGACTATGTGGGGGCTGTGGGGTTACAGCAAGAGGTAGCAATATATGGGGGGATGAAGATATGAGACAGGGTGAAATGAAGAAAAAAAAATGCTACTGTAAGGGAAAGTACCAAATGATATTGAGGGATAACAATAAGTGGTGATGTTCAGCTAGGTTGAATATGCAAGTGTTGTGTGTGTAGCCTAACTGAGTGTTATCATGGAATTGGTGAAAAATGTATGATGAAGGCACAAAAATATGGTAGAAAGTACTATTCTGGATGCTGCCAACTATGGACAATAAATGAAGTGAACTGTAGGTGGGCTAAGGCTATAACATGTGCCACAAGTGTATGGAATGAAATGAAGGTAGCCTAAGTGAATATCTAGGAAACATTGTTATGAAACTGTTGGTGAAGGGAATGCCATGAGGGTGTTGTGAATTACAGCAACCGTTGGACTGCTGTGCTCCTGTATGCACAGGAAGCACAAGGGAAATGGTTAGTAGGATAGATGGTAAGTAGTGTGGCATAGGAACGACCATTGCTGCAAATATGGGAGATGGCTGGAACCTGACGGTGAATGTCTGCATGTATTGCAGTGAGATGGGGAAAGGAATCATGACAATGCAGTGATTCATTTTGTCAGCAAGTGATGATAAGAATTTGCAACAAGCAAAAGAAGAGATGATAATAGGTCTAATTTCAAAATATATGCAGGAAAATGCTGATTCTTCAAGCATGATCATACTGCTTGGATGCATACCTTTAGGGGGTGAATGTGCTCATGTGATGGAATGAACAGGACATGTGCAAGGTACGAGAAAGCCTATAGAGGAAATTTAAGTTCTAAATTTATGAATGATGCCATCATGTGCTACATCATGGGTATAAAGTGTTGAGTGTGTGAACGAAATGGAAGGAAGGTATTTACAGTGGTAGTATTCTCGATGTATATGCCATAATAAGTGATTTATAATCACAAAATATATAGGTGCTGTGGGGGATGGGCAGCTGTAAGCATATGCAGGGTTGCAGCAGAGAGGAATTTTGAAAATGGAGCTGGGATAGGGAGTGCTGCTACTGTGTAAGCTGCCACTTGTAGCAAGTGATGGTGTAGACATTTAGAAAAGAAAGGGGTAAGGCATTCCTCTGAGAAACATTAATTCAGCACAAATGAAAACATTATTTAAAGAATAGGATCTATCAACCTAAATCCAGTTATTAACAGCATAAATAAATAAAAAAAGAAACAAGGTTGGCCAAAGAATGCCAAAATATTGATTACTTGTAATTGAAATAGTCTTTGTTTTGAATATCTCGAGGACTGAATGCTTATCATCCCATTCTTCCATTGCATCTCCTTCAGTAATTTCCACCAACCCTTTCAATGGATTCATCTTTGTTGATGATACCACAGTACCACCCTTCTTAGAAAAATAACCTCCTGAATTGAGATATGTATGGGGATTTGGCAATTGGTGCTTCCTCAAGTATTCTTCATGCAAACATTGCCATTGCTGCAAGTGACCCGGAACCCATTGTTGCACAGGGAAGGGTGTTAGTTGAACCATGAGGGTATATAGTGTACAAGTATGGTTTTGTGGCATCAACACTACCAAGTAACAAAACAGTACTAATATAACCAAGTGAAATTTCAGAATAGTGAGGGCACTGACAACCCTGGATTCTATATCAGCAGTTGCAGAGCTGTGCAAAACTAGCTGGGAACTAATCATTTCTGTTACGGACTCTGTATCAACAGCAAAATTTTTTCACTTCACAACAGTATATGTTGGGTGCCATCCATTGCATTGTTTTTTTTTTAGTGAGAAAGAAACTATATACAATCTACTATTCGAAATTCTTACACAGAACCATTACAAAAATCATGGACTTAACAAAGAATCAGAACGTTACCTACTTTGTTTGTACCTTTGATGGGAGTTGAACGCAAAATAACACCAAGCAGTCCAAGATTTATTTGAATCTTTCTTGTTCCAGGAGGATCGATGAACAAATGAAGATGGATCGACTTTCTTCAATCCAGTCCTGCTGGTGAACTATGATCCCCGATTATTCTGATCTCAAAAAAACGAGGATCTTGGGACATTTTAAAATGAGAAGTCAATAAGATGTGGGGATGTTTGGATAAAACTAAACAGCGGCGCCGCAGGTGCTGCAGAATGTTACTTGGAGAAGGAAAACACTGATACTACAAACTTGGCATTTAACTGACCAAAACGCATTACAGAATAAGAAACACGGTGATGACCTTAAGATGGGTCGTCAACTGTGCAGAGTTCAAAAACCAGGGATGAATGAATCATCGAGTGACTAAAATGTTAAAATATAAAGTAAAACAACATTCATAAATAGAAATATGATAACGAGAGAAAAGAAAAGAAAAGAAAAGGGGAAATCAATTAATCTGATAATGCCAAAGCCAAGAATGGTCACAACCAGACAATTATGAAAAGAAAATACAGAAGGAAGATAGAAGGTAAAGCTATGTTGGAATGGGGTGTCCCGATTACTTTTGCACAGAATGGATTGAAATCGTCATAAGCCATCCAAAACCATCCCTGATGCGTCAATGATATTGAAAGCAGAAAAAAGAAGAAAGAAAAAAAAGAGAAGAAAAGAAAAGAAAAGAAAAGAAAAGAAAATTAAACTATAAATATGCATTACAAACCGTGAAGATCAAAGAAATCTATGAACAAAAGAAAGGAAAAAAAATGAATGGAGATTTACCTCTGTTTTGTAGGAATCCGGAAGAGAGAGGAGAGCTTTTACCTTGATTCGGCTACCATGACAGTCGTCTTCTTGATTCTTGATTTCTGAAGCTGCAGGGCTTCTGGAAGGAGAAGGGATTCGTGGAAAAGATCAAGGGATGATCAAAGAGGGAGGAGAAGGAGAAGAGAGTCGAAGGGGGTTCGGGAAGAATCAGTGGATAGGTAAGTTGTGCCCCCCTCTCCTCTCGCGTGCTCCCCTTTTTAAAGAAGAAGAGGAGCCTTTGAGAGAGAGGTTGTTGGTTGAAGATGAGAGGTTGAGGGAGAAGAAGTTGTTTCAAGATGGAGGGTAGGACTGAGAGGGAAAGTGTGCGGAAAAGAGGCCGTTGCCTCTTTTCCAATTTTCCAAAAAAAGGCCCCCTTGAAAGAACTTTTGTAAAAAAATGGTTCAAAAGGAGGTTTTTGGCAAAATTCAATTTTTCAAGTTTTAAAACCATTTGCTTTCCTTAATTTTTTTGATTTTTGTATTGTTTTTCCATTTTTTTGTATTTTTGTAATAGAAAACTAAGATTTTAAACAAAGTTTAAACACTAAATTTTTGTATTTTTCTGAGAAATATTTACAAAACATTGTTTTTCCGAGAATTTCAGGCCGTTTTGGGGAAATTTCTTCAGAAAATGGGTTTGGACCCAAGTTTTGAGAAAATATTCAGGTTTTAAACCTCGAATCGAGGAATATAATACGATGGGTCCAAGCGGATACCGGACGAAGTGTCTGAGCCTTTCAAAAGTTATTTTGAAAATTTCGAGAATTTGATTTTAAACATTGGACAACGAAGCTCAGATTTGAATCTTTTATCTGAATCCGAAATTGAGTAAAATATATGAAATGAATTTAATTTCAGAAAACTTGAGAAATAAATGGGATTTATATATTAAAAAGTGACTCAATTACCCAGAAAATGAAATCAGGGGCAAAAGGGGAATATTTAAAAGATTTTGAAAAATTTGGGGTGTTCACAGATGCCTCTCTTTACTACTAAGCCGGTTGAAAGCCGAGCTTAGTGGCAAAGAAAACACTCCAAATTTTGAAAAAAATGCCCCAGTCAGCAGATCTGAACTGGGTGTGGAAGAATTTATTTGAAAGACATGGTTTTTCAGGTTTAAAACTTTATCCTTGAATGACTTTTGGAAGACGAAATCCTCGAAAGTGATATGACTGAGTAGAAAATGAGGAAATCGTGATGGGGTTTTGGGTGAAGATCCCGAAATGATGAAAGATAAGAATTTTGATTAAGTCTCATGGGTGAGACAAAATCAGCTTTTCAGAATGACTCAGGTTTAGCCCTTAACATGGATGGGACGAATATATCTCAAAATAACCTGAATGGGGAAGGAATTATATGATGACCTTGATGGGACATTTTTGAGAAAACGCCTCATGAGATGAAGCTCAAGCAAGATCTTGTCCTAGATGGATATACAAGGCATGGATTCCTCGATGGGAAGAACCATGATGGGATTGGAGGAAAACACCTCGTGGAAACGAGTGAAACTCGTTGGAACGATATTCAGGTTTAACCAAAACCTGAAAAGGAAGACACCTCGAGGGTACGAGGTTCAGGCTTAACCCTTAACCTGAAGGGGACGACCATATGGAATACTCGTGTGAAGAGACTATGATGGGACTTTCGGAGTTTGGACGAACAAATCCGAAAGGGGTTTGCGAAAGGAGAAAGGAAATAGGGTTCCCTAAAGCTTTGAAAAAGGGGTGAACTTGGGAGTCTCATTGCTGAGACTGAATCAGCTTTTAAAATTGACGACCTCTCGCAGGAAATACAGGTTTGACCCTTAACCTGAGTGGGAACAACCATACGGATTTCTCGAAATCGTGATGGGATAGGAGAGATACTTCAGCTGAATGAGGCAACTCTTATGGAATGTGAGAGATGGAAAATAAGGAGATGTGAGAAAAAATGAACGATGAATAAGGTAACAGGAGGCGAATCTTTCGATGGGGTGAAAGATGAATAATGCGAACCTTTTATCAAGGAGACGAATCTCTTGACAAGGCAAAAAAAGATGGAAGAGGGCAAATCCTTTGGACAGGAGAAGGTAAAAGAAAAATATGAAGATGGCGACGAAGATGGCAATAGTAAGGAGAAGGTGAAATGTGAAATATGAAGAAGGCAATACTTTTGGCAAGGAGAAAGTGAAATGTAAAATATGAAGAAGACAATCCTTTTGACAAGGAGAAGGCAAGATGTAAAATATGAAGAAGGCAATCCTTTTGGTAAGGAGAAGGAAAAATGTAAAATATAAAGAAGGCAATCCTTTTGGCAAGGAGAAGGCAAAATGTAAAATATGAAGAAGGCAATCCTTTTGGTAAGGAGAAGGCATGTCTCTTGACAAAGCAAAAGACGAGAAAGGTGATCATTTAATAAAGGAGAAAGGCAAATCTTTTGACAACGCAAAAGACGAGGAAGGCGATCCTTTTATCAAGGAGAAGGCGAGTCTCGACAAAGCGAAAGACGAAGAAGGCAATCCTTTAATCAAGGAGAAGGCGAGTCTCTCGACAAAGCGAAAGACGAAGAAGGCGATCCTTTTATCAAGGAGAAGGCGAGTCTCTCGACAAAGCGAAAGACGAAGAAGGCAATCCTTTAATCAAGGAGAAGACGAGTCTCTCGACAAAGCGAAAGACAAAGAAGGCGATCCTTTTATCAAGGAGAAGGCGAGTCTCTCGACAAAGCGAAAGACGAAGAAGGCAATCATTTTATCAAGGAAAATGCGAGTCTCTCGACAAAGCGAAAGACGAAGAAGGCGATCCTTTTATCAAGGAGAAGGCGAGTCTCTTGACAAAGCGAAAGACGAAGAAGACAATCATTTTATCAAGGAGAAGGCGAGTCTCTCGACAAAGCGAAAGACGAAGAAGGTGATCCTTTTATCAAGGAGAAGGCGAGTCTCTCGACAAAGCGAAAAACGAAGAAGGCGATCCTTTTATCAAGGAGAAGGCGAGTCTCTCGACAAAGCGAAAGACGAAGAAGGCGATCCTTTAATCAAGGAGAAGGCGAGTCTCTCGACAAAGCGAAAGACGAAGAAAGCGATCCTTTAATCAAGGAGAAGGCGGGTCTCTCGACAAAGCGAAAGACGAAGAAGGCAATCCTTTTATCAAGGAGAAGGCGAGTCTCTCGACAAACGAAAGACGAAGAAAGCAATCCTTTTATCAAGGAAAAGGCGAGTCTCTCGACAAACGAAAGACAAAGAAGGCAATCCTTTTATCAAGGAGAAGGCAAGTCTCTCGACAAAGTGAAAGATGGAGAAGGCAACTCTTATGAAAGAGGGGAAGGCAACTCTTTCGACTATGCAAAAGAAGGAAAAGGCAACACCAAGATGTATCAAACAGATGTTAAGTTATTATTTCTTATCAAGAAAGCAGGAAGATTTTGCCAAAATGATAAAATTTATAGTTGTTTCAAGGTAATTTTAAGGTGAGCACTTTTGAAAGATGTTCCCTCTTCCACCTAGAGTATTACCCCCAACTAGGTTAACTCTATAGAATCCAGGATCAAAAGTCAAATTTAGTTGTTGGTTTTCTTCAAGGATGCTATCAATTTCCTTGATATGAAAGAAGATGAAATATTCTTAGCTTCATAAAAGAAATTGAATGAAAAGACATTGATAGAAGAATTTCACATAGATAAAGAAGATTCTTTGTAGTTTGGGTAGTTTGATATCTTGGGCATTTTCCCATGATGATCTTTTTGCATTCTTTTGAGTCATGAGGCTTTCTTGGGCTTTTACATCATCCTTCATTTTGGAGATGTCCTGACTTTTCTCTCTTTTTCAGAGAAGGGTATGTCACAAACTCCTTCATCTTGGAGATGTTCCGATCCTTCATTTATCTCAGGGATTCTATTGATGATATTGGCTCAAAAAAGGTCTTTAGGTGATAGCAGAAATCAAATATCTTTTAGGGTTTGTCGGTAGACTCATCACACTCGCCTTTATCTCGACGGTGATCTGAACTTTCCCTGGAAGGATCCATCACAAACTCCGTCATCTTGGAGATGTTTCAAATCTTCTTTGGCTCCGGGGGTCTACTCATTTAATTCGCCTTCATCTTGACGACAATTGAGAGATCCCTTTTGCGGATATTTGATTGCAGCTTTAAATGTAATAAGGAAACATGGATTGGGTAGGTTCTTCTCTCTTTTTTTACTACCCAAGATATTTCTACTGTCTTACTGCCAAAGAATAATCTTTAAGAATGTGCCATAGCTATGATCAATATCAGCTCATTTATGGCTCTTCAGCATCATTGAATATTTCCTTCACCGGTCATGTCAAAGATTTTTCTTCATCCTTTTGGTTGACCAACAGAAAATTTGGAGTTTGAGCCTTTCTTCACAGAAGCTTCACCCTTTTGGAAGGAATACTGAGGAGATTTGAGGAAATTCTTTATGTAATAAAAGTTTGAGATCAACAACTATTTTATGGCAAGTTGGCAATATATTCCTGAAATCCTTGATGACGAAACCTTTGCTTAACATCGAATTTTGACATATCAGTGGGATTCTGAGGAGGAATCCAACATGAGGCTGAATTCTGAAGGTAAATGTGAATTTAAAGTTCTGAAAGTAAGCTTGACATAAAACTAGATTTTGAAGGTAAGCCTAACTCGGAATTTGGTTTTGAAAAACCAACCGAATTAGGACTCAGGTTTTTACAAGGAAAACAAGAAAAATCGAGTAGAAACTCTAGTCTTCAAAGGGAAATTGGAGGGTTTGAATCGAGGCTCGAATCTCAAAGGAAAACTATTTATTGAAAGGCAAGAAAACTCGAGATAAAACTCAAATCTTCAAAGGAAAGCAGGAAAGTTCGAGCCAGGGCTTGAATCAAAACTTTGAAGGTTCATTTACTGAAGGCAAGAAAACTTGAGATAAAATCTAAATGTTTTGAAGGAAAAATAGGAAAGTTCGAGTCAGGGCTCAAATCAAAATTTTGAAGGTTTATTTATTGAAGGCAAGAAAACTTGAGATAAAACCCAAATTTTCAAAGGAAAGCAGGAAAGTTCGAGTTAGGGCTCGAACTTGGAAGGAAAACTTGGAAGTTCAGTTTTTTAAAGGAAAGAATACTCGAGTTAAGACCCAAATCTTCAAAGGAAAGTTGGAAAATTCGAGTCAAGGCTCGAATCTCAAGGAAAGAGTTGGAAGTTCGAGTCGAAACTCGAATCTCAAAGGAGAGTTGATGAGAAGGGATAGAGATTGACAGAATTTGAGGAAAATTGAGGAAAGATTGTGACCTGAAAGCTTGAAATTGAGATTTGAATAACCCGAAGATCAAAATTGGATTTAGAGCTTTGACTTTTGATGAAGGGTTAGTGCAAATACTGATCCTGAGAGGCTAACTGATCGGTCAGCCAGACATTAGCACGAGTGCTAGGCTTACCTGTATGAGTACTGGATTTTTCAAAAAAAAGCCTCAGTGTGAGTACTAGGTTTTCTGGCGGAGATTTGAAGGAGAAGGGACACCGACATTCTAAGATACTTGAGAATTGAGCGAGAATGATTGTCGGTGTTTTCAGGATTTTCCCTTATCCTGAAGGGAAAATGGAATAGACACTTGATGAGAATTTAGAAAGGAATGATTCAGGTTTACCCCTTAACCTGAAAGGGGAGAAAGAATAAAATTTATAAACATAGAGAAGAAGAAAAGGAATTTATTTGAGAATTTATTTTGGAAAAGAATTCTCACTGGTAGAACTGTTGCTCCTATGAGGGGTTTCAGGATTATCCCTTATCCTGAATGGAAAAAAAAAGATAGAATTTGAGAAAATTTAATGAAGGGAAATTGATATAAATCTAGAAAATCAATAAAGATTGGCAAAACTTGTATTTACGAAAGAATCCTCATAGGTAGCATTGTGGCTCCTACGAGGGGTTTCAGGATTATCCTTTATCCTGAATGGGAAACACCTCGGATAATGAGGGTCAGGTTTATCCCTTAACCTGAGGGGGGGGGGGGGGAAAGAATAAAGGAAATACCTCATGGGAAAGAGGCATCGGGTTTATCTATTAACCTGAAAGGGTAAAAGAATTGATAAAATTTAATGGAATTTGAGGAAATATTTGATAAAACTTGATAAAATTGATGTAAACTTGATAAAATATGAATAAAATGAATGAAACAGATAAAAATACCAAAAATTAACTGAAAATTTATAAGATTTGAGAAAAAGGAGTTTTTCTGATCCTACCTGCATATGGGATCTTCGAAGGAAATTGTTCATTTAAAGACAAGTGAAAAATCATTTTTGGGAAGAAAATCTACTGTAAGAAGAATGATCAGTGCGAGAACTGATCCTTCAAATCAAACATGAGAGATCATTATGAGGGTCAATTTTTGGAGGCAATGGTTTGAAAATCTAATTTTTGAAAAAGAAGATCAACAACAGATTTGATTTCTAAAAATAACAGTTTGAAACTGATAATAAGATCAACATAAGGGTTGATCTTTGAAGATAATGTTTAAAAACCAATCTTGGAGGATAAGACCAACACAAGAGTTGATCTTTGAATATAATGATTTAAAACCCATTTTTGGAAGATAAGACCAATGCAAGGATTGATCTTTAAATGTAATGATTTATAACCTATTTTGGAAGATAAGATCAACGCAAGGGTTGGATCTTTAAATGTGACGGTTTAAAAAACCATTTTTGGAAAATATGATCAACACAAGATTCGAGACCTATTTTTGGAAGATAAGACCAACACAAGGGTTGATCTTTCAATGCAATGGTGCAAAAACCTTTTTTGGAAAACATGATCAACACGAGGGTTGATTTTTCAATGCCATGGTTCGAAAACCTATTTTTGAAAACATGATCAACACGAGGGTTGATTTTTGACAAAGGTTGGACCAAAGAATATTCGAACTCTTTGGTCATAACGAAGACTTTTTTAAAATTTCATGATTTTTGAAAAGCCCTCATAGGTAATATCATTTCTCTTGTGAATGATGTTGGGATCGGTCCCGCATTCTGAAAAGAACAGGAATTTAAATGTGATTTTAATAGAAGCCGATAAAGAAATTTTTGAAATATAGATTTTCAAAAGCAAATGCCCCTATGTGGCAGAGGAAGAAAGTATTGTGATATTTAGAGATATAAAGGAAAATTGACATTTCATTGACGAGCAAAACTAATAACAAGGAACTGAAATATTTACAAGTATTTTGACCAAAAGGTCACAAAAAGGACTGGGCGGACTGGCCCCCTACAAGGTGACTGGTAAAAGGGGAGAAAAAGTAGGAGAATTTTGGCATCTTCAATCTTCTGAGTAGCTGGGGAGAGACTTGGTCATGACGGCTAGGTCATCTTCCTCTTCGTTTTCAACAAAGAGACTCTTGTCGACGCAATCCTGAACAATATTTTTGAAGACGAAGCAGTGATCGGTGTCATGCCCCACTGCTTGATGGAACTTGTAGAACTGATTTGTGAACCTCCCCATGACCGTGGGAGGATCTGCGACTTTTGGGAGTTTAACCAATCCCTTGGCCAGCATGAATTCAAGGGCTTCTTCGAGCGTTTGCTTCAGAGGAGTGAATTCATGATCATTACTCCAACCTTTGCGCTTTATCTTTTCTTTTTGCGGAAAGTTAGATTGAGACGGCTTGTTATTCTGCTTGGAAGACTTCTCTCTTTGAGCTGCGCTGTGGTTCTGGCCATTTTTGTTGTCATTTCTGTTTCTTCTGTTACTGCCATGATCATTGCCAGAGGTATCAGCTGCATGAGTGAACTGTGCTTTCTTCCTCTGATCCTGGATATTTTTGGCCAGAGGCATGCCCTCGTAAAGCCCGCTTTCTATTCCTGCCTCGAGCCATTCGGCTCGCTCAATTAATTTGATAAAGGATTTTGTTGGAGAAGTGGCAATGAGACTTTTCAGGGGTTGAGAGAAATTGCTGAGGATTATTTGCAATGCATGCTCCTCTGGAATGGGAACTTTCATCTTGTTGCAGGTACTTCTCCACCTGTGGATGAATTCTCCTACTCTTTCAATCTTATTCTGTTTTAGGTTGTAAAGGTGATTGAGCGTAGGTGAAACCTCAGTATTGAATAGGAAGCGCTCAATGAACAAATTGACTACCTTATCGAACTCTCATAGTTCGATAAGATTGATGTGGTCGGCATAGCACCTGGCTGCTATACCCTCCAGACAGCGGGGAAAACAGATGAACAGAGCCCTATTATCTTTCCTGAAATGGCTGCACTCTGCATAAAATGTGGCTAAATGGGCTTTAGGGTTGCCAGTTCCATCAAACTTAAGAAATTTATGAGGAATGTTCTCCAGGTTATCGTCTCCATCTAGACCATCATAAAAATCTTCGCCAGTGTAGGTCTGCTTGCCCTTACTTTTGGCCTGGATGTCTTTAATCGCTCGATTCATCTCCTGCATCTGTTTGCTTATCAGATCCTATGTTGGAGTCCCAGACTTGGGCTTGTTGACAGATTCGGGCTCTTCCGCAACTATCTTTACGGACTGTCTCAGAGGATTCTGTTTATAGACGATCTGCTCTTCCTCTTCTGATTCTTCCTCGACTGACTCTGATTCCTCAGAATTAGTGTTTGGCTGTACCTTCTTTCTGATGATTCTGACTTGCTTTTTTACAGGCTTCTTCATCAGCTTGCTTTTAGGAACTACCTCTTTCAGCTTGGCCTCGGCTTGCTCCGACATCATCCTCGCCATCATCTTTTGGAACATATCATACATAGCGAGGTCTATGTCATCTTTCTTGTTCTGACCCTGTCCCCTGACTGATTTAGGAGAGCTCATCCCTTCTGCCTCACTGTCGCTGAGTTGAGGAACTGTTTCTTTTCCCGCTGTTGTCTGAACCATTTTTGAATATCAGTGCTCTCTGTAGAGGAAATAGGAGGTTTTTAGACCAAAGAAACTTTTTGGAGAGGTTTTTGACAAGAGGAAGGATTTAGGTTGAAATCTAAAAGAATTGTATCCCATTACTAAGGATTGAGTCGTCACAAAATTTATGACAATTGCGCTGTTTACTCTACAAGGGAGAGTAATCAACTAAAAATATGAAAAAGAAAATTTTATTTTGAAAAGGATATCTCTTGGTGGAAAGAGATTTTTATGAAAATGTAAACAAGAATATAAAATCAGAAGAAAATAAGAGAAAAAATGAAATTTGAGAATAAATGGTAAAGATTTAAAATTTTGAAGAACTTGCAGGCAGGATCAGAAGAATTTTTTGAAAAAAATTAGAAGAAGGGAAGGAAAAATACACCTGGGTTTCAAAAACAAAAGGAAAATTTGAATAATATATACCCAGGGTTTTGGAAAATATAAGGAAGATATCACACAATCACAGATATACAAGCAAGGATGCACAGATAGCACTCCCTAAAGCTGACTCTATATGCAATGTTTGAAATTGCTGATAGGACCTTAATCCTAACTCTAAGATTTATATCATCTGATTTCAATCAAGGTATGCCGATATACTCAAGCCGAAGCTTGAAGTACGTGGCATATAAAGATATCTCTTCGGTTCTAAGGTAATGGCTTCCCAACATCCTTGAGCACCTACCGATATACCTCGGACTATGGCCCTTAGGTACGTGGTAGGGGGGCGCAAACCCAAATAAGTGGTCCAGTTGTGAGGCTCTCTCCCGAACTATGGTTCAGTGAGACAGCCCAACAACGTGAAGACCGGGACAATATAGGTAGAGATTTTTCAAAAACATGATCAACATGCAAATAAAACCAGAATGCTCTAATGCAAGTCCTAAAGAGATAGAATTTAAATGAGAAAAAGCATACACTTGCATACATTGTTTTGCATTCAATCCCTAAAATTGAGGAGAGTTGTATTTAAGACCTAAGTTTAATGTGAGCATGAAATAATCTCCTCAATATGGTCCTACCAAACCATACTTAGATTCTATATGCAATGATGTCAGCTTTAGGACAGAGTCTAGGCTCCTAAGGTTTGCATGGAAATGAAGCTGACATAGAAGAATAAAGACTTAGAAGATATTGAAAGCAAAGCAAAGGCATAATTCGACCAGACGGAGACGAGGTCCCATCACGGTCGCCAAAACTGTGATCATCGCAAAATTTTTCCTCTCTTGTGGTTTCTCTCTCTTCCTTCTCTTTTCCTTTTCTGACCTCTATTTTCCTCCTTTTTGAAGGGAAAAGAATAAAAGAAAGAAAAGAGAGAGAGAGAAGAGAAAAGAAAGAAAGAGAGAAGAGGAACTCTTTTGCGCGGTCTCACTTGACCTTGATTTGAAAAATATTTAGAAATTTAACTCGCCTCCGTTTTAAAAATTTGTGGGAAAAATGGAGAAACGGGCTTCGCTCGTCGGTACGAGGTTCGACCGTTCCTGGCGCCTTTACCAGGGGTAATCGAACCAAGGATCGAATCTATGCCTTTTGCTTTGCCTAAATATCATCTAAGAACTTATCCTAAAGATCTAAATGCATAAAGAATCATGCTGGTGCGATACAAGGATGTATGCTCTTTTTAAAAGATGTTTTGAAGATTTCCAAGTATTCTGAGATGAACTTGGTAATGGAGTGAAGAAATGTTTGAATCTTAACTTTAAAACTTGAGATAGATCAGAGAAGTTCCAAGTCTTTGAAGTAAATCAGAGTTAGAAGAATAAATCTTTGATTTTGAGAAAGAATGATTTGAAGCTTTGAAAAATGAAGTTTCAAAGTCGGAAATGGACTTTGAATTTGAACTTGAATTTAGGAAAGGAAATGAATACTTGAGATGAAATTGAATTTAAATTTTGAAGTTTGAAATTTAGAATGGATCTGAGAAATCCAAATGGTAAAAAAATAGAGATGAATTTAAGGAATTCAGTTGTGATCTGTAGATGGATTTAGATTTGAAATCTGGAGATGAAATGGAATTGGATTTGAAAAAAAGTTGGACTTGGGAATGAAATTGGATTCTAGATCCTGGATTGGATTCGGATCTTGAAGTCTGAGATCCAATGTAGAATTGGATTTTGAACCCTAAAATGGAATTTGGATCGGAAGTCTGAGATCCAAAATGTGGTTGGATTCGGGACCCTAAAAGGGATTTGGATCTGAAGTCTGAGATCCAAAGTGGAACTGGGTTCTAGATCCTAAGTGGACTTGGATCTGAAGATGGGATCCAAAAAGTAGTATTGAATTCTGGATCCTAAAATGGAATTGGATCTGAAGTCTGAGATCCAAAGTGTGGTTGAATTCTGGATCCTAAAGGAAATTTTGGATCTGAAGTCTGAGATCCAAGGTGAAATTTGGATTCTGGATCCTAGAATAGATTTTGGGTTTTTGAAAGTCCAAATGAGACTTTTGAAAATGGATCTGGGTTTTGAAAACCCAGATTGAATTTAAAATTCAGGAAGGGTCAAGCTTTTGAGATTCATAATCAATCTCAAACTTTGATTTTGAATTTTGAAAATAAACTTGATTTTGAAGATGAATCAGAAGTTTCAAAGTTAATTTTAACTTTGAAATTTCATTTAGATTTAGAATTCTGGATATACAAGTGAATTTCAAAGTCAATTTGGACTTTGAATTTGAAGTTAGAATTTGAATTTTGGATATAAACTGATTCTGAAGTTTCAAAGTCAAATGGGACCTTGAAATTGAATTCTTGAATCTTTTTGAGAAATAGAGTTGAATTTGAATTTATGAATAGGATTTGATCTGAGAATTGAAGGAAAGAATTACTTGGATTTATGAAAAGAATTTTGAAAATATGATGCAATTCTATCCTAAATGATGAATGAATTTAAATTTTTGAAATTGGATTTTGAAAAGCTACTTCATTCTTTAAATGAATTAAAATAAGATTGAAGATATAATACATCCTTGACTATGGTCATTGAATGTATTATATAATAATCTATATTTAAATTCAAGAGAAGAATAAAATACATTTGGTGCTTTTATAGAATTTAAAATGAAATTAACTCTTAATATACCCTGACTATGGCCATTGGTATATATATTGAATTAATTTTAAATTAAATTCTGATAAAAGAGAAAATTATTTTGAGGAAAATATGATGATCTTTGAAAAGGATCCAGTGTGGATCCGTGTTATTTTATAAAAGATAAAAATCCTAAGTCTTGTTTACATCCTGACTATGGCAATTGATGTAAATCATCAACTTAGGATTAATTACCTCTTACAAAATGGTGCACGTGCCATTCGTGTTGCCATTTGTGAAAATTTGAGAAATAAAGGCAAAATGCTTAAAAAACAAGCAATTCATGATATTTACAATGCTCATTCATTCTATCTAAGCTAGAGATATAAATTCTCATTAAGATCTAACTTATTACAACATTTAAAATTGAAGTTACAATGCCCCAAGTAATGATATTTTCCATATATTCCCTGTAAAACACTTGGTTAGTATGGAAAATAGAAGAGAAATGGCATGTATCACATGGATTTCAGAGATGAAAGTGATGAGACACTCGTATACCTACCTTATGCTTAATACCCAATGAACTGCATTGATGATCCAAAGAAGGGTAACCATTAAGGTGTTCATATATGTAAGTATATATGTATATGTATATATATGTATATATATCTATATACATACATATATATATATATATATATATATATATATATATATATATATATATATATATATATATATATATATGTATGTATAGATATATATAACATGGATGTAGAGTGAATGTGTGATGACTATGTGAGGGCTGTGGGGTTACAGCAAGAGGTAGCAATATATGAGAGGATGAAGATATGAGACAGGGTGAAATGAAGAAAAAAAATGCTACTGTAAGGGAAAGTACCAAATGATATTGAGGGATAACAATAAGTGGTGATGTTCAGCTAGGTTGAATATGCAAGTGTTGTGTGTGTAGCCTAACTGAGTGTTATCATGGAATTGGTGAAAAATGTATGATGAAGGCACAAAAATATGGTAGAAAGTACTATTCTGGATGCTGCCAACTATGGACAATAAATGAAGTGAACTGTAGGTGGGCTAAGGCTATAACATGTGCCACAAGTGTATGGGATGAAATGAAGGTAGCCTAAGTGAATATCTAGGAAACATTGTTATGAAACTGTTGGTGAAGGGAATGCCATGAGGGTGCTGTGAATTACAGCCACCGTTGGACTGCTGTGCTCCTGTATGCACAGGAAGCACAAGGGAAATGGTTAGTAGTATAGATGGTAAGTTGTGTGGCATAGGAACGACCATTGCTGCAAATATGGGAGATGGCTGGAACCTGACGGTGAATGTCTGCATGTATTGCAGTGAGATGGGGAAAGGAATCATGACAATGCAGTGATTCATTTTGTCAGCAAGTGATGATAAGAATTTGCAACAAGCAAAAGAGGAGATGATAATAGGTCTAATTTCAAAATATATGCAGGAAAATGCTGATTCTTCAAGCATGATCATACTGCTTGGATGCATATCTTTAGGGGGTGAATGTGCTCATGTGATGGAATGAATAGGACATGTGCAAGGTACGCGAATGGCTATCGAGGAAATTTAAGTTCTAAATTTATGAATGACGCCATCATGTGCTACAGCATGGGTATAAAGTGCTGAGTGTGTGAACGAAATGGAAGGAAGCTATTTACAGTGGTAGTATTCTGGATGTATATGCCATAATAAGTGATTTATAATCACAAAATATATAAGTGCTGTGGGGGATAGGCAACTGTAAGCTTATGCAGGGTTGCAACAGAGAGGAATTTTGAAAATGGAGCTGGGATAGGGAGTGCTGCTACTGTGTAAGCTGCCACTTGTAGCAAGTGATGGTGTAGACATTTAGAAAAGAAAGGGGTAAGGCATTCCTCTGAGAAACATTAATTCAGCACAAATGAAAACATTATTTAAAGAATAGGATCTATCAACCTAAATCCAGTTATTAACAGCATAAATAAATAAAAAAAGAAACAAGGTTCGCCAAAGAATGCCAAAATATTAATTACTTGTAATTGAAATAGTCTTTGTTTTGAATATCTCGAGGACTGAATGCTTATCATCCCATTCTTCCATTGCATCTCCTTCAGTAATTTCCACCAACCCTTTCAATGGATTCATCTTTGTTGATGATACCACAGTACCACCCTTCTTAGAAAAATAACCTCCTGAATTGAGATATGTATGGGGATTTGGCAATTGGTGCTTCCTCAAGTATTCTTCATGCAAACATTGCCATTGCTGCAAGTGACCCGGAACCCATTGTTGCACAGGGAAGGGTGTTAGTTGAACCATGAGGGTATATAGTGTACACGTATGGTTTTGTGGCATCAACACTACCAAGTAACAAAACAGTACTAATATAACCAAGTGAAATTTCAGAATAGTGAGGGCACTGACAACCCTGGATTCTATATCAGCAGTTGCAGAGCTGTGCAAAACTAGCTGGGAACTAATCATTTCTGTTACGGAC
The DNA here is from genome assembly GCF_984573655.1 of Nuphar pumila. Classification (NCBI taxonomy): domain Eukaryota; kingdom Viridiplantae; phylum Streptophyta; class Magnoliopsida; order Nymphaeales; family Nymphaeaceae; genus Nuphar; species Nuphar pumila. Next base: position 46,019,768 of record NC_143265.1, on the reverse strand, counting down.
TCTGTATTTTCAGTTCACAACAGTATATGTTGGGTGCCATCCATTGCATTGTTTTTTTTTTAGTGAGAAAGAAACTATATACAATCTACTATTCGAAATTCTTACACAGAACCATTATAAAAATCATGGACTTAACAAAGAATCGGAACGTTACCTACTTTGTTTGTACCTTTAATGGGAGTTGAACGCAAAATAACACCAAGGAGTCCAAGATTTATTTGAATCTTTCTAGTTCCAGGAGGATCGATGGACAAATGAAGATGATTCGACTTTCTTCAATCCAGTCCTGCTGGTGAACTATGATCCCCGATTATTCTGATCTCAGGAAAACGAGGATCTTGGGACATTTTAAAATGAGAAGTCAATAAGATGTGGGGATGTTCAGATAAAACTAAACAGCGGCGCCACAGGTGCTGCAGAATGTTAATTGGAGAAGGAAAACACTGATACTACAAACTTGGCATTTAACTGACCAAAACGCATTACAGAATAAGAAACACGGTGATGACCTTAAGATGGGTCATCAACTGTGCAGAGTTCGAAAACCAGGGATGAATGAATCATCGAGTGACTAAAATGTTAAAATATAAAGTAAAACAACATTCATAAACAGAAATATGATAACGAGAGAAAAGAAAAGAAAAGGGGAAATCAATTAATCTGATAATGCCAAAGCCAAGAATGGTCACAACCAGGCAATTGTGAAAAAAAAATACAGAAGGAAGATAGAAGGTAAAGCTATGTCGGAATGGGGTGTCCCGATTACTTTTGCACAGAATGGATTGAAATCGCCATAAGCCATCCAAAACCATCCCTGATGCGTCAATGATATTGAAAGCAGAAAAAAGAAGAAAGAAAAAAAAAAGAGAAGAAAAGGAAAGAAAAGAAAATTAAACTATAAATATGCATTACAAACCGTGAAGATCAAAGAAATCTATGAACAAAAGAAAGGAAAAAAAATGAATGGAGATTTACCTCTGTTTTGTAGGAATCCGGAAGAGAGAGGAGAGCTTTTACCTTGATTCGGCTACCATGACAGTCGTCTTCTTGATTCCTGAAGCTGCAGGGCTTCTGGAGGGAGAAGGGATTCGTGGAAAAGATCGAGGGATGATCAAAGAGGGAGGAGAAGGAGAAGAGAGTCGAAGGGGGTTTGAGAAGAATCAGTGGATAGGTGAGTTGTGCCCCCCCTCTCCTCTCGCATGCTCCCCTTTTTAAAGAAGAAGAGGAGCCTTCGAGAGAGAGGCTGTTGGTTGAAGATGAGAGGTTGAGGGAGAAGAAGTTGTTTCAAGATGGAGGATAGGACTGAGAGGGGAAGTGCGCGGGAAAGAGGCCGTTGCCTCTTTTCCAATTTTCCAAAAGAAGGCCCCCTTGAAAGAACTTTTATAAAAAAATGGTTCAAAAGGAGGTTTTTGGCAAAATTCAAATTTTCAAGTTTTAAAACCATTTGCTTTTCTTAATTTTTTTGATTTTTGTATCGTTTTTCCATTTTTTTTATATTTTTGTAATAGAAAACTAAGATTTTAAACAAAGTTTAAACACTAAATTTTTGTATTTTTCTGAGAAATATTTACAAAACAATGTTTTTTCGAGAATTTCAGGCCGTTTTGGGGAAATTTCTTTAGAAAATGGGTTTGGACCCAAGTTTTGAGAAAATATTCGGGTTTTAAACCTCGAATCGAGGAATATAACACGATGGGTCCAAGCAAATACCAGACAAAGTGTCTGAGCCTTTCAAAAGTTATTTTGAAAATTTCGAGAATTTGATTTTAAACATTGGACAACGAAGCTCAGATTTGGATCTTTTATCTGAATCCGGATCCGAAATTGAGTAAAATATATGAAATGAATTTAATTTCAGAAAACTTGAGAAATAAATGGGATTTATATATTAAAAAGTGACTCAATTACCCAGAAAATGAAATCAGGGGCAAAAAGGGAATATTTAAAAGATTTTGAAAAATTTGGGGTGTTCACAAGTCCCCAAGCAAAACCCGCTTGAGATTTCCACTATCAATCTTGTGTAACTACAAGATCATACACAAACCAAATCCGGTCCCACTTCTAGTAACACACCTACTGAAAGCAAACAACTGCTTTAAACCAAAGAGTCCTTCCTTTTACAGAAAAATAAGTAACAACCTACAATACAACCTATGAGCCTTTCTTTTGAATGCAAATGAGATGCAATTGGCTTTTGAGGTTGTTGAAATACTCTACTCACGAATTCACTATCTCTCAAAAGAATTTGAGTGAAAAACTGAAGTGAAAATATCAAGTGAGTGAGAAAACAAATACTTGAATGAATAGGAGTGAAAAGCAAGAAGTAATTCAATTGGATTTGATTATTTTTTAGTGTAAAAAGCACTCATATTTATAGTTGAAAGTTTCCATACGTTGAGTGTATGAAAGGGTATCAAAACAGTCTATTTTGAACAATCAAAATGATTGAAAAACAAAAAGACACGCCTTTTTGAAGTTTCAGAAAAAACGGAAAAATTAGTCGACTAGAACAGTAGTTAGTCGACTAATAGTTAGTTATTAGTAGACTGTCAGTTATCGCCGGTCGACTGATCTGTTTATCAAGCCGTTTGAAAATCTGAACTTTTGAAACTTAGTGGACTAGAGATAAAATTAGTCGACTGATAATATCATCAGTAGACTGAAAAACCTTTCAGTCGTCTGCTGCTAAAATCTTTTAAAAAACATACATTTTGTCCGGTTGACTGATAAAAGCATTAGTCGACTGCTGTTAAATTTTCAGAAAACACATGTTCTGTCCAGTCGACTGATAAAGTCATTAGTCAACTGCTGCTAAATTTTCCAGAAAACACACATTCTGTCCAGTCGACTGATAAAACCTTCGGTCGACTAATTTGACAAAAATGACTTTTAAGAAAATATGGCGCGAAAGGATTAGTAGACTGGTAAGTCTATTGGTCGACTAATAAACACGAAAATTTAAGAAAAGAGTTTTATAAAAAGATTTTCATGAGGGGTTCTTTTAGAAAAGTTTTTCTAAAGACTTTTTAGGTAAAATGCAACCTAAATATGCACTCTAAGTAAGGCTCTTACAAGAATCTAAGACTTTTAATGAATTTAACATTTGCACACTAGTCTTCAAAGATTCTTCATCGAATTCTTCAATGTCTTCATTGCCTTAGCTGAAATGCAGTTGATTTCACTTGCTCATCATCAAAATCTTGTACTTGAAGTATCATGTACGGCTTTATTGTCGTAACAAGAGATGTAGCCTAGTAAAGGCCAGAATTTTATAGCAACAAATACAGATCGGTGTAGCTATGAGCCGACCGATCGTGTATGTTATGCTTAAAAAAAAAAAGAGAGAAAAAAAAATCAAAAGGTGAGATGAAGCAAGAGATCAATCCAAAGAAAAATAAAGAGAGAGAGAGTGGCCTTTACCTTGGTTTGGGTTGGATTGAGATGGAAGAGTTCTTCCTCCGCCTATTGCTCCCGGCTTGATCTTGCCCCACCCCCAAGAGGATAAAACCAGTAAAAGGGGAGAAAAAAGGAAAGGTCGTGCGATAGGAAGAGAGGAGAAGGGAGGAAATAAAGGAAAAAAAAGGAAGAGGCTCAATGTTCAGGATCGACTGCAAGAAAAGGGGTATTTCTTCTGTGTGCTTTGCAGATCCGCTGGAGTCCCTTGATTCTTCGGCTTGAGGAAGATGAAAAATAGGAAACCGTGAGGAGCGAGTGAACGAGAAAAGGGGGAGGCGATGGAAGAGCCAGTAGAGGGAGAGATAGCCAGCGAGAAGTCGTCCCCCAGACTTGTGTGATCCCTTCTTTTTAATGATCGGTACCCTCCTTTATCCGAGAAATCCAAGCTTTTCAAAGCTTTTCCAACCGAATTTTGAAAAGGTTTGAAAACCTTAAAATCGAAGTTCAAAATTTTATGAAAATTCGCTCTTTTAGAGGGGGACGACTTCCTGTTTATAAATTTTTTTAGTTCATTTTACCTAAAGTTTAGGTAAAGTGAACATTTTTTAGGAAGGCTCGACTATGGCGCCATCTAGGGCCACTTTTTGAATAAATAGAGAATAAACAATAGCAAAGACCTAGTTCTGTGTGGCACCACCTCACGGTGGGCCCCACATCATTTGTTTATTAAAAAAAAGAAACTAAAAATGAAGCCTTAAAAGGTAAAAGGCAAAACCTCTTTTTTTGGAATTTTCATAAAATCTATACTAACTTGGCAAATATGAAACAAAATTCGACCTAATTATGAATATTTTTGAAAGGAGGTGGCCCTTCAGGGCAAATTTTATGAAGCGATTTTGAAATTGCCCCAGAAGGTTACGGGGATTAAAAGTCTTTTTGAAAATTGGGAGTAAAATTTTAACTGCGAAGCTTTGTCCCCTTTCTTCAGGTAGGGCCGGTCTAGTTGACAAAATTTGGAAATTGATATTACAAAATGTCCAGATTGTTTTCCTAAGAAAACTTTTCACAATCTAGGGTCCTAGGGTTTTAAAACGAGAGAAGTTGGCAATTTTGAAGACCCAGGGTTTTGGAATCAACTTTGAAAAAGTTAAAAGCTCGAATCTGGATTGAAATTTTTTGAAAATTAGGAGTTCTGGATCTCAAGATGACATGCTATGCTGCAAGGTGATATGAAATACTCATGCGATGTAATGACATGCCTCAGATAGCGCAATGTTGCTTTGGACAATTGGAGATTTCAATCTCCTGATAGGAGTATGGCTTTGAAAAATTTGTGACTGGAGATGATTCTCAGCCAAAACAGAAAATTTTGAGAGTTATAGATGAAATTTAGACTTTGGTCAGGTCCAATCTCAGAAAATGACCATTTTGCCCTCTAGTGATCTCGGAGAACCTGTTGTAATGACTGGTGGAAGTGTCAGGGAGGTGAGTGAAAATTTGAGGTGTTTATAGATGCTCCTCTTTGCTACTAAGCCGGCTTGTGGCTGAGCTTAGTGGAAAAGATAAAAACACACCAAATTTGGGTTATATAAAATGCCCCATTTAGAAGAATCTGACTGGGTATGAGAAAATTGGCCCTCATGAAGATGGTAATTATGGAATGGAGAATGAAAAAGAAAGATTTACTCTGCGAGTGTGAAGTTCAGGTTTTGCCCATATCCTGGATGGGACAAAAATACTACGTATGGGACAAAGCTTAGGCTTAACCCTTAACCTGATTGGGGGATGAAATACCTCATCAAAATGACGCTCAGGTTTGTACCCTTAACCTGATCGGGCGGAAATGAAATATCTCATTAAATAAGGCTAAGGTTTGTACCCTTATCCTGATCGGGCGGAAATGAAATACCTCGTTAAATGAGACTCAGGTTTGTACCCTTAACCTGATCGGGCGGAAATGAAATACCTCATTAAAATGAGGCTCAGGTTTGTACCCTTAACCTGATCAGGCAGAAATGAAATACCTCATTAAATGAGGCTCAGGTTTGTACCCTTAACCTGATCGGGCAAAAATGAATGGAATCCTTGAAGGAAGAGACTATGATGGAGCCTTCAGATTTCACACAATAAATCCGATAGGGGTTTTGCAAAAGGAAGGAAAATGGGGTCCCTAAAGCTTGAAAAGGGATTGATCTTGGGCGCCTCATTGCTGAGACTAAATCAACTTTTGAAATTGCCTTTTGCAAAAATGATTGATGGTTCGACCTCAAACCGAAATGAGATTGTCTGTAGTTGGACAGTGGGGACACAGGGAAGTGTGTGAATCTGAGAGCTCGCGCTATCAAATTATGAAAAGAAGGGAAGGAATCTTGAAAACTCTTGTAATCAAGTCCTAAAGAGGTATTGAAAATGGTGTCAGGATGTATCAAAACGGATATCAAGCTCTCACTTCACGTCAGGATAGCTAGAAAATATTGTTAAAATAATGAGAATTTTGTTGTTGATTCAAAGTATTTGAAAATGATGCACATTGTTGCGAAAATATTCTTTCTTTTCCACCTGGAGTATTACCTCCAAATGGGATTGACTTCGTAGAATCAAGATTTGGAATTCAAATTGCTTGCGATTGACCTTCTTTAAAGAAGCTATCAATTTCCTTGATATGAGCAGGAAAGAAAGAATTAATATTATGAAAGCAATTTGATGAAAGAGTACTGATAATAGAATTTCACAAAATCAAAGAAGATTCTTGGCAGATTCAACAGTTTGATATCCTGGGATACTTCTCTCATGATAATCTTTCTGCACTCTTTTGAGCTCTTTTGGGTTTCAGAAAAGTTTATTACATCATCCTTTATTTTGGAGATGTCCTGACTTTTCTCTCTTTCTTTTCCCTCTCTCTCTCTTTTTTGGGAAGGGTACGTCACAAACTCCTTCAACTTGGAGATGTTCCCATCCTTCTTTGCCTCATAGATTATATTGACGATATTGGCTCATTGGTTAGAGATCTCTAGATGATAGCAGAAATTAAATATCTTTTAGGGATTGTCGGGAGGTTCATCGCATCCGCCTTCAACTTGACAGTGCTTTAGACTTTCCTTGGAAGGATCCGTCACAAACTCCTTCATCTTGGAGATGATTCAAATCTTCTTTGGCTTCGGGGATCTAACTCTCATAATTCGTCTTCATCTTGACGACAATTGAGAGATCCTTTTTGCAGATATTTTAATTGCAGCTTAGATGATTTGAGGAGACAGGGCTTGAGTGAATTCTCTCTTTTCCTAGTGCTCAGGATATTTCCGCTGCCTCATTTTTTACAAGAATGGTCTTTAAAGATGTGTCATAACTACGATCAATATCGATCATTTATGGCTTTTCAATAATATTGACTTTTCTTTGCTGGCCATATCGAGGATTTATTCTTCATCCTTTTGGTTGGCCAATAGAAAGAATTTGAATTTTGAATCCCTTTTCGTAAAAAGCTTTTCCCTTTCAGAAGTAATGCTGAAGGTATTCTGAGGTAAAGATTTATGCAATAAAGATTTTGAAATCAACAAGTAATTGATTGACAAATTGGCAAAATGTTCTTCAAATCCTTGGTGAAAGAGAGCATTTGAAGTCTAGCTTAATGCATTCGTGACAAAAATTATCCTCCCCTTTCCCTAAAGGAGAAGACTCAGGCTTATCCCTTATCTGAATGGAAAATGAAAATTACTCTTCTCTTCCATGAAGAGGAGGTGTTTGCAAAATGAACTTTTGAAGAGAAATTGAGCTTTCGTCAACGCTCCTTAACATTAGGCTTCTCTTATGGAAAGGGGGCCAATAATAGTGAGGTCGGTAAATTGGATCATGAAGGAACGAGTCCATCACACTCTCCCTAAAAGGAGGGTCCTCCATGGCGAAATAGCCTAGTATGAAAATTGGGGGGGGGGGGGGCACAAGGAAATCGAGTCTCCGTCGAGCCTCTCCCTATAAAAAAGTTTCTTGTGTGAAATTGGAAATTGTTTTGCAAACGGTTCACAAAGACACAAGTCCCTTCAAACTCTCTCTGAAAAGGGGCTAAGTGAACAAATTGGATAGCATGCGAGAAGAACGAGCTCCCTCGAACTCTCCTTAAAAAGGGTCTCTTGCAAGAGAAAATGATTGGAATTTGGATATTGAGCCAATAGGCGTAACAAATACGACCATGATTGGAAAATGTGACCCACAGGTCAAAAATGATTAAGATAGAATTGGTAACCCGAAGGTTTGAAATTGGGTGACCTAACGGTCGAAATTGAGAATTGGTTGACCGAAACGTCGAAATTGTGTGACCCGGAGGTCATAATTGGAAATTGAAAATCGAGATTTGGAAATTGGGTGACCCAAAGGTCAAATTTGAAATTTGTGGACCTGAAGGTCAAAAATAGAGAATTGAATTTTGATGAGAGGTTCGTGCGAAGACTGAACCTAGAAGATCGACTAATGCGATTGATGGGATACTAACACGGGGTTAGATTTTGGAAGAATACCAGTATAAGCATCGAGTTTTACAAAGTGTGCCAACATGAGCAATGCATTTTGGAAATGTGCCAATATGGGCACTGAATTTTTAGAAAATATGCTAGTATGAGTACTGAATTTTGAAATAGTACTAGTTCAAATTTTGGATTTGGAAAATATACCTGTTCGAGCACTGGATTTTGAAAATATACCAGTTCGAGCACTAGATTTTGAAAATATACCAGTTCGAGCACTGGATTTTGGTTCAGTGCTAATGACTATCTTTTAATTTTGAATAACAATTAGGAATTGTGATGTGACTATTTGCTGAAATCTCAATACTGAACAAATTGATATTAATGCAGTTGAAATTGATGCACACAGGTGCACACGTGTATAAATGAGGGATTTGTTTATCCTGCCTGCATACATAACAAAAATTTAAAAATGCCCCAGTGTAACTGGGAAAGGAAAGTTTGATCCTTATTAAAGGATATAGAAAAATTACAAGGGAAGAATTGATGCTTCAAGTATAGAACTTTTTTAAGTGTCGAGCATTAATGGGATCTGGTAATTCTACCCCATCGACATTGATGAGCCGATATGAGTTGCGGGGTAATGCTTCTTTGATGACATAGAGACCTTCCCAATTTGGCAACCATTTGCCGCCAAGATGATGCTTGAGATAAGTTGTGAATCGGAGCACTAGATCATTGACTCTGAATCTTCTTTCGATGACAAACTTTGCATATTGTCTGGCTATTCTTTGGCGATAAGATTGAGCATGCCTGCTGCTTTTAGCCTTCTCTCATCGAGTAAGTCTAGCTGTACCAGTCGTTGCTGCTGGTATTGATCAAGAGATAATTGTAAACACCCCAAATTTTCACTCACCTCCCCGACATTTTCACCAAACATCATCATCCAGCCTCTGAAATTGCTGGAGGGCAAAATGGTCATTTTTTGAGCTCGGACCTTACAGAAGTCTAAATTGCATTTGCAACTCTCAAAATTTCTCTAATTTTAACTCAGATGTTCAAAATTTTATTCCTGACAGGAGACAGACATCTCCAAGTCTTGATTCAAGATTGCATTTCATAAGACATGACATTGCATATCATTGCATGAGCATTTCAAATCACTGCACTGCACAACATGTCATTTCGAGGTCCAGAACTCTCGATTTCAAATTTTTCAATCCAGATTAGAATTTCAACTCTTTTCAAAATTGATTTCAAAACCCTAGGTCTTCAAAATCATCATTTTTTCCTATTTTACCCCCAAGACTCTGAATTTCAAAATATTTCCTCAGGAAAACAATCTGGATAGTTTTCAATATGGATTTCAGCCAATTCATCTCAGATTTTGCCATTTTGTCAACAATTTCAAATATCTCCTTTTTACAAAATCGCCCCACAAGGGCCAACTCTTTCCAAAAATTTTTATTTTACCAATTATTCTAGATTTTATGAAAATTCCAAAAAAGAGGTTTTGTTATTTTATCCTTATTTCAGTAAATAAGCAATATGGGACCCACACTGAGGTGGTGTCACACAAGCTTTCCTTTTGAAAATTTGAATTTTGAAAAACCCAAAAATATAGGAGCCTTGTCCCCTGGATTGGCGCCACTTGTCATTTCTCTCTCCTCTCATCTACATGCCAAGTGTCAGTGTGGGGCTACCTTAAGAAGCCGCCACATGTCATCCCATTTATCTGCCATGTGTCACCCTATCCATCCTGCGCCATGTGTCATTCCAAGATTACCAGGAGATGCCAAGTGTCATAGGTTGTCCTGTCTAGAAAAAGTGGAGCTTGTCTCCTCTGAGGTGGCGCCACTTAAAGTGTGTCTCCTGCAGAGGACACGTGTCAACCCCTCCCTCCTTCTAGAAAAGTAGCCTAACACATGTCTCTCCCTACTTTTCTCAGAAAAGTAGGAGACATGTGTCACTCCTAAATCCCTACAGAAAAGGTAGGCTTGTCTCCTCTGAGGTGGCGCCATCTGGAGTGTGTCTCCTGCAGAGGCCACGTGGCAAGCTCTCATTTCCTCAGAAAAAGCAAGTGCCATGTGTCATTTCCTGCTCTCTTCAGAAAAGCTAGAATTCAAAGTTTCAAATCTCCTCATAGGTGGCGCAAATCCTGAACTCCTACCTTTTTCATCCTGTCTGAGATGGCGCCACATGGCCTGGCCCACCTTCTCTCCCCTCTGCCACGTGTCATCTTCTGCTTCTTTCAGAAAAAGAAGGTGACACATGTCTCCTTCTCACTCCTTCAGAAAAAGTAGAGGACACATGTCCTCTCCCTATTTTTTTCAGAAAAGTAGGAGACACATGTCACTGTCCTCTTTTTCCTCCCTCTTGCCACATGGCATTGTAGGAGCCACCCTGAGGTGGCGCCACATGTCCATCCTCCATTCCTTCAGGGCCAACCTCCATTTGAATTTCAAACTTCCCCCTGAGGTGGCCCCATCTGAAGAACCACACCAGCAGGCTGACACTTGGAACCATCCTGGACTGCCACATGTCCAGATCTCCTTTCACCAGAAAAAGCAAAATTCAAATTCCTCTGAGGTGGCGCCTTCTGAGCCCACTGCTCTGTCCTCCTGACATGTGTCAAACACCTTTTGAGGTGGCGCCATTCCAGGACTCCACTTGGCTCCATTTTATTTTTTTATTTTATTTTTAATAAAGGTAGCCCACCATAAGGTGGCGCCACCTGAGGACTCCCTACAAAAAGTGAATTTGAAATTCAAACTCCAAGAGAGCACCCTCTGAGGTGGCACCTTCTGGGAGTTCCCTGCAGAGAGAATCAAGCAAACTTTTGAAAAATTCCAAATTCCCCCTGCTGAGGTGTCTCACCCACAAAATTTCCAATTTTTTCTATTTTTCTCAAAAATTAAAACACCTTTTGAGGTGGCGCCACCTGAGGGCTCCCTGCAAAAGACAAATTCGAATTTCAAACCCCTCAGATGGCACCCCCTGAGATGGCGCCACATGGAGGGCTCAGATCCAGCCTGTTTGAATTTCAAAAATTTTCAGAAAATTTATAAAAACAAGGGTTCACGCCCAGCCTAAGGGGATCATTTTTTTTTAGCTCTTGTGAACGTGGAAAATCCGACCTAGCCTTCCTAGAATCAGATTTTGAAATGTGGAAATCGTGCCCCCTTTGGCGCATTGAAGAAGGTGAAGTAGAGCTCGTGCTGTGGCCAATTTGATTCCAACAGAGGTCGATTTTTGTGAACCATCTGAAGCCCGGAGCGAAGAACGAAGGAAGCTCGTGATAGCTTCCCCTTTCAAGAGCTCCTACGCTGCGTAACGAAACAAGGTGCACTTCTTTTCCCCATTGATTTAATTCTATAATTCGAATCGGGAGTCGTTTGAAGAAAGAGCTCATCCGAGGGATGGATTGAGCTACTCTCATAAAACGACAAACAAAAAAATGTTTTGTTATGCTTCCTTGATGATTTTTAACATTCATATAGTTAGCTGGATTTAATTTGCATTTTATTTCATTCATTTAGCATATTTCATGAATTAATTAGGATTAATTTAGCCTTTATTTCAATTCTGCTTATTTTCAATAGGTCTTTGTTTTTGTCAGTCAGTCCACACGTCATTTCATGCATTTGTTTTTTATTTCATTTGTTTACTGCAGTAAACATTCAAAATAGCAAGTCGGGTTTTGTTACCTGGGATACATTTTGAAAATCATTTGCCGACTTGTAAAATCTATATATCCCTAATGGGAGATTCGATTTTCGATCAGAAAGATGATCTGAACTCGAGAGAATGTCTAGTTTTTAATATGATTTTTTGAGATTTTTCTGATTTTTTTTATGTCTGAAAAAAATCCGAGAGTTCTGGACACGTGTCAGAGCCTAATTTGAGCCTCTGAGATCTTGGATCGACTTAGGGCTATGGTTTATCTTTGTGTGTTGCTCCAAATCCAAAACTGTAAAAAGTGAAAGTGGTGTCCGAGATGTCTTCTATTTGAATCTGAATAACTGTAATTTTTAGAACAGTGTTGACCCCTGCTTCGGATTTTTCTTGTCAGCCCCCTGTTTTGCTACATTTGTCTGTTCTGTTAGTTTAGGCAGGAATAGTTATATTTTTATCTATATTTCCGTTGATCAAATGCCAAAGTCATAAACATGAAAATTGTTCATGTAGGTGTCGTGCATAGCTCTGATTAATTTCATAAATTTCCATGGCTGTTTTATATTTTTTTTGGCATTTTACATCAGATTAGGGTGATTTTTACCTCTGTCAGAACTAAATCCCTGTTGCCGAACTCACCATGGATCAAATCCCGAGGCTGTAAAAACCAAAAAGGTTCCATTTTGAGTCTTTTAGCAGTCTGCAAAATATCAGAAGTTTCCACGGTATAAATCTTGCATTATCATATTAAGCATTGCATTTGGTTCGGATCCATAGGCAAAATCCACTATTTTAGGATTTTCTTTGAATTGTATCATTTAAATTATATCATTTTGTGATTTTTAGCATTCTAGGCTGTTTATCAGAGTAAGTAGATGCTTCATACCGAATTTGGTGCAATTTGGAATCCATTTGGGGTTCGGATTAGCCATAATACCAAAACAGGGTCCCGCAGGACCCAGATCCAAGCGAAAAACAAGCGAAATTCGTTATTTTGGATAAATTACAAAATGTCAAATTCTGATTTTACAGTCTTAATGTGTTTAGCAGCATGTCATCATGTCTCTTACTGCATTTCATCATCATTTGATTCAATTTGAATTTCAAAATCTCAATTTTACCAAGTTTTCCTTCAAAAAACCTTGATTTTAAAGGTGTAACTTTTATTTTAGGGGTATTTTGGTCATTTTGACCACCAATTCCGAATTTCAAACTGTTTTCCACTGAATTCTATGCATTTACATCATTTCAAAACATCAAGGAAACATGAGAATAGGGTTTATATCCAATTAAATCCAATAATTTCATAATATTATTGGAAAATCTTGGAAAAACCCACATATTTGAGCTAACTTTATTTCAAGCTTGGCAGGGACATTCCAAAGAAGGAGCTGAAGTCTGCAAATTTCTTTTATTTCCTTTATTTAGTGATGTAATAATGTAAATTTTGGAATAAGAGATTTAATTTCCTGCTTAGACTAGGATGCATATCATATAGTTTGAATTTATGCAATATCCTGTTTCTATGATTCATGCATTTTATTTCAAAAGCACTATGGATGTTCACGAATGGCACGTGCACCAACTCTTAGGGAGTTGATGGACTCGGTGGGATCCATATTTACGGCCCTAGTCGGAATATGGACGAGACCCAGATCCATCATCTTTCTACTAGTCACATTGAGCCTACACTCTTAGGCTATCTTAAAATGCACATCATATTTCCAAAGTTTTCAAAATCATGTGCATCAAATCAACTAAGTTCTGAACATATTCATGGCCACAGTCAGGATATGTGAAGGATTTATCTTGACTCAATGCATATTTTTCCAACAAATCTCTTAGAAAATCTTTTCAAAGTGCATTCATTCACTTATGTCATTTGCATCATAAAATCATTGATTTTCTCAAGATTTTCTCAAGAAAACTTCATTCTCAAGAAATCGATTTCTCAAGAAATTCTAAGGATTTTTCAAAATCGGTTTTCCAAAGACAAGTTTTTCCACAGTTTTCCCAGGAAAATGATATTTTCTTAAGATATTCAAAAGAGTTTTCCAATCTTTCTTCAAGATCCAAAATCGATTTCCAAGTATTTCAAAAGGTAAAATTCCCAGGATTTCGATTCCCCAAGTTTTGAATTTCCTTCTCCAATGAGTTTTCCTATAAATTTTCCATCATTTTCCTAAGAAAACTCTCAAAGTCCAAGTTTTCCTAAGAAGTGTTTCCCTTTTCAAAAGGTTCATCTTTTCTCAAGAATCACTTCCATTTTCCCAAGATTTTCAACTATTTCTGATTTTTCCACATCTTTATAAGCTTTCTCATGTTTTCAAAAACCCCTTTTTTATCTGAGTTTCCTGAGAAATTGACCTTTTTCCTGAGAGATTCTTTCCAACTCCAAATGTTTTTCTAAGCATACATCATGTTTTCCAACTGGCATTTTCCAAAATCTCATAGCACATGCCTGAATTCTCTGTGCATTTAGGATAGAACATAACTTTGATAATTTCGCTAAGTCAAGCATAGTTTTGGTCCTTGGTTCGATTACCCCTGTTAAAGGCGGCAGGAACGGTCGAACCTCGTACCGACAGGTCGAGCCCCATCCCATGGATTTTCCCGCAATTTTAAAAAACGGAGGCGAGTATTTCAAAACAATTTCCAAAATCCGGTCAAAGTTTGAAGCGCGAAAGCGTTTCCCCTCTCTCTCTTCCGCAAGGAAGGGAAGACGGGGGAAAAATTTCGCGACGATAACAATAATTCCAGAAGTGACGCGAATTTCAAAGCGGGCTTCTGAACATGCAGAGGCAATACTACTTTTGTTCCATAGACCAGCTCTGATGGAGTAGCATTTGTTGGAGTGCGAATGGTGGTCCGGTAGGCCCATAGTGCATCGTGGATTTTCTTATGCTAATCACGACCTGTTTCTACAGTTCGCTTCAAGATACGAATTAAGATCTTATTGGTAGCTTCTGCCTGACCATTCCCTTGAGGATAGTAGGGAGTAGAAAAATGATGATGGATTTTGAACTTTGAGCAAAACATTTTCATTCTTGAAATGACTGTCATTATCTGACACGATGTCGTGCGGTATGCCAAAACTACAAAGGATACTCTTGTGGATAAATGAGACCACATGTCGACCTTCTACTGTGCGGAGAGTGATAGCTTCTACCCATTTGGTGAAATATTCTGTTGCGACAAAAAAGTATTTGTGGCAATTTGAAGCAAAGAGAGTGATGGGACCTACGACATCGAAGGCCCACATAGAAAATGACCTTAGAGAGACGACAAACTGCAAATATGTTGCTAGAGCATAAATAGAGGGTGCATGTATCTGGCATTGAACACACTTCTTCACAAAATGGTAACAGTCGTGCTGCATAGTCTTCCAATAATAACCGACTCGGATGATTTGCTTAACAAGAGTTTGGTAGCCGACGTGACCACCACGAATGCCTTCATGCTCTTCTCTCACGACTTCTTTGGCTTCGTCTTCGTCTAAGCATCTGGAATACTTAGAACTGAATCCACGACGATAAAGGATATTGACCAAAATGAAATAGTGAGTAGACATGTGCTGAATTGCTTGCTGCTCTTTCTTTCATAGCTCTGGAGGCAATTCACCGGTTTCTATGAAATTTTTGATATTGTAATACCAAGGCTTCTTCTTTTGCTCATGCTGGTTTACTTGTTCCGTTGGAAGGAAGGCAGGTTGGTCAAGTCTACCAATTTCAAAGGAGCGACAAGATTCTCCATTTTTTAAAGCCATAATGGAACCTAAATTAGCTAGGCTATCAACCACTTGATTGAAATCTCTCTTGATATGGAAGAGTTGAAATTCTTCAAAATTGCTAGTAAGAGCTGAGATGATTTTCTGATAAGGAAGTAGTTTCTGGTTCTTGACTTGTCATTCGGCTTGGACTTGATTGACAATGAGCAATGAGTCGCCATAAGCATGCACTCTCTTGACGTTAAAGTCTAGTAGAATCTTTAGACCTTGAATTAGAGCTTCGTACTCGGCCATGTTGTGGGTGCACTGAAAATATAACTTGAGAGAAAATGGAATCATCTCTTTCTCAGGAGTGATTAATAAGATCCCAATGCCTATTCCTGCCATGTTCTTAGAACCATCGAAAAATAAATTCCAGACTAGAGATTGCTGAATATTGCATATTTGCTCGTTGGGAAAATCGTCTTCGGCTTTCACTTCTTCTATTAAAGGAAAGTTTGCTAATTGATCTGCAATTGCTTGACCTTTGATTGATTGCTGGGAGACATATTCTAAGTCATACTGCATTAGTAAGACTTGCCATTTGGCGATCCGTCCACTGAGAAAAGGTTGTTCTAGGATGTACTTGAGAGGATTGAGTTTGGACAAGATTTTGACTTCAGATGCCAGCAAGAAGTGTCTTAGTTTCTGACACATCCATACCAGAGCTAGGCAGGTCTTTTCTATTTGGGAGTATTTCTTTTCATAGTCTATGAAAGTTTTACTCACATAATAAATGGCGTGCTCTATCAAGCTACATTCTTTGTATTGTGCCAAGAATTCGTCGTACGCGACTTGATTAACTGAGATGTATAACAAAAGGGGTTTTCCCAATTCTGGCAGCTTCAGGATGGAAGGATTGAGGAAATATCTTTTGATACGATCGAATGATTGTTGACACTCTGGTCCCCATTCGAACTTCAATCCTTTTCTGAGTAAATGATTAAAAGGCTCGCATCTTATTGCCAAATTGAATATAAATCGCCAGATCGATTGCATGCATCCCTGAAGGCTACACAATTCTTTAAGATTTGTCGGGGGTTGCATACCAATGATAACCTTCGCTTTGGCTGGATCCACTTCTATCCCCTTTTTGCTGATAAGAAAACCCAATAGTTTGCCTGATTCTACTCCAAAAACACATTTTTGTGGATTGAGTCTTAGCTTGTAAAAAATGAGCCGCTTGAAGACCTGATTGAGAGCTTTGATGTAATCTTCTTTTTCTTTGGATTTTACTAGAATATCATCGACACATATATCCATTATTTTGTGTATCTGGTCATGGAAAATGCCGGCCATAGCTCGCTGATAAGTGGCTCTAGCATTCTTAAGCCCAAATGGCATGACCGTATAACAAAAAGTGCCCCAAGGAGTAGTGAAAGATGTCTTGGACTGATCACGAGCGGCCAACTTGATCTGATTATATCCGAAATATCCGTCCATAAAAGAGAACATAGCGTGTTCTGTCATGCTGTCGATCAAAAGATCAATATTAGAAAACGGATAATCATCCTTAGGAGTTGCTTTATTGAGATCTCTGAAGTCAATACAGATCCTTACTTTGCCATTTTTCTTTGGAATGACGACAATATTGGCTAACCAATCTGGGTAGTCAATAGTTTGGATGAACCCTCCTTTGAGTAAATCTTTGAGTCCTTCTTTAACTTGTTGTTCTATTTTGGGATCTATTTTTCTCAGTTTCTGCTTGACTGGCTTAACACCTGGCTTCAAAATGAGGCGATGCTCGACCAATTTGGGATCTAAGCCCGACATATCTTTGTATGTCCATGCGAATACTTCCTTATGTTGTCTGAGAAAGTTGGTGAGCCTTTCCTTCTCTTCCGAATTCAGACTTGTGCCAATCTTGAGAATCTTGGGATTGTCTTCTGAACCGATATTGACATCCTCAGTCGAATCTTGTACTAGAGTGGATGGTTCATCCTGCTTTTGAAATGAGGAGAATTCTGGCAATTCTTGAAGAGACTGATCGAATTCCGCATACTCATCTGACTGCTTTGCAACTTTGTCATTTTCTGTGCTGGCTTTGACTCGGTGAATTGCTGCCGACTTCTGGAAAGCCTTTGGATTGAGAACGAGCTTTTTGATTGCTCGGGAATGCATTCTGAAATTTAGAGAAGAAACTTGATTCAGGAAAAATCGCCCATCATGTATAGCATTTTGAAAAGAATCATAAATAAAATAACAACGAAATTGTAAAATGAGGAGATAGAGTAAGGAGATAGATGGCATCCAGATAGACAAAGAAACTTAAAATTTTATTGATTTTGAATTGATCAAAGACATTGATAATCTGAGACATTTATTTTGAAAAGAATAGAAAGGAAATACAAAAAATGATTCTTAATGTGACCCCTTAACAAAAACAATCTTCTTTTGTGAGCTTTTGCCAGAAAATCCTAATCCTACTCTGAGAGGATGATGCTCCGGAATCATTGGTTCAATGCGACCATCTTCATTTTTGCCCAATCCTTTGACGGTCCGATAGCCATGCTTTAGAAGCAGATCAAATCCTTTTTTTGCTTTTATGAACTGAGGAAACAACGGGTGGTCTTTGAGAGTGCGGTAGTCGAGTCGACCTCCAATCTTGAAGAACTGAGGACCTCTCCATCAGGTCATGGACATGGTATGCATGGATGACTCTGGTGTCTGGAGTATTTCAAGACTCTCTCTGAGACTGACTTCTTCTCTTTCCCTGATGCTAGGAATATCTGTGGTGAACGCGGACCTAGGAATCATGGGTTGTCGGAGCCTTTCTTCTGGATCCTCTCCTAGTACAGTTGTGATCATCCTACCTTTTGACCATTTTATACATTGATGAAGAGTGAAAGACACTGCATTTGTATTGTGGATCCAGGGTCTCCCGAGAAGCAGATTATAGGTGGGTGGCACATTGACCACATGAAAGAGTACCGAATGTACTGAATAATTGATAAAGACCTCCAGGAAGATCTTTCCTTTTGCTGTTTGACCATGGTTGTCAAATCCATAAATGGTAATTGGATCTGGTATATACTCTTCTTCTTTGATGCCTAGAGCCTTCACTGTCATCTCAGGACATATATTGAGGCTGCTGCCTCCATCGACTAGTACATGAGGTACTATCATTCCCCTTGCTCGAACGACGATGTATAGGGCATTGTTATGGAAGGTGTGAGGCTTTGGAAGGTTTTCTTCCGAGAAGTTGATTGGCGCATTTGTCATGGCTGAATTTACAATTTGAGCCATGGCTTCAGGCGTGGTACTGGGCTTAACTTTAATCTCCCTAAGCAAATCGTCTAGTACTTGCTGATGCTTGCAAGAGTTTTTAGCTAAGTCCAAAATTGAAACATTGGACAAATCAGTTAATGGCTTTTGAGTTGACATTTCTCCCTTTTCTGGCATGGGCTTGATGAATTGATTAAGGAATTCAGGAATTCCTTTTACTTTCTTAGGGGATGTCCTTATAGGTTCTTTAGATACTTTCAGCTTGCCAAATGCTGAATTATATCCATCTTCTTAGTGGTTGGGGGTGCTTGCCGTAGCACCAAAACCCGATGTTGAAGTTGCAGATCTTGAATGGAACACGACTTGATGTGTTCTTGAGGCTGGAACGACTGTTCAGTGATCATTGCCGTAGTGTGCGGAGGAAATGGTTGATTTAGAATGTCCATCTTCTCATCTTCATCTCCTTCCACCAAGAGATTCTTGTCGATATAATCCTGGATGATGTTTTTCAGCACAAAACAGTTTGCTGTGCTATGTCCCATCGTTCAGTGGAATTTGCAGAACTGATCTTTCCACTTCCCCATTGGCATAGGGGGATCAACCAATTTAGGCAACTTGATCATATCTTTTGATAGCATATAATCAAGCACATCTTCGAGTGATTGGTCAAGAGGGGTGAATTTTCTGTTGTAGCTCCATCCTTCATGCTTGGTCTTTTCACGCAATTTTGGCTCTTGGTCGTGCTGAGAGGGCTTGTTGTATTGGAGAACAAGCTTCCCTTTCTGATCACCTTTATTGTTTGAATTGCCCGTGTTGTAACAATAATCTTTCTTCTGCAATTTGTAATGATTTCGACTGTTATTGTTGTTGTTGCTGGCAGAGTAGGTGAAATGAGTCTTCTTCTTAGGCTCACTTAGATGATTATTTTTGGTGAGGGTGATGCCCTCATAGACTCCGTTTTCCATGCCGAGGTCGAGCCACTCAGCTCTTTCTGTGAGCTCAATTAAGAAACGAGATGAGGATGTAGAGATTAAACTTCTCAAAGGTTGTGAGAAGTTGTTGAGAATGATTTGGAGCGCATGCTCCTCTGAAATGGGGGTTCTCATCTTGTTGCAGGTTCCCCTCCATCTACGAATGAAATCTCTTGCTTTCTCATTCTCCTTCTGCTTCAAACTGCAGAGGTGGTTCAACGTGGGAAGCGCCTCAGTGTTGAACAAGAAGCGTTCAACAAAAAGGTTCACAACTTTATCAAACTCCTTGAGCTCGATGGGATTGATATGCTCAGCGTACCATTTAGCTGCAACTCCTTCCAAGCTACGAGGAAAACATATAAATAGTGCTCTATTGTCTCTCTTGAACCTTGAGCACTCTGCGAAGAACATGGCGAGGTGGCCTTTCGGGTCGCCAAAGTCGTCGAATTTGATGAATTTACGAGGAAGATTCTCCAGATTTTCATCCCCTTCTAGGCCATTACAAAAATCTTCACTGGTGAAGATTTTCTTTTCCTTGTCGCGGGCTTGCAGATCTTTTACTGCTCGAGCCATCTCTTTTAGCTGCGCTTGAAGTGGATCTTCTGCTGGCTTGGCATTTGGTTTGCGAATCACTTCTGGGATGATCTCACACTCATCATCTACATCCTCCGCTGATTCTTCTTCGTCGGATGTATCCTCTAGCTGGATACGTCTCTTGGAAGACTTGTTCAGCCTCTTGGTGATATGGTTCTTAAGCTTCTGAAAAAGGGGTTCTTGTCAGTACTTGTTCTGGCTTGCTCACTCATCATCTTTTTCATCATCTTCTGAAACATTGCGTACATCTGAGGGTCAATGCCGTCATCTTCTGGTTGCTCTTGGTCTCTGACTGACCTTGGCAAATTCATCTCTCCTTCCGATGCTGATGAGTAGCTGATACGCTGCGATGATGTTTTCCTTCCAGACCTTGTCTGAACCATCAAATGCTGTGAAGACTCTCTTTTCTTTCTCTTTCTCTGCAGGACTCTGAAGGGCAAAGACAGGATTAAATTTTGAGGAATTTTTTTGGATTTTTGGAAGAAAATATTGAGGGAAATATGGTAGACCATTGAAAGATTATCCCATTACTAGGGATTGAGTCACCGCGAAAATCATGACAATTATATTGTTATTCTTTGCAAGAGGAATAAGCAACAAAAATGTACCTTATTACCTAGGCGAGGTCATCAAACCATAAGAGAAAGAGATAAGGAAAATTTATTGAAGAAAGAATGTAATTTTATTGATTTTGACAAAGAGGTGGAGGACAAACAATTTGCCACCATTCATGATAGTTGGCAGACACTTTAGAACCAAGAAAGAATTTGAGAGTAACAAAGGAGTCCCAGCCGTATCGGGCATAATGATATGCCCCAGACCATTCTGCAGAGGTAAAGTCAAATTCGGCCATAGCTTCTGATAGTAGCCGAGTCTCGATGTTGTCTCTGAGAGAACTGTCGAACACATCGCTCCGGAAGATAGTAAGTGCAGAAGAATGGTCTCAACAACTTGAACCGCTTGCCATAAGCATATGTATATCTGGGAGGGGATAATTGTCGATCAAAGTAGTCCCACACGATGTCATCTTCTTGAATGTTATCGATTATGGACTGATACTATGCCACCGAAAGAAGCTCTTGCCCATTGTATCTGAAAGAATTTGCTCGGTGCTGGAAGAACCATGATTGAAGCGTGTAAATGCATCCTTCAACTAAGGTGGATTCTCTAAGTGAAAAATGGGTCAACCCTCGGTACAAGAATGTGAGTGCTGCTATGACTATGGATAGACAGTTGGTCTGTCGACTTCCCCATCTTCTCATGAGCTAGATTATTCTGATATCTATGTAGTTTTGTCCGTCTGGGAAGAGGGCTAATCCTACAGTGCATAGAACCATTGCGTTCTGAATTCTTTCTCTTGCTGTCCTTGATAGTGAGCTGACTTCGACGAAGGTCACGTACTGATGGTACAACTCAAGCAGATTGACATATTCATTCCCATCCATCTGGATCTGGGGCCAAGATCGGCGACCTATCTGTGAACACTCTAAATTTTTCAAAATTTTATAAATATCCCCTTTCTGCCCTTGGCCCCCATTTTCTGAATAAATTGAGTAATTTTTGCTCAAAATTTTATTCCTCGGAGTTACTGGAATCAAACTCATTTTGTACATCTGACTCAATTTCGGATCCGGATCCGGATCCAATATCAAAATCCAAATCTAAGCCTCGTTATCCAAATTTTAAACCAAAAATTACAAAAATACCAAAAATAACCTTTGAACGACTCAGACAGTCCATCCGGTGTCCATTTGGATCCACTGTTCCATGCTCCTCAATTCGAGATCCAAAGCTCAAATATTCTCTCAAAACCCGGATCAAAAACTCATTTTCTGAAGAAATTTCAAAAGATAAAACTTGAATTCTCAAAGAGCCTTCTTTTTGTAAATATTCTTAATTTTTACAAAAATAGTTTTTAAGTCCCTCATTTTGCCTAGAGTTTAGAATTTTATTCCAAAAAAAAAAAATGTAAAAAATACGAAGAAAAACAACAAAAATTCAAAGCATAAAGAGATTTTTTTTAAAAAAGAAAGTTTTCAAAACCCTTTTTAAACATTTTTTTAAGGACCCTGTTTTTGAAAATTCTAAAAACTCACAACGGCCGATCTCTCTCTCTCTCTCTCTCTCTCTCTATCGCACGCTCGGCCTGCCTCCTTCCCCTCCCACGCTCTCTCCCTCTGGAAGCCTCTATTGCTTTCCACCCCTACGATCAACTCCTCTTCATCTTCGACCGTCGATTCCTAACAAACCTTCCTTTTTCTCGACCCTTCTCATGCTTATAAAAATAAACATCGAGAAAAGGTAAAGGATTGATTATCACTCATCCCTCATTCGGACATCACCTTTCTTCATCTCCATCATCCATCAGTGCCATTCAGCTTCAACCTTCTCTTTTCCTCTTCTCCCTGGCTCTTCTCCATTGTGTCTTCATTCGGCTCCAGTAATCCTGCAACGAAGGACCAAGGTAAGGACAATCTCTTTCATTTTCTAAAATTCATTTTCTGTTCTTTCCCCTTAACACAACCATCGTAGCGTCGATTTGCTTATCGCAAAATTGACTTACGCATATGCAATATCAACGGAATATATATTACGACATCTTTTCATTTCTCTTTTATAATTTATTTCTGAATTCTTACTTCCAATACCTGTTTACGCTATTATGTGTTAGATCCAGCAGTTTCTTCAACGATTTCCTTTTCTTTCTTTTTTTATCTCTTTGGTTTGCTTGTTTCATTTTTTTTTATCTATAATGCATTTCATTCGTAGATTCTTATTTGCATTTAGTTTATAGCATTTTGCTCAATCCGGTATTTCATTTACTTTTCTTTTTAACCACCATCAAGTTCACTCCTACATCGGCAGCACATCATTCAGAAAAAAATAGTATCGTGCGTTGGGCTGCATCGTTCTTTTAGATTTCTATACAACCCAACATTTATGCATTCACGTATCGCAATTACTGTTCACATTTTTAATTTCCAGCATCACATAATCTGTTGTGTGTTTTGATTTTTCATCTAGGTATCATCTCATCCATCTGCATCGTTAATTGCATCACATTTGCATTTGTTGCATTTCTTCGACTTCCTTTTTTTTCTCTTATCTACAATTCTTCTGACTCTGCAATTTTTCTTGATTTTTGATTCTGCAACATTTCTTTTTTTTTTACTTTGCATTTTACTTTCTGCAATTTCCATTCTGTGATTTGTTTGATTTCAAGTCTTGCCTACGGGTTAGAAGAGGTATTCCAATTTTGAGATGTGACTGTTAGTAGATGCCATTGATCCACCAACCGACAGGAAGTCCAGTTACTATTCTTCGTTCATATATATACATTTCCCTCCTGAGTCATGGGTGTTACTTTACAAAGTGTCATTAACCCAGGATTGTCAATTCCTAGACTAGCTATTGATCAGAAGTGAAACAAACTTATTACACCATCCCATCATGTCGTCAGCAGGCCATATCTTCTAGCATATGGAGAGCCATTTCTAAGAATTCACAAAACAAGAAAAGAGGATTTCTGGGGATAACAACAAAAATAAGAAGTATTTTCGATGAGAAGTTTGTGCTTCCTCATGAAGATGAACATTCAAATGTGTTTTGATATTCATATGTAGTGTGTGAAACGATATTTATGATGGATGTTGTTTCTTTGGTAGCCTTCAACAAACCCCATCTTTTGCAAGCTTTATACTAAGGAGTTATCGACCATAGACAGGGAAAATGGCGTGCATAAGTTGAAATTCTTGTCTGCTAATCAGATTCGTGAAGATTTTACAGGGTTCCTTCATAGGGTGAAGCGTTGATTCCACCATGGGCAAGTGCGAATGAGAAGATGAACGTTCCAATGATGAATTGGCATTCAACAGTCTCGATGATGCTTCCCAGGCTGAACTTCTCAAGGATTTTTCTTTTTTTGAATTTGTGAAGGTTTTAAGTGATAAAGACTTGGAATCAAGAGATTATTCATTTGAGGATGTTGTACTTCCTTTGCCTGGTTTTAGGATAATTTATCCTTTGAATGATATTGCTGGTGTTTTTCATGATAAAAAAAAAGAGAGTGTGTCTTTAGTTTGTCTCTAGTTTTATGCCTTAAACAAGAGTTCTTTATAATGAAAGCAATACAAAAGAGCCATCATAACATGGTCATTGTTAGGTAGTTTCTTCTTTTGGGTTGTTCGATGCTGAATCATCATGTTTCAACTAATCTCTGTGATCACTGCATCAGTCGTGCGTTGTACTCTGCCAAGATCCTTCTTAAAATCAACCTGTAGATCTAGTGGTTTATGTTTACATGTATATTTCTGTAATTAATGAGCTGCTTAGATTTAGTTTGGGTGATATTGACTACCTGCCCACATATTGTGTGAGTTTTAATATCTATGCTTCATTGCTCCAAATAATGACATGTTATGCAATGGGCATGCATTATTAGCTTATGCACAACCCCTATGTTATTTTATTTAGCATTGGCAATATTTTATGCATTGACATAGTATTTACTACATCATACCTCGTGACATTTAGATATCCAGCCTGCTGCCATATCTGTATATTCCCTGCACTCTCATATGCACAACAACAACTATACCCTACAAGTTTATTCCTTCAGCCCCCTTTCCTGTTGGTGACACACCACCCATCTTCATCCCTTTACACAGTATGTGCACAACCGTGCCTCTGCTTCCCTCTCCAACAACTGCATCTTCACTCATATCCACCTCACATTATCATCTTTCCTTAACACTAGACTTACACATTTAGCATCTGCTACTCCAACTGCATTTTCTGCAACACTTTTCCACACACACTTCATTACTTACCTTCCCATTTACACAAGTCCCATATCTCACTGCCCAGCTATGCTTACCTGCTATACCTGTTCACCACAGTATACCTTCAGCTCTTCTCCACCACTCACCTGTATCAGATATTATACAACATCATTTTTTTTTTACTATCCACTACTATACCCTACACTGTGCATCATACCACCACGAGCAATTGCAGCAGTTCTCTACTTGCAACAACAATCAAGACTGTTATGACATCCTAACCTTCATTCCCCTATTCACTACTGCCATAGGTGAAACACATTCAACATTACACTGCTGCTATTTTCACTGTTTAACACCCACAACAGGTTCACGCCATCCTCACTTATTTGCATCTACTGCACAACCATACTACCAGCCACAGTCATTTTCCCCTTTATTTTTACCTGCCAAACACTCACTTAGATACCACTGTCGCCTTCTTTGCTGTCTCACGACACTCTCATCCACTTACCTCTAGCTCTATACCCATCTCCACATCCATACCACAATACTACAGCCACTTGTTGTAGTTTACACAGCAGGTCATCACATTTGCAATAGCCTCCATTTCATTCACATCACCTTCCTTTTTTTTTCGCTGCCACCTGCTACACCACTTTTACCTTCAGCTAATATCTTTTCCACAGCTTCTTCACCCACCCCTTGCATCTCAGCCTGTCCATTGACTATGGCTATGAGTAGTTGCTGCAAATTTTATTCACATGTTAGGAATAGCAGAATTTGCTCTAAGATCCTAATGCATCAGTTCATTAGTCAAGTCTTCTGATATGACATAGAACAATGGATTTGCTAAAACAAAATTGGTGTTTGATTTGCTATGAGAGGTGTATTTTTAATGCTTGACATGTATCTTGTTCATTTGCAGAGTGTCATCATATAGGCATCCTAATTAGCTTAAGATACCATTCACATATTTTGGCATTTACTTTTTTTTAGTTTAGAACATTTGAGGTATATTTTGGTATTCATTCCTCATTAGCTTGATACATCATTCCAATATAAGTTTTGTCATTTGCATTGTATTTTTTTTATTAGTATATGCCTAGTATTTCATTAGTCACATCTTAGGTCCAATGTGATATTTCTTGTTCAATATGTATCTCTTACCTTGTGCTAACTCGAATTTTGCAGGAATTATGTGGAAAAGTTTGTTTTCCTTCTTAATTTAAGAATTTTTACTTTTAATTCAAAATTCAAAGATGTAATAGTTAGATATCAATGAGAAACTTTACATTTCAGTACTAGATTAGAATGTATGAGCATGTACATATCATGAATGATTTGTTTTCATATCATTCTTCTTTTTCAAAAAAATCTCATGAATGAGAGACACGAATGGCACGTGCACCATTCTAATAAAAGGTGATTAAATCCTAAGTTGAAGATTTGCATCAATGGCCATAATCAAGGTGTGAACAAAACTTATGATTTTTATCTTTTATGGAATAACACTGGATCCACACTGGATCTCTTTTCCAAAAACATCATATTTTTAAATATTTTCTTCTTTTATCAGAATTTAACTTAAAATTAACCCCAAAATATATCAATGGCCATAGTCAGGATATATTGAGAGTTAATTTCATTTTAAACTCTATAAAATCACCAAAATATGTTTTATTCTTCACCTGAATTCAAATGTGATTATTATATAATACATTCAATGACCATAGTCAGGGATGTATTATATCTTCAATCTTATTTAAGTTCACTTAAAGAATGAAATATGCTTTTCAAATCCAATTTCAAATTCTTTAAATTCATTCATCATTCAGGATAGAATTGCATCATATTTTCAAATTTTTTCTTCAAAATCCAAGTGATCTTGAATATCTTTCTTCAAATTTCTATTTCAATTCATCACTTCTAAAGTTCAAAATCCAATTTGACTTTGAAATTTCAAATTCATTTTATATCCAAAAATCCAATTCAAATCAAATTTCAAAGTTTAATTCAACTTTGAAATTCCAAATTCATTTATTTTAGGATTCAATTTCAAAATTCAATCTCGAATCCAATTTCAATGTTCAACTTAAACTTTGAAATTTCTGATTCATCTTCTGATTTCAAATTCAAAACTTTAAAATCAAGTTTATTTCTTTATCTTCAAAGTTCTATCTAAAAATTGAGTCTTAATTCTCAATCGAAGTTTTGAGATTGATTCTGAATCTCAAAATCCAATTTTCCTAAAAATTAAATCCCACTTTTTAATTCAAAATTGGATTTCCAAAATCCAATCTCCATTTTGGATCCCAGGCTTCGGATCCAATTCAATTTAGGATTCCAGATTTCGGATCCAACTCCATCTTGGATCTTAGACTTCGGATCCAAATTCCATTTAGGACTCCAGATTCTGGATTAAACTCCATTTTTTTTGGATCCCAGACTTCGGATCCAAATCCATTTAGGATTCTAGATTTCGGATTCAACTCCATTTTGGATTCCAGACTTCGGATCCAATTCCATCTAGGATTCCAGATTTCGGATCCGGTTCCACTCCCAATTCCATATTTCAAAACCAATCCTATTTTCAGATCCCATCTGGATTTCTTAAATCCAATTTTATTTTCAAAATTCTATTTGGATTTCTTAAATCCAAAATTTCATCCTGATTTTAAACTTTAAATCCGGAATTTAACTCCACTTTAAATTTCATCATCTACTTCGAGATCCAGATTCAAAATCCAAATTCAAAGTCTATTTTGACTTTAGAAACTTCATTTTTTCTATCTCAGCTTCAAAAATCCCCTTTTCTCTTTATTCTTTTCAATTCAATATTTATTTTCCCAACTCTGATTATTTCAAGACTTAGAACTTCAAATATCTTTTCAGATCTATCTCAAGTTCTAAGTTAGATTCAACTTTCAAAAATCATTTCTTCACTCCATTATCAAGTTTATCTCAGAAACACTTGGAAATTTCCAAATCATTTTTCTCAAAAGCATACATTTTTGCATTTGCATTCACACAAGCATGATTCTTTGTGCATTTTAGACGTAGAATAAATTCTTAGATGATATTTTTGCAAAGCAAAAAGGCATAAATTCGATCCTTGGTTTGATTAACTCTAGTAAAGGCGACAGGAAAGGTCGAACCTCGTACAGACGAGCGAATCCCATCTCTCCATTTTTTCTCGCAATATTTCAAAATGGAGGCGAAGAATTTTCTAAATATTTTCAAAATTAAGGTCAAGTGAGACCTTCACAAAAGAGTTTCTCTTTCTCTTCTTTTCTTTTCTCTTATCTCTTCTTTTCTTTCTTTTATTTTCTCCTTCAAAGAGGAGAAAATAGAGGTTAGAAAGGAAAAGAGAAGGAAGAGAGAGAACACCAAGAGAGATTTTTTTTTTGCGATGATCACTGGAGTTGGCGACCGTGATGGGACTCGTCTTCGTCCGGTTGGATTTTTGCCTTCGTTTTGCTTTGATATTTTCTAAGTATTTATTCTTCAAATGTCAGCTTCATTTTCATGCAAACCTTAGGAGCCTAGATATTGTCCTAGCTGACGTAATGCATATAGGATCTAAGTGTGGTTTGGTAGGACCATAGCGTGAGAAATCAAAATTTTGTCAAGGCTCAATCCCCTCAAGTACATCCTTGAGCAACCATTTCTTACTGGATGGATTGCAAAATGGCAAGTCCTCCTGATGCAATACGACTTGAAGTATGTATCTCAAAAGTCAGTCAAGGGCCAGCCCATCGCAGATCAGTTGGCAGATTTTCCGTTGACGGAAAAGATCAAGGCAGAAGACGATTTTCCCGATGATCGCATCTGTAACATTCAAGAATCTTCAGTATGGACCCTGTTCTTTGATAGAGCCAGAAATATGTCTGGTATAGGGATTGGGATTTTGTTAATCACTCCCGAAAAGGAGATGATCCCTTATTTCCTCAAGCTCAACTTTCAATGTACTTATAACATGGCCGAGTACGAAGCTCTAATACAAGGCCTCAGAATTTTGTAAAATTTCAATGTCAAGAGAGTACATGTCTTCGGTGATTCTTTGCTTGTTGTCAGTCAAGTCAATGCTGTGTGGCAAGTCAAGGATCCCAAATTGGTTCCTTACCAGAAGATTGCCTTGACTCTCATAGGCAACTTTGAGGAATTTCAGCTCAATCATGTCAAGAGGGAATACAACCACATAGCAGATGAACTAGCCTGTCTGGGTTCCATTTTGTCTTTTAAAGACAGTGAATCCTGTCGTTCCTTCGAAATCGGCAGACTTGATCAACCTGCTTACATTCCAGCTGAGCGAGTAAACCAAGCCACTCAGAAAGAGGAGCCTTGGTATAAAGACATCAAGGAATTTATCAAAACTGGTGATTTTCCATCTGAGATGCCGAGAAAGGCGCAACGTGAGATCCAGCGTATGTCCGCCCGCTATTTTATCCTTGCCAATACTCTCTATTGTCGTGGGTTCAGTTCTGAGTACGCTAGATGCTTAAATAAGGATGAAGCCATGAAAGTTGTCCGAGAGGCACACGAGGGAATTTATGGTGGTCACGTCGGCTACCAAAAACTCGTCAAGCAAATCATCAGAGCAGGATATTATTGGAAAACCATGCAGCAAGATTGCCATCAATTTGTGAGGAAGTGCGTCAAATGTTAGATACACGCACCTTCCATTCATGCGCCAACCGCATACTTGCAGTCTTTGGTTTCTTCTTGGCCTTTTTCGATGTGGGCCTTCGACGTGGTGGGTCCAATCACTCCTTCAGCTTCTAATGGCCACAAATACTTCCTCGCGGCTACAAAATACTTCACCAAATGGGTCGAAGTTGTAACTCTGCGAACAGTAGAAGGTCGACATGTGGTTTCTTTTATTCATGAGAATCTTCTTTGCCGCTTTGGCGTCCCACACGATATTGTGTCGGATAATGACAGCCACTTCAAGAATGAAAGGATGAAGACCTTCTGTTCGAAGTTCAGGATTCATCACCACTTTGGGCACACTGAACCACTATTCGGACTCCAACCACTGCTACTCCTTCGGAGCTTGTTTATGGAACTGAAGTAGTACTACCTGTAAACACCCCAAATTTTCCTCATCCATTCTCAAACAACCCCCCTCATGCAGTGCCAACCTTGTTAGGTCAATGTAGGAGTTAACCCCAAGTCAGTTTCAAAAAAATCACTATTTTACCCACTTTCATTAAGAAAATTACCATTTTACCCCTAGGACATCCCAGACCCCAGTCAGCCGGAGTCAACCAAGCTCATTGGTCAGTTCAGGACAGTCAGAATATCAGTCATTTCAAGCTCATTTGAAATCACAGTGAGAAAATCATTTTCATTTCTAACCATTCATGCCAAAATAGGATTATTTCATCAGAAATGAGCTCATTTCTCACTCAAATCCAAGCCAATTGTCTCTGAGTCAGTCATTCATAGTCAGTCATACTCCTCAGAGTCTAACTTGAGCTCACCAGGAGTTCGAGTGCTCCTATTTCAGTTCAAAACCATTTCTAAGTGTCTAGGAGCCCATTTTAGCCTGTTCCAGCTCTTTCAGCTGAAATTGAGCTGAGTTCAGTCAGTTGAGATAGTGTTTGAGCCTCAATTTTAGTTTATCTCAGTATTAGTAACCTTTGCTTCAGCTCAAACCCAGTTCAGGTTCGTAATTCACCTCGCCCCAGTGACCATTCCGTACCATTTCTCTAAAAATGGCAGCTTTTCTTGAAAATTCAGTCGGAAAGGTCAGTTGAGTCAGTATCATTGTCAGTTCACTTGAGTTCTGAAACTCTAAAACCCAGTTCAATCCAGTTCATTTTAGTTTAATCCAGCTCAAACCCTAATTTCTAATGTCACTCTAGCTTGGAAGAGCTTGAAAATCATTTCTTCAACCATTTTTTTGCAAATTTTGTCAAATTTAACGCTTTTTGAACTGGTATAAGTGTCAATCGGGGTCTAACATCCAAAATTCTTCATTCAGAGTTAGCATTTCGCATAGCATTTCATGTCATTTCTCATCATTTCATATCATTTCTGAGCATTTCATGACATTTCATCACATTTCATTTCATTTTCGAAGTCCAGAACTCCAGTTTTATAAATTTCAATCCAGATCAAGTTTCAAAAGCTTTCAGAAATCAATTTCAAACCCCGGGTTTTCAAAATTGACATTTTTACCCCCGAGATTCTAAATTTGGAAATATTTTCTCGAGAAAAACAATCTGGATTCATTTCAAAATCAAATTTTCAAATTCTACACTGGATTTGCTTCGCAACGAGGTATTAAACTTCAAAATCCGAGCTCATTTCAAAAACTGCCAAAAATAGCTCATTTTGTTGAAAGCATTTTCTCGAGAAAAACAATCTGGATTTCTTTTAAAATTACATTTTCAAATTCTACACTAGATTTGCTTCGCAACGGGGTATTGAACTTCAAAATCCGAGCTCGTTTAAAAAACTGCCAAAAATAGCTTGTTTCATCTGGAAACTTTCTGAAAAGACTATTTTACCCCTCTAATCTTCAAAATGAATTTCAAAATTGAAATTTGGACCCGCTCTGAGATGGCCCATTCATTTGCATTTCTATTTTATTAAAAAAAAAGATGCTTCTTTTTATTGGTTTATTTTTGTTTTTATTGATTTTTTTTTTTTAGAGAGGTAGGACCCACAAGGTGGTCGCCCAAACCTCCAGCCCCTCTATTTCTCCATTTCCTTTCTCTCCTCCTCTCCTTTCCCTTTCCTCCTTCCTTTCTTTCCTTCTTTCTTTCTTTTCTTTCTTTCTTCTTCCTTTTTCTTTTCTTTCTTTATTTCCTCCTTTCTTTCCTCTCTCTCCACTCACGTATGGTTCTTCCAGCCCCCTCTTCTTCTTTCCCTCTCCTTTCTTCCCTTTTCTTTCCTTTTCCTTATTTCCCTCTTCTTTCCTTTTCCTTCCCTTCCTTCTTTCCCCTTTCTTCCTTACTTTCTTTGAAATTCTCTCAAAAGCCAAGGCTGCAGCTATTCACGTATAGCCATTCATGTATGGCTGTAGACAAAAAAATAAAGTCAGTTATTATTATTAGCAACTTAGGTTTTAATGAATAAAAACCTAAGTTACTAACCAAAAAACAAAAAGAAAACCTACGGCTGGCCTCCAAAGCTTAATTCACGTCTCTCTCTTTCTCTCTCTCTCTCTCTCTCCCTTGAGCTCTCTCCTTCTCTCTTGGCTGTTGCAGCCACAACAGCCATCCTCCTTGTAGCAGCTCCTCACCATTGCTGCAACATCCACAACAGCTTCTCCACCTCTCCTTCCTTGACAGCACCACCTACACTTGATGCAGCCCATCTTTCACCACAGCACAACAGCTTCATCTTCAAGTTCCAGCAAGCTCCTCCCTAATCAAGGCAGCAACAACATACTATCATCATTAGCTCCAACTTCCATCGTTGCAGCACCTTCAAACTTCAAGCTCTCCACAGCAGCAGCCTTCTCCAGCCACCTGTGTCAACCACACTTTGACAGCAACACAGCCACCTCCAACAGCAGCCCTTCATCAGGGAGCAACTCCTTCCTTTATAGCAGCCATTGCCACGCCTCTTTACAGCAAGACAACCTCCTTGGACGCCCTGCCCAACCATACATCAGTGCAACCAGCCACTGTCAGCCTCTTCTCCACCACTGGTTCAGCATAGTAGCAGTGATCTTGAAGCAGCCGCTGCAGCTCTTCCACCTTCATCCTTCATCACGACAGCAATCTCCAAGCCATCCAACCTTGAGTCCAACAGCACCCTTCCATGTTGGCAGCATCATAGGCCTCATTGGCACCCAGCCTTTTGCTTCCTCTCCTTTGCAACTGGTTATCATCTACAACAACCCCATCAAGTGCAATCAGTCCACATCCATACCATTATCTCCAACCACCCTTTCGGGCCTCGAAACCTCATCCTCAACCGGTTCACTACCATCGTTCCCACCGGTACAAAGGTAAATCCAAGTCTTATTTTATTTTTATGGATGCTATAAAGTCAAGTTGAAGATTGAATTGGCAGTAGTATGAATGTTTATATATATATATATATATATATATATATATATATATATAGTTCTTAAATTAAAAAAATATGATAGTAGTTTCATCTCACGTATTTAGGCTGAGTAAACGATGAGATTCGTCTATCTGTGGGATTGATTCTCTCGTTTTGAGAGCCAACATCAAAATAGGTCATACACCCTTCATGATGGTTTTGATTTTATTTCCATGTTTCATACAATTTTGGATTTAAAAATTGCATTTAGTTAAATTCCATTATGTATTTTGTTCATTTCATATAGTTCTATTAATAGTTGATTTAGAATCCATAAGAATTTCAATTTTGTGCAAAATCCATGCATTATTTTATGAAAATTTCTGCACCAATAAATTCTGTAAATTTTAGATCAAGTAGGACTATATGTCTTTGTTTTATTGCCGAAAATTTGATTCAATTTGGGTTTTGGAACCCATCTAAACCGATCAAATCCTAAATCGGGTTTTCTGTCATCCAAAAATTTCAATTCCTGCTTTAGCAGACAAAAACCTTCGGATTCACCCTTTTGTGGGATTCAAATCATTCTTAAAAAATCACAGTGGATTCATGATTGAATCTACTAATGATCTGGAAATTTTGAGGTTTTTCCAATTAGTTTTGACCTCTGTAAAAAATCAGATTTCTCAGACCCTTGGGAAAATATCGATTTTCTTTTGTCAGGGTGTAGACAGACCCTAATGCACCAATTCCATCCAATCTGTAACCCGTATGCAAAAACTTTCAACACAAAAGTTGTTCCTAACATAATTTCCTGTCATTTCCCAAAATTTGGGATTTTTTGGATCTGTTTCATTATTTTTCCCGTATTTTCCCTTTCTGTCTAACAGATTCCAATGTCCAGAAATATCAGAGATTTAGGTCTCTGATAACAGTATTACCTTTTCCATACCATAACCCGAATCCCAATGGTGTCAAAAGATCAAATCTTACTATGTTTGTCAGGGACATTTTTCCACAATTTCAGCCTTTTCCCATCAATCTTCCATTTTTCCCATGTTTTCTACCGAAACCTGTATGTTTCTCCTAAATCCTAGAGTCGCCGGATTGCGATCCGACTTGCCGGAGTGGTACAGGTCCGACCATAGGTCAAAACCAGAAAGTGTAAAAAAAAACAATCCTTGCCTTATTGTCTACTGTCACCCCATAAAATTTGGGAAATTTTTATGGAAGTTTGATATCCTAAATCCCCTTTAGAATCAACATTTTAGGCAAAAATCACAAAATTTAGGGTTTTTATTTGAATTTCCATATTTAAAAATACAAAAAAATTAGATTTTCGAGCTCCATTATGTTTTTAGGGTTATTTTAGGTGTCCATGCCAAATTTTGTTTAATTTCAAGTTCATTTGCTTCATGTGTGAGTTTATCTTTAAATTCAGAAGCGAAAATCAGGCGAAAATCAGGTCAAATTTGATTTTTTATGATATTTTCGTCATTTTAAGGTTTTTATCATGTACATAAGCATGTATAATCATAATAGGGTTGATTTAAATCTCATTTGCATTTCATATTTTTCAATTTTGCAAAATTTATTTCAGAAAACCCTGGTTTCAAGGCCATAGTCTTGTTATTGGGGGTATTTTGGTCATTTTGACCTAAATTTCGAAATTTCAATTTATAATTCTCCAAAATTTCATGCATATCATCATATCTTATCATATTATGTTTGATTTATTTCATTTGATTTTCAAAATTCCAAAATTTACAAAAATTCTTTCATAAAACCCTGATTTCAAGGTCATCATGGGTATTTTGGTCATTTTGACCCAAATTTCGAATTTCCAAGTTTATTTTCAAAATTTTCATTATTTATTATCTTTATATCAAAGGGGGTATGAATTTGGGTTTATATCTGAATAATATTCGATAATTTCCCATATTTTCGGATAAATTCAGAAAAACCTACATTTTTGTGCTAACATTGTTTTCTAGTTTTGCAGGAATATTCAAGAAGAAGATTTTATTTTCTTATTTTATTTCAATTCAATGTAAAAATCAATGTAATATTTGGAATAAGAGTTACTTTTCTGCTTAGAATAGGGTTGCATTGCATATAGTTTAATTTCTGCAAAATTTTAATATGTGATGTATGATTCATGCACATTATTTCAAATTCACTATGGTTTACACGAATGGCACGTGCACAAGCTCTTATGGAGTTTATAAACTCGGTGGGATTCGTATTTATGGCCATAGTCAGAATACGAAGAAAACCAAGATTTATGATCTTCGTATTAGCCACATTCAGCCTACACACTTAGGCTAACTTAAAAAATGCACTGCATTTCTCAAAGTTTCAAAAAGATTTCCCAATTTCTCAATGAAATTCCCTTTCAAATTCATATTCATTCATTCATTTTATTTAAATTGCATTATTTTCAAACTCATTTTCCAATTTCAATTTCAAAAAAAATCAGTTTTCTCAAGAATTTCCAAGTCTTTCTCAGGATCTGATTTTCTAAAAATCCTAAGTTTGCAAATGACATTTCAAAGCATTTCCCAAGTTTAAATCAAGATTTTCCTATGTTTTCAAATTCTCAAATTTCAAAATCCCAAGTTTTCAGAAATCAATTTTCTCATATTTTTCAGTTTTCCTGAGAATTCATTTTCCATTTCAAAAGTCATTTTCCAATGAATTTCTTAGATTTTCTCAGAATTCTCAAATCCATTTTCTCAGAAAAGCAATTCCAAATTTCAAAATCGATTTTCTAAAGTTCAAATTTTCCTGAGAAATCACTTTCCAATGCAAATTTTTGATTTCCAATAAAATTCAATGATTTTCCCAGGAATTTCATTTTCAAGCATTTTCCAGTCCTTTTCTAAATGCATTTCAATTTTCCAAAGCAAACATCATATTTTCTCAAACTTGCATTTTTCAAAATTCCATAGCACAAGCCTGATTCTTTGTGCATTCTAGGAAAA
The DNA here is from genome assembly GCF_984573655.1 of Nuphar pumila. Classification (NCBI taxonomy): domain Eukaryota; kingdom Viridiplantae; phylum Streptophyta; class Magnoliopsida; order Nymphaeales; family Nymphaeaceae; genus Nuphar; species Nuphar pumila. The sequence continues at coordinate 45,983,909 of NC_143265.1, read as the reverse complement.
ATAGAGCATAATTTAGATATTTGAGTCAAGTTAAAGCACATAATTGGTCCTTGGTTCAATTACCCCTGGTAAAGGCGCCAGGAACGGTTGAACCTCATACCGACAGGCGGATCCCATTCCACGGAATTTTCCCGCAAAATTTCAAAAGGGAGGCGAGTAGTTTTCAAAACCATTTTCAAAACTTTGGTCGAGTTTGACTCGTGAAATTCGTTTCTTTCTCGCAAGGGAGGAAAAAAATTTTGCGACAATAACAGGTTTGGCGACCGTGATGGGACCTGTCTTCGCCTGATCAATTATGTGCATTGACTTAGCTCAATTATCAAAATTATGCTCTATGGAATGTGAGCTTTAATTCCTGATATCATGTGAACCTAGGAGCCTAGGCTTGAATCCAGCTGACATGGATTGCATGTAGACTAGGCATGGTTTGGTAGGACCATATTGAGGAGAATTATTCATGCTCACTTAGACTTAGGTCTGAAATACAACACTCCTTAATCTAGGATTTGTATGAAAACAATGTTTGCTTCTTTAAAAATTTTCAAAATTCTATCTCTTTAGGACTTAGAGCCCTCTGTTTGTCTGCATGTGATCATATTTCAAAAACCACCCCACCCATGTCTACCCGGTCTTCTAGAACCATAGTTCGGGACAGAGCCTCACAACTGGGCCACTTATTTGGGCTAATGCCCCCTTGCCACGTACCAAGGGCCATAGTTCAACGTATATCGGCAGGCGCTCAAGGATGTTGAGAAAACACAAGCCTAGACCCAGAGATGAGTTTTATGCCACGTACATCGAGCCTCGGCTCGAGTATATCGGCATAGCATGATTGGACACAGTTGATCTGAGCCTAGAGTCAGGATTAGGGTCCTAAAGCTTTTTCAAAATCAATGCATTTAGAGTTGGCTTCTTAGGGATTGCTGTATGTGCATAATTGTTTGTAATTGAATGTATGATATTCATTTTCGCCTTATTTTCTCATATTTTTCCCAATTTTTCCAAAATACCAAACAATTTTCCAAAATACCTCATTTTTCATCTTTTATAAAATATCTCCTTTTTCTCAAAAACCCTGGACGCTTTTTTTCAAATTATCCACCTTTTCTTCAAAACTCCAGGAGATTTTCCATTCTTTCGTTCCTCTAGACTTCGAATTTCTAGCTTTTTATCCTGCCTGCAATTTTCAAAATTCTTGTATTTTTTTCAAAGTCTAATTCTAATATTCCTATCTTTCAGTCTAATGGCATTCAGTTAGCTCGACTCTGTCTTTCATGAGGGTCACATCTCCTACAAGGTGCGACAAAGTCTTCCCAAGCATCAAGCTCTCAGCACCGGACCCTTCTTCCCCCGGTGGTACTATGTCTGGTTCAAAAACTTCTCTCGTATGTTTCCGGACCACTTGAGCGATTGCGGGTTGGAATTGGCATCTACAGTGGGGAAGTTGACAGTTAATGGCAATCTGATCCATGCACTAGCAGAGCGGTGGAATCCGCACACTTGCATATTCTGGTTCCTGTGGGGTGAGATAACACTACTGATGAATGGGTTTTCAGAGATTATGGGACTACCTGAGCCAGCCGGTCAGCCTGGAGATCCGTTAGAGCAACAATTTCTAATTAATGTCAAGGGTCTGGACCCTAAAGATGTCGTGGCTCGCATGACAGGGCGTAAGTCTTGGCCACTGATTGAAGAAAATGAGAATGAGTACGTGAGCCTGATCGAGATCTACCGACAGTATGGAGAATTCACAGAAGTCAGCACGCTGTCCAGAACAGCTCGAGAAAGAATCCAGCATGCAATGGTTCTGTGCATTAAAGGGCTTGCCTTCTTCCCAAATATACATATGTGTATGGCAAGCAGTTCAAGCTACTTGTCCCATTTTTTTGTTCCTACTACTATCCAGAGTGATGTGTCAGGCAATTTTCTGAGAGACAAAAGCGCGTAGAAGCTCGGCTACTATCAGGGGTTATGCTAGAGTTCAACCTTGTATCAGCGCAGTGGTCTGGAACATACCATTCTGCCAGATATGACTGAGATTATTTCATCATTCTCACTCTTTTCTCGGGTCCTCGTGTCTCTGCTGATCATTAAGAGTGGTGGCAGACTGTCTATATGCTCCCTCTTTCTCAAGTCCACTATTGATGCAATCATATTTTTTTTTCTTCAATAAACAAAAAAATTCCTTCAACTTTCATTCTATCATGGTTTGACGACCTCGCCTAGGTGACAAGGCATATTTGCAGTTGTTCGTTCTCCTTGCAAAGAATGACAACATAATTGTCGTGACTCCAGCGGCGACCCAATCCCTAGTAATGGGATGTTCTTTCAATTATCTACCAAATTCTCATCAAATATTCTTCTTATATTCATTTCTATCCTGAATCTTCATCATCAAAATTTAATTATCCATCTCATTCTGCAGAGAATATCGGTATTTCCAAGTGGTTCAGGTCAGATCAAGCAAGAAAACACCACTGTATCAGTGCATCAGTGATCTTAGAAGCAGACAAGAAGAAATGGATCCTCCAAGATCTGCCAGAAGATAGATTCTGAATGATAGGGATGACATTGATCCTACTGCATATCAGATGTTCAAGAAAATGATGATTAGGATGTTGTTTGAGCAAGCTGAAGACAGTCTTAGAAAGGCTCCCATCAAGGAGAAGACATATGTCTCCTTCTCTCAGAATATCACTGGCAAGAGTAACGAGCGATTTGACGCGTGTCTGCCCGATATTTTATTCTCGCTGATGTCCTCTATCATCATGGATTCAGTTCTGAGTATTCTAGATGTCTGGACGAAGAAGAAGCCAAAGAAATTATGCGATAGGCACACTAAGGCATTTGCGGTGATCACGTCGGCTACCAAACTCTTATCAAGCAAATCATCCGGACATGATATTATTGGAAGACTATGCAGCAAGATTGCTACCATTTTGTGAAGAAGTGTGCTCTATGCCAGATGCATGCACCTTCTATTCATGCGCCAACAACATATTTGTGAATCGCCATCTCTCCATGGCTATTTTCTATGTGGGCCTTTGATGTTGTGGGCCCCATCACTTCTGCTTCAAACAACTACAAATATTTTCTTGCCGCAACAGAATATTTTACTAAATGGGTAGAAGCAGTCACTCTACGCACAATAGAAGGTCGACATGTGGTCTTATTCATCCACAAGAATATCCTATGTCGTTTTGGCATACCACATGATATTGTGTCAGATAATGGCAGTCATTTCAAGAATGAGAGAATGAGGACTTTCTGTTTGAAGTTCAAAATCCATCATCATTTCTCCGCTCCTTATTATCCTCAAGGAAATGGCCAAGCAGAGGCCACCAATAAGATTTTGATTCGAATCCTGGAGCGAACTTTGGAAACAGACCGTGACTGGCATGAGAAGATTCATGATGCATTGTGGGCGTATCGAACCACCATTCGAACTCCAACTAATGCTACTCCGTCAGAACTTGTCTACGGAACTGAAGTAGTACTGCCTCTACAAGTTCAGAAACCTGCTCTAAAATTTGCATCACTTCTAGAATTACCTCTTGATCAGTATCAACAACAACGGCTGGTACAACTTGATTTGCTAGATGAAAGAAGACTCAGAGCAGCAGAGCACGCTCAATTATATCGTCAGAGGATAGCCATACAATATGCAAAATTTTTTATTGAAAGGAGATTCTGAGTCAATGATCTAGTGATCAGATCAACGACCTATCTCAAGCACCGCCCGGGTGGCAAATGGTCGCCGAATTGGGAAGGGCCCTATGCTGTCGAGGAAGCATTACCCCACGATTCATATCTGCTCATCAATGCCGATGGTGTGCAATTATCAGACCCCATCAATGCTCAATATTTAAAAATTTCCTATACTTAAATCCTCTATTCCATCCTTTGTAATTCCTCAATATACTTTCGTCAACAATGGTCAAATTCTTCTTTCCCAGTTACACTGGGGCATTATTTTGAAAATTGTTTTCAAAACATCTTGTATGCAGGCAGGATCAAACAAATCTTTCATTTTGCATGCATGTGCATCCATTTACATCATTTTGCATTCATTTGCATACATTTGCATTCATTTGCATTTGCATTTGCATGCATTCATTCGCATGCATATGCATCATATTCATTCCCCTTCAGGTTAAGGGATAAACCTGAACTTCCCCTTTAGGTTAAGGGATAAACTTGAACTACCCATTCAGGATAAGGGATAAATCCTGAGACCTCGGCAAGGCGTTCAAGTCATCGTCAGTCGGTAACCATTTAAAGTCCAGTGCCCGTATTGGTAATCTCTCAAAATCCAGTGCTCGTATTGGTAATCTCCCAAAATCCAGTGCTCGTACTGGTAATTTTCCAAAACCCAGTATTCGTACTGATAATCTTTCAAAACATAATGCTTGTACTGGTACGTTTTCAAAATCCAGTGCTCGTACTGGTACCCTTTAAAAATCTAACACTCGTGTTGGTGTCTTGCCCATTGGTCGCATTATTTGATCTCTTAGGTGCAGTCTTCACGCTGACCTTTCATCAGAATTCAAGTTCAATATCAATTATGTCAATTTCGATCTTCAGGTCATCCAATTTCTAATTTCCAAATTTCTAATTTCGACCTTCGGGTCACCCAATTCTCTATTTCAACCTTCGGGTTACTCAATTTCTAATTTTGACCTTCGGGTCATTCAAATCCTCAATTTCGACCTTCGGGTTATTCAATCCTTCAATCTCAACCTTTGATTTCCCATTTCGACCCCTTGTGTCATTCGACTCCCAATTTCGACCTTCGGGTCATGTAATTCTCAAATCTTGACCTTCGGGTCATCCAATTTGATCAATCAGGCCTCTGGGCCGTCCACTCTATCAGATTCTCAATTCAAGCCTTCGGGTTACGATCTTACCAACATCAATCATTCTCCTGCCTTCGGTTTACAACTTTGTCAATATCTATCACTTTCCAAGCCTTCGGGTTACAATTTCATTAATGTCAATCATTTTTAGATCAACAAAATCCTGCTTTTGAGCGGGTCGGTCAACAAATCCTGCTTTCGAGTTGGTTGGTCAACAAATCCTGCTTTCTAGCTGGTCGGTCAACAAATCCTGCTTTCGAGCTGGTCGGTCAACAAATCCTGCTTTCTAGCTGGTCGGTCAACAAATCCTGCTTTCGAGCTGGTCGGTCAACAAATCCTGCTTTCTAGCTGGTCGGTCAACAAATCCTGCTTTCGAGCTGGTCGGTCAACAAATCCTGCTTTCGAGCTGGTCGGTGAAAAAATCCTGCTTTCTAGCTGGTCGGTCAACAAATCCTGCTTTCGAGCTGGTCGGTCAACAAATCCTGCTTTCGAGCTGGTCGGTCAACAAATCCTGCTGTCGAGCTGGTAGTTCAACAAATCCTGCTTTCGAGCTGGTAGTTCAACAAATCCTGCTTTCGAGCCGGTCGGTCAATAAATCCTGCTTTCGAGCTGGTTAGTCAAAACAAAACCCAACTTTCAAGTTGATCTTTCACTGAGTCTTTTCAGGACTCAATTTGGTCATGGATGTGCCAATTAGACCTCAAGCAATTTCTTTCACCAAGGATTTCAAGAACATTTTGCCAATTTGCCATTAAATATTTGTTGATTTCAAAATTTTTATTGCACAAAAACATTACCTCAAAATACCTTCAATATTATTTTCGAAAGGTCAAAGCTTTTGTGAAAAAGGATTCAAAATTCAAATTCTTTCTATTGGCCAACCAAAAGGATGAAGAATAAATCCTCGATATGGCCAGCAAAAGGAAATTCAATGTTGTTGCAAAGCCATAAGTGATCGGTATTGATCGCAGTCAATGGCACATTTTTAAAGATCATTCTTGGAAAATAAAGCAGTCGAAATATCCTGGTTGATACAGAAAAATCCATTCAATCCCTATATCTTCTCAATCACCTAAAACTGCAATTAAATATCTGCAAAGGGATCTCTCAACTGTCGTCAAGATGAAGGCGAATTAGGCGAGTAGACCCCCGGGGCCAAAGAAGATTTGGATCATCTCCAAGATGAAGGAGTTTGTGACGGATCCTTCCAGGGAAAGTTCAGAGCACCGTCAAGATGAAGGCGACTGCGATGAGCCTCCCGACAAACCCTAAAGGATATTTAATTTCTGCTATCATCAAGAGATTTCCAACCAATGAGCCAATAACCGTCGATATAATCCCTGAGAGAAAAAGAAGGATCGGAACATCTCTGAGATGAAGGAGTTTGTGACGTACCCTTTCAAAAAAAAAAAGAGAGAAAAGTCAGGACATCTCCAAAATGAAGGATGATGTAATAAAATCCCCAAAAACCTAAGAGAGCTCTAATTCTGCCAAAAAAGAAAAAAAAAGTGGGCAGAAAGATCATCATGAGGAAAGAATCCCAAGATATCAGACTGCCAAATTTGCCAAAGAATCTTCTTTAATTTTGTGAAATTCTATTATCAATATTCTTTCACCAATTGCTCTCACAATATCAAGAATACTCTCTTTTCTGCTCATATCAAGGAAATTGATAGCTTCCTTGAAAGAAAGCCAATTGCAAGCAATTTGAATTCGAATCTTGATTCTACGGAGTTAAGCCCAGTCAGAGGTAATACTTCAGGTAGAAAAGAGGAAAGATTTTCATACCAATATACATCAATTTTAAGCATTTTGAATCAACAAACAATTTTTAACATTTTGGCAATATTTTCTTACTATCTTGACATGAAGTGAAGAGCTCGATGTCCATCTTGACACATCCTGATATCACCTTTTACCTCCTTGAGAGAGTAGCCTTTATCATCTTTCGCGTTGTTGAAAGATTAGCCTTTTCTGTGAAAGGATCGCCTTGTCATCTTTCTCGTTGTTGAAAGAATCGCCTTGTTCCTTTGGATCGCCTTTTTTCATCTTTCGTGTTGTCGAAAGAATTCATCTTTTGCGTTGTCAAAAGAATCGCCTTACTCCTTTGGATCGCCTTGTCATCTTTCGCGTTGTTGAAAGAATCGCCTTGTTCCTTTGGATCGCCTTTAACATCTTTCGCGTTGTCGAAAGAATTCATCTTTTGCGTTGTCAAAAGAATCGCCTTACTCCTTTGGATCGCCTTGTCATCTTTCGCGTTGTTGAAAGAATCACCTTGTTCCTTTGGATCGCCTTTACCATCTTTCGCGTTGTCGAAAGAATTCATCTTTTGTGTTGTCAAAAGAATCGCCTTACTCCTTTGGATCGCCTTGTCGTCTTTCGCGTTGTTGAAAAAATCGCCTTGTTCCTTTGGATCGCCTTTACCATCTTTCGCGTTGTCGAAAGAATTCATCTTTTGCGTTGACAAAAGACTCTCCTTGCTCCTTTGGATCGCCTTGTCATCTTTCGCGTTGTTGAAAGAATCGCCTTGTTCCTTTGGATCGCCTTGTTATCTTTCGCGTTGTCGAAAGAATTCATCTTTCGTGTTGTTGAAAGAGTCACCTTATTCCTCTTCAAGAAAATTGTCTTATTCACTATCCAACTTACCATTTTCATTTCCCGGTCAGGTTAAGGGTTAAACCTGAGTCTCATTTTGATGAGGTATTTCATTTCCCAATCAGGTTAAGGGTACAAACCTGAGCCTCCTTTGATGAGGTATTTTATTTTCCGCCCAATCAGGTTAAGGGTACAAACCTGAGCCTCCTTTGATGAAGTATTTCATTTTCCGCCCAATCAGGATAAGGGTACAAACCTGAGCCTCCTTTCATGAGGTATTTCATTTTCCGCCCAATCAGGATAAGGGTACAAACCTGAGCCTCCTTTGATGAGGTATTTCATTTTCCGCCCAATCAGGATAAGGGTACAAACCTGAGCCTCCTTTAATGAGGTATTTCATTTCCCGATCAGGTTAAGGGTTAAACCTGAGCCTCATTTTGATGAGGTATTTTATTTCCCGGTCAGGTTAAGGGTTAAACCTGAGCTTCATTTCTATACGAGGAATTTTTCGTCCCATCCAGGTTAAGGGCAAAACCTGAATCTCACTTTTTTTGAAGTAAAATTTTCTTCCTCATTCTCCATCTCATATCTATCATTTTCATCAGGGCTAATTTCTTCATACCCAGTCAGATCCTTCTAACTAGGGCATTTTTATAGCCCAAATTTGGTGTGTTTTTCTTTGCCACTAAGCTCGTCCACAAGCCGGCTTAGTAGCAAAGAGGGGCATCTGTAAACACCCCAAATTTTCCTCATCCATTCTCAAACAACCCCCCTCGTGCAGTGCCAACCTTGTTAGGTCAATGTAGGAGTTAACCCCAAGTCAGTTTAAAAAAAATCACTATTTTACCCATTTTTATTAAGAAAATTACCATTTTACCCCTAGGACATCCCAGACCCCAGTTAGCCGGAGTCAACCAAGCTCATTGGTCAGTTCAGGACAGTCAGAATATCAGTCATTTCAAGCTCATTTAAAATCACAGTGAGAAAGTCATTTTCATTTCTAACCATTCATGCCAAAATAAGATTATTTCCTCAGAAATGAGCTCATTTCTCACTCAAATCCAAGTCAATTGTCTCTGAGTCAGTCATTCATAGTCAGTCATACTCCTCAGAGTCTAACTTGAGCTCACCAGGAGTTCGAGTGCTCCTATTTCAGTTCAAAACCATTTCTAAGTGTCCAGGAGCCCATTTTAGCCTGTTCTAGCTCTTTCAGCTGAAATTGAGTTGAGTTCAGTCAGTTGAGCTAGTGTTTGAGCCTCGATTTTAGTTCATCTCAGTATTAGTAACCTTTGCTTCAGCTCAAACCCAGTTCAGGTTCGTAATTCACCTCGCCCCAGTGACCATTCCGTACCATTTCTCTAAAAATGGCAGCTTTTCTTGAAAATTCAGTCGGAAAGGTCAGTTGAGTCAGTATCATTGTCAGTTCACTTGAGTTCTGAAACTCTAAAACCCAGTTCAATCCAGTTCATTTTAGTTTAATCCAGCTCAAACCCTAATTTCCAATGTCACTCTAGCTTGGTAGAGCTCGAAAATCATTTCTTCAACCATTTTTTTGCAAATTTTGTCAAATTTAACGCCTTTTGAACTGGTATAAGTGTCAATCGGGGTCTAACATCCAAAATTCTTCATTCAGAGTTAGCATTTCGCATAGCATTTCATGTCATTTCTCATCATTTCATATCATTTCTCAGCATTTCATGACATTTCATCACATTTCATTTTCGAAGTCCAGAACTCCAGTTTTATAAATTTCAATCCAGATCAAGTTTCAAAAGCTTTCAGAAATCAATTTCAAACCCTGGGTTTTCAAAATTGACATTTTTACCCCCGAGATTCTAAATTTGGAAATATTTTCTCGAGAAAAACAATCTGGATTCATTTCAAAATCAAATTTTCAAATTCTACATTGGATTTGCTTCACAACGAGGTATTAAACTTCAAAATCCGAGCTCATTTCAAAAACTGCCAAAAATAGCTCATTTTGTTGAAAGCATTTTCTCGAGAAAAACAATCTGGATTTCTTTCAAAATTACATTTTCAAATTCTACATTGGATTTGCTTCGCAACGGGGTATTGAACTTTAAAATCCGAGCTCGTTTAAAAAACTGCCAAAAATAGCTCGTTTCATTTGGAAACTTTCTGAAAAGACTATTTTACCCCTCTAATCTTCAAAATGAATTTCAAAATTGAAATTTGGACCCGCTCTGAGATGGCCCATTCATTTGCATTTCTATTTTATTAAAAAAAAAAGATGCTTCTTTTTATTTGTTTATTTTTGTTTTTATTGATTTTTATTTATTTTTTATTTTTATTTTTATTTTTTTTAGAGAGGTAGGACCCACAAGGTGGTCGCCCAAACCTCCAGCCCCTCTATTTCTCCATTTCCTTTCTCTCCTCCTCTCCTTTCCCTTTCCTCCTTCCTTTCTTTCCTTCTTTCTTTCTTTTCTTTCTTTCTTCTTCCTTTTTCTTTTCTTTCTTTCTTTCTTTATTTCCTCTCTCTCCACTCACGTATGGTTCTTCCAGCCCCCTCTTCTTCTTTCCCTCTCCTTTCTTCCCTTTTCTTTCCTTTTCCTTATTTCCCTCTTCTTTCCTTTTCCTTCCCTTCCTTCTTTCCCCTTTCTTCCTTACTTTCTTTGAAATTCTCTCAAAAGCCAAGGCTGCAGCTATTCACGTATAGCCATTCACGTATGGCTGTAGACAAAAAAATAAAGTCAGTTATTATTATTAGCAACTTAGGTTTTAATGAATAAAAACCTAAGTTACTAACCAAAAAAAAAAAAGAAAACCTACGGCTGGCCTCCCAAGCTTAATTCACGTCTCTCTCTTTCTCTCTCTCTCTCTCTCTCTCTCTCTCTCTCCCTTGAGCTCTCTCCTTCTCTCTTGGCTGTTGCAGCCACAACAACCATCCTCCTTGTAGCATCTCCTCACCATTGCTGCAACATCCACAGTAGCTTCTCCACCTCTCCTTCCTTGACAGCACCACCTACACTTGATGCAGCCCATCTTTCACCACAGCACAACAGCTTCATCTTCAAGTTCCAGCAAGCTCCTCCCTAATCAAGGCAGCAACAACATACTATCATCATTAGCTCCAACTTCCATCGTTGCAGCACCTTCAAACTTCAAGCTCTCCACAGCAGCAGCCTTCTCCAGCCACCTGTGTCAACCACACTTTGACAGCAACAAAACCACCTCCAGCAGCAGCCCTTCATCAGGGAGCAACTTTTTCCTTTGTAGCAGCCATTGCCACGCCTCTTTACAGCAAGACAGCCTCCTTGGACGCCCTGCCCAGCCATACAGCAGTGCAACCAGCCACCGTCAGCCTCTTCTCCACCACTGGTTCAGCATAGTAGCAGTGATCTTGAAGCAGCCGCTGCAGCTCTTCCACCTTCATCCTTCATCACGACAGCAATCTCCAAGCCATCCAACCGTGAGTCCAACAACACCCTTCCATGTTGGCAGCATCATAGGCCTCATTGGCACCCAACCTTTTGCTTCCTCTCCTTTGCAACTGGTTATCATCTACAACAACCCCATCAAGTACCATTATCTCCAACCACCCTTTCGGGCCTCGAAACCTCATCCTCAACCGGTTCACTACCATCGTTCCCACCGGTACAAAGGTAAATCCAAGTCTTATTTTATTTTTATGGATGCTATAAAGTCCAGTTGAAGATTGAATTGGCAGTAGTATGAATGTTTTTTTTATATATATATATATAGTTCTTAAATTAAAAAAAATATGATAGTAGTTTCATCTCACGTATTTAGGTTGAGTAAACGATGAGATTCGTCTATCTATGGGATTGATTCTCTCGTTTTGAGAGCCAACATCAAAATAGGTCATACACCCTTCATGATGGTTTTGATTTTATTCCCATGTTTCATACAATTTTGGATTTAAAAATTGCATTTAGTTAAATTCCATTATGTATTTTGTTCATTTCATATAGTTCTATTAATAGTTGATTTAGAATCCATAAGAATTTCAATTTTGTGCAAAATCCATGCATTATTTTATGAGAATTTCTGCACCAATAAATTCTGTAAATTTTAGATCAAGTAGGATTATATGTCTTTGTTTTATTGCCGAAAATTTGATTCAATTTGGGTTTTGGAACCCTTCTAAACCGATCAAATCTTAAATCGGGTTTTCTGTCATCCAAAAATGTCAATTCCTGCTTTAGCAGACAAAAACCTTCGGATTCACCCTTTTGTGGGATTCAAATCATTCTTAAAAAATCACAGTGGATTCATGATTGAATCTACTAATGATCTGGAAATTTTGAGGTTTTTCCAATTAGTTTTGACCTCTATAAAAAATCAGATTTCTCAGACCCTTGGGAAAATATCGATTTTCTTTTGTCAGGGTGTAGACAGACCCTAATGCACCAATTCCATCCAATCTGTAACCCGTATGCAAAAACTTTCAACACAAAAGTTGTTTCTAACATAATTTCCTGTCATTTCCCAAAATTTGGGATTTTTTAAATCTGTTTCATTATTTTTCCCGGATTTTCTCTTTCTGTCTAACAGATTCCAATGTCCAGAAATATCAGAGATTTAGGTCTCTGATAACAGTATTACCTTTTCCATACCATAACCCGAATCCCAATGGTGTCAAAAGATAAAATCTTACTATGTTTGTCAGGGACATTTTCCCACAATTTCAGCCTTTTCCCATCAATCTTCCATTTTTTCCATGTTTTCTACCGAAACCTGTATGTTTCTCCTAAATCCTAGAGTCGCCGGATTCCGATCTGACTTGCCGGAGTGGTACAGGTCCGACCATAGGTCAAAACCAGAAAGTGTAAAAGGAAACAATCCTTGCCTTATTGTCCTCTGTCACCCCATAAAATTTGGGAAATTTTTATGGAAGTTTGATATCCTAAATCCCCTTTAGAATCAACATTTTAGGCAAAAATCACAAAATTTAGGGTTTTTATTTGAATTTTCATATTTAAAAATACAAAAAAATTAGATTTTCGAGCTCCATTATGTTTCTAGGGTTATTTTAGGTGTCCATGCCAAATTTTGTTCAATTCCAAGTTCATTTGGTTCATGTGTGAGTTTATCTTTAAATTCAGAAGCGAAAATCAGGCGAAAATCAGGTTAAATTTGATTTTTTATGATATTTTCGTCATTTTAAGGTTTTTATCATGTACATAAGCATGTATAATAATAATAGGGTTGATTTAAATCTCATTTGCATTTCATATTTTTCAATTTTGCAAAATTTATTTCAGAAAACCCTGGTTTCAAGGTCATAGTCTTGTTATTGGGGGTATTTTGGTCATTTTGACCTAAATTTCGAAATTTCAATTTCTGATTCTCCAAAATTTTATGAATATCATCATATCTTATCATATTATGTTTGATTTATTTCATTTGATTTTCAAAATTCTAAAATTTACAAAAATTCTTTCATAAAACCCTGATTTCAAGGTCATCATGGGTATTTTGGTCATTTTGACCCAAATTTCGAATTTCCAAGTTTATTTTCAAAATTTTCATTATTTATTATCTTTATATCAAAGGGGGTATGAATTTGGGTTTATATCTGAATAATATTCGATAATTTCCCATATTTTCGGATAAATTCAGAAAAACCTACATTTTTGTGCTAACATTGTTTTCTAGTTTTGCAGGAATATTCAAGAAGAAGATTTTATTTTCTTATTTATTTCAATTCAATGTAAAAATCAATGTAATATTTGGAATAAGAGTTACTTTTCTGCTTAGAATAGGGTTGCATTGCATATAGTTTAATTTCTGCAAAATTTTAATATGTGATGTATGATTCATGCACATTATTTCAAATTCACTATGGTTTACACGAATGGCACGTGCACAAGCTCTTATGGAGTTTATAAACTCGGTGGGATTCGTATTTATGGCCATAGTCAGAATACGAAGAAAACCAAGATTTATGATCTTCGTATTAGCCACATTCAGCCTACACACTTAGGCTAACTTAAAAAATGCACTGCATTTCTCAAAGTTTCAAAAAGATTTCCCAATTTCTCAATGAAATTCCCTTTCAAATTCATATTCATTCATTCATTTTATTTAAATTGCATTATTTTCAAACTCATTTTCCAATTTCAATTTCAAAAAAATTCAGTTTTCTCAAGAATTTCCAAGTCTTTCTCAGGATCTGATTTTCTAAAAATCCTAAGTTTTCAAATGACATTTCAAAGCATTTCCCAAGTTTAAATCAAGATTTTCCTATGTTTTCAAATTCTCAAATTTCAAAATCCCAAGTTTTCAGAAATCAATTTTCTCATATTTTTCAGTTTTCCTGAGAATTCATTTTCCATTTCAAAAGTCATTTTCCAATGAATTTCTTAGATTTTCTCAGAATTCTCAAATCCATTTTCTCAGAAAAGCAATTCCAAATTTCAAAATCGATTTTCTAAAGTTCAAATTTTCCTGAGAAATCACTTTCTAATGCAAATTTTTGATTTCCAATAAAATTCAATGATTTTCCCAGGAATTTCATTTTCAAGCATTTTCCAGTCCTTTTCTAAATGCATTTCAATTTTCCAAAGCAAACATCATATTTTCTCAAACTTGCATTTTTCAAAATTCCATAGCACAAGCCTGATTCTTTGTGCATTCTAGGAAAAATAGAGCATAATTTAGATATTTGAGTCAAGTTAAAGCACATAATTGGTCCTTGGTTCAATTACCCCTGGTAAAGGCGCCAGGAACGGTTGAACCTCATACCGACAGGCGGATCCCATTCCACGGAATTTTCCCGCAAAATTTCAAAAGGGAGGCGAGTAATTTTCAAAACCATTTTCAAAACTTTGGTCGAGTTTGACTCGTGAAATTCGTTTCTTTCTCGCAAGGGAGGAAAAAAATTTTGCGACGATAACACTACCTCTTCACGTTCAGAAGCCCACACTCAAGTTTGCATCACTTATTGAACTCCCACTTGATCAGTATCAACAACAGAGATTGGTACAACTCGACATGCTAGACGAGAGAAGACTCAAGGCAGCAGAGCACGCCCAAGCTTATCGTTAGAGGATAGCATTATGCCAAGTCAGTTATCGATGAAAGATTTTGAGTTAATGATCTTGTGCTTAGATCAACAACTTATCTTAAGCATCAAACGAGGGGCAAGTGGTCACCCAATTGGGAAGACCCTTATATGGTTAAGGAAGCACTGCCTCACAATTCGTACCATCTGATCAACGCAGATGGGGTGGAACTGTCAGATCCTATCAATGCTCTGCACCTGAAGAGATTTTATACTTAAAATACTTGTTCTAGCCTTTTGTACTCTTTAAAGAGCCTTTCAATAAAATAATAATCTTCCATCAATTCTCATATTTTTCTCCATGATACTAGAGCATTTTATTTTGATCTATACTTGTCTTCCTTTATCATGTGCAGGCAGGATCAAACAAACTCTTTGCTTCAACTTTGTCAAATTTTCATTAAAATTTTGATCAAGTCTTTATTTTTATCAATTTTATCAAATTTTATTAATTTTTTAATTTTATCCAATCCTTATTCTCCACCCCTTTCAGGTTAAGGGATAAACCTAATGCCTCTTCTCAATGAGGTGCTCTTTTGTTCTTTTCCCCTTTCAGGTTAAGGGATAAACCTGAACCTCGTCCTGCGAGGTCCTTTTTTCTTTTTAGGATAGGGGATAGCCCTGAAGTCTTTGTTATAAATTTTTCCTCAAATTTTTACCAATCCTTTTCAAATTGTCAATTTCACCAACTTTATTGATCTCTTTCCTTTTATCAATTCTTTTTATCCTTTATCAATCTCTATTAATCTTTTTGGATTCTGTCAAATTCTCTTTAGGATAAGGGATAATCTTGGAAACCATCATAAATAAAATTCAAATCTTAGGCCACCTTGGGTCGAAGATCTTGAATAAGTTTTTGTCTTCGTCATAATCGTCAGAATCTATTCATGCCTTTTGTTAATACTCCTAGAATCAGACTCTTGGGTTGGAATCATTCACTTCCCATCTGAGTTCCGACTCAGGTTCTTGTCTTCATTTTTATTTTCATTTTCATTTCAAAAGATTCGGGTTCCGACTCGGGTTTTTTCCTTTTATATATCATTTGAAGTTTTGAGTTTCGACTCGGACCTCCTATCGGATTCAACGCTCGTGTTGAAACCGATCGTTCCTTTGAAGATTCGAGTTTCTAAACTCGAGTTTTCCATTTTTATCATTATTTTAAAGATATGAGTTCTGACTCAGGTTTTTCCTTTTGTTGTCATTTGAAGTTTCAAGTTCCGACTCAGACTTCCTATCGGATTCAACGCTCGTGTTGGAGCTGATCATTCCTTTGAAAATTTGAGTTTTCAAAAAACTCGATTTTCTCTTTTGTCTTTTATTTTGAAAAACCGGGTTCTGACTCGGGTTTTCCCTTTTGTATATATTCTTATTTCCGGAGTTACGAGTTCCAACTCGGACTTCCTATCGGATTCGACGCTCCTGTTAGAACCGATCGTTCCTTTGAAAATTTGAGTTTTCAAAAACTTGATTTTCTCTTTTAGCCTTTATTTTGAAGATACGGGTTCCGACTCGGATTTTCATTCCCTTTTAGGTTAAGGGACAAACCTGAACTTCCCCTTTAGGATAATGGATAATCCTGAAGCACCGACAATCGTTCCAGCTTCAATTTCCAAATATCTTAGAGTGTCGGTCTCCATTTCAAAACCCAGTGCTCGTATTGGTGTATTTTCGAAAACCCAGTGCTCGTACTGGTGCATTTTCAAAACCCAGTGCTCATACTGGTGTGCATTTTCAAAACCCAGTGCTCATACTAGTGTGATTTTCAAAACCCAGTGCTCGTACTAGTATGATTTTCAAAACCCAGTGCTCGTACTGGTGTGCTTTTTAAAACCAAGTGCTTGTACTTGTGCATTTTGCAAAACCAGTGCTCGTTTGTTTGACTTTTGGAGTGATAATTTTTAAAACAATATTTTCAATAAAAACAATTGAAAAATCGTCAACCAAAGATAATAAAAATCGACTTTCCACAGAAGTGGCGAGTACGGGTCGAATCCATAGGGAACAAGATATATTCTGCATTAATTCTAAAAAAACAATTTATTAATATAACAGAGTTTTACAACTATGTTAATATTACAATTCTCATTCAATAACAATCTAAAAACATGAAAATGAACTAAAGCAGGTATCTAAGTCTTCTCCAGATCGCCAGGGGTAAATATGTCTTTTCACCATATATGCATCTGCACTTCGCATTGGAAATACACCTGTAAATCTTGGTTTCTAACTTATCAACCTACAACAATGAAAAGAAAAAGTCAGTAACAATTCATCATTAAATCTAAATTACAATTCACAATTATTTCTAAACTAACAAATGAATTAAACTATAATTAAATAATTACAGAAAATGAAAAATACAATTTCTAACTAAACTAACTAAACAAATCAATCCCAATTAGTCTAACTATAGTTAATTCACTAACTACATGCTATAAAATACTAAAAACTATGTTAAATCAAATAATTAACTAAATGACTATTTTGTCCCTAAATAGTGCAAAAGTGGATTCTGAAAGCTTTTTATAAACAGATGATTTGGAAGATCAAACGAATTCCAAATTTTTCGAAATCACCTCTGTTCCATTCTTGACAGATCCAAAAAATCTGACAGTTTTTACGGATTTGAAAAATTCATTCTGGAACTCCAGATATAAGCGTTTCAAATTCAGCATAAATCTGGAAATCGCAGGACCCGAAATTGAAAATCCTGAAAAAGCTGTTTTTGGAAAACACTTAAAAGTTAGACCAAATCAACTTGAAATGATCTGAATTTTGGTTTGAAGACAGTGAACACACGAATGGAGAGAATAGAAAAAGAATTTTTAGAAAACTCCAAAAATATCCACATAAAATGATGAGTGCATGATAGGGTAAAAATCGGTTTTGAGAATCAATGCACTATTCATTTATGTACATCCATTAATCATTAAAACATTAACTAACACTTCAAAACAGTCCTAAACTACTCTAAGCTACTATTAAAATACAGAAAAAGAGCAACAATGAAACTAATTATAAAACTTAGAAATGAATTAAACAAACTAAAACTAAAGCTAATCTAAACACATCACTACTATTAATCTATTCTAAACTAAGTTGTAATTCTACTTCTAAGTAGACATCTAGACAACTGAAATTAGTTAACTCTAATCTATGTTATCTAATGTATACTAAATAAACTAAGTATTTAATGATTATTTCTAAAATCTAATTGAGACATAAACAACAACCTAAGTTTAAGTTAACTAGGGTTAGTGACTAACTAAGGTTAGCTAGGGTTAATTACTAACTATGGTTAGTTAGGGGTATGGTTAACTAACTAGGTTAGCTAGGGTTAGCATTATTACAATAAAAACCTAACAAATTAAGACTCTAAACTAAAATCGATAGTTGAAAGAATTAAACATAAAATGCAATCTAGTTAATTTAAACAATCAAATGGAATACAACTAACATGGAGAAAGACAAACTACACTTAACTATTTTAGAAAACACGATTTTGAAAATCTAATTCTAAGTCAATGAATACTACCATTAATGATATCCTATCTAAGTTAAAACTCCTACATGGAATGCATATTAATATTAACACTTACCTAAATAGTCATACACGATTTCTAAAATCTAAGTTAATGCAAATCTTACTAAATTAATTACTATTAAATCAATGCTAATTTAAACTAATGAAGTAGTAAATAGGGATTATAAAAGAGAGACCACGAATTTGGTAATGACCACCTCTTCCATTCTTACCTTAATAGTTCATTAGGAAAGCTTACAAGCTGTAAAATCGTCGGGCTCATGAACCCCACACGATTTTACTTATTTTCCTTAAAAGCAATAGGTCCTTTGTGAAGATCTTTCCCAAAAACACGTTTTTAGAAATAGATTTGAAATTTAACATTGTTTCCAAACATGTAAAAGGGAGGAATTCATTATATGATGCTGGATAAAAGTCATTAAGACTTTCCTTACTTGCTCTTCACGAATTTGGAGAGGTATCATCCTACCAAAAACGGTTTTTCAAACACAAAGACCACCTCGCCCTTTATCTAAAATGTAAGACTACTTACTTAACTAATATATGCTAACATTATCCTAGCTAAGTTAATCTATGCATATATAATTCAAAGGGTATACTATTATGCAAAACACGAATTGGCACAACCTAACTAATTGAGAGAATATACAAAAATCGACATCACTAAACTACTATAGAATAATTAAAATATATTACAATTAACCTAAATACTAAACCATGCTAATATAAACCTATGATTAAACCTATTCTATACGGCATCCAATATTAAACTACATGTTATTACCTACAGAATTTTTGAACAAAATATAAATAAACAAGACAAACATCGAATAAACTAAATTTATCTAACAACATGATGCTAACTAGAATCTGAATTAAATTATAAGGACACACGATTATGACTGGAATTCTGTAAACACCCCAAAATTTTCAAAGTCTTTTAACTATTCTCTTTTTGCCCTTGATATCATTTTCTGAGCAATTGAGTCACTTTTAAATCTAAATTCCAGTTCATTTCTCAAGTTTTACTGAAATTAAATTAATTTTATATGTCTGACTTGATTTAGGATCTGGATCCATTGTCTAGATCCAAATCTTAGTCTCATTGTCCAACTTTTAAATTAAAATTACAGAAAATACCAAAAATAGTTTTTTAATAGCTCGGACAGTCCATCCCACATTCGATTGGATCCATCATGTTGTATTTCTCAATTTGAGTTTCAAAACTTGAGTATTTTCTCAAAACTTGGGTCCAAACCCATTCTTCTGAAAGAATTTTCCCCAAAATGGCCTGAAATTCTCGAAAAACACTTTTGTAAATATTCCTCAGAAAAATACAAAAAAATTAGTGTTTAATCTTTGTTTTCTCGTAAAATCTTAGATTTTATTTCCAAAAAAAATGCAAAAAAATGAAAAACAACAAAAAACCCAAAAGAAATCAGAAAAAAATGCAAAGAACAAGTGGTTTTTAAACCTCTTTAAATTGGTTTTTCTAAAAAATGCTTTTAAAACCACTTTTTGAAAAAATATTTTTAAGGAGCCTTCTTTTTGGAAAATTGAGAAAGATGCAACGACTCGTTCCCGCGCACATCTTCCTCTCGATTTCCACCTTCAATCGCCAACCACCTGAGTCTCCTACATCCATCTCCAACAACCTCTCTCTCTCGAACTCTCCTTTTGTTCTTCAAAAGGGGAGCACGCAGGAGGGAGGATGGATCAGTTCTTAATCTCTTCACTGCAATTTTCTCATCCATTAACGCCATCAATCCATCATCATCCAGCATCCACGATCCCTCATCCGTCTTCCTCCATTTCTTTGATCCCAATTTCCTCCCTCTGGTGCTTCTGCTACCATCACCTAAAGAAGATCAACTTCACGGCAGCCTGTGAGTTTTAAACTCCTTTTTCTTTCTTTCATTTTTTTTCTTTCCTCTTTTCCTCATAGATCCCTTTGAATTTCAATGCATGCTTAAAATCTGATTTCTTCTATTTCTTTTTTTTTATGTAATCCTTAATCTGCATTTTGATTTCTAGTATTCATCTCTGTAGATTTTCGATTTTTCGTTTTCTCTAGATCTACTCTTTCCTTTCATTTTCCCTGTTTTTCTCTTGATTTTCAGTTTTGCCCCATTAATGCATCTTGGTAGTGTTGGTATGCTTGTAGCATCACCAACCTGCATATTGCAATATCAACGAAGTTTTACTCCAATATCTTCTTCCTTTGAACTTCATTTTAATCTTTCCGATTTATTTTCAAAGTTAAGCTGATACACCTGTCATTAGCAGTATTGCTGTAATTTCAAACTAGTGTGCTATAGCAATCTGTAACTTATATTAATGTTGATTTTCTTTTATCATTTGCTGGTTGACATTAGGTTTTTAGTCTCATTTTGATAATCGACTGGCATGTTTTTTTTGTTATTCTTTATTTTATTTTTTTGTAGCTACGATTATCTGTCATGACTTATCTTTTGTTTCCCTCTTTCTATTGTTTTATAATGTCTAATTTCATATCTTGACAGCATCAGATCACATTATATTCACCAACGTTTGCGATTTTTTTACTGCGTTTTGTTCCCCTGCAATCGATCCCTCCTGCCTCTTGTTCACCTTTGCATAAGCAGAATCTGCAATTCATCCCATCATGGCACCATATCAGGTGGCCGTTCCATTAAACCCAAATAGAGCTATTCCAAGCAAGATTTCCTCAAGTGATCTCAAAACTACCAGCTCGCTAATAGAAGCAGGGTAACCCCGATGGCTTAGTGAGATTTTTTTTGTAATGGAACCCCTCATACATTCATATGTGGAACTTGCTTTTATACATTATCATAGCATGCATATTGCGTTCTATAAAGATGATGCATTATCACCTTGTGAGCTTATCCAAATAAAGGCTCATCATAACTTGTTACTTAAGTTGATGGGATCAAAGGAGTGTGATGGGTGGAGGGAACTTGGGTTTTCAGTTTGAAAGACTTTCCTTGATGTTGAATAAGCTAGAATAAAGGGGACATTGATAGTGTGTCTAAGGTTTTTCCTGAAGGAGATCTAGAAGGAAAGGTGGTCCATAACAACCCCACATTCCCTGAGGATGTGATGGGAGACAAGCAGGATCTTGGCTTACTTATGAGTCCATTCCTGAAGAGTGACAAACTCCATGAAAATACACACTCCTGTGTATAGGAGTGAAGGATAATTATCTCTGCAACACTCTATTAACGCCATCGAAGTCCGCGGAGGACAGACCCTTACCAGTCTAAAGGAGCAAAGTTCTGTTAGAAAAGAGAGGTCTGAAGAGGTGGTTAGGAGTTGAGCCTTTGCTTGCTATATACTCAATCCCGAAATTGAAACGGATGGTCGCTGCCATTGCCATATCTCGTTTGCTGAAATTGTTATCATAAATATGGCTGCCACATCATCTAAGAGGATAGTTTAGAAGGTAGTCGTAATCTTTTCTGGTTCTAGAGAGTGGAGCCCTGGAACAACTGTGGATGGTGGAATAAGTTCATTCAAAATTCTTTTTGAAAAAGGTTTGCAATTCTAGAGACGACCTTCAAGTTGGTCTCTTATGAGGGACAAAGTGAGTTCATCACAACTATTTCATCACATGCCTATGATCAAAGGTAATGTAATTTTAATGTTTTCCATTATGTTCTACTTGAAGTTCATCAACTTCACATGGCCTAGCAATTGTATCTGTTTGTTTAGGGATCAATTTTGCTTTCTTTCAGTTCATCGACTGTATATCATCAATTTTCACTACATCTGATCTCATTCGCATGTAAATAGTGTTTGCAGCCTTTACTGCTGTTAATCCCTGCATCAATCAGTTTTTTTTTCATTTCCTGTAGTGACTTCACTACTTATCCCACCTTCATCCCCTTACATCATGGGAGAATCAATGAGGTATTATTTAGCAATACACATTCTGAGTTTAGTATGTGCCTTTCTCTGCATCTGTACATTAACACAACATAATTGTCTTCCATTCTCCTGTCCCATAACATCCGCCCCTCACATCCACTATGGCAGCACATCTCAGCACCAACACTTGCTGAACACTAATCCACTGCGAACTCTCTCATTACTGCCACCATTTGCATCCACTCCAACCATAACACTATTTTCATATCATTACATATAGCTGTACCTCAGCTCATTCACCAACAATTATGTCTATACCCCTGTTGCACAGGAACTCCTCGCTGCAGTAACACTTACCTGCACTTCATTGTCTTAAATATCTTAGTTATCAGCTACCTTACCTTTGCAGCACTACCATTCACACCAACAACCTTCATCACTTATCTCTATCAATATCACTTATCACACAAACATTTTCCAGTGTCTTCACTATACATCTCACCCACCCTTCCACCAGATATCACATAACATCCTTCACCTTCACAACACCTAATATCACAATCTGTTGCATAACCCTCACATAGTTATCACATACTCTACTCATCTACTCTATATTCATGTCATATATATGTATATATATACACATATATATATATATAAACACATTAATGGCTATCCTTCCATACCCTGGATTATCAATGTTGTTTCATTAAGTATTAAGCACAAAGTAGGTATATGAGTATCTCATTACTTACATTTCTGAAATCCATGTGATATGTGCAATTTCTCTTCTATCTTTCATACTAACTGAGTGTTTTTTGCAGGAAACAGGTGGAAAATGTTATTCTCTTAACTTAGGAATGTTAATTTCAAATTTTTAAGTTCTGTTCAAAGATTGTAATAGCTAGATGCTAAATGAGAATATTTATATTTCCAGTTCTAGAAAGAATGAATGAGCATATAAAATATCATAAATCACTTGTTCTCATGTCATTTTCATCTTACTTCTTAAAATTTTCACAAATAGGACCACGAATGGCACATGCACCATTTTGTAAGAGATAATTAATCATAAGTTGACGATTTACATCAATGGCCATAGTCAGGATGTAAACAAAACTTAGGATTTTTATCTTTTATAAAATAACATTGGATCCACACTAGATCCTCTTAAAAAATCATCATATTTTCAAACATTTTTTTTTCTTTTCCTTTATTAGAGTTTAATTTAGAAATTAACTCAAGACATATATCAATGGCCATAGTCAGAATATATTGAGAGATTAATTTCATTTTAAACCCTATAAAGGCACCAAAATGTATTTTATTCTCTATTTGAATTCAAATACGATTATTATATAATGCATTCAATGACCATAGTCAGGGATGTATTATATCTTCAATCCTATTTTAATTCACTTAAAGAATGAGATATGATTTCCAAATTCAATTTCAAATTCTTTAAATTCATTTCATTATAGAATTGCATCATATTTTCAAAATTCCTTTTAAAAAATCCAAGTAATCTTGAATATCAAAATCAAATTCATTCTTCTACTTCAAAATTCAATTTCAAAGTCTAAATTGACTTTTGGAATTTCAAATTCATTTTTATTACATTCCTAAATTCAAGTCCAATTTCAAAGTTCGATTTAAACTTTGAGATTCCTGATTCATCTTCTGATTCAAAATTCGAATTCGAAGTCCAATTTGACTTTGAAATTCATTTGTATATCCCCAAAATTCAAATTCTAAATCAAACTTAAAAGTTCAATTTAAACTTTGAAGTCATCTTCTGTTTCAAAAATCGAGTTTAATTTTATCATCTTCAAAATTCAAAATCAAAGTTTGAGACTGATTCTGAATCTCAAAGCTTGACCCTTTCTAAGTTTAAAATTCAAATCCCGGTTTCCAAAAACCCAGATCCATATTCAAAAGTCCCATTTGGACTTTCAAAATCCAAATCCAAAGTTAAACCCAACTTCACCTTGGATCTCAGACCTTCAGATCCAAATTCCATTTTAGGATCCAGAACTCAACTTCCATTTTGGATCTCAGACTTCAGATCCAAAATCCATTTAAGATCCAGAATCCAATTTCACTTTGGATCTCAGACTTTGGATCCAATTTTACTTTAGGATCCAGAATTCAACTCCACTTTGGATCTCAGACTTCAGATCCAAAATCCATTTTAGGATCCAGAATCCAAATCCACTGTGGATCTCAGACTTCAGATCCAAATTCCATTTTAAGGATCCAGAATCCAGTTTCATCATGAATCTCAGATTTCAAATCCAATTCTCATTTAGGATTCTAAATCCAGAATTCAATTTTGATCTCAATTTTATTTAGGGTTTGGACTTTGGATTCAAATTCCATCTTGAGTTCCCGATTTCAAATCCAATTCCATTTTCAGATCTCATCTGAACTTCTTAAATCCATTTCTATTTTTAAATACCATTTGGATTTCTCAAATCCATCCTGATTTCAAACTTTGAATCTAGAATTCAGTTCCACTTTAGATATTCATTTCTTCTCTTAAATCCAAGTTTAAAATTCAAATTCAAAGTCCATTTTCAGGCTTTGAAATTTCCTTCCTTTCCTTTTTTTTTTCAGTTTCAAAATCATTCTTTCTCAAAATCAAGATTTATTCTTCCCAACTCTGATCATTTAAAAAAAAACTTAAAACTTCAAATCTCTGATCTATCTCAAGTTCTAAAATTAGATTCAACCATTTCTTCACTCCATTATCAAGTTCATCTCAGAAGACTTGAAAATTTTCAAAACATTTTCACAAAAGAGCATACATCCTTGCATTGCACAATCATGATTCTTTGTGCATTTAGACTTAGGATAAATTCTTAGATAACATTTAGGCAAGGAAAAAAGGCATAAATTTGATCCTTGGTTCGATTACCCCTGGTAAAGGCGCCAAGAATGGTCGAACCTTGTACCGACGAGCGAATCCCATCTCTCCATTTTTCCCGCAAAATATTTAAAAAACAGAGGCGAGTAATTTTCTAAATATTTTCAAATTAAGGTCAAGTGAGACCCCGCAAAAGAGTTCCTCTTGTCTCTTCTCTTCTTTTCTCTTCTCTCTTCTTTTCTCTCTTTTATCTTTCTCCCTTCAAAAAGGAGGAAAATAGAGGTTAGAAAGGAAAAGAGAAGGAAGAGAGAGAAATATGAAGCGAGGAAAAATTTTGCGATGATCACAGAATTTGGCGACCGAGATGGGACCCGTCTCCGTCCGGTCGAATTTGTGCCTTTTGCTTTGCTTTTGATATTATCTAAGTCTTTATTCTATAAATGTCTGCATCATTTCCATGCAAACCTTAGGAGCCTAGACTCTGTCCTAAGCTGACATCATTGCATATAGGATTTAAGTATGGTTTGGTAGGACCATATTGAGGAGATTATCCATGTTCACATTAGACTTAGGTCTGAAATACAACTCTCCTCAATTTTAGGGACTGAATGCAAACAATGTATGCAAGTGTATGCTTCTCTTCATTTAAATCTATCTCTTTTAGGACTTGCATTAGAGCTTTCTAATTTTATCCGCATGTTGAACATGTTTTGAAAACATCCCTACCTATGTTGTCCCGGTCTTCACGTTGCTGGGCTGTCTCACTAAACCATAGTTTGGGAGAGAGCCTCACAACTGGACCACTTATTTGGGTTCGCGCCCCCTACCACGTACCTAAGGGCCATAGTCCAAGGTATATTGGTAGGTGCTCAAGAATGTTGGGAAGCCATTACCTTAGAACCGAAGAAATATATTTATGCCACGTACTTCGAGCTTCGGCTTAAGTATATCGGCATACCTTGATTGGAATCAGATGATCTAAATCTTAGAGTTAGGATTAAGGTCCTATTAGATATTTCAAATGTTGCATTTAGAGTCAGCCTTTTTAGGGAGTGCTGTATGTGCATTCTTGTTTGTGCAGCTTTGATCATGAGATATTTCTTTGTATTCTTCTGTATATATCAAACCTTCTTCAAAATCCTGAGTGTATTATTCAAAATTTCCCTTTATTTTCAAAAACCCCAGGAGTATCTCTTCCTTTACCTATATTCTTTTCTCTTTTGTGTTAAATCTTTCTTTGAGAAAACCCTAGAAATCCCTTTTTATAAAATCCCCTAATCTTTCAAAAATTTCCAGGATTTATGTCTATCCTCTTCTTTCATCAAATGTCTATCCGTAAGTCCTGCACTCTATCTAAATTCGCTTCTTCTTTTGCCTTAGTATCATTCCGTTGGTGTCCGATTCTCTTGATGCTATCTTTCGCAATGATCATATCTTCTATCAAATAAGGGATGGAACCCCGGATCATCGGGTTATCCAGTCTCATTCCTTCTTCCCTCGGTGGTATTATTCTTGGTTCTCCACCTTCTTGCGTATGTTCCCAGACCACTTGGATGATTATGGGTTGGAGATGGCATCGACAGTGGGCAAGCGAACCATCAACGACAGTTTGATTCAGGCTATGGCAGAATGGTGGAACCCGCGTACCTGCACATTCTGGTTTCTGTGGGGAGAGATGACTCTGCTAATGGATGAGTTCAGTGACATCATGGGATTGCCAGAACCAGCTGGTCAGCCAAATGAACCGGTCGAGCAGCAGTTCCTGATCAATGTCAAGGGGATAGGTGTTTGAGAAGCATTAGCTAGAGCTACAAAGAGCAGATCTTGGCCTCTCATCGAGATCAACAGAAGTCAGTTCGTCGATCTGTTCGGACTCTATCGCAAGTATGGAGCCTACAAGGAAGTTGACACCTTGTCCCGAGCAGCGAAGGAAAGAATCCAGCACGCCATGGTCTTATGCACAGTAGCATTAGCATTCTTCCAAGACGGCTAGAATTTCATCGATGTCAGAGTTGCTCAACTCTTCCGAAGATGGGGAAGCAAGCAGACCCGTCAACTTTTAGTATCCATGACAGCTCTAGCCTTTCTCTACAGAGGCTTAGCTCGTTTTGCCCTCAGAGAGACCATTTTGGTGGAAGGATGCACGTATGCTCTGCAGTCTTGGTTCCTGCGGCACGTACCATCAAAAGCCAGTTCTCTCAGATTCAGCAGCAAGAAGCCGAAGTCTGTCATTCAGTATCGAACCTTGATTGAAAGTCTGCATCAGGAAGAGAGCCTTTGGGATTACTTTGACAGACGGGAATCAGTTCCTCGCTACACTTATGCTCGTAGCAAGCGTTATAAATTGCTTGGCCCTTTCTTCTGTGTCGACTATCAGCCAGAGAGGTGCCTCAGACAGTTCTCGCAGCGGCAGATTCGTGTCAACACTCGCTTCCCAACGGGCCACATGCCAGAATTCGATCTGCAGTCGGATCAGTGGTCTGAGGTGTACCATGTAACCAAACACACTTGGGACTCCTTCATTCCTTTGTCTATATTTCCTGGTCCTAATGTATCTTCGGAATATCAAGAATGGTGGCAAACTGTCTGCCCACCTCCTCTTTGTATTTGAATCTTGCTATCAATAAAAATGCAACTTTATGTTCTATTAAAAAAGCTCTTTATGGCCAATTTTTTTTTCTTTTTTGTTTTATGAGGTCACGATCCTCGTGACGACCTCATCCCTAGTGATGAGACTTTGCCTTATATTCTTCTTCAAAATTATCTCTTATCATGATGGACGGCCTCACCTAGGTGACAAGGCATATTTTTTCCGTTACCTCAAAATGGTGACACAATTATCATAAAATTTGTGATGACCCAATCCCTGGTGATGGGATAACTTTTTTAATTGTCTGTCATTTCCTCCTTTCCTGTCTTATTCTCAAAAGGTCATGTTTTCAAAAACTCCTCTGAGCTCTAACCATTTCTTTATTTCCGCAGAAATCATTAGCATCGACAAAATAGTTCAGACCAGAGCTGGATAGGAGACTGCCTCTCAGCACAGCGACAGCGAAGCCGAGACAACGAACTCTCCTAAGTCAGTCAGAGGGCAAAATTAGAACAAAACCGATGATATAGATCCTGCCATGTACAACCTGTTTAAGAGAATGATGACCAGAATGATGTTAGAGCAAGCTGAGGCCAGTCAGAAGAAGGTCGTTTCGAAGAGCAAACCGAAAAAGAAAGCTGTGAAAAAACCAGTCAGGATCATCAGAAAGAAAGTCCAGCCTGACACCACTTCTGAGAAATCGGAATCAGCCGAAGAAGAATCAGAGGAAGAGGAGCAGTTTGTCTACCATCAGAATCCTCCGCAGTAATTCGTAAAGATCGTTGCAGAACCCAAATATGTAAATAAGCCTATTCTAGTTAATGATCCAATACACTAGCAGATGAGTTAAATGACTCAAGCCATTAAGGATATTCAGGCCAAAAGCAAAGGCAAGCAAACTTACTCCGGTGAGAATTTTTACAATGGCCTAGATGGGGATGACAATCTAGAAAATCTCCCTCGCAAGTTCCTCAAGTTCGACGGAACAGGCAACCCTAAGACTCATTTGACCACTTTCTATGCTGAGTGCGGCCGTTTCATGAAAGACAACCGGGCGTTAGTCATTTGCTTTCCTCGCAGCCTAGAGGGTGTAGAGGCCAGGTGGTATGCAGACCACATCAATCCTATCGAACTACGAGAGTTCGATAAGGTCGTAAACTTATTCATTGAGCGCTTCATGTTCAATGTTGAAGCCTCACCAACTCTTAACCATCTGTACAATTTAAAACAGAATGAGAATGAGAAAGCTAGCGAATTCATTCACAGGTGAAGGAGCACCTGTAACAAAATGAAGGTTCCCGTCCCAGAAGAGTACGGACCGCAGATTATTTTAAACAACTTTGCTCAGCCTCTGAGGAACCTCATTTCTACCTCTCCTGCCAAATCATTCATCAAGTTGATTAAAAGAGTCGAATGGCTCGAGACCGGCTTGGACAACGGTCTGTATGAAGGATATTCTTTCGTCAGAGGGAATCCTGATCAAAAGAAAAAGGCCCACATGGCTTACTCCACAAATTTCTCAGAGCACAACGATAGTTTTGGCAGCAGGAAAAGCAAGAAAAATCGTAACAAGAATGTCGGACACCCTAGGGCCGAAAGGACAAACTCTACAGCCCAGAAGGGAAAGTTTGTTAAGCCACAACCCATCTAGTCAGTGTCTTAGTCAGAAGCAAAGCAATAAGAAAAGCCAAAACATGAGGGATGGAGTTATGATCGAGAGTTTACAGCTCTAGAACAGTCCCGTGAAGACATCTTGGAATATATGATGTCGAAGGGAATGATAAAACTCCCCAAGGTGGCAGATCCTCCCGTTGCTATGGGAAAATGAACTGATAAGTTCTGCAAGTTCCACCGGACTGTTGGACATGACACCGAACACTGTTTTGTCCTGAAGAACATCATCCAAGATTGCATCGACAAGAACTTGTTAATCGAGGATGAGGAAGAACAACCATAAATCTTGTCCAAACCATTTCCTAAGCATTCAACTTCAGTCATCACAGAACAAACATTCTCTCTTTAAGGCAGCATTCAACCGTGTTCCAGTCAGGACATTCAGGATCAACATCAGGTCCTCGTCCTCCGTCAAGCGCAGTCTTCCGCCAAGAGGGTGGATATTACTGCATTTTCCAGCAATAAGAAACCAAACAAAGAACCAACCAAAGTAATGACAAAAATTGCCAAGCTAACTCCCAGGATTTCGAAGCGCTTCGTCAAGGCAGCTTCGAAGAAAGAAGAAGCTTCAGGGTCAGTACAAAAGCCAATTACTTCTTTATCCAATATCTCTATCCTGGATCTAACCCACGCTTTGCCTGAGCACCAGCAAGTGCTAGAAGATCTACTAAGAAAGATTAAGGTCAAACCTAGCACCACACCGCAAGACATAGCTCAAATCGTCAATCAGGCCATGACCAATGTACCAATCACTTTTTCTGATGAAGATTTTCCAAAGCCTCATTCTTTCCACAACAACACTCTCTACATAGTAGTGCGGACCAGGGGCATGGCAGTCCCTCATGTGCTAGTTGATGGAGGCAGCAGCCTCAATATCTGTCCGGAGATGACGGTCAAGGCTTTGGGTCTGAAAGAAGAAGAATATACCCCAGATCCGATAACGATCTACGGTTTTGACAACCATGGGCAGACAGCCAGGGGGAAGATTTTTCTCAAAATTTTCATCAACTATTCGGTGCATACAGTCCTGTTTCATGTGGTCAATGTGCCACCCACGTACAACCTTCTCCTAGGGCGCACTTGGATTCACAACGCCAATGCTGTTCCTTCAACCCTTCACCAGTGCATCAAATGGTCGAAGGGATGCATGATCACTACGATCCTAGGAGAGGATCCCGAGGAAAGACTCCCACAGCCGATGATTCCCCGTCTTACTTTCACTGCCGACATCCCAAGCATCAGGGAAGTCGATGAAATCAATCTGAGTGAAAGTCTGGACATGTTAAAATTGAAAGAGGTCCAGCCGACAGAAAACGTGGCAGCAGTGGTCCAGTGGTAGAGACCTCGCTTCTTCAAGCTAGGTGAGCGCCTCGATTACACGTCATTCAAGGATCATCCTCTGTTTTGCCAATTTACAAAAACCAAGAAGGGATTCGATCTTCTGATGAAGCATGGCTACCAGCCCTTCAGGGGCCTTGGTAAGAATGGAGATGGCATTCTAGAGCCAATCGTCCCCACTTGGCATGCCACCGGTACAAGCTTGGGTTTTACAGGACAATCATTCGGCAGAAAGACCACCTTTGTCAAGGGAGCCCAGTAAAAAAGACAATGCCAGTGTTTTCTGCTTTTCTTTCTTTATGTCATCTTGTAGGGGCAAAAATCCACCCCAGTTTCTTTCTTTCCCTCAACAATCAACTGTAAATATCAAAGTTACTTAATCAATGGAAATTTTATTTCCTCTACTCATCTTGGTATACAAAAATTCTTCGCTTATATCCTTGTCTATATTGTCATTTTCTGTTTCTGTACGAAAGGCTATTTTTAAATATCTTACCTTTTTCTCAAAAAAACCTTCTTTGTGCTTTCATAATTGTCGGAATCATGGTTCCTAAATCCCTCAAAAAGTTCATTATCAATACCAACTTTTCTCAAAATAAATCCAAACCAGCCAGAATCTGCAAGGCAAAGGCAGGGGCAAAAGTCAGCAAAGTGACAGAGCAGATCGAAGAATTAGCAGAGTTCGACTCAGCGATTCAAGAATTGCCAGTATTCAGAAGCAGGATGAACCATCACAGTTGGTTCAAGATCCGACAGAGGATGTCAACATCGGTTCAGAAGATGATCCGAAAATCCTCAAATATGGTTCAAGCTTGAATTCAGATGAGAAGGAAAGGCTCATCCATTTCCTCAAACAGCATCAAGAAGTCTTTGCTTGGACTTATGAGGATATGCCAGGCTTAGATCCCAAACTGGTCGAGCATCGTCTCGTGCTGAGGCCAGATTGCAAACCAATCAAGCAGAAATTAAGAAAAATGGATCCTCGAGTGGCACCACAAGTTAAAGAAGGACTTGAAAAGTTGTTAAAAGCAGGATTCATCCGGACTATCGAATACCTAGACTGGTTGGTGAACATCGTGGCAGTTCCAAAAAAGAATGCAAAGTTCGAATCTGTATTGATTTCAGAGATCTGAACAAAGCAACCCCGAAGGATGATTATCCACTCCCCAACATCGATCTTTTGATCAATAGCACGATAGGCCATGCCATGTTTTCCTTTATGGATGAATACTCAGGCTACAATTAAATCAAATTGGCTGCTCGTGACCAATCCAAAACTTCCTTTACCACACCTTGGGGCACATTTTGCTACACGGTCATGCCGTTTGGGATCAAGAATGCTGAGACAACCTATCAGAGAGCAATGACAGTTATTTTTCATGACCAGATGCACAAGAACATGGTCAAGTCAAAAGAAGGAGAGGATCATCTCGATGCTCTTGGCCAAGTCTTTGAAAGACTTATCCTCTATAAGTTGAGACTCAACCCGCAGAAGTGTGTCTTCGGAGTAGAGTCAGGAAAACTACTTGGCTACATGATCAGCAAGAAAGGCATAGAGGTGGATCCTACCAAGGCAAAAGCAATCATTGATATGCCGCCTCCCACCAATCTCAAAGAACTGTGAAGCCTTCAAGGTCGCATCCAGCCCATTCGGCGCTTCATCTCAAATTTGGCCATGAGATGCGAGCCCTTTAATCACTTGTTAAGAAAAGAAGTGAAATTTGAGTGGGGACCAGAATGTCAGCTCTCATTTGCGCGCATCAAACAATATCTCCTCAATCTACCAGTTTTGAAGCCACCAGAACTGGGAAAGCCACTTCTCTTATATATTTCTATCAACCATAATGCTTGTGGTGGATTTCTTGCGCAATACGAGGAAGGCAGCCAGATAGAGCATGCCATCTACTACATCAGCAAGACTTTCATCGACTATGAGAAAAAATATTCTCAGATGGAGAAGACATGTCTGGCATTAGTGTGGATGTGTCAGAAGCTGAGGCATTATCTGTTAGTATCAGAAATCAAAATTTTATCAAGACTCAATCCTCTCAAGTATATCCTTGAGCAACCTTTTCTTACTGGATGAATTGCAAAATGACAAGTCCTCCTGATGCAATACGATTTGGAATATGTATCTCAGAAGTCAGTCAAGGGTCAGTCCATCGCAAATCAGTTGGCAGATTTCCCGTTGACGGAAGAGGTCAAGGCAGAAGATGATTTCCCCGATGACCGCTTCTGCAGTATTCAGGAATCCCCAGTTTGGACTCTATTCTTTGATGGAGCCAGAAATATGTCTGGCATAGGGATTGGGATTTTGTTAATCACTCCCGAAAAGGAGATGATCCCTTATTCTCTAAAGCTCGGCTTTCAATGTACTCACAACATGGCCGAGTACGAAGCTTTGATACAAGGCCTCAAGATTCTGTAAGATTTCAACGTCAAGAGAGTACATGCTTTTGGCGATTCGTTACTTGTTGTCAGCCAAGTTAATGTTGAATGGAAAGTCAAGGATTCAAAGTTGATTCCCTATCAGAAGATTGCCTTAGCTCTCATAGGCGACTTTGAGGAATTTCGGCTCAATCATGTCAAGAGGGAATACAACCACAAAGCGGATGGCCTAGCCTGTCTGAGTTCCATTTTGTCCTTCAAAGACAGTGAGTCCTGTCGTTCCTTCGAGATCAGCAGACTTGATCAACCTGCCTACATTCCAGCTAAACAAGTGAACCAAGCCGCTCAGAATGAGAAGCCTTGGTATCAAGACATCAAAATTTTTATTAAAACTGGTGAATTCTCAGCAGAAATGCCAAGAAAGGAGCAACGTGCAATCCAACGCATGTCGACTCGTTATTTCATCCTTGCCAATACTCTTTATCGTCGTGGGTTCAATTCTGAGTATGCCAGATGCTTAGATAAGGATGAAGCCATGGAAGTTATCCAAGAAGCACACAAGAGAATTTGTGGTGGTCACGTCGGCTACCAAACGCTCGTCAAGCAGATTGTCCGAGCAGGGTTTTATTGGAAAACCATGCAGCACAATTGCCATCATTTTGTGAGGAAGTGTGTGAAATGCCAAATGCACGCACCTTCCATTCATGCGCCAGCCGCATACTTGCAGTCTGTGGTTTCTCCCTGGCCTTTTTTGATGTGGGCCTTCAACGTAGTGGGTCCGATCACTCCTTTGGCTTCTAATGGCCACCGATATTTCCTAGCAGCTACAAAATACTTCACCAAATGGGTCGAAGTTGTAACTCTACGAACAGTGGAAGGCCGACATGTAGTTTCTTTCATTCATAAGAATCTTCTTTGCCGCTTCGGCGTCCCACATGATATCGTTTCAGACAATGGCAGTCACTTCGAGAATGAGAGAATGAAGACCTTCTGCTCGAAGTTTATGATTCATCACCACTTCTCGGCTCCTTATTATTCTCAAGGGAATGGCCAGGCAGAGGCCACCAACAAGATTTTGATCCGCATCCTGGAAAGAACTGTGGAGACGGGCCACGATTGGCACGAGAAGATGCACAATGCACTTTTGGCATACCGAACCACAATTCGGACCCCAACCGATGCTACTCCTTCAGAGCTTGTCTACGAGATCGAGATAGTATTACCTCTTCACGTTCAGAATCCCGCCCTCAAGTTTGCGTCACTCATTGAACTCCCGCTTGATCTGTATCAGCAACATAGGTTGGTAAAGCTAGATCTACTAGACGATAGAAGACTCAAGGCAGCAGAACACACTCAAGCTTATCGGCAGAGAATAGCTAGACATTACACCAAATCAGTTATTGAGAGAAGATTTCGAGTCAATGATCTTGTGCTCACATCAACTACTCATCTCAAGCATCGGCCACGGGGCAAGTGGTCACCTAATTGGGAAGACCCTTATATAGTTAAGGAAGCGCTGCCTCGTAACCCCTATCGTCTAATCAACGCAGATGGGGTGGAACTGCCAGATCCTATCAATGCTCTGCATTTGAAGAGATTTTACACTTGAATTGTTCATCATAGCCTTTTGTACTCTTCAAAAGTCTTTTTCAATAAAGCGATAATCTTCTATTCTCACATTCTTCTCCCTGATACTGGGGCATTTTTATTTTAATCTATACTTATCTTTCCTTCATCATATGCAGGCAGGATCAGACAAATCTCTTTCTAAAAATCTTATCGACTTTTTGGTTAATCTCGTTATCTTTATTAAATTGCATTCATTTCATTTTTCAATCTAAATTGTTAATTTTATCAATTTTGTCGAATTTGATCAAGTTTTTCAAATTTTATTAAATTTTATCAATCTCCTTTTTTGAACCCCTTCAGGTTAAGGGATGAACTTGATGCCTCGTTTCAATGAGGTATTTCCCTTTCAGGTTAAGGGGTAAAAACTTGAACCTCGTCCCGCGAGGCCCTTCATTTTCTTTTAAGACAGAGATAATCCCCAAATCTTCTAACATCAATTTTCCTCGAATTTTTTTGTCGATTTCTACTAAATATTTATTGTTAATACCATTAATTTATTAATTCTTTTATCCTTTATCCATTTCTACAATTCTTTTTTGAATTTTGCCAAATTCTCTTCAGGATCAGAGATAATCCTGAAAACCGTTCTAATTAAAATTCAGGTCTTAGGCCATCTTCGGTCAAGGACCTTGAATAAGTTTCTCATCCTCATCGTCGGAATCTATTCATGCTTTTTGTCAATCCTTCTAAAATATGACTCTTGGGTAGGAGTTTATCTCCCTCTCATCTAAGTTCCGACTTAGGCTTTGTTTTCGTTTCATTTTATTTTTGGAAGATCCGAGCCCCGACTCAGATTCTCCCCTTTTATCTTTCGTTTAAAAACCAGGATCCGACTCATATTTTTCCTTTTTGCATATTCTTATTTTTTTAAAGTTTCAGGTTCCGACTCATACTTCCCTTTTGGTCCCGATGTTCGCATGAGACCAATTGTTACATCGAGAAATCTAGTTCTCAAGCTCGATTCTCATTCATTCTTTTATTTCTGAGAAACTGGATTTCAACTAAGATTTTCCCTTTTGTATATTCTTATTTCTGAAGCTTCGAATTCCGACTCGAACTTCCTTTTGGATCCAACGCTCGTATTGGAACCAATCATTGCATTGAAAATTCGAGTTCCCAAACTTGATTCTCATTCATACTTTTATTTCTGAAAAACCAGGTTCCGACTCGGATTTTTCTTTTTGTAGATTCTTATTTTTGAAGTTCCGGGTTCCGACTCGGACTTCCTTTTGGATCCGATGCTCGTATTGGAACCAATTGCTATGTCAAGAATTCGAGTTCTCAAACTCGATTCTCATTCATTCTTTTATTTTCTTCTTTTTGAAAAACCGGGTTCCGACTCGGATTTCCCCCTTTTTTGTATATTCTTATTTCGGAAGCTTCGAGTTCAGACTCGAACTTCCTTTTGGATCCGATGCTCGTATTGGTACCAATTATTGCGTCGAGAATTGAAGTTCTCAAACTCGACTCTCACTCATTCTTTTTGAAAAAAACCGAGTTCTGACTCAGATTTTCGCGTTTGTATATTCTTATTTTCTCGAGTTCCGACTCAAAATTCCTATCTTGATCCAATACTCATACTGGACCAAGATTTCTCCTTGCTCCATTCCCGTTCAGGTTAAGGGACAAACCTGAACTTCCCCTTCAGAATAAGGGATAATCCTTAAGCATCGACAATCGTTCTCGCTTAATTCTCAAGTATCTTTGAATGTCAGTCTCTTTCTCAAACTCTCCATTGGGAAACCAGTGCTCGTACTGGTGCATTTTGAAAAACTAGTGCTCGTACTGGTACATTTTCAAAACCTAGTACTCATACTGGTTTGCATTTTCGAAAACCCAGTGCTCGTACTGGTGTGCATTTTTGAAACCCAGTGCTCGTATTGGTATGCGTTTTCGAAAACCCAATGCTCGTACTGGTGTGCATTTTTGAAACCTAGCGCTCGTACTGGGGCTTTTTTCGAAATCCAGTACTCATGCTGGTGTGTTTTTTTTTAAAAACCTAGTGCTCGTGCTGGTGTGCATTTCGAAAACCCAGTGCTCATAATGGTGTGCATTTCGAAACCCAGTGCTCGTGCTGGTGTGCATTTCAAAACTCAGTGCTCGTGTTGGTGTGCATTTTCGAAAGTCAACACTCGTACTGGGGCATTTTGAAATCCAGTGCTCGTGCTGGTACATCTAGCGCTCATGCTAGTATCAGACTGACTGATTAGTTAGCCCTCCATGTTCAACCAATCATCAACAATTCAAGCTCTAAATTCTCAATTTCAACCTTCGGGTCATCATTTTGTCAAAAATTAATCTTTTTCTCTTGCGAAGGACCCTCTTCAGGAAGAGTTCGAGGGAGCTTGTTCCTTTTCGCATGCAACCATCTTTCGTTCGCAAGAACCCTCTTCCAGGGAGAGTTTGAAGGGACTCATTTTCTTCGCGAACAGTTTGCAAAACAACAACCAACTTTACACAAAAGAATTCTTTTTCCAGGGAGAGCTTCGACGGAAGCTCGTTTCTTTTGTGGCCCCCATTTTTCTCATCTTTGGCCAACCCCTTCACAAAGGACCCTCTTCTAGGGAGAGTGTGATGAACTCATTCCTCTGTGATACTTTCTCAACTTTGTTTTTCGGCCGCCTTTCCATAAGAGAAGCCTAGAGATAGGGAGTTTTGACGAAAACTTAATTTCTCTTTGAAAGTTCTGTTTTGCAAAGACCTCCTCTTTGGGGAAGAGAGGAGTATTTCCAACTTCCTATTCAGGTAAGGGCTAAGCCCGAGTCTCTCTTTTTGGGGAAAAAGAGAGGAGAATTTTGTCATGGACGTGTCGTTTCGATATCAAGCGATTTCTCTCATCAAGGATTTATAGAATACTTCACCAATTTGCTATCAAAAGTCATTGTTGATCTCAAAGCTTTCATCGCATAAAGAATTACCTCAAGCTACCTTTAGTATTATTTCCAAAAGAGCAAGACTTTTGCGAAATAAGAACTGAATTCAAGCTTTTCTGTTGGCCGACCAAGAGTATAAAGAAAAATCTTCGATATGACCGACAAAGGAAAATTCAATGATGTTGAAAAGCCATAAGTGAACTGATATTGATCATAACTATGGCACATCCTTAAGGATCATTCTTTCGGCAGTAAGACAGTGGAAATATCCTGGGCAGTAAAAAAGAACCTACCCAATCCATATCTCCTCAGTCATTTGAGTTGCAATCAAATATCCGCAAAAAGGATCTCTCAATTGTCGTCAAGATGAAGATAAATATGCGAGCTAGACCCCCGGGGCTAAAGAAGATTTTGATCATCTCCGAGATGAAGGAGTTTGTGAAGGATCCTTCCAGGGAAAGTTCAGATCACTGTCGAGATGAAGGCGAGTGCAATGAACCTACCGACAAACCCTAAAAGATATTTGATTTCTGCTATCTAGAGGTTTTGACCAATGAACCAATATCATCAGCCTAATCTCTGAGAAAGAATAAGAATGATCGAAACATCTCCAAGATGAAGGAGTTTGTGACGTACCCTTCCCCCCAAAAAAGAGAGAAATGTCAGGACATCTCCAAAATGAAGGATGATGTAAAAGCCCGAGAAAACTCCATGTCTTAAAAGAGTGCACATAATCATCATGGGAAATACCCAGGATATCAAACTGCCCAAACTGCCAGGAATCATCTTTATGTATGTGAAATTCTTTTATCAATGTTTTTTCACTCAATTGCTTTTATGAAGCTAAGAATGTTTTCTCTCTTTCATATCAAGGAAATTGATGTCTTCCTTAAAGAAGCTCAACAGTAACAAATTTGAGTTAGATTCTTGATTCTACGGAGTTAGCCCAATTGGAGTTAATACTCTAGGTAGAAAGAGGTGATATTTTTCACATATATGAACAATTCAATCAGTATAAATCAACTACAATTTTGGCATCTTATTGGCAATATTTTCTCATTATCCTAACAAAGAAGAAAGAACTTGATGTTCGTTTTGATGTATCCTGACGTCATCCCTCCTTAGGACTGAAAAGTCCTTTCCTTCCGTTTGATCTGAGCGTTCTCAGATCTGCACACTTTCCTGCGTTCCCCACTATCCCGCCATAGACAGTTCTCGCTCAGAATAAGGGTTAAACCTGAACTTTCTGCAAAAGGTTTGTTATTGTCAAAAGCTATTTTCAGTCTCAGCAACGAGGCGCTCAGGAACAACCCCTTTTCAAGCTTTAGGGACCCCCATTTTTATCCTTTTGCAAACCCCTCCAGGACTTGTCGTGCAAAGTCTAGAGGTCCCATCACAGTTTTCTCGCTCCTCGAGGATTTTGTATCCATTCAGGCTAAGGATTAAACATGTTACCTCACTCCTTGAGGTATCACCCATACCTTCTGCGAGAGGTCATCTGTTTTTAGAAAGCTGATTTAGTCTCAGCAATGAGACGCCCCAGATCATCCCCTTTCCAAGATTTAGGGAATCCTTTATTTTTCCTCTCTTCTCGCAAAACCCCTTTCGGATTTGTTCGTCCAAATTCCGAAGGTCCCATCATGGACTCTTCATTCGAGGATTCCGTATGGTTGCCCCTTTCAAGTTAAGGGTTAAGCCTGAACCTCACTCTGCGAGGTATCATTGCATTCAGGTTAAGGTTAAACCTGAATCTCGTTTCGACTAGATATCCTTTCTAGTCCCACCATGGTTTCTTCATCCGAGGATTCTGTACGGTTCCCCCCACTCAGGTCAAAGGTAAAACCTGAATCTCGCTTTGGCGATGCATTTTGTTGTCCCATCACGACTTCCTCGTTCGAAGATCCTGTATGGTCGTCCCTTTCAGGATAAGGGTTAAGCCTGAATCTCGTTCCACGAGATATTTTTCTTTTTTAGGTTTGGGTTAAACCTGAATCTCATTTCAACGAGGTAATCCTCCCGTCCCATCATGGTTTTCCCCACAAAGGAATCCATGCTCTTTATATATCCATCCAGGAAAGGATCATGCTTGAAATTCATCTCACGAGGCATTTCTCTCAAAATGTCCCATCGAGGTCCACTTATGTTCCTTTCCCCATCCAAATTATCTTGATATATCTTCGTCCCATCCAGGTTAAGGGCTAAACCTGAGTCATTCCAAAAGCTGCTCTTGTCTCGCCCACGCGACTTGATCTAAATTCTCATCTTTCATCACTTCAGGATCTTTACCCAAAGTCCCATCATGATTTCCTCATTTCTATTATTTAATCATATCATTATCGAGAATTTCATCCCCCCAGGACCATTCAGGATAAGGTTTTAAGCCTGAAAAGCCACATTTTCAAAATAAATTCTTCCACACCCAGTTCAGATCTGCTGACTGGGGCATTTTCAAAATTTGGAGTGTTATTTTTGCCACTAAGCTCGGCTTTTAACCAGCTTAGTAGCAAAGAGGGGCATATGTAAACACCCCAAAATTTTCAAAGTCTCTTAAATATTTCCTTTTTGCCCCTGATATCATTTTCTGAGCAATTGAGTCACTTTTAAATCTAAATTCCAGTTCATTTATCATGTTTTTCTGAAATTAAATTCATTTTATATGTCTGACTTGATTTCGGATCCGGATCAATTGTCCAGATCCAAATATGAGTCTCGTTGTCTAACTTTTAAATTAAAATTACAGAAAATACCAAAAATAGTTTTTTAATAGCTCGGACAGTCCATCCGACATCCGATTGGATCCATCATGTTGTATTTCTCAATTTGAGTTTCAAAACTCGAATATTTTCTCAAAACTTGGGTCCAAACCCATTCTTTTGAAAGAATTTTCCCCAAAATGGCCTGAAATTCTCAGAAAAACACTTTTGTAAATATTCCTAAAAAAAATACAAAAAAATTAGTGTTTAATCTTTGTTTTCTCGTAAAATCTTAGATTTTATTTCCAAAAAAAAATGCAAAAAAATAAAAAACAACGAAAAAACCAAAAGAAATCAGAAAAAAATGCGAAGAACAAGTGGTTTTTAAACCTCTTTAAATTGTTTTTTCTAAAAAATGCTTTTAAAACCACTTTTTGAAAAATTATTTTTTAAGGGGCCTTCTTTTTGGAAAATTGAGAAAGATGCAACGGCTCGTTCCCGCGCACATCTTCCTCTCGGTTTCCACCTTCAATCGCCAACCACCTGAGTCTCCTCCATCCATCTCCAACAGCCTCCCTCTCTCGAACTCTCCTTTTGTTCTTTAAAAGGGGAGCACGCAGGAGGGAGGAGGGATCGGTTCTTCATCTCTTCACTGCAATTTTCTCATCCATTAACGCCAACAATCCATCATCATCCAGCATCCACGATCCCTCATCCGTCTTCCTCCATTCCTTTGATCCCAATTTCCTCCCTCTGGTGCTTCTGCTACCATCACCTAAAGAAGATCAACTTCACGACAGCCTGTGAGTTTCTGCAAAGCCAAGGTAAGAAACTCCTTTTTCTTTCTTTCATTTTTTTCTTTCCTCTTTTCCTCATAGATCCCTTTGAATTTCAATGCATGCTTAAAATCTGATTTCTTCTATTTCTTTTTTTTTATGTAATCCTTAATCTACATTTTGATTTCTAGTATTCATCTCTGTAGATTTTTTATTTTTCGTTTTCTCTAGATCTACTCTTTCCTTTCATTTTCCCTGTTTTGCTCTCGATTTTCAGTTTTGCCCCATTAACGCATATTGGTAGTGTTGGTATGCTTGTAGCATCACCAACCTGCATATTGCAATATCAACAGAGTTTTACTCCAATATCTTCTTCCTTTGCACTTCATTTTAATCTTTCCGATTTATTTTCAAAGTTAAGCTGATACGCCTGTCATTAGCAGTATCACTGTAATTTCAAACCAGTGTGCTATAGCAATCTGTAACTTATATTAATGTTGATTTTCTTTTATCATTTGCTGGTTGACATCAGGTTTTTAGTCTCATTTTGATAATCGACTGGCATGTTTTTTTTGTTATTCTTTATTTTATTTTTCTGTAGCTACGATTATCTGTCATGACTTATCTTCTGTTTCCCTCTTTTTATTGTTTTATAATGTCTAATTTCATATCTTGACAGCATTGGATCACATTATATTCACCAACGTTTGCGATTTTTTTTACTGCGTTTTGTTCCCATGCAATCGATCCCTCCCGCCTCTTGTTCACCTTTGCATAAGCAGAATCTGCAATTCATCCCATCATGGCACCATATCAGGTTGTCATTCCATTAAACCCAAATAGAGCTATTCTAAGCGAGATTTCTTCAAGTGATCTCAAAACTACCAGCTCGCTAATAGAAGCAGGGTAACCCCGTTGGCTTAGTGAGATTTTCCTTGTAATGGAACCCCTCATACATTCATATGTGGCACTTGGTTTTATACATTATCATAGCATGTATATTACGTTCTATAAAGGTGATGCATTATCGCCTTGTGAGCTTCTGCAAATAAAGGCTCATCATAACTTGTTAGTTAAGTTGATGGGATCAAAGGAGTGTGATAGGTGGAGGGAACTTAGGTTTTTAGTTTGAAATACTTTTTTTGATGTTGAATAAGCTAGAATAAAGGGGACATTGGTAGTGTGTCTAAGGTTTTTCCAGAAGGAGATCTAGAAAAAAAGGTGGTCCATAACAACCCCACATTCCCTGAGGATGTGATGGGAGACAAGCAGGATCTTGGCTTACCTATGAGTCCATTCCTGAAGAGTGACAAACTCCCTGAAAATACACACTCCTGTGTATAGGAGTGAAGGATAATTATCTCTGCAACACTCTGTTAACGCCATCGAAGTCCACAGAGGACAGACCCTTACCACTGTAAAGGAGCAAAGTTCTGTTAGAAAAGAGAGGTCTGAAGAGGTGGTTAGGAGTTGAGCCTTTGCTTGCTATATACCCAATCCCCAAATTGAACCCGATGGTCGCTGCCATTGCCATATCTCGTTTGCTGGAATTGTTATCATAAATATGGCTGCCACATCATCTAAGAGAATAGTTTAGAAGGTAGTCATAATCTTTTCTGGTTCTAGAGAGTGGAGCCCTGGAACAACTGTGGATGATGGAATAAGTTCATTCAAAATCCTATTTGAAAAAGGTTTGCAATTCTAGAGACGACCTTCAAGTTGGTCTCTTATGAGTGACAAAGTGAGTTCATCACAACTATTTCATCACGTGCCTATGATCAGAGGTAATGTAATTTTAATGTTTTTTTTATTGTGTTCTACTTGAAGTTCATCAACTTCACATGGCCTAGCAATTGTATCTGTTTGTTTAGGGATCAATTTTGCTTTCATTCAGTTCATCGACTGTATATCATCGATTTTCACTACATCTGGTCTCATTTGCATGTAAATAGTGTTTGCAGCCTTTACTGCTGTTAATCCCTGCATCAATCAGTTTTTTTTTTCATTCCCTGTAGTGGCTTCACTACTTATCCCACCTTCATCCCCTTACATCATGGGAGAATCAATGAGGTATTATTTAGCAATACACATTCTGAGTTTAGTATGTGCCTTTCTCTGCATCTATACATTAACACAACATAACTGTCTTCCATTCTCCTGTCCCATAACATCCGCCCCTCACATCCACTATGGCAGCGCATCTCAGCACCAACACTTGCTGAACACTAATCCACTGTGAACTCCCGCATTACTGCCACCATTTGCATCCACTCCAACCATAACACTATTTTCATATCATTACATATAGCTGTACCTCAACTCATTCACCAACAATTATGTCTATACCCCTATTGCACAT
The DNA here is from genome assembly GCF_984573655.1 of Nuphar pumila. Taxonomy (NCBI): domain Eukaryota; kingdom Viridiplantae; phylum Streptophyta; class Magnoliopsida; order Nymphaeales; family Nymphaeaceae; genus Nuphar; species Nuphar pumila. Next base: position 45,940,813 of record NC_143265.1, on the reverse strand, counting down.
GAACTCCCTGTTGCAGTAACACTTACCTGCACTTCATTGTTTTAAATATCTTAGTTATCAGCTACCTTACCTTTGCAGCACTGCCATTCACACCAACAACCTTCATCACTTATCTCTATCAATAGCACTTATCACACAAACATTTTCTAGTGTCTTCACTATACATCTCACCCACCCTTCCACCAGATATCACATAACATCCTTCACCTTCACAACACCTAATATCACACTCTGTTGCATAACCCTCACATAGTTATCACATACTCCACTCATCTACTCTATATTCATGTCATATATATATATATATATATATATATATATATATATATATATATATATATATATATATATATATATATATATATATATATATATATAAACACATTAATGACTATCCTTCCATACCCTGGATTATCAATGTTGTTTCATTAAGTATTAAGCACAAAGTAGGTATATGAGTATCTCATTACTTACATTTCTGAAATCCATGTGATATGTGCAATTTCTCTTCTATCTTTCATACTAACTGAGTGCTTTTTGCAGAAAACAGGTGGAAAATGTTATTCTCTTAACTTAGGAATGTTAATTTCAAATTTTCAAGTTCTGTTCAAAGATTGTAATAGCTAGATGCTATATGAGAATCTTTATATTTACAGTTCTAGATAGAATGAATGAGCATATAAAATATCATAAATCACTTGTTCTCATGTCATTTTCATCTTACTTCTTAAAATTTTCACAAATGGGACCATGAATGGCACATGCACCATTTTGTAAGAGATAATTAATCCTAAGTTGACGATTTACATCAATGGCCATAGTGAGGATGTAAACAAAACTTAGGATTTTTATCTTTTATAAAATAACATTGGATCCACACTAGATCCTCTTCAAAAATCATCATATTTTCAAATATTTTTTTTTCTTTTCCTTTATTAGAGTTTAATTTAGAAATTAACTCAAGACATATATCAATGGCCATAGTCAGGATATATTGAGAGATTAATTTCATTTTAAACCCTATAAAGGCACCAAAATGTATTTTATTCTCTATTTGAATTCAAATACGATTATTATATAATGCATTCAATGACCATAGTCAGGGATGTATTATATCTTCAATCCAATTTTAATTCACTTAAAGAATGAGATATGATTTCCAAATTCAATTTCAAATTCTTTAAATTCATTTCATTATAGAATTGCATCATATTTTCAAAATTCCTTTTCAAAAATCCAAGTAATCTTGAATATCAAAATCAAATTCATTCTTCTACTTCAAAATTCAATTTCAAAGTCTAAATTGACTTTTGGAATTTCAAATTTATTTTTATTACATTCCTAAATTCAAGTCCAATTTCAAAGTTCGATTTAAACTTTGAGATTCATGATCCATCTTCTGATTCAAAATTCGAATTCGAAGTCCAATTTGACTTTAAAATTCATTTGTATATCCTCAAAATTCAAATTCTAAATCAAACTTAAAAGTTCAATTTAAACTTTGAAGTCATCTTCTGTTTCAAAAATCAAGTTTAATTTTATCATCTTCAAAATTCAAAATCAAAGTTTGAGACTGATTCTGAATCTCAAAGCTTGACCCTTTCTAAGTTTTAAATTCAAATCCGGGTTTCCAAAAACCGAGATCCGTATTCAAAAGTCCCATTTGGACTTTCAAAATCCAAATCCAAAGTTAAACCCAACTTCACCTTGGATCTCAGACCTTCAGATCCAAATTCCATTTTAGGATCCAGAATTCAACTTCCATTTTGGATCTCAGACTTTAGATCCAAAATCTATTTAAGATCCAGAATCCAATTCTACTTTGGATCTCAGACTTTAGATCCAATTTCACTTTAGGATCCAGAATTCAACTCTACTTTGGATCTCAGACTTCAGATGCAAAATCCATTTTAGGATCCAAAATCCAAATCCACTTTGGATCTCAGACTTCAGATCCAAATTCCATTTTAAGGATCCAAAATCAAGTTCCATCATGAATCTCAGATTTCAGATCCAATTCTCATTTAGGATTCTAAATCCAGAATTCAATTTTGAACTCAATTTTATTTAGGGTTCGGACTTTGGATTCAAATTCCATCTTGAGTTCCCGATTTCAAATCCAATTCCATTTTCAGATCTCATCTGAACTTCCTAAATCCATTTCTATTTTTAAATACCATTTGGATTTCTCAAATCCATCCTGATTTCAAACTTTAAATCTAGAATTCAGTTCCACTTTAGATATTCATTTCTTCTCTTAAATCCAAGTTTAAAATTCAAATTCAAAGTCCATTTTCTGACTTTGAAATTTCCTTCCTTTCCTTTTTTTTTCAGTTTCAAAATCATTCTTTCTCAAAATCAAGATTTATTCTTCCCAACTCTGATCATTTCAAAAAAAAAACTTAAAACTTCAAATCTCTGATCTATCTCAAGTTTTAAAATTAGATTCAACCATTTCTTCACTCCATTATCAAGTTCATCTCAGAAGACTTGGAAAATTTTAAAACATTTTCTCAAAAGAGCGTACATCCTTGCATTGCACAAGCATGATTCTTTGTGCATTTAGACATAGGATAAATTCTTAGATAACATTTAGGCAAGGCAAAAAGGCATAAATTCGATCTTTGGTTCGATTACCCCTGGTAAAGGCTCCAGGAACGGTCGAACCTCGTACCGACGAGCGAATCCCGTCTCTCTATTTTTCCCGCAAAATATTTAAAAAACGGAGGCAAATAATTTTCTAAATATTTTCAAATTAAGGTCAAGTGAGACCCTGCAAAAGAGTTCCTCTTCTCTCTTCTCTTCTTTTCTCTCTTTTATCTTTCTCCCTTCAAAAAGGAGGAAAATAGAGGTTAGAAAGGAAAAGAGAAGGAATAGAGAGAGAAATATCAAGAGAGGAAAAATTTTGCGATGATCACAAATTCTAACTTAATAAACATCAAAACTAATCCTAACTAATAAACTGTAAATGAAACAAAAACAGAAAATAAATTATATGCCTACACTACAATCGGCTATTCAAAACTAACACCTAAATTCAACAATAAACTAAATCCACTACAAGATTAACATTATCTAATCTACACAACAATTTAACTAGCTTAACTAATAAATCAAACTAATAATATGCAAAAAACGTTACAACTAGAATTAAACTAATCAATTAATACAAACTACAGGAATCACTATTCATAAGGATCAATCATACGACCAAAAAACTAAAAACGAAATCAACTATTAAAATTTCTAAGTACTATAGTGCTGGCAAGAACACACCCAGACCTAACTACGTCTGAAGAAATAATGGAAAAACGCAGGCAACCCACAACCGAAAATCAAATCACACGCCCATTCGCACAAAAACCAACATTGGATTGAAAATCACGATTAACTAAAAAGGACAACACCTAAACAACCTCTACGTGCTGGTTTATGCACGAAACATCTACACTAAGGCTGACGAAAAACAGAAAAACACACAACACACGCATGAAATAAACTAAAAGAACAACACACAAACACACGCACTACTTAGGTTTTATCTAGAAGACGAAGAAGAGGAAGATCTTACCTCAAGGGCGATCCGACGAGTGGAGGGGTGAAAAGAGCAGACTTTGCCATGGTTTCGCGCCACGAAGGACCTCAGTGATGCTGTCTAACATCTCTTTGATGCCCTTTTGCAGGAATACGGTTGGATGGATATGACCGAAGGTGGCATGCTTTAACGGAGAAGAGAGCCATCAGGGGTAAGGATGGCTTGCTATGGAGGGGCAGACAACACCCCTACCACGGCTGGTTCACTCCACCTGCAGCTGCAACCTACAAAAAATGCAACCTCGATGATTAGTTTCAGCATGGTGAGAAGAAAGGCATGATATGGGAAGGAAAGAATGAAAGAAAAAGGATCGGCCGCTCCATTGGAGATGGCATTTTCTGCATTTCCAAGGATGAGGAAGAAGGTTGAATGGAAGGGGCGGCTGGGGAAGACAATGGTGGACCAAGATTCGTGCCCCTAGGGCACACAAACCTAAGCAAAGACAACCCCCATGTGGGGCGTCATGTTCTATTTAAACGATAGGGTTTATTTTCTAGATTTTCCAGAAAAGGGATTAAAAAGAAAATATTCACCGGGCACCTCATGTGAGAGGTTTTTTTTTTGGAAAACCTTTTAGAAAAACGTGAATGACTCGGCTGGAGTGGATTTTGCTTCATTTTGGTCCAGATGAGTGGTTTGGATCCAAAATATGACCCACTACACTATAAATGCCATAACTTCTTCATTTTAAGTCCAATTTTGATGAAATTCAAACCATAGCTTCAAAACATCAATATGCATCTAAGTGTGGACCCTAAACATGTAAATGATGCATTTTTGCAGTGAAAATGTATTAAAAATACATGTATATAATGCATCATGACTCATACTGGTGCATTTTCAAAACTCAGTGCTCGTACTGGTATGCGTTTTCAAAACCCAATGCTCGTACTGGTGTGTCTTTCAAAATCCAGTGCTCGTACTGGTACATTTTCAAAATCCAATGCTCGTACTTGTGCTTTTCCAAAATCCAGTGCTCATACTGGTATGTTTTTTTAAAAACCATTGCTCATACTGGTACATCTAGCGCTCGTGCTAGCGTCCGGCTGACTGATCAGTTAGCCCCCCAGGTTCAGTCTTTGTACTAACCAATCATCAACAATTCAAGCTCTAAATTCTCGATTTCAACCTTCGGGTTATCATTTTGTCAAAATCATTCTTTTTTTTTCTCTTGCAAAGGACCCTCTTCTAGGGAGAGTTCGAGGGAGCTCGTTCCTTTCGCATGCAACCATCTTTCGTTCACAAGAACCCTTTTTCTAGGGAGAGTTTGAAGGGACTCATTTTCTTTGTGAACAGTTTGCAAAACAACAACCAACTTTACACAAAAGAACCCTTTTTCCAGGGAGAGCTTTGATGAGAGCTCGTTTCTTTCTGTGACCCCTATTTTTCTCATCTTTGGCCAACCCCTTAATAGAGGACCCTCTTCTAGGGAGAGTATGATAGACTCGTTCCTCTGTAATACTTTTTCAAACTTTATTGTCGGCCACCTTTCCATAAGAGAAGCCTAGAGATAGAAAGTTTTGACAAAACTTAATTTCTCTTCGAAAGTTCTGTTTTGCAAACACCTCCTCTTTGGGGGAAGAGAGGAATATTTCCATCTTCCCATTCAGGTAAGGGCTAAGCCTGAGTCTCTCTTTTTGGGGGGAAAAGAGAGGAGAATTCTATCATGGGTGTATCGATTCGATATCAAGCAATTACATTCATCAAGGATTTCAAGAATATTTTGCCAATTTGCTATCAAAAGTCATTGTTGATCTCAAAGCTTTCATCGCATAAAGAATTACCTCAAACTACCTTCAGTATTATTTTCAAAAGGACAAGACTTTTGCGAAAAAGAGCAGAATTCAAGATTTTTCTGTTGGTCAACCAAGAGGATGAAGAAAAATCTTCGATATGATCGACAAAGGAAAAATTCAATGATGTTGAAAAGCCATAAGTGAATTGATATTGATCATAGCTATGGCGCATTCTTAAAGATCATTCTTTTGGCAGTAAGATAGTGGAAATATCCTGGGCAGTAAAAAGAACCTACCCAATCCATATCTCCTCAGTCATTTATGCTGCAATCAAATATCCGCAAAAGGAATGTCTCAATTGTCGTCAAGATGAAGACGAATATGCGAGCTAGATCTCCGGGGCCAAAGAAGATTTGGATCATCTCCGAGATGAAGGAGTTTGTGACGGATCCTTTCAATGAACGTTCAGATCACCGCCAAGATGAAGGCGACTGCGACGAACCTCCCGACAAACCTTAAAAGATATTTGATTTCTGCTATCATCCAGAGATTCTTGACCAATGAGCCAATATCATCAGTATAATGCTCGAGAAAAAGAAGGATCGAAGCATCTCCAAGATGAAGGAGTTTATGATGTATCCTCCCCCCCCCCCCCAAAAAAAAAGAGAGAGAGAGAGAGAGAGAGAGAGAGAGAAAAGTCAGGACATCTCCAAAATGAAGGATGATGTAATAAGCTTCTCCCCAAAACCCAAGAAAGCGCCATGATTCAAAAGAGTGCAAAAAGATCATCATGGGAAAAGCCCCAGGATATCAAACTGCCTGAAACTGTCATGAATCATCTTTATCTATGTGAAATTCTTTTATCAATATCTTTTTCACCTAATTGCTTTTATGAAGCTAAGAATATTTCCTCTCTTTTCATATCTAGGATATTGATGTCTTCCTTAAAGAAACTCAACAACAATAAATTTGAATTTGATTCTTGATTCTACAGAGTTAGCCCCATTGGAGCTAATACTCTAAGTAGAAAGATGTGATATTTTCACACATATATGCACAATTCAATCACTCTAAATCAACTATAATTTTTGGCATCTTATTGGCAATATTTTCTCGTTATCCCAACATGAAGTAAGAACTTGATGTTCGTTTTGATGTATCCTGACGTCATCCCTCGCTAGGATTGGAAAGTCCTTTCCTTCTATTTGATCTGAGCGCTCTCAAATTTGCACACTTCCCTATGTTCCCCACTGTCTCGCCATAGACAGTTCCCGCTCAGGATAAGGGAAAAACCTGAACTTTCTGCAAAAGGTTTGTTATTGTCAAAAGCTATTTCAGTCTCAACAATGAGGCGCCCAAGATCAACACCCTTTTCAAGCTTTAGGGACCCCAATTTTCATCCTTTTGCAAACCCCTCTCAGACTTGTTGTGCAAAGTCTAGAGGTCCCATCACAATTTTCCTCGCTCCTCGAGGATTCTGTATCCGTTCAGGCTAAGGATTAAACCCGTTACCTAGATTCTCGAGGTATCACCCAAACCTTCTGCGAGAGGTCGTCTATTTTTAAAAGCTGATTTAGTCTCAACAATGAGGCGCCCAAGATCATCCCTTTTCCAAGCTTTAGGGAACCCCATTTTTTTTCTTCTCGCAAACTCCTTTCGAATTTGTTCGTCCAAATTCTGAAGGTCCCATCATGGTTTTTTCATCCGAGGATTCCGTATGGTCACCCCTTTCAGGTTAAGGGTTAAGCCTGAACCTCACTCCATGAGGTATCTTCCGTTCAGGTTTGGGTAAAACCTGAATCTCGCTTCGACTAGATATCCTTTCTGGTCCCACCACGGTTTCTTTATCCGAGGATTCCGTACGGTCCCCCACTCAGGTCAAGAGTTAAACCTGAATCTCGTTTTGACGATGTATTTCTTCCTGTCCCGTCATGGTTGCTTCGTTTAAGGATTCCGTATGGTCGTCCCTTTCAGGATAAGGGTTGAGCCTGAACCTCGCTCCTCGAGGTATCGTCCCTTTTAGGTTAAGGGTTAAGCCTGAACCTCGCCCCACGAGGTACCTTCCGTTCAGGTTTGGGTTAAACTTGAGCCTCGTTTTGATGAGGCAATCCTCTCAGTCCCATCATGGTTCTTCCCACCAAAGGAATCCATGTTTTGTATATCCATCCAGAAAAGGATCATGCTTAGGCTTCATCTCATGAGACATTTTTCTCAGGAATGTCCCATCAAGATTTTTATATATTCCTTTCCCATTCAGGTAAAAGTAGAGCCTAAAATTCATCTTGATATATCTTCATCCCATCCAGGTTAAGGGCTAAACCTGACTCATTCTAAAAAGTTGATCTTGTCTCACCCATAAGACTTGATCAAAATTCTGATTTTTCACCATTTTGAGACCTTTACCAAAAACAGTCTCATCACGATTTCTTCATTTCTGTTATTCAGTCATGTCATTTTCGAGGACTTTGTCTCCCCAAAACCATTCAAGATAAGGTTTTAAATCCTGAAAAACCATGTCTTTCAAAACTAATTCTTCCACACCCAGTTCAGATCTGATGACTGGGGCATTTTTCAAAATTTGGAGTATTTTCTTTGCCACTAAGCTCGACTTTCAACCGACTTAGCAGCAAAGAGGGACATCTGTGAACACCCCAATTCTTTTAAAAATTTGTAAATATCTCCTTTCTACCCTTGGCCCCCGTTTTCTGAATAAATTGAGTCATTTTTGCTCAAAATTTTATTCCTCGAAGTTACTGGAATCAAACTCATTTGTACATCTGACTCAATTTCGGATCCGGATCCAATATCAAAATCCAAATCTAAGCCTCGTTATCCAAGTTTTAAACCAAAAATTATAAAAATATCAAAAATAACCTTTGAACGACTCAGACAGTCCATCTGATGTCCATTTGGATCCACTATTCTATGCTCCTCAATTCGAGATCCAAAGCTCGAATATTCTTTCAAAACCTAGATCAAAAACTCATTTTCTGAAGAAATTTCAAAAGATAAAACTTGAATTCTCAGACAACCTTCTTTTTTGTAAATATTATTAATTTTTACAAAAATAGTTTTTAAGACCCTCATTTTGCCTAGACTTTAGAATTTTATTCCAAAAAATAACAAAAAAAAAATGTAGAAAATCCGAAGAAAAACAACGAAAATTCAAAGCATAAAGAGATTTTTTTTTAAAAAGAAAGTTTTCAAAACCCTTTTTAAACAATTTTTTTTAAAGACCCTGTTTTTGAAAATTCTAAAAACTCACAACGACCGATCTCTCTCTCTCTCTCTCGCACGGCTCGGCCCTGCCTCTGTTATCATCACAAAATTTCTACTTTTGCGAGTCAAACTGACCTTTGAAAAAGATTTTGAAAATAACTTGCCTCCGTTTTAAAATATGGGATAATTCCGAAGAATGGGACTCGCCTGTCGGCACGAGGTTCAACCATTCCTGGCGCCTTTACCAGGGGTAATTGAACCAAGGATCAATTGTGTGCTTAGTTTTGCTCAACTTGTCTAAATCGTGTTCTATTTCCTAAATGCACAAAGAATCAGGCATGTGCTATGAATTTCTGAAAATGCATATTTGAAAATATGATGTTTGATTTGAATATTGAAAAATATTTGGAAAATTCTTGGAAAAGATGTCACTTGAAAAATCGTGAATCATGGTGAAAGAATATTTCTGAGGAAAGTGAAAATCGATTTTTGAAGAAATCTTGAAGTTTTGTGAAAATCGATTTTGAGGAATTTCAGATAACTTTGAAAAACTTGATCTCTTTGAATTATAACTTGGAAATTGAAGCTATAACTTGAAAAATCGAATTTTGAACTTTAAAAAATACTTGAAATATCATTTGAAAACTTAGAGTTTTGAGAAAATCGATTTTACAATAAGACTTAGAAATTTTGATAAAAATGATTTCTCTGAATTGAAATTGGAATTTGCAAATGAATGAAATGAATGAATATGAATTTGAAAGACTTGATTTTGAGGAATTGAGAAAATCCTTTTGTATTTTTGAGAAATGCAGTGTATTTTGAAGTTAGCCTAAGAGTGTAGGCTGAATGTGGCTAATACGAAGATTACAAATCTGGGTATCATTCGTATTCTGACTATAGCTATAAATACAAATTCCACCAAGTTTGTCAACTCCATAAGAGCTAGTGCATGTGCCATTTGTGTACACCATGGTGAATTTGTAAATATATGCATGAATGACAAACATAGCAATTTTATATCAAAGTTGAAACTATATGAAATGCAGCCCTATTCTAAGCAGAAATTGAAATTCTTATTCCAAATTTACATTTAATTTACATCACTAATTGAATTTAAATACAGAAAAATAAAGGAAAGTAAAGTCTTCAATATTCCTGCAAAACTAGAAAACTGGTTAGTGAAAATATGTTGGCTTTTCTAGATTTATCCAGTAATATCTAGAAATTACTGGATTTTGCTAGATATAAGCCATTTTTCATATGATTCCCTTATATAAACTTAATAAAATATGAAATAAGATGGAATAAATATGAAAATGGAATTTCGAAATTGGGGTCAAAATGACCAAAATACCCCTGATAGCAAGACTATGGCCATGAAATCAGGGTTTTTAGAAAGATATTTTGTAAAATACAACTTTTGAAATACAAATAATGATAAATTAACTCAAATATGATATGACATGATAAAAAATGCAAAAATCAGGGTTTTGAATTTCGAAATTGAGGTCAAATGACCAAATTACCCCTGATAGTAAGACTATGGCCTTGAATTTAGGGTTTTCTGAAATAGATTTTCGTAAAAACTTGGGATTTATGATTGAAATAAACATAAAATCAAACATGAAACATCCTAATATGATTATAAACATGAACAATCCCTAAAAACATGAACGTATACATGAAAATCAAGAAATATCACAAATATCATGATTTTGGCAGTGTTTCGAGATCCTACGGGTACCCTGTTTTGTAATTCGATCCATTCAAGCATCAAATGGATTAAAGAATTCATAAAATCTACACCTGTACTTATTATAACCCTAAAATCATATTAAAAATATAAAAATATATATTTGACATTATTCAAATTCGAAAATTGCATTAAAACCCTAAAATAAGCTATTTTTACCCTTGGTTACAGACCAATTGCAATGTTAGACCCGAATCAGGGGTCAAATCTCCATAAAAATTTCTGAAATTTTACAGAGAGAAACTATACAAAAAAACAGAAATTTTCCTATTTACATATCGGAAAAACCATCTCCGGTTAGGGAGAAACGTTTCCAACAATCTGAACCAAAATATAACAAATCTAACAGGGGTTAAAACAGCTACTTCGGATTGAAAATACAGAAATAAATAGCAAACCTAATAAAAAATTTCTGCAATTTCAGAAGTGAGCAGTAGACATAAAAATAATGAAACTCCTTTTTTACAGATCATGAATCGGATCTGTGGTTTGAGATTTATGAAAAGTACAAGTCAGATTAGGGTTTTGGTAAACCCTAACGAGTTTTAAACTTCAAATCTGATTCTCTGACAGAGGAAAAAAATAAACAGAGACCAAAATTATCAAAATTTCACAGTAAATAGGTCATCTTAACACAAATCCACAGCACTTTACGAATCTTAAATCGGATATCGGATGAAAAAAATAACCCAACAGAAAGTTACCTATGAATTTCAATATCAATTCTAAACGACTGAAAATCACAGTTTAATCATTTATTTTTTTGGAAAAGTTTCATAATCCCAAAACATCCGAAATTTTTACAGTAGTTCACTGACATATCCATGTATCACATATTAAAAAATAAAAAATTTACAGTAAGTACTTCAATACGAAATAACATGTTCTTTGCTGATTCAAGCTTAAAACACACAAAAATTTGATAAAACCTAATAAATCATGCTTTAACCAACGAAAATAATAATAAAAATTATTAAACAGTAAAACAAAATTAATTTCTATGCTAAAACACATGTAATAAACATAAAGAAGTAAAAAAATAAATAAACACAAGGAATCATTGGCTGAAATTTGATTTTACCTTAAAAAGCATGGATTTTACCCATTTAACGGGTAAATCACATGTTTTAATGATTAAGAACATGAAAACCCATGCTACAATCGATTCTAACGGATTAGAATCCCTAGAAAAATATCAAAACAGAGTTAGATCATCTTCTTGAACCTCTCTTGAGGTTCTTGGACTTGAATCCATGGTTAAATTCATGAAATAGAAGGCACCAATGACTAAATTCATGTTTAAACTAATAAAAGCATTAAATAAAACCAAAAAAATTAAGAAAGTTTCTTACCTTGAGGTTGCAGCAATGGAGGAAGGGCTGGAGAGGAGAGAAAAGCTCCAAGAATCCTCAATGAGAGAGCTTGAAAAATCGTCCCCCCTATAGCCTCATTTTATAATAAAAAAATTAGGTTTTAAAAATCACAATTTTGAAAATTTTGGACTCTCTAAGGGGGGGACAATTTTTGGGTGGAGTTACCTAACTACCCCTAGCCTAAATTATCCTAATTAGTTCCTAATTAGCCCTTAGCTAAATCTAGAAAACCCCCAAATGTGGCGCCACTTGGCGTTTTCCCATATTGGGTTTTTAAAGTTTTAACTAAAACTTTTAAAAACAACAATTTAAAACTAAAATTTCAAATGGGTTTTTCAAAATGGATTTTGACTCTTTTAAACTTCTAAAACTAACCAAGACACTGACTAACCCTAGTCTAGCCCTGACTTTCTCAAATGTGGCGCCACCTCGAGTGGGCTCCACTTGAATTTTCAAAAACGATTTTAAAACTTGAAATTGAGAGATTTTTCAAACGATTTCCAAAAGTAAGCTTGAAATTAAAAGTTTTGAAATGACATAGAGTTCCAACTGGGTTAGAAATCCTCTGGATGTGGCGCCAACTGAGTGGGCCCACATCAGGTTTTGAGAAATTTGAAATAAACACTGAAAATAACTTTGAAAAGAGGTTAAAATCAATAATTGAAATTCACAATCTTTGAAAATAGAGTCTCAGGCAAATTGGAACTTCGGGTTAGAGTCCTGGATTTTTAGGACTCTGTGATTTTGGTTTTTAAAAGCCAAATGAAGGAGTTTTTGAAAAGATTTTATCAAAAAATGATGAAATAAGTCAGAAAATACAGTCAGGGTTAGACTCCTAACTCAATCAGAACTCTGAAATAGAGTCTTGGATCAATTGAACTCTACAAAATGACCTAATTTTTGAAAAAAAATGGGAAAAAATGAAAATGGAAGTAACAACCAACTTCAAAACTGACTCCTGACTGGACTAGGACTCTAGGACAGAGTCCTGATCGGACTGAAACTCTAGATTTTTTTGTTATTTTTTTGAAACATAGATGAAAGAACTTATGAAAACAGTGAAAGAAATAACAAATATTGAAATAAAACAGAGTTCTGATTCAACTGAGACTCTGAAGATAGAGTCCTGATTGAACTAGGACTCTCTAATTTTTGGATTTTCTGAGAAAATAAATGAGAGAATTTTGAAAAACAGTTAAAAACAGAATGAAATGAAAGTTTTAGTTCAGAGTCCTGATCTGATTAGGACTCTGAGAAAGAGTCCTGATTCGATCAGAACTCTAAGAAATTTTGGTTTTCGGGTAAGTAAAATGATAAAATTTACACAAAGCTTTTGAAAATCAGTGAAAATGAAGTATGAAAACCAAATTTGAATAGAGTCCTGATTCGATTAGGACTCTGGGATAAAACCTCAGGATTTTGAAATTCTTTGATAAAAGTGTAACAATTTTGATAGATGGAAAGAATTTTGAAAGATTTTCTTCAAAATTGAAATCGGGATCAGAGTCCTGATCCAACTAGGACTCTCTGAACAGAGTCTTGTTTTAACTAAAACTCTAAGTTTCTGACTCATTTTGACAGATTTTGAAAGATTTGACTGAAAACAGATAAAATAGCTGTAAAAGATTAGGGTCCTAATCCGATTAAAACTCTGAAGAAGAGTCCTGATCCGACTAGACTCTTGAAGAAGAGTCTTGATCCAACTAAGACTCTGAAATTTTGGCCAAAAAGAAGATTTTGAAAGGTTTTCTCTGAAAATAGGTAAAAAAGGTAGTGAAAAGTAGAGTTTTGATCCGACTAGGACTCTGGAAAAAGAGTCTTGATCCAACTAGGACTCTAAGATTTTGGCCAAAACAGAGGAAATGGACAAGGGATGTGACTATAACTGGTTTAAAATCAGAATGGTGTTTTAAAAAGATTCAAACAGATGAAAATACAGAGTCCTGATCCAACTAGGACTCTAAAATTTTTGAGATTTTTGATAAATGAAGGAATCCAGAAGCGACACCACCTAAATGGGTCTCGTCTAAGAATTGAAATCAGTTGAAAATTGAGTTTAAAACGAATCCAGATTGTTTTCTGAGAAAACATTTCAAAATATAAGGTCCCGGGGGTTGGCAAATGACATAATGTTGATTAAAAACCCAGGTTTTAAAATTGATTCTGAAAGAAAAGTTTTAAAGACTCGAATTTGGATTAAATATTTTGAAAACAGGAGTGCTGGATCACGAAAATGAGATGCAATGACATGCAATACTATGCAGTGCAATGAAATGGTATGCCAAATGCATGCAATGACACATGAAATATAAGCACTGGATAAGAGTAAAAATTTGGAGTGTTTACAGATGCCCCTCTTTGCTACTAAGCCGGTTGTAAGCCGAGCTTAGTGGTAAAGAAAAACACACTAAATTTGAGCTATAAAAATGCCCAAGTTAGGTGAATCTGACCGGGTGTGAAAGAATTGGCTTTGACGGTGATCATGATAGGTATGGGATGGAGAATAAAGAAGAAATATTCATTCTGCGAGATTGAAGTTCAAGTTTCGCTTTTATCCTGGATGGGATGGAAATACCTCGTATGGAACGAAGCTCAGGTTTTAACCCTTGACCTGATTGGGCAAAATGAAATACCTCATCAAATGAGGCCTAGGTTTATACCCTTAACCTGATTGGGCGGAAAATGGAATACCTCGTCAAAGGAGGCCCAGGTTTGTACCCTTATCCTGATCGGGTGGAAAATGGAATACCTCATCAAAGGAGGCTCACGTTTGTACCCTTATCCTGATCGGGCGGAAAATGGAATACCTCATCAAAGGAGGCTCGGGTTTGTACCCTTATCCTGATCGGGTGGAAAATGGAATACCTCATCAAAGGAGGCACAGGTTTGTACCCTTATCCTGATCGGGTGGAAAATAGAATACTTCATCAAAGGAGGCTTAGGTTTGTACCCTTATCCTGATCGGGTGGAAAATGGAATACCTCATCAAAGGAGGCTCAGGTTTGTACCCTTATCCTGATTGGGTGGAAATGGAACGGAATCCTCGAAAGAAGAGACTGTGATGAAACCTTCGGATTTTGCACAATAAATCCGATAGGGGTTTTGCAAAATGATGAAATTGGGGTCCCTAAAGCTTGAAAAGGGGTTTGATTTTGGGCGCCTCATTGCTGAGACTAAATAACTTTTGAAATTGATGACCTTTTGCGAGAAAATGATTTGTGACTTAACCTCAAGCCGAAATTGGACTATCTATGGTGGGACAGTGGGGACACAGGGAAGTGTGCGAATCTGAGAGCCCAGGCGCTCAGATTATACCAAAAAAGGGAAGAAATCTTGAAAACTCCCGTTATCAAGTCCTGTAAGGGATAACCACTGATGTCAAGATGCGCCAAAGATGAGCCTCAAGCTCTCGCTTCACACTAGGACAACTAGAAAATATTGTCAAAATGTTGAAAATTATTGTTGATTTAAAATGATTGAAAGTGATGCACATTGTTTTGAAAATATTTCCTCTTTTCTACCTGAAGTATTACCTCCGACTGGGCTTAACTCCGTAGAATCAAGATTCGAATTCAAATTGCTTGCGATTGACTTTTTTTCAAGGAAGCTATCAATTTCCTTGATATGAATAGAAAAGAAAGCATTCTTGATATTGCGAAAATCATTGATGAAAGAATATTGATAATAGAATTTCACAAAATTAAAGAAGATTCTTTGGCAAGTTCGGCAGTCTGATATCGTGGGATTCTTTTCTCATGATGATCTTTCTGCACTCTCTTTTTGACAGAATTGGAGCTTTCTTGGGTATTCGGGGATTACAGCATCCTTCATTCTGGAGATGTCCTGACTTTTCTCTCTTTCTCTTTTTTTTGGAAGGGTACGTCACAAACTCCTTCATCTCAGAGATGTTCTGATCCGTCTTTTCACTCAGGGATTATGTTGATGGTTATTGGCTTATGGGTTTAAAATCTCTTGGTGATAGCAGAAATTAAATATCTTTTAAGGTTTGTCGGGGGGCTCATCGCAGTCGCCTTCATCTTGACGGTGCTCTAAACTTTTCCTGGAAGGATCCGTCACAAACTCCGTCATCTTGGAGATGATTCAAATCTTCTTTGGCCTCGGGGGTCTACTCGCCTAATTCGCATTCATCTTGACGACAGTTGAGAGATCCCTTTTGCAGATATTTAATTACAGCATAGATGATTGAGGAGATATGGAGATTGTATGGATTTTTCTGTATCACCCAGGATACTTTGACTGCTTTATTTTCCAAGAATGATCTTTAAAAGTGTGTCATTGACTGCGATCAATATCGATCACTTATGGCTCCGCGACAACATTGAATTTCCTTTGCTGGCCATATCGAGGATTTATTCTTCATCCTTTTGGTTGGCCAATTGAAAGATCTTGAATTTTGAATCCTTTTTCGCGAAAGCTTTGTCCTTTCAGAAATAATACTGGAGATATTCTGAAGTAATATTTTTTTGTAATAAAGATTTTGAAATCAACAAATATTTAATGACAAATTGATAAAATGTTCTTGAAATCCTTTGCGAAAGTGAGCATTTGAAGCACAACGCAACTCATCCATGACAAAAATTTTCTTCTCCTTTCCCCAAAGGAGAAGATTCAGAAATTGAAAATAGGAATTACTCCTCTCTTCCCTGAAGAGGAGGTGTTTGCAAAACGAACTTTCAAAGAGAAATTAAGCTTTCGTCAAAACTTCCTAACATTAGGCTTCTCTTATGGAAAGGGGGCCGGTAATGGTGAGATTGGTGAATTGGTCATGAAGGAACGAGTCCATCACACTCTCCCTGAAAAGAGGGTCCTTCATGATGAAATGACCTAGTATGAAATTGCGGTCAAAAGGAAAGCGAACTTTCGTCGAAGCTCTCCCTGAACTAAGGGTTCTTTGTATGAAATTGGAATTTTGTTTTGCAAACATTTCACATAGACACAAGTCCCTTCAAACTCTCCCTGAAAAGGGGCAAAGTGAACAAAGGATAGCAAGCGAAAAGAACGAGCTCCCTCGAACTCTCCCTGTACAAAAGGTCTCTCGTAAGAGAAATGATTGAAATTGGTATTGAGTGACCAAAAGGTCGAAATTGGAATTTGAAATTTTGAAAATTTGAAAATTTAAAATTTTGAAATTTGAAATTTGATATTTGATATTAGACATTTGGAAATTGATATTTGGAAATTGGAGATTGAAAATTTGGAAATTTGAAATTTGAAATTTGAAATTTGAAATTTGAAATTGGAAATTGAAAATTGGAAATTGGATGACCCGAAAGTTGAAATTGAAATTTGATTGACCCGAGGTCGAAATTGGAGATTGGAAATTTGGGACTTGATTGACCCGAAGGTCGAAATTGGAAATTTGGAAATTGATTGACCTGAAGGTCGAAATTGAAAATTCAGTGACCCGAGGGTCAAAATTGAAAATTTGAAAATTGGGTGGTCTGAGGGCCGGGGTGGTAATTGGAACTTTGAATTTTGATGGATGATCAGTATGAAAACTGAACCCAAGAGGTCGAAATTGGAGATTGGAAATTTGGGACTTGATTGACCCGAAGGTCGAAATTGGAAATTTGGAAATTGATTGACCCGAAGGTCGAAATTGAAAATTCAGTGACCCGAGGGTCAAAATTGAAAATTTGAAAATTGGGTGGTCTGAGGGCCGGGGTGGTAATTGGAACTTTGAATTTTGATGGATGATCAGTATGAAAACTGAACCCAAGAGGTCGACTAACAGGGCCAACCAGTGAGACATTAACACAAGTGCTCAATTTTGAAGGAATACGAGTATAAATACTGTTTTTTTTAAATGTGTAAACATTGGATTTTGAAAATATACTGGTTTGAGCACTGGGTTTTGAAAGATATACCAGCTCGAACTCTGGATTTTGAAAACATACCTTGTTTTTAAATCGATACTTGAAATTTTGAATGAGACCTATGCTCTTAAAGTATTTGGGAATTATAATGAGAATGCTGGTCGGGGCCTCAGGATTTATCCCTTATCCTGAATGGGTATTGAATTTGATGCAGAAGTCTGCCAATGAATACCGATGCCAATGAATGCAGATGTATGCGGATATGAAAATGATATAACATGAGTGCACATGCGTGTAAAATAGGAGATTTGTTTATCCTGCCTGCATACAGGGTGTTTATAGATAAAAACAAAATTTTAAAATGCCCCAGTATAACTGGGAAAAGAGAATTTGATCATTATTCGAAGAAATTTTTGGAGGAATTACAAAGGATAAGACATGATTAAGTATAGATTTTTTTTTCAAATGTCGGGCATTGATGGGATCTGGTAATTCCACTCTGTCAACATTGATGAGCCGATATGAGTTACGAAGTAATGCCTCTTTGACAACATAGGGACCTTCCCAATTGGGTGACCACTTGCCACCCGGGCGATGTTTGAGATAAGTCGTCGATCTGAGCACTAGATCATTGACTCGAAACTTTCTTTCAATGACAGATTTTGCATATTGTTTGGCTATCCTTTGACGATATGATTGAGCGTGCTCTGCTGCTCTGAGTCTTCTTTCATCTAGAAAATCAAGTTGTACTAGCCGTTGTTGCTGATACTGATACTGATACTGATCAAGAGGTAATTCTAGAAGTGATGCAAATTTCAGGGCAGGTTTCTGAACATGTAGAGGCAGTACTACTTCAGTTCCATAGACAAGTTCTGACGGAGTAGCATTAGTTGGAGTTCGAATGGTGGTTCTATATGCCCACAACGTATCATGAATCTTTTCATGCCAGTCACGGCCGGTTTTCAAGGTTCGCTCCAGGATTCAAATCAGAATCTTATTGGTGGCCTCTGCTTGACCATTCCCTTAAGGATAATAAGGAGCGGAAAAATGATGATGGATTATGAACTTTGAGCAGAATGTCCTCATCCTTTCATTCTTGAAATGACTGCAATTATCTGACACAATATCATGCGGTATGCCAAAACGACATAAGATATTCTTGTGGATGAATGAGACTACGTGTCGACCTTCTACTGTGCGTAGAGTGACTGCTTCTACCCATTTAGTAAAATATTCTGTTGCGGCAAGAAAATACTTGTGACCATTTGAGGCAGACAGAGTAATGGGGCCTACGACATCAAAAGCCCACATGGAAAATGGCCATGGTGAGACGACAAATTGCAAGTATGTCACTGGCGCATGAATAGAAGGTGCATGCATCTGGCATTGAACACACTTCTTCACAAAACGATAGCAATCTTGTTGCATGGTCCTCCAGTAATATCCTGCTCGGATGATTTGTTTGACAAGAGTTTGGTAGCCAACATGACCACCACAAATGCCTTTATGTGCTTCTTACATAACTTCTTTGGCCTCTTCTTCGTCCAAACATCTGAAATATTTATAACTAAATTCACGACGATAAAGGACGTCAGCAAGAATAAAATATCGAGCAGACATGCGTTGAATTGCTCGCTGCTCTTTCTTTGAGAATTCTGAAGGAAATTCACTAGTTTTAATGAAATTTTTAATATCATGATACCAGGGCTTCTTCTTTTGCTCAGCCTGGTTTATCTGCTCTACTGGGACAAAAGCAGGTTGATCAAGTCTACCAATTTCAAAGGAGCGACAAGATTCTCCGCTCTTGAAAGACATGATGGATCCCAGATTAGCTAAACTATCTACAACTTGATTGAAGTCTCTCTTGATATGGAAAAGTTGGAATTCTTCGAATTTGTCGGCAAGAGCTAAGATGATTTTCTGATAAGGAAGTAATTTATGATCCTTCACTTGCCATTCGGCTAGGACTTGATTTACGATGAGCAAAGAATCGCCATAAGCATGCACTCTTTTGACATTGAAGTCCTGTAGAATTTTTAGACCCTGTATCAAAGCTTCATACTCGGCCATATTGTGAGTGCACTGAAAATCCAGTTTGAGACAAAAGGGGATCATCTCCTTCTCTGGTGTGATTAGCAGAATCCTAATTCCTATGCCTGCCATATTCTTGGAATCATCAAAGAATAAATTCCAAATTGGGGATTATTGAATATTGTAGACCCGCTCATCAGGGAAATCATCCTCGGCTTTAACATCCTCTGCTAGAGGAAAATTTGCCAATTGATCTGCAATTGCTTGGCCTTTGATAGATTGCTGAGAGACATATTCCAAGTCGTATTGCATTAATAGGACTTTCCATTTGGCAATCTGTCCACTGAGGAATGGTTGTTCGAGAATATACTTGAGAGGATTAAGTTTTGAGAGAATCTTGACTTCTGATGCTAACAGGTAATGTCACAACTTCTGACACATCCAGACCAGTGCTAGACATGTCTTTTCTATCTGAGAGTACTTCTTCTCGTAATCAATGAAGGTTTTGCTTACATAGTAGATGGCATTCTCAATCAAACTGCCTTCCTCATACTGTGCCAAGAATTCACCGCAAGCAACTTGATTAACTGAAATATACAGCAGTAAGGGTTTCCCCAATTCTGGCGGCTTTAGAACAGAAGGATTGAGAAGATATCTCTTTATGCGTTCGAACGATTGCTGACACTCTGGTCCCCATTCGAACTTCACTCCTTTTCTGAGCAAATGGTTGAACGGCTCACATCTCATGGCCAAATTGGATATGAATCACCGAATTGATTGCATGCGTCCTTGAAGGCTACGTAATTCTTTGAGATTAGTCGGGGGCGGCATGTCAATGATGGCCTTGGCCTTAGCGGGATCCACTTCTATTCCCTTTTTGCTGACTAGAAAGCCTAACAACTTGCCAGATTTGACTCCAAAAACACATTTTTATGGATTGAGTCTTAGCTTGTAAAGAATGAGCCGCTTGAAAACTTGATTGAGAGCTTCGATGTGATCTTCCTCTTCTTTGGATTTTACTAGAATATCATTGACATATGCGTCCATGTTTTTGTGCATCTGATCATGGAAAGTAACAGTCATAGCACGCTGATAGGTGGCTCCAGCATTTTTAAGCCCAAATGGCATGACTGTATAACAAAAAGTGCCCCAAGGGGTAGTGAAAGATGTCTTGGACTGATCACGAGCGGTCAACTTGATTTGACTATATCCGGAATATCTGTCCATAAAAGAGAACATAGCATAACCTGTTGTGCTATCGATCAAAAGATCAATATTAGGAAGTGGATAATCATCCTTAGGAGTTGCTTTATTGAGATCTTTGAAGTCGATGCAAATTTAAACTTTGCCATTCTTCTTGGGAACAACGACAATATTTGCTAGCCAATCTGGATAGTCAATGGTTCGAATGAACCCTGCTTTGAGTAGGTCTTCCAGACCTTCCTTAACTTGTTGTTTCACTCAAGGATCCATCTTTCTTAGTTTCTGCTTAACTCGCTTGACATCTGGTTTTAGAACGAGGCGATGCTCAACCAATTTGGTATCCAGACCTGGCATATCTTTATACGTCCATGCAAACACTTCTTTATGTTGCTTGAGGAAATTGGTGAGTCTTTCTTTCTCTTTCGGATTTAAGCTGCTACCAATCTTGAGAATTTTAGGATCATCTTCTGATCCGATATTGATATCCTCAGTCGGATCTTGAACTAAGGATGATGGCTCATCTTGTTTCTGAATTGCTGCAAATTTTGATAGTTCTTGAAGAGCTGAATCGAACTCTACGGGTTCTTCTGACTGCTTTGTATTCTGACTACTTTTTGCTCTTATTTTAATCTGACAAATCATTGCTGGCTTCGAAAAGGCATTTGGATTAAGAACGAGCTTCTTGATAGATCGGGAAGACATTCTGAAAATTGGAGAATAAATTGATTCAGGGAAATCGCCCATCATAAAACAAATTATTTTTATTGAGAAAATAATTGGAAAGATAAAAAAGCAAAATAATGGTAATTTTGCAAAGATTTGATAATAAGAAGTATAGAGACAAAAGGCATCCAGACAGATGAAGGAAATTTGCAACTTTATTGAAAGATTGAATTGATCAAATGACAATGATGAAATGGGATATCATCCCAACAAAAGAATAGAAATGAAAAGACAAGCAGATTCTTTTAATGTGTCTCCTTGACGAAAATAGTGCCCTTCTGAGATCTTCTGCCAGTGAAACCCAATCCGGCTCCCTTAGGGTAGTGCTGAGGAACTACAGGCTCGAGACAACCATCCTCATTCTTGCCTAGGCCTTGAAAAGGCTGATAGCCATGCTTCATTAATAGATCAAATCCTCTTTTGGCCTTCATAAACTGAGAGAAAAAAGGATGATCTTTAAATGTACTATAGTCAATTCGCCCTCCAATTTTGAAGAACTGCGGGCCTGTTATCATCGCAAAATTTTTTCCGCCTTCCCTTCCTTTGCGGAAGAGAGAGGAAAATGCTTCCCGCGAGTCAAACTTGACCGGATTTTGGAAATTTGTTTTGAAATACTCGCCTCCGTTTTGAAAATTTCGGGAAAATCCATGGGATGGGGCTCGACCTGTCGGTATGAGGTTCGACCGTTCCTTCCGCCTTTAACAGGGGTAATCAAACCAAGGACCAAAATTGTGCTTGACTTGGTTAAATCATCAAAATCGTGTTCTATCCTAAATGCACAGAGAATTCAGGCATGTGCTATGAGATTTTGGAAAATGTAAGTTGGAAAAACATGATGTATGCTCAGAAAACATTTGGAGTTGAAAGATATTTCTCAGGGAAAGTCAATTTCTCAGGAAACTCAAATGAAAGGGGTTTTGAAATCACGAGAAAGTTCATAAAGGTGTGAGAAAATCATGAATGGATGAAAATCCTAAGAAAATGGAAAGAATTCTTGAGAAAAGGGTAAACATTTGAAGGGAAAATGCTTGTCAAGAAAAGCTTCAAGTTTTTGAAATCTTTCTTTGTAAAGTGGTTGAGATTCATTGGAAAATTCTTTGGAGAGGGAGAATTGAAACTCGGGAAACTGAAATCCTTAGAATCTTAGCCTTGAAATACTTGGAAATTGATTTTGATCTTTGAGAAAGATGAGAGACTCCTTTTGAAAATCTTGAGAAAATAACCTTTTCCATGGAAAACTGTGGAAGAACTTGACTTGGGAAGACCAATTTTGAAAAATCCTTAGAGTTTCTTGAGAAATCGATTTTCTTGAGAATGAAGTATTCTTGAGAAAATCCTGAGAAAAGTAGATGGTGCCATGATGTAGAAGATTTGAATGAATGAATGCACTTTGAAAGATTTTCAAAGAAATTTGTTGGAAAAATGTGTATTAAGTCAAAATAAATCCTTCACATATTCTGACTGTGGCCATGAATATGTTCAGAGTTTAATTGATTTAATGCATAATATTTTGCAAAATTGGAAATATGATGTGCATTTTAAGATAGCCTAAGAGTGTAGGCTCAGTGTGACTGGTAGAAAGATGATGGATCTGGGTCTCGTCCATATTCCGACTAGGGCCGTAAATATGGACTCCACCGAGTTCATCAACTCCCTAAGAGTCGGTGCATGTGCCATTCATGTACATCCATAGTGCTTTTGAAATAAAATGCATGAATCACATAAACAGGATTCTGAGGAAAGGAGAGAGTGACAGGTGTCACTTGCAGGAGACATAATTCAAATGGCGCCACCTCAGGGGAGACAAGCTCTACTTTTTCTGAACAGGCAGCACATGACACGTGGCATCTCAGGGTGACCTTGGAATGACACATGGCATAGGGTGAAGATGGTGGACACTGACACGTGGCATGGAATGAAGAGGATGTCTAATGACATGTGGCGGCATCTTAAGGTGGCCCCACACTGACATGTGTCGGAGGATGTAAGGAGAGAGAAAATGACATGTGGCGCCACCCCTAGGTGAACCCCACGCTGACACATGGCAGGGCAATGGGAGGAGAGAGAAAAAGGTCCAGTGGCGCCAATCCAGGGACAAGGCTCCTATATTTTTGGGTTTTTCAAAATTCAGGTTTTTCAAAAGAAAAGCTTATGTGACACCACCTCAATGTGGGCCCCACATTGCTTCTTTATTGAAAGACAGTAAAACCTCTTTTTGGAATTTTCATAAAATCTGGACTAATTGGCAAAACAGAAATTTTGAAAAGAGATGGCCCCTGTAGGGCGGTTTGGAAAAAGAATGATATTTGAGATTGTTGGCAAAAGGGCAAAATCTGAGATAAAGTGGTTGAAATCTATATTGAAAACTATCCAGATCATTTTCTTGAGAAAATATTTTGAAATTCAGAGTCTTGGGGGTAAAATGGGAAGAATTGACAATTTTGAAGACCCAGGGTTTTGAAATCAATTTTGAAAAGAGTTGAAATTTGAATCTGGATTAACAATTTTGAAAATCGAGAGTTCTGGACCTCGAAATGACATGTTGTGCAGTGCAGTGATATGAAATGCTTATGCAATGCCATGCAAAGACATGTTTTATGAAATGTAATCTTGAATCAGGATTTGAAGATTCCCGTCTCCTGTCAAGAATAGAATTTTGAACATCTGAGCTAAAAATAGAGAAAATTGAGAGTTATAGATGCAATCTGGACTTTCTGCGAGGTCCGGGCTCAGAAAATGACCATTTTGCCCTTTGGTGATTTCAAAGGCTGGATGATGATGCATGGTGGAAATGTTGGAGAGGTGAATAAAAATTTGGGGTGTTTACAGGGCCTCTCCAACGAGTCATAGCCACTGTATGCTCTGGATGTTCCGCTGTCTGCAGGGCAGAATTGATGGTTAGGCTTTTGAAAAAAAATTTGATTGGAGGAAAATATTTACTGAGAATTTTGGTAGACAATTGAAAGAGTATCCCATTACTAGGGATTAAGTCATCGCTGAGATTACGACAATTGTGTTGTCATTCCTTTGCAAAAAATAAACAACTGAAAAATATGCCTTGTTACCTAGGCGAGGTCGTCAAGCCAAGATAGGATGAAAATTAAAGGAATTTTATTGAAGGAAAAGCATGATTTTATAATAAACTTTACAAAGGGGAGGGGGTCGAACAATTTTTCACCATTTCTGATAATCAGAGGATACTCGAGGACCAGAAAAAATAGTGAGAGTAACAAAAGAATCCCAGCCATGTCTGGCAGAATGGTATGCTCCGGACCACTGATCTGATGTGAGATCAAACTCTGGCAAGATTCCTGATAGTGGGCGAATTTCTATGCGCTTCTGTCTCTGAGAGAACTGCCTGACACACCGCTCTGGATGGTAGTATGCATAGAAGAATGGGCCAAGTAGCCTGAACCGCTTGTCGTATGCATAAGTATATCTGGGAGGTGACTCCTGACGATCAAAGTAGTCCCACACGACCTCTTCCTCCTAAAGGTTATCGATCAAGAACCGGTATCGTGCAACTGAAAGAAGCTTTTTACCATTGTATCTGAATGAGCTGGCTCGGGCTGGCACATGTCGGATGAACCAAGATTGTAATGCGTAGGTGCATCCTTCGACTAGAATTGATTCTTCGAGTGTGAAACGGGTCAACCCTTAGTATAGAAAAGCGAGTGCAGCCATAGCTATAGAGAGGTGGCTGGTCTGACGACTTCCCCACCTTCGCAGAAGTTGAACTATCCTGATATCCATGTAATTTCGTCCATCTGGAAAGAGTGCTAATCCCACAGTACATAAGACCATCGCATGCTGGATTATTTCTCGAGCCGTTCGAGATAAGGAACTGACTTCTACAAATGCCCCATACTGTCTGTAGATTTCGAGCAGGTCCACATATTCATTTCCATTCTCCTCGATCAATGGCCAAGACTTGTGTCCTGTCATGCGAGCTAAAGCGTCTCGGGGATCCAGACCCTTGACATTGATCAAAAACTGTTTCTCCAATGGATCTCCAGGCTGACCAACTCGTTCACTTAATCCCATAATCTCTGAGAATTCGTCCATCAACAAAGTCATTTCCCCCCATGGGAACCAGAAGGTACTAGTACTCGGGTTTCACCGCTCTGCCAGTGCGTGGATCAAATTGTCGTTAACTGTCTGTTTTCCCACTGCGGATGCCAGTTCCAATCCACAATCGTCCAAATGGTTCGGAAACATGCGAGAAAAGTTCTTGAGCCATGAATAATACCACCGGGGAAAAAAGGATCCGGTGCTGAGGACTTGATGTTCAGGAAGACCTTGTTGCACCTCGTAGGAGATGTGACCCTCAGGAAAGATTGAATCGAGTTGACTGGATGCCATCAGAATAGACTGGAAAACATGGAAAATTTGGAATAAGACTAAAAAAATACAGGAATTTTGAAAAGGATCCAGGCAGGATAAAAATGAAGCAGAATATTCGAGATCCAGAAGAACGAAAGGATGAAAATCACCTGAAGTTTTGAAGGAAATAAAGGAGAATTTGAAAAATCGTCCAGGGTTTGAATAAAACAGGAATTTTACATAGTATATGGAAACAGATGAAAAAATTGGAGATTTTTGAAAATCGTCCAGTATTTTAGAAAACTTATGAAAAAATGTAATAAAAGAAACTGGCATTCAATCACATCCTGTACAAACAAGTATTCACATACAACATTACCTAAAAGCTGACTCTAGATGCACAAGTTTTGAAATGGCCGTAGGACCTTAATCCTAACTCTAAGGTTCAGATCATCTGTGTCTAATCATGCTATGCCTATATACTCGAGCCGAGGCTCGATGTACGTGGCATAAAATCAATTTCTCCGGTTCTAGGTTCAAGTTTTCCAACATCCTTGAGCGCCTGCCGATATACATTGGACTATAGCCCTTGGTACGTGGCAGAGGGGTTTTCACCCAAATAGGTGGCCCAGTTGTGAGGCTTTGTCCTGAACTATGGTTCTGGAAGAAAGCCCAGCAACGTGAAGGCCGTGTAAAGATAGGTGGGGTGGTTTTTGAAAACATGAGCACATGCAAGCAAACAGAGGGCTCTAAGTACTAGAGAGATAGAATTTTGAAATATTTGAAGAAGCAAGCATTGTTTTCATATAATTCCTAGATTGAGGAGTGTTGTATTAGACCTAAGTCTATGTGAGCATGAATAATTCTCCTCAATATGGTCCTACCAAACCATGCCTAGTCTACATGCAATCCATGTCAGCTGGGTTTGAGTCTAGGCTCCTAGGTTCACATGATATCATGAAATAAAAGCTGGCATTCCATTGAACACGATTTTGACAATTTGAAGTAAGTTAAGCACACAATTGATCAGGCAAAGACGAGTCCCATCTCGGTCGCCAAACCTGTTATCATCACAAAATTTTTACTTTTGCGAGTCAAACTGACCTTTGAAAAAGATTTTGAAAATAACTCGCCTCTGTTTTAAAATGCGGGATAATTCCGAAGAATGTGACTTGTCTGTCGGTATGAGGTTCAACCTTTCCTGGCGCCTTTACCAGGGGTAATTGAACCAAGGATCAATTATATGCTTAGATTTGCTCAACTTGTCTAAATCGTGTTCTATTTCCTAAATGCACAAAGAATCAGGCATGTGCTATGAATTTCTGAAAATGCATATTTGAAAACATGATATTTGATTTGAATATTGGAAAATATTTGGAAAATTCTTGGAAAAGATGTCACTTGGAAAATCGTGAATCATGGTAAAAGAATATTTCTGAGGAAAGTGAAAATCGATTTTTGAATAAATCTTGAAGTTTTGTGAAAATCGATTCTGAGGAATTTCAGATAACTTTGAAAAACTTGATCTCTTTGAATTAGAACTTGGAAATTGAAGCTATAACTTGAAAAATCGAATTTTGAACTTTGAAAAATACTTGAAATATCATTTGAAAACTTAGAGTTTTGAGAAAATCGATTTTAGAATAAGACTTAGAAATTTTGAGAAAATTGATTTCTCTGAATTGAAATTGGAATTTGCAAATGAATGAAATGAATGAAAATGGATTTGAAAGACTTGATTTTGAGGAATTAAGAAAATCCTTTTGTATTTTTGAGAAATGCAGTGCATTTTGAAGTTAGCCTAAGAGTGTAGGCTGAATGTGGCTAATACGAAGATTACAAATCTGGGTATCATTCGTATTCTGACTATGGCCATAAATATAAATTCCACCAAGTTTGTCAACTCCATAAGAGCTAGTGCACGTGCCATTCGTTTAGACCATGGTGAATTTGTAAATATATGCATGAATGACAAACATAGCAATTATATATCAAAGTTGAAACTATATGCAATGCAACCCTATTCTAAGCAGAAATTGAAATTCTTATTCCAAATTTATATTTAATTTACATCACTAATTGAATTTAAACACAGAAAAATAAAGAAAAGTAAAGTCTTCAATATCCCTGCAAAACTAGAAAATTGGTTAGTGAAAATATGTTGGCTTTTCTAGATTTATCCAGTAATATATAGAAATTACTGGATTTTGCTAGATATAAGCCATTTTCCATATGATTTCCTTATATAAACTTAATAAAATATGAAATAAGATGGAATAAATATGAACATGAAATTTAGAATTTCGAAATTTGGGTCAAAATGACCAAAATACCCCTGATAGCAGGACTATGGCCTTGAAATCAGGATTTTTAGAAAGATATTTTGTAAAATACAACTTTTGAAATACAAATAATGATAAATTAACTCAAATATGATATTACATGATAAAAAATGATAAAATTAGGGTTTAAATTTTGAAATTGAGGTCAAAGGACCAAATTACCCCTGATAGCAAGACTATGGCCTTGAAATCAGGGTTTTCTGAAATAGATTTTAGTAAAAACTTGGGATTTATGATTGAAATAAACATAAAATCAAACATGAAACATCCTAATATGATTCTAAACATGAACAAACCCTAAAAACATGAACTTATACACGAAAATAAAAAAATATCACAAATATCATGATTTTGGCAGTGTTTCGGGATCCTGCGGGTACCCTATTTTGCAATTCGATCCATTCAAGCATCAAATGGATTACAAAATTCATAAAAATCGACACCTATACTTATTATAACCCTAAAATCATATTGAAATTATAAAAATATATTTTTGACATTATTCCAATTCAAAAATTACATTAAAACCCTAAAATAAGCTATTTTTACCCTTGGTTACAGACCAGTTGCAATGTTAGACCCGAATCAGGGGTCAAATCTCCATGAAAATTTCTGAAATTTTACATAGAAAAACTAGACAGAAAAAAAAAATTCCTATTTACAGATTGGAAAAAACATCTCCGGTTAGGGAGAAACCCTTCCGACAATCTGAACCAAAATATAACAAATCTAACAGGGGTTAAAACAGCTACTTCGAATTGAAAATACAGAAATAAATAGCAAACCTAATAAAAAATTTCTGAAAATTCAGCAGTAAATAGTAGACAGAAAGAAAATGAAACTCTTTTTTTACAGATCATGAATCGGATCTGTGGTTTGAGATTTATGAAAAGTACAAGTCAGATTAGGGTTTTGGTAAACCCTAACAAGTTTTAAACTTCAAATCTGATTCTCTGACAGAGCCAAAATACTAAACAAAGACCAAAAATTATCCAAATTTCACAGTAAATAGATCATCTCAACACAAATCCACATCATTTTACGGATCTCAAATCGAATATCGAATGAGAAAAATAACCCAACAACAAGTTACCTATGAATTTCAATATCAATTCTAAATGACTGAAAATCACGGTTTAATCTTTTATTTTTTTGGCAGGGTTCCCGAATCCCAAAACATCCAAATTTTTTAAAGTAGTTCACTGACATATCCATGTATCACATATTAAAAAATTAGAAATTTACAGTGAGTAATTCAATATGAAATAACATGTTCTTTGCTGATTCAAGCTTAAAACACACAGAAATTTGATAAAATCTAATAAATCATGCTTTAACCAACGAAAATAATAATAAAAATTACTAAACAGTAAAACGAAATTAATTTCTATGCTAAAACACATGTAATAAACATAAAGAAGTAAAAAAAATAAATAAACACAGGGAATCATTGGCTGAAATTTGATTTTACCTTAAAAAGCATGGATTTGACCCATTTAACGGGTAAATCGCATGTTTTAATGGTTAAGAACATGAAAACCCATGCTACAATCGATTCTAACGGATTAGAATCCTTGAAAAAACATAACAATAGAGTTAGATCATCTTCTTGAACCTCTCTTGAGGTTCTTAGACTTGAATCCATGGTTAAATCCATGAAATAGAAGACACCAATGACTAAATTCATGTTTAAACTAATAAAAGCATTAAATAAAACCAAAAAACTAAGAAAGTTTCTTACCTTGAGGTTGCAGCAATGGAGGAAGGGCTGGAGAGGAGAGAGAAGCTCCAAGAATCCTCAATGAGCGAGCTTGAAAAATCGTCCCCCCTATAGCCTCATTTTATAATAAAAAAATTAGGTTTTAAAAATCACACTTTTGAAAATTTCGGACTCTCTAAGGGGGGGGGGGGGATTTTTGGGTGGAGTTACCTAACTACCCCTAGCCTAAATTATCCTAATTAGTTCCTAATTATCCGCTAGCTAAATCTAGAAAACCCCCAAATGTGGCGCCACTTGGCGTTTTCCCATGTTGGGTTTTTAAAGTTTTAACTAAAACTTTTAAAAACAACAATTTAAAACTAAAATTTCAAATGGGTTTTTCAAAATGGATTTTGACTCTTTTAAACTTCTAAAACTAACCAAGACACTGACTAACCCTAGTCTAGCCCTGACTTTCTCAAATGTGGCACCACCTCGAGTGGGCTACACTTGAATTTTTAAAAACGATTTTAAAACATGAAATTGAGAGAATTTTCAAAAGATTTCCAAAAGTAAGCTTGAAATTAAAAGTTTTGAAATGGCATAAAGTTCCAACTGGGTTAGAACTCCTCTGAATGTGGCGCCAACTGAGTGGGCCAACATCAGGTTTTGAGAAATTTGAAATAAACACTGAAAATAACTTTGAAAAGAGGTTAAAATCAATAATTAAAATTCAAAATCTTTGAAAATAGAGTCTCAGGCGAACTGGAATTCTGGGTTAGAGTCCTGGATTTTTAGGACTCTGTGATTTTGGTTTTTAAAAGCCAAATGAAGAAGTTTTTGAAAAGATTTTATCAAAAAATGATGAAATAAGTCAGAAAATATAGTCGGGGTTAGACTCCTAACTCAATCAGAACTCTGAAATAGAGTCTTGGATCAATTGGACTCTACAAAATGACCTAATTTTTGAAAACAAATGGAAATAAATGAAAATGAAAGTAACAACAGACTTTAAAACAGACTCCTGACTGGACTAGAACTCTATGACAGAGTCCTGATCGGACTGAAACTCTAGATTTTTTTGGTATTTTTTTGAAACATAGATGAAAGAACTTGTGAAAATAGTGAAAGCAATAACAAATATTGAAATAAAACAGAGTTCTGATTCAACTGAGACTCTGGGGACAGAGTCCTGATTGAACTAGGACTCTCCAATTTTTGGATTTTCTAAGAAAATAAATAAGAGAATTTTGAAAAATAGTTAAAAACAGGTTGAAATGAAAGTTTTAGTTTAGAGTCCTGATCTGATTAGGACTCTGAGAAAGAGTCCTGATTCGATCAGAACTCTAAGAAATTTTGGTTTTCTGGTAAGTAAATGATGAAATTTAAGCAAAACTTTTGAAAACCAGTGAAAATGAAGTATGAAAACTAATTTTGAATAGCGTCCTAATTAGATCAGGACTCTTGGGTAGAGTCCTGATTTGATCAGGACTCTGGGATAAAACCTCAGGATTTTGCATTTTTTTGATAAAAGTGTAACAATTTTGATAGATGAAAAGAATTTTGACAGATTTTCTTCAAAATTGAAATCGGGATCAGAGTCCTGATCCAACTAGGAATCTCTAAACAGAGTCCTGTTTTGACTAAAACTCTGAGTTTCTGACTCATTTTGACAGATTTGACTGAAAACAGATAAAATAGTTGTAAAAGATTAGAGTCCTAATCCGATTAAAACTCTGAAGAAGAGTCCTGATCCGACTGGACTCTTGAAGAAGAGTCTTGATCCAACTAAGACTCTGAAATTTTGGCCAAAACAGAAGTTTTTGAAAGGTTTTCTCCGAAAACAGGTAAAAAAGGTAGTGAAAAGTAGAGTTTTGATCCGACTAGGACTCTGGAAAAAGAGTCCTGATCCAACTAGGACTCTAAGATTTTGGCCAAAACAGATAAAATGGACAAGGGATATGACTATAACTGGTTTAAAATCAGAATGGTGTTTTAAAAAGGTTCAAAAAGATTCAAACAGATGAAAATACAGAGTCCTGATCCAACTAGGACTCTAAAATTTTTGAGATTTTTGATAAATGAAGGAATCCATAAGCGACACCACCTAAATGGGTCTCATTTGAGAATTGAAATCAGTTGAAAATTGAGTTTAAAACGAATCCAGATTGTTTTCTAAGAAAGCATTTTAAAATATAAGGTCCTGGGGGTTGGCAAATGACATAATGTTGATTAAAAACCCAGGTTTTAAAATTGATTCTGAAAGAAAAGTTTTAAAGACTCGAATCTGGATTAAATATTTTGAAAACAGGAGTGCTGGATCTCGAAAATGAGATGCAATGACTTGCAATACTATGCAGTGCAATGAAATGGTATGCCGAATGCATGCAATGATATGCAATGACACATGAAATATAAGCACTGGATAAGAGTAAAAATTTGGAGTGTTTATAGCCTCCTTTCCCTCTAACGCTCTCTCCCTCTGGAAGCCTCCATTGCCTTCCACCCCTACGATCGGCTCCTCTTCATCTTTGATCATCGATTCCTAACAAACTTTCCCCTTTCTCGACCCTTCTCATGCTTATAAAAATGAACATTGAGAAAGGGTAAAGGATAGATTATCACTCATCCCTCATTCAGACATCACCTTTCTTCATCTCCATCATCCATCGGCGCCATTCAACTTCAACCTTCTCTTTTCTTCTTCTCCCCCTCTCTTCTCCCTGGCTCTTCTCCATTGTGTCTTCATTCGGCTCCAGTAATCCTGCAACGAAGGGCCAAGGTAAGGACCATCTCTTTCATTTTCTAAAATTCATTTTCTGTTCTTTCCCCTTAACGCAACCATCGTAGCGTCGATTTGCTTATCGCAAAATCGATTTACGCATATGCAATATCAACGGAATATATATTCCGACATCTTTTCATTTCTCTTTTATAATTTATTTCTGAATTTCTTA
This sequence comes from Nuphar pumila, assembly GCF_984573655.1. NCBI lineage: Eukaryota > Viridiplantae > Streptophyta > Magnoliopsida > Nymphaeales > Nymphaeaceae > Nuphar > Nuphar pumila. The sequence continues at coordinate 45,908,019 of NC_143265.1, read as the reverse complement.
CTTCCAATACCTGTTTACGCTATTATGTGTTAGATCCAACAGTTTCTTCAACGATTTCCTTTTTTTTATCTCTTTGGTTTGCTTGTTTCGTTTCTTCTTTTTTTTTTTATCTATAATGCATTTCATTCGTAGATTCTTATTTATATTTAGTTTATAGCATTTTGCTCAATCCGGTATTTCATTTACTTTTGTTTTGATCCACCATCAAGTTCACTCCTACATCGGCAGCACAACATCATTCAGAAAAAAATAGTATCGTGCGTTGTGCTGCATCGTTCTTTTAGATTTCTATCCGACCCAACATTTATGCATTCGCGTATCGCAATTACTGTTCACATTTTTAATTTCCAGCATCACATAATCTGTTGTTTGTTTTGATTTTGCATCTAGGTAGCATCTCATCCATCTGCATCATTAATTGCATCACATTTGCATTTTTTTTCTCTTATCTGCAATTCTCCTGACTATGCAAATTTTCCTGATTTTTGATTCAGCAACATTTCTTTTTTTTTTTTACTTTGCATTTTACTTTCTGCAATTTCCATTTTATGATTTGTTTGATTTCAAGTCTTGCTTGCGGGTTTGAAGAGGTATTCCAATTTTGGGATGTGACTGTTAGTAGATGCCATTGATCCACCAACCGACATGAAGTCGAGTTACTATTCTTCGTTCATATATATATATACACTTCCCTCCTGAGTCATGGGTGTTACTTTACAAAGTGTCATTAACCCAGGATTGTCAATTCCTAGACTAGCTATTGATCAGAAGTGGAACAAACTTATTACACCATCCCATCATGTCGTCAGCAGGCCATATCTTCTAGCATATGGAGAGCCATTTCTAAGAATTAGCTAAACAAGAAAAGAGGATTTCTGGGGATAACAACAAAAATAAGAAGTATTTTCGATGAGAAGTTTGTGCTTCCTCATGAAGATGGACATCCAAATGTGTTTTGATATTCATATGTAGTGTGTGAAACAATATTTATGATGGATGTTGTTTCTTTGGTAGCCTTCAACAAACCCCATCTTTTGCAGGCTTCATACTTAGGAGTTATCGATCGTAGACAAGGAAAATGGCGTGCATAAGTTGAAATTCTTGTCTGCTAATCAGATTCATGATAATTTTACAGAGTTCCTTCATAGTGTGAAGCGTTGATTCCACCATGTGCAAGAGCGAATGAGAAGATGAACGTTCCAATGATGAATTGGCATTCAACAGTCTCGATGATGCTTCCCAGGCTGAACTTCTCAAGGATTTTTTTTTTGAATTTGTGAAGGTTTTAAGCGACAAAGACTTGGAATCAGGTGATTATTCATTTGAGGATGTTGTACTTCCTTTGCCTGGTTTTAGGATAATTTATCCTTTGAATGAAATTGTTGGTGTTTTTCATGATAAAAAAAAGAGAGTGCGTCTTTAGTTTGTCTCTAGTTTTATGCCTTAAACAAGAGTTCTTTATAATGAAAGCAAGAGGAATACAAAAGAGCCACCGTAACATGGTCATTGTTAGGTAGTTTCTCCTTTCAGGTTGTTCGATGCTGAATCATCATGTTTTAACTAATCTCTGTGATCACTGCATCAGTCGTGCGTTGTACTCTGCCAAGATCCTTCTTAAAATCAACCTGCAGATCAATTGGTTTATGTTTACATGTATATTTCTGTAATTAATGAGCTGCTTAGATTTAGTTTGGGTGATATTGACTACCTATGCACATATTGTGTGAGTTTTAATATCTATGCTTCATTGCTCCAAATAATGACATGTAATGCAATGGGCATGCGTTATTAGCTTATGCACAACCCCTATGTTATTTTATTTAGCATTGGAAATATTTTATGCATTGACATAGTATTTACTACATCATACCTCGTGACATTTAGATATCCAGCCTGCTGCTGCTGCCATATCTGTATATTCCCACTCTCATATGCACAACAACAACTATACCCTACAAGTTTATTCCTTCAGCCCCCTTTCATGTTGGTGACACACCACCCATCTTCATCCCTTTACACAGTATGTGCACAACCGTGCCTCTGCTTCCCTCTCCAACAACTGCATCTTCACTCATATCCACCTCACATTATCATCTTTCCTTAACACTAGACTTACACATTTAGCATCTGCTACTCCAACTGCATTTTCTGCAACACTTTTCCACACACACTTCATTACTTACCTTCCCCTTTACACAAGTCCCACATCTCACTGCCCATCTATGCTTATCTGTTATACATGTTCACCACAATATACCTTCAGCTCTTCTCCACCACTCACCTGTATCAGATGTTATACATCATTTTTTTTTTACTATCCACTACTATACCCTACACTGTGCATCATACCACCACGAGCAGTTGCAACAGTTCTCTACTTGCAACAACAATCAAGACTTTTATGACATCCTAACCCTCATTTCCCTATTCACTACTGCCACAGGTGCAACACATTCAGCATTACACTGCTGCTATTTTCACTGTTTAACACCTACAACAGGTTCACGCCATCCTCACTTATTTGCATCTACTGCACAACCATACTACCAGCCACAGTCATTTCCCCTTTATTTTTACCTGCCAAACACTCACTTAGATACCACTGTCGCCTTCTTTGCTGTCTCACGACACTCTCATCCACTTACCTCTAGCTCTATACCCATCTCCACATCCATACCACAATACTACAATGCCACTTGTTGTAGTTTACACAGCAGGTCATCACATTTGCAATAGCCTCCATTTCATTCTGATCACCTTCTTTTTTTTTTTTTTGCTGCCATCTGCTACACCACTTTTACCTTCAGCTAATATCTTTTCCACAACTTCTTCACCCACCCCTTGCATCTCAGCCTGTCCATTGACTATGGCTATGAGTATTTGCTGCAAATTTGATTCACATGTTAGGAATAGCAGAATTTGCTCTAAGATCCTAATGCATCAGTTCATTAGTCAAGTCTTCCGATATGACATATAACAATGGATTTGATAAAACAAAATTGGTGTTTGATTTGCTATGAGAGGTGTATTTTTAATGCTTGACATGTATCTTGTTCATTTGCACAGTGTCATCATATAGGCATCCTAATTAGCCTAAGGTACCATTCACATATTTTGGCATTTACTTTTTTTTAGTTTAGAACATTTCAGGTATATTTTGGTATTCATTCCTCATTAGCTTGATACATCATTCCAATATAAGTTTTGTCATTTGCATTGCATTTTTTTATTAGTATATGCCTAGTATTTCATTAGTCACATCTTAGGTCCAATGTGATATTTCTTGTTCAATATGTATCTCTTACCTTGTGCTAACTCGAATTTTGCAGGAATTATGTGGAAAAGTTTGTTTTCCTTCTTAATTTAAGAATTTTTACTTTCAATTCAAAATTCAAAGATGTAATAGTTAGATATTAATGAGAAACTTTATATTTCAGTACTAGATTAGAATGTATGACCATGTACATATCATGAATTATCTGTTTCCATATCATTCTGCTCTTTCAAAAAAATCTCATGAATGGGAGACACGAATGACATGCACACCATTCTAATAAGAGATGATTAAATCCTAAGTTGATGATTTGCATCAATGGCCATAGTCAAGGTGTGAACAAAACTTATGATTTTTATCTTTTATGGAATAACACTGGATCCACACTGGATCTCTTTTCCAAAAACATCATATTTTTAAATATTTTCTTCTTTTATCAGAATTTAACTTAAAGTTAACTAAAAAATATATCAATGGCCATAGTCAGGATATATTGAGAGTTAGTTTCATTTTAAACTCTATAAAAGCACCAAAATATGTTTTATTCTTCACTTGAATTCAAATGTGATTATTATATAATATATTCAATGACCATAGTCAGGGATGTATTATATCTTCAATCTTATTTAAGTTCACTTAAAGAATGAAATATGATTTTCAAATCCAATTTCAAATTCTTTAAATTCATTCATCATTCAGGATAGAATTGCATCATATTTTCAAAATTCTTCTCCAAAATCCAAGTGATCTTGAATATCTTTCTTCAAATTTCCATTTCAATTCATCACTTCTAAAGTTCAAAATCCAATTTCAAAGTCCAATTTGACTTTGAAATTTCAAATTCATTTTATATCCAAAAATCTAATTCAAATCAAATTTCAAAGTTTAATTCAACTTTGAAATTCCAAATTCATTTTTTTAGGATTCAATTTCAAAATTCAATCTCGAATCCAATTTCAAAGTTCAACTTAAACTTTAAAATTTCTGATTCATCTTCTGATTTCAAATTCAAAACTTTAAAATCAAGTTTATTTCTTTATCTTCAAAGTTCTATCTAAAAATTGAGTCTTGATTCTCAATCGAAGTTTTGAGATTGATTTTGAATCTCAAAATCCGATTTTCCCTAAAAATTAAATCCCACTTTTTAATTCAAAACTGGATTTCCAAAATCCAATCTCCATTTTGGATCCCAGGCTTCGAATCCAATTCAATTTAGGATTCCAGATTTCGGATCCAACTTCATCTTGGATCTCAGACTTCGGATCCAAATTCCATTTAGGACTCCAGATTCCGGATTCAACTCCATTTTTTTTGGATCCCAGACTTCGGATCCAAATTCATTTAGGATTCCAGATTTCGGATTCAACTCCATTTTGGATTCCAGACTTCGGATCCAATTCCATCTAGGATTCCAGATTTCGGATCCGGTTCCACTCCGAATTCCATATTTCAAAACCAATCCTATTTTCAGATCCCATCTGGATTTCTTAAATCCAATTCTATTTTCAAAATTCTATTTGGATTTCTTAAATCCAAAATTCCATCTTGATTTCAAACTCTAAATCTGGAATTCAACTCCACTTGAAATTTCATCATCTACTTTGAGATCCAGATTCAAAATCGAAATTCAAAGTCTATTTTGACTTTAGAAACTTCATTTTTTCTATCTCAGCTTCAAAAACCCCTCTTTCTCTTCATTCTTTTCAATTCAATATTTATTTTCCTAACTCTGATTATTTCAAGACTTAGAACTTCAAATATCTTTTCAGATCTATCTCAAGTTCTGTGAACACCCCCAAAATTTTCAAAATTCTGTAAATATTCCCCTTTTGCCCCTGGCCCCATCTTCTGAAAAAACTGAGTCAATTTTAATATAAATTCCAGTTATTTTTCGGATTTTCTAGAATAAGCTCCATCTTTATCCATCTGACTCGATTTTGGATCTGAATCCATTGCCAAATTCCAAAACTGAGCCTCATTATCCAATGTTTAAAGTTAAATTTGCAAAAATACCAAAAAGAATTTCCGAAGGGCTCAGACAGTTGATCCAGTGACCATTTGGATTCGATGATCGATATTTCTCGGTTCGAGGTTCAAAACTCGAACATTTTCTCAAAATCCAGATTTAAGCCCATTGTCTGAGTAAATTTCAAAAGATTTTCTCAAAAAACTCCTCTTTTATAAATATTTCTTAAAAATACAAAAAAAAAGTTTTAAATCTCTTATTTTCCCAATAGTTTTTAGAGTTTTACTTCAAAAGAAAAAAAAAGTGTGTAAATGTAAAAAAATCCAAAGAAAAAAATGGCTTTCAAGCCTCCTTTAGAAACTTGTTTTGTTGAAAATCACACTTTTAACAAAACTTTGCGAAAATGACACTATTTTGGAAATTTTCAAAAAATTAGAAGGATCAAGACAGTAAATTTTCCAACGATCTCTCGTTGCAAAGAAGAGACCGCAGGAAGGAAGTCAGAGGGCCCTCCGATCGGCTGCCTCCCTCTCCCCCGTCGATGCCCAACCGTCGCTCCTCTTCTCGAATCTTCCCCCTCTTCTTATATAAATTAAGCACAAGGGCATCCATGGCACCGATTCTCTCGCATCAATTTTCCTTCAGCATCCATCAATCATCGATTACCATCCACTGCCATCCGATTTCTGCCCTTTCCTTTACATTCCTGAGGCTTCTTTCCGGTAAGACACTGAAGCACGATCTTCCCTCTGCAAGGCATCTCCTCTGCGGGACCCTAAAAGAGGTCAATCTCATCATAGTCAGAAGTAAGTGCCTCATCCCCTTCTTTCTCCTTCTTCGCATCGTTTATTTCTTTTACCTCGTTACTGCACTTCCCTTTGTTTTGTTTTGTTTTCCTTTCTCTCTCTTTTCAATTTTCCTTCTTTGTTTTATTTATTTCTTTAGCTTGAGTTTATTGATGCACTCTTCGTAACCTTAGTTTGTATATAACAAACTGAGTTATAGATAAGCAAGATCAAGAGAAACAATCCTGTTCCAACATCTCTTTCGTATTTTTGTTTCATTTATGATTTTATTCTTGTTGGGTTCAGGCTGTCGGATTCAGCAATCTGGCAGGATTCATTCGAATTCCAGTCCAGATTTCATGCTAAATTTTGATTTTAGGTTAGCTTTCCATTGAATTTCGGATTCCCCTTTTAGGTCTCTGTTTCGGAATTTGCTTTTCTTGTTGATCGTTATATTTTTCTTTCGTATCCATCCTGATTTTGAAAGGTGTGGGGATCCCTCTGCGACATATTAATACAATATCAGTTGAACATTTCAATTTCTCATTATATTTGGGTCTCTGTATGTCATCAGCATACCCATTTGTTACCTCTGCAACCGATTGGTAATTCATCATCAATATTTTTCTTTATTTTTAGTTTTCTCGTTGCAGTCTCATTAAAGCACATTATGTAATTCCTGATTTGCATATAGCGATATCAGTTTACCCTGTGCGACATTAATTAGAATGGCATCATTCCAACACTCTTTTATCTTCCTTCTCATGATTTCTGGATTTATGTTTTCATTTGGATCTGTGGTTTGGTCTTAGTTTTCCTATTGCTTTTGATGATGCATGAAATGCACATCATGTTATGAAGATATTCATGCATTTTTAGATTATTTTAAGGTTTAGAACCCATGATTGGATGTATTTTGATATCAAGGGGTTGTGGTTCGAATTTCAGAAAAATCAGAGTTAAATTGAGAGTTATGGCTATTTTAGTGCTCGGGCACAGTTTTCGAGGTGGATCAGACCCATATCCGACCCAAATGGATTGTCTTGGACCTTGGACCAATATTTAAAACCTCATAAATCCAACCCATACGTGAACCCATAGCCATTTAACAAAGGTTTTCAGAAAACCCCCTCAAAAAGGGGCGCATAGCAATACAATTTATTTTAAACCTATTTCTGAAAACTGCCCAAAATATAAATACATGTTTCTAAAAGCCCTAACTCGTTTTTTCCTTGGAATTCATGCCCTTTCAGCTGAATCTTGCTCCAGCCCCCTTTCTCCCCTCTCATTCCACGCCACCTCCATTGAAGACTTGGGTTTTGCTTGAGATTCAAGCATTTCTTCGTCTTTCTTTCATATCTATTTTTCATTTCTTTTCCTCCCTGTTAGATATTCACTATGTTTGTTGTGTTTTACAGGTGTAACCGAGGTTGAAGACACCTTTTCTTGCATGGAAGTGCGAGACACTCCAACAAGAAGGATCAGCTCTACCTCTATCCGATCTTCTAAGCCACCTGATCGAGAATCAACTCATTTTCCATCCTCGGTGGACTTCAAACGTGGTGCAGTTGCAAAGGAGAGTTCCATGGTGATATTCCAGCATCAACGAAGATGATGAGCTGTGTTTTCAATGGTTGAATCCGCTCCTTCCATCCCCCCAGTCGTCAGATCGCCCTTGGGGTAAGATCTTCCTCTTTCCCATCTTCTAGATAAAACCCAAGCTACGTGTGGTGTTCTTCTACTGTAATTTCTGTATGTGTGTTGCTTTAAACTTAGTATAGAATTCATGCAGAGACCAGCACATTAGATCTAGTGTGTTCTTTTTTCTCTAGGTGTTAGATTCTTAGTTTCCAATTGTTTTAGCCCAAAACGTGAAAACCAGTTAGATCTCTTCTAGTCGATTTTATCTTTTTGCTTATTTTGATTTTCTATGTTTTCTTAGCAGAAAAATGAGTTTCAAAGTCTAATTTAGATCTAGGGGTGTCGTTGGGTCTGGTTTATATTGTTGTTTTAGTCAAAATCCAAAAATCGGCTAGATTACTTCTAGCCGATCTTGGCATTTTATTGTGTGTGTTCTGAAATTTTTCTGCAGTTAGAACGTGTCAATCAGATCTTGTTCAAGTCGTGTCTAGTGTGATTTGTCTTAAATTTCAAGTTGGTTTAGTTCCAATTGTGTCGTGCAGTCTGATTTTGAAAAATCTTTGGGTGAAAACTCAATCAGCTAGAACTAGTCTAGCCGATTGTACTATTTCTTTATTTTCAGATTTCTGCAATTCTTTTAGCAGTATTGTGTGTCGAAAATAGATTGTTGCAATTAATTTCCATTTTCAATTAGTGTTATTGCTTTTTGAACCGTTGGTCATAGCTTAGAGTTGTCAAGTTAGGTTGATCGGTTAGATGTGTTATTTCTTCGTTTCAGTTTAGCACTAGTTTTAATTTTGTTGCAGATTCAATAGGTCGTGTTTCAGCATTTTTCCATTTGATTTAGTCAATGAAGAAGTTATCTTTTTATTTTGTTTGAGTTGTTCAAAAGATAAACAAAAAGTTATTGATTTTTTTTGTTTAGGAAAAATCGAGTTTTGTAGAATGTTGTCTTCTCCAAGCTAGACGTCTGCCATTAGAGGTCGAGCTGGAGCTTTAGGGTGTTGGGTAAGTTTTATTTCAGAATAGGTAAGCTCATAAGATTGTCTAGATTCATTGAATTAGGATTTGGTGTCTTAGACATTTTCTGAAGTCTGTTTAGGTAAGTCTTTGTGAACACCCCAAATTTTTCAAAATTTTGTAAAAATGACCTTTTCCCCCCTGGCCCCATTTTCTGAGAAAATCAAAGCAATTTCACAACCAATTTTTAGTTATTCTTCAATTTTTTTGGATTAAATCCCATATTGATATATCCAATTCGATTTCGGATCCGGATCCGGTAATCTGAGCCTCGTTGTCCAAATTTTTAAATTGAATTTACAAAAATACCAAAAATAGTTTTTGAATGGCTCAGACAGTCCATCCGACATCCGTTTGGATTCATTACTTGATATTCCTCAATTCGAGATTAAAAGCTCGAAAATCTTCTAAAATTTTTGAATCGAAACCCATTTTCTGAAGAAATTTCCCCAAAATAGCTTTGAAATCTCAAGAAAACCCTCCTTTGTAAATATTTTGCAAAAATACAAAAAAATTTGTTTTTAATCTTTGTTTTCTCGTAAATTTTAGAATTTTATTCCAAAAATACAAAAATATGGAAAAAAATAACAAAAAAACCAAAAAAATTGGAAAAACTGTGAAGAAAACAAGTGGTTTTAAACTTCTTAAAGTTAGTTTTATTAAAAAACTCTTTTTAAACCATTTTATAAAAATCTTCTGTAAAAGAATCCTTTTTTTGGAAATATTGGGAATATGCAACGGTTTACCTTCCGCGCATTTCCTTCTCTGGAAGCTCCCATCGAGCTCCATCGCAGGATGGCTCTCCATCGTCAATCCTCAACAAACCTCCTTCATCTCTATCCTCCATTTCCAACAAACCCCTATTCTTGAGCCTTCCATTCTTCCTTTAAGAAGAAACCTCCAAGCCCCTTCGAAGATCCATCTTTCTTTTCCTCTAAGCAGCCATCATTAATCTACTTCTTCATTCCATGCATCCACTCTCACACCAGCAATTAGTGGTAAGCGGCTCGTCTCTCCCCCTTTTCTATCATACTACTAATCCTTGTTGCTGCTTTACGACATCATTAGTTTTAGTTTCCTCCTCCCTCTTATTTTGATTTCCTTTTTTTTTTCCTTTAGTAGAAATTTTATCTTATCATTGTGTTTTGATTCTTTCCTTCCATCAAAGAGCATCAAGGAAGGAATCAACCTGCATGTAGCAGGACCGATCCTCTTCCTAATGCAACATTAATGAAACAATAACGTTCCAACATCTCTTTACATCTTTGTTTTGTTTATATTGTGATTTATGGGCTCGGGTTATCAAATTCAATGATATGATGGGGATTATCCGAATCCCAGAGCAGTTTCCCGTTCAAGTCTTCTGGTGAATTTTTGAATTGCCTATATGATCTCTGTTTTAATATTTGATTTCTTGCCCTTTTGACCATGGTATTTCAATTCTCATTTACATTATGGTCACTGGATATTGCTTAAAACTGGTATTACTTGCAAGTCGTTACATAGTTCCCTGTATTTTCTACCTTTTATGTTCCACATTTCGGTATGTCATTCTTCCTTTCCCTCTTCTCTGTTTTTTTTTTACTTTTGCATTTTCACATTTGATAAGCCATTTTCCATTATGTGCGTTTACGATTTGCAGAAGATCTGCTTCACGTTGATGTTATCTATGGTAAATCCATAGTATCCATGGGTATAATTTGCACCCGTGATAACACTAGACTGGGGGCAATCAGTGATTTCCCACTGTGACTTCCTTTGGCTCCTCTGAAAATTACATTCCTTGTTTCATTTTGGCCCTTTTTCTTGTCGTTTTTTTTTCTTCTTAATTCACACCTGATTTTTTTTACTTTACTCTAACAATCTATCCTCGTTTCCTTCTGTTCCTCTTTATATGCTGGTTGCTTGTCTTCCATTTAGATATTCATCACCTATAATTGTCTTTTAGCTATACTATTTCTGATCCATGTTAAAATTTTTTTCCATGACATCCATTATATTATCTGCATCTATTTAGTCTTAGACCTCTTTTTCCTCTTTCAAAGTCTACTGAATGGATACCCTTCTGAAGCAAGTCCTTCTGCATCATGCATCGTTGCATTGATAATCAGCATTGCCTCTGCGAGTTTCTCTACTCGCTCCTTGGCAGTCTATGCTGATTACATATGGCTGTCAACCTTGTCAGAACCATGCTGTCATTAATCACTCCATATTTTCCATGATCTAAGGCCTCAAGTCTGTTTATCATCTAATGGATAATCCAAAAAAAAAAGAGAAATAACACGAGTGATGGTGTTACATAGGTCGTGAAGCTGGGGTTAAGTTAGAGACACCCAGACTCCAAGACAGCTGATAAAATGTTGGATCTCACATCCTCTTCAGTTTAGTCCTGAATCAGAAGAGAAGGGCCATTTCCCCTGGTTCAGATCATGAAAAAAATCAAGCCATGGCCTATTTTTTTCAATAAAGTTCCTTAGAATGGTTAATGACGCTGTAATTCAAAGTTGTTTTGGACTCAATTCCCATTAGTCCCGATAAAAAAAAATCTCCAAGCATCAGATTTGTCAGTTGATCATTAGTATGAATATCCCTCTAGAAGGAGAATTACAGGGTTAGCATGCTGTTATTCAAAGTTGAATAGGAACAATAATGCTCTTCCATGTGTTCGTCCACTCAGGTAAGGAAATAGCTGTGTGTTATTATTCAAATATTGCAAAACCATGTAAGAGGCCTTCTTAAAGTTTAAAAATCTGGATTCAGCATTACATGATGAATCATGTTGTTGTCTGAATGCTGGCATACATTGATCTCTGTTTCAGTATAGTAAGAGTCATTTTCCTTCTTTCAACCAGCTGAAGTAAAGAATATGAATGAAGGTTAGAGAGGCCACAAAAGGATTGATAGAACTGTAACCTAATATATGCACTTTAGGTTAATTCTTTGTGAATATACATGAGATATAAAATTCTAGGAAATATTCTGTTCATTCTTTATCACAGGTTCTCCAAAATAATCCAGTTGTAAAGATATTGCAGAAAAAGGCCCTTATTACCAAAGCTTTTAAAAAAGGGGAAGATTAGATGTGCCTCAATACAAATTCTTTTCATTTCTCAGCTGCAGATGATTTTTTTTAGAATGTCATATTTCTGTTTGTGATTATGGGTATCTGTGATCATCGCAAATTTTTTCCTCTCTTGTGGTCTTCTCTCTCTTCCTTCTCTTTTTCTTTTCTACCCTCTTATTTTCCTCCTTTTTGAAGGGAGAAGAATAAAAGAAAGAAAAAGAAAGAGAGAAGAGAAAAGAAGAGAAAAGAAGAGAAAAGAAGAAGAGGAACTCTTTTGCGGGGTTTCACTTGACCTTAATTTGAAAATATTTAGCAAATAACTCGCCTCCATTTTGAAAATATTTGCGGGAAAATGGGGAGACGAGATTCGCTCGTCGGTACGAGGTTCGACCGTTCCTGGCGCCTTTATCAGGGGTAATCGAACCAAGGATCGAATCTATGCCTTTTTGCTTTGCCTAAATATCATCTAAGAATTTATCCTAAAGATCTAAATGCACAAAGAATCATGCTTGTGTAATGCAATGATGTATGCTCTTTTTGAAAGATGTTTTGAAAATTTCCAAGTATTCTGAGATGAACTTGGTAAGGGAGTGAAGAAATGATTGAATCTAACTTAGAACTTGAGATAGATCAAAGAAGTTCTAAGTCTTTGAAGTAAATCAGAGTTGGAAGAATAAATCTTGATTTTGAGAAAGAATGATTTGAAGCTTTGAAATGAAAGGAAATGAAGTTTCAAAGTCGAAAATGGGTTTTGAATTTAATCATGGATTTAGGAGAAGAAGATGAAATTTTAAAGTGATATTGAATTCAAATCTTTAGAATGGATCTCAGAAAATCAACTGGCATTTTAAGAATAGAAATGGATTTAGGAGATTCAGATTAGATCCGAAGATGGAATTGGATCTGAAGTCTGAGATCCAATGTAGAGTTGGACTCTGGATCCTAAAATGGATTTTGGATCTGAAGTCTGAGATCCAAAGTAGAATTGGATTGGGGATCCTAAAATGGATTTGGATCTGAAGTCTGAGATCCAAGAGGGAATTGAGTTCTGGATCCTAAGATGTGTCTGTGATCTTAAAATGGGTTTAGGATCTGAAATCTGAGATCCTAGATAGAGTTGGATTCTGGACCCTAAAGTGGAATTGTATCTGAAGTCTAAGATTCAAAGATAGAATTGTATTTAGAAAACTGGATCCAAGTTGATCTAATTTTGGATTTAAGTTTTGAAAGTCCAAATGAGACTTTTGAATATGGATCTGGGTTTTGAAAACCCAGATTGAATTTAGGAAAAGGTCAAGCTTTGAGATTCAGGATCAATCTCAAACTTTGAATTTGAAGGTAGGAAGATAAACTTGGTTTTGAAGATGAATCAAAATTTTCAAAGTTAAATTGAACTTTGAAATTGGACTTGAATTTAGAAATGGAATTTTAAATTAAAAATTGAATTTTGAAATTTCAAAGTCAAATGGGACTTTGAAATTGAAATTTAAACCTTTGAAATAAGATGGAAGAATGAATTAAAATAGAGTTTGAAGAAAGATGTTTGAGATTACTTAGATTTTGGAAAAGAATTTTGAAAATAAGATGTTGTTCTATCCTAAATGATGAATGAATTTAAAGAATTTTGAAATCAGACTTTGAAAAGCTATTCCATTCTTTAAATGAATTAAAATAAGATTTGAAGATATAATACATCTCTGACTATGGTCATTGAATGTATAATAATCTATATTTAGATTCAAGAGAAGAATGAAATACATTTGGTGCTTTTATAGAATTTAAAATGAAATGAACTTTCAATATACCCTGACTATGGTCATTGGTATATATTTTGAGTTAATTTTAAGTTAAATTCTGATAAAAGGAGGAAATATTTGAAAATATGATGATTTTTGAAAAGGATCCAGTGGGGATCCAATGTTATTTTATAAAAGATAAAAATCCTAAGTTTTGTTTACATCCGCACTATGGCCATTGATGTAAATCATCAACTTAGGATTAGTTACCTTTTATGAAATGGTGCACGTGCCATTTGTGTTCCCAATTGTGAATTTTCAAGAAATAAAGGAAAATAATGAAACACATGTTATTTACATGCTCATCCATTCTAATCTAAGACTGGAAATGGTAAATTCTCATTGAGATCTAATTATTACAATTATATAAAATTGAATATACAAGCCTTCAAATGATGTCATTTCCCGCATATTTTCTGCAAAACACTCGATTAGTGTAAAATGAGAGAAAGATGGAAACAGCAAAATATTTATATTGAATCAAAGGATTTGAAATAGATATGCCTAATAAAATAAAATAAAATAAAAATGCATATATGAGAGGCAATGGCACATTATGTATTCATGAGAGAATGCGTGTATATATATATATATATATATATATATATATATATATATATATATATATATATATATATATGTGTGTGTGTGTATACATATGTATGTACATAACACCATAGATGAATGGAAACCTAAGTGAGAGGGTATATACAATAGATGAGGGCAAGAATCAAGATGGTCCAAGATGAACCAAAATGTAACAACCATTGCTGCTCGTGGTGAGCTATTATGAAAATGGGAGACCCTAGTGGCTTTTTGTGAATCACTTGTGAGAACTCACAGTTTATGGCAAGTTGGTATAAAGGTGCTGTAGTGCCTATTCAGGGATTGTTAAGGAAAATAAGTTTTAACTTTATGATACTACTCAGAGGGGAGGGCTGGAAGTGAAATGTTGTTGATGGTCATGATGGAAGATGCTATACTGTGAAACAGTACTAGCAGATGTGAGATGAATATGATAAGTTGACATATGTAGGGAATGGTGATATGGATGGAGAAGGAGTAGCTGGATGAAAGTAAGTAATGTGGAAGGCAAACTGGAAGTTAGGTACAATGGATATATGACGTCACTACAGCTAGTGGCAAGAGGTGGCTGGTGGAGGCTGGGCTGAATGGAGTTGATGCTGCAGCAACAAGATGGGGTGGCTGTTAACATGGGTAATTGGTGGTGAATGTGTAGAGGTGGTAAGTTATGAAATTGATATGGCTGCAAATGTTGGGTGTTATATACTTACAGGGTGGTGAGAGACCCTATAATCTGTCACAACTCCTGTGTCTATGCACGCACAATACAAATAACCTTCTGCTATATACAAGATGAAATTTGTAAGTGGGCACAGAGGTAAAGAAACCACGAATGGTGCTAAGGTGACTGTAGGTGTTTAGTGCAAGTAGGTGTTGTTGTGTTTCAGCAGATAGGTGTTGTGGCAGGAAAAGGGCGCAACGAGGTGCTGCTGTAGGTATTGCGAAAGCGAAGATGCAACAAGTATAAGATGAAGCTATGAAATGGAGCGAATCTATAACAGGGTGTTGCTGTAACAATGCAAATATAATTACAACGAATAAATGATGGTGTTGATGTGTACTGTGCAGCAGCTTCCAGCAAAGGGTTGTGAAGTATGGCTGTAACGTGGCAGCGGCATGGTGAGAGGTATACATCAAGAACAATACTGCCTTTTCAGCCACTAGAAAATACTCATGATCACGAGCAGCAGTACTTCCTGGCTCACCACCAAATAAAAATGCAAATTTGGGGTTCCCAGCTTCTTCAATACGAGCCTTGTTTCTCAAATTCTGGTCCAACCCTGGCTATGAACTCACACAAAAGTATTATATTATTGGTGACCTCTTCATCCGATGGCAGTTGTGGAAGACCAATTGATGTTTCTGCATTCAGCAAACCATCCACCACTGTAGATTCATGCTGGTGCATGCTATCTCCTTCTTTGTTTAGCCAACCACTGAGAAGATGTGCATAGTCTTTTAATTTGGAAGAGTCAGATGAATCCATAGAAGTGTGTGTAAGGTATGTGCAAATAAGATGTGGATTGTAGCTGACAAAGAAGGTATTTATGAAGAGTGCAGGGAAATGTGCAGCAAATGTGACAAGGGAAGATGATGGCTTCCAAATTCTTTTGATAATATTAACAAATTTATCATATATTCAAGCCTTAATGCATCCATTACAGTTCATCATGATAGATATTTCAAGAGTTTTGCAAAAAAAAAAAGAAAGTGAAAATATAAACACATACCTCCAAAAGTAGCTAATGAATGTCATTTTGCAGACAGCGAATTCTCCTAAAAATTGAACACATGGCCCAACTCAGCTATCAGTTCTTCATAACCAGTGAATTTTGCAAAATCCACTGATCTTCCAAACATACCAACGTGCTTAATACAACTCATTTTTGAATTGGATAGGGGTTCTATTATATACATCTCTGAAATGCCGTTGAAATAGCTCGCAAGCCTTCTCCTGGCTGTTGTCACTACCTGTAACAGCGGATCCTCTGCAACTTAAATTTCAACATGGTAAAAAAAAGAAAATATAACCCCTTTTGCTATGACAAATAACACGCTATGACAATTAGCCCATTCATCAGTTCCTGTAGAATGACTTCGGAAGGTATCCAATGAGCTGGTTCTTGGTGGGATCAGCAAACTCCATATTACTTCCTCTTTTATAACGACAAACAGATTTTCAATGAACGGGTGATCTGATAGATCAAACACGACGTAGATCCCTGTGGGCAGTGAAAACTCATCGGACATGAAATTTTGCTAACCGGCTAACAATCTGCTAACTGGTTGCTGACAGGTCAGTCACTTGAGATGAAGCTGTCATTTCAGAAACTCAAATGGTATGGATGTACGCCATTCATTACAGCTAAGTTTCAGAACTTCAAGAATATGAGTGAATTAAAGTGTTGGGAGTTCCCCCTTGAGAATTGGTTATCACTGAGCTTCAACACGTTCTATTAGTGCAAGACAATATATCATAATAGATACATCTGTTCCATCTAAAAACCAGAAACTGAAATTTAGAGGGAATGATGGGGATACAGTGAGCCAGCCAATAAAGGTTAATGCTGTTGCTATTTTCAAATCTTGAGCAGTGGTTCTGACCACACAACCCCAGGACCATTCCTAATAAGGATGGTAATGCCACCAGCAACACAGATAGATACGAATGTGAATATTGTGGTAACGGTGGGTTAAGCTCAGGGAAAAAAAAATGAAAGGATTATATCTAAGTAAGGGAAAAAGCATAAACTCAAAATGTCACTAACAATTCTTAATTAACAAAAAGCAATTAGGAAACAGTAGGAGATCAGATCGTAATGTACACGAGAAACTAAAAAAAAAAAAAAGAATTCACAGATTACAAATCGATCACCAATAGGGAAAACTGGGAATCATAATACATGGAGAAGATTGAAAATGATATGAGCCATAGACGAGGATGTAATACAAAAGAGAGTGAAAATGAATCATGATGTAAATTGTGATCCCCCTGAAATGCAAAGGGATGTTAAATCTACATAATATAAACAGGGGAAGAGAGAAGAAAAAAAAAACTACTAAAGAAGGCAAAGTGGCGATGTTGAATCAAGGATTTGAAAAATAAAAAAAATAAACTGATATAAGACCCCTCTTTATAATAAATCAATTACGAATCCAAACTTCTGGTCGATTAAGCAAAGCATCTCACAGCAGATGCCGATCTCTGTGACGTATTGATGCTCAACTATTCACATGACGATACCATGTTCTGTCAGCTTGAAACCAGAAGATTAAGAAAAGAAATGAAGAAGTCGTGAAACAAAACGCGATGATGAATCAAAAAGAAGAAAAAGAAATTTACTAGAAATCTGACCACATGTTAACCCGAAATAACAATAACGACTGTAAGAAAAAAAAAAAAGAACTAAAATCCCAATGAACGAAATGTCATAATATCTTGATAAAACTGGAGTTCCACGAAAATGTCAACATCCCGTTCCTATGAAATGGAAATTCATGGGAAAATAAAATAATGAAAAAAATTTGGATAACAAAGGAAATGTAACCCCAATGAGGGTGAAATTTTATTGCAGAGTGCAAATCAGGGCTGCGATAAGCAGACTGATATTGCAGTATGTTGCTTCAATATAAAAAAAAAATGAAAATCTAAGAAGGGAAGTAAAAGGGAATTTACCCATAGTTGCAGAACCTTCGATGGTAGGCTCTCCTCCGTCAGGTGGAAGAAAATCCAGGAAAATAAGAAGAAAAGGAAGAAGGACTGAAGGAGAGAAAAAGGGGATCTGAGAGAACTCAGATGAAAAGGGAAGAAGAAACCACTGTGGAGGGCTGAAGGATGGATGGTGCGTGAAAAAGAGGAGGCTATGTACAGGAAAGGGGAGGGGTGAAGGCGGATCCTGATGCCAGAAGAAGAGGGGTGCAGGGGTGAAACGCGGGGCCTTTAGGGTTCTCTGTGTGTCTCTTTTAAAGGGGAAGAAGGAGTTTTCGGTTGGCGATGAATGGCTTGCGGAGGAGGAGATTGTTGGTGATGGAGGGTGGATGGAGGATGAGAATGGGGGTCGCACATGGGGGGGGGGGGGGGGGGCGGGGGGGTCGGCCATGGAGGGAGAGAGAGACGAGAGTGGAGAAGCTGTAACCCTATTCGACTCTTTTGTAAAGATTGAAACCCTAAAAAAAGTTTAAAAGGGGTCCTTCAAATTCATAAATTTTCAAGAGGAAGGCTTGTTTACCAGGTTTTTCTAAAAAGGGTTTTTCCTAAAGAAAGATATTTTTAGAAAGAGGTTTTCAAAAACTGATTTTTGTTTAGACATATATTTTTTTTTTCTTTTCATTTTCCATTTTCTTCGGTATTTTTGGGATAAAATCTTAAAATTTAGAAAACAAGGATTTAAACTAATTTTTTTGTACTTTTTTTGAGAAATATTTACAAAAGGAGGTTTTCAAGGCTATTTTGGGAAAAATTCTTTAGAAAATGGGTTTGGACCCAAGTTTGAAAAAATATTCGAGTTTTAAACCTCGAATCGAGGAATATAACACGATGGGTCCAAGCGGATATCGGACGAAGTGTCTGAGCCTTTCAAAAGTTATTTTGGAAATTTCGAGAATTTGATTTTAGACATTGGACAACGAAGCTCAGATTTGGATCTTTTATCTGGATCCGAATCCGAAATTGAGTCAGATATACAAAATGAATTTATTTTCAGAAAACTTGAGAAATAAAATGGGATTTATATTTAAAAGTGACTCAATTACCCAAAAATGAAGATAAAGGGCAAAAAGGGAATATTTACAAACTTTTTGAAAAATTTGGGATGTTCACAGATGCCCCTCTTTGCTACTAAGCCGGTTGAAAGCCGAGCTTAGTGGCAAAGAAAACACTCCAAAATTTTAAAAATGCCCCAGTCAGCAGATCTGAACTGGATATGGACGAATTTATTTGAAAAACATGGTTTTTCAGGCTTAAAACCTTATCCTGAATGGTTAGGGGAAGGTGAAATCCTCGAAAATGATATGACTAGATAATAGAAATGAGAAAATCATGATGGGACTTTTAGGTGAAGACCCCAAAGTGATGAAAGGTAAAAATTTTGATCAAGTCTCATGGGTGAGACAAGATCAACTCTTGAAATGGCTCAGGTTTAGCCCTTAACCTGGATGGGACGAAGATATCTCGAGATAATCTGAATGGGGAAAGGAATATGAGTAGACCTCGATGGGACATTTTGGAAAATGCCTTGTGAAATGAAGCTCAAGTAGGATCCTGTCCTGGATGGATATACAAAGCATGAATTCCTCGATAGGAAGAACCATGATGGGACTGGAAGGAGACACCTCGTCGAAACGAGGGAAACTCATTGGAACGAGACTCAGGTTTAACCAAAACCTGAAAAGGAAGATACCTCAAGGGGCGAGGTTCAGGCTTAACCCTTAATCTGAAGGGGACAACCAACTGGAATCCTCGAGTGAAGAGACCATGATGGGATAGGAGAGATACTTCAACTAAATGGGGTAACTCTTCTGGAAAATATAAACAATGCTAGGTTGCATCAAAATGGATATTGAATACTTATTTCATTATTTAGAATATCTAGAAAATTTTGCCATTAGGATAAAATTGTAGTTGACTCAAATGTTTGAAGAATGTACACGTGTGTGCAAAAAGACATTTCCTCTTTTACCTAGAGTATTTCCTCCAACGAGGTTAACTCCTCGGTCTTTAAGAGTCAAATTCAAAATTTCAGTGCTGATGATTTTCTTCAAGGAAGCCATCCATTTCCCTGATATGAGAAGAGAAGAGATATTCTCAATTTCATAAAAGCAAGTAGTGAAAAGACATTGATAAAAGAATTCCGCATAAGAAAAGATGATTTCTGGCAATTTTGGTAGTTTGATATCCTGGGCATTTCCCATGATGATCTTTTTGCACTCTTTTGAATCATGGAGCTTTCTTGGGCTTTTACATCATCCTTCATTTTGGAGATGTCCTGACTTTTCTCTCTTTTTCAGGGAAGGGTACGTCACAAACTCCTTCATCTTGGAGATGCTCCGATCCTTCATTTTCTCAGGGATTATATATGATATTGGTTCAAAAGGTCTTTAGGTGATAGCAGAAATCAAATATCTTTTAGGGTTTGTCGGTAGGTTCATCACACTCGCCTTCATCTCGACAGTGATCTGAACTTTCCCTGGAAGGATCCTTCGCAAACTCCTTCATCTCGGTAGATGATCCAAATCTTCTTTGGCCCCGGGGGTCTACTCGCCTATTCGTCTTCATCTTGACGACAATTGAGAGATCCCTTTTGCAGATATTTGATTGCAGCTTTAAGTGGATGAGGAGATATGAATTGAGTGGATTCATTTTGTAGCTCAGGATATTTCCACTGTCTGATTGCTAGAAAATCATCTTTAAACATGCGTAAAGCTAAAATCAATATCAATTCATTTCTGGCTTTTCAAAGTCATCGAACATTTCTTTCACCAATCATACCGAGGATATTTCTCTCATCCTTTTGGTTGATCAACAGGGGAAAGATTTGAATTTTACCTCTTTTTCGCAAAAAGTTTCACCTTTTTGGAAAGGATAGTAGAGGTAATTTGGGGTGATTCTTTTTGTGCAGTAAGATTTATTGGAATCAACAAATACTTTTAGCAAATTGGCAAGGTTTTCAAGAATCCTTAGTGAAATAATCACTCAATATAGGTTTTGACGAAACCTTGAGTTGAAACTTGGGAAGGAATTTTTAGATTTTTGTTTTGACCGACCAGCTCGAAAGTAGGATTTCTTGGAAGTACCAGCTCGAAAGTAGGATTTCTTGGAAGTACCAGCTCGAAAGTAGGATTTCTTGGAAGTACTAGCTCGAAAGCAGGATTTGTTGAAAGTACCAGCTCGAAAGCAGGATTTTGGATTGACCGACCAGCTCGAAAGCAGGATTTGATTGACCGACTAGCTCGAAAGCAGGATTTGTTTGCCCGACCAGCTCGAAAGTAGGATTTGATTGACCGACCAGCTTGAAAGCAGTATTTGATTGACCGACCAGCTCGAAAGCGGGATTTTTGGAAGTACCAGCTCAAAAGCAGGATTTGATTGCCCGACCAGCTCGAAAGCAGGATTTGTTTGCCCGACCAGCTCGAAAGCAGGATTTGTTTGCCCGACCAGCTCGAAAGCAGGATTTGTTTGACCGACCAGCTCGAAAGCAGGATTTTTTGAAAGTACCAGCTCGAAAGTAGGATTTGTTTGACCGACCAGCTCGAAAGCAGGATTTGTTTGACCGACCAGCTCAAAAGCAGGATTTGTTTGATCGACCAGCTCAAAAGCAGGATTTTTTTGCCCGACCAACTCGAAAGCAGGATTTGTTGTTCGACCAGCTTGAAAGCAGGATTTTGATTGACCGACCAACTCGAAAGCAGGATTTGTTTGCCCGACCAGCTCGAAAGCAGGATTTGATTGACCGACCAACTCAAAAGCAGGATTTGTTTGCCCGACCAGCTCGAAAGCAGGATTTGATTGACCGACCAGCTCGAAAGCAGGATTTTTTGACCGACCAGCTCGAAAGCAGGATTTGATTGACCGACTAGCTCGAAAGCGGGATTTTTTGAAGTACCAGCTCGAAAGCAGGATTTGATTGCCCGACCAGCTCGAAAGCATGATTTGTTTGCCCGACCAGCTCGAAAGCAGGATTTGTTTGCCCGACCAGCTTGAAAGCAGGATTTGTTTGACCGACCAGCTCGAAAGTAGGATTTGATTGACCGACCAGCTCGAAAGCAGGATTTGTTTGCCCGACCAGCTCGAAAGCAGGATTTGTTTGCCCGACCAGCTTGAAAGCAGGATTTGTTTGACCGACCATCTCGAAAGCAGGATTTTGATTGCCCGACCAGCTCGAAAGCAGGATTTGTTGGAGTCATGACTCGAAGGCTGAGAAATAATAGATATTGATGAAATTGTAACCCGAAGGCCTGAATTTGATATACTTCAATGAATTTTGTAACCCGAAGGCTTGAAAAGGATTGATATTGATGAAATTGTAACCCGAACGCTTGAAAATGAGAAAATATTAATGAAATTGTGACCCGAAGGCTTGAAAATGATATATTTTGATAAAATTGTAACCCGAAGGCTTGAAAATTATATATTTTGATGAAATTGTAACCCGAAGGCTTAATAATAAAAGACATTTGATGAAATTGATAGACATTTGATGAGATTAAAATTTAATGAGGTTGATAGACATTTAAATGAGGATTTAGGATATAATAGACAATTATTCAGGTTTGTCCCTTAACCTGAAAGGGAAAGAATACCTCGAATGGCCGAGGTTCAGTTTTGTCCCTCAACCTGGAAGGGAGGAGGGAGATTTTTGAGGATATACTTGAGACTTGAATTTAGAAGAGATATGACAAGATTTATGATTTATGATCTAGGATTTAGATGGACCAGCACATTTGGTTGCATGCGGTCCAATTTTCAGGATTAACCCCTTGTCCTGAACAGGAAAAAGAATAAAATTTAAATAGATAGAAGGAAAATAAAATTTGATGAAATATTGATAAAAAATAGAGAAATTTTAAGGAAATTTATTTACTTTGTAAAAGAATTCTCACAAGTAGCATTTGTTGCTCCTATGAGTGATCTCAGGATTATCCCTTATCCTGAGAAAGAATACCTCGAATGTCGAGGTTTAGGTTTATCCCTTAACCTGAAAGGGGAAAGAATAGAATAAATTTAGAAAATCAATTTGATGAAACTTGTATTTGCAAAAAGAATTCTCATAGGTAGCATTATTGCTCCTACGAGAGGTCTCAAGATTACCCCTTATCCTGAATGGGAAAAAGAATAGAATTTAATAAAAATAAAGAGAAATTAATATAAATTTAGAAAAATCAATAAAGGTTGATGAAACTTGTATTTACAAAAGAATCCTCATAGGTAGCGTTATTGCTCCTACGAGAGGTTTCAGGATTATCCCTTATCCTGAATGGGAACACCTCGGACAACGAGGGTCAGGTTTATCCCTTAACCTGAGCGGGGATATAAAAGAATAGAATTTTTGGGGGAAAATTAAAAAGAGAAATTGATAGATATTTACAAATTTGAGGAAAATTGAAAAATTGTTTTTACAAAAGAATCCTCATAGGTAGCATTATTGCTCCTAAGAGGGGTTTCAGGATTATCCCTTATCCTGAATGGGAACACCTCAGACAACGAGGGTCAGGTTTATCCCTTAACCTGAGGGGAAGGAAAGAAATAAAAGAATACCTCATGGGAAAAGAGGCATCAGGTTTATCCCTTAACCTGAAAGGGTACACCTCGGATAACGAGGGTGAGGTTTTTCCCTTAACCTGAAAGGGTAATACCTCGGACAATGAGGGTCAGGTTTATCCCTTAACCTGAAAGGGTACACCTCAGACAACGAGGGTTAGGTTTATCCTTAACCTGAAAGGGTAATAGATTTTGATAAAATTTAATAGAATTGAGGGAAAAACTTGATAAAATTTGATAAAATTGATGTAAACTTGATAAAAAATATGAATAAAATGAATGAAACTGATAAAGATATCCAAATTAACTGAAAATTTATAAGATTTAAGAGAAAAAGGAGTTTTTCTGATCCTGCCTGCATATGGGATCTTTGAAAGGAAAAAAAAATGTTTATTTAAAAGATAAGTGAGAAATCATTTTTGGAAAGAAAATTCACTACAAGAAGAATGATCAGTGCGAGGTCTGATCCTTTTAAAAAGGGGAATCATCATGAGAGATCATCATGAGGTTTGATTTTAAAGATAAATGGCTTTCAAAACCTAATTTAGAAAAAAAAAAGCAACATGTTAGTGTATTTAAAGAGGATTTACATCAAAATATTTGAACTTTTTCGAAGACTTTTGCAGAAATTTTTGAGATTTTATGATTTTGAAAATCCTCATAGGCAATATCATTTCTCTCATGATGATGTTTTGGGATTGTCCCTTATTTTAAAAAGAATAGGAGAAATACAATTTTTTCCAAAATAAATGCCCCATCATGGCGAAGGATAGAAGTGTTTGATATCAACATATACGAAGAAAATTGACATTTCATTGATAGGAAATATTGATAAGGACTGAAATATTTACAAGTTTGTTGACCAAAGGTCACAAAAGACTGGGACTGAGTTGTCCCTATTAGGTGTCTGAAAAGGAGAGAAAACAGAAAAATATTGACATGGTTCGGGAAGCTAGGTCAGGACGGGTAGCTACTCTTCTTCTTGATCTTCCACCAGCAGCTTTTTATCAATGCAGTCTTGGACGATGTTTTTGAAAACAAAGCAGTGCTCGATGTCATGCCCCATTGCTCAATGGAATTTGCAGAACTGATCCTTGAACCTTCCCATAGTCACAAGAGGATCTGCTACCTTGGGAAGTTTAACCATCTCTTTTGTTGTCATATACTCAAGAACTTCCTCAAGCGATTGCTCTAAGGGGGTAAACTCACGGTCATATCCCCAACCATCGTGCTTTGGCTTCCCTTGGGGCTTTGATTCTAACTGGATGCTCGAGGGAGGGATGTTATTCTTCCTGCTGATCCCATTCTTTTGACCGGAGCAATCATCTTTGCCTGACATGCTGGTATGGTTCTTTCTACCACCTTTTTTGTTTTTGCTGTTGTTGTTGTTAGAGGAGTTGGTAGAGAAGGTGAAGTTGGTTTTCTTTTTCACGTCCTGACTGCCTCCTGCCAAGGTGAGGCCATGGTAGGTTCCATTCTCTAATCCCATTTCGAGCCATTCAACTCGCTCGATTAATTTGATGAAAGATTTAGACGGAGAAGTAGAGATCAGACCCTTCAGAGGTTGAGAGAAATTGTTCAAAATTATTGAGAGTGCATGCCCTTCTGATATCGGATCCTTCATCTTGTTGCAAGTAGATCTCCATCTATGAATGAAATCTTTTGCCTTCTCATTGTCATTTTGCTTTAGGTTGAAAAGATGGTTGAGGGTAGGCGGAACCTCAGTATTGAAAAGGAACCTTTCGATGAACAGGTTGATAACTTTGTCAAAGTCCCGCAATTCAATCGGGTTGATATGGTCGGCATACCATCTTGCTGCAACTCCCTCCAGACTGGTCAGAAAGCATAGGAATAAAGCCTTGTTGTTCTTTCTGAATCGGTTGCACTCGGCGAAAAATGTGGCCAGATGAGCCTTGGGGTTGCCGGTCCCATCAAACTTTATGAATTTACGAGGAAGATCTTCCCAGTTGTCATCTCCTTCTAGGTCGTCATAAAAATCTGCACCAGTGTAGATCTTTTTGCCTTTGTCTTGGGTTTGCAAGTCTTTGATTGCACGAGTCATTTCTTTTATCTGCTCATGCATCGGATCTTCTGCTGGGATCTGAAACTTGGTTTTGTTTGCTGACTCATGCCCCTCGTTGACTTTCTTGGGCCAATACAAGGGATTGTGAAAATATGTCGGGTGCTCTTCCTCTGAGTCCTCCTCTGCTGACTCTAAAGTGCTGTCATACTGAACTTGCTTCTTGCTGACTTTTTCCTTGGCTTTTCTTTTAGAAGATATTTTCTCAGGGTTTTCCTCAGTCTGTTCAACCATCATTTTGGCCATCACTTTCTGAAACAACTTGTATGTAGCTGAATCAACATTGCTTTCTGCTTCTTGGCCCTGCTGCTTGGATGACCTGATGGAGTTCATTTCTTCTCCTTCACTGTCGCTTTGTTGGGGCACTGTTTCCTTTCCAGTTCTCATCCAAACTATGATGAGATATCAATGTTCTCTCTGTAGGATAAAACAGGATATTTAGGAAATTTTTGGAGGAAAATTTATGATAAAGGAAGAAATCAAAGTCTGATGATGAAAGTATCCCATTACGAGGGATCGGGTTGTCACCAAAAATTCGTGACAACCGCATTTTTTCTGTGAAAAGGATGAACAAATATTTAATTTTGAAAGGGACATATCCCGACAAAAATTTTATTTTATCACAAAAGAGGGTAAGGAAATAAAAAAGAATTTGAAAGAGGATATTAAAGAAAAATTTGAAGAATTGCAGGTAGGATCAAAGAATTTGAAGAAATCAGAAGAAGAAAAGAAAAAAATACACATGGGTTTTAAAAATAAAGAGGAAATTTGGAATAGTATATACCCAGGGTTTTGGAGAATATATAAAATATCATACAATCACAGATATACAAACAAGGATGTACAAGCAACATTCCCTAAAGCTGACTCTATATGCAATATTTGAAATGGCTGATAGGACCTTAATCCTAACTCTAAGATTTATATCATCTGATTCCCATCAAGGTATGCCGATATACTCAAGCCGAAGCTCGAAGTACGTGGCATATAAGATATCTCTCTGATTCTAAGGTAAAGGCTTCCCAACATCCTTGAGCACCTACCGATATACCTCGAACTATGGCCCTTAGGTACGTGATAGGGGGGCGCGAACCCAAATAAATGGTCCAGTTGTGAGGCTCTCTCCTGAACTATGGTTCAGTGAGACAACCAAGCAACGTGAAGACCGGGACAATGTAGGTAGGGATGTTTTCAAAAACATGATCAACATGCAGATAAAAACCAGAAAGCTCTAATGCAAGTCCTAAAGAGATAGATTTAAATGAAAAGAAGCATACACTTTCATACATTGTTTGCATTCAATCCCTAAAATTGAGGAGAGTTGTATTTAAGACCTAAGTCTAATGTGAACATAGAATAATCTCCTCAATATGGTCCTACCAAACCATACTTAGATCCTATATGCAATCATGTCAGCTTAGGACAGAATCTAGGCTCCTAAGGTTTGAATGGAAATGAAGCTGACATTTGAAGAATAAATACTTAGATAATATCAAAGCAAAAAAAAAAGGCATAGATTCAACCGGACGAAGATGTGTCCCATCTCGGTCGCCAAAACTGTGATCATCGCAAAAATTTTCCTCTCTTGTGGTCTTCTCTCTCTTCCTTCTCTTTTTCTTTTCTACCCTCTTATTTTCCTCCTTTTTGAAGGGAGAAGAATAAAAGAAAGAAAAAGAAAGAGAGAAGAGAAAAGAAGAAGAGAAACTCTTTTGCGGGGTTTCACTTGACCCTAATTTGAAAATATTTAGAAAATAACTCACCGCCGTTTTGAAAATATTTGCGGGAAAATGGAGAGACAGGATTCACTCGTCGGTACGAGGTTCGACCGTTCCTGGCGCCTTTACCAGGGGTAATCGAACCAAGGATCGAATCTATGTCTTTTTGCTTTGCCTAAATATCATCTAAGAATTTATCCTAAAGATCTAAATGCACAAAGAATCATGCTTGTGTAATGCAAGGATGTATGCTCTTTTTGAAAGATGTTTTGAAAATTTCTAAGTATTCTGAGATGAACTTTGTAAGGGAGTGAAGAAATGATTGAATCTAACTTAGAACTTGAGATAAATCAAAGAAGTTCTAAGTCTTTGAAGTAAATCATTGTTGGAAGAATAAATCTTGATTTTGAGAAAGAATGATTTGAAGCTTTGAAATGAAAGGAAATGAAATTTTAAAGTCGGAAATGGGTTTTGAATTTAATCATGGATTTAGGAGAAGAAGATGAAATTTTGAAGTGATATTGAATTCGAATCTTTAGAATGGATCTAAGAAAATCAAATGGCATTTTAAGAATAGAAAAGGATTTAGGAGATTCACATTAGATCCGAAGATGGAATTGGATCTGAAGTCTGAGATCCAATGTAGAGTTGGGCTCTGGATCTGAAAATGGATTTTGGATCTGAAGTCTGAGATCCAAAGTAGAATTGGATTGGGGATCCTAAAATGGATTTGGATCTGAAGTATGAGATCCAAGAGGGAATTGAGTTCTGGATCCTAAGATGGGTCTGGGATCTTAAAATGGGTTTAGGATCTGAAATCTGAGATCCTAGATAGAGTTGGATTCTGGACCCTAAAGTGGAATTGGATCTGAAGTCTAAGATCCAAAGATAGAATTGTATTTAGAAAACTGGATCCAAGTTGATCTAATTTTGGATTTAAGTTTTGAAAGTCCAAATGAGACTTTTGAATATGGATCTGGGTTTTGAAAACCTAGATTGAATTTAGGAAAAGGTCAAGCTTTGAGATTCAGGATCAATCTCAAACTTTGAATTTAAAGGTAGGAAGATAAACTTGGTTTTGAAGATGAATCAAAATTTTCAAAGTTAAATTGAACTTTGAAATTGGACTTGAATTTAGAAATGGAATTTTGAATATAAAATTGAATTTTGAAATTTCAAAGTCAAATGGGACTTTGAAATTGAAATTTAAACCTTTGAAATAAGATGGAAGAATGAATTAAAATAGAGTTTGAAGAAAGATGTTTGAGATTACTTGGATTTTGGAAAAGAATTTTGAAAATATGATGTTGTTCTATCCTAAATGATGAATGAATTTAAAGAATTTTGAAATCGGATTTTGAAAAGCTATTCCATTCTTTAAATGAATTAAAATAAGATTTGAAGATATAATACATCCCTGACTATGGTCATTGAATGTATAATAATCTATATTTAGATTCAAGAGAAGAATGAAATACATTTGGTGCTTTTATAGAATTTAAAATGAAATGAACTCTCAATATACCCTGACTATGTCCATTGGTATATATTTTGAGTTAATTTTAAGTCAAATTCTGATAAAAGGAGGAAATATTTGAAAATATGATGATTTTTTAAAAGGATCCAGTGGGGGTCCAATGTTATTTTATAAAAGATAAAAATCCTAAGTTTTGTTTACATCCGCACTATGGCCATTGATGTAAATCATCAACTTAGGATTAGTTACCTTTTATGAAATGGTGCACGTGCCATTCGTGTTCCCATTTGTGAATTTTCAAGAAATAAAGGAAAATAATGAAACACATGTTATTTACATGCTCATCCATTCTAATCTAAGACTGGAAATGGTAAATTCTCATTGAGATCTAATTATTACAATTATATAAAATTGAATATACAAGCCTTCAAATGATGACATTTCCCGCATATTTTCTGCAAAACACTCTATTAGTGTAAAATGAGAGAAAGATGGAAACAACAAAATATTTATATTGAATCAAAGGATTTGAGATAGATATGCCTAATAAAATAAAATAAAAATGCATATATGAGAGGCAATGGCACATTATGTATTCATGAGAGAATGCGTGTATATATATATATATATATATATATATATATATATATATATATATATATATATATATATATATATATATATATATATATATATATATATACATATGTATGTACATAACACCATAGATGAATGAAAACCTATGTGAGAGGGTATATACAATAGATGAGGGCAAGAATCAAGATGGTCCAAGATGAACCAAAATGTAACAGCCATTGCTGCTCGTGGTGAGCTATTATGAAAATGGGAGACCCTAGTGGCTTTTTGTGAATCACTTGTGAGAACTCACAGTTTATGGAAAGTCGGTATAAATGTGCTGTAGTGCCTATTCAGGGATTGTTAAGGAAAATAAGTTTTAACTTTATGATACTACTCAGAGGGGAGGGCTGGAAGTGAAATGTTGTTGATGGTCATGATGGAAGATGCTATGCTGTGAAACAGTAATAGCAGATGTGAGATGAATATGATAAGTAGACATATGTAGGGAATGGTGATATGGATGGAGAAGGAGTAGCTGGATGAAAGTAAGCAATATGGAAGGCAAACTGGAAGTTAGGTACAGTGGATATATGACGTCACTACAGCTAGTGGCAAGAGGTGGTTGGTGGAGGCTGGGTTGAATGGAGTTGATGCTGCAGCAGCAGGATGGGGTGGCTGTTAACATGGGTAATTAGTGGTGAATGTGTAGAGGTGGTAAGTTATGAAATTGATATGGCTGCAAATGTTGGGTGTTATATACTTACAGGGTGGTGAGAGACCCTATAATCTGTCACAGCTCCTGTGTCTATGCATGCACAGTACAAATAACCTCCTGCTATATACAAGATGAAATTTGTAAGTGGGCACAGAGGTAAAGAAACCACGAATGGTGCTAAGGTGACTATAGGTGTTTAGTGCAAGTAGGTGCTGTTGTGTTTCAGCAGATAGGTGCTGTGGCAGGAAAAGGGCGCAGCGAGGTGCTGCTGTAGGTATTGCGAAAGCGAAGATGCAGCAAGTATAAGATGAAGCTATGATATGGAGTGAATCTGTAACAGGGTGTTGCTGTAACAATGCAAATGTAATTACAACGAATAAATGATGGTGCTGATGTGTACTGTGCAGTAGCTGCCAGCAAAGGGTTGTGAGGTATGGCTGTAACGTGGCAGCGACAAGGTGAGAGTTATACATGAAGAACAATACTGCCTTTTCATCCACTAGAAAATACTCATGATCACGTGCAGCACTACTTCGTGGCTCACCACCAAATAAAAATACAAATTTGGCGTTCCCAGCTTCTTCAATACGAGCCTTGTTTCTCAAATTCTGGTCCAACTCTGGCTATGAACTCACACAAAAGTATTATATTATTGGTGACCTCTTCATCCGATGGCGATTGTGGAAGACCAATTGATGTTTCTGCATTCAGCAAACCATCCACCACTGTAGATTCATGTTGGTGCATGCTATCTCCTTCTTTGTTTAGCCAACCACTGAGAAGATGTGCATAGTCTTTTAATTTTGAAGAGTCAGATGAATCCATAGAAGTGCGTGTAAGGTATGTGCAAATAAGATGTTGTGGATTGTAGCTGACAAAGAAGTTATTTATGAAGAGTGCAGGGAAATATGCAGCAAATGTGACAAGGGAAGATGATGGCTTCAAAATTCTTTTGATAATATTAACAAATTTATCATATATTCAAGCCTTAATGCATCCATAACAGTTCATCATGACAGATATTTCAAGAGTTTTGCAAAAAAAAAAGTGAAAATATAAACACATGCCTCCAAAAGTAGCTAATGAATGTCATTTTGCAGACAACGAATTCTCCTAAAAATTGAACACATGGCCCAACTCAGCTATCAGTTCTTCATAACCAGTGATTTTTGCAAAATCCACTGATCTTCCAAACATACCAACATGCTTAATACAACTCCTTTTTGAATTGGATAGGGGTTCTATTATATACTTCTCTGAAATGCCGTTGAAATAGCTCGCAAGCCTTCTCCTGGTTGTTGTCACTACCTGTAATAGCGGATCCTCTGCAACTTAAATTTCAACATGGTAAAAAAAAGAAAATATAACCCCTTTTGCTATGACAAATAACACGCTATGACAATTAGCCCATTCATCAGTTCATGCTGAATGACTTCGGAAGGTATCCAATGAGCTGATTCTTGGTGGGATCAGCAAACTCCAGATTACTTCCTCTTTTATAACGACAAACAGATTTTCAATGAACGAGTGATCTGATAGATCAAACACGACGTAGATCCCTATGGGCAGTGAAAACTCATCGGACATGAAATTTTGCTAACCGGCTAACAACCTGCTAACTGGTTGCTGACAGGTCAGTCACCTGACATGAAGCTGTCATTTCAGAAACTCAAATGGTATGGATGTACGCCATTCATTACAACTTAGTTTCAGAACTTCAAGAATATGAGTGAATTAAAGTGCTGGGAGTTCCCCCTTGAGAATTGGTTATCACTGAGCTTCAACACGTTCTATTGGTGCAAGACGATATATCATAATAGATACATCTGTTCCATCTAAAAACCAGAAACCGAAATTTAGAGGGAATGATGGGGATACAGTGAGCCAACCAATGAAGGTTAATGTTGTTGCTATTTTCAAATCTTGAGCAGTGGTTCTGACCACACAACCCCAGGACCATTCCTAATAAGGATGGTAATGCCAGCAGCAACACAGATAGATACGAATGTGAATATTGTGGTAACAGTGGGTTAAGCTCAGGAAAAAAAAATGAAAGGATTATATCTAAGTAAGGGAAAAAGCATAAACTCAAAATGTCACTAACAATTCTTAATTAACAGAAAGCAATTAGGAAACAGTAGGAGATCAGATCGTAATGTACACGAGAAACTAAAAAAAAAAAAAAGAATTCACAGATTACAAATCGATCACCAATAGGGAAAACTGGGAATCATAATACATGGAGAAGATTGAAAATGATATGAGCCATAGACGAGGATGTAATACAAAAGAGAGTGAAAATGAATCATGATGTAAATTGTGATCCCCCTGAAATGCAAAGGGATGTTAAATCTACATAATATAAACAGGGGAAGAGAGAAGAAAAAAAAAACTACTAAAGAAGGCAAAGTGGCGATGTTGAATCAAGGATTTGAAAAATAAAAAAAATAAACTGATATAAGACCCCTCTTTATAATAAATCAATTACGAATCCAAACTTCTGGTCGATTAAGCAAAGCATCTCACAGCAGATGCCGATCTCTGTGACATATTGATGCTCAACTATTCACATGACGATACCATGTTCTGTCAGCTTGAAACCAGAAGATTAAGAAAAGAAATGAAGAAGTCGTGAAACAAAACGCGATGATGAATCAAAAAGAAGAAAAAGAAATTTACTAGAAATCTGACCACATGTTAACCCGAAATAACAATAACGACTGTAAGAAAAAAAAAAAAAAGAACTAAAATCCCAATGAACGAAATGTCATAATATCTTGATAAAACTGGAGTTCCACGAAAATGTCAACATCCCGTTCCTATGAAATGGAAATTCATGGGAAAATAAAATAATGAAAAAAAAATTGGATAACAAAGGAAATGTAACCCCAATGAGGGTGAAATTTTATTGCAGAGTGCAAATCAGGGCTGCGATAAGCAGACTGATATTGCAGTATGTTGCTTCAATATAAAAAAAAAAATGAAAATCTAAGAAGGGAAGTAAAAGGGAATTTACCCGTAGTTGCAGAACCTTCGATGGTAGGCTCTCCTCCGTCAGGTGGAAGAAAATCCAGGAAAATAAGAAGAAAAGGAAGAAGGACTGAAGGAGAGAAAAAGGGGATCTGAGAGAACTCAGATGAAAAGGGAAGAAGAAACCACTGTGGAGGGGTGAAAGATGGATGGTACGTGAAAAAGAGGAGGCTATGTACAGGAAAGGGGAGGGGTGAAGGCGGATCCTGATGCCAGAAGAAGAGGGGTGCAGGGGTGAAACGCGGTGCCTTTAGGGTTCTCTGTGTGTCTCTTTTAAAGGGGAAGAAGGAGTTTTCGGTTGGCGATGAATGGCTTGCGGAGAAGGAGATTGTTGGTGATGGAGGGTGGATGGAGGATGAGAATGGGGGTCGCACATTGGGGGGGGGGGGGGGGGGTCGGCCATGGAGGGAGAGAGAGACGAGAGTGGAGAAACCGTAACCCTATTCGACTCTTTTACAAAGAATGAAACCCTAAAAAAAGTTTAAAAGGGGTCCTTCAAATTCATAAATTTTCAAGAGGAAGGCTTGTTTACCAGGTTTTTCTAAAAAGGGTTTTTCCTAAAGAAAGATATTTTTAGAAAGAGGTTTTCAAAGACCGATTTTTGTTTAGACATATATTTTTTTTCTTTTCATTTTCCATTTTCTTTGGTATTTTTGGGTTAAAATCTTAAAATTTAGAAAACAAGGATTTAAACTAATTTTTTTGTATTTTTTTTGAGAAATATTTACAAAAGGAGGTTTTCAAGGCTATTTTGGGAAAATTTCTTCAGAAAATGGGTTTGGACTCAAGTTTGAGAAAATATTCAAGTTTTAAACCTCGAATCGAGGAATATAACATGATGGGTCCAAGCGGATACCGAACGAAGTGTTTGAGCCTTTCAAAAGTTATTTTGGAAATTTCAAGAATTTGATTTTAAACATTGGACAACGAAGCTCAGATTTGGATCTTTTATCTGGATCCGGATCCGAAATTGAGTCAGATATACAAAATGAATTTGTTTTCAGAAAACTTGAGAAATAAAATGGGATTTATATTTAAAAGTGACTCAATTACCCAAAAATGAAGATAAAGGGCAAAAAGGGAATATTTACAAACTTTTTGAAAAATTTGGGCTGTTCACAGTATCTTAGCGTTTTGATTCATGTCGATATGTGCCTTTGTATCAACCTATGGCCATGAATGTTGTTACATTAGCCCACAGATATGTATGTCTTTGCATCTTAGTTCATATATGTACATTTTTTTGGCACAACACCCTGTGGGCACTCAACACTTGATCACCTATATATTAGTGGTCCCTTATATATGTATTAGGCTCAGCAACATTGCTGAAATGATCTACTAAGTACAGGCGCCACCACTGATACACCTTTGCACCTGTCACTGCATGTCAACATCTGTGTCCTACACCACCCCATTACCTGTATATTTACACCCTCCATTACATCATACTTGCCTGTTACATATCCCTGTGCTATCACTTTCAGCACTGTCACTTAGATTGCTCCCACCATCAGTATCTTAATATTCCATCTTCTACACTTTCTATTTGCACTAGCATTGAGGTATTTCCTATTTTCACTTTTCCCAGCAGCACCTCGCTGTATCCGTTGCCACAAAACAGCACCACCTCCCATTAACAGGAGACGGTTCACTGCTGAACCATTCTCCATCAAACCATCATTACAACTCACTCAAATACTGTCACCTGTTTCCATAACCTTGCCATCCACCGTGCATAGTGTTGTTTCCTTCCAGCACATCTTTTACCAGCCCTGGTCATGATAGCTGCAACATCCCTAGCAATGTTTACAGCTGCCCGACATCCCATAATTCATCATACACCTGCTATACAACAGCATTTTGCTGTGTTTCGCCTTCACACAACTTCCCAAATGCTCGGTGCTCATCTTTTGCTCTTCCTTCCTTGTAAATGTTGCTGACTTTCGAACTTCATTATGGAATTTAGCATTGATGTCTTTTGAGGTTGATTTTGCCATAAAATCAACTTTGAACATGTCTTGGAAGAGTTGTTTTGTAGTCTATTCAAAAATCAATAAACTGGAATAGTTCAATTCAGCAACACATGAGTGCATACCCAATTGTCACCTCTCTTTTCTCACAAAGTATTGTATATGCCATATATATATATATATATATATACATATATATATACATATATATACATATACCTATATGTATATATGTATATATATGCATATACTTATATATATATGTATATATATATATATATACATATATATAGGTATGTATATAGGTATACATGTCACTTTCCATCTTCCCATCATGAATATCTTGGTATATGAGCATTTTACCATTGGCATATTTGAAATTCATATAATTCTCTTCTATTTCCATACTAACTAAATGTTTTGCAGAGAACATGTGGAAAATGTCATTACTTGGGAGTTGTAATTTCAATTTTAAATGTTGTAATAAGTTAGGTCTTAATTAGAATTTATATTTCCAGCTTTTAGATAGAATGAATGAGCATGTAAATATCATGAATTATTCATTTTTCACATCATTTTCCTCTTTTATTTAAAAAATTCACAAATGAACACACGAATAGCACGTGCACCATTTTTTTAAAAGGTAATTAATCCTAAGTTGACGATTTACATCAATGGCCATAGTTAGGATGTGAAAAAAACTTAGGATTTTCATCTTTTATGGAATAACACTGGATCCCTCTCAAAATTCATCATATTTTCTTTAAACATTTTCCTCTTTTATCAGAGTTTAGTTTAAAATTAATTCAATACATATATCAATGGCCATAGTCAGGATATATTGAGAGTTAATTTCATTTTAAACTCTATAAAAGCACAAAAATATATTTTATTCTTCACCTGAATTTAAATATGATTATTATATAATACATTCAATGACCATAGTCAGGGATGTATTATATCTTCAATCTTATTTTAATTCACTTAAAGATTAAAATAGAATTTTCAAATCCAATTTTACATTCTTTTAGATTCATTCATCATTTAGGATAGAATTACATCATGTTTTCAAAAATTCTTTTTCAAAAATCCAAGTGATTTCCTTCAGATATCTTCTTCACGTCTCAAATCAATTTTCAGACTTCTGTAAATTCAAATACCATCTTCAGATTGTAACTTTAAAGTTTGAAGTCCAATTTGACTTTGAAATTTATTTTGCATACCCCACAATTCAAATTCTAATCCGAATCAAATTTCAAAGTTCAATTAACTTTGAAATTTTTCATTCTTCTTCTGATTTCAAAATCCAATTTATTTTCTTATCTTCAAATTCAAAAAATCAAAATTTGAGATTAATTCTGAATCTCAACATTTGACTCTTCTTAAATTTCAAATTCAAATCTGGGTTTTCAAAACCTAGATCCATCTTCAAAAGTCCCATTTGGACTTTGAAAATCCAAATCCAGAGTTAGAATCCAATCCCAACTTGGATCCAGATTTCCAAATTCCATCTCCACTTTTGGATATCAGACTTCAGATCCAAAATCCATTTAGGATTCCAGATTTTAGATCCAACTCCACCTTGGATCTCAGATTTTATATCCAAATTCCATCTTGGATTCCAGATCTTGGGTTCAATTCCATTAAGAATCCAGAATCCAATTCCATCTTGGATCTCAGACTTCAGATCTAATTCCCATTTAGGATTCCAGATCTAGAATCCAACTTCATCTTGGATCTCAGACTTCATATCCAAAACCCATTTTAGGATCCAGAATCCAATTTCATCTCGGATCTCAGACTTCAGATCCAAATTCCATCATTGGATCTCAGGTTTCAGATCCAATTCCCATTTAGGATTCTAAATCCAGAATTCTATTTCATCTTGGATTTCAATTCTATTTAGGATCCAGAATTTGGATTCAAATTCCATCTTAAATTCCAGATTTCAAATCAAATTCCATTCCCAATTCTAACCTTAAATCCAATTCCTTTTCATTCCAGATTTCGAAATCCAAGTTCATCTTGATTCTCAAAATTCCAAAAACCAATAACATCTCTCAATTCTATTTGGATTTCTCAAATCTCACCCTGATTTCAAAATTCAATTCCATTTCAAACATTCATCCAGGATCAAAATGCTAATTCAAAGTCCATTTATTTCTTTTCCTTTTATCGAAAACTTTAAAATCAGTCCCTTCAAAGTCCAGATTTATTTTTTTCCAAACTCTGATTATTTTAAAAACTTAGAACTTCAAACATCTACCTCAGGTTCTAAAAATTAGAAATCATCTCTTCACTCTATCATCAGATTCATCTCAGAAATACTTGGAGATTTCTAAATCATTTTCGAAAAGAGCATACATCCTTGCACTGCACAAGCATGATTTTTTGTGCATGTAGACTTAGGATAAATTCTTAGATAATCTTTTAGCAAAGCAAAAGGCATGAATTCGACCCTTGGTTCGATTACCCCTGGTAAAGGCGCCAGGAATGGTCGAACCTCATACCGACGAACGAATCCCATCTCCCAATTTTCCCGCAAATATTTTCAAAATGGAGGCGAGTTATTTTCTTAAATATTTTCAAAAATTAAGGTCAAGTGAGACCTTCGCAAAAGAGTTCTTCTTCTCCTCTTTTCTTTTCTCTTCTCTCTTCTTTTCTTTCTTTTATTTTCTCCCTTCAAAAAGGAGGAAATAGAGGTTAGAAAGGAAAAAGAGAAGGAAGAGAGAGGAACACCAAGAGAGGAAAATTTTTGCGATGATCACAGTTTTGGCAACCGTGATGGGACTCGTCTTCGTCCAGTCGAATTTTTTCCTTTTGCTTTACCTTGATATTATCTAAGTCTTTATTCTACAAATGTCAGCTTCATTTCCATGCAAAACCTTAGGAGCCTAGACTCTGTCCTAAGCTGACATCATTGTGTATAGGATCTAAGTATGGTTTGGTAGGACCATATTGAGGAGATTATTCCATGTTCACATTAGACTTAGGTCTGAAATACAATTCTCCTCAATTCTAGGGATTGAATGTAAACAATGTATGCAAGTGTATGCTTCTCTTCATTTAAATCTATCTCTTTAGGACTTGCATTAGAGACATCTGATTTATTGCATGTTGAGCATGTTTTTGAAAAACATCCCTACCTATATTGTCCCGGTCTTCACGTTGCTGGGCTATCTCACTGAACCATAGTTCGGGAGAGAGCCTCACAACTGGACCACTTATTTGGGTTTGTGCCCCCCTGCCACGTACCTAAGGGCCATAGTCCAAGGTATATCGGTAGGTGCTCAAGGATGTTGGGACGCCATTATCTTAGAACCGGAGAAATATTTCTATGCCACGTACTTCGAGCTTCGGCTTGGGTATATTGGCATATCTTGATTGAAATCAGATGATCTAAACCTTAGAGTTAGGATTAAGGTCCTACCAGCCATTTTAAAAAAAATGCATTTAGAGTCAGCCTTTAAGGAGTGTTGTGTGTGCATCCTTGTTTGTGCAGCTTGGGTTATACGATGTTTCTCTTATGTATATATATAAAACCTTTTCAAAAACCCTAGGTGTATTATTCAAAACCTCTCCTTATTTTTCAAAACCCCAGGTGTATATTTTCCTCTTCCTATATTTCTTTTCTTTTTTTAGATCAAATTTTCTTCAAAAACCCTGGAAAATTTCCTTTAAAATTTCCTCAATCTTTCAAAAAAAATTCAGTTTTGATTCTTGAAGAGTCTATCTGTAAGTCCTGCATTCTATCTAATTATCCTCATCTCTTCTTTGCCCCAGTGTTATTTTAAATGGCATCCAATTCTCTCGATGCTGTCTTTCCCAGAGATCATGCCTTCTATCAGATACAGTATGGATCCCCAGATCATCGGGTCATCCAATCTCATCCCTTCTTCCCTCGGTGGTATTATTCTTGGTTCGCCACCTTCTCGCGTATGTTCCTAGACCACCTGGATGACTGTGGATTGGAGATGGCATCGACAGTGGGCAAGCAAACCATCAATGGAAGTCTGATTCAAGCTATGACAGAACAGTGGAATCCACGTACCTGCACATTCTGGTTTTCATGGGGAGAGATGACTCTACTGATGGATGAATTTAATAATATTATGGGATTGCCCGAACCAGCTGGTCAGCTAGATGATCCTGTCGAGCAACAGTTCCTAATCAACATCAAAGGGGTGGATGTTCGAGAAGCTTTGGTCAGAGCAACAGGAAGCAGATCTTGGCCTCTCACTAAGATCGATGAGAATCAGTTCATTGACCTGTTCGGACTCTATCGCAAGTACGGAGCTTACGAAGAGGTTGACACTTTATCTCGAGCAACAAAAGATAAAATTCAACATGCCATGATCCTATGCACAGTGGGATTAGCTTTCTTTTAAGATGGTCAGAATTTCATAGATGTTAGAGTGGCCCAACTCTTTCATAGATGGGGAAGCAAGTAGACCCATCAACTTTTAGTCTCTATGGCAGCCTTAGCCTTTCTTTATCGAGGCTTGACTCATTTTGGCCTTGAAGAGACTATTCTAGTAGAAGGATGCACCTACGCCCTGCAGTCGTGGTTCCTGCGACATGTTCCATCGAAGGCCAGTTCCTTCAGATTCAGCAGTAAGCAGCCGAAGTCTGCTATTCAGTATCGTGCCTTGATTGAGAAACTGCATCAGGAGGAGATCATTTGGGATTACTTCGATAGGCGAGAATCAGTTCCTTGTTACACTTATGCTCGCAGCAAGCGTTACTGATTGCTTGGCCCCTTCTTCTGTGTCGATTATCAGCCAGAAAGATGTCTCAGACAGTTTTCGCAGCGACAGGTTCGCGCCAACATTCGCTTCCCGACGGGCAATATGCCAGAATTCAATCTGCAGTCGGAACAGTGGTCTGGAGCATACCATGTCACCAAATATACTTGGGATTTTTTCGTTTCTCTATCTGTATTTCCTGGATCAAATATATCTTCTAAATATCAAGAGTGGTGGCAAACTGTCTGCCCACCCTCTC
Organism: Nuphar pumila; assembly: GCF_984573655.1. Lineage (NCBI taxonomy): Eukaryota > Viridiplantae > Streptophyta > Magnoliopsida > Nymphaeales > Nymphaeaceae > Nuphar > Nuphar pumila. Next base: position 45,868,059 of record NC_143265.1, on the reverse strand, counting down.
TTTGTCTTTAAATATTACTATAAAAAAAATTTACTTTTTTGGCCAAAATTTTTAGTTTGTTTTATAAATAGTCATAATTCTGGTGATGACCTCATCCTGGGTAAATGAGATATTCCTCCTACTTCTCTTCAATATCTCTTATCATGGTTGACGACCTCGCCTAGGTAACAAGGCACATTTCTCCGTTATCATAAAAATGATAACACAATTATCACAAGTCTTGTGATGACCCAATCCTGGGTAATGGGATAATTTCTTAAAAATTGTCTACCAAAGCCCTTCATTCTTGCTTTTCTAAAAAAATTATGGTTTTCAAAAAAGTTTCTTCCATACTCTAACCATTCCCGTATTCTACAGAAAAACTTTGGCATCTCAAAGATGGTTCAGACAAGAGCTAGTAAGCAGACTGTTCAGCAGCACAGTGACAGCGAGAAAGAGGAAATGAATTCTCCCAGATCGTCCAGAGGACACAACTCTGGAGAAAAAAGTGATGTTGATCCTGCCATGTATAAGGTTTTCCAGAAAATGATGTCAAAGATGATGGTTGAGCAGGCTAAGGCTGATCCAAAGAAAGCAGCTTCTAAAAGCAAAATTAAGAAGAAGCCCATGAAGAAGCCTGTCAAAATCAGTAAACAGAAAATACAGCGTGACAGTACTTCTGAGAGCTCAGAATTGACAGAAGAAGACTTTGAAGGAGAAGAGCAAATGATGTATATCCCGAAGCATCTACGATAGCCTAAGAGGGCAGTTGAAGAACCTGTGCCAGTAAGCAAACCCAAGTACGGGGCCCCTGCGGAAGATCCAATTCAAGCATTGACAAAGATAGTCAAGGATCTGCAAATCTGAGACAAGGAAAAGAGATCATACACCAGGTAGGACTTCTACCTTGGATTAGAAAGGGATAACAATATGGAGAACCTCCCCCAGAAATTCATTAAGTTCGACGGAACCAGCGATCCCAAGGCCCATTTGGCAATGTTTTTTGCAGAATGTGCCAGGTTCAGCGAAGATAATCGTGCCCTTTTTCTCTGTTTCCCCTGCAGTTTGGAGGGGATAGCTGCCAAATGGTATGTTGAGCATGTCAATCCCATTGAATTGAGGGATTTTGACAAAGTTATCAATATGTTTGTTGAGCGCTTTCTGTTTAATACAGAAGCTTTGCCCACGCTCAATCATCTATGCAACCTCAAGCAAGAGCCCGATGAAAAGGCCAGGGATTTCATCCACAAATGCAAAAGTATTTGTAATAAGATGAGGAATCCCATTTCTGAGGAGCATGCCCTCCAAATTATCCTCAACAACTTCTTTCAGCCTTTGAAGAGCCTCATTTTTTCATACCCATCCAAATCATTCATTGAACTAACAGAACAAGCAGAATGGCTCGAAATGAGAGTAGAGAATGAAATATATGAAGTTGTCACTCTGGCCAAGAATGTCTAGGATCCGAAAAAGAAGGCACATTTTACTTACTCAGTCGATGCTCCCGGGGTTAATCAGGGCAGTAGCAGCAAGAACGACAACAACAGTGGCACAAAGCCCGATCATAATAGTGGAAGAAAAGGAAAGTTTTTCAAGAACAATGATAAGCCTCTTCTAAGCGATCCTCAACAAAAAGGGGATCTTCAGGAAAAGCCCAAGCACATCAATTGGAGCAGGGATCGGAAATTTACTCCCTTGGACCAGCCTTTAAAAAAAGTTCTGGAATATTTACTGTCCCACGGAATGATTAAACTTCCCAAAGTTGCAGATCCACCAGTGATCATGGGAAGGTTCAAAGAACAGTATTGCAAATTTCATAGGGCGATGAGGAATGATACAGAATATTGCTTCATCCTGAAGCATTTGATCCAGGACTGCATTGACAAAAGCATCCTCATAGAAGATGAAGAGGAAGGAAAAATGAAAATTTTATCAGCTCCATTTCCAAACCATTTCGCATCAACCATTTCAGAACATTCATTTCTTCCACAAAGCCGTATACATCCATGCTCCAACAAAGGCATAAGTCTTCAGCATCAGGTGATGGTTCTGTATCAAGATCAGCCTACATCTCAAAAGATGAACATCTTCTCATTTTTGAAACAGATGAATGCATCAGTTGAGAGCGGAAAAACTCAAGTTTTCCCGAAGAGATTCCTTAGCAAGGAAGTCTGCGCAGAGGAAGCAGAAACCTCTAAGGCAATAGAAGAGCGGGCCAATAGTCTCCAGAAGCCGATCACAGCGCTCTCCAACATTTCCATTTTTTAATTGACTCATGATTCTCCCAAGCATCAAGAAATGCTAGATGATTTATTGAGGAAGATTAAGGTGAAGTCAGGCACTACGCCGGAAGACATGGCACAGATAGTAAATCAGGCAATGACTAATGCGCTTATCACCTTTTCTGATAAGAACTTGTCAAAGCCTCATTCATTTCATAACAATGCATTATATATCGTGGTAAGGACCAGGGGCATGACTGTCCCACATGTACTTGTTGATGGAGGCAACAACCTCAATATTTGCCCAAAAATGACAGCGAAGGCCTTAAAATTGAAAGAAAAAGAATATGTGCCTGATCCTATTACCATCTATGGCTTCGACAAACTTCGACAATCACGGGCAGACCGCCAAGGGCAAAATCTTTTTGGAAATTTTCATTAATTACTTGGTGCACACAGTTTTGTTCCATGTCGTCAATATGCCGCCAACTTATAATCTTCTGTTGGGATGAACATGGATCCATAATGCTAATGTCGTTCCATTAATTCTCCACCAGTGCATAAAATGGTCCAAGGGAGGAATGATTACCACCATTCTGGGAGAAGATCCCGAAGAGAGGCTGCCACAGCCTATGATTCCTCATCCAACATTTACAGCGGATATTCCAAGCATCCGAGAAGCTGATGAAATCAATCTCAGCGAGAGCTTAGAGATGCTAAAACTGAAAGATGTCCTGGAAGAAGAAAATATGGCAGCAGTAGTCCAATGGAAAGGGCCCTGTTTCTTCAAGTTAAGAGGATGTATCAACTACACCTCCTTCAAAGATCATTCTCTATTTCCACAATTTTCCAAAGCAAGAAAAGGATTTGATTTGCTGATAAAACACGGATACCAGTCATTCCGAGGCATGGGGAAAAATAAGGACAGCATAGTGGAGCCTATCATTCTCGTTCAGCATGTAAACAGTTCAGGGTTGGGGTTCACCGGCTAAGATTCCAGTAAAAAACAGTTTTTGTCAGAGGAAACAAATGAAGATGATGCCTTAGTTTTCCTGCTTTTCTTATCTTTCCGTTAAATCTTGTAGGGACAGCACCATCCCAATCCTTTTGTTTAGTTTTGTAAATATTTTATTCTCAATCAATGAAAACTTAATCTTTCCTTCATATTTGAGCATCTATTCTTCTTGCTTATATTTTGTCCGTGCCATTAGTCTTTGCTTTGTACAAAAACTCGTTTTGGACTTGTACTTTCTCTTAAAAACCTTACTTACATTTTCAGGACCATTAACTCCTGAATCGATGAAAAAATTCATTATCAATCCTAAATATTTAAAATTGGCAAGGATTCCTAAGATGAAAGACAGAGCAGAGGTCAGCCAGGCAGTAGAGCAGACCAAAGAGCTAGCAGAATTTGATTCAACTATCCAAGAATTGCCAAAATTTGCTCACATTCAGAAGCAGGATGAACCCTCATTTTTGGTTTAAGATCCAACTGAGGATATCAACATTGGTTTGGAAGATGATCCGAGAATCCTCAAAATCGGTTCGGGTCTAAATGCAGATGAAAAAGCAAGACTCATCCAATTCCTTAAGCAGCATCAAGAAGTATTAGACTGGACTTATGAAGATATGCTAGGATTAAATCCCAAGCTGGTTGAGCATCGACTCAAGTTGAAATCAGATTCCAGACCAATCAAGCAAAAATTGAGGAAGTTAAACCCTCGAGTTGAGCAACAAGTCAAGGAAGGACTTGAAGATCTGTTGAAAGCAAGCTTCATCCGAGCCATTGATTATCCAGATTGGTTGGCAAATATCATGGCAGTTCCTAAAAAGAACGGAAAAGTTCAGATTTGCATTGATTTCAGGGATCTCAATAAGGCTACCCCGAAAGATGATTTTTCACTTCCCAACATTGATCTGTTGATCGATAGCACAACAGGTTATGCCATGTTTTCTTTCATGGATGGATATTCAGGTTATAACCAAATCAAGCTGGCCGTTCGCGATCAGTTAAAGACTTCATTTACTACACCATGGGGAACCTTTTGCTATACAGTCATGCCATTTGGGCTAAAAAATGCCAGGGCAACTTACCAAAGGGAAATGGCTGTTATTTTCCATGACCAGATGCACAAAAATATGGATGCCTATGTGGATGACATTATGGTCAAATCTAAAGGAGAAGAGGATCACCTTGATGCTCTTAGTCAAGTTTTTAAAAGACCCATTCTTTATAAATTGAGACTTAATCCTCAGAAATGTGTTTTCGGAGTTGAGTCTGGCAAATTGCCTGGTTTTATTATCAGCAAGAAAGGAATAGAGGTGGATTCGGCTAAAGCAAAGACAATTATTGACATGCCACCTCCAACTAATCTAAGGGAACTGCGAAGCCTTCAAGGGCGTATTCAGTCTATTCGCAGATTCATCTCTAATTTGATCATGAGATGTGAACCCTTCAATCATCTACTAAGAAAATGAGTAAAATTTGAATGGGGATCGGAATGCCAGCTCTTGTTTGAGCGCATTAAGCAGTATCTCCTTAATCCACCAGTTTTGAAGCTGCCAAAATTGGGAAAGCCTCTCTTACTATATATTTCCGTCAATCAGAACGCCTGTGGTGGATTCCTCGCATAATATAAAGAAGGCAGCTTGATAGAGCACACCATCTACTATGTGAGCAAAACTTTCATTGACTATGAGAAGAAGTATTATCAGATGGAGAAGACTTGTCTAGCTCTGGTTTGGATGTGCCAGAAATTGAGACATTACTTGTTGGCATCTGAAATCAAATTTCTATCGAAGCTTAATCCTTTTAGATATATTCTTGAACAACCATTTTTCACAAGACGGATTGCAAAGTGACAAGTCCTCTTGATGCAATATGACTTAGAGTATGTTTCTCAAAAGTCCATTAAAGGCCAAGCGATAGCAGATCAGTTGGCAAACTTTTCCTTGACAGAAGAAATTAAGGCAGAAGATGTTTTTCCTGATGAGCACATCTGTAATGTCCAACAGCCCCCAGTTTGGAACCTATTCTTCGATGGCTCTAAAAATATGCCTGACATAGGGATTGGAGTTTTATTAATCACTCCAGAAAAAGAAATGATCCCTTATTCTCTCAAGCTTGGTTTCCAATGCACTCATAATATGGCCGAGTATGAAGCTCTAATACAAGGCCTCAAAATCTTGAAAAATTTCAATGTTAAGAGAGTGCATGCCTTTGGCGATTCATTACTTGTCGTCAGTCAAGTTAACACTGAATGGCAAGTGAAAGATTCAAAATTGATCCCGTATCAGAAGATCGTCCTAGCCCTTATGGACAGCTTCAAAGAATTTCAACTCAACCACATCAGAAGAGAGCATAATCAGATAGCCGATGGTTTAGCCAGCCTGGGCTCCATTTTATCCTTCAAAGGCAGTAAATCATGTTGTTCTTTTGAAGTTGGCAGACTTGAGCAACCTGCTTTCATTTCAACCATGCAAATAAACTAGGTCAATCAGAAGGAGAAGCCTTGGTACCAAAATATCAAAAATTTCATTAAGACTGGTGAATTTCCACCAGAAATGCCAAAAAAGGGAGCAACGTGCAATTCAGCGTATGTCTACCCGTTATTTCATTCTTGCCAGTGTCCTTTACCGCCGTGGGTTCAGTTCTGAGTATGTGAGATGCTTAGACAAAGAAGAAGCTATGAAAATTATCCAAGAGGCACATGAAGGGATTTGTGGTGGCCATGTTGGTTATCAAACTCTCGTCAAGCAGATCATCCGAGCATGGTACTACTGGAATACCATGCAACAAGACTGCCATCGATTTGTGAAGAAATATGTCAAGTGCCAAATGCACATACCTTCCATTCACGCACCGGCCACATATCTACAATCAGTTGTTTCTCCTTGGCCATTTTCTATGTGGGCTTTCGACGTCGTAGGCCCAATTACCCCTTCTGCTTCCAATGGCCACAAGTACTTTCTGACTGCGACAGAATATTTCACCAAATGAGATGAAGCTGTTACTCTACGCACAGTAGAAGGCCGTCATGTGGTTTCTTTTATTCACAATAACATTCTTTGCCGCTTTGGCATACCACATGACATTGTTTCCGACAATGGAAGCCATTTAAAAAATGAGAGGATGAAAACATTTTATTCTAAATTTAAAATTTGCCACCATTTCTCAGCTCCCTACTATTCTCAAGGGAATGGCCAAGCAGAGGCTACCAATAAAATTCTAATCCGCATTTTGGAACGGACTGTGAGAACAGGTCGAAATTGGCATGAGAAAATTCATGATGCGCTTTGGGCATACCGAACCACCATTCGGACTCCAACCAATGCTACTCCTTCAGAACTTGTTTACGAAACTGAAGTAGTGTTGCCTCTTCATGTCCAGAAGCCTGCTCTCAAATTTGCCTCCCTTATAGAATTACCACTTGATCAATATCAGTAACAGAGGTTGGTGCAACTGGATCTACTGGATGAAAAAAGGCTCAAGGCAGCAGAGCATGCTCAAGCTCATCGTCAGAGGATAGCTCGACACTATGCCAAGTCCGTCATTGAGAGAAAATTTCGAGTTAACGATTCGGTACTCAAATCGACAACTCATCTCAAGCATCGACCACGGGGAAAGTGGTCACCCAATTCGGAAGGCCCTTATGTGGTTAAGGAAGCGCTTCCTCGTAATTCATATCGGCTAATCAATGCAGATGGGGTGGAAATGCCAGATCCCGTCAATGCTCTTCATTTAAAGAAGTTTTATACTTAAAATGTTCATTTCAGCCTTTTGTACTATCCAAAGAGTCATTTCAATAAAATAATGATCTTCTATCAATTCTCATGTTCTTCTCCATAATACTGGGGCATTTTTATTTTTGATCTATAATCATTTTCCTTCATCATATGCAGGCAGGATTAGACAAAATTCTTTTCTCAAATTCTACAAAATTTTAAATGATCTTGTGATCTTTAATAATTTCATTCATATGGTTTATCTTCTCAATTTAATCAAGTTTTCATCAAATCATTGTCAATTTTTGTCAAGTTTTAACAAATTTTCGTCAATCTTATTAAATTTCATCCATCTTTATCTTTAAAAATACCCTTTCAGGTTAAGAGATAAACCTGATGCCTCCTTTCAATGAGGTATTCTTTTTTCCCCCATTCAGGATAAGGGGATAAATCCTGAAAATAGATCACATACAGATAAAACTATGACGGTCCATTAATTTTCACCAAAAATCTTTACTTTCTAAATTCATTTTGAAAAGCTAACTCATCTTCACAACCCAGTCCTCACACTGGTTATTTCTCAAACTTTTTTCAATCCTATATTAAGATCATTTTCAAAATCCGGTCCTCGCACTAATAACTTTCTACATTCAGTCTTCTGATCAAAGTCTTCCCTTCTACAAAATTCAAATTCTGACTTAAAATTCCCAACATTTCATGTATTTCCAAAAGGATCCAACACTCGTTGGTCATGTATTTCCAATAGAATCCAGCAACTCGCTGGTCATGTATTTCCAAAAGGATCCAACACTCGTTGGTCATGTATTTCCAAAATGATCCAACACTCGTTGGTCATGTATTCCAAAAGATCCAGCTCTCGTTGGTCATGTATTCCAAAAGATCCAGCTCTCACTGGTCGTGTATTTCAAAAAGATCCAGCTCTCGCTGGTCATGTATTCCAAAGGATCCATCTCTTGCTGGTCACGTATTCCAAAAGATCAAACCCTTAGAGTGCGATTTGTCAATTCTATCATTTCCAAACCTTCAAGATCTTCAATCTCTCAAATTCTATCGGTTCCCCAACCTCTGGGGTGTAACATTCTCAAAATTTCATCATTTTCTCAACCCTCGGGTTATAATCTCTCAAATTTCAATCATTCTCTAACCTTCAGATAAAACCTTTTTCAAATAAAAATCCAGTGTTTTTCACTGGTCGGGATTTAAAAATCCAGTTTTTTATAACTGATCGAGATTTAAAATCCAGTATTTTTCACTGGTCAGGATTTTCAAAATCCAGTTTTTCATAATTGTTCGAGATTTAAAATCCAGTATTTTTCACTGGTCGGGATTTTCAAAATCCAGTATTTTTTCATTGGTCGAGATTTAAAATCCAGTATTTTTCACTGGTCGAGATTTTCAAAATCCAGTATTTTTTCACTGGTCGGGATTTAAAATCCAGTATTTTTCACTGGTCGGGATTTTCAAAATCCAGTTTTTCATAACTGGTCGGGATTTAAAATCCAATATTTTTCACTGGTCGTGATTTTCAAAATCCATTTTTTTTATAACTGGTTGGGATTTAAAATCCAGTATTTTTCACTGGTCGGGATTTTCAAAATCCAATATTTTTCACTGGTCGGGATTTAAAATCCAGTATTTTTCACAGGTCGAGATTTTCAGAATCCAGTTTTTCATAACTGGTCGGGATTTTCAAAATCCAGTTTTTTATAATTTGTCGGGATTTAAAATCTAGTATTTTTTACTGGTAGGGATTTTCAAAATCCAGTTTTTTATAATTGGTCGGGATTTAAAATCCAGTATTTTTCACTGGTCGGGATTTCAAAATCCAGTATTTTTTACTGGTCGGGATTTTCAAAATCCAGTTTTTCATAACTGGTCGGGATTTAAAATCCAGTATTTTTCACTAGTCGGGATTTTCAAAATCCAGTTTTTTATAACTGGTCGGGATTTAAAATCCAGTATTTTTTTTTACTGGTCGAGATTTTCAAAATCCTGTTTTTTATAACTGGTCAGGATTTAAAATCCAATATTTTTTTTTACTGGTCGGGATTTTCAAAATCCAGTTTTTTATAACTGGTCGGGATTTAAAATCCAGTATGTTTCAGTGGTCGGGATTTTAAAATCTAGTTTTTCATAACTGGTCAGGATTTTCAAAATCCAGTGTTTTCACTGGTCGGGATTTTCAAATCCAGTTTCTCATAACTGGTCGGGATTTCCAAAATCTAATATCTCTCATCAATCAAGTTTTCCATGGTCTGATTTTTATAACATTTCCCTAAATTACACCTAAAGGTCTCATCAAAATCCATATTGAGTGATTATTTCACAAAAGAATTCTGGAATATTGTGCCAATTTGCTAAAAACATTTGTTGATTCCAATATTCTAACTACACAAAAGAATTACCTCAGATTACCTCTAGTATTTCTTTACAAAAAAAGGTGAAACTTTTTGCGAAAGGAGGTAAAATTCTAATCTTTTCCTGTTGATCAACTAAAAGCATGTAAGAAATGTCCTCGATATGATCAATAAAAGAAATCTTCAATGATGTTGAAAAGCCAGAAGCGAATTGATATTGATCATGGCTATGACGCATGTTTAAAGACGGCTATCTGGCAATCAGTCAGTGAAAATATCTTGAGCTATAAAAAGAATCCACTCAACTCATATATTCTCAACCATTTAAGTTACAATCAAATATCTGCAAAAGGGATCTCTCAATTGTCGTCAAGATGAAGACAAATATGCGAGCTAGACCCCCGAGGCCAAAGAAGATTTGGATCATCTCTGAGATGAAGGAATTTGTGACAAATCCTTCCAGGGAAAGTTTAGATCACCGTCGAGATGAAGGCGATTGCACTGAACCTACCGACAAACCCTAAAAGATATTTGATTTCTACTATCATCTAAAGACCTTTTGAGCCAATGTCATCAATAGAATTCCTGAGATAAAAGAAGGATCAAAACATCTCCAAGATGAAGGAGTTTATGACGTACCCTTCCCCAAAAAAGAGAGAAATGTCAGGACATCTCCAAAATGAAGGATGATGTTAAAAACCCGAGAAAATTCAATGACTCAAAAAGAGTGCAAAAGATCATCATGAGAAAACACCCAGGTATTAAACTGCCAAAGTTGCCAGAAGTCATCTTTTCTTATGCAAATTTTTTTTTATCAATATCTCTTCACTACTTGCTTTTATGAAATTAAGAATATTTCTTCTCTTCTCATATCAGGGAAATTGATAGCTTCCTTGAAGAAAATCACCAGCGCTAAAATTTTGAATTTGACCCTTAAAACCAAGAAGTTAACCTCGTTGAAGGAAATACTCTAGGTAAAAGAGGGAATATCTTTGCACACATGTGCACATTTTCAACCATTTGAGTCAACTATAATTTTATCTTATTGGCAAAATTTTCTAGCTATTCCAAGAATGAAATAAATATTCAATATCCATTTTGATGCAACCTAGCGTTGTTTATATTTTCCAAAAGAGTTGCCTCTTTCAGGAGAAGTATCTCTTCCTGTCCCATCATAGTATCTCCATTCGAGAACTCCGTATGGTTGTTCCTACTCAGGTTAAGGGTCAAAACCTGAACTTTCTGCGAGAGGTCATTGATTTCAAAAGCTATTTCAGTCTCAGCAATAAGACGCCCAAAATCATCCCTTTTTCCAAGCTTTAGGGAACCCCATCTTCCTCCTTTCGCAAACCCCTTTCGGATTTGTTCGTCCAAACTCCGAAGGTCCCATCATGGTTTCTTCATTTGAGGATTCCATTTGGTCGTCCCCTTCAGGTTAAGGGTTAAGCCTGAACCTCGTACCATGAGGTATTTTCCTTTTTCAGGTTTGGGTTAAACCTGAGTCTCGTTCCAATGAGATTCCTCATTTTGATGAGATATTTTTCTTTCAGTCCCATCATAGTTCTTCCCATCAAGGAATCCATTCTTTGTATATCCATCCAAAAAAAAGGGATCATACTCGAGTTTCATCTCACGAGGCATTTTTTCCAAAAATGTCCCATCAAGGTCCTCATGTATTCCTTTCATCATTCAATTCATTTTGATATATCTTCGTCCCATCCAGGTTAAGGGCTAAACCTGAGTCATTCCAGAAAGTTGATCTTGTCTCACCCATGAGACCTGATCAAAATCCTTATTTCCCACCACTTTTGGGATTTTTATCCAAAGTCTCGTCACGATTTCCTCATTTCTACTTATTCAGTCATATCATTTTCAAGGATTTTGTCTCCCCAAAACCATTCAAGATAAGGGTTTAAGCCTGAAAAGTCATATTTCCAAAATAATTCTTCCACACCCAGTTCATATCTCCTGACTGGGGCATTTTCAAAATTTGGAGTGTTTTCTTTGCCACTAAGCTTGGCTTTCAACCGGCTTATTAACAAAGAGAAGCATCCGTGAACACCCCAATTTTTTCAAAATTTTATAAAAATGACCTTTTTGCCCCTGGCCCCATTTTCTGAGAAAATCAAAGCAATTTCAAAACCAAATTTCAGTTATTCTTCAGATTTTTTGGATTAAATCCCATATTGATATATCCAATTCGATTTCAGATCCGGTAATCTGAGCCTCGTTGTCCAAATTTTTAAATTGAATTTACAAAAATACCAAAAATAGTTTTTGAATGGCTCAGACAGTCCATCCGGCATCCGTTTGGATTCATTACTTGATATTCCTCAATTTGAGATTAAAAGCTCGAAAATCTTCTAAAATTTTTGAATCCAAACCCATTTTCTGAAGAAATTTCCCCAAAATAGCTTTGAAATCTCAAGAAAACCCTCCTTTGTAAATATTTTGCAAAAACACAAAAAAAAGTAGTTTTTAATCTTTGTTTTCTCGTAAATTTTAGAATTTTATTCCAAAAATACAAAAATATGGAAAAAAATAACAAAAAAACCAAAAAAATCGGAAAAAATGTGAAGAAAACAAGTGGTTTTAAACTTCTTAAAGTTAGTTTTATTAAAAAACTCTTTTTAAACCATTTTATAAAAATCTTCTGTAAAAGAATCCTTTTTTTGGAAATATTGGGAATATGCAATGGTTTACCTTCTGCGCATTTCCTTCTCTGGAAGCTCCCATCGAGCTCCATCGCAGAATGGCTCTCCATCATCAATCCTCAACAAACCTCCTTCATCTTTATCCTCCATCTCCAACGAACCCCTATTCTCGAGCCTTCCATTCTTCCTTTAAGAAGAAACCTCCAGGCCCCTTTGAAGATCCATCTTTCTTTTCCTCTGAGCAACCATCATTGATCTACTTCTTCATTCCACGCATCCACTCTCACACCAGCAATCAGTGGTAAGCGGCTCGTCTCTCCCCCTTTTCTTTCATACTACTCATCCTTGTTGCTGCTTTACGACATCTTTCATTTTAGCTTCCTCCTCCCTCTTATTTTGATTTCCTTTCTTCTTCTTCTTTTCCTTTCGTACAAATTTTATCTTATCATTGTGTTTTGATTCTTTCCTTCCATCAAAGAGCATCAAGGAAGAAATCGACCTGCATGTAGCAGGACCGATCCTCCTCCTAATGCAGCATTAATGGAACAATAACGTTCCAACATCTCTTTATATCTTTGTTTTGTTTATATTATGATTTCTGGGCTCGGGTTATCAGATTTAATGATCTGATGAGGATTATCCGAATCCCAGTGCAGTTTCCTGTTCAAGTCTGCTGGTGAATTTTTGAATTGCCTATATGATCTCTGTTTTAATATTTGATTTCTTGCCCTTTTGACCATGGTATTTCAATTCTCATTTACATTATGGTCGCTGGATATTGCTTAAACCTGGTATTACTTGCAAGTCGTTATATAGTTCACTGTATTTTCTACCTTTTATGTTCCACATTTCGGTATGACATTCTTCCTTTCCCTCTTCTCTGTTTTTTTTTTACTTTTGCATTTTCACATTAGATAAGCCATTTTCCATTATGTACGTTTACGATTTGCAGAAGATCTGCTTCACGTTGATGTTATCTATGGTAAATTCATAGTATCCATGGGTATAATTTGCACCCGTGATAACACTAGACTGGGGCAATCGGTGATTTCCCACCGTGACTTCCTTTGGCTCCTCTGAAAATTACATTCCTTGTTTTATTTTGGCCCTTTTTCTTGTCGTTTTTTGTTTCTTCTTAATTTACACCTGATTTTTTTTACTTTATTCTAACAATCTATCCTTGTTTCCTTCTGTTCCTCTTTATATGTTGGTTGCTTGTCTTCCATTTAGATATTCATCACCTGTAATTGTCTTTTAGCTATATTATTTCTGATCCTTGTTAATTTTTTTTCCATGACATCCATTATATTATCTGCATCTATTTAGTCTTAGACCTCTTTTTCCACTTTCAAAGTCTACTGAATGGATACCCTTCTGAAGCAAGTCCTTCTGCATCATGTATCGTTGCATTGATAATCAGCATTGCCTCTGCGAGTTTCTCTACTCGCTCCTCGGCAGTCTATGCTGATTACACATGGTCGTCGACCATGTCAGAACCATGTTGTCAGTAATCACTCCATATTTTCCATGATCTAAGGCCTCAAGTCTGTTTATCATCCGATGGATAATCCAAAAAAAAAAAAGAGAAATAACACGAGTGATGGTGTTACATAGGCCGTGAAGTTGGGGTTAAGTTGGAGACACCCAGACTCCAAGAAAGCTAATAAAATGTTGGATCTCACATCCTCTTCAGTTTAGTCCCGAATCAGAAGGGAAGGGCCATTTTCCCTGGTTCAGATCGTGAATAAAATCAAGCCATGGCCTATTTTTTTCAATAATGTTCCTTAGAATGGTTAATGACGCTGTAATTCAAAGTTGTTTTGGATTCAGTTCCCATTAGTCTCGATAAAAAAAAAATCTCCAAGCATCAGATTTGTCAGTTGATTATCAGTATGAATATCCCTCTAGAAGGAGAATGACAGGGTTAGCATGCTGTTATTCAAAGTTGAATAGGAACAATAATGATCTTTTGTGTGTTCGTCCACTCAGGTAAGGAAATAGCTGTGTGTTATTATTCAAATATTGCAAAACCATGCAGGAGGCCTTCTTAATGTTTAAAAATCTGGATTCAGCATTACATGATGAATCATGTTGTTGTCTGAATGTTGGCATACATTGATCTCTGTTTCAGTATAGTGAGGGTCTTTTTCCTTCTTTCAACCAGCTGAAGTGAAGAATACGAATGAAGGTTAGAGAGGCCACACAAGGATTGATGGAACTGTAACCTGATATATGCACTTTAGGTTAATTCTTTGTGAATATACAGGAGATATAAAATTCTAGGAAATATTTTGTTCATTCTTTATCACAGGTTCTCCAAAATAATCCAGTTGTAAAGATATTGCAGGAAAAGGCCCTTATTACCAAAGCTTTAAAAACAGGGGAAGATTAGATGTGCCTCAATACAAATTCTTTTCATTTCTCAGCTGCAGACGATTTTTTTTTAGAATGTCATATTTCTGTTTGTGATTATGGGTATCTTAGCATTTTGATTCATGCCAATATGTGCCTTTGTATCAGCCTATGGCCATGAATGTTGTTACATTAGCCCACAGATATATATGTCTTTGCATCTTAGTTCATATATGTACATTTTTTTGGCACAACACCTTGTGGGCACTCAGCACTTGGTCACCTATATAATAGTGCTCCCTTATATACCTATGTATTAGGCTCAACAACATTGCTGAAATGATCTATTAAGTACAGGTGCCACCACTGATATACCTTTGCACCCGTCACTGCATGTCAACATCTGTGTCCTACACCACCCCATTACCTGTATATTTACACCCTCCAGTACATCATACCTGTCTGTTACATATCCCTGTGCTATCACTTTCAGCACTGTCACTTAGATTGCTCCCACCATCAGTATCTTAATATTCCATCTCCTACACTTTCTATTTGCACTAGCATTCAGGTATTTCTTATTTTTACTTTTCCCAGCAGCACCCCGCTGTATCCGTTGCCACAAAACATCACCACTTCCCATTAACAGGAGATGGTTCACTGCTGAACCAGTCTCCTTCAAACCATCATTACAACTCACTCAAATACTATCACTTGTTCCCATAACCTTGCCATCCACCATGCATAGTGTTGCTTTCTTCTAGCACATCTTTTACCAGCCCTGGTCATGACAGCTGCAACATCCCTGGCAATGTTTACAGCTGCAACATCCCTGGCAATGTTTACAGCTGCCCGACATCCCATAATTCATCATACACCTGCTATACAGCAGCATTTTGCTGTGTTTCGCCTTCACACAACTTCCCAAATGCTCGGTGCTCATCTTTTGCTCTTCCTTCCTTGTAAATGTTGCTGACTTTCGAACTTCATTATGGAATTTAGCATTGATGTCTTTTGAGGTTGATTTTGCCATAAAATCAACTTTGAACATGTCTTGGAAGAGTTGTTTTGTAGTCTATTCAAAAATCAATAAACTGGAACAGTTCAATTCAGCAACACATGAGTGCATACCCAATTGTCACCTCTCTTTTCTCACAAAGTATTGTATATGCCATATATATATATACATATACCTATATGTATATATGTATATATATGTATACACACACACACACACACACATATATATATATATATATATACATATATATAGGTATGTATATAGGTATACATGTCACTTTCCATCTTCCCATCATGAATATCTTGGAATATGAGCATTTTACCATTGGCATCGTTGAAATTCATATAATTCTCTTCTATTTCCATATTAACTAAATGTTTTACAGGGAACATGTGGAAAATGTCATTACTTGGGAGTTGTAATTTCAATTTTAAATGTTGTAATAAGTTAGGTCTTAATGAGAATTTATATTTCCAGCTTTTAGATAGAATGAATGAGCATGTAAATATCATGAATTATTCATTTTTCACATCATTTTCCTCTTTTATTTAAAAAAATCACAAATGAGCACACGAATAGCACGTGCACCATTTTTATAAAAGGTAATTAATCCTAAGTTGACGATTTACATCAATGGCCATAGTCAGGATGTGAACAAAACTTAGGATTTTCATCTTTTATGGAATAACACTGGATCTACACTGGATCCCTCTCAAAATTCATCATATTTTCTTTAAACATTTTCCTCTTTTATCAGAGTTTAGTTTAAAATTAATTCAATATATATATCAATGGTCATAGTCAGGATATATTGAGAGTTAATTTCATTTTAAACTCTATAAAAGCACAAAAATATATTTTATTCTTCACCTGAATTTAAATATGATTATTATATAATACATTCAATGACCATATGTGAACACTCCAAATTTTTCAAAACATTATAAATATTCCTTTTTTTGACCCTGACCCCATTCTCTGAGAAAATCGAGCCCGAATGCTCAGAAAACCTCTTTTTTTAGATTATTTCTCAAAAATACCAAAAAAATAGTTTTAACCCCCTTACTTTTCCTCAGATTTCATAGTTTTTATTTTCAAAAAAGATAAAATATATATATATATATAGAAAATTACAAAGAACAAAGGAGCAAAAAAAAAAGGGGGGGGATGTGGAAAAGTGGTTAAGTAAATCCATTTTTATAAAAGTCGTTTTAGCAAAACCTTTTTTTTGAAAATCTCTTATAAAGCGGCCACTTTTTTGAATTTTTTTAAAATTCCCGTATCGTTATCGCAAAACCCCCTTTTCTCGATGCTTCTTCCCCTATTTATAAAAAGACACAGGGGGAAGAGGGTTTTCCATCGCCTCTCACCCCCACACCTTCTTCCTCTCCACATCCGTTTTCCACCCTTCCATTTTCTTCATCTCCACTACCGCCACTTAGAGCATCGGCTTCGTCTCTGCAGTGTTACACAGAGGATCGCTTTCACCTCTCCTTTTCCCTGACGTCTCCTTTTCATTTCCTCTTCCTACTCTCAAATCTTCCCTGATCGAGCAAAGGAAACTCAGTTTCCAGTGACAACTGCGGTAAGTGTCTCTTCATCCCTGTGTTTTTCCTTGTTTTACCTTTAAATTTTTTCTATTTTCAGTCCCATTAATGCATCATCGATGGTATTGAGTTGCCAATAGCAACCTCAATCCATCACTGTGCAACAACGACAGAATGGCCCCTTTCTGACATACTTTGTTTTGTTTTGTTTTTTTTTTCTTTCCTTTCATTCATCTTATTATTTACATTACCTTCTGACCCATAGTCAAGTTTATTTTGATTTCATTCTGTTGTTTCAACTTCCTATTTATATAGGAATTCTGATTCCTCATGATAAGTTGACCTACATTTCTATTTTTGATTTTCTTCGATTCATTTTTTTTTTAGAAATATTATCGGTATACATTGGATGTTTTGTTTCTTTTAGATTCGTGGTTTTTCATCCTTGCTATGCTCTCGTCTTAAAATATCATTTGACATTCGTTTCCTCTCATGTAAATTTTTCCTGGATTTCCTTTTTTCCCTGTTTTATTGCTTTTTATGGATCCCTGCATAATCAATCTGCTGTTTGTTGGGCGTGACATTACGATTGTTTTTTTTTAATGTAATTCATGCCGATCATTTATCAATTTCAATAGTTCACTTGTTTTCTAACGCTGGTAACAAGGCAGCTAGGTTGTATAGTGTTAGAAGTTCTTGAAGCATCTAGATATGTACAAAAGGCCCAAATCTTTACTGAATGGAATGACGATAATACACTGGCCTGAGCTTTTCTCTGCAGCATATAGGTTGGTCAGGTCTCCCAATAGCACAGTGAAGGAATTGAAAGTATGGTGAAAGTTGGTTAAGGTAGTCTAGAAGAGATGTTGAGGAGTTTTGAGCTAAGTGATTGCTCACTATTGATGCAAACGATAGCTGCCAAGCTGAATGTTGGGAAGGATAGAACATGACATGGTTTGGAAATGTAATATTTGACGTTCCAACCCATTCCCAGATCTATGACATCTGTACTGTAGGTCTCCATGAGTAGAGTTCAGACCCACACAGGCCCTAAAAGGGAAAAGCCTCCAAGGCACTAGCAGGCATGTCCCTTTGCTCTGTGATGGCGAAATTTATTACTTAAAGCTGGCGAGATCTTCAGCAAGCATACAATGTCGTATAGTAATACCCCTTTCATTCCTCCTCTATATATCTGCTTTCTGTAATGCACTTCAATATGGGTAACTTCAACTTTGAGTCACGCTGAATTGGCCCACCAGAGATTGATCTCGTTGTGGTTTGGCTAGTTCCTTGTTGTGTCCCTTTGTTATTTTTATGGCGATTGGGTATATGCATGCATACTTCAATATTGGGGATTGTTGTTGTTGTCTTCTACAAGTCCCTTTTGCTGGGAGTTACCTTTCAATATTTTAGAGATTAATTGTTTGGCTACCATCTACTGTGAGATGTAGTCTTTGTGTGTGTGTGTGTGTGTGCCCATAATCTTAGTGTGCATTTGAAGATGTAGGAAGCTTCATATAATTTGGTATTCTGAATATTTTTGATGTGATGCTAAAGCTGTTGACATTGCCACAGTTACTGATTTATAACATTTTGTTGATGGCATCATTTGGAGATGTATTTACACCTAGCATGCCTTTTGTCTATCTTCTGCGTGGATCACCCAATCGTACAGTTTTTCTCTATGAATCGTTTTGTTACTTCCGTCCCGGCCATACTGTTCTTTCTTGGTGTCACACTGGGGGTAAAGAAATGTGGTGATATGCTGACATCTCTCCAAGAATGATGCCAAAGGTGAAACAACTTGAAAACATTTGCTGAATCTGGGAAACACGATCAGATTACTGCAGGGGGTTACGTGAATCATGGAGTTCTGGGTATAATGATGTATTTTTTTAAGGAAACAGATGCTGGGGCCCTAAATCATAATATCAGGTTTGTCACTTGTACCCCACTGTCAGATTGATTTCAGGTATGCATGTAAATCTTTTCTCTTTATTTCTTGTCCCATTGTTATTCTTCAATTCGTTTTGGTTACCATGTCTATTTTATCTGCATTCATAATATTTGACTGCAATTTGCTGATTTTGATTCAATATGTTTCAATGACATTTCTTTTAGGCACTTGGTTGATTCATAACGCCAAGTTTTTCTGTTTTGTTATACATATTCCCTATGTATCAATAAGCTTTATCTCTATAGGCATTGATATATCATGCTTATTATATGGGTGAAGTTGAGTTTTGGATTATCGCTCTAGTAGATTCTGTGGCTGTGTTAGTTTTTCCTGTGGATATTAATGGCCTAAATCGGTATGATAGGTTTCCTCATCATCTGCTGTAATGGCTACAACAACACTTACACAACCACTCTCCAGCATGCTAGTGTCTGCTCCAAATCCTCTACTGGTGATCAGTTACCTATAGTATCAGTTGCACATAAGCTGTATATACCATGAACATAGGTATTGCGTGTCTATTCGACAAGTACATCTCGCTAGGGGCACGCATAACTCACCTCCATATCCACCCAAGCATCTCACTACATGCAACCATGTTATTCCCTACTTTCTTTTGAAAATTCTGGTATGTCACAGAGAATTATTTCAAACATGGCCTGCTGGATTGATAAGTCGGCTGGAAATGCCTCGATAGGCTAACCAAAATTACTGTAATAGGCTGAAAGCATATGTTTCCTGATTCGAAATCGGGTTTTGTTTGCTAAACACCTGTTCCACTCTTTTCCTGCACATACTCTGCCACAACTAGTCATAATAGCAATTATCCCTCCAAAACTGAAGGTAAATCTCTTGATAAACCTGCTATTTCACCAACGGACCTGTTTCTAGTGTATCAAGTTCTCAGCATATTGTATATCATGTCACTGTTGCATTCATACAAAGTCACCCTTCATAACAGTACCACCTGTAGGTCATCCCAATACATGTGACAACATTGTATGGATAACCTGTGCACATCATTTAGGCACACATATCCTATCTTCTCACAGTGACATTGCTTTGATTATAGCACTCATCGTCTTACCAATCTCCATACTGCATTATCAATTTTTCATCATCCCATGTAGTAGTTATCTGAACTCAATCTACTGTAAGAGTAGACGCTGTCTATGGTTAACCTCAAAAGCATTCAAAAGTATTTTTTATCATGACTGTGTTCAGTGGCAGGTTGATGTTACAATGAATAAATATGTTAACTTTTTTTCTCTGTCCTTCATAAGAATCTTTCAGGATAAACTATATCCCCAATACCTGAAATCAGGTTGTGCATAAACCCCAATAAAGTGAGGCTGAACAGGGTATTTCTCTTGAATGGTTTAAATCCTTGATTATTGTATGCTGAGCCTGTTGCGGGCCTCTCAAGCTTTTCCCTGTTATCACTCTGTGTCTCTGCTGCATTAACATACAATACGATTGTGAAATTTTCTGGTTTACTGACCCAAGCATCTGCTGGATTCTTCAAGAATCCTTTGCTACAGCCATCCACTCTCTGCACACACCTATAGCATATCCACAGGAAACATTACCTGATATCTTGTTCCTTCACTATCACTACTGTATAACAACTCCCCACACAATTCCACCTATATATATACATATATATAAATATATATATACATTCATATATATACATATACATATATAGATTTACATGTATACATATATATGTATGTACATAGGTATATATCATTTCCATCTTTCTATATTTTAGATCTTAAATGTCATGGCATGTGAACATCTCACCATTGGCTTCTTTGAAATCCATATATGAGCAATTCTTTTCTATATTCACATTAACTAAATGTTTTTTTCAGGAAATATGTGGAAAATGTCATTATTTGAGGATTGTAAATTTCTAATGTTGTAATAAGTTAGATCTTAATGAAAATTTACATTTCCTGTTCTAGATTAGAATAAATGAGCATATAAATATCATTTGTTGCATCATTTTTCCTTTATTTCAAAGTTTCACAAATGGGAACATGAATGGCACGTGCACCATTTTGTAAAAGGTAATTAATTCTAAGTTGATGATTTACATCAATGGCCATAGTCAGGATGTGGACAATACTTAAGATTTTCATCTTTTATGGAATAACACTGGATCCACACTGGATCCTCTTCAAAAATCATCATATTTTCAATTTTTTTTCTTTTATTAGAGTTTAATTTAAAATTAGCTCAAAATATATATCAATGGCCATAGTCAGGATATATTGAGAGTTAATTTCATTTTAAACTCTATAAAAGCACAAAAATGTATTTTATTCTTCACTTGAATTTAAAAATGATTATTATATAATACATTCAATGACCATAGTCAGGGATGTATTATATCTTTAATCTTATTTCTAATTCATGAAAAGAATGAAATATGCTTTTCAAAATCCAATTTCAAATTCTTTAAATTCATTTATCATTCAGGATAGAATTGCATCATATTTTCAAAATTCCCTTTTAAAAACTCCAAGTGATTTTGAGAATTTTCTTCATTTCTCAGATCAAATCTTATTTATAGATTCAAATTCAATTCTATCTCATTTCGAGATTCAAAAATTCAAATTTCAAAGTCCAATTTGACTTTAAAATTTCAAAATCATCTTGTATTCAAGCTTCAAATTTCCAATTCAAATCAAAATTCAAACTTCAAAGTTCAATTTAACTTTGAAGTTCATGATTCATCCTCTGATTTCAAATTCAAAATCGAGTTTATCTTCAAATTCAAAATCAAAGTTTGAGATTGATTCTAAACCTCAAAACTTGACTCTTCCTTAATTTTAAATTCAATCTGGGTTTTTAAAACCCAGATCCATCTTCAAAAGTCCCATTTTGACTTTTAAAATCCGAATCCAAAATTAACCCAATCCCATTTAGGATTCTAAATCCAGAATTCAACTTCCATCTTGGATCCCAGACTTCAGATCCAAATTTCATCTTGGATCCTAGAAATCAGACCAAAAATCCATTTTAGGATTTCAGAATCCAATTTTATTTTGGATCTCAAACTTCAGATCCAAATCTCATTTAGGATCCCAAAATCCAATTCCATTTAGGATCCTATAATTCAACTTCATTTTGGATCTTAGACTTCATATCCAAATTCCATTTAGGATCCAAAACCCAATTCCATCTTGGATCTCAGACTTCAGGTCCAAAATTCCATTTAGGATCCAGAATTCAATTCCATCTTGCATCTCAGAATTCATATCCAAATTCCATCATTGGATCTCAGATTTCAGATGCAATTCCCATTTTAAATCCAGAATTCAATTTCATTTTGGGTTTCAAATTAGGATCCACACTTGGGATTTAAATTCCATCTTGAATTCCAGACTTCAAATCAAATTCCAAAAACCCATTCCATTTCTTTTACAACCAATTCCATTTGGATTTCTCAGATCCCATTCTGATTTCAAAGCTTCACATGTAGAATTCAATTCTATTCTAAATATTCATTCCTTCTCCTAGATTCAAGTTCAAAATTCTAATTCAAAGTCCATTTATGACTTTGAAACTTCTTTTCTTCTACTTTTATCTCAACTTCAAAATCATTCCTTTCGAAGTCCAGATTTATTTTTCCAAACTCTGATTATTCCAAAAACTTGGAACTTTAAATCTTAAGTTCTAAGTTAGAAACCATTTCTTCACTCTATCCTCAAATTCATCAAAAACACTTGGAGATTTCCAAAAATCATTTTTTTGAAAGAGCAAACATCCTTGCATTTGCACAAGCATGATTCTTTGTGCATTTAGACAATGAATAAATATGTTAACTTTTTTTCTCTGTCCTTCATAGGAATCTTCCAGGATGAACTATATCCCCAATTCCTGAAATCAGGTTGTGCATAAACCCCAATAAAGTGAGGCTGAACAGGGTATTTCTCTTGAATGGTTTAAATCCTTGATTATTGTATGTTGAGCCTGTTGCGGGCCTCTCAAGCTTTTCCCTGTTATCACTTTGTGTCCCTGCTGCATTAACATACAATACATTTGTGAATTTTTCTGGTTTACTGACCCAAGCATCTGCTGGATTATTCAAGAATCCTTTGCTACAGCCATCCACTCCCTGCACACACCTATAGCATATCCACTGGAAACATTACCTGATATCTTGTTCCTTCACTATCACTACTGTATAACAACTCCCCACACAATTCCACCTATATATATATAGGTATATATCATTTCCATCTTTCTATATTTTAGATCTTAAATGTCATGGCATGTGAACATCTCACCATTGGCATCTTTGAAATACATATATGAGCAATTCTTTTCTATATTCACATTAACTAAATGTTTTTTTCAGGAAATATGTGGAAAATGTCATTATTTGAGGATTGTAAATTTCTAATGTTGTAATAAGTTAGATCTTAATGAAAATTTACATTTCCTGTTCTAGATTAGAATAAATGAGCATATAAATATCATTTGTTGCATCATTTTTCCTTTATTTCAAAGTTTCACAAATGGGAACATGAATGGCACGTGCACCATTTTGTAAAAGGTAATTAATTCTAAGTTGATGATTTACATCAATGGCCATAGTCAGGATGTGGACAATACTTAAGATTTTCATCTTTTATGGAATAACACTGGATCCACACTGGATCCTCTTCAAAAATCATCATATTTTCAATTTTTTTTCTTTTATTAGAGTTTAATTTAAAATTAACTCAAAATATATATCGATGGCCATAGTCAGGATATATTGAGAGTTAATTTTATTTTAAACTCTATAAAAGCACCAAAATGTATTTTATTCTTCACTTGAATTTAAAAATGATTATTATATAATACATTCAATGACCATAGTCAGGGATGTATTATATCTTTAATCTTATTTCTAATTCATGAAAAGAATGAAATATGCTTTTCAAAATCCAATTTCAAATTCTTTAAATTCATTTATAATTTAAGATAGAATTGCATCATATTTTCAAAATTCCCTTTTAAAAACTCCAAGTGATTTTGAGAATTTTCTTCATTTCTCAGATCAAATCTTATTTATAGATTCAAATTCAATTCTATCTCATTTCGAGATTCAAAAATTCAAATTTCAAAGTCCAATTTGACTTTAAAATTTCAAAATCATCTTGTATTCAAGCTTCAAATTTCCAATTCAAATCAAAATTCAAACTTCAAAGTTCAATTTAACTTTGAAGTTCCTGATTCATCCTCAAATTTCAAATTCAAAATCGAGTTTATCTTCAAATTCAAAATCAAAGTTTGAGATTGATTCTAAACCTCAAAACTTGACTCTTCCTTAATTTTAAATTCAATCTAGGTTTTTAAAACCCAGATCCATCTTCAAAAGTCCCATTTTGACTTTTAAAATCCGAATCCAAAATTAACCCAATCCCATTTAGGATTCTAAATCCAGAATTCAACTTCCATCTTGGATCCCAGACTTCAGATCCAAATTTCATCTTGGATCCTAGAAATCAGACCAAAAATCCATTTTAGGATTTCAGAATCCAATTTTATTTTGGATCCCAAACTTCAGATCCAAATCTCATTTAGGATCCCAAAATCTAATTCCATTTAGGATCCTATAATTCAACTTCATTTTGGATCTTAGGCTTCATATCCAAATTCCATTTAGGATCCAAAACCCAATTCCATCTTGGATCTCAGACTTCAGGTCCAAAATTCCATTTAGGATCCAGAATTCAATTCCATCTTGGATCTCAAAATTCATATCCAAATTCCATCATTGGATCTCAGATTTCAGATGCAATTCCCATTTTAAATCCAGAATTCAATTTCATTTTGGGTTTCAAATTAGGATCCAGACTTGGGATTTAAATTCCATCTGGAATTCCATACTTCAAATCAAATTCCAAAAACCAATTCCATTTCTTTTACAACCAATTCCATTTGGATTTCTCAGATCCCATTCTGATTTCAAAGCTTCACATGTAGAATTCAATTCTATTCTAAATATTCATTCCTTCTCCTAGATTCAAGTTAAAAATTCTAATTCAAAGTTCATTTATGACTTTGAAACTTCTTTTCTTCTCCTTTTATCTCAACTTCAAAATCATTCCTTTCGAAGTCCAGATTTATTTTTTCAAACTCTGATTATTCCAAAATCTTGGAACTTTAAATCTTAAGTTCTAAGTTAGAAACCATTTCTTCACTCTATCCTCAAATTCATCAAAAACACTTGGAGATTTCCAAAAATCATTTTTTTGAAAGAGCAAACATCCTTGCATTTGCACAAGCATGATTCTTTGTGCATATAGACAATGAATAAATATGTTAACTTTTTTTCTCTGTCCTTCATAGGAATCTTCCAGGATGAACTATATCCCCAATTCCTGAAATCAGGTTGTGCATAAACCCCAATAAAGTGAGGCTGAATAGGGTATTTCTCTTGAATGGTTTAAATCCTTGATTATTGTATGCTGAGCCTGTTGCGGGCCTCTCAAGCTTTTCCCTGTTATCACTTTGTGTCCCTGCTGCATTAACATACAATACATTTGTGAATTTTTATGGTTTACTGACCCAAGCATCTGTTGGATTCTTCAAGAATCCTTTGCTACAGCCATCCACTCCCTGCACACAACTATAGCATATCCACTGGAAACATTACCTGATATCTTGTTCCTTCACTATCACTACTGTATAACAACTCCCCACACAATTCCCTATATATATATAGGTATATATCATTTCCATCTTTCTATATTTTAGATCTTAAATGTCATGGCATGTGAACATCTCACCATTGGCATCTTTGAAATACATATATGAGCAATTCTTTTCTATATTCACATTAACTAAATGTTTTTTTCAGGAAATATGTGGAAAATGTCATTATTTGAGGATTGTAAATTTCTAATGTTGTAATAAGTTAGATCTTAATGAAAATTTACATTTCCTGTTCTAGATTAGAATAAATGAGCATATAAATATCATTTGTTGCATCATTTTTCCTTTATTTCAAAGTTTCACAAATGGGAGCATGAATGACACGTGCACCATTTTGTAAAAGGTAATTAATTCTAAGTTGATGATTTACATCAATGGCCATAGTCAGGATGTGGACAATACTTAAGATTTTCATCTTTTATGGAATAACACTGGATCCATACTGGATCCTCTTCAAAAATCATCATATTTTCAATTTTTTTTCTTTTATTAGAGTTTAATTTAAAATTAGCTCAAAATATATATCGATGGCCATAGTCAGGATATATTGAGAGTTAATTTTATTTTAAACTCTATAAAAGCACCAAAATATATTTTATTCTTCACTTGAATTTAAAAATGATTATTATATAATACATTCAATGACCATAGTCAGGGATATATTATATCTTTAATCTTATTTCTAATTCATGAAAAGAATGAAATATGCTTTTCAAAATTCAATTTCAAATTCTTTAAATTCATTTATAATTTAGGATAGAATTGCATCATATTTTCAAAATTTCCTTTTAAAAACTCCAAGTGATTTTGAGAATTTTCTTCATTTCTCAGATCAAATCTTATTTATAGATTCAAATTCAATTCTATCTCATTTCGAGATTCAAAAATTCAAATTTCAAAGTCCAATTTGACTTTAAAATTTCAAAATCATCTTGTATTCAAGCTTCAAATTTCCAATTCAAATCAAAATTCAAACTTCAAAGTTCAATTTAACTTTGAAGTTCCTGATTCATCCTCTGATTTCAAATTTAAAATCGAGTTTATCTTCTTATCTTCAAATTCAAAATCAAAGTTTGAGATTGATTCTAAACCTCAAAACTTTACTCTTCCTAAATTTTAAACTCAATTTGGGTTTTTAAAACCCAGATCCATCTTCAAAAGTCCCATTTTGACTTTTAAAATCCAAATCCAAAGTTAACCCAATCTCATTTAGGATTCTTAATCCAAAATTCAACTTCCATCTTGAATCTCAGACTTCAGATCCAAATTTCATCTTGGATCCCAGAAATCAGACCCAAAATCCATTTTAGGATTTCGGAATCCAATTTCATTTTGGATCTCAGACTTCAGATCCAAATCTCATTTAGGATCCCAGAATCTAATTCCATTTAGGATCCTAGAATTCAATTTCATTTTGGATCTCAGACTTTAGATCCAAATTCCATTTAGGATCCAAAACCCAATTTCATCTTGGATCTCAGACTTCTGGTCCAAAATTCCATTTAGGCTCCAGAATTCAATTCCATCTTGGATCTCAGACTTCAGATCCAAAATCCATTCCAAAATTCGGATCCAATTCCATCTTGGATCTCAGACTTCAGATCCAAATTCCATCATTGGATCTCAAATTTCAGATCCAATTCCCATTTTAAATTCAGAATTCAATTTCATTTTGGGTTTCAAATTAGGATTCAGACTTAGGATTCAAATTCCATCTTGAATTCCAGACTTCAAATCAAATTCCAAAAACCCATTCCATTTCTTTTAAAACGAATTCCATTTGGATTTTTCAGATCCCATTCTGATTTCAAAACTTCACATGTAGAATTCCATTCCATTCTAAATATTCATTCCTTCTCCTAGATTCAAATTCAAAATTCTAATTCAAAGTCCATTTATGACTTTGAACATTCTTTTCTTCTCCTTTTATCTCAACTTCAAAATCATTCCTTTCGAAGTCCAGATTTATTTTTCCAAACTCTGATTATTCCAAAAACTTGGAACTTTAAATCTTAAGTTCTAAGTTAGAAACCATTTCTTCACTCTATCCTCAAATTCATCAAAAACACTTGGAGATTTCCAAAAATCATTTTTTTGAAAGAGCAAACATCCTTGCATTTGCACAAGCATGATTCTTTGTGCATTTAGACAATAAATAAATATGTTAACTTTTTTTCTCTGTCCTTCATAGGAATCTTCCAAGATGAACTATATCCCCAATACCTGAAATCAGGTTGTGCATAAACCCCAATAAAGTGAGGTTGAACAGGGTATTTCTCTTGAATGGTTTAAATCCTTGATTATTGTATGTTGAGCCTGTTGCGGGCCTCTCAAGCTTTTCACTGTTATCACAATGTGTCCCTGCTGCATTAACATACAATACATTTGTGAATTTTTCTGGTTTACTGACCCAAGCATCTGCTGGATTCTTCAAGAATCCTTTGCTACAACCATCCACTCCCTGCACACACCTATAGCATATCCACAGGAAACATTACCTGATATCTTGTTCCTTCACTATCACTACTGTATAACAACTCCCCACACAATTCCACCTATATATATATATATATATATATATATATATATCATTTCCATCTTTCTATATTTTAGATCTTAAATGTCATGGCATGTGAACATCTCACCATTGGCATCTTTGAAATACATATATGAGAAATTCTTTTCTATATTCACATTAACTAAATGTTTTTTTCAGGAAATATGTGGAAAATGTCATTATTTGAGGATTGTAAATTTCAAATGTTGTAATAACTTAGATCTTAATGAAAATTTACATTTCCTGTTCTAGATTAGAATAAATAAGCATATAAATATCATTTGTTGCATCATTTTTCCTTTATTTCAAAGTTTCACAAATGGGAACACGAATGGCACGTGCACCATTTTGTAAAAGGTAATTAATTCTAAGTTGATGATTTATATCAATGGCCACAGTCAGGATGTGGACAATACTTAAGATTTTCATCTTTTATGGAATAACACTGGATCCACACTGGATCCTCTTCAAAAATCATCATATTTTCAATTTTTTTTTGTTTTATTAGAGTTTAATTTAAAATTAGCTCAAAATATATATTGATGGCCATAGTCAGGATATATTGAGAGTTAATTTTATTTTAAACTCTATAAAAGCACCAAAATGTATTTTATTCTTCACTTGAATTTAAAAATGATTATCATATAATACATTCAATGACCATAGTCAGGGATGTATTATATCTTTAATCTTATTTCTAATTCATGAAATAAATAAAATATGCTTTTCAAAATCCAATTTCAAATTCTTTAAATTCATTTATCATTTAGGATAGAATTGCATCATATTTTCAAAATTCCCTTTTAAAAACTCCAAGTGATTTTGAGAATTTTCTTCATTTCTCAGATCAAATCTTATTTATAGATTCAAATTCAATTCTATCTCATTTCGAGATTCAAAAATTCAAATTTCAAAGTCCAATTTGACTTTAAAATTTCAAAATCATCTTGTATTCAAGCTTCAAATTTCCAATTCAAATCAAAATTCAAACTTCAAAGTTCAATTTAACTTTAAAGTTCCTGATTCATCCTCTGATTTCAAATTTAAAATCGAGTTTATCTTCTTATCTTCAAATTCAAAATCAAAGTTTGAGATTGATTCTAAACCTCAAAACTTTAGTCTTCCTAAATTTTAAACTCAATTTGGGTTTTTAAAACCCAGATCCATCTTCAAAAGTCCCATTTTGACTTTTAAAATCCAAATACAAAGTTAACCCAATCTCATTTAGGATTCTTAATCAAGAATTCAACTTCCATCTTGGATCTCAGACTTTAGATCCAAATTTCATCTTGGATCCCAGAAATCTGACCCAAAATCCATTTTAGGATTTCGGAATCCAATTTCATTTTGGATCTCAGACTTCAGATCCAAATCTCATTTAGGATCCCAGAATCTAATTCCATTTAGGATCCTAGAATTCAACTTTATTTTGGATCTCAGACTTTAGATCCAAATTCCATTTAGGATCCAAAACCCAATTTCATCTTGGATCTCAGACTTCTGGTCCAAAATTCCATTTAGGCTCCAGAATTCAATTCCATCTTGGATCTCAGACTTCAGATCCAAAATCCATTCCAAAATTCGGATCCAATTCCATCTTGGATCTCAGACTTCAGATCCAAATTCCATCATTGGATCTCAAATTTCAGATCCAATTCCCATTTTAAATCCAGAATTCAATTTCATTTTGGGTTTCAAATTAGGATCCAGACTTAGGATTCAAATTTCATCTTGAATTCCAGACTTCAAATCAAATTCCAAAAACCCATTCCATTTCTTTTAAAACGAATTCCATTTGGATTCCTCAGATCCCATTCTGATTTCAAAGCTTCACATGTAGAATTCAATTCCATTCTAAATATTCATTCCTTCTCCTAGATTTAAATTCAAAATTCTAATTCAAAGTCTATTTATGACTTTGAACATTCTTTTCTTCTCTTTTTATCTCAACTTCAAAATCATTCCTTTCAAAGTCTAGATTTATTTTTCCAAACTCTGATTATTCCAAAAACTTGGAACTTTAAATCTTAAGTTCTAAGTTAGAAACCATTTTTTCACTCTATCCTCAAATTCATCAAAAACACTTGGAGATTTCCAAAAATCATTTTTTTGAAAAAGCATGCATCCTTGCATTTGCACAAGCATGATTCTTTGTGCATTTAGACTTAGAATAAATTCTTATATAATCTTTTGGCAAAACAAAAAAGGCATGAATTCGACCCTTGGTTCAATTACCCATGGTAAAGGCGCCAGAAATGGTCGAACCTCGTACCGACAAGCAAATCCCGTCTCCCAATTTTTCTGCAATATTTCAAAATGGAGGCGAGTTATTTTCTTAAATATTTTCAAAATTAAGGTCAAGTGAGACCCCGCAAAAGAGTTCCTCTTCTCTTCTCTTCTCTTCTTTTCTTTTCTATTCTCTCTTCTTTTCTGTCTTTTATTTTCTCTCCTTTCCAAAAGAGAGAAATAGAGGCTGGAAAGGAAAAGAGAAGGAAGAGAGAGAAACACCAAGAGAGGAAAAATTTTGCAATGATCACACCATAGTCAGGGATGTATTATATCTTCAATCTTATTTTAATTTACTTAAAGAATAAAATAGGATTTTCAAATCCAATTTTACATTCTTTTAGATTCATTCATCATTTAGGATAGAATTACATCATGTTTTCAAAATTTCTTTTTCAAAAATCCAAGTGATTTCCTTCAGATATCTTCTTCACGTCTCAAATCAATATTCAAACTTCTGTAAATTCAAATACCATCTTCATATTCTAACTTTAAAGTTTGAAGTCCAATTTAACTTTGAAATTCATTTTGCATATCCCACAATTCAAATTCTAATCCGAATCAAATTTCAAAGTTCAAATAACTTTGAAATTTTTTATTTTTCTTTTGATTTCAAATTCAAAATCCAGTTTATTTTTTTATCTTTAAATTCAAAAAATCAAAATTTGAGATTAATTTTGAATCTCAACATTTGACTCTTCTTAAATTTTAAATTCAAATCTGGGTTTTCAAAACCCAGATCCATCTTCAAAAGTCCCATTTGGACTTTCAAAATCCAAATCCAAAGTTAGAATCCAATCCCAACTTGGATCCAGATTTCCAAATGCAATTTCCACTTTTGGATCTCAGACTTCAGATCCAAAATCCATTTAGGATTTCAGATTTCGGATCCAACTCCACCTTGGATCACAAATTTCAGATCCAAATTCCATCTTGGATTCCAGATCTTGGGTCCAATTCCATTAAGGATCCAGAATCCAATTCCATCTTGGATCTCAGACTTCAGATCCAATTCTCATTTAGGATTCTAGATCCAGAATCCAACTTCATCTTGGATCTCAGACTTCAGATCCAAAACACATTTTAGGATCCAGAATCCAATTTCATCTCGGATCTCAGACTTCAGATCCAAATTCCATCATTGGATCTCAGGTTTCAGATCCAAATCCCATTTAGGATTCTAAATCCAGAATTCCATTTCATCTTGGATTTCAATTCTATTTAGGATCCAGACTTTGGATTCAAATTCCAAATTTAAAATCAAATTCCATTCCCAATTCCAACCTTCAAATCCAATTCTATTTCATTCCAGATTTTGAAATCCAAGTTCATCTTGATTCCCAAAATTCCAAAAACCAATTCCATCTCTCAATTTTATTTGGATTTCTCAAATCTCACTCTGATTTCAAAACTCAATTCCATTTCAAATATTCATCCAGGATCAAAATGCTAATTCAAAGTCCATTTATTTCTTTTCCTTTTATCTCAAACTTTAAAATCAGTCCCTTCAAAGTCCAGATTTATTTTTTTCCAAATTCTGATTATTTCAAAAACTTAGAACTTCAAACATCTACCTCAGGTTCTAAAAATTAGAAATCATCTCTTCACTCTATCATCAGATTCATCTCAGAAACACTTGGAGATTTCTAAATCATTTTAAAAAAGAGCATACATCCTTGCATTGCACAAGCATGATTCTTTGTGCATGTAGACTTAGGATAAATTCTTAGATAATCTTTTAGCAAAGCAAAAGGCATGAATTCGACCCTTGGTTCGATTACCCCTGGTAAAGGCGCCAGGAATGGTCGAACCTCGTAACGACGAGCGAATCCTGTCTACCAATTTTCCCGCAAATATTTTCAAAACGGAGGGGAGTTATTTTCTTAAATATTTTCAAAAATTAAGGTCAAGTGAGACCTTCGCAAAAGAGTTCCTCTTCTCCTCTTTTCTTTCCTCTTCTCTCTTATTTTCTTTCTTTTATTTTCTCCCTTCAAAAAGGAGGAAATAGAGGTTAGAAAGGAAAAAGAGAAGGAAGAGAGAGGAACATCAAGAGAGGAAAAATTTTGCGATGATCACAGTCTTGAATTAGGTGTTATCTCATTCAGTCTTTTAGAAAGTTGTGTGTTCATTCCATTCCTAACCTTGCTTGGCATTAGATAGATATTGGTTTAATTAGATTAGTAATAGTCTGGTTTAATTAGGTCAAATTTTGAGAAGGGGGTAAATAGGTAATTGTGGTGGAAAACGATTTTTGGTAGGAGTTAAGGCATCCAATTTCGTGAGGTGCAATTGAGGAAAGTTTTGGAAGTTTTCTATCCAGCCAAGCTAGAGAGGAGGGAGCCTTTCACATTTGGAAACAAAAATAATTTCAAAATTTATTTCCTCAAAAGGTTGCCCACGGTTTTGAGAAAGGAGTTTGATTGTTATAAAAAAAAATTTAGAAAGTCAAAAACGTGTGACTCCTTTGGTTGGATAGTTTCACCTTCTATACTTTCCAATTTGATTGGTAATACAATTAAAAAGAGTAATAACTTTTGGGCTGGACGTTTTTTCTCAAACTTCCCAATTTGGTTTTGGAAGCAATTATGGAAAATAGCATCCCTTTGGGTTGGACGATTTTTAATAACCCAAGTTTTCCAAAAATTCGTTACTTGTCATTCATTACCCTCTTTTCTAACTTCCTATATTAACATAGAGTAGATTTAGTTTTAACTTTTTGAGTAACTATTGATTTAACCTTAGATTAGGAAGTAAGTCATCATTTAGGGAAGTTATTAGGATTAATTAAATCCCATTTAGGCGTGTAATTCAATTAGATTCATTTAACTAATCTTGTCCTTTCTTAATTTTCGGTTTGAATAGGTGGTTGTTAATCATTAGTTGTCCATTTTAGGTAAGTTCAATTTGAGTCAGCATAGTTGGTCCATAAGGTGAGCCGTGAGCCCAGTCAAAGTCAAACCCTATTCCGAACCATCTCATCTAATTAACCTTAGTTAGTATTTGTTTTAGTTAAACTAATTAATTCAATTGAGTTCATTTATATTTCTAATGTTAAGTTAAGTGTGATTGTGAAAGACGTGTTTTTAGTTTAGCATTTAGTGTAGATTAAGGTGTTAGATTGATTTAATGTTGATTCTCTAGATAGTTTAATTTGCATTGCATTTTTAGTCAGATTAATTTGCATTTGGCGTGTTCTTTAGTTTACCTTTAGCATTGATTCGTGTGTTGCATTTCCATATTCATGTAGTCTTTTTAATTGCATTCATTCTCTGTCTTTTTACAGCCATTTAGCAGCATTTAGGATTGTGTTTGCATTTAATTTGCATTCTTAGTGTTAAAAGTGGATTTCCAAAGTGAATAGTGCACTGATTTTGAAAACTGTTTTTTTTTTCCTGTCTTGCACTCATAATTTTATGTGCAAAATTTTCAAGTTTTCTGAAAATTTTTGCTTTATTCTCTTTATTGGTGTGTTCACTATCTGCAGTCCAAAATTCAGTTCATTTCGAGTTGATTTGGTTTGGTTTTTAAGCATTTTGTGAAAACAGCTTTTTCGGGTTTTTCAGTTTTGGGTCCTACAATTGCCAAATTTTCCCTGATTTTGAAACGCTTATATCTGAAGTTCCAAAAAGAATTTTTCAAATCCGTAAAAATTGTCAGATTCTTGAATCTGTTAATTACAGAACAGAAGAAATTTTGGGAATTTTGGACTTCGTTTGCTCCTTCAACCACTCTGTTTGTGAAAAACTGTCAGAATTCACTTTTGCACTAGTTAGGGATAAAATAGTCATTTCAGTGTTTTAGTGATTTTCGTGAGTTTTCTATATTTTTCTGCATTTTAGCTAGTGCATCTGTATTAACCACGTAGTTAGGGATAGATTAGATATTTCGTGAAGTTATTTTAACATTTTCTTTGATTTTCAGTGTTAATTAGAATTTGTGTGAGTTAATTTCTGTAGAATTGGGATTAGTTTAATTTCTGAATTTATTTGTTATAACTGTTTACTGACTCTTTATTTTCTTTGTTTTAGGTTGAAAAGCTACTAAAGAGTACAAGGTTAATCTTGTCCAGAGTGAAAAAATGACATTTGAGTGAAAGGACAGAATTGCCTTTGGCGAGCAGAAGAAGACTTTAAATTGCTTTTCTAGTTAATTTTAGTTTTTTTTCTGTAGTATTAATAGAATTGTAATTGTTGACTTAGATTTGTGTATTAATAAATTGAGATTTTTAGAATTACTTTGAATATTTCCCGTTCCCTGTGGATTCGACCCGTACTTGCCACTTCTGTGGAAAGTCGGTTTATTTACTTTTGGCTGACGATTTTCCAAGTGTTTTTATTGAAAATATTGTTTTAAAAATATTGTTTTAAAAATATTGTTTGCAAAAACCCAACCAAATTTTGGCGCCGTTGCCGGGGAACGACGCATATATTCTTCTAATTCTTAGATTTCAGTTTATTAATCTATGTCAGCTAATTAGTTAAGTAATTGTTTTATTTTACTAGTTAGTAGGATTAATAAGTAAATATAGGCTTAACATAGTTAGTACATATAGGATTCACGTGCTGTTTTTCTAGGATTCACTGAATATCCATTCTGCAAGGAGCGATTAGACAAGTGGGTTTTAGAGAACATAGTTGTGATTTCCTGTATTCTTTTATTTCAGTAGTTAGATTAGTTTTGCCTTGTTATTTCATTTAATATAGTTATAGAATTTTGACATAGTTTATATTATTAATTCTTCGTTACTTCTGATATTTGCATTTCAGTAACTTAGTTTAGATTTAGATTTAGGTCGGTTGCCTACATTTGGTCTTAGTACCAGTGTATACAGGGGAAAAGAGCTTTAGAAACCCCATTACATCAATTTGTTGACAACTCAGAGAGAATTTTACATTCTCCTCGAAGTTCGACAACAGTGGGCGATATGGATCCTCGAGCTCTAGTTCCTCCACGTGCTCTGAGGGAGTACTTTACTCCCACAGACTATGTTCAGGCATCCTGCATTCAGAGACCCAATATAGGAGCGCCCCATTATGAGACTAAGGCCAGCATTATTCAGATGCTTCCATCTTTCTATGGCCTTAGTCATGAAGATCCCTATAGGCATTTAGACGAATTCCTCGAAATCTGTTCTATAGTCAAGATACAGAATTTTGATGATGATGCATTGAGGTTGATCCTATTTCCATTTTCACTGAAGGACAAGGCCAAGTATTGGCTAAAGTCCTTAGATTCAATAGAGATAGGGTCTTGGGATCAGTTACAGCAGGAGTTCCTTAAGAAATACTTTCCCATCGGTAGGACGAACCAGTATAGGCGAGCCATTACTAGCTTCTCAGAGCTAGATGGTGAGCAATTTCATGAAACCTTGGAGAGAATGAAGGATCTTCTTAGGAAGTGTCTCCATCATCAGGTGTCGAGATGGCAGCTGGTGCAGAGCTTTTACGATGGATTATCTGACAGGAATCGTCAGATGATCGATTCTTCATGTGGTGGGACCTTCATGTTGAAGAGCGTAGATGAAGCATGGAGGCTATTTGATACATTGGCAGAGAATTCTCTCCATCATGCTTCTAGCTCTCATTCTGATAGAGCCACACCTAATATTCAAAAGAAAGATGGTGTCCTCGAGATTGGTCCATCTACTACATTACAATGCAAGGTGGACATGATTGCTCAAAAGTTGGACTAGCTTCTCGCGGGACCATCTCATACTCAGCAGGTGTGTACTCTTTGTGCCAGTCCGACACATGAGATTACTGAGTGCCATTCGGCAGCTCAGCACCCTAAATTTGTCCAAGAGCAAGTTCAGGCTGCTCAGGGTTACGCCCGACCTCAGAACAATCCATTTTCACCTACATAAAATTTGGGTTGGCGTAACCATCCCAATTTTTCATGAAAGAATCCACAGCCTTCCACTCAGATTCCTACATCCTCTCAGCCAGCTCGGCCGCCAGCATTCAATCAGACATTTCAGAGGCCGAGTTATCCACAAAACACTCCTTCATTTCCTCCTCCGATCTCACAAGAGTCTGCTCCACAGACCTCTTTTGAGGAGAGACTTCTCCAAGCGTTCCAAGAGGTGAAAACCTCTAATCAGAATGCTTTCGAGAAGTGTAGCCAAATCTTGAGCTCGCATACGCAGTCCATTGCAAAGTTAGAGTCGTAGATGGGACAGTTAGCAGAGGCTATCAGTAGGAGACCTGAGGGTAGTTTGCCGAGTCAGGCAGTCATGAACCCGAAGGGCAAGGACCAGATGACGGGAGGCTTGTACCATACTAAGTCACATCAACATGCCAAATCTGTTATGGCCCTAAGGAGTGGACATGAGTATCACGTCGAGAGCAGATAGAGTAGAGAGAGGACCGATGAGCCAGATGTCAGTATTCCATCTTCTTCGGCTCAGTCACCATCATCATCATCCCCCACCCCAGTTCATAAGCAGGGTAGAAGTGAGCCTTCTCACAATGAGGAGGACCCCCCGATGTATATCCCCAAACCACCCTATCCCAAAGCATTAGAATCTCCCGGATTTCGAAAAAAGCAAGGCACGAAGATCTAGGATATGCTTGACATCTTCAAGCATGTGCAGATTAACCTGTCTTTGCTCGATGTTATTCAGCAGGTGTCGGCTTATGCAAAATTTCTGAAGGAACTATGTACACAAAAGAGGAAATCTAGAGTAAAAGTTCCTAACATGGTCCATCTGACTGAGCAGGTGAGTTTAGTGATTCAGCATCAGATGCCACCAAAGCTCAAAGACCCTGGAGCCCCTATCATTACAGGTACCATAGAGAACATTCAGATAGAACGCGCTTTGCTCGATCTTGGAGCAAGTGTAAACATTCTGCCCAGATATTTCTATGATTCTTTCGGGCTAGGAGAAATAAGATCGACTCCTATTACACTTCAGCTGGCAGATCGTTCTATCAAGGTACCGAGAGGTGTCTTGGAAGATGTGCTAGTTAAAGTGGATGATTTCTATTTTCCAGTCGATTTCATCATCCTCGATATGGAAGGAGTGGATAGCCAACACCAGACTCCGATCATTCTGGGCAAACTATTTTTGGCGACTGCCAATGCATGTATAAATTGTAGAACCAGAGCTATGGATTTATCATTCGGCAATAGAAAAGTCAAGTTGAACATTTTCAATGCCGCGATGGGTCCAGCGGGAGATATAGATTGCTTCCATGTAGATATTGCACAGGATTTAGTGCAAGATCAGCCAAAAGTGTACATGACAAAGGATTTCTTAGATTTGTATCATATAGAGAAGAATAGTTGTATAGTTAGTGTAGATGTGTCTGGTGTATCGTCAGAGTTACCTCCTTGGAGAGATGGCATTGAGCCGCTCCCACCACTTGCGGAGACCCCTGCCAAATCCTCGATAGAGTCTCCTCCGAAACTTGAGCTGAAACCCTTGCCGGATTCACTCAAGTATGCATATCTCGGAGTTGGTGAGACTCTGCCTGTGATTATCTTGTCACTGTTTACTGAGGAGCAAGAGTAGAGATTGCTTGATATTCTATGAGAGCACAAGGCAATGATTGGCTGGAGAGTGGCTGATTTGAAGGAGATTGATCCTTCATTCTGCATGCACAGGATTCATTGTGATGAAGAAGTCAAGCCAGTGCGGGACATGCAGAGAAGACTAAATCCCAATATGAAAGAAGTGGTGAAGAATGAGGTAGTGAAGTGGTTGGATGCTGGGACTATTTACCCCATTTCTGATAGCCAGTGGGTCAGTCCTATTCAGGTTGTGTCGAAGAAATCAGGACTCACTGTTGTGGAAAATGAGAAAAGGGAAAAGATTCCGATGAGGACCACCACAGGGTGGTGAGTCTGCATAGATTATAGAAAGTTGAATGTGGCAACTCGGAAAGATCACTTCCCGTTGTCGTTCATTGATCAGATCTTGGAGAGACTCGTCAGACAGAGCTACTATTGTTTCTTAGATGAATATTCAGGATATAATCAAGTAGCTGTCCATCCTGACGATCAGAAGAAGACTACATTTACCTGTCCTTATGGCACCTTCGCATTTAGACGTATGTCATTCGGGATTTGCAATGCCCTGACAACTTTTCAAAAGTGCATGTTAGCTATCTTCTCTGACATGGTGGATGATGCCATGGAAGTGTTTATGGACGATTTTTCTGTGTATGGCTCTTCATTTGAAGATTGCCTCCAGAAACTTACTCGAGTACTGAGTAGGTGTGCGGAGACAAACCTTGTTCTGAGTTGGGAAAAGAGCCACTTTATGGTCCAGGAGGGGATTGTGTTGGGACACATTGTGTCCAAGAGAGGGATTGAGGTTGATAGAGCGAAGGTGAAATCCATTTCGCGATTGACTCCACCTACCACTGTGAGGCAAATTCGGTCATTTTTAGGGCATGCCGGATTTTATAGGCGGTTCATTAAAGATTTCAGCAAGATCTCTCAACCGCTTTGTACATTATTGGAGAAGGATCAACCCTTTGATTTTAGTGATGATTGCATGAAGGCCTTTGAGATACTCAAAGAGGCCTTGATTACTGCACCTATTTTGAGACCTCTGGATTGGACGCTTCCGTTCAAGATTATGTGTGATGCTTCTGACTACGTTATGGATGCCATTTTAGGACAACAGATTGACAAGAAGCCCTATGTGATCTACTACGCAAGTAAAACTCTGTCTGATGCCCAAATGAATTATACCACGACAGAGAAGGAGCTACTTGCAGTAGTATTCGCATTGGACAAATTTAGGTCCTATCTTCTCGGTTCCAAGGTGGTTGTCTATTCTGATCATGCTGCATTGAAGTACCTTCTAAGCAAGAAAGACACCAAACCGAGACTCATTCGCTGGGTTCTGTTACTATAGGAGTTTGATCTTGAGATTCAAGATAAGAAAGGAACTGAGAATATAGTAGCAGACCATCTTTCTATACTGATCGTGGAGACCAAGAAGGATCAGAGACCGATCAATGATTCCTTCCCCGATGAGCAGATCATGATAGTCAGAACATCACAGTTACTCTGGTTTGCTGATATAGTGAACTATCTGGTATCAAGGCAGATCCCTGAGCATTGGAATAAGAATGAGCGAGAGCGATTCTTATCTCAGGTGAGACATTATTATTGGGATGAACCAGAGCTGTTCAAATACTGTGTAGACCAGATCATTAGAAGATGCGTTCCGGAGGAAGAGTATGAGTCCATCCTTAGTTTTTCTCATTCAATAGCCTGTGGAGGGCATTTCAGCAGTAGGAAGACAGCTGCAAAGGTTTTGCAGTCTGGATTTTTTTTGCCCATACTCCACAGAGATGCAAATGAGTTCTGTAGAAAATGTCTTCGATGTCAGCAGACTGGGAACATGTCCAAGAGGGACATGATGCCCTTACTCCCAATTTTAATAGTTGAGATTTTTTATGTTTGAGGCATAGATTTCATGGGCTCATTTCCGCCATCATTCGGTAATTTTTACATTTTAGTGGCGGTAGATTATGTGTCCAAATGGGTTGAAGTTGTGGCGACCAAGACCAATGATCATAGAGTGGTGCTTAAGTTCATTAAGCATAATATTTTCAGTCGTTTTGGTGTGCCATGTGCGATGATAAGTGATGGTGGTAAGCATTTCAGGAATGTACAAATAGCTTCTCTTCTGAGAAGGTATTCTGTCAATCATAGATTCACCACACCTTATCATCCGCAAACCAGTGGACAGGTCGAGGTTTCAAATAGGGAAATAAAGCGGATTTTAGAAAAGATAGTTCGTCCGGACCGCAAAGATTGGTCCCAACGCTTAGATGATGCACTTTGGGCATATAGGACTGCATTTAAGACTCCCATTGGCATGTTCCTGTATCACCTTGTATTCGGGAAAGCATGCCACCTCCCTGTCGAGCTGGAGCACAGAGCATATTGGGCTATCAAGAAATTAAATTTTGACCTCACCCAGGCTGGCAAAGCGAGAGCATTGCAACTCTCCGAGTTAGAAGAACTCAGGAATGATGCATATGAGAATGCCAAGTTATATAAAGCTCTCACTAAAGCATTTCATGATAAGCACATTGTCAGAAAAGTGTTTGAGTTGGAGCAGAGAGTTTGGTTATACAATTCTCGTTTGCATTTATTCCCAGGCAAATTAAGATCGAGATGGAAGGGACCTTACATTGTGAAAGAAGTGTTTCCACATGAGGCAGTTACATTATTTGATCCACAGACCCAAGGTACATTCAAGGTTAATGGGCAAAGACTGAAGCCCTACATTTCAAATTCCTTACAGAATGGTGAGTGTGAGGTTTTGAATCTTATGAAGGCATAAGGATTTGACCAGAGAGATGTAGCATATGTACATAGTAGAGTAGTTTTGTTTTTCAGTTAAGTATTTTCTTTTGTTCAGTATGTTATTTCATATGCACTGACATTTGTTCTGATTCATGCAGGTTTTATTTAATGTGTGAGAATTAGTTACCAGGTACAGAGCAGACATTGACCAGATTAGCAGAAAACTATGCATTCAGATATGCATAAGGTGATGTAAAGTCAAGTCAATCTATTTCAGAGGCCCGACACCAATCAGGTTG
This sequence comes from Nuphar pumila, assembly GCF_984573655.1. Taxonomy (NCBI): domain Eukaryota; kingdom Viridiplantae; phylum Streptophyta; class Magnoliopsida; order Nymphaeales; family Nymphaeaceae; genus Nuphar; species Nuphar pumila. The sequence continues at coordinate 45,827,090 of NC_143265.1, read as the reverse complement.
TATCTATCCTTTCTCCCGTATGTATTTTATTGCTCTTTAGTGTGCATTTGCTTACATGTTTACATCTTTTGTATGTCACTAGGGACAATGCCATTCAAGCATGAGAGGGGTGGTTTAGATGCACACTAATTTTTTTTTATGCATGGTAGCTAAGAACTCATAAAATTAGGTCATTGAGAAAAAAGTTGCAGCACATATGATTGTTTTTTGGCATAATCTAACAATTTAGAAATTTTTAAGCCTCATGTAATTTTTTTTTTCTGATCTGATTCAAATAGAGTAGTTATTTATGAGAAAATTCAAAGAAAAGATAGTATTTGAATGTTAGAAAGTTTTGAATCACTTTAGTATAAGTATGCACATTATGTTTTGTGGGAGAAAAAAGCAATGGAAAGATGTTTTGAAAAATGAGCTTAAAAGAATAGAGCTACATTTAGTTGTTGATGTCTTCATGAATCCTAGTAGTGGAACTCAGACACAAGTTGAAGTGTTTGAATCTCTTGACGAAATGGCTAACGAAGGAGATCATCTTCTTGTCTAGTCGATATCTGTGGCCTTTGTAGTTCGAGTAAGTAGAGTCTGAAGGGTGTTTTACACCTGGTGCCCTAAAGCCATCTGGTTTGGGAGTCACCGATTCAAAAGCTTGTTACATGAACTGCATAGAAAGCCTAAGAGATAGAGACATTGCACAGGATGAGAGGAAGACTATACGTAAACTATTAGAATAGAAGGTCTAGTGACTCGAGCAATTAAGTCTGAGAGATACTTTGTATCTGGAGCTCTAAGGTCGTCTGATCTGGGAGTCACTGACCCAAAGCTCGTTACACGAGTCATGAAACTGGATATTCGAAATAGTGCTCAAATGAGAATAATGCTCGAGAGAGAGAATAGAAAAATGGTGAAAAATTGAAAATCAAAAGAAAAAGATTGAGCTGAATAAAAAAAAAATTCATTGCTTAGGAATAATTGTGAAGTACTGTGCAGAAAATATACAAGTGAGGATAAATGAGTGATAACATGAGAATACTTGACTTTCTGAGAAAAATCATAGATAATTACAATTTTAGAAAAGTGAAGGAAAAAGATTTTTACTGTAGTGGCATGAGATTTCTGGAGTTGTTTTGAGAGTGTTCATTACATGAAATATTTGCTCAAACTGATTTCTTAATTGCCTAATATTTTTGAAAAATCACTCCTGCATATCATCGATGTTTGTGGGTAGCATCTCTGCAAACCCTCACGAGACCTTACTCGTCCACTGGGGTAACCCAGGGGTTTAAAGGGCTTGTTGCATGAGCTAAATGCAACCGTGATTCCTACGAAAGTGAGTTAGTTTTTATTCATATATGTCTATCATTTTTTGTTTCAGTTGCATAACATAGTTAGTTGTTTGTTAAGGGACTAACAAACATTCAAGCATGGGGGTATTTGATGATGCATGAAATGCACATCATGTTATAAAGATATTCATGCATTTTTAGATGATTTTAAGGTTTAGAACCCATGATTGGATGTATTTTTATATCAAGGGGTTGTGGTTCGAATTTCAGAAAAATCGGAGTTAAATTGAGAGAGTTATGGCTATTTTAGTGCTCGGGCATAATTTTCAAGGTGGATCGGACCCATATCCGACCCAAATGGATTGTCTTGGACCTTGGACCAATATTTAAAACATCATAAATCCAACCCATACGTGAACCCATAGCCATTTAACAAAGGTTTTCAGAAAACCCCCTCAAAAAGGGGCGCATAGCAATAAAATTTATTTTAAACCTATTTCTGAAAACCGCCCAAAATATAAATACATGTTTCTAAAAGCCCTAACTCATTTTTTCCTTGGAATTCATGCCCTTCAGCTGAATCTTGCTCCATCCCCCTTTCTCCCCTCTCATTCCATGCCACCTCCATTGAAGACTTGGGTTTTGCTTGAGATTCAAGCATTTCTTCGTCTTTCTTTCATATCTACTTTTCATTTCTTTTCCTCCCTGTTGGATATTCACTGTGTTTCCTGTGTTTTGCAAGTGTAGCAGAGGTTGAAGACACCTTTTCTTGTGTGGAAGTGCAAGACACTCCAACAAGAAGGATCGACTCTACCTCCATTCGATCTTCTAAGCCACCCGATCGAGAATCGGCTCATTTTCCATCCTCGGTGGACTTCAAACGTGGTGCAGTTGCAAATGAGAGTTCCATGGTGATATTCCAGCATCAACGAAGATGATGAGGCGTGTTTCCAATGGTTGAATCTGCTCTTTCCATCCCCCCAATCGTCGGATCGCCCTTGAGGTAAGATCTTCCTCTTTCCCGTCTTCTAGATAAAACCCAAGCAATGTGTGGTGTTCTTCTACTGTAATTTCTGTATGTGTGTTGCTTTAAACCTTAGTATAGAATTCGTGCAGAGACCAGCATGTTAGATCTAGTGTGTTCTTTTTTCTCTAGGTGTTAGATTCTTAGTTTCCAATTGTTTTAGCCCAAAACGGGAAAACCAGCTAGATCTCTTCTAGTCGATTTTATCTTTTTGCTCATTTTGATTTTTTGTGTTTTCTTAGCAGAAAAACATGTTTCAAAGTCTAATTTAGATCTAGGAGTGTCGTTGGGTCTGGTTTATATTGTTGTTTTAGTCAAAATCCAAAAATCGACTAGATTACTTCTAGCCGATCTTGGCGTTTTATTGTGTGTGTTCTGAAATTTTTCTGCAGTTAGAACGTGTCAATCAGATCTCGTTCAAGTTGTGTCTAGTGTGATTTGTCTTAAATTTTAAGTTGGTTTAGTTCCAATTGTGTCGTGCAGTCTGATTTTGAAAAATCATTGGGTGAAAACTCAATCGGCTAGAACTAGTCTAGCCGATTGTACTGTTTCTTTATTTTCAGATTTCTGCAATTCTTTTAGCAGTATTGTGTGTCGAAAATAGATTGTTGCAATTAATTTCCATTTTCAATTAGTGTTATTGCTTTTTGAACCGTTTGTCATAGCTTAGAGTTGTCAAGTTAGGTTGATTTGTTAGATGTGTTATTTCTTCGTTTCAGTTTAGCAATAGTTTTATTTTTGTTGCAGATTCAATAGGTCGTGTTTCAGCATTTTTTCATTTGATTTAGTTAATGAATAAGTTATCTTTTTATTTTGTTTGAGTTGTTCAAAAGAAAAACAAAAAGTTATTGATTAACTTTTTGTTTAGGAAAAAGTTATTGATCACACCATAGTCAGGGATGTATTATATCTTCAATCTTATTTTAATTCACTTAAAGAATAAAATAGGATTTTCAAATCCAATTTTACATTCTTTTAGATTCATTCATCATTTAGGATAGAATTACATCATGTTTTCAAAAATCCTTTTTCAAAAATCCACGTGAATTCCTTCAGATATCTTCTTCACGTCTCAAATCAATTTTCAAACTTCTGTAAATTCAAATACCATCTTTAGATTCTAACTTTAAAGTTCAAAGTCCAATTTGACTTTGAAATTCATTTTGCATATCCCACAATTCAAATTCTAATCCGAATCAAATTTCAAAGTTCAATTAACTTTGAAAATTTTGATTCTTCTTCTGATTTCAAATTCAAAATCCAGTTTATTTTCTTATTTAAAATTCAAAAAATCAAAATTTGAAATTAATTCTGAATCTCAACATTTGACTCTTCTTAAATTTTAAATTCAAATTTGGGTTTTCAAAACCCAGATCCATCTTCAAAAGTCCCATTTGGACTTTCAAAATCTAAATCCAGAGTTAGAATCCAATCCCAACTTGGATCCAGATTTCCAAATGCAATCTCCACTTTTGGATCTCACACTTCAGATCCAAAATCCATTTAGGATTTCAGATTTCGGATCCAACTCCACCTTGGATCTCAAATTTCAGATCCAAATTCCATCTTGGATTCCAGATCTTGGGTCCAATTCCATTAAGGATCCAGAATCCAATTCCATCTTGGATCTTAGACTTCAGATCCAATTCCCATTTAGGATTCCAGATCCAGAATCCAACTTCATCTTGGATCTCAGACTTCAGATCCAAAGCCCATTTTAGGATCCAGAATCCAATTTTATCTCGGATCTCAGACTTCAGATCCAAATTACATCATTGGATCTCAGGTTTCAGATCCAATTCTCATTTAGGATTCTAAACCCAGAATTCCATTTCATCTTGGATTTTAATTCTATTTAGGATCCAGAGTTTGGATTAAAATTCCATCTTAAATTCCAGATTTCAAATCAAATTCCATTCCCAATTCCAACCTTCAAATCTAATTCCATTTCATTCCAGATTTCGAAATCCAAGTTCATCTTGATTCCCAAAATTCCAAAAACCAATTCCATCTCTTAATTCTATTTGGATTTCTCAAATCTCACCCTGATTTCAAAATTCAATTCCATTTCAAACATTCATCCAGGATCAAAATGCTAATTCAAAGTCCATTTACTTCTTTTCCTTTTATCTCAAACTTTAAAATCAGTCCCTTTAAAGTCCAGATTTATTTTTTTCCAAACTCTGATTATTTCAAAAACTTAGAACTTCAAACATCTACCTCAGGTTCTAAAAATTAGAAATCATCTCTTCACTCTATCATCAGATTCATCTCAGAAATACTTGGAGATTTCTAAATCATTTTCAAAAAGAGCATACATCCTTGCATTGCACAAGCATGATTCTTTGTGCATGTAGACTTATGATAAATTCTTAGATAATCTTTTAGCAAAGCAAAAGGCATGAATTCGACCCTTGGTTCGATTACCCCTGGTAAAGCCGCCAAGAATGGTCGAACCTCGTAACGACGAGCGAATCCTGTCTCCCTGTCTCCCAATTTTCCCGCAAATATTTTCAAAACGGAGGGGAGTTATTTTCTTAAATATTTTCAAAAATTAAGGTCAAGTGAGACCTTCGCAAAAGAGTTCCTCTTCTCCTCTTTTCTTTTCTCTTCTCTCTTATTTTCTTTCTTTTAATTTCTCCCTTCAAAAAGGAGGAAATAGAGGTTAGAAAGGAAAAAGAGAAGGAAGAGAGAGGAACATCAAGAGAGGAAAATTTTTGCGATGATCACAGTCTTGAATTAGGTGTTATCTCATTCAGTCTTTTAGAAAGTTGTGTGTTCATTCCATTCCTAACCTTGCTTGGCATTAGATAGATATTGGTTTAATTAGATTACTAATAGTCTGGTTTAATTAGGTCGAATTTTGAGAAGGGGGTAAATAGGTAATTGTGGTGGAAAATGATTTTTGGTAGGAGTTAAGGCATCCAATTTCGTGAGGTGCAATTGAGGAAAGTTTTGGAAGTTTTCTATCCAGCCAAGCTAGAGAGGAGGGAGCCTTTCACATTTGGAAACAAAAATAATTTCAAAATTTATTTCCTCAAAAGGTTGCCCACGGTTTTGAGAAAGGAGTTTGATTGTTATAAAAAAAATTTTAGAAAGTCAAAAACGTGTGACTCCTTTGGTTGGATAGTTTCACCTTCTATACTTTCCAATTTGATTGGTAATACAATTAAAAAGAGTAATAACTTTTGGGCTGGACGTTTTTTCTCAAACTTCCCAATTTGGTTTTGGAAGCAATTATGGAAAATAGCATCCCTTTGGGTTGGACGATTTTTAATAACCCAAGTTTTCCAAAAATTCGTTACTTGTCATTCATTACCCTCTTTTCTAACTTCCTATATTAACATAGAGTAGATTTAGTTTTAACTTTTTGAGTAACTATTGATTTAACCTTAGATTAGGAAGTAAGTCATCATTTAGGGAAGTTATTAGGATTAATTAAATCCCATTTAGGCGTGTAATTCAATTAGATTCATTTAACTAATCTTGTCCTTTCTTAATTTTCGGTTTGAATAGGTGGTTGTTAATCATTAGTTGTCCATTTTAGGTAAGTTCAATTTGAGTCAGCATAGTTGGTCCATAAGGTGAGCCGTGAGCCCAGTCAAAGTCAAACCCTATTCCGAACCATCTCATCTAATTAACCTTAGTTAGTATTTGTTTTAGTTAAACTAATTAATTCAATTGAGTTCATTTATATTTCTAATGTTAAGTTAAGTGTGATTGTGAAAGACGTGTTTTTAGTTTAGCATTTAGTGTAGATTAAGGTGTTAGATTGATTTAATGTTGATTCTCTAGATAGTTTAATTTGCATTGCATTTTTAGTCAGATTAATTTGCATTTGGCGTGTTCTTTAGTTTACCTTTAGCATTGATTCGTGTGTTGCATTTCCATATTCATGTAGTCTTTTTAATTGCATCCATTCTCTGTCTTTTGATAGCCATTTAGCAGCATTTAGGATTGTGTTTGCATTTAATTTGCATTCTTAGTGTTAAAAGTGGATTTCCAAAGTGAATAGTGCACTGATTTTGAAAATTGATTTTTTCCCTGTCTTGCACTCATAATTTTATGTGCAAAATTTTCGGGTTTTCTGAAAATTTTTGCTTTATTCTCTTTATTGGCGTGTTCACTGTCTGCAGTCCAAAGTTCAGTTCATTTCGATTTGATTTGGTTTGGTTTTTAAGTGTTTTGTGAAAACAGCTTTTTCGGGTTTTTCAGTTTCGGGTCCTACAATTTCCAGATTTTTCCTGATTTTGAAACGCTTATATCTGGAGTTCCAGAAAGAATTTTTCAAATCCGTAAAAACTGTCAGATTCTCGAATCTGTTAGTTACAGAACAGAAGAAATTTCGGGAATTTTGAACTTCGTTTTACCCTTCAACTACTCTATTTGTGAAAAGCTGTCAGAATTCACTTTTGCACTAGTTTGGGATAAAATAGTCATTTCAGTGTTTTAGTGATTTTCATGAGTTTTCTACATTTTTCTGCATTTTAGCTAGTGCATCTGTATTAACCACATAGTTAGGGATAGATTAGATATTTCGTGAAGTTATTTTAACATTTTCTTTGATTTTTAGTGTTAATTAGAATTTGTGTGAGTTAATTTCTGTAGAATTGGGATTAGTTTAATTTCTGAATTTATTTGTTATAACTGTTTACTGACTCTTTATTTTCTTTGTTTTAGGTTAAAAAGCTACTAAAGAGTACAAGGTTAATCTTGTCCAGAGTGAAAAAATGACATTTGAGTGAAAGGACAGAATTGCCTTTGGCGAGCAGAAGAAGACTTTAAATTGCTTTTCTAGTTAATTTTAGTTTTTTTTCTGTAGTATTAATAGAATTGTAATTGTTGACTTAGATTTGTGTATTAATAAATTGAGATTTTTAGAATTACTTTGAATATTTCCCGTTCCCTGTGGATTCGACCCGTACTTGCCACTTCTGTGGAAAGTCGGTTTATTTACTTTTGGTTGACGATTTTCCAAGTGTTTTTATTGAAAATATTGTTTTAAAAATATCATTTGCAAAAACCCAACCAGCTTTCTCGTTAATTTGCTGTTCAATTAGATCATCTGTGGCACATTGAGTGTCTTTACGACATCCCTGGTAATCAAGTTGTGATTCACCATCCTCCTGCATATCGCAGGTTCTCTCGATTTTTTTTCTTTGTTCTGTATGTTTAATTTATGTTCTAAGTCCCAGTTTATCTTTGGTAATTTTCGAGCAGTTGTTTATATCAGATCTGATAGCCCATCGTCATTTCCCTTCTTAGTTCTGTAAAAGCCCTCTACTCATGGGTTTGTACTGCATCATGTAATACATTCTTGTTTATCATATCTCAAATATCAACCTTTTCATTCAGGTTTAGGCATATATCATGGTTTAATTTCATTATCTATGCATCCCATCTAATTACTCTCTGCATTTTGCATCACCTCAGCATGCTTTGTGCTCCATCCGTAGGAACTGGTTTTGGGCATATTCGATTCAAAGATCACCCTGCTTCTGTCATGTTCAGGAAATCGATTATTCATAGTGTGAATTGTTATGCATCTGTGTATATTGTACCTGTCTTATAGTATGATTCCCTGTGTGGGATTAATTACTCACTGGACAGTTATTCCAGTGTCCCCTTTACTCACTACCTAATTTCGGAGAAACCAGCCATTGATTGGAAGGCTACAAACATCTGTTTCTCAGCATTTGAAAGGCTGAAGGTTAATCAGTCGCCAGCAATGAGTAATTCCCACATAGTAATCATACAAAGTCAGGAAATATTCATTTGGCCACTACTTTCAGTTGCTTTCTTGGTCTTAAGGATATGGTGACTTTAGTCCTCCAAACTGGAAGGATTCATTATGTTACTGATGTGATGCATGACGCAACTGTTAATAGTCTGTTTAAAATTTCATGCGATTCTAAGCAATGAATTCATAGTTCCTATACAGATTATTTCAAGAAAAAGTATGGAATTGAATTTCATTATAGCAAGCAACCCCTGTTGTTGCTGGAACCAAACCATAGTGACAGTAGGGCATGGGGATTGAATCTTGCACAACCTTTATAGTCTAAAGCCATTTCATTTATCTCCCCTACTAGGTCAACCTGAGCAACTTGACCCAAGGATGCTTTCAACCTTGAGTTAAGTCCTAGACCCTCAACAAACTCATATCAGTTCATTTAATGACTGAGAGAATCAAACAGGGCTTAAACCATAGAGGTTTAGAGAGCCATTGATGCAGAATCTATTGTAGGTGTCTTTTTAGTTCATGGACATCATCAACGCAGGAAAAGCAAGCGCATGAAAGCTCGGCTGGGCCTTAGTCTCCAGAATTTGGCAAAACCTCGCACCCCCATCGCCATACAGCATTGCATGCTACATGCTACATGCTATGTCCGTATTGATCTATAGTCCATCTGCATATCATGTTAGCTTATTGAATTTATGAGCTAGTTCATCTGTTGTGATATTAACCTACCATTAGAACATCATTAGCATACCATTTTCCTTGTTTTAAATCTTCACACTTTCAGTACCAGTGGGCTATGCACAACCTGGTCCTAATAATCACCTTCCGCCATCGACTTGATAGTACCTCCACTATAGGTGCTTCACTATCAATATACCATTACCTGTGAAACCTTCACATATCTTCACATCTTAACCGTGCACCCCTTACCAATTGCAACATCACCATTTGCTGCCCTGCAGATATCCAGCCCTGCTGCCACTCATCTCCTGTAATCTTCTCTACAACACAAAACCTCACAACTTCATTTATCTAGTATATCCAAATTTCATTCACCTATCATCTTTACAACAGCATCTCCATCACTTCTCATCATATCATCACATCCTTGCCACCCGCATCTATGCACTTATCCATCTTTCCACCATCCATCTCTCTACATAGGCACTTGCTGAAACATTTCCCAGGATAGTATACTCTTCTTGAACATAGGCATACTAGGTCCACATAAGCATCTTATGCTTGCATAACAACATCATACTTTAGGCAAACATATGCAAATTCATTTTTTTTTTGCTTAAAGCATCGTACATCTCTCTCTCATGTAAATGTTCATATCTTTCCAGTAGCTTAGGATAGTACATGTTCATTTGCACTTATAACATGACTTCTTTCATTTTCTTCCTATATTCACTAACTCTATTTTTTCAGGGAAGCTATGAATCATTGAATCTCTTCTTCTAGCTTAGGAATTTGAATTCCAATGCAATTTCAACAATGTAATAGCTAGATTATAATGAGAAATTTCCATTTCCTGCACTAGCATTAGAATGTATGAGCATATATATGTTAGAATTCCTTATTTTCATATCATTTTCTTCCTTCCTTTAGAAAATTCACGAATGGGAACACGAATGGCACGTGCACCATTCTAATAGGAGGTGATTAAACCCTAAGTTGATGATTTGCATCAATGGCCATAGTCAGGATGTGAACAAAACTTATGATTTTCATCTTTTATGGAATAACACTGGATCCACACTGGATCTCTCTTTCAAAAATCATCACATTTTTCAAATATTTTCTTCCTTTATTAGAGTTTAATTTAAAATTTAACTCAAAATATATATCAATGACCATAGTTAGGATATATTGAGAGTTAATTTTATTTTAAACTCTATAAAGGCACCAAAATATATTTTATTCTTCATTTGAATTTAAATATGATTACTATATAATACATTCAATGACCATAGTCAGGGATGTATTATATCTTCAACCGTATCTCAATTCATTTAAAGAATGAAATATGCTTTTCAAAATCCAATTTCAAATTCCTCAATTCATTTCATCATTTAGAATAGAATTGCATCATATTTTCAAAATTCTTTTTCAAAATCCAAGTGATCTCAAATATCTTTCTTCAAATTCTATTTCAATTCATCAATTCTATCTCACTTCAAGATTCAAAATTCAATTTCAAAGTCCAATTTAACTTTGAAATTTCAAAATTCATTTTTATATTCAAAGTTTCATTTCAATTTCAAACCAAATTTCAAAGTTCAATTCAAACTTTGGAATTCTAAATTCATTTTCGGAATTCAATTTCAACATCTCAGATCAAAGTTCAAAGCTCAATTTAAACTATGAAATTTCTGATTCATCTTCTAAATTTAAACTTCAAAATCAAACTTATTCTTCATCTTCAGAGTTATACCTAAAGATTGAGTCTTGATTCTTAATTCAAAATCAAAGTTTTGAGATTGATTCTGAATCTCAAAATTCGTTTTTTCCTAAACTTTTAAATTCAATCTGGCTTTTCAAAACCCAGATCCATCTTCAAAAGTCCCATTTTGGATCTTCAAAAGATCCAAATTTCACCTTGGGTTCTAAATTTAGAACCCAATTCCATATTGGATTCAGATCTTCAAAAACCAATCCCATTTAGGATTCTAGATCCAGAATTCAACTTCATTTTGGACCCCAGACTTCGGATCCAACTTCATTTAGGATTCCAGATTCTGGATTCAACTCCATTTTGGATTCTAGACTTCGGATCCAAATCCATTTAGGAGGACAACTTTTGATCATGCATATATTTCAGGGTTAATTAACATTAAAATATGAATGATTTCATGAGAAAATGATTTAAAAAACCCAATGTTATGCTAGTTTTGAGTAAATTAGTTAAAATGATTAAAAATAGAAAATGAATGAAAAATAGTTTTTATTTTATATTTTAATGCATATTTGATTTTTGACATAATTGTAATAGTTTTTTTTAAATAATAATAATAATAATAATAAAATATAATAAAAAAAAACTAGATAGATATATTTTTCAAAACATAGTTAAAAAGAGGTGTTTTGTAAATATTTTTTTAGAAAAGCTTTTTAATGAAATTTCAATAAATTTTGGAACCTTTGAAAAAAATAAAAAAAAATCGGTTACCGAATTGCTTTAAAATTCAAGAAAGGGGAAGAAACGAAACTGTCTTCCCCTGTGTGCCTAACCCATTTCTTTTCCCCTCTTTTCCCTTTCTTCCCTCTCTTCTTCCCCTTCTCCACCACCAGCTATTCCTTACCTCTTTCTTCCCCTTCTCCCTGTTTCTCTGTTTCTTCAGCCGATGGTGCTTCTTCAATTGGCGGCGGCGTACGGGAGGAGTCCAATTTCTCCTCTAACCCTTCCAATCCATCTTCGATTTCACGGTAACTTCTTCTTTTTCTTCTTTTTCAGATTCTTTATTTTCATCTTCTTCTTTCTGCAATTATTTCTGTGTGAAAAATGAAAAAAAAAATTTGATTTCATGTCATCGTTTGTTCTGTTTGTTTTTCATTTCATAGCTATGTCGTGTTTTGTTTCATTCGTTAATTACTTTTCATTCAGTAGCTTACATCAAGTAGTTTTTTTTCAAGCCTTATTTTTACGTGATTTCCTATTTTCAGTTTACAAGTATTCCTGTTTCATATTAATTCCTGTTCTTTATTCATCATTCCTTGATTTTACTGTTTTCAATTCCTTAATCATGTATTTTTCACTAGTTCACTTTCATGTTTTGTTAATGAAGTGTTAGTTGTTAATTGTCTTCACTGTTAGTTAATTGAAATGGTTAGATTTCATGTAGTTAAGTGTTAGTGAATTGAAATTTAGTTAATTGTCATTTGTTCAATATAGTTTTAATTGTCATTAGATGTGTTTCTTATTATCTTTCATGTTGTTAGCACTTGATTAGTATAATATGTTTAGTATAGTTGTTATTTTTATCTCTTGTATTGCTCGTGTTCGTTTGATTTGTGCAAGATAGCATAGGAGTGGAGCAGAAGCGATTGAGTGACACGGAAGCACAAGAGTAGAAGTTTGTTTTCAGTTTAGAATTAGGAATTTAATTCTGGGTTTGTAAATATTGCTTTTTACGCCCTCTGCGAAGGGTATTCATTTGTTGTAATAGTTAGTTGTTTTTACTTTTCTCATACATTTTATAATTTATAATTCGGCAATAAAGAAATAGTTTAGATTTGTGTGCTTGAATAAGAAATATTCCCATTCCTTGAGTTCGACCCGGTCTCATTCACTAGTGAGAACTGGTTTTTATTATTTGATGTATGGTTTTCACATGTTTTACATATAAAAATCTTTTCAAAAATTACAACGATTTCAAAATAGACATCAAATTTTTGGCGTCGTTGTCGGGGAACGGTGTAATACTAATATTCACTTTATTGCTTAGTGTTTGTTTTGCATTTAGGATTAGAACCACGTGTGTGCATATCGTAGAGACGAGCTTACTTTCTTGCACAACCCACCTACTAGGATCCCCTTAGAGGTGACTGTGTACGATTGGTACCGTACACATAAATTTCATACTTTCTTTGAATAATCCCTGCTATGTGCAACTGCGTGGTGTTTGTTTAGTTTTTGTTGTTTTTAGTTTACTTGCTTTGTGGTTTGCATGGTTTGGCCGCTTAGTGCGCTAGTTAGGTAGAAAACCCAAAATTAGGATGTGTGCTACACCGGTCTACTTCAAGGTGTATGCAAGGGCGACGCTCACTTGACCCTGATCTTGAAGAACCAGTTGAGGACCCAGAGTCCCTTATTAGGAGAGCCTAGAGATCTGCAACCATGGCTGAAAATCAGCAGATTACTCATCCTCTTAGGGAGTACTTCATGCCTAACACTTATACTCCCGCCTCCTGCATCACGAGACCTGATGTAGGAGCGAACCATTTTGAGATTAAGGCCAGCGTTATCCAAATGCTACCTTCATTTTATGTCCTTAGCAACGAAGACCCCTTCCGTCATCTCGATGAATTTCTCGAGATTTGCTCGACTGTGCGAATCAACAATTTTGGAGATGACGCGTTAAGGTTAACATTGTTTCCGTTCTCCCTCAAAGATAAAGCCAAGCATTGGCTAAAGGCTCTCGATACGGTTCAGATTACTACTTGGGAAGGAATGCAACGCGAATTCCTCAAAAAGTACTTACCAATTGGTAAAATGAACCAGTTTCGTAAAGCTATAACCAGTTTTTCTCAAATTGAGAGAGAACAGTTTCACGAGTCTTGGGAGAGAAGATGAAATTGAATTCTGGCTTTAGAATCCTAAATGGGAATTGGATCTGAGGTTTTGGAATGGAGTTCAGATTTGAAGTATGAGATCCGTGGTGGAAGTGAATTCTAGATCATATACTGGATTTTGGATCTGAAGTCTGAGATCCAAGGTGGAATTGGATTCTGGATCCTAAATAGAATTTAGATCTGAAGTCTAAGATTCAAAAGTGGAGATTGTACTTGAAAATCTAGATCCAAATTGGGATTAGGATCTAACTTTGGATTTGGATTCTGAAAGTGCAAATGGGACTTTTAAAGATGGATCTGGGTTTTGAAAACCCGGATTGAATTTAAAATTTAAGAAGAGTCAAGTTTTGAGATTCAAAATCAATCTCAAACTTTGGTTTTGAATTTGAAGATGAGAAAAATAAACTTGATTTTGAAACAAAAGATGACTTCAAAGTTAAATTGAACTTTAAAGTTTGGATTTTGATTTGGAAATTGGAATTTGAATACAAAATGATTTTGGAATTTCAAAGTCAAATTGGACTTTGAAATTGAATTTTTGAATTTTGAAATAAGATAGAACTGAATTTGAATTTATAAATAAGATTTGATCTAAGGAATGAAGAAAAAGAATCACTTGGAATTTTGAAAAGGTGATACAATTCTATCCTAAATGATGAATGAATTTAAATAATTTTGAAATTGGATTTGAAAATCATATTTCATTCTTTAAAAGAATGTAAATAAGATTAATGATATAATACACTCCTGACTATGGTCATTGAATGTATTATATAGTAATCATATCTGAATTCAAATGAAGAATAAAATACCTTTTGGTGCTTTTATAGAGTTTAAAATGAAATTAATTCTCAATATATCCTGACTATGGCCATTGATATATGTATTGAATCAATTCTAGACTAAACTCTAATAAAAGAGGAAAATATTTAAAGAAAATATGATGAATTTTGAAAAGGATCCAGTGTTATTTTATAAAAGATAAAAATACTAAGTTTTGTTTACATCCTGACTATGGCCATTGATGTAAATCATCAACTTAGGATTAATTACCTCTTACGAAATGGTGCACGTGTCATTCATGTTTAAACATTGTGAGATTTAGAAAAATGAAGGCAAAAAGCATGAAAACAAGCAATTTATAGCCTTTACAATGTTCATTCATTCTATCTAAAACAAGAAATGTAGATTCTCATTAAGATCTAGATATTACAACACATGAAATTGAATTTACAACTCCAAGTAATGACCTTTTCCACATGTTCCCCTATAAAATACTTGGTTAGATATGAGAATAGAAGAGAATTGTATATATTCCTTGATTTCAACAAATGCCAATGGTAAAATACTCATATGCCAAGATATTTAAGATCTAAAGTGTGGAAAAGAGGAAAATGATATATATCTATGCACATATATACATGTATATATATACATATATGTATATCTCATATATGGATATATATCTATATATATGAATATATATATATATATATATATATATGTATATAGGTGGAATGGTGAATGTGAAGGGTGTTATGAATGATAGAGAGAGAGAAAAATTCTATGTATATATATTTATGTATATATATATCTATATATATATATATATATATCACCGCTGAAAAGAAAACAAGTTCATGATATGAACTATACCAGCATTTTTAGCATAACTGTTGCCAGACCAATGAACGGGGGGGGGGGGGGCTCTGACATCTCAAGACTCACATTTCATAACCATAATTGTTATGGATATATACATTTGAGGCATCACTTTTACACCCTAATTGAATTCAAGAATCAATATATATCTTAAAAGGCAGATGGAATAAATATGATCCAAACAAAAGATACATATCACCAATGTCAATGTTTTTTTTAAATGAAAATCACAACCAGCAATGTGCTTCGAATATTGGATCAACACGGTGTAAAACTTTAATCCATGGGATCCCATCCTAACACAAGTTAATGATCATGTGACAAGGCTTCAGCAACCACAGTTTCATGATTTAAACCATCTTTACCTAGAGAGAGATCTCTTATGAAACAAATGAACCAAACCTTTCAATCCCCTATCCAAACAAATTTCTAAGTCAAGATGCTGATTTCAACTCTTATGAGTGAGCTATCTGCGCTCAGATTCCTCAAGTATTTACCCTTTGCGCCAGCTGAAGAATGGCAGCTTCCATGATTTCTCTGTTACAGGGAATCGAAATAGCACACCCTGCATACAGGATGTTACCAAATGCAGGTAACAGGCCTAAGATTGGCAGCGTGAATGAGTGTGGTGTTGGTACACTTTTGTTGTGAAAGCAACAGGTACACTGCATTGAGCATATAGGTGTGTTGTAAACGAAATGAGGGTAGGTTGCTAGGTGTCGGTGGTGAAGATATGACATGTTGTGCTTAATGCATGCACAAAATTGCAATCATCCCTGTGTATTGTGTAGTGCAGAAACTAGAATCATAGTGAATGTGCTGTGAAGTGGCAGGAGGTGATTGGTGGTGATTTTGCAGGAAAATGAATGGATGCTGTGGGTAGTGAAGGTGTCTTGGAGTATAAAGAAAGTGCAGAGAATCACAACAGCCCATGGGGCTGTTATGTTATGGATGTGGGATGTAGTGGGAATGAGTAAAGGAGTGAAGAAACATAGATATGAATACAAATTACTGAAATTAGTTTATAGAAATTGTAGCAAATCAGGTGGAGCATATAACAGAATCTAGCAAGCCAAGTTACCGGGGTTTCACTGTAACAGATAATCAAACTTCAGAAATAGTTGAGCACACCTGAATAATCCTATTGAGATAAAGAAATAATCCATCAAATGAACCGTGCTGGGGCTTCCTATTCAGAGGGTAGAAGCGTTGCTCCTATAGGCTGCCGTTGGACGAAGTTGGAGGATTGCCAAGGAGACAAAGGGACGCTTCGAGGGTTGCTGCTTGAAAATTGATGGAAGATGGATGATGTCGATCTTGGATTAGGAGAAAAACTCGATGTCGTGGTGTGGAGAATGGATGTCGATAATGGATGACAGGAAAAACTCTATCCCCTAAGAGTCGATGGAAGCTCTTTCTTAAAGGGAAAACTGAGGGTTCGAGAGAGGATTTGTTGAGGATCAAAGGTGAAAAAGGGAGAGGGTCGTTTGAGATCAACGATGGTGGGGAAAGAAGGAAACGCGCGAGAGCAAGCCGTTGTGGAATTTTCCCTTTTTCAAAAGAAGGCTCCCTTTAAAAAAAAATTTATAAAATGGTTTTAAAATGAGGTTTTTAGCAAAATTAACTTTTTTTAAAAAGCTTTAAAACCATTTGTTTTTCTCATAGTTTTTCCAATTTTGTTTTTCTATTTTTGTGTTATTTTTCATTTTTTTTGCATTTTTAGAATAACATCCTAAAGTTTTACGAGAAAACAAGGATTAAAAACTATTTTTTTTGTATTTTTGCAAAATATTTACAAAAGAGAGTTTTTTCGAGAATTTAAGGCTATTTTGGGAAAATTTCTTCAGAAAATGGGTTTATATCTGGATTTTTATGGAAATATTCGAGGTTTACAACGTCGAACAGGATATCAGATGGACTATTTGAGCTTTTCAAAAATCATTTTTGGCATTTTGAAATTTTAATTTGAAACTTTAGACAATGAGGCTCAGATTTGGGTTTTTACATAGGGTCTGGATCCGAAAATCGAATTTGAATGAAATTCAATCCAGAAAGTCTGAAGAATAACTGAAATTTAGCTTTGATTCTCTCAGAAGATGGAATCAGGGGCAAAAGGTTCATTTTTACCAAACTTTGAAAAATCTGGGATGTTCACAGATGCCCCTCTTTGCTATTAAGTCGGTTGAAAGTCGAGCTTAGTGGCAAAGATAACACTCCAAATTTTGAAAATGCCCCAGTCAGCAGATCTGAACCGGGTGTGGAAAAATTATTTTGAAAATATGACTTTTTCAGGCTTAAAAACCTTATCCTGAATGGTTTTGGGGAAGACGAAATCCTTGAAAAATGTTATGACTGGATAATTAGAAATGAGAAAATCGTGATGGGACTTTAGGTGAAAATCCCAAAGATGGTGGAAATAAGAAGCTCGATCAGGTCTCATGGGTGAGATAAGATACGCTTTTTGGAATGATTCAGGTTTAGCCGTTAACCTGGATGGGGCGAAGATATATCAAAATGAATTGAATGAGGAAAGGAATACACGAGAACCTTGATGGGACATTTTTGAAAAAAATACCTCGAGAGATGAAGCTCAAGTAAAATCTTTTCTTTGGATGGATATATGAAGCATGGATCCTTCGATAGAAAAAACCATGATGGGGCTGAAATAAAAACACCTTGTCACAACGAGGAATCTCGTTGGAATGAGACTCAGGTTTAACCCAAACCTGAAAAAGGAAAATATCTCATGGCACAAGGTTCAGGCTTAACCATTAACCTGAAGGGGATGACCAAGATGGAATCCTCAAATGGAGAAACCACGATGGGACCTTCGGAGTTTGTACGAACAAATTCGGAAGGGGTTTGCGAAAGGAGGAAAATGGGGTTCCCTAAAGCTTTGAAAAGGGGATGAAATGGAGCGTCTCATTGCTGAGACTGAAATAGCTTTTGAAATCAATGACCTCTCGCAGAAAATTCAGGTTTGACCTTTAACCTGAGTGGGAACAACCATACGGAATTTCTTTAAATGAGAAAACCGTGATGGGACATGAAGAGATACTCCTTCTGAAGGAGACAAATTTTTTTTTTTTTGGAAAATATAAACGCTTGGTTGTATCAAAAATGAATATTGAATGTTTATTTCATTCTTGGAATAGCTAGAAAATTTTGCCAATAAGATAAAAATTGTAGTTGACTCAAACGCTTGAAAATGTGCACGTATGTGTAAAGATATTCCCTCTTTTACCAAGAGTATTTCCTCCAATGAGGTTAACTCCTAGGTTCTAAGAGTCGAATCCAAAATTTTAGCGCTGATGATTTTCTTCAAGGAAGCTATCCATTTCCTTGATAGGAGAATAGAAGAAATATTCTTAATTTTATAAAAGCAAGTAGTGAAACAATATTGATAAAAGAATTTTGCATGAAAATAGATGACTTCTGGCAATTTTGGCAGTTTTGATATCTGAGTATTTTTCCCACGATGATCTTTTTGCACTCTTTTTAAGTCATTAAACTTTCTCGGGTTTTTGCATCATCGTTCATTTGGATGTGTCTTGACTTTTCTCTCTTTTTCAGGGAAGAGTACGTCACAAGCTCCTTCATTTTGGAGATGTTCAGATCCTTCTTTTATCTTAGGCATTATATTGATGATATTGGCTCAAAGAGGTCTTTTAGATGATAACAGAAATCAAATATCTTTTAGGGTTTGTCGGTAGGTTCATCACACTCGCTTTCATCTCGATGGTGATCTGAACTTTCCCTGGAAGGATCCTTCACAAACTCCTTCATCTCAAAGATTATCCAAATCTTCTTTGGCCCCGGAGGTCTAGCTCGCCTATTCGTCTTCATCTTGACGATAGTTGAGAGATCCCTTTTACAGATATTTGATTGCAACTTTAAATGGATGAGAAGATATGAGATTGAGTGGATTCTTTTAAAGCTCAAGATATTCCCACTGCCTGATTGCCAGATAGTCGTCTTAAAATAAGCGCCACAGCCATGATCAATATCAGTTTATTTCTGGCTTTTCAACATCATTGAATCTTTGTTTCATTAATCATATCGAGGATATTTCTTTCATCCTTTTGGTTGATCAACAGGAAAAAGATTTGAATTTTACCTCTCTTTGCCAAAGGTTTCACCCTTTTTGGAAAGAATACTAGAGGTAATCTGAGGAAATTCTTTTCAGATTTTTAGAATCAACAAGTGTTTTTAACAAATTGGCAAAGTTTTCACGAATTCTTTGTGAAATACTCACTCAATATAGATTTTGATGAGACCTTGAGTTGAATCTTTGATTTTGGAAATACATGTCCCGCAAAAGCAGGAACCTTTGAAATACTTGACCAGCAAAAGGTGGAACCTTTTGAAATACCTGACCAGCAAAAGCTGGAATGTTTCAAATACCTGACCAGCAAAAGCTGGAACGTTTGGGAATACATGACCAGCGAAAGCTGGAACGTTTTGAAATACCTGACCAGCGAAAGCTGGAAAGTTTGCAATACATGACCAGCAAAAGCTGGAACGTTTGAAATACATGACCAACAAAAGCTAGAACATTTGAAATACATGACCAGCAAAAAACTGAAACGTTTGAAATACCTGACCAGCGAAAGCTGGAACGTTTGAAATACATGACCAGCGAGCTGCTGGATCCTTTGGAAATACATGACCAGCGAGAGCTAGAACGTTTGAAATACATGACCAGCAAAAGTTGGAACATTTGAAATACATGACCAGCGAAAAGCTAGAACGTTTGAAATACATGACCAACGGGTGTTGGATCCTTTTTGAAATACATGACCAACGAGAAAGCTGGAACCTTTGAAATACATGACCAACGGGTGTTGGATCCTTTTTGAAATACATGATCAACGAGTGTTGGAACCTTTTTGAAATACGTGACCAGCAAAAAAGCTGGAACCTTTGAAATACATGAAATTTTGGAAGTTCAAGTCAGAATCTGAATTTTAAAATTTGGATGGATTAGCCGGAAGGCTAGATTTTGGAAGAAGGTCCCACCTGGCAGTTGGGGTTTTTGAAAAAAAAAGAGAGTCCGAGTTGGAACTCATATATTTTAAAAAGAAGATAGAATATACAAAGGGGAGAACCCGAGTCGAAACCCGGATGTTCAAGATAAAAGATAAGAGAGAAAATTTTGAGTTTGGAAAAACTCGAATTCTCGATGCAACGATTGGTCCCAAAGTGAGCATTGGATCCAAAAGGAAGTCCTAGTCGGAACTCGAAACTTCAAACGAAATAATAGAGCAGAAGCCCGAGCCAAAACTCGGATCTTCAAAAAGAGATTTTGGATTTGAAAAATTTCGAAATTTTGACACAACGATTGGTTCCAACACGAGCATTGGATCCAAAAGGAAGTCTGAGTCGGAACTCGGAACTTCAAACGAAAGAATAAAGGGAAAAGCTTGAGTGAGAACTCGGGTTTTTGACAGAAAGTTTTTAATCAGAAGATTGAGTTTTGAAAACTTGCCAGTGTGAGGACCGGATCTGAGATTGAGAATGACCAGCTCGAGGACTGAATTTTTTTTACTTTTAATGAAGGGGACCACCATAGTTAATTTGTACATGATCTGATTTTCAGGATTAACCCCTTATCCTGAATGGGGAAAAATAATAAAAGGAATACCTCATTGAAAGGAGGCATCAGGTTTATCCCTTAACCTGAAAGGGTATTTTTAAAGATAAAGGTAGATATAAAATAAGATTGATGAAAAATTTGTTAACACTTGACAAATATTGACAAAAATTTGATAAAAACTTGATTTAAGCGAGAAAATAAACCATATAAATGAAATTTATTAAAGATTACAAGATCACTTGAAAATTAGTAGAATTTGATGAAAGAATTTTGTCTAATCCTGCCTGCATATGATGAAGGAAGATGATTATAGATCGAAAATAAAAAATGCCCCAGTATCATGGAGAAGAATGTAAGAATTGATAGAAGATCATTGTTTTATTGAAATGGCTCTTTGAATAGTACAAAAGGCTTTAGAGTGAAAATTCTAAGTATAAAATTTCTTCAGATGGAGAGCATTGACAGGATCTGGTATTTCCACCCCATCTGCGTTGATTAGACGATATGAATTGTGAGGCAAGGCTTCTTTAACCACATAAGGGCCTTCCCAATTGGGTGACCATTTGCCCCGTGGTCGATGCTTGAGATGAGTCGTTGATCTGAGCACCAAATCATTAACTCGAAATCTTCTCTCAATGACGGACTTGGCATAATGTCGAGCTATCCTCTGTCGATAAGCTTGAGCATGCTCTGCTGCCTTAAGTCTCTTTTCATCCAGTAAATCCAGTTGCACCAATCTCTGCTGCTGATACTGGTCAAGCGGCAATTCTATAAGGGAAGCAAATTTGAGAGCGAGCTTTTGGACATAGAGAGGTAACACCACTTCAGTTCCGTAAACAAGTTCTAAAGGAGTGACATTACTTGGAGTCCGAATGGTGGTTCGGTACGCCCAAAGTGCATCATGAATTTTCTCATGCCAATCTCGACATGTTCTCACAATCCTTTCCAAAATGCGAATCAGAATCTTATTGGTGGCCTCTGCTTGGTCGTTCCCTTGAGGATAGTAGGGAGCTGAGAAATGGTGGCAAATTTTGAATTTAGAACAGAAGGTTTTCATCTTCTCATTCTTGAAATGACTCCCATTGTCTGAAACGATATCATGTGGTACACCAAAGCGGCAAAGAATGTTCTTGTGAATGAAAAAGACCACATGGCAGCCTTCTATTGTGCGTAGAGTAACAACTTCAACCCATTTTGTGAAATACTCTGTCGCAGCCAGAAAATATTTGTGGCCGTTGGAAGTAGGAGTAATTGGGCCTACAACGTCGAAAGCCCACATAGAAAATGGCCAAGGAGAAACAATTGATTGTAGGTAAGTGGCCGGCGCATGAATGGAAGGTGCGTGCATTTGGCACTTGACGCACTTCTTTACAAATCTATGACAATCTTGTTGCATGGTGTTCCAATAGTACCATGCTCGGACGATCTGTTTGACGAGAGTTTGATAGCCGACATGGCCACCACAAATCCCTTCATGTGCTTCTTGGATAATTTCCATAGCTTCTTCTTTGTCTAAGCATCTTGAATACTCAGAATTGAAACCACGGCGGTAGAGGACATTGGCCAGAATAAAATAATGGGTAGACATGCACTGAATTGCATGCTACTCCCTTTTTGGCATTTCTGGTGGAAACCCACCAGTTTTAATGAAATTTTTGATATTTTGATACTAGGGCTTTTCCTTCTGATTAACCTGGTTTACTTGCATGGTTGAAGCGAAAGCAGGTTGCTTAAGTCTGCTAACTTCAAAAGAACGACATGATTCACCGCCTTTGAAGGATAAAATAGAGCCCAGGCTGGCTAAGCCATCGGCTATCTGATTGTGCTCTCTTCTAATATGGTTGAGCTGAAATTCTTTGAAGCAGTTCATAAGAGCTAGGACGATCTTCTGATAGGGAATCAATTTTGAATCTTTCACCTGTCATTCAGTGTTAACTTGACTGACAATAAGCAATGAATCGCCAAAGGCATGCACTCTCTTGACATTGAAACTTTGCAAAATTTTGAGGCCTTGTATTAGAGCTTCATACTCGGCCATATTATGAGTGCATTGGAAACCAAGCTTGAGAGAATAAGGGATCATTTCTTTTTCTGGAGTGATTAACAAGACTCCAATCCCTATGCCAGACATATTTTTAGAGCCATCGAAGAATAAGTTCCAAACTGAAGGTTGTTGGATATTACAGATGTGCTCATCAGGAAAATCATTCTCTGCTTTAATTTCTTCTATCAAAGGAAAATCTGCCAACTGATCTGAGATCGCTTGGCCTTTAATCGACTTTTGAGAAACATACTCTAAGTCATATTGCATTAGAAGGACTTGCCACTTTGCAATCCGCCCAGTGAGAAATGGTTGCTCAAGAATGTATCTAAGAGGATTGAGATTTGATAGAAATTTGATTTCAGATGCCAACAAGTAATGTCTTAATTTCTGGCACATCCAAACCATAGCTAGACAAGTTTTCTTCATTTGAGAATACTTCTTTTCATATTCAATGAAGGTTTTGCTCACATAGTAGATGGTGTGCTCTATCAGGTTGTCTTCTTCATACTGAGCGAGTAATCCACCACAGACATTCTGATTGACGAAAATATATAATAGGAGAGGCTTCCCCAATTTTGGCGGCTTCAAAACTAGTGGATTAAGGAGATACTGGTTGATGCGCTCAAACGAGAGTTGGCATTTCGATCCGCATTCAAATTTAACCCCTTTTCTTAGCAAATGATTGAAAGGTTCACATCTCATAGCCAAATTAGAGATGAATCTGCGAATAGACTGTATACGCCATTGAAGGCTTTGTAGTTCCCTGAGATTAGTTGGAGATGGCATGTCAATAATTGTTTTTGCTTTAGCTGGATCCACCTCTATTTCTTTCTTGCTGATAATGAAGCCGAGCAATTTGCCAGATTCTATTCCGAAAATGCATTTCTGAGGATTAAGTCTCAACTTGTAGAGAATAAGTCTTTCAAAAACTTGACTAAGAGCATCAAGATGATCCTCTTCTTCTTTACACTTAACCAGAATGTCATTCATATATGCATCCATATTTTTGTGCATTTGATCATGAAAAATAACGGCCATTGCCCTTTGATAAGTTGCCCCGACATTTTTGAGCCCAAACGACATTACTATGTAGCAGAAGGTTCCCCATGGTGTAGTAAATGAAGTTTTTGACTGATCACGAACGGCTAGCTTGATCTGATTATAGCCTGAATATCTATCCATAAAAGAAAACATGGCGTGACCCGCTGTGCTATCGATCAACAGGTCAATGTTGGGGAGTGGATAATCATCTTTCGGGGTAGCCTTATTGAGATCTCTAAAATCAATGCAGATCCGAACTTTTCCGTTCTTTTTAGGAACTGCCATGATATTCGCTAACCAATCGGGGTAGTCAATGACTCGGATGAAGCCTGCTTTTAACAAATCTTCAAGGCCTTCATTGACTTGCTGCTCAACTCGAGAGTCTAATTTCCTCAGTTTCTGCTTGATTGGTCTGGAATCTGGCTTTAACTTGAGTCGATGCTCAACCAGCTTGGGATCTAATCCTGGCATATCTTCATAAGTCCAGGCAAAAACTTATTGATGCTGCTTAAGGAATTGGACGAGTCTTGCCTTTTCAACTTCACTTAGACCCAAACCGATTTTGAGAACTTTCGGGTCATCTTCCGAGCTAATGTTGATATCCTCAGTTGGATTTTGAACCAAAGATGAGGGTTCATCCTGCTTCTGAATGTGGGCAAATTCTGGCAATTCTTGAATAGTGGAATCAAATTCTGCTAGCTCTTCGGTCTGCTATGCTGCCTGGCTGACCTCTGCTCTGTCTTTCATCTTAAGAATCTTTGCAGATTTTAAATATTTGGGATTGATAATGAATTTCTTCATTGATTCAGGAGTTAATGGTCCTGAAAATATATGAAAGGTTTTTAAGAGAAAATACAAGTAACAAACAAGCTTTTTGTACAAAGCAAAGAATAATGGCACAGACAAAATACAAGAAATAATGATAGATGCCCAAATATGAAGAGAAGATCAAGCTTTTCATCAATTGAAAATAAGATATTTACAAGATTGACAGAAAGATGGGACTGTGTTGTCACTACAAGATTAACAGAAAACAAGGACAAAAAGCAGGAAAACTAAGGCATCATCTTCTCATTTGCTTCTTTTGACAAAAACGGTTTTCTTACTGGAAATATGGTCGGTGAACCCCAACCCTGAACTGTCTGCATGCTGAACGGGAATGATAGGTTCTATTATGCCGTCCTCATTTTTTCCCATGCCTTGGAATGGCTGATATCCATGTTTTATCAACAGATTGAATCCCTTTCTAGCTTTGGAAAACCGAGGAAATAAGGGATGATCTCTGAAGGAGGTGTAGTTGATGCGTCCTCCCAACTTGAAGAAACAAGGTCTCTGCCATTGGACCATGGCTGCAACATTCTCTTCATCCATGACATCTTTCAGCTTCAATATTTCTTGACTTTCGCTGAGGTTGATTTCATCCGCTTCCTGGATGCTTGAAATATCTGCTGTAAACGTTGGGTGGGGAATCATAGGTTGTGGCAGCCTCTCTTCAGGATCTTCGCCCAGAATGGTGGTAATCATTCCTCCCTTGGACCATTTTATGCACTGGTGGAGGGTGGATAAAACGACATTGGCATTGTGGATCCATGTTCGTCCCAACAAAAGATTGTAAGTTGGCGGCACATTGATGACATGGAACAGGACGGTGTGCACTGAGTAATTAATAAAGATTTCCAAAAAGATTTTGCCTTTTGCAGTCTGCTCGTGATTGTCGAAGCCATAGATGGTAAGGGGATCAGGCACATATTCTTCTTCTTTCAATCCTAAGGCCTTCGCTGTCATTTCTGGGCAAATGTTGAGACTGCTGCCTCCATCAACAAGTACATGTGGGACAGTCATGCCCCTGGTCCTTACCACGATGTAAAATGCATTGTTGTGAAAATAATGAGGCTTTGGCAAGTCCTCATCTGAAAAGGTGATAGGCGCATTAGTTATTGCCTGATTTACAATTTGTGCCATATCTTCTGGCGTAGTGCCTAGCTTCACCTTAATCTTTCTTAACAAATCATCTAACTTCTCTTGATGTTTAGGAGAATCATGAGTTAATTCAAAGATGGAAATGTTGGAGAGCGCTGTAATCGGCTTCTGGAGATTTTTGGCCCGCTCTTCTGATGCCTTAGAGGTTTCTGTTTCCTCTGCGCAAGCTTCCTTTTTAAGAAATCTTTTTGAAAAAACTTGGGTTTTTCCACTCTCAACTCACATATTCCTTAGGTTAAAATATGAGAGGATGTTCATCCTGTGAGACGTAGGTTGATCCTGATGTAGAACCATTACCTGATGTTGGAGACTCAGTTCTTTAATGGAGCATGGATGTATATGGCTTTGCAGAAGAAATACATGTTCTGAAATGGTTGATGTTGAATGTTTTGGGAATGAGGCGGAAAGGATTTCCATTTTGCCTTCCTCTTCGTCTTCTATGAGGATGCTTTTATCAATACAGTCCTGGATCAAATGCTTCAAGACCATGCTATGCTCTGTATCATGTCCCATTGCCCTGTGGAATTTACAGAACTGCTCTTTGAACTTTCCCATGATCACTGGTGGATCTGCAACTTTGGGAAGTTTCACCATTCCGTGGGACAATAGATATTCCAAGACCTTTTCTAGGGGCTGGTCCAAAGGAGTGAATTTCCGATCCTTGCTCCAATTGATGTGTTTGGGCTTTTCCTGCAGATCCTCTTTTTGTTGAGGACCGCTTGAGAGAGGTTTATCATCGTTCTTGAAGAACTTTCCCTTTCTCCCTCTATTCTGCTTAGGCTTCGTGCCACTGCCACTGTCATTCTTGCTGCTACTGCCCTGATTGTCCCTGGGAGCATCGGCTGAGTACGTAAAATGTGCCTTCTTCTTTGGATCCTGGATATTCTTGGCCAAAGTGACACCTTCATACATTCCATTCTCTACCCCCATTTCGAGTCATTCTGCTCGTTCCGTCAGTTCGATGAATGACTTGGATGGATATGGGAAAATGAGGCTTTTTAGGGGCTGAGAGAAGTTGTTGAGAATGATTTGGAGGGCATGCTCCTCAGAAATGGGATTTCTCATCTTATTACAAATACTCCTCCATCACCTTATGGGCGTTGAAAAACAATTAGTTAGCACGATTTATTCTTATGAAGGCCAAACATTTCAACGATGTGTACTTATGAAGGCTATATTTCTACAACGATTTATACGTTCGATGCAGCAACGATTTATACGTTCGATGCAGCAACGATTTATATGTTTGAAATAATAACGATTTAATGAAACTACCACGATTTGTACTTAAGTTTGATAAATCATACAACAATGTATACGTATGAAGCCAAACGTTACAACGATAAATCCCTGACCTTTTCATTGGGCTCCTGCTTGAGGTTGCAAAGATGATTGAGCGTAGGCAAAGCTTCTATATTAAATAGAAAGCGCTCAATGAACATGTTAACAACTTTGTCAAAATCCCTTAATTCAATGGATTGATGTGCTCGACATACCATTTAGCAGCTATCCCCTCCAAACTGCGGGGGAAACAAAGGAAAGATGCATGATTATCCTCGCTGAACCGGGCGCATTCTGCGAAAAACATGGCAAGATGGGCCTTAGGATCTCCAAATCCATCAAACTTAATGAATTTTCTAGGGAGGTTCTCCAGACTGTTATCCCCTTCCAAGCCGAGGTAGAAATCCTGCCTGGTGTATGACATTTTCCCTTTGTCTCGGATTTGTAGGTCTTTGACTATCTTTTTCAACGCTTGGATCGGATCTTCTGTAGGGGCCCCGTACTTGGGTTTGCTTACTAGCACAGGCTCTTCAATTGTTCTATTAGGCTGCCGCATATGCTTGGAAATATAAATCAGCTGCTCTTCTTCTTCAAAGTTCTCGTCTGCTGATTCTGAATCTTCTGAGGTGCTATCACGCTGTACTTTCTGCTTACTGATCTTGACATGCTTTTTAATGGGTTTTTTCTTGGTTTTGCTTTAAGCAGCTGCTTTCTTTGGACCAGCCTTAGCCTGCTCAGCCATCATTTTGGACATCATCTTTTGTAAGACTCTGTACATGGCCGGATCAACATCGCTCTCGTCCCCTGAGTCGTGCTTCTTGGATAATCTGGGAGAGTTCATCTCTTCTTGCTCGTTGTCACTGTGCTGTTGAATAGTCTGCTTACCGGCTCTTGTTTGAACCATCTTGGGATGCCAAAGTTTTCCTGCAGAATACGAGAATGGTTAGAGTATGGAGAAGCTTTTTGAAAATCGTAATTTTTGAGAAAAAAAGAATGAAGGATTTTGGTAGACAATTTCAAGAAATTATCCCATTACCCGGGATTGGGTCATCACAAGATTTGTGATAATTATGTTACCATTTTGATGATAACGAAGAAATGTGCCTTGTTACCTAGGTGAGGTCGTCAATTATGATAAAAGATATTTTGAAGAGAAGTAGGGGGAATGTCCCATTTATCCGGGATGAGGTCGTCACCAGAATCGTGATCATTTGTGCTATAAAACAATACAAGAAATACAATTTGGCCCAAAAAAAGTAATTTTTATTGATAGTAATATTCAAAGACAAAGAGAGGGTGGGCAGACAATTTGCCACCACTCTTGATATTCAGAAGATACATTCGGTCCAGGAAATACAGATAGAGAAATGAAGGAATCCCAAGTATATTTGGTGACATGGTATGCCCTAGACCACTGATCCGACTGTAGGTTGAATTCTGGCATGTTGCATGTTGGGAAGCGGGTGTTGGCACGAACCTGCCGCTGCGAAAACTATTTGAAACATCTTTCTGACTGATAATCAACACAGAAGAAGGGGTCAAGCAATCTGTAGCGCTTGCTGCAAGTATAGGTGTAACGAGGAATTGTCTCTTTTCTGTCGAAGAAATACCAAACAATCTCTTCCTGATGCAGTTTCTCAATCAAGGCTCGATACTGAATGGCAGACTTCGGCTGCTTACTGCTAAATCTGAAAGAACTGACCTTCGATGGAACATATCGCAGGAACCACTACTGCAGGGCATAAGTGCATCCTTCCACCAGAATGGTCTCTCCAAGAGCAAAACGAACCAAGCCTCGATAAAGAAAGGCTAAAGCAGCCATAGAGACTGAAAGCTGATGGGTTTGCTTGCTTCCCCATCTTCGAAAGAGTTGGGCAACTCTAACGTCTATAAAATTTTGTCCATCTTGGAAGAAAGCTAGTCTCACTGTGCATAGGATCATTGCATGTTGAATTCTGTCTTTTGCTGCTCGAGACAAAATGTCAAGCTCTTCGTAAGTTCAATACCTGCGATAGAGTCCGAACAGGTCAATGAACTTATTCCCATCAATCTCAGTGAGAGGCCAAGATCTGCTTCCTGTTGCTCTGGCCAAATCTTCTCGAACATCTACCCCCTTGATGTTGATCAGGAATTGCTGCTCGACAGGATCATCTGGCTGACCAGCTGGTTTGGGCAATCCCATAATATCATTGAATTCGTCCATCAGTAGAGTCATCTCTCCCCATGGAAACCAAAATGTGCAGGTACGTGGATTCCACTGTTCTACCATAGCCTGAATCAGAGCTACGTTGATAGTTCGCTTGCCTGCTGCCGATGCCATCTCCAACCCACAGTCATCCAAGTAGTCTGGAAACATACGCGAGAAGGTGGCGAACCAAGAATAATACCACCAAGGGAAGAAAGGATGAGACTGGATGACCCGACGATCCGAGGATCCATCTTGTATCTGATAGAAGACATGATCTCGGGGAAAGACAGCATCAAGGGAATTGGACGTCATTTAGAATAATACTGGGGCAAAGAAGAAATGAGGAAATTTTAGATAGAATATAGGACTTACAGATAGACTTTTGAAGATACAAACCTGGAAATTTTTGAAAGATTTGAGGAAATTTTTAAAGGAATTTTCCAGAGTTTTGAAGAAAATTTGATCTAAAAGAGAAAAGAAAATGTAGGTAGAGGAAAAATAAACACCTGGGGTTTCTGAAAGTAAGGGAAATTTTGAATAATATACCCAGGGTTTTTGAAAAGGTCTTATACATATATATGAGAAAATAAGAGAAACATCGCATCACAAAAGCTGCACAAACAAGGATGCGCACACAACACTCCCTAAAGGCTGACTCTAAAATGCAATATTTTTAAAATGGCTCGTAGGACCTTAATCCTAACTCTAAGGTTTAGATCATCTGATTCCAATCAAGATATGCCGATATACCCAAGACAAAGCTCGAAGTACGTGGCATAGAAATATTTCTCTGATTCTAAGGTAATGGCTTCCCAACATCCTTGAGCACCTACCGATATACCTCGGACTATGGCCCTTAGGTATGTGGTGGGGGGGCGCGAACCTAAATAGGTGGTCCAGTTGTGAGGCTCTCTCCCAAACTATGGTTCAGTGAGACAGCCCAGCAACGTGAAGACCGAAACAATATAGGTAGGGATGTTTTCAAAAACAAGCTCAACATGCAATAAATCAGAAAGCTCTAATGCAAATCCTAAAGAGATAGATTAAAATGAAGAGAAGCATACACTTGCATACATTGTTTGCATTCAATCCCTAGAATTGAAGAGAGTTGTATTTCAAGCCTAAGTCTAATGTGAGCATGGAATAATCTCCTCAATATGGTCCTACCAAACCGTACTTAGATCCTATATGCAATGATGTCAGCTTAAGACAGAGTCTAGGCTCCTAAGATTTGCATGAAAATGAAGCTGACATTTGTAGAATAAAGACTTAGAAAATATCAAAGCAAAAGAAAAAGGCATTAAATTCGACTGGACGAAGACGAATCCCATCTCGGTCGCCAAAACTGTGATCATCGCAAAAAAAAAAATTCTCTTGTATCTTTCTCTCTCTTCCTTCTCTTTTCCTTTCTAGCCTCTATTTCCTCCCTTTTGAAAGGAGAAATGAAAAGACAGAAAAGAAGAGAGAAGAGAAAAGAGAAGAAAGAAGAGAAATAGGAACTCTTTTGCGGGGTCTCATTTGACCTTAATTTTGAAAATATTTAAGAAAATAACTCGCCTCTGTTTTGAAATATTTGCGGGAAAACTGGGAGACGGGATCCGCTCGTCGCTACGAGGTTCGACCATTCCTGACGCCTTTACCAGGGGTAATCGAACCAAGGGTCAATTTTTATGCCTTTTTTCTTTGCTAAAATATCATCTAAGAATTTATCCTAAGTCTAAATGCACAAAGAATCATGCTTGTGCAAATGCAAGGATGTATGCTCTTTTTGAAAATGATTTGAAAATCTTCAAGTATTTTTTAGATGAATCTGATAATAGAGTGAAGGAATGGTTTCTAACTTAGAACTTAATATTTAAAGTTCTAAATTTTTGGAATAATCAGAGCTTGGGGAAAATAAATCTAGACTCCGAAAGAAATGGTTTTGAAGTTGAGGTAAAAGGAGAAGAAAGGAGATTTCAAAGTCATAAATGGACTTTGAATTTAGAATTTTGAACCTGGATGAATGTTTGAAATTGAATTCTAGTTTTGAAGTTTGAAATCAGAATGAGTTCTGAGAGATCCCAATAAAATTGAGAAATGGAATTGGTTTTTGGAATTTTTGGGAATCAAAACTTGGATTTTTGAAATCTGGAATGAAATGGAATTGGATTTGAAAAATTGGAATTGGGAATAAAAGTTGATTTGAAATCTGAAATTTAAGATGGAATTTGAATCTGAAAGTCTAGATCCTAAATAGAGTTGAAATCCAAGATGAATTTGAATTATGGGTTTAGAATCCTAAATGGGAATTGGATCTGAGGTTTTGGAATGGAGTTCGGATCTGAAGTGTGAGATCTGTGGTGGAAGTGAATTCTGGATCCTATACTGGATTTGGGATCTGAAGTTTAAGATCCAAGGTGGAATTAGATTCTGGATCCTAAATGAAATTCGGATCTGAAGTCTAAGATCCAAAAGTGGAGATTGTACTTGAAAATCTGGATCCAAGTTGGGATTAGGATCTAACTTTGGATTTGCATTCTGAAAGTCCAAATGGGACTTTTAAAGATGGATCTGGGTTTTGAAAACCCGGATTGAATTTAAAATTTAAGAAGAGTCAAATTTTGAGATTCAAAATCAATCTCAAACTTTGGTTTTGAATTTGAAGATGAGAAAAATAAACTTGATTTTGAAACAAAAGATGACTTTAAAGTTAAATTGAACTTTGAAGTTTGGATTTTGATTTGGAAATTGGAATTTGAATACAAAATGATTTTGGAATTTCAAAGTCAAATTGGACTTTGAAATTGAATTTTTGAATTTTGAATTAAGATAGAACTGAATTTGAATTTATAAATAAGATTTGATTTGAGGAATGAAGAAAAAGAATCACTTAGAATTTTGAAAAGGAAATTTCGAAAATATGATGCAATTTCATCCTAAATGATGAATGAATTTAATTAATTTTGAAATTGGATTTGAAAATCATATTTCATTCTTTAAATGAATGTAAATAAGATTAATGATATAATACACTCCTGACTATGGTCATTGAATGTATTATATAGTAATCATATATGAATTCAAATGAAGAATAAAATACCTTTTTGGTGCTTTTATAGAGTTTAAAATGAAATTAATTCTCAATATATCCTGACTATGGCCATTGACATATGTATTGAATCAATTCTAGACTAAACTCTCATAAAAGAGGAAAATATTCAAAGAAAATATGATGAATTTTGAAAAGGATCCAGTGTGGATCCAGTGTTATTTTATAAAAGATAAAAATACTAAGTTTTGTTTACATCCTGACCATGGCCATTGATGTAAATCATCAACTTAAAATTAATTACTTCTTACGAAATGGTGCACGTGCCATTCGTGGTTCACCATTATGAGATTTTGAAAAATGAAGGCAAAAAACATGAAAACAAGCAATTTATAGCCTTTACAATGTTCATTCATTCTATCTAAAACAGGAAATGTAGATTCTCATTAAGATGTAGCTATTACAACACATGAAATTGAATTTACAACTCCAAATAATGACTTTTTCCACATGTTCTCCTGCAAAATACTTGGTTAGATATGAGAATAGAAGAGAATTGTATATATCCCCTGGATTTCAACAAATGCCAATGGTAAAATACTCATATGCCAAGATATTTAAGATCTAAAGTGTGGAAAAGATGAAAATGATATATATCTATGTACATATATACATGCATATATATACATATATGTAAATCTTATATATGAATATATATCTATATATATGAATATATATATACATATATATATAGGAGGAATGGTGAATGTGAAGGGTGATATGAATGATAGAGAGAGAGAAATCCTATGTATATATATATATATATATATCACCGCTGAAAAACAAGTTCATGATATGAACTATACCAGCATTTTTAGCATAACTGTTGCCAGACCAATGAATGGGGGGGTGGGGGGCTCTGACATCTCAAGACTCACATTTCATAACCATAATTGTTATGGATATATACAGTTGAGGCATCACTTTTACACCCTAATTGAATTCAAGAATCAATATATATCTTAAAAGGCAAATGGAATAAATATGATCCAAACAAAAGATACATATCACCAATGTCAAATTATTTTTTTTTTTACTGAAAATCACAACCAGCAATGTGCTTCGAATATTGGATCAACACGGTGTAAAACTTTAATCCATGGGATCCCATCCTAACACAAGTTAATGATCATGTGACAAGGCTTCAGCAACCACAGTTTCATGATTTAAACCATCTTTACCAAGAGAGAGATCTCTTATGAAACAAATGAACCAAACCTTTCAATCCCCTATCCAAACAAATTTCTAAGTCAAGATGCTGATTTCAACTCTTATGAGTGAGTTGTCTGGGCTCCCTTTGCGCCAGTTGAAGCATGGCAGCTTCCATGATTTCTCTGTTATAGGGAATCAAAATAGCACACCCTACGTACAGGATGTTACCAAATGCAGGTAACAGGCCTAAGATTGGCAGCGTGAATGAGTGTGGTGTTGGTACACTGTTGTTGTGAAAGCAACATGTACACTGGATTGAGCATATAGGTGTGCTGTAAACGAAATGAGGGTAGGTTGCTAGGTGTCGGTGGTGAAGATATGACATGTTGTGCTTAATGCATGCACGAAATTGCAATCATCCCTGTGTATTGTGTAGTGCAGAAACTAGAATCACAGTGAATGTGCTGTGAAGTGGCAGGAGGTGATTGGTGGTGATTTTGCAGGAAAATGAATGAATGTTGTGTGAGGTGATGTTGTGGGTAGTGAAGGTGTCTTGGAGTATAAAGAAAGTGCAGGGAATCACAACAGCCCATGGGGCTGTTATGTTATGGATGTGGGATGTAGTGGGAATGAGTAAAGGAGTGAAGAAACATAGATATGAATACAAATTACTAAAAATTTTCTATAGAAATTGTAGCAAATCAGGTGGAGCATATAACAGAATCTAGCAAGCCAAGTTACCGGGGTTTCACTGTAACAGATAATCAGACTTCAGAAATAGTTGAGCACACCTGAATAATCCTATTAAGATAAAGAAATAATCCATCAAATGAACCGTGTTGGGACTTCCTATTCAGAGGGCAGAAGCGTTGCTTCTATAGGCTGCCGCTGGATAAAGTTGGAGATGATGGATGATTGCCAAGGAGACAAAGAGACGCTTCGAGGGTTGCTGCTTGAAAATTGATGGAAGATGGATGATGTCGATCTTGGTTTAGGAGAAAAACTTTATGCCGTGGTGTGGAGAATGGTTGTCGATAATGGATGACAGGAAAAACTCTATCCCCTGAGAGTCGATGGAAGCTCCTTCTTAAAGGGAAAACGAAGGGTTCGAGAGAGGATTTGTTGAGGATCAAAGGTGAAAAAGGGAGAGGGTCATTTGAGATCAACGATGGTGGGGAAAGAGGGAAACGCGCGGGAGCAAGCCGTTGTGGAATTTTCCCTTTTTTAAAAGAAGGGTCCCTTTAAAAAAAAATTTATAAAATGGTTTTAAAATGAGGTTTTTAGCAAAATTAACTTTTTTTAAAAAGCTTTAAAACCATTTGTTTTTCTCGTAGTTTTTCCAAAAAAAAATTCGGTTTTTGTGTTATTTTTCATTTTTTTTTTGCATTTTTAGAATAACATCCTAAAGTTTTACTAGAAAACAAGGATTAAAAACTATTTTTTTGTATTTTTGCAAAATATTTACAAAAGAGAGTTTTTCTGATAATTTAAGGCTATTTTTGGAAAGTTTCTTCAGAAAATGGGTTTATATCTGGATTTTTATGGAAATATTCAAGGTTTACAACCTCGAACAGGATATCAGATGGACTATTTGAGCTTTTTCAAAAATCATTTTTGGCATTTTGAAATTTTAATTTGAAACTTTGGACAACGAGGCTCAGATTTGGGTTTTTACACTAGGTCTAGATCCGAAAATCGAATTTGAATGGAATTCAATCCAGAAAGTCTGAAAAATAACTGAAGTTTAGCTTTGATTTTCTCAGAAGATGGAATCAAGAGCAAAAAGGTCATTTTTACCAAACTTTGAAAATTTTGGGGTGTTCACAGATTGCGGTTCAGATCCGTCAGATGGGCTAATGGATTGATGCGCGAATCAAGGCACAAGTTGCCTTAAAGATGGGAAATCAAAATCAAGTGCCCTGAATGGCTTTTGGATTGGCCTGCGGGAGATGAAAATTGGGCCCAACGGTGAAGGAGGGCCTTCCGTGAATAGTGCTCAGGTGGATGGTGAAAAGAGGATTCTGAAGTTGCTGAAGCAAGAGAATCCGAATGGAGACAGAGTGAATCCGGCAAATGAAAGGTGATTCCTGCCGGCTGGAAATAACAATCCAGAAATCCGGTCAAATTTCACAGTTGTAGGTAATATGTTCCGACAGATGGATAGAGAGCTTGGGCAAGAGGATGCCGGATTTCTGATTTTCACAATGAATGTGAAGGGAATCCAGCGGAAGCATATCGGGATTCCTTCCATTTGCAGGAAAACCATAATATCCGATCAAAAATTGGACTCGATCAAGACTCACAGTCGATTGAAATCTGATAATAGTCGATCTGATATCAATCGATCGATTGCTAGAATTCATTCGATCAATCTGGATGGCCAGACCTTCACCGGAAATCAATCATCATTCCAGAAATCCGTTGAACAAAAATGATTAAAAATCAATAGGACTCTTTATCGAAATAAATCATTCGATCTCTCAAATCCGGAATTAATAGATGAGGAAAAGTGAACTCAGGACTTGCTCTGCTATGAATCACAAGTCATTTCCTATGCAAAATGCGATTAATATATATGCAAATGCCACTGTGTTGATAATTTATATTGAGATGCTATAAAACTAAAACTTCAATCAATGTTCTAAAACACGAGCAAATGCAAGAAATCGAAATTGTGAAATGCAGTAAAAAAAAAACATAAGGAATGCGCAGAAGATCAGAGGTATATAATCCGATGATGAAAGAGATGTAGCCTAGTAAAGGCCAAAATTTTATTGCAACAAATACAGATCGGTGTAGCTATGAGCCGACCGTTCGTGTATGTTATGCTTAAAAAAAAAAAAAAAGAGAGAAAAAAAATCAAAAGGTGAGATGAAGCAAGAGGTCAATCTCAAGAAAAATAAAGAGAGAGAGAGAGAGTGGCCTTTACCTTGGTTTGGGTTGGATTGAGAAGGAAGAGTTCTTCCTCCGCCTATTGCTCCCGGCTTGATCGAGGTCCCTTGCCCCACCCTTAAGAGGAGAAAACCAGTAAAAGGGGAGAAAAAAGGAAAGGTTGTGCGATAGGAAGAGAGGAGAAGGGAGGAAATAAAGGGGAAAAAAAGGAAGAGGCTCAATGTTCAGGACCGACTGCAGGAAAAGGGGTATTTCTTCGGTGTGCTTTGCAGATCTGCTAGAGTCCCTTGATTCTTCGGCTTGAGGAAGATGGAAAATAGGAAACCATGAGGAGCGAGTGAACGAGAAAAGGGGGAGGCGAAGGAAGAGCCAGGGGAGGGAGAGATAGCCAGCGAGAAGTCGTCCCCCAGACTTGTGTGATCCCTTCTTTTTAATGATCGGTACCCTCCTTTATCCGAGAAATCCAAGCTTTTCAAAGCTTTTCCAACCGAATTTTGAAAAGGTTTGAAAACCTTAAAATTGAAGTTCAATTTTTTTTTGAAAATTGGCTCTTTTAGAGGGTGACGACTTCTTGTTTATAAAATTTTTTAGTTCATTTAACCTAAAGTTTAGGTAAAGTGAACATTTTTTTAGGAAGGCTCGACTGTGGCGCCATCTAGGGCCACTTTTTGAATAAATAGAGAATAAATAA
Source organism: Nuphar pumila (assembly GCF_984573655.1). Taxonomy (NCBI): domain Eukaryota; kingdom Viridiplantae; phylum Streptophyta; class Magnoliopsida; order Nymphaeales; family Nymphaeaceae; genus Nuphar; species Nuphar pumila. The sequence continues at coordinate 45,790,130 of NC_143265.1, read as the reverse complement.
TAGCAAAGACCTAGTGGCACCACCTCACGGTGGGCCCTACATCATTTGTTTATTAAAAAAAAAAAAGTAAAAACGAAGCCTTAAAAGGTAAAAGGCAAAACCTCCTTTTTTGGAATTTTCATAAAATCTATACTAACTTGGCAAATAAGAAACCAAATTCGACCTAATTATGAAGATTTTTGAAAGGAGGTGGCCCTTCATGGCAAATTTTCTGAAGCGATTTTGAAATTGCCCCCAGAAGGTTACGTGGATTAAAACTATTTTTGAAATTTGGGAGTAAAATTTTAACTGCGAAGCTTTGTCCCCTTTCTTCAGGTAGGGCCGGTCCAGTTGACAAAATTTGGAAATTGATATTACAAAATGTCCAGATTGTTTTCCTAAGAAAACTTTTCACAATCTAGGGTCCTCGGGTTTTAAAACGAGAGAAGTTGGCAATTTTGAAGACCCAAGGTTTTGGAATCAACTTTGAAAAAGTTAAAAGATCGAATTTGGATTGAAATTTTTTTAAAATAAGGAGTTCTGAATCTCGAGATGACATGCTATGCCGCGAGGTGATATGAAATACTCATGCGATGTAATGACATGCCTCAGATAGCTCAATGCTGCTTTGGAGAATTGGAGATTTCAATCTCCTAATAGGAGTATGGCTTTGAAAATTTTGTGACTGGAGATAATTCTGAGCCAAAATAGAAATTTTTTGAGAGTTATAGATGAAATTTAGAGTTTTGCCAGGTCTAATCTAAGAAAATGACCATTTTGCCCTCGAGTGATCTTGGGGAACCTGTTATAATGACTAGTGGAAGTGTCAGGGAGGTGAGTGAAAATTTGGGGTGTTTACACCTACCTAGCCTAGACCACCTGAGCCCACCTGACCTGGTCTGAGCCTGCCTGACCTGGTCCTAGCCTGCCTGACCTGGTTCTAGCTCACTTGACCTGGTCCAAACCCAGTTGACTTGACTTGAACTTGGTTTGGTTTGAAGTCAAAGTCAAGGTTCCTTTTGGTCCAGATTCTAGTTTGGTTTTCTGAACCTAGACTTAGCCTGCTTGGGCTAAGACCGAACTTGCAGAACTTAATTGACTTGGACCGAACCTAGTTTAGTTCAAACCACTTAGGTTGAGCAGCTTGACCTGCTCTACCTCTTTCTCAACTAGGTCGACCTCATCTGACCTAGTCTGACCTCTCGAAGGAAGGCTCGAAGCAGAAGGAGCAACCCGGAGCCATTTCTTCCATGATTTGAAGTAAGTTCGCTTTGTTGATCCATCTCTTTCAAGTATTTGCTTGTTTGTATATAGCATATACTTTCTGAAGTAATATCTATTCCTAGTTCTTGGTTGAGCCATTTGAGACACTTCGGTGTTCAACAGCTCGCCTTGTAACTATTGTCAGATATATATGTTGAATACGCAGTATATGCGTTCTTAAAAGTGGTATCTTACCCTAGTTCTTGGTTGAGCCCTTCAGGACACTTCGGTGTTCACCCGCTCGCCTCGTAACTCTCGTTAGATGCCAAACTTTGTGTATATCGTTTGGTGACTGTCGTCATGTCTTATATCGCTAAGGCCTTGTAATTTACCTTTGTCGTCGCGTCGTATGATGCCAAGGCTCCCTGCTTTCTGCAATTTCTGATTAATGCACTTTTGATTATGCATTTACATTACGTCATCACGTTGAAAGACGTCAAGCCTCCAGCTTTCTACAAATACATATATAGAATATTTCGTTCAATTACACACCCTGAACAATATGTATATGCATTTCATTTACACCGCCGCCATATAAAGCACATGCTTCTGCTTATATTACATATATGGCGCGTAAATAAGCATTTAAATGGAGATCAACTCCAAATCGCCAATGCGATTCCCTTACCGTTCCTTGTTCAAGATTTTGCTTGACGAATGAAGCCCCTATTGGAAAGGCTTCGCTTTTTGGCAAAATGCTCTTTTCGTAAATACTAAGTCATTTACGTGTGGCCTGACTATGACCTAGGGTTCCAAACAACCTTGATGGATACAAGGTACGAATAACGGTGCATATCTGTTTCTCGAGTTAAGTATAGCGATTTTCCACCAAAGAAGGGAAATACCGCTGAAATGGATAAAAGAAACACACACTTTTCCTGTCAAAGAAAGGAAGTGCTGCTGAAATTTCTGAAGAAGCTAAGAATAGCTCATAAATATCGTAGCAAGATACTCTGTTATATAGTAGAGTGCTACTCAGTTCATGGAGTGCTTTCTACAATGTAGAAATGATCGTCGCACTACTGCCGATAGAGCAGGAGAGGTGCTAACAAAATGGTTGGCAAAAGAGTTGCCGGAACCGATTAAACGACATAATGATGTCCGTTGTTGGAACGATGCCAGAATGACTAAGCTCCCAAATACCTGTAAGGGCACCTTGCTCGTAAGGGCCCTTGAGCCGGAGTAGAGGTTGCGCCTTGAATAGGTTTGGACTCGTTGCGTAAAAATATGCTGAACAGCTGATCTATTTAGATCGAGTAATATACATGCTCATTGAGAACCGTTACACAACCAGACTCGTAAGGGTCGTAGAGCCAGAGTGTGTTGTTTCCATCCGGAAGAGGTGTGATGCTAATGATGGCCGTAGTGCCGAGAGAGGTATGAAGCATGCATATGAATAAGACTTAAGGTCGCATATCCCCGTGGTTGAAAATCGTGTTAGGAGTATCCCATTGGTTGATGACCGTGATTGGGGCATACTGAATGGGGTCGGGTACATACTCCCGTAGTGCTGAGGCATGGGCTGCCTAAATGGCATGCAATATCTGACCAAGTAATCGTAAGACTGGCAGACCCCTTCAGGAATTATGCTCACTGTGAAATGACAGTGATGGTACAATCTTGAGTGTCATGTATTAACTTTGGACCTGATAGAGTCCACGATGGCCTTAGTGACTCATGAGTTTTGGGGTCGTGGTTATCCTTAAGATCTAAGGATTGAACCCAACTACTACAAGTAGAAGATGCATACGAATATTGTCCTAGTAGGGTTCTCCCAGTTGAAACACATTGTCCTACTATGGATAGGGTCAACAGGCCTCTGGGGTATCTAAAATACATAGAATAATCAACCCCCAGAACGTCAAGTTGATGCCCGGACAATTCATTCGCCTACGTACCAAGGGTGAAAGATGTTAAATATCGAAACAATGCATTAGCTCTAGGTTCAGTGATGCTTGAATGTATGAGTGGATGGACGTTGTTGAGTCAGTCTTGCATAACCTTTGTGAATGTGTCATGATCGGTATACGACTGGACCGACTGGGCAAAGACCCGTGTTGTATCCGCACGACTAAGCGAAGCTCGAGGAGTTGTCCTTAGATGCGTTGGATACGGATGAGCCAAGTATAAAGACTTGAGCTAGACATCCCTTTGAGACCCGGAAGAGGCCAAGGCTAAGTCGTGAAGACTTAAGCAGATGTTTAACTCATAGCCCTGAGGAGGCTCTTGCGATATACGCTAAGTCTTGGAGGCTTGAGCATCGTTATTGCGAACTGCGACCCTGAGTGGTCAACGTATGTATTTGAGTTGAATGGTTGTACGATTGCTTACTTACCGGACCATTAGTGGTTTTGATCTCGTTTTATAGAGATTTCAGGTGTTGCACCTGCGTTGCGATATGCAGAGAAAGGCGGCATCGAGTTTCAGGGTTTCTCTAGACAGAGTTGTATTGCTTCCTTTTATTGAACCTCTACTGCTTTTCTAAACAGTGATTTGTAATAAACATGTGGTTTTCGATAAAGTGAAACACTTCGGTGGTCAATGAGTTGCTTGGCCACATACCTGTAATGTGCCCGGGGTTTTTCTAAAACTGACGACTAATTATCATCTGATTCTGCTGCTAAAAGCTTTTCTAAGTTCCGCTGCAAAAAAAAAAATCATGAAAATTTTAACTTAGCATTGTTTTGGAAATCTGGGGCGTTACAGAATTGGTATCAGAGCATGTGTCTAAGAAACCTGGTTCAAGATCCGTCGTGTTTGCGATATTGCACTATAAGTATACATCTTATACTTTTTCTAATTTGGGTGCATCTTTATACAGATGACAACTCACGACTCTCGTGGATATTGCTATCGGTGTAAGTTCATGCACGATGAGTGGATATGCCCGTATGAAGTCCAAGATTGCTTTCATTATGGCAAATATGGGCATACTACCAACGAATGCCAAAGAAGGTATACCGCCAATATGGGTTGGCGGGCATCAAGGGGTCTTAAGGATGAGACCTCACGTGTTAGTGGACCACATCACTCAAGTGTTGGGAGCAACAATACCCCAACGACTTCTGATGGATCACCAAGTCTGAGGAACTTTGATTTGAGCTTCCTTGAAGAAGTCAATCGCTCGCCAAGCTACCACCCAGCATCACATACGTCGAGCTTGAATGATCCGAATGAAAGAAGGGATTCCTTTTATTCGTCGATCATAATTTTAGGCTCTCCGAGTCTTGATACTGCTGTCTGGGAGAGTGGACCGACATCCCTTATCTATCCCATAATTCGCTTGAGAGTGCAGAAGTGCCGCCCAAGCCGACTCTTGTTGTGCCTAAACCAAGGCAATGTGGCAACATATGGACTTTTATGAGTTCATCTTCATCAACAAAATCCAGATCTTAAGCGACTGATGATGTTTTGGAGTCAATAAACTCATGTACATAGTTTCTCACCGCCTAAGTCTACTAGTGCGGCATGACGCTTGTATTTAAGGCGATGCTTGTGTAAATGAATATATATAAGTAAATAAAGTTTTACTTCTTCATATACATCGAGAAACTAAAACAAGTGCTTGTGTGTGAATAGATAAATGGCTCCTACGACGAGGAGAACCATAACAAGCGAGGAGTCCCATACCCAAGGATTCCTGCTGGAGACGCTCAACAACCTGGTTACAACCATCCGTGAAACGAGGCCAGAACCAGTCACACCTTACAACGAGAACCTGGGAGGAATAACTTATGAGGAGTTCCTCAAACTTGACCCACCAGTTTTTGTTGGCAAAGCCGATCCAGAACTCGCAGAGAGTTGGATCGAGGAGACTGATCGTGCCTTCCTGGTATTGGGAGTACCAAAAGAGAAAAAGACAAACTTTGGCATGTACCGACTGAAAGACAATGCACGGAAGTGGTGGGATACCACCAAGTTGATCCAGTTTTCACAACTCGAAGTCGTTCCTTGGGAGGACTTTCAGAGAACTTTCATGGATAACTACTTCCCGTTGCATTCCAGAAACAAGAAAAAATGGAGTTTCTGGAATTGGAGCAGGGTGGTATGAGTCTGATAAACTATACCACCAAATTTCAGAATCTAGAGCGCTACTGCTCTCGATTGTTTGAAACTGACCAGGAAAGGGCCGACAAGTATGTAAATGGTCTGCGAGAAGGGTTGTGATCTCGTGTGATAAAAAGCATGCCCCCAACTTTTCAAGCTACGGTGGCAGCAACTTCGAGAATCCAAGAGGATTGAGCGCATTCTAAAGTGATCATAGCAAAAAAACCCATAGTTAACGGTGAGAACCGTAAGAGGACGTTCCCAAGTGACCAGGGTTCACGACAACCCATTCAAAAAAAGAAGTTCTAAGGTGGGTGTAAACACCCCAATTTTTCACTCACCTTCTTGACATCTTCACCAATCATCACATTTCAGTTCTCTGGAACCAATGAACGGCAAAATGGTCATTTTCTGAGTTTAGACCTTGTAGAAAGTCCAAAATTTTATTCCTAAGTCTCAAAATTTCTCCATTTGGACTCAGAAATAGCTTCAAACTGCAAAATCTCAAAATTTTACTCTCGACAAGAAGCTAGAACTTTCAAGCCCTAATTCAGAGGGGCATTTCAGGAAACATGTCTTCGCACAGCATTGCATGAGCATTTCGAATCACCACACAGCACGACATGTCATTTTGAGATCCAGAACTCCTGATTTTCAAAAGTATCAATCGAGATTCGAGTTTTAAATATTTCATTATTGATTTCAAAACCCTGGGTCTTCAAAATTACCAATTCTTCACATTTTACCCCCAGGACTCCGAATTACAAAAGTTTTTCTCAAGAAAATGATCTGGATAGTTTTTGACATTGGTTTTCAAAATTTTCGTCAGTTGAAAAGAAGGGGACACAATTTCAAATTCGTAAGACCTTATTTCAAACTTTTACAAAAAGGGCTCCGAATTTCTCTGCATCTTTCTAAATTTTGCCCTGAAGAACCATTTTCTTCTAAGTTTTGAAACCGAACCAAAGTTCACTTCGTGTTTTCTAAACTTAGCTTACTATTATGAAGATTTCAAAAATCTCACTTGGCTTTTATTTCAAATAAGTGACGTGGGACCCGCCTCAAGGTGGTGTCACACTCAAATTTTCAAATATTTCTCTTATTTTCAAAACAGTGCCCATCCGGAAGCGGCACCGATTTATAAAACTCTTTCATTTGATTTAATTTTTAATAAAATAATTAGTGGGCCCACGTAGGTGACACCTCACTAGAGTCCTCTGCAAAAAAAACAAACTTTTTCAAAAAGGTTTTCAAATCCAGTGAGGTGGCACCACCTTAAAAAGAAAAAAGAAAAAAAAGAAAAAAGGGAAAAACAAAATTCATTTTTATCATTTTCTTATTTTTTTTGTTGTTTTATTTATTACCTTTCAGACCCCCAAAAAAAAGAAACCCCCGTGAAAACCCTTGTCTTTACCTAAGTTTTGAACCCAAATTTTTTTCCCCTTCAGAAAATAACGCCATCCTCTTCGCAATGATTGGCGAACTTCAATTTTTTTTTTTGAAAGTTTGTTTGAAGATTTTAAAATGTTTTCGAAATGCAGTTCGCATGATTTCAAAACACCCGATTTTTCTGTAAAAAGAGCCGAAAATTCTTTAAAAGCAAACCCCGTTGGGAGAAGAAGGGATCTGTGATTTCCTGGACTCCGGCTTCTCCCATCTCCCCAAACCCCTCTTCCTTCTTCCTTAACCTATCGCCCCCTTTTCTTGACACCAAGGTCGATTCCCCTCTTCTTGCAGAAGACTGAAGACTCCACCAGCCTTTTTTTTTTCGCCTCTCCTCCTCTCGGCTAGCAGGAGGCCAACCCCCAACTACCTCCCCCTTTTTCCTTATTGCTGGAATCCCCTCTGGATTACCGCTTCTTCTTTTCCTCCCGCAGCAGAGGAACCCATAACCCCGGCTCCCCTATCTCTTGAACCGCCGTTACTTCACCTCTTTCCCCTTTCTCTAGCACAATTCCCCTTTTCCCCTCACGGTTGTCACCCCTTCAACCTAATAACCCAGGAGGGTCTGTCAAACTAAAAGCATTTGCCGGAGGCCTACTGCCATTCTCAAAATCCATCAAGTCTGCTAATCATCAAACAAGATATCGTCAAGGACCCACAGTCGGAGAGCATTTAGTCTGGGTGAATAGGTGAAAACCTCTGCTATGTTTGTGTTTCTGTTAAATTAGTTATTCTATTCATCTCATGCATACAGTAAATCCATCGTTTTAGAAGATGACATTTACTTTATGGGTTGCTACATACATTAAAGATCGATGATGCTCCATCATAGCATCACCGATCTCTCTCTAAATATATATATATATATATATATATATATATATATATATATATATATATATATATATATATATATATATATATATGTATATATTTCTCATAATATCCTTTTTTTTATGAACTGTTTCAGAGTCACAGATCCCCTTTCGGATGTCATTTCTTTTTATTATTCAAGGTTTTTTCTTTTCTTTTCTTTCTGCTCCTCTACGGGTCACCTCATGCAGCACTTCAGGAAGGTTACGAAATAACAAAAAAAAAGTATTTTTCCTTTTAGAAGTGTCATTTTAGTCAGTCCATGTGTGTGCAGAGAATAAAATTTTAAGTAGCCTTGTCCTCTGGTTTTAACATATTTCAATGTTTCTTTGTTTTATTCTTTGGATTCCACCATTGACAAAGACATCTTATTTTGTTGCATTTACTGAATTCTCAGATGTCATAGTTTGAGCAGCTTGTTACAAAATTGCATAAACGATATCCTTATGGATTCATCGTACAATAAACAGTGCCCCTAACCCAAGCACAATATCTGTATACAATCTCGTTCATAGTTAGTGATTTACTAACCCTATATCCAGTTATCTAAAAGTTTTTTTTTTCTTTCGTTCATATTCCCCTTTGCTTTGTTAATTCACTGTATATCATTTGTCATCCCTAGTACCCATTGTAAGCCCATTTTTCTTTTTACAGTATATCGGTCTTATATTGTATATTCATCGCCATTTCACTTACCACACACATGTTTTCTGATTTTTCGAATTATATTCAAATTCCTGTAGGTATTTGCTTTCTAACCCAATTGACGTCTTCAAATAATGTAATTCAGTCTGATTTTTATTTAGCTTTGTGATTTTAAGTAACCTGTACTTGCGTGCTTACATTTCCCTCTTGTGTACCTCATGACCACCATATGCATTTCCCTACCCTTACTGCCTCATGTCCATGAACATTGTTGAATAGAGCTCTGAAGTCCTGGAAGCATTGATGGGGTCGTGCATGTTTATATGTGCCCATGGTAACCATGATCTGGAGTATGGTGTTTGTGGTTTATCTCCCATTAAGTAATTCAAAGAAGGCAATGGGAGTACGTATGTTAACAGTTAACAAGGTCTATGGTTCAGTTCCAGTTTGATCTGATGCATGGATAAATACATAGAAGTCAGCAATTAGTTCATGGTGTTATGATGTGATGGGGTCAAGGCTATGGTTCTTCCTCACAATGCTTTCACCAAAAGTCACAGAACTAGATTCCAGCTTTCCATATATGCAGACTGTTGATTTATTGCCCACTTTGTGACATGATGCTTGGAGGATACATATGTATATATATATATATATATATATATATATATATATATATATATATATATATATATATATATATATATATATATATATATATATATTTTCTCTTTCTTTTTTTCAATGTGGCAAATGTATTTTATTTCCTTGTCATCGTTATACTTTCTTTTGTTATTTTCATTGTCGTGATTACTTCTTTTTATTCTTTTGGACCATCTCTCATCGCCTTTAGTGATTTTTTTTTCTACTAATCCATGTTCACACATTAGTAAGCCTGAATGTGCTGGAAACGTGATCAATGTGGAGTAAACATTGGAGGAACAACCATCAGTCACCAGCATGATCTATAATTTTTTTTTTGCTGGACCATTTTGATTCCTTATTGAGATAGCTCAGGCCCACATCTGTAGCTTTCTTGTACCCACCTTTTAGCATAGTCCATCCCTTCTTAATACTGTAAAGATTTCTGTAATGTTGGTTAGTTAGAAAAGGCTATCCTCTTTTGTATTTCTGTCCAGACTTTGAGGTCTGATGAATTGCTTTTACACAGCTGCAGCCATCTATTTCTTCCCATCAAATCTTCACGGTTTGTAGCATGTTGCTTTCCCCTGCCATAATATATCAACATTCATTATTTACCCTTTTCTGCATCTTGTTACAACTTTCATGTTTGTATACCATTGTGTATGTGGCCCATCATTACATAGTCTTTGTTATTACCCTCACATTCTGTTGAAAACTATCAAGCATGGTTATATGTTAGTGTCTTCCGTAGCCTATTTGTTTAATTCCAGTTTATAGCTATATGCAATAGCAGTATATTAGTAGGCCTATTCTCAATAATGAGGACCCCCAGGCTTTCCTGCACATTTCCCTCCATATGTGTATTTAGAGAAGATATTATCAGGTGCTTTTAGGTAGAAATAGCTTACAAATATATAGTGATATGGATATTTTCATCCAAGGCTAGCTTAAGTGCTTAGGTCCATATGCGTATGGTCCTCCTTGTAGCTTTAGCATGACATCGGGATATTTTGACATGTATTCCTGATCATTTATTTACTATTTTTTTTTGAAAAGTACATTCTCATTAACTCATCTGTCTCTATTGTAATTCATGTAAAATCACATATACCTTGTCATTCACATCTGACTTTCAATCTTCTCTCTGTATATTGTGTTTCTTGTCTCAAATTTCATTTGCAGGGAAATCTGGAGGATACCGATTCTTTTAACTCTATATATTAATTTAGTTGCTTTATGTCCGAGATGTAATAATCAATTTGGAATAATATTTACTTTTTACTGCTTAGATTAGGACGCATCTCATCTAGTTTCAGTTTTGCAATATCCTGATCATGCAATCCATGCATTTTATTTCAAAATCACTGTGGATGTACACGAATGGCACGTGCACTAACTCTTAGGGAGTTGACGAACTCGGTGGAGTCCATATTTATGGCCCTAGTCGGAATATGGACGAGACCCAGATTCATCATCTTTCTACTAGTCACATTGAGCCTACACTCTTAAGCTATCTTAAAAATTGCACATCATATTCCCAATTTTTCAAAATATTGTGAAGTAACTCAAATAAACTCTGAATATATTCATGGCCACAGTCAGAATATGTGAAGGATTTACTTTGGCTTAATACACAATTTTCCAACAAAATTTTCAAAAAATCTTTTCAAAGTGCATTCATTCATTCAAATCATCTGCATCATGGCATCATCTGCTTTTCTCATGATTTTTGATGTCTTCTTTTAAATCGTTGTAATTTTGAAAAGTTTTTTATATGAAAAACATGTGAAAACCAGACATCAAATAATAAAAACCGGTTCTCACTAGTGGATGAGACCGGGTCGAACTTAGGGAACAGGAATATTTTGTATTCAAACACACAAGTCTAAACTAATCTTTATTGCCGTATTATTAAAATGTAAAATGTTCAAGAAAGGTAGAAACAACTAACTATTACAACAAATGAATACCTTTCGCAGAGGGTGTAAAGTGCAATATTTACAAACCCAATTAAATGCCTAAATTCTAAAATAAAAGAAAAGAAAAGAAATCTTCTATCTTTATGTGCTTCGTGTCACATGTGCACTTCAGCTTCACTCCTTTGCGATCCTGCACAATTCAAATGAACAACGAGCAGTACACAAGAAAAGAATAGAATGATGCTATCTAAAATGCACGAAATGAATGCTGAAAATTATATTGAAATAAGCAATGATAATACTAAACTAGTGTAAGTATAACTATGCATGCAATGTTCACTAAATGAAGTTTTATGCTAAATTGAACATACACTAATGAAATCAAATACTATTAACCTAATTGCTAAACACTAATGTAATTGATTGCAAAGTAATACGACTAATTATCTAAGAAGAAAAAGAAAAAAATGTAATGCTAACAATATTATTCAATCAACTAACAACTCAATTTGACTAACAAATCATTTTAACAACTAATCAATTCATTTAACAAATCAATTACTAACAATTAACTAATAGCTAATCGGAAAACTCAGTAGATGATACCCGAACACCTGATGTTTTATAATGCTCAAAGCCCAACAGTACTCAATCCACAAAACTAATCCAACAATCAGTATCTTGTTATTCAAACCCAATCCAGAACTCCTGTGAATCTGTCGATCAATATTCACCAAATATCTCAGTAGATAAAAATCGATCAAGCTGGAAACTTAGTAGATCTGTGATCAATCAAGCCAAAACAAACTCAGAAAATCGATCAAAAGATTCTTTAGTTTTCACACAGACTAGTTTTCAATCATCAGAATTCATAGGATTTTATTCCACCGTGAAACAGAATTGCCCGGTAAACAAATATTCCGGTGAAGCAAAGTGGATTTCTATTACAACAAAATGGATTTCCACGGCAGCAACAATTGATTTCTGATCGGCTTGCTTCACAGTGAATCTCCAGCAGGTACAGGGCCCCGATCAACACCAAAAATGTTGGTTTTTTTTTTTAATATCCAGGTGATCTAGATGATCCAGATCATCACCGGAAAACAGTGAATAGTTCTCACCAGAGATCAACAATCAGACATCAATGAAGAATAGTAAACACTGGCGATCGGAAATTTTTTCAACACAGGAAATATGGAATTCAGAATGTAAACTAAACTTTAAAATTCAATATGCATCTAACTAAAACATCAATTACAAAATTAATCAGCAAACTAAAGCATCAATCACAGAATTGATCAGCAGATGAAAAAAAAATTAGAACAGCAGTGATCGATTTATTTTTTTTCTTTTCATTTTTTTTCTATTTTTTTTTCTTTTCAGACGAACACAGTTTAATAGGACAAGTTGAAAGAAGAAGAAGTAATCGGAAGAAGAAGAAGAAGAAGAAGAAGAAGAATAAGAAGAATAAGAAGAATACTCATCGTGAAATAAAAAAAAATCGGGGAAGAGGTGGCCTCCACCTCGTGCGCTGCCGCCGATTGAGGAAGTTCCCTGCCACCGGATGAAGAAGATAGGATGATGGAAGAAGAAGAAGTAGTAGGAGATGGAAAAATCCGGCAACTGGGAGAAAGGGGCAAGGGAAGAAAATCAGAGGGAGAAGAGGAAGTTTTGGCGCACAGGATGAGAGCCCCGATTTTTTCTGTTTTTTGGGTTTTTAAAGAGCCCAAACCGGCTGGAACCGGTTTGTAACAGAAAATTTTTCAGTTTTAAAAAAATTCCAAACCGGTTCCAGCTAGTTTGGTTATTATTTTTTTCAGTTTTCTTTTAGAAAAGCAAACTGGTTCAAGCCGGTTTGTGTTATTATTTTTTTTTTCAGTTTTTTTTTCAATTTTCAAAAATCACAATCCATGTAATGGTTTGTTTTTATTATTTTTTTTTATTTTCAAAAATCTACAATAAACTATTTAAAATTTTTTATTTGCTAAAAACTCAAAACCTCATTTGATTATTATTATTTTATTATTATTTTTTCTAAAAAAATATACTATTCTAATCTATATATTTAATATTTTTTTCTTCTTTTCTATAAAGAAAACCACAATGATTTAACTAAATTGCAAAATAAAACTATGTTCCTCTATTTTCTTTATTTTTTAAATTTTTTATTAACAACTAAAACTACTACGTAAATACAAACATTAAAATATATACTAAAATGCAAAATAAAGCTACTTTTTCAAGCATTTTCTAATTTTCAATCATTTTAGCTCATTTACTCGAAAACTAACATAAAATTGGGTTTTTGAAACATTATTTTATAAAATCATGCATATTTCAATGTTAATTAACCCTGAATTATATGATGATCAAATACCCCCATGATTATGTTTTGCTAGTCCTTGAGCAAACTAGAAAAATGCAAGAAATCAAACTATCACCTAACTCACTTTCATAGGAATCACGGTTGCATTTAGCTCATGCAACAAACCCTTTCAACCCCTGGGTTACCCCAGTGGACGAGTAAGGTCTCGTGAGGGTTTGCAGTGATGCTACCCACAAACATCTCTGTCATGTATGCAAAATATTACACATCCTCATAAGTAGTAGATAATCAAAGACTTTATTTTTACAAATATTTCCTGTTATTTCAAAATCAAAATATAATTAGAGTCTTTTATGTACCACCACAGAAAAAGAATTTCTTTCACTTTTCTAAATATCACAATTATTTATGTTTTATTCTTAGAAAATCCAATAAAAACATATTATTATTTACTTATCCTCACTCATATGTTTTCTGCACAGGTTTTCTCAATCATACTTCTAAGCACTGAACTTTTCTTTCTTTTTCAGCTCTTTTCTCAATTTTTTCATTTTTCACGCTTTTTTCTTTTTGCGTATTCATTCTTCTCTCATAGCTTGCGTGTGGTCTGCTTTTATGCCTTGTGCAATGTCAATATCTTCTATACTTTTTCAATGCATACCAAAAGATATCAACTAAGACATAAAAGTGACTTCCTTCATTCACCTTTGCAACATGAGAGTCAACATTTCAACTTGTATCTGTTCTCAGTTACTTAGGATCACGAAGTTTTCCACTCTCCTTTTCGAAAATGGAATTAAAAGTTTCAACTTACATCTAAGTTTCATCTACTAAGGATTATAGAATTATCCAAACAACCTAACGCATGTTTTTTCTCACTTTTTTCTTTTGAGCTCATTTTTACACTTTTGTTCATTTGCTTAGTTTATTCAAAAATAGAACTGTGCATATTCATATTTGCAATTCAAAATAAATTCTAACATGTATCTATCATCATTTCTTCGAAATCCGCATAAACAACCATAATTTTTAGATCCATGTTAGAAAAAAAATTTCGTGGGGCTTAAAAATTCTCTAAAAATATCAGATTTGAAATAACATTCATATAAGTTCAAACTCTTTCTTTAAAAACCTACTTTTCATGAAAGATATGTAAACATGTGCAAGAACGTAGACAAAAATATTCTAGTGAGCTACTACACCCTCCCCCATGCTTGAATGACACTGTCCCAGTGGCATTCCCCCATGCTTATGTGAAACTAAGTGAATGCACATGAGATGAAATCAATGAGGAAAAGAAAGTAAACTCAATGAAATCTAAAATGTGAAAATATGCCTACACTGATCATGATCTATGAATTATGCACATGAACTATATGAAAGTAAACTAAAAAAAATTGCTTTTCTATGAATATTTACAAAATCTTAAAATATATACAAACATGTGTGAGCCCTAAACTTCTAAAAGATCAACATCCTCAATGTCTTGTCCTATCACAGTATCTGAGATATAAGGCTTCAGCCGTTTCCCATTTACTTTAAAAATTGCACCCGTGCGAGGGTCAAAAAGATCTATCGCTCCATATGGAAACACCCTATGCACAACAAATGGACCATTCCATCTTGACTTCAACTTGCCTGGAAAAAGATGAAGACGCGAATGATAAAGCCATACCTTTTGCCCAGGCTCTAACTGTTTCCTAACAATATATCGATCATGAAAATGCTTAGTTCGAGCCTTGTAAATCTTTTCACTCTCATAGGCCTCATTACGCAATTCCTCTAACTCACTCAACTGTAATTTTCTTTCGACTCCAGCTTGGGTCATATTGAAATTGAATTTTTTTATAGCCCAATATGCTCTATGTTCTAACTCAACAGGAAGATGGCAAGGTTTTCCGAAAACTAATCGAAACAGTGACATACCAATCGGGGTCTTGAAAGCAGTCCTATAAGCCCACAAGGCATCATCAAGGCGCTGAGACCAATCCTTGCGGTCTGGTTTGACTGTCTTTTCAAGAATTCTCTTTATCTTCCTGTTAGAGACCTCAACTTGGCCACTGGTCTGCGGGTGGTAAGGTGTAGCAATCCGATAATGCACAGAATATTTCCTAAGTAAGGAAGCTACTTGCACATTACGAAAGTGCGTACCACCATCACTGATGATCGCTCTAGGAACTCCGAACCAACTAAAAATGTTGTGCTTGATAAATCGAAGCACCTCTTTATGATCATTGGTCCGGGTGGCCACAGCCTCGACCCATTTTGAAACATAATCAACCGCCACTAAAATATATGTAAATCCAAACAATGGCGGAAAAG
Source organism: Nuphar pumila (assembly GCF_984573655.1). Lineage (NCBI taxonomy): Eukaryota > Viridiplantae > Streptophyta > Magnoliopsida > Nymphaeales > Nymphaeaceae > Nuphar > Nuphar pumila. The sequence continues at coordinate 45,774,668 of NC_143265.1, read as the reverse complement.
GACCCATGAAATCAATGCCCCAAACATAAAAAATCTCCATAATCAGAATAGGTAAGAGAGGCATCATGTCGCGCTTGGTAATGCGACCTGTTTGCTGACATCGAAAACACTTCTTACAGAATTCGTGAGCATCTCTATGAAGTGTGGCCCACCAAAATCCAGACTGAAGGACCTTTGCGGCGGTCTTCCGACTAGAAAAATGACCTCCACAAGCTAAAGAATGACAAAAAGATAAAATGGAATGATACTCTTCTTCGGGCACACATCTCTGAATCATCTGGTCCGGGCATGATCTAAATAATTTTGGTTCCTCCCAAAAATAATGCTTCACTTGCGCAAAAAATCTATCTCTCTCATTCCGGTTCCAGTGCGCAGGATACTCTCTAGTAACCAGGAAATTTATGATATCTGCGAACCAGGGTAAACGCTTGACAAGAAATAACTGCTCATCCGGAAAAGAATCAACAATCTGTCTTTGATCAATAGATGAATCCATAGTCAGTCTGGACAGATGATCTGCTACAAGGTTCTTACATCCTCTCTTATCTCGAATCTCGAGATCAAATTCTTGTAACAGAAGAATCCAACGAATGAGACGCGGTTTAGCATCCTTTTTACTCATCAAATATCTCAATGCAGCATGATCTGAGTAAATGATAACTTTGGAGCCTAACAAATATGATCGAAACTTCTCAAGTGCAAATACAACGGCTAGTAACTCCTTCTCAGTGGTAGTATAATGCATTTGTGTGTCAGAAAGAGTCCTACTAGCATAATGAATAACATGAGATCGTTTCTCAACCTTTTGACCTAAAATTGCTCCAACCGCGTAATCTGAAGCGTCACACATAATCTTAAATGGAACTGATCACTCAGGCGATCTGAGAATAGGAGCAATGGTCAGTGCTTCCTTTAGGGCTAAGAATGCCTTCAGACAGGCATCATCAAACACAAACGACTGGTCTTTCGACAACAGGTTACACAACGGTCTAGAAATCTGACTAAAATCCTTAATGAACCGTCTATAGAAACCTGCATGCCCTAAAAATGAACGCACTTGCCTCACAGAGGTCGGTGAAACTAATCTGACAATGGTCTCCACTTTGGCCTTATCGACCTCAATACCTTTCTCGGACACAATATGTCCAAGAACAATCCCTTGTTGTACCATGAAATGACTCTTTTCCCAACTAAGCACTAGATTTGTCTCCCTACAGCGCTGAAGTACACGGGATAACTTTTGGAGACAATCATCAAATGAAGAGCCATAAACCGAGAAATTATCCATGAAAATCTCAAGGACATCATCCATCATGTCGGAGAAAATCGCCATCATACATCTCTGAAATGTAGCCGGGGCATTACAAAGCCCAAACGGCATCCTCCTATACGCAAATGTACCATAGGGACATGTAAATGTCGTCTTCTCCTGATCCTCGGGATGAACGGCCACCTGGTTATATCTTGAATATCCATCTAAAAAGCAATAATATTGCTGGCCTGCAAGTCTTTCTAAAATTTGGTCGATGAACAGTAATGGGAAATGATCCTTCCTAGATGCACTATTCAACTTCCTATAGTCAATACATACTCGCCATCCCGTAGTAGTCCTCATGGGAATGCTCTCTCCTTTCTCATTCTTCTCCACAGTGAGCCCAAACTTTTTGGGAACAACCTGGGTAGGACTCACCCATTGACTGTCGGAGATGGGATAAATGATCCCAGCGTCTAACAATTTAACTACTTCCTTCTTCACCACTTCTTTCATGTGAGGATTTAATCTCCTTTGCGCTTCTCTTGAGGGTTTAGCTCCCTCATCCATAATGATCCGATGCATACAAAAGGATGGGTCAATCCCCTTTAAATCCGCAACAGACCATCCAATAGCTTCCTTGTGCTCATGCAAGACCTGTAACAACTGATGCTCCTGTGAATCTGTCAGGTCTGCAGAAATAATAACTGGGAGAGTCTGCTCTTTTCCTAGAAAAACATACTTGAGTGAAGCTGGTAAAGGCTTCAACTCCAACTCTGGGGGACTCTCTATCGATGGTTTTGCGGGCTTCTCAGCTAACTCTGGAAGTGGTTCGAAATGCCAAGTCCAACTGACATTATCTGCCTCACTATCTATCATATCAAGAAGATCCTCTTTGAATGATTCATTATCCTCCTCTTGAGGTGGATCACTCAACAACCAAGCATGCTCAACTTCTATAAGATCCTGAATGATATCAACCTCAAAAGAAGCTTCCTCAGTGTCAGACTCCATCGATGCACAAAAAATGTTCAGCCTCATTTTCCTATTCCCAAATGAAACATCCATCTCACCAGTGCGGCAATTAATGCACGCATTGGCAGTAGCTAGGAAAAGGCGACCAAGAATAATAGGAGTCTGTCTGATGCTATCAACTCCCTCCATATCTAATATCACGAAGTCGACAGAGAAATAACAATCCTCCACCTTGACTAAAGCATCTTCAAGTATCCCTCTCGGGACCTTAATCGATCTATCCGCAAGCTGAAGCGTCATAGGTGTAGGTTTCATCTCTTTCAATCCAAATTTGTCATAGAAGAAACCCGGCAAAATGTTAACACTTGCCCCAAGGTCAAGCAAAGCACGCTCAACAATAATGTTTCTTATGACACATGAGATGATAGGGGTCCCTGGGTCCTTAAGTTTAGGTGGGGTTTGGTGTTGTAATACTGCGCTTATCTGCTCAGTCAAATATATTTTCTTCTGCGCATGGGACCTCAACTTCCTTTTCTGCGTACAAAGCTCTTTGAGGAACTTTGCATATGCAGGGACTTGCTGGATGGCATCTAGTAAGGGAAGGTTTATTTAAACGTGTTTGAATATCTCAAGCATCTCTTGCATGTTCACTCCCGACTTACCTAGTACTCTCGGTTTCTCTAACGCCTCAGGAAATGGGGCTTTGGGAATATGGGTTGTGGAAGGCTCAAATGGAAGAACCCTCTCACTTTCCTGAGGTAAAACATTAGGGACAGTGTTATCATCGCAAAATCTTACTTTTGCAAATCAAACTGACCTTTGAAAAAGATTTTGAAAATAACTCGCCTCCGTTTTTAAAATGCGGGATTATTCCGAAGAATGGGACTCGCCTATCGGTACGAGATTCAACCGTTCCTAACGCCTTTAATAGGGGTAATTGAACCAAGGATCAATCAAATGCTTTGCTTTGTTCAACTTGTCTAAACCATATTCTAATTCCTAAATGCACAAAGAATCAGGCATGTGCTATGAATTTCTAAAAATGCACATTTGAAAACATGATGTTTGCTTCAAAGATTGGAAAATATTTGGAAGATTCTTGGAAAATAAACTCTTTGAAAATTGTGAATTATTTTTGAGATGCTATATTTGAGAAAGTGAAAATCGATTTCTGAAGAAATATAAGGATTTTGTGAAAATCGATTTTATGAAATGTGAAATAACTTTGAAAAACTCAATTTCTTTGAATTCAAACTTTGAAATTGAAAATCTAACTTAGAAAATCGAATTTGGAACTTGGGAAATACTTGAAATATCATTGGCAAATCCATATTTTTGAGAAAACCGATTTTGAATAAGACTTAGGAAATTTTGAAGAATTTGATTCCTTTGACTTGGAATTGGAATTGGAATTGGAAAATTCATGAAATGAATGAATATGATTTTGAGGAATTGGGAAAAACTCTTTGTATTTTTGAGAAATGTAGTGCATTTTGAAATTAGCCTAAGAGTGTAGGCTGAATGTGGCTAATGTGAAGATCATAAATCTAGATATCCTCCATATTCTGACTATGGCCATAAATACGAATTCCACCAAGTTTATAAACTTCATAAAAGCTAGTGTATGTGCCATTCGTGTAGACCATAGTGAGTTTGAATATGCATGAATCATCATCCATCACACATTAACATTATTTTAAAAAATAAACTATATGCAATGCTGCCTAAGCTAAGCGGGAAATGTAAATTCTTATTCCAAAGTTTAATTTAGTTTACATCACTATTGAAATTTAAATACATGAAAAATAAAGTCTTCAATGTACCTGCAAAACTAGAAAACTTTGTTAGTGATGATATGTTGGCTTTTCTAGATTTATCCAGCAATATCAGGAAATTGCTGGATTTTGCTAGATATAAGCCTTTTTGCCATGATTCCATTAAATCAAAATGATAAAGTATGAAATCAAATTGAATAAATGAGGAAGATAAGATATGAAATTTCGAAATTGGGGTCAAAATGACCAAAATACCCCTAATAACAAGACTATGGCCATGAAATTAGGGTTTTCAGAAAGATATTTGGTAAAATGCAAGTTTTGAAATTCAAATGCAAATAAACTAGGCTAAAATATGATATAACATACTTAAACACATGAAAACTAAGGTTAGGGATTTCGAAATTGAGGTCAAATGACCAAATTGCCCCTGATAGCAAGACTATGGCCTTGAAATCAGGGTTTTCTGAAATAGATTTTGGTAAAAACTTGGGTTTTAAGGACTAAATGAAATCAAATTAACATCAAATTTGACCTAAAGTATCCTAATATGATTATGAATATGATTAAACCCTAAAAATATATGCTTATGCACGAAAATCCAAGAATATCACAAAAACTGTGATTTTGGCAGTGTTTTTGGATCTTTCAGGAACCCGGTTTTGCAATTTGCTTAATTCAGCAATCAATCAGATTCCAAAATTCATCAAATTTGGTACCTACACTTGTTATAAACCTAATTTTTAATTAGAATTATAAAAATATTTTTTTAACATTAAATTAACCCGAAAATTACATCAAACCCTAAAAATATGTTATTTTTGACCTAGTTCACCAACCAGTTTCAGAGTTAGACCAGAATTAGGGGTCAATCTTTCATGAAAATCTATGAAATTTTACAGAGAAAAACTAGGAAAAAAAACAGAGATTTCCCAATTTACAGATCGGAAAAAGCATCTCCGGTTAGGGAGAAACCCTTCCGGCAATCTGAACTAAAATCTAACAGGGGTTAAAACAGATACTTTCAATTGATAATTTTGGGATAAATAGAAATACTGATATAAAATATCTGATATTTGAGTACTAAACAATAGAGATAAAAATAATAATACTCCCTTTTTAAAGATCATGAATCGGATCTGTGGTTTGGGATTTATGAATAACACAAGTTTGATTAGGGTTTTGGTAAACCCTAACGAGTTTTAAATTGAAAATCAGAATGTCTGACAGAGGAAAAATACTAAACAACAATAAAAAATTCTTAAAATTTCTCAGTGGCTAGATCTAATCAATATGAATCCATGGCATTTTACAGATCTAAAATCGAATATAAGATGAGAAAAATATCATCACAACAAGTTACCTTCTTGATTTTAACTTTGATTTTAAAGATTTAAAAACCTGATTTGATGTCTGATTTTTCTGACAGGGTTCCCGAGGTCCAAAACCTATGATTTTTTTACAGTAGTTCCTTTAGATATGCATGCATCACATATAAAAAAATCAGAAATAAACAACAAATATTTCAATCCTCAACAGCATGCTTTTTACTGTTCTAAACTAAAAAACACACAGAAATCTAAGAAACTTAAGAAATCATGCCTTAACTAATGAAAAACAATAAAACAAACCATAAAACAGTAAATAAAAATTGTTTCTATGCTGTAAAACGTAAAATAAACATGAATAAACAAATAAATAAAATAAAATCAAGGAATCAATGGCTGAAATTTGATTTCACCCTTAAACACATGGATTTGACCCATTAAAAGGGTAAATCATGTATTTTATTGGTTAATAATGCAAAGAATCATACTTAAATCACTTTTAATGGATTAAAATCCCTGTAAATCACACAAAACAGGGTTAGATCATCTTCTTGGACCATTCTTGATGGTTCTTGAGGTTGGATCATGGTTGAATCTTCATAAGGAGGAGCATCCAAGGCTAAATCTAGGTTTAAAGCATTAAAAACATTAAATAAAATAAATAAAAGTGAAGAAGTTCATACCTTGGAGTTGCAACAATGGAGGAAGGGCTGGAGAGGAAGGAGAAGCTCCAAGAAATCTCAAAGGTGAATAGTGAAAATCGTCCCCCTCTCTCTTTCTATTTATAAAAAGAAATTAGGTTTAAAAATCAAGTTTTTTTAAAAAATTGGACTCTCTAAGGGGGGGGGGGGATTTTGGGGGTGTAGTTACTATCCTACCCCTAGCCTAAATTATCTAAACTAATGCCTAATTAACCCCTAGTCTATCCTAGAAATCCCCCAAATGTGATGCCACTTGGCATCCTTCACACTGGGTTTTGAAGGATTACCAGTACGAGCACTGGGTTTTGAAGGGTCATCAATCGACGATGACTTGGACGACTTGCCGGGGTCTCAGGATTTATCCCATATCCTGAATGAGAAATTCAATGCAAATTGATGCAGATGAATGCGAATGCATGCATGCAAATGCAAATGGATGCAACTGAGTGCACATGCGTGCAAAATGAGAGATTTATTAGATCCTGCTTGCGCACAGATTGTTTTGGATAAAAGGCAACTTTAACAAGAATGCCCCAGTATATTCTGGGGAAGAGAGATATTTTGACAAAAGAATAATTGATCATTTATTGAAAGGAATTTTTGAAGAATACAAAAGATAGAATAGAGATTTTCTAGGTATAGAATTTCTTCAGATGTCGAGCATTAATGGGGTCGGATAGTTCTACCCCGTCTGCATTAATCAGACAATATGAATTACGAGGCAACGTTTCTTTCACCACGTAGGGACCTTCCCAGTTTGGTGACCATTTGCCACGTGGACGATGCTTGAGATGAGTCGTTGATCTAAGGACCAAGTCATTAACTTGGAATCTCCTTTCGATGACTGACTTGGCATATTGCCTTGCTATCCTCTGACGATAAGACTGAGCGTGCTCTGTTGCTTTGAGTCTTTTCTCATCGAGTAAATCTAACTGTACCAATCTCTGTTGCTGATACTGATCGAGTGGTAACTCTAAAAGAGATGCGAACTTAAGGGCGGGCTTCTGAACATGAAGGGGTAACACCACCTCAGTCCCATAAACAAGTTCTGAAGGAGTCGCATTGGTTGGGGTTCGAATGGTAGTTCGATATGCCCAAAGTGCATCATGGATTTTCTCGTGCCAATCATGAGCCGTCTCAACGGTTCTTTCCAAGATGCGAATCAAACTCTTGTTTGTTGCTTCTGCCTGACCATTTCCTTGTGGATAATAAGGAGCTGAAAAATGATGATGAATTCTGAATTTTGAACAAAAGATCTTCATTTTCTCATTCTTGAAATGAGTACCATTATCTGACACGATGTCGTGCGGTATACCGAAATGACAAAGAATGTTCTTATGAATGAACGAAACTACATGTCGACCTTCCACTGTACGCAGAGTGACGACTTCAACCCATTTGGTGAAATACTCTGTTGCGGCAAGGAAATATTTATTACCATTAGAAGCTGAAGGAGAGATGGGTCCAACGACGTCGAAGGCCCACATAGAAAATGGCCATGGAGACACGACTGGTTGCAAGTACGTGGCTGGCGCATGAATGGAAGGTGCGTGTATCTGACACTGAACGCACTTCTTCACAAAACGATAGCAGTCTTGCTGCATGGTTCTCCAATAGTATTCTGCTCGAATGATTTGTTTAGCAAGGGTTTGGTAGCCGACATGACCACCGCAAATACCTTCATGCGCTTCTCGTATGATTTCTTTGGCTTTTTTTTCGTATAAGCACCTGAAATACTCAGAACTGAACCCACGACGATAAAGAACATTGGCAAGGATAAAATAGCGGGCGCACATATGTTGAATTGCTTTTTGCTCCTTCTTTGATAGTTCTGGTGGAAGCTCACCAGTTTCAATAAAGTTTTTAATATCTTGGTACCAAGGCTTCTTTTTCTGTTCCTCCTGGTTGACTTGCATTACCGGAACGAAGGCAGGTTGGTCAAGTCTACCGATTTCAAAAGAGCGACAGGATTCTCCATTTCTGAAAGACATAATGGAGCCCAAACTGGCCAAACCATCAGCTATTTGATTAAACTTTCTTTTGATATGGAAAAGCTGAAATTCCTCGAAATTGTTGATAAGGGCTAAAACGATCTTTTGGTAAGGGAGCAACTTCTGATCTTTTACCTGCCATTCAGCTTTGACTTGGCTGACAACGAGCAATGAATCGTTGAAAGCGTGTACCCTCTGAACAGTGAAGTCTTGCAAAATTCTCATACCTTGTATTAAAGCTTCATACTCAGCCATATTATGGGTACATTGAAAATCCAGTTTCAGAGAAAAGGGGATCATCTCTTTCTCTGGTGTGATCAGCAAGATTCTGACCCCTATGCCGGCCATGTTCTTGGATCCATCGAAAAATAGATTCCAAACTGGGGATTGTTGAACATTACAGATCCGCTCATCGGGAAAACTATCCTCGATTTTAACATCTTCTGCTAAAGAAAAATCTTCCAATTGGTCTGCAACTGCTTGACCTTTGATAGATTGCTGAGAAACATACTCTAGATCATACTGCATTAATAGGACTTGCCACTTAGCAATCCGTCCACTGAGAAATGGTTGTTCGAGAATATACTTGAGAGGATTAAGTTTTGAGAGAATCTTGACTTCTGATGCTAACAAGTAATGTCTCAACTTCTGACACATCCATACTAGTGCTAGGCATGTCTTTTCTATCTGAGAATATTTCTTCTCGTAATCAATGAAGGTCTTGCTTACATAATAGATGGCATGTTCAATCAAATTGCGTTCCTCATACTGTGCCAAGAATCCACCACAAGCGGCTTGGTTAACTGAAACATATAGCAAGAGAGGCTTTCCCAATTCTGGTGGCTTCAGAATGGGCGGATTAAGAAGATATTTCTTGATACGTTCAAACGATTGCTGACACTCTGGTCTCCACTCAAATTTTCACTCCTTTTCTGAGTAGATGATTGAAAGGTTCACATCTCATGGCAAGGTTGGATATGAATCTCCGAATACATTGCATACGTCCCTGAAGACTACGCAATTCCTTAAGAGTAGTTGGAGGTGGCATATCAATGATGGCCTTTGCTTTAGCGGGATCCATTTTTATCCTCTTTTTGCTGACCAAGAAGCCTAGCAATTTGCCTGATTCAACCCCGAAGACACATTTCTAAGGATTGAGTCTCATTTTGTAAAGAATGAGTCGCTTGAAGACTTGACTTAAAGCATCGATATGATCTTCTTCTTCTTTGAATTTGACCAGGATATCATCAACGTATGCATCCATAGTCTTGTGCATCTGATCATGGAAAATGGCAGCCATTGCACGCTGATAGGTTGCCCCAGCATTCTTGAGCCCAAACGGCATGACTGTATAACCGAAAGTGCCCCATGGCGTAGTGAAGGATGTTTTGGATTGGTCACGAGCGGCTAACTTGATCTGATTGTATCCGGAGTATCCGTCCATGAAGGAGAACATGGCATGCCCAGTCGTGCTATCAACTAGGAGGTCAATATTTGGGAGTGGATAGTCATCCTTCGGAGTAGCTTTATTGAGATCGCGAAAGTCAATACAAATTCGCACTTTGCCATTTTTCTTGGGAACTGCAACGATATTCGCCAACCAGTCCGGATAATCTATTGCTCGAATGAATCCTGCTTTAAGCAAGTCCTCAAGTCCTTCCTTGACCTGTTGCTCGATTCGAGGATCCATTTTTCTTAACTTCTGCTTAACAGGTTTCGCATCAGGCTTCAGAACGAGTCGATGTTTCACCAATTTAGGATCTAAACCTGACATATCTTCATAAGTCCATGCGAACACTTCTTGGTACTGCTTGAGAAAGTCAATGAGCCTTTCCTTCTCATCTGTACTTAGGCTGGTACCAATCTTGAGAATTTTCGGACTATCTTCTGAACCAATATTGATGTCCTCAGTCGGGTCCTGGACTAGGGTCGATGGTTCATCTTGTTTCTGAATCGCTACAAATTCTGGCAACTCTGGAAGCGACGAATCAAATTCTGGCAACTCTGGAAGCAACGAATCAAATTCTGTCATTTCTTCTGACTGCTTTGTGACCTTACTGTCCTCTGCTCTTGTCCGGACCCGATGTATCTTTGCCGGTTTCGATAAGATTGAAGGATTGATGATTAATCTTTTTATCGGTTGAAAAGACATTCTGAAATTTTGAAAAGGAATAGCTTTTAGAGAAAGTTCCTTCACTATGACATAAATTGCATGGAAAAAAAAATAAGAACAAATGAATTTTGAAGACAAATTGCAGAGGAATAAGAGAAAGATGACATCCAGATAGACGAGAAAATTGATACTTTATTGAAGACTTGAAATGAAATAAGGACATTTAAAATGAGATGAAATGGGACATTGTCCCTACAAACTGCAGAAATCAAATGAATGAAATAGAAAAGACAGATGGTAGAAAATTTTTAATGGATCCCTTTAATGAAGACAGTATTTTTGTGAACTCTTTTGCCCATGAATCCCAATCCTGCCCTGCGCGGATGATGATCAGGGACCACTGGCTCTAGTCGGCCATCTCCGTTCTTGCCCAATCCTTTGAAAGGCTCATAACCATGCTTCAGTAACAGGTCAAACCCTTTCTTGGTTCTAACAAACTGCGATAAAAGAGGATGGTCTTTGAAAGTACTGTAATCGAGACGACCTACGATCTTAAAGAAATGTGGTCCTTGCCATTGGACCATCGTTGCTGTGTGATTTGTCTCTGATGCTGCTTCTAACTTTAGCATTTCAAGGCTTTCACTGAGAACAACCTCTTCACTTTCCCTAATGCTGGGGATATCAGCAATATAAGTTGGCCTAGGGATCATAGGCTGAGGTAGCCTCTCTTCAGGATCTTCCCCCAAAACAGTAGTTATCATGCCACCTTTAGACCATTTGATGCACTGATGCAGAGTGGATGGTACGACGTTGGCATTATGAATCCATGTTCTTCCCAGTAGAAGATTATACGTTGGCGGCACCGTTAACGACATAGAAAAGCACTGTATGAACAGAGTAGTTGATAAATATTTTCAGGAAGATCTTTCCCTTTGCTGTCTGTCCATGATTATTGAACCCATAAATAGTGATCGGATCCGGTGTGTACTCTTCTTCTTTTATACCCAGAGCCTTGGCAGTCATTTCAGGACAAATGTTGAGGCTACTGCCTCCATCTACAAGCACGTGGGGTACAGTCATTCCCCGGGTTTGCACCACAATGTACAGAGCATTGTTATGAAATGCGTGAGGTTTTGGTAGATCCTCATCTGAGAAGGTTATGGGAGCATTGGTCATGGCCTGATTAATGATCTGAGCCATGTCTTCAGGTGTGGTGCCTGGCTTGACCTTGATTTTTCGCAGTAAATCGTCCAGGACTTGCTGATGCTTAGGAGAGGCACGTGCCAACTCAAGGATAGGGATATTAGAGAGGGCAGTGATTGGTCTTTGCACTGTATCGACCTTTTCTTCTGATGTTCTCCATTTTTCCGAAGTAGGTTTGACAAGGATCTTGGGTATCCACGACATTCTTTTGGCTACCTCTGGAGATACTCTAGCGGGCTCTCTCGAAACTTTCAGCTTACTGAATGCTGAAACGAGGTCCATCTTTTGAGAACTGGACTAGGCCTTATGCAACACTAATACCTGATGCTGCACCTTGATATCACTGCTAGGGCAGGGTCGGATATGATCTTGTGGCTGAAAGGGATGATCAGATATCATTGCTGTTGAGTGCTGCAAGAAAGGCTGTTTTAGAATCTCCATTTTCTCATCTTCAGCCCCTTCTACCAACAGATTTTTGTCAATATAATCTTGTATGATGTTTTTGAGAACGAAACAGTTCTCGGTATCATGTCCCACAGTTCGGTGGAACTTGCAGAATCTGTCTTTCATTTTTCCCATAACCACTGGCGGGTCAGCTACCCTTGGAAGCTTAATCATATCACTGCCGAGCATATATTCTAATACCGTCTCGAGGGACTGGTCTAGAGGAGTAAACTTGCGATTATAACTCCATCATTCCCGCTTCGGCTTTTCTTGTGGTCTTGATCTCTGTTCGAGGGTCTGCTGTGGCTGCTTATCATATTGAATAATCGACTTGCCTTTCTAATCACTTTTGTTGGGATTTGACCCTCCTGAAGCATAACTGTGATTTTTTCCATTTCCTTTGTTCTGATTCTTACTGTTATTGGCAGAGTAGGTAAAATGAGCTTTCTTCTTTGATTCTTGTTGACTGTTATTCTTTGTAAACATAAAACCCTCATAAGATCTGTTCTCCATACTCAACTCGAGCCATTCGGCTCGTTCTGTCAGTTCTATGAAGCTCTTCGATGGAGATGTAGAAATTAGTCCCCTCAGGGGTTGCGAGAAGTTGCTCAGGATCAAAGATAGTGCATGTCTTTCTGCTATTGGCTCACACATCTTATTGCAAGCGGATCTCCATCTATGAATGAATTCCCTGGCCTTCTCGTTTTTCTTTTGCCTCAGACTGCAGAGATGACTGAGAGTCGGGAGTGCTTCAGCATTGAATAGAAAGCGCTCAATAAATAAATTGACCACTTTGTCGAATTCTTTCAGTTCTATTAGATTAATGTGCTCTAAGTACCACTTTGCTGCGACACCTTCCAAACTGCGAGGAAAGCAGAGAAATAAGGCACAATTGTTCCTCTTGAACCTGGAACATTCTGCGAAGAATAGGGCGAGATGTGCTTTTGGGTCACCCGAACCATCAAACTTGATAAATTTCTTGGGGAGATTATCAAAATCATCATCCCCATCCAGTCCATCATAGAAGTCTTCACTTGTAAAGACTCTTTTGCCCTTGTCACGAGTTTGAAGATCCTTAACTATTTTCATCACATCTTTGAGTTGTGACTGCGTAGGGTCGTCAACAGACTGATTCTTGGATTTGTAGGCCGACCCCTGCCCCTGAGTCGACCGTTTGAATTCTTGCTTGTTTTCATATTCTTTGTCAGTATCATCTGCTGATTCTGACTCATCAGACATTTCCTCATGACGATTCTGCTTTTTACTGATCTTCACATTTCTGGCCGTGTTGTCCCTATCCTTCTGCTTGGTCTGAGTCTGCTTAGTACTGGCTTCAGCTTGCTCTGCCAGCATCTTGGTCATCATTTTCTTGAACATGATGTACATCTGGGGATCCACGTCATCCTCCACCTGCTGTCCTTGACTTTTGGCTGATCGGGGTGAGTCCATTTCTTCTTCTGAAGCGACTGAGTACGCGATGCCTTCAACTGATGTGGTTTTCTTTCCGGACCTTGTATGAACCATTGAATGTCACGACAACTCTCTGGAGATTGCTAACGCTCTTTGCAGGGCAGAATTGATGGTTAGGCTTTTGAAGGAAATTTGGTTTGGAGGAAAATATTTATTGAGAATTTTGGTAGACAATTGAAAGTGTATCCCATTACTAGGGATTGAGTCGTCGCTGGGATTACGACAATTGCGCTGCTATTCTTTTGCAAAAATAAGCAACTGAAAAATATGCCTTGTTACCTAGGCGAGGTCGTCAAACCAAGATAGGATGAAATTTAAAGGAATTTTATAGAAGAAAAAAGAAGGCATGATTTTATTAATAATAGACTCGACAAAGGGGAGGGGGACGGAAAATTTTCCACCACTCCTGATAATCAGAAGACACACGAGGGCCAGGAAAAATAGTAAGATTAACAAAGGAATCTCAGTCATGTCTGGCAGAATGGTATGCTCCGGACCACTGATCTGATGCGAGGTCGAATTCTGGCAGAACCCCTGCTAGTGGGCGAATCTCTACGCGCTTCTGCCTCTGAGAGAACTGTCTGACACACCGCTCCGGATGATAGTATGCGCAGAAAAAGGGGCCAAGTAGCCTGAACCGCTTGCCATAAGCGTAAGTATATCTGGGAGGTGATTCCTGACGATCAAAGTAGTCCCATACGACTTCTTCCTCCTGAAGGTTGTCGATCAAGAATCGGTATCGCGCAACTGGCAGAAGCTTTTTACCATTGTATCTGAAGGAACTGGCTCGGGCTGGCACATGACGGAGGAACCAGGATTGCAGGGCGTAGGTGCACCCTTCGACTAGAATTGATTCTCCGAGTGCGAAACGAGTCAACCCTCGGTATAGAAAGGCGAGTGCGGCCATGGCTATGGAGAGGTGGCTGGTCTGTCGACTCCCCATCTCCTTAGAAGCTGAACTATTCTGATATCTATATAATTCCGCCCATCAGGAAAGAAGGCTAATCCCACCGTGCACAGAACCATCGCGTGCTAGATTCTCTCTCGAGCTGTCCTGGACAATGAGCTGACCTCTGTAAATGTTCCATACTGCTTGTAGATTTCGAGCAGGTCCACATATTCATTTCTATCCTCCTCGATCAAGGGCCACGACTTACGTCCTGTCATGCGAGCTAAGGCATCCTTAGGATCCAGACCCTTAACATTAATCAGAAATTGTTTCTCCAATGGGTCTCCAGGCTGACCGGCTGGCTCGGGTAATCCCATAATCTCTGAAAATTCATCTATCAGCACCGTCACCTCGCCCCACGGGAACCAGAAGGTAGAAGTGCTCGGATTCCACCGTTCTGCTAGTGCATGGATCAAATTGCCGTTGACTGCCTGCTTTCCCACCGCGGACGCCAGTTCTAGCCCATAATCGTCCAAGTGGTCCGGAAACATACGAGAGAAGTTCTTGAACCATGAGTAGTACCACCGGGGAAAGAAGGATCCAGTGCTGAGGACTCGATGTTCTGGAAGACCTTGTCGCACCTCGTAGGAGATGTGACCCTCGGGGAAGACTGAATCAAGCTGACTGGATGCCATCAGAATCGACTGGAAAACATGGAAAATTTGGAATAAGACTTGGGAAAATATAGAGACTTTGAAAAAAAATGCAGGCAAGATAAACTGAAGTAGGAGATTCGAGATCCAGAGGATAGGAAGATGGGAAATCACCTGGAGTTTTTAGGAAAATGGAGAAATTTTATGAAAATCGTCCAGGGTTTAATGAAATATAAGGAAGTACTTCATAAAATGGAGTATTTTGAAAATCGTCCAGGGTTTAAAACATGGACAATACATGGACATGGATTGGGGATTTTTGAAAAGTCGTCCAGTATTTTAGAAAATTGGGAAAATATGGGAAATAAAATGACTACAACACATTTAATCACATCCTGCACAAACAAGTATGCACATACAGCATTCCCTAGAAGCTGACTCTAGATGCACAAGTTTTGAAATAGCTGTAGGACCTTAATCCTAACTCTAAGGTTCAGATCATCTGTGTCCAATCATGCTATGCCTATATACTCAAGCCAAGGCTTGATGTACGTGGCATAAAATCAATTTCTCCGGTTCTAGGTTCAAGTTTCCCAACATCCTTGAGCACCTGCCGATATATGTTGGACTATAGCCCTTGGTACGTGGCAGGGGTTTTTTTACCCAAATAAGTGGCCCAGTTGTGAGGCTCTGTCCCAAACTATGGTTCTGGAAGAGAGCCCAGCAACGTGAAGACCGGGACAATATAGGTAGGGTGGTTTTTGAAAAATATGAGCACATGCAAGCAAATAGACGGCTCTAAGTCCTAAAGAGATAGATTTTTAAAAAATTTGAAGAAGCATACATTGTTTTCATATAATTCCTAAATTGAGGAGGGTTGTATTAGACCTAAGTCTATGTGAGCATGAATAATTCTCCTCAATATGGTCCTACCATACCTAGTCTATATGCATTCCATGTCAGCTGGGTTCAAGTCTAGGCTCCTAGGTTCACATGATATCATAAAGCAAAGCTGACATTCCATGGAAATCGATTTTGACAATTTGAACTAAGTAGAGCATTAAATTGATCAGGCGAAGACAGGTCCCATCTCGGTCGCAAAACATGTTATCATCGCAAAATCTTACTTTTGCAAATCAAACTGACCTTTGAAAAAGATTTTGAAAATAACTTGCCTCCGTTTTTAAAATGCAGGATTATTCCGAAGAATGGGACTCGCCTGTCGGTACGAGATTCAACCGTTCCTGGCGCCTTTACCAGGGGTAATTGAACCAAGGATCAATCAAATGCTTTGCTTTGTTCAACTTGTCTAAACCATATTCTAATTCCTAAATGCACAAAGAATCAGGCATGTGCTATGAATTTCTAAAAATGCACATTTGAAAACATGATGTTTGCTTCAAAGATTGGAAAATATTTGGAAGATTCTTGGAAAATAAACTCTTTGAAAATTGTGAATTATTTTTGAGATGCTATATTTGAGAAAGTGAAAATCGATTTCTGAAGAAATATAAGGATTTTGTGAAAACCGATTTTGAGAAATGTGAAATAACTTTGAAAAACTCAATTTCTTTGAATTCAAACTTTGAAATTGAAAATCTAACTTAGAAAATCGAATTTGGAACTTGGGAAATACTTGAAATATCATTGGCAAATCCATATTTTTGAGAAAACCGATTTTGAATAAGACTTAGGAAATTTTGAAGAATTTGATTCCTTTGACTTGGAATTTGAATTGGAATTGAAATTGGAAAATTCATGAAATGAATGAATATGATTTTGAGGAATTGGGAAAAACTCTTTGTATTTTTGAGAAATGCAGTGCATTTTGAAATTAGCCTAAGAGTGTAGGCTGAATGTGGCTAATGTGAAGATCGTAAATCTAGATATCCTCCATATTCTGACTATGGCCATAAATACGAATTCCACCAAGTTTATAAACTTCATAAAAGCTAGTGTATGTGCCATTCGTGTAGACCATAGTGAGTTTGAATATGCATGAATCATCATCCATCACACATTAACATTATTTAAAAAAATAAACTATATGCAATGATGCCTAAGCTAAGCAGGAAATGTAAATTCTTATTCCAAAGTTTAATTTAGTTTACATCACTATTGAAATTTAAATACATGAAAAATAAAGTCTTCAATGTACCTGCAAAACTAGAAAACTTTGTTAGTGATGATATGTTGGCTTTTCTAGATTTATCCAGCAATATCAGGAAATTGCTGGATTTTGCTAGATATAAGCCTTTTTGCCATGATTCCATTAAATCAAAATGATAAAGTATGAAATAAAATTGAATAAATGAGGAAGATAAGATATGAAATTTCGAAATTGAGGTCAAAATGACCAAAATACCCCTAATAACAAGACTATGGCCATGAAATTAGGGTTTTCAGAAAGATATTTGGTAAAATGCAAGTTTTGAAATTCAAATGCAAATAAACTAGGCTAAAATATGATATGACATACTTAAACACATGAAAACTAAGGTTAGGGATTTCGAAATTGAGGTCAAATGACCAAATTGCCCCTGATAGCAAGACTATGGCCTTGAAATCAGGGTTTTCTGAAATAGATTTTGGTAAAAACTTGGGTTTTAAGAACTAAATGAAATCAAATTAACATCAAATTTGACCTAAAGTATCCTAATATGATTATGAATATGATTAAACCCTAAAAATATATGCTTATGCACGAAAATCCAAGAATATCACAAAAACTGTGATTTTGGCAGTGTTTTTGGATCTTTCAGGAACCCGGTTTTGCAATTTGCTTAATTCAGCAATCAATCAGATTCCAAAATTCATCAAATTTGGTACCTACACTTGTTATAAACCTAATTTTTAATTAGAATTATAAAAATATTTTTTTAACATTAAATTAACCCGAAAATTACATCAAACCCTAAAAATATGTTATTTTTGACCTAGTTCACCAACCAGTTTCAGAGTTAGACCAGAATTAGGGGTCAATCTTTCATGAAAATCTATGAAATTTTACAGAGAAAAACTAGGAAAAAAAACAGAGATTTCCCAATTTACAGATCGGAAAAAGCATCTCCGGTTAGGGAGAAACCCTTCCGGCAATCTGAACTAAAATCTAACAGGGGTTAAAACAGATACTTTCAATTGATAATTTTGGGATAAATAGAAATACTGATATAAAATATCTGATATTTGAGTACTAAACAATAGAGATAAAAATAATAATACTCCCTTTTTAAAGATCATGAATCGGATCTGTGGTTTGGGATTTATGAATAACACAAGTTTGATTAGGGTTTTGGTAAACCCTAACGAGTTTTAAATTGAAAATCAGAATGTCTGACAGAGGAAAAATACTAAACAACAATAAAAAATTCTTAAAATTTCTCAGTGGCTAGATCTAATCAATATGAATCCATGGCATTTTACAGATCTAAAATCGAATATAAGATGAGAAAAATATCATCACAACAAGTTACCTTCTTGATTTTAACTTTGATTTTAAAGATTTAAAAACCTGATTTGATGTCTGATTTTTCTGACAGGGTTCCCGAGGTCCAAAACCTATGATTTTTTTACAGTAGTTCCTTTAGATATGCATGCATCACATATAAAAAAATCAGAAATAAACAACAAATATTTCAATCCTCAACAGCATGCTTTTTACTGTTCTAAACTAAAAAACACACAGAAATCTAAGAAACTTAAGAAATCATGCCTTAACTAATGAAAAACAATAAAACAAACCATAAAACAGTAAATAAAAATTGTTTCTATGCTGTAAAACGTAAAATAAACATGAATAAACAAATAAATAAAATAAAATCAAGGAATCAATGGCTGGAATTTGATTTCACCCTTAAACACATGGATTTGACCCATTAAAAGGGTAAATAATGTATTTTATTGGTTAATAATGCAAAGAATCATACTTAAATCACTTTTAATGGATTAAAATCCCTGTAAATCACGCAAAACAGGGTTAGATCATCTTCTTGGACCATTCTTGATGGTTCTTGAGGTTGGATCATAGTTGAATCTTCATAAGGAGGAGCATCCAAGGCTAAATCTAGGTTTAAAGCATTAAAAACATTAAATAAAATAAATAAAAGTGAAGAAGTTCATACCTTGGAGTTGCAGCAACAGAGGAAGGGCTGGAGAGGAGAGAGAAGCTCCAAGAAACCTCAAAGGTGAATAGTGAAAATCGTCCCCCTCTCTCTTTCTATTTATAAAAAGAAATTAGGTTTAAAAATCAAGTTTTTTAAAAAAATTGGACTCTCTAAGGGGGGGGGGGGGGGGGCGATTTTTGGGTGTAGTTACTATCCTACCCCTAGCCTAAATTATCTAAACTAATGCCTAATTAACCCCTAGTCTATCCTAGAAATCCCCCAAATGTGATGCCACTTGGCATCCTTCACATTTGGGTTTTTAAAACACCTTTAAAAACATTTAAAAACACTAGTTTTAAAAACTAATTTTCAAAATGAGTTTTCAAAATGGTTTTGACTCTTCTAAACTTCTGACACTAACCAAGACACTGACTAACCCTAGTCTAGTCCTGACTTACTCAAATATGGCGCCACCCCAAGTGGGCCCTACTTGAGTTTTTCAAAAAAAAATGATTTTAAAACTTGAAATTGCGAAAGTTTTCAAAAGATTTTCAAAAGTAAGCTTGAAATTAAAAGTTTTGAAATGACATAGGGTTCTAACTGGGTCAAAACCCCTCTGGATATGGTTCCAACTGAGTGGGCCCACATCGATTTTTGCAAATTTTGAAATAAACACTGAAAATACCTTTGAAAAGAGGTTAAAATTAATAATTGAAATTCAAGATTTTTGAAAATAGAGTCTCAGGCGAACTGGAACTCCAGGTTAGAGTCCTGAACTCTTAGGATTCTGAGATTTTAGATTTTAAAAAGCCAAATGAAAGGTTTTTGAAAGATTTTATCAGAAAATGGTGAAACAAGTCAGAAAATACAGTCAGGGTTAGACTCCTAACTCGATCAGAACTCTGACATAGAGTCCTGAACTAACTGGACTCTGCAAAATGACCTATTTTTTTTGAAAACGAATGGAAACAAATGAAAATGGAATAAAAACAGACTTTAAAACAGACTCCTGACTGGACTGGGACTCTGGGACAGAGTCCTGATCGGACTAAAACTCTAGATTTTTTTGGTATTTTCTGAAAAACAGTTGAAAGAACTTGTGAAAACAGTTAAAATAATAACAAATATTGGAATAAACCAGAGTTCTAATTCAACTGAGACTCTGAGAACAAAGTCCTGATTGAACTAGGACTCTTATATTGTTGGATTTTCTGATAAGTAAGTGATAGAATTTAAGCAAAGCTTTTGAAAACCAGTGAAAAATGAAGTGAGAAAATCAATTTTGGATAGAATCTTACTTCGATCAGGACTCTGGGGTAGAGTCCTGATTTGATCAGGACTCTGAGATAAAACCTCAGAATTTTAAAATTCTTTGATAAAAGCACAACAGTTTTGATAGATGAAAAGATTTTTGAAAGATTCTTTCAAAATTTGAAATCAGGATCGGAGTCCTGATCCAACTAGGACTCTCTGAACAGAGTCCTGTTTTGACTAAAACTCTGAGTTTCTGACTCATTTTGAAGGATTTTGAAAGATTTGATTGAAAATGGATAAAAATAGTTGTAAAAGATTAGAGTTCTAATCCGATTAAAACTCTGAAGAAGAGTCCTGATCCGACTGGACTCTTGAAGAAGAGTCCTGATCCAACTAGGACTCTAAGATTTTGGCCAAAACAGAAGATTTTGAAAGGTTTTCTCCGAAAACAGGTAAAAAGGTAGTGAAAAGTAGAGTTTTGATCCGACTAGGACTCTGGAAAAAGAGTCCTGATCCAATTAGGACTCTAAAATTTTTGAGATTTTTGATAAATGAAGGAATCCAGAAGCGGCACCACCTAAATGGGTCTCATCTGTGAATTGAAATCAATTGAAATTGAGTTTGAAATGAATCCAGATTGTTTTCTGAGAAAATACTTCAAAATATAAGGTCCTGGAGTTGGCAAATGACATAATGTTGATTAAAAACCCAGGTTTTTAAAATTGATTTTTGAAAGAAAAGTTTTAAAACTCAAATCTGGATTGAATATTTTGAAAACAGGAGTGTTGGATCTCGAAGATGAGATGTAATGACATGCAATGCTATGCTATGCAATGCAATGATATGCTGAATTCATGCAATGATAAGCAATGACACATGAAATGTAAGCACTGGATAAGGGTGAAAATTTGGGGTGTTTACAGATGCCCCTCTTTGCTACTAAGCCGGTTGTAAGCCGAGCTTAGTGGCAAAGAAAAACACATCAAATTCAGACTATAAACATGCCCCAGTTAGATGAATTTGACTGGGTATGAAAGAATTAGTTCAAATGATGGTGGTAGATATAACATAAATAATAAAGAAGAAGATTCACCTCATCGAAATGAGGCTCAGGCTTAGCCCTTAACCTAGATGGGACGACAAATGAAATACCTCATCAGAATGAGGCTCAGATTTAACCCCTTGACCTGAAAGGGGACGATACCTAATGGAAAAATGAGGCTCAGGCTTAACCTTTAACCTGAAAGGGGACAATACCTCGTGGAAAAACGAGGCTCAGACTTAACCCTTAACCTGAAAGGGGACGATACCTCATGGAAAAACGAGACTCAGGCTTAACCCTTAACCTGAAAGGGGACAATACCTCGTAGAAAAATGAGGCTCAGGCTTAACCCATAACCTGAAAGGGGACGATATACGGAGTCCTCGAATGAAGAAACCATGATGGGACCTTCGAATTTTGCACAATAAATCCGAGAGGGGTTTGCAAAAGGAAGAAAGGTGGTTACCTAAAGCTTGAAAAGGGATTGATCTTGGACGTCTCATCGCTGAGACTGAATGGCTTTTAAGACAGATGACCTTTTTGCAGAAAATTCAGGTTTAACCCTTAACCTGAACGGGAACTGTCTATGGTGGGACAGTGGGGAGCACAGAGAAGTGTGCGAATATGAGAGCCCAGGCACTCAGATTAAAACAAGAAGGGAAGGATCTTGGACAACTCCCATCATCCGATCCTAGAAGGGATAACAACAACGCCTGGATACATCAAAATAAACATCAAGTTCTCACTTCATGTCAGGATAACTTGAAAAGATTGTCAATAAGATAAAAAATTATAGTTAATTCAAGAATGATAAGCACATATATATATGAAAAATATTCCCTCTTTTCTACCTGAAGTATTACCTCCAATTAGACTTAACTTCGTAGAATCAAGATTCGAATTCAAATTACTTGCAATTGACTTTCCTTCAAGGAGGCTATCAACTTCCTTGATATGGACGGAAAAGAATGTATTCTTGATATTGCGAGAGCTATTAGTGAAAGGATATTGATAAAAGAATTTCACAAAATTAAAGAAGATTCTTGATAGATTCAGCAGTCTGATATCCTGGGATTCTTTTCTCATGATGATCTTTCTGCACTCTCTTTTTAACAGAATTGGAGCTCTCTTGGATTTTTCGGGAATTACATCATCCTTCATTTTGGAGATGTCCTAGCTTTTTTTCTCTTTATTTTTTTGGAAGGGTACGTCACAAACTCCTTCATCTCAGAGATGTTCCGATCCTTCTTTTCTCTCAGGGATTATATTGACGGTTATTGGCTTATTGGTTGGGAATCTCTTGATGATAGCAGAAATTAAATATCTTTTAGGATTTGTCGGTAGGTCCATCACACTCGCCTTCATCTCGACAGTGATCTGGACTTTCCCTGAAAGGATCCGTCACAAACTTCGTCATCTTGGAGATGATCCAAATCTTCTTTGGCCCCAGGGGTCGACTCATCTAATTCGCCTTCATCTTGACGACAGTTGAGAGATCCCTTTTGCAGATATTTAATTGCAGCTTAGGTGATTGAGAAGACATGGAGATTGAGTGAATTTTTCTGTATCACTCAATATATTTCGACTGCTTTTATTTTCCAAGAATGATCTTAAAAAGTGTGCCATTGACTGCGATCAATATCAATCACTCATGGCTTTGCAACAACATTGAATTTTCTTTGCTGGCCATATCGCGGATTTATTCTTCATCCTTTTGGTTGGCCAATAGAAAGATTTTGAATTTTGAATCCTTTTTCACAAAAGCTTTGTCCTTTCGGAAGTAATACTAAAGGTATTCTGAGGTACAATTTTATGCAGCAAAGATTTTAAGATCAAGAACTATTTTTCATGACAAATTGGCAAAATATTCCTAAAATCCTTGGTGAAAGAAATCACTTGAGATCTAAATGACACATCCGTGGCTAGATTCTCCTCTCCTTTCCCCAAAGGAGAGACTCAGGCTTGAACCTTACCTGCACAGGTAACAAAAGATACTCCTCTCTTCCCTGAAGAGGAGGTGTTTGCAAAACGAACTTTCGAAGAGAAATAGAGTTTTCGTCAAAACTCCCTATTTCTAGGCTTCTCTTATGGAAAGAGGGCCGCTAACAAAGATTGAAAGGATATCATAGAGGAACGAGTCCATCACACTCTCCCTGAAAAAAGGGTCCTCGACGACGGGGGTGGCCTAATAAAAGACATTTAGGGTTACAAGGAGGATGAGCTTCCGTCGAAACTCTCCCTGGAAAAAGGGTTCCTTGTGTGACAATAAAGATTGTTTTGCAAACTGTTCGTGAAGCACGAGTCCCTTCAAACTCTCCCTAGAAAAAGGGGTTCAACGAACGAACAATAAAGACATGCGAAAAGAAACGAGCTCCCTCGAACTCTCCCTAGAAAAAGGGTCACTCGCAAGAGAAATACTTGACGATTGATTTTGATAGCTTTTGATAACTCAAAGAACTGCTTGATAACATGAATGACTAGAGGTCTGACAAAATCGGCAACCCGAATGTCAGATTAACAGAATGGAACGACCCAAGGGTCTGATACAGATTGTTTGGTTCACAGGTTTGAAGATTAACATCGAGTCTGAACCCCAATGTGAGAGTCATGTTGCGACCAGTATGAAGATCGAATTAAAATACCAGTACGAGTACTGGGTTTTAAAGGATTACCAATACGAGCACTGAATTTTGAAGGATTACCAGTACGAGCACTGGGTTTTGAAGGTTACCAGTACGAGCACTGGGTTTTAAAAGGTTACCAGTACGAGCACTGGGTTTTAAAAGATTACCAGTACGAGCACTGGGTTTTAAAAGATTATCAGTACGAGCACTGGGTTTTAAAAGATTACCAGTACGAGCACTGGGTTTTAAAAGATTATCAGTACGAGCACTGGGTTTTAAAAGATTACCAGTACGAGCACTGGGTTTTGAAGGATTACCAGTACGAGCACTGGGTTTTGAAGGGTCATCAATTGATGATGACTTGGACGACTTGCCGGGGTCTCAGGATTTATCCCTTATCTTGAATGGGAAATTCAATGCAAATTGATGCAGATGAATGCGAATGAATGCATGCAAATGCAAATGGATGCAACTGAGTGCACATGCGTGCAAAATGAGAGATTTATTAGATCCTGCTTGCGCACAAATTGTTTTGGATAAAAGGCAACTTTAACAAGAATGCCCCAGTATATTCTAGGGAAGAGAGATATTTTGACAAAAGAATAATTGATCATTTATTGAAAGGAATTTTTGAAGAATACAAAAGATAGAATAGAGATTTTCTAGGTATAGAATTTCTTCAGATGTCGAGCATTAATGGGGTCGGATAGTTCTACCCCGTCTGCATTAATCAGACGATATGAATCACAGGGCAACGTTTCTTTCACCACGTAATGACCTTCCCAGTTTGGTGACCATTTGCCACGTGGACGATGCTTGAGATGAGTCGTTGATCTAAGGACCAAGTCATTAACTTGGAATCTCCTTTCGATGACTGACTTGGCATATTGCCTTGCTATCCTCTGACGATAAGACTGAGCGTGCTCTGCTGCTTTGAGTCTTTTCTCATCGAGTAAATCTAACTGTACCAATCTCTGTTACTGATACTGATCGAGTGGTAACTCTAAAAGAGATGCGAACTTAAGGGCGGGCTTCTGAACATGAAGGGGTAACACCACCTCAGTCCCATAAACAAGTTCTGAAGGAGTCGCATTGGTTGGGGTTCGAATGGTAGTTCGATATGCCCAAAGTGCATCATGGATTTTCTCGTGCCAATCACGACCCGTCTCAACGGTTCTTTCCAAGATGCGAATCAAACTCTTGTTTGTTGCTTCTGCCTGACCATTTCCTTGTAGATAATAAGGAGCTGAAAAATGATGATGAATTCTGAATTTTGAACAAAAGATCTTCATTCTCTCATTCTTGAAATGAGTATCATTATCTGACACGATGTCGTGCGGTATACCGAAATGACAAAGAATGTTCTTATGAATGAATGAAACTATATGTCGACCTTCCACTGTACGCAGAGTGACAACTTCAACCCATTTGGTGAAATACTCTGTTGCGGCAAGGAAATATTTATGACCATTAGAAGCTGAAGGAGAGATGGGTCCTACGACGTCGAAGGCCCACATAGAAAATGGCCATGGAGACACGACTGATTGCAAGTACGTGGCTGGCGCATGAATGGAAGGTGCGTGTATCTGACACTGAACACACTTCTTCACAAAACGATAGCAGTTTTGCTGCATGGTTCTCCAATAGTATCCTGCCCGAATGATTTGTTTAGCAAGGGTTTGGTAGCCGATATGACCACTGCAAATACCTTCATGTGCTTCTCGTATGATTTCTTTGGCTTCTTCTTCGTCTAAGCATCTGGAATACTCAGAACTGAACCCACGACGATAAAGAACATTGACAAGGATAAAATAGCAGACAGACATATGCTGAATTGCTTTTTGCTCCTTCTTTGATAGTTCTGGTGGAAGCTCACCAGTTTCAATAAAGTTTTTAATATCTTGGTACTAAGGCTTCTTTTTCTGTTCCGCCTGGTTGACTTGCATTACCAGAACGAAGGCAGGTTGGTCAAGTCTACCGATTTCAAAAGAGCGACAGGATTCTCCATTTCTGAAAGACATAATGGAGCCCAAATTGGCCAAACCATCAACTATTTGATTAAACTCTCTTTTGATATGGAAAAGCTAAAATTCCTCAAAATTGTTGATAAGGGCTAAAACGATCTTTTGGTAAGGGAGCAACTTCTGATCTTTTACCTGCCATTCAGCTTTGACTTGGCTGACGACGAGCAATGAATCGCCGAAAGCGTGTACCCTCTGAACATTGAAGTCTTGCAAAATTCTCATACCTTGTATTAAAGCTTCATACTCAACCATATTATGGGTACATTGAAAATCCAGTTTCAGAGAAAAGGGGATCATCTCTTTCTCTGTTGTGATCAGCAAGATTCTGACCCCTATGCCGGCCATGTTCTTGGATCCATCGAAAAATAGATTCCAAACTGGGGATTGTTGAACATTACAAATCCGCTCATCGGGAAAACTATCCTCGATTTTAACATCTTCTGCTAAAGGAAAATCTGCCAATTGGTCTGCAACTGCTTGACCTTTGATAGATTGCTGAGAAACATACCCCAGATCATACTGCATTAACAGGACTTGCCACTTAGCAATCCGTCCACTGAGAAATGGTTGTTCGAGAATATACTTGAGAGGATTAAGTTTTGAGAGAATCTTGACTTCTGATGCTAACAAGTAATGTCTCAACTTCTGACACATCCATACTAGTGCTAGGCATGTCTTTTCTATCTGAGAATATTTCTTCTCGTAATCAATGAAGGTCTTGCTTACATAATAGATGGCATGTTCAATCAAATTGCCTTCCTCATACTGTGCCAAGAATCCACCACAAGCGGTTTGGTTAACTGAAACATATAGCAAGAGAGGCTTTCCCAATTCTGGTGGCTTCAGAACGGGCGGATTAAGAAGATATTTCTTGATACGTTCAAACGATTGCTGACACTCTGGTCCCCACTCAAATTTTCACTCCTTTTCTGAGTAGATGATTGAAAGGTTCACATCTCATGGCAAGGTTGGATATGAATCTCCGAATTGATTGCATACGTCCCTGAAGACTACGCAATTCCTTAAGAGTAGTTGGAGGTGGCATGTCAATGATGGCCTTTGCTTTAGCGGGATCCATTTCTATCCCCTTTTTGCTGACCAAGAAGCCTAGCAATTTGCCTGATTCAACCCCGAAGACACATTTCTGAGGATTGAGTCTCATTTTGTAAAGAATGAGTCGCTTGAAGACTTGACTTAAAGCATCGATATGATCTTCTTCTTCTTTGGATTTGACCAGGATGTCATCAACGTATGCATCCATAGTCTTGTGCATCTGATCATGGAAAATGGCAGCCATTGCACGCTGATAGGTTGCCCCAGCATTCTTGAGCCCAAACGGCATGACTGTATAACAGAAAGTGCCCCATGGCGTAGTGAAGGATGTTTTGGATTGGTCACGAGCAGCTAACTTGATCTGATTATATCCGGAGTATCCGTCCATGAAGGAGAACATGGCATGCCCAGCCGTGCTATCAACTAGGAGGTCAATATTTGGGAGTGGATAGTCATCCTTCGGAGTAGCTTTATTGAGATCGCGAAAGTCAATACAAATTCGCACTTTGCCATTTTTCTTGGGAACTGCAACGATATTCGCCAACCAGTCCGGATAATCTATTGCTCGAATGAATCCTGCTTTAAGCAAGTCCTCAAGTCCTTCCTTGACCTGTTGCTCGATTCGAGGATCCATTTTTCTTAACTTCTGCTTAACAGGTTTCACATCAGGCTTTAGAACGAGTCGATGTTCCACCAATTTAGGATCTAAACCTGACATATCTTCATAAGTCCATGCGAACACTTCTTGGTACTGCTTGAGAAAGTCAATGAGCCTTTCCTTCTCATCTGTACTTAGGCTGGTACCAATCTTGAGAATTTTCGGACTATCTTCTGAACCAATATTGATGTCCTCAGTCGGATCCTGGACTAGGGTCGATGGTTCATCTTGTTTCTGAATCGCTGCAAATTTTGGCAACTCTGGAAGCGGCGAATCAAATTCTGTCATTTCTTCTGACTGCTTTGTGACCTTACTGTCCTCTGCTCTTGCCCGGACCCGATGTATCTTTGCTGGTTTCGATAAGTTTGAAGGATTGATGATTAATATTTTTATCTGTTGAGAAGACATTCTGAAATTTTGAAAAGGAATAGCTTTTAGAGAAAGTTCCTTCACTATGACATAAATTGCATGAAAAAAAAGAACAAATGAATTTTGAAGACAAATTGCAGAGGAATAAGAGAAAGATGACATCCAGATAGACGAGAAAATTGATAACTTTATTGAAGACTTGAAATGAAATAAGGACATTTAAAATGAGCTGAAATGGGACATTGTCCCTACAAACTGCAGAAATCAAATGAATGAAATAGAAAAGACAGATGGTAGAAAATTTTTAATGGATCCCTTTAATGAAGACAATATTTTTGTGAACTCTTTTGCCCATGAATCCCAATCCTGCCTTGCGCGGATGATGATTAGGGACCACTGGATCTAGTCGGCTATCTCCGTTATTGCCCAATCCTTTGAAAGACTGATAACCATGCTTCAGTAACAGGTCAAACCCTTTCTTGGTTCTTACAAACTGCGGGAAAAGAGGATGGTCTTTGAAAGTACTGTAATCGAGACGACCTCCGATCTTAAAGAAATGTGGTCCTTGCCATTGGACCATCATTGCTGTGTGATTTGTCTCTGATGCTGCTTCTAACTTTAGCATTTCAAGGCTTTCACTGAGAACAACCTCTTCACTTTCCCTAATGCTGAGGATATCAGCAGTATAAGTTGGCCTAGGGATCATAGGCTGAGGTAGCCTCTCTTCAGGATCTTCCCCCAAAACAGTAGTTATCATGCCACCTTTAGACCATTCGATGCACTGATGCAGAGTGGATGGTACGACATTGGCATTATGAATCCATGTTCTTCCCAGTAGAAGATTATACATTGGCGTCACGTTAACGACATGGAAAAGCACTGTATGAATAGAGTAGTTGATAAATGTTTTCAGGAAGATCTTTCCCTTTGCTGTCTGTCCATGATTATCGAACCCATAAATAGTGATCGGATCCGGTGTGTACTCTTCTTCTTTTATACCCAGAGCCTTGGCAGTCATTTCAGGACAAATGTTGAGGCTACTGCCTCCATCTACAAGCACGTGGGGTACAGTCATTCCCTGGGTTCGCACCACAATGTACAGAGCATTGTTATGAAATGCGTGAGGTTTTGGCAGATCCTCATCTGAGAAGGTTATGGGAGCATTGGTCATGGCCTGATTAACGATCTGAGCCATGTCTTCAGGTGTGGTGCTTGGCTTGACCTTGATTTTTCGCAGTAAATCGTCCAGGACTTGCTGATGCTTAGGAGAGGCACGTGCCAACTCAAGGATAGGGATATTAGAGAGGGCAGTGATTGATCTTTGCACTGTATCGACCTTTTCTTCTGATGTTCTCCCTTTTTCTGAAGTAGGTTTGACAAGGCTCTTGGGTATCCACGACATTCTTTTGGCTACCTCTGGAGATACTCTAGCAGGCTCTCTCGAAACTTTCAGCTTACTGAATGCTGAAACGAGGTCCATCTTTTGAGAACTGGACTGGGCCTTATGCAACACTAATACCTGATGCTGCACCTTGATATCACTGCTAGAGCATGGTCGGATATGATCTTGTGGCTGAAAGGGATGATCAGATATCATTGCTGTTGAGTGCTGCAAGAAAGGCTGTTTTAGAATCTCCATTTTCTCATCTTCAGCCCCTTCTACCAACAGATTTTTGTCAATATAATCTTGTATGATGTTTTTGAGAATGAAACAGTTCTCGGTATCATGTCCCACAGTTCGGTGGAACTTGCAGAATCTGTCTTTCATTTTTCTCATAACCACTGGCGGGTCAGCTACCCTTGGAAGCTTAATCATATCACTACCGAGAATATATTCTAATATCGTCTCGAGGGACTGGTCTAGAGGAGTAAACTTGCGGTTATAACTCCATCCTTCCCGCTTCGGCTTTTCTTGTGGTCTTGATCTCTGTTCGAGGGTCTGCTGTGGCTGCTTATCATATTGAATAATCGACTTGCCTTTCTAATCACTTTTGTTGGGATTTGACCCTCCTGAAGCATAACTGTGATTTTTTCCATTTCCTTTGTTTTGATTCTTACTGTTATTGGCAGAGTAGGTAAAATGGACTTTCTTCTTTGATTCTTGTTGACTGTTATTCTTTGTAAACATAAAACCCTCATAAGATCCATTCTCCATACTCAACTCGAGCCATTCGGCTCGTTCTGTCAGTTCTATGAAGCTCTTCGATAGAGATGTAGAAATTAGTCCCCTCAGGGGTTGCGAGAAGTTGCTCAGGATCAAAGATAGTGTGTGTCTTTCTGCTATTGGCTCACACATCTTATTGCAAGCGGTTCTCCATCTATGAATGAAATCCCTGGCCTTCTCGTTTTCCTTCTGCCTCAGACTGCAGAGATGACTGAGAGTCGCGAGTGCTTCAGCATTGAATAGAAAGCGCTCAATAAATAAAAGGTAGAAACAACTAACTATTACAACAAATGAATACCCTTCGCAGAGGGCGTAAAGTGCAATATTTACAAACCCAATCAAATGCCTAAATTCTAAAATAAAAGAAAAGAAAAGAAATCTTCTATCTTTATGTGCTTCGTGTCACATGTGCACTTCAGCTTCACTCCTTTGCGATCCTGCACAATTCAAATGAACAACGAGCAGTACACTAGAAAATAATAGAATGATGCTATCTAAAATGCATGAAATGAATGCTGAAAATTATATTGAAATAAGCAATGATAATACTAAACTAGTGTAAGTATAACTATGAATGCAATGTTCACTAAATGAAGTTTTATGCTAAATTGAACATACACTAATGAAATCAAATACTATTAACCTAATTGCTAAACACTAATGTAATTGATTGCAAAATAATACGACTAATTATCTTAGAAGAAAAAGAAAAAAATGTAATGCTAACAATATTATTCAATCAACTAACAACTCAATTTGACTAACAAATCATTTTAACAACTAATCAATTAATTTAACAAATCAATTACTAACAATTAACTAATAGCTAATCGGAAAACTCAGTAGATGATACCCGAACACCTGATGTTTTATAATGCTCTAAGCCCAATAGTACTCAATCCACAAAACTAATCCAACAATCAGTATCTTGTTATTCAAACCCAATCCAGAACTCCTGTGAATCTGTCGATCAATATTCACCAAATATCTCAGTAGATAACAAACGATCAAGCTGGAAACTCAGTAGATCTGTGATCAATCAAGCCAAAACAAACTCAGAAAATCGATCAAAAGATTCATTAGTTTTCACACAGACTAGTTTTCAATCACCAGAATTCATAGAATTTTATTCCACCGTGAAACAGAATTTCCCGGTAAACAAATATTCTGGCGAAGCAAAGTGGATTTCTATTACAGCAAAATGGATTTCCACGGCAGCAACAATTGATTTCTGATCGGCTTGCTTCACAGTGAATCTCCAGCAGGTACAGGGCCCCGATCAACACCAAAAATGCTGGGTTTTTTTTTTTAATATCCAGGTGATCTAGATGATCCAGATCATCACCGGAAAATAGTGAATAGTTCTCACCAGAGATCAACAATCAGACATCAATGAAGAATAGTAAACACCGGCGATCAGAAATTTTTTCAACACAGGAAATATGGAATTCAGAATGTAAACTAAACTTTAAAATTCAATATGCATCTAACTAAAACATCAATTACAAAATTAATCAGCAAACTAAAGCATCAATCACAGAATTGATCAGCAGATGAAAAAAAATTCAGAACAGCAGTGATCGATTTATTTTTTTTCTTTTCGTTTTATTTCTATTTTTTTTTCTTTTCAGACGAACACAGTTTAATAGGACAACTTGAAAGAAGAAGAAGTAATCGGAAGAAGAAGAAGAAGAAGAATAAGAAGAATACTCACCGTGAAATGAAAAAAAATCGGGGAAGAGGTGGCCTCTACCTCGTGCGCTGCCACCGATTGAGGAAGTTCCCTGCCACCGGATGAAGAAGATAGGATGATGGAAGAAGAAGTAGTCGGAGATGGAAAAATCTGGCGACTGGGAGAAAGGGGCAAGGGAAGAAAATCAGAGGGAGAAGAGGAAGTTTTGGCACACACGATGAGAGCCCCGATTTTTTTCTGTTTTTTGGGTTTTTAAAGAGCCCAAACCAGCTGGAACCGGTTTGTAACAGAAATTTTTTCAGTTTTAAAAAAATTCCAAACCGGTTCCAGCCGGTTTGGTTATTATTTTTTTCAATTTTCTTTTAGAAATGCAAACCGGTTCGCCGGTTTGTGTTATTATTTTTTTTTCAGTTTTTTTCAATTTTCAAAAATCACAAACCATGTAATGGTTTGTTTTTATTATTTTTTTTTTATTTTCAAAAATCTACAATAAACTATTTAAAAGTTTTTATTTGCTAAAAACTCAAAACCTCATTTGATTATTATTATTTTATTATTATTTTTTCTAAAAAAAATATACTATTCTAATCTATGTATTTAATATTTTTTTCTTCTTTTCTATAAAGAAAACCAATATGATTTAACTAAATTGCAAAATGAAACTATGTTTCTCTATTTTCTTTATTTTTTTAATTTTTTATTAACAACTAAAACTACTACGTAAATACAAACATTAAAATATGTACTAAAATGCAAAATAAAGCTACTTTTTCAAGCATTTTCTAATTTTCAATCATTTTAGCTCATTTACTCGAAAACTAACATAAAATTGGGTTTTTGAAACATTAGTTTATAAAATCATGCATATTTTAATGTTAATTAACCCTGAATTATATGCATGATCAATTTTCTTAAGAAAATTTCACTCCATGGAAATCGATTCCTCAAGAAACTCTGAAAATTTTCAAAGTTGGATTTTCCAAGTCAAGTTTTCTCGTGATTTTCCTTGGAAATGTTATTTTCTTAAGATTCATTTTCCAAAGAAATTTCTTATCTTTCTCAATAATCAAAATCAATTTTCAAATACTTCAAGTATTCAGTTTCCTGAGTTTTGCTTTTCCTGCTCCTAAGGATTTTCCAATGTATTCCAATCATTTTCCAAAGAAAGTTTTCAAAATTGGAGTTTCCCTGACAAATATTTTCATTTTCAAATGTTCATCTTTTCTCAAGAATTCTCTCCACTTTCTCAGGATTTTCTCATATCATCATAAACTTTTTGATGATTTCCAAATTCTTTCATCTGAGTTTCCCGAGAGATTGATTTCCACCTTTTCCCTGAGAAGTATCTTTCAACTCCAAATGTTTTCCAAGCATACATCATGTTTTCCAACTTGCATTTTTACAAAATTTCATAGCACATGCCTGAATTCTCTATGCATTTAGGATAAAACACAATTTCGATAATTTAACTAAATCAAGCACATTTTGGTCCTTGGTTCGATTACCCCTGTTAAAGGCAGCAGGAACGGTCAAACCTCGTACCGACAGGTCAAGCCCCATCCCATGAATTTTCCCGCGATTTTCAAAACGGAGGCAAGTATTTCAAAACAATTTCCAAAATCTGGTCAAGTTTGACTCGTGAAAGCATTTTCCTCTCTCTCCCGCAGGGAAGGGGAGACGAAAAATTTTTGCGACGATAACAGGTTTGACGACCGTGATGAGACTTGTCCTTGTCTGATCAAAATTGTGCTTGACTTAGTTCAATTATCGAAATTATGTTCACAAAATGTTAGCTCTATACTTTTGCTATCATGCGAACGTAGGAGCCTAGATTCTGACCTAGCTGACATTGACTGCATATAGCTTAGGCATGGTTTGGTAGGACCAGATTGAGGAGATATTTTCATGCTCACATAGACTTAGGTCTAAACACGACTCTCCTTAATTTAGGATCTGAATGCAAACAATGTATGCTTCTTCAAAGATTTTTCAAAATCTATCTCTCTAGGATTTAGAGCCCTCTATTTCTTGCATGTGATCATTTTTTCAAAACCCCCTTACCTATCTTTACCCGGTCTTCACGTTGTTGGGCTCTCTTCCAAAACCCTAGTTCGGGACAGAGCCTCACAACTGGACCACTTATTTGGGTTAACGCCCCCCTACCACGTACCACGGGCCACAGTCCGAAGTATATCGATAGACGCTCAAGGATGTTGAAAAACCTTACCTTAGAACCAGAGTTGAAATTATAGGCCACGTACCTCGGATTTCGGTTCGGGTATATCGGCATAACTGGATTGGATAAAGATGATCTGAACCTAGAGTTAGGATTAAGCTCCTACAACTGTTTTCAAAATGATGCATCTAGAGTCAGCCTTCTAGGGAGTGTTGTATGCGCATGATTGTTTGTGCAGGATGTGATTGTATGTATCTTATTTCCTCAGTTCTTCATATTTCTCAATTTTTTTCAACTTATTAGGCCTTTTTCAAAATATCCTTATTTTCCACGAGATATTTTCTCAAACTCTGGATGATTTTTTCAAAATATCCTATTTCTTTCAAAACTCCAGGTGATTTTCCATTCTCCTGTTGCAGTGGATCTCGAATTTCCAGCTGCATTTTATATCCTGCCTGCAAATTTCTCAAAATTTCCTATATTTTCCTAAGTCTGATTCCGAGTTTTCCTATGCTTTCAGTCTGATGGCATCCCGTCAAGTCGATCCTATTTTTCTTTAAGGCCACATCTTCTACGAGGTGCGACAAGGTCGTCCTGAACACCGAGCCCTTAGCACCGAAACTTTTATTCCCCGGTGGTACTATTCCTGGCTCAAAAGCTTTTCTCGAATGTTCCTGGACCATTTAAGCGAGTGTGGATTAGAAGTGACATCAACAGTCGGAAAGCAGACCATCAATGGCAACCTGATCCACGCAATGGCAAAGCGATGAAATCCACGAACCTCCACCTTCTGGTTCCTGTGGGGAGAGATGACAGTTTTAATGGATGAATTTTCAGAAATTATGGGATTACCAGAACCAGCCGGTCAACCAGGAGATCCGTTAGAGCATCAGTTCCTGATCAATGTCAAGGGTTTGGACCCCTGAGACTCCTTAGCTTGCATGACAGGCCGCCGATCTTGGCCCCTGATTCAGTTAGATGAAAATGAATATGTCAACCTGCTCGAGTTGTACCACCAGTACGGGACCTTCATTGAAGTCGGCTCACTATCAAGGACAGCTAGAGAAAGGATTCAGAATGCAATGGTTCTATGCACTGTAGGATTATCTCTCTTCCCAGATGGACAAAACTACATGGACATCAGAATAATCCAGCTCATGCGAAGATGGGGAAGTCGACAGACCAACCATCTCTCCATAGCCATGGCAGCGCTCGCTTTCCTGTATCGGGGTCTTACTCGTTTCTCACTTAAAGAGTCTATTCTCATCGAAGGTTGCATCTACGCACTTTAATCCTGGTTCTTCCAGCACGTTCCAGCCCGAGCGAGCTCTTTTAGATACAATGGTCAAGAACTTCTTCCAGTGGCACAGTACTGGTCCATGATTGACAACATTCAAGAAGATGACATAGTCTGGGACTATTTTGATCGACAATTATCTCCTCCCAGAAATACGTACGCTTATGGCAAACAGTTCAAGTTGTTGGGACCATTCTTATGCACTTACTACCAATCAAAGCGATGTGTTCGGCAGTTCTCCCAGAGGCAGCAGTACGTCAAACCCATATTATTATCAAGAGCCATGGCAGAATTTGATCTCACTTCCGCACAATGGTCCGAAGCATATCATTCTGCCCGCTACGGCTGGGATTCCTTTGTTTCTCTTAAAATCTTTCCTGGTCCAAGAGTGTCTGCCGACTATCATGAATTGTGGCAAATTGTTTGTCCTCCACCTCTTTGTCAAGATCAATAAAAGTTCAATTTTCTCATTCCAATAAAATTTTCTCTCTCTATTGTGGTTTGACGACCTCACCTAGGTAACAAGGAATATTTTCGTTGTTTATTTCTCTTGCAAAAAGAATGACAACACAATTGTCGTGATTCCCGCGACGACTCAGTCCCTAGTAATGGGATATCTTTTTTAAATTGTCTACCATATTTTCAACAAATATTTCTTCCAAAAAAACCAATTCCTTCAAAATCTAATTAAGTCTTTGCCCTCCAGAGAGCATTTCTGTCTTTTCACATCAAGTGCAGGCGCACAGTATAATTGAATTACACCTGTGAACCTGTTCTAACTTAACAACCTACACAATAAAAACACAAAATCAGTAACTAAATCAAGAATTAATCTAAATTACATCTACAACTAATTCTATACTATTTCTAAATTAAACTACAATTAATTTAAATATCTAAAACTAAAATTATACTAAGTAAACTACTAAACTAAACAACTCTAATGACTCTAAATACTGTTAATATACTAACTACACTGTTAGAAAACAGCAAAATTACACGAAATCAGACGAATAAGTAAAAGACTGTTTTGTCCCTAAAGAAGGCAAAAATGGGTTCTGACAGCTTTTCGCAAAAAGACTGTTTGAGGGGTCAAACAAATTCCAAATTTAGTCAAATCACTTCTATTCTGTAAAAAACAGATCCAAGAAGCTGAAGCATTTTACATAAGTGAAAAATACGTTTTGGATCTCCAGAACGAAGCGTTTCAAAATCAGGATAATTTGAGAAATCGCAGGACCCGAAATTTCAAAATCAGAAAAAGCTGTTTTCATAATACGCTTAAAAACCAGACCAAATCAACTTGGATCAAGCTGAAATTTAATCTGCAGATAGTTAACACACCAATGTGGAGAATAGAAAAATAATATCCAGAAAACTCACGAAAAATCCACATGAAATAACAAGTGCACGATCGGGTAAAAATTAGGGTTTTGGTTCAGTGCACTATTCATCTCTTTGAATCCATAATTGACACTTGGACATTGAACCACGTACAAAAACAGTCCTAACTGAACCTAACCTACTGTTAAACTACAGCAAACAATAACACTTAAACTAAGTTATAAAATTTAAGAAATAACCTAACCTAAACTCACTAATACTCTAAAGAAGACATCTAAATAAATCTAAGCTCTAATTAAACCTAATATATAACATCTAATATCACTAACTAACTAAACTATCTATTCTAATATTAATTCTAACTTACTAAACAACTACTAACTTACGGTTAGTCTAACTAGCTAATATTACTTACTAACTAAATTACACACTAACTATGTTGACTAACTAACTAGGGTTATTTTTTTCTAACTATGGTTAGGGGTTTAACTAAGGCTAGGGTTAGTAATTAACTACGGTTTAACTAGAATGGTTAAGGTTTAACTAGGGATCGGTTATGGATAAGGTAGGGTTAATACCTATGGTTAGCTAAGGTCGACTAGGGTTAATTAGTCTAACTAACTAAGGTTTAATCTAACTAGGGTTAGAGGTTAACTAAGATTAGTCTCCTAGGGTTACCTAATTATCTAATGATTAGGGTTTATTAACTAAGGTTGCTAGGGTCGGATGGGATAAGGTAGGGGTCGGTTAAGGTTAAATAGAGGGTTAACTTAAGATTCTAACTAAGGTTATTCTAACTAGAACTAGATACTAACTAGGGTTAGTTAATGAGGGTCGGTTAGAACTAACTAGGGTTAGGTTAACTAGACTAATGACTAACTATAGTTAGTAGGAGCGGTTTGGGCAACTAACTAGGGGCATTAACTATGGTTAATAAAGCAGTTAAGGGGTCGACTAGGGTTTGGGTTCTAACTAAGGTTAAGTAAGACTAGGGTTTAACTCGAGTTAGGGGTTAGCTTTTAACTTAGGTTAGTAACTAACTACCTACAATTAATACTTAGTAAATTAAGTTAACTACATAGGTTATACACTAACTAGGATTAGTAAGGGGCGGTTTTAAGAGATGGGGCTTTACATTACACGCCACCCTAAAATCATTAATTATACTAATAACTAAGTGTTATTTCCTAAAACACTAATGTATATCTAAATTAACTATTACATTAATTAGAAACTAAGATTAGCACCTACCTAATTAAGTATACACGATTTTATAAAATCTAAGTTATAACTACCTAAATTAATTCATTAACACCTAATTAATGCTAACTCCTAACGAAGACAATTCTAAATAGGGCTATAAATAGGAAACCACGAATTTGGTATGAAACCAACTCCTCCTCTTCTTGCCTTAATTACACTTTGAAAAAGGATAATTTTCAAAAACCGTCCAACCTATTGCTTCACACGTTTTTCCATATTGGCATTAAAAGCAAGTCATTTATTTTGAAATCCTTTTCAAAATCACATTCCACGAATTTTTGGGGTTGAATACAATAAATAGCATTCTTAATTAACCTTCCCAATTCGTGTGAACTATTTTAGAAAACCTTTTGAAATTCCAAGCATTAAATCTTCTTGAAAACATTTACCAAGGCATTAAAAGCTAATGATCCTTTTTTGAAAACCTTCTTCAAAGACCTCTACACGTTTTTGGGTTAGCTTTAAATACACATTTAGAATTTCAAATCTTTCCCCAAAAAACGTGTAGACATAATTAGAAGGACCTTTGGAATTCCAAAGGGTTTCTAAAAATCGTGTAACCCTCTTTAAAAGACCCTTTGGTATTCCAAAGGGTTTCCAACTTTGAAAATGAGAAGGCATTTATGACTAGATTGGGAAATGAAGCTTTCCTCTTAATTGCTATTCACAATTTTAGAGGGATTGATCTTCTACCAAAAACGCATTCCAATTCAATGACCTCAATGCCCTTTGACTAAAATAAAAGTACCTAATCTATTCTAATATTAACCTAGCTAAGTTAGGATATATCAACATAATTCAAAGGATAATAAAGACTAATGAAGCACGAAATTGCATAACTATCTATTTTACCTCTATACGAAAATTAAAAATATTAAGTTAAGACTAATTTAACCAAAACGAAATTCAAGGAAATAAAAATGCTAATTAACCTATGATTAAATATATTATCAAAACACCAAACATTAACTAATATACTATTTCCTACATAATTTTAACTACATGAAATGAAACACACATTACCTTAAATCTACACTAACACATCAACTAAAATATATGAAACAAATAACTATAATCAAAATCTAAATTATCCTAAATTAACAAACTATTGAAACCAAACTTTTACAACCTTGCTGGACCTTTAATGGCCGACACCCTACATTCAGAGAAGACGACTACACTTACACACAAGACTAAAATGAAAATGTAAACTAATGAAACATCAATAATAAAGTATATTTACACTACCTAATGCACGACTAAACTGGAATTTTTATAACTATGAATAACTATAACTAATCTACTTAACATGCTGAAACTTAAATCAAAACAGAAAATGCTAAATTAACAACCTAAGATAATCGGCTAACCTAAATACAAAATAGAAATTCAGAAATGGCAAACGATATTACATGATTAAGACTAACTATAAACGATAACTAAAACACCTTACCAATTTGTCAAAATACATTAAAACAGAAAATGCTACAGCTGATTGAACGACATACCTAAAAACTAGAAAAACAACAATCGATACTTACTTTTATCAAAATCTAAAAACGCCTAAGACATCCAATGACATTTACACATCTACTAAAATACTAAACTTGATTAAACACAATATATGAAATTGGAAAACACAAGAAACCATAGACACACAGATCCGAAACTCAAAGTACACTCACACACCCAAAAGATATAAAAACTCCCAACGTTGGATTGAAAAACCTAAAAGTAAATGACCCAAACACCTAAACATCCTACGTGCTGGCTTTTGCACGAACAAAAGCTATACTAAGGCTGACAAAAATACAGAAAAATGCAGCACATTACACACACACATTCTAGGTTTTAGCTAATAGAGAAGGGAGAAGAAGACCTACCTCTTGGTCGATCCGAAGAATGAGGGGATGAAGAGAAGAGCGGACTTTGCTTGGCTTCGCACCGTTCGGGACCTCGTTGATGCTGGAAATACGCCATGGTACCATGTCCTACAGCTGCAACACGTTGGAAATCCACCGAAGATGAAATGTGAACCGATTCTCGATCGGGGGGGGCGTAGAAGACCGGATGGAGGTAGAGCCGGCCCTTCTCTTTGGAGTGTTTCGCACTTCCAAACGAGAATAGTGTTTCCCACCTCTGCTGCACCTGCAAAACACATCAACAATGGATATTAAACAACATGGAAGATAAAGAAATGAAAAGAGTTGAAAGGGAGACAAGGTAGAATGCTTGGTTCTCAAGCTTTTATCCATGTCTTCAATGGAGATGGAAGGAGGTGAAAGATGAGAAGGGGCTGGAGCTAGATTCATGCCCCTAGGGCACGAAAACCAAGGCAAAGACAAACTGGAATGGGCGCCCCCTCTCCCTTTTGACGTTTTGGCTTCTTTTGGCTATTTTACAAAAACAGGATTAAAATAAAAATATTTGTTGGACGCCTCTTTCTGCAAGGGGTTTTTAGAAAATATTTTTACAAAACTTAAGTGGGCTGGAGCTGGGTTAAATTCATGTAATTTGGTCCAGATCCAAAGTCCAAATGGGCGTCTGGATCCAAATCTCTCAAATCGGATCTGATATTTGACCCGTTACACTGTAAATGCCATAATTCCTTCAAATTAACTCCGATTTTGATGAAATTCGAACCAGAGCTCCCTAACATCATTATGCACCTAAGTGTATGCTTTAAACCTATAGATGATGCATTTATGCAGTGAAATTGTATTAATAAAATATGATATTTATGCATTATCAATGATGTGGAGAACCTTCCCCGAAAATTCATCAAGTTTGATGATTCTGGCGACCCAAAAGCTCATCTCGCCAC
The DNA here is from genome assembly GCF_984573655.1 of Nuphar pumila. Classification (NCBI taxonomy): domain Eukaryota; kingdom Viridiplantae; phylum Streptophyta; class Magnoliopsida; order Nymphaeales; family Nymphaeaceae; genus Nuphar; species Nuphar pumila. Next base: position 45,733,986 of record NC_143265.1, on the reverse strand, counting down.
TTTCTTCGCTGAGTACTCAAGGTTCAAGAGGGACAACATAGCACTATTTCTATGTTTCCCCCGCAGCTTGGAAGGAGTTGCAGCTAAATGGTATGCTGGGCATATCAATCCAATCGAGCTAAAGGAGTTCAATAAAGTTGTAAACTTGTTTATTGAACGCTTCTTGTTTAACACAGAGGCACTTCCTACACTAAGCCATCTCTGCAATCTAAGACAGAATGAGAGTGAAAAGGCACGGGACTTTATTCACAGATGGAGGTCAGCCTGTAACAAAATGAGAGATCCTATTTCAGAAAGGCATGCCCTATCATTGATCCTCAACAACTTTTCACAACCATTAAAAGGATTAATCTCTACTGCACCATCCCATACTTTTATTGAGCTGACCGAGAGAGCCGAATGGCTCGAGCTGAGTGTGGAGAATAGAGTCTACGAAGGCTTCACATTTCCCAAGCATAACCCCCAAGGTGAACAGAAGAAGAAAACTCACTTCACCTATTCTGCCAATAATAGCAACAACAGTCGAAACCATTACAAAGGGCAGAAGAAAGATTGCTGCTACGGCGCAGGAAGTTCGAATAACAAAGGGGATCAGAAAGGAAAGCCTGCTCTTCAATACGGCAAGCCTCCTCAGCAGGATCAAGGGCCGAAACTGCGCGAGAAAACCAAACATGAAGGATGGAGTTACTATAGAAAATTTACTCCTTTAGACCAATCACTCGAAGACGTGCTCGAGTATATGTTGTCGAAAGAGATGGTCAAGTTGCCTAGATTGGCCAATCCCCCTGTGCCCATGGGGAAGTGGAAAGATCAATTTTGCAAGTTCAACAAGACAATGGGACACAACACTGAGAACTGCTTTGTTCTAAAAAACAATGTGCAAGATCTTATTGATAAAAATCTTTTAGTGGAAGGAGATGAAGAAGAGAAAATGGATATTCTAAAGCAGCCCTTTCCTTCACACACCACAGTAGTAGTATCTGAACAGTCGTTCCTACCTCATGAGCACATCAAGCCATGTTCTATTCAAGATCTCCAAGTTCAACATCAGGTGTCAGTGCTACGACAAGCAGCTCCAACTTCTAAGAAGATGGACCTAATTTCAGCATTCGGCAAGATGAAAGTTTCTGAAGCACCTGCAAAGTCATCCCCCAAGTCAAAGGGAATTTCTGATTTCCTCAATCAAATCATCAAACCCAGACCAGAAAATTCAAGTCAGAAGCCTCTGACCGCTATGTCCAATGTTTCCATTCTTCACTTGGCCAAGAATTCCCGCAAGCATCAGCAAGTACTGGATGATCTGCTCAGAAAGATTAAAGTTAAGCCCAATACCACACCTGAAGACATGGCACAAATAGTGAATTCAGCCATGACCAATGCGCCGATCACTTTCTCGGATGAGGACCTTCTAAAGCCTCATTCCTTTCATAATAATGCTTTATACATCGTCGTTCGAGTAAGAGGAATGACAGTACCACATGTGTTGGTAGATGGAGGCAGCAACCTCAATATATGTCCTGAGATGACAGCAAAAGCATTAGGGATCAAGGATGAAGAATACATTCCAGATCCTATCACCATGTACGGATTTGACAACCATGGTCAAATGGAAAAAGGCAAGATATTTCTGGAGGTGTTCATCAATTATTCTATACACTCAGTACTTTTTCATGTGGTCAATGTATCACCCACTTATAATCTGCTGCTTGGAAGGACGTGAATTCATAATGCTAATGTAGTGTCTTCCACTCTCCATCAATGCGTGAAATGGTCAAAAGGTGGAATGATTATAACAGTACTGGGAGAAGACCCATAAGAAAGGCTCCCACAACCCATGATCCCTCGACCGTCGTTCACTGTAGATATCCCCAGCATGAGGGAAAGTGAAGAAATCAGTCTTGGAGAAAGTAGGGAAATACTCCAGACATCCTCAGAATTAGCTCTGCATACTGTAGCCATGACCCGATGGAGAGGTCCTGAATTCTTCAAAATTGGAGGTCGAATCAACTACAGCGCTATTAAAGATCATCCGTTGTTCCCGCAATTCATGAAGGCAAGAAAGGGATTTGATTTACTCCTGAAGCATGGTTATCAACCCTTCAAAGGACTCGGCAAAAATAAAGATGGTCGCATTGAGCCAGTGATCCAGAAGCATCGTCCCCATAGAGCAGGACTGGGGTTTTCCGGCGGGAGCCCATCAAAGAAGACTGTCTTTGTCAAAGGGACACATTGAGAGCCATTCATTATTTTCTTTTTATTCTTTTCAATAAATGTCTCATTCTATTAATGTCTCTGATCAATTCAAAATCAATAAAATTCCAAGTTTCTTTGTCTATCTGGATGCCATCTGTCTCCTTTCTCTCTATCTCCTCATTTTATGATTTTAATGTCAATTTATGCATAATTCTCTCCAAATAATTGTTTGTCTTATGATGGGCGATTTTATCTGAATCAAGTTTCTCATCCAAAATTTCAGAATGACTTCTCGGACAATCAAGAAGCTTGTTCTCAATCCCAAGGCTTTTCAGAAGTCAGCAACAATTCACAGAGTCAAAGCAAACACAGAAGATGACAAGATTGCAATGCAGTCAGATGATTATATAGAATTTGATCAGTCTCTTCAGGAATTACCAGAGTTCGCCTCAGTTCAGAAGCAAGACAAACCATCTGCTCTAGTACAAGATCCAACTGAAGCTGTCAAAATTCTCCAGATCGGAACCAGTATGAGTCTGGAAGAGAAGGAAAGGCTTACAAATTTCCTCAAACAACATGAAGAAGTGTTCGCATGGACATATAAAGATATGTCGGGTTTAGACCCAAAATTGGTCGAACACCGCCTCGTTTTGAAGCCAGATGCTAAGCCAGTTAAGCAGAAGTTGAGAAAATGGATCCCAGAATAGAACAACAAGTCAAAGAAGGACTCAAAGATTTGCAAAAAGTAGGATTTATCTGAATTATTGACTACCTAGATTGGTTAGCCAATATTGTCGTTGTTCCAAAGAAAAGCGGCAAAGTAAGGATTTGCATAGACTTTAGAGACCTCAATAAAGCAACTCCGAAAGATGATTATCCACTTCCAAGCATTGATCTTCTAGTTGACAGCACGACAGGACATGTCATGTTCTCCTTTATGGATGGATATTCTGGCTACAATCAGATTAAGTTGGCCGCCCGCGATCAATCAAAAACTTCTATCACTACGCCTTGGGGCACCTTCTGCTATAGAGTTATGCCTTTTGGACTCAAGAATGCTGGAGCAACGTATCAATGAGCAATGACCGCTATCTTTCATGATCAGATGCGCAAAATCATGGATGCGTATGTTGACAATATCATCGTGAAATCTAAAGAGGAAGAAGATCACCTCGAAGCCCTTGATCAAGTTTTCAAGCGACTCATTCTTTATAAGTTAAGGCTTAACCCCCAAAAGTGTGTTTTTGGAGTCGAATCAGGCAAACTGTTGGGTTTTCTGGTCAGCAAAAAGGGAATTGAAGTTGACCCAGCCAAAGCAAACGCTATCATTGATATGCCACCCTCGAAAAATCTCAAAGAATTGCGTAGCCTTCTGGGACGCATGCAATCAATCTGGCGATTTATTTCCAACTTGGCAATGAGATGCGAGCCTTTCAACCACTTACTCGAAAAGGAGTGAAGTTCGAATGGGGACCAGAGTGTCAACAATCATTCGATCGGATCAAGAAATATCTTCTCAACCCTCCAATCCTGAAGCCGCCAGATTTAGGGAAACCTCTTTTGCTATACATCTCAGTCAATCAAGTCGCATGCGGCGGATTCTTGGCACAATACAAAGAAGGCAGCTTGATAGAGCACGTCATTTATTCTGTGAGTAAGACTTTCATAGATTATGAAAAGAAATACTCTCAAATAGAGAAGACCTGCCTAGCTCTGGTGTGGATGTGTCAGAAGCTAAGACACTACCTCCTAGCATCAGAAGTCAAAATTTTGTCTAAACTCAATCCTCTCAAGTACATTTTGGAGCAACCTTTTCTCAGCGCACGGGTCGCCAAATGGCAAGTCTTACTGATGCAGTATGACTTAGAATATGTCTCGCAACAATCAATTAAAGGACAAGCAATTGCAGATCAACTGGCAGATTTTCCTCTGGCAGAAGAAGTGAAAGCCGAAGATGATTTCCCAGACGAGCAAATTTGCAATGTCCAGCAATCTCCAGTTTGGAATTTATTTTTCGACGGTTTCAAGAACATGGCCGGAATAGGCATTGGGATCTTATTAATCACTCTTGAGAAGGAGATGATTCCATTTTCTCTCAAGTTAGATTTTTAATGCACCCACAATATGGCTGAGTATGAAGCTCTAATTCAAGGATTAAAGATTCTATTAGACTTCAATGTCAAGAGAGTACATGCTTACGGTGACTCATTACTCGTTGTCAATCAAGTCCGAGCCAAATGGAAAGTCAAAGATCAAAAGCTATTTCCTTATCAGAAAATCGTTTCAACTCTTGTCAACAAATTTAAAGAATTTCAGCTCTTCCATATCAAGAGAGATTTTAATCAAGTGGCCGATAGCCTAGCCAGCCTGGGCTCCATTATGGTATTCAAGAACGAAGAATCCTGTCGCTCTTTTGAAATTGGCAGACTTGACCAACCTGCCTTCCTTTCAACAGAACAAGTAAACCAGGTTGAGCAAAAGAAGAAGCCTTGGTATTACAACATCAAGAATTTCATAGAAACTGGGGTATTTCCTCTAGAACTCTCAAAGGAAGAGCAGCAAGCAATCCAGCGTATGTCTACTCGATACTTCATTTTGGCCAATGTCCTTTATCATCGTGGATTCAGTTCAGAATATTCCAGATGCTTAGATGAAGACAAAGCCAAAGAAGTCGTGTGAGAAGCACACGAAGGCATTTGTGGCGGCCATGTCGGCTACCAAACCCTTGTCAAGCAGATCGTCAGAGAAGGTTACTATTGGAAGACTATGTAGCAAGACTGTTACTATTTTGTGAAGAAGTGTGTTCAATGTCAGATACATGCACCTTCTATTCATGCTCCGGCAACTTATTTTCAATCTGTTGTTTCTCCATGGCCATTCTCTATGTGGGTCTTCGATGTCGTAGGTCCCATCACTCCCTCTGCTTCAAATGACCATAAATACTTTCTTGCTGCAACCGAATATTTCACCAAGTGGGTAGAAGCTATCACTCTCCGCACAGTAGAAGGCTGACACATAGTCTCTTTTATTCACAAGAACATCCTCTGTCGTTTCGGCATCCCGCATGACATCGTGTCAGATAATGACAGTCATTTCAAGAATGACAAGATGAAGCCATTCTGCTCAAAATTCAAGATTTATCATCATTTTTCTGCTCCCTACTATCCTCAAGGGATCGGTCAGGCAGAAGCTACCAACAAGATTTTAATTCGTATCTTGAAGCGAACTGTAGAAACAGGCCGTGACTGTCATGAGAAGATCCACGATGCACTATGGGCCTACCGGACCACCATTCTCACTCCAACGAATGCTACTCCATCAGAATTGGTCTATGGAATAGAAGTAGTATTGCCGCTACATGTTCAGAAGCCCGCTTTGAAATTCGCATCCCTTCTAGAATTACCTCTTGATCAATACCAGCAACAACGACTAGTATAACTAGACTTGCTCGACGAGAGAAGATTAAAAGCAGCAGAGTATGCTCAATCCTATCGCCAGAGAGTAGCCAGGCAGTATGCGAAGTCTGTCATCGAAAGAAGATTCAAAGTCAATGATTTAGTGCTTCGATCCACAACTTATCTCAAACATCATCCTGACGGTAAATGGTCGTCGAATTGGGAAGGTCCATATGTCGTCAAAGAAGCACTACCCCGCAACTCATATCGGCTCATCAACGCCGATGGGGTAGAATTGCCAGATCCCATTAATGCTCGACACTTGAAAAAATTCCATGCTTGAACCATCTATTCTTCCCTTGTAATTCTCATATTCTCTTCAAATAATGATCAAACTTTCTTTTTCCAGTTACACTGGGGCATTTTTTTTTGTATGCAAGCAGAATAAGCAAATCTCTCATTTTAGACACTTATGCATTCACGTGCATCAATTTGCATTCATTTGCATTCAACTGCATTAATAACAACCTGGTCAGTACTGAGATTCCAACAAACAACACCATCACAACTCCTAATTGTCATTCAAAATTGAAAAACAATCATTAGTTGATCATGCATATAATTCAGGGTTTATTAACATTTAAATATGCATGATTTTATAAAATAATGTTTCAAAAACCCAATTTTATGTTAGTTTTCGAGTAAATGTGCTAAAATGATTTAGAAATAGAAAATGCATGAAAAATAGTTTTATTTTACATTTTTTATACATATTTTAGTTTTTTTTATTCATAGTAGTCTAGTATTAGTTTTCAATTAAAAAAAAAATAGAGAAAATAGTTTTTAAAATCATTTTAAATGTTTGTTTTTTTTTAGAAAAGAAATAAATTAGTAGAATAGTTTTTATTTTCCTTATAAATGAAATAAAGTTTTGTTTGTAACTTTTTGAAAAAAAAAATTCTAATAAACCGGTTTACAAGGTTGTTGAATTTTAAAAAACTAAAAAAAAAATTAATAAGCAAACCGGCTGGAACCGGTTTGCATTGTTTTAAAATTGAATAAATCTTGTTACAAACCGGTTCCAACCGGTTTGAATTTTTTTAAAACAAACAGAAATAAACCGGTGAACCGGTTTGTTTACTGTTAAAAACCCCCAAAATCGCAAAAACCGGCTGTCTCCCCCTTCCTGAGCTACAACCCTCTCTTCTTCTCCTTCCTCTCCACTTCTCCTAATCCTTTCTTCTCCTTCTCCCTCTTTCTATCTTCTTCCCTGTTTTTCGGTGGAGAGAATTCCAGCAACGGCGGCGGCGTACGGGAGGAGGCCGGCCATTCTTCTCTAACCCGTCAGGTTCACGGTGAGTGCTGAGTGCTCTGCATCTTCTCCTTCTTCTCCTACTTCTTCTTCTTCTTTTTCCTCCTCTTCTTCTTCTTCTTCTTCTTTTACTTCTGCTCCTAATCTGCATCATCTTCTTCTTCTTATACTTCTTTCTCTTATTCTTCTTCCGATTCTTCATTTTTCTTATTCTTTTTCATTTTTAATCGAGTTCTGTTTTGATTTCTGTGTGAAACGAAAAGAAAAAAATACAGATCGCATGTTTTTTCTTTTTCTTTTTGATTTTCCTGTTTGAGATTCAAGTTGGATTACATGTACTGGTCGGAGCTCTTCACTGCTGTAAAGAACATGTCGGAATATGGATACACTGTTTAATTGCCTGAAATCTATGAGTCTGCCGGAGATGCTGATCGGAATCTCCTGGTTTAGCCAGAATAATCCGGTGACTGTTTGAAATTCCGGTGGTTATCTTCTGTTATTTGAAATTCCAGCGATTATTCATTTGTGCAGTCACCATATTTTAAAATGTTTACTGAAAGTTGATCGATTATATGGATCAATCGCTACATTTTCTGGTGAAAGCTAAGTTCTAGAATTACTAATCACCGTATCATCCGGTGAACATTTCTGATAATTGAATTCTCAGTGATTACTTTTAAAAAAAAATTCCAATCGGATGGCTGAATCCGATGTGAATGTGGAGAGACACTGAGTTTTGGATCACTGCTACTGTTTTATGGTAACAGTAATGAACCCTGAGCATTATAGTTTCATTGAATTCCTTCAAGGGGGCTGTTCTCTGATTATCATTTGAAGGCTGTATCTGATCTTTGCTGTCATTTTCTGTTGATATTTGAATACAAATCGTTGTATTAATTGGTTGATACAATCCAGTTCTATGGATCAGATTGAATGATTAAATTTGCTGAATGAATTGCTACAAAGTTGCTGAATTTCAAATATATTGATTGAAGAGAGTTGTGAGTGAATTGAAAACCTTGGTGGATGTTTGAAATATCAGTGAATGATAATATTGCTTAAATCCAGTAAATATCAAATGCATGCAATGCTAAGTGTAACGCCCCGGATTTTCAAAACAAAGCTAAGTTAAAATTTTCATGGATTTCTTTTTTTTTTTTTTCTTTGCAGCGGAACTTAGAAAAGCTTTTAGCAGCGGAATAAGACGATAATGAGTCGTCGGTTTTAGAAAACTCCGAGCACGTTGCAGGTATGTGGCCAAGCAACTCATTGACCACCAAAGTGTTCCATTTTATCGAAAGCACATGTTTATTACAACACTACTGCTTAGAAAAGCAGTGAAGGTTCAATAAAAAGGAAGCAGTACAACTCTGTCTAGAGAAACCCTGGAACTTGATGCCGCCTTGCTCCGCATATCGCCACGCAGGTTCAACACCTGAAATCCCCATTAAACGGGGTCAGAACCACTGATAGTCTGGTAAGTAGGCAACCACCTATCTATTCAACTCAAGTAAATGCATAGACCACTCAGGGTCGCAGTTCGTAATACGACGCTCAAGCCTCCATGACTTAGCGTATATCGCAAAAGCCTCATCAGGGCTATGAGTTGAACATCCACGCAAGTCGTCATGACTTCGCATAAGCCTCTTCAGGGCTGTGAGTTAGAATAACCTCTTAAGTCTCTACGACTTAGCCTTGACTTCCTCAGAGTCACGAATGGATGTCTAGCTCAAGCCTTTATGCTTGGCACATCCGTATCCTACGAATCTAAGGACAGCTCTCCGAGCTTCACTTAGTCGTACGGATATCAATGGGGTTCTTTCCCAATCGGTCCAGTAGTATACCGACCATGACACCTTCACAAAGGTTATGCAGGACTGACTCAACAACGTCATCCACTCATACATTCAAAGTAGCGTTGTACCTAAGCTAATGCTTTGTTTCGATAATTGCACCTCCCCCTGGGCTTAGGGGACTCATATCTGGGCGACAACGCGACGATCTGGGGGTTGATTATTCTATGTATTTTAGATACCCCAGAGGCCTGTTGACCCCATCCCCCTAGTAGGACGGTACAACATACCGGAAGAGATCCTTACTAGGTATCCGAATGCATTCTGCTACTGCAGTAGTTGGGTTCAATCCTTAGATATTTAAGGATAACCACGACCTCCATACCTCTGAGTGACGAAGGCCATCAATGAACTCTATCAGGTTCGGGTGAAATATATGTCACTCAAGGCTGCGCCATCACCGTCTTCCTCGGTGAGAAATTCTGAAAGGGGCCTGCCGGTCTTACAATTACTTGACGAACATTGCATGCCTATAGGGCAGCCTTTGAGAAGTATGTACCCGACCCCAATCAACCACACGGTTTTCACCGTGGAACAAAGGTTTTATTCATATGCATGCTTAACTCTGCTCTCGGCACTTCGGCCTTAACGAGCACTTCACCTCTTTCGGTGGAAACAACACACTCCGGCTCAGCGGCCCTTACGAGTCTGGTTGTCTGATAATTCTCAATGAGCATGCACATGACTCGATCTCTACGGATCGGCTACTCGGCGTATTTTTACGCAACGAGCTCAGGACCTTGTCAAGGCGCTACCACTACTTTGGCGCAACGGCTCTTACAAGTATGATGCCCTTGCAGGTGTCAGGGAGACGAGTCATTCTGACATCGTTCCAACAAAGGACATCATTGTGCCACTTAACTGGTTTTGGCAGCTCTTCTGCCAACCATTCTGTCAACACCTTCTCTGCTCTACCGGCAGTGGTGCGACGAACCTTTCTACATTGTAGAAGGCGTTCCATAACTGGGTAGCACTTCTGCTATGTTCTTTCTGAGCCATTCTTAGCTCCTTCAGGAATTTCAGCAGCACTTCCTCTCTTTTACGGAGAAAGCGTGCATTTCTTTTATCCATTTCAGCGGCATCTCCCCTCTTTGGTGGGAAATCGCTACGCTTAACTCGGGAAATGGATGCGCACCGTTGTGCGTACTTTGCATCCATCAAGGTTGCAGGAACCTTGGGCCATAGCCAGGCCATACGTAATTGATTTAGTCTTTACGTAAAGAGCATTTTGCCAAAAGGCGAAGCCTTTCCAATAGGGGCTTCATTCGTCAAGCAGAATCTTGTACGAGGAGCGGTAAGGGAATCGCATGGGCGATTTTGGAGTTGATCTCCGTTTGAACGCTCACTTACGCGCCATATATGTAATATAAGCAGAAGCCTGTGCTTTATACAGCGGCGGCGTAAAGGAAATGCATATACTATTGTTCAAGGTGTGTAATTGAACGAAATATTCTACATATATAACAAAGCAGAAGCCTTGGCATCGTTCGACGCGACGGCGTAAGTAAATACATTGCAGAAAGCAGGAGCCTTGGCATCGTTCGACGCGACGGCGTAAGTAAATGCATAATCGGAAGTGCAGTAATCGGAAGTACAGAAAGCAGGGAGCCTTGGCATCATACGACGCGACGGCAAAGGTAAATTACATGGCCTGTGCGATATAAGATGCGTCGGCAGTATCAGCAGATATACACCTAGATCTGTATCCAACGATAGTTACGAGGCGAGCGAGTGAACACCGAAGTGTCCTAGAGGGCTCAACCAAGAACTAGGGTGAGATACTATTTTGAAGAACGCATATACTGCGTATTCGAACATATATATCCGACGATAGTTACGAGGCGAGCGCGTGAACACCGAAGTGTCCTAGAGGGCTCAACCAAGAACTAAAGCAAGATACTACTTCAGAAAGTATATGCTATATACAAACAATCAAATACTTGAGAGAGATGGTTTAATGAAGCGAACTTACTTCAAATCGTGGAAGAAACGGCTCCGGGTTGCTTCTTTGGCTTCGAGCCTTCCTTCGAGAGGTCAGACTAAGTCAGATGAAGCTGACTTAGTTGAGAAAGAGGTAGAGCAGGTCAAGCTACTCAACCTAAGTGGTTTGAACCAAACAGGGTTCGATCCAAGTCAACTGGGTTCAGCAGGTTCGAACTCAGCTCAAGTAGGCTAAGTCTGGGTTCAGAAATCCAAACCGGAATCTGGACCAAAAAGGACTTTGACTTTGACTTTAAACCCAACTAGGTTCAAGTCAAGTCAACTGGGTTTGGACCAGGTCAAGTGGGTTCAGACCCAGGTCAGGTGGGTTAGGACCAGGTCAGGCAGGCTCAGGCCAAGTCAGGTAGGCTCAGACCTACTGGGCTAGGTAGGGGAGGTTTTAGGAAGTAGGAGAGAGAAAGAGGAGGCTAGAAAGGGGGGGGGGGACGATTTTTTCTAAAGGGGAGGGCCTTTATTTATAGGAAATGAAACTTCGGCCCCAAGTTTCCCCTTTACCTATTTGCCCTTGGCTTCTTTTTAATGCCAAGAGGTTCCTTGGTGTGGGGCCCACTTGGATATTCCATGGGATATTTTTGTGGGTCCCACCAGATATTTTCTGAGGAATATTTCTGTGGGTCCCACCAATATTTCCGTGGGTCCCGCAAGAATTTCGGGCTTCCGGCGATTTTTTTCCGAAAAATTCTGAGTACGCCATTCCCTTCGTATTGACGTAACTAAGAAAGTTGGCTCGCAGGAATCCTTTGATTTCATTCAGGTAGGAAGTTATGGCTTCCAGAGTGTTTGAGCATATATTCGCGATACGACGAATATCCTAAGTGTAACTGGTTCGCAGGAATTGATTCGTTTCGCATTCTGAGAAAAATGCCATTTTTACCGATAAATGCCTCAAGAATTTTATTCAGATATTTTCTGAAAAATTGCGGGTCTTACATCATTACCCCCTTAAAGGAATTTCGTCTGCGAAATTCAGCTAAGAGTACAAGGTGAAGAGTTCAGGATATTTATCCCGCATATCCGATTCGGGCTCCCAAGTGCAATCATCGACTCCGTGATGTTGCCATCTTACTTTTACAAGTGGAATGACCTTTGTCCTTAGCACTTGCTCCCGTCGGTCCATGATCTCTACTGGCCTTTCTTCCACCGTCATATCCTCCTGGATGTCAATATCTTCATGTTGGATGACGTGGGAAGGGTCGTGAACGTATTTTCTAAGCATTGACACATGAAATACATTGTGTATCTGTGTATACTGCGGTGGCAATGCTACTCTGTAGGCGGTCTCTCCTATCCGGCTCAAAACCTCGAAGGGACCAACGAATCTGGGGCTGAGCTTCCCCTTCTTTCCGAAACGAAACACACTCTTGGTTGGGGAGACCTTGATAAAAATCTTATCTCCAACCGCAAAAGTGAGTTCCCTACGCCACTGATCAGCGTAGCTCTTCTGTCGACTCTGAGCAGTCAGTAGCTTCTTCCTGATCATGTGGACCTGCTCAGTATAATGCTGCAACACTATGGGCAAGTCCAAGGTTCGCTCACCCACTTCACCCCAATGGATTGGTGATCTACAGGGTCGCCCGTACAAGGCTTCATACGGTGCCATCCCAATGCTAGCGTGGTGGCTATTATTATAAGCAAATTCAGCCAACGCTAGGTGGGAATCCCAATCACCTTTCCATTCTAGCATACAGGCTCTTAGCATATCTTCGAGAGTCTGTATGGTTCATTCTGATTGCCCATCTGTTTGGGGATGAAATGCTGTACTGAACTTGAGTTTCGTCCCCAGGGCTCTTTGAAGCTGCTCCCAAAAGTGAGAGGTAAATTTCGGGTCACGATCGGATATGATCGAAATCGGCACTCCATGGAGTCTAACGATTTCCCGAATGTAGATCTCCGCCAATCGTTCAGTTGAGTATCGAGTGTTGATTGGCAGGAAGTGAGCAGACTTGGTGAGTCTGTCTACGATCACCCATATTGAGTCATGTTGTCTCTTGGACCGAGGCAATCCAACGATGAAATCCATCGTAATGCCCTCCCATTTCCATTCTGGAATCTCGATCCGTTGCATTTTTCCACCAGGTCGTTGATGCTCAATTTTTACTTGCTGGCAGATTAAACACCTTGAGACAAATGTAGCCACATCCCGTTTCATACCCCTCCACCAGTACTTTCTCTGTAAGTCTCGAAACATTTTCGTACCTCCAGGGTGAATGGTGTATTTGCTGTTATGAGCCTCCTGGAGTACTTCCTGTCTTAGCTCAGGGTTATTTGGGACCCAAATCCTTTCTTCCATCCATATTCCTCCATCTTCTTTTAAATGGAAGAAAGTGTCATCTCTTTCAGCACGAGCTTTTAATTCCAAGTACAGGGGGTCCTTGAACTGTTCGGCTACAATGCGATCGAGGATCTCGATATGAATTGTCAGGCATGACAATCGAATCTTTCCTGGGTCAGCCAGGAATGGCTTCCAACTGACAAAATCCTCCATCAGCTTCCATTGTCCAGTGAGGCTGGCCAGAGTGCCAACAGTCTTGCGACTAAGGGCATCTGCTACAACATTCGCCTTTCTAGGGTGATAGAAAAGCGTGAATTCATAGTCTTTGAGGAATTCCAGCCATCGCCGTTGCCGCATATTGAGTTCTTTTTGAGAAAAGAGGTATTTTAGGCTTTTATGGTCCGACATGACCTCAAATTTCTCTCCATACAGATAGTGTCGCCAGATTTTAAGCGCGAACACTACCGCGGCAAGCTCCAGATCGTGGGTTGGATAGTTTTTCTCATGAATTCTTAACTGACGGGATGCATAGGCGATTACTTTGCCATGCTGCATCAATACACAACCCAGACCCGTTCCCGAGGCATCGGTATAAGCAATGAAGCCTCCCTGACCAGAAGGTAAGGTAAGGACAGGGGCAGTGGTAAGCCTCTGTTTGAGAACCTCAAAGCATTCCTTACACTGGTCAGTCCATTCAAACTTGACTCCCTTTTTCAGTAATTTCGTCATTGGTACGGCGATTCGGGAGAAGTCCTGTATGAACTTCCGATAATATCCGGCAAGTCCAAGGAAGCTGCGGACCTCAGTGATATTTTCTGGCTGCTTCCAGTCTATCACAGCTTCGACCTTCGCAAGATCTACTGCGATTCCATCTTTTGAGATCACATGGCCAAGGAACATTACTTTGTCTAGCCAGAATTCACATTTTGAAAACTTGGCATATAACTGATTATCTTGAAGGGTTTTCAAGACGATTCTCAAGTGCTCCTTGTGTTGTTCCTCATTCTCTGAATACACGAGAATGTCATCAATGAAGACGATGACAAAAGTGTCTAAGTATGGTTTGAACACTCGGTTCATCAGGTCCATAAAGACAGCAGGCGCATTTGTAAGTCCGAAGGGCATTACTACGAACTCATAATGACCATATCTCGTTCTGAAGGCAGTCTTAGGTATATCCTCCTCCTTAACTCTGAGCTGATGGTATCCAGACCTGAGGTCGATCTTGGAGAACACTCTCGCTGTTCTGAGCTGATCGAATAAGTCCTCAATCCGAGGCAACGGGTACTTATTTTTAATGGTTGCCTGGTTAAGCATCCGATAATCGATGCATAACCGAAGGGATCCATCCTTCTTCTTTACAAATAGTACCGGGGCTCCCCATGGTGACATACTTGGTCGGATGAACCCTTGTTCCATCAGTTCTTCCAACTGACACTTCAACTCACTGAGTTCAGCTGGTGCCATACGATAAGGGGCTTTGGATATTGGCGCTGTTCCAGGTAAGGATTGAATTTCAAATTCAACCTCACGAAATGGCGGAAGTCCTGGCAATTCCTCAGGAAACAGATCAGGAAACTCTCGCACTACTTCCAAACTCTCAAGGGGTTGGTCGTTGGATTTTTCCGCCGAGAGACTCAACAGGAAGGCCACACAACCCTTCCTAAGGTATTTTTGTACCTTAAGTGCTGATATGAGCCTTTTTTGTGGAACTGGTTTGGATAACCGGTATTCCATCTTAGGTAATCCGGGTCGAGATAGAATCACTCTGCCCTCGCGGCACAGAATCTTGGCATTATTCTGAGCCAACCAATTCATTCCCAGAATGACATCGTACTGTATCATATCGATCAGGATGGCGTCAGTAGGCAAGTGTTGCCCTGCTATCTCAATATCCAAATTTTTAACACACCAGATACATTTGGTGCGTGAACCCAACGGGTTATATACTTCGATCATTTTATCAATCGGTTGCACCGAGGCGTGGAGTTGTTCAGTGAAATCGTCGGAGATAAACGTATGAGTAGCACCACAATCAAACAAGACGTAAGCTGCATGTCCATTAACAGGTACGGTGCCTTCAATGAGGTCACCGGTTTCGACTTGTTCAGTCGTTACAGCGTATACACGACCTGCAGCAGGCCTTTGTTCTACTCTAGGTGGGGGTCGTTGGACTTGTGTTCGTTGTGGTACTTGTTGAGAGGGTCCGGCAGATCCGGCATTCCTCCTCTGCTCATCAATAAGCTTCTTCCTGCATTGTCTTGCAATGTGGCCCACTTTGCCATAGTAGAAGCATCCACCTGTGTCACGTGGACATGGTCCTCTTGCGTAATTAACATGGCATTTTGGGCAGTTTGGGTTGGACTGCAGGTTGTTTGGAGCCATGTTCTGCCTTGGCCTTACAACTTGTTGAGTGTTGTTCCCACCTTGGAACCTTTTCTTCTGAAAGGGTTGTCGTGAACCCTGGCCACTTGGAAACATTCTCTTCTTGTTCCCACCATCAACTATGGGCCTTTTTGCTATGATCACTTTTGATCGCTCCCAATCCACTTGTATTTTTGAAGCTGCTGCCACAGCCGTTTGAAACGTTTGGGGCATGCTGGTGATAACCCGTGACCTTAGCCCTTCTCGCAGTCCATTGATATATTTGTCGGCCCTTTCTTGGTCGGTCTCAAATAACCGGGAGCAGTACCGTTCAAGATTTTGAAATTTGGTGGTATAGTCAATCAGATTCATGCCACCCTGCTCCAATTCCAGAAACTCCATCTTCTTCTTGTTTCTGGAGTGTAATGGAAAGTAATTATCCATGAAAGCTCTCCGGAAGTCAGTCCAAGGAATGACTTCAACTTCCGAGAACTGGATAATCTTAGTGGTATCCCACCACTTTCGTGCGTTGTCTTTCAGCCTGTACGTGCCAAAGTTGGTCTTCTTTTCTTCTGGTACTCCCAGCACCAGGAAGGCACGTTCGGTCTCTTCGACCCAACTTTCTGCCAGTTCAGGATCGGCTCTACCAGCGAAGACTGGTGGATCGAGCTTGAGGAATTTTTCATAGGTTATTCCACCAAGGTTTTCGCTTCGAGGTGCGACTGGTTCTGGCCTTGTTTCTCGAATGGCAGTAACCAAATTGTTGAGTGTTTCCAGCAGAAATCCTTGAGTATGGGACTCCTCGCTTGGTATGGTTCTCCTCGTCGTAGGAGCCATTTATCTACCACATACAAACAACGTGTTTTAGTTTCACAATGTATATATCGAAGCAAAGTTTTATTTACTTAATATACATCACATTTACACAAGCATCGCCTTAAACAAAATGTCATGCCGCACTGACAGACTTTTAGGCGTTGAGAAACTAGGTACATGAGTCTATTGACTCCAAAACACTACCAGTCTCTTCTAGGAACTGGATTTCTTTCTTGACCCAAAGAACCCGAAGTATCGTTTACTTCCACATTGCCTTGGTGCAGGCACAACTAGCTTTGGCTTGGGCGGCACTTCCGCACTCTCAAGCGACTCTTGTAGATAGATCAGTGATGCCGGTCCACTTGCCCATTCAGTGGCATCATGGCTCGGAGAATCCGAGACCATAACGGGATGATATAGGTTGTATCCCTCTTCCTGGCCATTCAGACTCGGCGTTGGTGTAGCCGCTCTGTTCCCCCATATAATAGTACTTTGATTCGAGGAATCTGAAATCATAATGGGATTATAGAAGGAGTTGTTGCATCCCTCCTCCCAACTGTGCAAGCTAGGCGTACATGATGCCTGTTGATAGCCTTGCGATTGACCAAATCCCTCAAGGAAGTTCAAGTCAAATCCTACTAGAGATGGTAGTTCATCAGAAGTTGCTGGAGTACGGCTACTCTCTCTACTGGAGTAATGTGGCCCACTAACACGCGAGGTCTCATCCCTAAGACCAAGCGATCCCCGCCGACCCATATCGGCGGTATGCTTCATTTGGCATTCGTTGACGGAATGCCCTTCTTCGCCACAATATTGACAGTCTTGGACTTCATATGGGCATACCCACTCACCGTGCATGATCCCGCAACGATAGCAGTATCCTCGGGAGTCGTGAGTTGCCATCTATACAAAGATGCACCCAGATCAGAACAAGAAGTATAAAATATACTTACAGTGCGATATAGTGGACAAGTCGGATCTCGAACCAGGTTTCTCAGACTCTTGCTCTGATACCAATTCTGTAACGCCTCAGATTTTCAAAACAAAGCTAAGTTAAAATTTTCATGGATTTTTTTTTTCTTTGCAGCAGAACTTAGAAAAGCTTTTAGCAGCGGAATAAGACGATAATGAGTCGTCGGTTTTAGAAAACTCCGAGCACGTTGCAGGTATGTGGCCAAGCAACTCATTGACCACCAAAGTGTTCCATTTTATCGAAAGCACATGTTTATTACAACACTACTGCTTAGAAAAGCAGTGAAGGTTCAATAAAAAGGAAGCAGTACAACTCTGTCTAGAGAAACTTTGGAACTTGATGTCGCCTTGCTCCGCATATCACCACGCAGGTTCAACACCTGAAATCCCCATTAAACGGGGTCAGAACCACTGATAGTCTGGTAAGTAGGCAACCACCTATCTATTCAACTCAAGTAAATGCATAGACCACTCAGGGTCGCAGTTCGTAATACGACGCTCAAGCCTCCATGACTTAGCGTATATCGCAAAAGCCTCATCAGGGCTATGAGTTAGAACATCCACGCAAGTCGTCATGACTTCGCATAAGCCTCTTCAGGGCTGTGAGTTAGAATAACCTCTTAAGTCTCTACGACTTAGCCTTGACTTCCTCAGAGTCACGAATGAATGTCTAGCTCAAGCCTTTATGCTTGGCACATCCGTATCCTACGAATCTAAGGACAACTCTCCGAGCTTCACTTAGTCGTACGGATATCAATGGGGTTCTTTCCCAATCGGTTCAGTAGTATACCGACCATGACACCTTCACAAAGGTTATGCAGGACTGACTCAACAACGTCATCCACTCATACATTCAAAGTAGCGTTGTACCTAAGCTAATGCTTTGTTTCGATAATTGCACCTCCCCCTGGGCTTAGGGGACTCATATCTGGGCGACAACGCGACGATCTGGGGGTTGATTATTCTATGTATTTTAGATACCCCAGAGGCCTGTTGACCCCATCCCCCTAGTAGGACGGTACAACATACCGGAAGAGATCCTTACTAGGTATCCGAATGCATTCTGCTACTGCAGTAGTTGGGTTCAATCCTTAGATATTTAAGGATAACCACGACCTCCATACCTCTGAGTGACGAAGGCCATCAATGAACTCTATCAGGTTCGGGTGAAATATATGTCACTCAAGGCTGCGCCATCACCGTCTTCCTCGGTGAGAAATTCTGAAAGGGGCCTGCCGGTCTTACAATTACTTGACGAACATTGCATGCCTATAGGGCAGCCTTTGAGAAGTATGTACCCGACCCCAATCAACCACACGGTTTTCACCGTGGAACAAAGGTTTTATTCATATGCATGCTTAACTCTGCTCTCGGCACTTCGGCCTTGACGAGCACTTCACCTCTTTCGGTGGAAACAACACACTCCGGCTCAGCGGCCCTTACGAGTCTGGTTGTCTGATAATTCTCAATGAGCATGCACATGACTCGATCTCTACGGATCGGCTACTCGGCGTATTTTTACGCAACGAGCTCAGGACCTTGTCAAGGCGCTACCACTACTTTGGCGCAACGGCTCTTACAAGTATGATGCCCTTGCAGGTGTCAGGGAGACGAGTCATTCTGACATCGTTCCAACAAAGGACATCATTGTGCCACTTAACTGGTTTTGGCAGCTCTTCTGCCAACCATTCTGTCAACACCTTCTCTGCTCTACCGGCAGTGGTGCGACGAACCTTTCTACATTGTAGAAGGCGTTCCATAACTGGGTAGCACTTCTGCTACGTTCTTTCTGAGCCATTCTTAGCTCCTTCAGGAATTTCAGTAGCACTTCCTCTCTTTTACGGAGAAAGCGTGCATTTCTTTTATCCATTTCAGCGGCATCTCCCCTCTTTGGTGGGAAATCGCTACGCTTAACTCGGGAAATGGATGCGCACCATTGTGCGTACTTTGCATCCATCAAGGTTGCAGGAACCTTGGGCTATAGCCAGGCCATACGTAATTGATTTAGTCTTTACGTAAAGAGCATTTTGCCAAAAGGCGAAGCCTTTCCAATAGGGGCTTCATTCGTCAAGCAGAATCTTGTACGAGGAGCGGTAAGGGAATCGCATGGGCGATTTTGGAGTTGATCTCCGTTTGAACGCTCACTTACGCGCCATATATGTAATATAAGCAGAAGCCTGTGCTTTATACAGCGGCGGCGTAAAGGAAATGCATATACTATTGTTCAGGGTGTGTAACTGAACGAAATATTCTACATATATAACAAAGCAAAAGCCTTGGCATCGTTCGACGCGACGGCGTAAGTAAATACATTGCAGAAAGCAGGAGCCTTGGCATCGTTCGACGCGACGGCGTAAGTAAATGCATAATCGGAAGTGCAGTAATCGGAAGTACAGAAAGCAGGGAGCCTTGGCATCATACGACGCGACGGCAAAGGTAAATTACATGGCCTGTGCGATATAAGATGCGTCGGCAGTATCAGCAGATATACACCTAGATCTGTATCCAACGATAGTTACGAGGCGAGCGAGTGAACACCGAAGTGTCCTAGAGGGCTCAACCAAGAACTAGGGTGAGATACTATTTTGAAGAACGCATATACTGCGTATTCGAACATATATATCCGACGATAGTTACGAGGCGAGCGCGTGAACACCGAAGTGTCCTAGAGGGCTCAACCAAGAACTAAAGCAAGATACTACTTCAGAAAGTATATGCTATATACAAACAATCAAATACTTGAGAGAGATGGTTTAATGAAGCGAACTTACTTCAAATCGTGGAAGAAACGGCTCCGGGTTGCTTCTTTGGCTTCGAGCCTTCCTTCGAGAGGTCAGACTAAGTCAGATGAAGCTGACTTAGTTGAGAAAGAGGTAGAGCAGGTCAAGCTACTCAACCTAAGTGGTTTGAACCAAACAGGGTTCGATCCAAGTCAACTGGGTTCAGCAGGTTCGAACTCAGCTCAAGTAGGCTAAGTCTGGGTTCAGAAATCCAAACCGGAATCTGGACCAAAAAGGACTTTGACTTTGACTTTAAACCCAACTAGGTTCAAGTCAAGTCAACTGGGTTTGGACCAGGTCAAGTGGGTTCAGACCCAGGTCAGGTGGGTTAGGACCAGGTCAGGCAGGCTCAGGCCAAGTCAAGTAGGCTCAGACCTACTGGGCTAGGTAGCGGAGGTTTTAGGAAGTAGGAGAGAGAAAGAGGAGGCTAGAAAGGGGGGGGACGATTTTTTCTAAAGGGGAGGGCCTTTATTTATAGGAAATGAAACTTGGGCCCCAAGTTTCCCCTTTACCCATTTGCCCTTGGCTTCTTTTTAATGCCAAGAGGTTCCTTGGTGTGGGGCCCACTTGGATATTCCATGGGATATTTTTGTGGGTCCCACCAGATATTTTCTGAGGAATATTTCTGTGGGTCCCACCAATATTTCCGTGGGTCCCGCAAGAATTTCGGGCTTCCGGCGATTTTTTTCCAAAAAATTCTGAGTACGCCATTCCCTTCGTATTGACGTAACTAAGAAAGTTGACTCGCAGGAATCCTTTGATTTCATTCAGGTAGGAAGTTATGGCTTCCAGAGTGTTTGAGCATATATTCGCGATTCGACGAATATCCTAAGTGTAACTGGCTCGCAGGAATTGATTCGTTTCGCATTCTGAGAAAAATGCCATTTTTACCGGTAAATGCCTCATGAATTTTATTCAGATATTTTCTGAAAAATTGCGGGTCTTACACTAAGTTTCACAGTGTATTTTTTTATGAATTTCACTGTTGATTCCCAATAAGTTTCATTATAAATTTTTCACTAAGTGTTAGCTGGAGCAAATTTGAGTTTCACTAAGAATTGTTGAGAATTGATTGTTGATGCTTCATTTTAAAGAGTATTAATTCATTAGTTTGTAGTTGTTTAGTTTAATATACCAATAGTTAATTGTTAGTTCATTAATAGTTAGTAATTAGATTAATCAATTAGTTAGTAGTAGATTTGATTAGCATCTTTGTGATAGTTAGCATTTTATTTCATGTCAATTAGTAGTTAGTAATCAATTTTAATTAGAAGTGTCATTTAGATTTTATAATTCTTTTAGTATAGTTTTATCCTTCTATCTTTTGTACTGCTTGTGTTCATTTGATTTGTGCAGGATCGCACAGGAGTGGAGCTAAAGCGATACGTGACACGGGAAGTACAAGAATAGAAGATGTTTTTCTTTTATTTTAGAATTTAGGCATTTAATTCTGGGTTTGTAAATATTGCACTTTACGCCCTCTGCGAAGGGTATTCATTTGTTGTAATAGCTAGTTGTTTTTACTTTTCTGAACATTTTATAATTCGGCAATAAAGATTAGTTTAGACTTGTGTACTTGAATACTATATATTCCCGTTCCCTGAGTTCGACCCGGTCTCATCCACTAGTGAGAACCGGTTTTTATTATTTGATGTCTGGTTTTCACATGCTTTTCATATAAAAATCTTTTCAAAATTACAACAATTTTAAAGAAGACATCAAATTTTTGGCTCCGTTGCCGGAGAACGGCGTAATATTAGTATTCACTTTATTGCCTAGTGTTTGTGTTGCATTTAGGTTTAGAACCACGTATGTGCATATCTTAGAGAAGAGCTTACTTTTCTGCACAGCCCACCTATTAGGATTCCCTTAGAGGTGACTGTGTATGATTGGTACCGTACACAAATTTTATATTTCTTTGCATAATCTCTGTTATGTGTAACTGCGTGGTGTTTGTTTAGTTTTTGTTGTTTTTAGTTTACCCGCTTTGTGGTTTGCGTGGTTTGGCCGCTTAGTGCGTTAGTTAGGTAGAAAACCCAAAGTTAGGACGTGAGCTATACCGGTCTACTACGAGGTGTATGCAAGGGCGACACTCACTTGACCCTGAGCTGGTAGAGCCGATTGAGGACCCCGAGTCCCTTATTAGGAGAGCCTAGAGATCTGCAACCATGGCTGAGAATCAGCAGATTACTCGTCCTCTGAGGGAGTATTTCATACCCAACACTTACACTCCCGCCTCCTGCATCACAAGACCTGATGTAGGAGCAAACCATTTTGAGATAAAGGCCAGTGTGATCCAAATGTTACCCTCGTTTTATGGCCTTAGCAATGAAGACCCATATCGTCATCTCGATGATTTTTTAGAGATTTGCTCGACAGTGCGAATCAATAACTTTGGAGATGACGCGATGAGGTTGACCCTGTTCCCCTTCTCTCTGAAGGACAAAGCGAAGAGTTGGTTAAAATCATTAGATACTGTTCGAATTACCACTTGGGAACATATGCAAAGAGAATTTTTAAAGAAATATTTCCCAATTGGTAAAACGAACCAGTTTCGTAAAGCGATAACCAGTTTTTCCCAAATTGAAGGAGAACAGTTTCATGAGTCATGGGAAAGATTGAAAGATCTACTCCGCAAGTGTCCCCACCACCAGGTGCCTCGCTGGCAACTGGTGCAATATTTCTATGACGGTCTTACTGAAAAGAACCGTCAAATGGTGGATGCCGCGTGTGGGGGCACATTTATGCTCAAAAGTGAGGATGAAGCATGGTCGCTTTTTGAGACATTAAGTGAGAATTCG
The DNA here is from genome assembly GCF_984573655.1 of Nuphar pumila. Classification (NCBI taxonomy): domain Eukaryota; kingdom Viridiplantae; phylum Streptophyta; class Magnoliopsida; order Nymphaeales; family Nymphaeaceae; genus Nuphar; species Nuphar pumila. Next base: position 45,711,227 of record NC_143265.1, on the reverse strand, counting down.
ATGCACCATGCGACAGCCTCACGGTTCGATAGGGCTGCACCTGCACAAGATAACATTAAGAAGGCAGGTATTTTCGAGTTAGGGATGAACCTTGAGTTGAGCAACAAGGTAGACCAACTGTCCCAGAAATTAGATCAGTTTTTGTTGGGTCCCTCCCCTGCCATGCAGGTGTGCGCATTGTGTGCGAGTCCTGCACACAATGTCTTCGAGTGCCCAGTTGCGCCACAATATCCTGAATTTGTCCAAGAGCAAGCTCAGATGGCTCAAAACTTCGCTAAGCCCGTACCTAATCCATTTTCCAACACTTATAACTCGGGCTGGCGAAATCATCCCAATTTCTCATGGCGCAACTCACAGATCCACCCACCCAACCCTTCCCTGAGTCAACCAAGTCAAGGCGGTTATGCACCTGGATTTCAGAGATCCAGTTATCCCCCAGCCCAACCTGTTTATACTCATCCCAACCAGTCTCATGAGCCTTCGCATAGTCAGTCCTTCAAGGACAAGATGCTACAAGCATTTTCTGATATTAAAGCGAATTTGAGCTCTCATAATCAGTCTATTGCAAAATTAGAGACTCAAATGGGGTTGCTTGCCAAAGCACTTAGCAGGCGAAGTGAGGGGACATTACCTAGCCAGCCTATTGTCAACCCTAAGGGAAATGAACCCATGCGTAGCTTGCATATGACTGATGCACATAAAGAGCAAGCTCAAGTAGTAACCCTTAAGAGTGGGAAGCAGTACCAAGCGAGGGAGGCTGCAGAAGAAAGAGAGAAAATAAGCGAGAAGCAGTCTGTCCCTAATATTTTACCTTAGGAAAGCGAGAAGGTTCTTCCATCTGAGCCTTCACCATCCTACATTCCCAAAGCCCCCTTTCCTGAGGCGTTAGAAAGGCCGAGAGCATTAGGTAAGTCCGGAGTGAACATGCAAGAGATGCTTGAGATATTCAAGCACGTTCAGATAAACCTCCCCTTACTAGATGCTATTCAACAGGTCCCTGCATATGCAAAGTTCCTCAAAGAACTTTGTACGCAGAAAAGGAAGTCGATGTCCCATGTACAGAAAAAGATTTATTTAACTGGGCAGGTGAGCGCAGTATTGTAACATCAAACCCCACCTAAGCTCAAGGACCCAGGGACTCCTATCACCTCTTGCGTCATAGGAAACATCATTGTTGGGCGTGCGTTGCTCGACCTTGGGGCAAGTGTTAACATCTTGCCGGGTTTCTTTTATGACCAATTTGGATTGAAAGAGATGAAACCTACACCTATGACTCTTCAGCTCGCAGATAGATCTATCAAGGTCCCAAGAGGGATACTTGAAGATGTTTTAGTCAAGGTGGAGGATTGTTATTTCCCTGTCGACTTCGTGATATTAGATATGGAGGGAGTTGATAGTCCACAGCAGACTCCTATTATTCTCGGTCGGCCCTTCCTAGCTACCGCTAATGCGTGCATCAATTGCCGCACTGGTGCGATGGATGTGTCATTCGGAAATAGGAAGATACGGCTAAACATTTTTTGTGCTGCTATGGGCCCTGCTGTTGAGGAGGCTTCTTTCGAGGTTGATGTCATTCAAGACCTCATAGAAGCAGAATATGCTTGGTTATTGAGTAATTCACGTAATGAGGAGGATAAGGAATCATTAGATGAAGATCATCTAGAATTACGTGAAAATCAGATAGGTGAGTTAAGTTGGATCGAGCACTTTGAGCCATTTAGAGGTAGACAGGACGGGAACATAGTGCGCAGTGTCACTGATGACACTATTTTTCATAGAGAGCCCGATTGAGTCTGACTTCATGTCCATTGATCTCATGGACGATGAAGGATTTTTCCAGAGATCCGTCTGGCTGGGGACGTGAAACTTAGCGCTTTATGGGAGGCAACCCATATTCTGTACAGTTTTACATTTGTTGTTAGGATTTGTAGATTTCATTTGGTTTTATTTTTCGTTTTCTATCTTTTCTATGAGTTTCATGTTTTGTCATGTATACATTACATTCATTACATTCATGGAACATGTTTTTTTTAATTCATGTCAGGTCATTCTACTCTTTTCCCTCATTTATTTCCTCTCATGTGCATTCACTTAGTTTCATATAAGCATGGGGGAGTGCCACTGGGACAGTGTCATTCAAGTATGGGGGAGGGTGTAGTTTGCACACCTTGATATTTCTGTTTACGTTCTTGCACATGTTTACACATCTCTCATGAAAAGTAGATTTTTAAAGAAAGAGTTTGAAACTTATATGAATGTTATTTCAAATCTAATGTTTTTAGAGGATTTTTAAGCCCCACGAATTTTTTTTCTGACATAGATATAAAAATTATGGTTGTTTATGCGAATTTCAAAGAAATGATGATAGATACATGTTAGAATTTATTTTGAATCACAAATATGAATATGCACAGTTGTATTTTTGAAAAACTAAGCAAATGAACAAAAGCGTAAAAATGAGCTCAAAAGAAAAAATAGCATGCGTTAGGTTGTTTGGATAATTCCACAATCCTTAGTAGATGGAACTTAGATGTAAGTTGAAACTATTAATTCCATTTTCGAAAAGGAGAGTGGAAAACTTCGTGATCCTAAGTAACTGAGAACAGATACAAGTTGAAATGTTTGACTCTCATGTTATAAAGGTGAATGAAGGAAGTCACTTTTATGTCTTAGTTGATATCTTTTTGTATGTATTGAAAAAGTATAAAAGATATTGATATTGCACAAGGCATAAAAGCAGACCACACGCAAGCTATATGAGAAAAATAAGTGTGCAAAATGAAAAAGCGTGAAAAAAAAAAAAAAGAAAGAGTGAAAAGAGCTTAAAAAGAAAGAAAAGTTCAGTGCTTAGAAGTGCGATTGAGAAAACCTGTGCAGAAAACATATGACTGAGGATAAGTAAATAATAATATGTTTTTATTGGATTTTCTAAGAATAAAACATAAATAATTGTGATATTTAGAAAAGTGAAAGAAATTCTTTTCTGTGGTGGTATATAAAAGACTCTAATTATGTTTTGATTTTGAAACAACAGGAAATATTTGTGAAAACAAAGTCTTTGATTACCTACTGATTGTGAGGATGTGTAATATTATGCATATATGACAGAGATGTTTGTGGGTAGCATCACTGCAAACCCTCACGAGACCTTACTCGTCCACTGGGGTAACCCAGGGGTTGAAAGGGCTTGTTGCATGAGCTAAATGCAACCGTGATTCCTACGAAAGTGAGTTAGGTGATAGTTTGATTTATTGCATTTTTCTAGTTTGCTCGAGGACTAGCAAAACATAAGCATGGGGGTATTTGATCATGCATATAATTCAGGGTTTATTAACATTTAAATATGCATGATTTTATAAAATAATGTTTCAAAAACCCAATTTTATGTTAGTTTTCGAGTAAATGTGCTAAAATGATTTAAAAATAGAAAATGCATGAAAAATGGTTTTATTTTACATTTTTTATACATATTTTAGTTTTTTTTATTCATAGTAGTCTAGTATTAGTTTTCAATTAAAAAAAAAATAGAGAAAATAGTTTTTAAAATCATTTTAAATGTTTGTTTTTTTTTAGAAAAGAAAAAAATTAGTAGAATAGTTTTTATTTTCCTTATAAATGAAATAAAGTTTTGTTTGTAACTTTTTGAAAAAAAAAATTCTAATAAACCGGTTTACAAGGTTGTTGAATTTTAAAAAACTAAAAAAAAAATTAATAAGCAAACCGGATGGAACCGGTTTGCATTGTTTTAAAATTGAATAAATCTTGTTACAAACCGGTTCCAACCGGTTTGAATTTTTTTAAAACAAACAGAAATAAACCGGTGAACCGGTTTGTTTACTGTTAAAAACCCCCAAAATCGCAAAAACCGGCTGTCTCCCCCTTCCTGAGCTACAGCCCTCTCTTCTTCTCCTTCCTCTCCACTTCTCCTAATCCTTTCTTCTCCTTCTCCCTCTTTCTATCTTCTTCCCTGTTTTTCGGTGGAGAGAATTCCAGCAACGGCGGCGGCGTACGGGAGGAGGCCGGCCATTCTTCTCTAACCCCTCAGGTTCACGGTGAGTGCTGAGTGCTCTGCATCTTCTCCTTCTTCTCCTACTTCTTCTTCTTCTTTTTCCTCTTCTTCTTCTTCTTCTTCTTCTTTTACTTCTGCTCCTAATCTGCATCATCTTCTTCTTCTTATACTTCTTTCTCTTATTCTTCTTCCGATTCTTCATTTTTCTTATTCTTTTTCATTTTTAATCGAGTTCTGTTTTGATTTCTGTGTGAAACGAAAAGAAAAAAATACAGATCGCATGTTTTTTCTTTTTCTTTTTGATTTTCCTGTTTGAGATTCAAGTTGGATTACATGTACTGGTCGGAGCTCTTGACTGCTGTAAAGAACATGTCGGAATATGGATACACTGCTTAATTGCCTGAAATCTCTGAGTCTGCCGGAGATGCTGATCGGAATCTCCTGGTTTAGCCAGAATAATCCGGTGACTGTTTGAAATTCCGGTGGTTATCTTCTGTTATTTGAAATTCCAGCGATTATTCATTTGTGCAGTCACCATATTTTAAAATGTTTACTGAAAGTTGATCGATCATATGGATCAATCGCTACATTTTCTGGTGAAAGCTAAGTTCTGGAATTACTAATCACCGTATCATCCGGTGAACATTTCTGATAATTGAATTCTCAGTGATTACTTTAAAAAAAAAAATTCAATCGGATGGCTGAATCCGATGTGAATGTGGAGAGCCACTGAGTTTTGGATCACTGTTACTGTTTTATGGTAACAGTAATGAACCCTGCGCATTATAGTTTCATTGAATTCCTTCAAGGAGGCTGTTCTCTGATTATCATTTGAAGGCTGTATCTGATCTTTGCTGTCATTTTCTGTTGATATTTGAATACAAATCGTTGTATTAATTGGTTGATACAATCCAGTTCTATGGATCAGATTGAATGATTAAATTTGCTGAATGAATTGCTACAAAGTTGCTGAATTTCAAATATATTGATTGAAGAGTGTTGTGAGTGAATTGAAAACCTTGGTGGATGTTTGAAATATCAGTGAATGATAATATTGCTTAAATCCAGTAAATATCAAATGCATGCAATGCTAAGTTTCACAGTGTATTTTTTTATGAATTTCACTGTTGATTCCCAATAAGTTTCATTGTAAATTTTTCACTAAGTGTTAGCTGGAGCAAATTTGAGTTTCACTAAGAATTGTTGAGAATTGATTGTTGATAGTGGGGCGCCACCTACGTGGGCCCACTAAATATTTTATTAAAATTGAGTTAAAAACAAGGTTTTGTAAATCGGTGCCACTTTCGAGTGGGCACTATTTTGGAAATAAGGGAAAATTTTGGGAATTTGAGTGTGACACCACCTCGAGGCGGGTCCCACGTCCTTTACTTGAAATAAGAGCCAAATGAGATATTTTGGAATTTTCACAATAATAGGCTAGTTTTGGAAAACACGAAGCAAAATTTGGCTTGATTTCAAAATATGGAAGAAAATGGTTCTTTGGGGCAAAATTTTGAAAGAAGTAGGGAAACTCGGATCCTTTTTGTAAAAGTTTGAAATAAGATCTTATGAATTTTGAAATTGTGTCCCCCTCTTTCCAACTGGCAAAATTTTGAAATGTCAATACCATCCAGATTGTTTTCTTGAGAAAACCTTTTCGTAATTCGGGGTCCTGGGGGTAAAATGAGAAGAATTGATAATTTTGAAAACCCAGGGTTTTAAAATCAATTTTGAAAAGTTTAGAAATCAAATCTGGATTGACAATTTTGAAAATCAGGAGTTCCGGATCTCAAAATGACATGTTGTGCAGTGAAATGATACAGAATGCTCATGCGATGTTATGCAAAGACATGTCCTACAAAGCTGCCACTCTGAATTTGAATTTGAAAATTCTGACTTCTGGTTAAGCATGAGATTTTGAGGATTTGCAATTTGAAGGTGTCTCTGAGTCTAAATAGAGAAGTTTTGAGACTCGAGAATGGAATTTAGGACTTTCTGCAAGGTTCGATCTCAGAAAATGACCATTTTGCCCTTCATGGGTTCCGGAGAACCGAAATGTGGTGATTGAGGGCGATGTCAGGGAGGTGAGTGAAAATTTGGGGTGTTTACAGATGCCCCTCTTTGCTACTAAACCGGCTCATGGCCGAGCTTAGTGGCAAAGAAAACACACCAAATTTGGGCTATATATAAAAAAATGCCCCAGTTAGAAGGATCTGACTGGGTATGAAGAAATTAGCCTGAGGAAGATGGTGGATATGGAAGCGAAAAATGGAGAGAAAAGACTCACTCTGTGAGAGTGAAATTCAGGTTTATGCCCTTAACCTGGATGGGACAGAAATACCTCGTGTGGAACGAAGCTCAGGTTTGACCCTTAACCTGATTGGGGAATGGAGTATCTCATCGAAATGAGACTCAGGTTTATACCCTTAACCTGATTGGGCGGAAAATGGAATACCTCATCAAAGGAGGCTCAGGTTTATACCCTTATCTTGATTGGGCGAAAAATGGATGGAATCTTCAAAGGAAGAGACCATGATGGAACCTTCGGATTTTGCATAGTAAATCCGACAAGGGTTTTGCAAAAGGAAGGAAAATGGGGTCCCTAAAGCTTGAAAAGGGATTGATTTTGGGCGTCCCATTGCTGAGACTAAATAGCTTTTGAAATTGTCTTTTGCGAGAAATGATTGGTGGTTCGACCTCGAACCGAAATGGGACTGTCTATGGTGGGACAGTGGGGACACAGGGAAGTGTGCAAATTTGAGAGCTCACGCTCTCAAAGAAGGGAAGGAATCAAGTCCTTAAGAGGGATTTAAAATTGGTGTCAGGATGTATCAAAGACGGATATCAAGCTCTCACTTCACGTCGAGATAGCTAGAAAATATTGTCAAAATATTGAGAATTCTATTGTTGATTCAAAGTTTTTGAAAATGTTGCACATTGTTGCAAAGATATTCTTTCCTTTCTACCCAAAGCATTACCTCCAAACAAGGTTCACTTCGTAGAATCGAGATTGGGACCCAAATTACTTGTAATTGGCCTTCTTCAAGGAAGCTATCAATTTTCTTGATATGAACATGAAAGGGAATTTGATATTTATAAAAGCAATTGATGAAAGAATATTGATAATAGAATTTCACAAATTTAAAGAGGATTCTTGATAAATTTGGCAGTTTGATATCCTGGGAGCTTCTCTCATGATAATCTTGTTGCACTCTTTTGGCTCTCTTGGGTTTTTGCTACATCCTCCTTCATTTTGGAGATGTTCTGACTTTTTCTCTCTCTCTTTTTTCTCTCTTGCTCTCTTTTGGGAAGGGTACATCACAAACTCCTTCAACTTGGAGATGTTTCGATCCTTCTTTGACGATATTGGCTCATGGGCTGGGAGATCTTTGGATGATAGCTGAAATTAAATATCTTTTGGGGATTGTTGGGAGGTTCATCGCATCTGCCTTCATCTCGACAGTGCTTTGGACTTTCCCTGGAAGGATCCGTCACAAACTCTGTCATCTTGGAGATGTTTCAAATCTTCTTTGGCCCCGGGGGTCTACTCGCTTGATTCGCCTTCATCTTGACGACAATTGAGAGATCCCTTTTGCGGATATTTAATTGCAGCTTGAGGAGACAGGGCATGGGTAAATGTTCTCTTTTTCTAGCGCTCAGGATATTTCCACTGCCTTGTTTTACAAGAATAATCTTTAAAATGTGCCATTGACTGCGATCAATATCAATCATCTATGGCTTTTCAATAACACTGAATCTTCTTTTCTGGCCATATCGAGGATTTATCCTTCATCCTTTTGGTTGGCCAATAGAAAGAATTTGAAGTTTGAATCTCTTCTCGCAAAAGCTTCACTCTCTTGGGAGTAATGCTGAAGGTAGACTGAGGTAAAGATTTGTATAATAAAGTTTTTGAAATCAACAAATAATTGATTGACAAATCGACAAAATTTTCTTGAAATCTTTGGTAAAAGTGAACATTTGAGGTCCGGCTCAACACATACATGACGAAAATTCTCCTCTCTTTTTCCCTAAAAAGAGAGACTCAGGTTTAACCCTTACCTGAATGGGAAATGGAGAATACTCCTCTCTTCCCTGAAGAGGAGGTGTTTGCAAAACGAACTTTCAAAGAGAAATTGAGCTTTCGTCAAAGCTCCCTAATATTAGGCTTCTCTTATGGAAAGGGGCCCGATAATAGTGAGGTCTGAAAATTGGGTCATGAAAGGAATGAGTCCATCACACTCTCCCTGCAAAGAAGGTCCTTCATGACGAAAATGGCCTAGTATGAAATTGGGGAGTCACGAGAAAAGCGAGTCTCCGTCGAGCCTCTCCCTTAAAAGGGTTCCTCGTGTGAAATTGAAAATTGTTTTGCAAACGGTTCACAAAGACGCGAGTCCCTTCAAACTCTCCCTGAAAAGAGGCTAAGTAAACGAATTGGATAGCATGCGAAAAGAACGAGCTCCCTCGAACTCTCCCTAAAAAGGATCTCTCGCAAGACAAAATAATTGAAATTGGATATTGAGATTGATTGACCCAAAGTTCGAAATTGGAAATTGGAAAATTGGTTGCTGGAAATTGGATGACCCGAAGGTCAAAATTGGATGACCTGACGGTCGAAATTGAGAATTGGTTGACCAAAAGGTCAAAATTGTGAATTGAATGACCCAAAGGTCGAAAATTTGGAAATTGGGCGACCCGAAGGTCAAAATTTGGAAATTGATTGACCCGAAGGTCGAAAATAGGAAATTGATTGACCCGAAGGTCAAAAATTGGAAATTGGTAATTGAAATTGAGAATTGGAAATTGGGTGACCTAGAGGTTGAAATTGGAGAATTGCCTGATTTGAAGATTTAAATTGGAATTTGGAGGGCAAAATATCAAATTTTGAGCAATTGACAGACCCTGAGGATCGAAATGACTTGGATCAACAAAGGAGAATGATGAGTTCGAGTCAGAGCTCGAATAAAATACAGAGATCACGAGTCGGAACCCGGATCAACAAAAGAAAATGAAGAGCTCGAATCAGAGCTCGAATGATGTAGAGAGATCACGAGTCGGAACCCAGATCAAAAAATGAAAATAAAGAGCTCGAATGATGTAGAGAGATCACGAGTCAGAACCCGGATCAACAAAAAAAAATGGAGAGTTCGAATCTGAGCTCGAATGAATAAAGAGATCTCGACTCGGAACCCGGATCAACAAAAGAAAATGGAGAGTTCGAGTCAGGGCTCGAGTGAATAAAGATATCTCGAGTCGGAACCCGGATCAACAAAAGAAAATGAAGAGCTCGCATCTGAGCTCGAGTGAATAGAGAGATCTCGAGTCGGAACCCGGATCAACAAAAGAAAATGAAGAGCTCGCATCTGAGCTCAAATGAATAAAGAGATCTCGAGTCAGAACTCGGATCAACAAAAGAAAATGAAGAGCTCGCATCTGAGCTCGAGTGAGGTAAAGAGATCACGAGTCGGAACCCGGATCAACAAAAGAAAATGATTTGAATAAAAAACCCGAGTCGGAACTCGATTTTCTGAAAAGTTGGGATTTTGAAAATGTACCAGTTTGAACACTGGATTTTGAAATAATACCAGTTCGAGCGCTGGGTTTTTGGTTTGGTATTGGTGATTACCTTTCAATTTTGAATCATTAGGAATTGTGATGAGACTGTTTGTTGAAATCCCAATACTGACCGGATTGTTGTCAATGCAGTTGAATGCAAATGAATATGAATTGATGCACATGAATGCACAAGTGCGTGAAATGAGGAATTTATTTATCATGCCTGCATACAGAGCAAAATTTTAAAAATGCCCCAGTGTAACTGGGAAAGAAAGTTGGATTATTACTTGAATGAAAATAGGAAGGATTACAAGAGGAGAATAAATGTTTCAAGTATAAAACTTTTTCAAGTGTCGAGCATTAATGGGATCTGGTAATTCTACCCCATCGGCATTGATGAGCCGATATGAGTTGCGGGGTAATGCTTCTTTGATAACATAGGGACCTTCCCAATTTGGCGACCATTTGCCGCCAGGACGATGCTTGAGATAAGTTGTGGATCGAAGTACTAAATCATTGACTTTGAATCTTTTTTCGATGATAGACTTCGCATATTGCCTGGCTACTCTCTGGCAATAGGATTGAGCATGCTCTGCTGCATTTAGCCTTCTCTCGTCGAGTAAGTCTAGTTGTACTAGTCGCTGCTGCTGGTATTGATCAAGAGGTAATTGCAGAAGTGAAGCAAATTTCAAAGCGGGCTTTTGAACATGTAGCGGCAATACTACTTCTGTTCCATAGACCAATTCTGATGGAGTAGCATTCGTTGGTGTACGAATGGTGGTCCGGTAGGCCCATAGTGCATCGTGGATCTTCTCATGCCAGTCACGGCCTGTTTCCACAGTTCGCTCCAAGATACGAATTAAATTTTTATTGGTGGCCTCTGCCTGACCATTCCCTTGAGGATAGTAGGGAGCGGAGAAATGATGATAGATTTTGAACTTTGAGCAAAATGTCTTCATCTTTTCATTCTTGAAATGACTGCCATTGTCTGACACGATGTCATGCAGGATGCCGAAACGGCAAAGGATGTTCATGTGAATGAAAGAGACCACGTGTCGGCCTTCTACTGTGCGGAGAGTGATAGCTTCTACCCACTTGGTGAAATATTTTGTTGCGGCAAGGAAGTATTTGTGGCCATTTGAAGCTGAAGGAGTGATGGGACCTACGACATCGAAGGCCCACATGGAGAATGGCCATGGAGAAACAACATATTGCAAATAAGTTGCTGGAGCATGCGTAGAAGGTGCATGTATCTGGCATTGCACGCACTTCTTCACATAATGATAACAGTCTTGTTGCATAGTCTTCCAGTAGTACCCTGCTCTTATGATTTGCTTGACAAGGGTTTGGTAGCCGATGTGGCCACCGCAAATGCCTTCATGTGCTTCTCGCACGACTTCTTTGGCTTCATCTTCATCTAAACATCTGGAATACTCTGAACTGAATCCTCGACGATAAAGGACATTGGCCAAAATGAAGTATCGAGTAGACATACGCTGGATTGCTCGCTGCTCTTTCTTTGAAAGTTCTAGAGGAAATTCACCAGTTTTTATGAAAGTTTTGATATTGTAATACCAAGGCTTCTTCCTTTGCTCAGATTGGTTTACTTGTTCTGTTGGAAGGAAAACAGGTTGGTCAAGTCTGTCAATTTCAAAAGAGCGACAAGATTCTCCATTCTTGAATGCCATAATGGAGCCTAAACTGGCTAGACTACCGGCTACTTGATTAAAATCTCTTTTGATATGGAATAACTGAAATTCTTCAAACTTGCTGACAAGGGCTGAAACAATTTTCTGATAGGGAAATAGCTTCTGATCTTTGACCTGCCATTCGGCTCGGACTTGATTGACAACAAGTAATGAGTCTCCATAGGCATGCACTCTCTTAACCTTAAAATCTAGTAGAATCTTCAGACCTTGAATCAGGGCTTCATATTCAGCCATATTGTGAGTGCATTGAAAGTCTAATTTGAGAGGAAATGGAATCATTTCTTTCTCAGGAGTGATTAATAAGATTTCGATGCCTATTCTGTCCATGTTCTTGGAACCATCAAAAAATAAATTCCAGACCGGGTATCGCTGGATGTTGCATATTTGCTCATCAGGGAAATCATCTTCGGCTTTCACCTCTTCCGCCAAAGGAAAATCCGCTAATTGGTTTGCAATTGTCTGGCCTTTGATTGATTGTTGCGAGACATATTCTAAGTCGTACTGCATCAATAAGACTTGCCATTTTGCGACCCGTCCGCTTAGGAAAGGTTGCTCCAAGATGTACTTGAGAGGATTGAGCTTGGACAAAATTTTGACTTCAGATGCCAGCAGGTAGTGTCTTAGCTTCTGACACATCCATACCAGAGCTAGGCAAGTCTTCTCTATTTGCGAGTATCTCTTTTCATAGTCTATGAAAGTCTTACTCACATAATAGATGACATGCTCTATCAGGCTGCCTTCTTTGTATTGTGCCAAGAACCTGCCGTATGCGACTTGATTGACTAAGATGTATAACAGCAGAGGTTTTCCCAATTCTGGCGGCTTCAGGATTAGAGGATTGAGAAGATACTTCTTGATCCGATCGAATGATTGCTGACACTCTGGTCCCCATTCGAACTTCACTCTTTTTCTGAGTAAGTGATTGAAAGGTTCGCATCTCATTGCCAAGTTGGAAATAAATCGCCGGATTGATTGCATGCGTCCTTGAAGGCTACACAATTCTTTGAGATTTTTCGGGAGTGGCATGTCAATGACAGCCTTTGCTTTTGCTGGGTTGACTTTAATTCCCTTTTTGCTGACCAGAAAACCCAACAGTTTGCCTGATTCGACTCCAAAAACACACTTTTGCGGGTTAAGCCTTAACTTGTAAAGAATGAGTCGCTTAAACACTTGGTCAAGAGCTTCGAGGTGATCTTCTTCCTCTTTAGATTTCACGAGGATATCATCAACATACGCATCCATGATTTTGCGCATCTGATCGTGGAAGATAACGGCCATTGCCCGTTGATACGTTGCTCCGGCATTCTTGAGCCCAAAAGGCATAATCGTATAGCAGAAAGTGCCCCAAGGTGTAGTGAAGGAAGTTTTGGATTGGTCGCGGGCGGCCAAATTAATCTGATTGTAGCCGGAATATCCATCCATAAATGAGAACATGGCATGTCCTGTCGTGCTGTCGACTAGAAGATCGATGCTTGGAAGTGGATAGTCATCCTTCGGAGTTGCCTTATTGATGTCTTTGAAGTCTATGCAGATTCTGACTTTGCCACTTTTCTTTGGGACAACGACGATATTGGCTAACCAATCTGGGTAGTCAATAGCTCAGATAAATCCTGCTTTGAGCAAATCTTCGAGTCCTTCTTTGACCTGCTGTTCTATTTTTGGATCCATTTTTCTCAGCTTCTGCTTAACTGGTTTAGCATCCGGCTTCAAAACGAGTCGGTGTTCGACCAATTTTGGGTCTAAGCCCGACATATCTTCATATGTCCATGCGAACACTTCTTCATGTTGCTTGAGAAAATCTGTAAGCCTTTTCTTTTCTTCCGGACTCAGACGGGTTCCGATCTGGAGAATTTTGGGATCTTCCTCTGAACCGATATTGACATCTTCAATCGGATCTTGTACTAAAGGAGATGGTTTGTCCTGCTTCTGAACGGCGGCAAACTCCGGTAATTCCTGCCGAGATTGATCATATTCTGCACAATCATCTGACAGCTTTGCATTCTTGTCCCCTTCGGTGCTTGCCTTGACTCTGTGAATTGCTGCCGACTTCTGAAAAGCCTTGGGATTGAGAACGAGCTTCTTGATTGTCTGAGAAGTCATTCTAAAATTTTTGGATAAGAAATTTGGTTCAGATAAAATTGCCCACCGTAAGACAAGCAATCACTTGAAGAGAACTATGCATAAAATGACATTAAAATTATAAAATGAAGAGATAGACAGAAAGGACGTAAATGGCATCCAGATAGACAAAGAAACTTGGAATTTTATTGATTTTGAATTGATCAATGACATTTGAGACATTTATTTTGGAAAGAATAGGAAGAAAATAACAAATGGTCTTCAATGTGCCCCTTTGACAAAAACAGTCTTCTTTGATGAGCTTTCACCGGAAAACCCTAGTCCTGCCCTATGGGGACGATGCTTTTGGATCATTGGCTCGACACGACCATCTTCATTTTTGCCCAGTCCTTTAAAGGGTTGATAACCATGCTTCAGAAGTAAATCAAATCCCTTTCTTGCTTTCATGAATTGTGGGAATAATGGATGATCTTTGACAGTGTCGTAGCTGACACGACCTCCAATCTTGAAGAACTTGGGACCTCTCCATCGGGTCATGGCTACAGTGTGCAGGGATAATTCTGATGTTGCCTGGAGTATTTCTCGATTTTCTCTATGACTGATCTCTTCACTTTCCCTGATGCTGGAAACATCCGCATTGAATGAGGGCCGAGGAATCATTGGCTGCGGGAGCCTTTCTTCTGGGTCTTCTCCCAGCACTGTGGTAATCATTCCACCTTTTGACCAGTTCACGCATTGATGGAGGGTGGAAGGCACTGCATTTGCATTATGAATCCATGTCCTTCCGAGCAGCAGATTGTAGGTTGGTGGCACATTAACTACGTGAAAGAGGACGGAGTGCACCGAATAGTTGATGAATACTTCCAGAAATATTTTGCCCTTGGCCGTTTGACCATGGTTGTCAAATCCGTAGATTGTGATGGGATCTGGAATATATTCTTCATCCTTGATCCCTAATGCTTTTGCGATCATCTCGGGACAAATATTGAGGCTACTGCCTCCATCGACTAGTACATGTGGTATTGTCATTCCCCTGACTCGAACAACAATGTACAAAGCATTGTTATGAAATGAAAGAGGCTTTGGAAGGTCCTCATCCGAGAAAGTGATCGGCGCATTTGTCATGGCAGAGTTCACAATCTGTGCCATGTCTTCAGGAGTGGTACTGGGCTTAACTTTGATCTTCTTGAGCAAATCCTCTAGTACTCGTTGGTGCTTGCTAGAATTCTTGGTCAAGTCAAAGATGGAAACATTGGATAGAGCAGTCAGAGGCTTTTGACTTGAATTCTCCAGCCTGGGTTTGATGATTCGCTTGAGGGAGTCAGGAGTTCCCTTTGACTTGGGGGCTGACTTTACAGGTGCTTCCGAAACTTTCATCTTGCCGAATGCTGAAATTAGGTCCATCTTCTTAGAATCAGGAGCTGCTTGTCGTAGTACTGACACCTGGTGCTGAACTTGTAGATCTTGTGCAGAACACGACTTGATGTGTTCATGCGGCAAGAATGGCTGTGCAGACACTACTGCTTTGGTGTGTGGAGGAAAGGGCTGATTGAGAATATCCATTTTCTCTTCTTCTTCTCCTTCCACTAAAAGATTTTTTTCAATGAGATCTTGTACAATGTTTTTTAGAACAAGGCAGTTCTCGGTGTTGTGTCCCACTGTCCTGTGGAACTTGCAAAACTGATCTTTCCACTTTCCCATGGGCACAGGGAGATCGGCCAATCTAGGCAACTTGACCATCTCTTTTGACAGCATATACTCGAGCACATCTTCGAGTGATTGGTCTAAAGGAGTAAACTTTCTGTCATAGCTCCATCCTTCATGTTTAGTCTTCTCACGCAGCTTCGGCCCTTGTTCCTGCTGAGGAGGCTTGCTATACTGAGGAGCATGTTTTCCTTTCTGATCGTTGTTGTTTGAACTGCCTGAGCCGTAGCAGTAATCTTTCTTCTACCCTTTGTACTGATTCTGACTGTTGTTGTTGTTGGCAGAATAGGTGAAGTGAGCTTTCTTCTTCTGCTCACCTTAGGGGTTGCTTTTGGAAAAGGTGAAGCCTTTATAGACTCCATTTTCCACACTCAATTCGAGCCATTCGGCTCATTCAGTCAACTCGATGAAAGTCTTGGATGGTGCTGTGGAGATCAATCCTCTTAATGGCTGCGAGAAATTGTTGATAATCAATGACAAGGCATGCCTTTCCGAGATAGGATCTCTCATTTTGTTGCAGGCCGATCTCCATCTGTGAATGAAGTCTCGTGCTTTTTCATTCTCATTCTGCCTGAGATTGCAGAGATGGCTCAATGTAGGAAGCGCCTCTGTGTTGAACAAGAAGCGTTCAATAAACAGATTTACGACTTTATCGAACTTCTTGAGCTCGATTGGGTTGATATGCTTGGCATACCACTTAGCTGCAACTCCTTCCAAGCTGCGGGGAAAGCATAAGAACAGTGCTCTGTTGTCCCTTTTGAACCGAGAGCATTCTGCAAAGAAAGTGGCGAGATGAGCTTTCGGGTCTCCAGAACCGTCGAAATGGATGAATTTTCGGGGAAGATTTTCCAGATCATCATCCCCTTCTAAGCCGTCATAGAAGTCCTCACTGGTGAAGACTTTCTTGCCCTTGTCCCGGGCTTGCAGATCCTTGACAACTCGGGCCATTTCCCTGAACTGTGCTTGCAGGGGTTTTTCCGCGTCTCGGCTTTTTGATCTGCGGCTTTTACTTTGGCCACGTTTCTGAAATGCCAGAGGCACTTCATATTCTTCGTCCGTATCTTCAATGGAGTCTGATTCATCTGAGATTTCCTCTGACTGGTTCTGCCTTTTAGAAGCCTTCTTACCCCTGTGACCATGGAACTTTTCTCTAAATGGGTTCCTTTCTGAGCTGGTCCCGGGCTGCTCATTCATCATTTTTCGAAACATGGCATACATTTAAGGGTCTATGCCATCATCTTCTTGTTGCTGCTCTTGACTCCTCTCGGATCGGGGGGAACCCATCTCTTCTTCTGAGGCTGACGAGTACTGCGGTGCTGTTGTCCTTTAGCCTGATCTTGTTTGCACCATCAAAATGTTGTGGATGCTCTCTGCAGGGCAAAGACCATATTAGATTTTGTAGGAATTGATTTTTGGAAGAAATATTTGCTGAAAATATGGTAGACAATTTGAAAAAGATGTCCCATTACTAGGGACTGAGTCATCGCGAGAATCACGACAATTGTGTTGTCATTCTTTTTGCAAAAGAAATAAACAACGAAAATATGCCTTGTTACCTAGGCGAGGTCGTCAAACCACAATAGAGAGACAATTTTATAGAAATGAGGAATCATGATTTTATTGATCTTCACAAAGAGGTGGAGGACAGACAATTTGCCACCATTCATGATAGTCAGCAGACACTCTAGGACCAGGAAAGATTTTAAGAGAAACAAAAGAATCCCAGCTGTAGCGGGCAGAATGATATGCCCCGGACCATTGTGCGGAGGTGAGATCGAACTCTGCCATAGCTCCTGATAACAGTCGGGCTTCGACGTACTGCTGCCTCTGGGAGAATTGTCGAACACATCTCTCTGGTTGATAGTAGGTGCAGAAGAATGGTCCAAGCAACTTGAACCGCTTGCCATAAGCGTACGTATATCTGGGAGGGGATAATTGCCGATCAAAATAGTCCCAGACAATGTCATTTTCTTGAATGCCGTCGATCATGGATCGATACTGCACTACTGGAAGGAGTTCTTGACCATTGTATCTAAAAGAGCTTGCTCGGGCTGGAACATGCTGGAAGAACCAGGATTGAAGCACATAGATGCAACCTTCAACTAAGATGGATTCTCCCAGTGAGAATCGAGTCAGACAACGATATAGGAAAGCAAGCACTGCCATGGCTATGGAGAGACGATTGGTCTGTCGACTTCCCCATCTTCTCATAAGCTGGATTATTCTGATGTTCATGTAGTTTTGTCCATCTGGAAAGAGGGATAACCCTACAGTGCTGTAAACACCCCAAATTTTCACTCTTATCCAGTGCTCACATTTCATGTGTCATTGCATATCATTGCATGCATTCGGCATACCATTTCATTGCACTACATAGCATTACATGTCATTGCATCTCATTCTTGAGATCCAGCACTCCAGCTTTCAAAACATTCAATCCAGATTTGAATTTCAAAGCTTTTATTTCAAAAAAATCAATTTCAAAACCTAGGTTTTTATTCAATACTCCGTCATTTTCCAACCCCAGGACTTTATATTTCAAAATATTTTCTCAGAAAACAATCTGGATTCATGTTAAATTCAAATTTCAATCGATTTCAATTCTCAGATGAGACCCATTGAGATGGTGCTGCTTCTGAATTTCTCTATTCATCAAATTTCTCAAATTTTTGAAAGTTTCAGTCCGATCAGGACTCTGTCTCAGAGTCCTAATCCGGTCAGGAGTCTGTTTTGAAGTCTGTTTTACTTCCATTTTCAATATTTTTCGTTTGTTTTCGAAATTTAGGTCATTTTACAGAGTCCAGTTAGTTCAGGACTCTATTTTAGAATTCGGTCGAGTTAGGAGTCTAACCCTGACTGTGTTTTCTGACTTATTTCATCATTTCTTGATAAAATCTTTCAAAAATTTTTACATTTGAATTCTAAAATTTAAAATCTCAGAGTCCTAAGAGTTCAGGACTCTAACTCGGAGTTCCAGTTCGCTTGAGACCCTATTTTCAGAAATCTTGAACTTCAAATATCGATTTTAACCCCTTTTCAAAGCCATTTTCAGTGTTTATTTCAAAATTTCCAAAACTCGATGTGGACCCACTCAGTTGGCACCATATCCAGAGGAATTCGAACTCAGTTAGAACCTTATGCTATTTCAAAAATTCTAGTTTTAAGATTGCTTTTGAAAAATCCTTTTGAAAACTCCTTCAATTTCAAGTTTTAAAATCGCTTTTTGAAAAAAACTCAAGTAGGGCCCACTCGGGGTGGTGCCATATTCGAGTCAGTCAGGGCTAGACTAGGGTTAGTTGATGTCTTGGTTAGTGTTAGAGGTTTAGAAGAGTCAAAACCATTTTGAAAAACTCATTTTTTGAAAGTTAGTTTTTAAAACTAGTGTTTTTAAAAGGTTTTTAAAGGTGTTTTAAAAAGCCAAATGTAGAAAATGCCAAGTGACATTACATTTGGGGATTTTTTAGGAAAGTCTAGGGGTTAATTAGGCACTAGTTTAGATAATTTAGGCTAGGGGTAGTTAGGTCTTTCCACCCAAAAATCGCCCCCCCTTAGAAGAGTCTAATTTTTTTAAAACATTTGATTTTTAACCTAATTTTTTTTTATAAATAGAAGGCCATAGGGGGTCGATTTTTCCAACTTGCTCTCCTTGGGATTCTTGGAGCTTCTCTTTCCTCTCCAGCCCTTCCTCCATTGCAGCCACCTCAAGGTAATTATTATTTTTTAATTTTTAGCTTTTATTTCATGTTTTTAATAGTTTTAAATCAATTTTAGCCATTAATACCTCCTATTTCATGGATTCAACCATGGTTTCACCTCAAGAATCGGCAAGAACGATCCAAGAAGATGATCTAACCCTGTTTTGGGTGATTTACAGGGATTTTAATCCATTATAATTAATTTTAATATGATTCTTTACCTTATTAACTAATAAAATACATGATTTGCCCCTTTTAATGAGTTAAATCTATGTTTTAAAGGTGATATCAAATTCCAGCCATTGATTCCCTATTTTTATTTTATTTTCATGGTTTATTCATGTTTGTTTTACGTTATATAGCATAGAAATAATTTTTATTTACTGTTTTATAGTTTATTTTATGGATTTACATTAGTTAATGCATGGTTTTTCAAGTTTCTTAAATTTCTGTGTGTTTTAGGTTTAGAACAGTAAAGATAATGTTATTTCGGATTGAAGTACTCATTGTTTATTTCTGATTTTTTTATATGTGATGCATGCATGAGTTATTGAGTTACTGTAGAAAAATTAGAGGTTTTGGACCTCGAGAACCCTGTCAAAAAAATCAGACATCAAATCGGGTTTTTAAAGCTTTAAAATCGTGGTTAAAATCAAGAAGGTAACTTGCTGTTATGATATTTCTCTCATATTATATCCGATTTTAGATCTGTAAAGTGCTATGGATTCACATTGAGTAGATATGTCTTCTGTAAAATGTTTGGATTTTTTTATCACTGTTTAGTATTTTTCCTTATTCTGAGAATCTGTTTTTAAATTTAGAACTCGTTAGGGTTTACCAAAACCCTGATCAGACTTGTGTTAGTCATAAATCCCAAACCACAGATCCGATTCATGATCTGTAAAAAGTGAGTATTGTTATTTTTCTGTCTACTATTCACCACTAAAACTTATGAGACTTTTGTTTAGGATTGCTATTTATGTATGTATTTTCAATATGAAGTAGCCGTTTTAATCCCTGTTGAAAGTGATATATTTTAGCTCAGATTGCCGGAAGGGTTTCTCCCTAACCGGAGATTTTTTTTCCGATCTGTAAATTGGGAAATCTCTGTTTTTCTTCTTAGTTAATCTCTGTAAAATTTCATAAATTTTCATAGAGATTTGACCCCTGGTTCATGTATTGGATTGAAACTGGTTGATAAATTAGGTCAAAAATAGCATATTTTTAGGGTTTGATGCAATTGTCGGGTTAATTTAATGTCAAAAAAATTATTTTTATAATTCTAAGTCAAAACTAGAGTTATAACAAGTTCAGGTACCAATTTTTATGGATTTTGGAATCTATTTGATGTCTGAATTAATAAAATTGCAAAACAGGGTACCCGAAGAATTCCAAAACATTGCAAAAATCACAAAAATTGTGATATTCTTGGATTTTCGTGCATAAGCATATATTTTTAGGGTTCAATCATGTTCATAATCATATTAGGATGCTTTAGGTTTAGTTTTATGCTCATTTGATTTCATTTAGTGCATAAAATCCAAGTTTTTACCAAAATATTTTCTAAAAACCCTGATTTCAAGGCCATAGTCTTGCTATCGGGGGAAATTTGGTCATTTGACCTAAATTTTGAAATCCCTAACCCTAATTTTCATATTTTTAATCATGTCACATCATGTCTAGTTTTATTTATCATTATTTGTATTTCAAAACTTGCATTTTATCAAATATCTTTCTGAAAACCCTAATTTCAAGGCCATAGTCTTGTTATTAGGAGTATTTTGGTCATTTTGACCCCAATTTCGAAATTTCATATCTTATCTTCCTTATTTATTCAATTTTATTTCATACTTTATCATTTTGATTTAAGGGAATCATGGCAAAAAGGCTTATATCTAGCAAAATCCAGCAATTTCCTGATATTGCTGGATAAATCTAGAAAAGCCAACATATTTTCATTAACCAAGTTTTCTAGTTTTGCAGGTACATTGAAGACTTTATTTTTCATGTATTTAAATTTCAATAGTGATGTAATTTGTAATTAAACTTTGGAATAAGAATTTACATTTCCTGCTTAGCTTAGGTTGCATTGCATATAGTTTATTTTTTTTATAATTTCAATGTGTGATGGATGATGATTCATGCATATTCAAACTCACCATGGTCTACACGAATGGCACATGCACTAGCTTCTATGAAGTTTATAAACTTGGTGGAATTCGTATTTATGGCCATAGTCAAAATACGAATGATACTTAGATTTATGATCTTCACATTAGCCACATTCAGCCTACACTCTTAGGCTAACTTCAAAATGCACTGCATTTCTCAAAATACAAAAAAGTATTTCTCAAATCCTCCAATTCATATTCATTCATTTCATGCATTTGCCCATTCCAATTCAAATTCCAATTCAAATTCCAAGTCAAGGAAATTGAATTCCTCAAAATCTCCTAAGTCTTATAGCAAAATCGATTTTCCCAAAAGCATTGAATTTCAAAGAATATTTCAAGTATTTCTCAAGTTCATAAACTCAATTTTCCAAAGTTATGCAGTCAATTTCAAAGTTTGAAGTTAGAGAAATCAAAATTTTTCTAAGTCTTATTCAAAAATCAATTTTCTCAAAATATGGATTTGCCAATGATATTTCAAGTATTTACCAAGTTCCAAATTCAAATTTTCTAAGTTAGAATTTCAATTTCCAAGTTTGAATTCAGAGAAACCAAGTCTCTCAGAATCGATTTTCACCAAATGTCAAGGATTCCTCAAAATCGATTTTTACTTCTCTCAGAAATATATTTCAAATCCCAATTCACGATTTTCCATGTGATATCTATTCTAAATATTTCAATCATTCAAAGCAAACATCATGTTTTCAAATGTGCATTTTCTGAAAATTCATAACACATGCCTGATTCTATGTGCATTTAGAAATTAGAATATGATTTAGACAAGTTGAATAGAGTAGAGCATAAGATTGATCCTTGGTTCAATTACCCCTGTTAAAGGTGGCAGGAACAGTTGAACCTCGTACCGACAGGCGAGTCCCATTCTTCGGAATAATCCCACATTTTAAAAACGGAGGCGAGTTATTTTCAAAATCTTTTTCAAAGGTCAGTTTGATTTGGCAAAAGTAAAATTTTGCGATGATAATAGGTTTGCCGACCGTGATGGGACCTGTCTTTGCCTGATCAATCTAATGCTCTACTTAGTGCAAATTGTCAAAATCGATTTCCATGGAATGTCAGCTTTGCTTTATGATATCATGTGAACCTAGGAGCCTAGACTTGAACCCAGCTGACATGGAATGCATATAGACTAGGTATGGTTTGGTAGGACCATATTGAGGAGGAAATTATTCATGCTCACATAGACTTAGGTCTAATACAACCCTCCTTAATCTAGGTTTGATTGAAAACAATGTTTGCTTCTACAAATTTTTCAAAATTCTATCTCTTTAGGTTTTAGAGCCTTCTGATTTGATTGCATGTGCTCATATTTTTCAAAAACCACCCCACCTATATTGTCCCGGTCTTCACGTTGCTGGGCTCTCTTCCAGAACCATAGTTCGGGACAGAGCCTCACAACTGGGCCACCTATTTGGGTGAAAACCCCCCTGCCACGTACTAAGGCCCATAGTCCAACGTATATCGGCAGGTGCTCAAGGATGTTGGAAAACTTGAACCTAGAACCGGAGAAATTGATTTTATGCCACGTACATCGAGCCTTGGCTTGAGTATATAGGCATAACTGGATTTGATACAGTTGATTTAAACCTTAGAGTTAAGATTAAGGTCCTACAACCATTTCAAAATTTATGCATCTAAAGTCAGCTTTTAGGGAATGCTGTATGTGCATACTTGTTGTAATTGAATGTGTTATAATCATTTCTTTGTTATTTTCCATATTTTCCCAATTTTCTAAAATACTGGACGATTTTCAAAATTCCCCAATCTATGTCCATGTACTGTTCATGTTTTAAACCTTGGACGATTTTTCCAAATACTTCATTTTCCATTTATTTCTTCATATTTCATCAAACCCTGGACAATTTTCCAAATTTCCCTTAATTTCCTTAAAAACTCCAAGTGATTTCCCATCTTTCTTGTCTTCTGGATCTCGAATTTCCTACTTTATTTTTATCCTGCCTGCAATTCTCTTTCAAAATTCCTGTATTTTCCCAAGAATTATTCCAATTTTCTATGTCTTCCAGTCTGATGGCATCCAGTCAGCTTGATTCAGTCTTCCCTGAGGGTCACATCTCCTACGAGGTGCGACAAAGTCTTCCCGAGCATCGCGTCCTCAGCACCGGATCCTTCTTTTCCCAGTGGTACTATTTATGGTTGAAGAATTTCTCTCGTATGTTTCTGGACTACTTGGACGATTGTGGGTTAGAACTGGCGTCCGCATTGGGAAAGCAGACAGTCAACGGCAATTTGATCCATGCACTAACAGAATGGTGGAATCCGAGCACTTCTACCTTCTGGTTCCCGTGGGGCCAGATGACAGTACTGATGGATGAATTTTCAGAGATTATGGGATTGCCCGAGCCAGTCGGTCAGCCTGGAGACCCATTGGAGAAACAATTTCTGATTAATGTTAAGGGTTTGGACCCTAAGGATGCCTTAGCTCGCATGACAGGACGCAAGTCTTGGCCATTGATAGAGGAGGATGGAAACGAATATGTGGACCTGCTCGAAATCTGCAGACAGTATGGGTCTTTTGTGGAAGTCAGCTCGTTGTCCAGGACAACTCGAGAGAGAATTCAACACGCGATAGTTCTGTGCACGGTGGGATTAGCTTTCTTTCCCGATGGACGGAATTACATGAATATCAGAATAGTTCAGTTTCTAAGGAGATGGGGAAGTCGACAAACCAGCCACCTCTCAATAGCCATGGCTGCACTCGCTTTTCTATACCGAGGGTTGACTCGTTTCACACTCGGAGAATCGATTCTAGTCGAAGGGTTCACTTATGCATTGCAATCATGGTTCCTCCGGCATGTGCCAGCCCGAGCCAGTTCATTCAGATACAATGGAGAGAAGCTTCTTCCAGTTGCGCGATACCGGTTCTTGATCGACAACCTTCAGGAGGAAGAAGTCGTATGGGACTACTTCGATCATCAGGAATCACCTCCCAGATACACTTACGCTTATGGCGAGCGGTTCAGGCTACTTGGTCCATTCTTCTGCGCATACTACTATCCAGAGCGGTGTGTCAGGCAGTTCTCTTAGAGGCAGAAGCACGTAGAGATTCGTCCACTATCGGGGGTCTTGCCAAAGTTCGACCTCGTATCAGATCAGTGGTCCGGAGCATATCATTCTGCCAGACATGGCTGGGATTCTTTTGTCACTCTCACTATTTTTCCTGGTCCTCGAGTGTCCTCTGATTATCAGGAGTGGTGGAAAATTGTCTGTCCCCCTCCCCTTTGTCGAGTCTATTATTAATAAAATCATGTCCTTTTCTTCAATAAAATTCCTTTAAATTTCATCCTATCTTGGTTTGACGACCTCGCCTAGGTAACAAGGCATACTTCCAGTTGTTTATTTTGCAAAGAATAGCAACGCAATTGTCGTAATTCCAGCGACGACTCAATCCCTAGTAATGGGATACTCTTTCAATTGTCTACCAAAATTCTCAATAAATATTTTCCTCCAAACCAAATTTCCTTCAAGAACCTAACCATCAATCCTACCTTGTAGAGAGCATCAGCAATATTCAAGAGAACATTTGTGATACCCGATGGTTCATACAAGATCTGGAAAGAAAACCTCATCAATCGAAGGTGTGGCATACTCGATCACTTCAGAAGAGGAAATGGATTTCCCCCGATCAGCTAAAAATCAGGGATATCAGGTTGAGGATGACATTAATCCTCAAATGTACGTCATGTTCAAGAAAATGATGACCAAGATGCTGGCAGAGCAAGCTGAGGCCAGTACTGAGCAAATTCAGACCAAACAGAAAGATAAGGGTCATACCGTCAAGAATATCAGCAAAAAGCAGAGTCGTCATAAGGAAATGTCTGATCAATCAGAATCAGCTGACGATGCTGACAAGGAATATAAAAATAAACATGAATTCAAAAGGTCGACTCAGGGCCAAGGGTCGGCTTACAAATCCAAAAATCAGTCTGTTGATGACCCTACTCAGTCGCAACTAAAAGATATGATGAAAATGGTTAAAGATCTGCAGGCCCGCGACAAGGGCAAGGAAGTCTTCACCAGCGAAGACTTCTATGATGGCTTGGATGGGGACGACAATCTAGATAATCTCCCCAGAAAATTTATCAAGTTTGATGGTTCTGGCGACCCTAAGGCTCACCTCGCCATGTTTTTCGCTGAATGTTCACGATTCAAGCGTGACAATCGGGCACTCTTCCTTTGCTTCCCTCGCAGTCTGGAGGGAACGGCAACTAAATGGTACTCGGAGCACATCAACCCCATAGAGCTGAAAGAATTTGATAAGGTGGTGAATATATTCATTGAGCGCTTTCTGTTCAATGCTGAGGCGCTCCCGACCCTCAGCCACCTCTGTGGCCTGAAACAGAGAGAAAATGAAAAGGCCCGAGATTTTATCCACCGCTGGAGGTCAGCTTGCAACAAGATGAAAGACCCCATATCAGAAGGGCATGCTTTGTCCTTGATTCTAAGCAATTTCTCGCAGCCCCTAAAAGGCCTCATCTCCACCGCACCATCCAGAACCTTTATAGAGTTAACAGAGCGAGCCGAATGGCTCGAATTGAGTATGGAGAATGGTTTCTACGAAGGTTTCACTTTCACCAAGAACAACAGTCAGAATGAGTCGAAAAAGAAGACTCATTTCACTAATTCTGTCAGTAATAAACGGAATCATCGCAAGGGGCAGAATAGAGACTTCTGTTATGGGGCAGGAGGTTCAAACAAGAATAACCAAAAAGGAAAGTCGATCCCGCAATTCAACAAGCCGCTTCAGCTGGAGCAGGTACCAAAACCCCGAGAGAAAGTGAAGCACGAAGGATGGAGCTATGAGAGGAAGTTCACTCCATTAGATCAATCACTCGAGACTGTACTCGAGTATCTGTTGACCAAGGAGATGGTCAAATTGCCCAGGCTGGTCGATCCTTCCGTTCCTATGGGAAAATTCAAAGACCAATTCTGTAAATTTCATCGAACAGTGGGGCACAACACTGAGAATTGCTTCGTTCTGAAGAACATTGTTCAGGACCTTATTGATAAAAATCTTCTGGTAGAAGGTGCGGAAGATGAAAATATAGATATTCTAAAAGAGCCATTTCCTCGTCATTCTACAGTAGTCATCACCGAACAGTCGTTTCAACCACAGGAGCATATCATGCCATGCTCTGAAAATGATATGCAAGCTCAGCATCAGGTCCTGGTATTGCAACAGGCTCAGTCCAAGGCCCAAAAGATGGACCTTATTTCAGCTTTCGGCAAATTGAAAGTATCTGACAAGCCCGCTGGGGTATCTCCCGAGGTAGCCAGAAGTATGCCATGGCTCCCTAAGCATCTCATTAAGTTCACCCCAAAGAAAAGCGGGACATCCACTCTAAAGCCTATTACAGCATTATCCAATGTCTCAATTTTGGACTTAACCCAAGCTTCCGCTAAACATCAGCAAGTATTAAATAATCTGTTGCAGAAAATCAAGGTGAAACCAAGCATAACTCCGGAAGACATGGCCTACATAGTCAATCAGGCCATGACTAATGCTCCAGTTACTTTCTCCGAGGAGGATCTCCCTAAACCTCATGTATTTCACAACAATGCCTTGTATGTTCTGGTTCGAACCAGAGGGATGACAGTTCCTCATATGTTGATCGATGGAGGCAGCAACCTCAATATATGTCCGGAAATGACCGCCAAAGCTTTGGGCATTAAAGAAGAAGAATACAGTTCAGATCCAATCACCATTTATGGGTTCGACAATCATGGCCAAACAACGAAAGAAAAAATCTTCCTAGAGATCTTCATTGACTAATCGGTCCATTCAATTCTCTTTCACGTGGTCAATGTGCCGCCCACTTATAATCTGCTTCTCGGGAGACCATGGATCCACAACACAAACGCAGTACCGTCTACTCTGCATCAGTGCATCAAGTGGTCAAAAGGTGGTATGATCACGACAGTCTTAGGCAAAGATCTGGAGCAGAGGCTAGCACAACCCATGGTTCCCAGGCCCTCTTTCACTACTGATATCCCTAGCATTAGGGGTATTGAAGAGGTCAGCTTTGAAGAGGATTCAGGAATAATACAGACGGCAGAGCAACCCGAGCATATAGTGGCTGCGACCCGATGGGGAGGCCCACAGTTCTTCAAGATTAGAGGACGAATTGATTATAGAGCAGTTAAGGGTCATCCTCTATTCTCCCAATTTATGAAGGCTAAAAAGGGATTTGATTTACTAGTGAAGCACGGCTATCAGCCTTTTCAAGGCCTAGGCAAAAATGAAGATGGTCGTCTTGAACCAGTGATTCCTCAGCATTGCCCTAAAAGGGCCGGATTGGGCTTTAATGGCCGAAGATCTCGGAAGGGCAATGTTTTCATTAAGGGAACGCATTAGAAGAATTCATTTGTCTTCCCTTTTCTATTCTTTTGTCGGGATGATATCCCATTTCATTCTCATCATTGTCATTTTGATTAATTCTATCTTTTAATAAAGTTGCAAGTTTCCTTTGTCTATCTTGGTGCCATTTGTCTCTTTACTTCTCAATATTAAATCTTCACAAAATTGAAATCATTTTGCTCTTTTATCTTTCCAATTATTTTCAATAAAAGCAATTTATTTCATGATGAGCAATTTCCCTAAATCAATTTATCCTCCAATTTTCAGAATGTCTTCCCGATCTATCAAGAAGCTCGTCTTTAATCCAAAAGCCTGTTCAAAATCAGCAATAATTCATCAGGTCAGAATAAGAACAGAATGTAGTCAGACTGCAAAGCAGTCAAAAGAATCCGCAGAGTTCGATTAAGCTCTTCAAGAACTGCCAGAATTTGCATCAGTTCAGAAGCAAGATGAGCCATCAACCTTAGTTCAAGATCCGACTGAGGATATCAATATCGGATCAGAAGACGATCCTAGAATCCTCAAGATTGGCAGTGGTTTGAGTCCAGGAGAGAAAGAAAGGCTCACTAATTTCCTCAAGCAGCATGAAGAAGTATTCGCGTGGACTTATGAGGATATGCCAGGTTTAGATCCGAAATTGGTGGAGCATCGCCTCGTTCTGAAGCCTGAGGCGAAACCAGTCAAGCAGAAGTTGAGAAAAATGGATCCTCGAATTGAGCAACAGGTCAAGGAAGGACTTGAGGATCTGCTTAAAGCAGGATTTATTCGAGCAATTGATTACCCGGATTGGTTGGCGAATATCGTAGCAGTTCCTAAGAAGAATGGTAAAGTACGAATCTGTATCGACTTCCGTGATCTCAATAAAGCCACCCCGAAGGATGACTATCCGCTGCCAAACATTGATCTCCTAGTCGATAGCACAACCGGACATGCTATGTTCTCCTTTATGGACGGATACTCCGGATATAATCAAATCAAGTTGGCCGCTCGTGACCAATCCAAAACATCTTTTACCACGCCATGGGGCACTTTCTGTTACACGGTTATGCCTTTTGGGCTTAAGAATGCTGGAGCCACTTATCAGCGCGCTATGGCCGTTATTTTCCATGATCAGATGCACAAGACTATGGATGCATATGTCGATGACATTCTGGTGAAGTCCAAAGAAGAGAAAGATCACATCGAAGCTCTTAATTAAGTCTTCAAACGACTCATTCTTTACAAGCTAAGACTCAATCCACAAAAATGTGTCTTTGGAGTCGATCCAGGCAAGTTGCTAGGCTTCTTGGTCAGCAAGAAGGGGATAGAAATGGATCCCGCTAAGGCCAAAGTTATCATTGGCATGCCGCCCCCGACTAATCTCAAAGAATTGCGTAGCCTTCAAGGACGCATGCAATCAATTCGGCGATTCATTTCTAATTTGGCCATGAGATGTGAGCCTTTCAATCATTTTCACAGAAAAGGAGTGAGGTTCGAATGGGGACCAGAGTGTCAGCAGTCGTTCGAACGCATCAAGAAATATCTTCTCAATCCTCTTGTTTTAAAGCCGCCAGAATTAGGGAAACACCTATTGCTATAGATTTCAGTTAATCGAGTTGCTTGCGGCGGATTCTTGGCGCAATACGAAGAAGGCAGCTTGGTAGAACATGCCATTTACTATGTGAGCAAGACCTTTATTGATTACGAGAAGAAATACTCTCAGATAGAGAAGACGTGTTTAGCTCTGGTATGGATGTGTCAGAAATTGAGACATTATCTATTGGCGTCTGAAGTCAAGATTCTATCTAAATTAAATCCTCTCAAGTACATTCTTGAACAATCATTTCTCAGCGGACGAATCGCCAAATGGCAAGTCCTATTAATGCAATACGACTTGAAATATGTCTCTCAGCAATCTATTAAAGGCCAAGCAATTGCAGACCAATTAGCAGATTTTCCTCTAGCAGAGGATGTTAAAGCTGAGGATGATTTCCCCGATGAGAGGATCTGCAATATTCAACAATCCCCAATTTGGAATTTATTCTTCGACGGTTCCAAGAATATGGCAGGCATAGGAATCAGAATTCTGCTAATCACACCAGAGAAAGAGATGATTCCCTTTTCTCTCAAACTGGATTTTCAGTGCACTCATAATTTGGCCGAGTATGAAGCTTTGATACAAGGTCTGAAAATTCTACAGGACTTCAATGTCAAAAGAGTGCATGCTTATGGCGACTCCTTGCTCGTCGTCAATCAAGTCCTAGTCGAATGGCAAGTGAAAGATCAGAAATTACTTCCTTATCAGAAGATTGTCTCAGCTCTTGCCAACAAATTCGAAGAATTCCAACTTTTTTATATCAAGAGAGATTTCAATCAAGTTGCAGACAATTTAGCTAATCTGGGATCCATCATGTCTTTCAGGAGTGGAGAATCTTGTCGCTCATTTGAAATTGGCAGACTTGATCAACCCACTTTCGTCCCAGTAGAGCAGATAAACCAGGCTGAGCAGAAGAAGAAGCCTTGGTATCATGATATCAAGAATTTCATTAAAACTGACGAATTTCCTCCAGAATTATCAAAGAGAGAGCAACGAGCAATTCAACGCATGTCTGCTCGATATTTTATTCTTACCGACGTCCTTTATCGTCGTGGATTCAGTTCTGAGTATTTCAGATGTTTGGACGAAGAAGAAGCCAAAAAAGTAGTGCAAGAAGCACATGAAGGCATTTGCGGTGGTCATGTTGGCTATCAGACTCTCGTCAAACAAATCATCCGAGTAGGATATTATTGGAGAACTATGCAACAAGATTGCTATCGTTTTGTAAAGAAGTGCATTCAATGTCAGATGCATGCGCCTTCCATTCATGCGCCAACGATATACTTGCAATCTGTCGTCTCACCATGGCCATTTTCCATGTGGGCTTTCGATGTTGTAGGTCCCATCACTCCTTCAACCTCCAATGGTCATAAATATTTTCTTGCCGCAACAGAATATTTTACTAAATGGGTAGAAGCAGTCACTCTACGCACAGTAGAAGGTCGACACGTGGTTTCTTTCATCCATAAGAATATCCTTTGCCGTTTCGGTATACCGCATGATATTGTGTCGGATAATGGCAGTCATTTCAAGAATGAGAGAATGAGGACATTCTGCTCAAAGTTCAAAATTCATCATCATTTTTCCGCCCCTTATTATCCTCAAGGGAATGGTCAGGCAGAGGCCACCAACAAGATTCTGATCCGAATCCTGGAGCGAACTTTAGAAACGGGCCGTGACTGGCATGAAAAGATTCATGATGCATTATGGGCATACAGAACCACCATTTGAACTCCAACGAATGCTACTCCGTCAGAACTTGTCTACGGAACTAAAGTAGTACTGCCTCTACATGTTCAGAAACCTGCTCTGAAATTTGCATCACTTCTAGAATTACCTCTTGATCAGTATCAGCAACAACGACTGGTACAACTTGATTTGCTTGATGAAAGAAGGCTCAGAGCAGCAGAGCATGCTCAATCCTATCGCCAGAGGATAGCCCGACAATATGCAAAATCTGTCATTGAGAGAAAATTTCGGGTCAGTGATCTAGTGCTCAGATCAACAACTTATCTCAGGCACCGCCCGGGTGGCAAATGGTCGCCAAATTGGGAAGGTCCTTATGTTGTCAAAGAGGCATTACTTCGCAATTCATATCGGCTCAGCAATGCTGATGGAATAGAATTATCAGATCCCATCAATGCTCGACATTTGAAAAAATTCTATACTTGAACAATTTCCTATTCTTTGTAATTCTTCCAAATTTTCTTCAATAATGATCAAAATTCTTTTTCCCAGTTACACTGGGGCATTTTAAAATTTTGTTTTTATCTACAAATATCCTGTATGCAGGCAGGATAAACAAATCTCTCATTTCACGCACTTGTGCATTCATGTGCATCAATTTGCATTCATTTGTATACAATCGCATTAATAACGATCTGGTCAGTATTGAGATTTCAACTATCAATCCCATCACAATTCCTAACGATTCAAGATTGAAAGACAATCACCAGAACTGAACCAAAATCCAGTATCCAAACTGGTACATTTTTAAAACCGGTATGCATACTGGTATCCTTTCAAAATCAAGCACTCGTGTTAGTGTTCCACTGAATGGTCATGTCAGTCGACCTCTTGAGTTCAGTCTTCGTGCTGATCATTCATCCAATTCCCAAATTTCTAATTTCCAATTTCCAAATATCAATTTCCAAATTCCAAAATTCTAATTTCCAATTTCCAAATATCAATTTCCAAAATTCCCAATTTCTAATTTCCAATTTCCAATTTCCAAATATCAATTTCCAAAATTCCCAATTTCTAATTTCTAATTTCCAATTTCCAAATATCAATTTCCAAATTCCAAAATTCCCAAATTCTAATTTCCAATTTCCGAATATCAAATTCCAAACTTCCAATTTCTAATTTCAAATATCAAAATTCCAATTTCAAAAATTCAAAATTCAAAATTCAAAATTCCAAATTTCGACCTTTTGGTCACCCAATACCCAATTCCAAAAAAATTTATCTTGCGAGAGACCCTTTGTATAGGGAGAGTTCGAGGGAGCTCGCTCTTTTCGCATGCTATCCAATTCGTTCACTTAGCCCCTTTTTAGGGAGAGTTTGAAGGGACTCATGCCTTTGTGAACCGTTTGCAAAACAAAATTCCAATTTCATACAAGGAACCCTTAGGTCAGAGAGAGCTTCGACGGAAGTTCGTTTTCCTTGTAACCATAATTTCAGACTAGGCCTTTTCATCATGAAGGACCCTCTTTTCAGGGAGTGTGTGATGAACTCGTTCATTCATGACCAATTTACCAACCTCACCAAATCCGGCCCCCTTTCCATAAGAGAAGCCTAATATTAGGAAGTTTTGACGAAAGCTTAATTTCTCTTAGAAAGTTCGTTTTGCAAACACCTCCTCTTCAGGGAAGAGAGGAGTAATTCCCAAATTCCAATTTCTGAATCTTCTCCTTTGGGGAAAAGAGAAGAAAATTTATGTCATGGATGTGTTGCGTTGTGCTTCAAATGCTCGCTTTCACAAAAGGATTTCAAGAAAATTTTGCCAATTTGTCATTAAATATTTGTTGATTTCAAAAATCTTTATTGCACAAAATTATTACTTCAGAATACCTCCACTATTACTTCCGAAAGGGCAATGTTTTCGCGAAAAAGGATTCAAAATTCAAAATCTTTCTATTGGCCAACCAAAAGGATGAAGAATAAATCCACGATATGGCCAGCAAAGAGAATTCAATGTTGTTGCAAAGCCATGAGTGATCGATATTGATCGCAGTCAATGGCACATTTTTAAAGACCATTCTTGAAAAATAAAGCAGTCGAAATATCTTGGGTGATACAGAAAAATCCACTCAATCTCCATATCTCCTCAATCACCTAAGTTGCAATTAAATATCTGCAAAAGGGATCTCTCAATTGTCGTCAAGATGAAGGCGAATTAAGCGAGTCGACCCCCGGGGCCAAAGAAGATTTGGATCATCTCCAAGATGACGGAGTTTGTGACAGATCCTTCCAGGGAAAGTTCAGATCACCGTCGAGATGAAGGCGAGTGTGATGAGCCTACCGACAAACCCTAAAAGATATTTAATTTCTGCTATCATCAAGAGAATCCCAACCAATGAGCCAATAATCTTGAAGATAATCCCTGAGAGAAAAGAAGGATCAGAACATCTCTGAGATGAAGGAGTTTGTGACGTACCGTTCCCAAGAAAAAAAAGGAGAGAAAAGTCAGGACATCTCCAAAATGAAGGATGATGTAATTCCCGAAAAATCCAAGAGAGCTCCAATTCTGTCAAAAAGAGTGCAGAAAGATCATCATGAGAAAAGAATCCTAGGATATCAGACTGCAGAATCTATCAAGAATCTTTTTTAATTTTGTGAAATTCTTTTATCAATATTCTTTCACCAATAGCTCTCGCAATATCAAGAATACTTTTTTTTCCATCCATATCAAGGAAATTGATAGCTTCCTTGAAAGAAAGTCAATCGCAAGCAATTTGAATTCGAATCTTGATTCTACGGAGTTAAGCTCAGTTGGAGGTAATACTTCAGGTAGAAAAGAGGGAATACTTTCAAAACAATGTGCATCATTTTCAATTATTTTGAATCAACAACAATTTTCAACATTTTGACAATATTTTCTAGCTATCCTGGCATGAAACGAGAGCTTGAGGTTCATCTTTGGTGCATCCTGACATCAATTGTTATCCCTTTTTAGGACTTGATAACGGGAGTTTTCAAGATTCCTTCCCTTCTTTGGTATAATCTGAGCGCACGGGCTCTCAGATTCGCACACTTCCCTGTGTCCCCACTGTCCCACCATAGACAATCCAATTTCGGCTTGAGGTTAAGCCACCAATTCCAGCAAAAGGCAATTTCAAAAGTTAATTAGTCTCAGCAATGAGGCGCCCAAAATCAAATCCCTTTTTAAACTTTAGGGACCCCAATTTCCTTCCTTTTGCAAAAACCCTATCGGATTCATTGTGCGGAAATCCGAAGGTTCCATCACGGTCTCTTCTTTCGAGGATTCCGTCCATTTTCTGCCCAATCAGGTTAAGGGTACAAACTTGAGCCTCACGTGATGAGGTATTTCATTTCCCAATCAGGTTAAGGTTTAAGCCTGAGCTTCGTTCCATACGAGGTATTTCCCGTCCCATCCAGGTTAAGGGCAAAACCTGAATCTCACTTCTTTTGAAATAAAATTTTCTCCTTATTCTCCATTTTATATGTACCATCATCACTTGAACTAATTCTTTCATACCCAGTCAGATTCATCTAACTGGGGCATTTTTATAATCCAAATTTGGTGTGTTTTCTTTGTCACTAAGCTCGGCTTTCAACCAGCTTAGCAGCAAAGAGGGGCATATGTAAACACCCCAAATTTTCACTCTTATCTAGTGCTCACATTTCATGTGTCATTGCATGCATTTGGCATACCATTTCATTGCACTGCATAGCATTGCATGTCATTGCATCTCATTCTTGAGATCCAGCACTCCAGCTTTCAAAACATTTAATCCAGATTTGAATTTCAAAGCTTTTATTTCAAAAAAATCAATTTCAAAACCTAGGTTTTTATTCAATACTCCGTCATTTTCCAATCCCAGGACTTTATATTTCGAAATATTTTCTCAGAAAACAATCTGGATTCATGTTAAATTCAAATTTCAATCGATTTCAATTCTCAGATGAGACCCATTGAGATGGTGTTGCTTCTGAATTTCTCTATTCATCAAATTTCTCAAATTTTTGAAAGTTTCAGTCGGATCAGGACTCTGTCTCAGAGTCCTAATCCGGTCAGGAGTCTGTTTTGAAGTCTGTTTTACTTCCATTTTCAATATTTTTCGTTTGTTTTCGAAATTTAGGTCATTTTACAGAGTCCAGTTAGTTCAGGACTCTATTTTAGAATTCGGTCGAGTTAGGAGTCTAACCCTGACTGTGTTTTCTGACTTATTTCATCATTTCTTGATAAAATCTTTCAAAAATTTTTACATTTGAATTCTAAAATTTAAAATCTCAGAGTCCTAAGAGTTCAGGACTCTAACTCGGAGTTCCAGTTCGCTTGAGACCCTATTTTCAGAAATCTTGAACTTCAAATATCGATTTTAACCCCTTTTCAAAGCCATTTTCAGTGTTTATTTCAAAATTTCCAAAACTCGATGTGAGCCCACTCAGTTGGCACCATATCCAAAGGAATTCTAACTCAGTTAGAACCTTATGTTATTTCAAAAATTCTAGTTTTAAGATTGCTTTTGAAAAATCCTTTTGAAAACTCCTTCAATTTCAAGTTTTAAAATCGCTTTTTGAAAAAAACTCAAGTAGGGCCCACTCGGGGTGGTGCCATATTTGAGTCAGTCAGGGCTAGACTAGGGTTAGTTGATGTCTTGGTTAGTGTTAGAGGTTTAGAAGAGTCAAAACCATTTTGAAAAACTCATTTTTTGAAAGTTAGTTTTTAAAACTAGTATTTTTAAAAGGTTTTTAAAGGTGTTTTAAAAAGCCAAATGTAGAAAATGCCAAGTGGCATTACATTTGGGGATTTTTTAGGAAAGTCTAGGGGTTAATTAGGCACTAGTTTAGATAATTTAGGCTAGGGGTAGTTAGGTCTTTCCACCCAAAAATCGCCCCCCCTTAGAAGAGTCCAATTTTTTTAAAACATTTGATTTTTACCCTAAATTTTTTTTATAAATAGAAGGCCATAGGGGGTCGATTTTTCCAACTTGCTCTCCTTGGGATTCTTGGAGCTTCTCTTTCCTTTCCAGACCTTCCCCCATTGCAGCCACCTCAAGGTAATTATTTTGTTAAATTTTTAGCTTTTATTTCATGTTTTTAATAGTTTTAAATCAATTTTAGCCATTAATACCTCCTATTTCATGGATTCAACCATGGTTTCACCTCAAGAATCATCAAGAATCGGCAAGAACGATCCAATAAGGTGATCTAACCCTGTTTTGGGTGATTTACAGGGATTTTAATCCATTAGAATTAATTTTAATATGATTTTTTACCTTATTAACCAATAAAATACATGATTTACCCCTTTTAATGGGTTAAATCTATGTTTTAAAAGTGATATCAAATTTCAGCCATTGATTCCCTGTTTTTATTTTTTTTTCATGGTTTATTCATGTTTGTTTTACGTTATATAGCATAGAAATAATTTTTATTTACTGTTTTATAGTTTATTTTATGGATTTACATTAGTTAATGCATGGTTTTTCAAGTTTCTTAAATTTCTGTGTGTTTTAGGTTTAGAACAGTAAAGATAATGTTATTTAAGATTGAAGTACTCATTGTTCATTTCTGATTTTTTTATATGTGATGAATGCATGAGTTATTGAGTTGCTGTAAAAAAATCAGAGGTTTTGGACCTCGGGAACCCTGTCAAAAAAATCAGACATCAAATCGGGTTTTTAAAGCTTTAAAATCGTGGTTAAAATCAAGAAGGTAACTTGCTGTTATGATATTTCTCTCATATTATATCCGATTTTAGATCTGTAAAATGCTATGGATTCACATTGAGTAGATATGTCTGCTGTGAAATTTTAGGATTTTTTTATCACTGTTTAGTATTTTTACTCTTTCAGAGAATCTGTTTTTAAATTTAGAACTCGTTAGGGTTTACCAAAACCTTGATCAGACTTGTGTTAGTCATAAATCCCAAACCACAGATCCGATTCATGATCTGTAAAAAGTGAGTATTGTTATTTTTCTGTCTACTGTTCACCACTAAAACTTATGAGACTTTTGTTTAGGATTGCTATTTATGTATGTATTTTCAATATGAAGTAGCCGTTTTAATCCCTGTTGAAAGTGATATATTTTAGCTCAGATTGCCGGAAGGGTTTCTCCCTAACCGAAGATTCTTTTTCCGATCTGTAAATTGGGAAATCTCTGTTTTTCTTCTTAGTTAGTCTCTGTAAAATTTCATAAATTTTCATAGAGATTTGACCCCTGGTTCGGGTATTGGATTGAAACTGGTTGATAAATTAGGTCAAAAATAGCATATTTTTAGGGTTTGATGCAATTGTCGGGTTAATTTAATGTCAAAAAAATTATTTTTATAATTCTAAGTCAAAACTAGAGTTATAACAAGTTCAGGTACCAATTTTTATGGATTTTGGAATCTATTTGATGTCTGAATTAATAAAATTGCAAAACAGGGTACCCGAAGAATTCCAAAACATTGCAAAAATCACAAAAATTGTGATATTCTTGGATTTTCGTGCATAAGCATATATTTTTAGGGTTCAATCATGTTCATAATCATATTAGGATGCTTTAGGTTTAGTTTTATGCTCATTTGATTTCATTTAGTGCATAAAATCCAAGTTTTTACCAAAATATTTTCTAAAAACCCTGATTTCAAGGCCATAGTCTTGCTATCGGGGGCAATTTGGTCATTTGACCTAAATTTTGAAATCCCTAACCCTAATTTTCATATTTTTAATCATGTCACATCATGTCTAGTTTGATTTATCATTATTTGTATTTCAAAACTTGCATTTTATCAAATATCTTTCTGAAAACCCTAATTTCAAGGCCATAGTCTTGTTATTAGGAGTATTTTGGTCATTTTGACTCCAATTTCGAAATTTCATATCTTATCTTCCTTATTTATTCAATTTTATTTCATACTTTATCATTTTGATTTAAGGGAATCATGGCAAAAAGGCTTATATCTAACAAAATCCAGCAATTTCCTGATATTGCTGGATAAATCTAGAAAAGCCAACATATTTTCATTAACCAAGTTTTCTAGTTTTGCAGGTACATTGAAGACTTTATTTTTCATGTATTTAAATTTCAATAGTGATATAATTTGTAATTAAACTTTGGAATAAGAATTTACATTTCCTGCTTAGCTTAGGTTGCATTGCATATAGTTTATTTTTTTTATAATTTCAATGTGTGATGGATGATGATTCATGCATATTCAAACTCACCATGGTCTACACGAATGGCACATGCACTAGCTTCTATGAAGTTTATAAACTTGGTGGAATTCGTATTTATGGCCATAGTCAAAATACGAATGATACTTAGATTTATGATCTTCACATTAGCCACATTCAGCCTACACTCTTAGGCTAACTTCAAAATGCACTGCATTTCTCAAAATACAAAAAAGTATTTCTCAAATCATCCAATTCATATTCATTCATTTCATGCATTTGCCCATTCCAATTCAAATTCCAAGTCAAGGAAATTGAATTCCTCAAAATCTCCTAAGTCTTATAGCAAAATCGATTTTCCTAAAAGCATTGAATTTCAAAGAATATTTCAAGTATTTCTCAAGTTCATAAACTCAATTTTCCAAAGTTATGCAGTCAATTTCAAAGTTTGAAGTTAGAGAAATCAAAATTTTTCTAAGTCTTATTCAAAAATCAATTTTCTCAAAATATGGATTTGCCAATGATATTTCAAGTATTTACCAAGTTCCAAATTCAAATTTTCTAAGTTAGAATTTCAATTTCCAAGTTTGAATTCAGAGAAACCAAGTCTCTCAGAATCGATTTTCACCAAATGTCAAGGATTCCTCAAAATCGATTTTTACTTCTCTCAGAAGTATATTTCAAATCCCAATTCACGATTTTCCATGTGATATCTATTCTAAATATTTCAATCATTCAAAGCAAACATCATGTTTTCAAATGTGCATTTTCTGAAAATTCATAGCACATGCCTGATTCTATGTGCATTTAGAAATTAGAATATGATTTAGACAAGTTGAATAGAGTAGAGCATAAGATTGATCCTTAGTTCAATTACCCCTGTTAAAGGTGGCAGGAACGGTTGAACCTCGTACCGACAGGCGAGTCCCATTCTTCGGAATAATCCCGCATTTTAAAAACGGAGGCGAGTTATTTTCAAAATCTTTTTCAAAGGTCAGTTTGATTTGCAAAAGTAAAATTTTGCGATGATAACAAGTGCACAGAACCATTGCATTCTGAATCCTTTTTTTAGCTGTCCTGGATAGCAAACTGACTTCAACGAAGGTCCCGTACTGGCGGTACAACTCGAGCAGGTCAACATATTCATTTCCCTCCAACTGGATCAGGGGCCAGGATCGGCGGCCTGTCATACGAGCTAAGGAGTCTCGGGGGTCCAAACCCTTGACATTGATAAGGAATTGATGTTCTATTGGATCGCCTGGTTGACCGACTGGTTCTGGTAACCCCATGATTTCTGAAAATTCATCCATTAAAACGGTCATTTCTCCCCATGAGAACCAGAAGGTACATGTTCGTGGATTCCATCGCTCCGCCATTGCGTGAATCAGGTTGTCGTTGACGATCTGCTTTTCGACTGCTGACGCCAGTTCTAATCCGCACTCGCTCAAATGGTCTGGGAACATTCGGGAGAAGCTTTTGAGCCACGAATAGTACCACCGGGGAATGAAAGTTCCGGTGCTAAGGGCTCGATGTTTAGGACGACCTTGTCGCACCTCGTAGGAGATGTGACCTTCAAGAAAGATAGGATCGACTTGACTGGATTCCATCGAACTGATAACAGAGAAAGACTCAGAATGAGACTTAGGAAAATGTGGAAAATTTTGAAAAATTTTGCAGGCAGGATATAAAATGTAGCTGAAAATTCGAGATCCAGTAGAAAGGTAGAATGGAAAATCTCCTGGAGTTTTGAAAGAAATGGGATATTTAAGAAAATCATCCAGGGTTTGAGAAAAACATCTTGTGGAAAATAAGGATACTTTGAAAAAGGCCTAATAAGTTGGAAAACATTGGGAAATATAAAGAATTAAGGAAATCACACACATACAATCACATCCTGCACAAACATTTATGCACATATAGCACTCCCTGAAGGCTGACTCTAGATGCATCATTTTGAAAAACAACTGTAGGACCTTAATCCTAATTCTAAGTTCAGATTATCTTTGTCCAATCCAGTTATGCCGATATACCCGAACCGAAATCCGAGGTACGTGGCATAGAATTTCAACTCCGGTTCTAAGGTAAGGTTTTCCAACATTCTTGAGCGCCTACCGATATACTTCGGACTGTGGCCCGCGGTACGTGGTAGGGGGGTGTTAACCCAAATAATTGGCCCAGTTGTGAGGCTCTGTCCCGAACTAGGGTTCTGGAAGAGAGCCCAGCAACGTGAAGACCGGGTAATGATAGGTAATGGAGATTTTGAAAAATGATCACATGCAAGAAATAGAGGGCTCTAAATCCTAGAGGGATAGATTTTGAAAATCTTTGAAGAAGCATACATTGTTTGCATTCAGATCCTAAATTGAGGAGAGTTATATTCAGACCTAAGTCTATGTGAGCATGAAAATATCTCTTCAATCTGGTCCTACCAAACCATGCCTAGTCTATATGCAGTCAATGTCAGCTAGGTCAGAATTTAGGCTCCTAGGTTTGCATGATAGCAAAAGTAAAGAGTTGACATTTTGTGAACATAATTTCGATAATTGAACTAAGTCAAGCATAATTTTGATCAGACAAGGACAGGTCCCATCACGGTCGCCAAACCTGTTATCGTCGCAAATTTTTCTCCGTCTTCCCTTCCTTGCGGAAGAGAGAGGGAAATGCTTTCACACTTCAAACTTGACCGGATTTTGGAAATTTGTCTTGAAATACTCGCCTCCGTTTTAAAATTTGTGGGAAAATCCATGGGATGGGGCTCGACCTGTCGGTACGAGGTTCGACCGTTCCTGCCGCCTTCAACAGGGGTAATCGAACCAAGGACCAAAACTATGCTTGACTTAGCAAAATTATTGAAGTTATGTTCTATCCTATATGCACAGAGAATTCAGGCATGTGCTATGAGACTTTGGAAAATGTAAGTTGGAAAACATGATGTATGCTCAGAAAACCTTTGGAGTTGAAAGATATTTCTTCGGGAAAAGGTCAATTTCTCAGGAAACTCAGAAGAAAGGGGTTTTAAAATCACGGGAAAGTTCATAAAGTTGTGAGAAAATCATGAATGGATGAAAATCCTGAGAAAATGGAAAGAATTCTTGAGAAAAGGAGAAACATTTGAAGGGAAAATGCTTGTCAGGAAACACTTCAAGTTTTGAAATCTTTCTTTGGAAAATGATTGAAAATTCATTGGAAAACTTTTGGAAAAGGAAAATTGAAACTCGGGAAACTGAAATCCTGAGAATCTTAGCCTTGGAACACTTAGAAATCGATTTTTTGATCTTTGAGAAAGATTGGAAAATTCTTTTTGAAAATCTTAAGAAAATAACATTTTCCAGGGAAAACTGTGGAAAAACTTGACTTGGGAAAACCGATTTTGAAAAATTCTTAGAGTTTCTTAAGAAATCGGTTTCTTGAGTATGAAATTTTCTTAAGAAAATCATGAGAAAACCAATGATTTCATGATGCAAATTATATAAGTGAATGAATGCACTTTGAAAAGATTTTCTGAGAAATTTGTTGAAAAATGTGTATTAAGTCAAAATAAATCCTTCCCATATTCTGACTGTGGCCATGAATATGTTGAGAGTTCAATTGATTTAAACACAATGTTTTGAAAATATTGGAAATATGATGTGCATTTTAAGATAGCCTAAGAGTGTAGGCTCAATGTGACTGGTAAAAAGATGATGGATCTGGGTCTCGTCCATATTCCGACTAGGGTCGTAAATATGGACTCCACCGAGTTCATCAACTCCCTAAGAGTTGGTGCACGTGCCATTCGTGTTCATCCATGATGAATTTTGAAAATTTGAGATATATGCCTCATAGAATCAGGATATTGCAGGAATCAAACTACATGAGATATATCCTAATCTAAGCAGTAAAATTAAATATTATTCCAAATTGAATTATTACATCACTAAATAAAATGAAAAAAAAAAATTTGCAGATTCCAGCTCCTTCCTTTGAATACCCCTGCCAAGCTTAAAATGGGATCAGTATAGACTTGTAGTTTTTTCCAGAGTATTCCAATAATATCCAGGGATTATTGGATTTATCTAGATATAAACCTAATCTCATATCTCCTTGCTATAAATATAATTAAAATAATATAGATGTAAGAAAATATGAAAATAAGAATTTTGACATTTCAAGATCAAAGTGAAATTGCCTAAAATACTCCTGTAAAGTGATGATTTTGAAACAAATATACATATATATATATTTATTCAAATAGAAATAAGGATAAATAGATCATGAGGTCCCATGGAATGATGTCTTGCATGATAAGGTTCGAACATCATAAGGATTTATAACATCAAAACTGATAAAATGCTAATCCATCACCAGAATTCATGAAATTTAAGGGAGCTTTGTTAATGAACAAAGTAACCTATTTTGCTTTAAGATTCAAACAACCATTGGAAAAGCATAAATTTGAAAATAAAAGGCTTAATTCGAGTAGACATGAGTGAGCAACAGAAGTATTGGTTTTCCTAACTTGGTTGGAAAAGTAGTGAATCTTTCCAAAAAAAAACATTTAGGAAATATTAGCACCATACAACAGACATCACAACAGCTAGATTCTCCTTTCTGCAGACCCAGTATCAGACCTACATATCCAGGGCTAAGGTTAACCCAAATCAGTCGATGGCCTCATAAATTCGTAATAGGCTCTACGATAGGGTTTATACAAACAACAGCAGGGAAGGACACTAACTCCTGTGCAGCCATATGCACATGAATCATTGACACAACCATATGCAGTGACACAGCAGCCGGTTACTTTAACATATATAAATGGCATGGGACTTCAGCCATCTATACCAAAAAAAAAAAATCAATTAATGGAGAATCATAAACAACATCCAAAAGGTTATTTCAGCTGTAGACATAGCATCTACCCATCACAATCCTCATCCATGTCATACCCCTTTCAGGTATATGCCTCCAATGGACAAAGCTAATCTCCATTT
The DNA here is from genome assembly GCF_984573655.1 of Nuphar pumila. Lineage (NCBI taxonomy): Eukaryota > Viridiplantae > Streptophyta > Magnoliopsida > Nymphaeales > Nymphaeaceae > Nuphar > Nuphar pumila. The sequence goes on along the minus strand of NC_143265.1, from coordinate 45,668,512 downwards.
CTTTTCTTTTCTTTTTTTTATAATGAAAAGAAAATTTTAGTAGTATTCCAACTGCACAGAAATTCACCAATAATAAAAAAAAATCTGATTGATTTGGCAAGGAAGACCATAGGATTTATCAATTAAACTGCTAGCTAACATACTGCAGAGAGATACAAAGCTTTTCCCATAAATCAGACATAATTTAACTATAGAGCCTTTCAGTGAAACGTTGGTAGCTGCAATGGGAGACATTCACGCCATCTATGGCTGGTAACATCACATCTTTTGAGTGAGGACCAAGCAGATATACCATCTCATAACAGTGTATGGCCGTGTGGGTGCTCCATTAGAAATCATGGACCTAATAAAACAAAAAAAAACAGGCCAGCAGTAATAGGAATATGCAGACAATGGCCTTCAGCCATACGGACCAACGCCACATTGTTGATTGATTCAAGAATGCTAATCATGAGGTCGAATGCCCAACTGGTGCGAAGAACCATGGCGGAAAAAAATCATCAAAGTTACCCCAAATGTAGTTTGTTATCACTGGAAACTCCACAGTAAGCACACAATTAAGGCCATGACTTACACAACTATGTACATTATCTAGGCCAGTTCATGAACAGGGCTTTTGTGCAGTAGGATCACGAACACTTTTATCATCCAAGAACCTTGAATAAGTTTTGAAATTTCCTGGACCTGATTGACACAGACACACCTACGCAGGCCTTATACATGTACACAATGCCATTGCACGTGAAATCATCTGTGGAAAGATTGCCTTTTACAGGTTCTAGATCAGCTTTTTTTTTTTTTGGGGAGGACTCAAGAACTTTCAGTCTGATGACACTAAGCTAAAAGACTAAAGTACATGAATGAAAAGAGAACTTATGGGATTTAAGCAACAAACAGAGATACAACACATTTAAAATAAAACAAAATAAATAAATAAAAAAATCTGATAACAAATAGATAACACAGGAGATATGTTGTTCTTATTAATATAGGGCATTGGAATGAGAGGTTCGGTCCATGAAAAGGACAAACCATCTCATCCAATTAGTCTGATCAGGAAAGCCCTCCAATTGTTTCTTTTGAACTCGTTTATGATGCTGAAATCTGGGCTTCTAGTGACCCTTCTTGGCACTGTCTTTCCCTCCAGCCGATGACAACAAGATCTGAATTAATAAACCTGAACGAAGGGGTGAAAGGATATAAAATCACATTACCTTGGGGTCTTCTATGCCAACTGGATCCGTGAATGAAAACCCCAGAGACTGGTTCCTTTCTGCCTGGTTCCTGGTAGATTGTCACTGCAAATTGGGCGTTCTTATGCTGCTTCTTGTAATTTCGTTGGAGGAAACTGGCAGAAAGAACAAATGAGGGGCTGCAACTGGAAAAGGGGAAAGAGCCGTCGGGTTTGGCCTCAAGTTCTGCTGGAGTTTTTTTTTTGGGCCCTCTGTTGAAGGAGAGCTGCAACTGGTAGGGGGAAGCCGTGAAGAGGGAGGCGGTGAAGGGTTTAGAAACACATACCAGGTCCCCTTCTTCAGGTGGCCTAACCTTCACTTTTAAAAGAATTGTCCGCCCTTTCAGCCCAAAGCTCGGGCCCTTTGAAATCCGTTGTGAAAGGTTTTGATAGACTTAAAAAAAAAACGAATTTTTGAAAACTTTCAAAATGTCGCCATTTGAAAAAGGGGGGGGGGGGGGCGACTCCTTTTCTCTAGAAGTATATTTAAAAAAAACTTAGGTAAAGTGAAGTTTTGGCAGGGTTTTCACGGTGGCTCCACTTGGGGCTGAAAATTAATAAAGTAATAATAATAAAAAAAATAGTAAAAAATGGATTTTGTTTTGGTGGTGCCACCTCAACCGATTTTGAAAACTTTTTGAGATAAAAAATAAAATTTTGCTTTTCTCGGCAAGGAGCCTTAGTGGGGCGCCACCTACGTGGGCCCACTAAATATTTTATTAAAATTGAGTTAAAAACAAGGTTTTGTAAATCGATGCCACTTTCGAGTGGGCACTATTTTGGAAATAAGGGACAATTTTGGGAATTTGAGTGTGACACCACCTCGAGGCGGGTCCCACGTCCTTTACTTGAAATAAGAGCCAAATGAGATATTTTGGAATTTTCACAATAATAGGCTAGTTTTGGAAAACACGAAGCAAAATTTGGCTTGATTTCAAAATATGGAAGAAAATGGTTCTTTGGGGCGAAATTTTGAAAGAAGTAGGGAAACTCGAAGCCTTTTTGTAAAAGTTTGAAATAAGATCTTATGAATTTTGAAATTGTGTCCCCCTCTTAACAACTCGCGAAATTTTGAAATGTCAATACCATCCAGATTGTTTTCTTGAGAAAACCTTTTTGTAATTCGGGGTCCTGGGGGTAAAATGGGAAGAATTGATAATTTTGAAATCCCAGGGTTTTAAAATCAATTTTGAAAAGTTTAGAAGTCAAATCTGGATGGACAATTTTGAAAATCAGGAGTTTCGGATCTCAAAATGACATGTTGTGCAGTGAAATGATACAGAATGCTCATGCGATGTTATGCAAAGACATGTCCTACAAAGCTGCCACTCTGAATTTGAATTTGAAAATTCTGACTTCTGGTTAAGCATGAGATTTTGAGGATTTGCAATTTGAAGGTGTCTCTCAGTCTAAAGAGAGAAGTTTTGAGACTCGAGAATGGAATTTAGGACTTTCTGCAAGGTTCGATCTCATAAAATGACCATTTTGCCCTTCATGGGTTCCGGAGAACCCAAATGTGGTGATTGAGGGCGATGTCAGGGAGGTGAAGGAAAATTTGGGGTGTTTATAGCGAGTTCCGACTTGGACTTCCTTTTGGTCCCGATGTTCGCATTGGACCAATTGTTACATAGAGAATTCGAGTTCTCAAAAACTCGATTCTCATTCGTTCTTTTATTTTGAAAAACCGGGTTCCGACTCGAGTTTTCTCTAATTATATATATATATTCGTATTTTCGGAGTCGCGAGTTCCGACTTGGACTTCCTTTTGGTCCCGATGTTTGCATTGGATCAATTGTTACGTCGAGAATTCGAGTTCTCGAAAACTCAATTCTCATTCGTTCTTTTATTTTAAAAAAACGGGTTCTGACTCGAGTTTTCTCCTTTTATATATATATATATATTTGTATTTCCGGAGTCGCGAGTTTTGACTCGGACTTCCTTTTGGTCCCGATGTTCGCATTGGACCAATTGTTAAGTCGAGAATTCGAGTTCTCAAAAACTCGATTCTCATTCGTTCTTTTATTTTGAAAAACCGGGTTCCGACTCGAGTTTTCTACTTTTTATATATATATTCGTATTTCCGGAGTCGCGAGTTCCGACCCGGAATTCCTTTTGGTCCCGATGTTCGCATTGGACCAATTGTTACATCGAGAATTTGAGTTCTCAAAAACTCGATTCTCATTCATTCTTTTATTTTGAAAAACCGGGTTCCGACACGAGTTTTCTCCTTTTATATATATATTCGTATTTCCGGAGTCACGAGTTCAGACTCGGACTTCCTTTTCGTCCCGATGTTTGCATTGGACCAATTGTTACGTCGAGAATTCGAGTTCTAAAAAACTCGATTCTCATTCGTTCTTTTATTTTGAAAAACTGGGTTCCCACTCGAGTTTTCTCCTTTTATATATATATTCATATTTCCGGAGTCGCGAGTTCCGACTCAGACTTTCTTTTGGTCCCAATGTTCGCATTGAACCAATTGTTACATCGAGAATTTGAGTTTTCAAAAACTCGATTCTCATTCGTTCTTTTATTTTAAAAAACCGTATTCCGACTCGAGTTTTCTCCTTTTATATATATATTCGTATTTCCGGAGTCACGAGTTCTGATTCGGACTTTCTTTTGGTCCCCATGTTTGCATTGGACCAATTGTTACGTCGAGAATTCGAGTTCTCAAAAACTCGATTCTCATTCGTTCTTTTATTTTGAAAAATCGGGTTCCGACTCGAGTTTTCTCCTTTTATATATATATTCGTATTTCGGGAGTCACGAGTTCCGAATCGGACTTCTTTTTGGTCCCGAAGTTCGCATTGGACCAATTGTTACATCGAGAATTCGAGTTCTCAAAAACTTGATTCTCATTCAATCTTTTATTTTGAAAAACCGGGTTCTGACTCGAGTTTTCTCCTTTTATATATATATATTCGTATTTCCGGAGTCGCGAGTTCCGACTCGGACTTCCTTTTGGTTCCGATGTTTGCATTAGACCAATTGCTACGTCGAGAATTCGAGTTCTAAAAAACTCAATTCTCATTCGTTCTTTTATTTTGAAAAACTGGGTTTCGACTCAAGTTTTCTCCTTTTATATATATATATATATATTCATATTTCCGGAGTCGCGAGTTCCGACTCAGACTTCCTTTTGGTTTTGATGTTCGCATTGGAAAAATTGTTACATCGAGAATTGGAGTTCTCAAAAACTCGATTCTCATTTGTTCTTTGATTTTCAAAAACCGGGCTCCGACTCAAGTTTTCTCCTTTTTATATATATATTCGTATTTCCAGAGTCGCGAGTTCCGACTCGGACTTCCTTTTGGTCCCCATATTCGCATTGGACCAATTGTTATGTCGAGAATTCAAGATCTCAAAAACTCGATTCTTATTCGTTCTTTTATTTTGAAAAATCGGGTTCCGTATCTAGTTTTCTCCTTTTATATATATTCATATTTCCACAGTCACAAGTTCTGACTCGGACTTCTTTTTGGTCCCGATGTTCGCATTGGACCAATTGTTACTTCAAGAATTCGAGTTCTCAAAAACTCGATTCTCATTCGTTCTTTTATTTTGAAAAATCGGGTTTCGACTCGAGTTTTCTCCTTTTATATATATTTGTATTTCCAGAGTAAGGAGTTCCGACTCAGACTTTCTTTTGGTCCCAATGTTTGCATTGAACCAATTGTTACATCGAGAATTCGAGTTCTCAAAAACTCGATTCTCATTCGTTCTTTTATTTTAAAAAACCGTGTTCCGACTCGAGTTTTCTCCTTATATATATATATATATATATTCGTATTTTCGGAGTCGCGAGTTCCGACTCAGACTTCCTTTTGGTTCTGATGTTCGCATTGGACAAATTGTTACATCGAGAATTCGAGTTCTCAAAAACTCGATTCTCATTCGTTCTTTTATTTTGAAAAACCGAGTTCCGACTCGAGTTTTCTCCTTTTATATATATTTTCGTATTTCGGGAGTCGCAAGTTCCGACTCAGACTTCTTTTTGGTCTAGATGTTCGCATTGCACCAATTGTTACATCGAGAATTCGAGTTCTCAAAAACTCGATTCTCATTTGTTCTTTTATTTTGAAAAACCGGGTTCCGACTCGAGTTTTCTCCTTTTATATATATATTCATATTTCCGGCGTTGCGAGTTCCGACTCAAACTTCGTTTTGGTCCCGATGTTCGCACTGGACCAATTGTTATGTCGAGAATTCGAGTTCTAAAAAACTCGATTCTCATTCGTTCTTTTATTTTGAAAAAACCGGGTTCCGACTCGAGTTTTCTCCTTTGTATATATATTTTCGTATTTCCGGAGTCGCGAGTTCCGACTCGGACTTCCTTTTGGTCCCGATGTTCGGATTGGACCAATTGTTACGTCGAGAATTCAAGTTCTCAAAAACTCGATTCTCATTCGTTCTTTTATTTAAAAAAACCGAGTTCCGACTCGAGTTTTCTCCTTTTATATATATATATATATATATATATATATATATATATATATATATATATATATATATTTCCGGAGTCGCGAGTTCTGCCTCGGACTTCCTTTTGGTCCCGATGTTCGCATTAGACCAATTGTTACATCGAGAATTCGAGTTCTCAAAAACTGAATTCTCATTCGTTTTTTTATTTTGAAAAACTGGGTTCCCACTCGAGTTTTCTCTTTTTATATATATATTCATATTTCCGGAGTCAAGAGTTCCGACTCAGACTTTCTTTTGGTCCCAATGTTCGCATTGAATCAATTGTTACATCGAGAATTCGAGTTCTCAAAAACTCGATTCTCATTCGTTCTTTTATTTTAAAAAACCGTGTTCCGACTCGAGTTTTCTCCTTATATATATATATATATATATATATATATATATATTCGTATTTTCGGAGTCGCGAGTTCCGACTCAGATTTCCTTTTGGTTCTGATGTTCGCATTGGACCAATTGTTACATCGAGAATTCGAGTTCTCAAAAACTTGATTCCCATTCGTTCTTTTATTTTGAAAAACCGAGTTCTGACTCGAATTCTCTCATTTTATAAATATATTCGTATTTCCGGAGTCGCGAGTTCTGACTCGGACTTCCTTTTGGTCTCGATGTTCGCATTGGACCAATTGTTAAGTCGAGAATTCAAGTTCTCAAAAACTCGATTCTCATTCATTCTTTTATTTTGAAAAACCGGGCTCTGACTCGAGTTTTCACCTTTTTATATATATGTTCGTATTTCTGGAGTCACGAGTTCCGACTCAGACTTCCTTTTGGTCCCGATGTTCGCATTGGACCAATTGTTATGTCGAAAATTCGAGTTCTCAAAAACTCGATTCTCATTAGTTCTTTTATTTTGAAAAACCGGGTTCCGACTCGAGTTTTTTCCTTTTATATATATATATATATATTTATATGTATTCATATTTCCGGAGTCGCGAGTTCTGACTCGGACTTTCTTTTGGTCCCGATGTTCGCATTGGACCAATTGTTATATCGAGAATTTGAGTTCTCAAAAACTCAATTCTCATTTGATCTTTTATTTTAAAAAACCGTGTTCCGACTCGAGTTTTCTCCTTATATATATATATATATATATATATCTATATATATATATATATATATATATATATATATATATATATATATATATATATATATTCGTATTTTCGGAGTCGCGAGTTCCGACTCGGACTTCCTTTTGGTTCTGATGTTCGCATTGGACCAATTGTTACATCGACAATTTGAGTTCTCAAAAACTTGATTCCCATTCGTTCTTTTATTTTGAAAAACCGGGTTCCGACTCGAATTCTCTCATTTTATAAATATATTCGTATTTCCGGAGTCGCGAGTTCTGACTCGGACTTCCTTTTGGTCCGGATGTTCGCATTCGACCAATTGTTAAGTCGAGAATTCGAGTTCTCAAAAACTCGATTCTCATTCATACTTTTATTTTGAAAAACTGGGCTCCGACTCGAGTTTTCTCCTTTTTATATATATATTCGTAATTCCGGAGTCACAAGTTCCGACTCAGACTTCCTTTTGGTCCCGATGTTCGCATTGGACCAATTGTTATGTCGAAAATTCGAGTTCTCAAAAACTCGATTCTCATTAGTTCTTTTATTTTGAAAACCCGGGTTCCGACTCGAGTTTTTTCCTTTTATATATATATATATATATATATATATATATATATATATATATATATATATATATATATATATATATATATATATATATATTCATATTTCCGGAGTCGCGAGTTCTGACTCAGACTTCCTTTTGGTCCCGATGTTCGCATTCGACCAATTGTTACATCGAGAATTTGAGTTCTCAAAAACTCGATTCTCATTCGTTCTTTTAAGTTGAAAAACCAGGTTCCGACTCGAGTTTTCTTCTTTTATATATATATTCGTATTTTCGGAGTCGCGAGTTCCGACTAGGACTTCCTTTTGGTTCTGATGTTCGCGTTGGACCAATTGTTAAGTCGAGAATTCGAGTTCTCAAAAATTCGATTGTCATTCATTCTTTTATTTTGAAAAACTGGGTTCCGACTCGAGTTTTCTCCTTTTATATATATATTTGTATTTCCGAAGTCGCGGGTTCCGACTCGGACTTCTTTTTGGTCCCGATGTTTGCATTGTACCAATTGTTACATCGAGAATTCGAGTTCTCAAAAACTCGATTCTCATTCATTCTTTTATTTTGAAAAACCGGGTTCTGACTCAAGTTTTCTCCTTTTATATACATATATATTCGTATTTCTAGAGTCACGAGTTCTGACTCAGACTTCCTTTTGGTCCTGATGTTCGCATTGGACCAACTATTACTTTAAGAATTCGAGTTCTCAAAAACTCGATTCTCATTCGTTCTTTTATTTTGAAAAACTGGGTTCCGACTCGAGTTTTCTTCTTTTATATATATATTCGTATTTCCGTAGTCACGAGTTCCGACTCAGACTTCCTTTTCGTCCCAATGTTCGCATTGGACCAACTGTTACGTCGAGAATTCAAGTTCTCAAAAACTCGATTCTCATTCGTTCTTTTTTTTTGAATAATTGGGTTCCGACTCGAGTTTTCTCCTTTTATATATATATATATATATTTGTATTTCCGGAGTCGCGAGTTCCGACCCGGACTTCCTTTTGGTCCCAATGTTCACATTGGACCAATTGTTACATCGAGAATTCGAGTTCTCAAAAACTCTATTCTCATTCGTTCTTTTATTTTGAAAATCCGGGTTCCGACTCGAGTTTTCTCCTTTTATATATATATTCATATTTCCGGAGTCGCGAGTTCCGACTCGGACTTCCTTTTGGTCCCGATGTTCGCATTGGACCAATTGTTACGTCGAGAATTCGAGTTCTAAAAAACTCGATTCTCATTCGTTCTTTTAAGTTAAAAAACCGTGTTCCGACTCGAGTTTTTTTCTTTTATATATATATTTGTATTTTCGGAGTCACGAGTTCCGACTCGGACTTCCTTTTGGTTCTGATGTTCGCATTGGACCAATTGTTACATCGAGAATTCGAGTTCTCAAAAACTCGATTTTCATTCGTTCTTTTATTTTGAAAAACCGGGTTCTGACTCGAGTTTTCTCCTTTTATATATATATTCGTTTTTCCGGTGTCGCGAGTTCCAACTTGGACTTTCTTTTGGTCCCGATGTTCGCATTGGACCAATTGTTACATAGAGAATTCGAGTTCTCAAAAACTCGATTCTCATTCGTTCTTTTATTTTGAAAAACCGGGTTCCGACTCGAGTTTTCTCCAATTATATATATATTCGTATTTCCGGAGTCGTGAGTTCCAACTCGGACTTCCTTTTGGTCCCGATGTTTGCATTGGATCAATTGTTACGTCGAGAATTCGAGTTCTCGAAAACTCTATTCTCATTCATTCTTTTATTTTGAAAAACCGTGTTCCGACTCAAGTTTTCTCCTTTTATATATATATTCCTATTTCCAGAGTCGCTAGTTCCGACTCGGACTTCTTTTTGGTCCCGATGTTCGCATTGGACCAATTGTTACATCGAGAATTTGAGTGCTCAAATACTCGATTCTCATTCGTTCTTTTAAGTTGAAAAACCGTGTTCCGACTCGAGTTTTCTCCTTTTATATATATTCATATTTTCGGAGTCACAAGTTCCGACTTGGACTTCCTTTTGGTTCTGATGTTCGCATTGGACCAATTGTTATATCGAGAATTCGAGTTCTCAAAAACTCGATTCTCATTCGTTCTTTTATTTTGAAAAACTGGGTTTTGACTCGAGTTTTCTCTTTTTATATATATATATATTCGTATTTCCGAAGTTGCGAGTTCTGAATCGGACTTCCTTTTGGTCCCGATGTTCGCATTGGACCAATTGTTAAGTCGAGAATTCGAGTTCTCAAAATCTCGATTCTCATTCGTTCTTTTATTTTGAAAAACCGGGTTCCGACTCGAGTTTTCTCCTTTTTATATATATTGATGATGCATGAAATGCACATTATGTTAATAAGTTTTTCATGCATTTTGTAACAAGTTTAAGGTTTTAAATCCATGTTTAGATGTATTTTGACAGTAAGAGGTTATGGTTCGAATTTCAGAAAAATCGGAGTTAAAATAGGAGAGTTATGGCTATTTCAGTGTTTGGGCACGAATTTGGAGGTGGATCGGATCCATATCCGACCCAATTAGGGTATTTGGACTTTGGATCAACCTTTAGAAAGCCCAAAACCCAACCCACACGCCTATCCATATCTAATTCAAAAAGTTTTGCAGAAAACCTTCCAGAAAGTGGCGCCTAGCAAAATTTTATTTTTTAACCTTCTTTCTGAAAAATGTCAAAAGTATAAATAAAATAATCTAGCAAACCCTAGATGTCTTTGGCTTGGATTGACGCCCTCTGCAGTGCCTCTAGCTCCAGCACCTCCTTCCCCTCCATTCTCTCACGTTTTGGCCATTGAAGACCGGTTCATGCTTGGTTTCCAAGCATATTTCGATCTCCTTTGTGATTCCTTTGCATTTCTTTCTTTTTCTTTGCTGTGTTTTCACCATTTTTCTGTGTTTTGCAGATGTAGCAGAGGTGGAGACCATTAACCTTGTATGGGAGTGCGAAACACACCAACAAGGTGAGCCGGCCCTACTTCCATCCGTTTTTCTACACCCTCCGATCGAGAATCGACGCATACTCCATCTTCGGTGGATCTCCAACGTGTAGCAGCTGCAAAGGTGCTGTTTTTGGTGAAGTCCAGCATTCTCGAACTGTTTGGGACGTCAAGATTAAGCCACGGTCCGCTCTTCTTCATCCCCCCGGTCGTCGGATCTCCCAAGAGGTAGGTCTTCTTCTTCCTTCTCTTCTAGCTAAAACCGAATTGAGTGTTGATTTTATTTTCTTATTTTTCTAAGTGTTTCTTGTTTTTCTTTTTGTTTTCAACCTTAGAATATAATTCTTGCATAGGCCAGCACGTTAACTTAGGTTTATTTGCTTGATTGATTCATTTGAATCTCGTTTTTCTAATTTTTTTTCACCCTTTTCATTAAAACCGGCTGGATCTTCATCTAGCCGATTCTTCAAATCTGTCATAGATGTTCTTGGTCCTGTTCTACTGAAAATCCAATATAAAAAGTGTTCATTTTTGTTCATCTTAGTCGTTTGATTGTGTATTGTGGTTTTTGTTTAATTTGAAAAGAAAATTACAAAAATCGGCTAGACTATTTCTAGCCGATTCTTGGGTTTTACAAAAATATTCTTGTTTTGTTTTTTCTTTCTGTAGTGTTGCTGTGTTTTGTGTGTGAGTTTTGTTTATTTCAGTATCCTTTAGTTTTCGTTTTAGGGAAAATGAATTTCTTACATGTTGCATGAAGAGTTTTTGTAAAAATCGTGAATGAAGGTTTGAAATCATGCAAGTGTAGGTGAGTCTTTCGTGTTATTCGTGTGATTTTCTGTTTGAGTGTTAGTTAACATCCTCCTAGAGTTAGGTGTGTCAAATTCATCATTTTAGGATTGTCTTAATCCTTGTTTTCTTTGTGTTTGCAATTTTTAGGTAGTTTCTTGTGATTGAAAGAAAAAATTACAAAAATCGAGTTTTATTTTCTTTATGTTTTTAATGAATTCCAGCATAGTATTGTTCATGTTTGCATTTGTGTAATTAGAAGTTTTTTTTATTATATTTTAATTTAGTTTTATCAAATTATTTGTTACTTAGTTTAATCGTTTTTTTTAGTTTGTATTTTTGTTTTTGTTGGTCTTCTTCTTCCCCAAGGTGGGGCGGCAGCCATTAGAGCTTCAATTGAGCTCTAGGTCGATTTTTTAGAAAGCATTAATTGCAATTAGGTAGGTTGGGAAGGTGTCTAGGTTCAATGTATTAGGGTTTATTGCCTTAGCCGTTTTTTAGGGGTCATTTAAGTAAGTTTTGCGAATTAGGGTAGCATTTAATCCTAGAAAATCGTATTTCTATTTAAATCCTTTTATTCCCTAGGTAGTTTTAATTGTGTTAGCTTAGAAAGTAGCACCATTAGGGTTGGTGATTTTTGAGAAGGAAGATAATTAAGGTAATTGAATTTGAAAAGTTTTTGGAAATAGTAGATTCTTCAAAAATCGTGTGGAGCATTTAAGGGAGAATTAAATTTTGAGTGTGCATTAAAAAAAGGAGTTACTCTTGGTTTTGGAAAGTGTTTTTGAAATTCAATTAAACCTCCAATTTAGGTTCCACGATTTCAAGAAAGAAGTAAATGCAAATTAATTCCATCTTGGAAAGCAAAAATCGTGGTTTTCTAAGTTGGACTTTCCGTTTTCCAAAGAAAGCCTTTAAATATAATTAAGGAGTGTAACTCCCTCATTAAGTTGGCGATTTTTGAGAATCCAAATCATTTCAAATTTTGAGCATTGATAATTATTACCTTATTTTTTCAACCTTCTACATTAAAATCGTTAACTTTGAATTAATTTTAGGATAATTAAGAGGTTACTAATTTAGTCGACCCATTTAAGTGAGTCAAACCCTAGTCTAAACCCACCTGAGTCTAGTCAAAACCGAACCTAGCCTAAGTCAAATCATAGACCAAACCTAGGTCGAGTCAACTCTAGGTCAAGTCATAGACCAAGACCTAACCCTAGTCAAGTCTTAGTCCAACCCTAGGTTAAGCCTAGTCAATTGAAACCTAACCTAACCTAGTCAATTAGATTGACTTGGTTAGGTGAGTCGTGCACCTAACCTAAACCGAGCCCACCTAAACCAAACCGACCTTAGCCAAACCCAATCCAACCTTGAGTCAACCGAACCTACCTATTGAAACCTAACCTAACCTAGTCAACCTAGTTGACTTAGTTAGGTGTGTCGTGTGTCTAACCCAACTTGAATCCTAGCCCAAGTCAAACCCTAGGTTAAGCCTAGTCAAGTCAAAACTACCCTAAGCTTAAGTCAAAACCGAGTCCACCTAAGTCAACCGAGCCTAGTCGAGTCGACCCTTGTCCTATTTCAACTCCGTATCTTATTGTTCCCTATTAGTCTCATTCTTTTGAGATTTAATCCATCGTGATTTTAGAATAGATAGTGTAGTTATTTATTTAATTGTTTTAGTTAAATTTTATATTTGTTGATTTGATGTGTGCGTGTTGGTTTGTCGTATGTTAATAATTTAGTTAGTATAGTGCATTTAGTTTATATTTGGTGCAGTACTTAGTCATATAGTTAAATGCATGACTTAGTGCCTTAGTTGTAATTGCATTATTATTTCATTTAGTTTAGAGTCATAAAATGCATATCATACTTCATTTAGATTTCATTTAGCTTCATCATAGTTAATATCAGCATATAATCAGTCATATAGGATCATTTAAGTCTGCATTACATTTAGATTACATTCTTAGTGTGTAAAATAGATTCATAGAGTGAATAGTGCATTGAAAGAAAAGACTGATTTTTGCTGCATCGCACTGTCGCAATTTCATAGGCAAAAATTCTGATTTTTTAGAAAATTCTTTTTCTATTCACTTTATCAACGTGTTAGCTAACTTCAGACCAAATTTCAGCTCGATCCGAGTTGATTTGGTCTGATTTTTAAGTGTTTTGTGAAAACCGCTTTTTCTGGTTTTTAAATTACAGGACTTTCGATATCCTGATTTTTCCCAGTTTTGAAACGCTTATATCTGGAGTTCCAGATATCTTTTTTTCATTCTTTAAAAACTGTCAGATTATTTAATCTGTTAGTTACAGAACAGAATAAGTTTCGGGAAAATCGGACCTCGTTTGCCTTCTCAAACAGTGATTTTCCGAGAACCTGTTAGAAATCTATTTTACACTAGTTAGGGGCATTTTTGTAATTTCCTTAGTTTCGGCATTTTAGATCTGTTTTCAGTAATTTCTGCATTTTAGGAGCTGCATAATCATCATACAGCATTAGTAGAATTAATTTAGTTAATTTTAGAATTAGTTTAGTATTTTATTTAATTATTGTCTGATAATTAACATTTGTTTTATTAATTTCGTAAAATTAGACTTAGTTTTATTTATCGTTTTCATTGTTAGGATAGAATACTAACTTTGTATTTTTCTTCATTTTAGGTTGAAAAGCATCTTCATTTTTTTTCCAGGATTCTATATTCAAGTGCAAGTATCGTTTAAGTGGTGAAAAGACTAAAATACCCCTGGCATGCAATTGAAGACTGGAGTGCTATTTCAAGTTGTTTTTATTTTAATTTAATTAGTTGTGTAATTGTACATTGATATTTATAATTAATAAATTAAATTTTAAGAAATGTTCTGATTAATTCCCGTTCCCTCAGGATTCGACCCGTACTTACCACTTTGTGGAAAGTCGGTTTTTATACTTTTGGTTGACGATTTTCCAAAGTTTTATTGAAAATAATTGTTTTAAAAAGATATCATCTCAAAATATCAACCATATATATTTGTATTTCCGGAGTCGCGAGTTCCGACCCGGACTTCCTTTTGGTCCCAATGTTCACATTGGACCAATTGTTACATCGAGAATTCGAGTTCTCAAAAACTCTATTCTCATTCGTTCTTTTATTTTGAAAATCCGGGTTCCGACTCGAGTTTTCTCCTTTTATATATATATTCAATTTTCCGGAGTCGCGAGTTCCGACTCGGACTTCCTTTTGGTCCCGATGTTCGCATTGGACCAATTGTTACGTCGAGAATTCGAGTTCTAAAAAACTCGATTCTCATTCGTTCTTTTATTTTGAAAAACTGGGTTCTGACTCGAGTTTTCTCCTTTTATATATATATTCATATTTCCGGAGTCGCAAGTTCCGACTCGGACTTTCTTTTGGTCCCGATGTTGGCATTGGACCAATTGTTACATCGAGAATTCGAGTTCTCAAAAACTCGATTCTCATTCGTTCTTTTATTTTAAAAAACCGTGTTCCGACTAGAGTTTTTTCCTTTTATATATATATTTATATTTCCGAACTCACGAGTTCTGACTCGGACTTTCTTTTGGTCCCGATGTTCGCATTGCACCAATTGTTACATCGAAAATTCGAGTTCTCAAAAACTCGATTCTCATTCGTTCTTTTATTTTGAAAAATCGGGTTCTGACTAGAGTTTTCTCCTTTTATATATATATTCGTATTTTCAGAGTCGCGTGTTCCGACTCGGACTTCCTTTTGGTCCCAATGTTCGCATTGGACCAATTGTTACGTTGAGAATTCGAGTGCTCAAAAACTCGATTCTCATTCGTTCTTTAATTTTGAAAAACCGGGCTCCGACTCGAGTTTTCTCATTTTTATATATATATTCGTATTTTCGGAGTCGCGAGTTCGGACTTCTTTTTGGTCCCGATGTTCGCATTGGACCAATTGTTACGTCGATGTAAACACCCCAAATTTTCACTCACCTTCTTGACCTCGCCCTCAATCGGCACATTTCAGTTCTCCGGAATCAATGAAGGGCAAAATGGTCATTTTCCGAGTTTAGACCTTGCAGAAAGTCTAAAATTTCATTCTTGAGCCTCAAAATTTCCATAGTTAGGTTCAGAGACATCTTCAAATTGCAAAATTTTAAAATCCTTTTTCTGGACAAAAAGCTAAAATTTCCAAGTCCGAGCTCAGAGTGACACTTTATAGAACATGTCTTTGCATAGCATTGCATCATTTCACTGCACAGCATGTCATTTTGAGATCCAGAACTCCTGAGTTTCAAAATTGTCCATCCAGATTTGATTTTTAAACTTTTCAAAATTGATTTTTAACCCTGGGATTTCAAAATTACCAAAATTTCCCATTTTACCCCCAGGACTTTGAATTACAAAAATTTTCTCATTTTGATATTTGGATATTGATTTTAAAGATTTTATCTCAAAACTTTTTGCAAAAAGGATTTTAAATCTCTTTACAAATTTTGTTTTTACATTTATCCATATTTTTGCCCTGAAAACCCAATTTTTCCAAATTCTTGAAAAACAAATAATGTTTTATCTCGTATCTTCAAATAAATGGAGCAGGACCCGCCTTTGAAACTAGCATCATACTCAGACTCCCAGGTAAGTTGTTTATTCTCAAGCGGGACCCACCCGGAGTTCGTACCAATTTGCAAAATTATCTTTTTCATTTCTCAATACTTATTTTTTTTTTTAGTTAGTGGGCCCCCACACATGTGGCACCCCAATTGAAAATAAAAGACTTTCAAGAACAAAACAAAACAAAACTTTATTTTCAAAAGGATTTTAAAAGTGGGTTGAGGTGGCATTTCCATAAAAGCCTCTCATTTATTTCCTTTTTATTTTATTTGTTTTAATAAAAAAATTTTTTTTTAGAAAGAGGCAGCCTTAATGGCACAGCCGAATTTCCCTAAAGTAAAAAATTTCATTTTTTACCTAAAACTTAGGTAAATGAAACAAAATTTTGGAAAAAAAGATGCGCCCCTTTTGATTTTCAAATATCGGTTTCAAAAGAATTTCAAAAACCATAACGGTGCTCTTAAAAGAAGATACGTTTTTGTAGAAAGGGGTTGAAGGTCTTTAAAGGACCCAGCCATGGATCGATGAAGGGGGAGCAATTGAATTTTCCTTTTTTTCGGTGGTGCAGGGGTCTTCTTCTCAAGGGAGAGGCTGCCCAGCTGCTGGAGTTGGCCTTCAACCCAACCACAGGGAGGCTATCATCCACAGGCGCAGGGAGGTCCATCACAGCAAGCTGCCCATCATTTCTTGCAGCTACACAGCAAGAGCCCATCATTGTCCACCTCCAACAGCCAACGTGGTCTTCAACTTCTTGAGCTTCCAGCCATCTCTGATGCCCACCGCCCAGCCATCTCAACGTGCCCACAGCCCAGCCGCACATCCTTCAGCCGCAGGAGAATCAGCTGCCCCCTTTCTCTCAGTCCAGCCGTAAAGGATCCAGCAGGCTCCATCTTCCTTCAGCCCCAGCCGCAGGAGAGCCACCACCGTTTTCGCCATTTGCCTTCAGCCCAACGGTTGCTGCCCACCATTCCTTCAGCCGCAGGAGAACCTGTCGTCCCCTTTCATTCAACCCATCCGCAGGAGGATCAGCCACCATCTGCATCTCCTTCAATCCTCCAGTTGCAGAGAATCTCCATCCAGCAGTTTTTCTTTTTTTTTTCTTTTTTTTCTTTTCTTTTTAGCCCATCAGCAGAAAACCGACATTTATTTGCCCTCTACAGATCGTTTGGAATAGAGGACTTACAAGGTAACGTATGGCTGTATGTATTTTCATTTCATTCTTTATGTTTTCCTGTTTTGTTATTTTGAAAAATTTTCATTTCATCATAATCTCCTGAATTCCATGATTGTTTCAATGTTATATTTTCCTGTCTTTTATTACTTGAATTTCATATTTGTTTTGTTTCCTGCATTTCCAGTTTTGTTTTTATTTCCTGTTGTGCTTTCGTTTCAAGTCATTCCTTTACAAAAATTTTCTGTCATTCGTTCATTAAATTCCTGTTTCTTCATTCAGTTTTCCTGTTTTGCTTTCTTTCCTGTTTTCTTCATTCAATAAATTTCCTGTTTTACATGTCATTTTCCTGTTTGTTTTCTTTTTCAAGTCATTTTCTGTTTTTGCAAATGCAGAATTTCCTGCTGTCTTCAAGTAAAGTTCTTAGTTACTTCATTTTTCAGTCCTTTTAGCCCATTTCTTGTCTTTGATGGTTTGTCATTCAATAAAATTTCATGCCATTTCAGTGGATGTTGTATCTTGATCTCCAGTATATCAAATAAGGTTTTATTCTCCCTGTTTTACATTCATTTTTCTTATACAGTAACTTCATGCCTTCATTACAAGCACTTGTGTTGATTCCATTGCCTACCTAACATCTTGTATACATTATTTGAATGATGCCCATCTTATTATCTCAGATTTTGTATTTAGTTATCCTAAGTCATCAATGACTGTAATTCAGCGGGTTACAGGAAAATGAATAAAGTCTTTATTCATGACTTTCAGCCACATACTTTCAGCCTAAAATTTCTGTAGATTATCATATATTAGCTTTTGCATAGTCATCTACATCATGTATAGCTTATTCATGTAGATATTTTCTATGTAGATATCCACCATCATTCCTATTCATGGGTGTGTCATCCATGTGTGTTCATTCCCCTTTCTGCAGGAGTACCCATTCTTGATAATCGGCTATGTTCATGAACGGATATATCCATATCCGTTCATGATCTCTATGCCATCTTTTGCACACTTCATTATTGATATATAGGGAAGCTCCATACCCATTTTTGTTGAAATATATCTTGTAATCTGGGAAATACGGCTGTGTAAAATCACTTACAGAAACTGTATATACCTGTATTTTCTGATTTTACCCATTATATGGATTTTCCATTAATATGTATATTTTCTCATTACATGTATATATATATCTATATATATGTATATCTATTGTATATCTACCTATATGTATACGTATATATGTATATATATATGTATATATATATATATGTATATATATGTATATATATACTTATATATGTATATATATCCCTTCATGTGTACTTGCTATTATATATATTTTTCTTTTCTCTTACTTTTGTAAATATATCTTCATTGTCATATATCATTCATCATAAATTCATGTATTTCTATGTCTACATATATGTCTTTGTTGTATATAGTATATATATACCCATTTCCTTGGTTATCTTGTACTAACTCTCATTTTGCAGGAAAATCTAGAAGATGCAGATTCCTTGGCTCCATTTCAATTTTCTTTTACTTTATGTTATGCAATGTAACAACCCAATGTAAACCTTGGAATAAGATTTACTTTTACTGCTTAGATTAGGCTGCATCTCATATAGTTTGATTTCAGTAATATCCTGATTCTATGATGCATATATCTCAATTTTCCAAATTCACCGTGGATGAACACGAATGGCACGTGCACCAACTCTTAGAGAGTTGATGAACTCGGTGGAGTCCATATTTACGGCCCTAGTCGGAATATGGATGAGATCCAGATCCATCATCTCTCTACCAGTCACATTGAGCCTACACTCTTAGGCTATCTTGAAAATGCACCTCATATTTCCAATGTTTTCAAAATATTGTGAATTAACTCAAATAAACCCTGAATATATTCATGGCCACAGTCAGAATATGTGAAAGATTTACTTTGGATTAATCCACATTTTTCCAACAAATTTTTCAGAAATCTTTTCAAAAGTGCATTCATTCATTCAAATCATTTGCATCATCTGTTTTTCTCATGATTTTCTCAAGAAATTTTCACTTCATGGAATCGATTTCTTAAGAAACTATGATGATATTCGAAGTTGGATTTTCCCAAAATCAAAGTTTTCCCATGATTTTCTCTGAAAATGTTATTTTCTTAAGATTCTTTTCAAAAGGAATTTCTCATCTTTCTCAAGAATCAAAGTTGATTTTCAGACATTTCAAAGACAAGATCCTCAGGATTTCAATTTCCTAAGTTCTAAATTTCCTTTTCCAATGAATCTTTCCTATAAATTTTCTATCCTTTTCTTAAAAAAAAATTCTCAAAGTCTGAGTTTTCCCAACAAGTGCTTTCCTTTTTTCAAATATTTATATTTTCTCAAGAATTCCTACAGTTTTCCTGAGATTCTTATTTCCTCATGATTTTCCAAGTCTTTCTAAGCTTTCTCAAAATTGTCCTGAGATTCTCATTTTTCTAACTCTTTATAAACTTTCTCGAGATTTCAAACCTTCTTCGTCTGAGTTTTCCTGAGAGATTGGTTTTCCATATTTTTCTGAGAAATGCTTTTCAACTCCAAATGTTTTCTAAGCATACATCATAGTTTTCCAACCCATATTTTACCAAAATTTCATAGCACATGCCTGAATTCTCTGTGCATTTAGGATAGAACCTAATTTCAATGATTTTACTAAGTCAAGCATAATTTTGGTCCTTGGTTCGATTACCCCTGTCAAAGGCGGCAGGAACGGTCGAACCTCGTACAGACAGGTCGAGCCCCATCCCATGGATTTTCTCGCAATTTTCAAAACGGAGGCGAGTATTTCAAAACAATTTCCAAAATCCAGTCAAGTTTGAATCGCGAAACCATTTCCCTCTCTCTTCCGCAAGGAAGGGAAGACGGGGGGAAATTTTGTGACGCTAACAGTCGAGAATTCAAGTTCTCAAAAACTCGATTCTCATTTGTTCTTTTATTTTGAAAAATCGGGTTCCGACTCGAGTTTTCTCCTTTTATATATATATTCTTATTTTCGGAGTCGCGAGTACTGATTCAGACTTCCTTTTGGTCCCGATGTTCGCATTGGACCAATTGTTAAGTCGAGAATTCGAGTTCTTAAAAACTTGATTCTCATTCATTCTTTTATTTTAAAAAACCGGGCTGCGACTCAAGTTTTCTCCTTTTTATATATATATTCGTATTTCCGGAGTCACGAGTTCCGACTCGGACTTCCTTTTGGTCCCGATGTTCGCATTGGACCAATTGTTATGTCGAGAAATCGAGTTCTTAAAAACTCGATTCTCATTTGTTCTTTTATTTTGAAAAACCGGGTTCCGACTCGAGTTTTTTCCTTTTATATATATATATATATATTCATATTTCCGGAGTAGCGAGTTCTGACTCGGACTTCCTTTTGGTCCCGATGTTCGCATTGGACCAATTGTTACATCGAGAATTTGAGTTCTCAAAAACTCGATTCTCATTCGTTCTTTTAAGTTCAAAAACCAGGTTCCGACTCGAGTTTTCTACTTTTTATATATATATTCGTATTTCCGAAGTCGCGAGTTCCGACTTGGACTTCTTTTTGGTCCCGATGTTCGCATTGGACCAATTGTTACGTCGAGAATTCGAGTTCTCAAAAACTTGATTCTCATTCGTTCTTTTATTTTAAAAAAACGGGTTCCGACTCGAGTTTTCTCCTTTTATATATATATATATATTCGTATTTCCAGAGTCACGAGTTCTGACTCGGACTTCCTTTTGGTCCCGATGTTCGCATTGGACCAACTATTACATCGAGAATTCGAGTTCCCAAAAACTCGATTCTCATTCGTTCTTTTATTTTGAAAAACTGGGTTCCGGCTCGAGTTTTCTCCTTTTATATATATATTAGTATTTCCAAAGTCACGAGTTCTGACTCGGACTTCCTTTTGGTCCCGATGTTCGCATTGGACAAATTGTTACATCGAGAATTCGAGTTCTCAAAAACTCGATTCTCATTCGTTCTTTTTTTTTTGAAAAACCGGGTTCCGACTTGAGTTTGCTCCTTTTATATATATATTCGTACTTTCGCAGTCGTGAGTTCTGACTCAGACTTCCTTTTGGTCCCGATGTTCACATTGGACCAATTGTTACATCGAGAATTTGAGTTCTCAAAAACTCGATTCTTATTCGTTCTTTTAGGTTGAAAAACCGTGTTCCGACTCGAGTTTTCTCCTTTTATATATATATTCGTATTTTCGGAGTCACGAGTTCTGACTCGGACTTCCTTTTGGTTTTGATGTTCGCATTGGACCAATTGTTACATCGAGAATTCGAGTTCTCAAAAACTCGATTGTCATTCGTTCTTTTATTTTGAAAAACCGGGTTCCAACTCGAGTTTTCTCCTTTTATATATATATATTCGTATTTCTGGTATTGCGAGTTCTGACTTGGACTTTCTTTTGGTCCCGATGTTCGCATTGGACCAATTGTTACATAGAGAATTCGAGTTTTCAAAAACTCGATTCTCATTCGTTCTTTTATTTTGAAAAACCGGGTTCCAACTCGAGTTTTCTCAAATTATATATATATTCGTATTTACGGAGTCGCGAGTTCCGACTCGGACTTTCTTTTGGTCCTGATGTTTGCATTGGATCAATTGTTACGTCGAGAATTCGAGTTCTCGAAAAGTCTATTCTCATTCGTTCTTTTATTTTAAAAAACCGGGTTGTGACTCGAGTCTTCTCCTTTTATATATATATTCCTATTTCCAGAGTCGTGAGTTCCGACTCGGACTTTCTTTTGGTCCCGATGTTCGCATTGGACCAATTGTTACATCGAGACATTGAGTTCTCAAAAACTCGATTCTCATTCGTTCTTTTAAGTTTAAAAACCATGTTCCGACTCGAGTTTTCTCATTTTATATATATATATATATATATATATATATATATATATATATATATATATATATATATATATATATATATATATATATATATTCGTATTTTCGGAGTCACGAGTTCCGACTTGGACTTCCTTTTGGTTTTGATGTTCGCATTGGACCAATTGTTACATCAAGAATTCGAGTTCTCAAAAACTCGATTCTCACTCGTTCTTTTATTTTGAAAAACCGGGTTTCGACTCGAGTTTTCTCCTTTTATATATATATATATATATATATATTCGTATTTCCGGAGTCGCGAGTTCTGACTCGGACTTCCTTTTGGTCCCGATATTTGCATTGGACCAATTGTTAACAAGAATTCGAGTTCTCAAAAACTCGATTCTCATTCGTTCTTTTATTTTGAAAAACTGGGTTCCGACTCGAGTTTTCTCCTTTTTATATATATATTCGTATTTCCGGAGTCGCAAGTTTCGACCCGGACTTCCTTTTGGTCCCGATCCCTTTAACCACTTACTCAAAAAAGGAGTGAAATTCGAATGGGGACCAAAGTGTCAGCAATCGTTCGAGCGAATCAAGAAGTATCTTCTCAATCCTCCTCTCTTGAATCTGCTAGATTTGGGAAAACCTCTTTTGTTATACATCTCAGTCAATCAAGTCGCATGCGGCGGATTCTTGGCGCAATACAAAGAAGGAAGCTTGATAGAGCACGCCATCTATTATGTGAGTAAGACTTTCATAGATTATGAAAAGAAATACTCTCAAATAGAGAAGACCTGCCTAGCTCTGGTATGGATATGTCAGAAGCTAAGACACTACCTGCTAGCATCAGAAGTCAAAATTTTGTCTAAACTCAATCCTCTCAAATACATTTTGGAGCAACCTTTCCTCAACGGACGAGTCGCCAAATGACAAGTCTTACTGATGCAGTATGACTTAGAATATGTCTCGCAGCAATCAATCAAAGGTCAAACAATTGCTGATCAATTGGCAGATTTTCCTCTGGCAGAAGAGGTGAAAGCCGAAGATGACTTCCCAGATAAGCAAATATGCAATATCCAGCAATCTCCAATCTGGAATTTATTTTTCGACGGTTCCAAGAATATGGCTGAAATAGGCTTCATAATCTTGTTAATCACTCCTGAGAAAGAGATGATTCCATTTTCTCTCAAGTTAGATTTCCAATGTACCCACAATATGGCTGAGTACGAAGCTCTAATTCAAGGTCTAAAGATTCTACTAGACTTCAATGTCAAGAGAGTGCATGCCTACAGTGACTCATTACTCATCGTCAATCAAGTCTGAACCGAATGGCAAGTCAAAGATCAGAAGCTATTTCCTTATCAGAAAATCGTTTCAGCAAGTTTGAAGAATTTCAGCTCTTCCATATCAAGAGGGAATTCAATCAAGTGGCCGATAGTCTAGCCAGTTTAGGCTCCATTATGGCATTCAAAAATGGAGAATCTTGTCGCTCTTTTGAAATCAACAGATTCGACCAACCTGCTTTCCTTTCAACAGAACAAGTACACCAAGCTGAGCAAAAGAAAAAGCCTTGGTATTACAATATCAAAACTTTCATAGAAACCGGTGAATTTCCTCCAGAACTGAAAAAGTGCAGCGAGCAATCCAGCGTATGTCTACCCGATACTTCATTCTGGCCAATGTCCTCTATCGTCGGGGATTCAGTTGAGAGTATTTCTGATGCTTAGACAAAGATGAAGCCAAAGAAGTTGTGCGAGAAGCACACGAAGGCATTTGTGGTGGCCACGTCGGTTACCAAACCCTTGTCAAGCAGATCATCAGAGCAGATTACTATTGAAAGACTATGCAACAAGACTATTATCATTATGTGAAGAAGTGTGTGCAATGCCAAATACATGCACCTTCTATTCATGCCCCAACAACTTATTTGCAATCTGTTGTTTCTCCATGGCTGTTCTCTATGTGGGTCTTCGACGTCGTAGGCCCCATCACTCCCTCTGTTTCAAATGGCCACAAATACTTTCTTGCTGCAACAGAATATTTCACCAAGTGGGTAGAAGCTATCACTCTCCTCACAGTAGAAGGCCGACACGTGGTCTCTTTCATTCACAAGAGCATCCTTTGCCGTTTCGGCATCCCGCTTGACATCGTGTCAGATAATGACAGTCATTTTAAGAATGAAAAGATGAAGACCTTCTGCTCAAAATTCAAAATCTATCATCATTTCTCTGCTCCATATTATCCCCAAGGGAATGGCCAGGCAGAAGCCACCAACAAGATCTTAATTCGTATCTTGGAGCGAACCGTGGAAATAGGCCGTGACTGGCATGAGAAGATCCATGATGCACTATGGGCCTACCAGACCACCATTTGTACACCAACGAATGCTACTCCATCAGAATTGGTCTATGGAATAGAAGTAGTATTGCAGCTACATGTTCAGAAGCCCGCTTTAAAATTTGCATCACTGCTAGAATTACCTCTTGATCAATACCAGCAGCAGTGACTAGTACAACTAGACTTACTCTACGAGAGAAGGCTAAAAGCAGCAGAGCATGCTCAATCCTATCGCCAGAGAGTAGCTAGGAAGTATGTGAAGTCTGTCATCGAAAGAAGATTCAATGTGATGCCCCAAAACCTGACCTTGTAAAAACCCTTGGTTTTTGAGCAAAAAAAAAAAAATTTAAAGGATATACAGAGTGAAAAACAACTAGCGGAAGTAAAGGAGGGAAATAGGGGTAAAGCAAAGGCCGCAAGTCTGAGCGAGCCACAGTGAGAAAACCAAACCATAGTGGACAATTAAAGTAATTTTCATTTCCACAATAGTTACAATGATACAAAAATGAGACTGGGTACAAAAAGGGTCAGTCTCACAAAAAGCAGGGGTACAACCCCTCAAAACCCCAAAACCAGAAGAAGCCAGAATCTGCTACAAAGTGTGGGCCTCAAGGCTCCTGCTGTGTGCCATCGCATTGTGCTGCGTCTACTTGTCACCTGTATCCCCATAAAACGGGGTCAGTACTCTTGCGAGTTGGTGAGACAAACCATCAATAAATTATCATTTTCAAGGAAAAGCAGAAAGTAAGCAACATGCTACACGTGTGCTAAGTACCAGACTATAACTAGCATGATGGAACAGTTAGAAGCAATTGAATAAAAGTACAAGTGCGTGTCAGGAAGGTGCACGTGCCACAAGACTGTAAAACTACAAGTAAGTAACAGTGCAACAAGTAGAGTAACAGAACAAAAACTGAACAATAGGAAGTAGCAGCTAAAGTAACATAGTAGGAACTAACCAACAGAAAGTAGCAACTAAACACAAGTATATACGGCTCTAGAGTAACAACTACAGTAAGTCAGTCTGATTGGTTAGTCCTTATGTTCATTTTTTTACCTCCTTCGGGTACGCGAAGGAAAACCCTCAAGTTCTGTGAGACATGCACCTGTAAACACCCCAAATTTTCACTCACCTTCTTGACATCACCCTCGATCGGCACATTTCAGTGCTCTAGGAGCAATGAAGGGCAAAATAGTCATTTTCTGAGATTGAACCTTGCAGAAAGTCTAAAATTTCATCCTTGAGCTTCAAAATTTCTATATTTAGGTTCAGAGACATTTTCAAATTGCAAATTTCCAAAATCCTATCCCTGACAAGAAATTAGAATTCCCAATTCTAGAGCTCAGAGTGACATTTCATAGAACATGTCTTTACATAGCATCGCATCATTTCACTGCATAGCATATCATTTTGAGATCCGAAACTCCTGATTTTTAAAATTATCAATCCAGATTTGATTTCTAAACTTTTCAAAATCAATTTTTAAAACCCTGGGTTTTCAAAATTATCAATTCTTCCCATTTTACCCCAGGACCCCGAATTATGAAAAGTTTTCTCAAGAAAACAATCTGGATGGTTTTGACATTTTCAAAATTTCGCCAGTTGAAAAGAGGGGGACACAATTTCAAAATTCATAAGATCTTATTTCAAACTTTTACAAAAAAAGGCTCCCTACTTCTTTCAAAATTTCGCCCTGAAGAACCGTTTTCTTCCAAGTTTTGAAATCAAGCCAAATTTTGCTTCGTGTTTTCCAAAACTAGCCTATTATTGTGAAAATTCCAAAATATCTCATTTGGCTCTTATTTCAAATAAAGGACGTGGGACCCACCTCGAGGTGGTGTCACACTCAAATTCTCAAAATTTCCCCTTATTTCCAAAATAGTGCCCACTCGAAAGTGGCACCGATTTACAAAACCTTGTTTTTAACTCAATTTTTATAAAATATTTAGTGGGCCCACGTAAGTGGTGCCCCACTAAGGCTCCTTGCCAAGAAAAGCAAAATTTTTGTTTTCTCAAAAAGTTTTCAAATTCAGTTGAGGTGGCACCACCAAAACAAAATCCATTTTTTTACTCATTTTTCTTACTTTATTTTTTATTACTTTTCAGCCCCAAATGGAGCCACCATGAAAACCCTACCAAAACTTCACTTTACCTAAGTTTTTTTTAAATATACTTCTGGAGAAAAGGAGCCCCCCCCCCTTTTTTCAAATGGCGACATTTTTTTGAAATTTTTCAAAAGTTAGTTTTTTTTTAAGTTATCAAAACCTTTCACAAAGAGGCCAGAGCTATTGGGCTGAAAGGGCAGACAATTCTTTTAAAAGTGAGGCTTAGGCCACCCGAAAAAGGGTCCCGGTATGTGTTTCTGAACTCTTCAGTGCCTCCCTCTTCATGGCTTCCCCCTTCGGCTAGCAGGAGGCCAAACCAGATGGCTCTTCTCCCCTTACCATTTGCAGCCCTTCCTTCAGCCAAGGGCCAAGGAACTCTAGCAAAAACCTGAGAGGAAGGACCCAATAGGGCGATTTCCCTTAACCCCAGTTCTCCTCTGTTCACGAAAGGGTCCAGCCTCTGCATTTTCTTCAGCCCACCAGACGCAGGACATCCAGCAGAAGACGCAGACTTCCCTCTTCTTTGGCCCACCCTGATAGGAAGCGTTCCCTCAACCTCTACCGAATCTAGGTAAAGATCTTCTTCACCTCTGCGTTTTTGTGAATTAGGCTTCACGTTTGTGCCATTAGCAATGCAAGTCCGTTGCTGCAGTTAATGTGGCTTGCACCTTGGTTTTTTTTCTTTTTCTCTCTCAATGCGTCTGGAATCGATGATGCCCATTTAATGACATTCTCGATTCAGCATAGTCCTAAAATCATCATTTTCCTTAAAAGTTTTTTTTTACTTTTTTTTTTTCATTTCAGCATCTAAAATGTCTTCTCTTTATTGCAATTCAGGACCTTCACACCTGGATTACCCTGTTGCATATCCATGACTTATACTCATTTCTTCCAAAAAAAATGCCTTTTCATGAACTTCAGTTTTTCTGTCTCCTGTAAGGGCAGCAATTTGGGTTGCAGGCATTAGTAGTAGTAACCTCCTCGTTGTCTTACAACTTTTTGCTTGAAGTTGGTTTAAAACATTCAGTATGTCACATTTGTTTTTCTCTATATGGTTTTTCATCGAGTTGCCTGCACATCATGGTGTAAAGCGATAACTAATAAGGTTTATCCTAAAGTGAATGGTGCTTTTAACCAGGGCACTATAGTTAACTTCGGTTTAATCTTGAACTCATGTTCCCATAACATCATGTCAATGTCGACCCCTGTATGTACATTGGATAAATTCCATGAGTTGGGTTCATTAAAACTGTATGGCAATATATCATCTAATATGCACATATGATCAGTTCAGGCATAACTTCTGCACCCTTACACTTTTTTTTTTACTCAGCATATGTTTTGCGCCTATCAACTTATCTTAATAATTTTTTTTTGTTTATGCTAAAGCCCATTACCTATATCATGCTCTTTCTATTTTTGACCCTACCTGCATTGTCCCCTGTAGCTGAGTAATAACCGAATTTCCAGCTTGTTTCAATTCATCTAAAGGATTGAAATTCAGCTAATAACAGGGAACAGAGAATTGCTTCCATTTTCTTTACTGCATTTAACTATAAACTCTTTACTTGGCAGCTTAATAAATGTATTACATTAAAAGAGCCAAATCCTTAATCGAGTTAAGTGATGTCATATTATAAAAGTCATATATTATCTTTAGATGTGTCCGTTCCTCTGTTTGGCGTTCAGATGACTCGATCTTATAGAGGCAGATGCTTTGATCCTCAGTTGTTGATACATAATGCCTTTCTTGGTTTGATTATGAAATCAGTTTGATTTATAGTCTCACATTGTCCCTGCACGTATCCTCATCTCACTGTATTTACAACATATTTGTACATTGTCCCTGTATCACTTACATATGTGGTAGTATCTAGGTATTCATCTATCAGCCATACCCTCTACATCGGGTTATTCCAGTACAATCCATCCATGTTAATATATATTGATGTCATTGTTGCACTATATAGAAGGCATTCGTACAGTCACTGATGCATCTCCATGTTTTACTTTATAGGTTGAGGATATCTCTAGTGATCTTTTTGTAGCATATTAATTAATATGTTTATAGTATATCCTGTATTTCTTATCATATCAGTAAGTTCTCTAACAGCATGTCATTCAGTTTATCATATATATCATTTCATTAGTATTTCCTTCCTAATTTAGCGATTACATTTAGAAGGCATCATATATACATAATTTCCCATCATTTAGCCTAAGTCTACCTCTTTATATATATATATATATATATATATATATATATATATATATATACATTCCATATTTCTTACATGTCATAAGCACTTTAGTTTTGTATATATCATGCATAGCTTCTTATTAACATAAGCATTTTACTTAGATATCTTATGTATGCAATTTTCATCATTTAGCTTAGATACAACATTTAAGCATGTGCCTTATCCCATGCATTTAGGTAGTTGCATTTTCCTATATATTCAAGCAAATATATCTCCATAGGCATACTTCATTTAGCACAAGCCTAAGCATTTAGACATACATGCAAATTTTCTCATTCAACTTGGATATGGCATCTAGGCATTCTCATAAACATTACGTACATACCTTTGGTACTATGTTTTCAGTGATATGTGCATTTCTATTATAATCTATGTATAATCATCGGCACATTGGCAGTAATATAAGATCCCCGATCTCTCTTTTGTATGCTAACTCATATATGCAGGAAAATCCGGAGGATGCTGATTCTTTACGTGTAAGACCCGCAATTTTTCAGAAAATATCTGAATAAAATTCATGAAGCATTTACCGGTAAAAATGGCATTTTTCTCAGAATGCGAAACAAATCAATTCCTGCGAGCCAGTTACACTTAGGATATTCGTCGAATCGCGAATATATGCTCAAACACTCTGGAAGCCATAACTTCCTATCTGAACAAAATCAAAGGATTCCTGCGAGCCAACTTTCTTAGTGGCATCAATACGAAGATAATGGCGTACTCAGAATTTTTCGGAAAAAAATCGCCGAAAACCCGAAATTCTTGCGGGACCCACAGAAATATGGGTGGGACCCACAGAAATATTTCTCAGAAAATATTCTAGAAGATTCTAGAATATTCCAGCACCTTCCAGCACCTTCCAGAGCCTTCCAGCTCCTTCCAGCACCTGGGATTTCTGAAAAGCCAAGGGGTAAAGAGGAGATTCTGAAACTTGGGGCCCAAGTTTCAGAATCTATAAATAAAGGAGCCCCCCTCTCTTTAAAAATCGCCAACCCCTCTCTCTCTCCTCCTTTTCCAAACCTCCCCTACCTAGCCTAGCCCACCTGAGCCTGCCTCACTTAGCCTGAGCCTGCTTGACCTGGTCTGAGCCTGCCTGACCTGGTCCTAACCCACCTGACCTAGGTCTGAACCTACTTGACCTAAGTCTGAACCTAGTTGACTTGACTTGAACCTAGTTTGGTTCAAAGTCAAAGTCCAAGTCCTTTTTCATCTGAAGTTCGAAGTTGATCCTTTTTCGAAGTCGAGCCTCGTTCGAAGCGTTTGAAGCAATCGGAGTCGTTTCTTCCTCAAATTGAAGTAAGTTCGCTTCATTAAACCATCTCTCTCAAGTATTTGATTGTTTGTATATAGCATATACTTTCTGAAGTAGTATCTTGCTTTAGTTCTTGGTTGAGCCCTCTAGGACACTTCGGTGTTCACGCGCTCGCCTCGTAACTATCGTCGGATATATATGTTCGAATACGCAGTATATGCGTTCTTCAAAATAGTATCTCACCCTAGTTCTTGGTTGAGCCCTCTAGGACACTTCGGTGTTCACTCGCTCGCCTCGTAACTATCGTTGGATACAGATCTAGGTGTATATCTGCTGATACTGCCGACGCGTCTTATATCGCACAGGCCATGTAATTTACCTTTGCCGTCGCGTCGTATGATGCCAAGGCTACCTGCTTTCTGTACTTCCGATTACTGCACTTCCGATTATGCATTTACTTACGCCGTCGCGTCGAACGATGCCAAGGCTCCTGCTTTCTGCAATGTATTTACTTACGCCGTCGCGTCGAACGATGCCAAGGCTCCTGTTTTGTTATATATGTAGAATATTTCGTTCAGTTACACACCCTGAACAATAGTATATGCATTTCCTTTACGCCGCCGCTGTATAAAGCACAGGCTTCTGCTTATATTACATATATGGCGCGTAAGTGAGCGTTCAAACGGAGATCAACTCCAAAATCGCCCATGCGATTCCCTTACCGCTCCTCGTACAAGATTCTGCTTGACGAATGAAGCCCCTATTGGAAAGGCTTCGCCTTTTGGCAAAATGCTCTTTACGTAAAGACTAAATCAATTACGTATGGCCTGGCTATGGCCCAAGGTTCCTGCAACCTTGATGGATGCAAAGTACGCACAACGGTGCGCATCCATTTCCCGAGTTAAGCGTAGCGATTTCCCACCAAAGAGGGGAGATGCCGCTGAAACGGATAAAAGAAACGCACGCTTTCTCCGTAAAAGAGAGGAAGTGCTGCTAAAATTCCTGAAGGAGCTAAGAATGGCTCAGAAAGAACGTAGCAGAAGTGCTACCCAGTTATGGAACGCCTTCTACAATGTAGAAAGGTTCGTCGCACCACTGCCGGTAGAGCAGAGAAGGTGTTGACAGAATGGTTGGCAGAAGAGCTGCCAAAACCAGTTAAGTGGCACAATGATGTCCTTTGTTGGAACGATGTCAGAATGACTCGTCTCCCTGACACCTGCAAGGGCATCATACTTGTAAGAGTCGTTGCGCCAAAGTAGTGGTAGCGCCTTGACAAGGTCCTGAGCTCGTTGCGTAAAAATATGCCGAGTAGCCGATCCGTAGAGATCGAGTCATGTGCATGCTCATTAAGAATTATCAGACAACCAGACTCGTAAGGGCCGCTGAGCCGGAGTGTGTTGTTTCCACCGAAAGAGGTGAAGTGCTGGTCAAGGCCGAAGTGCCGTGAGCAGAGTTAAGCATGCATATGAATAAAACCTTTGTTCCACGGTGAAAACCGTGTGGTTGATTGGGGTCCGGTACATACTTCTTAAAGGCTGCCCTATAGGCATGCAATGCTCGTCAAGTAATTGTAAGACCGGCAGGCCCCTTTCAGAATTTCTCACCGAGGAAGACGGTGATGGTGCAGCCTTGAGTGACATATATTTCACCCGAACCTGATAGAGTTCATTGATGGCCTTCGTCACTCAGAGGTATGGAGGTCGTGGTTATCCTTAAATATCTAAGGATTGAACCCAACTACTGCAGTAGCAGAATGCATTCGGATACCTAGTAAGGATCTCTTCTGGTATGCTGTACCGTCCTACTAGGGGGATGGGGTCAACAGGCCTCTGGGGTATCTAAAATACATAGAATAATCAACCCCCAGATCGTCGCGTTGTCGCCCAGATATGAGTCCCCTAAGCCCAGGGGGAGGTGCAATTATCGAAACAAAGCATTAGCTTAGGTACAGCGCTACTTTGAATGTATGAGTGGATGACGTTGTTGAGTCAGTCCTGCATAACCTTTGTGAAGGTGTCATGGTCGGTATACTACTGGACCGATTGGGAAAGAACCCCATTGATATCCGTACGACTAAGTGAAGCTCGAAGAGCTGTCCTTAGATTCGTAGGATACGGATGTGCCAAGCATAAAGGCTTGAGCTAGACATCCATTCGTGACTCTGAGGAAGTCAAGGCTAAGTCGTAGAGACTTGAGAGGTTATTCTAACTCACAGCCCTGAAGAGGCTTATGCGAAGTCATGACGACTTGCGTGGATGTTCAACTCATAGCTCTGATGAGGCTTTTGCGATATACGCTAAGTCATGGAGGCTTGAGCGTCGTATTACAAACTGCGACCCTGAGTGGTCTATGCATTTACTTGAGTTGAATAGATAGGTGTTTGCCTACTTACCAGACCATCAGTGGTTCTGACCCCGTTTTATGGGGATTTCAGGTGTTGAACCTGCGTGGCGATATGCGGAGCAAGGCGGCATCGAGTTCCAGGGTTTCTCTGGACAGAGTTGTACTGCTTCCTTTTTATTGAACCTTCACTGCTTTTCTAAGCAGTAGTGTTGTAATAAACATGTGCTTTCGATAAAATGGAACACTTTGGTGGTCAATGAGTTGCTTGGCCACATACCTGCAACGTGCTCGGAGTTTTCTAAAACCGATGACTCATTATCGTCTTATTCCGCTGCTAAAAGCTTTTCTAAGTTCCGCTGCAAAGAAAAAAAAAGAAATCCATGAAAATTTTAACTTAGCTTTGTTTTGGAAATTCGGGGCGTTACATTACGTCATATATTCCGTTATGTTACTTTATGTCAAGAAATGTAACAATTCAATTTGGAATAATATTTACCTTACTGCTTAGATTAGGCTGCATCTCATATAGTTTGATTTTCAGTAATATCCTGATTCTATGATGCATATATCTCAAATTTTCAAAATTCACCGTGGATGAACACAAATGGCAAGTGCACCAACTCTTAGAGAGTTGATGAACTCGGTGGAATCCATATTTACGGCCCTAGTCGGAATATGGACGAGACCCAAATCCATCATCTTTCTACCAGTCACATTAAGCCTACACTCTTAGGCTATCTTAAAATGCACATCATATTTCTAATATTTTCAAAGTATTGTGCATTAAATCAATTAAACACTGAACACATATTCATGGCCACAGTCAGAATATGTGAAGGATTTATTTTGACTTAATACACATTTTTCAAACAAATTCCTTAGAAAATCTTTTCAAAGTGCATTCATTCATTCATTTGCATCATGAAATCATTGGTTTTCTCGTGATTTTTTTAAGAAAATTTCATTCTCAAGAAATCGATTTCTCAAGAAACTCTGAGAAATTTTCAAAATCGGTTTTCCCAAGTCAAGTTTTTCCACAATTTTCCATGGAAAAGGTTATTTTCTCAAGATTTTCAAAAGAAGTCTCTCACTTTTCTCAAAGATCAAAATCGATTTCCAAGTATTTCAAAGGTAAGATTCCCAGGATTTCATTTTCCCAAGTTCAGTTTTTCTTTCTCCAATGAGTTTTTCTATATATTTTCCATCATTTTCCTAAGAAAATTCTCAAAGTCCAAGCTTTTCTGTCCAGTGTTTTCTTTTCAAATACTCATCTTTTCTCAATAATTTCTTACCATTTTCTCAAGATTCTCATTTCTTTATGATTCTCTCTAATCTTTATAAACTTTCTCGAGATTTTAAAACCTCTTCGCATGAGTTTCCTGAGAAATTGACTTTCCATCTTTTTCCTGAGAAATGCTTTTCAACTCCAAATATTTTCTAAGCATACAACATAGTTTTCCAACTTATATTTTACCCAATCCCATAGCACATGCCTGAATTCCTTGTGCATTTAGGATAGAACATTATTTCAGTAATTTCACTAAGTCAAGCACAATTTTGGTCCTTGGTTCGATTACCCCTGTTAAAGGCGGCAGGAATGGTCGAACCTTGTACCGACAGATCGAGCCCCATCCCATGGATTTTCCTGCAATTTTCAAAAACGGAGGCGAGTATTTCAAAACAATTTCCAAAATCCGGTCAAGTTTGAAGCGCGAAAGTATTTCCTTTTTCTCTTCCGCAAGGAAGGGAAGACGGGAAAATTTTTGCGACGATAACAGGTTTGGCGACCATGATGGGACCTGTCCTTGTCTGATTAAAATTGTGCTTGACTTAGTTCAATTATCAAAATTATGTTCACAAAATGTCAGCTCTTTACTTTTTATATCATGCGAACCTAGGAGCCTAGATTCTGATCTAGCTAACATTGACTGCATATAGACTAGGCATGGTTTGGTAGGACCAGATTGAGGAGATGTTTTCATGTTCACATAGACTTAGGTCTAAACACAACTCTCCTCAATTTAGGATCTGAATGCAAACAATGTATGCTTCTTCAAAGTTTTTAAAATCTATCTCTCTAGGTTTTAGAGCCCTCTATTTCTTGCATGTGATCATTTTTCAAAATCTCCATTACCTATTATTACCCGGTCTTCACGTTGTTGGGCTCTCTTCCAGATCCCTAGCTCGGGACAGAGCCTCACAACTGGGCCAATTATTTGGGTTAACACCCCCTACCACGTACCGTGGGCCAGAGTCTGAAGTATATCGGTAGGCGCTCAAGGATGTTGGAAAACCTTACCTTAGAACCGAAGTTGAAATTATATGCCACGTACCTCCAATTTCGATTTGGGTATATCGGCATAACTGGATTGGACAAAGATGATCTGAACCTAGAGTTAGGATTAGGGTCCTACAGCTGTTTTCAAATTGATGCATTTAGAGTCAGCCTTTTAGGGAATGCTGAATGTGCATAAATGTTTGTGCTGGATGTGATTATATGTGTGTGATTTCCTCAATTCTTTATATTTTCCAATGTTTTCCAACTTATTAGGCCTTTTTCAAAATATCCTTATTTTCCACAAGATGTTTTTCTCAAACCCTGGATGATTTTCTCAAATATCCCATTTCTTTCAAAACTCCAGGTGTTTTTTCCATTCTACCTTTCTAGTGGATCTCGAATTTCCAGCTACATTTTATATCTTGCCTGCAAATTTTTTCAAAATTTCCCACATTTTCCTAAGTCTCATTCTAAGTCTTTCTCTGTTATCAGTTCGATGGCATCCAGTCAAGTCGATCCTATCTTTCCTCAAGGTCACATCTCCTACGAGGTGCGACAAGGTTGTCCTGAACATTGAGCCCTCAGCATCGAAACTTTCGTTCCCTGGTGGTATTATTCCTGGCTAAAAAGCTTTTCCCGAATGTTCCCGGACCATTTGAGCGAGTGCGGATTAGAAGTGGCGTCAGCAGTTGGAAAGCAGACCATCAATGGCAACCTGATCCATGCAATGGCGGAGCGATGGAATCCTCGGACGTGCACCTTCTGGTTCCCATGGGCAGAAATGACCGTTTTAATGGATGAATTTTCAGAAATCATGGGGTTGCCAGAACCAGCCGATCAACCAGGCGATCCATTAGAACATCAATTCCTTATCAATGTCAAGGGTTTGGACCCCAGAGATTCATTAGCTCGCATGACAGGCCGCCGATCTTGGCCCCTGATCCAGTTGGACGAAAATGAATATGTTGACCTGCTTGAGTTGTACCGCCAGTACGGAACCTTCGTTGAAGTCAGTTCGCTATCCGGGACAGCTAAATAAAGGATTTAGAATGCAATGGTGTGATCATCGCAAAATTTTTCCTCTCTTGTGGTTTTCTCTCTCTTCCTTCTCTTTTCCTTTTCCAGCCTCTATTTTCTTCCTTTTTGAAGGGAGAGAAATAAAAGACAGAAAAGAAAGAGAGAAGAAAAAAGAAAGAAAGAGAGAGAAGATGAACTATTTTGCGCGGTCTCACTTGACCTTGATTTGAAAAATATTTAGAAATTTAACTCGCCTCCGTTTTGAAAATATTTGCGGGAAAATGGAGAGACGAGATTCGCTCGTCGGTACGAGGTTCGACCGTTCCTGGCGCTTTTACCAGGGGTAATTGAACCAAGGATCGAATCTATGCCTTTTGCTTTGCCTAAATATAATCTAAGAATTTATTCTAACTCTAAATGCACAAAGAATCATGCTGGTTTAATGCAAGGATGTATGCTCTTTTTGAAAAGATGTTTTTTGAAAGTTTCCAAGTATTCTGGGATGAACTGGGTAGGGGAATAAAGAAATGGTTGAATCTAACTTAGAATTTGAGATCAAAGAAATTCTAAGTCTTTGAAGTAAATCAGAGTTGGGAAAATAAATGAGAAAGAATGATTTGAAACTTTTGAAATGAAATTTCAAAGTCAGAAATGGACTTTGAATTTGAACTTTGGATTTAGGAAGGGAAATGAATTACTTGAGATGGAATTGAATTTAGATTTTTGAAGTTTGAAATTGGAATGGACTGAGAAAATCAAATGGTATTTTAGAATAGAAATGGATTTAGATTAGATCCGAAAATGGAATTGAAATCTAGAATTTGGAATTGGATTTCGGATCCTAAACAGAATGGGATCCGAGATTTGGAATCCGAGATGGACTTGAGTTATGGATATGAGAATGGGTTTGGATCTGAAGTCTGAGATCCAAATGTAGAATTCGGTTCTGGATCCTAAGATGGATTTGAATCTGAAGTCTGAGATCCAAGGTAGAATTGGACTCTGGATCCTAAGATGGATTTGGATCTGAAGTCTGAGATCCAAGGTAGAATTGGTTCTAGATCCTAAGATGGATTTGGATCTGAAATCTGAGATCCAAAGTGAGTGTTGAATCCTTGATCCTAAAATGGATTTGAAGTTTAAATTCAGAAGATGAATCAAGAACTTCCAAGTTTAATTTGAAATTGGAAAATGAATTTTAGAAATTGAATCTTGAATATACAAATAAATTTCAAAGTTAAATTGGATTTTGAATTTAAGATAGATATTGGAATTTGAAATACAAGATGATTCTGAAGTTTCAAAGTCAAATGAGACTTTGAATTATTGAATCCTTTTGAAAAATAGAGTTGAATTTGAATTTATGAATAGGATTTGATCTAAGAAATGAAGGAAAGAATTACTTGCATTTATGAAAAAGGAATCTTAAAAATATGATGCAATTTTATCCTAAATGATGAATGAATTTAAATTTTTGAAATTGGATTTTGAAAAGCTATTTCATTCTTTAAATGAATCAAAAATAAGATTGAAGATATAATACCTCCTTGATTATGGTCATTGAATATATTATATAATAATCTATATTTAAATTCAGGTGAAGAATAAAACATATTTTTGGTGCTTTTATAGAATTTAAAATGAAATGAACTCTCAATATACCCTGACTATGGCCATTGGTATATATTTTGAGTTAATTTTAAATTAAATTCTAATAAAAGAAGGAAATATTTGAAAATATGATGATTTTTGAAGAGGATCCATTGTGAATCCAATGTTATTCTATAAAAGATAAAAATCCTAAGTCTTGTTTACATCCCGACTATGGCCGTTGATGTAAATCATCAACTTAGGATTAATTTACCTCTTACGAAATGGTGCACGTGCCATTCGTGTAACCATTTGTGAGAATTTGAAGAATAAAGGCAAAAATGCATGAAAAACAAGTAATTCATGATATTTATAATGCTCATTCATTTTATCTAGAGCTGAAAATTTGTAAATTCTCATTGAGATCTAATTATTACAATTACATCAAATTAAATATGCAGGCCTCCAAGTGATGACATTTCCCACATATTTTCTGCAAAACACTATAGTTAGTATGAAAGCAAAAGAGAATTTGCACGTTTCACATTGGCTTTAACATGTAGATGGTGAGATATTCATGTGCCACGATTTTTATGATAGATACCTACCTATATATAGATGTATACCTAAATATATATATATATATATATATATATATGTATATGAGTATATACAGATATATGTATGCATATTTATATATATATATATATATACATATATATATATCACATATGACATGCATGTGACATTGGTGGATGAGAGTGATGCTGATGAAGGTTAGTGGACATAGGTATAGAAGGTATAGCAAATGCAAATGAGTGTGGTGATGTGACATATTGTTGTTATTACAATCAATAGGTGCATGTGAAATGTAACAATTTTTAAGGAAATGATATGAAGTATGAAGGTGGAGATGCTGAGTGTGAAGGGGGCTGTGTAGGAAGGTGCTGTTAATATAGGTGGTATGGCTGAGGACAACCAGCTGTGACAGCGGGGGTGGTCATCTGGGAAAATGGAATGACAGGAATCGTGAAATGCAGCTGGATGTTAGAAAGAGGCAGTACTGAAATGCTGATGCAATTATGCTATAGTAGTGGTTGTGTAAATGAACATAAAGGTAAGGATGGGAAGCTGCAGTGATAAAAAAAAATGAGAGGTAAAGAATGTTGGGATGACCAGCCAGACCTAAGTGATGGTGCAGAAGTAAAGATGAATAACAGCATAGCCTAACCATGGTAGGGGTTCTGATTTACAACAGGGAAATGTGAGGGTGCATCAGGGGATGATATAGATATACCTATGATAGTAAATGGAGTGAGAGTTTGATACAGGTGGTTTTGGAATAAGGAGAAAGTGACTTCATTCATTCATGATTTATTCTAATGACAAATCAATTTCACCATCTGAGGATGATGATCAACTAAGCTTAGAGGTACCTCTAACAGAGCACGAAAGTGTAGGGATAATTTGCAGAAAGTATTCAAAGGCGTGATCTGGACATGGCTGTGGAAGATGAAATGAAAACATAGGTGGAGCAGTGGGAAGGAGCTCTTGATGATCTTGAGAGGGAGAGTGCCCTCTTATTGGGAGAACTCGATGGTGCTGAGATTGACCTTCCTAATCTCTTTAAGTGGATTGAAAGTCAGGCACTAGAAGCCTCTAGCACTGAAGCTTGGAGAAAAAGGATATACATTAGGTAGGATCCACAACAACTAATGAAGTTAGCGAGGCAATTTCAGGTACAAAAAATCATCTGCCAGCTTATCATCCTATAAGAGGGCGTCATGGTAACATGCTGGAAGAAGGGGCTAATGGTTTTCTTGCGAAGGGTGCTTGCCATTGATGATAATGGAGAAGTGTTGAAAGATGATGGAGCACAGGACCGAGATTATGTATATGAACTTTTAAAGTCTTAGGATTTCCTGGTGATGATGCCCTGTCTGGCTCTACACAGCAGACTTCTCTGTATTTAACTAGTACCCTGCAACAAGCTGCGAACATGGGACTCAAGCTACCTGGTGTCAATGAGGTGGAGGGAACAGATGGTATTGAAAATTGCTCTAAAGATCAATTTTATGCTATCATTGCTGCAAATGAGAAAGAAACTGATATTACTGATGAGCAGAAAAGGAAAATTTCTGGAAGATTGTAAAAGAGGATGATTTGGATGTTTGCTCGAAAGATGCCAATTTGCTTTAAACAGAGATGGCACAGAGATCTTGAAAAGAAACATGACATTCTCCATAACGATGTCTCAATTTAGCCTTCTGAAATCTGTAAAATGGTGAACTTGGCAAGGTGGGACCTAGTATTAATCCTGCTTATGATTTAAACTCTCGAATGGCTGATGATCTGGGACGCTACCAGTGAGCTCAATGGGGAAAGGGAAAACACCTGCAGTGGTATTAACATGGGGAGTTTTCTTCACCCTTTTTGACTGGAAATGATTCATTGAAACACCCTTTTGATCTTGAAGATCATAAAGAGGTTTAAAGTTTTATACATTTTATGAAACATCTCAACCTGTCAATGAAGCATCATAATTTGATCTCCATATGGTAGGATTAACCATAACGAGATACCTGTATCCCCTTTTCTTGAAGGAAACCAACCTTAATTCATCTGGCCTAAAAGACAGTAAAAAAAAATGTGTTCCTGTACTTTATAATTTCCAGTAGTAATTTAAACACAGGAGATCTATATACAAAAGGGGAATCTAAATTGATAGATAAAACAGGAAATCGACAATCTAGAAGATGTAAACAGAACATCAGACCAAGAGCAAAACACTAACTCGTTGTCAAGATGGAACAGGGCATAAAAAAAAAAAACGCTGATGCCTAATCAGATTAATAGATACAGGATCGACAAAAGATGGCTACGAAGTAGGTCCGATCTGATACTAGATCAGATCGGACACTACTATGAGGATTACTTCTAACTCTATATAGTTGATGCATCATATATTAGAACTAAAAGTGCAAAAGGGAGCATGATGAATACATTCACATAAAAATTAAACTGATGCATGAGAGCAAACTTGAAACAGATGGATGAATAACGATTTAATAGCGAATTTGCAAGGATTATAAGTAAGGGTAATGACAAAATAAAACAAAGAGATCATAATATGAAGAGAAAATGATAAAAAGATAAAATATAACAAGCAACTTGTTGCAAGAATGTAGTCCGGTGCTGCTACAGGCAGATCACACTACCTATCGTGCTTTTAATAGAGCAGGAACAAGCAATTCATGCTAATAGAGAAGAAGAAGAAAAAAATTAGAAGAGGGAGGGTGAATTACCGTAGATATCTCAAGTTGAGTAAAGAGGAGTGCCTCCTCGTCATGTTGCTGCTACGTTGATTGGGTTTTTCTCACGAGATCGAAGGAAGACAGGAGAATAAAGAAGGCCGAGGATCCAA
Source organism: Nuphar pumila (assembly GCF_984573655.1). Classification (NCBI taxonomy): domain Eukaryota; kingdom Viridiplantae; phylum Streptophyta; class Magnoliopsida; order Nymphaeales; family Nymphaeaceae; genus Nuphar; species Nuphar pumila. The sequence goes on along the minus strand of NC_143265.1, from coordinate 45,628,184 downwards.
ACGGATGTCGAATGGACTATCCGAGCTATTTAAAGGCTATTTTTGGTATTTTCTATAATTTTAATTTAAAATTTGAACAAGGAGACTTAGATTTGGATCTGGACAATGGATCCAGATCCGAAATCAATTTAAACATATGAAATGAATTTGATTTCAATAAGATTTGAGAAATGAACTGGAATTTAGATTTGAAATGACCCATTTGCTAAAAAAAAAATGAATTTAGGTGCAAAAAGGGAATATTTAAAAGGTTTTGAAAAATTTGGGGTGTTCACAAGTGCCCCTCTTTGCTACTAAGCCGGTTGAAAGCCGAGCTTAGTGGCAAAGATAACACTCCAAATTTTGAAAGAAATGCCCCAGTCAGCAAATCTGAACTGGGTGTGGGAGAATTTATTTGAAGGACATGGTTTTCAGGCTTAAAACCTTAGCCTGAATGACTTTTGGGAGACAAAATCCTCAACAATGATATGATTGAGTAGAAAATGAGGAAATCGTGATGAGATTTTGGGTGATGTTCTCGAAATGATGAAAGATAGGAGTTTTGATCAAGTTTCATGTGTGAGACAAAAATCAACTGTTCAGAATGACTCAGGTTTTAGCCCTTAACCTGGATGGGACAAATATATCTCAACATAACCTGAATGGAGAAAGGAATATGTGAGGACATTGATGGGACATTTTTGTGAGAATGCCTTGTGAGATGAAGCTCAAAATAGGATCCTATCCTGGATGGATATACAAAGCATGGATTCCTCGATGGGAAGAACCGTGATAGGACTGGAGGAAAACACCTTGTCGAAATGAGACTCAGGTTTAACCCAAACCTGAAAAAGGAAGATACCTCGAGGGGCGAGGTTCAGGCTTAACTCTTAACCTGAAAGGGACGACCATACGGAATCCTCGAGTGAAGAAACCATGATGGGACCTTCAAAGTTTAGACGAACAAATCCGAAAAGGGGTTTGCGGAAGGAGGAAGATGAGATTCCCTAAAGCTTTGAAAAAGGGAATAGCTTTTGAATTTAATGACCTCTCGCAGGAAGTACAGGTTTTGACCCTTAACCTGATTGAGAACAACCATACGGATTTCTCGAAACCGTGATGGGATAGGAGAGATACTTCAACTGAATGGGGTAACTCTTCTGGAAGATATAAACAACGCTAGGTTACACCAAAATGGACATTGAATATTTATTTCATTCTTAGAATATCTAGAAATTTTTTGCCAATAAGATAAATTTATAGTTGACTTCAATGCCTGAAAACGTGCACATGTGTGCAAAGATATTCCCTCTTTTACCCAGAGTATTTCCTCCAACGAGGTTAACCTCTCAGTTTTAAGAGTCAAATTCAAAATTTTAGCACTGATGATTTTCTTCAAGGAGGCTATCCATTTCCTTGATATAAGAAGAGAATAAAATATTCTCAATTTCATAGAAGCAAGTAGTGAAAAGACATTGATAAAAGAATTTTGCATGAGAAAATATGATTTCTGGCAATTTCGGCAGTTTGATATCTGGGTGTTTTCTCACAATGATCTTTTTGCACTTTTTTTGAGTCATTGAGCTTTTTCGGGCTTTTACATCATCCTTCATTTTGGATGTTCCTGACTTTTCTCTCTTTTTCAGGGAAGGGTACGTCACAAACTCCTTCATCTCGGAGATGCTCCAATCCTTCATTTTCTCAGGGATTATATATGACGGTATTGGCTCAAAGGTCTTTTAGATGATAGCAGAAATCAAATATCATTTAGGGTTTGTCGGTAGGTCCATCACACTCACCTTCATCTCGACGGTGATCTGAACTTTCCCTGGAAGGATCCTTCACAAACTCCTTCATCTTGGTAGATGATCCAAATCTTCTTTGGCCCCAGGGGTCTACTCGCTTAATTCGTCTTCATCTTGATGACAATTGAGGGATCCCTTTTGCAGATATTTGATTGCTACTTTAAAATGAGAAGATATGGATTAAGTGGGTTTTTGTAGCTCAGGATATTTCCACTGTCTGATTGCCAGAAAATCATCTTTAAACACGCGCCATAGCCATGATCAATATCAATTCGTTTCTAGCTTTTCAACATCATTGAATATTTATTTTATTAATCATACCGAGGATATTTCTTTCATCCTTTTGGTTGATCAACAAGAAAAAAAATCGAATTTTACCTCTTTTTCGCAAAAGTTTCACCTTTTATGAAGAAAATACTAGAGGTAATCTGAGGTAATTCTTTTATGCAGTAAGATTTATTTGGAATCAACAAATATTTTTAGCAAATTGGCAAAGTTTTCATGACTTCTATGTGAAATATTTACTCAATATAGATTTCGATGCGACCTTTAGTTGCAATTTATGATCTTGGACATTCTTACCACTAAATTGGGACCTCTCATTTAGCGACCAGCGAAGGAGCTGGAACCTTTCATTTAACGACCAGTAAAAACTGGGACCTTTCATTTAACGACCAACGAAGGAGTTGGAACATTTCATTTAATGACCAGCGAAGTAGATGGGACATTTCATTTAGCGACCAGCGAAGTAGTTGGGACATTTCATTTAGCGACCAGCGAAGTAGCTGGGACATTTCATTTAGCGACCAGCGAAGTAGCTGGGACATTTCATTTAGCGACCAACGAAGTAGCTGGGACATTTTATTTAGCGACCAGCGAAGTAGCTGGGACATTTCATTTAACGACCAGCGAAGTAGCTGGGACATTTCATTTCACGACCAGTAAAAACTGGGACCTTTCATTTAACGACCAGCGAAGTAGCTGGGACATTTCATTTATCGACCAACGAAAAAGTTGGAACATTTCATTTAGCGACCAGCGAAGTAGCTGGGACATTTCATTTAGCGACCAGCGAAGTAGCTGGGACATTTCATTTAGCGACCAGCGAAGTAGCTGGGACATTTCATTTAACGACCAACGAAGTAGCTGGGACATTTTATTTCACGACCAGTAAAAACTGGGACCTTTCATTTAACGACCAGCGAAGTAGCTGGGACATTTCATTTATCGACCAACGAAGGAGTTGGAACATTTCATTTAGCGACCAGCGAAGTAGCTGGGACATTTCATTTAGCGACCAGCGAAGTAGCTGGGACATTTCATTTAGCGACCAACGAAGTAGCTGGGACATTTCATTTAGCGACCAACGAAGTAGCTGGGACATTTCATTTAGCGACCAGCGAAGTAGCTAGGACATTTTATTTAATCATTTAACGACCAGCGAAGCAGCTGGGACATTTCATTTTCCGACCAGCGAAGTAGCTGGGACATTTCATTTAATCATTTAACGACCAGCGAAGTAGCTGGAACATTTCATTTAATCATTTAACGACCAGCGAAGTAGCTGGGACATTTCATTTAATCATTTAATGACCAACGAAGTAGCTGGGACATTTCATTTATCGACCAGCGAAGTAGCTGGGACATTTTGTTTAATCATTTAACGACCAACGAAGTAGCTGGGACATTTCATTTACCGACCAGCGAAGTAGCTGGGACATTTCATTTAATCATTTAACGACCAGCGAAGTAGCTGGGACATTTCATTTAATCATTTAACGACCAACAAAGTAGCTGGGACATTTCATTTAATCATTTAACGACCAGCGAAGTAGCTGGGACATTTCATTTAATCATTTAACGACCAGCGAAGTAGCTGCGACATTTCATTTAATCATTTAACGACCCGCGAAGTAGCTGGGACTTTTCATTTAATCATTTAACGACCAGCGAAGTAGCTGGGACATTTCATTTAATGACCTGATTTAAGTTCAAAACTTTTGAAGGCAACCAGTACGAGGACTGAGTTTTGTGAATGGACTTGATATTTAGATTTTGAAGATTTTGAGAGGTAACCCTGTGTGAGGATTGGGTTTTTCGACCGAAAGTTGGGAGGGAGACCGGCATTTTTAAGATATTTAGAGATTGAAGCAGGAATGATTGCCGGGGTTTCAGGATTATCCCTTATCCTGAAGGGGAAAATGGAATATACATTTGATGAGAATTCAGGAAAAGAATGATTCAGGTTTATCCCTTAACCTGAAAGGGAAAAGAATATACATTTGAGGAGAATTTAGGAAAACGATTAAGGTTTATCCCTTAACCTGAAAGGGAAAGAAAAAATTTTGTGAAGAGATGACTTGAGACTTGAATTTAGAAGGGATATAACAAGATTTAGGATTTATGATCTATGATTTAGATGGACCAGGTATGCGGTCCAATTTTCAAGATTAAACTCTTATCCTGACGGGGAATATAGAAAGAATAAACTTTTAGAAGACAGAAGGATATAGAACTTTGAAAAAAATGTAGAACATTTGAGGAAATTGATTTATTTTTATAAAAAAAATTCTCACAGGTAGCATGGTTGCCCCTATGAGTGATCTCAAGATCATCCCTTATCCTAAACGGGAAAAAGAATAGAATTTAAAGAAAAATTGGTACAAATTTAGAAATCAATAAAGATCGATAAAACTTGTATTTGCAAAAAAAATTATCATAAGTAGCATTGTTGCCCCTACGAGAGGTTTCAGGATTATCCCTTATCCTGAAATGGGAAAAGAATAGAATTTAAGAAAGTGAAAAGAAATTGATATAAATTTAGAAAATCAATAAAGGTTGATGAAACTTGTATTTACAAAAGAATTCTCGTAGGTAGCATTATTGCTCCTACAAGGGGTCTCAGGATTATCCCTTATCCTGAATGGGAAAAAAGAATAGAATTTAAGAAAATTTAGCGAAAGCAAATTGATATAAATCTAGAAAATCAATAAAGATTAACAAAACTTGTATTTACAAAAGAATCTTTATAGGTAGCGTTGTTGCTCCTACAAGGGGTCTCAGGATTTTCCCTTATCCTGAATGGGAGCACCTCGGACAACGAGGGTCAGGTTTATCCCTTAACCTGAAAGGGGAGCACCTCGAAAAACGAGGGTCAGGTTTATCCCTTAACCTGAAAGGGGCTACAAAGAATATTTAGAAAATACCTCATGAGAAAGAGGCATCAGGTTTATCCCTTAACCTGAAAGGGAAACAAAGAATTGATCAAATTTAATGGAATTTGAGGAAATATTGATAAAACTTGATAAAATTGATGTAAACTTGATAAAATATGAATAAAATGAATGAAACAGATAAAGATACCAAAATTAACTGAAGATTTATAAGTTTTGAGAAAAAAAAGAGTTTTCTGATCCTGCCTGCATATGGGATCTTTGGAAGGTGTAAACACCCCAAATTTTCACCCTCATCCAGTGTTTGTCGATTTCATAAGTCATTACAGATCATTGCATGTCATTGCATGTCATTGCATGTATTTTGCATAGCATTGCATGTCATTGCATAGCATTGCAGGTCATTGCATCTCATTTTCGAGATCCAGCACTCCTATTTCAAAACATTCAATCCAGATTTGAATTTTAAAGCTTTTATTTCAAAATCAATTTCAAAACCTGGGTCTTTATTCAATACTCTGTCATTTTCCAACCCCAGGACTTTATATTTCGAAATATTTTCTCAAGGAAACAATCTGGATTCATTTCAAATTCAAATTTTAATCGATTTCAATTCACAGATGAGACCCATTGAGGTGGTGTCGCTTCTGAATTCCTCTATTCATCAAATTTCTCAAAATTTTGAAAGTTTCAGTCCGATCAGGACTCTGTCTCAGAGACCTGATCCGGTCAGGAGTCTGTTTTGAAGTCTGTTTTACTTCCATTTTTAATCTTTTTTGTTTGTTTTCGAAATTTAGGTCATTTTACAGAATCCAGTTAGTTCAGGATTCTATTTTAGAGTTCGGTCGAGTTAGGAATCTAACCCTGACTGTGTTTTCTGACTTATTTCATCATTTCTTGATAAAATCTTTTGAAAATTCTTTCATTTGGCTTTTAAAATCTAAAATCTCAGAGTCCTAAGAGTTCAGGACTCTAACTCGGAGTTCCAGTTCGCATGAGACCCTATTTTCAAAAATCTTGAATTTCAAATGTCAATTTTAACCCTTTTTCAAAGCCATTTTCAGTGTTTATTTCAAAATTTCTAAAACTCGATGTGGGCCCACTCAGTTGGCACCATATCCAGAGGAATTCTAATTCAGTTAGGATCCTATATCATTTCAAAAATTTCAATTTCAAAGTTTGCTTTTGAAAAGCTTTTGAAAACTCCTTCAATTTCAAGTTTTAAAATCGTTTTTTTTTTGAAAAACTCAAGTAGGGCCCACTCGGGGTGGTGCCATATTCGAGTCAGTCAGGGCTAGACTAGGGTTAGTTGATGTCTTGGTTAGTGTTAGAGGTTTAGAAGAGTCAAAACCATTTTGAAAAACTCATTTTGAAAGTTAGTTTTTAAAACTAGTATTTTTAAAGGTTTTTAAAGGTGTTTTAAAAACCCAATGTGAGAAAATGCCAAGTGGCACCGCATTTGGGGGATTTTTAGGATTAGCTAGGGGTTAATTAGGCATTATTTAGGATAATTTAGACTAGGGGTAGTTAGGTAACTCCACCCCAAAATCGCCCCCCCCCCCCCCTTTAGAGTCCAAAATTTTCAAAATTGTCAATTTTTAAACCTAAAAAATTTTCTATAAATAGAGGCCATAGTGGGGTCGATTTTTCCAATTGGCTTTCCTTTGGATTCTTGGAGCTTCTCTCTCCTCTCCAGCCCTTCCTCCATTGCAGCAACCTCAAGGTAACTATTTTCTCTAATTTTTAGTTTTTATTTAATGTTTTTCATTGTTTTAAACATGATTTAGCCATTGGTACCATCATCTTCATGGATTAAACCATGGATTCAACCTCAAGAACCATCAAGAATCAGCAAGAACAATCCAAGAAGGTGATCCAACCCTGTTTTAGGTGATTTACAGAGATTTTAATCCATTAGAATTGATTTTAATATGATTCTTTGCATTAATAACCAATAAAATATATGATTTGCCCTTTTTAATGGGTTAAATCTATGTTTTAAAGGTGATATCAAATTCCAGCCATTGATTCCCTGTTTTTATTTTATTTTCATGGTTTATTCATGTTTGTTTTACATTCTATAGCATAGAAATAAGTTTTATTTATTGTTTTATGGTTTATTTTATTTATTTACATTAGTTAATGCATGGTTTTTCAAGTTTCTTAAATTTCTGTGTGTTCTAGGTTTAGAACAGTAAAGATGTTATTTCGGATAGAATCACTCATTGTTTATTTCTTATTTTTTTATATGTGGTGCATGCATGAGTTATTGAGTTACTGTAGAAAAATCAGAGGTTTTGGATCTCGGGAACCCTGTCAAAAAAAATCAGACATCAAATCGGGTTTTTAAAGCTTTAAAATCGTGGTTAAAATCAAGAAGGTAACTTGCTGTGATGATATTTCTCTCATCTTATATCCGATTTTAGATCTGTAAAGTGCTATGGATTTACATTGAGTAGATATGTCTGCTGTGAAATTTTCGAATTTTTTTATCACTGTTTAGTATTTTTCCCCTTTTAGAGAATCTGTTTTTAAATTTAAAGCTCGTTAGGGTTTACCAAAACCCTAATCAGACTTGTGTTAGTCATAAATCCCAAACCACAGATCCGATTTTAGATATGTAAAAAGTGAGTATTGTTATTTTTTTTGTCTACTGTTCACCACTAAAATTTCAGAAATTTTTGTTTAGGATTGCTATTTATTCCTGTATTTTCAATCTCGAATAGCTGTTTTAATCCCTGTAAAGAGTGATATATTTTAGCTCAGATTGCCGGAAGGGTTTCTCCCTAACCAGAGATGATTTTTACGATCTGTAAATTGAGAAATCTTTGTTTTTTTTTTTAGTTAGTCTCTGTAAAATTTTATAAATTTCCATGGAGATTTGACCCCTGGTTCAGGTCTTGGACTGAAACTGGTTGGTGAATTAGGTCAAAAATAGCATATTTTTAGGGTTTAATGCAATTTTCGGATTAATTTAATGTCAAAAAATATTTTTTATAATTCCAATTCGACATTAGGGTTATAACAAGTGCAGGTACCAATTTTTATGGATTTTGGAATCCATTTGATGGCTGAATTAAGCAAATTGCAAAACCGGGTTCCTGAAAGATCCAAAACACTGCTAAAATCACAGTTTTTGAGATATTATTGGATTTTCGTGCATAAGCATATGTTTATAGGGTTTAATCATGTTCATAATCATATTAGGATGCTTTAGGTTTAATTTGATGCTCATTTGATTTCATTTAGTGCATAAAACCTAAGTTTTTACCAAAAATCTATTTCTAAAAACCCTGATTTCAAGGCCATAGTCTTGCTATCGGGGGCAATTTGGTCATTTGACCTAAATTTCGAAATCCCTAGCCCTAATTTCATATTTTTAATCATGTCATAGCATATTTGGTTTGAGTTTATTTCATTCAAATTTCAAAATTTGCATTTTATCAAAATATCTTTCTAAAAACCCTAATTTCAAGGCCATAGTCTTGTTATTAGGGGTATTTTGGTCATTTTGACCCCAATTTCGAAATTCCATATCTTCTCTTTCATATTTATTCTATTTTATTTCATACTTTATCATTTTTTCAAGGAAGAGGCTTATATCTAGCAAAATCCAACAATTTCCTGATATTGTTGGATAAATCTAGAAAAGCCAACATATATTCATTAACCAAGTTTTCTAGTTTTGCAGGTACATTGAAGACTTTATTTTTCATGTATTTAAATTTCAATAGTGATGTAATTTGTAATTAAACTTTGGAATAAGAATTTACATTTCCTGCTTAGCTTAGGTTGCATTGCATATAGTTTATTTTTATAATTTTGATGTGTGATGGATGATGATTCATGCATATTTTTACAAATTCACCATGGTCTACATGAATGGCACATGCACTAGCTTCTATGAAGTTTATAAACTTGGTGGAATTTGTATTTATGGCCATAGTCAGAATATGAATGATACTTAGATTTATGATCTTCACATTAGCCACATTCAGCCTACACTCTTAGGCTAACTTCAAAAATGCACTGCACTTCTCAAAAGTACAAAAAGTATTTCTCAATTCCTCAAAATCATATTCATTCATTTCATGCATTTGCCAATTCCAATTCCAATCTCAATTCAAAGAAGTTCATTTTCTCAAAATCTCCTAAGTCTTATAGCAAAATCGATTTTCCCAAAGACATTGAATTTCAAAGGATATTTCAAGTATTTCCCAAGTTCCAAATTCAAATTTTCTAAGTTAGAATTTCAATTTCCAAGTTTGAATTAAGAGAAACCAAGTCTCACAGAATCGATTTTCACCAAATGTCAAGGATTCCTCAAAATCGATTTTTATTTCTCTCAGAAGTATATTTCAAATCCCATTTCACGATTTCTCATGTGATATCATTTCCAAGATTTACATTTTCTAAATATTTCAATCATTCAAAGCAAACATCATGTTTTCAAATGTGCATTTTCTGAAAATTCATAGCACATGCCTGATTCTTTGTGCATTTAGAAATTAGAATATGATTTAGACAAGCTGAATAGGGTAGAGCATAAGATTGATCCTTGGTTCAATTACCCCTGTTAAAGGTGGCAGGAACGGTTGAACCTCGTACCGACAGGCGAGTCCCATTCTTCGGAATTTTCCCGCATTTTAAAAACGGAGGCGAGTTATTTTCAAAAATCTTTTTCAAAGGTCAGTTTGATTTGCAAAAGTAAAAATTTTGCGATGATAACATAAGGAAAATGTTTATTTAAAAGATAAATGAGAAATCATTTTGGGGGAAGAAAATCCACCACAAGAAGAATGATCAGCGCGAGATCTGATCCTTTAAATCAAACATGAGAGATCATCATGAGGGCTAATTTTCGAAGGCAATGGTTTTGAATACCTAATTTTGAAGAAGAAGATCAACAATAGATCTGATTTCTAAAAATAACAGTTCGAAATTGATAATAAGATCAATACAAGGGTTGATCTTTGAAGGTAATGCTTAAAAACCAATCTTGGAAGATAAGACCAACACAGGGTCAATTTTTGAATATAATGATTTAAAACCCATTTTTGGAAGATAAGACCAACGCAAGGGTTGATCTTTAAATGTGACGGTTTTGAAAAACCACTTTTGGAAAATATGATCAACACAAGATTTGAGACCTATTTTTGGAGGATAAGACCAACACAAGGGTTGATCCTTAAATGCAATGGTTCAAAAAAATCTATTTTGGAAAACATGATCAACACGAGGGTTGATTTGCCAATGCAAGGGTTCGAAAACCTATTTTTGAAGATATGATCAACACGAGGGTTGATTTGCCAATGCAATGGTTCGAAAACCTATTTTTGAAGATATGATCAACACGAGGGTTGATTTGCCAATGCAATGGTTCAAAAACCTATTTTTGAAGATATGATCAACACGAGGGTTGATTTTTGACAAAGGTTGGACCAAAGAATATTTGAACTCTTTGGTCATAACGAAGATTTTCAAAATTTCATGATTTTTGAAAATCCCTCATAGGTAATATCATTTCTCTCATGAATGATGTCAGGATTGTCCCGCATTCTGAAAAAGAACAGGAATTAAAATGCCCCAGTATGGCGAAAGAAGGAAGTATTTGAATATCAAAGATATAAAGAAAAATTGACATTTCATTGATAAGCAAAAGGTTCAATAACAACTGAATATTTACAAGAACTTGAAAAAGGAAAAGACTCATAGAAGACTGGGCTGACTAGCCCCTACAAGACAACTGACAAAAAGAGACGAAAGCAAACAAAAACTTTGGCTTTATCAATTCTTTGAGTGGTCCGGGAATGGTTCTGTCAGGACTGCTGGCTGCTTTTCTTCCTCGTCCTCTATCAGCTCACTTCTGTCCATGCAGTCTTGTATCATATGCTTGAGGACGAAACAGTGCTCTGTGTCGTGCCCCGTTGCCCTATGGTATTTGCAAAATTGGTCCTTGAATTTTCCCAACATTACGGGAGGATCTGCGATCTTAGGGAGTTTGATCATCCCGTGCTTCAAAAGGTAATTCATAATCACTTCTAGACTCTCAGATAACGGAGTGAAGACTCGATCTTTCTCCCACTTAATGTACTTGGGCTTCTCTTGAAGATCACCCTTTTGCTGAAGGCCGATTGGAAGCGGTTTATTATTGTTTTTAAAGGATCCCTCCTTCTTCCCCTTGCCCTGATTTACTCTCGGACCACTGCCACTGTTGTTCTTGTTTCCTTTGCTGCTACTGCCAAGATTATTACAGGAGGTATCAACTGAATGAGCAAACTGCGCCTTCTTCTTCTGGTCTTGGACATTCTTGACCAGAGGCGTGCCCTCGTAAAGCCCGCTTTCTATCCCTGCTTCGAGCCATTCAACTCGCTCAATCAACTTGATGAAGGATTTCACCGGGGAAGTGGCGATGAGGCTCCTTATGGGCTGAGAGAAATTGTTGAGGATCACCTGCAATGCGTGCTCCTCAGGAATGGGTACCTTCATCTTATTGCAGGTGCTTCTCCACCTGTGAATGAAATCACCTGCTCTTTAATTCTCTCCTTGCTTCAGGTTGTAAAGATGATTTAATGTGGGTGAGGCTTCCGTGTTGAATAAGAAGCGCTCGATGAACAAATTTACTACCTTTTCGAACTCTCGTAGTTCGATAGGATTCACATGATCAGCATACCATCTGGCTGCTACACCCTCCAGACTGTGGGGAAAACAGATGAACAGAGCCCTGTTATCTTTCCTGAAACGGCTGCACTCTGCATAAAATGTGGCCAGGTGGGCTTTAGGGTTGCCAGTCCCGTCAAATTTGAGAAATTTACGAGGAAGGTTCTCCAGGTTATCATCCCCATCTAGACCATCATAAAAATCTTCGCCAGTGTAGGTCTGCTTGCCTTTACCCTTGGCTTGAATATCCTTAATAGCTCGATTCATCTCCTTCTTCTGCTTGCTCATCAGGTCCTCTATTGGAGCCCCAAACTTGGACTTGTTGACGGATTTGGGCTCTTCCGCAGCTATCTTTACGGACTGTCTCGGAGGATTCTGTTTGTAGACATTCTGCTCTTCCTCTTCTGACTCTTCCTCGACTGATTCTGATTCCTCAGAAGCAGTGTCTGGCTGCACCTTCTTTCTGATGATTCTGACTTGCTTCTTTATAGGCTTCTTCCTCAGCTTGCTTTTAGGAACTGCCTCTTTCAGCTTGGCGTCGACTTGCTCTGACATCATCCTTGCCATCATCTTTTGGAACATATCATACATAGCGGGGTCGATGTCGTCTTTCCTGTTCTGACTCTGTCCTCTGGCTGATTTAGGAGAGCTTATCTCCTCCGCCTCACTGTCGCTAAGTTGGGGAACTGTTTCTTTTCCCGCTCTTGTCGTAACCATTTTTGAATATCAGTGCTCTCTCTGTAGAGGAAAGGGGAGGTTTTTAGACCAAAGAAACTTTATGGAGAAGTTTTGACAAGAGGGAGGATTTAGTTTGAAATTTAAAAAATTGTATCCCATTACTAGGGATTGAGTCGTCACAAAATTTGTGACAATTGCGTTGTTTACTCCACGAGGGAGAGTAACCAACTAAAATATGAAAGAAAATACCATTTTGAAAAGGATATCTCTTGACGGAAAAAGATTTTTATGAAAATATAAACAAGAATATAAAATCAGAAGAAAATAAGAGAATAAATGAAATTTGAGGATAAATGGTAAAGATTTAAATTTTGAAGAATTTGCAGGCAGGATTAGAAGAATTTTTTGAAGAAATTTAGAAGAAGGAGAAAAAAGAAGAGAAAGAAAAAATACACCTCAGTTTTAAAAACAAAGGAGAAATTTTAAAGAGATATACCCAGTTTTTTGGAAAATATAAGGAAGATAGAAAATATCACACAATCATAGATATACAAGCAAGGATGCGCAAACGGCACTCCCTAAAGCTGACTCTATATGCAATATTTGAAATGGCTGATAGGACGTTAATCCTAACTCTAAGATTTATATCATCTGTTTCCAATCAAGGTACTCCGATATACTCAAGCCGAAGCTCGAAGTACGTGGCATATAAGATATCTCTTCGGTTCTAAGGTAATGGCTTCCCAACATCCTTGAGCACCTACCGATATACCTCGGACTATGGCCCTTAGGTACGTGGTAGGGGGGCGCGAACCCAAATAAGTTGTCCAGTTGTGAGGCTCTCTCCCGAACTATGGTTCAGTGAGACAACCCAGCAACGTGAAGACCGGGACAATGTAGGTAGGGATGTTTTCAAAATATGATCAACATGCAATAAAATCAGAAGGCTCTAATGCAAGTCCTAAAGAGATAGATTTAAATGAAAAGAAGCATACACTTGCATACATTGTTTGCATTCAAATCCTAAAATTGAGGAGAGTTGTATTTCAACCTGAATCTAATGTGAACATGGATATAATCTCCTCAATATGGTCCTACCAAACCATACTTAGATTCTATATGCAATGATGTCAGCTTTAGTACAGAGTCTAGGCTCCTAAGGTTTGCATGAAAATGTAGCTGACATATGTTAGAATAAAGTCTTAGATTATATAAAAGTAAAGCAAAGGCATAGATCCAACCAGACGAAGATGGGTCCCATCACGGTCGCCAAACCTGTGATCATCGCAAAATTTTTCCTCTTTTGTGGTTTTCTCTCTCTTCCTTCTATTTTCCTTTTCCAGCCTCTATTTTCTTTCTTTTTGAAGGGAGAGAAATAAAAGACAGAAAAGAAAGAGAGAAGAAAAAAGAAAGAAAGAGAGAGAAGAGGAACTATTTTGCGCTGTCTCACTTGACCTTGATTTGAAAAATATTTAGAAATTTAACTCACCTCCGTTTTGAAAATATTTGCGGGAAAATGGAGAGACGGGATTCGCTCATCGGTACGAGGTTCGACTGTTCCTGGCGCCTTTACCAGGGGTAATCGAACCAAGGATCGAATCTATGCCTTTTGCTTTGCCTAAATATAATCTTAGAATTTATTCTAACTCTAAATGCACAAAGAATCATGCTGGTGTAATGCAAGGATGTATGCTCTTTTGAAAAGATGTTTTTTGAAAGTTTCCAAGTATTCTGGGATGAACTGGGTAGGGGAATGAAGAAATGGTTGAATCTAACTTAGAATTTGAGATCAGGGAAATTCTAAGTCTTTGAAGTAAATCAGATTTGGGAAAATAAATGAGAAAGAATGATTTGAAACTTTTGAAATAAAATTTCAAAGTCTAAAATGGACTTTGAATTTGAACTTTGGATTTAGGAAGGGAAATGAATACTTGAGATGGAATTGAATTTAGATTTTTGAAGTTTGAAATTGGAATGGACTGAGAAAATCAAATGGTATTTTAGAATAGAAATGGATTTAGATTTGATCTGAAAATGGAATTGAAATATAGAATTTGGAATTGGATTTCGGATCCTAAACAGAATGGGATCCGAGATGGACTTGAGTTCTGGATCTTAGAATGGGTTTGGATCTGAAGTCTGAGATCCAAATGTAGAATTGGGTTTTGGATCCTAAGATGGATTTGAATTTGAAGTCTGAGATCCAAGGTAGAATTGGACTCTGGATCCTAAGATGGATTTGGATCTGAAGTCTGAGATCCAAGGTAGAATTGGTTCTGGATCCTAAGATGGATTTGGATATGAAATCTGAGATCCAAAGTGAGTGTTGAATCCTGGATCCTAAAATGGATTTGAAGTTTAAATTCAGAAGATGAATCAAGAACTTCCAAGTTTAATTTGAAATTGGAAAATGAATTTTAGAAATTGAATCTTGAATATACAAATGAATTTCAAAGTTAAATTGGATTTTGAATTTAAGATAGAATTTGGAATTTGAAATACAAGATGATTCTGAAGTTTCAAAGTCAAATGGGACTTTGAATTATTGAATCCTTTTGAAAAATAGAGTTGAATTTGAATTTATGAATAGGATTTGATCTGAGAAATGAAGGAAAGAATTACTTGGATTTATGAAAAAGGAATCTTAAAAATATGATGCAATTTTATCCTAAATGATGAATGATTTTAAATTTTTGAAATTGAATTTTGAAAAGCTATTTCATTCTTTAAATGAATCAAAAATAAGATTGAAGATATAATACCTCCTTGACTATGGTCATTGAATGTATTATATAATAATATATATTTAAATTCAGGTGAAGAATAAAACATATTTTTGGTGCTTTTATAGAATTTAAAATGAAATGAACTCTCAATATACCCTGACTATGGCCATTGGTATATATTTTGAGTTAATTTTAAATTAAATTCTGATAAAAGAAGGAAATATTTCAAAATATGATGATTTTTGAAGAGGATCTAGTGTGAATCCATTATTTTAGAAAAGATAAAAATCCTAAGTCTTGTTTACATCCCGACTATGGCCGTTGATGTAAATCATCAACTTAGGATTAATTTACCTCTTACGAAATGGTGCACGTGCCATTCGTGTAGCCATTTGTGAGAATTTGAAGAATAAAGGCAAAAATGCATGAAAAACAAGTAATTCATGATATTTATAATGCTCATTCATTTTATCTAGAGCTGAAAATTTGTAAATTCTCATTGAGATCTAATTATTGCAATTACATGAAATTGAATATACAGGCCTCCAAGTGATGACATTTCCCACATATTTTCTGCAAAACACTATAGTTAGTATGAAAGCAAAAGAGAATTTGCACATTTCACATTGGCTTTAACATGTAGATGGTGAGATATACATGTGCCACGATTTTTATGATAGATACCTACCTATATATACATGTATACCTATATATATATATATATATATATATATATATATATACATATATGTATATATGAGTATATACAGATATATATATATATATACATATATGTATGCATATTTATATATATATATATAGATATATACATACATATATATATATATATATATATATATATATATATATATATATATATATATATATATATCACATATGACATGCATGCGACATTGGTGGATGAGAGTGATGCTGATGAAGGTTAGTGGACATAGGTATAGAAGGTATAGCAAATGCAAATGAGTGCGGTGATGTGACATATTGTTGTTATTACAATCAATAGGTGCATGTGAAATGTAACAATTTTTAATGAAATGATATGAAGTATGAAGGTGGAGATGCTGAGTGTGAAGGGGGCTGTGTAGGAAGGTGCTGTTAATATAGGTGGTATGGCTGAAGACAACCAACTGTGACAGCGGGGGTGGTCATCTGGGAAAATGGAATGACAGGAATCGTGAAATGCAGCTGGATGTTAGAAAGAGGCAGTACTGAAATGCTGATGCAATTATGCTATAGTAGTGGTTGTGTAAATGAACATAAAGGTAAGGATGGGAAGATGTAGTGATAAAAAAAAAATGAGAGGTAAAGAATGTTGGGATGACCAGCCAGACCTAAGTGATGGTGCAGAAGTAAAGATGAATAACAGCATAGCCTAACCATGGTAGGGGTTCTGATTTACAACAGGGAAATGTGAGGGTGCATTAGGCGATGATATAGATATACCTATGATAGTAAATGGAGTGAGAGTTTGATACAGGTGGTTTTGGAATAAGGAGAAAGTGACTTCATTCATTTATGATTTATTCTAATGACAAATCGATTTCGCCATCTGAGGATGATGATCAACTAAGCTTAGAGGTACCTCTAACAGAGCACGAAAGTGCAGGACTAATTTGCAGAAAGTCTTCAAAGGCGTGATCTGGACATGGCTGTGGAAGATGAAATAAAAACATAGGTGGAGCAGTGGGAAGGAGCTCTTGATGATCTGGAGAGGGAGAGTGCCCTCTTATTGGGACAACTCGATGGTGCTGAGATTGACCTTCCTAATCTCTTTAAGTGGATTGAAAGTCAGGCACTAGAAGGCTGTAGCACTGAAGCCTGGAGAAAAAGGATATACATTAAGTAGGATCCACAACAACTAATGAAGTTAGCGAGGCAATTTCAGCTACTGAAAATCATCTGCCAGCTTATCATCCTATAAGAGGGCATCATGGTAACATGCTGGAAGAAGGGGCTAATGGTTTTCTTGCTAAGGGTGCTTGCCATTGATGATAATGGAGAAGTGTTGAAAGATAATGGAGCACAGGACCGAGATTATGTATATGAACTTTTAAAGTCTCAGGATTTCCTGGTGATGATGCCTTGTCTGGCTCTACACAGCAGACTTCTGTGTATTTAACTAGTACCCTGCAACAAGCTGCGAACATGGGACTCAAGCTACCTGTTGTCAATGAGGTGGAGGGAACATATGGTATTGAAAATTGCTCTAAAGATCAATTTTATGCTATCATTGCTGCAAATGAGAAAGAAACTGATATTACTGATGAGCAGAAAAGGAAAATTTCTGGAAGATTGTAAAAGAGGACGATTTGGATGTTTGCTCGAAAGATGCCAATTTGCTTTAAACAGAGATGGCACAGAGATCTTGAAAAGAAACATGACATTCTCTATAACGATGTCTCGATTTAGCCTTCTGAAATCTGTAAAATGGTGAACTTGGCAAGGTGGGACCTAGTATTGATCCTGCTTATGATTTAAACTCTGGAATGGCTGATGATCTGGGACGCTACCAGTGAGCGCAATGGGGAAAGGGAAAACACCTGCAGTGGTATTAACATGGGGAGTTTTCTTCACCCTTTTTTACTGTTAATGATTCATTGAAACACCCTTTTGATCTTGAAGATCATAAAGAGGTTTAAAGTTTTATACATTTTATGAAACATCTCAACTTGTCAATGAAGCATCATAATTTGATCTCCATATGGTAGGATTAACCATAACGAGATACCTGTATCCCCTTTTCTTGAAGGAAACCAACCTTAATTCATCTGGCCTAAAAGACAGTAAAAAAAAATGTGTTCCTGTACTTTATAATTTCCAACAGTAATTTAAACACAGGAGATCTATATACAAAAGGGGAATCTAAATTGATAGATAAAACAGGAAATCGACAATCTAGAAGATGTAAACAGAACATCAGACCAAGAGCAAAACACTAACTCGTTGTCAAGATGGAACAGGTCAAAAAAAAAAAAAAAACGCTGATGCCTAATCAGATTAACAGATACAGGATCGACAAAAGATGGCTACGAAGTAGATCCGATCTGATACTAGATCAGATCGGACACTACTATGAGGATTACTTCTAACTCTATATAGTTGATGCATCATATATTAGAACTAAAAGTGCAAAAGGGAGCATGATGAATACATTCACAGAAAAATTAAACTGATGCATTAGAGAAAACTTGAAACAGATGGATGAATAACGATTTAATAGCGAATTTGCAAGGATTATAAGTACGGGTAATGACAAAATAAAAACAAAGAGATCATAATATGAAGATAAAATGATAAAAAGATAAAATATAACAAGCAACTTGTTGCAAGAATGTAGTCTGGTGCTGCTACAGGCAGATCAGACTACCTATCGTGCTTTTAATAGAGCAGGAACAAGCAATTCATGCTAATAGAGAAGAAGAAAAAAAAAATTAGAAGAGGGAGGGACAATTACCGTAGATATCTCAGGTTGAGTAAAGAGGAGTGCCTCCTCGTCATGTTGCTGCTACGTTGATTGGGTTTTTTCTCACGAGATAGAAGGAAGACAGGAGAATAAAGAAGGTCGAAAAGGGGAAAAATAAGAAGAAAGAGAGAAAAGACCTTAAAACATAAACTAGAAATAGGAAAACAAGAAAAAGAAAGTTGAATGAAAATTGGAAGGCAAAATCCGAAATCTGATAATTATAAAACAATGACTCTGAGTCGATTCACAGAGGAATCGATGCAAAACTAATGTAATACTTCTTGTGTTACGATGCTGTTGGAATCAAACCAATAATATTATATAAAAAAAAGGTTTAAACAATATAATGAGAGGCACAAATAGAGATCGGAACTGAATCTAGATAAATTAACACAGGCTACTGAATCTAAGCGATATAAACTGAAGAATGAATAGCAAAAATTTGAAGAAATCACAAAATGAACTATGGAAATTAAAAGAGAAATGTCGGGATGGTTCATCCCTTTTACTTTTGCATAAGGAGGTGTTCTGAAATTGCTATGAGCAATTCAACGCCATCCATGATGCGTTAACAGGGATCAAAATAGAAGATCAGAAATAAAACAGAGAGAGTAAGGGAGAGAGTTTCTTACCTTGTTCTTGCAGTGATGCTGAAGGAAGAAGGATGGGAAACAGATACTTCTTGGTTTTGGAGGAATCCTGAGGGAGGAAAGAAGGATCTTCTTCGTAGCTTTTTGAATTGTAGTCGACCTCTAGCCACTTAAAGGGGGGGACCCCAGAGGGAAGAAGAAGAAGGACTGAAGAAGAGGACAGGGGAAGAAGAAAGACACAGAGGAAGAGAGTTGTTGATGCGTGAAGCGTAATGAAGAGGTGGGGAATGGATGGAGAAATGGAGGCCTGCGGCTCCTTTCTTATAACGAGAAGCCGTTAGAAAATTTTCTAATCGGATCCCTTCATGTTTTCAATATTTTCACAGAAAGGGTAACAGTTTTTGCTAAAAAGTGTTTTGATAAAACTCGATTTTCAAAAGGGGCTTTCAAAAGGTCATTTTTTTGTGCTTTTTTTCTTTTTCTATTTATTTTTTTGTTTCTTTCTTGATATTTTCTATATATATATATCTATATATATATATATATATCTATATATATATATATATATATTTGACATTTTTAGAATAAAGCCCTAAAATCAAAGATAAAAAACTATTTTTTTTGTATTTGCGAGAAATATTTACAAAAGAGGGTTTTTTTGAAAAGCCAGGGTTATTTTGGGGAAATTTCTTCAGAAGAATGGGTTTGGACCCAGGTTTTTGAGAAAATGTTCAAGTTTTGATACTCAAATTAAGAAATACAATGTGATGAATCCAAACGGATGTCGAATGGACTATCCGAGCTATTTAAAGGCTATTTTTGGTATTTTCTATAATTTTAATTTAAAATTTGAACAAGGAGACTTAGATTTGGATCTGGACAATGGATCCAGATCCGAAATCAATTTAAACATATGAAATGAATTTGATTTCAATAAGACTTGAGAAATGAACTGGAATTTAGATTTCAAATGACACATTTGCTCAAAAAAATGAATTTAAGGGCAAAAAGGGAATATTTAAAAGGTTTTGAAAATTTTGGGGTGTTCACAAATGGTTCTGTGTACTGTAGGATTATCCCTCTTTCCATATGGACAAAACTACATGGACATCGGAATAATCCAGCTTATGAGAAGATGGGGAAGTCGGCAAACCAATCGTCTCTCCATAGCCATGGCAGCGCTCGCCTTCCTATATCGAGGTCTGACTCGATTCTCACTTGGAGAATCCATTTTAGTTGAAGGTTGCATCTACGAACTTCAGTCCTGGTTCTTCCAGCATGTTCCAGCCCGAGCAAGCTCTTTCAGATACAATGGTCAAGAACTTCTCCCAATGTCGCAGTACCGAACCATGATCAACAACATTCAAGAAGATGACATAGTTTGGGACTATTTTGATCGGCAATTATCCCCTCCCAGATATACATACGCTTATGGCAAGCGGTTCAAGTTGCTGGGACCATTCTTCTGCACTTATTACCAACCAGAGAGATGTGTTCGGCAGTTCTCCCAGAGGCAGCAGTACGTCGAAGCCCGACTGTTATCAGGAGCTATGGCAGAGTTCGATCTCACCTCCGCACAACGGTCCGGGGCATATCATTCTGCCCGCTACAGCTGGGATTCTTTTGTTTCTCTTAAAATCTTTCCAGGTTCTAGAGTGTCTGCCGACTATCGTGAATGGTGGCAAATTGTTTGTCCTCCACCTCTTTGTCAAGATCAATAAAATCATGCTTTCTCATTTCTATAAAATTTTCTCTCTTTCTATTATGGTTTGACGACCTCGCCTAGGTAACAAGGCATATTTTCGTTGTTTAATTCTCTTGCAAAAAGAATGGCAACACAATTATCGTGATTTCCTGCGACGACTCAGTCCTTAGTAATGTGATATCTTTTTCAAATTGTCTACCATATTTTCAGCAAATATTTCTTCCAAAAGCCAATTCCTTCATAATCTAATCAGGTCTTTGCCCTGCAGAGATAGAGCATCCATAACATTTGATGGTTCAGACAAGATCAGGCAAAAGACCCATGGCATCTCAGTACTCGTCGACCTCAGAAGAAGAGATGGGTTCCCCCCGGTCCGAAAGGAGTCAAGAGCAGCAACAAGAAGACGATCGCATAGACCCTCAAATGTATGCCATGTTTCAGAAAATGATGAATAAAATGATGAATGAACAGCCCGGAACCAGCTCAGAAAGGAATCCCTTCAGAGAAAAGTTCCATGGTCACAGGGACAAGAAAGCTTCCAAAAAGCAAGTTCAGCTGGAAGAGATCTTAGACGGAACCGATTCAATTGAAGATACAGGTGAAGAATATGAAGTGCCTCCGGTATTTCAGAAAAGGGGCCAAAAACAAAGAAAAGGCCGCAAATCAACGGGTCAGGACGCAGAAAAAACCCTGCAAGCACAGTTCAGGGAAATGGCCCGAGTTGTTAAGGATCTCCAAGCCCGCGGCAAGGGCAGGAAAGTCTTCACCAGCGAAGACTTTTATGACGGCCTCGAAGGGGACGATGATATGGAGAATCTTCCCCGTAAATTCATCAAGTTCGACGGTTCTGGCGACCCAAAAGCTCATCTCGTCACTTTCTTTGCTGAATGCTCGAGGTTCAAGAGGGACAACCGAGCATTGTTTCTATGCTTCCCCCGCAGCTTGGAAGGAGTTGCAGCTAAGTGGTATGCTGAGCATATCAACCCCATCGAGCTCAAGGAGTTCGATAAAGTGGTAAACTTGTTTATTGAACGCTTCTTGTTCAACACAGAGGCGCTTCCTACATTGAGTCATCTCTGCAATTTAAGGCAGAATGAGAATGAAAAAGCACAGGACTTTATTCACAGATGGAGATCAGCCTGCAACAAAATGAGCGATCCTATCTCGGAAAGGCACGCCATGTCCCTAATCCTCAACAAGTTTTTGCAGCCATTAAGAGGATTAATCTCCATAGATCTTCCAAGACCTTTATCGAACTAACTGAACGAGCCGAATGGATCGAGCTGAGTGTAGAAAATGGAGTCTATGAAGGCTTCACATTTTCCAAGAACAATCCTCCAGGTTTGCAGAAGAAGAAAGCTCACTTCACCTATTCTGCCAATAACAACAGCAGTCGGAATCAGTACAAAGGGCAGAAGAAAGATTACTGCTACGGTTCAGGCAGTTCAAACAACAAAGATCAGAAGGGAAAGTCTGCTCCTCAATACAGCAAGCCTCCTCAGCAGGATCAAGGGCCGAAACTGCGCGAGAAGACTAAACATGAAGGATGGAGTTACGACAGAAAGTTTACTCCTTTAGATCAAACACTCGAAGATGTGCTCGAGTATATGCTGTCAAAAGAGATGGTCAAGTTGCCTAGATTGGCCGATCCCCCTGTGCCAATGGGGAAGTGGAAAGATCAGTTTTGCAAGTTCCATAGGACAGTGGGACACAACACCAAGAACTGCTTTGTTCTCAAAAACATTGTACAAGATCTCATTGAAAAAAATCTTTTAGTGGAAGGAGAAGAAGAAGAGAAGATGGATATTCTCAATCAGCCTTTTCCTCCACACACCACAGCAGTAGTGTCTGCACAGCCATTCCTACCGCATGAGCACATCAAGCCGTGTTCTGCATAAGATCTTCAGGTTCAGCACCAGATGTCAGTGCTACGACAAGCAGCTCCTGATTCGAAGAAGATGGATCTAATCTCAGCATTCGGCAAGATGAAAGTTTCGGAAGCACCTGTAAAGTCAGCCCCTAAGTCAAAGGGAACTTCTGACTTCCTCAAGCAAATCATCAAACCCAGGCTGGAAAGTTCAAGTCAGAAGCCTCTGACCGCTATATCCAATGTTTCCGTCTTTGACTTGGCCAAGAATTCTAGCAAGCACCAACGAGTACTGGAGGATTTGCTCAGAAAGATCAAAGTCAAACCCAGTGCCACTCCTGAAGACATGGCACAGATTGTGAACTCTGCCATGACAAATGCGCTGATCACCTTCTCGGATGAGGACCTTCCAAAGCCTCATTCATTTCATAACAATGCTTTGTATATTGTCGTTCGAGTCAGGGGAATGGCAGTACCGCATGTGCTGGTCGATGGAGGCAGTAGCCTCAATATTTGTCCCGAGATGACCGCAAAAGCATTAGGGATCAAGGATGAAGAATATATTCCAGATCCCATCACTATTTACGGATTTGACAACCATGGTCAAACGGCCAAAGGCAAAATATTTCTGGAAGTGTTCATCAACTATTCGGTGCATTCAGTACTTTTCCATGTGGTTAATGTGCCACCCACCTACAACTTGCTGCTCGGAAGGACGTGGATTCATAATGCAAATGCAGTGCCTTCCACCCTCCATCAATGAGTGAAGTGGTCAAAAGGTGGAATGATTACCACAATACTGGGAGAAGACCCAGAAGAAAGGCTCCCGCAACCAATGATTCATCGACCCTCATTCAATGCGGATATTCCCAGCATCAGGGAAAGTGAAGAGATCAGTCACGAAGAAAATCGAGAAATACTCCAGGCATCATCAGAACTATCTCCGCACACTGTAGCCATGACCCAATGGAGAGGCCCTCAATTCTTCAAGGTTGGAGGCCGAATCAACTACAGTACCATTAAGGATCACCCGTTGTTTCCTCAATTCATGAAGGCAAGAAAGGGATTTGATTTGCTCCTAAAACATGGTTATCAACCCTTCAATGGACTGGGTAAAAATGAAGATGGCTGCATCGAGCCAGTGATCCAGAAGCATCGTCCCCACAGAGCAGGACTAGGGTTCTCCGGAGAAAGCTCGTCAAAGAAGACTGTTTTTGTCAAAGGGGCACATTGAAGACCATTTGTTATTTCTTTCTATTCTTCCTAAAATAAATTTCTCATTTTATCAACATCTTTGATCAATTCAAAATCAATAAAATTCCAAGTTTCTTTGTCTATCTGGATGCCATCTATCTCCTTTCCGTCTATCTTTTCATTTTATAATTTTAATGCCATTTTATGCATAAGTTCTCTTCAAATGATTTCTTGTCTTACGGAGGGCAATTTTATCTGAGCCAAATCTCTTATCTAAAATTTCAGAATGACTTCTCGGACAGTCAAGAAGCTCGTTCTCAATCCCAAGGCTTTTCAGAAGTCGGCAGCAATTCACAGAGTCAAGGCAAGCACCGAAGGGGACAAGAGTGCAAAGTCGTCAGATGATTATGCAGAATATGATCAATCTCTGCAGGAATTACCGGAGTTTGCCGCAGTTCAGAAGCAGGACGGACCATCTCCTCTAATCCAAGATCCGACTGAAGATGTCAATATCAGTTCAGAGGAAAATCCCAAAATTCTCCAAATCGGAACCAGTCTGAGTCCAGAAGAGAAGGAAAGACTTACAAATTTTCTCAAGCGGCATGAAGAAGTGTTCGCATGGACATATGAAGATATGCCGGGCTTAGACCCAAAATTAGTCGAACACCGTCTCATCTTGAAGCCAGATGCTAAACCAGTTAAGCAAAAGCTGAGAAAAATGGATCCTAGAATAGAACAACAAGTCAAAGAAGGACTTGAAGATTTGCTCAAAGCAGGATTTATTCGAGCTATTGACTACCCGGATTGGTTAGCCAATATCGTCGTTGTCCCAAAGAAAAGTGGCAAAGTAAGGATCTGCATAGACTTCAGGGACCTTAATAAAGCAACTCCGAAGGATGACTATCCACTTCCAAGCATCGATCTTCTAGTCGACAGCACGGCAGGACATGCTATGTTCTCGTTCATGGATGGATATTCTGGCTACAATCAGATTAAGTTGGCCGCCCGCGACTGTAAACACCCCAAATTTTCACTCACCTTCTTGATATCGCCCTCAATCATCACATTTCGGTTCTCCGGAACCCATGAAGGGCAAAATGGTCATTTTCCAAGATTGAACCTTGCAGAAAGTCCAAAATTTTATTCTTGAGCCTCAAAATTTCTATATTTATGTTCAGAAACATCTTCAAATGGAAAAATTTTAAAATCCGCTTTCTGGACAAAAAGTTAGAATTTCCAAGTCCAAGCTCAGAGTGACATTTCATAGAACATGTCTTTGCATAGCATTGCATCATTTCACTGCATAGCATGTCAGTTTGAGATACAGAACTATTGATTTTCAAAATTTTCCATCCAGATTTGATTTTTAAACTTTTTCAAATTGATTTTTAAAACCCTAGGTATTCAAAATTACCAAATTTTCCCATTTTACCCCCAGGACTTTGAATTACAAAAAATTTCTCAAGAAAAACAATCTGGATATTTGGATATTGATTTTAAAGATTTTATCTCAAAACTTTTTGCAAAAGATTTTTATATCTCTTTACAATTTTTTTTTTACATTTATCCATATTTTTGCCCTGAAAACCCAATTTTTCCAAATTCTTGAAAAACAAATAATGTTTTATCTGGTATCTTCAAATAAATGGAGCGGGACCCGCCTTTGAACTAGCATCATACTCAAATTCCTAGGTAAATTTCTTATTTTTAAACGGGACCCACCCGAAGATCGAACCCATTTACAAATTCTTCTTAATGTTATTTATTTATTTATTTATTTATTTATTTTAGTTAGTGGGACCACACACATGTGGCACCCCACTTGAAAATAAAAGATTTGCAAAACAAAATAAAACTTTATTTTCAAAAAGATTTTTTTTTAAAAAAATTGGCTGAGGTGGCATCCCCCATTTAATTTTATTCTTTTTATTTTTTTTTATCTTTTTTATTTACTATTTGTTTTTTAAAAAAAAAAAAAAAACAGAGACAGCCCCAACACGGCGCCACAGCTAAACTTTCCTTAAAAAGTTCATTTCACCTAAAACCTTAGGTAAATGAACCAAAAACTTTTGAAAATAATAAAATCGCCCTCTTTTAAACAGCAAATTTTTCAAACTTAATGAGGCATCATTTTCACATTGCCAAAATTTTAAAAAAAAAACGAAGGTAACGTATTTTCAAAGGGGAAAGGAAGCTGGATCTTTGGAAAGAGAAGGAAAATCTTTAAAAGGGGAGGTAGTCGATTGAATTGGGGGAGGATTTACGGTTTTTCTTTTTGGATTTCTGCAGGGATTTCATCCTCGACGTGTTCTTGCTTTCCCCATTTCATTCAGCCCAACAGCAGAGGACAGGAAGCTTTGGCTTTCCCTTCTCAGCGTGGAGTCCCCTTTCACTTGCAGCAGCCGCAGGTCTTCCATCACTATCCGATCCTTCTTCAGCAGCAGCCGCAAGAGAATCACCACTAGAGCCATCTTCACTTCCATTTCAGCCCAGCCAACAGAAGATCCAGCAGAAAAAGGGGCTGGCCGATTGATCCGTTCCTTCTGGGGTTTCTGCAGAGATTCTCCTCCATCCAACGTGAAGAAGCTCTGCTTCCTCTTCAGCCCAGATCTGCAATTTCTTTCCCCTTTTCTTCTAACCCCTCCAGTTACGGTAAGCAGCATCTCATCCTCTTCATTTTCTTCTTCTCTCATGCCTCTTTTCCCCCCTTCAATTTCTCAATAGAATAGTCAATCGGCTACTTGAAAAAAAAATGATAGATTCATTTTTTGATCCTGCGTTTTATAATTCATGTTTTGCATCTCCGAATTTTAGTTTTTGTGATTCTGTTATAATTTACACCTGAGTGTTAGCATAGCCTATAGTTCTTTCATTCATGCATTTGATTTCTATTTCTAATCTGTAAAATCTTATTTCAATCCATTGAAGTTTTATTTTCCAGAGTTAAAATCGGAATCTGTGAGTTGTGCAGTATTCTTTGATTTTATTTTCCTATTTTAATTCCTCTATTTTGTATTAGCATTCCTTTGATTTCAGTTCTTTTACAGCTTTTAATTCATATAGGCTATGTGTTTCATGGTGAATTCATCATAAAAATCATCATCTATTTGTATCTGAACATCAAACCAAAGCATTTGGTGAATTTATCGTGAATTCAGAATCTACTGTTCAACATGAAGTAGCCGTGAACATTCATTCGTGACTTCATCTGTTATAGTCTGCTATGCATAAATCCGTGAATATGTTTTTTTTCTTTTTCAAGTTTTTTTTTTCTTTTTTTTTCTGTTTTCTAAGTTTGATTATTGATTCACGTATCAGGGTATATCTGCATTTTCCTCTGTACACTCCATGGTTACTTCCATGCATATTCAGGTATCTTATACTAGGCATGTCATTGGCATTGAAATATATATTCTATATATAACACTGCTGCATTGAGTCGATGCATAATATCTGCATATCTGTTTTTATTATTCTATATCACCTGTATATCATTGTTATGTCATCCATGTACCTTCATCTATTGAGTTCTGATTTTTCCCACATTTGTGGCATTAAGTTTTTTTTATTTCCCAATTCACCATTGCATCTTTGGACGTCTCAAACTGATTGTACATCTCATTTATTGTTGTATATCCATTGCCACGTCCATACCTCTACATTTGATTGCCCCAGCATGTTCCTGCAGCTTCACATTTATTACTTTTTGTATCATTCAGCATGCTAATATAGTCATCTCTATCACTGTTTTGCATGCTCAACACTTGCAGTATGTCTGTCTCTGTGAAATCGTATTGCCATCTTATATCATTACTCAGCTACAACAAATTTTCCCTTGTATATGTTATCTGTAATACATCCATTTGCATACCTATATGTTAACGATTTTGTTTCTGCATTACCATCAATACCTTCATATTTATTACCTCCTGCAAATTTTCATAGTACATTTTATTCATTTACAACCCCTGTGTACTCATAACAGCCTTCACAGCCATCACTTATAGGATCACCTTTGTTATCCTCACCCATCTCTTTTCCTGCAGGAGTGCAGTCATGATAAACAACCATCTTCATGAACGGATATATCCATATCTGTTCATGATCTATATACCATCTTTGGCAGGCTTCGTTATTGATATATAGGGAAGCTCCATACCCATTTTTATTGAAAATTACCTTATAAATTAGAAAATACGGCTGTGTGAAATCACCTACAGAAACTGTATATACCTGTATTTTCTGATTTTACCCATTATATGGAATTTTCCTTTATATGTATATTTTCTTATTATAGGTATATATATATCGATATATATGTATATCTACCTATATGTATACGTATATATGTATATATATATATGTATATATATATACATAGACATATACTTAGATATATATATATATCCCTTCATGTGCCCTTATTTCCATATATGAGCATCCATGTATATATTTTCTCATGTAAATACACTTCCATTGATACATATCATTTAGCACCAATTTTAGCATTTTGATATATATGTATATCTCTTCGTTGTATATATTATATATATATACCCATTTTCGTGGTTATCTTGTACTAATTCTCATTTTGCAGGAAAGTCTGGAGGAGGCTGATTCTTTGTCATTATGTATTTTTATTTTGACTTATGTCAGAGATGTAATAATTAAACTTGGAATAATATTTACTTTTACTGCTTAGATTAGGCTGCATCTCATATAGTTTGATTTCAGTAATATCCTGATTCTATGATGCATATATATCAAATTTTCAAAATTCACCGTGGATGAACACGAATGGCACGTGCACCAACTCTTAGAGAGTTGATGAACTCGGTGGAATCCATATTTACGGCCCTAGTCGGAATATGGACGAGACTCAGATCCATCATCTTTCTACAAGTCACACTGAGCCTACACTCTTAGGCTATCTTAAAAATACACCTCATATTTCCAATGTTTTCAAAATATTGTGAATTAACTCAAGTAAACTCTGAACATATTCATGGCCACAGTTAGAATATGTGAAGGATTTATTTTGGCTTAATCCACATTTTTCCAACAAATTTTTCAGAAATCTTTTCAAAGTGCATTCATTCATTCAAATCATCTGCATCATTTGTTTTTCTCATGATTTTCTCAAGAGATTTTCACTTCATGGAATCGATTTCTCAAGAAACTATGATGATATTCGAAGTTGGATTTCCCAAATCAAAGTTTTTCTGTGGTTTTCCTTGAAAATATTATTTTCTTAAGATACTTTCAAAAGGAATTTCTCATCTTTCTCAAGAATCAAAGTTGATTTTCAGACATTTCAAAGGCAAGATTCTCAGGAATTCAACTTCCTAAATTTTGAATTTCCTTCTCCAATGAGTTTTCCTACAAAATTTTCCATCATTTTCCTAAGAAAATTCTCAAAATCCGAGTTTTTCCTGACAAGTGTTTTCCTTTTCAAATATTCATCTTTTCTCAAGATTTTCTTGAGATTCTCATTTCTTCATGATTTTCCAAATCTTTATAAACTTTCTCAAGATTTTCCTGAGATTCTCATTTCTTCATAGTTTTCCAAGTCTTTATAAACTTTCTCAAGATTTTCCCGAGATTCTCATCTCTTCAAGATTTTCTAAGTCTTTATAAACTTTTCCGAGATTTTCAAACCTTCTTCGTCTGAGTTTTTCTAAGAGATTGATTTCCATCTTTTCCTGAGAAATGCTTTTCAACTCCAAATGTTTTCTAATCATACATCATATTTTCCAATTTACATTTTCCAAAATTCTCATAGCACATGCCTGAATTCTCTGTGCATTTAGGATAGAACACAATTTCAATAATTTTACCCAATTCCATAGCACATGCCTGAATTCCCTGTGCATTTAGGATAGAACATTATTTTAGTAATTTCACTAAGTCAAGCACAATTTTGGTCCTTGGTTCGATTACCCCTGTTAAAGGCAGCAGGAACGGTCGAACCTCGTACCGACAGGTCGAGCCCCATCCCATGGATTTTCCCACAATTTTCAAAACGGAGGCGAGTATTTCAAAAACAATTTCCAAGATCCGGTCAAGTTTGAATCGCGAAAGCATTTTCCTCTCTCTTCCGCAAGGAAGGAAAGACGGGAAAATTTTTTGCGACGATAACAGGTTTGGCGACCGAGATGGGACCTGTCCTTGTCTGACCTAAATTATGCTTGACTTAGTTCAATTATCGAAATTATGTTCACAACATGTCAGCTCTTTACTTTTGCTATCATGCGAACCTAGGAGCCTAGATTCTGACCTAGCTGACATTGACTGCATGTAGCTTAGGCATGGTTTGGTAGGACCAGATTGAGGAGAAATTTTCATGCTCACATAGACTTAGGTCTAAATACAACTCTCCTCAATTTAGGATCTGAATGCAAACAATGTATGCTTCTTCAAAGATTTTCAAAAGTCTATCTCTCTAAGATTTAGAGCCATCTATTTCTTGCATGTGATCATTTTTCAAAACCCCAATTACCTATCATTACCAGATCTTCATGTTGCTGGGCTCTCTTCTAGAACCCTAGTTTGGGACAGAGCCTCACAACTGGGCCACCTATTTGGGTTAACACCCCCCTACCACGTACGGCGGGCCACAGTCCGAAGTATATCGTTAGGCGCTCAAGGATGTTGGAAAACCTTACCTTAGAACCGGAGTTGAAATTATATGCTACGTACCTCGGATTTCGATTCGGGTATATCGGCATAACTGGATTGGACAAAGATGATCTGAACCTAGAGTTAGGATTAGGGTCCTACAACTGTTTTCAAATTGATGCATTTAGAGTAAGCCTTTTAGGGAGTGCTGAATGTGCATAAATGTCTGTGCAGGATGTAATTGTATGTGTGTTATTTCCTCAATTCTTTATATTTCTCAATGTTTTCCAATTTATTAGGCCTTTTTCAAAATATTCTTATTTTCTACGAGATATCTTTCTCAAACCCTGGATGATTTTCAAAACATCCTATTTCTTTCAAAACTCCAGGTGGTTTTTCATTCTACTTTTCTACTGGATCTCAAATTTCCAGCTACATTTTATATCCTGCCTGCAAAATTTTTTAAAATTTCCTACATTTTCCTAAGTCTCATTCCGAGTCTTTTTCTATTTTCAGTTCGATGGCCTTCAGTCAAGTCGATCCTATCTTTCCTGAAGGTCACATCTCCTACAAGGTGCGACAAGGTCGTCCTGAACATCGAGCCCTTAGCACCGGAACTTTCATAACCCAGTGGTACTATTCCTGGCTCAAAAGCTTTTCCCGAATGTTCCCGGACCATTTGAGCGAGTGCGGATTAGAATTGGCGTCAGCAGTTGGAAAGTAGACCATCAACGGCAACCTGATCCACGCAATGGCAGAACGATGGAATCCTCGGACATGTACATTCTGGTTCCCGTGGGGAGAGATGACCGTTTTAATGGATGAATTTTCAGAAATCATGGGATTACCAGAACCAGCCGGTCAGCCAAGCGATCCATTAGAACATCAATTCCTGATCAATGTCAAGGGTTTGGACCCCAGAGATTCATTAGCTCGTATGACAGGCCGCCGATCCTGGCCCCTGATCCAGTTGGAGGGAAATGAATATGTTGACCTGCTTGAGTTGTACCGCCTGTACGGGACCTTCGTTGAAGTCAGTTTGCTATCCAGGACAGCTAATGAAAGGATTTAGAATGCAATGGTGTTGTGCACTGTAGGATTATCCCTCTTTCCAGATGGACAAAACTACATGGATATCAGAATAATCCAGCTTATGAGAAGATGGGGAAGTCGACAAACCAATCCCCTCTCCATAGCCATGGCAGCGCTCGCTTTCCTATATCGTGGTCTGACTCGATTCTCACTTGGAGAATCCATTTTAGTTGAAGGATGCATCTACGCACTTCAATCCTGGTTCTTCCAGCATGTTCCAGCCCGAGCAAACTCTTTCAGATACAATGGTCAAGAACTTCTTTCAGTGGCACAATACCGGTCCATGATCAACAACATTCAAGAAGATGATGTAGTCTGGGACTATTTTGATCGGCAACTATCTCCTCCCAGATACACATATGCTTATGGCAAGAGGTTCAAGTTGCTGGGACCATTCTTCTGCACTTACTACCAACCAGAGAGATGTGTTTGACAGTTCTCCCAGAGACAGCAGTATGTCGAAGCCCGATTGTTATCAAGAGCTATGGCAGAGTTTGATCTCACTTCCGCATAATGGTCCGGGGCATATCATTCTGCCCGCTACGGCTGAGATTCCTTTGTCTCTCTTAAAAATTTTCCTGGTCCTAGAGTGTCTGCTGATTATCGTGAATGGTGGCAAATTGTTTGTCCTCCACCTCTTTGTCAAGATCAATAAAATCATATTTCCTCATTTCATCAAAATTCTCTCTTTTTCTATTGTGGTTTGACAACCTCGCTTAGGTAACAAGGCACATTTTCGTTGTTTGTTTCTCCTACTAAAAGAATTGACAACACAATTGTCGTGATTCTCGCGACGACTCAGTCCCTAGTAATGGGATATCTTCTTCAAATTGTCTACCATATTTTCAATAAATATTTCTTCCAAAAGCCAATTCTTTCATAATCTAATCAGGTCTTTGCCCTGTAGAGAGCATCCACAACAACTCTAGAGCATTTGCAACATTTGATGGTTCAAACAAGGTCAGGAAGAAGAACCACATCACCTCAGTACTCCTCAGCCTCAGAAGGAGAAATGGATCATCCTGTGAATCAAGATCAACAGCAAGAGGATGATGGCATAGATCCGCAAATGTATGCCATGTTCCGAAAGATGATGAATAAAATGATGAGTGAACAAGCTGAGACTAGTGCAGAGAAAAATCAATTCAGAGAAAAGTTTCACGGGCACAAGAATAAGAAGGCTTCCAAGAAACAGATTCAACCAGAAGAAATCTCAGATGAATCCGAATCAACGGAAGACACTGAGGAAGAATATGAGGTGCCTCCGGCATTTCAGAAACGTGGGCGAGAACAAAGGAAGAGCCGCAAATCAAAGAATCAGGTTACAGAAGAACCCCTGCAGTCACAATTCAGGGAAATGGCTAGAGTGGTTAAAGATCTCCAAGCCCACGACAAGGGCAAGAAAGTCTTCACCAGTGAGGACTTCTATGACGGCCTCGAAGGGGATGACGATCTCGAAAACCTTCCCCAAAAATTCATCAAGTTCGATGGTTTTGGCAATCCAAAAGCCCATCTCGCCACTTTCTTCGCAGAGTGCTCAAGATTCAAGAGAGATAACAGAGCACTATTCCTGTGTTTCCCTCGCAGCTTGGAAGGAGTTGCAGCTAAATGGTATGCTGAGCATATTAATCCCATCGAGCTCAAGGAGTTCGATAAAGTGGTGAATTTATTTATTGAACGCTTCTTGTTCAACACAGAAGCACTCCCGACATTAAGTCATCTCTGCAGTCTGAGGCAGAATGAGAATGAAAAAGCATGAGATTTCATTCACAGATGGAGGTCAGCGCGCAACAAAATGAGAGATCCCATATCTGAAAGGCACGCTTTGTCATTGATCCTCAACAATTTTTCTCAACCATTAAGAGGATTAATCTCTACTGCACCATCCAGGACCTTCATTGAATTAACTGAGCGAGCAGAATGGCTCGAGCTGAGTGTAGAGAATGGAGTCTATGAAGGCTTCACTTTTTCCAAGAGTAACCCCCAAGGTGAGCAGAAGAAGAAAGCTCACTTCACCTTCTCTGCCAATAACAACAACAAAAATAGCCGAAATCAGTACAAAGGGCAGAAGAAAGATTACTGCTATGGCACAAACCATTCCAATAATAAAGGAGATCAGAAAATGAAGCCTGCTCCTCAATACAGCAAGCCTTCTCAGCAAGACCAAGGGTCGAAACAGCGTAAAAAAGTTAAACATGAGGGATGGAGCTATGACCGAAAATTCACTCTTCTCGACCAATCACTCAAAGATGTGCTAGAGTATATGCTGTCGAAAGAGATGGTCAAGTTGCCTAGACTGGCCGATCCCGTTGTGCCTATGGGGAAATGAAAGGATCAATTCTGCAAGTTTCACAGAACAGTGGGACACAGCACTGAGAACTGTTTCGTTCTCAAGAATATTGTGCAGGATCTTATTGACAAGAATTTATTGGTAGAAGGAGAAGAAGAAGAAAAAATGGACATTCTTAAGCAACCTTTTCCTTCGCACACCACGGCAGTGGTGTCCGCGTAGCCATTCTTACCGCATGAGCACATCAAGCCGTGTTCTGCACAAGATCTTCATGTTCAGCACCAGGTGTCAGTACTACGACAAGCAACTCCTGATTCTAAGAAGATGGATCTAATCTCAGCATTGGGCAAGATGAAAGTTTCTGAAGCACCTGTAAAGTCAGCCCCCAAGTCAAAGGGACTTCCTGATTTTCTCAAACAAATTATCAAGCCCAAGCCAGAGAATTCAAGTCAGAAGCCTCTGACAGATCTGTCCAATGTTTCCATTCTTGACTTGGCCAAGAGTTCCTGCAAGCATCAACAAGTACTGGATGATCTGCTCAGAAAGATCAAAGTTAAGCCCAGTACCACTCTTGAAGACATGGCACAAAAGTGAATTCAACCATGACCAATGCTCCAATCACTTTCTCGGATGAGGACATTCCAAAGCCTCATTCCTTTCACAATAATGCTCTTTACATCGTCGTTCGAGTAAGGGGAATGACAGTACCCCATGTGCTAGTAGATGGAGGCAGCAGCCTCAATATATGTCCCGAAATGACCGCAAAGGCGCTAGGCATTAAGGAAGAAGAATACATTCCAAACCCTATAATCATCTATGGGTTTGACAACCATGGTCAGACGGCAAAAGGCAAGATATTCTTGGAAGTATTCATTAATTATTCGGTACATTCAGTGCTTTTTCATGTGGTCAATATGCCACCCACCTACAATTTGCTGCTCGGAAGGACATGGATTCATAATGCAAATGCAATACCTTCCATCTTGCATCAATGCGTAAAATGGTCCAAAGGTGGAATGATTACAACAATGCTGGGAGAAGACCCGGAAGAAAGACTCCCACAGCCTATGATCCCTCGACCATCATTCACTGCAGATATTCCTAGCATCAAAGAGAATGAAGAGATCAGTCTCAGAGAAAGTCGGGAAATACTCCAGGCAACATCAGAATTATCCCTGCGCACTGTAGCAATGACCCGATGGAGAGGTCCCAAGTTCTTCAAGATTGGAGGTCGTGTCAGCTACGACTCTGTCAAAGATCATCCATTGTTTCCACAATTCATGAAAGTAAGAAAGGGATTTGATTTACTTCTGAAGCATGGTTATCAACCCTTTAAAGGATTGGGCAAAAATGAAGATGGTCGTGTTGAGCCAATGATCCAAAAGCATCGTCCCCACAGGGCAGGATTAGGGTTTTTCGGCGGGAGCTCACCAAAGAAAATTGTTTTTGTTAAAGGGGCACATTAAGAAATCAGTTGTTGCTTTTCCTTTCTATTCCTTTCAAAATAAATGTCTCAATGTCTTTTATCAAATCAAATCAATAAAATGTCAAGTTTCTTTGTCTATCTGGATGCCATCTGTCTCTTTTATCTCTATATCCTCATTTTACAACTCAATGTCATAATTCTTTTTAAATGATTGTTTGTCGTATGATGGACGATTTTCCTAAAATCCAATTTCTTATTCAAAATTACAGAAATGTCTTCCCAAGCAATCAAGAAACTCGTTCTCAATCCAAAGGCTTTCCAGAAGTCGGCAGCGATTCACCGAGTCAAAGCAAGCACAGGAGATAGCAAGGTTGCAAAGCAGTTAGATGATTATGCAGAATTTGATCCGTCTCTTCAGGAATTACCAGAGTTCGCCTCAGTTCAGAAGCAAGATGAACCATCTGCTCTAGTACAATATCCTACTGAAAATGTCAATATCGGCTCAGAGGAAGATCCCAAGATTCTCAAGATCGGTACCAGTCTAAGTCCGGAAGAGAAAGAAAGGCTTACCAATTTTCTCAAGCAACATGAAGAAGTGTTCGCATGGACATATGAAGATATGTCGGGCTTAGATCCCAAATTGGTCGAACACCGACTCTTTTTGAAGCCAGATGTAAAGCCAGTTAAGCAAAAGCTGAGAAAAATGGATCCCAGAATTGAACAACAAGTCAAAGAAGGACTTGAAGATCTTCTTAAAGCAGGATTTATCCGACCTATTGACTATCCAGATTGGTTAGCCAATATCGTCGTTGTCCCAAAGAAAAGTGGCAAAGTCAGGATTTGCATAGACTTCAGAGATCTCAACAAGGCAACTGTGAAGGATGACTATCCACTGCCAAGCATTGATCTTCTGATTGACAGCACAGCAGGACATGCCATGTTCTCCTTCATGGATGGATATTCCGGCTACAACCAGATTAAGTTGGCTGCCCGCGACCAATCAAAAACTTCCTTTATTACGCCTTGGGGCACTTTCTGCTATACAGTTATGCCTTTTGGGCTCAAGAATGCTGGAGCAACATATCAACGGGTAATGCCCGTTATCTTTCACGATCAAATGCGCAAATTCATGGATGCGTATGTTGACGATATCCTCGTGAAATCTAAAGAGGAAGAACTTGACCAAGTCTTTAAGCGACACATTCTTTACAAGTTAAGGCTTAACCTGCAAAAATGTGTCTTTGGAGTCGAATCAAGCAAACTGTTGGGTTTTCTGGTCAGCAAAAAGGGAATTGAAGTTGACCCAGTCAAAGCAAAGGCTATCATTGATATGCCACCCCCGAAAAATCTCAAAGAGTTGTGTAGCCTTCAGGCACGCATGCAATCAATTCGGCGGTTTATTTCTAACTTGGCGATGAGATGTGAGCCCTGCAACCACTTACTCAGAAAAGGAGTAAAGTTCGAATGGGGACCAGAATGTCAGCAATCGTTCGATCGAATCAAAAAGTATCTTCTCAATCCTCCCATCCTGAAGCCGCCAGAATTGGGAAAACCTCTTTTATTATACATCTCAGTCAATCAAGTCGCATGCGGTGGATTCTTGGCGCAGTACAAAGAAGGCAGTCTGATAGAACACGCCATTTATTATGTAAGTAAGACTTTCATAGACTATGAAAAGAAATACTCTCACATAGAGAAGACCTGCCTAGCTCTGGTATGGATGTGTGTTATCATCACAAAATTTTACTTTTGCAAATCAAACTGACCTTTGAAATAGTTTTTGAAAATAACTCGCCTCCGTTTTTAAAATGCGGGAAAATTTCGTAGAATGGGACTCGCCTGTCGGTACGAGGTTCAACCGTTCCTGCCACCTTTAACAGGGGTAATTAAACCAAGGATCAATCTTACGCTCTACTCTATTCAACTTGTCTAAATCATATTCTAATTTCTAAATGCACATAGAATCAGGCATGTGCTATGAATTTTCAGAAAATGCACATTTTGAAAAACATGATGTTTGCTTTGAAATACTTAGAAATACTAAGAAAATGTAAATCTTGGAAATGATATCACATGGAAAATCGTGAATTAGGACTTGGAAAATATTTCTGAGAAAAGTAAAAATCGATTTCTAGGGAAATCTTGAGATTTTATGAAAATCAATTCTGAGAGAACATGGTTTTTCTGAATTCCAACTTTGAACTTGAAAATATAACTTGAATTTTCGAATTTTGAATTTTAAGAAACACTTGAAACATAATTTAAGATTTTCATATTCTCATAAAATCGATTTCTCCCTATGACTTAGAAAATTTTGAGAAAATGAAATTCTTTGAATTGAAATTTGAATTGGCAAATGCATGAAATGGATGAATATGGATTTGAGGAATTGAGAAATACGTTTTTGTATTTTTGAGAAATGCAGTGCATTTTTGAAGTTAGCCTAAGAGTGTAGGCTGAATGTGGCTAATGTGAAGATCATAAATCTAGGTATCATTCATATTCTGACTATGGCCATAAATACAAATTCCACCAAGTTTATAAACTTCATAGAAGCTGGTGCATGTGCCATTCGTGTAGACCATGGTGAATTTGTAAAAATATGCATGAATCATCATCCATCACACATTAAAATTATATGCAATGCAACCTAAGCTAAGCAGGAAATGTAAATTCTTATTCCAAAGTTTAATTTAGTTTACATCACTATTAAAATTTAAATACATGAAAAATAAAGTCTTCAATGTACCTGCAAAACTAGAAAACTTGGTTAATGAATATATGTTGGCTTTTCTAGATTTATCCAACAATATCAGGAAATTGTTGGATTTTGCTAGATATAAGCCTTTTTGCCATGATTCCCTTAAATCAAAATGATAAAGTATGAAACAAAATTGAATAAATAAGGAAGATAAGATATGAAATTTCGAAATTGGGGTCAAAATGACCAGAATACCCCTAATAACAAGACTATGGCCTTGAAATTAGGGTTTTTAGAAAGATATTTTGATAAAATGCAAGTTTTGAAATTTGAATGGAATAAACTAAGCTAAATATGATATGACATGCTTAAAAATATGAAAATTAGGGTTAGGGATTTCGAAATTTAGGTCAAATGACCAAATTGCCCCCGATAGCAAGACTATGGCCTTGAAATCAGGGTTTTTAGAAAGAGATTTTGGTAAAAACTTAGGTTTTAGGCACTAAATGAAATCAAATGAGCAAAAAAATTAAACCTAAAGTATTCTAAGATGCTTATGAACATAATAAAACCCTAAAAACAAAAATCCAATAATATCACAAATTTTGTGATTTTTGCAGTGTTTTTGGATCTTTCAGGAACCCGGTTTTGCAATTTGCTTGATTCAGCCATCAAATGGATTCCAAAATCCATAAAAATTGGTACCAGCACTTGTTATAGCCCTAATGTTGAATTGGAATTATAAAAATAATTTTTTTACATTAAATTAATCCGAAAATTGCATTAAACCCTAAAAATATGCTATTTTTGACCTAATTCACCAACCAGTCTCAGTCCAAGACCTGAACCGGGGGTCAAATCTCCATGGAAATTTATGAAATTTTACAGAGACTAACTAAGAAGAAAAACAGAGATTTCCCAATTTACAGATCGGAAAAAGCATCTCCGGTTAGGGAGAAACCTTTCCGGCAATCTGAGCTAAAATATATCACTTTTAACAGGGATTAAAACGGCTACTTCAGATTGAAAATACAAACATAGATAGCAATTCTAAACAAAAATCTCTGACATTTTAGTGGTGAACAGTAGACAGAAAAATAACAATACTCACTTTTTACAGATCATGAATTGGATCTGTGGTTTGGGATTTATGACTAACACAAGTCTGATTAGGGTTTTGGTAAACCCTAACGAGTTTTAAATTTAAAAACAGATTCTCTAAAAGGGGAAAAATATTAAACAGTGATCAAAAAATCCAAAACGATTTGATGTCTGATTTTTTTGACAGGGTTCCCGAGATCCAAAACCTTTGATTTTTCTACAGTAACTCAATAACTCATGCATACATCACATATAAAAAAATCAGAAATAAACAATGAGTTCTTCAATCCGAAATAACATCATCTTTACTGTTTTAAACCTAAAACACACAGAAATTTAAGAAACTTGAAAAACCATGCATTAACTAATGTAAATAAATAAAATAAACCATAAAACAGTAAATAAAAATTATTTATATGCTATAGAACGTAAAACAAACATGAATAAACCATGAAAATAAATTAAAAACAGGGAATCAATGGCTGAAATTTGATATCACCTTTAAAACATAGATTTAACCCATTAAAAGGGTAAATCATGTATTTTATAGGTTAATAAT
Source organism: Nuphar pumila (assembly GCF_984573655.1). NCBI lineage: Eukaryota > Viridiplantae > Streptophyta > Magnoliopsida > Nymphaeales > Nymphaeaceae > Nuphar > Nuphar pumila. The sequence continues at coordinate 45,588,536 of NC_143265.1, read as the reverse complement.
GTAAAGAATCATATTAAAATCAATTCTAATGGATTAAAATCCCTGTAAATCATCCAAAACAGGGTTAGATCACCTTCTTGGACCGTTCTTTCTGGTTCTTGATAGTTCTTGAGGTGAAACCATGGTTGATCTTCCATAAGGAGGGGTGTCCAAGCCTAAATCTAGGTTTAAAGCATTAAAAAAGCATTAAATAAAATAAGAAAAGTGAAGAAGTTCATACCTTGGAGTTGCAGCAATGGAGGAAGGGCTGGAGAGGAGAGAGAAGCTCCAAGATTTGCTCCCAAGGTGGCTGGAAAAATCGTCCCCCCTATGGGGGCCTTTTATAACCATTTTTTAGGTTTTAAAAATTAGCAATTTTGAAATTTTTGTATTTCTAAAGGGGGGGCGATTTTGGGGTGGAGTTACCTAACTACCCCTAGTCTAAATTATCCTAAATAATGCCTAATTAACCCCTAGCTAATCCTAAAAAATCCCCAAATGTGGTGCCACTTGGCATTTTCTCACATTGGGTTTTTAAAACTCCTTTAAAAACCTTTAAAAATACTAATTTTAAAAACTAACTTTCAAAAATGAGTTTTTCAAAATGGTTTTGACTCTTCTAAACCTCTAACATTAACTAAGACATCAACTAACCCTAGTCTAGCCCTGACTGACTCGAATATGGCACCACCCCGAGTGGGCCCTACTTGAGTTTTTCAAAAAAAACGATTTTAAAACTTGAAATTGAAGGAGTTTTCAAAAGGATCTTCAAAAGTAATCTTAAAGTTAGGATTTTTGAAATGGCATAAGGTTCTAACTGAGTTAGAATTCCTCTGGATATGGTGCCAACTGAGCGGGCCCACATCGAATTTTGAACATTTTTGAAATAAACACTGAAAATGGCTTTGAAAAAGGGTTAAAATTGACATTTGAAATTCAAGATCTTTGAAAATAGGGTCTCAAGCGAACTGGAACTCCGGGTTAGAGTTCTGAACTCTTATGACTCTGAGATTTTAGATTTTAAAAGCCAAATGAAAGAATTTTCAAAAGATTTTATCAAGAAATGATGAAATAAGTTAGAAAACACAGTCAGGGTTAGACTCCTAACTCGACCGAACTCTAAAATAGAGTCCTGAACTAACTGGACTCTGTAAAATGACCTAAATTTTGAAAATAATCGAAAAGACTGAAAATGGAAGTAAAATAGACTTAAAAACAGACTCCTGACTGGATTAGGGCTCTGAGACAGAGTCCTGATCGGACTGAAACTTTCAAAATTTTGAGAAATTTGATGAATAGAGGAATTCAGAAGCGATACCACCTCAATGGGTCTCATTTGTGAATTGAAATCGATTAAAATTTGAATTTGAAATGAATCCAAATTGTTTCCTTGAGAAAATATTTCGAAATATAACATCCTGGGGTTGAAAAATGACAAAGTATTGAATAAAAACCCAGGTTTTGAAATTGATTTTGAAATAAAGCTTTAAAATTCAAATCTGGATTGAATGTTTTGAAAACAGGAGTGTTGGATCTCGAAAATGAGATGGGATGTCATACAATGCTATGCAGAATACGTGCAATGACATGCAATGATCTGTAATGACTTATGAAATGGACAAACACTGGATGAAGGTAAAAATTAGGGGTGTTTACAGATGGGCTCTTTGCTGCTAAGCCGGTTGAAAGCCGAGCTTAGTGGCAAAGAAAACACACCAAATTTGGACTATTAAAATGCCTCAGTTAGATGAATCTGACTGGGTATGAAAGAATTAGTTCAAATGATGATGATAGATATGAAATGAAGAATAAGGAGAAAATTTTATTTCAAAAAGAAGTGAGATTCAGGTTTTGCCCTTAACCTGGATGGGACAGGAAATACCTCGTATGGAACGAAGCTCAGACTTAACCCTTAACCTGAAAGGGGATGATAAATGAAATACCTCATCAGAGTGAGGCTCAGGTTTAACCCCTTGACCTGAAAGGGGACGATACCTCGTGGAAAAACGAGGCTCAGGCTTAACCCTTAACCTGAAAGGGGACGATATACGGAATCCTCAAATGAAGAAACCATGATGGGACCTTCGAGTTCTGCACAATAAATCCGAGAGGGGTTTGCAAAAGGAAGCTAGGGGGTTCCCTAAAGCTTGAAAAGGGATTGATCTTGGACGTCTCATTGCTAAGACTGAATGGCTTTTAAGACAGATGACCTTTTGCAGAAAATTCAAGTTTAACCCTTAACCTGAACGGGAACTGTCTATGGTGAGACAGTGGGGAGCACAGGGAAGTGTGAGAATCTGAGAGCCCAGGCACTCAGATCAAAACAAGAAGGGAAGGATCTTGGACAACTCCCATCATCCGATCCTAAAAGGGATAACAACAACGCCTGGATACATCAAAATAAACATCAAGTTCTCACTTCATGTCAGGATAACTTAAAAGATTGCCAATAAGATAAAAAAAAATATATTATAATTGATTCAAGAATGATAAGCACATATATATATGAATAATATTCTCTCTTGTCTACCTGAAGTATTACCTTTGACTGGACTTAACTCCGTAGAATCAAGATTCGAATTCGAATATCATTGCCATTGACTTTCTCTCAAGGAAGCTATTAATTTTCTTGATATGGGCGGAAAAGAATACATTCTTGATATTACAAGAGCTATTGGTGAAAGAATATTGATAAAAGAATTTCGCAAAATTAAAGAAGATTCTTGATAGATTCGGCAGTCTGATATCCTGGGATTCTCTTCTCATGATGATCTTTCTGCACTCTCTTTTTGACAGAATTGGAGCTCTCTTGGATTTTTCGGGAATTACATCATCCTTCATTTTGGAGATGTCCTGACTTGTCTCTCTCTTTTTTTTTTTGGAAGGGTACGTCACAAACTCCTTCATCTCAGAGATGTTCCGATCCTTCTTCTCTCTCAGGGATTATATTGACAGTTATTAACTCTTTGGTTGGAAGTCTCTTGATGATAGCGGAAATTAAATATCTTTTAGGGTTTGTCGGTAGATCCATCACACTCGCCTTCATCTCGACGGTGATCTGGACTTTCCTTGGAAGGATCCGTCACAAACTCCATCATCTTGGAGATGATCCAAATCTTCTTTGGCCCCGGGGGTCGACTCGTCTAATTCGCCTTCATCTTGACGACAGTTGAGAGATCCCTTTTGCAGATATTTAATTGCAGCTTAGGTGATGGAGGAGATGTAGAGATGGTATGGATTTTTTTGTTTGTGTCACCCAGGATATTTCAACTGCTTTTATTTTCTAAGAATGGTCTTTAAAAATGCGCCATTGACTGCGATCAATATCAATCATTCATGGCTTTGTAACAACATTGAATTTTCTTTGCTGGCCATATCGCGGATTTATTCTTCATCCATTTGGTTGGCCAATAGAAAGATTTTGAATTTTGAATCCTTTTTCGCAAAAGTTTTGTCACTTCGGAAGTAATACTGAAGGTATTCTGAGGTACAATTTTATGCGATAAAGATTTTGAAATCAACAACTATTTTTTTTTATGGCAAATTGGCAAAATATTCTTGGAATCCATGGTGAAGGAAATCATTTGAGATCTATATGACACATCTGTGGCTAGATTCTCCTCTCCTTTCCCCAAAGGAGAGACTCAGGCTTGACCCTTACCTGAACGGGTAACAAAAGATACTCCTCTCTTCCCTGAAGAGGAGGTGTTTGCAAAACGAACTTTCGAAGAGAAATAGAGTTTTCGTCAAAACTCCCTATTTCTAGGCTTCTCTTATGGAAAGGGTCCGCTAACAGAGATTGAAAGGATATCATAGAGGAACGAGTCCATCACACTCTCCCTGGAAAAAGGGTCCTCGACGACGGGGGTGGCCTAATAAAAGACATTTAAGGTTACAAGGAGGACGAGCTTCCGTCGAAACTCTCCCTAGAAAAAGGGTTCCTTGTGTTACAACAAAGATTATTTTGCAAACTGTTCATGAATCACGAGTCCCTTCAAACTCTTCCTAGAAAAAGGGGTTCAACGAACGAACAATAAAGACATGCGAAAAGAAACGAGCTCCCTCGACCTCTCCCTGGAAAAAGGGTCCCTCGCAAGAGAGATACTTGGCAATTGATTTTGATAGCTTTTGATAACTCAAAGAACTGCTTGATAACACGAATGACTAGAGGTCTTGACAAAATCGGCAACCCGAATGTCAGATTAACAGAATGGAACGACCCAAGAGTCTGATACAGATTGTTTGGTTCGCAGGTCTAAAGATTGAGCCTGAACCTCAATGTGAGAGTTATGTTGCAACCAGTATGAAGACCGAACTTTGACAAAGTACCAATACGAGCACTGTATTTTAAAAGATTACCAGTACGAGCACTGGATTTTTAAAGGATACCAGTACGAGCACTGGACTTTAAAAGGCTACCAGTACGAGCACTGGATTTTAAAAAGTTATCAGTACGAGCGCTGAATTTTAAAAGACTACCATTATGAGCACTGTATTTTAAAAGATTACCAGTACGAGCACTGGATTTTTAAAGGATACCAGTACGAGCACTGGACTTTAAAAGGTTACCAGTACGAGCACTGGATTTTAAAAGGTTATCAGTATGAGCACTGAATTTTAAAAGATTACCGGTACGAGCACTGGGTTTTCAAAAGATTACCAGTACAAGCACTGGTTTTCAAAAGATTACCAGTACAAGCACTGGGTTTTGAAGGGTCATCAATTGGCGATGACTTGGACGACTTGCCGGGGTCTCAGGATTTATCCCTTATCCTGAATGGGAAATTCAATGTAAATTGACGCAGATGAATGCGTGCAAATGCAAATGGATGCAACTGAGTGCACATGCGTGCAAAATGAGAGATTTATTAGATCCTGCCTGCACACAAATTGTTTTGGATAAAAGGCAACTTTACCAAGAATGCCCCAGTATATTTTGGGGAAGAGGGGTATTTTGACCAAAGAATAATTGATCATTTATTGAGGAGAATTTTTGAAGAATACAAAAGATAGAATAGAGATTTTCTAGGTATAGAATTTCTTCAGATGTCGAGCATTAATGGGGTCGGATAGTTCTACCCCGTCTGCATAAATCAGACGATATGAATTACGGGGCAACGCTTCTTTCACCACGTAGGGACTTTCCCAGTTTGGTGACCATTTGCCACGTGGACGATGCTTGAGATGAGCCGTTGATCTAAGGACCAAGTCATTAACTTGGAATCTCCTTTCGATGACTGACTTGGCATATTGCCTTGCTATCCTCTGACGATAAGACTGAGCGTGTTCTGCTGCTTTGAGTCTTTTTTCATCGAGTAAATCTAACTGTACCAATCTCTGTTGCTGATACTGATCAAGTGGTAGCTCTAAAAGAGATGCGAACTTAAGGGCGGGTTTCTGAACATGAAGAGGTAACACCACCTCAGTCCCATAAACAAGTTCTGAAGGAGTCACATTGGTTGGGGTTCGAATGGTAGTTCGATATGCCCAAAGTGCATCATGAATTTTCTCGTGCCAATCACGACCCGTCTCAACGGTTCTTTCCAAGATGCGAATCAAACCTTTGTTGGTTGCTTCTGCCTGACCATTTCCTTGTGGATAATAAGGAGCTGAAAAATGATGATGAATTCTAAATTTTGAACAAAAGATCTTCATTCTCTCATTCTTGAAATGAGTACCATTATCTGACACGATGTCGTGTGGTATACCGAAACGACAAAGAATGTTCTTATGAATGAACGAGACTACATGTCGACCTTCCACTGTACGCAGAGTGACGGCTTCAACCCATTTGGTGAAATACTCTGTTGCGGCAAGGAAATATTTATGACCATTAGAAGCTGAAGGAAAGATGGGTCCTACGACGTCGAAGGCCCACATAGAAAATGGCCATGGAGACACGACTGATTGCAAGTACGTGGCTGGCGCATGAATGGAAGGTGCGTGTATCTGACACTGAACGCACTTCTTCACAAAACGATAGCAGTCTTGCTGCATGGTTCTCCAATAGTATCCTACCCGAATGATTTGTTTAACAAGGGTTTGGTAGCCGACATGACCACCGCAAATACCTTCATGCGCTTCTCGTATGATTTCTTTGGCTTCTTCTTTGTCTAAGCACCTGGAATACTCAGAACTGAACCCACGACGATAAAGAACATTGGCAAGGATAAAATAGCGGGCGGACATATGCTGAATTGCTTTTTGCTCCTTCTTTGATAGTTCTGGTGGAAGCTCACCAGTTTCAATAAAGTTTTTTATATCTTGATACCAAGGCTTCTTTTTCTGTTCCGCCTGGTTGACTTGCATTACCGGAACGAAGGCAGGTTGGTCAAGTCTACCGATTTCAAAGGAGCGACAGGATTCTCCATTTCTGAAAGACATAATGGAGCCCAGGCTGGCCAAACCATCAGCTATTTGATTAAACTCTCTTTTGATATGGAAAAGCTGAAATTCATCGAAATTGTTGATAAGGGATAAAACGATCTTTTGGTAAGGGAGCAACTTCTGATCTTTTACCTGCCATTCAGCTTTGACTTGGCTGACGACGAGCAATGAATCGCCGAAAGCGTGTACCCTCTGAACATTAAAGTCTTGCAAAATTCTCATACCTTGTATTAAAGCTTCATACTCAGCCATATTATGGGTACATTGAAAATCCAGTTTCAGAGAAAAGGGGATCATCTCTTTCTTTGGTGTGATCAGCAAGATTTTGACTCCTATGCCGGCCATGTTCTTGGATCCGTCGAAAAACAGATTCTAAACTGGGGATTGTTGAACATTACAGATCCGCTCATCGAGAAAGCTATCCTCGATTCTAACATCTTCTGCTAAACGAAAATTTGCCAATTGGTCTGCAATTGCTTGACCTTTGATAGATTGCTAAGAAACATACCCCAGATCATACTGCATTAACAGGACTTGCCATTTAGCAATCCGTCCACTAAGAAATGGTTGTTCGAGAATATACTTGAGAGGATTAAGTTTTGAGAGAATCTTGACTTCTGATGCTAACAAGTAATGTCTCAGCTTCTGACACATCCATATCAGTGCTAGGCATGTCTTCCCTATTTGAGAATATTTCTTCTCGTAGTCAATGAAAGTCTTGCTTACATAGTAAATGGCATGTTCAACCAAACTGCCTTCTTCATATTGTGCCAAGAATCCGCCACAAGCGGCTTGGTTAACTGAAACGTATAGCAAGAGAGGCTTTCCCAATTCTGGTGGCTTTAGAACGGGCGGATTAAGAAGATATTTCTTGATACGCTCAAACGATTGCTGACACTCTGGTCCCCATTCAAATTTCACTCCTTTTCTGAGTAGATGATTGAAAGGTTCACATATCATGGCAAGGTTGGATATGAATCTCTGAATTGATTGCATACGTCCCTGAAGACTACGCAATTCCTTAAGAGTAGTTGGAGGTGGCATGTCAATGATGGCCTTTGCTTTAGCGGGATCCATTTCTATCCCCTTTTTGCTGACCAAGAAGCCTAGCAATTTGCCTGATTCAACTCCGAAGACACACTTCTGAGGGTTGAGTCTTAGTTTATAAAGAATAAGTCACTTGAAGACTTGACTTAAGGCATCGATATGGTCTTCTTCCTCCTTGGATTTGACCAAGATGTCATCAACGTATGCATCCATGGTCTTGTGCATCTGATCATGGAAAATGGCAGCCATTGCACGCTGATAGGTTGCCCCAGCATTTTTGAGCCCAAATGGCATGACTGTATAACAGAAAGTGCCCCATGGCATAGTGAAGGATGTTTTGGATTGGTCACGAGCGGCTAACTTGATCTGATTATATCCGGAGTATCCGTCCATGAAGGAAAACATGGCATGCCCAGCCGTGCTATCAACTAGGAGGTCAATATTTGGGAGGGGATAGTCATCCTTCGGAGTAGCTTTATTGAGATCGCGAAAGTCGATACAAATTCGCACTTTGCCATTTTTCTTGGGAACTGCAACGATATTCGCCAACTAGTCTGGATAATCTATTGCTCGAATGAATCCTGCTTTAAGCAAGTCCTCAAGTCCTTCCTTGACCTGTTGCTCGATTCGAGGATCCATTTTCCTTAACTTCTGTTTAACAGGTTTCGCATCAGGCTTCAGAACGAGTCGATGTTCTACCCATTTAGGATCTAAACCAGGCATATCTTCATAAGTCCATGCGAATACTTCTTGGTGCTGCTTGAGAAAGTCAATGAGCCTTTCCTTCTCATCTGTACTTAGGCTGGTGCCGATCTTGAGAATTTTCGGACTATCTTCTGAACCAATATTGATGTCCTCAGTCGGATCCTGGACTAGGGTCGATGGTTCATCTTGTTTCTGAATCCCTGCAAATTCTGGCAACTCTGGAAGTGACGAATCGAATTCTGCCATTTCTTCTGACTGCTTTGTGACCTTACTGTCCCCTGCTCTTGCTCGGACCCGATATATCTTTGCCGGTTTCGATAGGATTGAAGGATTAATGACTAACCTTTTTATCGGTTGAGAAGACATTCTGAAATTTTGAAAAGGAATAGCTTTTAGAGAAAGCTCCTTTACTATGACATAAATTGCATGGGAATAAAAAAGATAAGAACAAATGAATTTTGAAGACAAATTGCAGAGGAATAAGAGAAAGATGATATCCAGATAGATGAGAAAATTGATAACTTTATTAAAGACTTGAAATGAAATAAGGACATTTAAAATGAACTGAAATGGGACATTGTCCCTACAAACTGCAAAAATCAAATGAATGAAATAGAAAAGACAGATGGTAGAAAATTTTTAATGGATCCCTTTAATGAAGACAGTATTTTTGTGGGATCTTTTGCCCATGAATCCTAGTCCTGCCCTGTGCAGATGATGGTCAGGGATCACTGGCTCTAGTTGGCCATCTCCGTTCTTGCCCAATCCTTTGAAAGGCTGATAACCATGCTTCAGTAACAGGTCAAATCCTTTCTTGGTCCTAACAAACTGCGGGAAAAGAAGATGGTCCTTGAAAGTACTGTAATCGAGACGACCCCCAATCTTAAAGAAATGTGGTCCTTGCCATTGGACCATCGCTGCTGTATGATTTGTCTCTGATGTTGCTCCTAACTTTAGCATTTCAAGGCTTTCACTGAGAACAATTTCTTCACTTTCCCTAATGCTAGGGATATCAGCAGTATAAGTTGTCCTAGGGATCATAGGCTGAGGTAGCCTCTCTTTAGGATCTTCCCCCAAAACAGTAGTTATCATGCCACCTTTAGACCACTTGATGCACTGATGCAGAGTGGATGGCACGGCGTTGGCATTATGAATCCATGTTCTTCCAAGTAGAAGATTATACGTTGGCGGCACGTTAACGACATGAAAAAGCACTGTATGAACAGAGTAGTTGATAAATATTTCCAAGAAGATCTTTCCCTTTGCTGTCTGTCCATGATTATCAAACCCATAAATGGTGATCGGATCCGGTGTATACTCTTCTTCTTTTATACCCAGAGCCTTGGCAGTCATTTCAGGACAAATGTTGAGGCTACTGCCTCCATCTACAAGCACGTGGGGTACAGTCATTCCCCGGGTTCGCACCACAATGTACAAGGCATTGTTATGAAATGCGTGAGGTTTTGGCAGATCCTCATCTGAGAAGGTTATGGGAGCATTGGTCATGGCCTGATTAACGATCTGAGCCATGTCTTCAGGTGTGGTGTCTGGATTGACCTTGATCTTTCGCAGTAAATCGTCCAGGACTTGCTGATGCTTAGGAGAGGCACGTGCCAACTCAAGGATAGGGATATTAGAGAGGGCAGTGATTGGTCTTTGCACCGTGTCGACCTTTTCTTCTGGTTTTCTCCCTTTTTCCGAAGTAGATTTGACAAGGCGCTTGGGTAACCATGGCATTCTTTTGGCTACCTCTGGAGATACTCCAGCGGGTTCTCTCGAAACTTTCAGCTTACTGAATGCTGAAACGAGGTCCATCTTTTGAGAACCGGACTGAGCCTTATACAACACTAATACCTGATGCTGCACCTTGATATCACTGCTAGGGCATGGTCGGATATGATCTTGTGGCTGAAAGGGATGATCAGATATCATTGCTGTTGAGTGCTGCAAGAAAGGCTGTTTTAGAATCTCCATTTTCTCATCTTCAGCCCCTTCTACTAATAGATTTTTGTCAATATAATCTTGTATGATGTTTTTGAGAACGAAACAGTTCTCGGTATCATGTCCCACAGTTCGGTGGAACTTGCAGAATCTGTCCTTCATTTTTCCCAAAACCACTGGCGGGTCAGCTACCCTTGGAAGCTTAATCATATCACTGCCGAGCATATATTCTAATACTGTCTCGAGGGACTGGTCTAGAGGAGTAAACTTGCGGTTATAACTCCATCCTTCCCGCTTCGGCTTTTCTTGTGGTCTTGATCTTTGTTCGAGGGTTTGTTGTGGCTGCTTATCATATTGAATAATCGACTTGCCTTTCTGATCACTTTTGTTGGGATTTGACCCTCCTGAAGCATAACTATGATTTTTTCCATTTCCTTTGTTCTGATTCTTGCTGTTACTGGAAGAGTAGGTAAAATGGGCTTTCTTCTTTGATTTTTGTTGACTGTTATTCTTTGTAAACATAAAACCTTCATAAGACCCGTTCTCCATACTCAACTCGAGCCATTCGGCTCGTTCTGTTAGTTCTATGAAGCTCTTCGATGGAGATGTAGAAATTAGTCCCCTCAGGGGTTGCGAGAAGTTGCTCAGGATCAAAGATAGTGCGTGTCTTTCTGCTATTGGCTCGCACATCTTATTGCAAGCGGATCTCCATCTATGAATGAAATCCCTGGCCTTCTCGTTTTCCTTCTGCCTCAGACTGCAGAGATGACTGAGAGTCGGGAGTGCTTCAGCATTGAATAGAAAGCGCTCAATAAATAAATTGATCACTTTGTCGAATTCTTTCAGTTCTATCAGATTAATGTGCTCTGAGTACCACTTTGCTGCGACACCTTCCAAACTGCGAGGGAAGCAGAGAAATAAGGCACGATTGTTCCTCTTGAACCTGGAACATTCTGCGAAGAATAGGGCGAGATGTGCTTTTGGGTCACCCGAACCATCAAACTTGATAAATTTCTTGGGGAGATTATCAAGATCATCATCCCCATCCAGTCCATCATAGAAGTCTTCACTTGTAAAGACTCTTTTGCCCTTGTCACGAGTTTGAAGATCCTTAACTATTTTCATCACATCTTTGAGTTGTGACTGCGTAGGGTCGTCAACAGACTGATTCTTGGGTTTGTAGGCCGACCCCTGCCCTTGAGTCGACCTTTTGAATTCTTGCTTGTTTTTATACTCTTTGTCAGTATCATCTGCTGATTCTGACTCATCAGACATTTCCTCATGACGATTCTGCTTTTTACTGATCTTCACATTCTTGACGGCATGACCCTTATCTTTCTGTTTGGTCTGAATTTGCTCAGTACTGGCCTCAGCTTGCTCTGCCAGCATCTTGGTCATCATCTTTTTGAACATGACGTACATTTGGGGATCGATGCCATCATCCGCCTGCTGACCCTGACTCTGGATTGATCGAGGTGATTCCATCTCTTCTTCTGAAGCTACTGAGTACTCGACGCCTTCAACTGATGCGGCTTTCTTTCTGGATCTTGTATCAACCATCGGGTATCGCAAATGTTCTCTTGGATATTACTGATGCTCTCTGCAGGGCAGAACTGATGGTTAGGCTTCTGAAGGAAATTTGGTTTGGAGGAAAATATTTGTTGAGAATTTTGGTAGACAATTGAAATAATATCTCATTACTAGGGATTGAGTCATCGCTGGGATTACGACAATTGCATTGCTATTCTTTGCAAGATAAACAACTGAAAATATGCCTTGTTACCTAGGCGAGGTCGTCAAACCAATGTAAAATAAAGGAATTTTTATTGAGAGGAAAAACATGATTTTATCAATAATACACTTGACAGAGGGGAGGGGGACAAACAATTTTCCACCACTCTAGATAATCAGAAGATACACGAGGACCAGGAAAAATAGTAAGACTGACAAAAGAATCCCAGCCATGTCTGGCAGAATGGTATGCTCCGGACCACTGATCTGATGTGAGATCGAATTCTGGCAGAACCCCGGCTAGTGGACGAATCTCTACGCGCTTCTGCCTCTGAGAGAACTGCCTGACAAACCGCTCTGGATGATAGTATGCGCAGAAAAATGGGCCCAGTAGCCTGAATCGCTTGCCGTATGCATAAGTATATCTGGGAGGTGATTCCTGGCGATCAAAGTAGTCCCATACGACCTCTTCCTCTTGTAGGTTGTCGATCAAGAACCGGTATCGCGCAACTGGAAGAAGCTTTTCACCATTGTATCTGAAGGAACTGGCACATGCCAGAGGAACCAAGACTGCAAGACATAGGTGCATCCTTCGACTAGGATCGACTCTTCGAGTGCGAAACGAGTCAACCCTCGGTATAGAAAGGCGAGTGCGACCATGGCTATTGAGAGGCGGCTGGTCTGTCGACTTCCCCATCTCCTTAGAAGCTGAACTATTCTGATATCCATGTAATTTCGTCCGTCGGGAAAGAAAGCCAATCCCGCCGTGCACAGAACCATCGCATGCTGAATTCTCTCTCGAGCTGTCCTGGACAACGAGCTGACTTCCACAAATGTCCCATACTGTCTGTAGATTTCGAGCAGATCCACATATTTGTTCCCATCCTCCTCTATCAATGGCCAAGACTTGCGTCCTGTCATGCGAGCTAAGGCATCCTTAGGGTCCAGACCCTTAACATTAATCAGAAACTGTTTCTCCAATGGATCTCCAGGCTGACCGGCTGGCTCGGGCAATCCCATGATCTCTGAAAATTCATCCATCAGCAATGTCATCTCGCCCCACGGGAACTAGAAGGTAGAAGTGCTCGGATTCCACCACTCTGCTAGTGCATCGATCAAGTTGCCGTTGACTGTCTGCTTTCCCATTGCGGACGCCAGTTCCAATCCACACTCGTCCAGATGGTCCGGAAACATACGAGAGAAGTTCTTGAACCATGAATAATACCACCGGGGAAAGAAGGATCCGGTGTTGAGGACTCGATGTTCGGGAAGACGTTGTCGCACCTCGTAGGAGATGTGACCCTCAGGGAAGACTGAATCAAGTTGACTGGATGCCATCGGACTGGAAGACATGGAAATTGAAATAAGATTTGAGAAAAATACAAGAATTTTGAGAAAAATGTAGGCAGGATAAAAATAAAGCAGGAAATTCGAGATCCAGAAGACAGGAAAGATGGGAAATCACCTGGAGTTTTGAAGAAAATGGAGGAATTTTATGAAAATCGTCCAAGGTTTAATGAAATATAAGGAAGTACTTTATAAAATGAAGTGTTTTGAAAATCGTCCAGGATTTAAAACATGGACAGTACATGGACATGGACTGGGGAATTTTGAAAAATCATCCAGTATTTTTAGAAAATATGACTATAACATATTCAATCACATTCTGCACAAACAAGTGTGCACATACAGCATTCCCTAAAAGCTGACTCTAGATGCACAAATTTTGAAATGGCTGTAGGACCTTAATCCTAACTCTAAGGTTCAGATCAACTGTATCCAATCCAGTTATGCCTATATACTCAAGCCAAGGCTCGATGTACGTGGCATAAAATCAATTTCTCCGGTTCTAGGTTCAAGTTTTCCAACATCCTTGAGCACCTGCCGATATACGTTGGACTATGGCCCTTGGTACGTGGCAGGGGGGTTTCACCCAAATAGGTGGCCCAGTTGTGAGGCTTTGTCCCGAACTATGGTTCTGGAAGAGAGCCCTGCAACGTGAAGACCGGGACAATATAGGTGGGGTGATTTTTGAAACACATGAGCACATGCAATCAAACAGAAGGCTCTAAGTCCTAAATAGATAGAATTTTGAAATATTTGAAGAAGCAAACATTGTTTTCATACAATTCCTAAATTGAGGAGTGTTGTATTAGGCCTAAGTCTATGTGAGCATGAATAATTCTCCTCAATATGGTCCTACCAAACCATACCTAGTCTATATGCATTCCATGTCAGCTGGGTTCAAGTCTAGGCTCCTAGGTTCACATGATAGCATAAAGCAAAGCTGACATTCCATGGAAATCGATTTTGACAATTTGAACTAAGTAGAGCATTAGATTGATCAGGCAAAGACAGGTCCCATCACGGTCGCCAAACCTGTTATCATCGCAAAATTTTACTTTTGCAAATCAAACTAACCTTTGAAATAGTTTTTGAAAATAACTCTCCTCCGTTTTTAAAATGCAGGAAAATTCCGTAGAATGGGACTCGCCTGTCGGTACGAGGTTCAACCGTTCCTGCCACCTTTAACAGGGGTAATTGAACCAAGGATCAATCTTACGCTCTACTCTATTCAACTTGTTTAAATCATATTCTAATTTCTAAATGCACATAGAATCAGGCATGTGCTATGAATTTTCAGAAAATGCACATTTTGAAAAACATGATGTTTGCTTTGAAATACTTAGAAATACTAAGAAAATGTAAATCTTGGAAATGATATCACATGGAAAATCGTGAATTAGGACTTGGAAAATATTTCTAAGAAAAATAAAAATCGATTTCTAGGGAAATCTTGAGATTTTATGAAAATCAATTCTGAGAACTTGGTTTTTCTGAATTCCAACTTTGAACTTGAAAATATAACTTGAATTTTCGAATTTTGAATTTTGAGAAACACTTGAAACATACTTTAAGATTTTCATATTCTGAGAAAATCGATTTCTCCCTATGACTTAGAAAATTTTGAGAAAATGAAATTCTTTGAATTGAAATTTGAATTGGCAAATGCATGAAATGGATGAATATGGATTTGAGGAATTGAGAAATACGTTTTTGTATTTTTGAGAAATGCAGTGCATTTTTGAAGTTAGCCTAAGAGTGTAGGCTGAATGTGGCTAATGTGAAGATCATAAATCTAGGTATCATTCATATTCTGACTATGGCCATAAATACAAATTCCACCAAGTTTATAAACTTCATAGAAGCTGGTGCATGTGCCATTCGTGTAGACCATGGTGAATTTGTAAAAATATGCATGAATCATCATCCATCACACATTAAAATTATATGCAATGCAACCTAAGCTAAGCAGGAAATGTAAATTCTTATTCCAAAGTTTAATTTAGTTTACATCACTATTAAAATTTAAATACATGAAAAATAAAGTCTTCAATGTACCTGCAAAACTAGAAAACTTGGTTAATGAATATATGTTGGCTTTTCTAGATTTATCCAACAATATCAGGAAATTGTTGGATTTTGCTAGATATAAGCCTTTTTGCCATGATTCCCTTAAATCAAAATGATAAAGTATGAAACAAAATTGAATAAATAAGGAAGATAAGATATGAAATTTCGAAATTGGGGTCAAAATGACCAGAATACCCCTAATAACAAGACTATGGCCTTGAAATTAGGGTTTTTAGAAAGATATTTTGATAAAATGCAAGTTTTGAAATTTGAATGGAATAAACTAAGCTAAATATGATATGACATGCTTAAAAATATGAAAATTAGGGTTAGGGATTTCGAAATTTAGGTCAAATGACCAAATTGCCCCTGATAGCAAGACTATGGCCTTGAAATCAGGGTTTTTAGAAAGAGATTTTGGTAAAAACTTAGGTTTTAGGCACTAAATGAAATTAAATGAGCCCAAAATTAAACCTAAAGTATCCTAAGATGCTTATGAACATAATAAAACCCTAAAACCATCTGCTTATACACAAAAATCCAATAATATCACAAATTTTGTGATTTTTGCAGTGTTTTTGGATCTTTCAGGAACCCGGTTTTGCAATTTGCTTGATTCAGCCATCAAATGGATTCCAAAATCCATAAAAATTGGTACCTGCACTTGTTATAGCCCTAATGTCGAATTGGAATTATAAAAATAATTTTTTGACATTAAATTAATCCAAAAATTGCATTAAACCCTAAAAATATGCTATTTTTGACCTAATTCACCAACCAGTCTCAGTCCAAGACCTGAACCAGGGGTCAAATATCCATGGAAATTTATGAAATTTTACAGAGACTAATTAAGAAAAAAAACAGAGATTTCCCAATTTACAGATCGGAAAAAGCATCTCCGGTTAGGGAGAAACCTTTCCGGCAATCTAAGCTAAAATATATCACTTTTAACAGGGATTAAAACGGCTACTTCAGATTTAAAATACAGACATAAATAGCAATTCTAAACAAAAATCTCTGACATTTTAGTGGTGAACAGTAGACAGAAAAATAACAATACTCACTTTTTACAGATCATGAATTGAATCTGTGGTTTGGGATTTATGACTAACACAAGTCTGATTAGAGTTTTGGTAAACCCTAACGAGTTTTAAATTTAAAAACAGATTCTCTAAAAAGGGAAAAATAATAAACAGTGATCAAAAAATCCGAACATTTCACAGCAGACAGATATATTCAATTTTAATCCATAGCACTTTACAGATCTAAAATCGGATATAAGATGAGAGAAATATCATCACAGCAAGTTACCTTCTTCATTTTAACCACGATTTTAAAGCTTTAAAAACCCGATTTGATGTCTGATTTTTTTGACAGGGTTTCCGAGATCCAAAACCTTTGATTTTTCTACAGTAACTCAATAACTCATGCATGCATCACATATAAAAAAATCAGAAATAAACAATGAGTTCTTCAATCCGAAATAACATCATCTTTACTGTTTTAAACCTAAAACACACAGAAATTTAAGAAACTTGAAAAACCATGCATTAACTAATGTAAATAAATAAAATAAACCATAAAACAGTAAATAAAAATTATTTATATGCTATAGAACGTAAAACAAACATGAATAAACCATGAAAATAAATTAAAAACAGGGAATCAATGGCTGAAATTTGATATCACCTTTAAAACATAGATTTAACCCATTAAAAGGGTAAATCATGTATTTTATAGGTTAATAATGTAAAGAATCATATTAAAATCAATTCTAATGGATTAAAATCCCTGTAAATCATCCAAAACAGGGTTAGATCACCTTCTTGGACCGTTCTTTCTGGTTCTTGATAGTTCTTGAGGTGAAACCATGGTTGATCTTCCATAAGGAGGGGTGTCCAAGCCTAAATCTAGGTTTAAAGCATTAAAAAAGCATTAAATAAAATAAGAAAAGTGAAGAAGTTCATACCTTGGAGTTGCAGCAATGGAGGAAGGGCTGGAGAGGAGAGAGAAGCTCCAAGATTTGCTCCCAAGGTGGCTGGAAAAATCGTCCCCCCTATGGGGGCCTTTTATAACCATTTTTTAGGTTTTAAAAATTAGCAATTTTGAAATTTTTGGACTTCTAAAGGGGGGGCGATTTTGGGGTGGAGTTACCTAACTACCCCTAGTCTAAATTATCCTAAATAATGCCTAATTAACCCCTAGCTAATCCTAAAAAATCCCCAAATGTGGTGCCACTTGGCATTTTCTCACATTGGGTTTTTAAAACTCCTTTAAAAACCTTTAAAAATACTAGTTTTAAAAACTAACTTTCAAAAATGAGTTTTTCAAAATGGTTTTGACTCTTCTAAACCTCTAACACTAACCAAGACATCAACTAACCCTAGTCTAGCCCTGACTGACTCGAATATGGCACCACTCCGAGTGGGCCCTACTTGAGTTTTTCAAAAAAAACGATTTTAAAACTTGAAATTGAAGGAGTTTTCAAAAGGATCTTCAAAAGTAATCTTAAAGTTAGGATTTTTGCAATGGCATAAGGTTCTAACTGAGTTAGAATTCCTCTGGATATGGTGCCAACTGAGCGGGCCCACATCGAATTTTGAACATTTTTGAAATAAACACTGAAAATGGCTTTGAAAAAGGGTTAAAATTGACATTTGAAATTCAAGATCTTTGAAAATAGGGTCTCAAGCGAACTGGAACTCTGTTATCGTCGCGAAATTTTTCCCTCGTCTTCCCTTCCTTGCGGAAGAGAAAAAGGAAGGAAACGCTTTCGCGCTTCAAACTTGACCGGATTTTGGAAAATGTTTTTGAAATACTCGCCTCCGTTTTTTAAAATTGCGGGAAAATCCATGGGATGGGGCTCGACCTGTCGGTACGAGGTTCGACCGTTCCTGCCGCCTTTAACAGGGGTAATCGAACCAAGGACCAAAACTATGCTTGACTTAGCGAAATTATCAAAGTTATGTTCTATCCTGAATGCACAGAGAATTTAGGCATGTGCTATGAGATTTGGAAAATGCAACTTGGGAAAACATGATGTATGCTTGGAAAATATTTGAAGTTGAAAAGATTTCTCAGGAAAAGAGTAAATTTCTCAGGAAACTCAGATGAAAAGATTTGAAATCTTGAGAAAGTTTATAAAGACTTGGGAAAATCATGAATGATTGGAAATCCTGAGAAAATGTGAGTAATTCTTAGGAAAAGTGTGAACATTTGAAGGGAAATGTTTGTCAGGAAAACTCCAACTCTGAAAATTTTATTTGGAAAGAGGATTGAAAATTCATAGGAAAACTTTTGGAGTTGAAAAGCATTTCTTGGGAAAATGGAAGTGATTCTTGAGAAAAGATGAACCTTTTGAAAAGGGAAACACTTAGGAAAACTTGGACTTTGAGAGTTTTTTTTTTTTTTAGGAAAATGATGGAAATTCATAGGAAAGCTCATTGGAGAAGGAAATTCAAAGCCTGGGAAGTTGAAATCCTGGGAATTTTACCCTTTTGAAATACTTGCAAATCGATTTTGGATCTTGGAGAAAGATTGGAAAACTCTTTTGAATCTCTTAAGAAAATATCATTTTCCAGGGAAAACTGTGGAAAACTTTGTCTTTGGAAAACCGATTTTTGAAAAATCCTTAGAGTTTTTTGAGAAATCGATTTCTTGAGAATGAAGTTTTCTTGAGAAAATCTTGAGAAAATCAATGATTTCATAATGCAAATGACATGAGTGAATGAATGCCCTTTGAAAAGATTTTCTAAGAGATTTGTTGGAAAAATGTGCATTAAGTCAAGATAAATCCTTCACATATCCTGACTGTGGCCATGAATATGTTCAGAATTTAGTTGATTTGATGCACATGATTTTGAAAACTTTGGAAATATGATGTGCATTTTAAGATAGCCTAAGAGTGTAGGCTCAATGTGACTAGTAGAAAGATGATGGATCTGGGTCTCGTCCATATTCCGACTAGGGCCGTAAATATGGATTCCACCGAGTTCATCAACTCCCTAAGAGTTGGTGCACGTGCCATTCGTGAACATCCATAGTGCTTTTGAAATAACAACGCATGAATCATATAAGCAGGATATTGCATAAATTTTAAACTATATGATATGCATCCTAGTCTAAGCAGGAAATTAACTCTCTTATTCCAAAATTTACATTATTACATCACTAAATAAAGGAAATAAAAGAAATTTGCAGACTTCAGCTCCTTCTTTTGAATGTCCCTGCCAAGCTTGAAATAAAGTTAGCTCAAATATGTGGGTTTTTCCAAGATTTTCCAATAATATTATGAAATTATTGGATTTAATTGGATATAAACCCTATTCTCATGCTTCCTTGATGTTTTGAAATGATGTAAATGCAAGGAATTCAGTGAAAAATAGTTTGAAATTCGGAATTGGGGTCAAAATGACCAAAATACCCCTAATTATAAAGTTATACCTTTAAAATCAGGGTTTTTTGAAGGAAAACTTGGTAAAATTGAGATTTTGAAGTTCAAATTGAATCAAATGATGATGAAATGCAGTAAGAGATATGATGACATGCTGCTAGACACATTAAGACTGTAAAATCAGAATTTGGTATTTTGCAATTTATCAAAAATAGCGATTTTCGCTTGTTTTTCGCTTGAATCTGGGTCCTGCGGGACCCTGTTTTGGTATTATGGATGATCCGAACCTCAAATGGATTCCAAATTGCACCAAATTCGGTATAAAGCATCTAAACACTCTGATAAACAACCTAGAATGCTAAAAATCACGAAATGATATGATTTAAATGCTAAAATTCAAGGAAAGTCCTAAAATGATGGATTTTGCCTATGGATCCGAACCAAATGCAATGTTTAATATGATAACGCAAGATTTACACCATGGAAATTTCTGATATTTTGCAGACTGATAAAAGACTCGAAATGGAACATTTTTGGTTTTTATAGCCTCGGGATTTGAGCCATGGTGAGTTCAATAACAGAGATTTAGTTCGGACAGAGGTAAAAATCACACTAATCTGATGAAAAATGCTAAAGAAATACAAAACGGCCATGGAAATTTATGAAATTAATCAGAGTTATGCAAAAAATCTACATGAACAATTTTTATGTTTATGACTTTGTCATTTGATCAACGGAAACACAGATAAAAATATAACTATTCCTGCCTAAACTAACAGAACAGACAAATGTAGCAAAACAGGGAGCTAACAAGAAAAATCCGAAGCAGGGGTCAACACTGTTCTAAAAATTACAGGATTTTAGATTCAAGCAGAGGACATCTCGGACACCACTTTCACTTTTTAGAGTTTCGGATTTGGAGCAACACACAAAGCGAAACCATAGCCCTAAGTCGATCCAAGATCTCAGAGGCCCAAATTAGGCTCTGACACGTGTACCGACATCTCGGATTTTTGTCAGACATTAAAAACATAAAAATCTGAGAAAATTATATTAAAAACTAGACATTCTTTCGAGTTCAGAACAGCTTTCGGATTTAAAATCGGATCTCCCATGAGGGATATCTTGATTTTACAAGTCGACAAATGATTTTCAAAATGTATCCCGAGTAACAAAACCCGACTTGCCATTTTGAAAGTTTACCGCAGTAAACAAATTCAAATGGCTCCGAATTTTTGGCAAAATTTTAGGGACACCTAAGGGCGCATTCCGTGATTTTTTTGGGATTTTTAATAAAAAACAAATGCATGAAATGACGTGTGGACTGACTGACAAAAACAGAGACCTACTGAAAATAAGCAGAATTGAAATAAAGGCTAAATTAATCCTAATTAATTCATGAAATATGCTAAATGAATGAAATAAAATGCAAATTAAACCTAGCTAACTATATGAATGTTAAAAATCATCAAGGAAGCATAACAAAACATTTTTATATATGTCGTTTTATGATAATAGCTCAATCCATCCCTCGGATGAGCTCTTTCTTCAAACGACTCCCGATTCGAATTATAGAATCACATCAAGGGGAAAAGAAGTGCACCTTGCTTCGTTACGCAGCGTAAGAGCTCTTGAAAGGGGCAGCTATCACGAGCTTCCTTCGTTCTTTGCTCCGGGCTTCGGATGGTCCACCAAAATCGAGCTCTGTTGGAATCGGATTGACCACAGCACGAGCTCTACTCCACCTTCTTCAATGTGCCAAAGGGGGCACAATTTCCACAGTTCAAAATCTGATTCTAGGAAGGCTAGGTCAGATTTTCCAAGTTCACCAGAGCTAAAAAATGATCTCCTCTAGGCTGGGCGTGAACCCTTGTTTTTATAAATTTTCTGAAAAATTTTGAAATTCAAACAGGTTCAATCTGAGCCCTCCATGTGGCGCCATCTCAAGGGGTGTCATCTGAGGGGTTTGAAATTCGAATTTGTCTTTTGCAGGGAACCCTCAGGTGGCGCCACCTCAAAAGGTGTTTTGATTTTGAGAAAAATAAAAGAAAATAGAAATTTTGTGGGTGAGACACCTCAGCAGGGGGATTTGGAATTTTTTAAAAGTTTGCTTGATTCTCTCTGCAGGGAACTCCCAGAAGGCGCCACCTCAGAGGGTGCTCTCTTGGAGTTTGAATTTCAAATTTGCTTTTTGTAGGGAGTCTTCAGGTGGCGCCACCTCATGGTGGGCTACCTTTATTAAAATAAAATAAAAAAATAAAAATGGAGCCAAGTGGAGTCCTGGAATGGTGCCACCTTAAAAGGTGTTTGACACATGTCAGAAGGACAGAGCAGTGGGCTCAGAAGGCGCCACCTCAGAGGAATTTGAATTTTGCTTTTTCTGGTGAAAGGAGATCTGGACATGTGGCAGTCCAGGATGGTTGCAAGTGTCAGCCTGCTGGAGGAGGTTCTTCAGATGGCGCCACCTCAGAGGAGAATTCGAATTTCAAATGGAGGTTGGCCCTGAAGGAATGGAGGATGGACATGTGGCGCCACCTCAGGGTGGCTCCTACAATGCCATGTGGCAAGAGGGCAGTGACATGTGTCTCCTACTTTTCTGAAAAAAGTAGGGAGAGGACATGTGTCCTGTACTTTTTCTGAAGGAGTGAGAAGGAGACATGTGTCACCTACTTTTTCTGAAAGAAGCAGAAGATGACACATGGCAGAGGGGTGAGAAGGAGGGAAGGGACATGTGGTGCCCTCATAGGCCATCTGGAAAAATCAGAGCTCCGGATTTTCGCCAGCTAATGCCTTGTTTGAATTTTAAATGGTTTGCTTTTTCTAAAGAAGGCCAGGAGTGACATGTGTCTCCTACTTTTCTGAAAGAGGTAGGGAGAAGACATGTGTCCTCTACTTTTTCTGAAAGAAGCAGAGGGTGACACGTGGCAGAGAGGAGAGAAGGTGGGCCAAGCCATGTGGCGCCATCTCAGACAGGATGAAAAAGGTAGGAGTTCTTGATTTTTGCCACCTATGGGGATTTTTGAATATTTGAATTCTAGCTTTTCTGAAGAAAGCAGAAAATGACACATGGCACTTGCCTTTTTCTGAGGAAATGAGGGCTTGCCATGTGTCCTCTGCAGGAGACACTCCAGATGGCGCCACCTCAGAGGAGACAAGCCTACCTTTTCTATAGGAATTTAGGAGTGACACATGTCTCCTACTTTTTTGAGAAATGTAGGGAGAGACATGTGTCTCCTACTTTTCTAGAAGGAGGGAGAGGTTGACACGTGTCCTCTGCAGGAGACACACTTCAAGTGGCGCCACCTTAGAGGAGACAAGCTCCACTTTTCTAGACAGGACAACCTATGACACTTGGCATCTCCTGGTAGTCTCTGCAATGACATATGGCGCAGGATGGGTAGGGTGACACATGGCAGATAAATGGGATGACATGTGGCGGCTTCTTAGGGTAGCCCCACACTGACATGTGGCAGAAGAGGGAACGTGACATGTGGCACCAACTCTAGGTGAACCCTATGCTGACACATGGCATGTAAATGGGAGGAGAGAGAAATGACAAGTGGCACCAATCCAGGGGACAAGGCTCCTATATTTTTGGGTTTTTTCAAAATTCAAAATTTCAAAAGAAAAGCTTGTGTGACACCACCCCAGTGTGGGTCCCACATTGCTTATTTACTGAAATAAGGATAAAATAACAAAACCTCTTTTTTTGGAATTTTCATAAAATCTGGAATAATTGGTAAAATAAATTTTTTTTGGAAAGAGTTGGCCCTTTGTGGGGCGATTTTGTAAAAAGGAGATATTTGAAATTGTTGACAAACTGGCAAAATCTGAGATGAATTGGCTGAAATCCATATTGAAAACTATCCAGATCATTTTCCTGAGGAAATATTTTAAAATTCAGAGCCCTGGGGGTAAAATGGGAAGAACTGATAATTTTGAAGACCCAGGGTTTTGAAATCAATTTTGAAAAGAGTTGAAATTCTAATCTGGATTGAAAATTTTGAAATCGAGAGTTCTGGACCTCGAAATGACATGCTGTGCAGTGCAGTGATTTGAAATGTTCATGCAATGATATGCAATGTCATGTCTTATGAAATGCAATCTTGAATCAAGACTTGGAGATGTCTGTCTCCTGTCAGGAATAAAATTTTGAACATCTGAGTTAAAATTAGAGAAATTTTGAGAGTTGCAGATGAAATTTGGACTTTTGCAAGGTCTGGCTCAGAAAATGACCATTTTGCCCTCCAGCGATTTCAGAGGCTGGATGATGATGCTTGGTGAAGATGTCGGGGAGGTGAGTGAAAATTTGGGGTGTTTACAGATGCCCCTCTTTGCTACTAAGCCGGCTCATGGCCGAGCTTAGTGGCAAAGAAAAACACACCAAATTTGAGCTATATAAAAAAAATGCCCCAGTTAGAAGGATCTGACTGGGTGTGAAGGAATTAGCCCGAGGAAGATGGTAGATATGAAGCAAAGAATGAAGAGGAAAGATTTGCTCTATGAGAGCGAAGTTCAGGTTTATGCCCTTGACCTGGATGGGACAAAAATACCTCGTATGGAACGAGACTCAGGTTTGACCCTTAACCTGATTGGGGAATGGAATATCTCATCGAAATGAGGCTCAGGTTTGTACCCTTATCCTGATCGGGCGGAAAAATGAAGTACCTCTTTGAATGAGGCTCAGGTTTATACCCTTATCCTGATCGGGCGGAAGATGAAATACCTCTTTGGATGAGGCTCAGGTTTGTACCCTTATCCTGATCGGGCGGAAAATGGAATACCTCTTTGGATGAGGCTCAGGTTTGTACCCTTATCCTGATCGGGTGAAAAATGAAATACCTCTTTGATCGAGGCTCAGGTTTGTACCCTTATCCTGATCGGGTGGAAAATGAAATACCTCTTTGATTGAGGCTCAGGTTTGTACCCTTATCCTGATCGGGTGGAAAATGAAATACCTCTTTGGATGAGGCTCAAGTTTGTACCCTTATCCTGATCGGGCGGAAAATGGAATACCTCTTTGGATGAGGCTCAGGTTTGTACCCTTATCCTGATCGGGTGAAAAATGAAATACCTCTTTGATCGAGGCTAAGGTTTGTACCCTTATCCTGATCGGGTGGAAAATGAAATACCTCTTTGATTGAGGCTCAGGTTTGTACCCTTATCCTGATCGGGTGGAAAATAAAATACCTCTTTGATTGAGGCTCAGGTTTGTACCCTTATCCTGATCGGGTGGAAAATGAAATACCTCTTCAAAGGAGGCTCAGGTTTATACCCTTATCCTGATCGGGCAGAAAATGAAATACCTCTTTGATTGAGGCTCAGGTTTGTACCCTTATCCTGATCGGGTGGAAAATGAAATACCTCTTTGATTGAGGCTCAGGTTTGTACCCTTATCCTGATCGGGTGGAAAATGGAATACCTCTTTGATTGAGGCTCAGGTTTGTACCCTTATCCTGATCGGGCGGAAAATGAAATACCTCTTTGATTGAGGCTCAGGTTTGTACCCTTATCCTGATCGGGTGGAAAATGGAATGGAATCCTCGAAGGAAGAGACCATGATGGAACCTTCGGATTTTGCACAGTAAATCCGACAGGGGTTTTCTAAAAGGAAGGAAAATGGGGTCCCTAATGCTTGAAAAGGGATTGATCTTGGGCGTCTCCTTGTTGAGACTAAAATCAGCTTTTGAAATTGCCTCTTGCGAGAAAATGATTGGTGGTTCGACCTCGAACCGAAATGGGACTGTCTATGGTGGGACAGTGGGGACACAGGGAAGTGTGCAATCTGAGAGTTCATGCTCTCAATAAAGGGAAGGAATCAAGTCCTTAGGAGGGATTTAAAATTGGTGTCAGGATGCATTGAAAACGGACCTCAAGCTCTCACTTCATGTCAGGATAGCTAGAAAATATTGTCAAAATGTTGGAAATTTTGCTGTTGATTCAAAATATTTGAAAATGTTGCACATTGTTGCAAATATATTCTTTCTTTTCTACCCAAAGCATTACCTCCAAACAAGGTTCACTTCGTAGAATCGAAATTGGAAACCCTAATTACTTGCAACTGACCTTCTTCAAGGAAGCTATCAATTTCCTTGATATGAGGAGGAAAGAGAATTTGATATTATGAAAGCAATTGATGAAAGAATATTGATAATAGAATTTCACAAGATTAAAGAGGATTCTTGATAGATTTGGCAGTTTGATATCCTGAGAGCTTCTCTCATGATAGTCTTTCTGCACTCTTTTGGCTCTCTGTGAGTTTTTTTTTTGCTATATTCTCCTTCATTTTGGAGATGCTCTTACTTTTTCTCTCTTTCTTTTTCCTCTCTTTCTCTCTTTTAGAAGGGTACGTCACAAACTCCTTCAACTTGGAGATGTTTCGATCCTTCTTGGATGATGGGTTTGGAGATCTTTGGGCGATAGCTGAAATTAAATATCTTTTAGGGATTGTCGAGAGGTTCATCGCATCTGTCTTCATCTCGACAGTGCTTTGGACTTTCCCTGAAAGGATCCGTCACAAACTCCGTCATCTTGGAGATATTTCGAATCTTCTTTGGCCCCGGGGGTCTACTCGCCTAATTCGCCTTCATCTTGACGACATGTGAGAGATCCCTTTTTCGGATATTTAATTGCAGCTTAGGTGATTTTGAGGAAACGGGGCTTGGGTAAATGCTCTCTTTTCTAGCGCTCAGGATATTTCCACTGCCTTGTCTTTACAAGAATAATCCTTAAAGATGTGCCATAACTGCGATCAATATCAATCATCTATGACTTTTCAATAACATTGAATCTTCTTTTCTGGCCATATCGAGGACTTATCCTTTCTCCTTTTGGTTGGCCAATAGAAAGAATTTGAAGTTTGAATCCCTTTTCGCAAAAGCTTCACTCTTTTGGAAGTGATGCTGAAGGTAAATTGAGATAGATATTAGTGCAATAAAGATTCTGAAATCAACAATTGATTGACAAATTGACGGAATTTTCTTGAAATCCTTGGTGAAAGTGAGTATTTGAAATCCGGCTCAATACATCCGTGACGAAAATTCTCCTCTCTTTTTCCCCAAAAAGAGAGACTCAGGCTTAGCCCTTACCTGAATGGGAAATGGGAAATACTCCTCTCTTCCCTGAAGAAGAGGTGTTTGCAAAACGAACTTTCGAAGAGAAATTAAGCTTTCGTCAAAGCTCCCTAATATTAGGCTTCTTTATGGAAAGGGGGCCGATAATAGTGAGGTCTGAAAATTGGGTCATGAAAGGAACAAGTCCATCATACTCTCCCTGCAAAGAGGGTCTTTCATGACGAAAAATGGCCTAGTATGAAATTGGGGGGTCACAAGAAAAGCGAGTCTCCGTCGAGCCTCTCCCTTAAAAAGGGTTTCTTGTGTGAAATTGGAAATTGTTTTGCAAACGGTTCACAAAGACGCGAGTCCCTTCAAACTCTCCCTGAAAAGGGGCTAAGTGAACGAGTTGGATAGCATGCGAAAAGAACGATCTCCCTCGTGCTCTCCCTAGAAAGGGTCTCTCGCAAGAGAAAATGATTTGAAATTGGATATTGAGATTGATTGACTCAAAGGTCGAAATTGGAAATTGGAAAATTGGTTGTTGAGAATTGAATGACCCAAAGGTCGAAATTGGATGACCTGACGGTCGAAATTGAGAATTGAATTGACCAAAAAGGTCGAAATTGTGTGACTCGAAAGTCGAATTTGAGAATTGAGTGACCTAAAGGTCGAAATTGAGAAATGAAGGTCAAAGATTGGAAATTGATTTACCCGAAGGTCGAAATTTGGAAATTGATTGACCCGAAGGTCGAAAATTGGAAATTGATTGACCCGAAGGTCGAGAATTGGAAATTGATTGACCCGAAGGTCGAGAATTGAAAATTGATAGACCCGAAGGTCGAAATTGGAGAATTGCCTGATTTGAAGATTTAAATTGGGATTTGGAAGTCAAAATGTCAAATTCGAGCAATTGACAGACTTTGATGACTGAAATGACTTGGATTAATCAAAGGAGAATGATGAGTTCGAGTCAGAGCTCGAATAAAATATAGAGATCACGAGTCGGAACCCGGATCAACAAACGAAGAGCTCGAATCTGAGCTTGAATGATGTAATGAGATCACGAGTCGGAACCCGAATCAACAGAGGAAAATGGAAGGCTTGAATCAGAGCTCAAATAAGATAATGAGATCACGAGTCGGAACCCGGATCAACAAAGGAAAATGAAGAACTCGAATTAGAGCTTGGATAAGATAAAGAGATCTCGAGTCGGAACCCGGATCAACAAAAGAAAATGAAGAACTCGATTCAGGGTTCGAGTAAGGTAATGAGATCACGAGTCGGAACCCGGATCAACAAAAGAGAATGACAAGCTCGAAGAGATCTCGAGTCGGAACCCGGATCAACAAAGGAAAATGATTTGTTCGAGTCAAGGCTCGAATAAGTTAGAGAGATCACGAGTCGGAACCCGGATCAACAAAGGAAAATGGAGAGTTCGAGTCAAGGCTCGAGTAAAGTAGAGAGATCACGAGTCGGAACCCGGATCAACAAAGGAAAATGAAGAGTTCGAGTCAAGGCTCGAATAAGGTAGAGAGATCACGAGTCGGAACCTGGATCAACAAAGGAAAATGACTTGAATAAAAACCTCGAGTCGGAACTCGGTTTTCTGAAAATTTGAGATTTTAAAAATGTGCCAGTTTGAGTACTGGATTTTGAAATAATACCAGTTCGAGCGCTGGGTTTTGGTTCAGTATTGGCGATGATCTTTGGATCATTAGGAATTGTGATGGGACAGTTTGTTGAGATCCCCAATACCGACCGGATTGTTATTAATGCAATTGAATGCAAATGAATATGAGTTGATGCATATGAATGCACATGTGCATGAAATGAGGAATTTGTTTATCCTGCCTGCATATAGAACAAAATTTTAAAATGCCCCAGTGTAACTGGGAAAGAAAGTTGGATCATTATTTGAAGGAAACAGGAAGGATTACAAGAGAAGGATAAATGTTTCAAGTATAAAACTTTTTCAAGTGTCGAGCATTAATAGGATCTGACAATTCTACTCCATCAGCATTGATGAGCCGATATGAGTTGCGGGGTAATGCTTCTTTGACAACATAGGGACCTTCCCAATTTGGCGACCATTTGCCGCCAGGACGATGCTTGAGATAAGCTGTGGATCGAAGTACTAAATCATTGACTTTGAATCTTCTTTCGATGATAGACTTCGCATATTGCCTGGCTACTCTTTGGCGATAGGATTGAGCATGCTCTGCTGCTTTTAGCCTTCTCTCGTCGAGTAAGTCTAGCTGCACTAGTCGCTGCTGCTGGTATTGATCAAGAGGTAATTGCAGAAGTGAAGCAAATTTCAAAGCGGGCTTCTGAACATGTAGCGGCAATACTACTTTTGTTCCATAGACCAGTTCTGATGGAGTAGCATTCGTTGGAGTTCGAATAGTGGTCCGGTAGGCCCATAGTGCATCATGGATCTTCTCATGCCAGTCACGGCCAGTTTCCACAGTTCGCTCTAATATACGAATTAAAATCTTGTTGGTGGCCTCTGCCTGACCATTCCCTTGAGGATAATATGGAGCGGAAAAATGGTGATAGATCTTGAATTTTGAGCAGTCTGTCTTCATCTTTTCATTCTTGAAATGACTGCCATTGTCTGACACAATGTCATGCGGGATGCCGAAACGGCAAAGGATGTTCTTGTGAATGAAAGAGACCACGTGTCGGCCTTCTACTGTGCGGAGACTGATGGCTTCTACCCACTTAGTGAAATATTCTGTTGCGGCAAGGAAGTATTTGTGGCCATTTGAAGCTGAAGGAGTGATGGGACCTACAACATCGAAGGCCCACATAGAAAATGGCCATGGAGAGACAACAGACTGTAAATAAGTTGCTGGAGCATGGATGGAAGGTGCATGTATCTGACATTGTACACACTTCTTCACATAATGATAACAGTCTTGTTGCATAGTCTTCCAGTAGTAACCTGCTCTCATGATTTGCTTGACAAGGGTTTGGTAGCCGACGTGGCCGCCACAAATGCCTTCATGTGCTTCTCGCACGACTTCTTTGGCTTCGTCTTCATCTAAACATCTGGAATACTCTGAACTGAATCTACGACGATAGAGGACATTGGCCAAAATGAAGTATCGAGTAGACATACGCTGGATTGCTTGTTGCTCTTTCTTTGAGAGTTCTGGAGGAAACTCGCCAGTTTCTATGAAAGTTTTGATATTGTAATACCAAGGCTTCTTCCTTTGTTCAGCCTGGTTTACCTGTTCCGCTGGAATGAAGGCAGGTTGGTCAAGTCTGCCAATTTCAAAAGAGCGACAAGATTCTCCATTCTTGAATGCCATAATGGAGCCTAAACTGGCTAGGCTATCGGCCACTTGATTAAAATCTCTCTTGATATGGAAGAGCTGGAATTCTTCAAACTTGCTGATAAGAGCTGAAACAATTTTCTGATAGGGAAATAGCTTCTGATCTTTGACCTGCCATTCGGCTTGAACTTGATTAACCACGAGTAATGAGTCGCCATAGGCATGCACTCTCTTAACATTGAAGTCTAGTAGAATCTTTAGACCTTGAATCAGGGCTTCGTATTCAGCCATATTGTGAGTGCATTGAAAGTCGAGCTTGAGAGAAAATGGAATCATTTCTTTCTCAGGAGTGATTAATAAAATTCCGATGCCTATTCCGGCCATGTTCTTAGAACCATCGAAAAACAAATTCCAGACTGGAAATTGCTGGATATTGCAAATTTGCTCATCAGGGAAGTCATCTTCGGCTCTCTCCTCTTCAGCCAAAGGAAAATCCGCCAATTGATCTGCAATTGCTTGGCCTTTGATTGATTGCTGCGAGACATATTCTAGGTCGTACTGCATCAGTAAGACTTGCCATTTTGCGACTCGTCCGTTGAGAAAAGGTTGCTCTAAGATATACTTGAGAGGATTGAGTTTAGACAGGATTTTGACCTCTGATGCCAACAGGTAGTGTCTTAGCTTCTGACACATCCATACCAGAGCTAGGCAGGTCTTCTCTATTTGAGAGTATCTCTTTTCATAATCTATGAAAGTCTTGCTCACGTAATAAATGGCATGCTCTATCAAGCTGCCTTCTTTGTATTGCGCCAAGAATCCGCCGCATGCGACTTGATTGACTGAGATGTATAACAGAAGAGGTTTTCCCAATTCTGGCGGCTTCAGGATTGGAGGATTGAGAAGATACTTCTTGATTCGATCGAACGATTGCTGGCACTCTGGTCCCCATTCGAACTTAACTCCTTTTCTGAATAAGTGGTTGAAGGGCTCACATCTCATCGCCAAATTGGAAATGAATCACCGGATTGACTGCATACGTCCTTGAAGGCTACGTAGTTCTTTGAGATTCTTCGAGGGAGGCATATCAATGATAGCCTTTGCTTTGGCTGGGTCAACTTCAATTCCCCTTTTGCTGACCAGAAAACTCAACAATTTGTCTGATTCGACTCCAAAGACACATTTTTGCGGGTTAAGCCTTAACTTGTAAAGAATGAGTCTCTTAAAGACTTGATCAAGGGCTTCGAGATGATCTTCTCCCTCTTTAGATTTTACGAGAATATCATCAACATACGCATCCATGATTTTGCGCATTTGATCGTGAAAGATAACAACCATTGCCCGTTGATATGTTGCTCCAGCATTCTTGAGCCCAAAAGGCATGACTGTATAGCAAAAAGTGCCCCAAGGCGTGGTGAAAGAAGTTTTGGATTGGTCGCGGGCGGCCAACTTGATCTGATTGTAGCCGGAATATCCGTCCATGAAAGAGAACATGGCATGTCCTGCCGTGCTATCGACTAGAAGATCGATGCTTGGAAGTGGATAGTCATCCTTCGGAGTTGCCTTATTGAGGTCTCTGAAGTCTATGCAGATCCTTACTTTGCCACTTTTCTTTGGGACAACGACGATATTGGCTAACCAATCTGGGTAGTCAATAGCTCGAATAAATCCTGCTTTGAGCAAATCTTCAAGTCCTTCTTTGACTTGTTGTTCTATTCTGGGATCCATTTTTCTCAGCTTCTGCTTGACTGGCTTAGCATTCGGCTTTAAGACAAGACGGTGTTCGACTAATTTGGGGTCTAAGCCCGGCATGTCTTCATATGTCCATGCGAACACTTCTTCATGCCGCTTGAGAAAATCTGTAAGCCTTTTCTTTTCTTCTGAACTCAGACTGGTTCCGATCTAGAGAATTTTTGGATCTTTCTCTGAACCGATATTGACACCTTCAGTTGGATCTTGTACTAGAGGAGATGGTTCGTCCTGCTTCTGAACTGCGACGAACTTCGGTAATTCCTGAAGAGACTGATCATATTCTGCACGATCATCTGACTGCTTTGCAATCTTATCATTTCTGGTGCTTGCTTTGATTCTGTGAATTGTTGTCGGCTTCTGAAAGGCCTTGGGATTGAGAACGAGCTTCTTGATTGTCCGAGAAGTCATTCTGAAATTTTGGAGAAGAAATCTGGTTCAGACAAATTGGCCTATAGTAAGACAAGCAACCATTTGAAGAGAACCATGCATAAAATGGCATTGAATTATGAAATGATGAGGTAGACAAAAAGGGAGTAGATGGCATCCGGATAGACAAAGAAACTTGGAATTTTATTTGAATTGATCAATGACATTGGTAAAATGAGACATTTATTTGGAAAAGAATAGAAAGGAAATAACAAATGGTCTTCATTGTGCCCCTTTGACAAAAACAGTCTTCCTTGATGAGCTTCCTCCGGAGAACCCCAATCCTGCCCTGTGGGGACGATGTTTCTGGATCATTGGCTCGATGCGGCCATCTTCATTCTTGCCGAGTCCCTTGAAGGGTTGATAGCCATGCTTCAGGAGTAAATCAAATCCCTTTCTTGACTTCATGAATTGAGGAAACAAGGGATGATCCTTAATGGTGCTGTAGTCGATTCGACCTCCAACCTTGAAGAATTGAGGACCTTTCCATCGTGTCGTGGCTACTGTATGCAGAGATGGCTCTGATGGTGCCTGAAGTATTTCTCGATTCTCCCCGAGATTGATCTCTTCACTTTCCCTAATGCTGGGAATATCTGCATTGAATGATGGCCGAGGAATCATGGGCTGCGGGAGCCTTTCTTCTGGGTCTTCTCCCAGTATTGTGGTAATCATTCCACCTTTTGACCACTTTACACATTGATGGAGGGTAGAAAGCACTGCATTAGCATTGTGAATCCACGTCCTACCGAGCAGCAAGTTGTAGGTTGGTGGTACATTAACCACATGGAAAAGGACGGAGTGCACCGAATAGTTGATAAACACTTCCAGAAATATCTTGCCCTTGGCCGTTTGACCATGATTGTCAAACCCATAGATAGTGATGGGATCTGGGATGTATTCCTCGTCCTTGATCCCTAATGCCTTTGCGGTCATTTCGGGACATATGTTGAGGCTACTGCCTCCATCGACCAGCACATGGGGAACCGTCATTCCTCTGACTCGAACAACAATGTACAAGGCATTATTATGAAAGGAATGAGGCTTTGGAAGGTCCTCATCCAAAAAAGTGATTGGTGCATTGGTCATGGCGGAGTTCACAATCTGTGCCATGTCTTCAGGAGTAGTGCTGGGCTTAACTTTGATTTTTTTGAGTAAATCCTCCAGTACTTGTCGGTGCTTGCTGAAATTCTTGGCCAAGTCAAGGATGGAGACATTGGATAAAGCAGTCAGAGGCTTCTGACTTGAATTCTCCATCTTGGGTCTAACGATTTGCTTGAAGAAGTCAGGAGTTCCTTTTGATTTGGGAACTGACTTCACAGGTGCTTCCGCAACTTTCATTTTACCGAATGCTGAAATTAAGTCCATCTTCTTAGAATCCGGAGCTGCTTGTCGTAGCACCGTCACCTGATGCTGAACTTGAAGATCTTGCGCAGAACATGGCTTGATATGTTCATGCGGCAGAAAGGGTTGTGCAGACACTACTGCTGTGGTGTGCGAAGGGAAGGGGTGGTTGAGAATGTTCATTTTCTCTTCTTCTTCTCCTTCTACTAATAGATTCTTTTCAATGAGATCTTGCACGATGTTTTTGAGAACAAAGCAGTTTTCGGTATTGTGTCCCACTGTCCTGTGGAACTTGCAGAACTGATATTTCCATTTCCCCATGGGCACAGGGGGATCGGCCAATCTGGGCAATTTGACCATCTCTTTCGATAGCATGTACTCGAGCACATCCTCGAGTGATTGGTCAAGAGGAGTAAACTTTCTGTCGTAACTCCATCCTTCATGTTTGGTCTTCTCACGCAGTTTCGGCCCTTGATCCTGCTGAGGAGGCTTGTTGTACTGAGGAGCAGGCTTTGCTTTCTGGTGCTTGTTGTTCGGATTGCCGGTGCCGTAGCAGTAATCTTTCTTCTGCCCTTTGTGCTGATTTCGGCCTTTGCTGTTGTTGTTGGCAGAATAAGTGAAGTGAGCTTTCTTTTTCTGCTCACCATGGGAGTTGTTCTTGGAAAAGGTGAAGCCTTCATAGACTCCATTTTCCACACTCAGCTCGAGCCATTTGGCTCGTTTAGTCAGCTCAATGAAGGTCCTGGATGGCGCTGTGGAGATCAATCCTCTTAACGGCTGCGAGAAATTGTTGAGGATTAGGGACAATGCATGCCTTTCCGAGATAGGATCTCTCATCTTATTACAGGCTGATCTCCATCTATGAATGAAGTCCTGTGCTTTTTCATTCTCATTCTGCCTTAAATTGCAGAGATGACTTAATGTAGGCAGCGCTTCTGTGTTGAACAAGAAGCGTTCAATAAAGAGATTTACAACTTTATCGAACTCCTTGAGCTCGATGGGGTTGATATGCTCAGCATACCACTTGGCGGCAACTCCTTCCAAGCTGCGGGGGAAGCATAGAAACAATGCTCGGTTATCCCTTTTGAACCGAGAGCATTCAGCAAAGAACGTGGCGAGGTGCGCTTTTGGGTCGCCAGAACCATCGAATTTGATGAATTTACGGGAGAGATTCTCCAGATCATCATCCCCTTCTAAGCCGTCATAAAAGTCCTCACTGGTGAAAACTTTCTTGCCCTTGTCGCGGGCTTGCAGATCCTTGACAACTCGGGCCATTTCTTTAAACTGCGCTTGCAAAGGCTCTTCTTTATCTCTGCTTTGTGACATGGGGCTTTTACTTTGGCCACGCTTCTGAAATGCCGGAGGCACCTCATATTCTTCATCTGTGTTTTCAGTTGAATCTGATTCATCTGAAATCTCTTCTGGCTGGATCTGTTTCTTGGGAGCCTTCTTATCCCTGCGACCATGGAACCTTTCTCTGAATGGATTTCTTTCTGAGCTGGTCCCGGGCTGCTCATTCATCATTTTGTTCATCATTTTTCTGAACATGGCATACATCTGAGGGTGTATGCCATCGTCTTCTTGCTGCTGCTCTCGACTCTTCTCAGACCGGGGGGAACCCATTTCTTCTTCCGAGGCTGATGAGTACTGGGATGCCGTGGTTCTTTTGCCTGGCCTTGTCTCAACCATCAAATGGTATGGATGCTCTCTGCAGGGCAAAAGACCTGATTAGATTATGAAGGAATTAGCTTTTGGAAGAAATATTTGCTGAAAATATGGTAGACAATTTGGAAAAGATGTCCCATTACTAGGGACTGAGTCGTCGTGGGAATCACGACAATTGCGTTGTCATTCCTTCTGCAAAAGAAATAAACAACGAAAATATGCCTTGTTACCTATGCGAGGTCGTCAAACCACAATGGAAGGAAAGAGAATTTTATTAAAATGAGAAGAATAAGATTTTATTGATCTTGACAAAGAGGTGGGGGACAAACAATTTGCCACCATTCACGATAGTCGGCAGACACTCTAGGACCTGGAAAGATTTTAAGAGAGACAAAGGAATCCCAGCTGTAGCGGGCAGAATGATATGCCCCGGACCATTGCGCGGAGGTGAGATCGAACTCTGCCATAGCTCGTGATAACAATCGGGCTTCAACGTACTGCTGCCTTTGAGAGAACTGTCGAACACATCTCTCTGGTTGGTAGTAAGTGCAAAAGAAAGGTCCCAGCAACTTGAACCGCTTGCCATAAGCGTACGTATATCTGGGAGGAGATATTTGCCGATCAAAATAGTCCCAAACAACGTCATCCTCTTGAATGTTGTTGATCATAGACCGGTACTGCGCCACTGGAAGGAGTTCTTGACCATTGTATCTGAAAGAGCTTGCTCGGGCTGGAACGTGTTGGAAAAACCAGGACTGAAGTGCGTAGATGCATCCTTCAACTAAAATGGATTCTCCAAGTGAGAATCGAGTCAGACCTCGATAAAGGAAGGCGAGCGCTGCCATGGCTATAGAGAGGCGATTGGTTTGCCAACTTCCCCATCTTCTCATAAGCTGGATTATCCTGATGTCCATGTAGTTCTGTCCATCTGGGAAAAGGGACAGTCCTACAGTGCATAGAACCATTGCATTTTGAATCCTTTCTTTGGTTGTTCTTGAAAGCAAGTTGACTTCGACGAAGGTCCCGTACTGGCGGTACAACTCAAGTAGGTCAACATATTCATTTCCTTCTAACTGGATCAGAGGCCAAGATCGGCGGCCTGTCATACGAGCTAAGGAGTCTCGGGGGTCCAAACCCTTGACATTGATAAGGAATTGATGCTCTAATGGGTCGCTTGGTCGACCAGCTGGTTCTGGTAATCCCATGATTTCTGAAAATTCATCCATTAAAACAGTCATCTCTCCCCACGGGAACCAGAAGGTACACGTTCGAGGATTCCATCGCTCTGCCATTGCATGGATCAGGTTGCCATTGATGGTCTACTTTCCGACTGTTGATGCCAGCTCTAATCCGCACTCGCTCAAATGGTCCGGGAACATTCGGGAAAAGCTCTTTAGCTAGGAATAATACCACCGGGGAATGAAAGTTCCGGTGCTAAGGGCTCGATGTTCAGGACGACCTTGTCGCACCTCGAAGGAGATGTGACCTTCAAGAAAGATAGGATCGATTTGACTGGATGCCATCGAACTGAAAACAGAGAAAGACTCAGAATGAGACTTAGGAAAATATGAGAAATTTTGAAAAAAATTTGCAGGCAGGATAAAAATGCAGCTAGAAATTCGAGATCCAGTAGAAAAGGTAGAGTGAAAAATCGCCTGGAGTTTTGAAAGAAATTGGATATTTGAGGAAATCATCCAGGGTTTGAGAAAACATCTTGTGGAAAATAAAGATGTTTTGAAAAAGGCCTAAGAAGTTGAAAAACATTGGGAAATATAAAAAATTAAGGAAATCATACAATCACATCCTGCACAAACATTTATGCATATTCAGCACTCCCTAAAAGGCTGACTCTAGATGCATCAATTTGAAAACAGTTGTAGGACCTTAATCCTAACTCTAGGTTCAGATCATCTTTGTCCAATCCAGTTATGCCGATATACCCGAATTGAAATCCGAGGTACGTGGCATAGAATTTTAACTCCGGTTCTAAGGTAAGGTTTTCCAACATCCTTGAGCGCCTACCGATATACTTCAGACTGTGGCCCGCGGTACGTGGTAGGGGGGTGTTAACCCAAATAGTTGGCCCAGTTGTGGGGCTCTGTCCCGAACTATGGTTCTGGAAGAGAGCCCAGCAACGTGAAGACCGGGTAATGATAGGTAATGGGGGTTTTGAAAAAATGATCACATGCAAGAAATAGAAGGCTCTAAGTCCTAGAGAGATAGATTTTGAAAATTTTGAAGAAGCATACATTGTTTGCATTCAGATCCTAAATCGAGGAGGATTGTATTTAGACCTAAGTCTATGTGAGCATGAAAATATCTCCTCAATATGGTCCTACCAAACCATGCCTAAGCTATATGCAGTCAATGTCAGCTAGGTCAGAATCTAGGCTCCTAGGCTCACATGATATTGAAAGTAAAAGAGCTGACATTTTATGAACATAATTTTGATAATTGAACTAAGTCAAGCATTACTTTGATCAAACGAGGACAGGTCCCATCTCGGTCGCCAAACTTGTTATCGTCGCGAAATTTTTCCCTCGTCTTCCCTTCCTTGCGGAAGAGAAAAAGGAAGGAAACGCTTTCGCGCTTCAAACTTGACCGGATTTTGGAAAATGTTTTTGAAATACTCGCCTCCGTTTTTTAAAATTGCGGGAAAATCCATGGGATGGGGCTCGACCTGTCGGTACGAGGTTCGACCGTTCCTGCCGCCTTTAACAGGGGTAATCGAACCAAGGACCAAAACTATGCTTGACTTAGCGAAATTATCAAAGTTATATTCTATCCTGAATGCACAGAGAATTTAGGCATGTGCTATGAGATTTGGAAAATGCAACTTGGGAAAACATGATGTAAGCTTGGAAAATATTTGAAGTTGAAAAGATTTCTCAGGAAAAGAGTAAATTTCTCAGGAAACTCAGATGAAAAGATTTGAAATCTTGAGAAAGTTTATAAAGACTTGGGAAAATCATGAATGATTGGAAATCCTGAGAAAATGTGAGTAATTCTTAGGAAAAGTGTGAACATTTGAAGGGAAATGCTTGTCAGGAAAACTCCAACTCTGAAAATTTTATTTGGAAAGAGGATTGAAAATTCATAGGAAAACTTTTGGAGTTGAAAAGCATTTCTTGGGAAAATGGAAGTGATTCTTGAGAAAAGATGAACCTTTTGAAAAGGGAAACACTTCTTAGGAAAACTTGGACTTTGAGAGTTTTTTTTTTTTAGGAAAATGATGGAAATTCATAGGAAAGCTCATTGGAGAAGGAAATTCAAAGCCTGGGAAGTTGAAATCCTGGGAATTTTACCCTTTTGAAATACTTGGAAATCAATTTTGGATCTTGGAGAAAGATTGGAAAACTCTTTTGAATCTCTTAAGAAAATATCATTTTCCAGGGAAAACTGTGGAAAACTTTGTCTTTGGAAAACCGATTTTTGAAAAATCCTTAGAGTTTTTTGAGAAATCGATTTCTTGAGAATGAAGTTTTCTTGAGAAAATCTTGAGAAAATCAATGATTTCATAATGCAAATGACATGAGTGAATGAATGCCCTTTGAAAAGATTTTCTAAGAGATTTGTTGGAAAATTGTGCATTAAGTCAAGATAAATCCTTCACATATCCTGACTGTGGCCATGAATATGTTCAGAATTTAGTTGATTTGATGCACATGATTTTGAAAACTTTGGAAATATGATGTGCATTTTAAGATAGCCTAAGAGTGTAGGCTCAATGTGACTAGTAGAAAGATGATGGATCTGGGTCTCGTCCATATTCCGACTAGGGCCGTAAATATGGATTCCACCGAGTTCATCAACTCCCTAAGAGTTGGTGCACGTGCCATTCGTGAACATCCATAGTGCTTTTGAAATAACAATGCATGAATCATATAAGCAGGATATTGCATAAATTTTAAACTATATGATATGCATCCTAGTCTAAGCAGGAAATTAACTCTCTTATTCCAAAATTTACATTATTACATCACTAAATAAAGGAAATAAAAGAAATTTGCAGACTTCAGCTCCTTCTTTTGAATGTCCCTGCCAAGCTTGAAATAAAGTTAGCTCAAATATGTGGGTTTTTCCAAGATTTTCCAATAATATTATGAAATTATTGGATTTAATTGGATATAAACCCTATTCTCATGCTTCCTTGATGTTTTGAAATGATGTAAATGCAGGGAATTCAGTGAAAAACAGTTTGAAATTCGGAATTGGGGTCAAAATGACCAAAATACCCCTAATTATAAAGTTATACCTTTAAAATCAGGGTTTTTTGAAGGAAAACTTGGTAAAATTGAGATTTTGAAGTTCAAATTGAATCAAATGATGATGAAATGCAGTAAGAGATATGATGACATGCTGCTAGACACATTAAGACTGTAAAATCAGAATTTGGTATTTTGCAATTTATCAAAAATAGCGATTTTCGCTTGTTTTTCGCTTGAATCTGGGTCCTGCGGGACCCTGTTTTGGTATTATGGATGATCCAAACCTCAAATGGATTCCAAATTGCACCAAATTCGGTATAAAGCATCTAAACACTCTGATAAACAACCTAGAATGCTAAAAATCACGAAATGATATGATTTAAATGCTAAAATTCAAGGAAAGTCCTAAAATGATGGATTTTGCCTATGGATCCGAACCAAATGCAATGTTTAATATGATAACGCAAGATTTACACCATGGAAATTTCTGATATTTTGCAGACTGCTAAAAGACCCAAAATGGAACATTTTTGGTTTTTATAGCCTCGGGATTTGAGCCATGGTGAGTTCAATAACAAAGATTTAGTTCGGACAGAGGTAAAAATCACACTAATCTGATGAAAAATGCTAAAGAAATACAAAACGGCCATGGAAATTTATGAAATTAATCAGAGTTATGCACAAAATTTACATGAACAACTTTTATGTTTATGACTTTGTCATTTGATCAACGGAAACACAGATAAAAATATAACTATTCCTGCCTAAACTAACAGAACAGACAAATGTAGCAAAACAGGGAGCTAACAAGAAAAATTCGAGGCAGGGGTCAACACTGTTCTAAAAATTACAGGCTTTTAGATTCAAGCAGAGGACATCTCGGACACCACTTTCACTTTTTACAGTTTTGGATTTGGAGCAACACACAAAGCGAAACCATAGCCCTAAGTCGATCCAAGATCTCAGAGGCCCAAATTAGGCTCTGACACATGTACCGACATCTCGGATTTTTGTCAGACATTAAAAAACATTATAAAAATCTGAGAAAATCATATTAAAAACTAGACATTCTTACGAGTTCAGAACAACTTTCGGATCTAAAATCGGATCTCCCATGAGGGATATCTCGATTTTACAAGTCGGCAAATGATTTTCAAAATGTATCCCGAGTAACAAAACCCGACTTGCCATTTTGAATGTTTAATGCAGTAAACAAATTCAAATGGCTCCTAATTTTTGGCAAAATTTTAGGGACACCTAAGGGCGCATTCCGTGATTTTTTTGAGATTTTTAATAAAAACAAAATGCATGAAATGACGTGTGGACTGACTGACAAAAACAGAGACCTACTGAAAATAAGCAGAATTGAAATAAAGGCTAAATTAATCCTAATTAATTCATGAAATATGCTAAATGAATGAAATAAAATGCAAATTAAACCTAGCTAACTATATGAATGTTAAAAATCATCAAGGAAGCATAACAAAACATTTTTATATATGTCGTTTTATGAGAATAGCTCAATCCATCCCTCGGATGAGCTCTTTCTTCAAACGACTCCCGATTCGAATTATAGAATCACATCAAGGGGAAAAGAAGTGCACCTTGCTTCGTTACGCAGCGTAGGAGCTCTTGAAAGGGGCAGCTATCACGAGCTTCCTTCGTTCTTTGCTCCGGGCTTCGGATGGTC
The DNA here is from genome assembly GCF_984573655.1 of Nuphar pumila. Taxonomy (NCBI): domain Eukaryota; kingdom Viridiplantae; phylum Streptophyta; class Magnoliopsida; order Nymphaeales; family Nymphaeaceae; genus Nuphar; species Nuphar pumila. The sequence goes on along the minus strand of NC_143265.1, from coordinate 45,547,527 downwards.
CACCAAAATCGAGCTCTGTTGGAATCGGATTGACCACAGCACGAGCTCTACTCCACCTTCTTCAATGCGCCAAAGGGGGCACGATTTCCACAGTTCAAAATCTGATTCTAGGAAGGCTAGGTCGGATTTTCCAAGTTCACCAGAGCTAAAAAATGATCTCCTCTAGGCTGGGCGTGAACCCTTGTTTTTATAAATTTTCTGAAAAATTTTAAAATTCAAACAGGTTCAATCTGAGCCCTCCATGTGGCGCCATCTCAGGGGGTGTCATTTGAGGGGTTTGAAATTCGAATTTGTCTTTTGCAGGGAACCCTCAGGTGGCGCCACCTCAAAAGGTGTTTTGATTTTGAGAAAAATAAAAGAAAATGGAAATTTTGTGGGTGAGACACCTCAGCAGGGGGATTTGGAATTTTTTAAAAGTTTGCTTGATTCTCTCTGCAGGGAACTCCCAGAAGGCGCCACCTCAGAGGGTGCTCTCTTGGAGTTTGAATTTCAAATTTGCTTTTTGTAGGGAGTCTTCAGGTGGCGCCACCTCATGGTGGGCTACCTTTATTAAAATAAAATAAAAAAATAAAAATGGAGCCAAGTGGAGTCCTGGAATGGTGCCACCTCAAAAGGTGTTTGACACATGTCAGAAGGACAGAGCAGTGGGCTCAGAAGGCGCCACCTCAGAGGAATTTGAATTTTGCTTTTTCTGGTGAAAGGAGATCTGGACATGTGGCAGTCCAGGATGGTTGCAAGTGTCAGCCTGCTGGAGGAGGTTCTTCAGATGGCGCCACCTCAGAGGAGAATTCGAATTTCAAATGGAGGTTGGCCCTGGAAGAATGGAGGATGGACATGTGGTGCCACCTCAGGGTGGCTCCTACAATGCCATGTGGCAAGAGGGAGGAAAAAGAGGGCAGTGACATGTGTCTCCTACTTTTCTGAAAAAAGTAGGGAGAGGACATGTGTCCTCTACTTTTTCTGAAGGAGTGAGAAGGAGACATGTGTCACCTACTTTTTCTGAAAGAAGCAGAAGATGACACGTGGCAGAGGGGTGAGAAGGAGGGAAGGGACATGTGGCGCCCTCATAGGCCATCTGGAAAAATCAGAGCTTCGGATTTTCGCCATCTAATGCCTTGTTTGAATTTTAAATGGTTTGCTTTTTTTGAAGAAGGCCAGGAGTGACATGTGTCTCCTACTTTTCTGAAAGAGGTAGGGAGAAGACATGTGTCCTCTACTTTTTCTGAAAGAAGCAGAGGGTGACACGTGGCAGAGGGGAGAGAAGGTGGGCCAAGCCATGTGGCGCCATCTTAGACAGGATGAAAAAGGTAGGAGTTCTTGATTTTCGCCACCTATGGGGATTTTTGAATATTTGAATTCTAGCTTTTCTGAAGAAAGCAGAAAATGACACATGGCACTTGCCTTTTTCTGAGGAAATGAGGGCTTGCCATGTGTCCTCTGCAGGAGACACTCCAGATGGCGCCACCTCAGAGGAGACAAGCCTACCTTTTCTGTAGGAATTTAGGAGTGACACATGTCTCCTATTGTTTTGAGAAAAGTAGGGAGAGACATGTGTCTCCTACTTTTCTAGAAGGAGGGAGAGGTTGACACGTGTCCTCTGCAGGAGACACACTTCAAGTGGCGCCACCTCAGAGGAGACAAGCTCCACTTTTCTCGATAGGACAACCTATGACACTTGGAATCTCCTGGTAGTCTCTGCAATGACACATGGCGCAGGATGGGTAGGGTGACACATGGCAGATAAATGGGATGACATGTGGCGGCTTCTTAGGGTAGCCCCACACTGACACGTGGCAGAAGAGGGAACGTGACATGTGGCACCAACTCTAGGTGAACCCTATGCTGACACATGGCATGTAAATGGGAGGAGAGAGAAATGACAAGTGGCACCAATCCAGGGGACAAGGCTCCTATATTTTTGGGTTTTTTCAAAATTTCAAAAGAAAAGCTTGTGTGACACCACCCCAGTGCGGGTCCCACATTGCTTATTTACTGAAATAAGGATAAAATAACAAAACCTCTTTTTTTGGAATTTTCATAAAATCTGGAATAATTGGTAAAATAAATTTTTTTTGGAAAGAGTTGGCCCTTTGTGGGGCGATTTTGTAAAAAGGAGATATTTGAAATTGTTGACAAACTGGCAAAATCTGAGATGAATTGGCTGAAATCCATATTGAAAACTATCCAGATCATTTTCCTGAGGAAATATTTTAAAATTCAGAGCCCTGGGGGTAAAATGGGAAGAACTGATAATTTTGAAGACCCAGGGTTTTGAAATCAATTTTGAAAAGAGTTGAAATTCTAATCTGGATTGAAAATTTTGAAATCGAGAGTTCTGGACCTCGAAATGACATGCTGTGCAGTGCAGTGATTTGAAATGTTCATGCAATGATATGCAATGTCATGTCTTATGAAATGCAATCTTGAATCAAGACTTGGGGATGTCTGTCTCCTGTCAGGAATAAAATTTTGAACATCTGAGTTAAAATTAGAGAAATTTTGAGAGTTGCAGATGAAATTTGGACTTTTGCAAGGTCTGGCTCAGAAAAAGACCATTTTGCCCTCCAGCAATTTCAGAGGCTGGATGATGATGCTTGGTGAAGATGTTGGGGAGGTGAGTGAAAATTTGGGGTGTTTACAAACTCCGGGTTAGAGTCCTGAACTCTTAAGACTCTGAGATTTTAGATTTTAAAAGCCAAATGAAAGAATTTTCAAAAGATTTTATCAAGAAATGATGAAATAAATTAGAAAACACAGTCAGGGTTAGACTCCTAACTCGACCGAACTCTAAAATAGAGTCCTGAACTAACTGGACTCTGTAAAATGACCTAAATTTTGAAAATAATCAAAAAGACTGAAAATGGAAGTAAAACAGACTTAAAAACAGACTCCTGACTGGATTAGGACTCTGAGACAGAGTCCTGATCGGACTGAAACTTTCAAAATTTTGAGAAATTTGATGAATAGAGGAATTCAGAAGCGATACCACCTCAATGGGTCTCATCTGTGAATTGAAATCGATTAAAATTTGAATTTGAAATGAATCTAGATTGTTTCCTTGAGAAAATATTTCGAAATATAACGTCCTGGGGTTGAAAAATGACAGAGTATTGAATAAAAACCCAGGTTTTGAAATTGATTTTGAAATAAAGCTTTAAAATTCAAATCTGGATTGAATGTTTTGAAAACAGGAGTGTTGGATCTCGAAAATGAGATGGGATGTCATACAATGCTATGCAGAATACGTACAATGACATGCAATGATCTGTAATGACTTATGAAATGGATAAACACTGGATGAAGGTAAAAATTTGGGGTGTTTACAATGTGTCAGAAGCTAAGACACTACCTGCTAGCATCGGAAGTCAAAATCTTGTCCAAGCTCAATCCTCTCAAATATATCTTGGAGCAACCTTTTCTCAGCGGACGAGTCACAAAATGGCAAGTCTTACGGATGCAATACGACTTAGAATACGTTTCCCAACAATCAATTAAAGGGCAAGCAATTGCAGATCAATTGGCAGATTTTCCTTTGGCAGAAGAGGTGAAAGCCGAAGATGATTTTCCATATGAGCAAATATGCAATATCCAGCAAAATCCAATCTGGAATTTATTTTTCGACGGTTCTAAGAATATGGCCGGAATAGGCATTGAAATCTTATTAATCACTCCTGAGAAAGAGATGATTCCATTTTCTCTCAAGTTAGATTTTCAATGTACCCACAATATGGCTGAATATGAAGCCCTGATTCAAGGTCTAAAGATTCTACTAGATTTCAATGTTAAGAGAGTGCATGCCTATGGTGACTCATTACTCGTTGTCAATCAAGTTCGAACCGAATGGCAAGTGAAAGATCAGAAGCTATTCCCCTATCAGAAAATTGTTTCAGCTCTTGTCAGCAAGTTTGAAGAATTTCAGTTATTCCATATCAAGAGAGATTTTAATCAAGTGGCCGATAGTCTAGCCAGTTTAGGCTCCATTATGGCATTCAAAAATGGAGAATCTTGTCACTCTTTTGAAATTGGCAGACTTGACCAACCTGCTTTCCTTTCAGTGGAACAAGTAAACCAGGCTGAGCAAAGGAAAAAGCCTTGGTATTACAACATCAAAACTTTCATAGAAACTGGCGAATTTCCTCCAGAACTCTCAAAGAAAGAGCAGCGAGCAATCCAACGTATGTCTACTCGATACTTCATTTTAGCCAATGTCCTCTATCGTCGAGGATTCTGTTAAGAGTATTCCAGATGTTTAGATGAAGAAGAAGCCAAAGAAGTCGTGCGAGAAGCACACGAAGGCATTTATGGTGGCCACGTCGGCTACCAAACCCTTGTCAAGCAGATCATCAGGGCAGGTTATTACTGGAAGACTATGCAACAAGATTATTATCATTATGTAAAGAATTGTGTGCAATGCCAAATACATGCACCTTCTATTCATGCTCCCGCAACATATCTGCAATATGTTGTCTCTCCATGGCCGTTCTCTATGTGGGCCTTCGATGTTGTAGGCCACATCACTCCTTCAGCTTCAAATGGCCATAAATACTTCCTTGCCACAACAGAATATTTCACCAAGTGGGTAGAAGCTATCACTCTTCGCACAGTAGAAGGCCGACACGTGGTCTCTTTCATTCACAAGAACATCCTTTGCCGTTTTGGCATCCCGCATGACATCGTGTCAGACAATGGCAGTCATTTCAAGAATGAAAAAATGAAGACATTTTGCTCAAAGTTCAAAATCTATCATCATTTCTCTACTCCCTACTATCCTCAAGGGAATGGTCAGACAGAGGCCACCAACAAGATTTTAATTCGCATCTTGGAGCGAACTGTAGAAACAGGCCGTGACTGGCATGAGAAGATCCATGATGCACTATGGGCCTATAGGACCACCATTCGCACTCCAACGAATGCTACTCTATCAGAATTGGTCTACAGAACAAAAGTAGTGTTGCTGCTACATGTTCAGAAGCCCGCTTTGAAATTCGCATCGCTTCTGCAATTACCTCTTGATCAATATCAGCAGCAGCGACTGGTACAGTTAGACTTGCTCGATGAGAGAAGGCTGAAAGCAGCAGAACATGCTCAATCCTATCACCAGAGAGTAGCCAGGCAGTATGCGAAGTCTGTCATCGAAAGAATATTTAAAGTCAATGATTTAGTACTTCGATCCACAACTTATCTCAAGCATCATACCGGCGGGAAATGGTTGCCAAATTGGGAAGGCCCATATGTCGTCAAAGAAACATTACCCCGCAACTCATATCGGCTCATCAACGCCGATGGGGTAGAATTGTCGGATCCCATTAATGCTCGACACTTGAAAAAGTTCTATACTTGAAACATTTATTCTTCGCTTGTAATCTTCCCGTTTTCTTCAAATAATGATCGAACTTTCTTTCCCAGTTACACTGGGGCATTTTTAAAAATTTTGTTTTGCATGCAGGCAGAATAAGCAAATCTCTCATTTTACACACTAATGCATTCATGTGCATCAATTCATATTCATTTGCATTCAACTGCATTAACAACAATTCAGTCGGTATTGGGATTTCAACAAACAGTTCCATCACAATTCCTAATGATTCAAAATTGAAAGACAATCACCAATACTGAACCAAAACCCAGCGATCGAACTGGTATTATTTCAAAAATCCAGTGTTCAAACCGGTACATTTTCAAAATTCAACTTTTTGAGTCAGTCTTGGAAAACCAAATTCCAAGTCGGGTTTTTATTCAAATTATCCTCCTTTGTTGATCTGAGTTCCGACTCGTGATCTCATTACCTTATTCGAGCTCTAACTCGAGCTCTTCATTTTTCTTTTGTTGATCCGGGTTCCAACTCGAGATCTCTTTATTTACTCGAGCCCTGACTCGAGCACTTCATTTTCTTTTGTTGATCCGGGTTCCGACTCGAGATCTCTTTATTTACTCGAGTCCTGACTTGAGCTCTTCATTTTCTTTTGTTGATCCGGGTTCCGACTCGTGATCTCTATATTTTATTCGAGCTCTGACTCGAATTCATCATTCTCCTTTCTTGATCCAAGTCATTTCGATCCTCAGGGTTTGTCAATTGCTCAAATTTGATATTTTGCTCACTAATTTCCAATTTAAACCTTTGGATCATGCAATTCTCCAATTCCGACCCCTGGGTCACCCAATTTCCAATTTCAATTCCAATTCTTAATTCTCAATTCCAAATTCTCAATTTTGACCTCCAGGTCATTTAATTTCTAATTTTCGACCTTTGGGTCACTCAATTCTCAATTTCGACCTTCGGGTCACACAATTTCGACCTTTCGGTCAACCAATTCTCAATTTCGACTTTTAGGTCATCCTATTTCAACCTCCGGGTCATTCAAAATTCCAAACAATCAACTTTTTGATTTTCAATTTCGACCTTTGGGTCAATCAATCTCAATATCCAATTTCAATCATTTCTCTTGCGAGAGACCCTTTTTAGGGAGAATTCGAGGGAGCTCGTTCTTTTCGCATGCTATCCTATTCGTTCACTTAGCCCCTTTTCAGGGAGAGTTTGAAGGGACTCGCGTCTTAGTGAACTGTTTGCAAAACAATTTCCAATTTCACACAAGGAACCCTTTTAAAGGGAGAGGCTCGATGGAGACTCGCTTTTCTTGTAACCCCCCAATTTCATACTAGGCTATTTTCGTCATGGAGGACCCTCTTTAGGGAGAGTGTGATGGACTCGTTCCTTTCATGACCTGATTTTCAGACCTCACTATTATCGGCCCCTTTCCATAAGAGAAGCCTAATATTAGGGAGCTTTGACAAAAGCTCAATTTCTCTTCGAAAGTTCATTTTGCAAACACCTCTTCTTCAAGGAAGAGAGGAGTATTTCTCATTTCCCATTCAGGTAAGGGCTAAGCCTGAGTCTCTCTTTTTGGGGAAAAAGAGAGGAGAATTTTCGTCACGGATGTATTGAGCTGGTTTTCAAATACTCACTTTCACCCAGGACTTCAAGAAAATTTTGTCAATCAAAGTATTTGTTGATTTCAAAATCTCTATTGCACAAATCTCTATTTACCTTTAGCATTACTTCCAAAAGAGTGAAGTTTTTGAGAGAAGAGATTCAAACTTCAAATTCTTTCTATTGGCCACCCAAAAGGATAAAGGATAAATCCTCGATATGGCCAGAAAAGAAGATTCAATGTTATTGAAAAGCCATAGATGATTGATATTGATCGCAGTCAATGGCACATTTTAAAGACTATTCTTGTAAAACAAGGCAGTGGAAATATCCTGAGCGCTAGAAAAAGAGAGCATTTACCCCAGCCCTGTCTCCTCAAGCTACAATTAAATATCCGCAAAAGGGATCTCTTAATTGTCGTCAAGATGAAGGCGAATTAAGCGAGTAGACCCCCGGGGCCAAAGAAGATTTGAAACATCTCCAAGATAACGGAGTTTGTGACGGATCCTTCCAGGGAAAGTCCAAAGTACTATCGAGATGAAGGCAGATGCGATGAGCCTCCCGACAATCCCCAAAAGATATTTAATTTCAGCTATCATCCAAAGATCTTCCACACCATGAGCCAATATCGTCAAAGAAGGATTAAAACATCTCCAAGTTGAAGGAGTTTGTGACGTACCCTTCCCAAAAGAGATCAAGAGAGGAAACAGAGAGAGGGAAAAAGTCAGAACATCTCCAAAATGAAGGAGACTGTAGCAAAAACCCAAGAGAGCCAAAAGAATGCAGCAAGATTATCATGAGAGAAGCTCCCAGGATATCAAACTGCCAAATTTATCAAGAATCCTCTTTAAATTAGTGAAATTCTATTATCAATATTCTTTCATCAACTGCTTTCATAATTTCAAATTCTCTTTCTTGTTCATATCAAGGAAATTGATAGCTTCCTTGAAGAAGGTCAATCGCAAGTAATTTGGATTTCCAATCTCGATTCTACGAAGTGAACCTTGTTTGGAGGTAATGCTTCAGGTAGAAAAGAAGGAATATCTTTGCAACAATGTGCAACATTTTCAAATACCTTGAATCAACAACAGAATTTCCAACATTTTGACAATATTTTCTAGCTATCCTGACGTGAGGTGAGAGCTTGATGTCCGTTTTTGATACATCCTCACACCAATTTTAAATCCCTCTTAAGGACTTGATTCCTTCCCTTCTTTGAGAGCATGAACAGTCCCATTTCGGTTTGAGGTCGAACCACCAATCATTTCTCGCAAAAGGCAATTTCAAAAGCTTATTTTAGTCTCAGCAATGAGACACCCAAAATCAATCCCTTTTTAAGCTTTAGGGACCCCATTTTACTTCCTTTTGCAAAATCCCTGTCGGATTCATTGTGCAAAATCCGAAGGTTCCATCATACCAACTCTTTTTCCGCCCGATCAGGATAAGGGTACAAACCTGAGCCTCATTTGGTGAGGTATTTCATTTTCCGATCGATCAGGATAAGGGTACAAACCTGAGCCTCAATCAAAGAAGTATTTCATCTTCCGCCCGATCAGGTTAAGGGTACAAACCTGAGTCTCATTTCGATGAGATATCCCATTCCCCAATCAGGTCAAGGGTTAAAACCTGAGCTTCGTTCCATACGGAGCATTTTCTGTACCATCCAGGTTAAGGGCATAAACCTGAACTTCGCTCAAACAGAGTGAGTTTTTCCTCTTCATTTCTCCATTTCATATCTACCATCTTCCTCGGGCTAACTTCTTCATACCCAGTCAGATCCTTCTAACTGGGGCATTTTTTTTTATATATATAGCCCAAATTTGGTGTGTTTTCTTTGCCACTAAGCTCGACCATAAGCCGGCTTAGTAGCAAAGAGGGGCATCTGTAAACACCCCAAATTTTCACTCACCTTCTTGATATCGCCCTCAATCACCACATTTCGGTTCTCCGGAACCCATGAAGGGCAAAATGGTCATTTTCCAAGATTGAACCTTGCAGAAAGTCCAAAATTTTATTCTTGAGCCTCAAAATTTCTATATTTAAGTTCAGAAACATCTTCAAATGGCAAAATTTTAAAATCCTCTTTCTAGACAAAAAGTTAGAATTTCCAAGTCCAAGCTCAGAGTGACATTTCATAGAACATGTCTTTGCATAGCATTGCATCATTTCACTGCATAGCATGTCAGTTTGAGATCCAGAATTACTGATTTTCAAAATTTTCCATCCAGATTTGATTTTTAAACTTCTTCAAATTGATTTTTAAAACCCTGGGTATTCAAAATTACCAAATTTTTCCATTTTACCCCCAGGACTTTGAATTACAAAAATTTTCTCAAGAAAAACAATCTGGATATTTGGATATTGATTTTAAAGATTTTATCTCAAAACTTTTTGAAAAAGATTTTTATATCTCTTTACAATTTTTTTTTTATATTTATCCATATTTTTGCCCTAAAAACCCAATTTTTCCAAATTCTTGAAAAACAAATAATGTTTTATCTCATATCTTCAAATAAATGGAGTGGGACCCGCCTTTGAACTAGCATCATACTCAGATTCCCAGGTAAATTTCTTATTTTTAAACGGGACCCACCCGAAGATCGAACCCATTTACAAATTCTTCTTAATGTTATTTTTTTATTTATTTATATTTTTTTTAGTTAGTGGGCCCACACACATGTGGCACCCCACTTGAAAATAAAAGATTTGCAAAACAAAATAAAACTTTATTTTCAAAAAGATTTTTTTAAAAAAAATTGGCTGAGGTGGCATCCCCCATTTAATTTTATTCTTTTTATTTTTTTTATCTTTTTTATTTACTATTCGTTTTTTTTTTTTTTAAAAAGAGACAGCCCCAACACGGCGCCACAGCTAAACTTTCCTTAAAAGTTCATTTTCCCTAAAACCTTAGGTAAATGAACCGAAAACTTTTGAAAATAATAAAACCGTCCTCTTTTAAACAACAAATTTTTCAAACTTAATGAGGCATCAGTTTCACATTGCCAAAATTTTCAAAAAAACACGAAGGTAACGTATTTTCAAAGGGGAAAGGAAGCTGGATCTTTGGAAAGAGAAGGAAAATCTTTAAAAGGGGAGGTAGCCGATTGAATTGGGGGAGGATTTACAGTTTTTCTTTTTGGATTTCTGCAGGGATTTCATCCTCGACGTGTTCTTGCTTTCCCCATTTCATTCAGCCCAACAGCAGAGGAGAGGAAGCTTTGGCTTTCCCTTCTCAGTGTGGAGTCCCCTTTCACTTGCAGCAGCCGCAGGTCTTCCATCACCATCCGATCCTTCTTCAGCAGCAGCCGCAAGAGAATCTCCACCAGAGCCATCTTCACTTCCATTTCAGCCTATCCAACAGAAGATCCAGCAGAAAAAGGGGCTGGCCGATTGATCTGTTCGTTCTGGGGTTTCTGCAGAGATTCTCCTCCATCCAACGTGAAGAAGCTCTGCTTCCTCTTCAGCTCAGATCTGCAATTTCTTTCCCCTTTTCTTCTAACCCCTCCAGTTACGGTAAGCAGCATCTCATCCTCTTCATTTTCTTCTTCTCTCATGCCTCTTTTCCCCCCTTCAATTTCTCAATAGAATAGTCAATCGGCTACTTGAAAAAAAAAATGATAGATTCATTTTTTGATCCTGCGTTTTAGAATTCATGTTTTGCATCTCCGAATTTTAGTTTTTATGATTCTGTTATAATTTGCACCTGAGTGTTAGCATAGCCTATAGTTCTTTCATTCATGCATTTGATTTCTATTTCTAATCTGTAAAATCTGATTTCAATCCATTGAAGTTTTATTTTCCAGAGTTAAAATCAGAATCTGTGAGTTGTGCAGTATTCTTTGATTTCATTTTCCTATTTTAATTCCTCTATTTTGTATTAGCATTCCTTTGATTTCAGTTCTTTTACAACTTTTAATTCATATAGGCTATGTGTTTCATGGTGAATTCATCATAAAAATCATCATCTGTTTGTATCTGAACATCAAACCAAAGCATCTGATGAATTTATCGTGAATTCAGAATCTACTGTTCATCATGAAGTAGCCGTGAACATTCATCCGTGACTTCATCTGTTATAGTCTGTTATGCATAAATCCGTGAATATGTTTTTTTTCTTTTTCAAGTTTTTTTTTTTCTTTTTTTTTCTGTTTTCTAAGTTTGATTATTGATTCACGTATCAGGGTATATCTGCATTTTCCTCTGTACACTCCATTGTTACTTCCATGCATATTCAGGTATCTTATACTAGGCATGTCATTAACATTGAAATATATATTCTATATATAACACTGCTGCATTGAGTCGATGCATAATATCTGCATATCTGTTTTTATTATTCTATATCACCTGTATATCATTATTTTGTCATCCCTGTACCTTCATCTATTGAGTTCTGATTTTTCCCGCATTTGTGGCATTAAGTTTTTTTTTATTTCCCAATTCACCATTGCATCTTTGGACATCTCAAACTGATTGTACATCTCATTTATTGTTGTATATCCATTGCCACGTCCATACCTCTACATTTGATTGCCCCAGCATGTTCCTGCAGCTTCACATTTATTACTTTTTGTATCATTCAGCATGCTAATATAGTCATCTCTATCACTGTTTTGCATGCCCAACACTTGCAGTATGTCTGTCTCTGTGAAATCGTATTGCCATCTTATATCATTACTTAGCTACAACAAATTTTCTCTTGTATATGTTATATGTAATACATCCATTTGCATACCTATATGTTAACGATTTTGTTTCTGCATTACCATCAATACCTTCATATTTATTACCTCCTGCACATTGTCATAGTACATTTCATTCATTTACAACCCCTGTGTACTCATAACAGCCTTCACAGCCATCACTTATAGGATCACCTTTGTTATCCTCACCCATCTCTTTTCCTGCAGGAGTGCAGTCATGATAAACAACCATCTGCATGAACGGATATATCCATATCCGTTCAAGATCTATATACCATCTTTGGCAAGCTTCGTTATTGATATATAAGGAAGCTCCATAGCCATTTTTATTGAAAATTACCTTATAAATTGGAAAATACGGCTGTGTGAAATCACCTACATAAATTGTATATACCTGTATTTTCTGATTTTACCCATTATATGGAATTTTCCTTTATATGTATATTTTCTTATTATAGGTATATATATCGATATATATGTATATCTACCTATATGAATACGTATATATGTATATATATATATATATGTATATATATATATACATAGATATATACTTATATATATATATATATCCCTTCATGTGCCCTTATTTCCATATATGAGCATCCATGTATATATTTTCTCATGTAAATACACTTCCATTGATACATATCATTTAGCACCAATTTTAGCATTTTGATATATATGTATATCTCTTCGTTGTATATATTATATATATATACCCATTTTCGTGGTTATCTTGTACTAATTCTCATTTTGCAGGAAAGTCTGGAGGAGGTTGATTCTTTGTCATTATGTATTTTTATTTTGACTTATGTCAGAGATGTAATAATTAAACTTGGAATAATATTTACTTTTACTGCTTAGATTAGGCTGCATCTCATATAGTTTGATTTCAGTAATATCCTGATTCTATGATGCATATATATCAAATTTTCAAAATTCACCATGGATGAACACGAATGGCACATGCACCAACTCTTAGAGAGTTGATGAACTCGGTGGAATCCATATTTACGGCCCTAGTCGGAATATGGACGAGACCCAGATCCATCATCTTTCTACCAGTCACACTGAGCCTACACTCTTAGGCTATCTTAAAAATACACCTCATTATTCCAATGTTTTCAAAATATTGTGAATTAACTCAAGTAAACTTTGAACATATTCATGGCCACAGTCAGAATATGTGAAGGATTTATTTTGGCTTAATCCACATTTTTCCAACAAATTTTTCAGAAATCTTTTCAAAGTGCATTCATTCATTCAAATCATCTGCATCATCTGTTTTTCTCATGATTTTCTCAAGAGATTTTCACTTCATGGAATCGATTTCTCAAGAAACTATGATGATATTCAGAGTTGGATTTCCCAAATCAAAGATTTCCTATGGTTTTCCTTGAAAATATTATTTTCTTAAGATACTTTCAAAAGAAATTTCTCATCTTTGTCAAGAATCAAAGTTGATTTTCAGACATTTCAAAGACAAGATTCTCAAGAATTCAACTTCCTAAATTTTGAATTTCCTTCTCCAATGAGTTTTCCTACAAAATTTTTTATCATTTTCCTAAGAAAATTCTCAAAATTTGAGTTTTTCCTGACAAGTGTTTTCCTTTTCAAATATTCATCTTTTCTCAAGATTTTCCTGAGATTCTCATTTCTTCATGATTTTCCAAATCTTTATAAACTTTCTCAAGATTTTCCTAAGATTCTCATTTCTTCATAGTTTTCCAACTCTTTATAAACTTTCTCAAGATTTTCCCGAGATTCTCATCTCTTCAAGATTTTCTAAGTCTTTATAAACTTTCTCGAGATTTTTAAACCTTCTTCGTCTGAGTTTTTCTGAGAGATTGATTTCCATCTTTTTCTGAGAAATGCTTTTCAACTCCAAATGTTTTCTAATCATACATCATATTTTCCAATTTACATTTTCCAAAATTCTCATAGCACATGCCTGAATTCTTTGTGCATTTAGGATAGAACACAATTTCAATAATTTTACTAAGTCAAGCACAATTTTGGTCCTTGGTTCGATTACCCCTGTTAAAGGCGGCAGGAACGGTCGAACCTCGTACCGACAGGTCGAGCCCCATCCCATGGATTTTCCCGCAATTTTCAAAACGGAGGCGAGTATTTCAAAAACAATTTCCAAGATCCGGTCAAGTTTGAATCGCGAAAGCATTTTCCTCTCTCTTCCGCAAGGAAGGAAAGACGGGAAAAATTTTTGCGACGATAACAGCGACCAATCAAAAACTTCCTTCACTACGCCTTGGGGAACTTTCTGCTATACAGTCATGCCTTTTGGACTCAAGAACGCAGGAACAACGTACCAAAGAGCAATGACTGATATATTTCACGATCAGATGCGCAAAATCATGGATGCGTATGTTGACGATATTCTCGTGAAATCTAAAGAGGAAGAAGATCACCTTGTAGCCCTTGATCAAGTCTTTAAGCGACTCATTCTTTATAAGTTAAGGCTTAACCCGCAAAAGTGTGTCTTTGGAGTCGAATCAGGCAAACTGTTGGGTTTTCTGGTCAGCAAAAAGGGAATTGAAGTCAACCCAGCCAAAGGAAAGGCTATCATTGATATGCCACCCCCAAAAAATCTCAAAGAATTATGTAGCCTTCAAGGATGTATGCAATCAATCTGGCGATTTATTTCCAACTTGGCAATGAGATGCGAACCTTTCAACCACTTACTCAGAAAAGGTGTGAAGTTCGAATGGGGACCAGAATGTCAGCAATCATTCGATCGAATCAAGAAATATCTTCTCAATCCCCCCATCCTGAAGCCGCCAGAATTGGAAAAACCTCTGTTGTTATACATCTCAGTCAATCAAGTCGCATGCGGCGGGTTCTTGGCGCAATACAAAGAAGGCAGCTTGATAGAGCATGCCATTTATTATGTGAGTAAGACTTTCATAGACTATGAAAGGAGATACTCTCAAATAGAGAAGACCTGCCTAACTCTGGTATGGATCTGTCAGAAGCTAAGACACTACCTGCTGGCATCTGAAGTCAAAATTTTGTCCAAGCTCAATCCTCTCAAGTACATCTTAGAACAACCTTTTCTCAGCGGACGAGTCACAAAATGGCAAGTCTTACTGATGCAGTACGACTTAGAATATGTCTCGCAGCAATCAATCAAAGGCCAAGCAATTGTAGACCAATTAGCGGATTTTCCTTTGGCGGAAGAGGTGAAAGCCGAAGATGACTTCAGTGATGAGCAAATTTGCAATATCCAGCAATCTCCAGTCTGGAATTTATTTTTCGATGGTTCTAATAATATGGCTGGAATAGGCATTGGGATCTTATTAATCACTCCTGAGAAAGAAATGATTCCATTTTCTCTCAAGTTAGACTTTCAATGCACTCATAATATGGCTGAATATGAAGCCCTGATTCAAGGTCTAAAAATTCTACTAGATTTTAATGTTAGGAGAGTGCATGCCTATGGCGACTCATTACTCGTTGTCAATCAAGTCCGAGCCGAATGGCAGGTCAAAGATCAGAAGTTATTTCCTTACCAGAAAATTGTTTCAGCTCTTGTCAGCAATTTTGAAGAATTTCAGGTCTTCCATATCAAGAGAGATTTTAATCAAGTGGCTGATAGCCTAGCCAGTTTAGGCTCCATTGTGGCATTCAAGAATGGAGAATCCTGTCGCTCCTTCGAAATTGGCAGACTTGACCAACCCCCTTTCCTTCCAACCGAACATATAAACCAGGCTGAACAAAGGAAGAAGCCTTGGTATTACAACATCAAAACTTTCATAGAAACTGACAAATTTCCTCCAGAACTCTTAAAGAAAGAGCAGCGAGCAATCCAGCGTATGTCTACCCGATACTTCATTCTGGCCAATGTCCTCTATCGTCGAGGATTCAGTTCAGAGTATTCCAGATGTTTAGACGAAGACGAAGCCAAAGAGGTCGTGCGAGAAGCACACGAAGGCATTTGTGGTGGCCACGTCGGCTACCAAACCCTTGTCAAGCAGATCATAAGAGCAGGGTACTACTGGAAGACTATGCAACAAGACTGTTATCATCATGTGAAGAAGTGTGTGCAATGCCAGATACACGCACCTTCCATCCATGCTTCGGCAACTTATTTGCAATCTGTTGTTTCTCCATGGCCATTTTCTATGTGGGCCTTCGATGTCG
This sequence comes from Nuphar pumila, assembly GCF_984573655.1. NCBI lineage: Eukaryota > Viridiplantae > Streptophyta > Magnoliopsida > Nymphaeales > Nymphaeaceae > Nuphar > Nuphar pumila. The sequence goes on along the minus strand of NC_143265.1, from coordinate 45,531,735 downwards.
TAGGTCCCATCACTCCTTCAGCTTCAAATGGCCACAAATACTTCCTTGCCGCAATAGTATATTTCACCAAGTGGGTAGAAGCTACCACTCTTCGCACGGTAGAAGGCCGACATGTGGTCTCTTTTATTCACAAGAGCATCTTTTGCCGTTTTGGCATCCCACATGACATCGTGTCAGATAATGGCAGTTATTTCAAGAATGAAAAGATGAAGACATTATGCTCAAAATTTAAAATCTATCATCATTTTTTCGCTCTCTACTATCCTCAAGGGAATGGTCAGGCAGAGGCCACCAACAAGATTTTAATTCGTATCTTGAAGCGAACTGTGGAAACGGGTCGTGACTGGCATGAGAAAATCCACGATGCACTATGGGCCTATCGGACCACCATTCGCACTCCAACGAATGCTACACCATCAGAATTGGTATATGAAACAGAAGTAGTATTGCCGCTACATGTTCAAAAGCCCGCTTTGAAATTTGCATCACTGCTAGAATTACCCCTTGATCGATACCAACATCAGCGACTGGTACAGCTAGACTTACTCGACGAGAGAAGGCTAAAAGCAGCAGAGCATGCTCAATCCTATCGCTAGAGAGTAGCCAGGCAATATGCAAAGTCGGTCATTGAAAAAAGATTCAAAGTCAATGAGTTAGTGCTTCGATCCACAGCCTATCTCAAGCATCATCCTGGCGGTAAATGGTCGCCAAATTGGGAAGGCCCATATGTCGTCAAAGAAGCATTACCCCGCAACTCATATCGGCTCATCAATGCCAATGGGTAGAATTGCCGGATCCCATTAATGCTCGACACTTGAAAAAGTTTTATACGTGAAGCAATTATTCCTCCTTTGTAATCCTCCCAATTTCTTTCAAATAATGATCAGACTTTCTTTTCCCAGTTACACTGGGGCATTTTTAAAAATTTTGTTTTGTATGTAAGCAGGATAAACAAATTCCTCATTCATTTGCACTTGTCCATTCATGTGCATCAATTCATATTCATTTGCATTCAACTGCATTAACAACAATCCGGTCAGTATCGGGATTTCAACAAACAGTCCCATCACAATTTCTAATGATTCAAAATGGAAAGATAATCGCCAGTACTGAATCAAAACTCAGCGATCGAACTGGTATTATTTCAAAATCCAGTGTTCAAACTGGTACATTTTCAAAATCCAACTTTTTGGAAAACTGAGTTTCGACTCAGGGTTTTACTCAAATTATCCTCCTTTGTTGATCCGAGTTCCGACTCATGATCTCATTACCTTACTCGAGTCCTGACTCGAGCTCTTTATTTTCTTTTGTTGATCCGGGTTCCGACTCGAGATCTCGTTATCTTATCCAAGCTCTAACTCGAGCACTTCACTTTCTTTTATTGATCCGGGTTCCGACTCGAGATCTCTTTATTGATTCGAGCTCAGATTCAAGCTCTTCATTTTCTTTTGTTGATCCGGGTTCCGACTGGTGATCTCTCTATTTATTCGAGCTCCGATGTGAGCTCTTCATTTTCTTTTGTTGATCCGAGTTCCGACTCGTGATCTCTACATTTTATTCGAGCTCTGACTCGAACTCATTATTCTCCTTTGTTAATTCAAGTCATTTCAATCATCAGGGTCTGTCAATTGCTCAAATTTGAAATTTTGCCCTCCAAATTCCAATCTTCAAATCAGGCAATGCTCAATTTTCGACCTTCGAGTCACCAAATTTCCAATTCTCAATTTCAATTACCAATTTCCAATTTTCGACCTCTGGGTCACTTAACTTCCAAATTTCGACCTTCGGGTCACTCAATTCTCAATTTCGACCCTTTTGGTCAAACCAATTCTCAATTTTGACCATCAGGTCATCCAATTTCGACCTTCGGGTCATTCAACTTCCAACAACCAATTTTCCAATTTCCAATTTCGACCTTTGGGTCAATCAATCTCAATATCCAATTTCAATCATTTTCTCTTGCGAGAGACCCTTTTTAGGGAGAGTTTGAGGGAACTCGTTCTTTTCGCATGCTATCCAATCACTTAGCCCCCTTTTCAGGGAGAGTTTGAAGGGACTCGCGTCTTTGTGAACCCGTTTGCAAAATAATTTCCAATTTCACACGAGGAACCCTTTTTAAGGGAGAGGCTCGACGGAGACTCATTTTTCTGGTGACCCCCCAATTTCATACCAGGCCATTTTTGTCATGAAGGACCCTCTTGGTAGGGAGAGTATGATGGACTCGTTCCTTTCATGACCCAATTTTCAGACCTCACTATTATCGGCCCCCTTTTCCATAAGAGAAGCCTAATATTAGGGAGCTTTGACGAAAGCTCAAATTTCTCTTTGAAAGTCCGTTTTGCAAACACCTCCTCTTCAGGGAAGAGAGGAGTATTTCCTATTTCCCATTCAGGTAAGGGCTAAGCCTGAGTCTCTCTTTTTTGGGGAAAAAGAGAGGAGAATTTTTTTCACGGATGTGTTGAGTCGGACCTCAAACGCTCTCCTTCACCAAGGATTTTGAGAAAATTTTGTCAGTCTGTTAATCAAATTACTTGTTGATTTCAGAATCTTTATTGCACTAATCTCTATCTCAATTTATCTTCAGCATTACTTCCAAAAGAGTGAAGCTTTTGCGAAAAGAGATTCAAAACTCAAATTCTTTCTATTGGCTAACCAAAAGGATGAAGGATAAATCCTCGATATGGTCAGAAAAGAAGATTCAATGTTATTGAAAAGCCGTAGATGATCGATATTGATCGCAGTCAATGGTACATCTTTAAAGGCTATTCTTGTAAAGACGAGGCAGTGAAAATATCCTGAGCGCTAGAAAAGAGAGCATTCACCCAAGTCCTGTCTCCTCAGAATCACCTAAGCTGCAATTAAATATCCGCAAAAGGGATCTCTCACTTGTCGTCAAGATGAAGGCGAACTAAGCGAGTAGACCCCCGGGGACAAAGAAGATTCAAAACATCTCCAAGATGACGGAGTTTGTGACGGATCCTTCCAGGGAAGGTCCAAAGCACTGTCAAGATGAAGGCAGATGCGATGAACCTCTCGACAATCCCTAAAAGATATTTAATTTCAGCTATCATCCAAAGATCTCCAAACCCATCGTCCAAGAAGGATTGAAACATCTCCAAGATGAAGAAGCTTGTGACGTACCCTTCCAAAAGAGAGAAAGAGAGGAAAAAGAAAGAGAGAAAAAGTCAGAACATCTCCAAAATGAAGGAGAATATAACCAAAACACCAGAGAGCCAAAAGAGTGCAGAAAGATTATCAGAAGAGAAGCTCTCAGGATATCAAACTGCCAAATCTATCAAGAATCTTCTTTAAATTTGTGAAATTCTATTATCAATACTCTTTCATCAACTGCTTTCACAATATCAAATTCTCTTTCCTGCTCATATCAAGGAAATTGATAGCTTCCTTGAAGAAGGTCAACCGCAAGCAATTTGGATTTCCAATCTCGATTCTACGAAGGGAACCTTGTTTGGAGGTAATGCTTCAGGTAGAAAAGAAAGAATATTTTGCAACAATGCGTATCATTTTCAAATACTTTGCATCAACAACAAAATTCTTAACATTTTGACAATATTTTCTAGTTATCCTAACATGAAGTGAGAGTGTGATGTCCGTCTTTGATACATCCAGACACCAATTTTAAATCCCTCTTAAGGACTTGATTCCTTCCCTTCTTTGAGACCATGAACTCTCAAATTTGCACACTTCCCTGTGTCCCCAATGTCCCACCATAGACAGTCCCATTTCGGTTCGAGGTCAAACCACCAATCATTTTCTCGCAAAAGGCAATTTCAAAAGCTGACTTTAGTCTCAGCAATGAGGCACCCAAAATCAATCCATTTTCAAGCTTTAGGGACCCCATTTTCCTTCCTTTTGCAAAAACCCTGTCGGATTTATTATGCAAGATCCGAAGGTTCCATCATGGTTTCTTCCTTCGAGGATTCCATTCATCTTCCGCCCGATCAGGACAAGGGTACAAACCTAAGTCTCATTCAAAGAGGTATTCCATTTTTCGCCCGATCAGAATAAGGGTACAAACCTGAGCCTCATTCAAAGAGGTATTCCATTTTCCGCCCGATCAGGATAAGGGTACAAACCTGAGCCTTATTCAAAGAGGTATTCCATTTTTTGCCCTATCACGATAAGGGTACAAACATGAGCCTCATTCAAAGAGGTATTCCATTTTCCGCCCGATCAGGATAAGGGTATAAACCTGAGCCTCATTCAAAGAGGTATTTCATTTTCCGCCCGATCAGGATAAGGGTATAAACCTGAGCCTCATTCAAAGAGGTATTTCACTTTCCACCCGATCAGGATAAGGGTACAAACCTGAACCTCATTCAAAGAGGTATTTCATTGTCCGCCCGATCAGGTTAAGGGTATAAACCTGAGTCTCATTTCGATGAGATATTTCATTCCCCGATCAGGTTAAGGGTCAAACCTGAGCTTCGTTCCATACGAGGTACTTTCTGTCCCATCCAGGTTAAAGGCATAAAACCTGAACTTCCCTCTCACAGAGAAAATCTATTTCTCTACATTCTTCGCCTCGTATCTACCATCTTCCTCGGGCTAATTTCCTCATACCCAGTCAGATCCTTCTAACTGGGGCATTTTTTTTATATATATAGCCCAAATTTGGAGTGTTTTTCTATGCCACTAAGCTCGGCCACGAGCCGGCTTAGTAGCAAAGAGGGGCATCTGTAAACACCCCAAATTTTCACTCACCTTCTTGACATCACCCTCGATCGGCACATTTCAGTGCTCTAGGAGCAATGAAGGGCAAAATAGTTATTTTTTGAGATTGAACCTTGCAGAAAGTCTAAAATTTCATCCTTGAGTTTCAAAATTTCTATATTTAGGTTCAAAGACATCTTCAAATTGCAAATTTTCAAAATCCTATCCCTGACAAGAAATTAGAATTCCCAATTCTAGAGCTCAGAGTGACATTTCATAGAACATGTCTTTGCATAGCATCGCATCATTTCACTACATAGCATGTCATTTTGAGATTCGGAACTCCTGATTTTCAAAATTATCAATCCAGATTTGATTTCTAAACTTTTCAAAATCAATTTTTAAAACCCTGGGTTTTCAAAATTATCAATTATTCCCATTGTACCCCAAGACCCCGAATTATGAAAAGTTTTCTCAAGAAAACAATCTGAATGGTTTTGACATTTTCAAAATTTTGCTAGTTGAAAAGAGGGGGACACAATTTCAAAATTCATAAGATCTTATTTCAAACTTTTACAAAAAAAAGGCTCCCTACTTCTTTCAAAATTTCGCCCTGAAGAACCGTTTTCTTCCAAGTTTTGAAATCAAGACAAATTTTGCTTCGTGTTTTCCAAAACTAGTCTATTATTGTGAAAATTTCAAAATATCTCATTTGGCTCTTATTTCAAATAAAGGACGTGGGACCCGCCTCGAGGTGGTGTCACACTCAAATTCTTAAAATTTCCCCTTATTTCCAAAATAGTGCCCACTCGAAAGTGGCACCGATTTACAAAACCTTGATTTTAACACAATTTTTATAAAATATTTAGTGGGCCCACGTAGGTGGCGCCCCACTAAGGCTCCTTGCCAAGAAAAGCAAAATTTTTGTTTTCTCAAAAAGTTTTCAAATTCAGTTGAGGTGGCACCACCAAAACAAAATCCATTTTTTTTACTCATTTTTCTTACTTTATTTTTTATTACTTTTCAGCCCCAAATGGAGCCACCGTGAAAACCCTACCAAAACTTCACTTTACCTAAGTTTTTTTTAAATATACTTCTAGAGAAAAGGAGCCCCCCCCCCCCTTTTTTCAAATGGCGACATTTTTTTGAAATTTTTCAAAAGTTAGTTTTTTTTAAGTTATCAAAACCTTTCACAAAGAGGCCCGAGCTATTGGGCTGAAAGGGCAGACAATTCTTTTAAAAGTGAGGCTTAGGCCACCCGAAAAAGGGACCTGGTATGTGTTTCTGAACTCTTCAGCGCCTCCCTCTTCACTGCTTCCCCCTTTGGCTAGCAGGAGGCCAAACCAGATGGCTCTTCTCCCCTTACCATTTGCAGCCCTTCCTTCAGCCAAGGGCCAAGGAACTCCAGCAAAAACCTGAGAGGAAGGACCCAATAGGGCGATTTCCCTTAACCCCAGTTCTCCTCTGTTCACGAAAGGGTCCAGCCTCTGCATTTTCTTCAGCCCACCAGACGCAGGACATTCAGCAGAAGACGCAGGCTTCCCTCTTTTTTGGCCCACCCTGATAGGAAGCGTTCCCTCAACCTCTACCGAATCCAGGTAAAGATCTTCTTCATCTCTGCGTTTTTGTGAATTAGGCTTCACGTTTGTGCCATTAGCAATGCAAGTCCGTTGCTGCAGTTAATGTGGCTTGCACCTTGGTTTTTTTTCTTTTTCTCTCTCAATGCGTCTGGAATCGATGATGCCCATTTAATGACATTCTCCATTCAACATAGTCCTAAAATCGTCATTTTCCTTAAAAGTTTTTTTTTTACTTTTTTTTTTTCATTTTAGCATCTAAAATGTCTTCTCTTCATTGCAATTCAGGACCCTCACACCTGGATTACCCTGTTGCATATCCATGACTTATACTCATTTCTTCTAAAAAAAAAATGCCTTTTCATGAACTTCAGTTTTTCTGTCTCCTGTAAGGGCAACAATTTGGGTTGCAGGCATTAGTAGTAGTAACCTCCTCGTTGTCTTACAACCTTTTGCTTGAAGTTGGTTTAAAACATTCAGTATGTCACATTTTTTTCTCTATATGGATTTTCATCGAGTTGCTTGCACATCATGGTGTAAAGCGATAACCAATAAGGTTTATCCTACAGTGAATGGTGCTTTTAACCAGGGCACTATAGTTAACTTCGGTTTAATCTTGAACTCATGTTCCTATAACATCATATCAATGTCGACCCCTGTATGTACATTGGATAAATTCCATGAGTTGGGTTCATGTCATTGTCACAAAATTTTTCCCGTCTTCCCTTCCTTGCGGAAAAGAGAGGGAAATGCTTTCGCGATTCAAACTTGACCGGATTTTGGAAATTGTTTTGAAATACTCGCCTCCATTTTGAAAATTACGGGAAAATCCATGGGATGGGGCTCGACCTATCGGTACGAGGTTCGACCGTTCCTGCCGCCTTTAACAAGGGTAATCGAACCAAGGACCAAAATTGTGCTTGACTTAGTGAAATTATCGAAATAGTGTTCTATCCTAAATGCACAGAGAATTCAGGCATGTGCTATGAGATTTTTGGAAAATGTAAATAGGAAAATATGATGTATGCTTAGAAAACATTTGGAGTTGAAAAGCATTTCTCGGGAAAAAGATGGAAATCAATCTCTCAGGAAACTCAGACGAAGAAGGTTTGAAATCTCGAGAAAGTTTATAAAGATTTGGAAAATCTTGAAGAAGTGAGAATCTCGAGAAAATCTTGAGAAAGTTTATAAGGACTTGGAAAACCATGAAGAAATGAGAATTTCAGGGAAATTTTGAGAAAGTTTATAAAGACTTGGAAAACCATGAAGAGATGAGAATCTCAGGAAAACTGAAGGAATTCTTGAGAAAAGATGAATATTTGAAAAGGACAACACTTGTCAGGAAAACTCGGACTTTGAGAATTTTCTTAGAAAAATGAGGAAAAATCTATAGGAAAACTCATTGGAGAAGGAAATCCAGAACTTAGGAAATTGAAATCCTGAGAATCTTGTCCTTGAAATATCTGAAAATCGATTTTTGATTCTTGAGAAAGATGAAAATTCCTTTTGAAAATGGATCTTAAGAAAATAACTTTTTAGGGAAAATCACGGGAAAACTTTGATTTGGGAAATCCAACTCCGAATATCATCATAGTTTCTTGAGGAATCGATTTCCATGAAGTGAAAATTTATTGAGAAAGTCATGAGAAAAACAAATGATGCAAATGATTGGAATGAATGAATGAACTTTGAAAAGATTTCTGAAAAATTGGTTGAAAAATGTGTATTAAGCCAAAATAAATCCTTCACGTATTCTGATTGTGGCCATGAATATGTTTAGAGTTTACTTGAGTTAATTCACCATATTTTAAAAAATTGGAAATATGATATGCATTTTTAAAATAGCCTAAGAGTGTAGGCTCAATGTGACTGGTAGAAAGATGATGGATCTGGGTCTCGTCCATATTCCGACTAGAGCCGTAAATATGGATTCCACCGAGTTCATCAACTATCTAAGAGTTGGTGCACGTGCCATTCGTGTTCATCCACGGTGAATTTTGAAAATTGAGATATATGCATCATAGAATCAAGATATTGCTGAAATCAAACTATATGAGATGCAGCCTAATCTAAGCAGTGAAAATAAATATTATTCCAAGGTTTACATTTGATTGTTACATTGTTAACATAAAGTAAAAAAAAATGAAATGGAGCCAAGGAATCAGCATCTTCTAGATTTACCTGCAAAAATGAGAATTAATACAAGATAACCAAGAAAATGGGTATATATACTATATACAATGAAGATATACATGTAAATATAGAAATACTTGAATTTATGATAAATGATATATGATAATGAAGATATATTTACAAAAAGTAAAAGAAAAGAAAAATATATGTGATAACCAATGCACATGAAGGGATATATATATATACAAATATATATATATATATATATATATATGTATATGGATACATATATATATATATACATATATACATATATATATAGGTAGATATACATGAATATACATATATATATATAGATATATATATACCTATAAAAAGAATTAATGGAAATTCCATATAATGGGTAAAATCAGAAAATACAGGTATATACAGTTTCTGTAGGTGTTTTTACACAGCCGTATGTCCCAAGTTATAATGTAATTTTCGGTAAAATTGGGTATGGAGCTTCTCTATATATCAATAATGAAGCGTGCAAAAGATGACATAAAGATCAGGAACGGATATTAAAATATCCATCCATGAACGTGACCAAATATCAAGACTGCACACCTGCAGAAAAGAGAAAGGGTATGGATTCAAAGGGTTTACAATAAATTGTAGCTGTGAAAGGTAATAGATTTTTGTAACGAAAGGTGAAAGAGTGCAACAGCTCTTCAATGGATAAGAGATTAACAAAATACCAAGAGGCTACAGGGTATGACTCGTATAGGCTGAAGAAGACAACGGTTAACATGCCAAGACCTACAGATTTTAATAAACTAACAATGATGGGTACGCTATAGGTAGATGAGCATTAGTGTGATATGGAAATGTGAACAAATAGGGCAGTGATGCTGTGAATATCAGGTTCATAAACAAGAACCATATGTTGTGAACTATATATTTTAGGCACTATAGCATGTGTGAGTAGCTGCTGAGCGTAATTCACATGAACCATATGTTGTGAACTGATATTGAGGAGGTTCATAAACAAGAAATATGTTATAATGCTAGAAACTGCAATATTTAGCTATATCTCCCTGTTTATAACAGGTTTAATTTTAGAAAGACTTATATTTGTATCTATAGTAGGTTCTATTGGTTTATGCAGATAAAACAGGGATTTGACAGGTAACAGGAACATAATGGTTCAGCCAAAACATAAACAGGAGTATGCGATAGGTGGTAAAACATATATTTTACAAGCATTACTAGGTAGGCCGCATGTTACTAAGAGGTCAAATGTTCAAAAATAACCAATTACATCAAAGGATACTAACAATGAACTAACATTCCAGATTACCTACCTGTGTACATAAATAGCATTCACAACATGCAGTATATGTATTTACACAATGGATGGAAGTACATATATAACTATATCTTATCCAAATGTTAGATATGATGTAGCAAAAAAAAAAAGTAAAAATAATAAAAAATAAATAAATAAAAGGTAACTCATTATTAGTGGAATAGCAAACTGATGAATCTTTCAAAACAGTCCAACTTGAATCATAACAAGCTAAGTTACAACAAACTTGGCAGTAATAGTTACTAAAAATAAAAAATAAAAATCTCATGCTATTTACTGTGTTCACATTATTTGAGCTATTGCCACTCAAATTTACTTGCCCAATCAAAACAATAAGCTATGGATGCTGATAAATACCCTTCAAACATACTGTTAAACAATGGTAATACAACTCTTCAAATGTATCTAAAATCATAGCAGATCCAATATCAATATCTTGGAATCTATTGGCTGATCAAAACAAAAACTATAGTAAATCATGTATTGAGTAGTCAACATTAAGAACCAAAGTATATAAAACATATAGAGGAAATGCTCCTCACGTTGAATATTCTGAATCGATGGATGAGTTGTGGGCATACCCATACAGTGTGTGACAAGAAGTTTGTCTAATTTATAGTATGAAATGCAACAGTAGATATGCTGTGTATAAAATGCCTAACCAAAAAAACAGGAAACAGTAGAAAGGAAAGAAAATGAATAACGATGGTGGCTGAATGTATATAGGATACCCAAAATAAAAGGTTCGATCCATGAAAAGGATGAATCTTCTCATCTATTTAGCTTGAGTATGGAACTTCCCCCAACTACTTATACCAAATCCCTCTATTATGCTGAAATTTAAACCTTAAACGACCATTCATCTTACATTAATTTCAGCTAAACAGCCTGCGGCAGGGTTTGATTTAGTAAAATTGAATGAATGGATGGTAGAATCTTAACCACACGTTACCTTGTTGATCCCCTGTGCCAATCGAACTGCAGGCAACGATAAAGAGGTTGATCCTCTTCTATTTGGCTGAGGGAAATGGGTAGACAACTTTGTGGATCTTCTATATCAAATGAGCCTTGTAGACAACAGCTTTTGCAAAACCTCTGCTGGTGGAGCTGAAGAAGAAGACTGAGACGGCTGGGCTGAAGAGGAGGTCCACACGCTGGCTGGATGAAAGGGGACGGCAGCCTACTGGTAGGCTGAAGAAGATGATGATGATAAACACGCTGGCTGGGGTTGAAGAGGATGAAGAACATGTTGGCTGAAGAAGGATGGGCTGTTGGATCCCCTGCGTCTTCTGCTGCTGAGAAGAAGGCCCCTGCAAAACCCAACAAAAACCGAAAATCACAATCTTTCTTCCCCCTTTCAATCGGCCCCGGCCCCCTTTTTAAAGATTTTCCTTCTTTTTCAAAAGATCGCAACCTCCTTTTCATTTTGAAAATTCCTTATACTCCTCTTGAAAATTTTTAAAACCGTAGCATTAAAGGTATCCGTTTTCAAAAGGGCGCCTCCTGTATTTTTTTCAAAAAAATGTGTTTTATTTACCTAAGTTTTAGGTAAGATGAACTTTTTTTTTTTTGAAAATATGGCTGTGGTGCCGTTTGGGCCGTTTCCTTTTACAATTTTAAGTAAGCAAATTAATAAAAGAAATAAAAGAAAAAAAAATAAATAATGAAATAAATGAGAGGCTTTTATGGAAATGCCACCTCAATCCACTTTTAAAATCCTTTTGAAAATAAAGTTTTTGTTTTATTTTTGCAAGTCTTTTATTTTCAATTGGGGTGCCACATGTGTGTGGGCCCGCTAACTAAAAATAAATAAATAAATATTGAGAAATTAAGAAAAATTTGCAAATTGGTATGAACTTCGGGTGGGTCCCGCTTGAGAATAAACAACTTACCTGAGAGTCTGAGTATGATGCTAGTTCAAAGGCGGGTCCCGCTCCATTTATTTGAAAAATACGAGATAAAACATTATTTCTTTTCAAGAATTTGGAAAAATTGGTTTTTTTTTAGGGCAAAAATATGGATAAATGTAAAAAATGTTGTAAAGAGATTTAAAATCTTTTGCAAAAAGTTTTGAGATAAAATCTTTAAAATCAATATCCAAATATCCAGATTGTTTTTCTTGAGAAAAACTTTTGTAATAAAAAAAGTCCTGGGGGTAAAATGGGAAAGATTGGCAATTTTGAAAACCCCAGGGGTTTGAAATCAATTTTGAAATATTTAAAACTTGAATCTGGATTGACATTTTTTAAAATTAGGAGTTTTGGATCTCAAAATGACATGTTGTGCAGTGAAATAATATGAAATGTTCATGCACTTCTATGCAAAGACATGTTTTATAAAATGTCATTCTGAGCTCGAACTTGGAATTCTACCTTTTTGTCCAGAAAAAGGATTTTGAAATTTTGCAATTTTGAAGATGTCTCTGAACCTAAATATAGAAATTTTGAGGCTCAAGAATGAAATTTTGGATTTTCTACCAAGTTTAATCTTAGAAAATGACCATTTTGCCCTTCGTTGGTTTCAGAGAACTGAAATGTGATGATTGAGGGCGATGTCAAGAAGGTGAGTAAAAATTTGGGGTGTTTACAGTTCATTAAAACTGTATGACAATATATCATCTAATATGCACATATGATCAGTTCAGGCATAACTTCTGCACCCTTACACTTTTTTTTTTTACTCAGCATATGTTTTGCGCCTATCAGCTTATCTTAATAATTTTTTTTTTGTTTGTGCTAAAGCCCATTACCTGTATCATGCTCTTTCTATTTTTGACCCTACCTGCATTGTCCCCTGTAGCTGAGTAATACCCGAATTTCCAGCTTGTTTTAATTCATCTGAAGGATTGAAATTCAGCTAATAACAGGGAATAGAGAATTGCTTCCATTTTCTTTACTGCATTTAACTATAAACTCTTTACTTGGCAGCTTAATAAATTGTATTACATTAAAAGAGCCAAATCCTTAATCGAGTTAAGTGATGTCATATTATAAAAGTCATATATTATCTTTAGATGTGTCCGTTCCTCTGTTTGGCGTTCAGATGACTCGATCTTATAGAGGCAGATGCTTTGATCCTCAGTTGTTGATACATAATGCCTTTCTTAGTTTGATTGTGAAATCAGTTTGATTTATAGTCTCACATTGTCCCTGCACGTATCCTCATCTCACTGTATTTACAGCATATTTGTACATTGTCCCTGTATCACTTACATATGTGGCAGTATCTAGGTATTCATCTATCAGCCATACCCTCTACATCGGGTTATTCGAGTACAATCCAACCATGTTAATATATATTGATGTCATTGTTGCACTATATAGAAGGCATTCGTACAGTCACTGATGCATCTCCATGTTTTACTTTATATAGGTTTAGGATATCTCTAGTGATCTTTTTATAGCATATTAATTAATATGTTTATAGTATATCCTTTATTTCTTATCATATCAGTAAGTTCTCTAACAACATGTCATTCAGTTTATCATATGTATCATTTCATTAGTATTTCCTTCCTAATTTAGGGATTACATTTAGAAGGCATCATATATACATAATTTCCCATCATTTAGCCTAAGTCTACCTCTTTATATATATATATATATATATATATATATATATATATATATATATATATATATATATATCATATACATTCCATATTTCTTACATGTCATAAGCACTTTAGTTTTGTATATATCATGCATAGCTTCTTATTAACATAAGCATTTTACTTAGATATCTTATGTATGCAATTTTCATCATTTAGCTTAGATACAGCATTTAAGCATGTGCCTTATCCCATGCATTTAGGTAGTTGCATTTTCCTATATATTCAAGCAGATATATCTCCATAGGCATACTTCATTTAGCACAAGCCTAAGCATTTAGACATACATGCAAATTTTCTCATTCAACTTGGATATGGCATCTAGGCATTCTCATAAACATTACGTACATACCTTTGGTACTATGTTTTCAGTGATATGTGCATTTCTATTGTAATCTATGTATAATCATCGGCACATTGGCAGTAATATAAGATCCCCGATCTCTCTTTTGTATGCTAACTCATATATGCAGGAAAATCCGAAGGATGCTGATTCTTTACGTCATATATTCCGTTATGTTACTTTATGTCAAGAAATGTAACAATTCAATTTGGAATAATATTTACCTTATTGCTTAGATTAGGCTGCATCTCATATAGTTTGATTTCAGTAATATCTTGATTCTATGATGCATATATCTTAAATTTTCAAAATTCACCATGGATGAACATGAATGGCACGTGCACCAACTCTTAGAGAGTTGATGAACTCAGTGGAATCCATATTTACGGCCCTAGTCGGAATATGGACGAGACCCAGATCCATCATCTTTCTACCAGTCACATTAAGCCTACACTCTTAGGCTATCTTAAAATGCACATCATATTTCTAATATTTTCAAAGTATTGTGCATTAAATCAATTAAACCCTAAACATATTCATGGCCACAGTCAGAATATGTGAAGGATTTATTTTGACTTAATACACATTTTTCAAACAAATTCCTTAGAAAATCTTTTCAAAGTGCATTCATTCATTCATTTGCATCATGAAATCATTGGTTTTCTCGTGATTTTCTTAAGAAAATTTCATTCTCAAGAAATCGATTTCTCAAGAAACTCTGAGAAATTTTCAAAATCGGTTTTCCCAAGTCAAGTTTTTCCACAGTTTTTCATGGAAAAGGTTATTTTCTCAAGATTTTCAAAAGAAGTCTCTCACTTTTCTCAAAGATCAAAATCGATTTCCAAGTATTTCAAAGGTAAGATTCCCAGGATTTAAATTTCCCAAGTTCAGTTTTTCTTTCTCCAATGAGTTTTCTTATATATTTTCCATCATTTTCCTAAGAAAATTCTCAAAGTCCAAGCTTTCCTGTCTAGTGTTTTCTTTTCAAATACTCATCTTTTCTCAATAATTTCTTACCATTTTCTCGAGATTCTCATTTCTTTATGATTATGACTAATCTTTATAAACTTTCTCGAGATTTTAAAACCTCTTCGCCTGAGTTTCCTGAGAAATTGAGTTTTCATCTTTTTCCTGAGAAATGCTTTTCAACTTCAAATATTTTCTAAGCATACATGTTATCGTCGCAAAATTTTTCCCCGTCTTCCCTTCCTTGCGGAAGAGAGAGGGAAATGCTTTCGCGATTCAAACTTGACCGGATTTTGAAAATTATTTTAAATACTCACCTCCGTTTTGAAAATTGCGGGAAAATCCATGGGATGGGGCTCGACCTATCGGTATGAGGTTCGACCGTTCCTGCCGCCTTTAACAGGGGTAATCGAACCAAGGACCAAAATTGTGCTTAACTTAGTAAGATCATTGAAATTGTGTTCTATCCTAAATGCACAGAGAATTCAGGCATGTACTATGAGAATTTTGGAAAATGTAAATTGAAAAATATGATGTATGATTAGAAAATATTTGGAGTTGAAAAGCGTTTCTCAGAAAAAGATGGAAAAAAATCTCTCAGGAAAACTCAGACGAAGAAGGTTTGAAATCTCGAGAAAATTTATAAAGATTTAGAAAATCTTGAAGAGATGAGAATCTCGAGAAAATCTTGAGAAAGTTTATAAAGACTTAGAAAAATGAGAATCTCAGGACAATTTTGAGAAAGCTTAGAAAGACTTGGAAAACCATGAAGAAATGAGAATCTCGGGAAAATCTTGAGAAAGTTTATAAAGACTTAGAAAAATGAGAATCTCAGGAAAATTTTGAAAAAGCTTAGAAAGACTTGGAAAACCATGAAGAAATGAGAATCTCGGGAAAATCTTGAGAAAGTTTATAAAGACTTAGAAAAATGAGAATCTCAAGACAATTTTGAGAAAGCTTAGAAAGACTTGGAAAACCATGAAGAAATGAGAATCTTGCGAAAATATGTAGGAATTCTTGAGAAAATATGAACATTTGAAAAAAAGGAAAGTACTTGTTGGGAAAACTCAGACTTTGAGAATTTTCTTAAGAAAAGGATAGGAAATTTATAGGAAAAATTCGTGGGAGAAGGAAATTTAGAACTTAGGAAATCGAAATCCTAAGAACCTTGTCTTTGAAATGTCTGAAAATCAACTTTGATTCTTGCGAAAGATGAGAAATTCCTCTTGAAAAGAATCTTAAGAAAATAACATTTCCAAGGAAAATCATAGGAAAATTTTGATTTGGAAAATCCAACTCCGAATATCATCATAGTTTCTTGAGAAATCGACTCCATGAAATGAAAATCTTTTGAGAAAATCATGAGAAAAACGAATGATGCAGATGATTTGAAGGAATGAATGCACTTTGAAAAACTTTCTGAAAAATTTGTTAAAAAAAAATGTGGATTAAACCAAAGTAAATCCTTCACATATTCTGACTGTGGCCATGAATATATTCAGAGTTTATTTGAATTAATTCACAATATTTTGAAAACATTGGAAATATGAGGTGCATTTTCAAGATAGCCTAAGAGTGTAGGCTCAATGTGACTGGTAGAGAGATGATGGATCTGGGTCTCGTCCATATTCCGACTAGGGTCGTAAATATGGACTCCACCGAGTTCATCAACTCTCTAAGAGTTGGTGCACGTGCCATTCGTGTTCATCCACGGTGAATTTTGAAAAATTGAGATATATGCATCATATAATCAGGATATTAGTGAAATCAAACTATATGAGATGCGGCCTAATCTAAGCAGTAAAAGTAAATCTTATTCCAAGGTTTACATTGGATTGTTACATTGCATAATATAAAGTTAAAAGAAAATTGAAACGGAACCAAGGAATCAACATCTTCTAGAGTTTCCTGCAAAATGAGAGTTAGTACAAAATAACCAAGGAAATGGACATATATACTATATATAACAAGGATATACAAGTAAATGTAGAAATACTTGAATTTATGATGAATGATATATGATAATGAAGATATATTCACAAAAAGTAAAAGAAAAAAAAATATATGTGATAACAAGTGTACATGAAGGGATATATACATATATATATATATATATATAAGTATATATATACATATATATATACATATATACATATACACGTATACATATAGGTAGATATACATATATATAGATATATATATACATATAATGAGAAAATATATATGTTTAATGGAAATTCCATATAATGGGTAAAACCAGAAAATACAGGTATATACAGTTTCTATAGGGGATTTTACACAGCCGTATTTCCCAAATTACAAGATATATTTCAACAAAAATGGGTATGGAGCTTCCCTACATATAGGTATATAATGAAGCGTAAAAAAGATGGCCAAGAAATCGTGAACGGATTTTAAAATATCCATCCATGGACGTGGCCGAATATCAAGACTGCACTCCTGCAGAAAATTGAGTGGCTAAATGCATGATATCCAAAATGTGTATAACACATGATGCAAAGGTATTGTGGAATGATTTCAAAGGTGCAGGGGATGATTACAAGATGCCTAACTACTAAATTTAAGTAAAAGAAGACAAAATATACCTAACTACTTAGACTTACCTAAAGAAAATATGTTAGGCCCAATTGTCATTCTCTCATACTCCTTACATTCTCAAGTTATCCTTATTTTATAATCACAATCCTGCACTGATTTCAATACTCATACCCTATGCATTGCTATAACTAAAGTCTACACAGGGGACTAATGTTGTCCCTTAGATATGCTGGAGATGCCTTGTCCAAAAAATTATCGAGACATCCGGATTCTTTGAATGAAAGGCAACTAAATACAAACATCTTTATAGATACTCAAAACAGGAATTGTGGATGTTTCCTTATTGAGCATCCCGAATTCAAGGGAACCACGTGACATCAAATAGACAAAGGGAACAACAAGTCAAATAGGCAATGGAATGAGACAATATGAAGATGTAAGTGTAAGGAAGTTAAAGGTGCATTATCAAATCAAAATGGAACACAGCCAGTTTAGAGATCCTACAGGTATAGTGAACACCAAATTTACATCATGTACCCTGACAGAATGAGCACCACAGTGTATAAAACGGCTGAACTAATCTGGACTTTATCCTGTTCAGTCCAATGATACTTCTGACATTGAATATTCTAAATAGCATAACATAAAGGGGCGACATATGAACACTGACTTGTTGAGCCATGCTTTTACCATGAGTTTCTCTATGAACTAATACCTTTCAGAACTGAGAGCCAAATGGATGCTGTCAAGCCAAATCAGTTGCTCATGCTCTCTTATGAAACAACTTTCAACGTTGTTACTTACAAAGAGAAAAAAAAACTGAAGGTACTTCCCTCACAGAATTACAAAAAGCTAATTTGAAATTTCTTTCCATTTCATCGTCTGAACTTCTTAATAAGAAGTAAGCCATAAATGCCATATCGCTGGTCATGGCTGTTGTGGGCAAATCTGAACCTACATGAGTCTATTCATGCTGCTAGAATCTCAAAGAACGACCTCCATATAAGAGATGTGAGACATAAAAATATAAGACGCCGGAATCAAATGAAGCATCAGAACTTAAACAGATCCTTCTTACACTCATCAGCATCAGCGCATTGCAAGATTTCAGATCTATGTTAACATTCGGAAATGCACAATGGATCATAAAGCGCTCAGCTCTTTGTCATTTTGAGACATACAAAACATACGAAATTTTCTAAAAAAAAAAAAAATGTAAAACCATGAAACAGAAGGCTATATGAATTAAAAGAAAAAAAAAATAGCTGACGCAGGGGAATATAAGAAATGATATACTAGGTTTAAATGTGGTGCTCTGGTTAAGAGCACCCTTTTTCTGTAGGATGAGCCTTATCGGCTATCACGGTGTCCTTCAATCTACAGATATCTTCAGCAAAGAAAAAGAAAAATATATCACTTGACATGGAAAAGAGGTTTGTAACCAGATTTTAAGCAAGAAAACATGAGAAAAATGGTCATAAGTAACACTTAAAACCTCAAATATTACATTTTGCAACGGACTGAAGGTAGAAATTTTTGATAAAACGACCCTTTTCAATGATAAAGTACAGGTGTATGATAGTATGAATCAGATGAACATAAGAACATTATGACTTGAAGTAAAATTATTTGGAATTGTTCATAATGCTGGATCAAATCATACGAAAACTTTAGGGAAAACACAAAAAAAACGATGAAAGAATGCAGTCATCTGCTGAAAATTCGGACTGAGTTGAGAATATCATTGAACGATATTCTCAACTCTTGATACCTTAGACAACCAGAATGCAAAATACGTCAATTGCTGAAGCGAATTTGCAGGAAAACGTGACATAAATAAGATTTCTACTTTACATAAAACGGGTGTATAAAGTCTTTACCTTGGATTCAGCCGAGTCGACAAGGTCCCTTCCTGTTGAAGGTTCTGCAGAGGATCAATTATCTCGACTAAAGCTTCTGAAGGCCAGCTGCTGGGCTGGATTGAAGATGGGGAAAACGGTGGTGGCTCTCCTGCGGCTGGGCTGGAGTGGCTGAAGAAGGATCTGGATAGCAAATGGCTGGGGCTGAAGGAACAGTGAAGGATGGTGCTGATGGAGGCCTCTTTTGCGGCTGGGCTGAAGAAAAATCGAATGCTGGTCACCTCCTTTCCCCCCTGCCAAAACCCAAAAGAGCAATTTCAATCCCTCCTCTTTCCTTCGTGAGTGCCTGCCCCTTTTAAAACTTTCCTTTCTCCCTGAAAAAAAAAACGCAGCCCCTTCCCCCTTAATGAGGTTCCGTTATAGTTTTTTTTTTTTTTTGAAATTTTTTGAAAATTTTGTTGAAAATTTTGCAAAGGCGTGAAACCGATGCCTCATTATTTTGAAAACTTGCTGTTTTTAAAAGAGGCGCATCTTAGGTTTTTTCAAAACTTTGTTTCATTTACCTAAGTTTTAGGTAAAAATCAAATTTATTATTTTTTTATTTTTTTTTGGAAGTTCGGCTGTGCCATTTAAGGCTGCCTCCTTCTTAAAACAAAAATTATTTAAACAAATCAATAAAAAGAAAAAAAAATAAAAATAAAAAAAATGAGTATTGAAATAAATGAGAGGCTTTTATGGAAATGCCACCTCAATCCACTTTTAAAATCTTTTTGAAAATAAAGCTTTATTTTGTTTTGTAAAATCTTTTATTTTCAAATGGGGTGCCACATGTGTGTGGGCCCACTAACTAAAATATAAATAAATAAATATTGAGAAATAAAAAAGAAAAATTTGCAAATTGGTATGCACTTCGGGTGGGTCCCGCTTGAGAATAAGAAACTTACCTGGGGGTCTTAGTATGATGCTAGTTAAAAGGTGGGTCCCGCTCCATTTATTTGAAAATACGAGATAAAACATTATTTATTTTCAAGAATTTGGAAAAATTGGTTTTTCAGGACAAAAATATGGATAAAATAAATGTAAAAAATTTTGTAAGGAGATTTAAAATCTTTTTGCAAAAAAATTTGAGATAAAATCTTTAAAATCAATATCCAAATATCCAGATTGTTTTCCTTGAGGAAGACTTTTGTAATTCAAAGTACTGGGGGTAAAATGGGAAAATTTGGTAATTTTGAATACCGAGGGTTTTAAAAAATCAATTTTGAAAAGTTTAAAAAAATCAAATCTGGATTGACAATTTTGAAAATCAAGAGTTCTGGATCTCAACTGACATGCTATGCAGTGAAATGATGCAAAGTGTTCATGCAATGCGATGCAAAGACATGTTTCAGGAAATGTTACTCTGAACCAGGAAGTGGAAATTCTACCTTCTTCTCTAGGAAAAGGATTTTGAAATTTTTCAATTTGAAGATGTCTCTGAACCTAAATATAGAAATTTTGAGGCTCAAGAATGAAATTTAGGACTTTCTGCAAGGTTCAATCCTGGAAAATGACCATTTTACCCTTCATTGCTTCTGAAGAATTGAAATATGATAATTAAGGGTGATGTCAAGAAGGTGAGTGAAAATTTGGGGTGTTTACAGATGCCTTTCTTTGCTACTAAGTCGGCTTATGGTCGAGCTTAGTGGCAAAGAAAACACACCAAATTTAGGCTATATATATAAAAAATGCCCCAGATAGAAGGATCTGACTGGGAATGAAGAAGTTAGCCCGAAGAAGAGGGTAGATATGAAATGGAGAAATGAAGAGGAAAGACTCACTCTATGAGAGCGAAGTTCAGGTTTATGCCCTTAACCTGGATGGGACAGGAAATGCTCCGTATGGAATGAAGCTCAGGCTTTGACCCTTAACCTGATCGGGCAGAAAATGGAATACCTCATTGAAGGAGGCTCAGGTTTATACCCTTATCCTGATCGGGCGGAAAATGAAATACCTCGTTGATTGAGGCTCAGGTTTGTACCCTTATCCTGATCGGGCGGAAAATGAAATACCTCATTGATTGAGGCTCAGGTTTGTACCCTTATCCTGATCGGACGAAAAATGGACGGAATCCTCAAAAGAAGAGACCATGATGGAACCTTCGGATTTTGCACAATAAATCCGACAAGGGTTTTGCAAAAGGAAGAAAATGGGGTCCCTAAAGCTTGAAAAGGGGTGATCTTGGGCGTCACATTGCTGAGACTAAATAGCTTTTGAAATTGCCTTTTGCGAGAAAATGATTGTTGGTTCGACCTCAAACCGAAATGGGACTGTCTATGGTGGGACAGTGGGGACACAGGGAAGTGTGCGAATTTGAGAGCTCACACTCTCAAAGAAGGGAAGGAATCAAGTCCTTCAGAGGGATTTAAAATTGGTGTCAGGATGTCTCAAAATAGACATCAAGCTTTCACTTCACGTCAGGATAGCTAGAAAATAAAATGTTAAGAATTTTGTTGTTGATGCAAAGTATTTGAAAAGGATACGCATTGTTGCAAAATATTCTTTCTTTTCTACCTGAAGCATTACCTCCAAACGAGATTCACTTCGTAGAATCAAGATTTAGCGTCCAAGTTGCTTGCGATTAACCTTCTTTCAGGAGGTTATCAATTTCCTTGATATGGATAAGAAAAGAGAATTTGATATTATGAAAGCAGTTGATGAAAGAGTATTGATAATAGAATTTCACAAATTTAAAAAGGATTCTTGATAAATTTGGCAGTTTGATATCCTAAGAGCTTCTCTCATGATAATCTTGCTGCACTCTTTTGGCTCTTTTGGGTTTTTGCTACAGTCTCCTTCATTTTGGAGATGTTCTGACTTTTTCCCTCTCTCTGTTTCCTCTCTTGATCTCTTTTGGGAAGGGTACGTCACAAACTCGTTCAACTTGGAGATGTTTTAATCCTTCTTTGACCATATTGGCTCATGGTGTGGAAGATCTTTGGATGATAGCTGAAATTAAATATCTTTTGGGGATTGTCGGGAGGCTCATCGCATCTGCCTTCATCTCGATAGTACTTTGGACTTTCCCTGGAAGGATCCGTCACAAACTCCGTTATCTTGGAGATGTTTCAAATCTTCTTTGGCCCCGGGGGTCTACTCGCTTAATTCGCCTTCATCTTGACGACAAGTGAGAGATCCCTTTTGCGGATATTTAATTGCAGCTTAGGTGATTCTGAGGAGACAGGACTTGGGTGAATGCTCTCTTTTCTAGCGCTCAGGATATTTTCACTGCCTCGTCTTTACAAGAATAGTTTTTAAAGATGCGTCATTGACTGCGATCAATATCGATCATCTATGGCTTTTCAATAATATTGAATCTTCTTTTCTGGCCATATCGAGGTTTTATCCTTCATCCTTTTGGTTGGCCAATAGAAAGCATTTAAATTCTGAATCTCTTTTCGCAAAAGCTTCATTCTTTTGGAAGTAATGCTGAAGGTAAATAGAGATTTGTGCAATAAAGATTCTGAAATCAACAAATAATTTGACAAATTGACAAAATTTTCTTGAAATCTTGGTGAAAGAGAGCATTTGAGGTCCGGCTCAACACATCCGTGACGAAAATTCTCCTCTCTTTTTCCCCAAAAAGAGAGACTCAGGCTTAGCCCTTACCTGAATGGGAAATGGGAAATACTCCTCTCTTCCCTTAAGAGGAGGTGTTTGCAAAACGAACTTTCGAAGAGAAATTAAACTTTCGTCAAAGCTCCCTAATATTAGGCTTCTCTTATGAAAAGGGGTCGATAATAGTGAGTTCAGAAAATTTGAGTCATGAAAGGAACGAGTCCATCACACTCTCCCTGACAAGAGGGTCCTTCATGACGGAAATGGCCTAGTATGAAATTGGGAGGTTACAAGAAAAGCGAGTCTCCGTCGAGCCTCTCCCTTTAAAAGGGTTCCTTGGGTGAAATTGGAAATTGTTTTGCAAACGGTTCACGAAGACACGAGTCCCTTCAAAACTCTCCCTGAATAGGGGCTAAATGAACAAATTGGATAGCATGCGAAAAGAACGAGCTCCCTCGAACTCTCCCTAAACGGGTCTCTCGCAAGAGAAAATGATTGAAATTGGATATTGAAATTTGATTGACGCAAAGGTCGAAATTGGAAATTGGAAATTGGAAATTGGAAAATTGATTGTTTGGAAATTGGATGACCCGGAGGTCGAAATTGGATAATTGAATGACCTAACGGTCGAAATTGGGAATTGATAGACCAAAAGGTCGAAATTGTGTGACCCGAAGGTCGGAATTAAGAATTGAGTGACCCGAAGGTCGAAAATTAGAAATTAAATGACCTGGAGGTCAAAATTGAGAATTGAGAATTTAGAATTGGAATTGAAATTGGAAATTGGGTGACCCCAGGGGTCGGAATTGGAGAATTGCATGATCTCGAGATTGAAATTGGAAATTAGTGGGCAAAATATCAAATTTGAGCAATTGACAGACCGTGATGGTTGAAATGACTTGGATTGATCAAAGGAGAATGATGAGTTCGAGTCAGAGCTCGAATAAAATATAGAGATCAAGAGTCGGAACCCGGATCAACAAAAGAAAATGATGTGAAATAAAACCCGAGTTGGAACTCGGTTTTTCGAAAAGTTTTGGATTTTGAAAATGTACCAGTTTAAACATTGGATTTTGAAATAATATCAGTTCGAGCACTAGGTTTTGGTTCAGTATTGATGATTACCTTCTAATTTTGAATCATTAGGAATTGTGATGGGACTGTTTGTTGAAATCTCAATACTGACTGGATTGTTGTTAATGTAGTTGAATGCAAATGAATATGAATTGATGCACATGAATGCACAAGTGCGTGAAATGAGGAATTTGTTTATCCTGCCTGCATATAGAACAAAATTTTAAAAATGCCCCAGTGTAACTAGGAAAGAAAGTTGAATCATTATTTGAAGGAAACGGGCAGATTACAAGAGGAGACTAAATGTTTCAAGTGTAGAACTTTTTCAAGTGTCGAGTATTAATGGGATCTGGCAGTTCTACCCCATCGGTGTTGATGAGCCGATATGAGTTGCGGGGTAATGCTTCTTTGATAACATAGGGACCTTCCCAATTTGGCGACCTTTGCCGCCTGGATGATGCTTGAGATAAGTTGTGGATCGAAGCACTAACTCATTGACTTTGAATCTTCTTTCGATGACTGACTTTGCGTATTGCTTGGCTACTCTCTGGCGATAGGATTGAGCATGTATTGCTGTTTTTAGCCTTCTCTCGTCGAGTAAGTCTAACTGTGCCAGTCGCTGCTGCTGGTATTGATCAAGAGGTAACTGCAGGAGTGACGCAAATTTCAAAGCGGGCTTCTGAACATGTAGCGGCAATACTACTTCTGTTCCATAGACCAATTCTGATGGAGTAGCATTCGTCGGAGTGCGGATGGTGGTCTGATAGGCCCACAGTGCATCGTGAATCTTCTTATGCCAGTCACGGCCTGTTTCTACAGTTCGCTCCAAGATACGAATTAAGATCTTGTTGGTGGCCTCTGCCTGACCATTCCCTTGAGGATAATATAGGGCAGAGAAATGATGATAAATCTTGAACTTTGAGCAGAATGTCTTCATTCTTTCATTCTTGAAATGACTGCCATTATCTGATACAATGTCATGCAGGATGCCGAAACGGCAAAGGATGCTTTTGTGAATGAAAGAGACCACGTGTCGGCCTTCTACTGTGCGGAGAGTGATAGCTTCTACCCACTTGGTGAAATATTCTGTTGCGGCAAGGAAGTATTTATGGCCATTTGAAGCTGAAGGGGTGATGGGACCTACGACATCGAAGGCCCATATAGAAAATGGCCATGGAGAGACAACAGACTGTAAATAAGTTGCCGGAGCATGAATAGAAGGTGCGTGTATCTGGCATTGCACACACCTTTTCACATAATGATAACAGTCTTGCTGCATATTTTTCCAATAATAACCTGCTCTGATGATCTGCTTGACAAGAGTTTGGTATCCGACGTGACCACCACAGATACCTTTGTGTGCTTCTCGCACAACCTCTTTGGCTTCGTCTTCATCTAAACATCTGGAATACTCTGAACTGATTCCACGGCGATAGAGGACATTGGCCAAAATGAAATATCGAGTAGACATGCTGGATTGCTCGCTGCTCTTTCTTCGAGAGTTCTGGGGGAAATTCTCCAGTTTCTATGAAAGTTTTGATGTTGTAATACCAAGGCTTCTTCCTTTGCTCAGCCTGGTTTACTTATTCCACTGGAAGGAAAGCAAGTTGGTCAAGTCTGGCAATTTCAAAAGAGCGACAAGATTCTCCATTTCTGAATGCCATAATGGAGCCTAAACTGGCTAGGCTATCGGCCACTTGATTAAAATCTCTCTTGATATGGAATAACTGGAATTCTTCAAACTTGTTGACCAGAGATGAAACAATTTTCTGATAGGGAAATAGCTTCTGATCTTTCACTTGCCATTCGGCTCGAACTTGATTGACAACAAGTAATGAGTCGCTATAGGCATGCACTCTCTTAACGTTGAAATCTAATAGAATTTTTAGACCTTGAATCAGGGCCTCATATTCAGCCATATTATGAGTGCATTGAAAATCTAACTTGAGAAAAAATGGAATCATCTCTTTCTCAGGAGTGATTAATAAGATTCCAATGCCTATTCCGGCCATATTCTTAGAACCGTCGAAAAATAAATTCCAGATTGGATGTTGTTGGATATTGCAAATTTGCTCATCAGGGAAGTCATCTTCGGCTTTCACCTCTTCTGCTAGAGGAAAATCTGCCAATTGATCTGCAAATGCTTGGCCTTTGATTGATTGTTGCGAGACATATTTTAAGTCATACTGCATCAATAAGACTTGCCATTTTGCGACTCGTCCGCTGAGGAAAGGTTGCTCTAAGATATACTTGAGAGGATTGAGTTTAGACAAAATTTTGACTTCAGATGCCAGCAGGTAGTGTCTTAGCTTCTGACACATCCATACCAGAGCTAGGCAGGTCTTCTCTATGTGAGAGTATTTCTTTTCATAGTCTATGAAAGTCTTACTCACATAATAAATGGCGTGCTCTATCAAGCTGCCTTCTTTGTACTATGCCAAGAACCCGCCGCATGCAACTTGATTGACTGAGATGTATAACAAAAGAGGTTTTCCCAATTCTGGCGGCTTTAAGATAGGAGGATTGAGAAGATACTTTTTGATTCGATCGAACGATAACTGACACTCTGGTCCCCATTCGAACTTCATTCCTTTTCTGAGCAAGTGGTTGAAGGGCTCACATCTCATCGCCAAGTTGGAAATAAATCGCCGGATCGATTGCATGCGTCCCTGGAGGCTACGCAACTCTTTGAGATTTTTTGGGGGTGGCATATCAATGATAGCCTTGGCTTTGGCCGGGTCAACTTCAATTCCCTTTTTGCTGACCAGAAAACCCAACAGTTTGCCTGATTCGACTCCAAAGACACATTTTTGTGGGTTAAGCCTTAACTTGTAAAGAATGAGTCTCTTAAAGACTTGATCAAGCGCTTCGAGGTGATCTTCTCCCTCTTTAGATTTCACAAGGATATCATCAACATATGCATCCATGATTTTGCGCATCTGATCGTGAAAGATAACTGCCATTGCCCGTTGATATGTTGCTCCAGCATTCTTGAGCCCAAAAGGCATAACTGTATAACAAAAAGTACCCCAAGGCGTAGTGAAGAAAGTTTTTGACTGATCGCGGGCGGCCAACTTAATCTAGTTGTAGCCGGAATATCCATCCATGAAGGAGAACATGGCATGTCCTGCTGTGCTGTCAATCAGAAGATCAATGCTTGGCAGTGGATAGTCATCCTTCAGAGTTGCCTTGTTGAGATCTCTGAAGTCTATGCAAATCCTGACTTTGCCACTTTTCTTTGGGACAACGACGATATTAGCTAACCAATCTGGGTAGTCAATAGGTCGGATAAATCCTGCTTTGAGCAGATATTCAAGTCCTTCTTTGACTTGTTGCTCTATCCTAGGATCCATTTTTCTCAGCTTTTGCTTAACTGACTTTACATCTGGCTTCAAAACGAGTCGGTGTTCGACCAATTTGGGATCTAAGCCCGGCATATCTTCATATGTCCATGCAAAAACTTCTTCATGTTGTTTAAGAAAATTGGTGAGTTTTTCTTTCTCTTCCGGACTTAGACTGGTACCGATCTTGAGAATCTTGGGATCTTCCTCTGAGCCAATATTGACATTTTCAGTAGGATCTTGTACTAGAGCGGATGGTTCATCTTGCTTCTGAACTGAGGCGAACTCTGGTAATTCCTGAAGAGACGGATCAAATTCTGCATAATCATCTAACTGCTTTGCAACCTTGCTATCTCCTGTGCTTGCTTTTACTCGGTGAATTGCTGCCGATTTCTGGAAAGCCTTTGGGTTGATAACGAGTTTCTTGATTGTTTGGGAAGACATTTCTGAAATTTTGAATAAGAAATTGGATTTAGGAAAATCATCCATCATACGACAAACAATCATTTAAAAATAATTATGCATAAAATGACATTGAGTTATAAAATGAGGATGTAGAGACAAAAGAGGCAGATGGCATCCAGATAGACAAAGAAAATTGACATTTTATTGATTTGAATTGATAAAAGACATTGAGACATTTATTCTGAGAAAAATATAAAGGAATTGCAACAACGATTCTCAATGTGCCCCTTTAACAAAAACAGTCTTTTTTGGTGAGCTCCCACCGGAAAACCCTAATCCTGCCCTGTGGGGATGATGCTTTTGGATCATTGGCTCGACACGACCATCTTCATTTTTGCCCAGTCCTTTAAAGGGTAGATAACCATGCTTCAGAAGTAAATCAAATCCCTTTCTTACTTTCATGGATTGTGGAAACAATGGATGATCTTTGACAGTGTCGTAGCTGACACGACCTCCAATCTTGAAGAACTTAGGACCTCTCCATCAGGTTATGGCTACAGTATGCAGGGATAATTTTGATGTTGCTTCTAGTATTTCCTGATTTTCTCTGAGACTGATCTCTTCATTCTCTCTGATACTAGGAATATCTGCAGTAAATGATGGTCGAGGGATCATAGGCTGTGGGAGTCTTTCTTCTGGGTCCTCTCCAAGCACTATGGTAATCATTCCACCTTTGGACCATTTTATGCATTGATGCAAAGTGGAAGGCACTGCATTTGCATTATGAATCCATGTCCTTCCGAGCAGCAAATTGTAGGTGGGTGGCACATTGACCACATGAAAAAGCACTGAATGTACCGAATAATTAATGAATACTTACAGGAATATCTTCCATTTTGCCATTTGACCATGGTTGTCAAACCCATAAATGGTAATAGGATCTGGAATGTATTCTTTTTCCTTAATGCCTAGTGCCTTTGCGGTCATTTCAGGACATATATTGAGGTTGCTGCCTCCATCTACTAGCACATGGGGTACTGTCATTCCCCTTACCCGAACGACGATGTAAAGAGCATTATTGTGAAAGGAATGAGGTTTTGGAAGGTCATCATCCGAGAAAGTGATCGGCGCATGATGTCTTCTTTTAAATCGTTGTAATTTTGAAAAGATTTTTATATGAAAAACATGTGAAAACCAAACATCAAATAATAAAAACCGGTTCTCACTAGTGGATGAGACCGGGTCGAACTCAGGGAACGGGAATATATCGTATTCAAGTACACAAATCTAAACTAATCTTTATTGCCGAATTATTTGAAATGTAAAATATTCAAGAAAAGTAAAAACAACTAACTATTACAACAAATGAATACCCTTCGCAGAGGGCGTAAAGTGCAATATTTACAAACCCAGAATTAAATGCCTAAATTCTAAAATAAAAGAAAAACATCTTCTATTCTTGTACTTCCCGTGTCACGTATCGCTTTAGCTCCACTCCTGTGCGATCCTGCACAGATTCAATGAACACGAGCAGTACACGAAAGAAAAACAAAAATTAACTAACTAAATGTTAATACTGAAATGACAATTCATTAAGAAATTTTAAGACTAATAAAAAACTAACAATATTTTCTTAACTAAGTACTATTAACTGCTAATTAACTAAGTAATCTAATTACAACTAACAACTAGCCTAATCATTATTATCAACACACTTCGTAAAAATCAGGGAGACACTTAGTAAAAACACACATAAATCTCAGTGAATCTTAATAACTGCAACACTCTATAGAAATCCAACTAACAATTAAAGATCAATATAATTCCAACAGTGAAGGTTAAAAGAGAACTGCCATGAATTTCAGCAAAGAAACAATTCAGTGAAAATCATTGATCATTTTTACTGAAATTTAACACATTATTGCAGTGAAGTTCAACAGAAAATTGTGTCAGGTCAATTCCATTTCAGTAAACACAAACATTAAATTTCAGCAAATCCACACATTCATTGGCAATAGTGAAGCTTGACTGAAAACATTTACAGCCTGATAACTCTGGTGATTATCTCAGAGTAGTTAACCGAATCAATTATCAAGTAGAAATCAATAACCGAATCAATTAACTAACTCAGATTTGAATGTAAATCAAATCTTGGTTCTGCATTTCACTCACAAGATTTACATATAACTGTGTAACAACACGATCAACAGTTTCTGTGGTGACCTTCCAGAATTTGCAAAAATTCTAATGAATTCAAACTCAACTTCAGTTATCACAACCTTCAAATTTTATAATAGTGATTCACAGCAGTATCCATTAGTTCTCACTTTCTTCCGATAACAATGACAGAGCACCCTTATTTGAAATCCAGTATTTAGATCATTCACCAGCACAACAAAAAATTTTATCAGAAATCAGAAGTCCTTTTTATCGATCCAGATGATCGACCAACACTCAGCCGTAATGTAACTGAAATAAAAAATCCGATTATCTCAAACATTGGATTAAACCAAAGAATAAGATGAATTCAATAAAAAACAGATTGATCTCAGTAATAATTGGAGATTAAGTGACTGATTTATGGAACTTAATTGATCGGTACATGTAATCTAACTTGAATCTAAAACAAGAAAAAAAAAAAGAAGATAAAAACATGCGATCTGTATTTTTTTCCTTTTCGTTTCACACAGAAATCAAAAACAGAATTCAATTAAAAAGGAAAAAAAAAACAAGAAAAATGAAGAATCGAAAGAAAAATAAGAGAAAGAAGTATAAGAAGAAGATGATGCAGATTAGGAGAAGAAGTAAAAGAAGAAGAGAAGAAGAAGTAGGAATCGGATGAAGAAGAAATAAAGAAGAAGAATCGGAGGAAGAAGAAGAGAATCTGAAAATGAAAGAACACAAAGAAGCTGCAGAATAAGAAGAAGATGCAGAGGATGAATAAGAAGAACTAAAAAAACCGGAAGAAGAATAATGGCGACAGAAATCGGAAGAAGATGAAATCAAAAAGAAAAAAATTATCGGCTGAAGAAAAAGAAGAAGAAGAAGAGAAGAAGAAGAAGAAGAAGAAGAAGAAGAAGGATAATACTCAGCACTCACCGTGAACCTGAGGGGTAGGGAAGAAGCTGGCCTCCACCGTCAACGCCATCGCCGTTGAAGAAGCACCTCCTCCGGAAACAGGGAAGAAGAGAAATCAAGGGAGAAGGAGAAGAAGAAGGTAAGAAAACAAGGTGGAGGGAAAAGAGGGGTTAGAGGAGAGAGCTCTGGCGCAAAAGATGAAGACCCTTATTTTTTCTGTTTTGGGGGTTTTTAAAAACAAGCAAACCGGTTTTGAACCAGTTTGCTGTTTGTTTTAACAAAATCCAAACCGGTTTTACCGGATTATTTTCTTTATTTTGAAATGCAAAACCGGTTAAACCGGTTTGTGATATATTTTTTCATTTTTTTCAAGAAATCAAACCGTGTAAAACGGTTTGTTATTATATATATATTTTTTTCAGTTTTTTAAAATTCAAAAACTATGTAATCCTAGTTTATTCTAAAGTTTTCGAAAATTAAAATCAAAACTTATAAAGAAACTAAAAAACTATTCTAACTATTTATTTCTATTTAATTTTTTCTTTTCTAAAAAAAACAAACATTTAAAATGATTTTATTAACAATATAAAACTATTTTCTCTATTCTTTATTTTTTTTATTTTATTTTTACTTGAAAACTAAAACTAAACTACTATAACTATAACAAAAACTAAAATATGCATAAAAATGTAAAATAAAACTATTTTTCATGTATTTTCTATTTTTAAATCATTTTAGCACATTTACTCGAGAACTAACATAAAATTGAGTTTTTGAAACATTTTCTCATGAAATCATGCATATTTTTATATGAAATATCCCTAAAATATATGCATGATCAGCGCATTGGTCATGGCCGAATTCACTATTTGTGCCATGTCTTCAGGAGTGGTACTGGGCTTAACTTTGATCTTTCTGAGCAGATCATCCAGTACTTGTTGATGCTTGCAGGAACTCTTGGCCAAGTCAAGAATGGAAACATTGGATAGAGCAGTCAGAGGCTTCTGACTTGAATTCTCCAGTTTGGGCTTGATGATTTGATTGAGAAAATCAGGAAGTCCCTTTGACTTGGGGGCTGACTTTACAGGTGCTTCAGAAACTTTCATCTTGCTCAATGCTGAGATTAGATCCATCTTCTTAGAATCAGGAGTTGCTTGTCGTAGTACTGACACCTGGTGCTGAACCTGGAGATCTTGTGCAGAACACGGCTTGATGTGCTCATGCGGTAAGAATGGCTGTGCGGACACCACCGCCGTGGTGTGCGAAGGAAAAGGCTGCTTAAGAATGTCCATTTTTTCTTCTTCTTCTCCTTCTACCAATAAATTCTTGTCAATAAGATCCTGCACAATATTCTTGAGAACGAAACAGTTCTCAGTGTTGTGTCCCACTGTTATGTGGAACTTGCAGAATTGATCCTTCCATTTCCCCATAGGCATAGGGGGATCGGCCAGCCTCAGTAACTTGACCATTTCCTTCGACAACATATACTCGAGCACATCTTCGAGTGATTGATCGAGAGGAGTAAACTTTCGGTCATAACTCCATATTTCATGTTTAACTTTTTCACGCAATTTCGGCCCTTGGTCTTGCTGAGAAGGCTTGCTGTATTGAGGAGTAGGCTTCATTTTCTGATCTCCTTTATTGTTGGAATTGCCTGCGCCGTAACAGTAATCTTTCTTCTGCCCTTTGTACTGATTTCGGCTATTGTGGTTGTTGTTGTTGGCAGAGAAGGTGAAGTGAGCTTCTTCTTTTGCTCACCTTGGGGATTACTCTTGGAAAAAGTGAAGCCTTCATAGACTCCATTCTCAACGCTTAGCTCGAGCCATTCTGCTCGCTCAGTTAATTCAATGAAGGTCCTGAACGGTGCAGTAGAGATTAATCCTCTTAATGGCTGAGAAAAGTTGTTGAGGATCAATGACAAAGCGTGCCTTTCAGATATGGGATCTCTCATTTTGTTGCAGGCTGACCTCCATCTGTGAATGAAATCTCGTGCTTTTTCATTCTCATTCTGCCTCAGACTGCATAGATGACATAATGTCGGGAGTGCTTCTGTGTTGAACAAGAAGCGTTCAATAAATAAATTCACCACTTTATCAAACTCCTTGAGCTCGATGGGATTGATATGATCAGCATACCATTTAGCTGCAACTCCTTCCAAGCTGCGAGGAAAACACAGGAATAGTGCTCTGTTATCTCTCTTGAATCTTGAGCACTCTGCGAAGAAAGTGGCGAGATGGGCTTTCGGATCGCCAGAACAATCGAACTTGATAAATTTTTGGGGAAGGTTTTCGAGATCGTCATCCCCTTCGAGACCGTCATAGAAGTCCTCACTGGTGAAGACTTTCTTGCCCTTGTCGTGGGCTTGGAGATTCTTAACAACTCGGGCCATTTCTCTCAATTGTGACTGCAGGGTTCTTCTACAACCTGATTCTTTGATTTGCGGCTCCTCTTTTGTTCTCGCCCACGTTTCTGAAATGCCGGAGGCACCTCATATTCTTCCTCGGTGTCTTCAGTTGATTCAGATTCATCTGAGATTTCTTCTGGCTGAATCTGCTTCTTGGGAGCCTTCTTATTCTTGTGCCTGTGGAACTTTTCTCTGAATTGATTTCTTTCTGCACTAGTCTTAGCTTGTTCACTCATCATTTTATTCATCATCTTTCGGAACATGGCATACATTTGCGGATCTATGCCATCATCCTCTTGTTGTTGATCTTGATTCACGGGATGATCCATTTCTCCTTCTGAGGCTGAGGAGTGCTATGATGATGTGGTTCTTCTTCCTGATCTCGTTCGGACCATCAAATACTGCGAATGCTCTAATGTAGTTGTGGATGCTCTCTGTAGTGCAAAGACCTGATTAGATTATGAAGGAATTGGCTTTTGGAAGAAATACTTATTGAAAATATGGTAGACAATTTGAAGAAGATGTCCCATTATTGAGGATTGAGTCGTCGCGAGAATCACGACAATTGTGTTGTCAATTCTTCGCACGAGAAACAAACAACAAAAATATGCCTTGTTACCTAGGCGAGGTCGTCAAACCACAATAGAAAAAGAGAGAATTTTATTGAAATTAGGAAATATGATTTTATTGATCTTGACAAAGAGGTAAAGGACAAACAATTTGCCACCATTCACGATAATCAGTAGACACTTTAGGACCAGGAAAAATTTTAAGAGAGACAAAGGAATCCCAGCCGTAGCGGGCAGAATGATATGCCCCGGACCATTGTGCGAAAGTGAGATCAAACTCTGCCATAACTCTTGATAACAATCGGGCTTCGACGTACTGCTGTCTCTGGGAG
This sequence comes from Nuphar pumila, assembly GCF_984573655.1. NCBI lineage: Eukaryota > Viridiplantae > Streptophyta > Magnoliopsida > Nymphaeales > Nymphaeaceae > Nuphar > Nuphar pumila. Next base: position 45,497,863 of record NC_143265.1, on the reverse strand, counting down.
AACTGTCGAACACATCTCCTTGGTTGGTAGTAAGTGCAGAAGAATGGTCCCAGTAACTTGAACCTCTTGCCATAAGCATATGTGTATCTGGGAGGAGATAATTGTCGATCAAAATAGTCCCAGACTACGTCATCTTCTTGAATGTTGTTGATCATAGACCGGTACTGTGCCACTGGAAGAAGTTCTTGACCATTGTATCTGAAAGAGCTTGCCCGGGATGAAACGTGCTGAAAGAACCAGGATTGAAGTGCGTAGATGCATCCTTCCTCTAAGATGGATTCTCCAAGTGAGAATCGAGTCAAGCCACGATATAGGAAGGCGAGCGCTGCCATGGCTATGGAGAGGCGATTGGTTTGTCGACTTCCCCATCTTGTCATAATCTGGATTATTTTGATGTCCATGTAGTTTTGTCCATCTGGAAAGAGGGATAGTCTTAGAGTGCACATAACCATTGCATTCTGAATCCTTTCTTTAGTTGTCCTGGATAGCGAACTAACTTCAACGAAGGTCCCGTACTGGCGGTACAACTCGAGCAGGTCGACATATTCATTTCCCTCCAACTAGATCAGGAGCCAGGATCGGCGGCCTGTCATACGAGCTAATGAATCTCGGGGGTCCAAACCCTTGACATTGATCAGGAATTGATGTTCTAATGGATCGCTTGGCTGACCAGCTGGTTCTGGTAACCCCATGATTTCTGAAAATTCATCCATTAAAACGGTCATTTCTCCCCATGGGAACCAGAATGTACATGTCTGAGGATTCCATCGCTCCGCCATTGCGTGGATCAAGTTGTCGTTGATGGTCTGCTTCCCAACTGCTGACGCCAATTCTAATCCGCACTCGCTTAAATGGTCCGGGAACATTCGGGAAAAGCTTTTGAGCCAGGAATAGTACCACCGGGGAATGAAAGTTCCGGTGCTAAGGGCTCAATGTTCAGGACGACCTTGTCGCACCTCGAAGGAGATATGACCTTCAGGAAAGATAGGATCGACTTGACTGGATGCCATCGAACTAAAAACAGAGAAGACTTGGAATGAGACTTAGGAAAATGTAGAAAATTTTGAAAAACTTTGCAGGCAGGATAAAATGTAGCGGGAAATTCGAGATCCAGTAGAAAGGTAGAATGGAACACCACTTGGAGTTTTGAAAAAAAAAGGATGTTTTGAAAATCTTCTAGGGTTTGAGAAAATAAAGGAAAAGATGAGAAATATGGATATTTGAAAATATTTTGGGAAAAATGTAAGAAAATAGAGGTATCATACAAACAATCACATCCTGCACAAACATTCATGCACATACAGCATTCCCTAAAAGGCTGACTCTAGATGCATTAATTTGAAAACAGCTGTAGGACCTTAATCCTAACTCTAGGTTCAGATCATCTTTGTCCAATCCAGTTATGCCAATATACCCGAACCGAAATCCGAGATACGTGGCATATAATTTCAACTTCGGTTCTAAGGTAAGGTTTTCCAACATCCTTGAGCGCCTACCGATATACTTCGGACTGTGGCCCGCGGTACGTGGTAGGGGGGTGTTAACCCAAATAGGTGGCCCAGTTGTGAGGCTCTGTCCCGAACTAGGGTTCTGGAAGAGAGCCCAGCAACGTGAAGACCGGGTAATGATAGGTAATTGGAGATTTTGAAAAATGATCACATGCAAGAAATAGAGGGCTCTAAATCCTAGAGAGATAGCTTTTGAAAACTTTGAAGAAGCATACATTGTTTGCATTAAGATCCTAAATTGAGGAGAGTTGTATTTAGAACTAAGTCTATGTGAACATGAAAATTTCTCCTCAATCTGGTCCTACCAAACCATGCCTAAGCTATATGCAGTTAATGTCAGCTAGGTCAGAATCTAGGCTCCTAGGTTCGCATGATATCAAAAGTAAAAGAGCTGACATTTTGTGAACATAATTTCGATAATTGAACTAAGTCAAGCACAATTTTGATCAGACAAGGACAGGTCCCATCTCGGTCGCCAAACCTGTTATCGTCGCAAAATTTTTCCCCGTCTTCCCTTCCTTGCAGAAGAGAGAGGGAAATGCTTTCGCGATTCAAACTTGACCGGATTTTAAAAATTATTTTAAATACTCGCCTCCGTTTTAAAAATTGCGGGAAAATCCATAGGATGGGGCTCGACCTATCGGTACGAGGTTCGACCGTTCCTGTCGCCTTTAACAGGGGTAATCGAACCAAGGACCAAAATTGTGCTTAACTTAGTAAAATCATTGAAATTGTGTTCTATCCTAAATGCATAGAGAATTCAGGCATGTACTATGAGAATTTTGGAAAATGTAAATTGAAAAATATGATGTATGATTAGAAAATATTTGGAGTTGAAAAGCGTTTCTCAGGAAAAGATGGAAATCAATCTCTCAGGAAAACTCAGACAAAGAAGGTTTGAAATCTCGAGAAAATTTATAAAGATTTAGAAAATCTTGAAGAGATGAGAATCTCGAGAAAATCTTGAGAAAGTTTATAAAGACTTAGAAAAATGAGAATCTCAGGTCAATTTTGAGAAAGCTTAGAAAGACTTGGAAAACCATGAAGAAATGAGAATCTCGGGAAAATCTTGAGAAAGTTTATAAAGACTTAGAAAAATGAGAATCTCAAGACAATTTTGAGAAAGCTTAGAAAGACTTGGAAAACCATGAAGAAATGAGAATCTCGGAAAAATCTTGAGAAAGTTTATAAAGACTTAGAAAAATAAGAATCTCAGGACAATTTTGAGAAAGCTTAGAAAGACTTGGAAAACCATGAAGAAATGAGAATCTCGGGAAAATCTTGAGAAAGTTTATAAAGACTTAGAAAAATGAGAATCTCAGGACAATTTTGAGAAAGCTTAGAAAGACTTAGAAAACCATGAAGAAATGAGAATCTTGGGAAATCTGTAGGAATTCTTGAGAAAATATGAACATTTGAAAAAAAGGAAAGTACTTGTTGGGAAAACTCAGACTTTGAGAATTTTCTTAAGAAAAGGATAGGAAATTTATAGGAAAAATTCGTGGGAGAAGGAAATTTAGAACTTAGGAAATCGAAATCCTGAGAACCTTGTCTTTGAAATGTCTGAAAATCAACTTTGATTCTTGAGAAAGATGAGAAATTCCTCTTGAAAAGAATCTTAAGAAAATAACATTTCCAAGGAAAATCATAGGAAAATTTTGATTTGTAAAATCCAACTCCGAATATCATCATAGTTTCTTGAGAAATCGACTCCATGAAATGAAAATCTTTTGAGAAAATCATGAGAAAAACGAATGATGCAGATGATTTGAATGAATGAATGCACTTTGAAAAACTTTCTGAAAAATTTGTTAAAAAAAATGTGGATTAAACTAAAGTAAATCCTTCACATATTCTGACTGTGGCCATGAATATATTCAGGGTTTATTTGAATTAATTCACAATATTTTTGAGAATCTTTTGAGAAAATCATGAGAAAAATGAATGATGCAGATGATTTGAATGAATGAATGCACTTTGAAAAACTTTCTGAAAAATTTGTTAAAAAAAAATGTGGATTAAACCAAAGTAAATCCTTCACATATTCTGACTGTGGCCATGAATATATTCAGGGTTTATTTGAATTAATTCACAATATTTTGAAAACATTGGAAATATGAGGTGCATTTTCAAGATAGCCTAAGAGTGTAGGCTCAATGTGACTGGTAGAGAGATGATGGATCTGGGTCTCGTCCATATTTTGACTAGGGCCGTAAATATGGACTCCACCGAGTTCATCAACTCTCTAAGAGTTGGTGCACGTGCCATTCATGTTCATCCACGGTGAATTTTGAAAAATTGAGATATATGCATCATATAATTAGGATATTACTGAAATCAAACTATATGAGATGCGGCCTAATCTAAGCAGTAAAAGTAAATCTTATTCCAAGGTTTACATTGGATTGTTACATTGCATAATATAAAGTTAAAAGAAAATTGAAACGGAACCAAGGAATCAACATCTTCTAGAGTTTCCTGCAAAATGAGAGTTAGTACAAAATAACCAAGGAAATGGACATATATACTATATATAACAAGGATATACAAGTAAATGTAGAAATACTTGAATTTATGATGAATGATATATGATAATGAAGATATATTCACAAAAAGTAAAAGAAAAGAAAATATATGTGATAACAAGTGTACATGAAGGGATATATACATATATATATATATATAAGTATATATATACATATATATATATATATATACATATATACATATACACGTATACATATAGGTAGATATACAATAGATATACATAAATATAGATATATATATATATACATATAATGAGAAAATATATATGTTTAATGGAAATTCCATATAATGGGTAAAACCAGAAAATACAGGTATATACAGTTTCTGTAGGGGATTTTAGACAGCCGTATTTCCCAAATTACAAGATATATTTCAACAAAAATGGGTATGGAGGTTCCCTATATATCAATAATGAAGCGTGCAAAAGATGGCCAAGAATTCATGAACGGATATTAAAATATCCATCCATGGACGTGGCCGAATATCAAGACTGCACTCCTGCAGAAAATTGAGTGGCTAAATGCATGATATCCAAAACGTGTATAACACATGATGCAAAGGTATTGTGGAATGATTTCAAAGGTGCAGGGGATGATTACAAGATGCCTAACTACTAAATTTAAGTAAAAGAAGACAAAATATACCTAACTACTTAGACTTACCTAAAGAAAATATGTTAGGCCCAATTGTCACTCTCATACTCACATTCTCAAGTTATCCTTATTTTATAATCACAATCCTGCACTGATTTCAATACTCATACCCTATGCATTGCTATAACTAAAGTCTACACAGGGGACTAATGTTGTCCCTTAGATATGCTGGAGATGCCTTGTCCAAAGAAATTATCGAGACATCCGAATTCTTTGAATGAAAGGCTACTAAATGCAAACATCTTTATAGCTACTCAAAACAAGAATTGTGGATGTTTCCTTATTAAGCATCCCGAATTCAAGGGAACCACGTGACATCAAATAGACAAAGGGAACAACAAGTCAAATAGGCAATGGAATGAGACAATATGAAGATGTAAGTGTAAGGAAGTTACAGGTGCATTATCAAATCAAAACGGAACACAACCAGTTTAGAGATCCTACAGGTATAGTGAACACCAAATTTACATCATGTACCCTGACAGAATGAGCACCACAGTGTATAAAACGGCTGAACTAATCTGGACTTTATCCTGTTCAGTCCAATGATACTTCTGACATTGAATATTCTAAATAGCATAACATAAAGGGGCGACATATGAACACCGACTTGTTGAGCCATGCTTTTACCATGAGTTTCTCTATGAAGTAATACCTTTCAGAACTGAGAGCCAAACGGATGCTGTCAAGCCAAATCAGTTGCTCATGCTCTCTTATGAAACAGCTTTCAACGTTGTTACTTACAAAGAGAAAAAAAAAACTGAAGGTACTTCCCTCACAGAATTACAAAAAGCTAATTTAAAATTTCTTTCCATTTCATCGTCTGAACTTCTTAATAAGAAGTAAGCCATAAATGCCATATCTCTGGTCATGGCTGTTGTGGGCAAATCTGAACATACATGAGTCTATTCATGCTGCTAGAATCTCAAAGAACGACCTCCATATAAGAGATGTGAGACATAAAAATATAAGAGGCCGGAATCAAATGAAGCATCAGAACTTAAACAGATCCTTCTTACACTCATCAGCATCAGCGCATTGCAAGATTTCAGATCTTTGTTAACATTCGGAAATGCACAGTGAATCATAAAACGCTCAGCTCTTTGTCATTTTGAGACATACAAAACATACAAAATTTTCTAAAAAAAAAAAAAATGTAAAACCATGAAACAGAAGGCTATATGAATTAAAAAAAAAAATAGCTGATGCAGGGGAATATAAGAAATGATATACTAGGTTTAAATGTGGTGCTCTGGTTAAGAGCACCCTTTTTCTGTAGAATGAGCCTTATCGGCTATCACGGTGTCCTTCAATCTACAGATATCTTCAGCAAAGAAAAAGAAAAATATATCACCTAACATGGAAAAGAGGTTTGTAGCCAGATTTTAAGCAAGAAAACCATGAGAAAAATGGTCATAAGTAACACCTAAAACCTCAAATATTACATTTTGCAACGGACTGAAGGTAGAAATTTTTGATAAAACGACCCTTTTCAATGATAAAGTACAGGTGTATGATAGTATGAATCAGATGAACATAAGAACATTATGACTTGAAGTAAAATTATTTGGAATTGTTCATAATGCTGGATCAAATCATACGAAAACTTTAGGGAAAACACAAAAAAAACGATGAAAGAATGCAGTCATCTGCTGAAAATTCAGACTGAGTTAAGAATATCATTGAACGATATCCTCAACTCTTGATACCTTAGACAACCAGAATGCAAAATATGTCAATTGCTGAAGCGAATTTGCAGGAAAACGTGACATAAATAAGATTTCTACTTTACATAAAATGGGTGTATAAAGTCTTTACCTTGGATTCAGCCGAGTCGACAAGGTCCCTTCCTGTTGAAGGTTCTGCAAAGGATCAATTATCTCGACTAAAGCTTCTGAAGGCCAGCTGCTGGGCTGGATTGAAGATGGGGAAAACGGTGGTGGCTCTCCTGCGGCTGGGCTGGAGTGGCTGAAGAAGGATCTGGATAGCAAATGGCTGGGGCTGAAGGCTGAAGGAACAGTGAAGGATGGTGCTAGTGGAGGCCTCTCCTGCGGCTGGGCTGAAGAAAAATCGGATGCTGGTCACCTCCTTCCCCCCTTGCCAAAACCCCAAAGAGCAATTTCAATCCCTCCTCTTTCCTTCGTGAGTGCCTGCCCCTTTTAAAACTTTCCTTTCTCCCTGAAAAAAAGACGCAGCCCCTTCCCCCTTAATGAGGTTCCGTTATAGTTTTTTTTTTTTTTGAATTTTTTTGAAAATTTTGTTGAAAATTTTGCAAAGGCGTGAAACCGATGCCTCATTATTTTGAAAACTTGTTGTTTTTAAAAGAGGCGCATCTTGGGTTTTTTCAAAACTTTGTTTCATTTACCTAAGTTTTAGGTAAAAATCAAATTTATTATTTTTTTATTTTTTTTTGGAAGTTCGGCTGTGCCATTTAAGGCTGCCTCCTTCTTAAAACAAAAATTATTTAAACAAATCAATAAAAATAAAAAAAAATAAAAATAAAAATAAAATGAGTATTGAAATAAATGAGAGGCTTTTATGGAAATGCCACCTCAATCCACTTTTAAAATCTTTTTGAAAATAAAGCTTTATTTTGTTTTGTAAAATCTTTTATTTTCAAATGGGGTGCCACATGTGTGTGGGCCCACTAACTAAAATATAAATAAATAAATATTGAGAAATAAAAAAGAAAAATTTGCAAATTGGTATGAACTTCGGGTGGGTCCCGCTTGAGAATAAGAAACTTACCTGGGGGTCTTAGTATGATGCTAGTTAAAAGGTGGGTCCCGCTCCATTTATTTGAAAATACGAGATAAAACATTATTTATTTTCAAGAATTTGGAAAAATTGGTTTTTCAGGACAAAAATATGGATAAAATAAATGTAAAAAATTTTGCAAGGAGATTTAAAATCTTTTTGCAAAAAATTTTGAGATAAAATCTTTAAAATCAATATCCTAATATCCAGATTGTTTTCCTTGAGGAAGACTTTTGTAATTCAAAGTACTGGGGGTAAAATGGGGAAAATTGGTAATTTTGAATACCCAGGGTTTTGAAAAATCAATTTTGAAAAGTTAAAAAAAATCAAATTTGGATTGACAGTTTTGAAAATCAAGAGTTCTGGATCTCAACTGACATGCTATGCAGTGAAATGATGCAAAGTGTTCATGCAATGCGATGCAAAGACATGTTTCAGGAAATGTTACTCTGAACCAGGAAGTGGAAATTCTACCTTCTTCTCCAGGAAAAGGATTTTGAAATTTTTCAATTTGAAGATGTCTCTGAACCTAAATATAGAAATTTTGAGGCTCAAGAATGAAATTTAGGACTTTCTGCAAGGTTCAATCTTGGAAAATGACCATTTTACCCTTTATTGCTTCTAAAGAACTGAAATATGATAATTAAGGGCGATGTCAAGAAGGTGAGTGAAAATTTGGGGTGTTTACAATACATCATAGTTTTCCAACTTATATTTTACCCAATCCCATAGCACATGCCTGAATTCCCTGTGCATTTAGGATATAACATTATTTCAGTAATTTCACTAAGTCAAGCACAATTTTGGTCCTTGGTTCGATTACCCCTGTTAAAGGCGGCAGGAACGGTCGAACCACGTACTGACAGGTCGAGCCCCATCCCATGGATTTTCCCGCAATTTTAAAAAACGGAGGCGAGTATTTCAAAACAATTTCCAAAATCCGGTCAAGTTTGAAGCGCGAAAGTCTTTCCTTTTTCTCTTTCGCAAGGAAGGGAAGACGAGAAAAATTTTGCGACGATAACAGCACCCGACGTCTGTTATTCAATTTCTAATATGGTAACCGGGGATGCTTCAGAATGAGAAAACCACCTATGGGCGACACGCAGCCAGGAGAAACCTTTCGTAGGGGTAAAGAATTGCAATCCGTACTACTGCAGTAGCAAAGGTCCCTGTAGAGGGCAACCTCGACCTCCCTAACTCAGAGTGACTGGAGGTCAGAGGGCACATCGACTCCTCAAAAGAACAAGTCGTAGTAACAACACGTCACTCAGGGCTGTACCATTCACCCTCTCCGTGGGTGACCAAATTGTGAATAGGGCACGGCAGGTTTATCTTATTTTGGCTCAAACTTCCAGTCGTACCTCCTCTCAAGGTAGTTGTGCCTCGTGGTCTCTGCGGGGTACGCAAACGAGGACTTGGCCTGCCCATTCACGTGCTCCGCCTCACACGGCCACTACGAGCACACTGTTTGTGAAGACGATAATAATACACCATTTTTATTTTATGCCTAGGGCGACACGAACACGTGAACACATTCTCACGAACCCTGGCCATTGTCCGTAGACTCCAACCGAGTCTCAGAACCTCAACAGGTCAAAGGTGTCGAACCCTATAATATTTTCAGTTCTTTTCCAAGTGTATGTCATGTCGAGTGTAAAGCACGCCACTAGTGCAGCGTATATCTGTCGATATACGAATGGAAGCCAAACAGGAAGGCACTCGACACCTGAGCTAGTGACATACGTGTCAAGACGTGCCAACTTGCACGGGCGAAACAGGACACCCCACACAGGTATAATTTTGCCCAAGTATCGTGCTGTGAGCAATGATACGTCAACAAGCAGGTAAGGTGCCACTAACTATAAGTTCTGAGCGGCACAAGGCTCAAAATACATATACTGTAGTTACGGGGTATGCGAGGAGCGTCCAGAGCCTGCACTACGTATTTCTTCCAAATACGCATACAATTATCATAACGCATCAAAACTCGCATAGCAAAACCATTCGCGAAGGATCCTCGCAAATCTGATACTCACGAGTGTCAAGGGATAGAATTTGACATAATCCCATACTTATGGGAACAACATTGGCATATCCAGATGCGCGACCGCACTCTGAACGCACAACTGGGGCACGAACAAGACTGAAGCCTGAAAGTCCGCAGAACCGGACAAACCCACGCAAGCGTGTGTCGCTACACCGCTTGCAAGCTCAACCGTACTGCCACCTCTACGGGGCAGCGGGATACGAGCAACTGAAGCCTGAAGCGGCAACGCACGTTGCTAGCAAGTGACACATTCCGCTATAAGGCTCGAACATCGCCTATCGGCACGGAAGAGCAAACGTCGCCGCGGGGGAGTTCCCGTGGAACTCCACGGGGTCGTGCCAACCCTAATGAAACCGCAAGGGGGCTGGACCCCGTTGTAAACACCCCAAATTTTCACTCACTTCTTGACATCGCCCTCAATCGACACATTTCAGTTCTCCAGAAGCAATGAAGGGCAAAATGGTCATTTTCCAAGATTGAACCTTGCAGAAGGTCCAAAATTTCATTCTTGAGCCTCAAAATCTCTATATTTAGGTTCAGAGACATCTTCAAATGGCAAAATTTCAAAATCCTTTTTCTGGACCAAAAGGTAAAATTTCCAAGTCCGAGCTCAGAGTGACATTTCATAGAAAATGTCTTTGCATAGCATTGCATTATTTCATTGCACAGCATGTCATTTTGAGATCCAGAACTCCTGAGTTTCAAAATTGTCCATCCAGATTTGATTTTTAAACTTTTTCAAATTGATTTTTAAAACCCTGGGATTTCAAAATTGCCAATCTTTCCCATTTTACCCCCAAGACTTTGAATTACAAAAATTTTCTCAAGAAAACAATCTGGATGTTTGGATTTTGATTTTAAAGATTTTATCGCAAAAGATTTTAAATCTCTTTACAAATTTTGTTTTTACATTTATCCATATTTTTGCCCTGAAAACCCAATTTCTTCCAAATTCTTGAAAAGCAAATAATGTTTTATCTCGTATTTTCAAATAAATGGAGCGGGACCCGCCTTTGAACTAGCATCATACTCAGACTCGCAGGTAAGTATCTTATTCTCAAGTGGAACCCACCCGGAGTTCATACCAATTTCCAAAATTGTCTTTTTCATTTCTTATTTATTTTTATTTTTTTTATTTTTATTTTTTAGTTAGTGGGATCACACACATGTGGCACCCCAATTGAAAATAAAAGACTTTCAAAAACAAAACAAACCTTTATTTTCAAAAGGATTTTAAAAGTAGGTTGAGGTGGCATTTCCATAAAAGCCTCTCATTTATTTCAATTCTCACTTTTTATTTTGTTTTCTTTTTATTTGTTTAAATAATTATTATTTTTTTTTTTTTAGAAAGAGGCAGCCTTAATGGCACAGCCAAATTTCCTAAAGTAAAAAAATTTCATTTTTACCTAAAACTTAGGTAAATGAAACAAAATTTTGAAAAAAAAAAAAAGAGGCGCCTCTTTTAAAATAGCAAGCTTTCAAAACAATGAGGCATCGGTTTCATGCCTTTGCAAAAATTTTCAACAAAATTTTCAATTTTTTTTTTTTTAACGGAACCTCATTAAGGGGAAGGGGATGCGTTGCTTTTGTAGAGGAAAGGAAAGTTTTTCTTCTTTAGAAAGGGAGACACTCACGAAGGAAAGGAGGAGGATCTTTTGATTTGGGTTTTCGATTTTTTTTGGTAGGGAGCCAAAGGAGGAAAGAAAGAGGCGTTTTGGAGCTTCAGCCAACGATTTGAGGAGAGGGGCCATCTTCAGCAAAGGAGGCGAGGCCAGTAGGGGACCTTCAACAGATTTATTTCAAGACATCTTCAACCCCCGGCCGCACATCCAGCTGGGCAGCAGATTTTCTGGAGCCCATCAACAGCAGCTATCGGATATCCTTCTTCAGCCACCACCGGACACCATCTGGACATCCATTCCTCCATCCCCAGCCAACGTCTGCATCCCCAGCCAACGTCTGCAACACCTCCACTAGCGTCATTCCCATCTTCTTCAACTCATTTCATTCAGCCTTCAGCCCACCATCCTTCAGCCAACAGAAGATCCAGCGTGTTCCCGCACCTTCCTCAGCCCACCAGCAGAGGAAGTCCAGCGTGAAGCCTTTTCCCTTCTCCTAGCAGGAAGGCGAATCCTTTTTAGCCTCTGCTCATCTCGGCTAACAGGGGGCAGGCCTCCAACTGCAACTTTCCACACCTCTATCGGCTGGAAGCCCTTTGGAGGGTCCGTTTCCCTTACTTCCAGCAGGAGAAAGAGGGTAATCTGAGCCTTTTCTCTTTCTGGACCCAGATCTGCAAATTTTGCTCCCTCTTTCCTTTAAGCCAGCCGTAGGTCACACAGCAGCAGAAATCCAGCAGGAACTCCAGCCAACGTCCCCTCATCTGCCTTCAGCCCAGCTTTGGGCTGGCCGTGAAGCCTTTACCCTTTAGGGATTTCGGCTCTCCAGTCCAGATTGCAGAGAGATCTCCAAAGCTCCTTCTCATCTGCCTTCAGCCCAGCCGCAGTGGATCCACAAGAAGACACCTTTCATTTGATTCACGGTGAGTCATTCCCCTGTTGATCGGTGCTATTTCCCCTTTCCTTACTCAGTTTTCTTTGGTTCTCACCTTTTCTCATTCCTTATTTCCCTGATTCACCCCAAAATGCAGCATTGTATATCTTTGAGATACCAATAGTAGCATCGATGTTATATGCTCTGCAATAATGTCAATGGCCTATTGCAGCTGAGGCCAACATACATCATGTGATTTACTCTTTTCCTCTAACATAGTATTTGCAATTTTTATTTTTTATTTTTTGGCTCGGATATATCTTATTCATTGCAGAAATCCAATCTTTTTAGGCGATGGTATTCACGGTAATGAAGTGATATCTCTGTTTTCAAAATGTTCGAACTTCATTTCTTCCTGTTTAATTCTGTATTTTGTTAATTTTCTGCACATCACGATGGTATATTTCTCACCATGTTCAGAATTTTAACACAACACTTCTCTTTCATCTTGTTCCTGCACCTCATTTCCCCTTAAACCTTCTGTAATAAACCATGTTTTTAAGACTACTTGTATTTTCATTAGCAGTAGGTCACAACAGTGATTGTTTTTCCTATTTTTTTTTTTTTTTTTTTAGAGAATAGCTTATAAGAAAGAGGTAATTCTGTGTGTTTTATCAGCTGAAGGTTGCTAAAAGCTACTTGAATGGTGTGTTTTATCAGTTTGATTGATGTCTCTCTAGTTTCATTTTGGCTGATGTTGGTTGTATTGTTCCTCAAATAATATTTTGGCAGACTTTTAGTTGCTTGTTTCAAGATAGCAGATGATAACTGCAGTTTCCCATTGGTTTGTATATATTGATAGTTTTTATTTTTGCTGGAAATCGTCCTAGAATCTGCATATTGGTAGGTTAAAACTTCATCTTATTTTCCTTGTAAACCAGCTATTTATAGTGATTTAGATGTCTTGATTGGTTTACACTTATGTTATTGGGAAGCATATGTAAACTCCATTGCTCTTTTCAGCTATTACATAAGTTATCCCTGTAGGCCCAACATTCATAGCATCCCTATCATACCTGTTCATATTACCATATGGCACTAAGATGCTCATCTACAACTACCCTTCATCTGTCTACTTTAGTCATAGTCCACCTATTGACACAGCTATCACTTGTAGTATCACCTTTGTATCCTTATTCATTCTCTTTTCTGCAGGTGTGCAGTCTTGAAAATGAGCCATGTTCATGGATAAATATTTTAATATCCATTCAGGCTTTATGGACCATCTTTTGCATGCTTTGTTATTGATATATGGGGAAGCTCCATACCCATTTTTATCGAAAATTACTTCGTAATTTGGGAAATACGGCTGTGTAAAATTGCCTACAGAAACTATATATACCTGTAATTTCTGGTTTTACCCATTATATGTAATTTCCATTAGCATATATATTTTCTCATTATAAATATATATATACCTATGTATATGTATATTTATTGTATAACTACCTATATGTATGTGTATATATATATATATATATATATATATATATATATATATATATATATATATATATGTCTATATATATATATATATATACATGTATACATACTTAGATACATATATATACATCCCTTCATGTGTACTTGTCATTACATATATTTTCCTTGTCTCTTATTCTTTGTAAATATATCTTCATTATCATACATCATCCATCATAAGTTCGAGTATTTCTATATTTACCTATATATATATCTTTGTTGTATATAGTATATATGTCCATTTCCTTGTTTATTTTGTACTAACTCTCATTTTGCAGGAAAAGCTAGAAGATGCTGATTCCTTGGCTCCATTTCATTTTTTTTTTATGTTATGAAATGTAATAATCCAATGTAAACCTTGGAATAAGAGTTACTTTTACTGCTTAGATTAGGCCGCATCTCATATAGTTTGATTTCAGTAATATCCTGATTCTATGATGCATATATCTCAATTTTCAAAACCCACCGTGGATGAACACGAATGGCACGTGCACCAACTCTTAGAGAGTTGATGAACTCGGTGGAGTCCATATTTACGGCCCTAGTCGGAATATGGACAAAACCCAGATCCATCATCTCTCTACCAGTCACATTGAGCCTACACTCTTAGGCTATCTTAAAAATGCACCTCATATTTCCAATGTTTTCCAAATATTGTGAATTAACTCAAATAAACCCTGAATATATTCATGGCCACAGTCAGAATATATGAAGGATTTACTTTGGCTTAATCCACATTTTCCAATAAAATTTTCAGAAATCTTTTCAAAGTGCATTCATTCATTCAAATCATCTGCATCATTCATTTTTCTCATGATTTTCTCAAAAGATTTTCACTTCATGGAATCGATTTTCTCAAGAAACTATGATGATATTCGGAGTTGGATTTTCCAAATCAAAGTTTTCCTATGATTTTTTTTGAAAATGTTATTTTCTTAAGATTCTTTTCAAAAGGAATTTTTCATCTTTCTCAAGAACCCAAGTTGATTTTCCAACATTTCAAAAGACAAGACTCTCAGGAATTCAACTTCCTAAGTTTTGAATTTCTTTCTCCAAAGAATTTTCTATAAATTTTCTATCATTTCCTTGAGAAAATTCTCAAAGTCCGAGTTATCCCGACAAATGCTCTCCTTTTCAAATGATCATCTTTTCTCAGGAATTCTTCCCATTTTCCTGAGATACTCATTTCTTCATAGTTTTCCAAGTTTTATAAATTTTCTCAAAATTTTCCTGAGACTCTCATTTTCCAAGTCCTTATAAATTTTCTTAAAACTTTCCTGAGATTCTCATTTTTGCAAGTCTTTCTAATCTTTCTCAACATTGTCCTGAGATGCTCAATTTTCTAAGTCTTTATAAGCTTTCTCAAAATTTTCCCGAGATTCTCATTTAAACTTTCTCAAGATTCTCACTTCTTCAAAATTTTCTAAGTCTTTATAAACTTTCCCGAGATTTCAAACCTTCTTCGTCTGAGTTTTTCTGAGAGATTGATTTCCATCTTTTTCCTGAGAAATGCTTTTCAACTCCAAATGTTTTCTAAGCATACATCATATTTTCCAACTTGCATTTTACAAAATTGCATAGCACATGCCTGAATTCTCTGTGCATTTAGGATAGAACACCATTTCGATGATTTTACTAAGTCAAGCACAATTTTGGTCCTTGGTTCGATTACCCCTGTTAAAGGCGGCAGGAACGGTCGAACCTCGTACCGACAGGTCGAGCTCCATCCCATGGATGTTCCCGTAATTTTCAAAACGGAGGCGAGTATTTCAAAAACATTTTCAAAAATCCGGTCAAGTTTGAATCGCGAAAGCGTTTCCCTCTCCCTTTCGCAAGGAAGGGAAGACGGGGGAAAATTTTCGCGACGATAACAGGTTTGGCGACCGTGATGGGACCTGTCCTTGTCTGACTAAAATTATGCTTGACTTAGTTCAATTATCGAAATTATGTTCACAAAATGTCAGCTTTTACTTTCAATATCATGTGAGCCTAGGAGCCTAGATTTTGACCTAGCTGACACTGATTGCATATAGACTAGGCATGGTTTGGTAGGACCAGATTGAGGAGATATTTTCATGTTCCCATAGACTTAGGTCTAAATACAACTCTCCTCAATTTAGGATCTGAATGCAAACAATGTATGCTTCTTCAAAGATTTTCAAAGTCTATCTCTCTAGGATTTAGAGCCCTCTATTTCTGGCATGTGATCATTTTTCAAAATCTCCATTACCTATTATTACCCGGTCTTCACGTTGCTGGGCTCTCTTCCAGAACCCTAGTTCGGGACAGAGCCTCACAACTGGGCCAATGATTTGGGTTAACACCCCCCTACCACGTACCGCGGGCCACAGTCCGAAGTATATCGGTAGGTGCTCAAGGATGTTGGAAAACCTTACCTTAGAACCGGAGTTGAAATTATATGCCACGTACCTCGAATTTCGGTTCGGGTATATCGGCATAACTGGATTGGACGAAGATGATCTAAACCTAGAGTTAGGATTAAGGTCCTACAACTATTTTCAAATTGATGCATCTAGAGTCAACCTTTTAGGGAATGTTGTATGCGCATAAATGTTTGTGCAGGATGTGATTGTATGGGTGTTATTTCTTCAATTCTTTATATTTCCCAATATTTTTCAACTCATTAGGTCTTTTTCAAAATATCCTTATTTTCCACAAGGTCTTTTTCTCAAACCCTGGAAGATTTTCCCAAATATCCAATTTTTTTCAAAACTCCAGGTGATTTTACATTCTACCTTTCCACTGGATCTCAAATTTCTAGCTGCATTTTATCCTGCCTGCAAAATTTTTCAAAATTTCTCATATTTTCCTAAGTCTCATTCTGAGTCTTTCTCTATTTTCAGTTCGATGGCATCTAGTCAAGTCGATCCTATCTTTCCTGAAGGTCACATCTCCTTCGAGGTGCGACAAGGTCGTCCTGAACATCGAGCCCTTAGCACCAGAACTTTCATTCCCCGGTGGTATTATTCCTGGCTAAAGAGCTTTTCCCGAATGTTCCCGGACCATTTGAGCGAGTGCGGATTAGAACTGGCGTCAGCAGTCGGAAAGCAGACCATCAATGGCAACTTGATCCATGCAATGGCGGAGCAATGGAATCCTCGGACGTGCACCTTCTGGTTCCCATGGGGAGAGATGACCGTTTTAATGGATGAATTTTCAGAAATCATGGGGTTGCCAGAACCAACCGGTCAACCAAGCGATCCATTAGAACATCAATTCTTGATCAATGTCAAGGGTTTAGACCCCCGAGACTCCTTAGCTCGTATGACAGGCCGCCGATCTTGGCCCCTGATCCAGTTAGAAGGAAATGAATATGTTGACCTACTAGAGTTATACCGCCAGTACGGGACCTTCGTCGAAGTCAGCTCACTATCAAGAACAGCCAGAGAAAGGATTCAGAATGCAATGGTTCTGTGCACTGTAGGATTATCCCTCTTCCCAGATGGACAGAATTACATGGACATCAGAATAATCCAGCTTATGAGAAGATGGGGAAGTCGGCAAACCAATCGTCTTTCTATAGCCATGGCAGCGCTCGCCTTCCTATATCGAGGTCTGACTCGATTCTCACTTGGAGAATCTATCTTAGTTGAAGGATGTATCTATGCGCTTCAATCCTGGTTCTTTCAGCATGTTCCAGCCCGAGCAAGCTCTTTTAGATACAATGGACAAGAGCTCCTTCCAGTGGCCCAGTACCGGTCTATGATCAACAACATTCAAGAAGATGATGTGGTATGGGACTATTTTGATCGACAACTATCTCCTCCTAGATACACCTATGCTTATGGTAAGAGGTTCAAGTTACTGGGCCCATTCTTCTGCACTTACTACCAACCAGAGAGGTGTGTCCGGCAGTTCTCCCAGAGACAGCAGTACGTCGAAGCCCGATTGTTATCAGGTGTTGTGGCAGAGTTTGATCTCACTTCCGCGCAATGGTCCGGGGCCTATCATTCTGCCCGCTACGGCTGGGATTCCTTTGTCTCTCTTAAAATTTTTCCTGGTCCTAGAGTGTCTGCTGATTATCGTGAATGGTGGCAAATTGTCTGTCCTCCACCTCTTTGTCAAGATCAATAAAATCATGTTTTCTCATTTTAATAAGATTCTCTCTTTTTCTATTATGGCTTGATGACCTCGCCTAGGTAACAAGGCATATTTTCGTTGTTTGTTTCTCGTGCCAAGAATTGACAACACAATTGTCGTGATTCTCGCAATGGGATATCTTCTTCAAATTGTCTACCATATTTTTCCAAAAGCCAATTCCTTCATAATCTAATCAGGTCTTTGCCCTACAGGAGAGCATCCACAGCAAAATCTGAGAGCATCCATAACATTTGATGGTTCAGACAAGATCAGGCAAAAGAATAACGGCATCGCAACACTTGTCAGCCTCAGAAGAAGAGATGGGCTCCCCCCGATCCGAGAAGAGCCAAGAGCAGCAACAAGAAGATGACGGCATAGACCCTCAAATGTATGCCATGTTCCGAAAGATGATGAATAAAATGATGAGTGAACAGGCTGGGACTAGTGCAGAAAAAAATCAATTCAGAGAAAAGCTCCACGGGCACAAGAATAAAAAGGCTCCCAAAAAGCAGATTCAGTCAGAAGAAATCTCAGATGAATCAGAATCAACTGAAGACACTGAGGAAGAATATGAGGTACCTCCGGCATTTCAGAAACGTGGTCGAGAACAAAGGAGGAGCCGCAAAGCAAAGAATCAAGTTACAGAAGAACCCCTGCAGTCGCAATTCAGGGAAATGGCCCGAGTTGTTAAGGATCTCCAAGCCCGTGACAAGGGCAAGAAAGTCTTCACCAGTGAGGACTTCTATGACGGCCTCGAAGGGGATGATAATCTCGAAAACCTTCCCCGAAAATTTATCAAGTTCGATGGTTCTGGCGATCGGAAAGCCCATCTCGCCACTTTCTTCGCAGAGTGCTCAAGATTCAAGAGAAATAACAGAGCACTGTTCCTGTGTTTCCCTCGTAGCTTGGAAGGAGTTGCAGCTAAATGGTATGCTGAGCATATCAATCCCATCGAGCTCAAGGAGTTCGATAAAGTGGTGAATTTATTTATTGAACGCTTTTTGTTCAATACAGAAGCGCTCCCGACATTAAGTCATCTCTGCAGTCTGAGGCAGAATGAGAATGAAAAAGCACGGGATTTCATTCACAAGTGGAGGTCAGCCTGTAATAAAATGAGAGATCCCATTTCAGAAAGGCACGCCCTGTCCCTAATCCTCAATAACTTTTCGCAGCCGTTAAGAGGATTAATCTCTACCGCACCGTCCAGGACCTTCATTGAATTAACTGAGCGAGCAGAATGGCTCGAGCTGAGCGTAGAAAATGGAGTCTATGAAGGCTTCACTTTTTCCAAAAATAACCCCCAAGGTGAGCAGAAGAAGAAAGCTCACTTCACCTTCTCTGCCAACAATAATAACAACAATAGCCGAAATCAGTACAAAGGGCAGAAGAAAGATTACTGTTACGGCGCAGGCAATCCCAACAATAAAGGAGATCAGAAAATGAAGCCTATTCCTCAGTTCAGCAAGCCTTCTCAGCAAGACCAAGGGCCTAAATTGCGTGAAAAAGTTAAACATGAAGGATGGAGTTATGATCGAAAATTCACTCCTCTCGATCAATCACTCGAAGATGTGCTCGAGTATATGTTGTCGAAGGAAATGGTCAAATTACCGAGGTTGGCTGATCCCCCTGTGCCTATGGGGAAATGGAAGGATCAATTCTGCAAGTTCCACAGAACAGTGGGACACAGCACTGAGAATTGTTTCGTTCTCAAGAACATTGTGCAGGATCTTATCGATAAAAATCTATTGGTAGAAGGAGAAGAAGAAGAAAAAATGGACATTCTTAAGCAGCCTTTTCCTTCACACACCACAGCAGTAGTATCTGCCCAACCATTTCTGCCACATGAGCGCATCAAGCCATGTTCTGCACAAGATCTTCAAGTTCAACATCAGGTATCAGTACTTCGACAAGCAACTCCTGATTCTAAGAAAATGGATCTAATCTCAGCATTTGGTAAGATGAAAGTCTCCGAAGCATCGGTAAAATCAGTCCCCAAGTCAAAAGGACTTCCTGATTTTCTCAATCAAATCATCAAGCCCAAGCCGGGGAATTCAAGTCAGAAGCCTCTGACCGCTTTGTCCAATATTTCCATTTTTGACTTGGCCAAAAGTTCCTGCAAGCATCAGCAAGTACTGGACGATCTGCTCAGAAAAATCAAAGTTAAGCCCAGTACCACTCCTGAAGACATGGCACAAATTGTGAATTCAGCCATGACTAATGCGCCGATCACTTTCTCAGATGAGGACCTTCCAAAGCCTCATTCCTTTCACAATAATGCTCTTTACATCGTCGTTCGGGTCAGGGGAATGACAGTACCCCATGTGCTAGTAGATGGAGGTAGCAGCCTCAATATATGTCCTGAAATGACCGCAAAGGCGCTAGGCATTAAGGAAGAAGAATACATTCCAGACCCTATTACCATCTATGGGTTTGACAATCATGGTCAGACGGCTAAAGGGAAGATATTCCTGGAAGTATTCATTAATTATTCGGTACATTCCGTGCTTTTTCATGTGGTCAATGTGCCACCCACCTACAATTTGCTGCTCGGAAGGACATGGATTCATAATGCAAATGCAGTGCCTTCCACCTTACATCAATGCGTAAAATGGTCAAAAGGTGGAATGATTACAACTGTGCTCGGAGAGGACCCAGAAGAAAGGCTCCCACAGCCTATGATACCTCGACCATCATTTACTGCAGATATTCCTAGCATCAGAGAGAATGAAGAAATCAGTCTCAAAGAAAGTCAGGAGATATTCCAGGCAACATCAGAATTATCCTTGCACACTGTAGCCATGACCCGATGGAAAGGTCCCAAGTTCTTCAAAGTTGGAGGTCGTGTCAGCTACGACACTGTCAAAGATCATCCATTGTTTCCACAATTCATGAAAGCAAGAAAGGGATTTGACTTACTTCTGAAGCATGGCTATTAACCGTTTAAAGGACTGGGCAAAAATGAAGATGGTCGTGTCGAGCCAATAATCCAAAAGCATCGTCCCCACAGGGCAGGATTAGGGTTTTTCGGCGGAAACTCACCAAAGAAGACTATTTTTGTCAGAGGGGCACATTGAGAATCGTTGTTGCATTTCCTTCTATTCCTTTCAAAATAAATGTCTCCATGTCTTTTATCAATTCAAATCAATAAAATGTCAATTTTCTCTGTTTATCTGGGTGCCATCTGCCTCTTTTGTCTCTACATTCTCATTTTATAACTCAATGTCATTTTATGCATAATTCTTTTTGAGGGTTTGTCATATGATGGACGATTTTTCCTGAATCACATTTCTTATCCAAAATTTCAGGAATGTCTTCCCGAGCAATCAAGAAACTCGTTATCAATCCAAAGGTTTTCCAGAAATCGGCAGCCATTCACCGAGTCAAAGCAAGCACAGGAGACAGCAAGGTTGCAAAGCAGTTAGATGATTATGCAGAATTTGACCCGTCTCTTCAGGAATTACCAGAATTCACCTCAGTTCAGAAGCAAGATGAACCATCTGCTCTAGTACAAGATCCTACTGAAGATGTCAATATCGGCTCAGAGGAATATCCCAAGATTCTCAAGATCGGTATCAGTCTAAGTCCGGAAGAGAAAGAAAGAGTTACAAATTTTCTCAAGCAGCATGAAGAAGTGTTCGCATGGACATATGAAGATATGCCGGGTTTAGATCCCAAATTGGTCGAACATCGACTCGTTTTGAAGCCGGATGCTAAGCCAGTTAAGCAAAAGTTGAGAAAAATGGATCCTAGAATAGAGCAACAAGTCAAAGAAGGACTTGAAGATCTGCTCAAAGCAGGATTTATCCGACCTATTGACTATCCAGATTGGTTAGCCAATATCGTCGTTGTCCCAAAGAAAAGCGGCAAAGTCAGGATTTGTATAGACTTCAGAGATCTCAATAAGGCAACTCCGAAAGATGACTATCCACTGCCAAGCATTGATCTTTTGATTGACAGCACAGCAGGACACGCCATGTTCTCCTTCATGGATGGATATTCCGGCTACAACCAGATTAAGTTGGCCGCCCGCGACCAATCTAAAACTTCCTTTACTACGCCTTGGGGCACTTTCTGCTATACGGTTATGCCTTTTGGGCTCAAGAATGCTGGAGCAACATATCAACGGGCAATGGCTGTTATATTTCATGATCAAATGCGCAAAATCATGGATGCGTATGTTGATGATATTCTCGTGAAATCTAAAGAGGGAGAAGATCACCTCGAAGCCCTTGATCAAGTCTTTAAGAGACTCATCCTTTACAAGTTAAGGCTTAACCCGCAAAAATGTGTCTTTGGAGTCGAATCAGGCAAACTGTTGGGTTTTCTGGTCAGTAAAAAGGGAATTGAAGTTGACCCGGCCAAAGCCAAGGCTATCATTGATATGCCACCCCCGAAAAATCTCAAAGAGTTGCGTAGCCTTCAGGGACGCATGCAATCAATCCGGCGATTTATTTCCAACTTGGCGATGAGATGTGAACCTTTCAACCACTTGCTCAGAAAAGGAGTGAAATTCGAATGGGGACCAGAATGTCAGCAATCGTTCGATAGAATCAAGAAGTATCTTCTCAATCCTCCAATCCTGAAGCCGCCAGAATTGGGAAAACCTCTTCTGTTATACATCTCAGTCAATCAAGTCGCATGTGGCGGATTCTTGGCACAATACAAAGAAGGCAGCCTGATAGAGCACGCCATTTATTATGTGAGTAAGACTTTCATAGATTATGAAAAGAAATACTCTCATATAGAGAAGACCTGCCTAGCTCTGGTATGGATGTGTCAGAAGCTAAGACACTACCTGTTGGCATCAGAAGTCAAAATCTTGTCTAAACTCAATCCTCTCAAATACATCTTGGAGCAACCTTTTCTCAGCGGACGAGTCGCCAAATGGCAAGTCTTATTGATGCAGTATGACTTAGAATATGTTTCACAACAATCAATCAAAGGCCAAGCAATTGCAGATCAATTGGCAGATTTTCCTCTAGTAGAAGAGGTGAAAGCCGAAGATGACTTCCCTGATGAGCAAATTTGCAATATCCAGCAATCTCCAGTCTGGAATCTATTTTTCGATGGTTCTAAGAATATGGCCGGAATAGGCATCGGAATTTTATTAATCACTCCTGAGAAGGAGATGATTCCATTTTCCCTCAAGTTAGATTTTCAATGCACTCATAATATGGCTGAATATGAAGCCCTAATTCAAGGTCTAAAGATTCTACTAGACTTCAATGTCAAGAGAGTACATGCCTACGGTGACTCATTACTTGTTGTCAATCAAGTTCGAGCCGAATGGCAGGTCAAAGATCAGAAGTTGTTTCCCTATCAAAAGATTGTTTCAGCTCTTGTCAGCAAGTTTGAAGAATTTCAGTTATTCCACATCAAGAGAGATTTTAATCAAGTAGCCGATAGTCTCGCCAGTTTAGGCTCCATTATAGCATTCAAAAATGGAGAATCTTGTCGCTCTTTTGAAATTGGCAGACTTGACCAACCTGCTTTCATTCCAGCGGAACAAGTAAACCAAGCTGAGCAAAGGAAAAAGCCTTGGTATTACAACATCAAAACTTTCATAGAAACTGGCGAATTTCCTCCAGAACTCTCAAAGAAAGAGCAACGAGCAATCCAGCGTATGTCTACTCGATATTTTATTTTGGCCAATGTCCTCTATCGTCGTGGATTCAGTTCAGAGTATTCCAGATGTTTAGACGAAGATGAAGCCAAAGAAGTCGTGCGAGAAGCACACGAAGGCATTTGTGGTGGCCACGTCGGTTACCAAACCCTTGTCAAGCAAATCATCAGAGCAGGTTACTACTGGAAGACTATGCAACAAGACTGTTATCATTATGTGAAGAAGTGTGTGCAATGCCAGATACACGCACCTTCCATCCATGCTCCGGCAACTTATTTACAGTCTGTTGTCTCTCCATGGCCATTTTCTATGTGGGCCTTCGATGTCGTAGGTCCCATCACTCCTTCAGCTTCAAATGGCCATAAATATTTCCTTGCTGCAACAGAATATTTCACCAAGTGGGTAGAAGCTATCACTCTTCGCACAGTAGAAGGCCGACACGTGGTCTCTTTTATTCACAAGAACATCCTTTGCCGTTTCGGCATCCCACATGACATTGTGTCAGACAATGGCAGTCATTTCAAGAATGAAAAGATGAAAACATTCTGCTCAAAATTCAAGATCTATCACCATTTTTCCGCTCCATATTATCCTCAAGGGAATGGTCAGGCAGAGGCCACCAACAAGATTTTAATTCGTATTTTGGAGCGAACTGTGGAAACAGGCCGTGACTGGCATGAGAAAATCCACGACGCACTATGGGCCTATCGGACCACCATTCGTACACCAACGAATGCTACCCCATCAGAACTGGTCTATGGAACAGAAGTAGTGTTGCCGCTACACGTTCAAAAGCCCGCTTTGAAATTTGCATCGCTTCTGCAATTACCCCTTGATCAATGCCAGCAGCAGCGACTGGTACAGTTAGACTTACTCGACGAGAGAAGGTTAAAAGCAGCAGAGCATGCTCAATCTTATCGCCAGAGAGTAGCCAGGCAATATGCGAAGTCGGTCATCGAAAGAAGATTCAAAGTCAATGAGTTAGTGCTTTGATCCACAGCTTATCTCAAGCATCATCATGGCGGTAAATGGTCGCCAAATTGGGAAGGCCCATATGTCGTCAAAGAAGCATTACCCCGCAACGCATATCGGCTCATCAATGCCGATGGGGCAGAATTGCCAGATCCTATTAACGCGCGACATTTGAAAAAGTTTTATACTTGAAACATTTATTCTTCTCTTGTAAATCCTTCCTGTTTCCTTCAGATAATGATCCAACCTTCTTTCCCAGTTACACTGGGGGCATTTTTAAATTTTTGTTCTGTATGCAGGCAGGATAAACAAATTTCTCATTTCATGCACTTGTGCATTCATAGGCATCAATTCATATTCATTTGCATTCAACTGCATGAACAACAATCCAGTCAGTATTGGGATTTCAACAAACAGTCCCATCACAATTCCTAACGATTCAAAATCAAAAGGTCATCACCAATACTGAACCAAAAACCCAGCGCTCGGACTGGTATTATTCCAAAATCCAGTACTCAAACTGGCACATTTTCAAAATCCCAATTTTTCAGAAAACCGAGTTCCGACTCGGGTTTTATTTCAAATCATTTTCATTGGTTGATCCGGGTTCCGACTCGTGATCTCTGTATTCCATTCGAGCTTTGACTCGAATTCATTATTCTCATTTGTTTATCCAAGTTATTTCGATCATCAGAGTCTGTCAGTTGCTCAAAATTCGATGTTTTGCCCTCTAAATTCCAATTTAAATATTCAAATCAGGCAATTCTCCAATTTCGACCTCTGGGTCACCCAATTTTCAATTCTCAATTTCAAATACCAATTTCCAATTTTGACCTTCGGGTCAATCAATTTCCTACCTTCAACTTTCGGGTCAATCAATTTTTGATCTGTTGGGTCGCCCATTTTCCGAAATTTCGACCTCTCGGTTAACCAATTCCAAATTTTTGACCTTCGGGTCAATCAATTCTCAATTTCGACCGTTAGGTCATTCAATTCCCAATTTTGACCCCAGAGTCACCCAATTTTCAATTTCAAATTCCAATTCTCAAATTTCGACCCTCGGGTCACTCAATTTCCAAATTTCGACCTTCGAGTCACATAATTTCGATCTTTTGGTCAACCAATTCTCAATTTCGACCGTCAGGTCATCCAACTTTGACCTTCGGGTCAATCAATCTCAATATCTAATCTCAATCATTTTCTCTTGCGAGAGACCCTTTTTAGGGAGAGTTCGAGGGAGCTCATTCTTTTTGCATGCTATCCAACTCGTTCACTTAGCCCCTTTTCAGGGAGAGTTTGAAGGGACTCGCGTCTTTGTGAACCGTTTGCAAAACAATTTCCAATTTCACACAAGAAACCCTTTTTAAAGGGAGAGGCTTGACGGAGACTCGCTTTTCTTGTGACCCCCCAATTTCATACTAGGCCATTTTCGTCATGAAAGACCCTCTTTGCAGGGAGAGTGTGATGGACTCGTTCCTTTCATGACCCAATTTTCAGACCTCACTATTTTCGGCCCCCTTTCCATAAGAGAAGCCTAATATTAGGGAGCTTTGACGAAAGCTCAATTTCTCTTCGAAAGTTCGTTTTGCAAACACCTCCTCTTCAGGGAAGAGAGGAGTATTTCCCATTTCCCATTCAGGTAAGGGCCAAGCCTGAGTCTCTCTTTTTGGGGAAAAAGAGAGGAGAATCTTCGTCACGGATGTGTTGAACCGGACTTCAAATACTCACTTTCACCAAGGATTTCAAGAAAATTTTGTCAATTTGTCAATCAATTGTTGATTTCAGAATCTTTATTGCACAAATCTTTATTTCAGTTTACCTTCAGCATCATTTCCAAAAGAGTGAAGCTTTCGCGAAAAGAGATTCAAAACTCAAATTCTTTCTATCGGCCAGCCAAAAGGATGAAGGATAAATCCTCGATATGGCCAGCAAAGAAAATTCAATGTTTTGCAAAGCCATGGATGATCGATATTGATCGCAGTCAATGGCGCATCTTTAAAGGCTATTCTTGTAAAGACGAGACAGTTGAAATATCCTGAGTGATAGAAAAGAGAGCATTTACCCAAGCCTTGTCTCCTCAGAATCATCTAAGCTGCAATTAAGTATCCGCAAAAGGGATCTCTCACCTGTCGTCAAGATGAAGGCGAATTAGGCGAGTAGACCCCCGGGGCCAAAGAAGATTCGAAACATCTCCAAGATGACGGAGTTTGTGGCGGATCCTTCCAGGGAAGGTCCAAAGCACTGTCAAGATGAAGGCAGATGCGATGAACCTCTCGACAATCCCTAAAAGATATTTAATTTCAGCTATCATCCAAAGATCTCTAGCCAAGAAGCCAATATCGTCCAAGAAGGATCGAAACATCTCCAAGTTGAAGGAGTTTGTGACGTACCCTTCCCAAAAGAGAGAAAGAGAGGAAAAGAAAGAGAGAAAAAGTAAGAATATCTCCAAAATAAAGGAGAATGTAGAAAAAACCCAAAGAGCCAAAAAAAAGTGCAGAAAGACTATCGAGAGAGAAGCTCTCAGGATATCAAACTGCCAAATCTATCAAGAATCCTCTTTAAATTTGTGAAATTCTATTATCAATACTCTTTCATCAATCGCTTTCATAACATCAAATTCTCTTTCCTGCTCATATCAAGGAAATTGATAGCTTCCTTGAAGAAGGCCAATTGCGAACAATTTGGATTTCAAGTCTCGATTCTACGAAGTGAACCTTGTTTGGAGGTAATGCTTTGGGTAGAAAAGAAAGAATATCTTTGCAGCCATGTGCAACATTTTCAAAAACTTGGAATCAACAACAAAATTCTCGATATTTTGATAATATTTTCTAGCTATCCTGACGTGAAGTGAGAGCTCGATATCCGTCTTCGATGCATCCTGACACCAATTTTAATCCCTCTGAAGGACTTGATTCCTTCCCTTCTTTGAGAGCATGAACTCTCAGATTGCACACTTCCCTGTGTCCCCACTGTCCCATCATAGACAGTCCCATTTCGGTTCGAGGTCGAACCAACAATCATTTGTCGCAAAAGGTAATTTCAAAAGCTATTTAGTCTCAGCAATGAGACACCCAAAATCAATCCTTTTTCAAGCTTTAGGGACCCCATTTTCTTTCCTTTTGCAAAACCCCTGTCGGATTTATTGTGCAAAATCCGAAGGTTCCATCATGGTCTCTTCTTTCGAGGATTCCATCCATTTTCCGCCCGATCAGGATAAGGGTATAAACCTGAGCCTCCTTCAATGAGGTATTCCGTTTTCCGCCCGATCAGGATAAGGGTATAAACCTGAGCCTCCTTCAAAGAGGTTTTCCATTTTCCACCAGATCAGGATAAGGGTATAAACCTGAATCTCATTTTAATGAGATAATTTCATTCCCCAATCAGGTCAAGGGTTAAAACCTGAGCTTCGTTCCATGCGAGGTATTTCTGTCCCATCCAGGTTAAGGGCAAAAACCTGAACTTCGCCCTCTCAGAGCAAATCTATTTTCTCTTTATTCTTCATTTCATATCTATCATTTTCCTCGGGTTTAATTTCCTCATACCCAGTCAAATCCTTCTAACTGGGGCATTTTTTTATATATAGCTCAAATTTGGAGTGTTTTTCTTTGCCACTAAGCTCGACCATAGGCCGGCTTAGTAGCAAAGAGGGGCATCTGTAAACACCCCAAATTTTCACTCACTTCTTGACATCGCCCTCAATCGACACATTTCAGTTCTCCAGAAGCAATGAAGGGCAAAATGGTCATTTTCCAAGATTGAACCTTGCAGAAGGTCCAAAATTTCATTCTTGAGCCTCAAAATCTCTATATGTTCAGAGACATCTTCAAATGGCAAAATTTCAAAATCCTTTTTCTGGACCAAAAGGTAAAATTTCCAAGTCCGAGCTCAGAGTGACATTTCATAGAAAATGTCTTTGCATAGCATTGCATCATTTCATTGCACAGCATGTCATTTTGAGATCCAGAACTCCTGAGTTTCAAAATTGTCCATCCAGATTTGATTTTTAAACTTTTTCAAATTGATTTTTAAAACCCTGGGATTTCAAAATTGCCAATCTTTCCCATTTTACCCCCAGGACTTTGAATTACAAAAATTTTCTCAAGAAAACAATCTGGATGTTTGGATTTTGATTTTAAAGATTTTATCGCAAAAGATTTTAAATCTCTTTACAAATTTTGTTTTTACATTTATCCATATTTTTGCCCTGAAAACCCAATTTCTTCCAAATTCTTGAAAAGCAAATAATGTTTTATCTCGTATTTTCAAATAAATGGAGCGGGACCCGCCTTTGAACTAGCATCATACTCAGACTCGCAGGTAAGTATCTTATTCTCAAGTGAAACCCACCCGGAGTTCATACCAATTTGCAAAATTGTCTTTTTCATTTCTTATTTATTTTTATTTTTTTTATTTTTATTTTTTAGTTAGTGGGATCACACACATGTGGCACCCCAATTGAAAATAAAAGACTTTAAAAAACAAAACAAACCTTTATTTTCAAAAGGATTTTAAAAGTAGGTTGAGGTGGCATTTCCATAAAAGCCTCTCATTTATTTCAATTCTCACTTTTTATTTTGTTTTCTTTTTATTTGTTTAAATAATAATTATTTTTTTTTTTTAGAAAGAGGCAGCCTTAATGGCACAGCCAAATTTCCTAAAGTAAAAAATTTTCATTTTTACCTAAAACTTAGGTAAATGAAACAAAATTTTGAAAAAAAAAAAAAAAAAAAGAGGCGCCTCTTTTAAAATAGCAAGCTTTCAAAACAATGAGGCATCGGTTTCATGCCTTTGCAAAAATTTTCAACAAAATTTTCAAATTTTTTTTTTTTTAACGGAACCTCATTAAGGGGAAGGGGATGCGTTGCTTTTGTAGAGGAAAGGAAAGTTTTTCTTCTTTAGAAAGGGAGACACTCACGAAGGAAAGGAGGAGGATCTTTTGATTTGGGTTTTCGATTTTTTTTGGTAGGGAGCCAAAGGAGGAAAGAAAGAGGCATTTTGGAGCTTCAGCCAACGATTTGAGGAGAGGGGCCATCTTCAGCAAAGGAGGCGAGGCCAGTAGGGGACCTTCAACAGATTTCTTTCAAGACATCTTCAACCCCCGGCCGCACATCCAGCTGGGCAGCAGATTTTCTGGAGCCCATCAACAGCAGCTATCGGATATCCTTCTTCAGCCACCACCGGACACCATCTGGACATCCATTCCTCCATCCCCAGCCAACGTCTGCATCCCCAGCCAACGTCTGCATCCCCAGCCAACGTCTGCAACACCTCCACTAGCGTCATTCCCATCTTCTTCAACTCATTTCATTCAGCCTTCAGCCCACCATCCTTCAGCCAACAGAAGATCCAGCGTGTTCCCGCACCTTCCTCAGCCCACCAGCAGAGGAAGTCCAGCGTGAAGCCTTTTCCCTTCTCCTAGCAGGAAGGCGAATCCTTTTTAGCCTCTGCTCATCTCGGCTAACAGGGGGCAGGCCTCCAACTGCAACTTTCCACACCTCTATCGGCTGGAAGCCCTTTGGAGGGTCCGTTTCCCTTACTTCCAGCAGGAGAAAGAGGGTAATCTGAGCCTTTTCTCTTTCTGGACCCAGATCTGCAAATTTTGCTCCCTCTTTCCTTTAAGCCAGCCGTAGGTCACACAGCAGCAGAAATCCAGCAGGAACTCCAGCCAACGTCCCCTCATCTGCCTTCAGCCCAGCTTTGGGCTGGCCGTGAAGCCTTTACCCTTTAGGGATTTCGGCTCTCCAGTCCAGATTGCAGAGAGATCTCCAAAGCTCCTTCTCATCTGCCTTCAGCCCAGCCGCAGTGGATCCACAAGAAGACACCTTTCATTTGATTCACGGTGAGTCATTCCCCTGTTGATTGGTGCTATTTCCCCTTTCCTTACTCAGTTTTCTTTGGTTCTCACCTTTTCTCATTCCTTATTTCCCTGATTCACCCCAAAATGCAGCATTGTATATCTTTGAGATACCAATAGTAGCATCGATGTTATATGCTCTGCAATAATGTCAATGGCCTATTGCAGCTGAGGCCAACATACATCATGTGATTTACTCTTTTCCTCTAACATAGTATTTGCAATTTTTTTTTTTTTTTTTGGCTCGGATATATCTTATTCATTGCAGAAATCCAATCTTTTTAGGCGATGGTATTCACGGTAATGAAGTGATATCTCTGTTTTCAAAATGTTCGAACTTCATTTCTTCCTGTTTAATTCTGTATTTTGTTAATTTTCTGCACATCACGATGGTATATTTCTCACCATGTTCAGAATTTTAACACAACACTTCTCTTTCATCTTGTTCCTGCACCTCATTTCCCCTTAAACCTTCTGTAATAAACCATGTTTTTAAGACTACTTGTATTTTCATTAGCAGTAGGTCACAACAGTGATTGTTTTTCCTAATTTTTTTTTTTTTTTTTTAGAGAATAGCTTATAAGAAAGAGGTAATTCTGTGTGTTTTATCAGCTGAAGGTTGCTAAAAGCTACTTGAATGGTGTGTTTTATCAGTTTGATTGATGTCCCTCTAGTTTCATTTTGGCTGATGTTGGTTGTATTGTTCCTCAAATAATATTTTGGCAGACTTTTAGTTGCTTGTTTCAAGATAGCAGATGATAACTGCAGTTTCCCATTGGTTTGTATATATTGATAGCTTTTATTTTTGCTGGAAATCGTCCTAGAATCTGCATATTGGTAGGTTAAAACTTCATCTTATTTTTCTGGTAAACCAGCTATTTATAGTGATTTAGATGTCTTGATTGGTTTACACTTATGTTATTGGGAAGCATATGTAAACTCCATTGCTCTTTTCAGCTATTACATAAGTTATCCCTGTAGGCCCAACATTCATAGCATCCCTATCATACCTGTTCATATTACCATATGGCACTAAGATGCTCATCTACAGCTACCCTTCATCTGTCTACTTTAGTCATAGTCCACCTATTGACACAGCTATCACTTGTAGTATCACCTTTGTATCCTTACTCATTCTCTTTTCTGCAGGTGTGCAGTCTTGAAAATGAGCCATGTTCATGGATAAATATTTTAATATCCATTCAGGCTTTATGGACCATCTTTTGCATGCTTTGTTATTGATATATGGGGAAGCTCCATACCCATTTTTATCGAAAATTACTTCGTAATTTGGGAAATACGGCTGTGTAAAATTGCCTACAGAAACTATATATACCTGTAATTTCTGGTTTTACCCATTATATGTAATTTCCATTAGCATATATATTTTCTCATTATAAATATATATATACCTATGTATATGTATATTTATTGTATAACTACCTATATGTATGTGTATATATATATATATATATATATATATATATATATATATGTCTATATATATATATACATGTATACATACTTAGATACATATATATACATCCCTTCATGTGTACTTGTCATTACATATATTTTCCTTGTCTCTTATTCTTTGTAAATATATCTTCATTATCATACATCATCCATCATAAGTTCGAGTATTTCTATATTTACCTATATATATATCTTTGTTGTATATAGTATATATGTCCATTTCCTTGTTTATTTTGTACTAACTCTCATTTTGCAGGAAAAGCTAGAAGATGCTGATTCCTTGGCTCCATTTCATTTTTTTTTATGTTATGAAATGTAATAATCCAATGTAAACCTTGGAATAATAGTTACTTTTACTGCTTAGATTAGGCCGCATCTCATATAGTTTGATTTCAGTAATATCCTGATTCTATGATGCATATATCTCAATTTTCAAAACCCACCGTGGATGAACACGAATGGCACGTGCACCAACTCTTAGAGAGTTGATGAACTCGGTGGAGTCCATATTTACGGCCCTAGTCGGAATATGGACAAAACCCAGATCCATCATCTCTCTACCAGTCACATTGAGCCTACACTCTTAGGCTATCTTAAAAATGCACCTCATATTTCCAATGTTTTCCAAATATTGTGAATTAACTCAAATAAACCCTGAATATATTCATGGCCACAGTCAGAATATATGAAGGATTTACTTTGGCTTAATCCACATTTTCCAATAAAATTTTCAGAAATCTTTTCAAAGTGCATTCATTCATTCAAATCATCTGCATCATTCATTTTTCTCATGATTTTCTCAAAAGATTTTCACTTCATGGAATCGATTTTCTCAAGAAACTATGATGATATTCGGAGTTGGATTTTCCAAATCAAAGTTTTCCTATGATTTTTTTTGAAAATGTTATTTTCTTAAGATTCTTTTCAAAAGGAATTTTTCATCTTTCTCAAGAACCCAAGTTGATTTTCCAACATTTCAAAAGACAAGACTCTCAGGAATTCAACTTCCTAAGTTTTGAATTTCTTTCTCCAAAGAATTTTCTATAAATTTTCTATCATTTCCTTGAGAAAATTCTCAAAGTCCGAGTTATCCCGACAAATGCTCTCCTTTTCAAATGATCATCTTTTCTCAGGAATTCTTCCCATTTTCCTGAGATACTCATTTCTTCATAGTTTTCCAAGTTTTATAAATTTTCTCAAAATTTTCCTGAGACTCTCATTTTCCAAGTCCTTATAAATTTTCTTAAAACTTTCCTGAGATTCTCATTTTTGCAAGTCTTTCTAATCTTTCTCAACATTGTCCTGAGATGCTCAATTTTCTAAGTCTTTATAAGCTTTCTCAAAATTTTCCCGAGATTCTCATTTAAACTTTCTCAAGATTCTCACTTCTTCAAAATTTTCTAAGTCTTTATAAACTTTCCCGAGATTTCAAACCTTCTTCGTCTGAGTTTTTCTGAGAGATTGATTTCCATCTTTTTCCTGAGAAATGCTTTTCAACTCCAAATGTTTTCTAAGCATACATCATATTTTCCAACTTGCATTTTACAAAATTGCATAGCACATGCCTGAATTCTCTGTGCATTTAGGATAGAACACCATTTCGATGAT
Organism: Nuphar pumila; assembly: GCF_984573655.1. Lineage (NCBI taxonomy): Eukaryota > Viridiplantae > Streptophyta > Magnoliopsida > Nymphaeales > Nymphaeaceae > Nuphar > Nuphar pumila. Next base: position 45,464,685 of record NC_143265.1, on the reverse strand, counting down.
TTTACTAAGTCAAGCACAATTTTGGTCCTTGGTTCGATTACCCCTGTTAAAGGCGGCAGGAACGGTCGAACCTCGTACCGACAGGTCGAGCTCCATCCCATGGATGTTCCCGTAATTTTCAAAACGGAGGCGAGTATTTCAAAAACATTTTCAAAAATCCGGTCAAGTTTGAATCGCGAAAGCGTTTCCCTCTCCCTTTCGCAAGGAAGGGAAGACGGGGGAAAATTTTCGCGACGATAACACCCGTGCCAGAGCCCACCAAGGGGTTGCCCCACTGGCGGCAAGGTAGTCGGGTGCCTTAGCACCCGGTGCCGATTTGGCACCAATGGGGGACCTAAAGCCCGGAGGGGCTGAACAAGTGGCTAGGCCATGGGGGCCCTGCCCCTCTTGTCCAGGCCCAGAGGCAGGTCAAGTGGGGCTGACAGCCATAGTGGCCTCAGATTGCACGTGCTAACCCGGGGGTGCCAACACCCTGCTAAGCCTAGAGCACCCAAAAAGGTGCTAGGCTTAGCCCAGGGCCCAACTGGCCAACCAAGACCTCAAGCGAGGTCTGGTCCGCACGTGACCAGACCCAGCTGGGTCACAAAAACCCCTAGTCTGAACCCAGTCGGGGTTCGGACCAGGGTGTTGGGCCTTAGCCCACACCCTTAAGGGTGCGGCTAACCCAACCACGCTAAACAAGTGGGTCACACCCACGTTTCTGGCCTGGACCCTATTGGTCCAGGCCCAGCCGACAGAGAGGGGGCTGGGGCACATGGGAGTGTGCCCCATAGGCACCCCTGGTCTGGCCCAAAAGTGGGTCCAGACACAGGGCACCCGCTGGGTGCGCAACAGCCCACAAGGGGCGCCAAGGGGGATATGGTGGGGCGCCCACACGGGTTAGGTGGCGCCACACCAAGGAGGTGGTCTGGACCACTGGGGGTCAAGACCCAGCCTGACTACCCCAGCAATTGAGGTTGCTGGGGGCAGACCACGCCTGGTCTGACCCCAGCCATGGGTCCAAACCAGGCCTACAAGGGGGCCAGCGCGCTCAGCACAAGCCTGAGTGCTCTAAGCACCCGGCCTCAAGCTGCAGAGTAGCCACGCATGTAAGGGGGGGGGGTTCAGCCAACCGCTACAGACCTTAGCTCTGTAGCACTGGCTTAACCCAGCCATGGGCTGAGCCAGGCCGCACCAGCCTGGCGCGCCTACCAAGTGGGTGTGCCAAGGAGGTGGCCCGGGTGCCACGCACACCCAACCCTCAGTTGCTCCTAGGCAGCGAGCAAGGGGCAAAAAGGGGGGGCTGCATAGGCCCCTGGTTCGAGCCAAAGGGTGGCTCAGACCAGGGTTGTGGCCCTTTTGACCACGCAAGTCAACACCCACGCAAAACCACCGGGTGCTAAGGCACCCGGGTGGTTCGGTTGGACTTACTAGGGAAGGGGCTCACCTTATAGTTGGGTCCAACCCGGGTGGGTCTGGGCCCAGGGTGGCCCAGACCACCCTGCCAAGCCATGGGCTGCGGCAGTCCAACTAGGACTACTGCATGTCCAAACTGCAGCCTGAGTTGCATCTGGCCCAGCCGAAATGGAGAAGGGAGCTGGACTGACCAACTTTGGGTCAGTCCGGGGCTCGTGGCAGGGCCTGCAACGGCCCACCCCACACGCTGTGGGCCCAGCAAGGCCACCAAGGACCTGGGCTGGCCATGGAAAGGCCCAGATCATAACCCTACCAAAGCATCAGCCCCAAAGGGGCATTCAATCCACTATAAAAAAACAAAATGAACCAGAAAAAAAATTTAAAACTTAAATGAAAAGGCATGAGAGGGGTGCTCACCTTGGTGCTGGGTTGGCCCAGCTGAAACAATGACTCAAGTGGGAGGGAGAGAGAGAGGAGAGAAGTTGGAGAAGAGAGGAAGAAGAGAGAGGGTGTCGACTCTCTCTCTCTTCCCTTCCCTTATTTAAAAAGAGAAAGGAGAGATGGACGGTGGGGAGGGAAGGAGGGGAGATGAGAGGTCTCCCCCTCCCATGCCCCACCCTCTCCTAGAGCATATATGGGGGGGGGGGGGTTAAAGGTGGCCCCAACCACTCCCCTTAATTTAAGGGGAGTGGTTGGCCTTGACCTTTCAAGGTCAAGGTCAAGTCCCCAAGTCAAAATCGCCACTTTCAAAAATCCTTTTTTTTTTTGAATTTTTTTTTTTTAAAACAAGTAGGAGCTACCTCCTAAGGGGTGCCCATCCCATCTCCTTAAAATGTGGGCTGTACCCACCCACTTCCCAAAATCGTTTATTAAACCCTCAAGTTTTGGATTTTGCAAACTTTTCAAAATCCTCTTTTGAAAGGAGGTTTTTTGTAAATATATTTTTCATTAACCCTTAAAATGACATGGGCTGAGGTGGAGCCCATGCCAAACCTTTTATAAAAGTCAAAAACCCACCCCAAGTAAAAGTATATTCAAAAACCCACTTCTAGGTTTTTACGAATTTGCAATTTACTTCTTTTTTTTTGTAAAACTCAATACAATGAGTATTTAAATGGACTCATCTAAACTAATTTAAAATTACATTTTGTGAATTAAGGTTTAAACTATCATAAAGTATATTTAATTTTCCAACTACGACGAAATTGGGCCTCGGTATGACTCATAATTACCGATATACCCCTTTTTTGCCAAATACTTGGAATAACGAGATATTTTTCTCGTTTAGGCTCCAAAATCGGAGCGAACCCATATGAATACAATATAAATATAATTCACAAGTACTGAGGTTCAATTCACCGCGGTTTGCTTTGAATCACCTCGTAGAGCGAATCTACGCGATTCAAAACCTCGAAAAGCGATAATTGCCAATTTTACGAGCAATGCTCGTGCTAAAAAAAAATTTCCCACTCGCGAAAATATATATCATTTCATATCCTTAGGAAAAACAGTGGAGCTTACATCCTTCCCTCCTAAAAAGGGATTTCGTCCGCGAAATCACGAACGCTAGGCTACAAAAAGATCACGGTATCTTTCCCTCATGCTGGCCTCTGGCTCCCATGTGCATTCTTCAATGCCATGGTGTTGCCACCGTACCTTAACCAACGGAATGGTCTTGGTACGCAGAACTTGATCGCGACGATCAATGATCTCAAAAGGTCTCTCGGCCATCGTTAAGTCCTCTTGTACTTCGACATCTTTGTATCGGATGACGTGCGATGGGTCCGTAATGTACTTCCTCAGCATCGACACGTGAAAAACATTATAAATTTAAGCATACTGCTGCGGTATCTCAATCCGATAGGTTGCTCCACCGATCCTCTCAAGGATCCTGAACGGCCACATATCTAGGACTCAACTTTCCTTTCTTTCGGAAACGAAAGATGCTCTTCGTCGGTGATACTTTCACAAAAACCATGTCATCCACTTCAAACTGAAGCTCTCGCCGCCTCTTATCGGCGTAACTCTTCTGTTTGTCGTGAGCTGCCTTCAGACGCTCTCGGATCTTCTGCACTTGCTGAGTGTAGTGCTGAAGAACGATCGGCGATTCACTGGATCGATTTTTGATATCGTCCCAATATGACGGTGATCGGCAAGGCCTTCCGTACAAAGCCTCATACTGAGCCATCCCGATACTAGCGTGATAACTGTTGTTGTAGACAAACTCGACCAAACACAAGTGTGAATCTCAATCACCTTTTCAGTTGAGCATACAAGCCCGCAACATATCTTCTAACGTCTGAATCGTCCTCTCTGGCTGGCCATCAGTCTGAGGGTGAAAGGTTATACTAAACTTCAGTTTCGTTCCCAAAGTTGACTGCAACTATCCCCATAGTCGCGACGTGAATCTGGCATCACGATCCGAAATGATAGTGTGACACCCCAAACCCCGACCTTGTAAAAACCTTTGGTTTTTTAGGAATTTTTTTTTTAAAGGATATACAGAGTGAAAAACAACTAGCGGAAGTAAAGGAGGGAAACAGTGGTAAAGCAAGGGCCGCAAGTCTGAGCGAGCCACAGTGAGAAAACCAAACCACAGTAGACAAGTAAAGTATTCTTCATTTCCACAATAGTTATAATGATACAAAACGAGACTGGGTACAAAAAGGGGACAGTCTCACAAAAAGGAGAGGTACAACCACTCAAACCCCAAAACCAGAAGGAGCCAGAATCTGCTGCAAAGTGTGGGTCCCAAGGCTCCTGCTGTGCGCCGTCACATCGCGCTGCATCTACTCATCACCTGCATCCCCATAAAACGGGGTCAGTACTCTTGTAAGTTGGTGAGACAAACCATCTAAACATTATCATTTTTAAGGAAAAGCAGAAGGTAAGCAACATGCTACAAGTGTGCTAAGTACAAGACTATAACTAGCATGATGGAACAGTTAGAAGCATTTGAATAAAAATACCAGTGCGTGTCAGGTAGGTGCACGTGCCATAAGACTGTAAAACTTCAAGTAAGTAACAGTGCAACAACTAGAGCAGCAAAGAAGAAGCTTAACAACAACAGAATGTAGCAACTAAAGTAACAGAGTAGGAAACAACCAACAGAGTGTAGCAACTGAACAAAAGTATATACTGCTCTAGAGTAACAACTACAGTAAGTCAGTCTGATTGGTTAGTCCTTATGTTCATCTTTTTTACCTCCTTCGGGTACGCGAAGGAAAACCCTCGAGTTCTGTGAGACATGCACCCGTCTGTTATTCAATTTCTAATGTGGTAACCGGGGGTGCTACAGAACGAGAAAACCACCTGCGGGCGACACGCAGCCAGGAGAAACCTTTCGCAGGGGTAAAGGATTGCAATCCGCACTACTGCAGTAGTAAGGGTCCCTGCAGAGGGCACCTTGACCTCCCTAACTCCGAGTGACTGGAGGTCAGAGGGCACATCGGCTCCTCTAAAGTACAAGTCGTAGTAATGACACGTCACTCGGGCCTGTACCATTCACCCTCTCCCTGGGTGACCAAATTGTGAATGGGGCGCGACAGGTTTATCTTATTTAGGCTCAACTTCCGTCGTACCTCTTCTCAAGGTAGTCGCGCCTTGTGGTCCCTGCGGGGTACACAGACGAGGACTTGGCCTGCCCATCCACGTGCTCGGCCTCACACGGCCACCACGAGCACATCGCCTGTGAAGACGATAAAATACAACATTTTATTTTATTCCTAGGGCGACATGAATATATGAGTACATTCTCACCAACCCGGGCCATTTCCCGTAGACTCCACCCGAGTCTCAAGACCTCAATAGGTCAAAAGTGTCAAACCCTACAATAATTCCAATTCCTTTCCAAGTGTATGCCATGTAAGGCGCACCTCTGGTGCAGCGTATATCTATCGATATACGAGAGGGGTCCAAACACGGAGATGCTCGACAAGTGAGCTAGTGATGTACGTGTCCGAACGTGCCAACTTGCACTCACGAAACAGGACAACCCGCATAGGAGCGAATTCGTCCAAAAACGCGTACAATTATCATAACACGACAGAATCTTGCGTAGCGGAGCCATCCCCAGGGATCCTCACGAGACCCACACTCATAAGTGTCAGGGGATAGAATAGAATTCAATATAATCCCATGCTAATGGGAATAACATTGGCATATCCAAATGTGCAGTCCGCACGTCTGGGGCACGAATGTGACCGAAACCCTAAAGGTCCATAGAACCGGACATCCCTATGCGTGCATGTGTCGCAACACCGCTTGAAACCCATCCGCACTGCCTCCCTTACGGGGTTGCGGGGTACGAGCAACTGAAGCCTCCAACCGCGACATAGGTTGTTTGTAAGAGACACATACCGCCTATAAGGCTCGACATTCCCTAATGGAACAGAAAGGCGACCGTTGCCACGGATGAGTTCCCGTGGAACTTCATGGGGTCGCACCAACCTTGGTGCTACCCATAAGGGGTTCAAACCTCGGGTCAGAGCACTCCAAGGGGCTGCCCAACAAGGTGACAAGGTTACCGGGTGGCTTAGCACCCGGTGCCACCAACGGGGAACCAAAAACCCGAACGGGGCTGGACAAGAGGCTAGGCCACGGGGGCCCTACCACTCTTTGTTCCCGCCTAGCAACTGGCCAAGTGGGGCTGACAGCCATACTGGCCTCAGCCCGCACGCGCCACCCCGGGTGTGCCCGCACCCGGCTAAGCCTAGAGCGCCCTTAAGGTGCTAAGCTTAGCCCGGGGCCCACCGAACCAAATCTAGGCCCCAAGCGAGGTCTGGCCAGCACCTGACTAGACCCAGCTGGGTCCCGAAAACCCCTGACCAGAACCCAGCCATGGGTTCAGACAAGGGTGTTGGGCCTTAGCCCACACCCAGAGGGGTGCGGCTAACCCAACCACCCGGCTGGGTGGGGCGAGCCTAAGGCTCAGGCCTGGACCCTGTTGGTCCAAGCCCAGCCGACAACCAGGGGCAGGGGCACCAGTTGAGGTGTCCGACCGGCACCCCTGGTCTGACCCAAGGGTGGGTCCAGACCAAAACACCCAGCGGGTGCATGCCAGCCCACAAGGGGCGCTAAGGAGAGATGGTGGGGCGCCCACCCGAGTTAGGTGGCGCCACACCAAGGCGATGGTCTGGACCACAGGGGGTCCAGACCCAGCTCCACTACCCTAGCAATAGAGGTTGCTGGGGATAGGCTACGCCTGGTCTGACCTAGCCGTGGGTCCAGACCAGGCCCACAAAGGGGCCAGCGCACCACTAAGTGGTGCACCCAGCACCAAGCCCCGGGTGCTCTAAGCACCCGGCCTCCAGCTGCATAGCAGCCAACCGGTCCAGGGGGTGTGTGTGTGTGTCAGCTGCCTGCTACAGACCCTAGGTCTGTAGCATCTGGCTCAGCCCAGCCATGGGCTGAGCCAGGCTGCACCCAACTGGTGCACCCACTAAGTGGTTGCGCCAAGGAGGTGGCCTGGGTGCCATGCGCACCAGGCCTCCGGCTTGCCAAAGGGCAGCGACCAGGGCAAAACACAGGAAAAGGGCCCATACAGGCCCCTGGTTCGAGCCAAGTGGTGGCTCGAACCAGGGCTGTAGCCCTGGACCCTGCAGGTCAAACCTCAAACCCAGACCCCCGGGTGCTAAGGCACCCGGGTGGTGCGCTTGGGCTGTCCAAGGAAAGAAAAGGGGGGGGGGTTGATCATGCATATAATTCAGGGTTATTTTATATCAAAAATATGCATGATTTTATAAAATAATGTTTCAAAAACCTAATTTTATGTTAGTTTTCGAGTAAATGTGCTAAAATGATTTAAAAATAGAAAATGCATGAAAAAATAGTTTTATTTTACATTTTTATACATATTTTAGTTTTTGTTATATTCATAGTAGTTTAGTGTTAGTTTTTATTAAAAGTAAAAATAAAAAAATAAAAAAATAGAGAAAATAGTTTTTAAAATCATTTTAAATGTTTGTTTTTTTTAGAAAAGAAAAAAAATTAGTAGAATAGTTTTTATTTTCCTTATAAATGAAATAAAGTTTTGTTTGTAATTTTTTTAAAACCGGTTTACAAGGTTGTTGAATTTTTTTTAAAAAACAAAAAAAATGAATAAGCAAACCGGCTGGAACCGGGTTGCATTGTTTTTAAATTGAAAAAAATTTCGTTTGAACCGGTTCCAGCCGGTTTGAAAGGTTTGAGTTCTTTAAAACCCCCAAAATTACAAAAATCGGGCGTCTTCATGTTTTTGCGCCAGAGCCCTCTCCTCTAACCCCTCTTTTCCCTCCACCTTGTTTTCTTACCTCCTTATTCTCCTTCTCCCATGATTTCTCTTCTTCTCTGTTTCCGGTGGAGGTGCTTCTTCAACGGCGACGGCGTTGACGGTGGAGGCCAGCTTCTTCCTTAACCCTCAGGTTCACGGTGAGTGCTAAGTGCTCTGCTTCTACTCCTTCTTCTTCTTCTTACTTCTTCTTCTTCTTCATTTTTAATTCTTTCTGAATGATAATCTGCTGAATCTCAATTTGAAAAAAAAAAGAAAAAAGAAAACATAAAAAGATAAAAAGTTTTTGTAAAGAACTCCGGCGATGGACAAGTATGTTGCTGGAATGCTTGTGCTGATCTGCAATTGTTGATGAATGATCTGGCTGAGTTCCATGAAGTGTCTATTAATTGAACTTCAGTGATTAATTGTGAAAAATCAATCGGATATCTGAATCCGATAGAAATATTGGAATCAGAATTACTAAATTTTGATCACCGTGCGGCTATCATTTTTCGGTAAGTAAATCTTTGATAATAAAAATCTGAATTGATCAACTGAACGATGTTTAAAAAATTCCAGTATGAGTGAACCTTGTTTGATCAACTGAAGAAACCGGATTGAGATGATTTTCAAGTGATTGAAATGCAAAACGATGTGTTTGTTTCTAATTTTTTATCATCGTTTCTTCTTTTTCCGGCATCTCTATTTTTTTTTCGGCAATAGATTATCTGATCTCTGGTGGAAGCTATTCACCGTGAAGCAAGACTGATCAGAATCCATTTGTAATGCTGTGGAAATCCATTTTTGCTGTAATGAAAATCCAATTTGCGTTACTGGATTTCCTAGTGTTCTTTGTTTGATTGATCATAATCCATTTGTTTGTGTTGCTGTAATGAAAATCCATTGTTTGATTGCTGATCTCTAGAGTGCGTTGCTGGAAATGGATTGTAATGTAATGGAAATCCATTTTGGTGTTCGGGTATCATATACTGATTTTTCTGTTTAGCTATTAGTTACTTTCTAGTAATTGCTTTGTTAATTGAATTGATGAATTGTTAAAATGATTTGTTAGTGTTTAGTTTTCAACCAATTACATTAGTGTTTAGCATTTAGGTTAAGAGTATTTGATTTCATTAGTATATGTTCAATTTAGCATAAAAATTTCATTTAGTAAACAATGCATGCCTAGTCATACTTACATTCGTGTAGTATTATCATTGCTTATATCAATATAATTTTCAACATTCATTTCGTGCATTTTAGATAGCATCATTCTAGTTTTATTCTTGTATTGTGTACTGCTTGTATTTCGTTGGACTTGTGCAGGATCACAAAGGAGTGAAGCTGAAGTGCACCTATGACACGAAGCACATAAAGATAGAAGATTTCTTTTCTTTTCTTTTCTTTTATTTTAGAAGTTAGGCATTTAATTGGGTTTGTAAATATTGCACTTTACGCCCTCTGCGAAGGGTATTCATTTGTTGTAATAGTTAGTTGTTTTTACCTTTTCTAAACATTTTATATTTCACATAATTCGGCAATAAAGATTAGTTTAGACTTGTGTGTTTGAATACAACATATTCTCGTTCCCTGAGTTCGACCCGGTCTCATCCACTAGTGAGAACCGGTTTTTATTATTTGATGTCTGGTTTTCACATGTTTTACATTTAAAAATCTTTTCAAAATTACAACGATTTAAAAAAAAGACATCAAATTTTTGGCGCCGTTGCCGGGGAACGGCGTAATATTAGTATTCACTTTATTGCCTAGTGTTTGTGTGCATTTAGGTTTAGAACCACGTATGTGCATATCTTAGAGACGAGCTTACTTTTCTGCACAGCCACCTATTAGAATCCCCTTAGAGGCGACTGTGTACGATTGGTACCGTACACATAGATTTCATATTTTTAATGCATAATCTCTGTTATGTGTAACTGCGTGGTGTTTGTTTAGTTTTTGTTGTTTTTAGTTCACTCGCTTTGTGGTTTGTGTGGTTGGCCGCTTAGTGCGTTAGTTAGGTAGAAAACCCAAAATTAGGACGTGTGCTACACCGGTCTACTCTAAGGTGTAAGCAATGGCTGACGATCATCATTTGATCCGTCCTTTGAGGGAGTACTTCATGCCAAATACGTATACTCCCGCCTCCTGCATCACGAGACCTGATGTAGGAGCGAGCCATTTTGAGATTAAGGCCAGTGTGATTTAAATGTTACCTTCGTTTTATGGCCTTAGCAATGAAGACCCATATCGTCATCTCGACGAATTCCTTGAGATTTGCTCGACTGTGCGAATCAATAATTTTGGAGACGACGCTATGAAGTTAACTTTGTTTCTGTTCTCTCTCAAAGATAAAGCCAAGCACTGGTTAAAATCTCTTGAGACGGTTCGTATTACTACTTGGGAAGGAATGCAAAAAGAATTTTTAAAAAAATATTTCCCCATTAGTAAAACGAATCAGTTTCGTAAAGCTATAACTAGTTTTTCTCAAATTGAGGGAGAACAATTTCACGAGTCTTGGGAGAGATTGAAAGATCTTCTCCGCAAGTGTCCCCATCACCAGGTGCCTCGTTGGCAGTTGGTGCAGTATTTTTATGACGGGCTTACTGAAAAGCACAGTCAAATGGTTGATTCATCTTGTGGAGGCACTTTTATGCTCAAGAGTGAGGACGAGGCGTGGTCTTTATTCGAGACCTTGAGTGAAAACACGATGCATCATACCTTGTCTTCACGGCTCGATAGGACTACATCTCTGTCTAGTGGTCCTAGGAAAGTTGGGATTTCTGAAGTTGGGTCTGAATTAGAATTGCGTACCAAGGTTGACCAGTTGACTAGGAAGTTAGATCAATTCCTAGCCAATTCTTCGAGAAGTCCAGTAGAAAGAGTGTGCGAGCTATGTGCTAGCCCTGCACACTGTGTTGCGGATTGTCCAGCAGCGCCATTATATCCTGAATTTGTTCAAGAGCAGGTGAATGCTGCCCAAGGTTTCGCTAAACCCATGCCCGATTCATTTACATCCTCATATACCCCAGGTTGGCGAAACCAATCCATTCCTCTATCCCATCAGCCCTCCTAGACACAGTATAGACCCAGTAACCCTTCACAAGGTTACTCGCATCCTATATTTCCACAGGTTCATCCCCAGTATTGTCTACCTTTTCCTCAGGAGCCCATTCCAAGTTCATCATTTCAAGAGAAGATGTTAGAAGTCTTTTCTGATATCAAGGCTACTCTTTGTTCCCATACGCAGTCAATAGCCAAGCTAGAAACTCAAATGGGACAGTTAGCTCAGACATTGAGTAGACAAAGTCAGGGGAACCTTCATAGTCAGTCTGTTGTCACATCCAAGGGAGAGGATTCCATGTTATTTGATTTGCAACCCACTAATTCACATCATGAGCAAGTGAAATCTGTTATATCCCTTCAGTATGGGAAGGCGTGTCACCCTACTCAGGAATCGACTCATGAATCCCATATCATTTCTACTGACGAGTCGATCTCTATGATACCTCAACAGAAGGGGCCTTATTCACAACATACATTTTCATCATATAAAGCCCCATTTTCTCAGCCTTTAGGATCACCAATTTTTACTAAGCAAGAGGTGCAGATGCAGAAGGTGCTTGATCAAGTCAAGCCAGATCATATTCACCACTTGCTTGAAATTGCATTTATTGATACTCGGTCGGTCCTAGACTCTCATTCCTTGACCAGTCTCTCAGATGAGACTAATCTTTATTCTTCACGTCGAGAGAGTCATGATACTACATTTGGAGGTAGAAGGGATGGAAACACAGTGCGTAGTGTCACAGATGACACTCTTTTCTTCATAGAGCCTGGTTGAGTCTGACTTCACGTCCATTGATCTCATGGACGATGAAGGATTTTTTCAGGGATCCGTCTGGCTGGGGACGTGAAACTTAGCGCTTTATGGGAGGCAACCCATATTCTGTACAGTTTTACATTTGTTGTTAGGCTTTGTAGATTTCATTTGGTTTTATTTTTCGTTTTCTATCTTTTCTATGAGTTTCATGTTTTGTCATGTATACATTACATTCATAGAACGTGTATTTTTTCATTCTACTCTTTCCCTCATTTAATTCTCTCATGTGCATTCACTTAGTTTCATTCAAGCATGGGGGAGTGCCACTGGGACAGTGTCATTCAAGCATGGGGGAGGGTGTAGAATGCACACCTTGATATTTCTGTTTACATTCTTGCACATGTTTACACATCTCTCATAAAAAGTAGATTTTTAAAGAAAGAGTTTTGAACTTATATGAATGTTATTTCAAAACTAATGTGTTTAGAGGATTTTTAAGCCCCACGAAAATTTTTTCTGACATAGATCTAAAAATTATGGTTGTTTATGCAGATTTCAAAGAAATGATGATAGATACATGTTAGAATTTATTTTGAATCATAAATATGAATATGCACAGTTTTATTTTTGAAAAACTAAGCAAATGAACAAAAGCATAAAAATGAGCTCAAAAAGTGAGAAAAAGCATGCGTTAGGTTGTTTGGATAATTCCACAATCCTTAGTAGATGGAACTTAGATGTAAGTTGAAACTTTTAATTCCATTTCGAAAAGGAGAGTGAAAAACTTCATGATCCTAAGTAACTGAGAACAGATACAAGTTGAAATATTTGATTCTCATGTTATAAAGGTGAATGAAGGAAGTCACTTTTATGTCTTAGTTGATATCTTTTTGTATGTATTGAAAAAAGTATATAAGATATTGACATTGCACAAGGCATAAAAGCAGACCACACACAAGCTATAAGAGAAAAATAAGTGCGCAAAAAGAAAAAGCGTGAAAAGAAAAAAGAGAGGAAAGAGCTTAAAAAGAAAGAAAAGTTCAATGCTTAGAAGTGTGATTGAGAAAATCTGTGTAGAAAACATATGAGTGAGGATAAGTAAATAATAATATGTTTTTATTGGATTTTCTAAGAATAAAACATAAATAATTGTGATTTTTAGAAAAGTGAAAGAAACTCTTTTTCTGTGGTGGTACATAAAAGATTCTAATTATATTATGATTTTAAAATAACAGGAAATATTTGTGAAAATAAAGTCTTTGATTATCTACTGATTGTGAGGATGTGTAATATTTTGCATACATGACAGAGATGTTTGTGGGTAGCATCACTGCAAACCCTCACGAGACCTTACTCGTCCACTGGGGTAACCCAGGGGTTGAAAGGGCTTGTTGCATGAGCTAAATGCAACCGTGATTCCTACGAAAGTGAGTTAGGTGATAGTTTGATTTCTTGCATTTTTCTAGTTTGCTCGACGACTAGCAAAACATAAGCATGAGGGTATTTGATCATGCATATAATTCAGGGTTATTTTATATCAAAAATATGCATGATTTTATAAAATAATGTTTCAAAAACCTAATTTTATGTTAGTTTTCGAGTAAATGTGCTAAAATGATTTAAAAATAGAAAATGCATGAAAAAATAGTTTTATTTTACATTTTTATACATATTTTAGTTTTTGTTATATTCATAGTAGTTTAGTGTTAGTTTTTATTAAAAGTAAAAATAAAAAAATAAAAAAATAGAGAAAATAGTTTTTAAAATCATTTTAAATGTTTTTTTTTTAGAAAAGAAAAAAAATTAGTAGAATAGTTTTTTATTTTCTTATAAATGAAATAAAGTTTTGTTTGTCATTTTTTTAAAACCGGTTTACAAGGTTGTTGAATTTTTTAAAAAAACTAAAAAAATGAATAAGCAAACCGGCTGGAACCGGTTTGCATTGTTTTTAAATTGAAAAAAATTCTCTTTGAACCGGTTCCAGCCGGTTTGAAAGGTTTAAGTTCTTTAAAACCCCCAAAATTACAAAAATCGGGCGTCTTCATCTTTTGCGCCAGAGCCCTCTCCTCTAACCCCTCTTTTCCCTCCACCTTGTTTTCTTACCTCCTTCTCCCTTGATTTCTCTTCTTCTCTGTTTCCGGTGGAGGTGCTTCTTCAACGGCGACGGCGTTGACGGTGGAGGCCAGCTTCTTCCTTAACCCTCAGGTTCACGGTGAGTGCTGAGTGCTCTGCTTCTACTCCTTCTTCTTCTTCTTACTTCTTCTTCTTCTTCTTCTTCATTTTTAATTCTTTCTGAATGATAATCTGCTGAATCTCAATTTGAAAAAAAAAAGAAAAAAGAAAACATAAAAAGATAAAAAGTTTCTATAAAGAACTCCGGCGATGGACAAGTATGTTGCTGGAATGCTTGTGCTGATCTGCAATTGTTGATGATTGATCTGGCTGAGTTCCATGAAGTGTCTATTAATTGAACTTCAGTGATTAATTGTGAAAAATCAATCGGATATCTGAATCCGATAGAAATATTGGAATCAGAATTACTAAATTTTGATCACCGTGCGGCTATCATTTTCCGGTAAGTAAATCTTTGATAATAAAAATCTGAATTGATCAACTGAACGATGTTTAAGAAATTCCAGTATGAGTGAACCTTGTTTGATCAACTGAAGAAACCGGATTGAGATGATTTTCAAGTGATTGAAATGCAAATCGATGTGTTTGTTTCTAATTTTTTATCATCGTTTCTTCTTTTTCCGGCATCTCTGTTTTTTTTTCGGCAATAGATTATCTGATCTCTGGTGGAAGCTATTCACCGTGAAGCAAGACTGATCAGAATCCATTTGTAATGCTGTGGAAATCCATTTTTGCTGTAATGAAAATCCAATTTGCGTTACTGGATTTCCTAGTGTTCTTTGTTTGATTGATCATAATCCATTTGTTTGTGTTGCTGTAATGAAAATCCATTGTTTGATTGCTGATCTCTAGAGTGCGTTGCTGGAAATGGATTGTAATGTAATGGAAATCCATTTTGGTGTTCGGGTATCATATACTGATTTTTCTGTTTAGCTATTAGTTACTTTCTAGTAATTGCTTTGTTAATTGAATTGATGAATTGTTAAAATGATTTGTTAGTGTTTAGTTTTCAACCAATTACATTAGTGTTTAGCATTTAGGTTAAGAGTATTTGATTTCATTAGTATATGTTCAATTTAGCATAAAAATTTCATTTAGTAAACAATGCATGCCTAGTCATACTTACATTCGTGTAGTATTATCATTGCTTATATCAATATAATTTTCAACATTCATTTCGTGCATTTTAGATAGCATCATTCTAGTTTTATTCTTGTATTGTGTACTACTTGTATTTCGTTGGACTTGTGCAGGATCGCAAAGGAGTGAAGCTGAAGTGCACCTATGACACGAAGCACATAAAGATAGAGAATTTCTTTTCTTTTCTTTTATTTTAGAAGTTAGGCATTTAATTGGGTTTGTAAATATTGCACTTTACGCCCTCTGCGAAGGGTATTCATTTGTTGTAATAGTTAGTTGTTTTTACCTTTTCTGAACATTTTACATTTCACATAATTCGGCAATAAAGATTAGTTTAGACTTGTGTGTTTCAATACAACATATTCCCGTTCCCTGAGTTCGACCCGGTCTCATCCACTAGTGAGAACCGGTTTTTATTATTTGATGTCTGGTTTTCACATGTTTTACATTTAAAAATCTTTTCAAAATTACAACGATTTAAAAAAAAGACATCAACGTTCTAACACTACAACAAAAAAAACAAGCATATACACCAAAAATTTTTTTTGAAACCAAAGCTAAGAAAAAAAAATGAAGAAGGAAGGAGAATGGAAGGAGAGAGAGGGTATCGACCCTCTCTCTCTTCCCTTCCCTTGCTTAAAAAGCGGGGGGGGGGGGGGGGGGGGGGAAGATGAGTGGTGGGGAGTGAAGGAGGGGAGATGGGTGGTCTCCCCCTCCCACGCCCCACCCTAGTCACCTAGGCCCTATTGGGGGGGGGGGGGTGTAAGGTACTTGGTACCTTCCAACCACTCCCCTTAATCAAAGGGGAGTGGTTGGCCTTGACCTCTCATGTTCAAGGTCAACCCAAAAATTGCCCCTCCCATTTCCCTCATTTTTTTATATATTTTTTTTTTTGAAAAAAGGTAAGGGCTACCCCCTAAGGGGGGCGCCCAGCCTATTCCCCAAAACGTGGGCTGAGCCCACCCACCTTTAAAAATGCCTTTTTAAGGCCTCTAGTTGAAAATTTTCCAACTTTTCAAAATCTCCATTTTGAAAAGTGTTTTTTTGTAAATATGTTTTTTCATAAGTCTTAAAAAGGAGACATGGGCTGAGGTGGAGCCCATGCCAAACTTTTCTAAATTCACTAACCTACCCCTTGTAAAAATGTTTTCAAAAACCCTCTTCTAGATTTTGAAGATTTGCAATTTACTTCATTTCTTTTCTTTTGCAAAATCTCAATATAATAAGTATTTTTTTTAAAAAGAACTAATCTAAACTAATTTAAAAATCAAGATTTTAAATTACAATATGTAAATTAAGATTTAAGCTTTCATAAAGTATATTTAATTTCTCAATTACGGCAAAATTGGGACTCGGTATGACTCATAATTACCGATATACCCCTATTTCACCAAAATCCATGAAATAACGAGATATTGCTCTCGTTTAAACCCCAAATCCGGAGCGAACTCATGTGAACACAATATACATATGATCTACAAAGATTGAGGTTGGATCCATCGCGGTTTGCCCCGAATCGCCTCGTGGAGCAAATCTACGCGAGTCAGAACCTCAGAAAGCGATAATAGCTAAATTTATGAGCAATGCTCGTGCCGAACAAGGAATTTTTCCAACAATGAAGTATATATCATTTAAAATTCTTCTGAAAAACAGCGGGGCTTACATCCTTCCCTCCTAAAAATGGATTTCGTCCGCGAAATCACGAATACTAGGCCACAAAAAGGTCAGGGTATTTCTCCCTCATACTGGCCTCTGGCTCCCATGTGCATTCTTCGATGCCATGGTGTTGCCACCGTACCTTAACCAACAGAATGGTCTTGGTACGCAGAACTTGGTCGCGATGATCGATGATCTCAACAGGTCTCTCGGCCACAGTTAAGTCCTCTTGAACTTCGACATCTTCGTACCAGATGACGTGCGATGGGTCCGGAATGTACTTCCTCAGCATCAACACGTGAAAAACATTATGAATTAGAGCATACTGCTGCGGTAGCTCAATCCGATAGGCAGCTCCACCGATCCTCTCGAGGATCCTGAACGGCCCAACGTATCTAGGACTCAACTTTCCTTTCTTTTTGAAACGAAAGACACTCTTTGTCGGGGATACTTTCACAAAAACCATGTCATCGACATCAAACTGTAGCTCTCGCCGCCTCTTATCGGCGTAACTCTTCTGTCTGTCCTGGGCTGCCTTTAGACGCTCTCAAATCTTCTGCACTTGCTGAGTGTAGTGCTGAAGAACAATCGGCGACTCACTGGATCGATCGCTGATATCATCCCAATATGACGGTGATCGGCAGGGTCTCCCGTACAAAGCCTCGTACGGAGCCATCCCGATACTAGCGTGATAACTATTGTTGTAGGCAAACTCGACCAAACACAAGTGTGAATCCCAATCACCCTTCCAGTCGAGCATACAAGCTTGCAACATGTCCTCTAACGTCTGAATCGTTCTCTCTGATTGGCCATCAGTCTGAGGGTGAAAGGCAGTACTGAACTTCAGCTTCGTTCCCAAAGCTGACTGCAACTGTCCCCACAATCGTGACGTGAATCTGGGATCACGATCTGAAATGATAGATGTAGGTACACCATGTAACCGTACAATCTCTTGGATATACAAGTCTGTTAAGCTCTCAAGCGGCTGACTGATCTAGATAGGTAAGAAGTGAGCGGACTTGGTGAGTCTTTCCACAATCACCCATATCGCATCGTGCTTCCCCGGGTTCACGGTAAACCTACCACGAAATCCATCGCGATATCCTCCCATTTCCACTGAGGAATCTCAATCCTCTGCATGGTGCCACCGGGACGTTGGTGCTCGATCTTGATTTGCTGACAAGTCAAACACCTCGATACATATGCTGCGACTTCGCGCTTCATCCCGTTCCACCAATACCTTCGTTGAAGGTCCTTAAACATCTTCGTACCACCAGGATGGACGGTGTACTTTGACAGATGTGCCTCATCAAGAATCTCCTTTCTCAACTCGGGGTCATTTGGCACCCAAAGTCGATCCTTCATGCGGATGCAACCGCTATCGTCCATGCGAAAGACTGAGCCCTCTTCACGAGCTCGATCGACAAACTTCTGATATTGAGCGTTCTGCTTCTGTGCCTCAATAACCTTAGGCAAGAATTCTGATCGAATGGCCAACCCAGACAATCTCATTGTTCCGCCTTCGATCGTGAATGGCTTCTAAGCCACGAAATCTTCGATCAATTTCTGGCTCCACACAAGACTGGCCAGAACACTGCTCGATTTGTGACTAAGCGCATCTGCAACGACGTTCGCCTTACTAGATTGGTAAGACAACGTAAACTCATAATTTTTGATAAACACGAGCCAATGACGTTGTCTCATATTCAACTCCTTCTGGGAAAACAAATACTTGAGACTCTTGTGGTTAGAAAAGACCTCGAACGTATCTCCGTACAGATAGTGTCGCCAGAACTTCAAGGTGAACACCACAGCTGCCAATTCCAAGTCATGAGTCAGGTAATTTCTCTCGTGAATCTTCAGTTGCTGCGAAGCATATGCAATAACACGACCGTGCTGCATGAGAACGCATCCCAATCCTGTACCCGAGGCGTCGGTATACACCACAAAACCGCCTCTGCCAGTAGGTAAAGCTAACACCGGAGAGGTAGTCAGCTTCGTCTTCAGGATCTGAAAACTCTCTTCGCAAGAGTCAGTCCACTCGAACTTGACTCCCTTACGCAGAAGCTTCGTCAAAGGAAGCGCAATCCTGGAGAAGTCCTGTATAAAACGTCGGTAGTAACCAGCTAACCCGAGAAAACTGCGAATATCGGTGACAGACTGAGGCTGCTTCCAGTCCAACACTGCTTCGACCTTCGCTGGATCAACTGACACCCCATCACTGGATATCACATGACAAAAAAACATGACTCGCCGAAGCCAAAACTCGCACTTAGAGAACTTGGCGAACAATCTGTGCTCCCGAAGTACTCCCAATACAATACACAGATGTTCTCGGTGCTGCTCAGGGGTCTCTGAGTAGATCAAGATATCATCGATAAATACAATCACAAATGTATCCACGAACGGACGGAAAATACGATTCATCAAATCCATGAATGTTGTTGGTGCATTTGTGAGCCCAAAAGGCATCACAACGAACTCGTACAACCCGTACCTAGTTTGAAAAGCCGTCTTCGAGACATCTTCTTCTCTGATCCGGAGTTGATGATAACCCCTGAGGTCGATCTTCGAGAATATCTTCGCTCTCTACAACTGATCAAAGAAATCTTCTATTCTCGGCAACGGATACTTATTCTTAATCGTCGCTTGGTTGAGCATTCTGTAGTCAATGCACAACCTCAGGGATCCGTCTTTCTTCTTCACGAACAGAACAGGTGCACCCCATGGCGATGCGCTGTTTCTGATAAACCCTTGCTCCATCAACTCTTCCAACTGACGCTTCAGTTCTTCGAGTTCTGCCGAAGCCATACGATACGGTGCTTTTGAGATTGGAGTTGTTCCAGGTAACAACTCAATACAAAACTCGATCTCGCGCTTTGGAGGTAATCCAGGCAGTTCCTCAGGAAACACATCGGGGAACTCCCGAACTACTTCAAGATCCTCAATAGGGGTTAACACTGATTCAACTAGGGTGATACTGACCAAGAAGGCAGTACCCCCATTCCGCAGATATTTCTGAACCTTAAACGATGAAATCATATGACTGTCTCGAATAGGTCGAGCAAGGCTGATCTCCAAAACTGGACGATCAGGACGGTACAAAACCACCTTGCCTTCTCTGCATAAAACTTGAGCATGATACTCAAATAACCAATCCATGCCTAGAATGACATCAAACTCCGTCATATCTAGCAGGATCAAGTCAGCTGGCAAGTCCTGACTTGCCACTGACACATCTACGCTCAGAATGTACGAAATACATAAAGACTGATCACCAGTAGGCGTACAAACTTCCAAAGGATAATTCAACAATACAGCAGACAAAGGCAAAGAACTAGCAAATCTCGAAGCTATGAAAGAATGCGAAGCACCACAGTCAAACAAGGTAAAATCTACATGACCAGCGACTGGAATAGTACCTTGGACCAACTCTCCCTTGGTCACTTGATCGATAGTGGCTGCGTAGGCACGCCTTGCCACCGTCTTCTGCTGGGAAGATTGCTGCGGCGGGTACATCTGTTGCTGCTGAGGAAGTCGTTGAGGCGCTGACTGTGATGTTCCTCCTCAGATCGTCGGACTGCTTCTTCCGACAATCCTTGATGTAGTGGCCCATCTTGCCACAGTAGATGCATCCTTCAAGGTCCCGTGAACATGGTCGGCCAGGATGATCCATCCGACACTTTGGGCAACCTGATGTTGCCACCACCTGTCTCTGTTGTTGCTGCTGCTGGGGCTGGCGATTCTGTCGCTGCCGGTTGTTGTGATTCCTCTTTGCTGGCGGGGCGGACTTCTTTCCACCCGAATTCTGCTGGAATGAACGTTTCTTAGGCCAACTCTTTTGGCCTTGCTGCTGCTGGTTACCCTTGGTCTGCGGAGTCTTCTGGGATTCTGTCCATTCCTGCTCCAGAAGTGTAGCCGTCTCCAGGGCTTCCTCTAGAGTCGAGGGAGCACGCGTGAACACTCTCAGGCGCAAGGCTAACTTCAGTCCACGAGCAAACTTCATCGCTCGTTCCTTCTCGGTCACAAAGACATGAGGGCAGAAGCGCTCCAGGCTCCTGAACTTTGTAATGTAGTCTGCCAAAGTAGAGTTCCCCGGCTGAAGATCGAGGAACTCCTGCATCTTTCGGCTGCGCTCGTGGGTCGGGAAGTAGGCTGCGTAGAAAACCTCTACGAACTGCTCCCATGTGACTGCACCGCCTGCAAACTTAACATCCAGGGTGGTCGCCCACCACCTCTCGGCATCCTTCCAGAGCCGATACGTGCCGAAATCCACCTTCCGGTCGTCACTGACCTGCAACACCCGAAAGATCCGCTCGATCTCTCGTATCCAGTCCTCGACTGCCTCGGGTGTAGACTTTTCGTCGAAGGAGGGAGGGTTCATAGCCATGAACTGCTTATAAGGCACAGCTGTTGCTGGAACTAGAGAGGGAGTAGCAACCGGGGTCTCTCGCTCCTGAGAGGTCCGCATGTTCTCTCCCATAGCACGCATGCCCTCAGCCTGCCTGCCCACCACCTCAGCTAGGTTGCTCACAGTGTCCATGATACGATCGCAACGCTCGCGCCAAACCATCTTAACAGTGCAACAACTAGAGTAACAAAACAGAAACTAAACAACAGGAAGTAGCAGCTAAAGTAACAGAGTAGGAACTAACCAACAGAAAGTAGCAACTGAACACAAGTATATATGACTCTAGAGTAACAACTACAGTAAGTCAGTCTGATAGGTTAGTCCTTATGTTCATCTTTTTACCTCCTTTGGGTACGCGAAGGAAAACCCTCGAGTTTTATGAGACATGCACCTGATGTCTGTTATTCAATTTCTAATGTGGTAATTGGGGATGCTTCAGAACGAGAAAACCACCTGCGGGCGACACGCAGCCAGGAGAAACCTTTCGCAGGGGTAAATGATTGCAATCTATACTACTGCAGTAGCAAAGGTCCCTGTAGAGGGCAACCTCGACCTCCCTAACTCCGAGTGACTGGAGGTCAGAGGGCACATTGGCTCCTCAAAAGAACAAGTCGTAGTAACGACACGTCACTCAGGCCCGTACCATTCACCCTCTCCCTGGGTGACCAAATTGTGAATGGGGCGCGATAGGTTTATCTTATTTAGGCTCAAACTTCCAATCGTACCTCCTCTCAAGGTAGTCGTGCCTTGTGGTCCACGCGGGGTACGCAAATGAGGACTTGGCCTGCCCATTCATGTGCTCAGCCTCACACGGCCACTACGAGCACACCGCCTGTGAAGACGATAATAATATACCATTTTCATTTTATGCCTAGGGCGACACGAACACGTGAACACATTATCACGAACCTGTGCCATTGCCCGTAGACTTCAACCGAGTCTCAGAACCTCAACAGGTCAAAGGTGTCAAACCCTACAATATTTTTAGTTCTTTTCCAAGTGTATGTCATGTCGAGTGTAAAGCAAGCCACTGGTGCAGCGTATATCCGTCGATATACGAATGGAAGCCAAACAGGAAGGCACTCGACACCTGAGCTAGTGACATACGTGTCAAGACGTGCCAACTTGCATGGGTGAAACAGGACACCCCACACATGTATAATTTCTTCCAAGTATCATGCCGTGAGCAACGATACGTCGACAAGCAGATAAGGTGCCACTAACTACAAGTTCTGAGAGGCACAAGGCTCAAAATACATATATTGTAGTTACAGGGTATGCGAGGAGCGTCCTGAGCCCGGACTACGTATTTCTTCCAAATACTTATACAATTATCATAACGCGGCAAAACTCGCATAGCGAAACCATTCGCGAAGGATCCTTGCAAATCTGATACTCACGAGTGTCAAGGGATAGAATCAGACATAATCCCATACTTATGGGAACAACATTGGCATATCTAGATGCGTGACCGCACTCTGTCCGCACAACTGGGGCATGAACAAGACTGTAGCCTGAAAGTCCGCAGAACCGGACAAACCCACACAAGCGTGTGTCGCTACACCGCTTGCAAGCTCAACCGTACTGCCACCTCTACGGGGCTGCGGGATACAAACAACTGAAGCCTGAAGCGGCAACGTACGTTGCTAGCAAGCGACGCACTCTGCTATAAGGCTCGAACATCGCCTATCGACACAGAAGAGCAAACGTCGCCGCGGGGGAGTTCCCGTGGAACTCCACAGGGTCGTGCCAACCCTAATGAAACCGCAAGGGGGCTGGACCCCGTGCTGGAGACCACCAAGGGGCTGCCCCACTGGCGGCAAGGTAGCCGGGTGCCTTAGCACCCGGTGTCGATTTGGCACCAACGGGGGACCTAAAGCCCTGAGGGGCTGAACAAGTGGCTAGGACACGGGGGCCCTGCCCCTCTTGTCCACGCCCAGAGGCAGGCCAAGTGGGGCTAACAGCCATAGTGGCCTCAGCCCGCACGGGCTAACCCGGGTGTGCCAACACCCGGCTTAGCCTAGAGCACCCAAAAAGGTGCTAGGCTTATCCCAGGGCCCAACGGGCCAACCAAGACCTCAAGCGAGGTCTGGTCTACACCTGACCAGACCCAGCTGGGTCACAAAAACCCCTGGTCTGAACCCAGCCGGGGTTTGGACAAGGGTGTTGGGCCTTAGCCCACACCCTTAAGGGTGTGGCTAACCCAACCACCCTAAACAAGTGGGTCACACCCACGAATCTGGCCTGGACCCTATTGGTCCAGGCCCAACTGACAGAGAGGGGGCTGAGGCACATGAGAGTGTGCTCCATAGGCACCCCTGGTCTGGCCCAAAAGTGGGTCCAGACCCAGGGCACCCGCTGGGTGCGCAACAGCCCACAAGGGGCACCAAGGGGGATATGGTGGGGCGCCCACCCGGGTTAGGTGGCGCCACACCAAGGAGGTGGTCTGGATCACTGGGGGTCCAGACCCAGCCTGACTACCCCAGCAACTGAGGTTGCTGGGGGCAGGCCACGCCTGGTCTGACCCCAGCCATGGGTCCAGACCAGGCCCATAAGGGGGCCAACGCACCACTAAGGGGCATGCCCAGCACAAGTTCGGGCGCTCTAAGCACCCAGCCTCAAGCTGCACATCAGCCACACAGGTAAGGGGGGGGGGGGGTTCAGCCAACGGCTACTGTAAACACCCCAAATTTTCCACATCCATTCTCAAACAACCCTCCTCGTGCAGTGCCAACTCTGTTAGGTCAGTGTAGGAGTCAAACCCTGAGTTAGTTTCAGAAAATTACCATTTTACCCATTTTTCATTAGGAAAAATACCATTTTACCCCTAGGTCATCCCAGACCTCAGTCAGTCGGAGTCAACCAAGCTCATTTGTCAGTTCAGGACAGTTAAAATATCAGTCATCTCAAGCTTATCTGAGCTCACAATGAACAGACTGTTTTCATTTCTGACCATTCCTGCCAAAATGGGATCATTTCTTCAGAAATGAGCTCATTTCTCACTCGAAACAAAGCCAATTGTCTTCAAATCAGTCATTCCCAGTCAGTCATGTTCCCCAGAGTCTAACTTGAGCTCACCAGGAGTTCAAGTGCTCCAGTTTCAGTTCAAAACTATTTCCAAGTGTCTAGGAACCCATTTTAGTCCATTTCAGCTCTTTCAGCTGAAATTGAGCTGAGTTCAGTCAATTGAGCTAGTGTTCAAGTTTTGATTTTAGTTCAAGTCAGTATTACTGACTTTTGTTCTAGCTCAAACCCAGCTCTGGTCTGTAATTCACTTCAATCCAATGACCATTCCGTACCATTTCTCTAAAAATGATAGCTTTTCTTGAAAATTCAGTCGGAAAAGTCAGTTGAGTCAGTATCATGGTCAGTTCATTTGAGTTCTAAAACTCTAAAACCCAGCTCAATCCAGTTCATTTCAGTTTAATCCAGCTCAAACCCTAATTTCCAATGTCACTCTAGCTTGGCAGAGCTCGAAAATCATTTCTTCAACCATTTCTGCAAATTTTGCCAATTTTAACATTTTTTGAACTGGTACGAGTGTCAATCGGGATCTAACATCCAAAATTCTTCATTCAGGGTTAGCATTTCGCATAGCATTTCATGTCATTTCTCATCATTTCATATCATTTCTCAGCATTTCATAACATTTCATAACATTTCATCACATTTCATTTCATTTTCTAAGTCCAGAACTCCAGTTTTATAAATTTAAATCCAGATCGAGTTTTAAAAGCTTTCAGAAATCAATTTCAAACCTTGGGTTTCCAAAATTGACATTTTTACCCCTGAGATTCTAAATTTGGAAATATTTTCTCGAGAAAAACAATCTGGATTCATTTCAAACTCAAATTTTCAAATTCTACACTGGATTTGCTTCGCAACGAGCTATTAAACTTCAAAATCTGAGCTCGTTTCAAAAACTGCCAAAAATAGCTCGTTTCGTTTGGAAATAAATTTGGAAGTATTTTCTTGAGAAAAAAAAATCTGGATTTCTTCCAAAATTAAAATTTTCAATTCTACATTGGATTTGCTTCGCAACGAGGTATTGAACTTCAAAATCCGAGCTTGTTTCAAAAACTGCCAAAAATAGCTCGTTTCGTGTAGAAATTTTCAGAAAAGACTATTTTACCCCTCTAATCGTCAAAATGAATTTCAAAATCAGAATTTGGACCCGCTCTGAGATGGCCCATTCATTTATATTTCTACTTTATTAAAAAAATGTTTCTTTTTATTTGTTTGTTTTGTTTTTATTGATTTTTATTTTTTTTATTTTTTATTTTTATTTTATTTTAGAGAGGAGGTGGGACCCACAAGGTGGTCACCTAAGCCTCCAGCCCCTTTTCTTCTTCATTTCCTTTCTTTTTTTTCCCTTTCCTTCTTCCTTTCTTTCCTTTTTTTTTTCCTTCTTTCTTTTTTTTTTTTTCTTTCTTCTTCCTTTTTCTTTCTTTCTTTCCTCCTTTCTTTCCTCTCCAGCACACTCACGTAAACCCCTTCCTCTTCTTCTTCTTCTCTTCTTTCTCACCTCTTTCCTTCCCTTTTCTTTCCTTTTCCTTCTTCCCCTCTTCTTTCCTTTTCCTTCCCTTCTTTCTTTCTCCTTTCTTCCTTACTCCCTTACTTTCCCTCCACAACCGTATGGCTGCAGCCATTCACGTAAAAGTGAATTCCATCGTATCATTCATAGCTAATTAAAACCTAAAAAACTTAGGCAAATGATGATTAAGACCTAAGTCCCAAAAAGAACAAAAGGGAGCTCTCAAGGGGAACGGCTGCCCATCTTTCAACCTCTCTCTCTCTCTCCCTTGAACTCTCTCTTCCTCACCCCTTGTCTGCAGCTTCCAGCCATTGAAACAACACCCTTGCAGCCCTCAGCAGCACCAACTGGAAGCCTCCACGCACAGCACCATTGCAGCCATCGATCACAGCATCTGCAGCCTTCTCCATTTGCTGCAGCAAGACCCCAAGCTATCCTTGGCTGCAACTCCCAGCCATTGAAGCCACCTCCAGAGCTCCTTCCTCCAGCCAACAGCCAGCCTCCCCTTTGAAGCACCATCAACGTTTTCACCTCCAGCCCAGCCAGCTCCACCAGGGATCTACAACAGCCACCAGCTTGTAGCCACAGCAACCAGCACCTCCCTTCTCCAGCCACCTGCGTCAACCACACTTTGACGGCCACCTTCATCTCCCATTAACCCATTTTTTTCATTAGAAACTTAGGTCTTTGGTTTTATTTTCCCTAAGTTATAACAGAAAGGGCACATACGGCTGTGCATCTTGACCTCTATCCTCAGCTCCCTCTCTCCTTCACAAGCTGCCATCCTTAGTCTCCTCCAACAACTATAACATCTTCCAGCCACCTTGAAGCCCAGCAACATCCTTCAGCCTCCTCCGGATCCAACCAGTTTCAATCAAAGGGAGCCTCCAGCCATCTACAACCACCATTACCATAGCTTCCTTATTGCAGCCGAGTCCAGTCCCCTTCAAGCTTCGCAACATCAAAGGAAATCTTCAAGCAAATCCAGTCACTTCCTTCAACAACTGCAGCCTTTTACCTTCACCACCAGTCCAGCACCATCAAGATACTGCTTGCAGCCCAACCTTCCTTGCAGCCTTGTTCCAGCCAGCCCTTTTCGTTGCAGCAGACTCCTCCTCAAGGTGAGCCACTATTCTCTTGATTTGTGATTTCTATTAGCTATTAATAAAGCCCCTACGATGTTCATCCATGGAATCCGTGGATTGGGGGTCTTTGGATTTCCTTTTGTATAAATGTCATGGAATCAAGTTAAAAGTCAGATTCGAAATCACATGAATGTCTCTTTCCTAGTTTTAAATCAAGTAGATGTGATAATCACCTTGTCTATTGAGGCTAGTGAAATAAGAGGTTCATCCACCGGTTGGATCGAATCTCTCATTTTAGAGCCAACATCAAAACGGAATCATATCCCTGTCAATTTTTATTTTTTTTATTTTCATATTCCATGTAGGTTCATATTTAAGTATTCATTTATTCTAGTCTCATTATTCATGTTGTTCATTTTGTTTGGTTTTGGTTTGTATTTAATTTAGAATCTATAAGTTGTAGCCATAATACTATCATTATTTCATGTGCGAGTTTGTGAACACCCCAAATTTTTCAAAATCTTATAAATATTCCCTTCTTGCCCCTAAATTCATTTTTTAAGCAAATGTGTCATTGTTAAATATAAATTCCAGTTCATTTCTCAAGTTTTACTGAAATCAAATTCATTTTATATGTTTAAATTGATTTCGGATCTGGATCCATTGTCCAGATCCAAATCTAAATCTCCTTGTTCAAATTTTAAATTTAAATTATAGAAAAATACCAAAAATAGTCTTTAAATAGCTCGGACAGTCCATTCGACATCCGTTTGGATCCATCACATGTATTTCTCAATTCGAGTTTCAAAAACTCAAACATTTTCTCAAAACTCGGGTCCGAACCTATTTTCTAAAGAAATTTCTCAAAATAGCCTTGAAAACTTTCTTTTTGTAAATATTTTTCAAAAATACAAAAAAATTAGTTTAAATCCTTGTTTTGCCGTACATTTTAGGATTTTGTATTTCCCAAAATACAAAAAAAAAATAAAAATACTCAAAAAAAAAAAGAGAGAACAAAAAAAAAATCAAAAATAAATGAAGAAAATTGCAAAATGGTTTTTTTTTTAGAAACCCGTTTTCTGAAAAACTTTTATAAGGAGGCCTCTTTTGGAAAAAAATAAAACCTCTTGCAAGGCTCACAAAATCGGGTTAGGGTTTCAAACCCTCTGGAGTTTTTCCCTCTTGCGGCTTCTCCTCTCCAAACAGCCGCACGCTCCATGTGCGAGCTCCTCCATCGCCCTCCAACCTTCCATCTTCAACAACTCCTCCACCACTCAACCCTTCATCTCCAACAACAAATCCCCCCCTTTCGAGATGCTTCGAACCCCTCTTTAAGAACCAGCAGAAGCAAAAAGGAGGGCCATCAGTTATCACCCCAGCACCCCTCTTCTCCTTGACGATCCATCTTCGACCCCTCCATCCTCTTCTTCTCGATCCGTCTTTTACCTCCCCTCCTGGTTTAGGCATTATCTGATCTTCATCCTTCAACCCATTCTTGATCCACTATCCTCTGCAAGCAAACTTGGGGGTCAATTTCCCTCTGGCGCCTCCTCTACAAGATCATCTCTCTCTTCATTTCGAATCTTCTTCCCCAGCCAGCGAAAGAGGGTAGGTCATCCCTGCAGTCGGAAAGCGCCAGACTCCCCTTTGATCTAAGACCTTTGTAGAGCTGCAGGTAAGTGTCCAATCTTCCTCCTCTTTCCTTTATTTTGATGGATATTATTTGTTGTTAGATTCTCTTTCTTTTTTTCTTTTTTTTAATTTTCACAGCATTATGGAAGGGATCGACCTGCATATAACAGGATCGATCCTCCATTGCTATAGCAAGTGGAAATCCATCTTCCAACATACTTTCCTGCATTCTTTTACTTTTTATTTTTTTGTTTGATGTTCTGTTTTTCCTTTCCCCCTCGTTTCTGAATAAAAATTTAATCTACAATGGATTTTTCCTTGGCCGTGTTAGTCTCCTGATTTGTTTTTTTTGTTTATATCTCAAATGATGATGTTAGAATCGAAAGATCATAAGGGGTTCTCTAAAACAGTAATAAAGTTATTAGATCTGAGATCTTCAAGTTCTGTTACTGGATTATTTTTCTTTTATAGCAAATTTATTTTTCCTATATTTTTCTAAATGGGAGGGAAGGATAGATGGATGTTTCATTATTTTATAAACTTTGATCCATGCCATGCCATTGGTAAAGTCTCCTTTCCCAGCATTTCAGCTATGCTCTGAAATTGTTCGTTGGATCTAGATCCCTGTTCGTCAATCCCACTGAAAGTTACTTGCTAAGTCCGATTCTAACGTTAGTTGTGATCATGAGAATGAATGTTAATTGGAGTCGGTGAGCCTGATAAGAATCGATCAGCAGAGTCGATCTGCTGGGAGTCTAAGCAATAAATCTGAGATCCATGATAGCTGCGTTAATGGTCTTCTGCTGCAAAACCATCAGGCCCAATCATTGAGGAAAGATCTGTTATACCTCTGCAACACCATCCCTTGTAACCCATTACAGTAAGATTAGGCCTGTTGCCATTTATCTTTTACTACAGCACACCTGGGGTCATCACTTATTGAGGATACGCTTCCTCGGTCATGGATATATCTGTTAATGGTTGCAACAAAAAAAATTTTTTTGGAGGAAACAAAGTGGATTTACAAATCCTGGTCATAATGTTGTGCAAAAAAAAAGAAAGAAAAATTTGATGTCCATTACAGGAATTACAATTGCTGTGCTCCAGTTTGCTTGCTGTTTACATTTAAAATGTATGCTTATCTTGTTATGTGAATCTATTAATAGAGGTACTTATCAGCATGTTTCGATATTTGAAAAATAATCTGCATCATATTTAGCCTTTATTTTCCTGTAGGATGTCAGGTTCAGTTTCTGCAACAGGATTGCCCATCACATACTATCCCAACAATATCAACAATCCCTTATGTTTGATTGTAGTGGATACTCCAGATTTCATTTCTATTTATATATGTATATCAGATTTTGAGGTAGTTGTGTAATATAGATGACTGTGTGAATGGTAATTCTAATAAGCATGATACGTTTGCTTATGAGATTCTATGCATATAGGTATTTTTTTTTATTTTTTTATTGAAAGAGAAAACTCTTGTGTATATATTCAGTGTACAAAATTTTTTTTTTTTGTTTTCTCTGCTCCTTTTGAGTGGATAGTCAATGTAGGGAAATAGATTATCTAGATTTCTGCAATAAGGGCAATCGTAACCAGGAGATCAACTGAACCACTACAGGAAAACTTCCACGAGTCCCACTTCTGTATTACTAATTGAGTGGTTGTTAATTTTTTCTTTCTTTTTTTATTCCTCAATAACTTCCTCTCCCATGCAGATTTTCTCCCTTTGCATCTTAATTATACATGGGACCTCTGTATTTAGTGTTTTAGTTTGTTCTTTCATAATCACATGTGTATGGTGTATTATGGTCTTCATATAACATTGTGTTAAGTATATATGTGAAGATGAAATTCTGGAGTATCTGTAAAGATGGAATTTTGGAACATCTGTGAAGATCGCATTGGTAGTCATTGCCAATGGAGAGCTACCAGGGCACATTGTCACGACCAGAACTCCTGGAAACAACAACCAGGGTAGTTAAATTGTTTCGTTTTAGAGAAATCAGAGTCCACTGTTGCTGATGGTACATCGAATCCATTAAAGGGTTATCTTACTGCAAAATTGCTTATTATTTGTCCCACTGTAGTGCACACACGTGTGTATTGAACACACCATTTCTGCATGATATCTTGTATTCTGATTCTTTCAAAATCAATGTTATACAGAAGGATGTAAAAAGGGAGCTCGAGTGTTTCCCCTTATCATACATCGGCATATGTTTTGCAATTCAATGTGAAGCATGCTGTTGTTTTTAATGCTCGGTTATATATATCATTTGCGGTAGATATATGCACTTAATACCTTTCTCATATCTTCCTCTCTGCATACTTATTATACCATTCATGTTGTCCCAAAGTCATTATAACCTGTCTGAGTATTCATTGTTGTGCCATCTGTAGCATCTCCTTCCCTTGCCAATCCCACCCATAGTGCCTACCACTCTCTACCACTTATATTCCCACTGTTATTTCCCTATTGCACAGTATTTTATTGTCACTTCCATTTTCTATATATCCACCTGCACATTCACCAGCAGCCATGCTTTTAACCAATTTCATAACAGCCCTGTAGCTTCCGGCGGCTGTGTGTTGCCAAGCCACCCTCACAGCAAAGCCCAAATACCTCACATTATTCTTTCCCCACTGCCTTTAGGTACTGCTGCACTCACTTTTCCCGGCACTTCCTCTTGTCTTTTCATTATTACTGCATTGTTTTACCTTTTGATCTGCAGGAAAGTGCAAAAAGGATGTTGTTCATAACCCTTTTTCAGCCATCCTGTGCAAAAGGCACATTAAAGCTACTTCCTTTGTTATCATTTGCCATTCGAAGTTGTATTGAATTGATGGTTGTATTTCTATAAAATGTGTTATCTCATTTCCTGCATTCATGTAAATACTAATTAGAATTAGTGCCAATGTCATGCCTACATTTCATTAGGCACCCCTACTACATGTGCACTTACATTTAGTGTGTCACCAGCCATAATATCTCACTGCCTTATTGTTTTCCTGCTGCCATACAATTTGCACACACCACTCCACTTATATATATATATACATATATATATATATATATATATATACATATATATATATATATACGTTCATACTCAGGTACATATATATATATATATAAATATATGTATACATATGTACATAAATATATATCATTTTTTTTTTATATATATATATATACTTTTAGATTTCAAATATCTTGGCATGTGAGCATTCTTCTACTATTAACATCCATATGACATTTTGCAAAATCTCTCCTACATTTCATACTAACCCAATGCTTTTGCAGGAACTATGTAAAGAATGTCATTACTTGGGGAGTTGTATTGGCAATTTCACGTATTGTAATAGTTAGATTTTAATGAGAATCTACCTTTTTCTGCTTTAGGTAGAATGAATGAACATTGTAAAAAGAATGAATTACTTGTTTTATGCATTTCCCCTTTATTTCTCAAATTCTCACAATGGTGAAACACGAATGACACGTGCACCATTTCGTAAGAGGTAAATCAATCCTAAGTTGACGATCCACATCAATGGCCATAGTCAGGGTGTGGACAAAACTTAGGATTTTTATATTTTACGAAATAACACTGGATCCACACTGGATCCGTTTTCAAAATTCATCATATTTCCTCAAATATTTTCTTCTTTTATCAGAATTTAACTTAAAATTAATTCAAGATATATACCAATGGCCATAGTCAGGGTATATTGAGAGTTAATTTCATTTTAAATTCTATAAAAGCACCAAATGTATTTCATGCTTCACCTGAATTTAAATATAGATTATTACATAATACATTCAATGACCATAGTCAAGGATGTATTATATTTTCAATCTTATTTTAATTCATCTAAAGAATGGAATAGCTTTTTCAAAAATCCAATTTCAAACTCTTTAAATTCATTCATCACTTAGGATAGAACTGCATCATATTTTTCAAATTCCTTTTTCAAAACTCCAAGTGATGTAAATATCTTCTTCAATCAATCTTCAATTCTTGTAAAATCCTATTCATCTTTTCATTTTCAATTCTATTTCATTTTCCATCTCAAAGTCCAAATTTAACTTTGAGATTTCAAATTCATTTCATATTCAAATTTTCCAATTCAAATTCATTTTTCAAAGTTCAATTTGATTTTGAAATTCCAAATTTAATTTATATTCAAAACTCCAATCAGATTTCAAAGTTCAATTTGACTTTGAAATTTCAAGTTCATATTCAAAATTTCTAATTCACAACAGAATTCAAGTCCAATTCGACTTTGAAATTCATTTGTATATTCAAGATTCAAATTCTAAATTTCATTTTTCAAGTTCAAATTCTTAATTCATCTTCTGAATTTAACAAACTCCAAATCCATTTTAGGATCCAGGATTCAAACTCATATTGGATCTCAGACTTCAGATCCAATTCCTCTTTAGGATCCAGGATTCAACACTCATATTGGATCTCAGACTTCAGATCCAATTCCTCTTTAGGATCCAGAGTCCAATTCCACTTTTGGATCTCAGACTTCAAATCCGATTCTCCTTTAGGATCCAGAACCCAATTCTACATTTGGATCTCAGACTTCAGATCCAAATCCATCTTAGGATCTAGAACCCAATTTTATAACGCATCTCAGATTTCAGATTTTAAATCCATCTTTAGATCCAATTCCATTCCCAATTCTAGATTTCAAATCCAATTCCATTTTCAGAT
Organism: Nuphar pumila; assembly: GCF_984573655.1. Lineage (NCBI taxonomy): Eukaryota > Viridiplantae > Streptophyta > Magnoliopsida > Nymphaeales > Nymphaeaceae > Nuphar > Nuphar pumila. The sequence goes on along the minus strand of NC_143265.1, from coordinate 45,431,893 downwards.
CTCATCTGAACTCCCTAAATCCATTTCTATTCTTAAATACCATTTGATTATCTCAGATCCATTCCAAACTTAAAAATCCAAATTCAATTTCATCTCAAGTATTCATTTCCTTTTCTAAATTCAAATCCAAATTCAAGTCGATTTTGACTTTGAAACTTCATTTCCTTTCATTTCAAAGCTTCAAGTCTCTTTCTCATTTATTTTCCCAACTCTGATTTACTTCAAAGACTTAGAACTTCTCTGATCTATCTAAAGTTCTAAGTTAAATTCAAACATTTCTTCATTCTCTTACCAAGTTCATCTCAGAATACTTGGAAATTTCCAAAAACATTCTTTTCCAAAGAGCATACATTCTTGCATTGCACAAGCATGACTCTTTGTGCATTTAGAGTTAGATTAAATTCTTAGATTATATTTAGGCAAAGCAAAAGGCATAGATTTGATCCTTGGTTCGATTACCCCTGGTAAAGGCGCCAGGAACGGTCGAACCTCGTACCGACGAGTGAATCCCGTCTCTCCATTTTTTCCCGCAATATTTTCAAAACAGAGGCGAGTAATCTTTTAAATCTTTTCAAATCAAGGTCAAGTGAAAACCCGCAAAAGAGTTCTTCTTCTCTCTCTCTTTCTTTCTTTTCTCTTCTCTCTTTCTTTTCTGCCTTTTATTCTTCTCCTTTCAAAAAGGAGGAAAATAGAGATTAGAAAAGGAAAAGAGAAGGAAGAGAGAGAAATAACAAGAGAATAGGAAAAATTTTGCGATGATCACAGTTTTGGCGACCGAGATGGGACCTCATCTTCGTCTGGTCAAATTTGTGCCTTTGCTTTGCCTTTATATAATCTAAGTCTTTATTCTAACATATGTCAGCTACATTTTTCATGCAAACCTTAGGAAGCCTAGATTTTGTCCTAAGCTGACATCATTGCATATAAGTATGGTTTGGTAGGACCATATTGAGGAGATTATCCATGTTCACATTAGACTTAGGTCTTAAATACAACTCTCCTCAATTTTAGGGATTGAATGCAAACAATGTATGCAAGTGTATGCTTCTCTTTTTTAAATCTATCTCTTTAGAACTTGCATTAGAGCCTTTTGATTTTATTGCATGATTGATCATATTTTGAAAACATCCATACCTATATTGTCCCGGTCTTCACGTTGCTGGGCTGTCTCACTGAATCATAGTTCGGGAGAGAGCCTCACAACTGGACCATTTATTTGGGCTCGCGCCCCCCTACCACGTACCTAAGGGCCATAGTCCGAGGTATATCGGTAGGTGCTCAAGGATGTTGGGAAGCCATTACCTTAGAACCGAAGAGATATCTTATATGCCACGTACTTCGAGCTTCGGCTTAAGTATATCGGCATACCTTGATTGGAATCAAATGATCTAAATCTTAGAGTTAGGATTAAGGTCCTATCAGCCATTTCAAATATTGCATATAGAGTCAGCTTTAGGGAATGCTGCTTGTACATCCTTGTTTGTATAACTGTGATTATATGATATTTATATCTTCCCTATATTCTTCAAAACCCTGGGTATATATTATTCAAAATTTTCTCTTTTTTTAAACCCAGGTGTATTTTCCCTTTATTCTTCTGATTTCTTCAAATTCTTTGATCCTGCCTGCATTTCTTCAAAAATTTTCTTTAAATATTCTCTTTCAAATTCTTCTGTGATGAAATAAATTTTTTCAGGATATGTCCCTTTCAAAATTAAGTATTTGTTCATTCTTTTTCAGAAAAACAATGTAGTTGCCACAAAATTTTGGGTGACAACCCAATCCCTCGTAATGGGATATTTTTTATTAGACTTCGATTTCCTTCTTTATCATATTTTCCTCCAAAATTTTTCTAAATATCCCATTCTTACCTTCAGAGAGGACATTGACATTTCATCATGGTTCGGGCAAGGACTGGAAAGGAAACAGTGCCCCAGCAAAGCGACAGTGAAGGAGAGGAAATGAACTCCATCAGGTCATCCAAGCAGCAGGGCCAAGAAGCAGAAAGCAATATTGATTCAGTTACATACAAGTTGTTTCGGAAAGTTATGGCCAAAATGATGTCTGAACAGGCTGAGGAAAACCCTGAGAAAATATCTTCTAAAAGCAAATCCAAGGGAAAAGTCAGCAAGAAGCAAGTTCAGTGTGACAGCACTTCAGAGTCGGTAGAGGAGGACTCAGAGGAAGAGGAGCCGACATATTTTCACAATCCCTTGTATCGACCCAAGAAAGTCAATGAGGGGCACCAGTCAGCAAACAAAGCCAAAGGTCAGATCCCAGCAGAAGATCCGATGCAGGAGCAAATGAGAGAAATGACTCGTGCGATCAAAGACTTACAAACCCAGGACAAGGGTAAAAAGGTCTATACCGGTGCAGATTTTTATGACGGCCTAGAAGGAGATGACAACTGGGAACATCTTCCTCGTAAATTCATAAAATTTGATGGGACCGACAACCCCAAGGCTCATCTGGCTACATTTTTCGCCGAATGCAACCGATTCAGGAAGACCAATAGAGCCTTATTCCTATGCTTTCCACGCAGTCTGGAGGGAGTTGCAGCAAGATGGTATGCCGACCACATCAACCCGATTGAACTGCGAGAATTTGACAAAGTCATCAACTTGTTCATTGAAAGGTTTCTCTTCAATACTGAGGCTTCGCCTACCCTCAACCATCTTTTCAACCTAAAGCAGAATGACAATGAGAGGGCAAAGGATTTCATTCATAGATGGAGATCCACTTGCAACAGGATGAAGGATCCAATATCAGAGGGGCATGCACTCTCAAAAATTTTGAACAATTTCTCTCAACCTCTGAAGGGCCTGATCTCTACTTCTCCATCTAAATCTTTCATCAAGTTAATAGAGCAAGTCGAATGGCTCGAAATGGGATTAGAGAATGGAACCTATCATGGCATCACCTTGGCAGAAGGCAGTCACGATGTGAAAAAGAAAACCAACTTTACCTTTTCTACCAGTTCCTCCAACAACAATGGCAAAAACAAAAGAGGTGGCAGAAAGAACCACACTGGCGGGTCAGGCAAAGATGACTGTTCCAGTCAAAAGAGTGGGATCAGCAGGCAGAATGACAGTCTCCAGTTAGAATCTAAGCCCCAAGGGAAGCCGAAGCATGACGGTTGGGGATATGACCGCGAGTTTACCCCCTTACAGCAAACACTTGAGGAAGTTCTTGAGTATATGACAACAAAAGAGATGGTTAAACTCCCCAAGTTAGCAGATCCGCCTGTGACTATGGGAAGGTTCAAGGATCAGTTCTGCAAATTCCATCGGGCGATGGGGCACGACATCGAGCACTGCTTTGTCTTCAAAAACATTGTCCAAGACTGTATTGATAAACATCTGCTGGTGGAAGATCGAAAAGAAGAATAGCTACTCGTCCTGGCTTAGCTTTCTGAACCATGTCAATGTTTCTTTTTCTGCTTTCTCTCTTTTTCAGTCACCTAATAGGGACAGCTCGGTCCCAGTCTTTTGTGACCTTTGGTCAAACAAGCTTGTAAATATTTCAAGTCGTTGTTATCAATATTTTCCTATCAATGAAAAATGTCAAAAATTTTCTTCATACCTGTTGATATCACATACCTCTATCCTTTGCCACCATGGGGCATTTATTTTGGAAAAATTTGTATCTCTCCTATTCTTTTAAATTAAGGGACAATCCTAAAAAAATCATCATGAGAGAAATGATATTACCTATGAGGATTTTCAAAATCCTAAAAATCTTGAGAATTTCTGCAAAAACCTCTTCATGATCACCGAAAATTCAATATTTTGATCAAATCTTTTTCAAAGTAAACTATTACATTGATTTTTCTTAAAATGGGTTTTTCAAAACCATTATCTTCAAAATTAACCCTCATGATGATCTCTTATGATGATTCCTTTTAAAAAGGATCGGATCTCACACTGATCGTTCTTCTTACAAATGAATTTTCTTCCCAAAATGATTTCTCATTTATCTTTTAAATAATAAACCTTTTTCCTTTCAAAGATCTCATATGCAGGCAGGATCAGAAAAACTCCTTTTCCTCTTAAATCTTATAAATTTTCAGTTAAATTTAATATTTATATCAGTTTCATTCATTTTATTCATATTTTTATCAAGTTTATATCGATTTTATCAGGTTTTATCAAGTTTAGCAATATTTCCTCAATTCTATTAAAAAAAAATTCTATTCTGTACCCTTTCAGGTTAAGGGATAAACCTGATGCCTCTTTCCCATGAGGTATTTCCTTTATTCTATTTCCCGCTCAGGTTAAGGGATAAACCTGACCCTCGTTGTCCGAGGTGTTCCGATTCAGGATAAGGGAAAATCCTGAAACCCCTCGTAGGAGCAATAATGCTACCTACGAGAATTCTTTTGTAAATACAAGTTTTGTCAACCTTTATTGATTTTCTAAATTTATATCAATTTCTCTTCACCTTCTTAAATTCTATTTCTTTTTCCCATTCAGGATAAGAGATAATCCTGAGACCCCTTGTAGGAGCCATAACGCTACCTATGAGGATTCTTTTGTAAATACAAGTTTCGTAAACCTTCATTTGATTTTCTAAATTTATATCAATTTTTCTTCATTTAAATTCTTTAAATTCAGGATAAGAGATAATCCTGAGACCCCTCGTAGGAGCAATAACGCTACCTATGAGAATTCCCCTTTCAGGTTAAGGGATAAACCTGAACCTCGACATTCGAGGTATTCTTTTTCCAGGATAAGGGATAATCCTGAGATCACTCATAAGAGCAACAAATGCTACTTGTGAGAATTCTTTTACAAAGTAAATAAATTTCCTCAAAATTTTCTTCATTTTTTATCAAATATTTCATCAAATTTTATTTTTCTTTTATCTGTTTAAATTTTATTCTTTTTCCCGTTCAGGACAAGGGGTTAATCCTGAAAATTGGACCCCATGCAGCCGAATGTGCTGGTCCATCTAAATCCTAAATCTTAAATCATAAACCTTGTCATATCTCTTTTAAATTCAAGTCTCAAAGTATATCCTCAAAAATCTCTTTCCCTTTCAGGTTAAGGGATAAACCTGAATCATTGTCTATTATATCCTAAATTCTCACCAAATGTCTATCAATTCATCAAATGTCTTTTATTATCAAGCCTTTGGGTTACAATTTCATCAAATGTATATCCTTTTCAAAGCCTTCGGGTTACAATTTCATCAACGTATATCCTTTTCAAGCCTTCGGTGTAAGACCCGCAATTTTTCAGAAAATATCTGAATAAAATTCATGAGGCATTTACCGGTAAAAATGGCATTTTTCTCAGAATGCGAAACAAATCAATTCCTGCGAGCCAGTTACACTTAGGATATTCGTCGAATCGCGAATATATGCTCAAACACTCTGGAAGCCATAACTTCCTATCTGAACAAAATCAAAGGATTCCTGCGAGCCAACTTTCTTAGTGGCATCAATACGAAGATAATGACGTACTCAGAATTTTTCGGAAAAAAATCGCCGAAAACCCGAAATTCTTGCGGGACCCACAGAAATATGGGTGGGACCCACAGAAATATTTCTCAGAAAATATTCTAGAAGATTCTAGAATATTCCAGCACCTTCCAGAGCCTTCCAGCTCCTTCCAGCACCTTCCATGGAAGGGATTTCTGAAAAGCCAAGGGGTAAAGAGGAGATTCTGAAACTTGGGGCCCAAGTTTCAGAATCTATAAATAAAGGAGCCCCCCTCTCTTTAAAAATCGCCAACCCCTCTCTCTCTCCTCCTTTTCCAAACCTCCCCTACCTAGCCCAGCCCACCTGAGCCCACCTGACCTGGTCTGAGCCTGCCTGACTTAGCCTGAGCCTGCTTGACCTGGTCTGAGCCTGCCTGACCTGGTCCTAACCCACCTGACCTAGGTCTGAACCTACTTGACCTAAGTCTGAACCCAGTTGACTTGACTTGAACCTGGTTTGGTTCAAAGTCAAAGTCCAAGTCCTTTTTCGTCCGAAGTTCGAAGTTGATCCTTTTTCGAAGTCGAACCTCGTTCGAAGCGTTTGAAGCAATCAGAGTCGTTTCTTCCTCAAATTGAAGTAAGTTCGCTTCATTAAACCATCTCTCTCAAGTATTTGATTGTTTGTATATAGCATATACTTTCTGAAGTAGTATCTTGCTTTAGTTCTTGGTTGAGCCCTCTAGGACACTTCGGTGTTCACGCGCTCGCCTCGTAACTATCGTCGGATATATATGTTCGAATACGCAGTATATGCGTTCTTCAAAATAGTATCTCACCCTAGTTCTTGGTTGAGCCCTCTAGGACACTTCGGTGTTCACTCGCTCGCCTCGTAACTATCGTTGGATACAGATCTAGGTGTATATCTGCTGATACTGCCGACGCGTCTTATATCGCACAGGCCATGTAATTTACCTTTGCCGTCGCGTCGTATGATGCCAAGGCTCCCTGCTTTCTGTACTTCCGATTACTGCACTTCCGATTATGCATTTACTTACGCCGTCGCGTCGAACGATGCCAAGGCTCCTACTTTCTGCAATGTATTTACTTACGCCGTCGCGTCGAACGATGCCAAGGCTCCTGTTTTGTTATATATGTAGAATATTTTGTTCAGTTACACACCCTGAACAATAGTATATGCATTTCCTTTACGCCGCCGCTGTATAAAGCACAGGCTTCTGCTTATATTACATATATGGCGCGTAAGTGAGCGTTCAAACGGAGATCAACTCCAAAATCGCCCATGCGATTCCCTTACCGCTCCTCGTACAAGATTCTGCTTGACGAATGAAGCCCCTATTGGAAAGGCTTCGCCTTTTGGCAAAATGCTCTTTACGTAAAGACTAAATCAATTACGTATGGCCTGGCTATGGCCCAAGGTTCCTGCAACCTTGATGGATGCAAAGTACGCACAACGGTGCGCATCCATTTCCCGAGTTAAGCGTAGCGATTTCCCACCAAAGAGGGGAGATGCCGCTGAAACGGATAAAAGAAACGCACGCTTTCTCCGTAAAAGAGAGGAAGTGCTGCTAAAATTCCTGAAGGAGCTAAGAATGGCTCAGAAAGAACGTAGCAGAAGTGCTACCCAGTTATGGAACGCCTTCTACAATGTAGAAAGGTTCGTCGCACCACTGCCGGTAGAGCAGAGAAGGTGTTGACAGAATGGTTGGCAGAAGAGCTGCCAAAACCAGTTAAGTGGCACAATGATGTCCTTTGTTGGAACGATGTCAGAATGACTCGTCTCCCTGACACCTGCAAGGGCATCATACTTGTAAGAGCCGTTGCGCCAAAGTAGTGGTAGCGCCTTGACAAGGTCCTGAGCTCGTTGCGTAAAAATATGCCGAGTAGCCGATCCGTAGAGATCGAGTCATGTGCATGCTCATTAAGAATTATCAGACAACCAGACTCGTAAGGGCCGCTGAGCCGGAGTGTGTTGTTTCCACCAAAAGAGGTGAAGTGCTCGTCAAGGCCGAAGTGCCGTGAGCAGAGTTAAGCATGCATATGAATAAAACCTTTGTTCCACGGTGAAAACCGTGTGGTTGATTGGGGTCGGGTACATACTTCTCAAAGGCTGCCCTATAGGCATGCAATGCTCGTCAAGTAATTGTAAGACCGGCAGGCCCCTTTCAGAATTTCTCACCGAGGAAGACGGTGATGGCGCAGCCTTCAGTGACATATATTTCAACCGAACCTGATAGAGTTCATTGATGGCCTTCGTCACTCAGAGGTATGGAGGTCGTGGTTATCCTTAAATATCTAAGGATTGAACCCAACTACTGCAGTAGCAGAATGCATTCGGATACCTAGTAAGGATCTCTTCCGGTATGCTGTACCGTCCTACTAGGGGGATGGGGTCAACAGGCCTCTGGGGTATCTAAAATACATAGAATAATCAACCCCCAGATCATCGCGTTGTCGCCCAGATATGAGTCCCCTAAGCCCAGGGGGAGGTGCAATTATCGAAACAAAGCATTAGCTTAGGTACAGCGCTACTTTGAATGTATGAGTGGATGACGTTGTTGAGTCAGTCCTGCATAACCTTTGTGAAGGTGTCATGGTCGGTATACTACTGGACCGATTGGGAAAGAACCCCATTGATATCCGTACGACTAAGTGAAGCTCGAAGAGCTGTCCTTAGATTCGTAGGATACGGATGTGCCAAGCATAAAGGCTTGAGCTAGACATCCATTCGTGACTCTGAGGAAGTCAAGGCTAAGTCGTAGAGACTTGAGAGGTTATTCTAACTCACAGCCCTGAAGAGGCTTATGCGAAGTCATGACGACTTGCGTGGATGTTCAACTCATAGCCCTGATGAGGCTTTTGCGATATACGCTAAGTCATGGAGGCTTGAGCGTCGTATTACAAACTGCGACCCTGAGTGGTCTATGCATTTACTTGAGTTGAATAGATAGGTGTTTGCCTACTTACCAGACCATCAGTGGTTCTGACCCCGTTTTATGGGGATTTCAGGTGTTGAACCTGCGTGGCGATATGCGGAGCAAGGCAGCATCGAGTTCCAGGGTTTCTCTAGACAGAGTTGTACTGCTTCCTTTTTATTGAACCTTCACTGCTTTTCTAAGCAGTAGTGTTGTAATAAACATGTGCTTTCGATAAAATGGAACACTTTGGTGGTCAATGAGTTGCTTGGCCACATACCTGCAACGTGCTCGGAGTTTTCTAAAACCGACGACTCATTATCGTCTTATTCCGCTGCTAAAAGCTTTTCTAAGTTCCGCTGCAAAGAAAAAAAAAAGAAATCCATGAAAATTTTAACTTAGCTTTGTTTTGGAAATCCGGGGCATTACAGAATTGGTATCAAAGCATGAGTCTGAGAAACCTGGTTCAAGATCCGTCGTGTTTGCGGTATCGCACTGTAAGTATAAATTTTATACTTTCTCTGATTTGGGTGTATTTGTGTGAATAGATAAAATGGCTCCTAGGACGAGGAGAATCATGCCGAGTGAGGAGTCCCATACACAGGGCTTCCTGCTGGAAACACTCAACAGGCTTGTGTCTGCCATTCATGAATCAAGGCAAGCACCAGCCCCACCTCGCAATGAGAATCTGGGAGGAGTGACTTATGAAAAGTTCCTCAAACTCGACCCACCTGTTTTCATTGGTAGTGCCGATCCAGAGCTCGCAGAAAGCTGGATCGAGGAGACGGAGCGTGCATTCCTGGTATTGGGAGTACCAGAGGATAGAAAGACTAACTTTGGCACATATAGGCTGAAGGATAATGCACGAAAGTGGTGGGATACCACTAAGATAATCCAGTTCTCTCAGCTTGAAGTCATCCCTTGGGATGATTTTCGGAGAACTTTCTTGGATAATTACTTTCCGATACACTCCAGAAATAAGAAGAAGATGGAGTTTCTGGAATTGGAGCAAGGTGTTATGAGTCTGATGGACTATACCACTAAATTTCAAAACCTTGAACGATATTGCTCCACGTTATTCGATACTAACCAAGAAAGGGCCGATAAATATATAAATGGATTGCAAGAAGGGTTGCGATTTCGTGTAATAACAAGTATGCCCTCGACTTTTCAAGCTGCTGTAGCAGCATCTTCAAAGATTAGCGAGGATTGGGCGCGATCTAAGGTGATTATAGCAAAGAGGCCCATAGTTGATGGTCGGAACAATAAGAGGACGTTACCAGGTGGCCAGGACTCACGACCACCTTTTTATAAGAGGAATTTTCAAGACAACAATTTTACTTCACCGGCCGAGCGGCCATTACAGATGGTAGAAGCCAATCAGCTCTACCAACAATCTAATTTTCGATGCCCAAGGTGTAGCTCAGATCATCCCGGAGGGGTTTGTCCTCACGATACAGGAGGTTGCCTGTATTGCGGCAAACCAGGGCATCGTGTAAGCGAATGCCGCAAGAAGGCCTCAGATCTTCAACGAAGAAATATGGGATCTGGAGGACCCTCTCAACAAATACAACAACAACGACTGCCACTATCCAGAATAGAGCAGAAACCTGTGGCAGGTCGTGTCTATGCGGTGACAGCCGAACAACTCACGAATGATGACCATATCAAGGAATCTGGATACCTTGATAGATAGAGTTGTAATGGGTAAAAAGCGATTGAAAGACAAGATCCAATGAATGCTTGAGACAAGTGGCTTATGACCTTGTGTACGGTCATCTGGATCGATATGTATCCTTGCTCTCTAAAGAAATTTTGGATTTGTCAAAATAAAATCTTAAGTGCTTATGCCCAAAGGTTGATGGCTATAGACCCCATGATTGAGAAATTAAGTTTGCGTAATTAGAACGATAAAAGTCACTTAATAAAATAAACCATCGAGGAATTGTTCCCAAGAAGAGAGTCCTGTGAGGTTTTACATATTCAAGATCAGATCGTCTAGCCAGAGTGAGCCTGTGAGGGTATACAGCTCCGCGCGAGTGTATATGTTCCAAAACCAGTAGCTTGGCTAGTATGATTCTGTGAGGGTGTACTGATCCAATATCAGGTAAGTCTGACGAAGGCGAACCTGTGAGGAGGTACGTTTCCAATACCAGGTAGTCTGACAGGGGACTTATTCCAATATGGTTAATCTCTAGAAGAATGATCTGTGTGTATGAAATAGTTACACAAGATGGCTATGTTAAATAGCCGGTTGGAAGAACATTGATTCAACAAACTATCGTGGTTGTAGCATAATTTGAACTCAGATATGAGAAATATACCTCATTGATCAGGAATCATGATATGAGGTAATGATTGGAATAAATACGATGTTGAACTAAGTGAACAACATTATGAATCTAACATATGGGAGAAATATCCCGAGTTACGCACTTAGTACTCTTAACTGAATTTCGCGGACGAAATTCCTTTAAAGGGGTAATGATGTAAGACCCGCAATTTTTCAGAAAATATCTGAATAAAATTCATGAGGCATTTACCGGTAAAAATGACATTTTTCTCAGAATGCGAAACAAATCAATTCCTGCGAGCCAGTTACACTTAGGATATTCGTCGAATCGCGAATATATGCTCAAACACTCTGGAAGCCATAACTTCCTATCTGAACAAAATCAAAGGATTCCTGCGAGCCAACTTTCTTAGTGGCATCAATACGAAGATAATGGCGTACTCAGAATTTTTCGGAAAAAAATCGTCGAAAACCCGAAATTCTTGCGGGACCCACAGAAATATGGGTGGGACCCACAGAAATATTTCTCAGAAAATATTCTAGAAGATTCTAGAATATTCCAGCACCTTCCAGCACCTTCCAGAGCCTTCCAGCTCCTTCCAGCACCTTCCATGGAAGGGATTTCTGAAAAGCCAAGGGGTAAAGAGGAGATTCTGAAACTTGGGGCCCAAGTTTCAGAATCTATAAATAAAGGAGCCCCCCTCTCTTTAAAAATCGCCAACCCCTCTCTCTCTACTCCTTTTCCAAACCTCCCCTACCTAGCCTAGCCCACCTGAGCCCACCTGACCTAGTCTGAGCCTGCCTGACTTAGCCTGAGCCTGCTTGACCTGGTCTGAGCCTGCCTGACCTGGTCCTAACCCACCTGACCTAAGTCTGAACCTACTTGACCTAAGTCTGAACCCAGTTGACTTGACTTGAACCTGGTTTGGTTCAAAGTCAAAGTCCAAGTCCTTTTTCGTCCGAAGTTCGAAGTTGATCCTTTTTCGAAGTCGAGCCTCGTTCGAAGCGTTTGAAGCAATCAGAGTCGTTTCTTCCTCAAATTGAAGTAAGTTCGCTTCATTAAACCATCTCTCTCAAGTATTTGATTGTTTGTATATAGCATATACTTTCTGAAGTAGTATCTTGCTTTAGTTCTTGGTTGAGCCCTCTAGGACACTTCGGTGTTCACGCGCTCGCCTCGTAACTATCGTCGGATATATATGTTCGAATACGCAGTATATGCGTTCTTCAAAATAGTATCTCACCCTAGTTCTTGGTTGAGCCCTCTAGGACACTTCGGTGTTCACTCGCTCGCCTCGTAACTATCGTTGGATACAGATCTAGGTGTATATCTGCTGATACTGCCGACGCGTTTATATCGCACAGGCCATGTAATTTACCTTTGCCGTCGCGTCGTATGATGCCAAAGCTCCCTGCTTTCTGTACTTCCGATTACTGCACTTCCGATTATGCATTTACTTACGCCGTCGCGTCGAACGATGCCAAGGCTCCTGCTTTCTGCAATGTATTTACTTACGCCGTCGCGTCGAACGATGCCAAGGCTCCTATTTTGTTATATATGTAGAATATTTCGTTCAGTTACACACCCTGAACAATAGTATATGCATTTCCTTTACGCCGCCGCTGTATAAAGCACAGGCTTCTGCTTATATTACATATATGGCGCGTAAGTGAGCGTTCAAACGGAGATCAACTCCAAAATCGCCCATGCGATTCCCTTACCGCTCCTCGTACAAGATTCTGCTTGACGAATGAAGCCCCTATTGGAAAGGCTTCGCCTTTTGGCAAAATGCTCTTTACGTAAAGACTAAATCAATTACGTATGGCCTGGCTATGGCCCAAGGTTCCTGCAACCTTGATGGATGTAAAGTACGCACAACGGTGCGCATCCATTTCCCGAGTTAAGCGTAGCGATTTCCCACCAAAGAGGGGAGATGCCGCTGAAACGGATAAAAGAAACGCACGCTTTCTCCGTAAAAGAGAGGAAGTGCTGCTAAAATTCCTGAAGGAGCTAAGAATGGCTCAGAAAGAACGTAGCAGAAGTGCTACCCAGTTATGGAACGCCTTCTACAATGTAGAAAGGTTCGTCGCACCACTGCCGGTAGAGCAGAGAAGGTGTTGACAGAATGGTTGGCAGAAGAGCTGCCAAAACCAGTTAAGTGGCACAATGATGTCCTTTGTTGGAACGATGTCAGAATGACTCGTCTCCCTGACACCTGCAAGGGCATCATACTTGTAAGAGCCGTTGCGCCAAAGTAGTGGTAGCGCCTTGACAAGGTCCTGAGCTCGTTGCGTAAAAATATGCCGAGTAGCCGATCCGTAGAGATCGAGTCATGTGCATGCTCATTAAGAATTATCAGACAACCAGACTCGTAAGGGCCGCTGAGCCGGAGTGTGTTGTTTCCACCAAAAGAGGTGAAGTGCTCGTCAAGGCCGAAGTGCCGTGAGCAGAGTTAAGCATGCATATGAATAAAACCTTTGTTCCACGGTGAAAACCGTGTGGTTGATTGGGGTCGGGTACATACTTCTCAAAGGCTGCCCTATAGGCATGCAATGCTCGTCAAGTAATTGTAAGACCGGCAGGCCCCTTTCAGAATTTCTCACCGAGGAAGACGGTGATGGCGCAGCCTTGAGTGACATATATTTCACCCGAACCTGATAGAGTTCATTGATGGCCTTCGTCACTCAGAGGTATGGAGGTCGTGGTTATCCTTAAATATCTAAGGATTGAACCCAACTACTGCAGTAGCAGAATGCATTCGGATACCTAGTAAGGATCTCTTCCGGTATGCTGTACCGTCCTACTAGGGGGATGGGGTCAACAGGCCTCTGGGGCATCTAAAATACATAGAATAATCAACCCCCAGATCGTCGCGTTGTCGCCCAGATATGAGTCCCCTAAGCCCAGGGAGAGGTGCAATTATCGAAACAAAGCATTAGCTTAGGTACAGCGCTACTTTGAATGTATGAGTGGATGACGTTGTTGAGTCAGTCCTGCATAACCTTTGTGAAGGTGTCATGGTCGGTATACTACTGGACCGATTGGGAAAGAACCCCATTGATATCCGTACGACTAAGTGAAGCTCGAAGAGCTGTCCTTAGATTCGTAGGATACAGATGTGCCAAGCATAAAGGCTTGAGCTAGACATCCATTCGTGACTCTGAGGAAGTCAAGGCTAAGTCGTAGAGACTTGAGAGGTTATTCTAACTCACAGCCCTGAAGAGGCTTATGCGAAGTCATGACGACTTGCGTGGATGTTCAACTCATAGCCCTGATGAGGCTTTTGCGATATACGCTAAGTCATGGAGGCTTGAGCGTCGTATTACAAACTGCGACCCTGAGTGGTCTATGCATTTACTTGAGTTGAATAGATAGGTGTTTGCCTACTTACCAGACCATCAGTGGTTCTGACCCCGTTTTATGGGGATTTCAGGTGTTGAACCTGCGTGGCGATATGCGGAGCAAGGCGGCATCGAGTTCCAGGGTTTCTCTAGACAGAGTTGTACTGCTTCCTTTTTATTGAACCTTCACTGCTTTTCTAAGCAGTAGTGTTGTAATAAACATGTGCTTTCGATAAAATGGAACACTTTGGTGGTCAATGAGTTGCTTGGCCACATACCTGCAACGTGCTCGGAGTTTTCTAAAACCGACGACTCATTATCGTCTTATTCCGCTGCTAAAAGCTTTTCTAAGTTCCGCTGCAAAGAAAAAAAAAAGAAATCCATGAAAATTTTAACTTAGCTTTGTTTTGGAAATCCGGGGCGTTACATTCGGGTTGCAAATTCATCAAAGTTCAAGTCTTCGGGTTACAATTTCATCAAATATCCATCAAAATCCTGCTTTCGAGCTGGTCGGTCAAACAAATCCTGCTTTCGAGCTGGTCGGTCAAACAAATCCTGCTTTCGAGCTGGTCGGTCAATCAAAATTCTGCTTTCGAGCTGGTCGGTCAATCAAAATCCTGCTTTCGAGCTGGTCGGTCAAACAAATCCTGCTTTCGAGCTGGTCGATCAAACAAATCCTGCTTTCGAGCTGGTCGGTCAATCAAAATCCTGCTTTCGAGCTGGTCGGTCAATCAAAATCCTGCTTTCGAGCTGGTCGGGCAATCAAATCCCGCTTTCGAGCTGGTCGGTCAATCAAATCCTGCTTTCAAGCTGGTCGGGCAATCAAATCCTGCTTTCGAGCTGGTCGGGCAATCAAAATCCTGCTTTCGAGCTGGTCGGGCAATCAAATCCTGCTTTCGAGCTGGTCGGGCAATCAAAATCCTGCTTTCGAGCTGGTACTTCCATCAAAATCCTGCTTTCGAGCTGGTCGGGCAAACAAATCCTGCTTTCGAGCTGGTCGGGCAATCAAAATCCTGCTTTCGAGCTGGTACTTCCATCAAAATCCTGCTTTCGAGCTGGTACTTCCATCAAAATCCTGCTTTCGAGCTGGTCGGTCAAACAAATCCTGCTTTCGAGCTGGTCGGGCAAACAAATCCTGCTTTCGAGCTGGTCGATCAATCAAATCCTGCTTTCGAGCTGGTACTTCCAAAAAATCCTGCTTTCGAGCTGGTCGGGCAAACAAATCCTGCTTTCGAGCTGGTACTTCCAAAAATCCTGCTTTCGAGCTGGTCGGTCAAAAGAAAAACCTAAATATTCCTTCCCCAAGTTTCAACTTAAGGTCGCATGAAAATCTATATTGAGTAAATATTTCACATAGAAATCATGAAAACTTTGTCAATTTGCTAAAAGTATCCGTTGATTCCAAATATTCTTACTGGACAAAAGAATTACCTCAAAATTACCTCTAGTATTCTTTCCAAAAGGTGAAACTTTTGCGAAAAAGAGGTAAAATTCAAATCTTTTTCCTGTTGATCAACCAAAAGGATGAAAGAAATATCCTCGGTATGATTAGCGAAATAAATATTCAATGACATTGAAAAGCCGGAAGCAAATTGATATTGATCATAGTTATGACGCATGTTTTAAAATGACTTTCTGGCAATTAGGCAGTGGAAATATCCTGAGCGATAAAAGAACCCACTTAATCCATATCTTCTCATTTCTAAAGTTGCGATCAAATATCTGCAAAAGGGATCTCTCAATTGTCGTCAAGATGAAGGCGAATTAAGCGAGTAGACCCCCGGGGCCAAAGAAGATTTGAAACATCTCCAAGATGACGGAGTTTGTGACGGATCCTTCCAGGGAAAGTTTGGATCACCGTCGAGATGAAGGCCGATGTGATGGACCTACCGACAAACCCTAAATGATATTTGATTTCTGCTATCACCTAAAGACCTTTTGAGCCACCATCATATATAATCCCTGAGAAAAAGAAGGATCAGAACATCTCCGAGTTGAAGGAGTTTGTGACGTACCATTCCCTGAAAAAGAGAGAAAAGTCAAGACCCATCCAAATGAAGGATGATGTAAAAGCCCAAAAAAGCCCAATGACTTAAAAGGAGTGCAAAAAGATCATCATGGGAAAAATACCTAGATATCAAACTGCCTAAATTGCCAAAAGTCGCCTTCTCTTATGCAAAATTCTTTTATCAATATCTTTTCACTACCGCCTTTTATGAAATTGAGAATATTTCTTCTCTTCTCATATCAAGGAAATGGATAACTTCCTTGAAAAAAATCATCAGCGCTAAAATTTTGAATGTGACTCTTAAGACCGAGAAGTTAACCTCGTTGGAGGAAATACTCTAGGTAAAAGAGGGAATATCTTTTGCACACATGTGCACATTTTCAAGCGTTGAAGTCAACTATAAATTTATCTTATTGGCAAAATTTTCTAGATGTTCTAAGAATAAAGTAAATATTCAATATCCATTTTGATGCAACCTAACGTTGTTTTCCAGAAGAGTTACCCCATTCAGTTGAAGCAACTCTCCTGTCCCATCACGGTTTCGAGAATCCCGTATGGTTGTTCCCACTCAGGTTAAGGGTCAAAACCTGTACTCCCTGCGAGAGGTCATTAAATTCAAAAGTTGGTTTCAGTCTCAGCAATGAGACACCCAAGATCATCCCTTTTTCGACGCTTTAGGGAACCCCATTTCCTTCCTCCTTTCGCAAACCCCTTTTCGGATTTGTTCGTCCAAACTCCGAAGGTCCCATCATGGTCTCTTCACTCAAGGATTCCGTATGGTCGTCCCCTTCAGGTTAAGGGTTAAGCCTGAACCTCATATCACGAGGTATCTTCCTTCTTCAGGTTTTGGTTAAACCTGAATCTCGTTTCAACGAGTATCCCTCGTTTCGACGAGGTATTTCCTTCCAAGTCCCATCATGGTTCTTCCCATCAAGGAATCCATGATTTGTATATCCATCCAGGACAGGATCCCATTTGAGCTTCATCTCGTGAGACATTCTCTCATAAATATCTCATCAAGGTCCTCGCATATTCCTTTCTCCATTCAGGTTATCTTGATATATCTTTGTCCCATCCCGGTTAAGGCCTAAGCCTGAGTCATTCCAAAAAACTGATCTCACCTCATTTATGAGACTTGATCAAAACTATTTCATCATTTCAGGATCTTCACCCGAAGTCCCATCACGATTTCCTCATCTCTATCATTCAGTCATATCATGGTCGAGGATTTCGCTCCCCCAAGCCATTCGGGATAAGGTATTAAGCCTGAAACCATGTCTTTCAAATAAATTCTTCCACACCCAGTTTAGATCTGTTGACTGGGGCATTTTTCAAAATTTGGAGTGTTTTCTTTGCTACTAAGCTCGGCTTTCAACCGGCTTAGTAGCAAAGAGGGGCATCTGTGAACACCCCAAATTTTTCAAAATCTTTTAAATATTCCCCTCTTGTCCCTAAATTCTTTTTTTGAGCAAATGTGTCATTGTTAAATATAAATTCCAGTTCATTTCTCAAGTTTTACTGAAATCAAATTCATTTTATATGTTTAAATTGATTTCGGATCTGGATCCATTGTCCAGATCCAAATCTAAATCTCCTTGTTCAAATTTTAAATTTAAATTATAGAAAAATACCAAAAATAGTCTTTAAATAGCTCGGACAGTCCATTCGACATCCGTTTGGATCCATCACATGTATTTCTCAATTCGAGCTTCAAAAACTCAAACATTTTCTCAAAACTCGGGTCCAAACCCATTTTCTAAAGAAATTTCTCAAAATAGCCTTGAAAACCTTCTTTTTGTAAATATTTCTCAAAAATACAAAAAAATTAGTTTAAATCCTTGTTTTGCCGTACATTTTAGGATTTTGTATTTCCCAAAATACAAAAAAAAAATAAAAATACTCAAAAAAAAAGAGAAAAAAAAATCAAAAATAAATAAAGAAAATTGCAAAATGGTTTTTTGTTTAGAAACCCGTTTTCTGAAAAACTTTTATAAGGAGGCCCCTTTTGGAAAAAAATAAAACCTCTTGCAAGGCTCACAAAATCAGGTTAGGGTTTCAAACCCTCTGGAGTTTTTCCCTCTTGCGGCTTCTCCTCTCCAAACAGCCGCACGCCCCATGTGCGAGCTCCTCCATCGCCCTCCAACCTTCCATCTTCAACAACTCCTCCACCACTCAACCCTTCATCTCCAACAACAAATCCCCCCCTTTCGAGATGCTTCGAACCCCTCTTTAAGAACCAGCAGAAGCAAAAAGGAGGGCCATCCGTTATCACCCCAGCACCCCTCTTCTCCTTGACGATCCATCTTCGACCCCTCCATCCTCTTCTTCTCGATCCGTCTTTTACCTCCCCTCCTGGTTTAGGCATTATCTGATCTTCATCCTTCAACCCATTCTTGATCCACTATCCTCTGCAAGCAAACTTGGGGGTCAATTTCCCTCTGGCGCCTCCTCTACAAGATCATCTCTCTCTTCATTTCGAATCTTCTTCCCCAGCCAGCGAAAGAGGGTAGGTCATCCCTGCAGTCGGAAAGCGCCAGACTCCCCTTTCATCTAAGACCTTTGTAGAGCTGCAGGTAAGTGTCCAATCTTCCTCCTCTTTCCTTTATTTTGATGGATATTATTTGTTGTTAGATTCTCTTTCTTTTTTTCTTTTTTTTAATTTTCACAGCATTATGGAAGGGATCGACCTGCATATAACAGGATCGATCCTCCATTGCTATAGCAAGTGGAAATCCATTTTCCAACATTCTTTTACTTTTTATTTTTTTGTTTGATGTTCTGTTTTTCCTTTTCCCCTTGTTTCTCAATAAAAATTTAATCTACAATGGATTTTTCCTTGGCCGTGTTAGTCTCCTGATTTGTTTTTTTTGTTTATATCTCAAATGATGATGTTAGAATCGAAAGATCATAAGGGGTTCTCTAAAACAGTAATAAAGTTATTAGATCTGAGATCTTCAAGTTCTGTTACTGGATTATTTTTTTTTTATAGAAAATTTATTTTTCCTATATTTTTCTAAATGGGAGGGAAGGATAGATGGATGTTTCATTATTTTATAAACTTTGATCCATGCCATGCCATTGGTAAAGTCTCCTTTCCCAGCATTTCAGCTATGCTCTGAAATTGTTCGTTGGATCTAGATCCCTGTTCGTCAATCCCACTGAAAGTTACTTGCTAAGTCCGATTCTAACGTTAGCTGTGATCATGAGAATGAATGTTAATTGGAGTCGGTGAGCCTGATAAGAATCGATCAGCAGAGTCGATCTGCTGGGAGTCTAAGCAACAAATCTGAGATCCATGATAGCTGCGTTAATGGTCTTCTGCTGCAAAACCATCAGGCCCGATCATTGAGGAAAGATCTGTTATACCTCTGCAACACCATCCCTTGTAACCCATTACAGTAAGATTAGGCATGTTGCCATTTATCTTTTACTACAACACACCTGGGGTCATCACTTATTGAGGATACGCTTCCTCGGTCATGGATATATCTGTCAATGGTTGCAACAAAAAATTTTTTTTTGGAGGAAACAAAGTGGATTTACAAATCCTGGTCATAATGTTGTGCAAAAAAAAAGAAAGAAAAATTTGATGTCCATTACAGGAATTACAATTGTTGTGCTCCAGTTTGCTTGCTGTTTACATTTAAAATGTATGCTTATCTTGTTATGTGAATCTATTAATAGAGGTACTTATCAGCATGTTTCGATATTTGAAAAATAATCTGCATCATATTTAGCCTTTATTTTCCTGTAGGATGTCAGGTTCAGTTTCTGCAACAGGATTTCCCATCACATACTATCCCAACAATATCAACAATCCCTTATGTTTGATTGTAGCGGATACTCCAGATTTCATTTCTTTTTATATATGTATATCAGATTCTGAGGTAGTTGTGTAATATAGATGACTGTGTGAATGGTAATTCTAATAAGCATGATACGTTTGCTTATGAGATTCTATGCATATAGGTATTTTTTTTATTTTTTTTTTGAAAGAGAAAACTCTTGTGTATATATTCAGTGTACAATTTTTTTTTTTTTGTTTTCTCTGCTCCTTTTGAGTGGATAGTCAATGTAGGGAAATAGATTATCTAGATTTCTGCAATAAGGGCAATCGTAACCAGGAGATCAACTGAACCACTATAGGAAAACTTCCACGAGTCCCACTTCTGTATTACTAATTGAGTGATTGTTAATTTTTTCTTTCTTTTTTTATTCCTCAATAACTTCCTCTCCCGTGCAGATTTTCTCCCTTTGCATCTTAATTATACATGGGACCTCTGTATTTAGTGTTTTAGTTTGTTCTTTCATAATCACATGTGTATGGTGTATTATGGTCTTCATATAACATTGTGTTAAGTATATATGTGAAGATGAAATTCTGGAGTATCTGTAAAGATGGAATTTTGGAACATCTGTGAAGATCGCATTGGTAGTCATTGCCAATGGAGAGCTACCATGGTACATTGTCACGACCAGAACTCCTGGAAACAGCAACCAGGGTAGTTAAATTGTTTCGTTTTAGAGAAATCAGAGTCCACTGTTGCTGATGGTACATCGAATCCATTGAAGGGTTATCTTCCTGCAAAATTGCTTATTATTTGTCTCACTGTAGTGCACACACGTGTGTATTGACCACACCATTTCTGCATGATATCTTGTATTCTGATTCTTTCAAAATCAATGTTATACAGAAGGATGTAAAAAGGGAGCTCGAGTGTTTCCCCTTATCATACATCGGCATATGTTTTGCAATTCAATGTGAAGCATGTTGTTGTTTTTAATGCTCGGTTATATATATCATTTGCGGTAGATATATGCACTTAATACCTTTCTCATATCTTCCTCTCTGCATACTTATTATACCATTCATGTTGTCCCAAAGTCATTATAACCTGTCTGAGTATTCATTGTTGCGCCATCTGTAGCAACTCTTTCCCTTGCCAATCCCACCCATAGTGCCTACCACTCTCTACCACTTATATTCCCACTGTTATTTCCCTATTGCACAGTATTTTATTGTCACTTCCATTTTCTATATATCCACCTGCACATTCACCAGCAGCCATGCTTTTAACCAATTTCATAACAACCCTGTAGCTTCCGGCGGCTGTGTGTTGCCAAGCCACCCTCACAGCAAAGCCCAAATACCTCACATTATTCTTTCCCCACTGCCTTTAGGTATTGCTGCACTCACTTTTCCCGGCACTTCCTCTTGTCTTTTCATTATTACTGCATTGTTTTACCTTTTGATCTGCAGGAAAGTGCAAAAAGGATGTTGTTCATAACCCTTTTTCAGCCATCCTGTGCAAAAGGCACATTAAAGCTACTTCCTTTGTTATCATTTGCCATTCGAAGTTGTATTGAATTGATGGCTGTATTTCTATAAAATGTGTTATCTCATTTCCTGCATTCATGTAAATACTAATTAGAATCAGTGCCAATTCCATGCCTACATTTCATTAGGCACCCCTACTACCTGTGCACTTACATTTAGTGTGTCACCAGCCATAATATCTCACTGCCTTATTGTTTTCCTGCCGCCATACAATTTGCACACATCACTCCACTTATATATATATATATACATATATATATATATATACATATATATATATATATATACGTTCATACTCAGGTACATATATATATATATATATATATATATATATATATATATATATATATATATATATACGTTCATACTCAGGTACATATATATATATATATATATATATATATATATATATATATATATATAAATATATGTATACATATATACATATGTACATAAATATATATCATTTTTTTTTTTTATATATATATATATACTTTTAGATTTCAAATATCTTGGCATGTGAGCATTCTTCTACTATTAACATCCATATGACATTTTGCAAAATCTCTCCTACATTTCATACTAACCCAATGCTTTTGCAGGAACTATGTAAAGAATGTCATTACTTGGGGAGTTGTATTGGCAATTTCACGTGTTGTAATAGTTAGATTTTAATGAGAATCTACCTTTTTCTGCTTTAGGTAGAATAAATGAACATTGTAAAAAGAATGAATTACTTGTTTTATGCATTTCTCCTTTATTTCTCAAATTCTCACAATGGTGAAACACGAATGACACGTGCACCATTTCATAAGAGGTAAATCAATCCTAAGTTGACGATCCACATCAATGGCCATAGTCAGGGTGTGGACAAAACTTAGGATTTTTATCTTTTACGAAATAACACTGGATCCACACTGGATCCGTTTTCAAAATTCATCATATTTCCTCAAATATTTTCTTCTTTTATCAGAATTTAACTTAAAATTAATTCAAGATATATACCAATGGCCATAGTCAGGGTATATTGAGAGTTAATTTCATTTTAAATTCTATAAAAGCACCAAATGTATTTCATTCTTCACCTGAATTTAAATATAGATTATTACATAATACATTCAATGACCATAGTCAAGGATGTATTATATTTTCAATCTTATTTTAATTCATCTAAAGAATGGAATAGCTTTTTCAAAAATCCAATTTCAAACTCTTTAAATTCATTCATCACTTAGGATAGAACTGCATCATATTTTCCAAATTCCTTTTTCAAAACTCCAAGTGATGTAAATATCTTCTTCAATCAATCTTCAATTCTTGTAAAATCCTATTCATCTTTTCATTTTCAATTCTATTTCATTTTCCATCTCAAAGTCCAAATTTAACTTTGAGATTTCAAATTCATTTCATATTCAAATTTTCCAATTCAAATTCATTTTTAAAAGTTCAATTTGATTTTGAAATTCCAAATTTAATTTATATTCAAAACTCCAATCAGATTTCAAAGTTCAATTTGACTTTGAAATTTCAAGTTCATATTCAAAATTTCCAATTCACAACAGAAGTCAAGTCCAATTCGACTTTGAAATTCATTTGTATATTCAAGATTCAAATTCTAAATTTCATTTTTCAAGTTCAAATTCTTAATTCGTCTTCTGAATTTAACAAACTCCAAATCAATTTTAGGATCCAGGATTCAAACTCATATTGGATCTCAGACTTCAGATCCAATTCCTCTTTAGGATCCAGGATTCAACACTCATATTGGATCTCAGACCTCAGATCCAATTCCTCTTTAGGATCCAGAGTCCAATTCCACTTTTGGATCTCAGACTTTAGATTCGATTCTCCTTTAGGATCCAGAACCCAATTCTACATTTGGATCTCAGACTTCAGATCCAAATCCATCTTAGGATCTAGAACCCAATTTTATAACGCATCTCAGATTTCAGATTTTAAATCCATCTTTAGATCCAATTCCATTCCCAATTCTAGATTTCAAATCCAATTCCATTTTCAGATCTCATCTAAACTCCCTAAATCCATTTCTATTCTTAAATACCATTTGATTATCTCAGATCCATTCCAAACTTAAAAATCCAAATTCAATTTCATCTCAAGTATTCATTTCCTTTTCTAAATTCAAATCCAAATTCAAGTCGATTTTGACTTTGAAACTTCATTTCCTTTCATTTCAAAGCTTCAAGTATCTTTCTCATTTATTTTCCCAACTCTGATTTACTTCAAAGACTTAGAACTTCTCTGATCTATCTAAAGTTCTAAGTTAAATTCAAACATTTCTTCATTCTCTTACCAAGTTCATCTCAGAATACTTGGAAATTTCCAAAAACATTCTTTTCCAAAGAGCATACATTCTTGCATTGCACAAGCATGACTCTTTGTGCATTTAGAGTTAGATTAAATTCTTAGATTATATTTAGACAAAGCAAAAGGCATAGATTTGATCCTTGGTTCGATTACCCCTGGTAAAGGCGCCAGGAACGGTCGAACCTCGTACCGACGAGCGAATCCCGTCTCTCCATTTTTTCCCGCAATATTTTCAAAACGGAGGCGAGTAATCTTTTAAATCTTTTCAAATCATGGTCAAGTGAAAACCCGCAAAAGAGTTCTTCTTCTCTCTCTCTTTCTTTCTTTTCTCTTCTCTCTTTCTTTTCTGCCTTTTATTCTTCTCCTTTCAAAAAGGAGGAAAATAGAGGTTAGAAAAGGAAAAGAGAAGGAAGAGAGAGAAACAACAAGAGAATAGGAAAAATTTTGCGATGATCACAGAGTTCTCATTCATAAATCTCAAAAAATTTAGGTTAATTAGGTTTACTTGTTGTTAATTTTCTGCCAAAAATTTCATTCCCTTTGAATTTTATAGTCCCATTAAATAAATCCAAAACTGAGTTTGGATTTTGAACTCACTGGGAATTCTAGATCCATCTTTAGTAGACAAAAACCTCCGGCACCACCCTTTTGGGAGATCCGGGTCATCCTTCAAAAATCACAGTAGATTCATGATTGAATCTACTAATGATCTGGAAATTTTGAGGTTTTTTTAATTAGTTTTGATCTCTGTAAAAAATCGGATTTCTCAAACCTCTGGGAAAATATCGATTTTCTTTTGTCAGGGTATAGACAGACTCTAATGCACCAGGTCCATCCAATCTGTAACCCGTCTGCAAAAACTTTCAACATAAAAGTTGTTCCTAACATAATTTCCTGTCATTTCCCAAAATTTGGGAATTTTTGAATCTGTTTAATTATTTTGCCCGGATTTTCGATTTCTGTCTAACAGATTCCAATGTCCAGAAATCTCAGAGATTTAGGTCTCTGATAACAGTATGGCCTTTTCCAAACCGTAACCCAAATCCCCATGGTGTCAAAAGTCAAATCTTTCTCTGTTTGTCAGAGACATTTTCCCATAATTTCAGCCTTTTTCCCATCTGTCTTCCATTTTTCCCATGTTTTCTACCGAAACCTGTTTGTTTCCCCTAAATCCTAGTCGCCGGATTCCGATCCGACTTTCCGGAGTGTCACAGCTCCGACCATAGGTCAAAACCAGAAAGTGTAAAAGGCAAAAATCCTTGAATTACTATCCTCTATCACCCCATAAAATTTGGAAAATTTTTATAGAAATTTTGATATCCTAAATCCCCTTTAGAATCAACATTTTAGGCAAAAATCACAAAATTTAGGGTTTTTATTTGAATTTCCATATTTAAAAATACAAAAAAATTATATTTTCGAGCTCCATTATGTTTCTAGGGTTATTTTAGGTGTCCATTCCAAATTTGGTTTAATTCAAAGTTCATTTGATCCATGTGTTAGTTTATCTTTAAATTTAGAAGCGAAAATCAGGCGAAAATCAGGTTAAATTCGATATTTTATGATATTTTTGCCATTTTAGGGTTTTTATCATGTACATTAGCATGTATAATCATATTAGGGTTAATTTCAATCTCATTTGCATTTCATATTTTTCAATTTTGCAAAATTTATTTCAGAAAACCCTGGTTTTAAGGCCATAGTCTTGTTATCGGGGGTATTTTGGTCATTTTGACCTAAATTTCGAAAGTTAAATTTCTAATTCACCAAAATTTCATGGATATCATCATATTTTATCATGTTATATTTGATTTATTTCATTTGATTTTCAAAATTCCAAAATTTCTTTCAGAAAACCCTGATTTCAAGGTCATCAGGGGTATTTTGGTCATTTTGACCACAATTTTGAATTTTCAAGTTTATTTTCAAAATTTATTCATTATTTATAATGTTTATATCAAAGGGGGTATGATTTTGGGTTTATATTTGAATAATATCCGATAATTTCCCATATTTTCGGATAAATTCAGAAAAACCTACATTTTTGTGCTAACCTTGTTTTCTAGTTTTGCAGGAACATTCAAGAAGAAGGCTTAGCTTTTATTTTTTTTATTTCAATTCAATGTAACCTCAAATGTAATAATTTGGAATAAGACTTACTTTTCTGCTTAGAATAGGGTTGCATTGCATATAGTTTAATTTATGCAAATTTTGATATTTGATGTATGATTCATGTGAATTTATTTCAAATCCACTATGGTTTACACGAATGGCACGCGCACAAGATTTTATGGAGTTTATAAACTCGGTGGGATTCATATTTATGGCCATAGTCAGAATACGAAGAAAACCAAGATTTATGATCTTCGTATTAGCCACATTCAGCCTACACACTTAGGCTAACTTCAAAATGCACTGCATTTTTCAAAGTTTTAAAAGGATTTTCCAATTCCTCAATGAAATTCCCTTTTCAAATTCATATTCATTCATTCATATCATTCAAATTGCATTGTTTTCAAATTCATTTTCCAATTTCAATTTCAAAAAATTCAGTTTTCTCAAGAATTTCCAAGTCTTTCTTAGGATCTGATTTTCTCAAAATCCTGAGTTTTCAAAAGAGATTTCAAAGCATTTCTCAAGTTCAAACCAAGATTTTCCAATGTTTTAAAATTCTCAAATTTCAAAGTCTCAAGTTTTAAAAAAGATCGTTTTTCTCAGATTTCCCATTTTCCTGAGAATCCATTTTTCATTTCAAAAGTCATTTTCCAATGAATTTCTTAGATTTTCTCAGAATTCTCAAATCCATGTCCTCAGAAAAGAAATCTAAATCTCAAAATTGATTTTCCAAAGTACAAGTTTTCCTGAGAAATCACTTTCCAATGCAAATTTCTGATTTCCAATGAAATTCAATGATTTTCTCAAGAATTCAATTTTCAAGTACTTTTCCAATCAATTTTCCAGCATACTTCAATTTTCCAAAGCAAACATCATATTTTCTCAAACTTGCATTATTTTCAAAATTTCATAGCACAAGCCTGATTCTTTGTGCATTCTAGGAAAAATAGAGCATAATTTAGCTATTTGAGTCGAGTTAAAGCACATAATTGGTCCTTGGTTCAATTACCCCTAGTAAAGGCGCCAGGAACGGTTGAACCTCGTACCGACAGACGGATCCCATTCCACGGAATTTTCCCGCAAATTTTAAAAACGGAGGTGAGTTAATTTTCAAAACCATTTTAAAAAACTTTGGTCGAGTTTGACTCGCGAAATTCATCTCTCTCGCAAGGGAGGGGAAATTTTTTGCGATGATAACAGGTTTGGCGACCGTGATGGGACCTGTCTTCGCCTGATCAATTATGTGTTTTAACTTAGCTCAATTATCAAAATTATGTTCTATGGAATGTCAGCTTTAATTTCTGATATCATGTAAACCTAGGAGCCTAGACTTGAACCCAGCTGACATGGATTGCATGTAGACTAGGCATGGTTTGGTAGGACCATATTGAGGAGAATTATGCATGCTCACTTAGACTTAGGTCTGAAATACAACACTCCTCAATTTAGGACTTGTATGAAAACAATGTTTGCTTCTTCAAAAGTTTTCAAAATTCTATCTCTTTAGGACTTAGAGCTCTCTGTTTGCCTGCATGTGATCATATTTCAAAAACCACCCCACCTATGTCTACCCGGTCTTCACGTTGTTGGGCTCTCTTCCAGAACCATAGTTCGGGACAGAGCCTCACAACTGGGCCACTTATTTGGGCTAACGCCCCCCTGCCACGTACCAAGGGCCATAGTCTAAAGTATATCGGCAGGCGCTCAAGGATGTTGGGAAAACACAAGCCTAGAACCGGAGATGAATTTATATGCCATGTACATCGAGCCTCGGCTCGAGTATATCGGCATAACTGGATTTGACACAGTTGATCTGAGCCTAGAGTCAGGATTAGGGTCCTAAAGCTCTTTCAAAATCAATGCATTTAGAGTCAGCTTCTTAGGGATTGTTGTATGTGCATAATTGTTTGAGAATGTATGATATTCATTTTTGTCTTATTTTCTCATATTTTTCCCATTTTTTCCAAAATACCGAACAATTTTCCAAAATACCTCATTTTCCATCTTTTGTGAAATATCTCCTTTTTTTAAAAAAACCCTGGACGATTTTTCTAAATTATCCACCTTTTCCTTCAAAACTCCAGGAGATTTTCCATTCTTTCGTTCCTCTGGACTTCGAATTTCCAGCTTTCATTTTATCCTGCCTGCAATTTTCAAAATTCTTGTATTTTTCCAAAGTCTAATTTCAGTCTTTTTGTCTTTCAGTCCAATGGCATCCAGTCAGCTCAATTCTGTTTTTTCTGAGGGTCACATCTCCTACGAGGTGCAACAAAGTCTTCTTGAGCATCGATCTCTTAGCACCGGACCCTTCTTCCCCCGGTGGTACTATGTCTGGTTCAAAAACTTCTCTCGTATGTTTCTGGACCACTTGAGCGATTGCGGGTTGGAATTGGCATCTGCAGTGGGAAAGTTGACAGTCAACGGCAATTTGATTCATGCACTGGCAGAGCGGTGGAATCCGCACACTTGCACGTTCTGGTTCCCGTGGGGCGAGATGACACTACTGATGGATAAATTTTCAGAGATTATGGGACTGCACGAGCCAGCCGGTCAGCCTGGAGATCCATTAGAGCAGCAATTTCTAATCAATGTCAAGGGTCTGGACCCCAAAGATGTCGTAGCTCGCATGACAGGGCGCAAGTCTTGGCCACTAATTGAAGAAAATGGGAATGAGTACGTGAGCCTGATCGAGATCTACCGACAGTATGGAGAATTCGCAGAAGTCAGCTCGCTGTCCAGAATAGCTCGAGAGAGAATTCAGCATGCGATGGTTTTGTGCACTGTGGGACTTGCTTTCTTTCCAGACGGACAGAACTATGTGGATATGAGAATAGTTCAGCTTCTGAGGAGATGGGGAAGTCGACAGACCAGTCGTCTTTCGATAGCCATGGTCGCACTTGCTTTTCTATACAGAGGACTGACCCGTTTCACACTTGGAGAGTCCATCTTAGTCGAGGGATATACTTATGCTCTTCAATCTTGGTTCCTTCAGCATGTACCGGCCAAAACTAGTTCGTTCAGATACAATGGCAAGGAACTTCTTCCAGTTGCGCGGTACTGATTCATGATCGATTATCTGTAGGAAGAAGTGGTGTGGGACTACTTTGATCAAGAATTATCACCTCCCTGCAAATTCTTCAAATCTTAAATCTTTGCCATCTACTTTCAAAATTCTTTTTCCTCTTTTGTAATAAAACATCTTTTGTCAGGATATGTCCTTTTCAAAATTAATATTTGTTCATGTTTTACTTATTCATCCTTTTCAGAAAAACAATATGGTTGTCGCAAATTTTGGTGACAACCTGATCTCTCGTAATGGGATATTTTCATTTTCAGATTATGATTTCCTTCTTTATTAAAATTTCTTCCTAGATCTTTTTCTAAAGACCCCTATTTTTCCCTCCAGTAGAGAGCATTGACATTATCAGTTGATTTGGGGCGAAGATCAAAGATTGCACTACTCTAACATCCCAGTTATAAGCAGAAAGTAAGGAATGGATTCTCAAAAGTTTGTCAAAGAGGGAGTTCAGGATAGCAAAAGTGAGATCGATCCCGCGATATATCAATTATTCAAAAGGATGATGGTTGAGATATTGTCTGAACAAGCTGAAGCCAGTTGCAGAAAAGCTCCCACAGAAGGAAAGGCACCTGTCACTTTCCCCATGAATGAACACAGCAATATCAGTGTAGGAAATTCCAAAGCCAGCAGAAGCAACAACCAAGGCAATCAGGGCAACAACTTGGGAGAGCGTAAAGGCCAGATTGGGAAATATTGTGAAAACCATGATAGACTTCTTCAATACAGTCCTCAGCAAAAATGCAAGAAGCAAGAAGAACAAAAGCGTAAGGATTGGAGCAAGGATCGAGATTTCACTCGTTTAGATGAACCACTCGACAAAATCCTCGAATACATGATGTCTAGCGGATTACTCAGGCTCCCAAAAGCCGCCAGCCCTTCCACAGTCATGGGAAAATATATAGACCAGTTCTGCGGGTACCATCGAGTAACAGGGCATGACACTGAACATTGCTTTGACTTCAAGAATATTGTTCATGATTGCCTTGATAAGAATCTTTTTGTCAAAAACGAAGAAGAAAGGCATCCAGATCTCCTAAACATGCAAGCTCAGTTCAGCTACCAGGCAGGGGTCAGCACTCGGCAGAAGTCAAGCAAGCCGAAGAAAGCAAAGCATGAAGGTTGGGGTTATGATCGTTTGCTTACCCCTCTAGGTCAGCCGATCGAAGAAGTTCTCCAATACCTGCTCGAGAAAGAAATGATCAAACTCCCAAAGCAGGATCATCCCTCTGTCACCAAAGGGAAATGGAAGAATTGCTTTTGCAAGTTTCATCGAGCAAGGGGGCATGACACAGAGCGTTGTTTCGTCCTTAAAAATATTGTGCAGGACTACATTGACAAAGAGCTTCTGGTGCCAGAGAAAAGAGAGGAGCAGACTGCAATTCCGCCCGAACCATTTCCAGATCACCCAGAGAGTTGAGAATACCAAGAGTTTTTTGCTTTCATCCCTTTCTGTCAGTCGCTTTGTAGGGGCAAGTCAGCCCAGTCTTTGTGACCTTTTTTTAGCATACTTGTAAATATTCAGTTCTGTTATCAAACTTTTGCTTATCAATGAAATATCGATTTTCTTTATATCTTTGATATTCAATACTTCCTTCTTTTTTGGGGCATTAAATTCCTTTTCTTTTTCAAAATGTAGGACAATCCTGACATCATTCATGAGAGAAATGATATTACCTATGAGGGTCTTTCAAAAATCATGAAAATTTTAGTTCAAATATTTTATTACAACCTTTTTTTTTCAAAGATCAACCCTTGTGTTGATCATATTTTTCTACAAATTGATTCTGAATCATTGCATTTCAAAGATCAACCCTTGTGTTGATCATATTTTCTGAAAATTCACTTCAAATTATTGCATTTCAAAGATCAACCCTTGTGTTGATCATATTTTCCAAAAATTGACTTCGAATCATTACATTCAAAGATCAACCCTTGTGTTGATCTCATTTTTCAAAAAGTTTGATTCCATTACATTCAAACATCAACCCTTGTGTTGACCACATTTTCTAAAAAGTTGATTTCGAATCATTACATTCAAAGATCAACCCTTGTGTTGATCATATTTTCTAAAAAATGATTTTGAATTATTGCATTTAAATATCAACCCTCGTGTTGATCATATTTTCTAAAAATTGGTTTTCAAATCATTGCTTCAAAAAATTAACCCTCATTATGATCTCTCATGAATGATCTCCTTTCAAAGATTAGTTCTCGCAGTTAATCTTTCTTTCCAAAAAATGATTTTCTCATCTTCTTCTCTCATTTTAAAGATCCCATATGCAGGCAGAATCAAACTCTTTTTCAAATTTTTTCAAATCTTCTTTCATTCTTTATCAGTTTTATTTACCTTTATCAAATTTTATTAAATTTTATTCATCCATTTTTCCTTCTTGTCAATTCTTATTTCAAAATCCTACCCTTTCAGGTTAAGGGATAAACCTGATGCCTCTTTTCCCACGAGGTATTTCTTCTTCCATCTTTGTCCTCCTCCCCCCTGTAAACACCCCAAATTTTCACCCTCATCCAGTGTTTGTCCATTTCATAGGTCATCACAGATTATTGCATATCATTGCATGTATTCTGCATTTCATTTCATCACATCTCATTGCATTACATAGCATTGCATGTCATCCCATCTCATTTTCGAGATCCAGCACTCCTGTTTTCAAAACATTCAATCCAGATTTGAATTTTAAAGCTTTATTTCAAAATCAATTTCAAAACCTGGGTTTTTATTCAATACTCTGTCATTTTCCAACCCCAGGACTTTATATTTCGAAATATTTTCTCAAGGAAACAATCTGGATTCATTTCAAATTCAAATTTTAATCGATTTCAATTCACAGATGAGACCCATTGAGGTGGTGTTGCTTCTGAATTCCTCTATTCATCAAATTTTTTAAATTTTTGAAAGTTTCAGTCCGATCAGGACTCTGTCTCAGAGTCCTAATCCGGTCAGGAGTCTGTTTTGAAGTCGGTTTTACTTTCATTTTCAATCTTTTCCGTTTGCTTTCAAAATTTAGGTTATTTTACATAGTCCAGTTAGTTCAGGACTCTATTTTAGAGTTCGGTCGAGTTAGGAGTCTAACCCTGACTGTGTTTTCTGACTTATTTCATCATTTCTTGATAAAATCTTTTGAAAATTCTTTCATTTGGATTTTAAAATCTAAACTCTCAGAGTCCTAAGAGCTCAGGACTCTAACCCGGAGTTCCAGTTCGCTTGAGACCCTATTTTCAAAGATCTTGAATTTTAATTATTAATTTTAACCCCTTTTCAAAGGTATTTTCAGTGTTTATTTCAAAATTTGCAAAACTCGATGTGGGCCTACTCAGTTGGTACCATATTCAGAGGAGTCTTGATCCAGTTAGGACCCTATGCCATTTCAAAAATTTTAATTTCAAAGTTTACTTTTGAAAATCTTTTGAAAACTTTCTCAATTTCAAGTTTTAAAAACATTTTTAAAAAAAAAAAAACTCAAGTAGGGCCCACTCGGGGTGGCGCCATATTCGAGTAAGTCAGGGCTAGACTAGGGTTAGTCATTGTCCTAGTTAGGTTAGAGGTTTATAGGAGTCAAAATCAATTTTAAAAATCCATTTTATTTAAGTTTTAAACCATTGGTTTTTAAAGGTTTTAAATTCAGGTTTTAAAAACCAAATGTGGGTCCATACTAGGTGGTACCACATTTGGACTTTTTAGGGTTTAATTAGGTGTTAATTAAGGTTTAATTAGAGTTCATTTAGGGTTAGAAAACCACAAAAAATCGTTGTCTTTAGTGAATTTATTAGAAAGAGTCCTAAAAAAATGAAAAAACCTCTTAATTAACCCTAATTAAGTGACTTTTTGAAAAACTATAAAAAGGGACCTAAGGAGGGCTCTTTTCTCTAAAATTTTCGTGGCCTCTCTCTCCTCTCCAGCACTTCCACCTTCCTCCATTACAGCTGCAAGCACCAAGGTAATATTTTTAATATTTTTTAGTTTTATTTAATACTTTTTCATGTTTTAAATCAATTTTAGCCATTGGTGTCATCCCCTTCATGGATTAAACCATGGATTCAACCTCAAGAACCATCAATAATCAGCAAGAACGATCCAATAAGGTGATCTAACCCTGTTTTGGGTGATTTACAAGGATTTTAATCCATTAGAATTGATTTTAATATGGTTCTTTATATTATTAACCAATAAAATATATGATTTACCCTTTTTAATGGGTTAAATCTATGTTTTAAAGGTGATATCAAATTCCATCCATTGATTCCCTGTTTTTAATTTATTTTCATGGTTTATTCATGTTTGTTTTACGTTCTACAGCATAAAAATAATTTTTATTTACTGTTTTATGGTTTATTTTATTTATTTACATTAGTTAATGCATGGTTTTTCAAGTTTCTTAAATTTCTGTGTGTTCTAGGTTTGGAACAGTAAAGATGATGTTATTTCGGATGGAAGCACTCATTGTTTATTTCTGATTTTTTTATATGTGGTGCATGCATGAGTTATTGAGTTACTGTAGAAAAATCAGAGGTTTTGGATCTCGGGAACCCTGTCAAAAAAATCAGACATCAAATCCGGTTTTTAAAGCTTTAAAATCGTGGTTAAAATCAAGAAGGTAACTTGCTGTTATGATATTTCTCTCATCTTATATCCGATTTTAGATCTGTAATATGCTATGGATTCACATTGAGTAGATATTTCTTCTGTGAAATTTTAGGATTTTTTGATCACTGTTTAGTATTTTTCCCCTTTTAGAGAATCTGTTTTTAAAGTTTAAACTCGTTAGGGTTTACCAAAACCCTAATCAGACTTGTATTAGTCATAAATCCCAAACCACAGATCCGATTTTAGATCTGTAAAAAGTGAGTATTATTATTTTTATGTCTACTGTTCATCACTAAAATTTCAGAGATTTTTGTTTAGGTTTTCTATTTATTCCTGTATTTTCAATCTGAAGTAGCCGTTTTAATCCCTGTTAAGAGTGATATATTTTAGCCCAGGTTGCCGGAAGGGTTTCTCCCTAACCGGAGATTACTTTTCCGATCTGTAAATTGGGAAATCTCTGTTTTCCTTTCTAGTTAGTCTCTGTAAAATTTCATAAATTTCTATGGAGATTTGACCCCTGATTCAGGTCTTGGATTGAAACTGGTTGGTGAATTAGGTCAAAAATAGCATATTTTTAGGGTTTAATGCAATTTTCGGATTAATTTAATGTCAAAAAATTATTTTTATAATTCCAATTCGACATTAGGGTTATAAAAAGTACAGGTACCAATTTTTATGTATTTTGGAATCCATTTGATGGCTGAATTAAGCAAATTGCAAAACCGGGTTCTAGAAAGATCCAAAAACACTGCAAAAATCACAAAATTTGTGATATTATTGGATTTTCGTGCATAAGCATATATTTTTAGGGTTTAATCATGTTCATAATCATGTTAGGATGCTTTAGGTTTAATTTGATGCTCATTTGATTTCATTTAGTGCATAAAACCTAGGTTTTTACCAAAATCTATTTCAGAAAACCCTGATTTCAAGGCCATAGTCTTGCTATCGGGGGTAATTTGGTCATTTGACCTAAATTTCGAAATCCCTAACCCTAATTTCATATTTTTAATCATGTCATAGCATATTTGGTTTGGGTTTATTCCATTCAAATTTCAAAATTTGCATTTTATCAAAATATCTTTCTAAAAACCCTAATTTCAAGGCCATAGTCTTGTTATTAGGCGTATTTTGGTCATTTTGACCCCAATTTCGAAATTCCATATCTTCTCTTTCATATTTATTCAATTTTATTTCATACTTTATCATTTTTATTTAAGGGAATCAAGGAAGAGGCTTATATCTAGCAAAATCCAACAGTTTCCTGATATTGTTGGATAAATCTAGAAAAACCAACATATATTCATTAACCAAGTTTTCTAGTTTTGCAGGTGCATTGAAGACTTTATTTTTCATGTATTTAATTTTCAATAGTGATGTAATTTGTAATTAAACTTTGGAATAAGAATTTACATTTCCTGCATAGATTAGGTTGCATTGCATATAGTTTATTTTTATCATGTTAATGTGTGATGGATGATGATTCATGCATATTTTTACAAATTCACCATGGTCTACACGAATGGCACATGCACCAGCTTCTATGAAGTTTATAAACTTGGTGGAATTTGTATTTATGGCCATAGTCAGAATATGAATGATACTTAGATTTATGATCTTCACATTAGCCACATTCAGCCTACACTCTTAGGCTAACTTCAAAAATGCACTGCATTTCTCAAAAATACAAAAAGTATTTCTCAATTCCTCAAAATCATATTCATTCATTTCATGCATTTGCCAATTCCAATCTCAATTCAAAGAAGTTCATTTCCTCAAAATCTCCTAAGTCTTATAGCAAAATCGATTTTCCCAAAGACATTGAATTTCAAAGGATATTTCAAGTATTTCCCAAGTTCCAAATTCAAATTTTCTAAGTTAGAATTTCAATTTCCAAGTTTGAATTCAGAGAAACCAAGTCTCTCAGAATCGATTTTCACTAAATGTCAAGGATTTCTCAAAATCGATTTTTATTTCTCTCAGAAGTATATTTCAAATCCCAATTCACGATTTCTCATGTGATATCATTTCCAAGATTTACATTTTCTGAATATTTCAATCATTCAAAGCAAACATCATGTTTTCAAATGTGCATTTTCTGAAAATTCATAGCACATGCCTGATTCTATGTGCATTTAGAAATTAGAATATGATTTAGACAAGTTGAATAGATTAGAGCATAAGATTGATCCTTGGTTCAATTACCCCTGTTAAAGGTGGCAGGAACGGTTGAACCTCGTACCGACAGGCGAGTCCCATTCTTCGGAATTTTCCCGCATTTTAAAAAACGGAGGCGAGTTATTTTCAAAACCTTTTTCAAAGGTCAGTTTGATTTGCAAAAGTAAAAATTTTGCGATGATAACACCCCCCCCCCCCCCCCTTCAGGTTAAGGGATAACCCTGAAACCTCATCCTACGAGGTTCTTCTTTCTTCAGGATAAGGGATAGTCCTGAATGTCTTTCTCTTTTAAAGCTTCATTAATCTCTGTTAAATCTTTTTCTTCATCCAATTTTATCAATTTTATTTCTTAATTAAATTTTAATTCTTCTAATTCTTTATCAAAGCTTTTCATCAACTTTTGCCTAAATTTTATTCCTTTCCCATTCAGGATAAAGGATAATCCTGAAACCCCTCATAGGAGCAACAATGCTACCTGTGAGAATTCTTTTTACAAAGAAAATTTCCATAAAATTTTCTTGATTCTTCTCTTTCGTCAAATTTCCCATCAATTTTTATCTCTTCTTGTCAGTTCTTCTCAAATTTTATTTTCTCCCCAGTCGAGATAAGGGGCAATCAGATCACCATGCAAATAAATTTAGTCCTCTAAATGGTCATTCTCAATCCTAGGTCCAGTCCTCGCATTAGCAAACTTTCAAAACTCAATCTTTTGATTAAAAACATTATGTCAAAAACCCAAATTCTCACTTGGGCTTCTTCCCTTTATTCTTTCATTTGAAGTTCTGAGTTCCGACCAAGACTTCCTTTTAAATCCAATCATCGCATGGGAAATCAATCATTTCTTTAGAAATCTGAGTTCCAGCTCAGGTTTTTTCTCTATTATTTTTCGTTCGAAGTTCTGAGTTCCGACTAGGACTTCCTTTTGAATCCAATCCTCGCATCGCAAATCAATCATTTCTTTAGAAATCCGAGTTCCAGCTCGGGTTTTTCCTTTATTATTTTTCGTTCGAAGTTCTGAGTTCCGACCAGAACTTCTTTTTGAATCCAATCCTAGCATTGGAAATCAGTCATTTCTTTAGAAATTCGAGTTTTCAAAACTCAGGTTTCTCTTTATCTTTTATCCGAGTTCCAGCTCGGGTTTTTCCTCTATTATTTTTCATTCGAAGTTCTGAGTTCCGACCAGGACTTCCTTTTGAATCCAATCCTCGCATTGGAAATCCGTCATTTCTTTAGAAATTCGAGTTTTCAAAACTTAGGTTTCTCTTTATCTTTTATCCGAGTTCCAGCTCGGGGTTTTCCTCTATTATTTTTCTTTGAAGTTCTGAGTTCCGACAAGGACTTCCTTTTGAATCCAATCCTCGCATTGGAAATCAATCATTTCTTTAGAAATCCGAGTTCCAGCTCAGGTTTTTCCTCTATTATTTTTTCGTTCGAAGTTTTGAGTTCCGACCAGGACTTCCTTTTGAATCCAATCCTCGCATTGGAAATCAGTCATTTCTTTATAAATTCGAGTTTTCAAAACTTTGGTTTCTCTTTATCTTTTATCCGAGTTCCAGCTCGGGTTTTTCCTCTATTATTTTCGTTTGAAGTTCTGAGTTCCGACCAGGACTTCCTTTTGAATCCAATCCTCGCATTAGAAATCAATCATTTCTTTAGAAATCCGAGTTTCAGCTCGGGTTTTTCCTCTATTATTTTTCGTTCAAAGTTCTGAGTTCTGACCAGGACTTCCTTTTGAATCCAATCCTCGCATTGGAAATCAGTCATTTCTTTAGAAATTTGAGTTTTTAAAACTCGAGTTTCTCTTTATCGTTTATCCGAGTTTCAGCTCGGGTTATTCCTATATTATTTTCATTTGAAGTTCCGAGTTCCGACCATGACTTCCTTCAGAATCCAATCATCACATTGGAAAACAATCATTTCTTTAAAAATTCAAGTTTTCAAAACTCGGGTTTCTCTTTATCTTTTATTTTCTGAAGATTCGAGTCCCAACTTGGACTCCCTTCTTTTTCAAAAAACCCTAATTGCCAGGCGGGACCTTCTTCCAAAATCCAGCCTTTCGACTAGTCCATTTCAAAATTTCAAAATTCAGGTTTATTTCTTTCCCTCCTTCCCCTTCAGGTTAAGGGATAAACTTGATGCCTCCTGCTAACGAGGTATTTCTTTCCTTCCTTCCCCATTCAGGATAAGGATTAAATCTTGAAAAACCAAGCCACATATATTTAACTATGATGGCCTATTAAAATTCAGAAATTCCATCAATCTTTCCTTAAATTTTGTCACTCTCTATCAATCTTTCATCGATTTCTACCATTCTTCAATTCTCATCAATTTTCCTTTGCCCTTTCAGGATAAGGGATAAAACCTGATGCCTCCTACTAACGAGGTATTTCTTCCCTTTCCCCTTCAGGTTAAGGGATAAACTTGATGCCTCCTGCTAACGAGGTATTTCTTTCCTTCCTTCCTCCTTCAGGTTAAGGGATAAACCTGATGCTTCCTGCTAACGAGGTATTTCTTTCCTTCTTCCCCCGTTCAGGATAAAGAGATAAATCCTGAAAAGAGACCACACAGTTAGGATGTGACGGTCCATTGAATTCAAAATTTCTCATCAAATTTTACTTTCCAAATCTAGCTCATCTTCATAACCCATTCCTCACACTGGTTATTTCTCAAATTTTTCAATCATATGTTGAGCTCATTTAGAAAATCCGGTTCTCGCACCGTTAATCTTCTAAATTCAGTGTTCTGATCAAATTCTTTCCTTTTACAAAATTCAAGATCTCACTTATATCTGATGTATTTCCAAAAGATCCAGCAGCTCGCTGGTCATGTATTTTCAAAGGATCCAACTTTCATTGGTCATGTATTTCCAAAAGACCCAGCTTTTGCTGATCATGTATTTCAAACGTTCCAGCTTTTTGCTGGTCAGGTATTTCAAACATTTCAGCTTCCGCTGGTCAGGTATTTCAAAAGATCCAACACTCATTGGTCATGTATTTCAAACGTTCCAGTATTTTGCTGGTCAAGTATTTCAAACGTTCCAGCTTTTGCTGGTCAGGTATTTCAAGCGTTCCAGCTTTCGCTGGTCAGGTATTTCCAAAAGATCAACACTAGTTGGTCATGTATTTCAAACATTCCAGCATTTTGCTAATCAAGTATTTCAAACGTTCCAACTTTTGCTGGTCAGGTATTTCAAACGTTCCAGCTTTCGTTGGTCAGGTATTTCCAAAAGATCAACACTCGTTGGTCATGTATTTCAAACGTTCCAGTTTTTGCTGGTCAGGTATTTCAAACGTTCCAGCTTTTGCTGGTCAGGTATTTCAAACGTTCCAGCTTTCGCTGGTGAGGTATTTCAAAAAGATCCAACACTCGTTGGTCATGTATTTCCAAACGTTCCAACATTTTGCTGGTCAAGTATTTCAAACGTTCCAGCTCTTGCTGGTTAGGTATTTCAAACATTCCAGTTTCGCTGGTCAGGTATTTCCAAAAGATCAATACTCGTTGGTCATGTATTTCAAACGTTCCAGGTTTTGCTGGTCATGTATTTCAAACGTTCTAGCAATTTGCTGGTCAGGTATTTCAAATGTTCCAGCTTTTGCTGGTCAGGTATTTCAAATGTTCCAGTTTTTGCTGGTCAGGTATTTCAAACGTTCTAGCTTCTGCTGGTCATGTATTTCAAAGGTCCCAGCTTTTGCTGGTCATGTATTTCCAGAATCAAAAATTGCAAATAAATGTCTCATCAAAATCTATATCGAGTGATTATTTCATAAAGAATTCATGAAAATTTTGCCAATTTGCTAAAAGCATTTGTTGATTCTAAATATTTTTACTGCACAAAAGATTTTCGTCAGATCACCTCTAGTATTCTTTCCAAAAAGGTGAAACTTTTTGCAAAAAAGAGGTAAAATTCAAATCTTGTCATGTTGATCAACCACAAGGATGTAAGAAATGTCCTCGATATGATTTATGAAAGAAATATTCAATGATGTTGAAAAGCCAAAAGTGATTTGTTATTGATCATGGCTATAACACATGTTTTAAAATGACTTTCTGGCAATCAGGGAGTGGAAATATCTTGAGCGATAAAAAAAATCCACTTAACCCATATCTTCTCATTCGTTTTAAGCAGCAATCAAATATCTGCAAAAGGGATCTCTCAACTATCGTCAAGATGAAGACGAATATGCGAACAGACCCCCGGGGCCAAAGAAGATTCAGATCATCTCCGAGATGAAGAAGTTTGTGAAGGATCCTTCCAGGGAAAGTTTAGATCACCGTCGAGATGAAGGCGAGTGTGATGAGCCTACCGACAAACCCTAAAAGATATTTGATTTCTGCTATCATCTAAAGACCTTTTGAGCCAATATCATATATGAAAGTGCACTAGGATCTAGGCAACGAGCACTAGAAGGGGGGTGAATAGTGCTTTTAAAAATTGTCTGCGAAATATTTAATGATTTTGCAAATCTCAAAGCAAACACACAAAGAATGCAAGATTTTATCCTGGTTCGGTCTAACCCGACCTACATCCAGTCCCCAAGCAAAACCCGCTTGAGATTTCCACTGTCAACCTTGTAAACTACAAGATCACACAGACCATAACCGGTGCCACTTTCAGTAACAATCCTACTGAAAGCAAACAACTCCTTTACACCAAGGAGTCCTTTTTATAGAAAAGAAATAACAACTTACAATACAACCTATGAGCCTTCCTTTTGAATGCAAATGAGATGCAATTGGCTTTTGAGGTTGTTGAAATACTCTACTCACGAATTCACTATCTCTCAAAGTGATTTGAGTGAAAAACTGAAGTGAAAATATCACGTGAGTGAGAAAACAAATACTTGAATGAATAGGAGTGAAAAACAAAAAGTAATTCAATATAATTCTATTGAATTTTATATTTTTTGAGTGTAGAATGCACTCATATTTATAGCTGAAAATTTTCCATACGTTGAGAGTATGAATGGGTGTCAAAACGGTCCATTTCGAATGATCAAAACGTTTGAAAAATGAAAAGACACGCCTTTGTGAAGTTTCAGGAAAATGACAAAATTAGTCGACTGAAACATCAGTTAGTCGACTAATAGTTAGTTATTAGTAGACTGACAGTTATCGTCGGTCGACTAATCTGTTAATCGATCCGTTTGAAAATCTGAACTTTTGAAACTTAGTCGACTTGAGAAAAGTTAGTCGACTGATAATATCATCAGTAGACTGAAAAACCGTTTAGTCGACTGCTGCTAAAATCTTCTGAAAAACAAACATTTTGTTCGGTCGACTGATAAAAAGTATTAGTCGACTGCTGCTAAATTTTCAGAAAACACATGTTCTGTTCAGTCGACTGATAAAACCATTAGTCGACTGCTGCTAATTTTCCAGAAAACAGACATTCTGTCCAGTCGACTGATAAAACCTTCGGTCGACTAATTTGACAAAAATGACTTTTTAGAAAATATGGCGCGAAAGGATTAGTCGACTGGTAAGTCTATTGGTCGACTAATAAACATGAAAATTTAAGAAAAGAGTTTTCTAAAAAGATTTTCATGAGGGTTATTTTTAGAAAAGTTTTTCTAAAGACTTTTAAGGTGAAATGCAACCTAAATATGCACTCTAAGTAAGGCTCTTACAAGAATCTAAGACTTTTAATGAATTAAACATTTGCACACTAGTCTTCAAAGATTCTTCACTGAATTCTTCAATTTCTTCATAGCCTTAGCTGAAATGCAGTTGATTCCACTTGCTTATCATCAAAACCTTGTACTTGAAGTATCATGTTTGGCTTCATTGTCGTAACAATCTCCCCCTTTTTTATGATAACAAACTTAATCAAAGATGAAGCATTTAGATGCATAGATGAAGATTTTACTCCCCCTATCAATATGCTGCAAAACATTAAAAGTTAGCACATTTAAAGCACATATAACACATATTGATTGGTTTGCATTTCCATTCATCATTTCTTCATGCATTTAGAAATACATTCATTCAAAGCTTTCTTTTTCTCTTAATTTTGCATTTCTCATGCAAGATCTCTTGTAATGTAATTGCTATCATCTTTTTCTCCCCCTTTGTCAGAATAAAAAAAGAGTAAGGGCAGAAATAGCATAAGCAAAATAGAGATACAAGTTTACAACCCATAAAGTTACCAAAAACAATGATGACTTCCAAATGATTTCCGGCAGAACTAGAACGTTGTCCGGCGATGTGAAACAAAACCATAGGAGGATACAATGGCTGACGGTGAGTGAGAAGTCGGCCACAAGGGGATTCCGGCAATGCACTGTCACACAAGAGAGTTCCGATGTGTTTTGAAGATGCGCCAATCACTGCAAGAGGATTCCGGCGTTTCAAGATCACGGCCAGAAGATTCCGGTGTCTCCTTGTTACGGTAAGAAAATCCCGGCGAAGATGGAGTCGAATGGCACTCCGAGGGTTTTTCGGAAGAAAGAGAGGAAAGAGACCAAAAGGGGTTTTCGTTTTTAAGGGTTTCGTTTTTAAGAAAAATGAAAAGATACGAAAATGAAGTGAAACTATGCTTATTTTAAAAAGAACGGGTGTTTTAAAAATCCAAGGGGTATCGGGTCCCTTCATTTAAAAATTTAAAAAATTTTAGTCGACTAAATCTTTATCGGTCGACTAGGAATGTGCTACTCATTCAAAAAATATCATCAGTCGACTAGAAATATATTGGTCCACTAATATGGTGCGATACATTCCAAAATTTAAAACACCAGTCGACTAGAATTTTATCGGTCGACTAATATAGTGCGATTTTGAGATTTTGTTCAAAAATCAGCATTTTTATAAATCCAAAAATGAGCAAATACCTAGTTCTCTCCTAATTCTCATAAAATCTTCATTTTTAAGAGGTTTAGTGAAGATATTGGCATGTTGTTCTTTAGTGGAAATAAAATTTAACGAAATATCTCCTTTTAACACATGATCTCTTAAAAAATGATGTCTAACTTCAATATGCTTAGTTCTTGAGTGCTGAATAGGAATTTTCAAAAGATTTATAGCACTAGTGTTATCACAATAAATAGTTGTTGTGGAGTAATTCAAACCAAAATCTTTTAAGGTCTGTTTCATCCAAAGTACTTGTGAACATGCTAAACTAGCCGCTATATATTCTGCTTCAGTTGTTGAGAGTGATACTGAATTTTGCTTTTTACTAAACCAAGAGACTAAGGAATTTCCTAAGAAATGACAAGTTCCACTAGTACTCTTGCGATCAGATTTACTTCCTGCAAAATCTGCATCACTATATGAAACTAAATCAAAGGAAAATGATTTTGGGTAAAACAAACCGAAATCTGAAGTATCTTTCAAATAACGAAGAATTTGTTTTATTGCAGTTAAATGAGATTCCTTTGGATTAGCTTGAAATCTTGCACGCATACAAACACTAAACATAATATCAGGTTGACTAGCAGTTAAGTATAATAGAGATCCGATCATACCTCTGTAGAGCTTAGTATCTACACTTTTACCATTTTCATCTTTATCAAGAGAAGTAGTTGTACTCATAGGATTCTTTCTTGATTTCGATGAGTCCATCCCAAATCTCTTGAGAAGTTCTTTTGTATACTTAGCCTGATTGATGAAGATTCCTTCTTCAGTTTGCTTTATTTGAAGTCCAAGAAAGTAGTTTAATTCGCCCATCAAGCTCATTTCAAACTCTTCCTGCATAGCTTTAGCAAATTCTTTACAGAGAGAATCATTAGTAGAACCAAATATTATGTCATCAACATAAATTTGCACAATAAGAATATCTGAATTAAGATTTTTAATAAATAAAGTGGAGTCTACCCGACCAATGGAAAAACCAGATTGTTCTAGAAAATTTTGTAGTGTTTCATACCACGCTCTTGGTGCTTGTTTGAGTCCATACAAAGCTCTTTTCAATTTGTAGACTTTTTCTGGATATTTCTCATTTTCAAAGCCTGGAGGTTGCTCTACATAAACTTTTTCATTGATGTGTCCATTTAAGAATGCACTCTTAACATCAATTTGATATAACTTGAAGTTCATGTAACTAGCAAAAGCAAGCATCATTCGAATTGACTCTAATCGAGCCACTGGTGCATAGGTTTCATCAAAATCTATGCCTTCTTGATTATAGCCTTGTGCTACTAGCCTTGCTTTGTTACGAATGACTTCACCATTTTCATCCAGCTTATTTCGAAAGACCCATCTTGTTCCAATTACCGGATGATCCTTTGGTCTATCAACTAGATCCCAAACATCATTCCTAGTGAATTGGTTAAGTTCTTCAGACATGGCCAAAAGCCAAAATTCATCATCACATGCCTCATTGATATTCTTTGGTTCTAATTTAGATATGAAAGCAACATTTGCAATATATTTTTCTAACTGCCTTCTAGTTTGGACACCACTCTTTATTTCACCAATAACTTGTTCATGTGGATGATTATGAACTTCTTTCCAAATCGGTTGAAGAGGAATATTTTCTTGAGAAGTACTCTCTATCAAGGGTTCTTCTTGAAGTATTACTTCTTCTCCTTCACTTAGAGGTATACCCTGCTCACAATTCTCATCAAATGCAACATGTAAAGATTCTTCAATACAAGATGTTCTTTTATTGAAAATACGATATGCTGTACTTCTAGAAGAATATCCAAGAAATATTGATTCATCTGATTTTGAATCAAACTTATCAAGATTATCTTTGGTATTTAACAAGAAACATTTACTACCAAAAATTTTGAAATATGAGATCTTTGGTATACGATCATAATACAATTCAAAACATGTTTTATGTAAAATTGGTCGAATAAGAACACGGTTTAGAACATAACATGCTGTATTAAT
The DNA here is from genome assembly GCF_984573655.1 of Nuphar pumila. Lineage (NCBI taxonomy): Eukaryota > Viridiplantae > Streptophyta > Magnoliopsida > Nymphaeales > Nymphaeaceae > Nuphar > Nuphar pumila. The sequence goes on along the minus strand of NC_143265.1, from coordinate 45,387,426 downwards.
TGCTTCAGCCCAAAAGTATTTTGGTAAATTTTTATCTTGAAGCATGGTTCTAGCATATTCTTGCAAAGTTTTATTCTTTCTTTCAACAACTCCATTTTGTGGAGCCGCTCTAAGAAAAGCAAAGTTGTGAGATATACCATGTAAATCACAAAACTTTAGAAAATATTCATTTTCAAATTCACCACCATGATCACTACGAATTTTAATAATAGATGTTTATTTTTCATTTGTAATTCTTCTACAAAGTTTAGAAAATTCTGAAAAAGCATCATTTTTGCTTTTTAGAAAAATCACCAATGTAAACCGAGAATAATCATCTACTATAACAAAAGCATACTTGCTACCATTCAAACTTTGAATTCTAGATGGTCCAAATAGATCTAAATGTAAAAGTTCAAGAGGACGTTTTGTTGAAACTATATCTTTTGCTTTAAAAGAACTCTTGATTTGTTTACCCCTTTGACAAGCATCACATAAGTGATCATTTTTATATGGTATTCTAGGTAGGCCTCTTACAAGATCATTCTTGGATAACTCTGAAATAATTTTAAAGTTAACATGTCCAAGTCTCTTGTGCCATAACCATTGAATTTCATTTGAAACAATAAGACATTTTTCATTAAAAGAGGGTAATTCATCTAGATATAGTTCATACACATTGTTTCTTCTTTTACCTTTAAAAAAGATCTTTTTAGATTGAAAATCAGAAATTAAGCATAAATCATTTTCAAAAGAAACATGAAAACCTTTATCACATAATTGACTGATAGATATTAAATTATGCATTAAACCATCTACTAAAAGAACATTTTCTATCAAGGGAAATTTTGGATTACCAATATTACCAATACCTATCACTTTTCCCTTGTTATTGTCACCAAAGGTGACGGTTCCTCCATCCTTATTTTGGAAGGTGAAAAATAACTCCGGCCTTCCAGTCATATGTTTGGAACAGCCGCTGTCCAATATCCATTTGCTCCTTATGTTGTGTACCTACAACAAAATCAGAAAACAGAGCATTTGACCCCTTTCTATTTTCGGGTCCATGAGAGTTAGTCTTAGGAACCCATATCCATTTGGATTTTGGTTTCCTTTGATAATAAATATTCTTTTTATAAAAGAATTTAGAATAAACATGTCTAGAATAATCATATCTAGATGCATTTCTATTAGAACTAGACAGTTTAGTTCTATGAACAAAAGGTTGAGAATAATGTCTTTGATTTTCCACCACATAGTTTGGTCTATTTTGAGTATCAAAGAAGCTATATCCCAATCCGGTTTTATTAACCGAGCATCTTTGAGAACCAAGAAGTTTTTCTAGATTCTCTTGACCATTTGTGAATTTGGTCACTATAGAAAGAAGATCATTAGACTTTTCTTTAAGACTAGATATTTCTTTTTATAAGAGATTGGTTCTAACTCCAATTTCTTTTATCTCAAGTGCTTGGCAAGAATTTTCCTTCTTGAGATCTTCTATTTCTTGAAGTAACACTTTATTTTGAGAGTCAAGAGTTAAATTTTCAGTTTTTAACTCTTTATTTTTAGAACTAAGACTCTTAAATTTAGCATATAAATCATTAAATGCTTCAAATAACTCATCATAGTCAAATTGACTTACTGAATCTTCTTGTGCTACAAAACACATGTTGGCGATTTCTTCATTTGATTCTTCATCGAAAGAGGAGTCACTATCATCCCAACATGCTTGAAATGCCTTTTTCTTCTTGAATTGGTCCTTGGGCTTGATTTTGAGAAGAGGACAATCTTTCTTGATATGTCCTGCCTTTTTTCAGTTAAAGCACTTGACTTCATTGGGAATGGAAGAATCTACTTTCTTTACCTTTCTTTGAAATCTTCCCTTTTTTGATGAATCTTCTGAATTGCCTTGTGATGAGGGCAATATCTTCATCTTCATCTTCTTCTGAATTTTCTGAGTCAGAAGTAGCCTTAAATGCAAGAGATTTCTTTTTAGGCTCTTCTTCTTGTCTGTCTTGAAGTTGGACCTCATATGCCATTAGGTTACCAACTAAGTCTTCAAGAGTGAGAGTATTGAGATCATTTGCTTCTTCAATAGCAGTGGTTTTTCTCTCCCATTCAGGAGTTAAACACCTTAGAATCTTTCTGACTAAATCCACTTGTGAATATTCTTTTCCAAGGGATTTCAAAGTGTTAGTTATATCGGTCATTCTAGTTACCATGTCCGATATAGATTCATTTTGCTTCATTTTGAACAATTCAAATTTATGAACTAAAGAAGTAATTTTAGATTCTTTTACCTTTGACGTACCTTCGTGAGTTACTATAAGAGTATGACAAATTTCATTTGCTGTAGAGCATTGAGAGATGCGATTGAATTCTACCTTGTCAACGCCACAATATAATGCATTCATGGCTTTGGCATTCAGTGAAGCAGTCTTCTTTTCATCATCGGTCCATCGGCTGAAATCAGTTGATGGAGTTTTGTACTTTTCTGAAACAACTCTCCAGATATCGAGATCCATGGATTGCAAGAATATTGTCATTCTTACTTTTCAGTATCCATAGTTTGTTCCGTCGAAGAGAGGAGGACGAACAGAGGAGCTTCCTTCTTTGTGCTGAGATGTTGTAGTTGCCATGCTAGTTGATGGTCAAATCAAAGTAATAGCAAACCTGTGCTCTGATACCAAATGAAAGTGCACTAGGATCTAGGCAACGAGCACTAGAGGGGGGTGAATAGTGCTTTTAAAAATTGTCTGCGGAATATTTAATGATTTTGCAAATCTCAAAGCAAACACACAAAGAACGCAAGATTTTATCCTGGTTCGGTCTAACCCGACCTACATCCAGTCCCCAAGCAAAACCCGCTTGAGATTTCCACTATCAACCTTGTAAACTACAAGATCACACAGACCATAACCTGTGCCACTTTCAGTAACAATCCTACTGAAAGCAAACAACTCCTTTACACCAAGGAGTCCTTTTTACAGAAAAGAAATAACAACTTACAATACAACCTATGAGCCTTCCTTTTGAATGCACATGAGATGCAATTGGCTTTTGAGGTTGTTGAAACACTCTACTCACGAATTCACTATCTCTCAAAGTGATTTGAGTGAAAAACTGAAGTGAAAATATCACGTGAGTGAGAAAACAAATACTTGAATGAATAGGGGTGAAAAGCAAGAAGTAATTCAATATAATTCTATTGAATTTTATATTTTTTGAGTGTAGAATGCACTCATATTTATAGTTGAAAGTTTTCCATACGTTGAGAGTATGAAAGGGTGTCAAAACGGTCAATTTCGAACGATCAAAACGTTTGAAAAATGAAAAGACACGCCTTTGTGAAGTTTCAGGAAAACGGCAAAATTAGTCGACTGAAACATCAGTTAGTCGACTAATAGTTAGTTATTAGTAGACTGACAGTTATCGTCGGTCGACTGATCTGTTAATCGAGCCGTTTGAAAATCTGAACTTTTGAAACTTAGTCGACTTGAGAAATGTTAGTCGACTGATAATATCATCAGTAGACTGAAAAACCTTTTAGTCGACTGCTGCTAAAATCTTCTGAAAAACAAACATTCTGTTCGGTCGACTGATAAAAAGCATTAGTCGACTGCTGCTAAATTTTCAAAAAACACATGTTTTGTTCAGTCGACTGATAAAACCATTAGTCGACTGCTGCTAATTTTCCAGAAAACAGACATTCTGTCCAGTCGACTGATAAAACCTTCGGTCGACTAATTTGACAAAAATAACTTTTTAGAAAATATGGCGCGAAAGGATTAGTCGACTGGTAAGTCTATTGGTCGACTAATAAACATGAAAATTTAAGAAAAGAGTTTTCTAAAAAGATTTTCATGAGGGTTATTTTTAGAAAAGTTTTTCTAAAGACTTTTAAGGTGAAATGCAACCTAAATATGCACTCTAAGTAAGGCTCTTACAAGAATCTAAGACTTTTAATGAATTAAACATTTGCACACTAGTCTTCAAAGATTCTTCACTGAATTCTTCAATTTCTTCATAGCCTTAGCTGAAATGCAGTTGATTCCACTTGCTCATCATCAAAACCTTGTACTTGAAGTATCATGTTTGGCTTCATTGTCGTAACAATATAGAATCCCTGAGATAAAAGAAGGACCGGAACATCTCCAAGATGAAGGAGTTTGTGACGTACCCTTCCCTGAAAAAGAGAGAAAAGTCAAGACATCTCCAAAATGAAGGATGATGTAAAAAGCCCGGAAAGCCCAGTGACTCAAAAAGAATGCAAAAAGATCATCGTGGGAAAACACCCAGATCTCAAACTGCCAAAGTTGTCAGAAGTCATCTTTTCTCATGCAAAGTTCTTTTATCAATATCTTTTCACTACTTGCTTTTATGAAATTAAGAATATTTCTTCTCTTCTCATATTAGGGAAATGGATAGCTTTTTTGAAGAAAATCATCAGCGTTAAAATTTTGAATCTGACTCTTAGAACTGAGGAGTTAACCGCATTTGGGGGGAAATACTCTAGGTAAAAGAGGAAATATCTTTTGCACATACGTGCACATTTCCAAGCATTTGAATCAACTATAATTTTATTTTATTGGCAAAATTTTGTAGCTATTCCAAGAATGAAATAAACATTCAATATCCATTTTGATGCAACCTAGCGTTGTTTATATCTTCCAGAAGAGTTGCCTCTGAAGGAAGTATCTCTTCCTATCCCATCACGGTTTTTCTCATTGAAGAATTCCATATGAATGCCCCACTCAGGTTAAGGGTAAAAACCTGAACTTTCTGCGAAAGGTCATTTGATTTCAAAAGCTATTTCAGTCTCAACAATGAGACAATCAATTTCTTCCCCTTTTCAAAGCTTTAGGCAACCCTATATTTCTCCTTTCACAAAACCCCTTTCGGATTTGTTCGTCCAAATTCCGAAGGTCCCATCGTGCTTTTCTCCATTTTGAGAAATCTGTATGGTAGATTTCCCCTACTTAGGATAAGGGTCAAACCTGACCCCCCTGCGAGAGGTCATAGATTTCAAAAGCTATTTCAGTCTCAGCAATAAGACGCCCAATTTCTTCCCCTTTTCAAAGCTTTAGGGAACCCTATATTTTCCTTCTCTCGTAAAACCCCTTTCGGATTTGTTCGTCCAAATTCCGAAGGTCCCATTATGGTTTCTCCATTTGAGAAATTCATATGATAGATTTCCTATTCAGACTAAGAGTTAACCCGGAACCTCGCTTCACGAGGTATCTTCCTTTCAGGTTTGGGTTAAACCTGAGACTCGTTCCAACGAGATTCCTCGTTCTAACGAGATGTTTCCTTCCAATCCCATCATGGTTCTTCCCATCAAGAAACCCAAGTTTTGTATATCCATCCAGGATAGGATCCTACTTGAGCTTCATCTCACGAGACATTTTTCAAAAATGTCCCATCAAGGTTCTCATGTATTCCTTTCCTCATCTAATTCACCTTGATATATCTTCGTCCCATCTAGGTTAAGGGCTAAACCTGAATCATTCCAAAAAGAGTATCTTGTCTCACCCATGAGACTTGATCAAAATTTTGATTTCCACCATTTCGGGATTTTCACCCAAAGTCCCATCACAATTTCCTCATTTTCTACTCAATCATATCATTTTCGAGGATTTCGTCTCCCCAAAACCATTCAGGATAAGGTTTTAAGCTTGAGAAGCCATCTTTCAAATAAATTCTTCCACACCCAGTTCAGATTTGCTGACTGGGGCATTTTTAAAATTTGGAGTGTAGTCTTTGCCACTAAGCTCGGCTTTCAACCAGCTTAGTAGCAAATAGGGGCATCTGTGAACACCCCAAATTTTTCAAAATTTTGTAAAAATGACCCTTTTGCCCTTAACCCCGTTTTTTGATAAAATCAAAGCAATTTCAAAGCTAAAATTCAGTCATTCTTCAGATTTTCTGAATTAAATTCCATATTGGTATATTCAAAATTAATTCTGGATCCGAATCCAGTGTTTTAAATCCATATTTCCTCAAAATCCGGATCCAAACCCATTTCTGAAGAAATTTTCTCAAAATAGCTTTTAAATTCTCAGAAAAATTCGCTTTTGTAAATATTTTGCAAAAACACAAAAAAAATAGTTTTAATCTTTGTTTTCTCACAAAATTTAGGATTTTATTCTAAAAATACAAAAAAATAATTAAAAGATAACACAAAAAATCAAAAATTGGGAAAATTATGAGAAAAACGAATGAGTTTAAACCTTTTAAGTCAATTTCGTTAAAAAAATCATTTTAAAACCATTTTTATGAAAAATTTTGTTAAAGGAGCCTCTATTTGGAAAATCCAATTTTTTTTTACAAATGAACCCTTCACGAACCTTCCAAACCCTCCCTTTTTCCCTCTTTCGCCCAATTTCTCTCAAAGCTTTCCCTCAGAAACCCTATCGCCTACTGATTCCTCTCTTCTCCACCCTCAATCCTCTCCATTCTCGTCACCCAGCTGCCCGATCACCTTCGAAACCATCCATCTCTGAACCCCCTTCCATCGCCCTTCATCTTTAACCGTCTTCCCTTTCATGAACCTTCTTCATCCTCCTTAAAAGGGCACTCGAGGGAACCCTAAAGGGATCGCTTCTTCACCCCTCCACCCGGCTTCTTCTCTATCTCCTTCTTCCTCTTCTTCTTTTAGTATTTCTCTATTCGGATCGAAGGGTCTTCAGCTCTGGCAACACAAGCAAACCAGAGACTCCAAGGGATTCAAAGAAGATCGCCCCTCTCCTCTCTCAACTCTCCTTTAAAGGATCGAAAGACCTTCAGCTCCCAGCAGAAGCAACCGAAGGTAAGTGCCTATCTCCCTATTTCCCTTTGATTTTCGGTATAGGTTTCTTTTTTTAGTAATCCTGCATAGGTTTCTTGTTCCTCTTCTATATTCTGAGGCATCCATGGTAGGATTGACCTGCTCTTAGTAGGACCAACCTACCATTTGCTATATCGATGGAATAACCGATTCCGACATTTTCTTTATTTTTATTTTTTATTTTTTATGTTTTTGCTTACCATCTCAATGTATAGCTTGTTTTATTTCTGACTTCTCTTTCTTATTATGATCTCCTGTTTGCATCTGGTTTTAGATTCCCTTTTGGATAATCGGTTTGTATATGGCTCTCTCTTTGGGTTTGATGCACTGTTTGGTCTTCGATCTCCTGTTTCGTGTATTCATTATTTGTTATGCCCAAATTCACTGTGATTTCTCATCTGCATCTAACATCGTAACCCCATTGCATCTTATCCATTACGCTTCTATTTTGCATCATGCGATTGTTTTCATTTTCCCTTTTCATCCACTGCAATTTATAGATTCCATATGTATGTCAATATTTACACTTGCGCGCTACTTAGCACGACATCCAGTCATGATCATTGTGCTTGACCACATTGTATCAATGTGATTGCTACTGTGAAGCACAAGAAATTCAAGAAGTTAATCCTGCCGTCGCCACCAATATCAATTTGCGGTTGGCAGTACAGACAAATCAGCTCATCATCTGTATTTCACAATGATTAATTTCCTATATATCAGTTTAGTTCTCTATGCATTATTATTGTTTATAGTAATGTTTCGCTCACCATGGCATGATGGGTTGCTGAATCCTTTCATATGACATACATGTACATTTCCATATCACCTCTACGTTTCATAAATATCATATAACATCATCAAGCATCAAGCATTTTTTTCCCAATCATATTCATACAATATTTGCCAATGGTCTGATTGCTACCTGTGTTTATATTCTGAATAATCCTGAATCTAATGTTGTGAGTGTTGTTCACATTTACTAACCTTTGCTAGCCTTAAGTCTGATTCACATCTATTGGCATCCGTTAAAATTGATAAGCATTTGTTGACATTCGGTTCAAAGATCAACTTGCAGCTGAGAGTAGTGGCTGATAGCAGCAGATGGGAGTACCTTTAATAATTGAGTATTTCGTCTCCCATCAATGTGCAACGATGAAAATTGGTCACTGACAGGCACTAGACTGTTTCACAACATCCAAGTTAAGCTCCAGAGCATGCTCAAGCCAGGATCCAAATACTTATAGTTCAGGTTTGAGATGAATAAAAGAAGGTTTTTTTGGTGAATACTCTGACTTTATATTTTATATGATTGTTAGTGGTAACCCATGCCTTCGTCTGCATAAGATTGGCATTCCAGTCAAGACTTCTCAAGAAATCATTATATGTTAATCAACCAGAAGCTGTCAATAACCTCTTGAAGCACTGTTTGGGATAGCCTTCTTCATGCATTTCGAGGCATATGTCAGATATTGAGCATTTCAGAAGAATTACTTACTAATCCAAAAAAAAATTGTCATTATAAAGTGGAAGGCTCTTTTAAATCCTTACTTGAAGCCAGAAGATGATGAGGTTTGTGTTAGTGAAGCTCAGTACTTGATTTATCTCTCTTCGTTGCTGTAATTTTAAACATTGCTGGTTGAACTCTTTGCCATTAACGAAAAAGAATAGATGGTTAACCTAATATCCAGGTATGTGTGTATCATCTGCTGTTTGCTAAGGTCTAATGAATGCCAACACTTCTTATTCAAGAACTGTAATTCTCGATGCCGACTCTTGTAGCTGTAAATGGCAATCTTTACCTTGAACCAACAGAGCTCAGAACCATGGAAATATGTGTTGTTGAGTGTAGAGGCTGCTATATATACACAAGCAACATATTTTTTTTCTTAATTAAGATTTATGCTGGTAGAAATATGAGTTGTTTAGACATGAGCTACACCCAAGATTACGAAGATAGTGGTAAACATTATTGCATTTTAGCATGTTTCCATGAAATCCTGTCAAGCCTTAATTTCCTGGCATGAGTCTATGGTTTGAAGCTATTACAATTGTTATTTTTCCACTAGTAGAAATACATGCTGAAAATATTCTTAAATTTGTATTGGCAGGTGGCCTTGTTAAGTAAGAGTTTTCAAGCCCATCTAAGACACAAAAGGCTTAGTTATCTCCAATCATGAGATTATGAGAGATTTTATCTACATGATCTCTACCTTTCATCCTGCTCCCCAATGGTAACATTTTTTTTTTACTATGATTTACATTTCTTCATTTCTAGTCAATTATAAGGATTGTGACTTTAAATACACTACAAATTACACTTTGCCTCAATGGTAGGTTTCTAGTGTGAAAATCAATCTCTTTCAACATTCTAGAATTTCTGTTTTATTTTCTCTTTTCCATGGGCATGAAGTATATATGTGTTGTTGACATTTGCTGAGAAAACCCAACTTTATAAGTATGATCAGTCTATCCTTGAGGGCAATGCAGTTTTGATTTGATTTTTTTTTTACAGGTTTATAGCATACATCTACACTGTCAATTATCCACATATGTCCTACCATAATCTTGTTAACCACTACCTTCCCTTTTCACCATCTTCCTGCAAATTATGCTTTGCTCCACCTTATACCATTCACTTTATCACTTTGCACTCACTGATGCTGTCTACCCTCACATCTTCCTACAGCTCGCCATGCATCACGGTCACCACCAGTAGATAAAACCCTATTGTTCTTGCTGCCAGCACTCATAACAGCTCTGCACATTCCTTTCACAATAGTACCCCAGTATATGGTCATCACTCCACTACATCCACACACAGCACATGCAAGTTGTACATAACCTTGCACCTACTTCCTTTACATGTTGTTGTTGCAATAGTAACCACCATACCTGCCATATAATGCGTAACACCCTGTCAGCCTCCCATTGCACTACCTATGGTCAGATACTTACTCCACAACCTTTTACACATTTACCACTCATTGGCTGCCACCTGTTGCAAGAAATATCACAGCATCCATTACCATATCATGATCACTCTGTTACATGTATTGCAATAGGTGCTCTTTATTAAGACAATGTATTATACAAATGTCCTAGAATTCATTATTAGTTTAGGATTTGGTATATACACTCTTGCTTTTTGTATATTTTTCTCATTTAGGCGTCATCTTATGCATTCTAGCCCTTTTAATTTCTTCTCATATTTTATAGGTTACTTTATGTCTAACTCAAATTCTGCAGGAGTTATATGGGAACGGTTTGTTTTTCTTTCTTAATTTAGGATCCCTTCAATGATGTAGAATTTACATTCCTCACACTAAATTAGAATGTATGAGCATGTACATCCTTCAAAATTGCTTGTTTCATGTCATTTTTCACTTTTATTTGCAAAAATCACGAATGGGAACACGAATGGCACGTGCACCTTTTTGTAAGAGGTAATTAATCCTAAGTTGATGATTCATATCAATGGCCATAGTCAGGATGTGAACAAAACTTATGATTTTTATCTTTTATAAAATAACACTAGATCCACACTGGATCTTCTTCAAAAATCATCATATTTTCAAATATTTTTCTTCTTTTATCAGAGTTTAATTTAAAATTGATTCAATATATATATCAATGGCTATAGTCAGGGTATATTGAGAATTAATTTCACTTTAAACTCTATAAAAGCACAACAAAATGTATTTTATTCTTCACTTGAATTTAAATGTGGTTATAATATAATATATTCAATGACCATAGTCAGGGATATATTATATCTTCAATCTCATTCTTAATTCATTTAAAGAATGGAGCAGCTTTTCAAAATCCAATTTCAGATCTTTTAAAATTCATTCATCATTTAGGATAGAGTGGCATCATATTTTCAAAATTCCTTTTTCAAAATCCAAGTGATTGTGAGTATCTCTTCTTCAATTTCTATTTCAAATTATCAATCCTATCCCATTTTCAAAGTCCAATTTGACTTTGAAATTCATTTATATATTCAAAGTTTAAATTCTCAAATCAAAAATTCAAAGTTAGATCCTAATCCCAACTTGGATCCAAATTTCCAAATTCAATTTCCACTTTGGATCTCAGACTTCAGATCCAATTTCATTTCAGGATCCAGAATTCAACTTCCACTTTGGATATCAAACTTCAGATCCAAATTCATTTTTAGGATCTAGAATCCAATTCCACTTTGGGTCTCAGACTTCAGATCCAATATCCAATTTCATTTCAGGATCCAAAATTCAACTTCCACTTTGGATCTCAGACTTCAGATCCAAATTCATTTTTAGGATCCAGAACCCAATTCTACATTAAATCTCAGATTTTAGATCTTAAATCCATTTTAAGATCCCATTCCATTCCCAACTCTAGATTTCAAATCCTATTCCACTTTGGATCTCAGACTTCAGATCCAAATTCCATTTAGGATCCAGAACCCAATTCTACTTTGGATCTTAGACTTCAGATCCAAATCCACTTTAGGATCCAGAACCCAATTCTACTTTGGATCTTAGACTTCAGATCCAAATCCACCTTAGGATCCAGAACCCAATTCTACTTTGGATCTCAGACTTCAGATCCATATCCACCTTAGGATCAAGAATCCAATTCTACTTTGGATCTCAGACTTCAGATCCAAATCCACCTTAGGATCCAGAACCCAATTCTACTTTGGATCTTAGACTTCAGATCCAAATCTCATCCCAAAATTTCAGATCCAAATGCCATCTTGATTCTGATTCTTAAATCCAATTCCATTTTCATTTTAGATTTCAAATCCAATTCCTATTTCCAGATTCTAAATCGAGAATTCAAATTTTGAACTTTATTTAGAATCCAGACTTTGGATTCAGATTTCATCTTGAAATTCCAACTTTCAAATCAATTCTATTTCTCAATTCTATTTCTCAATTCTATTTTTCCTACATTTTTATTCTGATTTCAAACTTCAAAAGTTAGAATTCAATTCCATTTCATCTCTATTCTGATTCAAAGTCCATTTATGACTTTGAAATTTCCTTTCTTCTCCTTTTATCTCAACTTTAGAATCATTCCTTTCAATGTCAAGATTTATTTTCAAAACTTAGAACTTTAAATCTTAAGTTCTGAGTTAAAAACCATTTCTTCACTCTATTTTTATCAGAAACACTTGGAGATTTCCAAAATCAATTTTTCAAAAAGAGTATACATCTTTGCTTTCGCACAAGCATGATTCTTTGTGCATTTAGACTTAGAATAAATTCTTAGATAAATTCTTAGCAAAGCAAAAGGCATGAATTCGACCCTTGGTTCGATTACCTCTGGTAAAGGCGTCAGGAACGGTTGAACCTCGTACCGACGAGCGGATCCCGTCTCCCAGTTTTCCCGCAAATATTTAAAAAATAGAGGCAAGTTATTTTTCATTTTCAAAAATTAAGGTCAAGTGAGACCCCCCAAAATAAATCCTCTTTCTCTTCTTTTCTTTTCTCTTCTCTCTTTCTTTCTATCTTTTATTTTCTCCCTTCAAAAGGGAGGAAATAGGGATTGAAAAGGAAAAAGAGAAGGAAAAGAGAAAAAACATCAAGAGAGGAAAAATTTTGCGATGATCACAACTAGTTTTTTGAAAGTGCACACCAGTACGAGCACTGGGTTTTTGAAAAATGCATGCCAGTATGAGCACTGGGTTTTCGAAAAATGCACACCAGTATGAGCACTGGGTTTTCGAAAATGCACCAGTACGAGCACTGGTTTTTTAGTGGAAAGTTTAAGGAAGAGACCGACATTCGAAGAAACTTGAAAATTTAAGCGAGAATGACTGTCGGTGTTTCAGGATTATCCCTTATTCTGAAGGGGAAGTTCAGGTTTTTGTCCCTTAACCAGAAAGGGAATGTAAGAAAAACTTTGGTCCAATATGAGCATTAGATCAAGAGGGGGGAATCCGAGTCGGAACTCGGAATAAAAAATGGAAGAGAAAAGGGAAAAACTCGAGTCGGAACCCGTTTTTTCAAAATAAAAGAATGAATGAAAAAATTGAGTTTGAGAAACTCGGATCCTTGACGTAACAATTTGTCCAATGCGAAGATCGGATCCAAAAGGAAGTCCGAGTCGGAACTCGCAACTCCAGAAATACGAATATATATATATATATATATATATATATATATATATATATATATATATATATATATATATATATATATATATAAAGGAGAAAATCCGAGTCGGAACCCGATTTTTCAAAATAAAAGAACGAATGAGAATCGAGTTTTTTTTGAGAACTCGAATTCTTGACGTAACAATTGGTCTAATGCGAACATCGGGATCAAAAGAATGTCTGAGTCGGAACTCGCAACTCTGAAAATACGAATATATATATAAAAAAGGAGAAAATTCGAGTCGGAACCCGTTTTTTCAAAATAAAAGAACGAATGACAATCGAGTTTTTGAGAACTCGAATTCTCGACATAACAATTGGTCCAATGTGAACATCGGGACTAAAAGGAAGCCCGAGTCGGAACTCGCAACTCTGAAAATACGAATATATATATAAAAAGGAGAAAACTCGAGTCGGAACCCGGTTTTTCAAAATAAAAGAACGAATGAGAATCGAGTTTTTGAGAACTCAAATTCTCGATGTAACAATTGGTCCAATGCAAACATTGGAACCAAATGGAAGTCTGAGTCGAAACTCGCAACTTCGGAAATATGAAAAAAAGGAGAAAACTCGAGTCGAAACCCGGTTTTTCAAAATAAAAGAACAAATGAGAATCGAGTTTTTTGAGAACTCAAATTCTTGACGTAACAATTGGTCCAATGCGAACATTGGAACCAAAAGGAAGTCCGAGTCGGAACTCGCAACTCCGAAAATACGAATATATATATATAAAAAAGGAGAAAATCCGAGTCAAAACCTGGTTTTTCAAAATAAAAGAATGAATGAGAATCGAGTTTTTGAGAACTCGAATTCTCGACGTAACAATTGGTCCAATGCGAATATCGCAACCAAAAGGAATTATGAGTCGGAACTCGCAACTCCGGAAATAAGAATGCATATGAGACCCGAGTCGGAACCCGGACCTTTAATAGAAAAAGAAAGCAAAACCTGAGTCGGAACTCAGATGGGAAGGAAACGATTCCAACCCGGGAGTCGGATTTTAGCAGGATTGACAAAATGTAGGAATAGATTCCGACAATGAAGAAGATGAGGGATTCTATTGAGATCCTTGACCCAAGATGACCTAAGATTCGAATCCATTTATGACGGATTCAGGATTTTCTCTCATCCCGAAGGAATATAGAATAAAATTTGATGTGATTTGAGGAATTTATGGAAAATAATTCAGGTTTATCCCTTAACTTGAAAGGGAAAAAAGAATAAAATTTATAAAAATGGAGAAGAATTTAAAGAAATTTATTGAAAAATTATTTTGAAAAAGAATTCTCACGGGTAGCATTGGTGCTCCTATCAGGATTATCCCTTATCCTGAATGGGAACACCTCGGACAACGAGGGTCAAGTTTATCTCTTAACCTGAGAGGGTAAATGAATAAAAGAATACCTCATTGAAAAAAGGCATCAGGTTTATCCCTTAACCTGAAAGGGTTGATAAAATTTAATAAAATTAATGAAAATTTGATAAAACTTGACAAAAATTGATAAAAATGGATACAAAATTTGATTAAATTAGAAAATAAAATGAATGCAATTAATAAAGATAACAAGATTAACTGAAAAAATTGATAAGGTTTTTAGAAAAGAATTTGTCTGATCCTGCCTGCATATGGGATCTTTAAAGTGAAAGAAAAATACTCATTGGAAAAATAAGTTTGAAACCATTTTGGGAAGAAAATCCACCGTAAGAAGAATGATTAGTACCAAAACTAATCTTTGAAAGGGGATCAGACACGAGAGATCATCATGAGGGTCAATTTTTTGAAGGCAACAGTTTGAAACCTATTTTTGAAAAAAATGAGATCAATTGCCAGGGTTGATTTTTTTTTAATATAATGGTTTGAAACCAATCTTTGGAAGATAAGACCAACACAAGGGTTGATTTTTTAATACAATGGTTCGAAACCAATCTTTGGAAGATAAGACCAACACAAGGGTTGATTTTTGAATATAATGGTTTGAAACCAATCTTTGGAAGATATGATCAACATGAGGGTTAATAATGGTTCGAAACCTATTTTTGGAAAATATGATCAACACGAGGGTTGATAATGGTTTGAAACCCATTTTTTTGGAAAATTCGATCAACACAAGGGTTGATAATGGTTCAAAACCTATTTTTGGAAAATATGATCAACACGAGGGTTGATAATGGTTCGAAACCTATCTTTGGAAAATATGATCAACACGAGGGTTGATTTTTGACAAAGGTTGGAAAAAATATTTGAACTTTTTGGTTATCATAACGAAAACTTTCAAAATTTCATGATTTTTGAAAAACCCTCATAGGTAATATCATTTCTCTCATGAATGATGTCAGGATTGTCCCGCATTTTTAAAGAGAATAGGAATTTAATGCCCCAGTATGGAAAAAGAAAGAAGTATTGGACATAAAAGTATATAAAGAAAATTGATATTTCATTGATAAACAAAAACTGATAGCAAAAGACTGCATATTTACAAGCATTTGACCAAAGGTCACAAAAGACCGGGGTTGACTTGCCCCTACAAGGTGACTGAAAAAGGAGGAAAGCAGGAAAATTTTGGCACCATCAATTCTTCGAGTGAGCCGGGAGAGTTTTGGTCAGAGCCGTAGGTTTCTCCTCTCCTCCCTCTGGTACCAAGATTTCTTTGTCGATGTGATCTTGCATTATGTTTTTGAGGATAAAGCAATGCTCTGTCTCATGTCCTCTTGCTCGATGGAATTTGCAGAAACACTCTTTCCATTTACCCATGGTGACAGAAGGATCGACGATTCTTGGGAGTTTGATCATATTTTTCGCAAGCAGGTATCCGAGAACTTCCTCAATTGGCTGACCCAAAGGGGTGAACTTGCGATCATAACCCCAACCATCATGCTTTATTTTCTTTGGCTTGCTCGACTTCTGTTAAGTGTTGACCCCTTTCTCGGATCTGGACTGACCCTGCTCAGTTGAGACCGCCGGATGCTCCTCTTTTCCGTTTTTAGCCAATAGATTTTTGTTAACGCAGTCTTGAACAATTTTTTTGAGGACGAAACAATTATCAGTGTCATGCCCCACCGCCCGATGGAACTTGCAGAACTGGTCTTTGAATCTTTCCATGATCGTGGGAGGGCTTGCGGTTTTTGGGAGCCTGACTAATCCCTTGGTCAGCATGTACTCAAGAACTTTGTCGAGCGGCTCGACTAAAGGAGTGAAGTCTCAATCCCTGCTCCAATCTTTACGCTTTGGCTTTTCTTTGCCCTTGTGTTGAGTGGATGGAAGCGGTTTGTCCTGGGTCATGCCGAACTTTCCCTTCTGATCTTTAGATTCCTCCAAATTGCTGCTTTGATTGCCTTGGGTGCCTTCGTTGTTGCCCCTGCTGGCCTTAGAACTTCTTGCGCTGCTAACGCTTTGTTTCCTCATTGGGAAAGTGACAGGTGTTTTTTCAGCGGTGGGAGATCTTCCGAAACTGGCTTCAGCTTGCTCAGATAATATCTCAACCATCATCTTTTTGAACAATCGATATATGGTTGGATCGATCTCATTCTTGTTGTCCTGACCTCCTTCTCTGGCAAACCTCTGAGAGTCCATTTCTCAATTCCTGCTTCTAACTGGTGCTAGAGTGATGTGGTCTTTGATCTTTGTCTGAACCACCTGACAATACCAAATGCTCTCTGCTGGACAGAATGGGGCCTTTTTAGAAAAAGATTTCGCAGGAAACTTTGAAAAAAGAAGAAATCAAATTGACAAAGAGATATCCCGCTACTAGGGATTGAGTCTACACGAAAGGCACAACAATCGTATCTTTTTCCCGTGAGAAGAAATAAATAATTTAGAATATAATCAAAAGGACATCTCTTGCTGAAAAAGGCGAGGAATAGATTAAGAAGATTCATAGACAAAAATTTTCGAAAATAGATGGTAAATTTTGAAAAATTGCAGGCAGGATCAGAAAAAGAATTTAAAGAAATCAGGAAAAGAGAAAAAATACACCTAAGGTTTCTGAAAATAAGGAAATTTTTTGAATAATGTTTATATTATCATGGTTGTATCCCTATTGAGTTTAACATTTCCACCATCACACTTCAAAATCAGCCTACACTGCTTTTGCTCTATCATCCGGTAGCTTTATGCATGGCCGCTTTTGCATGGAATCTAGTATAATGTTTTAATGCATCTTCTGCACAATATCCATTATTTAAGCTTTTCATAGTACATCAGGAAGTATGTCACAATACCTGCATACATAGATATATTATACTAATAGTTACATATGGGCATTCTCCTAGGTAGTCCATTCAGGCTCTGGGTATCCGACCGTACATTTCTATTGTAAGCTATATATAATCGTAGATGTGTTAGTGTCAATGTAAAATTCCCAATTTCTCCTCTATGTGATACATTTCTTGTACTAACTCATGCTTGCAGGGAAACCCGAAGGATGCTGACATCTTTTAATTCGCTATTCCTTTTTTTTTTTTTTACGTCAGAGATGTAATAATCAAAGTTGGAATAATATTTACTTTTCTCTGCTTAGATTAGGATGCATATCATGTAGTTTGATTTCTGCAATATCCTGACTATGTGATTCATGCATTGCATTTCAAAATCACCATGGATGTACACGAATGACACATGCACCAACTCTTAGGGAGTTGACGAACTCGGTGGACTTCATATTTACGGCCCTAGTCGAAATATGGATGAGACCCAGATTTAGCATCTTTCTACCAGTCACATTGAGCCTACACTCTTAGGCTATCTTCCAAAATTTCATTACATACTTTCAATTTTACCAAATATTTTAGAATTAGCTAAGTAAATTACCAGCATATTTACGGCCATAGTCGGAATATGTGGTAATATTACCTTAGTTTAATTCTGAAATTACATATTTTCCTGAAAAGATGTTTTCTCAAAATGACATTCATCCATTCAAATCATTTGCATCATGAAATCACCTGCATTTCTCAAGCCTTTTCTCGAGAAAATTTCATTCCATGGAAATCAATTCTTCAAGAAACACTGAAAATTTTCAAAGTTGGATTTTCCAAATCAAGTTTTCTCGTGATTTTCTCTGGAAAATATTATTTTCTTAAGATTCATTTTCAAAAGGGAATTTCTCATCTTTCTCAAGAATCACAATCGATTTTTTTTAAGGTCAATATTCTCAGGATTTCAGTTTCTTGAGTTTTGATTTTCCTTCTCTAAAGAGTTTTCCTATAAAATTTTAATCATTTTCCAAAGAAAATTCTCAAGGTCAGAGTTTTCCTAGCAAATATTTTTCTTTTCAAATGTTCATCTTTTCTCAAGAATTCTCTCCATTTTCCCAGGATTTTCATCTATTCATGATTCTTTTCAAATCTTTATAAACTTTCTTGAGATTTCAAATCTTTCCATCAGAGTTTCCTGAGAGACTGATTTCCATCTTTTTCTTGAGAAATATTTTTTTTCAACTCCAAAGCATTTTCTGAGCATACATCATGTTTTCCAACTTGCATTTTACAAAATTTCATAGCACATGTCTGAATTCTTTGTGCATCTAGGATAGAACATGATTTCGATGATTTAGCTAAGTCAAGCACATTTTTGGTCCTTGGTTCGATTACCCCTGTTAAAGGCGGCAGGAACGGTCGAACCTCGTACTGACAGGTCGAGCCCCATCCCATGAATTTTCCTGCTATTTTCAAAATGGAGGCAAGTATTTCAAACAATTTTCAAAACTCTGGTCAAGTTTGACTCGCGGAAGCATTTTTCCTCTCTCTCTCTCCCTCATGGAAGGGAAGACAAAAAAATTTTGCGACGATAACAGGTTTGGCGATCGAGATGGGACCTGTCCTTGTCTGATCACAAGTGTGCTTGGCTTAGTTTAATTATCAAAACTGTGTTCCAAAATGTCAGCTCTTTTGCTTTCTGATATCATGCGAACCTAGGAGCCTAGATTCTGACCTAGCTGGCATTGACTGCATATAGACTAGGCATGGTTTGGTATATTGAGGAGATATTTTCATGTTCACATAGACTTAGGTCTAAATACAACTCTCCTCAATTTAGGATTTGAATGCAAACAATGTATGCTTCTTCAAAAGTTTTCAAAAGCTATCTCTCTAGGACTTAGAGCCCTCTATTTCTTGCATGTGATCATTTTTTCAAACCTCCCTTACCTATCTTTACCCGGTCTTCACGTTGTTGGGCTCTCTTCCAGAACCCTAGTTCAGGACAAAGCCTCACAACTGGGCCACTTGTTTGGGTTAACGCCCCCCTACCATGTACTGCGGGCCACAGTCTGAAGTATATCGGTAGGCGCTCAAGGATGTTGCAAAACCTTACCTTAGAACCAGAGTTGAAATTATATGCCACGTACCTCAGATTTCGGTTCGGGTATATCGGCATAACTGGATTGGACAAAGATGATCTGAACCTAGAGTTAGGATTAAGGTCCTACAGTTGTTTTCAAAATGATGCATTTAGAGTCAGCCTTTTAGGGAGTGCTGTATGTGCATAAATGTTTGTGCAGAATGTGAGTGTTTGTATGTTACCTTTATTTCTCTCATATTCTCCCCCAAAAACATTTTTTCAAATATCCATATTCTCATATTTTCTTTTCTCAAACCCTGGATGATTTTCCCAAATATCCAATTTCTTTCAAACCTCCAAGTGGTTTTCCATTCTACCGTTCTACTGGATTTCAAATTTCCAGCTGCATTTTATATCCTGCCTGCAATTTTTCAAAAGTTCCTATATTTTTCTAAGTTTGATTCTGAGTCTTTCTTTGTTTTCAGTCTGATGGCATCCAGTCAAATCGATCCTATTTTTCGAGAAGGTCACATCTCCTACGAGGTGCAACAAGGTCGTCTTGAACATCAAGCCCTTAGCACCAGAACTTTCATTCCCCGGTGGTACTATTCATGGCTCAAAAGCTTTTCTCGCATGTTCTTGGACCATTTGAGCGAGTGCGGATTAGAATTAGCGTCAGCAGTCGGAAAGCAGACCATCAACGACAACCCGATCCATGCAATGGCAGAGCGATGAAATCCACGAACGTGTACCTTCTGGTTCCTGTGGGGAGAGATGACCATTTTAGTAGATGAATTTTCAGAAATTATGGCATTACCAGAACCAGTCGGTCAACCAGGAGATCCATTAGAGCATCAGTTCCTGATCAATGTCAAGGGTTTGGACCCCCGAGACTCTTTAGCTCGTATGACAGGCCGCCGATCTTGGCCCCTGATTCAGTTGGACGGAAATGAATATGTCAATCTAATTGAGTTATACCATCAATATGGGACCTTCGTCGAAGTCAGCTCATTATCAAGGACAGCTAGAGAAATGATTCAGAATGCAATGGTTTTATGCACTATAGGATTAGCCCTCTTCCCAGATGGACAAAACAATATGGATATCAGAATAATCCAGCTCATGAGAAGATGGGGAAGTCGACAGACCAACCGTCTCTCCATAGCCATGGCAGCACTCGCTTTTCTGTATCGGGGTTTGACTCATTTCTCACTTGGAGAATCCATCTTAGTTGAAGGATGCATTTACGCGCTTCAATCCTGGTTCTTCCAGCACATTCCAGCCCGAGCAAATTCTTTCAGATACAATGGTCAAGAACTCCTTCCAGTGGCGCAGTACCGGTCCATGATTGATAGCATTCAAGAAGATGACATAGTATGGGACGACTTTGATCGACAATTGTCTCCTCCCAGATATACATACGCTTATGGCAAGCGGTTCAAATTATTGGGACCATTCTTCTGCACACCAACCTAAGCGATGTGTTCGACAGTTCTCCCAGAGGCAGCAATACGTCGAAGCCCGACTACTATCAAGAGCTATGACAGAATTTGATCTCACTTCCGCACAATGGTTCGGGACATATCATTCTGCTCGCTACAGCTGGGATTCCTTTGTCACTCTCAAATTCTTTCCTGGTCCTAAAGTGTCTACCGACTATCATGAATGGTGGCAAATTGTTTGTCCTCCACCTCTTTGTCAAGATCAATAAAATCATATTTTTTTCGTTTCAATAAAATTTTCTCTCTCTTATGGTTTGACGACCTCGCCTAGACAACAAGGCATATTTTCCATTGTTTCTCTTGCAAAGAAAGATAACACAATTGTCGTGATTCCAGCAACGACTCAATCCCTAGTAATGGGATATCTTTTTCAAATTGTTTACCATATTTCCAACAAATATTTCTTCTAAAAACCATTTCCTTCATAATCTAAGCAGGTTTTTGCCCTGCAGAGAGCATCCGCAACATTTGATGGTTCAGACAAGATCAGGCAAAAGAATGTCTTCTCAGTACTCATCAGCTTCAGAAGAAGAGATGGGCTCCCCGCGATCCGTCAGAAGTCAATATCAACAGCAAGAGGATGATGGTATAGATCCACAAATATATGCTATGTTCCAGAAGATGATGAGTGAGCAGCCCGAAACCAGTTCGGAGAAGAATCTGTTTAGGCGGCAGTTCCATGGTCACAAGGATAAGAAGGCTTCCAAGAAGCAGGTTCAGCCAGAGGAAATTTCAGATGAATCAGAATCAGCAGAAGACACCGATGAAGAGTATGAGGTGCCTCCAACATTTCAGAAACATGGCTGAGAACAAAAGAAGAGCCGAAAACCAAAAAGCCAGGTCGCAGAAGATCCCCTGCAAGTACAATTCAGGGAAATGGCTAGAGTCGTTAAAGATTTGCAAGCCCGCGACAAGGGCAAAAAAGTCTTCACCAGTGAAGATTTTTATGATGGCCTAGAAGGGGATGATGATCCTGGAAACCTTTCCCGAAAATTCATCAAGTTCGATGGTTCTGGCGACCCGAAAGCACATCTCGCCACGTTCTTCGCAGAGTGCTCAAGATTCAAGAGAGACAATATAGAACTATTCCTATGTTTTTCCCGCAGCTTGGAAGGAGTTGCGGCTAAATGGTATGCTGAGCATATCAATCCCATCGTGCTCAAAGAGTTCGATAAAGTGGTGAATTTGTTTATTGAATGCTTCTTGTTCAACACAGAGGCACTCCCAACATTAAGCCATCTCTGCAATCTAAGGCAGAATGAAAACGAAAAAGCACGGGATTTCATCCATTGATGGAGGTCAGCCTGCAACAAAATGAGGGATTCTATATCAGAAAGGCATGCTCTATCACTGATCCTCAACAACTTTTTGCAACCTCTGAGAGAATTAATCTCCACTGCATCATCCCATATTTTCATTGAGCTGACCGAATGAGCCAAATGACTCGAGCTAAGCGTGAAGAATGGAGTCTACGAAGGCTTCACATTTTCCAAGAATAACCCCCAAGGTGAACAGAAGAAGAAAACTCACTTCACCTATTCTGCCAACAACAGCAACAACAATCGCTACAAAGGGCAGAAGAAAGATTACTGCTACGACGCTAGAAATTCAAATAACAAAGGAGATCAAAAAATGAAGCCTGCTCCTCAATACAACAAGCCCCCTCAGTAGGATCAAGGGCCAAAACTGCGTGAAAAGGTTAAACAGGAAGGATGGAGCTACGACAGAAAATTCACTCCTCTCGACCAATCACTTGAAGATGTTCTCGAGTATATGCTATCGAAAGAGATGATCAAGTTGCCAAGATTGGTCGATCCCCTTGTGCCTATGGGGAAATGGAAAGACCAATTCTGCAAGTTCCACAGGACAGTGGGACACAACACTGAGAACTGCTTTGTCCTCAAGAATATTATGCAGGATCTCCTTGACAAAAATCTTTTGGTGGAAGGAGAAGAAGAAGAAAAAATGGATATTCTCAACCAGCCATTTTCTCCGCACACCACAGCAGTGATATCTGAACAACCCTTTCTACCCCAAGAACACATCAAGTTGTGTTCTTCTCAAAATCTCCAAGTTCAGCACCAGGTTTTGGTGTTACAACAAGCAACGCCAGCCACCAAGAAGATGGACCTAATCTCAACATTCGGCAAGCTGAAAGTGTCTGAAGAACCCGCAAGATCGTCCCCCAAATTAAAAGGAATCTCGAAATTCCTTAATCAGTTTATGAAGCCCATGCCGGAAAAGGAAAGTCAAAAGCCTTTGACTGCTCTGTCCAATGTTTCAATTTTGGACTTAGCCAAAAGTTCTTGCAAGCATCAACAAGTACTGGATGATTTGCTCAGAAAAATTAAAATCAAACCCAATACCACACCTGAAGACATGGCACAAATTATGAATTCAGCCCTGACCAATGCGCCGATCACCTTCTCGGATGAGGACCTTCCAAAGCCTCACTCCTTTCATAACAATGCCTTGTACATCATCGTTCGAGTAAGAGGAATGACAGTACCCCATGTGCTGGTTGATGGACGCAACAATCATCATGCATATATTCCAAGGAGAATTAACATTAAAATATGCATGATTTTATGAAAAAATGTTTTAAAAACTCAAGTTTATGCTAGTTTTCGTTAAATGAGCTAAAATGATTTCAAAATAGAAAATGTATGAAAAATAGCTTTATTTGTATATTTTAGTACATATTTTAATTCACATATTAACATAGTAGTTTAGTTTTAGTTTTTATTAAAAATAAAAATAAAAAAATGGATAAAATAGTTTTATATTGTTAATAAAATCATTTTAATTGTTTGTTTGTTTTTAGAAAATAAGAAAAAAAAATAGTTAGAATAGTTTTTTTTTGAGTTTCCTTATAAATAAATAGTTTTGTTTTTTTTTTAACTTTTGAAAATTTTATAATAAACCGGTTTATAAGGTTTTTGATTTTTAAAGCTAAAAATATTCTATTATAAACCGGTTTAACCGATTTAGTTTTTAAAAAAAAAAAAACCAAGAAAAACTGTTACAAACCGGTGAACTGGTTTGAATTTTGTTAAAAACCCAAAAAACGAAAAAATCAGTCGTCTTCACCCTGTACGCCAGACCCTCTTCCCTTTCCCCTCTTTCCCTCTCTTCCCTCTCTTCTCACCAGCTACCACCATCGGCTGCTTCTTTCCCTACCTTCCCCTTCTCCCTCTTTCTCTATTCAGTCTTCCAGCCGATGGTGGTGATGGATCCTCAATCCGGCGACGGCGCACGGTGGATGACTGCCCTTCTTTCCTAACCCCTCTGGTAAGTCTTTTGTTCTTCTTCTTCTTCTTCTTCTTCATCATCTTCTTCTGATTCTTCATCTTCTTCTTCTTCCAATTCTTCTTCTTCTTCTTCTTTTTCTGATCTTCTGATTTTCTTCTTCTTCTGATCTGTCATCTTCTTCTGATTCTTCATCTTCTTCATCTTCTTCATCTTCTTCTTCTTCCAATTCTTCTTCTTCTTCTTCTTCTTTTTCTGATCTTCTGATTTTCTTCTTCCTCTGATCTGTCATCTTCTTCATCATCATCTTCTTCTTCTTCTTCAAATTCTCTTCTTTTTCTTCATCTTGTATTTCATTTCTGTTGTGTTGTTTTACTTCTGAAAAAACGAAAATACAAAAAAAACATATATTCCTGATTTGTTTTCTGTTCATCGGCCGATACTTTACTTTACAGTGATTCTTTAGCTAGATTTTGTTAAGTAATTCATAGTTTTGTGTAATGTTTTTTTTACAGCAGTACATTTTCAATTTTTGTTCAGTCATTAGTTGTTTAAAGCAATTTTTTTTAATTTCCTGTTGTTTTCACCCTGTTTTCATTCATCGCACAGATTTTCATTGT
Source organism: Nuphar pumila (assembly GCF_984573655.1). NCBI lineage: Eukaryota > Viridiplantae > Streptophyta > Magnoliopsida > Nymphaeales > Nymphaeaceae > Nuphar > Nuphar pumila. The sequence goes on along the minus strand of NC_143265.1, from coordinate 45,362,828 downwards.
TTTACATTTAATTTTCTGTAGGCATTTGTTTTGGATTTGTTTGCATCTGAATTTTCATCTCTGCTTGTCATTTCTGTTGCTTTATATTCTCATTTTTTATTTCATATCTGTATTGCTGCTTATTTTGCATTTTCCATTTCTGTGTTGATTCATTTCTGAGATTTCTTGCTGCTTGTTTCATTCCTTGGAATTCCTGTTTTGTAATTTCCTATTTTCAGCATATTCTATGTTTTGTATTTTCAGCATGTTCTATGTTTGTAATTTTAGTTTATCTATTTTTTGAATGTTTTGTTTTTGTTTCTAATGTCTTCATTTTCTGTTTTTTTGCTAGTGTTTCTGTTTTGTCCGTTTACTAAGTTTCTTGTTTTTCCTGTTTTTTTTTTTACTTGTTGTTTCCCTGTTTTTCACCTTCTAAATTCATTTTGCTAAGTTCCTGTCTCTTTCATTTCTAATTCCTGTTTTAGTTTTTCAATTTTTTCATGTTTAGTTGAATTGTTACTCATTTACCTTATAGTTTTTTTATTGCAGTTTATTCTTCAAGAATGTAGGTTTGTTTTTCATTTTATTGAACCTCTTGCCTTTCATTACATGCATTGTTTGTGTTTTTTTTGTATAATACATTTCAATTCATTTACATCTTTTCAGTATATCGTTAAGTTTCTGTATTTTTTATATTGCATTTTCCTGTGTTAATTAGGTGTTAGTTGTTAATTGAATTCTCTGTTTTGTGAGATTTGCTTAGTTGTCTTTTATGTTAGTCTTAGTTTTAGAATTACTTAGTTAATTACATTAGTTTAATATAGTTCTAATGGTCATTAGATTCTTTTGATGATATATTTCAGTGTTCTTAGCATTTAGCTAGTTTAATATTGTTTTTACTTCTATCTCTGGTACTGCTCGTGTTCATTTGATTTGTGCAGGATAGCACAAGAGTGGAGAATAAGCGATTGCACGACACGAAGTACAAAGATAGAAGATTTTTATTTTTCAGTTTAGAATTAGGAATTTAATTGGGTTTGTAAATATTGCACTTTACGCCCTCTGCAAAGGGTATTCATTTGTTGTAATAGTTAGTTGTTTTTACTTTTCTTGAACATTTTACATTTCAATAATTCGGCAATAAAGATTAGTTTAGATTTGTGTGTTTGAATACGAAATATTCCCGTTCCCTGAGTTTGACCCGGTCTCATCCACTAGTGAGAACCGGTTTTTATTATTTGATGTCTGGTTTTCACATGTTTTACATTTAAAAATCTTTTCAAAAATTACAACGATTTAAAAGAAGACATCAAATTTTTGGCGCCGTTGCCGGGGAATGGCATAATATTAGTATTCACTTTATTGCCTAGTGTTGGTGTTGCATTTAGGTTTAGAACCACGTATGTGCATATCTTAGAGACGAGCTTACTTTTCTGCACAACCCACCTACTAGGATCCCCTTAGAGGTGACTGTGTACGATTGGTACCGTACACATAGATTTCATATTTCTTTTGCATAATCTCTGCTATGTGTAACTGCGTGGTGTTTGTTTAGTTTTTGTTGTTGTTAGTTTACTCGCTTTGTGGTTTGCGTGGTTTGGCCGCTTAGTGTGTTAGTTAGGTAGAAAACCCAAAGTTAGGACGTGTGCTACACCGGTCTACTCCAAGGTGTACGCAATAGCTGACGATCATCATTTGATCCATCCTTTAAGGGAGTATTTTATGCCAAATACGTATACTCCCGCCTCCTGCATCACGAGACCTGATGTAGGAGCAAGCCATTTTGAGATTAAGGCCAATGTGATTCAAATGCTACCTTCGTTTTATGGCCTTAGCAATGAGGACCCATATCGTCATCTCGACGAATTCCTTGAGATTTGTTCGACAGTGCGAATCAATAACTTTGGAGATGACGCTATGAGGTTGACTTTGTTTCCGTTCTCTCTCAAAGATAAAGCCAAGCACTGGCTAAAATCTCTTGAGACGGTTCGTATTACTACTTGGGAAGGAATGCAGCGCGAATTCCTCAAAAAGTACTTTCTAATTGGTAAAATGAACCAGTTTCATAAAGCTATAACCAGTTTTTCTCAAATTGAGGGAGAACAGTTTCATGAGTCTTGGGAGAGATTGAAAGATCTTCTCTGCAACTGTCCCCATCACCAGGTGCCTCGTTGGCAGTTGGTGCAATATTTCTATGGCGGGCTTACTGAGAAGCATCATCAAATGGTTGATTCGTCTTGTGGGGGCACTTTATGCTCAAGAGTGAGGACGAGGCGTGGTCTCTATTCGAGACTTTGAGTGAAAACACGATGCATCATGCTTTGTCTTCACGGCTCGATAGGACTACATCTCTGTCTAGTGGTCCTAGAAAAGTTGGGATTTCCGAAGTTAGGTCTGAGTTAGAATTGCGTACCAAGGTTGACCAGTTGACTAGGAAGTTAGATAAATTCCTAGCCAATTCTTTATGAAATCCAGTAGAAAGAGTGTGCGAGCTATGTGCTAGCCCTGCACATTGTGTTTCAGATTGTCCGGCAGCGCCATTATATCCTGAATTCGTTCAGGAGCAGGTGAATGCTGCCCAAGGTTTCGCTAAACCCATGCCTGATTCATTTACATCATCATATAACCCAAGTTGGCGAAACCAGTCCATTTTCCCATCCCATCAACCCTCCCAGACACAGTATAGACCCAGTAACCCTTCACAAGGTTATTCGCATCCCATTTTTCCACAGGTTCATCCCCCAGCCCAACCTGTTTATACTCAACCCCATTCTCATGAGCATTCACCTAGTCAATCCTTCCAAGATAGGATTTTACAAGTTTTGAGCTTCCATACGCAGTCAATAGCCAAGCTAGAGACTCAAATAGGACAGTTGGTTGAGACCTTTAGTAGGCAAAGCGAGGGGAACCCATCTAGTAAGTTTGTTGTCACATCTAAGGGAGAAGATTCCATGTCATTTGACTTGCAACCCAATGCTTCACATCATGCGCAAGTCGAATCTGTTACATCCCTTCAGAGCGGAAAGGTGTTTCTCCCCACTCGGGAATCGACTCATGAGCCCCATATCATTTCTACTGACGAGTCGATTTCCGTTATACCTCAGCAGAAGGGGCAAGGCCCTCAGTTGTTACAGTCTTCACATAAAGCCCCATTTTCTCAGCTTTTAGGATCACTGATTGTTTTTAGTAAGCAAGAGGTGCAGATGCAGAAGGTCCTTGACCAAGTCAAGCCTGATCATATTCACCACTTGTCTGAAGTTGCATTCATTGATACTCGGTCGGTCCTAGACTCTCATTTCTTGAAGAGTCTCTCAGATGAGACTAATCTCTGTTCTTCATGTCGAGAGAGTTATGATCCTACAGTTAGAGGTAGAAGGGATGGAAACACAGTGCGTAGTGTCACATATGACACTCTTTTCTACATAGAGCCCGATTGAGCCTGACTTCATGTCCATTGATCTCATGGACGATGAAGGTTTTTCCAGGGATCCGTCTGGCTGGGGACATGAAACTTAGCACTTTATGGGAGGCAACCCATATTCTGTACAGTATTACATTTGTTGTTAGGATTTGTAGATTTTATTTGGTTTTATTTTTCGTTTTCTATCTTTTTCTATAAGTTTCATGTTTTGTCATGTATACATTGCATTCATTACATTCATAGAACGTGTATTTTTAATTCATGTCAGGTCATTCTACTCTTTTCCCTCATTTATTTCTCTCATGTGCATTCACTTAGTTTCATATAAGCATGGGGGAGTGCCACTGGGACAGTGTCATTCAAGTATGGGGGAGGGTCTAGTTTGCACACCTTGATATTTTTGTTTATGTTCTTGCACATGTTTACACATCTCTCATGAAAAATGGATTTTTAAAGAAAAAGTTTGAACTTATATGAATGTTATTTCAAATCTGATGTTTTTAGAGGATTTTTAAGCCCCACGAATTTTTTTTTCTGACATAGATCTAAAAATTATGGTTGTTTATGCGGATTTCGAAGAAATGATGATAGATACATGTTAGAGTTTATTTTGAATCATAAATATGAATATGCACAGTTCTATTTTTGAAAAACTAAGCAAATGAACAAACATGTAAAAAAAAAAGAGCTACAAAAGTGAAAAAGACGCATGCGTTAGGTTGTTTGGATAATTCCACAATCCTTAGTAGATGGAACTTAGATGTAAGTTGAAACTTTTAATTCCATTTCGAAAAGGAGAGTGGAAAACTTTGTGATCCTAAGTAGCTGAGAACAGATACAAGTTGAAATGTTTGACTCTCACGTTATAAAGGTGAAAGAAGGAAGTCACTTTTATGTCTTAGTTGATATCTTTTGGTATGCATTGAAAAATTATAGGAGATATTGACATTGCACAAGGCATAAAAGCAGACCACACACAAGCTATAATAGAAGAATGAATACGCAAAAAGAAAAAGCGTGAAAAATGAAAAAAAGAGCTTAAAAAAAAGAAAGAAAAGTTCAGTGCTTAGAAGTGTGATTGAGAAAACCTGTGCAGAAAACATGAGTGAGGATAAGTAAATAATAACTTGTTTTTATTGGATTTTCTAAGAATAAAACATAAATAATTGTGATATTTAGAAAAGTGAAAGAAATTCTTTTTCTGTGGTGGTATATAAAAGACTCTAATTATGTTTTGATTTTTTTTGTAACACGAAATATTTGTGAAAACAAAGTCTTTAATTACCTACTGCTTATGAGGATGTGTAATATTATGCATACATGACAGAGATGTTTGTGGGTAGCATCACTGCAAACCCTCACGAGACCTTACTCGTCCACTGGGGTAATCCAGGGGTTGAAAGGGCTCGTTGCATGAGCTAAATGCAACCGTGATTCCTACGAAAGTGAGTTAGGTGATAGTTTTCATTTCATGCATTTTTCTAGTTTGCTCGAGGACTAGCAGAACATAAGCATGGGGGTATTTGATCATTGTTTTCGTCGCAAAATTTTTTTCCGTCTTCCCTTCCTTGCGGAAGAGAGAGGGAAATGCTTTCTTTTTCTTGCGCTCAGGATATTTCCACTGCCTCGTTTTATAAGAATAATCTTTAAAGATGTGTCATTGACTGCGATCAATATCAATCATCTATGGCTTTTCAATAACATTGAATCTTCTTTTCTAGCCATATCGAGGATTTATCCTTCATCCTTTTGGTTGGCCAATAGAAAGAATTTGAAATTTGAATCTCTTCTCGCAAAAGCTTCACTCTCTTGGGAGTAATGCTGAAGGTAGACTGAGGTAAAGATTTGTATAATAAAGTTTTTGAAATCAACAAATAATTGATTAACAAATTGACAGAATTTTCTTGAAATCTTTGGTAAAAGTGAGCATTTGAGGTCCGGCTCAACACATCCGTGATGAAAATTCTCCTCTCTTTTCCCCCAAAAAGAGAGACTCAGGTTTAACCCAGACCTGAATGGGAAATGAAAAATACTCCTCTCTTCCATGAAGAGGAGGTGTTTGCAAAACGAACTTTCGAAGAGAAATTAAGCTTTCGTCAAAGCTCCCTAATATTAGATTTCTCTTATGGAAAGGGGCCGATAATAGTGAGGTCTGAAAATCGGGTCATGAAAGGAACGAGTCCATCACACTCTCCCTAAAGAGGGTCCTCCATGACGAAAATAGCCTAGTATGAAATTGGGGGGTCACAAGAAAAGCGAGTCTCCGTCGAGCCTCTCCCTTTAAAAGGGTTCCTTGTGTGAAATTGGAAATTGTTTTACAAACGGTTCACGAAGACGCGAGTCCCTTCAAACTCTCCCTGAAGAGGGGCTAAGTGAACGAATTGGATAGCATGCGAAAAGAACAAGTTCCCTCGAACTCTCCCTAAAAAGGGTCTCTCGCAAGAGAAAATGATTGAAATTGGATATTGAGATTGATTGACCCAAAGGTCGAAATTGGAAATTAGAAAATTGGTTGCTAGAAATTGAATGACCCAAAGGTCGAAATAGGATGACCTGATGGTCGAAATTGAGAATTGATTGACCAAAAGGTCGAAATTGTGAATTGAGTGACCCGAAGGTCAAAATTTGGAAATTGGGTGACCTGAAGGTCAAAGTTGAAGAATTTCCTGATTTGAAGATTTAAATTGGAATTTGGAGGGCAAAATATCAAATTTGAGTAATTGACAGACCCTAATGATTGAAATGAGTGGAATTAACAAAGGAGAATAATGAGTTTGAGTCAGAGCTCGAATAAAATATAGAGATCACGAGTCAGAAGCTGGATCAACAGAAGAAAATGAAGAGCTCGAGTCAAGGCTCGAGTAAGGTAATTGAGATCATGAGTCGGAACTCATCAACAGAAGAAAAAATGAAGAACTCGAATTTGAGCTCGAATAAGATAGTGAGATCATGAGTCGGAACTTGGATCAACAAAGGAAAATGAAGAGCTCAAATCAGAGCTCGAATAAGATAATGAGATCACGAGTCGGAACTCGGATCAACAAAGGAAAATGAAGAGCTCAAATCAGAGCTCGAATGAAGAGATCTCGAGTCGGAACCCGGATCAACAGAAGAAAATGATTTGAATAAAAACCGGAGTCGGAACTCGGTTTTTCGAAAAGTTGGGATTTTGAAAATGTGCCAGTTTGAACACTGGATTTTGAAATAATACCAGTTCGAGCACTGGGTTTTGGTTCAGTACTGGTGATTACCTTTCAATTTTGAATCATTTAAGAATTGTGATGGGACTTGTTTGTTGAAATCCCGATATTGACCGGATTATTGTTAATGCAATTGGATGCAAATGAATGCACAAGTGCGAGAAATGAGGAATTTGTTTATCCTGCCTACATACAAGACGAAATTTTAAAAATGCCCCAGTGTAATTGGGAAAGAAAGTTTGATCATTATTTTAAAGAAAATAGGAAGATTACAAAGAATAAATAGAGGCTTCAAGTATAGAACTTTTTCAAGTGTCGAGCATTAATGGGATCTGGTAATTCCACCCCATCGGCGTTGATGAGCCGATATGAATTGCTGGGTAATGCTTCTTTGACGACATATGGGCCTTCCCAATTTGGCGACCATTTCCCGCCGGTATGATGCTTAAGATAAGTTGTGGATTGAAGTACTAAATCATTGACTTTGAATCTTCTTTCGATGACAGACTTCGCATACTGCCTGGCTACTCTCTGGTGATAGGATTGAGCATGTTCTGTTGCTTTCAGCATTCTCTCATAGAGTAAGTCTAGTTGTACCAGTCGCTGCTGCTGGTATTGATCAAGAGGTAATTGCAGAAGCGATGCGAATTTCAAAGCGGGCTTCTAAACATGTAGTGGCAACACTACTTCTGTTCCGTAGACCAATTCTGATCTAGTAGCATTCGTTGGAGTGCGAATAGTGGTCCGATAGGCCCATAGTGCATCGTGGATCTTCTCATGCCAATCACGACCTGTTTCCACAGTTCGCTCTAAGATACGAATTAAGATCTTGTTGGTGGCCTCTGCCTGACCATTCCCTTAAGGATAATATGGGGCAGAGAAATGATGATAAATCTTGAACTTTGAGCAGAATATCTTCATTCTTTCATTCTTGAAATGACTGCCATTATCTGATACAATGTTATGCGGAATGCCGAAACGGCAAAGGATGCTCTTGTGAATAAAAGAGACCATGTGTCGGCCTTCTACTGTGCGAAGAGTGATAGCTTCTACCCACTTGGTGAAATATTCTGTTGCGACAAGGAAATATTTGTGGCCATTTGAAGCAGAAGGGGTGATGGGACCTACGACATCGAAGACCCACATAGAAAATGGCCATGGAGAGACAACAGATTGCAGATATGCTGCCGGAGCATGAATAGAAGGTGCATGTATCTGGCATTGCACACACTTCTTCACATAATGATAACAATCTTGTTGCATAGTCTTCCAGTAGTAACCTGCTCTGATGATTTGCTTGACAAGGGTTTGGTAGCCGACGTGGCCACCACAAATGGCTTTGTGTGCTTCTCGCACGACTTCTTTGGCTTCTTCTTCATCTAAACATCTGGAATACTCTGAGTTGAATCCTCGACGATAAAGGACATTTAACAGAATGAAGTATCGAGTAGACATACGCTGGATTGCTCGCTGCTCTTTCTTTGAAAGTTCTAGAGAAAATTCGCCAGTTTCTATGAAAGTTTTGATGTTGTAATACCAAGGCTTCTTCCTTTGCTCAGCCTGGTTTACTTGTTCCACTGGAAGGAAAGCAGGTTGGTCAAGTCTGCCAATTTCAAAAGAGAGACAAGATTCTCCATTTCTGAATGCCATAATGGAGCCTAAACTGGCTAGGCTATCGACCACTTGATTAAAATCTCTCTTGATATGGAAGAGCTGAAATTCTTCAAACTTGCTGGCAAGAGCTGCAACAATTTTCTGATAGGGGAATAGCTTCTGATCTTTGACCTGCCATTCAGCTCGAAATTGATTGACAACGAGTAGAGAATCGCCATAAACATGCACTCTCTTGACATTGAAGTCTAGTAGAATCTTTAGACCTTGAATCAGGGCTTCATACTCAGCCATGTTGTGGGTGCATTGAAAATCTAACTTGAGAGAAAATGGAATCATCTCTTTCTTAGGAGTGATTAATAGGATTCTAATGCCTATTCTGGCCATATTCTTGGAACCATCGAAAAATAAATTCCAGACTGGAGATTGCTGGATATTGCAAATTTGCTCATCAGGGAAGTCATCTTCGGCTTTCACTTCTTCTACCAGAGGAAAATCCACCAATTGATCTGCAATTGCTTGGCCTTTTATTGATTGCTGCGAGACATATTCTAAGTCATACTGCATCAATAAGACTTGTCATTTTGCGACTCGTCCGCTGAGGAAAGGTTGCTCTAAGATGTACTTGAGAGGATTGAGTTTAGACAAAATTTTGACTTCGGATGTCAGCAGGTAGTGTCTTAACTTCTGACACATCCATACCAGAGCTAGGCATGTCTTCTCTATTTGAGAGTATCTCTTTTCGTAATCTATGAAAGTCTTACTCACATAATAGATGGCGTGCTCTATCAGGCTGCCTTCTTTGTACTGCGCCAAGAATCCACCGCAGGCAACTTGATTGACTGAGATGTATAACAAAAGAGGTTTTCCCAATTCTGGCAGCTTCAAGATAGGAGGATTGAGAAGATACTTTTTTATTCGATCGAATGATTGCTGACATTCTGGTCCCCATTCGAACTTTACTCCTTTTCTGAGTAAGTGGTTGAAGGGCTCACATCTTATCGCCAAGTTGGAAATAAACCGCCGAATTGATGGCATGCGTCCCTGAAGGCTACACAACTCTTTAAGATTTTTCGGGGGTGGCATATCAATGATAGCCTTTGCTTTGGCTGGGTCGACTTCAATTCCCTTTTTGCTGACCAGAAAACCCAACAGTTTGCCTGATTTGACTCCAAAAACACACTTTTGCGGGTTAAGCCTTAACTTATAAAGGATGAGTCACTTAATAAATTGATCAAGCGCTTCGAGGTGATCTTCTCCCTCTTTAGATTTCATGAGAATATCGTCAACATACGCATCCATGATTTTGCACATCTGATTGTGAAAGATAACAGCCATTGCTCTTTGGTACGTTGCTCCCGCGTTCTTGAGTCCAAAAGGCATGACTGTATAACAGAAAGCGCCCCAAGGCGTAGTGAATGAAGTTTTTGATTGATCGCAGGCGGCTAACTTAATCTGATTGTAGCCGAAATATCCATCCATGAAGGAGAACATGGTATGTCCTGCTGTGCTGTCAATCAGAAGATCAATGCTTGGCAGTGGATAGTCATCCTTCGGAGTTGCCTTGTTGAGGTCTCTGAAGTCTATGCAAATCCTGACTTTGCCACTTTTCTTTGGGACAACGACAATATTAGCTAACCAATCTGGATAGTCAATAGGTCGGATAAATCCTGCTTTGAGCAGATCTTCAAGTCCTTCTTTGACTTGTTGTTCTATTCTGGGATCCATTTTTCTCAGCTTTTGCTTAACTGGCTTCAAAACGAGTCGGTGTTCGACCAATTTGGGATCTAAGCCTGGCATATCTTCATATGTCCATGCGAACACTTCTTCATGTTGCTTGAGAAAATTTGTAAGCCTTTCTTTCTCTTCCGGACTTAGACTGGTACCGATCTTGAGAATCTTGGGATCTTCCTTTGAGCCGATATTGACATCTTCAGTAGGATCTTGTACTAGAGCGGATGGTTCATCCTGTTTCTGAACTGAGGCGAATTCTGGTAATTCCTGAAGAGACGGATCAAATTCTGCATAATCATCTAACTGCTTTGCAACCTTGCTATCTCCTGTGCTAGCTTTGACTCGGTGAATTGTTGCTGATTTCTGGAAAGCCTTTGGATTGATAATGAGTTTCTTGATTATTCGGGAAGACATTTCTGAAATTTTGGATAAGAAATTGGATTTAGGAAAATCGTCCATCATACGACAAACCATCATTAAAAAGAATTATGCATAAAATGACATTGAGTTATAAAATGATGATATAGAGATAAAAGAGATAGATGGCATCCAGATAGACAAAGAAACTTGACATTTTATTGATTTGACTTTGATAAAAGACATTGAGACATTTATTCTGAAAGGAATAGAAAGGAAAATCAACAATTGATTCTCAATGTGCCCCTTTAACAAAAACAATCTTCTTTGGTGAGCTCCCGCCGAAAAACCCTAATCCTGCCCTGTGGGGATGATGCTTTTGGATCATTGGCTCGACACGACCATCTTCATTTTTGCCCAGTCCTTTAAAGGGTTGATATCCATGCTTCAGAAGTAAATCAAATCCCTTTCTTGCTTTCATGAATTGTGGAAACAATGGATGATCTTTGACAGTGTCGTAGCTGACACGACCTCCAATCTTGAAGAACTTGGGACCTCTCTATCGGGTCATGGCTACAGTGTGCAAGGATAATTCTGACGTTGCCTGGAGTATTTCCCGACTTTCTCTAAGACTGATTTCTTCATTCTCTCTGATGCTAGGAATATCTACAGTGAATGATGGTCGAGGGATCATAGGCTGTGGGAGTCTTTCTTCTGGGTCCTCTCTAAGCACTGTTGTAATCATTCCACCTTTGGACCATTTTACGCATTGATGCAAGGTGGAAGGTACTGCATTTGCATTATGAATCCATGTCCTTCCGAGCAGCAAATTGTAGGTGGGTGGCACATTGACCACATGAAAAAGCACTGAATGTACCGAATAATTAATGAATACTTCCAGGAATATCTTGCCTTTTGCCGTCTGACCATGGTTGTCAAACCCATAGATGGTGATAGGGTCTGGAATGTATTCTTCTTCCTTAATGCCTAGCGCGTTTGCGGTCATTTCGGGACATATATTGAGGCTGCTACCTCCATCTACTAGCACATGGGGTAGTGTCATTCCTCTTACCCGAACAACGATGTAAAGAGCATTATTGTAAAAGGAATGAGGCTTTGGAAGGTCCTCATCCGAGAAAGTAATCGACGCATTGGTCATGGCCGAATTCACTATTTGTGCCATGTCTTCAGCAGTGATACTGGGCTTAACTTTGATCTTTCTGAGCAGATCATCCAGTACTTGCTGATGCTTGCAGGAACTCTTGGCCAAGTCAAGAATGGAAACATTGGACAGAGCGGTCAGAGGCTTCTGACTTGAATTCTCTGGCTTGGGCTCGATGATTTGATTGAGAAAATCAGGAAATCCCTTTGACTTGGGGGATGACTTTACAGGTGTTTCAGAAATTTTCATCTTGCCGAATGCTGAGATTAGGTCCATCTTTTTAGAAGCTGGAGTTGCTTGTCGAAGCACTGGCACCTGATGTTGAACTTGTAGATCTTGTGCAGAACACGGCTTGATGTGTTCGTGAGGCAAGAAAGGTTGTGCAGACACTACTGCTGTGGTGTGTGAAGGAAAAGGCTACTTAAGAATATCCATTTTTTCTTCTTCTTCTTCTTCTCCTTCTACCAATAAATTCTTGTCAATAAGATCCTGCACAATGTTTTTAAGAACGAAACAGTTCTCAGTGTTGTGTCCCACTGTTCTGTGGAACTTGCAGAATTGATCTTTCCATTTCCCCATAGGCACAGGGGGATCGGCCCGTCTAGGCAACTTGACCATTTCTTTCGACAGCATATACTAGAGCACATCTTCGAGTGATTGGTCGAGAGGAGTAAACTTTCGGTCATAACTCCATCCTTCATGTTTAACTTTTTCATGCAATTTCGGCCCTTGGTCTTGCTGAGAAGGCTTGCTGTATTGAGCAGCAGGCTTCATTTTCTGATCTCCTTTATTGTTGGAATTGCCTGCGCCGTAGCAGTAATCTTTCTTCTGCCCTTTATACTGATTTCGACTATTGTTGTTGTTGTTGTTGGCAGAGAAGGTGAAGTGAGCTTTCTTCTTTTGCTCACCTTGGGGGTTACTCTTGGAAAAAGTGAAGCCTTCATAGACTTCATTCTCTACGCTCAGCTCGAGCCATTCTGCTTGCTCAGTTAATTCAATGAAGGTCCTGGATGGTGCTGTGGAGATCAATCCTCTTAATGGCTGCGAAAAATTGTTGAGGATTAGGGACAAAGCGTGCCTTTCAGATATGGGATCTCTTATTTTGTTGCAGGCTGACCTCCAACTGTGAATGAAATCTCGTGCTTTTTCATTCTCATTCTGCCTCAGACTGCAGAGATGACTTAATGTCGGGAGCGCTTCTGTGTTGAATAAGAAGCGTTCAATAAATAAATTCACCACTTTATCGAACTCCTTGAGCTCAATGGGATTAATATGCTCAACATACCATTTAGCTGCAACTCCTTCCAAGCTGCGAGGGAAACACAGGAATAGTGCTCTGTTATCTCTCTTGAATCTTGAACACTCTGCGAAGAAAGTGGCGAGATGGGCTTTCGGATCGCCAGAACCATCGAACTTGATGAATTTTCGGGGAAGGTTTTCGAGATCGTCATCCCCTTCGAGGTCGTCATAGAAGTCTTCACTGGTGAAGACTTTCTTGCCCTTGTCGCGGGCTTTGAGATCCTTAACAACTCGGGCCATTTCCCTGAATTGTGACTGCAGAGGTTCTTCTGTGACCTGATTCTTTGATTTGCGGCTCTTCCTTTGTTCTCGGCCACGTTTTTGAAATGCCGGAGGCACCTCATATTCTTCCTCAGTGTCTTCCGTTGATTCAGATTCATCTAAGATTTTTTCTGGCTAAACCTGCTTCATGGAAGCCTTCTTATTCTTGTGCCCGTGGAACTTTTCTCCGAATTGATTTTTCTCTGCACTAGTCCCAGCTTGTTCACTCATCATTTTATTCATCATCTTTCGGAACATGGCATACATTTGCGGGTCTATGCCATCATCCTCTTGTTGTTGATCTTGATTCACGGGATGATCCATTTCTAAGCTATATGCAGTCAAAATAGTGTATCTGGGAGGAGATAGTTGCCGATCAAAATAGTCCCAGACTACATCATCTTCTTGAATGTTGTTGATCATAGACCGGTACTGTGCCACTGGAAGGAGTTCTTGTCCATTGTATCTAAAAGAGTTTGCTTGGGTTGGAACATGCTGGAAGAACCAGGATTGAAGTGCGTAGATGCAACCTTCAACTAAGATGGATTCTCCAAGTGAGAATCGAGTCAAACCACGATATAGGAAGGCGAGCGCTGCCATGGCTATGGAGAGGCGATTGGTCTGTCGACTTCCCCATCTTCTCATAAGCTGGATTATTCTGATGTCCCTGTAGTTTTGTCCATCTGGAAAGAGGGATAATCCTACAGTGCACATGACTATTGCATTCTGAATACTTTCTTTAGCTGTCCTGGATAACGAACTGACTTCAACGAAGGTCCCGTACTGGCGATACAACTCGAGCAGGTCGACATATTCATTTCCATCCAACTGAATCAGGGGCCAGGATCGGCGACCTGTCATACAAGCTAAGAAGTCTCGGGGGTCCAAACCCTTGACATTGATCAGGAATTGATGCTGTAACGAATCTCCAGGTTGACCGGCTGGTTCTGGTAATCCCATGATTTCTGAAAATTCATCCATTAAAACGGTCATCTCTCCCCACGGGAACCAGAAGGTACATGTCCGAGGATTCCATCGCTCCGCCATTGCGTGGATCAGGTTGTCGTTGATGGTCTGCTTCCCGACTGTTGACGCCAATTCTAATTCGCACTCACTCAAATGGTCCAGGAACATTCGGGAAAAGCTTTTTAGCCAGGAATAGTACCACCGGGGAATGAAAGTTCCGGTGCTAAGGGCTCGATGTTCGGGACGACCTTGTCGCACCTCGTAGGAGATGTGACCTTCGGAAAAAATAGGATCGACTTGACTGGATGCCATCAAACTGAAAACAGAGAAAGACTCAGAATGAGACTTAAAAAATGTGGGAAATTTAGAAAAATTTTGCAGGCAGGATATAAAATATAGCTGGAAATTTGAGATCCAGTGGAAAGGTAGAATGGAAAAACCACCTGGAGTTTTGAAAGAAATAGGATGTTTTGAGAAAATCATCCAGGGTTTGAGAAAATAAAGGAAAAAGATGAGAAATATGGGTATTTGAAAATATTTTTGGGAAAATGTAAGAAAATAGAGGTAACATACAAACAATCACATCCTGCACAAACATTCATGCACATACAACACTCCTTAAAAGGCTGACTCTAGATGCATTATTTTGAAAACAGCTGTAGGACCCTAATCCTAACTCTAAGTTTAGATCATCTTTGTCCAATCCAGTTATGCCGATATACCCGAACCGAAATTCGAGGTACGTGGCATATAATTTCAACTCCGGTTCTAAGGTAAGGTTTTCCAACATCCTTGAGCGCCTACCGATATACTTCGGACTGTGGCCCGTGGTACGTGGTAGGGGGGTGTTAACCCAAATAGTTGGCCCAGTTGTGAGGCTCTGTCCCGAACTAGGGTTCTGGAAGAGAGCCCAGCAACGTGAAGACCGGGTAATGATAGGTAATGGAAATTTTGAAAATGATCACATGCAAGAAATAGAGGGCTCTAAACCTAGAGAGATAGATTTTGAAAACTTTGAAGAAACATACATTGTTTGCAATCAGATCCTACATTGAGGAGAATTGTGTTTAGACCTAAGTCTATGTGAACATGAAAATATCTCCTCAATCTGGTCCTACCAAACCATGCCTAAGCTATATGCAGTCAATGTCAGCTAGGTCAGAATCTAGGCTCCTAGGTTCGCATGAAAAAGTAAAGAGCTGACATGTTGTGAACATAATTTCGATAATTGGACTAAGTCAAGCATAATTTAGGTCAGACAAGGACATGTCCGATCACGGTCGCCAAACCTGTTTTCGTCGCAAAATTTTTTTTCCGTCTTCCCTTCCTTGCGGAAGAGAGAGGGAAATGCTTTCGCGATTCAAACTTGACCGGATTTTGGAAATTGTTTTGAAATACTCGCCTCCGTTTTGAAAATTGTGGGAAAATCCATGGGATGGGACTCGACCTGTCGGTACGAGGTTTGACCTTTCCTGCCGCCTTTAATAGGGGTAATCGAACCAAGGACCAAAATTGTGCTTGACTTAGTAAAATCATTGAAATTGTGTTCTATCCTAAATGCACAGGGAATTCAGCATGTGCTATGAGATTTGTAAAATATAAGTTGGAAAACTATGATGTATGCTTAGAAAACATTTGGAGTTGAAATTTTTTTTCAGGAAAAGATGCAAATCAATCTCTTAGGAAACTCAGACGAAGAAGGTTTGAAAATTTCGGGAAAATTTATAAAGACTTAGAAAACCATGAAGAGATGAGAATCTCGGGAAAATCTCGAGAAAGTTTATAAAGATTTGAAAAATCATGAAGAGATGAGAATCTCGGGAAAATCTCGAGAAAGTTTATAAAGATTTGGAAAATCATGAAGAGATGAGAATCTTAGGAAAACTAAAGGAATTCTTGAGAAAAGATGAATATTTGAAAAGGAAAACACTTGTCAGGAAAACTCAGACTTTGAGAATTTTCTTAGGAAAATGAGGGAAAATCTATAAGAAAACTTATTGGAGAAGAAAATTCAGAACTTAGGAAATTGAAATCTTGAAAATATTGTCCTTGAAATATCTGAAAATCGATTTTTTTGTTGTTGAGAAAGATGAAAATTCCTTTTGAAAATAGATCTTAAGAAAATAACTTTTTAGGAAATTCACAGGAAAACTTTGATTTGGAAAATCCAACTCCGAATATCATCATAGTGTAAACACCCCAAATTTTCACCCTCTTCCAGTGTTTGTCCATTTCATAAGTCATTACAGATCATTGCATGTATTCTGCATAGCATTGCATGTCATTGCATAGCACTGCATGTCATTGCATCTCATTTTCGAGATCCAACACTCCTATTTCAAAACATTCAATCCATATTTGAATTTTAAAGCTTTATTTCAAAAATCCATTTCAAAACTTGGGTTTTTATTCAACACTCTGTCATTTTCCAACCCTAGGACTTTATATTTTGAAATATTTTCTCAAGGAAACAATCTGGATTCATTTTAACTTCAAATTTTAATCGATTTCAATTCACAGATGAGGCCCATTGAGATGGTGTCGCTTCTGAATTCATTTATTCATCAAATTTCTCAAATTTTTGAAAGTTTCAGTCCGATCAGGACTCTGTCTCAGAGTCCTAATCTGGTCAGGAGTCTGTTTGGAAGTCTGTTTTACTTCCATTTTCAATCTTTTCCGTTTGTTTGCAAAATTTAGGTCATTTTACAGAGTCCAGTTAGTTCAGGATTCTATTTTAGAGTTCGGTTGAGTTAGGAGTCTAACCCTGACCGTGTTTTCTGACTTATTTCAGCATTTCTTGATAAAATCTTTTGAAAATTCTTTCATTTGGCTTTTAAAATCTAAAATCTCAGAGTCCTAAGAGTTCAGGACTCTAACCCGGAGTTCCAGTTCGCTTGAGACCCTATTTTCAAAGATCTTGAATTTCAAGTATCGATTTTAACCCCTTTTCAAAGCCATTTTCAGTGTTTATTTCAAAATTTCTAAAACTCGATGTGGGCCCACTCAGTTGGCACCATATCCAGAGGAATTCTAATTCAGTTAGAACCCTATGCCATTTCAAAAATTCTAATTTTAAGATTACTTTTGAGAATCCTTTTGAAAACTCTTTCAATTTCAAGTTTTAAAATCATCTTTTTGTAAAAACTCAAGTAGGGCCCACTCGGGGTGGCGCCATATTCGAGTAAGTCAGGGCTAGACTAGGGTTAGTTGATGTCTTGGTTAGTGTTAGAGGTTTAGAAGAATCAAAACCATTTTGAAAAACTCATTTTTGAAAGTTAGTTTTTAAAACTAGTGTTTTTAAAGGTGTTTTAAAAACACAATGTGGAAAAACGCCAAGTGGCACCACATTTAGGGGATTCTTAGGTTTAGCTAGGGGTTAATTAGGGATTAATTAGGATAATTTAGGTCAAGGGCATATAGGTAACTCCACCCAAAAATCGCCCCCCCCTTTAGAGTCCAAAATTTTCAAAATTGTCAATTTTTAAACCTAAATTTTTTTTATAAATAGATGCCATAAGGGGGGTCGATTTTCCCATCTCTCTCCTATTGGATTCTTGGAGCTTCTCTCTCCTCTTTAGCCCTTCCTCCATTGCAGCAACCTCAAGGTAATTATTTTCTTTAATTTTTAGTTTTTATTTAATATTTTTCATTGTTTTAAGCATGATTTAGCCATTGGTACCATCATCTTCATGGATTAAACCATGGATTCAACCTCAAGAACCATCAAGAATCAGCAAGAACGATACAAGAAGGTGATCTAACCCTGTTTTGGATGATTTACAGATATTTTAATAAATTAGAATTGATTTTAATATGATTCTTTACATTATTAACCAATAAAATATATGATTTACTCTTTTAATGGGTTAAATCTATGTTTTAAAGGTGATATCAAATTCCAGCCATTGATTCCCTGTTTTTATTTTATTTTCATGGTTTATTCATGTTTGTTTTACGTTCTACAACATAGAAATAATTTTTATTTGCTGTTTTATGGTTTATTTTATTGATTTACATTAGTTAATGCATGGTTTTTCAAGTTTCTTAAATTTCTGTGTGTTTTAGGTTTAGAACAGTAAAGATATGTTATTTCGGATTGAAGTACTCATTGTTTATTTCTGATTTTTTTATATGTGATGCATGCATGAGTTATTGAGTTACTGTATAAAAATCAGAGGTTTTGGATCTCGGGAACCCTGTAAAAAAAATTAGACATCAAATCGGGTTTTTAAAGTTTTAAAATCGTGGTTAAAATCAAGAAGGTAACTTGCTGTTATGATATTTCTTTCATATTATATCCGATTTTTGATCTGTAAAGTGTTATGGATTCACATTCAATAGATCTATCTGCTGTGAAATTTTCGGATTTCGGATTTTTTGGTTACTGTTTAGTATTTTGCCCTTTTTAGGGAATCTGTTTTTAAATTTAAAACACATTAAGGTTTACCAAAACCCTAATCAGACTTGTGTTAGTCATAAATCCCAAACCACAGATCCGATTCATGATCTGTAAAAAGTGAGTATTGTTATTTTTCTGTCTACTATTCACCACTAAAATGTCAGAGATTTTTGTTTAGGATTGCTATTTATGCTTGTATTTTCAATCTGAAGTAGCCGTTTTAATCCCTGTTAAAAGTGATATATTTTAGCTCAGATTGCCGGAAGGGTTTCTCCCTAACCGGAGATGATTTTTCCGATCTGTAAATTGGGAAATCTCTGTTTTTATTCCTAGTTAGTCTCTGTAAAATTTCATAAATTTCCATGGAGAGTTGATCCCTGGTTCAGGTCTTGGACTGAGACTGGTTGGTGAATTAGGTCAAAAATAGCATATTTTTAGGGTTTAATGCAATTTTCGGATTGATTTAATGTCAAAAAAATTATTTTTATAATTCCAATTCGACATTAGGGTTATAACAAGTGCAGGTACCAATTTTTATGGATTTTGGAATCCATTTGATGGCTGAATTAAGCAAATGGCAAAACCGGGTTCCTGAAAGATCCAAAAACACTGCTAAAATCACAGTTTTTGTGATATTATTGGATTTTCGTGCATAAGCATATGGTTTTAGGGTTTTATTATGTTCATAATCATCTTAGGATACTTTAGGTTTAATTTTGTAGTTATTTGATTTCATTTAGGTTATAAAACCTAAATTTTTACCAAAATCTCTTTCTAAAAACCCTGATTTCAAGGCCATAGTCTTGCTATCGGGGGCAATTTGGTCATTTGACCTAAATTTCGAAATCCCTAACCCTAATTTCATATTTTTAATCATGTCATAGCATATTTGGTTTGATTTTATTCCATTCAAATTTCAAAACTTGCATTTTATCAAAATATCTTTCTAAAAACTCTAATTTCAAGGCCATAGTCTTGTTATTAGGGGTATTTTGGTCATTTGGACCCCAATTTCGAAATTACATATCTTATCTTCCTTATTTTTTCCATTTTATTTCATACTTTATCACTTTTGATTTAAGGGAATCATGGCAAAAAGGCTTATATCTAGCAAAATCCAGTAATTTCTAGATATTACTGGATAAATCTAGAAAAGCCAACATATTTTCATAAACCAAGTTTTCTAGTTTTGCAGGTACATTGAAGACTTTATTTTCCATGTATTTAAATTTCAATAGTGATGTAATTTGTAATTAAACTTTGGAATAAGAATTTACATTTCCTGCTTAGCTTAGGTTGCATTGCATATAGTTTATTTTTATAATTTTAATGTGTGATGGATGATGATTCATGCATATTTTTACAAAATCACTATGGTCTACACGAATGGCACATACACTAGCTTTTATGAAGTTTATAAACTTGGTGGAATTTGTATTTATGGCCATAGTCAGAATATGAATGATACCCAGATTTATGATCTTCACATTAGCCACATTCAGCCTACACTCTTAGGCTAACTTCAAAAATGCACTGCATTTCTCAAAAATACAAAAAGTATTTCTCAAATCCATATTCATTCATTTCATGCATTTGCCAATTCCAATTCAAATCTCAATTCAAAGAAGTTCATTTTCTCAAAATCTCCTAAGTCTTATAGCAAAATCGATTTTCCCAAAAGCATTGAATTTCAAAGAATATTTCAAGTGTTTTTCAAGCTCATAAACTCAATTTTCCAAGTTATGCAGTCAATTTCAAAGTTTGAAGTTAGAGAAATCAAAATTTTTCTAAGTCTTATTCAAAAATTGATTTGCCAATGATATTTCAAGTATTTCCCCAGTTCCAAATTCAAATTTTCTAAGTTAGAATTTCAATTTCCAAGTTTGAATTCAGAGAAACCAAGTCTCTCAGAATCGATTTTCACCAAATGTCAAGGATTCCTTAAAATCGATTTTTATTTCTCTCAGAAGTATATTTGAAATCCCAATTCACGATTTTCCAAGATTTATATTTCAATAGTTCAAAGCAAACATCATGTTTTCAAATGTGCATTTTCTGAAAATTCATAGCACATGCCTGATTCTTTGTGAATTTAGAAATTAGAATATGATTTAGACAAGTTGAATAGAGTAGAGCATAAGATTGATCCTTGGTTCAATTACCCCTGTTAAAGGTGGCAGGAACGGTTGAACCTCGTACCGACAGGCGAGTCCCATTCTACGGAATTTTCCCGCATTTTAAAAACGGAGGCGAGTTATTTTCAAAATCTTTTTTTCAAAGGTCAGTTTGATTCGCAAAAGTTAAAAATTTTGCGATGATAACAGGTTTGGCGACCGTAATGGGACCTGTCTTTGCCTGATCAATCTAATGCTCTACTTAGTTCAAATTGTCAAAATCGATTTCCATGGAATGTCAGCTTTTAATTTATGCTATCATGTGAACCTAGGAGCCTAGACTTGAACCCAACTGACATGGAATGCATATAGACTAGGTATGGTTTGGTAGAACCATATTGAGGATAGTTATTCATGCTCACATAGACTTAGGTCTAATACAACACTCCTCAATTTAGGAATTGTATGAAAACAATGTTTGCTTCTTCAAATATTTCAAAAATCTATCTCTTTAGGACTTAGAGCCTTCTATTTGATTGCATGTGCTCATGTTTTTCAAAAATCACCCCACCTATATTGTCCCGGTCTTCACGTTGCTGGGCTCTCTTCCAGAACCATAGTTCGGGACAGAGCCTCACAACTGGGCCACTTATTTGGGTGAAAACCCCCCTGCCACGTACCAAGGGCCATAGTCCAACGTATATCGGCAGGTGCTCAAGGATGTTGGAAAACTTGAACCTAGAACCGGAGAAATTGATTTTATGCCACGTACATTGAGCCTTGGCTTGAGTATATAGGCATAACTGGATTGGATACAGTTGATTTGAACCTTAGAGTTAGGATTAAGGTCCTATAGCTATTTCAAAATTTGTGCATCTAGAGTCAGCTTTTAGGGAATGCTGTATGTGCATACTTGTTTATGCAGAATTTGATTGAATATGTTATTTCCTTTTTATTTTCCATATTTTTCCCAATTTTCTAAAATACTGGACGATTTTCTCAAAATTCCCCAATCCATGTCCATGTACTGTCCATGTTTTAAACCCTAGACGATTTTCAAATATTTCATTTTATGAAGTACTTCTTTATATTTCAATAAACCCTGGATGATTTTCCAAATTTCCCTCCATTTTCTTCAAAACTCCAGGTTATTTTCCATCCTTTCTTTCTTCTGGATCTCGAATTTCCTACTTTATTTTTTTATCCTGCCTGCATTTTCCTCAAATTTCCTGTATTTTTCCAAGTCTTATTCCAATTTCTATGTTTCCCAAGTCTGATGGCATCCAGTCAGCTTGATTCAGTCTTCCCTGAGGGTCACATCTCCTACGAGGTGCGACAAAGTCTTCCTGAACATCGAGTTCTCAGCACCGGATCCTTCTTTCCCCGGTGGTACTATTTATGGTTCAAGAATTTCTCTCGTATGTTTCTGGACCACTTGGACGATTGTGGGATAGAATTGGCGTCCACAGTGGGAAAGCAGACAGTCAACGGCAATTTGATCCATGCACTAGCAGAGCGGTGGAATCCGAGCACTTCTACCTTCTGGTTCCCGTGGGGCGAGATGACAATACTGATGGATGAATTTTCAGAGATTATGGGATTGCCCGAGCCAGCCGGTCAGCCTAGAGATCCATTGGAGAAGCAGTTTTTAATTAATGTCAAGGGTCTGGACCCAAAAGATGCCTTAGCTCGCATGACGGGATGCAGGTCTTGGCCTCTGATTGAAGAAGATGGAAATGAATATGTGGACCTGCTCGAAATCTACAGACAACATGGGATGTTTGTGGAAGTCAGCTCGTTGTCCAGGACAGCTCGAGAGAGAATTCAGCACGCGATGGTTCTGTGCACGGTGGGATTAGCTTTCTTCCCCGATGGACGGAATTACATGGATATCAGAATAGTTCAGCTTCTAAGGAGATGGGGAAGTCGACAGACCAGCCGCCTCTCGATAGCCATGGCCGCACTCGCCTTTCTATACCGAGGGTTGACTCGTTTCGCACTCGGAGAATCAATTCTAGTCGAAGGGTGCACCTACGCGTTGCAATCTTGGTTCCTCCAGCATGTACCAGCTCGAGCCAGTTCATTCAGATATAATAGAAAAAAGCTTTTGCCAGTTGCGCTCTACCGGTTCTTGATCGATAACCTTCAGGAGGAAGAAGTCGTGTGGGATTACTTTGATCGTCAGGAATCACCTCCTAGATACACATATGCTTATGGCAAGCGGTTCAGGTTACTTGGCCCGTTCTTCTGCGCATACTATCATCCAGAGAGGTGCGTCACGCAGTTCTCTCAGAGGCAGAAGTGCGTAGAGATTCGTCCACTAGCCAGGGTTCTGCCAGAATTCGATCTCGCATCAGATCAGTGGTCCGGAGCATACCATTCTGCCAGACATGGCTGGGATTCCTTTGTCAGTCTTACTATTTTTCCTGGTCCTCGAGTGTCCTCTGATTATCCAGAGTGGTGGAAAATTGTTTGTCCCCCTCCCCTCTGTCAAGAGTATTATTGATAAAATCATGTTTTTCTCCTTAATAAAATTCCTTTATTTTATATCTCATCTTGGTTTGACGACCTTGCCTAGGTAACAAGGCATATTTTCAAGTTGTTTATCTTGCAAAGAATAGCAACACAATTGTCGTAATCCCAGTGACGACTCAATCCCTAGTAATGGGATATTATTTCAATTGTCTACCAAAATTCTCAACAAATATTTTCCTCCAACCAAATTTCCTTCAGAAGCCTAACCATCAGTTCTGCCTTGTAGAGAGAGCATTAATAACATTCAAAAGAGCATTCATGATACTCAGTGGTTCAGACAAGGTCCGAAAAGAAAACCTCATCAGTTGAAGGCGTTGCATACTCAATCACTTCAGAAGAGGAAATGGACTCACCCCGATCAGTCAGAAGTCAAGGTCAGCAAGCAGAGGATGATGTTGATCCTCAGATATATGCTATGTTCAAAGAGATGATAACCAAGATGCTGGCAGAATAAACTGAAACTAGTATAGAAGAGACTCGGGTTAAGCAGAAGGCAAAAGACCAGGCAGTCAAGAAAATTCTGAAGCTATCCAAGAAACATATTCAACAGGAAGATACATCGGATGAATCAGGATCGGTATGTAACACCGATGAAGAGTATGAAGTTCAGCAAGCATTTCAAAGATCCCCTCATAGACAAGGGACAACCTATAAATTGAAAAATCAAGCAATGGATGATCCAATCCAAATACAACTGAAGGAAATGGCAAAGAAGATTAAAGATTTGGAAGCCCGCGACAAGGGCAAGAAGGTCTTCACGGGCAAAGATTTCTACAAGAGCATCACTCCCGTCAGGAATAATCAAGATTCAAAAAAGACAAATTCTGTCAAGGCCCACCGCGAGGGGTGCAAGGATAACAAAGGCAATCACACAAGTCAGAAAGAGAAATCTTTAAAGCAGAGTGGAAAATTGAGTCAGCAGAAAGAAAAGATAAAGCGAGACGGCTGGGATTGCGATCGCCAGTTTACTCCTCTCGAGCAGTCTCTTGATGAAATCCTTGAAAATATGTTGGCCAAGGAATTGGTAAAGATTCCAAGAGTCCCAAATCCTCCCACAGTCATGGGAAGATTCACAGACCAGTTCTGCAAATTCCATCGGGCAGTAGGGCATGACACCGACCACTGTTTCGTCTTTAAAAACATTGTCCAAGATCATATCGACAAGAATCTCTTCATTGAAAATGAGAAAGAGTATTGGTCAACTGTCTTATCCAAGTCTCAACAAAAATCAAGTACTCGACAAGAGATGCAGCGTGATGATCCGAACCAGGACCACAAGATGGCCCCGTTAGATCAAATACTCGAGAGTTTCTTGGAATACATGCACACAAAAGATACAGTCGGGTCTCTGAAGGCTCACTCCACATTTTCTACCAACTCCACCAGGAATGACAATGGACAAAACAAAAGAGGAGGTAGAAAAAATCATACTGGAGGCTCAGGAAATCCAAACTCAGAGAGAAATGACCTCGCAAGTCAGAAGGATAAAATGGATAAGCGAGATGATAAGTCTTCCTCAAGTGTCCAATTCGAATTAAAATTCCAAGGAAAACCAAAGCATGATGGTTGGGGATACGATCACAATTTTACTCCATTAGAACAGCCACTGGAGCAAGTTCTGGGATGCATGATAGCCAAAGGGAAGGTTAGACTCCCCAAGATAGCAAATCCTCCTGTGACCATAGGAAGGTTTAAAGATCAGTTCTGCAAATTTCATCGGGCAATGGGTCACGATACCGAGCATTGTTTTGTCCTTAAAAATATTGTCCAAGACAGCATTGACAAGAATCTCCTCGTTGGAGATGAAAAGGAGGACCATTCATCTTGATTATGTTTCTCCCCAATCATTCAAAAGTTGATAACACTAGTGCTTTCCCAATTTCTCATCTTGCTTTTATTATTTCATAGGGATGATGTAATCCCGTCTATCTTTCCCTTATTTGTTACCTTTCCTTCAATACATCAATAAAGTTTCAATTTTTCTCGCAAGCTCGGTGACATTTTTTTTATTCTCCTCGGCAAAATGTTCTTTTATGAGGAATAACCTCTTCCGAGTCTCTTCTGAATCAATTAAAAGTCAGTTGCCGTGTCACCTTCGGAGAGTGCTCTTCGAACATCAATCATTTATACTTTTGTTCAAATTCTTCTTTCCCAGTTACACTGGGGCATTTTTAAATTTTCATTTTATCTTCAAAACTTTCTGTATGCAGGCAGGATCAAACAAATCTCTCATTTTGCACGCATGTGCACCCATTTACATTCATTTGCATTTGCATGCATTCATTCGCATTCATCTGCATCAATTTGCCTTTGCATCGATTACCCATTCAGGATAAGGGATAAATCCTGAGACCCCGACAGTTGTCCAAGTCATCGTGAGGGTGAAGACTGAAAATTTTCCATCAAAATCAATTAGTAATTCTCCAGAATCCAGTGTTGTGCTGGTAATTTTTCAAAAATCCAGTATTCGTGCTGGTAAATTTCCAAAACCCAGTGCTCGTACTGGTAACCATTTAAAATCCAGCGCTCGTACTGGTAACCTTTTAAAGTTCAGTGCTCGTACTGGTAACCTTCCAAAATCCAGCGCTGGTACTGGTAATCTTCTAAAACCCGGTATTCGTACTGGTAATTTTTCAAAACATAATGCTTGTATTGGCACATTTTCAAAATCCGGTGTTTGCATTGGTACACTTTAAAATTCAGTGTCCATTAATTTAGTTTTCCTTTGGGATTCGAGTTCCGACTCAAATTTCCTTTCCCTTTAATCGATCGAGTTTTCCTTCAAGAATTCGAGTTCCGACTCGAATTTCCTTTCCTTTTAATCGATCGAGTTTTCCTTCAGGAATTCGAGTTCCGACTCGAATTTCTTTTCCTTCTAACCGATTTAGTTTTCCTTTGGGATTCGAGTTTCGACTCAAATTTTCTTTCTTTCTAATCGATCTAGTTTTTCTCAGGAATTCGAGTTCCGACTCGAATTTCTTTTCCTTCTAACCGGTTTAGTTTTCCTTTGGGATTCGAGTTCCGACTCGAATTTCCTTTCCCTTTAATCGATCGAGTTTTCCTTCAGGAATTCGAGTTCCGACTCGAATTTCCTTTCCTTTTAATCGATTGAGTTTTCCTTCAGGAATTCGAGTTCCGACTCGAATTTCTTTTCCTTCTAACCGGTTTAGTTTTCCTTTGGGATTCGAGTTCCGACTCGAATTTCCTTTCTTTCTAATCGATCTAGTTTTTCTCAGGAATTCGAGTTCCGACTCGAATTTCCTTTCCTTCCAACCGGTCTAGTTTTCCTTCAGGATTCGAGTTCCGACTCGAATTTTCTTTCCTTCTGGTTAACCTAGTTTTCCTTCGGAATTTGAGTTCCGACTCGAATTTCCTTTCCTTCCACACCGGTTTAAGTTTGCCTTTGGGATTCGAGTTCCGACTCGAATCTTCTTTCCTTCTGGTTAACCTAGTTTTCCTTCGGAATTCGAGTTCCGACTCGAATTTCCTTTCCTTCCACACCGGTTTAAGTTTGCCTTTGGGATTCGAGTTCCGACTCGAATCTTCTTTCCTTCTGGTTGATCCAGTTTGCCTTTGGGATTCGGGTTCCGACTCGAATTTCTTCTCCTTCCAAATTGATCTACCTTTCCTTTGGGATTCGGGTTCTGACTCAAATTTCTTCTCCTTCCAAATTGATCCACCTTTCCTTCAGGATTCAAGTTTCGACTCGAATTTCTTCTCCTTTCACGATGGATCTAGTTTTCCTTCAAAGATTCGGGTTCCGATCCGAGTTTTCCTTTCCTTCAGAGTTGGTCTAGAAGATTCGAGTTCCGACTCGAATTCTCTTTCAAAATCCAATTCATCTAGTTTGCCTTGAAGAGTTGAATTCCGATTCGAATCTTCCCTTAAAAACCCAGTTTAGCACCTGGTCCATTCAAAGCTCACAAGTTGGAATCATTCCTTCTTAAACTATGATCCTTAGGTTAAATCCCTATGGAATAGATAGTTCGTAGGTCGAATCCCTACAGAATCCATGTCATTCTCAGTAAACCAATTCACAATTTCGACTTTTTTTTTAGCCAATCAATTTCCAAAATTTCAAATTTCCAATTTCCAATTTCCAAATTTCCAATTTCCAATTTCCAATTTCCAATTTCCAATTTCCAAATATCAATTTCCAAATTCCAAACTTCCAATTTCTAATTTCAAATTTCAAAATTCCAAAATTTGACCCTTTTGGTCATCCACTACCAATTCCAACAATTTCTCTTGCGAGAGACCCTTTGTATAGGGAGAGTTCGAGGGAGCTCGCTCTTTTCGCATGCTATCCAATTCGTTCACTTAGCCCCTTTTTAGGGAGAGTTTGAAGGGACTCGTGTCTTTGTGAACCGTTTGCAAAACAAAATTCCAAGTTTTACACAAGGAACCCTTTTTATAGGGAGAGACTCGACGGAGACTCACTTTCCTTGTGGCCCCATAATTTCAGACTAGGCCATTTCATCATGAAGGACCCTCTTTTCAGGGAGAGTGTGATGAACTCGTTCCTTCATGACCAATTTACCAACCTCACCAATTCCGGCCCCCTTTCCATAAGAGAAGCCTAATGTTAGGAAGTTTTGACGAAAGCTTAATTTCTCTTCAAAAGTTCATTTTGCAAACACCTCCTCTTCAGGGAAGAGAGGAGTAATTCCCAATTTTAATTTCTGAATCTTCTCCTTTGGGGAAAGGAGAAGAGAATCTATGTCATGGATGTGTTGCGTTGCGCTTCAAATGCTCGCTTTCACAAAAGGATTTCAAGAAAGTTTTGCCAATTTGTCATTAAATATTTGTTGATTTCAAAAATCTTTATTGCACAAAATTATTACTTCAGAATACCTCCACTATTACTTCCGAAAGGGCAATGCTTTCACGAAAAAAGGATTCAAAGTTCAAAATCTTTTTATTGGCCAACCAAAAGGGTGAAGAATAAATCCGCGATATGGCCAGCAAAGAGAATTCAATGTTGTTGCAAAGCCATGAGTGATTGATATTGATCGCAGTCAATGGCACATTTTTAAAGACCATTCTTGAAAAATAAAGCAGTCGAAATATCCTGGGTGATACAGAAAAATCCACTCAATTTTCATATCTCCTCAATCACCTAAGCTGCAATTAAATATCTGCAAAAGGGATCTCTCAATTGTCGTCAAGATGAAGGCGAATTAAGCGAGTCGACCCCCGGGGCCAAAGAAGATTTGGATCATCTCCAAGATGACGAAGTTTGTGACGGATCCTTCCAGGGAAAGTTCAGATCACCGTCGAGATGAAGGCAAGTGTGATGAGCCTACCGACAAACCCTAAAAGATATTTGATTTTAGCTATCATCAAGAGATTCCCAACCAATGAGTCAATAATTATCAAGATAATCCCTGAGAGAAAAGAAGGATCGAAACATCTCTGAGATGAAGGAGTTTGTGACGTACCCTTCCCAAAAAAAAAAAAAAAGAGAAAGAAAAGTCAGGACATCTCCAAAATGAAGGATGATGTAATTTCCGAAAAATCCAAGAGAGCTCCAATCTGCTAAAAAGAGAGTGCAGAAAGATCATCATGAGAAAAGAATCCCAGGATATCAGACTGCCAAATCTATCAAGAATCTTCTTTAATTTTGTGAAATTCTGTTATCAATATTCTTTCACCAATAGCTCTCGCAATATCAAAAATACTTTCTTTTCCGTCCATATCAAGGAAATTGATAGCTTCCTTGAAAGAAAGTCAATCGCAAGCAATTTGAATTCGAATCTTGATTCTACGGAGTTAAGCCCAGTCGGAGGTAATACTTCAGGTAGAAAAGAGGAAATATTTTCACACCAATGTGCATCATTTTCAATTATTTTGAATCAACAACAATTTTCAACATTTTGACAATATTTTCTAGCTATCCTGGCATGAAGTGAGAGCTTGAGGTTCATCTTTGGCGCATCCTGACATCAGTTGTTATCCCTTTTAGGACTTGATAACGGGAGTTTTCAAGATTCCTTCCCTTTGGTATAATCTGAGCGCACGGGCTCTCAGATTCGCACACTTCCCTGTGTCCCCACTGTCCCACCATAGACAGTCCAATTTCGGCTTGAGGTTAAGCCACCAATTTCAGCAAAAGGCAATTTCAAAAGCTATTTAGTCTCAGCAATAAGACGCCCAAAATCAAACCCTTTTCAAGCTTTAGGGACCCCAATTTCCTTCCTTTTGCAAAACCCCTATCGGATTCATTGTGCGGAAATCCGAAGGTTCCATCACGGTCTCTTCTTTCGAGGATTCCGTTCATTTTCTGCCTGATCAGGTTAAGGGTATAAACCTGGGCCTCCTTTGATGAGGTATTTCATTTTCTGCTCAATCAGGATAAGGGTACAAACCTGGACCTCCTTTGATGAGGTATTCCATTTTCTGCCCGATCAGGTTAAGGGTATAAACCTGAGCCTCCTTTGATGAGGTATTTCATTGCCCAATCAGGATAAGGGTACAAACCTGGGCCTCCTTTGATGAGGCATTTCATTTTCCGCCCGATTAGGTTAGGAGTTAAACCTGAGCTTCACTTTGATGAGGTATTTCATTTCCCGGTCAGATTAAGGGTCAAACCTGAGCTTCGTTTCTACACGAGGTATTTTCTGTCCCATCCAGGTTAAGGGCAAAACCTGAATCTCACTTCTTTTTGAAATAAAATTTTCTCCTTATTCTCCATTTCATATCTATCATCATCACTTGAACTAATTCTTTCATACCCAGTCAGATTCATCTAATTGGGGCATTTTTATGGTTCAAATTTGGTATGTTTTCTTTGCCACTAAGCTCGGCTTCTAACCGGCTTAGCAGCAAAGAGGGGCATCTGTAAACACCCCAAATTTTCACCCTCTTCCAGTGTTTGTCCATTCCATAAGTCATTACAGATCATTGCATGTATTCTGCATAGCATTGCATGTCATTGCATCTCATTTTCGAGATCCAGCACTCCTATTTCAAAACATTCAATCCAGATTTGAATTTTAAAGCTTTATTTCAAAAATCCATTTCAAAACCTGAGTTTTTATTCAACACTCTGTCATTTTCCAACCCCAGGACTTTATATTTCGAAATATTTTCTCAAGGAAACAATTTGGATTCATTTTAACTTCAAATTTTAATCGATTTCAATTCATAGATGAGGCCCATTGAGATGGTGTCGCTTCTGAATTCATTTATTCATCAAATTTCTCAAATTTTTGAAAGTTTCAGTCCGATCAGGACTCTGTCTCAGAGTCCTAATCCGGTCAGGAGTCTGTTTTGAAGTCTGTTTTACTTCCAATTTCAATCTTTTCCGTTTGTTTGCAAAATTTAGGTCATTTTACAGAGTCCAGTTAGTTCAGGATTCTATTTTAGAGTTCGGTTGAGTTAGGAGTCTAACCCTGACCATGTTTTCTGACTTATTTCAGCATTTCTTGATAAAATCTTTTGAAAATTCTTTCATTTGGCTTTTAAAATCTAAAATCTCAGAGTCCTAAGAGTTCAGGACTCTAACCCGGAGTTCCAGTTCGCTTGAGACCCTATTTTCAAAGATCTTGAATTTCAAGTATCGATTTTAACCCCTTTTCAAAGCCATTTTCAGTGTTTATTTCAAAATTTCTAAAACTCGATTGTGGGCCCACTCAGTTGGCACCATATCCAGAGGAATTCTAATTCAGTTAGAACCCTATGCCATTTCAAAAATTCTAATTTTAAGATTACTTTTGAGAATCCTTTTGAAAACTCCTTCAATTTCAAGTTTTAAAATCATCTTTTTGTAAAAACTCAAGTAGGGCCCATTCGGGGTGGCGCCATATTCGAGTAAGTCAGGGCTAGACTAGGGTTAGTTGATGTCTTGGTTAGTGTTAGAGGTTTAGAAGAATCAAAACCATTTTGAAAAACTCATTTTTGAAAGTTAGTTTTTAAAACTAGTGTTTTTAAAGGTTTTTAAAGGTGTTTTAAAAACCCAATGTGGAAAAATGCCAAGTGGCACCACATTTGGGGGATTCTTAGGTTTAGCTAGGGGTTAATTAGGGATTAATTAGGATAATTTAGGTCAAGGGCATATAGGTAACTCCACCCAAAAATCGCCCCCCCCCCCCCCCCTTTAGAGTCCAAAATTTTCAAAATTGTCAATTTTTAAAGCTAAATTTTTTTTATAAATAGATGCCATAAGGGGGGTCGATTTTCCCATCTCTCTCCTATTGGATTCTTGGAGCTTCTCTCTCCTCTTCAGCCCTTTCTCCATTGCAGCAACCTCAAGGTAATTATTTTCTTTAATTTTTAGTTTTTATTTAATATTTTTCATTGTTTTAAGCATGATTTAGCCATTGGTACCATCATCTTCATGGATTAAACCATGGATTCAACCTCAAGAACCATCAAGAATCAGCAAGAACGATCCAAGAAGGTGATCTAACCCTGTTTTGGATGATTTACAGAGATTTTAATCCATTAGAATTGATTTTAATATGATTCTTTACATTATTAACCAATAAAATATATGATTTACTCTTTTAATGGGTTAAATCTATGTTTTAAAGGTGATATCAAATTCCAGCCATTGATTCCCTGTTTTTATTTTATTTTCATGGTTTATTCATGTTTGTTTTACGTTCTACAACATAGAAATAATTTTTATTTGCTGTTTTATGGTTTATTTTATTGATTTACATTAGTTAATGCATGGTTTTTCAAGTTTCTTAAATTTCTGTGTGTTTTAGGTTTAGAACAGTAAAGATAATGTTATTTCGGATTGAAGTACTCATTCTTTATTTCTGATTTTTTTATGTGTGATGCATGCATGAGTTATTGAGTTACTGTAGAAAAATCAGAAGTTTTGGATCTCGGGAACCCTGTCAAAAAAATCAGACATCAAATCGGGTTTTTAAAGTTTTAAAATTGTGGTTAAAATCAAGAAGGTAACTTGCTGTTATGATATTTCTCTCATCTTATATTCGATTTTAGATCTGTAAAGTGCTATGGATTCACATTCAGTAAATATGTCTGCTGTGAAATTTTCGAATTTTTTGGTTACTGTTTAGTATTTTTCCCTTTTTAGGGAATCTGTTTTTAAATTTAAAACACATTAGGGTTTACCAAAACCCTAATCAGACTTGTGTTAGTCATAAATCCCAAACCACAGATCCGATTCATGATCTGTAAAAAGTGAGTATTGTTATTTTTCTGTCTACTATTCACCACTAAAATGTCAGAGATGTTTGTTTAGAATTGATATTTATGCTTGTATTTTCAATCTGAAGTAGCCGTTTTAATCCCTGTTAAAAGTGATATATTTTAGCTCAGATTGCCGGAAGGGTTTCTCCCTAACCGAAGATGATTTTTCCGATCTGTAAATTGGGAAATCTCTGTTTTTCTTCCTAGTTTGTCTCTGTAAAATTTCATAAATTTTCATGGAGATTTGACCCATGGTTCAGGTCTTGGACGGAGACTGGTTGGTGAATTAGGTCAAAAATAGCATATTTTTAGGGTTTAATGCAATTTTCGGATTGATTTAATGTCAAAAAAATTATTTTTATAATTCCAATTCGACATTAGGGTTATAACAAGTTCAGGTACTAATTTTTATGGATTTTGGAATCCATTTGATGGCTGAATCAAGCAAATGGCAAAACCGGGTTCCTGAAAGATCCAAAAACACTGCTAAAATCACAGTTTTTGTGATATTATTGGATTTTCTTGCATAAGCATATGGTTTTAGGGTTTTATTATGTTCATATGCATCTTAGGATACTTTAGGTTTAATTTTGTAGTTATTTGATTTCATTTAGGTCATAAAACCCAAATTTTTACCAAAATCTCTTTCTAAAAACCCTCATTTCAAGGCCATAGTCTTGTTATCGGGGGCAATTTGGTCATTTGACCTAAATTTCGAAATACCTAACCCTAATTTCATATTTTTAACCATGTCATAGCATATTTGGTTTGAGTTTATTCCATTCAAATTTCAAAACTTGCATTTTATCAAAATATCTTTCTAAAAACTCTAATTTCAAGGCCATAGTCTTGTTATTAGGGGTATTTTGGTCATTTGGACCCCAATTTCGAAATTACATATCTTATCTTCCATATTTATTCCATTTTATTTCATACTTTATCACTTTTGATTTAAGGGAATCATGGCAAAAAGGCTTATATCTAGCAAAATCTAGTAATTTCTAGATATTACTGGATAAATCTAGAAAAGTCAACATATTTTCATTAACCAAGTTTTCTAGTTTTGCAGGTACATTGAAGACTTTATTTTCCATGTATTTAAATTTCAATAGTGATGTAATTTGTAATTAAACTTTGGAATAAGAATTTACATTTCCTGCTTAGCTTAGGTTGCATTGCATATAGTTTATTTTTATAATTTTAATGTGTGATGGATGATGATTCATGCATATTTTTACAAAATCACTATGGTCTACACAAATGGCACATACACTAGCTTTTATGAAGTTTATAAACTTGATGGAATTTGTATTTATGGCCATAGTCAGAATATGAATGATACCCAGATTTATGATCTTCACATTAGCCACATTCAGCCTACACTCTTAGGCTAACTTCAAAAATGCACTGCATTTCTCAAAAATACAAAAAGTATTTCTCAAATCCATATTCATTCATTTCATGCATTTGCCAATTCCAATTCAAATCTCAATTCAAAGAAGTTCATTTTCTCAAAATCTCCTAAGTCTTATAGCAAAATCGATTTTCCCAAAAGCATTGAATTTCAAAGAATATTTCAAGTGTTTTTCAAGCTCATAAACTCAATTTTCCAAGTTATGCAGTCAATTTCAAAGTTTGAAGTTAGAGAAATCAAAATTTTTCTAAGTCTTATTCAAAAATTGATTTGCCAATGATATTTCAAGTATTTCCCAAGTTCCAAATTCAAATTTTCTAAGTTAGAATTTCAATTTCCAAGTTTGAATTCAGAGAAACCAAGTCTCTCAAAATCGATTTTCACCAAATGTCAAGGATTCCTCAAAATCGATTTTTATTTCTCTCAGAAGTATATTTGAAATCCCAATTCATGATTTTCCAAGATTTATATTTCAATCGTTCAAAGCAAACATCATGTTTTTAAATGTGCATTTTCTGAAAATTCATAGCACATGCCTGATTCTTTGTGCATTTAGAAATTAGAATATGATTTAGAGAAGTTGAATAGAGTAGAGCATAAGATTGATCCTTGGTTCAATTACCCCTGTTAAAGGTGGCTGGAACGGTTGAACCTCGTACCGACAGGCGAGTCCCATTCTACGGAATTTTCCCGCATTTTAAAAACGGAGGCGAGTTATTTTCAAAATCTTTTTTTCAAAGGTCAGTTTGATTCACAAAAGTTAAAATTTTTGCGATGATAACACATAGTTAATTGAGAATTTGATTCCATGAAGTGAAAATCTCTTGAGAAAATCATGAGAAAAACAGATGATGCAGATGATTTGAATGAATGGATGCACTTTGAAAAGATTTCTGAAAAATTGGTTGGAAAAAATGTGGATTAAGCCAAAGTAAATCCTTCACATATTTTGACTGTGTCCATGAATATGTTCAGAGTTTATTTGAGTTAATTCACAATATTTTGAAAAATTGGAAATATGATGTGCATTTTTAAAATAGCCTAAGAGTGTAGGCTCAATGTGACTGCTAGAAAGATGATGGATCTGGGTCTCGTCCATATTCCGACTAGGGTCGTAAATATGGACTCCACCGAGTTCATCAACTCTCTAAGAGTTGGTGCACGTGCCATTCGTGTTCATCCACGGTGAATTTTGAAAATTGAGATGTATGAATCATAGAATCAGGATATTGCAAGAATCAAACTACATGAGATGCATCCTAATCTAAGCAGTAAAAGTAAATATTATTCCAAGTTTGATTATTACATCTTTGACATAAATAAATAAAAAAAATAAATAAAAGAAATACAGTGTAAAAGAATCAGCATCCTCCAGATTTTCCTGCAAAATGAGAATTAGTACAAGGAAACCAAGGAAATGGGTATATATACTATATACAACAAAGATATACATGTATATATATATATAAATACTTGAATTGGTGCTAAATGACATATGATAATGAAGATGTATAAAATATATATATATATATATGTAATAGCAAAGGCACATGTAGGGATCTATATATATATGTATAGGTATACATATATATGTATATATACATATATACATATACATATAGGTACATGAATATACATATATATAGATATATATATACCTATAATAAGAAAATATACACATTAATGGAAATTCCATATAATGGGTAAAATAAAAAAAAAGACAGGTATATACAGTTTTTGTAGGTGATGTTACACAGCCATATTTCCCAAATTACAACATATTTCGCAACAAAATCGGGTATGGAGCTTCCCTATATATCAATAACAAAACCTGTAAAAGATGGTCAAGAGATCATGAACGGATATGTATATATCCGTTCATGAACATGGCCGATTATCAAGAATGGGTATTCCTGAAGAAAGGGGAATGAAAACACATGGATGACGCACCCATGAATAGGAATGATGGTGAACGACCAAAGGGACCGAATTTCTGTACCCTTCCAACCAAAATAAAGAAAACAGATTGTCATGAATTATGTACATTAGCTATTACAAAAATGGACTTGATGGCATAAAAAAAATGCAGAAAAGGGTATGCAGAGTATTGGCAGGACACAGAAAAAATTTTCTTTGATATGCTTTCTCCTTAGAGCTCATTCAACATAAAGCCAAGGACTCATCCAATGGCATATTGGAACACTTTTGGCAACAAGAACAGGTGTAGCAAGGAAATCAAACAAAGATTTTGTGTGTCATTTTTTTTTTTACCAAAAACCAGCATTGCCAATGTCACTAATCTTATGCCCATCCTAGAGTCTAAACACATGAGATAGATAAATATAAAGGTAGACATTTGTTGAATGGTGATCAGATCCAGCATAGGAATAACTGGATTCAGCTGAAATGATGGATTCTCTATGATACAAAGACATTGATCTATGTTTCACTCTGTACGTTAAAGATTTTTTTTTATACGAGTTTCTTTGTAGATACTACATGTATCTTTAATAGCTGATGTTTAATGCTCCAGACTAAATCCTTTCTGAGCTAGTTTAATGCTTGTCCTAAGGCAATGATAGATATCACGTGATTTTAGTGACTACTGCTACAGAGTAACTGATACAAGCAGTGTACCATCTATGAACAAAGTGCTGCAACACACGATACAATTGAATCAGGAACAGTTTGTACAGCAAAGCATGAATGAAAGAACGAAAATGCATGGATATTGTCACACAAAGAACATGGAGGGCCAGACTGCGTCTTCAAATAAACCAAGAATAATATAAATCAATCTAATAAAAGCATGTTCCATGTGGAATGCAAGTTTACATCTTCACGACTGACAAAAATTATAAATCCTTTGACCCTTTACGAGCAACTGGTGAAACTAAAAAGTTTTACATAAGCATTGTCTAAAAAGAAGCAGATCAGTTCAATCCTAACCCTTTCCATTAGTCTTTCATAAGTTGAAATAACAGGAAAAACTCTGGATTTATTAATTAAATATTCACTCCCATGAAAGATACAAAAGACTACATAATAGGAGAACACTAATTGTGGTAAGTTACCATACAAGCAATACACAGAAAATACATCACAGAGCCTTGTGATTACATCATCCACTTAACAGACTTTTTTTTTTATTATGAATAATCCACAGACTTGTTGACTTCTCAATAAGGAAATTTCCAAAGCTACTATGTAAAATACGATTACGATTAGACATCAAACACTATGTAAAATTCCACCAACAATTGCAAAAAAAAAAAAACGAAATGATAAAAAAAAGGGAAAATGGCATCGATCAAAAGGGGAATGGCTCACCTTGAACCAGATGAGTCGATTCCTCTTTGGGTTTGCAGCTTGTGGATCTCCTGCTATTACACAGCCAGCCAAGAAGGGAATGGCTTTTAGCTCTACAATCTGGATGGAAGATCCCTTGGAGAGCTCTTCTACGATCTGGCCTTCTGCTGGTGGGCTGAAGACAAAGTGGACAGCAGTAGGCTGGGCTGGAATGGATGAACACGTGGATGGAGTTCACGCTGGACTGAAGTGGGTGGACTGAAGGAAGTGAAGACGTTGGCTGGCTGGGCTTCCTACTGTGGCTGGAATGAAGAAGGGGAAAACGTTGATGGAGGTCCTGCAGCTGAGCTGAAATGGAGGTGAAAGGGGGGAATGCTGGAGAGTTAGGGGAAAAAGGAAAAATGGGCGACAAATGTTGAATCTCTGCTACAGCTGAAGGATAATGGGCTGAAGGAGATGCAGACGTTCGCTGGCTGGGCTTCCTGCTGTGGCTGGAATGAAGAAAGCCTCCTGCGAAAATCCAAAAAGACAAGAAAATCAGACCTTCCTCCCCTTTTTCGATCAAATGGCTGGGTCTTTTAAAGACCTTCAGCCTCTTTCCAAAAGAAAAAAAAAATGCAGCTTCTTGTTTTCAGTTATGGTTTTTGAAAAAAAATTCAAATTGGAAATTCAATGTTGTCGCTTTCAAAAGGGTGCGAATCTTGGGTTTTAAAAAGATTGGGTTCATTTTCCTAAAGTTTAGGTGAATGAGTATTTTAAGCAGGTTCGGTTGTGGCTTTTTTTTTTGTTTTTAAGGCTGTTTCTTAAAAGAAAAAAAAAAGAATAGTGAAATAATAAATAATAAAAATATATATATATATAATAATAAATGGGAGATGCCACCTCAGCCACCTTTTAAAATTCTTTTGAAAATAAAGTTTTATTTTGTGTTGGTGAATCTTTTATTTTCAAGCGGGGGCGCCACATGTATATGGGCCCATTAACTAAAAAAATAAATAAATAATATTGAGAAATTAAAAAGAAAAATTTACAAATTGGTGCGATCTCCGGGTGGATCCCGCTTGAAATTAAGAAATATATCTGAGAGTCTGAGTGTGATGCTAGTTTAAAGGCGGGTCCCGTTCCATTTATTTGAAAATACGAGATAAAACATTATTTGTTTTCAAGAATTTGGAAAAATTGGTTTTTCAGAGAAAAAATATGGATAAAATAAATGTAAAAAATTTTGTAAAGAGATTAAAAATCTTTTTGCAAAAAGTTTTGAGATAAAATCTTTAAAATCAATATCCAAATATTCATATTGTTTTCCTTGAGAAAAAATTTTGTAATTCAAAGTCTTGGGGGTAAAATGGGAAAATTGGTAATTTTGAATACCCAGGGTTTTAAAAATCAATTTAAAAAAGGTTTAAAGATCAAATCTGGATTGACAATTTTGAAAATCAGGAGTTCTGGATCTCAAAATGACATGCTGTGCAGTGAAATGATGCAATGCTATACAAAGACATGTTCTATGAAATGTCACTCTGAGCTCGGACTTGGAAATTTTAGCTTTTTGTCCAGAAAAAGGATTTTGAAATTTTGCAATTTGAAGATGTCTCTGAACCTAAATATAGAAATTTTGAAGCTCAAGAATGAAATTTTAGACTTTCTGCAAGGTCTAAACTCAGAAAATGACCATTTTGCCCTTCATTGATTTCGGAGAACTGAAATGTGCCGATTGAGGGCGATGTCAAGAAGGTGAGTGAAAATCTGGGGTGTTTACAATCATGCATATATTTCATGGAGAATTAACATTAAAATATGCATGATTTTATGAAAAAATGTTTTAAAAACCCAAGTTTAAGCTAGTTTTCGTTAAATGAGCTAAAATGATTTCAAAATAGAAAATGTATGAAAAATAGCTTTATTTGTATATTTTAGTACATATTTTAATTCACATATTAACATAGTAGTTTAGTTTTAGTTTTTATTAAAAATAAAAATAAAAAAATAAAAAATGGATAAAATAGTGTTATATTGTTAATAAAATCATTTTAATTGTTTGTTTTTTTTTTAGAAAAGAAGAAAAAAAATTAGTTAGAATAGTTTTATTTTGAGTTTCCTTATAAATAAATAGTTTTTTTTTTTAACTTTTGACAATTTTATAATAAACCGGTTTATAAGGTTTTTGATTTTTAAAGCTGAAAATATTCTGTTATAAACCGGTTTAACCGGTTTAGTTTTTAAAAAAAAAAACCAAGAAAAACTGTTACAAACCAGTGAACCAGTTTGAATTTTGTTAAAAACCCAAAAAACGAAAAAATCAGTCGTCTTCACCCTATACGCCAGACCCTCTTCCCTTTCCCCTCTTTCCCTCTCTTCCCTTTCTTCCCCCTCTTCTCACCAGCTACCACCATCAGCTGCTTCTTTCCCTACCTTCCCCTTCTCCCTCTTTCTCTATTCAGTCTTCCAGCCGATGGTGGTGATGGATCCTCAATCCGGCGACGGCGCACGGTGGATGACCGCCCTTCTTTCCTAACCCCTCTGGTAAGTCTTTTGTTCTTCTTCTTCTTCTTCTTCTTCTTCTTCTTCATCATCATCATCTTCTTCTGATTCTTCATCTTCTTCATCTTCTTCTTCTTCTTCTTCCAATTCTTCTTCTTCTTCTTTTTCTGATCTTCTGATCTTCTGATTTTCTTCTTCTTCCGATCTGTCATCTTCTTCATCATCTTCTTCTTCTTCTTCTTCTTCTTCAGATTCTCTTCTTTTTCTTCATCTTGTATTTCATTTCTGTGGTGCTGTTTTACTTCTGAAAAAATGAAAATACAAAAAAAACATATATTCCTAATTTGTTTTCTGTTCATCGGCCGATACTTTACTTTGCAGTGATTCTTTAGCTTGATTTTGTTAAGTAATTCATAGTTTTGTGTAATGTTTTTTTTACATCAGTACATTTTCAATTTTTGTTCAGTCATTAGTTGTTTAAAGCAATTTTTTTTAATTTCCTGTTGTTTTCACCCTGTTTTCATTTATCGCACAGATTTTCATTGTTTTACATTTAATTTTCTTTAGGCATTTGTTTTGGATTTGTTTGCATCTGAATTTTCATCTCTGCTTGTCATTTCTGTTGCTTTATATTCTCGTTTTTTATTTCATATCTGTATTGCTGCTTATTTTGCATTTTCCATTTCTGTGTTGATTCATTTCTGAGATTTCTTGCTGCTTGTTTCATTCCTTGTAATTCCTATTTTGTAATTTCTTATTTTCAGCATATTCTATGTTTTGTATTTTCAGCATGTTCTATGTTTGTAATTTTAGTTTATCTGTTTTTTGAATGTTTTGTTTTTGTTTCTAATGTCTTCATTTTCTATTTTTTTGCTAGTGTTTCTGTTTTGTCTGTTTACTAAGTTTCTTGTTTTTCCTGTTTTTTTTTACTTGCTGTTTCTCTGTTTTTCACCTTCTAAATTCATTTTGCTAAGTTCCTGTCTCTTTCATTTCTAATTCATGTTTTAGTTTTTCAATTTTTTCCTGTTTAGTTGAATTGTTACTCATTTACCTTATAGTTTTTTTTATTGCAGTTTGTTCTTTAAGAATGTAGGTTTGTTTTTCATTTTATTGAACCTCTTGCCTTTCATTACATGCATTGTCTTTTTTTTTATATAATACATTTCAATTCATTTACATCTTTTTAGTATATCGTTAAGTTTCTGTATTTTTTATATTGCATTTTCCTGTGTTAATTAAGTGTTAGTTGTTAATTGAATTCTCTGTTTTGTGAGATTTGCTTAGTTGTCTTTTATGTTAGTCTTAGTTTTAGAATTACTTAGTTAATTACATTAGTTTAATATAGTTCTAATGGTCATTAGATTCTTTTGATGATATATTTTAGTGTTCTTAGCATTTAGCTAGTTTAATATTGTTTTTACTGAAATTCCACTAGAGGAGGGTGAATAGTGAAATAGTATATAGATCGATTAATTAAAAATATAATGCAGTAAAGGCACAACACATAAACATAGAATTTATACTGGTTCGGTCAAAACCCTGACCTACATCCAGTACCCAAGCAAACCACTTGAGCTTTCCACTATAACATTCGAGTCACCGGATAAATAGTACAACACCCTCTTCCTCAGAGGTCTTCTTCTCTCAATAGAGAAGGGGCACACCCTCTTCCACAGAGGTCTTCTTCTCTCAACAGAGAAGGACAACACCCACTTTCACAGAGGTCTACTTCTCTCAACAGAGAAGGGCAGCACCCTCTTTCTCAGAGGTCTACTTCTTTCAACAAAGAAGGAATACAGTGAATAACAGAAAGTTACAATACTTCCTATAGAACCTTCAGAATGATATGAATGCACGAATGAAGGATTCTCAGAATGTTTTGTTCTTTTCACTCAGAAGATACTCTTTGTCAAAGAGTTATTCTTGACTTTTTCTCTTTCTTTCTCTTTTTTTTTCTAGGCTCTCTTTCAAATATCGAATAGGAATTTTTTTCGTTGTAAGCTCACATGTCCATCCCCTGTTTGAATAGTTTATTTGAGTGTGTTTATATAGCTTTAAAAAGTAATCGTTACTTTTTGAAATCATAGCCTTTTT
This sequence comes from Nuphar pumila, assembly GCF_984573655.1. Classification (NCBI taxonomy): domain Eukaryota; kingdom Viridiplantae; phylum Streptophyta; class Magnoliopsida; order Nymphaeales; family Nymphaeaceae; genus Nuphar; species Nuphar pumila. The sequence continues at coordinate 45,321,321 of NC_143265.1, read as the reverse complement.
GAGATGTGAAATGTCATGTCATTTCAAAAAACATCTTTAGAGAAATTCGAGAAAGTCTTCTTTCCATAAAAGTAAAATATAGAGTACACTAGTCGTTGTAATATTTTAGGTAATATATATTTTATATAAAAAGTCTATTTCTTACAATAGTACATTGAACGTTGGATTGTAGGTTGTCATGTAGTTTTGTCTTTATCCTAATTAATGATTTATGGTACATAAGTACTTCTTTACTTTAAATGAGTGTAAGTACAATAAATGCTTTAAGATATTTATTTGTACATAGTCATATCAAGAGTTTTCTTTATGATGTGTTTTTCAACGTCTACAGAGAGAATGAAGACTTTAAACAAGTCGACATTCTTGAGAAGGATATTAACAAGGATTTCTTACAGGAGGTATTTAATGCTATATAAAGAGAATGATGACTTCAAGTAAGTTGACATTCTAAGGGTTTGTAAAAAGGTAACTAGAGTCTTTTCAACAAGTATTATATTTGTTTTTCTTTGTGTAGCCGATTTCATGTTTTGTCTTTTTCCTATATTTGAAATCATTTCTTTAAAGAAGGTAACTAGAGTCTTTTTAACAAGTATTATATTTGTTTTTCTTTGTGTAGCCGATTTCATGTTTTGTCTTTTTCCTATATTTGAAATTATTTCTTTAAAGAAGGTAACTAGAGTCTTAACAAGTATTATATTTGTTTTTCTTTGTGTAGCCAATTTCATGTTTTGTCTTTTTCCTACTTTTAAAATCATTACTTTTCAAGTTGTCTTGTATATGATATAAGGTACAATTATTACATTTTGAAATCATGTCAAAATACCTTTTTCATAAAGGGTTGTAAGAAGGTACAATTATTTGTTTTCAAAAAGGATCTTTTTGAAACTATCATATACTTTTATGAGATAGCTTTTATGAATGAGTATGTAATATGCAATATGCATGCTTCTGACGGTTCTGTTACATATGACTCTAAAGAAGAAAAAATCTTCAACTTGAGGTAGCCGATCTCTTTAGATGGTCTTTAGGAATGCATGGCTCATCAAGCTTTTTCTTCAAGGAATATGATTGCACCACAGTTGTACTTGAACAGGAGGTCTCTATCCTTTTTGAGTGAGATATCCTTGCATCAAATACTCGTTAGATTAATGGCAAAACATATCCAGTCATAATATAACATTTTTCAAGAAGACATATTATCATATCATATGAAATCAAATAAGACAGTGTATCATATTATGTGACATCAAAACAGAGTTTCTTAACATTCTCCCCCTTTTTGATGATGACAAAATATGCTCCCCCTGTCAAAAAGACATTATGCATAGAAATAATACTTATCATAAAAATATTGAAAAATGTTAAATACGAGTATTTTTCTCCAATAATGGAGACAGGTTTTCTTCTCCTTTGTCATGGACAAAAAGGAAGGGATCAGAGTAAGTAGAGTTATTACAGACCAAAAAAAAATAAAGTTATTACAGTCCAAAAACAAATGAGTTTACTCCGATGGTGGAGAGGATTGAAGTGAACGGGTGGCTTGATCCTGCTGGAGGGTCTGTATTGTCTGCTGCAACAAGGCTTGATTTTGAAGTATGCGATCCTGAGAATGCTGGACATCCATGATTGCAGAGAAGTAATCAAAGTTGGATGTTGGATCTTCTTCATCAGAGCCGGGAGGGTGCAGGGACCTTAGATTAAAGGAAGTAGCATTGAGGATCTGAGAGGGATAGAGGATAACTTCATTTTGAAGGAGTACTTTGAAGTATTTTAAAATGGGAGTTATAAAACACCCAAAAAGAAGAGGCTTGAATTTTTTATAGCGAATAAAAAGGGCGAAAAGAATGTTGGACCAATTTATCTAAGTAGAACAAAAAATTGCGTAGAGGAGGAGAGAGATTTTTCTTGGCACTAATCCCTTGCGTGGAGGCTTGGGATAGATATTGTGGAGAAGAATCCGGGCAAGCAGTTGAGCATGAGGTTGGAGATTCCTCATGTACCAGGGAAGGTGTGTGCAGTTGGTACAGAGAAGAATTTTTCGAAGTACCGAGCGGTCGAGTGGTACTATGTTGTCTAGGTCTATGCCGGTGGAAGGAAGGTTTAGAATTCTGCCTAATGAGAAAGCATTAAAGAACATCATGCGTCCTCAGACTTTGGTTGTGATGGTAGTTTGCTCATGATCAGAGGAAAAAATTGTGTAGAAGAGTTGGACGAGTTCAGGATAGTAGGCAGCTTGGGATGAAGATCCTAGTAAGTGTTTAAGTTCGGGGAGAGATCTTTCTAGGTCAAATAATACGAAGTCGTCGTAGTGAACCAATTTACCTTCATGAACTGGTCGAGAGCAAAGTGAGTTGTAGTGGTAAAATAGATCGGGTTACCTTAGATCGGCAGCAGTGATTACATTGTTTGAGGAGGAAGCCATGGCAAGAGCTTAAGAAGAACGAGCAAGAGAAGAAAAGAAAAGAAAAACTTGGAAGGGGTAAGAGTTTGTAAGAGAATAGAGATATTCGTGGGGAATGAGATATGAATCAATCTAATAAATAGAAGGAGAAAAATAATGGTGATAAGAAATGAATGACATTGGAAGTGAAGGATTTTTAGATTTTAGCTGAAAGAGGAAATGCGTGAGTTGTAAAATAAGAAGCTTGTGAATGACAAATCAAATCAATTTTGGAAGATAGTGTATTATATTAGTATATATGTTAAGAAGGACATAGTTTCGAAATAATTGTTCTATATATATATATATAACAAATTTACTATGGGCGAGTTTATTGAATAGTGAGAAGTGTCATGAATTGAGTATGGAGTGTCATATTTAAACGCAAGAGAGAGAATGATTCAAGAGTTTTAAATATTTTCGTGAAGATCATGAAGAATAGATATAGAGTGAATAATGGCCTAATAAGAACAAACAACTTTTTCAAGAATTTACTTTATGTGAAAGCATTCCAAATTCATGAAGAGGGAGTTTGGAATAGGCCAAACAGGAAAGTACGAGGAAATGCAATAATTTCTCATTTAAGAAGTGTATATTTTGGTATACGTGAAAGGAGTGAATAGATATAAAGAAGGGTGATACGGATATGTAGAGAAATGAGAGTGGTCATAAAGGACAATGATTACTTGATGTTAGATAGGAGATGTATGACATAAAGTGAATTTATGATAGACAAGAAATTAAGTTTTGCTTAAGGACAAGGTTTTAATGAATCTCGATTGGAGAGAGATATAAAATATATGAGAGAGTCATGGTCACGGATGGAAAGTCACTTCGTATAATGTAGAGAGAGAGAGAAAAAGAGAGAAAAGAAAAAGGTGGTACAAATCGTACTTATGAGAACAACAATAGAAAAGAGTGGAGTACAAGTTGTTGAGATAAGGATTTTATAATACTTTTTCGTAAAAGGTGTAAAGCATGAAAAGATGATAATAGATTGTTCTTAAGCTATGATATAATAGATGATATAGTAAAAATTTACGTGAAATATAACAACTTAAAAGGTGGTAAGAAATTATAGTCATTTGAATTTTTCATAAAAGGCATTAAGATTTTAGTGAAGTGTCTCGATAGGAGGAAAGAAAGACATGAAAGGATATGTCACTTGAATGAAGAACAATGATTAAAGATATAAGGAATACAATATCATGTTGTAATTCGATTAGCTTATCGTAAGAGAGATTTTCACAAGAGGACAAAAAAGATAAAGGTGTTATGAGATGAGTGATGTGAACAATGTCATGATAGCTTTTACTTTAATGTAATTAGTTCTTATGGATATGAGTGAAATGAAATAGGACAAGGAGTCATTATAGATGTGTACTTGAAAGATGACAAGTTGAAAGACATAAAGAATGTGTCTTTATAAGAGTTTAGAGTATACGTGAATATAGAAACATAGTTTGACTAATACAAAAAAAATTGATAAGAAGAAAACTTTTTAAAATAAGATTTTAACATAACTTATAAGAAGTATTAATCTTAATACGTGTGAATAACTTATAAGTCACTTAGTTTGCATATTCCTAGTTCTCTTCTAATTCGTGTAAAGTCTTCATGTTTCAATGGTTTAGTGAATATGTCTGCTAACTGTTGATTAGTGGGTATGAATTCGAGTTTAATTATGTTGTTTAAGACTTGTTCTCTTAAGAAGTGGTGTCTTATTTGAATGTGCTTAGTTCGTGAGTGTAAAATAGGATTCTTAGATAACTTTATAGCACTAGTATTATCACAGAAAATAGTTGTATTTTCAAAATTTAAACCAAAATCTTTTAAGGTTTGTTTCATCCAGATGGCTTGAGTACAGGCTAGGCTAGCAGCTATGTATTCAGCTTCAGTAGTTGATAAGGATACACAGTTTTGTTTCTTACTGAACCATGATACTAGTGAGTGCCCTAGCATATGACATGTTCCGCTTGTGATTTTTCTGTCAGATTTACTTCCAGCAAAGTCAGCATCGTTGTATGAGATTAGATCAAATGTAGAGGATTTTGAATAGAATAATCCAAAATCAACTGTGTCTTTTAAATATCTCATTATTCTTTTTACAGCTTTAAGATGTGATTCTTTTGGATTTGACTGAAATCTAGCACACAAGCAAACACTAAACATAATATATGGACGGCTAGCAGTTAAATACATAAGTGATCCTATCATACCTCGGTATACCTTTGTATCAACAGACTTACCATCTTCATCTTTGTCCAAAACAGTGGTTGTGCTCATAGGAGTGGTTTTTGAAGCAGTTGAGTTCATGTTGAACCTCTTTAGAAGTTCATGAGCATACTTGGATTGATTGATGAAAACTCCATCCTTGGTTTGCTTAATATGCAGTCCAAGAAAGTAGTTGAGTTCTCCCATCATACTCATTTCGAATTCCTTCTGCATGGACTTAGAAAATTCTTCACAGAGAGTGTTGTTAGTAGATCCAAAGATGATATCGTGTACATATATTTGAACAATTAGGGTATGATTATTCACTATTTTCACAAATAATGTCGAGTCTGCTTTGCCTACAGAAAAACCAGTTTTTAATAAAAAGGTTTTGAGTCTGTCATACCAAGCACAAGGTGATTGTTTTAAACCATATAAAGAACGTTTTAGTTTGAAAACATGATCTGGATATTGTTCATTTTCAAATCCTGGAGGTTGTTTTACATAAACTTCTTCATTTATAAAACTATTTAAAAAGGCACTTTTAACATCCATTTGATAAAGTTTAAAATCCATATAGCTTGCATATGCTAAAAACATCCTAATAGATTCAAGTCTAGCAACAGGAGCAAATGTTTCATCGAAATCAATACCTTCCTCCTGGTTGTATCCTTGAGCTACTAGTCTTGCCTTGTTTCTTATAACATTACCTGTTTCATCTAGCTTGTTTCTGAAGATCCATCTTGTCCCAATGATTTGATGATCCTTTGGTCTTGGTACATGATCCCAAACTTCATTCCTTTGGAATTGATTCAGTTCTTCAGTCATGGCTAGCATCCAGAACTCATCGATGATGACTTCATCAATCTTCTTTGGTTCAAGTTGAGAAATGAATGCCATATTTGCAATCCGTTCTAGCTGAGCTCTAGTCTGAACCCCCTTTGTCAGGTCTCCCAAAATCTGCTTTTGAGGATGATCTTTGATATCGACAAATGTTCTTTGATGATCATCTTCATTAGACTTAGCTGTGTTATCTAAAAATAAATCTGTACTTTCAACATCATCATCGTTAGTTTGCTTATGAACAGATTGATCAATAGATTCACAAAAACTAACATGCATAGATTCTTCAATAGAATTAGAACTCTTATTGAAAACTCTGTATGCTTTACTATGACTTGAATATCCTAAAAATATGCCTTCAATAGATTTAGCATCAAATTTATCTAGGCTATCTTTTGTGTTTAGGATAAAGCATTTACATCCAAAGACTTTAAAATAGTCTATTCTTGGAGTCCTGTCATAGAATAATTCATAGGGAGTTTTATTTAATAAGGGTCTAATGAGAACTCTATTTGTTATATAGCATGCTGTATTAACAGCTTCTGCCCAAAAAGATTTAGCAAGATTATTGTGTTGGAGCATAGTTCTAGCAGATTCCTGAAGGGTTCTATTCTTTCTTTCTACTACACCATTTTGAGGTGGAGCTCTAGGAAAGGCAAAGTTATGAGAAATACCATGCAAGTTACAAAAATTTACAAAAAGTTCATTTTCAAATTCTCCTTCATGGTCACTACGGATTTTAACAATAGAACGAGATTTTTCATTTTGTAATTTTTTGCATAAAATTTCAAATTGACAAAACGTATCACTTTTGTTTTTCAAAAATATTACCCAAGTAAATCTTGAGTAGTCATCTACAATGACAAAAACGTATTGATTGTGATTAAGACTAGCTACTCTAGAAGGACCAAAGAGATCCAGGTGGAGAAGCTCTAAAAGTCTTTTGCTTGAAATGATATTTTTTGATTTGAAAGATGATTTAGACAGTTTTCCTAATTGACATGCACCACAAAAATAATCCTTTTTAAAAGATATTTTGGGTAACCCACGTACTAACTTATCTTTAGCTAATTTAGACATGTACTTGGAGTTGACATGACCCATTCTCATGTGCCATAAATGTTGAGTGTCATTATTAGCTATGAGGCAATGTTCAGTGATGTTTTCTAGGTATAGTTCATATATATTATTTCTTCTTATACCTTTTAAGATGATATTTTCGTTGGTGTCTGCTATAAGACAAACATTATGATTAAAGCTAACATTATAACCTGTGTCACACATTTGACTAATACTTAGAAGGTTATGTTTTAAGCCTTTAACCAGGAGAACGTCTTTGATAAGAGGTTTATCTATATTGCCAATATTACCAATACCAATTATCAAACCTTTGTTGTTATCTCCAAAGGTGACGGTTCCTCCTTCTTTTTTATGAAGAAGAGCAAAGAGGTCTGAATGTCCAGTCATGTGTTTTGAACATCCACTGTCTAGTATCCATATGTTCTTCTTGTTTGGAGCCTGCAAAACATTAAGTAAAACTTCTTTTTGGTACCCAGTCGGGTCCCTTTTTGTTAGACTTTGGAACCCATATCCATTTAGATTTGGGTTTGTCTACAGCCTTAGAGGAGTTCAAGAAATTGAAATTATAATACTCCTTTTTAGGTTCAAAAGAACTTTTCACAAAAGTGGTCTTTTGATTCATACAAGAAGGCTTGTTGAAATGAGAGTAGCCAATACCATTCTTGTAAAAAGACACTTTTTGAGAGGATAGGAGTTTATCCAGGTTCTCTTTTCCTTTAGTAAACTTGAAAACCGTTTTCATAAGGTTCTCAGTTTTACTTTTTAATTCTGAAATTTCTACTTGCAGATTTTTAGTCTTGGAGCTAGTAGAAGAGATTTCAGAAGTAATAAGAAGATTTTTCTTTTGTAACTCAAAATTTTCAATACTGAGTTTTTCATTTTTCAGAGTGAGCTCTAGATTCTCAGATTTCAAATGTCTATTTTTTAGAATCATTTTCCTTGATTCTTCAAAAAGTTCCTGAAAAGCATTTTGAAGTTCTTCAAAGGAGAAGTCAAGGGTTTCACTTACCGAGCTTTCTGCCATGAAGCACATGTTGGCGGTTTCTGCTTCATCATCATTTGACTCTTCACTTATGGATGGTTCTGAATCATCCCATTGAGCATGCAGAGCCTTTTTCTTAAAGAACCTTTTCTTTGGTTCCTCAGTCTTGGATTTTCTTTTGAGAGTCTCAAGTGACCTGGCTTATTACACTGGTAGCACATAGAATCTTCCTTTGGGTCTTTTCTTTCTTTGTGCTTATTTGGAAGCCTGTTCCTTCTCATAAAGCGCTGGAATTTTCTGGTGAGTAGCGCAATCTTAGTTTCTTTTTCTAAGTCCTCATCCTCAGATAGGGCTGGGAAGGCTAAAGTTTTCTTTAAAGGTTGTTCATCTTCCCTTCTTTCCTTCATGTGGACTTCATAGGCCATAAGATTGCCTATTAAATCGTCCAGGGTAAGTTTGGACAAATCTTGAGCTTTTTCAATAGCAGTAGTCTTTTTCTCCCAATCAGTTGTGAGAGATCTCAAGATTTTCTTCACCTTTTCTGTCTGAGAGTGGGTTACACCCATAGATTTCAGATCGTTGGTGATGTTGGTGAATCTGGTGAACATCTCTGTGATGGGTTCATCTTTGTTCATTTTGAACAACTCATATTTCCTGACAAGAGATGAGATTTTGGCTTCTTTCACTTTGTTGGTTCCTTCATGAATAACCTCCAAAGAATGCCAAATATCATATGCAGATTCACATGTAGATATTCTATTGAATTCATTCTGATCAATGGCACAATATAAGGCATTCATAGCCTTTGCATTTACGTTTGCCATTTTCTTTTCTTCATCAGACCATAAGTTATAGTCCGCGGAAGGAGATGCGTATGGATGCTCAACAATTTTTCATACAGCAAAATCTATGGATTTGAGAAATATAGCCATTCTGCACTTCCAGTATCCATAGTTGGAGCCGTTGAAGAAAGGAGGACAAGATGCATGTTGACCTTCAATATCACGAGCATAAGAGGTAGATGCCATATGTGCTGGAAGACTTGTTATGTCGAAACCAGCAAACCTACTCTGATACCAAATGAAATTCCACTAGAGAAGGGCTGAATAGTGAAATAGTATATAGATCGATTAATTAAAAATATAATGCAGAAAAGGCACAACACATAAACACAGAATTTATACTGGTTCGGTCAAAACCCTGACCTACATCCAGTCCCCAAGCAAACCACTTGAGCTTTCCACTATAACATCTGAGTCACCGGATAAATAGTACAACACCCTCTTCCTCAGAGGTCTTCTTCTCTCAACGGAGAAGGGGCACACCCTCTTCCACAGAGGTCTTCTTCTCTCAACAGAGAAGGACAACACCCACTTTCACAGAGGTCTACTTCTCTCAACAGAGAAGGGCAACACCCTCTTTCTCAGAGGTCTACTTCTTTCAACAAAGAAGGAATACAGTGAATAACAGAAAGTTACAATACTTCCTATAGAACCTTCAGAATGATATGAATGCACAAATGAAGGATTCTCAGAATGTTCTGTTCTTTTCACTCAAAAGATACTCTTTGTCAAAGAGTTATTCTTGATTTTTTCTCTTTCTTTTTCTAGGCTCTCTTTCAAATATCGAATAAGAATTTTTCTCGTTGTAAGCTCACATGTCCATCCCCTGTTTGAATAGTTTATTTGAGTGTGTTTATATAGCTTTAAAAAAGTAGTCGTTACTTTTTGAAATCGTAGCCTTTTTGAGATGTGAAATGTCATGTCATTTCAAAAAACATCTTTAGAGAAATTCGAGAAAGTCTTCTTCCTATATTTGAAATATTTATATTATATTTTCGAGAAAAAAACTAGAGTCTTTTCAACAAGTATTATATTTATTTTTCTTTGTGTAGCCGATTTCATGTTTTGTCTTTTTCCTATATTTGAAATCATTTCTTTAAAGAAGGTAACTAGAGTCTTTTCAACAAGTATTATATTTGTTTTTCTTTGTGTAGCCGATTTCATGTTTTGTCTTTTTCCTATATTTGAAATCATTTCTTTAAAGAAGGTAACTAGATTCTTAACAAGTATTATATTTGTTTTTCTTTGTGTAGCCGATTTCATGTTTTGTCTTTTTCCTACTTTTAAAATCATTACTTTTCAAGTTGTCTTGTATATGATATAAGGTACAATTATTACATTTTGAAATCATGTCAAAATACCTTTTTCATAAAGGGTTGTAAGAAGGTACAATTATTTGTTTTCAAAAAGGATCTTTTTGAAACTATCGTATACTTTTATGAAATAGTTTTTATGAATGAGTATGTAATATGCAATATGCATGCTTCTGAAGGTTCTGTTACATATGACTCTAAAGAAGAAAAATACTTCAACTTGAGGTAGCCGATCTCTTTAGATGGTCTTTAGGAATGCATGGCTCATCAAGCTTTTTCTTCAAGGAGTATGTTTGCACCATAGTTGTACTTGAACAGGAGGTCTCTATCCTTTTTTAGTGAGATATCCTTGCATCAAATACTCGTTACATATATGGAAAAACATATCCAGTCATAATATAACATTTTTCAAGAAGACATATTATCATATCATATGAAATCAAATAAGACAGTGTATCATATTATGTGACATCAAAACACAGTTTCTCAACATTTACTTCTATCTCTGGTACTGCTCGTGTTCATTTGATTTGTGCAGGATAGCACAAGAGTGGAGAATAAGCGATTGCACGACACGAAGTACAAAGATAGAAGATTTTAATTTTTTAGTTTAGAATTAGGAATTCAATTGGATTTGTAAATATTGCACTTTACGCCCTCTGCGAAAGGTATTCATTTGTTGTAATAGTTAGTTGTTTTTACTTTTCTTGAACATTTTACATTTTAATAATTCGGCAATAAAGATTAGTTTAGATTTGTGTGTTTGAATACAAAATATTCCCGTTCCCTGAGTTTGACCCGGTCTCATCCACTAGTGAGAACCGGTTTTTATTATTTGATGTATGGTTTTCACATGTTTTACATTTAAAAATCTTTTCAAAAATTACAACGATTTAAAAGAAGACATCAAGCAGCCTCAATATATGTCCTGAAATGACGGTGAAGGCACTAGGGATCAAGGAAGAATAGTACATTTCAGATCCTATCACTATATATGGATTTGATAACCATGGTCAAACAGCTAAAGGCAAGATATTTTTGGAAGTGTTCATCAATTACTCAGTGCATTCAGTGCTCTTTCATGCGGTCAATGTACCACCTACAATATGCTGCTTAGAAGGATATGGATTCACAATGCAAACGCAATACCTTCCACTCTTCAGCAATGCATAAAATGGTCCAAAGGTGGAATGATTACAACTGTACTGGGAGAAGACCCATAAGAAAGGCTCTCACAACCCATGATCCCTCGACCATCATTCACAGCAGATATCCCTAGTATCAGGGAAAGAGAAGAAATCAGTTTCGGAGAAAATCTAGAAATAGTTCAGACAACCTCAGCATTATCTCTACACACCGTAGCCATGACTCGACGGAGAGGTCCTAAATTCTTCAAGATTGGAGGTCAGATCAACTACAACACTCTCAAAGATCATCCGTTGTTTCCGCAATTCATGAAAGCAAGAAAGGGATTCGATTTACTTCTGAAGCATGGTTATCAACCCTTTAAAGGACTGGGTAAAAACAAAGATGGTCGCATCAAACCAATGATTCCAAAGCATCATCATCACAGAGCAGGACTAGGGTTTTCCGACAGAAGCTCATAAAAGAAGACTGTTTTTGTCAAAGGGACACATTGAGAACCATTTGTTATTTCCTTTCTATTCTTTCCCAAATAAATGTCTCATTCTATCAATGTCTTTGATCAATTCAAAATCAATAAAATTCCAAGTTTCTTTGTCTATCTGGATGCCATCTATTTCTCTTTTCTATCTCCTCATTTTATAATTCTAATGTCATTGTATGCATGGTTCTCTTCAAATGATTGTTTGTCTTATGATGGACTATTTTCCCTGAATCAAGTTTCTTCTCCAAAAATTTCAGAATGCATTCTTGAACAATCAAGAAACTCGTTCTCAATCCAAGGGCTTTCCAGAAATCGACAGCGATTCACCGAGTCAAAGCGAGCACCGAAGATGGCAAGGTTGCAAAGCAGTCAGATGATTATGTAGAATTTGATCAGTCTCTTTAGGAATTACCAGAGTTCGCCTCAGTTCAGAAGCAGGATGAACCATCAGCTATAGTCCAAGATCCGACTGAAGATGTCAATATAGGTTCAGAGGATGATCCCAAAATTCTCAAGATCGGTACCAGTCTAAGTCCGAAAGAGAAGGAAAGGCTTACAAATTTCCTAAAGCAACATGAAGAAGTGTTCGCATGGACATATTAAGATATGCCAGATTTAGACCCAAAACTAGTCAAACACCGCCTCGTTTTAAAGCCAGATGCTAAGCCCGCTAAGCAGAAGCTGAGAAAAATGGATCCCAGAATAGAACAACAGGTCAAAGAAGGACTTGAAGATTTGCTCAAAGCAGGATTCATTCGAACTATTGACTACCCAGATTAGTTAGCCAATATTGTCGTTGTCCCAGAGAAAAGTGGCAAAGTGAGGATTTGCATAAACTTCAGAGACCTCAATAAAGCAACTTTGAAAGATGATTATCCACTTCCAAGCATTGATCTCCTAATCGACAACACGACAGGACATGCCATGTTCTCTTTTATGGATGAATATTCCGGCTACAATCAGATTAAGTTGGCCACCCGCGACCAATCAAAAACTTCCTTCACTATGCTTTGGGGCCCTTTCTGCTATACAGTTATGTCTTTCGGGCTCAAGAATGTTGGAGCAACATATCAAAGAGCAATGGCCGTCATCTTTCACAATCAGATGCGCAAAATCATGGATGCATATGTTGATGATATCCTCATGAAATCCAAAGAGGGAGAAGATCACCTCGAAGCCTTTGATCAAGTTTTTAAATGGCTCATTCTTTATAAATTAAGGCTTAACCCTCAAAAATGTGTTTTTAGAGTCGAATCAGGCAAACTGTTGAGTTTTCTAGTCAGCAAAAAGGGAATTGAAATTGACCCAGCAAAAGCAAAGGCTATCATCGATATGCCACCCATGACAAATCTCAAAGAATTGCGTAGCCTTCAGGGATGCATGCAATCAATCCAACGATTTATTTCCAACTTGGCAATGAGATGCGAACCTTTCAATCATTTGCTCAGAATAAGAGTGAAGTTTGAATGGGGACCAGAATGTCAGCAATCATTCAATCGGATCAAGAAGTATCTTCTTAATCCTCCCATCCTGAAGCCGCCAGAATTAGGAAAACCTCTTCTGCTATATATCTCAGTCAATGAAGTCGCATGCGGCGGATTCTTGGCGCAAAAAAAAGAAGGCAGCTTGATACAGCACACCATTTATTATGCGAGTAAGACTTTCATAGACTATGAAAAGAAATACTCTTAAATAGAGAAGACCTGCCTAGCTCTGGTGTGGATGTGTCAGAAGCTAAGACACTACCTGCTGGCATCTGAAGTCATAATCTTGTCTAAACTCAACCCTCTCAAGTACATTTTGGAGCAACCTTTTCTCAGTAGACGAGTCGCCAAATGGCAAGTCTTGCTAATGCAGTATGACTTAGAATACGTCTCGCAACACTCAATCAAAGGTCAAGCAATTGCAGATCAATTGACCGACTTTCCTTTAGCAGAAGAAGTGAAAGCCGAAGATGACTTCTCTGATGAGCAAATATGCAATATCCAGCAATCTCCAATCTGAAATTTATTTTTCAATGGTTCAAAGAATATGGCTGGAATAGGCATTGGGATCTTATTAATCACTCCTGAGAAAAAGATGATCCCATTTTCTCTCAAATTAGATTTTCAATGCACCCACAATATGGCTGAATATGAAGCGCTGATTCAAGGTCTAAAGATTCTATTAGACTTCAATGTCAAGAAAGTGCATGCTTACGGCGACTCATTACTCATTGTCAACCAAGTCCGAGCCGAATGGCAAGTAAAAGATCAAAAGTTATTTGCTTATCAGAAAATTGTTTCAGCTCTTATCAGCAAGTTTGAAGAATTTCAGCTCTTCCATATCAAGAGAGATTTCAATCAAGTGGCTGATAGCCTAGCCAGCCTAGGCTCCATTATGGCATTCAAAAATGGAGAATCTTGTCGTTCCTTCGAAATTGGCAGACTTGACCAACCTGCCTTCATTCCAACGGAACAAGTAAACCAAGTTGAACAAAAGAAGAAGCCTTGGTATTACAATGTCAAAACTTTCATAAAAACTGGTCAATTTCCTTCAGAACTCTCAAAGAAAGAGCAGCGAGTAATCCAGCGTATGTCTACTCGATATTTCATTCTGGCCAATGTCCTTTATCATTGCGGATTCAGTTCAGAGTATTCCAGATGCTTAGACGAAGATGAAGCCAAGGAAGTCGTGCAAGAAGCACACAAAGGCATTTGTGGTGGCCACGTTGGTTACCAAACCCTTGTCAAGCAAATTATCAGAGCAGGTTATTATTGGAAGACTATGCAGCAAGACTGTTATCATTTTGTGAAGAAATGTATCCAATGTCAATAACAGGCACCTTCTATTCATGCTCCCGCAACATATCTGCAATCTGTTGTCTCTCTATTGCCATTCTCTATGTGGGCCTTCGATGTCATAGGTCCCATCACTCCTGCTTCAAATGGCCACAAATACTTCCTTGCCGCAATAGAATATTTGACCAAGTAGGTAGAAGCTATCACCCTCCGCACAGTAGAAGGATGACACGTGGTCTCTTTCATCCACAAGTGCATCCTTTGCCTTTTCGGCATCTTGCATGACATCGTATCAGATAATGACAGTCACTTCAAGAATAAAAAGATAAAGACATTCTGCTCAAAGTTCAAAATCTATCATCATTTCTCCGCTCCCTATTATCCTCAAGGGAATGATCAGGCAGAAGCCACCAACAAAATTTTAATTTGTATCTTGGAGTGAACTGTGGAAACAGGCTGTGACTGGCATGAGAAGATCCATGACGCACTATGGGCCTACCGGACCACCATTCGCACTCCAACAAATGCTACTCCATCAGAACTGGTCTATGGAACAGAAGTAGTATTACCTCTGCATGTTCAGAAGCCCGCTTTGAAATTCGCATCACTCCTAGAATTACCTCTCGATCAATACTAGCAGCAACGAGTAATTCAGCTAGACTTGCTCGACAAGAAAAGGCTAAAAGCAGCAGAGCATGCTCAATCCTATCGCCAGAGAATAGCCAGGCACTACGCAAAGTCTGTCATCGAAAGGAGATTCAAAGTCAATGATCTAGTACTTCGATCCACAGCTTATCTCAAGCATCATCCCGGTGGCAAATGGTCGCCAAATTGGGAAGGTCCCTATGTAGTCAAAGAAGCATTACCCCGCAACTCATATCGGCTCATCAACGTCGATGGGGTAGAATTACCAGATCCCATTAATGCTCGACACTTGAAAATGTTCTATACTTAAAGCATCTATTCTTCCTGTGTAATCTTCCTATTTTTAAGAATCAAACTTTCTTTTCCCAGTTACACTGGGGCATTTTTAAAATTTTGTTTTGTATGCAGAAAGGATAAACAAATCTCTCATTTCACACACTTGTGCATTCATGAGCATCAATTTGCATTCATCTGCATTCAACTACATTAATAACAATCTGGTCAGTATTGGGATTTAAACAAACAGTCCCATCACAATTCCTAATGATTCAAAATCAAAGAACAATCATTAGTACTGAACCAACATCCAGTGCTCGAATTGGTATTATTTCAAAATCAGGAATATAGATTCCATCACTATTGCACAGTGTGAACCGGTTTGTTATATACAAATCGGATTCACAGTGTATGTGTTTAAAAATGAGAAGTCAAGAAGGAAAATTACAATCGGAGGGTGAGGGAAGGAATTCTTACCTTGTTTGCGGAGGGCTTGGATCTCCTTCGAACAACTTTAGATGAGACACCTCGAGAGATCACCCTTCGGCTCTTGTAGGAGAAATCCTCAGGTAGAGAAATGGGAAATGGAAGAGAGGATGCTAGAGAGGAAGAGGGGTGCCCGATGGAAGGAATCAACGGATGCTAAAAGAGAATTGCTTAGATGATCGATCCTCCAGAAGCAAAGCCGATGATCGATGGAGGAAATTGGTGGATAATCGATGAGAATTACTGCGTGAGAGCGGATTCTTTAGAAGAAAAGTCGACAATCAATTTGCAGAGAAGCTCCGACGATGATGGGTTTAATGGATGCCAGAGAAGGAAAAATGGATCCTCAATGCCTTGTTACTTCAAAGAAGATGGATGGAAAAGGGAACCCGATCATCGATGAAATTGCTCGGTGCCTTTCAGAAGCTCAGAGACCTCTTCTTAAAGGGGAAGTAGAGGGTTCGAGAGAAAAATCCATTGCGGATGGAAGGTGAAGAGTAGGCAGGTCGTTGCAGATCGAACGATGAAGAAGAGAGGAGGGAGCACGGGAGCAAACCATTTTTTTTGTTATATTTCCTAAAAGCGGCTCCCTTTTAAATAATCTTTTGTAAAAATGCTTTTCAAGTGAGTTTTTTGGCAAAATGGCTTGAAAAAGCTTTGAAAACCATTCATTTTTCTTGTAGTTTTTCCAAATTTTTTTGGTTTTTTATGTTATTTTTCCATTTTTTTGCATTTTTAGAATAAAATCCTAAAGTTTTACGAGAAACCAAAGATTAAACTAATTTTTTTTGTGTTTTTGTAAAATATTTACAAAAGGGAGTTTTTCTGAGAAATCAAGGCGATTTTTGAGAAAATTTCTTCAAAAAGTGGATTTATGTCCAGATTTTTAGGAAATATTCAAGGTTTACAACCTCAAACTGAGAAATATAGGGTTGGGGATTCAACAGAGTGCCAGATGAATTGCCCGAGCCATTTAGAACCATTTTTGGTATTTTTATAAATTTAATATGGAAATCGGACAACGGGACTCAGATTTGGATTTAAAACACTGGGTTCGGACCCGAAATCGATTTTGAATGGATCAATATGGTTTTTAATCCAGAAAATCTGAAGAATGACTGAAATTTAGCTTTGAAATCACTTTGATTTTCTCAGAAGATGGAGTCAGGGGCAAAAGGGTCATTTTGCAAATCTTTGAAAAATTTGGGGTGTTCACATATATCTCTTCATAGTAGTTACTAATTCGAGTGCATCTTTATATAGATGGCAACTCACGAAGCTACTGCTATCGTTGCGGGATTATGCACGATGAGTGGGTGTGCCCATATGAGGTACAAGATTGTCAGTTTTATGGCGAAGAGGGACATTCCGCCAACGAATGCCAAAGGAAATATACCACCGATATGGGTCGGCGGGGATCGCTTGGTCTTAGGGATAAGACCTCGCATGTTAGTGGATCACATCATACGAGTGTTGGGAGTAACCACACCCCATCGACTTCAAATAAATTACCATCTCTGGTAGAATTTGACTAGAACTTCCTTGAGGGATTCGGTCAATCTCAAGGCTATCAACAGGCATCATGTATGCCTAGCTTGCACAGTCGGGATGAGGGATGCAACAACTCCTTCTATAATCCCATTATGATTTCGGATTCCTCAAATTATACTGCTATTATATGGGAGAATGGAGCTGCTTCACAAACGCCGAGCCTGAATGGCCAAGGAGAGAGATACAACCTATATCATCCCATTATGGGCTCGGATTCCCCGAGCCATGATGCCACTGAATAGGCAAGTGGACCGACATCACTGATCTACCCACAAGATTCGCTTGAGAGTTCTGAAGTGTCACCCAAGCCAAAACTAGTAGTGCCTGCACCAAGGCAATGTGGAAGCAAATGATACTTCGGGTTGTTTGGGTTAAGAAAGAAATCCAGTTCCTAGAAGAGACTGGTAGTGTTTTGGAGTCAATAAACTCATGTATATAGTTTCTCAATGCCTAAAAGTCTGTCAGTGCGGCATGACGTTTTGTTTAAGGCGATGCTTGTGTAAATGCGATGTATATTAAGTAAATAAAGAATAAAGCTTTGCTTCGATATATACATTGAGAAACTAAAACACGTTGCTTGTATGTGATAGATAAATGGTTCCTACGACGAGGAGAACCATGCCGAGCGAGGAGTCCCATACTCAAGGAAACGCTCAACAACTTGGTTACCGCCATTCGTGAAACAAGGCCAGAACCAGTCGCACCACAAAACGAGAACCTGGGAGGAGTGACTTATGAGAAGTTTCTTAAGCTTGACCCACCGATTTTCGTTGGCAGAGCCGATTCGGAACTAGCAGAAAGTTGGATCAAAGAGACTGAGCGTGCCTTCCTGGTATTGGGAGTACCAGAAGAGAAAAAGACAAATTTCGGCATGTACCGATTGAAAGATAATGCACGGAAGTGGTGGGATACCACTAAGATTATCCACTTCGCACAAGCCGAAGTCATTCCTTGGACTGACTTTCGGTGAACTTTCATGGATAACTACTTCCCATTGCATTCCAGAAGCAATAAGAAAATGGAGTTTCTGGAGTTAGAACAGGGCGGTATGAGTCTGATGGACTACCACCAAATTTCATTATCTAGAGCGCTACTGCTCTCGATTGTTCGAAACAGACCGAGAAATGGCCGACAAATATGTGAATGGTCTGCGTGAAGGGCTGCAATCTCGTGTGGTAACGAGCATACCTTCAACTTTTCAGGTTGCAGTAGCAGCAGCTACAAAGATCCAAGATGATTGGGCACGATCTAAAGTGATCGTAGCAAAGAATCCCATAGTGAATGGTGAGAATCGTAAAAGGACGTTCCCAAGTGGCCAGGGTTCACGACAACCCTTTCAAAAGAAGAAGTTTCAAGGAGGGTACAACACTCAACAAGTCATGAGGCCAAGACAGAACACAAATGGTCAGCAGTCCAACTTCAGTTGCCCAAGGTGTCGTGTGAACCACCCCGGAAAGCCATGTCCTCGTGATATTGGTGGTTGCTTTTATTGTGGCAAGATGGGCCACTTTATAAGGGATTGCACCAAAAAGGCTGCAGATGAACATGGGAGTAATGCTGGATCTGCCGGACCCTCTTGACAAGCACCACAACGTTCGAAGTTCCAACGACCACCACCTAGAGTAGAACAAAGGTCTGCTGCAGGTCGTGTATATGTTGTAACGACTGAACAAGTCCAAAATGGTGACCTGATTGAAGTCACCGTACCTGTTAATGAACATGCAGCTTACGTCTTGTTTGATTGTGGTGCTACTCATACCTTTATCTCCAATGATTTCACCGAACAACTCCACGCCTCGGTGCAACCGGTTGATAAAATGATTGAAGTGTATAACCCGTTGGGTTCACACACCAAATGTATCCAGTGTGTGAAAAACCTGGATATTGAGATAGCTGGGCAACACTTGCCTACTGACGCCATTCTGATCGATATGGTAAAATACGATGTCATTCTGGGAATGAATTGGTTGGTTCAGAATAATGACAAGATTCTGTGCTGCGAGGGCAAAGTGATTCTATCTCGACCCGGATTGCCTAAGATAGAATACCAGTTATCCAAACCAGTTCCACAAAAAAGGCTCATATCAGCACTTAAGGTACAAAAATACCTTAGGAAGGGTTGTGTGGCCCTCCTGTTGAGTCTCTCGGTGGAAAAGTCCAACGATCAGCCCCTTGAGAGTTTGGAAGTGGTGCGAGAGTTTTCCGATGTGTTTCCTAAGGAATTGTCAGGACTTCCGCCACTTCGTGAGGTTGAATTTGGAATTCAATTCTTACCTGGAACAACGCCGATATCCAAATCCCCGTATCGAATGGCGCCTGCAGAACTCAGTGAGCTCAAATGTCAGTTGGAAGAACTGATGGAACAAGGGTTCATCCGTCCGAGTGTATCACCGTGGAGAGCCCCGGTTCTGTTTGTAAAGAAAAAGGATGGATCCCTTCGGTTATGCATCGATTATCAGATGCTTAACCAGGCAACCGTTAAAAATAAGTACCCGTTGCCTCGGATTGAGGACTTATTCGATCAACTAAGAACTGCCAGAGTATTCTCCAAGATCAACCTCAGGTCCGGATACCATCAGCTCAGAGTTAAGGAAGAGGATATACCTAAGACTGCCTTCAGAACGAGATATGGTCATTATGAGTTCGTAGTAATGCCCTTCGGACTCACTAATGCGCCTGCTGCCTTTATGGATCTAATGAACCAAATATTCAGACCATATTTGGATAGCTTTGTCATTGTCTTCATCAATGACATTCTCGTATATTCTGAGAATAAGGAACATCACGGGCAACATTTGAGAATTGTCTTGAAAACCCTTCAAAATAACCAGCTCTATGCCAAGTTTTCAAAATGTGAATTCTGGCTAGACAAAGTGATGTTCCTTGACCATGTGATCTTGAAAGATGGAATTGCAGTAGATCCTGCGAAGGTGGAAGCTGTGATGGACTGAAAGCAGCCATAAAATGTCACTGAGGTCCGTAGCTTCCTTGGACTTGCCGGATATTACCAGAAGTTCATACAAGACTTCTCCCAAATCGCCGTACCCATGACAAAATTACTGAAAAAGGGAGTGAAGTTCGAATGGACTGACTAGTGTAAGGAGTGCTTTGAGGTTCTCAAAGAGAGGCTAACCAATGCCCCTGTCCTTACCTTACCTTCTGGTCAGGGAGGCTTCGTGGCTTATACCGATGCCTCGGGAACGGGTCTGGGTTGTGTGTTGATGCAGCACGGCAAAGTAATCGCCTATGCGTCATGACAATTGAGTGTCCATGAGAAAAACTATCCAACCCACGATCTTGAGCTTGTCACGGTAGTGTTCTGATCATGCATATAATTCAAGGTTTATTAACATTTAAATATGCATGATTTTATAAAATAATGTTTCAAAAACCCAATTTTATGATAGTTCTAGAGTAAATGTGCTTAAATGATTTAAAAATAGAAAATGCATGAAAAATAGTTTTATTTTACATTTTTATGTAAATTTTTGTTTTTGTTACATTCATAGTAGTTTGGTTTTAGTTTTTATTAAAAATAAAAATAAAAAAATAAAAAAATGGAGAAAAATAGTTTTATATTCATTTTAAGTATTTGTTTTTTTTAGAAAAGAAGAAAAAGAATTATTATTAGAATAGTTTTATTTTTAGTTTCTTTTTAAATAAAAAAAAAAGTTTTGTTTGTAACTTGTTGAAAAAATTGTAACAAACCATTGCACGGTTTGGTTTTTGATTTTTAAAAACTAAAAATAATAGCAAACCGGCTGGAACCGGTTTGCGGGTTTTTTCAAAAGCTGAAAAAAAAAATCTGTACAAACCGGTGAACCGGTTTGATGTTTTTAAAAACCCAAAAAACGAAAATATCCAGGCGCCTCTTCCATACGCCTGAAGCCCCCTTTTCCCTTCTTTCCCTCTCTTTCCCTTTTTTCTCACCATCCTTCACTAACACCGACATCTCCTCTTCCCTATCTTCCCCTTCTCCCTCTTTCTCTGTCTACACTCCAGCCGGCAGCAGTGGAGGACTCTTCAGTCAGGTGAATGGTGCACGGTGGAGGCTGCCAACTTCTCTTCCAATTCATTTCTGATTCACGGTAAGTTCCGATTCCTCTACTTCTTCTTCATCTTCTTCTTCTTCTTCTCCTTCAGATCTTCTTGTTCTTTATCTTCTTCTTCTTCTTCTCCTTCAGATCTTCTTCTCCTTCCTCTGCATCTTCTTTTCTTCTCCTAATCTTCTTTTCCTAATTTTTTCTATTGTTCATTACAGTAGTCGATCGGTTGCTTAAAATCAAAATGAAAAAATGTTAGATTAAATTTCGTTTAATCCTGTGTTTCAGAATTTAGTTTTTTTTCTTCTGCAAAATGTTTTGTTCTGCTGTATTTTGAGCATATTGATAATTGATTTGTTTCTCCAGAAATTTGATCTAAAGTTCATCGATCCTTTGATTTAAAATTTGTTGCCGGATGTCAACACAATCTCACAGAAATGTGATCGATCGTCTGGATCGATTCTCATTCTTTTTCAAGTGATTAATGTGTTTAAAATAAATCGGGATTGATATTGATTGAAATCTGATCCCAATCAATAGTGTTATTTGAGAAAAATTCTCAATTGATGCTCAAGTTACGCTTGTGATTGAAAATTTTGGCATCGATCCGAGAACTGGATTTATTCCAGCCGTGAATAGTTATAACTGGCCGGAATCCCCTACATAAGCCGGATTACCTTTGATCTCTGTAATGATTCACCTTTGATCAACATTGCTGCTGTGTCTGGAAGCATCTGAGCAGTGCCGTGACATTGCTCAATCGTCTGATGTTTGAGCATTTGTCTGAGTTCTGGAAATTAATTGGATGAGTATCTAACTTCAGCGTATCTGTTTAAACTCTGACATGTATTTGAACTGCTAAAATCTCTCTGTCTTTACCGTGAGGATAGATCAGCTCCTCTGCAGAAGTGTCTCCAGCTAGGGTCTATTATTTCAGTATAAGTGTGATTTTGTTTTGAGAATCTTATGTCACGATTTGTGTTTGAATCTGATTAATGTGAATCAGAATCACAACATATTCCAGTGAATGTTGAGTTTTGGTAATGCATGTACATGATTTCCAGCTGATTGGATTAATGTGAGTCACTGATTGTTAACTACTGATTTTTACTGAATTCCACTGTTGATTTTCAATGAGCTTCATTGTATGTTTTCATTAAGTGATTAAATAGAGCAAATTTGAGTTTCACTGAGAATTGTTGAGTTTTAATTGTTGATGCTTCGTTTTAAAGAGTATTAGTTCATTAGCTTGTAGTTGTTTAGTTTAATCTACCAATAGTTAGTTGTTAGTTCATTAATAGTTAGTAATCATTTTTAATTAGAAGTGTCAATTAGACTTTAGAATGTTTTTAGTATAGTTTTATTCTTTTATTTCGTACTGCTCGTGTTCATTTGACTTGTGCAGGATTGCTCAGGAGTGGAGCTGAAGTGCATATATGACACGAAGTACAAGAAGATAGAAGATTTTTTTTTTCTCTTTTATTTTAGCATTTAGAATTTTAATTGGGTTTGTAAATATTGCATTTTACGCCCTCTGCGAAGGGTATTCATTTGTTGTAATAGTTAGTTGTTTTTACCTTTTCTGAACATTTTACATTTCAAATAATTCGGCAATAAAGAATAGTTCAGATTTGTGTGCTTGAATACGAAATATTCCCGTTCCCTGAGTTCGACCCGGTCTCATCCACTAGTGAGAACCGGTTTTTATTATTTGATGTCTGGTTTTCACATGTTTTACATTTAAAAATCTTTTCAAAATTACAACAATTTAAAAGAAGACATCATGTTTGCACTTAAAATCTGGCGACACTACCTATATGGAGAGAAATTTGAGGTCATGTCGAACCATAATAGCCTAAAATACCTCTTTTCTAAAAAAGAACTCAATATGCGGCAACGGCGATGGCTGGAATTCCTCAAAAACTATGAATTCACGCTTTCCTATCACCCTGGAAAGGCGAATGTCGTAGCAGATGCCCTTAGTCGCAAGACTGTTGGCACTTTGGCCAGCCTCACCGCACAATGGAAGCTGATGGAGGATTTCGTCAGTTGGAAGCCATTCCTGGCTTATCCAGGAAAGATTTGATTGTCATGCTTGACGATCCATATCGAGTTCCTCGATCGAATTGTACTCAAACAATTCAAGGACCACCAGTACTTAGAATTAAAAGCTCATGCTAAAAAGGATGATACTTTCTTTCATTTAAAATAAGATGGAGGAATATGGGTGGAAGAAAGGATTTGGGTTCCAAATAACCCTAATCTAAGACAGGATGTACTCCAGGAGGCTCATAGTAGCAAGTACACTATCCACCCTGGAGGTACAAAAATGTTTCGGGACTTTCAGAGAAAGTACTGGTAGAGGGGTATGAAACGTGATGTGACTACATTTGTCTCAAAGTGTTTGATCTGCCAGCAAGTGAAAATCGAGCATCAAGGACCTGGTGGAAAGATGTAACAGATCGAGATTCCGGAATGAAAATGGGAAGGCATTACGATGGATTTCATCATTGGATTGCCTCGATCCAAGAGACAACACGATTCAATATGGGTGATTATGGACAGACTCACCAAGTCTGCTCACTTTCTGCCAATCAACACTCGGTATTCAACAGAACGATTGGCAAAAATTTACATTCGGGAAATCGTCAGACTCCACGGAGTGTCGATATCGATCATATCTGATCGTGACCCGAAGTTCACCTCTCATTTCTGGGAGCAGCTGCAGAAAGCCCTCGGGACGAAACTCAAGTTCAGTACAGCATTCCATCCCCAAACAGATGGGCAATCAGAACGAAGCATACAAACTCTTGAGGATATGCTAAGAGCCTGTATGCTGGAATGGAAAGGTGATTGGGACTCTCACCTAGCGTTGGCTGAATTTGCTTATAATAATAGCCACCACGCTAGCATTGAGATGGCACCGTATGAAGCCTTGTATGGGCGACCCTGTAGATCACCAATCCATTGGGGCAAAGTGGGTGAGCGAACCTTGGACTCGCCCATTGTTTTGCAGCATTACACTGAGCAGGTCCACATGATCAGAAAGAAGCTACTGACTACTCAGAGTCGACAAAAAGCTACGCCGATCAGCGGCGTAGGGAACTCACTTTTGCGGTTGGAGACAAGGTCTTCGATAAAGTCTCTCCAACCAAGAGTGTTTTCCATTTTGGAAAGAAGGGGAAACTCAGCCCCAGATTCGTTGGCCCCTTCAAGGTTTTGAGCCGGATAGGAGAGACTGCCTACAGAGTTGCATTGACACTGCAGTATACACAGATACACAATGTATTTCACGTGTCAATGCTTAGAAAATACGTTCACGACCCTTCCCACGTCATCCAACATGAAGATATCAACATCCGAGAGGATATGACGGTGGAAGAAAGACCAGTTGAGATCGTGGACCGTCGGGAGCAAGTGCTTAGGTTGAAGGTCATTCCACTTGTTAAAGTGAGATGGCAACATCACAGAGTTGATGACTGCACTTGGGCGCCCGAATCCAATATGCGGGATAAGTATTCTGAGCTATTCACTTAGTACTCTTAACTGAATTTCGCGGACGAAATTTCTTTAATGGTGTAATGATGTAAGACCCGCAATTTTTCAGAAAATATCTGAGGCATTTAGCGATAAAAATAACATTTTTCTCAGAATGCGAAACGAATGAATTCTTGCGAGCCAATTATACTTAGGATGTTCGTCAAATCACGAATATATGCTCAAACACTCTGGAAGCCATAGCTTCCTACCTGATCGAAATCAAAGGATTTCCTCGAGCCAACTTTCTTAGTTACATCAATACGAAGATAATGGCCTACTCAGAAATTTTCGTGAAAAAATGCCGAAAACTCAACTTTTTTGTGGGACCCGCGAAAATATTGGTGGGACCCACAGAAATATTTCTCAGAAAATATTCTAGAATATTCTAGAATATTCCAGGACCTTTCAGCACCTTCCAAGGAATATTCCATGGAATATTCATTCTGGATAAGATCAAACAGTCAGATGGATAAAATCAAGCTGGATTTCTGAAAAAGCCAAAGGGCAAAAGGGTCAAATGGGTTGTTTAGCCCCAAAGCAACCTCCCTTATAAATAGAGGAGCCCCCCTCCTTTAGATAATCGCCAACCCCTCTCTCTCTCCTCCTTTTCCAAACCTCCCCTACCTAGCCTAGCCCACCTAAGCCCACCTGACCTGCTCTGAGCCTGCCTGACTTAGCCTGAGCCTGCCTGACATGGTTCTAACCCACCTGACCTAGGTCTGAACCTACCTGACCTAAGTCTGAACCCAGTTGACTTCACTTGAACCTGGTTTGGTTCAAAGTCAAAGTCTTTTTTGTCCAAAGTCCAGAGTTGATCCTTTTTCAAAGTCGAGCCTCGTTCGAAGCGTTTGAAGCAATCAAAGTCGTTTCTTCCTCAAATTGAAGTAAGTTCGCTTCATTAATCCATCTCTCTCAAGTATTTGATTGTTTGTATATAGCATATACTTTCTGAAGTAGTATCTTGCTTTAGTTCTTGATTGAGCCCTTTTTGGACACTTCGGTGTTCACCCACTCGTCTCGTAACTATCATCGGATATATATGTTCAAATACGCGATATATGCGTTCTTCAAAATGGTATCTCGCTTTAGTTCTTGGTTGAGCCCTTTAGAACACTTCGGTGTTCACCCGCTTGCCTCATAACTATCGTTGGATGCAGATCTAGGTGTATATCTGTTGATTCTGTCGACGCGTCCTATATCTCACAGGCTATGTAATTTACCTTTGTCGTCGCGTCGTATGATGCCAAGGCACCCTGCTTTTTGTAATTTCCGATTAATGCACTTCGGATTAAGCACTTACTTATGCAGTCGCGTTGAATGACGTCAAGGCTCCTGCTTTGTTATATATGTAGAATATTTTGTTCAGTTACACACCCTGAACAATACTATATGCATTTTATTTACGCCGTTGTTGTATAAAGCACAGGCTTCTGCTTATACTACATATATGGCACGTAAATGAGCGTTCAAATGGAGATCAACTCCAAATCGCCAATGTGATTCCCTTACCGCTTCTCGTTCAAGATTTTGCTTGACGAATGAAGCCCCTATTGGAACGGCTTCGGTTTTTGGCAAAATGCTCTTTACGTAAAGACTAAGTCAATTACGTATGGCCTGGCTATGGCCCAGGGTTCCTGTAACCTTTATGGATGCAAAGTACGCACAACGGTGCGCATCCATTTCCTGAGTTAAGCGTAGCAATTTCCCTGCCAAAGAGGGGAGATGCCGCCGAAATGGATAAAAGAAACGCACGCTTTTTCCGTTAAAGAGAGGAAGTGCTGCAGAAATTTTTAAAGAAGCTAAGAATAGCTCAGAAAGAACGTAGCAGGATACTCTGTCATACAGCAGAGTGCTACCCAGTTCATGGAATGCCCTCTACAACGTAGAAGGGTTCGTCACACCACTGGCGGTAGAGCAGGGGAGGTGCTGACGAAATGGTTGGCAGAAGAGGTCTCGAAACCAATGGAACGGCATAATGATGTCTGTTGATGGAACGATGCCAGAACGGCTCGTATCCCTGTGCCTGCAAGGACACCTTGCTCATAAGGGCCGCTGAGCCGGAGTAGAGGTTCACCTTGACTAGGTTTGAACTCGTTGCATAAAAATACGCTGAGTAGCCGACCTATATGCATGCTCATTGAGAACGGTTACACAACCAGACTTGTAAGGGCCGAAGAGCCAGAGTGTGTTGTTTCCACCCAAAAGAGGTGTGATGCTCGCGGTGGCTGTAAACACCCCAAATTTTCACTCACCTTCGTGACATCGCCCTCAATCGGCACATTTCAGTTCTCCGGAAGCAATAAAGGGCAAAATGGTCATTTTCTGAGTTTAGACCTTGCAGAAAGTCCTAAATTTCACTCTTGAGCCTCAAAATTTCTATATTTAGGTTCAGAGACATCTTCAAATTGCAAAATTTCAAAATCCTCTTTCTGGACAAAAGTTAGAATTTCCAAGTCTAAGCTCAGAGTGACATTTCATTGAAACATGTCTTTGCATCGCATTGCATGAACACTTTGCATCATTTCACTGCACAACATGTCATTTTGAGATCCAGAACTCCTGATTTTCAAAATTGTTAATCCAGATTTGATTTTTTAAACTTTTCAAAATTGATTTTTAAAATCCTGGGATTTCAAAATTGCCAATCTTTCCCATTTTACCCCTAGGACTTTGAATTACAAAAAATTTCTCAAGAAAAACAATCTGGAATTTTGGATATTGATTTTAAAGATTTTATCTCAAAACTTTTTGCAAAAGATTTTAAATCTCTTTACAAATTTTGTTTTTACATTTATCCATATTTTTGCCCTGAAAACCCAATTTTTCCAAATTCTTGAAAAATAAATAATGTTTTATCTCGTATTTTCAAGTAAATGGAGCGGGACCCGCCTTTGAACTAGCATCATACTCAGACTCTCAGGTAAGTATCTTATTCTCAAGTGGGACCCACCCGGAGATGGCACCAATTTCGTAAATTTCTCTTCTTTTTATTTTCTTATTTTTTATTTTATTTATTATTATTATTATTATTATTATTATTTTTTTTTTTTTTTTTATGTTATGTTCTAAAGTAGTGGGCCCACACACATGTGGCACCCCAATTGAAAATAAAAGACTTTTAAAAAAAAAAAAAAAAACAAAACTTTATTTTCAAAAGAATTTTAAAAGATTGGCTGAGGTGGCATCTTCAATTTAATTTTATTCTTTTTATTTATTTCTTTTATTTACTATTCATTTAAAAAAAAAAAAAAAAAGAAACAGCCCCAAAACGGCGCCACAGCCAAACTTTCCCAAAGATGTTCATTTTTACCTAAAACTTAGGTAAATGAACCCAAAATGGTTTTAAAAACCTAAGATTTTGTCCAGCTTCTAAAATGGCGAGTTTTTAAAATTCAGTTACAAAAACTTTGAAAAGTTTTCAAAAATAAAAACTTGTAACGGAAGGGAGAGCTGCGTTTCTTGTGAGAAGGGAAGGTTTTTAAAAAGGGGGGGGACAAGGCATTTACGGAGGAGGGAGGATCTTTTGATTGAGATTTTCGGTTTTTGCAGGAAGCTCAAAGTGGAAAGGGGAGAGGCGTCTTCATTGGCTTCAGCCCCATCCATTTGGGAGATCGAGAGCCATCTCCAACCAAGGTGTGGACCTCTGCTTCAGCCACAGCCCAGCCAACGTCTTCATTTGCTTCAGCCCACCTGCAAAAGAAAACTTCAGCCAGCCATTTGCTATCGGAGATCCATCTCCAGCCACAACAGCCAAACACCATTCTTCATCAGCCTTCAGCCCCATCAACATCCGATCCTTCTTCCACCTCCAGCCATCATCCATCTCCACTTCCTGCAGCCGCACATCCTTCATCCGCAGAAGAGCCACCACCAGCTGCCCCCTTTCTCTCAGTCCAGCCGTAAAGGATCCAGCAGGCTCCATCTTCCTTCAGCCCAGCCAGCTGCTGTCCATCCACCTTCAACCCAACAGAGGTCCAGCGGCTGCTGCTCAGCCCTTCTTCAGCCCAGCCATAGAAAACCAATCCTTTTGCCGCTCTCTGCAGGTCGTTTGAAACAGGGGAATTACAAGGGTATTTATACAGCTAATAACTTTGATTGATTCTGAAAATCTGAGTTGTAACATTACTGTAATTCAGCTGGTTGTCATTTTTTTTTTATAACATGCTGTCAGCTTCATTATGTTCCAGTTTTATACAATTGAATCTAGCATTGGTAGAGCTTGTCTTATAAACTTAAGTGGTGGAAGTTCAGGTGATGTGATTAGTGGTATTATAGCAAACCATTGGAAATATCTGTAGGTGATACTGGTAGTTCCTGTGTTTAGTACATTTCAAAAAAATTTTTTTTACTACCTGCAGCTTGTCTATTGTTATAGTTTTATTTTTTATTTTTTTTTATCTTATTTGATTTCCTGTATGTTTTTGTACATATTCATAGCAGATTGAATGTACTTCACAATGTATCATTTGTATAGCTACTTGCATCCTCTTATAAACTCATCCAGTTTGTTGTTTCCCTTTAGCATCTGCAAACTAACACACTCTGCATTGCTGAAATCAATTTTTTTTTTACCAGCAATTGATTCTGTTCTGCAAGATGGTTTTATTTTGATATGAGAGGTCTCTGATGATATGTAATTCTTAATCTTATTTTCAGTTGCCATATCATTAGTACATACAATTTAGCTTCCTAATTTCAGCCTGCCCCTTTGAATGTTGTTGATCGTGATCCCCTCAATCATGTGACTGCATGTAAAAAGCTTCTCGTTGAGTTCATTTGTTTGTTCCATCTGTATCATGGATGAATATGTTTTTCAGATGGAATTGTTCTATATTTTAAACTTCCAAGGATCATATACTAGCCTTCAACGAGCAACCGTAATCATTGGTGGCATTTTGCTTTGTCTGCTTCAGCTCCTTCCTTCCTATTGATTCTGCAACATCTTATGTCACATACCCATCATTTTTTTTTTTTTGCAGATGTGCAGTCTTGACAATCGGCTATGTTCATGAACGGATATATCCATATCCGTTCATGATCTCTATATCCTCTTTTGCACGCTTCTTTATTGATATATAGAGAAGCTCCATACCCGATCTCGTTGAGAAATGTGTTGTAATTTGAGAGATATGACTGTGTAAAATCCCTTACAGAAATTGTATATACATATATTTTCTGGTTTTACCCATTATGTGGAATTTCCATTAAAAATATATATTTTCTCATTATATGTATATATGTATCTATATATATGTATATCTATTGTATATCTACCTATATGTATACATGTATATATATATATATATATGGATATATATGTATATATATATATATATATATATATATATATATATATATATCACTTCATGAGTATTTGCTATTACATGCATTTTTCTTTTCTCTTACTCTTGTAAATACATCATCATTTGATTTATGAAATTTTTGTTTAGCTTGATGTTTAAAATTCTGTTTTATGAAGTTAGGGCTAAAACTTCATCATTTGAGTTATGAAATTTTGTTGAGCTTGATGGCAAAATTTCTGTTTTATGAATCTATGGGCTGGAACATCATCATTTGATGTTACAATTTCTGTTTTATAAATCTATGGGCTGGAACATCATCATTTGATGTTACAATTTCTGTTTTATAAATCTATGGGCTGGAACATCATCATTTGATGTTACAATTTCTGTTTTATAAATCTATGGGCTGGAACATCATCATTTGATGTTACAATTTCTGTTTTTATGAAGTTATGGCTGGAACTTCATCATTTGATTTATGAGCTTGAGGGTTAAATTCTGGTTTTATGAAGTTATGGCTGGAATTTCATCATTTGATGCTACAATTTCTGTTTTATGAAGCTATGGCTGGAATATCACCCTTGGTTTTATGAAATTTTGCTTAACTTAGTGCTAAATTCTTGTTTGCTATATCACTCCATTGGCAGCACCAATTATACACATTATTTCATCACTTTCCACGACATTTTCACCTATTCACCAAGCTTTTCATATCATTTTCATGATATCCTTGAAATAGCCCATGATGCTTCCACAACCCATTTCCTGCACATTCATTTTCTGCTGTAAGTGTGCAGTCTTGATATTTGACCATGTTCATGAACGGATATCTCTATATCCAATCGTGATCTCCTAACCATCTTTGGTGTGCTTCATTATGGATATATAGGGAAGCTCTATTCCCATTTTTATTGAAAATTACTTTGTAATTTGAGAAGTATGGTTGTGTGAAATCACCTACAGAAACTGTATATACTTGTAATTTCTGGATTTACCTATTATATGTAGTTTCCATTGGTATGTACATATTTTCTCATTATATGTATATATATATCTATATATATATATATCTATATATCTATATATGTTTAACTATATGTATATGTATATATGTATATATGTATATATATATGTATATATGTATATATATACGTAGATATATACTTATAACTATATATATATATCTCTTCATGTGCTCTTATTTCCATGCATGAACATCCATATATTTTCTCATATAGTTACACCTCCATTGTTACATGACATTTAGCACTTATTTTAGCATTTTGATATATGTATATGTCTCCTCGTTGTATATATTATATATATATGTTCATTGCCTTGGTTATTTTGTACTAACTCTCATTTTGCAGGAAAATCTAGAAGATGCAGATTCTTTGGCTTCATTTCAATTTTCTTTTGCTTTATGTTATGCAATGTAACAATCCAATGTAAACCTTGGAATAAGATTTACTTTTACTGCTTGGATTAGGCCGCATCTCATATAGTTTGATTTCAGTAATATCCTGATTATATGATGCATATATCTCAATTTTCCAAATTCACCGTGGATGAACACGAATGGCACGTGCACCAACTCTTAGAGAGTTGATGAACTCGGTGGAGTCCATATTTACGGCCCTAGTCGGAATATGGACGAGACCCAGATCCATCATCTCTCTACCAGTCACATTGAGCCTACACTCTTAGGCTATCTTGAAAATGCACCTCATATTTCCAATGTTTTCAAAATATTGTGAATTAATTCAAATAAACCCTGAATATATTCATGGCCACAGTCAGAATATATGAAGGATTTACTTTGGCTTAATCCACATTTTTCCAACCAATTTTTCAGAAATCTTTTCAAAGTGCATTCATTCATTCAAATCATTTGCATCATTCGTTTTCTCATTATTTTCTCAAAAGATTTTCATTTCATGGAGTCGATTTCTCAAGAAACTATGATGATATTCGGAGTTGGATTTCCCAAATCAAATGTTTTCCTATGATTTTCCTTAAGATTCTTTTCAAAGGAATTTCTCATTTTCTCAAGAATCCAAGTTGATTTTCAGATATTTCAAAAAAAAAAAAAAACAGATTCTCAGGATTTCAATTTCCTAAGTTCTGAATTTACTTCTCCAATGAATCTTTCCTATAAATTTTCTATCCTTTTCTTAAGAAAATTCTTAAAATCCAAGTTTTCCTGATAAGTGTTTTTCTTTTCAAATGATCATCTTTTCTCAAGAATTCCTTCATTTTCCTGAGATTCTCATTTCTTCATGATATTCCAAGTCTTTCTAAACTCTCTTAAAATTTTTCTGAGATTCCTATTTCCTCATGGTTTTCCCAATCTTTCTCAAATTTTCTCAAGATTTTTCTAAGATTCTCATTTCTTCATGATTTTCTGGATTTTATAAACTTTCTCAAGATTTTCTCGAGATTCTCATTTATTCAGGATTTTTAAAGTTTTTATAAACTTTCTCAAGATTTTCTCGCGATTCTTACTTCTCCAAGATTTTCCAACTCTTTATAAACTTTCCCGAGATTTCAAACCTTCTTCGTCTGAGTTTTTCTGAGAGATTGATTTCCATCTTTTTCCTGAGAAATGCTTTTCAACTCCAAATGTTTTCTAAGCATACATCATATTTTCCAACTTGCATTTTACAAAATTGCATAGCACATGCCTGAATTCTCTGTGCATTTAGGATAGAACACCATTTCGATGATTTTACTAAGTCAAGCACAATTTTGGTCCTTGGTTCGATTACCCCTGTTAAAGGCGGCAGGAACGGTCGAACCTCGTACCGACAGGTCGAGCCCCATCCCATGGATTTTCCCGCAATTTTTAAAACGGAGGCGAGTATTTCAAAAACAAAATCCAGCCAAGTTTGAATCGCGAGAGCATTTTCCCTCTCTCTTCCGCAAGGAAGGGAAGACGGGAAAAATTTTGCGACGAGAACAGGTTTGGCGACCGTGATGGGACCTGTCCTTGTCTGACCAAAAAAGTGCTTGACTTAGTTCAATTATTGAAACCGTGTTCACAAAATGTCAGCTCTTTGCTTTTGATATCATGGGAACCTAAGAGCCTAGATTCTGACCTAGCTGACATTGACTGCATATAGATTAGGCATGGTTTGGTAGGACCAGATTGAGGAGATATTTTCATGCTCACATAGACTTAGGTCTAAATACAACTCTCCTCAATTTAGGATCTGAATGCAAACAATGTATGCTTCTTCAAAGATTTTCAAAATCTATCTCTCTAGGATTTAGAGCCATCTATTTCTTGCATGTGATCATTTTTTCAAAACTCCATTACCTATCATTACCCGGTCTTCACGTTGCTGGGCTCTCTTCCAGAACCCTAGTTCGGGACAGAGCCTCACAACTGGGCCACCGATTTGGGTTAACACCCCCCCTACTACGTACCGCGGGCCACAGTCCGAAGTATATCGGTAGGCGCTCAAGGATGTTGGAAAACCTTACCTTAGAACCGGAGTGGAAATTCTATGCCACGTACCTCGGATTTCGATTCGGGTATATCGGCATAACTGAATTGGACAAAGATGATCTGAACTTAGAGTTAGGATTAAGGTCTTACAGCTGTTTTCAAAATGATGCATCTAGAGTCAGCTTTTTAGGGAGTGCTGAATGTGCATAAATGTTTATGCAGGATGTGAGTTTGTATGCTACTTTTATTTCTCTCATATTTTTTTCAAAAATATCTTTCCAAATATCCATATTCTCATATTTTCCTTTATTTTCTAAAAACCCTGGATGGTTTTTCCCAAATATCCCTTTTCTTCCAAAACTCCAGGTGATTTTTCATTCTCCCTTTCTACTGGATCTCGAATTTCCAGCTGCATTTTTATCCTGCCTGCAATTTTTCAAAATCATATGTTTTCTCTCATTGGATTTTCGATCCTGTTGTTTACTTGCAAAATTCTTCACCGCATTTTCCTCATGCATACCTTGATTATTGTGGTGGAAATTGTTTACCCACTTGCCTTCTTCTTACTTTAAATCTGTTTCCGGATTGTTTTTCCAAGAGGTATCTCTTTCCTTCAAAATGGTATTTTCCTCGTGGTTGACGACCTCGCCTAGGTAACAAGGCACATTTTCCGTTGTTCATTTCTCTTACAAAGAATGACAACATAATTGTCGTGACTCCAACGACGACTCCATCCCTAGTAATGGGATATTCTTCCAATTGTCCACCATATAATTTTCTTCCCAATCCAAAAATTTCCTCAGAGTCTAATCAAGACCTTATCCTGTAGAGAGCCTTCGCAACATTTGATGGTTCAGACAAGGTCAGGGAAGAAGACCGCACCAATTCAGCGTATCAGTTACTCATCAACATCAGAAGGAGAGATGAATTCGCCAAGGTCAGACAAAGACCAAGAGCAGCCAGAAGATGATGGTATCGACCCTCAGATGTACGCAATGTTTCAGAAGATGATGAAGAGGATGATGAGTGAGCAGGCTGGCACCAGCTCAGACAAAAATCCATTCAGTCAGAGAATTAGAGATCGTGTGGCCAAGAGGTCAACCAAGTCCTCTGAGGAGAATGTTCAAGATACTTCAGACGAAGATGATACCGATGAAGAATATGAGGTGCCTCCGGCATTTCATAAATGTGGCCAAAGGAGGAGTCACAAATCAAAAAGTCAGGTCGCAGAAGAGCCCCTGCAAGCACAATTCAGAGAAATGGCCAGAGTGGTCAAGGATCTGCAAGTCCGCGACAAGGGCAATAAAGTCTTCACCAGCGAGGACTTCTACGACGGTTTAGAAGGGGATGATGATCTGGAGAATCTTCCCCGAAAATTCATCAAGTTCGATGGTTCTGGCGACCCAAAAGCCCATCTCGCCATGTTCTTCGCTGAATGCTCTAGGTTCAAGAGAGACAACAGAGCATTGTTCTTATGCTTTCCCCGCAGCCTGGAAGGAGTTGCAGCCAAATGGTACGCGGAACATGTCAATCCTATAGAACTGAAAGAGTTCGACAAAGTCGTGAATTTGTTCGTTGAACGATTCTTGTTCAATACTGAAGCGCTCCCAACATTGAGCCATCTCTGCAACCTAAGGCAGAATGAAAATGAAAAGGCAAGGGACTTCATTCGCAGATGGAGAGAGACCTGCAACAAAATGAGGGATCCTATATCAGAAAGACATGCTTTATCATTGATCCTCAATAATTTTTTACAACCTCTGAGAGGATTAATTTCTACCTCACCATCCAAATCTTTCGTTGAACTCATTGAACGAGCAGAATGGCTCGAGTTGAGTGTGGAGAATGGAGTCTATGAAGGCTTCACATTTTCCAAGAATAACTCTCAAGGTGAACAAAAGAAGAAGGCTCACTTCACTTTTGCGGCCAAATCTTTCAATAATAGCAAAGGCAACAAGAATGATCATAGTTTGGAGAGAATCAAAAAGCAAAAGGGGAAGGACATCAACAGTGATAAACCTCTCCAATCCAGCCCTCAACATCAAAAGAAAGATCAGGAAAAATCAAAGCGCAAGGACTGGAGAACTGATCGAGAATTCACCCCTCTGGATCAGACACTCGAGAGTATCCTCGAGTATATGCTTGAGAAAGACCTTGTCCGGTTGCCTAAAGCTGCTGATCCTCCAACAATTATGGGCAGATTCAAAGAACAATTTTGCAAGTTTCATCGAGCAGTAGGGCATGATACAGAAAACTGCTTCGTCCTTAAGAACATTGTTCAAGACTGCATTGACAAGAAGCTCCTCGTTGAAGATGAAAAGGAAGACTAGTCATCCTGACAAAGATTTTTTCTACAATCATTCAAGAAGATGACAATGCCAACAATTTCCCATTTCCCATCTTGCTTTTTCAAAAGAATAATGTAATCCCATTCTCTTTCCTTGATTTTAAAGCATCAATAAAGTCATCAAATTTTTTTCAATAGCTTGGTGTCGTCTTATTTACTTCCTCTTCCTTTTCATAATGTCTCTCTTGTGAGGAATGATCTTGAGGACATCTATCAGTCAAGAAACTTGTCGCCTTATTCATCAATTGTCCTTCTTCTATTCAAAACTTTCTCCCTAGTTACACTAGGGCATTTTTTTGAAAAATTTATCTTTACCTCAAAACATCCTGTATGCAGGCAGGATAAACCATTCTCTCATTTTGCATTTATATGCACTCATTTGCATTCATTTGCACTTCATTTGCATTTCATGTGCATGTGCATTGCATTTGCATTGACTATGCACCCAATTCCATTCCCCTTCAGGTTAAGGGATAAACCTGAATCATTTTCCATAATTCTTCAATTTCGACCCTCGGGTCATCCAATTCTTCAATTTCGATCTCCGGGTCACCCAATTCCCAATTTTAAAATCACCAAAATTCTCAATTTTGATCGCCAGGTCATCCAATTTTCATTCCCCGTTCAGGATAAGGGGATAATCCTGAAACCATTCATAGAAGCGATTCAACTCTCTATAATGGTCCTTGTTCTTCATTGAACTGATAGTGTTCCAAACGAACTGATAGTCGTTCTTCATTGAACTGATAGTGTTCCTAACGAACTGATAGTCGTTCTTCACTGAACTGATAGTGTTCGAAGCGAACTGATAGTCGTTCCAAACGAACTGATAGTCGTTCTTCACTGAACTGATAGTGTTCCAAGCGAACTGATAGTCGTTCCAAGCGAACTGATAGTCGTTCTTCATCGAACTGATAGTGTTCCAAACGAACTGATAGTCGTTCTTCATTGAACTGATAGCGTTCCAAACGAACTGATAGTCGTTCTTCACTGAACTGATAGTGTTCCAAGCGAACTGATAGTCGTTCCAAGCGAACTGATAGTCGTTCCAAACGAACTGATAGTCGTTCTTCATTGAACTGATAGTGTTCCAAGTGAACTGATAGTCGTTCTTCATTGAACTGATAGTGTTCCCAGTGAACTGATAGTCGTTCTTCATTGAACTGATAGTGTTCCAAGTGAACTGATAGTCGTTCTTCATCGAACTGATAGTGTTCCAAGTGAACTGATAGTCGTTCTTCATTAAACTGATAGTGTTCCAAGTGAACTGATAGTCGTTCTTCATCGAACTGATAGTGTTCCAAGTGAACTGATAGTCGTTCTTCATCGAACTGATAGTGTTCCAAGTGAACTGATAGTCGTTCTTCATTGAACTGATAGTGTTCCAAGTGAACTGATAGTCATTCTTTATCGAACTGATAGTGCTCCAAGTGAACTGATAGTCGTTCCTCATCGAATTGATAGTATTCCAAGTGAACTGATAGTCGTTCTTAATTGAACTGATATTATTCCCACTGATGGTTGTTCTTAATCGAACTAATATTGTTCCCAGCAAACCGATGGGCGTTCTTAATTGAACTGATATTGTTTCCAGCGAACCGATGGTCGTTCTTAATTGAACTGATATTGTTCCCAATGAACTGATAGTCACCTCCTTTGAGAAAAAGAGAGGAGAATTTTCGTCACGGATGCGTTAAGCTGGACCTCATGTACTCTCTTTCATCAAGGATTTCAAGAAAATTTTGTCAATTTGTCAATCAATTGTTGATTTCAAAATTTTATTGCATAAATCTTTACCTCAGTTTACCTTCAGCATTACTTTCAAAAGAGTGAAGCTTTTGCGAAAAGAGATTCAATCTTCAAATTCGTTCTATTTGACCAACCAAAAGGATGAAGGATAAATCCTCGATATGGCCAGAAAAGAAGATTCAATGTTATTGAAAAGCCGTAGATGATCGATATTGATCACAGTCAATGGCGCATCTTTAAGGTTTATTCTTGTAAAGACAAGGCAGTGGAAATATCCTGAGCGCTAGAAAAGAGAGCGTTTACCCAAGCCTTGTCTCCTCAGAATCATCTAAGCTGCAATTAAGTATCCGCAAAAGGGATCTCTCACCTGTCGTCAAGATGAAGGC
Source organism: Nuphar pumila (assembly GCF_984573655.1). Classification (NCBI taxonomy): domain Eukaryota; kingdom Viridiplantae; phylum Streptophyta; class Magnoliopsida; order Nymphaeales; family Nymphaeaceae; genus Nuphar; species Nuphar pumila. The sequence goes on along the minus strand of NC_143265.1, from coordinate 45,283,423 downwards.
GAATTAGGCGAGTAGACCCCCGGGGCCAAAGAAGATTCGAAACATCTCCAAGATGACGGAGTTTGTGACGGATCCTTCCAGGGAAAGTCCAAAGCACTGTCGAGATGAAGGCAGATGCGATGAACCTCTCGACAATCCCTAAAAGATATTTAATTTCAGCTATCATCCAAAGATCTCCAAACCCATCGTCCAAGAAGGATCGAAACATCTCCAAGTTGAAGGAGTTTGTGACGTACCCTTCCCAAAAGAGAGAAAGAGAGAAAAAGAAAGAGAGAAAAAGTCAGAATATCTCCAAAATGAGGGAGAATGCAGCCAAAACACAGAGGGCCAAAAGAGTGCAGAAAGATTACTATGAGAGAAGCTCTTAGGATATCAAACTGCCAAATCTATCAAGAATCTTCTTTAAATTTGTGAAATTCTATTATCAATACTCTTTCATCAATTGCTTTCATAATATCAAATTCTCTTTCCTGCTCATATCAAGGAAATTGATAGCTTCCTTGAAGAAGGTCAATTGCAAGCAATTTGGGTTTCCAATCTCGATTCTACGAAGTGAACCTTGTTTGGAGGTAATGCTTTAGGTAGAAAAGAAGGAATATCTTTGCAACAATGTGCAACATTTTCAAATATTTTGAATCAACAGCAAAATTTCAACATTTTGACAATATTTTCTAGCTATCCTGACATGAAGTGAGAGCTCGATATCCGTCTTCGATGCATCCTGACACCAATTTTAAATCCCTCCTAAGGACTTGATTCCTTCCCTTCTTTGAGAGCATGAACTCTCAAATTTGCACACTTCCCTGTGTCCCCACTGTCCCACCATAGACAGTCCCATTTCGGCTTGAGGTTAAGCCACCAATTCCAGCAAAAGGCAATTTCAAAAGCTGATTTTAGTCTCAGCAATGAGACGCCCAAAATCAATCCCTTTTCAAGCTTTAGGGACCCCATTTTCCTTCCTTTTGCCAAAAACCCTGTTGGATTTATTGTGCAAAATCCGAAGGTTCCATCATACCAATCCATTTTTCCGCCCGATCAGGATAAGGGTATAAACCTGAGCCTCCTTCAAGGAGGTATTCCATTTTCCGCCCGATCAGGATAAGGGTATAAACCTGAGCCTCCTTCAATGAGGTATTCCATTTTTCCGCCCGATCAGGATAAGGGTATAAACCTGAGCCTCCTTCAATGAGGTATTCCATTTTTCCGCCCGATCAGGATAAGGGTATAAACCTGAGCCTCCTTCAATGAGGTATTCCATTTTTCCGCCCGATCAGGATAAGGGTATAAACCTGAACCTCCTTCAAGGAGGTATTCCATTTTCCGCCCGATCAGGATAAGGGTATAAACCTGAGCCTCCTTCATTGAGGTATTCCATTTTTCTGCCCGATCAGGTTAAGGGTACAAACCTGAATCTCATTTTAATGAGATAATTTCATTCCCCCAATCAGGTCAAGGGTTAAAACCTGAGCTTCGTGCCATGCGAGGTATTTCGGTCCCATCCAGGTTAAGGGCATGAAACCTGAATTTCACTCTCGCAGAGTGAGTCTTTCCTCTTCATTTCTCCATTTCATATCTACCATCTTCCTCGGGCTAACTTCTTCATACCCAGTCAGATCCTTCTAACTGGGGCATTTTTATATAGCCCAAATTTGGTGTGTTTTCTTTGCCACTAAGCTCGACCATAAGCCGGCTTAGTAGCAAAGAGGGGCATCTGTAAACACCCCAAATTTTCACTCACCTTCGTGACATCGCCCTCAATCGGCACATTTCAGTTCTCCGGAAGCAATAAAGGGCAAAATGGTCATTTTCTGAGTTTAGACCTTGCAGAAAGTCCTAAATTTCACTCTTGAGCCTCAAAATTTCTATATTTAGGTTCAGAGACATCTTCAAATTGCAAAATTTCAAAATCCTCTTTCTGGACAAAAGTTAGAATTTCCAAGTCTAAGCTCAGAGTGACATTTCATTGAAACATGTCTTTGCATCGCATTGCATGAACACTTTGCATCATTTCACTGCACAACATGTCATTTTGAGATCCAGAACTCCTGATTTTCAAAATTGTTAATCCAGATTTGATTTTTTAAACTTTTCAAAATTGATTTTTAAAATCCTGGGATTTCAAAATTGCCAATCTTTCCCATTTTACCCCTAGGACTTTGAATTACAAAAAATTTCTCAAGAAAAACAATCTGGAATTTTGGATATTGATTTTAAAGATTTTATCTCAAAACTTTTTGCAAAAGATTTTAAATCTCTTTACAAATTTTGTTTTTACATTTATCCATATTTTTGCCCTGAAAACCCAATTTTTCCAAATTCTTGAAAAATAAATAATGTTTTATCTCGTATTTTCAAGTAAATGGAGCGGGACCCGCCTTTGAACTAGCATCATACTCAGACTCTCAGGTAAGTATCTTATTCTCAAGTGGGACCCACCCGGAGATGGCACCAATTTCGTAAATTTCTCTTCTTTTTATTTTCTTATTTTTTATTTTATTTATTATTATTATTATTATTATTATTATTTTCTTTTTTTTTTTTTATGTTATGTTCTAAAGTAGTGGGCCCACACACATGTGGCACCCCAATTGAAAATAAAAGACTTTTAAAAAAAAAAAAACAAAACAAAACTTTATTTTCAAAAGAATTTTAAAAGATTGGCTGAGGTGGCATCTTCAATTTAATTTTATTCTTTTTATTTATTTCTTTTATTTACTATTCATTTAAAAAAAAAAAAAAAAAAGAAACAGCCCCAAAACGGCGCCACAGCCAAACTTTCCCAAAGATGTTCATTTTTACCTAAAACTTAGGTAAATGAACCCAAAATGGTTTTAAAAACCTAAGATTTTGTCCAGCTTCTAAAATGGCGAGTTTTTAAAATTCAGTTACAAAAACTTTGAAAAGTTTTCAAAAATAAAAACTTGTAACGGAAGGGAGAGCTGCGTTTCTTGTGAGAAGGGAAGGTTTTTAAAAAGGGGGGGGACAAGGCATTTACGGAGGAGGGAGGATCTTTTGATTGAGATTTTCGGTTTTTGCAGGAAGCTCAAAGTGGAAAGGGGAGAGGCGTCTTCATTGGCTTCAGCCCCAGCCATTTGGGAGATCGAGAGCCATCTCCAACCAAGGTGTGGACCTCTGCTTCAGCCACAGCCCAGCCAACGTCTTCATTTGCTTCAGCCCACCTGCAAAAGAAAACTTCAGCCAGCCATTTGCTATCGGAGATCCATCTCCAGCCACAACAGCCAAACACCATTCTTCATCAGCCTTCAGCCCCATCAACATCCGATCCTTCTTCCACCTCCAGCCATCATCCATCTCCACTTCCTGCAGCCGCACATCCTTCATCCGCAGAAGAGCCACCACCAGCTGCCCCCTTTCTCTCAGTCCAGCCGTAAAGGATCCAGCAGGCTCCATCTTCCTTCAGCCCAGCCAGCTGCTGTCCATCCACCTTCAACCCAACAGAGGTCCAGCGGCTGCTGCTCAGCCCTTCTTCAGCCCAGCCATAGAAAACCAATCCTTTTGCCGCTCTCTGCAGGTCGTTTGAAACAGGGGAATTACAAGGGTATTTATACAGCTAATAACTTTGATTGATTCTGAAAATCTGAGTTGTAACATTACTGTAATTCAGCTGGTTGTCATTTTTTTTTTATAACATGCTGTCAGCTTCATTATGTTCCAGTTTTATACAATTGAATCTAGCATTGGTAGAGCTTGTCTTATAAACTTAAGTGGTGGAAGTTCAGGTGATGTGATTAGTGGTATTATAGCAAACCATTGGAAATATCTGTAGGTGATACTGGTAGTTCCTGTGTTTAGTACATTTCAAAAAAATTTTTTTTACTACCTGCAGCTTGTCTATTGTTATAGTTTTATTTTTTATTTTTTTTTATCTTATTTGATTTCCTGTATGTTTTTGTACATATTCATAGCAGATTGAATGTACTTCACAATGTATCATTTGTATAGCTACTTGCATCCTCTTATAAACTCATCCAGTTTGTTGTTTCCCTTTAGCATCTGCAAACTAACACACTCTGCATTGCTGAAATCAATTTTTTTTTTACCAGCAATTGATTCTGTTCTGCAAGATGGTTTTATTTTGATATGAGAGGTCTCTGATGATATGTAATTCTTAATCTTATTTTCAGTTGCCATATCATTAGTACATACAATTTAGCTTCCTAATTTCAGCCTGCCCCTTTGAATGTTGTTGATCGTGATCCCCTCAATCATGTGACTGCATGTAAAAAGCTTCTCGTTGAGTTCATTTGTTTGTTCCATCTGTATCATGGATGAATATGTTTTTCAGATGGAATTGTTCTATATTTTAAACTTCCAAGGATCATATACTAGCCTTCAACGAGCAACCGTAATCATTGGTGGCATTTTGCTTTGTCTGCTTCAGCTCCTTCCTTCCTATTGATTCTGCAACATCTTATGTCACATACCCATCATTTTTTTTTTTTTGCAGATGTGCAGTCTTGACAATCGGCTATGTTCATGAACGGATATATCCATATCCGTTCATGATCTCTATATCCTCTTTTGCACGCTTCTTTATTGATATATAGAGAAGCTCCATACCCGATCTCGTTGAGAAATGTGTTGTAATTTGAGAGATATGACTGTGTAAAATCCCTTACAGAAATTGTATATACATATATTTTCTGGTTTTACCCATTATGTGGAATTTCCATTAAAAATATATATTTTCTCATTATATGTATATATGTATCTATATATATGTATATCTATTGTATATCTACCTATATGTATACATGTATATATATATATATATATGGATATATATGTATATATATATGTATATACATACTTATATATATATATATATATATATATATATCACTTCATGAGTATTTGCTATTACATGCATTTTTCTTTTCTCTTACTCTTGTAAATACATCATCATTTGATTTATGAAATTTTTGTTTAGCTTGATGTTTAAAATTCTGTTTTATGAAGTTAGGGCTAAAACTTCATCATTTGAGTTATGAAATTTTGTTGAGCTTGATGGCAAAATTTCTGTTTTATGAATCTATGGGCTGGAACATCATCATTTGATGTTACAATTTCTGTTTTATAAATCTATGGGCTGGAACATCATCATTTGATGTTACAATTTCTGTTTTATAAATCTATGGGCTGGAACATCATCATTTGATGTTACAATTTCTGTTTTATAAATCTATGGGCTGGAACATCATCATTTGATGTTACAATTTCTGTTTTTATGAAGTTATGGCTGGAACTTCATCATTTGATTTATGAGCTTGAGGGTTAAATTCTGGTTTTATGAAGTTATGGCTGGAATTTCATCATTTGATGCTACAATTTCTGTTTTATGAAGCTATGGCTGGAATATCACCCTTGGTTTTATGAAATTTTGCTTAACTTAGTGCTAAATTCTTGTTTGCTATATCACTCCATTGGCAGCACCAATTATACACATTATTTCATCACTTTCCACGACATTTTCACCTATTCACCAAGCTTTTCATATCATTTTCATGATATCCTTGAAATAGCCCATGATGCTTCCACAACCCATTTCCTGCACATTCATTTTCTGCTGTAAGTGTGCAGTCTTGATATTTGACCATGTTCATGAACGGATATCTCTATATCCAATCGTGATCTCCTAACCATCTTTGGTGTGCTTCATTATGGATATATAGGGAAGCTCTATTCCCATTTTTATTGAAAATTACTTTGTAATTTGAGAAGTATGGTTGTGTGAAATCACCTACAGAAACTGTATATACTTGTAATTTCTGGATTTACCTATTATATGTAGTTTCCATTGGTATGTACATATTTTCTCATTATATGTATATATATATCTATATATATATATATCTATATATGTTTAACTATATGTATATGTATATATGTATATATGTATATATATATGTATATATGTATATATATACGTAGATATATACTTATAACTATATATATATATCTCTTCATGTGCTCTTATTTCCATGCATGAACATCCATATATTTTCTCATATAGTTACACCTCCATTGTTACATGACATTTAGCACTTATTTTAGCATTTTGATATATGTATATGTCTCCTCGTTGTATATATTATATATATATGTTCATTGCCTTGGTTATTTTGTACTAACTCTCATTTTGCAGGAAAATCTAGAAGATGCAGATTCTTTGGCTTCATTTCAATTTTCTTTTGCTTTATGTTATGCAATGTAACAATCCAATGTAAACCTTGGAATAAGATTTACTTTTACTGCTTGGATTAGGCCGCATCTCATATAGTTTGATTTCAGTAATATCCTGATTATATGATGCATATATCTCAATTTTCCAAATTCACCGTGGATGAACACGAATGGCACGTGCACCAACTCTTAGAGAGTTGATGAACTCGGTGGAGTCCATATTTACGGCCCTAGTCGGAATATGGACGAGACCCAGATCCATCATCTCTCTACCAGTCACATTGAGCCTACACTCTTAGGCTATCTTGAAAATGCACCTCATATTTCCAATGTTTTCAAAATATTGTGAATTAATTCAAATAAACCCTGAATATATTCATGGCCACAGTCAGAATATATGAAGGATTTACTTTGGCTTAATCCACATTTTTCCAACCAATTTTTCAGAAATCTTTTCAAAGTGCATTCATTCATTCAAATCATTTGCATCATTCGTTTTCTCATTATTTTCTCAAAAGATTTTCATTTCATGGAGTCGATTTCTCAAGAAACTATGATGATATTCGGAGTTGGATTTCCCAAATCAAATGTTTTCCTATGATTTTCCTTAAGATTCTTTTCAAAGGAATTTCTCATTTTCTCAAGAATCCAAGTTGATTTTCAGATATTTCAAAAAAAAAAAAAAACAGATTCTCAGGATTTCAATTTCCTAAGTTCTGAATTTACTTCTCCAATGAATCTTTCCTATAAATTTTCTATCCTTTTCTTAAGAAAATTCTTAAAATCCAAGTTTTCCTGATAAGTGTTTTTCTTTTCAAATGATCATCTTTTCTCAAGAATTCCTTCATTTTCCTGAGATTCTCATTTCTTCATGATATTCCAAGTCTTTCTAAACTCTCTTAAAATTTTTCTGAGATTCCTATTTCCTCATGGTTTTCCCAATCTTTCTCAAATTTTCTCAAGATTTTTCTAAGATTCTCATTTCTTCATGATTTTCTGGATTTTATAAACTTTCTCAAGATTTTCTCGAGATTCTCATTTATTCAGGATTTTTAAAGTTTTTATAAACTTTCTCAAGATTTTCTCGCGATTCTTACTTCTCCAAGATTTTCCAACTCTTTATAAACTTTCCCGAGATTTCAAACCTTCTTCGTCTGAGTTTTTCTGAGAGATTGATTTCCATCTTTTTCCTGAGAAATGCTTTTCAACTCCAAATGTTTTCTAAGCATACATCATATTTTCCAACTTGCATTTTACAAAATTGCATAGCACATGCCTGAATTCTCTGTGCATTTAGGATAGAACACCATTTCGATGATTTTACTAAGTCAAGCACAATTTTGGTCCTTGGTTCGATTACCCCTGTTAAAGGCGGCAGGAACGGTCGAACCTCGTACCGACAGGTCGAGCCCCATCCCATGGATTTTCCCGCAATTTTTAAAACGGAGGCGAGTATTTCAAAAACAAAATCCAGCCAAGTTTGAATCGCGAGAGCATTTTCCCTCTCTCTTCCGCAAGGAAGGGAAGACGGGAAAAATTTTGCGACGAGAACAGGTTTGGCGACCGTGATGGGACCTGTCCTTGTCTGACCAAAAAAGTGCTTGACTTAGTTCAATTATTGAAACCGTGTTCACAAAATGTCAGCTCTTTGCTTTTGATATCATGGGAACCTAAGAGCCTAGATTCTGACCTAGCTGACATTGACTGCATATAGATTAGGCATGGTTTGGTAGGACCAGATTGAGGAGATATTTTCATGCTCACATAGACTTAGGTCTAAATACAACTCTCCTCAATTTAGGATCTGAATGCAAACAATGTATGCTTCTTCAAAGATTTTCAAAATCTATCTCTCTAGGATTTAGAGCCATCTATTTCTTGCATGTGATCATTTTTTCAAAACTCCATTACCTATGATTACCCGGTCTTCACGTTGCTGGGCTCTCTTCCAGAACCCTAGTTCGGGACAGAGCCTCACAACTGGGCCACCGATTTGGGTTAACACCCCCCCTACTACGTACCGCGGGCCACAGTCCGAAGTATATCGGTAGGCGCTCAAGGATGTTGGAAAACCTTACCTTAGAACCGGAGTGGAAATTCTATGCCACGTACCTCGGATTTCGATTCGGGTATATCGGCATAACTGAATTGGACAAAGATGATCTGAACTTAGAGTTAGGATTAAGGTCTTACAGCTGTTTTCAAAATGATGCATCTAGAGTCAGCTTTTTAGGGAGTGCTGAATGTGCATAAATGTTTATGCAGGATGTGAGTTTGTATGCTACTTTTATTTCTCTCATATTTTTTTCAAAAATATCTTTCCAAATATCCATATTCTCATATTTTCCTTTATTTTCTAAAAACCCTGGATGGTTTTTCCCAAATATCCCTTTTCTTCCAAAACTCCAGGTGATTTTTCATTCTCCCTTTCTACTGGATCTCGAATTTCCAGCTGCATTTTTATCCTGCCTGCAATTTTTCAAAATCATATGTTTTCTCTCATTGGATTTTCGATCCTGTTGTTTACTTGCAAAATTCTTCACCGCATTTTCCTCATGCATACCTTGATTATTGTGGTGGAAATTGTTTACCCACTTGCCTTCTTCTTACTTTAAATCTGTTTCCGGATTGTTTTTCCAAGAGGTATCTCTTTCCTTCAAAATGGTATTTTCCTCGTGGTTGACGACCTCGCCTAGGTAACAAGGCACATTTTCCGTTGTTCATTTCTCTTACAAAGAATGACAACATAATTGTCGTGACTCCAACGACGACTCCATCCCTAGTAATGGGATATTCTTCCAATTGTCCACCATATAATTTTCTTCCCAATCCAAAAATTTCCTCAGAGTCTAATCAAGACCTTATCCTGTAGAGAGCCTTCGCAACATTTGATGGTTCAGACAAGGTCAGGGAAGAAGACCGCACCAATTCAGCGTATCAGTTACTCATCAACATCAGAAGGAGAGATGAATTCGCCAAGGTCAGACAAAGACCAAGAGCAGCCAGAAGATGATGGTATCGACCCTCAGATGTACGCAATGTTTCAGAAGATGATGAAGAGGATGATGAGTGAGCAGGCTGGCACCAGCTCAGACAAAAATCCATTCAGTCAGAGAATTAGAGATCGTGTGGCCAAGAGGTCAACCAAGTCCTCTGAGGAGAATGTTCAAGATACTTCAGACGAAGATGATACCGATGAAGAATATGAGGTGCCTCCGGCATTTCATAAATGTGGCCAAAGGAGGAGTCACAAATCAAAAAGTCAGGTCGCAGAAGAGCCCCTGCAAGCACAATTCAGAGAAATGGCCAGAGTGGTCAAGGATCTGCAAGTCCGCGACAAGGGCAATAAAGTCTTCACCAGCGAGGACTTCTACGACGGTTTAGAAGGGGATGATGATCTGGAGAATCTTCCCCGAAAATTCATCAAGTTCGATGGTTCTGGCGACCCAAAAGCCCATCTCGCCATGTTCTTCGCTGAATGCTCTAGGTTCAAGAGAGACAACAGAGCATTGTTCTTATGCTTTCCCCGCAGCCTGGAAGGAGTTGCAGCCAAATGGTACGCGGAACATGTCAATCCTATAGAACTGAAAGAGTTCGACAAAGTCGTGAATTTGTTCGTTGAACGATTCTTGTTCAATACTGAAGCGCTCCCAACATTGAGCCATCTCTGCAACCTAAGGCAGAATGAAAATGAAAAGGCAAGGGACTTCATTCGCAGATGGAGAGAGACCTGCAACAAAATGAGGGATCCTATATCAGAAAGACATGCTTTATCATTGATCCTCAATAATTTTTTACAACCTCTGAGAGGATTAATTTCTACCTCACCATCCAAATCTTTCGTTGAACTCATTGAACGAGCAGAATGGCTCGAGTTGAGTGTGGAGAATGGAGTCTATGAAGGCTTCACATTTTCCAAGAATAACTCTCAAGGTGAACAAAAGAAGAAGGCTCACTTCACTTTTGCGGCCAAATCTTTCAATAATAGCAAAGGCAACAAGAATGATCATAGTTTGGAGAGAATCAAAAAGCAAAAGGGGAAGGACATCAACAGTGATAAACCTCTCCAATCCAGCCCTCAACATCAAAAGAAAGATCAGGAAAAATCAAAGCGCAAGGACTGGAGAACTGATCGAGAATTCACCCCTCTGGATCAGACACTCGAGAGTATCCTCGAGTATATGCTTGAGAAAGACCTTGTCCGGTTGCCTAAAGCTGCTGATCCTCCAACAATTATGGGCAGATTCAAAGAACAATTTTGCAAGTTTCATCGAGCAGTAGGGCATGATACAGAAAACTGCTTCGTCCTTAAGAACATTGTTCAAGACTGCATTGACAAGAAGCTCCTCGTTGAAGATGAAAAGGAAGACTAGTCATCCTGACAAAGATTTTTTCTACAATCATTCAAGAAGATGACAATGCCAACAATTTCCCATTTCCCATCTTGCTTTTTCAAAAGAATAATGTAATCCCATTCTCTTTCCTTGATTTTAAAGCATCAATAAAGTCATCAAATTTTTTTCAATAGCTTGGTGTCGTCTTATTTACTTCCTCTTCCTTTTCATAATGTCTCTCTTGTGAGGAATGATCTTGAGGACATCTATCAGTCAAGAAACTTGTCGCCTTATTCATCAATTGTCCTTCTTCTATTCAAAACTTTCTCCCTAGTTACACTAGGGCATTTTTTTGAAAAATTTATCTTTACCTCAAAACATCCTGTATGCAGGCAGGATAAACCATTCTCTCATTTTGCATTTATATGCACTCATTTGCATTCATTTGCACTTCATTTGCATTTCATGTGCATGTGCATTGCATTTGCATTGACTATGCACCCAATTCCATTCCCCTTCAGGTTAAGGGATAAACCTGAATCATTTTCCATAATTCTTCAATTTCGACCCTCGGGTCATCCAATTCTTCAATTTCGATCTCCGGGTCACCCAATTCCCAATTTTAAAATCACCAAAATTCTCAATTTTGATCGCCAGGTCATCCAATTTTCATTCCCCGTTCAGGATAAGGGGATAATCCTGAAACCATTCATAGAAGCGATTCAACTCTCTATAATGGTCCTTGTTCTTCATTGAACTGATAGTGTTCCAAACGAACTGATAGTCGTTCTTCATTGAACTGATAGTGTTCCTAACGAACTGATAGTCGTTCTTCACTGAACTGATAGTGTTCGAAGCGAACTGATAGTCGTTCCAAACGAACTGATAGTCGTTCTTCACTGAACTGATAGTGTTCCAAGCGAACTGATAGTCGTTCCAAGCGAACTGATAGTCGTTCTTCATCGAACTGATAGTGTTCCAAACGAACTGATAGTCGTTCTTCATTGAACTGATAGCGTTCCAAACGAACTGATAGTCGTTCTTCACTGAACTGATAGTGTTCCAAGCGAACTGATAGTCGTTCCAAGCGAACTGATAGTCGTTCCAAACGAACTGATAGTCGTTCTTCATTGAACTGATAGTGTTCCAAGTGAACTGATAGTCGTTCTTCATTGAACTGATAGTGTTCCCAGTGAACTGATAGTCGTTCTTCATTGAACTGATAGTGTTCCAAGTGAACTGATAGTCGTTCTTCATCGAACTGATAGTGTTCCAAGTGAACTGATAGTCGTTCTTCATTAAACTGATAGTGTTCCAAGTGAACTGATAGTCGTTCTTCATCGAACTGATAGTGTTCCAAGTGAACTGATAGTCGTTCTTCATCGAACTGATAGTGTTCCAAGTGAACTGATAGTCGTTCTTCATTGAACTGATAGTGTTCCAAGTGAACTGATAGTCATTCTTTATCGAACTGATAGTGCTCCAAGTGAACTGATAGTCGTTCCTCATCGAATTGATAGTATTCCAAGTGAACTGATAGTCGTTCTTAATTGAACTGATATTATTCCCACTGATGGTTGTTCTTAATCGAACTAATATTGTTCCCAGCAAACCGATGGGCGTTCTTAATTGAACTGATATTGTTTCCAGCGAACCGATGGTCGTTCTTAATTGAACTGATATTGTTCCCAATGAACTGATAGTCACCTCCTTTGAGAAAAAGAGAGGAGAATTTTCGTCACGGATGCGTTAAGCTGGACCTCATGTACTCTCTTTCATCAAGGATTTCAAGAAAATTTTGTCAATTTGTCAATCAATTGTTGATTTCAAAATTTTATTGCATAAATCTTTACCTCAGTTTACCTTCAGCATTACTTTCAAAAGAGTGAAGCTTTTGCGAAAAGAGATTCAATCTTCAAATTCGTTCTATTTGACCAACCAAAAGGATGAAGGATAAATCCTCGATATGGCCAGAAAAGAAGATTCAATGTTATTGAAAAGCCGTAGATGATCGATATTGATCACAGTCAATGGCGCATCTTTAAGGTTTATTCTTGTAAAGACAAGGCAGTGGAAATATCCTGAGCGCTAGAAAAGAGAGCGTTTACCCAAGCCTTGTCTCCTCAGAATCATCTAAGCTGCAATTAAGTATCCGCAAAAGGGATCTCTCACCTGTCGTCAAGATGAAGGCGAATTAGGCGAGTAGACCCCCGGGGCCAAAGAAGATTCGAAACATCTCCAAGATGACGGAGTTTGTGACGGATCCTTCCAGGGAAAGTCCAAAGCACTGTCGAGATGAAGGCAGATGCGATGAACCTCTCGACAATCCCTAAAAGATATTTAATTTCAGCTATCATCCAAAGATCTCCAAACCCATCGTCCAAGAAGGATCGAAACATCTCCAAGTTGAAGGAGTTTGTGACGTACCCTTCCCAAAAGAGAGAAAGAGAGAAAAAGAAAGAGAGAAAAAGTCAGAATATCTCCAAAATGAGGGAGAATGCAGCCAAAACACAGAGGGCCAAAAGAGTGCAGAAAGATTACTATGAGAGAAGCTCTTAGGATATCAAACTGCCAAATCTATCAAGAATCTTCTTTAAATTTGTGAAATTCTATTATCAATACTCTTTCATCAATTGCTTTCATAATATCAAATTCTCTTTCCTGCTCATATCAAGGAAATTGATAGCTTCCTTGAAGAAGGTCAATTGCAAGCAATTTGGGTTTCCAATCTCGATTCTACGAAGTGAACCTTGTTTGGAGGTAATGCTTTAGGTAGAAAAGAAGGAATATCTTTGCAACAATGTGCAACATTTTCAAATATTTTGAATCAACAGCAAAATTTCAACATTTTGACAATATTTTCTAGCTATCCTGACATGAAGTGAGAGCTCGATATCCGTCTTCGATGCATCCTGACACCAATTTTAAATCCCTCCTAAGGACTTGATTCCTTCCCTTCTTTGAGAGCATGAACTCTCAAATTTGCACACTTCCCTGTGTCCCCACTGTCCCACCATAGACAGTCCCATTTCGGCTTGAGGTTAAGCCACCAATTCCAGCAAAAGGCAATTTCAAAAGCTGATTTTAGTCTCAGCAATGAGACGCCCAAAATCAATCCCTTTTCAAGCTTTAGGGACCCCATTTTCCTTCCTTTTGACAAAAACCCTGTTGGATTTATTGTGCAAAATCCGAAGGTTCCATCATACCAATCCATTTTTCCGCCCGATCAGGATAAGGGTATAAACCTGAGCCTCCTTCAAGGAGGTATTCCATTTTCCGCCCGATCAGGATAAGGGTATAAACCTGAGCCTCCTTCAATGAGGTATTCCATTTTTCCGCCCGATCAGGATAAGGGTATAAACCTGAGCCTCCTTCAATGAGGTATTCCATTTTTCCGCCCGATCAGGATAAGGGTATAAACCTGAGCCTCCTTCAATGAGGTATTCCATTTTTCCGCCCGATCAGGATAAGGGTATAAACCTGAACCTCCTTCAAGGAGGTATTCCATTTTCCGCCCGATCAGGATAAGGGTATAAACCTGAGCCTCCTTCATTGAGGTATTCCATTTTTCTGCCCGATCAGGTTAAGGGTACAAACCTGAATCTCATTTTAATGAGATAATTTCATTCCCCCAATCAGGTCAAGGGTTAAAACCTGAGCTTCGTGCCATGCGAGGTATTTCGGTCCCATCCAGGTTAAGGGCATGAAACCTGAATTTCACTCTCGCAGAGTGAGTCTTTCCTCTTCATTTCTCCATTTCATATCTACCATCTTCCTCGGGCTAACTTCTTCATACCCAGTCAGATCCTTCTAACTGGGGCATTTTTATATAGCCCAAATTTGGTGTGTTTTCTTTGCCACTAAGCTCGACCATAAGCCGGCTTAGTAGCAAAGAGGGGCATCTGTAAACACCCCAAATTTTCACTCACCTTCGTGACATCGCCCTCAATCGGCACATTTCAGTTCTCCGGAAGCAATAAAGGGCAAAATGGTCATTTTCTGAGTTTAGACCTTGCAGAAAGTCCTAAATTTCACTCTTGAGCCTCAAAATTTCTATATTTAGGTTCAGAGACATCTTCAAATTGCAAAATTTCAAAATCCTCTTTCTGGACAAAAGTTAGAATTTCCAAGTCTAAGCTCAGAGTGACATTTCATTGAAACATGTCTTTGCATCGCATTGCATGAACACTTTGCATCATTTCACTGCACAACATGTCATTTTGAGATCCAGAACTCCTGATTTTCAAAATTGTTAATCCAGATTTGATTTTTTAAACTTTTCAAAATTGATTTTTAAAATCCTGGGATTTCAAAATTGCCAATCTTTCCCATTTTACCCCTAGGACTTTGAATTACAAAAAATTTCTCAAGAAAAACAATCTGGAATTTTGGATATTGATTTTAAAGATTTTATCTCAAAACTTTTTGCAAAAGATTTTAAATCTCTTTACAAATTTTGTTTTTACATTTATCCATATTTTTGCCCTGAAAACCCAATTTTTCCAAATTCTTGAAAAATAAATAATGTTTTATCTCGTATTTTCAAGTAAATGGAGCGGGACCCGCCTTTGAACTAGCATCATACTCAGACTCTCAGGTAAGTATCTTATTCTCAAGTGGGACCCACCCGGAGATGGCACCAATTTCGTAAATTTCTCTTCTTTTTATTTTCTTATTTTCTTATTTTATTTATTATTATTATTATTATTATTATTATTTTTTTTTTTTTTTATGTTATGTTCTAAAGTAGTGGGCCCACACACATGTGGCACCCCAATTGAAAATAAAAGACTTTTAAAAAAAAAAAAACAAAACAAAACTTTATTTTCAAAAGAATTTTAAAAGATTGGCTGAGGTGGCATCTTCAATTTAATTTTATTCTTTTTATTTATTTCTTTTATTTACTATTCATTTAAAAAAAAAAAAAAAAAGAAACAGCCCCAAAACGGCGCCACAGCCAAACTTTCCCAAAGATGTTCATTTTTACCTAAAACTTAGGTAAATGAACCCAAAATGGTTTTAAAAACCTAAGATTTTGTCCAGCTTCTAAAATGGCGAGTTTTTAAAATTCAGTTACAAAAACTTTGAAAAGTTTTCAAAAATAAAAACTTGTAACGGAAGGGAGAGCTGCGTTTCTTGTGAGAAGGGAAGGTTTTTAAAAAGGGGGGGGACAAGGCATTTACGGAGGAGGGAGGATCTTTTGATTGAGATTTTCGGTTTTTGCAGGAAGCTCAAAGTGGAAAGGTGAGAGGCGTCTTCATTGGCTTCAGCCCCAGCCATTTGGGAGATCGAGAGCCATCTCCAACCAAGGTGTGGACCTCTGCTTCAGCCACAGCCCAGCCAACGTCTTCATTTGCTTCAGCCCACCTGCAAAAGAAAACTTCAGCCAGCCATTTGCTATCGGAGATCCATCTCCAGCCACAACAGCCAAACACCATTCTTCATCAGCCTTCAGCCCCATCAACATCCGATCCTTCTTCCACCTCCAGCCATCATCCATCTCCACTTCCTGCAGCCGCACATCCTTCATCCGCAGAAGAGCCACCACCAGCTGCCCCCTTTCTCTCAGTCCAGCCGTAAAGGATCCAGCAGGCTCCATCTTCCTTCAGCCCAGCCAGCTGCTGTCCATCCACCTTCAACCCAACAGAGGTCCAGCGGCTGCTGCTCAGCCCTTCTTCAGCCCAGCCATAGAAAACCAATCCTTTTGCCGCTCTCTGCAGGTCGTTTGAAACAGGGGAATTACAAGGGTATTTATACAGCTAATAACTTTGATTGATTCTGAAAATCTGAGTTGTAACATTACTGTAATTCAGCTGGTTGTCATTTTTTTTTTATAACATGCTGTCAGCTTCATTATGTTCCAGTTTTATACAATTGAATCTAGCATTGGTAGAGCTTGTCTTATAAACTTAAGTGGTGGAAGTTCAGGTGATGTGATTAGTGGTATTATAGCAAACCATTGGAAATATCTGTAGGTGATACTGGTAGTTCCTGTGTTTAGTACATTTCAAAAAAATTTTTTTTACTACCTGCAGCTTGTCTATTGTTATAGTTTTATTTTTTATTTTTTTTTATCTTATTTGATTTCCTGTATGTTTTTGTACATATTCATAGCAGATTGAATGTACTTCACAATGTATCATTTGTATAGCTACTTGCATCCTCTTATAAACTCATCCAGTTTGTTGTTTCCCTTTAGCATCTGCAAACTAACACACTCTGCATTGCTGAAATCAATTTTTTTTTTACCAGCAATTGATTCTGTTCTGCAAGATGGTTTTATTTTGATATGAGAGGTCTCTGATGATATGTAATTCTTAATCTTATTTTCAGTTGCCATATCATTAGTACATACAATTTAGCTTCCTAATTTCAGCCTGCCCCTTTGAATGTTGTTGATCGTGATCCCCTCAATCATGTGACTGCATGTAAAAAGCTTCTCGTTGAGTTCATTTGTTTGTTCCATCTGTATCATGGATGAATATGTTTTTCAGATGGAATTGTTCTATATTTTAAACTTCCAAGGATCATATACTAGCCTTCAACGAGCAACCGTAATCATTGGTGGCATTTTGCTTTGTCTGCTTCAGCTCCTTCCTTCCTATTGATTCTGCAACATCTTATGTCACATACCCATCATTTTTTTTTTTTTGCAGATGTGCAGTCTTGACAATCGGCTATGTTCATGAACGGATATATCCATATCCGTTCATGATCTCTATATCCTCTTTTGCACGCTTCTTTATTGATATATAGAGAAGCTCCATACCCGATCTCGTTGAGAAATGTGTTGTAATTTGAGAGATATGACTGTGTAAAATCCCTTACAGAAATTGTATATACATATATTTTCTGGTTTTACCCATTATGTGGAATTTCCATTAAAAATATATATTTTCTCATTATATGTATATATGTATCTATATATATGTATATCTATTGTATATCTACCTATATGTATACATGTATATATATATATATATATATGGATATATATGTATATATATATATATATATATATATATATATATATATATCACTTCATGAGTATTTGCTATTACATGCATTTTTCTTTTCTCTTACTCTTGTAAATACATCATCATTTGATTTATGAAATTTTTGTTTAGCTTGATGTTTAAAATTCTGTTTTATGAAGTTAGGGCTAAAACTTCATCATTTGAGTTATGAAATTTTGTTGAGCTTGATGGCAAAATTTCTGTTTTATGAATCTATGGGCTGGAACATCATCATTTGATGTTACAATTTCTGTTTTATAAATCTATGGGCTGGAACATCATCATTTGATGTTACAATTTCTGTTTTATAAATCTATGGGCTGGAACATCATCATTTGATGTTACAATTTCTGTTTTATAAATCTATGGGCTGGAACATCATCATTTGATGTTACAATTTCTGTTTTTATGAAGTTATGGCTGGAACTTCATCATTTGATTTATGAGCTTGAGGGTTAAATTCTGGTTTTATGAAGTTATGGCTGGAATTTCATCATTTGATGCTACAATTTCTGTTTTATGAAGCTATGGCTGGAATATCACCCTTGGTTTTATGAAATTTTGCTTAACTTAGTGCTAAATTCTTGTTTGCTATATCACTCCATTGGCAGCACCAATTATACACATTATTTCATCACTTTCCACGACATTTTCACCTATTCACCAAGCTTTTCATATCATTTTCATGATATCCTTGAAATAGCCCATGATGCTTCCACAACCCATTTCCTGCACATTCATTTTCTGCTGTAAGTGTGCAGTCTTGATATTTGACCATGTTCATGAACGGATATCTCTATATCCAATCGTGATCTCCTAACCATCTTTGGTGTGCTTCATTATGGATATATAGGGAAGCTCTATTCCCATTTTTATTGAAAATTACTTTGTAATTTGAGAAGTATGGTTGTGTGAAATCACCTACAGAAACTGTATATACTTGTAATTTCTGGATTTACCTATTATATGTAGTTTCCATTGGTATGTACATATTTTCTCATTATATGTATATATATATCTATATATATATATATCTATATATGTTTAACTATATGTATATGTATATATGTATATATGTATATATATATGTATATATGTATATATATACGTAGATATATACTTATAACTATATATATATATCTCTTCATGTGCTCTTATTTCCATGCATGAACATCCATATATTTTCTCATATAGTTACACCTCCATTGTTACATGACATTTAGCACTTATTTTAGCATTTTGATATATGTATATGTCTCCTCGTTGTATATATTATATATATATGTTCATTGCCTTGGTTATTTTGTACTAACTCTCATTTTGCAGGAAAATCTAGAAGATGCAGATTCTTTGGCTTCATTTCAATTTTCTTTTGCTTTATGTTATGCAATGTAACAATCCAATGTAAACCTTGGAATAAGATTTACTTTTACTGCTTGGATTAGGCCGCATCTCATATAGTTTGATTTCAGTAATATCCTGATTATATGATGCATATATCTCAATTTTCCAAATTCACCGTGGATGAACACGAATGGCACGTGCACCAACTCTTAGAGAGTTGATGAACTCGGTGGAGTCCATATTTACGGCCCTAGTCGGAATATGGACGAGACCCAGATCCATCATCTCTCTACCAGTCACATTGAGCCTACACTCTTAGGCTATCTTGAAAATGCACCTCATATTTCCAATGTTTTCAAAATATTGTGAATTAATTCAAATAAACCCTGAATATATTCATGGCCACAGTCAGAATATATGAAGGATTTACTTTGGCTTAATCCACATTTTTCCAACCAATTTTTCAGAAATCTTTTCAAAGTGCATTCATTCATTCAAATCATTTGCATCATTCGTTTTCTCATTATTTTCTCAAAAGATTTTCATTTCATGGAGTCGATTTCTCAAGAAACTATGATGATATTCGGAGTTGGATTTCCCAAATCAAATGTTTTCCTATGATTTTCCTTAAGATTCTTTTCAAAGGAATTTCTCATTTTCTCAAGAATCCAAGTTGATTTTCAGATATTTAAAAAAAAAAAAAAAACAGATTCTCAGGATTTCAATTTCCTAAGTTCTGAATTTACTTCTCCAATGAATCTTTCCTATAAATTTTCTATCCTTTTCTTAAGAAAATTCTCAAAATCCAAGTTTTCCTGATAAGTGTTTTTCTTTTCAAATGATCATCTTTTCTCAAGAATTCCTTCATTTTCCTGAGATTCTCATTTCTTCATGATATTCCAAGTCTTTCTAAACTCTCTTAAAATTTTTCTGAGATTCCTATTTCCTCATGGTTTTCCCAATCTTTCTCAAATTTTCTCAAGATTTTTCTAAGATTCTCATTTCTTCATGATTTTCTGGATTTTATAAACTTTCTCAAGATTTTCTCGAGATTCTCATTTATTCAGGATTTTTAAAGTTTTTATAAACTTTCTCAAGATTTTCTCGCGATTCTTACTTCTCCAAGATTTTCCAACTCTTTATAAACTTTCCCGAGATTTCAAACCTTCTTCGTCTGAGTTTTTCTGAGAGATTGATTTCCATCTTTTTCCTGAGAAATGCTTTTCAACTCCAAATGTTTTCTAAGCATACATCATATTTTCCAACTTGCATTTTACAAAATTGCATAGCACATGCCTGAATTCTCTGTGCATTTAGGATAGAACACCATTTCGATGATTTTACTAAGTCAAGCACAATTTTGGTCCTTGGTTCGATTACCCCTGTTAAAGGCGGCAGGAACGGTCGAACCTCGTACCGACAGGTCGAGCCCCATCCCATGGATTTTCCCGCAATTTTTAAAACGGAGGCGAGTATTTCAAAAACAAAATCCGGCCAAGTTTGAATCGCGAGAGCATTTTCCCTCTCTCTTCCGCAAGGAAGGGAAGACGGGAAAAATTTTGCGACGAGAACAGTGGCCGTAGTGCCAAGAGCGGTGTTCTGCATGCATATGAATAAGACTTAAAGTCGCACTTACCCCGCGGTTGAAAATCCTGTTAGGAGTACCCCCTCAGTAATGACTGTGTTGGGGCAGACTGAATGGGATCGTGTACATACTCCGGTGGTGCTGAGGCACGACCTGCCTAAATGGCATGCAAATATCTGTCCAAGTAATTGTAAGACTGGCAGACCCCTTCAGGAATTATGCTCACTGTGGAATGACAGTGATGGTACAGTCTTGAGTGACACGTATTTTACTTTGGACCTGATAGAGTCCACGATGGCCTCACTGTAACGCCCCAGATTTCCAAAACAAAGCTAAGTTAAAATTTTCATGAATTTCTTTTTTTTTTTCTTTGCAGCGGAACTTACAAAAGCTTTTAGCAGCGGAATTAGACGATAATGAGTCGTCGGTTTTAGAAAACTCCGAGCACGTTGCAGGTATGTGGCCAAGCAACTCATTGACCACCAAAGTGTTCCATTTTATCGAAAACCACATGTTTATTACAAGACTACTGCTTTAGAAAAGCAGTGTAGGTTCAATAAAAGGAAGCAGTACAACTCTGTCTAGAGAAACTCTGGAACTCGATGCCGCCTTGCTCCGTATATTGCCACGCAGGTCCAACACCTGAAATCCCCATTAAACGGTATCAGAACCACTGATGGTCTGGTAAGCAAGCAATATGCGTCCATTCAACTCAAGCACATACGATGACCACTCAGGGTCGCAGTTCATAATAACGATGCTCAAGCCTCCAAGACTTAGCGTATATCGCAAGAGCCTCCTTAGGGCTATGAGTTGAACATTCGCTCAAGTCTTCACGACTTGGCTTTGATCTCTTCTGGGTCTCAAAGTGAAGTCTAGCTAGTGTCTTCATACTTGACACATCCCTATCCCACGTATCTAAGGACAACTCCTCGAGCTTCGCTTAGGCGTGCGGATACAACACGGGTCTTTGCCCAATCGGTCCAGTAGTATACTGTAAACACCCCAAATTTTCACTCACCTCCACGACAGTTCCACCAAGCATCATCATCCAGCCTCTGAAATCGCTGGAGGGCAAAATGGTCATTTTCTGAGCCCGGACCTTGCAAAAGTCCAAATTTCATCTGAAACTCTCAAAATTTCCCTATTTTTAGCTCAGATGTTTAAAATTTTATTCCTGACAGGAGACAGACATCTTCAAGTCTTAGTTTAAGATTGCATTTCATAAGACATGACATTGCATATCATTGCATGAGCATTTTAAATCACTGCACTGCACATGTCATTTCGAGGTCCAAAACTCTTGATTTCAAAATTTTCAATCCAGATTAGAATTTTTACCCTTTTCAAAATTGATTTCAAAACCCTGGGTCTTCAAAATTATCAATTCTTCCCATTTTACCCCCAGGACTTTGAATTTCAAAATATTTTCTCAGGAAAACGATCTGGATAGTTTGCAATATGGATTTCAGCCACTTCACCTCAGATTTTTCCCTTTTGACAATTTCAAATATCTTCCTTTTACAAAATTGCCCTACAGGGGCCAACTCTTTTCAGAATTCCTGTTTTACCAATTAGTCCAGACTTTATGAAAATTCCAAAAAGAAGTTGTTGTTTTATCCTTATTTCAATAAAGAAGCAATGTGGGACCCACACTGAGGTGGTGTCACACAAGCTTTTCTTTTGAAAATTTGAATTTCGAAAAACCCAAAAATATAGGAGCCTTGTCCCCTGGATTGGTGCCACTTGTCTTTTCTCTCTCCTCTCATCTACATGCCAAGTGTCAGTGTGAGGCTACCCTAAGAAGCCGCCACATGTCATCCCATTTATCTACCATGTGTCACCCTATCCGTCATGCGCCATGTGTCATTCCAAGATTACCAGGAGATGCCAAGTGTCGTAGGTTGTCCTGTCTAGAAAAAGTGGAGCTTGTCTCCTCTGAGGTGGCGCCACTTGAAGTGTGTCTCCTGCAGGGGACACGTGTCAACCTCTCCCTCCTTCTAGAAAAGTAACCTAACACATGTCTCTCCCTACTTTTCTCAGAAAAGTAGGAGACACGTGTCACTCCTAGCTTCCTCCAGAAAAGGTAGGCTTGTCTCCTCTGAGGTGGCGCCATTTGGAGTGTGTCTCCTGCAGAGGACACATGTCAAGCTCTCATTTCCTCAGAAAAAGCAAGTGCCATGTGTCATTTCCTGCTATCTTCAGAAAAGCTAGAATTCAAATATTCAAATCTCCTCATAGGTGGCGCAAATCCTGAACTTCACCTTTTCCATGTTGTCTGAGATGGCGCCACATGGCTTGGCCCTCCTTCTCTCCCCTCTGCCACGTGTCATTCTCTGCTCCTTTCAGAAAAAGTAGGTGACACATGTCTCCTTCTACCTCCTTCAGAAAAAGTAGAGGACACGTGTCTTCTCCCTACTTTTCTCAGAAAAGTAGGAGACACATGTCACTCTTGGCTTTCTTCAGAAAAAGCAAACCATTCAAAATTCAAATAAAGCCTAGGTGGCGCAAATCCTGAGCTCTGATTTTTCCAGATGGCCTATGAGTGCGCCACATGTCCCTTCCCTCCTTTTCCTCTCTCTCTCCACATGGCATTGTAGGAGCCACCCTGAGGTGGAGCCACATGTCCATCCCCCATTCCTCCAGGGCCAACCTCCATTTGAAATTCAAATTCTCCTCTGAGGTGGCGCCATTTGAGAAGGCCTCTCCAGACAGCTGACACTTGTATGCCACATGTCCAAACCTCCTTGCATTAGAAAAAGTAGAAAAACCCCTATGAGGTGGCGCATTTTGCTTCCTCCCTTCATGTTCTCCTGCCACATGGCATCGTAGGAGCCACTCTGAGGAAATGCCACATGTCAGCCTCTCCTTTCCTGCAGAAAAAGCAAAATTTCAAACATTTGAACTCCTCTAGAGGTGGCGCCACATGGCATGCCCCTATTGTTCCAACTTTACACCTCAGAACACCTTTTGAGGTGGCACCATTCCAGAGCTCCCACTTGGATCCATTTTGATTTTTATTTTATTTTTAATAAAAGTAGCCCACCATGAGGTGGCGCCACCTGAGGACTCCCTACAAAAGGTGAGTTTGAATTTCAAATTCCAAGAGAGCACCCTCTGAGGTGGCGCCATCTGGGAGTTCCCTGCAGAGAGAATCAAGCAAGCTTTTGAAAAATTCCAAATTCCCCTGCTGAGGTGTCTCACCCACAAAATTTCCATTTTTTTTTATTTTTCTCAAAAATCAAAATAGCCCCATGAGGTGGCGCCACCTGAGGGCTCCCTGCAAAAGCCAAATTCGAATTTCAAACCCCCAGATAGCACCCCCTGAGATGGCGCCACATGGAGGGCTCAGATTGAGCCTGTTTGAAATTCAAAATTTTTCAGAAAATCTATAAAAACAAGGCTCCACGCCCAGGAGAAGGGAGCATCTTTGGAGACCATTTTTGTGAACTTGAAAATCCGACCTAGCCTCCCTAAAATCTGATTTTGAACTTTGGAAATCATGCCCCCTTTGGCTCATTGGAGAAGGTGGAGTAAAGTTCATGCAGTGGCCAATTCGATTCAAGCATAGGTCGATTTTGGTGAACCAGCCGAAGCCCGGAGTGAAGGACGAAGGAAGCTCGTGATAGCCGCCCATTTCAAGAACTTCTACGCTGCGTGACGAAGCAAGGTGCACTTCTTTTCCCCTTGATTTGATGCCATAATTCGATTCGGGAGTCGTTTGAAGAAAGAGCTCATCCGAGAGATGGATTGAGCTATTCTCATAAAACGACATATATAAAAATGTTTAATTATGCTTCCTTGATGACTTTTAACATGCATGTAGTTAGCTAGATTTAATTTGCATTTTATTTCATTCATTTAGCACATTTCATGAATTAATTAGGATTAGTTTAACATTTATTTCAACTCTGCTCATTTTCAGTAGGTCTCTGTTTTTGTCAGTCAGTCCACATGTCATTTTATGCATTTTTTTTTTATTCAAAATCTCAAAAAAATCACGAAATGCGCCCTTAGGTGTCCCTAAAATTTTGCCAAAAATTCGGAGGCATTTGAATTTGTTTATTGTGGTAAACATTCAAAATGGCAAGTCGGGTTTTGTTACCCGGGATGCGTTTTGAAAATCATTTGCCGACTTGTAAAATCAAGATATCCCTCATGGGAGATTCGATTTTCGATCCGAAAAATGTTCCGAACTTGGGAGAATGTCTAGTTTTAAATATAATTTACTCCGATTTTTATAATTTTTTTTAATGTCTGACAAAAATCCGAGAGTTCTGGACACGTGTCAGAGCCTAATTTGGGCCTCTGAGATTTTGGATCGACTTAGGGCTATGGTTTCTCTTTGTGTGTTGCTCCAAATCCAAAACTGTAACAAGTGAAAGTTATGTCCGAGGTGTACTCTGTTTGCATCTGAAAGCCTGTGATTTTTAGAACAGTGTTGGCACCTGCTTCGGATTTTTCTTGTCAGCCCCCTGTTTTGCTACATTTGTCTGTTCTGTTGATTTAGGCAGAAATAGTTATATTTTTATCTGTGTTTCCGTTGATCAAATGCCAAAGTCATGAACATGAAAGTTGTTCATGTAGATGTATTGAGTAGCTCTGATTAATTTCATAAATTTCCATGGCTGTTTGATATTTGTTTAGCGTTTTATATCAGATTAGTGTGATTTTTACCTCTGTCAGAACTAAATCTCTGTTATTGAACTCACCATGGCTCAAATCCCGAGGCTGTAAAAACCAAAAATGTTCCATTTTTGGTCTTTTAGAAGTCTGCAAAATATCATAAGTTTTCATGGTGTAAATCTTGCATTATCATGTTAAGCATTGCATTTGGTTCGGATCCATAGGCAAAATCCACCATTTTAGGACTTTCTTTGAATTTTAGCATTTAAATCATATCATTTCATTATTTTTAGCATTCTAGGCCGTTTATCAGAGTAAGTAGATGCTTCATACCGAATTTGGTGCAAATTGGAATCCATTTGAGGTTCGGATTAGCCATAATACCAAAACAGGGTCCCGCAGGACCCGGATCCAAGTGAAAAACAAGCGAAATTCGTTATTTTGGATAAATTGCAAAATGTCAAATTCTGATTTTACAGTCCTAATGTGTTTAGCAGAATGTCATACTGCATTTCATCATCATTGAATTCAATTTGAATTTCGAAATCCCAATTTTATTAAGTTTTCCTTCAAAAAACCCTGATTTTAAAGGTGTAACTTTAATTTTAGGGGTATTTTGGTCATTTTGACCCCAACTCCGAATTTCAAACTGTTTTCCACTGAATTACTTGCATTTATATCATTTCAAATATCAAGGAAGCATGATCATAGGGTTTATATCCAATTAAATCCAATAATTTCATAATATTATTGGAAAATTTTGGAAAAACCCACATATTTGAGCTAACCTTATTTCAAGTTTGACAGGGACATTCAAAAGAAGGAGCTGAAGTCTGCAAATTTATTTTATTTCCTTTATTTAGTGATGTAATAATGTAAATTTTGGAATAAGAGAGTTAATTTCCTGCTTAGACTAGGATGCATATCATATAGTTTGAATTTATGTAATATCCTGCTTATGTGATTCACGCATTTTATTTCAAAAGCACTATGGATGTTCACGAATGGCATGTGCACCAACTCTTAGGGAGTTGATGGACTCGGTGGGATCCATATTTACGGCCCTAGTCGGAATATGGACGAGACCCAGATCCGTCATCTTTCTACTAGTCACATTGAGCCTACACTCTTAGGCTATCTTAAAATGCACATCATATTTCCAAAGTTTTCAAAATCATGTGCATCAAATCAACTAAATTCTGAACATATTCATGGCCACAGTCAGAATATGTGAAGGATTTATCTTGACTTAATGCACATTTTTCCAACAAATCTCTTAGAAAATCTTTTCAAAGTGCATTCATTCACTCATGTCATTTGCATCATGAAATCATTGATTTTCTCAAGATTTTCTCAAGAAATCGATTTCTCAAAAAACTCTAAGGATTTTTCAAAAATCGGTTTTCCAAAGACAAAGTTTTCCACAGTTTTCCCTGGAAAATGATATTTTCTTAAGAGATTCAAAAGAGTTTTCCAATCTTTCTCCAAGATCCAAAATTGATTTCCAAGTATTTCAAAAGGGTAAAATTCCCAGGATTTCGATTCTCCAAGTTTTGAATTTCCTTCTCCAATTTATTTACTTATAAATCTTCCATCATTTTCCTAAGAAAATTCTCAAAGTCCAAGTTTTCCTAAGAAGTGTTTCCCTTTTCAAAAGGTTCATCTTTTCTCAAGAATCACTTCCATTTTCCCAGGATTTTCAACCATTCATGATTTTCCCAAGTCTTTATGAACTTTCCTGAGATTTCAAATCTTTTTCATCTGAGTTTCCTGAGAAATTGACTTTCAGCTTTTTCCTAAGAGAATCTTTTCAACTCCAAATATTTTCCAAGCATACATCATGTTTTCCCAAGCTGCATTTTCCAAAATCTCATAGCACATGCCTGAATTCTCTGTACATTTAGGATAGAACATAACTTTGATAATTTCGCTAAGTCAAGCACAATTTTGGTCCTTGGTTCGATTACCCCTGTTAAAGGCGGCAGGAACGGTCGAACCTCGTACCGACAGGTCGAGCCCCATCCCATGGATTTTCCCGCAACTTTTAAAACGGAGGCGAGTATTTCAAAACAATTTCCAAAATCCGGTCAAGTTTGAATCGCGAAAGCATTTCCCTCTCTCTCTTCCGCAAGGAAGGGAAGACGGGGGAAAAATTTCGCGACGATAACAGGTTTGGCGACCGAGATGGGACCTGTCCTCATCTGATCAAAGTAATGCTTGACTTAGTTCAATTATCGAAATTATGTTCACAAAATGTCAGCTCTTTACCTTTGATATCATGTGAACCTAGGAGCCTAGATTCTAACCTAGCTGACATTGATTGCATATAGACTAGGCATGGTTTGGTAGGACCAGATTGAGGAGATATTTTCATGCTCACATAGACTTAGGTCTAAATACAACCCTCCTCAATTTAGGATCTGAATGCAAACAATGTATGCTTCTTCAAAATTTTCAAAATCTATCTCTCGAGGATTTAGAGCCCTCCATTTCTTGCATGTGATCATTTTTTCAAAACTCCCTTACCTATCATTACCCGGTCTTCACATTGCTGGGCTCTCTTCCAGAACCATAGTTCGGGACAGAGCCTCACAACTGGGCCAACTATTTGGGTTAACACCCCCCTACCACGTACCGCGGGCCACAATCCGAAGTATATCGGTAGGCGCTCAAGGATGTTGGAAAACCTTACCTTAGAACCGGAGTTAAAATTCTATGCCACGTACCTCGGATTTCGGTTCGAGTATATCGGCATAACTGGATTGGACAAAGATGATCTGAACCTAGAGTTAGGATTAAGGTCCTACAGCTGTTTTCAATTGATGCATCTAGAGTCAGCCTTTTAGGGAGTGCTGTATGTGCATAAATGTTTGTGCAGGATGTGATTGTATGTGTATGATTTCCTTAATTTTTTATATTTCCCAATGTTTTCCAACTTACTAGGTTTTTTTTCAAAACATCTTTATTTTCCACAAGATGTTTTCTCAAACCCTGGATGATTTTCTCAAATATCCAATTTCTTTCAAAACTCCAGGCGATTTTTCATTCTACCATTCTACTGGATCTCGAATTTTCAACTGCATTTTTATCCTGCCTGCAAAATTTTTCAAAATTTCTCACATTTTCCTAAGTCTCATTCTGAGTCTTTCTCTGTTTTCAGTTTGATGGCATCCAGTCAAATCGATCCTATCTTTCCTGAAGGTCACATCTCCTTTGAGGTGCGACAAGGTCGTCCTGAACATCGAGCCCTTAGCACCGAAACTTTTATTCCCCGATGGTATTATTCCTGGCTAAAGAGCTTTTCCCGAATGTTCCCGGACCATTTGAGCGAGTGCGGATTAGAGCTGGCATCAACAGTCGGAAAGCAGACCATCAATGGCAACCTAATCCATGCAATGGCGGAGCGATGGAATCCTCGGACGTGTACCTTCTGGTTCCCATGGGGAGAAATGACTGTTTTAATGGATGAATTTTCAGAAATCATGGGGTTACCAGAACCAGCCGGTCAACCAGGAGACCCATTAGAGCATCAATTCCTTATCAATGTCAAGGGTTTGGACCCCCGAGACTCCTTAGCTCGTATGACAGGCCGCCGATCTTGGCCCCTGATCCAGTTGGAAGGAAATGAATATGTTGACCTACTTGAGTTGTACCGCCAGTACGGGACCTTCGTCGAAGTCAGTTCGCTATCAAGAATAGCTAAAGAAAGTATTCAAAATGCGATGGTTCTGTGCACTGTAGGATTATCCCTCTTCCCAGATGGACAAAACTACATGGACATCAGAATAATCCAACTTATGAGAAGATGGGAAAATCGGCAAACCAATCGCCTCTCTATAGCCATGGCAGCGCTCGCCTTCCTATATCGAGGTCTGACTCGATTCTCACTTGGAGAATCCATTTTAGTTGAAGGATGCATCTACGCACTTCAGTCCTGGTTTTTCCACCACGTTCCAGCCCGAGCAAGCTCTTTCAGATACAATGGTCAAGAACTCCTTCCAGTGGCGCAGTACCAAACCATGATCAACAACATTCAAGAGGATGACGTAGTCTGGGACTATTTTGAACGGCAGTTGTCTCCTCCCCGATATACGTACGCTTATGGCAAGCGATTCAAGTTGCTGGGACCTTTCTTCTGCACTTATTACCAACCAGAGAGATGTGTTCGACAGTTATACGTACGCTTATGGCAAGCGATTCAAGTTGCTGGGACCTTTCTTCTGCAGCAGTACGTTGAAGCCCGCTTGTTATCAGGAGTTATGGCAGAGTTTGATCTCACTTCCGCACAATGGTCCGGGGCATATCACTCTGCCCGCTACGGCTGAGATTCCTTTGTCTCTCTTAAAATCTTTCCAGGTCCTAGAGTGTCTGCCGACTATCGTGAATGGTGGCAAATTGTTTGTCCCCCACCTCTTTGTCAAGATCAATAAAATCTTATTCTTCTCATTTTCATAAAATTCTCTTTCTTTCTATTGTGGTTTGACGACCTCGCCTAGGTAACAAGGCATATTTTCGTTGTTTATTTCTTTTGCAGAATGAATGACAACACAATTGTCGTGATTCCCACGACGACTCAGTCCCTAGTAATGGGACATCTTTTCCAAATTGTCTACCATATTTTTAGCAAATATTCCTTCCAAAAGCTAATTCCTTCATAATCTAATCAGGTCTTTGCCCTGCAGAGAGCATCCATACCATTTGATGGTTGAGACAAGATCAGGCAAAAGAACCACGGCATCCCAGTACAAGTCAGCCTCGGAAGAAGAAATGGGTTCCCCTCGATCCGAGAAGAGTCAAGAACAGCAGCAAGAAGACGATGGCATAGACCCTCAAATGTATGCCATGTTCAGAAAAATGATGAATAAGATGATGAATGAGCAGCCCGGGACCAGCTCAGAAAGGAATCCATTCAGAGAAAAGTTCCATGGTCGTAGGAGTAAGAAGGCTCCCAAAAAGCAGATCCAGCCAGAAGAGATTTCAGATGAATCAGACTCAACTGAAAACACAGACGAAGAATATGAAGTGCCTCTGGCATTTCAGAAGCGTGGCCAAAGTAAAAGCCACAGATCAAAGAGCAGAGATAAAGAAGAGCCTTTGCAAGCGCAGTTTAAAGAAATGGCCCGAGTTGTCAAAGATCTGCAAGCCCGCGACAAGGGCAAGAAAGTCTTCACCAGTGAGGACTTCTATGACGGCTTAGAAGGAGATGATGATCTGGAGAATCTCCCCCGAAAATTCATCAAGTTCGATGGTTCTGGCGACCCAAAAGCTCATCTCGCCACCTTCTTTGCTGAATGCTCTCGGTTTAAGAGGGATAACCGAGCATTGTTTTTATGCTTCCTCCGCAGCTTGGAACGAGTTGCAGCCAAGTGGTATGCTGAGCATATCAACCCCATCGAGCTCAAAGAGTTCGACAAAGTTGTGAATCTCTTTATTGAACGCTTCTTGTTCAACACAGAAGCGCTACCTACATTAAGTCATCTCTGCAATTTAAGGCAGAATGAGAATGAAAAAGCACAGGACTTCATTCACAGATGGAGATCAGCCTGTAATAAGATGAGAGATCCTATCTCGGAAAGGCATGCATTGTCCCTGATCCTCAACAATTTTTCGCAGCCGTTAAGAGGATTGATCTCTACAGCGCCATCCAGGACCTTCATTGAGCTGACTGAGTGAGCCGAATGGCTCGAATTGAGTGTGAAAAACGGAGTCTATGAAGGCTTCACCTTTTCCAAGAACAACTCCCATGGTGAGCAAAAGAAGAAAGCTCACTTTACTTATTCTGCCAGCAACAACAACAAAGGCCAAAATCGATACAAAGGGCAGAAGAAAGATTACTGCTACGGCACCGGCAGTTCAAACAACAAGGACCAGAAAGCAAAGCCTGCTCCTCAGTACAACAAACCTCCTCAGCAGGATCAAGGGCCAAAACTGCGTGAGAAGACCAAACATGAAGGATGGAGCTATGACAGAAAGTTTACTCCTCTTGACCAATCACTCGAGGATGTGCTCGAGTATATGCTATCAAAAGAAATGGTTAAGTTGCCTAGATTGGCCGATCCCCCTGTGCCCATGGGGAAATGGAAAGATTAGTTCTGCAAGTTCCACAGGACAGTGGGACACAACACCGAGAACTGCTTTGTTCTCAAAAACATCGTGCAAGATCTCATTGAAAAGAATCTATTGGTAGAAGGAGAAGAAGAAGAGAAAATGGACATTCTCAATCATCCCTTCCCTTCACACACCACAGCAGTAGTGTCTGCACAACCCTTTCTACCGCATGAACATATCAAGCCATGTTTTGCGCAAGATCTCCAAGTTCAGCATCAGGTGACGGTGCTACGACAAGCAGCTCCAGATTCCAAGAAGATGGACTTAATCTCAGCATTCGGTAAAATGAAAGTTTCGGAAGCACCTGTGAAGTCAGTTCCCAAATCAAAAGGAACTCCTGACTTCTTCAAGCAAATCGTTAGACCAAGGCCAGACAGGTCAAGTCAGAAGCCTCTGACCGCTTTATCCAATGTCTTCATCCTTGACTTGGCCAAGAATTCTAGCAAGCACCGACAAGTACTGGATGATTTACTCAGGAAAATCAAAGTTAAGCCCAGTACCACTCCTGAAGAGATGGCACAGATTGTGAACTCTGCCATGACCAATGCGCCAATCACCTTCTCAGATGAGGACCTTCCAAAGCCTCATTCCTTTCATAATAATGCTCTTTACATTGTCGTTCGGGTCAGAGGAATGACAGTACTCCCATCACTATCTATGGGTTTGACAATCATGGTCAAACGGCCAAGGGCAAGATATTCCTGGAAGTGTTTATCAACTATTCAGTGCATTCAGTGCTTTTTCACGTGGTTAATGTACCACCAACCTACAACTTGCTGCTCGGAAGGACATGGATTCACAATGCTAATGCAGTGCCTTCCACCCTACATCAATGTGTGAAGTGGTCAAAAGGTGGAATGATTACCACGGTACTGGGAGAAGACCCAGAAGAAAGGCTCCCGCAGCCCATGATTCCCCGGCCATCATTCAATGCAGATATTCCCAGCATTAGGGAAAGTGAAGAGATCAGTCACGGAGAAAATCGAGAAATACTCCAGGCATCCTCAGAACTATCTCCGCACACAGTAGCCACGACCCGATGGAAAGGTCCTCAATTGTTCAAGGTTGGAGGCCGAATCGACTACAGCACCATTAAGGATCACCCATTTTTTCCACAATTCATGAAGTCAAGAAAGGGATTTGAGTTACTCCTGAAGCATGGCTATCAACCCTTCAAGGGACTCGGCAAGAACGAAGATGGCCGCATCGAGCCAATGATCCAGAAACATCGTCCCCACAGAGCAAGACTAGGGTTTGCCGGTGGAAGCTCGTCAAAGGAGACTGTTTTTGTCAAAGGGGCACAATGAAGACCATTTGTTATTTTCTTTCTATTCTTTTCCAAATAAATGTCTCATTTTACCAATGTCATTGATCAATTCAATCAATAAAATTCCAAGTTTCTTTGTCTATCCGGATGCCATCTACTCCCTTTCTGTCTGTCTCATCATTTTATAATTCAATGCCATTTTATGCATGGTTCTCTTCAAATGATTGCTTGTCTTACTTTAGGCTGATTTGTCTGAACCAGATTTCTTCTCCAAAATTTCAGAATGACTTCTCGAACAATCAAGAAGCTCATTCTCAATCCCAAGGCCCTTCAGAAGTCGACAGCAATTCACAGAATCAAAGCAAGCATCGAAGATGGCAAGAGTGCAAAGCAGTCAGATGATTGTGCAGAATATGATCAGTCTCTTCAGGAATTACTGGAGTTCGCCGCTGTTCAGAAGCAAGATGAACCATCTCCTCTAGTACAAGATCCAACCGAAGATGTTAATATCGGTTCAGAGGAAGATCCCAAAATTCTCCAGATCGGAACCAATTTGAGTTTAGAAGAAAAGGAAAGACTTACTAACTTTCTCAAGCGGCATGAAGAAGTGTTCGCATGGACATATGAAGACATGCCGGGCTTAGACCCCAAATTAGTTGAACACCGTCTTGTCTTAAAGCCGGATGCTAAGCCAGTCAAGCAGAAGCTGAGAAAAATGGATCCCAGAATAGAACAAGTCAAAGAAGGACTTGAAGATTTGCTCAAAGCAGGATTTATCCGAGCTATTGACTACCCGGATTGGTTAGCCAATATCGTCGTCGTCCCAAAGAAAAGTGACAAAGTAAGGATCTGCATAGACTTTAGAGACCTCAACAAGGCAACTCCGAAGGATGACTATCCACTCCCAAGCATCGATCTTCTAGTCGATAGCCCGGCAGGACATGCCATGTTCTCTTTCATGGACGGATATTCCGGCTACAATCAGATTAAGTTGGCCGCCCGCGACCAATCAAAAACTTCCTTCACTACGCCTTGGGGCACTTTCTGCTATACAGTTATGCCTTTTGGGCTCAAGAATGCTGGAGCAACATATCAACGGGCAATGGCTGTCATCTTTCACGATCAGATGCGCAAAATCATGGATGCGTATGTTGATGATATCCTCGTGAAATCTAAAGAGGAAGAAGATCACCTCGAAGCACTTGATCAAGTCTTTAAGAGACTCATTCTTTACAAGTTAAGGCTTAACCCGCAAAAATGTGTCTTTGGAGTCGAATCAGGCAAACTGTTGGGTTTTCTGGTCAGCAAAAAGGGAATTGAAGTCGACCCAGCCAAAGCAAAGGCTATCATTGATATGCCACCCCCAAAGAATCTCAAAGAACTGTGTAGCCTTCAAGGACGTATGCAGTCAATCCGGCGATTCATTTCCAATTTGGCGATGAGATGTGAGCCCTTCAACCACTTACTCAGAAAAGGAGTGAAGTTCGAATGGGGGCCAGAATGCCAGCAATCGTTCGATCGAATCAAGAAGTATCTTATTAATCCTCCCATCCTGAAGCCGCCAGAATTGGGAAAACCTCTTTTATTATACATCTCAGTTAATCAAGTCGTATGCGGTGGATTCTTGGCATAATACAAAGAAGGCAGCCTGATAGAGCATGCCATCTATTATGTGAGTAAGACTTTCATAGATTATGAAAAGAGACACTCTCAAATAGAGAAGACCTGCCTAGCTCTGGTATGGATGTGTCAGAAGCTAAGACACTACCTGCTAGCATCAGAAGTCAAAATTTTGTCTAAACTCAATCCCCTCAAATACATCTTAGAGCAGCCTTTCCTCAGTGGACGAGTCGCAAAATGGCAAGTCTTACTGATGCAGTATGACTTAGAATATGTCTCGCAGCAATCAATCAAAGGCCACGCAATTGCAGATCAATTGGCGGATTTTTCTCTGACCGAAGAAGTGAAAGCTGAAGATGACTTCCCTGATGAGCAAATATGCAACATCCAGCAATTTCCAGTCTGGAATTTATTTTTTGAAGGTTCTAAGAATATGGCTGGAATAGGCATCAGAATCCTATTAATCACTCCTGAGAAGGAGATGATTCCATTTTCTCTCAAGCTAGACTTTCAATGCACTCACAATATGGCCGAGTATGAAGCCCTGATTCAAGGTCTAAGGATTCTATTAGACTTCAATGTCAAGAGAGTACATGCCTACGGTGACTCATTACTTGTTGTCAATCAAGTTCGAGCCGAATGGCAGGTCAAAGATCAGAAGCTATTTCCCTATCAGAAAATTGTTTCAGCGCTTGTCCGCAATTTTGAAGAATTTCAGTTTTTCCACATCAAGAGAGATTTCAATCAAGTGGCTGATAGCCTAGCCAGTTTAGGCTCCATTATGACATTCAGAAATGGAGAATCTTGTCGCTCTTTTGAAATTGGCAGACTTGACCAACCTGCTTTCATTCCAGAGGAACAGGTAAACCAGGCTGAGCAAAGGAAGAAGCCTTGGTATTACAATATCAAAACTTTCATAGAAACTGGTGAATTTCCTCCAGAACTCTCAAAGAAAGAGCAACGAGCAATCCAGCGTATGTCTACTCGATACTTCATTTTGGCCAATGTCCTCTATCGTCATGGATTCAGTTCAGAGTATTCCAGATGTTTAGATGAAGACGAAGCCAAAGAAGTCGTGCGAGAAGCACACGAAGGCATCTGTGGTGGTCACGTTGGCTACCAAACCCTTGTCAAGCAAATCATAAGAGCAGGGTACTACTGGAAGACTATGCAACAAGACTGTTATCATTATGTGAAGTGTGTGCAATGTTAGATACACGCACCTTCCATCCATGCGCCAGCAACATATTTACAATCCGTTGTTTCTCCATGGCTGTTCTCCATGTGGGTCTTCGATGTCGTAGGTCCCATCACTCCTTCAGCTTCAAATGGCCACAAATACTTCCTTGCCGCAACAGAATATTTCACCAAGTGGGTAGAAGCCATCAGTCTCCGCACAATAGAAGGCCGACACGTGGTCTCTTTTATTCACAAGAACATCCTTTGCCGTTTCGGCATCCCACATGACATTGTGTCAGACAATGGCAGTCATTTCAAGAATGAAAAGATGAAGACATTTTGCTCAAAATTCAAGATCTATCACCATTTTTCCGCTCCATATTATCCTCAAGGGAATGGTCAGGCAGAGGCCACCAACAAGATTTTAATTCGTATCTTGGAGCGAACTGTGGAAACAGGCCGTGACTGGCATGAGAAGATCCACGATGCACTATGGGCCTATCGGACCACCATTCGTACACCAACGAATGCTACCCCATCAGAACTGGTCTATGGGACAGAAGTAGTATTGTCGCTACATGTTCAGAAGCCCGCTTTGAAATTTGCTTCACTTCTGCAATTACCTCTTGATCAATACCAGCAGCAGCGACTAGTGCAGCTAGACTTACTCGACGAGAGAAGGCTAAAAGCAGCAGAGCATGCTCAATCCTATCGCCAGAGAGTAGCCAGGCAATATGCGAAATCTATCATCGAAAGAAGATTCAAAGTCAATGATTTAGTACTTCGATCCACAACTTATCTCAAGCATCGTCCCGACGGCAAATGGTCGCCAAATTGGGAAGGTCCCTATGTTTTCAAAGAAGCATTACCCCGCAACTCATATCGGCTCATCAATGCCGATGGGGTAGAATTGTCAGATCCTATTAATGCTCGACACTTGAAAAAGTTTTATACTCGAAACATTTATTCTCCTCTTGTAATCCTTCCTGTTTCCCTCAAATAATGATCCAACTTTTTTTCCCAGTTACACTGGGGCATTTGAAAATTTTGTTCTATATGCAGGCAGGATAAACAAATTCCTCATTTCATGCACGTATGCATTCATATACATCAATTCATATTCATTTGCATTCAACTGCATTAACAACAATCTGGTCAGTATTGGGATTTCAACAAACAGTCCCATCACGATTCCTAAATGATTCAAAATCGAAAGGTCATCACCAATACTGAACCAAAACCCAGCGCTCGGACTGGTATTATTTCAAAATCCAGTACTCAAACTGGCACATTTTCAAAATCCCAATTTTTCAGAAAACCGAGTTCCGACTCAGGTTTTTATTCAAATCATTTTCATCTGTTGATCCGAGTTCCGACTCGAGATCTCTCTATGTATTCGAGCTTAGATTCGAGCTCCTCATTTTCATTTGTTGATCCGGGTTCCGACTCGTGATCTCATTATCTTATTTGAGCTCTGATTTGAGCTCTTAATTTTCTTTTGTTGATCCGAGTTCCGACTCGTGTTCTCATTATCTTAATTGAGCTCTAATTCGAGCCTCTCATTTTCTTCTGTTGATCCGGGTTCCGACTCGTGATCTCATTACCTCGTTCGAGCTCTTCATTTTTTCTCTGTTGATCCGAGTTCCGACTCGTGATCTCTCTACATCATTTGAGCTCAAATGCGAGCTCTTCATTTTCTTTTGCTGATCCGGGTTCCGACTCGTGATCTCTATTTTATTCGAGCTCTGACTCGAACTCATCATTCTCCTTTGGTTAATCCAAGTCATTTCAATCATCAAAGTCTGTCAATTGCTCAAGTTTGACATTTTGCCCTCCAAATTTCAATTTAAATCCTCAAATCAGGCAATTCTCCAATTTCGACCTCTGGGTCACCCAATTACCAATTCTCAATTTCAATTACCAATTTCCAATTCTCGACGTTCGGGTCAATCAATTTCCAATCTTTGACCTTCATTTCTCAATTTCGACCTTTAGGTCACTCAATTCTCAATTTTGA
Source organism: Nuphar pumila (assembly GCF_984573655.1). Classification (NCBI taxonomy): domain Eukaryota; kingdom Viridiplantae; phylum Streptophyta; class Magnoliopsida; order Nymphaeales; family Nymphaeaceae; genus Nuphar; species Nuphar pumila. Next base: position 45,246,123 of record NC_143265.1, on the reverse strand, counting down.
CTTTCGAGTCACACAATTTCGACCTTTTTGGTCAAATCAATTCTCAATTTCGACCATCAGGTCATCCAATTTCGACCTTCGGGTCATTCAATTTCCAGCAACCAATTTTCCAATTTTCAATTTCGACCTTTGGGTCAATCAATCTCAATATCCAATTTCAATCATTTTCTCTTGCGAGAGACCCTTTTTAGGGAGAGTTCGAGGGAGCTCGTTCTTTTCGCATGCTATCCAATTCGTTCACTTAGCCCCTTTTCAGGGAGAGTTTGAAGGGACTCGCGTCTTTGTGAATCGTTTGCAAAACAATTTCCAATTTCACACGAGGAACCCTTTTAAGGGAGAGGCTCGACAGAGACTCGCTTTTCTTGTGACCCCCCAATTTCATACTAGGCCATTTTTCGTCATGAAAGACCCTCTTTGCAGGGAGAGTGTGATGGACTCGTTCCTTTCATGACCCAATTTTCAGACCTCACTATTATCGGCCCCCTTTCCATAAGAGAAGCCTAATATTAGGGAGCTTTGACGAAAGCTCAATTTCTCTTCGAAAGTTCATTTTGCAAACACCTCCTCTTCAGGGAAGAGAGGAGTATTTCCCAATTCACATTCAGGTAAGGGCTAAGCCTGAGTCTCTCTTTTTGGGGAAAAAGAGAGGAGAATTTTCGTCACAGATGCATTGAGCCAGACTTCAGATACTCACTTTCACCAAGGATTTCAAGACAATTTTGTCAATTTGTCAAATTATTTGTTGATTTCAGAATCTTTATTGCACTAATCAGTTTACCTTCAGCATTACTTCCAAAAGAGCGAAGCTTTTGCGAAAAGGGATTCAAACTTCAAATTCTTTCTATTGGCCAACCAAAAGGATGAAGGATAAGTCCTCGATATGGCTAGAAAAGAAGATTCAATGTTATTAAAAAGTCGTAGATGATTGATATTGATCGCAGTTATGGTACATCTTTAAAGATTATTCTTGTAAAGACAAGGCAGTGGAAATATCCTGAGTGCTAGAAAAGAGAGAATTTACCCAAGCCCCGTTTCCTCAAAATCACCTAAGCTGCAATTAAATATCTGCAAAAGGGATCTCTCACCTGTCGTCAAGATGAAGGCGAATTAGGCGAGTAGACCCCCGGGGCCAAAGAAGATTCGAAACATCTCCAAGATGACGGAGTTTGTGACGGATCCTTCCAGTGAAAGTCCAAAGCACTGTTGAGATGAAAGCAGATGCGATGAACCTCTCGACAATCCCTAAAAGATATTTAATTTCAGCTATCACCCAAAGATCTCCAAACCCATCGCCTAAGAAGGATCGAAACATCTCCAAGATGAAGGAGTTTGTGACGTACCCTTCCCAAAAGAGAGAAAGAGAGGAAAAAGAAAGAGAGAAAAAGTAAGAGCATCTCCAAAATGAAGGAGAATATAGCCAAAAAACTCAAAGACGAGCCAAAAGAGTGCAGAAAGACTATCATGAGAGAAGCTCTCAGGATATCAAACTGCCAGGTCTATCAAGAATCCTCTTTAATCTTGTGAAATTCTATTATCAATACTTTTTCATCAATTGCTTTCATAATATCAAAATTCTCTTCCCTGTTCATATCAAGGAAATTGATAACTTCCTTAAAGAAGGTCAATTGCGAGCAATTTGGATTTCAAATCTCGATTCTACAAAGTGAACCTTGTCTGGAGGTAATGCTTTGGGTAGAAAAGAAAGAATATCTCTGCAACCATGTGCAACATTTTCAAAAATTTTGAATCAACAGCAAAATTTCCAACATTTTGACAATATTTTCTAGCTATCCTGACATGAAGTGAGAGCTTGATGTTCGTTTTCGATGCATCCTGACACCAATTTTAAATCCCTCTTAAGGACTTGATTCCTTCCCTTCTTCGAGAGCATGAACTCTCAGATTGCACACTTCCCTGTGTCCCCACTGTCCCACCATAGACAGTCCCATTTTGGTTCGAGGTCGAACCACCAATCATTTCCCGCAAAAGGCAATTTCAAAAGCTGATTTTAGTCTCAGCAATGAGATGCCCAAAATCAATCCCTTTTCAAGCTTTAGGGACCCCATTTTCCTTCCTTTTGCAAAACCCCTGTCGGATTTATTGTACAAAATCCGAAGGTTCCATCATGGTCTCTTCCTTCGAAGAGGTATTCCATTTCTGCCCGATCAGGATAAGGGTACAAACCTGAGCCTCAATCAAAGAGGTATTCCATTTTCCGCCCGATCAGGATAAGGGTACAAACCTGAGCCTCAATCAAAGAGGTATTCCATTTTCCGCCCGATCAGGATAAGGGTACAAACCTGAGCCTCAATCAAAGAGGTATTTCATTTTCCGCCCGATCAGGATAAGGGTACAAACCTGAGCCTCAATCAAAGAGGTATTTCATTTTCCGCCCGATCAGGATAAAAGTACAAACCTGAGCCTCATTCAAAGAGGTATTTCATTTTCCGCCCGATCCAGATAAGGGTACAAACCTGAGCCTCATTCAAAGAGGTATTTCATTTTCCGCCCGATCAGGTTAAGGGTACAAACCCGAGTCTCATTTCGATGAGATATTCCATTCCCCAATCAGGTCAAGGGTCAAAACCTGAGCTTCGTTCCATGCGAGGTATTTCTGTCCCATCCAGGTTAAGGGCAAAAACCCGAACTTCGCTCTCATAGAGCAAATCTTCCCTCTTTATTCTTCATTTCATATCTACCATCTTCCTTGGGCTAAGTTCTTCACACCCAGTCAGATCCTTCTAACTGGGGCATTTTTTTTATGTATAGCCCAAATTTGGTGTGTTTTTCTTTGCCACTAAGCTCGGCCATGAGCCGACTTAGTAGCAAAGAGGGGCATCTGTAAACACCCCAAATTTTCACTCACCTCCTCGACAGTTCCACCAAGCATCATCATCCAGCCTCTGAAATCGCTGGAGGGCAAAATGGTCATTTTCTGAGCCTGGACCTTGCAAAAGTCCAAATTTCATCTGAAACTCTCAAAATTTCCCTATTTTTAGCTCAGATGTTCAAAATTTTATTCCTGACAGGAGACAGACATCTCCAAGTCTTAGTTCAAGATTGCATTTCATAAGACATGACATTGCATATCATTGCATGAGCATTTTAAATCACTGCACTGCACAGCATGTCATTTTGAGGTCCAGAACTCTTGATTTCAAAATTTTCAATCCAAATTAGAATTTTTACCCTTTTCAAAATTGATTTCAAAACCCTGGGTCTTCAAAATTATCAATTCTTCCCATTTTACCCCCAGGACTTTGAATTTCAAAATATTTTCTCAGGAAAACGATCTGGATAGTTTTCAATATGGATTTCAGCCACTTCACCTCAGATTTTGCCCTTTTGACAATTTCAAATATCTTCCTTTTACAAAATTGCCCTATAGGGGCCAACTCTTTTCAAAATTCTTGTTTTACCAATTAGTCTAGACTTTATGAAAATTCCAAAAAGAAGTTGTTGTTTTATCCTTATTTCAATAAAGAAGCAATGTGGGACCCACACTGAGGTGGTGTCACACAAGCTTTTCTTTTGAAAATTTGAATTTTGAAAAACCCAAAAATATAGGAGCCTTGTCCCCTGGATTGGTGCCACTTGTCTTTTCTCTCTCCTCTCATCTACATGCCAAGTGTCAGTGTGAGGCTACCCTAAGAAGCCGCCACATGTCATCCCATTTATCTACCATGTGTCACCCTATCCGTCATGCGCCATGTGTCATTCGAAGATTACCAGGAGATGCCAAGTGTCGTAGGTTGTCCTGTCTAGAAAAAGTGGAGTTTGTCTCCTCTGAGGTGGCGCCACTTGAAGTGTGTCTCCTGCAGGGGACACGTGTCAACCTCTCCCTCCTTCTAGAAAAGTAACCTAACACATGTCTCTCCCTACTTTTCTCAGAAAAGTAGGAGACACGTGTCACTCCTAGCTTCCTCCAGAAAAGGTAGACTTGTCTCCTCTGAGGTGGCGCCATTTGGAGTGTGTCTCCTGCAGAGGACACATGTCAAGCTCTCATTTCCTTAGAAAAAGCAAGTGCCATGTGTCATTTCCTGCTATCTTCAGAAAAGCTAGAATTCAAATATTCAAATCTCCTCATAGGTGGCGCAAATCCTGAACTTCACCCTTTCCATGTTGTCTGAGATGGCGCCACATGGCTTGGCCCTCCTTCTCTCCCCTCTGCCACGTGTCATTCTCTGCTCCTTTCAGAAAAAACAGGTGACACATGTCTTCTTCTACCTCCTTCAGAAAAAGTAGAGGACACATGTCTTCTTCCTACTTTTCTCAGAAAAGTAGGAGACACATGTCACTCCTGGCTTTCTTCAGAAAAAGCAAACCATTCAAAATTCAAATAAAGCCTAGGTGGCGCAAATCCTGAGCTCTGATTTTTCCAGATGGCCTATGAGGGCGCCACATGTCCCTTCCCTCCTTTTCCTCCCTCTTGCCACATGGCATTGTAGGAGCCACCCTGAGGTGGAGCCACAGGTCCATCCCCCATTCCTCCAGGGCCAACCTCCATTTGAAATTCGAATTCTCCTCTGAGGTGGCGCCATTTGAGAAGGCCTCTCCAGACAGCTGACACTTGTCTGCCACATGTCCAGACCTCCCTGCATCAGAAAAAGTAGAAAACCCCCCCCTATGAGGTGGCGCATTTTGCTTCCTCCCTTCATGTTCTCCTGCCACATGGCATCGTAGGAGCCACTCTGAGGAAATGCCACATGTCAGTTTCTCCTTTCCTGCAGAAAAAGCAAAATTTCAAACATTTGAACTCCCCCGGAGGTGGCGCCACATGGCATGCCCCTATTGTTCCAACTTTACACCTCAGAACACCTTTTGAGGTGGCACCATTCCAGAGCTCCCACTTGGCTCCATTTTGATTTTTATTTTATTTTTAATAAAAGTAGCCCACCATGAGGTGGCGCCACCTGAGGACTCCCTACAAAAGGTGAGTTTGAATTTCAAATTCCAAGAGAGCACCCTCTGAGGTGGCGCCATCTGGGAGTTCCCTGCAGAGAGAATCAAGCAAGCTTTTGAAAAATTCCAAATTCCCCTGCTGAGGTGTCTCACCCACAAAATTTCCATTTTTTTTATTTTTCTCAAAAATCAAAATAGCCCCATGAGGTGGCGCCACCTGAGGGCTCCCTGCAAAAGCCAAATTCGAATTTCAAACCCTCAGATAGCACCCCCTGAGATGGCGCCACATGGAGGGCTCAGATTGAGCCTGTTTGAAATTCAAAATTTTTCAGAAAATCTATAAAAACAAGGCTCCACGCCCAAGAGAAGGGAGCATCTTTGGAGACCATTTTTGTGAACTTGAAAATCCAACCTAGCCTCCCTAAAATCTGATTTTGAACTTTGGAAATCATGCCCCCTTTGGCTCATTGGAGAAGGTGGAGTAAAGTTCGTGTAGTGGCCAATTTGATTCAAGCATAGGTCGATTTTGGTGAACCAGCCGAAGCCCGGAGTGAAGGACGAAGGAAGCTCGTGATAGCCGCCCATTTCAATAACTTCTACGCTGCGTGACGAAGCAAGGTGCACTTCTTTTCCCCTTGATTTGATGCCATAATTCGATTCGGGAGTCGTTTGAAGAAAGAGCTCATCCGAGAGATGGATTGAGCTATTCTCATAAAACGACATATATAAAAATGTTTAATTATGCTTCCTTGATGACTTTTAACATGCATGTAGTTAGCTAGATTTAATTTGCATTTTATTTCATTCATTTAGCACATTTCATGAATTAATTAGGATTAGTTTAGCATTTATTTCAACTCTGCTCATTTTCAGTAGGTCTCTATTTTTGTCAGTCAGTCCACACGTCACTTCATGCATTTGTTTTGTATTAAAAATCCCAAAAAAATCACTAAATGCACCCTTAGGTGTCCCTAAAATTTTGCCAAAAATTCGGAGGCATTTGAATTTGTTTATTGTGGTAAACATTCAAAATTGCAAGTCGGGTTTTGTTACCCGGGATGCGTTTTGAAAATCATTTGCCGACTTGTAAAATCGAGATATCCCTCATGGGAGATCCAATTTTCGATCCGAAAAATGTTCCAAACTCGAGAGAATGTCTAGTTTTAAATATGATTTGATAAGATTTTTCTGATTTTTCTTAATTTCTGACACAAATCCGAGAGTTCTGGACACGTGGCAGAGCCTAATTTGGGCCTCTGAGATTTTGGATCGACTTAGGGCTATGGTTTCTCTTTGTGTGTTGCTCCAAATCCAAAACTGTAAAAAGTGAAAGTTATGTCCGAGGTGGATTCTGTTTGAATCTGAAAGCCTGTGATTTTTATAATAGTGTTGACACCTGCTTCGGATTTGTCTTGTCAGCCCCCTGTTTTGCTACATTTGTCTGTTCTGTTGATTTAGGCAGAAATAGTTATATTTTTATCTGTGTTTCCGTTGATCAAATGACAAAGTCATAAACATAAAAGTTGTTCATGTAGGTGTCGTGAGTAGCTCTGATTAATTTCATAAATTTTCATGGCTGTTTGATATTTTTTTAGCGTTTTACATCAGATTATTGTGATTTTTACCTCTGTCAGAACTAAATCTCTGTTATTGAACTCACCATGGCTCAAATCCCGAGGCTGTAAAAACCAAAAATGTTTCATTTCTGGTCTTTTAGCAGTCTGCAAAATATCAGAAGTTTTCATGGTGTAAATCTTGCATTATCATGTTAAGCATTGCATTTGGTTCGGATCCATAGGCAAAATCCACCATTTTAGGACTTTCTTTGAATTTTAGCATTTAAATCATATCATTTCATAATTTTTAGCATTCTAGGCCGTTTATCAGAGTAAGTAGATGCTTCATACCGAATTTGGTGCAAATTGGAATCCATTTGAGGTTCGGATTACCAAGTGAAAAACAGGGTTCCGCAGGACCCGGATCCAAGTGAAAAATAAGCGAAATTCGTTATTTTGGATAAATTGCAAAATGTCAAATTCTGATTTTACAGTTCTAATGTGTTTAGCAGCATGTCATACTGCATTTCATCATCATTGAATTTAATTTGAATTTCGAAATCCCAATTTTACTAAGTTTTCCTTCAAAAAACCCTGATTTTAAAGGTGTAACTTTAATTTTAGGGGTATTTTGGTCATTTTGACCCAAATTCCGAATTTCAAACTGTTTTCCACTAAATTCCCTGCATTTACATCATTTCAAATATCAAGGAAGCATGATCATAGGGTTTATATCCAATTAAATCCAATAATTTCATAATATTATTGGAAAATTTTGGAAAAACCCACATATTTGAGCTAACCTTATTTCAAGTTTGACAGGGACATTCAAAAGAAGGAGCTGAAGTCTGCAAATTTATTTTATTTCCTTTATTTAGTGATGTAATAATGTAAATTTTGGAATAAGAGAGTTAATTTCCTGCTTAGACTAGGATGCATATCATATAGTTTGAATTTATGTAATATCCTGCTTATGTGATTCACGCATTTTATTTCAAAAGCACTATGGATGTTCACGAATGGCACGTGCACCAACTCTTAGGGAGTTGATGGACTCGGTGGGATCCATATTTACGGCCCTAGTCGGAATATGGACGAGACCCAGATCCGTCATCTTTCTACTAGTCACATTGAGCCTACACTCTTAGGCTATCTTAAAATGCACATCATATTTCCAAAGTTTTCAAAATCATGTGCATCAAATCAACTAAATTTTGAACATATTCATGGCCACAGTCAGAATATGTGAAGGATTTATCTTGACTTAATGCACATTTTTCCAACAAATCTCTTAGAAAATCTTTTCAAAGTGCATTCATTCACTCATGTCATTTGCATCATGAAATCATTGATTTTCTCAAGATTTTCTCAAGAAAACTTCATTCTCAAGAAATCGATTTCTCAAGAAACTCTAAGGATTTTTCAAAAATCGGTTTTCCAAAGACAAAGTTTTCCACAGTTTTCCCTGGAAAATGATATTTTCTTAAGAGATTCAAAAGAGTTTTCCAATCTTTCTCCAAGATCCAAAATCGATTTCCAAGTATTTCAAAAGGGTAAAATTCCCAGGATTTCGATTCCCCAAGTTTTGAATTTCCTTCTCCAATGAATTTACCTATAAATCTTCCATCATTTTCCTAAGAAAACTCTCAAAGTCCAAGTTTTCCTAAGAAGTGTTTCCCTTTTCAAAAGGTTCATCTTTTCTCAAGAATCACTTCCATTTTCCCAGGATTTTCAACCATTCATGATTTTCCCAAGTCTTTATGAACTTTCCTGAGATTTCAAATCTTTTTCATCTGAGTTTCCTTAGAAATTGACTTTCAGCTTTTTCCTGAGAGAATCTTTTCAACTCCAAATATTTTCTAAGCATACATCATGTTTTCCCAAGCTGCATTTTCCAAAATCTCATAGCACATGCCTGAATTCTCTGTGCATTTAGGATAGAACATAACTTTGATAATTTCGCTAAGTCAAGCACAATTTTGGTCCTTGGTTCGATTACCCCTGTTAAAGGCGGCAGGAACGGTCGAACCTCGTACCGACAGGTCGAGCCCCATCCCATGGATTTTCCCGCAACTTTTAAAACGAAGGCGAGTATTTCAAAACAATTTCCAAAATCCGGTCAAGTTTGAATCGCGAAAGCATTTCCCTCTCTCTCTTCCGCAAGGAAGGGAAGACGGGGGAAAAATTTCGCGACGATAACATATACCGAGCATGACATCTTCACAAAGGTTATGCAGGACTGACTCAACAACGACCATGCACACATACATTCAAGCATCGTTGAACCTAAGCTAATGCATTGTTTCGATATTTAACCTCTTCCACCCTTGGTACGCGGGCGAAGTATTGTCCGGGCATCAACGCGACGTTCTGGGGGTTGATTATTCTATGTATTTTAGATACCCCAGAGGCCTGTTGACCCTATCCATAGTAGGGTAGTGTGTTTCAACTGGGAGAACCCTACTAGGCCCATATTCGGATGCATCCTCTACTTGCAGTAGTTGGGTTCAATCCTTAGATCTTAAGGATAACCACAAACCCAAAACCCATGAGTGACTGAGGCCATCGTGGACTCTATCAGGTCCAAAGTAAAATACGTGTCACTCAAGGTTGTACCATCACTGTCATTCTACAGTGAGCATAATTCCTAAAGGGGTCTGCCAGTCTTACAATTACTTGGACAGAATCTGCATGCCATTTAGGCAGCCCGTGCCTTAGCATTACGGGAGTATGTACCCGACCCCATTCAGTTTGCCCCAACACAGTCATTACTGAGGGGGTACCCCTAATACGATTTTCAACTGCGGGGCATGTGCGACCTTAAGTCTTATTCATATGCATGCAGAACACCGCTCTTGGCACTTCGGCCACCACGAGCATCACACCTCTTTCTGTAGCGACCCATACCTAGATTTCCCGCCCTTTGAGTAAAATACATTTTTACCCCTTTATTTATTTTTTTATTTTTTTTTGAATATGAGTACGCAAGTGCGCAAGGACCGAAAAGGGAAGATCAACAAGCGGAAAAACTCTGGGCGGTCACTACAGGTGTGAATCAACATTAAATGAAACAACTTTATTAAATACATCTTTACAAAACTGTACATCCAATCCCTTATACAAAAACACTTCCCGGATCCAACAGACGAGGTTCAGAAGTGTGGGTTCGAAGTCTGCTGCACCACATCAAGCACCATCGCACACCTAAGTAAACCTACATCCCCATAAAACGGGGTCAGTACTCTTTCGAGCTGGTGAGACAAACCAAACCACAATACCAAAGTGTGGAATCGAGGGCAAGCTATTCATACAAGACATAGCATGATTATCCACCATGATTGAGCAAAGATAGCACAACAAGTATAAGGCAGTGATAACTACACATGGGGCAATATCGACAACTACTATCAATAACATGGTATGCATCAAGGATCATGATTTATCAATGGATCAACATTTGTAACAAGGTATGCATCACAAAACATAAAGTACAAGTGTATCGATATGAAAGATTGTAACTAGCATACATCAATGCAAGTAGTCAAAGCATGAGTGACTATTATGCATCACAGAACATAAAGTACAAATGAACAATTTTGAGCATCGTATCATAGGCGAATGAACTATCCTATGATGATTCGAACATCGTATGCTATGATGCTATGATGGGACAGTTAGAAGCATTTGGCATGTAAGGCCTAACTCACAAGCAGTGCCAAGATTCATAACCCGCACATGGCAACCATAAGCGAAATCATCTCGCTAACAACTCACCAAAGAGTCCAAGGTCGCGTAAGTCATGCACTACTGCAATATCCATAGACTAATTATATCCATCTCGCACTACTACAATATCCATAGTGCATCCCTAGGCATGGCAAGCACGATTATAAGAATGAAAATTTACACCTAAAGTTCACTTCAGTTGACGAGCACAATCCATTTGCGATACGATGAGTCAAAATCATTACGTGGTTGGGGTATTGGACCCCATACTGCGAACACACCTGCAGCCGCATGGGCTGCAGCCCGAAACCTCACTAACGATGCTAGAGGTGTGGCGAAAGGAAGGAAATCTAGCTGCGGCTGGTGTTGACCAAAACCTACCCTACCATCATAGCTGTCGCATTAGTGCCTTGGGGCACCAAACACACCTATTGAAGGCCCGGTTGGGGCAGCACTGCGGAATCGGCAAAAGGGTAAATACAGTATGACACGGTGCCACAAGGTGCAGGAAATCGAACCGAAAAAGGATAGCACTATGCTGTCCCGGGTGTGCTCGAACTTGAGCACGGTCTGGACCGTGAGTTCAGACCCCGCTGGCTTCAGCCAGCATTGCAAAAGAGAAGGGGTGCAGCAGAAATCACTGCAGCTGCGGCGAGGGCCGTATGCCCAAGTCTGGAGGCGCGTGACGGCTGTCGCCAAAACGATCCAAGATGGAGCAGACCTTTGACAGGTCTGGACCATGTACGGTCCAGACCATGTCAGGCCTGGGACAAGCCTAACTCACTTCGGCACAAGCCAGTGGGCTCGGCTAAGGGCCACGCCAACCGACATAAAGAAAACGAAGGGCGCACATCCTTAACTAAAATGTGCAACATGGCTTCCAGCCATTGTGCAACCGAAGCCGACACAATAAATGCAACATACATGCTAAACCCATAGACTGAAATGGGAGCATGAAACGTATTACGACAAATACAAAAAGCATGAATAAAAACCTAAACTCATAGCGTCTTACCTCTATTTTGCTCCATTAATTGCATGTAATGAAAACTATAGAAACAAGAAAACCCAAAACGATTTCAATGGTGCAACCCAAAACATTTTTTATTAGAAGGAACCCGACGATATCAAATCGCAAAACCCAAAACACATTTCAATGAGAGGGAACCCAACTATTTCAATGGGCACCTCACTATCTCATTTCGCATTAACCAAGAGAATATGCATTATAAGCATGCTAATATGCTCTATATGACCACCCGAATGGGATGCATGCAAGCAACTAACCGAAAATCACATTCATGGTTCTATGTGAAGAATAGCTTTCGAAAAGCAAGAGCACACTCGACTTGCTCAAACGAATCCACAATAGGCATAGAGGGTAACGCGTCTCACCTTTGCGGCTTTAGAAGATGGAGGAGATGATGATGGAGATGGTGGTGTTGCCACGGCTTGGAGTTGCAGCCAGGTATCACTCACATATATACTCTCGATGGAGATGGAGGAGAGAGGGGAGAGCAAGAGAGGAAAGAGGGGAGACTACAAGAAAAATCACCCCTTTCTCTCTCTTACTTTCTTAAGTACATAGGGTTTACAAAAAGGAACGGCTAGGATTAAAGCTCATAAGATGGAGGGCTGGAGTGCTCCACGCCCCACCCATAGGTATCCACGCCCAATGCATGTTGAGCTTTTAAAATATTTCAGAAATCTTTCAAAAATGCCATTGCAAAGTACCTTTAACGTTTGAAAGTTTTATGAAAGAGCCACCCATGCTCACCCAATCAGATTTTGTTATTTGAATCCCTTTGGATTATTTACAAAAACACCATGGGGCGCCAACCCCATGGTCCCCTTTATTGAAAATGCTTTTTATGATGAGGTTCAAGGCTCATTATGAGTTTCAAAAGAAGAAAAGGACCAATCGTGGCCTATTTTTCAAAAGCCATGCAAAATCTTACAAGTATGCCATCCAGCTGGTCAAACTTGGACCAGCTGGTCAACCAAGTCTAAACTCATCCTCTTAGAGGGGCGCACAAAGGATTTGGGTCCTCTAGGTGACCCAGATCCAAGATCCAAAAATTGCCAATTAATAAGTTTCAAAACAATACTTATTTAATGCCTTAAAATATCAAATAAATTCCGATAAATCATTTAGTGCTGTACCAAACCTCAATTAATATGAAATGCACAAAGCCTTATAAGGAAATTCTCATCCAATTGCGAGAATTAAGCGTATCACGATTCGGGTCCAAACTTGGGTCAAAACTCGTAATTCGCATTCACTGACAAGGTTTTTACGTCGTATAAGTCCCAAATTCAGGGACAAACCATAAAAATATAATATAATTTAACCCTTAAATTCTTGAAAGCTAATTCGTCCGGAATTAGACACTTCTTACTTGCATAATATATTTATGCAATTTTTAGGTCACGAACACAAGGCAAAAATACAAAGCATAGTCAAATCTCATCAAATCACGTGCTACACCTCACAAGTACACACAAACATACATTTCAACTCAAATAAATCAATAAAGCACCCAGAGATTCACGGGTCTTACATTCTACCCTCCTTAAATGGGATTTCGTCCACGAAATCACGAAACAACAAACAACAATAAAAGGGTCAGATCTCGTTTGACAGCGCCTACTCGGCAACAACTAAGTCTGTCGGAGGCTTCTCCAAACAAAACTTAGCAATATGCCCAGGTTGTCCATACTTGAAACACTTGCCATTGAAATGAGGACAAGCTCCAAAAGTGTGCTCTACATTGCATTGCCGACACTTCTGCTGAACTTCCGATCGTTGAGGTGGCTTTCGCTGGCGATTCGATTTTTGAGGTCGTCTTCGTTGGACATTCTGCTGCACTTTCTGACGCTTCCGCCCTCTAGTAGGTGGCGAGGACTCCACCCCACTAGGTTTCTTCTCCGCTACAATCGTGAAAACTTGAGCCTGGTGCTCGGGTTGATCTTCATTTAACAGAGTAGCTACCTCAATAGCTTCTTCGAGCGATTTAGGCCCGTTAGTGAACACCTTAGTTCTCAAAGTAGGCCTCAAACCACGAGCTAACTTCATTGCTCGATCGCTCTCCACCACGTACACATTCGGACAATATCGTTCCAAACAACAAAACCTTGTAGTATAATCAGACAAGGTCATCGCTCCTTGCTGCAAGTCCAGAAATTCTTGCATCTTCCTACTGCGCTCGTGCTTCAGAAAATAAGCAAAGTTAAAAACTTCTACGAATTCATCCCACGTAACAGTCGCGTCCTTGAATCTGACCGAAGAGACAGTGTCCCACCACTTCTCAGCATGGTCCTTCAAGCGATAAGTGCCAAAATCAACTTTCTTCTCTTCTGGGACATCTAGAACACGGAAAATACGTTCCATCTCTTATACGTAACCGCACTACTGCTTTGCACACTCTGGGCTACATGCTGAAGATTCTCGCCCATCTGATGCATTGCAGCCGCTTGCAGATGCACTTCTGCAAGGTTGTTCACAGTGCCCATAACAACATTGCATCTAGTCCTCCAAGTCATCTATCATTACCAGAAGGCAAGGTGGGTCAAAAGGTAGGTCTGAAGAACCCTAGCTCACGAAACAATAATCACAGCAGTCAAACAACAATCATAAGCATAAAGCACACAAAAATTCAGACAAAATCTACATCACAATCAATCGTTCGACACCACATGACGAAAGCACGTTCTACGAACGATCTCAAGCGACACTAAACAAGGTTGCTATCGCTAGAAGATCATTATCCTTGACGATGAGCGTTAGAAAAACACCTATTCTAACAGAACAAGGAAAGTCATCATCACATGATAAGACAAGATACAAGAGTCATCTATACTCATCTAGCATCGTCACAAGATAGCATCTATCGTAGCATCGTTAATCGTAACTTGTTAAGCACACCGTTGTTAGGGAATCACCTCCCTAGCGACATCATCAGAAGAACCATCATCCTAACGGTATTGTCAGCCAATCTCCATGCTGTAAACACCCCAAATTTTCACCCTTATCCAGTGCTTACATTTCATGTGTCATTGCTTATCATTGCATGAATTCAAAATATCATTGCATTGCATAGCATAGCATTGCATGTCATTACATCTCATCTTCGAGATCCAACACTCCTGTTTTCAAAATATTCAATCCAGATTTGAGTTTTAAAACTTTTCTTTCAAAAATCAATTTTAAAACCTGGGTTTTTAATCAACATTGTGTCATTTGCCAACCCCCAGGACCTTATATTTTGAAGTATTTTCTCAGAAAACAATCTGGATTCATTTCAAACTCAATTTCAATTGATTTCAATTCTCAGATGAGACCCATTTAGGTGGTGTCGCTTCTGGATTCCTTCATTTATCAAAAATCTAAAAAAATTTAGAGTCCTAATTGGATAGGACTCTTTTTCTAGAGTCCTAGTCGGATCAAAACTCTACTTTTCACTACCTTTTTACCTGTTTTCGGAGAAAACCTTTCAAAATCTTCTGTTTTGGCCAAAATCTTAGAGTCCTAGTTGGATCAGGACTCTTCTTCAAGAGTCCAGTCGGATCAGGACTCTTCTTCAGAGTTTTAATCGGATTAGAACTCTAATCTTTCACAACCATTTTTAATCAAATCTTTCAAAATCTTTCAAAAAGAGTCAGAAACTCAGAGTTTTAGTCAAAACAGGACTGTTCAGAGAGTCCTAGTTGGATCAGGACTCCGATCCTGATTTCAAATTTTGAAAGAATCTTTCAAAAATCTTTTCATCTATCAAAACTGTTGCGCTTTTATCAAAGAATTTTTAAATTCTGAGGTTTTATCTCAGAGTCCTGATCAAATCAGGACTCTACCCCATAGTCCTGATCAAAGTAGGACTCTATCCAAAATTGATTTTTTTTCACTTCATTTTCACTAGTTTTCAAAAGCTTTGCTTAAATTCCATCACTTACTTATCAGAAAATCCAAAAATATAAGAGTCCTAGTTCAATCAGGACTCTGTTCTCAGAGTCTCAGTTGAATCAGAACTCTGGTTTATTCCAATATTTGTTATTATTTTAACTGTTTTCACAAGTTCTTTCAACTGTTTTTCAAAAAATACCAAAAAAAAAATCTAGAGTTTTAGTCCGATCAGGACTCTGTCCCAGAGTCCCAGTCCAGTCAAGAGTCTCTTTTGAAGTCTATTTTTATTCCATTTTCATTTGTTTCTATTCTTTTTCAAAAAAATTAGATCATTTTGCAGAGTCCAGTTAGTTCAGGACTCTATGTCAGAGTTCTGATTGAGTTAGGAGTCTAACCCTGACTGTATTTTCTGACTTGTTTCACCATTTTCTGATAAAATCTTTCAAAAACCTGTCATTTGGCTTTTTAAAATCTAAAATCTCAGAATCCTAAGAGTTCAGGACTCTAACCTGGAGTTCCAGTTCGCCTGAGACTCTATTTTCAAAAATCTTGAATTTCAATTATTAATTTTAACCTCTTTTCAAAGGTATTTTTAGTGTTTATTTCAAAATTTGCAAAAATCGATGTGGGCCCACTCAGTTGGAACCATATCCAAGGGGGTTTTGACCTAGTTAGAATCCTATGTCATTTCAAAACTTTTAATTTCAAGCTTACTTTTGAAAATCTTTTGAAAACTTTCGCAATTTCAAGTTTTAAAATCATTTTTTTTTTAAAACTCAAGTAGGGCCCACTTGGGGTGGCGCCATATTCGAGTAAGTCAGGGCTATACTAGGGTTAGTCAGTGTCTTGGTTAGTGTCAGAAGTTTAGAAAAGTCAAAACCATTTTGAAAACTCATTTTGAAAATTAGTTTTTAAAACTAGTGTTTTTAAATATTTTTAAAGGTGTTTTAAAAACCCAAATGTGAAGGATGCCAAGTGGCATCACATTTGGGGGATTTCTAGGATAGACTAGGGGTTAATTAGACATTAGTTTAGATAATTTAGGCTAGGGGTAGGATAGTAACTACACCCCAAAATCCCCCCCCCCCCCTTAGAGAGTCCAATTTTTTTAAAAAACCTGATTTTTAAACCTAATTTCTTTTTATAAATAGAAAGAGAGAGGGGGACGATTTTCACTATTCACCTTTGAGGTTTCTTGGAGCTTCTCTCTCATCTCCAGCCCTTCCTCCATTGCTGCAACTCCAAGGTATGAACTTCTTCACTTTTATTTATTTTATTTAATGTTTTTAATGCTTTAAACCTAGATTTAGCCTTGGATGCCCCTCCTTATGAAGATTCAACCATGATCCAACATCAAGAACCATCAAGAATGATCCAAGAAGATGATCTAACCCTGTTTTGTGTGATTTACAGGGATTTTAATCCATTAAAAGTGATTTAAGTATGATTCTTTGCATTATTAACCAATAAAATACATGATTTACCCTTTTAATGGGTCAAATCCATGTGTTTAAGGGTGAAATCAAATTCCAGCCATTGATTCCTTGATTTTATTTTATTTATTTGTTTATTTATGTTTATTTTACGTTTTACAGCATAGACATAATTTTTATTTACTGTTTTATGGTTTGTTTTATTGTTTTTCATTAGTTAAGGCATGATTTCTTAAGTTTCTTAGATTTCTGTGTGTTTTTTAGTTTAGAACAGTAAAACGCATGCTGTTTTGGATTGAAATATTCGTTGTTTATTTCTGATTTTTTTATATGTGATGCATTCATATCTAAATGAACTACTGTAAAAAATCATAGGTTTTAGACCTCGGGAACCCTGTCAGAAAAATCAAACATCAAATCGGGTTTTTAAATCTTTAAAATCGAAGTTAAAATCAAGAAGATAACTTGCTGTGATGATATTTTTCTCATCTTATATCCGATTTTAGATCTGTAAAGTGCCATGGATTCATATTGATTAGATATAGCAACTGTGAAATTTTTAGAATTTTTGATTGCTGTTTAGTATTTTTCCTCTGTCAGAGATTCTGATTTTCAATTTAAAACGCGTTAGGGTTTACCAAAACCCTAATCAGACTTGTGTTATTCATAAATCCCAAACCACAGATCTGATTCATGATCTGTAAAAAGTGAGTATTATTATTTTTCTGTTTACTATTTACTGCTAAAATATCAGATATTTTAGATCAGTATTTCTATTTATCCCAAAATTATCAATTGAAAGTATCTGTTTTAACCCCTGTTAGATTTGTTAGATTTTAGTTCAGATTGCCGGAAGGGTTTCTCCCTAACCAGAGATGATTTTTCCAATATGTAAATTGGGAAATTTCTGTTTTTCTTCTTAGTTTGTCTCTGTAAAATTTCATAGATTTTCAAGAAAGATTGACCCCTGATGCGGGTCTAACTCTGAAACTGGTTGGTGAACTAGGTCAAAAATAACATATTTTTAGGGTTTGATGCAATTTTCGCGTTAATTTAATGTCAAAAAAATATTTTTATAATAGTAATTCAAAATTAGGGTTATAACAAGTGTAGGTACCAAATTTGATGAATTTTGGAATCTGATTGATGGCTGAATTAAGCAAATTGCAAAACCGGGTTCCTGAAAGATCCAAAAACACTGCCAAAATCACAGTTTTTGTGATATTCTTGGATTTTCGTGCATAAGCATATATTTTTAGGGTTCAATCATATTCATAATCATATTAGGATACTTTAGGTCAAATTTGATGTTAATTTGATTTCATTTAGTCCTTAAAACCCAAGTTTTTACCAAAATCTATTTCAGAAAACCTTGATTTCAAGGCCATAGTCTTGCTATCAGGGGCAATTTGGTCATTTGACCTTAATTTCGAAATCCCTAACCTTAGTTCTCATGTGTTTAAGTATGTCATATCATATTTTAGCCTAGTTTATTTGCATTTGAATTTCAAAACTTGCATTTTACCAAATATCTTTCTGAAAACCCTAATTTCAAGGCCATAGTCTTGTTATTAGGGGTATTTTGGTCATTTTGACCCCAATTTCGAAATTTCATATCTTATCTTCCTTATTTATTCAATTTTATTTCATACTTTATCATTTTGATTTAATGGAATCATGGCAAAAAGGCTTATATCTAGCAAAATCCAGCAATTTCCTGATATTGTTGGATAAATCTAGAAAAGCCAACATATCATCACTAACAAAGTTTTCTAGTTTTGCAGGTACATTGAAGACTTTATTTTTCATGTATTTAAATTTCAATAGTGATGTAAACTAAATTAAACTTTGGAATAAGAATTTACATTTCCTGCTTAGCTTAGGCAGCATTGCATATAGTTTATTTTTTAAAATAATGTTAATGTGTGATGGATGATGATTCATACATATTCAAACTCACTATGGTCTACACGAATGGCACATACATTAGCTTTTATGAAGTTTATAAACTTGGTGGAATTCGTATTTATGGCCATAGTCAGAATATGAAGGATATCTAGATTTATGATCTTCACATTAGCCACATTCAACCTACACTCTTAGGCTAATTTCAAAATGCACTGCATTTCTCAAAAATACAAAGAGTTTTTTCCAATTCCTCAAAATCATATTCATTCATTTCATGTATTTTCTAATTCCAAGTCAAAGAAATCAAATTCTTCAAATTTTCCTAAGTCTTATTTAAAATCAATTTTCTTAAAATATGGATTTGCCAATGATATTTCAAGTATTTCCCAAGTTCCAAATTCGATTTTCTAAATTAGATTTTCAATTTCAAAGTTTGAATTCAAAGAAATCGAGTTTTTCAAAGTTATTTCACATTTCTCAAAATCGATTTTCACAAAATCCTTATATTTCTTCAGAAATCGATTTTCACTTTCTCAAATACAGCATCTAAAAAATAATTCACAATTTTCAAAGAGTTTATTTTCCAAGAATCTTCCAAATATTTTCCAATCTTTGAAGCAAACATCATGTTTTCAAATGTGCATTTTTAGAAATTCATAGCACATGCCTGATTCTTTGTGCATTTAGGAATTAGAATATGGTTTAGACAAGTTGAACAAAGCAAAGCATTTGATTGATCCTTGGTTCAATTACCCCTGGTAAAGGCACCAGGAACGATTGAATCTCGTACCGACAGGCGAGTCCCATTCTTCGGAATAATCCCGCATTTTAAAAACGGAGGCGAGTTATTTTCAAAATCTTTTTCAAAGGTCAGTTTGATTTGCAAAAGTAAAATTTTGCGATGATAACAGGTTTGGCGACCGTGATGGGACCTGTCTTCGTCTGATCAATCTAATGCTATGCTTAGTTCAAGTTGTCAAAATCGATTTCCATGGAATGTTAGCTTTTAATTTATGCCATCATGTGAACCTAGGAGCCTAGGCTTGAACCGAGCTGACATGGACTGCATGTAGACTAGGTATGGTTTGGTAGGACCATATTGAGGAGGAAATTTTCATGTTCACATAGACTTAGGTCTAATACAACCCTCCTCAATTTAGGAATTGTATGAAAACAATGTATGCTTCTTCAAATTTTTTAAAAATCTATCTCTTTAGGACTTAGAGCCTTCTATTTGCTTGCATGTGCTCATATTTTTCAAAAACCACCCCACCTATATTGTCCCGGTCTTCACGTTGCTGGGCTCTCTTCCAGAACCACAGTTCAGGACAGAGCCTCACAACTGGGCCACCTATTTGGGTGAAAACCCCCCTGCCACGTACCAAGGGCCATAGTCCAACGTATATCGGCAGGTGCTCAAGGATGTTGGAAAACTTGAACCTAGAACCGGAGGAATTGATTTTATGCCACGTACATCGAGCCTTGGCTTGAGTATATAGGCATAGCATGATTGGACACAGATGATCTGAACCTTAGAGTTAGGATTAAGGTCCTACAGCTATTTCAAAATTTGTGCATCTAGAGTCAGCTTTTAGGGAATGTTGTATGTGCATACTTGTTGTAATTGAATGTGTTATAGTCATTTCTTTGTTATTTTCCATATTTACCCAATTTTCTAAAATACTGGATGACTTTTCAAAAATCCCCAATCCATGTCCATGTACTGTCCATGTTTTCAACCCTGGACGATTTTCAAAATACTCCATTTTATGAAGTACTTATATTTTATTAAACCCTGGACGATTTTCATAAAATTCCTCCATTTTCTTAAAAACTCCAGGTGATTTCCCATCTTCCTATCCTCTAGATCTCGAATCTCCTACTTCATTTTATCCTGCCTGCATTTTTTTCAAAGTCTCTATATTTTCCCAAGTCTTATTCCAAATTTTCCATGTTTTCCAGTCGATTCTGATGGCATCCAGTCAGCTTGATTCAGTCTTCCCCAAGGGTCACATCTCCAACGAGGTGCGACAAGGTCTTCCAGAACATCGAGTCCTCAGCACCGGATCCTTCTTTCCCCGGTGGTACTACTCATGGTTCAAGAACTTCTCTCGTATGTTTCCGGACCACTTGGACGATTGCGGGCTAGAACTGGCATCCACGGTGGGAAAGCAGACAGTCAACAGCAACTTGATCCATGCACTAGTAGAGCGGTGGAATTCGAGCACTTCTACCTTCTGGTTCCCGTGGGGCGAGATGACAGTGCTAATAGATGAATTTTCAGAGATTATGGGATTACCCGAGCCAGCCGGTCAGCCTGGAGACCCATTGGAGAAACAGTTTCTGATTAATGTTAAGGGTTTGGACCTTAAGGATGCCTTAGCTCACATGACAGGACGTAAGTCGTGGCCCTTGATCGAGGAGGATGGAAATGAATATGTGGACCTGCTCGAAATCTACAAACAGTATGGAACATTTGCAGAGGTTAGCTCATTGTCCAGGACAGCTCGAGAGAGAATCCAACACGCGATGGTTCTGTGCACGGTGGGATTAGCCTTCTTTCCTGATGGGCGGAATTATATAGATATCAGAATAGTTCAGCTTCTAAGGAGATGGGGAAGTCGACAGACCAGCCACCTCTCCATAGCCATGGCCGCACTCGCCTTTCTATACCGAGGGTTGACTTGGTTCACACTCGGAGAATCAATTCTAGTCGAAGGGTGCACCTACGCATTACAATCTTGGTTCCTCCGGCATGTGCCCGCCCGAGCCAGTTCATTCAGATATAATGGTGAAAAGCTTCTTCCGGTTACTCGATACCGGTTCTTGATCGATAATCTTCAGAAGGAAGAAGTCGTGTGGGATTACTTTGATCGTCAGGAATCACCTCCTAGATACACTTATGCATACGGCAAGCGGTTTAGGCTACTTGGTTCATTCTTCTGCGCATACTACCATCCAGAGCGGTGTGTCAGACAGTTCTCTCAGAGACAAAAACGTGTAGAGATTCATCCACTATCAGGGGTCTTGCCAGAGTTCGATCTCACATCAGATCAGTGGTCCGAAGCATACCATTCTACCAAACATGGCTGGGATTCCTTTATTACTCTTACTATTTTTCCTGGTCCTCGAGTGTCCTCTGATTATCAGGAGTGGTGGAAAATTATCCGTCCCCCTCCCCTTTGTCGAGTCTATTATTAATAAACTCATGTCTTTTTTTTTCTTCAATAAAATTCCTTTAAATTTCATCCTATCTTGGTTTGACGACTTCGCCTAGGTAACAAGGCATATTTTTCAGTTGTTTATTTTTGCAAAGGAATAGCAGCGCAATTGTCGTAATCCCAGTGATGACTCAATCCCTAGTAATGAGATACTCTGTCAATTGTCTACCAAAATTCTCAATAAATATTTTCCTCCAAACCAAATTTCCTTCAAAAGCCTAACCATCAATTCTGCTCTGCAGAGAGCGTTAGCAATCTCCAGAGAGTTGTCGTGACATTCAATGGTTCATACAAGGTCCGGAATAAAAACCACATCAGTTGAAGGCATCGCATACTCAGTCGCTTCAGAAGAAGAAATGTACTCACCCCGATCAGCTAAAAGTCAAGGACAACAGGTGGAGGATGACGTGGATCCCCAGATGTACATCATGTTCAAGAAAATGATGACCAAGATGCTGGCAGAGCAAGCTGAAGCCAGTACTGAGCAGATTCAGACCAAGCAGAAGGATAGGGGTCACGCAGCCAAGAATGTGAAAATCATTAAAAAGCAGAATCGCCATGAGGAAATGTCTGATGAGACAGAATCAGCAGATGATACTGACAAAGAATATGAAAACAAGAAAGAATTCAAAAGGTCGACTCAGGGGCAGGGGTCGGCCTACAAATCCAAGAATCAGTCTGTTGACAACCCTACGCAGTCACAACTCAAAGATGTGATGAAAATAGTTAAGGATCTTCAAACTCGTGACAAGGGCAAAAGAGTCTTTACAAGTGAAGACTTCTATGATGGACTGGATGGGGATGATGATCTTGATAATCTCCCCAAAAAATTTATCAAGTTTGATGGTTCGGGTGACCCAAAAGCACATCTCGCCCTATTTTTCGCAGAATATTCCAGGTTCAAGAGGAACAATCATGCCTTATTTCTCTGCTTTCCTCGCAGTTTGGAAGGTGTCGCAGCAAAGTGGTACTCAGAGCACATTAATCCGATAGAACTGAAAGAATTCGACAAAGTGGTCAATTTATTTATTGAGCGCTTTCTATTCAATGCTGAAGCACTCCCGACTCTCAATCATCTCTGCAGTCTGAGGCAGAAGGAAAACGAGAAGGCCAGGGATTTCATTCATAGATGGAGATCCGCTTGCAATAAGATGTGTGAGCCAATAGCAGAAAGACACGCACTATCTTTGATCCTGAGCAACTTCTCGCAACCCCTGAGGGGACTAATTTCTATATCTCCATCGAAGAGCTTCATAGAACTGACAGAACGAGCCGAATGGCTCGAGTTGAGTATGGAGAACGGGTCTTATGAAGGTTTTATGTTTACAAAGAATAACAATCAACAAAAATCAAAGAAGAAAGTCCATTTCACCTACTCTGCCAGTAACAACAAGAATCAGAACAAAGGAAATGGAAAAAATCACAGTTATGCTTCAGGAGGGTCAAATCCCAACAAAAGTGATCAGAAAGGCAAGTCGATTATTCAATATGATAAGCAGCCACAGCAGACCCTCGAACAGAGATCAAGACCACAAGAAAAGCCAAAGCGGGAAGGATGGAGTTATAACCGCAAGTTTACTCCTCTAGACCAGTCCCTCGAGACGGTATTAGAATATATGCTCGGCAGTGATATGATTAAGCTTCCAAGGGTAGCTGACCTGCCAGTGGTTATGTGAAAAATGAAAGACAGATTCTGCAAGTTCCACCAAACTGTGGGACATGATACCGAGAACTGTTTCGTTCTCAAAAACATCATACAAGATTATATTGACAAAAATCTGTTGGTAGAAGGGGTTGAAGATGAGAAAGTGGAGATTCTAAAACAGCCTTTCTTGCAGCACTCAACAGCAATGATATCTGATCATCCCTTTCAGCCACAAGATCATATCCGACCATGTTCTAGCAGTAATATCAAGGTGCAGCATCAAGTATTAGTGTTGCATAAGGCCCAGTCCAGTTCCCAAAAGATGGACCTTGTTTCAGCATTCAGTAAGTTGAAAGTTTCAAGAGAGCCCGCTGGGGTATCTCCAGAGGTAGCCAAAAGAATGCCATGGTTACCCAAGAGCCTTGTCAAATCTACTTCGGAAAAAGGGAGAAAACCAGAAGAAAAGGTCGATGCAGTGCAAAGACCAATCACTGCCCTCTCTAATATCCCTATCTTTGAGTTGGCACGTGCCTCTCCTAAGCATCAGCAAGTCCTGGACGATTTACTGCGAAAGATCAAGGTCAAGCCAGGCACCACACCTGAAGACATGGCTCAGATCGTTAATCAAGCCATGACCAATGCTCCCATAACCTTCTCAGATGGGGATCTTCCAAAACCTCACGCATTTCATAACAATGCTCTGTACATTGTGGTGCAAACCTGGGGAATGACTGTACCCCACGTGCTTGTAGATGGAGGCAGTAGCCTCAACATTTGTCCTGAAATGACTGCCAAGGCTCTGGGTATAAAAGAAGAAGAGTACACACCGGATCCGATCACTATTTATGGGTTCGATAATCATGGACAGACAGCAAAGGGAAAGATCTTCTTGAAAATATTTATCAACTACTCTGTTCATACAGTGCTTTTCCATGTCGTTAACATGCCGCCAACGTATAATTTTCTACTGGGAAGAACATTGATTCATAATGCCAACGCCGTACCATCCACTCTGCATCAGTGCATCAAATGGTCTAAAGGTGGCATGATAACTACTGTTTTGGGGGAAAATCCTGAAGAGAGGCTACCTCAGCCTATGATCCCTAGGCAAACTTATACTGCTGATATCCCCAGCATTAGAGAAGGTGAAGAGGTTGTTCTCAGTGAAAGCCTTGAAATGCTAAAGTTAGAAGCAGCATCAGAGACAAATCACACAGCAGCGATGGTCCAATGGCAAGGACCACATTTCTTTAAGATCGGAGGTCGTCTCGATTACAGTACTTTCAAAGACCATCCTCTTTTCCCGCAGTTTGTTAGAACCAAGAAAGGATTTGACCTATTACTGAAGCATGGTTATCAGCCTTTCAAAGGATTGAGCAAGAACGGAGATGGCCGACTAGAGCCAGTGGTCCCTGATCATCATCCGCGCAGGGCAGGATTGGGATTCATGGGCAAAAGATCTCACAAAAATACTGTCTTCATTAAAGGGATCCATTAAAAATTTTCTACCATCTGTCTTTTCTATTTCATTCATTTGATTTCTGCAGTTTGTAGGGACAATGTTCCATTTCAGCTCATTTTAAATGTCTTCATCAATTTTCTCGTCTATCTGGATGTCATCTTTCTCCTATTCCTCTGCAATTTGTCTTCAAAATTCATTATTCTTATCTTTTTTATCCTCATGCAATTTATGTCGTAGTGAATGAACTTTTTCTAAAAGCTAATCCTTTTCAAAAATTTCAGAATGTCTTCTCAACCGATAAAAAGATTAGTCATCAATCCTTCAATCCTATCGAAACCGGCAAAGATACATCGGGTTCGGGTAAGAGCAGAGGACAGTAAGGTCACAAAGCAGTCAGAAGAAATGACAGAATTTGATTCGTCGCTTCCAGAGTTGCCAGAATTTGCAGCGATTCAGAAACAAGATGAACCATCGACCCTAGTCCAGGACCCGACTGAGGACATCAATATTGGTTCAGAAGATAGTCCGAAAATTCTCAAGATTGGTACCAGCCTAAGTACAGATGAGAAGGAAAGGCTCATTGACTTTCTCAAGCAGTACCAAGAAGTGTTCGCATGGACTTATGAAGATATGCCAGGTTTAGATCCTAAATTGGTGGAACATCGACTCATTCTGAAGACTGATGTGAAACCTGTTAAGCAGAAGTTAAGAAAAATGGATCCTCGAATCGAGCAACAGGTCAAGGAAGGACTTGAGGACTTACTTAAAGCAGGATTCATTCGAGCAATAGATTATCCGGACTGGTTGGCAAATATTGTTGCAGTTCCCAAGAAAAATGGCAAAGTGCGAATTTGTATTGACTTTCGCGATCTCAATAAAGCTACTCCAAAGGATGACTATCCACTCCCAAATATTAACCTCCTAGTTGATAGCACGGCTGGGCATGCCATGTTCTCCTTCATGGACGGATACTCCGGATATAATCAGATCAAGTTAGCCGCTTGTGACCAATCCAAAACATCCTTCACTACGCCATGGGGCACTTTCTGTTATACAGTCATGCCGTTTGGTCTCAAGAATGCTGAGGCAACCTATCAGCGTGCAATGGCTGCCATTTTCCATGATCAGATGCACAAGACTATGGATGCATACGTTGATGACATCCTGGTCAAATCCAAAGAAGAAGAAGATCATATCGATGCTTTAAGTCAAGTATTCATGCGACTCATTCTTTACAAAATGAGACTCAATCCTCAGAAATGTATCTTCGGGGTTGAATCAGGCAAATTGCTAGGCTTCTTGGTCAGCAAAAAGGGGATAGAAATGGATCCCGCTAAAGCAAAGGCCATCATTGACATGCCACCTCCAACTACTCTTAAGGAATTGCGTAGTCTTCAGGGACGTATGCAATCAATTCAGAGATTCATATCCAACCTTGCCATGAGATGTGAACCTTTCAATCATCTACTCAGAAAAGGAGTGAAATTTGAGTGGGGACCAGAGTGTCAGCAATCGTTTGAACGTATCAAGAAATATTTTCTTAATCCGCCCGTTCTAAAGCCACCAGAATTGGGAAAGCCTCTCTTGCTATATTTTTCAGTTAACCAAGCCGCTTGTGGTGGATTCTTGGCACAGTATGAGGAAGGCAGTTTGATTGAACATGCCATCTATTATGTAAGCAAGACTTTCATTGATTACGAGAAGAAATATTCTCAGATAGAAAAGACATGCCTAGCACTAGTATGGATGTGTCAGAAGTTGAGACATTACTTGTTAGCATCAGAAATCAAGATTCTCTCAAAACTTAATCCTCTCAAGTATATTCTCGAACAACCATTTCTCAGTGGACGGATTGCTAAGTGGCAAGTCTTGTTAATGCAGTATGATCTGGGGTATGTTTCTCAGCAATCTATCAAAGGTCAAGCAATTACGGACCAATTGGCAGATTTTCCATTGGCAGAAGATATTAAAATCGAGGATAGTTTTCCCAATGAGCGGATCTGTAATGTTCAACAATCCCCAGTGTAGAATCTATTTTTCGATGGATCGAAGAACATGGCTGGCATAGGGGTCAAAATCTTGCTGATCACACCAGAGAAAGAGATGATCCCCTTTTCTCTGAAACTGGATTTTCAATGTACCCATAATATGGCTGAGTATGAAGCTTTAATACAAGGTATGAGAATTTTGCAAGACTTCAATGTTCAGAGGGTACACGCTTTCGGCGATTCATTGCTCGTCGTTAGCCAAGTCAACGCTGAATGGCAGGTAAAAGATCAGAAGTTGCTCCCTTACCAAAAGATCGTTTTAGCCCTTATCAACAATTTTGAGGAATTTCAGCTTTTCCATATCAAAAGAGAGTTTAATCAGATAGCTGATGGTTTGGCCAGTTTGGGCTCCATTATGTCTTTCAGAAATGGAGAATCCTGTCGCTCTTTTGAAATTGGTAGACTTGACCAACCTGCCTTCATTCCGGTAATGCAAGTCAACCAGGCGGAACAGAAAAAGAAGCCTTGGTACCAAGATATTAAAAACTTTATTGAAACTGGTGAGCTTCCACCAAAACTATCAAAGAAGGAGCAAAAAGCAATTCAGCATATGTCCGTCCGCTATTTTATCCTTGCCAATGTTCTTTATCGTCATGGGTTCAGTTCTGAGTATTCCAGGTGCTTAGACGAAGAAAAAACCAAAGAAATCATACGAGAAGCGCATGAAGGTATTTGCGGTGGTCATGTCGGCTACCAAACCCTTGCTAAAAAAATCATTCGGGCAGGATACTATTGGAGAACCATGCAGCAATACTGCTATCATTTTGTGAAGAAGTGCGTTCAGTGTCAGATACACGCACCTTTCATTCATGCGCCAGCCAGGTACTTGCAATCAGTCATGTCTCCATGGCCATTTTCTATGTGGGCCTTCGATGTCGTAGGACCCATCTCTCCTTCAGCTTCTAATGGTCATAAATATTTCCTTGCCGCAACATAGTATTTCACCAAATGGGTTGAAGCCGTCACTCTGCGTACAGTGGAAGGTCGACATGTAGTTTCGTTCATTCATAAGAACATTCTTTGTCGTTTCGGTATACCACACGACATCGTGTCAGATAATGGTACTCATTTCAAGAATGAGAGAATGAAGATCTTTTGTTCAAAATTTAGAATTCATCATCATTTTTCAGCTCCTTATTATCCACAAGGAAAATGGTCAGGCAGAAGCAACAAACAAGAGTTTGATTCGCATCTTGGAAAGAACCGTTGAGACGGGTCGTGATTGGCACGAGAAAATCCATGATGCACTTTGGGCATATCGAACTACCATTCGAACCCCAACCAATGTGACTCCTTCAGAACTTGTTTATGGGACTGAGGTGGTGTGACCCCTTCATGTTCAGAAGCCCGCCCTTAAGTTCGCATCTCTTTTAGAGTTACCACTCGATCAGTATCAGCAACAGAGATTGGTACAGTTAGATTTACTCGATGAGAAAAGACTCAAAGCAGCAGAGCACGCTCAGTCTTATCGTCAGAGGATAGCAAGGCAATATGCCAAGTCAGTCATCGAAAGGAGATTCCAAGTTAATGACTTGGTCCTTAGATCAACGGCTCATCTCAAGCATCGTCTACGTGGCAAATGGTCACCAAATTGGGAAGGTCCCTACGTGGTGAAAGAAGCGTTGCCCCGTAATTCATATCGTCTGATTAATGCAGACGGGGTAGAACTATCCGACCCCATTAATGCTCGACATCTGAAGAAATTCTATACCTAGAAAATCTCTATTCTATCTTTTGTATTCTTCAAAAATTCCTTTCAATAAATGATCAATTATTCTTTTGTCAAAATATCTCTCTTCCCCAGAATATACGGGGGCATTCTTGTTAAAGTTGCCTTTTATCCAAAACAATCTGTGTGCAGGCAGGATCTAATAAATCTCTCATTTTGCATGCATGTGCACTCAATTGCATCCATTTGCATTTGCATGCATTCATTTGCATTCATCTGCATCAATTTGCATTGAATTTCCCATTCAGGATAAGGGATAAATCCTGAGACCCCGGCAAGTCGTCCAAGTCATCGTCAATTGATGACCCTTCAAAACCCAGTGCTCGTACTGGTAATCCTTCAAAACCCAGTGCTACTACTGGTAATCTTTTAAAACCCAGTGCTCGTACTGGTAATCTTTTAAAACCCAGTGCTCGTACTGGTAATCTTTTAAAACCCAGTGCTCGTACTGGTAATCTTTTAAAACCCAGTGCTCGTACTGGTAATCTTTTAAAACCCAGTGCTCATACTGGTAATCTTTTAAAACCCAGTGCTCGTACTGGTAATCTTTTAAAACCCAGTGCTCGTACTGGTAACCTTTTAAAACCTAGTGCTCGTACTGGTAATCTTTTAAAACCCAGTGCTCGTACTGGTAACCTTTTAAAACCCAGTACTCGTATTGGTATTTTAATTCAGTCTTCATACTGGTCGCAAAATGACTCTCACATTGAGGTTCAGACTCGATGTTAATCTTCAAACCTGCGAACCAAACAATCTGTATCAGACCCTTGGGTCGTTCCATTCTGTTAATCTTACATTCGGGTTGCCGATTTTGTCAAACCTCTAGTCATTTGTGTTATCAAGCAGTTCTTTGAGTTATCAAAAGCTATCAAAATCAATCGTCAAGTATTTCTCTTGCGAGGGACCCTTTTTCCAGGGAGAGTTCGAGGGAGCTCGTTTCTTTTCGCATGTCTTTATTGTTCGTTCGTTGAACCCCTTTTTCTAGGAAGAGTTTGAAGGGACTCGTGCTTCACGAACAGTTTGCAAAACAATCTTTATTGTCACACTGTTATCATCGTAAAATTTTACTTTTGCAAATCAAACTGACCTTTGAAAATAACTCGCCTCCGTTTTAAAATGCGGGATAATTCCGAAGAATGGGACTCGCCTGTCGGTACGAGATTCAACCGTTCCTGGCGCCTTTACCAGGGGTAATTGAACCAAGGATCAATCAAATGCTTTGCTTTGTTCAACTTGTCTAAACCATATTCTAATTCCTAAATGCATAAAGAATCAGGCATGTGCTATGAATTTCTGAAAATGCACATTTGAAAACATGATGTTTGCTTCAAAGATTGGAAAATATTCGGAGAATAAACCCTTTTGAAATCATGAATCATGATTGAAATACTGTATTTAAGAAAGTGAAAATCGATTTCTGAAGTATTCAAGAGATTTTTGTGAAAATCGATTTTGAGAAATATGAAATAACTTTAAAAAAAACTTGATTTCTTTGAATTCAAACTTTGAAATTGAAAATATAACTTAGAAAAATCGAATTTGGAACTTGGGAAATACTTTAAATATCATTGGCAAATCAATATTTTGAGAAAATCGATTTTGAATAAGACTTAGAAAATTTTGAGAAAACTGATTTCTCTGAATTGAAATTTGAATTGGAATTGGCAAATGCATGAAATGAATGAATATGAATTTGAGGAATTGAGAAATACTTTTTGTATTTTTGAGAAATGCAATGCATTTTGAAATTAGCCTAAGAGTGTAGGCTGAATGTGGCTAATGTGAAGATCATAAATCTGGGTATCATTCGTATTCTGACTATGGCCATAAATACAAATTCCACAAGTTTATAAACTTCATAAAAGCTAGTGTATGTGCTATTCTTGTAGACCATAGTGAGTTTGAATATGCATGAATCATCATCCATCACACATTAACATTATTTAGAAAAATAAACTATATGCAATGCTGCCTAAGCTAAACAGGAAATGTAAATTCTTATTCCAAAGTTTAATTTAGTTTACATCACTATTGAAATTTAAATACATGAAAAATAAAGTCTTCAATGTACCTGCAAAACTAGAAAACTTGGTTAATGAAAATATGTTGGCTTTTCTAGGTTTATCCAATAATATCTAGAAATTACTGGATTTTGCTAGATATAAGCCTTTTCCATGATTCCCTTAAATCAAAATTGATAAAGTATGAAATAAAATTGAATAAATAAGGAAGATAAGATATAAAATTTTGAAATTGGGGTCAAAATGACCAAAATACCCCTAATAACAAGACTATGGCCTTGAAATTAGGGTTTTTAGAAAGATATTTGGTAAATGCAAGTTTTGAAATACAAATAAAAATAAATCAAACTAAATATGCTATGACATGATTAAAAATATGAGAATTAGGGTTAGAAATTTCGAAATTGAGGTCAAATGGCCAAATTGCCCCTGATAGCAAGACTATGGCCTTGAAATCATGGTTTTTAGAAAATATTTTGGTAAAAACTTAGGTTTTATGCACTAAATGAAATCCAATGAGCATCAAATTAAACCTAAAGCATCCTAATATGATTATGAATATGATTAAACCCTAAAAATACATGCTTATGCACGAAAATCCAAGAATATCACAATTTTTGTGATTTTTGCAGTGTTTTGGAATTCTTCGGGTACCCTGTTTTGCAATTCAATCCATTCAAGCATCAAACGGATTCTAAAAATCCTCAAAATTGGTACCTAAACTTGTTATAACCCTAATATCAAATTAGAATTATAAAAATATTTTTTTGGCATTAAATTAATCCGAAAGTGGCATTAAACCCTAAAAATATGCTATTTTTGACCTAGTTCACCGACCAGTCTCAGTCCAGGACCCAAACCAGGGGTCAAACCTCCATGAAATTTTTCTATTTTTGACAGAGACCAAATAGATAGAAAAACAGAACTTTTCTTTTTTTACAGATCTGAAAAAGCCTTTAAAACCAGGGAGATACTCATCCGACAATCCGGACTTGAATATTGATTTTAACTTTAGTCCTGACTGATACTTTCAATTCAAAATTCTGGGATAAATATCAGAACTCATTCAAAATATCTGATATTTTAATAGTAAATAGTTGACAAAAAAATAACAATACTCACTTTTTACATATCATGAATCGGATCTGTGGTTTGGGATTTATAAACAACACAAGTCTGATTAGGGTTTTGGAAAACCCTAACGAGTTTTAAATTGAAAATCAGAGTTTCTGACAAAGGAAAAATACTAAACAGTAATAAAAAATTCTGCAACTTTCACAGTAGCTATATCTAATCAATGTGAATCCATGGCACTTTACAGATCTAAAATCGGATATAAGATGAGAAAAATATCATAACAGCAAGTTACCTTTTTTATTTTAACAACGATTTTAAAGTTTTAAAAATCCGATTTTGATGTCTGATTTTTCTGACAGAGTTCCCGAAGTCCAAAAACTCTGATTTTTTTACAGTAGATCAATAACATATGCATTCATCATATATAAAAAAATCAGAAATTAACAGCAGATATTTCAATCCGAAACAGCATGCTCTTTTCTGTTCTAAACTAAAAAACACACAGAAATCTAAGAAACTTGAGAAAACTTGCATTAATTAATGAAAAACAATAAAATAAACACTAAAGCAGTAAATAAAGATTATTTTTATGCTATATGACGTAACATAAGAATGAATAAACATAAAAATAAAATAAAATCAGGGAATCAATGGCTGGAATTCAATTTTACCTTTAAAGACATGGATTTAACCCATAAAAAGGGTAAATCACATGTTTTATTGGTTAATAATAAAAAGAATAGTGCTAAAATCAATTCTAATGGATTAGAATCCCTGGAAAACACTAAAAACAGTGTTAGATCATCTTCTTGGACCGTTCTTAATGGTTCTTGAGGTTGAATCATGGTTGAATCCATGAAATAGATGGTACCAATGGTTAAACTAGCATTAAATCATGAAAAATATTAAATAAAACTAAAGAAATTAATAAAATTTCTCACCTTGGAGTTGCAGCAATGGAGGAAGGGCTGGAGAGGAGAGAGGAGCTCCAAGACTTGCTCTAAAGGTGGCTGGAAAAATCGACCCCCTATGGGTCTCAATTTATAGAAACTTTTTAGGTTTTGAAAATTAGCAATTTTGAAATTTTTGGACTTCTAAAGGGGGGGGGGGCGATTTTGGGGTGGAATGACCTATATACCCCTAGCCTAAATTATCCTAAATAATGCCTAATTAACCCCTAGCTAATCCTAAAAAATCCCCAAATGTGATGTCACTTGGCATTTTCCACATTTGGGTTTTTAAAGTTCTTTAAAAACCTTTAAAAACACTAGTTTTAAAATCCAAACTTCAAAATAAGTTTTTAAAATAACTTTTGACCCTTCTAAACCTCTAACACTAACCAAGACACTGACTAACCCTAGTCTAGCCCTGACTTACTCGAATATGGAACCACCCCGAGTGGGCCCTACTTGAGTTTTTCAAAAAAAATGATTTTAAAACTTGAAATTGAGAAAGTTTTCAAAAGATTTTCAAAAGTAAGCTTGAAATTAAAAGTTTTGAAATGACATAGAGTTCCAACTGGGTTAGAACTCCTCTGGATGTGGCACCGACTGAGTGGGCCCACATCAGGTTTTGAGAAATTTGAAATAAACACTAAAAATAACTTTCAAAAGGGGTTAAAATCAATAATTGAAATTCAGAATCTTTGAAAATAGGGTCTCAAGCGAACTGGAACTCCGAGTTAGAGTCCTGAACTCTCAGGACTCTGAGATTTTAGATTTTAAAAAGCCAAATGAAAGGTTTTTGAAAGATTTTATCAGAAAATGGTGAAATGAGTCAAAAAAACACAGTCAAGGTTAGACTCCTAACTCGATCAGAACTCTGAAATAGAGTCCTGAACTAACTGGACTCTGCAAAATGACCTAATTTTTGAAAACAAATGGAAATAAATGAAAATAGAATAAAAACAGACTTCAAAACAGACTCCTGACTGGACTGGGACTCTGGGACAGAGTCCTGATCGGATTAAAACTATAGATTTTTTTTTTTGTATTTTCTAAAAAACAGTTGAAAGAACTTGTGAAAATAGTTAAAATAATAACATATATTGGAATAAACCAGAGTTCTGATTTAACTGAGACTTTGAGAACAGAGTCCTGATTGAACTAGGACTCTTATATTTTTGGATTTTCTGATAAGTAAGTGATGGAATTTAAGCAAAGCTTTTGAAAATCAGTGAAAATGAAGTAAAAAAAAAAAACAGTTTTGGATAGAGTCCTACTTCGGTCAGGACTCCGAGGAAGAGTCCTGATTTGATCAGGACTCTGAGATAAAACCTCAGAATTTTAAAATTCTTTGATAAAAGCGCAACAATTTTGATAGATGAAAAGATTTTTGAAAGATTCTTTCAAAATTTGAAATCAAGATCGGAGTCCTGATCCAACTAGGACTCTCTGAACAGAGTCCTGTTTTGACTAAAACTCTGAGTTTCTGACTCATTTTGAAAGATTTTGAAAGATTTGATTGAAAATGGATGTGAAATATTAGAGTTCTAATCCGATTAAAACTCTGAAGAATAGTCCTGATCCGACTGGACTCTTGAAGAAGAGTCTTGATCCAACTA
This sequence comes from Nuphar pumila, assembly GCF_984573655.1. NCBI lineage: Eukaryota > Viridiplantae > Streptophyta > Magnoliopsida > Nymphaeales > Nymphaeaceae > Nuphar > Nuphar pumila. The sequence goes on along the minus strand of NC_143265.1, from coordinate 45,211,932 downwards.
GGACTCTAAGATTTTGGCCAAAACAGAAGATTTTAAAAGGTTTTCTCCGAAAACACGTAAAAAGATAGTGAAAAGTAGAGTTTTGATCCGACTAGGACTCTGGAAAAAGAGTCCTGGTCCAATTAGTACACATTTTTGAGATTTTTGATAAATGAAGGAATCCAGAAGCGACACCACCTAAATGGGTCTCATCTGAGAATTGAAATTGAGTTTGAAATGAATCCAGACTGTTTTCTGAGAAAATACTTCAAAATATAAGGTCCTGGGGGTTGGCAAATGACACAATGTTGATTAAAAACCCAGGTTTTAAAATTGAATTTTGAAAGAAAAGTTTTAAAACTCAAATCTGGATTGAATATTTTGAAAACAGGAGTGTTGGATCTCGAAGATGAGATGTAATGACATGCAATGCTATGCCATGCAATGCAATGATATGCTGAATTCACGCAATGATAAGCAATGACACATGAAATGGATGAATACTGAATGAGGAGGAAAATTTGGGGTGTTTACAGATGCCCCTCTTTGCTGCTAAGCTGGTTAGAGGCCGAGCTTAGTGGCGAAGAAAAACACACCAAATTCAGACTATAAAAATGCCCCAGTTAGATAAATTTGACTAGGTATGAAAGAATTAGTTCAAATGATGGTAGTAGATATAGCATAAAGAATAAAGAAGAAGATTCACCTCATCGAAATGAGGCTCAGGCTTAGCCCTTAACCTGGATGGGACGACAAATGAAATACCTCATCAGAACAAGGCTCAGGTTTAACCCCTTGACCTGAAAGGGGACGATACCTCGTGGAAAAACGAGGCTCAGGCTTAACCCTTAACCTGACAGGGGACGATACCTCGTGGAAAAACGAGGCTTAGGCTTAACCCTTAACCTGAAAGGGGACGATACCTCATGGAAAAACGAGGCTCAGGCTTAACCCTTAACCTGAAAGGGGACGATATACGGAGTCCTCGAATGAAGAAACCATGATGGGACCTTCGAATTTTGCACAATAAATCCGAGAGGGGTTTGCAAAAGGAGGAAAGGGGGTTCCCTAAAGCTTGAAAAGGGATTGATCTTGGGCATCTCATCGCTGAGACTGAATGGCTTTTAAGACAGATGACCTTTTTGCAAAAAATTCAGGTTTAACCCTTAACCTGAACGGGAACTGCCTATGGTGGGACAGCGGGGAGCACAGGGAAGTGTGCTAATCTAAGAGCCCAGGCGCTCAGATCAAAACAAGAAGGGAAGGATCTTGGACAACTCCCATCATCCGATCCTAAAAGGGATAACAACAACGCCTGGATACATCAAAATAAACATCAAGTTCTCACTTCATGTCAGGATAATTTAAAAAGATTGCCAATAAGATAAAAAATTGTAGTTAATTCAAGAATGATAAGCACATATATATATATGAAAAATATTCCCTCTTTTCTACCTGAAGTATTACCTCCGACTGGGCTTAACTCCGTAGAATCAAGATTCGAATTCAAATTACTTGCAATTGACTTTCCTTCAAGGAGGCTATCAATTTCCTTGATATGGACGAAAAAGAATGTATTCTTGATATTGCGAGAACTATTAGCGAAAGGATATTGATAAAAGAATTTCACAAAATTAAAGAAAATTCTTGATAGATTCGGCAGTCTGATATCCTGGGATTCTTTTCTCATGATGATCTTTCTGCACTCTTTTTTTTTTTTAGCAGATTGGAGCTCTCTTGGATTTTCCGGGAATTACATCATCCTTCATTTTGGAGATGTCCTGACTTGTCTCTCTCCTTTTTTTTTTTGGAAGGGTACGTCACAAACTCCTTCATCTCAGAGATGTTCTGATCCTTCTTTTCTCTCAGGGATTATATTGACGGTTATTGGCTCATTGGTTGGAAATCTCTTGATGATAGCTGGAATTAAATATCTTTTAGGGTTTGTCGGTAGGCTCATCACACTCGCCTTCATCTCGACGGTGATCTGAACTTTCCCTGGAAGGATCCGTCACAAACTCCGTCATCTTGGAGATGATCCAAATCTTCTTTGGCCCCGGGGGTCGACTCGCATAATTCGTCTTCATCTTGACGACAATTGAGAGATTCCTTTTGCAGATATTTAATTGCAGCTTAGGTAATTGAGGAGATATGGAAATTGAGTGGATTTTTCTATATCACCCAGGATATTTCGACTGCTTATTTTCCAAGAATGATCTTTAAAAGTGTGCCATTGACTGCGATCAATATCAATCACTTCTGGCTTTACAACAACATTGAATTTTCTTTGCTGGCCATATCGCGAAATTTATTCTTCATCCTTTTGGTTGGCCAATAGAAAGATTTTGAATTTTGAATCTTTTTTCACAAAAGCTTTGTCCTTTCGGAAGTAATACTAAAGGTATTCTGAGGTACAATTTTATGCAGTAAAGATTTTGAGATCAACAACTATTTTTCATGACAAATTGGCAAAATATTCCTGAAATCCTTGGTGAAAGAAATCACTTGAGATCTAAATGACACATCCGTGGCTAGATTCTCCTCTCCTTTCCCCAAAGGAGAGACTCAGGCTTGACTCTTACCTGAACGGGTAACAAAAGATACTCCTCTCTTCCCTGAAGATGAGGTGTTTGCAAAACGAACTTTCGAAGAGAAATAGAGTTTTCGTCAAAACTCCCTATTTCTAGGCTTCTCTTATGGAAAGGGGGACGCTAACAAAGATTGAAAGGATATCATAGAGGAACGAGTCCATCACACTCTCTATGGAAAAAGGGTCCTCGACGACGGGGGTGGCCTAACAAAAGACATTGAGGGTTACAAGGAGGACGAGCTTCCGTCGAAACTCTCCCTGAAAAAAGGGTTCCTTGTGCAACAATAAAGATTGTTTTGCAAACTGTTCGTGAAGCACGAGTCCCTTCAAACTCTCCCTAGAAAAAGGGGTTCAACGAACAAACAATAAAGACATGCGAAAAGAAACGAGCTCCCTCGAACTCTCCCTGGAAAAAGGGTCCCTCGCAAGAGAAATACTTGACGATTGATTTCGATAGCTTTTGATAACTCAAAGAACTGCTTAATAACACGAATGACTAGAGGTCTGACAAAATCGACAACCCGAATGTCAGATTAACAGAATGGAACGACCCAAGGGTCTGATACAGATTGTTTGGTTCGTAGGTTTGAAGATTAACATCGAGTCTGAACCTCAATGTGAGAGTCATGTTGCGACCAGTATGAAGACCGAATTAAAATACCAGTACGAGTACTGGGTTTTAAAGGATTACCAATACGAGCACTGGATTTTGGAAGATCACTAATACAAGCATTGGATTTCAAAAGATTTACCAGTACGAGCGCTGGATTTAAAAAGATTATCAGTAAGAGCACTGAATTTTAAAAGATTACCAATACGAGATTTGGTAAAGCAACCAAGGCGAGATTGGATTTCATAAGAGGACCAATTTTGAAAATTGGATTTAACCGGACCGGTGTAAGACTGGGTTCGGTTTGAAGGTTCGAATCGAAATTCAAATCTTCAAGGAAAGACTAGATGAATTTGATTTTGAAAGACAATTCGAGTCGGAACTCTGATGTTCTAGACCAATTCTGAATTGGATTTGGAAGAAGATTTGAATCGGAACTCGACTCTTCTAGACCAATTCTAGAATCTAGAGGAAAGAAAATTATACGAATTGGATTTGTAAGAAAATTCAAGTCGGGACTTGGATTTTCTAGACCAATTCTGAATTGGATTTGGAAGAAGATTCGAATCGAAACTCGACTCTTCTAGACCAATTCTAGAATCTAGAGGAAAGAAAATTATACGAATTGGATTTGTAAGAAAATTCAAGTCGGGACTTGGATTTTCTAGACCAATTCTGAATTGGATTTGGAAGAAGATTTGAATCGAAACTCGACTCTTCTAGACCAATTCTAGAATCTAGAGGAAAGAAAATTATACGAATTGGATTTGTAAGAAAATTCAAGTCGGGACTTGGATTTTCTAGACCAATTCTGAATTGGATTTGGAAGAAGATTCGAATCGGAACTCGACTCTTCTAGACCAATTCTAGAATCTAGAGGAAAGAAAATTATACGAATTGGATTTGTAAGAAAATTCAAGTCGGGACTTGGATTTTCTAGACCAATTCTGAATTGGATTTGGAAGAAGATTTGAATCGGAACTCGACTCTTCTAGACCAATTCTAGAATCTAGAGGAAAGAAAATTATACGAATTGGATTTGTAAGAAAATTCAAGTCGGGACTTGGATTTTCTAGACCAATTCTGAATTGGATTTGGAAGAAGATTCGAATCGGAACTCGACTCTTCTAGACCAATTCTAGAATCTAGAGGAAAGAAAATTATACGAATTGGATTTGTAAGAAAATTCAAGTCGGGACTTGGATTTTCTAGACCAATTCTGAATTGGATTTGGAAGAAGATTTGAATCGGAACTCGACTCTTCTAGACCAATTCTAGAATCTAGAGGAAAGAAAATTATACGAATTGGATTTGTAAGAAAATTCAAGTCGGGACTTGGATTTTCTAGACCAATTCTGAATTGGATTTGGAAGAAGATTCGAATCGGAACTCGACTCTTCTAGACCAATTCAAGACATTTAAAGGAAAGAAAAGTTGATAAGTATAAAGATGACATTTGGGACTAGTTCAACTAGTATGAGCATCAGATTTTGGAAAAGTACCAGTACGAGCACTGGATTTTGGAAGATTACCAATACGAACACTGGGTTTTAAAAGGTTACCAGTACGAGCACTAGTTTTTTTTTTTAAAAAAAGATTACCAGTACGAGTACTGGGTTTTAAAAGATTACCAGTACGAGCATTGGGTTTTAAAAGATTACCAGTATGAGCACTGAGTTTTAAAAGATTACCAGTACGAGCACTGGGTTTTAAAAGATTACCAGTACGAGCACTGGGTTTTAAAAGATTATCAGTACGAGCACTGGGTTTTAAAAGATTACCAGTACGAGCACTGGGTTTTAAAAGATTACCAGTACGAGCACTGGGTTTTAAAAGATTACCAGTACGAGCACTGGGTTTTAAAAGATTACCAGTACGAGCACTGGGTTTTAAAGGGTCATCAATTGATGACAACTTGGACAACTTGTCGGGGTCTCAAGATTTATCCCTTATCCTGAATGGGTGATTCAATGCAAATTGATGCAGATGAATGCGAATGAATGCATGCAAATGCAAGTGGATGCAACTGAGTGCATATGCGTGCAAAATGAGAGATTTATTAGATCCTGCCTACACACAGATTGTTTTGGATAAAAGGCAACCTTAACAAGAATGCCCCAGTATATTCTGGGGAAGTGAGATATTTTGACAAAAGAATAATTGATCATTTATTGAAAGGAATTTTTGAAGAATACAAAAGATAGAATAGAGATTTTCTAGGTATAGAATTTCTTTAAATGTCGAGCATTAATGGGGTCGGATAGTTCTACCCCGTCTGCATTAATCAGACGATATGAATTACGGGGCAACGCTTCTTTCACCACGTAGGGACCTTCCCAGTTTGGTGACCATTTGCCACGTGGACGATGCTTGAGATGAGCCGTTGATCTAAGGACCAAGTCATTAACTTGGAATCTTCTTTCGATGACTGACTTGGCATATTGCCTTGCTATCCTCTGACGATAAGACTGAGCGTGCTCTACTGCTTTGAGTCTTTTCTCATCGAGTAAATCTAACTGTACCAATCTTTGTTGCTGATACTGATCGAGTGGTAACTCTAAAAGAGATGCGAACTTAAGGGCGGGCTTCTGAACATGAAGAGGTCACACCACCTCAGTCCCATAAACAAGTTCTGAAGGAGTCGCATTGGTTGGGGTTCGAATGGTAGTTCGATATGCCCAAAGTGCATCATGGATTTTCTCGTGCCAATCACGACCCGTCTCAACGGTTCTTTCCAAGATGCGAATCAAACTCTTGTTTGTTGCTTCTGCCTGACCATTTCCTCGTGGATAATAAGGAGCTAAAAAATGATGATGAATTCTGAATTTTGAACAAAAGATCTTCATTCTCTCATTCTTGAAATGAGTACCATTATCTGACACGATGTCGTGCGGTATACCGAAATGACAAAGAATGTTCTTATGAATGAACGAAACTACATGTCGACCTTCCACTGTACGCAGAGTGACGACTTCAACCCATTTGGTGAAATACTCTGTTGCGGCAAGGAAATATTTATGACCATTAGAAGCTGAAGGAGAGATGGGTCCTACGACGTCGAAGGCCCACATAGAAAATGGCCATGGAGACACGACTGATTGCAAGTACGTGGCTGGCGCATGAATGGAAGGTGCGTGTATCTGACACTGAACGCACTTCTTCACAAAATGATAGCAGTATTGCTGCATGGTTCTTCAATAGTATCCTGCCCGAATGATTTTTTTAGCAAGGGTTTGGTAGCCGACATGACCACCGCAAATACCTTCATGCGCTTCTCGTATTATTTCTTTGGCTTCTTCTTCATCTAAGCACCTGAAATACTCAGAACTGAACCCACGACGATAAAGAACATTGGCAAGGATAAAATAGCGGGCGGACATATGCTCAATTGCTTTTTGCTCTTTCTTTGATAGTTCTGGTGGAAGCTCACCAGTTTCAATAAAGTTTTTAATATCTTGGTACCAAGGCTTCTTTTTCTGTTCCGCCTGGTTGACTTGCATTACTGGAATGAAGGCAGGTTGGTCAAGTCTACCGGTTTCAAAAGAGCGACAGGATTCTCCATTTCTGAAGGACATAATGGAGCCCAAACTGCCCAAACCATCAGCTATTTGATTAAACTCTCTTTTGATATGTGTAAACACCCCAAATTTTCTTCATACATTCTCAAACAACCCTCCTCAGGCAGTGCCAACCCTGTTAGGTCAGTGTAGGAGTCAAACCCCGAGTCAGTTTCAGAAAATCACCATTCTGCCCATTTTCATTAGGAAAATTACCATTTTACCCCTAGGTCATCCCGGACCCCAGTCAGTCGGAGTCAACCAAGCTCATTGGTCAGTTCAGAACAGTCAGAATATCAGTCATTTCAAGCTCATTTGAAATCATAGTGAGAAAGCCATTTTCATTTCTAACCATTCCTGCCAAAATGGGATCATTTCTTCAGAAATGAGCTCATTTCTCACTCAAATCCAAGCCAATTGTCTTCGAGTCAGTCATTCATAGTCAGTCATATTCCTTAGAGTCTAACTTCAGCTCACCAAGAGTTCAAGCGCTCCAGTTTCAGCTCGAAATCATTTCTAAGTGTCCAGGAGCACATTTTAGTCAATTTTAGCTCTTCTAGCTGAAATTGAGCCAAGTTTAGTCAGTTGAGCTAGTGTTTGAGCCTCTATTTTAGTTCACCTCAGTATTAATGACCTTTGTTTCAGCTCAAGGTCAGCTCAAGTTCATAATTCACTTCACTCCAGTGATCATTCCGTACCATTTCTCTAAAAATGGCAGCTTTTCTTGAAAATTCAGTCGAAAAGGTCAGTTGAGTCAGTGCCTGGTCAGTTCATTTGAGTTCTGAAACTCTAAAACCCAGCTCAATCTAGCTCATCTCAGTTTAATCCAACTCGAACCTCAATTTTCAGTGTCACTCTAACCTAGTAGAGTCCCGAAAACCATTTCTTGAGTTATTTTGCAAATTTTATCAATTTTAATGCTTTTTAAACTGGTACAAGTGTCAATCGGGGTCTCACATCCAAAATTCTTTATTCAGGGTTAGCATTTAGCATAGCATTTCATATCATTTCTCAGCATTTCATAACATTTCATAACATTTCATAACATTTCATCACATTTCATTTCATTTTCGAAGTCCAGAACTCCAGTTCTATAAAATTCAATCCAGATTGAGTTTTAAAAGTTTTCAGAAATCAATTTCAAACCTCGGGTTTCCAAAATTGGCATTTTTACCCCCGGGAGTCTAAATTTGGAAATATTTTCTCGAGAAAAACAATCTGGATTTCTTCCAAAATCAAATTTTTAAATTCTATACTGGATTTGCTTCGCAACGAGCTATTAAACTTCAAAATCCGAACTCGTTTAAAAAACTACCAAAAATAGCTCATTTTGTCTAAAAATAGATTTGGAAGCATTTTCTCGAGAAAAATAATCTGGATTTCTTTCAAAATTATATTTTCAAATTCTATACTGAATTTGCTTCACAACGGGGTATTGAACCTCAAAATCTGAGCTCGTTTCAAAAACTGCCAAAAATAGCTCGTTTCGTTTGGAAATATTTTCTCAAGAAAAACAATCTGGATTTCTTTCAAAATTAAATTTTCAAATTCTACACTGGATTTGCTTCGCAACGAGGTATTGAACTTCAAAATCCGAGCTCGTTTCAAAAACTGCCAAAAATAGCTCGTTTCGTCTGAAAACTTTTTGAAAAGACCATTTTACCCCTCTAATCTTCAAAATGAATTTCAAATATGAAATTTGGACCCGCTCTGAGATGGCTCATTCATTTACATTTCTATTTTATTAAAAAAAACAAAAAAAAAGATTCTTTTTATTTGTTTGCTTTTGTTTTTATTGATTTTTATTTATTTATTTCATTTTAGAGAGGTGGGACCCACAAGGTGGTCACCCAAACCTCCAGCCCCACTTTCCATTTTTTTCTCATTTTTTCTTTCCCTTTTCCTTTTTCCCTCCTTTTCTTTCTTTCCTTTCTTTTTCCCTTTTCTTTCTTTTTCTTCTTCCTCTTCTTTCCTTCTTTCCCCTTTCTTCCTTACTCCCTTGCCATTTCCCTCCACAGCCATATGGCTGCCAACCATTCACGTAAAAGATGATTTCACTCTCTCATTCCTAGAAAAATTAAACCTAGAAAACTTAGGGCAAATGGCTATTAAGCCCTAAGTCCAAAAAACAAAAAAAAGAGGAAACCTATGGCTGCCCAAGAGAGCCATTCACGCACTTCCCTTTCCCATTCACGTAGGCTGTTGGGAGATTCTTTTTTTCATTAAGCTATTAAGACCTAAGTGGAGGGACATGAGGGGCGAAGTTTTGATTTTATGGAAAAGAAGGAAGAAGGCCATACGGCTGCCTCCTAACCCATCTCTCTCTCTCTCTCTCTCTCTCTCTCTCTCTCTCATTGCAGCAACACAGCCTCTTTCACTTGGACAACAGCCAACCATCACTGCCACATCTCCTTGCTGCAGCTACTACCTCCATATCAAAGCAGTCTTCAAGCTCCAGCCGGTGCAGCAAGTGAAGCTCCTCTCCTTCAGCCACAGCAAGTGCAACCCCTTCCTTGGTGACGCCCAGTTGTAGCTTACCTCCAGCATTCCTTCAAACACTTTCACTCCCATTGCCTCAGCACTCCATCGGCCCTTCCAAGTAACCCTCAAGGTAAGATCTCTCCATCTTATCAAACGAAAAAAAAAAATGGTTATATGGTTGTTTACTTTTCTATACATTCCATGTTTTTGCTATATGAGAGAATAGGATTCATCCAATCTATGGATCGGATCCCCTCTCACTAATAGCATACATTAAACAGTTTTTCTACCACCCTATGATAAATTTTTATCATTTTTTAATAAGTTTTATGTTATGAGCATGGTAGTTGATTTCATTTTGCATACTTAGGCTAGTTTATTTAGATTTCTTTATCAATCTTATAAATTTCAGTCATATGTCTAGTCCATTCATTACTTCATGCTTAAATTCTTGTCAATAAATCTTGAATATTTTTTTGGTAGATGCATCTATGTGTTTGTGATTCCCAGTAAAAAAACTCAGGTTCATTCGGGTTTTATAACCCCATAAAAAAAATAAAACACTGGATCGGGTTTTTGAACCCTCCCGAATTTCCAATTTCTGCTTTAGCAGAAAAGAACCTCTGACACCACCCTTGTGGGAGATTTGGATTGCTCTCCAAAAATCACAGTGGATTCAGGATTGAATCTACTAATGATCTGGAAATTTTGAGCTTTTTCCAATAAGTTTTGACCTCTGTCAAAAATCGGATTTCCCAGACCCCTGGGAAAATTTTGATTTTCCTGTGTCAGGGTACAGACATACCCTAATACATCGCGTCTGTTCAATCTATAGCCTGTCTGCAAAAACTTTCAACATGAAAGTTTTTCCTAACATAATGTTCTGCAATTTCCCAAAATTTGGGAATTTTTGGATTTGTTTCATTATTTTTCCCGGACTTTATCTTTCTGTCTAACAGATTCCAATGTCCAGAAATTCCAGAGATTTAGGTCTCTGATAGCAGTGTGGCCTTTTCCAAACCGTAACCCTAATCCAAATAGTGTCAAAAGATCAAATCTTCCTCTATTTGTCAGGGACATTTTCCCACAATTTCAGCCATTTTCCCATCTATCTTCCATTTTCCCCACATTTTATACCGAAACCTATCTGTTTCCTTCATTTACTAGAGTCGCCGGATTCCGATCCGACTTGCCGGAGTGGTACAGCTCCGACCATAGGTCAAAACCAGAAAGTGTAAAAGGAACAAATTCTTGCCTTACTGTCCTCTGTCACTCCATAAAATTTGGGAAATTTTTATGGAAGTTTGATATCCTAAATCCCCTTTAGAATCAATATTTTAGGCAAAAATCATGAAATTTAGGGTTTTTATTTGAATTTTCATATTTAAAAATACAAAAAAATTATATTTTCGAGCTCCATTCTGTTTTTAGGGTTATTTTAGGTGTCCATGCCAAATTTGGTTTAATTCCAAGTTCATTTGCTCCATGTGTTAGTTTATCTTTAAATTCAGAAGCGAAAATCAAGCGAAAATCAGGTTAAATTCGATATTTTATGATATTTTCTCCATTTTAGGGTTTTTATCATGTACATAAGCATGTAGAATCATATTAGGGTTAATTTTAATCTCCTTTGCATTTCATATTTTTCAATTTTGCAAAATTTATTTCAGAAAACCCTGGTTTCAAGGCCATAGTCTTGTTATTGGGGGTATTTTGGTCATTTTGACCTAAATTTCGAAATTTCAATTTCTAATTCTCCCAAAATTTCATGCATATCATCATATTTCATCATATTATGTTTGATTTTTTTCATTTGATTTTCAAATTTCCAAAATTTACAAAAATTCTTTCAGAAAACCCTGATTTCAAGGTCATCAGGGGTATTTTGGTCATTTTGACCCCAATTTCGAATTTTCAAGTTTATTTTCAAAATTTATTCATTATTTATCATGTTTATATCAAATGGGGTATGATTTGGGGTTTATATCTGAATAATATCCGATAATTTCCCATATTTTTGGATAAATTCAGAAAAACCTACATTTTTGTGCTAACCTTGTTTTCTAGTTTTGCAGGAACATTCAAGAAGAAGACTTAGATTTTATTTTCTTTATTTCAATTCAATGTAATCTCAAATGTAATAATTTGGAATAAGAGTTACTTTTCTGCTTAGAATAGGGATGCATTGCATGTAGTTTAATTTATGCAAATTTCGATATTTGATGTATGATTCTTGTGCATTTATTTCAAATCCACTATGGTTTACACGAATGGCACGTGCACAAGCTTTTATGGAGTTTATAAACTCGGTGGGATTCGTATTTATGGCCATAGTCAGAATACGAAGAACACCAAGATTTATGATCTTCGTATTAGCCACATTCAGCCTACACACTTAGGCTAACTTCAAAATGCACTGCATTTTTCAAAGTTTTAAAAGGATTTTCCAATTCCTCAATGAAATTCCCTTTTCAAATTCATATTCATTCATTCATATCATTCAAATTGCATTATTTTCAAACTCATTTTCCAATTTCAATTTCAGAAAATTCAATTTTCTCAAGAATTTCCAGGTCTTTCTCAGGATCTGATTTTCTCAAAATCCTAAGTTTTCAAATGACATTTCAAAGCATTTCCCAAGTTCAAATCAAGATTTTCCTATGTTTTCAAATTCTCAAATTTCAAAATCCCAAGTTTTCAGAAATCGATTTTCTCATATTTTCCAGTTTTCCTGAGAATTCATTTTCCATTTCAAAAGTCATTTTCCAATAAATTTCTTAGATTTTCTCAAGATTCTCAAATCCATTTTCTCATAAAAGCAATTCCAAGTTTCCAATCTCAAAACCAATTTTCTCAGTTTTTCAAGTTTTCCTGAGAAATCACCTTTCAATGCAAATTTCTGATTCCAATGAAATTCAATGATTTTTCCAAAAACTCCAATTTCAAGCACTTTTCCAATCATTTTCCAAATGCATTTCAATTTTCCAAAGCAAACATCATATTTTCTCAAACTTGCATTTTTAAAAATTTCATAGCACAAGCCTGATTCTTTGTGCATTCTAGGAAAAATAGAGCATAATTTAGCTATTTGAGTCGAGTTAAAGCACATAATTGATCCTTGGTTCAATTACCCCTGGTAAAGGCGCCAGGAACGGTTGAACCTCGTATCGATAGGCGGATCCCATTCCACGGAATTTTCCCGCAAATTTTCAAAACGGAGGCGAGTAATTTTCAAAACCATTTTCAAAACTTTGGTCGAGTTTGACTCGCGAAATTCATTTCTCTCTCGCAAGGGAGGGGAAAAATTTTGCGATGATAACAGGTTTGGCGACCGTGATGGGACCTGTCCTCGCCTGATCAATTATATGCTTTAACTTAGCCCAATTGTCAAAATTATGTTCTATGAAATGTCAGCTTTAATTTCTGATATCATGTGAACCTAGGAGCCTAGACTTGAACCCAGCTGACATGGATTGCATATAGACTAGGCATGGTTTGGTAGGACCATATTGAGGAGAATTATGCATGCTCACTTAGACTTAGGTCTGAAATACAACACTCCTCAATCTAGGACTTGTATGAAAACAATGTTTGCTTCTTCAAAAGTTTTCAAAATTCTATCTCTTTAGGACTTAGAGCCTTCTGTTTGCCTGCATGTGATCATATTTCAAAAACCACCCCACCTATGTCTACCCGGTCTTCACGTTGCTGGGCTCTCTTCCAGAACCATAGTTCGGGACAGAGCCTCACAACTGGGCCACTTATTTGGGCTAACGCCCCCCTGCCACGTACCAAGGGCCATAGTCCAACGTATATCGGCAGGCGCTCAAGGATGTTGGGAAAACACAAGCCTAGACCTGGAGATGAGTTTTATGCCACGTACATCGAGCCTCGGCTCGAGTATATCGGCATAGCATGATTGGACACAGTTGATCTAAGCCTAGAGTCAGGATTAGGGTCCTAAAGCTCTTTCAAAATCAATGCATTTAGAGTTGGCTTCTTAGGGATTGCTGTATGTGCATAATTGTTTGTAATTGAATTTATGATATTCATTTTCGCCTTATTTTTCCCAATTTTTCCAAAATACCAAACAATTTTCCAAAATACCTCATTTTTCATCTTTTATGAAATATCTCCTTTTTCTCAAAAACCCTGGACGATTTTTCTAAATTATCCATCTTTTCCTTCAAAACTCCAGGAAATTTTCCATTCTTTCGTTCCTCTGGACTTCGAATTTCCAGCTTTCATTTTATCCTGCCTGCAATTTTCAAATTTCTTATATTTTTCCAAAGTCTAATTCCAGTCTTCTTGTCTTTCAGTCCAATGGCATCCAGTCAGCTCGATTCTGTTTTTCCTGAGGGTCACATCTCCTATGAGGTGCGACAAAGTCTTCCTGAGCATCGATCTCTTAGCACTAGACCCTTCTTCCCCCGGTGGTACTATGTCTGGTTCAAAAATTTCTCTCGTATGTTTCCGGACCACTTGAGCGATTGTGGGTTGGAATTGGCATCTGCAGTGGGAAAGTTGACAGTCAACGGCAATCTGATTCATGCACTGGCGGAGCGGTGGAATCCGTGCACTTGCACGTTCTGGTTCCCGTGGGGCGAGATGACAATACTGATGGATGAATTCTCAGAGATTATGGGACTGCCTGAGCCAGCCGGTCAGCCTGGAGATCCGTTAGAGCAGCAGTTTCTGATCAATGTCAAGGGTCTGGACCCCAAAGATGCCGTAGCTCGCATGACAGGGCGCAAGTCTTGGCCACTGATTGAAGAAAATGGAAATGAATACGTGAGTCTGATCGAGATCTACCGACAGTATGGAGAATTCGCAGAAGTCAGCTTGTTGTCCAGGACAGCTCGAGAGAGAATTCAGCATGCGATGGTTTTGTGTACTGTGGGACTTGCTTTCTTTCCAGATGGACAAAATTATGTGGATGTCAGAATAGTTCAACTTTTGAGAAGATGGGGGAAGTCGACAGACCAGCCGTCTCTCGATAGCCATGGCCGCGCTTGCTTTTCTATACAGAGGACTGACCCGCTTCACACTTGGAGAGTCCATCTTAGTCGAGGGATGTACTTATGCTCTTCAATCTTGGTTCCTTCAGCATGTACCAACCAAAGCTAGTTCATTCAGATACAACGGTAAGGAGCTCCTTCCAGTTGCGCGGTACCGATTCCTGATCGACTATCTGCAGGAAGAAGAAGTGGTGTGGGACTATTTTGATCGAGAATTATCGCCTCCCAGATACACCTATGCATATGGCAAGAGATTCAAGTTGCTTGGTCCATTCTTCTGTGCTTACTATCATCCGGAGCGGTGTGTTCGACAGTTTTCTCAGAGACAGAAGCACATAGAGATGCGGTTGCTATCAGGAGTCTTGCCAGAGTTCGACCTTACATCAGCATAGTGGTCCGGAGCATACCATTCTGCCAGATATGGCTGGGACTCTTTTGTTACTCTTTCGCTTTTTCCCGGTCCTCGTGTCTCTGCTAGTTATAAAGAGTGGTGGCAAATTGTCTGTCCGCCCCCTCTTTCTCAAGTTTATTATTGATGCAATCATGTTTTCTTTCAATAAATAAAAATCTTGCAAATTCTTCAATTCTTGGTTTGACGACCTCGCCTAGGTAACAAGGCTTAAATTTTCAGTTGTTTATTTTCTTTGCAAAGGAATGACAACGCAATTGTCGTAATCCCGGCGACGACTCAATCCCTAGTAATGGGATATTCTTTCAAATTGTCTACCAAAATTCTCAGCGAATATTTTCTTCCAATCAAAATCTCTCTCAAAAAAGCCTAACCATCGATTTTGCCCTGCAGAGAGCATTCGTGACAGTCAATGGTTCAAACAAGGTCAGGGAAGAAGACTGCACCAGTCGAGGGAATCGCATATTCGACAGCTTCAGGCGAAGAAATGGATTCCCCGCGCTCAGGCAAAAATCAGGGGCAACAGGTTGAGGATGACATTGATCCTCAAATGTATGCCATGTTTAAGAAGATGATGACTAAGATGCTGGCAGAACAAGCTGAAGCCAGTACAGAGAAAGCACAGGTGAAGCAAAAGACAAAAGGCCGGGCAGTCAAGAAAGCCTTGAAGATATCCAAGAAGCCTGCCCAGCATGTTGATGCAACTGATGAAGAGGAATCAGTGGAAGATTCAGATGAAGAGTTTGAGACCCATCAGGCATTCCGCAAGTCTACCCAGGGGCAGGGGTCAGCCCACAAATTCAAAGAGCAATCTCTCAATGACTCTAACCAGCCGCAGTTCAAAGATGTGGTCAGAATGCTTCGAGACCTGCAGGCCTGCGACAAGGGCAAGAAAGTCTTCACCAGCGAAGACTTCTATGATGGTTTGGATGGGGACGACAATCTCGAGAATCTCCCCAGAAAGTTTATCAAATTCGATGGTTCTGGCGATCCTAAAGCTCATCTCGCCATGTTCTTCGCTGAATGCTCCAGATTCAAACGAGACAACCGTGCACTTTTCCTATGTTTCCCTCGCAGTCTGGAGGGAACCGCAGCTAAATGGTACTCGGAGCATGTAAATCCAATTGAGTTGAAGGAATTTGACAAAGTGGTAAACATGTTCATTGAGCGATTTCTCTTCAATGCTGAGGCACTTCCCACCCTCAGCCATCTTTGCGGCCTTAAACAGAGAGAAAATGAGAAGGCCAGAGATTTTATCCACCGATGGAGGTCAGCTTGTAACAAGATGAGGGACCCCATATCAGAGGGACATGCTTTGTCCCTAATTCTGAGTAACTTCTCACAGCCTCTAAGAGGTCTCATCTCTACTGCACCATCAAGGACATTCATTGAACTGACAGAGCGAGCTGAATGGCTCGAGTTGAGCATGGAAAATGGTTTCTATGAAGGCTTCACCTTTACTAAGAACAACGGCCAAACTGAGCAGAAGAAGAAGACTCACTTCACTCATTCTGTCAGAAATAATAATTGGAACCACTGTAAGGGGCAGAACAAAGATTTCTGTTATGGGGCAGGAAGTTCCAACAAGAACGATCAGAAAGGCAAGTCAGTGCCTCAATACAATAAGCCACTTCAATTAGAACAGGGACCGAAGCCCCGAGAAAAAGTAAAGCATGAAGGGTGGAGTTATGACAGGAAATTCACTCCACTAGACCAATCCCTTGAGACTGTGCTCGAGTATATGTTGACCAAGGAGATGGTCAAACTGCCTAGGTTGGTTGATCCTCCTATTCCCATGGGGAAATTCAAAGATCAATTTTGTAAATTTCACAGAACAGTGGGGCACAATACTGAGAACTGCTTCGTTCTCAAAAATATTGTTCAGGATCTCATCGACAAGAATCTTCTGGTAGAGGGTGCCGAAGATGAAAATATGGATATTCTAAAGAAACCCTTTCCCCATCATTCTACGGCGGTCGTCTCTGAACAGCCTTTTCAGCCGCAGGAGCATATTAGGCCATGCTCTAAAAGGGATATGCAAGTCCAACATCAGGTCCTGGTACTGCAGCAAACTGAGTCCAAAGCTCAGAAAATGGATCTCATTGCAGCTTTTGGTAAAATGAAAGTATCTGATAAACCCGCTGGGGTATCTCCTAAGGTGGCTAAAAGAATGCCATGGCTCCCCAAGCACTTTATTAAGCCCGCTCCGGAGAAAGGTGAGACATCGACACCAAAGCCGATTACTGCATTATCCCATGTCTCAATCTTGGATTTAGCCCAAGCTTCCGCCAAGCACCAGCAAGTGTTGAATGATCTGTTGCAGAAAATCAAAGTGAAACCGAGCATAACTCCTGAAGACATGGCCCAGATAGTCAATCAGGCCATGACAAATGCTCCAATCACTTTCTCAGATGAAGATCTTTCTAAGCCGCATGTGTTTCACAACAACGCTTTGTATGTTGTGATTCGAGCCAGAGGAATGACTGTTCCTCATGTGCTGATAGATGGAGGCAGCAGCCTCAATATATGCCCAGAAATGACAGCCAAAGCTTTGGGCATTAGAGAAGAGGAATATATCCCAGACCCGATCACTATCTACGGGTTTGATAATCATGGCCAGACAGCTAAAGGGAAAATTTTCTTGGAAATTTTCATTGACTACTCGGTCCACTCTGTCCTTTTTCATGTGGTCAACGTACCCCCAACGTATAATCTGTTGTTGGGACGACCGTGGATTCACAACACGAACGCGGTGCCGTCTACTTTACATCAGTGTGTCAAGTGGTCAAAAGGTGGAATGATCACAACAGTCTTGGGCGAGGATCCGGAGAAGAGGCTTGCACAACCCATGGTTCCTAGGCCCACTTTCACTACTGATATCCCTAGCATTAGGGGCATTGATGAGGTCAGCTTTGAAGAAAATTCGGGAATACTGCAGACGGCTGAACAGCCAGCACATACAGTGGCCATGACTCGATGGAGAGGCCCACAGTTTTTCAAGATTGGAGGACGAATTGACTATAGTACATTCAAAGATCATCCACTGTTCTCCCAATTTATGAAGGCCAAAAAGGGATTCGATCTGTTAGTAAAGCATGGTTATCAGCCTTTTCAAGGCTTGGGAAAAAATGGGAATGGTCGTCTCGAGCCAGTAATTCCTCAGCACTATACTCAGAGAGCCGGATTGGGCTTTAGTGGCAGAAGATCTCAGAAGGGCACTATCTTTATCAAAGGGACGCACTAAGGGCATCTGCTTGTCTTTCATTTCTATTCTTTTGTTTTCACATTTAGGATGATATCCCGTTTCATTTCAATCATTGTCCTCAATTCAATCTTTCAATAAAGTTGAAAATTTCCTTTGTCTATCTGGATGCCATTTGTCTCTTTACTTCTCGTTATCAAATCTTTGAAAATTTGCCATTATTCTTCTCTTTTATCTTTCAAATTATTTTCTTAACAAAAGTAATTTGTTTTATGATAGGAGATTTTCCTGAATCGATTTATTCTCTAATTTTCAGAATGTCTTCCCGATCTATCAAGAAGCTCGTTCTTAATCCAGAGGCCTTTTTAAAGCCAACAGTGATTCATCAGGTTAAAATAAGAGCAGAATGTAGTCAGATTACAAAGCAGTCAGAAGAACCTGCAGAATTTGATTCAGCTCTTCAAGAATTACCAGAATTTGCAGCAATTCAGAAACAAGATGAGCCATCATCCTTAGTTCAGGATCCGACTGAGGATATCAATATTGGATCAGAAGACGATCCTAAAATTCTCAAGATTGGCAGCAGTTTGTGCCCGGAAGAGAAAGAAAGGCTCACCCATTTTCTCAAGCAACATGAAGAAGTGTTCGCGTGGACGTATGAGGACATGCCAGGTCTAGATACCAAATTGGTTGAGCATCGTCTCATCCTAAAACCAAATGTCAAGCCGGTTAAGCAGAAACTGAGAAAGATGGATCCTCGAGTGGAACAACAAGTTAAGGAAGGTCTAGAAGACCTACTCAAAGCAGGGTTCATTCGAACCATTGACTATCCAGATTGGCTAGCAAATATTGTTGTTGTTCCCAAAAAAAATGGTAAAGTTCGAATTTGCATCGACTTCAGAGATCTCAATAAAGCGACTCCTAAGGATGATTATCCACTTCCTAATATTGATCTTTTGATTGATAGCACAGCAGGTCACGCTATGTTCTCTTTTATGGATGGATATTCCGGATATAATCAGATCAAGTTGGCCGCTCGTGATCAGTCCAAGACATCTTTCACTACTCCTTGGGGCACTTTTTGTTATACAGTCATGCCATTTGGGCTTAAGAATGCTGGAGCCACTTATCAGCGTGCTATGGCCGTCATTTTCCATGATCAGATGCACAAAATCATGGATGCCTATGTCGATGATATTCTGGTAAAATCCAAAGAAGAAGAAGATCACATCGAAACTCTCAATCAAGTTTTCAAGCGGCTCATTCTTTACAAGCTAAGACTCAATCCACAAAAATGTGTTTTTGGAGTCGAATCTGGCAAATTGTTAGGCTTTCTAGTCAGCAAAAAGGGGATAGAAGTTGATCCCGCTAAGGCCAAAGCTATCATTGACATGTCTCCCCCGACTAATCTGAAAGAATTGCGTAGCCTTCAGGGACGCATGCAATCAATTCGGCGATTCATATCCAATTTGGCCATGAGATGTGAGCCTTTCAATCATTTGCTCAGAAAAGGAGTGAAATTCGAATGGGGACTAGAGTGTCAGCAATCGTTCGAACGCATCAAGAAATATTTGCTCAATCCTCCTGTGTTAAAGCCGCCAGAATTAGGGAAACCCCTACTGCTATACATTTCAGTTAATCAAGTGGCTTGTGGCGGATTCTTGGCGCAATACGAAAAAGGCAGTCTGGTAGAGCATGCCATTTACTATGTGAGTAAAACCTTCATTGATTATGAGAAGAAATACTCTCAGATAGAGAAGACATGTCTAGCTCTGGTTTGGATGTGTCAGAAATTGAGACACTATCTGTTGACATCTGAAGTCAAGATCCTATCCAAATTAAATCCTCTCAAGTATATTCTAGAGCAACCCTTCCTCAGTGGACGGATTGCCAAATGGCAGGTTTTATTGATGCAATACGATTTGGAATATGTCTCTCAGCAATCTATCAAGGGCCAAGCAATTGCAGATCAATTAGCAGATTTTTCTTTAGCAGAAGATGTTAAAGTCGAGGATGATTTCCCCGATGAGCGGATCTGCAATATTCAACAATCCCCAATTTGGAATTTATTCTTTAACGGTTCCAAGAATATGGCAGGCATAGGAATCGGGATTCTGTTGATCACACCTGAGAAGGAGATGATCCCCTTTTCTCTCAAATTAGATTTTCAGTGCACTCATAATATGGCCGAGTATGAAGCTTTGATACAAGGTCTGAAAATTCTACGAGACTTCAATGTCAAAAGAGTGCATGCTTATGGCGACTCTTTGCTCGTCGTCAATCAAGTCTTAGCTGAATGGCAAGTGAAGGATCAGAAGTTACTTCCTTATCAGAAGATCGTCTCAGCTCTTGTTAGCAATTTCGAAGAATTCCAACTTTTCCATGTCAAGAGAGATTTTAATCAAATTGCAGACAGTTTAGCCAATCTGGGATCCATCATGTCTTTCAGGAACGAAGAATCTTGTCGCTCCTTTGAAATTGGCAGACTTGATCAACCTGCTTTCGTCCCAGTAGAGCAGGTAAACCAGGCGGAGCAAAAGAAGAAGCCCTGGTATCATGACATCAAGAATTTCATTGAAACTGACGAATTTCCTCCAGAACTCTCAAAGAAAGAGCGGCGAGCAATTCAGCGCATGTCTGCGCGATATTTTATTCTTGCCGACGTCCTTTATCGTCGTGGATTCAACTCTGAATATTCTAGATGTTTGGACGAAGAAGAAGCCAAAGAAGTTGTGGAAGAAGCACATGAAGGTATCTGCGGTGGTCATGTTGGCTACCAAACTCTTGTCAAACAAATCATCCGAGCAGGCTATTACTGGAGAACTATGCAACAAGATTGTTATCATTTTGTGAAGAAGTGCGTTCAATGCCAGATGCATGCACCTTCCATTCATGCGCCAGCGACATATTTGCAATCTGTCGTCTCACCATGGCCATTTTCTATGTGGGCTTTTGATGTTGTTGGCCCCATTACTCCTTCTGCTTCAAATGGCCATAAATATTTTCTTGCTGCAACAGAATATTTTACTAAATGGGTAGAAGCAGTCACTCTACGCACAGTAGAAGGTCGACATGTGGTCTCGTTCATCCATAGGAATATCCTATGTCGTTTCGGCATACCACATGATATTGTGTCAGATAATGGCAGTCATTTCAAGAATGAGAAAATGAGGACTTTTTGTTTGAAGTTCAAAATTCATCATCATTTCTCCTCTCCTTATTATCCTCAAGGAAATGGCCAAGCAGAGGCCACCAATAAGATTTTGATTCGAATCCTGGAGCGAACTTTGGAAACAGGTCGTGACTGGCATGAGAAGATTCATGATGCATTGTGGGCATATCGAACCACCATTCGAACTCCAACTAATGCTACTCCGTCAGAACTTGTCTACGGAACCGAAGTAGTATTGCCTCTACATGTTCAGAAACCTGCTCTGAAATTTGCATCACTTCTCGAATTACCTCTTGATCAGTATCAACAATAGCGGCTAGTACAACTTGATTTGCTAGACGAAAGAAGACTCAGAGCAGCAGAGCATGCTCAATCGTATCGTCAGAAGATAGCCAGACAATATGCAAAATCAGTCATTGAAAGAAAATTTCGAGTCAATGATCTAGTGCTCAGGTCAACGGCTTATCTCAAGCACCGCCCAGGTGGCAAGTGGTCACCAAATTGGGAAGGTCCCTATGTTGTCAAAGAGGCATTACCTCGTAATTCATATCGGCTCATAAATGCTGACGGAGTGGAATTACCAGATCCCATCAATGCTCGGCATTTGAAAAAATTCTATACTTAAACCATGTCTTATTCTTTGTAATTCCTCCAAATTTTGTTCAATAATGGTTAAAATCTCCTTTCCTAGTTATACTGGGGCATTTTTTTTTAAAAATTTTGTTTTTATCTACAAATATCCTGTATGCAGGCAGGATAAACAAATCTCTCATTTTGCACGCATGTGCATTCATTTATATCATTTTCATATTTGCATACATCTGCATTCATTGGCATGCATTTGCATCAAGTTCGCTACCCATTCAGGATAAGGGATAATCCTGAGACCCCGACAATCATTCTCGTTACAATTCCCAAATACTTTAAGAGCATAAGTCTCTTTTAAAAATTCAAATTTCAAATTAAAAACAAGGTATATTTTCAAAACTCAGTGCTTGAACTGGTACAATTTTGAAAGCCAGTGCTCAAACTGGTACACTTCCAAAATCCAGTGCTCGAACTGATATATTTTTAAAATCCAATGTCTATGTTGACATATTTTCAAAACCCGGTATTCATGCTAGTGTTCTTTCAAGATTGAGCACTTGTGTTAGTGTCCCACTGGTGGGTCGTATCAGTCAACCTCTCGGGTTCAGTCTTTGTGCTGATCATTCATCAAAGTTCAAATTTCAATTACCAATTCGGCCCTCGAGCCACTCAATTTCCAAATTTCCAATTTCGACCTTCGGGTCAATCAATTTCCCAATTTCCAATTTCCAATTTCCAATTTCCAATTTTTAAATTCCAAATTTCCAATTTCGACTTTTGGGTCAACCAATTTTGACCTTCGAGTCAATCAATTTCCAGTTTCCAAATATCAATTTCCAAATTTCCAAAATTTCAAATTTCCAATTTCAAATTTCAAATTTCAAATTTCAAATTTTCAAATTTTCCAAATTCCAATTCCATACCAATTCCAATCATTTCCTCTTGCGAGAGACCCTTTGTATAGGGAGAGTTCAAGGGAGCTCGTTCTTTTCGCATGCTATCCTTTGTTCACCTAGCCCCTTTTCAGGGAGAGTTTGAAGGGACTCGTGTCTATGTGAACCGTTTTGCAAAACAAATTTCCAATTTCATACAAGGAACCCTTAATTCAGGGAGAGCTTCGACGGAAGCTCACTTTCCTTGTGACCGCAATTTCAAACTAGGCCTTTTCATCATGAAGGACCCTCTTTTCAGGGAGAGTGTGATGGACTCGTTCCTTCATGACCAATTCACCGACCTCATCATTACCGGCCCCCTTTCCATAAGAGAAGCCTAATGTTAGGAAGTTTTGACGAAAGCTTAATTTCTCTTTGAAAGTTCGTTTTGCAAACACCTCCTCTTCAGGGAAGAGAGGAGTAATTCCTATTTCCAATTTCTGAATCTTCTCCTTTGGGGAAAGGAGAAGAATTTTTTTTGTCATGGGTGCGTTGCGTTGTGCTTCAGATGCTCGCTCTCACCAAGGATTTCAAGAACATTTTGCCAATTTGTCATTAAATATTTGTTGATTTCAAAATTTTTACTGTACAAAAACATTACTTCAGAATACCTTCAGTATTACTTTCGAAAGGACAAAGCTTTCGCGAAGAAGGATTCAAAATTCAAATTCTTTCTATTGGCCAACCAAAAGGATGAAGAATAAATCCCCGATATGGCCAGCAAAGGAAATTCAATATTGTTGCAAAGCCATAAGTGATCGGTATTGATCGCAGTCAATGGCACATTTTTAAAGATCATTCTTGGAAAATAAAGCAGTCGAAATATCCTGGGTGATACAGAAAAATCCATTCAATCCTTATATCTCCTCAATCACCTAAAGCTGCGATTAAATATCTGCAAAAGGGATCTCTCAACTGTCGTCAAGATGAAGGCGAATTAGGCGAGTAGACCCCCGGGGCCAAAGAAGATTCAAATCATCTCCAAGATGACGGAGTTTGTGACGGATCCTTCCAGGGAAAGTTCAGAGCACCGTCAAGATGAAGGCGATTGCGATGGGCCTCCCGACAAACCCTAAAAGATATTTAATTTCTGCTATCATCAACAGATTTCCAACCAAAGAGCCAATAACCGTCAATATAATCCCTGAGAGAAAAGAAGGATCGAAGCATCTCTGAGATGAAGGAGTTTGTGACGTACCCTTCTAAAAAAAAAAAAAAAGAGAGAGAAAAGTCAAGACATCTCCAAAATGAAGGATGATGTAATCTCCAAAAACCCAAGAGAGCTCTAATTCTGCAAAAAAAAAAAAAAAATAGTAGGCAGAAAGATCGTCATGAGAAAGAATTCTAGGATATCAGACTGCCAAATTTGCCAAAGAATCTTCTTTAATTTTGTGAAATTCTATTATCAATATTCTTTCACCAATTGCTTTCACGATGTCAAGAATACTCTCTTTTCTGCTCATATCAAGGAAATTGATAGCTTCCTTGAAAGAAAGTCAATTGCAAGAAATTTGAATTCGAATCTTGATTCTACGGAGTTAAGCCCAGTCGAAGGTAATACTTCAGGTAGAAAAGAGGGATTATTTTCAAAACAATGTGCATCATTTTAAATTATTTTGAATCAACAATAATTTTCAAACATTTTGACAATATTTTCTAGCTATCCTGGCGTGAAGCGAGAGCTTGAGGTTCATCTTTGGCGCATCCCGACATCAGTTGTTATCCCTTTTAAGGACTTGATAATGGGAGTTTTCAAGATTCCTTCCCTTCTGTTGGTATAATCTGAGCGCATGGGCTCTCAGATTCGCACACTTCCCTGTGTCCCCACTGTCCCACCATAGACAGTCCAATTTCGGCTTGAGGTTAAGCCACCAATTCCAGCAAAAGGTCACCAATTTCAAAAATTATTTAGTCTCAGCAATGAGGCGCCCAAAATCAAACCCCTTTTCAAGCTTTAGGGACCCCAATTTCATCCTTTTGCAAAACCCCTATCGGATTCATTGTGCGGAAATCCGAAGGTTCCATCATGGTTTCTTCCTTCGAGGATTCTATTCATTTTCTGCCCAATCAGGATAAGGGTACAAACCTGAGCCTCCTTTGATGAGGTATTTCATTTTCTGCCCAATCAGGATAAGGGTACAAACCTGAGCCTCCTTTAGATGAGGTATTTCATTTTCTGCCCAATCAGGATAAGGGTACAAACCTGAGCCTCCTTTGATGAGGTATTTCATTTTCTGCCCAATCAGGATAAGGGTACAAACCTGAGCCTCCTTTGATGAGGTATTTCATTTTCCGCCCAATCAGGATAAGGGTACAAACCTGAGCCTCCTTTGATGAGGTATTTCATTTTCTGCCCAATCAGGATAAGGGTGCAAACCTGAGCCTCCTTTGATGAGGTATTTCATTTTCCGCCCAATCAGGATAAGGGTACAAACCTGAGCCTCCTTTGATGAGGTATTTCATTTTCCGCCCAATCAGGATAAGGGTACAAACCTGAGCCTCCTTTGAGGAGGTATTTCATTTCCCAATCAGGATAAGGGTATAAACCTGAGCCTCCTTTAATGAGGTATTTCATTTTCCGCCCAATCAGGATAAGGGTACAAACCTGAGCCTCCTTTGATGAGGTATTTCATTTTCCGCCCAATCAGGATAAGGGTACAAACCTGAGCCTCCTTTGAGGAGGTATTTCATTTCCCAATCAGGATAAGGGTATAAACCTGAGCCTCCTTTAATGAGGTATTTCATTTTCCGCCCAATCAGGATAAGGGTACAAACCTGAGCCTCCTTTGATGAGGTATTTTATTTTCTGCCCAATCAGGATAAGGGAACAAACCTGAGCCTCCTTTGATGAGGTATTTCATTTTTCTGCCCAATCAGGATAAGGGTACAAACCTGAGCCTCCTTTGATGAGGTATTTCATTTTTCTGCCCAATCAGGATAAGGGTACAAACCTGAGCCTCCTTTGATGAGGTATTTCATTTTCTGCCCAATCAGGATAAGGGTATAAACCTGAGCGTCCTTTGATGAGGTATTTCATTTCCCGGTCAGGTTAAGGGTCAAATCTGAGCTTCGCTTCTATGCGAGGTATTTCCTGTCCCATCCAGGTTAAGGGCAAAACCTGAATCTCACTTCTTTTGAAGTAAAATTTTCTTCTTTATTCTTCATTTCATATCTACCATTTTCATCAGGGCTAATATTTTCATATCCAGTCAGATCCTTCTAACTGGGGCATTTTTATAGCCCAAATTTGGTGTGTTTTTCTTTGCCACTAAGCCCGTCTTCAAGCCGGCTTAGTAGCAAAGAGGGGCATCTGTAAACACCCCAAATTTTCTTCATACATTCTCAAACAACCATCCTCAGGCAGTGCCAACCCTGTTAGGTCAGTGTAGGAGTCAAACCCCGAGTCAGTTTCAGAAAATCACCATTATGCCCATTTTCATTAGAAAAATTACCATTTTACCCCTAGGTCATCCCGGACCCCAGTCAGTCGGAGTCAACCAAGCTCATTGGTCAGTTCAGAACAGTCAGAATATCAGTCATTTCAAGCTCATTTGAAATCATAGTGAGAAAGCCATTTTCATTTCTAACCATTCCTGCCAAAATGGGATCATTTCTTCAGAAATGAGCTCATTTCTCACTCAAATCCAAGCCAATTGTCTTCGAGTCAGTCATTCATAGTCAGTCATATTCCTTAGAGTCTAACTTCAGCTCACCAAGAGTTCAAGCGCTCCAGTTTCAGCTCGAAATCATTTCTAAGTGTCCAGGAGCACATTTTAGTCAATTTTAGCTCTTCTAGCTGAAATTGAGCCAAGTTTAGTCAGTTGAGCTAGTGTTTGAGCCTCTATTTTAGTTCACCTCAGTATTAATGACCTTTGTTTCAGCTCAAGGTCAGCTCAAGTTCATAATTCACTTCACTCCAGTGATCATTCCGTACCATTTCTCTAAAAATGGCAGCTTTTCTTGAAAATTCAGTCGAAAAGGTCAGTTGAGTCAGTGCCTGGTCAGTTCATTTGAGTTCTGAAACTCTAAAACCCAGCTCAATCTAGCTCATCTCAGTTTAATCCAACTCGAACCTCAATTTTCAGTGTCACTCTAACCTAGTAGAGTCCCGAAAACCATTTCTTGAGTTATTTTGCAAATTTTATCAATTTTAATGCTTTTTAAACTGGTACAAGTGTCAATCGGGGTCTCACATCCAAAATTCTTTATTCAGGGTTAGCATTTAGCATAGCATTTCATATCATTTCTCAGCATTTCATAACATTTCATAACATTTCATAACATTTCATCACATTTCATTTCATTTTCGAAGTCCAGAACTCCAGTTCTATAAAATTCAATCCAGATTGAGTTTTAAAAGTTTTCAGAAATCAATTTCAAACCTCGGGTTTCCAAAATTGGCATTTTTACCCCCGGGAGTCTAAATTTGGAAATATTTTCTCGAGAAAAACAATCTGGATTTCTTCCAAAATCAAATTTTTAAATTCTATACTGGATTTGCTTCGCAACGAGCTATTAAACTTCAAAATCCGAACTCGTTTAAAAAACTACCAAAAATAGCTCATTTTGTCTAAAAATAGATTTGGAAGCATTTTCTCGAGAAAAATAATCTGGATTTCTTTCAAAATTATATTTTCAAATTCTATACTGAATTTGCTTCACAACGGGGTATTGAACCTCAAAATCTGAGCTCGTTTCAAAAACTGCCAAAAATAGCTCGTTTCGTTTGGAAATATTTTCTCAAGAAAAACAATCTGGATTTCTTTCAAAATTAAATTTTCAAATTCTACACTGGATTTGCTTCGCAACGAGGTATTGAACTTCAAAATCCGAGCTCGTTTCAAAAACTGCCAAAAATAGCTCGTTTCGTCTGAAAACTTTTTGAAAAGACCATTTTACCCCTCTAATCTTCAAAATGAATTTCAAATATGAAATTTGGACCCGCTCTGAGATGGCTCATTCATTTACATTTCTATTTTATTAAAAAAAACAAAAAAAAAGATTCTTTTTATTTGTTTGCTTTTGTTTTTATTGATTTTTATTTATTTATTTCATTTTAGAGAGGTGGGACCCACAAGGTGGTCACCCAAACCTCCAGCCCCACTTTCCATTTTTTTCTCATTTTTTCTTTCCCTTTTCCTTTTTCCCTCCTTTTCTTTCTTTCCTTTCTTTTTCCCTTTTCTTTCTTTTTCTTCTTCCTCTTCTTTCCTTCTTTCCCCTTTCTTCCTTACTCCCTTGCCATTTCCCTCCACAGCCGTATGACTGCCAACCATTCACGTAAAAGATGATTTCACTCTCTCATTCCTAGAAAAATTAAACCTAGAAAACTTAGGGCAAATGGCTATTAAGCCCTAAGTCCAAAAAACAAAAAAAAGAGGAAACCTATGGCTGCCCAAGAGAGCCATTCACGCACTTCCCTTTCCCATTCACGTAGGCTGTTGGGAGATTCTTTTTTTCATTAAGCTATTAAGACCTAAGTGGAGGGACATGAGGGGCGAAGTTTTGATTTTATGGAAAAGAAGGAAGAAGGCCATACGGCTGCCTCCTAACCCATCTCTCTCTCTCTCTCTCTCTCTCTCTCTCTCTCTCTCTCTCATTGCAGCAACACAGCCTCTTTCACTTGGACAACAGCCAACCATCACTGCCACATCTCCTTGCTGCAGCTACTACCTCCATATCAAAGCAGTCTTCAAGCTCCAGCCGGTGCAGCAAGTGAAGCTCCTCTCCTTCAGCCACAGCAAGTGCAACCCCTTCCTTGGTGACGCCCAGTTGTAGCTTACCTCCAGCATTCCTTCAAACACTTTCACTCCCATTGCCTCAGCACTCCATCGGCCCTTCCAAGTAACCCTCAAGGTAAGATCTCTCCATCTTATCAAACGAAAAAAAAAATGGTTATATGGTTGTTTACTTTTCTATACATTCCATGTTTTTGCTATATGAGAGAATAGGATTCATCCAATCTATGGATCGGATCCCCTCTCACTAATAGCATACATTAAACAGTTTTTCTACCACCCTATGATAAATTTTTATCATTTTTTAATAAGTTTTATGTTATGAGCATGGTAGTTGATTTCATTTTGCATACTTAGGCTAGTTTATTTAGATTTCTTTATCAATCTTATAAATTTCAGTCATATGTCTAGTCCATTCATTACTTCATGCTTAAATTCTTGTCAATAAATCTTGAATATTTTTTTGGTAGATGCATCTATGTGTTTGTGATTCCCAGTAAAAAAACTCAGGTTCATTCGGGTTTTATAACCCCATAAAAAAAATAAAACACTGGATCGGGTTTTTGAACCCTCCCGAATTTCCAATTTCTGCTTTAGCAGAAAAGAACCTCTGACACCACCCTTGTGGGAGATTTGGATTGCTCTCCAAAAATCACAGTGGATTCAGGATTGAATCTACTAATGATCTGGAAATTTTGAGCTTTTTCCAATAAGTTTTGACCTCTGTCAAAAATCGGATTTCCCAGACCCCTGGGAAAATTTTGATTTTCCTGTGTCAGGGTACAGACATACCCTAATACATCGCGTCTGTTCAATCTATAGCCTGTCTGCAAAAACTTTCAACATGAAAGTTTTTCCTAACATAATGTTCTGAAATTTCCCAAAATTTGGGAATTTTTGGATTTGTTTCATTATTTTTCCCGGACTTTATCTTTCTGTCTAACAGATTCCAATGTCCAGAAATTCCAGAGATTTAGGTCTCTGATAGCAGTGTGGCCTTTTCCAAACCGTAACCCTAATCCAAATAGTGTCAAAAGATCAAATCTTCCTCTATTTGTCAGGGACATTTTCCCACAATTTCAGCCATTTTCCCATCTATCTTCCATTTTTCCCACATTTTATACCGAAACCTATCTGTTTCCTTCATTTACTAGAGTCGCCGGATTCCGATCCGACTTGCCGGAGTGGTACAGCTCCGACCATAGGTCAAAACCAGAAAGTGTAAAAGGCAAAAATTCTTGCCTTACTGTCCTCTGTCACTCCATAAAATTTGGGAAATTTTTATGGAATTTTGATATCCTAAATCCCCTTTAGAATCAATATTTTAGGCAAAAATCATGAAATTTAGGGTTTTTATTTGAATTTTCATATTTAAAAATACAAAAAAATTATATTTTCGAGCTCCATTCTGTTTTTAGGGTTATTTTAGGTGTCCATGCCAAATTTGGTTTAATTCCAAGTTCATT
Source organism: Nuphar pumila (assembly GCF_984573655.1). Lineage (NCBI taxonomy): Eukaryota > Viridiplantae > Streptophyta > Magnoliopsida > Nymphaeales > Nymphaeaceae > Nuphar > Nuphar pumila. The sequence continues at coordinate 45,182,193 of NC_143265.1, read as the reverse complement.
TGCTCCATGTGTTAGTTTATCTTTAAATTCAGAAGCGAAAATCAAGCGAAAATCAGGTTAAATTCGATATTTTATGATATTTTCTCCATTTTAGGGTTTTTATCATGTACATAAGCATGTAGAATCATATTAGGGTTAATGTTAATCTCCTTTGCATTTCATATTTTTCAATTTTGCAAAATTTATTTCAGAAAACCCTGGTTTCAAGGCCATAGTCTTGTTATTGGGGGTATTTTGGTCATTTTGACCTAAATTTCGAAATTTCAATTTCTAATTCTCCCAAAATTTCATGCATATCATCATATTTCATAATATTATGTTTGATTTATTTCATTTGATTTTCAAATTTCCAAAATTTACAAAAATTCTTTCAGAAAACCCTGATTTCAAGGTCATCAGGGGTATTTTGGTCATTTTGACCCCAATTTCGAATTTTCAAGTTTATTTTCAAAATTTATTCATTATTTATCATGTTTATATCAAATGGGGTATGATTTGGGGTTTATATCTGAATAATATCCGATAATTTCCCATATTTTCGGATAAATTCAGAAAAACCTACATTTTTGTGCTAACCTTGTTTTCTAGTTTTGCAGGAACATTCAAGAAGAAGACTTAGATTTTATTTTCTTTATTTCAATTCAATGTAATCTCAAATGTAATAATTTGGAATAAGAGTTACTTTTCTGCTTAGAATAGGGATGCATTGCATGTAGTTTAATTTATGCAAATTTCGATATTTGATGTATGATTCTTGTGCATTTATTTCAAATCCACTATGGTTTACACGAATGGCACGTGCACAAGCTTTTATGGAGTTTATAAACTCGGTGGGATTCGTATTTATGGCCATAGTCAGAATACGAAGAACACCAAGATTTATGATCTTCGTATTAGCCACATTCAGCCTACACACTTAGGCTAACTTCAAAATGCACTGCATTTTTCAAAGTTTTAAAAGGATTTTCCAATTCCTCAATGAAATTCCCTTTTCAAATTCATATTCATTCATTCATATCATTCAAATTGCATTATTTTCAAACTCATTTTCCAATTTCAATTTCAGAAAATTCAATTTTCTCAAGAATTTCCAGGTCTTTCTCAGGATCTGATTTTCTCAAAATCCTAAGTTTTCAAATGACATTTCAAAGCATTTCCCAAGTTCAAATCAAGATTTTCCTATGTTTTCAAATTCTCAAATTTCAAAATCCCAAGTTTTCAGAAATCGATTTTCTCATATTTTCCAGTTTTCCTGAGAATTCATTTTCCATTTCAAAAGTCATTTTCCAATAAATTTCTTAGATTTTCTCAAGATTCTCAAATCCATTTTCTCATAAAAGCAATTCCAAGTTTCCAATCTCAAAACCAATTTTCTCAGTTTTTCAAGTTTTCCTGAGAAATCACCTTTCAATGCAAATTTCTGATTCCAATGAAATTCAATGATTTTTCCAAAAACTCCAATTTCAAGCACTTTTCCAATCATTTTCCAAATGCATTTCAATTTTCCAAAGCAAACATCATATTTTCTCAAACTTGCATTTTTAAAAATTTCATAGCACAAGCCTGATTCTTTGTGCATTCTAGGAAAAATAGAGCATAATTTAGCTATTTGAGTTGAGTTAAAGCACATAATTGATCCTTGGTTCAATTACCCCTGGTAAAGGCGCCAGGAACGGTTGAACCTCGTATCGACAGGCGGATCCCATTCCACGGAATTTTCCCGCAAATTTTCAAAACGGAGGCGAGTAATTTTCAAAACCATTTTCAAAACTTTGGTCGAGTTTGACTCGCGAAATTCATTTCTCTCTCGCAAGGGAGGGGAAAAATTTTGCGATGATAACAATATGGAAAAGCTGAAATTCCTCGAAATTGTTGATAAGGGCTAAAACGATCTTTTGGTAAGGGAGCAACTTCTGATCTTTTACCTGCCATTCAGCTTTGACTTGGCTAACTACGAGCAATGAATCACCGAAAGCGTGTACCCTCTTAACATTGAAGTCTTGCAAAATTCTCATACCTTGTATTAAAGCTTCATACTCAGCCATATTATGGGTACATTGAAAATCTAGTTTCAGAGAAAAGGGGATCATCTCTTTCTCTGGTGTGATCAGCAAGATTCCGATCCCTATGCCGGCCATGTTCTTGGATCCATCGAAAAATAGATTCCAAACTGGGGATTGTTGAACATTACAGATCTGTTCATCGGGAAAACTATCCTCGATTTTAACATCTTCTGCTAAAGGAAAATCTGCCAATTGGTCTGCAATTGCTTGACCTTTGATAGATTGCTGAGAAACATACCCAGATCATACTGCATTAACAGGACTTGCCACTTAGCAATCCGTCCACTGAGAAATGGTTGTTCGAGAATATACTTGAGAGGATTAAGTTTTGAGAGAATCTTGACTTCTGATGCTAACAAGTAATGTCTCAACTTCTGACACATCCATACTAGTGCTAGGCATGTCTTTTCTATCTAAGAATATTTCTTCTCGTAATCAATGAAGGTCTTGCTTACATAATAGATGGCATGTTCAATCAAACTGTCTTCCTCATACTATGCCAAGAATCCACCACAAGCGGCTTGGTTAACTGAAACATATAGCAAGAGAGGCTTTCCCAATTCTGGTGGCTTCAGAACCGGCGGATTAAGAAGATATTTCTTGATACGTTCAAACGATTGCTGACACTCTGGTCCCCACTCAAATTTCACTCCTTTTCTGAGTAGATGATTGAAAGGTTCACATCTCATGGCAAGGTTGGATATGAATCTTCGAATTGATTGCATATGTCCCTGAAGACTACGCAATTCCTTAAGAATAGTTGGAGGTGGCATGTCAATGATGGCCTTTGCTTTAGCGAGATCTATTTCTATACCCTTTTTGCTGACCAAGAAGCCTAGCAATTTGCCTGATTCAACCCCGAAGACACATTTCTGAGGATTGAGTCTCATTTTCTAAAGAATGAGTCACTTGAAGACTTGACTTAAAGCATCGATATGATCTTCTTCTTCTTTGGATTTGACCAGGATGTCATCAACATATGCATCCATAGTCTTGTGCATCTGATCATGGAAAATGGCAGCCATTGCACGTTGATAGGTTGCCCCAGCATTCTTGAGCCCAAACGGCATGACTGTATAACAGAAAGTGCCTCATGGCGTAGTGAAGGATGTTTTGGATTGATCACGAGCGGCCAACTTGATCTGATTATATCCGGAGTATCCGTCCATGAAGGAGAACATGGCATGCCCAGCCGTGCTATCAACTAGGAGATCAATATTTGGGAGTGGATAGTCATCCTTCGGAGTAGCTTTATTGAGATCGCGAAAGTCAATACAAATTCGCACTTTGCCATTTTTCTTGGGAACTGCAATGATATTCGCCAACCAGTCCGGATAATCTATTGCTCGAATGAATCCTGCTTTAAGCAAGTCCTCAAGTCCTTCCTTGACCTGTTGCTCGATTCGAGGATCCATTTTTCTTAACTTCTGCTTAACAAGTTTCGCATCAGGCTTCAGAACGAGTCGATGTTCCACCAATTTAGGATCTAAACCTGGCATATCTTTATAAGTCCATGCGAATACTTCTTGGTACTGCTTGAGAAAGTCGATGAGCCTTTCCTTCTCATCTATACTTAGGCTGGTGCCGATCTTGAGAATTTTCGGACTATCTTCTGAACCAATATTGATGTCCTCAGTCGGATCCTGGACTAGGGTCGATGGTTCATCTTGTTTCTGAATCGCTGCGAATTCTGGCAACTCTGGAAGCGACGAATCAAATTCTGCCATTTCTTCTGACTGCTTTTTGACCTTACTGTCCTCTGCTCTTACCCAAACCTGATGTATCTTTGCCGGTTTCGATAGGATTGAAGGATTGATGACTAATCTTTTTATCGGTTGAGAAGACATTCTGAAATTTTTGAAAAAGAATAGCTTTTAGAAAAAGTTCATTCACTATGACATAAATTGTATAAGAATAAAAAAGATAAGAATAATGAATTTTGAAGACAAATTACAGAGAAATAAGAGAAAGATGACATTCAGATAGACGAGAAAATTGATAACTTTATTGAATACTTGGAATGAAATAAGGACATTTAAAATGAGCTGAAATGGGACATTGTCCCTACAAACTGCAGAAATCAAATGAATGAAATAGAAAAGACAGATGGTAGAAAATTTTTAATGGATCCCTTTAATGAAGACAATATTTTTGTGAGATCTTTTGCCCATGAATCCTAGTCCTGCCTTGCGCGGATGATGATCAGGGATCACTGGCTCTAGCCGGCCATCTTCGTTCTTGCCCAATCCTTTGAAAGGCTGATAACCATGCTTCAGTAATAGGTCAAATCCTTTCTTGGTTCTAACAAACTGCGGGAAAAGAGGATGGTCTTTGAAAGTACTGTAATCGAGACAACCTCCGATCTTAAAGAAATGTGGTTCTTTCCATTGGACCATCGTTGCTGTGTGATTTGTCTCTGATGCTGCTTCTAACTTTAGCATTTCAAGGCTTTCACTGACTCTAATGCTGGGGATATCAGCAGTATAAGTTGGCCTAGGGATCATAGGCTGAGGTAGCCTCTCTTCAGGATTTTCCCCCAAAACAGTAGTTATCATGCCACCTTTAGACCATTTGATGCACTGATGCAGAGTGGATGGTACGGCGTTGGCATTATGAATCAATGTTCTTCCCAGTAGAAGATTATACGTTGGCAGCACGTTAACGACATGGAAAAGCACTGTATGAACAGAGTAGTTGATAAATATTTCCAAGAAGATCTTTCCCTTTGTTGTCTGTCCATGATTATCGAACCCATAAATAGTGATCGGATCCGGTGTGTACTCTTCTTCTTTTATACCCAGAGCCTTGGCAGTCATTTCAGGACAAATGTTGAGGCTACTGCCTCCATCTACAAGCACGTGGGGTACAGTCATTCCCCGGGTTTGCACCACAATGTACAGAGCATTGTTATGAAATGCGTGACGTTTTGGCAGATCCTCATATGAGAAGGTTATGGGAGCATTGGTCATGGCCTGATTAACGATCTGAGCCATGTCTTCAGGTGTGGTGCCTGGCTTGACCTTGATTTTTCAAGCCATTCAAGCATCAAATGGATTCTAAAAATCCTCAAAATTGGTACCTGCACTTGTTATAACCCTAATATCAAATTAGAATTATAAAAATATTTTTTTGGCATTAAATTAATCCGAAAATTGCATTAAACCCTAAAAATATGCTATTTTTGACCTAGTTCACCAACCAGTCTCAGTCCAAGACCCAAACCAGGGGTCAAACCTCCATGAAATTTTCTGATTTTTGACAGAGACCAAATATACAAAAAAACAGAACTTTTCTTTTTTTACAGATATGAAAAATCCTTTAAAACCAAGGAGATACCCATCCGACAATCCGGACTTGAATATATTGATTTTAACTTTAGTCTTGACTGATACTTTCAATTGAAAATTTCGGGATAAATATCAGAACTCATTCAAAATATCTGATCTTTTAATAGTAAACATTTGACAAAAAAATAATAATACTCACTTTTTACAGATCATGAATCGGATCTGTGGTTTGGGATTTATAAACAACACAAGTCTGATTAGGGTTTTGGAAAACCCTAACGAGTTTTAAATTGAAAATCAGAGTTTCTGATAGAATAAAAATACTAAACAGTAATAAAAAATTCTGAAAATTTCACAGTAGCTAGCTCTAATAAATGTGAATCCATGGCACTTTACAGATCTAAAATCGGATATAAGATGAGAAAAATATCATAACAGCAAGTTACCTTCTTGACTTTAACAACGATTTTAAAGTTTTAAAAACCCGATTTTGATGTTTGATTTTTCTGACATAGTTCCCGAAGTCCAAAAGCTCTGATTTTTTTTACAGTAGATCAATAACTTATGCATGCATCACATATAAAAAAATCAGAAATTAACAGCACATATTTCAATCCGAAACAGCAAGCTCTTTTTTGTTCTAAACTAAAAAACACACAGAAATCTAAGAAACTTGAGAAAACATGCATTAATTATTGAAAAACAATAAAATAAACACTAAAACAGTAAATAAAGATTATTTTTATGCTATATGACGTAACATAAACATGAATAAACATAAAAATAAAATAAAATCAGGGAATCAATGGCTGGAATTCAATTTTACCTTTAAAGACATGGATTTAACCCATAAAAAGGGTAAATCACATGTTTTATTGGTTAATAATAAAAAGAATAGTGCTAAAATCAATTCTAATGGATTAGAATCCCTGGAAATATGAGAATTAGGGTTAGAAATTTCGAAATTGAGGTCAAATGGCCAAATTGCCCCTGATAGCAAGACTATGGCCTTGAAATCATGGTTTTTAGAAAATATTTTGGTAAAAACTTAGGTTTTATGCACTAAATGAAATCCAATGAGCATCAAATTAAACCTAAAGCATCCTAATATGATTATGAATATGATTAAACCCTAAAAATACATGCTTATGCACGAAAATCCAAGAATATCACAATTTTTGTGATTTTTGCAGTGTTTTGGAATTCTTCGGGTACCCTGTTTTGCAATTCAAGCCATTCAAGCATCAAACGGATTCTAAAAATCCTCAAAATTGGTACCTAAACTTGTTATAACCCTAATATCAAATTAGAATTATAAAAATATTTTTTTTGGCATTAAATTAATCCAAAAATTGCATTAAACCCTAAAAATATGCTATTTTTGACCTAGTTCACCGACCAGTCTCAGTCCAGGACCCAAACCAGGGGTCAAACCTCCATGAAATTTTTCTATTTTTGACAGAGACCAAATAGATAGAAAAATAGAACTTTTCTTTTTTTACAGATCTGAAAAAGCCTTTAAAACCAGGGAGATACTCATCCGACAATCCGGACTTGAATATTGATTTTAACTTTAGTCCTGACTGATACTTTCAATTCAAAATTCTGGGATAAATATCAGAACTCATTCAAAATATCTGATATTTTAATAGTAAATAGTTGACAGAAAAATAACAATACTCACTTTTTACATATCATGAATCGGATCTGTGGTTTGGGATTTATAAACAACACAAGTCTGATTAGGGTTTTGGAAAACCCTAACGAGTTTTAAATTGAAAATCAGAGTTTCTAACAAAGGAAAAATACTAAACAGTAATAAAAAATTCTGCAACTTTCACAGTAGCTAGATCTAATCAATGTGAATCCATGGCACTTTACAGATCTAAAATCGGATATAAGATGAGAAAAATATCATAACAACAAGTTACCTTTTTTATTTTAACAACGATTTTAAAGTTTTAAAAATCCGATTTTGATGTCTGATTTTTCTGATAGAGTTCCCGAAGTCCAAAAACTCTGATTTTTTTACAGTAGATCAATAACATATGCATTCATCACATATAAAAAAATCAGAAATTAACAGCAGATATTTCAATCCGAAACAGCATGCTCTTTTCTGTTCTAAACTAAAAAACACAGAAATCTAAGAAACTTGAGAAAACATGCATTAATTAATGAAAAACAATAAAATAAACACTAAAGCAGTAAATAAAGATTATTTTTATGCTATATGACGTAACATAAGAATGAATAAACATAAAAATAAAATAAAATCAGGGAATCAATGGCTGGAATTCAATTTTACCTTTAAAGACATGGATTTAACCCATAAAAAGGGTAAATCACATGTTTTATTGGTTAATAATAAAAAGAATAGTGCTAAAATCAATTCTAATGGATTAGAATCCCTGGAAAACACTAAAAACAGTGTTAGATCATCTTCTTGGACCGTTCTTAATGGTTCTTGAGGTTGAATCATGGTTGAATCCATGAAATAGATGGTACCAATGGTTAAACTAGCATTAAATCATGAAAAATATTAAATAAAACTAAAGAAATTAATAAAATTTCTCACCTTGGAGTTGCAGCAATGGAGGAAGGGCTGGAGAGGAGAGAGGAGCTCCAAGACTTGCTCTAAAGGTGGCTGGAAAAATCGACCCCCTATGGGTCTCAATTTATAGAAACTTTTTAGGTTTTGAAAATTAGCAATTTTGAAATTTTTGGACTTCTAAAGGGGGGGGGGGGGGCGATTTTGGGGTGGAATGACCTATATACCCCTAGCCTAAATTATCCTAAATAATGCCTAATTAACCCCTAGCTAATCCTAAAAAATCCCCAAATGTGATGTCACTTGGCATTTTCCACATTTGGGTTTTTAAAGTTCTTTAAAAACCTTTAAAAACACTAGTTTTAAAATCCAAACTTCAAAATAAGTTTTTAAAATAACTTTTGACCCTTCTAAACCTCTAACACTAACCAAGACACTGACTAACCCTAGTCTAGCCCTGACTTACTCGAATATGGAACCACCCCGAGTGGGCCCTACTTGAGTTTTTCAAAAAAAATGATTTTAAAACTTGAAATTGAGAAAGTTTTCAAAAGATTTTCAAAAGTAAGCTTGAAATTAAAAGTTTTGAAATGACATAGAGTTCCAACTGGGTTAGAACTCCTCTGGATGTGGCACCGACTGAGTGGGCCCACATCAGGTTTTGAGAAATTTGAAATAAACACTAAAAATAACTTTCAAAAGGGGTTAAAATCAATAATTGAAATTCAGAATCTTTGAAAATAGGGTCTCAAGCGAACTGGAACTCCGAGTTAGAGTCCTGAACTCTCAGGACTCTGAGATTTTAGATTTTAAAAAGCCAAATGAAAGGTTTTGAAAGATTTTATCAGAAAATGGTGAAATGAGTCAAAAAAACACAGTCAAGGTTAGACTCCTAACTCGATCAGAACTCTGAAATAGAGTCCTGAACTAACTGGACTCTGCAAAATGACCTAATTTTTGAAAACAAATGGAAATAAATGAAAATAGAATAAAAACAGACTTCAAAACAAACTCCTGACTGGACTGGGACTCTGGGACAGAGTCCTGATCGGATTAAAACTCTAGATTTTTTTTTTGTATTTTCTAAAAAACAGTTGAAAGAACTTGTGAAAACAGTTAAAATAATAACATATATTGGAATAAACCAGAGTTCTGATTCAACTGAGACTCTGAGAACAGAGTCCTGATTGAACTAGGACTCTTATATTTTTGGATTTTCTGATAAGTAAGTGATGGAATTTAAGCAAAGCTTTTGAAAACCAGTGAAAATGAAGTAAAAAAAAAAACAGTTTTGGATAGAGTCCTACTTCGATCAGGACTCCGGGGAAGAGTCCTGATTTGATCAGGACTCTGAGATAAAACCTCAGAATTTTAAAATTCTTTGCTAAAAGCGCAACAATTTTGATAGATGAAAAGATTTTTGAAAGATTCTTTCAAAATTTGAAATCAGGATCGGAGTCCTGATCCAACTAGGACTCTCTGAATAGAGTCCTGTTTTGACTAAAACTCTGAGTTTCTGACTCATTTTGAAAGATTTTGAAAGATTTGATTGAAAGTGGATGTGAAATATTAGAGTTCTAATCCGATTAAAACTCTGAAGAATAGTCCTGATCCGACTGGACTCTTGAAGAAGAGTCTTGATCCAACTAGGACTCTAAGATTTTGGCCAAAACAGAAGATTTTAAAAGGTTTTCTCCGAAAACAGGTAAAAAGGTAGTGAAAAGTAGAGTTTTGATCCGACTAGGACTCTGGAAAAAGAGTCCTGGTCCAATTAGTACTCTAACATTTTTGAGATTTTTGATAAATGAAGGAATCCAGAAGCGACACCACCTAAATGGGTCTCATCTGAGAATTGAAATCAATTGAAATTGAGTTTGAAATGAATCCAGACTGTTTTCTGAGAAAATACTTCAAAATATAAGGTCCTGGGGGTTGGCAAGTGACACAATGTTGATTAAAAACCCAGGTTTTAAAATTGAATTTTGAAAGAAAAGTTTTAAAACTCAAATCTGGATTGAATATTTTGAAAACAGGAGTGTTGGATCTCGAAGATGAGATGTAATGACATGCAATGCTATGCTATCCAATGCAATGATATGCTGAATTCACGCAATGATAAGCAATGACACATGAAATGGATGAATACTGAATGAGGAGGAAAATTTGAGGTGTTTACACACACAAGGAACCCTTTTTCCAGGGAGAGTTTCGACGGAAGCTCGTCCTCCTTATAACCTAAATGTCTTTTGTTAGGACACCCCCGTCGTCGAGGACCCTTTTTCCAGGGAGAGTGTGATGGACTCATTTCTCTATGATATCCTTTCAATCTTTGTTAGCGGCCCCCTTTCCATAAGAGAAGCCTAGAAATAGGGAGTTTTGACGAAAACTCTATTTCTCTTCGAAAGTTTATTTTGCAAACACCTCCTCTTCAGGGAAGAGAGGAGTATCTTTTGTTACCCGTTCAGGTAAGGGTCAAGTCTGAGTCTCTCCTTTGGGGAAAGGAGAGAAGAATCTAGCCACGGATGTGTCATTTAGATCTCAAGTGATTTCTTTCACTAAGGATTTCAGGAATATTTTGCCAATTAGTCATGAAAAATAGTTGTTGATCTCAAAATCTTTACTGCATAAAATTGTACCTCAGAATACCTTTAGTATTACTTCCGAAAGGACAAAGCTTTTGTGAAAAAGGATTCAAAATTCATAATCTTTCTATTGGCCAACCAAAAGGATGAAGTTTAAATCCGCTATATGGCCAGCAAAGAAAATTCAATGTTGTTGCAAAGCCATGAGTGATTGATATTGATCGCAGTCAATGACACACTTTTTAAGATCATTCTTGGAAAATAAAAGCAGTCGAAATATCCTGAGTGATACAGAAAAATCCACTCAATCTCCATGTCTCCTCAATCACCTAAGCTGCAATTAAATATCTGCAAAAGGGATCTCTCAACTGTCGTCAAGATGAAGGCAAATTAGATGAGTCGACCCCCAGGGCCAAAGAAGATTTGGATCATCTCCAAGATGACAGAGTTTGTGACGGATCCTTCCAGGAAAAGTCCAGATCACCGTCGAGATGAAGGCGAGTGTGATGGACCTATCGACAAATCCTAAAAGATATTTAATTTCTGCTATCATCAAGAGATTCCCAACCAATGAGCCAATAACCGTCAATATAATCCTTGAGAGAAAAGAAGGATCGGAACATCTCTGAGATGAAGGAGTTTGTGACGTACCCTTCCAAAAAAAATAAAGAGAGAAAAAGCTAGGACATCTCCAAAATGAAGGATGATGTAATTCCCGAAAAATCCAAGAGAGCTCCAATTCTGTTAAAAAGAGAGTGCAGAAAGATCATCATGAGAAAAAAATCCCAGGATATCAGACTGCCGAATCTATCAAGAATCTTCTTTAATTTTGTGAAATTCTTTTATCAATATCCTTTCACTAATAGCTCTCGCAATATCAAGAATACATTCTTTTCCGTCCATATCAAGGAAATTGATAGCTTCCTTGAAGGAAAGTCAATTGCAAGTAATTTGAATTCGAATCTTGATTCTACGAAGTTAAGTCCAATTGGAGGTAATACTTCAGGTAGAAAAGAGGGAATATTTTTCATATATATATGTGCTTATCATTCTTGAATTAACTACAATTTTTTATCTTATTGGCAATCTTTTCAAGTTATCCTGACATGAAGTGAGAACTTGATGTTTATTTTGATGTATCCAGGCGTTGTTATCCCTTTTAGGATCGGATGATGGGAGTTGTCCAAGATCCTTCCCTTCTTGTTTTAATCTGAGTGCCTGGGCTCTCAGATTCGCACACTTTCCTATGCTCCCCACTGTCCCACCATAGACAGTTCCCATTCAGGTTAAGGGTTAAACCTGAATTTTCTGCAAAAAGGTCATCTGTCTTAAAAGCAATTCAGTCTCAGCGATGAGATGCCCAAGATAAATCTCTTTTCAAGCTTTAGGGAACCCTCTTTCTTTCTTTTGCAAACCCCTCTCGGATTTATTGTGCAAAATTCGAAGGTCCCATCATGGTTTCTTCATTCGAGGACTCCGTATATCGTCCCCTTTCAGGTTAAGGGTTAAGCCTGAGCCTCGTTTTTCCACGAGGTATTGTCCCCTTTCAGGTTAAGGGTTAAGCCTGAGTCTCGTTTTTCCATGAGGTATCGTCCCCTTTCAGGTTAAGGGTTAAGCCTGAGCCTCGTTTTTCCATAAGGTATTGTCCCCTTTCAGGTTAAGGGTTAAGCCTGAGTCTCATTTTTCCACGAGGTATCGTCCCCTTTCAGGTTAAGGGTTAAGCCTGAGCCTCATTTTTCCATGAGGTATTGTCCCCTTTCAGGTTAATGGTTAAGCCTGAGCCTCGTTTTTCCACGAGGTATCGTCCCCTTTCAGGTTAAGGGTTAAGCCTGAGCCTCGTTTTTCCACGAGGTATCGTCCGCTTTCAGATTAAGGGTTAAGCCTGAGCCTCGTTTTTCCACGAGGTATCGTCCCCTTTTAGGTTAAGAGATAAGCCTGAGCCTCGTTTTTCCACGAGGTATTGTCCCCTTTCAGGTTAAGGGTTAAGCCTGAGCCTCATTTTTCCACGAGGTATCGTCCCTTTTCAGGTCAAGGGGTTAAACCTGAGCCTCCTTCTGATGAGGTATTTCATTTATTGTCCCATCCAGGTTAAGGGCTAAGCCTGAGCCTCATTTCGATGAGGTGAATCTTCTTCTTTATTCTTTATGCTATATCTACCACCATCATTTGAACTAATTCTTTCATACCCAGTCAAATTCATCTAACTGGGGCATGTTTATAGTCTGAATTTGGTGTGTTTTTCTTTGTCACTAAGCTCGGCTTACAACCGGCTTAGTAGCAAAGAGGGGCATCTGTAAACACCCCAAATTTTCACCCTTATCCAGTGCTTACATTTCATGTGTCATTGCTTATCATTGTATGAATTCAGCATATCATTGCATTGGATAGCATAGCATTGCATGTCATTACATCTCATCTTCGAGATCCAACACTCCTATTTTCAAAATATTCAATCCAGATTTGAGTTTTAAAACTTTTCTTTCAAAAATCAATTTTAAAACCTGGGTTTTTAATCAACATTGTGTCATTTGCCAACCCTCAGGACCTTATATTTTGAAGTATTTTCTCAAAAAACAATCTGGATTCATTTCAAACTCAATTTCAATTGATTTCAATTCTCAGATGAGACCCATTTAGGTGGTGTCGCTTCTGGATTTCTTTATTTATCAAAAATCTCAAAAATTTTAGAGTCCTAATTGGATCAGGACTCTTTTTCCAGAGTCCTAGTCGGATCAAAACTCTACTTTTCACTACCTTTTTACCTGTTTTCGGAGAAAACCTTTCAAAATCTTCTGTTTTGGCCAAAATCTTAGAGTCCTAGTTGGATCAGGACTCTTCTTCAAGAGTCCAGTCGGATCAAGACTCTTCTTCATAGTTTTAATCAGATTAGAACTCTAATCTTTCACAACCATTTTCAATCAAATCTTTCAAAATGAGTCAGAAACTCAGAGTTCTAGTCAAAACAGGACTCTGTTCAGAGAGTCCTAGTTGGATCAGGACTCCGATCCTGATTTCAAATTTTGAAAGAATCTTTCAAAAATCTTTTCATCTATCAAAACTGTTGCGCTTTTATCAAAGAATTTTAAAATTCTGAGGTTTTATCTCAGAGTCCTGATCAAATCAGGACTCTACCCCAGAGTCCTGATCGAAGTAGGAGTCTATCCAAAATTGATTTTTTTTCACTGGTTTTCAAAAGCTTTGCTTAAATTCCATCACTTACTTATCAGAAAATCCAAAAATATAAGAGTCCTAGTTTAATCAGGACTCTGTTCTTAGAGTCTCAGTTTAATCAGAACTCTGGTTTATTCTAATATTTGTTATTATTTTAACTATTTTTACAAGTTCTTTCAACTGTTTTTCAGAAAATACCAAAAAAAAAATCTAGAGTTTTAGTCTGATCAGGACTCTGTCCGAGAGTCCCAGTCCAGTCAGGAGTCTCTTTTGAAGTCTGTTTTTATTTCATTTTCATTTGTTTCCATTCATTTTAAAAAAAATTAGGTCATTTTGCAGAGTCCAGTTAGTTCAGGACTCTATGTCAGAGTTCTGATCGAGTTAGGAGTCTAACCCTGACTGTATTTTCTGACTTGTTTCACCATTTTCTGATAAAATCTTTCAAAAACCTGTCATTTGGCTTTTTAAAATCTAAAATCTCAGAATCCTAAGAGTTCAGGACTCTAACCTGGAGTTCCAGTTTGCCTGAGACTCTATTTTCAAAAATCTTGAATTTCAATTATTAATTTTAACCTCTTTTCAAAGGTATTTTTAGTGTTTATTTCAAAATTTACAAAAATCGATGTGGGCTCACTCAGTTGGAACCATATCCATAGGGGTTTTGACCCAGTTAGAATCCTATGTCATTTCAAAACTTTTAATTTCAAGCTTACTTTTGAAAATCTTTTGAAAACTTTTGCAATTTCAAGTTTTAAAATCATTTTTTTTTAAAAACTCAAGTAGGGCCCACTTGGGGTGGCGCCATATTCGAGTAAGTCAGGGCTAAACTAGGGTTAGTCAGTGTCTTGGTTAGTGTCAGAAGTTTAGAAGAGTCAAAACCATTTTGAAAACTCATTTTGAAAATTAGTTTTTAAAACTAGTGTTTTTAAATGTTTTTAAAGGTGTTTTAAAAACCCAAATGTGAAGGATGCCAAGTGGCATCACATTTGGGGGATTTCTAGGATAGACTAGGGGTTAATTAGGCATTAGTTTAGATAATTTAGGCTAGGGGTAGGATAATAACTACACCCCAAAATCGCCACCCCCTTAGAGAGTCCAATTTTTTTAAAAAACCTAATTTTTAAACCTAATTTCTTTTTATAAATAGAAAGAGAGAGGGGGACGATTTTCACTATTCACCTTTGAGGTTTCTTGGAGCCTCTCTCTCCTCTCCAGCCCTTCCTCCATTGCTGCAACTCCAAGGTATGAACTTCTTCACTTTTATTTATTTTATTTAATGTTTTTAATGCTTTAAACCTAGATTTAGCCTTGGATGCTCCTTATGAAGATTCAACCATGATCCAACCTCAAGAACCATCAAGAATGATCCAAGAAGATGATCTAACTCTGTTTTGTGTGATTTACAGGGATTTTAATCCATTAAAAGTGATTTAAGTATGATTCTTTGCATTATTAACCAATAAAATACATTATTTACCCTTTTAATGGGTCAAATCCATGTGTTTAAGGGTGAAATCAAAATTCAGCCATTGATTCCTTGATTTTATTTTATTTATTTGTTTATTTATGTTTATTTTACGTTTTCCAGCATAGAAATAATTTTTATTTACTGTTTTATGGTTTGTTTTATTGTTTTTCATTAGTTAAGGCATGATTTCTTAAGTTTCTTAGATTTCTGTGTGTTTTTTAGTTTAGAACAGTAAAAAGCATGCTGTTTCAGATTGAAATATTTGTTTTTTATTTCTGATTTTTTTATATGTGATGCATGCATATCTAAAGAAACTACTGTAAAAAAATCAGAGGTTTTGGACCTCGGGAACCCTGTCAAAAAAATCATACATCAAATCGGGTTTTTAAATCTTTAAAATCGAAGTTAAAATCAAGAAGGTAACTTGCTGTGATGATATTTTTCTCATCTTATATCCGATTTTAGATATGTAAAGTGCCATGGATTCATATTGATTATATCTAGAAACTGTGAAATTTTTAGAATTTTTGATTGCTGTTTAGTATTTTTCCTCTGTCGAAGATTCTGATTTTCAATTTAAAACTCGTTAGGGTTTACCAAAACTCTAATCAGACTTGTGTTATTCATAAATCCCAAATCACAGATCCGATTCATAATCTGTAAAAAGTGAGTATTATTATTTTTCTGTCTACTATTTACTGATAAAATATCAGATATTTTAGATCAGTATTTCTATTTATACCAAAATTATCAATTGAAAGTATCTGTTTTAACCCCTGTTAGATTTGTTAGATTTTAGTTCAGATTGCCGGAAGGGTTTCTCCCTAACCGGAGATGCTTTTTCCGATCTGTAAATTGGGAAATCTCTGTTTTTATTCCTAGTACGTATCTGTAAAAGTTCATAGATTTTCATGAAAGATTGCCCCTGATTCGTGTCTAACTCTGAAACTGGTTGGTGAACTAGGTCAAAAATAGCATATTTTTAGGGTTTGATGCAATTTTTGGGTTAATTTAATGTCAAAAAAATATTTTTATAATTCTAATTCAAAATTAGGGTTATAAAAAGTGTAGGTATCAAATTTGATGAATTTTGGAATCTGATTGATGGCTGAATTAAGCAAATTGCAAAACCGGGTTCCTGAAAATCCAAAAACACTGCCAAAATCACAGTTTTTGTGATATTCTTGGATTTTCGTGCATAAGCATATATTTGTAGGGTTTAATCATATTAGGATACTTTAGGTCAAATTTGATGTTAATTTGATTTCATTTAGTCCTTAAAACCCAAGTTTTTACCAAAATCTATTTCAGAAAACCCTGATTTCAAGGCCATAGTCTTGCTATCAGGGGCAATTTGGTTATTTGACCTCAATTTCGAAATTCCTAACCTTAGTTTTCATGTGTTTAAGTATGTCATATCATATTTTAGCCTAGTTTATTTGCATTTGAATTTCAAAACTTGCATTTTACCAAATATCTTTCTGAAAACCCTAATTTCAAGGCCATAGTCTTGTTATTAGGGGTATTTTGGTCATTTTGACCCAAATTTCGAAATTTCATATCTTATCTTACTTATTTATTCAATTTTATTTCATACTTTATCATTTTGATTTAGTGGAATCATGGCAAAAAGGCTTATATCTAGCAAAATCCAGCAATTTCCTGATATTGCTGGATAAATCTAGAAAAGCCAACATATCATCACTAACAAAGTTTTTTAGTTTTGCAGGTACATTGAAGACTTTATTTTTCATGTATTTAAATTTCAATAGTGATGTAAACTAAGTTAAACTTTGGAATAAGAATTTACATTTCCTGCTTAGCTTAGGCAACATTGCATATAGTTTATTTTTTTAAATAATGTTAATGTATGATGGATGATGATTCATGCATATTCAAACTCACTATGGTCTACACGAATGGCACATAAACTAGCTTTTATGAAGTTTATAAACTTGGTGGAATTCGTATTTATGGCCATAGTCAGAATATGAAGGATATCTAGATTTATGATCTTCACATTAGCCACATTCAGCCTACACTCTTAGGCTAATTTCAAAATGCACTGCATTTCTCAAAAATACAAAGAGTTTTTCCCAATTCCTCAAAATCATATTCATTCATTTCATGTATTTTCTAATTCCAATTAAAATTCCAAGTCAAAGAAATCAAATTCTTCAAATTTTCCTAAGTCTTATTTAAAATCGATTTTCTCAAAATATGGATTTGCCAATGATATTTCAAGTATTTCCCAAGTTCCAAATTCGATTTTCTAAATTAGATTTTCAATTTCAAAGTTTGAATTCAAAGAAATTGAGTTTTTCAAAGTTATTTCACATTTCTCAAAATCGATTTTCACAAAATCCTTATATTTCTTCAGAAATCGATTTTCACTTTCTCAAATACAGCATCTCAAAAATAATTCAAAATTTTCAAAGAGTTTATTTTCCAAGAAACTTACAAATATTTTCCAATCTTTGAAGCAAACATCATGTTTTCAAATGTGCATTTTTAGAAATTCATAGCACATGCCTGATTCTTTGTGCATTTAGGAATTAGAATATGGTTTAGACACGTTGAACAAAGCAAAGCATTTGATTGATCCTTGGTTCAATTACCCCTGGTAAAGGCACCACCACGCTAACGGCATTACTGAAGAATCATCACTTTAGTAGCGTCATTAGGAAATCACCATCCTAATGGCATCATTAGCGAATCACCACGCTAACGGCATCGTTAGCGAATCATCACGCTAACAGCATCACTAGAGAATCACCACTCCAATGACCTTCATTAGAGAATCACCACTCTGATGGCATCATTAGCGAATCACCACGCTAACGGCATCACTGAAGAATCACCACTTCAGTAGCGTCATTAGGAAATCACCATCCTAATGGCATCATTAGCGAATCACCACGCTAAAGGCATCGTTAGCGAATCACCACGCTAACGACATCACTAGAGAATCACCACTCCAATGACCTTCATTAGAGAATCACCACTCTAATGGCATAATTAGCGAATCACCACGCTAACGACATTACTGAAGAATCACCACTTCAGTAGCGTCATTAGGAAATCACCATCCTAATGGCATCATTAGCGAATCACCACGCTAACGGCATCATTAGCGAATCACCACGCTAACGGCATCGTTAGCGAATCACCACGCTAACGACATCACTAGAGAATCACCACTCCAATGACCTTCATTAGAGAATCACCGCTCCAATGGCATCATTACCGAATCACCACGCTAACGGCATCGCTGAAGCGTTACACCATCCAACGGTACAGTCGGCGCTACCAGGAATCACTACCTGAGCCAACTCGCCACCATCCTATAAACAGTGGTGGGGAAAACAAAAATTCCCGCAATGCTCTCTCACGAGCGACAACACCAGGAAAATCGGTGTTAACTATCCCCAGAACACGACCCTCTCAAGAGTCAGGTGCCCTCACCGGCAACACACGCAACAAGTAAGGCACGAAACAATAGATACGTTCTCATCACCAAGAACGACCGAGGGATAATGACGGTGTCAAGTATCCGCCAACGGGATAACGAAGGCTCACAGGCACAAACAAGGCTTCCATCTTTCCGTCTAAAAAAAGGTTTACATGAAATACTCTTCGTCAAAGATAGGGTTACGAACAACTCCAACGAGGTTGGAAAAGAGAGAAAACATCCACTCTGAGCCTCACCTGACAATTCTTATCGAAGTCATCTCGTCTTCAACACGAGAAGGCTAAAAGCTCGATAATTGCGACGATATATCAACCGTTCCCACTATCATCACGTGGAACGAGAAGGGCAAACTACGCAAGTAATCCCCTAAGTCCAAGTCGAAAACTCCGAGTCTCACCGGAGTCGACTCGAAACAACTTGGGAACTAGATCCACAAGCACAAACGAACCCTTATGTTCCGACATTTGATGTCTCAAGCCCAAATATACGAGGCCTAATCACAAAGTGGGGTCTCACCTCAGAAGACTCCCGAAAAGTACACAAGATCATCAAATCAAGCAGGATAAATCAGGGATCAACAAAACTGAATTTGAAATACTTACAATGCGATGGCAGATGCGTGAAGAGACTTGAACCACACTTCTTAACTCCTTTTAAACACTGCTCTGATACCAATTCTGTAGCGACCCATACCCAGATTTTCCGCCCTTTGAGTAAAATACATTTTTACCCCTTTATTTATTTTTATTTTTTTTTGAATATGAGTACTTAAGTGCGGAAGGACCGAAAAGGGAAGATCAACAAGCAGAAAAACCCTGGGCGGTCACTACAGGTGTGAATCAACATTAAATGAAACAACTTTATTAAATACATCTTTACAAAACTGTATATCCAATCCCTTATACAAAAACACTGCCCGGATCCAACAGACGAGGTTCAGAAGTGTGGGTTCGAAGTCCGCTGCACCACATAAAGCTCCATCGCACACCTAAGTAAACCTGCATCCCCATAAAACGGGGTCAGTACTCTTTCGAGCTGGTGAGACAAACCAAACCACAATACCAAAGTGTGCAATCGAGGGCAAGCTATTCATACAAGACATAGCATGATTATCCACCATGATTGAGCAAAGATAGCACAACAAGTATAAGGCAGTGATAACTACACATGGTGCAATATCGACAACTACTATCAATAACATGGTATGCATCAAGGATCATGATTTATCAATGGATCAACATTTGTAACAAGGTATGCATCACAGAACATAAAGTACAAGTGTATCGATATGAAAGATTGTAACTAGCATACATCAATGCAAGTAGTCAAAGCATGAGTGACAATTATGCATCATAGAACATAAAGTACAAATGAATAATTTTGAGCATCGTATCATAGGCGAATGAACTATCCTATGATGATTCGAACATCGTATGCTATGATGCTATGATGGGACAATTAGAAGCATTTGGCATGTAAGGCCTAACTCACATGCAGTGCCAAGGTTCGTAACCCGCACATGGCAACCATAAGCGAACTCATCTCGCTAACAACTCACCAAAGAGTCTAAGGTCGCGTAAGTCATGCACTACTGCAATATCCATAGACTAATTACATCCATCTCGCACTACTGCAATATCCATAGTGCATCCCTAGGCATGGCAAGCACGATTATAAGAATGGAAATTTACACCTAAAGTTCACTTCAGTTGACGAGCACAATCCATTTGCGATACGATGAGTCAAAATCATTACGTGGTTGGGGTATTGGACCCCGTACTGCGAACACACCTGCAGCCGCATGGGCTGCAGCCCGAAACCTCACTAACGATGCTAGAGGTGTGGCGAAAGGAAGGAAATCCAGCTGTGGCTGGTGTTGACCAAAACCTACCCTACCATCATAGCTGTCGCGTTGGTTCCTTGGGGCACCAAACACACCTATTGCAGGCCCGGTTGGGGCAGCACTGCGGAATCGGCAAAAGGGTAAATACAGTATGACACGCTGCCACAAGGTGCAGGAAATTGAACCGAAGAAGGATCGCACTATGCTGTCCCGGGTGTGCTCGAACTTGAGCACGGTCTGGACCGTGAGTTCAGACCCCGCTGGCTTCAGCCAGCATCGCAAAAGAGAAGGGGTGCAGCCGAAATCACTGCAGCTGCAGCGAGGACCGTATGCCCAAGTCTGGAGGCGCCTGAGGGCTGTCGCCAAAACGATCCAAGATGGAGCAGACCTTTGATAGGTCTGGACCAAGTACGGTCCAGACCATGTCAGGCCTGGGACAAGCCTAACTCACTTCGGCACAAGCCAGTGGGCTCGGCTAAGGGCCACGCCAACCGACATAAAGAAAACGAAGGGCGCACATCCTTAACTAAAATGCGCAACATGGCTTCCAGCCATTGTGCAACCGAAGCCGACACAATAAATGCAACATACATGCTAAACCCATAGACTGAAATGGGAGCATGAAACGTATTACGACAAATACAAAAAGCATGAATAAGAACCTAAACTCATAGAGTCTTACCTCTATTTTTCTCCATTAATTGCATGTAATGAAAACTATAGAAACAAGAAAACCCAAAATGATTTCAATGGTGCAACCCAAAACATTTTTTATTAGAAGGAACCCGACGATATCAAATGGCAAAACCCAAAACACATTTCAATGAGAGGGAACCCAACTATTTCAATGGGCACCTCACTATCTCATTTCGCAATAACCAAGAGAATATGCATTATAAGCATGCTAATATGCTCTATATGACCAACCGAATGGGATGCATGCAAGCAACTAACCAAAAATCACATTCATGGTTCTATGTGAAGAATAGCTTTCGAAAAGCAAGAGCACACTCGACTTGCTCAAACGAATCCACAATAGGCATAGAGGGTAAGGCGTCTCACCTTCGCGGCTTTAGAAGATGGAGGAGATGATGATGGAGATGCTGGTGTTGCCACGGCTTGGAGTTGCAGGCAGGTATCACTCACATATATACTCTCGATGGAGATGGAGGAGAGAGGGGAGAGCAAGAGAGGAAAGAGGGGAGACTACAAGAAAAATTGCCCCTTTCTCTCTCTTACTTCCTTAAGTACATAGGGTTTACAAAAAGGAATGGCTAGGATTAAAGCTCATAAGATGGAGGGCTGGAGTGCTCCACGCCCCACCCATAGGTATCCACGCCCAATGCATGTTGAGCTTTTAAAACATTTCAGAAATCTTTCAAAAATGCCATTGCAAAGTACCTTTAACGTTTGAAAGTTTTATGAAAGAGCCACCCATGCTCACCCAATCAGATTTTGTTATTTGAATCCCTTTGGATTATTTACAAAAACACCATGGGGCGCCAACCCCATGGTCCCCTTTATTGAAAATGCTTTTTATGATGAGGTTCAAGGCTCATTATGAGTTTCAAAAGAAGCAAAGGACCAATCGTGGCCTATTTTTCAAAAGCCATGCAAAATCTTACAAGTATGCCATCCAGCTGGTCAAACTTGGACCAACTGGTCAACCAAGTCTAAACTCGTCCTCTTAGAGGGGCGCACAAAGGATTTGGGTCCTCTAGGTGACCCAGATCCAAGATCCAAAAATTGCCAATTAATAAGTTTCAAAACAATACTTATTTAATGCCTTAAAATATCAAATAAATTCTGATAAATCATTTAGTGCTGTACCAAACCTCAATTAATACGAAATGCACAAAGCCTTATAAGGAAATTCTCATCCAATTGCGAGAATTAAGCGTATCACGATTCGGGTCCAAACTTGGGTCAAAACTCATAATTCGCATGCACTGATGAGGTTTTTACGTCGTATAAGTCCCAAATTCGGGGACAAACCATAAAAATATAATATAATTTAACCCTTAAATTCTTGGAAGCTAATTCGTCCGGAATTAGACACTTCTTACTTGCACAATATATTTACGCAATTTTTAGGTCGCGAACACAAGGCAGAAATACAAAGCATAGTCAAATCTTATCAAATCACGTGCTACACCTCACAAGTATACACAAACATACATTTCAACTCAAATAAATCAATAAAGCACCCAGAGATTCGCGGGTCTTACATTCTACCCTCCTTAAAAGGGATTTCGTCCGCGAAATCACGAAACAACAAACAACAATAAAAGGGTCAGATCTCGTTTGACAGCGCCTACTCGGCAACAACTAAGTCCGTCGGAGGCTTCTCCAAACAAAACTTGGCAATATGCTCAGGTTGTCCATACTTGAAACACTTGCCATTGAAACGAGGACAAGCTCCAAAAGCGTGCTCTACATTGCATTGCCGACACTTCTGCTGAACATCCGATCGTTGAGGTGGCTTTCGCTGGCGATTCGATTTTTGAGGTCGTCTCTGTTGGACATTCTGCTGCACTTTCTGACGCTTCCTCCCTCTAGTAGGTGGCAAGGACTCCACCCCATTAGGTTTCTTCTCCGCTACAATCGTGAAAACTTGAGCCTGGTGCTCGGGTTGATCTTCATTTAACAGAGTAGCTACCTCAATAGCTTCTTCGAGCGATTTAGGCCCGTTAGTGAACACCTTAGTTCTCAAAGTAGGCCTCAAACCATGAGATAACTTCATTGCTCGATCGCTCTCCGCCACGTACACGTTCGGACAATATCGTTCCAAACAACGAAACCTTGTAGTATAATCGAACAAGGTCATCGCTCCTTGCTGCAAGTCTAGAAATTCTTGCATCTTCCTACTGCGCTCGTGCTTCAGAAAATAAGCAGAGTTAAAAATTTCTACGAATTCATCTCACGTAACAGTCGCGTCCTTGAATCTGACCGAAGAGACAGTGTCCCACCACTTCTCAGCATGGTCCTTCAAGCGATAAGTGCCAAAATCCACTTTCTTCTCTTCTGGGACATCTAGAACATGGAAAATACGTTCCACCTCACGTAACCATGACTCAGTAGCTTCAGGGTCTGTCTTACCCACAAAAGCAGGAGGATCTAACTCCATGAATCGCTTATACGTAACCGCGCTACTGCTTTGCACACTCTGGGCTACATGCTGAAGATTCTCGCCCATCTGATGCATTGCAGCCGCTTGCTGATGCACAACTTCTGCAAGGTTGTTCACAGTGCCCATAACAACATTGCATCTAGTCCTCCAAGTCATCTATCATTACCAGAAGGCAAGGTGGGTCAAAAGGTAGGTCTGAAAAACCCTAGCTCATGAAACAATAATCGCAGCAGTCAAACAACAATCATAAGCATAAAGTACACAAAAATTCAGACAAAATCTACATCACAATCAATCGTTCGACACCACATGACGAAAGCACGTTCTACGAACGATCTCAAGCGACACTAAACAAGGTTGCTATCTCTAGAAGATCATTATCCTTGACGATGAGCGTTAGAAAAACACCTATTCTAACGAAACAAGGAAATTCATCATCATATGATAAGACAAGATACAAGAGTCATTTATACTCATCTAGCATCATCACAAGATAGCATCTATCGTAGCATCGTTAATCGTAACTTGTTAAGCACACCGTCGTTAGGGAATCACCGCCCTAGAGATATCATCAGAAGAACCATCATCCTAACGGTATTGTCAGCCAATCTCCATGCTAACGGCATTACTGGAGGATCACCACTTCAGTAGCGTCATTAGGAAATCACCATCCTAATGGCATCATTAGCGAATCACCACGCTAATGGCAATGTTAGCGAATCACCACGCTAATGGCAATGTTAGCGAATCACCATGCTAACGGCATCACTAGAGAATCACCACTCCAATGACCTTCATTAGAGAATCACAACTCTAATGGCATCATTAGCGAATCACCACGCTAACGACATTACTGAAGAATCATCACTTCAGTAGCGTCATTAGGAAATCACCATCCTAATGGCATCATTAGCGAATCACCACGCTAACGGCATCGTTAGCGAATCACCTCGCTAACGGCATCACTAGAGAATCACCACTCCAATGACCTTCATTAGAGAATCACCACTCTGATGGCATCATTAGCGAATCACCACGCTAACGGCATCACTGAAGAATCACCACTTCAGTAGCGTAATTAGGAAATCACCATCCTAATGGCATCATTAGCGAATCACCATGCTAACGGCATCACTAGAGAATCACCACTCCAATGACCTTCATTAGAGAATCACCACTCTAATGGCATCATTAGTGAATCACCACGCTAACGGCATTACTGAAGAATCACCACTTCAGTAGCGTCATTAGGAAATCACCATCCTAATGGCATCATTAGCGAATCACCACGCTAACGGCATTGTTAGCGAATCACCACGCTAACGGCATCACTAGAGAATCACCACTCCAATGACCTTCATTAGAGAATCACCGCTCCAATGGCATCATTAGCGAATCACCACGCTAACGGCGTCGCTGAAGCGTTACACCATCCAGCGGTACAGTCGGCGCTACCAGGAATCACTACCTGAGCCAACTCGCCACCGTCCTATAAACAGTGGTGGGGAAAACAAAAATTCCCGCAATGCTCTCTCACGAGCGACAACACCAGGAAAATCGGTGTTAACTATCCCCAGAACACGACCCTCTCAAGAGTCAGGTGCCCTCACCGGCAACCCACGCAACAAGTAAGGCACGAAACAATAGATATGTTCTCATCACCAAGAACGACCGAGGGATAATGACGGTGTCAAGTATCCGCCTACGGGATAACGAAGGCTCACTGGCACAAACAAGGCTTCCATCTTTCCGTCTAAAAAAAGGTTTATATGAAATACTCTTCGTCAAAGACAGGGTTATGAACAACTCCAACGAGGTTGGAAAAGAGAGAAAACATCCACTCTGAGCCTCACCTGACAATTCTTATCGAAGTCATCTCGTCTTCAACACGAGAAGGCTAAAAGCTCGATAATCGCGACGATATATCAATCGTTCCCACTATCATCACGTGGAACGAGAAGGGTGAACTATGCAAGTAATCCCCTAAGTCCAAGTCTAAATTTCTGAGTCTCACCGGAGTCGACTCGAAATAGCTTGGGAACTAGATCCACAAGCACAAACGAACCCTTAGGTTCCGACATTTGATGTCTCAAGCTCAAATATACGAGGCCTAAGCACAAAGTGGGGTCTCACCTCAGAAGACTCCCGAAAAGTACACAAGATCATCAAATCAAGCAGAACAAGTCAGGGATCAACAAAACTGAATTTGAAATACTTACAGTGCGATGGCTGATGCGTGCAAAGACTTGAACCACACTTCTTAACTCCTTTTAAACACTGCTCTGATACCAATTCTATAGCGACCCATACTCAGATTTTCTGCCCTTTGAGTAAAATACATTTTTACCCCTTTATTTATTTTTTATTTTTTTGAATATGAGTACGCAAGTGCGGAAGGACCGAAAAGGGAAGATCAACAAGCGAAAAAACCCTTAGCGGTCACTACAGGTGTGAATCAACATTAAATGAAACAACTTTTTTAAATACATCTTTACAAAACTGTACATCCAATCCCTTATACAAAAACACTGCCCGAATTCAACAGACGAGGTTCAGAAGTGTGAGTTCGAAGTCCGCTGCACCACATCAAGCTTCATCGCACACCTAAGTAAACCTGCATTCCCATAAAACGGGGTCGGTACTCTTTCGAGCTGGTGAGACAAACCAAACCACAATACCAAAGTGTGGAATCGAGGGCAAGCTATTCATACAAGACATAGCATGATTATCCACCATGATTGAGCAAAGATAGCACAACAAGTATAAGGCAGTGATAACTACACATGGTGCAATATCGACAACTACTATCAATAACATGGTATGCATCAAGGATCATGATTTATCAATGGATCAACATTTGTAACAAGGTATGCATCACAGAACATAAAGTACAAGTGTATCGATATGAAAGATTGTAACTAGCATACATCAATGCAAGTAGTCAAAGCATGAGTGACAATTATGCATCACAGAACATAAAGTACAAATAAACAATTTTGAGCATCGTATCATAGGCGAATGAACTATCCTATGATGATTCGAACATCGTATGCTATGATGCTATGATGGGACAGTTAGAAGCATTTGGCATGTAAGGCCTAACTCACATGCAATGCCAAGGTTCATAACCCGCACATGGCAACCATAAGCGAACTCATCTCGCTAACAACTCACCAAAGAGTCCAAGGTCGCATAAGTCATGCACTACTGCAATATCCATAGACTAATTACATCCATCTCGCACTACTACAATATCCATAGTGCATCCCTAGGCATGGCAAGCACGATTATAAGAATGGAAATTTACACCTATAGTTCACTTCAGTTGACGAGCACAATCCATTTGCGATACGATGAGTCAAAATCATTACGTGGTTGAGGTATTGGACCCCGTACTGCGAACACACCTGCAGCCGCATGGGCTGCAGCCCGAAACCTCACTAACGATGCTAGAGGTGTGGCGAAAGGAAGGAAATCCAACTATGGCTGGTGTTGACCAAAACCTACCCTACCATCATAGTTGTCGCATTGGTGCCTTGGGGCACCAAACACACCTATTGCAGGCCCGGTTGGGGCAGCACTGCGGAATCGGCAAAAGGGTAAATACAGTATGACATGCTGCCATAAGGTGCAGGAAATCGAACCGAAGAAGGATAGCACTATGCTGTCCCGGGTGTGCTCGAACTTGAGCACGATCTGGACCTTGAGTTCAGACCCCGCTGGCTTCAGCCAGCATCGCAAAAGAGAAGGGGTGCAGCCGAAATCACTGCAGCTGCAGCAAGGGCCGTATGCCCAAGTCTCGAGGCGTATGAGAGCTGTCGCCAAAATGATCCAAGATGGAGCAGACCTTTGACAGGTCTGGACCATGTACGGTCCAGACCATGTCAGGCTTGGGACAAGACTAACCCACTTCGGCACAAGCCGGTGGGCTCGGCTAAGGGCCACGCCAACCGACATAAAGAAAACGAAGGGCACACATCCTTAACTAAAATGTGCAACATGGCTTCCAGCCATTGTGCAACCGAAGCCGACACAATAAATGCAGCATACATGAGCATGAAACGTATTACGACAAATACAAAAAGCATGAATAAAACCTAAACTCATGGCATCTTACCTCTATTGTGCTCCATTAATTACATGTAATGAAAACTATAGAAACAAGAAAACCCAAAATGATTTCAATGGTGAAACCCAAAACATTTTTTATTAGAAGGAACCCGACGATATCTAATGGAAAAACCCAAAACACATTTCAATGAGAGGGAACCCAACTATTTTAATGGGCACCTCACTATCTCATTTCGCAATAACCAAGAGAATATGCATTATAAGCATGCTAATATTGATGTCTTCTTTTAAATCGTTGTAAATTTTGAAAAGATTTTTATATGAAAAACATGTGAAAACCAGACATCAAATAATAAAAACCGGTTCTCACTAGTGGATGAGACCGGGTCGAACTCAGGGAACGGGAATATGTTGTATTCAAACACACCAGTCTAAACTAATCTTTATTGCTGAATTATTGAAATGTAAAATGTTCAGAAAAGTAAAAACAACTAGCTATTACAACAAATGAATACCCTTCGCAGAGGGCGTAAAGTGCAATATTTACAAACCCAATTAAATTCCTAAATTCTAAAATAAGAGAAAAACATCTTCTATTCTTGCACTTTTCATGTCATGTAATCGCTTCTGCTCCACTCCTATGCTATCCTGCACAAGTCAAAAGGACACGAGCAGTACAAGAGATCGAAATAGAAATTATACTAAACAACTTATTTAAATGCTAAAAAAATATTATGACTAAGCACTTTTATGAACTAAATTTAAAATCAAAATTAACTAACAACTAACTCAATTAACTAACAAGACATTAAACTAACTATGAAAACAAGAAATCAATGAAGGAAACATGAATTAACTATGATAAAAGAACAAGAATTTGAAAACAATATTAATTCCAAGAATTAAAGAAAACAGGAAATTTAATGCATAAAAAAAACTAACTGTAATGTAAAAACATGAATTTAAAGAATGAAACAAACAGAAAATTAGAATGAAAACAAGTGGAAAATTCAGTATTACAAAAACAGAAAATGACTTGAAATAAGAAAATCAGGAAATACGAAACTAGAAATGAAAAGAATTGAAAAAAACAGAGATTGAGCTAAAATCAAAACTAGAAAATGACAAGTAAAGATAAAAATTTAGAAGCAAACAAATCCAAAGCAAATGCATACACAAAATTAAATGTCAAACAAGCAAATGAACACAGAACAACAAAATCAATTAAGTGAAAAAGAGTAAACATGAACACTATTAGGAAAAACAACACATACATCAACTAGACAAAAAACACAAACTCAACGAAAACAGAAATTGTAGAACACGGTTAATACAGAAATTTAAAAACTGCAAAAACAGGAAATAGAAATGAAAATGGAAATCAAAACACACAATTACTGAATTAAAACAATACTGAAAATCAAATTAACGGAAGGATTGAAAAAGTAATCAGCATCCGATCTATCGAATTTTTTTTTATCTTTCGTTTTTACATATTTTTTTTTTGTTTTTTTTTTCTTGTTTTACAGAAATAGCAACCAGAATATGATCTGAAGAAGAATTGAAGAAGAAGAAGATCAATCAGAAGAAGAAGAAAAAGAAGAGGAATTGGAAGAAGAAGAATAATCGGAGGAAAAAGAAGAAAATCTGAAGATAAACAAAAAACGAAAAAAAAAGCTGCAGAAGAAGAAGAAGATGCAGAGGATGAAGAAGAAGAAGTAAAAAAAAATCGGAAGAAGAAGAAGTAAATGAATCGGATGAAGAAGAGGAAGAAGAAGAAGAATAAGAGGATGAAGAAGAAGAAATAGGAGAAGAAGAAGGAAAGAAGAACTCAGCACTCACCGTGAATGAATCTGAGGGAAGAAGCTGGCGACCTCCACCACCGCTGCCGTCGCCGGAAGGAAGCTCCACCACCGCCGGTTGGATTTGAACAGAGCAAGAGGGAGAAGGGGAAGAAAGAGGTCAGAAATGGCCCGGTGTTGGTGGAGGAGAGTGAGAAAAGAGGGAAAGAGAGGGAAAGAGGGGAAAGAGGAGAGGTTTCAGGCGTAAATGGGGGAGGCCCTGATTTTTACGATTTTGGGGGTTTTTAAAAGCAACAAACCGGTTTAGCCCGGTTTGTAATAGATGCAAACCGGGTCAAACCAGTTTGTTTATTTATTTTTTTTTTAATTCAAACCGGTTCAGCCGGTTTACTATTATTATTTTTTTCATTTTTTTCCAAGAAACCCAAACCGTGTAAACCGGTTGGTTATTTTATATATATATATTTTTTTTCAATTTTGCAAAAACAAAAACTATGTAAACTAGTTTACTATAAAGTTTTCAAAAATTAAAATCAAAACTAAAAAACTATTCTAGCTATTTATATTTATATATTTTTTTCTTTTCTAAAAAACAAACATTTAAAATGATTTTAAAAACTATTTTTTTCTTTTTTTTTTATTTTATTTCATTTTTAATTGCAAACTAAAACTAAACTACTTATGAATATAACAAAAACTAAAATATGTATAAAAATGTAAAATAAAACTATTTTTCATGCATTTTCTATTTTTAAATCATTTTAGCACATTTACTCAAACTAACATAAAATTGGGTTTTTGAAACATTATTTCATAAAATCATGCATATTTAAATGTTAATAAACCCTGAATTATATGCATGATCTAATATCCCCATGCTTATGTTTTGCTAGTCCTCGAGCAAACTAGAAAAATGCAAGAAATCAAACTATCACCTAACTCACTTTCGTAGGAATCACGATTGCATTTAGCTCATGCAACAAGCCCTTTCAACCCCTGGGTTACCCCAGTGGACGAGTAAGGTCTCGTGAGGGTTTGCAGTGATGCTACCCACAAACATCTCGGTCATGTATGCATAATATTACACATCCTCATAAGCAGTAAGTAATTAAAGACTTTGTTTTCACAAATATTTCCTATTATTTCACAATCGAAATATAATTAGAGTCTTTTATATACCACCACAGAAAAAGAATTTCTTTCACTTTTCTAAATATCACAATTATTTATGTTTTATTCTTAGAAAATCCAATAAAAACATATTATTATTTACTTATCCTCACTCATATGTTTTCTGCACAGGTTTTCTCAATCACACTTCTAAGCATTGAACTTTTCTTTCTTTTTAAGCTCTTTTCTCTCTTTTTTTTTTTTCTTTTCACGCTTTTTCTTTTTGCACACTTATTCTTCTCTTATAGCTTGCGTGTGGTCTGCTTTTATGCCTTGTGCAATGTCAATATCTTCTATACTTTTTCAATGCATACCAAAAGATATCAACTAAGACATAAAAGTGACTTCCTTCATTCACCTTTATAACATGAGAGTCAAATATTTCAACTTGTATCTGTTCTCAGTTACGTAGGATCACAAAGTTTTCCACTCTCCTTTTCCGAAAATGGAATTAAAAGTTTCAACTTACATCTAAATTCCATCTACCACGGATTGTGGAATTATCCAAACAACCTAACACATGCTATATATTTTTTTTCTTTTGAGCTCATTTTTTACGTTTTTTCATTTGCTTAGTTTTTCAAAAATAAAACTGTGCATATTCATATTTATGATTCAAAATAAACTTTAACATGTATCTATCATCATTTCCTCGAAATCCGCATAAACAACCATAATTTTTAGATCTATGTCAGAAAAAAAAATTCGTGGGGCTTAAAAATCCTCTAAAAACATCAGATTTGAAATAACATTCATATAAGTTCAAACTCTTCCTTTAAAAATCTACTTTTCATGAGAAATGTGTAAACATGTGCAAGAACGTAAACAGAAATATCAAGGTGTGCATTCTACACCCTCCCCCATGCTTGAATGACACTGTCCCAGTGGCACTCCCCCATGCTTATATGAAACTAAGTGAATGCACATGAGAGAAATAAATGAGGGAAAAGAGTAGAATGACCTGACATGAATTAAAAATGCACATTCTATGAATGTAATGAATGCAATGTATACAGGACAAAACATGAAACTCATAGAAAAGATAGAAAAATAAAAAATCTACAAATCCTAACAACAAATGTAATACTATACAGAATATGGGTTGCCTCCCATAAAGCGCTAAGTTTCACGTCCCCAGCCAGACGGATCCCTGGAAAAACCTTCATCGTCCATGAGATCAATGGACATGAAGTTAGGCTCAACCGGGCTCTATAAAGAAAAGAGTGTCATCTGTGACACTACGCACTGTGTTTCCATCCCTTCTACCTCCAAATTTAGCACCATGAATCTCTTGACATGAAGAACTGAGATTAGTCTCATCTGAGAGACTGGTCAAGAATTGAGAGTCTAGGACCGACCGAGTACCAATGAATGCAACTTCAGACAAGTGGTGAATATGATCAGGCTTGACTTGATCAAGCACTTTCTGCATCTGTACCTCTTGCTTACTAAGAATTGGTGATCCTAAAGGCTGAGAAAATGGGGCTTTATATGATGAAAATGTATGCTGTGAGTAAGGCCCCTTCTGCTGAAGTATCATGGAGATCGACTCGTCAGTAGAAATGATATGAGGTTCATGAGTCGATTCCTGAGTGGAGTGACACGCCTTCCCATACTGAAGGGATGTAATAGATTTGACTTGCGCATGATGTGACTCAGTGGGTTGCAAGTCAAATAACATTGAATCCTCTCCCTTTGAGACAACAGACTGACTATGAAGGTTCCCCTGACTTTGTCTACTCAATGTCTGAGCTAACTGTCCCATTTGAGTCTCTAGCTGGGCTATTGACTGCGTATGGGAACAAAGAGTGGCCTTGATATCAGAAAAGGCTTCTAACATCTTCTCTTGAAATGATGAACTTGGAATGGGCTCTTGAGGATGGGGTTGACAATACTGAGGATGAACCTGTGGAAATATAGGATGCGAGTAACCTTGTGAAGGGTTACTGGGTCTATACTGTGTCTGGGAGGGCTGATGGGCTGGGGGAATAGACTGGTTTCGCCAACCTGGGTTATATGATGATGTAAACGAATCAGGCATGGGTCTAGCAAAACCTTGGGCAGCATTCACCTGCTTCTGAACGAATTCAGGATATAATGGTGCTGCCGGACAATCCACAACACAGTGTGCAGGGCTAGCACATATCTCGCACACTCTTTCTATTGGATTTCTCGAAGAATTGGCTAGGAATTGATCTAACTTCCTAGTCAATTGGTTAACCTTGGTACGTAATTTTAATTCGGACCCAACTTCGGAAATCCCAACCTTCCTAGGACCACTAGGCAGAGATGTAGTCCTATCGAGCCGTGAAGACAAGGTATGATGCATCGTGTTTTCACTCAAGGTCTCAAATAGAGACCACGCCTCATCTTCACTCTTGAGCATAAAAGTGCCCCCACAAGACGAATCAACCATTTGACGGTGCTTTTCAGTAAGCCCGTCAAAAAAATACTGCACCAACTGCCAACGAGGCACCTGGTGATGGGGACACTTACGGAGAAGATCTTTCAATCTCTCCCAAGACTCGTGAAATTGTTCTCCCTCAATTTGAGAAAAACTGGTTATAGCTTTACGAAACTGGTTCGTTTTACTAATTGGGAAATATTTTTTTAAAAATTCTTTTTGCATTCCTTCCCAAGTAGTAATACGAACCGTCTCAACAGATTTTAACCAGTGCTTGGCTTTATCTTTGAGAGAGAACGGAAACAAAGTTAACCTCATAGCGTCGTCTCCAAAATTATTGATTCGCACAGTCGAGCAAATCTCAAGGAATTCGTCGAGATGACGATATGGGTCTTCATTGCTAAGGCCATAAAACGAAGGTAGCATTTGAATCACACTGGCCTTAATCTCAAAATCGCTCGCTCCTACATCAGGTCTCGTGATGCAGGAGGTGGGAGTATACGTATTTGGCATGAAGTACTCCCTCAAAGGACGGATCAATTGATGATCGTCAGCCATTGCTTACACCTTAGAGTAGACCGGTGTAGCACACGTCCTAACTTTGGGTTTTCTACCTAACTAACACACTAAGCGGCCAAACCACGCAAACCACAAAGCGAGTAAACTAAAAACAACAAAAACTAAACAAACACCACGCAGTTACACATAACAGAGATTATGCATGAGAAATATGAAATCTATGTGTACGGTACCAATCGTACACAGTCACCTCTAAGGGGATCCTAATAGGTGGTTGTGCAGAAAAGTAAGCTCGTCTCTAAGATATGCACATACGTGGTTCTAAACCTAAATGCAACACAAACACTAGGCAATAAAGTGAATACTAATATTACGCCGTTCCCCGGCAACGGCGCCAAAAATTTGATGTCTTCTTTTAAATCGTTGTAAATTTTGAAAAGATTTTTATATGAAAAACATGTGAAAACCAGACATCAAATAATAAAAACCGGTTCTCACAAGTGGATGAGACCAGGTCGAACTCAGGGAACGGGAATATGTTGTATTCAAACACACCAATCTAAATTAATCTTTATTGCTGAATTATTGAAATGTAAAATGTTCAGAAAAGTAAAAACAACTAGCTATTACAACAAATGAATACCCTTCGCAGAGGGCGTAAAGTGCAATATTTACAAACCCAATTAAATTCCTAAATTCTAAAATAAGAGAAAAACATCTTCTATTCTTGCACTTTCCATGTCATGCAATCGCTTCTGCTCCACTCCTGTGCTATCCTGCACAAGTCAAAAGGACACGAGCAGTACAAGAGATCGAAATAGAAATTATACTAAACAACTTATTTAAATGCTAAAAAAATATTATGACTAAGCACTTTTATGAACTAAATTTAAAATCAAAATTAACTAACAACTAACTCAATTAACTAACAAGACATTAAACTAACTATGAAAACAAGAAATCAATGAAGGAAACATGAATTAACTATGATAAAAGAACAAGAATTTGAAAACAATATTAATTCCAAGAATTAAAGAAAACAGGAAATTTAATGCATAAAAAAAACTAACTGTAATGTAAAAACATGAATTTAAAAAATGAAACAAACAGAAAATTAGAATGAAAACAAGTGGAAAATTCAGTATTACAAAAACAGAAAATGACTTGAAATAAGAAAATCAGGAAATACGAAACTAGAAATGAAAAGAATTGAAAAAAACAGAGATTGAGCTAAAATCAAAACTAGAAAATGACAAGTAAAGATAAAAATTTAGAAGCAAACAAATCCAAAGCAAATGCATACACAAAATTAAATGTCAAACAAGCAAATGAACACAGAACAACAAAATCAATTAAGTGAAAAAGAGTAAACATGAACACTATTAGGAAAAACAACACATACATCAACTAGACAAAAAACACAAACTCAACGAAAACAGAAAATGTAGAACACGGTTAATACAGAAATTTAAAAACTGCAAAAACAGGAAATAGAAATGAAAATGGAAATCAAAACACACAATTACTGAATTAAAACAATACTGAAAATCAAATTAACGGAAGGATTGAAAAAGTAATCAACATCCGATCTATCGATTTTTTTTTTATCTTTCGTTTTTACATATTTTTTTTCTGTTTTTTTTTTCTTGTTTTACAGAAATAGCAACCAGAATATGATCTGAAGAAGAATTGAAGAAGAAGAAGATCAATCAGAAGAAGAAGAAAAAGAAGAGGAATTGGAAGAAGAAGAATAGTCGGAGGAAGAAGAAGAAAATCTGAAGATAAACAAAAAACGAAAAAAAAAGCTGCAGAAGAAGAAGAAGATGCAGAGGATGAAGAAGAAGAAGTAAAAAAAAATCGGAAGAAGAAGAAGTAAATGAATCGGATGAAGAAGAGGAAGAAGAAGAAGAATAAGAGGATGAAGAAGAAGAAATAGGAGAAGAAGAAGGAAAGAAGAACTCAGCACTCACCGTGAATGAATCTGAGGGAAGAAGCTGGCGACCTCCACCACCGCTGCCGTCGCCGGAAGGAAGCTCCACCACCGCCGGTTGGATTTGAACAGAGCAAGAGGGAGAAGGGGAAGAAAGAGGTCAGAAATGGCCCGGTGTTGGTGGAGGAGAGTGAGAAAAGAGGGAAAGAGAGGGAAAAAGGGGAAAGAGGAGAGGTTTCAGGCGTAAATGGGGGAGGCCCTGATTTTTACGATTTTGGGGGTTTTTAAAAGCAACAAACTGGTTTAGCCCGGTTTGTAATAGATGCAAACCGGGTCAAACCGGTTTGTTTATTTATTTTTTTTTTAATTCAAACCGGTTCAGCCGGTTTACTATTATTATTTTTTTCAATTTTTTCCAAGAAACCCAAACCGTGTAAACCGGTTGGTTATTTTATATATATATATTTTTTTTCAATTTTGCAAAAACAAAAACTATGTAAACTAGTTTATTATAAAGTTTTCAAAAATTAAAATCAAAACTAAAAAACTATTCTAGCTATTTATATTTATATATTTTTTTCTTTTCTAAAAAACAAACATTTAAAATGATTTTAAAAACTATTTTTTTCTATTTTTTTTATTTTATTTCATTTTTAATTGCAAACTAAAACTAAACTACTTATGAATATAACAAAAACTAAAATATGTATAAAAATGTAAAATAAAACTATTTTTCATGCATTTTCTATTTTTAAATCATTTTAGCACATTTACTCAAAAACTAACATAAAATTGGGTTTTTGAAACATTATTTCATAAAATCATGCATATTTAAATGTTAATAAACCCTGAATTATATGCATGATCAAATATGCTCTATATGACCACCCGAATGGGATGCATTGTAAACACCCCAAATTTTCACTCACCTCTCCAACATTTCCACCAAGCATCAGCATCCAGCCTTTGAAACCCCCAGGGGCAAAATGGTCATTTTCTGAGCCCAGACCTTGCAAAAGTCTAAATTTCATCTGGAACTCTCAAAATTTCTCTATCTTTAGCTCAGATGTTCAAAATTTTATTCCTGACAGGAGACAGGAATCTTCAAGTCTTGGTTCAAGATTCTATTGCATAAGACATGGCATTGCATATCATTGCATGAGCATTTCATATCACTGCACTGCACACCATGTCATTTCGAGGTCCAGAACTCTTGATTTCAAAATTTTCAATCCAGATTAGAATTTCAACTATTTTCAAAATTGATTTCAAAACCCTGGGTCTTCAAAATTATCAATTCTTCCCATTTTACCCCCAGGACTCTGAATTTCAAAATATTTTCTCAGAAAAATGATCTGGATAGTTTTCAATATGGATTTCAGCCACTTCAACTCAAATTTTGCCTTTGGTCAACAATTTCAAATATCTTCATTTTACAAAATCGTCCTACAGGGGCTAACCCTTTTCAAAATTTCTGTTTTACCAATTAGTCCAGATTTTATAAAGATTCCAAAAAGTGGTTTTATTGTCTTGTCCTTATTTCAATAAAGAAGCAATGTGGGACCCACACTGAGGTGGTGTCACATAGACTTTTCTATTGAAAAAAACTGGAATTTTGAAAAACCCAAAAAAAAGGAGCCTTGTCCATTGGATTGGCGCCACTTGTCTTTTCTCTCTCCTCCCATTTATCTGCCAAGTGTCAGTGTGGGGCTACCTTAAGAAGCTGCCACATGTCATTCCACGCCATGTGTTAGTATCCACCATCTTCACCCTGCGCCATGTGTCATTCCAAAGATCACTCTGAGATGCCAAGTGTCATAGGTTGTCCTGGCCAGAAAAAGCAAAACTTGTCTCCTCTGAGGTGGCGCCATTTGAAGTGTGTCTCCTGCAAAGGACACACGTCAATCTCTCATTTCCTCAGAAAATGTAACTGCCACGTGTCATTCTCTGCTTCTTTCAGAAAAAGCAGATGACACATGTCTTCCTTCTACTTTTCTCAGAAAAGTAGATGATACATGTCATCTCCAGCTTCCTTCAGAAAAAGTAGAGGACACGTGTCACTCCTAGCTTCCTCCAGAAAAAGTAGAGTTGTCTCCTTCTGAGGTGGCGCCATCTGAGGTATTCTCTCCTGCAGTAGGTGACACGTGTCATTCTCTGCTCTTCTTAGAAAAAGCAAATGACACATGTCATTCTCTGCTCTTCTCAGAAAAAGCAGACTGACACATGTCATTCTCTGCTCTTCTCAGAAAAAGTAGAGGACACATGTCATTTTCTGCCTCCTTCAGAAAAAGCAACAATTCAAATATTCAAACTCCAGGCTGAGGTGGCGCAAATCCTGAAGTCTCCTCCCTAAATTCATTTTTTGAGATGGTGCCACGTGTCCCTTTCCCTCCTTTTCCTCCCTCTTGCCACATGGCATTGTAGGAGCCACTCTGAGGAACCGCCACATGTCCATCCTCCATTCCTCCAGGGCCAACCTCCATTTGAAATTCAAATCCCCCTCTGAGGTCGCGCATTCTGCTTCTTCCAGTCCTGTTCTTCTACCACATGGCTGTGTGGAACCACCCTAAGGTGGCGCCACATGTCAGTCTCTCCTTTCATCAGAAAAAGTAGAATTCAAACCCCTCTGAGGTGGCATCTTCTGCTTCCTCTGCTCCTACCTTCTGACACATGGCAGTGTGGAGCCACCCTGAGGTGGCACCACATGGCAATCTCTCCTTCTTCCAGGAAAACCAAGCTTTGAATTTCAAACTCCAAGAGGACATCCTCTGAGGTGGCGCCATTTGGGAGACTCCTGCAGAGAAAATCAAGCAAGCTTTTTGAAAAAATCCAAATTCCCCTGCTGAGGTGTCTCACTCACAAAATTCTCATTTTTGTTTTCTCAAAAAATCAAAATGGCATGCCCTAAGATGGCGCCACATGGAAGGTCTAGATTCACTGTCTTTGAATTTTGAAAATCTCCAAAATTTCTATAAATACCCTAGCCCATGCCCAACTCAGGAGGAGCCCTCTTTGAGAATTGAACTTCATAATTCCATTTTTTTCTTTCTTGGTGTCCTTTGGATTCACGCCCCTCTGGAACCCCTTATCAAGGTAGCCGCTCTTTTCGAGAGTTCCAAAACCGCTGAAGAACACAAGGTAAGCCTCCATTCCTATTGATTTCACCATGATAATGCCTTTGGTTTGATTCGTGTTGTCGTTGGAAGAAAGAGCTCATCCGAGGTATGGATTGAGCTATTCTCATAAAACGACATATATAAAAATATTCAATTATGCTTCCTTGATGATTTTTAGCATTCATGCATTTAGCTAAATTTAATTGGCATTTTATTTCGTTAATTTAGCATGTTTCATGAGTTAATTAGGATTAATTTAGCATTTATTTCAATTCTGTTCAGTTTCAGTAGTTCTATGTTTTTGTCAGTCCGTCCACACGTCATTTTATGCATGTAATTTTTGTTAAAAAATCCAAAAAAATCGTGGAATTTGACCTTAGGTGTCCCTAGAAATGTGCCAAAAACTCGGAAAGATTTGAATTCGTTTACTGTGGTAAACGTTCAAAAAGATGAGTCGGGTTTTATTACCCGGGATGCATTTTAAAATGTCATTTCCGACGTATAAAATCAATATCTCCCACATGGGAGATCCGATTTTCAATCCTAAAGATGTTATGAACTCAGGAGGATGTCTAGTTTTTAACCTGATTTTCTCAGATTTTTATGATTGTTTTTAATGTGTGACAAAAATCCGAGAGTGCAGGACATGTGTTAGAGCCTGATTTGGGTCTCTGAGACTTTGGAGCGACTTAGGTCGATGAGTTCTCTTTGGGTATTACTCTAAATCCAAATCTGTAAAAAGTGAATGTTATGTCCGGAATGTCCTATGTTTTCACCTGAAAGCCTGTGATTTTTAGAACAGTTGTGATACCTGTTTCAGATTTTTCTTGTCAGTCTTCTGTTTTGTCACATCTATTTGTTCTGTCAATTTAGGAACTAAGAGTTATATTTTTATCTGTGTTTCTGTTGATCAAATGCCGAAATCATAAACATTAAAGTTGTTTCTGCAGGTGTCGTGAGTAGATCTGTTAAATATCAGAAATTTCCATGTCTGTTTTTTATTTTTTTAGCATTTTATATCAGATTAGGTTGATTTTACCTCTGCCAGAACTAAATCCCTGTTACCGGACTCACCATGGCTCAAATCCCGAGACTGTAAAAACCAAAAATGTTCCATTTCGGGTCCTTTAGCAGTCTGAAAAATATCAGAAGTTTTTATGGTGTAAATTTTGCATTATCATATTAAGCATTGCATTTGGTTCGGGTCCATAGTCGAAATCCACCATTTTTAGGCCTTTTTTTAAATTTTAGCATTCAAATCATATCATTTCATGATTTTTAGCATTCTAGGCTGTTTATCAGAGTAGGTAGATGCTTCATACCGAATTTGGTATAATTTGGAATTCATTTGAGGCTTGGTTTAGCCATAATATCAAAACAGGGCCCTGTGGGACCCGAATCCAAGCGAAAAAAAACAAGCGAAATTTGTTATTTTGGATAAATTGCAACATGTCAAATTCTGATTTTACAGTCCTAATGTGTTTAGCAGCATGTCATCATGCCTCATCATGCATTTCATCATCATTTGATTCAATTTAAATTTCAAAATCTCAATTTTACCAAGTTTTCCTTCAAAAAACCCTGATTTTAAAGGTGTAACTTTATAATTATGGGTATTTTGGTCATTTTGACCACAATTTCGAATTTCAAACTATTTTATACTAAGTTTCCTGCATTTACATCATTTCAAATATCAAGTAAGCATGAAAATAGGGTTTATATCCAATTAAGTCCAATAATTTCACAATATTATTGAAAAATCTTGGAAAACCCCACATATTTGAGCTAACCTTATTTCAACTTTAGTAGGGACATTCAAAAGGAGCTAGAGTCTGCAATTTCTTTTATTTCATTTATTTAGTGACGTAATAATATAAATTTTGGAATAAGAGATTTAATTTTCTGCTTAGACTAGGATGCATATCATATAGTTTGAATTTATGCAATATCCTGCTTATGTGATTCATGCATTTTATTTCAAAAGCACTATGGATGTACACGAATGCCACGTGCACCAACTCTTAGGGAGTTGATGAACTCGGTGGAATCCATATTTACGGCCCTAGTCGGAATATGGACGAGACCCAGATCCATCATCTTTCTACCAGTCACATTGAGCCTACACTCTTAGGCTATCTTAAAATGCACATCATATTTCCAAAGTTTGCAAAATATTGTGCATTAAATCAATTAAACTCTGAACATATTCATGGCCACAGTCAGAATATGTGAAGGATTTATTTTGACTTAATATACATTTTTCCAACAAATTTCTTAGAAAATCTTCCAAAATGCATTCATTCACTCATATCATTTGCATCATGAAATCATTGGTTTTCTCATGATTTTCTTAAGAAAATTTCATTCTCAAGAAAATCGATTTCTCAAGAAACTCTAAGAATTTTCCAAAATCGGTTTTCCCAAGTCAAGTTTTTCCACAGTTTTCCCTGGAAAA
This sequence comes from Nuphar pumila, assembly GCF_984573655.1. NCBI lineage: Eukaryota > Viridiplantae > Streptophyta > Magnoliopsida > Nymphaeales > Nymphaeaceae > Nuphar > Nuphar pumila. The sequence goes on along the minus strand of NC_143265.1, from coordinate 45,141,159 downwards.
TGTTATTTTCTTAAGAGCTTCAAAAGAGTTTTCCAATCTTTCTCCAAGATCAAAATCGATTTCCAAGTATTTCAAGTGTAAAATTCCCAGGATTTCAATTTCCTAAGTTTTGAATTTCCTTCTCCAATGAGTTTTCCAATAAATTTTCCATCATTTTCCTAAGAAAATTCTCAAAGTTTGAGTTTTCCTGAGAAGTGTTTCCCTTTTCAAATGTTCACCTTTTCTCAAGAATCACTTCTATTTTCCCAGGATTTTCAACTATTCATGATTTTCCCACATCTTTATGAACTTTCTCGTGATTTCAAAACCCTTTTCATCTGAGTTTCCTGAGAAATTGACTTTCACCTTTCCCCTGAGAAATATCTTTCAACTTCGAATATCTTCCAAGTATACATCATGTTTTTCCAACTTACATTTTCCAAAATCTCATAGCACATGCCTGAATTCTTTGTGCATTTAGGATAGAACACGATCTTGATGATTTAACCAAGTCAAGCACAATTTTGGTCCTTGGTTTGATTACCCCTGTTGAAGGCGGCAAGAATGGTCAAACCTCGTACCGACAGGTCGAGCCCCATCCCATGGATTTTCCCGTAATTTTCAAAAACGGAGGTGAGTATTTCAAAACAATTTCCAAAATCCGGTCAAGTTTGAAGCGCGAAATCATTTTCCTCTCTCTCTTCCACAAGAAAGGGGAAGACGGGAAAAATTTCGCGACGATAACAGGTTTGGCGACCGTGATGGGACCTGTCCTTGTCTTATCAGAATTGTGCTTGACTTAGTTCAACTATTGAAATTATGTTCACAAAATGTTAGCTCTTTCTGATATCATGCAAACCTTGGAGCCTAGATTCTGACGTAGCTGACATTGACTGCATATAGACTAGGCATGGTTTGGTAGGGCCAGATTGAGGAGATACTTTCATGCTCACATAGACTTAGGTCTAAATACAACTCTCCTCAATTTAGGATCTGAATGCAAACAATATATGCTTCTTTAAAGATTTTCAAAAGTCTATCTCTCTAGGATTTAGAGCCCTCTATTTCTTGCATGTGATTATTTTTCCTAACCCCTTTACCTATCATTACCCGGTCTTCACGTTGTTGGGCTCTCTTCTAGAACCCTAGTTCGGGACAGAGCCTCACAACTGGGCCACTTATTTGGGTTAACGCCCTCCTACCACGTACCGCGGGCCACAGTCCGAAGTATATCGGTAGGCGCTCATGGATGTTGGAAAACCTTACCTTAGAACCGAAGTTGAAATTATATGCCACGTACCTCGGATTTCGGTTCGGGTATATCGGCATAACTGAATTGGACAAAGATGATCTGAACTTAGAGTTAGGATTAAGATCCTACAGCTGTTTTCAAAATGATGCATCTAAAGTCAGCCTTTTAGGGAGTGTTGTATGTGCATAAATGTTTGTGCAGGATGTGATTGTTTGTTTGTTATCTCTATTTTCTTACATTTTTCCTAAAATATTTTCAAATACCCATATTTCTCGTCCTTTCCCTTTATTTTCTCAAACCCTGGAAGATTTTCACAAATATCCAATTTCTTTCAAAACTCTAGGTGATTTTTCCATTCTCTCGTTCTACTGGATCTCGAATTTCCTGCTGCATTTTTATCCTGCATGCAATTTTTCTAAGTCATATGTTTTCTCATTGGATTTTCAATCCTTTTGTCTAATTGCAAAATTCTTCTTATTTTCCTCATGCATACCTTGATTATTGTGGTGAAAATTGTTTACCCATTTGCCTTCTCCTTATTCTAAATCCGCTTGCGGATTGTTTTTCCAAGAGATATCTCTTTCCTTCAAAAAAAAATGGTGTTTTCCTCGTGGTTGATGACCTCGCCTAGGTAACAAGGCACATTTTCCGTTGTTTATTTCCCTTGCAAAAGGATGACAACACAATTGTCATAATCCTTATGACGACTCAATCCCTAGTAATGGGATACTCTTACAATGGTCTACCATATTTTCCTCAATATTTTCCTTCAAAAGTCCAAAATTTTCCTCAAAATTTGATCCTGTCTTTGCCCAGCAGAGTCCTGCAGAGAGCCTTCTTTAAATTTTATTCCCTCTTCCCAGTTACACTGGGGCATCTTTTGAAATTTTATTTTCAAGCATTCTGTATGCAGATAGGATAAACCAATCTCTCATTTTGCATGTATATGCACCCACTTGCATTAATTTTGCATTCATTTACATTTTATTTTGCATTAATTCCGCATCCATTTCCTTCCCCTTCAGGTTAAGGGTTAAACCTGAGATTTCCCCTTCAGGTTAAGGGATAAACCTGAATCCTTTTCCATAATTCTTCGATTTCGACCCTCTGGTCATTCAATTCTTCAATTTTGACCTCCGGGTCACCCAATTTCCAATTTTCAAATTACCAAAATTCTCAATTTTGACCGCCAGGTCATCCAATTTCCATTCCCCGTTCAGGATAAGGGGATAATCCTGAAACCATTCATAGAAGCGATCCAACTCTCTATAATGGTCCTCGTTCTTCATCGAACTGATAGTGTTCCAAGCGAACTGATAGTGTTCCAAGTGAACTGATAGTCGTTCTTCATTGAACTGATAGTGTTCCAAGTGAACTGATAGTCGTTCTTCATTGAACTGATAGTGTTCCAAGTGAACTGATAGTCGTTCTTCATTGAACTGATAGTGTTCCAAGTGAACTGATAGTCATTCTTCATTGAACTGATATTGTTCCCAAGTGAACTAATAGTCGTTCTTCATTGAACTGATATTGTTCCCAAGTGAACTGATAGTCGTTCTTCATTAAACTGATAGTGTTTCCAGCGAACTGATAGTCGTTCTTCATCGAACTGATAGTTGTTCTTCATTGAACTGATAGTGTTCCCAAGTGAACTGATAGTCGTTCTCCATTGAATTGATAGTGTTCCAAGCGAACTGATAGTCGTTCTTCATTGAACTAATAGTGTTCCAAGTGAACTGATAGTCGTTCTTCATCAAACTGATAGTATTCCAAGCGAACTGATAGTCGTTCTTCATTGAACTGATAGTGTTCCAAGCGAACTGATAGTCGTTCTTCATTGAACTGATAGTGTTCCAAGCGAACTGATAGTCGTTCTTCATTGAACGGATATTGTTCCCAGTGAACTGATAGTCGTTCTTCAGTGAACTGATATTGTTCCCAGCGAACCGATGGGTGTTCTTAATTGAACTGATATTGTTTCCAATGAACCGATGGTTGTTCTGACACTGTTCCCAGTGAACTGATAGTCGTTCTTCAGTGAACAGATATTGTTCTCAGCGAACCGATGGGCATTCTTAATTGAACTGATATTGTTTCCAATGAACTGATGGTTGTTCTGACACTGTTTCCAGTGAACTAATAGTCGCCTTCTTTGGGGAAAGGAGAGGATAATTTTCGTCACGGATGTATTGAGCCGGATTTCAAATACTCACTTTCACCAAAGATTTCAAGAAAATTTTGTCAATTTGTCAAATCAATTATTTGTTGATTTCAAAATCTTTACGGCATAAATCTTTATTTCAGTTTGCCTTTAGCATTACTTCCAAAACAGCGAAGCTTTTGCGAAAAAAAGATTCAAAATTCAAATTCTTTTTATTGGCCAACCAAAAGGATGAAGGATAAATCCTCGATATGGCCAGCAAAGAAGATTCAGTGTTATTGCAAAGCCATAAATGATCGATATTGATCGCAGTCAATGGCACATCTTTAAAGACTATTCTTGTAAAATGAAGCAGTGGAAATATCCTGAGTGCTAGAAAAGAGAGTGTTTATCCAAGCCCTGTCTCCTCCAAATCACCTAAGCTTCAATTAAATATCCGCAAAAGGGATCTCTCACCTGTCGTCAAGATGAAGGCGAATTAGGCGAGTAGACCCCCGGGGCCAAAGAAGATTCGAAACATCTCCAAGATGACGGAGTTTGTGACAGATCCTTCCAGGGAAAGTCCAAAGCACTGTCGAGATGAAGGCAGATGCGATGAACCTCTCGACAATCCCTAAAAGATATTTAATTTCAGCTATCATCCAAAGATCTCTAACCTATGAGCCAATATCGTCAAAGAAGGATCGAAACATCTCCAAGTTGAAGGAGCTTGTGACGTACCTTCCCAAAAGAGAGAAAAAGAGGAAAAAGAAAGAGAGAAAAAGTAAGAACATCTCCAAAATGAAGGAGAATGTAGCCAAAACACCAGAGAGCCAAAAGAGTGCGGAAAGATTATCATGAGAGAAGCTCCCTGGATATCAAACTGCCAAATCTATCAAGAATCCTCTTTAAATTTGTGAAATTCTATTATCAATACTCTTTCATCAATTGCTTTCATAATATCAAAATTCTTTTTCCTGTTCATATCAAGGAAATTGATAGTTTCCTTGAAGAAGGTCAATTGCAAGCAATTTGGATTTCAAGTCTCAATTCTACGAAGTGAACCTTGTTTGGAGGTAGTGCTTTGGGTAGAAAAGAAAGAATATCTTTGCAACAATGTGCAGCATTTTCAAAAATTTTGAATCAACAGCAAAATTTCCAACATTTTGACAATATTTTCTAGCTATCCTGACGTGAAGTGAGAGCTTGATGTCCGTTTTTGATGCATCCTGACACTATTTTTAAATCCCTCCTAAGGACTTGATTCCTTCCCTTCTTTGAGAGCATGAACTCTCAGATTTGCACATTTCCTAGTGTCCCCATTGTCCCACCATAGACAGTCCCATTTCGGTTCGAGGTCGAACCACCAATCATTTCTCGCAAAAGGCAATTTCAAAAGCTATTTAGTCTCAGCAATGAGGCGCCCAAATACAATCCCTTTTCAAGCTTTAGGGACCCCATTTTCATTCCTTTTGCAAAAACCCTGTCGGATTTATCATGCAAAATCCAAAGGTTCCATCATACTATTCTATTTTCCGCCCGATCAGGATAAGGGTATAAACCTGAGCCTCAATCAAAGAGGTATTTCATTTTCCGCCCGATCAGGATAAGGGTATAAACCTGAGCCTCAATCAAAGAGGTATTCCATTTTCCGCCCGATCAGGATAAGGGTATAAACCTGAGCCTCACTCAAAGAGGTATTTCATTTTCTGCCCGATCAGGATAAGGGTATAAACCTGAGCCTCATTCAAAGAGGTATTTCATTTTCCGCCCGATCAGGATAAGGGTATAAACCTAAGCTTCACTCAAAGAGGTATTTCATTTTTCGCCCGATCAGGTTAAGGGTACAGACCTGAGCCTCATTCAAAGAGGTATTCCATTTTCCGCCCGATCAGGATAAGGGTATAAACCTGAGCCTCATTCGATAAGGTATTCCATTTCCCACCCGATCAGGATAAGGGTACAAACCTGAGCCTATTTCAAGGAGGTATTTCATCTTCCGCCCGATCAGGTTAAGGGTACAAACCTGAGTCTCATTTCGATGAGGTATTCCATTCCCCAATTAGGTTAAGGGTCAAACCTGAGCTTCGTTCCATACGAGGTATTTCTGTCTCATCCAGGTTAAGGGCATAAAAACCTGAACTTCACTCTCATAGAGTGAACCCTTCCTCTTCATTCTCCATTTTTCGCTTCATATCTACCATCTTCCTCGGGCTAATTTCTTTATACCGAGTCAGATCCTTCTAAACTGGGGCATTTTTTATGTATAGCCCAAATTTGGTGTGTTTTTCTTTGCCACTAAGCTCAGCCACAGGCCGGCTTAGTAGCAAAGAGGGGCATCTGTAAACACCCCAAATTTTCACTCACCTCTCCAACATTTCCACCAAGCATCAACATCCAGCCTCTGAAATCGTCGGAGGGCAAAATGGTCATTTTCTGAGCCCGGACCTTGCAAAAGTCTAAATTTTATCTGGAACTCTCAAAATTTCTCTATCTTTAGCTCAGATGTTCAAAATTTTATTCCTGACAGGAGACAGGAATCTCCAAGTCTTGGTTCAAGATTCTATTGCATAAGACATGGCATTGCATATCATTGCATGAGCATTTCATATCACTGCACTGCACAGCATGTCATTTCGAGGTCTAGAACTCTTGATTTCAAAATTTTCAATCCATATTAGAATTTCAACTTTTTTCAAAATTGATTTCAAAACCCTGGGTCTTCAAAATTATCAATTCTTCCCATTTTACCCCCAGGACTCTGAATTTCAAAATATTTTCTCAGAAAAACGATTTGGATAGTTTTCAATATGGATTTCAGCCACTTCAACTCAAATTTTGCCTTTTGTCAACAATTTCAAATATCTTCATTTTACAAAATCGTCCTAAGGGGCTAACCCTTTTCAAAATTTCTGTTTTACCAATTAGTCCAGATTTTATAAAAATTCCAAAAAGAGGTTTTACTGTCTTGTCCTTATTTCAATAAAGAAGCAATGTGGGACCCACATTGAGGTGGTGTCACATAGACTTTTCTTTTGAAAAAAACCGGAATTTTGAAAAACCCAAAAAAATAGGAGTCTGTGCTTTATACAGCGGCAGCGTAAAGATAATGCATATACTATTATTCAGGGTGTGTAACTGAACGAAATATTCTACATATATAACAAAACAGGAGCCTCGGCATCGTTCGACGCGATGGCGTAAGTAAATACATTGCAGAAAGCAGAAGCCTTGGCATCGTTCGACGCAACGACGTAAGTAAATGCATAATCGGAAAGTGCAGAAAGCAGGGAGCCTTGGCATCATACGACGCGATGGCAAAGGTAAATTACATAACCTGTGCGATATAAGACGCGTCGGCAGAATCAACAGATATACACCTAGATCTGTATCCAACGATAGTTACGAGGCGAGCGAGTGAACACCGAAGTGTCCTAGAGGGCTCAACCAAGAACTAGGGCAAGATACTATTTTTGAAGAACGCATATACTACGCATTCAAACATATATATCTGACAATAGTTACGAGGTGAGCGCGTGAACACCAAAGCGTCCTAGAGGGCTCAACCAAGAACTAAAGCAAGATACTACTTCAGAAAGTATATGCTATATACAAACAATCAAATACTTGAGAGAGATGGATTAATGAAGCAAACTTACTTTAAATCGTGGAAGAAACAACTCTGATTGCTTCAAACGCTTCGAACGAGGCTCGACTTCGAAAAAGGATCAACTTCGAACTTCAGACGAAAAAGGACTTGGACTTTGACTTTGAACCAAACCAGGTTCAAGTCAAGTCAACTGGGTTCAGACTTAGGTCCGGTAGGTTCAGACCTAGGTCAGGTGGGTTAAGACCAGGTCAGGCAGGCTAAAACCAGATCAGGGAGGCTCAGGCTAAGTCAAGCAGGCTCAGACCAGGTCAGGCAGGCTCAGGCTAAGTCAGGCAGGCTCAGACCAGTTCAGGTGGGCTAGTCTAGGTAGGGGAGGTTTGGGAAAAGGAGGAGAGACAGAGGGGTTGGCGATTTTTAGAGAGAGGGGGGCTCCTCTATTTATAAGAAGTGAAACTTGGGCCCCAAGTTTCACTTTTACCCTTTTACCCCTTGGCTTTTCAGAAATCCCTTCCATGGAAGGTGCTGGAAGGAGATGGAAGGTCCTGGAAGATGCAGGAAGGTGCTAGAATATTTTAGAATATTTTCTGAGAAATATTTTTGTGGGTCCCACAAACATTTCTGTGGGTCCCGCAAAAATTTCGGGTTTTCAGTGATTTTTTTTCGAAAAATTCTGAGTACGCCATTCCCTTCGTATTGACGTAACTAAGAAAGTTGGCTCGCAGGAATCCTTTGATTTCGTTTAGGTAGGAAGTTATGGCTTCTAGAGTGTTTGAGCACATATTCGCGAATCGAAGAATATCCTAAGTATAACTAGTTCGTATAAATCGATCTGATTCGTATTTCGGGTTCAGATGCTATTTTTACTCGGAAATGCCTCGTGAATTTTTTTCAGAAAGATACTGAAAAATTGCGGGTCTTACACTCACTCACTCATGGGTTTTGGGATCGTGGTTATCCTTAAGATCTAAGGATTGAACCCAACTTCTGCAAGTAGAGGATGCATCCGAATATGGGCCTAGTAGGGTTCTCCCAGTTGAAACACACTGCCCTACTATGGATAGGGTCAACAGGTCTCTGGGGTATCTAAAATACATAGAATAATCAACCCTCAGAACGTCGAGTTGATGCCCGGACAATTGCTTTGCCCGCGTACGAAGGGTGGAAGAGGTTAAATATCGAAACAATGCATTAGCTTAGGTTCAGCGATGCTTGAATGTATGAATGGATGGACGTTGTTGAGTCAGTCCTGCATAACCTTTGTGAAGGTGTCATGATCGGTATATGACTGGACCGACTGAGCAAAGACCTGTGTTGTATCCGCATGATTAAGCGAAGCTCGAGGAGCTGTCCTTAGATGCGTGGGATACGGATGTGCCAAGTATAGAGACTTGAGCTAGACATCCGTTTGAGACCCGGAAGAGGGCAAGGCTAAGTCGTGAAGACTTGATAGAATGTTTAACTCATAGCCCTGAGGAGGCTCTTGCGATATACGCTAAGTCTTGGAGGCTTGAGTGTTGTATTACGAACTGCGACCTTGAGTGGTCAACGCATTGCTTGAGTTGAATGGACGTAAGATTGCATGCTTACCAGACCATCAGTGGTTCTGACCCCGTTTAATGGGGATTTTAGGTGTTGTACCTGCGTGGCGATATGTGAAGCAAGGCGGCATCGAGTTCCAGTGTTTTGTCTAGACAAAGTTGTACTGCTTCCTTTTATTGAACCTATATTGCTTTTCCAAGCAGTGATGTTGTAATAAACATGTGGTTTTCGATAAAATGGAACACTTTGGTGGTCAATGAGTTACTTGGCCACATACCTACAACGTGCTCAGGGTTTTCTAAAACTGACGACTCATTATCGTCTGATTCCGCTGCTAAAAGCTTTTCTAAGTTCCGCTGCAAAGAAAAAAAAAAGAAATTCATGAAAATTTTAACTTAGCTTTGTTTTGGAAATCCGGGGCATTACAAGTCGTATACCGAACATGACACCTTCACAAAGGTTATGCAGGACTGACTCAACAACGTCATCCACTCATACATTCAAGCATCGCTGAACCTAAGCTAATGCATTGTTTCGATAATTAACCTCTTCCACCCTTGGTATGCGGGCGAAACAATTGTCCGGGCATCAATTCGACGTTTTGGGGGTTGATTATTCTATGTATTTTAGATACCTTAGAGGCCTATTGACCCTATCCATAGTAGGGCAGTGTGTTTCAACTGGGAGAACCCTACTAGGCCCATATTCGGATGCATCCTTTACTTGCAGTAGTTGGGTTCAATCCTTAGATCTTAAGGATAACCATGACCCCAAAACTCATGAGTGATTGAGGCTATCGTGGGCTCTATCAGGTCCAAAGTAAAATACGTGTCACTCAAGGTTGTACCATCACTGTCATTCCACAGTGAGCATAATTCCTGAAGGGGTCTGTCAGTCTTACAATTACTTGGACAGATATAAGCATGCCATTCAGGCAGCCTGTGCTTTAGCACTATGGGAGTATGTACCCAACCCATTCAGTCCGCCCCCAACACAGTCATTATTGAGGGGGTACCCCTAACACGATTTTCAACTGCGGGGTAATTGTGACCTTAAGTCTTATTTATATGCATGCAGAACACCACTCTTGGCACTACGGCCACCACGAGCATCACACCTCTTTTGGGTGAAAACAACACATTCTGGCTCATCAGCCCTTACGAGTCTGGTTGCGTAACTGTTCTCAATGAGCATGCATATGACTCGATCTAAATAGATCAGCTACTCGGCGTATTTTTACGCAACGAGTCCAAACCTAGTCAAGGCGCAACCTCTACTCCGGCTCAGCGGCCCTTACGAGCAAGGTGCCCTTGTAGGCACAGGGATACGAGTCGTTCTGGCATCGTTCCATCAATGAACATCATTATGCCATTCAACTGGTTTCGACAGCTCTTCTGCTAACCATTTCATCAACACCTCCCCTGCTCTACCGGCAGCGGTGCGACGAACCCTTCTGCGATGTAAAAGGCATTCCATGAACTGGGTAACACTCTGCTATCTGTCAGAGTATCCTGCTACGTTCTTTCTGAGCTATTCTTAGCTTCTCCAGAATTTTCAGCAGCACTTCTTTTATCCATTTCAGCGGCATCTCCCCTCTTTGGCGAGAAATTGCTACGCTTAACTCAGGAAATGGACACGCACCATTGTGCGTACTTTGCATCCATCAAGGTTGCAGGAACCCTGGGCCATAGCCAGGCCATACATAATTGACTTAGTATTTACGTAAAGAGCATTTTGCCAAAAAGTGAAGCCTTTCCAATAGGGGCTTCACTCGTCAAGCAGAATCTTGAACGAGGAGTGGTCAGGGAATCACATTGGCGATTTGGAGTTGATCTTCATTTGAACACTCATTTATGCGCCATATATTTAGTATAAGCAGGAGTCTAGGTGTCATTCAACACGACGACGTAAGTAAATACATTGCACAAAGCAGGAGCCTTGGCATCATACGACGCGACAACGTAAGTAAATGCATAATCGGAAGTGCAGAAATTGTAAATTGCATAAAACATGAGCCTTGACATCATACGACGCGATGACAAAGGTAAATTACATAGCCTGTGCGATATAGAACACGTCGGCAGAATCAGCAGATATACACCTAGATCTGCATCCAACGATAGTTACGAGGCGAGCGGGTGAACACCGAAGTGTTATGAAGGGCTCAACCAAGAACTAAGGCGAGATACCATTTTTAAAACGCATATACTGCATATTTGAACATAGATATATCCGATGATAGTTACGAGATGAGCGGGTGAACACCGAAGTGTCCAAAAAGGACTTAATCAAGAACTAAAGCAAGATACTACTTCAGAAAGCATATGTGTGAACACCCCAAATTTTTCAAAATATGGTAAAAATTTTCCTTTCGGCCTTTGACCCCATTTTCTGAGTGATTGAGTCAGTAAATCTAAATACCAGTTTGTTTCTCAAAGTTTTGTTGAAATTAAATTCATTTTATATATCTGACTCAATTTCGGATCCGGATCCAAATAAAAGATCCAAATTTGAGCTTCGTTGTCCAATGTTTAAAATCAAATTTTCCAAAATAACTTTTTAAAAAGCTCAGACACTTCGTCCGGTGTCCGTTTGGATCCATCATGTTATATTTCTCGATTCGAGTTTCAAAACTCGGACATTTTCTTAAAACTTAGGTCCAAACCCATTTTCTAAAAAAAAATCCCCAAAATAGCATTGAAAACCTTCTTTTGTAAATATTTCCCAAAAATACAAAAAATTTTATTTTAAATCCTCATTTTCTCGTAAATTTTAAGGTTTTATTCCAAAAATACCAAAAAAAATGGAAAAATGGAAAAATGGAAAAATGGAAAAGAAAAATATATCTAACAAGAATCGGTTTTTGAGAAAACCTCTTTCTAAAAATATCTTTTTTTTTTTAGGAAAAACCCTTTTTAGAAAAAAACCTGGTAAAGAAGCCTTCCTCTTGAAAATTTATGAATTTGAAGGACCCCTTTTAAACTTTTTTTTTTTAGGGTTTCATTCTTTGTAAAAGGGTCGAATAGGGTTACGGCTTCTCCACTCTCGTCTCTCTTTCCCTCCATGCCCCCCCCAATGTGCGACCCCCATTCTCGTCCTCCATCGACCCTCCGATCGCTCCACCTTCCATCCTCCGTCCATCTGCAACAGAAAGCTCGATCGCCCCTCTCTCCTTCCCGAAACTTCGTTCCCCATTTTTGGGCCCTTCATCGCCGAACCCTCCTCTGCAGCCATCCGATCCCCAACTGCTTCACCGTCCAGAGCATTCGAGGCTCCCTTTAAGAAGAGACCTCCGAGCCTCTACAAAGGGACGACGGGTTCTTCTCTGGGATCCTTTCAACAATATCCATCATCCATCGGCACTCTTCAATCAACAGCGGCTCCTACACTCTTCTCCTTTTCCTGATCAAGCGCCTGGGGCCAAATTGCAAGTCAGGTTGTAGCAATCAGAAATCATCTGGCATTGTCGAAAATGGTGCAAACCAGAGCTGGAAAAGAGACTGCTCCTTAGCACAGCGACAGTGAAGTCGAGGCAGTCAGCTCTCCTAAGTCAGTCAGAAGGCAGAATCAGAATCAGACCGATGATATAGACCCCACGATGTACAACCTGTTCAAAAAGATGATGACCAAGATGATGTCAGAGCAGGCAGAAGCCAGTTAGAAGGAGGTTGCTCCGAAAAGCAAGCCAAAGAAGAAGGTTGTGAAAAGGCCAGTTAGAATCATCAAGAAGAAAGTCCAGCCCGACACCACTTCTGAAGAAACAGAGTCAGTAGAAGAGGAATCAGAAGAGGAAGAACAATTTGTTTATCATCATAATCCTCTGCCTGTAAAGACCGCAGCAGAGCCCGAATCAATCAACAAACCCATTCCGGTTAATGACCCGATGCAAGAGCAGATGAAAGAAATGAATCAGGCTATCAAGGATATTCAGGCCAAAAGCAAGGGCAAGCAGACTTACTCCGGTAAAGATTTTTACCATGGCCTGGACGGGGATGACAATCTAGAAAATCTCCCTCGCAGGTTCCTTAAATTTGACGGAACAAGCAACCCTAAGGCTCATTTGGCCACTTTCTATGCCGAATGCGGCCATTTCAAGAAAGATAACTGGGCGTTGTTCATTTGTTTTCCGCACAGCCTTGAAGGGGTAGCGGCCAGGTGGTATGCAGACCACATTAATCCTATCGAACTACGAGAGTTCGATAAAGTCGTGAATTTGTTCATCGAGCGCTTCATGTTCAATGTCGAAGCCTCACCAACCCTCAATCATCTGTACAATTTAAAACAGATGGAGAATGAGAAAGCCAGCGAATTCATCCACAGGTAGAGAAACACCTGTAACAGAATGAAGGTTCCCTTCCCAGAGGAGCACGCCCTACAGATTATTCTGAACAAACTTTGCCCAGCCTTTGAGGAACCTCATTTCTACCTCGCCCGCCAAATCATTCATCAAACTAATCGAGAGAGCCGAATGGCTCAAGACCGGCCTGGACAATGGCCTTTACGAAGGATATCCTTTTGTCAGAGGGAATCCTGATCAGAAGAAAAAGGCGCATGTCGCCTATGCTACAGAATTCTCAGGTCAAAGCAGTGGCAGCTCCAACAACAAGAAGAGCAAGAAAAATCGTAACAAGAACTCCGGGCATTCCAGGGCCGAAAGGACAAACTCTGCAGCCCAAAAGGGGAAGTTCGTCAAACCACAGCCTGTTCAGTCAGTACCTCAGCAAGAAGCAAAACAGTCAGAAAAGCCAAAACACGAGGGTTGGAGTTATGACCGAGAATTCACAGCTCTGGAACAATCCCGCGAAGACATCTTAGAATATATGATGTCTAAGGGAATGATTAAACTCCCCAAAGTGGCGGATCCCCCGGTCACTATGGGAAAATGGACGGATAAATTCTGCAAGTTTCACCGGGCTGTCGGACATGACACAAAACACTGTTTTGTCCTTAAAAACATCATCTAGGACTGCATTGACAAGAACCTGTTAATCGAGGATGAAGAAGAACAGTCAGAAATCCTGTCCAAACCATTTCCCAAACATTCAGCTTCAGTCATCACAGAACAAACATTTTCTCTGCAAGGTAGCATCCGACCATGTTCTAGTCAGGACATTCAGGATCAGCATCAGGTCCTGGTCCTTTGTCAAGTGCAGTCTTCCGCCAAGAGGGTGGATATCACTGGGTTTTCCAGCAAACAGAAATCAACAAAAACAATGGCAGAAATTGCCGAAATAGTCCCCAGAATCCCGAAGCGCTTTATCAAAGCGACTTCGAAGGAAGGAAAAGCTTCAGGGTTAGTTCAGAAACCGATTACTGCTTTATCCAACATTTCTATCCTGGATCTGACCCACGCTTCACCTGAGCATCAGCAAGTGTTAGAAGATCTGCTCAGAAAAATTAAAGTCAAGCCCAGCACAACGCCGCAGGATATGGCCCAGATCATCAATCAAGCAATGACGAATGCACCGATTACATTCTCGGATGAGGATTTGCCAAAACCTCACTCCTTCCACAACAACGTACTTTACATAGTGGTGCGAACCAGGGGCATGACAGTCCCCCATGTGCTCGTTGATGGAGGCAGCAGCCTCAATATCTGTCCAGAGATGACAGCGAAGGCACTGGGCTTAAAAGAAGAGGAATATACCCCGGATCCGATCACGATCTACGGTTTTGACAACCACGGGCAGACAGCCAAGGGGAAGATATTTCTTGAAATCTTCATCAACTATTCGGTGCATACTGTCTTTTTCCACGTAGTGAATGTGCCACCCACATACAATCTATTGCTTGGACGCACTTGGATCCACAACGCCAATGTTATTCCGTCAACCTTGCACCAATGCATCAAGTGGTCGAAGGGAGGCATGATCACTACGATCCTAGGAGAAGACCCGGAAGAGCGACTCCCGCAGCCAATGATTCCCCGTCCTACTTTCACTGCCGACATCCCGAGCATCCGGGAATTCGATGAAATCAATTTAAGTGAAAGCTTGGACATGTTGAAACTGAAAGAAATCCAGCCGACCGAGAATGTTACAGCAGTGGTTCAGTGGCAGGGACATCGCTTCTTCAAGTTGGGCGGGCGCCTTGATTGCACTTCCCTCAAAGATCACCCTCTTTTCCATCACTTCTCGAAAGCTAAGAAAGGATTTGATCTTCTGATGAAGCACGGTTATCAGCCCTTCAGAGGCCTGGGCAAGAATGAAGACGGCATCCTGGAACCAATCGTCCTTGCTTAGCATATCGAAGGTACAGGCTTAGGTTTCACTGGACAATCATCCGACAAGAAGACCGTTTTCATCAAAGGAGCACAATGAAGACAATGCCAGTGTTTTTTGCTTTTTCTTTCCCGTTTGAGTCATCTTGTAAAGGGCAAAAGATCAGCCCCAGTTTTCTTTCTTTTCTTCCGTCGTCTGTAAATATCAGAATTACTTAATTCAATGAAATTTTGATTCTTATTTCTCATCTTGGTGTGCACAAATTCTTGCTTATATCTCTCTTCCATAATTGTCATTCTTTGTTTTCTTACAAAAGGCTATTTCCAAAAACCTTTTATCCTTTTCTTAAAAACCTTCCTTGCACTAACAGGATTGTCGAGATCATGGCTCCTAAGTCGCTCAAGAAGCTCGTCATCAATACCAATTTTTATCAAAATGAATCCAAACCGGCTAGAATCTGCAAGGCAAAAGCAGGGACAGAAGTCAGCAAAGTGACAGAGCAGATCGAAGAGTTGGCAGAATTTGACTCGACGATTCAAGATTTGCCAGTATTCAGAAGCAGAATGAACCATCACCATTGGTTCAAGACCCAACAGAGGATGTCAACATCGGTTCAGAAGATGACCCAAAAATCCTCAAGATTGGTTCCAGCTTAAGTTCGAATGAGAAGGAAAGACTCGTCCACTTCCTCAAGCAACATCAGGAAGTCTTCGCTTGGACTTATGAGGATATGCCAGGCTTAGACTCCAAGTTAGTTGAGCATCGCCTTGTATTGAAGCCAGATTGCAAACCAATCAAGCAAAAATTGAGAAAGATGGATCCTCGAGTAGCACCGCAAGTTAAAGAAGGACTTGAAGAGTTGTTAAAAGAAGGATTCATTCGGACTATTGAATACCCAGATTAGTTGGCGAACATCGTGGCAGTTCCTAAAAAGAATGGCAAAGTCCGGATTTGTATTGATTTTAGAGATCTGAACAAAGCAACCCCGAAAGATGATTATCCACTTCCCAACATTGATCTTTTGATCGATAGTACGGCAAGCCATGCCATGTTTTCCTTTATGGATGGATACTCAGGCTATAATCAGATCAAATTGGCCGCTCGGGACCAATCCAAAACTTCTTTTACCACGCCTTGGGGTACATTTTGCTATACGGTCATGCCGTTTGGGCTCAAGAATGCTAGGGGCAACCTACCAGAGGGCCATGGCAGTTATCTTTCATGACCAGATGCACAAGAATATGGATGCCTATGTGGATGATATTTTGGTCAAATCCAAAGAGGGAGAGGATCATCTTGATGCTCTCGGCCAAGTCTTTGAAAGACTTATTCTCTACAAATTAAGACTCAATCCACAAAAATGCATCTTCGGAGTGGAGTCAGGCAAGTTGCTTGGCTACATGATCAGCAAGAAAGGCATAGAGGTGGATCCTGCCAAAGCAAAGGCGATCATTGATATGCCGCCTCCCACCAATCTTAAAGAGCTGCAAAGCCTTCAAGGTCACATTCAGTCAATTCAGCGTTTTATCTCCAATTTGGCCATGAGATGCGAGCCCTTCAATCACTTACTGAGAAAAGAAGTAAAGTTTGAGTGGGGACCAGATTGTCAGCTCTCATTTGAGCGCATCAAGCAGTATCTCCTCAACCTGCCCGTTCTGAAGCCACTAGAACTCGGAAAGCCACTTCTCTTATATATCTTCGTCAACCATAATGCTTGTGGAGGATTTCTTGCATAGTACGAGGAAGGCAGTCGAATAGAGCATGCCATCTACTACATCAGTAAGACTTTCATCGATTATGAGAAGAGATACTCTCAGATGGAAAAGACATGTATAGCTTTAGTGTGGATGTGTCAGAAGCTGAGACATTATCTAATGTCCTCAGAGATCAAAATTCTGTCGAGAGTTAACCCTCTCAAGTATATCCTTGAGCATCCTTTCCTTACTGGACGGATTGCAAAATGGCAAGTCCTCCTGATGCAGTACGATTTGGAATATGTTTCTCAAAAGTCAGTCAAAGGTCAATCCATCGCAGATCAGTTGGCAGATTTCCCGTTGACAGAAGAGATCAAAGTCGAAGATGATTTTCCTGATGACCGCATCTACAGTGTTCAAAAATGCCCAGTTTGGACTCTATTCTTTGACGGAGCTAGAAACATGTCCGGTATAGGGATTGGGATTTTGCTAATCACTTCTGAAAAGGAGATGCTCCCTTATTCCCTCAAACTCGACTTCCAATGTACTCATAATATGGACCAATATGAAGCTCTAATACAAGGCCTCAAGATTTTGCAAGACTTTGGTGTCAAGAGAGTACACGCCTACGGCGACTCGTTGCTTGTTGTCAGTCAAGTTAATGCTGAATGGCAAGTCAAGAATCCAAAGTTAATCCCTTATCAAAAGATTGCCCTAGCTCTCATAGGCAACTTTGAAGAATTTCAGCTTAATCATGTCAAGAGGGATTACAATCACATAGCTAATGGCCTAGCTTGTTTAGGCTCTATTCTGTCTTTTAAAGACAGTGAATCCTGTCGTTCTTTCAAAATTGGCAGACTTGATCAACCTGCCTACATTCTAGCTGAACAAGTGAACCAAGCCACTCAGAAAGAGAAGCCTTGGTACCAAGACATCAAAAACTTCATTGAAACTGGTAAACTCCCAGCAGAAATGTCAAGAAAGGAGCAACACGCGGTTCAGCGCATGTCAGCCCGTTATTTCATCCTTGCCGATACTCTTTATTGCCGTGGATTCAGTTCTGAGTACGCCAGATGCTTAGATGAAGATGAAGCCATGGAAGTTGTCTGAGAGGCACACGAGGGAATTTGTTGTGGTCACGTCGGCTACCAAACACTCATCAAGCAGATTATTCGGGCGAGATATTACTGAAAAACCATACAACAGGATTGCCATCAATTTGTAAGGAAGTGCGTCAAATGTCAGATGCACGCACCTTCCATTCATACGCCAGCCGCATACTTGCAATTTGTGGTCTCTCCTTGGCCCTTTTCAATGTGGGCCTTCGACGTAGTTGGTCCAATCAGTCCTTCAGCTTCTAATGGCCACCGATATTTCCTTGCGGCTACAAAATACTTCACCAAATGGGTCAAAGTCATAACTCTGCGAACAGTAGAAGGCCGACATGTGGTCTCGTTTATCCATAAGAATCTCCTTTGTCGTTTTGGCATCCCACATGATATTGTGTCAGACAATAGCAGCCATTTCAAGAATGAGAAAATGAAGACTTTCTGCTCGAAGTTCAGGATTCATCACGACTTCTCAGCTCCCTATTATCCTCAAGGAAATGGCATGGCTGAAGCCACCAACAAAATTTTGATCTGCATTCTGGAAAGAACAGTGGAAACAGGCCGTGATTGGCACGAGAAGATGCACGATGCACTTTGGGCATACCGAACCACCATTCGGACTCCAACCAATGCCACTCCTTCAGAGCTCGTCTACGGGACCGAGGTGGTGTTACCTCTCCATGTTTAGAAGCCTGCACTCAAGTTTGCATCGCTCATCGAGCTTCAGCTGGATCAATATCAGCAGCAGAGGTTGGTACAACTTGATCTATTAGATGAGAAAAGGCTCAAGGCAGCGGAGCACGCTCAGGCCTATCGTCAGAGGATAGCTCGGCATTACGCCAAATCAGTTATTGAGAGAAGATTCCGAGTCAATGATCTTGTGCTCAGATCAACAACTCATCTCAAGCATCGGCCCAAGGGCAAGTGGTCACCTAATTGGGAAGGCCCTTATGTGGTTAAAGAGGCGCTGCCCCGCAATTCCTATTGTTTGATCAACGCAGATGGAGTGGAGCTGCCAGATCCTATTAATGTTTTACATTTGAAAAGATTTTACACTTGAATTGTTCATCATAGCCTTTTGTATCCTTCAAAAGTCTTTCAATAAACCAATAATCTTCTGTTAAGTTCTCACATCCTTCCCTGATACTGGGGCATTTTATTCTTGATCTATACTTATCTTCCTTCATCATAATGCAGGCAGGATCAGACGAATCTTTTTCTAAAAATCTTACCAATCCTTTGTTAACTTGGTTATCGTCATCAAATTACGTTCATTTCATTTTTCTTTTTATCTAATCAAATTTTATCAATTTATTGTCAATTTTATCAATTTGTCAAAATTTCATTAATCTTTAAAGACCCCCTCAGGTTAAGGGATAAACCTGATGCCTCTTTCCCATGAGGTATTCTTCTTTTTATATTTTCTCCTCAGGTTAAGGGAAAAACCTGACCATTGTCGACCGAGGTTGTCCCATTCAGGATAAAGGATAATCCTGATACCCCTCATAGGAGCATCACTGCTACCCGTGAGAATTCCTTTTCAAAAATAAATTTTCAATAAATTCTTCTCCATTTTTATAAAAAAATTTCTTATTCAGGCTAAAGGGATAAACCTGAATTATTTCCCATAAATTCTTCAATTCACCTCAAATTTTGTTCTATGTCCCTTCAGGATAGGGGAAGAGCCTGAAGCCATCATAAATAAATTCGGAGCTTAGGCCACCTTGGGTCAAAGATCTCGAATGAATCTCTCATCTTCATCATCAAAATCTATTCATGCTTTTGTCAATCTTTCAAAGTTCTGGCTCTCGGGTTAGAATCATTTCTTTCCCATCTGAGTTCCAACACAGGATTTCGTTTTTCCATTTTTTCTCATTATTTTTCTTAAAAACCGGGTTCCAACTCGGATTTTCCTTTTTGTATATTCTTATTTTTGAAGTCTCAAGTTCCGACTTGAACTTCCTTTTAAATCTAATGCTCGTGTTGGACAAATCGTTGTTTTGAGAATTCAAGTTTTCCTTATATTTAAAAAACTGGGTTCCAACTCGGATTTTCCTTTTTGTATATTCTTATTTTTGAAGTCTCAAGTTCCGACTTGAACTTCCTTTTAAATCCAATGCTCGTGTTGGAAAAATCGTTGTTTTGAGAATTTGAGTTTTCAAACTCAATTCTCATTCCATTTCCTTATATTTAAAAAAAATCGGGTTCCGACTCAGATTTTCCTTTTTGTATATTCTAATTTTTGAAGTCTCAAGTTACGACTTGAACTTCCTTTTGAATCCAATGCTCGTGTTGGACAAATCGTTGTTTTGAGAATTCGAGTTTTCAAACTCAATTCTCATTTCATTTTCTTATATTTAAAAACCGGGTTCCGACTCGGATTTTCCTTTTTGTATATTCTTATTTTTGAAGTCTCAAGTTCCGACTTGAACTTCCTTTTGAATCCAATGCTCGTGTTGGACAAATCGTTGTTTTAAGAATTCGAGTTTTCAAACTCAATTCTCATTCCATTTCCTTATATTTAAAAAACCGTGTTCCAACTCGGATTTTCCTTTTTTGTATATTCTTATTTTTGAATTCTCAAGTTCCGACTTGAACTTCCTTTTAAATCCAATGCTCGTGTTGGACAAATCGTTGTTTTGAGAATTCGAGTTTTCAAACTCAATTCTCATTCCATTTCCTTATATTCAAAAAAACCGGGTTCCTTCTCGGATTTTCCTTTTTGTATATTCTAATTTTTGAAGTCTTAAGTTCCGACTTGAACTTCCTTTTGAATCCAATGCTCGTGTTGGACAAATCGTTGTTTTGAGAATTCGAGTTTTCAAACTCGATTCTCACTCATTTTCTTGTGTTTGAAAAAAAACTGAGTACCGGCTTGGATTTTTTGCTTTTGTATATCCTTGTTTTCTCTTGGATTTTCCTTGTCAATCTAATATTGATATTTTGGACCAAAATCTCCTCCAACTCCCCCTTCAGGATAAGGGATAAGCCTGATGCCTCTTTCCCATCAGGTATTCTTTTTATATTTTCCCCTTCAGGATAAGGGATAATCCTGAAAATACCGGCAATCATTCTTATTCAATTCTCAAGCATCTTAGAATGTCGGTCTCCTGTTCAAATCTCCGTTGAAAAATCCAGTGCTCGTGCTGGTATGCATTTTTCGAAAACCCAGTGCTCGTACGGGGGTGCATTTTTCGAAAACCCAGTGCTCGTACTGGGGTGCATTTTTCGAAAACTTAGTGCTCGTACTGGGGTACATCTCTCGAAAACCCAGTGCTCATGCTGGTGTGCATTTTCGAGACCCAGCGCTCATACTGGGGCATTTTTGAAATCCAGTGCTCGTGCTGGTACATCTAACACTCATGCTAGTGTCTGGCTGACTGATCAGTTAGCCCTCCTGGTTCAGTCTTTGTACTAACCAATCCTCATCATTCAAGCTCTAAATTCTCAATTTCGACCTTCATGTCATCATTTTATCAAATTTCAAATCTTTTTCTCTTGCAAAGGACCCTCTTCAGGGAGAGTTCGAGGAAGCTCGTTCCTTTCACATGCAACCATCTTTCGTTCGCAAGAACCCTTTTTCAGGGAGAGTTTGAAGGGACTCGTTTTCTTCGCGAACAGTTTGCAAAACAACAATCAACTTTACACAAAAGAACCCTTTTTTCTAGGGAGAGTTTCGACGGAAGCTCGTTTCTTTTTGTGGCCCCCATTTTTCTCAAGTTTGGCCAACCCCCTCACAGAGGACCCTCTTCTAGGGAGAGTGTGATGGACTCGTTCCTCTGTGATACTTTCTCAACTTTGTTTTTTTCGGCCGCCTTTCCATAAGAGAAGCCTAGAGATAGGAAGTTTTGACGAAAACTTAATTTCTCTTCGAAAGTTCTATTTTGCAAACACCTCCTCTTTAGGGAAGAGAGGAGTATTTCCAACTTCCCATTTAGGTAAGGGCTAAGCCTGAGTCTCTCTTTTGGGGGAAAAGAGAGGAGAATTTTGTCACGAACGTGTCGATTCAATATCAAGCGATTTCTTTCATCAAAAATTGTAAGAATATCTTGCCAATTTGTTATCAAGTCATTGTTGATCTCAAAATTTTCATCATATAAAGAACTACCTCAAACTACCCTTAGTATTATTTCCAAAGGAGCAAGACTTTTGCGAAATAAGAACTGAATTCAAACTTTTTCTGTTGGTCAACCAAGAGGATGAAGAAAAATCTTTGATATGACCGGCAAAGGAAAATTTGATGATGTTAAAAATCCATGAGCAAATTGATATTGATCATAGCTATGGCACATTCTTAAAGACCATTCTTTGGCAGTAAGACAGTGGAAATATCCTGGGCAATAAAAAAGAACCTACCCAATCCATATCTCCCCAGTCATTTGAGTTGTAAATCAAATATCCGCAAAAGGGATCTCTCAATTGTCGTCAAGATGAAGACGAATTATGCGAGCTAGATCCCCGAGGCCAAAGAAGATTCGAAACATCTCCAAGATGACGGAGTTTGTGACGGATCATTCCAGGGAAAGTTCAGATCCCCGTCGAGATGAAGGCGAGTGTGATGAACCTACCAACAAACCCTAAAAGATATTTGATTTCTGCTATCATCTAGAGAATCTTGACCAATGAACCTATATCATCAAGCCTAACTCCTGAGAAAAACAAGGATCGGAACATCTCCAAGATGAAGGAGTTTGTGATGTACCCTTCCTCTGAAAACGAGAGAAAAGTCAGGACATCTCCAAAATGAAGGATGATGTAAAAGCTCAAGAAAGTTCCATGACTCAAGAGAGTGCAAAAAGATCATCATGGGAAATGCCCAGGATATCAGATTGCCTGAAATCGCTAGGAATCATCTTTATCTGTGTGAAATTCTTTTATCAATGTCTTTTCACTCATTTGCTTTTATAAAGCCAAGAATGTTTCCTCTCTTTTCATATCAAGGAAATTGATATCTTCCTTGAAGAAGCTCAACAACAATAAATTTGAATTTGACTCTTGATTCTACAAAGTTAGCCCAATTGGAGCTAATACTCTAGATAGAAAGATGTGATATTTTCATGCACAATTCAATCATTTTTAGATCAACTAAAATTTTTGGCATCTTATTGACAATACTTTCTCATTATCCCAAAATGAAGTGGGAACTTGATATTTGTTTTGACATATCCTGACGTCATCCCTCATAAGGACTGAAAAGTCCTTTCCTTCCGTCTGATCTGAGCGCTCTCAGATTTGCACACTTCCCTGTGTTCCCCACTGTCCCGCCATAGACAGTTCCCGCTCAGGATAAGGGTTAAACCTGAACTTTTTGCAAAAGGTCTGTTATTGTCAAAAGCTATTTTCAGTCTCAGCAATGAGATGCCCAAGAACAACTCCTTTTCAAGCTTTAGGGACCCCCATTTTCATCCTTTTGCAAACCCCCCCTCGGACTTGTTGTGCAAAGTCTAGAGGTCTCATCACAGTTTCCCCGCTCTTCGAGGATCCTGTATCCATTCAGGCTAAGGATTAAAACTGTTACCTCGCTCCTTGAGGTATAGCCCAAAAACCTTCTGCGAGAGGTCGTCTATTTTTATAAAGCTGATTTAGTCTCAGCAATGAGACGCCCCAGATCATCCCCTTTCCAAGCTTTAGGGAATCCCTTGTTTATATCTTCTCGCAAACCCCTTCTGGATTTGTTCGTCCAAATTCTGAAGGTCCCTGTAAACACCCCAAATTTTTCAAAATGTTGTAAATATCCCCTTTCTGCCCTTTGCCCCATTTTCTGGGTAATTGAGTCAGTTTTAAATCTAAATTCCATTTTGTTTCTCAAAATTTGGTTGAAATTAAATTCATTTTCCATATCTGACTCAATTTTGGATCCGGATCCATTATCAAAATCCAAATTTGAGCTTCATTATCCAAATTTTAAATTAAAATCTCAAAATTACCAAAATAATCTTTTGAAAAGCTCAAACACTTCGTCCAGTATCCGTTTGGATCCATCGAGTTGTATTCCTCGATTCGAGGTTTAAAACTCGAGTATTTTCTCAAAATTCGGGTCCAAACCCATTTTCTAAAGAAATTTCCTCAAAATAGCCTTGAAAACCTTCTTTTTGTAAATATTTCTCAAAATACAAAAGAATTAGTTTAAATCCTTGTTTTACCTTACATTTTAGGATTTTGTATTTCCCAAAATATAAAAAATAAAAATACTAAGAAAAGAACAAAAAAATCAAAAGTAAAGGAAGAAAATTGTAAAATGATTTTTAGAAACCCGTTTTTGAAAATCTTTTTATAAGAAGACCTCTTTTGGAAAATGCAAAACTAATAGTCGAGTTAGGGTTTTCTCAAATTTTTCTCAAAGTTTGTTTCTCTCCTTCAGCCGCTCTCGTCCGAACCCCCCCTCCAGAACTTTCTTCCTCTCCACACCATGGCCATGTGCAAACTCCCTCCAACAGCCGATTCTCAACTCCTCTTCAGCCACCCATCCACAACCTCCACCTTGGATCACCCTTCATCTGCAACCAATTTCACCTCTCGCCTCTCCCACAAAAACCTGCCACAAACCCTCCAATCGCCCGAGCTCCTCCTCCTTCGTTCATCACCAACGGCCTGGCAGATCATCCACCAACCCTTTGATCATATTGATTCGCCTCAAGCCATTGATGCAAAACGGCCTCTCCACTTCCAGACCCTTCCGCCCTTCTCTATAAGAAGGGTGCAAGGAGAAAGGAGCGGAGGAAAAGAAGGAAAAAAAAGGAGACACGAAGCAACCATTCACATCGATCTCCACTAGAGATTTCAGAACCATCCATCGACATCGAGGAGCTTCATCATCTATTGCTCCTCTCCCCTGATCGACCGAAGAATTCTGCAATCCCAACCACAGCAACAGAGGGTAAGCAACTCACTCGCCTTCTTCTTCTTCGGTATTGTTTTCCCTTTTTTTTTTGCTATTTCCTTACGGTGTCTTCTCCTGTCTTCACTGTTTTTCCTTTCTCCTTATTTTCATCATTCATCGAAGGCAATTTTCGTATCATTGATCTGCCTATCGCAGCCTCAAGGATACGTATTGCTACAATAATGATGCCTTTAACTCAATGTTCACTACATTGAAGGCTACAACAAATATATATGCATCATTTCTCATTTTTCTGCCGATTTTTTTTTCTTTACTTAGATTCTTGATGGATTGATTGAGTATAATTGTTCAACAGATTATAATCTATATTTTAGTATCATCTCTGTTGTTTTCGACATTTTGGTTTAGTTTGTTTCTCCTTTTATCGGTCACCAATTAATATAAATATGCCCCCCATTTCTTTTCTTTTTGATTGTTTTATGGTTTTGTTTTGAGATCTTTCTTTTATTTTCAATTTCCTGTTTACATGAAGGTCGAATATTCTTTCTAATGCGATTTTCTGTTTTATATCTCTATTTTTTTTCCGATTTCTTGTTCCTTTCAGTAATTGTCTTTGGTTTTCCTTTTGATTTTCAGTCTTTGGCCTTGTACTTTAGAAATTCTCAGTTTCCATATTCTGTTTCTATTTTGATAATCTGTTATGAATCTCTTCTCTACTTCCTCTCTGTATGCTGTAGCATCGATTCTTCTGTCTCCTCTGCAGTTAATTTGTTTATCACATACAAACATGGCATGGTAAGGTGCAATTTAGGTCGGCTTCATTTCAAATATTTTGCCTCATCCGATTTCTCATTTTTTTTTATACCCCAACCATCTTGAGCCATTCAAATGGAGGAATCCTCTTATTATTATGTGTTTTCTAAAGACGGTTGAGATGTTTGGCCCAGTCAGTAGATTCTGAAGGTGGCTATGATATTTACCCCATTAAGGGAAGCAATATATCCTCCCTTGCACGAGTTACTTATAGTTGTTATCTCAGATTAATGTATATAGTCAGACCTTTAGAAATTATTATTTTTACTCATTTTACTTAACACTCTTATTCTGCATGTTTTTTTCTCATTTGTGTGCATTATGCTCTCGCCATCGCATCTCGTATAGATACCTTATGATTTAATTGGTAGTTACAGGCGGTATGCTCGATCAGGATGACTGTTAGTCACTTAGTCTCCAAACCCAAATCTTGAAGGATTCATATATGTGTTCACAGAGATCCTTGTCATCCATTGCATCTCGTCATTCAGGAAAACCAATTACATTCACTATTTATTCTGTTGATGGACTCTCAACAAGGAGTTTGGGATTGTTGTCTATCCCCTATGACGTTTCAAAATTGTTGAATCTTGCAATTTAGGTGTAATGCATGTCATAATGGATGTTCTATCTTTCGATTGGTTTATCTAAGTGTATTGATATGCATCATGAGTGTTGTACAGATCCTAACATTGATGATCCAATAGCTATCCAATTTACTTACTCTATGGTTCCACTACTCCACATGAACTCTGATGTCACGAACCATTGGTGGGCATTAACGTTTCCCAATGTTCGGATGGCGTTTTCTAAAGAAAAACAGGTAACA
The DNA here is from genome assembly GCF_984573655.1 of Nuphar pumila. Lineage (NCBI taxonomy): Eukaryota > Viridiplantae > Streptophyta > Magnoliopsida > Nymphaeales > Nymphaeaceae > Nuphar > Nuphar pumila. The sequence goes on along the minus strand of NC_143265.1, from coordinate 45,115,132 downwards.
TTGGCAGAGCCTCTGATTTGCCATTTGACAAAGGACTGGTACATCAGCAACAGGAGAAGAGGCTCACAACTGTTCAGGCTCTTGTGAGAGGATCTCCATTCGAATCACCATCAACCAAAAATATCTAATAGGCCCATTGATTTTTTGAGCAATATGCACAAATGCGTGGCATTTTTTTGGCATAAATGTTATTTGATCCATTATTTTGTACATTATCTCCATAGTTGTGCAAGTATCACACCTGTCATGGTATACGCACCACTTCATCCATCACCATAGTGTAAAATCTTAGTTTCCTCTGCATCCAGTTACTTAGCACAGTGCTTGTAGCATTCTACACGATTGCTATATTTCTTGCTGCTCTTGTATGCCCACATACCATACACATTAGAGACTTCATCTACTACTGATTCTTCTTTCTTTCTTTTTTTCTTTTTTCTTTTTATTTCATGTTTGATAGTTATATTTTCAAAACCATTACTGTTGACATAGAAACCATTTAACTATATCCTCTGCATCTGACTTTTGTGTGTATTGCAATTCCTGTATATTGCTTTACATTGTATATACCCTACAGTCTGCCATTACCAGTGGCAGATAGCATCTCGTTATACTCCTGCTGTCAATATCCAATCACACAGTCTTAACCTTTCCCCCTAGCTATGCATTCCTGGTTATCACAGATCGGTGACCTCCACTATAGCAGATCATTTGCTTCACTTTCATTTAATGCCACTGAAGTCTTGTTGCTAACAGATTTGTTTTGTAGGTTAAATTTGTCTCTTCATATTCCGGCCTGATCAATCTGCAGGTACAGCCCTATGACCATGCACTGATGTTTATATCCCGTATCGAATTGAATGTTCATATTTCAGCATGCATCCACCTATTGCACATAGAAATAGTCTGTCCAATTTAATATATTTGGGTCTCATTTCATGTCACGTTTGTGCTTATCTGCAAGTTGTTACAAGTTAAATTTCTACTGAAAGAATTTTGTATGTTGTGTGTATTTGATGAAATAGGTATATCCAACATGTTTAAATCTCCACTCTGGTTGATCGAATCCATTGGAAAAAGAGATAGATGAATCTGAATCATATTTGAATCTGTATAGCAGACCCGTGATATGTGTTATGCCCAGATTTTGAGTTTTCCCCTCTTCCTGAGTTTTGCCACATTATTCCTGAATTTGGAGTTAAACTTTAACTGCTACATCGGAACACCAAACAATCTAGGTGTATGTTAAATACTGGAGGGTGAGGCAGGGTGTGTTAGATAATCAGTTAATGTGGGTCAGCATGATAAATTAGTTACAGTAGGATAGGTAAAGTGTTCAAATCTATGCAAAGTATGTTGATATACGGGGGCAGTTTGATTTTTACTGACTAAATTAGTGGCAAGCCGGTGAGTCTGTATTAACATCCTGATTAGTTTCAATACATCAGCCCATGTTAGATACCTAGATATTAGCATAATAAAATGTGATTGGCCATAAGAGTCCGTCAACCATTCTATACTGACAATGCGACAACCTTCAGTAAGTCAACATCCATTGGAGTGTCACCTCCTGTACACTAATTACATTGTCTATGATCGGATATTAGTTATTAGTTATCAAATGCTGTATAGTGCTAGGTATTGACATGAAATATGCAACCAGTTGGTCCCTTATATTTTGTCACCTGCTGTCACCTGATGCCCATACTACCAGCCGTCGTCTACTGCTGAATCATCCATTACAGTCTCATTCACCACACCACCAATGGTGTACCCCACTGCATTATGCTCCTTCGCTTCAATTATTCAGTCACCCATTGCTAGTTATATCAATGCATTGTATTTTCACACTATATCTCCACTCCATGTCACTATCTCCATCACCTGCAATGCACACATATAGGTATGAGAGATCCCATATTGTCTATGTCTATCGTACATATTTATTGCATATGAATATATATTAGGTTGGCATTTTTGTGTGTTTAGGCTTATACCTAGGCGGGTGTGTCCTTATAGGCATTTAGATAAGGACACTCTCATGTGCATTTCCCTTAGAATTTGGGCATAATCATATACATTTCCTTCATTTAGGTATTTTCATGTATATGTCTTTTACTAATATAGACAACCATTCTTGATCACATGTATATAGGTGTTGATATGATGTTTCCTTCTCCTTCTATATGTTATATTCCATCTTGTGCTAACTCAAGATCTTGCAGGGATTATGTGGAAAAGTTTGTTTTCTTCTTAATTTAGGATTTTTTTTTTTCAAAGATGTAATAGTTAGACATCAATGAGAAATTTTACATTCCTGCACTAGATTAGAATGAATGAGCATGTAAATAGCCTTTGTTTCATTATTTTCCTTTGTTTTTGAAAATTCACAAATGGGCACACGAATGGCACGTGCACCATTTCGTAAGAGATAAATTAATCCTAAGTTGATGATCCACATCAATGGCCATAGTCAAGGTGTGGACAAAACTTAGGATTTTTACCTTTTACAAAATAACACCGGATCCACACTGGATCCATTTTCAAAAACTCATCATATTTTCCTTAAAAATCTTCTCCTTTTATCAGAATTTAACTTAAAATTAATCCAAAATATATACCAATGGCCATAGTCAGGGTATATTGAGAATTAATTTCATTTTAAATTCTATAAAAGCACCAAATGTGTTTCATTCTTTACCTGAGCATAAATATAGATTATTATATAATACATTCAATGACCATAGTCAAGGATGTATTATATCTTCAATCTTATTTTAACTCATTTAAAGAATGGAATAGCTTTTCAAAAACCAATTTTCAAAATTCTTCAAATCCATTCATCATTTAGGATAAAACTACATCATATTTTCAAAATTCCTTTTCCAAAAACTCCAAGTAAATATTTTTCTTCAAATCTATCTTCAATCCTTATCAAATCCGATTCATTCTTTCAATTTTTAAGATTCAATTTCATTGTTAAATCTCAAAATTCAATCTAAATCTGAGATTTCAAATTCATTTTTTATTCAAATCAGATTTCAAAGTTCAATATTGACTTTGAAATTCCAAATTCATTTATATTCAAATACTCCAAATCAAATCCAAAGTTCAATTTAACTTTGAGATTCTCTTCCTCTTCTACATTCCAAAAATTCAAACTTCAAATCCAAGGTCTAAATCGACTTTGAAATTCATTTATTCAAGATTCAAATTCCTGAATTCTAAATCCAATATGGGTTTTCAAAACCCAGATCCATTTTCAAAAGTCTCATTTGGACTTTCAAAAACCCAAAATCCATTCTAGGATCTAGAATCCAAATTCCACTTTTTGGATCTCAGACTTCAGATCCAATTTTCTCATAGGATCCAGCATCAATTTCACATTGGATCTTAGACTTCAGATCCACTACATTTTAGGATCCAGAACCCAAGTCCATCTTGGATTCCAAATCTCGGATCCCATTCTATTTAAGATCCGGAATCCAATTCCAATTCTAGATTTCAATTCCATTTTCGGATCTAATCTGAATCTCTTAAATCCATTCTTAAATACCATCCGGATTTCTCAGATCCATTCCAAATTTCCAACCTCAGAAATCTAAATTATTCATTTCTTTTCCTAAATTCAGATTCAAATTCAAAGTTCATTTTTGACTTTGAGGCTTCACTTTCCTTCATTTCAAAAAGCTTCAAATCATTCTTTCTCATTTATTCTTCCAATTCTGATTCATTTCAAAGACTTAGAACTACTCTGATCCATCTCAAAAAGTTCTAAATTAGATTCAAATCATTTCTTCACTCCCTTATCAAATTCATCTCAGAAGCACTTGGATATTTCCAAATCATCTTTCAAAAAGAGCATACATCCTTGCATTACACAAGCATGATTCATTGTGCATTTAGAGTTAGAATAAATTTTTAGATTATATTTAGGCAAAGCAAAAGGCATAGATTCGATCCTTGGTTCGATTACCCCTGGTAAAGGCGCAAGGAACGGTCGAACCTCGTACCGACGAGCGAATCCCGTCTCTCCATCTTTTTCCCGCAAATTTTCAAAACGGAGGCGAGTAATTTTTCTAAATATTTTCAAATAAAGGTCAAGTGAGACCACGCAAAAGGATTCCTCTTCTTTCTTTCTTTCTTTCTTTCTTTCTTTTCTCTTCTCTTTCTCTTTTCTTTCTTCTATTCTTCTCCCTTCAAAAAGGAGGAAAATGGAGGTTAGAAAAGGAAAAGAGAAGGAAGAGAGAAAACATTATGAGAGGAAAAATTTTGCGATGATCACAGGTTTGGCGACCGTGATGGGACTCGTCTTCGTCCGGTTGGATCTATGCCTTTGCTTTGCTTTTATATAATCTAAGTCTTTATTCTAACATATGTCAGCTACATTTTCATGCAAACCTTAGGAAGCCTAGATTTTGTCCCAAGCTGACATCATTGCATATAGGATCTAAGTATGGTTTGGTAGGACCATATTGAGGAGATTATTCCATGTTCACATTAGACTTAGGTTTTAAATACAACTCTCCTCAATTTTAGGGATTGAATGCAAAACAATGTATGCAAGTGTATGCTTCTTTTCATTTAAAATCTATCTCTTTAGGACTTGCATTAGAGCCTTCTGATTTTATTGCATGTTGATCATATTTTGAAAATATCCCTACCTATATTGTCCCGGTCTTCACGTTGCTGGGCTGTCTCACTGAACCATAGTTTGGGAGAGAGCCTCACAACTGGACCACTTATTTGGGTTCGCGCCCCCCTACCACGTACCTAAGGGCCATAGTCCGAGGTATATCGGTAGGTGCTCAAGGATGTTGGGAAGCCCTTACCTTAGAACCGGAGAAATATCTTATATGCCACGTACTTCGAGCTTCGGCTTGAGTATATCGGCATACCTTGATTGGAATCAGATGATCTGAACCATAGAGTTAGGATTAAGGTCCTACAAGCTATTTCAAATATTGCATATAGAGTCAGACTTTAGGGAGTGTTGTGTGCGCATCCTTATTTGTGCAGCTATGATTATGCGATGTTTTTCTTGTGTTCTCTTATATCGACCTCTTTTAAAACCTTGGGTGTACTATTTAAAACTTCCTCTATTTTCAAAAACCCCAGGTGCATATTTTTCCCTTTGCCTATATTCTTTTCCCCTCTTTGTATGTCAAAACTTTTTCTTAAAAACCCTGGAAAGTCTTTTTCAAATCTCCTGTTCTTTCCAAAATTTCCAGGATTAATGTTTGTCCCCTTCTTTCATCGAAAAGTCTATCCGTAAGTCCTGCATTCTACCTGACTCTCTTCCTCTTTTTGCCTCAGTATCACTCCGATGGCATCTGAATCTCCCGATGCTATCTTTCCTTGGGATCATGTCTTCTATCAAATAAGGGATGGAACCCCAGATCATCGAGTGATTCAGTCTCGTACCTTCTTCCCTCGGTGGTACTATTCTTGGTTCACCGCCTTTTCGCGTATGTTCCCAGACCACTTGGATGATTGTGGATTGGAGATGGCATAGGCAGTTGGCAAGCAAACCATCAACGACAGTCTAATTCAAGCTATGGCAGAGCGATGGAATCCGCGTACCTGCATGTTTTGGTTTCCATGGGGGGAGATGACTATGCTAATGGATGAGTTCAAAGATATCATGGGATTGCCAGAACCAGCTGGTCAGCCAGAACCAGCTGGTCAGCCAGATGATCCGGTCGAGCAGTAATTTTTGATCAATGTCAAAGGGGTAGATGTTCGAGAAGCATTGGCCAGAGCTACAAGGAGCAGATCCTGGCCTCTCACAGAGATCAGCGGAAATCAGTTCATCGATCTGTTCGAACTCTATAACAAGTATGGGGCCTACGAAGAAGTCGATACCTTATCTCGAGCAGCGAAAGAAAGGATCCAGCATGCCATGGTCCTATGCACAGTAGGGCTGGCATTCTTTCAGGATGGTCAGAATTTCATCGATATCAGAGTCGCCCAACTTTTTCAAAGATGGGGAAGCAAGCAGACCCGTCAGCTTTCAGTCTCCATGGCAGCTCTAGCTTTTCTCTACAGAGGTTTAGCTCGATTTGCCCTCGGAGAGACCATTTTGGTAGAAGGATGCACGTATGCCTTGCAGTCGTGGTTCCTGCGACATGTACCATCAAAAGCCAGCTCTTTCAGATTCAGCAGCAAGCAGCCGAAGTCAGCCATTCAGTGCCGAGCTTTGATCGAGAAACTGCATCAGGAGGAAATCATTTGGGACTTCTTTGACAGAAGAGAGACCATTCCTCGCTACACCTATGCTCGTGACAAGCGTTACAAACTGCTCGGCCCGTTCTTCTGCGTAGACTATCAGCCAAAGAGATGTCTCAGACAGTTTTTGCAGCGGCAGGTTCGTGCCAACACTCGCTTCCCGACAGGCCGCATGCCAGAGTTCGATCTACGGTCAGATCAGTGGTCTGGAGCATACCACGTCGCCAAATACACTTGGGACTCCTTTATTCCTTTGTTTATATTTCCTGATCCTAATGTATCATCAGAGTATCGAGAATGGTGGCAAACTGTCTGCCCACCTTCTCTTTGTATTTAAATTTTGTCATCGATGAAAATGCAAGCTTTTATTCTGATAAAAAGCCTTTTGGCCGAATCTTATTTTATTTTATATAGTTATGGATTCATCCCCAGCAATGAGACAGCTCCTTTTTGTCTATTCTCGCCTAGGTCATAAGGCACATTTTGTCACCATAAAAGGATGACGCAATCATTGCAAAAATTTGCCAATTCCTTCCCTCATGCCTTTTCTAAAAGAAATCACATTTTCAAAAGTTTCCTCAAACCCTAATCATTCCTTTCACCTCCGCAGGAAATCACTGGCATTGGCGAAATGGTTGTAACAAGGGCAAGAAAAGAAACAGTCCCTCAACACAGCGACAGTGAGGCCGGAGGGATGGATTCCCCCAAATCGGTCAGGGGACAAAATCAGAATCAAACAGATGATATAGATCCAGCCATGTATAACCTGTTTAAAAGAATGATGACCAAAATGATGGCTGAGCATGCCGAGGCCAGTCAGAAAGAAGCTGTTCCAAAAAGCAAGCCAAAGAAGAAGGCTGTAAAGAAGCCAGTCAAGATTGTCAGAAAGAAAGTACAGCCCGACACCACTTCTGAAGAAACAGAATCAGTTGAAGAGTCGGAAGAGGAAGAGCAGCTCGTCTATCAGAATCCTCCACCGCAGTTTGCAAAGACCACTGCAGAGCCCGAATCAATCAATAAGCCCGTTCCGGCTAATGACCTGATGCAGGAACAAATGAAAGAAATGAATCGGGCCATCAAGGATATTCAGGCTAAAAGCAAGGGCAAGCAGACCTATTCCGGTGAAGACTTCTATCACGGCCTGGACGGGGATGACAATTTGGAGAATCTCCCTCGAAAGTTCCTTAAATTCGATGGAACTAGCAACCCCAAGGCTCATTTGGCCACCTTTTATGCCGAATGCGGCCGTTTCAGGAAAGATAATCGGGCATTATTCATCTGCTTTCCTCGCAGCCTAGAAGGGGTAGCGGCCAGGTGGTATGCAGACCACATTAATCCTATCGAACTAAGAGAGTTCGATAAAGTTGTGAATTTGTTCATAGAGCGCTTCATGTTCAACGTTGAAGCCTCACCAACCCTCAATCATCTGTACAATTTAAAACAGATGGAGAATGAGAAAGCCAGTGAATTCATCCACAGGTGGAGAAGCACCTGTAACAGAATGAAGGTTCCCATCCCGGAGGAGCACGCCCTGCAGATTATTCTGAATAACTTTGCCTAGCCTTTGAGGAACCTCATTTCCACTTCGCCTGCCAAGTCATTCATCAAATTAATTGAGAGAGCCGAGTGGCTCGAGACCGGCCTGGACAATGGTCTATACGAAGGATATCCTTTTGTGTTATCGTCACAAAATTTTCCAGTCTTCCCTTCCTTGCGGAAGAGAGAGGGAAATGCTTTCGCGATTCAAACTTGACCGGATTTTGGAAATTGTTTTGAAATACTCGCCTCCGTTTTTGAAAATTGCGGAAAAATCCATGGGATGGGGCTCGACCTGTCGGTACGAGGTTCGACCGTTCCTGCCGCCTTTAACAGGGGTAATCGAACCAAGGACCAAAATTATGCTTGACTTAGTAAAATCATTGAAATTATGTTCTATCCTAAATGCACAGAGAATTCAGGCATGTGCTATGAGATTTGGTAAAATATAAGTTGGAAAACTATGATGTATGCTTAGAAAACATTTGGAGTTGAAAAGCGTTTCTCAGGAAAAAGATGGAACTCAATCTCTCAGGAAAACTCAGACGAAGAAGGTTTGAAATCTCGAGAAAGTTTATAAAGAGTTAGAAAATCTTGGAGAAGTGAGAATCGCGAGAAAATCTTGAGAAAGTTTATAGAAACTTTAAAAATCCTGAGGAAATGAGAATCTCGAGAAAATCTTGAGAAAGTTTATAAAATCCAGAAAATCATGAAGAAATGAGAATCTTAGAAAAATCTTGAGAAAGCTTAGAAAGACTTAGAAAAATCATGAAGAAATGGGAATCTCAGGAAAATCTTGAGAAAGTTGAGAAAGATTGGGAAAACCATGAGGAAATAGGAATCTCAGGAAAATTTTAAGAGAGTTTAGAAAGACTTGGAATATCATGAAGAAATGAGAATCTCGGGAAAAGATAAGGAATTCTTGAGAAAAGATGAATATTTGAAAAGGGAAGCATTTGTCAGAAAAACTCGGATTTTTGAGAATTTTCTTAAGAAAACGATAGAAAATTTTGTAGGAAAAATTCATTGGAGAAGGAAATTCAAAACTTAGGAAATTGAATTCCTGAGAATCTTGTCTTTTGAAATGTTGGAAAATCGATTTCTGATTCTTGAGAAATATGAAAATTCCTTTTGAAAATGGATCTTAATAAAATAACTTTTTAAGGAAGATCACAGGAAAACATTTGATTTGGGAAATCCAACTCCGAATATCATCATAGTTTCTTGAGAAAATCGATTCCATGAAGTGAAAATCTTTTGAGAAAATCATGAGAAAAACAAATGATGCAGATGATATGAATGAATGAATGCACTTTTGAAAAGATTTCTGAAAATTTTATTGGAGAATGTGGATTAAGCCAAAGTAAATCCTTCATATATTCTGACTGTGGCCATGAATATATTCAGAACTTATTTGAGTTAATTCACAATATTTTGAAAACATTGGAAATATGAGGTGCATTTTCAAGATAGCCTAAGAGTGTAGGCTCAATGTGACTGGTAGAGAGATGATGGATCTGGGTCTCGTCCATATTTCGACTAGGGCCGTAAATATGGACTCCACCGAGTTCATCAACTCTCTAAGAGTTGGTGCACGTGCCATTCGTGTTCATCCACGGTGAATTTTGAAAATTTGAGATATATGCATCATAGAATCAGGATATTACTGAAATCAAACTACATGAGATGCATCCTAATCTAAGCAGTAAAATAAATATTATTCCAAGTTCGGTTATTACATCTCGGACATAAAAAAAAAAAAAAAAATACATAGTGTAAAAGAATCAACATCCTCCAAATTTTCCTGCAAAATGAGAATTAGTACAAGAAATGGATAGACAAGATAGAAATTTACACATGTTATACTAAGGGCAATGCCTAAGGAATTACATTTGGATTATATGGGAATATACAATACAATGACTAGAACATGATTGAAATGCCTATGACAATATATAGATACCATGCCTTAAACTTAAATGAGAAATACATACATATATCTCTAAATGCTTAAATTTATGCTAAATGAAATGGAGATATCTTTACAAAAGAAAATACTTAAATGCTTATATATGAAGACAAATGTACATGAAGAGATCCATATACATATATATATATATATACATGTATATATATATATATATATATACATGTATATCTATATATATATAGATATATATATATATATAAATATCTTCATAATTGAAAAACGTGTATAATAATCACATTTATGCATGTAAAGGATAATAAACAGGTATATATATATAGAACTAGAAATACATTGGGATGTACAAAGGAAACTTTAATGCAAGGTGACATTGGGGATTTTGCAAAAGAAATTATGAGATTTCATTATACTATATATCATGCCTCTTTTCTACAAATGGAGGCTGTATACACGCATTTTGTGGTGGAAACTCTCAAACTAAGGCAAGGACATGATGTCCTTTTGACATAATACATACCATTGTGCTACCGAATGAGTACCATTGACTATGGTACAGCAAACCATTTTATTCCCCTTTCATCAGCTTAATAAGCTAATGACTTAAAATAACTAAGTACACAAATCTGGGATAATAGGATGGACGACATTCAAATAATATATACAAGATAGTACAGATAATGGCATTAACACAGGTGCTCAACTTGAAGGCATTATTCGAAATACTGAAGATCAAGATACAACCTACATTGAAATGGAATGAAATTTTATTGAATGACAGGGCATCAAAGACAGGAAATGACAAAGAGGAAAAAAATGAAATCAAATGATGAACAACATGAAATAGATCGATGAATAGCAGTATAAAAAAAAAAACAAAAAGACAACTACAATGCTGTAAGACAACACAGGAAATTAAGAAAATGATCAAAAGAAGGTAAAACAGGAAAAACAAGAAAATCGTGGAATGAAAGAAAGTAAATTGAAATTGCAGTCAAATGAAAACAAGATATCGGATCAACGGTTGGAACAAGTCATCAAAAATTGTAAAAAAAAGATATAAAAAAAAAAAAAAACAGAAATGCAGGCTGATGAAATCATACAAGCATTGATGATCAAAACAAATAAACAGGAGTTGAATTCTAACAATTGAAAAGCACTAATTCTGAAAGTGAAGAACACTGTAGACAAATATGAACTGCAAATAACAAATTAACAGATGAACTTACAATGCATACGAGTACAATATTTAGAATGAATCTCAATTGAAATTAAAATAACAGGAACTCAAATCTAAAAAAAAAATTTAAACAAAGCTGGAGATGAGTGGAAAACAGGGAAATTACAAGATACAGAGTTCTATCTTTCCATTTTCCTTTTCGTTTTTTTTTTTTTTTTACAAACAGAAAAGAGTGACAACCTCACGTACTCACCAGTTCAAACTCAGATCAGATGGTTGGAAACCCCAACACGTTACAAACTACTCTTTTGGCCAAGGCTGTAGCCAATGACAAAGAGGTCGATCCTCTTTTATTGGGCAGAAAAAAAATGGGTAAAAACCTGCTGGATTTTTTTTGTGCTGCTGCCTCCTCTGCACCCAATGCACTACAGCAAGTCGATTTCCTGTTAATGGGCTGAAGGTGGATGGGGAAAAACGCTGGATTTCCTCTGCTGGTGGGTTGAAGGAAAAGTGAAGGAGCTGGTGGCTGGATCTCCTACATCAGATGGCTTGTAGGCTGCAGAAGAAGGGTGATTCTGCAGCTGCTGGGCTGAAGGAAGATGAAGAACACTCTGGATGGTGGAGATGAAACCCCCAATGCGGAAAGAGCTCCACGACAGAGAAGAGGGCATGCAGATTGGCCTCCTTTCTCTTCGGCTGAAGGAGAATGGCTGCCCTTCTTGGTAAATCCCCTGCTATAAGAACCAAAAGACCCCTTTTGTGTTGGGCACTCTGCTGCTGGACTCAAAGAATAGGCAGCAACCGGGTGGCTTCTACTGATGGGTTGAAGAGGAAGAGGGATCCGCTGGATTTCTGTTGGAGTGCATGAAGATGGGGAGCAACAGTTAGGATGGAGGTCCTGTTGGTGTGGATGGATTGAAGAACATGGGCAAACGTTGGCTGGGGCTGAAGAATCGAAGTTGGGGATGTAGGAATCGTTGAAATGTCTGCTGGTTGGGCTGAAGAAGATGATGGAAGATTCGGACAGCAACTGGCTAGGGCTGAAGAAGATGAAAACTGGGTGGTGTTTCCTTCTGCAGGTGGGCTGAAGGCAGGATGAAGACGTGGCTGGGGATGGAGGATTGAAGTGGCTCTCGATCCTCCAATGGCTGGGGCTGGAGGAGATGCAGATGGCTGAAGGTGGTTCTCCTGCGGCTGGAGCTGAAGAAGATCGGGTGTTGATGGTGCTGAAGTGGGTGACAACGTGGGGATGGAGGAATGGATGCCAATGTTGGGTTGGCTGAAAGCCAATGGGGAAATGAATGGCTTGAAAGAAATCTCTGAAGGTCGCTGAAGACGTTCGCCTCCCCTTTTCGGCTGAAGATGGCTCCTCCTAAATGGCTGGGGCTGAAGACTGAAAACGCCTATTCCCTTTCCCCTTTGAGCTCCCTGCCAAAACCGAAAAAAAATCCCAATCAACAGATCCCCTCCCCTTAATGAGGCTCCGTTAAAAAAAATTTTGAATTTTTTTTTGCAAAAGGCATGAAACCGATGCCTCATTGCTTTTAAAGCTTGCTATTTTTAAAAGAGGCGCCTCTTTGGGTTTTTTTTTTTTTTGGAAGTTCGGCTGTGCCATTTAAGGCTGCCTCCTTCTAAAAACTTTATTTAAACAAAGAAATAAAAAAAAAAAAATGAGAGGCTTTTATGGAAATGCCACCTCAACCCACTTTTAAAATCCTTTTGAAAATAAAGTTTTGTTTTGTTTTTTAAAGTCTTTTATTTTCAATTGGGGTGCCACATGTGTGTGGGCCCACTAACTAAAAATATAAAAAAAAAAAAAGAAAAAAAAAAGAAAAATTTGCAAAAATGAACTTCGGGTGGGTCCCGCTTGAGAATAGGAAACTTACCTGGGGGTCTTAGTATGATGCTAGTTAAAAGGTGGGTCCCGCTCCATTTATTTGAAAATACGATATAAAACATTATTTGTTTTTCAAGAATTTGGAAAAATTGGGTTTTCAGGGCAAAAATATGGATAAATGTAAAAACAAAATTTGTAAAGAAATTTAAAATCTTTTGCAAAAAGTTTTGAAATAAAATCTTTAAAATCAATATCCAAATATCCAGATTGTTTTTCTTGAGAAAAATTTCTGTAATTCAAAGTCCTGGGGGTAAAATGGGAAAGATTGGCAATTTTGAAAACCCAGGGTTTTAAAAATCAATTTTGAAAAGTTTAAAAATCAAATCTGGATGGACAATTTTGAAAATTAGGAGTTCTGGATCTCAAACCGATATGCAATGCAATGAAATGATGCAAAGTGTTCATGCAATGCGATGCAAAGACATGTTTCAGTGAAATGTCAATCTGAACCAGGAAGTGGAAATTCTACTTTCTTCTCCAGGAAAAGGATTTTAAAAATTTTCAATTTGAAGATGTCTCTGAACCTAAATATAGAAATTTTGAGGCTCAAGAGTAAAATTTAGGACTTTCTGCCAGGTTCAATCTTTAAAAATGACTATTTTGCCCTTTATTGCTTCTGAAAAACTGAAATATGATAATTAAGGGCGATGTCAAGAAAGTGAGTGAAAATTTGGGGTGTTTACAGATGCCCCTCTTTGCTACTAAGCCGGCTTATGGTCGAGCTTAGTGGCAAAGAAAACACACCAAATTTGGGCTATATAAAAATGCCTCAGTTAGAAGGATCTGCCTAGGTATGAAGAAAATTAGCCCGAGGAAGATGGTAGATATGAAATGGAGAAATGAAGAGGCCAGACTCACTCTGTGAGAGTGAAATTTAGGTTTATGCCCTTAACCTGGATGGGACAGAAAATGCTCCGTATGGAACGAAGCTCAGGCTTTGACCCTTAACCTGATCAGGTAGAAAATGGAATACCTCATTGAAGGAGGCTCAGGTTTATACCCTTATCCTGATCGGGCGCAAAATGAATTGGTATGATAGAACCTTCGGATTTTGCACAATAAATCCTACAGGGTTTGCAAAAGGAAGGAAAATGGGGTCCCTAAAGCTTGAAAAGGGCTAATCTTGGACGTCTCATTGCTGAGACTAAAATCAGCTTTTGAAATTGCCTCTTGCAAGAAAATGATTGGTGGTTCGACCTCGAACCGAAATGGGACTGTCTATGGTGGGACAGTGGGGACACAGGGAAGTGTGCAATCTGAGAGTTCATGCTCTCAAAGAAGGGAAGGAATCAAGTCCTTAGGAGGGATTTAAAATTGGTGTCAGGATGTATCAAAAAGGGACATCAAGCTCTCACTTCACGTCAGGATATTTGGAAAATATTGTCAAAATGTTGGAAATTCTGCTGTTGATTCAAAATTTTTGAAAATGTTGCACATTGTTGCAAAGACATTCCTTCTTTTCTACCTAAAGCATTACCTCCAAACAAGGTTCACTTCGTAGAATCGAGACTTGAAATCCAAATTGCTTGCAATTGACCTTCTTCAAGGAAGTTATCAATTTCCTTGATATGAGCAGGAAAGAGAATTTGATATTTATGAAAGCAATTGATGAAAGAGTATTGATAATAGAATTTCACAAGATTAAAGAGGATTCTTGATAGATCTGGCAGTTTGATATCCTGAGGGCTTCTCTTATGATAATCTTTCTGCGCTCTTTTGGCTCTCTGGGTTTTTCCTACATTCTCCTTTATTTTGGAGATGTTCTGACTTTTCTCTCTTTCTTTCTTTTTTTTTCTCTTTCTCTCTTTTGGGAAGGGTACGTCACAAACTCCTTCAACTTGGAGATGTTTCGATCCTTCTTGGATGATGGGTTTGGAGATCTTTGGGCGATAGCTGAAATTAAATATCTTTTAGGGATTGTCGAGAGGTCAATTGCATCTGCCTTCATCTTGACAGTGCTTTGGACTTTCCCTGGAAGGATCCGTTACAAACTCCGTCATCTTGAAGATGTTTCGAATCTTCTTTGGCCCCGGGGGTCTATTCGCCTAATTCGCCTTCATCTTGACGACAGGTGAGAGATCCCTTTTGTGGATATTTAATTGCAGCTTAGGTGATTTGGAGGAGACAAGGCTTGGGTAAATACTCTCTTTTCTAGCGCTCAGGATATTTCCACTGCCTCGTCCTTACAAGAATAGTCTTTAAAGATGCGCCATTGACTGCGATCAATATCGATCATCTACGGCTTTTCGATAACATTGAATCTTCTTTTCTGGCCATATCGAGGACTTATCCTTCATCCTTTTGGTTGGCCAATAGAAAGAATTTGAGTTTTGAATCTCTTCTCGCAAAAGCTTCACTCTTTTGGAAGTAATGCTAAAGGCAAACTGAAATAAAGATTTGTGCCGTAAAGATTCTGAAATCAACAAATAATTGATTTGACAAATTGACAAAATTTTCTTGAAATCCTTGGTGAAAATGAGTATTTGAAGTCCGGCTCAACACATCCGTGACGAAAATTCTTCTCTCTTTTTCCCCAAAAAGAGAGACTCAGGCTTAGCCCTTACCTGAATGGGAAATGGGAAATACTCCTCTCTTTCCCGAAGAGGAGGTGTTTGCAAAACGAACTTTCGAAGAGAAATTGAGCTTTCGTCAAAGCTCCCTAATATTAGGCTTCTCTTATGGAAAGGGGGCCGATAATAGTGAGGTCTGAAAATTGGGTTATGAAAGAAATGAGTCCATCACACTCTCCCTGCAAAGAGGGTCTTTCATGACGAAGATGGCCTAGTATGAAATTGGGGGGTCACAAGAAAAACGAGTCTCCGTCGAGCCTCTCCCTTTGAAAGGGTTTCTCGTGTGAAATTGGAAATTGTTTTGCAAACGGTTCACAAAGACGCGAGTCCCTTCAAACTCTCCCTGAAAAGAGGCTAAGTGAACGAATTGGATAGCATGCGAAAAGAACGAGCTCCCTCGAACTCTCCCTAAAAGGGTCTCTCGCAAGAGAAAATGATTGAAATTGGATATTGAAATTGATTGACGCAAAGGTCGAAATTGGACATTGGAAAATTGATTGTTTGGAAATTGGATGACCCGGAGGTCGAAATTTGAATGGCCTAACGGTCAAAATTGGGAATTGATAGATCAAAAGGTCGAAATTGTGTGACCCGAAGGTCGGAATTGAGAATTGAGTGACCCAAAGGTCGAAAAATAAATGACCTGGAGGTCAAAATTGAGAATTGAGAATTGAGAATTGAGAATTTGAGAATTAAAATTGGAAATTGGGTGACCCTAGGGGTCGGAATTGGAGAATTGCATGATCCAAAGATTGAAATTGGAAATTAGTGGGTAAAATATCAAATTTGAGCAATTGACAGACCGTGAGGATCGAAATGACTTGGATCAAGAAAGGAGAATGATGAGTTCGAGTCAGAGCTCGAATAAAATTCAGAGATCACGAGTCGGAACCCGGATCAACAGAAGAAAATGAAGCGCTTGAGTCAAGGCTCGAGTAACTAAAGAGATCTCGAGTCGGAACCCGGATCAACAAAAGAAAATGAAGAGCTCATATCTGAGCTTGAATAAGATAATGAGATCACGAGTCGGAACTCGGATCAACAAATGAAAATGAGGAGCTCGAATCTGAGCTCGAATACATAGAGAGATCTCGAGTCGGAACCCGGATCAATAAATGAAAATGATTTGAATAAAAAACCCGAGTCGGAACTCGGTTTTCTGAAAAATTGGGATTTTGAAAATGTGCCAGTTTGAGTACTGGATTTTGAAATAATACCAGTTCGAGCACTAGGTTTTAGTTCAGTATTGGTAATTACCTTCAAATTTTGAATCATTAGAAATTGTGATTGGACTGTTTATTGAAATCCCACTACTGACTGGGCTTGTTGTTAATGTAGTTGAATGCAAATGAATATGAATTGATGCACATGAGAAATTTGTTTATCCTGCCTGCATACAGAACAAAATTTTAAAATGCCCCAATGTAACTAGGAAAGATGAATCATTATTTGAAGGAAACAGGCAGATTACAAGAGGAGACTAAATGTTTCAAGTGTAAAACTTTTTCAAGTGTCGAGCATTAATGGGATCTGGCAATTCTACCCCATCGGCGTTGATGAGCCGATATGAGTTTCGGGGTAATGCTTCTTTGACGACATATGGGCCTTCCCAATTTGGCGACCATTTCCCGCCGGTATGATGCTTGAGATAAGCCGTGGATCGAATTACTAAATCATTGACTTTGAACCTTCTTTCGATGACAGACTTCGCATACTGCCTGGCTACTCTCTGGCAATAGGATTGAGCATGTTCTGCTGCTTTCAGCCTTCTCTCGTCGAGTAAGTCTAACTGTACCAATCGCTGCTGCTGATATCGATCAAGGGGTAATTCTAGCAGCGATGCAAATTTCAAAGCGGGCTTTTGAACATGTAGCGGCAATACTACTTCTGTTCCATATACCAATTCTGATGGAGTAGCATTCGTTGGGGTGCGAATAGTGGTCCGGTAGTGTAAGACCCGCAATTTTTCAGAAAATATCTGAATAAAATTCATGAGGCATTTACCGGTAAAAATGGCATTTTTCTCAGAATGCGAAACGAATCAATTCCTGCGAGCCAGATACACTTAGGATATTCGTCGAATCGCGAATATATGCTCAAACACTCTGGAAGCCATAACTTCCTATCTGAACAAAATCAAAGGATTCCTGCGAGCCAACTTTCTTAGTGGCATCAATACGAAGATAATGGCGTACTCAGAATTTTTCGGAAAAAAATCGCCGAAAACCCGAAATTCTTGCGGGACCCACAGAAATATGGGTGGGACCCACAAAAATATTTCTCAGAAAATATTCTAGAAGATTCTAGAATATTCCAGCACCTTCCAGAGCCTTCCAGCTCCTTCCAGCACCTTCCATGGAAGGGATTCTCAGAAAAGCCCAAGGGTAAAGAGGGGATTCTGAAACTTGGGGCCCAAGTTTCAGAACCTATAAATAGAGGACCCCCCCTCCTTTAGAAAATCGCCAACCCCTCTCTCTCTCCTCCTTTTCCAAACCTCCCCTACCTAGCCTAGCCCACCTGAGCCCACCTGACCTGGTCTGAGCCTGCCTGACTTAGCCTGAGCCTGCTTGACCTGGTCTGAGCCTGCCTGACCTGGTCCTAACCCACCTGCCCTAGGTCTGAACCTACTTGACCTAAGTCTGAACCCAGTTGACTTGACTTGAACCTGGTTTGGTTCAAAGTCAAAGTCCAAGTCCTTTTTCGTCCGAAGTTCGAAGTTGATCCTTTTTCGAAGTCGAGCCTCGTTCGAAGCGTTTGAAGCAATCGGAGTCGTTTCTTCCTCAAATTGAAGTAAGTTCGCTTCATTAAACCATCTCTCTCAAGTATTTGATTGTTTGTATATAGCATATACTTTCTGAAGTAGTATCTTACTTTAGTTCTTGGTTGAGCCCTCTAGGACACTTCGGTGTTCACGCGCTCGCCTCGTAACTATCGTCGGATATATATGTTCGAATACGCAGTATATGCGTTCTTCAAAATAGTATCTCACCCTAGTTCTTGGTTGAGCCCTCTAGGACACTTCGGTGTTCACTCGCTCGCCTCGTAACTATCGTTGGATACAGATCTAGGTGTATATCTGCTGATACTGCTGACGCGTCTTATATCGCACAGGCCATGTAATTTACCTTTGCCGTCGCGTCGTATGATGCCAAGGCTCCCTGCTTTCTGTACTTCCGATTACTGCACTTCCGATTATGCATTTACTTACGCCGTCGTGTCGAACGATGCCAAGGCTCCTGCTTTCTGCAATGTATTTACTTACGCCGTCGCGTCGAATGATGCCAAGGCTTCTGCTTTGTTATATATGTAGAATAATTCGTTCAGTTACACACCCTGAACAATAGTATATGCATTTCCTTTACGCCGCTGCTGTATAAAGCACAGGCTTCTGCTTATATTACATATATGGCGCGTAAGTGAGCGTTCAAACGGAGATCAACTCCAAAATCGCCCATGCGATTCCCTTACCGCTCCTCGTACAAGATTCTGCTTGACGAATAAAGCCCCTATTGGAAAGGCTTCGCCTTTTGGCAAAATGCTCTTTACGTAAAGACTAAATCAATTACGTATGGCCTAGCTATGACCCAAGGTTCCTGCAACCTTGATGGATGCAAAGTACGCACAACGGTGCGCATCCATTTCCCGAGTTAAGCGTAGCGATTTCCCACCAAAGAGGGGAGATGCCGCTGAAATGGATAAAAGAAACGCACGCTTTCTCCGTAAAAGAGAGGAAGTGCTGCTGAAATTCCTGAAGGAGCTAAGAATGGCTCAGAAAGAACGTAGCAGAAGTGCTACCCAGTTATGAAACGCCTTCTACAATGTAGAAAGGTTCGTCGCACCACTGCCGGTAGAGCAGAGAAGGTGTTGACAGAATGGTTGGCAGAAGAGCTGCCAAAACCAGTTAAGTGGCACAATGATGTCCTTTGTTGGAACGATGTCAGAATGACTCGTCTCCCTGACACCTGCAAGGGCATCATACTTGTAAGAGCCGTTGCGCCAAAGTAGTGGTAGCGCCTTGACGAGGTCCTGAGCTCGTTGCGTAAAAATACGCCGAGTAGCCGATCCGTAGAGATCGAGTCATGTGCATGCTCATTGAGAATTATCAGACAACCAGACTCGTAAGGGCCGCTGAGCCGGAGTGTGTTGTTTCCACCGAAAGAGGTGAAGTGCTCGTCAAGGCCGAAGTGCCGAGAGCAGAGTTAAGCATGCATATGAATAAAACCTTTGTTCCACGGTGAAAACCGTGTGGTTGATTGGGGTCGGGTACATACTTCTCAAAGGCTGCCCTATAGGCATGCAATGTTCGTCAAGTAATTGTAAGACCGGCAGGCCCCTTTCAGAATTTCTCACCGAGGAAGACGGTGATGGCGCAGCCTTGAGTGACATATATTTCACCCGAACCTGATAGAGTTCATTGATGGCCTTCGTCACTCAGAGGTATGGAGGTCGTGGTTATCCTTAAATATCTAAGGATTGAACCCAACTACTGCAGTAGCAGAATGCATTCGGATACCTAGTAAGGATCTCTTCCGGTATGCTGTACCGTCCTACTAGGGGGATGGGGTCAACAGGCCTCTGGGGTATCTAAAATACATAGAATAATCAACCCCCAGATCATCGCGTTGTCGCCCAGATATGAGTCCCCTAAGCCCAGGGGGAGGTGCAATTATCGAAACAAAGCATTAGCTTAGGTACAGCGCTACTTTGAATGTATGAGTGGATGACGTTGTTGAGTCAGTCCTGCATAACCTTTGTGAAGGTGTCATGGTCGGTATACTACTGGACCGATTGGGAAAGAACCCCATTGATATCCGTACGACTAAGTGAAGCTCGGAGAGCTGTCCTTAGATTCGTAGGATACGGATGTGCCAAGCATAAAGGCTTGAGCTAGACATCCATTCGTGACTCTGAGGAAGTCAAGGCTAAGTCGTAGAGACTTGAGAGGTTATTCTAACTCACATTCCTGAAGAGGCTTATGCGAAGTCATGACGACTTGCGTGGATGTTCAACTCATAGCCCTGATGAGGCTTGTGCGATATACGCTAAGTCATGGAGGCTTGAGCGTCGTATTACGAACTGCGACCCTGAGTGGTCTATGCATTTACTTGAGTTGAATAGATAGGTGTTTGCCTACTTACCAGACCATCAGTGGTTCTGACCCCGTTTAATGGGGATTTCAGGTGTTGAACCTGCGTGGCGATATGCGGAGCAAGGCGGCATCAAGTTCCAGGGTTTCTCTAGACAGAGTTGTACTGCTTCCTTTTTATTGAACCTTCACTGCTTTTCTAAGCAGTAATGTTGTAATAAACATGTGCTTTCGATAAAATGGAACACTTTGGTGGTCAATGAGTTGCTTGGCCACATACCTGCAACGTGCTCAGAGTTTTCTAAAACCGACGACTCATTATCGTCTTATTCCGCTGCTAAAAGCTTTTCTAAGTTCCGCTGCAAAGAAAAAAAAAAAGAAATCCATGAAAATTTTAACTTAGCTTTGTTTTGAAAATCCGGGGCGTTACAGAATTGGTATCAGAGCATGAGTCTGAGAAACCTGGTTCAAGATCCGTCATGGTCCCGATATCGCACTGTAAGTATATGTTTTTATACTTCTTGTTCTGATCTGGGTGCATCTTTGTATAGATGGCAACTCACGACTCTCGAGGATACTGCTATCGTTGCGGGATCATGCACGATGAGTGGGTATGCCCATATGAAGTCCAAGACTGTCAATATTGTGGCGAAGAAGGGCATTCCGTCAACGAATGCCAAATAAAGCATACCGCCGATATGGGTCAGCGGGGATCGCTTGGTCTTAGGGATGAGACCTCGCGTGTTAGTGGGCCACATTACTCCAGTAGAGAGAGTAGCCGTACTCCAGCAACTTCTGATGAACTACCATCTCTGGTAGGATTTGACTTGAACTTCCTTGAGGGATTTGGTCAATCGCAAGGCTATCAACAGGCATCATGTACGCCTAGCTTGCACAGTTGGGAGGAGGGATGCAACAACTCCTTCTATAATCCTATTATGATTTCAGATTCCTCGAATCAAAGTACTATTATATGGGGGAACAGAGCGGGTACACCAACGCCGAGTCTGAATGGCCAGGAAGAGGGATACAACCTATATCATCCCGTTATGGTCTCGGATTCTCCGAGCCATGATGCCACTGAATGGGCAAGTGGACCGGCATCACTGATCTATCCACAAGATTCGCTTGAGAGTGCGGAAGTGCCGCCCAAGCCAAAGCTAGTTGTGCCTGCACCAAAGCAATGTGGAAGTAAACGATACTTTGGGTTCTTTGGGTCAAGAAAGAAATCCAGTTCCTAGAAGAGACTGGTAGTGTTTTGGAGTCAATAGACTCATGTACCTAGTTTCTCAACGCCTAAAAGTCTGCCAGTGCGGCATGACGTTTTGTTTAAGGCGATGCTTGTGTAAATGTGATGTATATTAAGTAAATAAAACTTTGCTTCGATATATATATATTGTGAAACTAAAACACGTTGTTTGTATGTGGTAGATAAATGGCTCCTACGTCGAGGAGAACCATACCAAGCGAGGAGTCCCATACTCAAGGATTTCTGCTGGAAACACTCAACAATTTGGTTACTGCCATTCGAGAAACAAGGCCAGAACCAGTCGCACCTCGAAGCGAAAACCTTGGTGGAATAACCTATGAAAAATTCCTCAAGCTCGATCCACCAGTCTTCGCCGGTAGAGCCGATCCTGAACTGGCAGAAAGTTGGGTCGAAGAGACCGAACGTGCCTTCCTGGTGCTGGGAGTACCAGAAGAAAAGAAGACCAACTTTGGCACGTACAGGCTGAAAGACAACGCACGGAAGTGGTGGGATACCACTAAGATTATCCAGTTCTCGGAAGTTGAAGTCATTCCTTGGACTGACTTCTGGAGAGCTTTCATGGATAATTACTTTCCATTACACTCCAGAAACAAGAAGAAGATGGAGTTTCTGGAATTGGAGCAGGGTGGCATGAATCTGATTGACTATACCACCAAATTTCAAAATCTTGAACGGTACTGCTCCCGGTTATTTGAGACCGACCAAGAAAGGGCCGACAAGTACATCAATGGACTGCGAGAAGGGCTAAGGTCACGGGTTATCACCAGCATGCCCCAAACGTTTCAAACGGCTGTGGCAGCAGCTTCAAAAATACAAGTGGATTGGGAGCGATCAAAAGTGATCATAGCAAAAAGGCCCATAGTTGATGGTGGGAACAAGAAGAGAATGTTTCCAAGTGGCCAGGGTTCACGACAACCCTTTCAGAAGAAAAGGTTCCAAGGTGGGAACAACACTCAACAAGTTGTAAGGCCAAGGCAGAACATGGCTCCAAACAACCTGCAGTCCAACCCAAACTGCCCAAAATGCCATGTTAATCACGCAAGAGGACCATGTCCACGTGACACAGGTGGATGCTTCTACTGTGGCAAAGTGGGCCACATTGCAAGACAATGCAGGAAGAAGCTTATTGATGAGCAGAGGAGGAATGCAGGATCTGCCGGACCCTCTCAACAAGTACCACAACGAACACTAGTCCAACGACCCCCACCTAGAGTAGAACAAAGGCCTGCTGCAGGTCGTGTATACGCTGTAACGACTGAACAAGTCGAAACCGGTGACCTCATTGAAGGCACCGTACCTGTTAATGGACATGCAGCTTACGTCTTGTTTGATTGTGGTGCTACTCATACGTTTATCTCCGACGATTTCACCGAACAACTCCACGCCTCGGTGCAACCGATTGATAAAATGATCGAAGTATATAACCCGTTGGGTTCACGCACCAAATGTATCCGGTGTGTGAAAAATTTGGATATTGAGATAGCAGGGCAACACTTGCCTACTGATGCCATCCTGATCGATATGATACAGTACGATGTCATTCTGGGAATGAATTGGTTGGCTCAGAATAATGCCAAGATTCTGTGCCGCGAGGGCAGAGTGATTCTATCTCGACCCGGATTACCTAAGATGGAATACCGGTTATCCAAACCAGTCCCACAAAAAAGGCTCATATCAGCACTTAAGGTACAAAAATACCTTAGGAAGGGTTGTGTGGCCTTCCTGTTGAGTCTCTCGGTGGAAAAATCCAACGACCAACCCCTTGAGAGTTTGGAAGTAGTGCGGGAGTTTCCCGATCTGTTTCCTGAGGAATTGCCAGGACTTCCGCCACTTCGTGAGGTTGAATTTGGAATTCAATCCTTACCTGGAACAACGCCGATATCCAAAGCCCCTTATCGTATGGCACCAGCTGAACTCAGTGAGTTGAAGTGTCAGTTGGAAGAACTGATGGAACAAGGGTTCATCCGACCAAGTATGTCACCATGGGGAGCCCCGGTACTATTTGTAAAGAAGAAGGATGGATCCCTTCGGTTATGCATCGATTATCGGATGCTTAACCAGGCAACCATTAAAAATAAGTACCCGTTGCCTTGGATTGAGGACTTATTCGATCAGCTCAGAACAGCGAGAGTGTTCTCCAAGATCGACCTCAGGTCTGGATACCATCAGCTCAGAGTTAAGGAGGAGGATATACCTAAGACTGCCTTCAGAACGAGATATGTCCATTATGAGTTCGTAGTAATGCCCTTCGGACTTACAAATGCGCCTGCTGTCTTTATGGACCTGATGAACCGCGTGTTCAAACCATACTTAGACACTTTTGTCATCGTCTTCATTGATGACATTCTCGTGTATTCAGAGAATGAGGAACAACACAAGGAGCACTTGAGAATCGTCTTGAAAACCCTTCAAGATAATCAGTTATATGCCAAGTTTTCAAAATGTGAATTCTGGCTAGACAAAGTAATGTTCCTTGGCCATGTGATCTCAAAAGATGGAATCGCAGTAGATCCTGCGAAGGTCGAAGCTGTGATAGACTGGAAGCAGCCAGAAAATATCACTGAGGTCCGCAGCTTCCTTGGACTTGCCGGATATTATCGGAAGTTCATACAGGACTTCTCCCGAATCGCCGTACCAATGACGAAATTACTGAAAAAGGGAGTCAAGTTTGAATGGACTGACCAGTGTAAGGAATGCTTTGAGGTTCTCAAACAGAGGCTTACCACTGCCCCTGTCCTTACCTTACCTTCTGGTCAGGGAGGCTTCATTGCTTATACCGATGCCTCGGGAACGGGTCTGGGTTGTGTATTGATGCAGCATGGCAAAGTAATCGCCTATGCATCCCGTCAGTTAAGAATTCATGAGAAAAACTATCCAACCCACGATCTGGAGCTTGCCGCGGTAGTGTTCGCGCTTAAAATCTGGCGACACTACCTGTATGGAGAGAAATTTGAGGTCATGTCGGACCATAAAAGCCTAAAATACCTCTTTTCTCAAAAAGAACTCAATATGCGGCAACGGCGATGGCTGGAATTCCTCAAAGACTATGAATTCACGCTTTCCTATCACCCTGGAAAGGCGAATGTTGTAGCAGATGCCCTTAGTCGCAAGAGTGTTGGCACTCTGGCCAGCCTCACCGGACAATGGAAGCTGATGGAGGATTTTGTCAGTTGGAAGCCATTCCTGGCTGACCCAGGAAAGATTCGATTGTCATGCCTGACAATCCATATCGAGATCCTCGATCGCATTGTAGCCGAACAGTTCAAGGACCCCCAGTACTTGGAATTAAAAGCTCGTGCCGAAAGAGATGACACTTTCTTCCATTTAAAAGAAGATGGAGGAATATGGATGGAAGAAAGGATTTGGGTCCCAAATAACCCTGAGCTAAGACAGGAAGTACTCCAGGAGGCTCATAACAGCAAATACACCATTCACCCTGGAGGTACAAAAATGTTTCGGGACTTACAAAGAAAGTACTGGTGGAGGGGTATGAAACGGGATGTGGCTACATTTGTCTCAAGGTGTTTAATCTGCCAGCAAGTAAAAATTGAGCATCAACGACCTGGTGGAAAAATGCAACGGATCGAGATTCCAGAATGGAAATGGGAGGGCATTACGATGGATTTCATCGTTGGATTGCCTCGGTCCAAGAGACAACATGACTCAATATGGGTGATCGTAGACAGACTCACCAAGTCTGCTCACTTCCTGCCAATCAACACTCGATACTCAACTGAACGATTGGCGGAGATCTACATTCGGGAAATCGTTAGACTCCATGGAGTGCCGATTTCGATCATATCCGATCGTGACCCGAAATTTACCTCTCACTTTTGGGAGCAGCTTCAAAGAGCCCTGGGGACGAAACTCAAGTTCAGTACAGCATTCCATCCCCAAACAGATGGGCAATCAGAACGAACCATACAGACTCTCGAAGATATGCTAAGAGCCTGTATGCTAGAATGGAAAGGTGATTGGGATTCCCACCTAGCGTTGGCTGAATTTGCTTATAATAATAGCCACCACGCTAGCATTGGGATGGCACCGTATGAAGCCTTGTACGGGCGACCCTGTAGATCACCAATCCATTGGGGTGAAGTGGGTGAGCGAACCTTGGACTCGCCCATAGTGTTGCAGCATTATACTGAGCAGGTCCACATGATCAGGAAGAAGCTACTGACTGCTCAGAGTCGACAGAAGAGCTACGCTGATCAGCGGCGTAGGGAACTCACTTTTGCGGTTGGAGATAAGGTTTTTATCAAGGTCTCCCCAACCAAGAGTGTGTTTCGTTTCGGAAAGAAGGGGAAGCTCAGCCCCAGATTCGTTGGTCCCTTCGAGGTTTTGAGCCGGATAGGAGAGACCGCCTACAGAGTAGCATTGCCACCGCAGTATACACAGATACACAATGTATTTCATGTGTCAATGCTTAGAAAATACGTTCACGACCCTTCCCACGTCATCCAACATGAAGATATTGACATCCAGGAGGATATGACGGTGGAAGAAAGGCCAGTAGAGATCATGGACCGACGGGAGCAAGTGCTAAGGACAAAGGTCATTCCACTTGTCAAAGTAAGATGGCAACATCACGGAGTCGATGATTGCACTTGGGAGCCCGAATCGGATATGCGGGATAAATATCCTGAACTCTTCACCTTGTACTCTTAGCTGAATTTCGCGGACGAAATTCCTTTAAGGGGGTAATGATGTAAGACCCGCAATTTTTCAGAAAATATCTGAATAAAATTCATGAGGCATTTACCGGTAAAAATGGCATTTTTCTCAGAATGCGAAACGAATCAATTCCTGCGAGCCAGTTACACTTAGGATATTCGTCGAATCGCGAATATATGCTCAAACACTCTGGAAGCCATAACTTCCTATCTGAACAAAATCAAAGGATTCCTGCGAGCCAACTTTCTTAGTGGCATCAATACGAAGATAATGGCGTACTCAGAATTTTTCGGAAAAAAATCGTCGAAAACCCGAAATTCTTGCGGGACCCACAGAAATATGGGTGGGACCCACAAAAATATTTCTCAGAAAATATTCTAGAAGATTCTAGAATATTCCAGCACCTTCCAGCACCTTCCAGAGCCTTCCAGCTCCTTCCAGCACCTTCCATGGAAGGGATTCTCAGAAAAGCCCAAGGGTAAAGAGGGGATTCTGAAACTTGGGGCCCAAGTTTCAGAACCTATAAATAGAGGCCCCCCCTCCTTTAGAAAATCGCCAACCCCTCTCTCTCTCCTCCTTTTCCAAACCTCCCCTACCTAGCCTAGCCCACCTGAGCCCACCTGACCTGGTCTGAGCCTGCCTGACTTAGCCTGAGCCTGCTTGACCTGGTCTGAGCCTGCCTGACCTGGTCCTAACCCACCTGACCTAGGTCTGAACCTACTTGACCTAAGTCTGAACCCAGTTGACTTGACTTGAACCTGGTTTGGTTCAAAGTCAAAGTCCAAGTCCTTTTTCGTTCGAAGTTCGAAGTTGATCCTTTTTCGAAGTCGAGCCTCGTTCGAAGCGTTTGAAGCAATCGGAGTCGTTTCTTCCTCAAATTGAAGTAAGTTCGCTTCATTAAACCATCTCTCTCAAGTGTTTGATTGTTTGTATATAGCATATACTTTCTGAAGTAGTATCTTACTTTAGTTCTTGGTTGAGCCCTCTAGGACACTTCGGTGTTCACGCGCTCGCCTCGTAACTATCGTCGGATATATATGTTCGAATACGCAGTATATGCGTTCTTCAAAATAGTATCTCACCCTAGTTCTTGGTTGAGCCCTCTAGGACACTTCGGTGTTCACTCGCTCGCCTCGTAACTATCGTTGGATACAGATCTAGGTGTATATCTGCTGATACTGCCGACGCGTCTTATATCGCATAGGCCATGTAATTTACCTTTGCCGTCGCGTCGTATGATGCCAAGGCTCCCTGCTTTCTGTACTTCCGATTACTGCACTTCCGATTATGCATTTACTTACGCCGTCGCGTCGAACGATGCCAAGGCTCCTGCTTTCTGCAATGTATTTACTTACGCCGTCGCGTCGAACGATGCCAAGGCTTCTGCTTTGTTATATATGTAGAATAATTCGTTCAGTTACACACCCTGAACAATAGTATATGCATTTCCTTTACGCCGCTGCTGTATAAAGCACAGGCTTCTGCTTATATTACATATATGGCGCGTAAGTGAGCGTTCAAACGGAGATCAACTCCAAAATCGCCCATGCGATTCCCTTACCGCTCCTCGTACAAGATTCTGCTTGACGAATGAAGCCCCTATTGGAAAGGCTTCGCCTTTTGGCAAAATGCTCTTTACGTAAAGACTAAATCAATTACGTATGGCCTAGCTATGACCCAAGGTTCCTGCAACCTTGATGGATGCAAAGTACGCACAACGGTGCGCATCCATTTCCCGAGTTAAGCGTAGTGATTTCCCACCAAAGAGGGGAGATGCCGCTGAAATGGATAAAAGAAACGCACGCTTTCTCCGTAAAAGAGAGGAAGTGCTGCTGAAATTCCTGAAGGAGCTAAGAATGGCTCAGAAAGAACGTAGCAGAAGTGCTACCCAGTTATGAAACGCCTTCTACAATGTAGAAAGGTTCGTCGCACCACTGCCGGTAGAGCAGAGAAGGTGTTGACAGAATGGTTGGCAGAAGAGCTGCCAAAACCAGTTAAGTGGCACAATGATGTCCTTTGTTGGAACGATGTCAGAATGACTCGTCTCCCTGACACCTGCAAGGGCATCATACTTGTAAGAGCCGTTGCGCCAAAGTAGTGGTAGCGCCTTGACGAGGTCCTGAGCTCGTTGCGTAAAAATACGTCGAGTAGCCGATCCGTAGAGATCGAGTCATGTGCATGCTCATTGAGAATTATCAGACAACCAGACTCGTAAGGGCCGCTGAGCCGGAGTGTGTTGTTTCCACCGAAAGAGGTGAAGTGCTCGTCAAGGCCGAAGTGCCGAGAGCAGAGTTAAGCATGCATATGAATAAAACCTTTGTTCCACGGTGAAAACCGTGTGGTTGATTGGGGTCGGGTACATACTTCTCAAAGGCTGCCCTATAGGCATGCAATGTTTGTCAAGTAATTGTAAGACCGGCAGGCCCCTTTCAGAATTTCTCACCGAGGAAGACGGTGATGGCGCAGCCTTGAGTGACATATATTTCACCCGAACCTGATAGAGTTCATTGATGGCCTTCGTCACTCAGAGGTATGGAGGTCGTGGTTATCCTTAAATATCTAAGGATTGAACCCAACTACTGCAGTAGCAGAATGCATTCGGATACCTAGTAAGGATCTCTTTCGGTATGCTGTACCGTCCTACTAGGGGGATGGGGTCAACAGGCCTCTGGGGTATCTAAAATACATAGAATAATCAACCCCCAGATCGTCGCGTTGTCGCCCAGATATGAGTCCCCTAAGCCCAGGGGGAGGTGCAATTATCGAAACAAAGCATTAGCTTAGGTACAGCGCTACTTTGAATGTATGAGTGGATGACGTTGTTGAGTCAGTCCTGCATAACCTTTGTGAAGGTGTCATGGTCGGTATACTACTGGACCGATTGGGAAAGAACCCCATTGATATCCGTACGACTAAGTGAAGCTCGGAGAGCTGTCCTTAGATTCGTAGGATACGGATGTGCCAAGCATAAAGGCTTGAGCTAGACATCCATTCGTGACTCTGAGGAAGTCAAGGCTAAGTCGTAGAGACTTGAGAGGTTATTCTAACTCACATTCCTGAAGAGGCTTATGCGAAGTCATGACGACTTGCGTGGATGTTCAACTCATAGCCCTGATGAGGCTTGTGCGATATACGCTAAGTCATGGAGGCTTGAGCGTCGTATTACGAACTGCGACCCTGAGTGGTCTATGCATTTACTTGAGTTGAATAGATAGGTGTTTGCCTACTTACCAGACCATCAGTGGTTCTGACCCCGTTTAATGGGGATTTCAGGTGTTGAACCTGCGTGGCGATATGCGGAGCAAGGCGGCATCAAGTTCCAGGGTTTCTCTAGACAGAGTTGTACTGCTTCCTTTTTATTGAACCTTCACTGCTTTTCTAAGCAGTAATGTTGTAATAAACATGTGCTTTCGATAAAATGGAACACTTTGGTGGTCAATGAGTTGCTTGGCCACATACCTGCAACGTGCTCGGAGTTTTCTAAAACCGACGACTCATTATCGTCTTATTCCGCTGCTAAAAGCTTTTCTAAGTTCCGCTGCAAAGAAAAAAAAAAAGAAATCCATGAAAATTTTAACTTAGCTTTGTTTTAAAAATCCGGGGCGTTATAGAATTGGTATCAGAGCATGAGTCTGAGAAACCTGGTTCAAGATCCGTCATGGTCCCGATATCGCATTGTAAGTATATGTTTTTATACTTCTTGTTCTGATCTGGGTGCATCTTTGTATAGATGGCAACTCACGACTCCCGAGGATACTGCTATCGTTGCGGGATCATGCACGATGAGTGGGTATGCCCATATGAAGTCCAAGACTGTCAATATTGTGGCGAAGAAGGGCATTCCGTCAACGAATGCCAAATAAAGCATACCGCCGATATGGGTCGGCGGGGATCGCTTGGTCTTAGGGATGAGACCTCGCGTGTTAGTGGGCCACATTACTCCAGTAGAGAGAGTAGCCGTACTCCAGCAACTTCTGATGAACTACCATCTCTGGTAGGATTTGACTTGAACTTCCTTGAGGGATTTGGTCAATCGCAAGGCTATCAACAGGCATCATGTACGCCTAGCTTGCACAGTTGGGAGGAGGGATGCAACAACTCCTTCTATAATCCTATTATGATTTCAGATTCCTCGAATCAAAGTACTATTATATGGGGGAACAGAGCGGGTACACCAACGCCGAGTCTGAATGGCCAGGAAGAGGGATACAACCTATATCATCCCGTTATGGTCTCGGATTCTCCGAGCCATGATGCCACTGAATGGGCAAGTGGACCGGCATCACTGATCTATCCACAAGATTCGCTTGAGAGTGCGGAAGTGCCGCCCAAGCCAAAGCTAGTTGTGCCTGCACCAAAGCAATGTGGAAGTAAACGATACTTTGGGTTCTTTGGGTCAAGAAAGAAATCCAGTTCCTAGAAGAGACTGGTAGTGTTTTGGAGTCAATAGACTCATGTACCTAGTTTCTCAACGCCTAAAAGTCTGCCAGTGCGGCATGACGTTTTGTTTAAGGCGATGCTTGTGTAAATGTGATGTATATTAAGTAAATAAAACTTTGCTTCGATATATACATTGTGAAACTAAAACACGTTGTTTGTATGTGGTAGATAAATGACTCCTACGACGAGGAGAACCATACCAAGCGAGGAGTCCCATACTCAAGGATTTCTGCTGGAAACACTCAACAATTTGGTTACTGCCATTCGAGAAACAAGGCCAGAACCAGTCGCACCTCGAAGCGAAAACCTTGGTGGAATAACCTATGAAAAATTCCTCAAGCTCGATCAACCAGTCTTCGCTGGTAGAGCCGATCCTGAACTGGCAGAAAGTTGGGTCGAAGAGACCGAACGTGCCTTCCTGGTGCTGGGAGTACCAGAAGAAAAGAAGACCAACTTTGGCACGTACAGGCTGAAAGACAACGCACGGAAGTGGTGGGATACCACTAAGATTATCCAGTTCTCGGAAGTTGAAGTCATTCCTTGGACTGATTTCCGGAGAGCTTTCATGGATAATTACTTTCCATTACACTCCAGAAACAAGAAGAAGATGGAGTTTCTGGAATTGGAGCAGGGTGGCATGAATCTGATTGACTATACCACCAAATTTCAAAATCTTGAACGGTACTGCTCCCGGTTATTTGAGACCGACCAAGAAAGGGCCGACAAGTACATCAATGGACTGCGAGAAGGGCTAAGGTCACGGGTTATCACCAGCATGCCCCAAACGTTTCAAACGGCTGTGGCAGCAGCTTCAAAAATACAAGTGGATTGGGAGCGATCAAAAGTGATCATAGCAAAAAGGCCCATAGTTGATGGTGGGAACAAGAAGAGAATGTTTCCAAGTGGCCAGGGTTCACGACAACCCTTTCAGAAGAAAAGGTTCCAAGGTGGGAACAACACTCAACAAGTTGTAAGGCCAAGGCAGAACATGGCTCCAAACAACCTGCAGTCCAACCCAAACTGCCCAAAATGCCATGTTAATCACGCAAGAGGACCATGTCCACGTGACACAGGTGGATGCTTCTACTGTGGCAAAGTGGGCCACATTGCAAGACAATGCAGGAAGAAGCTTATTGATGAGCAGAGGAGGAATGCAGGATCTGCCGGACCCTCTCAACAAGTACCACAACGAACACTAGTCCAACGACCCCCACCTAGAGTAGAACAAAGGCCTGCTGCAGGTCGTGTATACGCTGTAACGACTGAACAAGTCGAAACCGGTGACCTCATTGAAGGCACCGTACCTGTTAATGGACATGCAGCTTACGTCTTGTTTGATTGTGGTGCTACTCATACGTTTATCTCCGACGATTTCACCGAACAACTCCACGCCTCGGTGCAACCGATTGATAAAATGATCGAAGTATATAACCCGTTGGGTTCACGCACCAAATGTATCCGGTGTGTGAAAAATTTGGATATTGAGATAGCAGGGCAACACTTGCCTACTGATGCCATCCTGATCGATATGATACAGTACGATGTCATTCTGGGAATGAATTGGTTGGCTCAGAATAATGCCAAGATTCTGTGCCGCGAGGGCAGAGTGATTCTATCTCGACCCGGATTACCTAAGATGGAATACCGGTTATCCAAACCAGTCCCACAAAAAAGGCTCATATCAGCACTTAAGGTACAAAAATACCTTAGGAAGGGTTGTGTGGCCTTCCTGTTGAGTCTCTCGGTGGAAAAATCCAACGACCAACCCCTTGAGAGTTTGGAAGTAGTGCGGGAGTTTCCCGATCTGTTTCCTGAGGAATTGCCAGGACTTCCGCCACTTCGTGAGGTTGAATTTGGAATTCAATCCTTACCTGGAACAACGCCGATATCCAAAGCCCCTTATCGTATGGCACCAGCTGAACTCAGTGAGTTGAAGTGTCAGTTGGAAGAACTGATGGAACAAGGGTTCATCCGACCAAGTATGTCACCATGGGGAGCCCCGGTACTATTTGTAAAGAAGAAGGATGGATCCCTTCGGTTATGCATCGATTATCGGATGCTTAACCAGGCAACCATTAAAAATAAGTACCCGTTGCCTCGGATTGAGGACTTATTCGATCAGCTCAGAACAGCGAGAGTGTTCTCCAAGATCGACCTCAGGTCTGGATACCATCAGCTCAGAGTTAAGGAGGAGGATATACCTAAGACTGCCTTCAGAACGAGATATGGCCATTATGAGTTCGTAGTAATGCCCTTCGGACTTACAAATGCGCCTGCTGTCTTTATGGACCTGATGAACCGCGTGTTCAAACCATACTTAGACACTTTTGTCATCGTCTTCATTGATGACATTCTCGTGTATTCAGAGAATGAGGAACAACACAAGGAGCACTTGAGAATCGTCTTGAAAACCCTTCAAGATAATCAGTTATATGCCAAGTTTTCAAAATGTGAATTCTGGCTAGACAAAGTAATGTTCCTTGGCCATGTGATCTCAAAAGATGGAATCGCAGTAGATCCTGCGAAGGTCGAAGCTGTGATAGACTGGAAGCAGCCAGAAAATATCACTGAGGTCCGCAGCTTCCTTGGACTTGCCGGATATTATCGGAAGTTCATACAGGACTTCTCCCGAATCGCCGTACCAATGACGAAATTACTGAAAAAGGGAGTCAAGTTTGAATGGACTGACCAGTGTAAGGAATGCTTTGAGGTTCTCAAACAGAGGCTTACCACTGCCCCTGTCCTTACCTTACCTTCTGGTCAGGGAGGCTTCATTGCTTATACCGATGCCTCGGGAACGGGTCTGGGTTGTGTATTGATGCAGCATGGCAAAGTAATCGCCTATGCATCCCGTCAGTTAAGAATTCATGAGAAAAACTATCCAACCCACGATCTGGAGCTTGCCGCGGTAGTGTTCGCGCTTAAAATCTGGCGACACTACCTGTATGGAGAGAAATTTGAGGTCATGTCGGACCATAAAAGCCTAAAATACCTCTTTTCTCAAAAAGAACTCAATATGCGGCAACGGCGATGGCTGGAATTCCTCAAAGACTATGAATTCACGCTTTCCTATCACCCTGGAAAGGCGAATGTTGTAGCAGATGCCCTTAGTCGCAAGAGTGTTGGCACTCTGGCCAGCCTCACCGGACAATGGAAGCTGATGGAGGATTTTGTCAGTTGGAAGCCATTCCTGGCTGACCCAGGAAAGATTCGATTGTCATGCCTGACAATCCATATCGAGATCCTCGATCGCATTGTAGCCGAACAGTTCAAGGACCCCCAGTACTTGGAATTAAAAGCTCGTGCCGAAAGAGATGACACTTTCTTCCATTTAAAAGAAGATGGAGGAATATGGATGGAAGAAAGGATTTGGGTCCCAAATAACCCTGAGCTAAGACAGGAAGTACTCCAGGAGGCTCATAACAGCAAATACACCATTCACCCTGGAGGTACAAAAATGTTTCGGGACTTACAAAGAAAGTACTGGTGGAGGGGTATGAAACGGGATGTGGCTACATTTGTCTCAAGGTGTTTAATCTGCCAGCAAGTAAAAATTGAGCATCAACGACCTGGTGGAAAAATGCAACGGATCGAGATTCCAGAATGGAAATGGGAGGGCATTACGATGGATTTCATCGTTGGATTGCCTCGGTCCAAGAGACAACATGACTCAATATGGGTGATCGTAGACAGACTCACCAAGTCTGCTCACTTCCTGCCAATCAACACTCGATACTCAACTGAACGATTGGCGGAGATCTACATTCGGGAAATCGTTAGACTCCATGGAGTGCCGATTTCGATCATATCCGATCGTGACCCGAAATTTACCTCTCACTTTTGGGAGCAGCTTCAAAGAGCCCTGGGGACGAAACTCAAGTTCAGTACAGCATTCCATCCCCAAACAGATGGGCAATCAGAACGAACCATACAGACTCTCGAAGATATGCTAAGAGCCTGTATGCTAGAATGGAAAGGTGATTGGGATTCCCACCTAGCGTTGGCTGAATTTGCTTATAATAATAGCCACCACGCTAGCATTGGGATGGCACCGTATGAAGCCTTGTACGGGCGACCCTGTAGATCACCAATCCATTGGGGTGAAGTGGGTGAGCGAACCTTGGACTCGCCCATAGTGTTGCAGCATTATACTGAGCAGGTCCACATGATCAGGAAGAA
Source organism: Nuphar pumila (assembly GCF_984573655.1). Taxonomy (NCBI): domain Eukaryota; kingdom Viridiplantae; phylum Streptophyta; class Magnoliopsida; order Nymphaeales; family Nymphaeaceae; genus Nuphar; species Nuphar pumila. Next base: position 45,080,127 of record NC_143265.1, on the reverse strand, counting down.
GCTACTGACTGCTCAGAGTCGACAGAAGAGCTACGCTGATCAGCGGCGTAGGGAACTCACTTTTGCGGTTGGAGATAAGGTTTTTATCAAGGTCTCCCCAACCAAGAGTGTGTTTCGTTTCGGAAAGAAGGGGAAGCTCAGCCCCAGATTCGTTGGTCCCTTCGAGGTTTTGAGCCGGATAGGAGAGACCGCCTACAGAGTAGCATTGCCACCGCAGTATACACAGATACACAATGTATTTCATGTGTCAATGCTTAGAAAATACGTTCACGACCCTTCCCACGTCATCCAACATGAAGATATTGACATCCAGGAGGATATGACGGTGGAAGAAAGGCCAGTAGAGATCATGGACCGACGGGAGCAAGTGCTAAGGACAAAGGTCATTCCACTTGTCAAAGTAAGATGGCAACATCACGGAGTCGATGATTGCACTTGGGAGCCCGAATCGGATATGCGGGATAAATATCCTGAACTCTTCACCTTGTACTCTTAGCTGAATTTCGCGGACGAAATTCCTTTAAGGGGGTAATGATGTAAGACCCGCAATTTTTCAGAAAATATCTGAATAAAATTCATGAGGCATTTACCGGTAAAAATGGCATTTTTCTCAGAATGCGAAACGAATCAATTCCTGCGAGCTAGTTACACTTAGGATATTCGTCGAATCGCGAATATATGCTCAAACACTCTGGAAGCCATAACTTCCTATCTGAACAAAATCAAAGGATTCCTGCGAGCCAACTTTCTTAGTGGCATCAATACGAAGATAATGGCGTACTCAGAATTTTTCGGAAAAAAATCGCCGAAAACCCGAAATTCTTGCGGGACCCACAGAAATATGGGTGGGACCCACAAAAATATTTCTCAGAAAATATTCTAGAAGATTCTAGAATATTCCAGCACCTTCCAGCACCTTCCAGAGCCTTCCAGCTCCTTCCAGCACCTTCCATGGAAGGGATTCTCAGAAAAGCCCAAGGGTAAAGAGGGGATTCTGAAACTTGGGGCCCAAGTTTCAGAACCTATAAATAGAGGACCCCCCCTCCTTTAGAAAATCGCCAACCCCTCTCTCTCTCCTCCTTTTCCAAACCTCCCCTACCTAGCCTAGCCCACCTGAGCCCACCTGACCTGGTCTGAGCCTGCCTGACTTAGCCTGAGCCTGCTTGACCTGGTCTGAGCCTGCCTGACCTGGTCCTAACCCACCTGACCTAGGTCTGAACCTACTTGACCTAAGTCTGAACCCAGTTGACTTGACTTGAACCTGGTTTGGTTCAAAGTCAAAGTCCAAGTCCTTTTTCGTCCGAAGTTCGAAGTTGATCCTTTTTCGAAGTCGAGCCTCGTTCGAAGCGTTTGAAGCAATCGGAGTCGTTTCTTCCTCAAATTGAAGTAAGTTCGCTTCATTAAACCATCTCTCTCAAGTGTTTGATTGTTTGTATATAGCATATACTTTCTGAAGTAGTATCTTACTTTAGTTCTTGGTTGAGCCCTCTAGGACACTTCGGTGTTCACGCGCTCGCCTCGTAACTATTGTCGGATATATATGTTCGAATACGCAGTATATGCGTTCTTCAAAATAGTATCTCACCCTAGTTCTTGGTTGAGCCCTCTAGGACACTTCGGTGTTCACTCGCTCGCCTCGTAACTATCGTTGGATACAGATCTAGGTGTATATCTGCTGATACTGCCGACGCGTCTTATATCGCACAGGCCATGTAATTTACCTTTGCCGTCGCGTCGTATGATGCCAAGGCTCCCTGCTTTCTGTACTTCCGATTACTGCACTTCCGATTATGCATTTACTTACGCCGTCGCGTCGAACGATGCCAAGGCTCCTGCTTTCTGCAATGTATTTACTTACGCCGTCGCGTCGAACGATGCCAAGGCTTCTGCTTTGTTATATATGTAGAATAATTCGTTCAGTTACACACCCTGAACAATAGTATATGCATTTCCTTTACGCCGCTGCTGTATAAAGCACAGGCTTCTGCTTATATTACATATATGGCGCGTAAGTGAGCGTTCAAACGGAGATCAACTCCAAAATCGCCCATGCGATTCCCTTACCGCTCCTCGTACAAGATTCTGCTTGACGAATGAAGCCCCTATTGGAAAGGCTTCGCCTTTTGGCAAAATGCTCTTTACGTAAAGACTAAATCAATTACGTATGGCCTAGCTATGACCCAAGGTTCCTGCAACCTTGATGGATGCAAAGTACGCACAACGGTGCGCATCCATTTCCCGAGTTAAGCGTAGCGATTTCCCACCAAAGAGGGGAGATGCCGCTGAAATGGATAAAAGAAACGCACGCTTTCTCCGTAAAAGAGAGGAAGTGCTGCTGAAATTCCTGAAGGAGCTAAGAATGGCTCAGAAAGAACGTAGCAGAAGTGCTACACAGTTATGAAACGCCTTCTACAATGTAGAAAGGTTCGTCGCACCACTGCCGGTAGAGCAGAGAAGGTGTTGACAGAATGGTTGGCAGAAGAGCTGCCAAAACCAGTTAAGTGGCACAATGATGTCCTTTGTTGGAACGATGTCAGAATGACTCGTCTCCCTGACACCTGCAAGGGCATCATACTTGTAAGAGCCGTTGCGCCAAAGTAGTGGTAGCGCCTTGACGAGGTCCTGAGCTCGTTGCGTAAAAATACGCCGAGTAGCCGATCCGTAGAGATCGAGTCATGTGCATGCTCATTGAGAATTATCAGACAACCAGACTCGTAAGGGCCGCTGAGCCGGAGTGTGTTGTTTCCACCGAAAGAGGTGAAGTGCTCGTCAAGGCCGAAGTGCCGAGAGCAGAGTTAAGCATGCATATGAATAAAACCTTTGTTCCACGGTGAAAACCGTGTGGTTGATTGGGGTCGGGTACATACTTCTCAAAGGCTGCCCTATAGGCATGCAATGTTCGTCAAGTAATTGTAAGACCGGCAGGCCCCTTTCAGAATTTCTCACCGAGGAAGACGGTGATGGCGCAGCCTTGAGTGACATATATTTCACCCGAACCTGATAGAGTTCATTGATGGCCTTCGTCACTCAGAGGTATGGAGGTCGTGGTTATCCTTAAATATCTAAGGATTGAACCCAACTACTGCAGTAGCAGAATGCATTCGGATACCTAGTAAGGATCTCTTCCGGTATGCTGTACCGTCCTACTAGGGGGATGGGGTCAACAGGCCTCTGGGGTATCTAAAATACATAGAATAATCAACCCCCAGATCGTCGCGTTGTCGCCCAGATATGAGTCCCCTAAGCCCAGGGGGAGGTGCAATTATCGAAACAAAGCATTAGCTTAGGTACAGCGCTACTTTGAATGTATGAGTGGATGACGTTGTTGAGTCAGTCCTGCATAACCTTTGTGAAGGTGTCATGGTCGGTATACTACTGGACCGATTGGGAAAGAACCCCATTGATATCCGTACGACTAAGTGAAGCTCGGAGAGCTGTCCTTAGATTCGTAGGATACGGATGTGCCAAGCATAAAGGCTTGAGCTAGACATCCATTCATGACTCTGAGGAAGTCAAGGCTAAGTCGTAGAGACTTGAGAGGTTATTCTAACTCACAGCCCTGAAGAGGCTTATGTGAAGTCATGACGACTTGCGTGGATGTTCAACTCATAGCCCTGATGAGGCTTGTGCGATATACGCTAAGTCATGGAGGCTTGAGCGTCGTATTACGAACTGCGACCCTGAGTGGTCTATGCATTTACTTGAGTTGAATAGATAGGTGTTTGCCTACTTACCAGACCATCAGTGGTTCTGACCCCGTTTAATGGGGATTTCAGGTGTTGAACCTGCGTTGCGATATGCGGAGCAAGGCGGCATCAAGTTCCAGGGTTTCTCTAGACAGAGTTGTACTGCTTCCTTTTTATTGAACCTTCACTGCTTTTCTAAGCAGTAATGTTGTAATAAACATGTGCTTTCGATAAAATGGAACACTTTGGTGGTCAATGAGTTGCTTGGCCACATACCTGCAACGTGCTCGGAGTTTTCTAAAACCGACGACTCATTATCGTCTTATTCCGCTGCTAAAAGCTTTTCTAAGTTCCGCTGCAAAGAAAAAAAAAAAGAAATCCATGAAAATTTTAACTTAGCTTTGTTTTGAAAATCCGGGGCGTTACAGGTAGGCCCATAGTGCATCGTGGATCTTCTCATGCCAGTCACGACCTGTTTCCACAGTTCGCTCCAAGATACGAATTAAAATCTTGTTGGTGGCCTCTGCCTGACCATTCCCTTGAGGATAATATGGAGCGGAAAAATGGTGATAGATCTTGAATTTTGAGCAGAATGTCTTCATTCTTTCATTCTTGAAATGACTACCATTATCTGATACAATGTCATGCGGGATGCCGAAACGACAAAGGATGCTCTTGTGAATAAAAGAGACTACATGTCGGCCTTCTACTGTGTGAAGAGTGATAGCTTCTACCCACTTGGTGAAATATTCTGTTGCAGCAAGGAAATATTTATGGCCATTTGAAGCTGAAGGAGTGATGAAACCTACGACATCGAAGGCCCACATGGAGAACGGCCATGGAGAAACAACCGACTGTAAATAAGTTGCTGGATCATGGATGGAAGGTGCATGTATCTGACATTGTACACACTTCTTCACATAATGATAACAGTCTTGTTGCATAGTCTTCCAATAGTACCCTGCTCTTATGATTTGCTTGACAAGGGTTTGGTAGCCGACGTGGCCACCACAAATGCCTTCGTGTGCTTCTCGCACGACTTCTTTGGCTTCGTCTTCATCTAAACATCTGGAATACTCTGAACTGAATCCACGGCGATAGAGGACATTGGCCAAAATGAAGTATCGAGTAGACATACGCTGGATTGCTCGCTGCTCTTTCTTTGAGAGTTCTGGAGGAAATTCGCCGGTTTCTATGAAATTTTTGATGTTGTAATACCAAGGTTTCTTCCTTTGCTCCGCCTGGTTTACTTGTTCCGCTGGAAGGAAAGCAGGTTGGTCAAGTCTGCCAATTTCAAAAGAGTGACAAGATTCTCCATTTCTGAATGCCATAATGGAGCCTAAACTGGCGAGACTATCGGCCACTTGATTAAAATCTCTCTTGATGTGGAATAACTGAAATTCTTCAAACTTGCTGACAAGAGCTGAAACAATTTTCTGATAGGGGAATAACTTCTGATCTTTCACTTGCCATTCGGCTCGAACTTGATTGACAACGAGTAATGAGTCACCGTAGGCATGTACTCTCTTGACATTGAAGTCTAGTAGAATCTTTAGACCTTGAATCAAGGCTTCATATTCAGCCATATTATGAGTGCATTGAAAATCTAACTTGAGGGAAAATGGGATCATCTCCTTCTCAGGAGTGATTAATAAAATTCCGATGCCTATTCTGGCCATATTCTTAGAACCATCGAAAAATAAATTCCATACTGGAAATTGCTGGATATTGCAAATCTGCTCATCAGGGAAATCATCTTCGGCTTTCACTTCTTCTGCCAGAGGAAAATCTGCCAATTGGTCTGCAATTGCTTGGCCTTTGATTGATTGCTGCGAGACATATTCTAAGTCATACTGCATCAGTAAGACTTGCCATTTTGCGACTCGTCCGCTGAGGAAAGGCTGCTCTAAAATATACTTGAGAGGATTGAGTTTAGACAAGATTTTGACTTCTGATGCTAGTAGGTAGTGTCTTAGCTTCTGACACATCCATACCAGAGCTAGGCAGGTCTTCTCTATTTGAGAGTATTTCTTTTCATAATCTATGAAAGTCTTACTCACATAATAGATGGCATGTTCTATCAGGCTGTCTTCTTTGTATTGGGCCAAGAATCCGCCACATGCGACTTGATTGACTGAGATGTATAACAGAAGAGGTTTTCCCAATTCTGGCGGCTTCAGGATTGGAGGATTGAGAAGATACTTTTTGATCCGATCGAACGATAGCTGACACTCTGGTCCCCATTCGAACTTTACTCCTTTCCTGAGCAGGTGGTTGAAAGGTTCACATCTCATCGCCAAGTTGGAAATAAATCGCCGAATTGATTGCATGCGTCCCTGAAGGCTACGCAACTCTTTGAGATTTTTCGGGGGTGCCATATCAATGATAGCCTTGGCTTTGGCTGGGTCAACTTCAATTTCTTTTTTACTGACCAGAAAACCCAACAGTTTGCCTGATTCGACTCCAAAGACACACTTTTGTGGGTTAAGCCTTAACTTGTAAAGAATAAGTCTTTTAAAGACTTGATCAAGTGCTTCGAGGTGATCCTCTCCCTCTTTAGATTTCACAAGAATATCGTCAACATACGCATCCATGATTTTGCGCATTTGATCATGAAAGATAACGGCCATCACCCGTTGATATGTTGCTCCAGCATTCTTGAGCCCAAAAGGCATAACTGTATAGCAAAAAGTGCCCCAAGGCGTAGTAAAGGAAGTTTTTGATTGGTCGTGGGCGGCCAACTTAATCTGGTTGTAGCCGGAATATCCATCCATGAAGGAGAACATGGCATGTCCTGCTGTGCTGTCAATCAGCAGATCAATGCTTGGCAGTGGATAATCATCCTTCGGAGTTGCCTTGTTGAGGTCTCTGAAGTCTATGCAAATCCTGACTTTGCCACTTTTCTTTGGGACAACGACGATATTGGCTAACCAGTCTGGGTAGTCAATAGTTCGAATAAATCCTGCTTTGAGCAGATCTTCAAGTCCTTCTTTGACTTGTTGCTCTATTCTAGGATCCATTTTTCTCAGCTTTTGTTTAACTGGTTTTACATCTGGCTTCAAAACAAGTCGGTGTTCGACCAATTTGGGATCTAAACCCGGCATATCTTCATATGTCCACGCGAACACTTCTTCATGTTGCTTGAGGAACTTTGTAAGCCTTTCTTTCTCTTTCAGACCTAGACTGGTACCGATCTTGAGAATCTTGGGATCTTCCTCTGAGCCGATATTGACATCTTCAGTAGGATCTTGTACTAGATCGGATGGTTCATCTTGCTTCTGAACTGAGGCGAATTCTGGTAATTCCTGAAGAGACGGATCAAATTCTGCATAATCATCTAACTGCTTTGCAACCTTGCTATCTCCTGTGCTTGCTTTGACTCGGTGAATTGATGCCGATTTCTGGAAAGCCTTGGGATTGATAACGAGTTTCTTGATTGCTCGGGAAGACATTTCTGAAATTTTAGATAGGAAATGGGATTCAGGAAAAATCGTCCATCATACAACAAACCATCATTTTAAAAGAATTATGCATAAAATGACATTGAGTTATAAAATGAGGATGTCGAGACAAAAAAGGCAGATGGCATCCAGATAGACAAAGAAACTTGACATTTTATTGATTTCAATTGATAAAAGACATTGAGACATTTATTTTGGAAGGAATAGAAAGGAAATGCAACAACGATTCTCAATGTGCCCCTCTAACAAAAACAGTCTTCTTTGGTGAGCTCCCGCCGGAAAACCCTAATCCTGCCCTGTGGGGACGATGCTTTTGGATCATTGGCTCGACACGACCATCTTCATTTTTGCCCAGTCCTTTAAAGGGTTGATAACCATGCTTCAGAAGTAAATCGAATCCCTTTCTTACTTTCATGAATTGTGGAAACAATGGATGATCTTTGACAGTGTCGTAGCTGACACGACCTCCAATCTTGAAGAACTTGGGACCTTTTCATCGGGTCATGGCTACAGTGTGCAGGGATAATTCTGATGTTGCCTGGAGTATCTCCTGACTTTCTTTGAGACTGATTTCTTCCTTCTCTCTGATGCTAGGAATATCTGCAGTGAATGAGGGTCGAGGAATCATAGGCTGTGGGAGCCTTTCTTCCGGGTCCTCTCCGAGCACTGTTGTAATCATTCCACCTTTTGACCATTTTACGCATTGATGTAAGGTGGAAGGTACTGCATTTGCATTATGAATCCATGTCCTTCCGAGCAGCAAATTGTAGGTGGGTGGCACATTGACCACATGAAAAAGCACTGAATGTACCGAATAATTAATGAATACTTCCAGGAATATCTTGCCTTTTGCCGTCTGACCATGGTTGTCAAACCCATAGATGGTGATAGGATCTGGAATGTATTCTTCTTCCTTAATGCCTAGCGCCTTTGCGGTCATTTCGGGACATATGTTGAGGTTGCTGCCTCCATCAACTAGTACATGGGGTACTGTCATTCCCCTTACCCGAACGACGATATAAGGAGCATTATTGTGAAAGGAATGAGGCTTTGGAAGGTCCTCATCCGAGAAAGTAATCGGCGCATTAGTCATAGCTGAATTCACAATTTGTGCCACGTCTTCAGGAGTGGTACTGGGTTTAACTTTGATTTTTCTGAGCAGATCGTCCAGTACTTGCTGATGCTTGCAGGAACTTTTTGCCAAGTCAAAAATGGAAACATTGGACAGAGCGGTCAAAGGCTTCTGACTTGAATTCCCCGGCTTGGGCTTGATGATTTGATTGAGAAAATCAGGAAGTCCCTTTGACTTGGGGACTGACTTTACCGATGCTTCGGAGACTTTCATCTTACCCAATGCTGAGATTAGATCCACCTTCTTAGAATCAGGAGTTGCTTGTCGAAGCACTGATACCTGATGTTGAACTTGTAGATCTTGTGTAGAACACGGCTTGATGTGTTCGTGAGGCAGGAATGGTTGGGCAGATACTATTGCTGTGGTGTGTGCAGGAAAAGGCTGCTTAAGAATGTCCATTTTTTCTTCTTCTTCTCCTTCTACCAATAGATTTTTATCGATAAGATCCTGCACAATGTTCTTGAGAACGAAACAATTCTCAGTGCTATGTTCCACTGTTCTGTGAAACTTGCAGAATTGATCCTTCCATTTCCCCATAGGCACAGGTGGATCGACCAGTCTAGGCAACTTGACCATTTCTTTCGACAACATATACTCGAGCACATCTTCGAGTGATTGGTCGAGAGGAGTGAATTTTCGGTCATAACTCCATCCTTCATGTTTAACTTTTTCGCGCAGTTTCGGCCCTTGGTCTTGCTGAGAGGACTTGCTTTATTGAGGAGCAGGCTTTGTTTTCTGATCTCCTTTATTGTTGGAATTGCCTGTACCGTAGCAGTAATCTTTCTTCTGCCCTTTGTACTGATTTCGGCTATTGTTGTTGTTATTGTTGGCAGAGAAGGTGAAGTGAGCTTTCTTCTTCTGCTCCCCCTGAGAGTTGTTCTTGGAAAAGGTAAAGCCTTCATAGACTCCATTTTCCACACTCAGTTCGAGCCATTCGGCTCGTTCAGTCAGCTCAATGAAGGTCCTGGATGGCGCTGTGGAGATCAATCCTCTTAACGGCTGCGAAAAATTGTTGAGGATTAGGGACAATGCATGCCTTTCCGAGATAGGATCTCTCATCTTATTACAGGCTGACCTCCATCTGTGAATGAAGTCCCGTGCTTTTTCATTCTCATTCTGCCTCAGACTGCAGAGATGACTTAATGTCGGGAGCGCTTCTGTATTGAACAAAAAGCGTTCAATAAATAAATTTACCACTTTATCGAACTCCTTGAGCTCGATGGGATTGATGTACTCAGCATACCATTTAGCTGCAACTCCTTCCAAGCTGCGAGGGAAACACAGGAACAGTGCTCTGTTATCTCTCTTGAATCTTGAACACTCTGCGAAGAAAGTGGTGAGATGGGCTTTCGGATCGCCAGAGCCATCGAACTTGATGAATTTTCGGGGAAGGTTTTTGAGATCATCATCCCCTTCGAGGCCGTCATAGAAGTCCTCACTGGTAAAGACTTTCTTGCCCTTGTCACGGGCTTGGAGATCCTTAACAACTCGGGCCATTTTCCTGAATTGCGACTGCAGGGGTTCCTCTGTAACTTGATTCTTTGCTTTGCGGCTCCTCCTTTGTTCTCGGCCACGTTTCTGAAATGCTGGAGGCACCTCATATTCTTCCTCAGTGTCTTCAGTTGATTCAGATTCGTCTGAGATTTCTTCTGATTGAATCTGCTTTTTGGGAGCCTTCTTATTCTTGTGCCCGTGGAACTTTTCTCTGAATTGATTTTTTTCTGCACTAGTCCCAGCCTGTTCACTCATCATTTTATTCATCATCTTTCGGAACATGGCGTACATTTGAGGGTCTATGCCGTCATCCTCTTGTTGCTGCTCTTGACTCTTCTCGGATCGGGGAGAGCCCATCTCTTCTTCTGAGGCTGACGAGTACTGCGATACCGTTGTTCTTTTGCCTGATCTTGTCTCAACCATCAAATGATATGGATGCTCTCAGATTTTGCTGCGGATGCTCTCTGCAGGGCAAAGACCTGATTAGATTATGAAGGAATTGGCTTTTGGAAGAAATATTTATTGAAAAATATGATAGACAATTCGAAGAAGATGTCCCATTACTAGGGACTGAGTCGTTCCGAGAATCACGACAATTGTGTTGTCAATTCTTAGCACGAGAAATAAACAACGAAAATATGCTTTGTTGCCTAGGCGAGATCATCAAGCCATAATAGAAAAAGAGAGAATTTTATTAAAATGAGAAAACATGATTTTATTGATCTTGACAAAGAGGTGGAGGACAAACAATTTGCCACCATTCACGATAATCAGCAGACACTCTAGGACCCGGGAAAATTTTAAGAGAGACAAAGGAATCCCAGCCGTAGCGGGCAGAATGATATGCCCCGGACCATTGCGCGGAAGTGAGATCAAACTCTGCCATAACACCTGATAACAATCGGGCTTCGACGTACTGCTGTCTTTGGGAGAACTGCCGAACACATCTCTCTGGTTGGTAGTAAGTGCAGAAGAATGGGCCCAATAACTTGAACCTCTTGCCATAAGCATAGGTGTATCTGGGAGGAGATAATTGCCGATCAAAATAGTCCTGGACTACGTCATCCTCTTGAATGTTGTTGATCATAGACCGGTACTGCGACACTGGAAGAAGTTCTTGACCATTATATCTGAAAGAGCTTGCTCGGGCTGGAACATGCTGAAAGAACCAGGATTGAAGCGCGTAGATGCATCCTTCAACTAAGATGGATTCTCCAAGTGAGAATCGAGTCAGACCTCGATATAGGAAGGCGAGCGCTGCCATGGCTATAGAGAGGCGATTAGTCTGCCGACTTCCCCATCTTCTCATGAGCTGAATTATTCTGATGTCCATGTAGTTCTGTCCATCTGGGAAGAGGGATAATCCTACGGTGCACATAACCATTGCATTCTGAATCCTTTCTTTGGCTGTTCTTGATAGCGAGCTGACTTCGACAAAGGTCCTATACTGGCGGTACAACTCGAGCAAATCGACATATTCATTCCCTTCCAACTGGATCAAAGGCCAGGATCGGCGTCCTGTCATACGAGCTAAGGAGTCTCGGGGGTCCAAACCCTTGACATTGATCAGGAATTGATGTTCTAATGGATCACTTGGCTGACCGGCTGGTTCTGGTAATCCCATGATTTCTGAAAATTCATCCATTAAAACGGTCATCTCTCCCCATGGGAACCAGAAGGTACATGTTCGAGGATTCCATCGTTCTGCCATTGCATGGATCAAGTTGTCGTTGATGGTCTGCTTCCCAACTGCTGACGCCAGTTCTAATCCGCACTCGCTCAAATGGTCCGGGAACATTCGGGAAAAGCTTTTTAGCCAGGAATAATACCACCGGGGGATGAAAGTTCCGGTGCTAAGGGCTCGATGTTCAGGACGACCTTGTCGCACCTCGAAGGAGATGTGACCTTCAGGAAAGATAGGATCGACTTGACTGGATGCCATCGAACTGAAAACAGAGAAAGACTCAGAATGAGACTTAGAAAAATGTGAGAAATTTTGAAGAAAAAAATTTTTTTTTTTTTGCAGGCAGGATAAAAATGCAGCTAGAAATTCGAGATCCAGTGGAAAGGTAGAATGTAAAATCACCTGGAGTTTTGAAAGAAATGGGATATTTGAGAAAATCATCCAGGGTTTGAGAAAAACATCTCGTGGAAAATAAGGATGTTTTGAAAAAGGCCTAATAAGTTGGAAAACATTTGGGAAATATAAAGAATTGAGGAAATCAACATACAATCACATCCTGCACAAACATTTATGCACATTCAGCACTCCCTAAAAGGCTGACTCTAGATGCATCATTTTGAAAACAGTTGTAGGACCTAATCCTAACTCTAGGTTCAGATCATCTTTGTCCAATCCAGTTATGCCGATATACCCGAACCGAAATTCGAGGTACGTGGCATATAATTTCAACTCCGGTTCTAAGGTAAGGTTTTCCAACATCCTTCAGCGGCTACCGATATACTTCGGACTGTGGCCCGCGGTACGTGGTAGGGGGGTGTTAACCCAAATAGTTGGCCCAGTTGTGAGGCTCTGTCCCAAACTATGGTTCTGGAAGAGAGCCCAGCAACGTGAAGACTGGGTAATGATAGGTAATTGGGGTTTTTAAAAAAAATGATCACATGCAAGAAATAGATGGCTCTAAATCCTAGAGAGATAGATTTTGAAATCTTTGAAGAAGCATACATTGTTTGCATTCAGATCCTAAATTGAGGAGAGTTGTATTTAGACGTAAGTCTATGTGAGCATGAAAATTTCTCCTCAATCTGGTCCTACCAAATCATGCCTAGTCTATATGCAGTCAATGTCAGCTAGGTCAGAATCTAGGCACCTAGGTTCGCATGATATCAAAAGTAAAAGAGCTGACCTTTTGTGAACATAATTTTGATAATTAAACTAAGTCAAGCATAATTTAGGTCAGACAAGGACAGGTCCCATCTCGGTCGCCAAACCTGTTATCGTCACAAAATTTTCCAGTCTTCCCTTCCTTGCGGAAGAGAGAGGGAAATGCTTCCGCGATTCAAACTTGACCGGATTTTGGAAATTGTTTTGAAATACTCGCCTCCGTTTTTGAAAATTGCGGGAAAATCCAAGGGATGGGGCTCGACCTGTCGGTACGAGGTTCGACCGTTCCTGCCGCCTTTAACAGGGGTAATCGAACCAAGGACCAAAATTATGCTTGACTTAGTAAAATATTGAAAATATGTTCTATCCTAAATGCACAGAGAATTCAGGCATGTGCTATGAGATTTGGTAAAATATAAGTTGGAAAACTATGATGTATGCTTAGAAAACATTTGGAGTTGAAAAGCGTTTCTCAGGAAAAAGATGGAACTCAATCTCTCAGGAAAACTCAGACGAAGAAGGTTTGAAATCTCGAGAAAGTTTATAAAGAGTTAGAAAATCTTGGAGAAGTGAGAATCGCGAGAAAATCTTGAGAAAGTTTATAGAAACTTTAAAAATCCTGAGGAAATGAGAATCTCGAGAAAATCTTGAGAAAGTTTATAAAATCCAGAAAATCATGAAGAAATGAGAATCTTAGAAAAATCTTGAGAAAGCTTAGAAAGACTTAGAAAAATCATGAAGAAATGGGAATCTCAGGAAAATCTTGAGAAAGATTGGGAAAACCATGAGGAAATAGGAATCTCAGGAAAATTTTAAGAGAGTTTAGAAAGACTTGGAATATCATGAAGAAATGAGAATCTCGGGAAAAGATAAGGAATTCTTGAGAAAAGATGAATATTTGAAAAGGGAAGCATTTGTCAGAAAAACTCGGATTTTTGAGAATTTTCTTAAGAAAACGATAGAAAATTTTGTAGGAAAAATTCATTGGAGAAGGAAATTCAAAACTTAGGAAATTGAATTCCTGAGAATCTTGTCTTTTGAAATGTTGGAAAATCGATTTCTGATTCTTGAGAAATATGAAAATTCCTTTTGAAAATGGATCTTAATAAAATAACTTTTTAAGGAAGATCACAGGAGAACATTTGATTTGGGAAATCCAACTCCGAATATCATCATAGTTTCTTGAGAAAATCAATTCCATGAAGTGAAAATCTTTTGAGAAAATCATGAGAAAAACAAATGATGCAGATGATCTGAATGAATGAATGCACTTTTGAAAAGATTTCTGAAAATTTTATTGGAGAATGTGGATTAAGCCAAAGTAAATCCTTCATATATTCTGACTGTGGCCATGAATATATTCAGAACTTATTTGAGTTAATTCACAATATTTTGAAAACATTGGAAATATGAGGTGCATTTTCAAGATAGCCTAAGAGTGTAGGCTCAATGTGACTGGTAGAGAGATGATGGATCTGGGTCTCGTCCATATTTCGACTAGGGCCGTAAATATGGACTCCACGGAGTTCATCAACTCTCTAAGAGTTGGTGCACGTGCCATTCGTGTTCATCCATGGTGAATTTTGAAAATTTGAGATATATGCATCATAGAATCAGGATATTACTGAAATCAAACTACATGAGATGCATCCTAATCTAAGCAGTAAAATAAATATTATTCCAAGTTCGGTTATTACTTCTCGGACATAAAAAAAAAAAAAAAAGACATAGTGTAAAAGAATCAACATCCTCCAAATTTTCCTGCAAAATGAGAATTAGTACAAGAAATGGATATACAAGATAGAAATTTACACATGTTATACTAAGGGCAATGCCTAAGGAATTACATTTGGATTATATGGGAATATACAATACAATGACTAGAACATGATTGAAATGCCTATGACAATATATAGATACCATGCCTTAAACTTAAATGAGAAATACATACATATATCTCTAAATGCTTAAATTTATGCTAAATGAAATGGAGATATCTTTACAAAAGAAAATACTTAAATGCTTATATATGAAGACAAATGTACATGAAGAGATCCATATACATATATATATATATACATGTATATATATATATATACATGTATATCTATATATATATAGATATATATATATATAAATATCTTCATAATTGAAAAACATGTATAATAATCACATTTATGCATGTAAAGGATAATAAACAGGTATATATATATAGAACTAGAAATACATTGGGATGTACAAAGGAAACTTTAATGCAAGGTGACATTGGGGATTTTGCAAAAGAAATTATGAGATTTCATTATACTATATATCATGCCTCTTTTCTACAAATGGAGGCTGTATACACGCATTTTGTGGTGGAAACTCTCAAACTAAGGCAAGGACATGATGTCCTTTTGACATAATACATACCATTGTGCTACCGAATGAGTACCATTGACTATGGTACAACAAACCATTTTATTCCCCTTTCATCAGCTTAATAAGCTAATGACTTAAAATAACTAAGTACACAAATCTGACATAATAGGATGGACGACATTCAAATAATATATACAAGATAGTACAGATAATGGCATTAACACAGGTGCTCAACTTGAAGGCATTATTCGAAATACTGAAGATCAAGATACAACCTACATTGAAATGGAATGAAATTTTATTGAATGACAGGGCATCAAAGACAGGAAATGACAAAGAGGAAAAAAATGAAATCAAATGATGAACAACATGAAATAGATCGATGAATAGCAGTATAAAAAAAAAAACAAAAAGAAAACTACAATGCTGTAAGACAACACAGGAAATTAAGAAAATGATCAAAAGAATGTAAAACAGGAAAAACAAGAAAATCGTGGAATGAAAGAAAGTAAATTGAAATTGCAGTCAAATGAAAACAAGATATCGGATCAACGGTTGGAACAAGTCATCAAAAATTGTAAAAAAAAGATATAAAAAAAAAAAAAACAGAAATGCAGGCTGATGAAATCATACAAGCATTGATGATCAAAACAAATAAACAGGAGTTGAATTCTAACAATTGAAAAGCACTAATTCTGAAAGTGAAGAACACTGTAGACAAATATGAACTGCAAATAACAAATTAACAGATGAACTTACAATGCATACGAGTACAATATTTAGAATGAATCTCAATTGAAATTAAAATAACAGGAACTCAAATCTAAAAAAAAAATTTAAACAAAGCTGGAGATGAGTGGAAAACAGGGAAATTACAAGATACAGAGTTCTATCTTTCCATTTTCCTTTTCGTTTTTTTTTACAAACAGAAAAGAGTGACAACCTCACGTACTCACCAGTCCAAACTCAGATCAGATGGTCGGAAACCCCAACACGTTACAAACTACTCTTTTGGCCAAGGCTGTAGCCAATGACAAAGAGGTCGATCCTCTTTTATTGGGCAGAAAAAAAAATGGGTAAAAACCTGCTGGATTTTTTTTCTGTTGCTGCCTCCTCTGCACCCAATACACTACAGCAAGTCGATTTCCTGTTAATGGGCTGAAGGTGGATGGGGAAAAATGCTGGATTTCCTCTGCTGGTGGGTTGAAGGAAAAGTGAAGGAGCTGGTGGCTGGATCTCCTACATCAGATGGCTTGTAGGCTGCAGAAGAAGGGTGATTCTGCAGCTGCTGGGCTGAAGGAAGATGAAGAACACTCTGGATGGTGGAGATGAAACCCCCAATGCGGAAAGAGCTCCACGACAGAGAAGAGGGCATGCAGATTGGCCTCCTTTCTCTTCGGCTGAAGGAGAATGGCTGCCCTTCTTGGTAAATCCCCTGCTATAAGAACCAAAAGACCCCTTTTGTGTTGGGCACTCTGCTGCTGGACTCAAAGAATAGGCAGCAACCGGGTGGCTTCTACTGATGGGTTGAAGAGGAAGAGGGATCCGCTGGATTTCTGTTGGAGTGCATGAAGATGGGGAGCAACAGTTAGGATGGAGGTCCTGTTGGTGTGGATGGATTGAAGAACAGGGGCAAACGTTGGCTGGGGCTGAAGAATCGAAGTTAGGGATGTAGGAATCGTTGAAATGTCTGCTGGTTGGGCTGAAGAAGATGATGGAAGATTCGGACAGCAACTGGCTAGGGCTGAAGAAGATGAAAACTGGGTGGTGTTTCCTTCTACAGGTGGGCTGAAGGCAGGATGAAGACGTGGCTGGGGATGGAGGATTGAAGTGGCTCTCGATCCTCCAATGGCTGGGGCTGGAGGAGATGCAGATGGCTGAAGGTGGTTCTCCTGCGGCTGGAGCTGAAGAAGATCGGGTGTTGATGGTGCTGAAGTGGGTGACAACGTGGGGATGGAGGAATGGATGCCAATGTTGGGTTGGCTGAAAGCCAATGGGGAAATGAATGGCTTGAAAGAAATCTCTGAAGATCGATGAAGACGTTCGCCTCCCCTTTTCGGCTGAAGATGGCTCCTCCTAAATGGCTGGGGCTGAAGACTGAAAACGCCTATTCCCTTTCCCCTTTGAGCTCCCTGCCAAAACCGAAAAAAAATCCCAATCAACAGATCCCCTCCCCTTAATGAGGCTCCGTTAAAAAAAAATTTGAATTTTTTTTTGCAAAAGGCATGAAACCGATGCCTCATTGCTTTGAAAGCTTGCTATTTTTAAAAGAGGCAACTCTTTGGGTTTTTTTTTTTTTTTGGAAGTTCGGCTGTGCCATTTAAGGCTGCCTCCTTCTAAAAACTTTATTTAAACAAAGAAAAAAAAAATGAGAGGCTTTTATGGAAATGCCACCTCAACCCACTTTTAAAATCCTTTTGAAAATAAAGTTTTGTTTTGTTTTTGAAAGTCTTTTATTTTCAATTGGGGTGCCACATGTGTGTGGGCCCACTAACTAAAAATATAAAAAAAGAAAAAAAAAAGAAAAATTTGCAAAAATGAACTTCGGGTGGGTCTCGCTTGAGAATAGGAAACTTACCTGGGGGTCTTAGTATGATGCTAGTTAAAAGGTGGGTCCCGCTCCATTTATTTGAAAATACGATATAAAACATTATTTGTTTTTCAAGAATTTGGAAAAATTGGGTTTTCAGGGCAAAAATATGGATAAATGTAAAAACAAAATTTGTAAAGAAATTTAAAATCTTTTGCAAAAAGTTTTGAGATAAAATCTTTAAAATCAATATCCAAATATCCAGATTGTTTTTCTTGAGAAAAATTTTTGTAATTCAAAGTCCTGGGGGTAAAATGGGAAAGATTGGCAATTTTGAAAACCCAGGGTTTTAAAAATCAATTTTGAAAAGTTTAAAAATCAAATCTGGATGGACAATTTTGAAAATTAGGAGTTCTGGATCTCAAACTGATATGCTATGCAATGAAATGATGCAAAGTGTTCATGCAATGCGATGCAAAGACATGTTTCAGTGAAATGTCAATCTGAACCAGGAAGTGGAAATTCTACTTTCTTTTCCAGGAAAAGGATTTTAAAAATTTTCAATTTGAAGATGTCTCTGAACCTAAATATAGAAATTTTGAGGCTCAAGAGTAAAATTTAGGACTTTCTGCCAGGTTCAATCTTTAAAAATGACTATTTTGCCCTTTATTGCTTCTGAAAAACTGAAATATGATAATTAAGGGCGATGTCAAGAAAGTGAGTGAAAATTTGGGGTGTTTACATTTTGTCAGAGGAAATCCTGATCAAAATAAAAAGGCGCACGTCGCCTATGCCGCAGGATTGACAGATCAGGGCAGCAGTGGTTCCGGCAGAAAGAAGAACAAGAAAGACCGCAACAAGAACTCAGGGCATCCCAGTGCCGAAAAGACAAACTCGGCAGCCCAGAAGGGAAAATTTGTTAAGCCCAATCAACCAGCGCCCCAGCCAGAAGCGAAGCAGCCAGAAAAGCTGAAGCACGAAGGTTGGAGTTATGATCGGGAATTCTCAGCCTTAGAACAGTCCCGCGAAGACATCTTAGAATATATGATGTCGAAAGGAATGATTAAGCTCCCCAAGGTGGCGGATCCTCCTGTCGCTATGGGTAAATGGACTGACAAGTTCTGCAAGTTCCATCGGACTGTCGGACATGACACCGAGCATTGCTTTGTTCTCAAGAACATTATTCAGGACTGTATTGACAAGAACATGTTAATTGAGGACGAGGATGAGCAGCAGCCAGAAGTCTTGTCCAAACCATTCCCTAAACATTCAGCTTCGGTCATCTCAGAGCAAGCATTCTCTTTGCAAGACAGTATCCAACCATGTTCTAGGCAGGACATTCAGGATCAACATCAGGTCCTAGTCCTTCACCAGGCACAGTCATCCGTCAAGGGGGCAGATGTCACCCCATTTTCCAATAAATCAACAAAGGCAGCAACAGGAACTGTCAAGCTAGTTCCCAAGATCCTGAAGCGCTTTATCAAGGCAGCTTTGAAGAAAGAAGAGGCTTCAGGGTCAATTCAGAAGCCGATTACTGCATTATCCAACATCTCTATCTTGGACCTGACCCACGCTTCACCTGAGCACCAGCAAGTGCTAGAAGATCTTCTTAGAAAGATCAAAGTCAAGCCTAGCACGACCCCGCAAGATATGGCTCAGATCGTCAATCAGGCCATGACGAATGCACCAATCACTTTTTCTGATGAGGATTTGCCAAAGCCTCATTCGTTTCATAACAACGACCTATACATAGTAGTGCGGACCAGGGGCATGACAGTCCCTCATGTGCTTGTTGATAGAGGTAGCAGCCTCAATATCTGTCCAGAGATGACGGCCAAGGCATTGGGCCTAAAAGAAGAGGAATACACCCCAGATCCGATCACTATCTACGGTTTTGATAACCATGGGCAGACAACCAAGGGGAAGATATTTCTCGAAATTTTCATCAACTATTCAGTACATACGGTCCTGTTTCATGTAGTGAATGTGCCACCTACATACAATCTGCTCCTCGGACGCACTTGGATTCACAATGCCAATGCGGTCCCATCAACCCTGCACCAGTGTATCAAATGGTCGAAGGGAGGCATGATCACCACGGTCCTAGGAGAAGATCCAGAAGAATGACTCCCGCAGCCGATGATTCCCCGTCCCACTTTCACTGCCGACATCCCGAGCATTAGGGAAGTCGACGAGATCAATCTGAGTGAAAGCCTGGATATGCTGAATCTGAAGGAAATCCAGCCAACAGAAAATGTCACTGCAGTTGTTCAGTGGTAGGGACCTCGCTTCTTCAAGCTAGGAGGACGCCTCGATTGCACCTCAATTAAAGATCACCCTCTGTTTCCTCGATTCTCAAAATCAAGGAAAGGATTTGATCTCTTGATGAAGCATGGGTATCAGCCCTTCAGGGGCCTAGGCAAAAATGAAGACGGCATTTTGGAGCCGATCATCCCTGTTCAGCATGTCACCGGCACAGGCTTGGGTTTCACAGGTCAGTCATCCGGCAGAAAGACCATCTTCGTCAAAGGAGCTCAGTAATAAAGACAATGCCAGTGTTTTCTGCTCTCTTTCCTTTTTGTCATCTTGTAAGGGCAAGATCCGCCCCAATTTCTTTCCTTGTCTCAAACAGTCGCTTGTAAATATCAAAGTTTATTCAATCAATGAAAAGTTTGTTTGCTCTGTTCATCTTGGTGTACGCAAATTCTCTGCTTATATCCTTATCTATGTTGTCATTCTCTATCTCTGTACAAGAGGCTATTTTTCGAACATTTTTACCTTTTTCTCAAAGGCCTTCTTTTTCGCTTCCAGGATTGCCAGCATCATGGCTCCTAAATCATTCAAAAAGCTCGTTATCAATACCAACCTTTTTCAAAATAAACCAGCCAAAGCGTGCAAAGCGAAGGCAGGGGCAGAAGTCAGCAAAATGACAGAGCAGATTGAAGAGTTGGCAGAATTCGACTCGACAATTCAAGATTTGCCAGAGTTTGCCAGCATTCAGAAGCAGGATGAACCATCGCCGTTAGTTCAAGATCCAACAGAAGATGTCAATATTGGTTCAGAAGATGATCCAATAATCCTCAAAATTGGTTCCAGTCTATGTTTTGATGAGAAGGAAAGGCTCGTCTACTTCCTCAAACAGCATCAGGAAGTCTTCGCTTGGACTTATGAAGATATGCCAGGTTTAGACTCCAAGTTAGTCGAGCATCGCCTTATGTTGAAGCCAGATTGCAAACCAATCAAGCAAAAACTCAGAAAAATGGATCCTCGGGTGGCACCACAAGTTAAAGAAGGGCTTGAAGAGTTATTAAAAGCAGGGTTCATTCGGACCATCGAATACCCAGATTGGTTGGCAAACATTGTGGCAGTCCCCAAAAAGAATGGCAAAGTTCGGATTTGTATTGACTTTAGAGATCTGAACAAAGCAACCCCGAAAGATGATTATCCACTCCCCAACATCGATCTTCTGATCGATAGCACGGCAGGTCATGCCATGTTCTCCTTCATGGATGGATACTCAGGCTATAATCAGATCAAATTGGCCGCTCGTGACCAATCCAAAACTTCTTTCACCACGCCTTGGGGTACTTTTTGCTATACAGTCATGTCGTTTGGACTCAAGAATGCCGGGGCAACCTATCAGAGGGCTATGGCAGTGATCTTTCATGATCAGATGCACAAAAACATGGATGCCTACGTGGATGACATTCTAGTCAAATCTAAAGAAGGCGAGGATCATCTTGATGCTCTCGGCCAAGTCTTCGAAAGACTTATTCTCTACAAGTTGAGACTCAATCCACAGAAATGTGTCTTCGGGGTAGAGTCAGGCAAACTGCTTGGCTACATGATCAGCAAGAAAGGCATAGAAGTGGATCCTGCCAAGGCAAAGGCGATCATTTATATGCCGCCTCCCACCAATCTTAAAGAGCTGCGAAGCCTTCAAGGTCGTATTCAGTCAATTCGGCATTTTATCTCCAATTTGGCCATGAGATGCGAGCCCTTCAATCACTTATTAAGAAAAGAAGTGAAATTTGAATGGGGATCAGAGTGCCAGCTCTCATTTGAGCGCATCAAGCAATATCTCCTCAATCCACCTGTTCTGAAGCCACCCGAACTTGGAAAGTCGTTGCTCTTATATATTTCTGTCAACCACAATGCTTGTGGTGGATTTCTTGCGCAGTATGAGGAAGGCAGTCGGATAGAGCATGCCATCTACTACATCAGCAAGACCTTCATCGATTACGAGAAGAGATATTTTCAGATGGAAAAGACATGTCTAGCCTTAGTGTGGATGTGTCAGAAGCTGAGACATTATCTAATGGCATCAGAAATCAAGATCCTGTCGAGACTCAACCCTCTCAAATACATCCTTGAGCAGCCTTTCCTTACAGGACGGATTGCGAAATGGCAAGTCCTTCTGATGCAGTATGATTTGGAGTACGTTTCTCAGAAATCGGTCAAGGGTCAGTCCATCGCAGATCAGTTAGCAGATTTCCCGCTAACAGAAGAGATCAAAGCAGAAGATGATTTTCCTGATGATCGCATCTGCAGTGTTCAGGAATCTCCACTCTGGACTCTATTCTTTAATGGAGCCAGAAATATGTCTGGTATAGGAATTGGGATCTTGTTAATCACTCCTGAAAAGGAGATGCTCCCTTATTCCCTCAAGCTCAATTTCCAATGTACTCACAACATGGCTGAGTATGAACCTCTAATACAAGGCCTCAAAATTTTGCAAAGCTTTGATGTCAAGAGAGTACACGCCTTCGGCGACTCATTACTTGTTATCAGCCAAGTTAATGTTGAATGGCAAGTCAAGGATTCAAAGTTAATCCCTTATCAGAAGATTGCCTTAGCTCTCGTAGGCAACTTTGAAGAATTTCAGCTCAATCATGTCAAGAGGGAATACAATCACATAGCCGATGGTTTAGCCTGCTTAGGATCTATTTTGTCTTTTAAAGACAGTGAATCCTGTCGTTCCTTCGAGATCGGCAGACTTGACCAACCTGCCTACATTCCAATTGAGCAAGTAAATCAGGCCGCTCAGAAGGAAAAGCCTTGGTATCAAGACATCAAAAGCTTTATTGAAACCGGTGAGTTTCCAGCAGAAATGCCAAGAAAGGAGCAACATGTGATTCAACGCATGTCAGTCCGCTATTTTATCCTTGCCAATACTCTCTACCATCGTGGGTTCAGTTCTAAGTATGCCAGATGCTTAGACAAAAACGAAGCCATGGAAGTTATCCAAGAGGCACACAAAGGAATTTGTGGTGGCCACGTCGGCTACCAAACACTCGTCAAGCATATTATCCGCGCAGGATATTATTGGAAAACCATGCAGCAAGATTGCCATCAATTTGTAAGGAAATGCGTCAATTGTCAAATGCACGCACCTTCCATTCATGCGCTAGCCGCATACTTACAATCTGTGGTCTCTCCTTGGCCCTTTTCAATGTGGGCCTTCGACGTGGTGGGTCCAATCACTCCTTCTGCATCTAATGGCCACAAATACTTTCTCACGGCTACAGAATACTTCACCAAATGGGTCGAGGTTGTAACTCTGTGAACAGTAGAAGGCCGGCATGTGGTTTCATTTATTCACAAAAATCTTCTCTGTCGCTTCGGCGTCCCACATGATATTGTGTCAGATAATGGCAGCCATTTCAAAAATGAGAAGATGAAGACCTTCTGCTCGAAGTTCGGGATTCATCATCACTTCTCAGCTCCTTACTATCCCCAAGGGAATGGCCAGGCTGAGGCCACCAACAAGATTTTGATCCGCATTCTGGAAAGAACAGTGGAAACAGGCTGTGATTGGCACGAGAAGATGCACGACGCACTTTGGGCGTACCGAACCACCATTCGAACCCCAACCAATGCTACGCCTTCAGAGCTTGTTTATGGGACAGAGGTAGTGTTACCTCTCCATGTTCAAAAGCCCACACTCAAGTTTGCGTCGCTCGTTGAACTTCCACTTGATAAGTATCAGCAGCAGAGATTGGTACAGCTTGATCTACTAGACGAGAAAAGACTCAATGCAGCAGAGCACGCTCAGGCCTATCGTCAGAGGATAGCTAGGCACTACGCCAAATCAGTTATTGAGAGAAGGTTTCGAGTTAATGATCTCGTGCTCAGATCGACAGCTCATCTCAAGCATCGGACGAAGGGCAAG
The DNA here is from genome assembly GCF_984573655.1 of Nuphar pumila. Classification (NCBI taxonomy): domain Eukaryota; kingdom Viridiplantae; phylum Streptophyta; class Magnoliopsida; order Nymphaeales; family Nymphaeaceae; genus Nuphar; species Nuphar pumila. The sequence continues at coordinate 45,056,446 of NC_143265.1, read as the reverse complement.
TGGTCACCCAATTGGGAAGGCCCTTATGTGGTTAAGGAAGCATTGCCCCGTAATTCCTATCGTCTGATCAGCGCAGATGGAGCGGAACTGCCAGATCCTATTAACGCTCTACATTTGAAGAGATTTTACACTTAAATTCCAAGCCTTTTGTACTCTTCAAAAGAATCTCTCTCAATAAAGCGGCGATTTTTCTATTAAATTCTCACATCTTCTCCCTGATACTGGGGCATTTTTATTTTTGATCTATACATGTCTTCCTTCGTCATATGCAGGCAGGATTAGATGAACTCTTTTTTTGAAAAACTTGTCAATTTTTCAGTTGATCTATTTTTTATTTGGCATCTATTTCATTTTTGGATTTAATTGAATTTTCATCGATTTGTTATCTATTTTTATCATTTTGTCAAGTTTTATCAAGTTTTTATCAAGTTTTTATCAAACTTTTAAATTTTATCGATCTCCCTTGCAGCTTAAGGGATAAAAACCTGAACTACTTCCCATAAACTCTTCAATTCATATCAACTTTTATTCATTCTTCTTCAGGATAAGGGAAAATCCTGAAGTAATCAAAGTTCAGACCATCTTGGGTCAAGAATCTTGAATAAATCTTTGTAAATCGTCGGAATCTATTCATGCATTTTGCCAATCCTTCTAAAATCCGACTCTTGGGTAGGAATTATTTCCTTCTCATCTGGGTTCCGACTCGGATTTTCTTTTTTTTTATATATTCTCATTTCTGAAGTTTCAAGTTCCGACTTGAACTTCCTTTTAAATCCAATGCTCGTGTTGGACAAATTGTTGTGTTGAGAATACGAGTTTCCGAACTCAATTCTCATTCATTTTCTTATATTTAAAAAACCGGGTTCCGACTCGGATTTTCTCTTTTTATGTATTCTCATTTCTAAAGTTTCAAGTTCCGACTTGAACTTCCTTTTGAATCCAATGCTCGTGTTGGACAAATTGTTGTGTTGAGAATACGAGTTTCCGAACTCAATTCTCATTCATTTTCTTATATTTAAAAACCGGGTTCCGACTCAGATTTTCTCTTTTTATGTATTCTCATTTCTGAAGTTTTAAGTTCCGACTTGAACTTCCTGTTGAATCCAATGCTCGTGTTGGACAATTCATTTGTCTTGAGAATTCGAGTTTTCGAACCCGATTCTCACCTTCTTTCGTGTATTTAAAAAACCAGGTTCCGACTCGGATTTTCCCTTTTGTATATTCTTATTTTTGAAGTCTCAAGTTCCGACTTGAACTTCCTTTTGAATCCAACGCTCGTGTTGGACAATTCTTTGTTTTGAGAATTCGAGTTTTCGAACCCGATTCTCACTTCCTTTCTTGTATTTAAAAACCGGGTTCCGACTCAGATTTTCCTTCCTGTATATTCTCATTTTTGAAGTTTCAAGTTCCGACTTGAACTTTCTTTTTGAATCCAATGCTCGTATTGGACAAGTTATTATGAATCCGAGTTTTCATCCATCATTTCCCCTTCAGGATAAAGGATAATCCTGAAACACCGGCGATCATTCTCGTTCAATTTTCAAGTATCTTCGAATGTCGGTCTCACTCTTTTTTCAAATCCTCCTTTTGAAAAACCCAGTGCTCGTACTGGTGTGCATTTCAAAAACCCAGTTCTCGTAACTGATGTACATTTTTCAAAAAAACCCAACGCTTGTACTGGGGCATTTTTTTTCGAAATCCAACACTTGTACTGGTGCATCTGGCGCTTGCGCTAGTGTTTGGCTGACTGATCAGTTAGCTATCCAGGTTCAGTCTTTGTACTAACCAAGCAACAACTCAAGTCTCAAATTTTCAATTTCAACCTTCGGGTTATCATTTTATCAAAAATCAATCTTTTTCTCTTGCGAAGGACCCTCTTCAGGGAGAGTTCGAGGGAACTCGTTCTTTTCGCATGCAACCATCTTCCGTTCGCAAGAACCCTCTTCCAGGGAGAGTTTGAAGGGACTCGTTTTCTTCGCGAACAGTTTGCAAAACAACAACCAACTTTACACAAGAGAACCCTTTTTCCAGGGAGAGCTTCGACGGAAGCTCATTTCTTTTGTGGCCCTCGTTTTATCATCTTTGGCCAACTCCTTCACAGAGGACCCTCTTCTAGGGAGAGTATGATGGACTCTTTTCTCTATGATACTTTCTCAACTTTGTTTTCGGGCGCCTTTCCATAAGAGAAGCCTAGAGATAGGGAGTTTTGACGAAAACTTAATTTCTCTTCGAAAGTTCTGTTTTGCAAACACCTCCTCTTTCAGGGAAGAGAGGAGTATTTCCAACTTCCCATTCAGGTAAGGGCTTAAGCCTGAGTCTCTCTTTTGGGGAAAAAGAGAGGAGAATTTTGTCATGGATGTGTCGACTCGATATCAAGCGACCTTCGTCAAGGATTTATAGAATACGTTGCCAATCTGCTATAAAAAATCATTGTTGATCTCAAAAGTTTTCATCGCACAAAGGATTATCTCAAACTACCTTCAGTATCATTTTCAAAAGAGCAAGACTCTTGCGAAGTAAGAGCTAAATTCAAGCTTATTCTGTTGGTCAACCGAGAGGATGAAGAAAAATCTTTGATATGACCGGCAAAGGAAAATTCAATGATGTTGAAAATCCATAAGTGAGCTGATATTGATCATAGCTGTGACGCATTCTTAAAGATTATTCTTTTTGCGGTAAGACAGTGGAAATATCCTGGGCAGTAAAAAGAACCTACCCAATCCATATATCCTCAGTCATCCAAGCTAAGCTGCAATCAAATATCCGCAAAAGGGATCTCTCAATTGTCATCAAGATGAAGGCGAATTAAGCGAGTGGACCCCCGGGGCCAAAGAAGGTTTGAAACATCTCCAAGATGACGGATCCTTCCAGGGAAAGTTTGGATCACCGTCGAGATGAAGGCGGATGTAATGAACCTACCGACAAACCCTAAAAGATATTTGATTTCTGCTATCATTTAGAGATTTCAACCCAAGAACCAATGTCATAATTCCCGAGAAAGAAAAAGAAGGATCGGAGCATCTCCAAAATGAAGGAGTTTGTGACGTACCCTTCCTCGAAAAAGAGAGAAAAGTCAGGACATCTCCAAATGAAGGAGGATGTAAAAGAACCCAGAAAAGATCCATGGTTTAAAAAGAGTGCAAACAGATCATCATGGGAAATTCCCAGGATATCAAACTGCCCGAAACTATCAAGAATCATCTTTATCTATGTGAAATTCTTTATCAATGTCTTTTTACTTAATTGCTTTTATGAAGCTAAGAATGTTTCCTCTTCTTTTCATATTAGGGAAATTGATATCTTCCTTGAGAAAACTCAACAGCAATAAATTTGAATTTTAGATCTCAAATTCTATAGAGTTAGCCCAATTGAAGCTAATACTCTAGGTAGAAAGAGGTGATATCTTCACACATAAGCATAATTCAATCATTCTGAATCAACTACAATTTTTGGCATCTTACTGGCAATATTTTCTAATTATCCCAACATGAAGTGTGAACTTGAGATCGTTTTGACATATCCTGACGTCATCCCTCCTTAGGACTGAAAAGTCCTTTCCTTCCGTCTGATCTGAGCGCTCTCAGATTCGCACACTTCCCTGTGCTCCCCACTGTCCCACCATGGACAGTACCCGCTCAGGATAAGGGTTAAACCTGAACTTTTTGCAAAAGATCTGTTATTGTCAAAAGCTATTTTCAGTCTCAGCAATGAGGCGCCCAAGAACAATCCCTTTTCAAGCTTTAGGGACCCCCATTTTCATCCTTTTGCAAAACCCCCCTTGGACTTGTTGTGCAAAGTCTAGAGGCCCGTCACAGTCTTCCTCGCTCCTCGAGGATTCTGTATCCATTCAGGCTAAGGATTAAACCTGTTACCTCGCTCCTCGAGGTGTAACCCAAACCTTCTGCGAGAGGTCGTCTGTTTTTAGAAAGCTGATTTTAGTCTCAGCAATGAGGCGCACAAGATCATCCCTTTTCCAAGCTTTAGGGAATCCCTTGTTTTTCTCTTCTCGCAAAACCCCTTTCAGGATTTGTTCGTCCAAATTCTGAAGGCTCCATCACAGTTTCTTCATCCGAAGATTCCGCATCATCTCCCACTCAGGTCAAGGGTTAAACCTGAATCTCGCTTCGGCGATGCTTTTGTTGTCCCATCACAGTTTCTTCACTCAAAGATTCTGTATGGTCGTCCCTCTCAGGATAAGGGTGAAGCCTGAACCTCGCTCCGCGAGTTACCTTCCTTTCAGGTTTGGGTTAAACCTGAGCCTCGTTTAGACGAGGTAATCCTTTCCGTCCCATCATGGTTTTCCCCACAAAGGAATCCGTGCTCTTTGTATATCCATCCAGGAAGGGATCGTCCTTAAGTTTCATCTCATGAGGCATTTCTCTCAAAATGTCCCATCGAGGTCCATTTATGCTTCCTTTCCCCATCCAAATTATCTTGATCTATCTTCGTCCCATCCAGGTTAAGGGCTAAACCTGAGTCATTCCAAAGGGCTGATCTTATCTCACCCATGAAACTTGATCAAAATTCTTATCTCTCACCATCCCTGGAATTTTCACCCAAAGTCCCATCACGACTTCCTCATTTCTATCATTCAGTCATATCATTGTCGAGGATTTCATCGCCCCAGGACTATTCAAGATAAGGTTTCAAGCCCAAAGAGCCATGTTTTCAAAATAAAGTCTTCCACACTCAGCTCGGATCAGCTGACTGGGGCATTTTTCAAAATTTGGAGTGTTTCTTTGCCACTAAGCTCGGCTCTCAACCGGCTTAGTAGCAAAGAGGGGCATCTGTGAACACCCCAAATTTTTCAAAATGTTGTAAATATCCCCTTTCTGCCCTTTGCCCCCATTTTCTGGGTAATTGAGTCAGTTTTAAATCTAAATTCCATTTTGTTTCTCAAAATTTGGTTGAAATTAAATTCATTTTCCATATCTGACTCAATTTTGGATCCGGATCCATTATCAAAATCCAAATCTGAGCTTCATTATCCAAATTTTAAATTAAAATCTCAAAATTACCAAAATAATCTTTTGAAAAGCTCAGACACTTCGTCCGGTATTCGTTTGGATCCATCGAGTTGTATTCCTCGATTCGAGGTTTAAAACTCGAGTATTTTCTCAAAATTCGGGTCCAAACCCATTTTCTAAAGAAATTTCCTCAAAATAGCCTTGAAAACCTTCTTTTTGTAAATATTTCTCAAAATACAAAAGAATTAGTTTAAATCCTTGTTTTACCTTACATTTTAGGATTTTGTATTTCCCAAAATACAAAAAATAAAAATACTCAGAAAAGAACAAAAAAATCAAAAATAAAGGAAGAAAATTGTAAAATGATTTTTAGAAACCCGTTTTTGAAAATCTTTTTATAAGAAGACCTCTTTTGGAAAATGCAAAACTAATAGTCGAGTTAGGGTTTTCTCAAATTTTTCTCAAAGTTTGTTTCTCTCCTTCAGCCGCTCTCGTCCGAAGCCCCCCTCCAGAACTTTCTTCCTCTCCACACCATGGCCATGTGCAAACTCCCTCCAACAGCCGATTCTCAACTCCTCTTCAGCCACCCATCCACAACCTCCACCTTGGATCACCCTTCATCTGCAACCGATTTCACCTCTCGCCTCTCCCACAAAAATCCGCCACAAACCCTCCAATCGCCCGAGCTCCTCCTCCTTCGTTCATCACCAACGGCCTGGCAGATCATCCACCAACCCTTTGATCATATTGATTCGCCTCAAGCCATCGATGCAAAACGGCCTCTCCACTTCCAGACCCTTCCGCCCTTCTCTATAAGAAGGGTGCAAGGAGAAAGGAGCGGAGGAAAAGAAGGAAAAAAAAGGAGACACGAAGCAACCATTCACATCGATCTCCACTAGAGATTTCAGAACCATCCATCGACATCGAGGAGCTTCATCATCTATTGCTCCTCTCCCCTGATCGACCGAAGAATTCTGCAATCCCAACCACAGCAACAGAGGGTAAGCAACTCACTCGCCTTCTTCTTCTTCGGTATTGTTTTCCCTTTTTTTTTTTGCTATTTCCTTACGGTGTCTTCTCCTGTCTTCACTGTTTTTCCTTTCTCCTTATTTTCATCATTCATCGAAGGCAATTTTCGTATCATTGATCTGCCTATCGCAGCCTCAAGGATACGTATTGCTACAATAATGATGCCTCTAACTCAATGTTCACTACATTGAAGGCTACAACAAATATATATGCATCATTTCTCATTTTTCTGCCGATTTTTTTTTCTTTACTTAGATTCTTGATGGATTGATTGAGTATAATTGTTCAACAGATTATAATCTATATTTTAGTATCATCTCTGTTGTTCCCGACATTTTGGTTTAGTTTGTTTCTCCTTTTATCAGTCACCAATTAATATAAATATGCCCCCATTTCTTTTCTTTTTGATTGTTTTATGGTTTTGTTTTGAGATCTTTCTTTTATTTTCAATTTCCTGTTTACATGAAGGTCGGATATTCTTTCTAATGCGATTTTCTGTTTTATATCTCTATTTTTTTTTCCGATTTCTTGTTCCTTTCAGTAATTGTCTTTGGTTTTCCTTTTGATTTTCAGTCTTTGGCCTTGTACTTTAGAAATTCTCGGTTTCCATATTCTGTTTCTATTTTGATAATCTGTTCTGAATCTCTTCTCTACTTCCTCTCTGTATGCTGTAGCATCGATTCTTCTGTCTCCTCTGCAGTTAATTTGTTTATCACATACAAACATGGCATGGTAAGGTGCAATTTAGGTCTGGCTTCATTTCAAATATTTTGCCTCATCCGATTTCTCATTTTTTTTTATACCCCAACCATCTTGAGCCATTCAAATGGAGGAATCCTCTTATTATTATGTGTTTTCTAAAGACGGTTGAGATGTTTGGCCCATTCAGTAGATTCTGAAGGTGGCTATGATATTTACCCCATTAAGGGAAGCAATATATCCTCCCTTGCACGAGTTACTTATAGTTGTTATCTCAGATTAATGTATATAGTCAGACCTTTAGAAATTATTATTTTTACTCATTTTACTTAACACTCTTATTCTGCATGTTTTTTTCTCATTTGTGTGCATTATGCTCTCGCCATCGCATCTCGTATAGATACCTTATGATTTAATTGGTAGTTACAGGCGGTATGCTCGATCAGGATGACTGTTAGTCACTTAGTCTCCAAACCCAAATCTTGAAGGTTTCATATATGTGTTCACAGAGATCCTTGTCATCCATTGCATCTCGTCATTCAGGAAAACCAATTACATTCACTATTTATTCTGTTGATGGACTCTCAACAAGGAGTTTGGGATTGTTGTCTATCCCCTATGACGTTTCAAAATTGTTGAATCTTGCAATTTAGGTGTAATGCATGTCATAATGGATGTTCTATCTTTCGATTGGTTTATCTAAGTGTATTGATATGCATCATGAGTGTTGTACAAATCCTAACATTGATGATCCAATAGCTATCCAATTTACTTACTCTATGGTTCCACTACTCCACATGAACTCTGATGTCACGAACCATTGGTGGGCATTAACGTTTCCCATTGTTCGGATGGCTTTTTGTAAAGAAAAACAGGTAACATTGGCAGAGCCTCTGATTTGCCATTTGAGAAAGGACTGGTACATCAGCAACAGGAGAAGAGGCTCACAACTGTTCAGGCACTTGTGAGAGGATCAACATTCGATCACCATCAACCAAAAATATCTAATAGGCCCATTGATTTTTTGAGCAATATGCACAAATGCGTGGCATTTTTTTGGCATAAATGTTATTTGATCCATTATTTTGTACATTATCTCCATAGTTGTGCAAGTATCACACCTGTCATGGTATACGCACCACTTCATCCATCACCATAGTGTAAAATCTTAGTTTCCTCTGCATCCAGTTACTTAGCACAGTGCTTGTAGCATTCTACACGATTGCTATATTTCTTGCTGCTCTTGTATGCCCACATACCATACACATTAGAGACTTCATCTACTACTGATTCTTCTTTCTTTCTTTTTTTTCTTTTTTCTTTTTATTTCATGTTTGATAGTTATATTTTCAAAACCATTACTGTTGACATAGAAACCATTTAACTATATCCTCTGCATCTGACTTTTGTGTGTATTGCAATTTCTGTATATTGCTTTACATTGTATATACCCTACAGTCTTCCATTACCACTGGCAGATAGCATCTCGTTATACTCCTGCTGTCAATATCCAATCACACAGTCTTAACCTTTCCCCCCAGCTATGCATTCCTGGTTATCACAGATCGACGACCTCCACTATAGCAGATCATTTGCTTCACTTTCATTTAATGCCACTGAAGTCTTGTTGCTAACAGATTTGTTTTGTAGGTTAAATCTGTCTCTTCATATTCCGGCCTGATCAATCTGCAGGTACAGCCCTATGACCATGCACTGATGTTTATATCCCGTATCGAATTGAATGTTCATATTTCAGCATGCATCCACCTATTGCACATAGAAATAGTCTGTCCAATTTAATATATTTGGGTCTCATTTCATGTCACGTTTGTGCTTATCTGCAAGTTGTTACAAGTTAAATTTCTACTGAAAGAATTTTGTATGCTGTGTGTATTTGATGAAATAGGTATATCCAACATGTTTAAATCTCCACTCTGGTTGATCGAATCCATTGGAAAAAGAGATAGATGAATCTGAATCATATTTGAATCTGTATAGCAGACCCGTGATATGTGTTATGCCCAGATTTTGAGTTTTCCCCTCTTCCTGAGTTTTGCCACATTATTCCGGAATTTGGAGTTAAACTTTAACTGCTACATCGGAACACCAAACAATCTAGGTGTATGTTAAATACTGGAGGGTGAGGCAGGGTGTGTTAGATAATCAGTTAATGTGGGTCAGCATGATAAATTAGTTACAGTAGGATAGGTAAAGTGTTCAAATCTATGCAAAGTATGTTGATATACGGGGCCAGTTTGATTTTTACTGACTAAATTAGTGGCAAGCCGGTGAGTCTGTATTAACATCCTGATTAGTTTCAGTACATCAGCCCATGTTAGATACCTAGATATTAGCATAATAAAATGTGATTGGCCATAAGAGTCCGTCAACCATTCTATAATGACAATGCGACAACCTTCAGTAAGTCAACATCCATTGGAGTGTCAGCTCCTGTACACTAATTACATTGTCTATGATCGGATATTAGTTATTAGTTATCAAATGCTGTATAGTGCTAGGTATTGACATGAAATATGCAACCAGTTGGTCCCTTATATTCTGTCACCTGCTGTCACCTGATGCCCATACTACCAGCCGTCGTCTACTGCTGAATCATCCATTACAGTCTCATTCACCACACCACCAATGGTGTACCCCACTGCATTATGCTCCTTCGCTTCAATTATTCAGTCACCCATTGCTAGTTATATCAATGCATTGTATTTTCACACTATATCTCCACTCCATGTCACTATCTCCATCACCTGCAATGCACACATATAGGTATGAGAGATTCCATATTGTCTATGTCTATCGTACATATCTATTGCATATGAATATATATTAGGTTGGCATTTTTGTGTGTTTAGGCTTATACCTAGGCGGGTGTGTCCTTATAGGCATTTAGATAAGGACACTCTCATGTGCATTTCCCTTAGAATTTGGGCATAATCATATACATTTCCTTCATTTAGGTATTTTCATGTATATGTCTTTTACTAATATAGACAACCATTCTTGATCACATGTATATAGGTGTTGATATGATGTTTCCTTCTCCTTCTATATGTTATATTCCATCTTGTGCTAACTCAAGATCTTGCAGGGATTATGTGGAAAAGTTTGTTTTCTTCTTAATTTAGGATTTTTTTTTTTCAAAGATGTAATAGTTAGACATCAATGAGAAATTTTACATTCCTGCACTAGATTAGAATGAATGAGCATGTAAATAGCCTTTGTTTCATTATTTTCCTTTGTTTTTGAAAATTCACAAATGGGCACACGAATGGCACGTGCACCATTTCGTAAGAGATAAATTAATCCTAAGTTGATGATCCACATCAATGGCCATAGTCAAGGTGTGGACAAAACTAAGGATTTTTACCTTTTACAAAATAACACCGGATCCACACTGGATCCATTTTAAAAAACTCATCATATTTTCCTTAAAAATCTTCTCCTTTTATCAGAATTTAACTTAAAATTAATCCAAAATATATACCAATGGCCATAGTCAGGGTATATTGAGAATTAATTTCATTTTAAATTCTATAAAAGCACCAAATGTGTTTCATTCTTTACCTGAGCATAAATATAGATTATTATATAATACATTCAATGACCATAGTCAAGGATGTATTATATCTTCAATCTTATTTTAACTCATTTAAAGAATGGAATAGCTTTTCAAAAACCAATTTTCAAAATTCTTCAAATCCATTCATCATTTAGGATAAAACTACATCATATTTTCAAAATTCCTTTTCCAAAAACTCCAAGTAAATATTTTTCTTCAAATCTATCTTCAATCCTTATCAAATCCGATTCATTCTTTCAATTTTCAAGATTCAATTTCATTGTTAAATCTCAAAATTCAATCTAAATCTGAGATTTCAAATTCATTTTTTATTCAAATCAGATTTCAAAGTTCAATATTGACTTTGAAATTCCAAATTCATTTATATTCAAATACTCCAAATCAAATCCAAAGTTCAATTTAACTTTGAGATTCTCTTCTACTTCTACATTCCAAAAATTCAAACTTCAAATCCAAGGTCTAAATCGACTTTGAAATTCATTTATTCAATATTCAAATTCCTGAATTCTAAATCCAATATGGGTTTTCAAAACCCAGATCCATTTTCAAAAGTCTCATTTGGACTTTCAAAAACCCAAAATCCATTCTAGGATCTAGAATCCAAATTCCACTTTTTGGATCTCAGACTTCATATCCAATTTTCTCATAGGATCCAGCATCAATTTCACATTGGATCTTAGACTTCAGATCCACTCCATTTTAGGATCCAGAACCCAAGTCCATCTTGGATTCCAAATCTCGGATCCCATTCTGTTTAAGATCCGGAATCCAATTCCAATTCTAGATTTCAATTCCATTTTCGGATCTAATTTGAATCTCTTAAATCCATTCTTAAATACCATCCGGATTTCTCAGATCCATTCCAAATTTCCAACCTCAGAAATCTAAATTATTCATTTCTTTTCCTAAATTCAGATTCAAATTCAAAGTTCATTTTTGACTTTGAGGCTTCACTTTCCTTCATTTCAAAAAGCTTCAGATCATTCTTTCTCATTTATTCTTCCAATTATGATTCATTTCAAAGACTTAGAACTACTCTGATCCATCTCAAAAAGTTCTAAATTAGATTCAAATCATTTCTTCACTCCCTTATCAAATTCATCTCAGAAGCACTTGGATATTTCCAAATCATCTTTCAAAAGGAGCATACATCCTTGCATTACACAAGCATGATTCATTGTGCATTTAGAGTTAGAATAAATTTTTAGATTATATTTAGGCAAAGCAAAAGGCATAGATTCGATCATTGGTTCGATTACCCCTGGTAAAGGCGCCAGGAACGGTCGAACCTCGTACCGACGAGCGAATCCCGTCTCTCCATCTTTTTCCCGCAAATTTTCAAAACGGAGGCGAGTAATTTTTCTAAATATTTTCAAATAAAGGTCAAGTGAGACCGCGCAAAAGGATTCCTCTTCTTTCTTTCTTTCTTTCTTTCTTTCTTTCTTTTCTCTTCTCTTTCTCTTTTCTTTCTTCTATTCTTCTCCCTTCAAAAAGGAGGAAAATGGAGGTTAGAAAAGGAAAAGAGAAGGAAGAGAGAAAACATTATGAGAGGAAAAATTTTGCGATGATCACAGTCCCATCATGGTTTCTTCATCCAAGGATCCCGTATGGTCGTCCCTTTCAGGTTAAGGGTTAAGCCTGAACCTCGCTCCACGAGGTATCTTTCCGTTCAGGTTAGGGTTAAACCTGAGTCCCGTTTTGACTAGATATCCTTTCTAGTCCCATCACGGTTTCTTCATCCGAAGATTCCGTATCATTCCCCACTCAGGTCAAGGATTAAATCTTCTTCTGATGATATACTCCTTCCTGTCCCATCACGATTTCTTCGTTTGAGGATTTCGTATGGTCGTCCCTTTCAGGATAAGGGTGAAGCCTGAACCTCGCTCCGCGAGGTACCGTCCTTTTAGGTTTGGGTTAAACCTGAGCCTCACTTCGACGAGGTAATCCTCCCGTTCCCATCATGGTTTTCCCCACAAAGGAATCCATGCTTTGAACATCCATCCAGGAAAAGGGTCATGCTTAAGTTTCATCTCGCGAGGCATTTCTCTCAAAAATGTCCCATTGAGGTCTGCTAATATTCTTTTCCCTATCCAAATTATCTTGATCTATCTTCGTCCCATCCAGGTTAAGGGTTAAAACCTGAGTCATTCCAAAAGACTGATCGTGTCTCACTCATAAGACTTGATCAAAATTTTGATCTTTCACTATCTTGGGATCTTTGTCCAAAGTCCCATCACGATTTCCTCATTTTTTTAGTCAGTCATGTAATTTTCGAGGATTTCATCCCCCCTAAAACCATTCAGGATAAGGTTTTAAGCCCGAAAAGCCATGTTTTCGAAGTAATTCTTCCACACTCAGCTCAGCTCTGCTGACTAGGGCATTTTTCAAAATTTGGAGTGTTTCTTTGCCACTAAGCTCGGCTTTCAACCAACTTAGTAGCAAAGAGGGGCATCTGTGAACACCCCAAAATTTTCAAAATATGGCAAAAATTTTCCTTTCGGCCTTTGACCCCATTTTCTGAGTGATTGAGTCAGTAAATCTAAACGCCAGTTTGTTTCTCAAAGTTTTGTTGAAATTAAATTCATTTTATATATCTGACTCAATTTCGGATCCGAATCCAGATAAAAGATCCAAATTTGAGCTTCGTTGTCCAATGTTTAAAATCAAGTTTTCCAAAATAACTTTTTGAAAAACTCAGACACTTCGTCCGGTGTCCGTTTGGATCCATCATGTTATATTTCTCGATTCGAGTTTCAAAACTCGGACATTTTCTCAAAACTTGGGTCCAAACCCATTTTCTAAAAAAAATTTCCCCAAAATAGCATTGAAAACCTTCTTTTGTAAATATTTCCCAAAAATACAAAAAAAATATTTAAAATCCTCATTTTCTCGTAAATTTTAAGGTTTTATTCCAAAAATACCAAAAAAAAAATAGAAAAATGGAAAAGAAAAATATATCTAACAAGAATCGGTTTTTGAGAAAACCTCTTTCTAAAAATATCTTTTTTTTTTTAGGAAAACCCTCTTTAGAAAAAAACCTGGTAAACAAGCCTTCCTCTTGAAAATTTATGAATTTGAAGGACCCCTTTTAAGCTTTTTTTTTTTTTAGGGTTTCATTCTTTGTAAAAGGGTCGAATAGGGTTACGGCTTCTCCACTCTCGTCTCTCTTTCCCTCCATGGCCACCCCCCCCCCATGTGCGACCCCCATTCTCGTCCTCCATCGACCCTCCGATCGCTCCACCTTCCATCCTCCGTCCATCTGCAACAGAAAGCTCGATCGCCCCTCTCTCCTTCTCGAAACTTCCTTCCCCATTTTTGGGTACTTCATCGCCGAACCCTCCTCTGCAACCATCCGATCCCCAACTGCTTCACCGTCCAGAGCATTCGAGGCTCCCTTTAAGAAGATACCTCCGAGCCTCTACAAAGGGACGACGGGTTCTTCTCTGGGATCCTTTCAACAATATTCATCATCCATCGGCACTCATCAATCAACAACGACTCCTACACTCTTCTCCTTTTCCTGATCAAGCGCCTAGTAATAATTCTTGCTCTTTCTCTATTTTCTTTTCTCATTTGCTTTTTCTATTTTGTGTCCTCATCGACGCATTATTGGGTATGTTGGTTTGCTCATAACAACATCAACTTCTCTCTTGTGCAATAGTGATGGGAATCCTCGGATTCCAATATTTTAATTCCTTCTTTACGTTTTTTTTTTCTTTCTCTTCTTTTCCCTTGTTCCCTCTTTTCATTTCCTCTTCCTGCCCTCTAATCTTCCTTGATCGAGTAAAGGGAATGCAGCTTCCTGGGATGACTGCCATAAGTATGTCTTTATCTCAGTATCTTTCCTTGTTTCATTTTGAATTTTTTTTTTCTCGCCCCATTCACGCATCTTCAATAATGTTGGGTTGCCAACGACGGTCTCAATCCATCGCTGTGCAATAACGATGGAATGACCCCCTTTTTTTACTTTTTTTTGTTTTCTTTCATTCATCTTGTTATTTACATTATCTTCTGACCCAACATCGAGTTTATTTTGATTTCATTCGGTTGTTTATATAAGAATTCTGGTCCCTCATGATAAGTTGGCCTACACTTCCATCTTCATTTTTTTTCCTTTCTTTTTAGAAAACCTTATCAGTATATATCGAATGTTCCATTTCTTTTAATGCGTGTTTTTTTTTTTCCATCTTTGCTATGCCTCTATCTTAAAATATCATTTGACATTCGTTTCCCTTCCTGCAATTTTCTAGGTGGTTCCGTTCTTGTTCTCTGTTTTTTTTGTGAATCCCTGCAGGACTAACCTGCTGTTTGCAACATTACTGTGATCATCGCAAAATTTTTCCTCTCCTGTGGTTTCTCTCTCTTCCTTCTCTTTTCCTTTTCTGACCTCTATTTTCCTCCTTTTTGAAGGGAGAAAAATAAAAGAAAGAAAAGAAAGAGAGGAGAAAAGAAAGAGAGAGAGAGAGAGAGAAGAGGAATTATTTTGCGCGGTCTCACTTGACCTTTATTTGAAAATATTTAGCAAATAACTCACCTCCGTTTTGAAATATATTGCGGGAAAAATGGAGAGACGGGATTCGCTCGTCGGTACGAGGTTCGATCGTTCCTGACGCCTTTACCAGGGGTAATCGAACCGAGGATCGAATCTATGCCTTTTGCTTTGCCTAAATATAATCTAAGAATTTATCCTAACTCTAAATGCACAAAGAATCATGCTTATGCAATGCAAGAATGTATGCTCTTTTGAAAAGGATGTTTTGGAAATTTCCAAGTATTTCTGAGATAGACTTGATAAGGGAGTGAAGAAATGATTGAATCTAACTTTAGAACTTTGAGATAGATTGAAGAAGTTCTAAGTCTTTTTGAAGTAAATCAGAGTTGGAAGAATAAATCTTGATTTTGAGAAAGAAATGATTTGAAGCTTTGAAATGAAAGTTCCAAAGTCAGAAATGGACTTTGACTCTAATCATGGATTTATGAGGAGAAGATGAGGTTTTGAAGTGATATTGAATTCGAATTTTAGAATGAATCTTAGAAAATCAAATGGTATTCAAAAATAGAAATGGATTTAAGAGATTTAGACTAGATCCAAAAATGGAATTAGAATCTAGAATTGGAATTGGATTCCGGATCCTAAATAGAATGGGATCCGAGATTTGAAATTCAAGATGGACTTGGGTTCTGGATCCTAAAAATGGAGTGGATCTGAAGTCTGAGATCCAAATGTAGAATTGGGTTCTGGATCCTAAAGAGGAATTGGATCTGAAGTCTGAGATCCAATATGAGTGTTGAATCCTGGATCCTAAAATGGATTTGGAGTTAAATTCAGAAGATAAATCAAGAACTTCCAAGTTAAATTTGAACTTGGAAAATGAATTTTAGAAATTGAATCTTTGAATATACAGATGAATTTCAAAGTCAAATTAGACCTTGAATTTGAAATTTAGAAGATGAATCAAGAATCTCAAAGTTAAATTGAATTTGGAGATTGGATTGGAGTTTTGAATGAATTTTGAATTTCAAAATCAAATTTGATTTTTGAAATCTGTTTTGAATCTGAATATAAAATGGATTTGAAATCTCAAAGTTAAATTGAACTTTGAGATTGAAAATGAAATTGAATTTAAAAATGATAAGAATTTGAAGATAGATTGAGGAAGATATTTACATCACTTGGAGTTTTTGAAAAAGGAATTTTGAAAATATGATGCAATTCTATCCTAAATGATGAATGAATTTAAATTTTTGAAATTGGGTTTTGAAAAGCTATCTTATTCTTGAACTGAATTAGAATAAGATTTGAAGATATAATACATCCCTGACTATGGTCATTGAATGTATTATATAATAATCTATATTTAAATTCAGGTGAAGAATAAGACACATTTTGTGCTTTTATAGAATTTAAAATGAAATTAACTCTCAATATACCCTGACTATGGCCATTGGTATATATTTTGAATTAATTTTAAGTTAAATTCTAATAAAAGAAGAAGATATTTTAAGGAAAATATGATGAATTTTGAAAATGGATCCAGTGTGGATCCAGTGTTATTTTGTAAAAGATAAAAATCCTAAGTTTTGTTTACATCCTGACTATGGCCATTGATGTAAATCATCAACTTAGGATTAATTTACCTCTTACGAAAATGGTGCACGTGCCATTCGTGTTTCACCATTCGTGAGAATTTGAGAAATAAAGGAAAAATGCATGAAGAACAAGTAATTCATGATATTTACAATGTTCATTCATTCTATCTAAAACAGGAAATGTAAATTCTCATTTAAGATCTAACTATTACATAAAATTGAATTTACAATTCCAAATATTGATTTTTTTTTTCACATATTCCCTGCAAAACACTTGGTTAGAACAAAAATGGAAGAACATTGCATATATTACATGTAGTTTTGTAAGACCCATAATTTTTCAGTATCTTTCTGAAGAAATTCACGAGGCATTTTCAAGTAAAAATAGCATCTGAACCTGAAATACGAATCAGATCGATTTGTACGAGCCAGTTATACTTAAGATATTCGTCGCTTTGTGAATATATGCTCAAACAATCTAGAATCCATAACTTCCTACCTAAACGAAATCAAAGGATTTTTCGAGCCAACTTTCTTAGTTACGTCAATACGAAGAGAATGGCGTACTCAGAATTTTTCGGAAAAAAATCGCCGAAAACCCGAAATTTTTGCGAGACCCACACAAACGTTGGTGGGACCCACAAAAATATTCCTCAAAAAATATCTTGTGGGACCCACAAAATATCCTATGGAAATATCTAATGGGCCCCACCTCAAAAGGAACCTCCAGGAATTAAAATATAGCTCAGGGGTAAAAGGGGCATGGAAAAACCCAAGAGGAGGTGGGCTTGGGCTATAAATAGCCCTCCCCACTCTCTCTCTTCTCATAATTTCGACCCCCCCTCTCTCTCTTGCCTTCTCTCTCTTCTCATAATTTCGACCCCCCCCTCTCTCTCTTGCCTTCTCTCTCTCTCCTAAACCTCCCCTAGTGAGCCCAAGTGAGTCTGAACCCAACTGACCTGGCCTGAACCCACCTGACCTGGTCTGAGCCTGCCTGACCTGGTCCTAGCTCACCTGACCTAGGTCTGAACCCACTTGACCTAGTCCTAACCTAGTTGACTTGACTTGAACCTAGTTGGGTTTAAAGTCAAAGTCAAAGTCCCTTTTTGTCCAGATTCCGGTTTGGATTTCTGAACCCAGACTTAGCCTACTTGAGCTGAGCTCGAACCTGCTGAACCCAGTTGACTTGGACCGAACCCTGTTTGGTTCAAACCACTTAGGTTGAGTAGCTTGACCTACTATACCTCTTTCTCAACTAAGTCAGCTTCATCTGACTTAGTCTGACCTCTCGAAGGAAGGCTCGAAGCCAAAGAAGCAACCCGGAGTCGTTTCTTCCACGATTTGAAGTAAGTTCGCTTCGTTGATCCATCTCTCTCAAGTATTTGATTGTTTGTATATAGAATATACTTTCTGAAGTAGTATCTTGCTTTAGTTCTTGATTGAGCCCTTTTTGGACACTTCGGTGTTCACCCGCTCGTCTCGGAACTATCGTCAGACATATCTATGTTCAAATACGCAGTATATGCGTTTTTAAAATGGTATCTCGCCCTAGTTCTTGGTTGAGCCCTTCAGAACACTTCGGTGTTCACCCACTCGCCTCGTAACTATCGTTGGATACGGATCTAGGTGTATATATGTTGATTCTGCGGACGCGTCTTATATCGCACAGGCTATGTAATTTACCTTTGCCGTCGCGTCGTATGATGCCAAGGCTCCCTGTTTTCTGCATTTCCGATTATTGCACTTCCGATTAATGCAGTGTATTTACTTACGCCGTCGCGTCGAACGATGCCAAGGCTTCTGTTTTGTAATATATGTAGAATATTTTGTTCAGTTACACACCCTGAACAATAGTATATGCATTTCTTTACGCCGCCACTGTATAAAGCACAGGCTTCTGCTTATACTACATATATAGCGCATAAATGAGCGTTCAAATGGAGATCAAACTCCAAATCGCCAATGCGATTCCCTGACCGCTCCTCGTTCAATATTCTGCTTGACGAATGAAGCCCCTATTGGAAAGGCTTCGCTTTTTGGCAAATGCTCTTTACGTAAAAACTAAGTCAATTACGTATGGCCTGGCTATGGCCCAGGGTTCCTGCAACCTTGATGGATGCAAAGTACGCACAACGGTACGCATCCATTTCCCGAATTAAGCGTAGCGATTTCTCGCCAAAGAGGGGAGATGCTGCTAAAATGGATAAAAGAAACGCACGCTTTCTCCATAAAAGAGAGGAAGTGCTGCTGAAATTTCTGAAGAAGCTATTGACAGCTCAGAAAGAACGTAGCAGGATACTCTGACATATAGCAGAGTGCTACCCAGCTCATGGTATGCCTTCTACAACGTAGAAGGGTTCGTCTCACCACTGCCGATAGAGCAGGGGAGGTGCTGACGAAATGGTTGGCAGAAGAGCTGCCGGAACCAGTTGAATGGCATAATGATGTCCGTTGATGGAACGATGCCAGATCGGCTCGTATCCTTGTGCCTACAAGGGCACCTTGCTCGTAAGGGCCACTGAGCCAGAGTAGAGGTTGCGCCTTGGCTAGGTTTGTACTCGTCGCGTAAAAATACGCCGAGTAGCCGATCTATTTAGATCGAGTCATATGCATGCTCATTGAGAACGATTACACAACCATACTCGTAAGGGCCGAAGAGCCAGAGTATGTTGTTTCCACCCAAAGAGGTGTGATGCTCGTGGTGGCCGAAGTGCCAAGAGCGGTGTTCTGCATGCATATAAATAAGACTTAAGGTCGCACATACCCCGCGGTTGAAAATCGTGTTAGGGGTACCCCCTCAGTAATGACTGTGTTGGGGCAGACTGAATGGGGTCAGGTATATACTCCCGTAGTGCTAAAAGCACGGGTGCCTAAATGGCATGCAGATTCTGTCCAAGTAATTGTAAGACTGACAGACCCCTTCAGGAATTATGCTCACTGTGGAATGACAGTGATGGTACAGCCTTGAGTGACACGTATTTTCTTTGGACCTGATAGAGTCCACGATGGCCTCAGTCACTCACGGATTTTGGGGTCGTGGTTATCCTTAAGATCTAAGGATTGAACCGAACTACTGCAAGTAGAGGATGCATCCGAATATGGGCCTAGTAGGGTTCTCCCAGTTGAAACACACTACCCTACTATGGATAGGGTCAACAGGCCTCTGGGGTATCTAAAATACATAGAATAATCAACCCCCAGAACGTTGCGTTGATGCCCGGACAATAGCTCTACCTGCGTACCAAAGGTGGGAGTGGTTAATTATCGAAACAATGCATTAGCTTTAGGTTCAGCAATGCTTTGAATGTATGAGTGGATGACGTGTTGAGTCAGTCCTGCATAACCTTTGTGAAGGTGTCATGTTCGGTATACTACTGGACCGACTGGGCAAAGACCGTATTGTATCCGCACGACTAAGCGAAGCTTGAGGAGCTGTCCTTAGATGCGTGGGATACAGATGTGCCAAGTATGAAGACTTGAGCTAGACATCACTTTGAGACCCAGAAGAGGTCATGGCTAAGTCGTGGAGACTTAAGCGGCTATTCAAATCACAGCCCTGAAAAGGCTTGCTCTAAGTCATGAGGACTCGAGCGGATGTTCAACTCATAGCCCTGAGGAGGCTCTTGCGATATACGTTAAGTCTTGGAGGCTTGAGCGTCGTTATTGCGCATTGCGACCCTGAGTGGTCATTATCGTACTTGAGTTGAATGGATGTATGACTGCATGCTTACCAGACCATCAGTGGTTCTGACCCCGTTTTATGGGGATTTCAGGTGTTGTACCTGCGTGGCGATATGCGGAGCAAGGCGGCATCGAGTTCCAGGGTTTCTCTAGACAGATTTTGTACTGCTTCATTTTATTGAACCTATACTGCTTTTCTAAGCAGTAGTGTTGTAATAAACATGTGGTTTTCGATAAAATGGAACACTTTGGTGGTCAATGAGTTGCTTGGCCACATACTTGCAACGTGCTCGGAGTTTTCCAAAACCGACGACTCATTATCGTCTGATTCCGCTGCTAAAAGCTTTTCTAAGTTCCGCTGCAAAGAAAAAAAAAAGAAATTCATGAAAATTTTAACTTAGCTTTGTTTTGGAAATCCGGGGCGTTACAGAATTGGTATCAAAGCATGAGTCTGAGAAACCTGGTTCAAGATCCGTCGTGTTTGCGGTATCGCACTGTAAGTATAAATCTTATACTTTCTCTGATTTTGGTATATTTGCGTGAATAGATAAATGGCTCCTAGGACGAGGAGAACCATGCCGAGCGAGGAGTCCCATACACAGGGCTTCCTGCTAGAGACACTCAACAGGCTTATGTCTGCCATTTGCGAATAAAGGCAAGCACCAGCCCCGCCTCGCAACGAGAACCTTGGAGGAATAACTTATGAGAAGTTCCTCAAACTCGACCCACCAGTTTTCGTTGGCAGGGCCGATCTAGAGCTCGCAGAAAGCTGGATCGAGGAAACAGAGCGTGCATTCCTGGTATTGGGAGTACCAGAGGATAGAAAGACTAACTTCGGCACATATAGGCTGAAGGATAATGCCCGAAAGTGGTGGGATACCACTAGGATTATCCAGTTCTCACATTACGAAGTCATTCCTTGGAATGATTTTCGGAGAGCATTTTTGGATAACTACTTCCCGTTGCACTCCAGAAATAAGAAAAAGATGGAATTTTTGGAACTAGAGCAGGGTGGTATGAGTCTCATCGACTATACTACCAAGTTTCAGAATCTAGAGCGCTATTGCTCCCGATTATTCCACACCGATCAAGAAAGGGCCGATAAATACATAAATGGATTGCAAGGAGGGTTGCGATCTCGTGTGATAACAAGCATGCCCTCGACTTTTCAAGCTGCTGTGGCAACATCTTCAAAGATTAGCGAGGATTGGGCGCAATCTAAGGTGACCATAGTAAAGAGGGCCGTAGTTGATGGTCAGAACAATAAGAGGACGTTCCCAGGTGGCCAAGAATCGCAACCACCTTTGTATAAAAGAGATTTTCAGGAAAAGAATTTCACTCCACCGTCCGAGCGGCCATTGCAGATGGTAGAAGCCAATCAGCCCTACCGACAGTCTAATTTTCGATGCCCGAGGTGTAGCTCAGATCATCCCGGAGGGGTTTGTCCTCGCGATACAGGAGGTTGCTTGTATTGCGGCAAACCAGGGCATCGTGTAACAGAATGCCGCAAGAAGGCCTCAGATCTTCAACGAAGAAATATGGGATATGGAGGACCCTCTCAACAACAACGTCTGCCATTACCTGGGGCAGAGCAGAAACCCATGGCAGGTCGTGTCTATGTGGTGACAGCCGAACAACTCACGAATGATGACCATATCAAGGAATCTGGATACCTTGATAGATAGAGTTGTAATGGGTAAAAAGCGATTGAAAGACAAGATCCAATGAATGCTTGAGACAAGTGGCTTATGATCTTGTGTACGGTCATCTGGATCGATATGTATCCTTGCTCTCTAAAGTAATATTAGATTTGTTAAAATTAAATCTTAAGTGCTTATGCCAAAAATTTATGGCTATAGACCATGGTTGATATTTTGGAATGCTCTTTTTTAAAACAATTATTTTCAATAAAACTTTGGAAAATCGTCAACCAAAAATATAAAAACCGACTTTCCACAAAGTGGTAAGTACGGGTCGATCCTCAGGGAACAGGAATTAATAACTACAATTCTAGAAAATTTAATTTATTAATATCAAATGGCAATCTACAATTATAAAGTGAATACAACTACAATTAAGCACTAAAAGAACACTAAACAAGCATTCAGTCTTCTGCTCCACACCAAGGATATTTCTGTCTTTTCGCCATTTAGAGAATCTTCTCACTTGTATAATAACCCTGGAAACTAAATATGCTTTTCAACCTAAAAATGCAGAAAAGTACAAAGTTAGTTTTCTATTTTAATTATGCAAACAACAACTAAAACTATATCTAATTCTACGAAAATAATAAACAAATGCTACTTATCAAACAAAAATTAAATAAAATACTAAATTAATTCTAAAATTAACCAAATTACTTCTACTAATGCTGTATGATGATTATGCAACTTCTAAAATACAGAAACTACTGAAAACAAACCAAAAATGCCGAAATTAAGAAAATTACGAAACTGCCCCTAACTAGTGTAAACTAGCAATCTGACAGGTTATCGGAAAACCACTGTTTGACAAAGCAAACGAGGTCCGATTTTCCATAAATTTGTTTTGTTCTGCAACTGACAGATTAAACAAATTGACAGTTTTTACAGAATTGAAAAACAGTATCTGGAACTCCAGATATAAGCGTTTCAAATCTGGGAAAAATCAGGATATCGTCAGTTCTGTAATTTAAAATCCAGAAAAAGCGGTTTTCACAAAACGCTTAAAAATCAGACCAAATCAACTCCGAATGAACTGAAATTTGGTCTGCAGTTAAATAACACGTTAATAAAGTGAATAGAAGAAAAAATTTTGGAAAACACAGAATTTTTGCTCAGAAAATAATTCTGTTACGACAGGGCAAAAATCTGGTTTTTATTTGAGTGCACTATTCACTTTATGAACCTATTTACCCCCTATCAAATGTAATCTACACCTAATGCAATCTAAATGACACTGTATAACAGTGTATATGCAGATGAATATTAGGAAAACACTAAATGCACGACGAACAAAACACTACAAGCAGTTTATGACTAGAACGAAGTTAACTAACAATGGAAATGCAGCTATGCTCAATAATAAAATACAATCTAACTACTAAGTTAACTAATATCTAACTATCATTCAAACCACAATGAAACACATTTCATACATACTAAATAAATACGCTATACGTACACACACTTCTATACTAAAACTAAATTAGATAAATAAACTAATTAATATAGAAATCAAAGGAAATAATAAGAAATGACTTACTTAACTAAAGAACGAAGGCTAAGGTTAGGTTTCACTTGGTTGACTCGACTAGGATCGGTTTCGACTTGAGTAGGTTCAGTTTGGGTTTGGATGCACTCGGATGGGATTAGGTAGGCTCGATTTGACTAGGTTGAAAGAGATAGGTTCGAGCAAAGGTTGACTCACTAATTGGATTCGGTTTTGAGTTACCTTAATCAACTAGGTTCGGTTGACTTAGGTGGACTCGGTTTGACCTTAGTTAAGGTTGGGTTGGGTTTGGCTAAGGTTGACTCGATCTCGGATTGGTCTTGACTTGGACTTAGGCTAGGCTAGGGTTTGAACTTGGTTTAGGATAGACTTAGTCAACTAGATTCGGGTTGACTTAGACTCAACTAAGTTGGACTCAACTTAGGTTCGACTAGGCTCGAATGGGCTAAGGTAAGCTCGGTTTGACTCACTAGGTTTAGACTAAGTTTTTACCCGAGTTAGGTCTTTGACTAGGTTTGACCAAGGTTGGGTTTTGGATTTAGACTCGACCTAAATGCGGTTTAGGCTTTGACTTGGGCTAGGCTAGGTTTTGACTAGGCTCAAAGGGGGTGTAGACTAGGGGTTGACTCGACCTAGGCTCGGTTTGACTAGGTTAGGTCTAGACTAAAGTAGTAACCTCCTAATTAAGCTACAATTAATCCAAAGTTCATGATTTTAATGGAGGAGGTTGAAAAAGGAATGTAATAATTACCAGTGTTCAAACTTTGAAATGCTTTGGATTCTCAAAAATCGCCCCATTTAAAGAGGGAGTTACACTCCTTAATTGCCTTTAATGCCTTTTTGGAAATCTGAAAAGGCCAATCTAGAAATCCATGATTTTTGCTTTTCAAGATGGAATTAAAATGCTTTTAATGCTCTATGGAAATCGTGTAACCTAGATTGGAATTTTGGTTTAATTGCAAAACACTTTCCAAAGTTAAGGAGTAACTCCTTCTTTAATACACATTCAAAATTCAAATTTTCCTTAAATGCCTCACACGATTTTTGAAGAATATCCTTTTTCCAAAAGCTTTCCAATTTTCAATTACTTTAATTACCTCCCTTCTCCAAAAATCGCCAACTTCAATGGATGCTACTTTCTAAACTAATAGACTTAATTATACCTAGGGAACAAAAGAACTTAAATGGAAAATCGATTTCCTAGGAGTTAATGCTAACCTAATTCCAAAACTTACCTAAATGCAACCCTAAAAACGGCCAAAACAATAAACCCTAATACATTGAACCTAGACACCTTCCTAACTCAACTAATGACCATTAAGACTTTCTAAAAATCGACCAAGAGCTCAAGGAGAGCTCTAATGGCTGCCGCCCACCTCGGGGAAGAAGAAGAACTACACAAAAATAAAAAAAATAACAAAATATATAAAATTATAAACTAACGAAAAGCAATAAAACCAAGTAACTACTATTTTGATAAAACTAAGTTAGAAAATATTAAAAATGACTCCTAATTACACAAAGGCTAACAATAACATCACTATGCTGGACTTAAAATCATAAAAAAAATTAAAGAAAACTTGATTTTTATAATTTTCAATAATACACTCAAACACCAAAACGAAAAATGATTAAAACAATTAAGTAAATCAATCCTAAAACAATGGAACGACTAACACCAATTTATGCTACTGTTAACACACTAAACACACAGCAAGCAACACAACTTACCACTCTAACCCCCTTTTAACAAAAATATAAAGATCGGCTAGAATATCCCTAGCCGATTTTTTTTTCTTTTTTCAAAAATAAAATCAAAACGAACCACACGCACAACCCACGACTTAGAATAAACTAAAATGAAATTTCCGAATGAGATTTTCAGCAACACAATACAAGACACATGCTGGACAAAACAAAACTAGCAAAACAGAAAAATATTTTTGTAGAAATCAAGAATCGGCTAGAAAAAGTCTAGCCGATTTTTCTTCTTTTCAAGCAAAAACAACACACAAACAAACCTAACGACTAAGATGAATCAAAATGAAATTTGTGTCTGAGATTTTCTAAAAAGAAAACACCTATAACACGCTGGAAACAAAAACCCAAATCGACTAGAAAAGCCTCTTGCCGATTTGCACGTTTTAGATAAAAACGATGGAAAAACACAAATCGAATACACAACCAATGAAAGAAAACCTAATCTAACGTGCTGGTCTGTGCACGCATGCTATTCTAAGGTTGAAATAAAAAGAAAAACAAGAAACATACAGAAAATAACAAAACAAAAACCACACACACAAATCGGTTTTATCTAGAAGAGAAGGAAGAAGAAGACCTACCTTTTGGAAGATCCGACGACCGGGGGGGTGAAGAAGAGCGGACCGTGGCTGGATGTAGACGTCTTCTACAGTTCAAGGATGCTGTACTTCATCAAAAACGGCACCTATTGCAGCTGCTACACGTTGGAGATCCACCGATGATGGCATGTGAGCCGATTCGCGATCGGAGGGTGTAGAAAGCCGGATGGAGGTAGGGCCGGCTCACCTTGGTGGTGTGTTGCGCACTCCCGCCCAAGGTTAATGGTCTCCACCTCTGCTACACCTGCAAAAGTACAGAAAAATGGTGAAAAGCCAGCAAGGAATAAGAAAGAAAGGAAAAGAAACCAAAGAAAGCTTGAAAATATGCTTGAAAATCAAGCATAGGTCGATCTTCAATGGCCAACACTTGGGGAAAATGGAGAGGAAGGAGCTTCTGCTGTAGAGTCACTGTAGGGGGCGTCCAAACACAGCCAAAGACGCCTAGGGTTCTTGAAAAAAAACTATTTATAGTTTTGACATTTTTCAGAAAGAGTGTTAAAAAATAAAATATTGCTAGGCGCCACTTTCTGGGGGGTTTTTAGAAAAACTTTTTGAAATGAGTATGGATAGGTGTGTGGGTTGGGTTTTGGGCTTTCTAAGAGTTGATCCAAGGTCCAATTGACCTAATTGGGTCGGATATGGATCCGATCCACCTCGAAATCCGTGCCCAAACACTGAAATAGCCATAACTCTCTCATTTTAACTCCGATTTTTCTAAAATTCGAACCATAGCCCCTTACTATCAAAACACATCTAAACATGGGTTTAAAACCTTAAACTTGATACAAAACGCATGAAAAACTTGTTTACATGATGTGCATTTCATGCATCATCAGACCACATGCTTGAATGTTTGTTAGTCCCTTAACAAACCCTAATCATGATATGCACTGAAGACAAGAAATGCTAAGCATGAATGCATAATACTACCTCACTTTCGTAGGAATCACGGTTGCATTTAGCGTATGCAACAAGCCCTTTAAACCCCTAGCTTACACTAGTGGACGAGTAAGGTCTCGTGAGGGTTTGCAGCGATGCTACCCACAAACATCAATAAAATGCAAGGATGATCTTTCAAAAATATTAGGCTCTTAAGAATGCAGTTGTAACAAATATTTCATGTAATTGACATTCTCAAAACAAGTTTAAAAATCTCATGCCTCCACAGTAAAAATTCTTTTCCTTCACTTTTCTAATATTGTAGCTAGTTCATGATTTTTCTCCGAAAGTCAAGTATTCTCATGTTTTACTCATTTATTCTCACTTGTATATTTTCTGCACAGTAATGCATATATATACTTAAGCAATGAAAATTTTCTCATTCAGCACATTCTTTTTCTTTCATTTTCAACTTTTGATCTCTTGCGCATTCTTCTCATATGAGCACTATTTCGAATAGTCAGTTTTCGTGACCCGTGTAGCGAGCTTTGGGTCAGTGACTCCCAAGTCGGCCGACCTTAGGGCACTAGATACAGAGTATCCCTCAGACTTAATTGCTCGAGTCACTAGACCTTCTATTCTAATAGTTTACGTATAGTCTTCCTCTTGTCATGTGCAATGTCTCTATCTCTTAGGCTTTCTATGCAGTCCATGTAACAAGCTTTCGAACCGGTGGCTCCCAAACCAGCTGGCTTTGGGGCATCAGATGTAAAACACCCTTCAGATTCTACTTACTCGAACTACAAAGGCCACAGATATCGACTTAGACAAGAGATGATCTCCTTCGTTATCCTTTTCGTTAAGATATTCAAACACTTCATCTCGTGTCTGAGTTCTACTACTAGGATTCACAAAGACATCAACAACTAAACGTAACTCTATTCTTTTAAACTCATTTTTCAAACCCATCTTTCCATTGCTTATTTCTTTCACAAAACATACTGTGCATACTTATACAAAAGTGATTCAAAATTTTCTAACAATCAAATACTATCTTTTCTTTGAATTATCTCATAAACAACTACTATATTTGATTCAGTTCAGAGAAAAAAAAATTTATGGGGCTTAAAAAATTTTTAAACTGTTAGATTATGCCAAAAACAATCATATATGCTACACTTTGTTCTTAAATGCCTACTTTGATTACCAGTCATACAAAAAAATTTTGTGTATTTTTGTGTGCATGCATCTAAACCACCCCCCCATGCTTGAATGACACTGTCTCTAGTGGCATACAAAATGAATAAAAATGTAATGCAAATGCACATTAAAAGACACTAACAAAAATATGGGAGAAAGGATAGATACAACCTGATTTGCTCTGAGCTTTTGAAGTTGATTTTCCTCTGATTCTTGAATTCTTTGAAAACTCTTCTCTGTACCTGGTAATTGATACACTAATTGTTAAGTTCATCCTGCATACATCAAAACACAAATTAGCACATGTGAAATGAAATACTAAATAAATAAAAACTCTGAAATGAAAAATAAATAATGTACATATGATACATCCCTCTGGTCGAATCTTCATGCCTTCGTGAGATGCACTATCTCACACTCACCATCCTGTAAGGCATCTGAAATGAATGGCTTCAGTCTTTGCCCATTTACTTTGAATGTACCTTGAGTCATAGGATCGAATAATGTCACTGCTCCATGGGGAAATACTTCTTTTACAATGTATGGACCTGTCCATCTCGATCTTAACTTCCCTGGGAATAAATGTAAACGAGAATTGTATAGCCACACTTTCTGATCTGGCTCAAACACTTTTCTGACAATATGCTTATCATGAAATGCTTTTGTGCGAGCCTTGTATAATTTGGCATTCTCATATGCATCATTCCTGAGTTCCTCTAATTCTGAGAGCTGCAGTGCTCTCTCTTTGCCAGCCTGGGTGAGGTCAAAATTTAATTTCTTGATAGCCCAGTACGCTCTATGTTCTAACTCGACAGGAAGATGACATGCTTTCCCGAATACAAGGCGATACGGGGACATGCCAATGGGAGTCTTAAATGCAGTTCTATATGCCCAAAGTGCATCATCTAAGCGCTGGGACCAATCCTTGCGGTCCGGACGAACTGTCTTTTCTAAAATTCGCTTAATCTCCCTATTGGACACTTCAACCTGTCCACTAGTCTGCGGATGATATGGAGTGGTGAATCTATGATTGACAGAATATCTTCTCAGCAGAGAAGCTATCTGAACATTCCTAAAATGCTTGCCACCATCGCTAATCATCGCACGTGGCACTCCAAAACGACTGAAAATGTTGTGCTTAATGAACTTAAGCACTACTCTGTGATCATTGGTCTTGGTGGCCACAGCCTCGACCCACTTGGACACATAATCAACCGCCATCAGAATATATAAATTTCCGAATGAGGGCGGAAATGGTCCCATGAAATCAATGCCCCAAACATCAAAAATTTCGACTATCAAAATCGGTAGCAAGGGCATCATGTCCCTCTTGGACATGTTTCCAATCTGCTGACATCGCAGGCATCGCCTACAGAACTCATGAGCGTCCCTGTGGAGTGTGGGCCAATAAAATCCTGACTGCAAAACCTTTGCAGCCGTCTTCCTACTACTAAAATGCCCTCCACAGGCTAACGAATGGGAAAAATTCAAAATGGATTGGTATTCCTCCTCCGGAACGCATCTTCTAATGATCTGATCTGCACAGTATTTGAACAACTCCGGTTCATCCCAATAATAGTGCCTCACCTGAGATAGGAACCTCTCACGCTCATTCTTGTTCCAATGCTCAGGTATCTGCCTCGAAACCAGATAGTTCACAATATCTGCAAACCAGGGTAACTGCGATGTACTGACTGACATGATCTGCTCATCGGGGAAAGAATCACTGATCGGTCTCTGATCCTGCGTAGTCTCCACGATCAGTCTGGAAAGATGGTCTGCTACTACATTCTCGCTTCCCTTCTTATCTCGAATCTCGAGATCAAACTCCTGTAGTAGTAGGACCCAACGAATTAATCTCGGTTTGGTGTCTTTCTTATTCAACAAATATTTCAATGCAGAATGATCAGAATAGACAACCACCTTCGAACCGAGTAAATAGGACCTAAATTTATCCAATGCGAAAACTACCGCAAGTAGTTCCTTCTCTGTCGTAGTATAATTCATCTGTGCATCAGACAGAGTTCTACTCGCATAGTAGATCACATAGGGCTTCCTATCAATGCGTTGTCCTAGAATGACCCCCATAGCATAATCAGAAGCATCGCACATAATCTCAAATGGGAGAGTCCAATCTGGAGGTCTCAAAATAGGTGCAGTAATCAAGGCCTCTTTGAGAATCTCAAAGGCCTTCATACAATCCTCACCGAAAACAAAGGGCTGGTCTTTCTCCAATAACGTGCAAAGCGGTCGAGAGATTTTGCTGAAATCTTTTATGAATCGCCTGTAAAATCCCGCATGCCCTAAAAATGATCGAATCTGCCTCACAGAGGTGGGTGGAGTCAAACGAGAAATGGATTTCACCTTCGCTCTATCAACCTCAATACCACGCTTGGACACAATGTGTCCAAGTACAATCCCCTCATGGACCATAAAATGGCTCTTTTCCCAACTCAGGACGAGATTGGTCTCCACACACCTACTCAGTACTCGAGCAAGTTTGTGGAGGCAATCTTCAAAAGAAGAGCCATACACAGAAAAGTCGTCCATAAAAACTTCCATCACATCATCAATCATGTCCGAGAAGATAGCAAGCATGCACCTCTGAAAAGTAGCCGGGGCATTACAAAGCCCAAAAGGCATACGTCTAAATGCGAAGGTGCCATAAGGACATGTAAACGTGGTCTTCTCTTGGTCGTCAGGATGGACAGCTACCTGATTGTATCCTGAATATCCGTCTAGAAAGCAGTAGTAGCTCTGTCCTGCGAGTCGCTCTAAGATCTGATCAATGAATGGCAATGGGAAATGATCTTTCCTAGTTGCCACATTCAACTTCCTATAATCGATGCAGACTCGCCATCCTGTAGTGGTCCTCATCGGAATTCTCTCACCCTTCTCATTCTCAACCACAGTGAGTCCTGACTTCTTCGGCACAACTTGAATCGGACTGACCCACTGACTATCAGAAATAGGGTAAATGATTCCGGCATCCAACCACTTCACCACCTCTTTCTTCACCACTTCCTTCATGTTGGGATTTAGCCTTCTCTGCATATCCCTAAATGGCTTGATTTCCTCATTACAATGGATCCTATGCATGCAGAATGAAGGATCAATCCCCTTTAGATCCGCTACTCCCCATCCAATCGCTGCCTTGTGCTCTCGAAGAATAGTCAGCAATCTCTGTTCCTGTTCCTCAGTGAGCAAGGACGAGATGATCACAGGCAGAGTCTCATCATCTTCGAGGTATGCATACTTGAGTGAATCCGGTAAGGGTTTCAACTCAAGTTTCGGAGGCGACTCGATCGACGATTTGGCGGGGGTCTCCGCAAGTGGTGGAAGAGGTTCCCTGACTGCTCCCCAAGGTGGTCTCTCCGACGACACTCTAGACACATCTACACTATCTAAACCGCTATTCTTCTCTATATGGTACAAATCTAAAGAATCCTCAGTAATATACAACTCGGGCTGCTCCTCCACTAACTCCTGTGCAATGTCTACATGAAAGCAGTCCATGTCTCCTGCTGGTCCCATCGCGGCATTGAAAATATTCAGCTTTACCTTCCTATTGCCAAATGAGAGATCCATGGCTCCAGTTCTACAATTAATGCACGCATTGGCAGTCGCCAAGAATGGTCTGCCTAAAATAATCGGAGTCTGGTGCTGGCTGTCTACTCCTTCCATATCAAGGATAATGAAATCGACTGGAAAATAAAAGTCATCCACTTTAACTAGCACGTCCTCCAAGACACCTCTCGGTACCTTGACGGAACGATCTGCCAGTTGAAGTGTAATCGGAGTCGATCTCATCTCCCCTAACCCGAAAGAATCAAAGAAATATCCGGGCAGAATGTTCACGCTTGCTCCAAGATCGAGCAATGCGCGTTCTATCCGTATGTTCCCTATAGTACAAGCAATGATAGGTGCTCCAGGGTCCTTGAGCTTGGGTGGTGTCTGATGCTGAAGTACTGAACTCACCTGCTCAGTCAGATGGACCCTGTTAGGAACTCGCTCTCTGGATTTCCTCTTTTGCGTACATGGCTCCTTCAGGAATTTGGCATAAGCCGGCACCTGCTGAATAGCATCGAGCAAAGGTAGGTTGATCTGCACATGCTTGAAGATATCAAGCATGTCCTGGATCTTCGCACCTTGCTTCCCTCTATAACCAGGAGACTCTAATGCTTTGGGATAGGGTGGTGGGGGAATATACTCTGCTGGCTCCTCCTCTTTGCGAGAAGGCTCACTCCTATCCTTCTTTTTCTCTGAGGATAAAGATGATGAAGGTGATGATGGGGATGGGGATGATGATTGAGCCGACGTAGGTGAAACAATGGTCTCTGGCTCCTCTATCTTCTCTCTACTCTCAACGTGATACTCACGTCCACTCCTCAAGGCCATAACTGATTTAGCCTGCTGCTGTGTCTCAGTATGAAATAGGCCTCCAGTCATCTGGTCCTTACCCTTCGGGTTCATGACAGCCTGACTCGGCAATGTACCCTCGGGTCTCCTACTAATAGCCTCAGCTAACTGTCCCATTTGCGACTCTAACTTCGCAATGGACTGCGTATGTGAGCTCAAAATCTGGCTACACTTCTCGAAGGCGTTTTGATTAGAGGTTTTCACCTCTTGGAATGCCTGGAGAAGTCTCTCCTCAAAAGATGTCTGCGGGGCAGACTCCTGCTGAATCGGGGAAGGAACTGAAGAAGAAGAAGACTGAGCATAGTTCGGTCTTTGAAATGGCTGAGTAAAAGATGGCTGCCGAACTGGCTGAGAGGAAGAAGGCATCTGTATAGAAGACTGTGGATTCTTCCATGAAAAATTGGGATGGTTACGCCAACCCGGATTATATGTCGAGGAAAATGGGTTATTTGGCGGTCTGACGTAACCCTGAGCTGCCTGAACTTGTTCTTGAACAAATTCAGGGTACTGAGCTGCTGAAGGGCACTCAGTGATCTCGTGTGCCGGACTGGCACAAAGAGTACACACCTGCTGTGTAGTGGATGGTCCTGAGAGAAGCTGGTCTAGCTTCTGAGCAATCATGTCTACTTTACACTGTAGTGCAGTAGATGGACCAATCTCAAGAACGCCAGCTTTCTTCTGAATGCTGGGTGTGGCTCTATCAGAATGAGAGCTCGAAGCATGGTGGAGTGAATTCTCGGCCAATGTATCAAATAGCCTCCATGCTTCGTCCTCGCTCTTCAGCATGAATGTCCCACCGCATGAAGAGTCGATCATCTGACGATTCTTGTCAGACAATCCATCATAGAAACTCTGCACCAGTTGCCATTTCGGTACCTGATGATGGGGGCATTTCCTGAGGAGATCCTTCGTTCTCTCCCAGGTCTCATGAAAGCGCTCACCATCTAGCTCTGAAAAGCTAGTGATGGCTCTACGATATTGGTTCGTGCGACCAATGGGAAAGTATTTCCGAAGAAACTCCTGTTGCAACTGATCCCAGGACTGTATTTCTACAGAATCTAAGGACTTTAGCCAATACTTGGCTTTGTCCTTCAATGAAAAAGGGAATAGAGTCAACCTCAACGCATCATCATCGAAATTCTGTATCTTAACAGTAGAACAGATTTCGAGGAATTCATCTAAGTGTCGGTAGGGATCCTCATGACTAAGGCCATAAAAGGATGGAAGCATTTGAATAATGCTGGCCTTAATCTCATAATGTGGCGCTCCTACATCGGGTCTCCGAATGCAGGATGCCTGAACATAGTCTGTGGGAATGAAGTATTCCCGCAGAGGGCGTGAAAGAACTGGGGGTGGAGGTGGAGGATCCATGTCAGCCATTGTTGCCGAACTTCGATGAGAATGTAAAATTCTCTCTGGGTTGTCAACAAATGGGTGTAATGGGGTTCCTAGACCTCGTCGACCCTGCATACACTGGTACTAAGACCAGATGTAAGCAAACGACCTAACTAAAAAAATTAAACTAGCACAGATACTAAAATATAAATAAGCAAATAACAGTAACTAAAAACAAACAAATATACTATATAGCTATGTCAGAATTCTATACTAAATAATTAAATAACAAAGTAAACTATTCTAAAATGCTAAAACAAATAAATACAGGAAATCACAAACTATGTTTTTCTAAAACCCACCTGTCTAATCGCTCCTTGCAGAATGATAATTAAGTGAATCCTAAAAAGAACAATATGTGAATCCTATATTTACTAACTATGTTAATCCTATATTCACTTACTAATCCTACTAACTAAAAAGAAAACAACTAATAATAATAAATTAAACTCTAAGAAATAAAGTAATTAATTCGCCGTTCCCCGGCAACGGCGCCAAAATTTGGTTGATATTTTGGAATGCTCTTTTTTAAAACAATTATTTTCAATAAAACTTTGGAAAATCGTCAACCAAAAATATAAAAACCGACTTTCCACAAAGTGGTAAGTACGGGTCGATCCTCAGGGAACAGGAATTAATAACTACAATTCTAGAAAATTTAATTTATTAATATCAAATGGCAATCTACAATTATAAAGTGAATACAACTACAATTAAGCACTAAAAGAACACTAAACAAGCATTCAGTCTTCTGCTCCACACCAAGGATATTTCTGTCTTTTCGCCATTTAGAGAATCTTCTCACTTGTATAATAACCCTGGAAACTAAATATGCTTTTCAACCTAAAAATGCAGAAAAGTACAAAGTTAGTTTTCTATTTTAATTATGCAAACAACAACTAAAACTATATCTAATTCTACGAAAATAATAAACAAATGCTACTTATCAAACAAAAATTAAATAAAATACTAAATTAATTCTAAAATTAACCAAATTACTTCTACTAATGCTGTATGATGATTATGCAACTTCTAAAATACAGAAACTACTGAAAACAAACCAAAAATGCCGAAATTAAGAAAATTACGAAACTGCCCCTAACTAGTGTAAACTAGCAATCTGACAGGTTATCGGAAAACCACTGTTTGACAAAGCAAACGAGGTCCGATTTTCCAGAAATTTGTTTTGTTCTGCAACTGACAGATTAAACAAATTGACAGTTTTTACAGAATTGAAAAACAGTATCTGGAACTCCAGATATAAGCGTTTCAAATCTGGGAAAAATCAGGATATCGTCAGTCCTGTAATTTAAAATCCAGAAAAAGCGGTTTTCACAAAACGCTTAAAAATCAGACCAAATCAACTCCGAATGAACTGAAATTTGGTCTGCAGTTAAATAACACGTTAATAAAGTGAATAGAAGAAAAAAATTTGGAAAACACAGAATTTTTGCTCAGAAAATAATTCTGTTACGACAGGGCAAAAATCTGGTTTTTATTTGAGTGCACTATTCACTTTATGAACCTATTTACCCCCTATCAAATGTAATCTACACCTAATGCAATCTAAATGACACTGTATAACAGTGTATATGCAGATGAATATTAGGAAAACACTAAATGCACGACGAACAAAACACTACAAGCAGTTTATGACTAGAACGAAGTTAACTAACAATGGAAATGCAGCTATGCTCAATAATAAATTACAATCTAACTACTAAGTTAACTAATATCTAACTATCATTCAAACCACAATGAAACACATTTCATACATACTAAATAAATACGCTATACGTACACACACTTCTATACTAAAACTAAATTAGATAAATAAACTAATTAATATAGAAATCAAAGGAAATAATAAGAAATGACTTACTTAACTAAAGAACGAAGGCTAAGGTTAGGTTTCACTTGGTTGACTCGACTAGGATCGGTTTCGACTTGAGTAGGTTCAGTTTGGGTTTGGATGCACTCGGATGGGATTAGGTAGGCTCGATTTGACTAGGTTGAAAGAGATAGGTTCGAGCTAAGGTTGACTCACTAATTGGATTCGGTTTTGAGTTACCTTAATCAACTAGGTTCGGTTGACTTAGGTGGACTCGGTTTGACCTTAGTTAAGGTTGGGTTGGGTTTGGCTAAGGTTGACTCGATCTCGGATTGGTCTTGACTTGGACTTAGGCTAGGCTAGGGTTTGAACTTGGTTTAGGATAGACTTAGTCAACTAGATTCGGGTTGACTTAGACTCAACTAAGTTGGACTCAACTTAGGTTCGACTAGGCTCGAATGGGCTAAGGTAAGCTCGGTTTGACTCACTAGGTTTAGACTAAGTTTTTACCCGAGTTAGGTCTTTGACTAGGTTTGACCAAGGTTGGGTTTTGGATTTAGACTCGACCTAAATGCGGTTTAGGCTTTGACTTGGGCTAGGCTAGGTTTTGACTAGGCTCAAAGGGGGTGTAGACTAGGGGTTGACTCGACCTAGGCTCGGTTTGACTAGGTTAGGTCTAGACTAAAGTAGTAACCTCCTAATTAAGCTACAATTAATCCAAAGTTCATGATTTTAATGGAGGAGGTTGAAAAAGGAATGTAATAATTACCAGTGTTCAAACTTTGAAATGCTTTGGATTCTCAAAAATCGCCCCATTTAAAGAGGGAGTTACACTCCTTAATTGCCTTTAATGCCTTTTTGGAAATCTGAAAAGGCCAATCTAGAAATCCATGATTTTTGCTTTTCAAGATGGAATTAAAATGCTTTTAATGCTCTATGGAAATCGTGTAACCTAGATTGGAATTTTGGTTTAATTGCAAAACACTTTCCAAAGTTAAGGAGTAACTCCTTCTTTAATACACATTCAAAATTCAAATTTTCCTTAAATGCCTCACACGATTTTTGAAGAATATCCTTTTTCCAAAAGCTTTCCAATTTTCAATTACTTTAATTACCTCCCTTCTCCAAAAATCGCCAACTTCAATGGATGCTACTTTCTAAACTAATAGACTTAATTATACCTAGGGAACAAAAGAACTTAAATGGAAAATCGATTTCCTAGGAGTTAATGCTAACCTAATTCCAAAACTTACCTAAATGCAACCCTAAAAACGGCCAAAACAATAAACCCTAATACATTGAACCTAGACACCTTCCTAACTCAACTAATGACCATTAAGACTTTCTAAAAATCGACCAAGAGCTCAAGGAGAGCTCTAATGGCTGCCGCCCACCTCGGGGAAGAAGAAGAACTACACAAAAATAAAAAAAATAACAAAATATATAAAATTATAAACTAACGAAAAGCAATAAAACCAAGTAACTACTATTTTGATAAAACTAAGTTAGAAAATATTAAAAATGACTCCTAATTACACAAAGGCTAACAATAACATCACTATGCTGGACTTAAAATCATAAAAAAAATTAAAGAAAACTTGATTTTTATAATTTTCAATAATACACTCAAACACCAAAACGAAAAATGATTAAAACAATTAAGTAAATCAATCCTAAAACAATGGAACGACTAACACCAATTTATGCTACTGTTAACACACTAAACACACAGCAAGCAACACAACTTACCACTCTAACCCCCTTTTAACAAAAATATAAAGATCGGCTAGAATATCCCTAGCCGATTTTTTTTTCTTTTTTCAAAAATAAAATCAAAACGAACCACACGCACAACCCACGACTTAGAATAAACTAAAATGAAATTTCCGAATGAGATTTTCAGCAACACAATACAAGACACATGCTGGACAAAACAAAACTAGCAAAACAGAAAAATATTTTTGTAGAAATCAAGAATCGGCTAGAAAAAGTCTAGCCGATTTTTCTTCTTTTCAAGCAAAAACAACACACAAACAAACCTAACGACTAAGATGAATCAAAATGAAATTTGTGTCTGAGATTTTCTAAAAAGAAAACACCTATAACACGCTGGAAACAAAAACCCAAATCGACTAGAAAAGCCTCTTGCCGATTTGCACGTTTTAGATAAAAACGATGGAAAAACACAAATCGAATACACAACCAATGAAAGAAAACCTAATCTAACGTGCTGGTCTGTGCACGCATGCTATTCTAAGGTTGAAATAAAAAGAAAAACAAGAAACATACAGAAAATAACAAAACAAAAACCACACACACAAATCGGTTTTATCTAGAAGAGAAGGAAGAAGAAGACCTACCTTTTGGAAGATCCGACGACCGGGGGGGTGAAGAAGAGCGGACCGTGGCTGGATGTAGACGTCTTCTACAGTTCAAGGATGCTGTACTTCATCAAAAACGGCACCTATTGCAGCTGCTACACGTTGGAGATCCACCGATGATGGCATGTGAGCCGATTCGCGATCGGAGGGTGTAGAAAGCCGGATGGAGGTAGGGCCGGCTCACCTTGGTGGTGTGTTGCGCACTCCCGCCCAAGGTTAATGGTCTCCACCTCTGCTACACCTGCAAAAGTACAGAAAAATGGTGAAAAGCCAGCAAGGAATAAGAAAGAAAGGAAAAGAAACCAAAGAAAGCTTGAAAATATGCTTGAAAATCAAGCATAGGTCGATCTTCAATGGCCAACACTTGGGGAAAATGGAGAGGAAGGAGCTTCTGCTGTAGAGTCACTGTAGGGGGCGTCCAAACACAGCCAAAGACGCCTAGGGTTCTTGAAAAAAAACTATTTATAGTTTTGACATTTTTCAGAAAGAGTGTTAAAAAATAAAATATTGCTAGGCGCCACTTTCTGGGGGGTTTTTAGAAAAACTTTTTGAAATGAGTATGGATAGGTGTGTGGGTTGGGTTTTGGGCTTTCTAAGAGTTGATCCAAGGTCCAATTGACCTAATTGGGTCGGATATGGATCCGATCCACCTCGAAATCCGTGCCCAAACACTGAAATAGCCATAACTCTCTCATTTTAACTCCGATTTTTCTGAAATTCGAACCATAGCCCCTTACTATCAAAACACATCTAAACATGGGTTTAAAACCTTAAACTTGATACAAAACGCATGAAAAACTTGTTTACATGATGTGCATTTCATGCATCATCAGACCACATGATTGAGAAATTAAGTTTGCGTAATTAGAACGTTAAAAGTTACTTAATAAAATAAACCATCGAGGAATTGTTCCCAAGAAGAGAGTCCTGTGAGGTTTTACATATTCAAGATCAGATCGTCTAGCCAGAGTGAGCCTGTGAGGGTATACAGATCCGTGCAAGTGTATATGTTCCAAAACCAGTAGCTTGGTTAGTATGATTCTGTGAGGGTGTACTGATCCAATATCAGGTAAGTCTGACGAAGGCGAACCTGTGAGGAGGTACGTTTCCAATACCAGGTAGTCTGACAGGGGACTTATTCCAATATGGTTAATCTCTAGAAGAATGATCTGTGTGTACAAAATAGTTACACAGGATGGCTATGATAATAGCCGGTTGGAAGAACATTGATTCAACAAACTATCGTGGTTGTAGAATAATTTGAACTCAGATATGAGAAACATACATCATTGATCAGGAATCATGATATGAGGTTATGATTGGAATAAATACGATGTTGAACTAAGTGAACAACATTATGAATCTAACATATGGGAGAAATATCCCGAGTTACGCACTTAGTACTCTTAACTGAATTTCGCGGACGAAATTCCTTTAAGGGGGTAATGATGTAAGACCCATAATTTTTCAGAATCTTTCTGAAGAAATTCATGAGGCATTTTCAAGTAAAAATACCATCTGAACCCGAAATATGAATCAGATCGATTTCTACGAGCCAGTTATACTTAAGATATTCGTCGCTTTGCGAATATATGCTCAAACACTCTAGAATCCATAACTTTCTACCTAAACGAAATCAAAAGATTTCCTCGAGCCATCTTTCTTAGTTACGTCAATACGAAGAGAATGGCGTACTCAGAATTTTTCGGAAAAAAAATCGCCGAAAACCCGAAATTTTTGCGAGACCCACAGAAACGTTGGTGGGACCCACAGAAATATTCCTCAGAAAATATCTTGTGGGACCCACAAAATATCCTATGGAAATATCTAGTGGGCCCCACCTCAAAAGGAACCTCCAGGAATTAAAATATAGCTCAGGGGTAAAAGGGGCATGGAAAAACCCAAGAGGAGGTGGGCTTGGGCTATAAATAGCCCTCCCCACTCTCTCTCTTCTCATAATTTCAACCCCCCCTCTCTCTCTTGCCTTCTCTCTCTTCTCATAATTTCGACCCCCCCTCTCTCTCTTGCCTTCTCTCTCTCTCCTAAACCTCCCCTAGTGAGCCCAAGTGAGTCTAAACCCACTTGACCTAGTCCTAACCTAGTTGACTTGACTTGAACCTAGTTGGGTTTAAAGTTAAAGTCAAAGTCCCTTTTTGTCCAGATTCCGGTTTGGATTTCTGAACCCAGACTTAGCCTACTTGAGCTGAGCTCGAACCTGCTGAACCCAGTTGACTTGGACCGAACCCTGTTTGGTTCAAACCACTTAGGTTGAGTAGCTTGACCTACTCTACCTCTTTCTCAACTAAGTCAGCTTCATCTGACTTAGTTTGACCTCTCGAAGGAAGGCTCGAAGCCAAAGAAGCAACCCAGAGCCGTTTCTTCCACGATTTGAAGTAAGTTCGCTTCGTTGATCCATCTCTCTCAAGTATTTGATTGTTTGTATATAGAATATACTTTCTGAAGTAGTATCTTGCTTTAATTCTTGATTGAGCCCTTTTTGGACACTTCGGTGTTCACCTGCTCGTCTCGGAACTATCGTCGGATATATCTATGTTCAAAT
Organism: Nuphar pumila; assembly: GCF_984573655.1. Taxonomy (NCBI): domain Eukaryota; kingdom Viridiplantae; phylum Streptophyta; class Magnoliopsida; order Nymphaeales; family Nymphaeaceae; genus Nuphar; species Nuphar pumila. The sequence continues at coordinate 45,016,147 of NC_143265.1, read as the reverse complement.
ACGCAGTATATGCATTTTTAAAATGGTATCTTGCCCTAGTTCTTAGTTGAGCCCTTCAGAACACTTCGGTGTTCACCCGCTCGCCTCGTAACTATCGTTGGATACGGATCTAGGTGTATATCTGCTGATTCTGCCGACGCGTCTTATATCGCACAGGCTATGTAATTTACCTTTGCCGTCGCGTCGTATGATGCCAAGGCTCCATGTTTTCTGTATTTCCGATTATTGCACTTCCGATTAATGCAGTGTATTTACTTACGCCATCGCGTCGAACGATGCCAAGGCTTCTGTTTTGTTATATATGTAGAATATTTCGTTCAGTTACACACCCTGAACAATAGTATATGCATTTCTTTATGCCGCCGCTGTATAAAGCACAGGCTTCTGCTTATACTACATATATAGCGCATAAATGAGCGTTCAAATGGAGATCAAACTCCAAATCGCCAATGCGATTCCCTGACCGCTCCTCGTTCAAGATTCTGCTTGACGAATGAAGCCCCTATTGGAAAGGCTTCGCTTTTTGGCAAATGCTCTTTACGTAAAAACTAAGTCAATTACGTATGGCCTGGCTATGGCCCAGGGTTCCTACAACCTTGATGGATGCAAAGTACGCACAACGGTGCGCATCCATTTCCCGAATTAAGCGTAGCGATTTCCCGCCAAAGAGGGGAGATGCTGCTAAAATGGATAAAAGAAACGCACGCTTTCTCCATAAAAGAGAGGAAGTGCTGCTGAAATTTCTGAAGAAGCTATTGACAGCTCAGAAAGAACGTAGCAGGATACTCTGACATATAGCAGAGTGCTACCCAGCTCATGGTATGCCTTCTACAACGTATAAGGGTTCTTCTCACCACTGCCGATAGAGCAGGGGAGGTGCTGACAAAATGGTTGGCAGAAGAGCTGCCGGAACCAGTTGAACAACATAATGATGTTCGTTAATGGAACGATGCCAGATCGGCTCGTATCCTTGTGCCTACAAGGGCACCTTGCTCGTAAGGGTCGCTGAGCCGGAGTAGAGGTTGCGCCTTGGCTAGGTTTGTACTCGTCGCGTAAAAATACGCCGAGTAGCCAATCTATTTAGATCGAGTCATATGCATGCTCATTGAGAACGGTTACACAACCAGACTCGTAAGGGCCGAAGAGCCAGAGTGTGTTGTTTCCACCCAAAGAGGTGTGATGCTCGTGGTGGCCGAAGTGCCAAGAGCGGTGTTCTGCATGCATATGAATAAGACTTAAGGTTGCACATACCCCGCGGTTGAAAATCGTGTTAGGGGTACCCCCTCAGTAATGACTGTGTTGGGGCAGACTGAATGGGGTCGGGTACATACTCCCGTTGTGCTAAAAGCACGGGCTGCCTAAATGGCATGCAGATTCTGTCCAAGTAATTGTAAGACTGGCAGACCCCTTCAGGAATTATGCTCACTGTGGAATGACAGTGATGGTACAGCCTTGAGTGACACGTATTTTCTTTGGACCTGATAGAGTCCACGATGGCCTCAGTCACTCATGGGTTTTGGGGTCGTGGTTATCCTTAAGATCTAAGGATTGAACCCAACTACTGCAAGTAGAGGATGCATCCGAATATGGGCCTAGTAGGGTTCTCCCAGTTGAAACACACTGCCCTACTATGGATAGGGTCAACAGGCCTCTGGGGTATCTAAAATACATAGAATAATCAACCCCCAGAACGTCGCGTTGATGCCCGAACAATAGCTCTACCTGCGTACCAAAGGCGGGAGCGGTTAATTATCGAAACAATGCATTAGCTTAGGTTCAGCGATGCTTTGAATGTATGAGTTGATGACGTGTTGAGTCAGTCCTGCATAACCTTTGTGAAGGTGTCATGTTCGGTATACTACTGGACCGATTGGGCAAAGACCATATTGTATCTGCACGACTAAGCGAAGCTCGAGGAGCTGTCCTTAGATGCGTGGGATACGGATGTGCCAAGTATGAAGACTTGAGCTAGACATCACTTTGAGACCCGGAAGAGGTCATGGCTAAGTCTTGGAGACTTAAGCGGCTATTCAAATCACAACCCTGAAAAGGCTTGCTCTAAGTCATGAGGACTCGAGCGGATGTTCAACTCATAGCCCTGAGGAGGCTCTTGCGATATACGCTAAGTCTTGGAGGCTTGAGCGTCGTTATTGCGCATTGCGACCCTGAGTGGTCAATATCGTACTTGAGTTGAATGGATGTATGACTGCATGCTTACCAGACCATCAGTGGTTCTGACCCCGTTTTATGGGGATTTCAGGTGTTGTACCTGCGTGGCGATATGCGGAGCAAGGCGGCATCGAGTTCCAGGGTTTCTCTAGACAGATTTTGTACTGCTTCCTTTTATTGAACCTATACTGCTTTTCTAAGCAGTAGTGTTGTAATAAACATGTGGTTTTCGATAAAATGGAACACTTTGGTGGTCAATGAGTTGCTTGGCCACATACCTGCAACGTGCTCGGAGTTTTCCAAAACCGACGACTCATTATCGTCTGATTCCGCTGCTAAAAGCTTTTCTAAGTTCCGCTGCAAAGAAAAAAAAAAGAAATTCATGAAAATTTTAACTTAGCTTTGTTTTGGAAATCCGGGGCGTTACAGTTTAATGGCAAAAATTGCTCATGTACCAAGATATTTAGAATGTGTGAAGACAAGAGATGATGTATATATATATGCCTAGATGTATATATACAGGTATGCATACATATATACATATACATGTGTGTGCATATATATATTTACATATTCACCTATATATATATATATATATATATATATATGTAGCATGTAGATAACATAGGTAGCTGTGAAAAGAGATAAGACAGTGTATATGTAATAGTGCATTTTGCGGGTGAGGAGCTGGAGATTTGGCATCATATATATGAATTGCAAGCTGCTGAAAAAGCAGTTGGATATTGAAAGTCATAACCAGAAAGCAAAGAGTTTGAATGATGCACAGGGGATTATAACTGGAAATGGTGTAGCTGCCAGCATGCACAGGATTACAGCAGAGAGGAATTTGATGATGAAGCTGGGATATGGAATGTTGTGACACGGTGAAAGTGCAAAATATGACAAATGAAGGCTTGTGTGGAAGTAGCCGTAGTGTGTAGTGGGTGGATGCTGTGGGCTATGCATAGGTATACAGTGAAAAGTGCCTGATGACTGTGGGTCTAATGCACAGATATACATAATTTATATGCATATAACATGCATCCACTTAGTGAAAATAATTTAGAGAGGAAATGGTATGATGATATGTAAAACGATGTGCAGATTTGTATTGACTCACAATGTTTAATGCAAAAATTTAACATGAAGAGAAAAGATGTACATGGTATAATCATAGTGAAATGGTGCAGGGGCTACCGTTGTTAAATTCAAGTGTATGAGTGCAATTGGGTAGGACATTGTTAAGGCTACAGGTACGAAGGGAGGCATTGTAGCAGTGCCTTGGCACTGCTGTAAGTTTATGAAAAGCTACAGCAGTGCCAAGCACTGCTGTAGGTGAAGGGGACGTAAGTGAGTGTGCTATCACAGAACCCTGCAAGTTTTTGTTGGCTAATTCTTTTAGCTGTCTTTAACCTAGCTATTAATGGGTCGGTAGCTCTTGATACAGATGATAAAGTCACACCGGTCCGTTTAGATGTCAATTCATTGTCTGCTCGTGATGAAGACTGCGAGCTAACATTCAAAACAGTGTATTCAAATGATACATCTTTATGCATTTACATACCTCTGATTTCTAGATGCGGAATTCTTGGAGAAGAGACTAAAACCACAGTATTGGCAACTAAAACAGTACCATCATCAATCTTTAACTTCTTCTCTGGAGGACTTGCTGCAAGTGGGTTAATGAGATTTGCTTCACGAGTCGGAACATTTCTCCTTTATTTGCAGAACCTACTGCTTCAGATGATCAAGATGATAGCACAGCAATTCCAGACCCAAAATAGACAATTAATTACCGTCGGGAGGACTTTAGATCGATTGATTAAGGTGTCATCCGCGTTATCAGCAATTTTCTTATCAGCCATCGATGAAGACAAGTTTTGTATTGAGTTTGATTGATAAGGCCATCGTCTGAGGGATGGGTTCAAAAAGAAAATTCTGGGAGATACCCATTGGTTATAACCAGGAATGGTTACTGAAACCAAACATGATGGGGATATATATACTAACAAGGAAACAAAATTTCAGAAATAATTGTATATTATTAACTAGATCAACAAAATATTAAAATGGAATGATGATAAAGTGACCCGAAAATACAAAAGGCTACTGAAGACTCGAAATGCAGAATGCCCAAAACCTCTATAGCTCAAAAATACAGAAGGCTCAAAAATACAGAAGGCTAGGCTTAATAAGATGTAATGATGGACTTTTAAATGTAATTTCTAATGGACTAAACGAATGTAAAAGGGATGGGGATTTAAACAAAACAGGAATTTAATAAGTTGGATTCACAAGATAAACATAGCAACTAATTAATGAGAATGGATGCAATGAAGATTATGAAATGAATGCATGAATTGCAAGGGAAAATATATCATAAAAAAAAAGAACATATACACAGGGCAGAGAAAGGTGGTATGATGATGGTGACGATGCATCATGAATGACTATAATGGAACCACTAGCAAATGTAGAAAACAGACGCATAATATAACAACAGTGAAGCAACCAACCTTGGTTTCTACGCGGCAATAAAAAAAACGTGAATGAATGTTAAAATAACTAACAGAACAATAAATAGTAAAAGGAAAGAAAGAAGACGGTAAAGGGAATTCAGTTGGAAGAAGGTGTTAGTATGCACATGCCTGATTATGAAGGTCTGGATGGTTCATCCCTTGGGTTTATTCATCATGATCAGAATCACAGGCTGAGGCCCTTCAATTGATTTTTTTCTTTTTGTTTTTGTTTTTCTTTTTTTTCTTTTTTTTTTAAGGGGACAGCTTAACAATCACAGTTGATGGATGATCACATCGAAAATAAAGAAGAATACAGATGCAAGGGCACCAATAGCAAAACGTGCTTGATGGAAATGTATATACAGGGCCTATGAGTTCATAGAATGGGCACATCTATGAATTGTTGTAAACGATGCATTGTGGAGATGCAAAGTGAGATGCCGATGGTCAAGCTAAATGCAGACCTGCAGCTGATTTCTCATGATATGCAGAGATATAAACTAATGCTAATGAATACTTTGGGGTATGGTTAGCAAGAAAATTCACATGAATGGGGGGAAATGAATGAAAATGGGTGTCACAGAAGCCATCAGATGTAATAAAGCAGAACGCAGTTTGAAATGAATGAAGCTCGGTGGGTGACATGAACGAAGATGTAACCGAACATAAAAGAATCTGATGTAAATTGGGATTAAAACGTGAATCAAACCTGAAAACAGGAAAATAGAAGTAAGTTGCGACATATGGGAGAAAAAGGGGAGCTAAAATAATGCTGATGACCAAAAAAAAAAAAACTTAAAAAAGATCAATACAATAATGTAAAGAGGAAATCAAAACTGGAGAGAAAGGCAAATTAAACTTGAATATAAATCGAGATTTAATCCCAGGTGAGTCGATGAAAACATCATCGGCTCTCATTCTGCCAGGAGATATGCAAAATGGAATTGAGAATCCAATATAGACTTTGAAACTGAAATAAAAAAAAAAAAATTAATCTACCAATGAAGAACTATATACACATGTAATGAAAGAGAAAAGAGAATCTGAATTCTAAACATACGCCAGAAATCTTATGAAAAATCAATGTAAATCATGAATAACAGATGAAAAGAAAGGGGTAATATGTTGGAATCAGAGATCCTGTCAATGTCGCAATGTGTATCATCGAGACTGCAATAAGGAGATCAATGATACAAGTTTGCTTTTTAATGGAAGAAAGAAATGAAAGAAGAAAACTACGAAGAAATAAATAAAGAGGGGTATAGGTTATTTACCTGATTGCTGCAGGGATGATTGAACTCCCAATTGCTCAAGAGGGGGGGGGGGATGAGATCTCCTCTACGCACTTGGTAGGCTCGATCAAGCTCTTCTGCTGCAGGGGATTCCAAAGGGGAGAGAGAGCTTTCCTGTTGCTATCGTCAAAAGACCCTCTGCTGCTGTAGAGGAAGAGGAAGGATAGAAAATGATCGTATGCAAGAGAGATACAGTGGTAGGGTGAAAAAAAATGGATGTATTTAAGAGGCTCAGAGGCCTCTTCTTAAAGGGGAAATGGAAGTCTCGAGAGTGGAGTCCGTTGAGGATTGAAGGTGGAGAGCGAAGATGGCCGTTTGAGGATGGAGGGTGGAGAGTGATGAAGGCTTCGTTGAGGGGGAATGAGCGGGAGAGGCCGTTTTGCCATTTTCTAAAATTCCTAGGGGGGGGCTATCTTTTAAAAAAAAAAATTGTAAAGATGGTTTTTAAAATGAGGTCTTCAAGAAAATTATCTAAAAAGGCTTCAAAACCACTTGTTTTTCTTGTGATTTTTCCGATTTTTTTTTTTTTTTGGTTTTTGTGTTATTTTTTTCATTTTTTTTGTATTTTTGGAATAAAATCTAGGATTTTATGAGAAAACAAAGATTAAACCCTAATTTTTTGTATTTTTGAGAAATATTTACAAAAGAAGGTTTTCCAGGCTATTTTGGGAAAATTTCTTCAAAAAATGGGTTTGGGTCCTCGTTTTTGAGAAAATGTTCGAGTTTTAAAACTCGAATCGAGAAATACAACGCGATGGATCCAAAGGGATGCCGGATGGACTGTCCGAGCTATTTAAAACTATTTTTGGTATTTTCTGTAATTTTAAATTAAAAGTTGGACAACGAGACTTAGTTTTGGATCTCGATCATGGATCCGGATTCGAAATCAATTTAAACATATAAAAAATGAATTTAATTTCAGTAAAACTTGAGAAATGTATTGGAATTTTTAAAAAAAAGTGACTCAATTACTCAAAAAATGATATCAGGGGCAAAAAGGGAATATTTAAAAGATTTTGAAAAATTTGGGGTGTTCACAATTACAATCATTTTTTTTTATTCCCTTTTAATGTCATAGGATATTTTAGGTAACAGATCCTTCTCATAGAGTTTATAGGCGTTTCATCCAGTTCTGTATTACATCTGCATCAGATTCAATTTACTACCCAGATCGTCTCCTTAGTTCAAAATTCTTGTTCTACCGAATCTGTTTGCCTCCCAATTATAACCTATCGTAGGAGGCCTTTATCCTTATTGCGTGGCAGGGGATGAACACTTCCCAGGGCGATTTCGGTTTCAATCCACTTCCCTTGTTCATGGTTATAAGCCTTGAGGACTTTCCATTCCCATAGTTAAGAAATGCCCAGTTGCAGAGAAGTGGATCGTGTTACTCAATTATCTCAGGATGGCAAACGCCAGGCTCAATAGTTATGGGATCATGGTGACCGCATCAAAGGTGATATGTATAATTGTTCCAAGCAACCAAATTCGACAATAAAAAGAAAGGATAACTGGATACCATATCTCAAAACGATTGATTATGGTTAGTTATTGAATTGTTCAAAGCAAGTGATCACATCAGCAATTGCTTTGTTTGAAGCTATTTCCCTTGGGTGACTTCTACAAAATTGGGACCACTATGCCGCATAAGGGAGTTTTGATTTGAATGGAGTTTTTTTTTTTAGAATCAGATTATTTCCATAGGTTGATTTCTCCAGATGAAGTCTTCCTTTTGATGTTTCATTGTATTATAATTTGGCCCTAATATCTATGCCTACTTCACATATTCAGTGAAAATTTATCATTATTGCATTGTTCTGGCTGCACATTCGAGGATTTGGGATCCTACTTCAAAACCTAACCCTCATCGTTTTGCTGTTGGATATCTCAGTTGGTTAATCGACCTACTGAACACTATTAGCACGCGCATGGCCCCCATCCTCACCTGCAACATTACAGCCATTAGCCGTATTTCCAGCACCTATACTATATCATAAAAGCCATAGTAGACTCATTTATGTAGCATATCTCTGTCAAATCCATAGAGATATTGTGCAGGGAAATTTCACTATGTTATCAATCTAACTGAACTCTTTTACAGGAGCCAAATTGCAAGTCAGGTTGCAGCAATCAGGTACAAGCCATCCTCTCATCTCATCCACTGACTGAAATTCTCATATGTATTATGTAATGTTTTTCTCTGCATATTAGGCTGATTTCTAGTATATTTGACTGGTGCCTTTACATATTAGCTGGTATGAAGGTTAATGTTTATCTATCCCCTGCAATTGACATTATCTAATTTAGCACCCATGTCATTAAGGTCACCAGAGCACTTTACATTCATATCCCTGCAATTCAAACAATTGTCACTTATGTTCATACTGTAGCACCTAAGTGACGATTAGTCATTCATTACCAAGTATCGGTATTTACTTACCTGTTCTTGTTTTAGAAAGGCAGCTTCTTAGTAGATGTTTCTAACACATATCTACTGCACTCATGCTGTTAGCACTTCTGATTTTTGCCTACCTGATATGATTGCCCTACCAATGATAAACAGTGGGATCTCCTTCTATACCTAGGCAACTTAGGACAGAATCCTGCCCTGACTGGTGTAGGATATATATATATATATATATATATATATATATATATATATATATATATAAGAGAGGAATCTTTGTGATATGGACAATACAATGAGGGTAAATCATTGAAAATAGCGATGTTCGCATAATGAGGAAGCCTGTATTTTAGTCTCAATAATCAATTCATAGCAAGTACAACAGGATTGAGAGTAACAATATGAGCAGATTTCAACTATCGATTGAACCCCAGTCTTCGGTGTCAAGTTTTTTTTTTTTTTGAGTGCTGTCATAAAATTCTCTGTCATGTTGCATTTGCTAGTGTTAGAAATTACAAAATTCTACCATTGAAAAGCATCTTTTTTTTCTCTCTCTTCCTGAATGTGATTGGAGTCTCATTTGGTTTAGTTTAGGAGCAAAATTTCTCACCTGTATTTCTCTAAGCATATTTTATTTCCGCTGGGCTGCTAAAAAAAAAGGGGGGGGGAATTATTATTTGGTTTTCTGCTGGGCTGCTTAAGCATGAATTAGTTCTGAAACTACGGTCATAAATGTTGTTGCATTAATCCACAGATGTGTGTGTCTTTCATACACATCTTTTTGGCACAATACTTCGTAGATGCTTTTGCACCTAGTCGTCTACATATCACTGGACCCTTATGTATTCAGGCATTAAGTTCAACACCATCTCCTCGTCTCAATACTTTTCCTACTCATTTGCAGTGCCTGAAATAGCTCAGACCATCAGACAGTAGCCTGGTAGGCTGCTGTGACCTCCCGCAACTTCCCTCCAGCAACACTTCTCTTAGTCCACCAGTCATCACTTGGTATCATTCAATCCCTGTCACCATCACCTGCACCCAACACCTTCTTCATGGCATTATACAGTCATACCACCTGTGTTAGTAGTACTTTCCTGTGCACCTACAGGAAGGCCAATGCCTTATAAGTCCCCTCTTACGTAATAGTTGGTCTTAATAGTAAATATCCCAAGTAGCACTCTGAGTCATGGTTGTGACTAATAGTCATCTTACCTGTAAATCCCCATACAAAGTGCATGGTCCACCATCCATCGTATATGTATTTCATCAGTCCAAAAACTTTGTATATGTCTTCTCACCTGTGGGTTATCGTTTGTCTATGGTATTGCTTATATACATACTTCTACATACCTAGGAATACATATATATATATATATACGTATATATGTATGTATATATATATATATATGTACACATATATAGATATATATATACACATACGAATATGTATAAGTATATATGCACACACTTCTTTCATGAATATAGAAAATGCCATGTGCCTCTTTTAGCATGATACAACATCTTAAGTTAGAATTAATTCCTTCTATCTTAGTTTGGTGCTGAATCTTCTTTCTTGCAAGAATCTCTAAACATGTTGATGTCATTCTTAGATTAGGATCTCAAATTCAATTCAAGTTGTAATAAGCTAGCCATAAATGAGAATTTACATTTCTGCACTAGATAGAATGAATGAGCATTGTAAATGCCATAAAATGCTTGTTTTCATGCATTTTTTTCTTTATTTCTCAGATTCCCACAAATGGCAACACGAATGGCACGTGCACCATTTCGTAAGAGGTAAATTAATCCTAAGTTGATGATTTACATCAACGGCCATAGTCGGGATGTAAACAAGACTTAGGATTTTTATCTTTTACGAAATAACACTGGATTCACACTGGATCCGTTTTCAAAATTCATCATATTTTACTTAAATATTTTCTTTTTTTATCAGAATTTAACTTAAATTTAATTCAAAATATATATCAATGGCCATAGTCAGGGTATATTGAGAATTAATTTCATTTTAAATTCTATAAAAGCACCAAATGTATTTTATTCTTCTCTTGAATCTAAATATAGATTATTATATAATACATTCAATGACCATAGTCACAGATGTATTATATCTTCAATCTTACTTTAATTCATTTCAAGAATAAGATAGCTTTTCAAAATCTATATTCAAATTTTTTGAATTCATTCATCATTTAGGATAAAGTTGCATCATATTTTCAAAATCCCTTTTCATAAATCCAAGTGATTCTTTCCTTCATTTCTCAGATCAAAACCTATTCATAAATTCAGATTTCTCAAAAGGATTCAAGAATTCAATTTCAAGGTCCCATTTGACTTTGAAACTTCAGAATTATCTTGTGTTTCAAATTCCAAATTTTATCTCAAATTCAAAGTACAATTTAACTTTGAAATTCATCTGTATATTCAAGCTTCAATTTCTAAAATTCACTTTTCCAAATTCAATTCAAACTTAGAAATTCTTGATTCATCTTCTAAGTTCCAGATTCAAACTTCAAATTCAAAGTCCAAACTTGACTTTGAAATTCATATTCCAAGTTCAAAATTCTCAAATCAAATTTTGAAGTTCCAAATCCAAAGTTAGATCCTAAATCCAACTTGGATCCAGATTTCCAAGTACAAATCCCCACTTTTTGGATCTCAAATTCAGATCCAAAACCCATTCTAGGATCCAGGGCTCAACATTCATATCGGATCTCAGATTCCAGATCCAATTCCTCTTTAGGATCCAGAATCCAACTCGACATTGGATCTCAGACTTCAGATCCAGTTCCACTTTAGGATCCAGGATCCGATTCCACTTTGGATCTCAGATTTCAGATCCAATTCCATTTTTTAGGATCCAGAGCCCAACTCTACATTGGATCTCAGACTCTAGATCCAATTCTATTTTAGGATCCAGAATCCAAAGTCCATCTCGGACTCCAAATCTCGGATTCCATTCTGATTAGGATCCGGAATCTAATCCCAACTCTAGATTTCAATTCCATTTTCGGATCTAATCCATTTTCTATTCTTAAGTACCATTTCATTTCCTCAGATCCATTCTAAGATTCAAACTCAACATCACTTCAAAACTTCATCTTCTTCTCCTAAATCCATGATCAAATTCAAAGTCCATTTCTGACTTTGAGACTTCGTTTTCTTTCATTTTCAAAGCTTCAAAGTCATTCTTTCTCATTTATTTTCCCAACTCTGATTTACCTCAAAGACTTAGAACTTCTCTGATCTATCTCAAGTTCTAAAGTTAAATTCAATCATTCCTTCACTCCCTTATCAAGTTTCATCTCAGAATAACTTGGAAATTTTCAAAGTGTCTTTTAAAAAGAGCATACATCCTTGCATCGCACAAGCAAGTTTCTTTGTGCATTTAGATCTTTTAGAGTTAGAATAAATTCTTAGATTATATTTAGGCAAAGCAAAAGGCATAGATTCGATCCTTGGTTCGATTACCCCTGGTAAAGGCGCCAGGAACGGTCGAACCTCATACCGACGAGCGAATCCCGTATCTCCATTGTTCCCGCAAATTTTCAAAACGGAGGCGAGTTAAATCTCTAAATACTTTTCAAATCAAGGTCAAGTGAAAACCCGCAAAAGGATTCCTCTCTCTCTTCTCTCTTCTTTCTTTTCTCTTCTCTTTTTCTTTTCTTTCTTTTATTTTACTCCCTTCAAAAAGGAGGAAAATAGAGGTTAGAAAAGGAAAAGGGAAGGAAGACAGAGAAACCAACAAGAGAATAGGAAAAATTCTGCGATGATCACAATATTCCTCTCACAGTATGAAAACCTGTTATCATCGCAGAATTTTTCCTATTCTCTTGTTGGTTTCTCTCTCTTCCTTCTCTTTTCCTTTTCTAACCTCTATTTTTCTCCTTTTTGAAGGGAGTAAAATAAAAGAAAGAAAAGAAAGAGAGAAGAGAAAAGAAAGAAGAGAGAAGAGAGAGAGGAATCCTTTTGCGGGTTTTCACTTGACCTTGATTTGAAAAGTATTTAGAGATTTAACTCGCCTCCATTTTGAAAATTTGCGGGAAAAATGGAGAGACGGGATTCGCTCGTCGGTATGAGGTTCAACCGTTCCTGGCGCCTTTACCAGGGGTAATCGAACCAAGGATCGAATCTATGCCTTTTGCTTTGCCTAAATATAATCTAAGAATTTATTCTAACTCTAAAAGATCTAAATGCACAAAGAATCATGCTTGTGCGATGCAATGATGTATGCTCTTTTTAAAAGACACTTTGAAAATTTCCAAGTTATTCTGAGATGAAACTTGATAAGGGAGTGAAGGAATGATTGAATTTTACTTTAGAACTTGAGATAGATCAGAGAAGTTCTATGTCTTTGAGGTAAATCAGAGTTGGGAAAATAAATGAGAAAGAATGACTTTGGAGCTTTAAAAATGAAAGAAAATGAAGTTTCAAAGTCAGAAATGGACTTTGAATTTGATCATGGATTTAGGAGAAGAGGATGAAGTTTTGAAGTGATGTTGATTTTGAATCTTAGAATGGATCTGAGGAAATCAAATGGTACTTAAGAATAGAAAATGGATTAGATCCGAAAATGGAATTGAAATCTATAGTTGGGATTGGATTCCGGATACTAATCAGAATGGGATCCGAGATTTGGAGTCAGAGATGGACTTTGGATTTTGGATCCTAAAATAGAATTGGATCTAGAGTCTGAGATCCAATGTAGAGTTGGGCTCTGGATCCTAAAAAATGGAATTGGATCTGAAATCTGAGATCCAAAGTGGAATCAGATCCTGGATCCTAAAGTGGAACTGGATCTGAAGTCTGAGATCCAATGTAGAGTTGGATTCTGGATCCTAAAGGGGAATTGGATCTGGAATCTGAGATCCGATATGAATGTTGAGCCCTGGATCCTAGAATGGGTTTTGGATCTGAATTTGAGATCCAAAAAGTGGGGATTTGTACTTGAAAATCTGGATCCAAGTTGGATTTAGGATCTAACTTTGGATTTGGAACTTCAAAATTTGATTTGAGAATTTTGAACTTGGAATATGAATTTCAAAGTCAAGTTTGGACTTTAATTTGAAGTTTGAATCTGGAACTTAGAAGATGAATCAAGAATTTCTAAGTTTGAATTGAATTTGGAAAAGTGAATTTTAGAAATTGAAGCTTGAATATACAGATGAATTTCAAAGTTAAATTGTACTTTGAATTTGAGATAGAATTTGGAATTTGAAACACAAGATAATTCTGAAGTTTCAAAGTCAAAAGGGACCTTGAAATTGAATTCTTGAATCCTTTTGAGAAATTTGAATTTATGAATAGGTTTTGATCTGAGAAATGAAGGAAAGAATCACTTGGATTTATGAAAAGGGATTTTGAAAATATGATGCAACTTTATCCTAAATGATGAATGAATTCAAAGAATTTGAATTTGGATTTTGAAAAGCTATCTTATTCTTGAAATGAATTAAAGTAAGATTGAAGATATAATACATCCCTGACTATGGTCATTGAATGTATTATATAATAATCTATATTTAGATTCAAGAGAAGAATAAAATACATTTGGTGCTTTTATAGAATTTAAAATGAAATTAATTCTCAATATACCTTGACTATGGCCATTGGTATATATTTTGAATTAATTTTAAGTAAAATTCTGATAAAAGAAGAAAATATTTAAGAAAAATATGATGAATTTTGAAAACGGATCCAGTGTGGATCCAGTGTGATTTCGTAAAAGATAAAAATCCTAAGTCTTGTTTACATCCCGACTATGGCCGTTGATGTAAATCATCAACTTAGGATTAATTTACCGCTTACGAAATTGTGTACGTGCCATTTGTGTTGCCATTTGTGGGAATCTGAGAAATAAAGAAAAAAATGCATGAAAACAAGCAATTTATGGCATTTACAATGCTCATTCATTCTATCTAGTGCAGAAATGTAAATTCTCATTTATGGCTAGCTTATTACAACTTGAATTGAATTTGAGATCCTAATCTAAGAATGACATCAACATGTTTAGAGATTCCTGCAAGAAAGAAGATTCAACACCAAACTAAGATGGAAGGAATTAATTCTAACTTAAGATGTTGTATCATGCTAAATGAGGCACTTGGCATTTTCTATATTCATGAAAGAAGTGTGTGCATATATACTTATACATATTCGTATGTGTATATATATATCTATATATGTGTACATATATATATATATACATACATATATACGTACATATATATATATATATGTATACCTAGGTATATAGAAGTATGTATATAAGCAATACCATAGACAAATGATAACCCACAGGTGAGAAGACATATACAAAGTTTTTGGACTGATGAAATACATATACAATGGATGGTGGACCATGCACTTTGTACGGGGATTTACAGGTAAGATGACTATTAGTCACAACCATGACTCAGAGTGCTACTTGGGATATTTACTATTAAGACCAACTATTACGTAAGAGGGGACTTATAAGGTATTGGCCTTCCTGTAGGTGCACAAGAAAGTACTACTAACACAGGTGGTATGACTGTATAATGCCATGAAGAAGGTGTTGGGTGCAGGTGATGGTGACAGGGATTGAATGATACCAAGTGATGACTGGTGGACTAAGAGAAGTGTTGCTGGAGGGAAGTTGCGGGAGGTCACAGCAGCCTACCAGGCTACTGTCTGATGGTCTGAGCTATTTCAGGCACTGCAAATGAGTAGGAAAAGTATTGAGACGAGGAGATGGTGCTGAACCTAATGCCTGAATACATAAGGGTCCACTGATATGTAGACGACTAGGTGCAAAAGCATCAACGAAGTATTGTGCCAAAAAGATGTGCATGAAAGACACACACATCTGTGGATTAATGCAACAACATTTATGACCGTAGTTTCAGAACTAATTCATGCTTAAGCAGCCCAGCAGAAAACCAAATAATAATTCCCCCCCCCTTTTTTTTTAGCAGCCCAGCAGAAATAAAATATGCTTAGAGAAATACAGGTGAGGAATTTTGCTCCTAAACTAAACAAAATGAGACTCCAATCACATTCAATAAGAGAGAGAAAAAAAAAGATGCTTTTCAATGGTAGAATTTTGTAATTTCTAACACTAGCAAATGCAACATGACAGAGAATTTTATGACAGCACTCAAAAAAAAAAAAACTTGACACCGAAGACTGGGGTTCAATCGATAGTTGAAATCTGCTCATACTGTTACTCTCAATCCTGTTGTACTTGCTATGAATTGATTATTGAGACTAAAATACAGGCTTCCTCATTATGCGAACATGGCTATTTTCAATGATTTACCCTCATTGTATTGTTCATATCACAAAGATTCCTCTCTTTTTTTTTTTATATATATATATATATATCCTACACCAGTCAGGGCAGGATTCTGTCCTAAGTTGCCTAGGTATAGAAGGAGATCCCACTATTTATCATTGGTAGGGCAATCATATCAGGGAGGCAAAAATCAGAAGTGCTAACAGCATGAGTGCAGTAGACATGTGTTAGATACATCTACTAAGAAGCTGCCTTTCTAAAACAAGAACAGGTAAGTAAATACCGATACTTGGTAATGAATGACTAATCGTCACTTAGGTGCTACAGTATGAACATAAGTGACAACTGTTTGAATTGCAGGGATATGAATGTAAAGTGCTCTGGTGACCTTAATGACACGGGTGCTAAAATCAGATAATGTCAATTGCAGGGGATAGATAAACATTAACCTTCATACCAGCTAATATGTAAAGGCACCAGTCAAATATACTAGAAATCAGCCTAATATGCAGAGAAAAACATTACATAATACATATGAGAATTTCAGTCAGTGGATGAGATGATAGGATGGCTTATACCTGATTGCTGCAACCTGACTTGCAATTTGGCCCCTGTAAAAGAGTTCAATTAGATTCATAACATAGTTAAATTTTCCTGCACAATATCTCTATGGATTTGACAGAGATATGCTACATAAATGAGTCTACTATGGCTTTTATGATATAGTATAGGTGCTGGAAATACGGCTAATGGCTGTAATGTTGCAGGTGAGGATGGGGGCCATGCGCGTGCTGATAGTGTTCAGTAGGTCGATTAACCAACTGAGATATCCAACAGCAAAACGATGAGGGTTAGGTTTTGAAGTGGGATCCCAAATCCTCGAATGTGCAGTCAGAACAATGCAATATTGATAAATTTTCATTGAATATGTGAAGTAGGCACAGATATTAGGGCCAAATTATAATACAATGAAACATCAAAAGGAAGACTTCATCTGGAGAAATCAACCTATGGAAATAATCTGATTCTTAAAAAAAAAACTCCATTCAAATCAAAACTCCCTTATGCGGCATAGTGGTCCCAATTTTGTAGAAGTCACCCAAGGGAAATAGCTTCAAACAAAGCAATTGCTGATGTGATCACCTGCTTTGAACAATTCAATAACTAACCATAATCAATCATTTTGAGATATGGTATCCAGTTATCCTTTCTTTTTATTGTCAAATTTGGTTGCTTGGAACAATTATACATATCACCTTTGATGCGGTGACCATGATCCCATAACTATTGAGCCTGGTGTTTGCCATCCTGAGATAATTGAGTAACACGGTCCACTTCTCTGCAACTGGGCATTTCTTAACTATGGGAATGGAAAGTCCTCAAGGCTTATAACCATGAACAAGGAAAGTGGATTGAAACCGAAATCGCCCTGGGGAGTGTTCATCCCCTGCCACACAATAAGGATAAAGGCCTCCTACGATAGGTTATAATTGGGAGGCAAACAGATTCGGTAGAACAAGAATTTTGAGCTAAGGAGACGATCTGGGTACTAAATTGAATCTGATGCAGATGTAATACAGAACTGGATGAAACGCCTATAAACTCTATGAGAAGGATCTGTTACCTAAAATATCCTATGACATTAAAAGGGAATAAAAAAAATGATCGTAATGTTACAAAGAGCAGATTAGTCCTGCAGGGATTCACAAAAAACCAGAGAACAAGAACGAAACCACCCAGAAAATTGCAGGAAGGGAAACGAATGTCAAATGATATTTTAAGATAGAGGCATAGCAAAGATGGAAAAAAAAAACCACGCATTAAAAGAAATGGAACATTCGATATATACTGATCAGGTTTTCTAAAAGGAAAGGAAAAAAAATGAAGATGGAAGTGTAGGCCAACTTATCATGAGGGACTAGAATTCTTATATAAACAACCAAATGAAATCAAAATAAACTCGATGTTGGGTCAGAAGATAATGTAAATAACAAGATGAATGAAAGAAAACAAAAAAAGTAAATCAAAAGGGGGTCATTCCATCGTTATTGCACAGCGATGGATTGAGACCGTTGTTGGCAACCCAACATTATTGAAGATGTGTGAATGGGGCGAGAAAAAAAAAATCAAAATGAAACAAGGAAAGATACTGAGATAAAGACATACTTATCGCAGTCATCCCAGGAAGCTGCAATCCCTTTACTCGATCAGGGAAGATTCGAGGGCAGGAAGAGGAAATGAAAAGAGGGAACAAGGGAAAAGAAGAGAAAGAAAAAAAAAAAACGTAAAGAAGGAATGAGAATATTGAAATCCGAGGATTCCCATCACTATTGCACAAGAGAGAAGCTGATGTTGTTATGAGCAAACCAGCATACCCAATAATGCGTCGATGAGGACACAAAATAGAAAAAGCAAATGAGAAAAGAAAATAGAGAAAGAGCAGGAATTATTACCAGGCGCTTGATCAGGAAAAGAAGAAGAGTGTAGGAGCCGCTGTTGATTGATGAGTGCCGATGGATGATGGATGATGGATATTGTTGAAAGGATCCCAGAGTAGAACCCGTCGTCCCTTTGTAGAGGCTTGGAGGTCTCTTCTTAAAGGGAGCCTCGAATGCTCTGGACGGTGAAGCAGTTGGGGATCGGATGGCTGCAGAGGAGGGTTCGGCGATGAAGGGCCCAAAAATGGGGAAGGAAGTTTCGGGAATGAAAGAGGGGCGATCGAGCTTTCTGTTGCAGATGGACGGAGGATGGAAGGTGGAGCGATCGGAGGGTCGATGGAGGACGAGAATGGGGGTCGCACATGGGGGGGGGTCGGCCATGGAGGGAAAGAGAGACGAGAGTGGAGAAGCCATAACCCTATTCGACCCTTTTACAAAGAATGAAACCCTAAAAAAAAAAAGTTTAAAAGGGGTCCTTCAAATTCATAAATTTTCAAGAGGAAGTTTTGTTTACCAGGTTTTTTTTCTAAAAAGGGTTTTTCCTAAAAAAAAAGATATTTTTAGAAAGAGGTTTTCTTAAAAACCGATTCTTGTTAGATATATATTTTTCTTTTCCATTTTTCCATTTTTTTTTGGTATTTTTGGAATAAAACCTTAAAATTTACGAGAAAATGAGGATTTAAAATAAATTTTTTTGTATTTTTGGAAAATATTTACAAAAGAAGGTTTTCAATGCTATTTTGGGGAAATTTTTTTTAGAAAATGGGTTTGGACCAAAGTTTTGAGAAAATGTCCGAGTTTTGAAACTCGAATCGAGAAATATAACATGATGGATCCAAATGGACACCGGACGAAGTGTCTGAGCTTTTCAAAAAGTTATTTTGAAAAATTTGATTTTAAACATTGGACAACGAAGCTCAAATTTGGATCTTTTATCTGGATACAGATCCGAAATTGAGTCAGATATATAAAATGAATTTAATTTCAACAAAACATTGAGAAACAAACTGGTATTTAGATTTATTGTCACAATCACTCAGAAAATGGGGTCAAAGGCCGTAAGGAAAATTTTTACCATATTTTGAAAAATTTGGGGTGTTCACATATGCCCCTCTTTGCTACTAAGCCGGTTGAAAGCCGAGGTTAGTGGCAAAGAAACACTCCAAATTTTGAAAAATACCCTAGTCACCAGAGCTGAGCTGAGTGTGGAAGAATTACTTCGAAAACATGGCTTTTCAGGCTTAAAACCTTATCCTGAATGGTTTTAGGGGGGATGAAATCCTCGAAAATGACATGACTGACTAAAAAAATGAGGAAATTGTGATGGGACTTTGGACAAAGATCCCAAGATGGTGAAAGATCAGAATTTTGATCAAGTCTTATGAGTGAGACACGATCAGTCTTTTGGAATGACTCAGGTTTTAGCCTTTAACCTGGATGGGACGAAGATAGATCAAGATAATTTGGATAGGGAAAGGAATATTAGCAGACCTCGATGGGACATTTTTGAGAGAAATGCCTCGCGAGATGAAAGTTAAGCATGACCCTTTTCCTGGATGGATGTTCAAAGCATGGATTCCTTTGTGGGGAAAACCATGATGGGAACAAAAGGATTACCTCGTCGAAGTGAGGCTCAGGTTTAACCCAAACCTAAAAGGACGGTACCTCGCGGAGCGAGGTTCAGGCTTCACCCTTATCCTGAAAGGGACGACCATATGGAATCCTCAAACGAAGAAACCATGATGGGACAGGAAGGAGTATATCATCAGAAGAAGATTTAAGATTTAATCCTTGACCTGAGTGGGGGATGATACGGTATCTTCGGATAAAGAAACCGTGATGGGACTAGAAAGGATATCTAGTCAAAATGGGACTCAGGTTTAACCCTAACCTGAACGGAAAGATACCTCGTGGAGCGAGGTTCAGGCTTAACCCTTAACCTGAAAGGGACGACCATACGGGATCCTTGGATGAAGAAACCATGATGGGACCTTCAAAATTTGGACGAACAAACCCAGAAGGGGTTTGCGAGAAGATAAAAACAAGGGATTCCCTAAAGCTTGGAAAGGGGATGATATGGGGCGTCTCATTGCTGAGACTAAATCAGCTTTCTAAAAACAGACGACCTCTCGTAGAAGGTGTTTGGGCTATACCTCGAGGAGCGAGGTAACAGGTTTAATCCTTAGCCTGAATGGATACAGGATCCTCGAAGAGCGGGGAAACTGTGATGGGACCTCTAGACTTTGCACAACAAGTCCGAGGGGGTTTTTGCAAAAGGATGAAAATGGGGGTCCCTAAAGCTTGAAAAGGGGTTGTTCTTGGGCGTCTCATTGCTGAGACTGAAAATAGCTTTTAACAATAACAGACCTTTTGCAAAAAGTTCAGGTTTAACCCTTATCCTGAGCGGAAACTGTCTATGGCGGGACAGTGGGGAACACAGGGAAGTGTGCAAATCTGAGAGCGCTCAGATCAGACGGAAGGAAAGGACTGTTCAGTCCTAATGAGGGATGACGTCAGGATATGTCAAAACAAATATCAAGTTCCCACTTCATTTTGGGATAATGAGAAAGTATTGCCAATAAGATGCCAAAAATTGTAGTTGATCTAAAAATGATTAAATTGTGCATGAAAATATCACCTCTTTCTACCTAGAGTATTAGCTCCAATTGGGCTAACTCTGTAGAATCAAGAGTCAAATTCAAATTTGTTGTTGTTGAGCTTCTTCAAGGAAGATATCAATTTCCTTGATATGAAAAGAGAGGAAACATTCTCGGCTTCATAAAAGCAAATGAGTGAAAAGACATTGATAAAAGAATTTCACACAGATAAAGATGATTCCTAGCGATTTCAGGCAATCTGATATCCTGGGCATTTCCCATGATGATCTTTTTGCACTCTCTTGAGTCATGGAACTTGAGCTTTTATATCATCCTTCATTTTGGAGATGTCCTGACTTTTCTCTCATTTTCAGAGGAAGGGTACGTTACAAACTCCTTCATCTTGGAGATGTTCCGATCCTTGTTTTTCTTAGGAGTTAGGCTTGATGATATAGGTTCATTGGTCAAGATTCTCTAGATGATAGCAGAAATCAAATATCTTTTAGGGTTTGTCGGTAGGTCCATCACACTCGCCTTCATCTCGACGGGGATCTGAACTTTCCCTGGAAGGATCCGTCACAAACTCCGTCATCTTGGAGATGTTTCGAATCTTCTTTGGCCCCGAGGATCTAGCTCGCATAATTCGTCTTCATCTTGACGACAATTGAGAGATCCCTTTTGCGGATATTTGATTTACAGCTCAAATGACTGGGGAGATATGGATTGGGTAGGTTCTTTTTTACTGCCCAGGATATTTTCACTGTCTTCCTGCCAAAGAATGGTCTTTAAGAATGTGCCATAGCTATGATCAATATCAATTCACTCATGGCTTTTTAACATCATCGAATTTTCCTTCGCCGGTCATATCGAAGATTTTTCTTCATCTTCTTGGTTGACCAACAAAAAAAGTTTGAATTCAGTTGTTATTTCGTAAAAGTCTTGCTCCTTTGGAAATATACTAAAGGTAGTTTGAGGTAGTTCTTTATATGATGAAAATTTTGAGATCAACAATGACTTGATAACAAATTGGCAAGATATTCTTACAATCCTTGATGAAAGAAATCACTTGATATCGAATCGACACGTTCGTGACAAAATTCTCCTCTCTTTTCCCCAAAAAGAGAGACTCAGGCTTAGCCCTTACCTGAACGGGAAGTTGGAAATACTCCTCTCTTCCCTAAAGAAGAGGTGTTTGCAAAAAGAACTTTCGAAGATAAATTAAGTTTTCGTCAAAACTTTCTATCTCTAGGCTTCTCTTATGGAAATGCGGCCGAAAAAAACAAAGTTGAGAAAGTATCACAGAGGAACGAGTCCATCACACTCTCCCTAGAAGAGGGTCCTCTGTGAGGGGGTTGGCCAAACTTGAGAAAAATGGGGGCCACAAAAAGAAACAAGCTTCCGTCGAAACTCTCCCTAGAAAAAAGGGTTCTTTTGTGTAAAGTTGGTTGTTGTTTTGCAAACTGTTCGCGAAGAAAACGAGTCCCTTCAAACTCTCCCTGAAAAAGGGTTCTTGCGAACGAAAGATGGTTGCATGTGAAAGGAACCAGCTCCCTCAAACTCTCCCTGAAGAGGGTCCTTCGCAAGAGAAAAAGATTTGAAATTTGATAAAATGATGACCTGAAGGTCGAAAATGAGAATTTAGAGCTTGAATGATGAGGATTGGTTAGTACAAAGACTGAACCGAGAGGGCTAACTGATCAGTCAGCCAGACACTAGCACGAGTGTTAGATGTACCAGCATGAGCACTGGATTTCAAAAATGCCCCAGTACGAGCGTTGGGTCTCAAAAATGCACACCAGCACTGGGTTTTCGAGAGATGTACCCCAGTACGAGCACTGGGTTTTCGAAAAATGCACCCCAGTACGAGCACTGGGTTTTCAAAAAATGCATACCAGCACGAGCACTGGATTTTTCAACGGAGATTTGAACAGGAGACCGACATTCTAAGATGCTTGAGAATTGAATAAGAATGATTGCCGGTATTTTCAGGATTATCCCTTATCCTGAAAGAGAAAATATAAAAAGAATACCTCATGGGAAAGAGGCATCAGGCTTATCCCTTATCCTGAAGGGGGAGTTGGAGGAGATTTTGGTCCAAAATATGAATATTAGATTGATAAGGAAAATTCAAGAGAAAACAAGGATATACAAAAGTGAAAAATCCAAGTCGGGACTCGGTTTTTTTTCAAACACAAGAAAATGAGTGAGAATCGAGTTTGAAAACTCGAATTCTCAAAACAATGATTTGTCCAACACGAGCATTGGATTCAAAAGGAAGTTCAAGTCAGAACTTGAGACTTCAAAAATTAGAATATACAAAAAGGAAAATCTGAGTCGGAACCCGGTTTTTTTAAATATAAGGAAATGGAATGAGAATTGAGTTTGAAAACTCGAATTCTCAAAACAACGATTTGTCCAACACGAGCATTGGATTTAAAAGGAAGTTCAAGTCGGAACTTGAGACTTCAAAAATAAGAATATATAAAAAGGAAAATCCAAGTTGGAACCCGGTTTTTTAAATATAAGGAAATGGAATGAGAATTGAGTTTGAAACTCGAATTCTCAAAACAACGATTTGTCCAACACGAGCATTGGATTCAAAAGGAAGTTCAAGTCAGAACTTGAGACTTCAAAAATAAGAATATACAAAAAGGAAAATTCGAGTCGGAACCCGGTTTTTAAATATAAGAAAATGAAATGAAAATTGAGTTTGAAAACTCGAATTCTCAAAACAACGATTTGTCCAACACGAGCATTGGATTCAAAAGGAAGTTCAAGTCTGAACTTGAGACTTCAAAAATTAAAATATACAAAAAGAAAAATCCGAGTCGGAACCCGGTTTTTAAGAAAAATAATGAGAAAAAATGAAAAACGAAATCCTGAGTCGGAACTCAGATGGGAAGGAAATGATTCTAACCCGAGAGCCGAAACTTTGAAAGATTGACAAAAGCATGAATAGATTTTGATGATGAAGATGAGAGATTCATTCGAGATCTTTGACCCAAGGTGGCCTAAGGTCCGAATTTATTTATGATGGCTTTAGGCTCTTCCCCTATCCTGAAGGGACATAGAATAAAATTTGAGGTGAATTGAAGAATTTATGGGAAATAATTCAGGTTTATCCCTTTAGCCTGAAGAAGAACATTTTTTATAAAAATGGAGAAGAATTTATTGAAAATTTATTTTTGAAAAGGAATTATCACGGGTAGCAGTGATGATCCTATAAGGGGTATCAGGATTATCCTTTATCCTGAATGGGAACACCTCGGTCGACGATGGTCAGGTTTTTCCCTTAACCTGAGGGGAAAATATAAAAAGAAGAATACCTCATGGGAAAGAGGCATCAGGTTTATCCCTTAACCTGAAGGGGCTCTTTAAAGATTAATGAAATTTTGACAAATTGATAAAATTGACAATAAATTGATAAAATTTGATTAGATAAAAAGAAAAATGAAATGAACGTAATTTGATGACGATAACTGTTATCGTTGCAAAAAATTTCCCCGTCTTCCCTTTCTTGCGGAAGAGAGAGGGAAAGGCTTTCGCGATGTCAAACTTGACCGGATTTTGGAAATTGTTTTGAAATACTCGCCTCCATTTTGAAAATTACGGGAAAATCCATGGGATGGGGCTCGACCTGTCGGTACGAGGTTCGACCGTTCCTGCCGCCTTTAACAGGGGTAATCGAACCAAGGACCAAAATTATGTTTGACTTAGCGAAATTATCGAAATTGTATTCTATCCTAAATGCACAGAGAATTCAGGCATGTGCTATGAGATTTTTTTGAAAAATGTAAAATTGAAAAATATGATGTATGCTTAGAAAACATCTGAAGTTGAAAAGTATTTCTCAGGAAAAGATGGAAATCAATCTCTCAGGAAAACTCAGACGAAGAAGGTTTGAAATCTCGAGAAAATTTATAAAGATTTGGAAAATCTTGAAGAAGGGAGAATCTCGAGAAAATCTTGAGAAAGTTTATAAAGACTTAGAAAACCATGAAGAAATGAGAATCTCAGGAAAATTTTGAGAAAGTTTATAAAGACTTGGAAAACCATGAAAAAATGAGAATCTCAGGAAAATTTTGAGAAAGCTTAGAAAGACTTGGAAAACCATGAAAAATGAGAATCTCAGGAAAATGGAAGGAATTCTTGAGAAAAGATGAACATTTGAGAAGGAAAGCACTTGTTGGGAAAACTCAGACTTTGAGAATTTTCTTAGGAAAATGATAGAAAACTTATGGGAAAGTTCTTTGGAGAAGGAAATTCAAAACATAGGAAATTGAATTCTTGAGAATCTTGTCTTTGAAATATCTGAAAATCAGCTTGGATTCTTGAGAAAATGACAAATTCCTTTGAAAAGAATCTTAAGGAAATAACTTTTTAAGGAACATCACGGGAAAACTTTGATTTAGAAAATCCAACTTCGAATATCATCATAGTTTCTTGAGAAAATCGATTCCATGAAGTGAAAATCTTTTGAGAAAATCATGAGAAAAACAATTGATGCAGATGATGTGAATGAATGAATGCACTTTTGAAAAGATTTCTGAAAATTTTATTGGAAAAATGTGGATTAAGCCAAAGTAAATCCTTCATATATTCTGACTGTGGCCATGAATATATTCAGGGTTTATTTGAGTTAATTCACAATATTTTGAAAACATAGGAAATATGAGGTGCATTTTCAAGATAGCCTAAGAGTGTAGGCTCAATGTGACTGGTAGAGAGATGATGGATCTGGGTCTCGTCCATATTCCGACTAGGGCCGTAAATATGGACTCCACCGAGTTCATCAACTCTCTAAGAGTTGGTGCACGTGTCATTCGTGTTCATCCACTGTGAATTTTGAAAATTTGAGATATATACATCATAGAATCAGGATATTACTGAAATCAAACTATATGAGATGCGGCCTAATCTAAGCAGTAAAAGTAAATCTTATTCCAAGGTTTACATTGGATTGTTACATTGCATAACATAAAGTAAAAGAAAATTGAAATGGAGCCAAGGAATCTGTATCTTCTAGATTTTCCTGCAAAATGAGAGTTAGTACAAAATAACCAAGGAAATTGACATATATACTATATACAACAAAGATATATATGTAGATATAGAAATATTTGAATTTATGCTAAATGACATATGGTAATGAAGATATATTTGCAAAAAAAGTAAAAGAAAAGGAAAAATATATGTGATATCCAATGCACATGAAGGTATATATATATATATATAAGTATATATATATGTATATGTATATACATATATATATACATATATACGTATACATATGGGTAGATATACATACATATCAATATATATATACTTAGAATAAGAGAATATACATATAAATGAAAATTCCATATAATGGGTAAAATCAGAAAATACAGGTATAGACAGTTTCTGTAGGTGATTTCACACAACCATACTTCTCAAATTATAATGCAATTTCCAGTAAAAATGGGTATGGAGCTTCCCTATATATCCATAATGAAGCACGCCAAAGATGGTTCGGAGATCACGATTGGATATAGAGATATCCGTTCATGAATATGGCCAAATATCAAGACTGCACACTTGCAGCAGAAAATGAATATGTGCAGGAAATGGGTTGTGGAAGCAATGAGCTGTTTTCAAGAATATCATGAAGAGGATATGAAAAGCTTGGTGAAAAGGTGAAAATGTCGTGGAAAATGATGAAACAATATGGATAACTGGTGCTGCAATTGGGATGATATTATAACAATATAGCAAACAAGAATTTAGCATTAAGCTAAGCAAAATCTCATAAAACCAAGGGTGATGTTCCAACCATAACTTCATAAAACAAGGATTTTAACAGCAAGCTAGACAAAGTCTCATAAATCGAATGATGGTGTTCCAACATAACTTCATAAAAACAGGAATTTGCATATCAAGCTCATAAATCAAATGATGAAGTTCCAACATATCTTCATAAAACAGAAATCTCATAAATCAAATGATGAAGTTCTAGCCATATCTTCATAAAACAGAAATTTGAACATCAAGCTCATAAATCAAATGATAATGTTCCAGCCCATAGCTTCATAAAACAGAAATTGTAACATCAAGTGATAAAGTTCCAGCCATAACTTCATAAAACGAGAATTTTACCATCAAGCTCAACAAAATTTCATAAATCAAATGATGAAGTTTCAGCCCTAACTTCATAAAATAGAATTTTGAACATGAAGCTCATAAATCAAATGATGCTATTCCAGCCATAACTTCATAAAACCAGAATTTTGAACATCAAGCTCCTAAATCAAATGATGAAGTTCCAGCCATAACTTCATAAAAACAGAAATTTTGAACATCAAGCTCATAAATCAAATGATAAAGTTCCAACATAACTTCATAAAACAGAAATTTATCATCAATCTCATGAATCAAAATGATGAAGTTCCAGCCATAACTTCATAAAAACAGAAATTGTAGCATCAAATGATGAAGTCCCAGCTATAACTTCATAAAACAAGCATTTTAAACATCAAGCTCATAAATCAAATGATGAAGTTCTAGCCATAACTTCATAAAACCAGAATTTTGAACATCAAGCTCCTAAATCAAATGATGAAGTTTCAGCCATAACTTCATAGAAACAAAAATTTACCCTCAAGCTAAGCAACATTTCATAAATCAAATGATGAAGTTTCAGCTATAACTTCATAAAAACAGAAATTTAAACATCAATCTCATGAATCAAACGATGAAGTTCCAGCATAACTTCATAAAACAAAAATTTATCATCAATCTCATGAATCAAAATGATGAAGTTCCAGCCATAACTTCATAAAAATAGAAATTGTAGCATCAAATGATGAAGTCCCAGTTATAACTTCATAAAACAAGCATTTTAAACATCAAGCTCATAAATCAAATGATGAAGTTCCAGCCATAACTTCATAAAACCAGAATTTTGAACATCAAGCTCCTAAATCAAATGATGAAGTTCCAGCCATAACTTCATAGAAACAGAAATTTACCCTCAAGCTAAGCAACATTTCATAAATCAAATGATGAAGTTCCAGCTTTAACTTCATAAAACCAGAATTTTACCCTCAAGCTAAGCAAAGTTTCATCAATCAAATGATGAAGTTCCTGATGCTTGTGGACTGCAAATGGGTTTCCTGCTGCAAGTGGAGGTGCGGCTGGGCTGAAGGCAAAGTGGAGGATGGGCAGCAGCTGTGAGAGGTGGAAACTCCTTCGTTGTTGTGGCTGAAGAGGGTGAAGGATGAATCTGGTTGACTGGAGGTTGAAGATGATGACTTGTAGGCTGCAGAAGAAAGGGCAACAACCCGTGAAAACATTGGATGGAGTTCACGCTGGATGGAATTTCCTCTGCTGGGCTGAAGGCAAATGGGGAAATGAATGGCTGGTGAGGGAAATGGATAGCAAATGGCTGGAGTGTTTGGTGGCTAGGGCTGTTGAAGTGTTTGGTGGCTGAAGTGAGGATGGCAATCGGCTGCTGCGGCTGAAGCACCTTCGTTGCTGGATGGTTGAGGAAGATGCAGAAACCGTTGAATAAGGATGAAGGAAGTGGAGATGGATGATGTAGCTGGCTGAAGGTGGAATAGGCAGCCTCAAGCTTGATTGGAAGACCCCTTTTGTTGGTGGGCTGAAGACACGGTGGATGATGGGCTTCCTGCTGTGGCTGGTGGTTTGAAGGAAAGAGGCAGGGACACGTTGGGTTGTCTGGTGGCTGAGCTGAAGGCAAAGGGGGCAACAGGAATATTTCTGCTACTGATGGATTGAAGGCAAATGGGACGTAGCTGGACCTCCTTTACGTGGACTGGAGATATGTGATAGGCTGAAGAAGATGATGGGAGGCTGCCGCTGGAGATGGGTTGAAGAAAGGGATGGAAAATGATGGCTGGGCTGGAGTGGCTGAAGGATGGCGCTGGTGGTGACTCTTCTGAAGCTAGGCTGAAGAAAAATCGAATGCTGGTCACCTCCTTCCCCTCCTGCCAAAAACGAAAAGAGCCATTTCAATTCCCTCGGCTCCTCCTCCCTTGCCAAAACTCAAAAGAGCCATTTTTTTTCTCTCCCCTCTCTTTTTTTTTTCGTGAGTGCCTCTTCTTTTAAAACCTTCCTTTCCTCTCAAAAGAAACGCAGCCCCCATTCATGAGGTGTCGTTACTTCAATTTTGAATTTTTTTTCGAAATAGCCATTTCAAAGGGGGGCGCATTCCCTGTTTTTCAAATTTTGGTTTTATTTCCCTAAGTTTTAGGTAAAAATAAAATTTTTTACCTTAGGGAAATTCGGCTGTGCCATTAAGGCTGCCTCTTTCTAAATTTTTTTTTATTAAAACAAATAAAATAAAAAAATAAAAAGGAAATAAATGAGAGGCTTTTATGGAAATGCCACCTCAATCCACTTTTAAAATCCTTTTGAAAATAAAGCTTTATTTTGTTTTGTAAAATCTTTTATTTTCAAATAGGGTGCCACATGTGTGTGGGCCCACTAAAAAAATAAATAAATAAATAAGAATTTTAAAAAGAAAATTTTGCAAATTGGTATGACCTCCGAGTGGGTCCCACTTGAGAATAAGATACTTACTTGGGAACCTGAGTATGGTGCTAGTTCAAAGGCGGGTCCCGCTCCGTTTATTTGAAGATACGAAATAAAACATTATTTATTTTCAAGAATTTGGAAAAATTGGGTTTTCAATGCAAAAATATATGGATAAATGTAAAAAAAAATTGTAAAGAGATTTAAAATCTTTTGCAAAAAGCTTTGAGATAAATCTTTAAAATCAATATCCAAATATCCAGATTGTTTTCTTGAGAAAAATTTTGTAATTCAAAGTCCTGGGGGTAAAATGGGAAGAATTGGTAATTTTGAATACCCAGGGTTTTAAAAATCAACTTGAAAAAGTTTGAAAATCAAATCTGGATGGACAATTTTGAAAATCAGGAGTTCTGGATCTCAAAATGACATGTTGTGCAGTGAAATGATGCAATGCTATGCAAAGACATATTCTATGAAATATCACTTTGAGCTCGGACTTGGAAATTTTAGTTTTTTGTCCAGAGAAAGGATTTTGAAATTTTGCAATTTGAAGATGTCTCTGCACCTAAATATAGAAATTTTGAGGCTCAAGAGTGAAATTTAGGACTTTCTTCCAGGTTCAATCTTTAAAAATGACTATTTTGCCCTTCATTGCTTTTGGAGAACTGAAATGTGCCGATTAAGGGTAATGTCAAGAATGTGAGTAAAAATTTGGGGTGTTTACATTTGCCCCTCTTTGCTACTAAGCCCG
This sequence comes from Nuphar pumila, assembly GCF_984573655.1. NCBI lineage: Eukaryota > Viridiplantae > Streptophyta > Magnoliopsida > Nymphaeales > Nymphaeaceae > Nuphar > Nuphar pumila. The sequence continues at coordinate 44,986,145 of NC_143265.1, read as the reverse complement.
CTTATGGCCGAGCTTAGTGGCAAAGAAAACACACCAAATTTGGGCTGTCTAAAAATGCCCCAGTTAGAAGTATCTGACTGGGTATGAAGAAATTAGCGTGAGGAATATGGTAGATATGAAATGGAGAAATGAAGAGTAAAGACTCACTCTGTGAGAGTGAAGTTCAGGTTTATGCCCTTGACCTGGATGGGACAGAAATACCTCGTATGAAATGAAGCTCAGGTTTTAACCCTTGACCTGATTGGGGGAATGAAATTATCTCATTAAAATGAGATTCAGGTTTGTACCCTTAACCTGATCGGGCAAAAAAATGGAATACCTCCTTAGAATGAGGCTCAGGTTTGTACCCTTATCCTGATCGGGTGAAAAATAGAATTTTGGAAGGTGAATAAGACAACTTTTCTTGAAGATGAACGAGGCGATGGAAATGGAATTGTAAGAGGCAATTTTGGACAATGATCAAGACGATCCGGTGAATTTTCATCATCGTGAAATATGAAGAAGGTAAGGAGTAAAACGACTATTTCGACAATGTGAAAGATGGATATGGCAATCTTTTGACGAGAATAAGGTACCTCTTTCGACAACGCGAAAGACAGACAAGGCAAACTCTTTTAGAGAAGAGTAAGGCAACTCTTTTGACAACTCAAAAGATGAATAAGGCAATTTTTCCAACGAAGAATAAGGCAACTCTTTCGGGAACGCGAAAGACAGACAAGGCAAACTCTTTCAGAGAAGAGTAAGGCAACTCTTTTGACAATGCAAAAGATGAAAAAGGTAATCCAAAGGAACAAGGCGAGTCTTTCGACAACGCGAAAGATGACAAAGGTAATCCAAAGGAATAAGGCAATTCTTTCGACAACGCGAAAGATAACAAAGGCAATCCAAAGGAACAAGGTGATTCTTTCGACAATGCGAAAGATGACAAAAGGCAATCCAAAGGAACAAGGCAATTCTTTCGACAATGCGAAAGATAACAAAGGCAATACAAAGGAATAAGGCAATTCTTTCGACAACGCGAAAGATAACAAAGGCAATCCAAAGGAATAAGGCAATTCTTTCGACAACGCGAAAGATAACAAAGGCAATCCAAAGGAAAAAGGCAATTCTTTCGACAACGCGAAAGATAACAAAGGCAATCCAAAGGAATAAGGCAATTCTTTCGACAACGCGAAAGATGATAAAGGTAATCCAAAGGAAATAAGGCGATTCTTTCGACAACGCGAAAGATGGTAAAGGCAATCTCTTCGGAGATAAAGCTAATCTTTCAACAATGTGAAAGATGATAAAGGAAAATCTCTCAAAGGAGTCAAGATGCTTCAACATGGAAATCAAGCTCTCACTTAACATCAGGATAGCTAGAAAATATTGTCAAAATGTTGAAAATTTTGCTGATTCAAAGTAATTGAAAATGACGCTCATTGTTGTGAAAATATTCCTTCTTTTCTACCTGAAGTATTACCTCCAAACAGGATTGACTTCATAGAATCAAGATTTGGAATCTAAATTGCTTGCGATTGACCTTCTTCAAAGAAGTTATCAATTTCCTTGATATGAACAGAAAAGAGAATTTGATATCATGAAAGCAATCTATGAAAGGATATTGATAATAGAATTTCACAAATTTAAAGAAGATTCTTGATAAATGTGGCAGTTTGATATCCTGGGAGCTTCTCTCATGATAATCTTTCTGCACTCTTTTGGGCTTTGGCTACATTCTCCTTCATTTTGGAGATGTTCTGACTTTTTTTTTTTTTTTTTGCTTTCTTTCTCTCTTTTGAAAGGGTACGTCACAAGCTCCTTCAACTTGGAGATGTTTTTATCCCTCTTGGATGATGGGTTTGGAGATCTTTGTATGATAGCTGAAATTAAATATCTTTTAGGGATTGTCGAGAGGCTCATCGCGTCTGCCTTCATCTCGACAGTGCTTTGGACTTTCCCTGGAAGGATCCATCACAAACTCCGTCATCTTGGAGATGTTTCGAATCTTCTTTGGCCCCGGGGGTCTACTCGCCTAATTTGCCTTCATCTTGACGACAGGTGAGAGATCTCTTTTACGGATATTTAATTGCAGCTTAGGTGATTTGGAGGAGACAGGGCTTAGGTAAATGCTCTCTTTTCTAGCACTCAGGATATTTTCACTGCCTCATTTTCACAGGAATGGTCTTTAAAATTGTGCCATTGACTGCGATCAATATCAATCATCTATGGCTTTGCAAAAACATTGAATCTTCTTTTCTGGCCATATTGAGGATTTATCCTTCATCCTTTTGGGTTGGCCAATAGAAAAAATTTGGATTTTGAATCCTTCTTCACAAAAGCTTTGCCTTTTTGGGAAGTGATACTGAAGGTAAACTGAGGTAAAATTTTGTGCAATAAAATTATGAAGTCAACAGGTAATTGATTGACAAATTGACAAAGTGTTCTTGAAATCCTTAGTAAAAGAGATCGCTTGGCATCCGAGTTGACACATCCCTGACGATGGTACTCAATTTCGAAGGTAAATCCAATACGAAGTTGGAATTTTGAAGGTAAGTCTTGGCATAATGCTGGATTTTGAAGATAAGCCTAAATGAAAAGTTGGTTTTGAAAGACCATCCGAATCAGGACTCAGGCTTTACAAGGAAAGCTGGAAGATTCAAGTCGAAACTCGAGCCTTCGAAGGAAAGCTAGGAAGTTTGGTTTCTAAGGAGATAAAGTTTGGGTCGAAAACCCAAATTTTCAAAGGAAAGACTAGGCCAATTTAGATTTTTGAGTCGAAACTCAAATATTCAGAGGAAAGTTGGAAAGTTCGAGTCAAGACTCGAATCTCAAAGGAAAACTGGGGAAGTTCAGATTTTGAAGGAAAGAAAACATGAGTTAAAAACTCAAATCTTTGAAGGAAAGCAGGAAAGTTCGAGTCAAGGCTCGAATCTCAAAGGAAAATCTTTAATCAGAAGATTGAATTTTTGAAAATCGATAGTGCGAGAGCTGGGATTGAAAGTTTTGAGAATGGCTAGTTCGAGGACTGGATTATTTGACTTGTAATGAAAAAGACCATCATATTTAGATGTATGTGGTCTGATTTTCAGGATTAAACCCCTTATCCTGAACGGGGATATGAATAGAAATTGGAAAATCATGGAAAATGATTCAGGTTTATCCCTTAACCTGAAGGGGAAGAAAATGGATGCAAAATGAATGCAAAATGAAATGCAAAATGCACATGAAATGTAAATGAATGCAAAACTAATGCAAGTGGGTGCATATATATGCAAAATGAGAGATTGGTTTATCCTGCCTGCATACAGGATGTTTTGAGGTAAAGATAGATTTTTCAAAAAAATGCCCCAGTGTAACTAGGGAGGAAGATTATGAATACAAAGAAGGATAATCGAGGAATAAGGTTACATGCTTCTTGATTGAGGGACGTCCTCAAGATCATTCCTTACAAGAGACATATTTGTGAAAAGGAAAGAGACATAAATAAAATGGTGCCAAATTATTGGCGAATTTTATTGATGCTTAAAAATCGAGGAAAGGAAATAAAATTATATTATCCCTTTGACATGAAGAAAGTGCTAGAACATGGGATCTTTAAAGTAAAAGGAGAATGTTATTTTGAAAGTGAGAAATCATTTTGGAAAGAAAATCAACTGCAAGGTTGATTTTGAAGAATGATCAGCGTGAGAGCTGATATTTGAAAAGGGGAATCAACATGAGGGTTGATTTTGAAGAGAGATCATCATGAGGGTTGATTTTGATAATAAATTGGTTTAACAATAATTTTGGAAAAGAAAATCAACACAAGGGTTGATTTTTAAAGATAATGATTCAAAATTGAATTTTGGAAGTTAAGATCAACACGAGGGTTGATTTTGAAAATGAATTGGTTTAACACTAATTTTGGAAAAGAAAATCAACACCAGGGTTGATTTTAAAGATAATGGTTCAAAACCAATTTAAGAAAAGAAAATCACCGCGATGGTTGATTTTTGAAAAAGATTGGACCGAAATATTAACCTTTTGGGTGACCATAACAAAAATGTTTGTAGAAAATTTTCAAAAATTTCACGATTTTTGAAAAACCCTCATAGGTAGTTTCATTTCTCTCATAAATTGCCCCTCGTCTTGAAAAAAATGGGAAAAGAAGATTCTTCAAAACAAAACAGGTGCCCTAATGGGGCAAAAGAAAGAAGTATTTGATGAAGAAAATTGATATTTTATTGATAAGCAAAACCGATAACAAAAAGACAGCCTATTTATAAGCACTCGACCAAAAGGTTGCAAAAACTGGGCAGACTTGCCCTTATGAAGTGACTGGCAAAACGAAAGAAAGAAAGCAGGAAACTTTAGCATCGTCAATTTTCTGAATGATCTGGGAAAGGCTTGGTTAGGATGGCCAGCTCGTCTTCTTCTTCAGCTTCAGCGAGGAGGCCCTTGTCAATGCAATCCTGAACAATATTTCTGAAGACAAAACAATGATCAATGTCATGCCCCACTGCCCGATGGAACTTGCAAAACTGATTCTTGAACCTTCCCATGATGGTGGGAGGAGTTGTGGCCTTTGGGAGTTTTACTAATCCCTTAGTCAGCATGAATTCAAGGGCTTCTTCGAGTGTTTGTTTGAGAGGAGTGAACACACGATCATTACTCCAACCTTCATGCTTTATCTTTTCCTTTTGTGGAAAGTTGGGCTGAGATAGCTTGCTATTCTGTCTTTCCTCTCGATCCACATAGTTGCCCTTACTACTTTTGTTATCATTGCGATTGATGTTGGCGGAGGAGGTGAAATTTGCCTTTTTCTTTGGATCTAGATTGTTCTTGACGAGGGTGATACCATCGTAGACACCGTTCTCCAACCCCATCTCAAGCCACTCGGCTCGTTCAGTAAGCTCTATGAAAGACTTGGAAGGTGAGGTGGAGATAAGACTTCTTAAAGGTTGTGAGAAGTTGTTCAGGATCATCGATAAAGCATGCCTCTCTGATATAGGATCCCTCATTTTGTTGCAGGTCTCTCTCCATCTGCGAATGAAGTCCCTTGCCTTTTCATTTTCATTCTGCCTTAGATTGCAAAGATGGCTCAATGTTGGGAGCGCTTTAGTATTGAACAGAAATCGCTCAATGAATAGGTTGACCACCTTATCGAATTCTCGCAGCTCGATTGGATTGATATGCTCGGAGTACCACTTGGCGGCAGTGCCTTCTAAGCTACGAGGAAAACAGAGAAATAGGGCCCTATTGTCTCTCTTGAATTTGGAGCATTTGGCGAAGAACATGGCGAGATGGGCTTTGGGATCACCAGAACCATCAAACTTGATGAATTTGCGAGGCAGATTTTCCAGATCTTCGTCTCCTTCTAAGCCATCATAGAAGTCCTCGCTGGTGAAGACTTTCTTGCCCTTGTCGCGAGCTTGCAGGTCTTTAACAACTTTGGCCATTTCTTTGAACTGTGATTGCAGAGGCTCTTCTGCAACTTGATTCTTTGATTTGCGACTCCTCCTTTGTTTTCGGCCCTGTTTCTGAAATGTCGGAGGCACCTCATATTCTTCATTGGTATCTTCCTCTGATTCTGATTCATCTGAAATTTCCTCATGCTGAATTTGCTTCTTGGAGTTCTTCTTATCCTTGTGCCCATGGAGCTTCTCTTTGAATAGGTTCTTCTCTGCACTGGTCCCAGCCTGTTCACTCATCATTTTGGTCATCATTTTCTAGAACATGGCATACATCTGTGGGTCTATGCCATCCTCTTATTGCTGTTGCTCTTGACTCTTCTCGGATTGCGGGGAGTCCATCTCTTCTTCTGAGGCCGACGAGTACTGAGATGCCGTTGTTCTTTTTCCTGATCTTGTTCGCACCATCAAATGTTGTGGATGCCCTCTGCAGGATAAAGTCTTGATTAGACTCTGAGGGAACTTTGGATTGAGAGGAAAATGATTATTGACGTTATGGTAGACAATTGAAAGAATATCCCATTACTAGGGGTGAAGTCGCCGCTGAAATCACGACAATTGTGTTGTCATTCTTTGTAAGAGAAATAACAACGAAAAATGTGCCTTGTTACCTAGGCGAGGTCATCAACCACGAGGAAAATACCATTTTTAAAGGAAAGAGATACCTCTTGGAAAAACAATCCGCAAATGAATTTAGAATAAGGAGAAGGCAAGTGGGTAAACAATTTCCACCGCAGTAATCAAGGTATGCACGAGGAAAATAAGATGAAGAATTTTGCAAATAGAAAAAAAGAATTGAAAATCCAATAAGAGAAAACATATGATTTTGAAAAATTGCAGGCAGGATAAAATGCAGCTAAAAATTCGAGATCCAGTAGAACGGGAGAATGAAAAATCACCTGGAGTTTTGAAAGAAATTGGATATTTGGGAAAATCTTCCAGGGTTTGAGAAAATAAAGGAAAAGATGAGAAATATGGATATTTGAAAAATATTTTAGGAAAAATATAGAAAAATAGAGGTAATATAAGAACAATCACATCCTGCGCAAATATTTATGCACATACAGTACTCCCTAAAAGGCTGACTCTAGATGCATCATTTTGAAAACAATTGTAGGACCTTAATCCTAACTCTAGGTTCAGATCATCTTTGTCCAATCTAGTTATGCTGATATACCCGAATTGAAATCCAAGGTACGTGGCATATAATCTCAACTCCGGTTCTAAGGTAAGGTTTTCCAACATCCTTGAGCGCCTACCAATATACTTCGGACTGTGGCCCGCGGTACGTGGTAGGGGGGTGTTAACCCAAATAATTGGCCCAGTTGTGAGGCTCTGTCCCGAACTATGGTTCTGGAAGAGAGCCCAGCAACGTGAAGGCTGGGACAATATAGGTAAGGGAGGTTTTGAAAAATGATCACATGCAAGAAATAGAGGGCTTTAAGTCCTAGAGAGATAGATTTTGAAAACTTTGAAGAAGCATACATTGTTTGCATTCAGATCCTAAATTGAGGAGAGTTGTATTTCGACCTAAGTCTATGTGAGCATGAAAATTTCTCCTCAATCTGGTCCTACCAAACCATGCCTAGTCTATATGCAGTCAATGTCAGCTAGGTCAGAATCTAGGCTCCTAGGTTCGCATGATATTGAAAGTAAAAGCTGACATTTTGTGAACATAATTTCGATAATTGAACTAAGTCAAGCACAATTTAAGTCAGACAAGGACAGGTCCCATCACGGTCGCCAAACCTGTTATCGTCGCAAAATTTTTCCCCGTCTTCCCTTCCATGCGGAAGAGAGAGGGAAAGGCTTTCGCGATGTCAAACTTGACCGGATTTTGGAAATTGTTTTGAAATACTCGCCTCCATTTTGAAAATTGCGGGAAAATCCATGGGATGGGGCTTGACCTGTCGGTACGAGGTTCGACCATTCCTGCCGCCTTTAACAGGGGTAATCGAACCAAGGACCAAAATTATGTTTGACTTAGCGAAATTGTATTCTATCCTAAATGCACAGAGAATTCAGGCATGTGCTATGAGATTTTTTTGAAAAATGTAAAATTGGAAAATATGATGTATGCTTAGAAAACATCTGAAGTTGAAAAGTATTTCTCAGGAAAAGATGGAAATCAATCTCTCAGGAAAACTCAGACGAAGAAGGTTTGAAATCTCGAGAAAATTTATAAAGATTTGGAAAATCTTGAAGAAGGGAGAATCTCGAGAAAATCTTGAGAAAGTTTATAAAGACTTAGAAAACCATGAAGAAATGAGAATCTCAGGAAAATTTTGAGAAAGTTTATAAAGACTTGGAAAACCATGAAAAAAAGATAATCTCAGGAAAATTTTGAGAAAGCTTAGAAAGACTTGGAAAACCATGAAAAATGAGAATCTCAGGAAAATGGAAGGAATTCTTGAGAAAAGATGAACATTTGAGAAGGAAAGCACTTGTTGGGAAAACTCAGACTTTGAGAATTTTCTTAGGAAAATGATAGAAAACTTATGGGAAAGTTCTTTGGAGAAGGAAATTCAAAACATAGGAAATTGAATTCTTGAGAATCTTGTCTTTGAAATATCTAAAAATCAGCTTGGATTCTTGAGAAAATGAGAAATTCCTTTGAAAAGAATCTTAAGGAAATAACTTTTTAAGGAACATCACGGGAAAACTTTGATTTGGAAAATCCAACTTCGAATATCATCATAGTTTCTTGAGAAAATTGATTCCATGAAGTGAAAATCTTTTGAGAAAATCATGAGAAAAACAAATGATGCAGATGATGTGAATGAATGAATGCACTTTTGAAAAAATTTCTGAAAATTTTATTGGAAAAATGTGGATTAAGCCAAAGTAAATCCTTCATATATTCTGACTGTGGCCATGAATATATTCAGGGTTTATTTGAGTTAATTCACAATATTTTGAAAACATAGGAAATATGAGGTGCATTTTCAAGATAGCCTAAGAGTGTAGGCTCAATGTGACTGGTAGAGAGATGATGGATCTGGTTCTCGTCCATATTCCGACTAGGGCCGTAAATATGGACTCCACCGAGTTCATCAACTCTCTAAGAGTTGGTGCACGTGTCATTCGTGTTCATCCACTGAATTTTGAAAATTTGAGATATATATATCATAGAATCAGGATATTACTGAAATCAAACTATATGAGATGCGGCCTAATCTAAGCAGTAAAAGTAAATCTTATTCCAAGGTTTACATTGGATTGTTACATTGCATAACATAAAGTAAAAGAAAATTGAAATGGAGCCAAGGAATCTGCATCTTGTAGATTTTCCTGCAAAATGAGAGTTAGTACAAAATAACCAAGGAAATTGACATATATACTATATACAACAAAGATATATATGTAGATATAGAAATATTTGAATTTATGCTAAATGACATATGGTAATGAAGATATATTTGCAAAAAAAGTAAAAGAAAAGGAAAAATATATGTGATATCCAATGCACATGAAGGTATATATATATATATATAAGTATATATATATGTATATGTATATACATATATATATACATATATACGTATACATATGGGTAGATATACATACATATCAATATATATATACTTAGAATAAGAGAATATACATATAAATGAAAATTCCATATAATGGGTAAAATCAGAAAATACAGGTATAGACAGTTTCTGTAGGTGATTTCACACAACCATACTTCTCAAATTATAATGCAATTTCCAGTAAAAATGGGTATGGAGCTTCCCTATATATCCATAATGAAGCACGCCAAAGATGGTTCGGAGATCACGATTGGATATAGAGATATCCGTTCATGAATATGGCCAAATATCAAGACTGCACACTTGCAGCAGAAAATGAATATGTGCAGGAAATGGGTTGTGGAAGCAATGAGCTGTTTTCAAGAATATCATGAAGAGGATATGAAAAGCTTGGTGAAAAGGTGAAAATGTCGTGGAAAATGATGAAACAATATGGATAACTGGTGCTGCAATTGGGATGATATTATAACAATATAGCAAACAAGAATTTAGCATTAAGCTAAGCAAAATCTCATAAAACCAAGGGTGATGTTCCAACCATAACTTCATAAAACAGGGATTTTAACAGCAAGCTAGACAAAGTCTCATAAATCGAATGATGGTGTTCCAACATAACTTCATAAAAATAGGAATTTGCATATCAAGCTCATAAATCAAATGATGAAGTTCCAACATATCTTCATAAAACAGAAATCTCATAAATCAAATGATGAAGTTCTAGCCATATCTTCATAAAACAGAAATTTGAACATCAAGCTCATAAATCAAATGATAATGTTCCAGCCCATAGCTTCACAAAACAGAAATTGTAACATCAAGTGATAAAGTTCCAGCCATAACTTCATAAAACGAGAATTTTACCATCAAGCTCAACAAAATTTCATAAATCAAATGATGAAGTTTCAGCCCTAACTTCATAAAACAGAATTTTGAACATGAAGCTCATAAATCAAATGATGCTATTCCAGCCATAACTTCATAAAACCAGAATTTTGAACATCAAGCTCCTAAATCAAATGATGAAGTTCCATCCATAACTTCATAAAAACAGAAATTTTGAACATCAAGCTCATAAATCAAATGATGAAGTTCCAGCATAACTTCATAAAACAGAAATTTATCATCAATCTCATGAATCAAAATGATGAAGTTCCAGCCATAACTTCATAAAAACAGAAATTGTAGCATCAAATGATGAAGACCCAGCTATAACTTCATAAAACAAGCATTTTAAACATCAAGCTCATAAATCAAATGATGAAGTTCCAGCCATAACTTCATAAAACCAGAATTTTGAACATCAAGCTCCTAAATCAAATGATGAAGTTCCAGCTATAACTTCATAAAAACAGAAATTTAAACATCAATCTCATGAATCAAATGATGAAGTTCCAGCATAACTTCATAAAACAAAAATTTAGCATCAATCTCATGAATCAAAATGATGAAGTTCCAGCCATAACTTCATAAAAACAGAAATTGTAGCATCAAATGATGAAGTCCCAGCTATAACTTCATAAAACAAGCATTTTAAACATCAAGCTCATAAATCAAATGATGAAGTTCCAGCCATAACTTCATAAAACCAGAATTTTGAACATCAAGCTCCTAAATCAAATGATGAAGTTCCAGCCATAACTTCATAGAAACAGAAATTTACCCTCAAGCTAAGCAACATTTCATAAATCAAATGATGAAGTTCCAGCTATAACTTCATAAAACCAGAATTTTACCCTCAAGCTAAGCAAAGTTTCATCAATCAAATGATGAAGTTCCTGATGCTTGTGGACTGCAAATGGGCTTCCTGCTGCAAGTGGAGGTGCGGCTGGGCTAAAGGCAAAGTGGAGGATGGGCAGCAGCTCTGAGAGGTGGAAAATCCTTCGTTGCTGGGGCTGAAGAGGGTGAAGGATGGATCTGGTTGACTGGAGGTTGAAGATGATGACTTGTACGCTGCAGAAGAAAGGGCAGCAACCCGTGAAAACATTGGATGGAGTTCACGCTGGATGGAATTTCCTTTGCTGGGCTGAAGGCAAATGGGGAAATAAATGGCTGGTGAGGGAAATGGATAGCAAATGGCTGGAGTGTTTGGTGGTTGGGGCTGTTGAAGTGTTTGGTGGCTGAAGTGAGGATGGCAATCGGCTGCTGTGGCTGAAGCACCTTCGTTGCTGGATGGTTGAGGAAGATGCAGAAACCGTTGAAGAAGGATGAAGGAAGTGGAGATGGATGATGTAGCTGGCTGAAGGTGGAATAGGCAGCCTCAAGCTTGATTGGAAGACCCCTTTTGCTGGTGGGCTGAAAACACGGTGGATGATGGGCTTCCTGCTGTGGCTGGTGGTTTGAAGGAAAGAGGCAGGGACACGTTGGGTTGTCTGGTGGCTGAGCTGAAGGCAAAGGGGGCAGCAGGAATCTTTTTGCTGCTGATGGATTGAAGGCAAATGGGAGGTAGCTGGACCTCCTTTACGTGGACTGGAGATATGTGATAGGCTGAAGAAGATGATGGGAGGCTGCCGCTGGAGATGGGTTGAAGAAAGGGATGGAAAACGATGGCTGGGCTGGAGTGGCTGAAGGATGGCGCTGGTGGTGACTCTTCTGAAGCTAGGCTGAAGAAAAATCGGATGCTGGTCACCTCCTTCCCCTCCTGCCAAAAACCAAAAGAGCCATTTCAATTGCCTCGGCTCCTCCTCCCTTGCCAAAACTCAAAAGAGCCATTTTTTTTCTCTCCCCTCTCCTTTTTTTTTCATGAGTGCCTCTTCTTTTAAAACCTTCCTTTCCTCTCAAAAGAAACGCAGCCCCCATTCATGAGGTGTCGTTACTTCAATTTTGAATTTTTTTTCGAAATAGTCGTTTCAAAGGGGGGCGCATTCCCTGTTTTTCAAATTTTGGTTTTATTTCCCTAAGTTTTAGGTAAAAATAAAATTTTTTACCTTAGGGAAATTCGGCTTTGCCATTAAGGCTGCCTCTTTCTAAATTTTTTTTTATTAAAACAAATAAAATAAAAAAATAAAAAGGAAATAAATGAAGGCTTTTATGGAAATGCCACCTCAATCCACTTTTAAAATCCTTTTGAAAATAAAGCTTTATTTTGTTTTGTAAAATCTTTTATTTTCAAATAGGGTGCCACATGTGTGTGGGCCCACTAAAAAAATAAATAAATAAATAAGAATTTTAAAAAGAAAATTTTGCAAATTGGTATGACCTCCGAGTGGGTCCCACTTGAGAATAAGATACTTACCTGGGAATCTGAGTATGGTGCTAGTTCAAAGGCGGGTCCTGCTCCGTTTATTTGAAGATACGAAATAAAACATTATTTATTTTCAAGAATTTGGAAAAATTGGGTTTTCAATGCAAAAATATATGGATAAATGTAAAAAAAAATTGTAAAGAGATTTAAAATCTTTTGCAAAAAGCTTTGAGATAAATCTTTAAAATCAATATCCAAATATCCAGATTGTTTTCTTAAGAAAAATTTTGTAATTCAAAGTCCTGGGGGTAAAATGGGAAAATTTGGTAATTTTGAATACGCAGGGTTTTAAAAATCAATTTGAAAAAGTTTGAAAATCAAATCTGGATGGACAATTTTGAAAATCAGGAGTTCTGGATCTCAAAATGACATGTTGTGCAGTGAAATGATGCAATGCTATGCAAAGACATATTCTATGAAATATCACTCTGAGCTCGGACTTGGAAATTTTAGCTTTTTGTCCAGAGAAAGGATTTTGAAATTTTGCAATTTGAAGATGTCTCTGCACCTAAATATAGAAATTTTGAGGCTCAAGAGTGAAATTTAGGACTTTCTGCCAGGTTCAATCTTTAAAAATGACTATTTTGCCCTTCATTGCTTCTAGAGAACTGAAATGTGCCGATTAAGGGTAATGTCAAGAATGTGAGTGAAAATTTGGGGTGTTTACAATAACCAAGTTAACAAAGGATTGGTAAGATTTTTAGAAAAAGATTCGTCTGATCCTGTCTGCATTATGATGAAGGAAGATAAGTATAAATCAAGAATAAAATGCCCCAGTATCAGGGAAGGATGTGAGAACTTAACAAAAGATTATTGCTTTATTGAAAGACTTTTGAAGGATACAAAAGGCTATGATGAACAATTCAAGTGTAAAATCTTTTCAAATGTAAAGCATTAATAGGATCTGGCGGCTCCACTCCATCTGCGTTGATCAAACGATAGGAATTGCGGGGCAGCGCCTCTTTAACCACATAAGGGCCTTCCCAATTAGGTGACCACTTGCCCTTGGGCCGATGCTTGAGATGAGCTGTTGATCTGAGCACAAGATCATTGACTCGGAATCTTCTCTTAATAACTGATTTGGCGTAGTGCCGAGCTATCCTCTGACGATAGGCCTGAGCGTGCTCCGCTGCCTTGAGCCTTTTCTCATCTAATGGATCAAGTTGTACCAACCTCTGCTGCTGATATTGATCCAGCGGAAGCTCGATGAGCGATGCAAACTTGAGTGCATGCTTCTGAACGTGGAGAGGTAACACCACCTCGGTCCCGTAGACGAGTTCTGAAGGAGTGGCATTGGTTTGAGTCCAAATGGTGGTTCGGTATGCCCAAAGTGCATCGTGCATTTTCTCGTGCCAATCGCGGCTTGTTTCCACTGTTCTTTCCAGAATGCGGATCAAAATTTTGTTGGTGGCTTCAGCCTGGCCATTTCCTTGAGGATAATAGGGAGCTGAGAAGTGGTGATGAATCCTGAACTTCAAGCAGAAAGTCTTCATTTTCTCATTCTTGAAATGGCTGCCATTGTCTGACACAATATCATGTGGGACGCCAAAATGACAAAGGAGATTCTTATGGATAAACGAGACCACATGTCAGCCTTCTACTGTTCGCAGAGTTATGACTTCAACCCTGATGATGCATGAAATGCACATCATGTTAATAAGTTTTTCATGCATTTTGTAACAAATTTAAGGTTTTAAACCCATGTTTAGATGTATTTTGATAGTAAGGGGTTATGGTTCGAATTTCAAAAAAATCGGAGTTAAAATGAGAGAGTTATGGCTATTTCAGTGTTTGGGCATGAATTTTGAGGTGGATCGGATCCATATCCGACCCAATTAGGTTATTTGGACTTTGGATCAACCCTTAGAAAGCCCAAAACCAAACCCACACGCCTATCCATATCCAATTTAAAATGTTTTGCAGAAAACCCCCCAGAAAGTGGCGCCTAGCAAAATTTTATTTTTTAACCCTCTTTCTGAAAAATGTCAAAATTATAAATAGTTTTTTTTTGAAGAACCCTAGGCGTCTTTGGCTTTGTTTGGACGCCCCCTGCAGTGACTCTAGACCAGCACCTCCCTCCTCTCCATTCTCCCACGTTTTGGCCATTGAAGACTGGTTTATGCTTGGGTTCCAAGCATATTTCGATCCCCCTTGTGTTTTCTTTGCATTTCTTTCTTTTTCCTTGTTGTGTTTTCAGCATTTTTATGTACTTTTACAGGTGTAGCAGAGGTGGAGACCATTAACCTTGTGTGGGAGTGCGAAACACACCAACAAGGTGAGCCGGCCCTACCTCCATCCGGTTTTCTACACCCTCCGATCGAGAATCGGCGCATACTCCATCTTCGGAGGATCTCCAACGTGTAGCAGCTGCAAAAGTTCTGTTCTTTGGTGAAGTTCAACATTCTTGAACAGTTTGGGACGTTAAGATCAAGCCACGGTCCGCTCTTCTTCACCCCCCCGGTCGTCGGATCTTCCAAGAGGTAGGTCTTCTTCTTCCTTCTCTTCTAGCTAAAACTGAATTGTGTGTTGGTTTTCTTTTATTATTTCTGTGTGTTTCCTTTATTTTTTTTTATTGTTTCAACCTTAGAATAGTATCTGTGCATAGACCAGCACGTTAGATCTAGGTTTGTTTCATTGTTTGCATGTTCGAGTATTGATTTCCATTATTTTTCAAGAAAAACGTGTAAATCGGCTAGAGGTTCTTCTAGCCGATTTGGGTTGTCTTCTCCAACGTGTGTGTCTGTGTTATTTCAACAGAAAAAGCCTTCAAAAAAAGATTAGTTTGAGTTATTTTGGGCGTTGGGTCTAGATCCAAAGGTGTTTTTCATTGAAAACCAATAAATCGGCTAGATCCATTCTAGCCGATTTTGGTTTATCTTTAATTTTATTTTTATTTCGGATTTTGGCAACCAAGCTGGGATAATAGACCCTATATAGATCCGATTCCAGTGAGTTATTGCAGATCTATTGAGGTTTGAGTCATTGCTTGATTCGATTGTCTTTGATTTTTAAAGATTTTTTATTCAAATTGTGAAAATCGGCTAGAATCTCATCTAGCCGATTTCTTTTATTTTGTTTATATTCTGTCCATCGTGTTTCAGTCAATTGTTTTTACAGAAAAAAATGTCGAAAAAGTTCATTTTAATTTAGTGTAGTCGTTGGTTGTCATGGAGCATTATTTGAATATTAACAAAAAAATTTTTATATCGGCTAGACTACTTCTAGTCAATCTTTGTGTTTAGGAAACTCGTGGTGTGTGTGGAATCTTCTACTTCATACTGCATGCCTGCATATTTTATTGATTTTACAATGTTGCAAAGTGTGTTGTGGTAGAATTAGCATTTTAGGATTGTTCTAGATAATCATTTTTATCATTTTGTGTTTTTGTGTTTTGGGTCTATTGAGAAAATTCCAAAAATCGAGTTTTAGTTTTTTATGTTTTTAATGAATTCCAGCATAGTGTTGTTCATGTTTGCATTTGTGTAATTAGGAGTTCTTTTTATTATATTTTAATTTAGTTTTATTAGAATAGTGGTTACTTAGTTTAATCGTTTTTTAGTTGGTATTTTTGTTTTTTTAGTCTTCTTCTTCCCCAAGGAGCGGCAGCCATTAGAGCTCCAATTGAGCTCTAGGTCGATTTTTTTAGAAAGTATTCATTGCAATTAGGTAGGTTAGGAAGGTGTCCAGATTCAATGTATTAGGGTTATTGCCTTAGCCGTTTTTAGGGGTCATTTAAGTAAGTTTTGGGAATTAGGGTAGCATTTAATCCTAGAAAATCATTTTTCTATTTAATTCCTTTTATTCCCTAGGTAGTTTTAATTGCATTAGTTTAGAAAGTAGCACCATTAGGGTTGGCGATTTTTGAGAAGGAAGGTAATTAAAGTAATTGAATTTGAAAAGTTTTTGGAAAGAGTAGTTTCTTTAAAAATCGTGTGAGGCATTTAAGGGAGATTTAAATTTTGAGTTTGCATTAAAGAAGGAGTTACTATTTAGCTTTGGAAAGTGTTTTTGAAATTTAATTAAACCTCCAATCTAGGCTCCACAATTTCCATAAAGAATTAAAAGCAATTCAATTCCATCTTGAAAAGCAAAAATCGTGGGTTTCTAGATTGGACTTTTCATTTTTCCAAAGTGAGCTTTAAAGACAATTAAGGAGTGTAACTCCCTCATTAAGTGGGGCAATTTTTGAGAATCCAAATCATTTCAAAGTTTGAGCCTTAATAATTATTACTTTATTTTCCCAACCTTTTACATTAAAATCGTTAGCTTTGAATTAATTTTAGGATAATTAATAGGTTACTAATTTAGTCGACCTAATTAAGTGAGTCAAACCCTAGTTCAACCCAGGATAAGTCAAGACTAAGCCTAGGTCGAGTCAACCTTAGTCCAAGTCAAACCTAATCTAGGTCATATCTAAGTTAAGTCAACCGAACCTACCTATTGAAACCTAATCTAACCTAGTCAACCTAGTTGACTTAGTTAGGTATGCTGTGTGTCTAAGTCAACTCGAACCCTAGCCCAAGTCAAAACCCTAGGTTAAGCCTAGTTGAGTCAAACCTAAACCCTACTTTACCCAACTCGAGCCTAGTCAACCCAAAAATCAAACCCAGTTAGTCTAAGTCCAGTCAAAGACCAAGACCTAACCCTAGTCAAGTCTTAGTCAAACCTAACCTAAGTTTAGGTCAACCGAGTCTACCTAACCTATTCTAAGCCAAGCCTAGTCGAGTCAACCTTAGCCCGAGCCTATCTCAGCCTACCTAATCCAAACCGAGCTCATCCAAGCCAATCCGAACTTAGCCAAGTCAAAGCCGAACCTAGTTGAGTCAACCTAACCCTAACCCTATCCTAAACCCGCAGCCTTTGTTCTTTAGTGGATTAATTTCATTTAGTTGTTATTTATTTTGATTTTTAGACTAATTAGTTTAGTTATTTAATTTAGTTTTAGTGTAGAAGTGGGTGTGCGTATATTGTATTTGTTTTGTGTGTGTGAGTTGTGTTTTGTGATTGTTTTACTTGTAGTTAGTTATTATTTAACATAGTAGTTCGAATTGCATTTCCTTGAGTAGCATAGTTGCATTTGCATCGTTAGTTAACGTAGCTTTAGTCATAATTTGCTTATCGTATTTCATTCGTCATGCATTTAGAATAATTGTAATATTTATCTGCATATACACTGTTATTCAGTGTCATTTAGATTGCATTAAGTTTAATTTGCATTTTATAGTGTTTAAATAGATTCATAAAGTGAATAGTGCATTCAAAGAAAAATCGGATTTTTACTGTATCGCATTGTCGTAATTTCATAGGCAAAAAGTCTGCATTTTTAGAAATTTCTTTTTCTATTGACTTTATCAATGTGTTAGCTAACTGCAGACCAAATTTCAGCTCTTTCGTAGTTGATTTGATCTGATTTTTAAGCGTTTTGCGAAAACCGCTTTTTCTGGTTTTTAAATTACAGGACTTTCGATATCCTGATTTTTCCCAGTTTTGAAACGCTTATATCTGAAGTTCCAGATATCGTTTTTTCATTCTGTAAAAACTGTCAGATTGTTTAATCTGTCAGTTGCAGAACAAAACAAGTTTCGGGAAAATCGGACCTCGTTTTCTATGTTAAACAGTGGTTTTCCGATAACCTGTCAGAAATCTATTTTACATTAGTTAGGGGCATTTTCGTAATTTCCATAGTTTTGGCATTTTAGACCTGTTTTCAGTAGTTTCTGCATTCTAGGAGCTGCATAATCATCATACAGCATTATTAGAATTAGTTTAGCTAAATTTAGAATTAGTTTAGTATTTTATTTAATTATTGTCTGATAATTAGAACTTGTTTTATTAATTTCATAAAATTAGACTTAGTTTCATTTATAGTTTTCATTCTTAGATTAAAATACTAACTTTGTATTTTCCTTCATTTTTAGGTTGAAAAGCATATTTAGTTTCCAGGGTTATTGTCCAAGTGCGAAGAGCGACTAATTGGCGAAAAGATGGAAATACCCGTGGTGTGGAGCAGAAGACTTAGTTGCTTTTTCATCTTCATTTTAGTGATTAATTGTCGTTGTATTAGCTTTATAATTGTATATATATATATTTCACGAAGCTCCTTTTTCATCCATGACCATGACTCTCTCATACATTTTATATCTCTCTCCAATCGAGACTCATTAAAACCTTGTCCTTCATTTTTTTATTCTCATTAGTACCTTTAGTACTTTTTCTCTCTCTCATACAAATTGAGCCTCCATTCTTGTCAATCCATGTTTGTGACTCC
Organism: Nuphar pumila; assembly: GCF_984573655.1. NCBI lineage: Eukaryota > Viridiplantae > Streptophyta > Magnoliopsida > Nymphaeales > Nymphaeaceae > Nuphar > Nuphar pumila. Next base: position 44,967,671 of record NC_143265.1, on the reverse strand, counting down.
TTTACTAATTTAAAACTTAACTTTATTCTCTAACAACTATGAACTTCCTCAACTCGAGTTTCTTTAAAAATATGTTTATCAAATAAACAATAACTCATGTCAATCATAACTTTATTTTATGTCTTTTATCTCATATCAATCATAATTTTTTATTACTTCTTATCCTACTCGAAAATCCATATATGTCATCTCACTTTTCTCTATGACTACTCTCACTCCTTCCACACATATCCATAAAAATATTTCTTATACAAGCAATTATTACTCTTCATTCATAAATATCTTTTTGTCTCATCACTATTCATAGTCAAAGTATGTCCCTCTCATCTTTACGTATACTCATAAAATAATACAAATGTGAAGACACATTAATCATGACACAATTTTTTAAGGCATTCTCTTCTTTCAAAAATGTCATGTCTTTCAAACCCCATATCCGTATCACCCTTCTTTATGTCTATTCATTCTTTTTCCACACATATCAAAATATATACTTATTAAATAACAAATTATTGTCTCTCACTCTCTTATCTTTGTTTGTCTTATCCCAAAGTTGTTTGTTTTATTAGGCCATTATTTTCTTCACTCTCTTCAATATGTCACTCCATACTCCATTCATAACATTTCTCACTACTCGATACACTCTCCCATAGTATATTTGTTCAAATCTATGTCCTTCTTAACTTACATACCAATATGATACACTATCTTACACCATTGATTTGATTTGTCATTCACAAGCCCCTTAACTTACAACTCATGAATTTCCTTATTCAAACTACAATCCAAAAATCATTCACTTTCATTGTCATTCAATTATTGTCACAATTATTTTCTCTCTTCTATTTAATCGTTTGGTTCATTCCTCACCAATACCACTCGTAGCTCACTATCTTCATACATACTTTCAAACTCCTTCTCTCTCAACTTCCTTTTGCAATGGCTTCCTCTTCAACCTCTGCAATCACTGGTGCAGATCTTAGGTATCCAAGTCTTTTTCATGACTACAACTTACTTTGTTCTCGACTCATTCATGAAGGAAAATTAGTTTACTATGAAGACTTCATGCTATTTGACCTAGACAACTATCTCCCCGAACTCAAACATCTACTAGGATCTTCATCCCAAGCTGCCTACTATCCTGAACTAGTTCGACTATTCTATACAAACTTTTCTACTGATCATGAACAAACTACAATCACCAGTAAAGTCCGAGGAAAGTTGTTGTTTTTCGATGCTTCCGACCTAGGTAGAATTCTAAACCTACCTTCCACCGCCACCGACCTCAACAACATAGTATCAATCGAACGATCGGTACTTCGAAAAATTCTTCTTTATGCCATCTTCTCTGCCTTTCCTATCAACTGGTCCAGTGTCATCTTCCACAACATGATCAACTTTCGTTCTTCTAAGTCTCTTCCCTTCGGATACTTCATCTCACTCATTCTTGAATTCTTCCAGATTCCTCTTGCAACCGATGTCGTCTACTACTCAAACAATATAATTGATAACTCCTCTCTTTATGAAGAAGATTCCTCTCCTCTAAACTCTGACGACGAAGGCCCTCAAGAAGCAGATCAAGCAGCAACTTCTGACCTTGACATCTTCACAGCTATTGTCAATATTCAGAACACCCAGGATCTCCTTCTGAAGAATCAAGCTTCACTACAACTCGGCCAAGATGCATTACTCCAAAAGTTTCACCCTTCCTCCGGCTCAAAATAAACTTATTTTTTTCGGTCTGTAATAACTTTTAATTACTTTTGGTCTGTAATAACTCTCTTACTCTGATCCCTTCCTTTTTGTCCATGACAAAGGGGGAGAAAACCTGTCTCCATTATTGGAGAAATACTCTCTTTAAACATTTTTTTTCAATGTTTTATCATATTATTACTTCTATGCATAATGTCTTTTTGACAATGGGAGCATATTTTGTCATCATCAAAAAGGGGGAGAATGTTGAGAAACTCTGTTTTGATGTCACATAATATGATACACTGTCGTATTTGATTTTATATGATATGATAATATGTCCTCTTGAAAAATGTTATATTATGACTGAATATGTTTTGCCATAAATCTAACGAGTATTTGAAGCAAGGATATCTCACCCAAAAAGGATGGAGACTTCCTGTTCAAGTACAACTAGTGCAATCATACTCCTTGAAGAAAAAGCTTGATGAGCCATGCATTCCTAAAGTTCACCTGAAGAGATCGGCTACCTCAAGATGGAGATTTTTTTCTTCTTTAGAGTCATATGTAACAGAACCTTCAGGAACATGCATATTGCATATTACATACTCATTCATAAAAACTATATTATAAAAGTATACGATAGTTTCAAAAAGCTCCTTTTTGAAAACTAATAATTGTACCTTCTTACAACCATTTATGAAAAAGGTATTTTGACATGATTTCAAAATGTAATAATTGTACCTTACATCATATACAAGACAACATGAAAAGAAATGTAGGAAAAAGACAAAACATGAAATCGGCTACATAAAGAAAAACAAATATAATATGTTTTGAAAAGACTCTAGTTACCTTCTTTAAAGAAATATGGGTAAAAGACAAAAACCTGAAAATCGGCTACACAAAGAAAACAAATATAATAAAGGTTTTGATAAAGACTCTAGTTACCTTTTTACAAACCCATAAAATGTCGACTTACTTAAAGTCATCATTCTCTTTGTACAAGCATTAAATACCTCCTGTAAGAAATCCTTGTTTAATATCCTTCTCAAGAATGTCGACCTTCTTGTAGTCCTCATTCTCTCTGAAGACTTTGAAAAACACAACATAAAGAAAACACTTGACATGACTATGTACAAATAAATATCTCAAAGCACTCATTGTACTTACACTCATTTAAAGTAAACAAGTACTTATGTACCTCAAATCATTAATTAGAATAAAGACAAAACTACAATCCAACGTTCAATGTACTATTGTAAGAAATAGACTTTTTACATAAAATATGTATTACCTAAAATATTACAACGACTAGTGTACCCTATATTTTACTTTTATGGAAAAAGGCATTCTCGAATTTCTCTAAAAGATGTTTTTGAAATGACATAACATTTCACATTTCAAAAAGGCTACAATTTCAAAATGTAACGACTACTTTTTTAAAAGCTATATAAACACACTCAAATAAACTATTCAACATGGAATGGAATGGACATGTGAGCCTACAACGAGAAAAATTCCTATTCGATATTTGAAAAGAGAGCCTTGAAAAAGAAAGAGAAAAAGAAAAAGAAAGGAAGAGAAAAAGAAAAGAAAGAAAAGAGAAAAAGTCAAGTCCAGCTCTTTGACAAAGAGTATCCTCTGAGTGACAAACAGAACATTCTGAGAATCCTTCATTCGTACATTCATATCATTCTGAAGGTTCTATAGGAAGTATTGTAACTCTGTTATTCACTGTTTTCCTTCTTTGTTGAAAGAAGTAGACCTTTGTGAAAGAGGGTGTTGCCCTTCTCTGTTGAGAGAAGAAGACCTCTGTGAAAGAGGGTGTTGTCCTTCTCTGTTGAGAGAAGAAGACCTCTGTGGAAGAGGGTGTTCCCCTTCTCTATTGAGAGAAGAAGACCTCTGAGGAAGAGGGTGTTGTACTATTTATCCGGTGACTCGGATGTTATAGTGGAAAGCTCAAGTGGTTTGCTTGGGGACTGAATGTAGGTCTGAGTATTGACCGAACCAGTATAAATTATGTGTTTTATGTGTTGTGCCTTATTGCCTGATTATTTTATTTTATCAATCTTTATCGTATTTCACTATTCACCCCCCTATAGTGGAATTTCACATCAGACAGAGTTCTACTCGCATCGTAGATCACATAGGGCTTCCTATCAATGCGTTGTCCTAAAATAGCCCCCATAGCATAATCAGATGCATCGCACATAATCTCAAATGGGAGAGTCCAATCCGGAGGTCTCAAAATGGGTGCAGTAATCAAGGCCTCTTTGAGAATCTCAAAGGCCTTCATACAATCCTCACCGAAAAGAAAGGGCTGGTCTTTCTCCAGTAAAGTACATAGCGATCGAGAGATTTTATTGAAATCTTTTATGAACCGCCTATAAAAACCCGCATGCCCTAAGAATGATCGAATCTGCCTCACAGAGGTGGGTGGAGTCAAACGGGAAATGGATTCCACCTTCGCTCTGTCAACCTCAATACCACGCTTGGACACAATGTGTCCAAGCACAATCCCCTCCTGGACCATAAAATGGCTCTTTTCCCAACTCAGGACGAGATTTGTCTCCGCACACCTACTCAGTACTCGAGTAAGTTTTTGGAGGCAATCTTCAAAAGAAGAGCCATAAACTGAAAAATCGTCCATGAAAACTTCCATCACATCATCAATCATGTCCGAGAAGATAGCAAGCATGCACCTCTGAAAAGTGGTCGGGGCATTGCAGAGCCCGAACGGCATACGTCTGAATGCGAAGGTGCCATAAGGACATGTAAACGTAGTCTTCTCCTAGTCGTCAGGATAGACAGCTACCTGATTGTATCCTGAGTATCTATCTAAAAAGCAGTAGTATCTCTGTCCTGCGAGTCTCTCTAAGATCTGATCAATGAATGGCAATGGGAAATGATCTTTCCTAGTTGCCACATTCAGCTTCCGATAATCGATACAGACTCTCCATCCTGTGGTGGTTCTCATCGGAATTCTCTCACCCTTCTCGTTCTCAACCACAGTGAGTCCTGACTTCTTCGGCACAACCTGAATCGAACTGACCCACTAGCTATCAAAAATAGGGTAAATGATTCCGACATCTAACCACTTCACCACCTCGTTCTTCACCACTTCCTTTATATTGGGGTTTAGCCTTCTCTGCATATCCCTAACTGGCTTGACTTCCTCATTACAATGAATTCTATGCATGCAGAATGAAGGATCAATCCCCTTCAGATCCGCAACTCCCCATCCAATCGCTGCCTTGTGCTCTCGAAGAATAGTCAGCAATCTCTGCTCCTGCTCCTCAGTGTGCAGGGATGAGATGATCACAGGCAGAGTCTTATCATCTTCGAAATAAGCATACTTGAGTGAATCCAGTAAGGGTTTCAACTTGAGTTTCGAAGTTGACTCGATAGAGGATTTGGCGGGGGTCTCCGCAAGTGGTGGGAGAGTCTCAATGATGGCTCCCCAAGGTGGTCTCTTTGACGACACTCTAGACACATCTACACTATCTACACCACTATTCTTCTCTATATGGTACAAATCTAAAGAATCCTCAGTAATATACAATTCGGGCTGCTCTTCCAATAATTCCTGCGCAATGTCTACATGAAAGCAGTCCATGTCTCCTGCTGGACCCATCGCGGCATTGAAAATATTCAGCTTGACTTTCCTATTGCCGAACAAAAGGTCCATGGCTCCGGTCCTATAATTGATGCACGCATTGGCAGTCGCCAAGAATGGTCTGCCCAAAATGATCGGAGTTTGGTGCTGGCTATCCACTCCTTCCATATCCAGAATAATGAAATCGACTGGAAAATAAAAGTCATCCACCTTAACTAGCACGTCCTCCAAGACACCTCTCGGTACCTTGACAGAATGATCTGCCAGTTGAAGTGTAATAAGAGTCGATCTCATCTCTCCTAACCCAAAAGAATCAAAGAAATACTCGGGCAGAATGTTCACACTTGCTCCAAGATCGAGCAGTGCGCGTTCTATTCGGATGTTCCCTATGGTACACGCAATGATCGGGGCTCCAGGGTCCTTGAGCTTTGGTGGTGTCTGATGCTGAAGTACTGAACTCACATGCTCAGTCAGATGGACCCTGTTAGGAACTCTCTCTCTAGATTTACGCTTCTGCGTACATAGCTCTTTCAGGAATTTGGCATATGTCGGCACCTGCTGAATCACATCAAGCAAAGGTAAGTTGATCTGCACATGCTTGAATATGTCAAGCATGTTCTGGATCTTTGCACCTTGCTTCCCTCTATATCCAAGAGACTTTAATGCTTTGGGATAGGGTGGGGGGGGAATATACTCCGGTGGTTCCTTCTCTTTGTGAGAAGGCTCACTCCTATCCTTCTTCTGCACTGAAGATGAAGATAATGATGATGAAGATGATGATGGGGATGGCGATGATAATGATGGCTGAGCCGACGTAGGTGAAACAATGGTCTTTGGCTCCTCTATCCTCTCTCTACTCTCTCTCTCTCTGCTCTCGACGTGATACTCACGTCCACTCCTAAGGGCCATAACCGATTTGGCCTTCTGCTGTGTCTCAGTATGAAACAGGCCTCCAGTCATTTGGTCCTTGCCCTTCGGGTTCATGACAGCCTGACTCGGCAATGTACCCTCGGGTCTTCTACTCATAGCCTCAGCTAACTGTCCCATTTGCGACTCTAACTTCGCAATAGACTGCGTATGTGAGCTCAATATCTGGCTACACTTCTCGAAGGCGTTCTGATTAGAGGTTTTCAGCTCTTGGAATGCCTGGAGAAGTCTCTTCTAAAAAGATGTCTGCGGGGCAGACTCCTGCTGAATTGAGGGAGGGACTGAAGAAGAAGAAGATCGGTCTTTGGAATGGCTGAGTAAAAGATGGTTGCCGAACTGGCTGAGAGGATGTAGGCATCTGCATGGAAGATTGTGGATTCTTCCATGAAAAATTGGGATGGTTATGCCAACCCAGATTATATGTCGATGAATAAGGGTTATTCGGCGGTCTGACGTAACCCTAAGTTGCCTGAACTTGTTCTTAAACAAATTCAGGGTACTGAGCTGCCAAAGGACACTCAGTGATATCATGGGTCGGACTGGCACAAAGAGTACACACCTGCTGTGTAGTGGGCGGTCCTGAGAGAAGCTGGTCCAGCTTCTGAGCAATCATGTCTACCTTGCACTGTAGTGCAGTAGATGGATCAATCTCAAGAACACCAGCTTTCTTCTGAATGCTGGGTGTGGCTCTATCCGAATGAGAACTCGAAGCATGGTGGAGGGAATTCTCGGCCAATGTATCAAATAACCTCCATGCTTCGTCCTCGCTCTTCAGCATGAATGTCCCTCCACATGAAGAGTCGATCATCTGACGATTCTTGTCAGACAATCCATCGTAGAAGCTCTGCACCAGTTGTCATTTCGGCACCTGATGATGGGGACATTTCCTGAGGAGATCCTTCATTCTCTCCCAGGTCTCATGAAAGCGCTCACCATCTAGCTCTGAAAAGCTAGTGATGGCTCTACGATATTGGTTCGTACGACCAATGGGAAAGTATTTCCGAAGAAACTCCTGTTGCAATTGATCCCAGGACTCTATTTCTACAGAATCTAAGGACTTTAGCCAATACTTGGCTTTGTCCTTTAATGAAAGAGGAAATATAGTCAACCTTAAAGCATCATCATCGAAATTCTGTATCTTTACAGTAGAGCAGATTTTGAGGAATTCATCTAAATGTCGGTAGGGATCTTCATGACTAAGGCCATAAAAAGATAGGAGCATCTAAATAATGCTGGCCTTAATCTCATAATGTGGCGCTCCTACATCGGGTCTCCAAATGCAGGATGCCTGAACATAATCTGTGGGAATGAAGTATTCCCTCAGAGGACGTGGATGAACTGGGGGTGGAGGTGGAGGATCCATGTCAGCCATTGTTGTCGAACTTCGATGAGAATGTAAAATTCTCTCTGGGTTGTCAACAAATGGGTGTAATGGGGTTCCTAGACCTCGTCGCCCCTGCATACACTGGTACTAAGACCAGAGGTAAGCAGACAACCTAAATCTAAATCTAAACTAACACAAGTACTAAAACATAAATAAAACAAATACAGTAACTAAGAAACAATTATACTATCTATCTATGTCAGAATTCTAAAACTGAATAAATAAATAACAAAGTAACTATTCTAAAATACTAAAACAAATAAATATAGGAAATCACAAACTAAGTTTTTCTAAAACCCACCTGTCTAATCGCCCCTTGCAGAATGAAAATTAAGTGAATCCTAGAAAACGCAGTACGTGAATCCTATATTTACTAACTATGTTAATCCTATATTCACTTACTAATCCTACTAACTAAAAAGAAAACAACTAATTAACTAACTAAAACAAATTAATAAATCAAACTCTAAGAAATAAAGTAATTAATTCGTCGTTCCCCGGCAACGGCGCCAAAATTTGGTTGATATTTTGAAATGATCTTTTTAAAACAATTATTTTCAATAAACTTTGGAAAATCGTCAACCAAAAGTATAAAAACTGACTTTCCACAAAGTGGTAAGTACGGGTCGAATCCTCAGGGAACAGGAATTAATCAAGATATTTGTGTAAAATTTAATTTATTAATTACAAATGTCAATCTACAATTATAAAGCTAATACACTGACAATTAATCACTAAAATGAAGATGAAAAAGCAACTAAGTCTTCTGCTCCACACCACGGGTATTTCCGTCTTTTCGCCAATTATTCGCTCTTTGCACTTAGACAATAACCTTGGAAACTAAATATGCTTTTCAACCTAAAAATGAAGGAAAATAAAAAGTTAGTATTTTAATCTAAGAATGAAAACTATAAATGAAACTAAGTCTAATTTTATGAAATTAATAAAACAAGTTCTAATTATCAGACAATAATTAAATAAAATACTAAACTAATTCTAAATTTAGCTAAACTAATTCTAATAATGCTGTATGATGATTATGAAGCTCCTAGAATGCAAAAACTACTGAAAACAGGTCTAAAATGCCGAAACTATGGAAATTACGAAAATGCCCCTAACTAGTGTAAAATAGATTTCTGTCAGGTTATCGGAAAACCACTGTTTAACAGGGAAAAAGAGGTCCGATTTTCCCGAAACTTGTTCTGTTCTGCAACTGACAGATTAAAAAATCTGACAGTTTTTATAGAATGAAAAAATGATATCTGGAACTCCATATATAAGCGTTTCAAAACTGGGAAAAATCATGATATCGAAAGTCCTGTAAATTAAAAACCAGAAAAAGCAGTTTTCGCAAAACGCTTAAAAATCAGATCGAATCAACTTCGAAAGAGCTGAAATTTGGTCTGCAGTTAGCTAACACGTTGATAAAGTGAATAGAAAAAGAATTTTCTAAAAATGCAGACTTTTTGCCTATGAAATTACGACAATGCGATGCAGCAAAAATCCAATTTTTCTTTGAATGCACTATTCACTTTATGAATCTATTTAAACACTATAAAATGCAAATTAAACCTAATGCAATCTAAATGACACTGAATAACAGTGTATATGCAGATAAATATTACAATTATGCTAAATGCATGACGAATGAAATACGATAAGCAAATTATGACTAAAGCTACGTTAACTAACGATGCAAATGCAACTATGCTACTCAAGGAAATGCAATTCGAACTACTATGTTAAATAATAACTAACTACAAGTAAAACAATCCCAAAACACAGCTCACACACACAAAACAAATACAATATACGCACACCCAGTTCTACACTAAAACTAAATTAAATAACTAAACTAATTAGTCTAAAAATCAAAATAAATAACAACTAAATGAAATTAATCCACTAAAGAACAAAGGCTGCGGGTTTGTTATCATCGCAAAATTTTTACTTTTGCAAATCAAACTGATCTTTGAAAAAGTTTTTGAAAATAACTCGCCTCCGTTTTTAAAATGCGGGAAAATTCCGTAGAATGGGACTCGCCTGTCGGTACGAGGTTCAACCGTTCCTGCCACCTTTAACAGGGGTAATTGAACCAAGGATCAATCTTATGCTCTACTCTATTCAACTTGTCTAAATCATATTCTAATTTCTAAATGCACAAAGAATCAGGCATGTGCTATGAATTTTCAGAAAATGCACATTTGAAAACATGATGTTTGCTTTGAATGATTGAAATATTTAGAAAATGTAAATCTTGGAAATGATATCACATGAGAAATCGTGAAATGGGATTTGAAATATACTTCTGAGAGAAATAAAAATCGATTTTGAGGAATCCTTGACATTTGGTGAAAATCGATTCTGAGAGACTTGGTTTCTCTTAATTCAAACTTGGAAATTGAAATTCTAACTTAGAAAATTTGAATTTGGAACTTGGGAAATACTTGAAATATCCTTTGAAATTCAATGTCTTTGGGAAAATCGATTTTGCTATAAGACTTAGGAGATTTTGAGAAAATGAACTTCTTTGAATTGAGATTGGAATTGGAATTGGCAAATGCATGAAATGAATGAATATGATTTTGAGGAATTGAGAAATACTCTTTGTATTTTTGAGAAGTGCAGTGCATTTTTGAAGTTAGCCTAAGAGTGTAGGCTGAATGTGGCTAATGTGAAGATCATAAATCTAAGTATCATTCATATTCTGACTATGGCCATAAATACAAATTCCACCTAGTTTATAAACTTCATAGAAGCTAGTGCATGTGCCATTCGTGTAGACCATGGTGAATTTGTAAAAATATGCATGAATCATCATCCATCACACATCAAAATTATAAAAATAAACTATATGCAATGCAACCTAAGCTAAGCAAGAAATGTAAATTCTTATTCCAAAGTTTAATTACAAATTACATCACTATTGAAATTTAAGTACATGAAAAATAAAGTCTTCAATGTACCTGCAAAACTAGAAAACTTGGTTAATGAATATATGTTGGCTTTTCTAGATTTATCCAACAATATCAGGAAATTGTTGGATTTTGCTAGATATAAGCCTCTTCCTTGATTCTCTTTAAAAAAAATGATAAAGTATGAAATAAAATGGAATAAATATGAAAGAGAAGATATGGAATTTCGAAATTGGGGTCAAAATGACCAAAATACCCCTAATAACAAGACTATGGCCTTGAATTTAGGGTTTTTAGAAAGATATTTTGATAAAATGCAAATTTTGAAATTTGAATGAAATAAACTCAAACCAAATATGCTATGACATGATTAAAAATATGAAATTAGGGCTAGGGATTTCGAAATTTAGGTCAAATGACCAAATTGCCCCCGATAGCTAGACTATGGCCTTGAAATCAGGGTTTTTAGAAATAGATTTTTGGTAAAAACTTAGGTTTTATGCACTAAATGAAATCAAATGAGCATCAAATTAAACCTAAAGCATCCTAATATGATTATGAATATGATTAAACCCTAAAAACATATGCTTATGCACGAAAATCCAATAATTTCTCAAAAACTGTGATTTTAGCAGTGTTTTGGATCTTTCAGGAATCCGGTTTTGCGATTTGCTTAATTCAGCCATCAAATGGATTCCAAATTCCATAAAAATTGGTACCTGCACTTGTTATAACCCTAATGTCGAATTGGAATTATAAAAAATATTTTTTGACATTAAATTAATCCGAAAATTGCATTAAACCCTAAAAATATGCTATTTTTGACCTAATTCACCAACCAGTTTCAGTCCAAGACCTGAACCAGGAGTCAAATCTCTATGGAAATTTATAGAATTTTACAGAGACTAACTAGAAAAAAAAACAGAGATTTCCCAATTTACAGATCGTAAAAATCATCTTTGGTTAGGGAGAAACCCTTCCGGCAATCTGAGCTAAAATATATCACTCTTAACAGGGATTAAAACAGCTATTCCAGATTGAAAATACAGGAATAAATAGCAATTCTAAACAACAATTTCTGAAATTTTAGTGGTGAATATTAGACAAAAAAAAAACAATACTCACTTTTTACAGATCTAAAATCGGATCTGTGGTTTGGGATTTATGACTAACACAAGTCTGATTAGGGTTTTGGTAAACCCTAACGAGCTTTAAATTTAAAAACAGATTCTCTAAAAGGGGCAAAATACTAAACAGTGATCAAAAAATCCGAACATTTTACAGCAGACAGATCTACTCAATGTGAATCCATATCACTTTACAGATCTAAAATCGGATATAAGATGAGAGAAATATCATCACAGCAAGTTACCTTCTTGATTTTAACCACGATTTTAAAGCTTTAAAAACCCGATTTGATGTCTGATTTTTTTGACAGGGTTCCCGAGATCCAAAACCTCTGATTTTTCTACAGTAACTCAATAACTCATGCATGCACCACATATAAAAAAATCAAAAATAAACAATGAGTGCTTCCATCCGAAATAACATCATCTTTACTGTTCTAAACCTAGAACACACAGAAATTTAAGAAACTTGAAAAACCATGCATTAACTAATGTAAATAAATAAAATAAACCATAAAACAATAAATAAAACTTATTTCTATGCTATAGAACGTAAAACAAACATGAATAAACCATGAAAATAAAATAAAAATAGGGAATCAATGGCTGGAATTTGATATCACCTTTAAAACATAGATTTAACCCATTTAAAAAGGGCAAATCATATATTTTATTGGTTATTAATGCAGAGAATCATATTAAAATCAATTCTAATGGATTAAAATCTCTGTAAATCACCCAAAACAGGGTTGTATCACCTTCTTGGATTGTTCTTGCTGATTCTTGATGGTTCTTGAGGTTGAATCCATGGTTTAATCCATGAAGATGATGGTACCAATGGCTAAATCATGTTTAAAACAATGAAAAACATTAAATAAAAACTAAAAATTAGAGAAAATAGTTACCTTGAGGTTGCTGCAATGGAGGAAGAGCTGGAGAGGAGAGAGAAGCTCCAAGAATCCAAAGGAAAGCCAATTGGAAAAATCGACCCCCCTATGGCCTCTATTTATAGAAAATTTTTTAGGTTTAAAAATTGACAATTTTGAAAATTTTGGACTCTAAAGGAGGGGGCGATTTTGGGGTGAAGTTACCTAACTACCCCTAGTCTAAATTATCCTAAATAATGCCTAATTAACCCCTAGCTAATCCTAAAAATCCCCCAAATGTGGTGCCACTTGGCATTTTCTCACATTGGGTTTTTAAAACACCTTTAAAAACCTTTAAAAATACTAGTTTTAAAAACTAACTTTCAAAATGAGTTTTTCAAAATGGTTTTGACTCTTCTAAACCTCTAACACTAACCAAGACATCAACTAACCCTAGTCTAGCCCTGACTGACTCGAATATGGCACCACCCCGAGTGGGCCCTACTTGAGTTTTTCAAAAAAAACGATTTTAAAACTTGAAATTGAAGGAGTTTTCAAAAGCTTTTCAAAAGCAAACTTTGAAATTGAAATTTTTGAAATGATATAGGATCCTAACTGAATTAGAATTCCTCTGGATATGGTGCCAACTGAGTGGGCCCACATCGAGTTTTAGAAATTTTGAAATAAACACTGAAAATGGCTTTGAAAAAGGGTTAAAATTGACATTTGAAATTCAAGATTTTTGAAAATAGGGTCTCATGCGAACTGGAACTCCGGGTTAGAGTCCTGAACTCTTAGGACTCTGAAATTTTAAATTTTAACAGCCAAATGAAAGAATTTTCAAAAGATTTTATCAAGAAATGATGAAATAAGTCAGAAAACACAGTCAGGGTTAGATTCCTAACTCGACCGAACTCTAAAATAGAATCCTGAACTAACTGGACTCTGTAAATGACCTAAATTTCGAAAACAAACAAAAAAGATTAAAAATGGAAGTAAAACAGACTCCTGACCGGATCAGGTCTCTGAGACAGAGTCCTGATCGGACTGAAACTTTCAAAATTTTGAGAAATTTGATGAATAGAGGAATTCAGAAGCGACACCACCTCAATGGGTCTCATCTGTGAATTGAAATCGATTAAAATTTGAATTTGAAATGAATCCAGATTGTTTCCTTGAGAAAATATTTCGAACCATAAAGTCCTGGGGTTGGAAAATGACAGAGTATTGAATAAAGACCCAGGTTTTGAAATTAATTTTGAAATAAAAGCTTTAAAATTAAAATCTGGATTGAATGTTTTGAAATAGGAGTGTTGGATCTCGAAAATGAGATGCAGTGACCTGCAATGCTATGCAATGACATGCAATGTTATGCAGAATACATGCAATGATCTGTAATGACTTATGAAATGGACAAACACTGGATGAGGGTGAAAATTTGGGGTGTTTACAGATGCCCCTCTTTGCTGCTAAGCCGGTTGAAAGCCGAGCTTAGTGGCAAAGAAAACACACCAAATTTGGATCATAAAAATGCCCTAGTTAGATGAATCTGACTGGGTATGAAAGAATTAGTTCAAGTGATGATGATAGATATGAAATGGAGAATAAGGAGAAAATTTTATTTCAAAAAGAAGTGAGATTCAGGTTTTGCCCTTAACCTGGATGGGACATAAAATACCTCGTGTAGAAACGAAGCTCAGGTTTGACCCTTAACCTGACCGGGAAATGAAAATGGAATACCTCATCAAAGGAGGCTCAGGTTTGTACCCTTAACCTGATCGGGTTGAAAATGAAATACCTCATCAAAGGAGGCTCAGGTTTGTACCCTTAACCTGATTGGGTTGAAAATGAAATACCTCATCAAATGAGGCTCAGGTTTATACCCTTAACCTGATCGGGTTGAAAATAAAATACCTCATCAAATGAGGCTCAGGTTTGTACCCTTAACTTGATCGGGTTGAAAATGAAATACCTCATCAAAGGAGGCTCAGGTTTGTACCCTTAACCTGATTGGGCAGAAAATGAACGGAATCCTCAAAAGAAGAGACCGTGATGGAACCTTCGGATTTCCGCACAATGAATCCGATAGGGGTTTTGCAAAAGGAAGGAAATTGGGGTCCCTAAAGTTTGAAAAGGGATTGATTTTGGGAGCCTCATTGCTGAGACTAATTAACTTTTGAAATTGCCTTTTGCTGGAATTGGTGGCTTAACCTCAAGCCGAAATTGGACTGTCTATGGTGGGACAGTGGGGACACAGGGAAGTGTGCGAATCTGAGAGCCCGTGCGCTCAGATTATACCAAAGAAGGGAAGGAATCTTGAAAACTCCCGTTATCAAGTCCTAAAAGGGATAACAACTGATGTCAGGATGCGCCAAAGATGAACCTCAAGCTCTCGCTTCACGCCAGGATAGCTAGAAAATATTGTCAAAATGTTGAAAATTATTGTTGATTCAAAATAATTGAAAGTGATGCGCATTGTTTTGAAAGTATTCCCTCTTTTCTACCTGAAGTATTACCTCCGACTGGGCTTAACTCCGTAGAATCAAGATTCAAATTCAAATTACTTGCGATTGGCTTTCTTTCAAGGAAGCTATCAATTTCCTTGATATGGACGGGAAAGAAAGTATTCTTGATATTGCGAGAGCTATTAGTGAAAAAATATTGATAAAAGAATTTCACAAAATTAAAGAAGATTCTTGATAGATTCGGCAGTCTGATATCCTGGGATTCTTTTCTCATGATGATCTTTCTGCACTCTCTTTTTAGCAGATTAGAGCTCTCTTGGATTTTTTTGGGAATTACATCATCCTTCATTTTGGAGATGTCCTGACTTTTCTCTCTTTTTAGGAAGGGTACGTCACAAACTCCTTCATCTCAGAGATGTTCCGATCCTTCTTTTCTCTCAGGGATTATCTTGATAGTTATTGGCTCTTTCGTAGGAAATCTCTTAATGATAGCTAAAATCAAATATCTTTTAGGGTTTGTTGGTAGGCTTATCACACTCGCCTTCATCTCGACGGTGATTTGAACTTTCCCTGGAAGGATCCGTCACAAACTCCGTCATCTTGGAGATGATCCAAATCTTCTTTGGCCCCGGGGGTCGACTCGCTTAATTCGCCTTCATCTCGACGACAATTGAGAGATCCCTTTTGCAGATATTTAATTGCAGCTTAGGTGATTGAGGAGATATGAAAATTGAGTGGATTTCTCTGTATCACCCAGGATATTTCGACTACTTTATTTTTCAAGAATGGTCTTTAAAAATGTGCCATTGACTGCGATCAATATCAATCACTCATGGCTTTGCAACAACATTGAATTCTCTTTGCTGGCCATATCGAGGATTTATTCTTCATCCTTTTGGTTGGCCAATAGAAAGATTTTGAACTTTGAATCCTTTTTTGCGAAAGCATTACCCTTTCGGAAGTAATAATGGAGGTATTCTGAAGTAATAATTTTGTGCAATAAAGATTTTTGAAATCAACAAATATTTAAGGACAAATTGGCAAAACTTTCTTGAAATCCTTTTGTGAAATCGAGCATTTGAAGCACAACGCAACACATTTCTGACAAAAATTCTCTTCTCCTTTCCCCAAAGGAGAAGATTCAGAAATTGGAATTGGGAATTACTCCTCTCTTCCCTGAAGAGGAGGTGTTTGCAAAACAAACTTTCGAAGAGAAATTAAGCTTTCGTCAAAACTTCCTAACATTAGGCTTCTCTTATGGAAAGGGGGCCGGAATTGGTGAGGTTGGTAAATTGGTCATGAAGGAACGAGTTCATCACACTCTCCCTGAAAAGAGGGTCCTTCATGATGAAATGGCCTAGTCTGAAATTATGGGGTCACAAGGAAAGCAAGTCTCCGTCGAGTCTCTGCCTATAAAAAGGGTTCCTTGTGTGAAATTTGGAATTTTGTTTTGCAAACGGTTCACAAAGACACGAGTCCCTTCAAACTCTCCCTGAAAAGGGGCTAAGTGAACGAATTGGATAGCATGCGAAAAGAGCGAGCTCCCTCGAACTCTCCCTATACAAAGGGTCTCTCGCAAGAGAAAATGATTGAAATTTGTATTGGGTGCCTCAAAAGGGTCAAATTTTGGAAATTGGAATTTTGAAATTTGATATTTGAAATTGGAAAATTGGAAATTGGAAATTGGAAATTTGGAAATTTGGAAATTGATAATTGGAAATTGGAAATTGGAAATTTGGAAATTGGGAATTTGATGAATGATCAACACGACGACTGAACTCAAGAGGTCGACTGACATGACACGAGTGCTCGATTTTGAAAAGATACCTGTATGCATACTGGTTTAAAAATGTACCAGTTTGGATACTGGATTTTGGAAGATTACCAGTACGAGCGCTGGATTTTGAAAGATTTCCAGTACGAGCGCTGGATTTTAAAAGGTTACCAGTACAAGCGCTGGATTTTAAATGGTTACCAGTACGAGCGTTGGATTTTAAATGGTTACCAGTACGAGCGTTGGGTTTTGGAAATTTACCAACACGAACACTGGATTTTGAAAGTTTACCAGCACGAACACTGGATTTTTGAAAGTTTACCAGCACGAACACTGGATTTTTGAAAAATTACCAGCACGAACACTGGATCCTGAAGAATTACTAATTGATTTTGATGGAAAATTTTCAGTCTTCACCCTCACGACGACTCGGACAACTGTCGGGGTCTCAGGATTTATCCCTTATCCTGAATGGGTAATCGATGCTAATGCAAATTGATGCAGACGAATGCGAATGAATGCATGCAAATGCAAATGAATGTAAATGGGTGCACAGGCATGCACAAGTGCGTGAAATGAGAGATTTGTTTATCCTGCCTGCATACGGAATATTTGTAGATAAAAACAAAATTTTAAAATGCCCCAGTGTAACTGGGAAAAGAATTTTGATCATTATTGAAGAAAATTTGGAAGGATTACAAAGAATAGAGAATTGTTCAAGTATAGAATTTTTTCAAATGTCGAGCATTGATGGGATCTGGTAATTCTATTCCATCAGCATTGATGAGTCGATATGAATTGCGAGATAGTGCCTCTTTGACAACATAAGGACCTTCCCAATTTGGCGACCATTTGCCACCCGGGCGATGCCTGAGATAAGTTGTTGATCTGAGCACTAGATCATTGACCCGAAATTTTCTCTCAATGACAGATTTTGCATATTGTCGGGCTATCCTCTGGCAATAGGATTGAGCATGCTCTGCTGCTCTGAGCCTTCTTTCATCAAGCAAATCAAGCTATACCAGTCGCTGTTGCTGATACTGATCAAGAGGTAATTCTAGAAGTGATGCAAATTTCAGAGCAGGTTTCTGAACACGTAGAGGTAGCACTACTTCAGTTCCGTAGACAAGTTCTGACGGAGTAGCATTCGTTGGAGTTCGAATGGTGGTTCTGTATGCCCATAATGCATCATGAATCTTTTCATGCCAGTCACGGCCCGTTTCTAAAGTTCGCTCCAGGATTCGAATCAGAACCTTGTTGGTGGCCTCTGCCTGACCATTCCCTTGAGGATAATAAGGAGCGGAAAAATGATAATGAATTCTGAATTTTGAGCAGAATGTCCTCATTCTCTCATTCTTGAAATGACTGCCATTATCCGACACAATATCATGCGGTATACCGAAGTGGCAAAGGATATTCTTATGGATGAAAGAAACCACATGCCGACCTTCTACTGTGCGTAGAGTGACTGCTTCTACCCATTTAGTAAAATATTCTGTTGCGGCAAGAAAATATTTATGACCATTGGAGGCTGAAGGAGTGATGGGGCCTACAACATCGAAAGCCCACATGGAAAATGGCCATGGAGAGACGACAGATTGCAAGTATGTCGCTGGCGCATGAATGGAAGGCGTATGCATCTGACATTGAACGCACTTATTTACAAAACGATAGCAATCTTGTTGCATAGTTCTCCAATAATATCCTGCTCGGATGATTTGTTTGACGAGAGTCTGATAGCCAACATGGCCACCGCAAATGCCTTCATGTGCTTCTTGCACAACTTCTTTGGCTTCTTCTTCGTCCAAACATCTGGAATATTCAGAACTGAATCCACGACGATAAAGGACGTCGGCAAGAATAAAATATCGAGCAGACATGCGTTGAATTGCTCGCTGCTCTCTCTTTGATAATTCTGGAGGAAATTCGTCAGTTTTAATAAAATTTTTGATATCATGATACCAAGGCTTCTTCTTCTGCTCAGCCTGGTTTATCTGCTCTACTGGAACGAAAGCGGGTTGATCAAGTCTGCCAATTTCAAATGAGCGACAAGATTCTCCACTCCTGAAAGACATGATGGATCCCAGATTGGCTAAACTGTCTGCAACTTGGTTGAAATCTCTTTTGATATGAAAAAGTTGGAATTCTTCGAATTTGTTGGCAAGAGCCGAGACAATCTTCTGGTAAGGAAGTAGTTTCTGATCTTTCACTTGCCATTCGGCCAGAACTTGATTGACGATTAACAAAGAATCGCCATAAGCATGCACTCTTTTGACATTGAAGTCCTGTAGAATTTTCAGACCTTGTATCAAAGCTTCATACTCGGCCATATTATGAGTGCACTGAAAATCCAGTTTAAGAGAAAAGGGAATCATCTCCTTCTCTGGTGTAATTAGCAGAATTCTGATTCCTATGCCTGCCATATTCTTGGAACCATCGAAGAATAAATTCCAAATTGGGGATTGTTGAATATTGCAGATCCGCTCATCGGGGAAATCATCCTCAGCTTTAACATCCTCTACTAGAGGAAAATCTGCTAATTGGTCTGCAATTGCTTGGCCTTTGATAGATTGCTGAGAGACATATTCCAAGTCGTATTGCATTAATAGGACTTGCCATTTGGCGATCCGTCCGCTGAGAAATGGTTGTTCAAGAACGTACTTGAGAGGATTTAATTTAGATAGAATCTTGACTTCAGACGCCAATAGATAATGCCTCAATTTCTGACACATCCATACCAGAGCTAGGCATGTCTTCTCTATCTGAGAGTATTTCTTCTCATAATCAATAAAGGTCTTGCTCACATAGTAAATGGCATGTTCTATCAAGCTGCCTTCTTCGTATTGTGCCAAGAATCCGCCGCAAGCAACTTGATTAACTGAAATGTATAGCAATAGGGGTTTCCCTAATTCTGGCGGCTTTAAAACAGGAGGATTGAGAAGATATTTCTTGATGCGTTCGAACGATTGCTGACACTCTGGTCCCCATTCAAACTTCACTCCTTTTCTGAGCAAATGATTGAAAGGCTCACATCTCATGGACAAATTAGAAATGAATCGCCGAATTGATTGCATGTGTCCTTGAAGGCTACGCAATTCTTTGAGATTAGTCGGAGGCGGCATGCCAATGATAGCCTTGGCCTTAGCAGGATCCATCTCTATCCCCTTCTTGCTGACTAAGAAGCCTAGCAACTTGCCAGATTCGACTCCAAAAACACATTTTTGTGGATTGAGTCTTAGCTTGTAAAGAATGAGCCGCTTGAAAACTTGATTGAGAGCTTCGATGTGATCTTCCTCTTCTTTGGATTTTACTAGAATATCATCAACGTATGCATCCATGATTTTGTGCATCTGATCATGGAATATAACGGCCATAGCACGCTGATAAGTAGCTCCAGCATTCTTGAGCCCAAAAGGCATGACTGTATAACAGAAAGTGCCCCATGGCGTGGTAAAGGATGTTTTGGATTGGTCACAAGCAGCCAACTTGATTTGATTATATCCGGAGTATCCGTCCATAAAGGAAAACATAGCATGCCCGGCTGTGCTATCGACTAGGAGATCAATGTTTGGGAGCAGATAGTCATCCTTTGGAGTGACTTTATTGAGATCACGGAAGTCAATACAGATTCGCACTTTCCCATTCTTCTTAGGAACTGCTACGATATTCGCCAACCAATCCGGATAATCAATTGCTCGAATGAATCCTGCTTTAAGCAGATCCTCAAGTCCTTCCTTGACCTGTTGCTCGATTCGAGGATCCATTTTTCTCAACTTCTGCTTGACTGGTTTCGCCTCAGGCTTCAAAACGAGGCGATGTTCCACCAATTTTGGATCTAAACCTGGCATATCCTCATAAGTCCATGCGAATACTTCTTCATGCTGCTTGAGGAAATTAGTGAGCCTTTCTTTCTCTCCTGGGCTCAAACCACTGCCAATTTTGAGAATTCTAGGATCGTCTTCTGATCCGATATTGATATCCTCAGTCGGATCTTGAACCAAGGATGATGGCTCATCTTGCCTCTGAATCGATGCAAATTCTGGCAGTTCTTGAAGAGCTGAATCGAACTCTGCGGGTTCTTCTGACTGCTTTGCAGTTTGACTACATTCTGCTCTTATTCTGACCTGATGAATTACTGCTGATTTCGAACAAGCTTTTGGATTAAAGACGAGCTTCTTGATAGATCGGGAAAACATTCTAAAAATTGGAGGATAAATTGATTTAGGGAAATTGCTCATCATGAAATAAATTGCTTTTATTGAAAATAATTGGAAAGATAAAAGAGCAAAATGATTTCAATTTTGTGAAGATTTAATACTGAGGAATAAAGAGACAAATGGCACCAAGATACACAAAGGAAACTGACAACTTTATTGAAAGATAGAATTAATCAAAATGACAATGATGAAAATGAAATGGGATATCATCCCGATAACAGAATAGAAAAAGAAAGACAAAGGAATTCTTCTAATGTGCTCCCTTAATGAAAACAGTCCCTTTCTGAGACCTTCGACCATTAAAGCCCAATCCGGCTCTTTTAGGGCAGTGCTGAGGAATCACTGGTTCAAGACGACCATCTTCATTTTTGCCTAGGCCTCGAAAAGGCTGGTAGCCATGCTTTACTAGTAAATCAAATCCTTTTTTAGCCTTCATAAATTGGGAGAATAGGGGATGACCCTTAAGAGTGTTGTAATCAATTCGTCCTCCAATCTTGAAGAACTGTGGACCTCCCCATCGGGTCGCAACCACTGTATGCTCGGGCTGCTCTGTCGTCTGCATTATTCCTGAATCCTCTTCGAAGCTGACCTCTTCAATACCCCTAATGCTAGGGATATCAGTAGTGAAAGAGGGCCTGGGAACCATGGGCTGTGCTAGCCTCTGCTCCGGATCTTCGCCTAAGACTGTTGTGATCATACCACCTTTTGACCACTTGATGCATTGATGCAAAGTAGACGGTACTGCGTTTGTGTTGTGGATCCATGGTCTCCCGAGAAGTAGATTGTAAGTGGGCGGCACATTGACCACGTGAAAGAGAATTGAATGGACCGAGTAGTCAATGAAGATCTCTAGGAATATTTTTTCTTTCGCTGTTTGGCCATGATTGTCAAACCCATAAATGGTGATTGGATCTGAAATGTATTCTTCTTCTTTTATGCCCAAAGCTTTGGCGGTCATTTCCGGACATATATTGAGGCTGCTGCCTCCATCGATCAGCACATGAGGAACTGTCATCCCTCTGGTTCGAACCACAACATACAAGGCATTGTTGTGAAATACATGAGGTTTAGGGAGATCCTCATCGGAGAAAGTAACTGGAGCATTAGTCATGGCCTGATTGACTATATGGGCCATGTCTTCAGGAGTTGTGCTTGGTTTCACCTTGATTTTTTGTAGCAGATCATTCAACACCTGCTGATGCTTGGCGGAGGCTTGAGTTAAGTACAAAATTGAGACATTTGATAATGCTGTAATAGGCTTTAGAGTTGATGTCTCGCTTTTCTTTGTGGTGGACTTAATGAGATGCTTAGGGAGCCATAGCATACTTCTGGCTACCTCGGGAGATATCCCAGCGGACTTGTCAGACACTTTCAATTTGCCGAAAGCTGAAATAAGGTCCATCTTCTGGGCCTTGGACCGAGCCTGCTGCAATACCAGGACTTGATGCTGAGCTTGCATGTCATTTTCAGAGCATGGCCTAATATGCTCCTGTGGTTGAAACGACTGTTCGGTGATGACTACTGTAGAATGACGAGGAAATGGCTCTTTTAGAATATCTATATTTTCATCTTCCGTGCCTTCTACCAGAAGATTTTTATCAATAAGGTCCTGAACAATATTCTTCAGAACAAAGCAGTTCTCAGTATTGTGCCCCACTGTTCTGTGGAACTTGCAGAATTGGTCTTTGAATTTTCCCATAGGAACGGGAGGATCGGCCAGCCTTGGCAACTTGACCATCTCCTTGGTCAACATGTACTTGAGCACAGTCTCGAGTGATTGATCTAATGGAGTGAATTTCCTGTCATAGTTCCATCCTTCATGCTTCACTTTTTCTCGAGGTTTTGGTCCCTGCTCCAGCTGAAGCGGCTTATTGAATTGCGGGATCGACTTCCCTTTCTGATCATTCCTGTTTGAACCTCCTGCCCCATAACAGAAGTCTCTGTTCTGCCCCTTGCGATGATTCCATTTATTATTATTGACAGAATTAGTAAAGTGAGTCTTCTTTTTTGACTCATTTTGGCCGCTGCTCTTGGTGAAAGTGAAACCTTCATAGAAGCCATTCTCCAGACTTAATTCGAGCCATTCGGCTCGCTCTGTTAATTCAATAAAGGTTCTGGATGGTGCGGTGGAGATGAGGCCTTTCAGAGGCTGCGAGAAATTGCTTAGAATTAAGGACAAAGCATGCCCCTCTGATATGGGATCTCTCATTTTATTACAAGCTGACCTCCAGCGGTGGATAAAATCTCGGGCCTTTTCATTTTCTCTCTGTTTCAGGCCACAGAGGTGGCTGAGGGTCGGGAGTGCCTCAACGTTGAATAAAAAGCGCTCAATAAACAAATTGACCACTTTATCAAACTCTTTCAGCTCTATGGGATTAATATGCTCTGAATACCATTTTGCTGCAATACCCTCCAAACTGCGAGGGAAACAAAGAAATAAGGCCCTGTTATTCCTCCTGAACTTGGAACACTCTGCGAAGAAAAGGGCGAGGTGCGCCTTTGGATCACCCGAACCATCAAACTTAATGAATTTCTTGGGGAGGTTATCGAGATCATCATCCCCATCCAATCCATCATAGAAGTCTTCGCTGGTGAAGATTTTCTTGCCCTTGTCGCGGGCCTGCAGATCCTTAACCATTTTCATCACATCTTTCAGTTGTGACTGCGTAGGGTCGTCAACAGACTGATTCTTGGATTTGTAAGCTGACCCCTGACCCTGAGTCGACCTCCTGAATTCATATTTATTTTCACATTCCTTGTCAGCATCGTCAGCTGATTCTGACTCATCAGATATTTCCTCGTGACGACTCTGCTTTTTGCTGATCTTCACATTCTTGACGGCCTGACCCTTATCTTTCTGTTTAGTTTGAATTTGCTCAGTACTGGCCTTAGCTTGCTCTGCCAGCATCTTGGTCATCATCTTTTTGAACATGATATACATTTGGGGATCGATGCCATCATCCGCCTGCTGACCCTGACTCTGGATTGATCGAGGTGAGTCCATCTCTTCTTTTGAAGCTACTGAATATGCGACACCTTCAACTGATGTGGTTTTCTTTCTGGATCTTGTATTGACCATCAGGTATTGCAAATGTTCTCTTGGATGTTGTTGATGCTCTCTGCAGGGCAGAACTGATGGTTAGGCTTCTGAGGAGATTTGGTTTGGAGGAAAATATTTGTTGAGAATTTTGGTAGACAATTGAAATAATATCCCATTACTAGGGATTGAGTCGTCGCTGGGATTACGACAATTGCGTTGCTATTCTTTGCAAGATAAACAACTGAAAATATGCCTTGTTACCTAGGCGAGGTCGTCAAACCAAAGTGAAATGTAAAGGAATTTTATTGAGGAGAAAAACATGATTTTATCAATAATACACTTGACAGAGGGGAGGGGGACGAACAATTTTCCACCACTCTATAAAATCAGAAGACACACGAGGACCAGGAAAAATAGTAAGACTGACAAAGGAATCCCAGCCATGTCTGGCAGAATGGTATGCTCCGGACCACTGATCTGATGTGAGATCGAATTCTGGCAGAACCCCCGCTAGTGGACGAATCTCTACGCGCTTCTGCCTCTGAGAGAACTGCCTGACACACCGCTCGGGATGATAGTATGCGTAGAAGAACGGGCCAAGTAGTCTGAATCGCTTGCCATAAGTATAAGTGTATCTGGGAGGTGATTCCTGACGATCAAAGTAGTCCCATACGACTTCCTCCTCCTGAAGGTTGTCGATCAAGAACCGGTATCGCGCAACTGGAAGAAGCTTCTCTTCATTGTATCTGAATGAACTGGCTCGGACTGGCACATGCCGGAGGAACCAAGATTGCAAGGCATAGGTGCACCCTTCGACTAGAATCGATTCTCCGAGTGCGAAACGAGTCAACCCTCGGTATAGAAAAGCGAGTGCGGCCATGGCTATCGAGAGGCGGCTTGTCTGTCGACTTCCCCATCTCCTCATAAGCTGAACTATTCTGATATCCATGTAATTCCGTCCGTCGGGAAAGAAAGCTAATCCCACCGTGCACAGAACCATCGCGTGCTGAATTCTCTCTCGAGCTGTCCTAGACAACGAACTGACTTCCACAAATGTCCCATGTTGTCTGTAGATTTCGAGCAGGTCTACATATTCATTTCCATCTTCTTCAATCAATGGCCAAGACTTGCGTCCTGTCATGCGAGCTAATGCATCGTTAGGGTCCAGACCCTTAACATTAATCAGAAACTGTTTCTCCAATGGATCTCCAGGCTGACCGGCTGGCTCGGGCAATCCCATAATCTCTGAAAATTCATCCATCAGTACTGTCATCTCGCCCCACGGGAACCAGAAGGTAGAAGTGCTCGGATTCCACCGCTCTGCTAGTGCATGGATCAAGTTGCCGTTGACTGTTTGCTTTCCCACTGCGGACGCCATTTCCAATCCACACTCGTCCAGATGGTCCAGAAACATACGAGAGAAGTTTTTAAACCATGAATAATACCACCGGGGAAAGAAGGATCCGGTGCTGAGGACTCGATGTTCGGGAAGACGTTGTCGCACCTCGTAGGAGATGTGACCCTCAGGGAAGACTGAATCAAGCTGACTGGATGCCATCAGAATAGACTGGAAAACATGGAAAATTTGGAATAAGACTTGGAAAATACAGAAATTTTGAGGAAAATGTAGGCAGGATAAAAATAAAGCAGGAAATTCGAGATCCAGAAGACAGGAAAGATGGGAAATCACCTGGAGTTTTGAAGGAAATAGAGGAATTTCATGAAAATCGTCCAGGGTTTTAATATTTCATAAAATGGAGTATTTGAAAATCGTCCAAGGCTTAAAACATGGACAGTACATGGACATAGATTGGGGAATTTTGAGAAAATCGTCCAGTATTTTTAGAAAATTGGGGAAAATATGGAAAATAAAAGGAGATGACTATAACATATTCAATCACATTCTGCACAAACAAGTATGCACAAACAGCATTCTCTAAAAGCTGACTCTAGATGCACAAATTTTGAAATGACTGTAGGACGTTAATCCTAACTCTAAGGCTCAGATCATCTGTATCCAATCCAGTTATGCCTATATACTCAAGCCAAGGCTCGATGTACGTAGCATAAAATCAATTTCTCCGGTTCTAGGTTCAAGTTTTCCAACATCCTTGAGCACCTGCCGATATACGTTGGACTATGGCCCTTGGTACGTGGCAGGGGGGCTTTCACCCAAATAGGTGGCCCAGTTGTGAGGCTCTGTCCCGAACTATGGTTCTGGAAGAGAGCCCAGCAACGTGAAGACCGGGACAATATAGGTGGGGTGATTTTTGAAAAACATGAGCACATGCAATCAAACAGAAGGCTCTAAGTCCTAAAGATATAGAATTTTGAAATATTTGAAGAAGCAAACATTGTTTTCATACAATTCCTAAATTGAGGAGTGTTGTATTAGACCTAAGTCTATGTGAGCATGAATAATTCTCCTCAATATGGTCCTACCAAACCATACCTAGTCTATATGCATTCCATGTCAGCTGGGTTCAAGTCTAGGCTCCTAGGTTCACATGATATCATAAAGCAAAGCTGACATTCCATGGAAATCGATTTTGACAATTTGAACTAAGTAGAGCATTAGATTGATCAGGCGAAGACAGGTCCCATCACGGTCGCCAAACCTGTTATCATCGCAAAATTTTTACTTTTGCAAATCAAACTGACCTTTGAAAAAGTTTTTGAAAATAACTCGCCTCCGTTTTTAAAATGCGGGAAAATTCCGTAGAATGGGACTCGCCTGTCGGTACGAGGTTCAACCGTTCCTGCCACCTTTAACAGGGGTAATTGAACCAAGGATCAATCTTATGTTCTACTCTATTCAACTTGTCTAAATCATATTCTAATTTCTAAATGCACAAAGAATCAGGCATGTGCTATGAATTTTCAGAAAATGCACATTTGAAAACATGATGTTTGCTTTGAATGATTGAAATATTTAGAAAATGTAAATCTTGGAAATGATATCACATGAGAAATCGTGAAATGGGAATTGAAATATACTTCTGAGAGAAATAAAAATCGATTTTGAGGAATCCTTGACATTTGGTGAAAATCGATTCTGAGAGACTTGGTTTCTCTTAATTCAAACTTGGAAATTGAAATTCTAACTTAGAAAATTTGAATTTGGAACTTGGGAAATACTTGAAATATCCTTTGAAATTCAATGTCTTTGGGAAAATCGATTTTGCTATAAGACTTAGGAGATTTTGAGAAAATGAACTTCTTTGAATTGAGATTGGAATTGGAATTGGCAAATGCATGAAATGAATGAATATGATTTTGAGGAATTGAGAAATACTTTTTGTATTTTTGAGAAGTGCAGTGCATTTTTGAAGTTAGCCTAAGAGTGTAGGCTGAATGTGGCTAATGTGAAGATCATAAATCTAAGTATCATTCATATTCTGACTATGGCCATAAATACAAATTCCACCTAGTTTATAAACTTCATAGAAGCTAGTGCATGTGCCATTCGTGTAGACCATGGTGAATTTGTAAAAATATGCATGAATCATCATCCATCACACATCAAAATTATAAAAATAAACTATATGCAATGCAACCTAAGCTAAGCAAGAAATGTAAATTCTTATTCTAAAGTTTAATTACAAATTACATCACTATTGAAATTTAAGTACATGAAAAATAAAGTCTTCAATGTACCTGCAAAACTAGAAAACTTGGTTAATGAATATATGTTGGCTTTTCTAGATTTATCCAACAATATCAGGAAATTGTTGGATTTTGCTAGATATAAGCCTCTTCCTTGATTCTCTTAAAAAAAAATGATAAAGTATGAAATAAAATGGAATAAATATGAAAGAGAAGATATGGAATTTCGAAATTGGGGTCAAAATGACCAAAATACCCCTAATAACAAGACTATGGCCTTGAAATTAGGGTTTTTAGAAAGATATTTTGATAAAATGCAAATTTTGAAATTTGAATGAAATAAACTCAAACCAAATATGCTATGACATGATTAAAAATATGAAATTAGGGCTAGGGATTTTGAAATTTAGGTCAAATGACCAAATTGCCCCCGATAGCAAGACTATGGCCTTGAAATCAGGGTTTTTAGAAATAGATTTTTGGTAAAAACTTAGGTTTTATGCACTAAATGAAATCAAATGAACATCAAATTAAACCTAAATCATCCTAATATGATTATGAACATGATTAAACCCTAAAAACATATGCTTATGCACGAAAATCCAATAATATCTCAAAAACTGTGATTTTAGCAGTGTTTTGGATCTTTCAGGAACCCGGTTTTGCAATTTGCTTAATTCAGCCATCAAATGAATTCCAAAATCCATAAAAATTGGTACCTGCACTTTTTATAACCCTAATGTCGAATTTGAATTATAAAAAATATTTTTTGACATTAAATTAATCCGAAAATTGCATTAAACCCTAAAAATATGCTATTTTTGACCTAATTCACCAACCAGTTTCAGTCCAAGACCTGAACCAGGGGTCAAATCTCCATGGAAATTTATGGAATTTTACAGAGACTAACTAGAAAGAAAAACAGAGATTTCCCAATTTACAGATCGTAAAAATCATCTCCGGTTAGGGAGAAACCCTTCCGGCAATCTGAGCTAAAATATATCACTCTTAACAGGGATTAAAACAGCTATTCCAGATTGAAAATACAGGAATAAATAGCAATTCTAAACAAAAATTTCTGAACTTTTAGTGGTGAACATTAGACAAAAAAATAACAATACTCACTTTTTTACAGATCTAAAATCGGATCTGTGGTTTGGGATTTATGACTAACACAAGTCTGATTAGGGTTTTGGTAAACCCTAATGAGCTTTAAATTTAAAAACAGATTCTCTAAAAGGGGAAAAATACTAAACAGTGATCAAAAAATCCTAACATTTTAAAGAAGACAGATCTACTCAATGTGAATCCATATCACTTTACAGATCTAAAATCGGATATAAGATGAGAGAAATATCATCACAGCAAGTTACCTTCTTGATTTTAACCACGATTTTAAAGCTTTAAAAACCCGATTTGATGTCTGATTTTTTTGACAAGGTTCTCGAGATCCAAAACCTCTGATTTTTCTACAGTAACTCAATAACTCAAGCATGAACCACATATAAAAAAATCAGAAATAAACAATGAGTGCTTCCATCCGAAATAACATCATCTTTACTGTTCTAAACCTAGAACACACAGAAATTTAAGAAACTTGAAAAACCATGCATTAACTAATGTAAATAAATAAAATAAACCATAAAACAATAAATAAAACTTATTTCTATGCTATAGAACGTAAAAAAAACATGAATAAACCATGAAAATAAAATAAAAACAGGGAATCAATGGCTGGAATTTGATATCACCTTTAAAACATAGATTTAACCCATTTAAAAAGGGCAAATCATATATTTTATTGGTTATTAATGCAAAGAATCATATTAAAATCAATTCTAATGGATTAAAATCTCTGTAAATCACCCAAAACAGGGTTGGATCACCTTCTTGGATTGTTCTTGCTGATTCTTGATGGTTCTTGAGGTTGAATCCATGGTTTAATCCATGAAGATGATGGTACCAATGGCTAAATCATGTTTAAAACAATGAAAAACATTAAATAAAAACTAAAAATTAGAGAAAATAGTTACCTTGAGGTTGCTGCAATGGAGGAAGGGATGGAGAGGAGAGAGAAGCTCCAAGAATACAAAGGAAAGCCAATTGGAAAAATCGACCCCCCTATGGCCTCTATTTATAGAAAATTTTTTAGGTTTAAAAATTGACAATTTTGAAAATTTTGGACTCTAAAGGGGGGGGCGATTTTGGGGTGGAGTTACCTAACTACCCCTAGTCTAAATTATCCTAAATAATGCCTAATTAACCCCTAGCTAATCCTAAAAATCTCCCAAATGTGGTGCCACTTGGCATTTTCTCACATTGGGTTTTTAAAACACCTTTAAAAACCTTTAAAAATACTAGTTTTAAAAACTAACTTTCAAAATGGTTTTGACTCTTCTAAACCTCTAACACTAACCAAGACATCAACTAACCCTAGTCTAGCCCTGACTGACTCGAATATGGCACCACCCCGAGTGGGCCCTACTTGAGTTTTTCAAAAAAAACAATTTTAAAACTTGAAATTGAAGGAGTTTTCAAAATCTTTTCAAAAGCAAACTTTGAAATTGAAATTTTTGAAATGATATAAGATCCTAACTGAATTAGAATTCCTCTGGATATGGTGCCAACTGAGTGGGCCCACATCGAGTTTTAGAAATTTTGAAATAAACACTGAAAATGGCTTTGAAAAAGGGTTAAAATTGACATTTGAAATTCAAGATTTTTGAAAACACTGAAAATGGCTTTGAAAAAGGGTTAAAATTGACATTTGAAATTCAAGATTTTTGAAAATAGGGTCTCATGCGAACTGGAACTCCGGGTTAGAGTCCTGAACTCTTAGGACTCTGAAATTTTAAATTTTAACAGCCAAATAAAAGAATTTTCAAAAGATTTTATCAAGAAATGATGAAATAAGTCAGAAAACACAGTCAGGGTTAGATTCCTAACTCGACCGAACTCTAAAATAGAATCCTGAACTAACTGGACTCTGTAAAATGACCAAAATTTCGAAAACAAACAAAAAAGATTAAAAATGGAAGTAAAACAGACTTCAAAACAGACTCCTGACCGGATCAGGTCTCTGAGACAGAGTCCTGATCGGACTGAAACTTTCAAAATTTTGAGAAATTTGATGAATAGAGGAATTCAGAAGCGACACCACCTCAATGGGTCTCATCTGTGAATTGAAATCGATTAAAATTTGAATTTGAAATGAATCCATATTGTTTTCTTGAGAAAATATTTCGAAATATAAAGTCCTGGGGTTGGAAAATGACAGAGTATTGAATAAAGACCCAGGTTTTGAAATTGATTTTGAAATAAAAGCTTTAAAATTCAAATCTGGATTGAATGTTTTGAAATAGGAGTGTTGGATCTCGAAAATGAGATGCAATGACCTGCAATGCTATGCAATGACATGCAATGCTATGCAGAATACATGCAATGACATGCAATGATCTGTAATGACTTATGAAATGGACAAACACTGGATGAGGGTGAAAATTTGGGGTGTTTACAGGGTTTAGGATAGGGTTAGGGTTAAGTTGACTCAACTAGGTTCGACTTTGACTTGGCTAAGTTTGGATTGGCTTGGATGAGCTCGGTTTGGATTAGGTAGGCTGAGATAGGCTCGGGCTAAAGTTGACTCGACTAGGCTTGACTTAGAATAGGTTAGGTAGACTCGGTTGACCTAAACTTAGGTTAGATTTGACTAAGACTTGACTAGGGTTAGGTCTTGGTCTTTGACTGGACTTAGACTAACTGGGTTTGATTTTTGGGTTGACTAGGCTCGAGTTGGGTAAGGTAGGGTTTAGGTTTGACTCAACTAGGCTTAACCTAGGGTTTTGACTTGGGCTAGGGTTCGAGTTGACTTAGACACACAGCATACCTAACTAAGTCAACTAGGTTGACTAGGTTAGGTTAGGTTTCAATAGGTAGGTTCGGTTGACTTAACTTAGATTTGACCTAGATTAGGTTTGACTTGGACTAAGGTTGACTCGACCTAGGCTCAGTCTTGACTTATCCTGGGTTGAACTAGGGTTTGACTCACTTAATTAGGTCGACTAAATTAGTAACCTATTAATTATCCTAAAATTAATTCAAAGCTAACGATTTTAATGTAAAAGGTTGGGAAAATAAAGTAATAATTATTAAGGCTCAAACTTTGAAATGATTTGGATTCTCAAAAATCGCCCCACTTAATGAGGGAGTTACACTCCTTAATTGTCTTTAAAGCTCACTTTGGAAAAATGAAAAGTCCAATCTAGAAACCCACGATTTTTGCTTTTCAAGATGTAATTGAATTGCTTTTAATTCTTTATGGAAATCATGGAGCCTAGATTGGAGGTTTAATTAAATTTCAAAAACACTTTCCAAAGCTAAATAGTAACTCCTTCTTTAATGCAAACTCAAAATTTAAATCTCCCTTAAATGCCTCACACGATTTTTGAAGAAACTACTCTTTCCAAAAACTTTTCAAATTCAATTACTTTAATTACCTTCCTTCTCAAAAATCGCCAACACGAGTCGGAACCCGGTTTTTTTAAATATAAGGAAATGGAATGAGAAATGAGTTTGAAAACTTGAATTCTCAAAACAACGATTTGTCCAACATGAGCATTGGATTTAAAAGGAAGTTCAAGTTGGAACTTGAGACTTCAAAAATAAGAATATACAAAAAGGAAAATCTGAGTTGGAACCCGGTTTTTAAGAAAAATAATGAAAAAAAATGGAAAAACGAAATCCTGAGTTGGAACTCAGATGAGAAGGAAATGATTCTAGCCCGAGAGCCGAAACTTTGAAAGATTGACAAAAGCATGAATAGATTTTGATGATGAAGATGAGAGATTCATTCGAGATCTTTGACCCAAGGTGGCCTAAGGTCCGAATTTATTTATGATGGCTTCAGGCTCTTCCCTTATCTTGAAGGGACATAGAACAAAATTTGAGGTGAATTGAAGAATTTATGGGAAATAATTCAGGTTTATCCCTTTAGCCTGAAGAAGAAAATTTTTTATAAAAATGGAGAAGAATTTATTGAAAATTTATTTTTGAAAAGGAATTCTCACGGGTAGCAGTGATGCTCCTATGAGGGGTATCAGGATTATCCTTTATTCTGAATGGGAACACCTCGGTCGACGATGGTCAGGTTTTTTCCTTAACCTGAGGGGAAAATATAAAAAGAAGAATACCTCATGGGAAAGAGGCATCAGGTTTATCCCTTAACCTGAAGGGGGCTTTAAAGATTAATGAAATTTTGACAAATTGATAAAATTGACAATAAATTGATAAAATTTGATTAGATAAAAAAAAAATGAAATGAACGTAATTTGATGACGATAACCAAGTTAACAAAGGATTGGTAAGATTTTTAGAAAAAGATTCGTTTGATCCCTGCCTGCATTATGATGAAGGAAGATAAGTATAGATCAAGAATAAAATGCCCCAGTATCAGGGAAGGATGTGAGAACTTAATAGAAGATTATTGCTTTATTGAAAGACTTTTGAAGGATACAAAAGGCTATGATGAACAATTCAAGTGTAAAATCTTTTCAAATGTAAAGCATTAATAGGATCTGGCAACTCCACTCCATCTGCGTTGATCAAACGATAGGAATTGCGGGGCAGCGCCTCTTTAACCACATAAGGGCCTTCCCAATTAGGTGACCACTTGCCCTTGGGCCGATGCTTGAGATGAGTTGTTGATCTGAGCACAAGATCATTGACTCAGAATCTTCTCTCAATAACTGATTTGGCGTAGTGACTAGCTATCCTCTGACGATAGGCCTGAGCGTGCTCCGCTGCCGTGAGCCTTTTCTCATCTAATAGATCAAGTTGTACCAACCTCTGTTGCTGATATTGATCCAGCGGAAGCTCGATAAGCGATGCAAACTTGAGTGCAGGCTTCTGAACGTGGAGAGGTAATAGCACCTCGGTCCCGTAGACGAGCTCTGAAGGAGTGGCATTGGTTGGAGTCCGAATGGTGGTTCGGTATGCCGAAAGTGCATCGTGCATCTTCTCGTGCCAATCGCGGCTTGTTTCCACTGTTCTTTCCAGAATGCGGATCAAAATTTTGTTGGTGGCTTCAGCCTGGCCATTTCTTTGAGGATAATAGGGAGCTGAGAAGTGGTGATGAATCCTGAACTTCAAGCAGAAAGTCTTCATTTTCTCATTCTTGAAATGGCTGCCATTGTCTGACACAATATCATGTGGGATGCCAAAACGACAAAGGAGATTCTTATGGATAAACGAGACCACATGTCGGCCTTCTACTGTTCGCAGAGTTATGACTTCGACCCATTTGGTGAAGTATTCTATAACCACGAGGAAATATCGGTGGCCATTAGAAGCTGAAGGAGTGATTGGACCAACTACGTCGAAGGCCCACATTGAAAAGGGCCAAGGAGAGACCACGGATTGCAAGTATGCGGCTGGCGTATGAATGGATAGTGCGTGCATCTGACATTTGACGCACTTCCTTACAAATTGATGGCAATCCTGCTGCATGGTTTTCCAGTAATATCCCGCCCGAATAATCTGCTTGACGAGTGTTTGGTAGCCGACGTGACCACCACAAATTCCCTCGTGTGCCTCTCGAACAACTTCCATGGCTTCATCTTCATCTAAGCATCTGGCGTACTCAGAACTGAATCCACGGCGATAAAGAGTATCGACAAGGATGAAATAACGAGCTGACATGCGCTGAACCGCGTGTTGCTCCTTTCTTGGCATTTCTGCTAGGAGTTTACCAGTTTCAATGAAGTTTTTGATGTCTTGGTACCAAGGCTTCTCTTTCTGAGTGGCTTGGTTCACTTGTTCAGCTGGAATGTAGGCAGGTTGATCAATCTGCCAATTTCGAAAGAACGACAGGATTCACTGTCTTTAAAAGACAGAATAGAGCCTAAACAAGCTAGGCCATCAACTATGTGATTGTAATCCCTCTTGACATGATTAAGCTGAAATTCTTCAAAGTTGCCTATGAGAGCTAAGGCAATCTTTTGATAAGGGATTAACTTTGGATCCTTGACTTGCCATTCAGCATTAACTTGACTGACAACAAGCAACGAGTCGCTGAAGGCGTGTACTCTCTTGACACCAAAGTCTTGCAAAATCTTGAGGCCTTGTATTAGAGCTTCATATTTGGCCATATTATGAGTACATTGGAAGTCGAGTTTGAGGGAATAAGGGAGCATCTCCTTTTCAGGAGTGATTAGCAAAATCCCAATCCCTATACCGGACATGTTTCTAGCTCCGTCAAAGAATAGAGTCCAAACTGGGGATTCCTGAACACTGTAGATGCGGTCATCAGGAAAATCATCTTCGGCTTTGATCTCTTCTGTCAACGGAAAATCTGCCAACTGATCTGCGATGGATTGACCTTTAACTGACTTCTGAGAAGCATATTCCAAATCGTACTGCATCAGGAGGACTTGCCATTTTGCAATCCGTCTAGTAAGGAAAGGCTGCTTAAGGATATACTTGAGAGGGTTAAGTCTCGACAGAATTTTGATCTTTGAGGCCATTAGATAATGTCTCAGCTTCTGAGACATCCACACTAAGGCTAGACATGTCTTTTCCATCTGAGAGTATCTCTTCCCATAATCGATGAAAGTCTTACTGATGTAGTAGATGGCATGCTCTATTCGACTGCCTTCCTCGTACTGTGCAAGAAATCCTCCGCAAGCATTATGGTTGACGGAGATATATAAGAGAAGTGGCTTTTCGAGTTCTGGTGGCTTCAGAACGGGCGGGTTGAGGAGATACTGCTTGATGCGCTTGAATGAGAGCTGACAATCTGGTCCCCACTCAAACTTTACTTTTTTTCTCAGCAAGTGATTGAAGGGCTCGCATCTCATGGCCAAATTGGAGATAAAACGCCGAATTGACTGAATGTGACCTTGAAGGCTTCACAGCTCTTTAAGATTGGTGGGAGGCGACATATCAATGATCACCTTTGCTTTGGCAGGATCCACTTCTATGCCTTTCTTGCTGATCATATAGCCAAGCAACTTGCCTGACTCCACTCCGAAGATGCAATTTTGTGGATTGAGTCTTAATTTGTAGAGAATAAGTCTTTCAAAGACTTGGCCGAGAGCATCAAGATGATCCTCTCCCTCTTTGGATTTGACCAAAATATCATCCACATAGGCATCCATATTCTTGTGCATCTTGTCATGAAAGATAACAGCCATGGCCCTCTGGTAGGTTGCCTCAGCATTCTTGAGCCCAAACGGCATGACCGTATAGCAAAATGTACCCCAAGGCGTGGTAAAAGAAGTTTTGGATTGGTCCCGAGCGGCCAATTTGATCTGATTATAGCCTGAGTATCCATCCATAAAGGAAAACATGGCATGGCCTTCCGTGTTGTTGATCAAAAGATCGATGTTGGGGAGTGGATAATCATCTTTCGGGGTTTCTTTGTTCAGATCTCTGAAATCAATACAGATCCGGACTTTGCCATTCTTTTTAGGAACTGTCACGATGTTCGCCAACCAATCCGAGTATTCAATAGTCCGAATGAATCCTGCTTTTAACAACTCTGCAAGTCCTTCTTTAACTTGCGGTGCTACTCGAGGATCCATCTTTCTCAATTTCTGCTTGATTGGTTTGCAATCTGGCTTCAATACAAGGCGATGCTCGACTAACTTGGAGTCTAAGCCTGGCATATCCTCATAAGTCCAAGCGAAGACTTCCTGATGCTGCTTGAGGAAGTGGACGAGCCTTTCCTTCTCATTCGAACTCAAGCTGAAACAATCTTGAGGATTTTCGGGTCATCTTCTGAACCGATGTTGACATCCTCTGTTGGGTCTTGAACCAATGGTGATGGTTCATCCTGCTTCTGAATATTGGCAAATTCTGGCAAATCTTGAATCGTCGAGTCGAATTCTGCCAACTCTTCAATCTGCTCTGTCGCTTTGCTGACTTCTGCCCCTGCTTTTGCCTTGCAGATTTTGGCCGGTTTGGATTTATTTTGATAAAAATTGGTATTGATGACGAGCTTCTTGAGCGACTTAGGAGCCATGATCCCGACAATCCTGTTAGTGCAAGGAAGGTTTTTAAGAAAAGGATAAAAGGTTTTTGGAAATAGCCTTTTGTAAGAAAACAAAGAATGACAATTATGGAAAAGAGATATAAGCAAGAATTTGTGCACACCAAGATGAGAAATAGGAATCAAAATTTCATTGATTTAAGTAATTCTGATATTTACAGACGACGGAAGAAAAGAAAGAAAACTGGGGCGGATCTTTTGCCCCTTACAAGATGACTCAAACGGGAAAGAAAAAGCAGAAAACACTGGCATTGTCTTCATTGTGCTCCTTTGATGAAAATGGTCTTCTTGCCGGATGATTGACCTGTGAAACCCAAACCTGTACCTTCGATATACTGAGCGAGGATGATTGGTTCCAGAATGCCGTCTTCATTCCTGCCCAGGCCCATGAAGGGTTGATAACCGTGCTTCATCAGAAGATCAAACCCTTTCTTAGTTTTTGAGAATTGAGGGAAAAGAGGGTGATCTTTGAGGGAAGTGCAATCAAGGCGCCCGCCCAACTTGAAGAAGCGAGGTCCCTGCCACTGAACCACTGCTGTAACATTCTCGGTCGGCTGGATTTCTTTCAGTTTCAACATGTCCAAGCTTTCACTTAAATTGATTTCATCGACTTTCCGGATGCTCGGGATGTCGGCAGTGAAAGTAGGACGGGGAATCATTGGTTGCGGGAGTCGCTCTTCCGGGTCTTCTCCTAGGATCGTAGTGATCATGCCTCCCTTTGACCACTTGATGCATTGGTGCAAGGTTGACGAAACAACATTGGCGTTGTGGATCCAAGTGCATCCAAGCAATAGATTGTATGTGGGTGGCACATTCACTACGTGGAAAAGGACAGTATGCACTGAATAGTTGATGAAGATTTCAAGAAATATCTTCTCCTTGGCTGTCTGCCCATGGTTGTCAAAACCGTAGATCGTGATCGGATCCGGGGTATATTCCTCTTCTTTTAAACCCAGTGCCTTCGCTGTCATCTCTGGACAGATATTGAGGTTGCTGCCTCCATGTGAACACCCCAAATTTTTCAAAAGATTTTATAAAAATGACCCTTTCGCCCCTAAACCCGTTTTCTGAGAAAATCAAGTCATTCCTTTAGATTTTCTAAATTAAAATTCGTATTGATATATTCAAAATCAACTCCGGATCCGAATCCAGTACTTTAAATCCATATTTTCTCAAAATCCAGATCAAAACCCATTTCTGAAGAAATTTTCTCAAAATAGATTTAAAATTCTCAGAAAAAATTTCCTTTTGTAAATATTTTTACAAAAACACAAAAAAATTAATTTTAATCTTTGATTTCTCGTAAAGCTTTAGGACTTTATTCTAAAAATACAAAAAAATGGAAAAATCATGCAAAAAACCAAAGAAATTAGGAAAAACTACGCGGGTTTTGAAGATTTTTGCCGAAAAACTCACCTTTAACCATCCTTTTTAGAAAAACCTGCCTGTTTTTGGAAAAACTAAGTTTCGAGGTTTAAGAGCCGAGTTAGGGTTTTGAAAACCCTAACTCGCCTTCCTCCCTAAACACCCGATCTTCCCTCCATGGCCTCCATTTACCTTTTTTTTTTTCACAAGAACCACCTTCCTTATCCTCCACCCTCGATCGCCATGGCCATTGGCCTCCTTCGTTCATCATCAACAAACATCGCACGCCTCCATGTGTGTTCCTCCTTCTCGAAGCCTCCATGGTCTCCACCCACCATCCACCCTTCATCTGCAACGCGTCCACCACCCGAGCTCCTTCACCCTCCGATGGCTGGAACCCCCTTTCTTCACCCTCCGATCACCATCCTCGTTCCTCAACCCTAGATCGCCAACTGAATCCTCTCCTTCCAGTTCCTTCTCCGCTCTCTTTAAAAAGAAGGGGGGAAAGGAAAGCGAGGATCGGAACCCCTTTTGTTTTTACACCATCTTCGACATCTTTTGACCCCAAAACCCTCTTCCTCTATTTCTGGTTGTTCATTTCATCCCGAATCATCAACAATATTACCGCAAGCAAGAAGATCCTGAACGACCTTTCAGCAGAACTACCGTGCTTCCTTCGTATATCTTCGGTGAGTACCCTTCATCCTCTTTTACCCTCCTTGAATTCCCTTTTAATCTCTTTTCTTCTTCATTTTGGTCCCCATTAGAAGCACTTCTCATAGCACTGCTTTGCCAATAGCAATGTCAGTCTATCTGTGTGCAAAATCAACGAGATACGTTTAGTCCAACAAATTTTTTTTTTTTTTTTACTTTTTCTTTTAATTCCCATTTCAATCTCGATCCTCGGTTGGTGCTGACTGATGCATGGATGTTAATTTCTGATCGGCATCAAATTCTCCCTGTTGTGTGACTCGTTATGTCATATGAATGTCTTATGTTCTTTGCTTTCGTTCTATCTATTTTTAGGTCGGACTCCATTTTTTTTTTTGTTGTTTTTTTTGTTGTTCTCAGTTGTGAATTATTTTCTGTGTATCAATGATTCTCGATTTGTGATGTTTTGATCCATCCATTTCCATTTGTTTTACATTCCTGCAATCTGCGATTTAATTTATTCGGCACTTCCAAAGGTTACCTTCCTATTGACTGTGATTTGAGACCATTGCTATGTTTTGGCAACTTTTTTTTCTTCCCTGAGATCGTTTTTGCAAGGAGTGATCTGAAGACAGCATGCCTACATACCTCATTTTATTGTACCTGTTCATGTCGATTAATTGGCCATGTACCTCTCATCCTGCATATCCAGTGCATTTTATACATAGGTAACTTACTGGTTACCGTGATCCATCGGTCCCAACGCTCGCTGATGGTAGCAATAGCATCCTTCCATGTGAGCTGGATAAGTTATCTACTTTGTCTGAAGGGGTTACACTCCTTCGGTTTTCTTCAAAACATCGTAACTCCATTATCTAGTAAAGTCTAGTGTTCCTGTGGAAGAAAAATGATGGTGCTACTTCTGTTCCTAGATTTCTGATTTCAATCAATGTAGGCCTGGGTAAATAAGGTGGTAAGGAGTCTCTCACAGGTATTTTCCCAATTCAGTATCAATTGAGCCTTCTACGAACTCGATCTCCTATATGGTCTTTGTGAAGGCAACAAATTAGCAAAAGGCAGAAAGTTTTTTTTTTATGTTAATGGATAAGGGATTCACCTGTTGTCTGTTCTATATCTGTCCATTGCTTTAGCAGAGAAGATGGAGAAACGACTTGGGGTCCTTCTATGATCTTACTTAATCCTAAGTTTGACTTCATTGGATCATAGTTAGTTTCAGCACAATTGCATAAGCTTGGGGCTTACATTGGAAACACGTGCTTCAATCTTACCTAAACACAATGTGGTTGTTGGTGCCTTCTTCGGTATAGCATTCAATCATAAGCAAGCTTTGTCCCATTTGGTTCCATTTGGAAAGGGGATTCGTTAGAACTCTGTGGCCAACTTTGGTATAACATTTTATTTTCTGAAATGGAAAAGGTTATTCTGAACATGAGAGCTAAAGTGGCTCAGTTTGAAGGCCAATTGTTGCTGTTGTTTTACTATCAAAGGTACAATAATATCTGGCGTCTGTCACTTGTTCCAATATTAAGCAATGGATATAAGGTACATCAAGTTGTGATGCTCTCTTTTTTTTTTTGTGTGTCACCATGTTATTTGTTCATGATTCCGTAACATCTTTAGTCGATATTACTGAGTTATATATCCCTGTCTCACAACACCTCACATCTCCACTATTTACTACCTTCCAGATGCTATGTTTCCATCGCCACAGGCTTTACATACAAACAGCCCATGCTCTTACCGCATGCCTGTACATTTTTGTTTTCTGTGGCATCTTTGTTAACTCCCACCTTTTGCACAGCGTACAGTAGTTAGTATACATGCCATAGTCTGGATATATGGATCAACATTCAAATACCATCTAGATGAAAGCTCCCAATGCACTTCAAGATGAATCATCTGCAAAATTTTTTGTGTCTTTATCTGCATGTTTAGCACTCCCTACCTTGTATCCATGTATATTTCATTTTTCGCACAAGTTCATTATCTGTGTTATGTTGTATTTAACTTCTTGTATACTCTCATTGTGATTAGTTCATGTATAAATATGTGATAATCTAGCTCAACATGATTTGTATAGTATTTCAATTTTTTTTTTTTTTAGCAATATATGTGCTCATGGCCATAGCATAATCCCTTCCTTGTGTGCTCTGCATTTACTTTCAGCAATTCTTGTGTATAGCCCCTGTACATTCAAAAAAAAAATTTTTGTTTCTTCCTCTCTTTCACTTGTATATGCCCAACACTTGTATTTCTCATTTATGCTCCAAGTAAATACTAGGGGCATGACTAACGAGACACTTTACTATGTGATTGTTATAAACTAACCTCCCACCACCATTATACTTCATCTCCAGTATGTTGTCATTACAGCATTGTAGCAATACTAAAAAAAAAAAATCGTAATGTACACAGCAGTGCCTAGCACTGCTGTAAGTCGTTTGCAGGTATACAGCAGTGCCTAGCACTGCTGTAAGCTGTTTGCATGTACACAGCAGTGCCTAGCACTGCTGTAAGCTATTCGTACACAGCAGTGCCTAGCACTGCTGTAAGCTGTTTGCAGGTATACAGCAGTGCCTGGCACTGCTGTAAGTCTTTGCATATTTGCAGCAGTGCCCGACACTGTTGTAAGCCCTTTTTTTTTTCACAGTGTTCGGCACTGCTGTGATTGGCATATAACTATAACAGTGTCCACACACTGTCATGGTTCTCCCATCTTCCCTTATGTATCTCCCACAAATTCTCTCATTTTCACCATTTGTGCATTCAAAAACATTTCGCTGTACAATACCCATATACCTTTTTGCTACATTAAATCACTTTAACTCTCAAATCATTTGCATGTCATCATCATGTTATATTCTACTCTATATATGCGTTTTGTAGTAAATGGTGATTTGGTTCAATGTTATCTGTACAGTGACATGCCTTCATCAGTGTCTTCACTTCATCATTTTTTTTTCCCTAACATATCAGCTATCATAAGCATTCGTTTGGTTTGCTAAGTCACATTTACCTCATGTCCAATGACTTCTCATTCATAACACATACCAGATGATTAGTCTGTGCATAACAATGATAGATTTCTCCCATTGCTGACATGTTAGACCTTATCATGATCTCGCATATATTCCATTCCCCTAAGCATATATACATATCCCATTGTATTTCCATCATATCATGCTAATTCATTTTCTTTGTAGGAAATTTAGAAGAATTGCTATTCTCTTTGCTTAGAATCAATAACTCTTATAATCTTGAGTTAAACTCAAAACATTGTAATAATTAGATATCAATGAGAAATTTACATTCCTGCTTTAGATAGAATGAATGAGCATTGTAGATATCATGAATTACTTGTTCTTCGTGCATTTTTCCTCTATTTCTCAAAATCTCACAATGATGAAACACGAATGGCACGTGCACCATTTCGTAAGAGGTAAATTAATCCTAAGTTGATGATCCATATCAATGGCCATAGTCAAGGTATGGACAAAACTTAGGATTTCTATGTTTTACGAAATAACACTGGACCCATACTGGATCCATTTTCAAAATTCATCATATTTACTCAAATATTTTCTTCTTTTATTAGAGTTTAACTTAGAATTAATTCAATATATATACCAATGGCCATAGTCAGGGTATATTGAGAGTTAATTTCATTTTAAACTCTATAAAAGCACCAAAATGTATTTTATTCTTCACCTGAATTTAAATATAGATTATTATATAATACATTCAATGACCATAGTCAAGGATGTATTATATCCTCAATCTTATTTTAATTCATCCAAAGAATGAAATAGCTTTTCAAAATCCAATTTCAAAATTCTTTTTGAATCATTCATCATTTAGGATAGAACTGCATCATATTTCAAAATTACTTTTTCAAAACTCCAAGTGATGTAAATATCTTCTTCAATCAAATCTTCAAATCCTATTCATCTTTTTCAAATTCTATTTCATTTTCCATCTCAGAGTCCAATTTAACTTTGAGATTTCAATTTCATTTCATATTCAAAAATCCCAAATCATTTTCAAAGTTCAATTTTACTTTGAAAATTCAAATTCATTTTCAAAAGCTCCAATCAAAAGGTTCAATCTTAACTTTGAGATTCTTGATTCATTTCAAACTTCAAATCCCAGGACTAAATTGACTTAGGATTCATCTGTATATTCAACATTCAACTTCTAAAAATTCCCTTTTCCCAAACTCAAATCAGACTTAGAAATTCTTGAATTAACTCCAAGTCTATTTTTTCTAAAATTCAACACTCATATTGGATCTCAGACTTCAGATCTAATTTCTCTTTAGGATCCAGAATTCAACACTCATGTTGGATCTTAGACTTCGGATCCAATTCCTCTTTAGGATCCAGAGTCCAATTTCACTTTTGGATCTCAGACTCCAGATCCAATTCTTCTTTAGGATCCAGAGTCCAATTTCACTTTCGGATCTCAGACTCCAGATCCAATTCCCAATTAGGATCCAGAATCCAATTCTACTTTGGATCTTAGGATCCAGAATTCAATCACACTTTGGATCTCAGATTTCAGATCCAATTCTCCTTTAGGATCCAGACTCCGATTTCACTTTGGATCTTAGACTTCAGATCCGAATCCATTTTAGGATCCAGAACCCAATTCTATATTTGGATCTAAGACTACAGATCCACTCCATTTAGGATCCAGAATTCAACTTTTGGATCTTAGACTTCGGATCCAATCCCACTTAGAGCTCCAGAACTCAGATCCAATCCTATCTCGAATCTCAAATCTCAGTTGCATCTCAAATATCAGATCAAAATTCCATTTCAAATCTAAATTCATCTCCAATTCTCAAAGCCAATTTCAAAATTTCTTTCTCAAGTCTAAAATTCAAACTCTTATTTTGATATAAAATTCAAAATCGATCCTTGAAAATCGATTCTAATTCAAAGTCTATCCTGACTTTGAAAATCTCAAATCTAAATTTCTCTTTCTATAGATTTATCTCTCCTAAATCCAAGTTCAAAATTTAAATTCAAAGTCCATTTCTGACTTTGAAATTTCTTTTCTTTTTCTTTTATCTCAGCTTCAAATCATTCTTTTCAAAGATTTATCTTCCCAAAGGCTCTGATTATTTCAAAGACTTAGAACTACAAATGTCTCTCCTAATCTACCTCAAGTTATAAGTTAGATTCTACCATTCAAAAACCATTTCTTCACTCCATTTACCAAGTTCATATCAGAATCACTTGGAAATTTTCAAAATGTCTTTCAAAAAGAGCATACATCCTTGCATTGCACAAGCAAGATTCTTTATGCATTTTAGATCTTTTAGAGTTAGAATAAATTCTTAGATTATATTTAGGCGAAGCAAAAGGCATAGATTCAATCCTTGGTTCGATTACCCCTGGTAAAGGCGCCAGGAACGGTCGAACCTCGTACCGACGAGCGAATCCCGTCTCTCCATTTTCCCGCAATATTTTCAAAAACGGAAGCGAGTTAAATTTCTAAATGTTTTCAAATTAAGGTCAAGTGAGACCGCGCAAAATAGTTCCTCTTCTCTTCTCTTTCTCTTTTCTTTCTTTTATTC
Organism: Nuphar pumila; assembly: GCF_984573655.1. Taxonomy (NCBI): domain Eukaryota; kingdom Viridiplantae; phylum Streptophyta; class Magnoliopsida; order Nymphaeales; family Nymphaeaceae; genus Nuphar; species Nuphar pumila. Next base: position 44,923,375 of record NC_143265.1, on the reverse strand, counting down.
TTCTCCCTTCAAAAAGGAGGAAAATAGAGGTTAGAAAAGGAAAAGAGAAGAAAGAGAGAGAAACCACAAGAGGAAAAATTTTGTGATGATCGCAGATTTGGCGACCGTGATGGGACTCATCTTCGTCCGGTTGAATCTATGCCTTTGCTTTGCTTTTATATAATCTAAGTCTTTATTCTAACATATGTCAGCTACATTTTCCATGCAAACCTTAGGAGCCTAGACTCTGTCCTAAAGCTGACATCATTGCATATAGGATCTAGGTATGGTTTGGTAGGACCATATTGAGGAGATTACTCCATGTTCATATTAGGCTTAGGTCTTAAATACAACTCTCCTCAATTTTAGGGATTGAATGCAAAACAATGTATGCAAGTGTATGCTTCTTCTTATTTAAATCTATCTCTTTAGGACTTGCATTAGAGCCTTCTGATTTTATTTGCATGTTGATCATAATTTGAAAACATCCCTACCTATATTGTCCCGGTCTTCACGTTGCTGGGCTGTCTCACTGAACCATAGTTTGGGAGAGAGCCTCACAACTGAACCACTTATTTGGGTTTGCGCCCCCCTACAACGTACCTAAGGGCCATAGTCCGAGGTATATCGGTAGGTGCTCAAGGATGTTGGGAAGCCCTTACCTTAGAACCGGAGAAATATCTTATATGCCACGTACTTCGAGCTTCGGCTTGAGTATATCGACATACCTTGATTGAAATCAGATGATCTGAACCATAGAGTCAGGAGTAAGGTCCTACAAGCTATTTCAAATATTGCATATAGAGTCAGACTTTAGGGAGTACTGTGTGCGCATCCTTGTTTGTACAACTATGATTATGCGATGTTTTCCTTGTGTTCTCCTATATCGACCTCTTTTAAAGCCCTGGGTGTACTCTTTAAAACTTCCTCTATTTTCAAAGACCCCAGGTGCATACTTTTCCTTTGCCTATATTCTTTTCCCCTTTTATATGTCAAAACTTTTCTTAAAAACCCTGGAAAGTCTTTTTCAAACCCCCTGTTCTTTCCAAAAATTTCCAGGATTAATGTTTGACCCCTTCTTTCATCGAAAAGTCTATCCGTAAGCCCTGCATTCTATCTGACCCTTTTTCCATGTTGCCTCAGTATCACTCCGATGGCATCCGAATCTCCCAATTCTATCTTTCCTTGGGATCATGTCTTCTATCAAATAAGGGATGGAACCCCAGATCATCGGGTTATCTCGTCTCGTACCTTCTTCCCTCGGTGGTACTATTCTTGGTTCACCGCTTTCTCGCGTATGTTCCCAGACCACTTGGATGATTGTGGATTGGAGATGGCATCGGCAGTTGGCAAGTGAACCATCAACGACAGTCTAATTCAAGCTATGGCAGAGCGATGGAATCCACGTACCTGCACGTTTTGGTTTCCATGGGGAGAGATGACTATGCTAATGGACGAGTTCAATGATATCATGGGATTGCCAGAACCAGCTGGTCAGCCAGATGATCCGGCCGAGCAGCAATTTTTGATCAATGTCAAAGGGGTAGATGTTCGAGAAGCATTGGCCAGAGCTACAGGGAGCAGATCCTGGCCTCTCACAGAGATCAGCGGAGGTCAGTTCATCGATCTATTCGAACTCTACAACAAATATGGGGCCTACGAAGAAATCGATACCTTATCTCGAGCAGCGAAAGAAAGAATCCAGCATGCCATGGTCCTATGCACAGTAGGATTAGCATTCTTTCAGGATGGTCAGAATTTCATCGACATCAGAGTCGCCCAGCTCTTTCGAAGATGGGGAAGCAAACAGACCCGTCAGCTTTCAGTATCCATGGCAGCTCTAGCTTTTCTCTACAGAGGTTTGGCTCGATTTGCCCTCGGAGAGACCATTTTGGTAGAAGGGTGCACGTATGCCTTGCAATCGTGGTTCCTGCGACATGTGCCGTCAAAAGCCAGTTCTTTCAGATTCAGCAACAAGCAGTCGAAGTCAGCCATTCAGTGTTGAGCTTTGATCGAGATACTGCATCAGGAGCAAATCATTTGGGACTTCTTCGACAGAAGAGAGACCGTTCCTCGCTACACCTATGCTCGTGACAAGCGCTACAAACTGCTCGGTCCTTTCTTCTGCGTAGACTATCAGCCAGAGAGATGTCTCAGACAGTTTTCGTAGCGGCAGGTTCGTGCCAACACTCGCTTCCCGACAGGCCGCATGCCAGAGTTCGATCTACGGTCAGATCAGTGGTCTGGAGCATACCACGTCGCCAAATACACTTGGGACTCCTTTATTCCTTTGTCTATATTTCCTGGTCCTAATGTATCATCAGAGTATCGAGAATGGTGGCAAACTGTCTGCCCACCTCCTCTTTGTATTTAAATTTCGTCATCAATGAAAATGCAAGCTTTTATTCTGATAAAAAGCTTTTTTGGCCAAATCTTATTTTGTTTCATATAAATTACGGATTCATCCCCAGTGATGAGACCCATTTTTTCTATTTCTTTTATCCCTCGTCATGACAGACAACCTCGCCTAGGTCATAAGGCGCATTTTGTCACCATAAAAGGATGACGCGATCATTGCAAAAATTTGCCAATTCCTTCCCTTATGCCTTTTCTAAAAGAAATCACATTTTCAAAAGTTTCCTCCGAACCCTAATCATTCCTTTCACCTCCACAGGAAATCACTGGCATTGGCGAAATGGTTGTAACAAGGGCAGGAAAAGAAATAGTTCCTCAACACAGCGACAGCGAGGCCGAAGGGATGGATTCTCCCAAATCGGTCAGAGGACAGAATCAAGCAGATGATATAGATCCAGCCATGTATAATCTGTTTAAAAGAATGATGACCAAAATGATGGCTGAGCAGGCCGAGGCCAGTCAGAAAGAAGCTGTTCCAAAAAGCAAGCCAAAGAAGAAGGCCGTGAAGAAGCCAGTCAGGATTGTTAGAAAGCAAGTACAGCCCGACACCACTTCTGAAGAAACGGAATCAGTTGAGGAATCAGAAGAGGAAGAGCAGCTCATCTATCAGAATCCTCCACCACAGTTTGCAAAGACCACTGTAGAACCCGAATCAATCAACAAGCCCGTTCCGACTAATGACCCGATGCAGGAGCAAATGAAAGAAATGAATCGGGCCATCAAGGATATTCAAGATAAAAGCAAGGGCAAGCAGACCTACTCCGGTGAAGATTTTTACCATGGCCTGGACGGGGATGACAATCTCGAGAATCTCCCTCGGAAGTTCCTTAAATTCGATGGAACCAGCAACCCCAAGGCTCATTTGGCCACCTTTTATGCCGAATGCGGCCGCTTCAGAAAAGATAATCGGGCGTTATTCATATGCTTTCCTCGCAACCTTGAAGGGGTAGCAGCCAGGTGGTATGCAGACTACATTAATCCTATCGAACTAAGAGAGTTCAATAAAGTTGTGAATTTGTTCATAGAGCGCTTCATGTTCAATGTTGAAGCCTCACCAACCCTCAATCATCTGTATAATTTAAAACAGATGGAGAATGAGAAAGCCAGTGAATTCATCCACAGGTGGAGAAGCACCTGTAACAGAATGAAGGTTCCCATCCCGGAGGAGCACGCCCTGCAGATTATTCTGAATAATTTCGCTCAGCCTTTGAGGAACCTCATTTCCACTTCGCCTGCCAAGTCATTCATCAAATTAATTGAGAGAGCCGAGTGGCTCGAGACCGGCCTGGACAATGGTCTATACGAAGGATATCCTTTTGTCAAAGGAAATCCTGATCAAAAGAAAAAGGCGCACGTCGCCTATGCCGCAGGATTGACAGATCAGGGCAGCAGTGGTTCCGGCAAAAAGAAAAGCAAGAAAGGCCGCAGCAAGAACTCAGGGCATCCCAGGGCCGAAAGGACAAACTCGGCAGCCCAGAAGGGAAAATTTGTTAAGCCCATCCAACCAGCGCCCCAGCCAGAAGCGAAGCAGCCAGAAAAGCCGAAGCACGAAGGTTGGAGTTATGATCGGGAGTTCTCAGCCTTAGAACAGTCCCGCGAAGACATCTTAGAATATATGATGTCGAAAGGAATGATTAAGCTCCCCAAGGTAGCGGACCCTCCCGTCGCCATGGGTAAATGGACGGATAAATTCTGCAAATTCCATCGGACTGTCGGACACGACACCGAACATTGCTTTGTCCTCAAGAACATCATTCAGGATTGTATTGACAAAAACCTGCTGATTGAGGACGAGGATGAGCAGCAACCAGAAATCTTGTCCAAACCATTCCCTAAACATTCAGCTTCGGTCATCACAGAGCAAGCATTCTCTCTGCAAGGCAGTATTCAACCATGTTCCAGGCAGGACATTCAGGATCAACATCAGGTCCTAGTCCTTCGCCAGGCACAGTCATCCGTCAAGAGGGCGGATGTCACCCCATTTTCCAATAAAACAATAAAGGCAATAACAGAAATTACCAAAGTGGTCCCCAGGATCCCGAAGCGCTTCATCAAGGCAGCTTCGAAGAAAGAAAAGGCTTCAGGGTCAGTTCAGAAGCCGATTAGTGCATTATCCAACATCTCTATCTTGGACCTGACCCACGCTTCATCTGAACACCAGCAAGTGCTAGAAGATCTTCTCAGAAAGATCAAAGTCAAGCCTAGTACGACTCCACAAGACATGACTCAAATCGTCAGTCAGGCCATGACAAATGCGCCAATCACCTTTTCTGATGAGGATCTGCCAAAACCTCATTCTTTTCATAACAACGCACTTTACATAGTGGTGCGAACCAGGGGCATGACAGTCCCCCATGTACTCAGATCCGATCACTATCTACGGTTTTGATAACCATGGGCAGACAGCCAAGGGGAAGATATTTCTTGAAATCTTCATCAACTATTCGGTGCATACTGTACTCTTCCATGTGGTCAATGTACCACCAACGTACAATCTGTTGCTAGGGCGCACCTGGATCCACAATGCCAATGCGGTCCCATCAACCCTGCACCAGTGCATTAAATGGTCGAAGGGGGGCATGATCACTACGGTCCTAGGAGGGGATCCGAAAGAACGACTCCCGCAGCCGATGATTCCCCGTCCCACTTTCACTGCCGACATCCCGAGCATCCGGGAAGCCGAAGAAATTGATCTAAGTGAAAGTCTGGATATGCTAAGTTTGAAAGAAATCCAGCCGACAGAAAATGTCACCGCAGTTATTCAGTGGCAGGGACCTCGCTTCTTCAAATTAGGAGGATGCCTCGATTATACTTCATTCAAAGATCACCCGCTTTTTCCTCAATTCTCCAAATCAAGGAAAGGATTTGACCTCCTAATGAAGCACGAGTATCAGCCCTTCAGGGGCCTGGGCAAAGATGAAGACGGCATCCTGGAGCCAATCATCCCCACTCAGCATGTCACCGGCGCAGGCTTGGGTTTCACAGGTCAGTCATCAGGCAGAAAGACCGTCTTCGTCAAGAAAGTTCAGTAATGAAGACAATGCCAGTGTTTTCTGTTCTCTTTCCTTTTCGTCATCTTGTGAGGGCAAGATCCGCCCCAGTTTCTTTCTTTTCCTCAAAACAACTGCTTGTAAATATCAAAGTTTACTCAATCAATGAAAAGTTTGTTTGCTCGATTCATTTTTGTGTGCACAAATTCTCTGCTTATATCCTTATCTATGTTGTCATTCTCTGTCTCTGTACAAAAGGCTATTTTTCGAACATTTTACCTTTTCTCAAAAGGCCTCCTTTTCACTTACGGGATTGCCAGGATCATGGCTCCTAAATCATTCAAAAAGCTCGTTATCAATACCAACCTTTTTCAAAATAAAACAGCCAGAGCATGCAAAACGAAGACAGGGGCAGAAGTCAGCAAAATGACAGAGCAGATTGAAGAGTTGGCAGAATTCGACTCGACAATTCAAGATTTGCCAGCATTCAGAAGCAGGATGAACCATCACCGTTAGTTCAAGATCCAACAGAGGATGTCAATATTGGTTCAGAAGATGATCCAAGAATCCTCAAAATTGGTTCCAGTCTAAGTTTAGATGAGAAGGAAAGGCTCATCTACTTCCTCAAACAGCATCAGGAAGTCTTCGCTTGGACTTATGAAGATATGCCAGGTTTAGACTCTAAGTTAGTCGAGCATCGCCTTATGTTGAAGCCGGATTGCAAACCAATCAAACAGAAACTCAGAAAAATGGATCCTCGAGTGGCACCACAAGTTAAAGAAGGGCTTGAAGAGTTATTAAAAGCAGGGTTCATTCGGACCATCGAATACCCAGATTGGTTGGCGAACGTCGTGGCGGTTCCCAAAAAGAATGGCAAGGTTCGAATCTACATCGATTTCAGAGATCTGAACAAGGCAACCCCGAAAGATGATTATCCACTCTCCAACATCGATCTTCTGATCGATAGCACGGCAGGCCATGCCATGTTCTCCTTCATGGATGGATACTCGGGCTACAATCAAATCAAATTGGCCGCTCGTGACCAATCCAAAACTTCTTTCACCACACCTTGGGGTACTTTTTGCTATACAGTCATGCCGTTTGGACTCAAGAATGCTGGGGCAACCTATCAGAGCGCTATGGCAGTGATCTTTCATGATCAGATGCACAAGAACATGGATGCCTACGTAGATGACATTCTGGTAAAATCTAAAGAAGGCAAGGATCATCTCGATGCTCTCAGCCCAGTCTTTGAAAGACTTATCCTCTACAAGTTGAGACTCAATCCGCAGAAATGTGTCTTCGGGGTAGAGTCAGGCAAGCTGCTTGGCTACATGATCAGCAAGAAAGGCATAGAGGTGGATCCTGCCAAGGCAAAGGCAATCATCGACATGCCGCCTCCCACCAATCTCAAAGAATTAAGGAGCCTTCAGGGGCGCATTCAGTCTATTCGACGTTTCATCTCAAATTTGGCCATGAGATGCAAGCCCTTCAATCACTTGCTAAGAAAAGAAGTGAAATTCAAGTGGAGATCAGAATGCCAGCTCTCATTTGAGCGCATCAAGCAGTATCTTCTCAACCCACCAGTTCTGAAGCCACCAGAACTCGGAAAGCCGCTGCTCTTGTATATTTCTGTCAACCACAATGCTTGTGGCGGATTTCTTGCACAGTATGAGGAAGGAAGCCGGATAGAGCATGCCATCTACTATATCAGCAAGACCTTCATCGATTACGAGAAGAGATATTCTCAGATGGAAAAGACATGTCTAGCCTTAGTGTGGATGTGTCAGAAGCTGAGACATTATCTAATGGCATCAAAAATCAAGATCCTGTCGAGACTCAACCCTCTCAAATACATCCTTGAGCAGCCTTTTCTTACTGGACGGATTGCGAAATGGCAAGTCCTCCTGATGCAGTATGATTTGGAGTACATTTCTTAGAAGTCAGTCAAGGGTCAGTCCATCGCAGATCAGTTGGCAGATTTCCCGTTAACAGAAGAAATCAAAGCGGAAGATGATTTTCCTGACGATCGAATTTGCTGTATTCAAGAATCTCCAGTTTGAACTCTATTCTTTGATGGAGCCAGAAATATGTCTGGTATAGGGATTGGGATCTTGTTAATCACTCCTGAAAAGGAGATGCTCCCTTATTCCCTCAAGCTCAATTTCCAATGTACTCACAACATGGCTGAGTATGAAGCTCTAATACAAGGCCTCAAGATTCTGCAAGACTTTGATGTCAAGAGAGTACATGCCTTTGGCGATTCCTTGCTTGTTGTTAACCAAGTTAATGTAGAATGGCAAGTAAAAGACTCGAAGTTGATTCCCTATCAGAAGATGGCTTTGGCTCTCATAGGCAACCTTGAAGAATTTCAGCTCAATCATGTCAAGAGGGAATACAATCACATAGCCGATGGCTTAGCCTGCTTAGGCTCTATTTTGTCTTTCAAAGACAGTAAATCCTGTCATTCCTTCGAGATCGGCAGACTTGATCAACCTGCCTACATTCCAATTGAGCAAGTGAACCAGGCCGCTCAGAAAGAAAAACCTTGGTACCAAGACATCAAAAGCTTTATCGAAACTGGAGAATTCCCACCTGACATGCCAAGAAAGGAACAACGTGCAATTCAATGCATGTCAGTTCGCTATTTCATCCTTGCCAATACTCTCTACCGTCGTGGGTTCAGTTCTGAGTATGCCAGATGCTTAGACAAAGACGAAGCCATGGAAGTTGTCCAAGAGGCGCACGAAGGAATTTGTGGTGGCCACTACCAAACACTCGTCAAGCAGATTATCCGCGCAGGATATTACTGGAAAACCATGCAGCAAGATTGCCATCAATTTGTAAGGAAGTGCGTCAAATGTCAGATGCACGCACCTTCCATTCATGCACCAGCAACATACTTGCAATCCGTGGTCTCTCCTTGGCCCTTTTCGATGTGGGCCTTCGACGTAGTTGGTCCGATCACTCCTTCTGCATCAAATGGTCACAAATACTTCCTCGCAGCCACAGAATACTTCACCAAATGGGTCGAAGTTGTCACTCTGCGAACGGTAGAGGGCCGACACGTGGTTTCGTTTATCCATAAGAATCTTCTTTGCCGCTTCGGCGTCCCGCACGATATTGTGTCGGACAATGGCAGTCATTTCAAGAATGAGAAGATGAAATCCTTCTGCTCGAAATTCGGGATTCATCACCACTTCTCAGCTCCTTACTATCCCCAAGGGAATGGCCAGGCTGAGGCCACCAACAAAATTTTGATCCGCATCTTCGAAAGGACAGTGAAAACAGGCCGTGATTGACACGAGAAGATGCACGACGCACTTTGGGCGTACCGAACCACCATTCGAACCCCAACAAATGCTACGCCTTCAGAGCTTGTTTATGGGACAGAGGTAGTGTTACCTCTACATGTTCAGAAGCCCGCACTCAAATTTGCGTCGCTCACTGAACTTCCACTTGATCAGTATCAGCAGCAGAGATTGGTACAGCTTGATCTATTAGACGAGAAAAGACTCAAGGCAGCAGAGCACGCTCAAGCCTATCGTCAAAGGATAGCTCGACACTATGCCAAATCGGTCATTGAGAGAAGATTTCGAGTCAATGATCTTGTGCTCAGATCGACAGCTCATCTCAAGCATCGACCAAAGGGCAAGTGGTCACCCAATTGGGAAGGCCCTTATGTGGTTAAAGAAGCATTGCCTCGTAATTCCTATCGTCTGATCAATGCAGATGGAGCGGAATTTCCAGATCCTATTAATGCTTTACATTTGAAGAGATTTTACACTTAAATTCTTAGCCTTTTGTACTCTTCAAAAATCTCTCTCAATAAAGCGACGATTTTTCTATTAAATTCTCACATCTTCTCCCTGATACTGGGGCATTTTTTATTTTGATCTATACATGTCTTCCTTCGTCATATGCAGGCAGGATTAGACGAACTCTTTCCTGAAAAACTTATCAATTTTTCAGTTGATCTATTTTTTATTTTTTTTAAAATTGCATCTATTTCATTTTCTGATTTAATTGAATTTTCATCGATTTGTTATCCATTTTTATCATTTTGTCAAGTTTTTATCAAGTTTTTATCAAACTTTTAAATTTTATCGATCTTTTATTTTGCATCCCTTTCAAGTTAAGGGTTAAAACCTGAACTACGTCCCATAAACTCTTCAATTCATTCCTCTTCAGGATAAGGGAAATCTTGAAGTCATCAAAACTCAGACCATCTTGGGTCAAGAATCTTGAATAAATCTTTGTAATCGGCGGAACCTATTCACGCTTTTTGTCAATCCTTTCAATCCGACTCTTGGGTAGAAATTATCTTCTTTTTCATCTGGGTTCCGATTCGGATTTTTCTTATTGTATATTCTCATTTTTGAAGTCTCAAGTTCCGACTTGAACTTCCTTTTAAATCCAACGCTCGTGTGGGATAATTCTTTGTTTTGAGAATTCGAGTTTCCGAACCCGATTCTCACTTTCTTTCTTGTATTAAAAACCGGGTTCCGACTCAGATTTTCCTTCTTTTATATATATATTCTTATTTTTGAAGTCTAAAGTTCCAACTTGAACTTCCTTTTAAATCCAACACTCATGTTGGATAATTCTTTGTTTTGAGAACTCGAGTTTCCGAACCCGATTCTCACTTTCTTTCTTGTATTAAAAACCGGGTTTCGACTCGGATTTTCCTTCTTTTATATATATATATTTCTCATTTTTGAAGCCTCAAGTTCCGACTTGAACTTCCTTTTAAATCCAACGCTCGTGTTGGATAATTCTTTGTTTTGAGAATTCGAGTTTCCGAACCCGATTCTCACTTTCTTTCTTGTATTAAAAACCGGGTTCCGACTCGGATTTTCCTTCTTTTATATATATATTCTTATTTTTGAAGTCTCAAGTTCTGACTTGAACTTCCTTTTAAATCCAACACTCGTGTTGGATAATTCTTTGTTTTGAGAATTCGAGTTTTCGAACCCGATTCTCACTTTCTTTCTTGTATTAAAAAAACCGGGTTCCGACTCGGATTTTCCTTCTTTTATATATATTCTTATTTTTTTTTGAAGTTTCAAGTTCCGACTTGAACTTCCTTTTGAATCCAATGCTCGTGTTGGACAATTCACTGCTTTGGGAATGCGAGTTTTCAAACTCAATTCTCATCCATTTTCTCATATTTAAAAACAGGGTTCCGACTCGGATTTCCTTTTTTTTATATATTCTTATTTTGTTGAAGTTTCAAGTTCCGACTTGAACTTCCTTTTGAATTCAATCCTCGTATTAGACAAGTTATTGTGAATTCGAGTTTTCACTCATCACTCATCACTTCCCCTTCAGGATAAGGGATAATCCTGAAACACCGGCAATCATTCTCGCTTAATTCTCAAGTATCTTTGAATGTCGGTCTCATTTTCAAATTCTCCTATTTGAACCATCCAGTGCTCGTGCTGATGTGCATTTCGAAAACCCGGTGCTCGTACTGGTGTGCATTTCGAAAACCCGGTGCTCGTACTGGTGTGCATTTCGAAAACCCGGTGCTCGTACTGGTGTGCATTTCAAAAACCCAGTACTAGTGCTGGTGTGCATTTCAAAAACCCAGTATTCGTGCTGGTGTACGTTTTGTAAAACCCAGTGCTCGTACTGATGTGCATTTTTCAAAAAACCCAGTGCTCGTACTGGGGCTTTCTCTTTGAAATCCAGTGCTCGTACTGGTACATCTAGCGCTTGCGCTAGTGTTTGGCTGACTAATCAGTTAGCCCTCCAGGTTCAGTCTTTGTGCTAACCAAGCATCATCATTTCAAACTATAAATTCTCAATTTCGACCTTCAGGTCATCATTTTATAAAAAATCAATCATTTTCTCTTGCGAAGGACCCTCTTCGGGGAGAGTTCGAGGGAGCTCGTTCCTTTCGCATATAACCATCTTTCGTTCGCAAGAACCCTTTTTCAAGGAGAGTTTGAAGGGACTCATTTTTCTTCGCGAACAGTTTGCAAAACAACAACCAACTTTACACAAGGGAACCCTTTTTCCAGGAAGAGCTTCGACGGAAGCTCGTTTCTTTTGTGGCCCCTGTCTTATCATCTTTGGCCAACCCCTTCACAGAGGACCCTCTTCTAGGGAGAGTGTGATGGACTCGTTCCTCTGTGATACTTTCTCAACTTTGTTTTTCGGCCACCTTTCCATAAGAGAAGCCTAGAGATAGGGAGTTTTGACGAAAACTTAATTTCTCTTCGAAAGTTTCGTTTTGCAAACACCTCCTCTTTCAGGGAAGAGAGGAGTATTTCCAACTTCCCATTCAGGTAAGGGCTTAAGCCTGAGTCTCTCTTTTTGGGGAAAAAGAGAGGAGAATTTTGTCATGGATGTGTCGGCTCGATGTCAAGCGACCTTCGTCAAAGATTTTCTAGAATACGTTGCCAATTTGCTATCAAAAGTCATTGTTGATCTCAAAATTTTCATCGCACAAAAGAATTATCTCAAGCTACCTTCAATATCATTTTCAAAAGAGCAAGACTCTTGTGAAGTAAGAGCTAAATTCAAGCTTATTCTGTTGATCAACCGAGAGGATGAAGAAAAATCTTTGATCGGCAAAGGAAAATTCAATGATGTTGAAAAGCCATAAATGAGTTGATATTGATCATAGCTGTGGCGCATTCTTAAAGATTTATTCTTTTGGCGGTAAGACAGTGGAAATATCCTGGGCAGTAAAAAGAACCTACCCAATCCATATATCCTCAGTCATCCAAGCTGAGCTGCAATCAAATATCCGCAAAAGGAATCTCTCAATTGTTGTCAAGATGAAGGCAAATTAAGCGAGTAGACCCCCGGGGCCAAAGAAGATTTGAAACATCTCCAAGATGACGGAGTTTGCGACAGATCCTTCCAGGGAAAGTTCGGATCACCGTCGAGATGAAGGCGGATGCGATGGACCTACCGACAAACCCTAAAAGATATTTGATTTCTGCTATCATTTAGAGATTTCAACCCAAGGACCAATGTCATAATTCCTGAGAAAGAAAAAGAAGGATTGGAACATCTCCAAGATGAAGGAGTTTGTGACGTACCCTTCCTCGAAAAAGAGAGAAAAGTCAGGACATCTCCAAAATGAAGGAGGATGTAAAAGAACCCAGAAAAGATCCATGGTTCAAAAAGAGTGCAAACAGATCATCATGGGAAATGCCCAGGATATCAAACTGCCCGAAACTGTCAAGAATCATCTTTATCTATGTGAAATTCTTTATCAATGTCTTTTCACTTAATTGCTTTTATGAAGCTAAGAATGTTTCCTCTTCTTTTCATATTAGGGAAATTGATATCTTCCTTGAGGAAACTCAACAGCAACAAATTTGAATTTTAGATCTCAAAATCTACAGAGTTAGCCTAATTGAAGCTAATACTCTAGGTAGAAAGAGGTGATATCTTCACACATGAGCACAATTCAATCATTCTGAATCAACTACAATTTTTGGCATTTTATTGGCAATATTTTCTAATTATCCCAACATGAAGTGTGAACTTGAGATCATTTTGACGTATCCTGACGTCATCCCTCCTTAGGACTGAAAAGTCCTTTCCTTCCGGCTGATCTGAGCGCTCTCAGATTCGCACACTTCCCTGTGCTCCCCACTGTCCCGCCATAGACAGTTCTCGCTCAGGATAAGGGATTCAGCCTGAACTTTTTGCAAAAGATCTGTTATTGTCAAAAGCTATTTCAGTCTTAGCAATGAGGCGCCCAAGAACAATCCCTTTTCAAGCTTTAGGGACCCCCATTTTCATCCTTTTGCAAAACCCCTCTTGGACTTGTTGTGCAAAGTCTAGAGGCCCATCACAGTTTTCCTCGCTCCTCGAGGATTCTGTATCCATTCAGGCTAAGGACTAAACCTGTTACCTCGCCCCTCGAGGTACAAACCCAAACCTTCTGCGAGAGGTCGTCTGTTTTTAGAAAGCTGATTTTAGTCTCAGCAATGAGGCGCCCAAGATCATCCCCTTTCCAAGCTTTAGGGAATCCCTTGATTTTCTCTTCTCGCAGACCCCTTTCGGATTTATTCATCCAAATTCTGAACATCCCATCATGGTTTCTTCACTCGAGGATTCCGTATGGTCGTCCCTTTCAGGTTAAGGGTTAAGCCTGAACCTTGCTCCACGAGGTACCTTCCGTTCAGGTTAGGGTTAAACTTGAGTCCCATTTCCGACTAGATATCTTTTCTAGTCTCATCGCGGTTCCTCCATCCGAAGATTCCGCTTCATCTCCCACTCAGGTCGAGGGTTAAACCTGAATCTCGCTTCAGCGATGCATCTGTTGTCCCATCACAGTTTCTTCACTCGAAGATTCTGTATGGTCGTCCCTCTCGGGATAAGGGCAAAGCCTGAACCTCGCTCCGCGAGGTACCTTCCTTTCAGGTTTGGGTTAAACCTGAGCTTCATTTAGACGAGGCAATCCTCCTGTCCCATCCTGATTTTCCCCACAAAGGAATCCGTGCTCTTTGTACATCCATCCAGGAAAGGATCGTCCTTGAGTTTCATCTCATGAGGCATTTTCCTCAAAAATGTCTCATCGAGGTCTGCCTATATTCCTTCCTCATCCAAATTACCTTGATCTATCTTCGTCCCATCCATGTTAAGGGCTAAACCTGAGTCATTCCAAAGGGCTGATCTTATCTCACCCATGAAACTTGATCAAAATTCTTATCTTTCACCATCCCTGGGATTTTCCCCCAAAGTCCCATCACGATTTCCTCATTTCTATCATTCAGTCATATCATTGTCGAGGATTTCATTCCTCGGGACCATTCAGGATAAGGTTTCAAGCCCGAAAAGCCGTATTTTCAAAATAATTCTTCCACACCCAGCTCAGATCAGCTGACTGGGGCATTTTTCAAAATTTGGAGTGTTTCTTTGCCACTAAGCTCGGCTTTCAACCGGCTTAGTAGCAAAGAGGGGCATCTATGAACACCCCAATTTTTTCAAAAGATTTTATAAAAATGACCCTTTCGCCCCTAAACCCGTTTTTTAAGAAAATCAAGTCATTCCTTTAGATTTTCTAAATTAAAATTCGTATTGATATATTCAAAATCAACTCTGGATCCGAATCCAGTACTTTAAATCCATATTTTCTCAAAATTCGGATCAAAACCCATTTCTGAAGAAATTTTCTCAAAATAGATTTAAAATTCTCAGAAAAAAATTTCCTTTTGTAAATATTTTTACAAAAACACAAAAAAATTAATGTTTATCTTTGATTTCTCGTAAAGCTTTAGGACTTTATTCTAAAAATACAAAAAAATGGAAAAATCATGCAAAAAAACAAAGAAATTAGGAAAAACTACGCGGGTTTTGAAGATTTTTGCCGAAAAACTCACCTTTAACCATCCTTTTTAGAAAAACCTGAAAAGGAGGCCTGTTTTTGGAAAAACTAAGTTTTGAGGTTTAAGAGCCGAGTTAGGGTTTTGAAAACCCTAACTCGCCTTCCTCCCTAAACACCCGATCTTCGCTCCATGGCCTCCATTTACCTTTTTTTTTTCACAAGAACCACCTTCCTTATCCTCCACCCTCGATCGCCATGGCCATTGGCCTCCTTCGTTCATCATCAACAAACATCGCACGCCTCCATGTGTGTTCCTCCTTCTCGAAGCCTCCATGGTCTCCACCCACCATCCACCCTTCATCTGCAACGGCATGTCCACCACCCGAGCTCCTTCACCCTCCGATGGCTGGAACCCCCTTTCTTCACCCTCCGATCACCATCCTCGTTTCTCAACCCTAGATCGCCAACTGAATCCTCTCCTTCCAGTTCCTTCTCCACTCTCTTTAAAAAGAAGGGGGGAAAGGAAAGCGAGGATCGGAACCCCTTTTGTTTTTACACCATCTTCGACATCTTCTGACCCCAAAACCCTCTTCCTCTATTTCTGGTTGTTCATTTCATCCCGAATCATCAACAATATTACCGCAAGCAAGAAGATCCTGAACGATCTTTCAGCAGAACTACCGTGCTTCCTTCGTATATCTTCGGTGAGTACCCTTCATCCTCTTTTACCCTCCTTGAATTCCCTTTTAATCTCTTTTCTTCTTCATTTTGGTCCCCATTAGAAGCACTTCTCATAGCACTGCTTTGCCAATAGCAATGTCAGTCTATCTGTGTGCAAAATCAATGGGATACGTTTAGTCCAACAAATTTTTTTTTTTTTTTTTACTTTTTCTTTTAATTCCCATTTCAATCTCGATCCTCGGTTGGTGCTGACTGATGCGTGGATGTTAATTTCTGATCGGCATCAAATTCTCCCTGTTGTGTGACTCGTTATGTCATATGAATGTCTTATGTTCTTTGCTTTCGTTCTATCTATTTTTAGGTCGGACTCCATTTTTTTTTTGTTGTTTTTTTTGTTGTTCTCAGTTGTGAATTATTTTCTGTGTATCAATGATTCTCGATTTGTGATGTTTTGATCCATCCATTTCCATTTGTTTTACATTCCTGCAATCTGCGATTTAATTTATTCGGCACTTCCAAAGGTTACCTTCCTATTGACTGTGATTTGAGACCATTGCTATGTTTTGGCAACTTTTTTTTCTTCCCTGAGATCGTTTTTGCAAGGAGTGATCTGAAGACAGCATGCCTACATACCTCATTTTATTGTACCTGTTCATGTCGATTAATTGGCCATGTACCTCTCATCCTGCATATCCAGTGCATTTTATACATAGGTAACTTACTGGTTACCGTGATCCATCGGTCCCAACGCTCGCTGATGGTAGCAATAGCATCCTTCCATGTGAGCTGGATAAGTTATCTACTTTGTCTGAAGGGGTTACACTCCTTCGGCTTTCTTCAAAACATCGTAACTCCATTATCTAGTAAAGTCTAGTGTTCCTGTGGAAGAAAAATGATGGTGCTACTTCTGTTCCTAGATTTCTGATTTCAATCAATGTAGGCCTGGGTAAATAAGGTGGTAAGGAGTCTCTCACAGGTATTTTCCCAATTCAGTATCAATTGAGCCTTCTACGAACTCGATCTCCTATATGGTCTTTGTGAAGGCAACAAATTAGCAAAAGGCAGAAAGTTTTTTTTTTATGTTAATGGATAAGGGATTCGCCTGTTGTCTGTTCTGTATCTGTCCATTGCTTTAGCAGAGAAGATGGAGAAACGACTTGGGGTCCTTCTATGATCTTACTTAATCCTAAGTTTGACTTCATTGGATCATAGTTACTTTCAGCACAATTGCATAAGCTTGGGGCTTACATTGGGAACACCTGCTTCAATCTTACCTAAACACAATGTGGTTGTTGGTGCCTTCTTCGGTATAGCATTCAATCATAAGCAAGCTTTATCCCATTTGGTTCCATTTGGAAAGGGGATTCGTTAGAACTCTGTGGCCAACTTTGGTATAACATTTTATTTTCTGAAATGGAAAAGGTTATTCTGAACATGAGAGCTAAAGTGGCTTAGTTTGAAGGCCAATTGTTGCTGTTGTTTTACTATCAAAGGTACAATAATATCTGGTGTCTGTCACTTGTTCCAATATTAAGCAATGGATATAAGGTACATCAAGTTGTGATGCTCTCTTTTTTTTTTTTGTGTGTCACCATGTTATTTGTTCATGATTCCGTAACATCTTTAGTCGATATTACTGAGTTATATATCCCTGTCTCACAACACCTCACATCTCCACTATTTACTACCTTCCAGATGCTATATTTCCATCGCCGCAGGCTTTACATACAAACAGCCCATGCTCTTACCACATGCCTGTACATTTTTGTTTTCTGTGGCATCTTTGTTAACTCCCACCTTTTGCACAGCGTACAGTAGTTAGTATACATGCCATAGTCTGGATATATGGATCAACATTCAAATACCATCTAGATGAAAGCTCCCAATGCACTTCAGGATGAATCATCTGCAAAAATTTTTGTGTCTTTATCTGCATGTTTAGCACTCCCTACCTTGTATCCATGGATATTTCGTTTTTCGCACAAGTTCATTATCTGTGTTATGTTGTATTTAACTTCTTGTATACTCTCATTGTGATTAGTTCATGTATAAATATGTGATAATCTAGCTCAGCATGATTTGTATAGTATTTCAAATTTTTTTTTTTTTTTTTTTAGCAATATATGTGCTCATGGCCATAGCATAATCCCTTCCTTGTGTGCTCTGCATTTACTTTCAGCAATTCTTGTGTATAGCCCCTGTACATTAAAAAAAAAAAAATTTGTTTCTTCCTCTCTTTCACTTGTATATGCCCAACACTTGTATTTCTCATTTATGCTCCAAGTAAATACTAGGGGCATGACTAACGAGACACTTTACTATGTGATTGTTATAAACTAACCTCCCACCACCGTTATACTTCATCTCCAGTATGTTGTCATTACAGCATTGTAACAATACTAAAAAAAAAAAAATCGTAATGTACACAGCAGTGCCTAGCACTGCTGTAAGTCGTTTGCAGGTATACAGCAGTGCCTAGCACTGCTGTAAGCTGTTTGCATGTACACAGCAATGCCTAGCACTGCTGTAAGCTATTCGCATGTACACAGCAGTGCCAGGCACTGCTGTAAGCTGTTTGCAGGTATACAGCAGTGCCTGGCACTGCTGTAAGTCTTTGCATATTTGCAGCAGTGCCCGACACTGTTGTAAGCCCTTTTTTTTTTCACAGTGTTCGGCACTGCTGTGATTGGCATATAACTATAACAGTGTCCACACACTGTCATGGTTCTCCCATCTTCCCTTATGTATCTCCCACAAATTCTCTCATTTTCACCATTTGTGCATTCAAAAACATTTTCGCTGTACAATACCCATATACCTTTTTGCTACATTAAATCACTTTAACTCTCAAATCATTTGCATGTCATCATCATGTTATATTCTACTCTATATATGCGTTTTGTAGTAAATGGTGATTTGGTTCAATGTTATCTGTACAGTGACATGCCTTCAACAGTGTCTTCACTTCATCATTTTTTTTTTCCTAACATATCAGCTATCATAAGCATTCGTTTGGTTTGCTAAGTCACATTTTCCTCATGTCCAATGACTTCTCATTCATAACACATACCAGATGATTAGTCTGTGCATAACAATGATAGATTTCTCCCATTGCTGACATGTTAGACCTTATCATGATCTCGCATATATTCCATTCCCCTAAGCATATATACATATCCCATTGTATTTCCATCATATCATGCTAATTCATTTTCTTTGTAGGAAATTTAGAAGAATTGCTATTCTCTTTGCTTAGAATCAATAACTCTTATAATCTTGAGTTAAACTCAAAACATTATAATAATTAGATATCAATGAGAAATTTACATTCCTGCTTTAGATAGAATGAATGAGCATTGTAGATATCATGAATTACTTGTTCTTCATGCATTTTTCCTCTATTTCTCAAAATCTCACAATGATGAAACACGAATGGCACGTGCACCATTTCGTAAGAGGTAAATTAATCCTAAGTTGATGATCCATATCAATGGCCATAGTCAGGGTATGGACAAAACTTAGGATTTCTATCTTTTACGAAATAACACTGGACCCATACAGGATCCATTTTCAAAATTCATCATATTTACTTAAATATTTTCTTCTTTTATTAGAGTTTAACTTAGAATTAATTCAATATATATACCAATGGCCATAGTCAGGGTATATTGAGAGTTAATTTCATTTTAAACTCTATAAAAGCACCAAAATGTATTTTATTCTTCACCTGAATTTAAATATAGATTATTATATAATACATTCAATGACCATAGTCAAGGATGTATTATATCCTCAATCTTATTTTAATTCATCCAAAGAATGAAATAGCTTTTCAAAATCCAATTTCAAAATTCTTTTTGAATCATTCATCATTTAGGATAGAACTGCATCATATTTCAAAATTACTTTTTCAAAACTCCAAGTGATGTAAATATCTTCTTCAATCAAATCTTCAAATCCTATTCATCTTTTTCAAATTCTATTTCATTTTCCATCTCAGAGTCCAATTTAACTTTGAGATTTCGATTTCAATTTCATTCCATATTCAAAAATCCCAAATCATTTTCAAAGTTCAATTTTACTTTGAAAATTCAAATTCATTTTCAAAAGCTCCAATCAAAAGGTTCAATCTTAACTTTGAGATTCTTGATTCATTTCAAACTTCAAATCCCAGGACTAAATTGACTTAGGATTCATCTGTATATTCAACATTCAACTTCTAAAAATTCCCTTTTCCCAAACTCAAATCAGACTTAGAAATTCTTGAATTAACTCCAAGTCTATTTTTTCTAAAATTCAGCACTCATATTAGATCTCAGACTTCAGATCCAATTTCTCTTTAGGATCCAGAATTCAACACTCATGTTGGATCTTAGACTTTGGATCCAATTCCTCTTTAGGATCCAGAGTCCAATTTCACTTTTGGATCTCAGACTCCAGATCCAATTCCTCTTTAGGATCCAGAGTCCAATTTCACTTTCGGATCTCAGACTCCAGATCCAATTCCCAATTAGGATCCAGAATCCAATTCTACTTTGGATCTCAGGCTTTTAGATCCAAAAATCCATCTTAGGATCCAGAATTCAATCACACTTTGGATCTTAGATTTCAGATCCAATTCTCCTTTAGGATCCAGACTCCAATTTCACTTTGGATCTTAGACTTCAGATCCGAATCCATTTTAGGATCCAGAACCCAATTCTATATTTGGATCTCAGACTACAGATCCACTCCATTTAGGATCCAGAATTTAACTTTTGGATCTTAGACTTCGGATCCAATCCCACTTAGAGCTCCAGAACTCGGATCCAATCCTATCTCGAATCTCAAATCTCAGTTGCATCTCAAATATCAGATCAAAATTCCATTTCAAATCTAAATTCATCTCCAATTCTCAAAGCCAATTTCAAAATTTCTTTCTCAAGTCTAAAATTCAAACTCCTATTTTGATATAAAATTCAAAATCGATCCTTGAAAATTGATTCTAATTCAAAGTCTATCCTGACTTTGAAAATCTCAAATCTAAATTTCTCTTTCTACAGATTTATCTCTCCTAAATCCAAGTTCAAAATTTAAATTCAAAGTCCATTTCTGACTTTGAAATTTCCTTTCTTTTTCTTTTATCTCAGCTTCAAATCATTCTTTTCAAAGATTTATCTTCCCAAAGGCTCTGATTATTTCAAAGACTTAGAACTACAAATGTCTCTCCTAATCTACCCCAAGTTATAAGTTAGATTCTACCATTCAAAAACCATTTCTTCACTCCATTTACCAAGTTCATATCAGAATCACTTGGAAATTTTCAAAATGTCTTTCAAAAAGAGCATACATCCTTGCATTGCACAAGCATGATTCTTTGTGCATTTTAGATCTTTTAGAGTTAGAATAAATTCTTAGATTATATTTAGGCGAAGCAAAAGGCATAGATTCAATCCTTCGTTCGATTACCCCTGGTAAAGGCGCCAGGAATGGTCGAACCTCGTACCGACGAGTGAATCCCGTCTCTCCATTTTCCTGCAATATTTTCAAAAATGGAGGCGAGTTAAATTTCTAAATGTTTTCAAATTAAGGTCAAGTGAGACCGCACAAAATAGTTCCTCTTTTCTCTTTCTTTCTTTCTTTTTTCTTCTCTTTCTCTTTTCTTTCTTTTATTCTTCTCCCTTCAAAAAGGAGGAAAATAGAGGTTAGAAAAGGAAAAGAGAAGGAAGAGAGAGAAACCACAAGAGGAAAAATTTTGTGATGATCACACTCCATCAACGAGCACATGGGGGACTGTCATGCCCCTGGTTCGCACCACTATGTAAAGTGCGTTATTGTGGAAGGAATGAGGTTTTGGCAAATCCTCATCTGAGAATGTAATCGGTGCATTCGTCATTGCTTGATTGACGATCTGGGCCATATCCTGCGGCGTTGTGCTAAGCTTGACTTTAATTTTTCTGAGCAGATCTTCTAACACTTGCTGATGCTCAGGTGAAGCGTGGGTCAGATCCAGGATAGAAATGTTGGATAAAGCAGTAATCGGTTTCTGAACTGACCCTGAAGCTTTTCTTTCCTTCGAAGTCGCTTTGAAAAAGCGCTTCGGGATTCTGGGGACTATTTCGGCAATTTCTGCCATTGTTTTTGTTGATTTCTGTTTGCTGGAAAATGCAGTGATATCCACCCTCTTGGCGGAAGACTGCACTTGACGAAGGACCAGGACCTGATGCTGATCCTGAATGTCCTGACTAGAACATGGTCGGATGCTACCTTGCAGAGAAAATGTTTGTTCTGTGATGACTGAAGCTGAATGTTTGGGAAATGGTTTGGAAAGGATTTCTGGCTGTTCTTCTTCATCCTCAATTAACAAGTTCTTGTCAATGCAGTCCTGGATGATGTTTTTAATGACAAAACAGTGTTCTGTGTCATGTCCGACAGCCCGGTGAAACTTGCAGAATTTATCCGTCCATTTTCCCATAGTGACCGGGGGATCCGCCACTTTGGGGAGTTTAATCATTCCCTTAGACATCATATATTCTAAGATGTCTTCGCGGGATTGTTCTAGAGCTGTGAATTCTCGGTCATAACTCTAACCCTCGTGTTTTGGCTTTTCTGACTGTTTTGCTTCTTGCTGAGGTACTGACTGAACAGGCTGTGGTTTGACGAACTTCTCCTTTTGGGCTGCAGAGTTTGTCCTTTCGGCACTGGAATGCCCGGAGTTCTTGTTACGATTTTTCTTGCTCTTCTTGTTGTTGGAGCTGCCACTGCCTTGACCTGAGAATTCTGTAGCATAGGCGACGTGCGCCTTTTTCTTCTGATCAGGATTCCCTCTAATAAAAGGATATCCTTCGTAAAGACCATTATCCAGGCCGGTCTCGAGCCATTCAGCTCTTTCGATTAGTTTGATGAATAATTTGGCGGGCGAGGTAGAAACGAGGTTCCTCAAAGGCTGGGCAAAGTTATTCAGAATAATCTGTAGGGCGTGCTTCTCTGGGATGGGAACCTTCATTCTGTTACAGGTGCTTCTCCACCTGTGGATGAATTCGCTGGCTTTCTCATTCTCCATCTGTTTTAAATTGTACAGATGATTGAGGGTTGGTGAGGCTTCGACATTGAACATGAAGCGCTCGATGAACAAATTCATGACTTTATCGAACTCTCGTAGTTCGATAGGATTAATGTGGTATGTATACCACCTGGCCGCTACCCCTTCAAGGCTGCGTGGAAAACAAATGAACAACGCCCGATTATCTTTCCTGAAACAGCCACATTCGGCATAGAAAGTGGCCAAATGAGCCTTAGGGTTGCTTGTTCCTTCAAATTTAAGGAACTTGCGAGGGAGATTGTCTAGATTGTCATCCCCGTCCAGGCCATGGTAAAAATCTTCACCGGAGTAGGTCTGCTTGCCCTTGCTTTTGGCCTGAATATCCTTGATAGCCTGATTCATTTCTTTCATCTGCTCTTGCATCGGGTCATTACCCGGAATGGGTTTGTTGATTGATTCAGGCTTTGCACCGGTCTTTACAGACAGAGGATTCTGATGATAAACAAACTGTTCTTCCTCTTCTGATTCCTCTTCTACTGACTCTGTTTCTTCAGAAGTGGTGTCGGGCTGGACTTTCTTCTTAATGATTCTGACTGGCCTTTTCACAACCTTCTTCTTTGGCTTGCTTTTCGGAGCAACCTCCTTCTGACTGGCTTCTGCCTGCTCTGACATCATCTTGGTCATCATCCTTTTGAACAAGTTGTACAACGCGGGGTCTATATCATCGGTCTGATTCCGATTCTGCCCTCTGACTGACTTAGGAGAGCTGACTGCCTCAACTTCACTGTCGCTATGCTGAGGAGCAGTCTCTTTTCCAGCTCTGGTTTGCACCATTTTCGACAATGCCAGATGATTTCTGTAGAAGTAGAAGAACAGTTAGAGTCTGGAGGAATTTTTGAAAATGCGATCTTTTGAGAAAAAGACATGAAAGAAGGAATTGATAGACGATTTAAACAAGTTATCCCATTACCAGGGATTGGGTCATTACAAATTTTGCAATAATTGTGTCACCATTTTGCGACAACAAAATGCACCTTATAACCTAGGCGAGGTCGTCCACCGTGACGAGATATAACCGAAGAAAAATATAAGAGAGAAGTCTCATCACTAGAGATGAGGTTGTCCCCAGGATTGTAACAAAATAAAATTTGGCGATAAAAAGCTCTTTATCAGAACAAAAGTTTGCATTTTCATTGATGACAAAATTTAAATACAAAGAGAAGGTGGGCAAACAGTTTACCACCATTCTCGATACTCTGATGATACATTAGGACCAGAAAATATAGACAAAGGAATGAAAGAGTCCCAAGTGTATTTGGCGACGTGGTATGCTCCAGACCAGTGATCCGACCGTAGATCAAACTCTGGCATGCGTCCCGTCGGGAAGCGGGTGTTGACACGAATTTGCCGCTGCGAGAACTGTCGGAAATACCTCTCTGGCTGATAGTCGACGCAGAAGAAAGGGCCGAGCAATTTATAGCGCTTGTCACGAGCATAGGTGTATCGAGGAATGGTCTCTCTTCTATCGAAAAAGTCCCAAACGATCTCCTCTTGATGCAGTTTCTCGATCAAAGCTCGGCACTGAATGGCTGACTTTGGCTGCTTATTGTTGAATCTAAAAGAACTGGCATTTGACGGCACATGTCGCAGGAACCATGACTGCAAGGCATACATGCATCCTTCCACCAAAATGGTTTCTCCGAGGGCGAAATGAGCTAAGCCTCTGTAGAGAAAAGCTAGAGCCGCCATGGACACCGAAAGTTGACGGGTCTGCTTGCTTCCCCATCTTCGAAAAAGTTGGGCGACTCTGACATCGATGAAATTTTGACCATCCTGAAAGAACGCCAGTCCCACTATGCATAGGACCATGGCATGCTGAATTCTTTCTTTTGTTGTTCGAGATAAGGTATCGACTTCTTCATAGGCTCTATACTTGTGATAGAATTCGAACAGATCGATGAACTGACTTCCGTTGATCTCCGTGAGAGACCAAGATCTGCTCCCTGTAGCTCTGGTCATTGCTTCTCGAACATCTATCCCTTTGACATTAATCAAAAACTGCTGCTCGACTGGGTCATCTGGCTCTGGCAACCCCATGATGTCACTAAACTCGCCCATTAGCAAAGTCATCTCTCCCCATGGAAACCAGAACGTGCAGGTACGCGGATTCCACCGTTCTGCCATAGCTTGAATCAGGCTGCCGTTGATGATTCGCTTGCCAACTGCCGATGCCATTTCCAATCCACAATCATCCAAGTGGTCTGGGAACATACGCGAGAAGGCGGTGAACCAAGAATAGTACCACCGAGGGAAGAAGGTACGAGACTGGATTACCCGATAATCTGGGGTTCCATCCCTTATTTGATAGAAGCCATGATCCCTGGGAAAGATAGCATTGGGAGATTCGGATGCCATCAGAATGATACTGAGGCAAGAGAGGAAAAGAGTCACATAGAATGCAGGACTTACGGATAGACTTTTGATGAAAGAAGAGGACAGACATAAATCCTGGAAATTTTGGAAAGAACAAGGGACTTGAAAAAGACTTTCCATGGTTTTCAAGAAAAGTTTTGACATACAAAAGAATATAGGTAAAGGGAAAATATGCACCTGGGGTTTTCAAAAATAGAGGAAATTTTGAATAGTATACCTAGGGTTTTAAAGAAGTTTTTGATATATACAGGAGAATACAAGAAAATATTATACACTTATAACTGCACAAACAAGGATGCGCACACAACACTCCCTAAAGACTGACTCTAAATGCAATATTTGAAATGGCAAATAGGATCTTAATCCTAACTCTATGGTTTAGATTATTTGATTCCAATCAAGGTATGCCGATATACTCAAGCCGAAGCTCGAACTACGTGGCATATAAGATATTTCTCTGGTTCTAAGGTAAGGGCTTCCAAACATCCTTGAGCACCTACCGATATACCTTGGACTATGGCCCTTAGGTACGTGGTAGGGGGGTGCGAACCCAAATAAGTGGTCCAGTTGTGAGGCTCTCTCCCGAACTATGGTTCAGTGAGACAGCCCAGCAACGTGAAGACCGGGACAATATAGGTAAGGAGGTTTTTGAAAACATGTTCAGCATGCAATGAAATCAGAAGGCTCAAATGCAAGTCCTAAAGAGATAGATTTAAATAAAGAGAAGCATACACTTGCATACATTGTTTTGCATTCAATCCCTAAAATTGAGGAGAGTTGTATTTAAAACCTAAGTCTAATGTGATCATGGAATAATCTCCTCAATATGGTCCTACCAAACCATACTTAGATCCTATATGCAATGATGTCAGCTTTCGACAGAATCTAGGCCCCTAAGGTTTGCATGAAAATGAAGCTGACATAGAAGAATAAAGACTTAGAGAATATTAGAGCAAAGCAAAGGCATAATTCGACCAGATGGAGACAAGGTCCCATCTCGGTAGCCAAAACTGTGATCATCGCAGAATTTTTCCTATTCTCTTGTTGGTTTCTCTCTCTTCCTTCTCTTTTCCTTTTCTAACCTCTATTTTCCTCCTTTTTGAAGGGAGTAAAATAAAAGAAAGAAAAGAAAGAGAGAAGAGAAAAGAAAGAAGAGAGAAGAGAGAGAGGAATCCTTTTGCGGGTTTTCACTTGACCTTGATTTGAAAAGTATTTAGAGATTTAACTCGCCTCCATTTTGAAAATTTGCGGGAAAAATGGAGAGACGGGATTCGCTCGTCGGTACGAGGTTCGACCGTTCCTAGCGTCTTTACCAGGGATAATCGAACCAAGGATCGAATCTATGCCTTTTGCTTTGCCTAAATATAATCTAAGAATTTATTCTAACTCTAAAAGATCTAAATGCACAAAGAATCATGCTTGTGCGATGCAAGGATGTATGCTCTTTTTAAAAGACACTTTGAAAATTTTCAAGTTATTCTGAGATGAAACTTGATAAGGGAGTGAAGGAATGATTGAATTTAACTTTAGAACTTGAGATAGATCAGAGAAGTTCTAAGTCTTTGAGGTAAATCAGAGTTGGGAAAATAAATGAGAAAGAATGACTTTGGAGCATTGAAAATGAAAGAAAACGAAGTTTCAAAGTCAGAAATGGACTTTGAATTTGATCATGGATTTAGGAAAAGAAGATGAAGTTTTGAAGTGATGTTAATTTTGAATCTTAGAATGGGGTTGAGGAAATCAAATGGTACTTAAGAATAGAAAATGGATTAGATCCGAAAATGGAGTAGAAATCTAGAGTTGGGATTGGATTCCGGATCCTAATCAGAATGGGATCCGAGATTTGGAGTCCGAGATGGACTTTGGATTCTGGATCCTAAAATAGAATTGGATCTAGAGTCTGAGATCCAATGTAGAGTTGGGTTCTGGATCCTAAAAAATGGAATTGGAAAGAATTCTTGAAATTGAATTCTTGAATCCTTTTGAGAAATTTGAATTTATGAATAGGTTTTGATCTGAGAAATAAAGGAAAGAATCACTTGGATTTATGAAAAGGGATTTTGAAAATATGATGCAACTTTATCCTAAATGATGAATGAATTCAAAGAATTTGAATTTAGATTTTGAAAAGCTATCTTATTCTTGAAGTGAATTAAAGTAAGATTGAAGATATAATACATCCCTGACTATGGTCATTGAATGTATTATATAATAATCTATATTTAGATTCAAGAGAAGAATAAAATACATTTGGTGCTTTTATAGAATTTAAAATGAAATTACATCTCAATATACCCTGACTATGGCCATTGGTATATATTTTGAATTAATTTTAAGTTAAATTTTGTTAAAAGAAGAAAATATTTAAGGAAAATATGATGAATTTTGAAAACGGATCCAGTGTTATTTCGTAAAAGATAAAAATCCTAAGTCTTGTTTACATCCCGACTATGGCCATTGATGTAAATCATCAACTTAGGATTAATTTACCTCTTACGAAATGGTGCACGTGCCATTCGTGTTGCCATTTGTGGGAATCTGAGAAATAAAGAAAAAAAATGCATGAAAACAATCAATTTATGGCATTTACAATGCTCATTCATTCTATCTAGTGCAGAAATGTAAATTCTCATTTATGGCTAGATTATTACAACTTGAATTGAATTTGAGATCCTAATCTAAGAATGACATCAACATGTTTAGAGATTCCTGCAAGAAAGAAGATTCAGCACCAAACTAAGATGGAAGGAATTAATTCTAACTTAAGATGTTGTATCATGCTAAAAGAGGCACATGGCATTTTCTATATTCATGAAAGAAGTGTGTGCATATATACTTATACATATTCGTATGTGTATATATATATATATCTATATATGTGTACATATATATATATATATATATATATACATACATATATACGTACATATATATATGTATACCTAGGTATGTAGAAGTATGTATATAAGCAATACCATAGACAAACGATAACCCACAAGTGAGAAGACATATACAAAGTCTTTGGACTGATGAAATACATATACGATGGATGGTGGACCATGCACTTTGTACGAGGATTTACAGGTAAGATGACTATTAGTCACAACCATGACTCAGAGTGCTACTTGGGATACTTACTATTAAGACCAACTATTACGTAAGAGGGGACTTATAAGGCATTGGCCTTCCTGTAGGTGCACAGGAAAGTACTACTAACACAGGTGGTATGACTGTATAATGCCATGAAGAAGGTGTTGGGTGCAGGTGATGGTGACAGGGATTCAATGATACCAAGTGATGACTGGTGGACGAAGAGAAGTGTTGCTGGAGGGAAGTTGTTGGAGGTCACAGCAGCCTACCAGGCTACTGTCTGATGGTCTGAGCTATTTCAGGCACTGCAAATGAGTAGGGAAAGTATTGAGACGAGGAGATGGTGCTGAACCTAATGCCTGAATACATAAGGGGCCACTGATATGTAGACGACTAGGTGCAAAAGCATCCACGAAGTATTGTGCCAAAAAAAGTGTGCATGAAAGACACACATATCTGTGGATTAATGCAACAGCATTTATGACCGTAGTTTCAGAATTAATTCATGCTTAAGCAACCCAGCAGAAAACCAAATAATAATTCCCCCCCCCCCCCCCCTTTTTTTTTAGCAGCCCAGCGGAAATAAAACATGCTTAGAGAAATACAGGTGAGAGATTTTGCTCCTAAACCAAACCAAATGAGACTCCAATCACATTCAGGAAGAGAGAGAAAAAAAAAGGATGCTTTTCAATGGTAGAATTTTGTAATTTCTAACACTAGCAAATGCAACATGACAGAGAATTTTATGACAGCACTCAAAAAAAAAAAAAAAACTTGACACTGAAGACTGGGGTTCAATCGATAGTTGAAATCTGCTCATATTGTTACTCTCAATCCTGTTGTACTTGCTATGAATTGATTATTGAGACTAAAATACAGGCTTCCACATTATGCGAACATCACTATTTTCAATGATTTACCCTCATTGTATTGTCTATATCACAAAGATTCCTCTCTTTTTTATATATATATATATATCCTACACCAGTCAGGGCAGGATTCTGTCCTAAGTTGCCTAGGTATAGAAGGAGATCCCACTGTTTATGATTGGTAGGGCAATCATATCAGGTAGGCAGAAATCAGAAGTGCTAACAGCATGAGTGCAATAGACATGTGTTAGATACATCTACTAAGAAGCTGCCTTTCTAAAACAAGAACAGGTAAGTAAATACCGATACTGGGTAATGAATGACTAATCGTCACTTAGGTGCTACAGTATGAACATAAGTGACAATTGTTTGAATTGCATGGATATGAATGTAAAGTGCTCTGGTGACCTTAATGACACGGGTGCTAAAATCAGATAATGTCAATTGCAGGGGATAGATCAACATTAACCTTCATACCAGCTAATATGTAAAGGCACCAGTCAAATATACTAGAAATCAGCCTGATATGCAGAGAAAAACATTACATAATACATATGAGAATTTCAGTCAGTGGATAAGATGAGAGGATGGCTCGTACCTGATTGCTGCAACCTGACTTGCAATTTTTCCCCTGTAAAAGAGTTCAGTTAGATTGATAACATAGTGAAATTTCCCTGCACAATATCTCCATGGATTTGACAGAGATATGCTACATAAATGAGTCTACTATGGCTTTAATGATACAGTATAGGTGCTGGAAATACGGCTAATGGCTGTAATGTTGCAGGTGAGGATGGGGGCCATGCGCGTGCTGATAGTGTTCAGTAGGTCGATTAACCAACTGAGATATCCAACAACAAAACGATGAGGGTTAGGTTTTGAAGTAGGATCCCAAATCCTCGAAGGTGCAGCCAGAACAATGCAATAATGATAAATTTTCACTGAATATGTGAAGTAGGCACAGATATTAGGGGCAAATTATAATACAATGAAACATCAAAAGGAAGACTTCATCTAGAGAAATCAACCTATGGAAATAATCTGATTCTACAAAATCTCTCTCGCAAGTTCCTTAAATTTGACGGAACAAGCAACCCTAAGGCTCATTTGGCCACTTTCTATGCCGAATGCGACCGTTTTAGGAAAGATAACCGGGCGTTGTTCATTTGTTTTCCACGCAGCCTTGAAGGGGTAGCGGCCAGGTGGTATACATACCACATTAATCCTATCGAACTACGAGAGTTCGATAAAGTCATGAATTTGTTCATCGAGCGCTTCATGTTCAATGTCGAAGCCTCACCAACCCTCAATCATCTGTACAATTTAAAACAGATGGAGAATGAGAAAGCCAGCGAATTCATCCACAGGTGGAGAAGCACCTGTAACAGAATAAAGGTTTCCATCCCAGAGGAGCACGCCCTACAGATTATTCTGAATAACTTTGCTCAACCTTTGAGGAACCTCATTTCTACCTCGCCTGCCAAATCATTCATCAAACTAATCAAGAGAGCCGAATGGCTTGAGACCGGCCTGGACAATGGCCTTTACGAAGGATATCCTTTTGTCAGAGGGAATCCTGATCAGAAGAAAAAGGCGCACGTCGCT
The DNA here is from genome assembly GCF_984573655.1 of Nuphar pumila. NCBI lineage: Eukaryota > Viridiplantae > Streptophyta > Magnoliopsida > Nymphaeales > Nymphaeaceae > Nuphar > Nuphar pumila. The sequence goes on along the minus strand of NC_143265.1, from coordinate 44,892,997 downwards.
TATGCTACAGAATTCTCAGGTCAAGGCAGTGGCAGCTCCAACAACAAGAAGAGCAAGAAAAATCGTAACAAGAACTTCGGGCATTCCAGGGCCAAAAGGACAAACTCTGCAGCCCAAAGGGGAAGTTCGTCAAACCACAACCTGTTCAGTCAGTACCTCAGCAAGAAGCAAAACAGTCAGAAAAGCCAAAACACGAGGGTTGGAGTTATGACCGAGAATTCACAGCTCTGGAACAATCCCGCGAAGACATCTTAGAATATATGATGTCTAAGGGAATGATTAAACTCCCCAAAGTGGCGGATCCCCCGCTCACTATGAGAAAATGGACGGATAAATTCTGCAAGTTTCACCGGGCTGTCGGACATGACACAGAACACTGTTTTGTCCTTAAAAACATCATCCAGGACTGCATTGACAAGAACCTGTTAATCGAGGATGAAGAAGAACAGCCGGAAATCATGTCCAAACCTTTTCCCAAACATTCAGCTTCAGTCATCACAGATGTGATCATCGCAAAATTTTTCCTCTCTTGTTGGTTTCTCTCTCTTCCTTTTCTAACCTCTTATTTTTCTCCTTTTCGAAGGGAGAAGAATAAAAGAAAGAAAAGAAAGAGAGAAGAGAAAAGAAAGAAAGAAAGAGAGAGAAGAGGAACTATTTGGCAGGGTCTCACTTGACCTTAATTTGAAAAGTATTTAGAAAATTACTCGCCTCCGTTTTGAAATACATTGCGAGAAAAATGAAGAGATGGGATTCGCTCGTCGGTACGAGGTTCGACCGTTCCTGGCGCCTTTACCAGGGGTAATCGAACCAAGGATCGAATCTATGCCTTTTGCTTTGCCTAAATATCATCTAAGAATTTATCCTAAAGATCTAAATGCACAAAGAATCATGCTTGTGCAATGCAAGGATGTATGCTCTTTTGAAAGATGTTTTCGAAAAATCTCTAAGTATTTCTGAGATGATCTTGATAATGAAGTGAAGAAATGGTTGAATCTAACTTAGAACTTTGAGATAGATCAGAGAAGTTCTAAGTTCTTGAAGTAAAATCAGATTTGAGGAATGAATCTTGAGAATGATTTGAAACTTTGAAATGAAAGGAAATGAAGTTTTAAAGTCAAAAAATGGGCTTTGAATTTGAATTTGAATTTAGGAAAGGAAATGAATACTTGAGATGGAATTTGAATTTAGATTTTGAAGTTGGAAATTTAGAATGGATCTGAGAAAATTAAATGGTATTCAAGAATAGAAATGGATTTAAGAGTTTTAGACTAGATTCGAAAATGGAATTTGAATCTAGAATTGGAATTGGATTCCGGATCCTAAACAGAATGGGATTCGAGATTTGAAATTCAAGATGGACTTGGGTTCTGGATCATAAAATGGAGTGGATCTGAAGTCTGAGATCCAAATATGGAATTGGGTTCTGTATCCTAAGATGGATTTGGATCTGAAGTCTGAGATCCAATATGGGTGTTGAATCTTGGATCCTAAAATGGATTTGGAGTTAAATTTAGAAGATGAATCAAGAACTTCCAAGTTTAATTTGAACTTGGAAAATGAATTTTAGAAATTGAATCTTTGAATATACAAATGAATTTCAAAGTCAAATTAGACCTTGAATTTGAAGTTTAGAAGATGAATCAAGAACTTCCAAGTTTAATTTGAACTTGGAAAATGAATTTTAGAAATTGAATCTTTGAATATACAAATGAATTTCAAAGTCAAATTAGACCTTGAATTTGAAGTTTAGAAGATGAATCAAGAATCTCAAAGTTAAATTGAACTTGGAGATTGGATTGGAGTTTTGAATGAATGTGGAATTTCAAAGTCAAATTTGATTTTTGAAATCTGATTTGAATCTGAATATAAAATGAATTTGAAATCAAAGTTAAATTGAACTTTGAGATTGAACATAGAATTTTGAAAAATGAAAGGATGAATCAGATTTGATAAGGATTGAAGATAGATTGAGGAAGATATTTACATTTACTTGGAGTTTTTGAAAAATAAATTTTTGAAAGTATGATGTAATTCTATCCTAAATGATGAATGAATTTGAAGAATTTGAAATTGGATTTTGAAAAGCTATTCCATTTTTTAAATGAATTAAAACAAGATTGAAGATATAATACATCCTTGACTATGGTCATTGAATATATTATATAATAATCTATATTTAAATTCAAGAGAAGAATAAAATACATTTGGTGCTTTTATAGAATTTAAAATGAAATTAACTCTCAATATACCCTGACTATGGCCATTGGTATATATTTTGAGTCAATTTTAAGTTAAATTCTAATAAAAGGAGAAAATATTTAAGGAAATATGATGAATTTTGAAAATGGACACAATGTTATTTCGTAAAAGATAAAAATCCTAAGTCTTGTTTACATCCCGACTATGGCCGTTGATGTAAATCATTAACTTAGGATTAATTTACCTCTTACGAAATGGTGCACGTGTCATTCGTGTAGCCATTTGTGAGAATTTGAGAAATAAAGGCAGAAATGCATGAAAATAAGCAATTTATGATATTTACAATGCGCAGTCATTCTATATAAGACAAAGAATGTAAATTTTTATTAGTATCTAACTATTACAATGTCTGAAAAAGGAATTCACAACTCCAAGTAGTGATGTTTTTCCATATATTCTCCTGCAAAATACTTGGTTGGTAAACAAAAATGGAAGGGAATTATACACATCACCTAGATTTCAAAAAAAATGCCAATGGTAAGAGAATTGCTCAATCTTACGATAGAATGATATACACCTACGTACATACATACTTGAATATATTATGTATACACATACTTATATTTGCATGGATTCATATATGTACATATCTATATATGTACACCACTTATATACTTTCCATATAAGTGGATGAGAGTGGCAATGTTGTAGGCAGGATGGTGCTTTTGTCATCAAACAATACCTGATAATGAGTGGATCTAGGCAGTCTGAACCGATCCAGCAAAAACTTTTCAGCCAACACATCAAACTAAGTTCAATCAGCCATGTTGAAGTGATCCTACTTGATGTGTTATGACTTTAGAAATATGCAATTGCATATAGTGTGGATCAATTTTGCCATATATATATATTTTTTTATCCATATTTATTCTCCCTGTCCTAAGGTGGGAGCTCAAGTGCTTTATGCAGCATTCAGACTTGATATAGTGGTGGTGTGATGGACCTAAATAAATCTCATGTCAGACATTTTACAGAGAAAGAAAGAAAAAAAAAATTCTTTTACACAATTCATGGGAAAATTTAAGCAAATTTCTACAACTGGAATTCGAATTAGATCTAGCAATTGATAAAAGGGATGCTGGAAAGAAAGAAAAAGAAATATTTTTTTTTTATAAACCTGTATAAGCTGATGTAGATAGGAGTTTGCTGACAACCTCAACTTTTGCACTTGCTGTCGCCTCTATCTCGCGACTATAGGATCTGCTGCTACAGTGGCTGATATGATGTATAACAAAGTGTAGAACCTGCTACTATGGTGACAGTAGGTAAGAAAAGTGCAGCAATAGTGTAAATGTTGCAGGAGGTTAGTGAATATGAAAATATAATCTGTGAAGAGTGAAATGCTTGCAGGAGACAGTATAAATGGCAACTATGTGATAATTATAAGTGTGGTAGATTAAGTGTTGTTGGGTGCAGAAATGTGGGTGAAATGAAAGAGTAATGTGGCTACAGAAAAATATAGAAAGTGGGAAAGGTATAGCTGCAGGGTGCTGGTGCAAGTGGCAGCATGCAAATGGTGGAGTGCAGTTAACAAGGAGTATTATGAGGGCTAATTCAGCAAATATGAGATGCCATGGTTCTGTAGGCATATGTTGTAATGGACATGCAGTGAAGACGTGAGTGTAGCTATGTGAATGTGGAGTGAGAGACTGCCTTATTGTGAAATGGTGACAGGTAAGGGTGGCCGTTTAGCGATATATGATAAAAAACAATGATCCTCCATAGCAACATCTTCATCTTGTAATAGCTTGTTAGATCTACTTGTTCATGCTGAATACAACTGCATCAATGTACCTGAATGATTATTCCAAAGTTTGAACCATAAATATCTAAACATGGAATAAGAATAATACCAAATGATAGAGATACATGAATGACCAATAATTCCAATCATTTCCTAGATTATGATTGCTTTTGTGTCTGTAAGAAAAGGTTTAAGGATGGCAGAAGTGGTCATGATCACACGGTGCACAAAACATTCCAAATATATATATATATATATATATATATATATATATATATATATATATATATATATAAAAACAGAGATGGTGAGAATATACTATATAATAATTAGTGCATGAGTGAAAGTGAACACATTGTTGAAGCACACAACCGTTAATTGACAAGATTCTTGACACCATTACACACAACATCTGGTTGATGAAATGTCCAACAACAAGTTGATAAAACATATACCTTATGGCACCAATGAAATACTTGATCAGTAATGAAATATTTTATCAGCAATAAAATATGTAGTAATATACTCATGAGCATGCTGATGGAACATACTGTAACAGGTATGAATAGTAGATAAGAAATGTTGGAATCAGATTGTACTAATCTGCTAGCATCTATGGAATCATAGTGAATGGCATAGACGAAGTCCAGGTTTTGTGACCAATAACATTAATATACAGGAATTAACAGAATATATATACAAAAAAAAAAAAACTGGTGGGTAGTATTGCTGTAACCAAAGACATGCTGCGATCACAGGGATAAAAATAATGAAAATTTGTCGTGCAACCTCTAAAATTACAACAATTATACCAAGGAGTTGTATAATGGTGAAGGTAGAGGCATAAAACTTATTAATGTTTTTCATCAACTAACCAACAAATAAACGTTCAGGAAAGAATGTCAATTAGTACTTCATCCACAACAGTAACTATGCACATCAAGACAAATTCACCATAGAATTCAACGGAAACTCTCTGTGGTAAGATGGTGAAAATAAACAATTTACAAAAGCCAACAGTCAATAAAAGAAGCAATGAACAGAAATACAAAAGAAATTCCAAAGAATAAAAAAAAGGGGTCTAGATACTAGTCATATTCAAAGACAATAAAAAAAACCCTTAGACTTTCCACTTTCCAGCAGTCTTCTGGCAACAGATTCTTGAAATTCCTGGTCCAAGTCTTAAAAAATGATCACCTGCGCTGCTAACCTATTCAACCGTGGGTGATGACCCATCACTTTTATGGCTAGATCCATTTACCCCACCATTGAAGCTGATAGTATTCATGAAATCTAAAATTACAAGGATTATGGGCAGAGTCATCCAGGATATCAACCATTGAGATGACATTTCTGTCATCACGATCCTCATCTGGTAGTGAGCAAATAACATGATTAAGACTCGGAGGCTTTGGAAGGAATTATCGGATGCACCCTTGAACCGGTCAGGATATTTAACTAAATCATCCCAACTTTTCAGAGACCTGCTCAAAGGATCAACCACAACCTAGCATTGCAGGGTTTGAAGTGAAGTTGTCGAATGACAGGGAAGAGATTGCAGAGGTGGATTTCTTGTTGAGGCAGCCATCGCAAGGCAATTGCTCCTTCGAATGTGCGTGCGTACATCGCACTAGCTGGATGTAGAGGGAGCCTTTTCTAAAAAAAAGGAGGGGCGGATAAAGTGTGTGCCATATGCCTAACGGGGGACTATTGCATATAGATAATATTATGCAGAAACCAGACGCTGGAGTGCTTAAATGCATAAAATTGAGGAATCAAAGAGGAACAGGTGCGGATCAAGAGAGAGCACATGAGGTCACGACTCCATAAATGATTAGAATTACCAAACAAATAAGAAAACATCAAGAGATTTAGAAAAAGAAAAACAAATGTTAGCAGGGAATCAAAAACCAAAAAGGAAATGCAGGATGATTTTATAATGGCATAAGAAATCAAATATGAATGGGGGGGTTGCTAATATCCTAAATGAAACAGGGGAATCTACTGTACGTTGGAGATTAGAATGAATGTGAGAAATCAAAGAAAAAGCAAATAAGAAATCTCATATAACAGCTAATAAAACAGAAACAAAAAAAGGAAAAGAAGGGGGAAAACAATTGGGTATACACAGACCTTCGACTAAAAACCAGAGAAATTCAATAATAAATAAAAAAAAAGGATGTTTGAATAAATATTCCGATTGGTGTCGCCCGCAGTGGATCAAGATTACCATGGGTAATTCGACCTCACCAATGGCATATTAATGGGGCTTAAAGCAAATGAACCAAAAAGAAAGAAAAGAAAACCAAACGAGAAAGAATGCTTACCTTATCTTGCTTGAGGATGATCGACTTCCTTCAATCAAGTGGGAGAAAACCAGATGAGATGAAGAAAAGAAGAAGGAGAAGTGGTGGGGGTGAGAAGCGGGTCTCGTGAAGTAGAAGAAGGTGGAGGGGTGATAACGGGTGCCCTCATGGGGCTTCCTGCGTGCCCTTTTAATGAGGAAAAAAAGATTTGGGAAAGGGTTGGTTAGAGATCGATGGAGGAAGAAAAAGGGGTTGTGCGATGGAGGGTTTTCAGAGAGGGTTTGGACGAGAGCGGCTGAAAGAGCAAACTCGCGAGAAGGAGAAGGTCCTCCTCTTGCGAAAGATTTTTTTACCGAAACCCTAAAGAAAAGAATTCAAAGGGGAACCCCTTTGTTTTCAAATTTTTGCAAAGAGGGGGCTCCCTAAAAAAAAAAGTTTTCTCAAAAACCCGATTTTTCAAAATGGGTGTTTTCAAAAAGATTATTTTGCAAAAGAATGGTTTTCCAAAAGAGGTTTTCTTCAAAAACTAATTTTTTTGTTTCTTTTCTATTTTGCGTTTTCCAATTTTTTTTTTTTTTTTAAAATCCTAAAATTTTACGAAAAAACAAAGATTAAACCCTAATTTTTTTTTGTATTTTTCTGAGAAATATTTACAAAAGTATTTTTCTGAGAATTTCTGATCATTTCGGGGAAATTTCTTCAGAAGAATGGGTTCGAACCCAGGTTTTGAGAAAATGTTCGAGTTTTAAACCTCGAATGGAGAAATACAACGCAATAGATCCAAACGGATGTTGGATGGACTATCCGAGCTATTTAAAAACTATTTTTGGTATTTTCTGTAATTTTAATTTAAAATTTGGACGATGAGACTCGGATTTGGATCTGGACAATGGATCCAGATCTGAGATCAATTTAAACATATAAAATGAATTTAATTTCAATAAAACTTGAGAAATGAACTGGGATTTAGCCCTAAAAAAATGACTCATTTGCTCAAAAATGAATTTAGGGGCAAGAAGGGAATATTTAAAAGATTTTAAAAAATTTGGGGTGTTCACAGATGCCCCTCTTTGCTACTAAGTCAGTTGAAAGCCGAGCTTAGTGGCAAAGAAAACACTGCAAATTTTGAAAAAATGCCCCAGTCAGCAGATCTGAACTGGGTGTGGAAGAATTATGGCTTTTCAGGCTTAAAGCCTTGTCCTGAATGACTTGGAGAGACGAAATCCTCGAAAAAGATATGACTAAATAACAGAAGTGAGGAAATCGTGATGGGACTTTGGCTGAAGGTCCCGAAAATGGTGAAGGATAAGAATTTAGATCAAGTTTCGTGGGTGAGACGAGATCAGCTTTTGGAATGACTCAGGTTTAGCCCTTAACCTGGATGGGACAAAGATATATCGAGATAATTTGGGGAAAGGAATATATGAGGACCCTGATGGGACATTTTGGAAAATGCCTCGTGAGATGAAGCTCAAGTAGGATTTTATTCCGGATGGATATACAAAGCATGGATTCCTTGATGGGAAGAGCCATGATGGGATTGAAGGAAAATACCTCGTCGAAACGAGACTCAGGTTTAACCCAAACCTGAAAAAGGAAGGTACCTCGATGCATGAGGTTTAGGCTTAACCCTTAACCTGAAAGGGACGACCATATGGACTCCTCTAGTGGAGAGACCATAATGGGACCTTTGGAGTTTGGACGAACAAATCTGAAAGGGGTTTGCGAAAGGAGGAAGGAAATGGGGTTCCCTAAAGCTTGAGAAAGGGATGAACTTGGGCGCGTCTCATTGCTGAGACTGAAACCAACTTTTGAATTTAATGACCTCTCGCAGGAAGTACAGGTTTTGACCCTTAACCTGAGTGGGAACAACCATACGGATTTCTTGAAACCGTGATGGGACAGGAGAGATACTTCAACTGAATGGGGTAACTCTTCTGGAAAAACAACGCTAGGTTGCATCAAAATGGATATTGAATATTTACTTCATTCTTAGAACATTTAGAAAATTTTGCCAATAAGATAAATTTATAGTTGACTTCAACGCTTGAAAATGTGCATATGTGTGCAAAAGATATTCCCTCTTTTTACCTAGAGTATTCCCTCCAACGAGGTTAACTTCTCGGTCTTAAGAGTCAAATTCAAAATTTTAGCGTTGATAATTTTCTTCAAGTTATCCATTTCCCTGATATGAGAAGAGAAGAAATATTCTCAATTTCATAAAAGCAAGTAGTAAAAAGACATTGATAAAAGAATTTCGCATAAGAAAAGATAACTTCTGACAATTTCGGCAGTTTGATATCTGAGTGTTTTCTCATGATAATCTTTTTGCACTCCTTTTGAGTCATTGGGCTTTTTTGGGCCTTTTACATCATCCTTTATTTTGGAGATGTCCTGACTTTTCTCTCTTTTAAAGGGAAGGGTACGTCACAAACTCCTTCATCTTGGAGATGCTCTGATCCTTCTTTTCTTTTTCAGGTATTATATATGATATTGGCTCAAAAGGTCTTTAGATGATAGCAGAAATCAAATATCATTTAGGGTTTGTCGGTAGGCTCATCACACTCGCCTTCATCTCGACGGTGATCTGAACTTTCCCGGTAAGGATTCTTCACAAACTCCTTCATCTCGGTAGATGATCCAAATCTTCTTTGGCCCCGGGGGTCTGCTCGCTTATTCGTCTTCATCTTGACGACAATTGAGAGATCCCTTTTGCAGATATTTGATTGCAACTTTAGAATGAGAAGATATGGATTAAGTGAGTTCTTTTATAGCTCAGGATATTTCCACTGTCTGATTGCCAGAAAATCATCATTAAACATGCGTCAAAGCTAAAATTAATATCAATTCGCTTCTGGCTTTTCAACATCATCGAATATTTCTTTCGCCAATCATACCGAGGACATTTCTCACATCCTTTTGGTTGATCAACAGGAAAAAGATTCGAATTTTACCTCTTTCATAAAAGGTTTCACCCTTTTGGTAAAGAAATACTAGAGGTAAACAGAGGTGATTCTTTTGGTGTAGTCAAAATATTGGAATCAACAAGTATCTTTAGCAAATTGGCAAAGTTTTCTAGGATACTTTGTGAAATAATCACTCAATATAAATTTTGACGAAACCTTGAGTTGAAACTTGGGAAGGAATATTTAGATTTTTGTTTTGACCGACCAGCTCGAAAGTAGGATTTTTGGAAGTACCAGCTCGAAAGCAGGATTTTTGGAAGTACCAGCTCAAAAGCAGGATTTGATTTGACCGACCAGCTCGAAAGCAGGATTTGATTGCCCGACCAGCTCAAAAGCAGGATTTGATTGACTGACCATCTCGAAAGCAGGATTTGTTTGCCCGACCAGCTCGAAAGCAGGATTTGATTGCCCGACCAGCTCGAAAGCAGGATTTTGTTTGCCCGACCAGCTCGAAAGCAGGATTTGATTGCCCGACCAGCTCGAAAGCAGGATTTGTTTGCCCGACCAGCTCGAAAGCAGGATTTTGTTTGCCCGACCAGCTCGAAAGCAGGATTTTATTTGCCCGACCAGCTCGAAAGCAAGATTTGATTGCTCGACCAGCTCGAAAGCAGAATTTGTTTTGACCGACCAGCTCGAAAGCAGGATTTGTTTGACCGACCAGCTCGAAAGCAGGATTTTATTGCCCGACCAGCTCGAAAGCAGGATTTTGTTTGCCCGACCAGCTCGAAAGCAGGATTTTGTTTGCCCGACCAGCTCGAAAGCAGGATTTTATTGACCGACCAGCTCAAAAGCAGGATTTGTTTGCCCGACCAGCTCGAAAGCAGGATTTGATTGCCCGACCAGCTCGAAAGCAGGATTTTGTTTGCCCGACCAGCTCGAAAGCAGGATTTGATTGCCCGACCAGCTCGAAAGCAGGATTTGTTTGCCCGACCAGCTCGAAAGTAGGATTTTGTTTGCTCGACCAACTCGAAAGCAGGATTTGATTGCCCGACCAGCTCGAAAGCAGGATTTGATTGACCGACCAGCTTGAAAGCAGGATTTGTTTGACCGACCAGCTCGAAAGCATGATTTTATTGCCCGACCAGCTCGAAAGCAGGATTTTGTTTGCCCGACCAGCTCGAAAACAGGATTTTGTTTGCCCGACCAGCTCGAAAGCAGGATTTGATTGCCCGACCAGCTCGAAAGCAGGATTTGTTTTGACCGACCAGCTCGAAAGCAGGATTTGTTTTGACCGACCAGCTCGAAAGCAGGATTTTATTGACCGATCAGCTCGAAAGTAGGATTTTTTGTTCGACCAGCTCGAAAGCAGAATTTTTGTGGAAGAATGATTGACATTGATAGATTTGTGACCCGAAGGTTTGAGAATGATGGATATTTGATGAAATTGTAACCTGAAGGCTTGAACTTGATATACATTGATGAAGTTCTAACCCGAAGGCTTGAAAAGGATGTATATTGATGAAGTTGTAACCCGAAGGCTTGAAAAGGATATACATTGATGAAGTCGTAACCCGAGGGCTTGATAATGAAAGACATTTGATGAATTGATAGACATTTGGTGAGAATTTAGGATATAATAGACAATGATTCAGGTTTATCCCTTAACCTGAAAGGGAAGCGGGAGATTTTTGAGGATATACTTGAGACTTGAATTTAGAAGAGATATGACCAGATTTATGATTTATGATTTAGGATTTAGATGGACCAGCACATTTGGCTGTATGCGGTCCAATTTTCAGGATTAACCCCTTGTCCTGAACGGGAAACATAGAAAGAATAAACTTTGAGAAGACAGAAGGATATAGAATTTTGAAAAAAATGTAGAAGATTTGAGGAAATTGATTTATTTTTGTAAAAAGAATTCTCACAGGTAGCATTGTTGCCCCTATGAGTGATCTTAGGATTATCTCTTATCCTAAATGGGAAAAAGAATAGAATTTAAAGAAAAATTGATATAAATTTAGAAATCAATAAGAATAGATAAAACTTGTATTTGCAAAAAGAATTCTCCAGGGCAGCATTGTTGCTCCCAAGAGGGGTATCAGGATTATCCCTTATCCTGAATGGGAACACCTCGGACAACGAAGGTCAGGTTTATCCCTTAACCTGAAAGGGTAAAGAATAAAAGAATTTTGGGGAAAATTAAAAGAGAAATTGGTAGAAATTTACAAAAATACAGAGAGATTGAAGAAAAATTGTTTTGCACAAAGAATTCGCACAGGTAGCAATATCGCTCCTATGAGGGGTTTCAGGATTATCCCTTATCCTGAATGGGAACATCTCGGACAACGAGGGTCAGGTTTATCCCTTAACCTGAGGGGGAAAGAATAAAAGAAATACCTCATGGGAAAGAGGCATCAGGTTTATCTCTTAACCTAAAAGGGTAAAGGAATTGATAAAATTTAATAGAATTAAGGAGAAATTGATAAAACTTGATAAAAACTTGATAAAATTGATATAAACTTTATAAAAAACATGAATAAAATGAATGAAAATAATATAAATATCAAATTTAACTGAAAATTTATAAGATTAAGAGAAAAAGGATTGTTTTCTGATCCTGCCTGCATATGAGATCTTGAAAGGAAAAAAATGTTTATTTAAAAGATAAGTGAGAAATCATTTTTGGGGAGAAAGTCCACTGTAAGGAGTGAGATCTGATCCTTTTAAAAGGAATCATCATGAGAGGTCATCATGAGGGTTAATTTTGAAGATAATGGTTTAAAAACCCATTTTAAGAGAAAAAAAAATCAATGTGATAGTTTATTTTGAAGAAGATTAGATCAAAATTTTGAATTTTTGGTGATCATGAAGAAGTTTCTGCAGAAATTCTCAAGATTTTTATGATTTTGAAAAATCCCTCCTAGGTAATATCATTTCTCTCATGATGATGTTTTTAGGATTGTCCCTTATTTAAAAAGAATAGGAGAAATACAAATTTTTCCGAAATGAATGCCCCATGGTGGCGAAGGATAGAGGTATTTGATATCAACAGGTATGAAGAAAATTTGACATTTTCATTGATAGGAAAATATTGATAACAATGACTGAAATATTTACAAGCTTGTTGACCAAAGGTCACAAAAGACTGGGACTGAGTTGTCCCTATTAGGTGACTGAAAAGAGAGAAAGCAGAAAAATATTGACATGGTTCGAGAAGCTAGGCCAGGACGGGTAGCTACTCTTCTTCTTAATCTTCTACCAGCAGCTTTTTGTCAATGCAGTCTTGGACGATGTTTTTGAAAACAAAGCAGTGCTCGATGTCATGCCCCATCGCTCGATGGAATTTGCAGAACTGATCCTTGAACCTTCCCATAGTCACAGGTGGATCTGCTACCTTGGGAAGTTTAACCATCTCTTTTGTTGTCATATACTCAAGAACTTCCTCAAGTGTTTGCTCTAAGGGGGTAAACTCGCGGTCATATCCCCAACCGTCATGCTTTGGCTTCCCTTGGGGCTTAGACTCTAATTGGATGCTCGAGGGAGGGATGCCATTCTGCCTGCTGATCCCACTCTTTTGACTGGAACAGTCATCTCTGCCTGACCCGCCAGTGTGGTTCTTTCTGCCACCTCTTTTGTTTTTGCCATTGTTGTTGGAGGAACTGGTAGAAAAGGTAAAGTTGGTTTTCTTTTTCACATCCTGACTGCCTCCTGCCAAGGTGATGCCATGACAGGTTCCATTCTCTAATCCCATTTCGAGCCATTCGACTCGCTCTATTAACTTGATGGAGGATTTAGACGGAGAAGTGGAGATCAGACCCTTCAGAGGTTGAGAGAAATTATTCAAAATTATTGAGAGTGCATGCCCCTCTGATATCGGATCCTTCATCCGGTTGCAGGTGGATCTCCATCTATGAATGAAATCTTTTGCCCTCTCATTATCATTTTGCTTCAGATTGAATAGGTGGTTGAGGGTAGGCAGGGCCTCAGTATTGAAGAGAAACCTTTCAATGAACAAGTTGATGACTTTGTCAAATTCTCGCAGTTCAATCGGGTTGATGTGGTCGGCATACCATCTTGCTGTAACTCCCTACAGACTGCGTGGAAAGCATAAGAATAAAGCCCTATTGTTCTTTCTGAATCGGTTGCACTCGGCGAAAAATGTGGCCAGATGAGCCTTGGGGTTGCCGGTCCCATCAAATTTTATGAATTTACGAGGAAGATCTTCCCAGTTGTCATCCCCTTCTAGGCCGTCATAAAAATCTGCACCGGTGTAGCTCTTTTTGCCTTTGTCCTGGGTTTTCAAGTCTTTGATTGCACGAGTCATTTCTCTCATTTTCTCCTGCATTGGATCTTCTGCCAGGATCTGAAACTTGGTTTTGCTTGCTGACTCGTGCCCTCATTAACTTTCTTGGACCGATACAAGGGGTTGTGAAAATATGTCAGCTGCTCTTCCTCTAAGTCCTCCTCTGCTGACTCTGAAGTGTTGTCATACTGAACTTGCTTTTTGCTGACTTTTCCCTTGGCTTTGCTTTTAGAAGATATTTTCTCAGGTTTTTCCTCAGCCTTTTCAGACATCATTTTGGCCATCACTTTCTGAAACAACTTGTATGTAGCTGAGTCAACATTGATGTCTGCTTCTTGGCCTTGCTGCTTGGATGACCTAATGGAGTTCATTTCTTCTCCTTCGTTGTCGCTTTGCTGGGGCATTGTTTCCTTTCCAGCCTTTGTCCGAACCATGATGAAATATCAATGCTCTCTCTGTAGGATAAAATGGGATATTTAGGAAATTTTTGGAGGAAAAATTATGATAAAGGAAGAAATCAAGGTCTGAAAAAAATATCCCATTACGAGGGATTGGGTTGTCACCAAAAAAAATTGTGACAACCGCATTGTTTTTCTATGAAAAGGATAAGAATATGAACGAATATTTAATTTTTGAAAGGGACATATCCCGACAAAAACTTATTTTATCATGAAAGAGGGTAAGGAATAAAAAGGAATTTGAAAGAGGATATAAAGGAAAAAAATTTGAAGAACTTACAGGCAGGATCAAAGAATTTGAAGAAATCCGAAGAATAAAGGAAAAATACACCTGGGTTTCAAAAGAGGAAATTTTGAATAATATATACCCAGGGTTTTAGAAAATATAAGGAAGATATAAAATATCATACGATCACAAATATACAAACTAAGATGTACAAACAACACTCCCTAAAGCTGACTCTATATGCAATATTTGAAATGGCTGGTAGGACCTTAATCCTAACTCTAAGTTTCATATCATCTGATTTCAATCAAGGTATGCCGATATACTCAAGCCGAAGCTCGAAGTACGTGGCATATAAGATATTTCTCCGGTTTCTAAGGTAAGAGGTTTCCCAACATCCTTGAGCACCTACCGATATACCTCGGACTATGGCCCTTAGGTACGTGGTAGGGGGGTGCGAACCCAAATAAGTGGCCCAGTTGTGAGGCTCTCTCCCGAACTATGGTTCAGTGAGACAGCCCAGCAACGTGAAGACCGGGACAATATAGGTAGGGATGTTTTCAAAATATGATCAACATGCAAATAAAACCAGAAGGCTCTAATGCAAGTCCTAAAGAGATAGATTTAAATAAATGGAAGCATACACTTGCATACATTGTTTTGCATTCAATCCCTAAAATTGAGGAGAGTTGTATTTAAAACCTAAGTCTAATGTGATCATGGAATAATCTCCTCAATATGGTCCTACCAAACCATACTTAGATCCTATATGCAATGATGTCAGCTTAGGACAGAATCTAGGCCCCTAAGGTTTGCATGAAAATGAAGCTGACATAGAAGAATAAAGACTTAGAGAATATTAGAGCAAAGCAAAGGCATAATTCGACCAGACGGAGACAAGGTCCCATCTCGGTCGCCAAAACTGTGATCATCGCAGAATTTTTCCTATTCTCTTGTTGGTTTCTCTCTCTTCCTTCTCTTTTCCTTTTCTAACCTCTATTTTCCTCCTTTTTAAAGGGAGTAAAACAAAAGAAAGAAAAGAAAGAGAGAAGAGAAAAGAAAGAAAGAAAGAGAGAGAAGAGGAACTATTTTGTGGGGTCTCACTTGACCTTAATATGAAAAGTATTTAGAAAATTACTCGCCTCCGTTTTGAAATACATTGCGGGAAAAATGGAGAGACGGGATTCACTCGTCGGTACGAGGTTCGACCGTTCCTGGCGCCTTTACCAGGGGTAATCGAACCAAGGATCGAATCTATGCCTCTTGCTTTGCCTAAATATCATCTAAGAATTTATCCTAAAGATCTAAATGCATAAAGAATCATGCTTGTGCAATGCAAGGATGTATGCTCTTTTGAAAGATGTTTTCGAAAAATCTCCAAGTATTTCTGAGATGATCTTGATAATGAAGTGAAGAAATGGTTGAATCTAACTTAGAACTTTGAGATAGATCAGAGAAGTTCTAAGTTCTTGAAGTAAAATCAGATTTGAGGAATGAATCTTGAGAATGATTTGAAACTTTGAAAAGAAAGGAAATGAAGTTTCAAAGTCAAAAAATGGGCTTTGAATTTGAATTTGAATTTAGGAAAGAAAATGAATACTTGATATGGAATTTGAATTTAGATTTTGAAGTTGGAAATTTAGAATGGATCTGAGAAAATTAAATGGTATTCAAGAATAGAAATGGATTTAAGAGATTCAGACTAGATCCGAAAATGGAATTTGAATCTAGAATTGGAATTGGATTCCGGATCCTAAACAGAATGGGATCCGAGATTTGAAATTCAAGATGGACTTGGGTTCTGGATCCTAAAATGGAGTGGATCTGAAGTCTGAGATTCAAATGTGGAATTGGGTTCTGGATCCTAAGATGGATTTGGATCTGAAGTCTGAGATCCAATATGGGTGTTGAATCCTGGATCCTAAAATGGATTTGGAGTTAAATTCAGAAGATGAATCAAGAACTTCCAAGTTTAATTTGAACTTGGAAAATGAATTTTAGAAATTGAATCTTTGAATATACAAATGAATTTCAAAGTCAAATTAGACCTTGAATTTGAAGTTTAGAAGATGAATCAAGAACTTCCAAGTTTAATTTGAACTTGGAAAATGAATTTTAGAAATTGAATCTTTGAATATACAAATGAATTTCAAAGTCAAATTAGACCTTGAATTTGAAGTTTAGAAGATGAATCAAGAACTTCCAAGTTTAATTTGAACTTGGAAAATGAATTTTAGAAATTGAATCTTTGAATATACAAATGAATTTCAAAGTCAAATTAGACCTTGAATTTGAAGTTTAGAAGATGAATCAAGAATCTCAAAGTTAAATTGAACTTGGAGATTGGATTGGAGTTTTGAATGAATTTGGAATTTCAAAGTCAAATTTGATTTTTGAAATCTGATTTGAATCTGAATATAAAATGAATTTGAAATCAAAGTTAAATTGAACTTTGAGATTGAACATAGAATTTTGAAAAATGAAAGGATGAATCGGATTTGATAAGGATTGAAGATAGATTGAGGAAGATATTTACATTTACTTGGAGTTTTTGAAAAATGAATTTTTGAAAGTATGATGTAATTCTATCCTAAATGATGAATGAATTTGAAGAATTTGAAATTGGATTTTGAAAAGCTATTCCATTTTTTAAATGAATTAAAACAAGATTGAAGATATAATACATCCTTGACTATGGTCATTGAATATATTATATAATAATCTATATTTAAATTCAAGAGAAAAATAAAATACATTTGGTGCTTTTATAGAATTTAAAATGAAATTAACTCTCAATATACCCTGACTATGGCCATTGGTATATATTTTGAGTCAATTTTAAGTTAAATTCTAATAAAAGGAGAAAATATTTAAGGAAATATGATGAATTTTGAAAATGGATCCAGTGTTATTTCGTAAAAGATAAAAATCCTAAGTCTTGTTTACATCCCGACTATGGTCGTTGAAGTAAATCATTAACTTAGGATTAATTTACCTCTTACGAAATGGTGCATGTGTCATTCGTGTAGCCATTTGTGAGAATTTGAGAAATAAAGGCAGAAATGCATGAAAATAAACAATTTATGATATTTACAATGCTCAGTCATTCTATATAAGACAAGGAATGTAAATTTTTATTAGTATCTAACTATTACAATGTCTAAAAAAGGAATTCACAACTCCAAGTAGTGATGTTTTTCCATATATTCTCCTGCAAAATACTTGGTTGGTAAACAAAAATGGAAGGGAATTGTACACATCACCTAGATTTCAAAAAAAATGCCAATGGTAAGAGAATTGCTCAATCTTACGATAGAATGATATACACCTACGTACATACTTGAATATATTATGTATACACATACTTATATATGCATGGATTCATATATGTACATATCTATATATATACACCACTTATATACTTTCCATATAAGTGAATGAGAGTGGCAATGTTGTAGGCAGGATGGTGCTTTTGTCATCAAACAATACCTGATAATGAGTGGATCTAGGCAGTCTGAACCGATCCAGCAAAACTTTTCAGCCAACACATCAAACTAAGTTCAATCAGCCATGTTGAAGTGATCCTACTTGATGTGTTATGACTTTAGAAATATGCAATTGCATATAGTGAGGATCAATTTTGCCATATATATATATATATATATATATATATATATATATATATATATATATATATATATATATATATATATATATATATATTTATCCATATTTATTCTCCCTGTCCTAAGGTGGGAGCTCAAGAGCTTTATGCAGCATTCAGACTTGATATAGTGGTGGTGTGATGGACCTAAATAAATCTCATGTCAGACATTTTACAGAGAAAGAAAGAAAGAAAAAAAAAGAATTCTTCTACACAATTCATGGGAAAATTTAAGCAAATTTCTACAACTGGAATTCGAATTAGATCTAGCAATTGATAAAAGGGATGCTGGAAAGAAAGAAAAAGATTTTTTTTTTTTTAAACCTGTATAAGCTTATGTAGATAGGAGTTTGCTGACAACCTCAACTTTTGCACTTGCTGCCGCCTCTACCTCGCGACTATAGGATCTGCTGCTACAGTGGCTGATATGATGTACAACAAAGTGTAGAACCTGCTACTATGGTGACAGTAGGTAAGAAAAGTGCAGCAATAGTGTAAATGTTGCAGGAGGTTAGTGAATATGAAAATATAATCTGTGAAGAGTGAAATGCTTGCAGGAGACAATATGAATGGCAACTATGTGATAATTATAAGTGTGGTAGAATAAGTGCGGTTGGGTGCAGAAATGTGGGTGAACTGAAAGAGTAATGTGGCTACAGAAAAATATAGAAAGTGGGAAAGGTATAGCTGCAGGGTGCTGGTGCAAGTGGCAGCATGCAAATGGTGGAGTGCAGTTAACAAGGAGTATTATGAGGGCTAATTCAGCAACTATGAGATGCCATGGTTCTGTAGGCATATGTTGTAATGGATATGCAGTGAAGACATGAGTGTAGCTATGTAAATGTGGAGTGAGAGACTGCCTTATTGTGAAATGGTGACAGGTAAGGGTGGCCGTTTAGCGATATATGATAAAAAAAAATGATCCTCCATAGCAACATCTTCATCTTGTAATAGCATGTTAGATCTACTTGTTCATGCTGAATACAACTGCATCAATGTACCTGAATGATTATTCCAAAGTTTGAACCATAAATATCTAAACATGGAATAAGAATAATACCAAATGATAGAGATACATGAATGACCAATAATTCCAATCATTTCTTAGATTAGGATTGCTTTTGTGTCTGTAAGAAAAGGTTTAAGGATGGCACAAGTGGTCATGATCACACGTTGCACAGAACATTCCAAATATATATATAGATATATATATAAAAAAAAAACAGAGATGTTGAGAATATACTATATAATAATTAGTG
This sequence comes from Nuphar pumila, assembly GCF_984573655.1. Taxonomy (NCBI): domain Eukaryota; kingdom Viridiplantae; phylum Streptophyta; class Magnoliopsida; order Nymphaeales; family Nymphaeaceae; genus Nuphar; species Nuphar pumila. Next base: position 44,873,869 of record NC_143265.1, on the reverse strand, counting down.
CATGAGTGAAAGTGAACACATTGTTGAAGCACACAACCGTTAATTGACAAGATTCTTGACACCATTACACACAACATCTGGTTGATGAAATGTCCAACAACAAGTTGACAAAACGTATACCTTATGGCACCAATGATATACTTGATCAGTAATGAAATATTTTATCAGCAATAAAATAAGTAGTAATATACTCATGAGCATGCTGATGGAACATACTGTAACAGGTATGAATAGTAGATAAGAAATGTTGGAATCAGATTGTACTAATCTGCTGGCATCTATGGAATCATAGTGAATGGCATAGATGAAGTCCAGGTTTTGTGACCAATAACATTAATATATAGGAATTAACAGAATATATATACAAAAAAAAAAAAAACTGGTGGGTAGTATTGCTGTAACCAAAGACATGCTGCGATCACAGTGATGAAAATAATGAAAATCTGTCGTGCAACCTCTAACATTACAACAATTATACCAAGGAGTTGTATAATGGTGAAGGTAGAGGCATAAAACTTATCAATGTTTTTAATCAACTAACCAACAAATAAACGTTCAGGAAAGAATGTCAATTAGTACTTCATCCACAACAGTAACTATGCACATCAAGACAAATTCACCATTGAATTCAAGGGAAACTCTCTGTGGTAAGATGGTGAAAATAAACAATTTACAAAAGCCAACAGTCAATAAAAGAAGCAATGAACAGAAATACAAAAGAAATTCCAAAGAGAAAAAAAAGGGGGTCTAGATACTGGTCATATTCAAAGACAAAAAAAAAAAACCCTTAGACTTTCCACTTTCCAGCAGTCTTCTGGCAACAGATTCTTGAAATTCCTGGTCCAAGTCTTAAAAAATGATCACCTGCGCTGCTAACCTATTCAACCGTGGGTGATGACCCATCACTTTTATGGCTAGATCCATTTACCCCACCATTGAAGCTGATAGTATTCATGAAATCTAAAATTACAAGGATTATGGGCAGAGTCATCCAGGATATCAACCATTGAGATGACATTTCTGTCATCACGATCCTCATCTGGTAGTGAGCAAATAACATGATTAAGACTCGGAGGCTTTGGAAGGAATTATCGGATGCACCCTTGAACCGGTCAGGATATTTAACTAAATCATCCCAACTTTTCAGAGACCTGCTCAAAGGATCAACCACAACCTAGCATTGCAGGGTTTGAAGTGAAGTTGTCGAATGACAGGGAAGAGATTGCAGAGGTGGATTTCTTGTTGAGGCAGCCATCGCAAGGCAATTGCTCCTTCGAATGTGCGTGCGTACATCGCACTAGCTGGATGTAGAGGGAGCCTTTTCTAAAAAAAAGGAGGGGCGGATAAAGTGTGTGCCATATGCCTAACGGGGGACTATTGCATATAGATAATATTATGCAGAAACCAGACGCTGGAGTGCTTAAATGCATAAAATTGAGGAATCAAAGAGGAACAGGTGCGGATCAAGAGAGAGCACATGAGGTCACGACTCCATAAATGATTAGAATTACCAAACAAATAAGAAAACATCAAGAGATTTAGAAAAAGAAAAACAAATGTTAGCAGGGAATCAAAAACCAAAAAGGAAATGCAGGATGATTTTATAATGGCATAAGAAATCAAACATGAATGGGGGGGGTGCTAATATCCTAAATGAAACAGGGGAATCTACTGTAAGTTGGAGATTAGAATGAATGTGAGAAATCAAAGAAAAAGCAAATAAGAAATCTCATATAACAGCAGAAACAAAAAAAGGAAAAGAAGGGGGAAAACAATCGGGTATACACAGACGTTCGACTAAAAACCAGAGAAATTCCATAATAATAAAAAAAAAAGGATGTTGGAATAAATATTCCGATTGGTGTCGCCCGCAGTCGATCAAGATTACCATGGGTAATTCGACCTCACCAATGGCATATTAATGGGGCTTAAAGCAAATGAACCAAAAAGAAAGAAAAGAAAACCAAACGAGAAAGAATGCTTACCTTATCTTGCTTGAGGATGATCGACCTCCTTCAATCAAGTGGGAAAAAACTACATGAGATGAAGAAAAGAAGAAGGAGAAGTGGTGGGAATGAGAAGCGGGTCTCGTGAAGTAGAAGAAGGTGGAGGGGTGATAACGGGTGCCCTCATGGGGCTTCCTGCGTGCCCTTTTAATGAGGAAAAGAAGATTCGGGAAAGGGTTGGTTAGAGATCGATGGAGGAAGAAAAAGAGGTTGTGCGATGGAGGGTTTTCAGAGAGGGTTTGGACGAGTGCGGCTGAAAGAGCAAACTCGCGAGAAGGAGAAGGTCCTCCTCTTGCGAAAGATTTTTTTACCGAAACCCTAAAGAAAAGAATTCAAAGGGGAACCCCGTTGTTTTCAAATTTTTGCAAAGAGGGGGCTCCCTAAAAAAAAGAAGTTTTCTTAAAAACCCGATTTTTCAAAAAGGGTGTTTTCAAAAAGATTATTTTGCAAAAGAATGGTTTTCCAAAAGAGGTTTTCTTCAAAAACTAATTTTTTTGTTTCTTTTCTATTTTGCATTTTCCAATTTTTTTTTTTTTAAATCCTAAAATTTTACGAAAAAACAAAGATTAAACCCTAATTTTTTTTTTTTGTATTTTTCTGAGAAATATTTACAAAAGTATTTTTCTGAGAATTTTCGATCATTTTGGGGAAATTTCTTCAGAAGAATGGGTTCAGACCCAGCTTTTGAGAAAATGTTCGAGTTTTAAACCTCGAATGGAGAAATACAACGCAATAGATCCAAACGGATGTCGGATGGACTATCCGAGCTATTTAAAAACTATTTTTGGTATTTTCTGTAATTTTAATTTAAAATTTGGACAATGAGACTCGGATTTGGATCTAGACAATGGATCCAGATCTGAGATCAATTTAAACATATAAAATGAATTTAATTTCAATAAAACTTGAGAAATGAACTGGGATTTTGCCCTAAAAAATGACTCATTTGCTCAAAAATGAATTTAGGGGCAAGAAGGGAATATTTAAAAGATTTTGAAAAATTTGGGGTGTTCACAACAGAACAAATATTTTCTCTACAAGGTAGCATCCGACCATGTTCTAGTCAGGACATTCAGGATCAGCATCAGGTCCTGGTCCTTCGTTAAGCGCTGTCTTCCGCCAAGAGGGTGGATATCACTGCATTTTCCAGCAAACAGAAATCAACAAAAACAACGGCAGAAATTGCCGAAATAGTCCCCAGAATCCCGAAGCGCTTTATCAAAGGGACTTCGAAGGAAGGAAAAGCTTTAGGGTCAGTTCAGAAACCGATTACTGCTTTATCCAACATTTCTATCTTGGATCTGACCCACGCTTCACCTGAGCATCAGCAAGTGTTAGAAGATCTGCTCAGAAAAATTAAAGTCAAGCCCAGCACAACGCTGCAGGATATGGCCCATATCGTCAATCAAGCAATGACGAATGCACCGATTACATTCTCGGATGAGGATTTGCCAAAACCTCATTCCTTCCACAACAACGCACTTTACATAGTGATGCGAATCAGGGGCATCACAGTCCCCCATGTGCTCGTTGATGGAGGCAACAGCCTCAATATCTGTCCGGAGATGACAGCGAAGGCACTGGGTTTAAAAGAAGAGGAATATACCCTGGATTCGATCACGATCTATGATTTTGACAACCACGGGCAGACAGCCAAGGGGAAGATATTTCTTGAAATCTTCATCAACTATTCGGTGCATATTGTCCTTTTCCACGTAGTGAATGTGCCACCCACGTACAATCTATTGCTTGGACGCACTTGGATCCACAACGCCAATGTTGTTCCGTCAACCTTGCACCAATGCATTAAGTGGTCAAAGGGAGGCATGATCACTACGGTCCTAGGAGAAGACCCGGAAGAGCGACTCCTGCAGCCAATGATTCCCCATCCTACTTTCACTGCCGACATCCCGAGCATCCGGGAAGTCGATGAAATCAGTTTAAGTGAAAGCTTGGACATGTTGAAACTGAAAAAAATCCAGCCGACCGAGAATGTTACAACAGTGGTTCAGTGGCAGAGACCTCGCTTCTTCAAGTTCGGCGGGCGCCTTGATTGCACTTCCCTCAAAGATCACCCTCTTTTCCCTCAATTCTCAAAAACTAAGGGTTTGATCTTCTGATGAAACATGGTTATCAACCCTTCAGGGGCCTAGGCAAGAATGAAGACGGCATTCTGGAACCAATCATCCCCTCTTAGCATATCGAAGGTACAGGTTTGGGTTTCACAGGTCAATCATCCGGCAAGAAGACCGTTTTCATCAAAGGAGCACAATGAAGACAATGCCAGTGTTTTCTGTTTTTTCTTTCCCGTTTGAGTCATCTTGTAAGGGGCAAAAGATCCGCCCCAGTTTTCTTTCTTTTCTTCTGTCGTCTGTAAATATCAGAATTACTTAAATCAATGAAATTTTGATTCATATTTCTTATCTTGGTGTGCACAAATTCTTGCTTATATCTCTTTTCCATAATTGTCATTCTTTGTTTTCTTACAAAAGGCTATTTCTAAAACCTTTTATCCTTTTCTTAAAAACCTTCCTTGCGCTAACAGGATTGTCGGGATCATGGCTCCTAAGTCGCTCAAGAAGCTCATCATCAATACCAATTTTTATCAAAATAAATCCAAACCGGCCAGAATCTGCAAGGCAAAAGCAGAGGCAAGAATCAGCAAAGCGACAGAGCAGATCGAAGAGTTGGCAGAATTCGACTCGACGATTCAAGATTTGCCAGAATTTGCCAGTATTCAGAAGCAGGATGAACCATCACCATTGGTTCAAGACCCAACAGAGGATGTCAACATCGGTTCAGAAGATGACCCGAAAATCCTCAAGATTGGTTCCAGCTTGAGTTCGAATGAGAAGGAAAGGCTCGTCCACTTCCTCAAGCAGCATCAGGAAGTCTTCGCTTGGACTTATGAGGATATGCCAGGCTTAGACTCCAAGTTAGTCGAGCATTGCCTTGTATTGAAGCCAGATTGCAAACCAATCAAGCAGAAATTGAGAAAAATGGATCCTCGAGTAGCACTGCAAGTTAAAGAAGGACTTGAAGAGTTGTTAAAAGAAGGATTCATTCAGACTATTGAATACCCAGATTAGTTGGCGAACATCGTGGCAGTTCCTAAAAAGAATGGCAAAGTCCGGATTTGTATTGATTTCAGAGATCTGAACAAAGCAACCCCAAAAGATGATTATCCACTCCCCAACATCGATCTTTTGATCGACAACACGGCAGGCCATTGTTATCATCGCAAAATTTTTAGCTTTTACAAATCAAACTGACCTTTGAAAATAGTTTTTGAAAATAACTCGCCTCCGTTTTTAAAATGCGGGAAAATTCCGTAGAATGGGACTCGCCTGTCGGTACGAGGTTCAACCGTTCCTGCCACCTTTAACAGGGGTAATTGAACCAAGGATCAATCTTATGCTCTACTCTATTCAGCTTGTCTAAATCATATTCTAATTTATAAATGCACAAAGAATCAGGCATGTGCTATGAATTTTCAGAAAATGCACATTTGAAAACATGATGTTTGCCTTGAATGATTGAAATATTTAGAAAATGTAAATCTTGGAAATGATATCACATGAGAAATCGTGAAATGGGATTTGAAATATACTTCTGAGAGAAATAAAAATCGATTTTGAGGAATCCTTGACATTTGGTGAAAATCGATTCTGAGAGACTTGGTTTCTCTTAATTCAAACTTGGAAATTGAAATTCTAACTTAGAAAATTTGAATTTGGAACTTGGGAAATACTTGAAATATCCTTTGAAATTCAATGTCTTTGGGAAAATCGATTTTGCTATAAGACTTAGGAGATTTTGAGAAAATGAACTTCTTTGAATTAAGATTGGAATTGGAATTGGCAAATGCATGAAATGAATGAATATGATTTTGAGGAATTGAGAAATACTTTTTGTATTTTTGAGAAATGCAGTGCATTTTTGAAGTTAGCCTAAGAGTGTAGGCTGAATGTGGCTAATGTGAAGATCATAAATCTTAGTATCATTCATATTCTGACTATGGCCATAAATACAAATTCCACCAAGTTTATAAACTTCATAGAAGCTAGTGCATGTGCCATTCGTGTAGACCATGGTGAATTTGTAAAAATATGCATGAATCATCATCCATCACACATTAAAATTGTAAAAATAAGCTATATGCAATGCAACCTAAGCTAAGCAGGAAATGTAAATTCTTATTCCACAATTTAATTACAAATTACATCACTATTGAAATTTAAATACATGAAAAATAAAGTCTTCAATGTACCTGCAAAACTAGAAAACTTGGTTAATGAATATATGTTGGCTTTTCTAGATTTATCCAACAATATCAGGAAATTGTTGGATTTTGCTAGATATAAGCCTCTTCCTTGATTCCCTTAAATAAAAATGATAAAGTATGAAATAAAATTAAATAAATATGAAAGAGAAGATATGGAATTTCGAAATTGGGGTCAAAATGACCAAAATACCCCTAATAACAAGACTATGGCCTTGAAATTAGGGTTTTTAGAAAGATATTTTGATAAAATGCAAATTTTGAAATTTGAATGGAATAAACTCAAACCAAATATGCTATGACATGATTAAAAATATGAAATTAGGGCTAGGGATTTCGAAATTTAGGTCAAATGACCAAATTGCCCCCGATAGCAAGACTATGGCCTTGAAATCAGGGTTTTTAGAAATAGATTTTGGTAAAAACTTAGGTTTTATGCACTAAATGAAATCAAATGAGCACAAAATTATACCTAAAGCATCCTAATATGATTATGAACATGATTAAACCCTAAAAATATATGCTTATGCACGAAAATCCAATAATATCACAAATTTTGTGATTTTTGCAGTGTTTTTGGATCTTTCAGGAAGCCGGTTTTGCAATTTGCTTAATTCAGCCATCAAATGGATTCCAAAATCCATACAAATTGGTACCTGAACTTGCTATAACCCTAATGTCGAATTGGAATTATAAAAATAATTTTTTGACATTAAATTAATCCGAAAATTGCATTAAACCCTAAAATATGCTATTTTTGACCTAATTCACCAACTAGTCTCAATCCAAGACCTTAATCAGGAGTCAAATATCCATGGAAATTTATGAAATTTTACAGAGACTAACTAGGAAGGAAAACAGAGATTTCCCAATTTACAGATCGTAAAAATCATCTCTGGTTAGTGAGAAACCCTTCCGACAATCTGAGCTAAAATATATCACTCTTAACAGGGATTAAAACAGCTATTCCAGATTGAAAATACAGACATAAATAGCAATTCTAAACAAAAGTCTCTGAAATTTTAATGGTGAACAGTATATAGAAAAATAACAATACTCACTTTTTACAGATCTAAAATCGGATCTGTGGTTTGGTATTTATGACTAACACAAGTCTGATTAGGGTTTTGGTAAACCCTAACGAGTTTTAAAATTAAAAACAGATTCTCTAAAAAGGGAAAAATACTAAACAGTGATCAAAAAACCCGAAAATTTCACAGAAGACATATCTACTCAATGTGAATCCATAGCATTTTACAGATCTAAAATCGGATATAAGATGAGAGAAATATCATAACAGCAAGTTACCTTCTTGATTTTAACCACGATTTTAAAGCTTTAAAAACCCGATTTGATGTCTGATTTTTTTGACAGGGTTCCCGAGATCCAAAACCTCTGATTTTTCTACAGTAACTCAATAACTCATGCATGCACCACATATAAAAAAATCAGAAATAAACAATGAGTGCTTCCATCCTAAATAACATCATCTTTACTGTTCTAAACCTAGAACACACAGAAATTTAAGAAACTTGAAAAACCATGCATTAACTAATGTAAATAAATAAAATAAACCATAAAACAGTAAATAAAACTTATTTCTATGCTATTGAACGTACAACAAACATGAATAAACCATGAAAATAAATTAAAAATAGGGAATCAATGGCTGGAATTTGATATCACCTTTAAAACATAGATTTAACCCATTAAAAAGGGTAAATCATATATTTTATTGGTTAATAATGCAAAGAATCATGTTAAAATCAATTCTAATGGATTAAAATCTCTGTAAATCATCCAAAACAGGGTTAAATCACCTTATTGGATTGTTCTTGCTTATTCTTGATGATTCTTGATGTTGAATCCATGGTTTAATCCATGAAGGGGATGACACCAATGGCTAAAATTGATTTAAAACATGAAAAAGTATTAAATAAAACTAAAAAATATTAAAAATATTACCTTGGTGCTTGCAGATGCAATGGAGGAGGGTGGAGGTGCTGGAGAGGAGAGAGAGGCCACGAAAATTTGAGAGAAAAGAGCCCTCCTTTTGGCCCCCCTTAGGTCCTTTTTTTATAGTTTTTCAAAAGTCACTTAATTAGGGTTAATTAAGAGGTTTTTCATTTTTTTAGGACTCTTTCTAATAAATCCACTAAAGGCAACGATTTTTTGTGGTTTTCTAACCTAGGTGGGACTCTAATTAATCCCTAATTAGCCCCTAACTAAACCTAGAAAACCCCCAAATGTGATGCCACTTGGCATCTTTCACATTTGGGTTTTTAAAACACCTTTAAAAACATTTAAAAACACTAGTTTTAAAAACTAATTTTCAAAATGAGTTTTCAAAATGGTTTTGACTCTTCTAAACCTCTAACACTAACCAAGACATCAACTAACCCTAGTCTAGCCCTGACTTACTCGAATATGGCGCCACCCCGAGTGGGCCCTACTTGAGTTTTAAAAAAAAACAATTTTAAAACTTAAAATTGAAGGAGTTTTCAAAAGTAATCTTAAAGTTAAGTTTTTGAAATGGCATAGGGTTCTAACTGGGTCAGAATTCCTATGGATATGGTTCCAACTGAGTGGGCCCACATCGAGTTTTGAAGAATTTTGAAATAAACACTGAAAACAGCTTTGAAAAGGGTTTAAAATTAATAATTGAAATTCAAGATTTTTAAAAATAGGGTCTCAAGCGAACTGGAACTCCGAGTTAGAGTTCTGAACTCTTAGGACTCTGAGATTTTAGATTTTAACAGCCAAATGAAAGAATTTTCAAAAGATTTTATCAAGAAATGATGAAATAAGCCAGAAAACACAGTCAGGGTTAGACTCCTAACTCGACCAAACTCTAAAATAGAGTCCTGAATCAACTGGACTCTGTAAAATGACCTAATTTTTGAAAACAAATGGAAATAAATAAAAATGAAAGTAAAAACAGACTCCTGACTGGATTAGAACTCTGGGACAGAGTCTTGATCGGACTGAAACTCTAGATTTTTTGGTATTTTCTGAAAAACAAATGAAAGAACTTGTCAAAACAGTGAAAACAATAACGAATATTGAAATAAAACAGAGTTCTGATTCAACTAAGACTCTGGGGACAGAGTCCTAATTAAACTAGGACTCCAATTTTTGGATTTTCTGAGAAATCAAATGAGAGGATTTTGAAAAACAAGTGAAAACAGGATGAAATTGAAGTTTTTGGTTCAGAGTCCTGATCTAATTAGGACCCTGAGAAAGAGTTATGATTCGATCAAAAATCTAAGAATTTTGGTTTTCTGATAAGAAAATGATGAATTTTAAGCAAAGCTTTTGAAAGCCAGTGAAAATGAAGTGAGAAAATCAATTTTGGATAGAGTCCTACTTCGATCAGGACTCTGGGGTAGAGTCCTTATTTGATCAGGACTTTGGGATAAAACCTAAGAATTTTAAAATTCTTTGATAAAAGTATAACAATTTTGATAGATGGAAAGATTTTTAAAAGATTCTTTTAAAATTGAAATCAGGATCAGAGTCCTGATCCAACTAAAACTCTTCAAACAGAGTCCTGGTTCAACTAGAACTCTGAATTTTTTACTCATTTTGAAAGATTTGATTGAAAATGGATAAAAATAGTTGTAAAAGATTAGAGTCCCAATCCAATTGAAACTCTGAAGAAGAGTCTTGATCCAACTCAGACTCTAACATTTTAGCCAAAACAGAAGATTTTGAAAGGTTCTTCTCAAAAACAGGTAAAAAGGTAGTGAAAATTAGAGTTTTGATCCGACTAGGATTCTGGAAAAAGAGTCCTGATCCAACTAGAACTCTGAAATTTTTTAAGATTTTTGACAAGTAAAGGAATCCAGAAGCGACACCACCTAAATGGGTCTCATCTAAGAATTGAAATCAATTGAAATTGAGTTTGAAATGAATCCAGATTGTTTTCTAAGAAAGTATTTCAAAATATAAGGTCCCAGGGGTTGGAAAATGACAGAATCTTGAATAAATACCCAGGTTTTGAAATTGATTTTGAAAGAAAAGCTTTAAAATTCAAATCTGGATTGAATATTTTAAAAACTGGAGTGTTGGATCTCGAAGATGAGATATAATGACATGCAATGCTATGCTGTGCAATGAAATGGTATGCCGAATGCATGCAATGATATGCAATGACACATGAAATGGACAAACACTGGATGAGGGTGAAAATTTGGGGTGTTTACAGCCATGCAATGTTTTCCTTTATGGATTGATACTCAGGCTATAATCAGATGAAATTGGCCGCTCGGGACCAATCCAAAACTTCTTTTACCACGCCTTGGGGTACATTTTGCTATACGGTCATGCCGTTTGGGCTCAAGAATGCTGGGGCAACCTACCAGAGGGCCATGGCAGTTATCTTTCATGACCAGATGCACAAGAATATGGATGCCTATGTGAATGATATTTTGGTCAAATCCAAAGAGGGAGAGGATCATCTTGATGCTCTCGGCCAAGTCTTTGAAAGACTTATTCTCTACAAATTAAGACTCAATCCACAAAAATGCGTCTTCGGAGTGGAGTCAGGCAAGTTGCTTGGCTACATGATCAGCAAGAAAGGCATAGAGGTGGATCCTGCCAAAGCAAAGGCGATCATTGATATGCCGCCACCCACCAATCTTAAAGAGCTGCAAAGCCTTCAAGGTCGCATTCAGTCAATTCGGCATTTTATCTCCAATTTGGCCATGGGATGCGAGCTCTACAATCACTTGCTGAGAAAAGAAGTAAAGTTTGAGTGGGGACCAGATTGTCATCTCTCATTCGAGCGCATCAAGCAGTATCTCCTCAACCCGCCCGTTCTGAAGCCACCAGAACTCGGAAAGCCACTTCTCTTATATATCTCTGTCAACCATAATGCTTGCGGAGAATTTCTTGCATAGTACGAGGAAGGCAGTCGAATAGAGCATGCCATCTACTACATCAGTAAGACTTTCATCGATTATGAGAAGAGATACTCTCAGATGGAAAAGACATGTATAGCCTTAGTGTGGATGTGTCAGAAGCTGAGACATTATCTAATGGCCTCAAAGATCAAAATTTTGTCGAGACTTAACCCTCTCAAGTATATCCTTGAGCAGCCTTTCCTTACTGGATGGATTGCAAAATGGCAAGTCCTCCTGAGGCAATACGATTTGGAATATGTTTCTCAGAAGTCAGTCAAAGGTCAATCCATCGTAGATCAGTTGGCAGATGATGATGCATGAAATGCACATCATGTAAACAATTTTTTCATGCATTTTGTATCAAGTTTAAGGTTTTAAACCCATGTTTAGATGTGTTTTGATAGTAAGGGGCTATGGTTCGATTTTCAGAAAAATCGGAGTTAAAATGAGAGAGTTATGGCTATTTCAGTGTTTGGGCACGAATTTCGAGGTGGATCGGATCCATATCCGACCCATTCAGGTCAATTGGACCTTGGATCAATTCTTAAAAAGCCCAAAACCCAACCCACATGCCTATCCATATCCAAATTAAAAAAGTTTTGCAGAAAACCCCCCAGAAAGTGGCGCCTAACAATATTTTATTTTTTAACACTCTTTCTGAAAAATGTCAAAACTATAAATAGTTTTTTTTCAAGAACCCTAGGCGTCTTTGGCTGTGTTTGGATGCCCCTTGCAGTGAATCTACTCCAGCAACTCCTTCCTCTCCATCTCCCCCACGTGTTGGCCATTGAAGACCGGTCTATGCTTGATTTTCAAGCATATTTTCGATCTTTCTTTTGTTCATTTCCATTTCTTTCTTGTTCCTTGCTGTCTTTTCACCACTTTTCTGTATTTTTGCAGGTGTAGCAGAGGTGGAGACCATTAACCTTGGGCGGGAGTGCGAAACACACCACCAAGGTGAGCCGGCCCTACCTCCATCCGGCTTTCTACACCCTCCGATCGAGAATCGGCTCACATTCCATCGTCGGTGGATCTCCAACGTGTAGCAGCTGCAAAGGTGCCATTTTTTGGTGAAGTACAGCATTCTCGAACTGTGTAGGACGTCCATCTCCAGCCACGGTCCGCTCTTCTTCATCCCCCCGGTCGTCGGATCTTTAAAAAGGTAGGTCTTCTTCTTCCTTCTCTTCTAGCTAAAACCAAAAGTGAGTGTTGCTTTTCTTTTATTATTTTCGATGTGTTTCTTGTTTTTATTTTTGGTTCAATCTTAGAGTAGCATTCGTGCATAGACCAGCACGTTAGATATAGGTTTTGTTTTATTGTTTTCATGTTTGATTAGCGATTCTCATTGTTTTCCAAGAAAAACGTGTAAATCAGCTAGAGTTTTCTAGCCGATTGGAGTTTTTGTTTCCAACGTGTTTCATTGTGGAGTTTTTACAGAAAATCCAATAAAAGTATTTCCATTTGATTCATTTTAATTGTTTGGTTATGTGTTATGATTTTGTGTTCAATTAAAAATAAAACAAAATCCAAAAATCGGCTAGACTTATTCTAGCCGATTCTTGATTTTGCACAAAAATAATTTTTTGTGTTTTGATATTTTTTTTTCGTCCAGCATGTGTACTGAGTTGTTTTGCTGAAAGTCCCATTTCAAAAGTTTTTTTTAATTCATTTTATTTGTGGGTTTTGCTTGTCTTGTTTTGATTTCATTTTTGAAAAAGAAAAAAAATCGGCTAGGATTATTCTAGCCGATCTTTGTATTTTTGTTAAATGTATGTTTTGATGTTGGTAAACCGTGTAGTTGCTGTGTGTTTTGGGTGTTAACAGCAGTATATAGTCGTTTTAGTTCATTTCGTTCGTTTAGGCTAGTTCTAAATAATCGTTTTTAGCATTTTTTGTTTTTGTGTTTTGAGTCTATTAAAGAAAATTACAAAAGAAAATCAAGTTTTCTTTTCTTCATGTTTTTAATTCCAGCATAATGATGTTCTTGTTAGCAATTGTGTAATTAGGAGTCCTTTTTATTATTTTCTAATTTAATTTTATCAAAATAGTGGTTATTTAGTTTTATTGCTTTTTGTTAATTTATATTTTTATTTTTTTTATTTATTTTCGTGTGGATCTTCTTCTTCCCCAAGGTGGGGCGGAAGCCATTAGAGCTCTTATTGAGCTCTAGGTTGATTTTTTTAGAAAGTCTTAATTGCCATTAGTTGAGTTAGGAAGGTGTCTAGGTTCAATGTATTAGGGTTTTATCTCATAGCCATTTTTAGTGGTCATTTAAGTAGGTTTTGGTAATTAGGGCAGCATTTAAGTTTAGAAAATCGTGTTTTTCAATTAGGCCTTTCCATTACCTAGGTGAGTCTTAAATTCTTTGGTTATAGAGTCTTAAATTAGGGGTGTCGAATTTTAGGAAGGAGGTCAATTAATGTATTGAAGTTGGGAAAAGCTTTTGGAAAGAGGAAATTCTTCAAAAATCGTGTGATGTATTTAAAGAAGATTTCAATTTTTGAAGGGGCATTAAAGAAGGAGTTACTCCTTAACTTTGGAAAGTGTTTTTGGAATTAAACAAAAATTCCAATCTAGGTTCCACGATTTCCATAGAGCATTAAAGGCAATTCAATTCTATTTTGAAAAGCAAAACTTGGGGATTTCTAGATTGGACTTTTTGTTTTCCAAAGAGGCCTTTAAAAGCAAGTAAGGAAAGTAACTCCCTCATTAAGTGGGATGGTTTTTGAGAATCCAATTTATTTTAAAGTTTGAGCATTTACCATTATTACTTTTTATTTTCCCAACCTTCTCCATGAAAATCGTGAACTTTGGATTAATTGTATGTTAATTAAGAGGTTGCTACTTTAATCGACCCCAGTTAATTGAGGCAAACCCTAGTTTAAACCCACTTGACTCTAGTCAAGACCATACCTAGGTCGAGTCAACCTTAGTCCACCTATTGAAACCTACCCTAACCGAGTTAACCTAGTTGACTTAGTTAGGTGTGCCTTGTGTCCAAGTCAACTTGAACCCTAGCCCAAGTCAAACACAACTCGAGCCTAGTCAAAGACCTAAACCTAACTCGAGTCAAACCCTTGTCTAAACCTAGCGAGTTAACCGAGCTTACCTTATCCCATTCGAGTCAAACCCTAGTCAAACCTGAGTCAGGTCAAACTTAGTTGAGTTAACTCAACTCGAACCCAATTGACTAAGTCAACCCTAAACCGAGTCCAAGACCTAGACCTAACCCTAACCAAGTCTAGTCAAGTCAACCTAGCCTAGCCTAAGTCAAAGTCAAGACAAACCCGAGGTCGATTCAACCTTAACCCAGTCAACCCAACCTAAGTTTAGGTCAACCGAGCCACCTAAATCAAGTCGACCCTAGTTGACTAAGTCAATCCCAAAACCAAACCTAGCCGAGCCCACACTAGTCCGAGTCGAGTCAAACATAGCTCGAGCCTACCCAAGTTAACCCCACCTTAGCTAAGCCTAAACCGAGTCCATTGAAGTCAACCGACCCTAGTCCTAGTCGAACCCGTGTCCTATTGTTCCATTTTAGTCCCATATTTTTTTGATTTACTTATAGCGATTTTAGATTAGCCAATGTAGTTATTTCTTTAATTGTTTAGCCAAAATTTATAATTGTTGATTTGATTGGTGTTTGTTAGTTTATCGTTTGTTGATTAGTTAGTTAGTATAGTGTAGTTAGTTTATAGTGGGTACATCATTTAGTCATATATTTAACTACATTATTTAGTGTTTCGATTGTAATTGCATTAGTATTTCATTTAGTGCATAGTCATAACACGCATGTCATATTTCGTGTAGAGTTCATTTAGCTTTATTATAGTTAGCATTTGCATATAATCAGTTATATAGAATTAATTAAGTTTGTATTGCATGTAGATTACATTCTTAGTGGGTAAAATAGTTCACATAGTGAATAGTACACTCAAATAAAAACCAGATTTTTGCCTTGTCGCACCAGCATTATTTTCTGTGCAAAAATTCTGTGTTTTCCAAAAAAATTTATTCTATTCACTGGATTGACATGTTATTTGACTGCAGACCAAATTTCAGCTCATTCGGAGTTGATTTGGTCTGATTTTTAAGCGTTTTGTGAAAACCGCTTTTTCTGGATTTCAAATTACAGGACTGTCGATATCCTGATTTTTCCCAGATTTGAAACGCTTATATCTGGAGTTCCAGATATCATTTTTTCATTCTGTAAAAACTTTCAGATTTTCTAATCTGTCAGTTGCAGAACAGAACAAATTTCGGGAAAATCGGACCTTTTTTGCCCTGTCAAACAGTGGTTTTCCGATAACCTGTCAGAAAGCTATTTTGCACTAGTTAGGGGCATTTTCGTAATTTCCTTAGATTCGGCATTTTAGGCCTGTTTTCATTAGTTGCTACATTTTAGGAGTTTCATAATCATCATACAGCATTAGTAGAAGTAATTTGGTTAATTTTACAAGTAGTTTAGTATTTTATTTAATTTTTGTTTGATAAGTAGCATTTGTTTTATTATTTTCGTAAAATTAGAATTAGTATTAGTTACTGTTTGCATTATTAGAATAGAATACTAACTCGGTATTTTTCTGCATTTTTAGGTTGTAAAGCATATTTAGTTTCCAGAGTTATCTTCCAAGTGTGAGGAGCGAATAATTGGCGAAAAGACGGAAATACCCTTGGTGTGGAGCAGAAGAAGTAGTTGCTTGTTTATTTTCATTGTAGTGCTTAAGTGTATTTGTATTAGTTTCATAATTGTAGATTGACAATTGTCATTAATAAATTAAATTTTCTATAAATATCTTGATTAATTTTTGTTCCCTGAGGATTTAACCCGTACTTACCACTTTGTGGAAAGTCGGTTTTTATATTTTTGGTTGACGATTTTCCAAAGTTTATTGCAAATACTTGTTTTAAAAAGATCATTTCAAAATATCAACCAAATTTTGGCGCCGTTGCCAGGGAACGGCGAATTAATTATTTTATTTCTTAGAGTTTGATTTATTAATTTGTTTTCGTTAGTTAATTAGTTGTTTTATTTTTAGTTAGTAGGATTAGTAAGTGAATATAGGATTAACATAGTTAGTAAATATAGGATTCACGTTCTGTTCTTTCTATGATTCACTTGAAATTCATTCTGCAATGAGCGATTAGACATGTGGGTTTTAGAAAAACTTAGTTTGTGATTTCCTGTATTTATCTTTTCAGTACTTTAGAGTAGTTTAATTTGTTATTTCATTTACTTAGTTAGATCATTCTGACATAATTAGTTTAGCATATTTGTTTAGTAGTTGTTTATTTTGTGTTATTTACATTTTAGTACCTGTGTTAGTTTATTTTTTTTTTTATTTTTAGATTTAGGTCGTTTGCTTACATCTGGTCTTAGTACCAGTGTATGCAGGGGCGACGAGGTCGAGTAACCCCATTACACCCATTTGTTGACAACCCAGAGAGAATTTTACATTCTCATCGAAGTTCGGCAACAATGGTTGACATGGATCCTCCACCCCCAGTTCTTTCACGCCCTCTGTGGGAATACTTCATTTCCACAGACTATGTTCAGGCATCCTGCATTCGGAGACCCGATGTAGGAGCGCCGCATTATGAGATTAAGGCCAGCATTATTTAGATGCTTCTATCCTTTTATGGCCTTAGTCATGAGGATCCTTACCGACATTTAGATGAATTCCTCGAAATCTGTTCTACTGTTAAGATACAGAATTTCGATGATGATGCTTTAAGGTTGACTCTATTCCCCTTTTCATTGAAGGACAAAGCCAAGTATTGGCTAAAGTCCTTAGATTCTGTAGAAATAGAGTCATGGGATCAATTGCAACAGGAGTTTCTTCGAAAATATTTTCCCATTGGTCGTACGAACCAATATCGTAGAGCCATCACTAGCTTTTCAGAGCTAGATGGTGAGCGCTTTCATGAGACCTGGGAGAGAATGAAGGATCTCCTCAGGAAATGTCCCCATCATCAGGTGCCGAAATGGCAACTGGTGCAGAGCTTCTATGATGGATTGTCTGACAAGAATCGTCAGATGATCGACTCTTCATATGGAGGGACATTCATGCTGAAGAGCGAGGACGAAGCATGGAGGCTATTTGATACATTGGCCGAGAATTCTCTCCACCATGCTTCGAGCTCTCATTCGGATAGAGCCACACCCAGCATTCAGAAGAAAGCTGGTGTTCTTGAGATTGGTCCATCTACTGCATTACAGTGCAAGGTAGACATGATTGCTCAGAAGCTGGACCAGCTTCTCTCAGGACCATCCACTACACAGCAGGTGTGTACACTTTGTGCCAGTCCGGCACATGAGATCACTGAGTGCCCTTCGGCAGCTCAGTACCCTGAATTTGTTCAAGAACAAGTTCAGGCAGCTCAGGGTTACGTCAGACCACCGAATAATCCATTTTCATTGACATATAATCCGGGTTGGCGTAACCATCCCAATTTTTCATGGAAGAATCCACAGTCTTCCATGCAGATGCCTACATCCTCTCAGCCAGTTCGGCAGCCATCTTTTACTCAGTCATTTCAAAGACCGAACTATTCTCAGTCTTCTTCTTCTTCAGTTCCTCCCCCGATTCAGCAGGAATCTGCCCCACAGACATCTTTTGAAGAGAGACTTCTCCAGGCATTCCAAGAGGTGAAAACCTCTAATCAGAACGCTTTCAAGAAGTGTAGCCAGATTTTGTGCTTGCATACGCAGTCCATTGCGAAATTAGAATCGCAAATGGGACAGTTAGCTGAGGCTATTAGTAGGAGACCCGAGGGTACATTGCCGAGTTAGGCTGTCATGAACCCGAAGGGTAAGGACCAGATGACTGGAGGCCTATTCCATACTGAGACACAGCAGCAGGCCAAATCGATTATGGCCCTGAGGAGTGGACGTGAGTATCACGTCGAGAGCAGAGAGCGAGAGAGTAGAGAGAGGATAGAGGAGCCAGAGACCATTGTTTCACCTACGTCGGCTCAGCCATCAGCCCCATCCCCATCATCATCTTCATCATCATCATTATCTTCATCCTCAGAGAAGAAGAAGGATAGGAGTGAGCCTTCTCACAAAGAGGAGGAGCCAGCAGAGCATATTCCCCCACCACCCTATCCCAAAGCATTAGAGTCTCCCGGGTTTAGAGGGAAGCAAGGTGCGAAGATCCAGGACATGCTTGATATATTCAAGCATGTGCAGATCAACCTACCTTTGCTTGATGCGATTCAGCAGGTGTCGGCATATGCCAAATTCCTGAAGGAGCTATGTACGCAGAAGAGGAAATCTAGAGAGCGAGTTCCTAACAGGGTCCATCTGACTGAGCAGGTGAGTTCAGTACTTCAGCATCAGACACCACCAAAGCTCAAGGACCCTGGAGCCCCTATCATTGCGTGTACCATAGGGAATATCCGGATAGAATGCGCATTGCTCGATCTTGGAGCAAGCGTGAACATTCTACACGGATATTTCTTTGATTATTTCAGGCTAGGAGAGATGAGATCGACTCCGATTACACTGCAGCTGGCAGATCGTTCCGTCAAGGTACCGAGAGGTGTCTTGGAGGACGTGCTAGTTAAGGTGGATGACTTTTATTTCCAGTTGATTTCATTATTCTTGATATGGAAGGGGTAGACAGCCAGCACCAGACTCCGATTATTTTAGGCAGACCATTCTTGGCGACTGCCAATGCATGCATCAATTGTAGAACCGGAGCCATGGATCTCTCATTCGGCAATCGGAAAGTCAAGCTGAATATTTTCAATGCCGCGATGGGACCAGCAGGAGACATGGACTGCTTTCATGTAGATATTGCACATGAGTTAGTGGAAGAGCAGCCCGAGTTGTACATTACTGAGGATTCTTTAGATTTGTACCATATAGAGAAGAATAATAGTGTAGATGTGTCTAGAGTGTCGTCAGAGAGACCACCTTGGGGAGCTGTCAGGGAGCCTCTTCCACCACTTGCGGAGACCCCCGCCAAATCGTCGATCGAGTCACCTCCGAAACTTGAGCTGAAGCTCTTACCAGATTCACTCAAGTATGCTTATCTCGAAGATGATGAGACTCTGCCTGTGATCATCTCGTCCTTGCTCACTGAGGAGCAGGAACAGAGATTGCTGACTATTCTTCGAGAGCACAAGGCAGCGATTGGCTGGGGAGTTGCTGATCTGAAGGGGATTGATCCTTCATTCTGCATGCATAGGATCCATTGTGATAAGGAAGTCAAGCCATTTAGGGATATGCAGAGAAGGCTAAATCCCAACATGAAGGAAGTGGTGAAGAAAGAGGTGGTGAAATGGTTGGATGCCGGAATCATTTACCCTATTTCTGATAGCCAGTGGGTCAGTCTGATTCAGGTTGTGCCGAAGAAGTCACGACTCACTGTGGTTGAGAACGAGAAGGGTGAGAGAATTCCGATGAGGACCACTACAGGATGGCGAGTCTGCATCGATTATAGGAAGCTGAATGTGGCAACTAGGAAAGATCATTTCCCATTGCCATTCATTGATCAAATCTTAGAGAGACTCGCAGGACAGAGCTACTACTGCTTTCTAGATGGATATTCAGGATACAATCAGGTAGCTGTCCATCCTGACGACCAGGAGAAGACCATGTTTACATGTCCTTATGGCACCTTCGCGTTTAAACGTATGCCTTTTGGGCTCTGTAATGCCCCGGCTACTTTTCAGAGGTGCATGCTTGCTATCTTCTCGGACATGATTGATGATGTAATGGAAGTTTTTATGGACGACTTTTCTGTGTATGGCTCTTCTTTTGAAGATTGCCTCCAAAAACTTACTCGAGTACTGAGTAGGTGTGCGGAGACCAATCTCATCCTGAGTTGGGAAAAGAGCCATTTTATGGTCCAGGAAGGGATTGTGCTAGGACACATTGTGTCCAAGCGTGGTATTGAGGTTGACAGAGCGAAGGTGGAATCCATTTCCCGTTTGACTCCACCCACCTCTGTGAGGCAGATTCGATCATTTTTAGGGCATGCGGGATTTTACAGGCGGTTCATAAAAGATTTCAGCAAAATCTCTCGACCGCTTTGCACTTTATTGGAGAAAGACCAGCCCTTTGTTTTCGGTGAGGATTGTATGAAGGCCTTTGAGATTCTCAAAGAGGCCTTGATTACTGCACCTATTTTGAGACCTCCAGATTAGACTCTCCCATTTGAGATTATGTGCGATGCATCTGATTACGCTATGGGGGCCATTTTAGGACAATGCATTGATAGGAAACCCTATGTGATCTACTATGCGAGTAGAACTCTGTCTGATGCCCAGATGAATTATACCACGACAGAGAAGGAGCTACTTGCGGTAGTTTTTGCATTGGATAAATTCAGGTCCTATTTACTCAGTTCGAAGGTGGTTGTCTATTCTGACCATTCTGCATTGAAATATTTGTTGAATAAGAAAGACACCAAACCGAGATTGATTCGTTGGGTTCTACTACTACAGGAGTTTGATCTCGAGATTCAAGATAAGAAGGGAAGCGAGAATGTAGTAGCAGACCATCTTTCCAGACTGATCGTGGAGACCACGCAAGATCAAAGGCCGATCAGTGATTCTTTCCCCGACGAGCAGATCATGTCAGTCAGTACATCGCAGTTACCCTGGTTTGCAGATATTGTGAACTATCTGGTTTCGAGGCAGATACCTGAGCATTGGAACAAGAATGAGCGTGAGAGATTCCTATCTCAGGTGAGGCACTATTATTGGGATGAACCGGAGTTGTTCAAATACTGTGCAGACCAGATCATTAGGAGATGTGTTCCGGAGGAGGAGTACCAGTCCATTCTGAATTTTTCCCATTCATTAGCCTGTGGAGGGCATTTTAGTAGTAGGAAGACGGCTGCAAAGGTTTTGCAGTCAGGATTTTATTGGCCCACACTCCACAGGGATGCTCATGAGTTCTGTAGGCGATGCCTGCGATGCCAGCAGATTGGGAACATGTCCAAGAGGGACATGATACCCTTGCTTCCGATTTTGATAGTCGAGATTTTTGATGTTTGGGGCATTGATTTCATGGGACCATTTCCGCCTTCATTCGGAAATTTATACATTCTGGTGGTGGTTGATTATGTGTCCAAGTGGGTCGAGGCTGTGGCAACCAAGACCAATGATCACAGAGTAGTGCTTAAGTTCATTAAGCACAACATTTTCAGTCGTTTTGGGGTGCCACGTGCGATGATTAGCGATGGTGGCAAACATTTTAGGAATATACAGATAGCTTCTCTTCTGAGAAGATATTCTGTCAATCATAGATTCACCACTCCATATCATCCGCAGACTAGTGGACAGGTTGAAGTGTCCAATAGGGAGATTAAGCGAATTTCAGAAAAGACAGTTTGCCCGGACCGCAAGGATTGGTCTCAGCGCTTAGATGATGCACTTTGGGCATATAGAACTGCATTTAAGACTCCCATTGGTATGTCCCTGTATCGCCTTGTATTCGGAAAAACATGCCATCTTCCTGTCGAGCTAGAGCATAGAGCGTACTGGGCTATCAAGAAATTGAATTTTGACCTCACCCAGGCTGGCAAAGAGAGAGCACTGCAACTCTCAGAATTAGAGAAACTCCAGAATGATGCGTACGAGAATGCCAAACTATACAAAGCTCGCACGAAAGCATTTCATGATAAGCATATTGTCAGAAAAGTGTTTGAGCCAGATCAAAAAGTGTGGCTATACAATTCTCGTTTGCATTTATTCCCAGGGAAGCTGAGATCGAGATGGACAGGCCCGTACATTGTGAAAGAAGTATTTCCCCATGGAGTAGTAACATTATTCGATCCTATGACCCAAGGTACATTCAAGGTAAATGGGCAAAGATTGAAACCCTTCATTTCAGATGCCTTGCAGGATGGTGAGTGTGAGATAGTGCATCTCACGAAGGCATGAGCATTCGACTAGAGGGATGTATCATATGTACATTAATTTGTTTTTCATTTCAGTGTTTTTCTTTATTCACTATTTCATTTCATATGTGCTAACATTGGTTTTGATGTATGCAGGATGAATCTAACACTTAGTGTATCAGTTACCAGGTGCATGGAAGAGCTTTCAAAGGATTCAAAGATCAGATGAAATTCAACTTCAGAAGCTCAGAACAAATCAGGTTGTATCTATCCTTTCTCCCATATTTTTGTTAGTGTCTTTTAGTGTGCATGTGCATTACATTTTTACTTATTTTGTATGCCACTAGGGATAGTGTCATTCAAGCATGGGGGGGTGGTTTAGATGCATGTAGATGCATGCACACAAAAATTTCAAAATTTTTTTGTATGACTGGTAATCAAAGTAGGCATTTGAGAACAAAGTGTAGCATATATGATTGTTTTTGGCATAATCTAACAGTTTATAAATTTTTAAGCCCCATAAAATTTTATTTTCTGAACTGAGTCAAATAGAGTAGTTGTTTATGAGATAATTCAAAAAAAAGATAGTATTTGATTGTTAGAAAATTTTGAATCACTTTAGTATAAGTATGCACAGTATGTTTTGTGAAAGAAATAAGCAATGAAAAGATGTGTTTGAAAAATGAGTTTAAAAGAATAGAGCTACGTTTAGTTGTTGATGTCTTCGTGAATCCTAATAGTGGAACTCAGACACGAGATGAAGTATTTGAGTATCTTAACGAAAAGGATAACGAAGGAGATTATCTTCTTGTCTAAGTCGATATCTGTGGCCTTTGTAGTTCGAGTAAGTAGAATCTGAAGGGTGTTTTACACCTGGTGCCCCAAAGCCAGCTGGTTTGGGAGCCACCGGTTCGAAAGCTTGTTACATGGACTGCATAGAAAGCCTAAGAGATAGAGACATTGCACAGGACGAGAGGCAGACTATACGTAAACTATTAGAATAGAAGGTCTAGTGACTCGAGCAATTAAGTCCGAGGGATACTTTGTATCTAGTGCCCTAAGGTTGGCCAGTCTGGGAGTCACTGACCCAAAGCTCACTACACGGGTCACGAAAACTGACTATTTGAAATAGTGCTCATATGAGAAGAATGCGCAAGAGATCAAAAGTTGAAAAAAAGAGTGAAAATGAAAGAAAAAGAATGTTCTGAATGAGAAAATTTTCATTGCTTAGGCATATAAGTGTATTACTGTGCAGAAAATATACAAGTGAGAATAAATGAGTAAAACATGAGAATACTTGACTTTCGGAGAAAAATCATGAATTAGCTACAATATTAGAAAAGTGAAGGAAACTCCGCCTGTGTAGTTATACACTGCTGGTCCCAAGCCCGGATAAAGGAGGAGGGTTGCGGTAGGCCTGTGACAGCCAGCATAAAAACTTTGTCATATCCTATGAAAATGAACCAATATGAGAATTTCGTTGGGGCGTTCCCTACTGAGCGACGCGCTGTACTCTCTAGGCTCGGAGGCAGTGATAAATGTGCAAGGGTTGCTAGGTCGTCGCCCAGAAGCGACGCGTCACACCGGCGCCCGGGTGTGGTGTCAAATAGGCAAGGGTTCCCTCACTTTGTTGGACGGGTGGGGGTAAAGAAGTTAGTCCAAGACCATAAAATTAGGTTAGCCACTTGGAACATAGGGTCTTTAACTGGTAAGTTGGTAGAGTTAGTAGATGTTATGTGTAGGAGAAAGATTGATATTTTATGTCTTCAAGAGACCAAATGGGTAGGTGAGAAAGCTAAAGTGATAGAACCTTGGGGATATAAGATTTGGTATACAGGAATAAATAGGAATAGGAATGGAGTAGGGATTGTTATGAGTCGTCAGTTTATAGATAATGTAGTTGAGGTCCGTAGGAAGGGTGATAGAATTTTACTTATTAAATTAGTATTAGGTACGGATATTATTAATATTATTAGTGTTTATGCACCTCAAGTAGGTTTAGATGATTCCATTAAGCATCAATTTTGGGAAGATTTAGATGGAGTAGTACAAGAGACATCTTATGGAGAAAAGCTTTTCATCGGCGGTGACCTTAATGGACATGTAGGCATTAGTAGGGATGGATTTGAGAATATCCATGGAGGCTATGGTATAGGAGAAAGAAATGAAAGTGGAGAAAGGATTTTAGATTTTTGTTTGTCCTATGATATGATCTTAGCAAACACTTGGTTTAGGAAGAGGGAGTCTCTTGTACTACTCCATCTAGTGGGGTTAATACGAGTCAGATAGATTTTTTCCTACTTAGAAAGAGAGATAGGGGTTGTTGCATCGATTGTAAGGTTATACCAGGAGAAAGTGTAGCTACACAACATAGAGTCTTAATTTTAGATCTTAGAATTAGACAATGCCGCAAAAGGGATAGACATAGGATAGATCCTAGAATTAAGTGGTGGGCACTGAAAGGAGATAAACAAGGAATGTTTGTAGAGCAGGTAGTTAAGGAAGTTGATTGGTGTCTCGAGGAGGATTCAGAATCAATGTGGAATAAGATAGCGGGTGGTATGAGAAAAGTAGCTAAGGAGGTATTGGGTGAGTCTAAAGGCGGTGCACCACTAGGTAAGGATACATCATGGTGGAACGAGGATGTCAAATTAGCTATTAAGGTTAAAAGAGAGTGTTATAGAAATCTAAGTAAGAGTCGTGATAATGAGAATTTGGAGAAGTATATGATAGCAAAGAAGGAAGCTAAAAAAGTTGTTCGAAACGAGAGGGCTAAGGTATATAAGGAGGTTTATGACAAGTTGGATACCAAAGAAGGCGAGAAGGATATTTATAGGCTTGCAAAGATGAGAGATAGGAAATCGAAGGATTTGGGTATGGTTAGATGTATCAAAGATGAAACACAAAGGGTTTTAGTCAAAGATGAGGAGATTAAGGAGAGATGGAAAGATTATTTTGATAAGCTATTTAATGATAGTCATGCTCAAGATCTTGGAGACTTCTCCATTCCTTTTCATGAGATAAATCATGACTTCATGCGCAAGATTCAAAAGAAAGAAATTGCAGAGGCTTTGAAGAAAATGAAATCAAGAAGGGCAGTTGGCCTAGATGGTATACCTATCGAGGCTTGGAAATGCTTCGGAGAGAAAGGTTTAGAATGGTTGACAAATCTTTTTAACTTGATTTGGCGAACAAATAAGATGCCTAATGAGTGGAGGAAGAGTACTTTGGTGCCTTTATATAAGAATAAGGGTGATATACAAGATTGCACAAACTATCGTGGTATAAAACTCATGAGTCATACTATGAAACTTTGGGAGAGGGTGATTGAGTCTAGGTTGAAGAAGGTTGTCATGATATCGGAGAATCAATTTGGTTTTATGCCTGGAAGATCAACTATGGAAGCTATACATCTTCTTAGACAACTTATTGAAAGATATAGAGAGAGGAACAAAGATTTGCATATGGTTTTTATTGATTTAGAGAAGGCATACGATAGAGTACCTAGGGACGTTCTCTGGTGGACAATGATGAAGAAAGGTGTTTCTCTCAAGTACATTAGTATAATTAAAGATATGTATGAAGGAGTAGTAACCAATGTCCGCACTTGTGGAGGGGTGACAACCAATTTCCCGATAACGGTTGGGTTACATCAAGGATCTGCTTTAAGCCCTTTCCTATTTGCAATAGTGATGGATGAGCTTACGAGATCAATTCAAGAAAATGTACCGTGGTGTATGTTGTTTGCTGATGATATTGTTTTGATTGATGAGTCTAGAGCTGGGGTTAATGCTAAGTTAGAATTATGGAGACAGACATTGGAAGCTAGAGGTTTTAAGTTGAGTAAGAGTAAGACTGAATATATGGAATGTCGGTTTAGTAAGCAACGAAGTAGTGATGGGAGTGTAGTGAAGCTTGGTGAGCAAGATATACCGGTGAATGATTATTTCAAATATTTGGGATCCATCATTCAAAAGTATGGAGAAATTGATGGAGATGTAAATCATAGGATAAAGGTTGGGTGGATGAAATGGAAAAGTGCTACTGGAGTGCTGTGCGATCGTAGAATGCCATTGCGGTTGAAGGGAAAGTTTTATAGGACGACTATTAGACCCGCTTTACTATATGGTACGGAATGTTGGGCTGCCAAGAGACATCATATTCAAAAAATGAGTGTAGCTGAGATGCGGATGCTTAGATGGATGTGTGGAAATACAATAAAAGATAAGATTCGGAACGAAGAGATACGTAAGAAGGTAGGTGTTGCACCCATTGAAAATAAGATGCGAGAGAATCGTTTACGGTGGTTTGGACATATTCGGCGAAGGCCTAATGATGCTCCAGTTAGAAGGTTGGAGAAATGGGAAAATATATTAGTTAAAAGAGGTCGGGGTAGGCCTAGGAAGACTTGGATGGAGATGATAGGAAAGGATATGAATGCTTTGAACCTCACCGAGGACATGGCGTTGGATAGAAATGATTGGAGGAAAAGGATTCATGTGGAAGACCCAAAATGAATTTCTTTTTTGGTTCATATCGCTGACCCCAATTGTTTTGGGATGAAGGCGTAGTTGTTGTTGTTGTTGTTGTTGTATTAGAAAAGTGAAGGAAAAGAAGTTTTACTGTGGCGGCATGAGATTTTTAAACTTGTTTTGAGAATGTCAATTACATGAAATATTTGTTCCAACTGCATTCTTAAGAGCCTAATATTTTTGAAAGATCATCCTCGCATTTCATTGATGTTTGTGGGTAGCATCTCTGCAAACCCTCACGAGACCTTACTCGTCCACTAGTGTAAGCTAAGTGTTTAAAGGGCTTGTTGCATACGCTAAATACAACCGTGATTCCTACGAAAGTGAGTTAGTATTATGCATTCATGCTTAGCATTTCTTGTCTTCGTTGCATATCATAATTAGGGTTTGTTAAGGGACTAACAAACATTCAAGCATGGGGGTATTTGATGATGCATGAAATGCACATCATGTAAACAAGTTTTTCATGCATTTTGTATCAAGTTTAAGGTTTTAAACCCATGTTTAGATGTGTTTTGATAGTAAGGGGCTATGGTTCGAATTTCAGAAAAATCGGAGTTAAAATGAGAGAGTTATGGCTATTTCAGTGTTTGGGCACGGATTTCGAGGTGGATCGGATCCATATCCGACCCATTCAGGTCAATTGGACCTTGGATCAATTATTAAAAAGCCCAAAACCCAACCCACACGCCTATCCATATCCAAATTAAAAAAGTTTTGCAGAAAACCCC
The DNA here is from genome assembly GCF_984573655.1 of Nuphar pumila. Taxonomy (NCBI): domain Eukaryota; kingdom Viridiplantae; phylum Streptophyta; class Magnoliopsida; order Nymphaeales; family Nymphaeaceae; genus Nuphar; species Nuphar pumila. The sequence continues at coordinate 44,846,558 of NC_143265.1, read as the reverse complement.
CCAGAAAGTGGCGCCTAGCAATATTTTATTTTTTAACACTCTTTCTGAAAAATGTCAAAACTATAAATAGTTTTTTTTTCAAGAACCCTAGGCGTCTTTGGCTGTGTTTGGACGCCCCTTGCAGTGAATCTACTCCAGCAACTCCTTCCTCTCCATCTCCCCCACATGTTGGCCATTGAAGACCGGTCTATGCTTGATTTTCAAGCATATTTTCGATCTTTCTTTTGTTCATTTCCATTTCTTTTTGTTCCTTGCTGTCTTTTCACCACTTTTCTGTATTTTTGCAAATATAGCAGAGGTGGAGACCATTAACCTTGGGCGGTAGTGCGAAACACACCACCAAGGTGAGCCGGCCCTACCTCCATCCGGCTTTCTACACCCTCCGATCGAGAATCGGCTCACATTCCATCGTCGGTGGATCTCCAACGTGTAGCAGCTGCAAAGGTGCCGTTTTTTGGTGAAGTACAGCATTCTCGAACTGTGTAGGACGTTCATCTCCAGCCACGGTCCGCTCTTCTTCATCCCCCTGGTCGTCGGATCTTCAAAAAGGTAGGTCTTCTTCTTCCTTCTCTTCTAGCTAAAACCAAAAGTGAGTGTTGCTTTTCTTTTATTATTTTCGGTGTGTTTCTTGTTTTTATTTTTGGTTCAATCTTAGAGTAGCATTCGTGCATAGACCAGCACGTTAGATATAGGTTTTTTTTTATTGTTTTCATGTTTGATTAGCGATTCTCATTGTTTTCCAAGAAAAACGTGTAAATCGGCTAGAGTTTTCTAGCCGATTGGAGTTTTTGTTTCCAACGTGTTTCATTGTGGAGTTTTTACAGAAAATCCAATAAAAATATTTCCATTTGATTCATTTTAATTGTTTGGTTATGTGTTATGATTTTGTGTTCAATTAAAAATAAAACAAAATCCAAAAATCGGCTAGACTTATTCTAGCCGATTCTTGATTTTGCACAAAAATAAATTTTTGTGTTTTGATATTTTTTTTTCGTCCAACATGTGTACTGAGTTGTTTTGCTGAAAGTCCCATTTCAAAAGTTTATTTTAATTCATTTTATTTGTGGGTTTTTCTTGTCTTGTTTTGATTTCATTTTTGAAAAAGAAAAAAAATCGGCTAGGATTATTCTAGCCGATCTTTGTATTTTTGTTAAATGTATGTTTTGATGTTGGTAAACCATGTAGTTGCTGTGTGTTTTGGGTGTTAACAGCAGTATATAGTCGTGTTAGTTCATTTCGTTCGTTTAGGCTAGTTCTAAATAATCGTTTTTAGCATTTTTTGTTTTTGTGTTTTGAGTCTATTAAAGAAAATTACAAAAAAAAATCAAGTTTTCTTTTCTTCATGTTTTTAATTCCAGCATAATGATGTTCTTGTTAGCAATTGTGTAATTAGGAGTCCTTTTTATTATTTTCTAATTTAATTTTATCAAAATAGTGGTTATTTAGTTTTATTGCTTTTTGTTAATTTATATTTTTATTTTTTTTATTTATTTTCGTGTGGATCTTCTTCTTCCCCAAGGTGGGGCGGCAGCCATTAGAGCTCCTATTGAGCTCTAGGTTGATTTTTTTAGAAAGTCTTAATTGCCATTAGTTGAGTTAGGAAGGTGTCTAGGTTCAATGTATTAGGGTTTTATCTCATAGCCATTTTTAGTGGTCATTTAAGTAGGTTTTGGTAATTAGGGCAGCATTTAAGTTTAGAAAATCGTGTTTTTCAATTAGGCCTTTCCATTACCTAGGTGAGTCTTAAATTCTTTGGTTATAGAGTCTTAAATTAGGGGTGTCGAATTTTAGGAAGGAGGTCAATTAATGTATTGAAGTTGGGAAAAGCTTTTGGAAAGAGGAAATTCTTCAAAAATCGTGTGATGTATTTAAAGAAGATTTGAATTTTTGAAGGGGCATTAAAGAAGGAGTTACTCCTTAACTTTGGAAAGTGTTTTTGGAATTAAACAAAAATTCCAATCTAGGTTCCACGATTTCCATAGAGCATTAAAGGCAATTCAATTCTATTTTGAAAAGCAAAACTTGGGGATTTCTAGATTGGACTTTTTGTTTTCCAAAGAGGCCTTTAAAAGCAAGTAAGGAAAGTAACTCCCTCATTAAGTGGGATGGTTTTTGAGAATCCAATTTATTTTAAAGTTTAAGCATTTACCATTATTACTTTTTATTTTCCCAACCTTCTCCATGAAAATCGTGAACTTTGGATTAATTGTATGTTAATTAAGAGGTTGCTACTTTAATCGACCCCAGTTAATTGAGGCAAACCCTAGTTTAAACCCACTTGAGTCTAGTCAAGACCACACCTAGGTCGAGTCAACCTTAGTCCACCTATTGAAACCTACCCTAACCGAGTTAACCTAGTTGACTTAGTTAGGTGTGCCTTGTGTCCAAATCTACTTGAACCCTAGCCCAAGTCAAACACAACTCGAGCCTAGTCAAAGACCTAAACCTAACTCGAGTCAAACCCTAGTCTAAACCTAGCGAGTCAATCGAGCTTACCTTATCCCATTCGAGTCAAACCCTAGTCAAACCTGAGTCGGGTCAAACTTAGTTGAGTTAACTCAACTCAAACCCAATTGACTAAGTCAACCCTAAACCGAGTCCAAGACCTAGACCTAACCCTAACCAAGTCTAGTCAAGTCAACCTAGCCTAGCCTAAGTCAAAGTCAAGACAAACCCGAGGTCGATTCAACCTTAACCCAGTCAACCCAACCTAAGTTTAGGTCAACCGAGCCACCTAAATCAAGCCGACCCTAGTTGACTAAGTCAATCCCAAAACCAAACCTAGCCGAGCCCACACTAGTCCGAGTCGAGTCAAACATAGCTCGAGCCTACCCAAGTTAACCCCACCTTAGCTAAGCCTAAACCGAGTCCATTGAAGTCAACCGACGCTAGTCCTAGTCGAACCCGTGTCCTATTGTTCCATTTTAGTCCCATATTTTTTTGATTTACTTATAGCGATTTTAGATTAGCCAATGTAGTTATTTCTTTAATTGTTTAGCCAAAATTTATAATTGTTGATTTGATTGGTGTTTGTTAGTTTAGCGTTTGTTGATTAGTTAGTTAGTATAGTGTAGTTAGTTTATAGTGGGTACATCATTTAGTCATATATTTAACTACATTATTTAGTGTTTCGATTGTAATTGCATTAGTATTTCATTTAGTGCATAGTCATAACACGCATGTCATATTTCGTGTAGAGTTCATTTAGCTTTATTATAGTTAGCATTTGCATATAATCAGTTATATAGAATTAATTAAGTTTGTATTGCATGTAGATTACATTCTTAGTGGGTAAAATAGCTCACATAGTAAATAGTACACTCAAATAAAAACCAGATTTTTGCCCTGTTGCACCAGCATTATTTTCTGTGCAAAAATTCTGTGTTTTCCAAAAACATTTATTCTATTCACTGGATTGACATGTTATTTGACTGCAGACCAAATTTCAGCTCATTCGGAGTTGATTTGGTCTGATTTTTAAGCGTTTTGTGAAAACCGCTTTTTCTGGATTTCAAATTACAGGACTGTCGATATCCTGATTTTTCCCAGATTTGAAACGCTTATATCTGGAGTTCCAATATCGTTTTTTCATTCTGTAAAAACTGTCAGATTGTTTAATCTGTCAGTTGCAGAACAGAACAAATTTCGGGAAAATCGGACCTCGTTTGCTCTGTCAAACTGTGGTTTTCCGATAACCTGTCAGAAAGCTATTTTGCACTAGTTAGGGGCATTTTCGTAATTTCCTTAGATTCGGCATTTTAGGCCTGTTTTCATTAGTTGCTGCATTTTAGGAGTTTCATAATCATCATACAGCATTAGTAATAGTAATTTGGTTAATTTTAGAAGTAGTTTAGTATTTTATTTAATTTTTGTTTGATAAGTAGCATTTGTTTTATTATTTTCGTAAAATTAGAATTAGTATTAGTTACTGTTTGCATTATTAGAATAGAATACTAACTCGGTATTTTTCTGCATTTTTAGGTTGTAAAGCATATTTAGTTTCCAGGGTTATCTTCTAAGTGTGAGGAGCGAATAATTGGCGAAAAGACGGAAATACCCTTGGTGTGGAGCAGAAGAAGTAGTTGCTTGTTTATTTTCATTGTAGTGCTTAAGTGTATTTGTATTAGTTTCATAATTGTAGATTGACAATTGTCATTAATAAATTAAATTTTCTAGAAATATCTTGATTAATTCCTGTTCCCTGAGGATTCGACCCGTACTTACCACTTTGTGGAAAGTCGGTTTTTATATTTTTGGTTGACGATTTTCCAAAGTTTATTGCAAATACTTGTTTTAAAAAGATCATTTCAAAATATCAACCAGCAGATTTCCCGTTGACAGAAGAGATCAAAGCCGAAGATGATTTTCTTGATGACCGTATCTACAGTGTTCAGGAATCCCCAGTTTGGACTCTATTCTTTGACGGAGCTAGAAACATGTCCGGTATAGGGATTGGGATTTTGCTAATCACTCCTGAAAAGGAGATGCTCTCTTATTCCCTCAAACTCGACTTCCAATGTACTCATAATATGGCCGAATATGAAGCTCTAATACAAGGCCTCAAGATTTTGCAAGACTTTGGTGTCAAGAGATTACACGCCTTCGGTGACTCGTTGCTTGTTGTCAGTCAAGTTAATGCTGAATGGCAAGTCAAGGATCCAAAGTTAATCCCTTATCAAAAGATTGCCTTAGCTCTCATAGGCAACTTTGAAGAATTTCAGCTTAATCATGTCAAGAGGGATTACAATCACATAGCTGATGGCCTAGCTTGTTTAGGCTCTATTCTGTCTTTTAAAGACAGTGAATCCTGTCGTTCTTTCGAAATTGGCAGACTTTATCAACCTGCCTACATTCCAGCTGAACAAGTGAACCAAGCCACTCAGAAAGAGAAGCCTTGGTACCAAGACATCAAAAACTTCATTGAAACTGGTAAACTCCCAGCAGAAATGCCAAGAAAGGAGTAACACGCGGTTCAGCGCATGTCAGCCCGTTATTTCATCCTTGCCGATACTCTTTATCGCCGTGGATTCAGTTCTGAGTACGCCAGATGCTTAGATGAAGATGAAGCCATGGAAGTTGTCCGAGAGGCACCCGAGGGAATTTGTGGTGGTCACGTTGGCTACCAAACACTCGTCAAGCAGATTATTCAGGCGGGATATTACTGGAAAACCATGCAGCAGGATTGCCATTAATTTGTAAGGAAGTACGTCAAATGTCAGATGCACGCACCTTCCATTCATACGCCAGCCGCATACTTGCAATCTGTGGTCTCTCCTTGGCCTATTTCAATGTGGGCCTTCGACGTAGTTGGTCCAATCACTCCTTCAGCTTCTAATGGCCATCGATATTTCCTCGCAGATACAGAATACTTCACCAAATGGGTCGAAGTCATAACACTGCGAACAGTAGAAGGCCGACATGTGGTCTCGTTTATCCATAAGAATCTCCTTTGTCGTTTTGGCGTCCCACATGATATTGTGTCAGACAATGGCAGCCATTTCAAGAATGAGAAAATGAAGACTTTCTGCTCAAAGTTCAGGATTCATCACTACTTCTCAGCTCCCTATTATCCTCAAGGAAATGGCCAGGCTGAAGCCACCAACAAAATTTTGATCCGCATTCTGGAAAGAACAGTGGAAACAAGCCGCGATTGGCACAAGAAGATGCACGATGCACGATGCACTTTGGGCATACCGAACCACCATTCGGACTCTGTAAACACCCCAAATTTTCACTCACATTCTTGACATTGCCCTTAATCGGCACATTTCAGTTCTCCAGAAGCAATGAAGGGCAAAATAGTCATTTTTAAAGATTGAACCTAGCAGAAAGTCCTAAATTTCACTCTTGAGCCTCAAAATTTCTATATTTAGGTTCAGAGACATCTTCAAATTGCAAAATTTCAAAATCCTCTTTCTGGACAAAAAGTTAGAATTTCCAAGTCCGAGCTCAGAGTGACATTTCACTGAAACATGTCTTTGCATCGCATTGCATGAACACTTTGCATCATTTCATTGCATAGCATATCAGTTTGAGATCCAGAACTCCTGATTTTCAAAATTGTCAATCCAGATTTGATTTTTAAACTTTTCAAAACCGATTTTTAAAATCCTGGGTATTCAAAATTACCAAATTTTCCCATTTTACCCCCAGGACTTTGAATTACAAAATTTTTTCTCAAGAAAAACAATCTAGATATTTGGATATTGGTTTTAAAGATTTTATCTCAAAAATTTTTTGCAAAAAGATTTTAAATCTCCTTATAAAAATTTTTACATTTATTTTATCGATATTTTTGTCCTGAAAAACCAATTTTTCCAAATTCTTGAAAATAAATAATGTTTTATCTCGAGCGGGACCCACCTTTTAACTAGCATCATACTAAGACCCCCAGGTAAGTTTCCTATTCTCAAGCGGGACCCACTCGAAGTTCATTTTGCAAATTTTTCTTTTTAATTTATCAATATTTATTTATTTATATTTTAGTTAGTGGGCCCACACACATGTGGCACCCCATTTTAAAATAAAAGATTTTATAAAACAAAATAAAGCTTTATTAAAAAAAAAAAAAAAAAATTAAAGATGGCTGAGGTGGCATCTCCCATTTATTATTATCATTAAATTTTTTTTTTTTTTATGATATCACTATTCATTTTTAGAAACAGTTTAAAAAAAAAAATCACAGTCGAACTTGCCTAAAATGCTTAGTTATCTAAGACTTAGGTCAACAAACCCAAAATGATTTTAAAAACCTAAGATTTTGCCCAGACCCTAAAACGGCGAGTTTTCAAAATTCAGTTACAAAAATTTCAAAAGTTTTCAAAAAAAAAAATTTGTAACGGAAGGGAGAGCTGCGTTTTCTTGTGAGAAGGGAAAGTTTTAAAAAGAGGGGGGACAAGGCATTCAGGAAGGAGGATTTTTGAATTGGATTTTCGGTTTTTGCAGGAGGCTCTCAAGGTGGGGAGAGGCGTTTTCACCTTCTTCAGCCCCAGCTATTTTGGATCGAGATCCATCTCCAGCCACAGCAGCCAGCGCCATCCTTCATCAGCCTTCAGCCCCATCAACATCCAATCCTTCTTCAGCTCCAGCCGCAGGGGAGCCATCTCCAACATCTGCGTTTCATCCTTTCTTCAACTCACCAGAAGTTGCCGCACACCCTTCAATCCAGCCACAGGAGAAGCCATTCAGCAGATCTTCTTCAACCCACCTTCTCCAGCCGTTCCTGCATCTCTCTTCAGCCTATCTGCAGAAGATACAACAACAGTCTGTGTGGCTGTTGCCTCTTCTTCAGTCCAGCAAATAGAGAACGTACCTGTGGTCTAAAAGTCAATGGGAGCAGGAGCTACAATGCTATTTAGCTGGAATTGAGGAAATCTATAAAATTCAATTAAAGCAAAAAGGTCTCCCAGCTGCAAAAACCAAAAGAAGAATCGACTCTTTTGGTTCAAGGTGAGTCGTGCCCTGTTTGATCTGGGCTCTTTCCCCTTTCCCTATTCAGTTTTTTTTTCTTTTCTTTGGTTTTCACTTTGTTTCACTCCTTATTTCCATGATTTACCCCAAAACGCAGTATTGTATCCTTGAGCTACCAATAGTAGTATCGATGTTACATGATCTGCAACAATATCAATGGATTATTGCAGCTGAGGCCAACATATATCGTGTGATTCATCCTTTTGCTCTTATTTGCAATTTTTTTTTCTTTTATCATCCCAGCATGTTCTGCATCCTTGTATGCCGTTTTTTTTTTTGTTGTTGTTCTCTTTCAGCTACGTACATCAATGTTTGAGCTCTCAATATGTCAAATGTTTCCAGTTTGTTAAATCCTTTCAAAACAGTTTAAGAGGATATATTTTAGAATTAGCGAGTTGTTTGAGTATAGTCTGCTAACAACTGTATAGCCATCTAGGAAGATAAGGTTGACTGGTTGCAAACAGTTTGATGAAGCCAGACTTAGGAATTTATAACAGAATCTGATGTATTTACTGGAAAAGAAAGCTACAATATGACTGTAGAAAACAAATGCTCAAGCTCAAGCTGCAACTGGCTTTTGATGCCTTTGGAAGCATCTGCATATCATGTGCTTTGTTGATGTTTATGCCCATTCATGGGCATATGCACAAATTTGTATAGTGTGTAGGTCTATCAAGTTGTGTCATTATAATTTTACCTTGTTAAGTTTTGTAGATGATCACATCTCCCTTGTGCTTTTCGCAGCACTTTCACAGTAAACCCATACCCTTCCCTTTTCTGCAGGAGTGCAGTCTTGATATTCGGCCACTTTCATGGATGGATATTTTAATATCCGTTCATGATTTCTTGGCCATCTTTTGCACTCTTCATTATTGGTATATAGGGAAGATCCATACCCACTTTTGTTGAAATATATCTTGTAATTTGGGAAATACAGCTATGTAAAGTTACCTACAGAAACTGTGTATATCCATATTTTCTGATTTTACCCATTTTGTAGAATTTCCATTAATGCATATATTTTCTCATTTTATTTCTATATATATATGTATATCTAGGTATATCTACCTATATGTATACGTATATATATATATATGTATATATATATACATAGATATATACTTATATATATATATATATATATATCCCTCCATGTGTCCTTTCCATATATGAGCATTCATGTATTATTTTCTCATATAAATACACTTTCATTATTACATATCATTTAGCATCAATTTTAGAAAATTTTGATATACATCTCTTTGTTATATATACTTATATATATATATATATATATATATATATCCCTTAATGTGTAGTTATTATTGCATATATTTCTTTTTTCTCTTACTCTTGTAAATACATCATCATTTGATTTATGAAATTTTGTTTAGCTTGATGCTAAAATTCTTGTTTTATGAAGTTATGGCTGGAACTTCATCATTTGATGCTACAATTTCTGTTTTATGAAACTATGGGCTGGAATATCATCATTTGATTTATGAGCTTGATGTTCAAAATTCTTGTTTTATGAAGTTATGGCTGGAACTTCATCATTTGATTTATGAGCTTGATATTCAAATTCCTGTTTTATGAAGTTATGTTGGAACACCATCATTTGATTTATGAGATTTTGTCTAGCTTGCTGTTAAAATCCCTGTTTTATGAAGCTATGGCTGGAACATCACTCTTGGTTTTATGAAATTTTGCTTAGCTTAGTGCTAAATTCTTGTTTGCTATATCACCCCATTTGCAGCACCAATTATACATATTATTTCATCATTTTCCATGACATTTTCACCTATTCACCAAGCTTTTCATATCCTTTTCATGATATCCTTGAAATAGCCCATGATGCTTCCACAACCCATTTCCTGCACATATTCATTTTCTGCTGCAAGTGTGCAGTCTTGATATTTGGCCATATTCATGAACAGATATCTCTATATCCAATCGTGATCTCCCCACCATCTTTGGCGTGCTTCATTATGGATATATAAGGAGGCTCTATACCCATTTTTACTGGAAATTGCATTATAATTTGAGAAGTATGGTTGTGTGAAATCACCTACAGAAACTGTATATACCTGTAATTTCTGGTTTTACCTATTATATGTAGTTTCCATTAGTATGTACATATTTTCTCATTATATGTATATATATATATATCTATATATATCTGTATATCTATATATATTTAACTATATGTATACGTATATATGTATATATATATGTATATATATATACATAGATATATACTTATATATATATATATATATATATATATATATATATATATATATATATATATATATATCTTCATGTGCTCTTATTTCCATGTATGAACATCCATATATTTTCTCATATAGTTACACCTCCATCGTTACATGACATTTAGCACCTATTTTAGCATTTTGATATATGTATATGTCTCTTCGTTGTATATATTATATATATATGTCCATTTCCTTGGTTATTTTGTACTAACTCTCATTTTGCAGTAAAATCTAGAAGATGCAGATTTCTTGGATCCATTTCAATTTTCTTTTACTTTATGTTATGCAATGTAACAATCCAATGTAAACCTTGTAATAAGATTTACTTTTACTGCTTAGATTAGGTCGCATCTCATATAGTTTGATTTCAGTAATATCCTGATTCTATGATGCATAAATCTCAATTTTTCAAAATTCACCATGAATGAACACGAATGGCACGTGCACCAACTCTTAGAGAGTTGATGAACTCGGTGGAGTCCATATTTACGACCCTAGTCGGAATATGGACGAGACCCAGATCCATCATCTCTCTACCAGTCACATTGAGCCTACACTCTTAGGCTATCTTGAAAATGCACCTCATATTTCCAATGTTTTCAAAATATTGTGAATTAACTCAAATAAACCCTGAATATATATTCATGGCCACAGTCAGAATATATGAAGGATTTACTTTGGCTTAATCCACATTTTTCCGATAAAATTTTCAGAAATCTTTTCAAAAGTGCATTCATTCATTCACATCATCTGCATCATTTGTTTTTCTCAGGATTTTCTCAAAAGATTTTCACTTCATGGAATCAATTTTCTCAAGAAACTATGATGATATTCGGAGTTGGATTTCCCAAATCAAAGTTTTCCCGTGATTTTCCTTAAAAAGTTATTTCCTTAAGATTCTTTTCAAAGGAATTTCTCATTTTCTCAAGAATCCAAGCTGATTTTTAGATATTTCAAAAAACCAGATTCTCAAGATTTCAATTTCCTAAGTTTTGAATTTCCTTCTCCAATGAGTTTCCCTACAAAATTTTCTATCATTTTCTTAAGAAAATTCTCAAAATCCCAAGTTTTCCTAATAAGTGTTTTCTTTTTAAATGATCCTCTTTTCTCAAGAATTCCTTCCTTTTTCTGAGATTCTCATTTTTTTCATGGTTTTACAAGTCTTTCTAAACTTTCTCAGAATTTTCCTGAGTTTTCCATTTCTTCATGATTCTTCAAAGCTAATAAATTTTCTCAAGATTTTCCTGAGATTCTCATTTCCTCATGGTTTTCCAAGTCTTTCTAAACTTTCTCAAAATTTTCTTGAGATTCTCATTTCTTCATGGTTTTCCAAAGACTTTATAAACTTTCTCAAGATTTTCTCGAGATTCTCCCTTCTTCAAGATTTTCCAAATCTTTATAAACTTTCTCGAGATTTCAAACCTTCTTCGTCTGAGTTTTTCTGAGAAATTGATTTCCATCTTTTCCTGAGAAATGCTTTGCAACTTCAAATGTTTTCTAATCATACATCATATTTTCTAATTTACATTTTCCAAAATTCTCATAGCACGTGCCTGAATTCTCTGTGCATTTAGGATAGAACACAATTTCGGTAATTTCACTAAGTTAAGCACAATTTTGGGTCCTTGGTTCGATTACCCCTGTTAAAGGCGACAGGAACGGTCGAACCTCGTACCGACAGGTCGAGCCCCATCCCATGGATTTTCCCACAATTTTCAAAAACGGAGGCGAGTATTTCAAAACCATTTTCCAAAATCCGGTCAAGTTTGACATCGCGAAAGCATTTCCCTCTCTCTTCCGCAAGGAAGGGAAGACGGGGAAAAATTTTGCGACGATAACAGACTCCAACCAATGCTACTCCTTCAGAGCTCGTCTACGGGACCGAGGTGGTGTTACCTCTCCACGTTCAGAAGCCTGCACTCAAGTTTGCAGCGCTCATCGAGCTTCCGCTGGATCAATAACAGCAGCAGAGGTTGGTACAACTTGATCTATTAGATGAGAAAAGGCTCAAGGCAGCGGAGCACGCTCAAGCCTATCGTCAGAGGATAGCTCGACACTACGCCAAATCAGTTATTGAGAGAAGATTCCGAGTCAATGATCTTGTGCTCAGATCAACAGCTCATCTCAAGCATCGGCCCAAGGGCAAGTGGTCACCTAATTAGGAAGGCCCTTATGTGGTTAAAGAGGCGCTGCCCCGCAATTCCTATCGTTTGATCAACGCAGATGGAGTGGAGCTGCCAGATCCTATTAATGCTTTACATTTGAAAAGATTTTACACTTGAATTGTTCATCATAGCCTTTTGTATCCTTCAAAAGTCTTTTAATAAAGCAATAATCTTCTGTTAAGTTCTCACATCCTTCCCTGATACTGGGGCATTTTATTCTTGATCTATACTTATTTTCCTTCATCATAATGCAGGCAGGATCAGACGAATCTTTTTCTAAAAATCTTACCAATCCTTTGTTAACTTGGTTATCGTCATCAAATTACGTTCATTTCATTTTTCTTTTTATCTAATCAAATTTTATCAATTTATTGTCAATTTTATCAATTTGTCAAAATTTCATTAATCTTTAAAGACCCCCTTCAGGTTAAGGGATAAACCTGATGCCTCTTTCCCATGAGGTATTCTTCTTTTTATATTTTCCCCTCAGGTTAAGGGAAAAACCTGACCATCGTCGACCAAGGTGTTCCCATTCAGGATAAAGGATAATCTTGATACCCCTCATAGGAGCATCACTGCTACCCATGAGAATTCCTTTTCAAAAATAAATTTTCAATAAATTCTTCTCCATTTTTATAAAAAAATTTCTTCTTCAGTCTAAAGGGATAAACCTGAATTATTTCCCATAAATTTTTCAATTCACCTCAAATTTTGTTCTATGTCCCTTGAGGATAGAGGAAGAGCCTGAAGCCATCATAAATAAATTCGGACTTTAGGCCACCTTGGGTCAAAGATCTCGAATGAATCTCTCATCTTCATCATCAAAATCTATTCATGCTTTTGTCAATCTTTCAAAGTTCCGGTTCTCGGGTTAGAATCATTTCCTTCCCATCTGAGTTCTGACTCAGGATTTCGTTTTTCCATTTTTTCTCATTATTTTTCTTAAAAACCGGGTTCCAACTCGGATTTTCCTTTTTGTATATTCTTATTTTTGAAGTCTCAAGTTCCCACTTGAACTTCCTTTTGAATCCAATGCTCGTGTTGGAAAAATCGTTGTTTTGAGAATTCGAGTTTTCAAACTCAATTCTCATTCTATTTCCTTATATTTAAAAAAAACCGGGTTCCGACTCGAATTTTCCTTTTTGTATATTCTAATTTTTGAAGTCTCAAGTTCCGACTTGAACTTCCTTTTGAATCCAATGCTTGTGTTGGACAAATCGTTGTTTTGAGAATTCGAGTTTTCAAACTCAATTCTCATTTCATTTTCTTATATTTAAAAATCGGGTTCCGAGTCGGATTTTCCTTTTTGTATATTCTTATTTTTGAAGTCTCAAGTTTCGACTTGAACTTCCTTTTGAATCCAATGCTCGTGTTGGACAAATCGTTGTTTTGAGAATTCGAGTTTTCAAACTCAATTCTCATTCCATTTCCTTATATTTAAAAAATCGGGTTCCAACTCGGATTTTCCTTTTTGTATATTCTTATTTTTGAAGTCTCAAGTTCCGACTTGAACTTCCTTTTAAATCCAATGCTCGTGTTGGACAAATCGTTCTTTTGAGAATTCGAGTTTTCAAACTCAATTCTCATTCCATTTCCTTATATTTAAAAAAACTGGGTTTTGACTCGGATTTTCCTTTTTGTATATTCTAATTTTTGAAGTCTCAAGTTCCGACTTGAACTTCCTTTTGAATCCAATGCTCGTGTTGGACAAATCGTTGTTTTGAGAATTCGAGTTTCAAACTCGATTCTCACTCATTTTCTTGTGTTTGAAAAAAAACCGAGTCCCGACTTGGATTTTTCGCTTTTGTATATCCTTGTTTTCTCTTGAATTTTCCTTGTCAATCTAATATTCATATTTTGGACCAAAATCTCCTCCAACTCCCCCTTCAGGATAAGGGATAAGCCTGATGCCTCTTTCCCATGAGGTATTCTTTTTATATTTTCCCCATTCAGGATAAGGGATAATTCTGAAAATACCGACAATCATTCTTATTCAATTCTCAAGCATCTTAGAATGTCGGTCTTCTGTTCAAATCTCCGTTGAAAAATCCAGTGCTCGTGCTGGTATGCATTTTTCGAAAACCCAATGCTCGTACTGGGGTGCATTTTTCGAAAACCCAGTGCTCGTACTGGGGTACATCTCTCGAAAACCCAGTGCTCGTGCTGGTGTGCATTTTTGAGACCCAGCGCTCGTACTGGGGCATTTTTGAAATCCAGTGCTCGTGTTGGTACATCTAACACTCGTGCTAGTGTCTGGCTGATTGATCCGTGAGCCCTCCCTATTCAGTCTTTGTACTAACCAATCCTTATCATTCAAGCTCTAAATTCTCAATTTCGACCTTCAGGTCATCATTTTATCAAATTTCAAATCTTTTTCTCTTGCGAAGGACCCTCTTCAGGGAGAGTTCGAGGAAGCTCGTTCCTTTCACATGCAACCATCTTTCGTTCCCAAGAACCCTTTTTCAGGGAGAGTTTGAAGGGACTCGTTTTCTTCGCGAACAGTTTGCAAAACAACAACCAACTTTACACAAAAGAACCCTTTTTTCTACGGAGAGTTTCGACGGAAGCTCGTTTCTTTTTGTGGCCCCCATTTTACTCATCGCAAAATTTTTCCTAATCTCTTGTTGGTTTTTCTCTCTTCCTTCTCTTTTCCTTTTCTAACCTCTATTTTCCTCCTTTTTGAAGGGAGTAAAATAAAAGAAAGAAAAGAAACAGAGAAGAGAAAAGAAAGAAGAGAGAAGAGAGAGAGGAATCCTTTTGCGGGTTTTCACTTGACCTTGATTTGAAAAGTATTTAGAGATTTAACTCGCCTCCATTTTGAAAATTTGTGGGAAAAATGGAGAGACGGGATTCGCTCGTCGGTACGAGGTTCGACAGTTCCTGGCGCCTTTACCAGGGGTAATCGAACCAAGGATCGAATCTATGCCTTTTGCTTTGCCTAAATATAATCTAAGAATTTATTCTAACTCTAAAAGATCTAAATGCACAAAGAATCATGCTTGTGCGATGCAAGGATGTATGCTCTTTTTAAAAGACACTTTGAAAATTTCCAAGTTATTCTAAGATGAAACTTGATAAGGGAGTGAAGGAATGATTGAATTTAACTTTAGAACTTGAGATAGATCAGAGAAGTTCTAAGTCTTTGAGGTAAATCAGAGTTGGGAAAATAAATGAGAAAGAATGACTTTGGAGCTTTGAAAATGAAAGAAAATGAAGTTTCAAAGTCAGAAATGGAGTTTGAATTTGATCATGGATTTAGGAGAAGAAGATGAAGTTTTGAAGTGATGTTGATTTTGAATCTTAGAATGGATCCGAGAAAATCAAATGGTACTTAAGAATAGAAAATGGATTAGATCCGAAAATGGAATTGAAATTTAGAGTTGGGATTGACTTTGGATCCGAGATTTAGAGTCTGAGATGGACTTTGGATTCTGGATCCTAAAATAGAATTGGATCTAGAGTCTGAGATCCAATGTAGAGTTGGGCTCTGGATCCTAAAAAATGGAATTGGATCTGAAATCTGAGATCCAAAGTGGAATCGGATCCTGGATCCTAAAGTGGAACTGGATCTGAAGTCTGATATCCAATGTAGAGTTGGATTCTGGATTCTAAAGGGGAATTGGATCTAGAATCTGAGATCCGATATGAATGTTGAGCTCTGTATCCTAGAATGGGTTTTGGATTTGAATTTGAGATCCAAAAAGTGGGGATTTGTACTTGGAAATCTGGATCCAAGTTGGATTTAGGATCTAACTTTGGATTTGGAACTTCAAAATTTGATAAGAGAATTTTGAACTTGGAATATGAATTTCAAAGTAGAGTTTGGACTTTGAATTTGAAGTTTGAATCTGGAACTTAGAAGATGAATCAAGAATTTCTAAGTTTGAATTGAATTTGGAAAAGTGAATTTTAGAAATTAAAGCTTGAATATACAGATGAATTTCAAAGTTAAATTGTACTTTGAATTTAAGACAGAATTTGGAATTTGAAACACAAGATAATTCTAAAGTTTCAAAGTCAAATGGGACCTTGAAATTGAATTCTTGAATCCTTTTGAGAAATTTGAATTTATGAATAGGTTTTGATCTGAGAAATGAAGGAAAGAATCACTTGGATTTATGAAAAGAGATTTTGAAAATATGATGCAACTTTATCCTAAATGATGAATGAATTCAAAGAATTTGAATTTAGATTTTGAAAAGCTATCTTATTCTTGAAATGAATTAAAGTAAGATTGAAGATATAATACATCCCTGACTATGGTCATCGAATGTATTATATAATAATCTATATTTAGATTCAAGAGAAGAATAAAATACATTTGGTGCTTTTATAGAATTTAAAATGAAATTAATTCTCAATATACCCTGACTATGACCATTGGTATATATTTTGAATTAATTTTAAGTTAAATTCTGATAAAAGAAGAAAATATTTAAGGAAAATATGATGAATTTTGAAAACGGATCCAGTGTTATTTCGTAAAAGATAAAAATCCTAAGTCTTGTTTACATCCCAACTATGACCGTTGATGTAAATCATCAACTTAGGATTAATTTACCTCTTACGAAATGGTGCACATGCCATTCGTGTTACCATTTGTGGGAATCTGAGAAATAAAGAAAAAAAATGCATGAAAACAAGCAATTTATGGCATTTACAATGCTCATTCATTCTATCTAGTGCAGAAATGTAAATTCTCATTTATGACTAGCTTATTACAACTTGAATTGAATTTGAGATCCTGCAAGAAAGAAGATTCAGCACCAAACTAAGATGGAAGGAATTAATTCTAACTTAAGATGCTGTATCATGCTAAAAGAGGCACATGGCATTTTCTATATTCATGAAAGAAGTGTGTGCATATATACTTATACATATTCGTATGTGTATATGTTATCGTCGCAAAATTTTCCCGTCTTCCCTTCCTTGCGGAAGAGAGAGGAAAATGCTTTCGCGAGTCAAACTTCACCGGATTTTGGAAATTGTTTTGAAATACTCACCTCCGTTTTGAAAATTGCGGGAAAATCCATGGGATGGGGCTCGACCTGTCGGTACGAGGTTCGACTGTTCCTGCCGCCTTTAACAGGGGTAATCGAACCAAGGACCAAAATTATGCTTGACTTAGTAAAATCATTGAAATTGGGTTCTATCCTAAATGCACAGAGAATTCAGGCATGTGCTATGAGAATTTTGGAAAATGTAAATTAAAAAATATGATGTATGATTAGAAAATATTTGGAGTTGAAAAGCGTTTCTCAGGAAAAGATGGAACTCAATCTCTCAGGAAAACTCAGACGAAGAAGGTTTGAAATCTCGAGAAAGTTTATAAAGAGTTGGAAAATCTTGAAGAAGTGAGAATCTCGAGAAAATCTTGAGAAAGTTTATAAAAACTTAGAAAACCCTGAAGAAATGAGAATCTCGAGAAAATCTTGAGAAAGTTTATAAAAACTTAGAAAACCCTGAAGAAATGAGAATCTCAGGAAAATCTTAAGAAAGTTTATAAAAACTTAGAAAACCCTGAAGAAATGAGAATCTCAGGAAAATTTTTAGAAAGTTTATAAAAACCTAGAAAACCCTGAAGAAATGAGAATCTCAGGAAAATTGGAAGAATTCTTGAGAAAATCTGAACATTTGAAAAAAAGGAAAGCACTTGTTGGGAAAACTCAGACTTTGAGAATTTTCTTAAGAAAAGGATAGAAAATTTATAGGAAAGATTCATTGGAGAAGGAAATTTAGAACTTAGGAAATTGAAATCCTGAGGATCTTGTCTTTGAAATGTCTGAAAATCAACTTTGATTCTTGAGAAAGATGAGAAATTTCTTTTGAAAAGAATCTTAAGAAAATAAAATTTCCAAGGAAAATCATAGGAAAACTTTGATTTGGAAAATCCAACTCCGAATATCATCATAGTTTCTTGAGAAAATCGATTTCATGAAGTGAAAATCTTTTGAGAAAATCATGAGAAAAACAAATGATGCAGATGATTTGAATGAATGAATGCACTTTTGAAAAGATTTCTGAAAATTTTATTGGAAAAATGTGGATTAAGCCAAAGTAAATCCTTCACATATTCTGACTGTGGCCATGAATATATTCAGGGTTTATTTGAGTTAATTCACAATGTTTTGAAAACATTGGAAATATGAGGTGCATTTTCAAGATAGCCTAAGAGTGTTAGCTCAACGTGACTGGTAGAGAGATGATGAATCTGGGTCTCGTCCATATTCCAACTAGGGCCGTAAATATGGACTCCACCGAGTTCATCAACTCTCTAAGAGTTGGTGCACGTGCCATTCGTGTTCATCCACGGTGAATTTTGAAAGATTGAGATGTATGCATCATATAATCAGGATATTGCTGAAATCAAACTATATGAGATGCGGCATAATCTAAGCAGTAAAAGTAAATCTTATTCCAAGGTTTACATTGCCTAACATAAAGTAAAAGAAAATTGAAATGGAGCCAAGGAATCAACATCTTCTAGATTTTCCTACAAAATGAGAGTTAGTACCAGATAACCCAGGGAATGGACATATATATATATATATATATATATATATATATATATATATATATATATATATATATATATATATATATATATATATTATATACAACAAAAAGATGTATATCAAAAATTACTAAAGTTGATGCTAAATGATATGTAACAATGGAGGTATATTTATATGAGGAAATAGATATATAGATACTCATATATGAAAATAAGGGCACATGAAGGGATAAGGGATATATAAATATATAAGTATATATACATGTATATATATAGACATATATATATACATATATATGCATACATATAGGTAGATATATAATAGATATACATATACATAGATATATATATACATATAATGAGAAAATATACATGTTTAATGGAAATTTCATATAATGGGTAAAACCAGAAAATACAGGTATAGACAGTTTCTGTAGGGGATTTTACAAGGCTGTAATTTCCAAATTACAAGGTAATTTTTGATAAAACTGGGTATGGAGCTTCCCTATATATCAATAACAAAGCATGCAAGAGATGGTTTATAGATCATGAATGGATATAAAAATATCCATCCATGAACATGACCAATTATCAAGACTGCACACCTGCAGAAAATGGATGGGTATAGTGGGTACATAAGTAGATAAAGGGTAGGACTTAAGTGAATTGCCAACTACAATTGGGTTCATGTGAAATAGATTGCTTTCAGCTCTTATGATTCATATCTATAGACAATATATGAATTCCATTGAATCCAGCTGAGTTTCAAACTCACTGTGTACTAGTTGGTTTTCAGCCATTTGATCATTATAATCTCACCAAAATCCATTTAATAAACTCAAAACCATGAAGAGAAAACGATTTCCCTTCTTTTTAGCTAATGTAGAACATTAATATGTAACCATATGATATGAGTATAGATGCTCAAAAGAGGCAAAGACAGCAGATGTAAAATAATCAGAAGGAAAGATATAAGATGCAAAATATAATTGAAAATAAAGCAATAGACTAAGTCACATATGCTGCTGAATTGCTAACTTTTAGAAGATATACAGGGGATCAAGGTAAAGATATGAAATAATCAATATAAAGGTGTATGTAAAAAAAAAAAAAATCTGCAAGACACTAAGTGCAGAGACTAGCATGAAGATTTACAGATATCAAATGCTCTGTCATAATACAACGAATGCAACTATGCTTTGTTAATGAAACAAAGGCCAATTGATTTTAAAAGTCACGAATAAGCTGAAATTTTACCTGTTTCGGCTCCTTTCAAAATCTTCTATTATGCTGAAGCTAAACCATAGAGATACATTGTGGGTCCCCTGCACCAACGAGACAGAGGAATTTCCTGCAGCTTGGCTGAAGGAAATGTGGGACAGGCCTTGCTGAAGGCAATAATGGCTGGACTCCTGTAACCAGTAATGAAATGGCAGCCACCTACTGGTGGGCTGAAGAAAGATGGTTTGCTGCTGGAATTTCCTGCTAGACTGAAGGAAAGAGGGGGATGGACACGTTGATTGGTGCTGCAGCTGGTGGGTTGAATGAAATGGTGAGGCTGGAACCTTTTTGCTGCTGGGATTGAAGAAAGAGGGAAAGAGCTGGTGGGTTGAAGGAAATGGTCAGCAAGAAAGGGGAAAAACATTGGCTGGGTTGCAGGTGATGAGCTGAAGGTGATGGGCTGAAGGTGATGGCAGCCACGTTCTCCTGCTGGACTGAAGGAGCAGCAACCTGTTGGATCTCTGCACACCTCTGAAAATGTTACACAGCCACTACAAAAATGGTGTAGCTGAAGGTTTAATAGATTTTACTAATGGAGAGGGAAACTCCGGATGGTATGCTTGTAGGTTTCCTCTGATGATGGGTTGAAGGCAAGTCGATTTCCTGCTAAAACCTCTGCTGGCTAAGCTGAAGAAAGGTTGGGCACGTTGGTTGGGCTGCAGCTGGGCTGAAAGGAAGTGGGAAGCATGTTGGCTGTTGTAGGTGAAAATTGATGGCAGGAATACGTTGGAATCTCTGCTGGCTGGGTTGATCTTCTGTTGGTGGTGGCTTCTCCTGCGGCTGTGGCTGAAATGGAGGTGAAGATGGCGCCCGGTGGTGGCTCTCCTGTGGTTGGGGTTGAAGTGGAGGTGAAGATGGCGCCCGGTGGTGGCTCTTTTGTGATTGGGGTTGAAGTGGAGGTGAAGATGGCGCCCGGTGGTGGCTCTCCTGTGATTGGGGTTGAAGTGGGGATGTGCGGCAGCTGCTGGAGGTGGAAGACTTCTGTGGCTGGGCTGAAGAAGATCGGGTGCTCCCTCACGCTGCAGAGCTTCCTCCTGCAAAAACCCCCAAAACGAGATTTCAATTCCCCCCTTTCAATCGGCTACTCCCCTCTTAAAAACTTTTCAGCCCTTTAAAAAAAAAAAAACGCAGCCCTTTCATTTATGAGGTTCCGTTACCTCATTTTTGAAATTTTTTCTTTGAAATAACCGTTTCTAAGAGGGGCGCATTCCCTTTTTTTTCAAATTTTGGTTTTATTTCCCTAAGTTTTAGGCCAAATCAAATCTATTGCTTTAGGGAAATTCGGCTGTGCCATTAAGGCTGCCTCCTTCTAAAAAAAATTTTTATTTAAACAAATCAATAAAAAGAAATAAAATAAAAAGTGAGTATTGAAATAAATGAGAGGCTTTTATGGAAATGCCACCTCAACCCACTTTTAAAATCCTTTTGAAAATAAAGTTTTTGTTTTGTTTTTGAAAGTATTTTATTTTCAATTGGGGTGCCACATGTGTGTGGGCCTACTAACTAAAATAAATAAATAAATAAATAAGTATTGAGAAATTTAAAAGAAAATTTTACAAAATGGTACGAACTCCGGGTGGGTCCCGCTTGAGAATAAATAACTTACCTGAGAGTCTGAGTATGATGCTAGTTCAAAGGCGGGTCCCGCTCCATTTATTTGAAGATACGAGATAAAACATTATTTTTTTTCAAGAATTTGGAAAAATTGGTTTTTCAGAGCAAAATATGGATAAAGTAATTGTAAAAAAAAATTTGTAAAGAGATTTAAAATCTTTTGCAAAAAGTTTTGAGATAAAATCTTTAAAATCAATATCCAAATATCCAGATTGTTTTTCTTGAGAAGATTTTTGTAATTCAAAGTCCTGGGGGTAAAATGGGAAAATTTGGTAATTTTGAATACCTAGGGTTTTAAAAATCGATTTTAAAAAGTTTAAAAATCAAATCTGGATTGACAATTTTGAAAATCAGGAGTTCTGGATCTCAAACTGACATGCTATGCAGTGAAATGATGCAATGCTATGCAAAGACATGTTCTATGAAATGTCACTCTGAGCTCGGACTTGGAAATTTTAGCTTCTTGTCTAGAAAAAGGATTTTGAAATTTTGCAATTTGAAGATGTCTCTGAACCTAAATATAGAAATTTTGAGGCTCAAGGGTGAAATATAAGACTTTTTGCAAGGTTCAATCTTGGAAAATAACCATTTTGCCCTTCATGGGTTCCGGAGAACCGAAATGAGGTGATTGAGGGCAATGTCATGGAGGTGAGTGAAAATTTGGGGTGTTTACAGTATATATATATCTATATATGTGTACATATATATATATATATATATATATATATACATACATATATACATACATATATACGTACATATATATATGTATACCTAGGTATGTAGAAGTATGTATATAAGCAATACCATAGACAAACGATAACCCATAGGTGAGAAGACATATACAAAGTTTTTGGACTGATGAAATACATATACGATGGATGGTGGACCATGCACTTTGTACGGGGATTTACAGGTAAGATGACTATTAGTCACAACCATGACTCAGAGTGCTACTTGGGATATTTACTATTAAGACCAACTATTACGTAAGAGGGGACTTATAAGGCATTGGCCTTCCTGTAGGTGCACAGGAAAGTACTACTAACACAGGTTGTATGACTGTATAATGCCATGAAGAAGGTGTTGGGTGCAGGTGATGGTGACAGGGATTGAATGATACCAAGTGATGACTGGTGGACGAAGAGAAGTGTTGCTGGAGGGAAGTTGCGGGAGGTCACAGCAGCCTACCAGGCTACTGTCTGATGGTCTGAGCTATTTCAGGCACTGCAAATGAGTAGGAAAAGTATTGAGACGAGGAGATGGTGCTGAACCTAATGCTTGAATACATAAGGGGTCACTGATATGTAGACGACTAGGTGCAAAAGCATCTACGAAGTATTGTGCCAAAAAGATGTGCATGAAAGACACACACATCTGTGGATTAATGCAACAACATTTATGACCGTAGTTTCAGAACTAATTCATGGTTAAGCAGCCCAGCAGAAAACCAAATAATAATTCCCCCCCCCTTTTTTTTTAGCAGCCCAGCGGAAATAAAATATGCTTAGAGAAATACAGGTGAGAAATTTTGCTCCTAAACTAAACCAAATGAGACTCCAATCACATTCAGAAAGAGAGAGAAAAAAAAGGATGCTTTTCAATGGTAGAATTTTGTAATTTCTAACACTAGCAAATGCAACATGACAGAGAATTTTATGACAACACTCAAAAAGAAAAAAAAACTTGACACCGAAGACTGGGGTTCAATCGATAGTTGAAATCTGCTCATACTGTTACTCTCAATCCTGTTGTACTTGCTATGAATTGATTATTGAGACTAAAATACAGGCTTCCTCATTATGCTAACATCGCTATTTTCAATGATTTACCCTCATTGTATTGTCCATATCACAAAGATTCCTCTTTTTTTATATATATATATCCTACACCAGTCAGGGCAGGATTCTGTCCTAAGTTGCCTAGGTATAGAAGGAGATCCCACTGTTTATCATTGGTAGGGCAATCATATCAGGTAGGCAGAAATCAGAAGTGCTAACAGCATGAGTGCAGTAGACATGTGTTAGATACATCTACTAAGAAGCTGCCTTTCTAAAACAAGAACAGGTAAGTAAATACCGATACTGGGTAATGAATGACTAATCGTCACTTAGGTGCTACAGTATGAACATAAGTGACAACTGTTTGAATTGCAGGGATATGAATGTAAACTGCTCTGGTGACCTTAATGACACGGGTGCTAAAATCAGATAATGTCAATTGCAGGGGATAGATCAACATTAACCTTCATACCAGCTAATATGTAAAGGCAACAGTCAAATATACTAGAAATAAGCCTGATATGCAGAGAAAAACATTACATAATACATATGAGAATTTCAGTCAGTGGATGAGATGAGAGGATGGCTCGTACCTGATTGCTGCAACCTGACTTGCAATTTGGCCCCTGTAAAAGAGTTTAGTTAGATTGATAACATAGTGAAATTTCCCTGCACAATATCTCCATGGATTTGACAGAGATATGCTACATAAATGAGTCTACTATGGCTTTTATGATATAGTATAGGTGCTAGAAATACGGCTAATGGTTGTAATGTTGCAGGTGAGGATGGGGGCCATGCGCGTGCTGATAGTGTTCAGTAGGTCGATTAACCAACTGAGATATCCAACACCAAAATGATGAGATTTAGGTTTTGAAGTAGGATCCCAAATCCTCGAAGGTGCAGCCAGAACAATGCAATAATGATAAATTTTCACTGAATATGTGAAGTAGGCACATATATTAGGGCCAAATTATAATACAATGAAACATCAAAAGGAAGACTTCATCTGGAGAAATCAACCTATGGAAATAATCTGATTCTAAAAAAAAAACTCCATTCAAATCAAAACTCCCTTATGCGGCATAGTGGTCCCAATTTTGTAGAAGTCACCCAAGGGAAATAGCTTCAAACAAAGCAATTGCTGATGTGATCACCTGCTTTGAACAATTCAATAACTAACCATAATCAATCGTTTTGAGATATGGTATCCAGTTATCCTTTCTGTTTATTGTCGAATTTGGTTGCTTGGAACAATTATACATATCACCTTTGATGCGGTCACCATGATCCCATAACTATTGAGCCTGGCGTTTGCCATCCTGAGATAATTGAGTAACACGGTCCACTTCTCTGCAACTGGGCATTTCTTAACTATGGGAATTGAAAGTCCTCAAGGCTTATAACCATGAACAAGGGAAGTGGATTGAAACCAAAATCGCCCTGGGGAGTGTTCATCCCCTGCCACGCAATAAGGATAAAGGCCTCCTACGATAGGTTATAATTGGGAGGCAAACAGATTCAGTAGAACAGGAATTTTGAACTAAGAAGACGATCTGGGTACTAAATTGAATCTGATGCAGATGTAATACAGAACTGAATGAAATGCCTACAAACTCTACGAGAAGGATCTGTTACCTAAAATATCCTATGACATTAAAAGGGAATAAAACAAATGATCGTAATGTTACAAACAGCAGATTAGTCCTGCAGGGATTCACAAAAAACCAGAGAACAAGAACCGAACCACCCAGAAAATTGCAGGAAGGGAAACGAATGTCAAATGATATTTTAAGATAGAGGCATAGCAAAGATGGAAAAAAAAAACCACGCATTAAAAGAAATGGAACATTCGATATATACTGATAAGGTTTTCTAAAAGGAAAGGAAAAAAAAATGAAGATGGAAGTGTAGGGCAACTTATCATGAGGGACCAAAATTCTTATATAAACAACCGAATGAAATCAAAATAAACTCGATGTTGGGTCAGAAGATAATGTAAATAACAAGATGAATGAAAGAAAACAAAAAAAAGTAAAAAAAAGGGGGGTCATTCCATCGTTATTGCACAGCGATGGATTGAGACCGTCGTTGGCAACCCAACATTATTGAAGATGCGTGAATGGGGCGAGAAAAAAAAATTCAAAATGAAACAAGGAAAGATACTGAGATAAAGACATACTTATCGCAGTCATCCCAGGAAGCTGCATTCCCTTTACTCGATCAGGGAAGATTCGAGGGCAGGAAGAGGAAATGAAAAGAGGGAACAAGGGAAAAGAAGAGAAAGAAAAAAAAAAAACGTAAAGAAGGAATGAAAATATTGGAATCCGAGGATTCCCATCACTATTGCATAAGAGAGAAGCTGATGTTGTTATGAGCAAACCATCATACCCAATAATGCGTCGATGAGGACACAAAATAGAAAAAGCAAATGAGAAAAGAAAATAGAGAAAGAGCAGGAATTATTACCAGGCGCTTGATCAGGAAAAGGAGAAGAGTGTAGGAGCCGCTGTTGATTGATGAGTGCCGATGGATGATTTATATTGTTGAAAGGATCCCAGAGAAGAACCCGTCGTCCCTTTGTAGAGGCTCGGAGGTCTCTTCTTAAAGGGAGCCTCGAATGCTCTGGATGGTGAAGCAGTTGGGGATCGGATGTCTGCAGAGGAGGGTTCGGCGATGAAGGGCCCAAAAATGGGGAAGGAAGTTTCGGGAAGGAGAGAGGGGCGATCGAGCTTTCTGTTGCAGATGGACGGAGGATGGAAGGTGGAGCGATCGGAGGGTCGATGGAGGACGAGAATGGGGGTTGCACATGGGGGGGGGGGGGGTCGGCCATGGAGGGAAAGAGAGATGAGAGTGGAGAAGCCGTAACCCTATTCGACCCTTTTACAAAGAATGAAACCCTAAAAAAAAAAAAGTTTAAAAGGGGTCCTTCAAATTCATAAATTTTCAAGAGAAAGGCTTGTTTACCAGGTTTTTTTTCTAAAAAGGGTTTTTCCTAAAAAAAAAAGATATTTTTAGAAAGCGGTTTTCTCAAAAATTGATTCTTGTTATATATATATTTTTCTTTTCCATTTTTCCATTTTTTTTGGTATTTTTGGAATAAAACCTTAAAATTTACCAGAAAATGAGGATTTAAAATAATTTTTTTTGTATTTTTGGGAAATATTTACAAAAGAAGGTTTTCAATGCTATTTTCGGGATTTTTTTTTAGAAAATGGGTTTGGACCCAAGTTTTGAGAAAATGTCTGAGTTTTGAAACTTGAATCGAGAAATATAACATGATGGATCCAAACGGACACCGGACGAAGTGTCTGAGCTTTTCAAAAAGTTATTTTGGAAAATTTGATTTTAAACATTGGACAACGAAGCTCAAATTTGGATCTTTTATCTGGATCCGGATCCGAAATTGAGTCAGATATATAAAATGAATTTAATTTCAACAAAACTTTGAGAAATTAGATTTACTGACTCAATCACTCAGAAAATGGGGTCAAAGGCCGAAAGGAAAATTTTTACCATATTTTGAAAAATTTGGGGTGTTCACAATATGCTATATACAAACAATCAAATACTTGAGAGAGATGGATCAACGAAGCGAACTTACTTCACATCGTAGAAGAAACGGCTTCGGAACGCTTCGATGCTTCGAACGAGGCTCGACTTCAAAAAGGATCAACTTCTAACTTCGGATAAAAAAGGACTTGGACTTTGACTTTGAACCAAACCAGGTTCAAGTCAAGTCAACTGGGTTTGGACTTAGGTCATGTAGGTTCAGACCTAGGTCAGGTGGGTTAGGACCAGGTCAGGCAGGCTAAGACCAGATCAAGCAGGCTCATGCTAAGTAAAGTAGGCTCAGACCTACTGGGCTAGGTAGGGGAGGTTTTAGGAAGTAGGAGAGAGAAAGAAGAGGCTAGAAAGGGGGGGGGGACGATTTTTTCTAAAGGGGAGGGGGTCTATTTATAGATTCTGAAACTTGGGCCCCAAGTTTCAGAATCTCCCTTTTACCCCTAGCTTCTTTTTAATACCTAGAGGTTCCTTGGTGTGGGGCCCACTTGGATATTTCATGGGATATTTTTGTGGGTCCCACCAGATATTTTCTGAGGAATATTCCTGTGGGTCCCACCAATATTTTCGTGGGTCCCGCAAAAATTTCGGGCTTTTGGCGATTTTATTCCAAAAAATTCTGAGTACGCCATTCCCTTCGTATTGACGTAACTAAGAAAGTTGGCTTGAGAAAATCTCTTGATTTCGTTCAGGTAGAAAGTTATGGCTTCCAGAGTGTTTGAGTATATATTCGCGAATCGACGAATACCCTAAGTATAACTGGCTCGCAGGAATTGATTCGTTTCGCATTCTAAGAAAAAATATTATTTTTACCGGTAAATGCCTCATGAATTTTATTCAGATATTTTTTGAAAAATTGTGGGTCTTACATCATTACCCCCTTAAAGGAATTTCTTTGGATTTGAGTTTTTGAAAGTCCAAAAATGGGACTTTTGAGTATGGATCTGGGTTTTGAAAAACCCGGATTGAATTTTAAAACTTAGAAAACGCCAAGCTTTTGAGATTCAGGATCAATCTCAAACTTTTGGTTTTGGATTTGAAAAGATGAACTTGGTTTTTGAATTTGAAGATGAATCATAAGTTTCAAAGTTAATTTGAACTTTGAAATTTCATTTAGATTTGGAGTTTTGGATATACAAATGAATTTCAAAGTCAATTTGGACTTTGAATTTGAAGTTAGAATTTGAATTTTGGATATAAGCTGATTCTAAAGTTTCAAAGTCAAATGGGACCTTGAAATTGAATTCTTGAATCCTTTTGAGATATAGAGTTGAATTTGAATTTATGAATAGAATTTGATCTGAGAAATGAAGGAAAGAATCACTTGGATTTATGAAAAAGAATTTTTTTAAAATATGATGCAATTCTATCCTAAATGATGAATGAATTTAAATTTTTGAAATTGGATTTTGAAAAGCTATTCCATTCTTTAAATGAATTAAAATAAGATTGAAGATATAATACATCCTTGACTATGGTCATTGAATGTATTATATAATAATCTATATTTAAATTCAGGTGAAGAATGAAACACATTTGGTGCTTTTATAGAATTTAAAATGAAATTAACTCTCAATATACCCTGACTATGGCCATTGCTATATGTTTTGAATTAATTTTAAGTTAAATTCTGATAAAAGAAAAAAATATTTAAGGAAAATATGATGAATTTTAAAAAACGGATCCAGTGTGGATCCAGTGTTATTTCGCAAAAGATAAAAACCCTAAGTTTTGTCCACACCCTGACTATGGCCATTGATGTGAATCATCGACTTAGGATCAATTACCTCTTACGAAATGGTGCACGTGTCATTCGTGTTCCCATTTTGTGAGATTTGAAAAATAAAGGTAAGAAGCATGAAAATAAGCAATTTATGATATTAACAATGCTCATTCATTCTATCTAAAAGCTGGAAATGTAAATTCTCATTAAGACCAAACTTATTACAACATATAAGATTTGAATTTACAACTCCAAGTAATGATATTTTCCACATATTCCTTGCACAACACCTGATTAGTATGAAAATGGAGAAAAATTGCACATATCATATGGACATCAATGGTAAAAGATGCTCACATGCCAAGATATTTAAGATCTAAAGTATGGAAAAATGAAAATGATATACGCCTATGTACATATATACATGCATACATATATATATGTATATCTATATACATATAAGTATATATATATAAATATATATATATATGTATAGGTGGAAGGTGTGCATTGTGGTAAGTAAAGCAGCAGTGAGGGTGCTGCAAATAGTTGCAGGAAATGACAGCATACCAATGAGACCTATGTTACCTATACTTGATGCATAAGTTATCATATGGCATAAATAGCTGAACTTATAAAGATATGACTAATATACCTACATAATTGGCGATCCAAACAAGGTGGGATGCTATGAGCTAACCCTGATATGAGGTTAATTAACATTCAATGGCAGATAAACTAACTGGTTGTAGTGTGGTTGTTGTGCAAAATCTGCAGTGGGTGGGTACCTAACAGAGGCTGGGCGGTGAGGAGACATGTGCTGGGAATCAGGGTTGAAGTGCAGTGCTAGGTGAAGACACTTGGAAAGCAGAAAGAGTGGTAATGTATTACTAGTGATATAAGGCAACCACATGGATGCCATAGTGGATAGTGGACAGCAGGGGATTGGGAAGGCAGCCACAGAGGCGCCGTAGATGGTGCATGTGTCAAGGTACAATTGTGTTGTGCAGATAGCTCAATGGATGTGCTGAGTGAGTGCACAACTGATGATGTAGTGTTATGAGGTAAATATGCTCAGCTGCAGGGGGAGGTGATGGACAACAAAAGATGGTATGGATTGATGCTGGAAAATATATTGGGGAGAGGGATGCAGTATGCACATTAGTATCCTATTAGCAAAACCATCAATACTGGATTCCACAACATATCTGATAAAAACTTTATGAAATTGTGATCGCTGCTGACAAGATATCAGAGATTTTTCTTCTTTGTTTTACGTGCACATTATAGCAGATTACAGTGTATATCACTTTTCCTTCATCCATGAGAGAGACTTCTCATGATTTCCGTCCAAGAAATGATGTTAATAGGCAACAGTAGCACCACTGATGATGTTTATGATATTTACAATACATGTCTTGGGTATGACTGCTTGTTTGAGCTCATAGACCAAAGCCTTTGAGATTCACATCCCATATATACAGCCGATACGAATACTCACGAATGCATCACCTCTATACTTCAGATTAGCTTCAAAAATCGGTAAAAATAGTGATGCACATTATTGATAACAAGTTTTCACCATGAAAGAGAAAAAAAAATGTGAACAATAGTATAATTCGAATATTGTAATATGACACAAATGAAACCATATGAAGCTTTTAGCCCATTTGAACATTTTATGAACCGTTACCTGCAGGGTGAAGATAGGAATCTGGAAAAAACTAGCAGCCACGAACTCTTCTGATTTGATTCTTCTCAACAAAAAGAAAAGAAGCCTGTCATAAAACAGATGAATCAAACATTTTAGGCAAATCTTCAAAATATAATGACCTCAAATCTCCTGAATGAACCACCTAAATAAAGCTCTTAGATTTCACCATCTATATGCTGAAATGTGGCATCTTCTGCTTAGTTACAGAATAAGCTTTCTGCGGATATGAGTCAGCAGAATAATGGGTCACTTTCTGCAAAACGACCTTCCTGACCATAGCCGATTGGCCTTGACAGCAAGTCAGAAGAGCGCTCTTGAATCAACAGTGACTGATTGTGTATGCTTCAGCAAATCAGGAACTTTGATCTCGGGTCAACAAAGCATCCGGTCTCCATTCACCCGATCGTATGTTTCACCAATCAGAAGAAAGAAAAAAAAAACTTTTACAGTGACCAAGTGGGTGTCTTATATCAAGCCCGAAATCGATCTCTTAGGCCATGTGTTTTCAAAACAAATCGGATCTTCAACCAATGAACTGATTAATGTGATGATGACTGACTATCTTTTAACGAACCAAAAATGTGTAAGTGCATGAAATCCTTGCAGTATATATTAAATCAAATATTGTCAACAATCAAAGCCCAACAATATAAACAATTAAGAAATGGAGGCAAATAACATCAGTGAAATGAAGCAATATAAATATCATTATATGCCTATTCGAGCCTTATGCTTGATTGAGCAAACCTTGTTTTTCCCAATCATAACTACCCCACCTAGGCAGCATTCATTTTAGTACTCTCCAGGGCACCAACAATGCTTATCCAGCTCAATTCTTGTGAGGCTATGGTGAATTTGATCTGAGAGGTTGATCCCTTTGTTGACTTCATACATAGGTTCTGTCAGTGTGAATAAATACCTATTCTGTTTTTTTTTTGTCCTCACCCTGTTATGAGGCTGGCTTGAACTGAAGAAACTTTCACTCCATTGATTCCCCAGATCTTCACTGTAGTAGCTACAGTAATTAGTCATGCCAAAATTATCATTTAAAACCTCTCCATCATGAGTTCTTGAATCAGCACAGAATTTGGAGAATTCCTACACTATCTCACAGGTTGGAAATTTTAATCTTGAGCTTGGGGGCATGGAGTGTTCATGATGCCTTGAACTGGATTTACCAGACCAAAGGGATGGTCAATTCTTCTTTAACAGATCGATGCAAACATTGTGACTGGGATAGCATCAAGAGCTTACAGGAAATCACAGGCCATCTACAACTCTGCAAACATGGCACGGGCGGTATAGGATGCTAAAGCCTTTATGATTTATATTTTTTTTTTACCAATGCATTCTAATCGTGGATCTAATGGCTATACCAGTACAGTAGGTCTTCTTGTGAGTCAATACAATCTAATTGCTACACAAAAGAGGTTGGCTATAACAGAATCGGGCTGAGAGCTTATACAAAACATAAGATGAAAACATAGAGAATAAAATAAACAGGAAGCAACATGTGACCCATATGGACAGAACTTCTGAAATGCTCTTCTGATGTGTCATCAACACAAAGTGTTGATCGACCTCTGTAAACACCCCAAATTTTCACTCACCTCCCCTACATCTCCACCAAACATCCTCATTCAACCTCTGAAATCGCTGGAGGGCAAAATGTTCATTTTCTGAGCCGGACCTTGCAAAAGTCCAAATTTCATCTGCAACTCTCAAAATTTCTCTAATTTTAACTCAGATGTTCAAAATTTTATTCCTGACAGGAGACAGACAGCTCCAAGTCTTGGTTCAAGATTCTATTGCATAAGACATGACATTGCATATCATTGCATGAGCATTTCAAATCACTGCACTGCACAGCATGTCATTTCGAGGTCCAGAACTCGCGATTTCAAAATTTTCAATCCAGATTAGAATTTCAACTCTTTTCAAAATTGATTTCAAAACCCTGGGTCTTCAAAATTATCAATTCTTCCCATTTTACCCCCAGGACTCTGAATTTCAAAATATTTTCTCAGGAAAACGATCTGGATAGTTTTCAATATGGATTTCAGTCACTTCACCTCAGATTTTGCCCTTTTGACAATTTCAAATATCTTCCTTTTACAAAATTACCCTACAGGGGCCAACTCTTTCCAAAATTTCCTGTTTTACCAATTAGTCCAGATTTTATAAAAATTCCAAAAAGAGGTTTTATTGTTTTATCCTTATTTCAATAAAGAAGCAATGTGGGACCCACATTGAGGTGGTGTCACACAGGCTTTTCTCTTGAAAAATTTGAATTTTGAAAAACCCAAAAATATAGGAGCCTTGTCCCCTGGATTGGCGCCACTTGTCCTTTCTCTCTCCTCCCATTTACCGGCCATGTGTCAGCATAGGGTTCACCTAGAGTTGGCGCCACATGTCACCTTCTCTCTTCTGCCACCCTTTGACACGTGTCAGTGTGGGGCCACCTTAAGATGCCACCACATGTCATTAGTCATCCTCTTTATTTTATGCCACGTGTCAATGTCTACCATCTTCACCTTGTGCCAAGTGTCATTCCAAGGCCACCTTAAGATGCCGCCACATGTCATTAGTCATCCTCTTTATTATATGCCACGTGTCAATGTCTACCATCTTCACCCTGTGCCAAGTGTCATTCCAAGGTCACCATGAGATGCCACGTGTCATGTGTTGTCCTGTTCAGAAAAAGTAGAACTTGTCTCCCCTGAGGTGGCACCATTTGAATTATGTCTCCTGCAGGTGACACATGTCACTCTCTCATTTCTTCAGGAAAAGCAAGCGACACATGTCAATCTCTGCTCCTTTCAGAAAAAGCAGAGGACACATGTCTCCCTCCTATTTTTCTCAGAAAAGTAGATGACACATGTCATCTCCAGCTTCCTTTAGAAAAAGTAGAAGACACATGTCACTCCCTGCTTTTATCAGAAAAAGCAAGTGACACATGTCACCCTCTGCTCTTCTCAGAAAAAGCAAGGGACATGTGTCTCTCTCTGCTTTCTTCAGAAAAAGCAAGTGACACATGTCACTTTCTGCCTCCTTCAGAGAAAGCTAGAATTCAAATATTCAAACTCCAGGCTGAGGTGGCACAAATCCTGAACTTCACCTTTTCTATTTTGTGTGAGATGGTGCCACGTGTCCCTTTCCCTCCTTTTCCTCAATCTCTGCTCCTTTCAGAAAAAGCAGAGGACACATGTCTCCCTCCTATTTTTCTCAGAAAAGTAGATGACACATGTCATCTCCAGCTTCCTTTAGAAAAAGTAGAAGACACATGTCACTCCCTGCTTTTATCAGAAAAAGCAAGTGACACATGTCACCCTCTGCTCTTCTCAGAAAAAGCAAGGGACATGTGTCTCTCTCTGCTTTCTTCAGAAAAAGCAAGTGACACATGTCACTTTTTGCCTCCTTCAGAGAAAGCTAGAATTCAAATATTCAAACTCCAGGCTGAGGTGGCACAAATCCTGAACTTCACCTTTTCTATTTTGTGTGAGATGGTGCCACGTGTCCCTTTCCCTCCTTTTCCTCCCTCTTGCCACATGGCATTGTAGGAGCCACCCTGAGGTGGTGCCACATGTCCATCCTCCATTCCTCCAGGGCCAACCTCCATTTGAAATTCGAATTCTCCTCTGAGGTGGCGCCATCTGAAGAACCACTCCAGCAGGCTGACACTTGAAACCATCCTGGACTGCCACATGTCCAGATCTCCTTTCACCAAAAAAAGCAAAATTCGAATTCCTCTGAGGTGGCGCCTTCTGAGCCCACTGCTCTGTCCTTCTGACATGTGTCAAACACCTTTTGAGGTGGCGCCATTCCAGGACTCCACTTGGCTCCATTTTTATTTTTTATTTTATTTTTAATAAAGGTAGCCCACCATGAGGTGGCGCCACCTGAGGACTCCCTACAAAAAGTGAATTTGAAATTCAAACTCCAAGAGAGCACCCTCTGAGGTGGTGCCTTCTAGGAGTTCCCTGCAGAGAGAATCAAGCAAACTTTTGAAAAATTCCAAATTCCCCTGCTGAGGTGTCTCACCCACAAAATTTCCATTTTTTTTATTTTTCTCAAAAATTAAAACACCTTTTGAGGTGGCGCCACCTGAGGGCTCCCTGCAAAAGACAAATTCGAATTTCAAACCCCTCAGATGGCACCCCCTGAGATGGCGCCACATGGAGGGCTCAGATTGAGCCTGTTTGAATTTCAAAAAATTTCAGAAAATTTATAAAAACAAGGGTTCACGCCCAGCCTAGGGGGGATCATTTTTTTTAGCTCTTGTGAACTTGGAAAATCCGACCTAGCCTTCCTAACATCTGATTTTGAACCTTGGAAATCGTGCCCCCTTTGGCGCATTGAAGAAGGTGGAGTAAAGTTCGTGCCGTGGCCAATCCGATTCCAACAGAGCTCGATTTTGGTGGACCATCCGAAGCTCGGAGCGAAGGACGAAGGAAGCTCGTGATAGCTGCCCCTTTCAAGAGCTCCTACGCTGCATAACGAAGCAAGGTGCACTTCTTTTCCCCTTGATGTGATTCTATAATCCGAATCGGGAGTCGTTTGAAGAAAGAGCTCATCCGAGGGATGGATTGAGCTATTCTCATAAAACGACATATATAAAAATGTTTTGTTATGCTTCCTTGATGATTTTTAACATTCGTATAGTTAGCTAGGTTTAATTTGCATTTTATTTCATTCATTTAGCATATTTCATGAATTAATTAGGATTAATTTAGCCTTTATTTCAATTCTGCTTATTTTCAGTAGGTCTCTGTTTTTGTCAGTCAGTCCACACGTCATTTTATGCATTTGTTTTTTATTAAAAATCCCAAAAAAAATCACGGAATGCGCCCTTAGGTGTCCCTAAAATTTTGACAAAAATTCGGAGCCATTTGAATTTGTTTACTGTGGTAAACATTCAAAATGGCAAGTTGGGTTTTGTTACCCGGGATACATTTTGAAAATCATTTGCTGACTTGTAAAATAGAGATATCCCTCATGGGAGATCCGATTTTCGATCCGAAAGATGTTCTGAACTCGGGAGAATGTGTAGTTTTTAATATGATTTTTTCTTAGATTTTTATGATTTTTTTTATATCTGACAAAAATCCGAGAGTTCGGGACACGTGTCAGAGCCTAATTTGGGCCTCTGAAATCTTGGATCGACTTAGGGCTATATTTTCTCTTTGTGTGTTGCTCCAAATCAAAAACTGTAAAAAGTGAAAGTTGTGTCCGAGATGTCTTCTGTTTGCATCTGAAAGCCTGTAATTTTTGAAACAGCGTTGATCCCTACTTCGGATTTTTCTTGTCAGTCCCCTGTTTTGCTACATTTGTCTATTCTGTTAGTTTAGGCAAGAATAGTTATATTTTTATCTGTGTTTCCGTTGATCAAATGCAAAAGTCATAAACATAAAAGTTGTTTATGTGGGTGTCGTGCATAGCTCTGATTAATTTTATAAATTTCCATGGCTGTTTTATATTTTTTTGGCATTTTCATCTGATTAGTGTGATTTTTACCTCTGTCAGAACTAAATCTCTGTTATTGAACTCACCGTGGCTCAAATCCCGAGGCTGTAAAAACAAAAAATGTTTCATTTCTCGTCTTTTAGCAGTATGCAAAATATCAGAAGTTTCCATGATGTAAATCTTGCATTATCATATTAGGCATTGCATTTGGTTCGGATCCATAGGCAAAATCCACCATTTTAGGACTTCCTTTAAATTTTAGCATTTAAATCATATCATTTCGTAAATTTTAGCATTCTAGGCTGTTTATCAGAGTGTTTAGATGCTTCATACCGAATTTTGTGCAATTTGGAATCCATTTGAGGTTCGTATTATCCATAATACCAAAACAGGGTCCCGCAGGACCCGGATCCAAGTGAAAAACAAGCGAAATTCGTTATTTTGGATAAATGGTAAAAATGTCAAATTATGATTTGACAGTCCTAATGTGTTTAGCAGCATGTCATCATGTCTCTTACTGCATTTCATCATCATTTGATTCAATTTGAATTTCGAAATCTCAATTTTACCAAGTTTTCCTTCAAAAAACCCTGATTTTAAAGGTATAACTTTAATTTTAGGGGTATTTTGGTTATTTTGACCACCAATTCCGAATTTCAAACTGTTTTCTACTGAATTTCCTGCATTTACATCATTTTAAATATCAAGGAAGCATGATCATAGGGTTTATATCCAATTAAATCCAATAATTTCATAATATTATTGGAAAATTTTGGAAAAACCCACATATTTGAGCTAACCTTATTTCAAGTTTGGCAGGGACATTCAAAAGAAGGAGCTGAAGTCTGCAAATTTCTTTTATTTCCTTTATTTAGTGATGTAATAATGTAAATTTTGGAATAAGAGAGTTAATTTTCTGCTTAGATTAGGATGCATATCATATAGTTTGAATTTATACAAATATCCTGCTTATGTGATGCATGCATTTTATTTTAAAAGCACTATGGATGTTCACGAATGGCACGTGCACCAACTCTTAGGGAGTTGATGGACTCGGTGGGATCCATATTTACGGCCCTAGTCGGAATATGGACGAGACCCAGATCCATCATCTTTCTACTAGTCACATAGAGCCTACACTCTTAGGCTATCTTAAAATGCACATCATATTTCCAAAGTTTTCAAAAGCATTGTGCATTAAATCAATTAAACTCTGAACATATTCACGGCCACAGTCAGGATATGCGAAGGATTTATTTTGACTTAATACACATTTTTCAAACAAATTTCTTAGAAAAGCTTTCAAAGTGCATTTCATATCATTTGCATCATGAAATCATTGGTTTTCTCGTGATTTTCCCAAGAAAATTTCATTCTCAAGAAAATCGATTTCTCAAGAAACTCTGAGTATTTTCCAAAATCGGTTTTCCCAAAGTCAAGTTTTCACAGTTTTCTATGAAAACCAGTCTCTCAAGAAACTTCTAAGTTGGATTTCCAAAATCAAAGCTTTCCCTCGATTTTCCCTGGAAAATGTTATTTTCTTAAGATTTCCAAAAGAAGTTTCCAATTTTCCTCAAAGATCAAACTCCATTTCCAAGTGTTTCAAGGCCAAGATTCTCAGGATTTCAGTTTCCCAAGTTTCAATTCTCCCTCTCCAAAGAATTTTCCAATGAATTTCAATCATTTTCCAAAGAAAGCTTTCAAAACTTGAAGCTTTTCCTGACAAGCATTTTTCCTTCAACTATTCATCTTTTCTCAAGAATTTCTTGCCATTTTCTCAAGATTTCCATCATTTTCCTAAGAAAATTCTCAAAATCTAAGTTTTCCTGAGAAGTGTTTCCCTTTTCAAATGTTCACCTTTTTCTCAAGAATCACTTCTATTTTCCCAAGATTTTCAACCATTCATGATTTTCTCACAACTTTATAAACTTTCCCGAGATTTCAAATCTTTTTCATCTGAGTTTCCTGAGAAATTGACTTTCAGCTTTTTCCTGAGAGAATCTTTTCAACTCCAAATATTTTCCAAGCATACATCATGTTTTCCCAAGCTGCATTTTCCCAAAACCTCATAGCACATGCCTGAATTCTCTGTGCATATAGGATAGAACATAATTTCGATGATTTAATTAAGTCAAGCACAATTTTGGTCCTTGGTTCGATTACCCTTGTTAAAGGCGGCAGGAACGGTCGAACCTCGTACCGACAGGTCGAGCCCCATCCCATGGATTTTCCCGTAATTTTCAAAACGGAGGCGAGTATTTCAAAAGCAATTTCCAAAATCCGGTCAAGTTTGAAGCGCGAAAGCGTTTCCTCTTTCTCTCTTCCGCAAGGAAGGGAAGGCGGGAAAAAAATTTCGCGACGATAACAACCTCTCATAGTAGATCATGGGTTCCAGGCAAAACCGACTTGATACAACAAGAATTTATGCTACCGAGAACAGTCACCAAAGCAGAGATATAACAAGAATGACCTTAACACTGGATCATTTCCAAGGTAAATGAAATACAAAATTAAAGCATGATGCTGCAGGCCAAATGCAACAAGGATCTATTAGATAAAGTGCATTACAACATTAAAATGAGAGGAAAAGGGGACGATCATAATCATAGATCAAACAGGAGCTTGACAGCACAGAGACCAAAAGAGTGATAAGCACATCATGGGAAATCAAAAAGGAAATTCGGGAAAAAGTATGAGAGATGTAGATAATGAAAATGGAAACAGGTGACATAAATGGGAAAATCAAAATAAAACTGAGAACTAGCCGGTAGATTAAACTGAGATTCATACGAATCCCATCAAATTACTAGATCCAAGAATCAAGAGTAAAATCGTAAACAAAACAGAAATACGAAAGAAATGTTTGGAACCGGATCGTTCCTCTTGATTTAGCTTATCCATAACTTGGTTTGTTATATACAAACCGATGTTACAGAGAGTGCATTAATAAACTCAAAATAAAGGAATAAATGAAACAAAGAAAGAAAATAACAAAAGAATAAGAAAGAAAGGAGGAAAGCAAATAAAAAATAAAGGAAAATGCGGTAAAAGAAATGGATGATGCGAAGGAGAAAAGGAAGAAAGGGGATGATTCTCACCTTGAATCGATCGAAACTTGAGGTCGAAGAGGCAATTCTTCTTTGTTTACCGGTGCTGAGTTGGGTGTTGATCCTTCAAAGAGGGGAAGATGATCTCTTTTTTTAAAAAAAAGAGAAACTAGCAAGCACTAAATGGAAAGCCAGAATGATCGATGATCGATCGATTTTGCAGTGGAGAGGCAAAAGGCTGATGTAAAACAAAAGGGGCTCCCCTGCTTCCCTTTCACACCTCTTTTTAAAGAGGGCCAAGAGGGAACTGGAAGGAGAGGATTTAGTTGGTGATCTATGGTTGAGAGTTGGGCGAAGGTGGATGTGCGGTAGAGGAGGATGGGAATGGGGAGAGAAGAGTCCTGAATGAGAGAAGGTGGAGGCCGTTGGGGATGAACGGGAGATAGAGGCCATGGAGGATCGGAGGGTGGAGGAGCTCGATGGTGATCGGGCGGCTGATCATGAGCAGGAGGGCAAGAAGGTTCTGGAGATGGCGGTTTGCGAGAGGGAGCCCGCGAAAACGAGGGTCTCCGAACCCTAAAAAAAAAATGTTTTCTTCCTTTTGTTAAAAAAGAACCTCCCATTTTTTTACAGATTTTCAAAAGGGCGGTCATCATTTTTTTTTTAAAAGCGTTTTTTCAAAAGAGGGTTTTAACAAAAGTTTCCGAAAAGGGTTTTTTTTAAACTATATTTTCTTTTTTGTAATTTTCTTTTCTATTTGAATTTTTTTGCTCTTTTCTGAGTATTTTCTGATTCTTTTGTTATTTTTGGGAATAAAATTTTAAAACTTAAG
This sequence comes from Nuphar pumila, assembly GCF_984573655.1. Lineage (NCBI taxonomy): Eukaryota > Viridiplantae > Streptophyta > Magnoliopsida > Nymphaeales > Nymphaeaceae > Nuphar > Nuphar pumila. The sequence goes on along the minus strand of NC_143265.1, from coordinate 44,807,114 downwards.
AAAATATGAGGGACAAAACTATTTTTTGTATTTTTTGGTAAAAATTTACAAAAAAATACTGGTTTTCTAAAAAATTGTGTTTGATTTCTTCAGAAAATGAGTTTGGACCCGAGTTTTTTTTTTTAAAAAAATATTCGAGTTTTAAAACTCAAATCGAGGAATATAACGCGATGGATCCAAATGGATATCGGATGAACTATCTGAGCCTTTCAAAAAGTTATTTTGGAAATTTTGAGAATTTGATATTGGACATCAAAGCTCAGATTTGGATCTTTATCTGGATCCGAATCCAAAATTAAGTCAGATATACAAAATGGATTTAATTTTAGGAAACTTGAGAGGTAAAATGGGATTTAGAAAAAAAACTGACTCTATCGCTCAGAAAATGGAGATAAAGGCCAAAAGAAAAATATTTACCACATTTTGAAAAATTTGGGGTGTTCACAGATGCCCCTCTTTTCTACTAAGCCGGTAAGAAACCGAGCTTAGTGGCAAAGATAACACTCCAAATTTTGAAAAATGCCCCAGTCAGCAGATCTAAAATGGGTGTGGAAGAATTATGGCTTTTCAGGCTTAAAGCGTTGTCCTGAATGGTTTGGGAGGGACTAAATTCTCGAAAATGATATGACTGAATAGATAGAAATGAGGAAATCGTGATGGGACTCTGAGTGAAGGTCCCGAAAATGGTGAAGGATTTTGATCAGGTCATATGTGTGAGGCGAGATAAATCTTTTGGAATGAGTCAGGTTTAGCCCTTAACCTGGATGGGACAAAGATATATCGAGATAATTTGGGATGGGGAAAGGAATAAAAGTGGACCTCGATGGGACATTTCTGAGAGAAATGCCTCGTGAGATGAAATTTCAAGCATTGGTCCTTTCTTGGATGGATATACAGAGCATGGATTCCTCGATGGGAAGAACCACGATGGGACTGGAGGAAAAACACATCGTCGAAACAAGACTCTGGTTTAACCCAAACCTAAAAAAGGAAAAATACCTCGAGGCACGAGGTTCAGGCTTAAACCTTATCCTGAAAGGGACGACCATACAGAATCCTTGAACGAGGAAGCCGTGATGGGACAACAAATGCATCGCCAAGGTGAGATTCAGGTTTTACCCTTGACCTGATTGGGGGGAATCGCACGAAGTCCTCAAATGAAGGAATCGTGGAAGGACTAGAAAAGATATCTAGTCGAAAATGAGATTCAGGTTTAACCCTAACCTGAATGAAAAGATACCTCGTGGAACGAGGCTCAGGCTTAACCCTTAACCTGAAAGGGGCAACCATACGGAATCCTTGGATGAAGAAACCATGATGGGACCTTCGGAATTTGGACGAACAAATCCAAAAGGGGTTTGCGAGAAGAGAAAAATAAGATATTCCCTAAAGCTTGAAAAGGGGATGATCTGGGGCGTCTCATTGCTGAGACTAAATCAGCTTTCTAAAAATAGACGACCTCTCGCAGAAGGTTTGGGTGATACCTCGAGGAGCGAGGTGACAAGTTTAATCCTTAACCTGAATGGATACAGGATCCTCGAAGAGCGAGGAAACTGTGATGGGACCTCTAGAATTTGCACAACAAGTCCAAGAGGGATTTCGCAAAAGGATGAAAATGGGGGTCCCTAAAGCTTGAAAAAGGGTTGTTCTTGGGCGCCTCATTGCTGAGACTCAAAATAGCTTTTGACAATAATAGACCTTTTGCAAAAAGTTCAGGTTTAACCCTTATCCTGAGCGGGAACTGTCTATGGTGGGACAGTGGGGAACACAGGGAAGTGTGTGAATCTGAGAGCGCTCAGATTAGACGGAAAGAAAGGACTTTTCAGTCTTAATGAGGGATGACGTCAGGACACGTCAAAACGAACATCAAGTTCACACTTCTTTTTGGGACAATGAGAAAATATTGCCAATAAGATGTCAAAGTTGTAGTTGATTCAGCATGATTGAATTGTGTATGAAAAATATCACCTCTTTCTACCTAGAGTATTAGCTTCAATTGGGCTAACTCTGTAGAATCAAGAGTCAAATTCAAATTTGTTGTTGTTGAGCTTCTTTAAGGAAGATATTGATTTCCTTGATATAAAAAGAGAGGAAATATTCTTAGCTTCATAAAAGCAATTGAGTGAAAAGATATTGATAAAAGAATTTTACATAGATAAAGATGATTCCTGACAATTTCGGGCAGTTTGATATCCTGGGCATTTCCCATGATGATCTTTTTGCACTCTTTTGAGTCATGGAGCTTTCTTGGGCTTTTACATCATCCTTCATTTTGGAGATGTCCTGACTTTTCTCTCTTTTTCGGGGAAGGGTACGTCACAAACTCCTTCATCTTGGAGATGTTCCGATCCTTCCTTTTTCTTTCTCAAGGATTAGGTTGATGATATAGGTTCATTGGTCAAAATCTCTAAATGATAGCAGAAATCAAATATCTTTTAGGGATTGTCGGTAGGTTCATTGCATCCGCCTTACTCTCGACGGTGATCCAAACTTTCCCTGGAAGGATCTATCACAAACTCCGTCATCTTGGAGATGTTTCAAATCTTCTTTGGCCCTGGGGGTCTGCTCGCATAATTCGTCTTCACCTTGACGACAATTGAGAGATCCCTTTTGCGAATATTTGATTGCAGCTTAAATGAATAAGGAGATATGGATTGGGTAGGTTCTTTTTTACTGCCCAGGATATTTCCACTGTCTTACTGCCAAAGAATGATCTTTTAAGAATGTGCCATAGCTAGGATCAACATCAATTCACTAAGCCTTTCAACATCATTGATTTTTTCCTTTGCCAGTCATATCGAAGATTTTTCTTCATCCTCTTGGTTGACCAACAGAAAAAGCTTGAATTTCAGTTCTTATTTCGCAAAAAAGTCTTGCTCCTTTGAAAATAATACTAAAGGTAGTTTAAGGTAGTTCTTTATATGATGAAAATTTTGAGATCAACAATGACTTGATAACAAATTGGCAAAATATTCTTAAAATCCTTGATGAAAGAGATCACTTGATATCGAATCGACACGTCCGTGACAAAATTCTCCTCTCTTTTTTCCCAAAAAGAGAGACTCAGGCTTAGCGCTTACCTGAATGGGAAGTTGGAAATACTCCTCTCTTCCCTGAAAGAGGAGGTGTTTGCAAAACAGAACTTTCGAAGAGAAATTAAGTTTTTGTTAAAACTCCCTATCTCTAGGCTTCTCTTATGGAAAGGCTGTCAAAAAACAAAGTTGAGAAAGTATCACAGAGGAACGGGTCCATCACACTCTCCCTAAAAGAGGGTCCTCTGCGAAGGGGTTGGCCAAAGATGAGAAAAAAATGGGGGCCACAAAAAAAATGAGCTTCCGTCGAAGCTCTCCCTAGAAAAATGGTTCTTTTGTGTAATGTTGGTTGTTGTTTTGCAAACTGTTCGCGAAGAAAACGAGTCCCTTGAAACTCTCCCTGGAAAAGGGTTCTTGCGAACGAAAGATGGTTGTATGCGAAAGGAACGAGCTCCCTCGAACTCTCCCTGAAGAGGGTCCTTCGCAAGAGAAAAAAAGATTTGAATTTTTGACAAAGTGATAACCCGAAGGTTGAAATTGAGAATTTAGAGCTTGAGTTTTGATGATTGGTTAGTGCAAAGACTGAACCTGGAGGGCCAACTGATCAGTCAGCCAGACACTAGCACGAGCGCTAGTCATACCAGCACTGGATTTGAAAAACATACCAGTACAAACACTGGATTTCGAAAAATGCCCCAGTACGAGCGCTGGGTTTTGACAATGCATAACAGTGCGAGCACTGTGTTTTCGAAAGCGCACACCAGTACGAGCGCTGGTTTTCGAAAAATGCATACCAGCACGAGCATTGGGTTTTCGAAAAATGCATCCCAGCACGAGCACTGGGTTTTCAAAAAATGCACCCTAGTACGAGCACTGGGTTTTAGAAAATGCACACCAGCACGAGCGCTGGATTTTTCAACGGTAGATTTGAACAAGAGACCGACATTCTAAGATACTTGAGAATTGAATAAGAATGATTGCCGGTGTTTCAAGATTATCCTTTATCTTGAAGGGGAAATAGAATAGACATTTGATGAGAATTTAGAAAAAAAGTGATTCAGGTTTTATCCCTTAACCTGAAAGGGGGTGAAAATCCTAGTCGGAACCCGGATCTTCAAAAAATAGTAATGAAAATGAAAACCCTGAGTTTTGAAAAACTCAAATCTTCAAGGGTACGATCGATTCCAATACAAGCATTGAATCCGATAGGAAGTCCGAGTCGGAACTCAGAACTTCAAACGATATATAAAAAAGAAAAACCCGAGTCGGAACCCGGATCTTTAAAACAATGATAAAAATGGAAGAACCCGAGTTTTGCAAAACTCGAATCTTCAAGGGCACGATCGGTTCCAACACGAGCGTTGAATCCGATAGGAAGTTCGAGTCGGAACTCGGAACTTCAAACGATATATAAAAAGGAAAACCCCGAGTCGGAACTCGGATCTTAAAAATAATAAAAGGGAAAACCAGATTTTGAAAACTCGAATCTTCAACAGAACGATCGGTTCCAACACGAATGTTGAATCCGATAGGAAGTCCGAGTCGGAACTCAAAACTACAGACGATATATAAAAAGGAAAAACCCGAGTCGGAACCCGGATCTTAAAAATAATAAAAAGGAACACCCGAGTTTGAAAACTCGAATCTTCAACGGAACGATCGGTTCCAACACAAATGTTGAATCCGATAGGAAGTCTAAGTCAGCACTCAAAACTTCAGACGATATATAAAAAAGGAAAAAACCCGAATCGGAACCCGGATCTTAAAAATAATAAAAAGGAAAACCCGAGTTTGAAAACTCGAATCTTCAATGGAACGATCAGTTCCAACACAAATGTTGAATCGATATGAAGTCCGAGTCGGAACTCAAAACTTCAGACAATATATAAAAAGGAAAAACCCGAGTCGGAACCCGGATCTTAAAAATAATAAAAAGGAAAACCCGAGTTTGAAAACTCGAATCTTCAACAGAACAATCGGTTCCAACACGAATGTTGAATCCGATAGGAAGTCTGAGTCGGAACTCGAAACTTCAGACGATATATAAAAAGGAAAAACCCGAGTCGGAACTCGGATCTTAAAATAATAAAAAGGAAAACTCGAGTTTGAAAACTCGAATCTTCAACAGAACGATCGGTTCCAACACAAATGTTGAATCCGATAGGAAGTCTGAGTCGGAACTCGAAACTTCAGACGATATATAAAAAAGGAAAAACCCGAATCGGAACCCAGATCTTAAAAATAATAAAAAGGAAAACCCGAGTTTGAAAACTCGAATCTTCAATGGAATGATCAGTTCCAACACAAATGTTGAATCCGATAGGAAGTCCGAGTCGGAACTTGAAACTTCAGACGATATATAAAAAGGAAAAACCCGAGTCGGAACCCGGATCTTAAAAATAAAAAAAAGGAAAACCCGAGTTTGAAAACTCAAATCTTCAATGGAACGATCGGTTCCAACACGAATGTTGAATCCGATAGGAAGTCCGAGTCGGAACTCGAAACTTCAGACAATATATAAAAAAGGAAAAACCCGAGTCGGAACCCGGATCTTAAAAATAATAAAAAGAAAAACCCGAGTTTGAAAACTCGAATCTTCAATGGAACGATCGGTTCCAACACGAATGTTGAATCCGATAGGAAGTCCGAGTCGGAACTCGAAACTTCAGACGATGTATAAAAAAGGAAAAACCCGAGTCGGAACCCGGATTTTAAATATAGTAAAAAGGAAAACCCAAGTTTGAAAACTCGAATCTTCAATGGAACGATCGGTTCCAACACGAATGTTGAATCCGATAGGAAGTCCGATTCTGAACTCGAAACTTCAGACGATATATAAAAAAGGAAAAACCTGAGTCAGAACCCAGATCTTAAAAATAAAAATAAAAATGAAAAACAAAAACCTGAGTCGGAACTCAGATGGGAAGGAAATAATTCATACCCAAGAGTCGGATTTTAGAAGGATTGACAAAATGTATGAATAGACTCCGACAATGAAGAGGAGAGATTTATTAGAGATCCTTGACCCAAGATGGCTTAAGTTTCGAATTTATTTATGATGGTTTCAGGATTTTCCCTTATCCTGAAGGGGTATAGAATAAAATTTGATGTGAAAAGAATAAAATTTATAAAAATGGAGAAGAATTTAAAGAAATTTATTGAAAATTTATTTTGAAAAAGAACTCTCATGGGTAGCATCGATGCTCTTATGAGGAGTTTCAGGATTATCCCTTATCCTGAATGGGGAAAAGAATAGAATTTAAGAAAAATAAATGAAGAGAAATTGATATAAATTTAGAGAATCAATAAAGGTTGACGAAACTGGTATTTACAAAAGAATTCTCATAGGTAGCGTTATTGCTCCTACGAGGGGTTTCAGGATTATCCCTTATCCTGAATGAGGAAAATAATAAAATTTAAGAAAAATAAATGAAGAGAAATTGATATAAATCTAGAAAAAATCAATAAAGATTAACAAAACTTGTATTTACAAAAGAATCCTCATAGGTAGCGTTATTGCTCCTACGAGCGGTTTCAGGATTATCCCTTATCCTGAATGGGAAAAAGAATAGGATTTAAGGAAAATAAATGAAGAGAAATTGATGTAAATCTAGAAAATACAATAAAGATTAACAAAACTTGTATTTAGAAAAGAATCATCATAGGTAGCATTATTGCTCCTACGAGGGGTTTCAGGATTATCCCTTATCCTGAATGGGAAAAAGAATAGGATTTAAGGAAAATAAATGAAGAGAAATTTATGTAAATCTACAAAAATCAATAAAGATTAACAAAACTTGTATTTAGAAAAGAATCCTCATAGGTAGCGTTATTGCTCCTACGAGGGGTTTCAGGATTATCCCTTATCCTGATTGGGGGAAAGAATAGAATTTAAGAAAAATAAATGAAGAGAAATTGATATAAATCTAGAAAAAATCAATAAAGATTAACAAAACTTGTATTTACAAAAGAATCCTCATAGGTAGCGTTATTGCTCCTACGAGGGGTTTCAGGATTATCCCTTATCCTGAATGGGAAAAAGAATAGGATTTAAGGAAAATAAATGAAGAGAAATTGATGTAAATCTAGAAAATTCAATAAAGATTAACAAAACTTGTATTTACAAAAGAATCCTCATAGGTAGCATTATTGCTCCTACGAGGGGTTTCAGGATTATCCCTTATCCTGAATGGGAAAAAGAATAGGATTTAAGGAAAATAAATGAAGAGAAATTTATGTAAATCTAGAAAAATCAATAAAGATTAACAAAACTTGTATTTACAAAAGAATCCTCATAGGTAGCGTTATTGCTCCTACGAGGGGTTTCAGGATTATCCCTTATCCTGATTGGGGAAAAGAATAGAATTTAAGAAAAATAAATGAAGAGAAATTGATATAAATCTAGAAAAAATCAATAAAGATTAACAAAACTTGTATTTACAAAAGAATCCTCATAGGTAGCGTTATTGCTCCTACGAGGGGTTTCAGGATTATCTCTTATCCTGAATGGGAAAAAGAATAGGATTTAAGGAAAATAAATGAAGAGAAATTTATGTAAATCTAGAAAAATCAATAAAGATTAACAAAACTTGTATTTACAAAAGAATCCTCATAGGTAGCGTTATTGCTCCTACGAGGGGTTTCAGGATTATCCCTTATCCTGAATGGGGAAAAGAATAGAATTTAAGAAAAATAAATAAAGAGAAATTGATATAAATCTAGAAAAATCAATAAAACAAAACTTGTATTTACAAAAGAATCCTCATAGGTAGCGTTATTGCTCCTACGAGGGGTTTCAAGATTATCCCTTATCCTGAATGGGAAAAAGAATAGGATTTAACGAAAATAAATGAAGAGAAATTGATGTAAATCTAGAAAAATCAATAAAGATTAACAAAACTTGTATTTACAAAAGAATCCTCATAGGTAGCGTTATTGCTCCTACGAGGGGTTTCAGGATTATCTCTTATCCTGAATGAGAACACCTCGAACAACGAGGGTCAGGTTTGTCCCTTAACCTGAGGGGGAACACCTCGGACAACCAGGGTCAGGTTTATCCCTTAACCTGAGAGGGAAAATGAATAAAAGAATACCTCATGGGAAAGAGGCGTCAGGTTTATCCCTTAACCTGAAGTGGTAAAAAAGAATAAAAGAATACCTCTTTGAAAAGAGGCATCAGGTTTATCCCTTAATCTGAAAGGGTTAAAAAGAATAAAAAAATACCTCTTTGAAAAGAGGCATCAGGTTTATCCCTTAACCTGAAAGGGGAAAAGAATAGAATTTAAATGAAGAGAAATTGATATAAATTTAGAAAATCAATAAAGCTTGATGAAACTTGTATTTGCAAAAGAATTCTTGCAGGTAGCATTGTTGCTCCTACGAGGGGTTTTAGGATTATCCCTTATCCTAAACATAATAAAAAATAGAAATTGATATAAATTTAGAAAATAAAGATTGATAAAATTGGTATTTGCAAAAGAATTCTCATAGGTAGCATTATTGCTCCTACAAGGGGTCTTAGGATTATCCCTTATCCTGAATGGGAAAAAGAATAGAATTTAAAAAAATTAAATGAAGGAAAATTGATATAAATCTAGAAAATCAATAAAGATTGGCAAAACTTGTATTTACAAAAGAATCCTCATAGGTAGCGTTATTGCTCCTATGAGGGGTCTCAGGATTGTCCCTTGTCCTGAACGGGAACACCTCGGACAACGAGGGTCAGGTTTATCCTTTAACTTGAAAGGGCCGAAAAGAAGATTTAGAAAATACCTCATGGGAAAGAGGCATCAGGTTTATCCCTTAACCTGAAAGGGTTGAAAGGAAGAATAAAATTTGATAAAATTAAATGAAATTGTTGAAAATTTGATAAAACTTGACAAAAATAACAAATTGATGAAAATTTGATTAAATTGGAAAATGAAATGAATGCAACTAATAAAGATAACAAGATTAATTGAAAAATTGAGAAGATTTTTTGAAAAGAGTTTGTCTGATCCTGCCTGCACGTGGGATCTTTAAAGGAAAATGTTTATTTAAGTGAAAAAACGTTTTTGGGAAGAAAATCCGCTGCAAGAAGGATGATCAGTGCGAGGACTGATCCTTCAAATCAAACATGAGAGATCATCATGAGGGTCAATTTTTGAAGGCAATGGTTTGAAAATCTAATTTTTGAAAAAGAAGATCAACAACAGATTTGAAAAAAAAGATAAGATCAACATAAGGGTTGATTTTTTTTTTTCGAATATAATGATTTGAAACCAATCTTGGAAAATAAGACCAACACAAGATTTGATCTTTGAATATAATGATTTGAAGACCAAATTTTGGAAGGTAAGACCAACATAACGGTTGATCTTTAAATATAATGTTTTGAAATCAATTGTTAGAAGATAGGACCAACACAAGGTTTGATCTTCGAATATAATGTTTAAAAACCAATCTTTGGAAAATAAGACCAACACGAGGGTTGATGATGGTTAAAAAAGGAACCTTATTTTTGGAAAATCTGATCAATCTGAGGGTTGATAATGGTTCGAAACCCATTTTTGGAAAACATGATCAACACGAGGGTTGATAATGGTTTAAAACCTATTTTTTGGAAAATTTAATCAGCACAAGGGTTGATTTTTGGACCAAAGATTATTTGAACTCTTTTGTTATGTAGACTTCCAAAATTTCATGTTTTTCGAAAAACCCTCATAGGTAATATCATTTCTCTCATGAATGATGTCGGGATTGTCCCGCATTTTGAAAAGAACAGGAATTTAAATGCCTCAGTATGGCAAAAGAAGGAAGTATTACGAATATCAAAGATATAAAGAAAACTTGACATTTTATTGATAAGCAAAGGTTTGATGACAAAAACTGAATATTTATAAGAACTTTAAAAGGAAAAGATCCATAGAAGGCTGAACTGACTTGCCCCTACAAGATGACTAACAAAAAGAGACGAAAGCAGGAAACTTTTGGCTTTATCAATTCTTCGAGTGATCCGAAAGAGTCTAGGTTGGAACTTGTGATCATGCAAAAATTTTCCTCTTGTTCCTCTTTTCCTTCTCTTTGCCTTTCTAGCCTCTATTTCCCTTTTTAAAGGGGGAAATAAAAGACAGAAAAGAAGAGAGAAAAGAAAAAGGAAGAAGTGAGAGGAACTCTTTTGCGAGGTCTCATTTGACCAAAGAAATATTTTGAAAAATCACTCGCCTCCGTTTTGAAAATTTTGCGGGAAAATGGAGAGACGGGATTCGCTCGTCGGTACGAGGTTCAACCGTTCCTGGCGCCTTTACCAGGGGTAATCGAACCAAGGATCAAATTTATGCCTTTTTGCTTTGCTAAAACATTATCTAAGTATTTATTTTAAGTCCTAAATGCATATTGAATCATGCTTGTGCAATGATTTTGAACTTGAGAAGAATGCATATTTTAGAAGTACTTCAGAAAATTTGAGAATTTCCAAGTGATTTTGGGAATAAATTTTGAAAATATCCTTTAAGAAACGGCCCGAAAATTCAGAATTTGACTTAAAATTTATTGAAGAATATTATAAATCGCAACAACGATTTTTTAAAAGAAGCGATAAATCGCAATATCGTAAATCGCAGAATGATTTACTAAAAGTCATTGTAAATCGCACAATGATTTATGGAAAGACATGGTAAATCGCAATAGCGATTTACTGAAGGATGTCACCAATCAGATGACGATTTTTGAAATTCAAGAATTTGAAATGAATTTGAAAGCATTGAAATAGAAGATCTGAAAATCGAACTCAAAGTCAAGTTTTTTTAGAATTTGAGGTTAGAATTGATTTAAGAATCGAGATTGGGGTTTTGAGAGAAATAAGAAATAAATTTCAAAGTTGGAATGTAAAATTCAAAGATAAAATTGAAAATTGGGAATAAAAAATGGGTATTTGGAATGGGATTTAAAGTTAGAGGGAATCGAAAATGAAATTTAGGAAATAAGATTGAATTTATGAAGTAGAATGAAATAATGACTTGAAATTTAGGAATGGAAAACATCTTTTGAAAACTATTCCAAAATTCACTTGGAAATTTGAAAATGGCTTCAAAGAGGTGGAAAATGCTGATACAATTCTATCTTAAATGATGAATGCATTAAAAGAAATTTGAAATTAGGTTACGAAAAGCATATTTCATTCTTTAAGTGAATTGAAATAAGATTGAAGATATAATACATTTCTGACTATGGCCATAAAATGTATTATATAATAATCATATTTAAATTCATTTGAAGAATAAAATACATTTTGGTGCCTTTATAAGGTTTAAAATAAAATTAACTCTCAATATATCCTGACTATGGCCATTGATATATGTTTTGAGTTGATTTTAAATTAAACACTGATAAAGGAGGAAAATATTTAGAAAGACATGATGATTTTGGAAAGAGATCCAGTGTGGACCCAATGTTATTCCATAAAAGATGAAAACCCTAAGTTTTGTTCACATTTTGACTATGGCCATAAATGCAAATCATCAACTTAGGATTTAATCACCTTTTATTAGAATGGTGCTCGTGCCATTCGTGTTTCACCATAGTGTTATTGAAAATGAAGATAAAAATGCAACACATTGATCATGAGAAATGAAAAGTTAAACTATATGCTCATTCATTCTAAACTAAGCATAAAGTAAACTTCTCATTAATTGATTTATTACAATCTTTGAACTGATACAACAATTTGAAAAGGAAATAACAAAACAGAAAATCCTGCAAAATGAGCAAACTTGTTAGGAATAAGTGTAGGCTTTTATGGATTTTCCCTCAATTATTGAAAAATTGAAGGATACATCCAAAATTAGCCTTTTATGCCTCAGAGATAAAGAAAAATAAACAAAATAAACACATATGATGCATGATTTTGTGAAGACATTTGAAAGGCATTTTTGGATAGATGGGAATCTTAAACAACTGAAGTTTAGCTTAAAATAAATTCATGGAAAGAAAGCACTCTCTTTTTACAGAATATCAAAATCATTTCTGAAACTAGAGTTATAATCAAAATATCAGAGCATTAATTTCAAAAACAAGAAATTGGATTTTAACAGACAGGTTTCAGTAAACAGGATGTTACACAGATTAAACAGATTTGATTTCTCCCAAGTTTGATGAAAAAGTTGCTCAATTCAATCAATAAACCAACCCAATTACAGAATTGAAAAATCAATTTTGGTTTGAAAATGGCGACTTCGAGAAGTCACTGTTTTTAAACAGGAAATGAGCCTGTTACAGAATTTGAAATTATGTAACCAGTCTCGGTTTTTAGCAGACTTGAGATATCAAATGATCGTAGAAAGTTATAAAACTTTCCAGATATAAACTAGACACCTAGAGGAAAAGAACCCTTTTTACGGATTTGGAAAATGATCTCCCGTTGGGGAGATATGACTCTTACAAAATGAACTAAAAACTGTGTCACTTCAATAAGGCCGACTGATAGGGGTCTGGTTTTAGATCCAAATGGGGTATCAAATGATTATATAAATCGCTGAAAATTTATAGGATAAAACTAGACTCCATAACGAAGACACCACTTTTTACGGATTTGGAATCCGATCTCTGGTTAGGGAGATATAGCCATGACAAGTTGGTCCTGATTCGGATAGCGATTTGTATCACAAATCGCTGTAGTGTTTAGCGATAAACACTACAAATCGCTATAGCGATGTCTGGCAACACTACAAATCGCTGTGGGTCTCGTTAGAGACCCAAAAACACTACAAATCGTAGTTAAAAGAACGGACAACACTATAAATCGTTGTAGGGGTCGTTGGAGACCCCAAAACACTACAAATCGTAGTAGGGACTCATTGAAGACCCCAAAAATTGTAACCACGATTTATTGGAAAATGTTGTCAACCAAATGGCGATTTGTTGAAGGGGTGCTACAACAGTCATGATATGGGGGTCAAAATCAGAACATGTGCAAAATCTGGATACAGGGTGCTGGTATTTAATCAAAATAAAATAGCAAACGACCATAAAAAATTCTGAAAATTTACAAGGATTAACTAGACATGTAAACAAAGGTAACCCATTTTACAAAATTGAAAAATGATCTCCCGTTAGGGAAATAAAATTATGACAAAATAGATCAAAATCTAGGTCGTTAAAATGACACACGGTGACAGGGTTGTGGTTTTTGATCCGAAACAGGTATGAAAACACCATAGAAATCACTGAAATTTGGTATGGACAAACTAGATTGAATTTAAAAAACAAACTTTTTTACAGATTGAAAATATCATCTCTGGTTAGGGAGAAATCACTTCCGTAAGTTGATCCTGCTTCTGCTAAAATTGTGACGGTGCAAAATAACAGGTTCTGAACCTCGATTTTTAAAGTGAGTCAAACAAACTCAGAATGATCTGATTTTTGGTGGAGAGCATGAAGACATATGCATGAAGTTTCAGTAAAAAATTCAAGTTAAAATGAGCTCTGGTTATATACAAATTGATAGATATAAAATGCACCAGAATTCAAAGTATAATCTAGAGAAAAAAAAAACTGAACATGATGAAAGCAAACTGCACATCCGTAGATGTTCAAAGACGAGATCTAATGCCTTAGAACATGAATGCATGCATGTATGATGAAAAATTAAGACAAAGAATGCATTAAAAGAAAACAAAAATGGCTGAGACACAAATCTAGCTCATTGTAGCCCATTTGAAAGAAGGATTTGATCTAAAAAGATCAAATCACTTTAATTCTTTTGGCTCAATCAAAATATATGAAACAAAGATTAAAAATGCAGCAAATAGGAAGATGAAAACTCAGATTTTAATCTATTAATCATGCTATGACAAGAAATTTTAAGGGAATACAGGAGGAATACTCACCTTGGCTGAAGGGGTCTGAAAGAAAGGGTTGGGAGCTTCTCCAAACTTACGTAAACTCAAAGTGAAGAGGAGAGATGAGAGAGAGAGAGATCACCACCAATCGCTGAATGCCCTTTTTTTTTTCGTTCCGCTGACCCGCTTCTCTTCTTATCATTTTTTTTCCTCCTCCTTTTCCTGCATATTTTCTGCTCTTTTTCTTCCTTCTTTTATGCTTCTTTTCCTCCTTCTTTTCTTCCCATTTTTCTGGAGGGTCTTACGGCTGAGGCAGTATCAGGCGACCTTTCTTAGAAAAAAAAAATATTTTTATAATTTTAAAGGGTTTAAAATCTAAGTTAAATAGAATATAAAGGAGAATTTTAAAAATAACGAATTAAAAAGGAGGTTTTTGCAAAATGATGGTTGTTTTCAAAAGATTTTTCTGAAAATGAGCTCTTTGAGCTAAAAGAGGCTTTTAAAAAGGAGGTTTCTAAAATCGATTTGTATTACTTTTTTTTTTTTTTTGTTTTTTTTTTTGTGTTTTTGAAATAAAACTTTAAAAACTAAAGGGAAATAAAGGGGTTTACAACTATTTTTTTTTGTATTTTTGAGAAATATTTACAACATTTTGAAAAATTTGGGGTGTTCACAGATGCCCCTCTTTGCTACTAAGCCGGTTGAAAGCCGAGCTTAGTGGCAAAGAAAACACTCCAAATTTTGAAAAAAAAAAAAATGCCCCAGCCAGCAGATCTGAACTGGGTGTGGAAGCATTATCATCCTTAGGCTTAACGCCTTATCCTGAATGACATTGGAGAGACAAAATCCTCGAAAAGGATATGACTGAATATCAGAAATGAGGAAATCGTGATGGGACTTTGGATGAAAGTCTCCAAACTGCAGAAAATAAGAATTTTGATCAAGTCTCACGGGTGAGACAAAATCAACTTTTTGGAATGACTCAGGTTCAACCCTTAACCTGGATGGGACGAAGATAGATCAAGACGAACTTCTGGTTCTACCCGTTCCTGAATAGGAAAGGGATATATGATGACCTCGATGGGACATTTTTGAGAAAAATGCCTCATTAGATGAAGCTCGAGTATGATCCTTTCCTGGGTAGATATGAAAGATATGAATTTCTTTGATGAGGAAGACACTGATGAGACTAAAAAGGATATCTAGTTGAAATGAGACTCAGGTTTAACCATAACCTGAACGGAAAGGACACCTCATGGAGCGAGGTTCAGGCTTAACCCTTAACCTGAAAGGGACGACCATACGAGATCCTCGAACGAGGAAGCCGTGATGGGACAACAAATGCATCGCTGAAGCGAGATTCAGGTTTAACCCTTGACCTAAGTGGGAGATGATGCGGAATCTTTGAATGAAGAAACCGTGATGGGACTAGAAAGGATATCTAGTCGGAAATGGGACTCAGGTTTAACCATAACCTGAACGGAAAGGACACCTCGTGAAGCGAGGTTCAGGCTTAACCCTTAACCTGAAAGGGATGATGATACGGAATCCTCAGATGAAGAAAACATGATGGGACCTTTAGAATTTGGACGAACAAATCCGAAAGGGGTTTGCGAGAAGAGAAAATCAAGAGATTCCCTAAAGCTTGGAAAGGGGATGATCTTGGGCGCCTCATTGCTGAGACTAAAATCAGCTTTCTAAAAACAGACGACCTCTCGCAGAAGGTTTTGGTTTGTGCCTCGAAGAGCGAGGTAACAGGTTTAATCCTTAGCCTAAATGGATACAGAATCCTCGAGGAGCGAGGAAAACTGTGATGGGCCTCTAGACTTTGCACAACAAGTCCAAGAAGGGTTTTGCAAAAGGATGAAAATGGGGGTCCCTAAAGCTTGAAAAGGGATTGTTCTTGGGCGCCTCATTGCTGAGACTGAAAATAGCTTTTGACAATGACGGATCTTTTGCAAAAAGTTCAGGTTTAACCCTTATCCTGAGCGGGAACTGTCTATGGCGGGACAGTGGGGAGCACAGGGAAGTGTGTGAATCTGAGAGCGCTCAGATCAGATGGAAGGAAAGGACTTTTCAGTCCTAAGGAGGGATGACGTCAGGATATGTCAAGACGATCTCAAGTTCACACTTTATGTTGGGGTAATTAGAAAATATTGCCAATAAGATGCCAGAAAATTGTAGTTTATTCAAGATGATTGAATTGTGCTCATGTGTGAAGATATCACCTCTTTCTACCTAGAGTATTAGCTTCAATTGGGCTAATTCTATAGAATTTGAGATCTAAAATTCAAATTTGTTGCTGTTGAATTTCCTCAAGGAGGATATCAATTTCCCTAATATGAAAAGAAGAGGAAACATTCTTAGCTTCATAAAAGCAATTAAGCGAAAAGACATTGATAAAGAATTTCACATAGATAAAGATGATTCTTTGATAGTTTCGGGCAGTTTGATATCCTGGGCATTTCCCATGATGATCTTTTTGCACTCTTTTGAACCATGGATCTTTTCTGGATTCTTTTACATCCTCCTTTATTTTGGAGATGTCCTGACTTTTCTCTCTTTTTGAGAAAGGGTACGTCACAAACTCCTTCATCTTGGAGATGCTTCGATCCTTCTTTTTCTTTCTCAGGGATCATGACATTGGTTCTTGGGTTGAAATCATTAAATGATAGCAAAAATCAAATATCTTTTAGGGTTTGTCGGTAGGTTCATTGCATCCGCCTTCATCTCGACGGTGATCCGAACTTTCCCTGGAAGGATTCGTCACAAACTCCGTCATCTTGGAGATGTTTCAAACCTTCTTTGGCCCCGGGGGTCCACTCGCTTAATTCGCCTTCATCTTGACGACAATTGAGAGATCCATTTTGCGGATATTTGATTGCAGCTTAGCTTGGATGACTGAGGATATATGGATTGGGTAGGTTCTTTTTACTGCCTAGGATATTTCCACTGTCTTACCGCCAAAAGAATACTCTTTAAGCATGCGCCATAGCTATGATCAATATCAGCTCACTCATGGCTTTTCAACATCATTGAATTTTCCTCTGCCGATCATATCGAAGATTTTTCTTCATCCTCTAGGTTGACCAACAGAATAAGCTTGAATTTAGCTCTTATTTCGCAAGAGTCTTGCTCTTTTGAAAATGATACTGAAGGTAGCTTGAGATAATTCTTTTTGTGCGATGAAAATTTTGAGATCAACAATGACTTTTGATAGCAAATTGGCAACGTATTCTAAAAAAAAACCTTGACGAAGGTCGCTTGACATCGAGCCGACACATCCATGACAAAATTCTCCTCTCTTTTTCCCCAAAAAGAGAGACTCAGGCTTAACCCCTTACCTGAATGGGAAGTTGGAAATACTCCTCTCTTCCCTGAAAGAGGAGGTGTTTGCAAAACAGAACTTTCGAAGAGAAATTAAGTTTTCGTCAAAACTCCCTATCTCTAGGCTTCTCTTATGGAAAGGTGGCCGAAAAACAAAGTTGAAAGTATCACAGAGGAACGAGTCCATCACACTCTCCCTAGAAGAGGGTCCTCTGTGAAGGGGTTGGCCAAAGATGATAAAACGAGGGCCACAAAAGAAACGAGCTTCCGTCGAAGCTCTCCCTGGAAAAAGGGTTCTCTTGTGTAAAGTTGGTTGTCGTTTTGCAAACTGTTCACGAAGAAAACGAGTCCCTTCAAACTCTCCCTGGAAGAGGGTCCTTGCGAACGAAAGATGGTTGCATGCGAAAAGAACGAGCTCCCTCGAACTCTCCCTGAAGAGGGTCCTTCGCAAGAAAAGATTGATTTTTGATGAAATGATAACCCGAAGGTTGAAATTGAGAATTTATAGTTTGAAATGATGATGTTTGGTTAGCACAAAGGCTGAACCTGGATGGCTGACTGATTAGTCAGCCCAACACTAGCACGAGCGCTAGATGTACCAGCACGAGCACTGGATTTCAAAAAGAAAGCCCCAGTACGAGCGCTGGGTTTTTGAAAAATGCGCACCAGTACGAGCACTGGATTTTCGAAATGCACACCAGCACGAGTACTGGGTTTTTGAAATGCACACCAGTACGAGCACCGGGTTTTCGAAATGCACACCAGCACGAGTGCCGGGTTTTTGAAATGCACACCAGTACGAGCACCGGGTTTTCGAAATGCACACCAGCATGAGTGTTGGGTTTTTGAAATGCACACCAGTACGAGCACCGGGTTTTCGAAATGCACATCAGCACGAGTACTGAGTTTTTGAAATGCACACCAGTACGAGCACCGGGTGGTTCAATAGGAGAATTTGAAAAATGAGACCGACATTCAAAGATACTTGAGAATTAAGCGAGAATGATTGCCGGTGTTTCAGGATTATCCCTTATCCTGAAGGGGAAGAAACGAGTGAGTGTGAAAAATCGAATTCACAATAGCTTGTCCAAAACGAGCATTGGAAGAAGGAAGTTCAAGTCAGAACTTGAGACTTCAGAAATAAGAATATACAAAAGGAAAATCCGAGTGAGAATCGAGTTTGGGAAAACTCAACTCCTCGAAACATTGATTTGTCCAACACGAGCCTTGGATTCAAAAGGAAGTTCAAGTTGGAACTTGAGACTTCAAAAATAAGAATATAAAAGGAAAATCTGAGTCGAAACCCAGATGAGAAGGAGATAATTCCTACCCAAGAGTCGGATTTTAGAAAAATTGACAAAATGCATGAATAGATTCCGACAATTACAGAGATTTATTCAAGATTCTTGACCCAGATGGTCTGAGTTTTGATGACTTCAAGATTTTCCCTTATCCTGGAGGAGAATGAATAAAAGATTGATATGAATTGAAGAGTTTATGGGAAGTAGTTCAGGTTTTATCCCTTAACCTGAAAGGGATGTAAATAAAAGATCGATAAAATTTAAAAGTTTGATAAAAACTTGATAAAAAAAACTTGACAAAATGAACAAATCGATGAAAATTCAATTAAATTGGAAAATGAAATAGATGTAATTAAAAAGTAGATCAACTGAAAGATTGACAAGTTTTTCAGAAAGAGAGTTTGTCTAATCCTGCCTGCATATGACGGAGGAAGACATATATAGATCAAAAATAAAAATGCCCCAGTATCAGGGAGAAGATATGAGAATTTAATAGAAAAATCGTCGTTTTATTGAGAGAGATTCTTTTGAAGAGTACAAAAGGCTAGGAATTTAAGTGTAAAATCTCTTCAAATGTAAAGCATTAATAGGATCTGGCAATTCCGCTCCATCTGCATTGATCAGACGATAGGAATTATGGGGTAATGCTTCTTTAACCACATAAGGGCCTTCCCAATTGGCTGACCACTTGCCCTTTGGCCGCTGCTTGAGATGAGCTGTCGATCTGAGCACAAGATCATTAACTCGAAATCTTCTCTCAATGACTGACTTGGCGTAGTGTCTAGCTATCCTCTGACGATAGGCTTGTGCGTGCTCTGCTGCCTTGAGTCTTTTCTCGTCTAATAGATCAAGCTGTACCAATCTCTGTTGCTGATATTGATCAAGCGGAAGTTCAACGAGTGACGCAAACTTGTAACACCACCTCTGTCCCATAAACAAGCTCTGAAGGCGTAGCATTGGTTGGGGTTCGAATGGTGGTTCAGTATGCCCAAAGTGCGTCGTGCATCTTCTCGTGCCAATCACGACTCGTTTCCACTGTTCTTTCCAGAATGTGGATCAAAATCTTGTTGGTGGCCTCAGCCTGACCATTCCCTTGGGGATAATAAGGAGCTGAGAAGTGGTGTTGAATCCCGAACTTCGAGCAGAAGGTCTTCATCTTTTCATTCTTGAAATGGCTGCCATTATCTAACACAATATCATGTGGGACGCCGAAGCGACAGAGAAGATTTTTGTGAATAAATGAAACCACATGCCGGCCTTCTACTGTTCACAGAGTTACAACCTCGACCCATTTGGTGAAGTATTCTGTAGCCGCGAGAAAGTATTTGTGGCCATTAGATGCAGAAGGAGTGATTGGACCAACTACGTCGAAGGCCCACATTGAAAAGGGCCAAGGAGAGACCACGGATTGCAAGTATGCGGCTGGCGCATGAATGGAAGGTGCGTGCATTTGACACTTGACGCATTTCCTTACAAATTGATGGCAATCTTGCTGCATGGTTTTCCAATAATATCCTGCGCGGATAACCTGCTTGACGAGTGTTTGGTAGCCGACGTGGCCACCACAAATTCCTTCGTGCGCCTCTTGGATTACTTCCATGGCTTCATCCTTATCTAAGCATCTAGCATACTCAGAACTGAACCCACGACGGTAGAGAGTATTGGCAAGGATAAAATAGCGGACTGACATGCGTTGAATCGCATGTTGTTCCTGTCTTGGCATTTCTACTGGAAACTCACCGGTTTCAATAAAGCTTTTGATGTCTTGATACCAAGGCTTTTCCTTCTGAGCGGCCTGGTTCGCTTGCTCAACTGAAATGTAGGCAGGTTGATCAAGTCCGCCGATTTCGAAGGAACGACAGGATTCACTGTCTTTAAAAGACAAAATAGAGCCTAAGCACGCTAAGCCATCGGCTATGTGATTGTATTCCCTCTTGACATGATTGAGCTGAAATTCTTCAAAGCCGCTTATGAGAGCTAAGGCAATCTTCTGATAGGGGATTAACTTTGAATCCTTGACTTTCCATTCAGCATTAACTTGGCTGATAACAAGTAATGAGTCACTGAAGGCGTGTACTCTCTTGACATCAAAGCTTTGCAAAATTTTGAGGCCTTGTATTAGAGCTTCATACTCAGCCATGTTGTGGGTACATTGGAAATTGAGCTTGAGGGAATAAGGGAGCATCTCCTTTTCAGGGGTGATTAACAAGATCCCAATCCCTATACGAGACATATTTCTGGCTCCATCAAAGAATAGAGTCCAGAGTGGGGATTCCTGAACACTGCAGATGCGATCGTCAGGAAAATCATCTTCCGCTTTGATCTCTTCTGTTAACGGGAAATCTGCCAATTGATCTGCGATGGACTGACCCTTGACTGACTTCTGAGAAACGTACTCCAAATCATACTGCATCAGGAGGACTTGCCATTTCGCAATCTGTCCTGTAAGGAAAGGCTGCTCAAGGATGTATTTGAGAGGGTTGAGTCTTGACAGGATCTTGATTTCTGATGCCATCAGATAATGTCTCAGCTTCTGACACATCCACACTAAGGCTAGACATGTCTTTTCCATCTGAGAATATCTCTTCTCGTAATCGATGAAAGTCTTGCTGATGTAGTAGATGGCATGCTCTATCCGGCTGCCTTCCTCATACTGCGCAAGAAATCTGCCACAAGCATTGTGGTTGACAGAAATATATAAGAGCAGCGGCTTTTCGAGTTCCGGTGGCTTCAGAACAGGTGGATTGAGGAGATACTTTTTGATGCGCTCAAATGAGCGTTGGCATTCTGATCCCCACTCAAATTTCACTTCTTTTCTTAGCAAGTGATTGAAGGGCTCGCATCTCATGGCCAAATTTGAGATGAAACGTCGAATAGACTGAATGCGCCCCTGAAGGCTCCTTAATTCTTTGAGGTTGGTGGGAGGCGGCATGTCGATGATTGCCTTAGCTTTGGCCGGATCCACCTCTATGCCTTTCTTGCTGATCATGTAGCCAAGCAGCTTGCCTGACTCTACCCCGAAGACACATTTCTGCGGATTGAGTCTCAACTTATAGAGGATAAGTCTTTCAAAGACTGAGCTGAGAGCATCGAGATGATCCTCGCCTTCTTTAGATTTGACCAGGATGTCATCCACGTAGGCATCCATGTTCTTGTGCATCTGATCATGAAAGATTACTACCATAGCCCTCTGATAGGTTGCCCCTGCGTTCTTGAGTCCAAACGACATGACTGTATAGCAAAAGGTGCCCCAAGGCGTGGTAAAAGAAGTTTTTGATTGGTCACGAGCGGCCAATTTGATTTGATTGTAGCCTGAGTATCCATCCATGAAGGAGAACATGGCATGGCCTGCCGTGCTATCGATCAGAAGATCGATGTTGGGGAGTGGATAATCATCCTTTGGGGTTGCTTTGTTTAGATCTCTAAAGTCAATACAAATCCGAACTTTGCCATTCTTTTTGGGGACTGCCACAATGTTTGCCAACCAGTCTGGATACTCAATGGTCCGAATGAATCCTGCCTTTAACAACTCCTCAAGTCCTTCTTTAACTTGTGGTGCTACTCGAGGATCCATTTTTCTGAGTTTCTGCTTGATTGGTTTGCAATCTGGCTTCAACACAAGGCGATGCTCGACTAACTTGGAGTCTAAACCTGACATATCCTCATAAGTCCAAGTGAAGACTTTCTGATGCTGTTTGAGGAAGTAGATGAGCCTTTCCTTTTCATCAAAACTTAGACTGGAACCAATTTTGAGGATTCTTGGATCATCTTCTGAACCAATATTGACATCCTCTGTTGGATCCTGAACCAATGGCGATGGTACATCCTGCTTCTGAATGCTGGAAAATTCTGGCAAATCTTGAATTGTCGAGTCGAATTCTGCCAACTCCTCAATCCGCTCTGTCATTTTGCTGACTTCTGCCCCTGCCTTCGCTTTGCACGCTTTGGCTGGTTTATTTTAAAAAAGGTTGGTATTGATAACGAGCTTTTTGAATGATTTAGGAGCCATGATCACGACAATCCAGTGATTGTTTGAAGGAAAGAAAGAAACCAGGGCGGATCTTGCCCTTCCAAGATGACAAAAGGGAAAGAGAATAGAAAACACTGGCATTGTCTTCATTACTGAGCTCCCTTGACGAAGATGGTCTTTCTGCCTGATGACTGACCTGTGAAACCCAAGCCTGTGCCGGTGGCATGCTGAACAGGGATGATCGGCTCCAGGATGCCGTCTTCATCTTTACCCAAACCCCTGAAAGGCTGATACTCGTGCTTCATTAGGAGATCAAATCCTTTCCTTGATTTTGAGAATCGAGGAAACAGAGGGTGATCTTTAATTGAGGTGCAATTGAGGCGTCCTCCTAGCTTGAAGAAGCGGGGGCCCTGCCACTGAACAACTGCAGTGACATTTTCTGTAGGCTGGATTTCTTTCAAATTTAGCATATCCAGACTTTCACTTAGGTCAATTTCTTCGGCTTCCCGGATGCTCGGGATGTCGGCAGTGAAAGTGGGACGGGGAATCATCGGCTGCGGGAGTCGTTCTTCTGGATCCTCTCCTAGGACCGTGGTGATCATGCCTCCCTTCGACCATTTGATACACTGGTGCAGGGTTGATGGGACCGCATTGGCATTGTGAATCCAAGTGCGTCCGAGGAGCAGATTGTATGTAGGTGGCACATTCACTACATGGAAGAGTACAGTATGCACCGAATAGTTGATGAAGATTTCAAGAAATATCTTCCCCTTGGCTGGCTGTCCATGGTTATCAAAACCGTAGATAGTGATTGGATCTGGGGTGTATTCCTCTTCTTTTAGGCCCAATGCCTTGGCCGTCATTTCTGGACAGATATTGAGGCTGCTGCCTCCATCAACGAGCACATGAGGGACTGTCATGCCCCTGGTCCGCACTACTATGTATAGGGCGTTGTTATGAAATGAATGAGGCTTTGGCAAATCCTTATCAGAAAAAGTGATTGGTGCATTCGTCATGGCCTGATTGACGATCTGAGCCATATCTTGCGGGGTCGTGCTAGGCTTGACTTTGATCTTTCTAAGAAGATCTTCTAGCACTTGCTGGTGCTCAGATGAAGCGTGGGTCAGGTCAAAAATAGAGATGTTGGATAATGCAGTAATCGGCTTCTGAATTGACCCTGAAGCCTCTTCTTTCTTCAAAGCTGCCTTGATAAAGCGCTTCGGGATCCTGGGAACTAGCTTGGCAGTTCCTGTTGCTGCCTTTGTTGATTTATTGGAAAATGGGGTGACATCCGCTCTCTTGACGGATGACTGTGCCTGGCGAAGGACTAGGACCTGATGTTGATCCTGAATGTCCTACCTAGAACATGGTTGGATACTGCCTTGCAAAGAGAATGTTTGCTCTGAGATGACCGAAGCTGAATGTTTAGGGAATGGTTTGGACAAGACTTCTGGCTGCTGCTCATCCTCGTCCTCAATTAACATGTTCTTGTCAATACAATCCTGAATGATGTTTTTGAGGACAAAACAATACTCGGTGTCATGTCCGACAGTCCGATGAAACTTGCAGAACTTATCAGTCCATTTACCCATAGCGACAGGAGGATCCGCCACCTTGGGGAGCTTAATCATTCCTTTCGACATCATATATTCTAAGATGTCTTCGCGGGACTGTTCTAAGGCTGAGAATTCCCGATCATAACTCCAACCTTCGTGCTTCGGCTTTTCTGGCTGCTTCGCTTCTGGCTGGGGCGCTGGTTGGATGGGCTTAACAAATTTTCCTTTCTGGGCTGCCGAGTTTGTCCTTTCGGTACTGGGATGTCCTGAGTTCTTGTTGCGGCCTTTCTTGCTTTTCTTTTTGCCGGAACCGTTGTTGCCCTGATCTGTCAATCCTGCGGCATAGGCGACGTGCGCCTTTTTCTTTTGATCAGGATTTCCTCTGACAAAAGGATATCCTTCGTATAGACCATTGTCCAGGCCGGTCTCGAGCCACTCGGCTCTCTCAATTAATTTGATGAATGACTTGGCAGGCGAAGTGGAAATGAGGTTCCTCAAAGGCTGGGCAAAATTATTCAGAATAATCTGCAGGGCGTGCTCCTCCGGGATGAGAACCTTCATTCTGTTACAGGTGCTTCTCCACCTGTGGATGAATTCACTGGCTTTCTCATTCTCCATCTGTTTTAAATTGTACAGATGATTGAGGGTTGGTGAGGCTTCAACATTAAACATGAAGCGCTCAATGAACAAGTTGACAACTTTATCGAACTCTCGTAGTTCGATAGGATTAATGTGGTCTGCATACCACCTGGCCGCTACCCCTTCAAGGCTGCGAGGAAAGCATATGAATAACGCCCGATTATCTTTTCTGAAGCGGCCGCATTCGGCATAAAAGGTGGCCAAATGAGCCTTGGGGTTACTGGTTCCATCGAATTTAAGGAACTTTCGAGGGAGATTCTCCAAATTGTCATCCCCGTCCAGATCATGATAGAAGTCTTCACCGGAGTAGGTCTGCTTGCCCTTGCTTTTAGCCTGGATATCTTTGATAGCCCTATTCATTTCTTTCATCTGCTCTTGCATCGGATCATTAACTGGAACGGGCTTGTTGATTGATTCGGGCTCTGCAGCGGTCTTTGCAAACTGTGGTGGAGGATTCTGATAGACAAGCTGCTCTTCCTCTTCCGATTCCTCAACTGATTCTGTTTCTTCAGAAGTGGTGTCGTGCTGTACTTGCTTTCTAACAATCCTGACTGGCTTCTTTACAGCCTTCTTCTTTGGCTTGCTCTTTGGAACAGCTTCTTTTTGACTGGCCTCGGCCTGCTCAGCCATCATTTTGGTCATCATTCTTTTAAACAGATTATACATGGCTGGATCGATATCATCTGTTTGATTCTGATTTTGTCCTCTGACCGATTTGGGAGAATCCATCCCTTCGGCCTCGCTGTCGCTGTGTTGAGGAACTGTTTCTTTTCCTGCCCTTGTTACGACCATTTTGCCAATGCCAGTGATTCCTCTGCAGAGGTAAAAAGAATGATTAAGGTTCAGGAGAGATTTTTGGAAATGTGTTTTTTAGGAAAAGACATGAGGGAAGGAATTAACAAATGTTTGCAATGATCGTGTCATCCTTTTATGGTGACAAAATGCGCCTTATGATCTAGGCGAGGTCGTCTGTCATGACGAGGGATAGAAGAATAGAAAATGGATCTCATCGCTGGGGATGAAGCCGTAACTATATGCAATAAAATAAGATTTGGCCACAAAATAAAAGTTTGCATTTTCATTGATTGACAGAATTTAAATACAAAGAGAAGGTGGGCAGACAGTTTGCCACCATTCTCGATATTCTGATGATACATTAGGACCAGGAAAAATAGATAAAGGAATAAAGGAGTCCCAAGTGTATTTGGCGACGTGGTATGCTCCAGACCACTGATCCAACCGCAGATCGAACTCTGGCATGCGGCCTGTCGGGAAGCGAGTGTTGGCACGAACCTGCCGCTGCGAAAACTGTCTGAGACATCTTTCTGGCTGATAGTCTACGCAGAAGAAAGGGGCGAGCAGTTTGTAACGCTTGTCACAAGCATAGGTGTAACGAGGAATGGTCTCTCTTCTGTCGAAGAAGTCCCAAACGATTTCCTCCTGATGCAGTTTCTCGATCAAAACTCGGCACTGAATGGCTGACTTCGGCTGCTTGCTTCTGAATCTGAAAGAACTGGCTTTTGTTGGTACATGTCGCAGGAACCATGACTGCAAGGCATACGTGCATCCTTCCACCAGAATGGT
Source organism: Nuphar pumila (assembly GCF_984573655.1). Lineage (NCBI taxonomy): Eukaryota > Viridiplantae > Streptophyta > Magnoliopsida > Nymphaeales > Nymphaeaceae > Nuphar > Nuphar pumila. The sequence goes on along the minus strand of NC_143265.1, from coordinate 44,780,888 downwards.
CTCTCCAAGGGCGAAATGTGCTAAACCTCTGTAGAGAAAAGCTAGAGCTGCCATGGATACTGAAAGCTGACGGGTCTGCTTGCTTCCCCATCTTCGAAAAAGCTGGGCGACTCTGATATCGATGAAATTCTGACCATCCTGAAAGAATGCCAGCCCCACTGTGCATAGGACCATGGCATGCTGGATCCTTTCTTTCGCTGCTCGAGATAAGGTATCGACTTCTTCGTAGGCCCCATATTTGTTATAGAGTTCGAACAGGTCGATGAACTGATTTCCGCTGATCTCTGTGAGAGGCCAGGATCTGCTCCCTGTAGCTCTGGCCAATGCTTCTCGAACATCTACCCCTTTGACATTGATCAAAAATTGCTGCTCGACCGGATCATCTGGCTGACCAGCTGGTTCTGGCAATCCCATGATATCATTGAATTCGTTCATTAGCATAGTCATCTCTCCCCATGGAAACCAAAACGTGCAGGTACGCGGGTTCCATCGCTCTGCCATAGCTTGAATCAGACTGCCGTTGATGGTTCGCTTGCCAACTGCCGATGCCATCTCCAATCCACAATCATCCAAGTGGTCTGGGAACATACGCGAGAAGGCGGTGAACCAAGAATAGTACCACCGAGGGAAGAAGGTACGAGACTGAATGACCCGATGATCAGGGGTTCCATCCCTTACTTGATAGAAGACATGATCCCAAGGAAAGATAGCATCGGGAGATTCGGATGCCATCGGAGTGATACTAAGGCAAAAAAGAGGAAGAGAGTGAGGTAGAATGCAGGACTTACGGATAGACTTTTCGATGAAAGAAGGGGACAAACATTAATCCTGGAAATTTTGAAAAGCACAGGGGGTTTGAAAAAGACTTTCCAGGGTTTTGAAGAAAAAGTTTTGACATAAAAACAAAAAAGGAACAGAATATAGGCAAGGGGGAAAAATATGCACCTGGGTTTTTTTGAAAATAGAGGAAGTTTTAAATAGTACACCCAGGGTTTCAAAAGAGGTCGATATAGGAGAACACAGGAAAAACATCGCATACTCATAGCTGCACAAACAAGGATGCGCACACAGCACTCCCTAAAGTCTGACTCTATATGTAATATTTGAAATAGCTTGTGGGACCTTAATCCTAACTCTATGGTTCAGATCATCTGATTCCAATCAAGGTATGCCGATATACTCAAGCCGAAGCTTGAAGTACGTGGCATATAAGATATTTCTCTGATTCTAAGGTAAGGGCTTCCCAGCATCCTTGAGCACCTACCGATATACCTCAGACTATGGCCCTTAGGTACGTGGTAGGGGGGCGCGAACCCAAATAAGTGGTCCAGTTGTGAGGCTCTCTCCCGAACTATGGTTCAGTGAGACAGCCCAGCAACGTGAAGACTGGGACAACATGGGTAAGGTTGTTTTCAAAAATATGATCAACATGCAATAAGATCAGAAGGCTCTAATGCAAGTCCTAAAGAGATATATTTTAAATGAAAAGAAGCATACACTTGCATACATTGTTTGCATTCAATCCCTAGAATTGAGGAGAGTTGTATTTAAGACCTAAGTCTAATGTGAGCATAGAATAATCTCCTCAATATAGTCCTACCAAACCATACTTAGATCCTATATGCGATGATGTCAGCTTAGGACAAAATCTAGGTTTCCTAGGTTTGCATGAAAATGTAGCTGACATATGTTAGAATAAAGACTTAGATTATATAAAGGCAAAGCAAAGGCACAAATTCGACCGGACGAAGACGGGTCCCATCACGGTCGCCAACTTCTGTGATCATGCAAAATTTTTCCTCTTGTTCCTCTTTTCCTTCTCTTTGCCTTTCTAGCCTCTATTTTCCTTTTTAAAGGGGGAAATAAAAGACAGAAAAGAAGAGAGAAAAGAAAAAGGAAGAAGGGAGAGGAACTCTTTTGCGAGGTCTCATTTGACCAAAGAAATATTTTGAAAAATCACTCACCTCCGTTTTGAAAATTTTGCGGGAAAATGGAGAGACGGGATTCGCTCGTCGGTATGAGGTTCAACCGTTCCTGGCGCCTTTACCAGGGGTAATCGAACCAAGGATCGAATTTATGCCTTTTTGCTTTGCTAAAACATTATCTAAGTATTTATTTTAAGTCCTAAATGCATATTGAATCATGCTTGTGCAATGATTTTGAACTTGAGAAGAATGCATATTTTAGAAGTACTTCAGAAAATTTGAGAATTTCCAAGTGATTTTGGGAATAAATTTTGAAAATATCCTTTAAGAAACGACCCAAAAATTCAGAAATTGACTTAAAATTTATTGAAGAATATTATAAATCGCAACAACGATTTTCTAAAAGAAGCGATAAATCGCAATATCGTAAATCGCAGAATGATTTACTAAAAGTCATTGTAAATCGCACAATGATTTATGGAAAGACATGGTAAATCGCAATAGCGATTTACTGAAGGATGTCACCAATCAGATGACGATTTTTGAAATTCAAGAATTTGAAATGAATTTGAAAGCATTGAAATTGAAGATCTGAAAATCTGTAAACACCCCAAATTTTCACCCTCATCCAGTGTTTGTCCATTTCATAAGTCATTACAGATCATTGCATGTCATTGCATGTATTCTGCATAGCATTGCATGTCATTGCATAGCATTGCAGGTCATTGCATCTCATTTTCGAGATCCAGCACTCCTATTTCAAAACATTCAATCCAGATTTGAATTTTAAAGCTTTTATTTCAAAATCAATTTCAAAACCTGGGTCTTTATTCAATACTCTGTCATTTTCCAACCCCAGGACTTTATATTTCGAAATATTTTCTCAAGGAAACAATCTGGATTCATTTCAAATTCAAATTTTAATCGATTTCAATTCACAGATGAGACCCATTGAGGTGGTGTCGCTTCTGAATTCCTCTATTCATCAAATTTCTCAAAATTTTGAAAGTTTCAGTCCGATCAGGACTCTGTCTCAGAGACCTGATCCGGTCAGGAGTCTGTTTTGAAGTCTGTTTTACTTCCATTTTTAATCTTTTTTGTTTGTTTTCCAAATTTAGGTCATTTTACAGAGTCCAGTTAGTTCAGGATTCTATTTTAGAGTTCGGTCGAGTTAGGAATCTAACCCTGACTGTGTTTTCTGACTTATTTCATCATTTCTTGATAAAATCTTTTGAAAATTCTTTCATTTGGCTTTTAAAATCTAAAATCTCAGAGTCCTAAGAGTTCAGGACTCTAACTCGGAGTTCCAGTTCGCATGAGACCCTATTTTCAAAAATCTTGAATTTCAAATGTCAATTTTAACCCTTTTTCAAAGCCATTTTCAGTGTTTATTTCAAAATTTCTAAAACTCGATGTGGGCCCACTCAGTTGGCACCATATCCAGAGGAATTCTAATTCAGTTAGGATCCTATATCATTTCAAAATTTTCAATTTCAAAGTTTGCTTTTGAAAAGCTTTTGAAAACTCCTTCAATTTCAAGTTTTAAAATCGTTTTTTTTGAAAAACTCAAGTAGGGCCCACTCGGGGTGGTGCCATATTCGAGTCAGTCAGGGCTAGACTAGGGTTAGTTGATGTCTTGGTTAGTGTTAGAGGTTTAGAAGAGTCAAAACCATTTTGAAAAACTCATTTTGAAAGTTAGTTTTTAAAACTAGTATTTTTAAAGGTTTTTAAAGGTGTTTTAAAAACCCAATGTGAGAAAATGCCAAGTGGCACCACATTTGGGGGATTTTTAGGATTAGCTAGGGGTTAATTAGGCATTATTTAGGATAATTTAGACTAGGGCTAGTTAGGTAACTCCACCCCAAAATCGCCCCCCCCCATTTAGAGTCCAAAATTTTCAAAATTGTCAATTTTTAAACCTAAAACATTTTCTATAAATAGAGGCCATAGGGGGGTCGATTTTTCCAATTGGCTTTCCTTTGGATTCTTGGAGCTTCTCTCTCCTCTCCAGCCCTTCCTCCATTGCAGCAACCTCAAGGTAACTATTTTCTCTAATTTTTAGTTTTTATTTAATGTTTTTCATTGTTTTAAACATGATTTAGCCATTGGTACCATCATCTTCATGGATTAAACCATGGATTCAACCTCAAGAACCATCAAGAATCAGCAAGAACAATCCAAGAAGGTGATCCAACCCTGTTTTGGGTGATTTACAGAGATTTTAATCCATTAGAATTGATTTTAATATGATTCTTTGCATTAATAACCAATAAAATATATGATTTGCCCTTTTTAATGGGTTAAATCTATGTTTTAAATGTGATATCAAATTCCAGCCATTGATTCCCTGTTTTTATTTTATTTTCATGGTTTATTCATGTTTGTTTTACGTTCTATAGCATAGAAATAAGTTTTATTTATTGTTTTATGGTTTATTTTATTTATTTACATTAGTTAATGCATGGTTTTTCAAGTTTCTTAAATTTCTGTGTGTTCTAGGTTTAGAACAGTAAAGATGATGTTATTTCGGATGGAAGCACTCATTGTTTATTTCTGATTTTTTTATTTGTGGTGCATGAATGAGTTATTGAGTTACTGTAGAAAAATCAGAGGTTTTGGATCTCGGGAACCCTGTCAAAAAAATCAGACATCAAATCGGGTTTTTAAAGCTTTAAAATCGTGGTTAAAATCAAGAAGGTAACTTGCTGTGATGATATTTCTCTCATCTTATATCCAATTTTAGATCTGTAAAGTGCTATGGATGCACATTGAGTAGATCTATCTTCTGTAAAATTTTCGGATTTTTTGATCACTGTTTAGTATTTTTCCCCTTTTAGAGAATCTGTTTTTAAATTTAAAGCTCGTTAGGGTTTACCAAAACCCTAATCAGACTTGTGTTAGTCATAAATCCCAAACCACAGATCCGATTTTAGATCTGTAAAAAGTGAGTATTGTTATGTTTTTGTCCAATGTTCACCACTAAAATTTCAGAAATTTTTGTTTAGGATTGCTATTTATTCTTGTATTTTCAATCTGGAATAGCTGTTTTAATCCCTGTTAAGAGTGATATATTTTAGCTCAGATTGCCGGAAGGGTTTCTCCCTAACCGGAGATGATTTTTACAATCTGTAAATTGGGAAATCTCTGTTTGTCTTTCTAGTTAGTCTCTGTAAAATTTCATAAATTTCCATGGAGATTTGACCCCTGGTTCAGGTCTTGGACTGAAACTGGTTGGTGAATTAGGTCAAAAATAGCATATTTTTAGGGTTTAATGCATATTTCGGATTAATTTAATGTCAAAAAATATTTTTTATAATTCCAATTCGACATTAGGGTTATAACAAGTGCAGGTACCAATTTTTATGGATTTTGGAATCCATTTGATGGCTGAATTAAGCAAATTTTAAAACCGGGTTCCTGAAAGATCCAAAACACTGCTAAAATCACAGTTTTTGAGATATTATTGGATTTTCGTGCATAAGCATATGTTTTTAGGGTTTAATAATGTTCATAATCATATTAGGATGATTTAGGTTTAATTTGATGCTCATTTGATTTCATTTAGTGCATAAAACCTAAGTTTTTACCAAAAATCTATTTCTAAAAACCCTGATTTCAAGGCCATAGTCTTGCTATCGGGGGCAATTTGGTCATTTGACCTAAATTTCGAAATTCCTAGCCCTAATTTCATATTTTTAATCATGTCATAGCATATTTGGTTTGAGTTTATTTCATTCAAATTTCAAAATTTGCATTTTATCAAAATATCTTTCTAAAAACCCTAATTTCAAGGCCATAGTCTTGTTATTAGGGGTATTTTGGTCATTTTGACCCCAATTTCGAAATTCCATATCTTCTCTTTCATATTTATTCCATTTTATTTCATACTTTATCATTTTTATTTAAGGTAATCAAGGAAGAGGCTTATATCTAGCAAAATCCAACAATTTCCTGATATTGTTGGATAAATCTAGAAAAGCCAACATATATTCATTAACCAAGTTTTCTAGTTTTGCAGGTACATTGAAGACTTTATTTTTCATGTATTTAAATTTCAATAGTGATGTAATTTGTAATTAAACTTTGGAATAAGAATTTACATTTCCTGCTTAGCTTAGGTTGCATTGCATATAGTTTATTTTTATAATTTTGATGTGTGATGGATGATGATTCATGCATATTTTTACAAATTCACCATGGTCTACACGAATGGCACATGCACTAGCTTCTATGAAGTTAATAAACTTGGTGGAATTTGTATTTATGGCCATAGTCAAAATATGAATGATACTTAGATTTATGATCTTCACATTAGCCACATTCAGCCTACACTCTTAGGCTAACTTCAAAAATGCACTGCACTTCTCAAAAAGACAAAAAGTATTTCTCAATTCCTCAAAATCATATTCATTCATTTCATGCATTTGCCAATTCCAATTCCAATCTCAATTCAAAGAAGTTCATTTTCTCAAAATCTCCTAAGTCATATAGCAAAATCGATTTTCCCAAAGACATTGAATTTCAAAGGATATTTCAAGTATTTCCCAAGTTCCAAATTCAAATTTTCTAAGTTAGAATTTCAATTTCCAAGTTTGAATTAAGAGAAACCAAGTCTCTCAGAATCGATTTTCACCAAATGTCAAGGATTCCTCAAAATCGGTTTTTATTTCTCTCAGAAGTATATTTCAAATCCCATTTCACGATTTCTCATGTGATATCATTTCCAAGATTTACATTTTCTAAATATTTCAATCATTCAAAGCAAACATCATGTTTTCAAATGTGCATTTTCTGAAAATTCATAGCACATGCCTGATTCTTTGTGCATTTAGAAATTAGAATATGATTTAGACAAGCTGAATAGAGTAGAGCATAAGATTGATCCTTGGTTCAATTACCCCTGTTAAAGGTGGCAGGAACGGTTGAACCTCGTACCGACAGGCGAGTCCCATTCTACGGAATTTTCCCGCATTTTAAAAACGCAAGCGAGTTATTTTCAAAAATCTTTTTCAAAGGTCAGTTTGATTTGCAAAAGTAAAAATTTTGCGATGATAACAAGTTTGGCGACCGTGATGGGACCTGTCTTCGCCTGATCAATCTAATGCTCTACTTAGTTCAAATTGTCAAAATCGATTTCCATGGAATGTCAGCTTTGCTTTATGATATCATGTGAACCTAGGAGCCTAGACTTGAACCCAGCTGACATGGAATGCATATAGACTAGGTATGGTTTGGTAGGACCATATTGAGGAGAATTATTCATGCTCACATAGACTTAAGTCTAATACAACACTCCTCAATTTAGGAATTGTATGAAAACAATGTTTGCTTCTTCAAATATTTCAAAATTCTATCTCTTTAGGACTTAGAGCCTTCTGTTTGATTGCATGTGCTCATGTTTTTCAAAAATCACCCCACCTATATTGTCCCGGTCTTCACGTTGCTGGGCTCTCTTCCAGAACCATAGTTCGGGACAGAGCCTCACAACTGGGCCACCTATTTGGGTGAAAGCCCCCCTGCCACGTACCAAGGGCCATAGTCCAACGTATATCGGCAGGTGCTCAAGGATGTTGGAAAACTTGAACCTAGAACCGGAGAAATTGATTTTATGCTACGTACATCGAGCCTTGGCTTGAGTATATAGGCATAACTGGATTGGATACAGATGATCTGAGCCTTAGAGTTAGGATTAACGTCCTACAGTCATTTCAAAATTTGTGCATCTAGAGTCAGCTTTTAGAGAATGCTGTTTGTGCATACTTGTTTGTGCAGAATGTGATTGAATATGTTATAGTCATCTCCTTTTATTTTCCATATTTTCCCCAATTTTCTAAAAATACTGGACGATTTTCTCAAAATTCCCCAATCTATGTCCATGTACTGTCCATGTTTTAAGCCTTGGACGATTTTCAAATACTCCATTTTATGAAATATTAAAACCCTGGACGATTTTCATGAAATTTCTCTATTTTCTTCAAAACTCCAGGTGATTTCCCATCTTTCCTGTCTTCTGGATCTCGAATTTAGTGCTTTATTTTTATCCTGCCTACATTTTCCTCAAAATTTCTGTATTTTCCAAGTCTTATTCCAAATTTTCCATGTTTTCCAGTCTATTCTGATGGCATCCAGTCAGCTTGATTCAGTCTTCCCTGAGGGTCACATCTCCTACGAGGTGCGACAACGTCTTCCCGAACATCGAGTCCTCAGCACCGGATCCTTCTTTCCCCGGTGGTATTATTCATGGTTCAAAAACTTCTCTCGTATGTTTCCGGACCATCTGGACGAGTGTGGATTGGAAATGGCGTCCGCAGTGGGAAAGCAAACAGTCAACGACAACTTGATCCATGCACTAGCAGAGCGGTGGAATCCGAGCATGTAACGCCCCGGATTTCCAAAACAAAGCTAAGTTAAAATTTTCATGAATTTCTTTTTTTTTTCTTTGCAGCGGAACTTAGAAAAGCTTTTAGCAGCGGAATCAGACGATAATGAGTCGTCAGTTTTAGAAAACTCCGAGCACGTTGCAGGTATGTAGCCAAGCAACTCATTGACCACCAAAGTGTTCCATTTTATCGAAAACATATGTTTATTACAACACTACTGCTTAGGAGAGCAGTGTAGGTTCAATAAAAAGGAAGCAGTACAACTCTGTCTAGAGAAACCCTGGAACTCGATGCCGCCTTGCTCCGCATATCGCCACGCAGGTCCAACACCTGAAATCCCCATAAAACGGGGTCAGAACCACTGATGGTCTGGTAAGCATGCAATCATGTAACCATTCAACTCAAGCACGATAATGACCACTCAGGGTCGCAATGCGCAATAACGACGCTCAAGCCTCCAAGACTTAGCGTATATCGCAGGAGCCTCCTCAGGGCTATGAGTTGAACATCCGCTCGAGTCTTCATGACTTAGAGCAAGCCTTTTCAGGGCTGTGATTTGAATAGCCGCATAAGTCTCCACGACTTAGCCATGACCTCTTCCGGGTCTCAAAGTGATGTCTAGCTCAAGTCTTCATACTTGGCACATCCGTATCCCACGCATCTAAGGACAACTCCTCGAGCTTCGCTTAGTCGTGCGGATACAACACGGGTCTTTGCCCAGTTGGTCCAGTAGTATACCGAACATGACACCTTCACAAAGGTTATGCAGGACTGACTCAACACGTCATCCACTCATATATTCAAAGCATCGCTGTACCTAGAACTAATGCATTGTTTGATAATTAACCGCTCCCGTCTTTGGTACGCAGGTAGAGCTATTGTCCGGGCATCAACGCGATGTTCTGGGGGTTGATTATTCTATGTATTTTAGATACCCCAGAGGCCTGTTGACCCTATCCATAGTAGGGCAGTGTGTTTCAACTGGGAGAATCCTACTAGGCCCATATTCGGATGCATCCTCTACTTGCAGTAGTTGGGTTCAATCCTTAGATCTTAAGGATAACCACGACCCCAAAACCCATGAGTGACTGAGGCCATCGTGGACTCTATCAGGTCCAAAGTAAAATACATGTCACTCAAGGCTGTACCATCACTGTCATTCCACAGTGAGCATAATTCCTGAAGGGGTCTGCCAGTCTTACAATTACTTGGACAGAATCTGCATGCCATTTAGGCAGCCCGTGCTTTCAGCACTACGGGAGTATGTACCCGACCCCATTCAGTCTTCCCCAACACAGTCATTACTGAGGGGGTACCCCTAACACGATCTTCAACCGCGGGGTATGTGCGACCTTAAGTCTTATTCATATGCATGCAGAACACCGCTCTTTGGCACTTCGGCCACCACGAGCATCACACCTCTTTGGGTGGAAACAACACACTCTGGCTCTTCGGCCCTTACGAGTCTGGTTGTGTAACCGTTCTCAATGAGCATGCATATGACTCGATCTAAATAGATCGGCTACTCGGCGTAGTTTTACGCAACGAGTCCAAACCTAGCCAAGGCGCAACCTCTACTCCGGCTCAGCGGCCCTTACGAGCAAGGTGCCCTTGCAGGCACAAGGATACGAGCCGATCTGGCATCGTTCCATCAACGGACATCATTATGCCGTTCCATTGGTTCCGGCAGCTCTTCTGCCAACCATTTCATCAGCACCTCCCCTGCTCTACCGGCAGTGGTGCGACGAACCCTTCTACGTTGTAGAGGGCAAACCATGAACTGGGTAGCACTCTGCTATATGTCAGAGTATCCTGCTACGTTCTTTCTGAGCTATTCTTAGCTTCTTCAGAAATTTCAGCAGCACTTCCTCCCTTTTACGGAGAAAGCGTGCGTTTCTTTTATCCATTTCAGCGGCATCTCCCCTCTTTGGTAGGAAATCGCCACGCTTAATTCGGGAAATGGATGCGCACCGTTGTGCGTACTTTGCATCCATCAAGGTTGCAGGAACCCTTGGCCATAGCCAGACCATACGAAATTGACTTAGTCATTACGTAAAGAACATTTTGCCAAAAACCGAAGCCTTTCCAATAGGGGCTTCATTCGTCAAGCAGAATCTTGAACGAGGAGCGGTCAAGGAATCGCATGGGCGATTTGGAGTTGATCTCCATTTGAACGCTCATTTATGCGCTATATATGTAGTATAAGCAGAAGCCTGTGCTTTATACAGCGGCGGCGTAAAGAAATGCATATACTATTGTTCAGGGTGTGTAACTGAACGAAATATTCTACATATATAACAAAGCAGAAGCCTTGGCATCGTTCGACGCGACGGCGTAAGTAAATACAGTGCAGAAAGCAGGAGCCTTGGCATCGTTCGACGCAACAGCGTAAGTAAATGCATAATCGGAAGTGCAGTAATCGGAAGTACAGAAAGCAGGGAGCCTTGGCATCATACGACGCGACGACAAAGGTAAATTACATGGCCTGTGCGATATAAGACGCGTCGGCAGTATCAGCAGATATACACCTAGATCTGTATCCAACGATAGTTACGAGGCGAGCGAGTGAACACCGAAGTGTCCTAGAGGGCTCAACCAAGAACTAGGGTGAGATACTATTTTGAAGAACGCATATACTGCGTATTCGAACATATATATCCGACGATAGTTACGAGGCGAGCGTGTGAACACCGAAGCGTCCTAGAGGGCTCAACCAAGAACTAAAGCAAGATACTACTTCAGAAAGTATATTCTAGATACAAACAATCAAATACTTGAGAGAGATGGATCAACGAAGCGAACTTACTTCAAATCGTGGAAGAAACGGCTCCGGGTTGCTTCTTTGGCTTCGAGCCTTCCTTCGAGAGGTCAGACTAAGTCAGATGAAGCTGACTTAGTTGAGAAAGAGGTAGAGCAGGTCAAGCTACTCAACCTAAGTGGTTTGAACCAAACAGGGTTCGATCCAAGTCAACTGGGTTCAGCAGGTTCGAACTCAGCTCAAGTAGGCTAAGTCTGGGTTCAGAAATCCAAACCGGAATCTGGACCAAAAAGGACTTTGACTTTGACTTTAAACCCAACTAGGTTCAAGTCAAGTCAAGTGGGTTTGGACCAGGTCAAGTGGGTTCAGACCCAGGTCAGGTGGGTTAGGACCAGGTCAGGCAGGCTCAGGCTAAGTCAGGCAGGCTCAGACCAGGTCAGGTGGGCTAGGCTAGGTAGGGGAGGTTTAGGAGAGAGAGAGAAGGCAAGAGAGAGAGGGGGTCGATTTTTATGAGAAGAGAGAGAGTGGGGAGGGCTATTTATAGCCCAAGCCCACCTCCTCTTGGATTTTCTCATGCCCCTTCTACCCCCTTGGCTTCTTTTTAATTCCAAGAGGTTCCTTGGTGTGGGGCCCACTTGGATATTCCATGGGATATTTTTGTGGGTCCCACCAGATATTTTCTGAGGAATATTTCTGTGGGTCCCACCAATATTTCCGTGGGTCCCGCAAGAATTTCGGGTTTTCGGCGTTTTTTTCCGAAAAATTCTGAGTACGCCATTTTCTTCGTATTGACGTAACTAAGAAAGTTGGCTCGTAGGAATCCTTTGATTTCATTCAGGTAGGAAGTTATGGCTTCCAGAGTGTTTGAGCATATATTCGCGATTCGACGAATATCCTAAGTATAACTGGCTCGCAGGAATTGATTCGTTTTGCATTCTGAGAAGAAATGCTATTTTTACCGGTAAATGCCTCATGAATTTTATTCAGATATTTTCTGAAAAATTGCGGGTCTTACATCATTACCCCCTTAAAGGAATTTCGTCCGCGAAATTCAGCTAAGAGTACAAGGTGAAGAGTTCAGGATATTTATCCCGCATATCCGATTCAGGCTCCCAAGTGCAATCATCGATTCCATGATGCTGCCACCTCACTTTAACAAGTGGAATGACCTTCGTTCTTAGCACTTGCTCCCGTCGGTCCATGATCTCCACTGGCCTTTCTTCTACCGTCATATCTTCTCGGATGTCAATGTCTTCATGTTGAATGACGTGAGAAGGATCATGAACGTACTTTCTAAGCATTGATACGTGAAATACATCATGTATTTGCGCGTATTGTGGTGGCAATGCTACTCGGTAGGCAGTCTCTTCGATCCGGCTCAAAACTTCGAAGGGACCAACGAATCTTGGGCTGAGCTTCCCCTTCTTTCCAAAACGAAACACACTCTTGGTTGGAGAGACCTTGATAAAAACCTTATCTCCAACCGCAAAAGTGAGTTCCCTACGCCGCTGATCGGCGTAGCTCTTCTGTCGACTCTGAGCAGTCAGTAGCTTCTTTCTGATCATGTGGACTTGCTCAGTATAATGCTGCAACACAATGGGCGAGTCCAAGGTTCGCTCACCCACTTCACCCCAATGGATTGGTGATCTACAGGGTCGTCCATACAAGGCTTCATACGGTGCCATCCCAATGCTAGCGTGGTGGCTATTATTATAAGCAAATTCAGCCAACGCTAGGTGGGAATCCCAATCACCTTTCCATTCCAGCATACAGGCTCTTAGCATATCTTCAAGAGTCTGTATGGTTCGTTCTGATTGCCCATCTGTTTGGGGATGGAATGCTGTACTGAACTTGAGTTTCGTCCCCAGGGCTCTCTGAAGCTGCTCCCAAAAGTGAGAGGTGAACTTCGGGTCACGATCAGATATGATCGAAATCGGCACTCCAGGACCCACAGAAATATGGGAAATCGTTAGACTCCATGGAGTGCCGATTTCGATCATATCTGATCGTGACCCGAAGTTCACCTCTCACTTTTGGGAGCAGCTTCAGAGAGCCCTGGGGACGAAACTCAAGTTCAGTACAGCATTCCATCCCCAAACAGATGGGCAATCAGAACGAACCATACAGACTCTTGAAGATATGCTAAGAGCCTGTATGCTGGAATGGAAAGGTGATTGGGATTCCCACCTAGCGTTGGCTGAATTTGCTTATAATAATAGCCACCACGCTAGCATTGGGATGGCACCGTATGAAGCCTTGTATGGACGACCCTGTAGATCACCAATCCATTGGGGTGAAGTGGGTGAGCGAACCTTGGACTCGCCCATTGTGTTGCAGCATTATACTGAGCAAGTCCACATGATCAGAAAGAAGCTACTGACTGCTCAGAGTCGACAGAAGAGCTACGCCGATCAGCGGCGTAGGGAACTCACTTTTGCGGTTGGAGATAAGGTTTTTATCAAGGTCTCTCCAACCAAGAGTGTGTTTCGTTTTGGAAAGAAGGGGAAGCTCAGCCCAAGATTCGTTGGTCCCTTCGAAGTTTTGAGCCGGATCGAAGAGACTGCCTACCGAGTAGCATTGCCACCACAATACGCGCAAATACATGATGTATTTCACGTATCAATGCTTAGAAAGTACGTTCATGATCCTTCTCACGTCATTCAACATGAAGACATTGACATCCGAGAAGATATGACGGTAGAAGAAAGGCCAGTGGAGATCATGGACCGACGGGAGCAAGTGCTAAGAACGAAGGTCATTCCACTTGTTAAAGTGAGGTGGCAGCATCATGGAATCGATGATTGCACTTGGGAGCCTGAATCGGATATGCGGGATAAATATCCTGAACTCTTCACCTTGTACTCTTAGCTGAATTTCGCGGACGAAATTCCTTTAAGGGGGTAATGATGTAAGACCCGCAATTTTTCAGAAAATATCTGAATAAAATTCATGAGGCATTTACCGGTAAAAATAGCATTTCTTCTCAGAATGCAAAACGAATCAATTCCTGCGAGCCAGTTATACTTAGGATATTCGTCGAATCGCGAATATATGCTCAAACACTCTGGAAGCCATAACTTCCTACCTGAATGAAATCAAAGGATTCCTACGAGCCAACTTTCTTAGTTACGTCAATACGAAGAAAATGGCGTACTCAGAATTTTTCGGAAAAAATCGCCGGAAACCCGAAATTCTTGCGGGACCCACGGAAATATTGGTGGGACCCACAGAAATATTCCTCAGAAAATATCTGGTGGGACCCACAAAAATATCCCATGGAATATCCAAGTGGGCCCCACACCAAGGAACCTCTTGGAATTAAAAAGAAGCCAAGGGGGTAGAAGGGGCATGAAAAAATCCAAGAGGAGGTGGGCTTGGGCTATAAATAGCCCTCCCCACTCTCTCTCTTCTCATAAAAATCGACCCCCTCTCTCTCTTGCCTTCTCTCTCTCTCCTAAACCTCCCCTACCTAGCCTAGCCCACCTGACCTGGTCTGAGCCTGCCTGACTTAGCCTGAGCCTGCCTGACCTGGTCCTAACCCACCTGACCTGGGTCTGAACCCACTTGACCTGGTCCAAACCCAGTTGACTTGACTTGAACCTAGTTGGGTTTAAAGTCAAAGTCAAAGTCCTTTTTGGTCCAGATTCCGGTTTGGATTTCTGAACCCAGACTTAGCCTACTTGAGCTGAGTTCGAACCTGCTGAACCCAGTTGACTTGGATCGAACCCTGTTTGGTTCAAACCACTTAGGTTGAGTAGCTTGACCTGCTCTACCTCTTTCTCAACTAAGTCAGCTTCATCTGACTTAGTCTGACCTCTCGAAGGAAGGCTCGAAGCCAAAGAAGCAACCCGGAGCCGTTTCTTCCACGATTTGAAGTAAGTTCGCTTCGTTGATCCATCTCTCTCAAGTATTTGATTGTTTGTATCTAGAATATACTTTCTGAAGTAGTATCTTGCTTTAGTTCTTGGTTGAGCCCTCTAGGACGCTTCGGTGTTCACACGCTCGCCTCGTAACTATCGTCGGATATATATGTTCGAATACGCAGTATATGCGTTCTTCAAAATAGTATCTCACCCTAGTTCTTGGTTGAGCCCTCTAGGACACTTCGGTGTTCACTCGCTCGCCTCGTAACTATCGTTGGATACAGATCTAGGTGTATATCTGCTGATACTGCCGACGCGTCTTATATCGCACAGGCCATGTAATTTACCTTTGTCGTCGCGTCGTATGATGCCAAGGCTCCCTGCTTTCTGTACTTCCGATTACTGCACTTCCGATTATGCATTTACTTACGCCGTCGCGTCGAACGATGCCAAGGCTCCTGCTTTCTGCACTGTATTTACTTACGCCGTCGCGTCGAACGATGCCAAGGCTTCTGCTTTGTTATATATGTAGAATATTTCGTTCAGTTACACACCCTGAACAATAGTATATGCATTTCTTTACGCCGCCGCTGTATAAAGCACAGGCTTCTGCTTATACTACATATATAGCGCATAAATGAGCGTTCAAATGGAGATCAACTCCAAATCGCCCATGCGATTCCTTGACCGCTCCTCGTTCAAGATTCTGCTTGACGAATGAAGCCCCTATTGGAAAGGCTTCGGTTTTTGGCAAAATGCTCTTTACGTAATGACTAAGTCAATTTCGTATGGCCTGGCTATGGCCAAGGGTTCCTGCAACCTTGATGGATGCAAAGTACGCACAACGGTGCGCATCCATTTCCCGAATTAAGCGTGGCGATTTCCTACCAAAGAGGGGAGATGCCGCTGAAATGGATAAAAGAAACGCACGCTTTCTCCGTAAAAGAGAGGAAGTGCTGCTGAAATTTCTGAAGAAGCTAAGAATAGCTCAGAAAGAACGTAGCAGGATACTCTGACATATAGCAGAGTGCTACCCAGTTCATGGTTTGCCCTCTACAACGTGGAAGGGTTCGTCGCACCACTGCCGGTAGAGCAGGGGAGGTGCTGACGAAATGGTTGGCAGAAGAGCTGCCGGAACCAATGGAACGGCATAATGATGTCCGTTGATGGAACGACGCCAGATCGGCTCGTATCCTTGTGCCTGCAAGGGCACCTTGCTCATAAGGGCCGCTGAGCCGGAGTAGAGGTTGCACTTTGGCTAGGTTTGGACTCGTTGCGTAAAACTACGCCGAGTAGCCGATCTATTTAGATCGAGTCATATGCATGCTCATTGAGAACGGTTACACAACCAGACTCGTAAGGGCCGAAGAGCCAGAGTGTGTTGTTTCCACCCAAAGAGGTGTGATGCTCGTGGTGGCCGAAGTGCCAAAGAGCGGTGTTCTGCATGCATATGAATAAGACTTAAGGTCGCACATACCCCGCGGTTGAAGATCGTGTTAGGGGTACCCCCTCAGTAATGACTGTGTTGGGGAAGACTGAATGGGGTCGGGTACATACTCCCGTAGTGCTGAAAGCACGGGCTGCATAAATGGCATGCAGATTCTGTCCAAGTAATTGTAAGACTGGCAGACCCCTTCAGGAATTATGCTCACTGTGGAATGACAGTGATGGTACAGCCTTGAGTGACATGTATTTTACTTTGGACCTGATAGAGTCCACGATGGCCTCAGTCACTCATGGGTTTTGGGGTCGTGGTTATCCTTAAGATCTAAGGATTGAACCCAACTACTGCAAGTAGAGGATGCATCCGAATATGGGCCTAGTAGGATTCTCCCAGTTGAAACACACTGCCCTACTATGGATAGGGTCAACAGGCCTCTGGGGTATCTAAAATACATAGAATAATCAACCCCCAGAACGTCGCGTTGATGCCCGGACAATAGCTCTACCTGCGTACCAAAGGCGGGAGCGGTTAATTATCAAACAATGCATTAGTTCTAGGTACAGCGATGCTTTGAATGTATGAGTGGATGACGTGTTGAGTCAGTCCTGCATAACCTTTGTGAAGGTGTCATGTTCGGTATACTACTGGACCGACTGGGCAAAGACCCGTGTTGTATCCGCACGACTAAGCGAAGCTCGAGGAGTTGTCCTTAGATGCGTGGGATACGGATGTGCCAAGTATGAAGACTTGAGCTAGACATCACTTTGAGACCCGGAAGAGGTCATGGCTAAGTCGTGGAGACTTATGCGGCTATTCAAATCACAGCCCTGAAAAGGCTTGCTCTAAGTCATGAAGACTCGAGCGGATGTTCAACTCATAGCCCTGAGGAGGCTCCTGCGATATACGCTAAGTCTTGGAGGCTTGAGCGTCGTTATTGCGCATTGCGACCCTGAGTGGTCATTATCGTGCTTGAGTTGAATGGTTACATGATTGCATGCTTACCAGACCATCAGTGGTTCTGACCCCGTTTTATGGGGATTTCAGGTGTTGGACCTGCGTGGCGATATGCGGAGCAAGACGGTATCGAGTTCCAGGATTTCTCTAGACAGAGTTGTACTGCTTCCTTTTTATTGAACCTACACTGCTCTCCTAAGCAGTAGTGTTGTAATAAACATATGTTTTCGATAAAATGGAACACTTTGGTGGTCAATGAGTTGCTTGGCCACATACCTGCAACGTGCTCGGAGTTTTCTAAAACTGACGACTCATTATCGTCTGATTCCGCTGCTAAAAGCTTTTCTAAGTTCCGCTGCAAAGAAAAAAAAAAGAAATTCATGAAAATTTTAACTTAGCTTTGTTTTGGAAATCCGGGGCGTTACAGAATTGGTATCAGAGCATGAGTCTGAGAAACCTGGTTCAAGATCCGTCATGGTCCCGATATCGCACTGTAAGTATATGTTTTTATACTTTTGTTCTGATCTGGGTGCATCTTTGTATAGATGGCAACTCATGACTCGCGTGGATATTGCTATCGCTGCATGGTCATGCACGATGAGTGGATATGCCCGTATGAAGTCCAAGACTGCCAATATTGTGGCGAAGATAGGCATTCTGCCAACGAATGCCAAAGGAAATATACCGCCGATATGGGTCGGCGGGCTTCAAAGGGTCTCAGGGATGAGACTTCGCGTGTCAGTGGACCGCATCACTCTAGTGTTGGGAGCAACCATACCCCAACATCTTTTGATGAATTACCAAGGCTGAGGGATTTTGATTTGAACTTCCCTGCAGAAGTCTATCACTCGCCAAGCTACCATCCGGCATCACATATGCCGAGCGTAAATGGCAGGAACAAAAGAGGGGATTCTTTCTGTTCGCCAATCATTATTCCAGACACCCAGAGTCTTGATCTTGCTGACTGGGAAAGTGGACTGGAGTCTCTCATATATCCCCAGTATTCGCTTGCTAGTGCGGAAGTGCCGCCCAAGCCAAAGCTAGTAGTACCTGCACCAAGGCCATGTGGCAATAGATGGACCTTTTGGAGTTCGTCTTCATCAAAGAAATCCAAGTCTTAAAGAGACTGGTGATGTTTTGGAGTCAGTAGACTCATGTATATAGTTTCTCAACGCCTAAAGTCTGCCAGTGCGATGCTTGTGTAAGGCGATGCTTGTGTAAATGTGATGTATATTAAGTAAATAAAGCTTTTTACTTCCTCATATACATCGAGAAACTAAAAACAAGTGCTTGTGTGTACATAGATAAATGGCTCCTACGACGAGGAGAACCATACCAAGCGAGGAGTCCTATACGCAAGGATTCCTATTGGAGACACTCAACAACCTGGTTACCGCCATCCGTGAAACGAGGCCAGAACCAGTCGCACCACGAAATGAGCACCTGGGAGGAGTGACTTATGAGAAGTTCCTCAAGCTTGACCCGCCAGTTTTCATTGGCAAAGCCGATCCTGAGCTCGCGGAGAGTTGGATCGAAGAGACAGAACGTGCCTTCTCAGTACTGGGAGTACCAGAAGAGAAGAAGACCAACTTTGGCACGTATCGATTAAAAGATAATGCACGGAAGTGGTGGGATACCACTAAACTTATCCAGTTCTCACAAGTCGAAGTCATTCCTTGGACTGACTTTCGGAGGACTTTTATGGATAACTACTTCCCATTGCATTCCAGAAACAAGAAAAAGATGGAGTTTCTGGAGTTGGAACAGGGCGGTATGAGTCTAATGGACTATACCACCAAATTTCAGAATCTAGAGCGCTACTGCTCTCGATTGTTCGAAACAGACCAAGAAAGGGCCGACAAATTTGTGAATGGTCTGCGCGAAGGGCTGCGATCTCGAGTGATAACAAGCATGCCTTCGACTTTTCAGGCTGCAGTAGCAGCAGCTTCAAAAATCCAAGAGGATTGGGCGCGATCTAAAGTGATCATAGCAAAGAAGCCCATATTGAATGGTGGGAATCGTAAAAGGACGTTCCCAAGTGGCCAGGGTTCACGACAACCCTTTCAAAAGAAGAAGTTCCAAGGAGGGAACAACACTCAGCAAGTCGTGAGGCCAAGACAGAACACAACTCTGAATGGTCAGCCGTCCAACTTCAGCTGCCCAAGGTGTCGTATTGTAACGCCCCGGATTTTCAAAACAAAGCTAAGTTAAAATTTTCATGGATTTCTTTTTTTTTTCTTTGCAGCGGAACTTAGAAAAGCTTTTAGCAGCGGAATAAGACGATAATGAGTCGTCGGTTTTAGAAAACTCTGAGCATGTTGCAGGTATGTGGCCAAGCAACTCATTGACCACTAAAGTGTTCCATTTTATCGAAAGCATATGTTTATTACAACATTACTGCTTAGAAAAGCAGTGAAGGTTCAATAAAAAGGAAGCAGTACAACTCTGTCTAGAGAAACCCTGGAACTTGATGCCGCCTTGCTCCGCATATTGCCACGCAGGTTCAACACCTGAAATCCCCATTAAACGGGGTCAGAACCACTGATGGTCTGGTAAGTAGGCAAACACCTATCTATTCAACTCAAGTAAATGCATAGACCACTCAGGGTCGCAGTTCGTAATACGACGCTCAAGCCTCCATGACTTAGCGTATATCGCACAAGCCTCATCAGGGCTATGAGTTGAACATCCACGCAAGTCGTCATGACTTCGCATAAGCCTCTTCAGGGCTGTGAGTTAGAATAACCTCTCAAGTCTCTACGACTTAGCCTTGACTTCCTTAGAGTCACGAATGGATGTCTAGCTCAAGCCTTTATGCTTGGCACATCCGTATCCTACGAATCTAAGGACAGCTCTCCGAGCTTCACTTAGTCGTACGGATATCAATGGGGTTCTTTCCCAATCGGTCCAGTAGTATACCGACCATGACACCTTCACAAAGGTTATGCAGGACTGACTCAACAACGTCATCCATTCAAAGTAGCGCTGTACCTAAGCTAATGCTTTGTTTCGATAATTGCACCTCCCCCTGGGCTTAGGGGACTCATATCTGGGCGACAACGCGACGATCTGGGTGTAAGACCCATAATTTTTCAGTATCTTTCTGAAGAAATTCACGAGGCATTTTCAAGTAAAAATAACATCTCAACCCGAAATACAAATCAGATCGATTTGTACGAACCAGTTATACTTGAGATATTCGTCGCTTTGCGAATATATGCTCAAACACTCTGGAAGCCATAACCTCTTAACTAAACAAAAACAAAGGATTTCCTCGAGCCAACTTTCTTAGTTACGTCAATACGAAGAGAATGGCGTACTCAGAATTTTTCGGAAAAAAATCGCCGGAAACCCGAAATTCTTGCGAGACCCACGGAAATATTGGTGGGACCCACAGAAATATTCCTCAGAAAATATCTTGTGGGACCCACAAAATATCCTATGGAAATATCTAGTGGGCCCCATAGTGCTGAAAGCACGGGCTGCCTAAATGGCATGCAGATTCTGTCCAAGTAATTGTAAGACTGGCAGACCCCTTCAGGAATTATGCTCACTGTGGAATGACAGTGATGGTACAGCCTTGAGTGACATGTATTTTACTTTGGACCTGATAGAGTCCACGATGGCCTCAGTCACTCATGGGTTTTGGGGTCGTGGTTATCCTTAAGATCTAAGGATTGAACCCAACTACTGCAAGTAGAGGATGCATCCGAATATGGGCCTAGTAGGATTCTCCCAGTTGAAACACACTGCCCTACTATGGATAGGGTCAACAGGCCTCTGGGGTATCTAAAATACATAGAATAATCAACCCCCAGAACGTCGCGTTGATGCCCGGACAATAGCTCTACCTGCGTACCAAAGGCGGGAGCGGTTAATTATCAAACAATTCATTAGTTCTAGGTACAGCGATGCTTTGAATGTATGAGTGGATGACGTGTTGAGTCAGTCCTGCATAACCTTTGTGAAGGTGTCATGTTCGGTATACGAGTGGACCGACTGGGCAAAGACCCGTGTTGTATCCGCACGACTAAGCGAAGCTCGAGGAGTTGTCCTTAGATGCGTGGGATACGGATGTGCCAAGTATGAAGACTTGAGCTAGACATCACTTTGAGACCCGGAAGAGGTCATGGCTAAGTCGTGGAGACTTATGCGGCTATTCAAATCACACCCCTGAAAAGGCTTGCTCTAAGTCATGAAGACTCGAGCGGATGTTCAACTCATAGCCCTGAGGAGGCTCCTGCGATATACGCTAAGTCTTGGAGGCTTGAGCGTCGTTATTGCGCATTGCGACCCTGAGTGGTCATTATCGTGCTTGAGTTGAATGGTTACATGATTGCATGCTTACCAGACCATCAGTGGTTCTGACCCCGTTTTATGGGGATTTCAGGTGTTGGACCTGCGTGGCGATATGCGGAGCAAGGCGGCATCGAGTTTCAGGGTTTCTCTAGACAGAGTTGTACTGCTTCCTTTTATTGAACCTATACTGCTTTTCTAAGCAGTAGTGTTGTAATAAACATATGTTTTCGAGAAAATGGAACACTTTGGTGGTCAATGAGTTGCTTGGCCACATACCTGCAACGTGCTCGGAGTTTTCTAAAACTGACGACTCATTATCGTCTGATTCCGCTGCTAAAAGCTTTTCTAAGTTCCGCTGCAAAGATAAAAAAAAGAAATTCATGAAAATTTTAACTTAGCTTTGTTTTGGAAATCCGGGGTGTTACAGAATTGGTATCAAAGCATGAGTCTGAGAAACCTGGTTCGAGATCTGTCGTGTTTGCGGTATCGCACTGTAAGTATAAATTTTATACTTTCTTTGATTTGGGTGTATTTGTGTGAATAGATAAAATGGCTCCTAGGACGAGGAGAACCATGCCGAGTGAGGAGTCCCATACACAGGGCTTCCTGCTGGAAACACTCAACAGGCTTGTGTCTGCCATTCATGAATCAAGGCAAGCACCAGCCCCACCTCGCAATGAGAATCTGGGAGGAGTGACTTATGAAAAGTTCCTCAAACTCGACCCACCTGTTTTCGTTGGTAGTGCCGATCCAGAGCTCGCAGAAAGCTGGATCGAGGAGACGGAGCGTGCATTCCTGGTATTGGGAGTACCAGAGGATAGAAAGACTAACTTCGGCACATATAGGCTGAAGGATAATGCACGAAAGTGGTGGGATACCACTAAGATAATCCAGTTCTCTCAGCTTGAAGTCATCCCTTGGGATGATTTTCGGAGAACTTTCTTGGATAATTACTTTCCGATACACTCCAGAAATAAGAAGAAGATGGAGTTTCTGGAATTGGAGCAAGGTGTTATGAGTCTGATGGACTATACCACTAAATTTCAAAACCTTGAACGATATTGCTCCACGTTATTCGATACTGACCAAGAGAGGGCCGATAAATATATCAATGGATTTCGGGAAGGGCTACGATGTCGAGTCATAACTAGCATGCCCCAAACATTTCAAGCCGCTGTGGCAGCAGCTTCAAAGATTAGTGCAGACTGGGAGCGATGCAAAGGGGTCGTAGTAAAGCGACCGGTAGCAAGTAATGGGAACAACAAGAGGACGTTTCCCGGTGGCCAAGAATCACGACCAACTTTTTATAAGAGGGATTTTCAGGAGAACAACTTTACTCCACCGGCCGAGCGGCCATTACAGATGGTAGAAGCCAATCAGCCCTACCGACAGTCTAATTTTCGATGCCCGAGGTGTAGCTCAGATCATCCCGGAGGGGTTTGTCCTCGCGATACAGGGGGTTGCCTGTATTGCGGCAAACCAGGGCATCGTGTAACAGAATGCCGCAAGAAGGCCTCAGATCTTCAACGAAGAAATATGGGATATGGAGGACCCTCTCAACAACAACGTCTGCCATTACCTGGGGCAGAGCAGAAACCCATGGCAGGTCGTGTCTATGCGGTGACAGCCGAACAACTCACGAATGATGACCATATCAAGGAATCTGGATACCTTGATAGATAGAGTTGTAATGGGTAAAAAGCGATTGAAAGACAAGATCCAATGAATGCTTGAGACAAGTGGCTTCTGACCCCGTTTTATGGGGATTTCAGGTGTTGGACCTGCGTGGCGATATGCGGAGCAAGGCGGCATCGAGTTTCAGGGTTTCTCTAGACAGAGTTGTACTGCTTCCTTTTATTGAACCTATACTGCTTTTCTAAGCAGTAGTGTTGTAATAAACATATGTTTTCGATAAAATGGAACACTTTGGTGGTCAATGAGTTGCTTGGCCACATACCTGCAACGTGCTCGGAGTTTTCTAAAACTGACGACTCATTATCGTCTGATTCCGCTGTTAAAAGCTTTTCTAAGTTCCGCTGCAAAGAAAAAAAAAAGAAATTCATGAAAATTTTAACTTAGCTTTGTTTTGGAAATCCGGGGCGTTACACTGGGGGTTGATTATTCTATGTATTTTAGATACCCCAGAGGCCTGTTGACCCCATCCCCCTAGTAGGACGGTACAACATACCGGAAGAGATCCTTACTAGGTATCCGAATGCATTCTGCTACTGCAGTAGTTGGGTTCAATCCTTAGATATTTAAGGATAACCACGACCTCCATACCTCTGAGTGACGAAGGCCATCAATGAACTCTATCAGGTTCGGGTGAAATATATGTCACTCAAGGCTGCGCCATCACCGTCTTCCTCGGTGAGAAATTCTGAAAGGGGCCTGCCGGTCTTACAATTACTTGACGAACATTGCATGCCTATAGGGCAGCCTTTGAGAAGTATGTACCCGACCCCAATCAACCACACGGTTTTCACCGTGGAACAAAGGTTTTATTCATATGCATGCTTAACTCTGCTCTCGGCACTTCGGCCTTGACGAGCACTTCACCTCTTTCGGTGGAAACAACACACTCCGGCTCAGCGGCCCTTACGAGTCTGGTTGTCTGATAATTCTCAATGAGCATGCACATGACTCGATCTCTACGGATCGGCTACTCGGCGTATTTTTACGCAACGAGCTCAGGACCTCGTCAAGGCGCTACCACTACTTTGGCGCAACGGCTCTTACAAGTATGATGCCCTTGCAGGTGTCAGGGAGACGAGTCATTCTGACATCGTTCCAACAAAGGACATCATTGTGCCACTTAACTGGTTTTGGCAGCTCTTCTGCCAACCATTCTGTCAACACCTTCTCTGCTCTACCGGCAGTGGTGCGACGAACCTTTCTACATTGTAGAAG
This sequence comes from Nuphar pumila, assembly GCF_984573655.1. NCBI lineage: Eukaryota > Viridiplantae > Streptophyta > Magnoliopsida > Nymphaeales > Nymphaeaceae > Nuphar > Nuphar pumila. The sequence goes on along the minus strand of NC_143265.1, from coordinate 44,756,355 downwards.
GCGTTCCATAACTGGGTAGCACTTCTGCTACGTTCTTTCTGAGCCATTCTTAGCTCCTTCAGGAATTTTAGCAGCACTTCCTCTCTTTTACGGAGAAAGCGTGCGTTTCTTTTATCCGTTTCAGCGGCATCTCCCCTCTTTGGTGGGAAATCGCTACGCTTAACTCGGGAAATGGATGCGCACCGTTGTGCGTACTTTGCATCCATCAAGGTTGCAGGAACCTTGGGCCATAGCCAGGCCATACGTAATTGATTTAGTCTTTACGTAAAGAGCATTTTGCCAAAAGGCGAAGCCTTTCCAATAGGGGCTTCATTCGTCAAGCAGAATCTTGTACGAGAAGCGGTAAGGGAATCGCATGGGCGATTTTGGAGTTGATCTCCGTTTGAACGCTCACTTACGCGCCATATATGTAATATAAGCAGAAGCCTGTGCTTTATACAGCGGCGGCGTAAAGGAAATGCATATACTATTGTTCACGGTGTGTAACTGAACGAAATATTCTACATATATAACAAAACAGGAGCCTTGGCATCGTTCGACGCGACGGCGTAAGTAAATACATTGCAGAAAGCAGGAGCCTTGGCATCGTTCGACGCGACGGCGTAAGTAAATGCATAATCGGAAGTGCAGTAATCGGAAGTACAGAAAGCAGGGAGCCTTGGCATCATACGACGCGACGGCAAAGCTAAATTACATGGCCTGTGTGATATAAGACGCGTCGGCAGTATCAGCAGATATACACCTAGATCTGTATCCAACGATAGTTACAAGGCGAGCGAGTGAACACCGAAGTGTCCTAGAGGGCTCAACCAAGAACTAGGGTGAGATACTATTTTGAAGAACGCATATACTGCGTATTCGAACATATATATCCGACGATAGTTACGAGGCGAGCGCGTGAACACCGAAGTGTCCTAGAGGGCTCAACCGAGAACTAAAGCAAGATACTACTTCAGAAAGTATATGCTATATACAAACAATCAAATACTTGAGAGAGATGGTTTAATGAAGCGAACTTACTTCAATTTGAGGAAGAAACGACTCCGATTGCTTCAAACGCTTCGAACGAGGCTCGACTTCGAAAAAGGATCAACTTCGAACTTCGGACGAAAAAGGACTTGGACTTTGACTTTGAACCAAACCAGGTTCAAGTCAAGTCAACTGGGTTCAGACTTAGGTCAAGTAGGTTCAGACCTAGGTCAGGTGGGTTAGGACCAGGTCAGGCAGGCTCAGACCAGGTCAAGCAGGCTCAGGCTAAGTCAGGCAGGCTCAGACCAGGTCAGGTGGGCTAGGCTAGGTAGGGGAGGTTTGGAAAAGGAGGAGAGAGAGAGGGGTTGGCGATTTTCTAAAGGAGGGGGGGTCCTCTATTTATAGGTTCTGAAACTTGGGCCCCAAGTTTCAGAATCCCCTCTTTACCCTTGGGCTTTTCTGAGAATCCCTTCCATGGAAGGTGCTGGAAGGAGCTGGAAGGCTCTGGAAGGTGCTGGAAGGTGCTGGAATATTCTAGAATCTTCTAGAATATTTTCTGAGAAATATTTCTGTGGGTCCCACCCATATTTCTGTGGGTCCCGCAAGAATTTCGGGTTTTGGGCGATTTTTTCCGAAAAATTCTGAGTACGCCATTATCTTCGTATTGATGCCACTAAGAAAGTTGGCTCGCAGGAATCCTTTGATTTTGTTCAGATAGGAAGTTATGGCTTCCAGAGTGTTTGAGCATATATTCACGATTTGACGAATATCCTAAGTGTAACTGGCTCGCAGGAATTGATTCGTTTCGCATTCTGAGAAAAATGCCATTTTTACCGGTAAATGCCTCATGAATTTTATTCAGATATTTTCTGAAAAATTGCGGGTCTTACATCATTACCCCCTTAAAGGAATTTCGTCCGCGAAATTCAGCTAAGAGTACAAGGTGAAGAGTTCAGGATATTTATCCCGCATATCCGATTCGGGCTCCCAAGTGCAATCATCGACTCCGTGATGTTGCCATCTTACTTTGACAAGTGGAATGACCTTTGTCCTTAGCACTTGCTCCCGTCGGTCCATGATCTCTACTGGCCTTTCTTCCACCGTCATATCCTCCTGGATGTCAATATCTTCATGTTGGATGATGTGGGAAGGGTTGTGAACGTATTTTCTAAGCATTGACACATGAAATACATTGTGTATCTGTGTATACTGCAGTGGCAATGCTACTCTGTAGGCGGTCTCTCCTATCCGGCTCAAAACCTCGAAGGGACCAACGAATCTGGGGCTGAGCTTCCCCTTCTTTCCGAAACGAAACACACTCTTGGTTGGGGAGACCTTGATAAAAACCTTATCTCCAACCGCAAAAGTGAGTTCCCTACGCCGCTGATCAGCGTAGCTCTTCTGTCGACTCTGAGCAGTCAGTAGCTTCTTCCTGATCATGTGGACCTGCTCAGTATAATGCTGCAACACTATGGGCGAGTCCAAGGTTCGCTCACCCACTTCACCCCAATGGATTGGTGATCTACAGGGTCGCCCGTACAAGGCTTCATACGGTGCCATCCCAATGCTAGCGTGGTGGCTATTATTATAAGCAAATTCAGCCAACGCTAGGTGGGAATCCCAATCACCTTTCCATTCTAGCATACAGGCTCTTAGCATATCTTCGAGAGTCTGTATGGTTCGTTCTGATTGCCCATCTGTTTGGGGATGGAATGCTGTACTGAACTTGAGTTTCGTCCCCAGGGCTCTTTGAAGCTGCTCCCAAAAGTGAGAGGTAAATTTCGGGTCACGATCGGATATGATCGAAATCGGCACTCCATGGAGTCTAACGATTTCCCGAATGTAGATCTCCGCCAATCGTTCAGTTGAGTATCGAGTGTTGATTGGCAGGAAGTGAGCAGACTTTGTGAGTCTGTCTACGATCACCCATATTGAGTCATGTTGTCTCTTGGACCGAGGCAATCCAACGATGAAATCCATCGTAATGCCCTCCCATTTCCATTCTGGAATCTCGATCCATTGCATTTTTCCACCAGGTCGTTGATGCTCAATTTTTACTTGCTGGCAGATTAAACACCTTGAGACAAATGTAGCCACATCCCGTTTCATACCCCTCCACCAGTACTTTCTCTGTAAGTCCCGAAACATTTTCGTACCTCCAGGGTGAATGGTGTATTTGCTGTTATGAGCCTCCTGGAGTACTTCCTGTCTTAGCTCAGGGTTATTTGGGACCCAAATCCTTTCTTCCATCCATATTCCTCCATCTTCTTTTAAATGGAAGAAAGTGTCATCTCTTTCGGCACGAGCTTTTAATTCCAAGTACTGGGGGTCCTTGGACTGTTCAGCTACAATGCGATCGAGGATCTCGATATGGATTGTCAGGCATGACAATCGAATCTTTCCTGGGTCAGCCAGGAATGGCTTCCAACTGACAAAATCCTCCATCAGCTTCCATTGTCCGGTGAGGCTGGCCAGAGTGCCAACACTCTTGCGACTAAGGGCATCTGCTACAACATTCGCCTTTCCAGGGTGATAGGAAAGCGTGAATTCATAGTCTTTGAGGAATTCCAGCCATCGCCGTTGCCGCATATTGAGTTCTTTTTGAGAAAAGAGGTATTTTAGGCTTTTATGGTCCGACATGACCTCAAATTTCTCTCCATACAGGTAGTGTCGCCAGATTTTAAGCGCGAACACTACCGCGGCAAGCTCCAGATCGTGGGTTGGATAGTTTTTCTCATGAATTCTTAACTGACGGGATGCATCGGCGATTACTTTGCCATGCTGCATCAATACACAACCCAGACCCGTTCCCGAGGCATCGGTATAAGCAATGAAGCCTCCCTGATCAGAAGGTAAGGTAAGGACAGGGGCAGTGGTAAGCCTCTATTTGAGAACCTCAAAGCATTCCTTACACTGGTCAGTCCATTCAAACTTGACTCCCTTTTTCAGTAATTTCGTCATTGGTACGGCGATTCGGGAGAAGTCCTGTATGAACTTCCGATAATATCCGGCAAGTCCAAGGAAGCTGCGGACCTCAGTGATATTTTCTGGCTGCTTCCAGTCTATCACAGCTTCGACCTTCGCAGGATCTACTGCGATTCCATCTTTTGAGATCTCATGGCCAAGGAACATTACTTTGTCTAGCCAGAATTCACATTTTGAAAACTTGGCATATAACTGATTATCTTGAAGGGTTTTCAAGACGATTCTCAAGTGCTCCTTGTGTTGTTTCTCATTCTCTGAATACACGAGAATGTCATCAATGAAGACGATGACAAAAGTGTCTAAGTATGGTTTGAACATTCGGTTCATCAGGTCCATAAAGACAGCAGGCGCATTTGTAAGTCCGAAGGGCATTACTACGAACTCATAATGGCCATATCTCGTTCTGAAGGCAGTCTTAGGTATATCCTCCTCCTTAACTCTGAGCTGATGGTATCCAGACCTGAGGTCGATCTTGGAGAACACTCTCGCTGTTCTGAGCTGATCGAATAAGTCCTCAATCCGAGGCAACGGGTACTTATTTTTAATGGTTGCCTGGTTAAGCATCCGATAATCGATGCATAACCGAAGGGATCCATCCTTCTTCTTTACAAATAGTACCGGGGCTCCCCATGGTGACATACTTGGTCGGATGAACCCTTGTTCCATCAGTTCTTCCAACTGACACTTCAACTCACTGAGTTCAGCTGGTGCCATACGATAAGGGGCTTTGGATATCGGCGTTGTTCCAGGTAAGGATTGAATTCCAAATTCAACCTCACGAAGTGGCGGAAGTCCTGGCAATTCCTCAGGAAACAGATCGGGAAACTCCCGCACTACTTCCAAACTCTCAAGGGGTTGGTCGTTGGATTTTTCCACCGAGAGACTCAACAGGAAGGCCACACAACCCTTCCTAAGGTATTTTTGTACCTTAAGTGCTGATATGAGCCTTTTTTGTGGGACTGGTTTGGATAACCGGTATTCCATCTTAGGTAATCCGGGTCGAGATAGAATCACTCTGCCCTCGCGGCACAGAATCTTGGCATTATTCTGAGCCAACCAATTCATTCCCAGAATGACATCGTACTGTATCATATCGATCAGGATGGCATCAGTAGGCAAGTGTTGCCCTGCTATCTCAATATCCAAATTTTTCACACACCGGATACATTTGGTGCGTGAACCCAACGGGTTATATACTTCGATCATTTTATCAATCGGTTGCACCGAGGCGTGGAGTTGTTCGGTGAAATCGTCGGAGATAAACGTATGAGTAGCACCACAATCAAACAAGACGTAAGCTGCATGTCCATTAACAGGTACGGTGCCTTCAATGAGGTCACCGGTTTCGACTTGTTCAGTCGTTACAGCGTATACACGACCTGCAGCAGGCCTTTGTTCTACTCTAGGTGGGGGTCGTTGGACTTGTGTTCGTTGTGGTACTTGTTGAGAGGGTCCGGCAGATCCGGCATTCCTCCTCTGCTCATCAATAAGCTTCTTCCTGCATTGTCTTGCAATGTGGCCCACTTTGCCACAGTAGAAGCATCCACCTGTGTCATGTGGACATGGTCCTCTTGCGTGATTAACATGGCATTTTGGGCAGTTTGGGTTGGACTGCAGGTTGTTTGGAGCCGTGTTCTGCCTTGGCCTTACAACTTGTTGAGTGTTGTTCCCACCTTGGAACCTTTTCTTCTGAAAGGGTTGTCGTGAACCCTGGCCACTTGGAAACATTCTCTTCTTGTTCCCACCATCAACTATGGGCCTTTTTGCTATGATCACTTTTGATCGCTCCCAATCCACTTGTATTTTTGAAGCTGCTGCCACAGCCGTTTGAAACGTTTGGGGCATGCTGGTGATAACCGGTGACCTTAGCCCTTCTCGCAGTCCATTGATGTACTTGTCGGCCCTTTCTTGGTCGGTCTCAAATAACCGGGAGCAGTACCGTTCAATATTTTGAAATTTGGTGGTATAGTCAATCAGATTCATGCCACCCTGCTCCAATTCCAGAAACTCCATCTTCTTCTTGTTTCTGGAGTGTAATGGAAAGTAATTATCCATGAAAGCTCTCCGGAAGTCAGTCTAAGGAATGACTTCAACTTCCGAGAACTGGATAATCTTAGTGGTATCCCACCACTTCCGTGCGTTGTCTTTCAGCCTGTACGTGCCAAAGTTGGTCTTCTTTTCTTCTGGTACTCCCAGCACCAGAAAGGCACGTTCAGTCTCTTCGACCCAACTTTCTGCCAGTTCAGGATCGGCTCTACCAGCGAAGACTGGTGGATCGAGCTTGAGGAATTTTTCATAGGTTATTCCACCAAGGTTTTCGCTTCGAGGTGCGACTGGTTCTGGCCTTGTTTCTCGAATGGCAGTAACCAAATTGTTGAGTGTTTCCAGCAGAAATCCTTGAGTATGGGACTCCTCGCTTGGTATGGTTCTCCTCGTCGTAGGAGCCATTTATCTACCACATACAAACAACGTGTTTTAGTTTCACAATGTATATATCGAAGCAAAGTTTTATTTACTTAATATACATCACATTTACACAAGCATCGCCTTAAACAAAACGTCATGCCGCACTGGCAGACTTTTAGGCGTTGAGAAACTAGGTACATGAGTCTATTGACTCCAAAACACTACCAGTCTCTTCTAGGAACTGGATTTCTTTCTTGACCCAAAGAACCCAAAGTATCGTTTACTTCCACATTGCCTTGGTGCAGGCACAACTAGCTTTGGCTTGGGCGGCACTTCCGCACTCTCAAGCGACTCTTGTGGATAGATCAGTGATGCCGGTCCACTTGCCCATTCAGTGGCATCATGGCTCGGAGAATCCGAGACCATAACGGGATGATATAGGTTGTATCCCTCTTCCTGGCCATTCAGACTCGGCGTTGGTGTACCCGCTCTGTTCCCCCATATAATAGTACTTTGATTCGAGGAATCTGAAATCATAATGGGATTATAGAAGGAGTTGTTGCATCCCTCCTCCCAACTGTGCAAGCTAGGCGTACATGATGCCTGTTGATAGCCTTGCGATTGACCAAATCCCTCAAGGAAGTTCAAGTCAAATCCTACCAGAGATGGTAGTTCATCAGAAGTTGCTGGAGTACGGCTACTCTCTCTACTGGAGTAATGTGGCCCACTAACACGCGAGGTCTCATCCCTAAGACCAAGCGATCCCCGCCGACCCATATCGGCGGTATGCTTTATTTGGCATTCGTTGACGGAATGCCCTTCTTCGCCACAATATTGACAGTCTTGGACTTCATATGGGCATACCCACTCATCGTGCATGATCCCGCAACGATAGCAGTATCCTCGGGAGTCGTGAGTTGCCATCTATACAAAGATGCACCCAGATCAGAACAAGAAGTATAAAAACATATACTTACAGTGCGATATCGGGACCATGACGGATCTTAAACCAGGTTTCTCAGACTCATGCTCTGATACCAATTCTGTAACGCCCCGGATTTTCAAAACAAAGCTAAGTTAAAATTTTCATGGATTTCTTTTTTTTTTCTTTGCAGCGGAACTTAGAAAAGCTTTTAGCAGCGGAATAAGACGATAATGAGTCGTCGGTTTTAGAAAACTCCGAGCACGTTGCAGGTATGTGGCCAAGCAACTCATTGACCACTAAAGTGTTCCATTTTATCGAAAGCACATGTTTATTACAACATTACTGCTTAGAAAGCAGTGAAGGTTCAATAAAAAGGAAGCAGTACAACTCTGTCTAGAGAAACCCTGGAACTTGATGCCGCCTTGCTCCGCACATCGCCACGCAGGTTCAACACCTGAAATCCCCATTAAACGGGGTCAGAACCACTGATGGTCTGGTAAGTAGGCAAACACCTATCTATTCAACTCAAGTAAATGCATAGACCACTCAGGGTCGCAGTTCGTAATACGACGCTCAAGCCTCCATGACTTAGCGTATATCGCACAAGCCTCATCAGGGCTATGAGTTGAACATCCACGCAAGTCGTCATGACTTCGCATCTGGAATAATGATTGGCGAACAGAAAGAATCCCCTCTTTTGTTCCTGCCATTTACGCTCGGCATATGTGATGCCGGATGGTAGCTTGGCGAGTGATAGACTTCTGCAGGGAAGTTCAAATCAAAATCCCTCAGCCTTGGTAATTCATCAAAAGATGTTGGGGTATGGTTGCTCCCAACACTAGAGTGATGAGGTCCACTGACACGCGAAGTCTCATCCCTGAGACCCTTTGAAGCCCGCCGACCCATATCGGCGGTATATTTCCTTTGGCATTCGTTGGCGGAATGCCCATCTTCGCCACAATATTGGCAGTCTTGGACTTCATACGGGCATATCCACTCATCGTGCATGACCATGCAGCGATAGCAATATCCACGCGAGTCATGAGTTGCCATCTATACAAAGATGCACCCAGATCAGAACAAAAGTATAAAAACATATACTTACAGTGCGATATCGGGACCATGACGGATCTTGAACCAGGTTTCTCAGACTCATGCTCTGATACAAATTTTGTAACGCCCCGGATTTCCAAAACAAAGCTAAGTTAAAATTTTCATGAATTTCTTTTTTTTTTCTTTGCAGCGGAACTTAGAAAAGCTTTTAGCAGCGGAATCAGACGATAATGAGTCGTCAGTTTTAGAAAACTCCGAGCACGTTGCAGGTATGTGGCCAAGCAACTCATTGACCACCAAAGTGTTCCATTTTATCGAAAACATATGTTTATTACAACACTACTGCTTAGGAGAGCAGTGTAGGTTCAATAAAAAGGAAGCAGTACAACTCTGTCTAGAGAAATCATGGAACTCGATGCCGCCTTGCTCCGCATATCGCCACGCAGGTCCAACACCTGAAATCCCCATAAAACGGGGTCAGAACCACTGATGGTCTGGTAAGCATGCAATCATGTAACCATTCAACTCAAGCACGATAATGACCACTCAGGGTCGCAATGCGCAATAACGACGCTCAAGCCTCCAAGACTTAGCGTATATCGCAGGAGCCTCCTCAGGGCTATGAGTTGAACATCCGCTCGAGTCTTCATGACTTAGAGCAAGCCTTTTTAGGGTTGTGATTTGAATAGCTGCATAAGTCTCCACGACTTAGCCATGACCTCTTCCGGGTCTCAAAGTGATGTCTAGCTCAAGTCTTCATACTTGGCACATCCGTATCCCACGCATCTAAGGACAACTCCTCGAGCTTCGCTTAGTCGTGCGGATACAACACGGGTCTTTGCCCAGTCGGTCCAGTAGTATACCGAACATGACACCTTCACAAAGGTTATGCAGGACTGACTCAACACGTCATCCACTCATACATTCAAAGCATCGCTGTACCTAGAACTAATGCATTGTTTGATAATTAACCGCTCCCGCCTTTGGTACGCAGGTAGAGCTATTGTCCGGGCATCAACGCGACGTTCTGGGGGTTGATTATTCTATGTATTTTAGATACCCCAGAGGCCTGTTGACCCTATCCATAGTAGGGCAGTGTGTTTCAACTGGGAGAATCCTACTAGGCCCATATTCGGATGCATCCTCTACTTGCAGTAGTTGGGTTCAATCCTTAGATCTTAAGGATAACCACGACCCCAAAACCCATGAGTGACTGAGGCCATCGTGGACTCTATCAGGTCCAAAGTAAAATACATGTCACTCAAGGCTGTACCATCACTGTCATTCCACAGTGAGCATAATTCCTGAAGGGGTCTTCCAGTCTTACAATTACTTGGACAGAATCTGCATGCCATTTAGGCAGCCCGTGCTTTCAGCACTATGGGAGTATGTACCCGACCCCATTCAGTCTTCCCCAACACAGTCATTACTGAGGGGGTACCCCTAACACGATCTTCAACCGCGGGGTATGTGCGACCTTAAGTCTTATTCATATGCATGCAGAACACCGCTCTTTGGCACTTCGGCCACCACGAGCATCACACCTCTTTGGGTGGAAACAACACACTCTGGCTCTTCGGCCCTTACGAGTCTGGTTGTGTAACCGTTCTCAATGAGCATGCATATGACTCGATCTAAATAGATCGGCTACTCGGCGTAGTTTTACGCAACGAGTCCAAACCTAGCCAAGGCGCAACCTCTACTCCGGCTCAGCGGCCCTTACGAGCAAGGTGCCCTTGCAGGCACAAGGATACGAGCCGATCTGGCATCGTTCCATCAACGGACATCATTATGACGTTCCATTGGTTCCGGCAGCTCTTCTGCCAACCATTTCATCAGCACCTCCCCTGCTCTACCGGCAGTGGTGCGACGAACCCTTCTACGTTGTAGAGGGCAAACCATGAACTGGGTAGCACTCTGCTATATGTCAGAGTATCCTGCTACGTTCTTTCTGAGCTATTCTTAGCTTCTTCAGAAATTTCAGCAGCACTTCCTCTCTTTTACGGAGAAAGCGTGCGTTTCTTTTATCCATTTCAGCGGCATCTCCCCTCTTTGGTAGGAAATCGCCACGCTTAATTCGGGAAATGGATGCGCACCGTTGTGCGTACTTTGCATCCATCAAGGTTGCAGGAACCCTTGGCCATAGCCAGGCCATACGAAATTGACTTAGTCATTACGTAAAGAGCATTTTGCCAAAAACCGAAGCCTTTCCAATAGGGGCTTCATTCGTCAAGCAGAATCTTGAACGAGGAGCGGTCAAGGAATCGCATGGGCGATTTGGAGTTGATCTCCATTTGAACGCTCATTTATGCGCTATATATGTAGTATAAGCAAAAGCCTGTGCTTTATACAGCGGCGGCGTAAAGAAATGCATATACTATTGTTCAGGGTGTGTAACTGAACAAAATATTCTACATATATAACAAAGCAGAAGCCTTGGCATCGTTCGACGCGACGGCGTAAGTAATACAGTGCAGAAAGCAGGAGCCTTGGCATCGTTCGACGCGACGGCGTAAGTAAATTCATAATCGGAAGTGCAGTAATCGGAAGTACAGAAAGCAGGGAGCCTTGGCATCATACGACGCCACGACAAAGGTAAATTACATGGCCTGTGCGATATAAGACGCGTCGGCAGTATCAGCAGATATACACCTAGATCTGTATCCAACGATAGTTACGAGGCGAGCGAGTGAACACCGAAGTGTCCTAGAGGGCTCAACCAAGAACTAGGGTGAGATACTATTTTGAAGAACGCATATACTGCGTATTCGAACATATATATCCGACGATAGTTACGAGGCGAGCGTGTGAACACCGAAGCGTCCTAGAGGGCTCAACCAAGAACTAAAGCAAGATACTACTTCAGAAAGTATATTCTAGATACAAACAATCAAATACTTGAGAGAGATGGATCAACGAAGCGAACTTACTTCAAATCGTGGAAGAAACGGCTCCGGGTTGCTTCTTTGGCTTCGAGCCTTCCTTCGAGAGGTCAGACTAAGTCAGATGAAGCTGACTTAGTTGAGAAAGAGGTAGAGCAGGTCAAGCTACTCAACCTAAGTGGTTTGAACCAAACAGGGTTCGATCCAAGTCAACTGGGTTCAGCAGGTTCGAACTCAGCTCAAGTAGGCTAAGTCTGGGTTCAGAAATCCAAACCGGAATCTGGACCAAAAAGGACTTTGACTTTGACTTTAAACCCAACTAGGTTCAAGTCAAGTCAACTGGGTTTGGACTAGGTCAAGTGGGTTCAGACCCAGGTCAGGTGGGTTAGGACCAGGTCAGGCAGGCTCAGGCTAAGTCAGGCAGGCTCAGACCAGGTCAGGTGGGCTAGGCTAGGTAGGGGAGGTTTAGGAGAGAGAGAGAAGGCAAGAGAGAGAGGGGGTCGATTTTTATGAGAAGAGAGAGAGTGGGGAGGGCTATTTATAGCCCAAGCCCACCTCCTCTTGGATTTTCTCATGCCCCTTCTACCCCCTTGGCTTCTTTTTAATTCCAAGAGGTTCCTTGGTGTGGGGCCCACTTGGATATTCCATGGGATATTTTTGTGGGTCCCACCAGATATTTTCTGAGGAATATTTCTGTGGGTCCCACCAATATTTCCGTGGGTCCCGCAAGAATTTCGGGTTTCCGGCGATTTTTTCCGAAAAATTCTGAGTACGCCATTTTCTTCGTATTGACGTAACTAAGAAAGTTGGCTCGTAGGAATCCTTTGATTTCATTCAGGTAGGAAGTTATGGCTTCCAGAGTGTTTGAGCATATATTCGCGATTCGACGAATATCCTAAGTATAACTGGCTCGCAGGAATTGATTCGTTTTGCATTCTGAGAAGAAATGCTATTTTTACCGGTAAATGCCTCATGAATTTTATTCAGATATTTTCTGAAAAATTGCGGGTCTTACATCATTACCCCCTTAAAGGAATTTCGTCCGCGAAATTCAGCTAAGAGTACAAGGTGAAGAGTTCAGGATATTTATCCCGCATATCCGATTCAGGCTCCCAAGTGCAATCATCGATTCCATGATGCTGCCACCTCACTTTAACAAGTGGAATGACCTTCGTTCTTAGCACTTGCTCCCGTCGGTCCATGATCTCCACTGGCCTTTCTTCTACCGTCATATCTTCTCGGATGTCAATGTCTTCATGTTGAATGACGTGAGAAGGATCATGAACGTACTTTCTAAGCATTGATACGTGAAATACATCATGTATTTGCGCGTATTGTGGTGGCAATGCTACTCGGTAGGCAGTCTCTTCGATCCGGCTCAAAACTTCGAAGGGACCAACGAATCTTGGGCTGAGCTTCCCCTTCTTTCCAAAACGAAACACACTCTTGGTTGGAGAGACCTTGATAAAAACCTTATCTCCAACCGCAAAAGTGAGTTCCCTACGCCGCTGATCGGCGTAGCTCTTCTGTCGACTCTGAGCAGTCAGTAGCTTCTTTCTGATCATGTGGACTTGCTCAGTATAATGCTGCAACACAATGGGCGAGTCCAAGGTTCGCTCACCCACTTCACCCCAATGGATTGGTGATCTACAGGGTCGTCCATACAAGGCTTCATACGGTGCCATCCCAATGCTAGCGTGGTGGCTATTATTATAAGCAAATTCAGCCAACGCTAGGTGGGAATCCCAATCACCTTTCCATTCCAGCATACAGGCTCTTAGCATATCTTCAAGAGTCTGTATGGTTCGTTCTGATTGCCCATCTGTTTGGGGATGGAATGCTGTACTGAACTTGAGTTTCGTCCCCAGGGCTCTCTGAAGCTGCTCCCAAAAGTGAGAGGTGAACTTCGGGTCACGATCAGATATGATCGAAATCGGCACTCCATGGAGTCTAACGATTTCCCGAATGTAGATCTCCGCCAATCGTTCAGTTGAGTAACGAGTGTTGATTGGCAGAAAATGAGCAGACTTGGTGAGTCTGTCCACGATCACCCATATTGAGTCATGTTGTCTCTTGGATCGAGGCAATCCAACGATGAAATCCATCGTAATGCCTTCCCATTTCCATTCTGGAATCTCGATCCGTTGCATCTTTCCACCAGGGCGCTGATGTTCGATCTTAACTTGCTGGCAGATCAAACACTTCGAGACAAACGTAGCCACATCACGTTTCATACCCTTCCACCAGTACTTCCTCTGCAAATCTCGGAACATCTTCGTACCTCCAGGGTGAATGGTGTACTTGCTATTATGAGCCTCCTGGAGTACTTCCTGTCTTAGCTCAGGGTTATTTGGAACCCAAATCCTTTCTTCCATCCATATTCCTCCATCTTCTTTCAAATGGAAGAAAGTGTTATCTTTTTCAGCACGAGCTTTCAATTCCAAGTACTGGGGATCCTTGAACTGTTCGGCTACGATGCGATCGAGGAACTCAATGTGGATCGTCAAACATGACATTTGGATTCTACCTGAATCAGCCAAAAATGGCTTCCACTTGACGAAATCCTCCATCAACTTCCATTGTCCGGTTAGGCTGGCCAGAGTGCCAACAGTCTTGCGACTAAGGGCATCTGCTACAACATTCGCCTTTCCAGGGTGATAGGAAAGCGTGAATTCATAGTCTTTGAGGAATTTCAGCCATCGTCGTTGCCGCATATTGAGTTCTTTTTGAGAAAAGAGGTATTTTAGGCTTTTATGGTCCGACATGACCTCAAATTTCTCTCCATACAGGTAGTGTCGCCAGATTTTAAGCGCGAACACTACCGCGGCAAGCTCCAAGTCGTGTGTTGGATAGTTTTTCTCATGGACCCTCAACTGTCGTGATGCATAGGCGATTACTTTGCCATGCTGCATCAACACACAACCCAGACCTGTTCCCGAGGCATCGGTATAAGCAACGAAGCCTCCCTGACCAGAAGGTAAGGTAAGGACAGGGGCAGTGGTAAGCCTCTGTTTGAGAACCTCAAAGCACTCCTTACACTGGTCAGTCCATTCAAACTTGACTCCCTTTTTAAGTAATTTCGTCATCGGCACGGCGATTCGTGAGAAGTCTTGTATGAACTTCCGATAATATCCGGCAAGTCCAAGGAAGCTACGGACCTCAGTGATATTTTCTGGCTGCTTCTAGTCCATCACAGCTTCCACCTTCGCAGGATCCACTGCGATTCCATCTTTTGAGATCACATGACCAAGGAACATTACTTTGTCTAGCCAGAATTCACATTTTGAAAACTTAGCATAGAGTTGGTTATCTTGAAGGGTTTTCAAGACGATTTTCAAGTGCTCCACGTGTTGTTCCTTGTTCTCAGAATATACGAGAATGTCATCAATAAAGACGATGACAAAGCTATCCAAATATGGTCTGAATATCCGGTTCATTAGATCCATAAAGGCAGCAGGCGCATTAGTGAGTCCGAAGGGCATTACTGCGAACTCATAATGGCCGTATCTCGTTCTGAAGGCTGTCTTGGGTATATCCTCTTCCTTCACTCTGAGCTGATGGTACCCAGACCTGAGGTCGATCTTGGAGAACACCCTCGCTGTTCTGAGCTGATCGAATAAGTCCTCAATCTGAGGCAACGGGTACTTATTTTTAACAGTTGCCTGGTTAAGCATCCGATAATCGATGCATAACCGAAGGGATCCATCCTTCTTCTTTACAAATAGTACCGGGGCTCCCCACGGTGACACACTCGGTCGGATGAACCCTTGTTCCATCAGTTCTTCCAACTGACACTTCAACTCACTGAGTTCAGCTGGCGCCATTCGATACGGGGCTTTGGATATCGGCGCTGTTCCAGGTAAGGATTGAATTCCAAATTCAACCTCACGAAGTGGCGGAAGTCCTGGCAATTCCTCAGGAAACACATCGGGAAACTCCCGCACCACTTCCAAACTCTCAAGGGGTTGGTCATTGGATTTTTCCACCGAGAGACTCAACAGGAAGGCCACACAACCCTTCCTAAGGTATTTTTGTACCTTAAGTGCTGATATGAGCCTTTTCTGTGGAACTGGTTTGGATAACCGGTACTCCATCTTAGGCAATCCGGGTCGAGATAGAATCACTTTGCCCTCGCGGCACAGAATCTTGGCATTATTCTGAGCCAACCAATTCATTCCCAGAATGACATCGTACTGTACCATATCGATCAGGATGGCGTCAGTAGGCAAGTGTTGCCCTGCTATCTCAATATCCAAATTTTTCACACACCGGATACATTTGGTGCGTGAACCCAACGGGTTATATACTTCGATCATTTTATCAATCGGTTGCACCGAGGCGTGGAGTTGTTCGGTGAAATCGTCAGAGATAAACGTATGAGTAGCACCACAATCAAACAAGACGTAAGCTGCATGTCCATTAACAGGTACGGTGCCTTCAATCAGGTCACCATTTTCGACTTGTTCAGTCGTTACAGCATATACACGACCTGCAGCAGGCCTTTGTTCTATTCTAGGTGGAGGTCGTTGAAACTGAGAACGTTGTGGTGCTGGTCGAAAGGGTCCGGCAGATCCGGCACTACTCCTCTGTTCATCTGCAGCCTTCTTGGCGCAATCCCTTATAAAGTGGCCCATCTTGCCACAATACAAGCACCCACCAATGTCACGAGGACATGGCTTTCCAGGGTGGTTCATACGACACCTTGGGCAGCTGAAGTTGGACGGCTGACCATTCAGAGTTGTGTTCTGTCTTGGCCTCACGACTTGCTGAGTGTTGTTCCCTCCTTGGAACTTCTTCTTTTGAAAGGGTTGTCGTGAACCCTGGCCACTTGGGAACGTCCTTTTACGATTCCCACCATTCAATATGGGCTTCTTTGCTATGATCACTTTAGATCGCGCCCAATCCTCTTGGATTTTTGAAGCTGCTGCTACCGCAGCCTGAAAAGTCGAAGGCATGCTTGTTATCACTCGAGATCGCAGCCCTTTGCGCAGACCATTCACAAATTTGTCGGCCCTTTCTTGGTCTGTTTCGAACAATCGAGAGCAGTAGCGCTCTAGATTCTGAAATTTGGTGGTATAGTCCATTAGACTCATACCGCCCTGTTCCAACTCCAGAAACTCCATCTTTTTCTTGTTTCTGGAATGCAATGGGAAGTAGTTATCCATAAAAGTCCTCCGAAAGTCAGTCCAAGGAATGACTTCGACTTGTGAGAACTGGATAAGTTTAGTGGTATCCCACCACTTCCGTGCATTATCTTTTAATCGATACGTGCCAAAGTTGGTCTTCTTCTCTTCTGGTACTCCCAGTACTGAGAAGGCACGTTCTGTCTCTTCGATCCAACTCTCCGCGAGCTCAGAATCGGCTCTGCCAATGAAAACTGGCGGGTCAAGCTTGAGGAACTTCTCATAAGTCACTCCTCCCAGGTGCTGATTTCGTGGTGCGACTGGTTCTGGCCTCGTTTCACAGATGGCGGTAACCAGGTTGTTGAGTGTCTCCAATAGGAATCCTTGCGTATGGGACTCCTCACTTGGTATGGTTCTCCTCGTCGTAGGAGCCATTTATCTATGCACACACAAGCACTTGTTTTTAGTTTCTCGATGTATATGAGGAAGTAAAAAGCTTTATTTACTTAATATACATCACATTTACACAAGCATCGCCTTAAACAAAACGTCATGCCGCACTGGCAGACTTTAGGCGTTGAGAAACTATATACATGAGTCTACTGACTCCAAAACATCACCAGTCTCTTTAAGACTTGGATTTCTTTGATGAAGACGAACTCCAAAAGGTCCATCTATTGCCACATGGCCTTGGTGCAGGTACTACTAGCTTTGGCTTGGGCGGCACTTCCGCACTAGCAAGCGAATACTGGGGATATATGAGAGACTCCAGTCCACTTTCCCAGTCAGCAAGATCAAGACTCTGGGAGTCTGGAATAATGATTGGCGAACAGAAAGAATCCCCTCTTTTGTTCCTGCCATTTACGCTCGGCATATGTGATGCCGGATGGTAGCTTGGCGAGTGATAGACTTCTGCAGGGAAGTTTAAATCAAAATCCCTCAGCCTTGGTAATTCATCAAAAGATGTTGGGGTATGGTTGCTCCCAACACTAGAGTGATGCGGTCCACTGACACGCGAAGTCTCATCCCTGAGACCCTTTGAAGCCCGCCGACCCATATCGGCGGTATATTTCCTTTGGCATTCGTTGGCGGAATGCCCATCTTCGCCACAATATTGGCAGTCTTGGACTTCATACGAGCATATCCACTCATCGCGCATGATCATGCAGCGATAGCAATATCCACGCGAGTCATGAGTTGCCATCTATACAAAGATGCACCCAGATCAGAACAAAAGTATAAAAACATATACTTACAGTGCGATATCGGGACCATGACGGATCTTGAACCAGGTTTCTCAGACTCATGCTCTGATACCAATTTTGTAACGCCCCAGATTTCCAAAACAAAGCTAAGTTAAAATTTTCATGAATTTCTTTTTTTTTTCTTTGCAGCGGAACTTAGAAAAGCTTTTAGCAGCGGAATCAGACGATAATGAGTCGTCAGTTTTAGAAAACTCCGAGCACGTTGCAGGTATGTGGCCAAGCAACTCATTGACCACCAAAGTGTTCCATTTTATCGAAAACATATGTTTATTACAACACTACTGCTTAGGAGAGCAGTGTAGGTTCAATAAAAAGGAAGCAGTACAACTCTGTCTAGAGAAATCCTGGAACTCGATGCCGCCTTGCTCCGCATATCGCCACGCAGGTCCAACACCTGAAATCCCCATAAAACGGGGTCAGAACCACTGATGGTCTGGTAAGCATGCAATCATGTAACCATTCAACTCAAGCACGATAATGACCACTCAGGGTCGCAATGCGCAATAACGACGCTCAAGCCTCCAAGACTTAGCGTATATCGCAGGAGCCTCCTCAGGGCTATGAGTTGAACATCCGCTCGAGTCTTCATGACTTAGAGCAAGCCTTTTCAGGGCTGTGATTTGAATAGCCGCATAAGTCTCCACGACTTAGCCATGACCTCTTCCGGGTCTCAAAGTGATGTCTAGCTCAAGTCTTCATACTTGGCACATCCGTATCCCACGCATCTAAGGACAACTCCTCGAGCTTCGCTTAGTCGTGCGGATACAACACGGGTCTATGCCCAGTCGGTCCAGTAGTATACCGAACAGGACACCTTCACAAAGGTTATGCAGGACTGACTCAACACGTCATCCACTCATACATTCAAAGCATCGCTGTACCTAGAACTAATGCATTGTTTGATAATTAACCGCTCCCGTCTTTGGTACGCAGGTAGAGCTATTGTCCGGGCATCAACGCGACGTTCTGGGGGTTGATTATTCTATGTATTTTAGATACCTCAGAGGCCTGTTGACCCTATCCATAGTAGGGCAGTGTGTTTCAACTGGGAGAATCCTACTAGGCCCATATTCGGATGCATCCTCTACTTGCAGTAGTTGGGTTCAATCCTTAGATCTTAAGGATAACCACGACCCCAAAACCCATGAGTGACTGAGGCCATCGTGGACTCTATCAGGTCCAAAGTAAAATACATGTCACTCAAGGCTGTACCATCACTGTCATTCCACAGTGAGCATAATTCCTGAAGGGGTCTGCCAGTCTTACAATTACTTGGACAGAATCTGCATGCCATTTAGGCAGCCCGTGCTTTCAGCACTATGGGAGTATGTACCCGACCCCATTCAGTCTTCCCCAACACAGTCATTACTGAGGGGGTACCCCTAACACGATCTTCAACCGCGGGGTATGTGCGACCTTAAGTCTTATTCATATGCATGCAGAACACCGCTCTTTGGCACTTCGGCCACCACGAGCATCACACCTCTTTGGGTGGAAACAACACACTCTGGCTCTTCGGCCCTTACGAGTCTGGTTGTGTAACCGTTCTCAATGAGCATGCATATGACTCGATCTAAATAGATCGGCTACTCGGCGTAGTTTTACGCAACGAGTCCAAACCTAGCCAAGGCGCAACCTCTACTCCGGCTCAGCGGCCCTTACGAGCAAGGTGCCCTTGCAGGCACAAGGATACGAGCCGATCTGACATCGTTCCATCAACGGACATCATTATGCCGTTCCATTGGTTCCGGCAGCTCTTCTGCCAACCATTTCATCAGCACCTCCCCTGCTCTACCGGCAGTGGTGCGACGAACCCTTCTACGTTGTAGAGGGCAAACCATGAACTGGGTAGCACTCTGCTATATGTCAGAGTATCCTGCTACGTTCTTTCTGAGCTATTCTTAGCTTCTTCAGAAATTTCAGCAGCACTTCCTCTCTTTTACGGAGAAAGCGTGCGTTTCTTTTATCCATTTCAGCGACATCTCCCCTCTTTGGTAGGAAATCGCCACGCTTAATTCGGGAAATGGATGCGCACCGTTGTGCGTACTTTGCATCCATCAAGGTTGCAGGAACCCTTGGCCATAGCCAGGCCATACGAAATTGACTTAGTCATTACGTAAAGAGCATTTTGCCAAAAACTGAAGCCTTTCCAATAGGGGCTTCATTCGTCAAGCAGAATCTTGAACGAGGAGCGGTCAAGGAATCGCATGGGCGATTTGGAGTTGATCTCCATTTGAACGCTCATTTATGCGCTATATATGTAGTATAAGCAGAAGCCTGTGCTTTATACAGCGGCGGCGTAAAGAAATGCATATACTATTGTTCAGGGTGTGTAACTGAACGAAATATTCTACATATATAACAAAGCAGAAGCCTTGGCATCGTTCGACGCGACGGCGTAAGTAAATACAGTGCAGAAAGCAGGAGCCTTGGCATCGTTCGACGCGACGGCGTAAGTAAATGCATAATCGGAAGTGCAGTAATCGGAAGTACAGAAAGCAGGGAGCCTTGGCATCATACGACGCGACGACAAAGGTAAATTACATGGCCTGTGCGATATAAGACGCGTCGGCAGTATCAGCAGATATACACCTAGATCTGTATCCAACGATAGTTACGAGGCGAGCGAGTGAACACCGAAGTGTCCTAGAGGGCTCAACCAAGAACTAGAGTGAGATACTATTTTGAAGAACGCATATACTGCGTATTCGAACATATATATCCGACGATAGTTACGAGGCGAGCGTGTGAACACCGAAGCGTCCTAGAGGGCTCAACCAAGAACTAAAGCAAGATACTACTTCAGAAAGTATATTCTAGATACAAACAATCAAATACTTGAGAGAGATGGATCAACGAAGCGAACTTACTTCAAATCGTGGAAGAAACGGCTCCGGGTTGCTTCTTTAGCTTCGAGCCTTCCTTCGAGAGGTCAGACTAAGTCAGATGAAGCTGACTTAGTTGAGAAAGATGTAGAGCAGGTCAAGCTACTCAACCTAAGTGGTTTGAACCAAACAGGGTTCGATCCAAGTCAACTGGGTTCAGCAGGTTCGAACTCAGCTCAAGTAGGCTAAGTCTGGGTTCAGAAATCCAAACCGGAATCTGGACCAAAAAGGACTTTGACTTTGACTTTAAACCCAACTAGGTTCAAGTCAAGTGAACTGGGTTTGGACCAGGTCAAGTGGGTTCAGACCCAGGTCAGGTGGGTTAGGACCAGGTCAGGCAGGCTCAGGCTAAGTCAGGCAGGCTCAGACCAGGTCAGGTGGGCTAGGCTAGGTAGGGGAGGTTTAGGAGAGAGAGAGAAGGCAAGAGAGAGAGGGGGTCGATTTTTATGAGAAGAGAGAGAGTGGGGAGGGCTATTTATAGCCCAAGCCCACCTCCTCTTGGATTTTCTCATGCCCCTTCTAACCCCTTGGCTTCTTTTTAATTCCAAGAGGTTCCTTGGTGTGGGGTCCACTTGGATATTCCATGGGATATTTTTGTGGGTCCCACCAGATATTTTCTGAGGAATATTTCTGTGGGTCCCACCAATATTTCCGTGGGTCCCGCAAGAATTTCGGGTTTCCGGCGATTTTTTCCAAAAAATTCTGAGTACGCCATTTTCTTCGTATTGACGTAACTAAGAAAGTTGGCTCGTAGGAATCATTTGATTTCATTCAGGTAGGAAGCTATGGCTTCCAGAGTGTTTGAGCATATATTCGCGATTCGACGAATATCCTAAGTATAACTGGCTCGCAGGAATTGATTCGTTTTGCATTCTGAGAAGAAATGCTATTTTTACCGGTAAATGCCTCATGAATTTTATTCAGATATTTTCTGAAAAATTGCGGGTCTTACATCATTACCCCCTTAAAGGAATTTCGTCCGCGAAATTCAGCTAAGAGTACAAGGTGAAGAGTTCAGGATATTTATCCCGCATATCCGATTCAGGCTCCCAAGTGCAATCATCGATTCCATGATGCTGCCACCTCACTTTAACAAGTGGAATGACCTTCGTTCTTAGCACTTGCTCCCGTCGGTCCATGATCTCCACTGGCATTTCTTCTACCGTCATATCTTCTCGGATGTCAATGTCTTCATGTTGAATGACGTGAGAAGGATTATGAACGTACTTTCTAAGCATTGATACGTGAAATACATCATGTATTTGCGCGTATTGTGGTGGCAATGCTACTCGGTAGGCAGTCTCTCCGATCCGGCTCAAAACTTCGAAGGGACCAACGAATCTTGGGCTGAGCTTCCCCTTCTTTCCAAAACGAAACACACTCTTGGTTGGAGAGACCTTGATAAAAAGCTTATCTCCAACCGCAAAAGTGAGTTCCCTACGCCGCTGATCGGCGTAGCTCTTCTGTCGACTCTGAGCAGTCAGTAGCTTCTTTCTGATCATGTGGACTTGCTCAGTATAATGCTGCAACACAATGGGCGAGTCCAAGGTTCGCTCACCCACTTCACCCCAATGGATTGGTGATCTACAGGGTCGTCCATACAAGGCTTCATACGGTGCCATCCCAATGCTAGCGTGGTGGCTATTATTATAAGCAAATTCAGCCAACGCTAGGTGGGAATCCCAATCACCTTTCCATTCCAGCATACAGGCTCTTAGCATATCTTCAAGAGTCTGTATGGTTCGTTCTGATTGCCCATCTGTTTGGGGATGGAATGCTGTACTGAACTTGAGTTTCGTCCCCAGGGCTCTCTGAAGCTGCTCCCAAAAGTGAGAGGTGAACTTCGGGTCACGATCAGATATGATCGAAATCGGCACTCCATGGAGTCTAACGATTTCCCGAATGTAGATCTCCGTCAATCGTTCAGTTGAGTAACGAGTGTTGATTGGCAGAAAATGAGCAGACTTGGTGAGTCTGTCCACGATCACCCATATTGAGTCATGTTGTCTCTTGGATCGAGGCAATCCAACGATGAAATCCATCGTAATGCCTTCCCATTTCCATTCTGGAATCTCGATCCGTTGCATCTTTCCACCAGGGCGCTGATGTTCGATCTTAACTTGCTGGCAGATCAAACACTTCGAGACAAACGTAGCCACATCACGTTTCATACCCTTCCACCAGTACTTCCTCTGCAAATCTCGAAACATCTTCGTACCTCCAGGGTGAATGGTGTACTTGCTATTATGAGCCTCCTGGAGTACTTCCTGTCTTAGCTCAGGGTTATTTGGAACCCAAATCCTTTCTTCCATCCATATTCCTCCATCTTCTTTCAAATGGAAGAAAGTGTTATCTTTTTCAGCACGAGCTTTCAATTCCAAGTACTGGGGATCCTTGAACTGTTCGGCTACGATGCGATCGAGGAACTCAATGTGGATCGTCAAACATGACATTTGGATTCTACCTGAATCAGCCAAAAATGGCTTCCACTTGACGAAATCCTCCATCAACTTCCATTGTCCGGTTAGGCTGGCCAGAGTGCCAACAGTCTTGCGACTAAGGGCATCTGCTACAACATTCGCCTTTCCAGGGTGATAGGAAAGCGTGAATTCATAGTCTTTGAGGAATTCCAGCCATCGCCGTTGCCGCATATTGAGTTCTTTTTGAGAAAAGAGGTATTTTAGGCTTTTCTGGTCCGACATGACCTCAAATTTCTCTCCATACAGGTAGTGTCGCTAGATTTTAAGCGCGAACACTACCGCGGCAAGCTCCAAGTCGTGTGTTGGATAGTTTTTCTCATGGACCCTCAACTGTCGTGATGCATAGGCGATTACTTTGCCATGCTGCATCAACACACAACCCAGACCTGTTCCCGAGGCATCGGTATAAGCAACGAAGCCTCCCTGACTAGAAGGTAAGGTAAGGACAGGGGCAGTGGTAAGCCTCTGTTTGAGAACCTCAAAGCACTCCTTACACTGGTCAGTCCATTCAAACTTGACTCCCTTTTTAAGTAATTTCGTCATCGGCACGGCGATTCGGGAGAAGTCTTGTATGAACTTTCGATAATATCCGGCAAGTCCAAGGAAGCTACGGACCTCTGTGATATTTTCTGGCTGCTTCCAGTCCATCACAGCTTCCACCTTCGCAGGATCCACTGCGATTCCATCTTTTGAGATCACATGACCAAGGAACATTACTTTGTCTAGCCAGAATTCACATTTTGAAAACTTAGCATAGAGTTGGTTATCTTGAAGGGTTTTCAAGACGATTTTCAAGTGCTCCACGTGTTGTTCCTTGTTCTCAGAATATACGAGAATGTCATCAATAAAGACGATGACAAAGCTATCCAAATATGGTCTGAATATCCGGTTCATTAGATCCATAAAGGCAGCAGGCGCATTAGTGAGTCCGAAGGGCATTACTACGAACTCATAATGGCCGTATCTCGTTCTGAAGGCTGTCTTGGGTATATCCTCTTCCTTTACTCTGAGCTGATGGTACCCAGACCTGAGGTCGATCTTGGAGAACACCCTCGCTGTTCTGAGCTGATCGAATAAGTCCTCAATCCGAGGCAACGGGTACTTATTTTTAACAGTTGCCTGGTTAAGCATCCGATAATCGATGCATAACCGAAGGGATCCATCCTTCTTCTTTACAAATAGTACCGGGGCTCCCCACGGTGACACACTCGGTCGGATGAACCCTTGTTCCATCAGTTCTTCCAACTGACACTTCAACTCACTGAGTTCAGCTGGCGCCATTCGATACGGGGCTTTGGATATCGGCGTTGTTCCAGGTAAGGATTGAATTCCAAATTCAACCTCACGAAGTGGCGGAAGTCCTGGCAATTCCTCAGGAAACACATCGGGAAACTCCCGCACCACTTCCAAACTCTCAAGGGGTTGGTCATTGGATTTTTCCACCGAGAGACTCAACAGGAAGGCCACACAACCCTTCCTAAGGTATTTTTGTACCTTAAGTGCTGATATGAGCCTTTTCTGTGGAACTGGTTTGGATAGGTACTCCATCTTAGGCAATCCGGGTCGAGATAGAATCACTCTGCCCTCGCGGCACAGAATCTTGGCATTATTCTGAGCCAACCAATTCATTCCCAGAATGACATCGTACTGTACCATATCGATCAGGATGACGTCAGTAGGCAAGTGTTGCCCTGCTATCTCAATATCCAAATTTTTCACACACCGGATACATTTGGTGCGTGAACCCAACGGGTTATATACTTCGATCATTTTATCAATCGGTTGCACCGAGGCGTGGAGTTGTTCGGTGAAATCGTCAGAGATAAACGTATGAGTAGCACCACAATCAAACAAGACGTAAGCTGCATGTCCATTAACAGGTACGGTGCCTTCAATCAGGTCACCATTTTCGACTTGTTCAGTCGTTACAGCATATACACGACCTGCAGCAGGCCTTTGTTCTATTCTAGGTGGAGGTCGTTGAAACTGAGAACGTTGTGGTGCTGGTCGAGAGGGTCCGGCAGATCCGGCACTACTCCTCTGTTCATCTGCAGCCTTCTTGGCGCAATCCCTTATAAAGTGGCCCATCTTGCCACAATACAAGCACCCACCAATGTCACGAGGACATGGCTTTCCGGGGTGGTTCATACGACACCTTGGGCAGCTGAAGTTGGACGGCTGACCATTCAGAGTTGTGTTCTGTCTTGGCCTCACGACTTGCTGAGTGTTGTTCCCTCCTTGGAACTTCTTCTTTTGAAAGGGTTGTCGTGAACCCTGGCCACTTGGGAACGTCCTTTTACGATTCCCACCATTCAATATGGGCTTCTTTGCTATGATCACTTTAGATCGCGCCCAATCCTCTTGGATTTTTGAAGCTGCTGCTACCGCAGCCTGAAAAGTCGAAGGCATGCTTGTTATCACTCGAGATCGCAGCCCTTCGCGCAGACCATTCACAAATTTGTCGGCCCTTTCTTGGTCTGTTTCGAACAATCGAGAGCAGTAGCGCTCTAGATTCTGAAATTTGGTGGTATAGTCCATTAGACTCATACCGCCCTGTTCCAACTCCAGAAACTCCATCTTTTTCTTGTTTCTAGAATGCAATGGGAAGTAGTTATCCATAAAAGTCCTCCGAAAGTCAGTCCAAGGAATGACTTCGACTTGTGAGAACTGGATAAGTTTAGTGGTATTCCACCACTTTCGTGCATTATCTTTTAATCGATACGTGCCAAAGTTGGTCTTCTTCTCTTCTGGTACTCCCAGTACTGAGAAGGCACGTTCTGTCTCTTCGATCCAACTCTCCGCGAGCTCAGGATCGGCTCTGCCAATGAAAACTGGCGGGTCAAGCTTGAGGAACTTCTCATAAGTCACTCCTCCCAGGTGCTCATTTCGTGGTGCGACTGGTTCTGGCCTCGTTTCACGGATGGCGGTAACCAGGTTGTTGAGTGTCTCCAATAGGAATCCTTGCGTATGGGACTCCTCGCTTGGTATGGTTCTCCTCGTCGTAGGAGCCATTTATCTATGCACACACAAGCACTTGTTTTTAGTTTCTCGATGTATATGAGGAAGTAAAAAGCTTTATTTACTTAATATACATCACATTTACACAAGCATCGCCTTAAACAAAACGTCATGCCGCACTGGCAGACTTTAGGCGTTGAGAAACTATATACATGAGTCTACTGACTCCAAAACATCACCAGTCTCTTTAAGACTTGGATTTCTTTGATGAAGACGAACTCCAAAAGGTCCATCTATTGCCACATGGCCTTGGTGCAGGTACTACTAGCTTTGGCTTGGGCGGCACTTCCGCACTAGCAAGCCAATACTGGGGATATATGAGAGACTCCAGTTCACTTTCCCAGTCAGCAAGATCAAGACTCTGGGAGTCTGGAATAATGATTGGCGAACAGAAAGAATCCCCTCTTTTGTTCCTGCCATTTACGCTCGGCATATGTGATGCCGGATGGTAGCTTGGCGAGTGATAGACTTCTGCAGGGAAGTTCAAATCAAAATCCCTCATACGGTGTAATTCATCAAAAGATGTTGGGGTATGGTTGCTCCCAACACTAGAGTGATGCGGTCCACTGACACGCGAAGTCTCATCCCTGAGACCCTTTGAAGCCCGCCGACCCATATCGGCGGTATATTTCCTTTGGCATTCGTTGGCGGAATGCCCATCTTCGCCACAATATTGGCAGTCTTGGACTTCATACGGGCATATCCACTCATCGTGCATGACCATGCAGCGATAGCAATATTCACGCGAGTCATGAGTTGCCATCTATACAAAGATGCACCCAGATCAGAACAAAAGTATAAAAACATATACTTACAGTGCGATATCGGGACCATGACGGATCTTGAACCAGGTTTCTCAGACTCATGCTCTGATACCAATTCTGTAACGCCCCGGATTTCCAAAACAAAGCTAAGTTAAAATTTTCATGAATTTCTTTTTTTTTTCTTTGCAGCGGAACTTAGAAAAGCTTTTAGCAGCGGAATCAGACGATAATGAGTCGTCAGTTTTAGAAAACTCCGAGCACGTTGCAGGTATGTGGCCAAGCAACTCATTGATCACCAAAGTGTTCCATTTTATCGAAAACATATGTTTATTACAACACTACTGCTTAGGAGAGCAGTGTAGGTTCAATAAAAAGGAAGCAGTGCAACTCTGTCTAGAGAAATCCTGGAACTCGATGCCGCCTTGCTCCGCATATCGCCACGCAGGTCCAACACCTGAAATCCCCATAAAACGGGGTCAGAACCACTGATGGTCTGGTAAGCATGCAATCATGTAACCATTCAACTCAAGCACGATAATGACCACTCAGGGTCGCAATGCGCAATAACGACGCTCAAGCCTCCAAGACTTAGCGTATATCGCAGGAGCCTCCTCAGGGCTATGAGTTAAACATCCGCTCGAGTCTTCATGACTTAGAGCAAGCCTTTTCAGTGCTGTGATTTGAATAGCCGCATAAGTCTCCACGACTTAGCCATGACCTCTTCCGGGTCTCAAAGTGATGTCTAGCTCAAGTCTTCATACTTGGCACATCCGTATCCCACGCATCTAAGGACAACTCCTCGAGCTTCGCTTAGTCGTGCGGATACAACACGGGTCTTTGCCCAGTCGGTCCAGTAGTATACCGAACATGACACCTTCACAAAGGTTATGCAGGACTGACTCAACACGTTATCCACTCATACATTCAAAGCATCGCTGTACCTAGAACTAATGCATTGTTTGATAATTAACCGCTCCCGCCTTTGGTACGCAGGTAGAGCTATTGTCCGGGCATCAACGCGACGTTCTGGGGGTTGATTATTCTATGTATTTTAGATACCCCAGAGGCCTGTTGACCCTATTCATAGTAGGGCAGTGTGTTTCAACTGGGAGAATCCTACTAGGCCCATATTCGGATGCATCCTCTACTTGCAGTAGTTGGGTTCAATCCTTAGATTTTAAGGATAACCACGACCCCAAAACCCATGAGTGACTGAGGCCATCGTGGACTCTATCAGGTCCAAAGTAAAATACATGTCACTCAAGGCTGTACCATCACTGTCATTCCACAGTGAGCATAATTCCTGAAGGGGTCTGCCAGTCTTACAATTACTTGGACAGAATCTGCATGCCATTTAGGCAGCCCGTGCTTTCAGCACTATGGGAGTATGTACCCGACCCCATTCAGTCTTCCCCAACACAGTCATTACTGAGGGGGTACCCCTAACATGATCTTCAACCGCGGGGTATGTGCGACCTTAAGTCTTATTCATATGCATGCAGAACACCGCTCTTTGGCACTTCGGCCACCACGAGCATCACACCTCTTTGGGTGGAAACAACACACTCTGGCTCTTCGGCCCTTACGAGTCTGGTTGTGTAACCGTTCTCAATGAGCATGCATATGACTCGATCTAAATAGATCGGCTACTCGGCGTAGTTTTACGCAACGAGTCCAAACCTAGCCAAGGCGCAACCTCTACTCCGGCTCAGCGGCCCTTACGAGCAAGGTGCCCTTGCAGGCACAAGGATACGAGCCGATCTGGCATCGTTCCATCAACGGACATCATTATGCCGTTCCATTGGTTCCGGCAGCTCTTCTGCCAACCATTTCATCAGCACCTCCCCTGCTCTACCGGCAGTGGTGCGACGAACCCTTCTACGTTGTAGAGGGCAAACCATGAACTGGGTAGCACTCTGCTATATGTCAGAGTATCCTGCTACGTTCTTTCTGAGCTATTCTTAGCTTCTTCAGAAATTTCAGCAGCACTTCCTCTCTTTTACGGAGAAAGCGTGCGTTTCTTTTATCCATTTCAGCGGCATCTCCCCTCTTTGGTAGGAAATCGCCACGCTTAATTCGGGAAATGGATGCGCACCGTTGTACGTACTTTGCATCCATCAAGGTTGCAGGAACCCTTGGCCATAGCCAGGCCATACGAAATTGACTTAGTCATTACGTAAAGAGCATTTTGTCAAAAACCGAAGCCTTTCCAATAGGGGCTTCATTCGTCAAGCAGAATCTTGAACGAGGAGCGGTCAAGGAATCGCATGGGCGATTTGGAGTTGATCTCCATTTGAACGCTCATTTATGCGCTATATATGTAGTATAAGCAGAAGCCTGTGCTTTATACAGCGGCGGCGTAAAGAAATGCATATACTATTGTTCAGGGTGTGTAACTGAACAAAATATTCTACATATATAACAAAGCAGAAGCCTTGGCATCGTTCGACGCGACGGCGTAAGTAAATACAGTGCAGAAAGAAGGAGCCTTGGCATCGTTCGACGCGACGGCGTAAGTAAATGCATAATCGGAAGTGCAGTAATCGGAAGTACAGAAAGCAGGGAGCCTTGGCATCATACGACGCGACGACAAAGGTAAATTACATGGCCTGTGCGATATAAGACGCGTCGGCAGTATCAGCAGATATACACCTAGATCTGTATCCAACGATAGTTACGAGGCGAGCGAGTGAACACCGAAGTGTCCTAGAGGGCTCAACCAAGAACTAGGGTGAGATACTATTTTGAAGAACGCATATACTGCGTATTCGAACATATATATCCGACGATAGTTACGAGGCGAGCGTGTGAACACCGAAGCGTCCTAGAGGGCTCAACCAAGAACTAAAGCAAGATACTACTTCAGAAAGTATATTCTAGATACAAACAAACAAATACTTGAGAGAGATGGATCAACGAAGCGAACTTACTTCAAATCATGGAAGAAACGGCTCCGGGTTGCTTCTTTGGCTTCGAGCCTTCCTTCGAGAGGTCAGACTAAGTCAGATGAAGCTGACTTAGTTGAGAAAGAGGTAGAGCAGGTCAAGCTACTCAACCTAAGTGGTTTGAACCAAACAGGGTTCGATCCAAGTCAACTGGGTTCAGCAGGTTCGAACTCAGCTCAAGTAGGCTAAGTCTGGGTTCAGAAATCCAAACCGGAATCTGGACCAAAAAGGACTTTGACTTTGACTTTAAACCCAACTAGGTTCAAGTCAAGTGAACTGGGTTTGGACCAGGTCAAGTGGGTTCAGACCCAGGTCAGGTGGGTTAGGACCAGGTCAGGCAGGCTCAGGCTAAGTCAGGCAGGCTCAGACCAGGTCAGGTGGGCTAGGCTAGGTAGGGGAGGTTTAGGAGAGAGAGAGAAGGCAAGAGAGAGAGGGGGTCGATTTTTATGAGAAGAGAGAGAGTGGGGAGGGCTATTTATAGCCCAAGCCCACCTCCTCTTGGATTTTCTCATGCCCCTTCTACCCCCTTGGCTTCTTTTTAATTCCAAGAGGTTCCTTGGTGTGGGGCCCACTTGGATATTCCATGAGATATTTTTGTGGGTCCCACCAGATATTTTCTGAGGAATATTTCTGTGGGTCCCACCAATATTTCCGTGGGTCCCGCAAGAATTTCGGGTTTCCAGCGATTTTTTCCGAAAAATTCTGAGTACGCCATTTTCTTCGTATTGACGTAACTAAGAAAGTTGGCTCGTAGGAATCATTTGATTTCATTCAGGTAGGAAAATATGGCTTCCAGAGTGTTTGAGCATATATTCGCGATTCGACGAATATCCTAAGTATAACTGGCTCGCAGAAATTGATTCGTTTTGCATTCTGAGAAGAAATGCTATTTTTACTGGTAAATGCCTCATGAATTTTATTCAGATATTTTCTGAAAAATTGCGGGTCTTACATCATTACCCCCTTAAAGGAATTTCGTCCGCGAAATTCAGCTAAGAGTACAAGGTGAAGAGTTCAGAATATTTATCCCGCATATCCGATTCAGGCTCCCAAGTGCAATCATCGATTCCATGATGCTGCCACCTCACTTTAACAAGTGGAATGACCTTCGTTCTTAGCACTTGCTCCCGTCGGTCCATGATCTCCACTGGCCTTTCTTCTACCGTCATATCTTCTCGGATGTCAATGTCTTCATGTTGAATGACGTGAGAAGGATCATGAACGTACTTTCTAAGCATTGATACGTGAAATACATCATGTATTTGCGCGTATTGTGGTGGCAATGCTACTCGGTAGGCAGTCTCTTCGATCCGGCTCAAAACTTCGAAGGGACCAACGAATCTTGGGCTGAGCTTCCCCTTCTTTCCAAAACGAAACACACTCTTGGTTGGAGAGACCTTGATAAAAACCTTATCTCCAACCGCAAAAGTGAGTTCCCTACGCCGCTGATCGGCGTAGCTCTTCTGTCGACTCTGAGCAGTCAGTAGCTTCTTTCTGATCATGTGGACTTGCTCAGTATAATGCTGCAACACAATGGGCGAGTCCAAGGTTCGCTCACCCACTTCACCCCAATGGATTGGTGATCTACAGGGTCGTCCATACAAGGCTTCATACGGTGCCATCCCAATGCTAGCGTGGTGGCTATTATTATAAGCAAATTCAGCCAACGCTAGGTGGGAATCCCAATCACCTTTCCATTCCAGCATATAGGCTCTTAGCATATCTTCAAGAGTCTGTATGGTTCGTTCTGATTGCCCATCTGTTTGGGGATGGAATGCTGTACTGAACTTGAGTTTCGTCCCCAGGGCTCTCTGAAGCTGCTCCCAAAAGTGAGAGGTGAACTTCGGGTCACGATCAGATATGATCGAAATCGGCACTCCATGGATTCTAACGATTTCCCGAATGTAGATCTCCGCCAATCGTTCAGTTGAGTAACGAGTGTTGATTGGCAGAAAATGGGCAGACTTGGTGAGTCTGTCCACGATCACCCATATTGAGTCATGTTGTCTCTTGGATCGAGGCAATCCAACGATGAAATCCATCGTAATGCCTTCCCATTTCCATTCTGGAATCTCGATCCGTTGCATCTTTCCACCAGGGCGCTGATGTTCGATCTTAACTTGCTGGCAGATCAAACACTTCGAGACAAACGTAGCCACATCACGTTTCATACCCTTCCACCAGTACTTCCTCTGCAAATCTCGGAACATCTTCGTACCTCCAGGGTGAATGGTGTACTTGCTATTATGAGCCTCCTGGAGTACTTCCTGTCTTAGCTCAGGGTTATTTGGAACCCAAATCCTTTCTTCCATCCATATTCCTCCATCTTCTTTCAAATGAAAGAAAGTGTTATCTTTTTCAGCACGAGCTTTCAATTCCAAGTACTGGGGATCCTTGAACTGTTCGGCTACGATGCGATCGAGGAACTCAATGTGGATCGTCAAACATGACATTTGGATTCTACCTGAATCAGCCAAAAATGGCTTCCACTTGACGAAATCCTCCATCAACTTCCATTGTCCGGTTAGGCTGGCCAGAGTGCCAACAGTCTTGCGACTAAGGGCATCTGCTACAACATTCGCCTTTCCAGGGTGATAGGAAAGCGTGAATTCATAGTCTTTGAGGAATTCCAGCCATCGCCGTTGCCGCATATTGAGTTCTTTTTGAGAAAAGAGGTATTTTAGGCTTTTATGGTCCGACATGACCTCAAATTTCTCTCCATACAGGTAGTGTCGCCAGATTTTAAGCGCGAACACTACCGCGGCAAGCTCCAAGTCGTGTGTTGGATAGTTTTTCTCATGGACCCTCAACTGTCGTGATGCATAGGCGATTACTTTGCCATGCTGCATCAACACACAACCCAGACCTGTTCCCGAGGCATCGGTATAAGCAACGAAGCCTCCCTGACCAGAAGGTAAGGTAAGGACAGGGGCAGTGGTAAGCCTCTGTTTGAGAACCTCAAAGCACTCCTTACACTGGTCAGTCCATTCAAACTTGACTCCCTTTTTAAGTAATTTCGTCATCGGCACGGCGATTCGGGAGAAGTCTTGTATGAACTTCCGATAATATCCGGCAAGTCCAAGGAAGCTACGAACCTCAGTGATATTTTCTGGCTGCTTCCAGTCCATCACAGCTTCCACCTTCGCAGGATCCACTGCGATTCCATCTTTTGAGAT
The DNA here is from genome assembly GCF_984573655.1 of Nuphar pumila. NCBI lineage: Eukaryota > Viridiplantae > Streptophyta > Magnoliopsida > Nymphaeales > Nymphaeaceae > Nuphar > Nuphar pumila. The sequence goes on along the minus strand of NC_143265.1, from coordinate 44,723,479 downwards.
CACATGACCAAGAAACATTACTTTGTCTAGCCAGAATTCACATTTTGAAAACTTAGCATAGAGTTGGTTATCTTGAAGGGTTTTCAAGACGATTTTCAAGTGCTCCACGTGTTGTTCCTTGTTCTCAGAATATACGAGAATGTCATCAATAAAGACGATGACAAAGCTATCCAAATATGGTCTGAATATCCGGTTCATTAGATCCATAAAGGCAGCAGGCGCATTAGTGAGTCCGAAGGGCATTACTACGAACTCATAATGGCCGTATCTCGTTCTGAAGGCTGTCTTGGGTATATCCTCTTCCTTTACTCTGAGTTGATGGTACCCAGACCTGAGGTCGATCTTGGAGAACACCCTCGCTGTTCTGAGCTGATCGAATAAGTCCTCAATCCGAGGCAACGGGTACTTATTTTTAACAGTTGCCTGGTTAAGCATCCGATAATCGATGCATAACCGAAGGGATCCATCCTTCTTCTTTACAAATAGTACCGGGGCTCCCCACGGTGACACACTCGGTCAGATGAACCCTTGTTCCATCAGTTCTTCCAACTGACACTTCAACTCACTGAGTTCAGCTGGCGCCATTCGATACGGGGCTTTGGATATCGGCGTTGTTCCAGGTAAGGATTGAATTCCAAATTCAACCTCACGAAGTGGCGGAAGTCCTGGCAATTCCTCAGGAAACACATCGGGAAACTCCCGCACCACTTCCAAACTCTCAAGGGGTTGGTCATTGGATTTTTCCACCGAGAGACTCAACAGGAAGGCCACACAACCCTTCCTAAGGTATTTTTGTACCTTAAGTGCTGATATGAGCCTTTTCTGTGGAACTGGTTTGGATAACCGGTACTCCATCTTAGGCAATCCGGGTCAAGATAGAATCACTCTGCCCTCGCGGCACAGAATCTTGGCATTATTCTGAGCCAACCAATTCATTCCCAGAATGACATCGTACTGTACCATATCGATCAGGATGGCGTCAGTAGGCAAGTGTTGCCCTGCTATCTCAATATCCAAATTTTTCACACACCGGATACATTTGGTGCGTGAACCCAACGGGTTATATACTTCGATCATTTTATCAATCGGTTGCACCGAGGCGTGGAGTTGTTCGGTGAAATCGTCAGAGATAAACGTATGAGTAGCACCACAATCAAACAAGACGTAAGCTGCATGTCCATTAACAGGTACGGTGCCTTCAATCAGGTCACCATTTTCGACTTGTTCAGTCGTTACAGCATATACACGACCTGCAGCAGGCCTTTGTTCTATTCTAGGTGGAGGTCGTTGAAACTGAGAACGTTGTGGTGCTGGTCGAGAGGGTCCGGCAGATCCGGTACTACTCCTCTATTCATCTGCAGCCTTCTTGGCGCAATCTCTTATAAAGTGGCCCATCTTGCCACAATACAAGCACCCACCAATGTCACGAGGACATGGCTTTCCGGGGTGGTTCATACGACACCTTGGGCAGCTGAAGTTGGACGGCTGACCATTCAGAGTTGTGTTCTGTCTTGGCCTCACGACTTGCTGAGTGTTGTTCCCTCCTTGGAACTTCTTCTTTTGAAAGGGTTGTCGTGAACCCTGGCCACTTGGGAACGTCCTTTTACGATTCCCACAATTCAATATGGGCTTCTTTGCTATGATCACTTTAGATCGCGCCCAATCCTCTTGGATTTTTGAAGCTGCTGCTACCGCAGCCTGAAAAGTCGAAGGCATGCTTGTTATCACTCGAGATCGCAGCCCTTCGCGCAGACCATTCACAAATTTGTCGGCCCTTTCTTGGTCTGTTTCGAACAACGAGAGCAGTAGCGCTCTAGATTCTGAAATTTGGTGGTATAGTCCATTAGACTCATACCGCCCTGTTCCAACTCCAGAAACTCCATCTTTTTCTTGTTTCTGGAATGCAATGGGAAGTAGTTATCCATAAAAGTCCTCCGAAAGTCAGTCCAAGGAATGACTTCGACTTGTGAGAACTGGATAAGTTTAGTGGTATCCCACCACTTCCGTGCATTATCTTTTAATCGATACGTGCCAAAGTTGGTCTTCTTCTCTTCTGGTACTCCCAGCACTGAGAAGGCACGTTCTGTCTCTTCGATCCAACTCTCCGCGAGCTCAGGATCGGCTCTGCCAATGAAAACTGGCGGGTCAAGCTTGAGGAACTTCTCATAAGTCACTCCTCCCAGGTGCTCATTTCGTGGTGCGACTGGTTCTGGCCTCGTTTCACGGATGGCGGTAACCAGGTTGTTGAGTGTCTCCAATAGGAATCCTTGCGTATGGGACTCCTCGCTTGGTATGGTTCTCCTCGTCGTAGGAGCCATTTATCTATGCACACACAAGCACTTGTTTTTAGTTTCTCGATGTATATGAGGAAGTAAAAAGCTTTATTTACTTAATATACATCACATTTACACAAGCATCGCCTTAAACAAAACGTCATGCCGCACTGGCAGACTTTAGGCGTTGAGAAACTATATACATGAGTCTACTGACTCCAAAACATCACCAGTCTCTTTAAGACTTGGATTTCTTTGATGAAGACGAACTCCAAAAGGTCCATCTATTGCCACATGGCCTTGGTGCAGGTACTACTAGCTTTGGCTTGGGCGGCACTTCCGCACTAGCAAGCGAATACTGGGGATATATGAGAGACTCCAGTCCACTTTCCCAGTCAGCAAGATCAAGACTCTGGGAGTCTGGAATAATGATTGGCGAACAGAAAGAATCCCCTCTTTTGTTCCTGCCATTTATGCTCGGCATATGTGATGCCGGATGGTAGCTTGGCGAGTGATAGACTTCTGCAGGGAAGTTCAAATCAAAATCCCTCAGCCTTGGTAATTCATCAAAAGATGTTGGGGTATGGTTGCTCCCAACACTAGAGTGATGCGGTCCACTGACACGCGAAGTCTCATCCCTGAGACCCTTTGAAGCCCGCCGACCCATATCGGCGGTATATTTCCTTTGGCATTCGTTGGCGGAATGCCCATCTTCGCCACAATATTGGCAGTCTTGGACTTCATACGGGCATATCCACTCATCGTGCATGACCTTGCAGCGATAGCAATATCCACGCGAGTCATGAGTTGCCATCTATACAAAGATGCACCCAGATCAGAACAAAAGTATAAAAACATATACTTACAGTGCGATATCGGGACCATGACGGATCTTGAACCAGGTTTCTCAGACTCATGCTCTGATACCAATTCTGTAACGCCCCGGATTTCCAAAACAAAGCTAAGTTAAAATTTTCATGAATTTCTTTTTTTTTTCTTTGCAGCGGAACTTAGAAAAGCTTTTAGCAGCGGAATCAGACGATAATGAGTCGTCAGTTTTAGAAAACTCCGAGCACGTTGCAGGTATGTGGCCAAGCAACTCATTGACCACCAAAGTGTTCCATTTTATCGAAAACATATGTTTATTACAACACTACTGCTTAGGAGAGCAGTGTAGGTTCAATAAAAAGGAAGCAGTACAACTCTGTCTAGAGAAATCCTGGAACTCGATGCCGCCTTGCTCCGCATATCGCCACGCAGGTCCAACACCTGAAATCCCCATAAAACGGGGTCAGAACCACTGATGGTCTGGTAAGCATGCAATCATGTAACCATTCAACTCAAGCACGATAATGACCACTCAGGGTCGCAATGCGCAATAACGACGCTCAAGCCTCCAAGACTTAGCGTATATCGCAGGAGCCTCCTCAGGGCTATGAGTTAAACATCCGCTCGAGTCTTCATGACTTAGAGCAAGCCTTTTCAGTGCTGTGATTTGAATAGCCGCATAAGTCTCCACGACTTAGCCATGACCTCTTCCGGGTCTCAAAGTGATGTCTAGCTCAAGTCTTCATACTTGGCACATCCGTATCCCACGCATCTAAGGACAACTCCTCGAGCTTCGCTTAGTCGTGCGGATACAACACGGGTCTTTGCCCAGTCGGTCCAGTAGTATACCGAACATGACACCTTCACAAAGGTTATGCAGGACTGACTCAACACGTCATCCACTCATACATTCAAAGCATCGCTGTACCTAGAACTAATGCATTGTTTGATAATTAACCGCTCCCGCCTTTGGTACGCAGGTAGAGCTATTGTCCGGGCATCAACGCGACGTTCTGGGGGTTGATTATTCTATGTATTTTAGATACCCCAGAGGCCTGTTGACCCTATCCATAGTAGGGCAGTGTGTTTCAACTGGGAGAATCCTACTAGGCCCATATTCGGATGCATCCTCTACTTGCAGTAGTTGGGTTCAATCCTTAGATCTTAAGGATAACCACGACCCCAAAACCCATGAGTGACTGAGGCCATCGTGGACTCTATCAGGTCCAAAGTAAAATACATGTCACTCAAGGCTGTACCATCACTGTCATTCCACAGTGAGCATAATTCCTGAAGGGGTCTGCCAGTCTTACAATTACTTGGACAGAATCTGCATGCCATTTAGGCAGCCCGTGCTTTCAGCACTATGGGAGTATGTACCCGACCCCATTCAGTCTTCCCCAACACAGTCATTACTGAGGGGGTACCCCTAATACGATCTTCAACCGCGGGGTATGTGCAACCTTAAGTCTTATTCATATGCATGCAGAACACCGCTCTTTGGCACTTCGGCCACCACGAGCATCACACCTCTTTGGGTGGAAACAACACACTCTAGCTCTTCGGCCCTTACGAGTCTGGTAGTGTAACCGTTCTCAATGAGCATGCATATGACTCAATCTAAATAGATCGGCTACTCGGCATAGTTTTACGCAACGAGTCCAAACCTAGCCAAGGCGCAACCTCTACTCCGGCTCAGCGGCCCTTACGAGCAAGGTGCCCTTGCAGGCACAAGGATATGAGCCGATCTGGCATCGTTCCATCAACGGACATCATTATGCCGTTCCATTGGTTCCGGCAGCTCTTCTGCCAACCATTTCGTGAGCACCTCCCCTGCTCTACCGGCAGTGGTGCGACGAACCCTTCTACGTTGTAGAGGGCAAACCATGAACTGGGTAGCACTCTGCTATATGTCAGAGTATCCTGCTACGTTCTTTCTGAGCTATTCTTAGCTTCTTCAGAAATTTCAGCAGTACTTCCTCTCTTTTACGGAGAAAGCGTGCGTTTCTTTTATCCATTTCAGCGGCATCTCCCCTCTTTGGTAGGAAATCGCCACGCTTAATTCGGGAAATGGATGCGCACCGTTGTGCGTACTTTGCATCCATCAAGGTTGCAGGAACCCTTGGCCATAGCCAGGCCATACGAAATTGACTTAGTCATTACGTAAAGAGCATTTTGCCAAAAACCGAAGCCTTTCCAATAGGGGCTTCATTCGTCAAGCAGAATCTTGAACGAGGAGCGGTCAAGGAATTGCATGGGCGATTTGGAGTTGATCTCCATTTGAACGCTCATTTATGCGCTATATATGTAGTATAAGCAGAAGCCTGTGCTTTATACAGCGGCGGCGTAAAGAAATGCATATACTATTGTTCAGGGTGTGTAACTGAACGAAATATTCTACATATATAACAAAGCAGAAGCCTTGGCATCGTTCGACGCGACGGCGTAAGTAAATACAGTGCAGAAAGCAGGAGCCTTGGCATCGTTCGACGCGACGGCGTAAGTAAATGCATAATCGGAAGTGCAGTAATCGGAAGTACAGAAAGCAGGGAGCCTTGGCATCATACGACGCGACGACAAAGGTAAATTACATGGCCTGTGCGATATAAGACGCGTCGGCAGTATCAGCAGATATACACCTAGATCTGTATCCAACGATAGTTACGAGGCGAGCGAGTGAACACCGAAGTGTCCTAGAGGGCTCAACCAAGAACTAGGGTGAGATACTATTTTGAAGAACGCATATACTGCGTATTCGAACATATATATCCGACGATAGTTACGAGGCGAGCGTGTGAACACCGAAGCGTCCTAGAGGGCTCAACCAAGAACTAAAGCAAGATACTACTTCAGAAAGTATATTCTAGATACAAACAATCAAATACTTGAGAGAGATGGATCAACGAAGCGAACTTACTTCAAATCGTGGAAGAAACGGCTCCGGGTTGCTTCTTTGGCTTCGAGCCTTCCTTCGAGAGGTCAGACTAAGTCAGATGAAGCTGACTTAGTTGAGAAAGAGGTAGAGCAGGTCAAGCTACTCAACCTAAGTGGTTTGAACCAAACAGGGTTCGATCCAAGTCAACTGGGTTCAGCAGGTTCGAACTCAGCTCAAGTAGGCTAAGTCTGGGTTCAGAAATCCAAACCGGAATCTGGACCAAAAAGGACTTTGACTTTGACTTTAAACCCAACTAGGTTCAAGTCAAGTCAAGTGGGTTTGGACCAGGTCAAGTGGGTTCAGACCCAGGTCAGGTGGGTTAGGACCAGGTCAGGCAGGCTCAGGCTAAGTCAGGCAGGCTCAGACCAGGTCAGGTGGGCTCAGGTGGGCTAGGCTAGGTAGGGGAGGTTTAGGAGAGAGAGAGAAGGCAAGAGAGAGAGGGGGTCGATTTTTATGAGAAGAGAGAGAGTGGGGAGGGCTATTTATAGCCCAAGCCCACCTCCTCTTGGATTTTCTCATGCCCCTTCTACCCCCTTGGCTTCTTTTTAATTCCAAGAGGTTCCTTGGTGTGGGGCCCACTTGGATATTCCATGGGATATTTTTGTGGGTCCCACCAGATATTTTTTGAGGAATATTTCTGTGGGTCCCATCAATATTTCCGTGGGTCCCGCAAGAATTTCGGGTTTCCGGCGATTTTTTCTGAAAAATTCTGAGTACGCCATTTTCTTCGTATTGACGTAACTAAGAAAGTTGGCTCGTAGGAATCCTTTGATTTCATTCAGGTAGGAAGTTATGGCTTTCAGAGTGTTTGAGCATATATTCGCGATTCGACGAATATCCTAAGTATAACTGGCTCGAAGGAATTGATTCGTTTTGCATTCTGAGAAGAAATGCTATTTTTACCGGTAAATGCCTCATGAATTTTATTCAGATATTTTCTGAAAAATTGCGGGTCTTACAGAGCACTTCTACCTTCTGGTTCCCGTGGGGCGAGATGACAGTACTGATAGATGAATTTTCAGAGATTATGGGATTGCCCGAGCCAGCCGGTCAGCCTGGAGATCCATTGGAGAAACAGTTTCTGATTAATGTTAAGGGTCTGGACCCTAAGGATGCATTAGCTCGCATGACAGGACGCAAGTCTTGGCCATTGATTGAAGAAGATGGAAATGAATATGTAGACCTGCTCGAAATCTACAGACAGCATGGGACATTTGTGGAAGTCAGTTCGTTGTCTAGGACAGCTCGAGAGAGAATTCAGCACGCGATGGTTCTGTGCACGGTGGGATTAGCTTTCTTTCCCGACGGACGGAATTACATGGATATCAGAATAGTTTAACTTATGAGGAGATGGGGAAGTCGACAGACAAGCCGCCTCTCGATAGCCATGGCCGCACTCGCTTTTCTATACCGAGGGTTGACTCGTTTCGCACTCGGAGAATCGATTCTAGTCGAAGGGTGCACCTATGCCTTGCAATCTTGGTTCCTCCGGCATGTGCCAGTCCGAGCCAGTTCATTCAGATACAATGGAGAGAAGCTTCTTCCAGTTGCGCGATACCGGTTCTTGATCGACAACCTTCAGGAGGAGGAAGTCGTATGGGACTACTTTGATCGTCAGGAATCACCTCCCAGATACACTTATACTTATGGCAAGCGATTTAGACTACTTGGCCCGTTCTTCTGCGCATACTATCATCCCGAGCGGTGTGTCAGGCAGTTCTCTCAGAGGCAGAAGCGCGTAGAGATTCGTCCACTAGCGGGGGTTCTGCCAGAATTCGATCTCGCATCAGATCAGTGGTCCGGAGCATACCATTCTACCAGACATGGCTGGGATTCCTTTGTCAATCTTACTATTTTTCCTGGTCCTCGTGTGTCTTCTGATTTTGTAGAGTGGTGGAAAATTGTTCGTCCCCCTCCCCTCTGTCAAGTGTATTATTGATAAAATCATGTTTTTCCCCTCAATAAAATTCTTTTACATTTCACTTTGGTTTGACGACCTCGCCTAGGTAACAAGGCATATTTTCAGTTGTTTATCTTGCAAAGAATAGCAACGCAATTGTCGTAATCCCAGCGACGACTCAATCCCTAGTAATGGGATATTATTTCAATTGTCTACCAAAATTCTCAACAAATATTTTCTTCCAAACCAAATTTCCTTCAGAAGCCTAACCATCAGTTCTGCCCTGCAGAGAGCATCAACAACATCCAAGAGAACATTTGCAATACCCAATGGTCAATACAAGATCCAGAAAGAAAACCACATCAGTTGAAGGTGTCGCATATTCAGTAGCTTCAGAAGAAGAGATGGACTCACCTCGATCAATCCAGAGTCAGGGTCAGCAGGCGGATGATGGCATCGATCCCCAAATGTATATCATGTTCAAAAAGATGATGACCAAGATGCTGGCAGAGCAAGCTGAGGCCAGTACTGAGCAAATTCAAACTAAACAGAAAGATAAGGGTCAGGCCGTCAAGAATGTGAAGATCAGCAAAAAGCAGAGTCGTCACGAGGAAATATCTGATGAGTCAGAATCAGCTGACGATGCTGACAAGGAATGTGAAAATAAATATGAATTCAGAAGGTCGACTCAGGGTCAGGGGTCAGCTTACAAATCCAAGAATCAGTCTGTTGACGACCCTACGCAGTCACAACTGAAAGATGTGATGAAAATGGTTAAGGATCTACAGGCCCGCGACAAGGGCAAGAAAATCTTCACCAGCGAAGACTTCTATGATGGATTGGATGGGGATGATGATCTCGATAACCTCCCCAATAAATTCATTAAGTTTGATGGTTCGGGTGATCCAAAGGCGCACCTCGCCCTTTTCTTCGCAGAGTGTTCCAAGTTCAGGAGGAATAACAGGGCCTTATTTCTTTGTTTCCCTCGCAGTTTGGAGGGTATTGCAGCAAAATGGTATTCAGAGCATATTAATCCCATAGAGCTGAAAGAGTTTGATAAAGTGGTCAATTTGTTTATTGAGCGCTTTTTATTCAACGCTGAGGCACTCCCGACCCTCAGCCACCTCTGTGGCCTGAAACAGAGAGAAAATGAAAAGGCCCGAGATTTTATCCACCGCTGGAGGTCAGCTTGTAATAAAATGAGAGATCCCATATCAGAGGGGCATGCTTTGTCCTTAATTCTAAGCAATTTCTCGCAGCCTCTGAAAGGCCTCATCTCCACCGCACCATCCAGAACCTTTATTGAATTAACAGAGCGAGCCGAATGGCTCGAATTAAGTCTGGAGAATGGCTTCTATGAAGGTTTCACTTTCACCAAGAACAGCGGCCAGAATGAGTCAAAAAAGAAGACTCACTTTACTAATTCTGTCAATAATAATAAATGGAATCATCGCAAGGGGCAGAACAGAGACTTCTGTTATGGGGCAGGAGGTTCAAACAGGAATGATCAGAAAGGGAAGTCGATCCCGCAATTCAATAATCCGCTTCAGCTGGAGCAGGGACCAAAACCCCGAGAAAAAGTGAAGCATGAAGGATGGAGCTATGACAGAAAATTCACTCCATTAGACCAATCACTCGAGACTGTGCTCGAGTACATGTTGACCAAGGAGATGGTCAAGTTGCCAAGGCTGGCCGATCCTCCCGTTCCTATGGGAAAATTCAAAGACCAATTCTGCAAGTTCCACAGAACAGTGGGGCACAATACTGAGAACTGCTTTGTTCTGAAGAATATTGTTCAGGACCTTATTGATAAAAATCTTCTGGTAGAAGGCGCGGAAGATGAAAATATAGATATTCTAAAAGAGCCATTTCCTCGTCATTCTACAGTAGTCATCACCGAACAGTCATTTCAACCACAGGAGCATATCAGGCCATGCTCTGAAAATGACATGCAAGCTCAGCATCAAGTCCTGGTATTGCAGCAGGCTCGGTCCAAGGCCCAGAAGATGGACCTTATTTCAGCTTTCGGCAAATTGAAAGTGTCTGACAAGTCCGCTGGGATATCTCCCGAGGTAGCCAGAAGTATGCCATGACTCCCTAAGCATCTCATTAAGTCCACCACAAAGAAAAGCGAGACATCAACTCTAAAGCCTATTACAGCATTATCAAATGTCTCAATTTTGGACTTAACTCAAGCCTCCGCCAAGCATCAGCAGGTGTTGAATGATCTGCTACAAAAAATCAAGGTGAAACCAAGCACAACTCCTGAAGACATGGCCCATATAGTCAATCAGGCCATGACTAATGCTCCAGTTACTTTCTCCGATGAGGATCTCCCTAAACCTCATGTATTTCACAACAATGCCTTGTATGTTGTGGTTCGAACCAGAGGGATGACAGTTCCTCATGTGCTGATCGATGGAGGCAGCAGCCTCAATATATGTCCGGAAATGACCGCCAAAGCTTTGGGCATAAAAGAAGAAGAATACATTTCAGATCCAATCACCATTTATGAGTTTGACAATCATGGCCAAACAGCGAAAGGAAAAATATTCCTAGAGATCTTCATTGACTACTCGGTCCATTCAATTCTCTTTCACGTGGTCAATGTGCCGCCCACTTACAATCTACTTCTCGGGAGACCATGGATCCACAACACAAACGCAGTACCGTCTACTCTGCATCAATGCATCAAGTGGTCAAAAGGTGGTATGATCACGACAGTCTTAGGCGAAGATCCGGAGCAGAGGCTAGCACAGCCCATGGTTCCCAGGCCCTCTTTCACTACTGATATCCCTAGCATTAGGGGTATTGAAGAGGTCAGCTTCGAAGAGGATTCAGGAATAATGCAGACGACAGAGCAGCCCGAGCATATAGTGGCTGCGACCCGATGGGGAGGTCCACAGTTCTTCAAGATTGGAGGACGAATTGATTACAGCACTCTTAAGGGTCATCCCTTATTCTCCCAATTTATGAAGGCTAAAAAAGGATTTGATTTACTAGTAAAGCATGGCTACCAGCCTTTTCGAGGCCTAGGCAAAAATGAAGATGGTCGTCTTGAACTAGTGATTCCTCAGCACTGCCCTAAAAGAGCCGGATTGGGCTTTAATGGTCGAAGGTCTCAGAAAGGGACTGTTTTCGTTAAGGGAGCACATTAGAAGAATTCCTTTGTCTTTCTTTTTCTATTCTGTTATCGGGATGATATCCCATTTCATTTTCATCATTGTCATTTTGATTAATTCTATCTTTCAATAAAGTTGCCAGTTTCCTTTGTGTATCTTGGTGCCATTTGTCTCTTTATTCCTCAGTATTAAATCTTCACAAAATCGAAATCATTTTGCTCTTTCATCTTTCCAATTATTTTCAATAAAAGCAATTTATTTCATGATGAGCAATTTCCCTAAATCAATTTATCCTCCAATTTTCAGAATGTCTTCCCGATCTATTAAGAAGCTCGTCTTTAATCCAAAAGCTTGTTCAAAATCAGCAATAATTCATCAGGTCAGAATAAGAACAGAATGCAGTCAGACTGCAAAACAGTCAGAAGAATCCGCAGAGTTCGATTCAGCTCTTCAAGAACTGCCAGAATTTGCATCGATTCAGAGGCAAGATGAGCCATCATCCTTAGTTCAAGATCCGACTGAGGATATCAATATCGGATTAGAAGACGATCCTAAAATTCTCAAGATTGGCAGTGGTTTGAGTCCAGGAGAGAAAGAAAGGCTCACTAATTTCCTCAAGCAGCATGAAGAAGTATTCGCATGGACTTATGAAGATATGCCAGGTTTAGATCCGAAATTGGTGGAACATCGCCTCGTTCTGAAGCCTGAGGCGAAACCAGTCAAGCAGAAGTTGAGAAAAATGGATCCTCGAATCGAGCAACAGGTCAAGGAAGGACTTGAGGATCTGCTTAAAGCAGGATTCATTCAAGCAATTGATTACCAGGATTGGTTGGCGAATATCGTAGCAGTTCCTAAGAAGAATGGGAAAGTGCGAATCTGTATCGACTTCCGTGATCTCAATAAAGCCACTCTGAAGGATGACTATCCGCTCCCAAACATTGATCTTCTAGTCGATAGCACAGCCGGGCATGCTATGTTCTCCTTTATGGACGGATATTCCGGATATAATCAAATCAAGTTGGCCGCTCGTGACCAATCCAAAACATCCTTTACCACGCCATGGGGCACTTTCTATTATACAGTCATGCCTTTTGGGCTCAAGAATGCTGGAGCCACTTATCAGCGCGCTATGGCCGTTATATTCCATGATCAGATGCACAAAATCATGGATGCATATGTTGATGATATTCTAGTGAAATCCAAAGAAGAGGAAGATCACATCGAAGCTCTCAATCAAGTTTTCAAGCGGCTCATTCTTTACAAGCTAAGACTCAATCCACAAAAATGTGTTTTTGGAGTCGAATCTGGCAAGTTGCTAGGCTTCTTGGTCAGCAAGAAGGGGATAGAAATGGATCCCGCTAAGGCCAAAGCTATCATTGGCATGCCGCCTCCGACTAATCTCAAAGAATTGCGTAGCCTTCAAGGACGCATGCAATCAATTCGGCGATTCATTTCTAATTTGGCCATGAGATGTGAGCCTTTCAATCATTTGCTCAGAAAAGGAGTGAAGTTTGAATGGGGACCAGAGTGTCAGCAATCGTTCGAACGCATCAAGAAATATCTTCTCAATCCTTCTGTTTTAAAGCCGCCAGAATTAGAGAAACCCCTATTGCTATACATTTCAGTTAATCAAGTTGCTTGCGGCGGATTCTTGGCACAATACGAAGAAGGCAGCTTGATAGAACATGCCATTTACTATGTGAGCAAGACCTTTATTGATTATGAGAAGAAATACTCTCAGATAGAGAAGACATGCCTAGCTTTGGTATGGATGTGTCAGAAATTGAGGCATTATCTATTGGCGTCTGAAGTCAAGATTCTATCTAAATTAAATCCTCTCAAGTACGTTCTTGAACAACCATTTCTCAGCGGACGGATCGCCAAATGGCAAGTCCTATTAATGCAATACGACTTGGAATATGTCTCTCAGCAATCTATCAAAGGCCAAGCAATTGCAGACCAATTAGCAGATTTTCCTCTAGTAGAGGATGTTAAAGCTGAGGATGATTTCCCCGATGAGCGGATCTGCAATATTCAACAATCCCCAATTTGGAATTTATTCTTCGACGGTTCCAAGAATATGGCAGGCATAGGAATCGAAATTCTGCTAATTACACCAGAGAAGGAGATGATTCCCTTTTCTCTTAAACTGGATTTTCAGTGCACTCATAATATGGCCGAGTATGAAGCTTTGATACAAGGTCTAAAAATTCTACAGGACTTCAATGTCAAAAGAGTGCATGCTTATGGCGATTCTTTGTTAATCGTCAATCAAGTTCTGGCCGAATGGCAAGTGAAAGATCAGAAACTACTTCCTTACCAGAAGATTGTCTCAGCACTTGCCAATAAATTCGAAGAATTCCAACTTTTTCATATCAAAAGAGATTTCAACCAAGTTGCAGACAGTTTAGCCAATCTGGGATCCATCATGTCTTTCAGGAGTGGAGAATCTTGTCACTCATTTGAAATTGGCAGACTTGATCAACCCGCTTTCGTTCCAGTAGAGCAGATAAACCAGGCTGAGCAGAAGAAGAAGCCTTGGTATCATGATATCAAAAATTTCATTAAAACTGGCGAATTTCCTCCAGAATTATCAAAGAGAGAGCAGCGAGCAATTCAACGCATGTCTGCTCGATATTTTATTCTTGCCGATGTCCTTTATCGTCGTGGATTCAGTTCTGAATATTCCAGATGTTTGGACGAAGAAGAAGCCAAAGAAGTTGTGCAAGAAGCACATGAAGGCATTTGCAGTGGCCATGTTGGCTATCAGACTCTCGTCAAACAAATCATCCGAGCAGGATATTATTGGAGAACTATGCAACAAGATTGCTATCGTTTTGTAAAGAAGTGCGTTCAATGTCAGATGCATGCGCCTTCCATTCATGCGCCAGCGACATACTTGCAATCTGTCGTCTCGCCATGGCCATTTTCCATGTGGGCTTTCGATGTTGTAGGCCCCATCACTCCTTCAGCCTCCAATGGTCATAAATATTTTCTTGCCGCAACAGAATATTTTACTAAATGGGTAGAAGCAGTCACTCTACGCACAGTAGAAGGTCGGCATGTGGTTTCTTTCATCCATAAGAATATCCTTTGCCGCTTCGGTATACCGCATGATATTGTGTCGGATAATGGCAGTCATTTCAAGAATGAGAGAATGAGGACATTCTGCTCAAAATTCAGAATTCATCATCATTTTTCCGCTCCTTATTATCCTCAAGGGAATGGTCAGGCAGAGGCCACCAACAAGGTTCTGATTCGAATCCTGGAGCGAACTTTAGAAATGGGCCGTGACTGGCATGAAAAGATTCATGATGCATTATGGGCATACAGAACCACCATTCGAACTCCAACGAATGCTACTCCGTCAGAACTTGTCTACAGAACTGAAGTAGTGTTGCCTCTACATGTTCAGAAACCTGCTCTGAAATTTGCATCACTTCTAGAATTACCTCTTGATCAATATCAGCAACAGCGACTGGTACAGCTTGATTTGCTTGATGAAAGAAGGCTCAGAGCAGCAGAGCATGCTCAATCCTATCACCAGAGGATAGCCCGACAATATGCAAAATCTGTCATTGAGAGAAAATTTCGGGTCAATGATCTAGTGCTCAGATCAACAACTTATCTCAGGCATCGCCCGGGTGGCAAATGGTCGCCAAATTGGGAAGGTCCTTATGTTGTCAAAGAGGCACTACCTCGCAATTCATATCGACTCATCAATGCAGATGGAATAGAATTACCAGATTCCATCAATGCTCGACATTTGAAAAAATTCTATACTTGAACAATTCTCTATTCTTTGTAATCCTTCCAAATTTTCTTCAATAATGATCAAAATTCTTTTCCCAGTTACACTGGGGCATTTTAAAATTTTGTTTTTATCTACAAATATTTCGTATGCAGGCAGGATAAACAAATCTCTCATTTCACACACTTGTGCACGCCTGTGCACCCATTTACATTCATTTGCATTTGCATGCATTCATTCGCATTCGTCTGCATCAATTTGCATTAGCATCGATTACCCATTCAGGATAAGGGATAAATCCTGAGACCCCGACAGTTGTCCGAGTCGTCGTGAGGGTGAAGACTGAAAATTTTCCATCAAAATCAATTAGTAATTCTTCAGGATCCAGTGTTCGTGCTGGTAAACTTTCAAAAATCCAGTGTTCGTGCTGGTAAACTTTCAAAAATCCAGTGTTCGTGCTGGTAAACTTTCAAAAATCCAGTGTTCGTGCTGGTAAACTTTCAAAATCCAGTGTTCGTGTTGGTAAATTTCCAAAACCCAGCGCTCGTACTGGTAACCATTTAAAATCCAGCGCTCGTACTGGTAACCATTTAAAATCCAGCGCTCGTACTGGTAACCTTTTAAAATCCAGCGCTCGTACTAGAAATCTTTCAAAATCCAGCGCTCGTACTGGTAATCTTCCAAAATCCAGTATCCAAACTGGTACATTTTTAAACCAGTATGCATACAGGTATCTTTTCAAAATCGAGCACTCGTGTCATGTCAGTCGACCTCTTGAGTTCAGTCCTCGTGCTGATCACTCATCAAATTCCCAATTTCCAAATTCCCAATTTCCAAATTTCCAATTTCCAATTTCCAATTTCCAATTATCAATTTCCAAATTTCCAAATTTCTAATTTCCAATTTTCCAATTTCAAATATCAAATTTCAAAATTCCAATTTCCAAAATTTGACCCTTTTGAGGCACCCAATACCAATTTCAATCATTTTCTCTTGCGAGAGACCCTTTGTATAGGGAGAGTTCGAGGGAGCTCGCTCTTTTCGCATGCTATCCAATTCGTTCACTTAGCCCCTTTTCAGGGAGAGTTTGAAGGGACTCGTGTCTTTGTGAACCGTTTGCAAAACAAAATTCCAAATTTCACACAAGAAACCCTTTTTATAGGGAGAGACTCGACGGAGACTTGCTTTCCTTGTGGCCCCATAATTTCAGACTAGGCCATTTCATCATGAAGGACCCTCTTTTCAGGGAGAGTGTGATGAACTCGTTCCTTCATGACCAATTTACCAACCTCACTAATTTCGGCCCCCTTTCCATAAGAGAAGCCTAATGTTAGGAAGTTTTGACGAAAGCTTAATTTCTCTTCGAAAGTTCGTTTTGCAAACACCTCCTCTTCAGGGAAGAGAGGAGTAATTCCCAATTCCAATTTTTGAATCTTCTCCTTTGGGGAAAGGAGAAGAGAATTTTTGTCACAAATGTGTTGCGTTGTGCTTCAAATGCTCGATTTCACAAAAGGATTTCAAGAAAGTTTTGCCAATTTGTCCTTAAATATTTGTTGATTTCAAAAATCTTTATTGCACAAAATTATTACTTCAGAATACCTCCATTATTACTTCCGAAAGGGTAATGCTTTCGCGAAAAAGGATTCAAAGTTCAAAATCTTTCTATTGGCCAACCAAAAGGATGAAGAATAAATCCTCGATATGGCCAGCAAAGAGAATTCAATGTTGTTGCAAAGCCATGAGTGATTGATATTGATCGCAGTCAATGGCACATTTTTAAAGACCATTCTTGAAAAATAAAGTAGTCGAAATATCCTGGGTGATACAAAGAAATCCACTCAATTTTCATATCTCCTCAATCTCCTAAGCTGTAATTAAATATCTGCAAAAGGGATCTCTCAATTGTCGTCGAGATGAAGGTGAATTAAGCGAGTCGACCCCCGGGGCCAAAGAAGATTTGGATCATCTCCAAGATGACGGAGTTTGTGACGAATCCTTCCAGGGAAAGTTCAGATCACCGTCGAGATGAAGGCGAGTGTGATGAGCCTACTGACAAACCCTAAAGGATATTTGATTTTAGCTATCATTAAGAGATTTCCTACCAAAGAGCCAATAACTATCAAGATAATCCCTGAGAGAAAAGAAGGATCGGAACATCTCTGAGATGAAGGAGTTTGTGACGTACCCTTCCCAAAAAGAGAGAAAAGTCAGGACATCTCCAAAATGAAGGATGATGTAATTCCCAAAAAAATCCAAGAGAGCTCTAATCTGCTAAAAAGAGAGTGCAGAAAGATCATCATGAGAAAAGAATCCCAGGATATCAGACTGCCGAATCTATCAAGAATCTTCTTTAATTTTGTGAAATTCTTTTATCAATATTCTTTCACTAATAGCTCTCACAATATCAAGAATACTTTCTTTCCCGTCCATATCAAGGAAATTGATAGCTTCCTTGAAAGAAAGCCAATTGCAAGCAATTTGAATTTGAATCTTGATTCTACGGAGTTAAGCCCAGTCGGAGGTAATACTTCAGGTAGAAAAGAGGGAATACTTTCAAAACAATGCGCATCACTTTTAATTATTTTGAATCAACAATAATTTTCAACATTTTGACAATATTTTCTAGCTATCCTGGCGTGAAGCGAGAGCTTGAGGTTCATCTTTGGCGCATCCTGACATCAGTTGTTATCCCTTTTAGGACTTGATAACGGGAGTTTTCAAGATTCCTTCCCTTCTTTGGTATAATCTGAGCGCACGAGCTCTCAGATTCGCACACTTCCCTGTGTCCCCACTGTCCCACCATAGACAGTCCAATTTCGGCTTGAGGTTAAGCCACCAATTCCAGCAAAAGGCAATTTCAAAAGTTAATTAGTCTCAGCAATGAGGCGCCCAAAATCAATCCCTTTTCAAACTTTAGGGACCCCAATTTCCTTCCTTTTGCAAAACCCCTATCGAATTCATTGTGCGGAAATCCGAAGGTTCCATCACGGTCTCTTCTTTCGAGGATTCCGTTCATTTTCTGCCCAATCAGGTTAAGGGTACAAACCTGAGCCTCCTTTGATGAGGTATTTCATTTTCAACCCGATCAGGTTAAGGGTACAAACCTGAGCCTCATTTGATGAGGTATTTTATTTTCAACCCGATCAGGTTAAGGGTATAAACCTGAGCCTCATTTGATGAGGTATTTCATTTTCAACCCGATCAGGTTAAGGGTACAAACCTGAGCCTCCTTTGATGAGGTATTTCATTTTCAACCCGATCAGGTTAAGGGTACAAACCTGAGCCTCCTTTGATGAGGTATTCCATTTTCATTTCCCGGTCAGGTTAAGGGTCAAACCTGAGCTTCGTTTCTACACGAGGTATTTTCTGTCCCATCCAGGTTAAGGGCAAAACCTGAATCTCACTTCTTTTTGAAATAAAATTTTCTCCTTATTCCCCATTTCATATCTATCATCATCACTTGAACTAATTCTTTCATACCCAGTCAGATTCATCTAACTGGGGCATTTTTATGATCCAAATTTGGTGTGTTTTCTTTGCCACTAAGCTCGGCTTTCAACCGGCTTAGCAGCAAAGAGGGGCATCTGTAAACACCCCAAATTTTCACCCTCATCCAGTGTTTGTCCATTTCATAAGTCATTACAGATCATTGCATGTATTCTGCATAGCATTGCATGTCATTGCATAGCATTGCAGGTCATTGCATCTCATTTTCGAGATCCAGCACTCCTATTTCAAAACATTCAATCCAGATTTGAATTTTAAAGCTTTTATTTCAAAATCAATTTCAAAACCTGGGTCTTTATTCAATACTCTGTCATTTTCCAACCCCAGGACTTTATATTTCGAAATATTTTCTCAAGGAAACAATCTGGATTCATTTCAAATTCAAATTTTAATCGATTTCAATTCACAGATGAGACCCATTGAGGTGGTGTCGCTTCTGAATTCCTCTATTCATCAAATTTCTCAAAATTTTGAAAGTTTCAGTCCGATCAGGACTCTGTCTCAGAGACCTGATCCGGTCAGGAGTCTGTTTTGAAGTCTGTTTTACTTCCATTTTTAATCTTTTTTGTTTGTTTTCCAAATTTAGGTCATTTTACAGAGTCCAGTTAGTTCAGGATTCTATTTTAGAGTTCGGTCGAGTTAGGAATCTAACCCTAACTGTGTTTTCTGACTTATTTCATCATTTCTTGATAAAATCTTTTGAAAATTCTTTCATTTGGCTTTTAAAATCTAAAATCTCAGAGTCCTAAGAGTTCAGGACTCTAACTCGGAGTTCCAGTTCGCATGAGACCCTATTTTCAAAAATCTTGAATTTCAAATGTCAATTTTAACCCTTTTTCAAAGCCATTTTCAGTGTTTATTTCAAAATTTCTAAAACTCGATGTGGGCCCACTCAGTTGGCACCATATCCAGAGGAATTCTAATTCAGTTAGGATCCTATATCATTTCAAAATTTTCAATTTCAAAGTTTGCTTTTGAAAAGCTTTTGAAAACTCCTTCAATTTCAAGTTTTAAAATCGTTTTTTTTTTTAAAACTCAAGTAGGGCCCACTCGAGGTGGTGCCATATTCGAGTCAGTCAGGGCTAGACTAGGGTTAGTTGATGTCTTGGTTAGTGTTAGAGGTTTAGAAGAGTCAAAACCATTTTGAAAAACTCATTTTGAAAGTTAGTTTTTAAAACTAGTATTTTTAAAGGTTTTTAAAGGTGTTTTAAAAACCCAATGTGAGAAAATGCCAAGTGGCACCACATTTGGGGGAATTTTAGGATTAGCTAGGGGTTAATTAGGCATTATTTAGGATAATTTAGACTAGGGGTAGTTAGGTAACTCCACCCCAAAATCGGCCCCCCCTTTAGAGTCCAAAATTTTCAAAATTGTCAATTTTTAAACCTAAAAAATTTTCTATAAATAGAGGCCATAGGGGGGTCGATTTTTCCAATTGGCTTTCCTTTGGATTCTTGGAGCTTCTCTCTCCTCTCCAGCCCTTCCTCCATTTCAGCAACCTCAAGGTAACTATTTTCTCTAATTTTTAGTTTTTATTTAATGTTTTTCATTGTTTTAAACATGATTTAGCCATTGGTACCATCATCTTCATGGATTAAACCATGGATTCAACCTCAAGAACCATCAAGAATCAGCAAGAACAATCCAAGAAGGTGATCCAACCCTGTTTTGGGTGATTTACAGAGATTTTAATCCATTAGAATTGATTTTAATATGATTCTTTGCATTAATAACCAATAAAATATATGATTTGCCCTTTTTAATGGGTTAAATCTATGTTTTAAAGGTGATATCAAATTCCAGCCATTGATTCCCTGTTTTTATTTTATTTTCATGGTTTATTCATGTTTGTTTTACATTCTATAGCATAGAAATAAGTTTTATTTATTGTTTTATGGTTTATTTTATTTATTTACATTAGTTAATGCATGGTTTTTCAAGTTTCTTAAATTTCTGTGTGTTCTAGGTTTAGAACAGTAAAGATGATGTTATTTCGGATGGAAGAACTCATTGTTTGTTTCTGATTTTTTTATATGTGGTGCATGCATGAGTTATTAAGTTACTGTAGAAAAATCAGAGGTTTTGGATCTCGGAAACCCTGTCAAAAAAATCAGACATCAAATCGGGTTTTTAAAGCTTTAAAATCGTGGTTAAAATCAAGAAGGTAACTTGCTGTGATGATATTTCTCTCATCTTATATCCGATTTTAGATCTGTAAAGTGCTATGGATGCAAATTGAGTATATCTGTCTGCTGTGAAATTTTCGGATTTTTTGATCACTATTTAGTATTTTTTACTTTTTAGAGAATCTGTTTTTAAATTTAAAGCTCGTTAGGGTTTACCAAAACCCTAATCAGATTTGTGTTAGTCATAAATCTCAAACCACAGATCCGATTTTAGATCTGTAAAAAGTGAGTATTGTTATTTTTTTGTCCACTATTCACCACTAAAATTTCATAAATTTTTGTTTAGTATTTCTATTTATTCCCGTATTTTCAATCTGGAATAGCTGTTTTAATCCCTGTTAAGAGTGATATATTTTAGCTCAGATTTCCGGAAGGGTTTCTCCCTAACCGAAGATGATTTTTATGATCTGTAAATTGGGAAATCTCTGTTTTTCTTTCTAGTTAGTCTATGTAAAATTTCATAAATTTCCATGGAGATGTGACCCCTGGTTCAGGTCTTGGACTGAAACTGGTTGGTGAATTAGGTCAAAATAACATATTTTTAGGGTTTAATGCAATTTTCGGATTAATTTAATGTCAAAAAATATTTTTTATAATTCCAATTCGACATTAGGGTTATAACAAGTGCATGTACCAATTTGTATGGATTTTGGAATCCATTTGATGGCTGAATTAAGCAAATTGCAAAACCGGGTTCCTAAAAGATCCAAAACACTGCTAAAATCACAGTTTTTGAGATATTATTGGATTTTCGTGCATAAGCATATGTTTTTAGGGTTTAATCATGTTCATAATCATATTAGGATGCTTTAGGTTTAATTTGATGCTCATTTGATTTCATTTAGTGCATAAAACCTAAGTTTTTACCAAAAATCTATTTCTAAAAACCCTGATTTCAAGGCCATAGTCTTGCTATCGGGGGTAATTTGGTCATTTGACCTAAATTTCAAAATCCCTTGCCCTAATTTTATATTTTTAATCATGTCATAGCATATTTGGTTTGAGTTTATTTCATTCAAATTTCAAAATTTGCATTTTATCAAAATATCTTTCTAAAAACCCTAATTTCAAGGCCATAGTCTTGTTATTAGGGGTATTTTGGTCATTTTGACCCCAATTTCGAAATTCCATATCTTCTCTTTCATATTTATTCCATTTTATTTCATACTTTATCATTTTTATTTAAGGGAATCAAGGAAGAGGCTTATATCTAGCAAAATCCAACAATTTCCTGATATTGTTGGATAAATCTAGAAAAGCCAACATATATTCATTAACCAAGTTTTCTAGTTTTGCAGGTACATTGAAGACTTTATTTTTCATGTATTTAAATTTCAATAGTGATGTAATTTGTAATTAAACTTTGGAATAAGAATTTACATTTCCTGCTTAGCTTAGGTTGCATTGCATATAGTTTATTTTTATAATTTTGATGTGTGATGGATGATGATTCATGCATATTTTTACAAATTCACCATGGTCTACACGAATGTCACATGCACTAGCTTCTATGAAGTTAATAAACTTGGTGGAATTTGTATTTATGGCCATAGTCAGAATATGAATGATACTTAGATTTATGATCTTCACATTAGCCACATTCAGCCTACACTCTTAGGCTAACTTCAAAAATGCACTGCACTTCTCAAAAATACAAAAAGTATTTCTCAATTCCTCAAAATCATATTCATTAATTTCATGCATTTGCCAATTCCAATTCCAATCTCAATTCAAAGAAGTTCATTTTCTCAAAATCTCCTAAGTCTTATAGCAAAATCGATTTTCCCAAAGACATTGAATTTCAAAGGATATTTCAAGTATTTCCCAAGTTCCAAATTCAAATTTTCTAAGTTAGAATTTCAATTTCCAAGTTTGAATTAAGAGAAACCAAGTCTCTCAGAATCGATTTTCACCAAATGTCAAGGATTCCTCAAAATCGATTTTTATTTCTCTCAGAAGTATATTTCAAATCCCATTTCACGATTTCTCATGTGATATCATTTCCAAGATTTACATTTTCTAAATATTTCAATCATTCAAAGCAAACATCATGTTTTCAAATGTGCATTTTCTGAAAATTCATAGCACATGCCTGATTCTTTGTGCATTTAGAAATTAGAATATGATTTAGACAAGCTGAATAGAGTAGAGCATAAGATTGATCCTTGGTTCAATTACCCCTGTTAAAGGTGGCAGGAACGGTTGAACCTCGTACCGACAGGCGAGTCCCATTCTACGGAATTTTCCCGCATTTTAAAAACGGAGGCGAGTTATTTTCAAAAATCTTTTTCAAAGATCAGTTTGATTTGCAAAAGTAAACATTTTGCGATGATAACAAAATCAAACTCAAAGTCAAGTGTTTTTAGAATTTGAGGTTAGAATTGATTTAAGAATCGAGATTGGGGTTTTGAGAGAAATAAGAAATAAATTTCAAAGTTGGAATGTAAAATTCAAAGATAAAATTGAAAATTGGGAATCAAAAATGGGTATTTGGAATGGGATTTAAAGTTAGAGGGAATCGAAAATGAAATTTAGGAAATAAGATTGAATTTATGAAGTAGAATGAAATAATGACTTGAAACTTTGGAATGGAAAACATCTTTTGAAAACTATTCCAAAATTCACTTGGAAATTTGAAAATGGCTTCAAAGAGGTGGAAAATGCTGATACAATTCTATCTTAAATGATGAATGCATTAAAAGAAATTTGAAATTAGGTTACGAAAAGCATATTTCATTCTTTAAGTGAATTGAAATAAGATTGAAGATATAATACATTTCTGACTATGGCCATAAAATATATTATATAATAATCGTATTTAAATTCATTTGAAGAATAAAATACATTTTGGTGCCTTTATAGGGTTTAAAATAAAATTAACTCTCAATATATCCTGACTATGGCCATTGATATATGTTTTGCGTTGATTTTAAATTAAACACTGATAAAGGAGGAAAATATTTAGAAAGACATGATGATTTTGGAAAGAGATCCAGTGTGGACCCAATGTTATTCTATAAAAGATGAAAACCCTAAGTTTTGTTCACATTTTGACTATGGCCATAAATGCAAATCATCAACTTAGGATTTAATCACCTTTTATTAGAATGGTGCTCGTGCCATTCGTGTTTCACCATAGTGTTATTGAAAATGAAGATAAAAATGCAACACATTGATCATGAGAAATGAAAAGTTAAACTATATGCTCATTCATTCTAAACTAAGCATAAAGTAAACTTCTCATTAATTGATTTATTACAATCTTTGAACTGATACAACAATTTGAAAAGGAAATAACAAAACAGAAAATCCTGTAAAATGAGCAAACTTGTTAGGAATAAGTGTAGGCTTTTATGGATTTTCCCTCAATTATTGAAAAATTGAAGGATACATCCAAAATTAGCCTTTTATGCCTCAAAGATAAAGAAAAATAAACAAAATAAACAAAATAAACACATATGATGCATGATTTTGTGAAGACATTTGAAAGGCATTTTTGGATAGATGGGAATCTTAAACAACTGAAGTTTAGCTTAAAATAAATTCATGGACTTACAGCTTAGTAAGAAAGCACTCTCTTTTTACAGAATATCAAAATCATTTCTGAAACTAGAGTTATAATCAAAATATCAGAGCATTAATTTCAAAAACAAGAAATTGGATTTTAACAGACAGGTTTCAGTAAACAGGATGTTACACAGATTAAACAGATTTGATTTCTCCCGAGTTTAATGAAAAAGTTGCTCAATTCAATCAAGAAACCAACCCAATTTACAGAATTGAAAAATCAATTTTGGTTTGAAAATGGCGACTTCGAGAAGTCACTGTTTTTAAACAGGAAATGAGCCTGTTACAGAATTTGAAATTATGTAACCAGTCTCGGTTTTTAGCAGACTTGAGATATCAAATGATCGTAGAAAGTTATAAAACTTTCCAAATATAAACTAGACACCTAGAGGAAGAGAACCTTTTTTACGGATTTAGAAAATGATCTCCCGTTGGGGAGATATGACTCTTACAAAATGAACTAAAAACTGTGTCACTTCAATAAGTCCGACTGATAGAGGTCTGGTTTTAGATCCAAATGGGGTATCAAATGATTATATAAATCGCTGAAAATTTACAGGATATAACTAGGCTCCATAACGAAGACACCACTTTTTTACGGATTTGGAATCCGATCTCTGGTTAGGGAGATATAGCCCTGACAAGTTGGTCCTGATTCGGATAGCGATTTACAGCGATTTGTATCACAAATCGCTGTAGTGTTTAGCGATAAACACTACAAATCGCTATAGCGATGTCTGGCAACACTACAAAGCGCTGTGGGTCTCGTTAGAGACCCAAAAACACTACAAATCGTAGTTAAAAGACCGGACAACACTATAAATCGTTGTAGGGGTCGTTGGAGACCCAAAAACACTACAAATCGTAGTAGGGACTCATTGAAGACCCCAAAAATTGTAACCACGATTTACTGGAAAATGTTGTCAACCAAATGGCGATTTGTTGAAGGGGTGCTACAGCAGTCATGATATGGGGGTCAAAATCAGAACATGTGTAAAATCTGGATACAGGGTGATGGTATTTAATCAAAATAAAATAGCAAACGACCATGAAAAATTCTGAAAATTTACAAGGATGAACTAGACATGTAAACAAAGGTAACCCATTTTACAGAATTGAAAAATGATCTCCCGTTAGGGAAATAAAATTATGACAAAATGGATCAAAATCTGGGCTGTTAAAATGACACAGGGTGACAGGGTTGTGGTTTTTTATCCGAAACAGGTATGAAAACACCATAGAAATCACTGAAATTTGGTATGGACAAACTAGATTGAATTTAAAAAACAAACCTTTTTACAGATTGAAAATATCATCTCTGGTTAGGGAGAAATCACTTCCGTAAGTTGATCCTGCTTCTGCTAAAATTGTGACGGTGAAAAATAACAGGTTCTGAATCTCGATTTTTAAAGTGGGTCAAACAAACTCAGAATGATCTGATTTTTGGTGGAGAGCATGAAGACATATGCATGAAGTTTCAGTAAAAAATTCAAGTTAAAATGAGCTCTGGTTATATACAAATTGATAGATATAAAATGCACCAGAATTCAAAGTATAATCTAGAGAAAAAAAAAAACTGAACATGATGAAAGCAAACTGCACATCCGTAGATGTTCAAAGATGAGATCTAATGCCTTAAAACATGAATGCATGCATGGATGATGAAAAATTAAGACAAAGAATGCATTAAAAGAAAACAAAAATGGTTGAGACACAAATCTAGCTCATTGTAGCCCATTTGAAAGAAGGATTTGATCTAAAAAGATCAAATCACTTTAATTCTTTTGGCTCAATCAAAATATATGAAACAAAGATTAAAAATGCAGCAAATAGGAAGATGAAAACTCAGATTCTAATCTATTAATCATGCTATGACAAGAAATTTTAAGGGAATACAGGAGGAATACTCACCTTGGCTGAAGGGGTCTGAAAGAAAGGGTTGGGAGCTTCTCCAAACTTACGTAAACTCAAAGTGAAGAGGAGAGATGAGAGAGAGAGAGAGAGCACCACCAATCGCTGAATGCCCTTTTTTTTTTTCGCTGACCCGCTTCTCTTCTTATCATTTTTTTTCCTCCTCCTTTTCCTGCATATTTTCTGCTCTTTTTCTTCCTTCTTTTATGCTTCTTTTCCTCCTTCTTTTCTTCCCATTTTTCTGGAGGGTCTTACGGCTGAGGCAGTATCGGGCGACCTTTCTTAGAAAAAAAAAATATTTTTATAATTTTAAAGGGTTTAAAATCTAAGTTAAATAGAATATAAAGGAGAATTTTAAAAATAACGAATTAAAAAGGAGGTTTTTGCAAAATGATGGTTGTTTTCAAAAGATTTTTCTGAAAATGAGCTCTTTGAGCTAAAAGAGGCTTTTAAAAAGGAGGTTTCTAAAATCGATTTGTATTACTTTTTTTTTTCTTTTTTGTATATTTTTTTTTGTGTTTTTGAAATAAAACTTTAAAAACTAAAGGGAAATAAAGGGGTTTACAACCATTTTTTTTTGTATTTTTGAGAAATATTTACAACATTTTGAAAAATTTGGGGTGTTCACAGAACTGTAGGTTGATCCCTTCCTTCCTCTGGTACCAAAATTTCTTTGTCGATGAAATCTTGTATGATGTTTTTGAGGACGAAGCAATGCTCTGCATCATGCCCCCTTACTTGATGAAATTTGCAAAAACACTCTTTCCATTTTCCCATGGTGACCGAAGGATCAACTCCCCTGGGAAGCTTGATCATATCTTCCGTGAGCAGGTATTCAAGAACCTCCTCGACTGGCTGACCTAAAGTGGAAAACTCGCGATCGTAACTCCAGCCATCATGCTTTGTCTCCTTTGGCTTGCCTGATTTTTGTCGAGAGCTGTCCCTTTCCTGAGCATGCTTGGTTAGGGGGATCGAGCACTTTTCTTCTTCGTCTTCAATAAAAAGATTCTTATCAATGCAGTCTTGAATAATATTTTTGAAGACAAAACAATGATCAGTGTCATGTCCTGTCGTCCGATGGAATTTGCAGAATTGGTTCTTGTATTTTCCCAAGATAGTGGAAGGACTCGTGGATTTTGGGAGCCTAACCAATCTCTTGGTCAACATGTATTCGAGAACTTTATCCAGCGGCTCATTCAAGGGAGTGAAATCTGGGTTACTACTCCAATCTTTACGTTTTAGCTTTTCCTTATTCTTCTCCTTCCGCGGAGGACTGAATTGAAGTGGTTCATCTTGGTTTCTGCTGAACTTTCCCTTCTGGTTTCTAGATGACTCCAAATTGCTGTTTTGATTGCCCGGGTTGCCTTTGTTGCTGCTCCTGCTGATTTTAGAACTTCTTACACTGCCATCGTTGTGCTTGCTCATTGGGAAGGTGACAGGTGTCTCTTCCTTGGTGGGAGCTTTTCCAAAACTGGCTTCAGCCTGCTCGGATAATATCTCAACCATCATCTTTTTAAACAACCGATATATAGCAGGATCAATCTCATTCTGGCTGTCCTGACCTCCTTCTCTGGCAAACCTCCGAGAGTCCATTTCAATTCTTGCTTCTGACTGGTGCGGTCTTTGATCTTAGCCTGAACCACCTGTTAATACCAAATGCTCTCTCTGTAGGACAGAATGGGACCCTTTTAGAAAGATTTTGGAGGAAACTTTGATAAAGAAAGAAATCAAATTGACAAAGAGATATCCCACTACTAGGGATTGAGTCCGCACGAGAGGCACGACAATCGTATTATTTCCCCGTGAGAAGAAACAAACAATTTAGAATATGATTAAAAGGACATCTCTTGATTGTAAACACCCCAAATTTTCACTCACCTCCCTGACATTTTCACCAAACATCATCATCCAGCCTCTGAAATCGCTGGAGAGCAAAATGGTCATTTTCTGAGCCCGGACCTTGCAAAAGTCCAAATTTCATCTGGAACTCTCAAAATTTCTCTATTTTTAACTTAGATGTTCAAAAATTTATTCCAGACAGGAGACAGACAGCTCCAAGTCTTGGTTCAAGATTGCATTTCATACGACATGGCATTGCATATCATTGCATGAGCATCTCATATCACTACACTGCACAGCATGTCATTTCGAGGTCCAGAACTCTTGATTTCAAAATTTTCAATCCAGATTAGAATTTTAACTCTCTTCAAAATTGATTTCAAAACCCTGGGTCTTCAAAATTATCAATTCTTCCCATTTTACCCCAAGGGCTCTGAATTTCAAAATATTTCGTCAGGAAAACAATCTGGATAATTTTCAATAAATTTCAACTCAGATTTGGCCTTTTGTCAGCTATTTCAACTATCATTCTTTTACAAAATCGCCCTACAGGGGCTAACTCTTTCCAAAAATTTATGTTTTACCAATTAGTCCAGATTTTATGAAAATTCCAAAAAGAAGTTGTTGTTTTATCCTTATTTCAATAAAGAAGCAATGTGGGACCCACACTGAGGTGGTGTCACATAGGCTTTTCTTTTGAAAAATTTGAATTTTGAAAAACCCAAAAATATAGGAGCCTTGTCCCCTGGATTGGTGCCACTTGTCTTTTCTCCCTCCTCCTATTTATCTGCCAAGTGTCAGTGTGGGGGTACCTTAAGAAGCCGCCACATGTCATCCCATTTATCTGCCATGTGTCAGTATCCAACATATCCATCCTGCGCCATGTGTCATTCCACAGATCACCAGGGAATGCCAAGTGTCATGTGTTGTCCTGTCCAAAAAAAGCAAAACTTGTCTCCTCTGAGGTGGCGCCATTTCAAGAGTGTCTCCTGCAGAGGACACGTGTCAACCTCTCCTTCTTTCAGAAAAGTAGACTGACACATGTCCCTTCCTACTTTTCTCAGAAAAGTAGGAGACACATGTCACTCCTAGCTTCCTCCAGAAAAGTAGGCTTGTCTCCTCTGAGGTGGCGCCATTTGAAGAGTGTCTCCTGCAGAGGACACATGTCAATCTCTCATCTCCTCAGAAAAAGCAAATGCCATGTTTCATCCTCTACTCTTTTCAGAAAAAGCAGGTGACATGTGTCATTCTCTGCTCTTCTCAGAAAAAGTAGATGCATGTGTCATTTCTTGCTTTCTTCAGAAAAGCTAGAATTCAAATATTCAAATCCCTCCAGAGGTGGCGCAAATCCTGAACTTCTACCTTTTTCATTCTGTCTGAGATGGCTACACATGGCTTGGACCTCCTTCTCTCCCCTCTGCCACGTGTCATTCTCTGCTTCTTTCAGAAAAAGCAGGTGACACATGTCTCCTTCTACCTTCTTCAGAAAAAGTAGAGGACACATGTCACTCTTGGCTTCCTTTAGAAAATCAACCATTCAAAAATTTTAAGACAAGAGCTAGGTGGCGAAAATCCTGGAGTTCTACCTTTTTCTACTTGGCCTAAGATGGTGCCACATATTCCTTGCCTTTCCCAAACTGCCACATGGCATTGTAGGAGCCATTCTGAGGAAATGCCACATCTTCATTCTCCATTCCTCTAAGGCCAACCTCCATTTGAAATTCAAATTCCCTTCTGAGGTGGCGCCATTTAAGAAGGCCTCTCCAGACAGCTGACACTTGTCTGCCACATGTCCAAACCTCCCTGTATTAGAAAAAGTAGAAACCCCCCCCCCCCTCTGAGGTGGCGCATTCTGCTTATTCCAGTCCTGTTCTCCTGCCACATGGCATTGTAGGAGCCACTCTGAGGAACCGCCACATGTCAGCCTCTCCTTTCTTGCAGAAAAGAAGAATTTGAATTCCTCTGAGGTGGCACAGTCAACTTCCTCCACTCCTGTCTGTGAACACCCCAAATTTTTCAAAATGTTGTAAATATCCCCTTTTTGCTTTTTCCCCCATCTTCTGGGTAATTGGGTCGGTTTTAAATCTAAATTCCATTTTTATTTCTCAAATTTTGTTGAAATTAAATTCATTTTACATATCTGACTCAATTTCGGATTCGGATCTACATCAAAATCCAAATCTGAGCTTCATTATCCAATTTTAAATTAAATTCTCAAAATTACTAAAATAAACTTTTGAAAAGCTCAGACACTTCGTCCGGTATCCGTTTGGATCCATCAAATTGTGTTTCTCGATTCGAGGTTTAAAACTCGAACATTTCCTCAAAACCTGGGTCCAAACCCCTTTGTCTGAAGAAATTTTCCCCAAGATGGCCCGAAATCCTTGAGAAAACATTTTTAAATATTCCTTAGAAAAATACAAAAATTTAGTGTTTAAACTTTAAATCTTAGTTTTTCTATTACAAAAATACAAAAAAATGGAAAAATACAAAAAAATTAGTTTTAATCCTTGTTTTCTTGCAAACTTTAGGATTTTATTCTAAAAATACAAAAAAATGGAAAATCATGCAAAAAACCAAAGAAATTAGGAAAAACTACGTGGTTTTTGAAAACTTTTTCCGAAAAACTCACCTTTAACCATCTTTTTAGAAAAATCTCAAAAGGAGGCCCCTTTCTGGAAAAACCGATTTTTGACGTTTAAGGGTCGAGTTAGGGTTTTGAAAACCCTAACTCGCCTTCCTTCCTCCGCCAGCCCCATGTGCGAAACCCCCTCTCGAAGCCCCCATGGCCTCCATTCGCCCTTCATCTGCAACGGCTTCGCACGCCCCGTTTCCATTAACCGCTCATTTTCTGCTTCAGGGCAACCCTTGATCGCCAACATCAGCTTCAACTTCCCCCACCTTCACGAAGCTTCCCCCGGCCAGCCCTATGCGCGACATCCATTTACAGCCTCCACCCTTCGTCCATCTGCAACGCCCTCCTTCTCCGCCCTTGATCCCCAACTTCCTCTGGATCCTTCTATGGTTCCCCTTCCCTGTTATAAATACAAGGGACCCCCTTTCTACAGGGGATCGGACCCTTTGTCGAGCACTCTTGTCATTAGCAACCAGAGATCCTGACTTCCCCATTTTTCTTAAAACTCATAACCCTTTCTCCTCCAGTGTATCGCATTCAAGAGATTGAAGGTAGATCTCTTATCCACAGAGTTGCAGAGGATTCTCCTCTCCCTTCCGGTGACAAGAGGTTTTCGCAGTTGAGAGAAAAGAATCCAATCCCCTCCTTGAGAATATCCGCAGAATTAGTAGCAGCATCGGCTAACATTTTCAGCTTAAAAAAAAAAAAATCAAATAAAAAGGAGCAAGACACTGATGATGGTGCGGTCGATGCTGATTATGGTGGATTTAAAGATTGATTCCTTGATCCTTGCAAATACACTGTGAGATCATCCGAAGGACCCAAAGGTTGGTGAGAAAGGGTGTACATTTTTTTTTTCCTGTAACAAAGTTAACATCCGTATGCTTCTTCACAGTTTTCATTGTAGATGAGTGTAATAAGATGCTTGTATTATAGTACTTTACTGTCTCTAGTTGTATGGATGATCAAAGTAAGCTACTGATGTGGCTTTCAAAGCTCAGCTAGGAGTTGCAAGCTTGCAAAAGGAAATAAAGAGTTTTGTTCTCGGGGTTCTTGTCAACAGCCTCAAATCCAATATATTTTTAGGAGTATTCCCCAAAAGCCGATCCAGACCAATGTGTCATGAAACTTGTGAAAAGTCATTGCTGTTAGAACTCAAGACCAACGATGACAATAAGCACCTGGTGCATGAAACAGAGCTATCCCCTGCATGAAATAAAACTGAACTTGCTTTTTCCATGTATGGCAAACTTGTTTGGGTTGCCTTCCATGAATTATACTTTCAAGTCATTCTCAGAATGTAAGACCTGTCTAACTCTTCTGGCTTTACTGATTTGCCCTAAGTACTCATAGGAGTAGGACTTGTTAGAGAGCTGCTGCACAGTAAATGCAGCAGTTCGATACACCCACTTTGTCCATTAAACCTACCTTCATGTGTCAATCACAATGCTGCTACAACACTGCTTGCAGCAACATTGGCATCCACCATCAATGCCTCTTCCCTAATATTAGCATATTTGTCATTCTTGTACATTTGCCGAATGACCATATGCGCATCTTATCATTCATTTAAAAGGCAAAATTCGGAATATCCTTTTCATATATAGTTTCTCATTTGATTTTAGACGTTCTGATATAGGTACATATATGCACTTATGTATATATATATATATATATATATATATATATATATATATATATATATATATATATATATATATATATATATATATATATATATATATATATATATATACATATATATGTCCATAAGCTTTCCCAGGATATTGTATCTATCTAGGTATATGTATATACCTATATACATATATATATATATATATATATATATATATATATATATATATATATATATATATATATATATATATATATATATATATATGCAGATATATAGATATATATATATATAATTTCCCATCTTTCCATCATTCATATCTTGGTATATGACCATTGTTTTGTTTCTTTAGATATCCACATGATATATGCCATTTCCTTCCATTTTATGTTAATCCATTTGCAGGAAATACATGGAAAATACAATTCTCTTCTTAGCTTAGAAATTCTTTATTTAATTCAATATTGCGATAGTTAAATCATAATGAGAATTCTATATTTCAAGTATTAGAATAGAATGAATGAGCATTGTAGATATCATGAATTACTTGTTCTTCATGCATTTTTTTTTTCTCAAAATCTCACAATGGTGAAACACGAATGGCACGTGCACCATTTCGTAAGAGGTAAATTAATCCTAAGTTGATGATCCATATCAATGGCCATAGTCAGGGTATGGACAAAACTTAAGTTTTTTATCTTTTACGAAATAACACTGGATCTATTTTCGAAATTCATCATATTTCCTTAAATATTTTCTCCTTTTGTTAGAATTTAACTTAAAATTGACTCAAAATATATACCAATGGCCATAGTCAGGGTATATTGAGAGTTAATTTCATTTTAAAGTCTATAAAAGCACCAAATGTATTTTATTCTTCTCTTGAATTTAAATATAGATTATTATATAATACATTCAATGACCATAGTCAAGGATGTATTATATCTTCAATCTTGTTTTAATTCATTTAAAGAATGGAATAGCTTTTCAAAATCCAATTTCAAAAATTTAAATTCATTCATCATTTAGATAGAATTGCATCATATTTTTAAATTCTTTTTCATAAATCCAAGTAATTCTTTCCTTCATTTCTCAGATCAAACCCCATTCATAAATTCAAATTCAACTCTATTTCTCAAAAAGAATTCAAGAATCCAATTTCAAGGTCCCATTTGACTTTGAAACTTCAGAATCATTTTGTATTTCAAATTCTAAATCCAATTTAATTTTGAAATTCATTTGTACGTTCAAGATTCGAATTCTAAAATTCGTTTTCCAAGTTCAATTTAAACTTGGAAGTCCTTGATTCATCTTCTGAATTTAATCCTAAATCCAATTTGGTTCCAGATTTCCAAATATAAATCCCCATTTTTTTGGATCTCAAATTCAGATCCAAAACCCATTATAGGATCCAGGATTCAACATTCATATAGGATCTCAGGCTTCAGATCCAATTCCCCTTTAGGATCCAGAATCCAAACTCTACATTGGATCTCAGACTTCAGATCCAATTCCTCTTTAGGATCCAGACTCCAATTTCACCATTGGATCTCAGGTTTCAGATCCAATTCCCCTTTAGGATCCAGAATCCAAACTCTACATTGGATCTCAGACTTCAGATCCAATTCCTCTTTAGGATCCAAACTCCAATTTCACCATTGGATCTCAGGTTTCAGATTCAATTCCCCTTTAGGATCCAGAATCCAAACTCTACATTGGATCTCAGACTTCAGATCCGGTTCCATTTTAGGATCCAGAATTCAATCACATTTTGGATCTCAGATTTCAGATCCAAATCCATCTTAGAATCCAGAACCCAATTTTACATCGGATCTCAGATCCCAGACCTTAAGTCCATTTTGAGATCCAATTCAATTTCAAAATCTAGATTTCAAATCCAAGTCAATTTCCAGATCTCATCTGAACTCCCTAAATCCATTTTCTATTCTTAAAATGCCATTTGATTTCCCCAGTCCATTCCAATTCCAAACTGCAAAATCTAAATTCAATTCCGTCTCAAGTATTCATTTCTCCTCATAAATCCAAAGTTCAAATTCAAAGTCCCTTTCTGACTTTAAAATTTCATTTTCAAAAAGTTCAAATCATTCTTTCTCATTTATTCTTCCAACTCTAATTTACTTCAAAGACTTAGAACTTCTCTGATCTGTTTCAAAGTTCTAAGTTAGATTCAAATCATTTCTTCACTCCCTTATCAAGTCCATCTCGGAACACTTGGAAATTTTCAAAACATCTTTCAAAAAGAGCATACATCCTTGCATTGCACAAGCCTGATTCATTGTGCATTTAGAGTTAGGATAAATTCTTAGATTATATTTAGGCAAAGCAAAGGGCATAGATTCGATCATTGGTTCGATTACCCCTGGTAAAGGCGCCAGGAACGGTCGAACCTCGTACCGACGAGCGAATCCCGTCTCTCCATTTTCCCGCAAATTTTTCAAAAACGGAGGCGAGTAATTTTTCTAAATATTTTCAAATAAAGGTCAAGTGAGACCGCGCAAAAGGATTCCTCTTTCTTTTCTTTTTCTTTTTTTTCCCTCCTCTTTCTCTTTTCTTTCTTCTATTCTTCTCCCTTCAAAAAGGAGGAAAATAGAGGTTAGAAAAGGAAAAGAGAAGGAAGAGAGAGAAACAAGAGAATAAAAAAAAAAAAAATTTTGCGATGATCACAGTTTTGGCGACCGTGATGGGACCCGTCTTCGTCCGGTTGGATCTATGCCTTTGCTTTGCTTTTCTATAATCTAAGTCTTTATTCTAACATATGTCAGCTACATTTTCATGCAAACCTTAGGAAGCCTAGATTTTGTCCCAAGCTGACATCATTGCATATAGGATCTAAGTATGGTTTGGTAGGACCATATTGAGGAGATTATTCCATGTTCACATTTGACTTAGGTTTTAAATACAACTCTCCTCAATTTTAGGGATTGAATGCAAAAACAATGTATGCAAGTGTATGCTTCTTTTCATTTAAAATCTATCTCTTTAGGGCTTACATTAGAGCCTTCTGATTTTATTGCATGTTGATCATATTTTGAAAACATCCCTACCTATATTGTCCCGGTCTTCACGTTGCTGGGCTGTCTCACTGAACCATAGTTTGGGAGAGAGCCTCACAACTGGACCACTTATTTGGGTTCGCGCCCCCCTACCACGTACCTAAGGGCCATAGTCCGAGGTATATCGGTAGGTGCTCAAGGATGTTGGGAAGCCCTTACCTTAGAACCGGAGAAATATCTTATATGCCACGTACTTCGAGCTTCGACTTCAGTATATCGGCATACCTTGATTGGAATCAGATGATCTGAACCATAGAGTTAGGATTAAGGTCCTACAAGCTATTTCAAATATTGCATATAGAGTCAGACTTTAGGGAGTGCTGTGTGCGCATCCTTGTTTGTGCAGCTATGATTATGCGATGTTTTTTTTTTTTTTTGTGTGTGTGTGTTCTCCTATATCGACCTCTTTTAAAACCCTGGGTGTACTATTTAAAACTTCCTCTATTTTCAAAAACCCCAGGTGCATATTTTTCCCTTTGCCTATATTCTTTTCCCTTTTTTTTGTATGTCAAAACTTTTTCTTAAAAACCTTGGAAAGTCTTTTTCAAATCTCCTGTTCTTTCCAAAATTTCCAGGATTAATGTTTGTCCCCTTCTTTCATCAAAAAGTCTATCCGTAAGTCCTGCATTCTATCTGACTCTCTTCCTCCTTTTGCCTCAGTATCACTCCGATGGCATCCGAATCTCCCGATGCTATCTTTCCTTGGGATCATGTCTTCTATCAAATAAGGGATGGAACCCCAGATCATCGGGTCATTCAGTCTCGTACCTTCTTCCCTCGGTGGTACTATTCTTGGTTCACCGCCTTCTCGCGTATGTTCCCAGACCACTTGGATGATTGTGGATTGGAGATGGCATCGGCAGTTGGCAAACAAACCATCAACGGCAGTCTAATTCAAGCTATGGCAGAACGATGGAATCCGCGTACCTGCACGTTTTGGTTTCCGTGGGGGGAGATGACTATGCTAATGGATGAGTTCAATGACATCATGGGATTGCCAGAGCCACCTGGTTAGCCAGATGATCCGGTCGAGCAGCAATTTTTGATCAATGTCAAAGGGGTAGATGTTCGAGAAGCATTGGCCAGAGCTACAGGGAGCAGATCCTGGCCTCTCACAGAGATCAGCGGAAGTCAGTTCATCGATCTGTTCGAATTCTACAACAAATATGGGGCCTACGAAGAAATCAATACCTTATCTCGAGCAGCGAAAGAAAGAATCCAGCATGCCATGGTCCTATGCACAGTAGGATTAGCATTCTTTCAGGATGGTCAGAATTTCATCGACATCAGAGTCGCCCAGCTCTTTCGAAGATGGGGAAGCAAACAGACCCGCCAGCTTTCAGTATCCATGGCAGCTCTAGCTTTTCTCTACAGAGGTTTGACTCGATTTTCCCTCGAAGAGACCATTTTGATAGAAGGGTGCACGTACGCCTTGCAGTCATGGTTCCTGCGACATGTGCCGTCAAAAGCCAGCTCTTTCAGATTCAGCAACAAGCAGCCAAAGTCAGCCATTCAGTGCCGAGATTTGATCGAGAAACTGCATCAGAAGGAAATCGTTTGGGACTTCTTCGACAGAAGAGAGACCATTCCTCGTTACACCTATGCTCGTGACAAGCGTTACAAACTGCTCGGCCCTTTCTTCTGCGTAGACTATCAGCCAGAGAGATGTCTCAGACAATTTTCGCAGCGGCAGGTTCGTGCCAACACTCGCTTCCCGACAGGCCGCATGCCAGAGTTCGATCTACGGTCAGATCAGTGGTCTGGAGCATACCACGTCGCCAAATACACTTGGGACTCCTTTATTCCTTTGTCTATATTTCCTGGTCCTAATGTATCATTAGAGTATCGAGAATGGTGGCTAACTGTCTGCCCACCTTCTCTTTGTATTTAAATTTTGTCAATCAATGAAAATGCAAACTTTTATTTTGTGGCCAAATCTTATTTTATTTCATATAGTTACGGATTCATCCCCAGTGATGAGACCCATTTTTGTCTATTCTTTTATCCCTCGTCATGACAAACGACCCCGCCTAGGTCATAAGGTGCATTTTGTCACCATAAAAGGATGACGCAATCATTGCAAAAATTTGCCAATTTCTTCCCTCATGCCTTTTTCTAAAAGAAATCACATTTTCAAAAGTTTCCTCGAACCCTAATCATTCCTTTCACCTCCGCAGGAAATCACTGGCATTGGCGAAATGGTTGTAACAAGGGCAGGAAAAGAAACAGTTCCTCAACACAGCGACAGCGAGGCCGAAAGGATGGATTCTCCCAAATCGGTCAGAGGACAGAATCAAACAGATGATATCGATCCAGCCATGTATAATCTGTTTAAAAGAATGATGACCAAAATGATGGCTGAGCAGGCCGAGGCCAATAAAAAAGAAGTTGTTCCAAAGAGCAAGCCAAAGAAGAAGGCTGTAAAGAAGCCAGTCAGGATTGTTAGAAAGCAAGTACAGCACGACACCACTTCTGAAGAAACAGAATCAGTTGAGGAATCGGAAGAGGAAGAGCAGCTTGTCTATCAGAATCCTCCACCGCAGTTTGCAAAGACCGCTGCAGAGCCCGAATCAATCAACAAGCCTGTTTCGGTTAATGATCCGATGCAAGAGCAGATGAAAGAAATGAATAGGGCTATCAAAGATATCCAGGCTAAAAGCAAGGGCAAGCAGACCTACTCCGGTGAAGACTTCTATCATGGTCTGGACGGGGATGACAATTTGGAGAATCTCCCTCGAAAGTTCCTTAAATTCGATGGAACCAGTAACCCCAAGGCTCATTTGGCCACCTTTTATGCCGAGTGCGGCCGCTTCAGAAAAGATAATTGGGCGTTATTCATATGCTTTCCTCGCAGCCTTGAAGGGGTAGCGGCCAGGTGGTATGCAGACCACATTAATCCTATCGAACTACGAGAGTTCGATAAAGTTGTCAACTTATTCATTGAGCGCTTCATGTTCAATGTTGAAGCCTCACCAACCCTCAATCATCTGTACAATTTAAAACAGATGGAGAATGAGAAAGCCAGTGAGTTCATCCACAGGTGGAGGAGCACCTGTAACAGAATGAAGGTCCCCATCTCGGAGGAGCACGCCCTGCAGATTATTCTGAATAATTTCGCTCAGCCTTTGAGGAACCTCATTTCCACTTCACCTGCCAAGTCATTCATCAAATTAATTGAGAGAGCCGAGTGGCTCGAGACCGGCCTAGACAATGGTCTATACGAAGGATATCCTTTTGTCAGAGGAAATCCTGATCAAAAGAAAAAGGCGCACGTCGCCTATGCCGCAGGATTGACAGATCAGGGCAGCACCGGTTCCGGCAAAAAGAAAAGCAAGAAAGGCCGCAGCAAGAACTCAGGGCATCCCAGGGCCGAAAGGACAAACTCGGCAGCCCAGAAGGGAAAATTTGTTAAGCCCATCCAACCAGCGCCCCAGCCAGAAGCGAAGCAGCCAGAAAAGCCGAAGCACGAAGGTTGGAGTTATGATCGGGAATTTTCAGCATTAGAGCAGTCCCGCGAAGACATCTTAGAATATATGATGTCGAAAGGAATGATCTAACTTCCCAAGGTGGCCGATCCTCCCGTCGCTATGGGTAAATGGACTGATAAATTTTGCAAGTTCCATCGGACTGTCGGACATGACACCGAGCACTGTTTTGTCCTCAAAAATATCATTCAAGATTGTATTGACAAAAACATGTTAATTGAGGACGAGGATGAGCAGCAGCCAGAAGTCTTGTCCAAACCATTCCCTAAGCATTCAGCTTCGGTCATCTCAGAGCAAGCATTCTCTTTGCAAGACAGTATCCAACCATGTTCTAGGCAGGACATTCAGGATCAACATCAGGTCCTAGTCCTTCGCCAGGCACAGTCATCCGTGAAGAGGGCGGATGTCATCCCATCTTCCAGCAAACCAACAAAGGCAGCAACAGGAACTGCCAAGCTAGTTCCCAGGATCCCGAAGCGCTTTATCAAGGCATCTTCGAAGAAAAAAGAGGCTTCAGGGTCAATTCAGAAGCCGATTACTGCATTATCCAACATCTCTATCTTGGACCTGACCCACGCTTCATCTGAGCACCAGCAAGTACTAGAAGATCTTCTTAGAAAGATCAAAGTCAAGCCTAGCACGACCCCGCAAGATATGGCTCAGATCGTCAATCAGGCCATGACGAATGCACCAATCACTTTTTCTGATGAGGATTTGCCAAAGCCTCATTCGTTTCATAACAACGCCCTATACATAGTAGTGCGGACCAGGGGCATGACAGTCCCTCATGTGCTCGTTGATGGAGGTAGCAGCCTCAATATCTGTCCAGAGATGGCGGCCAAGGCATTGGGCCTAAAAGAAGAGGAATACACCCCAGATCCGATCACTATCTACGGTTTTGATAACCATGGGCAGACAGCCAAGGGGAAGATATTTCTCGAAATTTTCATCAATTATTCGGTACATACGGTCCTGTTTCATGTAGTGAATGTGCCACCTACATACAATCTGCTCCTCGGATGCACTTGGATTCACAATGCCAATGCGGTCGCATCAACCCTGCACCAGTGTATCAAATGGTCGAAAGGAGGCATGATCACCACGGTCCTAGGAGAGGATCCAGAAGAACGACTCCCGCAGCCGATGATTCCCCGTCCCACTTTCACTGCCGACATCCTGAGCATTAGGGAAGTTGACGAGATCAATCTGAGTGAAAGCCTGGATATGCTGAATCTGAAAGGAATCCAGCCAACAGAAAATGTCACTGCAGTTGTTCAGTGGCAGGGACCTCGCTTCTTCAAGCTAGGAGGATGCCTCGATTGCACCTCAATTAAAGATCACCCTCTGTTTCCTCGATTCTCAAAATCAAGGAAAGGATTTGATCTTCTGATGAAGCATGGGTATCAGCCCTTCAGGGGCCTAGGCAAAAATGAAGACGGCATTCTGGAGCCGATCATCCCTGTTCAGCATGTCACCGGCACAGGCTTGGGTTTCACAGGTCAGCCATCCGGCAGAAAGACCATCTTCGTCAAGGGAGCTCAGTAATGAAGACAATGCCAGTGTTTTTTGTTCTCTTTCCTTTTGTCATCTTGTAAGGGCAAGATCCGCCCCAATTTCTTTCCTTGTCTCAAACAGTCGCTTGTAAATATCAAAGTTTATTCAATCAATGAAAAGTTTGTTTTCTCTGTTCATCTTGGTGTACACAAATTCTCTGCTTATATCCTTATCTATGTTGTCATTCTCTATCTCTGTACAAAAAGCTATTTTTCAGATCTTTTACCTTTTTCTCAAAAGCCTCCTTTTCACTTACAGGATTGCCGTGATCATGGCTCCTAAATCATTCAAAAAGCTCGTTATCAATACCAACCTTTTTCAAAATAAACCAGCCAAAGCATGCAAAGCGAAGGCAGGGGCAGAAGTCAGCAAAATGACAGAGCTGATTGAAGAATTGGCAGAATTCGACTCGACGATTCAAGATTTGCCAGAATTCAGAAGCAGGATGAACCATCGCCGTTGATTCAAGATCCAACAGAGGATGTCAATATTGGTTCAGAAGACGATCCAAGAATCCTCAAAATTGGTTCCAGTCTAAGATCAGATGAGAAGGAAAGGCTCATCTACTTCCTCAAACAGCATCAGGAAGTCTTCGCTTGGACTTATGAGGATATGCCAGGTTTAGACTCCAAGTTAGTCGAGCATCGCCTTGTGTTGAAGCCAGATTGCAAACCAATCAAGCAGAAACTCAGGAAGATGGATCCTCGAGTGGCACCACAAGTTAAAGAAGGGCTTGAAGAGTTATTAAAAGCAGAGTTCATTCGGACCATCGAATACCCAGATTGGTTGGCGAACATTATGGCAATCCCCAAAAAGAATGGCAAAGTTCGAATCTGCATTGACTTCAGAGATCTGAACAAAGCAACCCCAAAAGATGATTATCCACTCCCCAACATCGATCTTCTGATCGATAGCACGGCAGGCCATGCCATGTTCTCCTTGATGGATGGATATTCGGGCTATAATCAAATCAAATTGGCCGCTCGTGACCAATCCAAAACTTCTTTCACTATGCCTTGGGGTACTTTTTGCTATACAGTCATGCCGTTTGGACTCAAGAACGCGGGGGCAACCTATCAGAGAGCAATGGCAGTTATCTTTCATGACCAGATGCACAAAAACATGGATGCCTGTGTGGATGACATCCTGGTCAAATCTAAAGAAGGAGAGGACCATCTCGATGCTCTCGGCCAAGTCTTTGAAAGACTTATCCTCTACAAATTACGACTCAATCCGCAGAAATGTGTCTTCGGGGTAGAGTCAGGCAAGCTGCTTGGCTACATGATCAGCAAGAAAGGCATAAAGGTGGATCCTGCCAAAGCAAAGGCAATCATCGACATGCCGCCTTCCACCAACCTCAAAGAATTAAGGAGCCTTCAGGGGCACATTCAGTCTATTCGACGTTTCATCTCAAATTTGGCCATGAGATGCGAGCCCTTCAATCACTTGCTAAGAAAAGAAGTGAAATTTGAATGGGGATCAGAATGCCAACTCTCATTTGAGCGCATCAAACAATATCTCCTCAATCCACCAGTTCTGAAGCCACCCGAACTTGGAAAGCCGCTGCTCTTATATATTTCTGTCAACCACAATGCTTGTGGTGGATTTCTTGCGCAGTATGAGGAAGGCAGCCGGATAGAGCATGCCATCTACTATATCAGCAAGACTTTCATCGATTATGAAAAGAGATACTCTCAGATGGAGAAGACATGTCTAGCCTTAGTGTGGATGTGTTAGAAGCTGAGGCATTATCTAATGGCATCAGAAATCAAGATCCTGTCGAGACTCAACCCTCTCAAATACATCCTTGAGCAGCCGTTCCTTACAGGACGGATTGCGAAATGGCAAGTCCTCCTGATGCAGTATGATTTGGAGTACGTTTCTCAGAAATCGGTCAAGGGTCAGTCCATCGCAGATCAGTTAGCAGATTTTCCGCTGACAGAAGAGATCAAAGCAGAAGATGATTTTCCTGATGATCGCATCTGCAGTGTTCAGG
Source organism: Nuphar pumila (assembly GCF_984573655.1). Lineage (NCBI taxonomy): Eukaryota > Viridiplantae > Streptophyta > Magnoliopsida > Nymphaeales > Nymphaeaceae > Nuphar > Nuphar pumila. The sequence continues at coordinate 44,681,280 of NC_143265.1, read as the reverse complement.
AATCTCCACTCTGGACTCTATTCTTTGACGGAGCCAGAAATATGTCTGGTATAGGAATTGGGATCTTGTTAATCACTCCTGAAAAGGAGATGCTCCCCTATTCCCTCAAGCTCAATTTCCAATGTACTCACAACATGGCTGAGTATGAAGCTCTAATACAAGGCCTCAAAATTTTGCAAAGCTTTGATGTCAAGAGAGTACACGCCTTCGGTGACTCATTACTTGTTATCAGCCAAGTTAATGCTGAATGGCAAGTCAAGGATTTAAAGTTAATCCCCTATCAGAAGATTGCCTTAGCTCTCATAAGCGGCTTTGAAGAATTTCAGCTCAATCATGTCAAGAGGGAATACAATCACATAGCCGATGGCTTAGCGTGCTTAGGCTCTATTTTGTCTTTTAAAGACAGTGAATCCTGTCGTTCCTTCGAGATCGGCAGACTTGATCAACCTGCCTACATTCCAATTGAGCAAGTGAACTAGGCCGCTCAGAAGGAAAAGCCTTGGTATCAAGACATCAAAAACTTTATTGAAACCGGTGAGTTTCCAGCAGAAATGCCAAGAAAGGAGCAACATGCGATTCAACGCATGTCAGTCCGCTATTTTATCCTTGCCAATACTCTATACCGTCGTGGGTTCAGTTCTGAGTATGCCAGATGCTTAGACAAAGACGAAGCCATGAAAGTTATCCAAGAGGCACACGAAGGAATTTGTGGTGGCCACGTCGGCTACGAAACACTCGTCAAGCAGATTATCCGCGCAGGATATTATTGGAAAACCATGCAGCAAGATTGCCATCAATTTGTAAGGAAATGCGTCAAGTGTCAAATGCATGCACCTTCCATTCATGCGCCAGCCGCATACTTGCAGTCAGTGGTCTCTCCTTGGCCCTTTTCAATGTGGGCCTTCGACGTGGTGGGTCCAATCACTCCTTCTGCATCTAATGGCCACAAATACTTTCTCGCGGCTACAGAATACTTCACCAAATGGGTCGAGGTTGTAACTCTGCGAACAGTAGAAGGCCGGCACGTGGTTTCATTTATTCATAGAAATCTTCTCTGTCGCTTCGGCGTCCCACATGATATTGTGTCAGATAATGGCAGCCATTTCAAGAATGAGAAGATGAAGACATTTTGCTCGAAGTTCGGGATTCATCACCACTTCTCAGCTCCTTACTATCCCCAAGGGAATGGCCAAGCTGAGGCACCAACAAGATTTTGATCCGCATCTTGGAAAGAACTGTGGAAACAGGCCGTGATTGGCACGAGAAGATGCACGACGCACTTTGGGCATACCGAACCACCATTCGAACCCCAACCAATGCTACTCCTTCAGAGCTCATCTACGGGACAGAGGTAGTGTTACCTCTCCACGTTCAGAAGCCCACACTCAAGTTTGCGTCGCTCATTGAACTTCCACTTGATCAGTATCTGCAGCAGAGATTGGTACAACTTGATCTATTAGACGAGAAAAGACTCAAGGCAGCAGAGCACGCTCAGGCCTATCGTCAGAGGATAGCTAGGCACTACGCCAAATCGGTCATTGAGAGAAGATTTCGAGTCAATGATCTTGTGCTCAGATCGACGGCTCATCTCAAACACCGGCCGAAAGGCAAGTGGTCACCCAATTGGGAAGGCCCTTATGTGGTTAAGGAAGCATTGCCCCGTAATTCCTATCGTCTGATCAATGTAGATGGAGCGGAATTGCCAGATCCTATTAATGCTTCACATTTGAAGAGATTTTACACCTAAATTCCTAGCCTTTTGTACTCTTCAAAAGTCTCTCTCAATAAAGCGATGATTTTCTATTAAACTCTCACATCTTCTCCCTGATACTGGGGCATTTTATTTTTGATCTGTACATGTCTTCCTTCGTCGTATGCAGGCAGGATTAGATGAACTCTTTTTCTGAAAAACTTATCAATTTTTCAGTTAATCTATTTTTATTTAAATTGCATCTATTTCATTTGCCAATTTAATTGAATTTTCATCGATTTGTTATCCATTCTTATCATTTTGTCAAGTTTTTATCAAGTTTTATCAAACTTTTAAATTTTATCGATCTTTTATCCCTTTCAGGTTAAGGGTTAAAACCTGAACTACGTCTCATAAAATCTTCAATTCATATCAACCTTTATTCATTCCTCTTCAGGATAAGGGAAAATCCTGAAGTCATCAAAACTCAGACCATCTTGGGTCAAGAATCTTGAATAAATCTTTGTAATCGGCGGAACCTATTCACGCTTTTTGTCAATCCTTTCAATCCGACTCTTGGGTAGGAATTATCTCCTTTTTCATCTGGGTTCCGATTCGGATTTTTCTTATTGTATATTCTCATTTTTGAAGTCACAAGTTCCGACTTGAACTTCCTTTTAAATCCAACGCTCGTGTTGGATAATTCTTTGTTTTGAGAATTCGAGTTTCCGAACCCGATTCTCACTTTCTTTCTTGTATTAAAAACCGGGTCCCGACTCAGATTTTCCTTCTTTTATATATATATATATATTCTTATTTTTGAAGTCTCAAGTTCCGACTTGAACTTCCTTTTAAATCCAACACTCGTGTTGGATAATTCTTTGTTTTAAGAATTCGAGTTTCCGAACCCGATTCTCACTTTCTTTCTTATATTAAAAACCGGGTTCCGACTCGGATTTTCCTTCTTTTATATATATATTCTTATTTTTTTTGAAGTTTCAAGTTCCGACTTGAACTTCCTTTTAAATCCAACGCTCGCGTTGGATAATTCTTTGTTTTGAGAATTCGAGTTTTCGAACCTAATTCTCACTTTCTTTCTTATATTTAAAACACGGGTTCCGACTCGGATTTTCCGTCTTTGTATATTCTTATTTTTGAAGTCTCAAGTCCCGACTTGAACTTCCTTTTGAATCCAATGCTCGTATTGGACAAGTTATTGTGAATTCGAGTTTTCACATTCACTCCTCATTTCCCCTTCAGGATAAGGGATAATCCTGAAACATCGACAATCATTTTTGCTTAATTCTCAAGTATCTTTGAATGTCGGTCTCATTTTCAAATTCTCCTATTGAACCAACCAGTGCTCGTACTGGTGTGCATTTCGAAAACCCAGTGCTCGTACTGGTGTGCATTTCGAAAACCCAGTGCTCGTACTGGTGTGCATTTTTCGAAAACCCAGTGCTCGTACTGGTGTGCATTTCGAAAACCCAGTGCTCGTACTGGTGTGCATTTTTCGAAAACCCAGTGCTCGTACTGGTGTGCATTTCGAAAACCCAGTGCTCGTACTGGTGTGCATTTTTCGAAAACCCAGTGCTCGTACTGGTGTGCATTTTTCGAAAACCTAGTGCTCGTACTGGTGTGCATTTTTCGAAAACCCAATGCTCGTACTGGGGCATTTTTTGAAATCCAGCACTCGTGCTGGTGCATCTAGCGCTTGCGCTAATGTTTGGCTGACTGATCAGTTAGCTATCCAGGTTCAGTCTTTGTACTAACCAAACAACAACTCAAGTCTTAAATTCTCAATTTCAACCTTCGGGTTATCATTTTATCAAAAATCAATCTTTTTCTCTTGCGAAGGACCCTCTTCAGGGAGAGTTCGAGGGAGCTCGTTCTTTTCGCATACAACCATCTTTCGTTCGCAAGAACCCTCTTCCAGGGAGAGTTTGAAGGGACTCGTTTTCTTCCCGAACAGTTTGCAAAACAACAACCGACTTTACACAAAAGAACCCTTTTTCTAGGGAGGGCTTCGACGGAAGCTCGTTTCTTTTGTGGCCCCTGTTTTATCATCTTTGGCCAACTCCTTCACAGAGGACCCTCTTCTAGGGAGAGTGTGATGGACTCGTTCCTCGGTGATACTTTCTCAACTTTGTTTTTCGGCCACCTTTCCATAAGAGAAGCCTAGAGATAGGGAGTTTTGACGAAAACTTAATTTCTCTTCGAAAGTTCCGTTTTGCAAACACCTCCTCTTTCAGGGAAGAGGGGAGTATTTCCAACTTCCCATTCAGGTAAGGGCTTAAGCCTGAGTCTCTCTTTTGGGGAAAAAGAGAGGAGAATTTTGTCATGGACGTGTCAGTTCGATATCAAGCAATCTCTTTCATCAAGGATTTCTAGAATACGTTGCCAATTTGCTATCAAAAGTCATTGTTGATCTCAAAGCTTTCATCGCACAAAGAATTATCTCAAACTACCTTCAGTATCATTTTCAAAAGAGCAAGACTCTTGCGAAATAAGAGCTAAGTTCAAGCTTTTTCTGTTGGTCAACCAAGAGGTTGAAGAAAAATCTTTGATATGACCGGCAAAGGAAAATTCAATGATGTTGAAAAGCCATAAGTGAACTGATATTAATCATAGCAGTGGCGCATTCTTAAAGATTATTCTTTTGGCAGTAATACAGTGGAAATATCCTGGGCAGTAAAAAGAACCTACCCAATCCATATATCCTCAGTCATCCAAGCTAAGCTGCAATCAAATATCCGCAAAAGGGATCTCTCAATTGTCGTCAAGATGAAGGCGAATTAAGCGAGTGGATCCCCGGGGCCAAAGAAGATTTGAAACATCTCCAAGATGACGGAGTTTGTGACGGATCCTTCCAGGGAAAGTTCGGATCACCGTCGAGATGAAGGCGGATGCGATGAACCTACCGACAAACCCTAAAAGATATTTGATTTCTGCTATCATTTAAAAATTTCAACCCAAGAACCAATCCCTGAGAAAGGAAAGAAGGATCGGAGCATCTCCAAGATGAAGGAGTTTGTGACGTACCCTTCCTCGAAAAAGAGAGAAAAGTCAGGACATCTCCAAGATAAAGGAGGATGTAAAAGAACCCAGAAAAGATCCATGGTTCAAAAAGAGTGCAAACAGATCATCATAGGAAATGCCCAGGATATCAAACTGCCCGAAACTGTCAAGAATCATCTCTATCTATGTGAAATTCTTTATCAATGTCTTTTCGCTTAATTGCTTTTATGAAGCTAAGAATGTTTCCTCTTCTTTTCATATTAGGGAAATTGATATCCTCCTTGAGGAAACTCAACAGCAACAAATTTGAATTTTAGATCTCAAATTCTATAGAGTTAGCCCAATTGAAGCTAATACTCTAGGTAGAAAGAGGTGATATCTTCACACATGAGCACCATTCAATCATTCTGAATCAACTACAATTTTTGGCATTTTATTGGCAATATTTTCTAATTATCCCAACATGAAGTGTGAACTTGAGATCGTTTTGACGTATCCTGACATCATCCCTCCTTAGGACTGAAAAGTCCTTTCCTTCCGTCTAATCTGAGCGCTCTCAGATTCACACCCTTCCCTATGCTCCCCACTGTCCCGCCATGGACAATTCCCGCTCAGGATAAGGGTTAAACCTGAACTTTTTGCAAAGGATCTGTTATTGTCAAAAGCTATTTTCAGTCTCAGCAATGAGGCGCCCAAGAACAACCCCTTTTCAAGCTTTAGGGACCCCCATTTTCATCCTTTTGCAAAAACCCCTCTTGGACTTGTTGTGCAAAGTCTAGAGGTCCATCACAGTTTTTTTCGCTCCTCGAGGATTCTGTATCCATTCAGGCTAAGGATTAAACCTGTCACCTCGCTCCTCGAGGTGTAACCCAAAACCTTCTGCGAGAGGTCGTCTGTTTTAGAAAGCTGGTTTTAGTCTCAGCAATGAGGCGCCCAAGATCATCCCCTTTTCAAGCTTTAGGGAACCCCTTGTTTTTCTCTTCTCGCAAATCCCTTCTGGATTTGTTCGTCCAAATTCCGAAGGCCCCATCATGGTTTCTTCATCCGAGGATTCCGTATCATCGCCCCTTTCAGGTTAAGGGTTAAGTCTGGACCTCGCCCCATGAGGTACCTTCCGTTCAGGTTAGGGTTAAACCTGAGTCCCATTTCCGACTAGATATCCTTTCTAGTACCATCACGGTTTCTCCATTCGAAGATTCCGCTTCATCTCCCACTCAGGTCAAGGGTTAAACCTGAATCTCGCTTCGGCAATGCATTTGTTGTCCCATCACGGCTTCCTCGTTCGAGGATCCTGTATGGTCGTCCCTTTCAAGATAAGAATAAAGCCTAAACCTCGCTCCGCGAGGTACCTTCCTTTCAGGTTTGGGTTAAACCTGAGCTTCATTTAGACAGAGCTTCATTTAGACAAGGCAATCCTCCTGTCCCATCCTGATTTTCCCCGCAAAGGAATCCGTGCTCTTTGTACATCCATCCAGGAAAGGATCGTCCTTGACGTTTCATTTCATGAGACATTTTTCTCAAAAATGTCCCATCAAGGTCTGCCTATATTCCTTCCTCATCCAATTTATCTTGATCTATCTTCGTCCCATCCAGGTTAAGGGCTAAACCTGAGTCATTCCAAAAGGTAGATCTCGTCTCACCCATGAGACCTGATCAAAATTCTCTCACCATTTCGGGATCTTCGCCCAAAGTCCCATCACGATTTCCTCATTACTATCATTCAGTCGTATCATTGTCGAGGATTTCATCCCCCCAGGACCATTCGGGATAAGGTCTTAAGCCTGAAAAGTCGTATTTTAAAAATAAATTCTTCCACACTCAGTTCAGATGGGCTGACTGGGGCATTTTTCAAAATTTGGAGTGTTTCTTTGCCACTAAGCTCGGCTTTCAACCTGCTTAGTAGCAAAGAGGGGCATCTGTGAACACCCCAAATTTTTCAAAATGTTGTAAATATCCCCTTTTTGCTTTTTCCCCCATCTTCTGGGTAATTGGGTCGGTTTTAAATCTAAATTCCATTTTTATTTCTCAAATTTTGTTGAAATTAAATTCATTTTACATATCTGACTCAATTTCGGATTCGGATCTACATCAAAATCCAAATCTGAGCTTCATTATCCAATTTTAAATTAAATTCTCAAAATTACTAAAATAATCTTTTGAAAAGCTCAGACACTTCGTCTGGTATCCGTTTGGATCCATCAAGTTGTGTTTCTCGATTCGAGGTTTAAAACTCGAACATTTTCTCAAAACCTGGGTCCAAACCCCTTTGTCTGAAGAAATTTTCTCCAAGATGGCCCGAAATCCTTGAGAAAACATTTTTAAATATTCCTTAGAAAAATACAAAAATTTAGTGTTTAAACTTTAAATCTTAGTTTTTCTATTACAAAAATACAAAAAATGGAAAAATACAAAAAAAATAGTTTTAATCCTTGTTTTCTTGCAAACTTTAGGATTTTATTCTAAAAATACAAAAAAATGGAAAATCATGCCAAAAAACAAAGAAATTAGGAAAAACTACGTGGTTTTTGAAAACTTTTTCCGAAAAACTCACCTTTAACCATCTTTTTAGAAAAATCTCAAAAGGAGGCCCCTTTCTGGAAAAACCGATTTTTGACGTTTAAGGGTCGAGTTAGGGTTTTGAAAACCCTAACTCGCCTTCCTTCCCCCGCCAGCCCCATGTGCGAAACCCCCTCTCGAAGCCCCCATGGCCTCCATTCGCCCTTCATCTGCAACGGCTTCGCACGCCCCGTTTCCATTAACCGCTCATCCCCCTTCTGCTTCAGGGCAACCCTTGATCGCCAACATCATCTTTAACTTCCCCCACCTTGACGAAGCTTCCCCCGGCCAGCCCCATGCGCGACATCCATTTACAGCCTCCACCCTTCATCCATCTGCAACGCCCTCCTTCTCCGCCCTTGATCCCCAACTTCCTCTGGATCCTTCTATGGTTCCCCTTCCCTGTTATAAATACAAGGGACCCTCTTTCTACAGGGGATTGGACCCTTTGTCGAGCACTCTTGTCATTAGCAACCAGAGATCCTGACTTCCCCATTTTTCTTAAAACTCATAACCCTTTCTCCTCCGGTGTATCGCATTCAAGAGATTGAAGGTAGATCTCTTATCCACAGAGCTGCAGAGGATTCTCCTCTCCCTTCCGGTGACAAGAGGTTTTCGCAGTTGAGAGAAAAGAATCCAATCCCCTCCTTGAGAATATCTGCAGAATTAGTAGCAGCATCGGCTAACATTTTCAGCTTAAAAAAAAAAAATCAAATAAAAAGGAGCAAGACACTAATGATGGTGCGGTCGATGCTGATTATGGTGGATTTGAAGATTGATTCCTTGATCCTTGCAAATACACTGTGAGATCATCCGAAGGACCCAAAGGTTGGTGAGAAAGGGTGTACATTTTTTTTTCCTGTAACAAAGTTAACATCCGTATGCTTCTTCACAGTTTTCATTGTAGATGAGTGTAATAAGATGCTTGTATTATAGTACTTTACTGTCTCTAGTTGTATGGATGATCAAAGTAAGCTACTGATGTGGCTTTCAAAGCTCATCTAGGAGTTGCAAGCTTGCAAAAGGAAATTTAGAGTTTTGTTCTCGGGGTTCCTGTCAACAGCCTCAAATCCAATATATTTTTAGGAGTATTCCCCAAAAGCCGATCCAGACCAATGTGTCATAAAACTTGTGAAAAGTCATTGCTGTTAGAACTCAAGACCAACGATGACAATAAGCACCTGGTGCATGAAACAGAGCTATCCCCTGCATGAAATAAAATTGAACTAGCTTTTTCCATGTATGGCAAACTTGTTTGGGTTGCCTTCCATGAATTATACTTTCAAGTCATTCTCAGAATGTAAGACCTGTCTAACTCTTCTGGCTTTACTGATTTGCCCTAAGCACTCATAGGAGAAGGACTTGTCAGAGAGCTGCTGCACAGTAAATGCAGCAGTTCAATACACCCACTTGGTCCATTAAACCTACCTTCATGTGTCAATCACAATGCTGCTACAGCACTGCTTGCAGCAACATTGGCATCCACCATCAATGCCTCTTCCCTAATATTAGCATATCTGTCATTCTTGTACATTTGCCGAATGACCATATGCGCATCTTATCATTCATTTAAAAGGCAAAATTCGGAATATCCTTTTCATATATAGTTTCTCATTTGATTTTAGACGTTCTGATATAGGTACATATATGCACTTATGTATATATATATATATATACATATATATGCCCATATGCTTTCCCAGGATATTGTATCTATCTAGGTATATGTATATACCTATATACATATATATATATGCAGGTATATAGATATATATATATATAATTTCCCATCTTTCCATCATTCATATCTTGGTATATGACCATTGTTTTGTTTCTTTAGATATCCACATGATATATGCCATTTCCTTCCATTTTATGTTAATCCATTTGCAGGAAATACATGGAACATACAATTCTCTTCTTAGCTTAGAAATTCTTTATTTAATTCAATATTGCGATAGTTAAATCATAATGAGAATTCTATATTTCAAGTATTAGAATAGAATGAATGAGCATTGTAGATATCATGAATTACTTGTTCTTCATGCATTTTTTTTTTTTTGTTTCTCAAAATCTCACAATGGTGAAACACGAATGGCACGTGCACCATTTCGTAAGAGGTAAATTAATCCTAAGTTGATGATCCATATCAATGGCCATAGTCAGGGTATGGACAAAACTTAAGATTTTTATCTTTTACGAAATAACACTGGATCTATTTTCGAAATTCATCATATTTCCTTAAATATTTTCTCCTTTTGTTAGAATTTAACTTAAAATTGACTCAAAATATATACCAATGGCCATAGTCAGGGTATATTGAGAGTTAATTTCATTTTAAAGTCTATAAAAGCACCAAATGTATTTTATTCTTCTCTTGAATTTAAATATAGATTATTATATAATACATTCAATGACCATAGTCAAGGATGTATTATATCTTCAATCTTGTTTTAATTCATTTAAAGAATGGAATAGCTTTTCAAAATCCAATTTCAAAAATTTAAATTCATTCATCATTTAGATAGAATTGCATCATATTTTTAAATTCTTTTTCATAAATCCAACTAATTCTTTCCTTCATTTCTCAGATCAAACCCCATTCATAAATTCAAATTCAACTCTATTTCTCAAAAAGAATTCAAGAATCCAATTTCAAGGTCCCATTTGACTTTGAAACTTCAGAATCATTTTGTATTTCAAATTTCAAATTCTAAATCCAATTTAATTTTGAAATTCATTTGTACGTTCAAGATTCGAATTCTAAAATTCGTTTTCCAAGTTCAATTTAAACTTGGAAGTCCTTGATTCATCTTCTGAATTTAATCCTAAATCCAATTTGGTTCTAGATTTCCAAATATAAATCCCCATTTTTTTGGATCTCAAATTCAGATCCAAAACCCATTCTAGTATCCAGGATTCAACACTCATATCGGATCTCAGGCTTCAGATCCAATTCCCCTTTAGGATCCAGAATCCAAACTCTACATTGGATCTCAGACTTCAGATCCAATTCCTCTTTAGGATCCAGACTCCAATTTCACCATTGGATATCAGGTTTCAGATCCAATTCCCCTTTAGGATCTAGAATCCAAACTCTACATTGGATCTCAGACTTCAGATCCAATTCCTCTTTAGGATTCAGACTCCAATTTCACCATTGGATCTCAGGTTTCAGATCCAATTCCCCTTTAGGATCCAGAATCCAAACTCTACATTGGATCTCAGACTTCAGATCCGGTTCCATTTTAGGATCCAGAATTCAATCACATTTTGGATCTCAGATTTCAGATCCAAATCCATCTTAGAATCCAGAACCCAATTTTACATCGGATCTCAGATCCCAGACCTTAAGTCCATTTTGAGATCCAATTCAATTTCAAAATCTAGATTTCAAATCCAAGTCAATTTCCAGATCTCATCTGAACTCCCTAAATCCATTTTCTATTCTTAAAATGCCATTTGATTTCCCCAGTCCATTCCAATTCCAAACTTCAAAATCTAAATTCAATTCTGTCTCAAGTATTCATTTCTCCTCCTAAATCCAAAGTTCAAATTCAAAGTCCCTTTCTGACTTTAAAATTTCATTTTCAAAAAGTTCAAATCATTCTTTCTCATTTATTCTTCCAACTCTAATTTACTTCAAAGACTTAGAACTTCTCTGATCTGTTTCAAAGTTCTAAGTTAGATTCAAATCATTTCTTCACTCCCTTATCAAGTCCATCTCGGAACACTTGGAAATTTTCAAAACATCTTTCAAAAAGAGCATACATCCTTGCATTGCACAAGCCTGATTCATTGTGCATTTAGAGTTAGGATAAATTCTTAGATTATATTTAGGCAAAGCAAAGGGCATAGATTCGATCCTTGGTTCGATTACCCCTGGTAAAGGCGCCAGGAACGGTCGAACCTCGTACCGACGAGCGAATCCCGTCTCTCCATTTTCCCGCAAATTTTTCAAAAACGGAGGCGAGTAATTTTTCTAAATATTTTCAAATAAAGGTCAAGTGAGACCGCGCAAAAGGATTCCTCTTTCTTTTCTTTTCTTTTTTCTCTTTTTTTTCCCTCCTCTTTCTCTTTTCTTTCTTCTATTCTTCTCCCTTCAAAAAGGAGGAAAATAGAGGTTAGAAAAGGAAAAGAGAAGGAAGAGAGAGAAACAAGAGAATAAAAAAAAAAAAAATTTGCGATGATCACACTGTCCTTCTGACACATGTGAAACACCTCCAGAGATGGCGCCACATGGCATGCTCCTCTTGTTTCCAGCTTTACACCTCAAATCACCTTTTGAGGTGGCGCCACCTGAGGACTCCCTACAAAAGGCAATTTTGAATTTCAAACTCCAAGAGAGCACCCCCTGAGGTGGCGCCATCTGGGAGCTTCCTGCAGAGAAAATCAAGCAAGCCTTTTTGAAAAATTCCAAATTCCTCTGCTGAGGTGTCTCACCCACAAATTCCCTATTTTATTTTCTTAAAAAAAATCAAAATAGCACCCCTGAGATGGTGCCACATGGAGGACTCAGATTGAGCCTGTTTGAAATTCAAATTTTTCAGAAAAATCTATAAAAACAAGGGTTCACGCCCAGCCTAGAGGTGATCATTCTGGAGTTTGAAATTCGACCTAGCCTTCTGGAGAACCCGATTTTGAACTTTGGAATTCACGCCCCCTTTGGCTTAGTGGAGAAGGTGCAGTGGGTCGATCTTGGTGGATCATCTGAAGCCCGGATCGGAGGACGAATGAAACTCGTGATATCCATCCCTTTCAAGAGCTTCAACGCTGCCTAACGAAGCAAGGTGCACCTCTTTTCCTCTTGATTTGATTTCATATATCGATTCGGGAGTCGTTTGAAGAAAGAGCTCATCCGAGAGATGAATTGAGCTATTCTCATAAAACGACATATATAAAAATACATGATTATGATTCCTTGATGATTTTTAGCATTCATGCATTTAGCTAAATTTAATTTACATTTTATTTCGTTAATTTAACATGTTTCATAGGTTAATTAGGTATTTATTTCAATTCTGCTCAATTTCAGTAGCTCTCTGTTTTTGTCAGTCAGTCCACACATCATTTCATGCATTTATTATTCATAACAAAATCTAAAAAAATCATGGAATGCGCCCTTAGGTGTCTCTAGAAATGTGCCAAAAATTCGAAAGGATTTGAATTTGTTTACTGCGGTAAACGTTCAAAAAGGTAAGTCGGGTTTTATTACCTAGGATGCATTTTAAAATTTTACTTCCGTCTTGTAAAATCGAGATCTCCCTCATGGGAGATCCGATTTTCGATCGGAAAGATGTTCTGAACTTAGGAGGATGTCTAGTTTTTAACCTAATTTTATCAGATGTTTATGAATTTTTTTAATGTCTGAAAAAAATCCGAGAGTTCAAGACACGTGTCAGAGCGTGATTTGGGCCTTCGAGACTTTGGATCGACTTAAGGCTATGGGTTCTCTTTGGGTATTACTCCAAATCCAAATCTGTAAAAAGTGAATATTATGTCAGAGATGTCCTCTATTTGCATCTGAGAGCCTGCGATTTTTAGAATAGTTGTGATATCTGCTTCAAATTTTTCTTGTCAGTCACCTGTTTGGTCACATTTGTCTGTTCTGTCGATTTAGGAACAAAGAGTTATATTTTTATATGTGTTTCTGTTGATTAAATACCAAAGTTATGAACATTAAAGTTGTTCCTGCAGGTGTCGTGAGTATCTTTGTTAAATATCAGAAATTTCCATGGTTGTTTTCTATTTATTGAGTATTTTATGTTAGATTAGGTCAATTTTACCTCCATCAGAACCAAATCCCCATTACCGAACTCACCATGGCTCAAATCCCGAGGCTGTAAAAACCAAAAGTGTTTCATTTAAGGTCCTTTAGCAGTCTGAAAAATATCAGAAGTTTTCATGGTGTAAATTTTGCATTATCATATTAAGCATTGCATTTGGTTCGGATCCATAGGTGAAATTCATCCATTTTAGGATTTTCTTTAAAGTTTAGCATTCAAATCATATCATTTCATGATTTTTAGCATTGTAGGATGTTTATCAGAGTAGAAAGATGCTTCATACCGAATTTGGTGTAATTTGGAATTTATTTGAGGCTTGATTTAGCCATATCATCAAAACAGGGCCCCGCAGGACCCGAATCCAAGCGAAAAGCAAGCGAAATTCGTTATTTTGGATAAATTGTAAAATATCAAATTCTGATTTTACAGTTCTAATGTGTTTAGCAGTATGTCATCATGTCTCATACTGCATTTCATCATCATTTGATTCAATTTGAATTTTGAAATCTCAATTTTACCAAATTTTCCTTCAAAAAACCCTGATTTTAAAGGTATAACTTTATAATTAAGGTATTTTGGTCATTTTGACCACCATTTCGAATTTCAAACTATTTTCCACCGAATTTCTTGAATTTATATCATTTCAAATATCAAGCAAGCATGAGAATAGGGTTTATATCCAATTAAGTCCAATAATTTCATAATATTATTGGAAAATCTTGGAAAAACCCACATATTTGAGCTAACCTTATTTCAAGCTTGGCAGGGACATTCAAATGAAGGAGCTGAAGTCTAAAATTTGCATTTATTTCATTTATTTAGTGATGTAATAATGTAAATTTTGGAATAAGAAATTTAATTTTCTGCTTACACTAGGATGCATATCATATAGTTTGAATTTATGCAATATCCTGTTTATGTGATTCATGCATTTTATTTCAAAAGCACTATGGATGTTCACGAATGGCATGTGCACCAACTCTTAGGGAGTTGATGGACTCGGTGGAGTCCATATTTACGGCCATAGTCGGAATATGGACGAGACCCAGATCTATCATCTTTCTACCAGTCATATTGAGCCTACACTCTTAGGCTATCTTAAAAATGCACACCATATTTCCAAATTTTCAAAGTATTGTGCATTAAATCAATTAAACTCTGAACATATTCATGGCCATAGTCAGGATATGTGAAGGATTTATTTTGACTTAATGCACATTTTTCCAACAAATTTCTTAGAAAATCTTTCAAAGTGCATTCATTCACTCATATCATTTGCATCATGAAATCATTGGTTTTTTTCATAATTTTCTCAAGAAAATTTCATTTCAAGGAAATCGATTTCTCAAGAAACTCTGAGAATTTTTCAAAATCGGTTTTCCCAAGTCAAGTTTTTCCACAGTTTTCCATGGAAAAGGTTATTTTCCCAAGATTTTCAAAAGAAGTCTCTCACCTTTCTCAAGAATCAAAAATCAATTTTCAAGGGTTTTAAGGCTAAGATTCCCAGGATTTCAATTTCCCAAGTTTCAGTTTTCTTCTCCAATGAGTTTTCTTATAAATTTTCCATCATTTTCCTAAGAAAATTTCTCAAAGTCCGAGTTTTTCTGAGAAGTGTTTCCTTTTTCAAATGTTCACCCTTTTCTCAAGAATCACTTCAATTTTCTCAGGATTCTCAACTATTCATGATTTTCCCATATCTTTATGAACTTTCCCATGATTTCAAAAACCCTTTTTCATCTGAGTTTCCTGAGAAATTGACCTTTTTCCTGAGAAATATTTTTCAACTCCAAAGGTTTTCTGAGCATACATCATGTTTTCCAACTGGCATTTTACAAAATATCATAGCACATGCCTGAATTCTCTGTGCATTTAGGATAGAACATGATTTTAATGATTTAACTAAGTCAAGCACAATTTTGGTCCCTGGTTCGATTACCCCTGTTAAAGGCGGCAGGAACGGTCGAACCTCGTACCGACAGGTCGAGCCCCATCCCATGGATTTTCCCGCAATTTTCAAAACAGAGGTGAGTATTTCAAAACAATTTCCAAAATCCGGTCAAGTTTGAAGCGCGAAAGCGTTTCCCTCTCTCTCTTCCGCAAGGAAGGGAAGGCGGAGAAAAATTTCGCGACGATAACAGGTTTGGCGACCGTGATGGGACATGTCCTTGTCTGATTAAAATTATGTTTGACTTAGTTCTATTATCGAAACTGTGTTCACAAAATATCAGCTCTTTACTTTTGATATCATGCGAACCTAGGAGCCTAGATTCTGACCTAGCTGACATTGATTGCTTATAGACTAGGCATGGTTTGGTAGGACCAGATTAAGGAGATATTTTCATGCTCACATAGACTTAGGTCTAAATACAACTCTCCTCAATTTAGGATCTGAATGCAAACAATGTATGCTTCTTCAAAGTTTTCAAAATCTATCTCTCTAAGATTTAGAGCCCTCTATTTCTTGCATGTGATCATTTTTCCAAACCCCTTTACCTATCATTACCCGGTCTTCACGTTGCTGGGCTCTATTCTAAAACCATAGTTCGGGACAGAGCCTCACAACTGGGCCAATTATTTGGGTTAACGCCCCCCTACCACGTACCGCAGGCCACAGTCTGAAGTATATCGGTAGGCGCTCAAGGATGTTGGAAAACCTTTCCTTACAATCAAAGTTGAAATTATATGCCACGTACCTCGGATTTTGATTCGGGTATATTGGCATGACTGGATTGGACAAAGATGATCTGAGCCTAGAGTTAGGATTAGGTTCCTACAGCTGTTTTTAAAATGATGCATCTAAAGTCAGCCTTTTAGAGAGTGCTGTATGTGCATAAATGTTTGTGCAAGATGTGATTGTATGCTACTTTTATTTCCCTCATATTTTCCCAAAAATATTTTCAAATTTCCATATTTCTCACCTTTTCCTTTATTTTCTCAAACCCTGAATGATTTTCCCAAATATCCAATTTCTTTCCAAATCCAGGTGATTTTTCATTCTCCCATTCTACTGGATCTCGAATTTCCAACTGCATTTTTATCCTGCCAGCAATTTTCTCAAAATCATATGTTTTCTCTCATTGGATTTTCAATTCTTTTGTCTACTTGCAAAAATTCTTCACCTTATTGTCCTCGCGCATACCTTGATTATTGCGGTGGAAATTGTTTACCCACTTGCCTTCTCCTTATTCTAAATCCATTTGCGGATTGTTTCTCTAAGAGATATTTCTTTCCTTCAAAATGGTGTTTTCCTCGTGGTTGACGACCTCGCCTAGGTAACAAGGCACATTTTACGTTGTTTATTTCTCTTGCAAAAGGATGACAACACAAATGTCATAATCCTTATGACGACTCAATCCCTAGTAATGGGATACTCTTCCAATGGTCTACCATATTTTCCTCAATATTTTCCTCCAAAAATCCAAAAACATTTCCTCAAAATTTGATCTTGTCTTTGCCCTGCAGAGAGCCTTCTTTAAATTTTATTCCCTCTTCCTAGTTACACTGGGGCATGTTTTAAAATTTTGTTTTCAAACATTCTGTATGCAGGCAGGATAAACCAATCTCATTTTGCATATATATGCACTCATTTGCATTAATTTTGCATTCATTTACATTTCATTTTGCATTAAATCTGCATCTATTTTCTTCCCCTTCAGGTTAAGGGATAAACCTGAATCATTTTCCATAATTTTCTAATTTCCATTCATATCCCCGTTCAAGATAAGGGGTTAATCCTGAAAAACAGACCACATACATCTAAATATGATGGTCTTTTTCATTGCAAGTCAAAGTAATCGAGTCCTCAAACTGGCCATTCTCCAAACTTTCAATCCCAATCCTCGCACTATCGATTTTTAAAATTTCAATCTTCTGATTCAAGATTTTCCTTTGAGATTCGAGCCCTGACTCGAACTTTTCTGCTTTCCTTTGAAGATTTGAGTTTTAACTCAAGTCTTCTTTCCTTCAAGACCTAAACTTTCCAGTTACCTTTTGAGATTCGAGCCCTGACTCGAACTTTCCTGCTTTCCTTCGAAGATTTGAGTTTTAACTCAAGTCTTCTTTCCTTCAAAATCTAAACTTTCCAGTTTCCTTTTGAGATTCGAGCTCTGACTCAAACTTTCCTGCTTTCCTTCGAAGATTTGAGTTTTAACTCAAGTTTTCTTTCCTTCAAAATCTGAACTTCTCAGTTTTCCTTTGAGATTCGAGCCCCGACTCGAACTTTCCAACTTGCCTTTGAATATTTGAGTTTCGACTCAAAAATCTGAATTGGCCTAGTTTTTCCTTTGAAGATTTGGGTTTCAAACCGAACTTTATCTCCTTAGAAACCAAACTTCCTAGCTTTCCTTCGAAGGCTCGAATTTCGACTCGAATCTTCCAGCTTTCCTTGTAGAATCTGAGCCCTGATTCGGAGGGTCTTTCAAAAGCAACTTTTGAGTTAAGCTTACCTTCAAAATCCAGCATTATGCCAGGACTTACCTTCAAAATTCCAACTTCGTATTGGATTTACCTTCAAAATTGAGTACCATCGTCAGGGATGTGTCAACTCGGATGTCAAGCGATCTCTTTTACTAAGGATTTCAAGAACACTTTGTCAATTTGTCAATCAATTACCTGTTGATTTCAGAATTTTATTGCACAAAATTTTACCTCAGTTTACCTTCAGTATTACTTCCAAAAAGGCAAAGCTTTTGTGAAGAAGGATTCAAAATCCAAATCCTTTCTATTGGTCAACCAAAAGGATGAAGGATAAATCCTCGATATGGCCAGAAAAGAAGATTCAATGTTATTGAAAAGCCATAGATGATTGATATTGATCGCAGTTATGGCACATTTCTAAAGACCATTCTTCTGAAGATGAGGCAGTGGAAATATCCTGAGCGCTAGAAAAAGGGAGAATTCATCCAAGCCTTGTCTCCTCAAAATCATCTAGGTTGAAATTAAATATCCGCAAAAGGGATCTCTCAATTGTCGTCAAGATGAAGGCGAATCAAGCGAGTTGACCCCCAGGGCCAAAGAAGATTTGAAACATCTCCAAGATGACGGAGTTTGTAACGGATCCTTCCAGGGAAAGTCCAAAGCACTGTCGAGATGAAGGCAGATGCGATGAACCTCTCGACAATCCCTAAAAGATATTTAATTTCAGCTATCATCCAAAGATATCTAACCCATGAGCCAATATCATCAAAGAAGGATCAAAACATCTCCAAGTTAAAGGAGTTTGTGACGTACCCTTCCCAAAAAGAGAGCAAGAGAGGAAAAAGAAAGAGAGAAAAAGTCAGAACATTTCCAAAATGAAGGAGAATATAGCCAAAACACCAGAGAGCCAAAAGAGTGCAGAAAGATTATCAAGAGAGAAGCTCTCAGGAGATCAAACTGCCAAATCTATCAAGAATCCTCTTTAATCTTGTGAAATTCTATTATCAATATTCTTTCATCAACTGCTTTCATAATATCAAATTCTCTTTCCTGTTCATATCAAGGAAATTGATAGTTTCCTTGAAGAAGGTCAATTGCAAGCAATTTGGATTCCAATCTAGATTCTACGAAGTGAACCTTGTTTGGAGGTAATGTTTTGGGTAGAAAAGAAAGAATATCTTTGCAACAATGCGCAACATTTTCAAAAACTTTGCATCAACAACAAAATTCTTAACATTTTGATAATATTTTCTAGTTATCCTGACGTGAAGTGAGAGCTGGATGTCCGTCTTTGATACATCCTGACACCAATTTTAAATCCCTCCTAAGGACTTGATTCCTTCCCTTCTTTGAGAGCGTGAGCTCTCAGATTCGCACAATTCCCTATGTCCCCACTGTCCCACCATAGACAGTCCCATTTCGGTTCGAGGTCGAACCACCAATCATTTCCTGCAAAAGGCAATTTCAAAAGCTATTTAGTCTCAGCAATGAGACGCCCAAAATCAACCCCTTTTCAAGCTTTAGGGACCCCATTTTCCTTCCTTTTGCAAAACCCCTGTCGGATTTACTGTGCAAAATCCGAAGGTTCCATCATTGTCTCTTCCTTCGAGGATTCTATTCCATTTTTGCCCGATCAGGATAAGGGTACAAACCTGAGCCTCATTCAAAGAGGTATTCCAATTTTTTGCCCGATCAGGATAAGGGTAAAAACCTGAGCCTCATCCAATGAGGTATTCCATCTTCTGCCCGATCAGGATAAGGGTATAAACCTGAGCCTCATTCAAAGAGGTATTTCATTTTCTGCCCGATCAGGATAAGGGTACAAACCTGAGCCTCCGTCGAAGAGGTATTTCATTTTCCGCCCGATCAGGATAAGGGTACAAACCTGAGCTTCCGTCGAAGAGGTATTTCATTTTCCGCCCAATCAGAATAAGGGTACAAACCTGAGCCTCACTCAAAGAGATATTTCATTTTCTGCCCGATCAGGTTAAGGGTACAAACCTGAGCCTCATTTCGATGAGATATTCCATTCCCCAATCAGGTTAAGGGTCAAACCTGAGCTTCGTTCCATGCGAGGTATTTTTGTCCCATCCAGGTCAAAGGCATAAACCTGAACTTTGCTCTCGTAGAGAAAATCTTTCCTCTTCATTCTTCGTTCCATATCTACCATGTTCCTCGGGCTAATTTCTTCACACCCAGTCAGATCCTTCTAACTGGGGCATTTTTTATGTATAGCCCAAATTTGGTGTGTTTTTCTTTGCCACTAAGCTCGGCCATGAGCCGGCTTAGTAGCAAAGAGGGGCATCTATAAACACCCCAAATTTTCACTCACCTCCCCGACATTTTCACCAAACATCATCATCCAGCCTCTGAAATCGCTAGAGGGCAAAATGGTCATTTTCTGAGCCCGGACCTTGCAAAAGTCCAAATTTCATCTGGAACTCTCAAAATTTCTCTATTTTTAACTCAGCTGTTCAAAAATTTATTCCTGACAGGAGACAAACAACTCCAAGTCTTGGTTCAAGATTGCATTTCATAAGACATGGCATTGCATATCATTGCATGAGCATCTCATATCACTGCACTGCACAGCATGTCATTTCGAGGTCCAGAACTCTTGATTTCAAAATTTTCAATCCAGATTAGAATTTTAACTCTCTTCAAATTTGATTTCAAAACCCTGGGTCTTCAAAATTATCAATTCTTCCCATTTTACCCCCAGGGCTCTGAATTTCAAAATATTTCCTCAGGAAAACAATCTGGATAATTTTCAATAAATTTCAACTCAGATTTGGCCTTTTGTCAGCTATTTCAACTATCATTCTTTTACAAAATCGCTCTACAGGGGCTAACTCTTTCCAAAAATTTATGTTTTACCAATTAGTCCAGATTTTATGAAAATTCCAAAAAGAAGTTGTTGTTTTATCCTTATTTCAATAAAGAAGCAATGTGGGACCCACACTGAGGTGGTGTCACATAGGCTTTTCTTTTGAAAAATTTGAATTTTGAAAAACCCAAAAATATAGGAGCCTTGTCCCCTGGATTGGTGCCACTTGTCTTTTCTCCCTCCTCCTATTTATCTCCCAAGTGTCAGTGTGGGGGTATCTTAAGAAGTCGCCACATGTCATCCCATTTATCTGCCATGTGTCAGTATCCAACATATCCATCCTGCTCCATGTGTCATTCCACAGATCACCAGGGAATGCCAAGTGTCATGTGTTGTCCTATCCAAAAAAAGCAAAACTTGTCTCCTCTGAGGTGGCGTCATTTCAAGAGTGTCTCCTGCAGAGGACACGTGTCAACCTCTCCTTCTTTCAGAAAAGTAGACTGACACATGTCCCTTCCTACTTTTCTCAGAAAAGTAGGAGACACATGTCACTCCTAGCTTCCTCCAGAAAAGTAGGCTTGTCTCCTCTGAGGTGGCGCCATTTGAAGAGTGTCTCCAGCAGAGGACACATGTCAATCTCTCATCTCCTCAGAAAAAGCAAATTCCATGTGTCATCCTCTACTCTTTTCAGAAAAAGCAGGTGACATGTGTCATTCTTTGCTCTTCTCAGAAAAAGTAGATGCCATGTGTCATTTCCTGCTTTCTTCAGAAAAGCTAGAATTCAAATATTCAAATCTCTCCAGAGGTGGCGCAAATCCTGAACTTCTACCTTTTTCATTCTGTTTGAGATGGCGCCACATGGCGTGGACCTCCTTCTCTCCCCTCTGCCATGTGTCATTCTCTGCTTCTTTCAGAAAAAGCAGGTGACACATGTCTCCTTCTACCTCCTTCAGAAAAAGTAGAGGACACATGTCACTCTTGGCTTCCTTTAGAAAAGCAACCATTCAAAAATTTTAAGACAAGAGCTAGGTGGCCAAAATCCTGGAGTTCTACCTTTTTCTACTTGGCCTAAGATGGCGCCACATGTTCCTTGCCTTTCCCAAACTGCCACATGGCATCGTAGGAGCCATTCTGAGGAAATGCCACATGTCCATTCTCCATTTCTCCAAGGCCAACCTCCATTTGAAATTCAAATTCCCCTCTAAGGTGGCGCCATTTGAGAAGGCCTCTCCAGACAACTGACACTTGTCTGTCACATGTCCAAACCTCCCTGCATTAGAAAAAGTAGAAAACCCCCCCTTTGAGGTGGTGCATTCTGCTTATTCCAGTCTTGTTCTCCTGCCACATGGCATTGTAGGAGCCACTCTGAGGAACCGCCACATGTCAGCCTCTCCTTTCTTGCAGAAAAGTAGAATTTGAATTCCTTTGAGGTGGCACAGTCAGCTTCCTCCAATCCTGTCCTTCTGACACATGTGAAACACCTCCAGAGATGGCGCCACATGGCATGCTCCTATTGTTTTCAGCTTTACACCTCAAATCACCTTTTGAGGTAGCGCCAATTCAGAGTCCCACTTGGCTTCAAATTTTATTTTTATTTATTTTTAATAAAAGTAGCCCACCATGAGGTGGCGCCACCTGAGGACTCCCTACAAAAGGCGATTTTGAATTTCAAACTCCAAGAGAGCACCCCCTGAGGTGGCGCCATCTGGGAGCTTCCTGCAGAGAAAATCAAGCAAGCCTTTTTGAAAAATTACAAATTCCCCTGCTGAGGTGTCTCACCCACAAATTCCCTATTTTATTTTCTAAAAAAAAAATCAAAATAGCACCCCTGAGATGGCGCCACATGGAGGGCTCAGATTGAGCCTGTTTGAAATTCAAAATTTTCAGAAAAATTTATAAAAACAAGGGTTCATGCCCAGCCTAGAGGAGATCATTCTAGACTTTGAAATTCGACCTAGCCTTCTGGAGAACCCGATTTTGAACTTTGGAATTCACGCCCCCTTTGGCTCAGTGGAGAAGGTGAAGTGGGTCGATCTTGGTGGATCATCCGAAGCCCGGATCGGAGGACGAACGAAGCTCGTGATAGCCGTCCCTTTCAAGAGCTTCAACGCTGCCTAACGAAGCAAGGTGCACCTCTTTTCCTCTTGATTTGATTTCATAATTCGATTCGAGAGTCGTTTGAAGAAAGAGCTCATCCGAGAGATGGATTGAGCTATTCTCATAAAACGACTTATATAAAAATACATGATTATGATTCCTTGATGATTTTTAGCATTCATGCATTTAGCTAAATTTAATTTGCATTTTATTTCGTTAATTTAGCATGTTTCATAGGTTAATTAGGTATTTATTTCAATTCTGCTCAATTTTAGTAGCTCTCTGTTTTTGTCAGTTAGTCCACACGTCATTTCATGCATTTATTATTCATAAAAAAATCTAAAAACATCATGGAATGCGCCCTTAGCTGTCCCTAGAAATGTGCCAAAAATTCGGAAGGATTTGAATTCGTTTACTGCGGTAAACGTTCAAAAAGGTGAGTCGGATTTTATTACCCAGGATGCATTTTAAAATTATATTTCCGTCTTGTAAAATCGAGATCTCCCTCATGAGAGATTTGATTTTTGATCCGAAAGATGTTCTGAACTCAAGAGGATGTCTAGTTTTTAACCTGATTTTCTCAGATTTTTACGAATTTGTTTAATGTCTGACAAAAATCCGAGAGTTCAGGACACGTGTCAAAGCCTGATTTGGGCTTCCGAGACTTTGGATCGACTTAAGGCTATGGGTTCTCTTTGGGTATTACTCCAAATCCAAATCCGTAAAAAGTGAATATTATGTCCGAGATGTGCTCTATTTGCATCTGAAAGCCTGTGATTTTTAGAACAGTTGTGATATCTGCTTCGTATTTTTCTTGTGAGTCACCTGTTTGGTCACATTTGTCTGTTCGGTCAATTTAGGAACAAAGAGTTATATTTTTATCTGTGTTTCTGTTGATCAAATACCAAAGTCATGAACATTAAAGTTGTCCCTGTAGGTGTCATGAGTATCTCTGTTAAATATCAGAAATTTCCATGCCAGTTTTTTATTTATTGAGTATTTTATGTTAGATTAGGTCGATTTTACCTCCATCAGAACCAAATCCCCATTACCAAACTCACCATGGTTCAAATCCCGAGGCTGTAAAAACCAAAAGTGTTTCATTTCAGGTACTTTAGCAGTCTGAAAAATATCAGAAGTTTTCATGGTGTAAATTTTGCATTATCATATTAAGCATTGCATTTGGTTCGGGTCCATAGGTGAAATTCATCCATTTTAGGATTTTCTTTAAAGTTTAGCATTCAAATCATATTATTTCGTGATTTTTAGCATTCTAGGATGTTTATCAGAGTAGGAAGATGCTTCATACCGAATTTGGTGTAATTTGGAATTTATTTGAGGCTTGATTTAGCCATATCATCAAAATAGGTCCCCGCAGGACCCGGATCCAAGCGAAAAACAAGCGAAATTCGTTATTTTGGATAAATTGTAAAATATCAAATTTATATTTTACAGTCCTAATGTGTTTAGTAGCATGTCATCATGTCTCATACTGCACTTCATCATCATTTGATTCAATTTGAATTTCAAAATCTCAATTTTACCAAATTTTCCTTAAAAAAACCTTGATTTTAAAGGTATAACTTTATAATTAGGGTATTTTGGTCATTTTGACCACCATTTAGAATTTCAAACTATTTTCCACCGAATTTCTTGCATTTATATCATTTCAAATATCAAGCAAGCATGAGAATAGGGTTTATATCCAATTAAGTCCAATAATTTCATAATATTATTGGAAAATCTTGGAAAAAACCACATATTTGAGCTAACCTTATTTCAAGCTTGGCAAGGACATTCAAATGAAGGAGCTGAAGTCTGCAATTTGCATTTATTTCATTTATTTAGTGATGTAATAATGTAAATTTTGGAATAAGAAATTTAATTTTCTGCTTAGACTAGGATGCATATCATATAGTTTGAATTTATGCAATATCCTGTTTATGTGATTCATGCATTTTATTTCAAAAGCACTATGGATGTTCATGAATGGCATGTGCACCAACTCTTAGGGAGTTGATGGACTCGGTGGAGTCCATATTTACGGACCTAGTCGGAATATGGACGAGACCCAGATCCATCATCTTTCTACCAGTCACATTGAGCCTACACTCTTAGGCTATCTTAAAAATGCACACCATATTTCCAAATTTTCAAAGTATTGTGCATTAAATCAATTAAACTCTGAACATATTCATGGCCATAGTCAGGATATGTGAAGGATTTATTTTGACTTAATGCACATTTTTCCAACAAATTTCTTAGAAAATCTTTCAAAGTGCATTCATTCACTCATATCATTTGCATCATGAAATCATTGGTTTTTTTCATAATTTTCTCAAGAAAATTTCATTTCAAGGAAATCGATTTCTCAAGAAACTCTGAGAATTTTTCAAAATCGGTTTTCCCAAGTCAAGTTTTTCCACAGTTTTCCATGGAAAAGGTTATTTTCCCAAGATTTTCAAAAGAAGTCTCTCACCTTTCTCAAGAATCAAAAATCAATTTTCAAGGGTTTTAAGGCTAAGATTCCCAGGATTTCAATTTCCCAAGTTTCAGTTTTCTTCTCCAATTAGTTTTCCTATAAATTTTTCATCATTTTCCTAAGAAAAATTCTCAAAGTCCGAGTTTTTCTGAGAAGTGTTTCCTTTTTCAAATGTTCACCATTTTCTCAAGAATCACTTCAATTTTCTCAGGATTCTCAACTATTCATGATTTTCCCATATCTTTATGAACTTTCCCATGATTTCAAAAACCCTTTTTCGTATGAGTTTCCTGAGAAATTGACCTTTTTCCTGAGAAATGTTTTTCAACTCCAAAGGTTTTCTGAGCATACATCATGTTTTCCAACTGGCATTTTACAAAATATCATAGCACATGCCTGAATTCTCTGTGCATTTAGGATAGAACATGATTTTAATGATTTAACTAAGTCAAGCACAATTTTGGTCCCTGGTTCAATTACCCCTGTTAAAGGCGGCAGGAACGGTCGAACCTCGTACCGACAGGTCGAGCCCCATCCCATGGATTTTCCCGCAATTTTCAAAACAGAGGTGAGTATTTCAAAACAATTTCCAAAATCCGGTCAAGTTTGAAGCGCGAAAGCGTTTCCCTCTCTCTCTTCTGCAAGGAAGGGAAGGCGGGGAAAAAATTCGCGACGATAACATTGATGAAAGAGATTTTTGTTATAAAATAGATTTAGAAGATACGTAGAAGAAAATTTTAGAATAATAGATGGTAAATTTTGAAAAATTGGAAAAATTGCAGGCAGGATCAGAAAAGAATTTAAAGAAATCAGAAAAAGAAAAGAAAATACACCTGAGGTGTTTGAAGATAAGGAAAATTTTGAATAATATACCCAGGGTTTTGGAAAAGTTTGATGTATATATGAAAACACGAGAGACATTGCATAACCAAAACCACACAAACAAGGATATGCATACAGCATTCCCTAAAGGCTGCCTCTAAATGCAATATTTGAAAATAGCTTGTAGGACCTTAATCTTAACTCTATGGTTCAGATCATCTGATTCCAATCAAGGTACGCTGATATACTCAAGCCGAAGCCTGAAGTACGTGGCATAAAAGTAATTCTCCGGTTCTAGGGTAATGGCTTCCCAACATCCTTGAGCACCTACCGATATACCTCGGACTATGGCCCTTAGGTACGTGGTAGGGGGGCGCGAACCCAAATAAGTGGCCCAGTTGTGAGACTCTCTCCCGAACTATGGTAAAGTGAGATAGCCCAGCAACGTGAAGACCGGGACAATATAGGTAAGAAGGTTTTCAAAATATGCTCATCATGCAAGAAATCAGATGGCTCTAATGCAAGTCCTAAAGAGCTAATTAAAATGAAGAGAAGCATACACTTGCATACATTGTTTGCATTCAATCCCTAAAATTGAGGAGAGTTATATTTCAAACCTAAGTCTAATGTGAACATGGAATAATCTCCTCAATATTGTCCTACCAAACCATACTTAAATCCTATATGCAAATGATGTCAGCTTAGGACAGAGTCTAGGCTCCTAAGGTTTGCATGGAAATATAGCTGACATATGTTAGAATAAAGACTCAGATAATATCAAAGCAAAGCAAAAGGCATTAAATTCGACCAGACGAAGATGATGTCCCATCACGGTCGCCAAAACTGTGATCATCGCAAAATTTTTCCTCTCTTTATGTTTTCATTCTCTTCCTTCTCTTTTCTCTTCTAACTTCTATTTTCCTCCTTTTTTAAGAGAGAAGAATAAAAGAAAGAAAAAAAAATAGAGAAAAGAGAAAAGAAAGAAAGAGGAACTCTTTTGCGCGGTCTCACTTGACCTTAATTTGAAAAATATTTAGAAATTTAACTCGCCTCCGTTTTGAAAATTTGCGAGAAAAATGGAGAGACGGGATTCGCTCGTCGGTACGAGGTTCGACTGTTCCTGGCGCCTTTACCAGGGGTAATCGAACCAAGGATCAAATCTATGCCTTTTGCTTTGCCTAAAATATTATCTAAGAATTTATCCTAAAGATCTAAATGCGCAAAGAATCATGCTTGTGCAATGCAAGGATGTATGCTCTTTTTGAAAATTTGATTTGGAAATTTCCAAGTATTCTGAGATGAACTTAGTAATAGAGTGAAGAAATGATTGAATCTAACTTTAGAACTTTGAGATAGATCAGAGAAGTTCTAAGTTTTTGAAGTAAATCAGAGCTGGAAGAATAGATCTTGATTTTGAGAAAGAATGATTTGAAGCTTTAAAAATGAAGTTTCAAAGTCAGAAATGGACTTTGAATTTAATCATGGATTTAGGAGAAGAATATGAAGTTTTGAAGTGATATTGAATTCGAATCTTAGAATGGATCTGAGAAAATCAAATGATATTTAAGAATAGAAAATGGATTTAGGGAGTTCAAATGAGATCTGGAAATGGCCTTGGATTTGAAATCTAGAATTGGGAATGGAATTGGATCTTAAAATGGATTTGGATTTTGGAATCTGAGATCCGAAGTGAGAGTTGAGTTCTGGACCCTAAAATGGATTTGGATCTGAAGTCTGAGATCCAAAGTGTGATTGAATTATGGACCCTAAAATGGATTTGGGTCTGAAGTCTGAGATCCAAAGTAGAATTGGATTCTGGATCCTATAATGGAATTGGATCTGAAGTCTAAGATCCGATGTGAAATTGGACTCTGAATCCTAAAATGGAATTGTATCTGAAGTCTGAGATCCAAAGCGAAATTCGATTCTGGATCCTAAAATGGAATTGGATCTAAAGTCTGAGATCCAAAGTGAAATTGGATTCTGGATCCTAAAATAGAATTGGATCTGAAGTCTGAGATCCAAAGTGAAATCGGATTCTGGGTCCTAAAATGGAATTGGATCTGAGGTCTGGAATCCTATATGTGATATGGATCTGGAGTCTAAGATCCAAAAGTAGAATCGTATTTAGAGAACTGGATCCAAGTTTATCTAATTTTGGATTTGAGTTTTTGAAAGTCCAAAAATGGGACTTTTGAGTATGGATCTGGGTTTTGAAAAACCCGGATTGAATTTTAAAACTTAGAAAAGGCCAAGCTTTTGAGATTCAGGATCAATCTCAAACTTTTGGTTTTGGATTTGAAAAGATGAACTTGGTTTTTGAATTTGAAGATGAATCAGAAGTTTCAAAGTTAATTTGAACTTTGAAATTTCATTTAGATTTGGAGTTTTGGATATACAAATGAATTTCAAAGTCAATTTAGACTTTGAATTTGAAGTTAGAATTTAAATTTTGGATATAAGCTGATTCTAAAGTTTCAAAGTCAAATGGGACCTTGAAATTGAATTCTTGAATCCTTTTGAGAAATAGAGTTGAATTTGAATTTATGAATAGGATTTGATTTGAGAAATGAAGGAAAGAATCACTTGGATTTATGAAAAAGAATTTTTTAAAAATATGATGCAATTCTATCCTAAATGATGAATGAATTTAAATTTTTGAAATTGGATTTTGAAAAGCTATTCCATTCTTTAAATGAATTAAAATAAGATTGAAGATATAATACATCCTTGACTATGGTCATTGAATGTATTATATAATAATCTATATTTAAATTCAGGTGAAGAATGAAAAACATTTGGTGCTTTTATAGAATTTAAAATGAAATTAACTCTCAATATACCCTGACTATGGCCATTGATATATGTTTTGAATTAATTTTAAGTTAAATTCTGATAAAAGAAGAAAATATTTAAGGAAAATATGATGAATTTTGAAAAACGGATCCAGTGTGGATCCAGTGTTATTTCATAAAAGATAAAAACCCTAAGTTTTATCCACACCCTGACTATGGCCATTGATGTGGATCATCGACTTATGATCAATTACCTCTTACGAAATGGTGCACGTGTTATTCGTGTTCCCATTTGTGAGATTTGAAAAATAAAGGTAAGAAGCATGAAAATAAGCAATTTATGATATTAACAATGCTCATTCATTCTATCTAAAAGCTGGAAATGTAAATTCTCATTAAGACCTAACTTATTACAACATATAAGATTTGAATTTACAACTCCAAGTAATGATATTTTCCACATATTCCTTACACAACACCTGATTAGTATGAAAATGGAGAAAAATTGCACATATCATATGGACATCAATGGTAAAAGATGCTCGCATGCCAAGGTATTTAAGATCTAAAGTATGGAAAAATGAAAATGATATACGCCTATGTACATATATACATGCATACATATATATATGTATATCTATATACATATAAGTATATATATAAATATATATATATGTATAGGTGGAAGGTGTGCATTGTGGTAAGTAAAGCAGCAGTGAGGGTGCTGCAAATAGTTGCAGGAAATGACAGTATACCAATGAGACCTATGTTACCTATACTTGATACATAAGTTATCATATGGCATAAATAGCGGAACTTATAAAGATATGACTAATATACCTACATAATTGGCTGTGACGCCCCAAACCCCGACCTTGTTAAAACCTTGGGTTTTTGAGGAATTTTTTTTGAAAGGGTATACAGAGTGGAAAAACACTAGCGGAAGTAAAGGAGGGAAACAGGGGCAAAACAAAGGCCGCAAGTCTGAGCGAGCCAGAGTGAGAAAACCAACCAAAAGGTAAGTAAAATATTTTTCATTTTCACAATAGTTGCAATGATACAAAAACGAGACCGGGTACAAAAAGGGACAGTCTCACAAAAAGGAGGGGTACAACCCCTCAACCCCAAAACCAGAAGAGGCCAAAATCTGCTGCAAAGTGTGGGTCTCAAGGCTCCTGCTGTGCGCCGTCGCATCGCGCTGCGTCTACTCGTCACCTGTATCTCCATAAAACGGGGTCAGTACTCTTGCGAGTTGGTGAGACAAACCATCTATACATTATCATTTTTAAGGAAAAACAGAAGGTAAGCAACAAGCTACAAGTGTGCTAAGTACCAGATTATAACTAGCATGATGGAACAGTTAGAAGCACTTGAATAAAAGTACCAGTGCGTGTCAGGTAGGTGCACGTGCCACAAGACTGTAAAACTACAAGTAAGTAACAGTGCAACTACTAAAGTAACAAAACAGAAACTGAACGACAGAAGTAGCAGCTAAAGCAACAGAGTAGGAACCAACCAACAGAGGGTAGCAACTGAACAAAAGTGTGTACTGCTCTAAAGTAACAACTACAGTAAGTCAGTCTGATTGGTTAGTCCTTATGTTCATCTTTTTACCTCCTTCGGGTACGCGAAGGAAAACCCTCGAGTTCTGTGAGACATGCACCCGGCGTCTGTTATTCAATTTCTAATGTGGTAACCGGGGATGCTACAGAATGAGAAAACTACCTGCGGGCGACACGCAGCCAGGAGAAACCTTTCGCAGGGGTAAAGGATTGCAATCCGTACTACTGCAGTAGTAAAGGTCCCTGCGGAGGGCACCTTGACCTCCCTAACTTCGAGTGACTGGAGGTCAGAGGGCACACCGGCTCCTCTAAAGAACAATTCGTAGTAACGACACGTCACTCGGGGCTGTACCATTCACCCTCTTCCTGGGTGACCAAATTGTGAATGGGGCGCGACAGTTTATCTTATTTAGGCTCACACTTCAGGTCATACCTCCTCTCGAGGTAGTCGTGCCTCGTTGTCCCCGCGGGGTACGCAAACGAGGACTTAGCCTGCCCATTCACGTGCTCGGCCTCACACGGCCACCACGAGCACACCGCCTGTGAGGGCGATAATTTACCATTTTATTTTATGCCTAGGGTGACACGAACATGTGAGCACATTCTCACAAACCCGGGCCATTGCCCATAGACTCCAACCGAGTCTCAAGACCTCAACAGGTCAAAAGTGTCAAACCCTATAGTGTTTTTAGTTCTTTCCAAGTGTATGTCAGGTCAAGTGTAAAGCACACCACTGGTGCTGCGTATATCCATCGATATACGAATGTGAGTCAACCAAATGCAAGTTTGACAACCAAAACCCAGTGACATATGTGGCAAGATGTGCCAACATGCACGTGCGAAACATGAAAAACCACAAAACTTCAATCTCGCACAAGTATCGTGCTGTGAGCAACGATACGCCAATGAACTGGTAAAGTGCCACAACTACCAAAACTGAGCAACACAAGGCTCAAAATACATATGCGATGCTCATTGCATGAGCGAGGAGCGATCAGGGCTTGGAATACGTATTTTCCCAATACGCGTATTTCAACCCTCACACTGCGGCCAAAACCCATGTAGCGAGGCCATCGGTGTAAAATCCTCGCAAAAATCAACACCCAAGTGTGTCGAGAGCGAGGTCAAAACAATTTCATCTGAATGGAAAACACATCGCCGTTATCACGGTATAGTCGCCCTCCGCCCGTGCAACCGGGGCACAAATCCCAAACGTCGCAAGCGTCTGAAGAGAACAAGCGAAGTACACGCAAATGCGTATCGTGACATAAGTCACGACGCAAACACCTTGCTGCCAAGGTAGTCAGTGGGGTGTGAGCATGCGACCACCACGACAATAAACATTGTCCCCTTAACAACTAGTTTCGCTTGGCGGCGATGAGAGAAACGGGTGCCACCACCGGACCTTCACGGGAACTTCATGGGTGACACGGGCACCCACACTAAAACTACTAGCAACTTCGAACAGGAGCCTGGGTCCAGCTCACGGCTGCCCAAAGGTAGCGAAGCTACCGATTGCCTCAGCGCTCGGTGCTGGTCTTGGCGCCAAGGGCCAAAAGAGGCAAGGCCTATGGGGGGGCTGCCACTGACGGGTTACGGGGCCCACGACCATCTTGGTCTGCACCCTACGTGCAAACCAAGTGCTGCTGGGCTGCGGCACTGGTCACGCAGATACCGAGCTCACCCGGGTGCTCCCGCACCCGGCGAAACAACAAGGGAGCCCCGTAGTGGCTCCGACGATGCTAGGCCCAAAAGGGTTGGGCCTAGTCCACCCTGTAGGTCTGGTCCAACAAAGACCAGACCCAGCTGGGTTAACAGGAGGGCCCCTGGTCTGAACCCAGGGGGTTCAGACCGGGGCGCTGGGCTAAGCCCACACCCGCGTGGGGTGTGGCTAGCCCAGAACACCCGACTAGGCGGGCCAACAAGGGGGCGGGGTCTGGGCCCTATGAGACCAGTCCCTACCGAACCCAAAAAGGAGCAGGGCAGCACACTGGGCATGTGCTGAGCCCAGGCCCTCGGTTGGTCTCCTAGAGGAGTCCAGACCAGGCTGCCCCAGCACCCAAGGGTGCGCCAATGGTGCTGTCACCCTGTAGGTCGGTGCCGGCCAGCCTGCATGGTCTGGACCATGCAGATCCAGACCGTGCAAGGCCACGGACTGATGGCCAGCCACAGACCTACGGTCTGTGGCTCCTGGTCTGACCCTACAGTGGGTCCAAACCAGGCCAAACGTTGGCCGGCGCCCCCACCAAGTGGGTGCGCCAAGGCAAAAACCCGGGTGCCAAGGGCACCCAGTCCCGTGCTGCCTCTAGGCAACCCAAGGAAAGAGAAAGAAGGAGCTATGCAGCCCCTTGGTCCGAGTCTCGTAGGGGTTCGGACCAGGGCTGTGGCCCTTCCCACGCAACGCGAATCCCTAAGATATATATACTTATACGTGTGTATATATATATATATATATATATATATATATATATATATATATATAACCATATATATATCAGAAAATGCAGTCGAAAGACTGCCATTTTCTGGCAGTCTATAGGCTGCTCCGGCCAAAACGCCAAACACAAAACTCGTAGAGGGTTTTGTAAGCTTTCTACAGCAACCAAGATATCTGAAATCTGATTAATGGTTCGGAAAATATCGCCGGAAAACCAGGCGTCACTCAAGACGTTTCTCGGTTGCTGATGGGAAAAACGTATCTGAGAAAGATGCTGATTTTCGTCAGCTCTTCAAGTCGAATCAGCAGAAACAAAAAACTACAGCTTTGTGGATATCTGTCCAAGCTTTCCGAAATGAACAAGAACTCTCTGTTTTGACGTGTATCCAGGGAGATACGCTCATTTTACTGGAGGGTTCTCTAAGAACTCGAAAAAACGAGGAATGAAATAACGACTTTTGTTTTTGTTTTTTTTAAAGGTGGGATCAAACAAAGAATGGGGAAACCAGAGGTTTCCCCATCACCTTGTGGGTTTAACCCACACACCACCCCACTGCACCAAGGGTGCAAAGGAGTGGGCTGGGCCCAAGCCCCAAACCGAAATCATAAGCAATAAAAAGGATGAAATGCATGGAGGGGGGTGAGGCTCACCTTGGTGCTGAGTTGGCTCAGCTGGAGATACTGCAACTTGAGGGAGGAGGAAGGGAGAAGAGGGGAGCTGCTGGAGAGAGAAAAAGGGAGAGAGGAGAAGGGAGAGAGTGTCGACCCTCTCTCTTCCCCTCCTTTCCACTTAAAAGGGAGTTGAGGGTGATGAAAGGTGGGGAGTAAAGGAGGGGAGATGGAGGGTCCTCCTCAATCCCCTCCCTAATCCCAGCAAAGAGGGTCATAGGGGGTCAAGGGATGGCCCCCAACCACCCCCAACCACTCCCCTTGATTCAAGGGGAGTGGTTGGCTTTGACTTTTCAAAGCCAACCCTCTCAAAGCCAAGCCATACGTTTTCTCCAAATTTTTAAACTTTTTTTCTTTTTTTTTTGAAATAGCTTTAAATGGGGCTAGGGGCTACCCCCAGCCCCTTTCAAAAAAAAACCATGGGCCTATGCCCACTTACTTTTCAAATTGCCTCTTTAAGGCCCCAAAACTTGAGTTTTGCTTACTTTTCAAAATCCTCTTTTGAAAAGAGTTTTTTTGTAAAAGTAAAATTTTTTATAAAGCCTCAAGATGACATGGGGTGTGGTGGAGCCCATGCCAAGGTTTTATAAATGCCAAAACCAACCCTCTTGTAAAAATGTTTTCAAAAACCCTCTTCTAGGTTTTTACCAATTTGCGATTTACTTCTTTCTTTCTTTTTTTTTTAAAAAAAACTCAATATAATGAGTATTTAAATGGACTCATCTAAACTAATTTAAAATTCACAATTTTAAATTACATTTTGTGAATTAAGATTTAAACTTTCATAAAGTATATTTAATTTCCCAATTTCAACGAAATTGGGCCTTGGTAGGACTCGTAATTACCGATATACCCCTATTTCGCCAAAATCCATGAAATAACAAGATATTGCTCTCGTTTAAACTCCAAATCCGAAGCGAACTCATGTGAACACAATATATATATAATCTACAAATATTGAGGTTGGATCCGTCGCGGTTTGCCCTGAATCGCCTCGTAGAGCAAATCTACGCGAGTCAGAACCTCAGAAAGCGATAATTGCTAAATTTACGAGTATTGCTCATGATGGAACAAGGATTTTTCCAATAATGAAGTATATCTCACTTAAAATTCTTCAGAAAAACAGTAGGGCTTACATTGGCGATCCAAACAAGGTGAGATGCTATGAGCTAACCCTGATATGAGGTTAATTAACATTCAATGGCAGATAAACTAACTGGTTGTAGTGTGGTTGCTGTGCAAAATCTGCAGTGGGTGGGTACCTAACAGAGGCTGGGCGGTGAGGAGACATGTGTTGGGAATCAGGGTTGAAGGGAAGTGCTAGGTGAAGACACTTGGAAAGCAGAAAGAGTGGTAATGTATTACTAGTGATATAAGGCAACCACATGGATGCCATAGTGGATAGTGGACAGCAGGAGATTGGGAAGGCAGCCACAGAGGCGCCGTAGATGGTGCATGTGTCAAGGTACAATTGTGCTGTGCAGATAGCTCAATGGATGTGCTGAGTGAGTGCATAAATAATGATGTAGTGATATGAGGTAAATATGCTCAGCTGCAGGGGCAGTTGTAGGGGGAGGTGATGGACAGCAAAAGATGGTATGGATTGATGCTGGAAAATATACTGGGGAGAGGGATGCAGTATGCACATTAGTATCCTATTAGCAAAACCATCAATACTGGATTCCACAACATATCTGATAAAAACTTTATGAAATTGTGACCGCTGCTGACAAGATATCAGACATTTTTCTTCTTTGTTTTACGTGCACATTATAGCAGATTACAGTGTATATCACTTTTCCTTCATCCATGAGATAGACTTCTCATGATTTCCATCCAAGAAATGATGTTAATAGGCAACAGTAGCACCACTGATGATGTTTATGATATTTACAATACATGTCTTGGGTATGACTGCTTGTTTGAGCTCATAGACGAAAGCCTTTGAGATTCACATCCCATATATACAACCGATACGAATACTCACAAAAGCATCACCTCTATACTTCAGATTAGCTTCAGAAATCAGTAAAAATAGTGTTGCACATTATTGATAACAAGTTTTCACCAAGAAAGAGAAAAAAAATGTGAACAATAGTATAATTCGAATACTGTAATATGACACAAATGAAACCATATGAAGCTTTTAGCCCATTTGAACATTTTATGAACCGATACCTGCAGGGTGAAGATAGGAATCTGGCAAAAACTAGCAGCCACGAACTATTCTGATCTGGTTCTTCTCAATAAAAAGAAAAGAAGCCTATCATAAAACAAGTGAATCAAACATTTTAAGCAAATCTTCAAAATATAATGACCTCAAATCTCCTGAATGAACCACCTAAATAAAGCTCTTAGATTTCACCATCTATAGGCTGAAATGTGGCATCTTCTGCTTAGTTACAGAATAAGCTTTCTGCAGATATGAGTCAGCAGAATAATGGGTCACTTTCTGCAAAACGACCTTCCTGACCATAGCCGATTGGCCTTGATAGCAAGTCAGAAGAGCGCTCTTGAATCAACAGTGACTGATTGTGTATGTGTAACGCCCCGGATTTCCAAAACAAAGCTAAGTTAAAATTTTCATGAATTTCTTTTTTTTTTTCTTTGCAGCGGAACTTACAAACGCTTTTAGCAGCAGAATAAGACGATAATGAGTCGTCGATTTTAGAAAACTCTGAGCACGTTGTAGGTATGTGGCCAAGCAACTCATTGACCACCAAAGTATTCCATTTTATCGAAAACCACATGTTTATTACAACACTACTGCTTTAGAAATGCAATGTAGGTTCAATAAAAGGAAGCAGTACAACTCTGTCTAGAGAAACCCTGGAACTCGATGCCGCCTTGCTCCGCATATCGCCACGCAGGTCCAACACCTGAAATCCCCATTAAACGGGGTCAGAACCACTGATGGTCTGGTAAGCATGCAATCATGCGTCTATTCAACTCAAGCACATACGATGACCACTCAGGGTCGCAGTTCGTAATAACGACGCTCAAGCCTCCAAGACTTAGCGTATATCGCAAGAGCCTTCTCAGGGCTATGAGTTGAACATTCGCTCAAGTCTTCACGACTTAGCCATGACCTCTTTCGGGTCTCAAAGTGATGTCTAGCTCAAGTCTTCATACTTGGCACATCTGTATCCCACGCATCTAAGGACAGCTCTTCGAGCTTCACTTAGCCGTGCAGATACAACACGGCTCTTTGCCCAGTCGGTCCAGTAGTATACCGAACATGACACCTTCACAAAGGTTATGCATGACTGACTCAACACGTCATCCACTCATACATTCAAAACATCACTGTACCTAGAACTAATGCATTGTTTTGATAATTAACCGCTCCCGCCTTTGGTACGCAGGTAGAGCTATTGTCCGGGCATCAACGCGACGTTTTGGGGGTTGATTATTCTATGTATTTTAGATACCCTAGAGGCCTGTTGACCCTATCCATAGTAGGGAAGTGTGTTTCAACTGGGAGAACCCTACTAGGCCCATATTCGGATGCATCCTCTACTTGCAGTAGTTGGGTTCAATCCTTAGATCTTAAGGATAACCACGACCCCAAAACCCATGAGTGACTGAGGCCATTGTGGACTCTATCAGGTCCAAAGTAAAATACGTGTCACTCAAGGTTGTACCATCACTGTCATTCCACAATGAGCATAATTCCTGAAGGGGTCTGCCAGTCTTACAATTACTTGGACAGAATCTGCATGTCATTTAGGCAGCCCGTGCCTTAGCACTACGGGAGTATGTACCCGACCCCATTCAGTTCGCCCCAACACAGTCATTACTGAGGGGATACCCCTAACACGATTTTCAACCGCGGGGCATGTGCGACCTTAAGTCTTATTCATATGCATGCAGAACACCGCTCTTGGCACTTCGGCCACCACGAGCATCACACCTCTTTGGGTGGAAACAACACACTCTGGCTCTTCGGCCCTTACGAGTCTGGTTGTGTAACCGTTCTCAATGAGCATGCGTATGACTCGATCTAAATAGATCAGCTACTTGGCGTATTTTTACGCAACGAGTCCAAACCTAGCCAAGGCGCAACCTCTACTCCGGCTCAGCGGCCCTTAGGAGCAAGGTGTTCTCGTAGGCACAAGGATACGAGCCATTCTGGCATCGTTCCATCAACCGACATCATTATGCCGTTCAACTGGTTCCAGCAGCTCTTCTGCCAACCATTTCGTCAGCACCTCCCTTGCTCCATCGGCAGTGGTGCGACGAACCCTTCTACGTTGTAGAGGGCATTCCATGAATCAGGTAGCACTCTGCTATATGTCAGAGTATCCTGCTACGTTCTTTTATGAGTTATTCTTAGCTTCTTCAGAAATTTCTGCAGCACTTCCTCTCTTTTACGGAGAAAGTGTGCGTTTCATTTATCCATTTCAGCGGCATCTCCCCTCTTTGGTAGGAAATCGCCACGCTTAATTCGGGGAAATGGATGTGCACCGTTGTGCGTACTTTGCATCCATCAAGATTGCAGGAACCCTGGGCCATAGCCAGGCCATACGTAATTGACTGTCTTTACGTAAAAAGCATTTTGCCAAAAACCGAAGCCTTTCCAATAGGGGCTTCATTCGTCAAGCAGAATCTTGAACGAGGAGCGGTAAAGGAATCACATTGGCGATTTGGAGTTTGATCTCCATTTGAACTTTCATTTACGCGCCATATATGTAGTATAAGCAGAAGCATGTGCTTTATACAGCGGCGGCATAAAGGAAATGCATATACTATTGTTCAGGGTGTGTAACTGAACAAAATATTCTACATATATAACAAAATAGGAGCCTTAGCATCGTTCGACGCAACGGCGTAAGTAAATACATTACAGAAAGCAGGAGCCTTGGCATCGTTCGACGCGACGACGTAAGTAAATGCATAATCGGAAGTGCATTAATCAGAAAGTGCAGAAAGCAGGGAGCATTGGCATCATACGACGCGACGGCAAAGGTAAATTACATAGCCTGTGCGATATAGGACGCGTCGGCAGAATCAACAGATATACACCTAGATCTGTATCCAACGATAGTTACGAGGCGAGCGAGTGAACACCGAAGTGTCCTAGAGGGCTCAACCAAGAACTAGGGCAAGATACTATTTTTAAAGAACGCATATATTGCGCATTCGAACATATATATCTGACAATAGTTACGAGGCGAGCGCGTGAACACCGAAGCGTCCTAGAGGGCTCAACCAAGAACTAAAGCAAGATACTACTTTAAAAAGTATATGCTATATACAAACAATCAAATACTTGAGAGAGATGGATTAATGAAGCGAACTTACTTCAAATCTTGGAAGAAACAACTCTGATTGCTTCAAACGCTTTGAACGAGGCTCGACTTCGAAAAAGGATCAACTTTGAACTTCGGACGAAAAAGGACTTTGACTTTGAACCAAACCAGGTTCAAGTCAAGTCAACTGGGTTCAGACTTAGGTCAGGTAGGTTCAGACCTAGGTCAGGTGGGTTAGGACCAAATCAGGCAGGCTCAGGCTAAGTCAGGCAGGCTCAGGCTAAGTCAGGCAGGCTCAGACCAGGTCAGGCAGGCTTAGGCTAAGTAGGGGAGGTTTGGGAAAAGGAGGAGAGAGAGAGGGGTTGGCGATTTTTAGAGAGAGGGGGGCTCCTCTATTTATAAGAAGTGAAACTTGGGCCCAAGTTTCACTTTTACCCTTTTACCCCTTGGCTTTTCAGAAATCCCTTCCATGGAAGGTGCTGGAAGGAGCTGGAAGGTCCTGGAAGGTGCTAGAATATTCTAGAATATTCTAGAATATTCTAGAATATTCTAGAATATTTTCTGAGAAATATTTCTGTGGGTCCTACCAACATTTCCGTGGGTCCCGCAAAAATTTCGGGTTTTCGGAGATTTTTTTCCGAAAAATTCTGAGTACGCCATTCCCTTCGTATTGACGTAACTAAGAAAGTTGGCTCGCAGGAATCCTTTGATTTCGTTCAGGTAGGAAGTTATGGCTTCCAGAGTGTTTGAGCATATATTCGCAAAGCGACGAATATCTTAAGTATAACTGGCTCGCAGGAATTGATTTGTTTCGCATTCTGAGAAAAAAATGTTATTTTTACCGGTAAATGCCTCATGAATTTATTCAGATATTTTCTGAAAAATTGCTTGTCTTACATCATTACCCCCTTAAAGGAATTTCGTTCGCAAAATTCAGTCAAGAGTACAAAGTGAAGAGTTCAGGATATTTATCCCGCATATCCGATTCGGGCTCCCAAGTGCAATCATCGATTTCATGATGTTGCCACCTCACTTTGACAAGTGGAATGACCTTCGTTCTTAGCACTTGCTCCCGGCAGTCCATGATCTCCACTAGCCTTTCTTCTACAGTCATATCTTCCCGGATGTCAATATCTTCATGTTGAATGACGTGAGAAGGATCATGAACGTACTTTCTTAGCATTGACACGTGAAATATATCATGTATTTGCGCGTATTGCGGTGGCAATGCTACTCGGTAGGTCATCTCTTCGATTCGGCTCAAAACTTCGAAGGGACCAACGAATCTGGGGCTGAGCTTCCCCTTCTTTCCAAAACGAAACACACTCTTGGTTGGAGAGACCTTGATAAAAACCTTATCTCCAACCGCAAAAGTGAGCTCCCTACGTCGTTGATCGGCGTAGCTCTTCTGTCGACTCTGAGCAGTCAGTAGCTTCTTTCTGATCATATGGACCTGCTCAGTGTAATGCTGCAACACAATGGGCGAGTCCAAGGTTCACTCACCCACTTCACCCCAATGGATTGGTGATCGACAGGGTCACCCGTACAAGGCTTCATACGGTGCCATCCCAATGCTAGCGTGGTGGCTATTATTATAAGCAAATTCAGCCAACGCTAGGTGGGAATCCCAATCACCCTTCCATTCCAGCATACACGCTCTTAGCATATCTTCAAGAGTCTGTATGGTTCATTCTGATTGCCCATCTGTTTGGGGATGGAATGTTGTACTGAACTAGAGTTTCGTCCCCAAGGCTCTCTGAAGCTACTCCCAAAAGTGAGAGGTGAACTTCGGGTCACAATCAGATATGATTGAAATCGGCACTCCATGGAGTCTAACGATTTCCCGAATGTAGATCTCTGCCAATCGCTCAGTTGAGTATCGAGTGTTGATTGGCAGAAAGTGAGCAGACTTGGTGAGTCTGTCCACGATCACCCATATCGAGTCATGTTGTCTCTTGGATCGAGGCAATCCAACGATGAAATCCATCGTAATGCCTTCCCATTTCCATTCTGGAATCTCGATCCATTGCATCTTTCCACCAGGGCGCTGATGTTCGATCTTAACTTGCTAGCAGATCAAACACTTCGAGACAAACATAGCCACATCACGCTTCATACCCCTTCACCAGTACTTTCTCTGCAAGTCCCGGAACATCTTTGTACCTCCAAGGTGAATGGTGTACTTGCTACTATGAGCCTCCTGGAGTACTTTCTGCCTTAGATCAGGGTTATTTGGAACCCAAATCCTTTCTTCCATCCATATTCCTCCATCTTTTTTTAAATGGAAGAAAGTATCATCTTTTTCAGCTCGAGCCTTTAGCTCCGAGTACTGGGGGTCCTTGAACTGTTCAGCTACAATTCGATCGAGGAGCTCAATGTGGATTGTCAAACATGACATTTGGATTTTGCCAGAATCAGACAAAAATGGCTTCTAGTTGACGAAATCCTCCATCAACTTCCATTGTCCGGTGAGGCTGGCCAGAGTGCCAACAGTCTTGTGACTAAGGGCATCTGCTACGATATTCGCCTTTCCGGGGTGATAGGAAAGTGTGAATTCATAGTCTTTGAGGAATTTCAGTCATCGCTGTTGACGCATATTGAGTTCTTTTTGAGAAAAGAGGTATTTTAGGCTTTTATGGTCCGACATTACCTCAAATTTCTCTCCATAGAGGTAGTGTCGGCAGATTTTAAGCGCAAACACTACCGCGGCAAGCTCCAAGTCGTGGGTTGGATAGTTTTTCTCATGGACTCTCAACTGTCGAGACGCATAGGCGATTACTTTGCCATGCTGCATCAACACGCAACCC
Source organism: Nuphar pumila (assembly GCF_984573655.1). Taxonomy (NCBI): domain Eukaryota; kingdom Viridiplantae; phylum Streptophyta; class Magnoliopsida; order Nymphaeales; family Nymphaeaceae; genus Nuphar; species Nuphar pumila. Next base: position 44,640,064 of record NC_143265.1, on the reverse strand, counting down.
AGACCTGTTCCCAAGGCATCGGTATAAGCGACGAAGTCTCTCTGACCAGAAGGTAAGGTAAGGACAGGGGCAGTGGTAAGCCTCTGTTTGAGAACCTCAAAGCACTCCTTACACTGGTCAGTCCATTCGAACTTGACTCTCTTTTTCAACAATTTTGTCATCGGTACAGCAATTCAGGAGAAGTCTTGTATGAACTTCCGATAATACCCGGCAAGTCCAAGGAAGCTACGGACCTCAGTGATATTTTCTGGCTGCTTCAAGTCTATCACAGCTTCGACCTTCGCAGGATCTACTGCGATTCCATCTTTTGAGATCACATGGCCAAGGAACATTACTTTGTTTAGCCAGAATTCACATTTTAAAAACTTGGCATAAAGCTGATTATCTTGAAGGGTTTTCAAGACGATTCTCGAGTGCTCCTTGTGCTGTTCGTCATTCTCTGAATACACGAGAATGTCATCAATGAAGACGATGACAAAAGTGTCTACGTATGGCTTGAACACTCGGTTCATCAGGTCCATAAAGACAGCAGGTGCATTAGTGAGTCCGAAGAGCATTACTACGAACACATAATGGCCATATCTCGTTCTAAAGGCAGTCTTAGGTATATCCACTTCCTTAACTCTGAGTTGATTGTACCCAGACCTGAGGTCAATCTTGGAGAACACTCTCGCTGTTCTGAGTTGATCGAATAAGTCCTCAATCTGAGGCAACAGATACTTATTTTTAACGGTTGCCTGGTTAAGCATCCGATAATCGATGCATAACCAAAGGGATCCATTCTTCTTCTTTATAAACAGCACCGGGGCTCCCCACGGTGACACACTAGGACGGATGAACCCTTGTTCCATCAGTTCTTCCAACTGACACTTCAACTCACTGGGTTCAGCTGGCGCCATTCGATACGGGGTTTCGAATATCGACGCTATTCCAGGTAAGGATTGAATTCCAAATTCAACCTCACGAAGTGGCTGAAGTCCTGGCAATTCCTCAGGAAACACATCGGGAAACTCCCGCACCACTTCCAAACTCTCAAGGGGTTGGTCGTTGGATTTTTCCACCGAGAGGCTTAACAGGAAGGCCACACAACCCTTTCTAAGGTATTTTTGTACCTTAAGTGCTGATATGAGCCTTTTCTGTGGAATTGGTTTGGGTAACCGGTATTCCATTTTAGGCAATCCGGGTCAAAATAGAATCACTCTGCCCTCACGACACAGAATCTTGGCATTATTCTGAGCCAACCAATTCATTCCCATAATGACATCGTACTGTATCATATCGATCAGGATGGCGTCAGTAGGCAAGTGTTGCCCAACTATCTCTATATCCAAGTTTTTCACACACTGGATACATTTGGTGCGTGAACCCAATGGGTTATACACTTCAATCATTTTATCAATCGGTTGCATCGAGGCGTGGAGTTGTTCGGTGAAATCGTTGGAGATAAACATATGAGTAGCACTACAATCAAACAAGACGTAAGTTGCATGTCCATTAACAGGTACGATGCCTTCAATCAGGTCACCATTTTTGACTTGTTCAGTCGTTACAGCATATACATGACCTGCAGCAGGCCTTTGTTCTACTCTAGGTGGAGGTCGTTGAAACTGAGAACGTTGTAGTGCTGGTCAAGAGGGTCCGGCAGATCCAGCATTACTCCTCTGTTCATCTGCAGCCTTCTTGGTGCAATCCTTTATAAAGTGGCCCATCTTGCTACAATACAAGCACCCACCAATGTCACGAGGACACGGCTTTTCGGGGTGGTTCACACGACACCTTGAGCAGCTGAAGTTGGACTGCTGACCATCGTAGTTGTGTTCTGTCTTGGCCTCATGACTTGTTGAGTGTTGTTCCCTCCTTGGAACTTCTTCTTTTTGAAAGGGTTGTACGAGGTTCGACCGTTCCTGGCGCCTTTACCAGGGGTAATCAAACCAAGGATCGAGTCTATGCCTTTTGCTTTGCCTAAATATAATCTAAGAATTTATTCTAACTCTAAATGCACAAAGAATCATACTTGTGCAATGCAAGGATGTATGCTCTTTTGAAAAGAATGTTTTGGAAATTTCCAAGTATTTTGAGATGAACTTGGTAAGGAGTGATTGAATCTAACTTAGAACTTGAGATAGATTAGAGAAGTTCCAAGTTTTTAAAGTGAATCAGAGTTTGGAAGGATAGATCTTGACTTTTGAGAAAGAATAAAGTTTTTGAAATGAGAGGAAATGAAGCTTTCGAAATCGAAAATGAATTTTGAGTTTTGAACTTGAATTTAGGAGAGGAAATGAATACTTGAGATGGAATTAAAATTTTGAAGTTTGAAATTTGGAATGAATTGAGAAAATCAATGGTATTTAGGAATAGAAATGGATTTAAGAGATTCAGATTAGATCCGAAAATGAAATTGAAATCTAGAATTGGAGTTGGATTTCAGATCCTAAAAAGAATGGGATCCGAGATTTGAAATCCAAGATGGACTTGAGTTCTGGATCTTAGAATGGGTTTGGATCTGAAGTTTGAGATTCAAGGTAAAATTGGATTCTGGATCCTAAGATGGATTTGGATCTGAAGTCTGAGATCCAAGGTAGAATTTGATTCTGGATCCTAAGATGAATTTGGATCTGAAGTCTGAGATCCAAGGTAGAATTTGATTATGGATCCTAAGATGGATTTGGGTCTGAAGTCTGAGATCCAAGGTAGAATTTGATTCTGGATCCTAAGATGGATTTGGATTTGAAGTCTGAGATCCAATTTGAGTGTTGAATCCTGGATCCTAAAAATGAATTTAGAGTTTGTTAAATTCAGAAGATGAATCAAGAACTTCCAGATTAAAAAAATGAAATTCAAAATTTGAATCTTGAATATACAAATGAATTTCAAAGTCAAGTTAGACTTTGAACTTTGAAGTTTGATTTTGAATTTTTAGAAGATGAAGGGAATCTCAAAGTTAAATTGAACTTTGGATTGGATTTGGAGTATTCGAACATAAATGAATTTGAAATTCCAAAGTCAAATTGAGCTTTGAAATATGTTTTGAATTTGAATATAAAATGAATTTGAAATCTCAAAGTTAGATTGAACTTTGAGATTAAAAAATGAAATAGAATTTTGGAAATTGAAAGAATGAATTGGATTTGAATAAGATTTGATCTGAGAAATGAAGAATAAGAATCACTTGAAATTTTGCAAAGGGAATTTTGAAAATATGATGCAATTCTATCCTATATGATGAATGAATTTAAAGATTTTGAAATTGGATTTTTTTGAAAAGCTATTCCATTCTCTAAATGAATTAAAATAAGATTGAAGATATAATACATCCTTGACTATGGTCATTGAATGTATTATATAATAATCTATATTTAAATTCAGGTGAAGAATAAAATACATTTGGTGCTTTTATAGAATTTAAAATAAAATTAACTCTCAATATACCCTGACTATGGCCATTGGTATATATTTTGAATTAATTCTAAGTTAAATTCTGATAAAAGAAGAAGATATTTAAGGAAAATATGATGAATTTTTGAAAATGGATCCAGTGTTTATTTCGTAAAAGATAAAAATACTAAGTTTTTATCCACACCCTGACTATGGCCATTGATATGGATCATCAACTTAGGATTATCTTACCTCTTACGAAATGGTGCACGTGCCATTCGTGTTTCCACTTGTGAATTTTTAAAAGAAAAGAGAAAAATAACATAAAACAAGCATTTCTAGCAAATATACATGCTCATACATTCTAATCTATAACTGAAAATGTAAATATTCTCATTAATGTCTAGTTATTACATTTCTGAAATTGAAATACAATTTTCTAAGCTAAGAAGAGAAATAATCCCTTTCACACACATTTCCTGCAAAACCGGTTTCACATGAAGGCCTGGATGATAATGGAAGGCATCACACCAAAGCCTAGTGCAAATATGCAAATATGCAAATGAGATACCTACATGAAAGGGGTATATATGTACATCTGCTCATGCTTTTGATAATAAAAGAATGATGCTGCCCACATGATGCTTTATACTTACATGAGAAAGAGATAGAACAACCATTATAAAATTCAAAAAAAAAAAAAAAGATGCTCAGCCACACTACAACCCAAGATTCAACGCATGTAATGGTGATTCAGATGTGATGTATATTTATACCATAACATGTTAGACTAAAAGAAAGTGAGGCAACAGGGGATGAACCATTGCAGGAAATGGTGAAGCAACACAATATGATGAAGGTGACTCATAAGTAGAGTATACAGGTGATGATATGGATGGAAGGATTGGGATGTGGTGGCTGTGGTGAACTCAGTGTAGTGACACTGTGTACCTAAATGCTGAAAGTGAAGTAGCTATGTGCATGTGAGACTGTGGAGAGGTGAGAAACAGATAAAGGGAGGATGAGGATGCCAATTTCACTTTCCCAGTGAAATATAAAACTCATAGGAACAGTAACAACAGAGATTCAATTTATGTCAACTGTCAAATGTTAACAGGCAACCGTGGTAATTCAAAGTTACTTTTGTAAAAAAAATGAATCGCTGTGAGTTGCATATGTGGAATGATTGGTTGACAGGAATGATAGGGAGCGAAATCACTGTATAACAAGCAAGTGTTTTGCCTATTCAGGTAGATGAGAAACGAGGATGTAGGTAGCAGAGTGTTTGGTTGACGAGAGATACAGAGATGCTAAGGCCATGCACAAATGGTAGTATGAGAAGCATAGAAATGATGAAGATACTGTTGTTACCTGTGTAATAGGTGTAAGTAGTAAGGTGCACTGGAGGTGGTCATACAAGTAAAGTACAGTGAATTGAGGAAAGTAAACACCCAATATAATTTTTTTTTTTTTACTTAACTGCAAGACTTGGCTGTAAAACTGGAACAAAAAGTAGTAACCATAATAAGCTACCTAACACTTTCAATTACTGCCAATCGTACCCTAACTGTTAACATAATGTATACCCCTTTGCTAATATGTATACACTGCTATTCAATACCATATTAACACCCACTGTTGGTTTTTAACAAGTTATGGACTATTGATGCTGACACATGTTTTCTGCTAATACTGATTGTCTTAACCATCTACCCGCTGTAACGCCCCAAATATTTAACTTGAAAATTTTGGAATAAATTTTTTTTTTCTAAACAACAGCGGAAAACTTTATTAAATCTTTATTCAAATTATTTGGGCGGGTTACAAGTAATAGCACAGACTCAAGGCATTTAAGTAAAATAAATTCTTGCATTGAAATACTACAAGTTATCATTTACAACTTGATGATTTATTACAAGTCAGAAATTCTCAGGACATCCGAAGAAGATATGGTCACATGGCACTGTCGCAGCGACGACCGCAATTGCTCGTCATTCAGTTTCCTGAAAAACATTAATTCAGAAAGGGTCAGACTACCACATCTGAGTAAGTGATACAGTCCAAAATACATATGTGCAGTGTCATGTGAACAAGTATGTGTGCGACAAGTTTAGATAGAACTAATAACCATTTAACAATTGATAAATGTAAAAGTCACTAAAGTCAAACATTTCATGATATATTTCATCAACATCAAAGCACGATCCATAAACCATATTTATATAAGTAATAACAACTTTGGAACTTATGTGGGTGTACAACTGACTTAAGTAAAGCATTTCATGTAAAGAAAAACCAATTTAAATCATGCCCTGCAGGAGTCACAACTTACTCCAACAATTTCAACAGCAAGCAGTATGCAACTACTTGAAGATTTTTCTCAATGCACTAACCTTATGTCTCATCTTGTTAATTACCCTGTGGGTACGCACAAGCATTCGACATCGTAGCGGACCGAGACCACACGGGGGTTTATTATTTTATAACCTGTATGACTAGCCGTACGGATATCCAAAGGGGACGGTTCACGACCGAGAGAGTACTCCCCAATGGCTAGAAATATAATTAGGATGCACCCTGTACTTCTGCAGAAGACTTGGATCTACCACCTAGGACGAATTGGTAGTTCTGGCCCCCTAACTCCGAGGACTGGGGACCGGGTGAGACGCCTCGCTCTCACAAAAATAAGAATGTCCCACGGAGTTTGTACCATCTACCCTCTCCAAGGTAGACCATGGGTCCAGTAACATACACCGTCTTTCACGTGTACCTAGAGCCCTGAGAAACCAGTAACATATACCGTTGTCAGGTATACCCAGTATCCCGGGAAGCCAGTAACATATACCATTTTAGGTATACCCAGAATCCCATATATTATTTTATATGTGCATGATTTTCATTCTTTCTTTGTTTGGATCCAGTAACATACACCATCTTTCAGGTGTACCTAGAACTTTGGAGAAAATCTAGTAACATATACCCTCTTTCAGGTATACCTAGAATCCCAAATAGAAACTGGTAACAAATACCGTTTTCCAAGTGTACCAGAGTCTAGAATTTTCCTTTATGTCACCATGTATTAATTTAGCCTTTGTTTTTGGTGCTAGGGTATACATATCGTACCCCACTAGTTACGCCGTAACATAACATTATTCACTTTTATCAGTTCTTAAGTGCTCGTATGGCACTACGAGACCGCAAGCTCGATTTTTGAGCTCTTACATGATCATGACATGACAAGTGCCCCTTTATTAGGCAATTATATGCAGAACAAGCATACATCAATCGGCACAAAACATGTCATAATATTTACAAGCGATCGTGACTCAATTATATGCAATTCACTTAGCATTATATGTACCCGTTTGGCACCACAAAGATTTGTCCTGCTCAGTTTCAATTTGTTTTATCGTGCCTTCGTAGTATTTCTCAATTGTGCAATTATAACAAACATGTGTGTTTACCAACAAGCCACATACAAAACCATAGGCAATATGACTACATCATTATTATCTCGTTCAATCCTCAATACGTACATTCTCAATACGTACAACCATGTCCCAGTGTGTGTGTCCACGGTGATAGCAACACCCATTTGAATTCCCATATCAATTCATGTAGTCGAATAAATGAGGATATATTAAGAATTGAGGTCTTTCAAATTCAAGCATTTATGATCTAAAGATTTCACAAGACCTCCGTCGCTCAAAGAGAGAAGATTCAAGGGATACATTCATTTGTGCTCCTCTGTGTTACGGCATACGTTACAGGACTAAAAAAAATTTGTTTGCATTTGGATGCCACAATGTGTTTATCATTCTAAGTATAGTAAAAGAAATCATAGCACACATGGCTTACTTTTGTTGATGAGCATTATGGTTTACCCATGTGATTCATGGGATATGCTTACATGTTTCTCACCTATCACAATAGAGATGCTAAGACAAACTCTTGATCATGTAATCATCTAAAGTTGACATTAAAAAGGAGATGTGCTACTTTAACAAGGAAAACTAATTGGTTTATGATAGAGTCTGAGTATCACGATTTCACATCAAGGTGTTCATATCCAGTAGCAAAACATAATGGTAGATTATCATGCAACTTGCAGTCATTTGCATGATAATGAACCTTAACACTAAGTCTGAGTTGCTGACATTCAGATTGCAAACTGTCAGTCAAGGGTGCATCTCATTTAGAATGGTAGATAACATTAATGCTAAGTCTGAGTTCAATAGAACTCAAGCTTCAACTGTTAGTGAAAGTTTGCATCACATTTGTATTGAAATTTAACGTTAATATGAAGTCTGAGTGCACTGAAACTCAGATTTAAAACTGTCCAACTATATATATATATATATATATTTTTTTCGTTGGATTAATACAGTAGTTTAACCTGTTGTGTTAAGTATCCAATTTGATACAAAGCTAATTAAGTAACCCAATTAGATACTAGATGATATTATTTCATTGAATCCCATGTATTATGTTATCAGACTAACTTTAAGTAGTCAAAACATGAAGTTACGTTCACCTTTGTTTCCATAGTGCTGGAAATAAAAATATCATGGGGGTAGATGCAAATCATCTAGTGAATGAATGCAGTTCCATTGGTCCACCCTGTGACAACACTCTAGTTGCTGGGTGCGGTTTTCTGACTCACCACTGTGAGTTTGCCAACACAAGCCGTTGATCGCAATAGAACTCGGTTCTATTGAACCCTACCACATCCGCCATCACTATCAGTCCAGACCAGTCGAACTGGACTCCAACCATCATGGCCCAGCAAGTCACAAGAGGCCCTACAGCGTGCCATCTAGTTGCCCTATTACTAGCTGCAACAGCGACTGATTTCAAATAACACTCCCACTATGTTATGTCATTAGGCAAGCCACCTCTTAAGTTCAAACAAGAAACAGAACGTGTGCAGACATTCATATAGGTAAACCTTTAGACAGCCTGATCCTTATATGAGTTAGAACTATTAATATGATAAGTTAAATACTACCATTTGAACAAGTTCATGTTGAGATACCTTGGTCTGGACATATGATAACAGAAATTTTCCTCTCAATATAATTGCATAATCTCAATATGTCTGAGTAATAAAAAAATTTATTTCAATACTTTATGTTCACACTAGGCATACAACTAAAACTAACAAGCAGGTGATCTGAAATTGAACTATTTCAAACCTTTATTATACATATAGTTACATTGGAAATCTGCTTTATTTAATGCTATTCATTCTATGGTAATAGTCCGAAACCCAATTCCAATCCCAACTACATGCATAGAATTTTTTTTTTTGTTAGTTGATTGTCTAGGCCCATTACGTCATTTGTTTGCTGGCAGCCCTCAATGAAACGTGAGAGGCATATGGAATCACAACAAGACGAAAAAAAAAAAACAGGTTGGGGCTAATAAGTCTACCCAGATTTTTTTTTTCTTCATTTCATCACACGCAGTCCAACAAGTTGAACAAACCACGCAGGGTGTGTTTTGTTCCCTAGCGTCTAAATTTTATGTTCAGGTCATGTTTATAACATGTTTAAACAAACTTTACACAGGATATATCTTTATTTCCCTCTAACAACTTAGATCTAAATATTTCTCAATGTCAAGGTAGTATATATATATATATATTTTTATACAGAACCAACAAACGAAATTTTATGATTTAGGTACACACTACACTACCCATATGTATTGAGTTGTGCATCCCCTACCTCGTGAAGCTGCGAATCCACCGGAAAAATGTTCGCCTTTCTCGCGGACGTCCGGTAGCCTTGCATCAACTCCTCGTCGGGTTCAATGGTGAAAGACAATGAAGGTGGGGGAGTCGTCCAACTGGTTGGAGGCTTGAGAAGGACAAGGTAACACTTGAGAGAGAGAAGGGGAGTTCACAAGGCTGGGCTGGAAGAGGAGGCGTGAGAGAAACAAAACAATTTTGAGAGAGAAAAAAAAGGAACGGTTTCCAATGAACATCAAATTTTTTTTTATATCTTTAAACCCTTTCCTCATTGAATTCCCACAGTTTCCTTATTAATGTTTTGTAACTCCCAACCCATTATGGGATATAACTGCACCTTTTTTAAAAAATTGTGGGATGGCCTTCCTATTCCAAACGGTTGGGTTTCCAACCTTGGTCATCCACTCAGCCCTCTTTAAAAAAAAGAAAAAATGGAATTTCTTGTTTTAATGCTCCCTTTAAGTCCACATTTTTTCTAGCGTACTTCAAATTTTGAAATCTCAATTCCTCCCTTCTTTTTGTTGTTTTGGCCAAAAAGGTCTTCTTGACACACCAGAGGATTTGAACCGAGGTTCTCCTCCCGAAGGGGTAACGAGCCCTGCCGGTGCGCTATGTCTCATTTCGTTGCAAATTCTTGCAACCCAATTTTATTTAACATCTTTATGGTTGTCTGGCTTTGAAGCAAAAATTTTCTGGCGCCCAAGGGGATTTGAACTTGGGACATCCTCCCTTCTAGCCGTGCGCTCCACCTCTACTCTACTTCTTTGCTTCTTGTCTTCTTTACTATTTCAATACCTTTTAAGCATGTGTGGTCCTCTGATGCCTCCTCACTCAAGCCCAAAGTTCATTGCCCGGAAAGTCCGAGATACCTCATCTTAGCATCATAAGAATACGAAATTGAAAATTCTTCTTCATCATTTATTTATTATGATAATTATTGAAATTTTACAGGGTTTTACACCCGCGGCTGTAGATATCATCACATTTCATCCTGACATAAAACATGCTAACGAAGACAGGCTGACTTACTGTCCATGCTGCTGCTGATACACCGACCCTTTTTTCTATTTGGTTTTGCTTACACTGTGCATGTTATACCTCATCAGTATCATTATTGAATAATGTAAGTTATGAATATTTACAAGAACCGATACATAATACTAACAACATATACCCCATAGGTGAGCTATTTTGCACGATGCTGACATCCTCTGTTGACACCGACTCATTGATGCTGATATTTACTAACATTCATACTGACCACCCAAGGCCAACATATTCTATGCTAACATTTAACACTCATTATTAGTCCATATAGTGTTCAAATACAATGGTTGGATTCTACTTCCAAACTTAGAGGAAATACAGTGGAGCTGACGGATGACTAGAAGTATACAGGGGATACATTAGTGATGAACATATATAAGCAGCTGGAAATAAACAGAGATTGCTCCTCATACGCAGTACCAACAGTATCCCTTTCATGATTTCCCTGGGTTATGAACATGGTCCCTAATGGATCCTATTGAATACACTTATCATTACTCAAGGAAAATGTACACTCACGCTAGCTTTAAAGGATTGCTAACTGACCTGGATAATGGTAGCGACTAAATCGACAGATCTTCCCATGCTTGGAGAGAGGGTCCGGTGGTCAAGCAAGCTTTGGAAGGTTGCTGGAGGTCAGTTCATCGATCCAGATGACCAAATATGAAAGTGTTCATCCCATGCAGAAACAGGTGACAACATTTAGTGATCTCAGGTAACTCAGATAATCCATATAACGAGAAATTAAACCATTCAGTCATTTGCTCACAGGATTCTTAACCAGCAGTATTTACCAATTGATGTTAGTAGCTAAGGTTCGCTATATCATATGACTATATATAGCGACCTCAGTAAGCTAGGTTAACCTTGCAAACAAACTCAACCAAACTCGTCAGAGTTCAGTTGAAAGCTCGTGGTTATTGGGGCCAAGAGTCGGCAGACATTTTGAACAATACTGAGATGGTCATATTGATCTTCACAACCTTGATCCCTAACAATCCAATGAGGATCATCAAGGAATACCTTCTGATGGAGAAACAAGATACAATGAAATGGAATTATTAAATGATCAAAACAACAGAACTCAGGTCATTTTGAGAAACGAACATAGCCAAAATTCGCACTTACCTGTAAAGAGGAAAGAAGAAGAAAAAAAAAAAAAAGAAGATAATAATAATAATAAAAAAAACTTACCAGAAATTGGGTAGTCGATTCAGACCTTCATATACCCATTTGATTGAAATCGGCCAATTCGCACCTGAGATTATTCAACCAATGTCCGGGTGCCATTTCCATTACCGACAATCATATGATTGTTTTAGAGTTTCAAACAAATATACATGGAGTCCTGCTGATAAATCGCTACTTACACAGACCCAGCTTCAAACCTCAAACTGGAATTTAGATGATCCAATACTGGAAGTTCTGGCGAATGGTGATCCTTCACCGGGGATCAAGATCAAGTAGGAAAAGAGAAAAAAAAAAAACCTCTCCCTGGAAGTGTAACGCCCCGGATTTCCAAAACAAAGCTAAGTTAAAATTTTCATGAATTTTTTTTTTTTCATTGCAACGGAACATAGAAAAGCTTTTAGCAGCGTGTAAACACCCCAAATTTTCACCCTCATCCAGTGTTTGTCCATTTCATATATCATTGCATATCACTGCATCCATTTTTGCATATCATTTCATTGCATTGCATGGCATTACATGTCATTATATCTCATTTTCGAGATCCAGCACTCCTATTTCAAAACATTCAATCCAGATTTGAATTTTAAAGCTTTATTTCAAAATCAATTTCAAAACCTGGGTTTTTATTCAATACTCTGTCATTTTCCAACCCCAGGACTTTATATTTCGAAATATTTTCTCAGAAAACAATCTGGATTCATTTCAAATTCAAATTTTAATCGATTCCAATTCACAGATGAGACCCATTGAGGTGGTGTCGCTTCTGAACTCCTCTATTCATCAAATTTCTCAAATTTTTGAAAGTTTCAGTTCGATCAGGACTCTGTCTCAGAGTCCTAATCCAGTCAGGAGTCTGTTTTTAAGTCTGTTTTACTTCCATTTTTAGTCTTTTTCGATTATTTTCAAAATTTAGGTCATTTTACAGAGTCCAGTTAGTTCAGGACTCTATTTTAGAGTTCGGTCGAGTTAGGAGTCTAACCCTGACTGTGTTTTCTGACTTATTTCATCATTTCTTGATAAAATCTTTTGAAAATTCTTTCATTTGGCTTTTAAAATCTAAAATCTCAGAGTCCTAAGAGTTCAGGACTCTAACCCGGAGTTCCAGTTCGCTTGAGACCCTATTTTCAAAGATCTTGAATTTTAATTATTAATTTTAACCCCTTTTCAAAGGTATTTTCAGTGTTTATTTAAAAATTTGCAAAACTCGATGTGGGCCCACTCAGTTGGCGCCATATCCAGAGGAGTTCTGACCCAGTTGGAACTCTATGCCATTTCAAAAATTCTAATTTTAAGTTTACTTTTGAAAGTCTCCTTCAATTTCAAGTTCTAAAATCGCTTTTTGAAAAACTCAAGTAGGGCCCACTCTGGGTGGCGCCATATTCGAGTAAGTCAGGGCTAGACTAGGGTTAGTCAGTGTCTTGGTTAGTGTTAGAGGTTTAGAGGAGTCAAAATCAATTTTAAAAATCCATTTTATTTAAGTTTTAAACCATTGGTTTTTAAAGGTTTTAAATTCAGGTTTTAAAAACCAAATGTGGGTCCATACTAGGTGGTACCACATTTGGACTTTTTAGGGTTTAATTAGGTGTTAATTAAGGTTTAATTAGAGTTCATTTAGGGTTAGAAAACCACAAAAAATCGTTGCCTTTAGTGGATTTATTAGAAAGAGTCCTAAAAAAATGAAAAACCTCTTAATTAACCCTAATTAAGTGACTTTTTGAAAAACTATAAAAAGGGACCTAAGGGGGGCCAATAGGGGGGCTCTTTTCTCTCAAATTTTCGTGGCCTCTCTCTCCTCTCCAGCACCTCCACCTTCCTCCATTGCAGCTGCAAGCACCAAGGTAATATTTTTAATATTTTTTAGTTTTATTTAATACTTTTTCATGTTTTAAATCAATTTTAGCCATTGGTGTCATCCCCTTCATGGATTAAACCATGGATTCAACCTCAAGAACCATCAAGAATCAGAAAGAACGATCCAAGAAGGTGATCTAACCCTGTTTTGGATGATTTACAGAGATTTTAATCCATTAGAATTGATTTTAATATGATTTTTTACATTATTAACCAATAAAATATATGATTTACCCCTTTTAATGGGTTAAATCTATGTTTTAAAGGTGATATCAAATTCCAGCCATTGATTCCCTGTTTTTATTTTATTTTCATGGTTTATTTATGTTTTTTTTACGTTCTATAGCATAGAAATAAGTTTTATTTACTGTTTTATGGTTTATTTTATTTATTTACATTAGTTAATGCATGGTTTGTCAAGTTTCTTAAATTTCTGTGTGTTTTAGGTTTAGAACAGTAAAGATAATGTTATTTCGGATTGAAGTTCTCATTGTTTATTTCTAATTTTTTTATATGTGATGCATGCATGAGTTATTGAGTTACTGTAGAAAAATCAGAGGTTTTGGATCTCGGGAACCCTGTCAAAAAAATCAGACATCAAATCGGATTTTTAAAGTTTTAAAATCGTGGTTAAAATCAAGAAGGTAACTTTCTGTTATGATATTTCTCTCATCTTATATTCGATTTTAGATATGTAAAGTTCTATGGATTCACATTGAGTAGATCTGTCTTCTGTGAAATTTTTGGATTTTTTGATTACTGTTTAGTATTTTTCCCCTTTCAGAGAATCTGTTTTTAAATTTAAAACTCGTTAGGGTTTACCAAAACCCTAATCAGACTTGTGTTAGTCATAAATCCCAAACCACAGATCCGATTCGTGATCTGTAAAAAGTGAATATTGTTATTTTTCTGTCTACTGTTTACCACTAAAATTTCAGATATTTTTATTTAGTATTGATATTTATGTCTGTATTTTCAATCTGAAGTAGCCGTTTTAATCCCTGTTAAAAGTGATATATGTTAGCTCAGATTGCCGGAAGGGTTTCTCCCTAACTGGAGATGATTTTTCCGATCTGTAAATTGGGAAATCTCTGTTTTTCCTCTTTAGTTAGTCTCTGTAAAATTTCATAAATTTTCATGGAGATTTGACCCCTGGTTCAGGTCTTGGACTGATACTGGTTGGTGAATTAGGTCAAAAATAGCGTATTTTTAGGGTTTAATGCAATTTTCGGATTAATTTAATGTCAAAAAATTATTTTTATAATTCCAATTCGACATTAGGGTTATAACAAGTGCAGGTACCAATTTTTATAGATTTTGGGATCCATTTGATGGCTGAATTAAGCAAATTGTAAAACCTGGTTCCTGAAAGATCCAAAAACACTGCAAAAATCACAAAATTTGTGATATTATTGGATTTTCGTGCATAAGCATATGGTTTTAGGGTTTTATTATGTTCATAAGCATCTTAGGATACTTTAGGTTTAATTTTATGCTCATTTGATTTCATTTAGGTCATAAAACCCAAATTTTTACCAAAATCTCTTTCTAAAAACCCTGATTTCAAGGCCATAGTCTTGCTATCAGGGGCAATTTGGTCATTTGACCTCAATTTCGAAATCCCTAACCCTAATTTTCACATATTTAAGCATGTCACATCATATTTAGCTTAGTTTATTCCATTCAAATTTCAAAACTTGCATTTTATCAAAATATCTTTCTAAAAACTCTAATTTCAAGGCCATAGTCTTTTTATTAGGGGTATTTTGGTCATTTGGACCCCAATTTCGAAATTACATATCTTACCTTCCTTATTTATTCAATTTTATTTCATATTTCATCATTTTGATTTAAGGGAATCATGGCAAAAAGGCTTATATCTAGCAAAATCCAACAATTTCCTGATATTGTTGGATAAATCTAGAAAAGCCAACATATATTCATTAACAAGTTTTCTAGTTTTGCAGGTACATTGAAGACTTTATTTTTCATGTATTTAAATTTCAATAGTGATGTAATTTGTAATTAAACTTTGGAATAAGAATTTATATTTCCTGCTTAGCTTAGGTTGCATTGCATATAGTTTATTTTTTTTATAATTTTAATGTGTGATGGATGATGATTCATGCATATTTTTACAAATTCACCATGGTCTACACGAATGGCACATGCACTAGCTTCTATGAAGTTTATAAACTTGGTGGAATTTGTATTTATGGCCATAGTCAGAATACGAATGATACTTAGATTTATGATCTTCACATTAGCCACATTCAGCCTACACTCTTAGGCTAACTTCAAAATTGCACTGCATTTCTCAAAATACAAAAAGTATTTCTCAATTCCTCAAAATCATATTCATTCATTTCATGCATTTGCCAATTTCAATTCAAAGAAGTTCATTTTCTCAAAATCTCCTAAGTCTTATAGCAAAATCGATTTTCCCAAAGACATTGAATTTCAAAGGATATTTCAAGTATTTCCCAAGTTCCAAATTCAAATTTTCTAAGTTAGAATTTCAATTTCCAAGTTTGAATTCAGAGAAACCAAGTCTCTCAGAATCGATTTTCACCAAATGTCAAGGATTCCTCAAAATCGATTTTATTTCTCTCAAAAGTATATTTCAAATCCCAATTCACGATTTACATTTTTTAAATATTTCAATCATTCAAAGCAAACATCATGTTTTCAAATGTGCATTTTCTGAAAATTCATAGCACATGCCTGATTCTATGTGCATTTAGAAATTAGAATATGATTTAGACAAGTTGAATAGAGTAGAGCATAAGATTGATCATTGGTTCAATTACCCCTGTTAAAGGTGGCAGGAACGGTTGAACCTCGTACCGACAGGCGAGTCCCATTCTACGGAATTTTCCTGCATTTTAAAACGGAGGCGAGTTATTTTCAAAATCTTTTTCAAAGGTCAGTTTGATTTGCAAAAGTAAAAAATTTTGCTATGATAACAGGTTTGGCGACCGTGATGGGACCTGTCTTCACCTGATCAATTTAATGCTCTATTTAGTTCAAGTTGTCAAAATCGATTTTCATGGAATGTCAGCTTTTAATTTATGCTATCATGTGAACCTAGGAGCCTAGACTTGAACCCAGCTGACATGGAATGCATATAGACTAGGTATGGTTTGGTAGGACCTGTTATCATCGCAAAATTGTTCCCCTCCCTTGCGAGAGAGAAACGAATTTGCGAGTCAAACTCGACCAAAGTTTTGAAAATGATTTTGAAAATTTACTCGCCTCCGTTTTGAAAATTTGCGGGAAAATTCCGTAGAATGGGATCCGCCTGTCGGTACGAGGTTCAACCGTTCCTGGCGCCTTTACCAGGGGTAATTAAACCAAGGACCAATTATGTGCTTTAACTCGACTCAAATATCTAAATTATGCTCTATTTTTCCTAGAATGCACAAAGAATCAGGCTTGTGCTATGGAATTTTAAAAAATGCAAGTTTGAAAAAAATATGATGTTTGCTTTGGAAAATTGAAATATGCTGGAAAAATGATTGGAAGAGGAGGCTTGCTACCTTGGTGTAGGAGACTGCAAATAGCTGGGTGTCTTGGAGATGGTGGTGCTGCTACTGTGCTGAACCGGTGGTGGAGCGCCGGCTATGGCCGGAGATGATGTTGAACCTGTTGCTACGGTACACCAATGGAGGGAGCTGCAGCTGTGGCAATGACTGCCAATGATTGTGGCTGGAGGTTCAGGAGGGAGCTTGGAAGTGCCGGCTGGTTCTTGAAGGGGCTGTGAGGGTTGCTGTGGCTGTCACAGCCAAGGGGAGAAGAAGAGAGAGAGAGAGAGAGAGAGAGAGATAGAGAGGCGTGAGATGGGAGAGAGGCCACGTTCTTTTTTTGTGCTTCCTTTTTTTTTTGGTTTTAAACTTAGGTTTTAATTGCCTTCTAACCTAGGTCTTAATGACCTAATGAAAAAGGAAATCTCCCCTTTACGTGAATGGGTTGGAGGTTGGGGAAAAAGAGAGAAAGAAAGAAGGGAAGAAGGAAAAGGGAAAGAAGAGGAAGAAGAAAAGGAAGAAAGGGAAAGAGAGGGAAAAAGAAAAAGGAAAGAAAGAAAGAAATAGGGCTGGAGGTTTGGGCAACCACCTTGTGGGTCCCACCTCTCTAAAAAAAATAAAAATAAAAATAAAATAAAAAAAATAAATAAAAATCAATAAAAACAAAAATAAACAAATAAAAAGAAGCATCTTTTTTTTTTTTTTTAATAAAATAGAAATGCAAATGAATGGGCCATCTCAGAGCGGGTCCAAATTTTGATTTTGAAATTCATTTTGACGATTAGAGGGGCAAAATAGTCTTTTTAGAAATTTTTTTTAGACGAAACGAGCTATTTTTGGCAGTTTTTGAAACGAGCTCGGATCTTGAAGTTCAATACCCCGTTGCGAAGCAAATTCAATATAGAATTTAAAAATATAATTTTGAAAGAAATCCAGATTATTTTTCTCGAGAAAATGCTTCCAAATCTATTTTTAGACAAAACGAGCTATTTTTGGTAGTTTTTGAAATGAGCTCGAATTTTGAAGTTCAATAGCTCATTGCAAAGCAAATCCAGTGTAGAATTTGAAAATTTGATTTTAAAAGAAATCCAGATTGTTTTTCTCGAGAAAATATTTCCAAACGAAACGAGCTATTTTTGGCAGTTTTTGAAACGAGCTCAGATTTTGAAGTTTAATAGCTCGTTGCGAAGCAAATCCAGTATAGAATTTAAAAATTTGATTTTGGAAGAAATCCAGATTGTTTTTCTCAAGAAAATATTTCCAAATTTAGAATCTCGGGGTGAAAATGCCAATTTTGGAAACCCGAGGTTTGAAATTGATTTCTGAAAACTTTTAAAACTCAATCTGGATTGAAATTTATAAAACTGGAGTTCTGGACTTCGAAAATGAAATGAAATGTGATGAAATGTTATGAAATGCTGAGAAATGATATGAAATGATGAGAAATGACATGAAATGCTATGCGAAATGCTAACTCTGAATGAAGAATTTTGGATGTCAGACCCCGATCGACACTTGTATCAGTTTAGAAAGCATTAAAATTGATAAAATTTTCAAAATAGCTCAAGAAATGGTTTTCGGGACTCTACTGGGTCAGAGTGACACTGAAAATTGAGGTTCGAGCTGGATTGAACTGAGATGAGCCAGATTGAGCTAGGTTTTAGAGTTTCAGAACTCCAATGAGCTGACAATGATACTGACTCAATTGACCTTTCCGACTGAATTTTCAAGAAAACTTGCCATTTTTAGAGAAATGGTACGGAATGATCACTGGAGCGAATTGAATTACGAACTTGAGCTGGCTTTGAGCTAAAAAAAAAAGGTCAATAATACTGACATGAACTAAAATCGAAGCTCAAACACTACCTCAATTGACTAAACTCAACTCAATTTCAGCTGAAAGAGCTAAAATGGACTAAGATGGGCTCCTAGACACTTGGAAATGGTTTTGAACTGAAACTGGAGTGCTTGAACTTCTGGTGAGCTCAAGTTAGACTCTGGGGAACATGACTGACTAGGAATGACTAACTCGGAGACAATTGGTTTGGATTTGAGTTAGAAATGAGCTCATTTCTAAAGAAATGATCCCATTTTGGCAGGAATGGTCAGAAATGAAAATGTCTGTTCATTGTGAGCTCAGATGAGCTTGAAATGACTGATATTCTAACTATTCTGAACTGACCAACAAGTTTGGTTGACTCTGACTGACTGGGGTTCGGGATGACCTAGGGGTAAAATGGTAATTTTCCTAGTGAAAAAGGGTAAAATGGTGATTTTCTGAAACTGACTCGGGGTTTGACTCCTACACTGACCTGACAGGGTTGGCACTGAACAAGGAGGATTGTTTGAGAATGAGTGAGGAAAATTTGGGGTGTTTACAGATGCCCCTCTTTGCTACTAAGCCGGCTTGAAGACGAGCTTAGTGGCAAAGAAAAACACACCAAATTTGGGCTATAAAAATGCCCCAGTTAGAAGGATCTGACTGGATATGAAGAGATTTAGCCCTGATGAAAATGTAGATATGAAATGTAGAATGAAGAGGAAAGAGTTTACTTCAAAAGAAGTGATATTCAGGTTTTGCCCTTAATCTGGATGGGACAGGAAATACCTCGTGTAGAAACGAAGCTCAGGTTTGACCCTTAACCTGACCGGGAAATGAAATACCTCATCAAAGGAGGCTCAGGTTTGTACCCTTATCCTGATTGGGAGGAAAAATGAAATACCTCATCAAAGGAGGCTCAGGTTTGTACCCTTATCCTGATTGGGCAGAAAATAAAATACCTCATCAAAGGAGGCTCAGGTTTGTACCCTTATCCTGATTGGGCGGAAAATAAAATACCTCAACAAAGGAGGCTCAGGTTTGTACCCTTATCCTGATTGGGCAAAAAATGAAATACCTCATCAAAGGAGGCTCAGGTTTGTACCCTTATCCTGATTGGGCAGAAAATAAAATACCTCATCAAAGGAGGCTCAGGTTTGTACCCTTATCCTGATTGGGCGGAAAATAAAATACCTCAACAAAGGAGGCTCAGGTTTGTACCCTTATCCTGATTGGGCAGAAAATAAAATACCTCATCAAAGGAGGCTCAGGTTTGTACCCTTATCCTGATTGGGCGGAAAATGAAATGGTAAGTTGGATGGTGAATAAGACAATTTTCTTGAAGAGGAATAAGGTGACTCTTTCGACAACACGAAAGATGAATTCTTTCGACAATGCGAAAGATAAGAAAGGCGATCCAAAGGAACAAGGCGATTCTTTCAACAGCGCGAAAGATGACAAGGCGATCCAAAGGAGTAAGGCGATTCTTTTGACAACGCAAAAGATGAATTCTTTCAACAACGCAAAAGATGAATTCTTTCGACAACGCGAAAGATGACAAGGCGATCCAGAGGAGCAAGGCGACTCTTTCAACAACGCGAAATATGAAAAGGCGATCCAAAGGAGTAAGGCGATTCTTTTGTCAACGCAAAAGATGAATTCTTTCGACAACGCGAAAGATGGGAAAGGCGATCCAAAGGAACAAGGCGATTCTTTCAACAACGCGAAAGATGACAAGGCGATCCAAAGTAGTAAGGCGATTCTTTTGTCAACGCAAAAGATGAATTCTTTCGACAACGCGAAAGATGGGAAAGGCGATCCAAAGGAACAAGGCGATTCTTTCAACAACGCGAAAGATGACAAGGCGATCCAAAGGAGTAAGGCGATTCTTTTGACAACGCAAAAGATGAATTCTTTCGACAACGCGAAAGATGGAAAAAGGTTACTCTCTCAAGGAGGTAAAAGGTGATATCAGGATGTGTCAAGATGGACATCGAGTTCTTCACTTCATGTCAAGATAGTAAGAAAATATTGCCAAAATATTAAAAATTATTTGTTGATTCAAAAGGCTTGAAATTGATGTATATTTGTATGAAAATCTTTCCTCTTTTCTACCTGAAGTATTACCTCCGACTGGGCTTAACTCCGTAGAATCAAGATTCGAATTCAAATTGCTTGCAATTGGCTTTCTTTCAAGGAAGCTATCAATTTCCTTGATATGAGCAGAAAAGAGAGTATTCTTGATATTGTGAGAGCAATTGGTGAAAGAATATTGATAATAGAATTTCACAAAATTAAAGAAGATTCTTTGGCAAATTTGGCAGTCTGATATCCTGGGATTCTTTTCTCATGATGATCTTTCTGCCCACTTTTTTTCTTTTTTTGGCAGAATTAGAGCTCTCTTAGGCTTTTGGAGATTTTATTACATCATCCTTCATTTTGGAGATGTCCTGACTTTTCTCTCTCTCTTTTTTTGGAAGGGTACGTCACAAACTCCTTCATCTTGGAGATGTTTCGATCCTTCTTTTCTCTCAGGGATTATATCGACAGTTATTGGCTTATTGGTTGAAAATCTTTTGATGATAGCAGAAATTAAATATCCTTTAGGGTTTGTCGGGAGGCTCATCGCAGTCGCCTTCATCTTGACGGTGCTCTGAACTTTCCCTGGAAGGATCCGTCACAAACTCCGTCATCTTGGAGATGATCCAAATCTTCTTTGGCCCCGGGGGTCTACTCGCCTAATTCGCCTTCATCTTGACGACAGTTGAGAGATCCCTTTTGCAGATATTTAATTGCAGCTTAGGTGATTAAGGAGATATAAAGATTGAGTGGATTTTTCTGTATCACCCAGGATATTTCGATTGCTTTATTTTCCAAGAATGACCTTTAAAAATGTGCCATTGACTGCGATCAATATCAATCACTCATGGCTTTGCAACAACATTGAATTTTCTTTACTGGCCATATCGTGGATTTATTCTTCATCCTTTTGGTTGACCAATGGAAAGATTTTGAATTTTAAATCTTTTTTCGCGAAAGCTTTGTCCTTTCGGAAGTAGTACTGAAGGTATTCTGAGGTAATGTTTTTGTGCAATAAAGATTTTTGAAATCGACAAATATTCGACGACAAGTTGGCAAAATTTTCTTGAAATCCCTTGTGAAAGTGAGCATTTGAGATGCAACGCAACACATCCATGACTAAATTGAATCCTGAAAAGACTTAGTAAGAGATCAACTCAAAGGTTAGGTTTGGTTTTGATTTACCAGCTCGAAAGCAGGATTTGTTGACCGACCAGCTCGAAAGCAGGATTTTGCTATTTTTGGTAAAATAGTTGACATTGATAGAGTTGTGGCCCGAAGGCTTGAAAATGATGGACATTAATGAAATTGTAACCCGAAGGCTTGGTAAGTGATAAATATTGACAAAGTTGAAAATCGAAGGCAGGAGAATGACTGATGCTGATAAGATTGTAACCCGAAGGCTTGAATTGAGAATCTGATAGAGTGGGCGGCCCGGAGGCCTGATTGATCAAATTGGATGTCCCGAAGATTGAAATAGAGAATTAGGTGACCCAGAGGTCGAAATTAGAAATTTGGAAATTAGAAATTGGATGACCCGAAGGTCGAAATTGACATAATTGATATTGAACTTGAATTCTGATGAAAGGTCAGCGTGAAGACTGCACCTAAGAGATCGAATAACGCGACCAATGGGCAAGACACCAACACGAGTGTTAGATTTTTAAAGGGTACCAGTACGAGCACTGGATTTTGAAAACGTACCAGTACAAGCATTATGTTTTGAAAGATTACCAGTACGAATACTGGGTTTTGGAAGATTACCAGTACGAGCACTGGATTTTGAGAGATTACCAATACGAACACTAGATTTAGAAAATTTTACCAGCACGAACACTGGTTTTTGAAAATCTTATCAGCACGGACACTGGATTTTGAAAATTTACCAGCACGAACATTGGTTTTTTTGAAAATTTTACCAACACGAACACTGGATTTTTGAAAATTTTACCAGCACGAACACTGGTTTTTGAAAATCTTACCAGCACGAGCACTGGATTTTGAAAATTTACCCAACTGATTCTGATGAGAGATTTTCAATCTTCATCCTCACGATGACTTAGACAACTGTCGGGGTCTCAGGATTTATCCCTTATCCTGAATAGGTAGTTCAGGTTTATCCCTTAACCTGAAGGGAAAGTTCAGGTTTATCCCTTAACCTGAAGGGGAATTGAATATGATGCATATGGATGCAAATGAATGTAAATGAATGCATGCAAATGCAAATGAATGCAAATGTATGTAAATGAATGCAAATACATGCAAATGCATGCAAAATGGGAGATTTATTTGACCCTGCCTGCATACAGGATGTTTTGAAGACAATTTTCAAAATAATGCCCCAGTATAACTGGGGAGTGAGAAGTTGGATGAAAGGATAAGTAATTGATATTTGAAGAATACTTTCTAACTTTTGATTGATTCAGGAGAGACTCTGAAAAATATCACTTCTCACAGAAGGACATGGTGCAGAGAAGGAGAAATTGATCATTTTATTGATGCATTGAAGGAAAATGACAAATCAAGGAAAGATAGGCAGGATTACATCATCCTTTGAAGGCAAAATGAGAAATGGGAAAATGCTAGCATCGTCGGCCTTTTGAGTAATCGAGGAAAGATGGCCAGTCCTTATTTTTATCTTCAACGAGGATATTCTTATCAATGCAATCTTGAATAATGTTCTTGAAGACAAAACAGTGGTCAGTATCGTGTCCTACTGCCCGATGGAATTTGCAGAATTGGTCCATGAACCTTCCCATGATCGTGGGAGGATCTGTGGCTCTTGGGAGCTTTACCATTTCTTTGGTCAACATATATTCAAGGATTTCATCGAGAGATTGCTCAAGAGGAGTAAACTGACGATCGTCACCCCAGCCATCCCGTTTTATCTTTTCTTTCTGCTGACTCAATTTTTCACTCTTCTTTGAAGACTTTTCTTTCTGATCTGCATGATTGCTCTTGCTATTTTTGTGGCCACTGTGGCCGACATTGGCAGAGAAGATAAAATTTTCCTTCTTCTTTGAATCTTGATTATTCTTAACAAGGGTGATGCCATCATAGACCCCATTCTCTATTCCCATCTCGAGCCACTCGGCCCGTTCAGTAAGCTCAATGAAAGATTTGGAAGGTGAGGTGGAGATAAGACCTCTCAAAGGTTGTGAGAAATTGTTTAGAATAATCTGGAGTGCGTGCTCCTCTAAGATGGGATTTCTCATTTTATTGCAAGTGCCCCTCCATCTGCGGATGAAGTTTCTGGCTTTCTCATTATCTCTTTGCTTTGTATTATAGAGATGGTTTAGCGTTGGCAGCGCTTTGGTGTTTAAAAGGAATCGTTCAATGAACAGATTGACCACTTTATCGAATTCCTTCAATTCGATGGGATTGATATGCTCTGAGTACCACTTGGCGGCGGTGCCCTCCAGACTGTGAGGAAAACATCTAAACAAAGCACGATTGTCTCTCTTGAATCGATTGCACTCCGCAAAGAACATAGCCAGGTGAGCCTTGGGATCGCCAGTCCCATCAAATTTGACAAATTTACGGGGGAGATCTTCTAGGCTGTCATCCCCATCTAAACCATCATAGAAATCTTTGCTTGTAAAAATCCTTTTGCCCTTGTCGCGGGCTTGCAGATCCTTAACCATTTTGACCACATCTCTGAGTTGCGACTGGTCAGAGTTATTAGCAGAATGATCTTTTAGCTTATTGTCTGACCCCTGCCCCTGTGTCATCTTCTGAAAAGCTTGCTGAGCCTCACACTCTTCATCGGTGCCACCTCCTGATTCTGCTTCATCAGATGTATCCTTATGTTGGATACACTTCTTGGATATCTTCAGTTGTTTCTCTAATGTTCGGCCCTTGATCTTTTTCTTGGTAGGAATCTTGTCGGAACTGTCCCCTGTTTGATCTGCCATTATCTTATTCAACATCTTTCAAAACATGGCATACATCTGAGGATCGATATTATCATTGGCTTGTTGACTTTGGTTCCTAGCAGATTGCGGAGAATCCATCTCTTGCTCGCTGCTACTGTTAGGGTACTGAAGCAACACTATTTTCTTCTTGGATCTGGTCTGAACCATTCCATGATGCTGAAACTCTCTGTAAGACAAATAGGATGATTAGAATGATAGAAAATTCTTGAAGGCAATGACTTGGAGAATAGAATGAAAATAATGGATGAAGATCTGAAATTGGGTGGACAGTTTGAAGGATATCCCTTTACCAGGGATGGGATTATTGCTGGGATTGCGACAATTGCATTGTTATTCCATGAGAGGAAATAAACAACCAAGATATGTCTTGTTACCTAGGCGAGGCCGTCAACCATGAAGAAAAAGACATTTTTAAAGGAATATAACAAAGTAATGCATAATTGGTAATGAGCTTCCCTACGAACTTGGGAGGTTATCTGAGAAGGAAGAATTTTTTCAGGGAAAAGCATTCATCCCAAAGGGCATATTGCAGGAGAGTTCAGAAAATAACATTATGAAGAAAATGACCTCCAAATATAAGGAAAACTGATGATTTTATTGATGTCTTGGAGGAAGGATGACAAATTTAAAGAAAGCAACTGGAGACTACATTTATTCAGAGAAGCAAAAAGCAGAAATGATGGAAATGAGAAAGCATTGGCATTTGCTGTCTTCATGAATGATCAAGGAAAGGCTCGGTCAGAACGGCCGACTGGTCTTCCTCTTTAATAGGGAGATTCTTGTCAACGCAGTCTTGAACAATATTTTTGAAGACGAAGCATCGCTCAGTATCATGCCCTGTAGCTCGGTGGAATTTGCAGAAGCGATCTTTCCATTTCCCTAGGGCGACCGGAGGATTAGCAATTCTTGGAAGTTTAACCATTCCTTTGCTCAGCATGTATTCAAGGACCTCTTCGAGGGGCTGATCTAGAGGGGTAAATTCGCGATCGTAACCCCAACCGTCATGTTTTGGCTTCTTTTGACTGCTTGCTTTCTGCTGGGAGCGGGATTGAAGGGGTTTGGCTAGGACAGTCGGCTGGTCTACTATTTTGCTTTCCCGTAAAATATTCTTATCAACATGATCCTGAACGATATTCTTGAAGACAAAACAATTTTCTGTATCGTGTCCTATTGCACGGTGAAACTTGCAAAATTGCTCTTTGAATCTGCCCATGATTGACGGAGGATCAACGACTTTTGGTAAATGGACCATGCCTTTTGCAAGCAAATTTTCTAAAATAGTCTCGAGCTTCTGATCCAGAGGGGTGAACTTTCGATCAGCGCTCCAGTCTTTGTGTTTTGGTTTTTCTTTCTCCTTCCCTTTATGCTGGGTACTGGACTGAAGAGGTTGATCATTCCGCTTGGCTGGTTCCTTTCTGGTGCTTGACTCGGGTAGCTCTAATAGCATCTTTGTCATCATTTTTTTAAAACATTTTGTACATGACTGGATCAATCTCATCTTCACTTGTCTTGTCCTGCTTCTTGACTGGCCTCGAAGAACTCATCTCTTCGATACTGCTTGGTGTTGTTCTCTTTCCCGACCTTGTTTGAACTATAGTGAAATGCCAATACTTTCTGCAGAATAAAGGAATAGTTTAGACTGAAGGATTTTTGGGAAAAATAGAGATGATGAAGGAGATGTCTAAGGACTTGGAAAGAGACAAAAATTCTGAATAGAATTTGGAAGACATATATGAAGAAGAGAAGTTTGACAAGATTTGAACATTTGAAAAATTGCAGGCAGGATCAAAATAAGGTTAGAAATTCGAAGTCCAGAGGAAAGGTAGAAAAAGGAAAATCGCCTGGACTTTTGAGGAAAAATATGAGGTTTTGAAAGTTGTCCAGGGTTTTTGATAAAATTGTTGAAGAAAAATCGATGAAATTTGTAAAAGGAAAATAAAAGAGAATTGAGAAATAAAAGAAGAATGCATTCAATTACATCATGCACAAACAATTATGCACATACAACATTCCCTAAGAAGCTGACTCTAAATGCATCAATTTTGAAAGAGCTTTAGGATCCTAATCCTGACTCTAGGCAACCATGCTATGCCCATATACTCGAACCGAGGCTCGATGTACGTGGCATAAAAATTCATCTCCGGTTCTAGGCTTGTGTTTTCCCAACATCCTTGAGCACCTGCCGATATACGTTGGACTATGGCCCTTGGTACGTGGCAGGGGGGCGTTAGCCCAAATAAGTGGCCCAGTTGTGAGGCTCTGTCCTGAATTATGGTTCTGGAAGAGAGCCCAGCAACGTGAAGACCGGGTAGACATAGGTGGGGTGATTTTTGAAAATATGAGCACATGCAGACAAACAGATGGCTCTAAGTCCTAAAAAGATAGAATTTTTAAAATTTTTGAAGAAGCAAACATTGTTTTCATACAATTCCTAGATTGAGGAGTGTTGTATTTCAGACCTAAGTCTAAGTGAGCATGCATAATTCTCCTCAATATGGTCCTACCAAACCATGCCTAGTCTACATGCAATCCATGTCAGCTGGGTTCAAGTCTAGGCTCCTAGGTTCACATGATATCAGAAATTAAAGCTGACATTTCATAGAACATAATTTTGACAATTGGGCTAAGTTAAAGCACATAATTGATCAGGCGAGGACAGGTCCCATCACGGTCGCCAAACCTGTTATCATCGCAAAATTGTTCCCCTCCCTTGCGAGAGAGAAACAAATTTGCGAGTCAAACTCGACCAAAGTTTTGAAAATGATTTTGAAAATTTACTCGCCTCCGTTTTGAAAATTTGCGTGAAAATTCCGTAGAATGGGATCCGCCTGTCGGTACGAGGTTCAACCGTTCCTGGCGCCTTTACCAGGGGTAATTAAACCAAGGACCAATTATGTGCTTTAACTCGACTCAAATATCTAAATTATGCTCTATTTTTCCTAGAATGCACAAAGAATCAGGCTTGTGCTATGGAATTTTAAAAAATGCAAGTTTGAAAAAAATATGATGTTTGCTTTGGAAAATTGAAATATGCTGGAAAAATGATTGGAAGAGGAGGCTTGCTACCTTGGTGTAGGAGACTGCAAATAGCTGGGTGTCTTGGAGATGGTGGTGCTGCTACTGTGCTGAACCGGTGGTGGAGCGCCGGCTATGGCCGGAGATGATGTTGAACCTGTTGCTACGGTACACCAATAGAGGGAGCTGCAGCTGTGGCAATGACTGCCAATGATTGTGGCTGGAGGTTCAGGAGGGAGCTTGGAAGTGCCGGCTGGTTCTTGAAGGGGCTGTGAGGGTTGCTGTGGCTGTCACAGCCAAGGAGAGAAGAAGAGAGAGAGAGAGAGAGAGAGAGATAGAGAGGCGTGAGATGGGAGAGAGGCCACCGTTCTTTTTTTGTGCTTCCTTTTTTTTTTGGTTTTAAACTTAGGTTTTAATTGCCTTCTAACCTAGGTCTTAATGACCTAATGAAAAAGGAAATCTCCCCTTTACGTGAATGGGTTGGAGGTTGGGGAAAAAGAGAGAAAGAAAGAAGGGAAGAAGGAAAAGGGAAAGAAGAGGAAGAAGAAAAGGAAGAAAGGGAAAGAGAGGGAAAAAGAAAAAGGAAAGAAAGAAAGAAATAGGGCTGGAGGTTTGGGCAACCACCTTGTGGGTCCCACCTCTCTAAAAAAAATAAAAATAAAAATAAAATAAAAAAAATAAATAAAAATCAATAAAAACAAAAATAAACAAATAAAAAGAAGCATCTTTTTTTTTTTTTTTTTAATAAAATAGAAATGCAAATGAATGGGCCATCTCAGAGCGGGTCCAAATTTTGATTTTGAAATTCATTTTGACGATTAGAGGGGCAAAATAGTCTTTTTAGAAATTTTTTTTAGACGAAACGAGCTATTTTTGGCAGTTTTTGAAACGAGCTCGGATCTTGAAGTTCAATACCCCGTTGCGAAGCAAATTCAATATAGAATTTAAAAATATAATTTTGAAAGAAATCCAGATTATTTTTCTCGAGAAAATGCTTCCAAATCTATTTTTAGACAAAACGAGCTATTTTTGGTAGTTTTTGAAATGAGCTCGAATTTTGAAGTTCAATAGCTCATTGCAAAGCAAATCCAGTGTAGAATTTGAAAATTTGATTTTAAAAGAAATCCAGATTGTTTTTCTCGAGAAAATATTTCCAAACGAAACGAGCTATTTTTGGCAGTTTTTGAAACGAGCTCAGATTTTGAAGTTTAATAGCTCGTTGCGAAGCAAATCCAGTATAGAATTTAAAAATTTGATTTTGGAAGAAATCCAGATTGTTTTTCTCAAGAAAATATTTCCAAATTTAGAATCTCGGGGTGAAAATGCCAATTTTGGAAACCCGAGGTTTGAAATTGATTTCTGAAAACTTTTAAAACTCAATCTGGATTGAAATTTATAAAACTGGAGTTCTGGACTTCGAAAATGAAATGAAATGTGATGAAATGTTATGAAATGCTGAGAAATGATATGAAATGATGAGAAATGACATGAAATGCTATGCGAAATGCTAACCCTGAATGAAGAATTTTGGATGTCAGACCCCGATCGACACTTGTATCAGTTTAGAAAGCATTAAAATTGATAAAATTTTCAAAATAGCTCAAGAAATGGTTTTCGGGACTCTACTGGGTCAGAGTGACACTGAAAATTGAGGTTCGAGCTGGATTGAACTGAGATGAGCCAGATTGAGCTAGGTTTTAGAGTTTCAGAACTCCAATGAGCTGACAATGATACTGACTCAATTGACCTTTCCGACTGAATTTTCAAGAAAACTTGCCATTTTTAGAGAAATGGTACGGAATGATCACTGGAGCGAATTGAATTACGAACTTGAGCTGGCTTTGAGCTAAAAAAAAAAGGTCAATAATACTGACATGAACTAAAATCGAAGCTCAAACACTACCTCAATTGACTAAACTCAACTCAATTTCAGCTGAAAAAGCTAAAATGGACTAAGATGGGCTCCTAGACACTTGGAAATGGTTTTGAACTGAAACTGGAGTGCTTGAACTTCTGGTGAGCTCAAGTTAGACTCTGGGGAACATGACTGACTAGGAATGACTAACTCGGAGACAATTGGTTTGGATTTGAGTTAGAAATGAGCTCATTTCTAAAGAAATGATCCCATTTTGGCAGGAATGGTCAGAAATGAAAATGTCTGTTCATTGTGAGCTCAGATGAGCTTGAAATGACTGATATTCTAACTATTCTGAACTGACCAACAAGTTTGGTTGACTCTGACTGACTGGGGTCCGGGATGACCTAGGGGTAAAATGGTAATTTTCCTAGTGAAAAAGGGTAAAATGGTGATTTTCTGAAACTGACTCGGGGTTTGACTCCTACACTGACCTGACAGGGTTGGCACTGAACAAGGAGGATTGTTTGAGAATGAGTGAGGAAAATTTGGGGTGTTTACAGGACCATATTGAGGAGAATTATTCATGCTCACATAGAATTAGGTCTAATACAACACTCCTCAATTTAGGAATTGTATGCAAACAATGTTTGCTTCTTCAAATATTTCAAAATTCTATCTTTTTAGGACTTAGAGCCTTCTGTTTGATTGCATGTGCTCATGTTTTTCAAAAAACCACCCCCACCTATATTGTCCCGGTCTTCACGTTGCTGGGCTCTCTTCCAGAACCATAGTTCGGGACAGAGCCTCACAACTGGGCCACCTATTTGGGTGAAAAAACCCCTGCCACGTACCAAGGGCCATAGTCCAACGTATATCGGCAGGTGCTCAAGGATGTTGGGAAGCCTTTACCTTAGAACTGGAGAATTTGATTTTATGCCACGTACATCGAGCCTTGGCTTGAGTATATAGGCATAACTGGATTGGATACAGTTGATCTGAACCTTAGAGTTAGGATTAAGGTCCCACAGCCATTTCAAAATTTGTGCATCTAGAGTCAGCTTTTAGGGAATGCTGTTTGTGCATACTTGTTTATGCAGAATTTGATTGAATATGTTATTTCCTTTTTATTTTCCATATTTTTCCCAATTTTCTAAAATACTAGACGATTTTCTCAAAATTCCCTAATCTATGTCCATGTACTGTCCATGTTTTAAACCTTGGACGATTTTCCAAATACTTCATTTTCCATTTATTTCTTCATATTTCATCAAACCCTGGACGATTTTCCAAATTTCCTTTAATTTCCTTCAAAACTCCAGGTGATTTCCCATCTTTCCTGTCTTCTGGATCTTGAATTTCCTGCTTTATCCTGCCTGCATTTTCCTCAAAATTCTTGTATTTTCCAAGTCTTATTCCAATTTCCATGTCTTCCAGTCCGATGGCATCCAGTCGGCTTGATTCAGTCTTCCCTGAGGGTCACATCTCCTACGAGGTGCGACAAAGTCTTCCCGAACATCGAGTCCTCAGCACCGGATCCTTCTTTCCCCGGTGGTATTATTCATGGTTCAAGAACTTCTCTCGTATGTTTCTGGACCATCTGGACGAGTGTGGATTGGAACTGGCGTCCGCAGTGGGAAAGCAGACAGTCAACGGCAACTTGATTCATGCACTAGCAGAGCGGTGGAATCCGAGCACTTCTACCTTCTGGTTCTCGTGGGGCGAGATGACAATGCTGATGGATGAATTTTCAGAGATTATGGGATTGCCCGAGCCAGCCGGTCAGCCTGGAGATCCATTGGAGAAACAGTTTCTGATTAATGTTAAGGGTCTGGACCCTAAGGATGCCTTAGCTCGCATGACAGGACGCAAGTCTTGGCCTCTGATAGAGGAGGATGGAAACGAATATGTGGACCTGCTCGAAATCTACAGACAGTATGGGATATTTGTGGAAGTCAGCTCGTTGTTCAGGACAGCTCGAGAGACAATTCAGCACGCGATGGTTCTGTGCACGGTAGGATTAGCTTTCTTTCCAGATGGACGGAATTACATGGATATCAGAATAGTCCAGCTTCTAAGAAGATGGGGAAGTAG
Organism: Nuphar pumila; assembly: GCF_984573655.1. Taxonomy (NCBI): domain Eukaryota; kingdom Viridiplantae; phylum Streptophyta; class Magnoliopsida; order Nymphaeales; family Nymphaeaceae; genus Nuphar; species Nuphar pumila. Next base: position 44,608,527 of record NC_143265.1, on the reverse strand, counting down.
ACAGACCAGCCGCCTCTCGATAGCCATGGCCGCACTCGCTTTCCTATACCGAGGGTTGACCCGTTTCACACTCGGAGAATCCATTCTAGTCAAAGGGTGCACCTATGCCTTGCAGTCTTGGTTCCTCCGGCATGTGCCCGCCCGAGCCAGTTCATTCAGATACAATGGAGAGAAGCTTCTTCCAGTTGCGCGATACCGGTTCTTGATCGACAACCTTCAGGAGGAAGAAGTCGTATGGGACTACTTTGATCGTCAGGAATCACCTCCCAGATATACTTATGCATATGGCAAGCGATTCAGGCTACTTGGCCCATTTTTCTGCGCATACTATCATCCAGAGCGGTGTGTGAGGCAGTTCTCTCAGAGGCAGAAGCGCGTAGAGATTCGTCCACTAGCCGGGGTTCTGCCAGAATTCGATCTCGCATCAGATCAGTGGTCCGGAGCATACCATTCTGCCAGACATGGCTAGGATTCCTTTGTCAGCCTTACTATTTTTCCTGGTCCTCGTGTATCTTCTGATTATCTGGAGTGGTGGAAAATTGTCTGTCCCCCTCCCCTCTGTCAAGTGTATTATTGATAAAATCATGTTTTTCCCCTCAATAAAAATTCCTTGGTTTGACGACCTCGCCTAGGTCACAAGGCATATTTTCAGTTGTTTATCTTGCAAAGAATAGCAACACAATTGTCGTAATCCCAGCGACGACTCAATCCCTAGTAATGGGATATTATTTTAATTGTCTACCAAAATTCTCAACAAATATTTTCCTCCAAACCAAATTTCCTTCAGAAGCCTAACCATCAGTGCTGCAACTCCAAGAGAGCATCAACAATATCCAAGAGAACATTTGCGATACCCGATGGTTCATACAAGATCCAGAAAGAAAACCACATCAGTTGAAGGCGTCGCGTACTCAGTAGCTTCAGAAGAAGAGATGGACTTACCTCGATCTATCCAGAGTCAGGGTCAGCAGGAGGATGATGGCATCAATCCCCAAATGTACGTCATGTTCAAAAAAATGATGACCAAGATGCTGGCAGAGCAAGCTGAGGCCAGTACTGAGCAAATTCAGACCAAACAGAAAGATAAGGGTCATGCCGTCAAGAATGTGAAGATCAGCAAAAAGCAGAGTCGTCACGAGGAAATATCTGATGAGTCAGAATCAGCTGATGATGCTGATAAGGAATGTGAAAATAAATATGAATTCAAAAGGTCAACTCAGGGTCAGGGGTCGGCCTACAAATCCAAGAATCAGTCTGTTGGCGACCCTACGCAGTCACAACTGAAAGATGTGATGAAGATGGTTAAGGATCTTCAAGCTCTTGACAAGGGCAAAAGAGTCTTTACAAGTGAAGACTTCTATGATGCACTGGATGGGGATGATGATCTCGATAACCTCCCCAAGAAATTCATTAAGTTTGATGGTTCGGGTGACCCAAAGTCACACCTCGCCCTTTTCTTTGCAGAGTGTTCCAAGTTCAGGAGGAATAACCGAGCCTTATTTCTTTGTTTCCCTCGCAGTCTGGAGGGTATTGCATCAAAATGGTATTCAGAGCATATTAATCCCATAGAGCTGAAAGAGTTTGATAAAGTGGTCAATTTGTTTATTGAGCGCTTTTTATTCAATGTTGAAGCACTCCCGACTCTCAGTCATCTCTGCAGTCTGAGGCAGAAGGAAAGTGAGAAGGCCAGGGATTTCATTCACAGATGGAGATCCGCTTGCAATAAGATGCGTGAGCCAATAGCAGAAGGACACGCACTATCTTTGATCCTGAGCAACTTCTCGCAACCCCTGAGGGGACTGATTTCTACATCTCCATCGAAGAGCTTCATAGAACTGACAGAACGAGCTGAATGGATTGAGTTGAGTATGGAAAATGGATCTTATGAAGGTTTCATATTCACCAAAAGCAGCAGTCAGCAGGAATCTAACAAGAAAACCCATTTTACCTACTCTACCAGCAACAACAAGAACCATTATAAGGGAAATATGAAAAATCACAGCTCTGGCCCAGGGGGACCAAACCCCAACAAAAATGAGCAAAAAGGTGAGTCGATTCCCTAGTATGATAAGCAACCTCAGCGATCTTTTGAGCAAGGGTCGAGACCTCAAGAAAAGTCGAAGCACGACAACTGGAGTTTTAAACGTGACTTTACTCCCCTAGATCAACCGCGTGAAGAAATCCTTGAATATATGTTGGCCAAAGAGATGATTAAGCTCCAAAAAGTCGATGATCCTCCTATCACTAGGGGAAGATTTAAAGATCAATTCTGCAAGTTTCATCAGGCCATGGGGCATGATACCGAGTATTGTTTCGTTCTCAAAAAAAAATTTCAAGACTATATCGATAAAAATATCCTCATGGAAGGCAAAGAAGAAGATAAAGCAACCAGCTCATCAGCCCCTTAAGAGCGACAAGGCCATCACTCTTTCATTCTTGCATTTTGATTTCGTCATTTTGTATGGATGGCATGGTCTCATCTCTTTCATCAATAAAATTATCAATCTTCCTCATAGTTTGGCATCATCTTTTGTATTTCTCCTTCTTTACAAAATGTCTTTTTACAAGGAGTAACCTCTTTCAGAGTGTCTCCTGAATTCATCAAGAAGCACATCGTCAATCTTTCCACTGTTATCTTTAGAGAACATTCCTCAAATATCAATTATTTATCCTTTCGTCCAATATCTTACTCCCCCATTACACTGGGGCATTATTTTAAAAATTGTCTTCAAAACATCCTGTATGCAGGCAGGTACAAGCAAATCTCTCATTTTGCACACATGTGTACTCATTTACATCATTTTGCATTTGCATGCATTCATTTGCATTTTTGCATACATCAACTTGCATCAATCCAATACCCATTTAGGATAAGGGATGAATTCTGAGACTCGTGGCATTTGTCTAGGTCAGCGTGAGGGTAAAAGATTGAAAATCTCACATTACAATCATCAAGCGCTTTCTAAACACCAACCTTTTTCAAGTTCGGCCTGCGGGCCGAGTTTTTATCAAAACCATTTTTACCGGTCAACATTCGGGTGAAGCCTACTTCTTAAATCCAGTTTTCACTGGTCGAACTTTCTAAATCCAGTTTTCACTGGTCGAACTTCTTAAATCCGGTTTTTACTGGTCGAACTTCCTAAATCCAGTTTTCACTGGTCGAACTTCCTAAATCCGGTTTTTACTGGTCGAACTTCCTAAATCCGGTTTTTACTGGTCGAACTTTTTAAATCCAGTTTTCACTGGTCGAACTTCCTAAATCCAGTTTTCGATGGTCGAACTTCTTAAATCCAGTTTTCACTAGTCGAACTTTCTAAATCCAGTTTTCACTGGTCGAACTTCTTAAATCCGGTTTTCACTGGTCGAACTTCCTAAATCCGGTTTTCACTGGTCGAACTTCCTAAATCCGGTTTTTACTGGTCGAACTTCTTGAATCCAGTTTTCGCTGGTCGAACTTCTTAAATCCAGTTTTCACTGGTCGAACTTCCTGAATCTAGTTTTCACTGGTCGAACTTCCTAAATCTATTTTTACTGGTCGAACTTTCTAAATCCAGTTTTCACTGGTCGAACTTCTTAAATCCGGTTTTCACTGGTCGAACTTTCTAAATCCAGTTTTCACTGGTCGAACTTCCTAAATCCAGTTTACGCTGGTCGAACTTCTTAAATCCAGTTTTCACTGGTCGAACTTTTTAAATCCAGTTTTCACTGGTCGAACTTCTTAAATCCGGTTTTCACTGGTCGAACTTCCTAAATCCGGTTTTTACTGGTCGAACTTCCTAAATCCGGTTTTTACTGGTCGAACTTCTTGAATCCAGTTTTCGCTTGTCGAACTTCTTAAATCCAGTTTTCACTGGTCGAACTTTCTAAATCCAGTTTTCACTGGTTGAACTTCCTAAATCCAGTTTTCGCTGGTCGAACTTCTTAAATCCAGTTTTCACTGGTCGAACTTTCTAAATCCAGTTTTCACTGGTCGAACTTCTTAAATCCGGTTTTCACTGGTCGAACTTCCTAAATCCGGTTTTTACTGGTCGAACTTCCTAAATCCGGTTTTTACTGGTCGAACTTCTTGAATCCAGTTTTCGCTGGTCGAACTTCTTAAATCCAGTTTTCACTGGTCGAACTTTCTAAATGCAGTTTTCACTGGTCGAACTTCTTAAATCCGGTTTTCACTGGTCGAACTTCCTAAATCCGATTTTTACTGGTCGAACTTCCTAAATCCGGTTTTTACTGGTCGAACTTCTTGAATCCAGTTTTCGCTGGTCGAACTTCTTAAATCCAGTTTTCACTGGTCGAACTTTCTAAATCCAATTTTCACTGGTCGAACTTCCTAAATCCAGTTTTCGCTGGTCGAACTTCTTAAATCCAGTTTTCACTGGTCGAACTTTCTAAATCCAGTTTTCACTGGTCGAACTTCTTAAATCCGGTTTTCACTTGTCGAACTTCCTAAATCCGGTTTTTACTGGTCGAACTTCCTAAATCCGGTTTTTACTGGTCGAACTTCTTGAATCCAGTTTTCGCTGGTCGAACTTCTTAAATCCAGTTTTCACTGGTCGAACTTCCTGAATCCAGTTTTCACTGGTCGAACTTCCTGAATCTGTTTTTACTGGTCGAACTTTCTAAATTCAATATTCACTGGTCAGACTTTTTCAAAGCCCAGCGTTCGTGCGGGTACTTTTTTTAAATCCAGTACTCATGCTGGTATCCTTCCAAAATCCAGTGCTCGTACTGGTAGCCTTTTAAAGTCCAGTGCTCGAACTGGTATCCTTTAAAAATCCAGTGCTCGTACTGGTAATCTTTCAAAATCCAGTGCTCGTACTGGTAATCTTTCAAAATCCAGTGCTCGTACTGGTAATCTTCCAAAATCCAACACTCGTACTGGTAATCTTCCAAAACCCGGTATTCGTACTGGTAATTTTTCAGAACATAATGCTTGTATTAGCACATTTTCAAAATCTGGTGTTTGCACTGGTACACTTTAAAATTCAGTGTCCACTAATTTAGTTTTCCTCCGGAATTTGAGTTCCGACTCGAATTTCTTTTCCTTCCAATCGGTTTAGTTTTCCTTTGGGATTCGAGTTCCGACTCGAATTTCTTTTCCTTTTGGTTAACCCAATTTTCCTTAAGGAATTCGAGTTCCGACTCGAATTTCTTTTCCTTCTAACCGGTTTAGTTTTCCTTTGGGATTCGAGTTCCGACTCGAATTTCCTTTCCTTCTATTTGATCTAATTTTCTTTCAGGAATTCGAGTTTCGACTCGAATTTCTTTTCCTTCTAACCGGTTTAGTTTTCCTTTGGGATTCGAGTTCCGACTCGAATTTCTTTTCCTTTTGGTTAACCCAATTTTCCTTAAGGAATTCGAGTTCCGACTCGAATTTCTTTTCCTTCTAACCGGTTTAGTTTTCCTTTGGGATTCGAGTTTCGACTCGAATTTCCTTTCCTTCTATTTGATCTAATTTTCTTTCAGGAATTCGAGTTCCGACTCGAATTTCTTTTCCTTCTAACCGGTTTAGTTTTCCTTTGAGATTCAAGTTCCGACTCGAATTTCCTTTCCTTCAAATTAATCTACCTTTCCTTCAGGATTCGAGTTCCGACTCGGGTTTCTTTTCCTTCCATAATGGACTTGGTTTTCCTTCGAAGATTCGGGTTCCGACTCGAGTTTTCTTTTCCTTCAGAATTGGTCTAGAAAATCCAAGTTCCGACTCGAATTTTCTTTCAAATCTAATTCGCTTAGCTTTCCTTTACAAGTTTGAACTTCTACTCAAACTATCCTGCGAGTTGGTCTAGAAGATCCGAGTTCCGACTCGAATTGTCTTTCAAAATCCAATTCATCTAGTTTTCCTTGAAGAGTTGAATTCCGATTTGAATCTTCCCTCAAAACCTAGTTTAGCACCTGGTCCATTCAAAAGCTCACAAGTTGGAATCATTCCTTCTTGGGCTATGATCCTTAGGTTGAATTCCTATGGAATCGATAGTTGGTAGGTCGAACCCCTACGGGACCAATGCCGTTCTCAATTGAACCAATGTCGTTCTTAGGCTAAATCCCTATAGAACCCATGTCATTCTCAGTAAACCTATTCACAATTTCGACTTTTTTAGCCAATCAATTCCCAAATTTCCAATTTCCAATTTCCAATTTCCAATTATCAATTTCCAATTTCCAATTTCCAATTTCCAATTTCCAATTTCCAATTTCAAATATCAAATTTCAAAATTCCAATTTCCAAAATTTGACCCTTTTGAGTCACCCAACACCCAATTTCAATTATTTTCTCTTGCGAGAGACCCTTTGTATAGGGAGAGTTCGAGGGAGCTCGCACTTTTCGCATGCTATCCAATTCGTTCACTTAGTCCCTTTTCAGGGAGAGTTTGAAGGGACTCGTGTCTTTGTGAACCGTTTGCAAAACAAAATTCCAAATTTCACACAAGGAACCCTTTTTATAGGGAGAGACTCGACGGAGACTTGCTTTCCTTGTGGCCCCATAATTTCAGACTAGGCCATTTCATCATGAAGGACCCTCTTTTCAGGGAGAGTGTGATGAACTCGTTCTTTCATGACCAATCTACCAACCTCACAAATTTCGGCCCCCTTTCCATAAGAGAAGCCTAATGTTAGGAAGTTTTGACGAAAGCTTAATTTCTCTTCGAAAGTTCGTTTTGCAAACACCTCCTCTTCAGGGAAGAGAGGAGTAATTCCCAATTCTAATTTCTGAATCTTCTCCTTTGGGGAAAGGAGAAGAGATTTTTTGTCATGGATGTGTTGCGTTGTGCTTCAAATGCTCGCTTTCACAAAAGGATTTCAAGAAAGTTTTGCCAATTTGTCACTAAATATTTGTTGATTTCAAAAATCTTTATTGCACAAAATTATTACCTCAGAATACCCTCAGTATTACTTCCAAAAGGACAAATCTTTCGCGAAAAAGGATTCAAAGTTCAAAAATCTTTCTATTTGCCAACCAAAAGGATGAAGAATAAATCCGCGATATGGCCAGCAAAGAGAATTCAATGTTGTTGCAAAGCCATGAGTGATTGATATTGATCGCAGTCAATGGCACATTTTTAAAGATCATTCTTGAAAAATAAAGCAGTCAAAATATCCTGGGTGATACAAAAAAATCCACTCAATCTCCATATCTCCTCAATCACCTAAGCTGCAATTAAATATCTGCAAAAGGGATCTCTCAATTGTCGTCAAGATGAAGGCGAATTAAGCGAGTCGACCCCCGGAGCCAAAGAAGATTTGGATCATCTCCAAGATGACGGAGTTTGTGACGGATCCTTCCAGGGAAAGTTCAGATCACCGTCAAGATGAAGGCGAGTGTGATGAGCCTACCGACAAACCCTAAAAGATATTTAATTTTTGCTATCATCAAGAGATTTCCTACCAAAGAGCCAATAATCATCATGATAATCCCTGAGAGAAAAGAAGGATCAGAACATCTCTGAGATGAAGGAGTTTGTGATGTACCCTTCCCAAAAAAAAAAGAGAGAGAGAAAAGTCAGGACATCTCCAAAATGAAGGATGATGTAATTCCCGAAAAATCCAAGAGAGCTCCAATCTGCTAAAAAAAAAAAAAAGAGTGCAGAAAGATCATCATAAGAAAAGAATCCCAGGATATCAGACTGCCGAATCTATCAAGAATCTTCTTTAATTTTGTGAAATTCTTTTATCAATATTCTTTCACCAATAGCTCTCGCAATATCAAGAATACTTTCTTTCCCGTCCATATCAAGGAAATTGATAGCTTCCTTGAAAGAAAGCCAATCGCAAGCAATTTGAATTTGAATCTTGATTCTACGGAGTTAAGCCCAGTCGGAGGTAATACTTCAAGTAGAAAAGAGGGAATACTTTCAAAACAATGTGCATCACTTTCAATTATTTTGAATCAACAATAATTTTCAACATTTTGACAATATTTTCTAGTTATCCTGGCGTGAAGTGAGAGCTTGAGGTTCATCTTTGGCGCATCCTGACATCAGTTGTTATCCCTTTTAGGACTTGATAATGGGAGTTTTCAAGATTCCTTCCCTTCTTTGGTATAATCTGAGCGCACGGGCTCTCAGATTCGCACACTTCCCTGTGTCCCCACTGTCCCACCATAGACAGTCCAATTTCGGCTTGAGGTTAAGCCACCAATTTCAGCAAAAGGCAATTTCAAAAGTTAATTAGTCTCAACAATGAGGCGCCCAAAATCAATCCCTTTTCAAACTTTAGGGACCCCAATTTCTTTCCTTTTGCAAAACCCCTATCGGATTCATTGTGCGGAAATCCGAAGGTTCCATCACGGTCTCTTCTTTCGAGTATTTCATTTTTTTGCCCAATCAGGTTAAGGGTATAAACCTGGGCCTCATTTGATGAGGTATTCCATTTTCTGCCCAATCAGGTTAAGGGTATAAATCTGAGCCTCCTTTGATGAGGTATTCCATTTTCTGCCCAATCAGGTTAAGGGTTTAAACTTGGGCCTCATTTGATGAGGTATTCCATTTTCTGCCCAATCAGGTTAAGGGTATAAACCTGGGCCTCATTTGATGAGGTATTCCATTTTCCGCCCAATCAGGTTAAGGGTACAAACCTGAGCCTCCTTTGATGAGGTATTCCATTTTCCGCCCAATCAGGTTAAGGGTACAAACCTGAGCCTCCTTTGATGAGGTATTCCATTTTCTGCCCAATCAGGTTAAGGGTACAAACCTGGGCCTCATTTGATGAGGTATTCCATTTTCTGCCCAATCAGGTTAAGGGTATAAACCTGAGCCTCCTTTGATGAGGTATTTCATTTTCCGCCCGGTCAGGTTAAGGGTCAAACCTGAGCTTCGTTTCTACACGAGGTATTTTCTGTTCCATCCAGGTTAAGGGCAAAACCTGAATCTCACTTCTTTTCGAAATAAAATTTTCTCCTTATTCTTCATTTCATATCTATCATCATCACTTGAACTAATTCTTTCATACCCAGTCAGATTCATCTAACTGGGGCATTTTTATAATCCAAATTTGGTGTGTTTTCTTTGCCACTAAGCTCGGCTTTCAACCGGCTTAGCAGCAAAGAGGGGCATCTGTAAACACCCCAAATTTTCACCCTCATCCAGTGTTTGTCCATTTCATATATCATTGCATATCACTGCATCCATTTTTGTATATCATTTCATTGCATTGCATAGCATTGCATGGCATTACATGTCATTATATCTCACTTTCGAGATCCAACACTCCTATTTCAAAACATTCAATCCAGATTTGAACTTTAAAGCTTTATTTCAAAATCAATTTCAAAACCTGGGTTTTTATTCAATACTCTGTCATTTTCCAACCCCAGGACTTTATATTTCGAAATATTTTCTCAGAAAACAATCTGGATTCATTTCAAATTCAAGATTTAATCGATTCCAATTCACAGATGAGACCCATTGAGGTGGTGTCGCTTCTGAACTCCTCTATTCATCAAATTTCTCAAATTTTTGAAAGTTTCAGTCCGATCAGGACTCTGTCTCAGAGTCCTAATCCAGTCAGGAGTCTGTTTTTAAGTCTGTTTTACTTCCATTTTTAGTCTTTTTCGATTATTTTCAAAATTTAGGTCATTTTACAGAGTCCAGTTAGTTCAGGACTCTATTTTAGAGTTCGGTCGAGTTAGGAGTCTAACCCTGACTGTGTTTTCTGACTTATTTCATCATTTCTTGATAAAATCTTTTGAAAATTCTTTCATTTGGCTTTTAAAATCTAAAATCTCAGAGTCCTAAGAGTTCAGGACTCTAATCCGGAGTTCCAGTTCGCTTGAGACCCTATTTTCAAAGATCTTGAATTTTAATTATTAATTTTAACCCCTTTTCAAAGGTATTTTCAGTGTTTATTTAAAAATTTGCAAAACTCGATGTGGGCCCACTCAGTTGGCGCCATATCCAGAGGAGTTCTGACCCAGTTGGAACTCTATGCCATTTCAAAAATTCTAATTTTAAGTTTACTTTTGAAAGTCTTCTTCAATTTCAAGTTCTAAAATCGCTTTTTGAAAAACTCAAGTAGGGCCCACTCGGGGTGGCGCCATATTCGAGTAAGTCAGGGCTAGACTAGGGTTAGTCAGTGTCTTGGTTAGTGTTAGAGGTTTAGAGGAGTCAAAATCAATTTTAAAAATCCATTTTATTTAAGTTTTAAACCATTGGTTTTTAAAGGTTTTAAATTCAGGTTTTAAAAACCAAATATGGGTCCATACTAGGTGGTACCACATTTGGACTTTTTAGGGTTTAATTAGGTGTTAATTAAGGTTTAATTAGAGTTCATTTAGGGTTAGAAAACCACAAAAAATCGTTGCCTTTAGTGGATTTATTAGAAAGAGTCCTAAAAAAATGAAAAACCTCTTAATTAACCCTAATTAAGTGACTTTTTGAAAAACTATAAAAAGGGACCTAAGGGGGGCCAAAAGGGGGGCTCTTTTCTCTCAAATTTTCGTGGCTTCTCTCTCCTCTCCAGCACCTCCACCTTCCTCCATTGCAGCTGCAAGCACCAAGGTAATATTTTTAATATTTTTTAGTTTTATTTAATACTTTTTCATGTTTTAAATCAATTTTAGCCATTGGTGTCATCCCCTTCATGGATTAAACCATGGATTCAACCTCAAGAACCATCAAGAATCAGAAAGAACGATCCAAGAAGGTGATCTAACCCTGTTTTGGATGATTTACAGAGATTTTAATCCATTAGAATTGATTTTAATATGATTCTTTACATTATTAACCAATAAAATATATGATTTACCCCTTTTAATGGGTTAAATCTATGTTTTAAAGGTGATATCAAATTCCAGCCATTGATTCCCTATTTTTATTTTATTTTCATGGTTTATTTATGTTTTTTTTACGTTCTATAGCATAGAAATAAGTTTTATTTACTGTTTTATGGTTTATTTTATTTATTTACATTAGTTAATGCATGGTTTGTCAAGTTTCTTAAATTTCTGTGTGTTTTAGGTTTAGAACAGTAAAGATAATGTTATTTCGGATTGAAGTTCTCATTGTTTATTTTTAATTTTTTTATATGTGATGCATGCATGAGTTATTGAGTTACTGTAGAAAAATCAGAGGTTTTGGATCTCGGGAACCCTGTCAAAAAAATCAGACATCAAATCGGATTTTTAAAGTTTTAAAATCGTGGTTAAAATCAAGAAGGTAACTTTCTGTTATGATATTTCTCTCATCTTATATCCGATTTTAGATATGTAAAGTTCTATGGATTCACATTGAGTAGATCTGTCTTCTGTGAAATTTTCGGATTTTTTGATTACTGTTTAGTATTTTTCCTCTTTCAGAGAATCTGTTTTTAAATTTAAAACTCGTTAGGGTTTACCAAAACCCTAATCAGACTTGTGTTAGTCATAAATCCCAAACCACAGATCCGATTCATGATCTGTAAAAAGTGAGTATTGTTATTTTTCTGTCTACTGTTTACCACTAAAATTTCAGATATTTTGATTTAGTATTGCTATTTATGTCTGTATTTTCAATCTGAAGTAGCCGTTTTAATCCCTGTTAAAAGTGATATATGTTAGCTCAGATTGCCGGAAGGGTTTCTCCCTAACCGGAGATGATTTTTCCAATCTGTAAATTGGGAAATCTCTGTTTTTCCTCTTTAGTTAGTCTCTGTAAAATTTCATAAATTTTCATGGAGATTTGACCCCTGGTTCAGGTCTTGGACTGATACTGGTTGGTGAATTATGTCAAAAATAGGTATTTTTAGGCTTTAATGCAATTTTCGGATTAATTTAATGTCAAAAAATTATTTTTATAATTTCAATTCGACATTAGGGTTATAACAAGTGCAGGTACCAATTTTTATGGATTTTGGGATCCATTTGATGGCTGAATTAAGAAAATTGCAAAACCGGGTTCTTGAAAGATCCAAAAACACTGCAAAAATCACAAAATTTGTGATATTATTGGATTTTCGTGCATAAGCATATGGTTTTAGGGTTTTATTATGTTCATAAGCATCTTAGGATACTTTAGGTTTAATTTGATGCTCATTTTATTTCATTTAGGTCATAAAACCCAAATTTTTACCAAAATCTCTTTCTAAAAACCCTGATTTCAAGGCCATAGTCTTGCTATCAGGGGCAATTTGGTCATTTGACCTCAATTTCGAAATCCCTAACCCTAATTTTCACATATTTAAGCATGTCACATCATATTTAGCTTAGTTTATTCCATTCAAATTTCAAAACTTGCATTTTATCAAAATATCTTTCTAAAAACTCTAATTTCAAGGCCATAGTCTTTTTATTAGGGGTATTTTGGTCATTTGGACCCCAATTTCGAAATTACATATCTTACCTTCCTTATTTATTCAATTTTATTTCATATTTCATCATTTTGATTTAAGGGAATCATGGCAAAAAGGCTTATATCTAGCAAAATCCAACAATTTCCTGATATTGTTGGATAAATCTAGAAAAGCCAACATATATTCATTAACAAGTTTTCTAGTTTTGCAGGTACATTGAAGACTTTATTTTTCATGTATTTAAATTTCAATAGTGATGTAATTTGTAATTAAACTTTGGAATAAGAATTTATATTTCCTGCTTAGCTTAGGTTGCATTGCATATAGTTTATTTTTTTTATAATTTTAATGTGTGATGGATGATGATTCATGCATATTTTTACAAATTCACCATGGTCTACACGAATGGCACATGCACTAGCTTCTATGAAGTTTATAAACTTGGTGGAATTTGTATTTATGGCCATAGTCAGAATACGAATGATACTTAGATTTATGATCTTCACATTAGCCACATTCAGCCTACACTCTTAGGCTAACTTCAAAATTGCACTGCATTTCTCAAAATACAAAAAGTATTTCTCAATTCCTCAAAATCATATTCATTCATCTCATGCATTTGCCAATTTCAATTCAAAGAAGTTCATTTTCTCAAAATCTCCTAAGTCTTATAGCAAAATCGATTTTCCCAAAGACATTGAATTTCAAAGGATATTTCAAGTATTTCCCAAGTTCCAAATTCAAATTTTCTAAGTTAGAATTTCAATTTCCAAGTTTGAATTCAGAGAAACCAAGTCTCTCAGAATCGATTTTCACCAAATGTCAAGGATTCCTCAAAATCGATTTTATTTCTCTCAAAAGTATATTTCAAATCCCAATTCACGATTTACATTTTCTAAATATTTCAATCATTCAAAGCAAACATCATGTTTTCAAATGTGCATTTTCTGAAAATTCATAGCACATGCCTGATTCTATGTGCATTTAGAAATTAGAATATGATTTAGACAAGTTGAATAGAGTAGAGCATAAGATTGATCATTGGTTCAATTACCTCTGTTAAAGGTGGCAGGAACGGTTGAACCTCGTACCGACAGGCGAGTCCCATTCTACAGAATTTTCCCGCATTTTAAAACGGAGGCGAGTTATTTTCAAAATTTTTTTCAAAGGTCAGTCTGATTTGCAAAAGTAAAAAATTTTGCGATGATAACACGGCGGAATAAGACGATAATGAGTCGTCGGTTTTAGAAAACTCCGAGCACGTTGCAGGTATGTGGCCAAGCAACTCATTGACCACCAAAGTGTTCCATTTTATCGAAAACCACATGTTTATTACAACACTACTGCTTAGAAAAGCAGTATAGGTTCAATAAAAGGAAGCAGTACAAAATCTGTCTAGAGAAACCCTGGAACTCGATGCCGCCTTGCTCCGCATATCGCCACGCAGGTACAACACCTGAAATCCCCATAAAACGGGGTCAGAACCACTGATGGTCTGGTAAGCATGCAGTCATACATCCATTCAACTCAAGTACGATAATGACCACTCAGGGTCGCAATGCGCAATAATGACGCTCAAGCCTCCAAGACTTAGCGTATATCGCAAGAGCCTCCGCAGGGCTATGAGTTGAACATCCGCTCAAGTCTCCATGACTTACAGCAAGCCTTTTCAGGGCTGTGGTTTGAATAACCGCTTAAGTCTCCACGACTTAGCCATGACCACTTTCGGGTCTCAAAGTGATGTCTAGCTCAAGTCTTCATACTTGGCACATCCGTATCCCACGCACCTAAGGACAGCTCCTCGAGCTTCACTTAGTCGTGCGGATACAACACGGGTCTTTGCCCAGTCGGTCCAGTAGTATACCAAACATGACACCTTCACAAAGGTTTTGCAGGACTGACTCAACACGTCATCCACTCATACATTCAAAGCATCGCTGTACCTAGAACTAATGCATTGTTTGATAATTAACCGCTCCCGCCTTTGGTACGCAGGTAGAGCTATTGTCCGGGCATCAACGCGACGTTCTGAGGGTTGATTATTCTATGTATTTTAGATACCACATAGGCCTGTTGACCCTATCCATAGTAGGGCAGTGTGTTTCAACTGGGAGAACCCTACTAGGCCCATATTCGGATGCATCCTCTACTTGCAGTAGTTGGGTTCAATCCTTAGATCTTAAGGATAACCACGACCCCAAAACCCATGTGTGACTGAGGCCATCGTGGACTCTATCAGGTCCAAAGTAAAATACATGTCACTCAAGGCTGTACCATCACTGTCATTCCACAGTGAGCATAATTCCTGAAGGGGTCTGCCAGTCTTACAATTACTTGGACAGAATCTGCATGCCATTTAGGCAGCCCGTGCTTTTAGCACTACGGGAGTATGTACCCGACCCCATTCAGTCTGCCCCAACACAGTCATTACTGAGGGGGTACCCCTAACACGATTTTCAACCGCGGGGTGTGTGCGACCTTAAGTCTTATTCATATGCATGCAGAACACCGCTCTTTGGCACTTCGGCCACCACGAGCATCACACCTCTTTGGGTGGAAACAACACACTCTGGCTCTTCGGCCCTTACGAGTCTTGTTGCGTAACCGTTCTCAATGAGCATGCATATGACTCGATCTAAATAGATCGGCTACTCGGCGTATTTTTACGCAACGAGTCCAAACCTAGCCAAGGCGCAACCTCTACTCCTGCTCAGCGGCCCTTACGAGCAAGGTGCCCTTGTAGGCACAAGGATACGAGTCGATCTGGCATCGTTCCATCAACGGACATCATTATGCCGTTCAACTGGTTTCGGCAGCTCTTCTGCCGACCATTTCGTCAGCACCTCCCCTGCTCTATCGGCAGCGGTGCGACGAACCCTTCTACGTTTGTAGAAGGCAATACATGAACTGGCTAGCACTCTGCTATATGTCAGAGTATCCTGCTACGTTCTTTCTGAGCTATTCTTAGCTTCTTCAGAAATTTCAGCAGCACTTCCTCTCTTTTACGGAGAAAACGTGCGTTTCTTTTATCCATTTCAGCAGCATCTCCCCTCTTTGGCGGGAAATCGCTATGCTTAATTCGGGAAATGGATGCGCACCGTTGTGCGTACTTTGCATCCATCAAGGTTGCAGGAACCGTGGGCCATAGCCAGGACATACGTAATTGACTTAGTTTTTACGTAAAGAGCATTTTCCAAAAAGCGAAGCCTTTCCAATAGGGGCTTCATTCGTCAAGCAGAATCTTGAACGAGGAGCGGTCAGGGAATCGCATTGGCGATTTGGAGTTGATCTCCATTTAAACGCTCATTTATGCGCCATATATGTAGTATAAGCAGAAGCTTGTGCTTTATACAGCGGCGGCGTAAAGAAATGCATATACTATTGTTCAGGGTGTGTAACTGAACAAAATATTCTACATATATAACAAAACAGAAGCCTTGGCATCGTTCGACGCGACAGCGTAAGTAAATACATTGCAGAAAGCAGAAGCCTTGGCATCGTTCGACGCGACGGCGTAAGTAAATGCATAATCGAAAGTGCAGTAATCGGAAGTGCAAAAAACAGGGAGCCTTGGCATCATACGACGCGACGGCAAAGGTAAATTACATAGCCTGTGCGATATAGGATGCGTCGGCAGAATCAGCAGATATACACCTAGATCCGTATCCAACGATAGTTACGAGGCGAGCGGGTGAACACTGAAGTGTTCTGAAGGGCTCAACCAAGAACTAGGGCGAGATACCATTTTAAAAACGCATATACTGCGTATTTGAACATAGATATATCCGACGATAGTTTTGAGACGAGCGGGTGAACACCGAAGTGTCCAAAAAGGGCTCAATCAAGAACTAAAGCAAGATACTACTTCAGAAAGTATATTCTATATACAAATAATCAAATACTTGAGAGAGATGGATCAACGAAGCGAACTTACTTCAAATCGAGGAAGAAATGGCTCCGGGTTGCTTCTTTGGATTCGAGCCTTCCTTCGAGAGGTCAGACTAAGTCAGATGAAGCTGACTTAGTTGAGAAAGAGGTAGAGCAGGTCAAGCTACTCAACCTAAGTGGTTTGAACCAAACAGGGTTCGATCCAAGTCAACTGGGTTCAGCAGGTTCGAACTCAGCTCAAGTAGGCTAAGTCTGGGTTTAGAAATCCAAACCGAGATCTGGACCAAAAAGGACTTTGACTTTGACTTTAAACCCAACTAGGTTCAAGTCAAGTCAACTAGGTTTGGACCAGGTCAAGTGGGTTCAGACCCAGGTCAGGTGGGTTAGGACCAGGTCAGGCAGGCTCAGGCTAAGTCAGGTGGGCTCAAACCAGGTCAGGTGGGCTCAGGTGGGCTAAGCTAGGTAGGGGAGGTTTAGGAGAGAGAGAGAAGGCAAGAGAGAGAGGGGGGTCGATTTTTATGAGAAGAGAGAGAGTGGGGAGGGCTATTTATAGCCCAAGCCCACCTCCTCTTGGGTTTTCCCATGCCCCTTCTACCCCCTTGGCTTCTTTTTAATTCCAAGAGGTTCCTTGGTGTGGGGCCCACCTAGATATTTCCATGGGATATTTTGTGGGTCCCACCAGATATTTTCTGAGGAATATTTCTGTGGGTCCCACCAATATTTTCGTGGGTCCCGCAAGAATTTCGGGTTTCCAGCGATTTTTTCCGAAAAATTCTGAGTACGCCATTCTCTTCGTATTGATGCAACTAAGAAAGTTGGCTCGCAGGAATCCTTTGATTTTGTTTAGGTAGAAAGTTATGGCTTCCAGAGTGTTTGAGCATATATTAACGATTCAACGAATATCCTAAGTATAACTGGCTCGCAGGAATTGATTCGTTTCGCATTCTGAGAAAGATGCTATTTTTACCGGTAAATGCCTCATGAATTTTATTCAGATATTTTCTGAAAAATTGCGGGTCTTACAGAAAGGATATCAGCTTAAAGCCCGAATGAGCAATGACTCTCTTGACTTCAGAAACTTGCTCAGACAACCGTCAAATGATAGCTTACCCGTGGCTGGGAATCAATGTACATCTCAACTAACCAAAACAAAACTAACATAAATAAAGAATTATGGCCAAACTTTTGGGATGAATTAGAGGAACACATGGTGGAATAGAACAACAAAAGCAGTGAAAGGAAAACACTCATAAAAAAAAAAAATCTACTGTAAAATAGATCTTCACGCGGGAGTCAATAAATTGAATCCCCGAGGAAGGGTAGGTGTAGGGTGCCAATGTGTGATAGTTTCTTTGTTTGAACCAGATCCATCCCCTTCATAGGACACTAGATTGCTACACAGGTGACAGATTCGTCTATGAATATTCTAATCAACAAAGGGAATGGAACAATGGAACCAAGGGCTAGGGGATTGTGTTCATACCAACCTGACCAGTACATGGTGAACTACCAAAGGGATCAAACCAATCCTGAGCATCCCTTGCAACAAACCATCAGGTTTAAGGAAGGCAACCGTTATGCAAGGAAGAAACCACACAGTCGACACGGACATCCAGTAGATGAATAACCTCAGGAGATGAACTAACGAGGATGCGAAGATGTTAACACCAATTGACCATATCCAATGCGATGTATGAGATGAAACAGAGAATCAAACATGAATCAGCAGTCAAAACAAACATACACATAGGCAATCATATACAATAAAACAAAAATGAAACGGAAGATCAAGTATAAGGAGATATCTAAAAAAAAAGAAAATGTTGGAATGGGGGGGATTCCATTTACTATTGCACATAAATGGATTGAGATTGCATAAGCAACTCGATACTATCGATGGTGCGTCTCCGAAAAAGAAAAATGAAAAGGGGAAAAAGGAAAGAAGAAAAAAAGAAGAAGAAACAAAATGATGAAGGGAAGAAAAGAAAAGAAAAGAAAAGAAAAGGGAAACCGAAAGATGGAAGAAGTAGAGGTGAAAGGTTCCTTACCAGGTTCTTGCAGGGCGTGCCGAAGGAGGAAGGAGGTTGACGTTCGATGGAAGAGTGGCGACCAATGGGCGTCCGGGTTTTATGAGGGATAGTTGCTTGAGAGAGGCGTAGGGGACCTCTGAACCACCGATACTAGAATGGTCGATCCCCACCCTCGTTCCTGCGGTTTGCTTTTATAGGCGATGGGGGAAAGATCGAGAGAGAAAAAAAAGAAAGAAGAGGGGTTTGTTAGCGATCGACGGGTGAAGAAGAAAGGAAAATGATTCGAAGGCTGAAGGAAGGGGGTTCCAGCCATTGGAGGTTGGAGGAGCTTGGGGGGTGGATGCGCCGTTGCAGATGAAGGGCGTGTGGTGGATGGAAGCCACGGAGGCTTCGAGAAGGTGGAACGCACATGGAGGCGTGCGATGTTGTTGGTGATGAACGAAGGAGGAGGGCGATGGAGGCGATCGGAGGGTTTGAGGAGGAGACTAGTGAGAGGAAGGAGGCGGCTGAGGATTTCGGCCAGAGAGAGGCAAGGAAAAGAAGGGAGAAAAAAAAAATCCTTCGGCCTCCGACCCCCCCTGCGAGAAAAACCCTAAAAGGCAATTTTTGCAAACTCCTCCCCTTTGGTTTTTTTTTTTAAGATTTTACAAAAAGGAGGTTTTTTTTTTTTTAATAAAATTTTGCTAAAAGGTGCTTCTTTATAAAACTCGATCTTCTAATTTTTTTGGTTATTTTTTGGAAATAAGATTCTAAAATCTAAGCGGTAGGAGAGATGAAACTAAATTGATTTAAAAATTGAAATATTCGAGTTTTAAACCTCGAATTGAGGAGTATGACATGATGGATCCTAACGGAAGTGTCTGAGCTTTTCAAAAGTTATTTTGGTAATTTTTAGAAATTGATTTAAAAATTGGACAACGAAGCTCAGATTTTGATCCTTTATCTAGATCCGGATCCGAAATCGAGTCAGATGTATAAAATGAATTTAATAAAATAAAAAAAAATTGAGAAATAAAACAGGATTAAGATTTTAAACTGACTTAATTGACCAAAAACGAAGATAAAGAGCAAAAGGGGGATATTTACAAGCTTTTGAAAAATTTGGGGTGTTCACAGATGCCCCTCTTTGCTACTAAGCCGGTTGAAAGCCGAGCTTAGTGGCAAAGAAACACTCCAAATTTTGAAAAATATCTCAGCCAGCAGATCCGGACTGGATGTGGAAGAATTATGGCTTTTCAGGCTTAAAGCCTTGTCTTAAATGGCTCTGGGGGACGAAAACCTCGAAAATGACATGACTGAATAGATAGAAATGAGGAAATCGTGATGGGGCTCTGGGAGAAGATCCCGAAATGATGAAAGATAAGAATTTTGACCAAGTCTCATGGGTGAGACAAGATCAGCCTTTTGGAATGAGTCAGATTTAGCACTTAACCTGGATGGGACGAAGATATGTCGAGATAATTTGGGATGGGGAAAGAAATATAAGTGAACCTTGATGGGACATTTTTGAGAGAAATGCCTCTTGAGATGAAACTCTAGCATGATCCTTTCCTGGATGGATATACAAAGCATGGATTCCTCGATGGGAAGAACCACTATGGGACTGGAGGAAAACACCTCGTCGAAACAAGACTCAGGTTTAACCCAAACCTGAAAAAGGAAAAATACCTCGAGGCACGAGGTTCAGGCTTAACCCTTATGTGATCATCGCAAAATTTTTCCTCTCTCCTGTGATTTCTCTCTCTTCCTTCTCTTTTCCCTTTTCTAACCTCTATTCTCCTCCTTTTTGAAGGGAGTAAAAGAAAAGAAAGAAAAGAAATAGAGAAGAGAAAAGAAAGAAGAGAGAAGAGAAAAGAGGAACTCTTTTGCGGGTTTTCACTTGACCTTGATTTAAAAAATATTTAGAAATTTAACTCGCCTCTGTTTTGAAAAATATTTGCGGGAAAATGGAGAGACGGGATTCGCTCGTCGGTACGAGGTTCGACCGTTCCTGGCGCCTTTACCAGGGGTAATCGAACCAAGGATCGAATCTATGCCTTTTGCTTTGCCTAAATATAATCTAAGAATTTATTCTAACTCTAAATGCACAAAGAATCATGCTTGTGCGATGCAAAGATGTATGCTTCTTTTGAAAAGATGTTTTGGAAATTTTCAAGTGCTTCTGAGATGAATTTGATAAGGGAGTGAAGAAATGGTTGAATCTAACTTTAGAACTTGAGATAGATCAGAGAAGTCCTAAGTTTTTGAAGTAAATCAGAGTTGAGAGAATAAATCTTGATTTTGACGAAGAATGATTTGAAGTTTTTAAAAAATGAAAGGAAAATGAAGTTTCAAAGTCGGAAATGGACATTTGAATTTTGAACTTAAATTTAGAAAAAGAACTGAATACTTGAGATGGAATGGAATTTAGATTTTTGAGGTTTTGAAATTTAGAATGGATTTGAGAAATCAAATGGTATTTAAGAATGGAAATGGATTTAAGAGATTCAGATTAGATTCGAAAATGGAATTTAAATCTAGAATTGGAATTGGATTCCGGATCCTAGACAGAAGGGGATCCAAGATTTAGAAATCAAGATGGACTTGGGTTCTGGACCCTAAAATGGAGTGGATCTGAAGATGGATTTAAGATCTAAGATCTGACATCCGAGATAAAATTGGATTCTGGATCCTAAGAAGGATTTGGATTAGAAGTCTAAGATCCAAAGTAGAATTGGGTTCCGGATGGATTTGGATCTGAAGTCTGAGATCCAAGGTGAAATTGGTTCTGGATCCTACAAGGAAATTAGGTCTGAAGTCTAAGATCCAAAGTGAAATTGGTTCTGGATCCTATAAAGAAATTGGATCTGAAGTCTGAGATCCAAAGTAGAGTTGAATTCTGGATCCTAAAGGGGAATTGGATCTGAAGTCTGAGATCCGATTTGAATGTTGAATCCTGGATCCTAGAATGGGTTTTTGATCTAGATTTGAGATCCAAAAAGTGGGGATTTGTACTTGGAAATCTGGACCCAAGTTGGATTTAGGATCTAACTTTGGATTTGGAATTTTAAAATTTGATTTGAGAATTTTTGAACTTGGGATATGAATTTCAAAGTCAAATTTGGACTTTGAATTTGAAGTTTGAATCTGAAATTTAGAGGATGAATCAAGAATTTCTAAGTTTGAATTGAATTTGGAAAAATGAATTTTAGAAATTGAACCTTGAATATACAGATGTATTTCAAACTTGAAATTATACTTTGAATTTGAGATAGAATTTGGAGTTTGAAATACAAGATGATTCTGAAGTTTCAAAGTCAAATGGGACCTTGAAATTGAATTCTTGAATCTTTTTGAGAAATTTGAAATGAAGGAAAGAATCACTTGGATTTATGAAAAAGAATTTTAAAAATATGATGCAATTCTATCCTAAATGATGAATGAATTTAAATTTTTGAAATTAGATTTTGAAAAGCTATTTCATTCTTTAGATGAATTAAAATAAGATTGAAAATATAATACATCCTTGACTATGGTCATTGAATGTATTATATAATAATCTATATTTAAATTCAGTTGAAGAATGAAACACATTTGGTGATTTTATAGAATTTAAAATGAAATTAACCCTCAATATACCCTGACTATGGCCATTGGTATATATTTTGAGTTAATTTTAAGTTAAATTCTGATAAAAGAAGAAAATATTTAAGGAAAATATGATGAATTTTGAAAACGGATCCCGTGTGGATCCAGTGTTATTTCGTAAAAGATAAAAATACTAAGTCTTGTTTACATCCCGACTATGGCCGTTGATGTAAATCATCAACTTAGGATTAATTTACCTCTTACGAAATGGTGCATGTGCCATTCGTGTTTCACCATTCGTGAGATTTTAGAAAAACAAAGGAGAAAATATGAGAACAAGTGACTCATGATATTTATAATGCTCATTCATTCTATCTAAAATAGGAAATGTAAATTTTCATTCAGATCTAACTATTACAACGCATAAAATTGAATTTACAACTTCAAGTAATGATCTTTTCCTCGTATTCCCTACAAAACATTTGATTAGTATGAACATAGAGGAAGTTTGTATATATCATATAGATATCAATGGCAAAAATTCATATGTCAAGATATGAACAGTGAAAAGATGAAGAATGACATTATATATCTATGTATGTACATCCATGCCTAGGTATATGTATATGAGCATAGGTATGTATATATTCATATAGGTTTGTATACATACATATATATGTATATATATGCACATATATATATACCTATATATATATATATATACATATATATATATATATATGTATGTATATATATATCCTATATGGCATGCACTCAATGTAGGTGGATGAGGATTGCCTGCAAGGGTGTGTAGATGGTGTAGAGACAAATGGTAAAACTGGCATTTTTCTAGGTGATGTGCAAAGGGGACATAGGGAAGGCTGCTGAACCTAATTGTGGGGAAAGAAGAAATGTGCAGGTGTGACAGGGAATAACTGACAAGTTGGGTAAAGTGGAATATTTGAAACTGCTGCTGCAAATGCAGTAAGCAAATGGGATTTAAGCGAGTAGCAAGGGTGCAGAGCATATAGGTGCTGACATAAGTGGAAAGATGATATGGGAGTTTTGACGCTTCTGCAGTCATCCGAAGTGGGGCTGTAGCGGTGCCTAAGCACTGCTGTAGCTGGGAAAAGGCTATAACAGCGGATGATGGGTTTGGAAGTGAGGTCCCTGCACAGTGGAATACACCTATTGTTGTAAATACAAGAGTAATGAGGGTGCCGCAAATAGTTGCAGGAATGCTTAAGTGAATATCAGTGATACGCATATGAGACAACATGCTGGAAGGTGCCACTGGAAAACATGAAGGTGGATAATGTATTTTGCAGATGGCAAAGGGGTTACAGCTGATAAAGAAAAACAAAGAAAAATTTTCTATGGAATGTAATGATGTATCGCCGGTGTTGTTGTGAAAGTTTCTAATGGTGGATGACTAGGGTAGTAATAAAATGAGAACGTGCGATCTTACAACAGTGTTGCTGTGGAAGTACTGCACATTAGATGCTTGTGACAAGTGGTGTGTGTGGATGGATGACAAGGAAATGGCTGGGACTGATACCATGAATTGATGGGTAGTGGTTGAGCTGAAGAGGGCATGGCAGAGTATTGGAGGGAATGAAGGATGCTGGAAAGTTACAGCAGGTAAGGGTGGGTGCTGAAGGCTGATGAGCATATGTACAGGGTAAACCATAGCTGTATGAGGCAGACTGTAGGATGAAGATAATATTGTCAGTAAACGTTGGAGATGGTTTGAAGGAATGGAACATGGGATGAATATCATGTAGGGAAACCATAGATTTGAAATAAACCTATGAACAGGAGAATATATAGGGATGAATTACTGCGTTGTAGGGGAAATGTACAGCAAGTAGCAGGGAAGTGATAATGCATTGTGGGAATATATATTACTCCTAGTAAAGGGGTTTGCAACATGATTGCTATGATGGTGAGTTATGAAACTAATGTGGCAGAGGTTGTGAAAAATAAATGAAAATATATCTGTGAAAATAGTAAAAAAAATCCAATATGATAACACATAGCAATGAGACGTCACAATGAGCTGAATCGCTGCCTTGCAACTCACTAACCGTGAACTAGAAAAATCACAAAGGAAATTTATGATATGGTTATGATTGGAAGAGGGGCTTCAATATAGAAAGCAAAATAAATGGGAACTAAATGTAAAATCCACAAAAAAAAAAATTCTATCGGCATAAGAACTCGAAATGCAGAAATACCGAAACATAGCAAAGAAAAGAACTAATAAAAGGAAGCTTGTTACACTGTTGGATCATAATTAGATATTATGGACTTCCTGCACTATGATAAATCAATCAAGAAATGTTGAATTGTATAGCCAAGACCCCTAACTCAGTTAGTTCAGCAATACTAACCTTGGGTAAATGAGGTCTCATCCATTCCTCTGGTGCAATCAGGCTCTTCATTTCACTTAAGTAGTCAGCTAACATATTGGCCAGGAAAGCCACAATTATCCTCTCTCTTCAGCAGCAAGAGACCAGGGAATTCTCTTATATAACATGAACTCTTGTCTTTGAAACAATAGCATTAGCATATCCGACAGCCATAAGTTCACATCAACTTAAGCTTTAGCTTAACAATTAAACTCTCTTATTTCTGAGTTTTTCAGATAAGACAGCATCCAGAAAATTATTGCACTGGCTAGGGGATTTAACTAAAACTAAGGTCTATAACGAAATCTGAGATGAACCAGGTGAGGCATGATTGTGCTGATGTATTTAAAATATTAAGAGAAAGAGATCCTATTAAGGAAAGAAGTATATAACGAACATTAAAACTACCATTAACCAAAGTAAAAAAAATCAGTAATATCTCTTCCAGACACTATCTATGAAGTTTCGGAGGACATGAGTTGTTTATCGAAGACAGTAACAGGTCCTGCCAAATCATATTGACCAACCTTTGCATGACTTTCATTTTTTTTTCTTTTGCTCCATTGAACATATACATCACGACACCCTCTGGCTATATCATACCACATTCTTAAAAACTATCTTTTTTTTTTTTACATGATCAATAAGTAAGTTGGATAATCAACAGGTTCATTAGAACATTGCAACAACCAATGATAAGGAAAAGGAAAAGGAAAAGGGGGGGGAGGCAACCACATCTTTCCCATCTTCAGAAATGCAAACAAATGGTCGTTGAAATGACATAAAAATAGTTTAAAGCAAGAATGCACAGATGCGTTACAGGAGAGGAGAAACAAAATTTTATGATGCCATATGAAAAAGACTGAATTAATTGGGAACACTGCTGGGAATTGGACGGTGATGCATAACACGCCAGACAAGTGATGAGAGAAAATATATGCAAGTGATGTTGTATAGGATCTCAGCATAAGGATGGATATATATATATATATAAATCAGAGGAGAAAATGTGCGTGAATCAGGAGGAAATACATGGAATAAAAAAAAAGATAACCAAAGTTAAAAGTAAAACAAGTAAAAAAAAATGACAAGGAAACGACTAGAGTTTAAATCAAGATTATGAACAAAGAACCCAACATCAAAGAAAATAAATATAAACTGACCAACAAGGGTGAAAAGCAAAATCAGCTGCAAAAAAAAAAAAAGGAGAGGAAGCTAAAATAAAACAAAGTACGATTAAAATCGATTGAAATGCAACGTAGAGCGAAATACAAGAGAGAAGCAAATAAAAAAAATGAAAGTTATGTCAGAATGAGACATTCTGCTTGATATAGCAGCAGACAGATCGATCTGCTATATGCAGATCGATCGTGCCTTTGGTTCCTTACGGTATAAAAGAGAACAAAATTTTAAAGACAAGGGTGCGGCAAAGCAACAATTCTTATAAGAAATCCAGAGAAAAAAAAAGAAAAAGAAAGCAAAGGAGTACCTGTGGGGTCTTCTTCAACCGATCTGATTTTGCAGGAGTTACGAAGGAGGAAGAGATTTCCGTCAGGGAAAGGAGCGAGCGTGACTCTGCTTGATGGAGGGATGAACAATGGATGAAGAGTGTCATTGGAGAGATGGAGACAGATGTTCTTGAGATTAAGTGGATGGAAATGGGTGCCGGATGGAAACTCGATCAATGCTTCTTTTTTTCCCCCCTTGAGTGTAAGGGATGGCTCTCTTTTTAAAGCAGGAGAAGAAGCTCCAGAAGCCTCTTCCGTTAGAGATGAAGGGTGGATCAATCGCATGGTGGAAAATGGAGGGAAGATCCGGCAGCCGGGTGCACATGGGGGGTTTGGACGAGAGCGGCTGAAGGAGCAAACTCGCGAGAAGGAGAAGGTCCTCCTCTTGCCAATTTTTTTTTTCACCGAAACCCTAAAGAAAAGAATTCAAAGGGGAACCCCTTTGTTTTCAAATTTTTGCGAAGAGGGGGCTCCCTAATAAATTTTTGCAAAAAGAAGTTTTCTCAGAAACCCGATTTTTCAAAAGGGTGTTTTTCAAAAAGATTATTTTGCAAAAGAATGGTTTTCCAAAAGAGGTTTCCTTCAAAAGCTAATTTTTTGTTTCTTTTCTATTTTGCATTTTCCAATTTTTGTAAAAATCCTAAAATTTTACGAAAAAAAACAAAGATTAAACCCTAATTGTTTTTTTGTATTTTTCTGAGAAATATTTACAAAAGTATTTTTCTGAGAATTTCTGATCATTTTGGGGAAATTTCTTCAGAAGAATGGGTTTGGACCCAAGTTTTGAGAAAATGTTCGAGTTTTAAACCTCGAATAAAAAAATACAACGTAATAGATCCAAACGGATGTCGGATGGACTATCCGAGCTATTTAAAAACTATTTTTGGTAATTTTGAGAATTCGATTTAAAATTGGTTAATGAAGCTTAGATTTGGATCTTGACAATAGATCCAGGTCCGAAATTGAGTCAGATATGTAAGATGAATTTAATTTCAACAACACTTGAGAAATAAAATGGAATTTAGATTTAAAACTGACTCAATTACCCAGAAAATGGGGGCGAAGAAAAAAAAAGGGAATATTTAAAAGATTTTGAAAAATTTGGGGTGTTCACAGATGCCCCTCTTTGCTACTAAGCCGGTTGAAAGCCGAGCTTAGTGGCAAAGAAAACACTCCAAATTTTGAAAAAAATGCCCCAGTCAGCAGATCTGAACTGGGTGTGGAAGAATTATGGCTTTTCAGGCTTAAAGCTTTGTCCTGAATGGCTTGGGGAGATGAAATCCTCGGAAGTGATATAACTGAATGATGAAGATGAGGAAATCGTGATGGGACTTTGGGTGAAGATCCTGAGATGATGAAAGGGTTTCGATCAAGTCTCATGAATGAGGCGAGATCAGCTTTTGGAAATGATTCAGGCTTAGCCCTTAACCTGGATGGGACAGAGATATGTCAAGATAATCTGGATGGGGAAAGGAGTATGTGATGGCTTTGATGGGACATTTTTGAGGAAACGCCTCATGAGATGAAGCTCAAATGGGATCCTGTCCTCGATGGATATACAAATTATGGCTTCCTCGATGGGAAGAACCATGATGGGACTTGGAAGAAAACACCTCGTCAAAACGAGGGAGACTCGTTTAAAACGAGATTCAGGTTTAACCAAAACCTGAATAAGGAAGATACCTTGAAGGGCGAGGTTCAGGCTTAACCCTTAACCTGAAAGGGACGACCATACGAAATCATCGAATGAAGAGACCATGATGGGACCTTCGGAGTTTGGACGAACAAATCTGAAAGGGGTTTTTGCGAAAGGAGGAAGAAAATGGGTTTCCCTAAAGCTTTGAAAAAGGGATGAACTTGGACGTCTCATTGCTGAGACTAAATCAGCTTTTGAATTTAATGACCTCTCGCAGGGAGTACAGGTTTTGACCCTTAACCTGAGTGGGAACAACCATACGGATTTCTTGAAACCGTGATGGGACAGGAGAGATACTTCAACTGAATGGGGTAACTCTTCTGAGAAATGTAAGAGATGAAAATGAGTAGATGTAAGACAACATGAATGATGAATAAGGTAACAGGAGGCGAATCTTTCGATGGGGTGAAAGATGAATAAGGCGAACTTTTAATCAAAAAAGATGAATCTCTTGACAAGGCAAAAAGATGGAAGAGGGCAAATCCTTTGGACAGGAGAAGGTAAAAGCAAAATATGAAGATGGCGATGAAGATGGCAATAGGAAGGAGAAGGCGAAATGTGAAATATGAAGAAGGCAATCCTTTGAGAAGGCAATATGTGAAATATAAAGATGGCAATCCTTTTAATAAGGAGAAGGCGAAAATGTAAGATATGAAGAAGGCAATCCTTTGAGAAGGCAAAAATGTGAAATATGAAGATGGCAATCCTTTTGGTAAGGAGAAGGCAAGTCTCTCGACAAAATGAAAGACAAGGAAGGCAATCATTTAATCAAGGAGAAAGGCAAATCTTTTGACAATGCAAAAAGACAGGGAAGGCGATCCTTTTATCAAGGAGACGAATCTCTTGACAAGGCGAAAAGACGAAGAAGGCAATCCTTTAATTAAGGAGAAGGCGAGTCTCTCGACAAAGCGAAAGACGAAGAAGGCAATCCTTTTATCAAGGAGAAGGCGAGTCTTTCGACAGAGCGAAAGATGGGGAAGGCAATCCTTTTATCAAGGAGAAGGCGAGTCTTTCGTCAGAGTGAAAGACGAAGAAGGCAATCCTTTTATCAAGGAGAAGGCGAGTCTCTCGACAAAGCAAAAGACGGAGAAGGCAATTCTTTTATCAAGGAGAAGGCGAGTCTCTCGACAAAGCGAAAGACGTGGAAGGCAATCCTTTTATCAAGGAGAAGGCGAGTCTCTCGATAAAGCGAAAGACGGAGAAAGCAACACCAAGATGTATCAAAACAGATGTCAAGTTCTTATTTCTTTATCAGGAAAGCTGGAAAATTTTGCCAAAATGATAAAATTTTCAGTTGCTTCAAGGTAATTTTAAGGTAAGCACTTTTTGGGAGATGTTCCCTTTTCCACCTAGAGTATTACCCCCAACTAGGTTAACTTTATAGAATCCAGGATCAAAGTCAAATTTAGTTGTTGGTCTTCTTTAAGGATGCTATCAATTTCCTTGATATGAAAGGAGAGGAAATATTCTTAGCTTCATAAAAGTAATTAAATGAGAAGATATTGATAGAAGAATTTCACATAGATGAAGAAGATTCTTTGCAGTTTGGGCAGTTTGATATCCTGGGCATTTTCCCATGATGATCTTTTTGCACTCTTTTGAGTCATGGGGCTTTCTTGGGCTTTTACATCATCCTTCATTTTGGAGATGTCCTGACTTTTCTCTCTTTTTCAAGGAAGGGTACGTCACAAACTCCTTCATCTTGGAGATGTTCTGATCCTTCATTTATCTCAGGGATTATATATGATGGTATTGGCTCAAGGGTATTTAAATGATAGCTGGAATCAAATATCTTTTAGGGTTTGTCGGTAGGTCCATCACATCCGCCTTCATCTCGACGGTGATCCGAACTTTCCCTGGAAGGATCCGTCACAAACTCTGTCATCTTGGAGATGTTTCAAATCTTCTTTGGCCTCGGGGTCTACTCGCTTAATTCGCCTTCATCTTGACGACAATTGAGAGATCCCTTTTGCGGATATTTGATTTGCAGCTTAGCTGACTTGAGGAGACATGAATTAGGTAGGTTCTTTTCTGACTGCCCAGGATATTTCCACTGTCTTAATGCCAAAGAATAATCTTTAAGAATGTGCCATAGCTATGATCAATATCAGCTCATTTATGGCTCTTCAGCATCATTGAATATTTCCTTTACCGGTCATGTCGATGATTTTTTCTTCATCCTTTTGGTTGACCAACAAAAAATTTTGAGTTTGAGCCTTTCTTCACAGAAGTTTCAACCTTTTTGGAAGGAATACTTAGGGAGATTTGAGGAAATTCTTTATGTAATAAAAGTTTGAGATCAACAACTATTTTATGGCAATTCGGCAAGATATTCTTGAAATCCTTTGATGACGAAACCTTTGCTTAACATCAAATTTTGACACATCAGTGGGATTCTGGGGAAGAATCCAACATGAGATTGAATTCTGAAGGTAAATGTGAATTTAAAGTTCTGAAGGTAAGCTTGATATAAAACTGGATTTTGAAGGTAATCCTTTGAAAAGAGTATCAGGACTCGGATTCTACAAGGAAAACAGGGAAATTCGAGTAAAACTCGAATTTTCAAAGGAAAACTGGGAGGTTCGAGTCGGGGCTCGAATCTCAAAGGAAAACTTGAAAGTTCATTTATCGAAGGCAAGAAAACTCGAGATAAAACTCAAATTTTCGAAGGACAGCAGGAAGGTTCGAGTCAGGGCTCAAATCTCAAAGCAAAACTTGAAATTTCATTTATTGAAGGCAAGAAAACTTGAGACAAAACTCAAATTTTCGAAGGAAAGCAGGAAGGTTCGAGTCAGGGCTCGAATCAAAATTTTGAAGGTTTATTTACTGAAGGCAAGAAAATTTAAAACTCAAATTTTTGAAGGAAAGTTGGAAAGTTTGGGCTAGGGCCCGAATTTCAAGGGAAAACTGGAAAGGTTCAGATTTGTGAAGGAACAAAAGACTTGAGTAAAAACCCAAATCTTCGAACTGAAAAATTCGAGTCAAGGCTCAAATTTTAAAGGAAAGAGTTGGAAGTTCGAGTCGAAAACTTGAATCTTCAAAGGAGAGTTGATGAGAATGGATAGAAGAAGACTGGCAGAATTTAAGAAAAATCGAGAAAAGATTGTAACATGAAGGTTTGAATTTGAGACTTGAATGACCTGAAGATCGACATTGGATTTAGCTCTGATTTTTGATGAAGGGTCAGTGCAAAAGACTGATCCTGAGAGGCTAACTGATCGGTCAGCCAGGCACTAGCATGAGTGCTAGGCTTACCTGTATGAGTACTGAATTCTTCAAAAATGCCCCAGTGTAAGTACTGGGTTTTCTGATGGAGATTTGAAGAAAAAAAGGGGACACCGACATTCTTTAAGATACTTGAGATTTGAGCAAGAATGATTGTCGGCGTTTTCAGGATTTTCCCTTATCCTGAAGGGGAAATGGAATAGACATTTGATGAGAATTTAGAAAGGAATGATTCAGGTTTACTCCTTAACCTGAAAGGGGAGAAAAATAAAATTTATAAAAATGGAGAAGAAGAAAGGAAAGAAATTTTGAAAATTTATTTTGGAAAGGAATTCTCACAGGTAGCATTGTTGCTCCTATGAGAGGTTTCAGGATTATCCTTTTATCCTGATTTTAAGAAAAGTAAAATGAAGGAAAATTGATATAAATCTAGAGAATCAATAAAGATTGGCAAAACTTGTATTTACGAAAGAATCCTCATAGGTAGCATTGTGGCTCCTACGAAGGGTTTCAGGATTGTCCCTTATCCTGAATGGGAACACCTCGGACAACGAGGGTCAGGTTTATCCCTTAACCTGAGCGGGAAAAATAAGAATAAAGGAAATACCTCATGGGAAAGAGGCATCAGGTTTATCCCTTAACCTGAAAGGGTAAGAGATAAAATTTTAATGGAATTGAGGAAATATCGATAAACTTGATAAAAACTTGACAAAATTGATATAAACTTGATAAAAATATGAATAAAATGAATGAAATTGATATAAATATCAAATTTAACTGAAAATTTATAAGATTTAAGAGAAAAAAGGAGTTTTTCTGATCCTGCCTGCATATGGGATCTTGAAAGGAAAATGTTTATTTAGAAGATAAATGAGAAATCATTTTGGGGGAAGAAAATCTACCGCAAGAAGAATGATCAGTGCGAGAACTGATCCTTCAAATCAAACATGAGAGATCATCATGAGGGTTAATTTTCGAAGGCAATGGTTTTGAAATCTAATTTTGAAGCAGAAGATCAACAATAGATCTGATTTCTAAAAATAACAATTCGAAATTGATAATAAGATCAATACAAGGGTTGATCTTTTGAAGATAATGTTAAAAATCAACCTTGGAAGATAAGATCAATCACAGGGGTTGATCTTTAAATATAATGATTTAAAACCCAATCCTGGAAGATAAGACCAACACAAGGGTTGATCTTTGAATATAATGATTTAAAACCCATTTTTGGAAGATAAGACCAATGCAATGATTGATCTTTGAATATGATGATTTATAACCCATTTTAAAAGATAAGAACAACGCCAGGGTTGATCTTTGAAAAGTTTTAAGATCAATTTTGGAGGATAAGACCACCACAAGAGTTGAACTTTTGAATAAAAAGATTTGAAATCTATTTTGGAAGAGAAGATCAATACAAGGATTGATCTCTGAATATAAAGGTTTTGAAATCCACTTTGAAAGATAAGGGTTGATCTAAAAAGATTTGAAATCCATTTTGAAAGATAAGACCAACACAAAGGTTGATCTTTGAATATAAAGATTTAAAATCCATTTTGAAAGATAAGATCAACACAAGGATTG
Organism: Nuphar pumila; assembly: GCF_984573655.1. NCBI lineage: Eukaryota > Viridiplantae > Streptophyta > Magnoliopsida > Nymphaeales > Nymphaeaceae > Nuphar > Nuphar pumila. The sequence continues at coordinate 44,576,357 of NC_143265.1, read as the reverse complement.
ATCTTTGAATATAAAAGTTTAAAATTCATTTTGGAAGATAAGACCAACATAAGGGTTGATCTTTCAATATAATGGTTTGAAAAACTTATTTTTGAAGATATGATCAACACGAGGGTTGATTTTTTTTGTCAAAGGTTAGACCAAGGAATATTTGAACTCCTTGGTCATAATGAAGATTTTTAAAATTTCATGATTTTTGAAAAAGCCCTCATAGGTAATATCATTTCTGTCATGAATGATGTCAGGATTGGTCCCGCATTCAGAAAAGAACAGGAATTCAAATGTGATTTTAACAGAAGCTGATGAAGAGATTTTTAAAATATAGATTTTCAAAAGCGAATGCCCCTATGTGGCAGAGGAAGAAAGTATTGGGATATTTAGAGATATAAAGTAAAATTGACATTTCATTGACGAGCAAAATTGATAACAAAGAACTGAAATATTTACAAACACTTTGACCAAAAGGTCACAAAAGGACTGGGCTGACTGGCCTCCTACAAGATGACTTGGCAAAAAGGGAAAAGGTAGGAGAATTCTGACATCTTCAGTCTTCTGAGTAGCCGGGGAGAGACTTGGTTATGACGGCTAGGTCATCTTCCTCTTCATCTTCAGCAAAGAGATTCTTGTCGACGCAATCCTGAACAATATTTTTGAAGACGAAGCAGTGATTGGTGTCATGCCCCACTGCTCGATGGAACTTGCAGAACTGATTTGTGAACCTTCCCATGACCGTGGGAGGATCCGCGACTTTTGGAAGTTTAACCAATCCTTTGGCCAGCATGACTTCAAGGGCTTCTTCGAGCGTTTGCTTTAGAGGAGTGAACTCACGGTCATTACTCCAACTTTCGCGCTTTATCTTCTCCTTTTGCGGAAAGTTAGACTGAGACGGCTTGTTATTCTGCTTGGAAGACTTCTCCCTTTGAGCTGCGTCGTGGTTCTGGCCATTCTTGTTGTCATTTATGTTTCTTCTGCTACTGTCATGATCATTGCCAGAGGTATCAGCTGCATGAGTGAACTGCGCTCTCTTTTTCTGATCTTGGATATTTTTGGCAAGAGGCATGCCCTCGTAAAGCCCACTTTCTATTCCTGCCTCGAGCCATTCGGCTCGTTCAATCAACTTGATAAAGGATTTTGCTGGAGAAGTGGCAATGAGGCTTCTCAGGGGCTGAGAGAAATTGCTGAGGATTATTTGCAATGCATGCTCCTCTGGAATGGGAACTTTCATCTTGTTGAAGGTACTTCTCCACCTGTGGATGAACTCTCCTGCTCTTTCTGTCTTATTCTGCTTTAGGTTGTAAAGGTGATTGAGCGTAGGGGAAACCTCAGTGTTGAATAGAAAACGCTCAATGAACATATTTACTACCTTATCGAACTCTCGTAGTTCGATAGGATTCACGTGATCAGCATACCATCTGGCTGCTACACCCTCCAGACTGCGAGGAAAACAGATGAACAGAGCTATGTTGTCTTTTCTGAAACGGCTGCACTCTGCATAGAAGGTGGCTAAGTGGGCTTTAGGGTTGCCAGTCCCATCAAATTTGAGAAACTTGCGGGGAAGATTCTCCAGGTTCTCGTCCCCATCTAGACCATCATAAAAATCTTCGCCGGTGTAGGTCTGCTTGCCCTTACCCTTGTCTTGAATGTCTTTAATTGCTTGATTCATCTCCTTCATCTGCTTGCTCATCAGGTCTTCTGCTGGAGCCCCAGACTTGGGCTTGTTGACGAATTCAGGCTCTTCTGCAGCTATTTTTACGGACTGCCTTGGAGGATTCTTCTTGTAGACAATCTGCTCTTCCTCTTCCGATTGTTCCTCGACTGACTCTGATTCCTCAGAAGTAGTGTCTGGTTGTACCTTCTTCCTGATGATTCTGACTTGCTTCTTTACAGGCTTCTTCCTCAGCTTGCTTTTAGGAACTGCCTCTTTCAGCTTGGCCTCGGCTTGTTCCGACATCATCCTTGCCATCATCTTTTGGAACATATCATACATAGCGGGGTCGATGTCATCTTTCTTGTTCTGACCCTGTCCCCTGACTGATTTAGGAGAGCTCATCTCTTCCGCCTCACTGTCGCTGAGTTGAGGATCTGTTTCTTTTCCCGCTCTTGTTGTAACCATTTTTGAAATATTAGTGCTCCCTCTGTGGAGGAAAGTGGAGGTCTTAGACCAAAGAAACTTTTTGGAAAAGTTTTGACAAGAGGGAAGATTTAGGTTGAAATCTAAACAATTGTATCCCATTACTAGGGATTGAGTCACCACAAAATTTGTTTACTCCACGAGGGAGAGTAACCAACTAAAATATGAAGAAAATACCATTTTGAAAAGGATATCTCTTGACGGAAAGAGATTTTTATGAAAATATAAACAAGAATATAGAAACAAAAGAAAATGAAGGGAAAAAATGGAATTTGAGAATAAAATGGTAAGGATTTAAAATTTTGAAGAACTTGCAGGCAGGATCAGAAGAATTTTTTGAAGAAATTTAGAAGAAGGAGAAAAAAGAAGAGAAAGAAAAATACACCTGAGTTTTAGAAACAAAAAGAGGAAATTTTGAAATATATACCCAGGGTTTTGGAAAATATAAGAAGGATATATATATAAAGTGTCACACAATCACAGATATACAAGCAAGGATATACAAACAATACTCCCTAAAGCTGACTCTATATGCAATATTTGAAATGGCTGATAGGACCTTAATCCTAACTCTAAGATTTATATCATCTGATTCCAATCAAGGTACGCCGATATACTCAAGCCGAAGCTCGAAGCACGTGGCATATAAAGTATTTACTCCGGTTCTAAGGTAAAGGCTTCCCAACATCCTTGAGCACCTACCGATATACCTCGGACTATGGCCCTTAGGTACGTGGTAGGGGGGCGCGAACCCAAATAAGTGGTCCAGTTGTGAGGCTTTCTCCCGACCTATGGTTCAGTGAGACAGCCCAGCAACGTGAAGACCGGGACAATATAGGTAGGGATGTTTTCAAAATATGATCAATATGCAATAAAATCAGAAGGCTCTAATGCAAGTCCTAAAGAGATAGATTTAAATAAGAAGAAGCATACACTTGCATACATTGTTTTGCATTCAATCCCTAAAATTGAGGAGAGTTGTATTTAAGACCTAAGTCTAATGTGAGCATGGAATAATCTCCTCAATATAGTCCTACCAAACCATACTTAGATCCTATATGCAATGATGTCAGCTTAGGACAGAGTCTAGGCTCCTAAGGTTTGCATGGAAAATGTAGCTGACATATGTTATAATAAAGACTTAGATTATATAAAAGCAAAGCAAAGGCACAAATTCGACCGGACGAAGACAAAGTCCCATCTCGGTCGCCAAAACTGTGATCATCGCAAAATTTTTCCTCTCTCCTGTGATTTCTCTCTCTTCCTTCTCTTTTCCCTTTTCTAACCCCTATTCTCCTCCTTTTTGAAGGGAGTAAAATAAAAGAAAGAAAAGAAATAGAGAAGAGAAAAGAAAGAAGAGAGAAGAGAAAAGAGGAACTCTTTTGCGGGTTTTCACTTGACCTTGATTTGAAAAATATTTAGAAATTTAACTCACCTCCGTTTTGAAAAATATTTGTAGGAAAATGGAGAGACGGGATTCGCTCGTCGGTACGAGGTTCGACCGTTCCTGGCGCCTTTACCAGGGGTAATCGAACCAAGGATCGAATCTATGCCTTTTGCTTTGCCTAAATATAATCTAAGAATTTATTCTAACTCTAAATGCACAAAGAATCATGCTTGTGCGATGCAAAGATGTATGCTTCTTTTGAAAAGATGTTTTGGAAATTTCCAAGTGCTTCTGAGATGAATTTGATAAGGGAGTGAAGAAATGGTTGAATCTAACTTTAGAACTTGAGATAGATCAGAGAAGTCCTAAGTTTTTGAAGTAAATCAGAGTTGAGAGAATAAATCTTGATTTTGACGAAGAATGATTTGAAGTTTTTAAAAAATGAAAGGAAAATGAAGTTTCAAAGTCGGAAATGGACTTTTGAATTTTGAACTTAAATTTAGAAAAAGAACTGAATACTTGAGATGGAATGGAATTTAGATTTTTGAGGTTTTGAAATTTAGAATGGATCTGAGAAATCAAATGGTATTTAAGAATGGAAATGGATTTAAGAGATTCAGATTAGATCCAAAAATGGAATTGAAATCTAGAATTGGAATTGGATTCCAGATCCTAGACAGAAGGGGATCCAAGATTTAGAAATCAAGATGGACTTGGGTTCTGGACCCTAAAATGGAGTGGATCTGAAGATGGATTTAAGATCTAAGATCTGAGATCCGAGATAAAATTGGATTTTGGATCCTAAGATGGATTTGGATCAGAAGTCTAAGATCCAAAGTAGAATTGGGTTCCGGATGGATTTGGATCTGAAGTCTGAGATCCAAGGTGAAATTGGTTCTGGATCCTACAAGGAAATTAGGTCTGAAGTCTAAGATCCAAAGTGAAATTGGTTCTGGATCCTATAAAGAAATTGGATCTGAAGTCTGAGATCCAAAGTAGAGTTGAATTCTGGATCCTAAAGGGGAATTGGATTTGAAGTCTGAGATCCGATTTGAATGTTGAATCCTGGATCCTAGAATGGGTTTTTGATCTAGATTTGAGATCCAAAAAGTGGGGATTTGTACTTGGAAATCTGGACCCAAGTTGGATTTAGGATCTAATTTTGGATTTGGAATTTTAAAATTTGATTTGAGAATTTTTGAACTTGGGATATGAATTTCAAAGTCAAATTTGGACTTTGAATTTGAAGTTTGAATCTGAAATTTAGAGGATGAATCAAGAATTTCAAAGTTTGAATTGAATTTGGAAAAATGAATTTTAGAAATTGAACCTTGAATATACAGATGGATTTCAAAGTTGAAATTGTACTTTGAATTTGAGATAGAATTTGGAGTTTGAAATACAAGATGATTCTGAAGTTTCAAAGTCAAATGGGACCTTGAAATTGAATTCTTGAATCTTTTTGAGAAATTTGAAATGAAGGAAAGAATCACTTGGATTTATGAAAAAGAATTTTAAAAATATGATGCAATTCTATCCTAAATGATGAATGAATTTAAATTTTTGAAATTAGATTTTGAAAAGCTATTTCATTCTTTAGATGAATTAAAATAAGATTGAAAATATAATACATCCTTGACTATGGTCATTGAATGTATTATATAATAATCTATATTTAAATTCAGGTGAAGAATGAAACACATTTGGTGCTTTTATAGAATTTAAAATGAAATTAACCCTCAATATACCCTAACTATGGCCATTGGTATATATTTTGAGTTAATTTTAAGTTAAATTCTGATAAAAGAAGAAAATATTTAAGGAAAATATGATGAATTTTGAAAACGGATCCCGTGTGGATCCAGTGTTATTTCGTAAAAGATAAAAATACTAAGTCTTGTTTACATCCCGACTATGGCCGTTGATGTAAATCATCAACTTAGGATTAATTTACCTCTTACGAAATGGTGCACGTGCCATTCGTGTTTCACCATTCGTGAGATTTTAGAAAAACAAAAGAGAAAATATGAGAACAAGTGACTCATGATATTTATAATGCTCATTCATTCTATCTAAAATAGGAAATGTAAATTTTCATTCAGATCTAACTATTACAACGCATAAAATTGAATTTACAACTTCAAGTAATGATCTTTTCCTCGTATTCCCTGCAAAACATTTGATTAGTATGAACATAGAGGAAGTTTGTATATATCATATAGATATCAATGGCAAAAATTCATATGTCAAGATATGAACAGTGAAAAGATGAAGAATGACATTATATATCTATGTATGTACATGCATGCCTAGGTATATGTATATGAGCATAGGTATGTATATATTCATATAGGTATGTATACATACATATATATGTATATATATTATATATATATGCATATATATATATACATATATATATATATACGTATATATATATACGTATATATATATATATATATATATATATATATATATGTATGTATATATATATCCTATATGGCATGCACTCAATGTAGGTGGATGAGGATTGGCTGCAGGGGTGTGTAGATGGTGTAGAGACAAATGGTAAAATTGGCATTTGTCTAGGTGATGTGCAAAGGGGACATAGGGAAGGCTGCTGAACCTAATTGTGGGGAAAGAAGAAATGTGCAGGTGTGACAGGGAATAACTGACAAGTTGGGTAAAGTGGAATATTTGAAACTGCTGCTGCAAATGCAGTAAGCAAATGGGATTTAAGCGAGTAGCAAGGGTGCAGAGCATATAGGTGCTGACATAAGTGGAAAGATGATATGGGAGTTTTGACGGTTCTGCAGTCATCCGAAGTGGGGCTGTAGCGGTGCCTAAGCACTGCTGTAGCTGGGAAAAGGCTATAACAGCGGATGATGGGTTTGGAAGTGAGGTCCCTGCACAGTGGAATACACCTATTGTTGTAAATACAAGAGTAATGAGGGTGCCGCAAATAGTTGCAGGAATGCTTAAGTGAATATCAGTGATACGCATATGAGACAACATGCTAGAAGGTGCCACTGGAAAACATGAAGGTGGATAATGTATTTTGCAGATGGCAAAGGGGTTACAGCTGATAAAGAAAAACAAAGAAAAATTTTCTATGGAATGTAATGATGTATCGCCGGTGTTGTTGTGAAAGTTTCTAATGGTGGATGACAAGGGTAGTAATAAAATGAGAACGTGCGATCTTACAACAGTGTTGCTGTGGAAGTACTGCACATTAGATGCTTGTGACAAGTGGTGTGTGTGGATGGATGACAAGGAAATGGCTGGGACTAATGCCATGAATTGATGGGTAGTGGTTGAGCTGAAGAGGGCATGGCAGAGTATTGGAGGGAATGAAGGATGCTGGAAAGTTACAGCAGGTAAGGGTGGGTGCTGAAGGCTGATGAGCATATGTACAGGGTAAGCCATGGCTGTATGAGGCAGACTGTAGGATGAAGATAATATTGTCAGTAAACGTTGGAGATGGTTTGAAGGAATGGAACATGGGATGAATATCATGTAGGGAAACCATAGATTTGAAATAAACCTATGAACAGGAGAATATATAGGGATGAATTACTGCGTTGTAGGGGAAATGTACAGCAAGTAGCAGGGAAGTGATAATGTATTGTGGGAATATATATTACTCCTAGTAAATGGGTTTGCAACATGATTGCTATGATGGCGAGTTATGAAACTAATGTGGCAGAGGTTGTGAAAAATAAATGAAAATATATCTGTGAAAATAGTAAACAAAATCCAATATGATAACACATAGCAATGAGACGTCACAATGAGCTGAATCGCTGCCTTGCAACTCACTAACCGTGAACTAGAAAAATCACAAAGGAAATTTATGATATGGTTATGATTGGAAGAGGGGCTTCAATATAGAAAGCAAAACAAATGGGAACTAAATGTAAAATCCACACAAAAAAAAAAATTCTATCGGCATAAGAACTCGAAATGCAGAAATGCCGAAACATAGCAAAGAAAAGAACTAATAAAAGGAAGCTTGTTACACTGTTGGATCATAATTAGATATTATGGACTTCCTGCACTATGATAAATCAATCAAGAAATGTTGAATTGTATAGCCAAGACCCCTAACTCAGTTAGTTCAGCAATACTAACCTTGGGTAAATGAGGTCTCATCCATTCCTCTGGTGCAATCAGGCTCTTCATTTCACTTAAGTAGTCAGCTAACACATTGGCCAGGAAAGCCACAATTATCCTCTCTCTTCAGTAGCAAGAGACCAGGGAATTCTCTTATATAACATGAACTCTTGTCTTTGAAACAATAGCATTAGCATATCCGGCAGCCATAAGTTCACATCAACCTAAGCTTTAGCTTAACAATTAAACTCTCTTATTTCTGAGTTTTTCAGATAAGACAACATCCAGAAAATTATTGCACTGGCTAGGGGATTTAACTAAAACTAAGGTCTATAACGAAATCTGAGATGAACCAGGTGAGGCATGATTGTGCTGATGTATTTAAAATATTAAGAGAAAGAGATCCTATTAAGGAAAGAAGTATATAACGAACATTAAAACTACCATTAACCAAAGTAAAAAAAATCAGTAATATCTCTTCCAGACACTATCTATGAAGTTTCGCAGGACATGAGTTGTTTATCGAAGACAGTAACAGGTCCTGCCAAATCATATTGACCAACCTTTGCATGACTTTCATTTTTTTTTTGTTTCTTTTGCTCCACTGAACATATACATCACGACACCCTCTGGCTATATCATACCACATTCTTAAAAACTATATATTTTTTTTTTTTTACATGATCAATAAGTAAGTTGGATAATCAACAGGTTCATTAGAACATTACAACAACCAATGATAAGGAAAAGGAAAAGGAAAAGGGGGGGGAGGCAACCACATCTTTCCCATCTTCAGAAATGCAAACAAATGGTCGTTGAAATGACATAAAAATAGTTTAAAGCAAGAATGCACAGATGCGTTACAGGAGAGGAGAAACAAAATTTTATGATGCCATATGAAAAAGACTGAATTAATTGGGAACACTGCTGGGAATTGGACGGTGATGCATAACACGCCAGACAAGTGATGAGAGAAAATATATGCAAGTGATGTTGTATAGGATCTCAGCATAAGGATGGATATATATATATATAAATCAGAGGAGAAAATGTGCGTGAATCAGGAGGAAATACATGGAATAAAAAAAAGATAACCAAAGTTAAAAGTAAAACAAGTAAAAAAAAAAATGACAAGGAAACGACTGGAGTTTAAATCAAGATTATGAACAAAGAACCCAACATCAAAGAAAATAAATATAAACTGACCAACAAGGGTGAAAAGCAAAATCAGTTGCAAAAAAAAAAAAAGGAGAGGAAGCTAAAATAAAATAAAACAAAGTACGATTAAAATCGATTGAAATGCAAGGTAGAGTGAAATACAAGAGAGAAGCAAATAAAAAAAAAATTGAAAGTTATGTCAGAATGAGACATTCTGCTTGATATAGCAGCAGACAGATCGATCTGCTATATGCAGATCGATCGTGCCTTTGGTGCCTTACGGTATAAAAGAGAACAAAATTTTAAAGACAAGGGTGCGACAAAGCAACAAATCTTATAAGAAATCCAGAGAAAAAAAAAAAAGAAGCAAAGGAGTACCTGTGGGGTCTTCTTCAACCGATCTGATTTTGCAGGAGTTACGAAGGAGGAAGAGATTTCCATCAGGGAAAGGAGCGAGCATGACTCTGCCTGATGGAGGGATGAACAATGGATGAAGAATGTCAATGGAGAGATGGAGACAGATGTTCTTGAGATTAAGTGGATGGAAATGGGTGCCGGATGGAAACTCGATCAATGCTTCTTTTTCCCCCCCTTGAGTGTAAGCGATGGCTCTCTTTTTAAAGCAGGAGAAGAAGCTCCAGAAGCCTCTTCCGTTAGAGATGAAGGGTGGATCAATCGCATGGTGGATAATGGAGGGAAGATCCGGCAGCCGGGTGCACATGGGGGGTTTGGACGAGAGCGGCTGAAGGAGCAAACTCGCGAGAAGGAGAACGTCCTCCTCTTGCCAATTTTTTTTTTTTTTCACCGAAACCCTAAAGAAAAGAATTCAAAGGGGAACCCCTTTGTTTTCAAATTTTTGCGAAGAGGGGGCTCCCTAATAAATTTTTGCAAAAAGAAGTTTTCTCAGAAACCCGATTTTTCAAAAGGGTGTTTTTCAAAAAGATTATTTTGCAAAAGAATGGTTTTCCAAAAGAGGTTTCCTTCAAAAGCTAATTTTTTGTTTCTTTTCTATTTTGCATTTTCCAATTTTTGTAAAAATCCTAAAATTTTACGAAAAAAACAAAGATTAAACCCTAATTGTTTTTTTGTATTTTTCTGAGAAATATTTACAAAAGTATTTTTCTAAGAATTTCCGATCATTTTGGGGAAATTTCTTCAGAAGAATGGGTTTGGACACAAGTTTTGAGAAAATGTTCGAGTTTTAAACCTCGAATAAAAAAATACAACGTAATAGATCCAAACGGATGTCGGATGGACTATCTGAGCTATTTAAAAACTATTTTTGGTAATTTTGAGAATTCGATTTAAAATTGGTTAATGAAGCTTAGATTTGGATCTTGACAATAGATCCGGATCCGAAATTGAGTCAGATATGTAAGATGAATTTAATTTCAACAACACTTGAGAAATAAAATGGAATTTAGATTTAAAACTGACTCAATTACCCAGAAAATGGGGGCGAAGAAAAAAAAAGGGAATATTTAAAAGATTTTGAAAAATTTGGGGTGTTCATACCTTATCCTGAAAGGGACGACCATACAGAATTCTCGAACGAGGAAGCCGTGATGGGACAACAAATGCATCGCAAAAGCGAGATTCAGGTTTAACCCTTGTCCCTAGTGGGAGAGAATCACACGAAGTTCTCAAATGAAGAAACCGTGGAAGGACTAGAAAGGATATCTAGTCGAAAATGAGACTTAGGTTTAACCCTAACCTGAACGGAAAGATACCTCGTGGACCGAGGCTCAGGCTTAACCCTTAACCTGAAAGGGGCAACCATACAGAATCCTTGGATGAAGAAACCATGATGGGACCTTCGGAATTTGGATGAACAAATCCAGAAGGGGTTTGCGAGAAGAGAAAAATAAAAGATTCCCTAAAGCTTGAAAAGGGGATGATCTGGGGCGTCTCATTGCTGAGACTAAATCAGTTTTCTAAAAACAGATGACCTCTCGCAGAAGGTTTGGGTGATACCTCGAGTAGCGAGGTAACATGTTTACTCCTTAGCCTGAATGGATACAACATCCTCGAGGAGCGAGGAAAACTGTGATGGGTCCTCTAGACTTTGCACAAAAAGTCTGAGAGGGGTTTTTGCAAAAGGATGAAAATGGGGATCCCTAAAGCTTGAAAAGGGGTTGTTTTTGGGTGCCTCATTGCTGAGACTGAAAATAGCTTTTGACAATAACAGAACTTTTGCAAAAAGTTTAGGTTTAACCCTTATCCTGAGCGGGAACTGTCCATGGTGGGACAGTGGGGAACACAGGGAAGTGTGCGAATCTGAGAGCGCTCAGATCAGACGAAAGGAAAGGACTTTTCAGTTCTACAGAGGGATGACGTCCGGATACGTCAAAGCGAACATTAAGTTCATTCTTCATTTTGGATAATGAGAGAGTATTGCCAATAAGATGCCAAAAATTGTAGTTGACCTAAAAATGATTGAATTGTGCATGAAAGTATCACCTCTTTCTACCTAGAGCATTAGCTCCAATTGGGCTAACTCTGTAGAATCAAGAGTCAAATTCAAATTTGTTGTTGTTGAGCTTCTTTAAGGAAGATATCAATCTTTTTGATATGAAAAGAGAGGGAATATTCTTAGCTTCATAAAAGCAATTGAGTGAAAAAATATTGATAAAAGAATTTTACATAGAAAAAGACGATTCTTGGCAATTTCAGGCAATCTGATATCCTAGGCATTTCCCATGATGATCTTTTTGTACTCTCTTGAGTCATGGAGCTTTCTTGGGTTTTTACATCATCCTTCATTTTGGAGATGTCTTGACTTTTTCTCTCTTTTTTCAGGGGAAGGGTACGTCACAAACTCCTTCATCTTGGAGATGTTCTGATCCTTGTTTTTCTCAGGAGTTAGGCTTGATGATATAGGTTCATTGATCAAAATTCTCTAGATGATAGCAGAAATCAAATATCTTTTAGGGTTTTTCGGTAGGTTCATTGCATCAGCCTTCATCTTGGCGGTGCTCTGAATGTTCCCTGGAAGGATCAATCACAACTCCGTTATCTTGGAGATGTTTCAAATCTTCTTTGGCCCCGGGGGTCCACTCGCTTAATTCGCCTTCATCTTGACGACAATTGAGAGATCCCTTTTGCGGACATTTGATTTACAGCTCAAACGACTGGGGAGATATGGATTGGGTAGGTTCCTTTTTACTGCCCAGGATATTTCCACTGTCTTACTGCCAAAGAATAGTCTTTAAGAATGTGCCATAGCTATGATCAATATCCATTCGCTCATGGCTTTTCAACATCATCGAATTTTCCTTTGCCGGTCATATCGAAGATTTTTCTTCATCCTATTGGTTGACCAACAGAAAAAGCTTGAATTCAGTTCTTATTTCGCAAAAGTCTTGCCCTTTTGGAGATAATACTAAAGGTAGTTTGAGGTAACTTTTTATATGATGAAAATTTTGAAATCAACAATGACTTGATAACAAATTGGCAAAATATTCTTAAAATCCTTGATGAAGGAGGTCACTTGATATCGAATTGACACGTCTGTGACAAAATTCTCCTCTCTTTTTCCCAAAAAAAAGAGAGACTCAGGCTTAAGCCCTTACCTGAACGGGAAGTTGGAAATACTCCTCTCTTCCCCAAAGAGGAGGTGTTTGCAAAACGAAACTTTCGAAGAGAAATTAAGTTTTCGTCAAAACTTCCTATCTCTAGGCTTCTATTATGGAAAGGTGGCCGAAAACAAAGTTGAGAAAGTATCACAGAGGAACGAGTCCATCACACTCTCCCTAGAAGAGGGTCCTCTGTGAAATGATTGGCCAAAGATGAGAAAAACAGGGGCCACAAAAGAAACGAGCTTCCATCAAAGTTCTCCCTGGAAAAAGAGTTCTTTTGTGTAAAGCTAGTTGTTGTTTTGCAAACTGTTCGCGAAGAAAACGAGTCCCTTCAAACTCTCCCTGGAAGAGGGTTTCTTGCGAACGGAAGATGGTTGCATGCGAAAGGAACGGGCTCCCTCGAACTCTCCCTGAAGAGGGTCCTTCGCAAGAAAAGAGATTGATTTTTTTTACAAAATGATAACCCGAAGGTTGAAATTTGAGAATTTAGAACTTGAATGATGATGATTGGTTAGTGCAAAGACTAAACCTGGAGGGCTAACTGATCAGTCAGCCAGACACTAGCACGAGCGCTAAATGTACCAGCATGAGCGCTGGATTTGAAAGACATACCAGTACGAGCACTGGATTTCAAAAAATGCCCCAGTACGAGCGTTGGGTTTTCGAGAGATGTACCTCAGTATGAGCACTGGGTTTTCGAAAGATGCACCCTAGTACGAGCACTGGGTTTTCGAAAAATGCATACCAGCACGAGCACTGGATTTTTCAACGGAGATTTAAACAGGAGACCGACATTCTAAGATGCTTTGAGAATTGAATAAGAATGATTGCCGGTGTTTTCAGGATTGTCCCTTATCCTGAAGGGGAAATTCAAGGGGAACTCTGATCCAAATAGGAGCATTAGATTGACAGAGGAGATTCAAATTGAAACTTCGAGAAAATAAGGATATACCAAAGCGAAAATCCAAGTAAGGACTCGGTTTTTCAAATATAAGAAAATGAGTGAGAATTGAGTTTGAAAAAAAAACCTCGAATTCTCAAAACAATGATTTGTCCAATACGAGCATTGGATTCAAAAGGAAGTTCAAGTCGGAACTTGAGACTTCAAAAATAAGAATATACAAAAAAGGAAAAATCTGAGTCGAAACCCAGTTTTTAAATATAGGGAAATGAAATGAGAATTGAGTTTGAAAACTCGAATTCTCAAAACAACCATTTGTCCAACACGAGCATTGGATTCAAAAGGAAGTTCAAGTCGGAACTTGAGCCTTCAAAAATAAGAATATACCAAGGAAAATCCGAGTCGGAACCCGGTTTTTTTTTTTTTACGAAAAATAATGATAAAAAATGGAAAAATGAAATCCTGAGTCGGAACTCAGATGGGGAGGAAATGATTCTAACCCGGAAGTCAGAACTTGAAAGATTGACAAAAGCACGAATAGATTTTGATGATGAAGATGAGAGATTCATTCGAGATCCTTGACCCAAGGTGGCCTAAGGTCCGAATTTATTTATGATGGCTTCAGGATCTTCCCCTATCCTGAATGGGAACATAGAACAAAATTTGAGGTGAATTGAAGAATTTATGGGAAATAATTCAGGTTTATCCCTTAACCTGAAGAAGAATAAAATTTATAAAGATGGAGAAGAAAAATTATTTTTGAAAAAGAATTTTCACGGGTAGCAGCGATGCTCCCATGAGGGGTATCAGGATTATCCCTTATCCTGAATGGGAACACCTCGGACAACGAGGGTCTGGTTTTTCCCTTATCCTGAGGGGAAAAAATAAAAGAATACCTCATGGAAAAGAGGCATCAGGTTTATCCCTTAACCTAAAGGGGTATTTTTTAAATATAAAGAAATAAAATTTAGTAAAAATGAAACTTACTGAAATTTGACAAATTGATGAAATTGACATAAAATTGATAAAATTTGATTAGACAAAAAAAAAACTGAAATGAATGCAATTTAATAACGATAACCAAGTTATCAAAGAGTTGATAAGATTTTTAGAAAAGGATTCGTCTGATCCTGCCTGCATGATGATGAAGGAAGATAAGTATAGATCAAAATAAAATGCCCCAGTATCAGGGAGAAGAATGTGAGAACTTAACAGAAGAATATTGCTTTATTAAAGGAGACTTTTGAAGAGTACAAAAGGCCATGATGAACAATTCAAGTGTAAAATCTTTTCAGATGTAAAGCGTTAATAGGATCTAGCAGTTCCACTCCATCTGCGTTGATCAGACGATAGGAATTGCGAGGCAGTGCTTCTTTAACTACTTAAGGGCCTTCCTAATTGGGTGACCACTTGCCCTTCGGCCGATGCTTGAGATGAGTTGTCGATCTTAGCGCAAGATCATTGACTCAGAATCTTCTCTCAATAACTGATTTGGCGTAGTGCCGAGCTATCCTCTGACGATAGGCCTGAGCGTGTTCCGCTACCTTAAGCCTTTTCTCATCTAATAGATCAAGCTGCGCTAACCTCTGCTGCTGATATTGATCAAGCGGGAGCTCGATGAGCGATGCAAACTTGAATGCCGACTTCTGAACGTGGAGAGGTAACACTACCTCGGCCCCATAGACCAGTTCTGAAGGAGTAGCATTGGTAGGAGTCCGAATGGTGGTTCGGTATGCCCAAAGTGCATCTTCTCGTGCCAATCGCGACTTATTTCCACTGTTCTTTCCAGAATGCGGATCAAAATTTTATTGGTGGCTTCTGCCTATCCATTTCCTTGAGGATAATAAGGAGCTGAGAAGTGGTGATGAATCCCGAACTTCGAGCAGAAAGTTTTCATCTTCTCATTCTTAAAATGGCTGCCATTGTCTGACACAATATCATGCGGGATGCCAAAACGGCAAAGAAGATTCTTATGGATAAAGGAAACACGTGTCAGCCTTCTACTGTTCGCAGAGTTACAACTTCGACCCATTTGGTGAAGTATTCTGTAGCTGCGAGGAAGTATCGGTGGCCATTGGAAGCTGAAGGAGTGATCGGACCAACTATGTCGAAGGCCCACATCGAAAAGGGGCAAGGAGAGACCACGGATTGCAAGTATGCGACTGGCGCATGAATGGAAGGTGCGTGCATTTGACACTTGACGCATTTCATTACAAATTGATGGCAATCCTGCTGCATGGTTTTCCAATAGTATCCCGCCCGAATAATCTGCTTGACGAGCGTTTGGTAGCCGACGTGACCACCACAAATTCCCTCATGTGCCTCTCGGACAACTTCCATGGCATCATCTTTATCTAAGCACCTGGCGTACTCAGAACTGAATCCACGGCGATAAAGAGTATCGGCCAGGAGGAAATAACGGGCTGACATGCGCTGAACCGCGTGTTGCTCTTTTCTTGGCATTTCTGCTGGAAATTTACCAGTTTCAATAAAGCTCTTGATGTCTTGTTACCAAGGCTTCTCCTTCTGAGTGGCTTGGTTCACTTGCTCAACTGGAATGTAGGCCGGTTGATTAAGTCTCCCGATCTCGAAGGAGTGACAAGACTCACTGTCTTTAAAAGTCAGAATAGAGCCTAAACAGGCTAGGCCATCTGCTATGTGATTGTAATCCCTCTTGATATGATTAAGCTGAAATTCTTCAAAATTGCCTATGAGAGCTAAGGCGATCTTTTGATAAGGGATTAACTTTGAATCCTTGACTTGCCATTTAGCGTTAACTTGACTGACAACGAGTAATGAGTCGCCGAATGCGTGTACTCTCTTGACACCAAAGTCTTGCAAGATCTTGAGGCCTTGTATTAGAGCTTCATACTCGGCCATATTATGAGTACATTGGAAGTCAAGTTTGAGGGAATAAGGGAGCATTTCCTTTTCAAGAGTGATCAGCAGGATCCCAATTCCTATACCAGACATGTTTCGGGCTCCATCAAAGAATAGAGTCCAAATTGGGAATTCTTGAATACTATAGATACGATCGTCAGGAAAATCATCTTTCGCTTTGATCTCCTCTGTCAATGGGAAATCTGCCAGCTAATCGGTGATGGACTGACCCTTGACTGACGTCTGAGAAACATATTCTAAGTCGTACTGCATCAGGAGGACTTGCCATTTTGCAATCCGTCCAGTGAGGAAGGGTTGCTCAAGGATGTACTTGAGAGGGTTAAGTCTTGACAGAATTTTGATCTCTGAGGCCATTAGATAATGTCTCAGCTTCTGACACATCCACACTAAGGCTAGACATGTCTTCTCCATCTGAGAGTATCTTTTCTCGTAATCGATGAAGGTCTTGCTGATGTAGTAGATGGCATGTTGTTATCGTGGCGAAATTTTTTCCCCGTCTTCCCTTCCTTGCGGAAGAGAGAGAGAGGGGAAACGCTTTCGCGCTTCAAACTTGACCGGATTTTGGAAATTGCTTTTTGAAATACTCGCCTCCGTTTTGAAAATTGCGGGAAAATCCATGGGATGGGGCTCGACCTGTCGGTACGAGGTTCGACCGTTCCTGCCGCCTTTAACAGGGGTAATCGAACCAAGGACCAAAACTATGCTTGACTTAATTAAATCATCGAAATTATGTTCTATCCTATATGCACAGAGAATTCAGGCATGTGCTATGAGATTTGAAAGATGTAAGTTGGAAACATGATGTATGCTTGGGAAAACATGATGCATGCTTGGAAAATATTTGGAGTTGAAAAGATTTTCTCAGGAAAAAGCTGAAAGTCAATTTCTCAGGAAACTCAGATGAAAAAGATTTGAAATCTCAGGAAAGTTCATAAAGACTTGGGAAAATTATGAATGGTTGAAAATCCTGGGAAAATGGAAGTGATTCTTGAGAAAAGATGAACTTTCTGAAAAGGGAAACACTTCTTAGGAAAACTTGGACTTTGAGAGTTTCCTTAGGAAAATGATGAAAGATTTATAGGAAAACTCATTGGAGAAGGAAATTCAAAACTTGAGGAATCGAAATCCTGGGAATTTTACCTTTTGAAATACTTGGAAATCGATTTTGGATCTTGGAGAAAGATTGAAAAACTCTTTTGAATCTCTTAAGAAAATGTCATTTTCCAGGGAAAACTGTGGAAAACTTGTCTTTGGAAAACCGATTTTAAGAAATCCTTAGAGTTTCTTGAGAAACCGATTTTCAGGGAAAACTTGACTTTGGGAAAATCAACTTAAGAGTTTCTTGAGAAATCGATTTTTTTGAGAATGAAATTTTCTTGAGAAAATGATTTCATGATGCAAATGACATGAGTGAATGAATGCACTTTGAAAAGATTTTCTAAGGAATTGGTTGGAAAAATGTGCATTAAGTCCAAATAAATCCTTCACATATCCTGACTGTGGCCATGGATATGTTCAGAATTTAGTTGATTTGATGCACATGATTTTGAAAACTTTGGAAATATGACGTGCATTTTAAGATAGCCTAAGAGTGTAGGCTCAATGTGACTAGTAGAAAGTTGATGGATCTGGGTCTTGTCCATATTCCGACTAGGGCCGTAAATATGGAACCCACCGAGTCCATCAACTCCCTAAGAGTTGGTGCACGTGCCATTCGTGAATATCCATAGTGCTTTTAAAATAAAATGCATGAATCATATAATCAGGATATTGCATAAATTTAAACTATATGATATGCATCCTAGTCTAAGCAGGAAATTAACTCTCTTATTCCAAAATTTACATTATTACATCACTAAATAAAGGAAATAAAAGAAATTTGCAGACTTCAGCTCCTTCTTTTGATTGTTCCTGCCAAACTTGAAATTGGGTTAGCTCAAATATGTGGGTTTTTCCAAGATTTTCCAATAATATTATGAAATTATTGGATTTAATTGGTAATAAACCTTATGATCATGCTTCCTTGATATTTGAAATGATGTAAATGCAGAAAATTCAGTAGAAAACAATTTGAAATTCGGAATTGAGGTTAAAATAACCAAAATACCCCTAAAATTAAAGTTACACCTTTAAAATCAGGGTTCTTTGAAGGAAAACTAGGTAAAATCAAGATTTCGAAATTCAAATTGAATCCAATGATGATAAAATTCAGTATGAGGCATGATGACATGCTGCTAAACCCATTATGACTGTAAAATCAGAATTTGACATTTTGAAATTTAGCCAAAATAGCGAATTTCGCTTGTTTTTCGCTTGGATCTGGGTCCTGCGGGACCCTGTTTTGGTATTATGGCTAATCCGAACCTCAAATGGATTCAAAATTGCACCAAATTCGGTATGAAGCATCTACTTACTCTGATAAACAACCTAGAATGCTAAAAATCATGAAATGATGTGATTTAAATGCTAAAATTTAAAGAAAGTCCTAAAATGGTGGATTTTGCCTATGGATCCGAACCAAATGCAATGCCTAATATGATAATGCAAGATTTACACCATGGAAACTTATGATATTTTGCAGACTGATAAAAGACCCGAAATGGAACATTTTTGGTTTTTACAGTCTCAGGATTTGAGCCATGGTGAGTTCAATAACAGGGATTTAGTTTTGACAGAGGTAAAAATCACACTAATCTGATGAAAAATGCTAAAGAAATACAAAACGGACATAGAAATTTATGAAATTAATCAGAGTTATGCACGACACCTACATGAACAACTTTCATGTTTATGACTTTGGCATTTAATCAACGGAAACACAGATAAAAATATAGCTATTTCTGCCTAAACTAACAGAACAGACAAATGTAGCAAAACAGGGGGATGACAAGAAAAATCCGAAGCAGGGGTCAACACTATTCTAAAAATTACAGGCTTTCAGATTCAAATATAGGACATCTCGGAAACCACTTTCACTTTTTACAGTTTCGGATTTGGAGCAACACACAAAGAGAAACCATAGCCCTAAGTCGATCCAAGATCTCAGAGGCCCAAATTAGGCTCTGACACGTGTCCCGAACTCTCGGATTGTTTTCAGACATAAAAAAAATCATAAAAATCTAACAAAATCATATTAAAAACTAGACATTCTCTCGAGTTTATAACATCTTTCGGATCGAAAATCGAATCTCCCATGAGGGATATCTCGATTTTACAAGTTGGCAAATGATTTTCAAAACGTATCCCGGGTAACAAAACCCGACTTGCCATTTTGAATGTTTACCGCAGTAAACAAATTCAAATGGCTCCGAATTTTTGGCAAAATTTTAGGGACACCTAAGGGCGCATTCCGCGATGTTTTTGGGATTTTTAATAAAAAACAAATGCATGAAATGACGTGTGGACTGACTGACAAAAACAGAGACCTACTGAAAATAAGCAGAATTGAAATAAAGGCTAAATTAATCCTAATTAATTCATGAAATATGCTAAATGAATGAAATAAAATGCAAATTAAACCTAGCTAACTATATGAATGTTAAAAATCATCATGGAAGCATAACAAAACATTTTTTATATATGTCGTTTTATGAGAATAGCTCAATCCATCTCTCGGATGAGCTCTTTCTTCAAACGACTCCCGAATCGAATCATGGCATCAAATCAAGGGGAAAAGAAGTGCACCTTGCTTTGTTACGCAGCGTAGAAGCTCTTGAAAGGGAGGGCTATCCCGAGCTTCCTTCGTCCTTCGCTCCGGGCTTCGGATGGTTCACCCAAATTGACCTCCGCTTGAATCGAATTGGCCACTGCACGAGCTTTTCTTCACCTTCTCCAATGAGCCAAAGGGGGCACGATTTCCAAGGTTCAAAATCAGATGTTAGGAAGGCTAGGTCGAATTCTCCATTTCACAAAAATGGTCTCCAAAAAAAAGGATCATTCTCTTGGGCATGGAGCCTTGTTTTTATAAATTTTCTGAAGAAATTTGAAATTCAAACAGGCTCAATCTGAGCCTTCCATGTGGCGCCATGTCAGAGGGTGCCATCTGGGGGTTTGAAATTCGAATTTGGCTTTTGCAGGGAGCCCTCAGGTGGCGCCACCTCATGGTGCTATTTTGATTTTTGAGAAAAATAAAAAAAATGGAAATTTTGTGGGTGAGACACCTCAGCAGGGGGAATTCGGAATTTTTCAAAAGTTTGCTTGATTCTCTCTGCAAGGAACTCCCAGAAGGCGCCAACTCAGAGGGTGTTCTCTTGGAATTTGAAATTCAAACTCACCTTTTGTAGGGAGTCCTCAGGTGGCGCCACCTCATGGTGGGCTACCTTTATGAAAAATAAAAAAATGGAGCCAAGTGGAGTCCTGGAATGGTGCCACCTCAAAAGGTGTTTGACACATGTCAGAAGGTCAGAGCAGTGGGCTCAGAAGGCGCCACCTCAGAGGAATTTGAATTTTGCTTTTTCTGGTGAAAGGAGATCTGGACATGTGGCAGTCCAGGATGGTTCCAAGTGTCAGCCTGCTGGTGTGGTTCTTCAGATGGCGCCACCTCAGAGGAGAATTCGAATTTCAAATGGAGGTTGGCCCTGAAGGAATGGAGGATGGACATGTGGCGCCACCTCAGGGTGGCTCCTACAATGCCATGTGGCAAGAGGGAGGAAAAAGAGGGCAGTGACATGTGTCTCCTACTTTTCTGAAAAAAAGTAGGGAGAGGACATGTGTCCTCTACTTTTTCTGAAGGAGTAAGAAGGAGACATGTGTCACCTTCTTTTCTGAAAGAAGCAGAAGATGACACGTGGCAGAGGGGAGAGAAGGTGGGCCAGGCCATGTGGCACCATCTCAGACAGGATGAAAAAGGTAGGAGTTCAGGATTTGCGCCACCTATGAGGAGATTTGAAACTTTGAATTCTAGTTTTTCTGAAGAGAGCAGGAAATGACACATGGTACTTGCTTTTTCTGAGGAAATGAGAGCTTGCCACGTGTCCTCTACAGGAGACACACTCCAGATGGCGCCACCTCAGAGGAGACAAGCCTACCTTTTTTTGTAGGAATTTAGGAGTGACACATGTCTCCTACTTTTCTGAAAAAAATAGGGAGAGGACATGTGTCAGGCTACTTTTCTAGAAGGAAGGAGGGGTTGACACGTGTCCTCTGCAGGAGACACACTTCAAGTGGCGCCACCTCAGAGGAGACAAGCTCCACTTTTTCTAGACAGAACAACCTATGACACTTGGCATCTCCTGGTAATCTTGGAATGACACATGGCGCAGGATGGATAGGGTGACACATGGCAGATAAAATGGGATGACATGTGGCGGCTTCTTAAGGTAGCCCCACACTGACACTTGGCATGGAAATGGGAGGAGAGAGAAATGACAAGTGGCACCAATCCAGGGGACACGGCTCCTATATTTTTGGGTTTTTCAAAATTCAAATTTTCAAAAGAAAAGCTTGTGTGACACCACCTCAGTGTGGGTCCCACATTGCTTATTTACTGAAATAAGGATAAAATAACAAAACCTCTTTTTTGGAATTTTCATAAAATCTGGAATAATTGGTAAAATAAAAATTTTTGGAAAGAGTTGGCCCTTGTGGGGCGATTTTGTAAAAAGGAGATATTTGAAATTGTTGACAAAATGGCAAAATCTGAGATGAATTGGCTGAAATCCATATTGAAAACTATCCAGATTGTTTTCCTGAGGAAATATTTTGAAATTCAGAGTCCTGGGGGTAAAATGGGAAAAAGTGATGATTTTGAAGACCCAGGGTTTTGAAATCAATTTTGAAAAGAGTTGAAATTCTAATCTGGATTGAAAATTTTGAAATCGAGAGTTCTGGACCTCGAAATGACATGCTGTGCAGTGCAGTGATTTGAAATGCTCATGCAATGATATGCAATGTCATGTCTTATGAAATGCAATCTTGAATCAAGACTTGGAGATGTCTGTCTCCTGTCAAGAATAAAATTTTGAACATCTGAGTTAAAATTAGAGAAATTTTGAGAGTTGCAGATGCAATTTAGACTTCTGTAAGGTTCGAGCTCAGAAAATGACCATTTTGCCCTCCAGCGATTTCAGAGGCTGGATGATGATGTTTGGTGAAAATGTCGGGCTGGTGAGTGAAAATTTGGGGTGTTTACACATGTTCTATCCGACTGCCTTCCTCGTACTGTGCAAGGAATCCGCCACAAGCATTATGGTTGATGGAGATATACAAGAGAAGCGGCTTTCCAAGTTCTGGTGGCTTCAGAACTGGTGGATTGAGAAGATACTGCTTGATGTGATCAAAGGAGAGCTGACATTCTGGTCCCCACTCAAACTTCACTTCTTTTCTCAGCAAGTGATTGAAGGGTTCGCACCTCATGGCCAAATTGGAGATAAAACATCGAATAGACTGAATACGACCCTAAAGGCTTCGCATCTCTTTAAGATTAGTGGGAGGCGGCATATCAATGATCGCCTTTGCTTTGGCAGGATCTACCTCTATGCCTTTTTTGCTGATCATGTAGCCAAGCAGCTTGCCTGACTCCACTCCGAAGACGCATTTCTGCGGATTGAGTCTTAACTTGTAGAGAATAAGTCTTTCAAAGACTTGGCCGAGAGCATCAAGATGATCCTCTCCTTCTTTGGATTTGACCAGAATGTCATCAACATAGGCATCCATGTTCTTGTGCATCTGGTCATGGAAGATAACTGTCATTGCTCTCTGATAGGTTGCCCCTGCATTCTTGAGCCCGAACGGCATGACTGTATAGCAAAATGTTCCCCAAGGTGTGGTAAAAGAAGTTTTGGATTGGTCACGGGTGGCCAATTTGATCTGATTGTAACCTGAATATCCATCCATAAAGGAAAACATGGCATGGCCTACCGTGCTGTCGATCAAAAGATCGATATTGGGGAGTGGATAATCATCTTTTGGGGTGGCTTTGTTCAGATCTCTAAAATCTATACAAATCCGAACTTTGCCGTTCTTTTTGGGAACTGCCACAATGTTCGCCAACCGGTTTGGATATTCAATGGTCCGAATGAATCCTGCTTTTAATAATTCTTCAAGTCCTTCTTTAACTTGCGGTGCCACTCGAGGATCCGATTTTTTGAGCTTCTGCTTGATTGGTTTGCAATCTGGCTTCAATACAAGGCGATGCTCAACTAACTTGGAGTCTAAGCCTGGCATATCCTCATAGGTCCAAGCGAAGACTTCATGATGCTACTTGAGGAAGTAGACGAGCCTTTCCTTCTCATTCGAACTCAAGCTGGAACCAATCTTGAGAATTTTCGGATCATCTTCAGAGCCGATGTTGACATCTTTTGTCGGGTCTTGAACTAATGGTGATGGTTCCTCCTGCTCCTGAATACTGGCGAATTCTGGCAAATCCTGAATCGCTGAGTCAAAATCTGCCAACTCTTCAATCTACTTTGTCATTCTGCTGACTTCTGCCCCTGCCATTACCTTGAAGATCCTGGCTGGTTTGGATTTATTTTAAGAAAAATTGGTGTTGATGACTAGTTTTCTAAGCGATTTAGGAGCCATGATCCCGGCAATCCTGGAAGCGCCAAAAAGGTTTTTGAAAAAAGGGTAAAATGTTCGAAAACACCCTTTTGTGCAGAAACAAAGATTGACAACATAGACCAGGATATAAGCAAAGAATTCGTGTGCACTAAGATGGATAGAGAAAACAAAGTTTTCATTGATTAAGTAAACTTTGAATTTTACAAGTGATTGTTGAAGAAAAGAAAGAAACTGGGGCAGATCTTGCCCTTACAAGATGACATAACGAAAGAAAACAGAAAACACTGGCATTGTCTTCATCACTGGGCTCCCTTGACGAAGATAGTGTGCTTGTCGGATAACTGACCCGTGAAACCCAAGCCGGTACCGGTGACATGCTGAGCGGGGATAATTGGCTCAAGAACACCGTCTTCATTTCTGCCCAGGCCCCTGAAGGGCTGATAACCGTGCTTTATTAGGAGATCAAATCCTTT
This sequence comes from Nuphar pumila, assembly GCF_984573655.1. Classification (NCBI taxonomy): domain Eukaryota; kingdom Viridiplantae; phylum Streptophyta; class Magnoliopsida; order Nymphaeales; family Nymphaeaceae; genus Nuphar; species Nuphar pumila. Next base: position 44,552,215 of record NC_143265.1, on the reverse strand, counting down.
CTTTGTTTTTGAGAATTGAGGGAAAAGAGGATGATCCCGAAAGGAGGTGCAGTCGAGGCACCCACCTAACTTGAAGAAGTGGGGTCCCCGCCACTGGGTTACCGTTGTTACGCTCTCTGTCGGCTAAACTTCTTTCAATTTCAGCATATCCAGACTTTCACTTAGATTGATCTCGTCGACTTCCCTGATGCTTGGGATGTCAGCAGTGAAAGTAGGACGGGGGATCATGGGCTGTGGGAGTCGCTCTTCTGGGTCCTCTCCTAGGACCGTATTGATCATGCCTCCTTTTGACCACTTGATACATTGGTGCAAGGTTGATGGAACAGCATTGGCGTTGTGGATCCAAGTGCGTCCAAGCAACAGATTGTATGTGGGCGGCACATTGACCACGTGAAAGAGGACAGTATGCACTGAATAGTTGATGAAGATTTTGAGGAATATCTTCCCCTTGGCTGTCTGCCCATGGTTATCAAAACCGTAGATCGTGATCGGATACGGGGTATATTCCTCTTCTTTTAGGCCCAATGCCTTGGCCGTCATCTCAGGACAGATATTGAGGCTGCTGCCTCCATCGACGAGCACGTGGGGGACTGTCATGTCCCTGGTCCGCACTACTATGTAAAGTGCGTTGTTGTGAAACGAATGAGGTTTCGGCAAATCCTCATCTGAGAATGTGATCGGTGCATTTGTCATTTCTTGATTGACGATCTGAGCCATATCTTGCGGAGTGGTGCTAGGCTTGACTTTGATCTTTCTGAGAAGATCTTCTAGCACTTGCTGGTGCTCAGGTGAAGCGTGGGTCAGATCTAAAATAGAAATATTGGATAAAGCAGTGATTGGCTTCTGAACTGACCCTGAAGCCTCTTCTTTCTTTGAAGCTGCCTTGATAAAGCGCTTCGGGATTCTGGGGACTATTTTGGCAATTTTTGCCATTGTTTTTCTTGGTTTCTTGGAAAATGCAGTGATATCCACCCTCTTAGCGGAAGACTGCGCTTGGCGAAGGACTAAGACCCGATGTTGATCCTGAATGTCCTGATCAGAACAGGGCTGAATACTGCCTTGCAGAGAGAAAGTGTGCTCCGTGATGACTGAAGCTGAGTGCTTGGGAAATGGTTTGGATAGGATTTCCGGCTATTCTTCTTCATCCTCGACTAACAGGTTCTTGTCAATGCAGTCCTGGATGATGTTCTTAAGAACAAAGCAATGCTCGGTATCATGTCCCACAGTTCGGTGAAACTTGCAGAATTTATCGGTCTATTTGCCCATAGTGACTGGAGGATCTGCCACTTTGGGGAGTTTGATCATTCCCTTTGTCATCATATATTCCAGGATATCTTCGCGGGACTGTTCCAGAGCTGTGAACTCTCGGTCGTAACTCCAACCCTCGTGTTTCGGCTTCTCTGGCTGCTTTGCATCGGACTGAGGTGCTGACTGAACAGGCTGGGGCTTGACAAATTTTCCCTTCTGAGCTGCAGAGTTTGTCCTTTCGGCCCTGGAATGCCCTGCATTTTTGTTACGGTTTTTCTTGCTCTTCTTGTTGTTGGAGTTGCCACTGCCCTGGTCTGAAAATTCTGTAGCATAGGCGACGTGCGCCTTTTTCTTTTGATCAGGATTCCCTCTGACAAAAGGGTATCCTTCATAAAGACCATTGTCCAAGCCAGTCTCGAGCCATTCAGCTCTCTCAATTAGCTTGATGAATGATTTGGCGGGCGAAGTAGAAATGAGGTTCCTCAGAGGCTGGGCAAAGTTATTCAGAATAATCTGTAGGGCGTGCTCTTCTGGGATGGGAACCTTCATTCTGTTACAGGTGCTTCTCCACCTGTGGATGAATTCGCTGGCTTTCTCATTCTCCATATGTTTTAAATTGTACAGATGATTGAGGGTTGGTGAGGATTCAACATTGAACATGAAGCGCTCTATGAACAAATTCACGACTTTATCGAACTCTCGTAGTTCGATAGGATTAATGTGGTCTGCATACCACCTAGCCGCTACCCCTTCAAGGCTGCGCGGAAAGCAAATGAACAATGCCCGGTTATCCTTCCTGAAACGGCCGCATTCGGCATAGAAAGTGGCCAAATGAGCCTTAGGGTTGCTCGTTCCGTCAAATTTAAGGAACTTGCAAGGGAGATTTTCCAGATTGTCATCCCCGTCCTGGCCATGGTAAAAATCTTTGCCGGAGTAGGTCTGCTTGCCCTTGCTTTTGGCCTGAATATCCTTGATAGCCCAATTCATTTCTTTCATCTGCTCTTGCATCGGGTCATTAGCCGGAATGGGCTTGTTGATTGATTCGGGCTCCGCAGTGGTCTTTACAAACTGCGGCGGAGGATTCTGGTGATAAACAAATTGTTCTTCCTCTTCTGATTCCTCTTCTACTGATTCTGTGTCTTCAGAAGTGGTGTCGGGCTGGACTTTCCTCTTGATGATCCTGATTGGCCTTTTCATCGCCTTCTTCTTGGACTTGCTTTTTGGAGCAGCCTCCTTCTGACTGGCTTTGGCCTGTTCCGACATCATTCTGGTCATCATCCTTTTGAACAGGTTGTACATGGCGGGGTCTATATCATCAGCCTGATTCTGATTCTGCCCCCTGACTGACTTAGGAGAGCTGACGACCTCTACTTCATTGTCGCTGTGCTGAGGAGCAGTCTCTTTTCCAGCTCTGGTTTGCACCATTTTTGACAATGCCAGATGATTTCTGGATAATATAGACGAATGGTTAGAGCTTGGAGGAACTTTTTGAAAATGCGACTTTTTGAGAGAAAAAGACATGAAAGAAGGAATTGATAGACAATTTAGACAAGTTATCCCATCACCAGGGATTGAATCATCACAAACTTTGTGATAATTGTGTTGCCATTTTGCAGCAACGAAAATGCGCCTTATGACCTAGGTGAGGTCGTCCATCATGACGAGAGATGATCGAAGAAAGAATATAGGAAATGAGTCTCATCACTGGGGATGAATTCGTAACCATATAAAACAAAAAAATAAGATTTTGCCGTAAAAAGCTTTTTATCAGAACAAAAGTTTGCATTTTCATTGATGACAAAATTTAAATACAAAGAGAAGGTGGACAGAGAGTTTGCCACCATTCTCGATACTCTGATGATACATTAGGACCAGAAAATATAGACAAAGGAATAAAAGAGTCCCAAGTGTATTTGGCGACGTGGTATGCTCGACCGTAGATCGAACTCTGGCATGCGACCTGTCGGGAAGCGGGTGTTGACACGAATCTGCCACTGCGAGAACTGTTGGAGACACCTCTCTGGCTGATAGTCGATGCAGAAGAAACGACCGAGCAATTTGTAGCGCTTGTCACAAGCATAGGTGTATCGAGGAAGGGTCTCTCTTCTGTCAAAGAAATCCCAAATGATCTCCTCCGGATGCAGTTTCTCGATCAAAGCTCGGCACTGAATGGCTAACTTTGGCTGCTTACTGCTGAATCTAAAAGAACTGGCTTTCGACGACACATGTCGCAGGAACCACGACTGCAAGGCATACGTGCATCCTTCCACCAAAATGGTTTCTCTGAGGGCGAAATGAGCTAAGCCTCTGTAGAGAAAAGCTAGAGCCGCCATGGACACCGAAAGCTGACGGGTCTGCTTGCTTCCCCATCTTCGAAAAAGTTGGGCGACTCTGACATCAATGAAATTCTGACCATCGTGAAAGAATGCTAGTCCCACTGTGCATAGGACCATGGCAAGCTGGATTCTTTCTTTTGCTGCCCGGGACAAGGTATCGACTTCTTCATAGGCTCCATACTTGTTGTAGCGTTCGAACAGATCGATGAACTGACTTCCGTTGATTTCTGTGAGAGGCCAGGATTTGCTTCCCGTGGCTATGGCCAATGCTTCTCAAACATCTATCCCTTTGACATTGATCAAGAACTGCTGCTCGACCGGGTCGTCTGGCTGACCAGCTGATTCTGGCAATCCCATGATGTCACCGAACTCGTCCATTAGCAAAGTCATCTCTCCCCAGGGAAACCAAAACGTGCAGGTACGCGGATTCCATCGTTCTGCCATAGCTTGAATTAGACTGCCGTTGATGGTTCGCTTGCCAACTGTTGATGCCATTTCCAATCCACAATCATCCAAGTGGTCCGGGAACATATGCAAGAAGGCGGTGAACCAAGAATAGTACCACCGAGGGAAGAAGGTACGAGACTGGATGACCCGATGATCTGGGGTTCCATCCCTTATTTGATAAGACATGATCCTAGGGAAAGATAGCATCAGGAGATTCGGATGCCATCAGAATGATACTATGGCAAGAGAGGAAAAGAGTCAGATAGAATGCAGGACTTACGGATAGACTTTTTGATGAAAGAAGGGGACAAACATTAATCCTGGAAATTTTGGAAAGAACAGGGGATTTGAAAAAGACTTTCCAGGGTTTTTAAGAAAAGTTTTGACATACAAAGGGGAAAAGAATATAGGTAAAGGGAAAAATATGCACCTGGGGTTTTTGAAAATAGAGGAAATTTGGAATAGTGTACCCAGGGTTTTAAAGAAGTTTTTGATATACACAGGGGAGTATAAGAAAGAAAACATCGTATAATCAGAGCTGCACAAACAAGGATGCGCACACAACACTCCCTAAAGGCTTACTCTAAATGCAACATTTGAAATAGCTTGTAGGACCTTAATCCTAACTCTTATGGTTTAGATCATCTGATTCCAACCAAGGTATGCCGATATACTCAAGCCGAAGCTCAAAGTACGTGGCATATAAGATATTTCTCCGGTTCTAAGGTAAGGGCTTCCCAACATCCTTGAGCACCTACCGATATACCTCGGACTATGGCCCTTAGGTACGTGGTAGGGGGGCGCGAACCCAAATAAGTGGTTCAGTTGTGAGGCTCTCTCCCGAACTATGGTTCAGTGAGACAGCCCAGCAACGTGAAGACCGGGACAAGATAGGTAGGGATGTTTTCAAACTATGATCAACATGTAATAAAAATCAGAAGGCTCTAATGCAAGTCCTAAAGAGATAGATTTAAATGAAAAGAAGCATACACTTGCATACATTGTCTGCATTCAATCCCTAAAATTGAGGAGAGTTGTATTTAAGACCTGTAAACACCCCAAATTTTCACCCTCATCCAGTGTTTGTCCATTTCATAAGTCATCACAGATCATTGCATGTCATTGCACGTATTCTGCATAGCATTGCATGTCATTGCATCTCATTTTCAAGATCCAACACTCCTAATTTTAAAACATTCAATCCAGATTTGAATTTTAAAGCTTTATTTCAAAATCAATTTCAAAACCTGGGTTTTTATTCAATACTCTGTCATTTTCCAACCCCAGGACTTTATATTTCGAAATATTTTCTCAAGGAAACAATCTGGATTCATTTCAAATTCAAATTTTAATCGATTTCAATTCACAGATGAGACCCATTGAGGTGGTGTCGCTTCTGAATTCCTCTATTCATCAAATTTCTCAAATTTTTGAAAGTTTCAGTCCGATTAGGACTCTGTCTCAGAGTCCTAATCCAGTCAGGAGTCTGTTTTACTTCCATTTTCAATCTTTTCCGTTTGCTTTCAAAATTTAGGTCATTTTACAGAGTCCAGTTAGTTCAGGACTCTATTTTAGAGTTCGGTCGAGTTAGGAGTCTAACCCTGACTGTGTTTTCTGACTTATTTCATCATTTCTTGATAAAATCTTTTGAAAATTCTTTCATTTGGCTTTTAAAATCTAAAATCTCAGAGTCCTAAGGGTTCAAGACTCTAACCCGGAGTTCCAGTTCGCTTGAGACCCTATTTTCAAAGATCTTGAATTTCAAATGTCAATTTTAACCCCTTTTCAAAGCCATTTTCAGTGTTTATTTCAAAAATGTTCAAAATTCGATGTGGGCCCACTCAGTTGGCACCATATCCAGAGGAATTCTAACTCAGTTAGGACCTTATGCCATTTCAAAAATTCTAATTTTAAGATTACTTTTGAAAACTCCTTCAATTTCAAGTTTTAAAATCACTTTTTGAAAAACTCAAGTAGGGCCCACTCGGGGTGGCGCCATATTCGAGTAAGTCAGGGCTAGACTAGGGTTAGTTGATGTCTTAGTTAGTGTTAGAGGTTTAGAAGAGTCAAAACCATTTTGAAAACTCATTTTGAAAATTAGTTTTTAAAACTAGTGTTTTTAAATGTTTTTAAAGGTGTTTTAAAAACCCAAATGTGAAAGATGCCAAGTGGCATCACATTTGGGGGTTTTCTAGGTTTAGTTAGGGGCTAATTAGGGATTAATTAGAGTCCCACCTAGGTTAGAAAACCACAAAAAATCGTTGCCTTTAGTGTATTTATTAGAAAGAGTCCTAAAAAAATGAAAAACCTCTTAATTAACCCTAATTAAGTGACTTTTTGAAAAACTATAAAAAGGGACCTAAGGGGAGCCAAAAGGAGGGCTCTTTTCTCTCAAATTTTCGTGGCCTCTCTCTCCTCTCCAGAACCTCTACCTTCCTCCATTGCAGCTGCAAGCACCAAGGTAATATTTTTAATATTTTTTAGTTTTATTTAATACTTTTTCATGTTTTAAATCAATTTTAGCCATTGGTGTCATCCCCTTCATGGATTAACCATGGATTCAACCTCAAGAACCATCAAGAATCAGCAAGAACACTCCAAGAAGGTGATCTAACCCTGTTTTGGATGATTTACAGAGATTTTAATCCATTAGAATTGATTTTAACATGATTCTTTGCATTATTAACCAATAAAATATATGATTTACCCTTTTTAATGGGTTAAATCTATGTTTTAAAGGTGATATCAAATTCCAGCCATTGATTCCCTGTTTTTAATTTATTTTCATGGTTTATTCATGTTTGTTTTACGTTCTATAGCATAGAAATAAGTTTTATTTACTGTTTTATGGTTTATTTTATTTATTTACATTAGTTAATGCATGGTTTTTCGAGTTTCTTAAATTTCTGTGTGTTCTAGGTTTAGAACAGTAAAGATGATGTTATTTCGGATTGAAGCACTCGTTGTTTATTTCTGTTTTTGTTATATGTGATGCATGCATGAGTTATTGAGTTACTGTAGAAAAATCAGAGGTTTTGGATCTCGGGAACCCTGTCAAAAAAATCAGACATCAAATCGGGTTTTTAAAGCTTTAAATTCGTGGTTAAAATCAAGAAGGTAACTTGCTGTTATGATATTTCTCTCATCTTATATCCGATTTTAGATCTGTAAAGTGATATGGATTCACATTGAGTAGATATGTCTTATGTGAAATTTTCGGATTTTTTGATCATTGTTTAGTATTTTTCCCCTTTTAGAGAATCTGTTTTTAAATTTAAAGCTCGTTAGGGTTTACCAAAACCCTAATCAGACTTGTGTTAGTCATAAATCCCAAAACACAGATCCGATTTTAGATCTGTAAAAAGTGAGTATTGTTATTTTTATGTCTACTGTTCACCACTAAAATTTCAGAAATGTTTGTTTAAGATTGCTATTTATTCCTGTATTTTGAATCTGTAATAGCTGTTTTAATCCCTGTTAAAAGTGATATATTTTAGCTCAGATTGCCGGATGGGTTTCTCCCTAACCGGAGATGATTTTTCCGATCTGTAAATTGGGAAATCTCTGTTTTTTTTTCTAGTTAGTCTCTGTAAAATTTCATAAATTTCCATGGAGATTTGACCCCTGATTCAGGTCTTGGATTGAAACTGGTTGGTGAATTAGGTCAAAAATAGCATATTTTTATGGTTTAATGCAATTTTCGGATTAATTTAATGTCAAAAAATTACTTTTATAATTCCAATTCGACATTAGGGTTATAACAAGTGCAGGTACCAATTTTTATGGATTTTGGAATCCATTTGATGGCTGAATCAAGCAAATTGCAAAACCGGGTTCCTGAAAGATCCAAAAACACTGCTAAAATCACAGTTTTTGTGATATTATTGGATTTTCGTGCATAAGCATATATTTTTAGGGTTTTATTATGTTCATAAGCATCTTAGGATACTTTAGGTTTAATTTTGTGCTCATTTGATTTCATTTAGTGCATAAAACCTAAGTTTTTACCAAAATCTCTTTTTAAAAACCCTGATTTCAAGGCCATAGTCTTGCTATCGGGGGCAATTTGGTCATTTGACCTAAATTTCGAAATCCCTAACCCTAATTTCATATTTCTAATCATGTCATAGCATATTTGGTTTGGGTTTATTCCATTCAAATTTCAAAATTTGCATTTTATCAAAATATCTTTCTAAAAACCCTAATTTCAAGGCCATAGTCTTGTTATTAGGGGTATTTTGGTCATTTTGACCCAAATTTCGAAATTCCATATCTTCTCTTCATATTTATTCAATTTTATTTCATACTTTATCATTTTTATTTAAGGGAATCAAGGAAGAGGCTTATATCTAGCAAAATCCAACAATTTCCTAATATTGTTGGATAAATCTAGAAAAGCCAACATATATTCATTAACCAAGTTTTCTAGTTTTGCAGGTACATTGAAGACTTTATTTTTCATGTATTTAAATTTCAATAGTGATGTAATTTGTAATTAAACTTTGGAATAAGAATTTACATTTCCTGTTTAGCTTAGGTTGCATTGCATATAGTTTATTTTCTTTTGTAATGTTAATGTGTGCTGGATGATGATTCATGCATATTCAAACTCACTATGGTCTACACGAATGGCACATGCACTAGCTTCTATGAAGTTTATAAACTTGGTGGAATTCGTATTTATGGCCATAGTCAGAATATGAATGATACTCAGATTTATGATCTTCACATTAGCCACATTCAGCCTACACTCTTAGGCTAACTTCAAAAATGCACTGCATTTCTCAAAAAAATACAAAAAGTATTTCTCAATTCCTCAAAATCATATTCATTCATTTCATGCATTTGCCAATTCCAATTCCAATCTCAATTCAAAGAAGTTCATTTTCTCAAAATCTCCTAAGTCTTATAGCAAAATCGATTTTCCCAAAGACATTGAATTTCAAAGGATATTTCAAGTATTTCCCAAGTTCCAAATTCAAATTTTCTAAGTTAGAATTTCAATTTCCAAGTTTGAATTAAGAGAAACCAAGTCTCTTAGAATCGATTTTCACCAAATGTCAAGGATTCCTCAAAATCGATTTTTATTTCTCTCAGAAGTATATTTCAAATCCCATTTCACGATTTCTCATGTGATATCATTTCCAAGATTTACATTTTCTAAATATTTCAATCATTCAAAGCAAACATCATGTTTTCAAATGTGCATTTTCTGAAAATTCATAGCACATGCCTGATTCTTTGTGCATTTAGAAATTAAAATATGATTTAGACAAGCTGAATAGAGTAGAGCATAAGATTGATCCTTGGTTCAATTACCCCTGTTAAAGGTGGCAGGAACGGTTGAACCTCGTACCGACAGGCGAGTCCCATTCTACGGAATTTTCCCGCATTTTAAAACGGAGGCGAGTTATTTTCAAAAACTTTTTCAAAGGTCAGTTTGATTTGCAAAAGTTAAAATTTTGCCATGATAACAGGTTTGGCGACCGTGATGGGACCTGTCTTTGCCTGATCAATTTAATGCTCTACTTAGTTCAAATTGTCAAAATCGATTTCCATGGAATGTCAGCTTTGCTTTATGATATCATGTGAACCTAGGAGCCTAGACTTGAACCCAGCTGACATGGAATGCATATAGACTAGGTATGGTTTGGTAGGACCATATTGAGGAGAATTATTCATGCTCACATAGACTTAGGCCTAATACAACACTCCTCAATTTAGGAATTATATGAAAACAATGCTTGCTTCTTCAAATATTTCAAAAATCTATCTCTTTAGGACTTAGAGCCTTCTGTTTGATTGCATGTGCTCATGTTTTCAAAAACCACCCCACCTATATTGTCCCGGTCTTCACGTTGCTGGGCTCTCTTCCAGAACCATAGTTCGAGACAGAGCCTCACAACTGGGCCACCTATTTGGGTGAAAACCCCCCTGCCACGTACCAAGGGCCATAGTCCAACGTATATCGGCAGGTGCTCAAGGATGTTGGAAAACTTGAACCTAGAACCGGAGAATTTGATTTTATGCCACGTACATCGAGCCTTGGCTTGAGTATATAGGCATAACTGGATTGAATACAGTTGATCTGAACCTTAGAGTTAGGATTAAGGTCCTACAACCATTTCAAAATTTGTGCATCTAGAGTCAGCTTTTAGGGAATGCTGTATGTGCATACTTGTTTATGCAGAACTTGATTGAATATGTTATTTCCTTTTTATTTTTCATATTTTCTAAAAATACTGGACGATTTTTCAAAATTCCCCAGTCCATGTCCATGTACTGTCCATGTTTTAAATCCTGGACGATTTTCAAAATACTTCATTTTATAAAGTACTTCCTTATATTTCATTAAACCCTGGACGATTTTCATAAAGTTCCTCCATTTCCTTCAAAACTCCAGGTGATTTCCCATCTTTCCTGTCTTCTGGATCTCAAATTTCCTACTTTATCCTGCCTGCATTTTCCTCAAAATTCCTGTATTTTCCAAGTCTTATTCCAATTTCCATGTCTTCCAGTCCGATGGCATCCAGTCAGCTTGATTCAGTCTTCCCTGAGGGTCACATCTCCTACGAGGTGCGACAAAGTCTTCCCGAACATCGAGTCCTCAGCACCGAATCTTTCTTTCCCCGGTGGTATTATTCATGGTTCAAGAACTTCTCTCGTATGTTTCTGCACCATCTGGACGAGTGTGGATTGGAACTGGCGTCCGCAGTGGGAAAGCAGACAGTCAACGACAACTTGATCCATGCACTAGCAGAGCGGTGGAATCCGAGCACTTCTACCTTCTGGTTCCCATGGGGCGAGATGACAGTACTGATGGATGAATTTTCAGAGATTATGGGATTGCCCGAGCCAGCCGGTCAGCCTGGAGATCCATTGGAGAAACAGTTTCTGATTAATGTTAAGGGTCTGGACCCTAAGGATGCACTAGCTCGCATGACAGGACGCAAGTCTTGGCCATTGATTGAAGAAGATGGAAATGAATATGTAGATCTGCTCGAAATCTACAGACAGCATGGGACATTTGTGGAAGTCAGTTCGTTGTCCAGGACAGCTCGAGAGAGAATTCAGCACGCGATGGTTCTGTGCACGGTGGGATTAGCTTTCTTTCCCGACGGACGGAATTACATGGATATCAGAATAGTTCAGCTTATGAGGAGATGGGGAAGTCGACAGACCAGCCGCCTCTCGATAGCCATGGCCGCACTCGCTTTTCTATACCGAGGGTTGACTCGTTTCGCACTCGGAGAATCGATTCTAGTCGAAGGGTGCATCTATGCCTTGCAGTCTTGGTTCCTCCGGCATGTGCCAGTCTGAGCCAGTTCATTCAGCTACAATGGAGAGAAGCTTCTTCCAGTTGCGCGATACCGGTTCTTGATCGACAACCTTCAGGAGGAAGAAGTCGTATGGGACTACTTTGATCGTCAGGAATCACCTCCCAGATATACTTATGCATACGGCAAGCGATTTAGGCTACTTGGCCCATTTTTCTGCGCATACTATCATCCAGAGCGGTGTGTCAGGCAGTTCTCTCAGAGGCAGAAGCGCGTAGAGATTCGTCCACTAGCCGGGGTTCTGCCAGAATTCGATCTCGCATCAGATCAGTGGTCCGGAGCATACCATTCTGCCAGACATGGCTGGGATTCCTTTGTCAGTCTTATTATTTTTCCTGGTCCTCGTGTGTCTTCTGATTTTGTAGAGTGGTGGAAAATTGTTCGTCCCCCTCCCCTCTGTCAAGTGTATTATTGATAAAATCATGTTTTTCCTCTCAATAAAATTCCTTTACATTTCACTTTGGTTTGACGACCTCGCCTAGGTAACAAGGCATATTTTCAGTTGTTTATCTTGTAAAGAATAGCAACGCAATTGTCGTAATCCCAGCGACGACTCAATCCCTAGTAATGGGATATTATTTCAATTGTCTACCAAAATTCTCAACAAATATTTTCCTCCAAACCAAATTTTCTTCAGAAGCCTAACCATCAGTTCTGCCCTGCAGAGAGCATCAACAACACCCAAGAGAACATTTGCAATACCTGATGGTTGATACAAGATCCAGAAAAAAAGTCGCATCAGTTGAAGGCGTCGCGTACTCAGTCGCTTCAGAAGAGGAAATGGACTCACCCCATAGTCAGGGTCAGCAAGCTGAAGCCAGTGCTGAACAGACTCAGATCAAACAGAAAGATAAGGGTCATGCTGTCAAGAATGTGAAGATCAGTAAAAAGCAGAATCATCATGAGGAAATGTCTGATGAGTCAGAATCAGCAGATGATACTGACAAAGAGTATGAAAACAAGCAAGAATTCAAAAGGTCGACTCAGGGGCAGGGGTCGGCCTACAAATCCAAGAATCAGTCTGTTGACGACCCTACGCAGTCACAACTCAAAGATGTGATGAAAATAGTTAAGGATCTTCAAACTCGTGACAAGGGAAAAAGAGTCTTTACAAGTGAAGACTTCTATGATGGACTGGATGGGGATGATGATCTTGATAATCTCCCCAAGAAATTTATCAAGTTTGATGGTTCGGGTGACCCAAAAGCACATCTCGCCCTATTCTTCGCAGAATGTTCCAGGTTCAAGAGGAACAATCGTGCCTTATTTCTCTGCTTCCCTCGCAGCTTGGAGGGTATTGCGGCAAAGTGGTATGCAGAGCATATCAACCCGATAGAGCTGAAAGAGTTCGATAAAGTGGTCAATTTATTTATTGAGCGCTTTCTATTCAATGTTGAAGCACTCCCGACTCTCAGACATCTTTGCGGCCTCAAGCAGAAAGAAAACGAGAAGGCCCGAGATTTTATCCACCGATGGAGGTCAGCTTGCAATAAGATGAGAGACCCGATATCAGAAGGGCATGCATTGTCACTAATCTTGAATAATTTTTCACAACCCTTGAAATGTCTCATTTCCACGGCACCGTCAAAAACCTTCATCGAACTGACAGAACGAGCCGAGTGGCTCGAGCTAAGCATGGAAAATGGAGTTTATGAAGGCTTCATCTTTACACAAGGTAACAATCAGAGTGAGCAGAAGAAGAAGGTTCACTTCACTCTTTCTGCCAATGATAGCAAAAGCAACAAGAAAAATCATGATCACTATTCAGAGGGATCCAAGTGCCAAAAAGGAAAGTTCTCCAACAATGATAGGCCTCTTCAATCTAGTCCTCAGCATAAAGAGAAAGATCAAGAAAAGCCAAAGCGCAAGGATTGGAGTACGGATCGAAAGTTCACCCCTCTGGACCAAACACTAGAGAGTGTTCTGGAATACATGCTTGCAAAAGATATGATCCGTTTACCTAAAGCAGTTGATCCCGCAACAATCATGGGTATTCAAAGAAAGATTTTGCAAATTTCATCGGGCAGTAGGGCATGACACTGAGAATTGTTTCGTCCTGAAAAATATTATTCAAGATTGCATCGACAAGAATATCCTTATTGAAGATGAGGAAAATACCAGTCGACCATCCTGAGCGAGTTTTCTAAAAATTGATAATGTCGAGACTATGTCACTTTCATCATTTTGTCATTTTGAAGCAACAATGTAGTCTCAGTTCTTCTATCAATTTGTTATTTCCTTCTTCAATGCATTAATAAATTTGTCAATCTTCCTTATGGCCTGGCGTCATCTTTTATATTCTTCATTTGCAAATGTTTAAATGTCTTCTTATAAGGGGTAACCTTTTTCAAAGTGCCTCTCTGATCAACCAAGAAGCTCATTGTCAGTTTTACCTCATTATCCTCAGAGAATTCTCATCAAATATCAATTACTTATCCTTTCTTATTCCCCCATTACACTGAGGCATTACTTTGGAAATTGTCTTCAAAACATCCTGTATGCAGGCAGGATCAAACAAATCTCTCATTTTGCACGCATGTGCACCCATTTATATCATTTTACATACATTTGCATTCATTTGCATTTGCAGACATTCATTCGCATTCATCTGCATTTGCATCAAGCTTCCTCGCTCAGAAGAAGGGGTTAATCCTGAAAACAGGCTTTGAAAAGCTAACTATGATGGTCCATTCAAATCATGAACCAAGAATTTTTATTTTCCAAATTCAAAACCCATAAGTTGAACACTTCCTTCTTAAATTGTGATCCTTAGGTTAAATCCCTATGGAATTGATAGTTCGTAGGTCGAACCCCTGCAGAGTCAATGTGATTTGTAGGTTGAACGCCTGTCAAACCAATACGGCTCATAGGTTGAACCCCTTTCGAACCAATCTCGTTCTCAAAAATTTCGATCTGTAGGTTGAAGTCCTCCTGATCCAATATTCTTTACAGTCCTTAGGTCGAACTCCTTTTGGATTGGTATTTTTTAGATATATGATTTGTAGGTTGAAGTCCTCCTGATCCACGTTCTTAGGCTGAATCCCTATAGAACCCATGTCGTTCCCAGTGAACCAATGTCGTTCTCAATTGAACCAATGTCGTTCTTAGGCTGAATTCCTACAGAACCCATGTCGTTCCCAGTGAACCAATGTTGTTCTTAATTGAACCCATGTCGTTCCTAGTGAACCAATGTCGTTCTCAATTGAACCAATGTCGTTCTTAGGCTGAATCCCTATTGAACCCATGTCGTTCCCAGTGAACCAATGTTGTTCTTAATTGAACCCATGTCGTTCCCAGTGAACCAATGTCGTTCTCAATTGAACCAATGTCGTTCTTAGGCTGAATCCCTATTGAACCCATGTCGTTCCCAGTGAACCAATGTCGTTCCCAGTGAACCAATGTCGTTCTTAGGCTGAATTCCTATAGAACCCATATCGTTCCCAGTGAACCAATGTCGTTCTCAATCGAACCAATGTCGTTCTTAGGCTGAATCCCTATTGAACCCATGTCGTTCCCAGTGAACCAATGTCGTTCTCAATTGAACCAATGTCGTTCTTAGGCTGAATCCCTATTGAACCCATGTCGTTCTCAGTGAACCAATGTCGTTCTCAATTGAACCAATGTCGTTCTTAGGCTGAATTCCTACAGAACCCATGTCGTTCCCAGTGAACCAATGTCGTTCTTAATTGAACCAATGTCGTTCTTAGGCTGAATCCCTATTGAACCCATGTTGTTCCCAGTGAACCAATGTCGTTCTCAATTGAACCAATGTCGTTCTTAGGCTGAATCCCTATTGAACCCATGTTGTTCCCAGTGAACCAATGCCGTTCTCAATTGAACCAATGTCGTTCTTAGGCTGAATCCCTATCGAACTCATGTTGTTCCCAGTGAACCAATGTCGTTCTCAATTGAACCAATGTCGTTCGTAGGCTGAATACCTATCGAACCCATGTCGTTCCTAGTGAACCAATGTCGTTCTTAATTGAACCAATGTCGTTCTTAGGCTGAATCCCCATCAAACACATGTCATTCCCAATTTCGACCCTTTTGGGTCACCCAATACCAATTTCAATCATCTTCTTTTGCGAGGGACCCTTTTTCCAGGGAGAGTTCGAGGGAGCTCATTCTTTTTCGCATGTCTTTATTGTACGTTTGTTGAACCCCTTTTTCTAGGGAGAGTTTGAAGGGACTCATGATTCACGAACAGTTTGCAAAACAATCTTTATTGTCACACAAGGAACCCTTTTTCCAGGGAGAGTTTTGACGGAAGCTCGTCCTCCTTGTAACCCTAAATGTCTTTTGTTAGGCCACCCCCGTCGTCGAGGACCCTTTTTCCAGGGAGAGTGTGATGGACTCGTTCCTCTATGATATCCTTTCAATCTTTGTTAGCGGCCCCCTTTCCATAATAGAAGCCTAGAAATAGGGAGTTTTGACGAAAACTCTATTTCTCTTCGAAAGTTCGTTTTGCAAACACCTCCTCTTCAGGGAAGAGAGGAGTATCTTTTGTTACCCGTTCAGGTAAGGGTTAAGCCTGAGTCTCTCCTTTGGGGAAAGGAGAGAAGAATCTAGCCACGGATGTGTCATTTAGATCTCAAGTGATTTCTTTCACCAAGGATTTCAGGAATATTTTGCCAATTTGTCATGAAAAATGGTTGTTGATCCCAAAATCTTTATCGCATAAAATTGTACCTCAGAATACCTTCAGTATTACTTCCGAAGTGACAAAGCTTTTGCGAAAAAGGATTCAAAATTCAAAATCTTTCTATTGGCCAACCAAAAGGATGAAGAATAAATCCACGATATGGCCAGCAAAGAAAATTCAATGTTGTTGCAAAGCCAGAAGTGATTGATATTGATCGCAGTCAATGGCATATTTTTAAAGACCATTCTTGAAAAATAAAGCAGTCGAAATATCCTGGGTGATACAGAAAAATGCATACCATCTCTACATCTCCTCCATCACCTAAGCTGCAATTAAATATCTGCAAAAGGGATCTCTCAACTGTCGTCAAGATGAAGGCGAATTAGACGAGTCGACCCCCGGGGCCAAAGAAGATTTGGATCATCTCCAAGATGACGGAGTTTGTGACGGATCCTTCCAGGGAAAGTTCAGATCACCGTCGAGATGAAGGCGAGTGTGATGAGCCTACCGACAAACCCTAAAAGATATTTAATTTCTGCTATCATCAAGAGATTCCCAACCAATGAGCCAATAACTGTCAATATAATCCCTGAGAGAAAAGAAAGATCGGAACATCTCTGAGATGAAGGAGTTTGTGACGTACCCTTCCAAAAAAATAAAGAGAGAAAAAGCTAGGACATCTCCAAAATGAAGGATGATGTAATTCCCGAAAAATCCAAGAGAGCTCCAATTCTGTCAAAAAAAAAGAGTGCAGAAAGATCATCATGAGAAAAGAATCCCAGGATATCAAACTGCCGAATCTATCATGAATTTTCTTTAATTTTGTGAAATTCTTTTATCAATATCCTTTCGCTAATAGCTCTCGCAATATCAAGAATACATTCTTTTTCGTCCATATCAATGAAATTGATAGCCTCCTTGAAGGAAAGTCAATTGCAAGTAATTTGAATTCGAATCTTGATTCTACGGAGTTAAGCCCAGTCGGAAGTAATACTTCGGGTAGAAAAGAGGGAATATTTTTCATATATATATGTGCTTATCATTCTTGAATTAACTACAATTTTTATCTTATTGGCAATCTTTTCAAGTTATCCCGACATGAAGTGAGAGCTTGATGTCTATTTTGATGTATCCAGGCATTGTTGTTATCCCTTTTAGGATCGGATGACGGGAGTTGTCCAAGATCCTTCCCTTCTTGTTTTGATCTGAGTGCCTGGGCTCTCAGATTCGCACACTTCCCTGTGCTCCCCACTGTCCCACCATAGACAGTTCCCGTTCAGATTAAGGGTTAAACCTGAATTTTCCGCAAAAGGTCATCTGTCTTAAAAGCCATTCAGTCTTAGCAATGAGACGTCCAAGATCAATCCCTTTTCAAGCTTTAGGGAACCCCATTTCCTTCCTTTTGCAAAACCCCTATCGGATTCATTGTGCGGAAATCCGAAGGTTCCATCACGGTCTCTTCTTTCGAGGATTCCGTCCATTTTCTGCCCAATCAGGTTAAGGGTACAAACCTGAGCCTCCTTTGATGAGGTATTCCATTTTCTGCCCAATCAGGATAAGGGTACAAACCTGAGCCTCCTTTGATGAGGTATTCCATTTTCTGCCCAATCAGGATAAGGGTACAAACCTGAGCCTCCTTTGATGAGGTATTTCATTTTCAACCTAATCAGGATAAGGGTACAAACCTGAGCCTCCTTTGATGAGGTATTCCATTTTCATTTCCCGGTCAGGTTAAGGGTTAAACCTGAGCTTCGTTTTTACATGAGGTATTTTTTGTCCCATCCAGGTTAAGGGCAAAACCTGAATCTCACTTCTTTTCGAAGTAAAATTTTCTCCTTATTCCCCATTTTATATCTACCATCATCATTTGAATAAATTCTTTCATACCGAGTCAGACCCATCTAACTGGGGCATTTTTATGATCCAAATTTGGTGTGTTTTCTTTGTCACTAAGCTCGGCTTTCAACCGGCTTAGCAGCAAAGAGGGGCATCTGTAAACACCCCAAATTTTCACCCTCATCCAGTGTTTGTCCATTTCATAAGTCATCACAGATCATTGCACGTATTCTGCATAGCATTGCATGTCATTGCATCTCATTTTCAAGATCCAACACTCCTAATTTTAAAACATTCAATCCAGATTTGAATTTTAAAGCTTTATTTCAAAATCAATTTCAAAACCTGGGTTTTTATTCAATACTCTGTCATTTTCCAACCCCAGAACTTCATATTTCGAAATATTTTCTCAAGGAAACAATCTGGATTCATTTCAAATTCAAATTTTAATCGATTTCAATTCACAGATGAGACCCATTGAGGTGGTGTCGCTTCTGAATTCCTCTATTCATCAAATTTCTCAAATTTTTGAAAGTTTCAGTCCGATTAGGACTCTGTCTTAGAGTCCTAATCCAGTCAGGAGTCTGTTTTTAAGTCTGTTTTACTTCCATTTTCAATCTTTTCCGTTTGCTTTCAAAATTTAGGTCATTTTACAGAGTCCAGTTAGTTCAGGACTCTATTTTAGAGTTCGGTCGAGTTAGGAGTCTAACCCTGACTGTGTTTTCTGACTTATTTCATCATTTCTTGATAAAATCTTTTGAAAATTCTTTCATTTGGCTTTTAAAATCTAAAATCTCAGAGTCCTAAGGGTTCAAGACTCTAACCCGGAGTTCCAGTTCGCTTGAGACCCTATTTTCAAAGATCTTGAATTTCAAATGTCAATTTTAACCCCTTTTCAAAGCCATTTTCAGTGTTTATTTCAAAAATGTTCAAAATTCGATGTGGGCCCACTCAGTTGGCACCATATCCAGAGGAATTCTAACTCAGTTAGGACCTTATGCCATTTCAAAAATTCTAATTTTAAGATTACTTTTGAAAACTCCTTCAATTTCAAGTTTTAAAATCACTTTTTGAAAAACTCAAGTAGGGCCCACTCGGGGTGGCGCCATATTCGAGTAAGTCAGGGCTAGACTAGGGTTAGTTGATGTCTTGGTTAGTGTTAGAGGTTTAGAAGAGTCAAAACCATTTTGAAAACTCATTTTGAAAATTAGTTTTTAAAACTAGTGTTTTTAAATGTTTTTAAAGGTGTTTTAAAAACCCAAATGTGAAAGATGCCAAGTGGCATCACATTTGGGGGTTTTCTAGGTTTAGTTAGGGGCTAATTAGGGATTAATTAGAGTCCCACCTAGGTTAGAAAACCACAAAAAATCGTTGCCTTTAGTGTATTTATTAGAAAGAGTCCTAAAAAAATGAAAAACCTCTTAATTAACCCTAATTAAGTGACTTTTTGAAAAACTATAAAAAGGGACCTAAGGGGGGCCAAAAGGAGGGCTCTTTTCTCTCAAATTTTCGTGGCCTCTCTCTCCTCTCCAGAACCTCCACCTTCCTCCATTGCAGCTGCAAGCACCAAGGTAATATTTTTAATATTTTTTAGTTTTATTTAATACTTTTTCATGTTTTAAATCAATTTTAGCCATTGGTGTCATCCCCTTCATGGATTAACCATGGATTCAACCTCAAGAACCATCAAGAATCAGCAAGAACACTCCAAGAAGGTGATCTAACCCTGTTTTGGATGATTTACAGATATTTTAATCCATTAGAATTGATTTTAACATGATTCTTTGCATTATTAACCAATAAAATATATGATTTACCCTTTTTAATGGGTTAAATCTATGTTTTAAAGGTGATATCAAATTCCAGCCATTGATTCCCTGTTTTTAATTTATTTTCATGGTTTATTCATGTTTGTTTTACGTTCTATAGCATAGAAATAAGTTTTATTTACTGTTTTATGGTTTATTTTATTTATTTACATTAGTTAATGCATGGTTTTTCAAGTTTCTTAAATTTCTGTGTTCTAGCTTTAGAACAGTAAAGATGATGTTATTTCGGATTGAAGCACTCGTTGTTTATTTCTGTTTTGTTATATGTGATGCATGCATGAGTTATTGAGTTACTGTAGAAAAATCAGAGGTTTTGGATCTCGGGAACCCTGTCAAAAAAATCAGACATCAAATCGGGTTTTTAAAGCTTTAAATTCGTGGTTAAAATCAAGAAGGTAACTTGCTGTTATGATATTTCTCTCATCTTATATCCGATTTTAGATCTGTAAAGTGATATGGATTCACATTGAGTAGATATGTCTCATGTGAAATTTTCGGATTTTTTTATCATTGTTTAGTATTTTCCCCTTTTAGAGAATCTGTTTTTAAATTTAAAGCTCGTTAGGGTTTACCAAAACCCTAATCAGACTTGTGTTAGTCATAAATCCCAAAACACAGATCCGATTTTAGATCTGTAAAAAGTGAGTATTGTTATTTTTATGTCTACTGTTCACCACTAAAATTTCAGAAAGTTTTGTTTAGAATTGCTATTTATTCCTGTATTTTGAATCTGTAATAGCTGTTTTAATCCCTGTTAAAAGTGATATATTTTAGCTCAAATTGCCGGAAGGGTTTCTCCCTAACCGGAGATGATTTTTCCAATCTGTAAATTGGGAAATCTCTGTTTTTCTTCCTAGTTAGTCTCTGTAAAATTTCATAAATTTCCATGGAGATTTGACCCCTGATTCAGGTCTTGGATTGAAACTGGTTGGTGAATTAGGTCAAAAATAGCATATTTTTATGGTTTAATGCAATTTTCGGATTAATTTAATGTCAAAAAATTATTTTTATAATTCCAATTCGACATTAGGGTTATAACAAGTGCAGGTACCAATTTTTATGGATTTTGGAATCCATTTGATGGCTGAATCAAGCAAATTGCAAAACCGGGTTCCTGAAAGATCCAAAAACACTGCTAAAATCACAGTTTTTGTGATATTATTGGATTTTCGTGCATAAGCATATATTTTTAGGGTTTTATTATGTTCATAAGCATCTTAGGATACTTTAGGTTTAATTTTGTGCTCATTTGATTTCATTTAGTGCATAAAACCTAAGTTTTTACCAAAATCTCTTTTTAAAAACCCTGATTTCAAGGCCATAGTCTTGCTATCGGGGGCAATTTGGTCATTTGACCTAAATTTCAAAATCCCTAACCCTAATTTCATATTTCTAATCATGTCATAGCATATTTGGTTTGGGTTTATTCCATTCAAATTTCAAAATTTGCATTTTATCAAAATATCTTTCTAAAAACCCTAATTTCAAGGCCATAGTCTTGTTATTAGGGGTATTTTGGTCATTTTGACCCCAATTTCGAAATTCCATATCTTCTCTTCATATTTATTCAATTTTATTTCATACTTTATCATTTTTATTTAAGGGAATCAAGGAAGAGGCTTATATCTAGCAAAATCCAATAATTTCCTGATATTGTTGGATAAATCTAGAAAAGCCAACATATATTCATTAACCAAGTTTTCTAGTTTTGCAGGTACATTGAAGACTTTATTTTTCATGTATTTAAATTTCAATAGTGATGTAATTTATAATTAAACTTTGGAATAAGAATTTACATTTCCTGTTTAGCTTAGGTTGCATTGCATATAGTTTATTTTCTTTTGTAATGTTAATGTGTGTTGGATGATGATTCATGCATATTCAAACTCACTATGGTCTACACGAATGGCACATGCACTAGCTTCTATGAAGTTTATAAACTTGGTGGAATTCGTATTTATGGCCATAGTCAGAATATGAATGATACTCAGATTTATGATCTTCACATTAGCCACATTCAGCCTACACTCTTAGGCTAACTTCAAAAATGCACTGCATTTCTCAAAAAAATACAAAAAGTATTTCTCAATTCCTCAAAATCATATTCATTCATTTCATGCATTTGCCAATTCCAATTCCAATTCCAATCTCAATTCAAAGAAGTTCATTTTCTCAAAATCTCCTAAGTCTTATAGCAAAATCGATTTTCCCAAAGACATTGAATTTCAAAGGATATTTCAAGTATTTCCCAAGTTCCAAATTCAAATTTTCTAAGTTAGAATTTCAATTTCCAAGTTTGAATTAAGAGAAACCAAGTCTCTCAGAATCGATTTTCACCAAATGTCAAGGATTCCTCAAAATCGATTTTTATTTCTCTCAGAAGTATATTTCAAATCCCATTTCACGATTTCTCATGTGATATCATTTCCAAGATTTACATTTTCTAAATATTTCAATCATTCAAAGCAAACATCATTGTAAACACCCCAAATTTTCACTCACCTCCCCGACATCTTCACCAAGCATCATCATCCAGCCTCTGAAATCGCTGGAGGGCAAAATGGTCATTTTCTGAGCCCGGACCTTGCAAAAGTCTAAATTTCATCTGCAACTCTCAAATTTTCTCTATTTTTATCTCAGATGTTCAAGATTTTACTCCTGACAGGAGACAGACATCTCCAGAGTCTTGGTTCAAGGTTACATTGCATAAGACATGACATTGCATATCATTGCACGAGCATTTCAAATCACTGCATTGCAAAGCATGTCATTTCGAGGTCCAGAACTCTTGATTTCAAAATTTTCAATCCAGATTAGAATTTCAACTCTTTTCAAAGTCGATTTTAAAACCCTGGGTCTTCAAAATCATCAATTTTCCCATTTTACCCCTAGGACTCTGAATTTTAAAATATTTCCTCAGGAAAATGATCTGGATAGTTTTCAATATGGATTTCAGCCAATTCATCTCAGATTTTGCCATTTTGTCAACAATTTCAAATATCTCCTTTTTACAAAATCGCCCTACAAGGGCCAACTCTTTCCAAAATTCCTGTTTTGCCCATTAGTCCAGATTTTATGAAAATTCCAAAAAGAAGTTGTTTTATCCTTATTTCAATAAAGAAGCAATGTGGGACCCACACTGAGGTGGTGTCACACAAGCTTTTCTTTTAAAAAAAAAAAATTTTTTTTTTTGAATTTTGAAAAACCCAAAAATATAGGAGCCTTGTCCCTTGGATTGGTGCCACTTGTCATTTCTCTCTCCTCCCATTTCCATGCCAAGTGTCAGTGTGGGGCTACTTTCAGAAGCCGCCACATGTCATCCCAATTATCTGCCATATGTCACCCTATCCATCCTGCGCCATGTGTCATTTCAAAGACTACCAGGAGATGCCAAGTGTCATAGGTTGTTCTGTCTAGAAAAAGTGGAGTTTGTCTCCTCTGAGGTGGCGCCACTTGAAGTGTGTCTCCTGCAGGGGACACGTGTCAACCCCTCCTTCCTTCTAGAAAAGTAGCCTGACACATGTCTCTTCCTACTTTTCTCAGAAAAGTAGGAGACATGTATCACTCCTAAATTCCTACAAAAAAGGTAGGCTTGTCTCCTCTGAGGGGGCGCCATCTGGAGTGTCTCCTGCAGAGGACACATGGCAAGCTCTCATTTCCTCAGAAAAAGCAAGTGCCATGTGTCATTTTCTGCTTTCTTCAGAAAAGCTAGAATTCAAATATTCAAAAATCCCCATAGGTGGCGAAAATCAAGAACTCCTGCCTTTTTCATCCTGTCTGAGATGGCGCCACATGGCTTGGCCCACCTTCTCTCCCCTCTGCCATGTGTCATTTTCTGCTTCTTTCA
The DNA here is from genome assembly GCF_984573655.1 of Nuphar pumila. NCBI lineage: Eukaryota > Viridiplantae > Streptophyta > Magnoliopsida > Nymphaeales > Nymphaeaceae > Nuphar > Nuphar pumila. Next base: position 44,528,693 of record NC_143265.1, on the reverse strand, counting down.
GAAAAAGTAGAGGACACATGTCTTCTCCCTACTTCTTTCAGAAAAGTAGGAGACACATGTCACTTCTGGCTTTTTTTCAGAAAAAGCAAATCATTCAAAATTCAAACAAGGCACTAGGTGGCAAAAATCCTGAGCTCTGATTTTTTCAGATGGCCTGAGATGGCGCCACATGTCCCTTTCCCTCCTTTTCCTCCCTCTTGCCACATGGCATTGTAGGATCCACCCTGAGGTGGCGCCACATGTCCACCCTCCATTCCTCCAAGGCCAACCTCCATTTGAATTTCAAACTTCCCCCTGAGGTGGCGCCATTTGAGAAAGCCTCTCCAGACAGCTGACACTTGTCCGCCACATGTCCAGACCTCCCTACACCAGAAAAAGTAGAAACCCCCCCCCCCCCCCATGAGGTGGCGCATTTTGCTTCCTCCCTTCATGTTCTCCTGCCACATGGCATCGTAGGAGCCACTCTGAGAAAATGCCACATGTCAGCCTCTCCTTTCCTGCAGAAAAAGCAAAATTCAAATTCCTCTGAGGTGGCGCCTTCTGAGCCCACTGCTCTGACCTTCTGACATGTGTCAAACACCTTTTGAGGTGGCACCATTCCAGGACTCCACTTGGCTCATTTTTTATTTTTATTTTATTTTTAATAAAGGTAGCCCACCATGAGGTGGCGCCACCTGAGGACTCCCTACAAAAGGTGAGTTTGAATTTCAAATTCCAAGAGAGCACCCTCTGAGGTGGCGCCTTCTGGGAGCTCCCTGCAGAGAGAATCAAGCAAACTTTTGGAAAATTCCAAATTCCCCCTGCTGAGGTGTCTCACCCATAAAATTTCTATTTTTTTTATTTTTCTCAAAAAATCAAAAGAGCCTTTTGAGGTGGCGCCACCTGAGGGCTCTCTGCAGAAGACAAATTCGAATTTCAAATCCCTCAGATGGCACCCCCTGAGATGGCGCCACATGGAGGGCTCAGATCGAGCCTGTTTGAATTTCAAAATTTTTCAGAAAAATTATAAAAACAAGGGTTCACGCCCAGCCTAAAGGGGATCATTTTTTTTTAGCTCTGGTGAACTTGGAAAATCCGACCTAGCCTTCCTAGAATCAAATTTTGAACTGTGGAAATCGTGCCCCCTTTGGCGCATTGAAGAAGGTGGAGTAGAGCTCGTGCTGTGGCCAATTCGATTCCAACAGAGGTCGATTTTGGTGGACCATCCGAAGCTCGGAGCGAAGGACGAAGGAAGCTCGTGATAGCTGCCCCTTTCAAAAGCTCCTACGCTGCGTAACGAAGCAAGGTGCACTTCTTTTCCCCTTGATGTGATTCTATAATCCGAATCGGGAGTCGTTTGAAGAAAGAGCTCATCCGAGGGATGGATTGAGCTATTCTCATAAAACGACATATATAAAAAATGTTTTGTTATGCTTCCTTGATGATTTTTAACATTCATATAGTTAGCTAGGTTTAATTTGCATTTTATTTCATTCATTTAGCATATTTCATGAATTAATTAGGATTAATTTAGCCTTTATTTCAATTCTGCTTATTTTCAGTAGGTCTCTGTTTTTGTCAGCCAGTCCACATGTCATTTCATGCATTTGTTTTTTATTAAAAATCCCACAAAAATCATGGAATGCGCCCTTAGGTGTCCCTAAAATTTTGCCAAAAATTCGGAGCCATTTGAATTTGTTTACTGCGGTAAACATTCAAAATGGCAAGTCGGGTTTTGTTACCCGGGATACGTTTTGAAAATCATTTGCCGACTTGTAAAATCAAGATATCCCTCATGGGAGATCCGATTTTCGATCCGAAAGCTGTTATGAACTCGGAAGAATGTCTAGTTTGTAATATGATGTTTTCAGATTTTTATGATTTTTTTTTATGTCTGAAAAAAATCCGAGAGTTAGGAACACGTGTCAGAGCCTAATTTGGGCCTCTGAGATCTTGGATCGACTTAGGGCTATGGTTTCTCTTTGTGTGTTGCTCCAAATCCGAAACTGTAAAAAGTGAAAGTGGTGCCCAAAATGTCTTCTGTTTGAATATGAAAGCCTGTAATTTTTAGAACAGTGTTGACCCCGCTTCAGATTTTTCTTGTCATCCTCCTGTTTTGCTACATTTGTCTATTCTGTTAGTTTAGGCAGAAATAGTTATATTTTTATCTGTTTTTCCCTTGATCAAATGCCAAAGTCATAAACATGAAAGTTGTTCATGTAGGTGTTGTGCATAACTCTGATTAATTTCATAAATTTTCATGGCTTTTTTGTATTTCTTTAGCATTTTCATCAGATTAGTGTGATTTTTACCTATGTCAGAACTAAATCTTTGTTATTGAACTCACCATGGCTCAAATCCCGAGGCTGTAAAAACCAAAAATGTTTCATTTCAGATCTTTTAGCAGTCTGCAAAATATCAGAAGTTTTCATGGTGTAAATTTTGCATTATGATGTTAAGCATTGCATTTGGTTCGGATCCATAGGCAAAATCCATCATTTTAGGACTTCCTTTAAATTTTAGCATTTAAATCATATCATTTCGTGCATTTTAGAATTCTAGGCTGTTTATCAGAGTGTTTAGATGCTTCATACCGAATTTGGTGCAATTTGAAATCCATTTGAGGTTCGGATTAGCCATAATACCAAAACAGGGTCCCGCAGGACCCGGATCCAAGTGAAAAACAAGCGAAAATCGTTATTTCTGATAAATTGCAAAATACCAAATTCTGATTTTACAGTCTTAATGTGTCTAGCAGCATGTCATCATATCTCTTACTGCATTTTATCATTATTTGATTCAATTTGAATTTCAAAATCTCAATTTTACCAAGTTTTCCTTTAAAAAACCCTGATTTTAAAGGTATAACTTTATAATTAGGGGTATTTTGGTCATTTTGACCCCAATTCCGAATTTCAAACTATTTTCTACTGAATTTCCTGCATTTACATCATTTCAAATATCAAGGAAGCACGAGAATAGGGTTTATATCCAATTAAATCCAATAATTTCATAATATTATTGAAAAATCTTGGAAAAACCCGCATATTTGAGCTAACCCAATTTCAAGTTTGGCAGGAACATTCCAAAGAAGGAGCTGAAGTCTGCAAATTTCTTTTATTTCCTTTATTTAGTGATGTAATAATGTAAATTTTGGAATAAGAGATTTAATTTCCTGCTTAGACTAGGATGCATATCATATAGTTTGAATTTATGCAATATCCTGTTTCTATGATTCATGCATTTTATTTCAAAAGCACTATGGATGTTCACGAATGGCACGTGCACCAACTCTTAGGGAGTTGATGGACTCGGTGGGATCCATATTTACGGCCCTAGTCGGAATATGGACGAGACCCAGATCCATCATCTTTCTACCAGTCACATTGAGCCTACACTCTTAGGCTATCTTAAAATGCACATCATATTTCCAAAGTTTTCAAAAATCATGTGCATCAAATCAACTAAGTTCTAAACATATTCATGCCCACAGTCAGAATATGTGAAGGATTTATTTGGACTTAATGCACATTTTCCAACCAATTCCTCAGAAAATCTTTTCAAAGGGCATTCATTTACTCATGTCATTTACATCATAAAATCATTGATTTTCTCAAGATTTTCTCAAGAAAACTTCATTCTCAAGAAATTGATTTCTCAAGAAACTCTAAGGATTTTTCAAAATCGGTTTTCCAAAGACAAGTTTTTCCATAGTTTCCCCAGGAAATTGATATTTTCTTAAGAGATTCAAAAGAGTTTCCCAATCTTTCTTCAAGATCCAAAATCGATTCCGAATTATTTCAAAAGGTAAAATTCCCAGGATTTCGATTCCCCACGTTTTGAATTTCCTTCTCCAATGAGTTTTCCTATAAATTTTCCATCATTTTCCTAAGAAAACTCTCAAAGTCCAAGTTTTCCTAAGAAGTGTTTCCCTTTTCAAAAGGTTCATCTTTTCTCAAGAATCACTTCCATTTTCCCAAGATTTTCAACTATTTCTGATTTTTTCCACATCTTTATAAGCTTTCTCATGTTTTCAAAAAACCCCTTTTTTATCTGAGTTTCCTGAGAAATTGACCTTTTTCCTGAGAGATTCTTTCCAACTCCAAATGTTTTTCTAAGCATACATCATGTTTTCCAACTGGCATTTCCCAAAATCTCATAGCACATGCCTGAATTCTCTGTGCATTTAGGATAGAACACAACTTTGATAATTTCGCTAGGTCAAGCATAGTTTTGGTCCTTGGTTCGATTACCCCTGTTAAAGGCGGCAGGAACGGTCGAACCTCGTACCGACAGGTCGAGCCCCATCCCATGGATTTTCCCGTAATTTTCAAAACGGAGGCGAGTATTTCAAAACAATTTCCAAAATCCGGTCAAGTTTGAAGCGCGAAAGCGTTTCCCCTCTCTCTCTTCCGCAAGGAAGGGAAGACGGGGGAAAATTTCGCGACGAAAACAGGTTTGGCGACCGTGATTGGACCTATCCTTGTCTGACCTAAATTATGCTTGACTTAGTTCAATTATCAAAATTATGTTCATAAAATGTCAGCTCTTTTACTTTCAATATCATGTGAGCCTAGGAGCCTAGATTCTGACCCAACTGACATTGACTGCATATAGCTTAGGCATGGTTTGGTAGGACCAGATTGAGGAGAAATTTTCATGCTCACATAGACTTAGGTCTAAATACAACTCTCCTCAATTTAGGATCTGAATGCAAACACTGTATGCTTCTTCAAAGATTTTCAAAAGTCTATCTCTCTAGGACTTAGAGCCCTCTATTTCTTGCATGTGATCATTTTTTCAAAACCTCAATTACCTATCATTACCCGGTCTTCACGTTGCTGGGCTCTCTTCCAGAACCATAGTTCTGGACAGAGCCTCACAACTGGGCCAACTATTTGGGTTAACACCCCCCTACCACGTACCGCGGGCCACAGTCCGAAGTATATCGGTAGGCGCTCAAGGATGTTGGAAAACCTTACCTTAGAACCAGAGTTGAAACTCTATGCCACGTACCTCGGATTTCGATTCGGGTATATCGGCATAACTGGATTGGACAAAGATGATCTGAACTTAGAGTTAGGATTAAGGTCCTACAGCTGTTTTCAAAATGATGCATCTAGAGTCAGCTTTTTAGGGAATGCTGAATGTGCATAAATGTTTGTGCAGGATGTGATTGTATGTATGATTTTCTCAATTCTTTATGTTTCCCAATGTTTTTCAACTCATCAGGTCTTTTTCCAAATATCCTTATTTTCCACAAGACCTTTTTTTCTCAAACCCTGGATTTTTTTTAAATATCCCATTTCTTTCAAAACTCCAGGCGATTTTACATTCTACCTTTCTACTGGATCTCGAATTTCTAGTTGCATTTTCATCCTGCTTGCAAAATTTTTCAAAATTTCTCACATTTTCCTAAGTCTCATTCTGAGTCTTTCTCTGTCTTCAGTTCAATGGCATCCAGTCAAGTCGATCCTATCTTTCCTGAAGGTCACATCTCCTTCGAGGTGCGACAAGGTTGTCCTGAACATCGAGCCCTTAGCACCGGAACTTTCATTCCCCGGTGGTATTATTCCTGGCTAAAGAGCTTTTCCCGAATGTTCCCGGACCATTTGAGCGAGTGCGGATTAGAACTGGCATCAGCAGTCGGAAAGCAGATCATCAATGGCAACCTGATCCATGCAATGGCGGAGCGATGGAATCCTCGAACGTGTACCTTCTGGTTCCCGTGGGGAGAGATGACTGTTTTAATGGATGAATTTTCAGAAATCATGGGGTTGCCAGAACCAGCCGGTCAACCAGGAGACCCCTTAGAGCATCAATTCCTTATCAATGTCAAGGGTTTGGACCCCCGAGACTCCTTAGCTCGTATGACAGGCCGCCGATCTTGGCCCCTGATCCAGTTAGAAGGAGATGAATATGTTGACCTATTTGAGTTGTACGGCCAGTACGGGACCTTCGTCGAAGTCAGCTCGCTATCAAGAACAGCGAAAGAAAAGATTCAGAATGCAATGGTTCTATGCACTGTAGGACTGTCCCTTTTCCCAGATGAACAAAACTACATGGACATTAGGATAATCCAACTTATGAGAAGATGGGGAAGTCGGCAAACCAATCGCCTCTCCATAGCTATGGCAGCGCTCGCCTTTCTTTATCGAGGTCTGACTCGATTCTCACTTGGAGAGTCCATTTTAGTTGAAGGATGCATCTACGCACTTCAGTCCTGGTTTTTCCAGCATGTTCCAGCCCGAGCAAGCTCTTTCAGATACAATGGTCAAGAACTCCTTCCAGTGGCGCAGTACCGGTCTATGATCAACAACATTCAAGAGGATGACGTTGTTTGGGACTATTTTGATCGGCAAATATCTCCTCCCAGATATACGTACGCTTATGGCAAGCGGTTCAAGTTGCTGGGACCATTCTTCTGCACTTACTACCAACCAGAGAGATGTGTTCGACAGTTCTCCCAGAGGCAGCAGTATGTCGAAGCCCGACTGTTATCAGGAGTTATGGCAGAGTTTGATCTCACTTCCGCACAATGGTCCGGGGCATATCATTCTGCCTGCTACGGCTGGGATTCCTTTGTCTCTCTCAAAATCTTTCCAGGTCCTAGAGTGTCTGCCGACTATCGTGAATGGTGGCAAATTGTTTGTCCCCCACCTCTTTGTCAAGATCAATAAAATCTTATTCTTCTCATTTTAATAAAATTCTATTTCCTTCCATTGTGGTTTGACGACCTCGCCTAGGTAACAAGGCACATTTTCGTTGTTTATTTCTTTTGCAGAAGGAATGACAACACAATTGTCGTGATTCCCACGATGACTCAGTCCCTAGTAATGGGACATCTTTTCCAAATTGTCTACCATATTTTCAGCAAATATTTCTTCCAAAAGCTAATTCCCTCAAAATCTAATCAGGTCTTTTGCCCTGCAGAGAGCATCCATATCATTTGATGGTTGAGACAAGATCAGGCAAAAGAACCACAGCATTCCAGTACTCGTCAGCCTCGGAAGAAGAGATGAGTTCCCCTCGATCTGAGAAGAGTCGAGAGCAGCAGCAAGAAGACGATGGCATAGACCCTCAAATGTACGCCATGTTCAGAAAAATGATGAACAAAATGATGAATGAGCAGCCCGGGACCAGCTCAGAAAGGAATCCATTCAGAGAAAAGTTCCATGGTCGCAGGGGTAAGAAGGCTCCCAAGAAGCAGATCCAGCCAGAAGAGATTTCAGATGAATCAGAGTCCACCGAAAATACTGATGAAGAATATGAGGTGCCTCCGGCATTTCAGAAGCGTGGCCAAAGTAAAAGCCGCAGATCAAAGAGCAGAGATAAAGAAGAGCCTTTGCAAGCGCAGTTCAAAGAAATGGCCCGAGTTGTCAAGGATCTGCAAGCCCGCGACAAGGGCAAAAAAGTCTTCACCAGTGAGGACTTCTATGATGGCTTAGAAGGGGATGATGATCTGGAGAATCTTCCCCGTAAATTCATCAAATTCGATGGTTCCGGCGACCCAAAAGCGCACCTTGCCACTTTCTTTGCTGAATGTTCTCGGTTTAAGAGGGATAACCGAGCATTGTTTCTATGTTTCCCCCGCAGCTTGGAAGGAGTTGCAGCTAAGTGGTATGCTGAGCATATCAACCCCATCGAGCTCAAGGAGTTCGACAAAGTTGTGAATCTCTTTATTGAACGCTTCTTGTTCAACACAGAAGCGCTGCCTACATTAAGTCATCTCTGCAACTTAAGGCAGAATGAGAATGAAAAAGCACGGGACTTCATTCACAGATGGAGATCAGCCTGTAACAAGATGAGAGATCCTATCTCGGAAAGACATGCATTGTCCTTAATCCTCAACAATTTCTCGCAGCCGTTAAGAGGATTAATCTCCACAGCGCCGTCCAGGACCTTCATTGAGCTGACTGAACGAGCCGAATGGCTCGAGCTGAGTGTGGAAAATGGAGTCTATGAAGGCTTCACCTTTTCCAAGAACAACTCCCATGGTGAGCAGAAAAAGAAAGCTCACTTCACTTATTCTGCTAACAACAACAACAAAGGCCGTAATCAGCACAAAGGGCAGAAGAAAGATTACTGCTACAGCTCAGGCAGTTCGAACCACAAAGATCAGAAAGCAAAGCCTGCTCCTTAGTTCAGCAAGCCTCCTCAGCAGGATCAAGGGCCAAAACTGCGCGAGAAGACTAGACATGAAGGATGGAGTTACGACAGAAAGTTTACTCCCCTTGACCAATCACTCGAAGACGTGCTCGAGTACATGCTATCGAAAGAGATGGTCAAATTGCCCAGATTGGCCGATCCCCCTGTGCCCATGGGGAAATGGAAAGATCAGTTCTGCAAGTTCCACAGGACAGTGGGACACAACACCGAGAACTGCTTTGTTCTCAAAAATATCGTACAAGATCTCATTGAAAAGAATCTATTGGTAGAAGGAGAAGAAGAAGAGAAAATGGACATTCTCAACCACCCCTTCCCCTCACACACCACAGCAGTAGTGTCTGCACAACCCTTTCTACCGCATGAACATATCAAGCCATGTTCTGCGCAAGATCTCCAAGTTCAGCATCAAGTGACGGTGCTACGACAAGCAGCTCCAGATTCTAAGAAGATGAACTTAATTTCAGCATTCGATAAAATGAAAGTTACGGAAGCACCTGTGAAGACAGTTCCCAAGTCAAAGGGAACTCCTGCCTTCTTCAAGCAAAGTGTCAAACCTAGGCTAGAGAAGTCAAGTCAGAAGCCTCTGACTGCTTTATCCAATGTCTCCATCCTTGACTTGGCCAAGAATTCTAGCAAGCACCAGCAAGTACTGGATGATTTACTCAGGAAAATCAAAGTTAAGCCCAGTACCACTCCTGAAGACATGGCACAGATTGTGAACTCTGCCATGACCAATGCACCAATCACTTTTTCGGATGAGGACCTTCCAAAGCCTCATTCCTTTCATAATAATGCCTTGTACATTGTCGTTCGAATCAGAGGAATGACGGTTCCCCATGTGCTGGTCGATGGAGGCAGTAGCCTCAACATATGTCCCGAAATGACCGCAAAGTCATTAGGGATCAAGGACGAGGAATACATTCCAGATCCCATCACTATCTATGGGTTTGACAATCATTGTCAAACGGCCAAGGGCAAGATATTTCTGGAAGTATTTATCAACTATTCGGTGCACTCCGTCCTTTTCCATGTGGTTAATGTACCACCAACCTACAACTTGCTGCTCGGTAGGACGTGGATTCACAATGCTAATGCAGTGCCTTCCACCCTCCATCAATGTGTGAAGTGGTCAAAGGGTGGAATGATAACCACAATACTGGGAGAAGACCCAGAAGAAAGGCTCCCGCAGCCCATGATTCCTCAGCCATCATTCAACGCAGATATTCCCAGCATCAGGGAAAGTGAAGAGATCAATCTCGGGGAGAATCGAGAAATACTTCAAGCACCATCAGAGCCATCTTTGCACACAGTAGCCACGACACGATGGAAAGGTCCTCAAATTTTCAAGGTTGGAGGTCGAATCGACTACAGCACCATTAAGGATCATCCCTTGTTTCCTCAATTCATGAAGTCAAGAAAGGGATTTGATTTACTCCTGAAGCATGGCTATCAACCCTTCAAGGGACTCGGCAAGAATGAAGATGGCCGCATCGAGCCAATGATCCAGAAACATCATCTCCACAGAGCAGGACTGGGGTTCTCCGGAGGAAGCTCAGCAAGGAAGACTGTTTTTGTCAAAGGGGCACAATGAAGACCATTTGTTATTTCCTTTCTATTCTTTTCCAAATAAATGTCTCATTTTACCAATGTCATTGATCAATTCAATCAATAAAATTCCAAGTTTCTTTGTCTATCCGGATGCCATCTACTCCCTTTTTGTCTGTCTCATCATTTTATCATTCAATGCCATTTTATGCATGGTTCCCTTCAAATGATTGCTTGTCTTACTGTAGGCCGATTTTTCTGAACCAGATTTCTTATCCAAAATTTTAGAATGACCTCTCGGACAATCAAGAAGCTCGTTCTCAATCCCAAGGCCTTTCAGAAGTCAACAGCAATTCACAGAATCAAAGCAAGCACCGGAAATGACAAGAGTGCAAAGCAGTCTGATGATTGTGCAGAACACGATCAGTCTCTTCAGGAATTACCGAAGTTCGCCGCAGTTCGAAAGCAGGACGAACCATCTCCTCTAGTATAAGATCCAACTGAAGGTGTCAATATCGGTTTAGAGGAAGATCCCAAAATTCTCCAGATCGGAACCAGTCTGAATCCGGAAGAAAAGAAAAGACTTACAGATTTTCTCAAGCGGCATGAAGAAGTGTTCGCATGGACATATGAAGACATGCCGGGCTTAGACCCCAAATTGGTCGAACACCGACTCGTCTTGAAGCCGGATGCTAAGCCAGTCAAGCAGAAGCTGAGAAAAATGGATCCCAGAATAGAACAGCAAGTCAAAGAAGGACTTGAAGATCTGCTCAAAGCAGGATTTATTCGAGCTATTGACTACCCAGATTGGTTAGCCAATATCGTCGTCGTCCCAAAGAAAAGTGGCAAAGTAAGGATCTGCATAGACTTCAGAGACCTCAATAAGGCAACTCCGAAGGATGACTATCCACTTCCAAGCATCGATCTTCTAGTCGATAGCACGGCAGGACATGCCATGTTCTCTTTCATGGACGGATATTCCGGCTACAATCAGATTAAGTTGGCCACCCGCGACCAATCAAAAACTTCTTTCACCACGCCTTGGGGCACTTTCTGCTATACAGTTATGCCTTTTGGGCTCAAGAATGCTGGAGCAACGTATAACTGGGCAATGGCTGTCATCTTTCACGATCAGATGCGCAAAATCATGGATGCGTATGTTGATGATATTCTCGTGAAATCTAAAGAGGAAGAAGATCACCTCGGAGCACTTGATCAAGTCTTTAAAAGACTTATTCTTTACAAGTTAAGGCTTAACCCGCAAAAGTGTGTCTTTGGAGTCGAATCAGGCAAACTGTTGGGTTTTCTGGTCAGCAAAAAGGGAATTGAAGTTGACCCAGCCAAAGCAAAGGCTATTATTGATATGCCACCCACGAAGAATCTCAAAGAACTACGTAGCCTTCAAGGACGTATGCAGTCAATCCGGCGATTCATTTCCAATTTGGCGATAAGATGTGAGCCCTTCAACCACTTACTCAGAAAAGGAGTTAAGTTCGAATGGGGACCAGAGTGCCAGCAATCGTTTGATCGAATCAAGAAGTATCTTCTTAATCCTCCCATCCTAAAGCCGCCAGAATTGGGAAAACCTCTTTTGTTATACATCTCAGTCAATCAAGTAGCATGCGGTGGATACTTGGCGCAATACAAAGAAGGCAGCTTGATAGAGCACGCCATTTATTACGTGAGCAAGACTTTCATAGATTATGAAAAGAGATACTCTCAAATAGAGAAGACCTGCCTAGCTCTGGTATGGATGTGTCAGAAGCTAAGACACTACCTGCTAGCATCAGAGGTCAAAATCTTGTCTAAACTCAATCCTCTCAAGTATATCTTAGAGCAACCTTTCCTCAGCGGACGAGTCGCAAAATGGCAAGTCTTACTGATGCAGTATGACTTAGAATATGTCTCGCAGCAATCAATCAAAGGCCAAGCAATTGCAGATCAATTGGCGGATTTTCCTCTGGCCGAAGAAGAGAAAGCCGAAGATGACTTCCCTGATGAGCAAATTTGCAATATCCAGCAATCTCCAGTCTGGAATTTATTTTTCGATGGTTCTAACAACATGGCTGGAATAGGCATCGGAATTTTATTAATCACTCCAGAGAAAGAGATGATTCTGTTTTCCCTCAAGTTAGATTTTCAATGTTCTCACAACATGGCTGAATATGAAGCCCTGATTCAAGGTCTAAAAATTCTACTAGACTTCAATGTCAAGAGAGTGCATGCCTACGACGACTCATTACTTGTTGTCAATCAAGTTCGAGCTGAATGGCAGGTCAAAGATCAGAAGCTATTTCCCTATCAGAAAATTGTTTCAGCTCTTATCAGCAAGTTTGAAGAATTCCAGCTCTTCCATATCAAGAGAGATTTCAATCAAGTGGCCGATAGCCTAGCCAGCTTAGGCTCCATTATGGCATTCAAGAATGGAGAATCTTGTCGCTCTTTTGAAATTGGCAGACTTGACCAACCTGCTTTCATTCCAGCGGAACAAGTAAACCAGGTTGAGCAAAGGAAGAAGCCTTGGTATTACAACATCAAAACTTTCATAGAAACTGGCGAATTTCCTTCAGAACTCTCAAAGAAAGAGCAACGAGCAGTCCACCGTATGTCTACTCGATACTTCATTTTGGCCAATGTCCTCTATCGTCGTGGATTCAGTTCAGAGTATTCCAGATGTTTAGATGAAGACGAAGCCAAAGAAGTTGTGCGAGAAGCACATGAAGGCATTTGTGGCGGCCACGTCGGCTACCAAACCCTTGTCAAGCAAATCATAAGAGCAGGGTACTATTGGAAGACTATGCAACAAGACTGTTATCATTATGTGAAGAAATGTGTACAATGTCAGATACATGCACCTTCCATCCATGCTCCAGCAACTTATTTACAATTCGTTGTTTCTCCATGGCCGTTCTCCATGTGGGCCTTCTGATGATGCATGAAATGCACATCATGTAAACAAGTTTTTCATGCGTTTTGTATCAAGTTTAAGGTTTTAAACCCATGTTTAGATGTGTTTTGATAGTAAGGGGCTATGGTTCGAATTTCAGAAAAATCGGAGTTAAAATGAGAGAGTTATGGCTATTTCAGTGTTTGGGCACGGATTTCGAGGTGGATCGGATCCATATCCGACCCAATTAGGTCAATTGGACCTTGGATCAACTCTTAGAAAGCCCAAAACCCAACCCACACACCTATCCATACTCATTTCAAAAAGTTTTTCTAAAAACCCCCCAGAAAGTGGCGCCTAGCAATATTTTATTTTTTAACACTCTTTCTGAAAAATGTCAAAACTATAAATAGTTTTTTTTCAAGAACCCTAGGCGTCTTTGGCTGTGTTTGGACGCCCCCTACAGTGACTCTACAGCAGCAGCTCCTTCCTCTCCATTTTCCCCAAGTGTTGGCCATTGAAGATCGACCTATGCTTGATTTTCAAGCATATTTTCAAGCATATTTTCAAGCTTTCTTTGGTTTCTTTTCCTTTCTTTCTTATTCCTTGCTGGATTTTCACCATTTTTCTGTACTTTTGCAGGTGTAGCAGAGGTGGAGACCATTAACCTTGGGCGGGAGTGCGCAACACACCACCAAGGTGAGCCGGCCCTACCTCCATCCGGCTTTCTACACCCTCCGATCGCGAATCGGCTCACATGCCATCATCAGTGGATCTCCAACGTGTAGCAGCTGCAATAGGTGCCGTTTTTGATGAAGTACAACATCCTTGAACTGTAGAAGACGTCTACATCCAGCCACGGTCCGCTCTTCTTCACCCCCCCGGTCGTCGGATCTTCCAAAAGGTTGAAAAGCATATTTAGTTTCCAGGGTTATTATACAAGTGAGAAGATTCTCTAAATGGCGAAAAGACAGAAATATCCTTGGTGTGGAGCAGAAGACTGAATGCTTGTTTAGTGTTCTTTTAGTGCTTAATTGTAGTTGTATTCACTTTATAATTGTAGATTGCCATTTGATATTAATAAATTAAATTTTCTAGAATTGTAGTTATTAATTCCTGTTCCCTGAGGATCGACCCGTACTTACCACTTTGTGGAAAGTCAGTTTTTATATTTTTGGTTGACGATTTTCCAAAGTTTTATTGAAAATAATTGTTTTAAAAAAGAGCATTCCAAAATATCAACCAAATTTTGGCGCCGTTGCCGGGGAACGGCGAATTAATTACTTTATTTCTTAGAGTTTAATTTATTATTATTAGTTGTTTTTTTTTTAGTTAGTAGGATTAGTAAGTGAATATAGGATTAACATAGTTAGTAAATATAGGATTCACATATTGTTCTTTTTAGGATTCACTTAATTATCATTCTGCAAGGAGCGATTAGACAAGTGGGTTTTAGAAAAACATAGTTTGTGATTTCCTGTATTTATTTGTTTTAGCATTTTAGAATAGTTTACTTTGTTATTTAATTATTTAGTATAGAATTCTGACATAGCTATATAGCATATTTGTTTGTTTTTAGTTACTGTTATTTGCTTATTTACATTTTAGTATCTGTGCTAGTTTAATTTTTTTAGTTAGGTCGTTTGCTTACATCTGGTCTTAGTACCAGTGTATGCAGGGTCGACGAGGTCTAGGAACCCCATTACACCCATTTGTTGACAACCCAGAGAGAATTTTACATTCTCATCGAAGTTCGGCAACAATGGCTGACATGGATCCTCCACCTCCACCCCCAGTTCTTTCACGCCCTCTGCGGGAATACTTCATTCCCACAGACTATGTTCAAGCATCCTGCATTCGGAGACCCGATGTAGGAGCGCCACATTATGAGATTAAGGCCAGCATTATTCAAATGCTTCCATCCTTTTATGGCCTTAGTCATGAGGATCCCTACCGACACTTAGATGAATTCCTCGAAATCTGTTCTACTGTTAAGATACAGAATTTCGATGATGATGCGTTGAGGTTGACTCTATTCTCTTTTTCATTGAAGGACAAAGCCAAGTATTGGCTAAAGTCCTTAGATTCTGTAGAAATAGAGTCCTGGGATCAGTTGCAACAGGAGTTTCTTCGGAAATACTTTCCCATTGGTCGCACGAACTAATATCGTAGAGTCATCACTAGCTTTTCAGAGCTAGATGGTGAGCGCTTTCATGAGACCTGGGAGAGAATGAAGGATCTCCTCAGGAAATGCCCCCATCATCAGGTACCGAAATGGCAACTGGTGCAGAGTTTCTATGATGGATTGTCTGACAAGAATCGTCAGATGATCGACTCTTCATGCGGTGGGACATTCATGCTGAAGAGCGAGGACGAAGCATGGAGGCTATTTGATACATTGGCCGAGAATTCACTCCACCATGCTTCGAGCTCTCATTCTGATAGAGCCACACCCAGCATTCAGAAGAAAGCTGGCGTTCTTGAGATTGGTCCATCTACTGCACTACAGTGTAAAGTAGACATGATTGCTCAGAAGCTGGACCAGCTTCTCTCAGGACCATCCACTACACAGCAGGTGTGTACTCTTTGTGCCAGTCCGGCACACGAGATCACTGAGTGCCCTTCAGCAGCTCAGTACCTTGAATTTGTTCAAGAACAAGTTCAGGCAGCTCAGGGTTACGTCAGACCGCCAAATAACCCATTTTCCTCGACATATAATCCGGGTTGGCGTAACCATCCCAATTTTTCATGGAAGAATCCACAGTCTTCTATACAGATGCCTTCTTCCTCTCAGCCAGTTCGGCAGCCATCTTTTACTCAGCCATTTCAAAGACCGAACTATGCTCAGTCTTCTTCTTCTTCAGTTCCTTCCCCGATTCAGCAGGAGTCTGCCCCGCAGACATCTTTTGAGGAGAGACTTCTCCAGGCATTCCAAGAGGTGAAAACCTCTAATCAGAATGCCTTCGAGAAGTGTAGCCAGATTTTGAGCTCACATACGCAGTCCATTGCGAAGTTAGAGTCGCAAATGGGACAGTTAGCTGAGGCTATTAGTAGGAGACCCGAGGGTACATTGCCGAGTCAGGCTGTCATGAACCCGAAGGGTAAGGACCAGATGACTGGAGGCCTATTTCATACTGAGACACAGCAGCAGGCTAAATCAGTTATGGCCTTGAGGAGTGGACGTGAGTATCACGTTGAGAGTAGAGAGAAGATAGAGGAGCCAGAGACCATTGTTTCACCTACGTCGGCTCAATCATCATCCCCATCCCCATCATCACCTTCATCATCTTTATCCTCAGAGAAGAAGAAGGATAGGAGTGAGCCTTCTCGCAAAGAGGAGGAGCCAGCAGAGTATATTCCCCCACCACCCTATCCCAAAGCATTAGAGTCTCCTGGTTATAGAGGGAAGCAAGGTGCGAAGATCCAGGACATGCTTGATATCTTCAAGCATGTGCAGATCAACCTACCTTTGCTCGATGCTATTCAGCAGGTGCCGGCTTATGCCAAATTCCTGAAGGAGCTATGTACGCAAAAGAGGAAATCCAGAGAGCGAGTTCCTAACAGGGTCCATCTGACTGAGCAGGTGAGTTCAGTACTTCAGCATCAGACACCACCCAAGCTCAAGGACCCTGGAGCACCTATCATTACTTGTACTATAGGGAACATACGGATAGAACGCGCATTGCTCGATCTTGGAGCAAGCGTGAACATTCTGCCCGGATATTTCTTTGATTCTTTCGGGTTAGGGGAGATGAGATCGACTCCGATTACACTTCAACTGGCAGATCGTTCCGTCAAGGTACCGAGAGGTGTCTTGGAGGACGTGCTAGTTAAAGTGGATGACTTTTATTTTCCAGTCGATTTCATTATCCTTGATATGGAAGGAGTAGACAGCCAGCACCAGACTCCGATTATTTTAGGCAGACCATTCTTGGCGACTGCCAATGCGTGCATCAATTGTAGAACTGGAGCCATGGATCTCTCATTTGGCAATAGGAAGGTAAAGCTGAATATTTTCAATGCCGCGATGGGACCAGCAGGAGACATGGACTGCTTTCATGTAGACATTGCACAGGAGTTAGTGGAGGAGCAGCCCGAGTTGTACATTACTGAAGATTCTTTAGATTTGTACCATATAGAGAAGAATAGCGGTTTAGATAGTGTAGATGTGTCTAGAGTGTCGTCGGAGAGACCACCTTGGGGAGCAGTCAGGGAACCTCTTCCACCACTTGCGGAGACCCCCGCCAAATCGTCGATCGAGTCGCCTCCGAAACTTGAGTTGAAACCCTTACCGGATTCACTCAAGTATGCATACCTCGGAGATGATGAGACTCTGCCTGTGATCATCTCGTCCTTGCTCACTGAGGAACAGGAACAGAGATTGCTGACTATTCTTCGAGAGCACAAGGCAGCGATTGGATGGGGAGTAGCGGATCTAAAGGGGATTGATCCTTCATTCTGCATGCATAGGATCCATTGTAATGAGGAAATCAAGCCATTTAGGGATATGCAGAGAAGGCTAAATCCCAACATGAAGGAAGTGGTGAAGAAAGAGGTGGTGAAGTGGTTGGATGCCGGAATCATTTACCCTATTTCTGATAGTCAGTGGGTCAGTCCGATTCAAGTTGTGCCGAAGAAGTCAGGACTCACTGTGGTTGAGAATGAGAAGGGTGAGAGAATTCCGATGAGGACCACTACAGGATGGCGAGTCTGCATCGATTATAGGAAGTTGAATGTGGCAACTAGGAAAGATCATTTCCCATTGCCATTCATTGATCAGATCTTAGAGCGACTCGCAGGACAGAGCTACTACTGCTTTCTAGACGGATATTCAGGATACAATCAGGTAGCTGTCCATCCTGACGACCAAGAGAAGACCACGTTTACATGTCCTTATGGCACCTTCGCATTTAGACGTATGCCTTTTGGGCTTTGTAATGCTCCGGCTACTTTTCAGAGGTGCATGCTTGCTATCTTCTCGGACATGATTGATGATGTGATGGAAGTTTTTATGGACGACTTTTCTGTGTATGGCTCTTCTTTTGAAGATTGCCTCCACAAACTTGCTCGAGTACTGAGTAGGTGTGTGGAGACCAATCTCGTCCTGAGTTGGGAAAAGAGCCATTTTATGGTCCATGAGGGGATTGTACTTGGACACATTGTGTCCAAGCGTGGTATTGAGGTTGACAGAGCGAAGGTGGAATCCATTTCTCGTTTGACTCCACCCACCTCTGTGAGGCAGATTCGATCATTTTTAGGGCATGCGGGATTTTACAGGCGATTCATAAAAGATTTCAGCAAAATCTCTCGACCGCTTTGCACGTTATTGGAGAAAGACCAGCCCTTTGTTTTCGGTGAGGATTGTATGAAGGCCTTTGAGATTCTCAAAGAGGCCTTGATTACTGCACCTATTTTGAGACCTCCAGATTGGACTCTCCCATTTGAGATTATGTGCGATGCTTCTGATTATGCTATGGGGGCCATTCTAGGACAACACATTGATAGGAAGCCCTGTGTGATCTACTATGCGAGTAGAACTCTGTCTGATGCACAGATGAATTATACTACGACAGAGAAGGAACTACTTGCGGTAGTTTTCGCATTGGATAAATTTAGGTCCTATTTACTCAGTTCGAAGGTGGTTGTCTATTCTGATCATTCTGCATTGAAATATTTGTTGAATAAGAAAGACACCAAACCGAGATTAATTCGTTGGGTCCTACTACTACAGGAGTTTGATCTCGAGATTCGAGATAAGAAGGGAAGCGAGAATGTAGTAGCAGACCATCTTTCCAGACTGATCGTGGAGACTACGCAGGATCAGAGACCGATCAGTGATTCTTTCCCCGATGAGCAGATCATGTCAGTCAGTACATCGCAGTTACCCTGGTTTGCAGATATTGTGAACTATCTGGTTTCGAGGCAGATACCTGAGCATTGGAACAAGAATGAGCGTGAGAGGTTCCTATCTCAGGTGAGGCACTATTATTGGGATGAACCGGAGTTGTTCAAATACTGTGCAGATCAGATCATTAGGAGATGCGTTCCGGAGGAGGAATACCAATCCATTTTGAATTTTTCCCATTCGTTAGCCTGTGGAGGGCATTTTAGTAGTAGGAAGACGGCTGCAAAGGTTTTGCAGTCAGGATTTTATTGGCCCACACTCCACAGGGACGCTCATGAGTTCTGTAGGCGATGCCTGCGATGTCAGCAGATTGGAAACATGTCCAAGAGGGACATGATGCCCTTGCTACCGATTTTGATAGTCGAAATTTTTGATGTTTGGGGCATTGATTTCATGGGACCATTTCCGCCCTCATTCAGAAATTTATATATTCTGGTGGCGGTTGATTATGTGTCCAAGTGGGTCGAGGCTGTGGCCACCAAGACCAATGATCACAGAGTAGTGCTTAAGTTCATTAAGCACAACATTTTCAGTCGTTTTGGAGTGCCACGTGCGATGATTAGCGATGGTGGCAAGCATTTTAGGAATGTTCAGATAGCTTCTCTACTGAGAAGATATTCTGTCAATCATAGATTCACCACTCCATATCATCCGCAGACTAGTGGACAGGTTGAAGTGTCCAATAGGGAGATTAAGCGAATTTTAGAAAAGACAGTTCGTCTGGACCGCAAGGATTGGTCCCAGCGCTTAGATGATGCACTTTGGGCATATAGAACTGCATTTAAGACTCCCATTGGCATGTCCCCGTATCGCCTTGTATTCGGGAAAGCATGTCATCTTCCTGTCGAGTTAGAACATAGAGCGTACTGGGCTATCAAGAAATTAAATTTTGACCTCACCCAGGCTGGCAAAGAGAGAGCACTGCAGCTCTCAGAATTAGAGGAACTCAGGAATGATGCATATGAGAATGCCAAATTATACAAGGCTCGCACAAAAGCATTTCATGATAAGCATATTGTCAGAAAAGTGTTTGAGCCAGATCAGAAAGTGTGGCTATACAATTCTCGTTTACATTTATTCTCAGGGAAGTTAAGATCGAGATGGACAGGTCCATACATTGTAAAAGAAGTATTTCCCCATGGAGCAGTGACATTATTCGATCCTATGACCCAAGGTACATTCAAAGTAAATGGGCAAAGACTGAAGCCATTCATTTCAGATGCCTTACAGGATGGTGAGTGTGAGATAGTGCATCTCACGAAGGCATGAAGATTCGACCAGAGGGATGTATCATATGTACATTATTTATTTTTCATTTCAGAGTTTTTATTTATTTAGTATTTCATTTCACATGTGCTAATTTGTGTTTTGATGTATGCAGGATGAACTTAATAATTAGTGTATCAATTACCAGGTACAGAGAAGAGTTTTCAAAGAATTCAAGAATCAGAGGAAAATCAACTTCAAAAGCTCAGAGCAAATCAGGTTGTATCTATCCTTTCTCCCATATTTTTGTTAGTGTCTTTTAATGTGCATTTGCATTACATTTTTATTCATTTTGTATGCCACTAGAGACAGTGTCATTCAAGCATGGGGGGGTGGTTTAGATGCATGCACACAAAAATACACAAAATTTTTTTGTATGACTGGTAATCAAAGTAGGCATTTAAGAACAAAGTGTAGCATATATGATTGTTTTTGGCATAATCTAACAGTTTAAAAATTTTTTAAGCCCCATAAATTTTTTTTTCTCTGAACTGAATCAAATATAGTAGTTGTTTATGAGATAATTCAAAGAAAAGATAGTATTTGATTGTTAGAAAATTTTGAATCACTTTTGTATAAGTATGCACAGTATGTTTTGTGAAAGAAATAAGCAATGGAAAGATGGGTTTGAAAAATGAGTTTAAAAGAATAGAGTTACGTTTAGTTGTTGATGTCTTTGTGAATCCTAGTAGTAGAACTCAGACACGAGATGAAGTGTTTGAATATCTTAACGAAAAGGATAACGAAGGAGATCATCTCTTGTCTAAGTCGATATCTGTGGCCTTTGTAGTTCGAGTAAGTAGAATCTGAAGGGTGTTTTACATCTGGTGCCCCAAAGCCAGCTGGTTTGGGAGCCACCGGTTCGAAAGCTTGTTACATGGACTGCATAGAAAGCCTAAGAGATAGAGACATTGCACATGACAAGAGGAAGACTATACGTAAACTATTAGAATAGAAGGTCTAGTGACTCGAGCAATTAAGTCTGAGGGATACTCTGTATCTAGTGCCCTAAGGTCGGCCGACTTGGGAGTCACTGACCCAAAGCTCGCTACACGGGTCACGAAAACTGACTATTCGAAATAGTGCTCATATGAGAAGAATGCGCAAGAGATCAAAAGTTGAAAATGAAAGAAAAAGAATGTGCTGAATGAGAAAATTTTCATTGCTTAAGTATATATGTGCATTACTGTGCAGAAAATATACAAGTGAGAATAAATGAGTAAAACATGAGAATACTTGACTTTCGGAGAAAAATCATGAACTAGCTACAATATTAGAAAAGTGAAGGAAAAGAATTTTTACTGTGGAGGCATGAGATTTTTAAACTTGTTTTGAGAATGTCAATTACATGAAATATTTGTTACAACTGCATTCTTAAGAGCCTAATATTTTTGAAAGATCATCCTTGCATTTTATTGATGTTTGTGGGTAGCATCGCTGCAAACCCTCACGAGACCTTACTCGTCCACTAGTGTAAGCTAGGGGTTTAAAGGGCTTGTTGCATACGCTAAATGCAACCGTGATTCCTACGAAAGTGAGGTAGTATTATGCATTCATGCTTAGCATTTCTTGTCTTCAGTGCATATCATGATTAGGGTTTGTTAAGGGACTAACAAACATTCAAGCATGGGGGTATTTGATGATGCATGAAATGCACATCATGTAAACAAGTTTTTCATGCGTTTTGTATCAAGTTTAAGGTTTTAAACCCATGTTTAGATGTGTTTTGATAGTAAGGGGCTATGGTTCGAATTTCAGAAAAATCGGAGTTAAAATGAGAGAGTTATGGCTATTTCAGTGTTTGGGCACGGATTTCGAGGTGGATCGGATCCATATCCGACCCAATTAGGTCAATTGGACCTTGGATCAACTCTTAGAAAGCCCAAAACCCAACCCACACACCTATCCATACTCATTTCAAAAAGTTTTTCTAAAAACCCCCCAGATAGTGGCGCCTAGCAATATTTTATTTTTTAACACTCTTTCTGAAAAATGTCAAAACTATAAATAGTTTTTTTTCAAGAACCCTAGGCGTCTTTGGCTGTGTTTGGACGCCCCCTACAGTGACTCTACAGCAGCAGCTCCTTCCTCTCCATTTTCCCCAAGTGTTGGCCATTGAAGATCGACCTATGCTTGATTTTCAAGCATATTTTCAAGCTTTCTTTGGTTTCTTTTCCTTTCTTTCTTATTCCTTGCTGGCTTTTCACCATTTTTCTGTACTTTTGCAGGTGTAGCAGAGGTGGAGACCATTAACCTTGGGCGGGAGTGCGCAACACACCACCAAGGTGAGCCGGCCCTACCTCCATCCGGCTTTCTACACCCTCCGATCGCGAATCGGCTCACATGCCATCATCGGTGGATCTCCAACGTGTAGCAGCTGCAATAGGTGCCGTTTTTGATGAAGTACAACATCCTTGAACTGTAGAAGACGTCTACATCCAGCCACGGTCCGCTCTTCTTCACCCCCCCGGTCGTCGGATCTTCCAAAAGGTTGAAAAGCATATTTAGTTTCCAGGGTTATTATACAAGTGAGAAGATTCTCTAAATGGCGAAAAGACAGAAATATCCTTGGTGTGGAGCAGAAGACTGAATGCTTGTTTAGTGTTCTTTTAGTGCTTAATTGTAGTTGTATTCACTTTATAATTGTAGATTGCCATTTGATATTAATAAATTAAATTTTCTAGAATTGTAGTTATTAATTCCTGTTCCCTGAGGATCGACCCGTACTTACCACTTTGTGGAAAGTCAGTTTTTATATTTTTGGTTGACGATTTTCCAAAGTTTTATTGAAAATAATTGTTTTAAAAAAAAGCATTCCAAAATATCAACCACCTTCGATGTCGTAGGTCCCATCACTCCTTCAGCTTCAAATGGCCACAAATACTTCCTTGCCGCAACAGAATATTTCACTAAGTGGGTAGAAGCCATCAGTCTCCGCACAGTAGAAGGCCGACACATGGTCTCTTTTATTCACAAGAACATCCTTTGTCGTTTCGGCATCCCACATGACATTGTGTCAGACAACGACAGTCATTTCAAGAATGAAAAGATGAAGACATTCTGCTCAAAATTCAAGATCTATCACCATTTTTCCGCTCCATATTATCCTCAAGGGAATGGTCAGGCAGAGGCCACCAACAAGATTTGAATTCGTATTTTGGAGCGAACTGTGGAAACAGGTCGTGATTGGCATGAGAAGATCCACGATGCACTATGGGCCTATCGGACCACCATTCGTACACCAACGAATGCTACTCCATCAGAACTGGTCTATGGAACAGAAGTAGTATTGCCGCTACATGTTCAAAAGCCCGCTTTGAAATTTGCTTCACTTCTACAATTACCTCTTGATCAATACCAGCAGCAGCGACTAGTGCAGCTAGACTTACTCGACGAGAGAAGGCTAAAAGCAGCAGAGCATGCTCAATCCTATCGCCAGAGAGTAGCCAGGCAATATGCGAAATCTATCATCGAAAGAAGATTCAAAGTCAATGATTTAGTACTTCGATCCACAGCTTACCTCAAGCATCGTCCTGGCGGCAAATGGTCGCCAAATTGGGAAGGTCCCTATGTTGTCAAAGAAGCATTACCCCGCAACTCATATCGGCTCATCAATGCCGATGGAGTAGAATTGCCAGATCCTATTAATGCTCGACACTTGAAAAAGTTTTATACTTGAAACATTTATCCTTCTCTTGTAATCCTTCCTGTTTTCTTCAAATAATGATCCAACTTTCTTTCCCAGTTACACTGGGGCATTTTAAAATTTTGTTCTATATACAGGCAGGATAAACAAATTCCTCATTTCATGCACTTATGCATTCATCAACTCATATTCATTTGCAGTCAATTGCATTAATAACAATCCGGTCGGTATTGGGATCTCAACAAACCGTCCCATCACAATTCCTAATGATCCAAAGATCATCGCCAATACTGAACCAAAACCCAGCACTCGAACTGGTTTTATTTCAAAATCCAGCATTCAAGCTGGCACATTTTCGATTTTTTGGAAAACTGAGTTCCGACTCGGGTTTTTATTCAAATCATTTTCATTTGTTGATCCGGGTTCCGACTCGTGACCTCTCTACTTTATTCGAGCCTTGACTCGATTTCTTTATTTGCCTTTGTTGATCCGGGTTCCGACTCGTGATCTCTCTACTTTATTCGAGCCTTGACTCGATTTCTTTATTTGTCTTTGTTGATCCGGGTTCCGACTCGTGATCTCTATACTTTATTCGAGCCTTGACTCGAACTCTTCATTTTCATTTGCTGATCCGGGTTCCGACTCGAGATCTCTTTATCCATTCGAGCTCAGATACGAGCTCTTCATTTTTTATTAATCCGGGTTCCGACTCGAGATCTTTTTAGTTACCCGAGCCTTGACTCGAGCGCTTCATTTTCTTTTGATCCAGGTTCCGACTCGTGATCTCATTATCTTATTTGAGCTCTGATTCGAGCCTTCCATTTTCTTCTGTTGATCCGGGTTCCGACTCATGATCTCTGTATCTTATTCGAGCTCTGACTCGAGCTCATCATTCTCCTTTGATGATCCAAGTCATTTTAACCTCAGGGTCTATCAATTGCTCAAATTTGATATTTTGCCCTCCAAATTTCAATTTAAATCCTCAAATCAGGTAATTCTCTAAATTTCGACCTCTGGGTCACCCGATTTCCAATTCTTAATTTCAATCACCCGATTTCCAATTCTCAATTTCAATTTCCAATTTTCGATCAATTTTCAATTCTCGACCTTCGGGTCAAGCAATTTCCAATTCTCAATTTCAATTTCCAATTTTTGATCAATTTTCAATTCTCGACCTGCGGGTCAACCAATTTCCAATCTTCGACCTTCGGGTCAATCAATCTCCAAATTTCGACCTCTGGTCAAATCAATTCTCAATTTCGACCTTCGGGTCACACAATTTCGACCTTTCGGTCAACCAATTCTCAATTTCGACCTTTTTGGTCAAATCAATTCTCAATTTCGACCATCAGGTCATCCAATTTCGACCTTTGGGTCATTCAATTTTCAGCAACCAATTTTCCAATTTTCAATTTCGACCTTCGGGTCAATCAATCTCAATATCCAATTTCAATCATTTCCTCTTGCGAAAGACCCTTTTTAGGGAGAGTCGAGGGAGCTCGTTCTTTCGCATGCTATCCAATTTGTTCACTTAGCCCCTTTTCAGGGAGAGTTTGAAGGGACTCGCGTCTTTGTGAACCGTTTGCAAAACAATTTCCAATTTCACACAAGAAACCATTTTTAAGGGAGAGGCTCGACGGAGACTCGCTTTTCTTGTGACCCCCCCAATTTCATACTAGGCCATTTTTCGTCATGAAAGACCCTCTTTGCAGGGAGAGTGTGATGGACTCGTTCCTTTCATGACCCAATTTTCAGACCTCACTATTATCGGCCCCCTTTCCATAAGAGAAGCCTAATATTAGGGAGCTTTGACGAAAGCTCAATTTCTCTTCGAAAGTTCGTTTTGCAAACACCTCCTCTTCAGGGAAGAGAGGAGTATTTCCCATTTCCCATTCAGGTAAGGGCCAAGCCTGAGTCTCTCTTTTTGGGGAAAAAGAGAGGAGAATTTTCGTCACGGATGTATTGAGCCAGATTTCAAATACTAACTTTCACCAAGGATTTCAAGAAAATTTTGTCAAATTTGTCAATCAAATGTTGATTTCAGAATCCTTTATTGCACAAATCTTTATCTCAATCTACCTTCAGCATTACTTCCAAAAAAGTGAAGCTTTTGCGAAAAGGGATTCAAACTTCAAATTCTTTCTATTGGCCAACCAAAAGGAGGAAGGATAAGTCCTCAATATGGCCAGAAAAGAAGATTCAATGTTATCGAAAAGCCGTAGATGATCGATATTGATCGCAGTCAATGACGCATCTTTAAAGGCTATTCTTGTAAGGACGAGGCAGTGGAAATATCCTGAGTGCTAGAAAAGAGAGAATTCGCCCTAACCCTGTCTCCTCAAAATCACCTAAGCTGCAATTAAATATCCGTAAAAGGGAGCTCTCACTTGTCATCAAGATGAAGGCGAATTAGGCGAGTAGACCCCTGGGGCCAAAAAAGATTCAAAACATCTCCAAGATGACGGAGTTTGTGACGGATCCTTCCAGAGAAAGTCCAAAGCACTATCGAGATGAAGACAGATGCGATGAACCTCTCGACAATCCCTAAAAGATATTTAATTTCAGCTATCGCCCAAAGATCTCCAAACCCATCATCCAAGAAGGATCGAAACATCTCCAAGTTGAAGGAGTTTGTGACGTACCCTTCCAAAAGAGAGAAAGAGAGGAAAAAGAAAGAGAGAAAAAGTAAGAGCATCTCCAAAATGAAGGAGAATATAGCCAAAAAAAAACTCACAGAGAGCCAAAAGAGTGCAGAAAGACTATCATGAGAGAAGCTCTCAGGATATCAAACTGCCAAATCTATCAAGAATCCTCTTTAATCTTGTGAAATTCTATTATCAATATTCTTTCATCAATTGCTTTCATAATATCAAATTCTCTTTCCTGCTCATATCAAGGAAATTGATAGCTTCCTTGAAGAAGGTCAGTTGCAAGTAATTAGGGTTTCCAATTTCGATTCTACGAAGTGAACCTTGTTTGAAGGTAATGCTTTGGGTAGAAAAGAAAGAATATCTTTGCAACAATGTGCAACATTTTCAAATATTTTGAATCAACAGCAAAATTTCCAACATTTTGACTATTTTCTAGCTATCCTGACATGAAGTGAGAGCTTGAGGTCCGTTTTCAATGCATCCTGACACCAATTTTAAATCCCTCCTAAGGACTTGATTCCTTCTCTTTATTGAGAGCATGAACTCTCAGATTGCACACTTCCCTGTGTCCCCACTGTCCCATCATAGACAGTCCCATTTCGGTTCGAGGTCGAACCACCAATCATTTTCTCGCAAAAGGCAATTTCAAAAGCTGATTTTAGTCTCAGCAATGAGACGCCCAAAACCAATCCCTTTTCAAGCTTTAGGGACCCCATTCTCCTTCCTTTTGCGAAAAACCCTATCGGATTTATTGTGCAAGATCCGAAGGTTCCATCATGGTCTCTTCCTTCGAGGATTCCATTTCATTTTCCGCCCGATCAGGTTAAGGGTACAAACCTGAGCCTCAATCAAAGAGGTATTTCATTTTCCGCCCGATCAGGATAAGGGTACAAACCTGAGCCTCAATCAAAGAGGTATTCCATTTTCCACCCGATCAGGATAAGGGTACAAACCTGAGCCTCAATCAAAGAGGTATTCCATTTTCCACCCGATCAGGATAAGGGTACAAACCTGAGCCTTAATCAAAGAGGTATTTCATTTTCCACCCGATCAGGATAAGGGTACAAACCTGAGCCTCAATCAAAGAGGTATTTCATTTTCCGCCCGATCAGGATAAGGGTACAAACCTGAGCCTCAATCAAAGAGGTATTCCATTTTCCACCCGATCAGGATAAGGGTACAAACCTGAGCCTCAATCAAAGAGGTATTTCATTTTCCGCCCGATCAGGATAAGGGTACAAACCTGAGCCTCAATCAAAGAGGTATTCCATTTTCCACCCGATCAGGATAAGGGTACAAACCTGAGTCTCAATCAAAGAGGTATTCCATTTTCCACCCGATCAGGATAAGGGTACAAACCTGAGCCTCAATCAAAGAGGTATTTCATTTTCCACCCGATCAGGATAAGGGTACAAACCTGAGCCTCAATCAAAGAGGTATTTCATTTTCCGCCCGATCAGGATAAGGGTACAAACCTGAGCCTCAATCAAAGAGGTATTCCATTTTCCACCCGATCAGGATAAGGGTACAAACCTGAGCCTCAATCAAAGAGGTATTTCATTTTCCGCCCGATCAGGATAAGGGTACAAACCTGAGCCTCAATCAAAGAGGTATTCCATTTTCCACCCGATCAGGATAAGGGTACAAACCTGAGCCTCAATCAAAGAGGTATTCCATTTTCCACCCGATCAGGATAAGGGTACAAACCTGAGCCTCAATCAAAGAGGTATTCCATTTTCCACCCGATCAGGATAAGGGTACAAACCTGGGCCTCAATCAAAGAGGTATTCCATTTTCCACCCGATCAGGATAAGGGTACAAACCTGAGCCTCAATCAAAGAGGTATTTCATTTTCTGCCCGATCAGGATAAGGGTACAAATTTGAGCCTCAATCAAAGAGGTATTTCATTTTTCTACCCGATCAGGATAAGGGTACAAACCTGAGCCTCGACCAAGGAGGTATTTCATTTTCCCCCCGATCAGGATAAGGGTACAAACCTGAGTCTCATTTCGATGAGATATTCCATTCCCCAATCACGTCAAGGGTCAAAACCCGAGCTTCGTTCCGTGCGAGGTATTTTTGTCCCATCCAGGTCAAGGGCATAAACCTGAACTTCGCTCTCATATTGCAAATCTTTCCTCTTTATTCTTCGTTCCACATCTACCATCTTCCTCGGGCTAATTTCTTCACACCCAGTCAGATCCTTCTAACTGGGGCATTTTTTTATATAGCCCAAAATTTGGTGTGTTTTCTTTGCCACTAAGCTCGGCCATGAGCCGGCTTAGTAGCAAAGAGGGGCATCTGTAAACACCCCAAATTTTCACTCACCTCCCCGACATCTTCACCAAGCATCATCATCCAGCCTCTGAAATCGCTGGAGGGCAAAATGGTCATTTTCTGAGCCCGAACCTTGCAAAAGTCTAAATTTCATCTGCAACTCTCAAATTTTCTCTATTTTTATCTCAGATGTTCAAGATTTTACTCCTGACAGGAGACAAACATCTCCAGAGTCTTGGTTCAAGGTTACATTGCATAAGACATGACATTGCATATCATTGCACGAGCATTTCAAATCACTGCATTGCAAAGCATGTCATTTCGAGGTCCAGAACTCTTGATTTCAAAATTTTCAATCCAGATTAGAATTTCAACTCTTTTCAAAGTCGATTTTAAAACCCTGGGTCTTCAAAATCATCAATTTTCCCATTTTACCCCTAGGACTCTGAATTTTAAAATATTTCCTCAGGAAAATGATCTGGATAGTTTTCAATATGGATTTCAGCCAATTCATCTCAGATTTTGCCATTTTGTCAACAATTTCAAATATCTCCTTTTTACAAAATCGCCCTACAAGGGCCAACTCTTTCCAAAATTCCTGTTTTGCCCATTAGTCCAGATTTTATGAAAATTCCAAAAAGAAGTTGTTTTATCCTTATTTCAATAAAGAAGCAATGTGGGACCCACACTGAGGTGGTGTCACACAAGCTTTTCTTTTAAAAAAAAAAAAAAAAAATTTTTGAATTTTGAAAAACCCAAAAATATAGGAGCCTTGTCCCTTGGATTGGTGCCACTTGTCATTTCTCTCTCCTCCCATTTCCATGCCAAGTGTCAGTGTGGGGCTACTTTCAGAAGCCGCCACATGTCATCCCAATTATCTTCCATATGTCACCCTATCCATCCTGCGCCATGTGTCATTTCAAAGACTACCAGGAGATGCCAAGTGTCATAGGTTGTCCTGTCTAGAAAAAGTGGAGTTTGTCTCCTCTGAGGTGGCGCCACTTGAAGTGTGTCTCCTGCAGGGGACACGTGTCAACCCCTCCTTCCTTCTAGAAAAGTAGCCTGACACATGTCTCTTCCTACTTTTCTCAGAAAAGTAGGAGACATGTATCACTCCTAAATTCCTACAAAAAAGGTAGGCTTGTCTCCTCTGAGGTGGCGCCATCTGGAGTGTCTCCTGCAGAGGACACATGGCAAGCTCTCATTTCCTCAGAAAAAGCAAGTGCCATGTGTCATTTTCTGCTTTCTTCAGAAAAGCTAGAATTCAAATATTCAAAAATCCCCATAGGTGGCGAAAATCAAGAACTCCTACCTTTTTCATCCTGTCTGAGATGGCGCCACATGGCTTGGCCCACCTTCTCTCCCCTCTGCCACGTGTCATTCTCTGCTTCTTTCAGAAAAAGTAGAGGACACATGTCTTCTCCCTACTTCTTTCAGAAAAGTAGGAGACACATGTCACTTCTGGCTTTTTTTCAGAAAAAGCAAACCATTCAAAATTCAAACAAGGCACTAGGTGGCAAAAATCCTGAGCTCTGATTTTTCCAGATGGCCTGAGATGGCACCACATGTCCCTTTCCCTCCTTTTCCTCCCTCTTGCCACATGGCATTGTAGGATCCACCCTGAGGTGGCGCCACATGTCCACCCTCCATTCCTCCAAGGCCAACCTCTATTTGAATTTCAAACTTCTCCCTGAGGTGGCGCCATTTGAGAAAGCCTCTCCAGACAGCTGACACTTGTCCGCCACATGTCCAGACCTCCCTACACCAGAAAAAAGTAGAAAAACCCCCCCATGAGGTGGCGCATTTTGCTTCCTCCCTTCATGTTCTCCTGCCACATGGCATCGTAGGAGCCACTCTGAGAAAATGCCACATGTCAGCCTCTCCTTTCCTGCAGAAAAAGCAAAATTCAAATTCCTCTGAGGTGGCGCCTTCTGAGCCCACTGCTCTGACCTTCTGACATGTGTCAAACACCTTTTGAGGTGGCACCATTCCAGGACTCCACTTGGCTCATTTTTTATTTTTATTTTATTTTTAATAAAGGTAGCCCACCATGAGGTGGCGCCACCTGAGGACTCCCTACAAAAGGTGAGTTTGAATTTCAAATTCCAAGAGAGCACCCTCTGAGGTGGCGCCTTCTGGGAGCTCTCTGCAGAGAGAATCAAGCAAACTTTTGAAAAATTCCAAATTCCCCCTGCTGAGGTGTCTCACCCACAAAATTTCTATTTTTTTATTTTTCTCAAAAAATCAAAAGAGCCTTTTGAGGTGGCGCCACCTGAGGGCTCCCTGCAGAAGACAAATTCAAATTTCAAATCCCTCAGATGGCACCCATTGAGATGGCACCACATGGAGGGCTCAGATCGAGCCTGTTTGAATTTCAAAATTTTTCAGAAAATTTATAAAAACAAGGGTTCACGCCCAGCCTAAAGGGGATCATTTTTTTTTAGCTCTGGTGAACTTGGAAAATCCGACCTAGCCTTCCTAGAATCAAATTTTGAACTGTGGAAATCGTGCCCCCTTTGGCGCATTGAAGAAGGTGGAGTAGAGCTCGTGCTGTGGCCAATTCGATTCCAACAGAGGTCGATTTTGGTGGACCATCCGAAGCTCGGAGCGAAGGACGAAGGAAGCTCGTGATAGCTGCCCCTTTCAAGAGCTCCTACGCTGCGTAACGAAGCAAGGTGCACTTCTTTTCCCCTTGATGTGATTCTATAATCCGAATCGGGAGTCGTTTGAAGAAAGAGCTCATCCGAGGGATGGATTGCGCTATAATCATAAAACGACATATATAAAAAATGTTTTGTTATGCTTCCTTGATGATTTTTAACATTCATATAGTTAGCTAGGTTTAATTTGCATTTTATTTCATTCATTTAGCATATTTCATGAATTAATTAGGATTAATTTAGCCTTTATTTCAATTCTGCTTATTTTCAGTAGGTCTCTGTTTTTGTCAGCTAGTCCACACGTCATTTTATGCATTTGTTTTTTATTAAAAATCCCAAAAAAATCACGGAATGCGCCCTTAGGTGTCCCTAAAATTTTGCCAAAAATTCGGAGCCATTTGAATTTGTTTACTGCGGTAAACATTCAAAATGGCAAGTCGGGTTTTGTTACCCGGGATACGTTTTGAAAATCATTTTCCGACTTGTAAAATCGAGATATCCCTCATGGGAGATCCGATTTTCGATCCGAAAGCTGTTATGAACTCGGAAGAATGTCTAGTTTGTAATATGATTTTTTCAGATTTTTATGATTTTTTTTTATGTCTGACAAAAATCCGAGAGTTAGGGACACGTGTCAGAGTCTAATTTGGGCCTCTAAGATCTTGGATCGACTTAGGGCTATGGTTTCTCTTTGTGTGTTGCTCCAAATCCGAAACTGTAAAAAGTGAAAGTGGTGTCAAAGATGTCTTATGTTTGAATCTGAAAGTCCGTAATTTTTAGAACAGTGTTGACCCCTGCTTCGGATTTTTCTTGTCATCCCCCTGTTTTGCTACATTTGTCTATTCTGTTAGTTTAGGCAGAAATAGTTATATTTTTATCTGTTTTTCCCTTGATCAAATGCCGAAGTCATAAACATGAAAGTTGTTCATGTAGGTGTCGTGCATAACTCTGATTAATTTCATAAATTTCCATGGCCTTTTTGTATTTATTTAGCATTTTCATCAGATTAGTGTGATTTTTACCTATGACAGAACTAAATCTCTGTTATTGAACTCACCATGGCTCAAATCCCGAGGCTGTAAAAACCAAAAATGTTTCATTTCGGATCTTTTAGCAGTCTGCAAAATATCAGAAGTTTTCATGGTGTAAATCTTGTATTATCATGTTAAGCATTGCATTTGGTTCGGATCCATAGGCAAAATCCATCATTTTAGGACTTCCTTTAAATTTTAGCATTTAAATCATATCATTTCGTGCATTTTAGAATTCTAGGCTGTTTATCAGAGTGTTTAGATGCTTCATACCGAATTTGGTGCAATTTGGAATCCATTTGAGGTTCGGATTAGCCATAATACCAAAACAGGGTCCCGCAGGACCCGGATCCAAGTGAAAAACAAGCGAAAATCGTTATTTCTGATAAATTGCAAAATACCAAATTCTGATTTTACAGTCTTAATGTGTCTAGCAGCATGTCATCATATCTCTTACTGCATTTTATCATTATTTGATTCAATTTGAATTTCAAAATCTCAATTTTACCAAGTTTTTCTTTAAAAAACCCTGATTTTAAAGGTATAACTTTATAATTAGGGGTATTTTGGTCATTTTGACCCCAATTCCGAATTTCAAACTATTTTCTACTGAATTTCCTGTATTTACATCATTTCAAATATCAAGGAAGCACGAGAATAGGGTTTATATCCAATTAAATCCAATAATTTCATAATATTATTGGAAAATCTTGGAAAAACCCACATATTTGAGCTAACCCAATTTCAAGTTTGGCAGGAACATTCCAAAGAAGGAGCTGAAGTCTGCAAATTTCTTTTATTTCCTTTATTTAGTGATGTAATAATGTAAATTTTGGAATAAGAGATTTAATTTCCTGCTTAGACTAGGATGCATATCATATAGTTTGAATTTATGCAATATCCTGTTTCTATGATTCATGCATTTTATTTCAAAAGCACTATGGATGTTCACGAATGGCACGTGCACCAACTCTTAGGGAGTTGATGGACTCGGTGGGATCCATATTTACGGCCCTAGTCGGAATATGGACGAGACCCAGATCCATCATCTTTCTACCAGTCACATTGAGCCTACACTCTTAGGCTATCTTAAAATGCACATCATATTTCCAAAGTTTTCAAAAATCATGTGCATCAAATCAACTAAGTTCTAAACATATTCATGCCCACAGTCAGAATATGTGAAGGATTTATTTGGACTTAATGCACATTTTCCAACCAATTCCTCAGAAAATCTTTTCAAAGGGCATTCATTTACTCATGTCATTTACATCATAAAATCATTGATTTTCTCAAGATTTTCTCAAGAAAACTTCATTCTCAAGAAATCGATTTCTCAAGAAACTCTAAGGATTTTTCAAAATCGGTTTTCCAAAGACAAGTTTTTCCACAGTTTCCCCAGGAAAATGATATTTTCTTAAGAGATTCAAAAGAGTTTCCCAATCTTTCTTCAAGATCCAAAATCGATTCCCAAGTATTTCAAAAGGTAAAATTCCCAGGATTTCGATTCCCCATGTTTTGAATTTCCTTCTCCAATGAGTTTTCCTATAAATTTTCCATCATTTTCCTAAGAAAACTCTCAAAGTCCAAGTTTTCCTAAGAAGTGTTTCCCTTTTCAAAAGGTTCATCTTTTCTCAAGAATCACTTCCATTTTCCCAAGATTTTCAACTATTTCTGATTTTTTCCACATCTTTATAAGCTTTCTCATGTTTTCAAAAAAACCCTTTTTTATCTGAGTTTCCGGAGAAATTGACCTTTTTCCTGAGAGATTCTTTCCAACTCCAAATGTTTTTCTAAGCATACATCATGTTTTCCAACTGGCATTTCCCAAAATCTCATAGCACATGCCTGAATTCTCTGTGCATTTAGGATAGAACACAACTTTGATAATTTCGCTAAGTCAAGCATAGTTTTGGTCCTTGGTTCGATTACCCTTGTTAAAGGCGACAGGAACGGTCGAACCTCGTACCGACAGGTCGAGCCCCATCCCATGGATTTTCCCGCAATTTTCAAAACGGAGGCGAGTATTTCAAAATAATTTCCAAAATCCGGTCAAGTTTGAAGCGCGAAAGCGTTTCCGCTTTTTCTCTTCCGCAAGGAAGGGAAGACGAGGGAAAAATTTTGCGACGATAACAATCATGTTTTCAAATGTGCATTTTCTGAAAATTCATAGCACATGCCTGATTCTTTGTGCATTTAGAAATTAGAATATGATTTAGACAAGCTGAATAGAGTAGAGCATAAGATTGATCCTTGGTTCAATTACCCCTGTTAAAGGTGGCAGGAACGGTTGAACCTCGTACCGACAGGCGAGTCCCATTCTACGGAATTTTCTCGCATTTTAAAACGGAGGCGAGTTATTTTCAAAAACTTTTTCAAAGGTCAGTTTGATTCGCAAAAGTAAAAATTTTGCGATGATAACAAGACCTAAGTCTAATGTGAACATGGATATAATCTCCTCAATATGGTCCTACCAAACCATACTTAGATCCTATATGCAATAATGTCAGCTTTAGGATAGAGTCTAGGCTCCTAAGGTTTGCATGAAAATGAAGCTGACATAAAAGAATAAAAACTTAGATTATATAAAAGCAAAGCAAAGACATAGATTCAAACGGACGAAGACGGGTCCCATCACGGTCGCCAAAACTGTGATCATCGCAAAATTTTTCCTCTCTGGTGATTTCTCTCTCTTCCTTCTCTTTTCCTTTCCAACCTCTATTTCCTCCTTTTTGAAGGGAGAAAATAAAAGACACAAAGAAAGAGAGAAGAGGAACTCTTTTGCGCGGTCTCACTTGACCTAAATTTGAAAATATTTAGAAATTTAACTCGCCTCCGTTTTGAAAATTTGCGGGAAAAATGGAGAGACGGGGTTCACTCGTCGGTACGAGGTTCGACCGTTCCTGGTGCCTTTACCAGGGGTAATCGAACCAAGGATCGAGTCTATGCCTTTTGCTTTGCCTAAATATAATCTAAGAATTTATTTTAACTCTAAATGCACAAAGAATCATACTTGTGCAATGCAAGGATGTATGCTCTTTTGAAAAGAATGTTTTGGAAATTTCCAAGTATTCTGAGATGAACTTGGTAAGGAGTGATTGAATCTAACTTAGAACTTGAGATAGATCAGAGAAGTTCCAAGTTTTTAAAGTGAATCAGAGTTTGGAAGGATAGATCTTGACTTTTGAGAAAGAATAAAGTTTTTGAAATGAGAGGAAATGAAGCTTTCCAAATCGGAAATGAATTTTGAGTTTTGAACTTGAATTTAGGAGAGGAAATGAATACTTGAGATGGAATTAAAATTTTGAAGTTTGAAATTTGGAATGGATTGAGAAAATCAATGGTATTTAGGAATAGAAATGGATTTAAGAGATTCAGATTAGATCCAAAAATGAAATTGAAATCTAGAATTGGAGTTGGATTTCGGATCCTAAACAGAATGGGATCCGAGATTTGAAATCCAAGATGGACTTGAGTTCTGGACCTTAGAATGGGTTTGGATCTGAAGTTTGAGATTCAAGGTAAAATTGGATTCTGGATCCTAAGATGGATTTGGAACTGAAGTCTGAGATCTAAGGTAGAATTTGATTCTGGATCATAAGATGGATTTGGATCTGAAGTTTGAGATCCAAGGTAGAATTTGATTCTAGATCCTAAGATGGATTTGGATCTGAAGTCTGAGATCCAAGGTAGAATTTGATTCTGGATCCTAAGATGGATTTGGATCTGAAGTCTGAGATCTAAGGTAGAATTTGATTCTGGATCCTAAGATGGATTTGGATCTGAAGTCTGAGATCCAATTTGAGTGTTGAATCCTGGATCCTAAAAATGAATTTGGAGTTTGTTAAATTCAGAAGATGAATCAAGAACTTCCAGATTAAAAAAATGAAATTCAGAATTTGAATCTTGAATATACAAATGAATTTCAAAGTCAAGTTAGACTTTGAACTTTAAAGTTTGATTTTGAGTTTTTAGAAGATGAAGGGAATCTCAAAGTTAAATTGAACTATGGATTGGATTTGGAGTATTCGAACATAAATGAATTTGAAATTCCAAAGTCAAATTGAGCTTTGAAATCTGTTTTGAATTTGAATATAAAATGAATTTGAAATCTCAAAGTTAGATTGAACTTTGAGATTAAAAAATGAAATAGAATTTTGGAAATTGAAAGAATGAATTGGATTTGAATAAGATTTGATCTGAGAAATGAAGAAGAAGAATCACTTGGAATTTCGCAAAGGGAATTTTGAAAATATGATGCAATTTTATCTTATATGATGAATGAATTTAAAGATTTTGAAATTAGATTTTTTTGAAAAGCTATTCCATTCTCTAAATGAATTAAAATAAGATTGAAGATATAATACATCCTTGACTATGGTCATTGAATGTATTATATAATAATCTATATTTAAATTCAGGTGAAGAATAAAATACATTTGGTGCTTTTATAGAATTTAAAATGAAATTAACTCTCAATATACCTTGACTATGGCCATTGGTATATATTTTGAATTAATTCCAAGTTAAATTCTGATAAAAGAAGAAGATATTTAAGGAAAATATGATGAATTTTTGAAAATGGATCCAGTGTTTATTTCGTAAAAGATAAAAATACTAAGTTTTTATCCACACCCTGACTATGGCCATTGATATGGATCATCAACTTAGGATTATCTTACCTCTTACGAAATGGTGCACGTGCCATTCGTGTTTTCACTTATGAATTTTTAAAAGAAAAGAGAAAAATAACATATAACAAGCATTTCTAGCAAATATACATGCTTATACATTCTAATCTATAACTGAAAATGTAAATATTCTCATTAATGTCTAGTTATCACATTCCTGAAATTGAAATACAATTTTCTAAGCTAAGAAGAGAAATAATCCCTTTCACACACATTTCCTGCAAAACCGGGTCAACATGAAGGCCTGGATGATAATGGAAGGCATCACACCAAAGCCTAGTGCAAATATGCAAATGAGATACCTACATGAAAGGGGTATATATGTACATCTGCTCATGCTTTTGATAATAAAAGAATGATGCTGCCCACATGATGCTTTATACTTACATGGGAAGGAGATAGGACAACCATTATAAAATAAAAAAAAAAAAAAAAGATGCTCAGCCACACTGCAACCCAAGATTCAACGCATGTAATGGTGATTCAGATGTGATGTATATTTATACCATAACATGTTAGACTAAAAGAAAGTGAGGCAACAGGGGATGAACCATTGCAGGAAATGGTGAAGCAACATAATATGATGAAGGTGACTCATAAGTAGAGTATACAGGTGATGATATGGATGGAAGGATTGGGATGTGGTGGCTGTGGTGAACTCAGTGTAGTGACACTGTGTACCTAAATGCTGAAAGTGAAGTAGCTATGTGCATGTGAGACTGTGGAGAGGTGCGAAACAGATAAAGGGAGGATGAGGATGCCGATTTCACTTTCCGAGTGAAATATATTACTCATAGGGACTGTAACAACAGAGATTAAATTTATGTCAACTGTCAAATGTTAACAGGCAACCGTGGTAATTCAAAGTCACTTCTGTAAAAAAAAATGAATCGTTGTGAGTTGCATATGTGGAATGATTGGTTGACAGGAACGATAGGGAGCGAAATCACTGTATAACAAGCAAGTGTTTTGCCTATTCAGGCAGATGAGAAACGAGGATGCAAGTAGCAGAGTGTTTGGTTGACGAGAGATACAGAGATGCTAAGGCCATGCACAAATGGTAGTATGAGAAGCATAGATGTAACGCCTCGGATTTCCAAAACAAAGCTAAGTTAAAATTTTCATGAATTTTTTTTTTTTCTTTGCAGCGGAACTTAGAAAAGGTTTTAGCAGCGGAATAAGACGATAATGAGTCGTCGGTTTTAGAAAGCTCCGAGCACGTTGCAGGTATGTGGCCAAGCAACTCATTGACCACCAAAGTATTCCATTTTATCGAAAACCACATGTTTATTACAACACTGCTGCTTAGAAAAGCAGTGTAGGTTCAATAAAAAGGAAGCAGTACAACTCTGTCTAGAGAAACCCTGGAACTCGATGCCACCTTGCTCCGCATATCGCCACGCAGGTCCAACACCTGAAATCCCCATTAAACGGGGTCAGAACCACTGATGGTCTGGTAAGCATGCAGTCATACATCCATTCAACTCAAATACAATAATGACCACTCAGGGTCGCAATGCGCAATAACGACGCTCAAGCCTCCAAGACTTAGCGTATATCGCAAGAGCCTCCTCAGGGCTATGAGTTGAGCATCTGCTCAAGTCCTCATGACTTAGAGCAAGCCTTTTCAGGGCTATGATTTGAATAACCGCTTAAGTCTCTATGACTTAGCCATGACCTCTTTCGGGTCTCAAAGTGATGTCTAGCTCAAGTCTTCATACTTGGCACATCCGTATCCCACGCATCTAAGGACAAATCCTCGAGCTTCGCTTAGTCGTGCGGATACAACACGGGTCTTTACCCAGTCGGTCCAGTAGTATACCTAACATGACACCTTCACAAAGGTTATGCAGGACTGACTCAACACGTCATCCACTCATACATTCAAAGCATCGCTGTACCTAGAACTAATGCATTGTTTGATAATTAACCGCTCCCGCCTTTGGTACGCAGGTAGAGCTATTGTCCGGGCATCAACGCGACGTTCTGGGGGTTGATTATTCTATGTATTTTAGATACCCCAGAGGCCTGTTGACCCTATCCATAGTAGGGCAGTGTGTTTCAACTGGGAGAACCCTACTAGGCCCATATTCGGATGCATCCTCTACTTGCAGTAGTTGGGTTCAATCCTTAGATCTTAAGGATAACCACGACCCCAAAACCCATGAGTGACTGAGGCCATCGTGGACTCTATCAGGTCCAAAGTAAAATACATGTCACTCAAGGCTGTACCATCACTGTCATTCCACAGTGAGCATAATTCCTGAAGGGGTCTGCCAGTCTTACAATTACTTGGACAGAATCTGCATGCCATTTAGGCAGCCCGTGCTTTCAGCACTACGGGAGTATGTACCCGACCCCATTCAGTCTGCCCCAACACAGTCATTATTGAGGGGGTACCCCTAACACGATCTTCAACCGCGGGGTATGTGTGACCTTAAGTCTTATTCATATGCATGCAGAACACCGCTCTTTGGCACTTCGGCCACCACGAGCATCACACCTCTTTGGGTGGAAACAACACACTCTGGCTCTTCGGCCCTTACAAGTCTGGTTGCGTAACCGTTCTCAATGAGCATGCATATGACTCGATCTAAATAGATCGGCTACTCGGCGTATTTTTACGCAACGAGTCCAAACCTAGACAAGGCGCAACCTCTACTCCGGCTCAGCGGCCCTTACAAGCAAGGTGCCCTTGCAGACACAAGGATACGAGCCGATCTGGCATCGTTCCATCAACATACATCATTATGTTGTTCCATTGGTTCCGGCAGCTCTTCTGCCAACCATTTCGTCAGCACCTCCCCTGCTCTATCGGCAGTGGTGCGACGAACCCTTCTACGTTATAGAGGGAAAACCATGAACTGGGTAGCACTCTGCTATATGTCAGAGTATCCTGCTACGTTCTTTCTGAGCTATTCTTAGCTTCTTCAGAAATTTCAGCAGCACTTCCTCTCTTTTACGGAGAAAGCGTGCGTTTCTTTTATCCATTTCATTGACATCTCCCCTCTTTGGTAGGAAATCACCACGCTTAATTCGGGAAATGGATACGCACCGTTGTGCGTACTTTGCATCCATCAAGGTTACAGGAACCCTTGGCCATAGCCAGGCCATACGTAATTGACTTAGTCTTTACGTAAAGAGCATTTTGCCAAAAAGCGAAGCCTTTCCAATAGGGGCTTCATTCGTCAAGCAGAATCTTGAACGAGGAGCGGTTAGGGAATCGCATTGGCGATTTGGAGTTTGATCTCCATTTGAACGCTCATTTATGCGCTATATATGTAGTATAAGCAGAAGCCTGTGCTTTATACAGTGGTGGCGTAAAGAAATGCATATACTATTGTTCAGGGTGTGTAACTGAACGAAATATTCTACATATATAACAAAGCAGAAGCCTTGGCATCGTTCGACGCGACGGCGTAAGTAAATACATTGCAGAAAGCAGGAGCCTTGGCATCGTTCGACGCGACGGCGTAAGTAAATGCATAATCGGAAGTGCAGTAATCGAAAGTGCAGAAAACAGGGAGCCTTGGCATCATACGACGCGACGGCAAAGGTAAATTACATAGCCTGTGCGATATAGGACACGTCGGCAGAATCAGCAGATATACACCTAGATCCGTATCCAACGATAGTTACGAGGCGAGCGGGTGAATACCGAAGTGTTCTGAAGGGCTCAACCAAGAACTAGGGCGAGATGCCATTTTAAAAACGCATATACTGCGTGTTTGAACATAGATATATCCGACGATAGTTACGATACGAGCGGGTGAACACCGAAGTGTCCAAAAAGGGCTCAATCAAGAACTAAAGCAAGATACTACTTCAGAAAGTATATTCTATATACAAACAATCAAATACTTGAGAGAGATGGATCAACGAAGCGAACTTACTTCAAATCGTGGAAGAAACAGCTCCGGGTTGCTCCTTTGGCTTCGAGCCTTCCTTCGAGAGGTCAGACTAAGTCAGATGAAGCTGACTTAGTTGAGAAAGAGGTAGAGCAGGTCAAGCTACTTAACCTAAGTGGTTTGAACCAAACAGGGTTCGATCCAAGTCAACTGGGTTCAGCAGGTTCGAACT
Source organism: Nuphar pumila (assembly GCF_984573655.1). Taxonomy (NCBI): domain Eukaryota; kingdom Viridiplantae; phylum Streptophyta; class Magnoliopsida; order Nymphaeales; family Nymphaeaceae; genus Nuphar; species Nuphar pumila. The sequence goes on along the minus strand of NC_143265.1, from coordinate 44,487,905 downwards.
CAGCTCAAGTAGGCTAAGTCTGGGTTCAGAAATCCAAACCAGAATCTGGACCAAAAAGGACTTTGACTTTGACTTTAAACCCAACTAGGTTCAAGTCAAGTCAACTGGGTTTGGACCAGGTCAAGTGGGTTCAGACCCAGGTCAGGTGGGTTAGGACCAGGTCAGACAGGCTCAGGCTAAGTCAGGCAGGCTCAGACTAGGTCAGGTGGGCTCAGGTGGGCTAGGATAGGTAGGGGAGGTTTAGAAGAGAGAGAGAAGGCAAGAGAGAGAGGGGGGGTCGATTTTTATGAGAAGAGAGAGAGTGGGGAGGGCTATTTATAGCCCAAGTCCACCTCCTCTTGGGTTTTTCCATGCCCCTTCTACCCCCTTGGCTTCTTTTTAATTCCAAGAGGTTCCTTGGTGTGGGGCCCACCTAGATATTTCCATGGGATATTTTGTGGGTCCCACCAGATATTTTTTGAGGAATATTTCTGTGGGTCCCACCAATATTTTCGTTGGTCCCGTAAGAATTTCGGGTTTCCGGCGATTTTTTTCCAAAAAATTCTGAGTACGCCATTCCCTTCGTATTGACGTAACTAAGAAAGTTGGCTCGCAGGAATCCTTTGATTTCATTCAGGTAGGAAGTTATGGCTTCCAGAGTGTTTGAGCATATATTCGCGATTCGACGAATATCCTAAGTATAACTGGCTCCCAGGATTTGATTCGTTTCGCATTCTGAGAAGAAATGCTATTTTTATCGGTAAATGCCTCATGAATTTTATTCAGATATTTTCTGAAAAATTGCGGGTCTTACATCATTACCCCCTTAAAGGAATTTCGTCTGCAAAATTCAGCTAAGAGTACAAGGTGAAGAGTTCAGGATATTTATCCCGCATATCCGATTCGGGCTCCCAAGTGCAATCATCGATTCCATGATGCTGCCACCTCACTTTAACAAGTGGAATGACCTTCGTTCTTAGCACTTGCTCCCGTCGGTCCATGATCTCCACTGGCCTTTCTTCTACCGTCATATCTTCTCGGATGTCAATGTCTTCATGTTGAATGACGTGAGAAGGATCATGAACGTACTTTCTAAGCATTGATACGTGAAATACATCATGTATTTGCGCGTATTGTGGTGGTGTTATCATCGCGAAATTTTTCCCCCGCCTTCCCTTCCTTGCAGAAGAGAAAAAGAGAGAAACGCTTTCGCGCTTCAAACTTGACCGGATTTTGGAAATTGTTTTGAAATACTCGCCTCCGTTTTTGAAAATTGCGGGAAAATCCATTGGATGGGGCTCGACCTGTCGGTACGAGGTTCGACCGTTCCTGCCGCCTTTAACAGGGGTAATCGAACCAAGGACCAAAAATTGTGCTTGACTTAGTAAAATCATCGAAATTGTGTTCTATCCTAAATGCACATAGAATTCAGGCATATGCTATGAGATTTGGTAAAATATAAGTTGGAAAACTATGATGTATGCTTAGAAAATATTTGGAGTTGAAAAGCATTTCTCAGGAAAAGATGGAAATCAATCTCTCAGGAAAACTCAGACGAAGAAGGTTTGAAATCTCAAGAAAGTTTATAAAGAGTTGGAAAATCTTGAAGAGATGAGAACCTCGGGAAAATCTTGAGAAAGTTTAGATGAAAATCTCAGGAAAATCTTGAGAAAGTTTAGATGAGAATCTCGGGAAAATCTTGAGAAAGTTTATAAAGATTTGGAAAACTATGAAGAAATGAGAATCTCAGGAAATTTTAAGAAAGTTTAGAAAGACTTAGAAAACTATGAAGAAATGAGAATCTCAGGAAATTTTAAGAAAGTTTAGAAAGACTTGGAAAATGAGAGAAAAAAAAAATAAGAATCTCAGGAAAATGAAGGAATTCTTGAGAAAAGATGATCGCTTGAAAAGAAAAACACTTATCAGGAAAACTTGGATTTTGAGAATTTCTTAAGAAAAGGATAGAAAATTTATAGGAAAGATTCATTGGAGAATGAAATTCAAAACTTAGGAAATTGAAATCCTGAGAATCTGGTCTTTGAAATGTTTGAAAATCAACTTGGATTCTTGAGAAAATGAGAAATTCCTTTGAAAAGAATCTTAAGGAAATAACTTTTTAAGGAAAATCACAGGAAAACATTTGATTTGGGAAATCCAACTCCGAATATCATCATAGTTTCTTGAGAAAATCGATTCCATGAAGTGAAAATCTTTTGAGAAAATCATGAGAAAAACAAATGATGCAGATGATGTGAATGAATGAATGCACTTTTGAAAATATTTCTGAAAATTTTATTGGAAAAATGTGGATTAAGCCAAAGTAAATCCTTCACATATTCTGACTGTGGCCATGAATATGTTCAGAATTTATTTGAGTTAATTCACAATATTTTGAAAACATTGGAAATATGAGGTGCATTTTCAAGATAGCCTAAGAGTGTAGGTTCAGTGTGACTAGTAGAAAGATGATGGATCTGGGTCTCGTCCATGTTCCGACTAGGGCCGTAAATATGGATTCCACCGAGTTCATCAACTCTCTAAGAGTTGGTGCATGTGCCATTCGTGTTCATCCACGGTGAATTTTGAAAAATTGAGATATATGCATCATAGAATCAGGATATTACTGAAATCAAACTATATGAGATGCGGCCTAATCTAAGCTGTAAAAGTAAATCTTATTCCAAGGTTTATATTGGATTGTTACATTGCATAACATAAAGTAAAAGAAAATTGAAATGGAGCCAAGGAATCAGCATCTTCTAGATTTTCCTGCAAAATGAGAGTTAGTACAAGATAACCAAGGGAATGGGTATATATATACTATATACAACAAAGATATACATATAGATATAAAAATACTTGAATTTGTGATGAATGATATATGACAATGAAGATATATTTACAAAAGTAAGAGAAAAGAAAAATATATGTAATAACAAGTACACATGAAGGGATATATATATATAAGTATATATATACATATATATATATATATATATACATATATACGTATACATATAGGTAGATATATATATATATATACATATATATATATAGATATATATATACATCTAATGAGAAAATATGTACATACTAATGGAAATTACATATAATGGGTAAAACCAGAAATTACAGGTATATGCAGTTTCTGTAGGCAATTTCACACAGCCGTATTTCCCAAATTACAAGGTAATTTTCGATAAAACTGGGTATGGAGCTTCCCTATATATCAATAACAAAGCATACAAAAGATGGTTTATAGATCATGAATGGATATAAAAATATCCATCCGTGAACATGACCGATTATCAAGACTGCACACCTGCAGAAAATGGTCAATACAACACATACGTGATGTGCAGGAAATCCACTATGGGAACAATGGGCTGTTTTCAAGAAAATTGTGATAAGGCTGTGAAAAGCTTAATGGAGAGATGTGAAGATGCTGTGGAATAGGTTAGTAGGGTTGGACTATAAAAAATTTAGATGTTCTAACCTACAGAAATTTTTATGCTGGGAATACATAGCCTTGACAATATATATTTCAACTAATACTTATATGAATAAAATTGGCTGTAGCAAAAGGTCATTATAATATAGTAATGTAATTTTTGAGTTTTAATTGGCAACTGTGGAATGGTAAGAGCATGCACAGGGCTTGAGCTACTGCTTCAGCCATGTTAAGGCCAATTGATGCACTTGGCAGCATATAGGTTGCATTTGAGGCAGTAGTTTGTTGACATATGAAAGCCTGTGGTTGCTGCCAATTCTAACAAGAATCTCAACAGACGTCCAGCTATCACCATCTGATGACAGATGTACTACCTAATGGAAAGTCTTGAGCAATGGTGCTAAGCCCAGGAGATGGAACCTTAAATATATCATAAGTTCCTGCCTTAAGCTAAGTAGTGTTTGTGAATGTGAGACTGCAAAAAAAAGAAAAAAGAAAAAAATTAACACTAAGATACAAAATGTTATTAGCTACACCAATATGGATTTGACATGCCATATTTTACAAGCATTGCTGGTCTTCATATCTTTATAACATTTGTATACAGCACATGCTCCCAATCTGATTGGGACAGGCTATATCCATTAGGATTCTTTTACAGCAAAACGCAAGACCTTCAACCTCACAATTTGACATTAGAGACCAGTCTTAGAAGATCTAATGTCCAGCATCACATAGAATTGATGGGCCTGGACCAGGATAGTGCCTAGGACTGATTCCAACGTTGGCCATCCAGCACTTAAAACTTAATGAAAGGGTTAAGTCCATACTACATAACAAGTGACTGCAAAAAGAAACAAAAAAAAAAAAAATGTGCAAAATAGATTTTGGATGATAACATCCAAGCCTTCAACAAATCAAATTTGAACACAATCTGACTGCAGCATAGGCCACCTCAATGTTGCAGATTCAGGTTCTATTAGAAATGTGATCCAAACTATAAGAAATGTGTAGTGAAAATAGAGAGAGATCTGATCCATTAGAAACAAGATAACATGCACAATAAAGCATGAGTTCGATGGATAGAACATAGCAAATTCAGGAAATTATTTCAGACGTTGATGCTGCTATGGGTAATTCAAGATTGCACAAAGCTGTGTTTTGGGTGAACACAGCATGGGAAAAGGAAAATGTGAAAACACAAAAAAAAAAAAAAAAAAAATGGGAAAAGGGGAAATAACACAGATCAAACAAGGTATGGCTTACCTTGAACCAGAAAAACCGATTTCTCTTTTGGTTTTGCAACTGGGAGGCTTTTCAGAGATCACCTTTTTTTTTAAAGATTCAAGATTTGGATGGCACCGTTAGACTTCCTTCTGCTGTAGACAGCAAGGCTGGTGGTCTTCTGCTGAGGGATTGAAGAAGAGGCAGCAACCGTGTGGTGGCTTCTACTGAGGGCTGAAGGAAAAGAGGCTTCACGCTGGTCTGAAAATGGATGAAGACTTGGTTCCTTTGTGGCTGGGCTGCAGGAAATGGAAACACGTTGGCTGAAGGTGGAAGAGCTCCACGCTGAATGGCTGCGGCTGAAGTGGGGATGGCAATCGGCTGGGCTGAAGAAGGTGGACAGCTGTTGTTGGAGGTCCTGTGGCTGACCTACGGCTGGGCTGAAGGAAGGTGGGTTGAAAGACAATAGGTAGGAGCTGGTGGAGGTCCTGCTGTTGGTGGTGATGGACTCCCTGCGGTGGGCTGAAGACCGATGGGAAGCAGCAGTTGTTTGGAGGTGAAGAAGAGCTCCCTCACGCTTCAGAGCTTCCTCCTGCAAAAAACCCCCAAACCAGATTTCAATTCCTCCCCCTTTTTCATCGGCTACCTCTCCCTCTCTTAAAGAATTTTGAATCTCCTTTCAAAAAGAAAACGCAGCCCCTTTCATTTATGAGGTTCCGTTACCTCATTTTTTTTAAAAAAAATTTGAAATGGCCGTTTCAAGAGAGGCGCATTCCCTTTTTTTTCAAATTTTTGTTTTTATTTCCCTAAGTTTTAGGCAAAATCAAATCTATTGCTTTAGGGAAATTCGGCTGTGCCATTTAAGGCTGCCTCTTTCTAAAAAAATTTTTATTTAAACAAATAAAAAGAAATAAAAAAAAAATGAGAGGCTTTTATGGAAATGCCACCTCAACCCACTTTTAAAATCCTTTTGAAAATAAAGTTTTGTTTTGTTTTTGAAAGTCTTTTATTTTCAATTAGGGTGCCACATGTGTGTGTGCCCACTAACTTTTAAAAAAAAAATAAAAAAAAAATAAAAAATAAGTAAATAAATAAATAAGTATTGAGAAATGAAAAAGACAATTTTGTAAATTGGTATGAACTCCAGGTGGGCCCCGCTTGAGAATAAACAGCTTACCTGAGGGTCTGAGTATGATGCTAGTTCAAAGGCGGGTCCCGCTCCATTTATTTGAAGATGCGAGATAAAACATTATTTGTTTTTCAAGAATTTGGAAAAATTGGGTTTTCAGGGCAAAAATATGGATAAATGTAAAAACAAAATTTGTAAAGAGATTTAAAATCTTTTGCAAAAAATTTTGAGATAAAATCTTTAAAATCAATATCCAAACATCCAGATTGTTTTCTTGAGAAAATTTTTGTAATTCAAAGTCCTGGGGGTAAAATGGGAAAGATTGGCAATTTTGAAATCCCAGGGTTTTAAAAATCAATTTGAAAAAGTTTAAAAATCAAATCTGGATGGACAATTTTGAAAATCAGGAGTTCTGGATCTCAAACTGATATGCTATGCAGTGAAATGATGCAATGCTATGCACAGACATGTTCTATGAAATGTCACTCTGAGCTTGAACTTGGAAATTCTAACTTTTTGTCTAGAAAGATGATTTTGAAATTTTGCAATTTGAAGATGTCTCTGAACCTAAACATGGAAATTTTGAGGCTCAAGAATGAAATTTTGGACTTTCTGCAAGGTTTAATCTCGAAAATTGACCATTTTGCCCTTCATTGCTTCTGGAGAACTGAAATGTGCCAATTGAGGGCGATGTCAAGAAGGTGAGTGAAAATTTGGGGTGTTTACAGATGCCCCTCTTTGCTACTAAGCCGGCTTATAGCCGAGCTTAGTGGCAAATAAAACACACCAAATTTGGGCTATATATAAAAAAAATGCCCCAGTTAGAAGGATCTGACTGGGTGTGAGGAAATTAGCCCGAGGAAAATGGTAGATATGAAGCGAAGAATGGAGAGAAAAGACTCACTCTGTGAGAGTGAAATTTAGGTTTATGCCCTTAACCTGGATGGGACAGAAATATCTCGTATGGAACAAAGCTCAGGTTTCAACCCTTGACCTGATTGGGGAATGGAATATCTCATCGAAGTGAGACTCAGGTCCGCACCCTTAACCTGATTCGGCGAAAAATGAAATACCTCTTTGAATGAGGCTCAGGTTTATACCCTTAACCTGATCGGGCGGAAAATGGAATACCTCTTTGAATGAGGCTCAGGTTTATACCCTTATCCTGATCGGGTGGAAAATGGAATACCTCTTTGAATGAGGCTCAGGTTTGTACCCTTATCCTGATCGGGTGGAAAATGGAATACCTCTTTGAATGAGGCTCAGGTTTATACCCTTATCCTGATCGGGTGGAAAATGGAATACCTCTTTGGATGAGGCTCAGGTTTATACCCTTATCCTGATCGGGTGGAAAATGGAATACCTCTTTGGATGAGGCTCAGGTTTGTGCCCTTATCCTGATTGGGCGAAAAATGGAATACCTCATCAAATGAGGCTCAGGTTTGTACCCTTATCCTGATCGGGCGAAAAATGGAATACCTCTTTGAATGAGGTTCAGGTTTATACCCTTATCCTGATTGGGCAAAAAATGAAATACCTCTTTGATTGAGGCTCAGGTTTGTACCCTTATCCTGATCGGGCGGAAAATGAAATACCTCTTTGATTGAGGCTCAGGTTTGTACCCTTATCCTGATTGGGTGGAAAATGAAATACCTCTTTGAATGAGGCTCAGGTTTGTACCCTTATCCTGATCGGGTGGAAAATGGAATACCTCTTTGAATGAGGCTCAGGTTTGTACCCTTATCCTGATCAGGCGGAAAATGAAATGGAATCCTCGAAGGAAGAGACCATGATGGAACCTTTGGATTTTTCACAATAAATCCAATAGGGTTTTTGCAAAAGGAAGGAAAATGGGGTCCCTAAAGCTTGAAAAGGGATTGGTTTTGGGCGTCTCGTTGCTGAGACTAAAATCATCTTTTGAAATTGCCTTTTGCGGGAAATGATTGGTGGTTCGACCTCGAACCGAAATGGGACTGTCTATGGTGGGACAGTGGGGACACAGGGAAGTGTGCAAATCTGAGAGTTCATGCTCTCAAAGAAGGGAAGGAATCAAGTCCTTCAGAGGGATTAAAATTGGTGTCAGGATGCATCGAAAACGAACATCAAGCTCTCGCTTCACGTCAGGATGACTAGAAAATATTGTCAAAATGTTAGAAATTTTGCTATTGATTCGAAATTTTTGAAAATGTTGCACATTGTTGCAAAGATATTCTTTCTTTTCTACCCAAAGTATTACCTCCAAACAAGGTTCACTTCGTAGAATCGAGACTTGAAATCCAAATTGCTTGCAATTGACCTTCTTCAAGGAAGCTATCAATTTCCTTGATATGAACAAGAAAGAGAATTTGATATTGTGAAAGCAGTTGATGAAAGAGTATTGATAATAGAATTTCACAAGATTAAAGAGGATTCTTGATAGATTTGGCAGTTTGATATCCTGAGAGCTTCTCTCTTGATAATCTTTCTGCACTCTTTTGGGCCTCTTTGGTGTTTTGGCTATATTCTCCTTCATTTTGGAGATGTTCTGACTTTCTCTCTGTCTCTTTTTCCTTTCTTGCTCTCTTTTGGGAAGGGTACGTCACAAACTCCTTCAACTTGGAGATGTTTCGATCCTTCTTTGACGATATTGGCTTCTTGGCTAGAGATCTTTGGATGATAGCTGAAATTAAATATCTTTTAGGGATTGTCGAGAGGTTCATCGCATCTGCCTTCATCTTGACAGTGCTTTGGACCTTCCCTGGAAGGATCCGTCACAAACTCCGTCATCTTGGAGATGTTTCGAATCTTCTTTGGCCCCGGGGGTCTACTCGCCTAATTCGCCTTCATCTTGACGACAGGTGAGAGATCCCTTTTGCGGATACTTAATTGCAGCTTAGATGATTCTGAGGAGACAGGGCTTGGGTAAATGCTCTCTTTTCTAGCGCTCAGGATATTTCCACTGCCTCGTTTTACAAGAATAATCTTTAAAGATGTGCCATTGACTGCGATCAGTATCAATCATCTATGGCTTTGCAATAACATTGAATCTTCTTTTCTGGCCATATCGAGGATTTATCCTTCGTCCTTTTAGTTGGCCAATGGAAAGAATTTGAATTTTGAATCTCTTTTCGCAAAAAGCTTCACTCTTTTGGAAATAATGGTAAAGGTGAACTGAGGTAAAGATTCATGTAATAAAGATTCTGAAATCAACAAATAATTTGATTGACAAATTGACAAAGTTTTCTCGAAATCCTGGGTGAAAGAGAGCATTTGAGGTCCGGCTCCACACATCCGTGACGAAAATTATCCTCTCCTTTCCCCAAAGGAGGCGATTATCAGTTTACTGGGAACAAAATCAGTTCGATTAAGAACGACCATCGGTTTACTGAGAACAATATCAGTTCAATTAAGAACAACCATCGTTGGGAATAGTATCAGTTCAATGAAGAACCACCATAGGTTTATTTGGAACACTATCAGTTCAATGAAGAACGACTTATCAGTTCACTTGAAACACTATCAGTTCGATGAAGAACGACTATCAGTTCACTTGGGAACACTATCAGTTCAGTGAAGAACGACTATCAGTTCACTTGGGAACACTATCAGTTCGATGAAGAACGACTATCAGTTTACTTGGGAACACTATCAGTTCTCTTGGAACACTATCAGTTCGGTGAAGAACGACTATCGCTGAGTATGATATCAGTTCAATGAAGAACGACTATCAGTTGGATTGGAACACTATCAGTTTGGTAAAGAACGACTATCAGTTCACTTGGAACACTATCAGTTCAATGAAGAACGACTATCAGTTCACTTGAAACACTATCAGTTCGATGAAGAACGACTATCAGTTCACTTGGGAACACTATCAGTTCGATGAAGAACGACTATCAGTTCACTTGGGAACACTATCAGTTCAGTGAAGAACGACTATCAGTTCACTTGGGAACACTATCAGTTCGATGAAGAACGACTATCAGTTCACTTGGGAACACTATCAGTTCGATGAAGAACGACTATCAGTTCACTTGGAACACTATCAGTTCGGTGAAGAACGACTATCGTTGAGTATGATATCAGTTCAATGAAGAACGACTATCAGTTTGCTTGGAACACTATCAGTTCGGTAAAGAACGACTATCAGTTCACTTGGAACACTATCAGTTCAATGAAGAACGACTATCAGTTCACTTGGGAACACTATCAGTTCACTAAAGAACGACTATCAGTTCATTTGGAACACTATCAGTTCGATGAAGAACGACTATCAGTTCGCTTGGAACACTATCAGTTCAATGAAGAACGACTATCAGTTCGCTTGGAACACTATCAGTTCGATGAAGAACGACTATCAGTTCGCTTGGAACACTATCAGTTCACTTGGGAACACTATCAGTTCAATGAAGAACGACTATCAGTTCACTGGGAACAATATCAGTTCAATGAAGAACAAGGACCATTATAGAGAGTTGGATTGCTTCTGTGAATGGTTTCAGGATTATCCCCTTATCCTGAACGGGGAATGGAAATTGGATGACTTGGCGGTCAAAATTGAGAATTTTGGTAGTTTAAAAATTGGAGATTGGATGACCCGGAGGTCGAAATTGAAGAATTATGGAAAATGATTCAGGTTTATCCCTTAACCTGAAGGGGAAATGTTGATGTAAATTTAATGCAAATGAATATGATTAAATGCAAATTGATGCAAATGAATGCAGAATGAATGCAAATGAGTGCATATATATGCAAAATGAGAGATTGGTTTATCCTGCCTGCATACAGGATGTTTTGAGGTAAAGATAAATTTTCAAAAAAAATGCCCCAGTGTAACTAGGGAGAAAATTTTGAATAAAAGAAGGATAATTGATGAATAAGGCGACAAGCTTCTTGACTGATAGATGTCTTCAAGATATTCTTCACAAGAGAGACATTATGAAAAGGAAGAGGAAGTAAATAAGACGACACCAAGCTATTGAAAAATTCGATGACTTTATTGATGCTTTAAAATCAAGGAAAGAGAATGGGATTACATTATTATTTTGAAAAAGCAAGATGGGAAATGGGAAATTGTTGGCATTATCATCTTCTTGAATGATTGTAGAAAAAATCTTTGTCAGGATGACTAGTCTTCCTTTTCATCTTCAACGAGGAGCTTCTTGTCAATGCAGTCTTGAACAATGTTCTTAAGGACGAAGCAATTTTCTGTATCATGCCCTACTGCTCGATGAAACTTGCAAAATTGTTCTTTGAATCTGCCCATAATTGCTGGAGGATCAGCAGCTTTAGGCAACCGGACAAGGTCTTTCTCAAGCATATACTCGAGGATACTCTCGAGTGTCTGATCCAGAGGGGTGAATTCTCGATCAGTTCTCCAGTCCTTGCGCTTTGATTTTTCCTGATCTTTCTTTTGATGTTGAGGGCTGGATTGGAGAGGTTTATCACTGTTGATGTCCTTCCCCTTTTGCTTTTTGATTCTCTCTAAACTATGATCATTCTTGTTGCCTTTGCTATTATTGAAAGATTTGGCCGCAAAAGTGAAGTGAGCCTTCTTCTTTTGTTCACCTTGACAGTTATTCTTGGAAAATGTGAAGCCTTCATAGACTCCATTCTCCACACTCAACTCGAGCCATTCTGCTCGTTCAATGAGTTCAACGAAAGATTTGGATGGTGAGGTAGAAATTAATCCTCTCAGAGGTTGCAAAAAATTATTGAGGATCAATGATAAAGCATGTCTTTCTGATATAGGATCCCTCATTTTGTTGCAGGTCTCTCTCCATCTGCGAATGAAGTCCCTTGCCTTTTCATTTTCATTCTGCCTTAGATTGCAGAGATGGCTCAATGTTGGGATCGCTTCAATATTGAACAGAAATCGCTCGATGAATAAATTGACCACCTTATCGAATTCTCGCAGCTCGATTGGATTGATATGCTCGGAGTACCACTTGGCGGCAGTGCCTTCTAAGCTGCGAGGAAAACAGAGAAATAGAGCTCTATTGTCTCTCTTGAATTTGGAGCATTCGGCGAAGAACATGGCGAGATGGGCTTTTGGGTCGCCAGAACCATCGAACTTGATGAATTTTCGGGGAAGATTCTCCAGATCTTCGTCTCCTTCTAAGCCATCATAGAAGTCCTCGCTGGTGAAGACTTTCTTGCCCTTGTTGCGGGCTTGCAGATCCTTGACAACTCGGGCCATTTCTTTGAATTGTGCTTGCAGGGGCTCTTCTGCGACCTGACTTTTTGATTTGTGACTCCTCCTTTGGCCACATTTATGAAATGCCGGAGGCACCTCATATTCTTCATTGGTATCATCTTCGTCTGAAGTATCTTGAACATTCTCCTCAGAGGACTTGGTTGACCTCTTGGCCACACGATCCCTAATTTTCTGACTGAATGGATTTTTGTCTGAGCTGGTGCCAGCCTGCTCACTCATCATCCTCTTCATCATCTTCTGAAACATTGCGTACATCTGAGGGTCGATACCGTCATCTTCTGGCTGCTCTTGGTCTTTGTCTGACCTTGGCGAATTCATCTCTCCTTCTGATGTTGATGAGTAACTGATATGCTGAATTGGTGCGGTCTTCTTCCCTGACCTTGTCTGAACCATCAAATGTTGCGAAGGCTCTCTGCAGGATAAGGTCTTGATTAGACTCTGAGGAAATTTTTGGATTGGGAAGAAAATTATATGGTGGACAATTGGAAGAATATCCCATTACTAGGGATGGAGTCGTCGTTGGAGTCACGACAATTATGTTGTCATTCTTTGTAAGAGAAATGAACAACGAAAAATGTGCCTTGTTACCTAGGCGAGGTCGTCAACCACGAGGAAAATACCATTTTGAAGGAAAGAGATACCTCTTGGAAAAACAATCCGGAAACAGATTTAAAGTAAGAAGAAGACAAGTGGGTAAACAATTTCCACCACAATAATCAAGGTATGCACGAGGAAAATGCGGTGAAGAATTTTGCAAGTAAACAACAGGATCGAAAATCCAATGAGAGAAAACATATGATTTTGAAAAATTGCAGGCAGGATAAAAATGCAGCTGGAAATTCGAGATCCAGTAGAAAGGGAGAATGAAAAATCACCTGGAGTTTTGGAAGAAAAGGGATATTTGGGAAAAACCATCCAGGGTTTTAGAAAATAAAGGAAAGTATGAGGATATGGATATTTGGAAAGATATTTTTGAAAAAAATATAAGAGAAATAAAAGTAGCATACAAACTCACATCCTGCATAAACATTTATGCACATTCAGCACTCCCTAAAAAGCTGACTCTAGATGCATCATTTTGAAAACAGCTGTAGGACCTTAATCCTAACTCTAAGTTCAGATCATCTTTGTCCAATCCAGTTATGCCGATATACCCGAATCGAGATCCGAGGTACGTGGCATAGAATTTTCACTCCGGTTCTAAGGTAAGGTTTTCCAACATCCTTGAGCACCTACCGATATACTTCGGACTGTGGCCCGCGGTACGTAGTAGGGGGGTGTTAACCCAAATAGTTGGCCCAGTTGTGAGGCTCTGTCCCGAACTATGGTTCTGGAAGAGAGCCCAGCAACGTGAAGACCGGGTAATGATAGGTAATGGAGATTTTGAAAAATGATCACATGCAAGAAATAGATGGCTCTAAGTCCTAGAGAGATAGATTTTGAAAACTTTGAAGAAGCATACATTGTTTGCATTCAGATCCTAAATTGAGGAGAGTTGTATTTAGACCTAAGTCTATGTGAGCATGAAAATTTCTCCTCAATCTGGTCCTACCAAACCATGCCTAGGCTATATGCAGTCAATGTCAGCTAGGTCAGAATCTAGGCTCCTAGGCTCACATGATATAAAAAGTAAAGTAGCTGACATTTTGTGAACATAATTTCGATAATTGAACTAAGTCAAGCATAATTTAGGTCAGACAAGGACAGTGTCCCATCACGGTCGCCAAACCTGTTATCATCGCGAAATTTTTCCCCCGCCTTCCCTTCCTTGCAGAAGAGAAAAAGAGAGAAACGCTTTCGCGCTTCAAACTTGACCGGATTTTGGAAATTGTTTTGAAATACTCGCCTCCGTTTTTGAAAATTGCGGGAAAATCCATTGGATGGGGCTCGACCTGTCGGTACGAGGTTCGACCGTTCCTGCCGCCTTTAACAGGGGTAATCGAACCAAGGACCAAAAATTGTGCTTGACTTAGTAAAATCATCGAAATTGTGTTCTATCCTAAATGCACATAGAATTCAGGCATATGCTATGAGATTTGGTAAAATATAAGTTGGAAAACTATGATGTATGCTTAGAAAATATTTGGAGTTGAAAAGCATTTCTCAGGAAAAGATGGAAATCAATCTCTCAGGAAAACTCAGACGAAGAAGGTTTGAAATCTCAAGAAAGTTTATAAAGAGTTGGAAAATCTTGAAGAGATGAGAACCTCGGGAAAATCTTGAGAAAGTTTAGATGAAAATCTCAGGAAAATCTTGAGAAAGTTTAGATGAGAATCTCGGGAAAATCTTGAGAAAGTTTATAAAGATTTGGAAAACTATGAAGAAATGAGAATCTCAGGAAATTTTAAGAAAGTTTAGAAAGACTTAGAAAACTATGAAGAAATGAGAATCTCAGGAAATTTTAAGAAAGTTTAGAAAGACTTGGAAAATGAGAGAAAAAAAAAATAAGAATCTCAGGAAAATGAAGGAATTCTTGAGAAAAGATGATCGCTTGAAAAGAAAAACACTTATCAGGAAAACTTGGATTTTGAGAATTTCTTAAGAAAAGGATAGAAAATTTATAGGAAAGATTCATTGGAGAATGAAATTCAAAACTTAGGAAATTCAAATCCTGAGAATCTGGTCTTTGAAATGTTTGAAAATCAACTTGGATTCTTGAGAAAATGAGAAATTCCTTTGAAAAGAATCTTAAGGAAATAACTTTTTAAGGAAAATCACAGGAAAACATTTGATTTGGGAAATCCAACTCCGAATATCATCATAGTTTCTTGAGAAAATCGATTCCATGAAGTGAAAATCTTTTGAGAAAATCATGAGAAAAACAAATGATGCAGATGATGTGAATGAATGAATGCACTTTTGAAAATATTTCTGAAAATTTTATTGGAAAAATGTGGATTAAGCCAAAGTAAATCCTTCACATATTCTGACTGTGGCCATGAATATGTTCAGAATTTATTTGAGTTAATTCACAATATTTTGAAAACATTGGAAATATGAGGTGCATTTTCAAGATAGCCTAAGAGTGTAGGTTCAGTGTGACTAGTAGAAAGATGATGGATCTGGGTCTCGTCCATGTTCCGACTAGGGCCGTAAATATGGATTCCACCGAGTTCATCAACTCTCTAAGAGTTGGTGCATGTGCCATTCGTGTTCATCCACGGTGAATTTTGAAAAATTGAGATATATGCATCATAGAATCAGGATATTACTGAAATCAAACTATATGAGATGCGGCCTAATCTAAGCTGTAAAAGTAAATCTTATTCCAAGGTTTATATTGGATTGTTACATTGCATAACATAAAGTAAAAGAAAATTGAAATGGAGCCAAGGAATCAGCATCTTCTAGATTTTCCTGCAAAATGAGAGTTAGTACAAGATAACCAAGGGAATGGGTATATATATACTATATACAACAAAGATATACATATAGATATAAAAATACTTGAATTTGTGATGAATGATATATGACAATGAAGATATATTTACAAAAGTAAGAGAAAAGAAAAATATATGTAATAACAAGTACACATGAAGGGATATATATATATATAAGTATATATATACATATATATATATATATACATATATACGTATACATATAGGGAGATATATATATATATATATATATATATATATACATATATATATATAGATATATATATACATCTAATGAGAAAATATGTACATACTAATGGAAATTACATATAATGGGTAAAACCAGAAATTACAGGTATATGCAGTTTCTGTAGGCAATTTCACACAGCCGTATTTCCCAAATTACAAGGTAATTTTCGATAAAACTGGGTATGGAGCTTCCCTATATATCAATAACAAAGCATACAAAAGATGGTTTATAGATCATGAATGGATATAAAAATATCCATCCGTGAACATGACCGATTATCAAGACTGCACACCTGCAGAAAATGGTCAATACAACACATACGTGATGTGCAGGAAATCCACTATGGGAACAATGGGCTGTTTTCAAGAAAATTGTGATAAGGCTGTGAAAAGATTAATGGAGAGATGTGAAGATGCTGTGGAATAGGTTAGTAGGGTTGGACTATAAAAAATTTAGATGTTCTAACCTACAGAAATTTTTATGCTGGGAATACATAGCCTTGACAATATATATTTCAACTAATACTTATATGAATAAAATTGGCTGTAGCAAAAGGTCATTATAATATAGTAATGTAATTTTTGAGTTTTAATTGGCAACTGTGGAATGGTAAGAGCATGCACAGGGCTTGAGCTACTGCTTCAGCCATGTTAAGGCCAATTGATGCACTTGGCAGCATATAGGTTGCATTTGAGGCAGTAGTTTGTTGACATATGAAAGCCTGTGGTTGCTGCCAATTCTAACAAGAATCTCAACAGACGTCCAGCTATCACCATCTGATGACAGATGTACTACCTAATGGAAAGTCTTGAGCAATGGTGCTAAGCCCAGGAGATGGAACCTTAAATATATCATAAGTTCCTGCCTTAAGCTAAGTAGTGTTTGTGAATGTGAGACTGCAAAAAAAAGAAAAAAGAAAAAAATTAACACTAAGATACAAAATGTTATTAGCTACACCAATATGGATTTGACATGCCATATTTTACAAGCATTGCTGGTCTTCATATCTTTATAACATTTGTATACAGCACATGCTCCCAATCTGATTGGGACAGGCTATATCCATTAGGATTCTTTTACAGCAAAACGCAAGACCTTCAACCTCACAATTTGACATTAGAGACCAGTCTTAGAAGATCTAATGTCCAGCATCACATAGAATTGATGGGCCTGGACCAGGATAGTGCCTAGGACTGATTCCAACGTTGGCCATCCAGCACTTAAAACTTAATGAAAGGGTTAAGTCCATACTACATAACAAGTGACTGCAAAAAGAAACAAAAAAAAAAAAAAATGTGCAAAATAGATTTTGGATGATAACATCCAAGCCTTCAACAAATCAAATTTGAACACAATCTGACTGCAGCATAGGCCACCTCAATGTTGCAGATTCAGGTTCTATTAGAAATGTGATCCAAACTATAAGAAATGTGTAGTGAAAATAGAGAGAGATCTGATCCATTAGAAACAAGATAACATGCACAATAAAGCATGAGTTCGATGGATAGAACATAGCAAATTCAGGAAATTATTTCAGACGTTGATGCTGCTATGGGTAATTCAAGATTGCACAAAGCTGTGTTTTGGGTGAACACAGCATGGGAAAAGGAAAATGTGAAAACACAAAAAAAAAAAAAAAAAATGGGAAAAGGGGAAATAACACAGATCAAACAAGGTATGGCTTACCTTGAACCAGAAAAACCGATTTCTCTTTTGGTTTTGCAACTGGGAGGCTTTTCAGAGATCACCTTTTTTTTTAAAGATTCAAGATTTGGATGGCACCGTTAGACTTCCTTCTGCTGTAGACAGCAAGGCTGGTGGTCTTCTGCTGAGGGATTGAAGAAGAGGCAGCAACCGTGTGGTGGCTTCTACTGAGGGCTGAAGGAAAAGAGGCTTCACGCTGGTCTGAAAATGGATGAAGACTTGGTTCCTTTGTGGCTGGGCTGCAGGAAATGGAAACACGTTGGCTGAAGGTGGAAGAGCTCCACGCTGAATGGCTGCGGCTGAAGTGGGGATGGCAATCGGCTGGGCTGAAGAAGGTGGACAGCTGTTGTTGGAGGTCCTGTGGCTGACCTACGGCTGGGCTGAAGGAAGGTGGGTTGAAAGACAATAGGTAGGAGCTGGTGGAGGTCCTGCTGTTGGTGGTGATGGACTCCCTGCGGTGGGCTGAAGACCGATGGGAAGCAGCAGTTGTTTGGAGGTGAAGAAGAGCTCCCTCACGCTTCAGAGCTTCCTCCTGCAAAAAACCCCCAAACCAGATTTCAATTCCTCCCCCTTTTTCATCGGCTACCTCTCCCTCTCTTAAAGAATTTTGAATCTCCTTTCAAAAAGAAAACGCAGCCCCTTTCATTTATGAGGTTCCGTTACCTCATTTTTTTTAAAAAAAATTTGAAATGGCCGTTTCAAGAGAGGCGCATTCCCTTTTTTTTCAAATTTTTGTTTTTATTTCCCTAAGTTTTAGGCAAAATCAAATCTATTGCTTTAGGGAAATTCGGCTGTGCCATTTAAGGCTGCCTCTTTCTAAAAAAAATTTTATTTAAACAAATAAAAAGAAATAAAAAAAAAATGAGAGGCTTTTATGGAAATGCCACCTCAACCCACTTTTAAAATCCTTTTGAAAATAAAGTTTTGTTTTGTTTTTGAAAGTCTTTTATTTTCAATTAGGGTGCCACATGTGTGTGTGCCCACTAACTTTTAAAAATAAAATAAAAAAAAAATAATAAAAATAAGTAAATAAATAAATAAGTATTGAGAAATGAAAAAGACAATTTTGTAAATTGGTATGAACTCCAGGTGGGCCCCGCTTGAGAATAAACAACTTACCTGAGGGTCTGAGTATGATGCTAGTTCAAAGGCGGGTCCCGCTCCATTTGTTTGAAGATGCGAGATAAAACATTATTTGTTTTTCAAGAATTTGGAAAAATTGGGTTTTCAGGGCAAAAATATGGATAAATGTAAAAACAAAATTTGTAAAGAGATTTAAAATCTTTTGCAAAAAATTTTGAGATAAAATCTTTAAAATCAATATCCAAACATCCAGATTGTTTTCTTGAGAAAATTTTTGTAATTCAAAGTCCTGGGGGTAAAATGGGAAAGATTGGCAATTTTGAAATCCCAGGGTTTTAAAAATCAATTTGAAAAAGTTTAAAAATCAAATCTGGATGGACAATTTTGAAAATCAGGAGTTCTGGATCTCAAACTGATATGCTATGCAGTGAAATGATGCAATGCTATGCACAGACATGTTCTATGAAATGTCACTCTGAGCTTGAACTTGGAAATTCTAACTTTTTGTCTAGAAAGATGATTTTGAAATTTTGCAATTTGAAGATGTCTCTGAACCTAAACATGGAAATTTTGAGGCTCAAGAATGAAATTTTGGACTTTCTGCAAGGTTTAATCTCGAAAAGTGACCATTTTGCCCTTCATTGCTTCTGGAGAACTGAAATGTGCCAATTGAGGGCGATGTCAAGAAGGTGAGTGAAAATTTGGGGTGTTTACAGGTGGCAATGCTACTCGGTAGGCAGTCTCTCCGATTCGGCTCAAAACTTCGAAGGGACCAACGAATCTGGGGCTGAGCTTCCCCTTTTTTCCAAAATAAAACACACTCTTGGTTGGAGAGACCTTGATAAAAACCTTATCTCCAACCGCAAAAGTGAGTTCCCTACGCCACTGATTGGCGTAGCTCTTCTGTCGACTCTGAGCAGTCAGTAGCTTCTTTCTGATCATGTGGACCTGCTCAGTATAATGCTGCAACACAATGGGCGAGTCCAAGGTTCGCTCACCCACTTCACCCCAATGGATTGGTGATCTACAGGGTCGTCCATACAAGGCTTCATACGGCGCCATCCCAATGCTAGCGTGGTGGCTATTATTATAAGCAAATTCAGCCAACGCTAGGTGGGAATCCCAATCACCTTTCCATTCCAGCATACAGGCTCTTAGCATATCTTCAAGAGTCTGTATGGTTCGTTCTGATTGCCCATCTGTTTGGGGATGGAATGCTGTACTGAACTTGAGTTTCGTCCCCAGGGCTTTCTGAAGCTGCTCCCACAAGTGAGAGGTGAACTTCGGGTCACGATCGGATATGATCGAAATCGGCACTCCATGGAGTCTAACGATTTCCCGAATGTAGATCTCCGTCAATCGTTCAGTTGAGTATCGAGTGTTGATTGGCAGGAAGTGAGCAGACTTGGTAAGTCTGTCCACGATCACCCATATTGAATCGTGTTGTCTCTTGGATCGAGGCAATCCAACGATGAAATCCATCGTAATGCCTTCCCATTTCCATTCCGGAATCTCGATCTGTTGCATCTTTCCACCAGGTCGCTGATGTTCGATCTTAACTTGCTGGCAGATCAAACACTTCGAGACAAACGTAGCCACATCACGCTTCATACCCTTCCACCAGTACTTCCTCTACAAATCTCGGAACATCTTCGTACCTCCAGGGTGAATGGTGTACTTGCTATTATGAGCCTCCTGGAGTACTTCCTGTCTTAGCTCAGGGTTATTTGGAACCCAAATCCTTTCTTCCATCCATATTCCTCCATCTTCTTTCAAATGGAAGAAAGTGTCATCTTTTTCAGCACGAGCTTTCAATTCCAAGTACTGGGGATCCTTGAACTGTTCGGCTACGATGCGATCGAGGAACTCAATGTGGATCGTCAAACATGACATTTGGATTCTGCCAGAATCAGCCAAAAATGGCTTCCAGTTGACGAAATCCTCCATCAACTTCCATTGTCCGGTTAGGCTGGCCAGAGTGCCAATAGTCTTGCGACTAAGGGCATCTGCTACAACATTCGCCTTTCCAGGGTGATAGGAAAGCGTGAATTGATAGTCTTTGAGGAATTCCAGCCATCGCCGTTGCCGCATATTTAGTTCTTTTTGAGAAAAGAGGTATTTTAGGCTTTTATGGTCCGACCTCAAATTTCTCTCCATACAGGTAGTGTCACCAGATTTTAAGCGCGAACACTACCGCGACAAGCTCAAGATCGTGGGTTGGATAGTTTTTCTCATGGACTCTCAACTGTCGTGACGCATAGGCGATTACTTTGCCGTGCTGCATCAATACACAACCCAGACCTGTTCCCGAGGCATCGGTATAAGCCACGAAGCCTCCCTGACCAGAAGGTAAGGTAAGGACAGGGGCAATGGTAAGCCTCTGTTTGAGAACCTCAAAGCACTCCTTACACTGGTCAGTCCATTCAAACTTGACTCCCTTTTTCAGTAATTTTGTCATCGGTACGGCGATTCGGGAGAAGTCTTGTATGAACTTCCGATAATAACCGGCAAGTCCAAGGAAGCTATGGACCTCAGTAATATTTTCTGGCTGCTTCCAGTCCATCACAGCTTCTACCTTCGCAGGATCTACGGCGATTCCATCCTTTGAGATCACATGGCCAAGAAACATCACTTTATCTAGCCAGAATTCACATTTTGAAAACTTAGCATAGAGTTGGTTATCTTGAAGGGTTTTCAAGACGATTTTCAAGTGCTCCACGTGTTGTTCCTTGTCCTCAGAATATACGAGAATGTCATCAATAAAGACGATGACAAAGCTATCCAAATATGGTCTGAATATCCGGTTCATTAGATCCATAAAAGCAGCAGGCGCATTAGTGAGTCCGAAGGGCATTACTACGAACTCATAATGGCTGTATCTCGTTCTGAAGGCAGTCTTGGGTATATCCTCTTCCTTAACTCTGAGCTGATGGTACCCAGACCTGAGGTCGATCTTGGAGAACACCCTCGCTGTTCTGAGTTGATCGAATAAGTCCTCAATTCGAGGCAACGGGTACTTATTTTTAACAGTTGCCTGGTTAAGCATCCGATAATCGATGCATAACCGAAGGGATCCATCTTTCTTCTTTACAAACAGTACCGGGGCTCCCCACGATGACACACTCGGTCGGATGAACCCTTGTTCCATCAGTTCTTCCAACTGACACTTCAACTCACTGAGTTCAGCTGGCGCCATTCGATACGGAGCTTTGGATATCGGCGTTGTTCAAGGTAAGGATTGAATTCCAAATTCAACCACACGAAGTGGCGGAAGTCCTGGCAATTCCTCAGGAAACACATCGAGAAACTCTCGCACCACTTCCAAATTCTCAAGGGGTTGGTCATTGGATTTTTCCACCGAGAGACTCAACAGGAAGGCCACACAACCCTTCCTAAGGTATTTTTGTACCTTAAGTGCTGATATAAGCCTTTTCTGTGGAACAAGTTTGGATAACCGGTATTCTATCTTAGGCAATCCGGGTCGAGATAGAATCACTCTGCCCTCGCGGCACAGAATCTTGGCATTATTCTGAGCCAACCAATTCATTCCCAGAATGACATCGTACTGTATCATATCGATCAGGATGGCGTCAGTAGGCAAGTGTTGCCCTGGTATCTCAATATCCAAATTTTTCACACACCGGATACATTTGGTGCGTGAACCCAACGGGTTATATACTTCGATCATTTTATCAATCGGTTGCACCGAGGCGTGGAGTTGTTCGGTGAAATCGTCAGAGATGAACGTATGAGTAGCACCACAATCAAACAAGACGTAAGCTGCATGTCCATTAACAGGTACGGTGCCTTCAATCAGGTCACCATTTTCGACTTGTTCAGTCGTTACAGCATATACACGACCTGCAGCAGGCCTTTGTTCTACTCTAGGTGGAGGTCGTTGAAACTGAGAACGTTGTGGCGCTGGTCGAGAGGGTCCGGCAGATCCAGCATTACTCCTCTGTTCATCTGCAGCCTTCTTGGCGCAATCCCTTATAAAGTGGCCCATCTTGCCACAATACAAGCACCCACCAATGTCACGAGGACATGGCTTTCTGGGGTGGTTCATACGACACCTTGGGCAGCTGAAGTTGGACTGCTGACCATTCAGAGTTGGGTTCTGTCTTGGCCTCACGACTTGCTGAGTGTTGTTCCCTCCTTGGAACTTCTTCTTTTGAAAGGGTTGTCGTGAACCCTGGCCACTTGGGAATGTCCTTTTATGACTCCCACCATTCACTATGGGCTTCTTTGCTATGATCACTTTAGATCGCGCCCAATCCTCTTGGATTTTTGAAGCTGCTGCTACCGCAGCCTGAAAAGTCGAAGGCATGCTTGTTATTACTCGAGATCGCAGACCATTCACATATTTGTCGGCCCTTTCTTGGTCTGTTTCGAACAATCGAGAGCAGTAGCGCTCAAGATTCTGAAATTTGGTGGTATAGTTCATTAGACTCATACCGTCCTGTTCCAACTCCAGAAACTCCATCTTTTTCTTGTTTCTGGAATGCAACGGGAAGTAGTTATCCATAAAAGTCCTCCGAAAGTCAGTCCAAGGAATGACTTCGACTTGTGAGAACTGGATAAGTTTAGTGGTATCCCACCACTTCCGTGCATTGTCTTTCAACCGATACGTGCCAAAATTGGTCTTCTTTTCCTCTGGTACTCCCAGTACTGAAAAGGCACGTTCTGTCTCTTCGATCCAACTCTTCGCGAGCTCAGGATCGGCTCTGCCAATGAAAACTGGCGGGTCAAGCTTGAGGAACTTCTCATAAGTCACTCCTCCTAGGTGCTCGTTTCGTGGTGCGACTGGTTCTGGCCTCGTTTCACGGATGGCGGTAACCAGGTTGTTGAGTGTCTCCAACAGGAATCCTTGCGTATGGGACTCCTCGCTTGGCATGGTTCTCCTTGTCGTAGGAGCCATTTATCTATGCACACACAAGCACTTGTTTTTAGTTTCTCGATGTATATGAGGAAGTAAAAAGCTTTATTTACTTAATATACATCACATTTACACAAGCATCACCTTAAACAAAACGTCATGCCACACTGGCAGACTTTAGGCGTTGAGAAACTATATACATGAGTCTACTGACTCCAAAACATCACCAGTCTCTTTAAGACTTGGATTTCTTTGATGAAGACGAACTCCAAAAGGTCCATCTATTGCCACATGGCCTTGGTGCAGGCACTACTAGCGTTGGCTTGGGCGGCACTTCCGCACTTGCAAGCGAATATTGGGGATACATGAGGGAATCCAGTACACTCTCCCAGTCAGCAAGATCAAGACTCTGGGAGTCTGGAATAATGATCGGCGAACAGAAAAAATCCCCTCTTTTGTTCCTGCCATTTAAGCTCGGCGTATGTGATGCCGGATGGTAGCTTGGCGAGTGGTAGACCTCCGCAGGGAAGTTCAAATCAAAATCCCTCAACCTTGGTAATTCATCAGAAGATGTTGGGGTATGGTTGCTCCCAACACTAGAGTGATGCGGTCCACTGACACGCGAAGTCTCATCCTTGAGACCCTTTGATGCCCGCCGACCCATATCGGCGGTATATTTCCTTTGGCATTCGTTGGCGGAATGCCCATCTTCGCCACAGTATTGGCATATCCACTCATCGTGCATGACCTTGCAGCGATAGCAGTATCCACGCGAGTCATGAGTTGCCATCTATACAAAGATGTACCCAGATCAGAACAAAAGTATAAAAACATATACTTACAGTGCGATATCGGGACCATGACGGATCTTGAACCAGGTTTCTCAGACTCATGCTCTGATACCAATTCTGTAACGCCCCGGATTTCCAAAACAAAGCTAAGTTAAAATTTTCATGAATTTCTTTTTTTTTTCTTTGCAGCGGAACTTAGAAAAGCTTTTAGCAGCGGAATAAGACGATAATGAGTCGTCGGTTTTAGAAAGCTCCGAGCACGTTGTAGGTATGTGGCCAAGCAACTCATTGACCACCAAAGTGTTCCATTTTATCGAAAACCACATGTTTATTACAACACTACTGCTTAGAAAAGCTGTGTAGGTTCAATAAAAAGGAAGCAGTACAACTCTGTCTAGAGAAACCCTGGAACTCGATGCCGCCTTGCTCCGTATATCGCCACGCAGGTCCAACACCTAAAATCCCCATTAAACGGGGTCAGAACCACTGATGGTCTGGTAAGCATGCAGTCATACATCCATTCAACTCAAATACAATAATGACCACTCAGGGTCGCAATGCGCAATAACGACGCTCAAGCCTCCAAGACTTAGCGTATATCGCAAGAGCCTCCTTAGGGCTATGAGTTGAGCATCCGCTCAAGTCCTCATGACTTAGAGCAAGCCTTTTCAGGGCTGTGATTTGAATAACCGCTTAAGTCTCCATGACTTAGCTATGACCTCTTTCGGGTCTCAAAGTGATGTCTAGCTCAAGTCTTCATACTTGGCACATCCGTATCCCACGCATCTAAGGACAACTCCTCGAGCTTCGCTTAGTCGTGCGGATACAACACGGGTCTTTGCCCAGTCGGTCCAGTAGTATACCGAACATGACACCTTCACAAAGGTTATGCAGGACTGACTCAACACGTCATCCACTCATACATTCAAAGCATCGCTGTACCTAGAACTAATGCATTGTTTGATAATTAACCGCTCCCGCCTTTGGTACGCAGGTAGAGCTATTGTCCGGGCATCAACGCGATGTTCTGGGGGTTGATTATTCTATGTATTTTAGATACCCCAGAGGCCTGTTGACCCTATCCATAGTAGGGCAGTGTGTTTCAACTGGGAGAACCCTACTAGGCCCATATTCGGATGCATCCTCTACTTGCAGTAGTTGGGTTCAATCCTTAGATCTTAAGGATAACCACGACCCCAAAACCCATGAGTGACTGAGGCCATCGTGGACTCTATCAGGTCCAAAGTAAAATACATGTCACTCAAGGCTGTACCATCACTGTCATTCCACAGTGAGCATAATTCCTGAAGGGGTCTGCCAGTCTTACAATTACTTGGACAGAATCTGCATGCCATTTAGGCAGCCCGTGCTTTCAGCACTACGAAAGTATGTACCCGACCCCATTCAGTCTGCCCCAACACAGTCATTATTGAGGGGGTACCCCTAACACGATCTTCAACCGCGGGGTATGTCCGACCTTAAGTCTTATTCATATGCATGCAGAACACCGCTCTTTGGCACTTCGGCCACCACGAGCATCACACCTCTTTGGGTGGAAACAACACACTCTGGCTCTTCGGCCCTTACGAGTCTGGTTGCGTAACCGTTCTCAATGAGCATGCATATGACTCGATCTAAATAGATCGGCTACTCGGCGTATTTTTACGCAACGAGTCCAAACCTAGACAAGGCGCAACCTCTACTCCGGCTCAGCGGCCCTTACAAGCAAGGTGCCCTTGCAGGCACAAGGATACGAGCCGATCTGGCATCGTTCCATCAACAGAAGACATTATGCCGTTCCATTGGTTCCGGCAGCTCTTCTGCCAACCATTTCGTCAGCACCTCCCCTGCTCTACCGGCAGTGGTGCGACGAACCCTTCTACGTTGTAGAGGGAAAACCATGAACTGGGTAGCACTCTGCTATATGTCAGAGTATCCTGCTACGTTCTTTCTGAGCTATTCTTAGCTTCTTCAGAAATTTCAGCAGCACTTCCTCTCTTTTACGGAGAAAGCGTGCGTTTCTTTTATCCATTTCAGCGGCATCTCCCCTCTTTGGTAGGAAATCGCCACGCTTAATTCGGGAAATGGATGCGCACCGTTGTGCGTACTTTGCATCCATCAAGGTTACAGGAACCCTTGGCCATAGCCAGGCCATACGTAATTGACATAGTCTTTACGTAAAGAGCATTTTGCCAAAAAGCGAAGCCTTTTCAATAGGGGCTTCATTCGTCAAGCAGAATCTTGAACGAGGAGCGCTCAGGGAATCGCATTGGCGATTTGGAGTTTGATCTCCATTTGAACGCTCATTTATGCGCTATATATGTAGTATATGCAGAAGCCTGTGCTTTATACAGCGGCGGCGTAAAGAAATGCATACACTATTGTTCAGGGTGTGTAACTGAACGAAGTATTCTACATATATAACAAAGCAGAAGCCTTGGCATCGTTCGACGCGACGGCGTAAGTAAATACATTGCAGAAAGCAGGAGCCTTGGCATCGTTCGACGCGACGGCGTAAGTAAATGCATAATCGGAAGTGCAGTAATCGAAAGTGCAGAAAACAGGGAGCCTTGGCATCATACGACGCGACGGCAAAGGTAAATTACATAGCCTGTGCGATATAGGACGCGTCGGCAGAATCAGCAGATATACACCTAGATCCGTATCCAACGATAGTTACGAGGCGAGCGGGTGAATACCGAAGTGTTCTGAAGGGCTCAACCAAGAACTAGGGCGAGATGCCATTTTAAAAACGCATATACTGCGTGTTTGAACATAGATATATCCGACGATAGTTACGATACGAGCGGGTGAACACCGAAGTGTCCAAAAAGGGCTCAATCAAGAACTAAAGCAAGATACTACTTCAGAAAGTATATTCTATATACAAACAATCAAATACTTGAGAGAGATGGATCAACGAAGCGAACTTACTTCAAATCGTGGAAGAAACAGCTCCGGGTTGCTCCTTTGGCTTCGAGCCTTCCTTCGAGAGGTCAGACTAAGTCAGATGAAGCTGACTTAGTTGAGAAAGAGGTAGAGCAAATCAAGCTACTTAACCTAAGTGGTTTGAACCAAACAGGGTTCGATCCAAGTCAACTGGGTTCAGCAGGTTCGAACTCAGCTCAAGTAGGCTAAGTCTGGGTTCAGAAATCCAAACCGGAATCTGGACCAAAAAGGACTTTGACTTTGACTTTAAACCCAACTAGGTTCAAGTCAAGTCAACTGGGTTTGGACCAGGTCAAGTGGGTTCAGACCCAGGTCAGGTGGGTTAGGACCAGGTCAGGCAGGCTCAGGCTAAGTCAGGCAGGCTCAGACCAGGTCAGGTGGGCTAGGCTAGGTAGGGGAGGTTTAGGAGAGAGAGAGAAGGCAAAAGAGAGAGGGGGGGTCAATTTTTATGAGAAGAGAGAGAGTGGGGAGGGCTATTTATAGCCCAAGCCCACCTCCTCTTGGGTTTTTCCATGCCCCTTCTACCCCCTTGGCTTCTTTTTAATTCCAAGAGGTTCCTTGGTGTGGGGCCCACCTAGATATTTCCATGGGATATTTTGTGGGTCCCACCAGATATTTTCTGAGGAATATTTCTGTGGGTCCCACCAATATTTCCGTGGGTCACGCAAGAATTTCGGGTTTCCGGCGATTTTTTTCCGAAAAATTCTGAGTACGCCATTCCCTTCGTATTGACGTAACTAAGAAAGTTGGCTCACAGGAATCCTTTGATTTCATTCAGGTAGGAAGTTATGGCTTCCAGAGTGTTTGAGCATATATTCGCGATTCGACGAATATCCTAAGTATAACTGGCTCGCAGGATTTGATTCGTTTCGCATTCTGAGAAGAAATGCTATTTTTACTGGTAAATGCCTCATGAATTTTATTCAGATATTTTCTGAAAAATTGTGGGTCTTACAATAGAAATGATGAAGATACTGTTGTTACCTGTAAGCCCCACTGCTTTTCTGAAGAATTTTAAATGAAATATTTCTATTTGTTGAGAAATTCTTGTTTAGGCATGGGCAATACTTGCAATTTTAGCAATTATCGCTTTCTGAGGTTTTGAATCGCGTGGATTTGCTCTACGAGGCGATTCGGGGCAAACCGCGATGGATCCAACCTCAATATTTATAGATTATGTGTATATTGTGTTCACATGAGTTCGCCCCGGATTTGGGGTTTAAACGAGAGCAATATCTTGTTATTCCATGGATTTTGGCGAGACAGGGGTATATCGGTAATTATGAGTCATACCGAGGCCCAATTTCGCCGTAATTGAGAAGTTAAATATACTTTATGAAAGCTTAAACCTTAATTTACAAAATATAATTAAAAATCTTGATTTTTAAATAAGTTTAGATTAGTTCTTTTTAATACTTATTATATTGAGATTTTACAAAAGGAAAAAAAATGAAGTAAATTACAAAATCCTCAAAACCTAGTAGAGGGTTTTTGAAAACACTTTTGCATGGGGTGGGTTTTTGAATTTAGAAAGGATGGCATGGGCTCCACCTCAACCCATGTCTCCTATTTTAAGACTTATGAAAAGGAGTATTTACAAAAAACCACTTTTCAAAATGGAGATTTTGAAAAGTTGGAAAATTTTCAAATGGAGGCCTTAAAAGGGTATTTTCAAAAGTGGGGGGGCTCAGCCCACGTTTTGGGGGAATAGGCTGGGCGCCCCTTAGGGGGTAGCCCTTACCCCTTTTCAAAAAAATATAAAAAAAAAAATATGGGAGGGGCGATTTTTTTTTTTTTTGGGGTTGACCTTGACCATGAGGGGTTGTGTTCATCACAAAATTTTTCCTCTCTCTATGGTTTCTCTCTCTTCCTTCTCTTTTCCTTTTCTAACCTCTATTCTCCTCCTTTTTGAAGGGAGTAAAATAAAAGAAAGAAAAGAAATAGAGAAGAGAAAAGAAAGAAAGAGAGAGAGAAGAGGAACTCTATTGCGCGGTCTCACTTGACCTTAATTTGAAATCATTTAGAAAATTAACTCGCCTCCGTTTTTTAAAATATTGCGGGAAAAATGGAGAGACGGGATTCGCTCGTCGGTACGAGGTTCGACCGTTCCTGGCGCCTTTACCAGGGGTAATCGAACCAAGGATCGAATCTATGCCTTTTGCTTTGCCTAAATATAATCTAAAAATTTATTCTAACTCTAAATGCACAGAGAGTCATGCTTGCGCAATGCAAGGATGTATGCTCTTTAGAAAATTGATTTAGAAATTTCCAAGTATTCTGAGATGAACTTAGTAAGGGAGTGAAGAAAATGTTTTTAAATTTAACTTTAGAACTTGAGGTAGATCATAGAAGTTCTAAGTCTTTGAAGTAAATCAGAGTTTTGGAAAAATAAAGAATGATTTGAAAATTTTGAAAATGAAGTTTCAAAGTCGGAGATGGACTTTGAATTTGAACTCTGAATTTAGGAAAGGAAATGAATACTTGAGAGGGAATTGAATCTAGATTTTGAAATTGGAAATCTTAAATTTAGAATGGATCTGAGAAGCCTAAATGGTGTAGAAATGAATTCCAGTTATGATCTGTAAGTGGATTTAGATTTGAAATCTGGAAATGAAATGGAATTGGATCTTAAAATGGAAAAATAGATGTGGACTTAGGAAATTCAGATGAAATTTGAAAAGGGAATTGGATTTGAAATCTAGAATTGAGAATGGAATTGGATCTAAGATCTGAAATCTGAGATCCGAGATAAAATTGGGTTCTGGATCCTAAGATGGATTTGGATCAGAAGTCTAAGATCCAACATGTGATTGAATTCTGGATCCTAAAATGGAACTGGATCTGAAGTCTAAGATCCGAAGTAGAATTAGGTTCTGGATCCTAAGATGGATTTGGATCTGAAGTCTGAGATCCAAGGTGAAATTGGTTCTGAATCCTACAAGGAAATTGGATCTGAAGTCTGAGATCCAATGTAGAGTTGGATTCTGGATCCTAAAGAGGAATTGGATCTGAAGTCTGAGATCCAATATGAGTGTAAGACCCGCAATTTTTCAGATAACTCTGAATAAATTCCTGAGGCATTTTTCCAGTGAAAATTAGCGTTTTTATCGTAAAGCGAATCAAACTGATTCCTGCGATCCAAATATACTTAGGATATTCGTATCTTCACGAATATATGCTCAAACGCTCTGGAGATCATAACTTCCTCCCTGATCGAAATCAAAGGATTCCTGCGAGTCAACTTTCTTAGTTGCATCGATACGAAGATAATGGCCTACTCAGAATTTTTCGGAAATAAATGCCGAAAACTCAACTTTTTTGTGGGACCCGCAAAAATATTGGTGGGACCCACAGAAATATTCCTCAGAAAATATTCTAGAATATTCTAGAATATTCCAGCACCTTCCAGCACCTTCCAGAGCCTTCCAGCACCTTCCATGGAAGGGATTCTCAGAAAAGCCCAAGGGTAAAGAGGGAATTCTAAAACTTGGGGCCCAAGTTTTAGAACCTATAAATAGAGGACCCCCCCTCCTTTAGAAAATCGCCAACCCCTCTCTCTCTCCTCCTTTTCCAAACCTCCCCTACCTAGCCTAGCCCACCTGACCTGGTCTGAGCCTGCCTGACTTAGCCTGAGCCTGCTTGACCTGGTCTGAGCCTGCCTGACCTGGTCCTAACCCACCTGACCTAGGTCTGAACCTACTTGACCTAAGTTTGAACCCAGTTGACTTGACTTGAACCTGGTTTGGTTCAAAATCAAAGTCCAAGTCCTTTTTCGTCCGAAGTTCGAAGTTGATCCTTTTTTGAAGTCGAGCCTCGTTCGAAGCGTTTGAAGCAATCGGAGTCGTTTCTTCCTCAAATTGAAGTAAGTTCGCTTCATTAAACCATCTCTCTCAAGTATTTGATTGTTTGTATATAGCATATACTTTCTGAAGTAGTATCTTGCTTTAGTTCTTGGTTGAGCCCTCTAGGACACTTCGGTGTTCACGCGCTCGCCTTGTAACTATCGTCGGATATATATGTTCGAATACGCAGTATATGCGTTCTTCAAAATAGTATCTCACCCTAGTTCTTGGTTGAGCCCTCTAGGACACTTCAGTGTTCACTCGCTCGCCTCGTAACTATCGTTGGATACAGATCTAGGTGTATATCTGCTGATACTGCCGACGCGTCTTATATCGCACAGGCCATGTAATTTACCTTTGCCGTCGCGTCGTATAATGCCAAGGCTCCCTGCTTTCTGTACTTCCGATTACTGCACTTCCGATTATGCATTTACTTACGCCGTCGCGTCGAACGATGCCAAGGCTCCTGCTTTCTGCAATGTATTTACTTACGCTGTCGCGTCGAACGATGCCAAGGCTCCTGTTTTGTTATATATGTAGAATATTTCGTTCAGTTACACACCCTGAACAATAGTATATGCATTTCCTTTACGCCGCCGCTGTATAAAGCACAGGCTTCTGCTTATATTACATATATGGCGCGTAAGTGAGCGTTCAAACGGAGATCAACTCCAAAATCGCCCATGCGATTCCCTTACCGCTCCTCGTACAAGATTCTGCTTGACGAATGAAGCCCCTATTGGAAAGGCTTCGCCTTTTGGCAAAATGCTTTTTACGTAAAGACTAAATCAATTACGTATGGTCTGGCTATGGCCCAAGGTTCCTGCAACCTTGATGGATGCAAAGTACGCACAACGGTGCGCATCCATTTCCCGAGTTAAGCGTAGCGATTTCCCACCAAAGAGGGGAGATGCCGCTGAAATGGATAAAAGAAATGCACGCTTTCTCCGTAAAAGAGAGGAAGTGCTGCTGAAATTCCTGAAGGAGCTAAGAATGGCTCAGAAAGAACGTAGCAGAAGTGCTACCCAGTTATGGAACGCCTTCTACAATGTAGAAAAGTTCGTCGCACCACTGCCGGTAGAGCAGAGAAGGTGTTGACAGAATGGTTGGCAGAAGAGCTGCCAAAACCAGTTAAGTGGCACAATGATGTCCTTTGTTGGAACGATGTCAGAATGACTCGTCTCCCTGACACCTGCAAGGGCATCATACTTGTAAGAGCCGTTGCGCCAAAGTAGTGGTAGCGCCTTGACAAGGTCCTGAGCTCGTTGCGTAAAAATACGCCGAGTAGCCGATCCGTAGAGATCGAGTCATGTGCATGCTCATTGAGAATTATCAGACAACCAGACTCGTAAGGGCCGCTGAGCCGGAGTGTGTTGTTTCCACCGAAAGAGGTGAAGTGCTCGTCAAGGCCGAAGTGCCGAGAGCAGAGTTAAGCATGCATATGAATAAAACCTTTGTTCCACGGTGAAAACCGTGTGGTTGATTGGGGTCGGGTACATACTTCTCAAAGGTGCCCTATAGGCATGCAATGTTCGTCAAGTAATTGTAAGACCGGCAGGCCCCTTTCAGAATTTCTCACCGAGGAAGACGGTGATGGCGCAGCCTTGAGTGACATATATTTCACCCGAACCTGATAGAGTTCATTGATGGCCTTCGTCACTCAGAGGTATGGAGGTCGTGGTTATCCTTAAATATCTAAGGATTGAACCCAACTACTGCAGTAGCAGAATGCATTCGGATACCTAGTAAGGATCTCTTCCGGTATGTTGTACCGTCCTACTAGGGGGATGGGGTCAACAGGCCTCTGGGGTATCTAAAATACATAGAATAATCAACCCCCAGATCGTCGAGTTGTCGCCCAGATATGAGTCCCCTAAGCCCAGGGGGAGGTGCAATTATCGAAACAAAGCATTAGCTTAGGTACAGCGCTACTTTGAATGTATGAGTGGATGACGTTGTTGAGTCAGTCCTGCATAACCTTTGTGAAGGTGTCATGGTCGGTATACTACTGGACCGATTGGGAAAGAACCCCATTGATATCCGTACGACTAAGTGAAGCTCGGAGAGCTGTCCTTAGATTCGTAGGATACGGATGTGCCAAGCATAAAGGCTTGAGCTAGACATCCATTCGTGACTCTGAGGAAGTCAAGGCTAAGTCGTAGAGACTTGAGAGGTTATTCTAACTCACAGCCCTGAAGAGGCTTATGCGAAGTCATGACGACTTGCGTGGATGTTCAACTCATAGCCCTGATGAGGCTTGTGCGATATACGCTAAGTCATGGAGGCTTGAGCGTCGTATTACGAACTGCGATCCTGAGTGGTCTATGCATTTACTTGAGTTGAATAGATAGGTGGTTGCCTACTTACCAGACTATCAGTGGTTCTGACCCCGTTTAATGGGGATTTCAGGTGTTGAACCTACGTGGCGATATGCGGAGCAAGGCGGCATCAAGTTCCAGGGTTTCTCTAGACAGAGTAGTACTGCTTCCTTTTTATTGAACCTTCACTGCTTTTCTAAGCAGTAGTGTTGTAATAAACATGTGCTTTCGATAAAATGGAACACTTTGGTGGTCAATGAGTTGCTTGGCCACATACCTGCAACGTGCTCGGAGTTTTCTAAAACCGACGACTCATTATCGTCTTATTCCGCTGCTAAAAGTTTTTCTAAATTCCGCTGCAAAGAAAAAAAAAAAGAAATCCATGAAAATTTTAACTTAGCTTTGTTTTGAAAATCCGGGGCGTTACAGAATTGGTATCAAAGCATGAGTCTGAGAAACCTGGTTCAAGATTCGTCGTGTTTGCGGTATCGCACTGTAAGTATAAATCTTATACTTTCTCTAATTTGGGTGTGTTTGCATGAATAGATAAATGGCTCCTAAGGCGAGGAGAACCATGTCGAGCGAGGAGTCTCATACACAGGGCTTCCTGTTGGAGACGCTCAACAGGCTTGTGTCTGCCATTCGTGAATCAAGGCAAGCACCAGCCCCACCTCGCAATGAGAATCTGGGAGGAGTGACTTATGAAAAGTTCCTCAAACTAGACCCACCAGTCTTCGTTGGCAGTGCCGATCCAGAGCTTGCAGAAAGCTGGATTGAGGAGACAGAGCGCGCTTTCCTTGTACTGAAAGTACCGGAAGGGAAAAAGACAAACTTCGGCACATATAGGCTGAAAGACAACGCACGGAAGTGGTGGGATACCACTAAGATAATCGAGTTCTCTCAGCTTGAAGTCATCCCTTGGGATGATTTTCGGAGAACTTTCTTGGATAATTACTTTCCAATACACTTCAAAAATAAGAAGAAGATGGAGTTTCTGGAATTGGAGCAAGGTGTTATGAGTCTGATGGACTATACCACTAAATTTCAAAACCTTGAACGATATTGCTCCACGTTATTCGATACTGACCAAGAAAGGGCCGATAAATATATAAATGGATTGCAAGAAGGGTTGCGATCTCGTGTGATAACTAGCATGCCCCAAACATTTCAAGCCGCTGTGGCAGCAGCTTCAAAGATTAGTGCAGACTGGGAGCGATGCAAAGGGGTCGTAGTAAAGCGACCGGTAGCAAGTAATGGGAACAACAAGAGGACGTTCCCCGGTGGCCAAGAATCACGACCAGCTTTTTATAAGAAGTATTTTCAGGAGAACAACTTTACTCCACCGGCCGAGCAGCCATTGCAGATGGTAGAAGCCAATCAGCCCTACCAACAACCTAATTTTCGATGCCCGAGGTGTAGCTCAGATTATCCCGGAGGGGTTTGTCCTCGCGATACGGGAGGTTGCCTATATTGCGGCAAACCAGGGCATCGTGTGAGAGAATGTCGCAAGAAGGCCTCAGATCTTCAACAAAGAAATATGGGATCTGGAGGACCCTCTCAACAAATACAACAACAACGACTGCCACTATCCAGAATAGAGCAGAAACCTATGGCAGGTCGTGTTTATGCGGTGACAGCCGAACAACTCACGGATAATGATCGTATCAAGGAATCTGAATACCTTGATAGATAGAGTTGTAATGGGTAAAAAGCTATCGAAAGACAAGATCCAATGAATACTTGAGACAAGTGGCTTATGACCTTGTGTATGGTCATCTGGATCGATATGTATCCTTGCTCTCTAAAGTAATGTTGGATTTGTTAAATTAAATCTTAAGTGCTTATGCCCAAAATTTATGGCTATAGACCCCATGATTGAGAAATTAAGTTTGCGTAATTAGAACGATAAAAGTCACTTAATAAAATAAACCATCGAGGAATTGTTCCCAAGAAGAGAGTCCCGTGAGGTTTTACATATTCAAGATCAGATCGTCTAGCCAGAGTGAGCCTGTGAGGGTATACAGCTCTGTGCGAGTGTATATGTTCCAAAACCAGTAGCTTGGCTAGTATGACTCTGTGAGGGTGTACTGATCCAATATCAGGTAAGTCTGACGAAGGCGAACCTGTGAGGAGGTACGTTTCCAATACCAGGTAGTCTGACAGGGGACTTATTCCAATATGGTTAATCTCTAGAAGAATGATCTGTGTGTACAAAATAGTTACACAAGATGGCTATGTTAAATAGCCGGTTGGAAGAATGTTGATTCAACAAACTATCGTGGTTGTAGCATGATTTGAACTCAGATATGAGAAACATACCTCATCGATCATGAATCATGATATGAGGTAATGATTGGAATAAATACAATGTTGAACTAAGTGAACAACATTATGAATCTAACATATGGGAGAAATATCCCGAGTTACGCACTTAGTACTCTTAACTGAATTTCGCGGACGAAATTCCTTTAAGGGGGTAATGATGTAAGACCCGCAATTTTTCAGATAACTCTGAATAAATTCCTGAGGCATTTTTCCAGTGAAAATTAGCGTTTTTATCGTAAAGCGAATCAAACTGATTCCTGCGATCCAAATATACTTAGGATATTCGTAT
Source organism: Nuphar pumila (assembly GCF_984573655.1). Taxonomy (NCBI): domain Eukaryota; kingdom Viridiplantae; phylum Streptophyta; class Magnoliopsida; order Nymphaeales; family Nymphaeaceae; genus Nuphar; species Nuphar pumila. The sequence continues at coordinate 44,452,119 of NC_143265.1, read as the reverse complement.
CTTCACGAATATATGCTCAAACGCTCTGGAGATCATAACTTCCTCCCTGATCGAAATCAAAGGATTCCTGCGAGCCAACTTTCTTAGTTGCATCGATACGAAGATAATGGCCTACTCAGAATTTTTCGGAAATAAATGCCGAAAACTCAACTTTTTTGTGGGACCCGCAAAAATATTGGTGGGACCCACATAAATATTCCTCAGAAAATATTCTAGAATATTCTAGAATATTCCAGCACCTTCCAGAGCCTTCCAGCTCCTTCCAGCACCTTCCATGGAAGGGATTCTCAGAAAAGCCCAAGGGTAAAGAGGGGATTCTGAAACTTGGGGCCCAAGTTTCAGAACCTATAAATAGAGGACCCCCCCTCCTTTAGAAAATCGGCAACCCCTCTCTCTCTCCTCCTTTTCCAAACCTCCCCTACCTAGCCTAGCCCACCTGAGCCCACCTGACCTGGTCTGAGCCTGCCTGACTTAGCCTGAGCCTGCTTGACCTGGTCTGAGCCTGCCTGACCTGGTCTTAACCCACCTGACCTAGGTCTGAACCTACTTGACCTAAGTCTGAACCCAGTTGACTTGACTTGAACCTGGTTTGGTTCAAAGTCAATGTCCAAGTCCTTTTTCGTCCGAAGTTCGAAGTTGATCCTTTTTCGAAGTCGAGCCTCGTTCGAAGCGTTTGAAGCAATCAGAGTCGTTTCTTCCTCAAATTAAAGTAAGTTCGCTTCATTAAACCATCTCTCTCAAGTATTTGATTGTTTGTATATAGCATATACTTTCTGAAGTAGTATCTTGCTTTAGTTCTTGGTTGAGCCCTCTAGGACACTTCGGTGTTCACGCGCTCGCCTCGTAACTATCGTCGGATATATATGTTCGAATACGCAGTATATGCGTTCTTCAAAATAGTATCTCACCCTAGTTCTTGGTTGAGCCCTCTAGGACACTTCGGTGTTCACTCGCTCGCCTCGTAACTATCGTTGGATACAGATCTAGGTGTATATCTGCTGATACTGCCGACGCGTCTTATATCGCACAGGCCATGTAATTTACCTTTGCCGTCGCGTCGTATGATGACAAGGCTCCCTGCTTTCTGTACTTCCGATTACTGCACTTCCGATTATTCATTTACTTACGCCGTCGCGTCGAACGATGCCAAGGCTCCTGCTTTCTGCAATGTATTTACTTACGCCGTCGCGTCAAACGATGCCAAGGCTCCTGTTTTGTTATATATGTAGAATATTTCGTTCAGTTACACACCCTGAACAATAGTATATGCATTTCCTTTACGCCGCCGCTGTATAAAGCACAGGCTTCTGCTTATATTACATATATGGCGCGTAAGTGAGCGTTCAAACGGAGATCAACTCCAAAATCGCCCATGCGATTCCCTTACCGCTCCTCGTACAAGATTCTGCTTGACGAATGAAGCCCCTATTGGAAAGGCTTCGCCTTTTGGCAAAATGCTTTTTACGTAAAGACTAAATCAATTACGTATGGTCTGGCTATGGCCCAAGGTTCCTGCAACCTTGATGGATGCAAAGTACGCACAACGGTGCGCATCCATTTCCCGAGTTAAGCGTAGCGATTTCCCACCAAAGAGGGGAGATGCCGCTGAAATGGATAAAAGAAATGCACGCTTTCTCCGTAAAAGAGAGGAAGTGCTGCTGAAATTCCTGAAGGAGCTAAGAATGGCTCAGAAAGAACGTAGCAGAAGTGCTACCCAGTTATGGAACGCCTTCTACAATGTAGAAAAGTTCGTCGCACCACTGCCGGTAGAGCAGAGAAGGTGTTGACAGAATGGTTGGCAGAAGAGCTGCCAAAACCAGTTAAGTGGCACAATGATGTCCTTTGTTGGAACGATGTCAGAATGACTCGTCTCCCTGACACCTGCAAGGGCATCATACTTGTAAGAGCCGTTGCGCCAAAGTAGTGGTAGCGCCTTGACAAGGTCCTGAGCTCGTTGCGTAAAAATACGCCGAGTAGCCGATCCGTAGAGATCGAGTCATGTGCATGCTCATTGAGAATTATCAGACAATCAGACTCGTAAGGGCCGCTGAGCCGGAGTGTGTTGTTTCCACCGAAAGAGGTGAAGTGCTCGTCAAGGCCGAAGTGCCGAGAGCAGAGTTAAGCATGCATATGAATAAAACCTTTTTTCCACGGTGAAAACCGTGTGGTTGATTGGGGTCGGGTACATACTTCTCAAAGGTGCCCTATAGGCATGCAATGTTCGTCAAGTAATTGTAAGACCGGCAGGCCCCTTTCAGAATTTCTCACCGAGGAAGACGGTGATGGCGCAGCCTTGAGTGACATATATTTCACCCGAACCTGATAGAGTTCATTGATGGCCTTCGTCACTCAGAGGTATGGAGGTCGTGGTTATCCTTAAATATCTAAGGATTGAACCCAACTACTGCAGTAGCAGAATGCATTCGGATACCTAGTAAGGATCTCTTCCGGTATGTTGTACCGTCCTACTAGGGGGATGGGGTCAACAGGCCTCTGGGGTATCTAAAATACATAGAATAATCAACCCCCAGATCGTCGAGTTGTCGCCCAGATATGAGTCCCCTAAGCCCAGGGGGAGGTGCAATTATCGAAACAAAGCATTAGCTTAGGTACAGCGCTACTTTGAATGTATGAGTGGATGACGTTGTTGAGTCAGTCCTGCATAACCTTTGTGAAGGTGTCATGGTCGGTATACTACTGGACCGATTGGGAAAGAACCCCATTGATATCCGTACGACTAAGTGAAGCTCGGAGAGCTGTCCTTAGATTCGTAGGATACGGATGTGCCAAGCATAAAGGCTTGAGCTAGACATCCATTCGTGACTCTGAGGAAGTCAAGGCTAAGTCGTAGAGACTTGAGAGGTTATTCTAACTCACAGCCCTGAAGAGGCTTATGCGAAGTCATGACGACTTGCGTGGATGTTCAACTCATAGCCCTGATGAGGCTTGTGCGATATACGCTAAGTCATGGAGGCTTGAGCGTCGTATTACGAACTGCGATCCTGAGTGGTCTATGCATTTACTTGAGTTGAATAGATAGGTGGTTGCCTACTTACCAGACTATCAGTGGTTCTGACCCCGTTTAATGGGGATTTCAGGTGTTGAACCTACGTGGCGATATGCGGAGCAAGGCGGCATCAAGTTCCAGGGTTTCTCTAGACAGAGTAGTACTGCTTCCTTTTTATTGAACCTTCACTGCTTTTCTAAGCAGTAGTGTTGTAATAAACATGTGCTTTCGATAAAATGGAACACTTTGATGGTCAATGAGTTGCTTGGCCACATACCTGCAACGTGCTCGGAGTTTTCTAAAACCGACGACTCATTATCGTCTTATTCCGCTGCTAAAAGCTTTTCTAAATTCCGCTGCAAAGAAAAAAAAAAAGAAATCCATGAAAATTTTAACTTAGCTTTGTTTTGAAAATCCGGGGCGTTACAATGAGTGTTGAATCCTGGATCCTAAAGAGGATTTGGAGTTAAATTCAGAAGATGAATCAAGAACTTCCAAGTTTAATTTAAATTTGGAAAATGAATTTTAGAAATTGAATCTTTGAGTATACAAATGAATTTCAAAGTCAAATTAGACCTTGGATTTGAAATTTAGAAGATGAATCAAAAATCTCAAAGTTAAATTGAACTTGGAGATTGGATTGGAGTTTTGAATGAATTTTGGAAGGTCAAAGTCAAATTTGATTTTTTTGAAATCTGATTTGAATCTGAATATGAAATCTCAAAGTTAAATTGAACTTTGAGATTGAAAATAGAATTTTGACAAATGAAAGGATGAATCGGATTTGATAAGGATTGAAGATAGATTGAGGAAGATATTTACATTTACTTGGAGTTTTTAAAAAATGAATTTTTAAAAGTATGATATAATTTTATTCTAAATGATGAATGAATTTGAAGAATTTGAAGAATTTGAAATTGGATTTTGAAGAGCTATTCCATTCTTTAAATGAATTAAAACAAGATTGAAGATATAATACATCCTTGACTATGGTCATTGAATGTATTATATAATAATCTATATTTAAATTCAAGAGAAGAATAAAATCCATTTGGTGCTTTTATAGAATTTAAAATGAAATTAACTCTCAATATACCCTGACTATGGCCATTGGTATATATTTTGAGTCAATTTTAAGTTAAATTCTAATAAAAGGAGAAAATATTTAAGGAAATATGATGAATTATGAAAATGGATCCAGTGTGGATCAAGTGTTATTTCGTAAAAGATAAAAATCCTAAGTTTTATCCACACCCTGACTATGGCCATTGATGTGGATCACCGACTTAGGATCAATTACCTCTTACGAAATGGTGCATGTGCCATTCGTGTTTCACCATTGTGAGATTTTGAGAATAAGAGAAGGAAATGATATGAAAACGAGCAATATGTACATGCTCATACATTCTAATCTAAGCTGTAAATGTAGAGTTTTCATTAATATCTAACTTATTACAAGTTTGAGAATGTAATAAAATTCTAAATCTAAGGAAATTGCGACAATTTCTGAATATTTTCTGCAAAGCATTTAGTTAGTATAAAGTAAGAGAAAGATGGAAATGTCAAAATATTTACATCGAATCTAAGGATACAGATAATTAGATAGACATGCTAAAATAGAAAAGGATACATACATGAGAGGTAATGGCATATTCTGTATTTATGAGAGAATGTGCATATATATTTGTATGTATCTGTATACAGGTATACATATATATATAACACCATAGAAGAACCTGTAGGCAAGGGCCAGGATGGTCCAAGGTGAATCCCTACGAAATGTAACAGCCATATCAGTTTGTGATGAGCTATTCCTGAAAATAGTGGCTTTTGTGAACCACTATGAGAAATTACAATTTATGACAGTCTTTTTGGTGAATTGCCATGAGGAAATTCTTAAAGAAAGGAATTTTAACTCTGTGGTGCTATTCAGAGGAGGGGGGGGTAAAAGACCAGTAAACTCATATATACATGCTAAAAAAAGAATTTCAATTTACATTAAGAGTTTAATGTTTTTACCTTTTATTCAGATGATGACAACGTGGACGCAGTGGAATCACCATGGGCAACTTATATGCGTCCTTATGATAAAAGCATAATGGAATAACTGTCCTGGAAGTTCCCTTATCATTTATATCTGTGATCCTTAAGAGAAGGAGGGAAGCTGGTCCCAAGTCCTGCTGAGTAACTATTTGATCATTGCGACATTTTAGCAGCAACAATACAATGCCATTTGTATCCATCACTGTAGTATAAGGAACCAAGCAAACATCTTTCCGAACAGCCATGACCAATGGCCAGCTTTTGCAGGAAACTTCATTTTGCAGATGCTATGATGCATGATTTTGCAAAGGGGTAGCAGAAACGATGTGATCAACATGCCATGGTACTTATGCTGAATTTTAGTGAATGCAGATGGAATGCCAGATAAAAAATAGTTCTAAACAAAACGGCAGGATAGACTATATAATGTGGGTAATGAAATTGGCTATGATGTTAAACCTGCATATCAGCCAACTAGAAAGTTTCAAAACAACATTTGCAATTAGGAATCAATATCCAGTCTTATCGGACATAAATATAGCCAAGCCTCCTGATTCTTACTATTTTCTTTCATTCTTCTGAATTCCAATAACCTCTCCATAAACCAAACATTCTGCTAATGAATGCCGAAGTTAACCAGTAACTAGAAACAGTATGAATAAGTAAATTTCAAACCCATTTCCCTTACATTAATTTCACCTTACAAGGGACCTGATGCCGATTCGTTAGCAGAATGGGGCATAGGCTGTCTAGGTTTCGCATGTTCTGCAAATATAGCCCAGCCATCGAGAAACTTACCATCTATTCCTTTAATTCCTTCAACAGCTTCCATAGATAATGAATCCATATTCTTAGAGGTCCTGTCTGTGACAACTCTTGCATGGACTACTTGACCAAATCTGGAGAATGCTTCCCAAAGCTTCTCAGTTGTGGTACGCTCGCTATGCCCTGAAACTCATTACATAAGTCAGATACTAAGAGGATATGTTCAATAGTGCTTTACATGGCTTATGTTGAATGTAAATGAAACAAAATTTACAAGAAACAAAGGTGACTGTTGTTGAATCGAGATTTGAATGACTCTGAAATTCTTTGAACAATGGTTGGTAAAACTCTGAATCATCAAGTAGTTCAGGGTTGCAATCCATATTTGTTGGATTACACTTTGATTGAAGGCCTATAATTTGCTTTTGAAAGCTGCTGCACCCGCGAAACTCAAATCGCCTGGTTATTCCTGGTTTAGAACAATCTAACATAGTCTGTGTGAGACCTGTCATGACTGCAATCAATTCCTTTGAAAAGACTTATTACCCATCATTAGTATGCAGATTTATCAATAGAATCCAGTGATTTTGCCCCACCATCTAAATGACACCAGTTAACTAATTAAAATGACCTACTTACCAAAGTCTGAAGAGCAAGCTCAAGATATGGTTTTCAAACTTACGGCATGTACATGCGAATATTATAAAAAAGTCTGCCAGGAGCCTCCTCAGAATAACGATTCCCATTAGCTCCACTCAGGTAGAGGTCTTATTGCAATGCATAACTTTGGCTTTAGTCATTCATCTCTATCTTGCCTTCCGCGATTGGCATCCCAACTCGACAGTGATCTTGATCCACAGGAGTGATACAGATTCCAGTTCTGTCCAACACACAACTAACTCCAGATATCGTCAAGGATTTAGTACTAAGCTAGAAAGAGGCATTCTTTGTCCAGGTTAAATCTATTACAATGATTGGCTTTCAACAACATCAACAAAAATTACAGAATATTTCTAGCATTGCTAGGATAAAATAGAGATTGGAGTTGCAGCACTCGAAAGTAAGACAAGAGCATAAAAAAAAATGTATAGGATATATTTTACAATGAAGAGGAGCAGATCAAGTGCTGGCGAGAATGAAAAATATCAGAGAAGAAAATACGAACGATGCACAGGAATGCTCGGGTGTAGAGTCATGTGATACTCTTATGCTAAGAAAAAGAAAAAGAAACATAAAAAAAAATAAATAAATAAAGGGTAGAACAAACATGAAAACAACGACCCTGGTAGCCAGAAATCTAATCCATACAGATGATCACGGTTAGCCAGAAAAAGAATCAAAGAAAACAAAGATCATAATGCAGACCGATTTATCCCAAGGAGATCAAATTTCCCATGTAAATATGGCATTTGGGGCTACCAAATAAAATTAAAATCGGATACAAATAAGAAGGTAATATAAATAACAGAATAAACAAAAGAAAATAAGATAATAAAAAGAAAAGAAAAGAAAAGAAGGAAAAACAAAAAAATGTCGGAATATGTTAATTCCTTTTGATGTAGTTGTAAGGGGGGGTCGATCCTGCTATATACAGGCCAATCCCCTCTTTTTGCCTTATGATTAGGAGAAGAAATTGAAAAATGCCGCAGGTTAAAAGGAAGAGGTAAGAAAAATCCAAAGAATCGAGGAAGAGGGCAACGGTTACTTACCTGGGGTAGCCTCCGGTTTTCGCTTGAAAAAGGGGAAATGCCAGTAGAAAAATGCAGAGCAGAGGAAATCGTTCCAGGAGAAGGAGAAGGGATGTTGAAGATGAAGGAAGGTGCGGGGGTGAAGAAGCGGTGGCGTGAAGGAGAAGAAGGTGGAGGGGTAGAAGACGACCATGCATGAAGAAGGGTGCGGGGGTGAGAAGCGGTTGTTGCGGATGGGTGGAAGCTTGGGGAAGATGAGCCTGCGGCCGTTGTGAGTTTCTTCAATTTCCAAAGAGGGGGTCCCTTTTAAGATTTTTTATTAAAAAATGGTTTATGATTTTCAAAAAGAGGTTTTAAGAGAGGTTTTTGGCAAAAATTCAATTTTTCAAGTTTTAAAACCTTTTGCTTTTCCCATTTTTTTTTCGATTTTTGCATCATTTTCCATTTTTTGTAGTTTTGTAATAGAAAACTAAGATTTAAAAAGAAAACTAAGTTTCAAACACTAATAATTTAAATTTTTTTTTTGTATTTTTCTGAGAAATATTTACAAAAAGAGTGTTTCTCCGAGAATTTTCAGACCATTTTGGAGAAATTTCTTCAGAAAGTGGGTTTTGGACCCGAGTTTTGAGAAAATGTTCGAGTTTTTTGAAGCTCGAATTGAGAAACACACGTGATGGATCCAAACGGATGTCGGATGGACTGTCCGAGTTATTTAAAAACTATTTTTGGTATTTTCTATAATTTTAATTTTAAAATTTGAACAAGGAGATCTAGATTTGGATCTGGGCAATGGATCCAGATCCAAAATCATATAAAATGAATTTAATTTCAAAAAAACTGGAATTTAGATTCAAAATGACTTATTTACTAAAAAAAAATGAATTTAGGGGCAAAAGGGGAATATTTAAAAGATTTTGAAAAATTTGGGGTGTTCACAGATGCCCCTCTTTGCTACTAAGCCGGTTGAAAGCCGAGCTTAGTGGCAAAGAAAACACTCTAAATTTTGAAAAATGCCCCAGTTAGCAGATCTGAACTGGGTGTTGAAGAATTTATTCAAAAGACATGGTTTTTCAGGTTTTAAAATTTTATCTTTGAATGGCTTGGGGGAGGACGAAATCCTTGAAAATGATATGACTGAATAATAGAGATGAGGAAATCGCGATGGGACTGTGGGTGAAGATCCCGAAATGATAAAGGATATGAATTTAGATCAAGTCTCGTGGATGAGGCAAGATCAACTTTTGAAATGACTCAGGTTTAACCCTTAACCTGGATGGGACAAAGATATATCAATATAATTTGGACGGGGAAAGGAATATAAGTAGACCTCGATGGGACATTTTGGAAAAATGCCTTGTGAGATGAAGCTCAAGTAGGATCCTGTCCTGGATGAATATACAAATCATGGATTCCCCGATGGGAAGAACCATGATGGGACTTGGAAAACACCTCGTCGAAACGAGGGAGACTCGTTGAAACGAGATTCAGGTTTAACCAAAACCTGACGAAGGAAGATACCTCGTGATATGAGGTTCAGGCTTAACCCTTAACCTGAAGGGGACGACCATACGGAATCCTCGAGTGAAGAAACTATGATGGGACCTTTGGGTTTGGATGAACAAATCCGAAAGGGGTTTGCGAAAGGAGGAAGGAAATGGGGTTCCCTAAAGCTTTTGAAAAAAAGGGATGAACTTGAACGTCTCATTGCTGAGACTAAATCAGCTTTTAAATTTAATGACCTCTCGCAGGAAGTACAGGTTTTGACCCTTAACCTGAGTGGGAACAACCATACGGGTTTCTTGAAACCGTGATGGGATGGGAGAGATACTTCAACTGAATGGAGTAACTCTTCTGGAAGATATAAACAACGCTAGGTTGCATCAAAAATGGATATTGAATATTTATTTCATTCTTAGAATATCTAGAAAATTTTGCCAATAAGATAAATTTATAGTTGACTTCAACGCTTGAAAAATGTGTACATGTGTGCAAAGATATTCCCTTTTTTACCTAGAGTATTTCTCCAACGAGGTTAACTCCTCGGTTTTAAGAGTCAAATTCAAAATTTTAGCGCTGATGATTTTCTTCAAGGAAGTTATCCATTTCCCTGATATGAGAAGAGAAGAAATAATCTCAATTTCGTAAAAACAAGTAGTGAAAAGACATTAATAAAAGAATTTCGCACAAGAAAAGATAACTTCTGGCAATTTAGGCAGTTTGATATCTGGGTGTTTTTCCCATGATGATCTTCTTGCACTCTTTTTGAGTCATTGAGCTTTTTCGGGTATTTACATCATCCTTCATTTTGGATGTTCCTGACTTTTCTCTCTTTTTCAGGGAAGGGTACGTCACAAACTCCTTTATCTTGGAGATGTTCCGATCCTTTATTTTCTCAGGGATTATATATGATGGTGGCTCAAAAGGTCTTTAGGTGATAGCAGAAATCAAATATCATTTAGGGTTTGTCGGTAGGTCCATCACATCCGCCTTCATCTCGACGGTGATCCGAACTTTCCCTGGAAGGATCCGTCACAAACTCCGTCATCTTGGAGATGTTTCAAATCTTCTTTGGCCCCGAAGTCTACTCGCTTAATTCGCCTTCATCTTGACGACAATTGAGAGATCCCTTTTGCCGATATTTGATTGCAGCTTTAAACTAGATAAGGTGATATGGATTAAGTGGATTCTTTTATGGCTCAGGATATTTCCACTGTCTAATTGCCAGGAAATCGTCTTTAAACATGCATCATAGCTATGATCAATATCAATTCACTTCCGGCTTTTCAATGTCATCGAATATTTATTTCACTAATCATACCGAGGATATTTCTTTCATCTTTTGGTTGATCAACAGGAAAAAGATTTGAATTTTACCTCTTTTTCGCAAAGAGTTTCACCTTTTATGAAGAAAATACTAGAGGTAATCTGAGGTAATTCTTTTGTGCAGTAAGATTTATTTGGAATCAACAAATATTTTTAGCAGATTGGCAAGGTTTTCATGACTTCTATGTGAAATATTTACTTAATATAGATTTTGATGCGACCCTTAGTTGCAATTTATGATTTTGGATATTCTGAACAGTAAAATTGGAATATTTCATTTAACGACCAACGAAGTAGCTAGAACCTTTCATTTAATGACCAGTAAAAACTGTGACCTTTCATTTAACGACCAACGAAGGAGTTTGAACATTTTATTTAACGACCAGCGAAGTAGCTGGGACATTTCATTTAACGACCAGCGAAGTAGCTGGGACATTTCATTTAACGACCAGCGAAGTAGCTGGAACATTTCATTTAACGACCAACAAAGTAGCTGGAACATTTCATTTAACGACCAACGAAGTAGCTGGGACATTTCATTTAACGACCAACGAAGTTGCTGGGACATTTCATTTAACGACCAGCGAAGTAGCTGGATCATTTCATTTAACGACCAGCGAAGTAGCTGGATCATTTCATTTAACGACCAGCGAAGTAGCTGGGACATTTCATTTAACGACCAGCGAAGTAGCTGAAACATTTCATTTAACGACCAGCGAAGTAGCTGGGACATTTCATTTAACGACCAGCGAAGTAGCTAGGACATTTCATTTAACGACCAACGAAGTAGCTGGGACATTTCATTTAACGACCAGCGAAGTAGCTGGGATATTTCATTTAACGACCAGCGAAGTAGCTGGGACATTTCATTTAATTATTTAACGACCAGCGAAGTAGCTGGGTCATTTCATTTAATTATTTAACGACCAACGAAGTAGCTGGGACATTTTATTTAATCATTTAACGACCAGCGAAGTAGCTGGGACATTTCATTTAATCATTTAATGACCAACGAAGTAGCTGAGACATTTCATTTAATCATTTAACGACCAGCGAAGTAGCTGGGACATTTCATTTAATCATTTAACGACCAGCGAAGTAGCTGGGACATTTCATTTAATCATTTAACGACCAGCGAAGTAGCTGGGACATTTCATTTAATCATTTAACGACCAGCGAAGTAGCTGGGACATTTCATTTAATGACTTGATTTAAGATTGAGACTTTTGAAAGACAACCAGTATGAGGACTGAGTTTTGTGACTGAACTTGATCTTTAGATTTTGAAAATTTAGCAAAATAGTTAGCGTGAACACTAGGTTTTTTTCAACTGAGGGTCGGGAAGGAGATCGGCCTATTCAAGATATTTAGAGATCGAAGCAAGAAGAATGGCCGGGGTTTCAGGATTATCCCTTATCCTGAAGGGGAAATAGAATAGATACTTGATGAGAATTTTAGAAAGGAATGATTCAGGTCTACTCCTTGACCTGAAAGGGAAAAGAATATACATTTGATGAAAATTTAGGAAAAGAATGATTCAGGTTTTATCCCTTAACCTGAAGGGGAAATGAAATAGACATTTGATGAGAATTTAGGAAAAGTATGGTTCAGGTTTATCCCTTAACCTGAAGGGGAAATAGAATAGACATTTTTTGAAGAGAATTTTAGAAAAAGAATGATTCAGGTTTATCCCTTAACCTGAAGGGGAAATTAAATAGACATTTGATGAGAATTTAGGAAAAGAATGATTCAGGTTTATCCCTTAACCTGAAGGGAAAATAGAAGATTTTATGAAGAGATAACCTGAGACTTGAATTTAGAAGGGATATGACAAGATTTAGAATTTATGATCTATGATTTAGATGGACCAGGTATCTGACAGGGAATATAAAAGAATAAACTTTGAGAAGACAAAAGGATATAGAACTTTGAAAAAATGTAGAACATTTGAGGAAATTGATTTATTTTTATGTAAAAAGAATTCTCATAGGTAGCATGGTTGCCCCTATGAGTGATCTCAGGATCATCCCTTATCCTGAAGGGAGAAAGAATTTAAGGAATTTTAAACAAGGAAAAAATGATATAAATTTAGAAAATCAAATGAAGATTTACGAAACTTGTATTTACAAAAGAATCCTCACAGGTAGCGTTATTGCTCCTACGAGGGGTTTCAGGATTTCCCCTTATCCTGAATGGAAAAAAAGAAAAGAAAAAAAAATAGAATTTAAAGAGATTTAATAAAGGGAGATTGATATAAATCTAGAAAATCAATAAAGATTAGCAAAACTTGTATTTACAAAAGAATCCTCATAGGTAGCATTATTGCTCCTACGAGGGGTTTCAGGATTTTCCCTTATCCTGAACGGGAAAAAGAATAGAATTTTAAGAAAATTTAGCGAAGGCAAATTGATATAAATCTAGAAAGTCAATAAAGATTAACAAAACTTGTATTTACAAAAGAATCCTCATAGGTAGCGTTGTTGCTCCTACAAGGGGTCTCAGGATTTTCCCTTATCCTGAATGGGAGCACCTCGGACAACGAGGGTCAGGTTTATCCCTTAACCTGAGCGGGAACACCTCGGACAATGAGGGTCAGGTTTATCCCTTAACCTGAAAGGGTAAAAAGATTGATAAAATTTAATGGAATTTGAGAAAATATTGATAAACTTGATAAAACTTGATAAAATTGATATAAACTTGAATAAAATGAATGAAACTGATAAAAATATCAAACTTAACTGAAAATTTATAAGATTTAAGAGGAAAAAGGAGTTTTTTCTGATCCTGCCTGCATATGGGATCTTTGAAAGGAAAATGTTTATTTAAAAGATAAATGAGAAATCATTTTGAGGGAAGAAAAATCCATTGATCAGCGCGAGGTATGATCCTTTTAAAAAGAATCATCATGAGAGATCATCATGAGGTTTGATTTCGAAAATAGTGGTTAAAAACCAATTTTGAAAGAGAAAACAAACATGAGATGATGATTTTGAAGACAAATGGTTTTCGAAACCTAATTTGAGAAAGGAAAAATCAACATGTTAGTTTATTTGAAAGAGGATTTAGATCAAAATATTTAAATTTTTGAAGAATTTTGCAGAAATTTTATGATTTTGAAAATCCTCATAGGTAATGTCATTTCTCTCATGATGGAGAAAAACAAGTTTTGAAAAATAAGTGACAAGGATTTTAAAATTTTGAAAAATAGCAGGCAGGATCAAAAAGATTTTGAAGAGATCAGAAGAATAAAGGGAAAATACACCTGGGTTTTAAAAGAGAAAGTTTTGAATAATATATACCCAGGGTTTTGAAGAATATAGGGAAGATATCATACAATCACAGATATACAAACAAGGATGTACAAACAGCATTCCCTAAAGCTGACTCTATATGCAATATTTGAAATGGCTGATAGGACCTTAATCCTAACTCTAAGATTTATATCATCTGATTCCAATCAAGGTACGCCGATATACTCAAGTCGAAGCTCGAAGTACGTGGCATATAAGATATCTCTTCGGTTCTAAGGTAATGGCTTCCCAACATCCTTGAGCACCTACCGATATACCTCGGACTATGGCCCTTAGGTACGTGGTAGGGGGGCGCAAGCCCAAATAAGTGGTCCAGTTGTGAGGCTCTCTCCCGAACTATGGTTCAGTGAGACAGCCCAGCAACGTGAAGACCGGGACAATATAGGTAGGGATGTTTGCAAAATATGATCAACATGCAATAAAATCAGAAGGATCTAATGCAAGTCCTAAAGAGATAGATTTAAATAAAGAGAAGCATACACTTGCATACATTGTTTTGCATTCAATCCCTAAAATTGAGGAGAGTTGTATTTAAGACCTAAGTCTAATGTGAACATGAATATAATCTCCTCAATATGGTCCTACCAAACCATACTTAGATCCTATATGCAATGAAGTCAGCTTTAGGACAGAGTCTAGGCTCCTAAGGTTTGCATGAAAATGTAGCTGACATATGTTAGAATAAAGACTTAGATTATATAAAAGAAAAGCAAAGGCATAGATCCAACCAGACGAAGACGGGTCCCATCACGGTCGCCAAAACTGTGATCATCGCAAAATTTTTCCTTTCTCTATGGTTTCTCTCCCTTCCTTCTCTTTTCCTTTTCTAACCTCTATTCTCCTCCTTTTTGAAGGGAGTAAAATAAAAGAAAGAAAAGAAAGAAAGAGAGAGAAAAGAGGAACTCTTTTGCGCGGGCTCACTTGACCTTAATTTGAAATCATTTAGAAATTTAACTCGCCTCTGTTTTTTAAAATATTGCGGGAAAAATGGAGAGACGGGATTCGCTCATCGGTACGAGGTTCGACCGTTCCTGGCGCCTTTACCAGGGGTAATCGAACCAAGGATCGAATCTATGCCTTTTGCTTTGCCTAAATATAATCTAAGAATTTATTCTAACTCTAAATGCACAGAGAGTCATGCTTGCGCAATGCAAGGATGTATGCTCTTTAGAAAATTGATTTAGAAATTTCCAAGTATTCTGAGATGAACTTAGTAAGGGAGTGAAGAAAATATTTTTAAATTTAACTTTAGAACTTGAGGTAGATCATAGAAGTTCTAAGTCTTTGAAGTAAATCAGAGTTTTGGAAAAATAAAGAATGATTTGAAAATTTTGAAAATGAAGTTTCAAAGTCGGAGATGGACTTTGAATTTGAACTCTGAATTTAGGAAAGGAAATGAATACTTGAGAGGGAATTGAATCTAGATTTTGAAATTGGAAATCTTAAATTTAGAATGGATCTGAGAAGCCTAAATGGTGTAGAAATGAATTCCAGTTATGATCTGTAAGTGGATTTAGATTTGAAATCTGGAAATGAAATGGAATTGGATCTTACAATGGAAAAATAGATGTGGACTTAGGAAATTCAGATGAAATTTGAAAAGGGAATTGGATTTGAAATCTAGAATTGAGAATGGAATTGGATCTAAGATGGATTTAAGATCTGAAACCTGAGATCTGAGCTAAAATTGGGTTCTGGATCCTAAGATGGATTTGGATCAGAAGTCTAAGATCCAACATGTTGAAATTCCACTAGAGGGGGGGTGAATAGTGAAATATGATAATGATCGATAAAATAAAATAATTAAGCAATAAAGCACAACACATAAAACACAGAAGTTATACTGGTTCGGTCAATATCCAGACCTACATCCAGTCCCCAAGCAAACCACTTGAGATTCCACTATAACATCCGAGTTACCGGATAAATAGTACAACACCCTCTTCCCAAGAGGTCTTCTTCTCTCAACAGAGAAGGGGCACACCCTCTTCCCAAGAGGTCTTCTTCTCTCAACAGAGAAGGGCAACACCCTCTTTCACAGAGGTCTACTTCTTTAAACAAAGAAGGAATACAGTGAATAACAGAGTTACAATACTTCCTATAGAACCTTCAGAATGATATGAATGCACGAATGAAGGATTCTAAGAATGTTTTGTTTGTCACTCAGAGGATACTCTTTGTCAAAGAGCTGGACTTGACTTTTTTCTCTTTTCTTCCTTTTTCTTTTTCTCTTTCTTTTTCAAGGCTCTCTTTTCAAATCACGAATAGAAATTTTTCTCTTTGTAAGCTCACACGTCTATTCCATTTTTCTTGTTTGAATAGTTTATGTGTGTGTGTTTATATAGCTTATAAAAAGTAGTCGTTACATTTTGGAATTGTAACTTTTTGAAATGTGAAATGTTAGGTCATTTCAAAACCATCTTTTAGAGAAGTTCGAGAATGCCTTTTTCCATAAAGGTGAAATAGAGGGTACACTAGTCGTTGTATTGTTTTAGGTAATACATATTTTTATGTAAAAAGTCTATTTCTTATAATAGTACATTTGAACGTTGGGTTGTAGTTTTGTCTTTATTCTAATTAATGATTTGAGGTACATTAGTACTTATTTACTTTAAATGAGTGTAAGTACTATGAGTGCTTTGAGATATTTATTTGTACATAGTCATGTCAAGTGTATTCTTTTTGTAGTGTATTTCAAAGTCTCCAGAGAGAATGAGGACCAAAAAGAAGGTCGACATTCTTTGGGAAGGATATTTAGAAAGGATTTGTTACAGAAGGCATTTAATGCTTTGTAAAGAGAATGATGACTTCAAGTAAGTCGACATTCTATGGTTATGAGAAAAAGGTAACTAGAGTCCTTTTAAAAACATATTTAATTTGTTTTTCTTATGTGTAGCCGATTTATGTTTTTGTCTTCTTCTTGTATTAAGAAATATTTCATTAAAGAAGATAACTAAAGTCTTTTCAAAAACATATTTTATTTGTTTTTCTTATGTAGTCGATTTTATGTTTTTGTCTTCTTCCTAAAAAAAACATTTCATTAAAGAAGATAACTAAAGTCTTTTCAAAAACATATTTTATTTGTTTTTCTTATGTAGCCGATTTTATGTTTTTGTCTTTTTCCTGCATTCCTTTTTTTCTCATGTTTTCTTGTATATAGTGTAAGGTACAATGACAAAATGTCTTTTTCATAAAAGGTTGTAAGAAGGTACAATTATTATATGACAAAATATCTTTTTTATAAAAGGTTGTAAGAAGGTACACTTATTGGTTTTCAAAAAAGAACCTTTTTGAAACTATCGTATACTTTTATGATATAGTATGTATGAATGAGTATGTAATATGCAATATGCAAGTTCCTGAAGGTTCAGTTACATATGACTCTAAAGAAGAAAAAAATCTTCATCTTGAGGTAGCCGATTTCTTTATTTGAACTTTAGGAAAGCATGGCTCATCAAGCTTTTTCTTCAAGGAGTATGATTGCACCAAAGTTGTACTTGAACAGGAAGTCTCCATCCTTATTGGGTGAGATATCCTTGCATCAAATACTCGTTAGATTTAAGGCAAAACATATTCAGTCATAATATAACATTATTTCAAGAGAACATATTATCATATCATACAAAATCAAATAAGACAGTGTATCATATTATGTGACATCAAAACCGAGTTTCTCAACATTCTCCCCCTTTTTTATGATGACAAAATATGCTCCCCCTGTCAAAAAGACATTATGCATAGAAATAATAATATGATAAAAAAGGTGAAATAATGTTTAAAGAGACAGGTTTTCTCCCCCTTTGTCATGGACAAAAAGGAGGGATCAGAGTAAGAAAAAAATTATTACAGACCGAAAGTATTTAAAAGTTATTACAGACTAAATATAATAAAAGATGAGTCTATCTCGAAGGTGGAGAAGGTGAAGGTGTCCGGTTGGCACGATTCCGCTTGCGAGTCTGCTGCAACAGGGCTTGATTACGAAGGATTCGATCTTGAGTTTGCTCGATATCCATCATAGCAGAAAAGTAATTGAAGGAGGACATTGGATCTGCTTCATCAGAGCCGGGCATGTGCAGGGACCTTAGATTGAAGGTGGTACCATTGAGGACGTGAGAGGGACGGAGGATGACTTCGTTGTGAAGTGGTACTTGGAAGTATTTGAGAATGGGAGTTATGAAACACCAAAAAAGAAGAGGCTCAAATTTCTGATAACGAATAAAAAGGTCGAAAATAATGGATGACCAATTTATCAGAAGAGAAGAAAGGAGTGCGTAGATAAGAAGAGAGATTTTTCGAGGAACTAATCCCTGGCGGGGATGCTTGGGATAGATGTTGTGGAGAAGAATCTGGGCAAGTAGCTGAGCTTGAGGTTGGAGATTCCTCATGTGCCACGGAAGTTGGTAGCAGTTGGTGCAGAGAAGTATTTTTCGAAGTACTGATCGGTCGATTGGTACTATGGCGTTAAGGTCGGTACCGGTGGAAGGTAGATTTAGAATTCTACCTAGGTCGAAAGCATCGAAAATCATCAGCTGTCCTCGGACTTTGCTGGTGATTGAGGTTTGTTCATGATCAGAAGAGAAGTTGGTATAAAACAGTCGGACTAGTTCAGGATAATAGGCGGCTGGGGATGAAGATCCTATGAGAGGTTTGAGTTCGGGGAGATAGGTGTCTAAGTCGAAGAACATGAAGTCGTCAAAGTTGATCAATTTTCCTTCATGAATGGGGCGAGAGCAGAGTGAGTTGTAGGTGTGAAACAAATCAGGATACCTTAGATCGGCGGAGGTGATCACATTGGTAGAAGAGGAAGCCATTTTCGAGTGTCTTGAAAATAAAGCACTAGGAGAGAAAGGATCTAGAACCGAGAGAAAGTTTGTATAAGGATAGAAAAGTTCGAATGGAATGGTAAGAGATGAACCAATTGATTAAATAGAAGGAAGAAAATAATTGTTGATATGAAATGAATGACATTGGAAGTGAGTAATTTTTAGATTTTAGTCAAATAAGGAAATCCGTGAGTAGTAAGTTAAGAAGCTTGTGAGGGACAAATCAAATCAATGATGGAGGATAGTGTATTATATTAGATTGAGGAGGACATAGTATTGAAATATATAGATTTTACTATGGATGAGTTTATCGACTAGTGGGGGAAGCCAAAAAAAAATTGATCTTTTTAAAAATAATGGCCTAACAAGACAAACAATTTGTTACTCTATGTGAAGGGATTCTAAATTCGTGAATGGAGAGTTAAAGTCATAAAAAAGATGATGTGGATATCTAGAGAGGAGAGAAAGAAAATAAAGGACAACATTTACTTGATTTAGATATGACATAAAGTAAAGATAGAATAACTTTAAAGGTTCTCGATTTTAGAGAGACATACAATAAGAGAGAGACAAGGTCACGGATGGAAAGAAAGGTCATAGGGTGATCATGTGATGTGTACTTTGAAAGATATGACATTTTAAAGAAAAGAGTGCCCAAAAAAAATGTTTCATGATTAATATTTGTAATTTTTTTTAAGAGTATACGTGGATATAAGAAGGACATATTTGGACTTAGACTAGTGGTGAGAGAGATGATGAGACAAAAAGGAGAAAGAGTTAAAAAATATATAAGAATTGAAATAAGAATAGACATGTAGGAGTCGGATTCAAAAATGTATAATAAAAAACGTATTCGAGAGATGAAATGAGGAGACAAAGAAATATTTATGAATGAAGAGTAATAAATGAGAGTTGTCATAGAGAGAAGTGAGATGACATATATGGATTTTTGTGAAGGATAAAGAAGTAATAAAAAAGATTGATGAAAGACATAAAGTTATGATTGATATGAATTATTATTTATATTCTTAAAGAAACTCGACAAGGTTAGGTTAAAACAAGAGTTGACAAGAATGGAGGCTTAATTTGTATATGAAAGAGATGATAATAGATAGTTTGTAGGGCTATGATATAACATATGATATAGTAAAAAAAATAATTTACGTGAGAATATAGCAACTAGATCTTTTAAAGGAACTAAATAGTCATTCGATTTTAACTAATGAAGAGTAATAAGTTCTCATAAACTAAGTAGGACCATTTATCGTAAGAAATTTTTTTATAAAAGGACAAAAATAATAAAGGAGTTGAGTGATGTGTACATTGTTATGATGGCTTTTAATATAATTAGTTTTTATGGATATGATAGAAAGGAGATAGGACAAGGAGTTATAATGGATGTGTACTTGAAAGATGACAAGTTTGAATGACATAAAGAATGTGTCTTATAAGAATACGTGAATATGGAAACTTAGTTTGACTAACTAAAAACGATAAGAAGGAAAGCAATTTAAAATACGATTTAAACAAGACTTATAAGAAGTATTATATTAAGTGTAATTAATTTATAAGTCACTTAGTTTGCATATTCCTAGTTCCCTTCTAATTCGTGTGAAGTCTTCATGTTTTAATGGTTTAGTGAATATGTCTGCTAACTGTAGATTAGTGGGTATGAATTCTAGTTTAATTATGTTGTTTAAGACTTATTCTCTTAAGAAGTGGTGTCTTATTTGAATGTGCTTAGTTCGTGAGTGTAAAATAGGATTCTTAGATGGGTTTATAGCACTCGTATTATCACAGAAAATAGTTGTATTTTCAAAATTTAAACCAAAATCTTTTAATGTTTGTTTCATCCAGATAACTTGAGTACAAGCTAGGCTAGCAGCAATGTATTCGGCTTCAGTAGTCGATAATGATACACAATTATGTTTCTTACTGAACCATGATACCAGTGAGTGCCCTAGCATGTGACATGTTCCACTTGTGCTTTTTCTGTCAGATTTACTTCCAGCAAAGTCAGCATCACTGTATGAGATTAGATCAAATGTAGAGGATTTTGAATAGAATAATCCAAAATCAACTGTGTCTTTTAAATATCTCATTATTCTTTTTACAGCTTTAAGATGTGATTCTTTTGGATTTGACTGGAATCTAGCACACAAGCAAACACTAAACATTATATCTGGACGGCTAGCAGTTAAATAAAGAAGTGATCCTATCATACCTTGGTATACCTTTGTATCAACAGTCTTACCATCTTCATCTTTGTCCAACACAGTAGTAGTGCTCATAGGAGTGGATTTTGAAGCAGTTGAGTTCATGTTGAACCTCTTCAGAAGTTCATGAGCATACTTAGATTGGTTGATGAAAACTCCATCCTTGGTTTGCTTAATATGCAGTCCAAGAAAGTAGGTGAGTTCTCCCATCATACTCATTTCGAATTCCTTCTGCATGGACTTAGAAAAATCTTCACAGAGAGTGTTGTTAGAAGATCCAAAGATGATGTCGTCGACATAGATTTGAACAATTAGGGTATGATTATTCACTACTTTGACAAATAGTGTAGAATCTGCTTTGCCAACAGAAAAACCAGTTTTTAATAAAAAGGTTTTAAGTCTTTCGTACCAAGCACGAGGTGCTTGTTTTAAACCATACAAAGCACGTTTGAGTTTAAAAACATGATCTGGGTATTGTTCATTTTCAAATCCTGGAGGTTGTTTTACATAGACTTCTTTATTTATAAAACCATTTAAGAAAGCACTTTTAACATCCATTTGAAATAATTTGAAATCCATATAGCTTGCATATGCTAAGAGCATTCTAATAGATTCAAGTCTAGCAACAGGAGCAAATGTTTCATCAAAGTCAATACCTTCCTCCTGGTTGTATCCTTGAGCTACTAGTCTGGCCTTGTTTCTTATAACATTACCTGTTTCGTCTAGCTTGTTTCTGAAGATCCATCTTGTCCCAATGATTGGATGATCCTTTGGTCTTGGTACAAGATCCCAAACGTCATTTCTTTGGAATTGATTCAGTTCTTCAGTCATGGCTAGCATCCAGAACTCATCAATGATGGCTTCATCAATCTTCTTTGGTTCAAGTTGAGAAATGAATGCCATGTTTGCAATCCGTTCTAGCTGAGCTCTAGTTTGAACCCCCTTTGTTAGTTCTCCCAAAATCTGCTTTTGAGGATGATCTTTGATATCGACAAAGGTTCTTTGGTGATCATCTTCATTAGACTTAGCTGTGTTATCTAAAAATAAATTTGTACTTTCAACATCATCATCATTAGTTTGTATATGAACAGATTGATCAATAGATTCACAAAAACTAACATGCATAGATTCTTCAATAGTATTATGACACTTATTGAAAACTCTGTATGCTTTACTATGACTTGAATATCCTAAGAATATGCCTTCAACAGATTTAGCATCAAACTTATCTAGGCTATCTTTTGTGTTTAGGATAAAGCATTTACATCCAAAGACTTTGAAGTAGTCTATTCTTGGAGTTCTGTCATAGAATAGTTCATAGGGAGTTTTATTTAATAAGGGTCTAATGAGAACTCTATTTGTTATGTAGCATGCAGTATTAACAGCTTCTGCCCAAAAAGATTTTGCAAGATTATTGTGTTGGAGCATAGTCCTGGCAGATTCCTAAAGGGTTCTATTCTTTCTTTCTACTACACCATTTTGAGGTGCAGCTCTAGGAAAGGCAAAGTTATGAGAAATACCATGCAAGTTACAAAAATTTTCAAAGAGTTCATTTTCAAATTCTCCTCCATGGTCACTACGGATTTTAACAATAGAACACGATTTTTCGTTTTGTAATTTTTTACATAAGATTTCAAACTGACAAAACGTGTCACTTTTGTTTTTCAAAAATATTACCCAAGTAAATCTTGAGTAATCATCTACAATGACAAAAGCATATCTATTTTGATTAAGGCTAGCTACCCTAGAAGGACCAAAGAGGTCCAGGTGGAGAAGCTCTAAAGGTCTTTTACTTGAAATGACATTTTTTGATTTGAAAGAAGATTTTGACAATTTTCCTAATTGACATGCATCACAAAAATAATCCTTTTTAAAAGATATGTTGGGTAACCCACGTACTAACTTATCTTTAGCTAGTTTAGACATGTATTTAGAGTTGACATGGCCCATTCTCATGTGCCATAGATGTTGAGTGTCATTATTAGCTATGAGGCAATGTTCTGTGATGTTTTCTAGGTATAGTTCATATATATTATTCTTTCTTATACCTTTTAAGATGATGTTTTCATTTGTGTCAGCTATGAGGCATGCATCATGATTAAAGCTAACATTATAACCTGTGTCACACATTTGACTGATACTTAGTAGGTTATGTTTTAAGCCTTTAACAAGGAGAACGTCTTTGATAAGAGGTTTGTCTATGTTACCAATATTTCCAATACCAATTATCAAACCTTTGTTGTTATCTCCAAAGGTGACGGTTCCTCCTTCTTTATGATGAAGAACAACAAAAAGGTCTGGATGTCCTGTCATGTGCTTTGAACATCCACTATCTAGTATCCATCTGTTCTTCTTCTTTGGAGCCTGCAAAACATTAAGTAAATCTTCTTTTTGGTACCCAATCGGGTCCTTTTTTGTTAGACTTTGGAACCCATATCCATTTGGATTTGGGTTTGTCTATCTCTTTAGAGGAGTTAAAAAGATTATCAATATAATACTCCTTATTTGGTTCAGATGAACTTTTCACAACCGTGGTCTTTTGATTTATATAAGAAGGTTTTTTGAAATGAGAATAGCCAATCCCATTCTTGTAAAAGGAGACCTTCTGAGAGGATAAGAGTTTATCCAAGTTCTCTTTACCTTTAGTAAACTTGAAAACCGTTTTCATGAGGTTCTCAGTTTTACTTTTTAGCTCTGAAATTTCTACTTGCATATTTTTAGTTTTGGAGCTAGTAGAAGAAATTTCAGATATAAGTAAAAGATTTTTCTTTTTCAACTCAGAATTTTCACTGCTGAGTTTTTCATTCTCTTGAGAAAGCTTTAAATTTTCAGATTTTAAAACTTTATTTTTGAAACTCAATTTTCTAGATTCTTCAAATAGATCTTGAAAAGCATCTAGAAGTTCTTCAAAGGAAAAATCAGAAATTTCACTTACCGAACTTTTGTTGACCATGAAGCACATATTTGCAGTTTCGGCTTCATCATCACTTGACTCTTCACTAGTGGATGGTTCTGAATCATCCCATTGAGCATGCAGAGCCTTTTTCTTGAAGAACCTCTTCTTTGGTTCCTCAGTCTTGGACTTTCTTTTGAGAAGTGGACAGTCACGTTTTAAGTGGCTTGGCTTATTACACTGAAAGCACATGGGATCTTCTTTAAGATCTTTTCTTTCCTTGTGCCTGTTTGGAAGCCGGTTCCTTCTCATGAAGCGCTGGAATTTTCTGGTAAGTAGCGCAATTTCTGATTCTTTATCTGAGTCTTCATTCTCAGATAGAGCTGGGAAAGCTAGAGTTTTCTTTACTGGTTGCTCTTCTTCCCTTCTTTCTTTCATGTGGACTTCATAGGCCATAAGATTGCCTATTAAGTCGTCCAATGTAAATTTAGATAAATCTTGAGCTTCTTCAATAGCAGTAGTCTTTTTCTCCCAATCAGTTGTGAGAGATCTCAAGATTTTCTTCACCTTTTCAGTCTGGGAGTATGTTACACCCAGAGATTTCAGATCATTGGTGATGTTGGTGAATCTGGTAAACATCTCTGTGATGGGTTCATCTTTGTTCATTTTGAACAACTCATATTTTCTAATAAGTGATGATATTTTGGCTTCTTTTACTTTGTTGGTTCCTTCATGAATAACCTCCAAAGAATGCCAAATGTCATATGCAGATTCACATATAGATATTCTGTTGAATTTATTCTGATCAATGGCACAATATAAGGCATTCATAGCCTTTGCATTTAGGTTTGCCATTTTCTTTTCTTCATCAGACCATAAGTTATAGTCTGCGGATGGAGATGTGTATGGATGCTCAACAGTTTTCCATACAGCAAAGTCTATGGATTTGAGAAAGATAGCCATTCTGCACTTCCAATATCCATAGTTGGAGCCATTGAAGAAGGGAGGATGAGATGCGTGTTGACCTTCAATATCACGAGCATAAGAGGTAGATGCCATTTGTGCTGGAAGACTTGTTACGTCGAAACCAGCAAACCTGCTCTGATACCAAATGAAATTCCACTAGAGGGGGGGTGAATAGTGAAATATGATAATGATCGATAAAATAAAATAATTAAGCAATAAAGCACAACACATAAAACACAGAAGTTATACTGGTTCGGTCAATATACAGACCTACATCCAGTCCCCAAGCAAACCACTTGAGATTCCACTATAACATCCGAGTTACCGGATAAATAGTACAACACCCTCTTCCCAAGAGGTCTTCTTCTCTCAACAGAGAAGGGGCACACCCTCTTCCCAAGAGGTCTTCTTCTCTCAACAGAGAAGGGCAACACCCTCTTTCACAGAGGTCTACTTCTTTAAACAAAGAAGGAATACAGTGAATAACAGAGTTACAATACTTCCTATAGAACCTTCAGAATGATATGAATGCACGAATGAAGGATTCTAAGAATGTTCTGTTTGTCACTCAGAGGATACTCTTTGTCAAAGAGCTGGACTTGACTTTTTTCTCTTTTCTTCATTTTTCTTTTTCTCTTTCTTTTTCAAGGTTCTCTTTTCAAATCACGAATAGAAATTTTTCTCTTTGTAAGCTCACACGTCTATTCCATTTTTCTTGTTTGAATAGTTTATGTGTGTGTGTTTATATAACTTATAAAAAGTAGTCGTTACATTTTGGAATTGTAACTTTTTGAAATGTGAAATGTTAGATCATTTCAAAACCATCTTTTAGAGAAGTTCGAGATGCCTTTTTCCATAAAGGTGAAATAGAGGGTACACTAGTCGTTGTATTGTTTTAGGTAATACATATTTTTATGTAAAAAGTCTATTTCTTATAATAGTACATTTGAACGTTGGGTTGTAGTTTTGTCTTTATTCTAATTAATGATTTGAGGTACATTAGTACTTCTTTACTTTAAATGAGTGTAAGTACTATGAGTGCTTTGAGATATTTATTTGTACATAGTCATGTCAAGTGTATTCTTTTTGTAGTGTATTTCAAAGTCTCCAGAGAGAATGAGGACCAAAAAGAAGGTCGACATTCTTTGGGAAGGATATTTAGAAAGGATTTGTTACAGAAGGCATTTAATGCTTTGTATAGAGAATGATGACTTCAAGTAAGTCGACATTCTATGGTTATGAGAAAAAGGTAACTAGAGTCCTTTTAAAAACATATTTAATTTGTTTTTCTTATGTGTAGCCGATTTATGTTTTTGTCTTCTTCTTGTATTAAGAAATATTTCATTAAAGAAGATAACTAAAGTCTTTTCAAAAACATATTTTATTTGTTTTTCTTATGTAGTCGATTTTATGTTTTTGTCTTCTTCCTAAAAAACAACATTTCATTAAAGAAGATAACTAAAGTCTTTTCAAAAACATATTTTATTTGTTTTTCTTATGTAGCCGATTTTATGTTTTTGTCTTTTTCCTGCATTCCTTTTTTTCTCATGTTGTCTTGTATATAGTGTAAGGTACTGTAAGACCCGCAATTTTTAAGAAAATTTCTGAATAAAATTCATGAGGCATTTACCGGTAAAAATGGCATTTTTCTCAGAATGCGAAACGAATCAATTCCTGCGAGCCAGTTACACTTAGGATATTCGTCGAATCACGAATATATGCTCAAACACTCTAGAAGCCATAACTTCCTATCTGAACAAAATCAAAGGATTCCTGCGAGCCAACTTTCTTAGTGGCATCAATACGAAGATAATGGCATACTCAGAATTTTTCGGAAAAAAATCGCCGAAAACCCGAAATTCTTGTGGGACCCACAGAAATATGGGTGGGACCCACAGAAATATTTCTCAGAAAATATTCTAGAAGATTCTAGAATATTCCAGCACCTTCCAGCACCTTCCAGAGCCTTCCAGCTCCTTCCAGCACCTTCCATGGAAGGGATTCTCAGAAAAGCCCAAGGGTAAAGAGGGGATTCTGAAACTTGGGGCCCAAGTTTCAGAACCTATAAACAGAGGACCCCCCCCCTTTAGAAAAAATCGTCCCCCCCCCTTTCTAGCCTCCTCTTTCTCTCTCCTACTTCCTAAAACCTCCCCTACCTAGCCCAGTAGGTCTGAGCCTACCTGACTTGGCCTAACCCACCTGATCTGGGTCTGAACCCACTTGACCTGGTCCAAACCCAGTTGACTTGACTTGAACCTAGTTGGGTTTAAAGTCAAAGTCAAAGTCCTTTTTGGTCCAGATTCCGGTTTGGATTTCTGAACCCAGACTTAGCCTACTTGAGCTGAGTTCGAACCTGCTGAACCCAGTTGACTTGGATCGAACCCTGTTTGGTTCAAACCACTTAGGTTGAGTAGCTTGACCTGCTCTACCTGTTTCTCAACTAAGTCAGCTTCATCTGACTTAGTCTGACCTCTCGAAGGAAGGCTCGAAGCCAAAGAAGCAACCCGGAGCCGTTTCTTCCACGATTTGAAGTAAGTTCGCTTCATTAAACCATCTCTCTCAAGTATTTGATTGTTTGTATATAGCATATACTTTCTGAAGTAGTATCTTGCTTTAGTTCTTGGTTGAGCCCTCTAGGACACTTCGGTGTTCACGCGCTCGCCTCGTAACTGTCGTCGGATATATATGTTCGAATACGCAGTATATGCGTTCTTCAAAATAGTATCTCACCCTAGTTCTTGGTTGAGCCCTCTAGGACACTTCGGTGTTCACTCGCTCGCCTCGTAACTATCGTTGGATACAGATCTAGGTGTATATCTGCTGATACTGCCGACGCGTCTTATATCGCACAGGCCATGTAATTTACCTTTGCCGTCGCGTCGTATGATGCCAAGGCTCCCTGCTTTCTGTACTTCCGATTACTGCACTTCCGATTATGCATTTACTTACGCTGTCGCGTCGAACGATGCCAAGGCTCCTGCTTTCTGCAATGTATTTACTTACGCCGTCGCGTCGAACGATGCCAAGGCTCCTATTTTGTTATATATGTAGAATATTTCGTTCAGTTACACACCCTGAACAATAGTATATGCATTTCCTTTACGCCGCCGCTGTATAAAGCACAGGCTTCTGCTTATATTACATATATGGCGCGTAAGTGAGCGTTCAAACGGAGATCAACTCCAAATCGCCCATGCGATTCCCTTACCGCTCCTCGTACAAGATTCTGCTTGACGAATGAAGCCCCTATTGGAAAGGCTTCGCCTTTTGGCAAAATGCTCTTTACGTAAAGACTAAATCAATTACGTATGGCCTGGCTATGGCCCAAGGTTCCTGCAACCTTGATGGATGCAAAGTACGCACAACGGTGCGCATCCATTTCTCGAGTTAAGCGTAGCGATTTCCCACCAAAGAGGGGAGATGCCGCTGAAACGGATAAAAGAAACGCACGCTTTCTCCGTAAAAGGGAGGAAGTGCTGCTGAAATTCCTGAAGGAGCTAAGAATGGCTCAGAAAGAACGTAGCAGAAGTACTACCCAGTTATGGAACGCCTTCTACGATGTAGAAAGGTTCGTCGCACC
The DNA here is from genome assembly GCF_984573655.1 of Nuphar pumila. Lineage (NCBI taxonomy): Eukaryota > Viridiplantae > Streptophyta > Magnoliopsida > Nymphaeales > Nymphaeaceae > Nuphar > Nuphar pumila. The sequence continues at coordinate 44,424,005 of NC_143265.1, read as the reverse complement.
ACTGCCGGTAGAGCAGAGAAGGTGTTGACAGAATGGTTGGCAGAAGAGCTGCCAAAACCAGTTAAGTGGCACAATGATGTCCTTTGTTGGAACGATGTCAGAATGACTCGTCTCCCTGACACCTGCAAGGGCATCATACTTGTAAGAGCCGTTGCGCCAAAGTAGTGGTAGCGCCTTGACGAGGTCCTGAGCTCGTTGCGTAAAAATACGCCGAGTAGCCGATCCGTAGAGATCGAGTCATGTGCATGCTCATTGAGAATTATCAGACAACCAGACTCGTAAGGGCCGCTGAGCCGGAGTGTGTTGTTTCCACCGAAAGAGGTGAAGTGCTCGTCAAGGCCGAAGTGCCGAGAGCAGAGTTAAGCATGCATATGAATAAAACCTTTGTTCCACGGTGAAAACCGTGTGGTTGATTGGGGTCGGGTACATACTTCTCAAAGGTGCCCTATAGGCATGCAATGTTCGTCAACTAATTGTAAGACCGGCAGGCCCCTTTCAGAATTTCTCACCGAGGAAGACGGTGATGGCGCACCCTTGAGTGACATATATTTCACCCGAACCTGATAGAGTTCATTGATGGCCTTCGTCACTCAGAGGTATGGAGGTCGTGGTTATCCTTAAATATCTAAGGATTGAACCCAACTACTGCAGTAGCAGAATGCATTCGGATACCTAGTAAGGATCTCTTCCGGTATGCTGTACCGTCCTACTAGGGGGATGGGGTCAACAGGCCTCTGGGGTATCTAAAATACATAGAATAATCAACCCCCAGATCGTCGCGTTGTCGCCCAGATATGAGTCCCCTAAGCCTAGGGGGAGGTGCAATTATCGAAACAAAGCATTAGCTTAGGTACAGCGCTACTTTGAATGTATGAGTGGATGACGTTGTTGAGTCAGTCCTGCATAACCTTTGTGAAGGTGTCATGGTCGGTATACTACTGGACCGATTGGGAAAGAACCCCATTGATATCCGTACGACTAAGTGAAGCTCGGAGAGCTGTCCTTAGATTCGTAGGATACGGATGTGCCAAGCATAAAGGCTTGAGCTAGACATCCATTCGTGACTCTAAGGAAGTCAAGGCTAAGTCGTAGAGACTTGAGAGGTTATTCTAACTCACAGCCCTGAAGAGGCTTATGCGAAGTCATGACGACTTGCGTGGATGTTCAACTCATAGCCCTGATGAGGCTTTTGCGATATACGCTAAGTCATGGAGGCTTGAGCGTCGTATTACGAACTGCGACCCTGAGTGGTCTATGCATTTACTTGAGTTGAATAGATAGGTGTTTACCTACTTACCAGACCATCAGTGGTTCTGACCCCGTTTTATGGGGATTTCAGGTGTTGAACCTGCGTGGCGATATGCGGAGCAAGGCGGCATCGAGTTCCAGGGTTTCTCTAGACAGAGTTGTACTGCTTCCTTTTTATTGAACCTTCACTGCTTTTCTAAGCAGTAGTGTTGTAATAAACATGTGCTTTCGATAAAATGGAACACTTTGGTGGTCAATGAGTTGCTGGGCCACATACCTGCAACGTGCTCGGAGTTTTCTAAAACCGACGACTCATTATCGTCTTATTCCGCTGCTAAAAGCTTTTCTAAGTTCCGCTGCAAAGAAAAAAAAAGAAATCCATGAAAATTTTAACTTAGCTTTGTTTTGGAAATCCGGGGCGTTACAGTTTTGGAGTCAATAGACTCATGTACCTAGTTTCTCAACGCCTAAAAGTCTGCAAGTGCGGCATGACGTTTTGTATAACGCGATGTTTGTGTAAATGTGATGTATATTAAGTAAATAAAACTTTGCTTCAATATATACATTGTGAAACTAAAACACGTTGTTTGTATGTGGTAGATAAATGGCTCCTACGTCAAGGAGAACCATACCAAGCGAGGAGTCCCATACTCAAGGATTTCTGCTGGAAACACTCAACAATTTGGTTACTGCCATTCGAGAAACAAGGCCAGAACCAGTCGCACCTCGAAGCGAAAACCTTGGTGGAATAACCTATGAAAAATTCCTCAAGCTCGATCCACCAGTCTTCGCTGGTAGAGTCAATCCTGAACTGGCAGAAAGTTGGGTCGAAGAGACCGAACGTGCCTTCCTGGTGTTGGGAGTACCAGAAGAAAAGAAGACCAACTTTGGCACGTACAGGCTGAAAGACAACGCACGAAAGTGGTGGGATACCACTAAGATTATCCAGTTCTCGGAAGTTGAAGTCATTCCTTGGACTGACTTCCGGAGAGCTTTCATGGATAATTACTTTCCATTACACTCCAGAAACAAGAAGAAGATGGAGTTTCTGGAATTGGAGCAGAGTGGCATGAATCTGATTGACTATACCACCAAATTTCAAAATCTTGAACGGTACTGCTCCCGGTTATTTGAGACCGACCAAGAAAGGGCCGACAAGTACATCAATGGACTGCGAGAAGGGCTAAGGTCACGGGTTATCACCAGCATGCCCCAAACGTTTCAAACGGCTGTGGCAGCAGCTTCAAAAATACAAGTGGATTGGGAGCGATCAAAAGTGATCATAGCAAAAAGGCCCATAGTTGATGGTGGGAACAAGAAGAGAATGTTTCCAAGTGGCTAGGGTTCACGACAACCCTTTCAGAAGAAAAGGTTCCAAGGTGCGAACAACACTCAACAAGTTGTAAGGCCAAGGCAGAACATGGCTCCAAACAACCTGCAGTCCAACCCAAACTGCCCAAAATGCCATGTTAATCACGCAAGAGGACCATGTCCACGTGACACAGGTGGATGCTTGTACTGTGGCAAAGTGGGCCACATTGCAAGACAATGCAGGAAGAAGCTTATTGATGAGCAGAGGAGGAATGCCGGATCTGCCGGACCCTCTCAACAAGTACCACAACGAACACAAGTCCAACGACCCCCACCTAGAGTAGAACAAAGGCCTGCTGCAGGTCGTGTATACGCTGTAACGACTGAACAAGTCGAAACCGGTGACCTCATTGAAGGCACCGTACCTGTTAATGGACATGCAGCTTACGTCTTGTTTGATTGTGGTGCTACTCATACGTTTATCTCCAACGATTTCACCGAACAACTCCACGCCTCGGTGCAACCGATTGATAAAATGATCGAAGTATATAACCCGTTGGGTTCACGCACCAAATGTATCCGGTGTGTGAAAAATTTGGATATTGAGATAGCAGGGCAACACTTGCCTACTGACGCCATCCTGATCGATATGATACAGTACGATGTCATTCTGGGAATGAATTGGTTGGCTCAGAATAATGCCAAGATTCTGTGCCGCGAGGGCAGAGTGATTCTATCTCGACCCGGATTACCTAAGATGGAATACCGGTTATCCAAACCAGTTCCACAAAAAAGGCTCATATCAGCACTTAAGGTACAAAAATACCTTAGGAAGGGTTGTGTGGCCTTCCTGTTGAGTCTCTCGGCGGAAAAATCCAACGACCAACCCCTTGAGAGTTTGGAAGTAGTGCGGGAGTTTCCTGATCTGTTTCCTGAGGAATTGCCAGGACTTCCGCCACTTCGTGAGGTTGAATTTGGAATTCAATCCTTACCTGGAACAACGCCAATATCCAAAGCCCCTTATCGTATGGCACCAGCTGAACTCAGTGAGTTGAAGTGTCAGTTGGAAGAACTGATGGAACAAGGGTTCATCCGACCAAGTATGTCACCATGGGGAGCCCCGGTACTATTTGTAAAGAAGAAGGATGGATCCCTTCGGTTATGCATCGATTATCGGATGCTTAACCAGGCAACCATTAAAAATAAGTACCCGTTGCCTCGGATTGAGGACTTATTCGATCAGCTCAGAACAGCGAGAGTGTTCTCCAAGATCGACCTCAGGTCTGGATACCATCAGCTCAGAGTTAAGGAGGAGGATATACCTAAGACTGCCTTCAGAACGAGATATGGCCATTATGAGTTCGTAGTAATGCCCTTCGGACTTACAAATGCGCCTGCTGTCTTTATGGACCTGATGAACCGAGTGTTCAAACCATACTTAGACACTTTTGTCATCGTCTTCATTGATGACATTCTCGTGTATTCAGAGAATGAGGAACAACACAAGGAGCACTTGAGAATCGTCTTGAAAACCCTTCAAGATAATCAGTTATATGCCAAGTTTTCAAAATGTGAATTCTGGCTAGACAAAGTAATGTTCCTTGGCCATGTGATCTCAAAAGATGGAATCGCAGTAGATCCTGCGAAGGTCGAAGTTGTGATAGACTGGAAGCAGCCAGAAAATATCACTGAGGTCCGCAGCTTCCTTGGACTTGCCGGATATTATCGGAAGTTCATACAGGACTTCTCCCGAATCGCCGTACCAATGACGAAATTACTGAAAAAGGGAGTCAAGTTTGAATGGACTGACCAGTGTAAGGAATGCTTTGAGGTTCTCAAACAGAAGCTTACCACTGCCCCTGTCCTTACCTTACCTTCTGGTCAGGGAGGCTTCATTGCTTATACCGATGCCTCGGGAACGGGTCTGGGTTGTGTATTGATGCAGCATGGCAAAGTAATCGCCTATGCATCCCGTCAGTTAAGAATTCATGAGAAAAACTATCCAACCCACGACTTGGAGCTTGCTGCGGTAGTGTTCGCGCTTAAAATCTGGCGACACTACCTGTATGGAGAGAAATTTGAGGCCATGTCGAACCATAAAAGCCTAAAATACCTCTTTTCTCAAAAAGAACTCAATATGCGGCAACGGCGATGGCTGGAATTCCTCAAAGACTATGAATTCACGCTTTCCTATCACCCTGGAAAGGCGAATGTTGTAGCAGATGCCCTTAGTCGCAAGACTGTTGGCACTCTGGCCAGCCTCACCGGACAATGGAAGCTGATGGAGGATTTTGTCAGTTGGAAGCCATTCCTGGCTGACCCAGGAAAGATTCGATTGTCATGCCTGACAATCCATATCGAGATCCTCGATCGCATTGTAGCCGAACAGTTCAAGGACCCCCAGTACTTGGAATTAAAAGCTCGTGCCGAAAGAGATGACACTTTCTTCCATTTAAAAGAAGATGGAGGAATATGGATGGAAGAAAGGATTTGGGTCCCAAATAACCCTGAGCTAAGACAGGAAGTACTCCAGGAGGCTCATAACAGCAAATACACCATTCACCCTGGAGGTACGAAAATGTTTCGGGACTTACAGAGAAAGTACTGGTGGAGGGGTATGAAACGGGATGTGGCTACATTTGTCTCAAGGTGTTTAATCTGCCAGCAAGTAAAAATTGAGCATCAACGACCTGGTGGAAAAATGCAACGGATCGAGATTCCAGAATGGAAATGGGAGGGCATTACGATGGATTTCATCGTTGGATTGCCTCGGTCCAAGAGACAACATGACTCAATATGGGTGATCGTAGACAGACTCACCAAGTCTGCTCACTTCCTGCCAATCAACACTCGATACTCAACTGAACGATTGGCAGAGATCTACATTCGGGAAATCGTTAGACTCCATGGAGTGCCGATTTCGATCATATCCGATCGTGACCTGAAATTTACCTCTCACTTTTGGGAGCAGCTTCAAAGAGCCCTGGGTACGAAACTCAAGTTCAGTACAGCATTCCATCCCCAAACAGATGGGCAATCAGAACGAACCATACAGACTCTCGAAGATATGCTAAGAGCCTGTATGCTAGAATGGAAAGGTGATTGGGATTCCCACCTAGCGTTGGCTGAATTTGCTTATAATAATAGCCACCACGCTAGCATTGGGATGGCACCGTATGAAGCCTTGTACGGGCGACCCTGTAGATCACCAATCCATTGGGGTGAAGTGGGTGAGCGAACCTTGGACTCGCCCATAGTGTTGCAGCATTATACTGAGCAGGTCCACATGATCAGGAAGAAGCTACTGACTGCTCAGAGTCGACAGAAGAGCTACGCTGATCAGTGGCGTAGGGAACTCACTTTTGCGGTTGGAGATAAGGTTTTTATCAAGGTCTCCCCAACCAAGAGTGTGTTTCGTTTCGGAAAGAAAGGGAAGCTCAGCCCCAGATTCGTTGGTCCCTTCGAGGTTTTGAGCCGGATAGGAGAGACCGCCTACAGAGTAGCATTGCCACCACAGTATACACAGATACACAATGTATTTCATGTGTCAATGCTTAGAAAATACGTTCACGACCCTTCCCACGTCATCTAACATGAAGATATTGACATCCAGGAGGATATGACGGTGGAAGAAAGGCCAGTAGAGATCATGGACAGACGAGAGCAAGTGCTAAGAACGAAGGTCATTCCACTTGTTAAAGTGAGGTGGCAGCATCATGGAATCGATGATTGCACTTGGGAGCCTGAATTGGATATGCGGGATAAATATCCTGAACTCTTCACCTTGTACTCTTAGCTGAATTTCGCGGACGAAATTCCTTTAAGGGGGTAATGATGTAAGACCCGCAATTTTTCAGAAAATATCTGAATAAAATTCATGAGGCATTTACCGGTAAAAATGGCATTTTTCTCAGAATGCGAAACGAATCAATTTTTGCGAGCCAGTTACACTTAAGATATTCGTCGAATCGCGAATATATGCTCAAACACTCTGGAAGCCATAACTTCCTATCTGAACAAAATCAAAGGATTCCTGCGAGCCAACTTTCTTAGTGGCATCAATACGAAGATAATGGCATACTCAGAATTTTTCGGAAAAAAATCGCCGAAAACCCAAAATTCTTGCGGGACCCACAGAAATATGGGTGGGACCCACAAAAATATTTCTCAGAAAATATTCTAGAAGATTCTAGAATATTCCAGCACCTTCCAGCACCTTCCAGAGCCTTCCAGCTCCTTCCAGCACCTTCCATGGAAGGGATTCTCAGAAAAGCCCAAGGGTAAAGAGGGGATTCTGAAACTTGGGGCCCAAGTTTCAGAACCTATAAACAGAGGACCCCCCCCCTTTAGAAAAAATCGTCCCCCCCCCTTTCTAGCCTCCTCTTTCTCTCTCCTACTTCCTAAAACCTCCCCTACCTAGCCCAGTAGGTCTGAGCCTACCTGACTTGGCCTAACCCACCTGATCTGGGTCTGAACCCACTTGACCTGGTCCAAACCCAGTTGACTTGACTTGAACCTAGTTGGGTTTAAAGTCAAAGTCAAAGTCCTTTTTGGTCCAGATTCCGGTTTGGATTTCTGAACCCAGACTTAGCCTACTTGAGCTGAGTTCGAACCTGCTGAACCCAGTTGACTTGGATCGAACCCTGTTTGGTTCAAACCACTTAGGTTGAGTAGCTTGACCTGCTCTACCTGTTTCTCAACTAAGTCAGCTTCATCTGACTTAGTCTGACCTCTCGAAGGAAGGCTCGAAGCCAAAGAAGCAACCCGGAGCCGTTTCTTCCACGATTTGAAGTAAGTTCGCTTCATTAAACCATCTCTCTCAAGTATTTGATTGTTTGTATATAGCATATACTTTCTGAAGTAGTATCTTGCTTTAGTTCTTGGTTGAGCCCTCTAGGACACTTCGGTGTTCACGCGCTCGCCTCGTAACTGTCGTCGGATATATATGTTCGAATACGCAGTATATGCGTTCTTCAAAATAGTATCTCACCCTAGTTCTTGGTTGAGCCCTCTAGGACACTTCGGTGTTCACTCGCTCGCCTCGTAACTATCGTTGGATACAGATCTAGGTGTATATCTGCTGATACTGCCGACGCGTCTTATATCGCACAGGCCATGTAATTTACCTTTGCCGTCGCGTCGTATGATGCCAAGGCTCCCTGCTTTCTGTACTTCCGATTACTGCACTTCCGATTATGCATTTACTTACGCCGTCGCGTCGAACGATGCCAAGGCTCCTGCTTTCTGCAATGTATTTACTTACGCCGTCGCGTCGAACGATGCCAAGGCTCCTGTTTTGTTATATATGTAGAATATTTCGTTCAGTTACACACCCTGAACAATAGTATATGCATTTCCTTTACGCCGCCGCTGTATAAAGCACAGGCTTCTGCTTATATTACATATATGGCGCGTAAGTGAGCGTTCAAACGGAGATCAACTCCAAAATCGCCCATGCGATTCCCTTACCGCTCCTCGTACAAGATTCTGCTTGACGAATGAAGCCCATATTGGAAAGGCTTCGCCTTTTGGCAAAATGCTCTTTACGTAAAGACTAAATCAATTACGTATGGCCTGGCTATGGCCCAAGGTTCCTGCAACCTTGATGGATGCAAAGTACGCACAACGGTGCGCATCCATTTCCCGAGTTAAGCGTAGCGATTTCCCACCAAAGAGGGGAGATGCCGCTGAAACGGATAAAAGAAACGCACGCTTTCTCCGTATAAGAGAGGAAGTGCTGCTGAAATTCCTGAAGGAGCTAAGAATGGCTCAGAAAGAACGTAGCAGAAGTACTACCCAGTTATGGAACGCCTTTTACGATGTAGAAAGGTTCGTCGCACCACTGCCGGTAGAGCAGAGAAGGTGTTGACAGAATGGTTGGCAGAAGAGCTGCCAAAACCAGTTAAGTGGCACAATGATGTCCTTTGTTGGAACGATGTCAGAATGACTCGTCTCCCTGACACCTGCAAGGGCATCATACTTGTAAGAGCCGTTGCGCCAAAGTAGTGGTAGCGCCTTGACGAGGTCCTGAGCTCGTTGCGTAAAAATACGCCGAGTAGCCGATCCGTAGAGATCGAGTCATGTGCATGCTCATTGAGAATTATCAGACAACCAGACTCGTAAGCGCCGCTGAGCCGGAGTGAGTTGTTTCCACCGAAAGAGGTGAAGTGCTCGTCAAGGCCGAAGTGCCGAGAGCAGAGTTAAGCATGCATATGAATAAAACCTTTGTTCCACGGTGAAAACTGTGTGGTTGATTGGGGTCGGGTACATACTTCTCAAAGGCTGCCCCTATAGGCATGCAATGTTCGTCAAGTAATTGTAAGACCGGCAGGCCCCTTTCAGAATTTCTCACCGAGGAAGACGGTGATGGCGCAGCCTTGAGTGACATATATTTCACCCGAACCTGATAGAGTTCATTGATGGCCTTCGTCACTCAGAGGTATGGAGGTCGTGGTTATCCTTAAATATATAAGGATTGAACCCAACTACTGCAGTAGCAGAATGCATTCGGATACCTAGTAAGGATCTCTTCCGGTATGTTGTACCGTCCTACTAGGGGGATGGGGTCAACAGGCCTCTGAGGTATCTAAAATACATAGAATAATCAACCCCCAGATCGTCGCGTTGTCGCCCAGATATGAGTCCCCTAAGCCCAGGGGGAGGTGCAATTATCGAAACAAAGCATTAGCTTAGGTACAGCGCTACTTTGAATGTATGAGTGGATGACGTTGTTGAGTCAGTCCTGCATAACCTTTGTGAAGGTGTCATGGTCGGTATACTACTGGACCGATTGGGAAAGAACCCCATTGATATCCGTACGACTAAGTGAAGCTCGGAGAGCTGTCCTTAGATTCGTAGGATACGGATGTGCCAAGCATAAAGGCTTGAGCTAGACATCCATTCGTGACTCTGAGGAAGTCAAGGCTAAGTCGTAGAGACTTGAGAGGTTATTCTAACTCACAGCCCTGAAGAGGCTTATGCGAAGTCATGACGACTTGCGTGGATGTTCAACTCATAGCCCTGATGAGGCTTGTGCGATATACGCTAAGTCATGGAGGCTTGAGCGTCGTATTACGAACTGCGACCCTGAGTGGTCTATGCATTTACTTGAGTTGAATAGATAGGTGTTTGCCTACTTACCAGACCATCAGTGGTTCTGACCCCGTTTAATGGGGATTTCAGGTGTTGAACCTGCGTGGCGATATGCGGAGCAAGGCGGCATCAAGTTCCAGGGTTTCTCTAGACAGAGTTGTACTGCTTCCTTTTTATTGAACCTTCACTGCTTTTCTAAGCAGTAGTGTTGTAATAAACATGTGCTTTTGATAAAATGGAACACTTTGGTGGTCAATGAGTTGCTTGGCCACATACCTGCAACGTGCTCGGAGTTTTCTAAAACCGACGACTCATTATCGTCTTATTCCGCTGCTAAAAGCTTTTCTAAGTTCCGCTGCAAAGAAAAAAAAAAAGAAATCCATGAAAATTTTAACTTAGCTTTGTTTTGAAAATCCGGGGCGTTACAGGTACAATGACAAAATGTCTTTTTCATAAAAGGTTGTAAGAAGGTACAATTATTATATGACAAAATATCTTTTTTATAAAAGGTTGTAAGAAGGTACACTTATTGGTTTTCAAAAAAGAACCTTTTTGAAACTATCGTATACTTTTATGATATAGTATGTATGAATGAGTATGTAATATGCAATATGCAAGTTCCTGAAGGTTCTGTTACATATGACTCTAAAGAAGAAAAAAATCTTCATCTTGAGGTAGCCGATTTCTTCATTTGAACTTTAGGAAAGCATGGCTCATCAAGCTTTTTCTTCAAGGAGTATGATTGCACCAAAGTTGTACTTGAACAGGAAGTCTCCATCCTTATTGGGTGAGATATCCTTGCATCAAATACTCGTTAGATTTAAGGCAAAACATATTCAGTCATAATATAACATTATTTCAAGAGAACATATTATCATATCATACAAAATCAAATAAGACAGTGTATCATATTATATGACATCAAAACCGAGTTTCTCAACACATGTGATTGAATTCTGGATCCTAAAATGGAACTGTATCTGAAGTCTAAGATCCGAAGTAGAATTAAGTTCTGGATCCTAAGATGGATTTGGATTTGAAGTCTGAGATCCAAGGTGAAATTGGTTCTGGATCCTACAAGGAAATTGGATCTGAAGTCTGAGATCCAATGTATAGTTGGATTCTGGATCCCAAAGAGGAATTGGATCTGAAGTCTGAGATCCAATATGAGTGTTGAATCCTGGATCCTAAAGAGGATTTGGAGTTAAATTCAGAAGATGAATCAAGAACTTCCAAGTTTAATTTAAATTTGGAAAATAAATTTCAGAAATTGAATCTTTGAATACACAAATGAATTTCAAAGTCAAATTAGACATTGGATTTGAAATTTAGAAGATGAATCAAGAATCTCAAAGTTAAATTGAACTTGGAGATTGGATTGGAGTTTTGAATGAATTTTGGAAGGTCAAAGTCAAATTTGATTTTTTTGAAATCTGATTTGAATCTGAATATGAAATCTCAAAGTTAAATTGAACTTTGAGATTGAAAATAGAATTTTGACAAATGAAAGGATGAATCGGATTTGATAAGGATTGAAGATAGATTGAGGAAGATATTTACATTTACTTGGAGTTTTTAAAAAATGAATTTTTGAAAGTATGATATAATTTTATTCTAAATGATGAATGAATTTGAAGAATTTGAAGAATTTGAAATTGGATTTTGAAGAGCTATTCCATTCTTTAAATGAATTAAAACAAGATTGAAGATATAATACATCCTTGACTATGGTCATTGAATGTATTATATAATAATCTATATTTAAATTCAAGAGAAGAATAAAATCCATTTGGTGCTTTTATAGAATTTAAAATGAAATTAACTCTCAATATACCCTGACTATGGCCATTGGTATATATTTTGAGTCAATTTTAAGTTAAATTCTAATAAAAGGAGAAAATATTTAAGGAAATATGATGAATTTTGAAAATGGATCCAGTGTGGATCCAGTGTTATTTCGTAAAAGATAAAAATCCTAAGTTTTATCCACACCCTGACTATGGCCATTGATGTGGATCACCGACTTAGGATCAATTACCTCTTACGAAATGGTGCACGTGCCATTCGTGTTTCACCATTGTGAGATTTTGAGAATAAGAGAAGGAAATGATATGAAAACGAGCAATATGTACATGCTCATACATTCTAATCTAAGCTGTAAATGTAGAGGTTTCATTAATATCTATCTTATTACAAGTTTGGGAATGTAATAAAATTCTAAATCTAAGGAAATTGTGACAATTTCTGAATATTTCCTGCAAAGCATTTAGTTAGTATAAAGTAAGAGAAAGATGGAAATGTCAAAATATTTACATCGAATCTAAGGATACAGATAATTAGATAGACATGCTAAAATAGAAAAGGATACATACATGAGAGGTAATGGCATATTCTGTATTTATGGGAGAATGTGCATATATATTTGTATGTATCTGTATACAGGTATACATATATATATAACACCATAGAAGAACCTGTAAGCAAGGGCCAGGATGGTCCAAGGTGAATCCCTACGAAATGTAACAGCCATATCAGTTTGTGATGAGCTATTCCTGAAAATAGTGGCTTTTGTGAACCACTATGAGAAATTACAATTTATGACAGTCTTTTTGGTGAATTGCCACGAGGAAATTCTTAAAGAAAGGAATTTTAACTCTGTGGTGCTATTCAGAGGGGGGGGGGGTAAAAGACCAGTAAACTCATATATACATGCTAAAAAAAGAATTTCAATTTACATTAAGAGTTTAATGTTTTTACCTTTTATTCAGATGATGACAATGTGGACGCAGTGGAATCACCATGGGCAACTTATATGCGTCCTTATGATAAAAGCATAATGGAATAACTGTCCTGGAAGTTCCCTTATCATTTATATCTGTGATCCTTAAGAGAAGGAGGGAAGCTGGTCCCAAGTCCTGCTGAGTAACTGTTTGATCATTGCGACATTTTAGCAGCAACAATACAATGCCATTTGTATCCATCACTGTAGTATAAGGAACCAAGCAAACATCTCTCCGAACAGCCATGACCAATGGCCAGCTTTTGCAGGAAACTTCATTTTGCAGATGCTATGATGCATGATTTTGCAAAGGGGTAGCAGAAACGATGTGATCAACATGCCATGGTACTTATGCTGAATTTTAGTGAATGCAGATGGAATGCCAGATAAAAAATAGTTCTAAACAAAACGGTAGGATAGACTATATAATGTGGGTAATGAAATTGGCTATGATGTTAAACCTGCATATCAGCCAACTAGAAAGTTTCAAAACAACATTTGCAATTAGGAATCAATATCCAGTCTTATCGGACATAAATATAGCCAAGCCTCCTGATTCTTACTATTTTCTTTCATTCTTCTGAATTCCAATAACCTCTCCATAAACCAAACATTCTGCTAATGAATGCCGAAGTTAACCAGTAACTAGAAACAGTATGAATAAGTAAATTTCAAACCCATATCCCTTACATTAATTTCACCTTACAAGGGACCTGATGCCGATTCGTTAGCAGAATGGGGCATAGGCTGTCTAGGTTTCGCATGTTCTGCAAATATAGCCCAGCCATCGAGAAACTTACCATCTATTCCTTTAATTCCTTCAACAGCTTCCATAGATAATGAATCCATATTCCTTAGAGGTCCTGTATGTGACAACTCTTGCATGGACTACTTGACCAAACCTGGAGAATGCTTCCCTAAGCTTCTCAGTTGTGGTACGCTCGCTATGCCCTGAAACTCATTACATAAGTCAGATACTAAGAGGATATGTTCAACAGTGCTTTACATGGCTTATGTTGAATGTAAATGAAACAGAATTTACAAGAAACAAAGGTGATTGCTGTTGAATCGAGATTTGAATGACTCTGAAATTCTTTGAACAATGGTTGGTAAAACTCTGAATCATCAAGTAGTTCAGGGTTGCAATCCATATTTGCTGGATTACACTTTGATTGAAGGCCTATAGTTTGCTTTTGAAAGCATCTGCACCCGCGAAACTCAAATCGCCTGGTTATTCCTGGTTTAGAACAATCTAACATAGTCTGTGTGAGACCTGTCATGACTGCAATCAATTCCTTTGAAAAGACTTATTACCCATCATTAGTATGCAGATTTATCAATAGAATCCAGTGATTTTGCCCCACCATCTAAATGACACCAGTTAACTAATTAAAATGACCTACTTACCAAAGTCTGAAGGCATGTACATGCGAATATTATAAAAATGTCTGCCAGGAGCTGATCATGCATATATTTTAGGGATTTTTCATATAAAAATATGCATGATTTCATGAGAAAATGATTTAAAAACCCAATTTTATGATAGTTTTCGAGTAAATGTGCTAAAATGAGTTAAAAATAGAAAATGCATGAAAAATAGTTTTATTTTACATTTTTATGCATATTTTAGTTTTTGTTATAGTCATAGTAGTTTTAGTTTTAGTTTTCAATAATAATAATAATAAAAATAAAAATAAAAATAAAATAAAAATTAGAGTTAAAAAGAGAATTAGATATATTTTGAAATAAGGTTAGTGTAAATAATTTTTTTAGAGTAGTTAGTTAGTTTGAAGTTTTTAGTAAATAGTTTGTTTTTTTTAAAATACTCTTTTAAATAGTTGTTTTTTTAACAAACCATTGCACGGTTTGTGTTTTGTTTGAAAATTGAAAAAAAAACTAAAAAATTTATATATAATAACAAACCGGTTGATATAATAATAAAACCGGCTTGAACCGGTTTGCATTTTTTTCAAACCGGTTCCAGCCGGTTTGGGGTTTTTAAAACCCACGAAAACAAATTTTTTCAATGTCTTCATCCTTTACGCCAGAGCTCTCTTCCCTAACCCCTCTTTTCCCTCCACCTTGTTTTCTTACCTCCTTCTTCTCCTTCTCCCTTGATTTTCTCTTATTCCCTGTGTCCGGTGGAGGTGCTTCTTCAACGGCGATGGCGTTGACGGTGGAGGCCAGCTTCTTCCCTCAGGTTCACGGTGCGGTGAGTGCTGAGTCTCCCTCTTCTTCTTCTTCTCCTACTTCTTCTTCTTCTTTTTTTTTCTGATTCTACCGATTTCTTCTTCTTTTCCTTTAGATTCTTCTTCTTCTTCCTCTGATTCTTCATGCTCTGCATCTTCTGCAGCTTCTTCTTCTTCTTCTTCTTCAGAGTCATCTTAGTCTTCTTCTATTTCTGTAATTAGTTCTATTGAAAAGAAAATAATCCACGGAAAAAAAATTAGGCATCGTCTGATTTCTGTTTTTATGCCTCATCTTCTTTTTCTTACATTTTAATCATCTTTGTTTTAATTTCGTTCATCTTTAGATTTGTTTTGTTTAATTTCTAATTCTGATTCAGCGTAATGTTTTTGTTGTACAGCCATCAGAGTATTCTTGTTTTTCTGTTTTTTTTTAAAAAATTTTGTTCATCGTGTGAATTTCTGTTCTTTCTTTGATTCCTCGTTGTTTGATTGATTGTTTCTGAAATTTCTTGATTGTTACATGTAATGTTTTCTGCCATAGCAGTTACTATTTTATATTGCAATTGAGTCAGATTTCTGCAGAATTTCATTTCCTGTTTTACAGAGTCACATTTCCTGTTGCTTTCATTAGTGATCGATTCTCATTTTCTTTATTTTTCGGTGATTACTGTATTCAAATAAAAGTCTGAGTGATACTGTTGTTTGAAAAGAAATCCCAATCAATGTTTCGGTTTGAGCTCCATATTGTAATTGGATTTATTCCAGCCGGTCATGAATCGTGAAGTCCTATAGCTGGCCGAAATCCCCTAAATAAGCTGGATTACGGTGAATTGCCTTCAATCAATGTTGTTGCTGCTTCTGGTGAAAGATGTATTTCGTTTGAAATTCAGATCAAGAATTGCTGTTGAACTCAGGTTGATCTAAATTGTAAAATCTGAATCAGGAACATCTGGGCATTATTGTGTCTGAATCGTCTAATGTCTTGAATGTTGCTCAATCATCTGATATTTGAGCATTTGTATGATTTCCAGAAATTAAGTGCATAAGTGTCTAATTCCAACATGTTGTGTGTAATCCTTTGATGTTTGAAATCTGGCTATCGGCTGCTATTTGCAATTTGGGTTGGATATCAGATTGTCATTTAAAATTCCAGTGGATGCTTACAATTTGAGAGTCCGATTTTCACTGTGATTTGGATGCTTGAAATCCAAAGTATGCTTGCTGAGTTAACTGTGATTTTTCACTGTTGAAATTGTTGTTGCTAACTGTTTTACTCAGATTAAGTAAGTGATTAGTTAAGTAATTAGCATTGGTAATTGTTCCCTAATTAGAATACTTAGCTAACTAATTAGTAATTAGTTTTACTTAGTTAAGAAAATGTTGTCACTTAGTTTTTGATATTACATTTAGTTCTTAAAATCATTTAGTGAGTTGTCATTAGGATTATATAGTTCATAGTTATCTTGTACACATTAGCATTATAGGATTAGTATAAATTGCTTAATATAGTTTTTTATTCTATCTTGTGTACTGCTGGTGTTCATTTGATTTGTGCAGGATAACGCAGGATTGGAGCGGAAGTGATTACACGACACACGAAGCGCAAGAATAGAAGAATTTAACTTTTCAATTTAGAATTAGGAATTTGATTTTGGGTTTGTAAATATTGCACTTTACGCCCTCTGCGAAGGGTATTCATTTGTTGTAATAGTTAGTTGTTTTTAATTTTCTCGTACATTTTACATTTCAAATAATTCGGCAATAAAGAATAGTTTAGATTTGTTTGTTTGAATACAACATATTCCCGTTCCCTGAGTTCGACCCGGTCTCATCCACTAGTGAGAACCGGTTTTTATTATTTGATGTCTGGTTTTCACATGCTTTTCATATAAAAATCTTTTCAAAATTTACAACGATTGCAAAAAGACATCAAATTTTTGGCGCCGTTGCCGGGGAACGGTGTAATATTAGTATTCACTTTATTGCCTAGTGTTTGCTTTGCATTTAGGTTTAGAACCACGTATGTGCATATTTTAGAGAAGAGCTTACTTTTCTGCACAGCCCACCTATTAGGATTCCCTTAGAGGTGACTGTGTACGATTGGTACCGTGCACATAGATTTTATATTTCTTTGCATAATCTCTGTTATGTGTAACTGCGTGGTGTTTGTTTAGTTTTTGTTGTTTTTAGTTTACTCGCTTTGTGGTTTGCGTGGTTTGGCCGCTTAGTGAGTTAGTTAGGTAGAAAATCCAAAGTTAGGACGTGAGCTATACCGGTCTACTACGAGGTGTATGCAAGGGCGACACTCACTTGACCCTGAGCTGATAGAGCCGATTGAGGACCCCGAGTCCCTTATTAGGAGAGCCCAGAGATCTGCAACCATGGCTGAGAATCAGTAGATTACTCGTCCTCTGAGGGAGTATTTCATGCCCAACACTTACACTCCCGCCTCCTGCATCACAAGACCTGATGTAGGAGCAAACCATTTTGAGATAAAGGCCAGTGTGATTCAAATGTTACCCTCGTTTTATGGCCTTAGTAATGAAGACCCATATCGTCATCTAGATGAATTTTTAGAGATTTGCTCGACAGTGCGAATCAACAACTTTGGAGATGACGCGATGAGGTTGACCCTGTTCCCCTTCTCTCTGAAGGACAAAGCAAAGAGTTGGTTAAAATCATTAGATACTGTTCAAATTACCACTTGGGAACATATGCAAAGAGAATTTTTAAAGAAATATTTCCCAATTGGTAAAACGAACCAGTTTCGTAAAGCGATAACCAGTTTTTCCCAAATTGAGGGAGAACAGTTTCATGAGTCTTGGGAGAGATTGAAAGATCTTCTCCGCAAGTGTCCCCACCACCAGGTGCCTCGCTGGCAACTAGTGCAATATTTCTATGACGGTCTTACTAAAAAGAATCGTCAAATGGTGGATGCCGCGTGTGGGGGCACATTTATGCTCAAAAGTGAGGATGAAGCATGGTCGCTTTTTGAGACATTGAGTGAGAATTCGATGCACCATGCGATAGCCTCACAATTTGATAGGGCTGCACCTGCACAGGATAGCACTAAGAAGGCAGGTATTTTCGAGTTAGGGATGAACCTTGAATTGAGCAACAAGGTAGACCAACTGTCCCAGAAATTAGATCAGTTCTTGTTGGGTCCCTCCCCTGCCATGCAGGTGTGCGCGTTGTGTGCAAGTCCTGCACATCATGTCTTCGAGTGCCCAGTTGCGCCACAATATCCTGAGTTTGTCCACGAGCAAGCTCAGATGGCTCAAAACTTCGCTAGGCCCGTACCTAATCCATTTTCCAACACTTATAACCCGGGCTGGCGAAATCATCCCAATTTCTCATGGCGCAACTCACAGATCCAACCCCCCAACCCTTCCCATAGTCAACCAAGTCAAGGTGGTTATGCACCTGGATTTCAAAGATCCAGTTATCCCCCAGTCCAACCTGTTTATACTCAACCCCAATCTCATGAGCCTTTGCATAGTCAATCTTTTGAGGATAAGATTTTGCAAGCTTTGAGCTCACATACCCAGTCTATTGCAAAATTAGAGACTCAAATGGGGCAGCTTGCCGAAGCACTCAGCAGGCGAAGTGAGGAGACATTACCTAGCCAGCCTATTGTCAACCCTAAGGGAAAGGAACCCATGCGTAGCTTGCATATGACTGATTCACATAAAGAGCAAGCTCAAGCAGTAACCCTTAGGAGTGGGAAGCAGTACCAAGCGAGGGAGACTGCAGAAGAAAGAGAGAACATAAGTGAAAAGCAGTCTGTCCCTAATAAATTACCTCAGGAAAGCGAGAAGGTTCTTCCATCTGAGCCTTCACCATCCTACATTCCCAAAGCCCCCTTTCCTGAGGCGTTAGAAAGGCCGAGAGCATTAGGTAAGTCCGGAGTGAACATGCAAGAGATGCTTGAGATATTCAAGCACGTTCAGATAAACCTCTCATTACTAGATGCTATTCAACAGGTCCCTGCATATGCAAAGTTCCTCAAAGAACTTTGTACGCAGAAAAGGAAGTCGAAGTCCCATGTGCAGAAAAAGATTTATTTAACCGGGCAGGTGAGCGCAGTATTGCAACATCAAACCCCACCTAAGCTCAAGGACCCAGGGACTCCTATCATCTCTTGCATCATAGGAAACATCACTGTTGGGCGTGCATTGCTCGACCTTGGGGCAAGTGTTAACATCTTGCCGGGTTTCTTTTATGACCAATTTGGATTGAAAGAGATGAAACCTACACCTATGACTCTTCAGCTCGCAGATAGATCTATCAAGATCCCAAGAGGGATACTTGAAGATGTTTTAGTCAAGGTGGAGGATTGTTATTTCCCTGTCGACTTCGTGATATTAGATATGGAGGGAGTTGATAGTCCACAGCAGACTCCTATTATTCTCGGTCGCCCCTTCCTAGCTACCGCCAATGCATGCATCAATTGTCGCACTGGTGCAATGGATGTGTCATTCGGAAATAGGAAGATACGGCTAAACATTTTTCGTGCTGCTATGGAGCCTACTGTTGAGGAGGCTTCTTTCGAGGTTGATGTCATTCAAGACCTCGTAGAAGCAGAATATGCTTGGTTATTGAGTGATCCACCTCATGAGGAGGATAAAGAATCACTAGAAGAGTATCACCTAGAATTACGTGAAAATCAGATAGGTGAGTTGAGTTGGATCAGGCACTTTGAGCCATTTAGAGGTAAACAGGACGGGAACATAGTGCGCAATGTCACTGATGACATTATTTTTCATAGAGAGCCCGATTGAGTCTGACTTCATGTCCATTGATCTCATGGACGATGAAGGATTTTTCCAGGGATCCGTCTGGCTGGGGACGTGAAACTTAGCGCTTTATGGGAGGCAACCCATATTCTGTACAGTTTTACATTTGTTAGGATTTGAAGATTTTATTTGGTTTTATTTTCCGTTTTCTAATTTTTTCATGAGTTTCAGGTTTTGTCATGTAAACATTGCATTCATTACATTCATAGAATGTGCATTTTTAATTCATGTCAGGTTATTCTACTCTTTCCCTCATTTATTTTTCTCATGTGCATTCACTTAGTTTCATTCTAGCATGGGGGAGTGCCACTGGGACAGTGTCATATAAGCATGGGGGAGGGTGTAGAATGCACACCTTGATATTTCTGTTTACGTTCTTGCACATGTTTACACATCTATCATAAAAAGTAGATTTTTAAAGAAAGAGTTTTGAACTTATATGAATGTTATTTCAAATCGGATGTTTTTAGAGAATTTTTAAGCCCCATGAAATTTTTTTCTGACATAGATCTAAAAATTATGGTTGTTTATGTGGATTTCGAGGAAATGATGATAGATACATGCTAGAGTTTATTTTGAATCATAAATATGAATATGCATAGTTTTATTTTGAAAAACTAAGCAAATGAACAAAAGCATAAAAATGAGCTCAAAAAGTGAGAAAAAGCATGCGTTAGGTTGTTTGGATAATTTCACAATCCTTAGTAGATGGAACTTAGATGTAAGTTGAAACTTTTAAGTCCATTTGCATAGGGAGAGTGGAAAACTTCGTGATCCTAAGTAACTGAGGACAGATACAAGTTGAAATGTTTGACTCTCATGTTATAAGGGTGAATGAAGGAAGTCACTTTTATGTCTTAGTTGATATCTTTTGGTATGAAAAAGTATAGAAGATTTTGACATTGCACAAGGCATAAAAGCAGACCACACGCAAGCTATAAGAGAAAAATAAGTGCGCAAAAAAAAAAAAAAAAGCGTGAAAAGAAAAAAAGAGAGGAAAGAGCTTAAAAAAAGAAAGAAAAGTTCAATGCTTAGAAGTGTGATTGAGAAAACCTGTGTAGAAAACATATGAGTGAGGATAAGTAAATAATAATATGTTTTTATTGGATTTTCTAAGAATAAAACATAAATAATTGTGATATTTAGAAAAGTGAAAGAAATTCTTTTTCTATGGTGGTGCATAAAAGACTAATTATATTTCGATTTTGAAATAACAGGAAATATTTGTGAAAATAAAGTCTTTGATTATCTACTGCTTATGAGAATGTGTAATATTATGCATACATGACAGAGATGTTTGTGGGTAGCATCACTGCAAACCCTCACGAGACCTTACTCGTCCACTAGGGTAACCCAGGGGTTGAAAGGGCTTGTTGCATGAGCTAAATGCAACCGTGATTCCTACGAAAGTGAGTTAGGTGATAGTTTGATTTCTTGCATTTTTCTAGTTTGCTCGAGGACTAGCAAAACATAAGCATGGGGGTATTTGATCATGCATATATTTTAGGGATTTTTCATATAAAAATATGCATGATTTCATGAGAAAATGATTTAAAAACCCAATTTTATGATAGTTTTTGAGTAAATGTGCTAAAATGAGTTAAAAATAGAAAATGCATGAAAAATAGTTTTATTTTACATTTTTATGCATATTTTAGTTTTTGTTATAGTCATAGTAGTTTTAGTTTTAGTTTTCAATAATAATAATAATAAAAATAAAAATAAAAATAAAATAAAAATTAGAGTTAAAAAGAGAGTTAGATATATTTTGAAATAAGGTTAGTGTAAATAATTTTTTTAGAGTAGTTAGTTAGTTTGAAGTTTTTAGTAAATAGTTTGTTTTTTTTAAAATACTCTTTTAAATAGTTGTTTTTTTAACAAACCATTGCACGGTTTGTGTTTTGTTTGAAAATTGAAAAAAAAACTAAAAAATTTATATATAATAACAAACCGGTTTTACACGGTTTGATTTCTTTGAAAAAACCGAAAAAAAAATAATAATAAAACCGGCTTGAACCGGTTTGCATTTTTTTCAAACCGGTTCTAGCCGGTTTGGGGTTTTTAAAACCCACGAAAACAAATTTTTTCAATGTCTTCATCCTTTACGCCAGAGCTCTCTTCCCTAACCCCTCTTTTCCCTCCACCTTGTTTTCTTACCTCCTTTTTCTCCTTCTCCCTTGATTTTCTCTTCTTCCCTGTGTCCGGTGGAGGTGCTTCTTCAACGGCGATGGCGTTGACGGTGGAGGCCAGCTTCTTCCCTCAGGTTCACGGTGCGGTGAGTGCTGAGTCTCCCTCTTCTTCTTCTTCTCCTACTTCTTCTTCTTCTTCTTTTTTCTGATTGTACCGATTTCTTCTTCTTTTCCTTTAGATTCTTCTTCTTCTTCCTCTGATTCTTCATGCTCTGCATCTTCTGCAGCTTCTTCTTCTTCTTCTTCTTCAGAGTCATCTTAGTCTTCTTCCATTTCTGTAATTAGTTCTATTGAAAAGAAAATATTCCACGGAAAAAAAATTAGGCATCGTCTGATTTCTGTTTTTATGCCTCATCTTCTTTTTCTTACATTTTAATCATCTTTGTTTTAATTTTGTTCATCTTTAGATTTGTTTTGTTTAATTTCTAATTCTGATTCAGCGTAATGTTTTTGTTGTACAGCCATCAGAGTATTCTTGTTTTTCTGTTTTTTTTTTAAAAATTTTGTTCATCGTGTGAATTTCTGTTCTTTCTTTGATTCCTCGTTGTTTGATTGATTGTTTCTGAAATTTCTTGATTGTTACATGTAATGTTTTCTGCCATAGCAGTTACTGTTTTATATTGCAATTGAGTCAGATTTCTGCAGAATTTCATTTCCTGTTTTACAGAGTCACATTTCCTGTTGCTTTCATTAGTGATCGATTCTCATTTTCTTTATTTTTCGGTGATTACTGTATTCAAATAAAAGTCTGAGTGATACTGTTGTTTGAAAAGAAATCCCAATCAATGTTTCGGTTTGAGCTCCAGATTGTAATTGGATTTATTCCAGCCGGTCATGAATCGTGAAGTCCTATAGCTGGCCGAAATCCCCTAAATAAGCTGGATTACGATGAATTGCCTTCAATCAATGTTGTTGCTGCTTCTGGTGAAAGATGTATTTCGTTTGAAATTCAGATCAAGAATTGCTGTTGAACTCAGGTTGATCTAAATTGTAAAATCTGAAACAGGAACATCTGGGCATTATTGTGTCTGAATCGTCTAATGTCTTGAATGTTGCTCAATCATCTGATATTTGAGCATTTGTATGATTTCCAGAAATTAAGTGCATAAGTGTCTAATTCCAACATGTTGTGTGTAATCCTTTGATGTTTGAAATCTGGCTATCGGCTGCTATTTGCAATTTGGGTTGGATATCAGATTGTCATTTAAAATTCCAGTGGATGCTTACAATTTGAGAGTCCAATTTTCACTGTGATTTGGATGCTTGAAATCCAAAGTATGCTTGCTGAGTTAACTGTGATTTTTCACTGTTGAAATTGTTGTTGCTAACTGTTTTACTCAGATTAAGTAAGTGATTAGTTAAGTAATTAGCATTGGTAATTGTTCCCTAATTAGAATACTTAGCTAACTAATTAGTAATTAGTTTTACTTAGTTAAGAAAATGTTGTCAGTTAGTTTTTGATATTACATTTAGTTCTTAAAATCATTTAGTGAGTTGTCATTAGGATTATATAGTTCATAGTTATCTTGTACACATTAGCATTATAGGATTAGTATAAATTGCTTAATATAGTTTTTACTTCTATCTTGTGTACTGCTGGTGTTCATTTGATTTGTGCAGTATAACGCAGGATTGGAGCGGAAGTGATTACACGACACACGAAGCGCAAGAATAGAAGAATTTAACTTTTCAATTTAGAATTAGGAATTTGATTTTGGGTTTGTAAATATTGCACTTTACGCCCTCTGCGAAGGGTATTCATTTGTTGTAATAGTTAGTTGTTTTTAATTTTCTCGTACATTTTACATTTCAAATAATTCGGCAATAAAGAATAGTTTAGATTTGTTTGTTTGAATACAACATATTCCCGTTCCCTGAGTTCGACCCGGTCTCATCCACTAGTGAGAACCGGTTTTTATTATTTGATGTCTGGTTTTCACATGCTTTTCATATAAAAATCTTTTCAAAATTTACAACGATTGCAAAAAGACATCAAATTTTTGGCGCCGTTGCCGGGGAACGGTGTAATATTAGTATTCACTTTATTGCCTAGTGTTTGCTTTGCATTTAGGTTTAGAACCACGTATGTGCATATTTTAGAGAAGAGCTTACTTTTCTGCACAGCCCACCTATTCGGATTCCCTTAGAGGTGACTGTGTACGATTGGTACCGTGCACATAGATTTTATATTTCTTTGCATAATCTCTGTTATGTGTAACTGCGTGGTGTTTGTTTAGTTTTTGTTGTTTTTAGTTTACTCGCTTTGTGGTTTGCGTGGTTTGGCCGCTTAGTGAGTTAGTTAGGTAGAAAATCCAAAGTTAGGACGTGAGCTACACCGGTCTACTACGAGGTGTATGCAAGGGCGACGCTCACTTGACCCTGAGCTGGTAGAGCCGATTGAGGACCCCGAGTCCCTTATTAGGAGAGCCCAGAGATCTGCAACCATGGCTGAGAATCAGTAGATTACTCGTCCTCTGAGGGAGTATTTCATGCCCAACACTTACACTCCCGCCTCCTGCATCACAAGACCTGATGTAGGAGCAAACCATTTTGAGATAAAGGCCAGTGTGATTCAAATGTTACCCTCGTTTTATGGCCTTAGTAATGAAGACCCATATCGTCATCTAGATGAATTTTTAGAGATTTGCTCGACAGTGCGAATCAACAACTTTGGAGATGACGCGATGAGGTTGACCCTGTTCCCCTTCTCTCTGAAGGACAAAGCAAAGAGTTGGTTAAAATCATTAGATACTGTTCAAATTACCACTTGGGAACATATGCAAAGAGAATTTTTAAAGAAATATTTCCCAATTGGTAAAACGAACCAGTTTCGTAAAGCGATAACCAGTTTTTCCCAAATTGAGGGAGAACAGTTTCATGAGTCTTGGGAGAGATTGAAAGATCTTCTCCGCAAGTGTCCCCACCACCAGGTGCCTCGCTGGCAACTAGTGCAATATTTCTATGACGGTCTTACTAAAAAGAATCGTCAAATGGTGGATGCCGCGTGTGGGGGCACATTTATGCTCAAAAGTGAGGATGAAGCATGGTCGCTTTTTGAGACATTGAGTGAGAATTCGATGCACCATGCGATAGCCTCACAATTTGATAGGGCTGCACCTGCACAGGATAGCACTAAGAAGGCAGGTATTTTCGAGTTAGGGATGAACCTTGAATTGAGCAACAAGGTAGACCAACTGTCCCAGAAATTAGATCAGTTCTTGTTGGGTCCCTCCCCTGCCATGCAGGTGTGCGCGTTGTGTGCAAGTCCTGCACATCATGTCTTCGAGTGCCCAGTTGCGCCACAATATCCTGAGTTTGTCCACGAGCAAGCTCAGATGGCTCAAAACTTCGCTAGGCCCGTACCTAATCCATTTTCCAACACTTATAACCCGGGCTGGCGAAATCATCCCAATTTCTCATGGCGCAACTCACAGATCCAACCCCCCAACCCTTCCCATAGTCAACCAAGTCAAGGTGGTTATGCACCTGGATTTCAAAGATCCAGTTATCCCCCAGTCCAACCTGTTTATACTCAACCCCAATCTCATGAGCCTTTGCATAGTCAATCTTTTGAGGATAAGATTTTGCAAGCTTTGAGCTCACATATCCAGTCTATTGCAAAATTAGAGACTCAAATGGGGCAGCTTGCCGAAGCACTCAGCAGGCGAAGTGAGGAGACATTACCTAGCCAGCCTATTGTCAACCCTAAGGGAAAGGAACCCATGCGTAGCTTGCATATGACTGATTCACATAAAGAGCAAGCTCAAGCAGTAACCCTTAGGAGTGGGAAGCAGTACCAAGCGAGGGAGACTGCAGAAGAAAGAGAGAACATAAGTGAAAAGCAGTCTGTCCCTAATAAATTACCTCAGGAAAGCGAGAAGGTTCTTCCATCTGAGCCTTCACCATCCTACATTCCCAAAGCCCCCTTTCCTGAGGCGTTAGAAAGGCCGAGAGCATTAGGTAAGTCCGGAGTGAACATGCAAGAGATGCTTGAGATATTCAAGCACGTTCAGATAAACCTCTCATTACTAGATGCTATTCAACAGGTCCCTGCATATGCAAAGTTCCTCAAAGAACTTTGTACGCAGAAAAGGAAGTCGAAGTCCCATGTGCAGAAAAAGATTTATTTAACCGGGCAGGTGAGCGCAGTATTGCAACATCAAACCCCACCTAAGCTCAAGGACCCAGGGACTCCTATCATCTCTTGCATCATAGGAAACATCACTGTTGGGCGTGCATTGCTCGACCTTGGGGCAAGTGTTAACATCTTGCCGGGTTTCTTTTATGACCAATTTGGATTGAAAGAGATGAAACCTACACCTATGACTCTTCAGCTCGCAGATAGATCTATCAAGATCCCAAGAGGGATACTTGAAGATGTTTTAGTCAAGGTGGAGGATTGTTATTTCCCTGTCGACTTCGTGATATTAGATATGGAGGGAGTTGATAGTCCACAGCAGACTCCTATTATTCTCAGTTGCCCCTTCCTAGCTACCGCCAATGCATGCATCAATTGCCGCACTGGTGCAATGGATGTGTCATTCGGAAATAGGAAGATACGGCTAAACATTTTTCGTTGTACAGCCATCAGAGTATTCTTGTTTTTCTGTTTTTTTTAAAAAAATTCTGTCCATCGTGTGAATTTCTGTTCTTTCTTTGATTCCTCGTTGTTTGATTGATTGTTTCTGAAATTTCTTGATTGTTACATGTAATGTTTTCTGCCATAGCAGTTACTGTTTTATATTGCAATTGAGTCAAATTTCTGCAGAATTTCATTTCCTGTTTTACAGAGTCACATTTCCTGTTGCTTTCATTAGTGATCGATTCTCATTTTCTTTATTTTTCGGTGATTACTGTATTCAAATAAAAGTCTGAGTGATACTGTTGTTTGAAAAGAAATCCCAATCAATGTTTCGGTTTGAGCTCCAGATTGTAATTGGATTTATTCTAGCCGGTCATGAATCGTGAAGTCCTATAGCTGGCCGAAATCCCCTAAATAAGCTGGATTACGATGAATTGCCTTCAATCAATGTTGTTGCTGCTTCTGGTGAAAGATGTATTTCGTTTGAAATTCAGATCAAGAATTGCTGTTGAACTCAGGTTGATCTAAATTGTAAAATCTGAATCAGGAACATCTGGGCATTATTGTGTCTGAATCGTCTAATGTCTTGAATGTTGCTCAATCATCTGATATTTGAGCATTTGTATGATTTCCAGAAATTAAGTGCATAAGTGTCTAATTCCAACATGTTGTGTGTAATCCTTTGATGTTTGAAATCTGGCTATCGGCTGCTATTTGCAATTTGGGTTGGATATCAGATTGTCATTTAAAATTCCAGTGGATGCTTACAATTTGAGAGTCCGATTTTCACTGTGATTTGGATGCTTGAAATCCAAAGTATGCTTGCTGAGTTAACTGTGATTTTTCACTGTTGAAATTGTTGTTGCTAACTGTTTTACTCAGATTAAGTAAGTGATTAGTTAAGTAATTAGCATTGGTAATTGTTCCCTAATTAGAATACTTAGCTAACTAATTAGTAATTAGTTTTACTTAGTTAAGAAAATGTTGTCAGTTAGTTTTTGATATTACATTTAGTTCTTAAAATCATTTAGTGAGTTGTCATTAGGATTATATAGTTCATAGTTATCTTGTACACATTAGCATTATAGGATTAGTATAAATTGCTTAATATAGTTTTTACTTCTATCTTGTGTATTGCTGGTGTTCATTTGATTTGTGCAGTATAACGCAGGATTGGAGCGGAAGTGATTACACGACACACGAAGCGCAAGAATAGAAGAATTTAACTTTTCAATTTAGAATTAGGAATTTGATTTTGGGTTTGTAAATATTGCACTTTACGCCCTCTGCGAAGGGTATTCATTTGTTGTAATAGTTAGTTGTTTTTAATTTTCTCGTACATTTTACATTTCAAATAATTCGGCAATAAAGAATAGTTTAGATTTGTTTGTTTGAATACAACATATTCCCGTTCCCTGAGTTCGACCCGGTCTCATCCACTAGTGAGAACCGGTTTTTATTATTTGATGTCTGGTTTTCACATGCTTTTCATATAAAAATCTTTTCAAAATTTACAACGATTGCAAAAAGACATCAAATTTTTGGCGTCGTTGCCGGGGAACGGTGTAATATTAGTATTCACTTTATTGCCTAGTGTTTGCTTTGCATTTAGGTTTAGAACCACGTATGTGCATATTTTAGAGAAGAGCTTACTTTTCTGCACAGCCCACCTATTCGGATTCCCTTAGAGGTGACTGTGTACGATTGGTACCGTGCACATAGATTTTATATTTCTTTGCATAATCTCTGTTATGTGTAACTGCGTGGTGTTTGTTTAGTTTTTGTTGTTTTTAGTTTACTCGCTTTGTGGTTTGCGTGGTTTGGCCGCTTAGTGAGTTAGTTAGGTAGAAAATCCAAAGTTAGGACGTGAGCTACACCGGTCTACTACGAGGTGTATGCAAGGGCGACGCTCACTTGACCCTGAGCTGGTAGAGCCGATTGAGGACCCCGAGTCCCTTATTAGGAGAGCCCAGAGATCTGCAACCATGGCTGAGAATCAGTAGATTACTCGTCCTCTGAGGGAGTATTTCATGCCCAACACTTACACTCCCGCCTCCTGCATCACAAGACCTGATGTAGGAGCAAACCATTTTGAGATAAAGGCCAGTGTGATTCAAATGTTACCCTCGTTTTATGGCCTTAGTAATGAAGACCCATATCGTCATCTAGATGAATTTTTAGAGATTTGCTCGACAGTGCGAATCAACAACTTTGGAGATGACGCGATGAGGTTGACCCTGTTCCCCTTCTCTCTGAAGGACAAAGCAAAGAGTTGGTTAAAATCATTAGATACTGTTGAAATTACCACTTGGGAACATATGCAAAGAGAATTTTTAAAGAAATATTTCCCAATTGGTAAAACGAA
The DNA here is from genome assembly GCF_984573655.1 of Nuphar pumila. Taxonomy (NCBI): domain Eukaryota; kingdom Viridiplantae; phylum Streptophyta; class Magnoliopsida; order Nymphaeales; family Nymphaeaceae; genus Nuphar; species Nuphar pumila. Next base: position 44,395,454 of record NC_143265.1, on the reverse strand, counting down.
CCAGTTTCGTAAAGCGATAACCAGTTTTTCCCAAATTGAGGGAGAACAGTTTCATGAGTCTTGGGAGAGATTGAAAGATCTTCTCCGCAAGTGTCCCCACCACCAGGTGCCTCGCTGGCAACTAGTGCAATATTTCTATGACGGTCTTACTGAAAAGAATCGTCAAATGGTGGATGCCGCGTGTGGGGGCACATTTATGCTCAAAAGTGAGGATGAAGCATGGTCGCTTTTTGAGACATTGAGTGAGAATTCGATGCACCATGCGATAGCCTCACAATTTGATAGGGCTGCACCTGCACAGGATAGCACTAAGAAGGCAGGTATTTTCGAGTTAGGGATGAACCTTGAATTGAGCAACAAGGTAGACCAACTGTCCCAGAAATTAGATCAGTTCTTGTTGGGTCCCTCCCCTGCCATGCAGGTGTGCGCGTTGTGTGCAAGTCCTGCACATCATGTCTTCGAGTGCCCAGTTGCGCCACAATATCCTGAGTTTGTCCACGAGCAAGCTCAGATGGCTCAAAACTTCGCTAGGCCCGTACCTTATCCATTTTCCAACACTTATAACCCGGGCTGGCGAAATCATCCCAATTTCTCATGGCGCAACTCACAGATCCAACCCCCCAACCCTTCCCATAGTCAACCAAGTCAAGGTGGTTATGCACCTGGATTTCAAAGATCCAGTTATCCCCCAGTCCAACCTGTTTATACTCAACCCCAATCTCATGAGCCTTTGCATAGTCAATCTTTTGAGGATAAGATTTTGCAAGCTTTGAGCTCACATACCCAGTCTATTGCAAAATTAGAGACTCAAATGGGGCAGCTTGCCGAAGCACTCAGCAGGCGAAGTGAGGGGACATTACCTAGCCAGCCTATTGTCAACCCTAAGGGAAAGGAACCCATGCGTAGCTTGCATATGACTGATTCACATAAAGAGCAAGCTCAAGCAGTAACCCTTAGGAGTGGGAAGCAGTACCAAGCGAGGGAGACTGCAGAAGAAAGAGAGAACATAAGTGAAAAGCAGTCTGTCCCTAATAAATTACCTCAGGAAAGCGAGAAGGTTCTTCCATCTGAGCCTTCACCATCCTACATTCCCAAAGCCCCCTTTCCTGAGGCGTTAGAAAGGCCGAGAGCATTAGGTAAGTCCGGAGTGAACATGCAAGAGATGCTTGAGATATTCAAGCACGTTCAGATAAACCTCTCATTACTAGATGCTATTCAACAGGTCCCTGCATATGCAAAGTTCCTCAAAGAACTTTGTACGCAGAAAAGGAAGTCGAAGTCCCATGTGCAGAAAAAGATTTATTTAACCGGGCAGGTGAGCGCAGTATTGCAACATCAAACCCCACCTAAGCTCAAGGACCCAGGGACTCCTATCATCTCTTGCATCATAGGAAACATCACTGTTGGGCGTGCATTGCTCGACCTTGGGGCAAGTGTTAACATCTTGCCGGGTTTCTTTTATGACCAATTTGGATTGAAAGAGATGAAACCTACACCTATGACTCTTCAGCTCGCAGATAGATCTATCAAGATCCCAAGAGGGATACTTGAAGATGTTTTAGTCAAGGTGGAGGATTGTTATTTCCCTGTCGACTTCGTGATATTAGATATGGAGGGAGTTGATAGTCCACAGCAGACTCCTATTATTCTCAGTTGCCCCTTCCTAGCTACCGCCAATGCATGCATCAATTGCCGCACTGGTGCAATGGATGTGTCATTCGGAAATAGGAAGATACGGCTAAACATTTTTCGTTGTACAGCCATCAGAGTATTCTTGTTTTTCTGTTTTTTTTAAAAAAATTCTGTCCATCGTGTGAATTTCTGTTCTTTCTTTGATTCCTCGTTGTTTGATTGATTGTTTCTGAAATTTCTTGATTGTTACATGTAATGTTTTCTGCCATAGCAGTTACTGTTTTATATTGCAATTGAGTCAAATTTCTGCAGAATTTCATTTCCTGTTTTACAGAGTCACATTTCCTGTTGCTTTCATTAGTGATCGATTCTCATTTTCTTTATTTTTCGGTGATTACTGTATTCAAATAAAAGTCTGAGTGATACTGTTGTTTGAAAAGAAATCCCAATCAATGTTTCGGTTTGAGCTCCAGATTGTAATTGGATTTATTCTAGCCGGTCATGAATCGTGAAGTCCTATAGCTGGCCGAAATCCCCTAAATAAGCTGGATTACGATGAATTGCCTTCAATCAATGTTGTTGCTGCTTCTGGTGAAAGATGTATTTCGTTTGAAATTCAGATCAAGAATTGCTGTTGAACTCAGGTTGATCTAAATTGTAAAATCTGAATCAGGAACATCTGGGCATTATTGTGTCTGAATCGTCTAATGTCTTGAATGTTGCTCAATCATCTGATATTTGAGCATTTGTATGATTTCCAGAAATTAAGTGCATAAGTGTCTAATTCCAACATGTTGTGTGTAATCCTTTGATGTTTGAAATCTGGCTATCGGCTGCTATTTGCAATTTGGGTTGGATATCAGATTGTCATTTAAAATTCCAGTGGATGCTTACAATTTGAGAGTCCGATTTTCACTGTGATTTGGATGCTTGAAATCCAAAGTATGCTTGCTGAGTTAACTGTGATTTTTCACTGTTGAAATTGTTGTTGCTAACTGTTTTACTCAGATTAAGTAAGTGATTAGTTAAGTAATTAGCATTGGTAATTGTTCCCTAATTAGAATACTTAGCTAACTAATTAGTAATTAGTTTTACTTAGTTAAGAAAATGTTGTCAGTTAGTTTTTGATATTATATTTAGTTCTTAAAATCATTTAGTGAGTTGTCATTAGGATTATATAGTTCATAGTTATCTTGTACACATTAGCATTATAGGATTAGTATAAATTGCTTAATATAGTTTTTACTTCTATCTTGTGTACTGCTGGTGTTCATTTGATTTATGCAGTATAACGCAGGATTGGAGCGGAAGTGATTACACGACACACGAAGCGCAAGAATAGAAGAATTTAACTTTTCAATTTAGAATTAGGAATTTGATTTTGGGTTTGTAAATATTGCACTTTACGCCCTCTGCGAAGGGTATTCATTTGTTGTAATAGTTAGTTGTTTTTAATTTTCTCGTACATTTTACATTTCAAATAATTCGGCAATAAAGAATAGTTTAGATTTGTTTGTTTGAATACAACATATTCCCGTTCCCTGAGTTCGACCCGGTCTCATCCACTAGTGAGAACCGGTTTTTATTATTTGATGTCTGGTTTTCACATGCTTTTCATATAAAAATCTTTTCAAAATTTACAACGATTGCAAAAAGACATCAAATTTTTGGCGTCGTTGCCGGGGAACGGTGTAATATTAGTATTCACTTTATTGCCTAGTGTTTGCTTTGCATTTAGGTTTAGAACCACGTATGTGCATATTTTAGAGAAGAGCTTACTTTTCTGCACAGCCCACCTATTCGGATTCCCTTAGAGGTGACTGTGTACGATTGGTACCGTGCACATAGATTTTATATTTCTTTGCATAATCTCTGTTATGTGTAACTGCGTGGTGTTTGTTTAGTTTTTGTTGTTTTTAGTTTACTCGCTTTGTGGTTTGCGTGGTTTGGCCGCTTAGTGAGTTAGTTAGGTAGAAAATCCAAAGTTAGGACGTGAGCTACACCGGTCTACTACGAGGTGTATGCAAGGGCGACGCTCACTTGACCCTGAGCTGGTAGAGCCGATTGAGGACCCCGAGTCCCTTATTAGGAGAGCCCAAAGATCTGCAACCATGGCTGAGAATCAGTAGATTACTCGTCCTCTGAGGGAGTATTTCATGCCCAACACTTACACTCCCGCCTCCTGCATCACAAGACCTGATGTAGGAGCAAACCATTTTGAGATAAAGGCCAGTGTGATTCAAATGTTACCCTCGTTTTATGGCCTTAGTAATGAAGACCCATATCGTCATCTAGATGAATTTTTAGAGATTTGCTCGACAGTGCGAATCAACAACTTTGGAGATGACGCGATGAGGTTGACCCTGTTCCCCTTCTCTCTGAAGGACAAAGCAAAGAGTTGGTTAAAATCATTAGATACTGTTCAAATTACCACTTGGGAACATATGCAAAGAGAATTTTTAAAGAAATATTTCCCAATTGGTAAAACGAACCAGTTTCGTAAAGCGATAACCAGTTTTTCCCAAATTGAGGGAGAACAGTTTCATGAGTCTTGGGAGAGATTGAAAGATCTTCTCCGCAAGTGTCCCCACCACCAGGTGCCTCGCTGGCAACTAGTGCAATATTTCTATGACGGTCTTACTGAAAAGAATCGTCAAATGGTGGATGCCGCGTGTGGGGGCACATTTATGCTCAAAAGTGAGGATGAAGCATGGTCGCTTTTTGAGACATTGAGTGAGAATTCGATGCACCATGCGATAGCCTCACAATTTGATAGGGCTGCACCTGCACAGGATAGCACTAAGAAGGCAGGTATTTTCGAGTTAGGGATGAACCTTGAATTGAGCAACAAGGTAGACCAACTGTCCCAGAAATTAGATCAGTTCTTGTTGGGTCCCTCCCCTGCCATGCAGGTGTGCGCGTTGTGTGCAAGTCCTGCACATCATGTCTTCGAGTGCCCAGTTGCGCCACAATATCCTGAGTTTGTCCACGAGCAAGCTCAGATGGCTCAAAACTTCGCTAGGCCCGTACCTTATCCATTTTCCAACACTTATAACCCGGGCTGGCGAAATCATCCCAATTTCTCATGGCGCAACTCACAGATCCAACCCCCCAACCCTTCCCATAGTCAACCAAGTCAAGGTGGTTATGCACCTGGATTTCAAAGATCCAGTTATCCCCCAGTCCAACCTGTTTATACTCAACCCCAATCTCATGAGCCTTTGCATAGTCAATCTTTTGAGGATAAGATTTTGCAAGCTTTGAGCTCACATACCCAGTCTATTGCAAAATTAGAGACTCAAATGGGGCAGCTTGCCGAAGCACTCAGCAGGCGAAGTGAGGGGACATTACCTAGCCAGCCTATTGTCAACCCTAAGGGAAAGGAACCCATGCGTAGCTTGCATATGACTGATTCACATAAAGAGCAAGCTCAAGCAGTAACCCTTAGGAGTGGGAAGCAGTACCAAGCGAGGGAGACTGCAGAAGAAAGAGAGAACATAAGTGAAAAGCAGTCTGTCCCTAATAAATTACCTCAGGAAAGCGAGAAGGTTCTTCCATCTGAGCCTTCACCATCCTACATTCCCAAAGCCCCCTTTCCTGAGGCGTTAGAAAGGCCGAGAGCATTAGGTAAGTCCGGAGTGAACATGCAAGAGATGCTTGAGATATTCAAGCACGTTCAGATAAGCCTCTCATTACTAGATGCTATTCAACAGGTCCCTGCATATGCAAAGTTCCTCAAAGAACTTTGTACGCAGAAAAGGAAGTCGAAGTCCCATGTGCAGAAAAAGATTTATTTAACCGGGCAGGTGAGCGCAGTATTGCAACATCAAACCCCACCTAAGCTCAAGGACCCAGGGACTCCTATCATCTCTTGCATCATAGGAAACATCACTGTTGGGCGTGCATTGCTCGACCTTGGGGCAAGTGTTAACATCTTGCCGGGTTTCTTTTATGACCAATTTGGATTGAAAGAGATGAAACCTACACCTATGACTCTTCAGCTCGCAGATAGATCTATCAAGATCCCAAGAGGGATACTTGAAGATGTTTTAGTCAAGGTGGAGGATTGTTATTTCCCTGTCGACTTCGTGATATTAGATATGGAGGGAGTTGATAGTCCACAGCAGACTCCTATTATTCTCAGTTGCCCCTTCCTAGCTACCGCCAATGCATGCATCAATTGCCGCACTGGTGCAATGGATGTGTCATTCGGAAATAGGAAGATACGGCTAAACATTTTTCGTTGTACAGCCATCAGAGTATTCTTGTTTTTCTGTTTTTTTTAAAAAAATTCTGTCCATCGTGTGAATTTCTGTTCTTTCTTTGATTCCTCGTTGTTTGATTGATTGTTTCTGAAATTTCTTGATTGTTACATGTAATGTTTTCTGCCATAGCAGTTACTGTTTTATATTGCAATTGAGTCAAATTTCTGCAGAATTTCATTTCCTGTTTTACAGAGTCACATTTCCTGTTGCTTTCATTAGTGATCGATTCTCATTTTCTTTATTTTTCGGTGATTACTGTATTCAAATAAAAGTCTGAGTGATACTGTTGTTTGAAAAGAAATCCCAATCAATGTTTCGGTTTGAGCTCCAGATTGTAATTGGATTTATTCTAGCCGGTCATGAATCGTGAAGTCCTATAGCTGGCCGAAATCCCCTAAATAAGCTGGATTACGATGAATTGCCTTCAATCAATGTTGTTGCTGCTTCTGGTGAAAGATGTATTTCGTTTGAAATTCAGATCAAGAATTGCTGTTGAACTCAGGTTGATCTAAATTGTAAAATCTGAATCAGGAACATCTGGGCATTATTGTGTCTGAATCGTCTAATGTCTTGAATGTTGCTCAATCATCTGATATTTGAGCATTTGTATGATTTCCAGAAATTAAGTGCATAAGTGTCTAATTCCAACATGTTGTGTGTAATCCTTTGATGTTTGAAATCTGGCTATCGGCTGCTATTTGCAATTTGGGTTGGATATCAGATTGTCATTTAAAATTCCAGTGGATGCTTACAATTTGAGAGTCCGATTTTCACTGTGATTTGGATGCTTGAAATCCAAAGTATGCTTGCTGAGTTAACTGTGATTTTTCACTGTTGAAATTGTTGTTGCTAACTGTTTTACTCAGATTAAGTAAGTGATTAGTTAAGTAATTAGCATTGGTAATTGTTCCCTAATTAGAATACTTAGCTAACTAATTAGTAATTAGTTTTACTTAGTTAAGAAAATGTTGTCAGTTAGTTTTTGATATTACATTTAGTTCTTAAAATCATTTAGTGAGTTGTCATTAGGATTATATAGTTCATAGTTATCTTGTACACATTAGCATTATAGGATTAGTATAAATTGCTTAATATAGTTTTTACTTCTATCTTGTGTACTGCTGGTGTTCATTTGATTTGTGCAGTATAACGCAGGATTGGAGCGGAAGTGATTACACGACACACGAAGCGCAAGAATAGAAGAATTTAACTTTTCAATTTAGAATTAGGAATTTGATTTTGGGTTTGTAAATATTGCACTTTACGCCCTCTGCGAAGGGTATTCATTTGTTGTAATAGTTAGTTGTTTTTAATTTTCTCGTACATTTTACATTTCAAATAATTCGGCAATAAAGAATAGTTTAGATTTGTTTGTTTGAATACAACATATTCCCGTTCCCTGAGTTCGACCCGGTCTCATCCACTAGTGAGAACCGGTTTTTATTATTTGATGTCTGGTTTTCACATGCTTTTCATATAAAAATCTTTTCAAAATTTACAACGATTGCAAAAAGACATCAAATTTTTGGCGTCGTTGCCGGGGAACGGTGTAATATTAGTATTCACTTTATTGCCTAGTGTTTGCTTTGCATTTAGGTTTAGAACCACGTATGTGCATATTTTAGAGAAGAGCTTACTTTTCTGCACAGCCCACCTATTCGGATTCCCTTAGAGGTGACTGTGTACGATTGGTACCGTGCACATAGATTTTATATTTCTTTGCATAATCTCTGTTATGTGTAACTGCGTGGTGTTTGTTTAGTTTTTGTTGTTTTTAGTTTACTCGCTTTGTGGTTTGCGTGGTTTGGCCGCTTAGTGAGTTAGTTAGGTAGAAAATCCAAAGTTAGGACGTGAGCTACACCGGTCTACTACGAGGTGTATGCAAGGGCGACGCTCACTTGACCCTGAGCTGGTAGAGCCGATTGAGGACCCCGAGTCCCTTATTAGGAGAGCCCAGAGATCTACAACCATGGCTGAGAATCAGTAGATTACTCGTCCTCTGAGGGAGTATTTCATGCCCAACACTTACACTCCCGCCTCCTGCATCACAAGACCTGATGTAGGAGCAAACCATTTTGAGATAAAGGCTAGTGTGATTCAAATGTTACCCTCGTTTTATGGCCTTAGTAATGAAGACCCATATCGTCATCTAGATGAATTTTTAGAGATTTGCTCGACAGTGCGAATCAACAACTTTGGAGATGACGCGATGAGGTTGACCCTGTTCCCCTTCTCTCTGAAGGACAAAGCAAAGAGTTGGTTAAAATCATTAGATACTGTTCAAATTACCACTTGGGAACATATGCAAAGAGAATTTTTAAAGAAATATTTCCCAATTGGTAAAACGAACCAGTTTCGTAAAGCGATAACCAGTTTTTCCCAAATTGAGGGAGAACAGTTTCATGAGTCTTGGGAGAGATTGAAAGATCTTCTCCGCAAGTGTCCCCACCACCAGGTGCCTCGCTGGCAACTAGTGCAATATTTCTATGACGGTCTTACTGAAAAGAATCGTCAAATGGTGGATGCCGCGTGTGGGGGCACATTTATGCTCAAAAGTGAGGATGAAGCATGGTCGCTTTTTGAGACATTGAGTGAGAATTCGATGCACCATGCGATAGCCTCACAATTTGATAGGGCTGCACCTGCACAGGATAGCACTAAGAAGGCAGGTATTTTCGAGTTAGGGATGAACCTTGAATTGAGCAACAAGGTAGACCAACTGTCCCAGAAATTAGATCAGTTCTTGTTGGGTCCCTCCCCTGCCATGCAGGTGTGCGCGTTGTGTGCAAGTCCTGCACATCATGTCTTCGAGTGCCCAGTTGCGCCACAATATCCTGAGTTTGTCCACGAGCAAGCTCAGATGGCTCAAAACTTCGCTAGGCCCGTACCTTATCCATTTTCCAACACTTATAACCCGGGCTGGCGAAATCATCCCAATTTCTCATGGCGCAACTCACAGATCCAACCCCCCAACCCTTCCCATAGTCAACCAAGTCAAGGTGGTTATGCACCTGGATTTCAAAGATCCAGTTATCCCCCAGTCCAACCTGTTTATACTCAACCCCAATCTCATGAGCCTTTGCATAGTCAATCTTTTGAGGATAAGATTTTGCAAGCTTTGAGCTCACATACCCAGTCTATTGCAAAATTAGAGACTCAAATGGGGCAGCTTGCCGAAGCACTCAGCAGGCGAAGTGAGGGGACATTACCTAGCCAGCCTATTGTCAACCCTAAGGGAAAGGAACCCATGCGTAGCTTGCATATGACTGATTCACATAAAGAGCAAGCTCAAGCAGTAACCCTTAGGAGTGGGAAGCAGTACCAAGCGAGGGAGACTGCAGAAGAAAGAGAGAACATAAGTGAAAAGCAGTCTGTCCCTAATAAATTACCTCAGGAAAGCGAGAAGGTTCTTCCATCTGAGCCTTCACCATCCTACATTCCCAAAGCCCCCTTTCCTGAGGCGTTAGAAAGGCCGAGAGCATTAGGTAAGTCCGGAGTGAACATGCAAGAGATGCTTGAGATATTCAAGCACGTTCAGATAAACCTCTCATTACTAGATGCTATTCAACAGGTCCCTGCATATGCAAAGTTCCTCAAAGAACTTTGTACGCAGAAAAGGAAGTCGAAGTCCCATGTGCAGAAAAAGATTTATTTAACCGGGCAGGTGAGCGCAGTATTGCAACATCAAACCCCACCTAAGCTCAAGGACCCAGGGACTCCTATCATCTCTTGCATCATAGGAAACATCACTGTTGGGCGTGCATTGCTCGACCTTGGGGCAAGTGTTAACATCTTGCCGGGTTTCTTTTATGACCAATTTGGATTGAAAGAGATGAAACCTACACCTATGACTCTTCAGCTCGCAGATAGATCTATCAAGATCCCAAGAGGGATACTTGAAGATGTTTTAGTCAAGGTGGAGGATTGTTATTTCCCTGTCGACTTCGTGATATTAGATATGGAGGGAGTTGATAGTCCACAGCAGACTCCTATTATTCTCAGTCGCCCCTTCCTAGCTACCGCCAATGCATGCATCAATTGCCGCACTGGTGCAATGGATGTGTCATTCGGAAATAGGAAGATACGGCTAAACATTTTTCGTTGTACAGCCATCAGAGTATTCTTGTTTTTCTGTTTTTTTTTTAAAAATTCTGTCCATCGTGTGAATTTCTGTTCTTTCTTTGATTCCTCGTTGTTTGATTGATTGTTTCTGAAATTTCTTGATTGTTACATGTAATGTTTTCTGCCATAGCAGTTACTGTTTTATATTGCAATTGAGTCAAATTTCTGCAGAATTTCATTTCCTGTTTTACAGAGTCACATTTCCTGTTGCTTTCATTAGTGATCGATTCTCATTTTCTTTATTTTTCGGTGATTACTGTATTCAAATAAAAGTCTGAGTGATACTGTTGTTTGAAAAGAAATCCCAATCAATGTTTCGGTTTGAGCTCCAGATTGTAATTGGATTTATTCTAGCCGGTCATGAATCGTGAAGTCCTATAGCTGGCCGAAATCCCCTAAATAAGCTGGATTACGATGAATTGCCTTCAATCAATGTTGTTGCTGCTTCTGGTGAAAGATGTATTTCGTTTGAAATTCAGATCAAGAATTGTTGTTGAACTCAGGTTGATCTAAATTGTAAAATCTGAATCAGGAACATCTGGGCATTATTGTGTCTGAATCGTCTAATGTCTTGAATGTTGCTCAATCATCTGATATTTGAGCATTTGTATGATTTCCAGAAATTAAGTGCATAAGTGTCTAATTCCAACATGTTGTGTGTAATCCTTTGATGTTTGAAATCTGGCTATCGGCTGCTATTTGCAATTTGGGTTGGATATCAGATTGTCATTTAAAATTCCAGTGGATGCTTACAATTTGAGAGTCCGATTTTCACTGTGATTTGGATGCTTGAAATCCAAAGTATGCTTGCTGAGTTAACTGTGATTTTTCACTGTTGAAATTGTTGTTGCTAACTGTTTTACTCAGATTAAGTAAGTGATTAGTTAAGTAATTAGCATTGGTAATTGTTCCCTAATTAGAATACTTAGCTAACTAATTAGTAATTAGTTTTACTTAGTTAAGAAAATGTTGTTAGTTAGTTTTTGATATTACATTTAGTTCTTAAAATCATTTAGTGAGTTGTCATTAGGATTATATAGTTCATAGTTATCTTGTACACATTAGCATTATAGGATTAGTATAAATTGCTTAATATAGTTTTTACTTCTATCTTGTGTACTGCTGGTGTTCATTTGATTTGTGCAGGATAACGCAGGATTGGAGCGGAAGTGATTACACGACACACGAAGCGCAAGAATAGAAGAATTTAACTTTTCAATTTAGAATTAGGAATTTGATTTTGGGTTTGTAAATATTGCACTTTACGCCCTCTGCGAAGGGTATTCATTTGTTGTAATAGTTAGTTGTTTTTAATTTTCTCATACATTTTACATTTCAAATAATTCGGCAATAAAGAATAGTTTAGATTTGTTTGTTTGAATACAACATATTCCCGTTCCCTGAGTTCGACCCGGTCTCATTCACTAGTGAGAACCGGTTTTTATTATTTGATGTCTGGTTTTCACATGCTTTTCATATAAAAATCTTTTCAAAATTTACAACGATTGCAAAAAGACATCAGGAGCCTCCTCAGAATAACGATTCCCATTAGCTCCACTCAGGTAGAGGTCTTATTGCAATGCATAACTTTGGCTTTAGTCATTCATCTGTATCTTGCCTTCCGCGATTGGCATCCCAACTCGACAGTGATCTTGATCCACAGGAGTGATACAAATTCCAGTTCTGTCCAACACACAACTAACTCCAGATATCGTCAAGAATTTAGTACTAAGCTAGAAAGAGGCATTCTTTGTCCAGGTTAAATCTATTACAATGATTGGCTTTCAACAACATCAGCAAAAATTACAAAATATTTCTAGCATTGCTAAGCTAAAATAGAGATTGGAGTTGCAGCACTCGAAAGAAAGACAAGAGCATAAAAAAAAATGTATAGGATATATTTTACAATGAAGAGGAGCAGATCAAGTGCTGGCGAGAATGAAAAATATCAGAGAAGAAAATACGAACGATGCACAGGAATGCTCGGGTGTAGAGTCATGTGATACTCTTATGCTAAGCAAAAGAAAAATAAACATAAAAAAATAAATAAATAAATAAAGGGTACAACAAACATGAAAACAAAGACCCTGGTAGCCAGAAATCTAATCCATACAGATGATCACGGTTAGCCAGAAAAAGAATCAAAGAAAACAAAGATCATAATGCAGACCGATTTATCCCAAGGAGATCAAATTTCCCATGTAAATACGACATTGGGGGCTACCAAATAAAATTAAAATCGGATACAAATAAGAAGGTAATATAAATAACAGAATAAACAAAAGAAAATAAGATAATAAAAAGAAAAGAAAAGAAGGAAAAACAAAAAAATGTCGGAATATGTTAATTCCTTTTGATGTAGCTGTAAGGGGGGGTCGATCCTGCTATATACAGGCCAATCCCCTCTTTTTGCCTTATGATTAGGAGAAGAAATTGAAAAATGGCGTAGGTTAAAAGGAAGAGGTAAGAAAAATCCAAAGAATTGAGGAAGAGGGCAACGGTTACTTACTTGGGGTAGCCTCCGGTTTTCGCTTGAAAAAGGGGAAATGCCAGTAGAAAAATGCAGAGCAGAGGAAATCGTTCCAGGAGAAGGAGAAGGGATGTTGAAGATGAAGGAAGGTGCGGGGGTGAAGAAGCGGTGGCGTGAAGGAGAAGAAGGTGGAGGGGTAGAAGACGGCCATGCATGAAGAAGGGTGCGGGGGTGAGAAGCGGTTGTTGCGGATGGGTGGAAGCTTGGGGAAGATGAGCCTGCGGCCGTTGTGAGTTTCTTCAATTTCCAAAGAGGGGGTCCCTTTTAAGATTTTTTTAAAAAAAATGGTTTATGATTTTCAAAAAGAGGTTTTAAGAGAGGTTTTTGGCAAAAATTCAATTTTTCAAGTTTTAAAACCTTTTGCTTTTCCCATTTTTTTTTGATTTTTGCATCATTTTCCATTTTTTGTAGTTTTGTAATAGAAAACTAAGATTTAAAAAGAAAACTAAGTTTCAAACACTAATAATTTAAATTTTTTTTTTGTATTTTTCTGAGAAAAATTTACAAAAAGAGTGTTTCTCCGAGAATTTTCAGACCATTTTGGAGAAATTTCTTCAGAAAGTGGGTTTTGGACCCGAGTTTTGAGAAAATGTTCGAGTTTTTTGAAGCTCGAATTGAGAAACACACGTGATGGATCCAAACGGATGTCGGATGGACTGTCCGAGTTATTTAAAAACTATTTTTGGTATTTTCTATAATTTTAATTTTAAAATTTGAACAAGGAGATCTAGATTTGTATCTGGGCAATGGATCCAGATCCAAAATCATATAAAATGAATTTAATTTCAATAAAACTGGAATTTAGATTCAAAATGACTAATTTACTAAAAAAAAATGAATTTAGGGGCAAAAGGGGAATATTTAAAAGATTTTGAAAAATTTGGGGTGTTCACAAGGGTCAAGGCCAACCACTCCCCTTTGATTAAGGGGAGTGGTTGGAAGGTACCAAGTACCTTACCCCCCCCCCCCCCCATGGGGCATAGGTGACTAGGGTGGGGCGTGGGAAGGGAAGAGAGAGAGGGTCGACACCCTCTCTCTCCTTCCACTCTTCTCCTTCTTCCTCTTCTACATTCCCTCCTTCCCCCTTGGTGCTGCTGCACAGCTGGGCCAACCTAGCAAGGTGAGTCCCTCCCTTTTTGTCTTTGTTTAAGCTTTTTGTTTCAAAAAAAAAAATTTGTAAGTGTGTGTGTGTTTGGTTCGTGGTGATGTTAGAACGCCCCCCCCCCCCCCCCTTTTGGGCTGTAGCTGGGCAAGGTGTTGGGCTGAGCCCTTGCACGGCCAGCCCAGGCCAATTGGTGGCCTTGCCGAGCCCACAGCTGGTGGGTTGGGCAGTTGCAGGCCCTGGGATGAGCCCCGGACTGACCCAAGTCGGTCAGTCCGGCTCTTCCGTTTGTTGGGTTGGCTGCAGCTGGTGCTGCAGCCCTTGGTTGGCTTGGGTGGTCTGGGCCACACTGGACCTAGACCTACCCGAGGTGGACCCACCCATGGGTGAACCCACCACGGGTGAGCCCACCATGGGTGAACACACACACTCCACCCCCCCCCCCCTTCTTTCCTTGGTTGGTGCGCACGCACCACCCGGGTGCCTTAGCACCCGGGGATTTTTGGTTAGGGTTTGACCTGCCGAGTCCGGGCTACAGCCCTGGTTCGAGTCACCATTTGGCTCGAACCAGGGGCTTGTATGGGCACCTTCTTTTTTTTCTTTTTTTTTGGTTTTGCCCCTGGCTGATGCCTATTGGCAAGCCGGTGGCCCGGTGCGCATGGCACCCGGGCCACCTCCTTGGCGCACCCACTTAGTGGGCGCACCCGGTAGGTGCGACCTGGCTCATCCTCTGGCTGGGATGAGAAAGATGCTACAGACCCAAGGTCTGTAGCAGATTGCTGACCCCCCCCCCCCCCCCTTTTGGCTTGGTTGGCTACGGTGCAGCCTAGAGATGGGTGCTTAGTGCACCCGGGGCTTGGTGCTGGGCGCACCACTTACTGGTGCGCTAGCCCATTGTGGACCTGGTCTGGACCCTTGGCTAGGTCAGACCAGGCGTGGCCTGCCCCCAGCAACTTCAGTTGCTGGGCTGGGTCTGGACCTTCAGTGGTCCAGACCGGCACCTTGGTTGGCGCCACCTAACTCGGTTGGGCGCCCCACTTTGGTCCCTCCTTGGCGCCCTTGTGGGCTGGCGTGCACCGTTGGGTGCTTTGGTCAGGACCCACCCTCGGGTCAGACCAGGGGTGCCTGTGGGGCACCTCAGCTGGTGCCCCTGCCCCCCCTTTTTTTTTCGTTGGCCGGGCCTGGACCAATCGGGACCAGGCCAGAGCCTTTGGCTTGGCTCACCCAACCGGGTGGTTGGGTTAGCCGCACCCCTATGGGTGTGGGCTAAGGCCCAACACCCTGGTCCGAACCCACAGCTGGGTTCAGACCAGGGGTTTTTCATGACCTAGCTAGGTCTGGTCATGAGCGGGCCGGACCTCGCTTGAGGTCTCGGTTGGCCCGTAGGGCCCTGGGCTAAGCCTATCACCCTTGTGGGCGCTTTAGGCTTAGTCGGGTGCTGGCACCCCCGGGTTGGCGCGTGCGGGCTAAGGCCAGTATGGCTGTCAGCCCCACTGGGCCAGTTGCTGGGTGGGGACCAAGGGTGGCAGGGCCCCCGTGGCCTAGCCACTTGGTCAGCCCCCCCCCCCCCCTTCGGGTTTTAGGTTCCCAAGTTGGCGCCACAGTGGCACCGGGTGCTAAGGCACCCGGTAACCATGTCCCCTTGTTGGGCAGCCCCTTGGAGTGCTCTGACCCGGGGTCTGAACCCCCTTATGGGTAGCACCAAGGTCGGCGCGAGCCCATGGAGTTTCACGGGAACTCTTCAGTGACAACGGTCGCCTTTTTTTTTATTCCGTTAGGGTTTGTCAAGCCTTATTGGCGGTATGTGTCTCTGGCAAGCAACATATGTCACGATAGGAGGCTGTAGTTGCTTGTACCCCGCGGCCCCGTAGGGGAGGTAGTGCGGATGGGTTTCAATCGGTGTTGCGACACACGCTCGCATAGGGTTGTCCGGTTCTACGGACCTTTAGGGTTTCGGTCACATTCGTGCCCCAGACGTGCGGACCGCACTTTTGGATATGCCAATGTTATTCCCATTAGTATGGAATTATATTGAAATTCTATCCCCTAACACTTTTGAGTGTGGGACTCGCGAGGATCCCTGGCGGATGGCTTCGCTACGCGCGAGTTTGTCGCGTTATGATTGTACGCATTTTTGGACGAATTTGCACCTATGCGGGTTGTCCTGTTTCGTGAGTGCAAGATGACACGTCCGATCACGTACGTCACTAGCTCACCTGTCGAGCACCTTCCCTGTTTGGAGCCCTCTCGTATATCGATAGATATACACTGCACCAGAGGCGTGCTTTACCCTCGACATAGCTTACACTTGGAAAGGTACGGGAATTATCGTAGAGTGTGGCACTTTGACCTATTGAGGTCTTGAGACTCGGTTGGGGTCTACGGGCAATGGCCCGGGTTGGTGAGAATATGCTCACATGTTCGTGTCGCCATAGGCATAAATAAAATGTTATATGATCGTCTTCACAGGCGATGTGCTCGTGGTGGCCGTGTGAGGCCGAGCACGTGGATGGGCAGGCCAAGTCCTCGTTTGCGTACCCCACGGGGACCACGAGGCGCGACTACCTCGAGAGAAGGTATGACTTGAAGTATGAGCCTAAACAAGATAAACCTGCTGCGCCCCATTTACAATTTGGTCACCCAGGGAGAGGGTGAATGGTACAGCCCCGAGTGACGTGTCGTTACTACGACTTGTTCTTTAGAGGAGCCGATGTGCCCTCTGACCTCCAGTCACTCGGAGTTAGGGAGGTCAAGGTACCCTCTGCAGGGACCTTTGCTACTGCAGTAGCGCAGATTGCAATCCTTTACCCCTGTGAAAGGTTTCTCCTGGCCGCGTGTCGCCCGCAGGTGGTTTTCTCGTTCTGTAGCATCCCCGGTTACCACATTATAAATTGAATAACAGACGCCGGGTGCATGTCTCACAGAACTCGAGGGTTTTCCTTCGCATACCCGAAGGAGGTAAAAAGATGAACATAAGGACTAACCAATCACACTGACTTACTGTAATTGTTACTCCAGAGCTGTATGTACGTGTGTTCAGTCACTACTTTATGTTAGTTAGTTATTACTCTGTTACTTTAGTTGCTACCTTCCGTTGTTCAGTTTTTTTGCTTTACCATTGTAGTGGCTTCACTGTTACTTACCTGTAGTTTTACAGTCTTGTGGCACGTGCACCTACCTGACACGCACTTGTACTTTTGTTTCAATGCTTCTAATTGTTCCATCATGCTAGTTATAGTCTGGTACTTAGCATACTTATAGCATGTTGCTTACTTTCTGCTTTTTTCTTAAAAATGAAAATATATAGATGGTTTGACTCACCAGCTCGCAAGAGTATTGACCCCGTTTTATGGGAATACAGGTGACGAGTAGACGCAGCGTGATGCGACGGCGCACAACAGGAGCCTTGAGACCCACACTTTGCAGCAGATTCTGGCTCCTACTGGTTTTGGGGGTTTTGAGGGGTTGTACCTCTCCTTTTTGTGAGACTGTCCCTTTTTGTACCCAGTCTCTCTTTTGTATCACTATATATCTTATGGAAATGAAAAGTACTTTACTTGTCTCGTAGTTTGGTTTTCTCACTGTGGCTCGCTCAGACTTGCGGCCTTTGCCTTGCCCCTGTTTCCCTCCTTTACTTCCGCTAGTTGCTTTTCACTCTGTATATCCTTTAAAAAAAAAAATTCCTCAAAAACCTAAGGTTTTTACAAGGTCGGGGTTTGGGGCGCCACAGAGATTGGTATCAGAGCTGCAGTTTATAAGTGTGGTCCAAGACTTCTGCGTGCAACGTTCATCGCACTGTAAGTATGTTTTGAATTATTACTTTCATTTGTTTCTTAGTGATTTCTGTTGTATTTAGCTTTGCATGCTTGACTTGTTGCATAACCTGTTAGATGCCTGCTGATTCGAGAAATGAGCGAATGCTCGGAGCTCTTATCGACTTGATTCGAGGCACGGAGGCCCTCGATCAAGCGGTTCAGCAAATTGTGCGGAGTCCTCGGATACTTGCACATCCAGCACCTCCTTGTGGGAGATGTGACGAGTATCACGCAGGACAGATTTGTCCTCGTGCCTTGAGCATATGCCCTTACTGTGGCTTTAGGGGGCATATTGAGATCGAGTGTCAGCACAAGTTGGGTGACGAACTCATAATGGGTAACGCTGAGACCGAGGAGAATGAGGCTCCTGAGGGCGGTCAGGCACAGTCAGCAGTTGACCCAGTGGGAGATGCAATAGTTGCACCAGGTTCTCCCGAGTACACGCCAACTTCCTACTCGCGCTCTGTTTCTCCTGAGTACACGCCAGCTTCACCTCCGAGGTCTCAGGCAGTGAGTCCTCCTGAGTACACACCTGCTTCTCCTCCTCGTCCGATGCAGAGGCGATACGGAAATCGGAACACCTTCCGCAACTACTACACTCGTAGGCAGCAGTGATTGTGTTTGTTCATATGTGAACATGTGTGGTTGGAACACTGTGTCAGTGTTCATTTTGTAGACTTGCTTTGTTTTTGCTTTTGCTGCGGAGGTTTATGTATTGTAACCCTGTTATAAAGGGTAATTTTGGCTTGTACTGATGATATGTAGGCATCTGCTTTTTAAGTAATGAAGTTATGCTTTGACTTGTCTTATCGCTTACACGTATCTTCTTTTTGCACAAGATGGCTTGGCGCGAGCGTTGTGATCGTATTATGGACACTGTGAGCAACCTAGCTGAGGTTGTGGGCAGGCAGGCTGAGGCCATGCGTGCTATGGGAGAGAACATGCGGACCTCTTAGGAGTGAGAGACCCCGGTTCCTACTCCCTCTCCAGTTCCAGCAACAGTCGTGCCCTATAAGCAGTTCATGGCTATGAACCCTCCCTCCTTCGACGGGAAGTCTACGCCTGAGGCGGCCGAGGACTGGATACGAGAGATTGAGCGGATCTTTCGGGTGTTGCAAGTCAGTGACGACCGAAAGGTGGATTTTGGCAAGTATCGGCTCCGGAAGGATGCCGAGAGGTGGTGGGCGACCACCTTGGATATCAAGTTCGGAGGCGGAGTAGTTACATGGGAGCAGTTCGTAGAAGTCTTCTACGCGGCTTATTTTCTGACCCATGAGCGCAACCGTAAGATGCAGGAGTTCCTCGACTTTCAGCAGGGGAACTCTACCTTGGCAGACTACATCACGAAGTTCAGGAGCCTGGAACGCTTCTGCCCTCATGTCTATGTGACCGAGAAGGAACGAGCGATGAAGTTCGCTCGTGGATTGAAGTTAGCCTTACACCTGAGAGTGTTCACGCGTGCTCCCTCGACTCTAGAGGAAGCCCTGGAGACGGCTACACTTCTGGAGCAGGAGTGGACCGACTCCCAGAAGACTCCGCAGTCCAGGGGTAACCAGCAGCAGCAAGGCCAAAAGAGTTGGCCTAAGAAACGTTCATTCCAGCAGAATTTGGGCGGAAAGAAGTCTGCCCCGCCAGCAAAGAGGAATCACAACAACTGACAGCGACAAAATCGCCAGCCCTAACAGCAGCAACAGCAGAGACAGGTGGTGGCAACATCAGGTTGCCTAAAATGTCAGATGGATCATCCTGGCCGACCATGTCCACGGGACCTTGGAGGATGCATCTACTGTGGCAAGATGGGCCACTACATCAAGGATTGTCGGAAGAAGTAGTCCGACGATCTGAGGAGGAACACGCCAGGAACATCACAGCCAGCGCTTCAGCGACTTCCTCAGCAGCCGCAGCAGCAACAGATGTACCCGCCGCAGCAATCTTCCCAGCAGAAGATGGGTAACCAGAAGACGATGGCAGGGCATGCCTACGCAGCCACTATCGAGCAAGTGACCAAGGGAGAGTTGGTCCAAGGTACTATTCCTGTCGCGGGTCATGCAACTTTTACCTTGTTTGACTGTGGTGCTTCGCATTCTTTCATAGCTTCGAGATTTGCTAGTTCTTTGCCTATGTCTGCTGTATTGTTGAATTATCCGTTGGAAGTTCGTACGCCGACTGGTGATCAGTCTTTATGTACTTCGTATATTCCGAGCGTAGATGTGTCAGTGGCAAGTCAGGACTTGCCAGCTGACTTGATCCTGCTAGATATGACGGAGTTTGATGTCATTTTAGGCATAGATTGGTTATTTGAGTATCATGCTCAAGTTCTATGCAGAGAAGGCAAGGTGGTTTTGTACCCTCCTAATCGTCCAGTCTTGGAGATCAGCCTTGCTCGACCTATTCGAGACAGTCGTATGATTTTGTCATTTAAGGTTCAGAAATATCTGCGGAATGGGGGTACTGCTTTCTTGGTCAGTATTGCCCCGGTTGAATCGGTGTGAACCCCTATCAAGGATCTTGAGGTAGTTCGGGAGTTCCCCGATGTGTTTCCTGAGGAACTGCCTGGATTACCTCCGGAGCGTGAGATTGAGTTTTGTATTGAGTTGTTACCTGGAACGACTCCGATCTCAAAGGCACCATATCGTATGGCTCCGGCAGAACTCGAGGAACTAAAGCGTCAGTTGGAAGAGTTGATGGAGCAAGGGTTTATCAAGAACAGTGCATCGCCGTGGCGTGCACCTGTTTTGTTCGTAAAGAAGAAAGACGGATCCCTGAGGTTGTGCATTGACTACAGAATGCTCAACCAAGCGACAATTAAGAATAAATATCCGTTGCCGAGAATAGAAGATCTCTTTGATCAGTTGCAGAAAGCGAAGATATTCTCGAAGATCGACCTCAGATCGGGTTATCATCAACTCCGGATCATAGAAGAAGATGTCTCGAAGACGGCTTTTCGAACTAGGTATGGGTTGTACGAGTTTGTAGTGATGCCTTTTGGGCTCACAAATGCACCAGCAGCGTTCATGGATTTGATGAATCGCATTTTTCGTCCGTTCGTGGATACGTTCGTGATCGTATTCATTGATGATATCTTGATCTACTCAGAGACCCCTGAGCAGCACCGAGAACATCTGCATATTGTATTGGGAATACTTCGGGAGCACAGTTTGTTCGCCAAGTTCTCTAAGTGCGAGTTTTGGCTTCGACGCGTCATGTTTTTGGGTCATGTGATATCCAGTGATGGTGTGTCAGTTGATCCAGCAAAGGTCGAAGCAGTGTTGGACTGGAAGCAGCCTCAGTCTGTCACTGATATCCGTAGCTTTCTCGGGTTAGCTGGATATTTCCGACGTTTTATACAGGACTTTTCCAGGATCGCGCTTCCTTTGACGAAGCTTCTGCATAAGGGAGTCAAGTTCGAATGGACTGACTCTTGCGAAGAGAGTTTTCAGATCCTGAAGACGAAGCTGACTACCTCTCTGGTGTTAGCTTTACCTTCTGGTAGAGGCGGTTTTGTGGTGTACATAGACGCCTCGGGTACAGGACTGGGATGCGTGCTCATGCAGCACGGTCGTTTTATTGTGTATGCTTCGCGGCAACTGAAGATTCACAAGAGGAATTATCCGACTCATGACTTGGAGTTAGCAGCTGTGGTGTTCGCCTTGAAATCCTGGCGACACTATCTGTACGGAGATACATTCGAGGTCTTTTCTGACCACAAGAGTCTCAAGTATTTCTTTTCCCAGAAGGAATTGAATATGAGACAGCGTCGTTGGCTCGAGTTTATCAAGGACTATGAGTTTACGTTGTCTTACCACCCTGGTAAGGTGAACGTCATTGCAGATGCGCTTAGTCGCAAATCGAGCAGTGTTCTGGCTAGTCTTGTGTGGAGCCAGAAGTTGGTCGAAGATTTCGTGGCTTGGAAGCCATTCGCGATCGGAGGCGGAACGATCAGATTGTCTGGGTTGGCCATTCGATCGGAATTCTTAACCAAGGTTATCGAAGCACAGAAGCGAAATGCTCAGTATCAGAAGTTTGTGGACCGAGCTCATGAAGAGGGCTCAGTCTTTCGCATAGATGATGACATTCGTATCTGCATGAAGGATCGACTTTGGGTGCCGAATGACCCTGAGTTGAGAAAGGTGATTCTTGATGAGGCACATCTGTCAAAGTACACCGTCCATCCTGGTGGTACTAAGATGTTTAAGGACCTTCAGCGAAAGTATTGGTGGAACGGGATGAAGCGTGAAATCACAACGTATGTTTCGAGGTGTTTGACTTGTCAGCAAATCAAGATCGAGCACCAACGTCCCGCTGGTTCCATGCAGAGGATTGAGATTCCTCAGTGGAAATGGGAGGATATCACGATGGATTTCCTGGTAGGTTTACCGCGAACTAGGCGAAAGCACAGTGCGATATGGGTGATTGTGGACAGACTCACCAAGTCTGCTCACTTCCTACCTATCCGGATCAGTCAGCCGCTTGAGAGCTTAGCAGACTTGTATATCCGAGAGATTGTACGGTTACATGGTATACCTATGTCTATCATTTCGGATCGTGATCCCAGATTCACGTCGCGACTGTGGGGACAGTTGCAGTCAGTTTTGGGAACGAAGTTGAAGTTTAGTACTGCCTTTCACCCTCAGACTGATGGTCAGTCAGAGAGAATGATTCAGACGCTTGAAGATATGTTGCGGGCTTGTATGCTCGACTGGAAAGGTGATTGGGATTCACACTTATGTTTGGTCGAGTTTGCCTACAACAATAGTTATCACGCTAGTATCGGTATGGCTCTGTACGAGGCTTTGTACGGGAGACCTTGCCGATCACCGTCATATTGGGACGATATCAGCGATCGATCCAGCGAATCACCGATTGTTCTTCAGCACTACACTCAGCAAGTGTAGAAGATCCGAGAACGTCTGAAGGCAGCCCAGGACAGACAGAAGAGTTACGCCGATAAGAGGCGGCGAGAGCTTCAGTTTGATGTCGATGACATGGTTTTTGTGAAAGTATCCCCGACGAAGAGTGTCTTTCGTTTCGGGAAGAAAGGAAAGTTGAGTCCTAGATACGTTGGGCCGTTCAGGATCCTCGAGAGGATCGGTAGAGCAGCCTATCGGGTTGAGCTACCGCAGCAGTATGCTCAAATTCATAATGTTTTTCACGTGTCGATGCTAAGAAAGTACATTCCGGACCCATCACACGTCATCCGATACAAAGATATCGAAGTACAAGAGGACTTAACTGTGGCCGAAAAACCTGTTGAGATTGTCGATCGTCGCAATCAAGTTCTGCGTACCAAGACCATTCCGTTGGTCAAGGTACGATGGCAACACCATGGCATTGAAGAATGCACATGGGAGCCAGAGGCCAGTATGAGAGAGAAATACTCTGATCTTTTTGTAGCTTAGCGTTCGTGATTTCGCGGACGAAATCCCTTTTTAGGAGGGAAGGATGTAAGCCCCACTGTTTTTCTGAAGAATTTTAAATGAAATATTTCTATTTCTTGAGAAATTCTTGTTTAGGCACGAGCAATACTTGCAATTTTAGCAATTATCGCTTTCTGAGGTTTTGAATCGCGTGGATTTGCTCTACGAGGTGATTCGGGGCAAACCGCGATGGATCCAACCTCAATATTTATAGATTATGTGTATATTGTGTTCACATGAGTTCGCCCCAGATTTGGGGTTTAAACGAGAGCAATATCTTGTTATTCCATGGATTTTGGCAAGACAGGGGTATATTGGTAATTATGAGTCATAGCGAGGCCCAATTTTGCCGTAATTGAGAAGTTAAATATACTTTATGAAAGCTTAAACCTTAATTTACAAAATATAATTAAAAATCTTGATTTTTAAATAAGTTTAGATTAGTTCTTTTTAATACTTATTATATTGAGATTTTACAAAAGGAAAAAAAATGAAGTAAATTGCAAAATCCTGAAAACCTAGTAGAGGGTTTTTTAAAACACTTTTGCATGAGGTGGGTTTTTGAATTTAGAAAGGTTGGCATGGGCTCCACCTCAGCCCATGTCTCCTTTTTTAAGACTTATGAAAAGGAGTATTTACAAAAAACCACTTTTCAAAATGGAGATTTTGAAAAGTTGGAAAATTTTCAAATGGAGGCCTTAAAAGGGTATTTTCAAAAGTGGGTGGGCTCAGCCCACGTTTTGGGGGAATAGGCTGGGCGCCCCCTTAGGGGGTAGCCCTTACCCCTTTTCAAAAAAAGATAAAAAAAAAAATATGGGAGGGGCGATTTTTTTTTTTGGGTTGACCTTGACCATGAGGGGTCAAGGCCAACCACTCCCCTTTGATTAAGGGGAGTGGTTGGAAGGTACCAAGTACCTTACGCCCCCCCCCCCCCCCCCCATGGGGCATAGGTGAATAGGGTGGGGCGTGGGAGGGGGAGACCACCCATCTCCCCTCCTTCACTCCCCACCACTCATCTTCCCCCCCCCCCCTTTTTAAGCAAGGGAAGGGAAGAGAGAGAGGGTCGACACCCTCTCTCTCCTTCCACTCTTCTCCTTCTTCCTCTTCTACATTCCCTCCTTCCCCCTTGGTGCTGCTGCACAGCTGGGCCAACCTAGCAAGGTGAGTCCCTCCCTCTTTGTCTTTGTTTAAGCTTTTTGTTTAAAAAAAAAATTCTGTAAGTGTGTGTGTGTTTGGTTCGTGGTGATGTTAGAACGCCCCCCCCCCCCCCCCCCCTTTTGGGCTGTAGCTGGGCAAGGTGCTGGGCTGAGCCCTTGCACGGTGTTATCATCGCAAAGTTTTTACTTTTGCAAATCAAACTGACCTTTGAAAAAGATTTTTGAAAATAACTCGCCTCCGTTTTTAAAATGCGGGAAAATTCCGTAGAATGGGACTCGCCTGTCAGTACGAGGTTCAACCATTCCTGCCACCTTTAACAGGGGTAATTGAACCAAGGATCAATCTTATGCTCTACTCTATTCAACTTGTCTAAATCATATTCTAATTTCTAAATGCACATAGAATCAGGCATGTGCTATGAATTTTCTGAAAATGCATATTTGAAAACATGATGTTTGCTTTGAATATTGAAAATAATTGGAAAATAAACTCTTTGAAAATCATGAATCAAGGTTGAGATACTGTATTTGAGAAAGTGAAAATCGATTTCTGAAGAATCTAGAGATTTTGTGAAAATCGATTTTGAGAAATGTGAAATAACTTTGGAAAACTTGATTTCTTTGAATTCAAACTTTGAAATTAAATATATAACTTGGAAAATCAAATTTGGAACTTGGGAAATACTTGAAATATCATTGGCAAATCCATATTTTGAGAAAATCGATTTTTGAATAAGATTTAGAGAATTTTGAGAAAATGATTTCTCTGAATTGAAATTTGAATTGGAATTGGCAAATGCATGAAATGAATGAATATGGATTTGAGGAATTGAGAAATACTTTTTGTATTTTTGAAAAATGCAGTGCATTTTGAAGTTAGCCTAAGAGTGTAGGCTGAATGTGGCTAATGTGAAGATCATAAATCTGGGTATCATTCGTATTCTGACTATGGCCATAAATACGAATTTCACCAAGTTTATAAACTTCATAAAAGCTAGTGTATGTGCCATTCGTGTAGACCATAGTGAATTAATAAAATGTGCATGAATTGGCATACATAACAGTTATATATCAAAGTTTAAACTATATGAAATGCAAATCCTAATCTATGCAGGAATTTAAATTCTTATTCCAAAGTTTACATTTAATTTACATCACTATTGAATTTAAATACATGAAATTAAAATCTTCAATGTACCTGCAAAACTAGAAAACTTTGTTAGTAATGATATGTTTGCTTTTCTAGGTTTATCCAGTAATATCTAGAAATTACTAGATTTTGCTAGATATAAGCCTTTTCCATGATTCCCTTAAATCAAAATTGATAAAGTATAAAATAAAATTGAATAAATAAGGAAGATAAGATATGAAATTTCGAAATTGGGGTCAAAATGACCAAAATACCCCTAATAACAAGACTATGGCCTTGAAATTAGGGTTTTCAGAAAGATATTTGGTAAATGCAAGTTTTGAAATACAAATAAAAATAAATCAAACTAAATATGCTATGACATGATTAAAAATATGAGAATTAGGGTTAGGAATTTCGAAATTGAGGTCAAATGGCCAAATTGCCCCTGATAGCAAGACTATGGCCTTGAAATGAGGGTTTTTAGAAAATATTTTTTGTAAAACTTAGGTTTTATGCACTAAATGAAATCAAATGAGCATCAAATTAAACCTAAAGCATCCTAATATGATTATGAATATGATTAAACCCTAAAAATATATGCTTATTGTGAACACCCCAAATTTTTCAAAAGTTTGTAAATATTCCCCTTTTTCCCTTTATCTTCATTTTTTTTTGGGTAATTGAGTCAGTTTTAAATCTAAATTCCACTTTATTTCTCAAGATTTATTGAAATTAAATTCATTTTATATATCTGACTCAATTTCGGATCCGGATCCAGATAAAAGATCTAAATCTGAGCCTCGTTGTCCAATGTTCAAAATCAAATTCTCAAAATTTCCAAAATAACCTTTTGAAAAGCTCAGACAGTTCATCTGGTATCTGTTTGGATCCGTCAAATGGTATTTCTCAATTCGAGGTTTAAAACTCGAACATTTCCTCAAAACTTGGGTCCAAACCCATTTCTGGAGAAATTTTCTCAAAATAGCTTTTAAATTCTCAGAAAAAATCCCATTTTGTAAATATTTTTTTCGCAAAAACACAAAAAATTAGTTTTAATCTTTGTTTTCTCACGAACTTTAGGATTTTATTCCAAAAATACAAAAAATAGAAAAAAATAACACAAAAAAAAAAAATCAGGAACTATGTGGTTCAAAAATCCGCTTTGAAACTTGTTTTTGCTAAAAACTTCTCCTTAAAAACCACTTTTTTTGAAAAGTCATTGTAAAGGAACCCTTTTTTTGAAAAAGAGGAAAGTTCACAACGACCACAGTTTCGCGGATTTCCCTTCTCCACCCTCGATCATCTGGGAGCTCCCCTCCTCCATTCATCCGCAACCAACCTCCACCCCCTAGAACCTTCCACTCTTCCTTTAAGAAGAGCCCCTCCAAGATCCCAGAGGGATCGGATTTTTCCTCGCATCCACCCATTCTCACTCTTTTCTACTACCAACAATCGTCTTCGCTCCCTCTTCCAAGGTGCCTGCAAGCGAAAGGAAGCCAGTAGGCCTCTCCTTCCAGTTTTCCCGCTTCCTCCTCCCCTGCAGAAAAGCCGGCTCTATCCAGGCCTCCCTTTGGATCACCAAAAGCGCTCCCACGCCCAGCCATAACAGCAGGTCACGGTAAGCCATCTATCCTATCCTCTATTCTCTTCGTATCATCCATTGCTTTTATAAATTTTATTGCATTCCTTTTCTTTCTTCCTTCTTTCGATCTCTGTTTAACCCATTGACGCACTCTCTGTAATACCAATTTGTATATAACAAATTGGATTATAGACAAGCAAAATAGAAAAGAATGAATACATTCTGACATTATGCTTTCTCTGTTCCCTTTGTAGTTTACTATTTCAATTTTTTTTTTCTTCTCTTTTCTTTTCGGCTGGTTTTAATTCCCGATTCATTCTAACTCCTTGTTTGCAAAGAACTGATAGGGATTCTGATCCCATGTTTCACTCTCTCCAGACTAATCATATCTCTTCGGATTTTCTTTTTGATAAGGCCACATTCATTTTCATTTTTCATTTTTTTTTCTCTCTTCCTTTTTTTTTTATTTTTTTTTGTATTTTCCTCCTTTCTCGTTTGTTCCTGCTCCCTGAATGTGTTCATATTATCACCATGCCTTTAACAGCGCTGATGATGCATTTGGCAATCACTTCAATGCCTTTTGATTGGCATCATCAGGGTTATAAGACTTGGTATAATTGACCTTACCGGGTGTTGTTTCCATTTTTTCTTCTTCTCTTCTTTTCATTTATTTTCTTTTTTTTTTTTAGAATACCATTTGCTAGGTGAATCATATTAACATCTCATGATTCGTGTAGTATCTTAGTTTACCCTGTTATCAACCTCTTTCAATTCATTACCTGTATCTCTTTTGTCGTATGAATCTCCTCTACATTGCGATAGGTCAGTAACAGAGTCTTTTACTCATAGTCACATTTTACCTTTACAGAGTGGAATCTAATCTGGTCCTAGATCAGACCCTTTTTGCAACGATCCTCCGCTGATCTCTTGTTTTAGTTGCAAACATATCTGACCTATTTCATTTGCTGTCATTCTTGAATGCACTATGTATTCTCTTTACAGTAGTTGCATCATCATTTCATTAGCTGGTTAATGTATTTATCGCACTGTGTCTCTTTCATTTTTGTCACATTGCTTCATTTCATTTCATTTTTTTTTTCTCCTTTTTAGTTTCATTTTCGTAACCTTGCTTCATTTCATTGCTTCATTCCATTTTCGTTATACTGCTTTCATTTCAATTTCTTTTCCTGCAACAAAAGGAAAATTTATTATATTCATAGTCCACCATGATATATATTCATAACAATGGCTGTGTGCTTTGCTGACTGTCTGGGTTATAATCGTTCGGCTGTTGAGCTTTGGTAATCGCCACATAAAAGGTAAGCATCAATCCACTCTTAATTTGAAGGAGAGAATTCCATATGAACTCTAAGCATCCTATGACAACATAGCTTACCCTACAAATGGCAATACTATGGATGGTTAATATTTTCCTGTGGAACAGGATTCTGCATATTAGCACCAACTGCATCTTCAGCCTCCAGCTCGGGGTTATGGAATCATTTTCCCATCCCATATACCAATGTGCACCAAAAAAAAAATAATATAATTTAGCAGGTCACACTTTGCATTCCTAAAAAAAAAAAAAAAACTGAGCAACCATTGCTTCTTGGCTTTTTGACCTAAATGGTTGTTCTTTAGCCATTTCTGTATATAGGAATCAAAATCATGTGGTTCATCTCTCATTTTTGCATAGGTTACAGCATTACTATTCCTCATCTCTTATCACAAGACTGTGGGCATCTGAATTGTCTGTCAATATTTGATTTTCTCATGCTTGACTGTTTGGATTCACACTGATGTTGATCTTCTTTTATCATCGTAATGAGGAGCTTCTTCCGGGACTATACTTTGTTCTGGCCCTAAAAAAAAAAAAAGTGATGTTTCGTTGCCTATGGAGACAGATGTACTACAGGCCTAAGGTGGGGAAAATCTGGTCACCAAGAAGTGGCCTAAATTCAGGCTATACATCTGTATGGTTCCTGTGCTTTCTCCTTCTAAAAAAAAAAAAGAGTGACATTGGCGTGTGTTTTCCCGCTAATAAGGATGATTCCAACAGGTTGGGTGTTTTGCTGAGATCGGCAGGTACGTTGTTAAAGGTCGGTAACCTTCAAGAGTTGCAAATATTAACTCACGCAGGTGTCCCCATTGTGAACATTTCAGACCACATTACTAAAATTCCTTATGATTTTCGCATGAACGATGCTTTAGCTTTATAAAGCTTCTTCATCATGCATTAATAGCTATTAGATTGATTCGTTTGGCTTCTCAAGTGGAACATTGGGCCAACTTGATAAAATACACTGAGACACCCCTGCAAAGCACACTTACTATCAGTGTTTGCCCTGTTATTTGCCTGTCATTATCCATTTCCAGCTCTTCCATCTTCTACAGTTGCTCCAATCCAGTCATGCCATTGTACATACATCAGCTACAATGTCTCTGTGGCCGCCCTCCTTGGTACTTGATCAACCTGCCATCCCTTCATTCTCAATACCCATATCGAGTGCACAATAGAATTAGCATTGGCATCTTTTTATACACTTATGTGTTCATCACACAGCATCCAGAGTGTAATATTTTTTTTTCTCTTTTATGTTATTGCATTAATTAATGCCTTGGCATCTCATACTTGGCATCCACAGCATTCATGATCACCATTGCTGTCCTACCTTAGTACTTCGTCATCTCTCAATCACTACCTAACTGTCGATGTCTTCTCTACATGTCCCTAAACATACCATTCACTGCACAGCTGTTTCTTGTATATACATAACTCAGTATACGTTGGATTACAGGATATGCATTACCCAAAAGGTGATAGATACATAATTTTTTTTTTTTTTACAGAGTGTTGATGAGCTGCCACCTGGTTTTAAATTACTTTAAAGATTATTTCTATAAGGCAATCCCTCCTTTGTTGATAACATCTATTATCATTATATTTTTGGCCATCAGTTTCTTGTGCCAGTATCAAGTATGGTTTCTCACATCATTTTTTTTTCTCTTCGATGATTACAACAGTAATTGGTATTGTTGAAATCTTCCTATGCCTATAGCAGTGCTCTGCACCACTGTGCCCCTCCTTCTAGAAAGGTTTAACATTGCTGTGTATCCCTCATCTCATGCCCGTCGGGCATCCCCAGCATACAGCTATATATCTTCCTCATTGCTCAAGGTTATTTCTCCAGCCCGATTCCCATTGTCAAAAAAAACCCTTCAGTATTGGAATAACCCATCATGCTTGCCATCCAATCACCCAACCCAGACCTCACTTACTGTCACCTGTGCACGCTGTTTGCATTAAACCCACTGCTAAAACTCTTTGTGTTTATAGCACAGCCCCCTGCCACCTACAGGTCATTTCAGCAGATATGACTGTGTTGTACTAGGTGCACATCATTTTCTCACAGCACATCTAACACCTACACTTTATCCCCAACAAGCCACAACTCTGTAGGCATTTATACTGCAGCACCTTGTTTACATCAAACATTCCTCTACCTTCATGTTATCTATCTATCTATATATATATATATATATATATATATATATATATATATATCTATATATATATATATATATATATATATATATATATATGTATGTATATGTAAATACATTTGGCTACCCTTCCATGCCTTGAAACACCTACATTATTTTGTTGGAGTATTAAAACATAAGATAAGTATATAAATGTTTCATAATTCGTGTCTTTGAAATCAAATATGCAAATTCTCCTCTGTTTGTTTATGCTAATCAAGTGTTTTGCAGGAAATACACGAAAATAACTATCTTCTTGGAGATTCTTTCAATTTTTAATCAGATTCAAGTTGTAATAGCTAGATTTGAATAAGAATTTACATTTCTTGTCTTAGGTAGAATGAATGAGCATTATAAAATCACAAATTACATGTTTTCATGCATCTTTTCTTTTATTTCCCAAATTCTCACAAATGGTGAAACACGAATGGCACGTGCACCATTTTGTAAGAGGTAAATTAATCCTAAGTTGATGATCCATATCAATGGCCATAGTCAGGGTATGGACAAAACTTAGTATTTTTATCTTTTACGAAATAACACTGGATCCACACTGGATCCGTTTTCAAAATTCATCATATTTCCTCAAATATTTTCTTCTTTTATCAGAATTTAACTTAAAATTAATTCAAAATATATACCAATGGCCATAGTCAGGGTATATTGAGAATTAATTTCATTTTAAATTCTATAAAAGCACCAAATGTGTTTCATTCTTTACCTGAGCATAAATATAGATTATTATATAATACATTCAATGACCATAGTCAAGGATGTATTATATCTTCAATCTTATTTTAACTCATTTAAAGAATGGAATAGCTTTTCAAAAACCAATTTTCAAAATTCTTCAAATCCATTCATCATTTAGGATAAAACTACATCATATTTTCAAAATTCCTTTTCCAAAAACTCCAAGTGATATTAATATCTTCTTCAATCTATCTTCAACTCTTATAAAAATCCAATTTATCCTTTCATTTTTTAAATTCTATTTCATTTTCAATCTTGAAGTTCAATTTAATTTTGAGATTTCAGATTCATTTTATATTCAAATTCAAAATCAGATTTCAAAGTTCAATTTGACTTTAAAATTTTAAATTCATTTTATATTCAAAACTCCAATCAAATTCAAAGTTCAATATAACTTTGAGATTCTTGATTCATTTCCTAAATTCCAAAAATCAAGCTTTCAAATTCAAAGTCCAATTTGACTTTGAAATTCATTTATATTCAGGTTCAAAAACCTCAAATCAAAATTTGAAATATAGATCATAATCTCAACTAGGATCCAGATTTTCAAGTATAAATCTCCACTCTTTGGATCTCAGATTATAGATCCAAAAATCCATTCTAGGATCCAGAACCTGATTCTACTCTGGATCTCAGACTTCAGATCCAATCTAGCTTAGGGTCCAGAATCCAACTTCTACTTTGGATCTCAGATTTCAGATCCAAATCCATCTTAGGATCCAGAATCCAATTTTACTTCGAATCTCAGATTTCAGATCCAAATCCATCTTAGGATCTAGAACCAATTCTACCTTGGATCTCCGACTTCAGATCCAAATCCATCTTAGGATCCAGAACCCAATTCTGCATTCGGATCTCAAACTTCAGATCCAAACCCATTCTAGGATCCAGAACTCAAGTCCATCTCGGATTCCAAATCTCGGATCCCATTCTGTTTAGGATCCGAAATCCAATTCCAAATTCTAGATTTCAATTCCATTATCGGATCTAATCCAAATCCATTTCTATTCTAAAATACCATTTGATTTTCTCAGTCCATTCCAATTTCAAACTTCAAAAATCTAAATTCAATCCCATCTCAAGTATTCATTTCCCTTCCTAAATCCAAAGTTCAAATTCAAAGTCCATTCCTGACTTTGAAATTTCATTTCAAAAGTTTCAAATCAGTCTTTCTCATTTATTTTCCCAACTCTGATTTACTTCAAAGACTTAGAATTTCTCTGATCTGTCTCAAGTTCTAAGTTAGATTCAAATCATTTCTTCACTCCCTTATCAAATTCATCTCAGAAGCACTTGGATATTCCCAAATCATCTTTCAAAAAGAACATACATCCCTGCATTGCACAAGCACGATTCTCTGTGCATTCAGATCTTTAGGATAAATTCTTAGATTATATTTAGGCAAAGCAAAAGGCATAGATTCGATCCTTGGTTCGATTACCCCTGGTAAAGGCGCCAGGAACGGTCGAACCTTGTACCGACGAGCGAATCCCGTCTCTCCATTTTTTCCTGCAATATTTTCAAAACGGAGGCGAGTGATTTTCTAAATATTTTTCAAATCAAGGTCAAGTGAGACCCCGCAAAAGAGTTCCTTTTCTCTCTTTCTTTCTTTTCTCTTCTCTCTTTCTTTTCTTTCTTTTATTTCACTCCCTTCAAAAAGGAGGAGAATAGAGGTTAGAAAAGGAAAAGAGAAGGAAGAGAGAGAAACCACAAGAAAGAGGAAACATTTTGCGATGATCACAGTCTTCGTCCGGTTGGATCTATGCCTTTGCTTTGCTTTTATATAATCTAAGTCTTTATTCTAACATATGTCAGCTATATTTTCATGCAAACCTTAGGAGCCTAGACCCTGTCCTAAGCTGACATCATTGCATATAGGATCTAAGTATGGTTTGGTAGGACCATATTGAGGAGATTATTCCATGTTCACATTAGACTTAGGTTTTAAATACAAACTCTCCTCAATTTTAGGGATTGAATGCAAAACAATGTATGCAAGTGTATGCTTCTTCTCATTTAAATCTATCTCTTTAGGACCTGCATTAGAGCCTTCTGGTTTTATCTGCATGTGATCATCTTTTTGAAAACATCCCTACCTATATTGTCCCGGTCTTCACGTTGCTGGGCTGTCTCACTGAACCATAGTTTGGGAGAGAGCCTCACAACTGGACCACTTATTTGGATTCGCCCCCCTGCCACGTACCTAAGGGCCATAGTCCGAGGTATATCGGTAGGTGCTCAAGGATGTTGGGAAGCCTTTACCTTAGAACCGGAGAAATATCTTATATGCCACGTACTTCGAGCTTCGGCTTGAGTATATCGGCATACTTTGATTGAAATCAGATGATCTGAACCATAGAGTTAGAATTAAGGTCCTACGAGCTATTTCAAGTATTGCATATAGAGTCAGACTTTAGGGAGTGCTATGTGCGCATCCTTGTTTGTGCAGCTATGATTATGTGATGTTTTCCTTGTGTTCTCCTATATCGACCTCTTTTAAAACCCTGGGTGTACTCTTTAAAACTTCCTCTATTTTCAAAAACCCCAGGTTCATATTTTTCCCTTTGCCTATATTCTTTTCCCCTTTTTGTATGTCAAAACTTTTTCTTCAAAACCCTGGAAAGTCTTTTTCAAACCCCCTGTTCTTTTCAAAATTTCCAGGATTAATGTTTGTCCCCTTCTTTCATCGAAAAGTCTATCCGTAAGTCCTGCATTCTACCTGACTCTCCTCCTCTTTTTGCCTCAGTATCACTCCGATGGCATCCGAATCTCCCGATGCTATCTTCCCTTGGGATCATGTCTTCTATCAAATAAGGGATGGAACCCCAGATCATCGGGTCATTCAGTCCCGTACCTTCTTCCCTCGGTGGTACTATTCTTGGTTCACCGCCTTCTCGCGTATGTTCCCAGACCACTTGGATGATTGTGGATTGGTGATGGCATCGGCAGTTGGCAAGCGAACCATCAACGGCAGTCTAATTCAAGCTATGGCAGAGAGATGGAATCCGCGTACCTGCACATTTTGGTTTCCATGGGGAGAAATAACTATGCTAATGGACGGGTTCAATGATATCATGGGATTGCCAGAACCAGCTGGTCAGCAAGATGATCCGGTCGAGCAGCAATTTTTGATCAATGTTCGAGAAGCATTGGCCAGAGCTACAGGGAGCAGATCCTGGCCTTTCACAGAGATCAGCGGAAATCAGTTCATCGATCTGTTCGAACTCTACAACAAATATGGGGCCTACGAAGAAGTCAATACCTTATCTCGAGCAGCGAAAGAAAGGATCCAGCATGCCATGGTCCTATGCACAGTGGGGCTGGCATTCTTTCAGGATGGTCAGAATTTCATCGATATCAGAGTCGCCCAGCTTTTTCGAAGATGGGGAAGCAAGCAGACCCGTCAGCTTTCAGTATCCATGGCAGCTCTAGCTTTTCTCTACAGAGGTTTAGCACGTTTCACCCTCGGAGAGACCATTCTGGTGGAAGGATGCACGTATGCCTTGTAGTCATGGTTCCTGCGACATGTACCAACAAAAGCCAGTTCTTTCAGATTCAGCAGCAAGCAGCCGAAGTCATCCATTCAGTGCCGAGCTTTGATCAAGAAACTGCATCAGGAGGAAATCGTTTGGGACTTCTTCGACAGAAGAGAGACCATTCCTCACTACACCTATGCTCGTGACAAGCGTTACAAACTGCTCGACCCGTTCTTCTGCGTAGACTATCAGCCAGAGAGATGTCTCAGACAGTTTTCGCAGCGGCAGGTTCGTGCCAACACTCGCTTCCCGACAGGCCGCATGCCAGAGTTTGATCTACGGTTAGATCAGTGGTCTGGAGCATACCACGTCGCCAAATACACTTGGGACTCCTTTATTCCTTTGTCTATATTTCCTGGTCCTAATGTATCATCAGAGTATCAAGAATGGTGGCAAACTGTCTGCCCACCTTCTCTTTGTATTTAAATTTCGTCATCAATGAAAATGCAAGCTTTTATTCTGATAAAAAGCCTTTTTGGCCGAATCTTATTTTATTTCATATAGTTATGGATTCATCCCCAGCGATGAGACTCCTTTTTGTCTATTCTTGCCTAGGTCATAAGGCACATTTTATCACCATAAAAGGATGACGCGATCATTGCAAAAAATTGCCAATTCCTTCCCTCATGCCTTTTCTAAAAGAAATCACATTTTCAAAAATTCCCTCCGAACCCTAATCATTCCTTTCACCTCCACGGAAATCACTGGCATTGGCGAAATGGTTGTAACAAGGGCAGGAAAAGAAACAGTCCCTCAACACAGCGACAGTGAGGCCAGAGGGATGGATTCCCCCAAATCGGTCAGGGGACAAAATCAGAATCAAACAGATGATATCGATCCAGCCAGTATAATCTGTTTAAAAGAATGATGACCAAAATGATGGCTGAGCAGGCCGAGGCCAGTCAGAAAGAAGCTTTTCCCAAGAGCAAGCCAAAGAAGAAGGCCGTGAAGAAGCCAGTCAGGATTGTTAGAAAGCAAGTACAGCCCGACACCACTTCTGAAGAAACAGAATCAGTTGAGGAATCAGAAGAAGAAGAGCAGCTTGTTTATCAGAATCCCCCACCGCAGTTTGCAAAGACCACTGCAGAGCCCAAATCAATCAACAAGCCCGTTCCAACTAATGAACCGATGCAGGAGCAAATGAAAGAAATGAATCGGGCCATCAAGGATATTCAAGCTAAAAGCAAGGGCAAGCAGACCTACTCCGGTGAAGATTTTTACCATGGTCTAGACGGGGATGACAATTTGGAGAATCTCCCTCGCAAGTTCCTTAAATTCGACGAAACTAGCAACCCCAAGGCTCATTTGGCCACCTTTTATGCCGAATGCGGCTGCTTCAGAAAAGATAATCGGGCGTTATTCATATGCTTTCCTCGCAGCCTTGAAGGGGTAGCGGCCAGGTGGTATGCAGACCACATTAATCCTATCGAACTAAGAGAGTTCGATAAAGTTGTGAATTTGTTCATAGAGCGTTTCATGTTCAATGTTGAAGCCTTACCAACCCTCAACCATCTGTATAATTTAAAACAGATGGAGAATGAGAAAGCCAGTGAATTCATCCACAGGTGGAGAAGCACCTGTAACAGAATAAAGGTTCCCATCCCGGAGGAGCACGCTCTGCAGATTATTCTGAATAACTTTGCCCAGCCTTTGAGGAACCTCATTTCCACTTCGCCTGCCAAGTCATTCATCAAATTGATTGAGAGAGCCGAATGGCTCGAGACCGGCCTGGACAACGGTCTATACGAAGGATATCCTTTTGTCAGAGGAAATCCTGATCAAAAGAAAAAGGCGCACGTCGCCTATGCTGCAGGATTGACAGATCAGGGCAGCAGTGGTTCCGGCAGAAAGAAGAACAAGAAGGGCCGCAACAAGAACTCAGGACATCCCAGTGCCGAAAGGACAAACTCGGCAGCCCAGAAGGGAAAATTTGTTAAGCCCAATCAACCAGCGCCCCAGCCAGAAGTGAAGCAGCCAGAAAAGCCGAAGCACGAAGGTTGGAGTTATGATCGGGAATTCTCAGCCTTAGAACAGTCCCGTGAAGACATCTTAGAATATATGATGTCGAAAGGAATGATTAAGCTCCCCAAGGTGGCGGATCCTCCTGTCGCTATGGGTAAATGGACTGACAAGTTCTGCAAGTTCCATCGGACTGTCGGACATGACACCGAGCATTGCTTTGTTCTCAAGAACATCATTCAGGACTGTATTGACAAGAACATGTTAATTGAGGACGAGGATGAGCAGCAGCCAGAAGTCTTGCACAAACCATTCCCTAAACATTCAGCTTGGGTCATCGCAGAGCAAACATTCTCTCTGCAAGGCAGTATCCAACCATGTTCCAGACAGGACATTCAAGATCAACATCAGGCCCTAGTCCTTCGCCAGGCACGATCATCCGTCAAGAGGGCGGATGTCACCCCATCTTCCAGTAAAACAACAAAGGCAGCAACAGGAACTGCCAAATTAGTCCCCAGGATCCCGAAGCGCTTTATCAAGGCAGCTTCGAAGAAAGAAGAGGCTTCAGGGTCAGTTCAGAAGCCAATTACTGCATTATCCAACATCTCTATCTTGGACCTGACTCACGCTTCATCTGAGCACCAGCAAGTGCTAGAAGATCTTCTTAGAAAGATCAAAGTCAAGCCTAGCACGACTCTGCAAGATATGGCTCAGATTGCCAATCAGGCCATGACGAATGCACCAATCACCTTTTCTCATGAGGATTTGCCAAAGCCTCATTCGTTTCATAACAATGCCCTATACATAGTAGTGTGGACCAGGGGCATGACAGTCCCTCATGTGCTCGTCGATGGAGGCAGCAGCCTAAATATCTGTCCAGAAATGACAGCCAAGGAAAGGATTTGATCTTCTGATGAAGCACGGGTATCAGCCTTTCAGGGGTTTGGGCAAAGATGAAGACGGCATCCTAGAGCCGATCATCCCTGTTCAGCATGCCACCAGCACAGGCTTGGGTTTCACAGGTCAGTCATCAGGCGGAAAGACCATCTTCGTCAAGGGAGCCCAGTAAAGAAGACAATGCCAGTGTTTTCTATTCTCTTTCGTTTTAGTCATCTTGTAAGGGCAAGATCCGCCCCAGTTTCTTTCTCTCCTTCAAACGATCACTTGTAAATGTCAAAGTTTATTCAATCAATGAAAAGTTTGTTTTCTCTGTTCATCTGGGTGTACACAAATTCTTTGCTTATGTTTTTTTTTTCTATATTGTCATTCTTCATTTCCGTACAAAAGGCTATTTTTCGAACATTTTACCTTTTCTCAAAAGGACTCCTTTTCACTTACAGGATTGCCAGGATCATGGCTCCAAAATCGTTCAAAAAGCTCATTATCAAAACCAACCTTTTTTAAAATAAACCAGCCAAA
The DNA here is from genome assembly GCF_984573655.1 of Nuphar pumila. Classification (NCBI taxonomy): domain Eukaryota; kingdom Viridiplantae; phylum Streptophyta; class Magnoliopsida; order Nymphaeales; family Nymphaeaceae; genus Nuphar; species Nuphar pumila. The sequence continues at coordinate 44,357,490 of NC_143265.1, read as the reverse complement.
GCGTGCAAAGCGAAGGCAGGAGCAGAAGTCAGCAAAATGACAAAGCAGAGGGAAGAGTTGGCAGAATTCGACTCGATAATTCAAGATTTGCCAGAGTTTGCCAGCATTCAGAAGCAAGATGAACCATCACCGTTGATTCAAGATCCAACAGAGGATGTCAATATTGGTTCAGAAGATGATCCAAGAATCCTCAAAATTGGTTCCAGTCTAAGTTTTGATGAGAAGGAAAGGCTCATCTACTCCCTCAAACAGCATCAGGAAGTCTTCGCTTGGACTTATGAAGATATGCCAGGTTTAGACTCCAAGTTAGTCGAACATCGCCTTATGTTGAAGCCAGATTGCAAACCAATCAAGCAAAAACTAAGAAAAATGGATCCTCGGGTGGCACCATAAGTTAAAGAAGGACTTGAAAAGTTATTAAAAGCAGGGTTCATTCGGACCATCGAATACCCAGATTGGTTGGCGAACATTGTGGCAGTCCCCAAAAAGAACGGCAAAGTTCGGATTTGTATTGACTTTAGAGATCTAAACAAAGCAACCCCGAAAGATGATTATCCACTCCCCAACATCGATCTTCTGATCGATAGCACGACAGGCCATGCCATGTTCTCCATCATGGATGGATACTCGGGCTACAATCAAATCAAATTGTCCGCTCGTGACCAATCCAAAACTTCTTTCACCACACCTTGGGGTACTTTTTGCTATACAGTCATGCCGTTTGGACTCAAGAATGCCGGGGCAACCTATCAGAGGGCTATGGCAGTGATTTTTCATGATCAGATGCACAAGAACATGGATGCCTACGTAGATGACATCCTGGTAAAATCTAAAGAAGGCGAGAATCATCTCGATGCTCTCGGCCAAGTCTTTAAAAGACTTATCCTCTACAAGTTGAGACTCAATCCGCAGAAATGTGTCTTCGGGGTAGAGTCAGGCAAACTGCTTGGCTACATGATCAGCAAGAAAGGCATAGAGGTGGATCCTGTCAAAGCAAAGGCAATCATTGACTTGCCGCCTCCCACCAACCTCAAAGAATTAAGGAGCCTTCAGGGGCGCATTCAGTCTATTCGACGTTTCATCTCAAACTTGGCCATGAGATGCGAGCCCTTCAATCACTTGCTAAGAAAAGAAGTGAAATTTGAATGGGGACCAGAATGTCAGCTCTCATTTGAGCGCATCAAGCAATATCTTCTCAATCCACCAGTTCTGAAGCCACCCGAACTTGGAAAGCCGCTGCTCTTATATATTTCTGTCAACCACAATGCTTGTGGCGGATTTCTTGCGCAGTATGAGGAAGGCAGCCGGATAGAGCATGCCATCTACTACATCAGCAAGACCTTCATCGATTACGAGAAGAGATATTCTCAGATGGAAAAGACATGTCTAGCCTTAGTGTGGATGTGTCAGAAGCTGAGACATTATCTAATGGCATCAGAAATCAAGATCCTGTCGAGACTCAACCCTCTCAAATACATCCTTGAGCAGCCTTTCCTTACAGGACGGATTGCGAAATGGCAAGTCCTCCTGATGCAGTATGATTTAGAGTACGTTTCTCAGAAATCGGTCAAGGGTCAGTCCATCACAGATCAGTTAGCAGATTTCCCATTGACAGAAGAGATCAAAGCAGAAGATGATTTTCCTGACGATCGCATCTGCAGTGTTCAGGAATCTCCACTCTGGACTCTATTCTTTGATGGAGCCAGAAATATGTCTGGTATAGGAATTGGGATCTTGTTAATCACTCCTGAAAAGGAGATGCTCCCTTATTCCCTCAAGCTCAATTTCCAATGTACTCACAACATGGCTAAGTATGAAGCTCTAATACAAGGCCTCAAAATTTTGCAAAGCTTTGATGTCAAGAGAGTACATGCCTTTGGCGATTCCTTGCTTGTTGTTAACCAAGTTAATGAAGAATGGCAAGTAAAAGACTCGAAGCTGATTCCCTATCAGAAGATCGCTTTGGCTCTCATAGGCAACCTTGGAGAATTTCAGCTCAATCACATCAAGAGGGAATACAATCACATAGCCGATGGCTTAGCCTGCTTAAGCTCTATTTTGTCTTTCAAAGACAGTGAATCCTATCGTTCCTTCGAGATCGGCAAACTTGATCACCTGCCTACATTCCAGTTGAGCAAGTGAACCAGGCCGCTCAGAAGGACAAGCCTTGGTATCAAGACATCAAAAGCTTTATTGAAACTGGTCAATTCCCACCAAACATGCCAAGAAGGGAGCAACGTGCAATTCAACGCATGTCAGTCCGCTATTTCATCCTTGCCAATACTCTCTATCGTCGTGGGTTCAGTACTGAGTATGCTAGATGCTTAGATAAGGATGAAGCCATGGAAGTGGTCCGAGAGGCGCACGAAGGAATTTGTGGTGGCCACGTCGGCTACCAAACACTCGTCAAGCAGATTATCCGCGCAGGATATTATTGGAAAACCATGCAGCAAGATTGCCATCAATTTGTAAAGAAATGCGTCAAGTGTCAAATGCACACACCTTCCATTCATGCGCCAGCCGCATACTTACAATCCGTGGTCTCCCCTTGGCCCTTTTCAATGTGGGCCTTCGACGTGGTGGGTCCAATCACTCCTTCTGCATCTAATGGCCACAAATACTTCCTCGCGGCTACAGAATACTTCACCAAATGGGTCGAGGTTGTAACTCTGCGAATAGTAGAAGGCCGACATGTGGTTTCATTTATTCACAAAAATCTTCTCTGTCGCTTCGGCGTCCCACACGATATAGTGTCAGATAATGGCAGTCATTTCAAGAATGAGAAGATGAAGACCTTCTGCTCGAAGTTCAGGATTCATCACCACTTCTCAGCTCCTTACTATCCCCAAGGGAATGGCCAGGCTGAGGCCACCAACAAGATTTTGATCGGCATTCTGGAAAGAACAGTGGAAACGGGTCGTGATTGGCACGAGAAGATGCACGACGCACTTTGGGCATACCGAACCACCATTCGAACCCCAACCAATGCTACGCCTTCAGAGCTTGTTTATGGGACGGAGGTGGTGTTACCTCTACATGTTCAGAAGCCCGCACTCAAGTTTGCGTCACTCGTTGAACTTCCGCTTGATCAGTATCAGCAACAGAGATTGGTACAGCTTGATCTACTAGACGAGAAAAGACTCAAGGCAGCAGAGCACGCTCAAGCCTATCGTCAGAGGATAGCTAGACACTACGCCAAGTCAGTCATTGAGAGAAGGTTTCGAGTTAATGATCTTGTGCTCAGATCGACAGCTCATCTCAAGCATCGGTCGAAGGGCAAGTGGTCACCCAATTGGGAAGGCCCTTATGTGGTTAAGGAGGCATTGCCCCGTAGTTCCTATCGTCTGATCAATGCAAATGGAGCGGAACTGCCAGATCCTATTAATGCCTTACATTTGAAAAGATTTTACACTTAAATTCCTAGCCTTTTGTACTCTTCAAAAAAATCTTTCTCAATAAAGCGAAGATTTTCTATTAAATTCTCACATCTTCTCCCTGATACTGGGGCATTATATTTTGATCCATACATCTCTTCCTTTGTCATATGCAGGCAGGATTAGACGAACTCTTTTTCTGAAAAACTTATCAATTTTTCAGTTGATCTATTTTTTTTTAAATTGCATTTATTTCATATTCCGATTTAATTGAATTTTCATCGATTTGTTATCCATTTTTATCATTCTGTTAAGTTTTATCAAGTTTTATCAAACTTTTAAATTTCATCGATCTTTTATTTCACATCCCTTTCAGGCTAAGGGATAAAACCGGAACTACTTCCCATAAACTCTTCAATTCATATCAACCTTTATTCATTCTTCTTCAGGATAAGAGAAAATCCTGAAGTCATCAAAATTCAGACCATCTTCGGTCAAGAATCTTGAATAAATCTTTGTAATCGTCGGAACCTATTCATGCATTCTGTCAATTCTTCTAAAATCCGACTCTTGGGTAAGAATTATCTCCTTCTCAAACGGGTTCCGACTCGGATTTTCCTTTTGTATATTCTTATTTTTTGAAGTCTCAAGTTTCAACTTGAACTTCCTTTTGAATCCAACGCTCGTGTTGGACAATTCTTTGTTTTGAGAATTCGAGTTTTCGAACATGATTCTCACTTTCTTTCTTGTATTTAAAAACCGGGTTCCGACTCGGATTTTCCTTCTTGTATATTCTCATTTTTGAAGTTTCAAGTTCCGACTTGAACTTCCTTTTTGAATCCAACGCTCATGTTGGACAATTCATTTGTTTTGAGAATTCGAGTTTTCGAACCCAATTCTCACCTTCTTTCGTGTATTTAAAAACCGGGTTCCGACTCGGATTTTCCTTCTTGTATATTCTCATTTTTGAAGTTTCAAGTTCCGACTTGAACTTCCTGTTGAATCCAACGCTCGTGTTGGACAATTCTTTGTTTTGAGAATTCAAGTTTTCGAACCCGATTCTCACTTTCTTTCTTGTATTAAAAACCGGGTTCCGACTCGGATTTACCTTCTTTTATATATATTCTCATTTCTGAAGTCTCGAGTTCCGACTTGAACTTCCTTTTGGATCCAATGCTCGTGTTGGACAAATTGTTGTGTTGAGAATGCGAGTTTCCGAATTCAATTCCCATTCATTCTCTTATATTTAAAAAAAAAAAAAAAACCGGGTTCTGACTCGGATTTCTCTTTTTATGTATTCTTATTCCGACTTGAACTCCCCTTTGAATCCAATGCTCGTGTTGGACAATTCACTGCTTTGGGAATGCGAGTTTTTCAAACTCAATTCTCATTCATTTTCTCATATTTAAAAACCGGGTTCTGACTCGGATTTTCCTTTTTTTTTTTGTATATTCTCATTTTTTTTTTTGAAGTTTCAAGTTTCGACTTGAACTTCCTTTTGAATCCAATGCTCGTATTGGACAAGTTATTGTGAATCCGAGTTTTCACTCATCATTTCCCCTTCAGGATAAGGGATAATCCTGAAACACCGGCAATCATTCTCGCTTAATTCTCAAGTATCTTTGAATGTCGGTCTCATTTTCAAATTCTCCTGTTGAATCAAACCCGGTGCTCGTACTGGTGTGCATTTCGAAAACCCGGTGCTCGTACTGGTGTGCATTTCGAAAACCCAGTGCTCGTACTGGTGTGCATTTCGAAAATCCAGTGCTCGTACTGGTGTGCATTTTTCAAAAACTCAACGCTCATACTGAGGTATTTTCTTGAAATCCAGTGCTCGTGCTGGCACATTTAGCGCTCGTGCTAGTGTTTGGCTGACTAATCAGTTAGCCCTCCAGGTTCAGTCTTTGTACTAACCAAACATCATCATTTCAAGCTCTAAATTCTCGATTTCGACCTTCAGGTCACCATTTTATCAAGGATCAATCTTTTTCTCTTGCGAAGGACCCTCTTCAGGGAGAGTTCGAGGGAGCTCGTTCTTTTCGCATACAACCATCTTTCGTTCGCAAGGACCCTCTTCTAGGGAGAGTTTGAAGGGACTCGTTTTCCTCGCGAATAGTTTGCAAAACAACAACCAACTTTACACGAGAGAACCCTTTTTCCAGGGAGAGCTTCGACGGAAGCTCGTTTCTTTTGTGGCCCCTGTTTTATCATCTTTGGCCAACTCCTTCACAGAGGACCCTCTTCTAGGGAGAGTGTGATGGACTCGTTCCTCTGTGATAGTTTCTCAACTTTGTTTTTCGGCCGCCTTTCCATGAGAGAAGCCTAGAGATAGGGAGTTTTGACGAAAACTTAATTTCTCTTCGAAAGCTCCGTTTTGCAAACGCCTCCTCTTTCAGGGAAGAGAGGAGTATTTCCAACTTCCCATTCAGGTAAGGGCTTAAGCCTGAGTCTCTCTATTGGGGAAAAAGAGAGGAGAATTTTGTCATGGACGTGTCGACTCGATATCAAGCGACCTTCGTCAAGGATTTTCTAGAATACGTTGCCAATCTGCTATCAAAAGTCATTGTTGATCTCAAAACTTTCATCGCACAAAGGATTATCTCAAAACTACCTTCAGTATCATTTTCAAAAGAGCAAGACTCTTGCGAAATAAGAGCTAAATTCAAGCTTTTTTCTGTTGGTCAACCAAGAGGTTGAAGAAAAATCTTTGATATTACCGGCAAAGGAAAATTCAATGATGTTGAAAAGCCATAAGTGAGCTGATATTGATCATAGCTGTGGCGCATTCTTAAAGATTATTCTTTTTACGGTAAGACAGTGGAAATATCCTGGGCAGTAAAAAGAACCTACCCAATCCATATATCCTCAGTCATCCAAGCTAAGCTGCAATCAAATATCCGCAAAAGGGATCTCTCAAGTGTCGTCAAGATGAAGGCGAATTAAGCGAGTGGATCCCCGGGGCCAAAGAAGATTTGAAACATCTCCAAGATGACGGAGTTTGTGACGGATCCTTCCAGGGAAAGTTCGAATCACCGTCAAGATGAAGGCAGATGCGATGAACCCACCGACAAACCCTAAAAGATATTTGATTTCTGCTATCATTTAGAGATTTCAACCCAAGAACCAATATCATAATCCCTGAGAAAGAAAAAGAAGGATCGGAGCGTCTCCAAGATGAAGGAGTTTATGACGTACCCTTCCTCAAAAAGAGAGAAAAGTCAGGACATCTCCAAAATGAAGGAGGATGTAAAAGAACCCAGAAAAGATCCATGGTTCAAAAAGAGTGCAAACAGATCATCACGGGAAATGCCCAGGATATCAAACTGCCCGAAACTGTCAAGAATCATCTTTATCTATGTGAAATTCTTTATCAATGTCTTTTCACTTAATTGCTTTTATGAAGCTAAGAATGTTTCCTCTTCTTTTCATATTAGGGAAATTGATATCTTCCTTGAAGAAACTCAACAGCAACAAAATTGAATTTTAGATCTCAAATTCTACAGAGTTAGCCCCATTGAAGCTAATACTCTAGGTAGAAAGAGATGATATTTTCGCACATGAGCACATTTCAATCATTCTAAATCAACTACAATCTTTGGCATCTTATTGGCAATATTTTCTAGTTATCCCAACATGAAGTGTGAACTTGAGGATCGTTTTGACGTATCCTGACGTCATCCCACCCTAGGATTGAAAGGTCCTTTCCTTCCGTCTGATCTGAGCGCTCTCAGATTCGCATACTTCCCTATGCTCCCCACTGTCCCGGCATAGACAGTTCCCGCTCAGGATAAGGGTAAACCTGAACTTTTTGCAAAAGATCTGTTATTGTCAAAAGCTATTTTCAGTCTCAGCAATGAGGCGCCCAAGAACAACCCCTTTTCAAGCTTTAGGGACCACCATTTTTATCCTTTTGCGAAAACCCCTCTTGGACTTGTTATGCAAAGTCTAGAGGCCCATCACAGTTTTCCTCGCTCCTCGAGGATTCTATATCCATTCAGGCTAAGGATTAAACCTGTTACCTCGCTCCTCGAGGTGTCACCCAAACCTTCTGCGAGAGGTCATCTGTTTTTAGAAAGCTGATTTTAGTCTCAGCAATGAGGCGCCCAAGATCATCCCTTTTCCAAGCTTTAGGGAAACCCTTGATTTTCTCTTCTCACAAAACCCCTTCTGGATTCGTCCAAATTCCAAAGGTCCCATTATGGTTTCTTCATCCGAGGATTCCGTGTGGTCGTCCCTTTCAGGTTAAGGGTTAAGCCTGAACCTCGCTCCATGTGGTATCTTCCGTTCAGGTTAGGGTTAAAACCTGAGTCCCGCTTTGACTAGATATCCTTTCTAGTCCCATCACGGTTTCGTCGCTCGAAGATTCTGTATCATTCTCCCACTCAGGTCAAGGGTTAAACCTGAATCTTGCTTCGGCGATGTATTTTTGTCCCATCACGGCTTTCTTCATCCGAGGATTCCGTATGGTCGCCCCTTTTCAGGTTAAAGGTTTAAGCCTGAACCTCGCTCCGCGAAGCACCTTCCTTTCAGGTTTAGAGCTAAACCTGAGCTTCGTTTAGACAAAGTGATCCTTCCTGTCCCATCATTGATTTCCCCATAAAAGAATCTGTGCTCTTTATGCGTCCACCCAGGAAAGGATTTTTCTTGAATTTTCATCGCATGAGGCATTTTGCTCAAAATGTCCCATCAAGGTCCGCTTATGTTTCCTTTCCCCATCCAAATTATCTTGATCTATCTTCGTCCCATCCAGGTTAAGGGCTAAACCTGAATCATTCCAAAGGGCAGATCTCGTCTCACCCATGAAACTTGATCAAAATTCTTGTCTTTCACCATCCCTGGGATTTTCACCCAAAGTCCCATCACGATTTCCTTATTTCTATCATTCAGTCGTATCGTTGTCGAGGATTTCATCCCCCCGGGACCATTCAGGGTAAGGTTTCAAGCCCGGCAAGCCGTATTTTCAAAATAATTCTTCCACACCCAGCTCGGATCAGCTGACTGGGGCATTCTTCAAAATTTGGAGTGTTTCTTTGCCACTAAGCTCGGCTTTCAACCGGCTTAGTAGCAAAGAGGGGCATCTGTGAACACCCCAAATTTTTCAAAATTTTGTAAATATTCCCCTTTTTCCCTTTATCTTCATTTTTTTTTTGGGTAATTGAGTCAGTTTTAAATCTAAATTCCACTTTATTTCTCAAGATTTATTGAAATTAAATTCATTTTATATATCTGACTCAATTTCAGATCCGGATCCAGATAAAAGATCTAAATCTGAGCCTCGTTGTCCAATGTTCAAAATCAAATTCTCAAAATTTCCAAAATAACCTTTTGAAAAGCTCAGACAGTTCATCCGGTATCCGTTTGGATCCGTCAAATGGGATTTCTCAATTCGAGGTTTAAAACTTGAACATTTCCTCAAAACTTGGGTCCAAACCCGTTTCTGAAGAAATTTTCTCAAAATAGCTTTTAAATTCTCAGAAAAAATTCCCTTTCGTAAATATTTTTTTCGCAAAAACACAAAAAATTAGTTTTAATCTTTGTTTTCTCACGAACTTTAGGATTTTATTCAAAAAATACAAAAAAATAGAAAAAAATAACACAAACAAAAAAAATCAGAAACTATGTTGTTCAAAAATCCGCTTTGAAACTTGTTTTTGCTAAAAACTTCTCCTTAAAAACCACTTTTTTTGAAAAGTCATTGTAAAGGAACCCTTTTTTTTTAAAAAGAGGAAAGTTCACAACGACCACAGTTTCGCGGATTTCCCTTCTCCACCCTTGATCATCTGGGAGCTCCCCTCCTCCATTCATCCGCAACCAACCTCCACCCCCTAGAACCTTCCACTCTTCCTTTAAGAAGAGCCCCTCCAAGATCCCAGAGGCATGGGATTTTTCCTCGCATCCACCCATTCCCACTCTTTTCTACTACCAACAATCGTCTTCGCTCCCTCTTCCAAGGTGCCTGCAAGCGAAAGGAAGCCAGTAGGCCTCTCCTTCCAGTTTTCCCGCTTCCTCCTCCCCTGCAGAAAAGCCGGCTCTATCCAGGCCTCCCTTTGGATCACCAAAAGCGCTCCCACGCCCAGCCATAACAGCAGGTCACGGTAAGCCATCTATCCTATCCTCTATTCTCTTCGTATCATCCATTGCTTTTATAAATTTAATTGCATTCCTTTTTCTTTCTTCCTTCTTTCTATCTCTGTTTAACCCATTGACGCACTCTCTGTAATACCAATTTGTATATAACAAATTGGATTATAGACAAGCAAAATAGAAAAGAATGAATACATTCTGACATTATGCTTTCTCTGTTCCCTTTATAGTTTACTATTTCAATTTTTTTTTTTTCTTCTCTTTTCTTTTCGGCTGGTTTTAATTCCCGATTCATTCTTACTCCTTGTTTCCAAAGAACTGATAGGGATTCTGATCCCATGTTTCACTCTCTCCAGACTAATCATATCTCTTCGGATTTTCATTTTGATAAGGCCAAATTCATTTTCATTTTTTGTTTTTTTTTCTCTCTTCCTTTTTTTTATTTTTTTTTGTATTTTCCTCCTTTCTCGTTTGTTCCTGCTCCCTGAATGTGTTCATATTATCACCCTGCCTTTAACAGCGCTGATGATGCATTTGGCAATCACTTCAATGCCTTTTGATTGGCATCATCAGGGTTATAAGACTTGGTATAATTGACCTTACCGGGTGTTGTTTCCATTTTTTTCTTCTTCTCTTCTTTTCCTTTCTTTTCTTTTTTTTTTTAGAATACCATTTGCTAGGTGAATCATATTAACATCTCATGATTCGTGTAGTATCTTAGTTTACCCTGTTATCAACCTCATTCAATTCATTACCTGTATCTCTTTTGTCGTATGAATCTCCTCTACATTGCGATAGGTCAGTAACAGAGTCTTTTACTCATAGTCACATTTTACCTTTACAGAGTGGAATCTGATCTGGTCCTAGATCAGACCCTTTTTCCAACGATCCTCCGCTGATCTCTCGTTTTACTTGCAAACATATCTGACCTATTTCATTTGCTGTCATTCTTCAATGCACTATGTATTCTCTTTACAGTAGTTGCATCATCATTTCATTAGCTGGTTAATGTATTTATCGCACTATGTCTCTTTCATTTTTGTCACATTGCTTCATTTCATTTCATTTTTTTTCTCCTTTTTAGTTTCATTTTCGTAACCTTGCTTCATTTCATTGCTTCATTCCATTTTCGTTATACTGCTTTCATTTCACTTTCTTTTCCTGCAACAAAAGGAAAATTTATTATATTCATAGTCCACCATGATATATATTCATAACAATGGCTGTGTGCTTTGCTGACTGTCTGGGTTATAATCGTTCGGCTGTTGAGCTTTGGTAATCGCCACATAAAAGGTAAGCATCAATCCACTCTTAATTTGAAGGAGAGAATTCCATATGAACTCTAAGCATCCTATGACAACATAGCTTACCCTACAAATGGCAATACTATGGATGGTTAATATTTTCCTGTGGAACAGGATTCTGCATATTAGCACCAACTGCATCTTCAGCCTCCAGCTCGGGGTTATGGAATCATTTTCCCATCCCATATACCAATGTGCACCAAAAAAAAAAATAATATAATTTAGCAGGTCACACTTTGCATTCCTAAAAAAAAAAAAAAAATTGAGCAACCATTGCTTCTTGGATTTTTGACCTAAATGGTTGTTCTGTAGCCATTTCTGTATATAGGAATCAAAATCATGTGGTTCATCTCTCATTTTTGCATAGGTTACAGCATTACTATTCCTCATCTCTTATCACAAGACTGTGAGCATCTCAATTGTCTGTCAATATTTGATTTTCTCATGCTTGATTGTTTGGATTCACACTGATGTTGATCTTCTTTTATCATCGTAATGAGGAGCTTCTTCGGGGACTATACTTTGTTCTGGCCCTAAAAAAAAAAAAATGATGTTTCGTTGCCTATGGAGACAGATATACTACAGGCCTAAGGTGGGGAAAATCTGGTCACCAAGAAGTGGCCTAAATTCAGGCTATACATCTGTATGGTTCCTGTGCTTTCTCCTTCTAAAAAAAAAAGAGTGACATTGGCGTGTGTTTTCCCGCTAATAAGGATGATTCCAACAGGTTGGGTGTTTTGCTGAGATCGGCAGGTACATTGTTAAAGGTCGGGTAACCTTCAAGAGTTGCAAATATTAACTCACGCAGGTGTCCCCATAGTGAACATTTCAGACCACATTACTAAAATTCCTTATGATTTTCGCATGAACGATGCTTTAGCTTTATAAAGCTTCTTCATCATGCATTAATAGCTATTAGATTGATTCGTTTGGCTTCTCAAGTGGAACATTGGGCCAACTTGATAAAATACACTGAGACACCCCTGCAAAGCACACTTACTATCAGTGTTTGCCCTGTTATTTGCCTGTCATTAGCCATTTCCAGCTCTTCCATCTTCTACAGTTGCTCCAACCCAGTCATGCCATTGTACATACATCAGCTACAATGTCTCTGTGGCCGCCCTCCTTGGTACTTGATCAACCTGCCATCCCTTCATTCTCAATACCCATATCGAGTGCACAGTAGAATTAGCATTGGCATCTTTTTATACACTTATGTGTTCATCACACAGCATCCAGAGTGTAATATTTTTTTTTCTCTTTTATGTTATTGCATTAATTAATGCCTTGGCATCTCATACTTGGCATCCACAGCATTCGTGATCACCATTGCTGTCCTACCTTAGTACTTCGTCATCTCTCAATCACTCCCTAACTGTCGATGTCTTCTCTACATGTCCCTAAACATACCATTCACTGCACAGTTGTTTCTTGTATATAAATAACTCAGTATACGTTGGATTACAGGATATGCATTACCCAAAAGGTGATAGATACATAATTTTTTTTTTTTACAGAGTGTTGATGAGCTGCCACCTGGTTTTAAATTACTTTAAAGATTATTTCTATAAGGCAATCCCTCCTTTGTTGATAACATCTATTATCATTATATTTTTGGCCATCGGTTTCTTGTGCCAGTATCAAGTATCGTTTCTCACATCATTTTTTTTTTTCTCTTCGATGTTTACAACAGTAATTGGTATTGTTGAAAGCTTCCTATGCCTATAGCAGTGCTCTGCACCACTGTGCCCCTCCTTCTAGAAAGGTTTAACATTGCTGTGTATCCCTCATCTCATGCCCGTCGGGCATCCCCAGCATACAGCTGTATATCTTCCTCATTGCTCAAGGTTATTTCTCCAGCCCGATTCCCATTGTCAAAAAAAAACCCTTCAGTATTGGCATAACCCATCATGCTTGCCATCCAATCACCCAACCCAGACCTCACTTACTGTCACCTGTGCACGCTGTTTGCACTAAACCCACTGCTAAAACTCTTTGTGTTTATAGCACAACCCCCTGCCACCTACAGGTCATTTCAGCAGATATGACTGTGTTGTACTAGGTGCACATCATTTAGGTCATTTTCTCACAGCACATCTAACACCTACACTTTATCCCCAACAAGCCACAACTCTGTAGGCATTTATACTGCAGCACCTTGTTTACATCAAACATTCCTCTACCTTCATGTTATCTATATATATATATATATATATATATATATATGTATATGTAAATACATTTGGCTACCCTTCCATGCCTTGAAACACCTACATTATTTTGTTGGAGTATTAAAACATAAGATAAGTATATAAATGTTTCATAATTCGTGTCTTTGAAATCAAATATGCAAATTCTCCTTTGTTTGTTTATGCTAATCAAGTGTTTTGCAGGAAATACACGAAAATAACTATCTTCTTGGTGATTCTTTCAATTTTTAATCAGATTCAAGTTGTAATAGCTAGATTTGAATAAGAATTTACATTTCCTGTCTTAGGTAGAATGAATGAGCATTATAAAATCACAAATTACCTGTTTTCATGCATCTTTTCTTTTATTTCCCAAATTCTCACAAATGGTGAAACACGAATGGCACGTGCACCATTTCGTAAGAGGTAAATTAATCCTAAGTTGATGATCCATATCAATGGCCATAGTCAGGGTATGGACAAAACTTAGTATTTTTATCTTTTACGAAATAACACTGGATCCGTTTTCAAAATTCATCATATTTCCTCAAATATTTTCTTCTTTTATCAGAATTTAACTTAAAATTAATTCAAAATATATACCAATGGCCATAGTCAAGGTATATTGAGAATTAATTTCATTTTAAATTCTATAAAAGCACCAAATGTGTTTCATTCTTTACCTGAACATAAATATAGATTATTATATAATACATTCAATGACCATAGTGAAGGATGTATTATATCTTCAATCTTATTTTAACTCATTTAAAGAATGGAATAGCTTTTCAAAAACCAATTTTCAAAATTCTTCAAATTCATTCATCATTTAGGATAAAACTACATCATATTTTCAAAATTCCTTTTCCAAAAACTCCAAGTGATATTAATATCTTCTTCAATCTATCTTCAACTCTTATAAAAATCCAATTTATCCTTTCATTTTTTAAATTCTATTTCATTTTCAATCTTGAAGTTCAATTTAATTTTGAGATTTCAGATTCATTTTATATTCAAATTCAAAATCAGATTTCAAAGTTCAATTTGACTTTGAAATTTTAAATTCATTTTATATTCAAAACTCCAAACAAATTCAAAGTTCAATATAACTTTGAGATTCTTGATTCATTTCCTAAATTCCAAAAATCAAGCTTTCAAATTCAAAGTCCAATTTGACTTTGAAATTCATTTATATTCAGATTCAAAAACCTCAAATCAAAATTCGAAAGATAGATCATAATCTCCACTCTTTGGATCTCAAATTATAGATCCAAAAATCCATTCTAGGATCCAGAACCTGATTCTACTCTGGATCTCAGACTTCAGATCCAATCTAGCTTACAGTCCAGAATCCAATTTCTACTTTGGATCTCAGATTTCAGATCCAAATCCATCTTAGGATCCAGAATCCAATTTTACTTCGGATCTCAAATTTCAGATCCAAATCCATTTTAGGATCCAGAACCAATTCTACCTCGGATCTCCGACTTCAGATCCAAATCCATCTTAGGATCCATAACCCAATTCTACATTCGGATCTCAAACTTAAGATCCAAACCCATTCTAGGATCCAGAACTCAAGTCCATCTCGGATTCCAAATCTCGGATCCCATTCTGTTTAGGATCCGAAATCCAATTCCAAATTCTAGATTTCAATTCCATTGTCGGATCTAATCCAAATCCATTTCTATTCTAAAATACCATTTGAGTTTCTCAGTCCATTCCAATTTCAAACTTCAAAAATCTAAATTCAATCCCATCTCAAGTATTCATTTCCCTTCCTAAATCCAAAGTTCAAATTCAAAGTCCATTCCTGACTTTGAAATTTCATTTCAAAAGTTTCAAATCAGTCTTTCTCATTTATTTTCCCAACTCTGGTTTACTTCAAAGACTTAGAATTTCTCTGATCTGTCTCAAGTTCTAAGTTAGATTCAAATCATTTCTTCACTCCCTTATCAAATTCATCTCAGAAGCACTTGGATATTCCCAAATCATCTTTCAAAAAGAACATACATCCCTGCATTGCACAAGCATGATTCTCTGTGCATTCAGATCTTTAGGATAAATTCTTAGATTATATTTAGGCAAAGCAAAAGGCATAGATTCGATCCTTGGTTTGATTACCCCTGGTAAAGGCGCCAGGAACGGTCGAACCTCGTACCGACGAGCGAATCCCGTCTCTCCATTTTTTCCCGCAATATTTTCAAAACGGAGGCGAGTGATTTTCTAAATATTTTTCAAATCAAGGTCAAGTGAGACCCCGCAAAAGAGTTCCTTTTCTCTCTTTCATTCTTTTCTCTTCTCTCTTTCTTTTCTTTCTTTTATTTCACTCCCTTCAAAAAGGAGGAGAATAGAGGTTAGAAAAGGAAAAGAGAAGGAAGAGAGAGAAACCACAAGAGAGAGGAAAAATTTTGCGATGATCACAGTTTTGGCGACCGAGATGGGACATTTTGAGCGAAATGCCTCATGCGATGAAAATTGAAGAAAAATCCTTTCCTGGGTGGACGCATAAAGAGCACAGATTCTTTTATGGGGAAATCAATGATGGGACAAGAAGGATCACTTTGTCTAAACGAAGCTCAGGTTTAGCTCTAAACCTGAAAGGAAGGTGCTTCGCGGAGCGAGGTTCAGGCTTAAACCTTTAACCTGAAAAGGGGCGACCATACGGAATCCTCGGATGAAGAAAGCCGTGATGGGACAATAAATACATCGCCGAAGCGAGATTCAGGTTTAACCCTTGACCTGAGTGGGAGAATGATACAGAATCTTCGAGCGACAAAACCGTGATGGGACTAGAAAGGATATCTAGTCAAAGCGGGACTCAGGTTTTAACCCTAACCTGAACGGAAGATACCACATGGAGCGAGGTTCAGGCTTAACCCTTAACCTGAAAGGGACGACCACACGGAATCCTCGGATGAAGAAACCATAATGGGACCTTTGGAATTTGGACGAATCCAGAAAGGGTTTTGCGAGAAGAGAAAATCAAGGGTTTCCCTAAAGCTTGGAAAAGGGATGATCTTGGGCGCCTCATTGCTGAGACTAAAATCAGCTTTCTAAAAACAGACGACCTCTCGCAGAAGGTTTGGGTGACACCTCGAGGAGCGAGGTAACATGTTTAATCCTTAGCCTGAATGGATATAGAATCCTCGAGGAGCGAGGAAAACTGTGATGGGCCTCTAGACTTTGCATAACAAGTCCAAGAGGGGTTTTCGCAAAAGGATAAAAATGGTGGTCCCTAAAGCTTGAAAAGGGGTTGTTCTTGGGCGCCTCATTGCTGAGACTGAAAATAGCTTTTGACAATAACAGATCTTTTGCAAAAAGTTCAGGTTTAACCCTTATCCTGAGCGGGAACTGTCTATGGCGGGACAGTGGGGAGCATAGGGAAGTATGCGAATCTAAGAGCGCTCAGATCAGACGGAAAGAAAGGACCTTTCAGTCCTAGGGTGGGATGACGTCAGGATACGTCAAAACGATCCTCAAGTTCACACTTCATGTTGGGATAACTAGAAAATATTGCCAATAAGATGCCAAAGATTGTAGTTGAATCAGAATGATTGAATTGTGCTCATGTGCGAAAATATCATCTCTTTTTACCTAGAGTATTAGCTTCAATGGGGCTAACTCTGTAGAATTTGAGATCTAAAATTCAATTTTGTTGCTATTGAGTTTCTTTAAGGAAGATATCAATTTCCCTAATATGAAAAGAAGAGGAAACATTCTTAGCTTCATAAAAGCAATTAAGTGAAAAGACATTGATAAAGAATTTCACATAGATAAAGATGATTCTTGACAGTTTCGGGCAGTTTGATATCCTGGGCATTTCTCGTGATGATCTGTTTGCACTCTTTTTGAACCATGGATCTTTTCTAGGTTCTTTTACATCCTCCTTCATTTTGGAGATGTCCTGACTTTTCTCTCTTTTTGAGGAAGGGTACGTCACAAACTCCTTCATCTTGGAGACGCTCCGATCCTTCTTTTTCTTTCTCAGGGATTATGATATTGGTTCTTGGGTTGAAATCTCTAAATGATAGCAGAAATCGAATATCTTTTAGGGTTTGTCGGTGGGTTCATCGCATCCGCCTTCATCTCGACGGTGATTCGAACTTTCCCTGGAAGGATCCGTCACAAACTCCGTCATCTTGGAGATGTTTCAAATCTTCTTTGGCCCCGGGGATCCACTCGCTTAATTCGCCTTCATCTTGACGACACTTGAGAGATCCCTTTTGCGGATATTTGATTGCAGCTTAGCTTGGATGACTGAGGATATATGGATTGGGTAGGTTCTTTTTACTGCCCAGGATATTTCCACTGTCTTACCGTAAAAAGAATAATCTTTAAGAATGCGCCACAGCTATGATCAATATCAGCTCACTTATGGCTTTTCAACATCATTGAATTTTCCTTTGCCGGTAATATCAAAGATTTTTCTTCAACCTCTTGGTTGACCAACAGAAAAAAGCTTGAATTTAGCTCTTATTTCGCAAGAGTCTTGCTCTTTTGAAAATGATACTGAAGGTAGTTTTGAGATAATCCTTTGTGCGATGAAAGTTTTGAGATCAACAATGACTTTTGATAGCAGATTGGCAACGTATTCTAGAAAATCCTTGACGAAGGTCGCTTGATATCGAGTCGACACGTCCATGACAAAATTCTCCACTCTTTTTTCCCAAAAGAGAGACTCAGGCTTAAGCCCTTACCTGAATGGGAAGTTGGAAATACTCCTCTCTTCCCTGAAAGAGGAGGCGTTTGCAAAACGGAGCTTTCGAAGAGAAATTAAGTTTTTGTCAAAACTCCCTATCTCTAGGCTTCTCTCATGGAAAGGCGGCCGAAAAACAAAGTTGAGAAAATATCACAGAGGAACGAGTCCATCACACTCTCCCTAGAAGAGGGTCCTCTGTGAAGGAGTTGGCCAAAGATGATAAAACAGGGGCCACAAAAGAAATGAGCTTCCGTCGAAGCTCTCCCTGAAAAAAGGGTTCTCTCGTGTAAAGTTGGTTGTTGTTTTGCAAACTGTTCGCGAGGAAAACGAGTCCCTTCAAACTCTCCCTGGAAGAGGGTCCTTGCGAACGAAAGATGGTTGTATGCGAAAAGAACGAGCTCCCTCGAACTCTCCTTGAAGAGGGTCCTTCGCAAGAGAAAAAGATTGATCCTTGATAAAATGGTGACCTGAAGGTCAAAATCGAGAATTTAGAGCTTGAAATGATGATGTTTGGTTAGTACAAAGACTGAACCTGGAGGGCTAACTGATTAGTCAGCCAAACACTAGCACGAGCGCTAAATGTGCCAGCACGAGCACTGGATTTCAAGAAAATGCCTCAGTATGAGCGCTGAGTTTTTGAAAAATGCACACCAGTACGAGCACTGGATTTTCGAAATGCACACCAGTACGAGCACTGGATTTTCGAAATGCACACCAGTATGAGCACCGGGTTTTCGAAATGCACACCAGTACGAGCACCGGGTTTGATTCAACAGGAGAATTTGAAAATGAGACCGACATTCAAAGATACTTGAGAATTAAGTGAGAATGATTGCCGGTGTTTCAGGATTATCCCTTATCCTGAAGGGGAAATGATGAGTGAAAACTCGGATTCACAATAACTTGTCCAATACGAGCATTGGATTCAAAAGGAAGTTCAAGTCGGAACTTGAAACTTCAAAAAAAAAATGAGAATATACAAAAAATAAAGGAAAATCTGAGTCAGAACCCGGTTTTTAAATATGAGAAAATGAATGAGAATTGAGTTTGAAAAACTCGCATTCCCAAAGCAGTGAATTGTCCAACACGAGCATTGGATTCAAAGGGGAGTTCAAGTCGGAATAAGAATACATAAAAAGAGAAATCCGAGTCGGAACCCGGTTTTTTTTTTTTTTTAAATATAAGAGAATGAATGAGAATTGAATTTGGAAACTCGCATTCTCAACACAACAATTTGTCCAACACGAGCATTGGATCCAAAAGGAAGTTCAAGTCGGAACTCGAGACTTCAGAAATGAGAATATATATAAAAGAAGGTAAATCCGAGTCGGAACCCGATTTTTAATACAAGAAAGAAAGTCAGAATCGGGTTTCAAAACTCGAATTCTCAAAACAAAGAATTGTCCAACACGAGCGTTGGATTCAACAGGAAGTTCAAGTCTGAACTTGAAACTTCAAAAATGATAATATACAAGAAGGAAAATCTGAGTCGGAACCCGGTTTTTAAATACACGAAAGAAGGTGAGAATCGGGTTCGAAAACTCGAATTCTCAAAACAAATGAATTGTCCAACATGAGCGTTGGATTCAAAAAGAAAGTTCAAGTCGGAACTTAAAACTTCAAAAATGAGAATATACAAGAAGAAAAATCCGAGTCGGAACCCGGTTTTTAAATACAAGAAAGAAAGTGAGAATCGGGTTCGAAAACTCGAATTCTCAAAACAAAGAATTGTCCAACACGAGCGTTGGATTCAAAAGGAAGTTCAAGTCGGAACTTGAGACTTCAAAAAATAAGAATATACAAAAGGAAAATCTGAGTCGGAACCCGGTTGAGAAGGAGATAATTCTTACCCAAGAGTCGGATTTTAGAAGAATTGACAGAATGCATGAATAGGTTCCGACGATTACAAAGATTTATTCAAGATTCTTGACCCAAGATGGTCTGAATTTTGATGACTTCAGGATTTTCCCTTATCCTGAAGAAGAATGAATAAAGGTTGATATGAATTGAAGAGTTTATGGGAAGTAGTTTCGGTTTTATCCCTTAGCCTGAAAGGGATGTGAAATAAAAGATCGATGAAATTTAAAAGTTTGATAAAACTTGATAAAACTTAACAGAATGATAAAAATGGATAACAAATCGATGAAAATTCAATTAAATCGGAAAATGAAATAGATGCAATTTAAAAAAAAAATAGATCAACTGAAAAATTGATAAGTTTTTCAGAAAAAGAGTTCGTCTAATCCTACTTGCATATGACAAAGGAAGAGATGTATGGATCAAAATATAATGCCCCAGTATCAGGGAGAAGATGTGAGAATTTAATTGAAAATCTTCGCTTTATTGAGAAAGATTTTTTTTGAAGAGTACAAAAGGCTAGGAATTTAAGTGTAAAATCTCTTCAAATGTAAGGCATTAATAGGATCTGGCAGTTCCGCTCCATTTGCATTGATCAGACGATAGGAACTACGGAGCAATGCCTCCTTAACCACATAAGGGCCTTCCCAATTGGGTGACCACTTGCCCTTCGGCCGATGCTTGAGATGAGCTGTCGATCTGAGCACAAGATCATTAACTCGAAACCTTCTCTCAATGACTGACTTGGCGTAGTGTCTAGCTATCCTCTGACGATAGGCTTGAGCGTGCTCTGCTGCCTTGAGTCTTTTCTCGTCTAGTAGATCAAGCTGTACCAATCTCTATTGCTGATACTGATCAAGCGGAAGTTCAATGAGTGACGCAAACTTGAGTGCGGGCTTCTGAACATGTAGAGGTAACACCACCTCTGTCCCATAAACAAGCTCTGAAGGCGTAGCATTGGTTGGGGTTCGAATGGTAGTTCGGTATGCCCAAAGTGCGTCGTGCATCTTCTCGTGCCAATCACGGCCCGTTTTCACTGTTCTTTCCAGAATGCGGATCAAAATCTTGTTGGTGGCCTCAGCCTGGCCATTTCCTTGGGGATAGTAAGGAGCTGAGAAGTGGTGATGAATCCTGAACTTCGAGCAGAAGGTCTTCATCTTCTCATTCTTGAAATGACTGCCATTATCTGACACAATATCGTGTGGGACGCCGAAGCGACAGAGAAGATTTTTGTGAATAAATGAAACCACATGCCGGCCTTCTACTGTTCGCAGAGTTACAACCTCGACCCATTTGGTGAAGTATTCTGTAGCCGCGAGGAAGTATTTGTGGCCATTAGATGCAGAAGGAGTGATTGGACCCACCACGTCGAAGGCCCACATTGAAAAGGGCCAAGGAGAGACCACGGATTGTAAGTATGCGGCTGGCGCATGAATGGAAGGTGCGTGCATTTGACACTTGACGCATTTCCTTACAAATTGATGGCAATCTTGCTGCATGGTTTTCCAATAATATCCTGCGCGGATAATCGTCCGGTTGGATCTATGCCTTTGCTTTGCTTTTATATAATCTAAGTCTTTATTCTAACATATGTCAGCTACATTTTCATGCAAACCTTAGGAAGCCTAGATTTTGTCCCAAGCTGACATCATTGCATATAGGATCTAAGTATGGTTTGGTAGGACCATATTGAGTTGATTATTCCATGTTCACATTAGACTTAGGTTTTAAATACAACTCTCCTCAATTTTAGGGATTGAATGCAAAACAATGTATGCAAGTGTATGCTTCTTTTCATTTAAAATCTATCTCTTTAGGACTTGCATTAGAGCCTTCTGATTTTATTGCATGTTGATCATATTTTGAAAATATCCCTACCTATATTGTCCCGGTCTTCACGTTGCTGGGCTGTCTCACTGAACCATAGTTTGGGAGAGAGCCTCACAACTGGACCACTTATTTGGGTTCGCGCCCCCCTGCCACGTACCTAAGGGCCATAGTTCGAGGTATATCGGTAGGTGCTCAAGGATGTTGGGAAGCCTTTACCTTAGAACCGGAGAAATATCTTATATGCCACGTACTTCGAGCTTCGGCTTGAGTATATCGGCATACCTTGATTGGAATCAGATGATCTGAACCATAGAGTTAGAAGTAAGGTCCTACGAGCTATTTCAAGTATTGCATATAGAGTCAGACTTTAGGGAGTGCTATGTGCGCTTCCTTGTTTGTGCAGCTATGATTATGTGATGTTTTCCTTGTGTTCTCCTATATCGACCTCTTTTAAAACCCTGGGTGTACTCTTTAAAACTTCCTCTATTTTCAAAAACCCCAGGTGCATATTTTTCCCTTTGCCTATATTCTTTTCTCCTTTTTGTATGTCAAAACTTTTTCTTTAAAACCCTGGAAAGTCTTTTTCAAACCCCCTGTTCTTTTCAAAATTTCCAGGATTAATGTTTGTCCCCTTCTTTCATCGAAAAGTCTATCCGTAAGTCCTGCATTCTACCTGACTCTCTTCCTCTTTTTGCCTCAGTATCACTCCGATGGCATCCAAATCTTCCGATGCTATCTTTCCTTGGGATCATGTCTTCTATCAAATAAGGGATGGAACCCCAGATCATCGGGTCATTCAGTCCCGTACCTTCTTCCCTCGGTGGTACTATTCTTGGTTCACCGCCTTCTCGCGTATGTTCCCAGACCACTTGGATGATTGTGGATTGGAGATGGCATCGACAGTTGGCAAGCGAACCATCAACGGCAGTCTAATTCAAGCTATGGCAAAGAGATGGAATCCGCGTACCTGCACGTTTTGGTTTCCATGGGGAGAAATGACTATGCTAATGGACGAGTTCAATGATATCATGGAATTGCCAGAACCAGCTGGTCAGCCAGATGATCCGGTCGAGCAGCAATTTTTGATCAATGTCAAAGGGGTAGATGTTCGAGAAGCATTGGCCAGAGCTACAGGGAGCAGATCCTGGCCTCTCACAGAGATCAGCGGAAATCAGTTCATCGATCTATTCGAACTCTACAACAAATATGGGGCCTACGAAGAAGTCGATACCTTATCTCGAGCAGCGAAAGAAAGGATCCAGCATGCCATGGTCCTATGCACAGTGGGGCTGGCATTCTTTCAGGATGGTCAGAATTTCATCGATATCAGAGTCGCCCAGCTTTTTCGAAGATGGGGAAGCAAGCAGACCCGTCAGCTTTCAGTATCCATGGCAGCTCTAGGTTTTCTCTACAGAGGTTTAGCACGTTTCGCCCTCGGAGAGACCATTCTGGTGGAAGGATGCACGTATGCTTTGCAGTCATGGTTCCTGCGACATGTACCAACAAAAGCCAGTTCTTTCAGATTCAGCAGCAAGCAGCCGAAGTCAGCCATTCAGTGCCGAGCTTTGATCGAGAAACTACATCAGGAGGAAATCGTTTGGGACTTCTTCGACAGAAGAGAGACCATTCCTCGCTACACCTATGCTCGTGACAAGCGTTACAAACTGCTCGGCCCGTTCTTCTGCGTAGACTATCAGCCAGAGAGATGTCTCAGACAGTTTTCGTAGCGGCAGGTTCGTGCCAACACTCGCTTCCTGACAGGCCGCATGCCAGAGTTCGATCTACGGTCAGATCAGTGGTCTGGAGCATACCACGTCGCCAAATACACTTGGGACTCCTTTATTCCTTTGTCTATATTTCCTGGTCCTAATGTATCATCAGAGTATCGAGAATGGTGGCAAACTGTCTGCCCACCTTCTCTTTGTATTTAAATTTCGTCATCAATGGAAATTTAAGCTTTTATTCTGATAAAAAGCCTTTTTGGCCGAATCTTATTTTATTTCATATAGTTATGGATTCATCCCCAGCGATGAGACTCCTTTTTGTCTATTCTCGCCTAGGTCATAAGGCGCATTTTATCACCATAAAAGGATGACGCGATCATTGCAAAAATTTGCCAATTCCTTCCCTCATGTCTTTTCTAAAAGAAATCATATTTTCAAAAATTTCCTCCGAACCCTAATCATTCCTTTCACCTCCACGGAAATCACTGGCATTGGCAAAATGGTTGTAACAAGGGCAGGAAAAGAAACAGTCCCTCAACACAGCGACAGTGAGGCCGGAGGGATGGATTCCCCAAAATCGGTGAGGGGACAAAATCAGAATCAAACAGATGATATCGATCCAGCCATGTATAATCTGTTTAAAAGAATGATGACCAAAATGATGGCTGAGCAGGCCGAGGCCAGTCAGAAAGAAGCTGTTCCCAAGAGCAAGCCAAAGAAGAAGGCCGTGAAGAAGCCAGTCAGGATTGTTAGAAAGCAAGTACAGCCCGACACCACTTCTGAAGAAACAGAATCAGTTGAGGAATCAAAAGAAGAAGAGCAGCTTGTTTATCAGAATCCCCCACCGCAGTTTGCAAAGACCACTGCAGAGCCCGAATCAATCAACAAGCTCGTTCCAACTAATGACCCGATGCAGGAGCAAATGAAAGAAATGAATCGGGCCATCAAGGATATTCAAGCTAAAAGCAAGGGCAAGCAGACCTACTCCGGTGAAGATTTTTACCATGGTCTAGACGGGGATGACAATTTGGAGAATCTCCCTCGCAAGTTCCTTAAATTCGACGGAACTAGCAACCCCAAGGCTCATTTGGCCACCTTTTATGCCGAATGCGGCCGCTTCAGAAAAGATAATCGGGCGTTATTCATATGCTTTCCTCGCAGCCTTGAAGGGGTAGCGGCCAGGTGGTATGCAGACCACATTAATCCTATCGAACTAAGAGAGTTCGATAAAGTTGTGAATTTGTTCATAGAGCGCTTCATGTTCAATGTTGAAGCCTCACCAACCCTCAACCATCTGTATAATTTAAAACAGATGGAGAATGAGAAAGCCAGTGAATTCATCCACAGGTGGAGAAGCACCTGTAACAGAATGAAGGTTCCCATCCCGGAGGAGCACGCCCTGCAGATTATTCTGAATAACTTTGCCCAGCCTTTGAGGAACCTCATTTCCACTTCGCCTGCCAAGTCATTCATCAAATTGATTGAGAGAGCCGAATGGCTCGAGACCGGCTTGGACAACGGTCTATACGAAGGATATCCTTTTGTCAAAGGAAATCCTGATCAAAAGAAAAAGGCGCACGTCGCCTATGTTGCAGGATTGACAGATCAGGGCAGCAGTGGTTCCGGCAGAAAGAAGAACAAGAAGGGCCGCAACAAGAACTCAGGACATCCCAGTGACGAAAGGATAAACTCGGCAGCCTACAAGGGAAAATTTGTTAAGCCCAATCAACCAGCGCCCCAGCCAGAAGCGAAGCAGCTAGAAAAGCCGAAGCACGAAGGTTGGAGTTATGATCGGGAATTCTCAGCCTTAGAACAGTCCCGCGAAGACATCTTAGAATATATGATGTCGAAAGGAATGATTAAGCTCCCCAAGGTGGCGGATCCTCCTGTCGCTATGGGTAAATGGACTGACAAGTTCTGCAAGTTCCATCGGACTGTCGGACATGACACCGAGCATTGCTTTGTTCTCAAGAACATCATTCAGGACTGTATTGACAAGAACATGTTAATTGAGGACGAGGATGAGCAGCAGCCAGAAGTCTTGCATAAACCATTTCCTAAACATTCAGCTTGGGTCATCGCAGAGCAAACATTCTCTCTGCAAGGCAGTATCCAACCATGTTCCAGACAGGACATTCAAGATCAACATCAGGTCCTAGTCCTTCGCCAGGCACGATCATCCGTCAAGAGGGCGGATGTCACCCCATCTTCCAGTAAAACAACAAAGGCAGCAACAGGAACTGCCAAATTAGTCCCCAGGATCCCGAAGCGCTTTATCAAGGCAGCTTCGAAGAAAGAAGAGGCTTCAGGGTCAGTTCAGAAGCCAATTACTGCATTATCCAACATCTCTATCTTGGACCTGACTCACGCTTCATCTGAGCACCAGCAAGTGCTAGAAGATCTTCTTAGAAAGATCAAAGTCAAGCCTAGCACGACTCTGCAAGATATGGCTCAGATTGCCAATCAGGCCATGACGAATGCACCAATCACCTTTTCTGATGAGGATTTGCCAAAGCCTCATTCGTTTCATAACAATGCCTTATACATAGTAGTGCGGACCAGGGGCATGACAGTCCCTCATGTGCTCGTCGATGGAGGCAGCAGCCTAAATATCTGTCCAGAAATGACAGCCAAGGCATTGGGCCTAAAAGAAGAGGAATACACCCCAGATTCGATCACTATCTACGGTTTTGAAAACCATGGGCAGACAGCCAAGGGGAAGATATTTCTTGAAATCTTCATCAACTATTCGGTGCATACTGTACTCTTCCATGTGGTCAATGTACCACTAACGTACAATCTGTTGCTGGGGCGCACATGGATCCACAATGCCAATGCGGTCCCATCAACCCTGCACCAGTGCATCAAATGGTCGAAGGGGGGCATGATCACTACGATCCTAGGAGAGGATCCGGAAGAACGACTCCCGCAGCCGATGATTCCCCGTCCCACTTTCACTGCCGACATCCCGAGCATTAGGGAAGTCGACGAGATCAATCTGAGTGAAAGCCTAGATATGCTGAATCTGAAGGAAGTCCAACCAACAGAAAATGTCACTGCAGTTGTTTAGTGGCAGGGATCTCGCTTCTTCAAGTTAGGAGGACGCCTCGATTGCACCTCATTTAAAGATCACCCTCTGTTTCCTCGATTCTCAAAATCAAGGAAAGGATTTGATCTTTTGATGAAGCACGGGTATCAGCCTTTCAGGGGTTTGGGCAAAGATGAAGACAGCATCCTGGAGCCGATCATCCCTGTTCAGCATGCCACCGGCACAGGCTTGGGTTTCACAGGTCAGTCATCAGGCGGAAAGACCATCTTCGTCAAGGGAGCCCAGTAAAGAAGACAATGCCAGTGTTTTCTGTTCTCTTTCCTTTTAGTCATCTTGTAAGGGCAAGATCCGCCCCAGTTTCTTTCTCTCCTTCAAACGATCACTTGTAAATGTCAAAGTTTATTCAATCAATGAAAAGTTTGTTTTCTCTGTTCATCTGGGTGTACACAAATTCTTTGCTTATGTTTTTTTTTTTTTATATTGTCATTCTTCATTTCCGTACAAAAGGCTATTTTTTGAACATTTTACCTTTTCTCAAAAGGACTCCTTTTCACTTACAGGATTGCCAGGATCATGGCTCCAAAATCGTTCAAAAAGCTCGTTATCAATACCAACCTTTTTCAAAATAAACCAGCCAAAGCGTGCAAAGCGAAGGCAGGGGTAGAAGTCAGCAAAATGACAAAGCAGAGGGAAGAGTTGGCAGAATTTGACTCGACAATTCAAAATTTGCCAGAGTTTGCCAGCATTCAGAAGCAAGATAAACCATCGTCGTTGATTCAAGATCCAACAGAGGATGTCAATATTGGTTCAGAAGATGATCCAAGAATCCTCAAAATCGGTTCCAGTCTAAGTTTTGATGAGAAGGAAAGGCTCATCTACTCCCTCAAACAGCATCAGGAAGTCTTCGCTTGGACTTATGAAGATATGCCAGGTTTAGACTCCAAGTTAGTCGAGCATCGCCTTATGTTGAAGCCAGATTGCAAACCAATCAAGCAAAAACTAAGAAAAATGGATCCTCGGGTGGCACCACAAGTTAAAGAAGGACTTGAAGAGTTATTAAAAGCAGGGTTCATTCGGACCATCGAATACCCAGATTGGTTGGCGAACATTGTGGCAGTCCCCAAAAAGAACGGCAAAGTTCGGATTTGTATTGACTTTAGAGATCTAAACAAAGCAACCCCGAAAGATGATTATCCACTCCCCAACATCGATCTTCTGATCGATAGCACGGCAGGCCATGCCATGTTCTCCTTCTTGGATGGATACTCGGGCTACAATCAAATCAAATTGGCCGCTCGTGACCAATCCAAAACTTCTTTCACCACACCTTGGGGTACTTTCTGCTATACAGTCATGCCGTTTGGACTCAAGAATGCCGGGGCAACCTATCAGAGGGCTATGGCAGTGATCTTTCATGATCAGATGCACAAGAACATGGATGCCTACGTAGATGACATCCTGGTAAAATCTAAAGAAGGCGAGAATCATCTCGATGCTCTCGGCCAAGTCTTTAAAAGACTTATCCTCTACAAGTTGAGACTCAATCCGCAGAAATGTGTCTTTGGGGTAGAGTCAGGCAAACTGCTTGGCTACATGATCAGCAAGAAAGGCATAGAGGTGGATCCTGCCAAAGCAAAGGCAATCATTGACATGCCGCCTCCCACCAACCTCAAAGAATTAAGGAGCCTTCAGGGGAGGATTCAGTCTATTCGACGTTTCATCTCAAACTTGGCCATGAGATGCGAGCCCTTCAATCACTTGCTAAGAAAATAAGTGAAATTTGAATGGGGACCAGAATGTCAGCTCTCATTTGAGCGCATCAAGCAATATCTTCTCAATCCACCAGTTCTAAAGCCACCCGAACTTGGAAAGCCGCTGCTCTTATATATTTCTGTCAACCACAATGCTTGTGGCGGATTTCTTGCGCAGTATGAGGAAGGCAGCCGGATAGAGCATGCCATCTACTACATCAGCAAGACCTTCATCGATTACGAGAAGAGATATTCTCAGATGGAAAAGACATGTCTAGCCTTAGTGTGGATGTGTCAGAAGCTGAGACATTATCTAATGGCATCAGAAATCAAGATCCTGTCGAGACTCAACCCTCTCAAATACATCCTTGAGCAGCCTTTCCTTACAGGACAGATTGCGAAATGGCAAGTCCTCCTGATGCAGTATGATTTGGAGTACGTTTCTCAGAAATCGGTCAAGGGTCAGTCCATCGCAGATCAGTTAGCAGATTTCCCGTTGACAGAAGAGATCAAAGCAGAAGATGATTTTCCTGACGATCGCATCTGCAGTGTTTAGGAATCTCCACTCTGGACTCTATTCTTTGATGGAGCCAGAAATATGTTTGGTATAGGAATTGGGATCTTGTTAATCACTCCTGAAAAGGAGATGCTCCCTTATTCCCTCAAGCTCAATTTCCAATGTACTCACAACATGGCTAAGTATGAAGCTCTAATACAAGGCCTCAAAATTTTGCAAAGCTTTGATGTCAAGAGAGTACATGCCTTTGGCAATTCCTTGCTTGTTGTTAACCAAGTTAATGAAGAATGGCAAGTAAAAGACTCGAAGTTGATTCCCTATCAGAAGATCGCTTTGGCTCTCATAGGCAACCTTGGAGAATTTCAGCTCAATCACATCAAGAGGGAATACAATCACATAGCCGATGGCTTAGCCTGCTTAAGCTCTATTTTGTCTTTCAAAGACAGTGAATCCTATCGTTCCTTCGAGATCGGCAAACTTGATCACCTGCCTACATTCCAGTTGAGCAAGTGAACCAGGCCGCTCAGAAGGAGAAGCCTTGGTATCAAGACATCAAAAGCTTTATTGAAACTGGTGAATTCCCACCAAACATGCCAAGAAGGGAGCAACGTGCAATTCAACGCATGTCAGTCCGCTATTTCATCCTTGCCAATACTCTCTACCGTCGTGGGTTCAGTTCTGAGTATGCTAGATGCTTAGATAAGGATGAAGCCATGAAAGTGGTCCGAGAGGCGCACGAAGGAATTTGTGGTGGCCACGTCGGCTACCAAACACTCGTCAAGCAGATTATCCACGCAGGATATTATTGGAAAATCATGCAGCAAGATTGCCATCAATTTGTAAGGAAATGCGTCAAGTGTCAAATGCACGCACCTTCCATTCATGCGTCAGCCGCATACTTACAATCCGTGGTCTCTCCTTGGCCCTTTTCAATGTGGGCCTTCGACGTGGTGGGTCCAATCACTCCTTCTGCATCTAATGGCCACAAATACTTCCTCGCGGCTACAGAATACTTCACCAAATGGGTCGAGGTTGTAACTCTGCGAACAGTAGATAGCCGGCATGTGGTTTCATTTATTCACAAAAATCTTCTCTGTCGCTTCGGCGTCCCACACGATATTGTGTCAGATAATGGCAGTCATTTCAAGAATGAGAAGATGAAGACCTTCTGCTCGAAGTTCAGGATTCATCACCACTTCTCAGCTCCTTACTATCCCCAACGGAATGGCCAGGCTGAGGCCACCAACAAGATTCTGATCCGCATTCTGGAAAGAACAGTGGAAACGGGCCGTGATTGGCACGAGAAGATGCACGACGCACTTTGGGCATACCGAACCACCATTCGAACCCCAACCAATGCTACGCCTTCAGAGCTTGTTTATGGGACGGAGGTGGTGTTACCTCTACATGTTCAGAAGCCCGCACTCAAGTTTGCGTCACTCGTTGAACTTTCGCTTGATCAGTATCAGCAACAGAGATTGGTACAGCTTGATCTACTAGACAAGAAAAGACTCAAGGCAGCAGAGCACGCTCAAGCCTATCGTCAAAGGATAGCTAGACACTACGCCAAGTCAGTCATTGAGAGAAGGTTTCGAGTTAATGATCTTGTGCTCAGATCGACAACTCATCTCAAGCATCGGCCGAAGGGCAAGTGGTCACCCAATTGGGAAGGCCCTTATGTGGTTAAGGAGGCATTGCCCCGTAGTTCCTATCGTCTGATCAATGCAAATGGAGCGGAACTGCCAGATCCTATTAATGCCTTACATTTGAAGAGATTTTACACTTAAATTCCTAGCCTTTTGTACTCTTCAAAAAAATCTTTCTCAATAAAGCGAAGATTTTCTATTAAATTCTCACATCTTCTCCCTGATACTGGGGCATTATATTTTGATCCATACATCTCTTCCTTTGTCATATGCAGGCAGGATTAGACGAACTCTTTTTCTGAAAAACTTATCAATTTTTCAGTTGATCTATTTTTTTTTTAAATTGCATCTATTTCATTTTCCGATTTAATTGAATTTTCATCGATTTGTTATCCATTTTTATCATTCTGTTAAGTTTTATCAAGTTTTATCAAACTTTTAAATTTCATCGATCTTTTATTTCACATCCCTTTCAGGCTAAGGGATAAAACCGGAACTACTTCCCATAAACTCTTCAATTCATATCAACCTTTATTCATTCTTCTTCAGGATAAGGGAGAATCCTGAAGTCATCAAAATTCAGACCATCTTGGGTCAAGAATCTTGAATAAATCTTTGTAATCGTCGGAACCTATTCATGCATTCTGTCAATTCTTCTAAAATCCGACTCTTGGGTAAGAATTATCTCCTTCTCAACCGGGTTCCGACTCGGATTTTCCTTTTGTATATTCTTATTTTTTGAAGTCTCAAGTTCCGACTTGAACTTCCTTTTGAATCCAACGCTCGTGTTGGACAATTCTTTGTTTTGAGAATTCGAGTTTTCGAACCCGATTCTCACTTTCTTTCTTGTATTTAAAAACCGGGTTCCGACTCGGATTTTCCTTCTTGTATATTCTCATTTTTGAAGTTTCAAGTTCCGACTTGAACTTCCTTTTTGAATCCAACGCTCATGTTGCACAATTCATTTGTTTTGAGAATTCGAGTTTTCGAACCCGATTCTCACCTTCTTTCGTGTATTTAAAAACCGGGTTCCGACTCGGATTTTCCTTCTTGTATATTCTCATTTTTGAAGTTTCAAGTTCCGACTTGAACTTTCTGTTGAATCCAATGCTCGTGTTGGACAATTCTTTGTTTTGAGAATTCGAGTTTTCGAACCCGATTCTCACTTTCTTTCTTGTATTAAAAACCGGGTTCCAACTCGGATTTACCTTCTTTTATATATATTCTCATTTCTGAAGTCTCGAGTTCCGACTTGAACTTCCTTTTGGATCCAATGCTCGTGTTGGACAAATTGTTTTGTTGAGAATGCGAGTTTCCGAATTCAATTCTCATTCATTCTCTTATATTTAAAAAAAAAAAAAAACCGGGTTCCGACTCGGATTTCTCTTTTTATGTATTCTTATTCCGACTTGAACTCCCCTTTGAATCCAATGCTCGTGTTGGACAATTCACTGCTTTGGGAATGCGAGTTTTTTAAACTCAATTCTCATTCATTTTCTCATATTTAAAAACCGGGTTCTGACTCGGATTTTCCTTCTTTTTTTTTTGTATATTCTCATTTTTTTTTTTGAAGTTTCAAGTTCCGACTTGAACTTCCTTTTGAATCCAATGCTCGTATTGGACAAGTTATTGTGAATCCGAGTTTTCACTCATTATTTCCCCTTCAGGATAAGGGATAATCCTGAAACACCGGCAATCATTCTCGCTTAATTCTCAAGTATCTTTGAATGTCGGTCTCATTTTCAAATTCTCCTGTTGAATCAAACCCGGTGCTCGTACTGGTGTGCATTTCGAAAATCCGGTGCTCGTACTGGTGTGCATTTCGAAAATCCAGTGCTCGTACTGGTGTGCATTTCGAAAATCCAGTGCTCGTACTGGTGTGCATTTTTCAAAAACTCAACGCTCATACTGAGGCATTTTCTTGAAATTCAATGCTCGTGCTGGCACATTTAGCGCTCGTGCTAGTGTTTGGCTGACTAATCAGTTAGCCCTCCAGGTTCAGTCTTTGTACTAACCAAACATCATCATTTCAAGCTCTAAATTCTCGATTTCGACCTTCAGGTCACCATTTTATCAAGGATCAATCTTTTTCTCTTGCGAAGGACCCTCTTCAGGGAGAGTTCGAGGGAGCTCGTTCTTTTCGCATACAACCATCTTTCGTTCGCAAGGACCCTCTTCCAGGGAGAGTTTGAAGGGACTCGTTTTCCTCGCGAACAGTTTGCAAAACAACAACCAACTTTACACGAGAGAACCCTTTTTTCAGGGAGAGCTTCGACGGAAGCTCGTTTCTTTTGTGGCCCCTGTTTTATCATCTTTGGCCAACTCCTTCACAGAGGACCCTCTTCTAGGGAGAGTGTGATGGACTCGTTCCTCTGTGATATTTTCTCAACTTTGTTTTTCGGCCGCCTTTCCATGAGAGAAGCCTAGAGATAGGGAGTTTTGACAAAAACTTAATTTCTCTTCGAAAGCTCCGTTTTGCAAACGCCTCCTCTTTCAGGGAAGAGAGGAGTATTTCCAACTTCCCATTCAGGTAAGGGCTTAAGCCTGAGTCTCTCTTTTGGGGAAAAAGAGAGGAGAATTTTGTCATGGACGTGTCGACTCGATATCAAGCGACCTTCGTCAAGGATTTTCTAGAATACGTTGCCAATCTGCTATCAAAAGTCATTGTTGATCTCAAAACTTTCATCGCACAAAGGATTATCTCAAAACTACCTTCAGTATCATTTTCAAAAGAGCAAGACTCTTGCGAAATAAGAGCTAAATTCAAGCTTTTTTCTGTTGGTCAACCAAGAGGTTGAAGAAAAATCTTTGATATGACCGGCAAAGGAAAATTCAATGATGTTGAAAAGCCATAAGTGAGCTGATATTGATCATAGCTGTGGCGCATTCTTAAAGATTATTCTTTTTACGGTAAGACAGTGGAAATATCCTGGGCAGTAAAAAGAACCTACCCAATCCATATATCCTCAGTCATCCAAGCTAAGCTGCAATCAAATATCCGCAAAAACGATCTCTCAATTGTCGTCAAGATGAAGGCCAAAGAAGATTTGAAACATCTCCAAGATGACGGAGTTTGTGACGGATCCTTCCAGGGAAAGTTCAGATCACCGTCGAGATGAAGGCGGATGCGATGAACCCACCGACAAACCCTAAAAGATATTTGATTTCTGCTATCATTTAGAGATTTCAACCCAAGAATCCCTGAGAAAGAAAAAGAAGGATCGGAGCGTCTCCAAGATGAAGGCGTTTGTGACGTACCCTTCCTCAAAAAGAGAGAAAAGTCAGGACATCTCCAAAATGAAGGAGGATATAAAAGAACCCAGAAAAGATCCATGGTTCAAAAAGAGTGCAAACAGATCATCACGGGAAATGCCCACGATATCAAACTGCCCGAAACTGTCAAGAATCATCTTTATCTATGTGAAATTCTTTATCAATGTCTTTTCACTTAATTGCTTTTATGAAGCTAAGAATGTTTCCTCTTCTTTTCATATTAGGGAAATTGATATCTTCCTTGAAGAAACTCAACAGCAACAAAATTGAATTTTAGATCTCAAATTCTACAGAGTTAGCCCCATTGAAGCTAATACTCTAGGTAGAAAGAGATGATATTTTCGCACATGAGCACAATTCAATCATTCTGAATCAACTACAATCTTTGGCATCTTATTGGCAATATTTTCTAGTTATCCCAACATGAAGTGTGAACTTGAGGATCGTTTTGACGTATCCTGACGTCATCCCACCCTAGGACTGAAAGGTCCTTTCCTTCCATCTGATCTGAGCGCTCTCAGATTCGCATACTTCTCTATGCTCCCCACTGTCCCGCCATAGACAGTTCCCGCTCAGGATAAGGGTTAAACCTGAACTTTTTGCAAAAGATCTGTTATTGTCAAAAGCTATTTTCAGTCTCAGCAATGAGGCGCCCAAGAACAACCCCTTTTCAAGCTTTAGGGACCACCATTTTTATCCTTTTGCGAAAACCCCTCTTGGACTTGTTATGCAAAGTCTAGAGGCCCATCACAGTTTTCGTCGCTCCTCGAGGATTCTATATCCATTCAGGCTAAGGATTAAACCTGTTACATCGCTCCTCGAGGTGTCACCCAAACCTTCTGCGAGAGGTCGTCTGTTTTTAGAAAGCTGATTTTAGTCTCAGCAATGAGGCGCCCAAGATCATCCCTTTTCCAAGCTTTAGGGAAACCCTTGATTTTCTCTTCTCGCAAAACCCCTTCTGGATTCATCCAAATTCCAAAGGTCCCATTATGGTTTCTTCATCCGAGGATTCCGTGTGGTCGTCTGTAAACACCCCAAATTTTCACTCACCTCCCCAACATTTCCACCAAGCATCAACATCCAGCCTCTGAAATCGCTGGAGGGCAAAATGGTCATTTTCTGAGCCCGGACCTTGCAAAAGTCCAAATTTCATCTGAAACTCTCAAAATTTCTCTAATTTTAACTCAGATATTCAAAAATTTAGTTCTGACAGGAGACAGACATCTCCAAAGTCTTGGTTCAAAATTATATTGCATAAGACATGACATTGCATATCATTGCATGAGCATTTCAAATCACTGCACTGCACAACATGTCATTTCGAGGTCCAGAACTCTTAATTTCAAAATTTTCAATCCAGATTAGAATTTTAACTCTTTTCAAAATTGACTTCAAAACCCTGGGTCTTCATAATTATCAATTCTTCCCATTTTACCCCCAGGACTCTGAATTTCAAAATATTTTCTCAGGAAAACGATCTGGATAGTTTTTAATGTGGATTTCAATCACTTCACCTCAGATTTTGCCCTTTTCGACAATTTCAAATATCTTTCTTTTACAAAATCGCCCTAC
The DNA here is from genome assembly GCF_984573655.1 of Nuphar pumila. Taxonomy (NCBI): domain Eukaryota; kingdom Viridiplantae; phylum Streptophyta; class Magnoliopsida; order Nymphaeales; family Nymphaeaceae; genus Nuphar; species Nuphar pumila. Next base: position 44,322,618 of record NC_143265.1, on the reverse strand, counting down.
AAGGGCCAACTCTTTCCAAAATTCTTGTTTTGCCCATTAGTCCAGATTTTATGAAAATTCCAAAAAGAAGTTGTTATTTTTATTTCAATAAAGAAGCAATGTGGGACCCACACTGAGCTGGTGTCACACAAGCTTTTCTTTTGAAAAAAATTCGAATTTTGAAAAACCCAAAAAAATAGGAGCCTTGTCCCCTGGATTGGTGCCACTTGTCATTTCTCTCTCCTTCCATTTCCATGCCAAGTGTCAGTGTGGGGCTACCTTAATAAGCCACCACATGTCATCCCATTTTATCTGCCATGTGTCACCCTATCCATCCTGCGCCATGTGTCATTGCAGAGACTACCAGGAGATGCCAAGTGTCATAGGTTGTCCTGACTAGAAAAGTAGAGCTTGTCTCCTCTGAGGTGGCGCCACTTGGAGTGTGTCTCCTGCAGAGGACACGTGTCAACCCCTCCCTCCTTCTAGAAAAGTAGCCTAACACATGTCTCTCCCTACTTTTCTCAGAAAAGTAGGAGACATGTGTCACTCCTAAATTCCTACAGAAAAGGTAGGCTTGTCTCCTTTGAGGTGGCACCATCTGGAGTGTGTCTCCTGCAGAGGACACGTGGCAAGCTCTCATTTCCTCAAAAAAAATAGACGCCATGTGTCGTTTTCTGCTTTCTTCAGAAAAACTAGAATTCAAAAGTTCAAAACTCCTCATAGGTGGCGCAAATCATAAACTTCTACCTTTTCCAGGTTGTTTGAGATGGCGCCACATGGCTTGGCCCTCCTTCTCTCCCCTCTGCCACGTGTCATCTTCTGCTTCTTTCAGAAAAAGCAGGTGACACATGTCTCCTTCTCACTCCTTCAGAAAAAGTAGAGGACACATGTCTTCTCCCTACTTTTTCTCAGAAAAGTAGGGGACACATGTCACTCCTGGCCTTCTTCAGAAAAAGCAAACCATTCAAAATTCAAACAAGGCACTAAGTGGCGAAAATCCTGAGCTCTGATTTTTCAGATGGCCTATGAGGGCGCCACATGTCCTTTCCCTCCTTTTCCTCCCTCTTGCCACATGGCATTGTAGGAGCCACCCTGAGGTGGCGCCACATGTCCACCCTCCATTCCTCCAGGGCCAACCTCCATTTGAATTTCAAACTTCCCCCTGAGGTGGCGCCATCTGAAGAACCACACCAGCAGGCTGACACTTGGAATCATCCTGGACTGCCACATGTCCAGATCTCCTTTCACCAGAAAAAGCAAAATTCAAATTCCTCTGAGATGGCGCCTTCTGAGCCCACTGCTCTGTCCTTCTGACATGTGTCAAACACCTTTTGAGGTGGCACCATTCCAGGACTCCACTTGGCTCCATTTTTATTTTTTATTTTATTTTTAATAAAGGTAGCCCACCATGAGGTGGCGCCACCTGAGGACTCCCTACAAAAGGTGAGTTTGAATTTCAAATTCCAAGAGAGCACCCTCTGAGGTGGCGCCTTCTGGGAGTTTGTTATCGTCGCGAAATTTTTCCCCCGTCTTCCCCTTCCTTGCGGAAGAGAAAAAGAGGAAAAACGCTTTCGCGCTTCAAACTTGACCGGATTTTGGAAATTGTTTTGAAATACTCGCCTCCGTTTTTGAAAATTGCGGGAAAATCCATGGGATGGGGCTCGACCTGTCGGTACGAGGTTCGACCGTTCCTGCCGCCTTTAACAGGGGTAATCGAACCAAGGACCAAAATTGTGCTTGACTTAGTTAAATCATCAGAATTATGTTCTATCCTAAATACACAAAGAATTCAGGCATGTGCTATGAGATTTTGGAAAATGCAGCTTGGGAAAACATGATGTATGCTTAGAAAACATTTGGAGTTGGAAAAACAATTCTCAGGAAAAGGATGAAAGTCAATTTCTCAGGAAAATCAGATGAAAGGTGTTTTTGAAATCATGAGAAAGTTCATAAAGACATGGGAAAATCATGAATGATTGAAAATCCTGGGAAAGTAGAAGTGATTCTTGAGAAAAGGTGAGCATTTGAAAAGGGAAACTCTTCTGGGGAAAATTTGGATTTTGAGAGTTTTCTTAGGAAAATGATGGAAAATTAATAGGAAAACTCATTGAAGAAGGAAATTCAAAACTTGGGAAATCGAAATCCTGGGAATTTTACCTTTTGAAATACTTGGAAATCGATTTTGGATCTTAGAGAAAATTGGAAAATTCTTTTTGAAAATCTTAAGAAAATAACATTTTCCAGGGAAAATCGAGGGAAAACTTTGATTTTGGAAATCCAACTTCGGAAATTTTAGAAGTTTCTTAAGAAACTGGTTTCCATGGAAAACTGTGAAAACTTGACTTGGGAAAATCGATTTTGGAAAATACTCAGAGTTTCTTGAGAAATCGATTTCTTGAGAATGAAGTTTTCTTAAGAAAATCATGGGAAAATCAGTGATTTTATGATGCAAATGACATAAGTGAATGAATGCACTTTGAAAAGATTTTCTAAGAGATTTGTTGGAAAAATATGCATTAAGTCAAGATAAATCCTTCACATATCCTGACTGTGGCCATGAATATGTTCAGAATTTAGTTGATTTGATGCACATGATTTTGAAAACTTTGGAAATATGATGTGCATTTCGAGATAGCCTAAGAGTGTAGGCTCAATGTGACTAGTAGAAAGATGATGGATCTGGATCTCGTCCATATTCCGACTAGGGCCGTAAATATGGATCCCACCGAGTCCATCAACTCCCTAAGAGTTGGTGCACGTGCCACTCGTGAACATCCATAGTGCTTTTGAAATAAGATATATGCATCACATAAGCAGGATATTTGCATAAATTCAAACTATATGATATGCATCCTAGTCTAAGCAGGAAATTAAATCTCTTATTCCAAAATTTACATTATTACATCACTAAGTAAATGAAATAAATGGAAATTGCAGACTTCAGCTCCTTCTTTTGAATGTCCCTGCCAAACTTGAAATATGGTTAGCTCAAATATGTGGGTTTTTCCAAGATTTTCCAATAATATTATGAAATTATTGGATTTAATTGGATATAAACCCTAACCTCATGCTTCCTTGATATTTTGAAATGATGCAAATGTAAGAAATTCAGTAGAAAACAATTTGAAATTCGGAATTGGGGTCAAAATGACCAAAATACCCCTAATTATAAAGTTATGCCTTTAAAATCAGGGTTTTTTGAAGGAAAACTTGGCAAAATTGAGATTTTGAAGTTCAAATTGGATCAAATGATGATAAAATGCAGTAAGAGACATGATGACATGCTGCTAAACACGTTATGACTGTAAAATCAGAATTTGACATATTGCAATTTATCCAAAATAACGAATTTCGCTTGTTTTTCGCTCGGATCTGGGTCCTGCGGGACCCTATTTTGGTATTATGGATAATCCGAACCTCAAATGGATTCCAAATTGCACCAAATTCGGTATGAAGCATCTAAACACTCTGATAAACAGCCTAGAATGCTAAAATTCACGAAATGATATGATTTAAATGCTAAAATTTAAAGGAAGTCCTAAAATGATGGATTTTGCCTATGGATCCGAACCAAATGCAATGCCTAATATGATAATGCAAGATTTACACCATGGAAACTTCTGATATTTTGCAGACTGCTAAAAGACCCGAAATGAAACATTTTTGGTTTTTACAGCCTCGGGATTTGAGCCATGGTGAGTTCAATAACAGGGATTTAGTTCTGACAGAGGTAAAAATCACACTAATCTGATGTAAAATGCTAAACAAATATAAAACGGCTATGAAAATTTATGAAATTAATCAGAGTTATGCACGACACCTACATGAACAACTTTCATGTTTATGACTTTGGCATTCGATCAACGGAAACATAGATAAAAATATAACTATTTCTGCCTAAACTAACAGACCAGACAAATGTAGCAAAACAGGGGACTGACAAGAAAAATTCGAAGCAGGGTTCAACACTGTTCTAAAAATTACAGGCTTTTAGATTCAAACAGAAGACATCTCGGAAACCACTTTCACTTTTTACAGTTTCGGATTTGAAGTAACACACAAAGAGAAACCATAGCCCTAAGTCGATCCAAGATCTCAGAGGCCCAAATTAGGCTCTGACACGTGTCCCGAACTCGCGGATTTTTGTCAGTCATAAAAAAAATCAGAAAAATCTGAAAAAAGCATATTAAAAACTAGACATTCTCCCTAGTATAGGGCATTTTTCGGATCGAAAATCGGATCTCCCAGGAGGGAGAACTCGATTTTACAAGTCGGCAAATGGTTTTCAAAACGCATCCCGGGTTACAAAACCCGACTTACCATTTTGGATGTTTACCGCAGTAAACAAATTCAAATGGCTCCGAAAAATTTCAGGGACACCTAGGGTCGCATTCCGTGATTTTTTTGGGATTTTTAATAAAAAATAAATGCATGAAATGACGTGTGGACTGACTGACAAAAACAGAGACCTACTGAAAATAAGCAGAATTGAAATAAAGGCTAAATTAGTCCTAATTAATTCATGAAATATGCTAAATGAATGAAATAAAATGCAAATTAAACCTAGCTAACTACATGCATGTTAAAATCATCAAGGAAGCATAATGACACATTTTTATGTATGTCGTTTTATGAGAATAGCTCAATCCATCCCTCGGATGAGCTCTTTCTTCAAACGACTCCCGATTCGGATTATAGCATCACATCAAGGGGAAAAGAAGTGCACCTTGCTTCGTTACGCAGCGTAGGAGCTCCTGAAAGGGTCAGCTATCACGAGCTTCCTTCGTCCTTCGCTCCAAGCTTCGGATGGTTCACAAAAATCGACCTCTGTTGGAATCGAATTCGCCACGGCACGAGCTCTACTCCACCTTCTTCAATGCGCCAAAGGGGGCACGATTTCCAAAGTTCAAAATCGGGTTTTAGGAAGGCTAGGTTGGATTTTCCAAGTTCACAAGAGCTAAAAAATTGATCCCCTTTTAGGCTGGGCGTGAACCCTTGTTTTTATAACTTTTCTGAAAAAATTTGAAATTCAAACAGGCTGGATCTGAGCCCTCCATGTGGCGCCATCTCAGGGGGTGTCATCTGAGGGGTTTGAAATTCGAATTTGTCTTCTGCAGGGAGCCCTCAGGTGGCGCCACCTCATGTGGCTACTTTTATTAAAAATAAAATTTTGAAGCCAAGTGGGACTCTGGATTGGTGCCACCTCAAAAGGTGTTCTGAGGTGTAAAGTTGAAAGCAGTAGGAGCATGCCATGTGGCGCCATCTCTGGAGGTGCTTGACATGTGTCAGAGGGATAGGAGTGGAGGAAGCAGATTGTGCCACCTCAGAAGAATTCAAATTCTACTTTTCTGCAGGAAAGGAGAGGCTGACATGTGGCATTTCCTCAGAGTGGCTCCTACGATGCCATGTGGGAAAAGGAGGGAAAGGGACACGTGGCACCATCTCAGACAAAATTGAAAAGGTGAAGTTCAGAATTTGCGCCACCTCAGTCTGGAGTTTGAATATTTGAATTCTAGCTTTCTCTAAAGGAGGCAGAAAGTGACATGTGTCACTTGCTTTTTCTGAAGAAAGCAGAGAATGACACGTGTCCCTTGCTTTTTCTGAGAAGAGCAAAGGGTGACATGTGTCACTTGCTTTTTCTGAGAAAAGCAGGGAGTGACATGTGTCTTCTACTTTTTCTAAAGGAAGCTGGAGATGACATGTGTCATCTACTTTTCTGAAAGAAGTAGGGAGAAGACATGTGTCCTCTACTTTTTCTGAAAGAAGCAGAGAATGACACGTGGCAGAGGGGAGAGAAGGTGGGCCAAGCCATGTGGCGCCATCTCAGACAGGATGAAAAAGGTAGGAGTTCTGGATCTGCGCCACCTATGAGGAGATTTGAACTTTTGAATTCTAATTTTTCTGAAGAAAGCAGGAAATGACACATGGCACTTGCTTTTTCTGAGGAAATGAGAGCTTGCCACATGTCCTCTGCAGGAGACATTCCAGATGGCGCCACCTCAGAGGAGACAAGCCTACCTTTTTTGTAGGAATTCAGAAGTGACACATGTCTCCTACTTTTCTGAGAAAAGTAGGAAGAGACATGTGTCAGGCTACTTTTCTAGAAGGAAGGAGGGGTTGACACGTGTCCCCTGCAGGAGACACTCTAGATGGCGCCACCTCAGAGGAGACAAGCTCCACTTTTTCTAGACAGGACAACCTATGACACTTGGCATCTCCTGGTAGTCTTTGAAATGACACATGGCGCAGGATGGATAGGGTGACACATGGCAGATAAAATGGGATGACATGTGGCGGCTTCTGAAGGTAGCCCCACACTGACACTTGGCATGTGGATGAGAGGAGAGAGAAAGGACAAGTGGCACCAATCCAGGGGACAAGGCTCCTATATTTTTGGGTTTTTCAAAATTCAAATTTTCAGAAGGAAAGCTTGTGTGACCCCACCTCAGTGTGGGTCCCACATTGCTTCTTTATTGAAATAAGGATAAAACCACAACTTCTTTTTGGAATTTTCATAAAATCTTGACTGATGGGCAAAACAGGAATTTTGGAAAGAGTTGGCCCTTGTAGGGCGATTTTGTAAAAGAAAGATATTTGAAATTGTCAAAAAGGGCAAAATCTGAGGTGAGGTGACTCAAATCCATATTGAAAACTATCCAGATGGTTTTCCTGAGGAAATATTTTGAAATTCAGAGTCCTGGGGGTAAAATGGGAAAAATTGATAATTTTGAAGACCCAGGGTTTTGAAATCAATTTTGAAAAGAGTTGAAATTCTAATCTGGATTGAAGATTTTGAAATCAAGAGTTCTGGACCTCGAAATGACATGCTGTGCAGTGCAGTGATTTGAAATGCTCATGCAATGATATGCAATGATATGCAATGTCATGTCTTATGAAACGCAATCTTGAACCAAGACTCTGGAGATGTCTGTCTCCTGTCAGGTGTAAAATCTTGAACATCTGAGATAAAAATAGAGAAAATTTGAGAGTTTCAGATGAAATTTGGACTGTTGCAAGGTTCGGGCTCAGAAAATGACCATTTTGCCCTCCAGCGATTTCAGAGGCTGGATGTTGATGCTTGGTGGAAATGTTGGGGAGGTGAGTGAAAATTTGGGGTGTTTACAGAGTTCCCTGCAGAGAGAATCAAGCAAACTTTTGAAAAATTCCAAATTCCCCCTGCTGAGGTGTCTCACCCACAAAATTTCCATTTTTTATTTTCTAAAAAATTAAAACACCTTTTGAGGTGGCGCCACCTGAGGGCTCCCTGCAAAAGACAAATTCGAATTTCAAGCCCCTCATATGGCACCCCCTGAGATGGCGCCACATGGAGGGCTCAGATTGAGCCTGTTTGAATTTCAAAAATTTTTAGAAAATTTATAAAAACAAGGGTTCACGCCCAGCCTAGGGGAGATCATTTTTTTAGCTCTTGTGAACTTGGAAAATCCGACCTAGCCTTCCTAAAATCAGATTTTGAACTGTGGAAATCGTGCCCCCTTTGGCGCATTGAAGAAGGTGGAGTAAAGTTCGTGCAGTGGCCGATTCGATTCAAGCATAGCTCGATTTTGGTGGACCATCCGAAGCTCGGAGCGAAGGACGAAGGAAGCTCGTGATAGCCGCCCCTTTCAAGATCTCCTACGCTGCGTAACGAAACAAGGTGCACTTCTTTTCTCATTTATTGGATTCCATAATTCGAATCGGGAGTCGTTTGAAGAAAGAGCTCATCCGAGGGATGGATTGAGCTATTCTCATAAAATGACATATATAAAAATGTTTCATTATGCTTCCTTGATGATTTTTAACATGCATGTAGTTATATAGGTTTAATTTGCATTTTATTTCATTCATTTAGCACATTTCATGAATTAATTAGGATTAATTTAGCATTTATTTCAATTCTGCTTATCTTCAGTAGGTCTCTGTTTTTGTCAGTCAGTCCACACGTCATTTCATGCATTTATTTTTTATTAAAAATCCCAAAAAACTCAAAGAATGCGCCCTTAGGTGTCTCTGAAATTTTGCCAAAAATTCGGAGGCATTTGAACTTGTTTACTACAGTAAACATTCAAAATAGCAAGTCGGGTTTTTTTACCCGGGATGCATTTTGAAAATCATTTGCCAAATTGTAAAATCGAGATATCCCTCATGGGAGATTCGATTTTCGATCAGAAAAATGTTCGGAACTCGGGAGAATGTCTAGTTTTTAATATGATTTTTTCAGAATTTTATGATTTTTTTTATATCTGACAAAAATCCGAGAGTTCGGGATACATGTCAAAGCCTAATTTGGGCCTTTGAGATCTTGGATCGACTTAGGGCTAGGGTTTATCTTTGTGTGTTGCTCCAAATCCAAAACTGTAAAAAGTGAAAGTTGTGTCCGAGATGTCCTATGTTTGCATCGGAAATCCTGTAATTTTTAGAACAGTGTTGACCCCTGCTTCGGATTTTTCTTGTCAGTTCCCTATTTTGCTACATTTTTCTATTCTGTTAGTTTAGGTAGGAATAGTTATATTTTAATCTGTGTTCCCGTTGATCAAATGCCAAAATCATAAACATGAAAGTTGTTCATGTAGGTGTCGTGCATAACTCTGATTAAGTTCATAAATTTCTATGGCTGTTGGATATTTTTTTAGCGTTTAACATCAGATTAGTGTGATTTTTACCTCTGTCAGAACTAAATCCCTGTTATTGAACTCACCATGGCTCAAATCCTGAGGCTGTAAAAACCAAAAATGTTCCATTTCGGGTCTTTTAGCAGTCTGCAAAATATCATAAGTTTCCATGGTGTAAATTTTGCATTATCATATTAGGCATTGCATTTGGTTCGGATCCATAGGCGAAATCCACCATTTTAGGACTTTCCTTAAATTTTAGCATTTAAATCATATCATTTCGTGATTTTTAGCATTCTAGGTTGTTTATCAGAGTAAGTAGATGCTTCATACCGAATTTGGTGCAATTTGGAATCCATTTGAGGTGCGGATTAGCCACAATACCAAAACAGGGTCCCGCAGGACCCGGATCCAAGTGAAAAACAAGCGAAATTCGTTATTTTGGATAAATTGCAAATGTCAAATTCTGATTTTACAGTCCTAATGTGTTTAGCAGCATGTCATACTGCATTTCATCATCATTGAATTCAATTTGAATTTCGAAATCCCAATTTTACTAAGTTTTCCTTCAAAAAACCCTGATTTTAAAGGTGTAACTTTAATTTTAGGGGTATTTTGGTCATTTTGACCCCAATTCCGAATTTCAAACTGTTTTTCACTGAATTTTCTGCATTTTCATCATTTCAAAATATCAAGGAAGCATGAGAATAGGGTTTATATCCAATTAAATCCAATAATTTCACAATATTATTGGAAAATCTTGGAAAAACCCACATATTTGAGCTAACCCAATTTCAAGTTTGGCAGGAACAATCAAAAGAAGGAGCTGAAGTCTGCAAATTTCTTTTATTTCTTTTATTTAGTGATGTAATGATGTAAATTTTGGAATAAGAGAGTTAATTTCCTGCTTAGACTAGGATGCATATCATGTAGTTTGAATTTATGCAATATCCTGATTATATGATTCATGCATTTTATTTCAAAAGCACTATGGATGTTCACGAATGGCACGTGCACCAACTCTTAGGGAGTTGATGGACTTGGTGGGATCCATATTTACGGCCGTAGTCGGAATATGGACGAGACCCAGATCCGTCATCTTTCTACTAGTTACATTGAGCCTACACTCTTAGGCTATCTTAAAATGCACATCATATTTCCAAAGTTTTCAAAATCATGTGCATCAAATCAACTAAATTCTGAACATATTCATGGCCACAGTCAGGATATGTGAAGGATTTATCTTGACTTAATGCATATTTTTCCAACAAATCTCTTAGAAAATCTTTTCAAAGTGCATTCATTCATTCATGTCATTTGCATCATAAAATCATTGATTTTCTCAAGATTTTCTCAAGAAAACTTCATTCTCAAGAAATCGATTTCTCAAGAAACTCTAAGGATTTTTCAAAATCGGTTTTCCAAAGACAAGTTTTTCCACAGTTTTCCCTGGAAAATGATATTTTCTTAAGAGATTCAAAAGAGTTTTCCAATCTTTCTCCAAGATCCAAAATCGATTTCCAAGTATTTCAAAAGGTAAAATTCCCAGGATTTCGATTTCCCAAGTTTTGAATTTCCTTCTCCAATGAATTTACCTATAAATCTTCCATCATTTTCCTAAGAAAACTCTCAAAGTCCAAGTTTTCCTAAGAAGTGTTTCCCTTTTCAAAAGGTTCATCTTTTCTCAAGAATCATTTCCATTTTCCGAGGATTTTCAACCATTCATGATTTTCCCAAGTCTTTATGAACTTTCTCGGGATTTCAAAACCCTTTTTCATCTGAGTTTTCCTGAGAAATTGACTTTAATGCTTTTCCTGAGAGAATCTTTTCAACTCCAAATATTTTCCAAGCATACATCATGCTTTCCCAAGCTGCATCTTCCCAAAACCTCATAGCACATGCCTGAATTCTCTCTGCATTTAGGATAAAACATAACTTCAATAATTTCGCTAAGTCAAGCACAATTTTGGTCCTTGGTTCGATTACCCCTGTTAAAGGCGGCAGGAACGGTCGAACCTCGTACCGACAGGTCGAGCCCCATCCCATGGATTTTCCCGCAATTTTCAAAACGGAGGCGAGTATTTCAAAACATTTCCAAAATCCAGTCAAGTTTGAAGCGCAAAAGCGTTTCCTCTTTTTCTCTTCCGCAAGGAAGGGAAGACGGGGAAAAATTTTGCGACGATGACATCGTCCCTTTCAAGTTAAGGGTTAAGCCTGAACCTCGCTCCATGTGGTATCTTCCGTTCAGGTTAGGGTTAAAACCTGAGTCCCGCTTTGACTAGATATCCTTTCTAGTCCCATCACGGTTTCGTCGCTCGAAGATTCTGTATCATTCTCCCACTCAGGTCAAGGGTTAAACCTGAATCTCGCTTCGGCGATGTATTTGTTGTCCCATCACGGCTTTCTTCATCCGAGGATTCCGTATGGTCGCCCCTTTTCAGGTTAAAGGTTTAAGCCTGAACCTCGCTCCGCGAAGCACCTTCCTTTCAGGTTTAGAGCTAAACCTGAGCTTCGTTTAGACAAAGTGATCCTTCCTGTCCCATCATTGATTTCCCCACAAAAGAATCTGTGCTCTTTATGCGTCCACCCAGGAAAGGATTTTTCTTGAATTTTCATCGCATGAGGCATTTCGCTCAAAATGTCCCATCAAGGTCCGCTTATGTTTCCTTTCCCCATCCAAATTATCTTGATCTATCTTCGTCCCATCCAGGTTAAGGGCTAAACCTGAATCATTCCAAAGGGCAGATCTCGTCTCACCCATGAAACTTGATCAAAATTCTTGTCTTTCACCATCCCTGGGATTTTCACCCAAAGTTCCATCACGATTTCCTCATTTCTATCATTCAGTCGTATCATTGTCGAGGATTTCATTCCCCCCGGGACCATTCAGGGTAAGGTTTCAAGCCCGGCAAGCCGTATTTTCAAAATAATTCTTCCACACCTAGCTCAGATCAGCAGACTGGGGCATTCTTCAAAATTTGGAGTGTTTCTTTGCCACTAAGCTCGGCTTTCAACCGACTTAGTAGCAAAGAGGGGCATCTGTGAACACCCCAAATTTTTCAAAAGTTTGTAAATATTCCCCTTTTTCCCTTTATCTTCATTTTTTTTTTTGGGTAATTGAGTCAGTTTTAAATCTAAATTCCACTTTATTTCTCAAGATTTATTGAAATTAAATTCATTTTATATATCTGACTCAATTTTGGATCCGGATCCATATAAAAGATCTAAATCTGAGCCTCGTTGTCCAATGTTCAAAATCAAATTCTCAAAATTTCCAAAATAACCTTTTGAAAAGCTCAGACAGTTCATCCGGTATCCGTTTGGATCCGTCAAATGGTATTTCTCAATTCGAGGTTTAAAACTCGAACATTTCCTCAAAACTTGGGTACAAACCCGTTTCTGAAGAAATTTTCTCAAAATAGCTTTTAAATTCTCAGAAAAAAATCCCTTTTGTAAATATTTTTTTCGCAAAAACACAAAAAAATTAGTTTTAATCTTTGTTTTCTCACGAACTTTAGGATTTTATTCCAAAAATACAAAAAAATAGAAAAAAATAACACAAAAAAAAAATCAGGAACTATGTTGTTCAAAAATCCGCTTTGAAACTTGTTTTTGCTAAAAATTTCTCCTTAAAAACCACTTTTTTTGAAAAGTCATTGTAAAGGAACCCTTTTTTTGAAAAAGAGGAAAGTTCACAACGACCACAGTTTCGCGGATTTCTCTTCTCCACCCTCGATCATCTAGGAGCTCCCCTCCTCCATTCATCCGCAACCAACCTCCACCCCCTAGAACCTTCCACTCTTCCTTTAAGAAGAGCCCCTCCAAGATCCCAGAGGGATCAGATTTTTCCTCGCATCCACCCATTCTCACTCTTTTCTACTACCAACAATCGTCTTCGCTCCCTCTTCCAAGGTGCCTGCAAGCGAAAGGAAGCCAGTAGGCCTCTCCTTCCAGTTTTCCCGCTTCCTCCTCCCCTGCAGAAAAGCCGGCTCTATCCAGGCCTCCCTTTGGATCACCAAAAGCGCTCCCACGCCCAGCCATAACAGCAGGTCAGGGTAAGCCATCTATCCTATCCTCTATTCTCTTCGTATCATCCATTGCTTTTATAAATTTAATTGCATTCCTTTTCTTTCTTCCTTCTTTCGATCTCTGTTTAACCCATTGACGCACTCTCTGTAATACCAATTTGTATATAACAAATTGGATTATAGACAAGCAAAATAGAAAAGAATGAATACATTCTGACATTATGCTTTCTCTGTTCCCTTTGTAGTTTACTATTTCAAATTTTTTTTTCTTCTCTTTTCTTTTCGGCTGGTTTTAATTCCCGATTCATTCTTACTCCTTGTTTGCAAAGAACTGATAGGGATTCTGATCCCATGTTTCACTCTCTCCAGACTAATCATATCTCTTCGGATTTTCATTTTGATAAGGCCAAATACATTTTCATTTTTCGTTTTTTTTTTCTCTCTTCCTTTTTTTTTTATTTTTTTTTGTATTTTCCTCCTTTCTCGTTTGTTCCTGCTCCCTGAATGTGTTCATATTATCACCCTACCTTTAACAGCGCTGATGATGCATTTGGCAATCACTTCAATGCCTTTTGATTGGCATCATCAGGGTTATAAGACTTGGTATAATTGACCTTACCGGGTGTTGTTTCCATTTTTTCTTCTTCTCTTCTTTTCCTTTCATTTCTTTTTTTTTTAGAATACCATTTGCTAGGTGAATCATATTAACATCTCATGATTCGTGTAGTATCTTAGTTTACCCTGTTATCAACCTCTTTTAATTCATTACCTGTATCTCTTTTGTCGTATGAATCTCCTCTACATTGCGATAGGTCAGTAACAGAGTCTTTTACTCATAGTCACATTTTACCTTTACAGAGTGGAATCTGATCTGGTTCTAGATCAGACCCTTTTTGCAACGATCCTCCGCTGATCTCTCGTTTTACTTGCAAACATATCTGACCTATTTCATTTGCTGTCATTCTTCAATGCACTATGTATTCTCTTTACAGTAGTTGCATCATCATTTCATTAGCTGGTTAATGTATTTATCGCACTGTGTCTCTTTCATTTTTGTCACATTGCTTCATTTCATTTCATTTTTTTTTTCTCCTTTTTAGTTTCATTTTCGTAACCTTGCTTCATTTCATTGCTTCATTCCATTTTCGTTATACTGCTTTCATTTCACTTTCTTTTCCTGCAACAAAAGGAAAATTTATTATATTCATAGTCCACCATGATATATATTCATAACAATGGCTGTGTGCTTTGCTGACTGTCTGGGTTATAATCGTTCGGCTGTTGAGCTTTGGTAATCGCCACATAAAAGGTAAGCATCAATCCACTCTTAATTTCAAGGAGAGAATTCCATATGAACTCTAAGCATCCTATGACAACATAGCTTACCCTACAAATGGCAATACTATGGATGGTTAATATTTTCCTGTGGAACAGGATTCTGCATATTAGCACCAACTGCATCTTCAGCCTCCAGCTCGGGGTTATGGAATCATTTTCCCATCCCATATACCAATGTGCACCAAAAAAAAAAATAATATAATTTAGCAGGTCACACTTTGCATTCCTAAAAAAAAAAACTGAGCAACCATTGCTTCTTGGCTTTTTGACCTAAATGGCTGTTCTGTAGCCATTTTTGTATATAGGAATCAAAATCATGTGGTTCATCTCTCATTTTTACATAGGTTACAGCATTACTATTCCTCATCTCTTATCACAAGACTGTGAGCATCTTAATTTTCTGTCAATATTTGATTTTCTCATGCTTGACTGTTTGGATTCACACTGATGTTGATCTTCTTTTATCATCGTAATGAGGAGCTTCTTCCGGGACTATACTTTGTTCTGGCCCTGAAAAAAAAAAGTGATGTTTCGTTGCCTATGGAGACAGATGTACTACAGGCCTAAGGTGGGGAAAATCTGGTCACCAAGAAGTGGCCTAAATTCAGGCTATACATCTATATGGTTCCTGTGCTTTCTCCTTCTGAAAAAAAAAGAGTGACATTGGCGTGTGTTTTCCCGCTAATAAGGATGATTCCAACAGGTTGGGTGTTTTGCTGAGATCGGCAGGTACATTGTTAAAGGTCGGGTAACCTTCAAGAGTTGCAAATATTAACTCACGCAGGTGTCCCCATAGTGAACATTTCAGACCACATTACTAAAATTCCTTATGATTTTCGCATGAACGATGCTTTAGCTTTATAAAGCTTCTTCATCATGCATTAATAGCTATTAGATTGATTCGTTTGGCTTCTCAAGTGGAACATTGGGCCAACTTGATAAAATACACTGAGACACCCCTGCAAAGCACACTTACTATCAGTGTTTGCCCTGTTATTTGCCTGTCATTAGCCATTTCCAGCTCTTCTATCTTCTACAGTTGCTCCAACCCAGTCATGCTATTGTACATACATCAGCTACAATGTCTCTGTGGCCGCCCTCCTTGGTACTTGATCAACCTGCCATCCCTTCATTCGCAATACCCATATCGAGTGCACAGTAGAATTAGCATTGGCATCTTTTTATACACTTATGTGTTCATCACACTGTGATCATCGCAAAATTTTTCCTCTCTTTATGATTTCTCTTTCTTCCTTCTCTTTTCCTTTTCTAGCCTCTATTCTTCTCCTTTTTGAAGGGAGAAGGATAAAAGAAAGAAAAGAAAGAGAGAAGAGAAAAGAAAGAGAGAGAGAAGAGGAACTATTTTGCGGTTTTTCACTTGACCTTGATTTGAAAAATATTTAGAAAATTACTCGCCTCCGTTTTGAAAATATTGCGGAAAAAATGGAGAGACGGGATTCGCTCATCGGTACGAGGTTCGACCGTTCCTGGCGCCTTTACCAGGGGTAATCGAACCAAGGATCGAATCTGTGCCTTTTGCTTTGCCTAAATATAATCTAAGAATTTTATTCTAACTCTAAATGCACAATGAACCATGCTTGTGCAATGCAAGAATGTATGCTCTTTTGAAAATCGATTTAGAAATTTCCAAGTATTTCTGAGATAGACTTGATAAGGGAGTGAAGAAATGATTGAATCTAACTTAGAACTTGAGATAGATCAGAGAAGTTCTAAGTCTTTGAAGTAATTTAGAGTTTGGAAGAATAGATCTTGGCTTTGAGAAAGAAATGATTTGAAGTTCTGAAATGAAAAGAAATGAAGTTTCAAAGTCAGAAATGGACTTTGAATTCAATCATGGATTTAGGAGAAGAAGATGAAATTTTGAAGTGATATTGAATTTGAATTTTAGAATGGATCTGAGAAAATCAAATGGTATTTGAAAATAGAAATGGATTTAGGGAATTCAAATGAGATTGGATTTGAAATCTAGAATTGGGAATGGAATTGGATCTTAAAATGGATTTAAGATCTGAAATCCGATGTAAAATTGGGTTCTGGATCCTAAGATGGAATTGGATCTGAAGTCTAAGATCCAACATGTGATTGAATTCTGGATCCTAAAAATAGAACTGGATCTGAAGTCTGAGATCCGATGTAAAATTGGGTTCTGGATCCTAAGATGGAATTGGATCTGAAGTCTAAGATCCAAAGTGGAATTGGATTCTGGATCCTAAGATGGATTTGGATCTGAAGTCTGAGATCCAATGTAGAATTATATTCTGGATCCTAGAATGGAAACTTGGACCTGAAGTCTAAGATCCAAAGTGAAATTGATTCTGGATCCTATAGATAAATTGGATCTGGAGTCTGAGATCCAATATGAGTGTTGAATTTTGGATCTTAAAATGGCTTTGGAGTTGAAAAGAGGAATCAAGAATTTCTAAGTCTGATTTGAATTTGGGAAAAGGAATTTTTTAGAAAATTTGAATTTTGAATATATAGATGAATCCCAAAATCAATTTAGACTTGGGACTTGAAGCTTGAAATGAATCAAGAATCTCAAAGTTAAATTGAACTTTGAGTTTGATTGGAGTCTTTTGAAAATGAATTTTGAAATTTCAAAGTAAAATTGAGCTTTGAAAATGAATTTGAATTTGGAAATCTTGAATATGAAATGAAATTGAAATCTCAAAGTTAAATTGGACTCTGAGATGAAAAATGAAATAGAATTTGAAAAAGATGAATAGGATTGAAGATTGATTGAAGAAGATATTTACATCACTTGGAGCTTTGAAAAACTAATTTTGAAAATATGATGCAGTTCTATCCTAAATGATGAATGAATTTAAAGGATTTTGAAATTGGATTTTGAAAAGCTATCTCATTCTCTGGATGAATTAAAATAAGATTGAAGATATAATACATCCTTGACTATGGTCATTGAATGTATTATATAATAATCTATATTTAAATTCAGGTGAAGAATAAAACACATTTGGTGCTTTTATAGAATTTAAAATGAAATTAACTCTCAATATACCCTGACTATGGCCATTGGTATATATTTTGAATTAATTTTAAGTTAAATTCTAATAAAAGAAGATATTTAAGGGAAATATGATGAATTTTGAAAACGGATCCATTATGGGTCCAGTGTTGTTTCGTAAAAGATAAAAATCCTAAGTTTTGTCCATACCCTGACTATGGCCATTGATATGGATCATCAACTTAGGATTGATTTACCTCTTACGAAATGGTGCACGTGCCAGTCGTGTTTCACCATCGTGAGATTTTGAGAAATAAAAGAAAAAAAAAATGAGTAATTCATGATATCTACAATGCTCATTCATTCTATCTAAAAAATGTAAATTCTCATTAAGGCCTAACTTATTACAGTAATCAAACTTGAAAATACAATTCCCAAGTAATGTTATTTTTTTTTTTTTACATATTCCCTTGGTTAGAAAACGTGCACCTATATTTATATATGTATATAGATATATATATATATATATATATATATATATAGGCAATGCCATGAAGGTCTATATGCAACAAATGAAGGCAAGGGCCAGGATGGTTTAAGGTGAACCATCGTGGAATATAATGGCCATAGTAGTTCATGATGAACCACTATGAGGAAAAAAATGTGACTATAGTTGTTCTTGATGAGCTACTATAGCAGAAACTGATCATAATGGTTCATTGTGAACCTTTATAAGGAAAAGAATGACAGTGATGATGATTCTAGATGAACTATTATAACAAAGAAAAGCCACAGTGGTTCCTTGAAAAATACTGTAAAAGAATGACAATTATGATAATTCTAGATGAACTATCATAACTAAGAAAAAGCTACAGTGATTTCTTGAAAAACACTGTAAAAGAAAGGCAGTTATGATAGTTCTAGATAACTATCATGACTAAGAAAAGCCACAGTGGTTCCTTGGGAACCACTGTAAAAGAATGATGGTTATGATAGTTCTAGATGAACTATCATAACTAAGGAAAAGCCACAGTGGTTCCTTGGGAACCACTGTAAAAGAATGATGGTTATGATAGTTCTAGATGAACTATCATAACTAAGAAAAAGCTACATTGGTTCCTTGGGAACCACTGTAAGAGAAAGGCAGTTATGATAGTTCTAGATAACTATCATAACTAAGAAAAAGCCACAGTGGTTCCTTGGGAACCACTGTAAAAGAAAGATGGTTATGATAGTTCTAGATGAACTATCATAACTAAGAAAAAGCCACAGTGATTCCTTGGGAACCACTGTGAGAAGAGAAAGAAAGAAAAGAACCGAAATGCAACAAGCAGTGCATACCCTATAGGTGCAATGGGCAGCTGGACAGCATTGACAACAAGATGGTAGTAAAGGAGTTTACCGAACAACTCATGTAAGAAGGAAAAAAAAAAAATGAGATAAGATGCTGTAGTGGGAAGAAAAAAATGTGAACTACTGCCGTAAACCGAGAATTGAGTTATCAGCTGTATATATAATAAAACATGGGTTGTTGTGACAAACATGAATTGATGTAATGAAAGGATCTAATCATATAAGAGAAATACACCTGCAGACATTTTCTTTAAAAAAAGAAATTTGAAGCACTACACACAGATTAACCATCTTACCTTCTGGGTTGTAAGCTTAAACTGGATATGATAAAACCTGCAAAATAATGAAGTGTGAGTACAGTGAAATACAATAAGATGTGGGTGATGAATTGAAAACACCTGTACGATGCACAGTCTTTTGTTACAACATGTAATATATATGGAACACCAACAAAAAAAAAAAACTATGTAACCACTGGAGTGGTGACTTTTAATTTCTGAGGCAGAAATGGTGGTTGCCGTAAGCTATGCAAAAAGGGGTGAACAACATGATTTGTTGTATTGGGTATACAGGGCCTTAACATTATCAGATGATGCAATATCTAACAATGCTGTGAACGGGGTACTACAGCAACAACGATAATACAGGTGGTATGACTAGGCTGTGGGGTATCATTGCCAGTGATAGTGATGAACTGTGCTAGTGTACAGATGGAAGGCAATGGGTGTAACTACTGTTATAATTACAACATATTATGTAATAACTGTGAGTGGAGTGCAACAGGGCATGTGAAGCAATGTGGATGTAACGAAAGATGAAGTAACTGGGGTAAATGTGGGAAGCTGCAGAAGTCGGCTGGTGACAGCAAGTGAAGATCATTAGTGTGTAATGATCTGGTAATCACAAGTGTAACAAAAGATGAATGTACGTGTATATATGAGGTGACTTATGCTGTGAAGACAGTAAACGAAATATGACCATCGTAGTTCTGCAAACACACTCAGGAGATCAGAAAAAGCAAATTTGACTTCAAAGGCAATAGCATTAAACTTCATAGTAAGGTTCAAGTTAAGAAATCCAGCAACCCATTTCTGAACTAGCAGCATCTTATCATGACTATTCCTTGTACGTAATGGTCATTGAATCTTCTTTTACCATCTGAAGATACGCTCTCTCACTTGGAGATATTAGAACAGACGAGGATTTACTCCATGGTCAAACTGGCTGCTAACAACTGATAATAATCAACCTGTAATGGCAGCTAATGCATAGATTTTCAAGGACAGGATCCACGAGAACAAGCAAACTTATTTCCCAATCGAAACCAGATTGCTACCAATATAGATTAAACATGGGTTATGAGAAGCTTAAGCAACTTAACATCAACATTATCACTTGAAACCATCTAATCTTGAATACATCTGGAATTCTGGCATAGCCCAACAGGTTCGAATCATCGAATTACAGGTAATAACACTCAGAGATATTTGTTTGCAGAAACAGACTAAATGTAAAAGTAGTCGGTTCTTCGGAAATGCTGGAAATCAATGCACCATCATCAGAGATACTTATGAAGATGGTATCAAATGAAATTTTACTACCTTCTCTCTCATTCTCTTTGGATACTGGCGCTTAACGAATGCTAGAATTGACAGGAATTCAGCATAAGAAGCGATGGGATTATATTTTCACAACCAGCACACGATGAAACATAAACAAAATCAGATTGATCCTGAGCATTTGTGTGATAAATAAAAAAAAAAATGCATGAGAAAATAGGCAGAGCGAAGGGATCACGCCCAAATGGAGGAATTATAATAAACAAGGTAAATCGGCAGGAACGACTGATAAAATGAATCAATATAATGATTATGGACAATGGAATTCAGTAATAATGATAAATAAATGAACAGAAGCATATGGCTGATGGATAACATATGATACGAGGTGCTTCGCAAAAAAAAAAAAAACTTGAAAACCATGAAAACTCGATAAGAAGACTGTATTTCGTAGGGAAAACATGAGGTCGACTGATAACCTCTGCAGAGTGAATCTGATCCGAGACTGGATCATATCGAACACCATTATAGAGGTTGTTCCCAAGGTGAAACCTAGGTGAATCGTGAATCGGAATGCAATAAGGTAACGAAATATACGTAAAATAGGAGAAATAGGTGTTGGAACGGGATGGTTCCTTTGTTATTGCATAGGGGAGAGATTGGCATTGCTATAAGCAACCCAACACAGCTCCAGGGTGCGTTAATGGAGGTTAAAGCCTGGAAAAATTAAAAGAGAAATCATAAAAGCAAAAAGAAAAAGAAAAGAAAAAAAAAATGAAATGAGATAAATACTGAAATGAAATTGAAATTTGGGAAAAGCAAATGAATCGACGATGCCATTGCGAGGCATCGTCGGTCATTAATATGTAAGGAAGGATGAAAAATCCAAAATCTACATAAATAAACTACTGGAAATCTAAACGTAGATGAAGAATTACCTCTGTTTTGCAGGGTCTTTAAAGGAGGGAGTCACGCTCTTCTCTTCTATTATGGAGGTCTTCTGCCCCTGGAGTAAAGGAGATGATCTGGGGGAAGAGGGCGATCAGCGAAAGATGGATGAGGTGCGCCACCAAAAAAAAAAAATCGGATCCCCTTTTCTCCTTCGTTGTTGTCTTTATATAAAGAGAGGAGAAGAAACGAGAGGGGGAATCTGTTGGGGAAGGCTCGAGAAGGAGGAGGTTAGGGATCAATGGTTGGAGAAGGAGGGCGTTGCAGATGGACGAAGGGTGGAGGCTGTAATGGATGTCGCGCATGGGGCTGGCCGGGGGAAGCTTCGTGAAGGTGGGGGAAGTTGAAGATGATGTTGGCGATCAAGGGTTGCCCTGAAGCAGAAGGGGGATGAGCGGTTAATGGAAACGGGGCGTGCGAAGCCGTTGCAGATGAAGGGCGAATGGAGGCCATGGGGGTTTCGAGAGGGGGTCTCGTACATGGGGGAGGCTTGGTGATGGCGGGATGGAGAGAGTGGCTGAGGGAGGAAAGCGAGTTAGGGTTTTCAAAAACCCTAACTCGACCCTCAAACCTCGAAATTTAGTTTTTCCAAAAACAGGCCTCCTTTTCAGGTTTTTTTTAAAGGTGAGTTTTTCGGCAAAAATCTTCAAAAATCGCGTGTAGTTTTTCCTAATTTCTTTGGGTTTTTGCATGATTTTTCCATTTTTTTGTATTTTTAGAATAAAATCCTAAAGTTTGTAAGAAAACAAGGATTAAAACTATTTTTTTTGTATTTTTTCATTTTTTTGTATTTTTGTAATAGAAAAACTAAGATTTAAGGTTTTAACACTAAATTTTTGTATTTTTCTAAGGAATGTTTAAAAATGTTTTCTCAAGAATTTCGGGCCATCTTGGGGAAAATTTCTTCAGAAAAGGGGTCTGGACCCAGGTTTTGAGGAAATGTTCGAGTTTTAAACCTCGAATCGAGAAATACAACTTGATGGATCCAAACGGATACCGAATGAAGTGTCTGAGCTTTTCAAAAGATTATTTTGGTAATTTTGAGAATTTAATTTAAAATTGGATAATGAAGCTTAGATTTGGATTTTGATAATGGATCTGGATCCGAAACTGAGTCAGATATGGAAAATGAATTTGATTTCAACCAAATTTTGAGAAACAAAAGGGGATTTAGATTTAAAACTGACTCAATTACCCAGAAAATGGGGACAAAAGGCAGAAAAGGGATGTTTACAACATTTTGAAAAAATTGGGGTGTTCACACACACAGCATCCAGAGTGTAATATTTTTTTTTCTCTTTTATGTTATTGCATTAATTAATGCCTTGGCATCTCATACTTGGCATCCACAGCATTCGTGATCACCATTGCTGTCCTACCTTAGTACTTCGTCATCTCTCAATCACTCCCTAACTGTCGATGTCTTCTCTACATGTCCCTAAACATACCATTCACTGCACAGCTGTTTCTTGTATATACATAACTCAGTATACGTTGGATTACAGGATATGCATTACCCAAAAGGTGATAGATACATAATTTTTTTTTACAGAGTGTTGATGAGCTGTCACCTGGTTTTAAATTACTTTAAAGATTATTTCTATAAGGCAATCCCTCCTTTGTTGATAACATCTATTATCATTATATTTTTGGCCATCGGTTTCTTGTGCCAGTATCAAGTATCGTTTCTCACATCATTTTTTTTTCTCTTCGATGTTTACAACAGTAATTGGTATTGTTGAAATCTTCCTATGCCTATAGCAGTGCTCTGCACCACTGTGCCCCTCCTTCTAGAAAGGTTTAACATTGCTGTGTATCCCTCATCTCATGCCCGTCGGGCATCCCCAGCATACAGCTGTATATCTTCCTCATTGCTCAAGGTTATTTCTCCAGCCCGATTCCCATTGTCAAAAAAAACCCTTCAGTATTGGCATAACCCATCATGCTTGCCATCCAATCACCCAACCCAGACCTCACTTACTGTCACCTGTGCACGCTGTTTGCACTAAACCCACTGCTAAAACTCTTTGTGTTTATAGCACAGCCCCCTGCCACCTACAGGTCATTTCAGCAGATATGACTGTGTTGTACTAGGTGCACATCATTTAGGTCATTTTCTCACAGCACATCTAACACCTACACTTTATCCCCAACAAGCCACAACTCTGTAGGCATTTATACTGCAGCACCTTGTTTACATCAAACATTCCTCTACCTTCATGTTATATATATATATATATATATATATATATATATATATATATATATATATATATGTAAATACATTTGGCTACCCTTCCATGCCTTGAAACACCTACATTATTTTGTTGGAGTATTAAAACATAAGATAAGTATATAAATGTTTCATAATTCGTGTCTTTGAAATCAACATGATATATGCAAATTCTCCTCTGTTTGTTTATGCTAATCAAGTGTTTTGCAGGAAATACACGAAAATAACTATCTTCTTGGAGATTCTTTCAATTTTTTATCAGATTCAAGTTGTAATAGCTAGATTTGAATAAGAAATTACATTTCCTGTCTTAGGTAGAATGAATGAGCATTATAAAATCACAAATTACCTGTTTTCATGCATCTTTTCTTTTATTTCCCAAATTCTCACAAATGGTGAAACACGAATGGCACGTGCACCATTTCGTAAGAGGTAAATTAATCCTAAGTTGATGATCCATATCAATGGCCATAGTCAGGGTATGGACAAAACTTAGTATTTTTATCTTTTACGAAATAACACTGGATCCACACTGGATCCGTTTTCAAAATTCATCATATTTCCTCAAATATTTTCTTCTTTTATCAGAATTTAACTTAAAATTAA
The DNA here is from genome assembly GCF_984573655.1 of Nuphar pumila. Lineage (NCBI taxonomy): Eukaryota > Viridiplantae > Streptophyta > Magnoliopsida > Nymphaeales > Nymphaeaceae > Nuphar > Nuphar pumila. Next base: position 44,298,979 of record NC_143265.1, on the reverse strand, counting down.
TTCAAAATATATACCAATGGCCATAGTCAGGGTATATTGAGAATTAATTTCATTTTAAATTCTATAAAAGCACCAAATGTGTTTCATTCTTTACCTGAGCATAAATATAGATTATTATATAATACATTCAATGATCATAGTCAAGGATGTATTATATCTTCAATCTTATTTTAACTCATTTAAAAAATGGAATAGCTTTTCAAAAACCAATTTTCAAAATTCTTCAAATCCATTCATCATTTAGGATAAAACTACATCATATTTTCAAAATTCCTTTTCCAAAAACTCCAAGTGATATTAATATCTTCTTCAATCTATCTTCAACTCTTATAAAAATCCAATTTATCCTTTCATTTTTTAAATTCTATTTCATTTTAAATCTTGAAGTTCAATTTAATTTTGAGATTTCAGATTCATTTTATATTCAAATTCAAAATCAGATTTCAAAGTTCAATTTGACTTTGAAATTTTAAATTCATTTTATATTCAAGACTCCAATCAAATTCAAAGTTCAATATAACTTTGAGATTCTTGATTCATTAACTAAATTCCAAAAATCAAGCTTTCAAATTCAAAGTCCAATTTGACTTTGAAATTCATTTATATTCAGGTTCAAAAACCTCAAATCAAAATTCGAAAGATAGATCATAATCTCACCTAGGATCCAGATTTCCAAGTATAAATCTCCACTCTTTGGATCTCAGATTATAGATCAAAAAATCCATTCTAGGATCCAGAACCTGATCCTACTCTGGATCTCAGACTTCAGATCCAATCTAGCTTAGGGTCCAGAATCCAACTTCTACTTTGGATCTCAGATTTCAGATCCAAATCCATCTTAGGATCCAGAATCCAATTTTACTTTGGATTTCAGATCCAAATCCATCTTAGGATCCAGAACCAATTCTACCTCGGATCTCCGACTTCAGATCCAAATCCATCTTAGGATCCAGAACCCAATTCTACATTCGGATCTCAAACTTCAGATCCAAACCCATTCTAGAATCCAGAACTCAAGTCCATCTTGGATTCCAAATCTCGGATCCCATTCTGTTTAGGATCCGAAATCGAATTCCAAATTCTAGATTTCAATTCCATTGTCGGATCTAATCCGTTTCTATTCTAAAATACCATTTGATTTTCTCAGTCCATTCCAATTTCAAACTTCAAAAATCTAAATTCAATCCCATCTTAAGTATTCATTTCCCTTCCTAAATCCAAAGTTCAAATTCAAAGTCCATTCCTGACTTTGAAATTTTATTTCAAAAGTTTCAAATCAGTCTTTCTCATTTATTTTCCCAACTCTGATTTACTTCAAAGACTTAGAATTTCTCTGATCTGTCTCAAGTTCTAAGTTAGATTCAAATCATTTCTTCACTCCCTTATCAAATTCATCTCAGAAGCACTTGGATATTCCCAAATCATCTTTCAAAAAGAACATACATCCATGCATTGCACAAGCATGATTCTCTGTGCATTCAGATCTTTAGGATAAATTCTTAGATTATATTTAGGCAAAGCAAAAGGCATAGATTCGATCCTTGGTTCGATTACCCCTGGTAAAGGCGCCAGGAACGGTCGAACCTCGTACCGACGAGCGAATCCCGTCTCTCCATTTTTTCCCGCAATATTTTCAAAACGGAGGCGAGTGATTTTCTAAATATTTTTCAAATCAAGGTCAAGTGAGACCCCGCAAAAGAGTTCCTTTTCTTTCTTTCTTTCTTTTCTCTTCTCTCTTTCTTTTCTTTCTTTTATTTCACTCCCTTCAAAAAGGAGGAGAATAGAGGTTAGAAAAGGAAAAGAGAAGGAAGAGAGAGAAACCACAAGAGAGAGGAAAAATTTTGCGATGATCACAGTTTTTCCTCTCTCTTGTGGTTTCTCTCTCTTCCTTCTCTTTTCCTTTTCTAACCTCTATTCTCCTCCTTTTTGAAGGGAGTGAAATAAAAGAAAGAAAAGAAAGAGAGAAGAGAAAAGAAAGAAAGAGAGAAAAGGAACTCTTTTGCGGGGTCTCACTTGACCTTGATTTGAAAAATATTTAGAAAATCACTCGCCTCCGTTTTGAAAATATTGCGGGAAAAAATGGAGAGACGGGATTCGCTCGTCGGTACGAGGTTCGACCGTTCCTGGCGCCTTTACCAGGGGTAATCGAACCAAGGATCGAATCTATGCCTTTTGCTTTGCCTAAATATAATCTAAGAATTTATCCTAAAGATCTGAATGCATAGAGAATCATGCTTGTGCAATGCAGGGATGTATGTTCTTTTTGAAAGATGATTTGGGAATATCCAAGTGTTTCTGAGATGAATTTGATAAGGGAGTGAAGAAATGATTTGAATCTAACTTAGAACTTGAGACAGATCAGAGAAATTCTAAGTCTTTGAAGTAAATCAGAGTTGGGAAAATAAATGAGAAAGACTGATTTGAAACTTTTGAAATGAAATTTCAAAGTCAGGAATGGACTTTGAATTTGAACTTTGGATTTAGGAAGGGAAATGAATACTTGAGATGGGATTGAATTTAGATTTTTGAAGTTTGAAATTGGAATGGACTGAGAAAATCAAATGGTATTTTAGAATAGAAATGGATTTGGATTAGATCCGACAATGGAATTGAAATCTAGAATTTGGAATTGGATTTCGGATCCTAAACAGAATGGGATCCGAGATGGACTTGAGTTCTGGATCCTAGAATGGGTTTGGATCTGAAGTTTAAGATCCGAATGTAGAATTGGGTTCTGGATCCTAAGATGGATTTGGATCTGAAGTCGGAGATCCAAGGTAGAATTGGTTCTGGATCCTAAGATGGATTTGGATCTGAAATCTGAGATCCGAAGTAAAATTGGATTCTGGATCCTAAGATGGATTTGGATCTGAAATCTGAGATCCAAAGTAGAAGTTGGATTCTGGACCCTAAGCTAGATTGGATCTGAAGTCTGAGATCCAGAGTAGAATCAGGTTCTGGATCCTAGAATGGATTTTTGGATCTATAATCTGAGATCCAAAGAGTGGAGATTTATACTTGGAAATCTGGATCCTATTTGAGATTATGATCTATCTTTCGAATTTTGATTTGAGGTTTTTGAACCTGAATATAAATGAATTTCAAAGTCAAATTGGACTTTGAATTTGAAAGCTTGATTTTTGGAATTTAGTTAATGAATCAAGAATCTCAAAGTTATATTGAACTTTGAATTTGATTGGAGTTTTGGATATAAAATGAATTTAAAATTTCAAAGTCAAATTGAACTTTGAAATCTGATTTTGAATTTGAATATAAAATGAATCTGAAATCTCAAAATTAAATTGAACTTCAAGATTGAAAATGAAATAGAATTTAAAAAATGAAAGGATAAATTGGATTTTTATAAGAGTTGAAGATAGATTGAAGAAGATATTAATATCACTTGGAGTTTTTGGAAAAGGAATTTTGAAAATATGATGTAGTTTTATCCTAAATGATGAATGGATTTGAAGAATTTTGAAAATTGGTTTTTGAAAAGCTATTCCATTCTTTAAATGAGTTAAAATATGATTGAAGATATAATACATCCTTGACTATGGTCATTGAATGTATTATATAATAATCTATATTTATGCTCAGGTAAAGAATGAAACACATTTGGTGCTTTTATAGAATTTAAAATGAAATTAATTCTCAATATACCCTGACTATGGCCATTGGTATATATTTTGAATTAATTTTAAGTTAAATTCTGATAAAAGAAGAAAATATTTGAGGAAATATGATGAATTTTGAAAACGGATCCAGTGTTATTTCGTAAAAGATAAAAATACTAAGTTTTGTCCATACCCTGACTATGGCCATTGATATGGATCATCAACTTAGGATTAATTTACCTCTTACGAAATGGTGCACGTGCCATTCGTGTTTCACCATTTGTGAGAATTTGGGAAATAAAAGAAAAGATGCATGAAAATAGGTAATTTGTGATTTTATAATGCTCATTCATTCTACCTAAGACAGGAAATGTAAATTCTTATTCAAATCTAGCTATTACAACTTGAATCTGATTAAAAATTGAAAGAATCTCCAAGAAGATAGTTATTTTCGTGTATTTCCTGCAAAACACTTGATTAGCATAAACAAACAGAGGAGAATTTGCATATATCATGTTGATTTCAAAGACACGAATTATGAAACATTAATATACTTATCTTATGTTTTAATACTCCAACAAAATAATGTAGGTGTTTCAAGGCATGGAAGGGTAGCCAAATGTATTTACATATATATATATATATATATATATATATATATATATATAGATAGATAGATAGATAGATAGATAGATAGATAACATGAAGGTAGAGGAATGTTTGATGTAAACAAGGTGCTGCAGTATAAATGCCTACAGAGTTGTGGCTTGTTGGGGATAAAGTGTAGGTGTTAGATGTGCTGTGAGAAAATGACCTAAATGATGTGCACCTAGTACAACACAGTCATATCTGCTGAAATGACCTGTAGGTGGCAGGGGGCTGTGCTATAAACACAAAGAGTTTTAGCAGTGGGTTTAGTGCAAACAGCGTGCACAGGTGACAGTAAGTGAGGTCTGGGTTGGGTGATTGGATGGCAAGCATGATGGGTTATGCCAATACTGAAGGGTTTTTTTTTGACAATGGGAATCGGGCTGGAGAAATAACCTTGAGCAATGAGGAAGATATACAGCTGTATGCTGGGGATGCCCGACGGGCATGAGATGAGGGATACACAGCAATGTTAAACCTTTCTAGAAGGAGGGGCACAGTGGTGCAGAGCACTGCTATAGGCATAGGAAGATTTCAACAATACCAATTACTGTTGTAAACATCAAAGAGAAAAAAAAATGATGTAAGAAACGATACTTGATACTGGCACAAGAAACCGATGGCCAAAAATATAATGATAATAGATGTTATCAACAAAGGAGGGATTGCCTTATAGAAATAATCTTTAAAGTAATTTAAAACCAGGTGACAGCTCATCAACACTCTGTAAAAAAAAAAAAAATTATGTATCTATCACCTTTTGGGTAATGCATATCCTGTAATCCAACGTATACTGAGTTATGTATATACAAGAAACAGCTGTGCAGTGAATGGTATGTTTAGGGACATGTAGAGAAGACATCGACAGTTAGGGAGTGATTGAGAGATGACGAAGTACTAAGGTAGGACAGCAATGGTGATCACGAATGCTGTGGATGCCAAGTATGAGATGCCAAGGCATTAATTAATGCAATAACATAAAAGAGAAAAAAAAATATTACACTCTGGATGCTGTGTGATGAACACATAAGTGTATAAAAAGATGCCAATGCTAATTCTACTGTGCACTCGATATGGGTATTGAGAATGAAGGGATGGTAGGTTGATCAAGTACCAAGGAGGGCGGCCACAGAGACATTGTAGCTGATGTATGTACAATGGCATGACTGGGTTGGAGCAACTGTAGAAGATGGAAGAGCTGGAAATGGCTAATGACAGGCAAATAACAGGGCAAACGCTGATAGTAAGTGTGCTTTGCAGGGGTGTCTCAGTGTATTTTATCAAGTTGGCCCAATGTTCCACTTGAGAAGCCAAACGAATCAATCTAATAGCTATTAATGCATGATGAAGAAGCTTTATAAAGCTAAAGCATCGTTCATGCGAAAATCATAAGGAATTTTAGTAGTGTGGTCTGGAATGTTCACTATGGGGACACCTGCGTGAGTTAATATTTGCAACTCTTGAAGGTTACCCGACCTTTAACAATGTACCTGCCGATCTCAGCAAAACACCCAACCTGTTGGAATCATCCTTATTAGCGGGAAAACACACGCCAATGTCACTCTTTTTTTTTTTTTAGAAGGAGAAAGCACAGGAACCATACAGATGTATAGCCTGAATTTAGGCCACTTCTTGGTGACCAGATTTTCCCCACCTTAGGCCTGTAGTACATCTGTCTCCATAGGCAACGAAACATCATTTTTTTTTTTTTTTAGGGCCAGAACAAAGTATAGTCCCGGAAGAAGCTCCTCATTACGATGATAAAAGAAGATCAACATCAGTGTGAATCCAAACAGTCAAGCATGAGAAAATCAAATATTGACAGACAATTGAGATGCTCACAGTCTTGTGATAAGAGATGAGGAATAGTAATGCTGTAACCTATGCAAAAATGAGAGATGAACCACATGATTTTGATTCCTATATACAGAAATGGCTACAGAACAGCCATTTAGGTCAAAAAGCCAAGAAGCAATGGTTGCTCAGTTTTTTTTTTAGGAATGCAAAGTGTGACCTGCTAAATTATATTATTTTTTTTTTTGGTGCACATTGGTATATGGGATGGGAAAATGATTCCATAACCCCGAGCTGGAGGCTGAAGATGCAGTTGGTGCTAATATGCAGAATCCTGTTCCACAGGAAAATATTAACCATCCATAGTATTGCCATTTGTAGGGTAAGCTATGTTGTCATAGGATGCTTAGAGTTCATATGGAATTCTCTCCTTGAAATTAAGAGTGGATTGATGCTTACCTTTTATGTGGCGATTACCAAAGCTCAACAGCCGAACGATTATAACCCAGATAGTCAGCAAAGCACACAACCATTGTTATGAATATATATCATGGTGGACTATGAATATAATAAATTTTCCTTTTGTTGCAGGAAAAGAAAGTGAAATGAAAGCAGTATAACGAAAATGGAATGAAGCAATGAAATGAAGCAAGGTTACGAAAATGAAACTAAAAAGGAGAAAAAAAATGAAATGAAATGAAGCAATGTGACAAAAATGAAAGAGACACAGTGCGATAAATACATTAACCAGCTAATGAAATGATGATGCAACTACTGTAAAGAGAATACATAGTGCATTGAAGAATGACAGCAAATGAAATAGGTCAGATATGTTTGCAAGTAAAACGAGAGATCAGCGGAGAATCGTTGCAAAAAGGGTCTGATCTAGGACCAGATCAGATTCCACTTTGTAAAGGTAAAATGTGACTATGAGTAAAAGACTCTGTTACTGACCTATCGCAATGTAGAGGAGATTCATACGAAAAAAGAGATACAGGTAATGAATTGAAAGAGGTTGATAACAGGGTAAACTAAGATACTACACGAATCATGAGATGTTAATATGATTCACCTAGCAAATGGTATTCTAAAAAAAAAGAAAAGAAAGGAAAAGAAGAGAAGAAGAAAAAATGGAAACAACACCTGGTAAGGTCAATTATACCAAGTCTTATAACCCTGATGATGCCAATCAAAAGGCATTGAAGTGATTGCCAAATGCATCATCAACGCTGTTAAAGGCAGGGTGATAATATGAACACATTCAGGGAGCAGGAACAAACGAGAAAGGAGGAAAATACAAAAAAAAATAAAAAAAAAAGGAAGAGAGAAAAAAAAAAACGAAAAATGAAAATGAATTTGGCCTTATCAAAATGAAAATCCAAAGAGATATGATTAGTCTGGAGAGAGTGAAACATGGGATCAGAATCCCTATCAGTTCTTTGCAAACAAGGAGTAAGAATGAATCGGGAATTAAAACCAGCCGAAAAGAAAAGAGAAGAAAAAAAAAATTTTGAAATAGTAAACTACAAAGGGAACAGAGAAAGCATAATGTCAGAATGTATTCATTCTTTTCTATTTTGCTTGTCTATAATCCAATTTGTTATATACAAATTGGTATTACAGAGAGTGCGTCAATGGGTTAAACAGAGATCGAAAGAAGGAAGAAAGAAAAGGAATGCAATTAAATTTATAAAAGCAATGGATGATACGAAGAGAATAGAGGATAGGATAGATGGCTTACCGTGACCTGCTGTTATGGCTGGGCGTGGGAGCACTTTTGGTGATCCAAAGGGAGGCCTGGATAGAGCCGGCTTTTCTGCAGGGGAGGAGGAAGCGGGAAAACTGGAAGGAGAGGCCTACTGGCTTCCTTTCGCTTGCAGGCACCTTGGAAGAGGGAGCGAAGACGATTGTTGGTAGTAGAAAAGAGTGAGAATGGGTGGATGCGAGGAAAAATCCGATCCCTCTGGGATCTTGGAGGGGCTCTTCTTAAAGGAAGAGTGGAAGGTTCTAGGGGGTGGAGGTTGGTTGCGGATGAATGGAGGAGGGGAGCTCCCAGATGATCGAGTGTGGAGAAGGGAAATCCGCGAAACTGTGGTCGTTGTGAACTTTCCTCTTTTTCAAAAAAGGGTTCCTTTACAATGACTTTTCAAAAAAAGTGGTTTTTAAGGAGAAGTTTTTAGCAAAAACAAGTTTCAAAGCGGATTTTTGAACAACATAGTTCCTGATTTTTTTTTTGTGTTATTTTTTTCTATTTTTTTGTATTTTTGGAATAAAATCCTAAAGTTCGTGAGAAAACAAAGATTAAAACTATTTTTTTGTGTTTTTGCGAAAAAAATATTTACAAAAGGGAATTTTTTCTGAGAATTTAAAAGCTATTTTGAGAAAATTTCTTCAGAAACGGGTTTGGACCCAAGTTTTGAGGAAATGTTCGAGTTTTAAACCTCGAATTGAGAAATACCATTTGATGGATCCAAACGGATACCGGATGAACTGTCTGAGCTTTTCAAAAGGTTATTTTGGAATTTTTGAGAATTTGATTTTGAACATTGGACAACGAGGCTTAGATTTAGATCTTTTATCTGGATCCGGATCCGAAATTGAGTCAGATATATAAAATGAATTTAATTTCAATAAATCTTGAGAAATAAAGTGGAATTTAGATTTAAAACTGACTCAATTACCCAAAAAAAAAATGAAGATAAAGGGAAAAAGGGGAATATTTACAAACTTTTGAAAAATTTGGGGTGTTCACAGATGCCCCTCTTTGCTACTAAGCCGGTTGAAAGCCGAGCTTAGTGGCAAAGAAACACTCCAAATTTTGAAGAATGCCCCAGTCAGCTGATCCGAGCTGGGTGTGGAAGAATTATTTTGAAAATACGACTTGCCGGGCTTGAAACCTTACCCTGAATGGTCCCGGGGGGGATGAAATCCTCGACAACGATACGACTGAATGATAGAAATGAGGAAATCGTGATGGGACTTTGGGTGAAAATCCCAGGGATGGTGAAAGACAAGAATTTTGATCAAGTTTCATGGGTGAGACGAAATCTGCCCTTTGGAATGATTCAGGTTTAGCCCTTAACCTGGATGGGACGAAGATAGATCAAGATAATTTGGATGGGGAAAGGAAACATAAGCGGACCTTGATGGGACATTTTGAGCGAAATGCCTCATGCGATGAAAATTCAAGAAAAATCCTTTCCTGGGTGGACGCATAAAGAGCACAGATTCTTTTGTGGGGAAATCAATGATGGGACAGGAAGGATCACTTTGTCTAAACGAAGCTCAGGTTTAGCTCTAAACCTGAAAGGAAGGTGCTTCGCGGAGCGAGGTTCAGGCTTAAACCTTTAACCTGAAAAGGGGCGACCATACAGAATCCTCGGATGAAGAAAGCCGTGATGGGACAACAAATACATCGCCGAAGCGAGATTCAGGTTTAACCCTTGACCTGAGTGGGAGAATGATACAGAATCTTCGAGCGACGAAACCGTGATGGGACTAGAAAGGATATCTAGTCAAAGCGGGACTCAGGTTTTAACCCTAACCTGAACGTAAGATACCACATGGAGCGAGGTTCAGGCTTAACCCTTAACCTGAAAGGGACGACCACACAGAATCCTCGGATGAAGAAACCATAATGGGACCTTTGGAATTTGGACGAATCCAGAAGGGGTTTTGCGAGAAGAGAAAATCAAGGGTTTCCCTAAAGCTTAGAAAAGGGATGATCTTGGGCGCCTCATTGCTGAGACTAAAATCAGCTTTCTAAAAACAGACGGCCTCTCGCAGAAGGTTTGGGTGACACCTCGAGGAGCGAGGTAACAGGTTTAATCCTTAGCCTGAATGGATATAGAATCCTCGAGGAGCGAGGAAAACTGTGATGGGCCTCTAGACTTTGCATAACAAGTCCAAGAGGGGTTTTCGCAAAAGGATAAAAATGGTGGTCCCTAAAGCTTGAAAAGGGGTTGTTCTTGGGCGCCTCATTGCTGAGACTGAAAATAGCTTTTGACAATAACAGATCTTTTGCAAAAAGTTCAGGTTTAACCCTTATCCTGAGCGGGAACTGTCTATGGCGGGACAGTGGGGAGCATAGGGAAGTATGCGAATCTGAGAGCGCTCAGATCAGACGGAAGGAAAGGACCTTTCAGTCCTAGGGTGGGATGACGTCAGGATACGTCAAAACGATCCTCAAGTTCACACTTCATGTTGGGATAACTAGAAAATATTGCCAATAAGATGCCAAAGATTGTAGTTGATTCAGAATGATTGAATTGTGCTCATGTGCGAAAATATCATCTCTTTCTACCTAGAGTATTAGCTTAAATGGGGCTAACTCTGTAGAATTTGAGATCTAAAATTCAATTTTGTTGTTGTTGAGTTTCTTCAAGGAAGATATCAATTTCCCTAATATGAAAAGAAGAGGAAACATTCTTAGCTTCATAAAAGCAATTAAGTGAAAAGACATTGATAAAGAATTTCACATAGATAAAGATGATTCTTGACAGTTTCGGGCAGTTTGATATCCTGGGCATTTCCCGTGATGATCTGTTTGCACTCTTTTTGAACCATGGATCTTTTCTGGGTTCTTTTACATCCTCCTTCATTTTGGAGATGTCCTGACTTTTCTCTCTTTTTGAGAAAGGGTACGTCATAAACTCCTTCATTTTGGAGACGCTCCGATCCTTCTTTTTCTTTCTCAGGGATTATGATATTGGTTCTTGGGTTGAAATCTCTAAATGATAGCAGAAATCAAATATCTTTTAGGGTTTGTCGGTGGGTTCATCGCATCCGCCTTCATCTCGACGGTGATCCGAACTTTCCCTGGAAGGATCCGTCACAAACTCCATCATCTTGGAGATGTTTCAAATCTTCTTTGGCCCCGAGGATCCACTCGCTTAATTCGCCTTCATCTTGGCGACAATTGAGAGATCCCTTTTGCGGATATTTGATTGCAGCTTAGCTTGGATGACTGAGGATATATGGATTGGGTAGGTTCTTTTTACTGTCCAGGATATTTCCACTGTCTTACCGCAAAAAGAATAATCTTTAAGAATGCGCCACAGCTATGATCAATATCAGCTCACTTATGGCTTTTCAACATCATTGAATTTTCCTTTGCCGGTCATATCAAAGATTTTTCTTCAACCTCTTGGTTGACCAACAGAAAAAAGCTTGAATTTAGCTCTTATTTCGCATAAGTCTTGCTCTTTTGAAAATGATACTGAAGGTAGTTTTGAGATAATCCTTTGTGCGATGAAAGTTTTGAGATCAACAATGACTTTTGATAGCAGATTGGCAACGTATTCTAGAAAATCCTTGACGAAGGTCGCTTGATATCGAGTCGACACGTCCATGACAAAATTCTCCTCTCTTTTTCCCCAAAGGAGAGACTCAGACTTAAGCCCTTACCTGAATGGGAAGTTGGAAATACTCCTCTCTTCCCTGAAAGAGGAGGCGTTTGCAAAACGGAGCTTTCGAAGAGAAATTAAGTTTTCGTCAAAACTCCCTATCTCTAGGCTTCTCTCATGGAAAGGTGGCCGAAAAACAAAGTTGAGAAAATATCACAGAGGAACGAGTCCATCACACTCTCCCTAGAAGAGGGTCCTCTGTGAAGGAGTTGGCCAAAGATGATAAAACAGGGGCCACAAAAGAAACGAGCTTCCGTCGAAGCTCTCCCTGGAAAAAGGGTTCTCTCATGTAAAGTTGGTTGTTGTTTTGCAAACTGTTCGCGAGGAAAACGAGTCCCTTCAAACTCTCCCTGGAAGAGGGTCCTTGCGAACGAAAGATGGTTGTATGCGAAAAGAACGAGCTCCCTCGAACTCTCCCTGAAGAGGGTCCTTCGCAAGAGAAAAAGATTGATCCTTGATAAAATGGTGACCTGAAGGTCGAAATCGAGAATTTAGAGCTTGAAATGATGATGTTTGGTTAGTACAAAGACTGAACCTGGAGGGCTAACTGATTAGTCAGCCAAACACTAGCACGAGCGCTAAATGTGCCAGCACGAGCACTGAATTTCAAGAAAATGCCTCAGTATGAGCGCTGAGTTTTTGAAAAATGCACACCAGTACGAGCACTGGATTTTCGAAATGCACACCAGTACGAGCACTGGGTTTTCGAAATGCACACCAGTACGAGCACCGGGTTTTCGAAATGCACACCAGTACGAGCACCGGGTTTGATTCAACAGGAGAATTTGAAAATGAGACCGACATTCAAAGATACTTGAGAATTAAGCGAGAATGATTGCCGGTGTTTCAGGATTATCCCTTATCCTGAAGGGGAATAAATGAGTGAGTGTGAAAACTCGAATTCATAATAATCTGTCCAATACGAGCATTGGAAAAGGGAAGTTCAAGTCGGGACTTGAGACTTTAAGAATATACAAAAGGGAAGATCCGAGTCGGAACCCGGTTTTTAAATATAAGAAAGAAGGCGAAAATCGGGTTTGAAAACTCGAATTCTCTAAACAAATGAATTGTCCAACACGAGCGTTGGATTCAAAAGGAAGTTCAAGTCGGAATTTGAAACTTTAGAAATGAGAATATACAAAAGGGAAAATCCGAGTCGGAACCCGGTTTTTAAATATAAGGAAAATGAATGAGAATTGAGTTTGGAAACTCGCATTCTCAACACAACAATTTATCCAACATGAGTATTGGATTTAAAAGGAAGTTCAAGTCGGAACTTGAAACTTCAGAAATGAGAATATACAAAAGGGAAAATCCGAGTCGGAACCCGGTTTTTAAATATAAGAAAAATGAATGAGAATTGAATTCGGAAACTCGCATTCTCAACACAACAATTTGTCCAACACGAGCATTGGATCCAAAAGGAAGTTCAAGTCGGAACTCAAGACTTCAGAAATGAGAATATATATAAAAGAAGGTAAATCTGAGTCGGAACCCGGTTTTTAATACAAGAAAGAAAGTGAGAATCGGGTTCGAAAACTCAAATTCTCAAAACAAAGAATTGTCCAACACGAGCGTTGGATTCAACAGGAAGTTCAAGTCGGAACTTGAAACTTCAAAAATGAGAATATACAAGAAGGAAAATCCGAGTCGGAACCCGGTTTTTAAATACAAGAAAGAAAGTGAGAATCAGGTTCGAAAACTCGAATTCTCAAAACAAAGAATTGTCCAACACGAGCGTTGGATTCAAAAGGAAGTTCAAGTCGGAACTTGAGACTTCAAAAAATAAGAATATACAAAAGGAAAATCCGAGTCGGAACCCGGTTGAGAAGGAGATAATTCTTACCCAAGAGTCGGATTTTAGAAGAATTGATAGAATGCATAAATAGGTTCCGACGATTACAAAGATTTATTCAAGATTCTTGACCCAAGATGGTCTGAATTTTGATGACTTCAGGATTTTCCCTTATCCTGAAGAAGAATGAATAAAGGTTGATATGAATTGAAGAGTTTATGGGAAGTAGTTCCGGTTTTATCCCTTAGCCTGAAAGGGATGTGAAATAAAAGATCGATGAAATTTAAAAGTTTGATAAAACTTGATAAAACTTAACAGAATGATAAAAATGGATAACAAATCGATGAAAATTCAATTAAATCGGAAAATGAAATAGATGCAATTTAAAAAAAAATAGATCAACTGAAAAATTGATAAGTTTTTCAGAAAAAGAGTTCGTCTAATCCTACCTGCATATGACAAAGGAAGAGATGTATGGATCAAAATATAATGCCCCAGTATCAGGGAGAAGATGTGAAAATTTAATAGAAAATCTTCGCTTTATTGAGAAAGATTTTTTTGAAGAGTACAAAAGGCTAGGAATTTAAGTGTAAAATCTCTTCAAATGTAAGGCATTAATAGGATCTGGCAGTTCCGCTCCATCTGCATTGATCAGACGATAGGAACTACGGGGCAATGCCTCCTTAACCACATAAGGGCCTTCCCAATTGGGTGACCACTTGCCCTTCGGCCGACGCTTGAGATGAGTTGTCGATCTGAGCACAAGATCATTAACTCGAAACCTTCTCTCAATGACTGACTTGGCGTAGTGTCTAGCTATCCTCTGACGATAGTCTTGAGCGTGCTCTGCTGCCTTGAGTCTTTTCTCGTCTAGTAGATCAAGCTGTACCAATCTCTGTTGCTGATACTGATCAAGCGGAAGTTCAACGAGTGACGCAAACTTGAGTGCGGGCTTCTTAACATGTAGAGGTAACACCACCTCCGTCCCATAAACAAGCTCTGAAGGCGTAGCATTGGTTGGGGTTCGAATGGTGGTTCGGTATGCCCAAAGTGCGTCGTGCATCTTCTCGTGCCAATCACGACCCGTTTCCACTGTTCTTTCCAGAATGCGGATCAAAATCTTGTTGGTGGCCTCAGCCTGGCCATTCCCTTGGGGATAGTAAGGAGCTGAGAAGTGGTGATGAATCCTGAACTTCGAGCAGAAGGTCTTCATCTTCTCATTCTTGAAATGGCTGCCATTATCTGACACAATATCGTGTGGGACGCCGAAGCGACAGAGAAGATTTTTGTGAATAAATGAAACCACATGCCGGCCTTCTACTGTTCGCAGAGTTACAACCTCGACCCATTTGGTGAAGTATTCTGTAGCCGCGAGGAAGTATTTGTGGCCATTAGATGCAGAAGGAGTGATTGGACCCACCACGTCGAAGGCCCACATTGAAAAGGGCCAAGGAGAGACCACGGATTATAAGTATGCGGCTGGCGCATGAATGGAAGGTGCGTGCATTTGACACTTGACGCATTTCCTTACAAATTGATGGCAATCTTGCTGCATGGTTTTCCAATAATATCCTGCGCGGATAATCTGCTTGACGAGTGTTTGGTAGCCGATGTGCCCACCACAAATTCCTTCGTGCGCCTCTCGGACCACTTCCATGGCTTCATCCTTATCTAAGCATCTAGCATACTCAGAACTGAACCCACGACGGTAGAGAGTATTGGCAAGGATGAAATAGCGGACTGACATGCGTTGAATTGCACGTTGCTCCCTTCTTGGCATGTTTGGTGGGAATTCACCAGTTTCAATAAAGCTTTTGATGTCTTGATACCAAGGCTTCTCCTTCTGAGCGGCCTGGTTCACTTGCTCAACTGGAATGTAGGCAGGTGATCAAGTTTGCCGATCTCGAAGGAACGACAGGATTCACTGTCTTTGAAAGACAAAATAGAGCTTAAGCAGGCTAAGCCATCGGCTATGTGATTGTATTCCCTCTTGATGTGATTGAGCTGAAATTCTCCAAGGTTGCCTATGAGAGCCAAAGCGATCTTCTGATAGGGAATCAGCTTCGAGTCTTTTACTTGCCATTCTTCATTAACTTGGTTAACAACAAGCAAGGAATCGCCAAAGGCATGTACTCTCTTGACATCAAAGCTTTGCAAAATTTTGAGGCCTTGTATTAGAGCTTCATACTTAGCCATGTTGTGAGTACATTGGAAATTGAGCTTGAGGGAATAAGGGAGCATCTCCTTTTCAGGAGTGATTAACAAGATCCCAATTCCTATACCAGACATATTTCTGGCTCCATCAAAGAATAGAGTCCAGAGTGGAGATTCCTGAACACTGCATATGCGATCGTCAGGAAAATCATCTTCTGCTTTGATCTCTTCTGTCAACGGGAAATCTGCTAACTGATCTGCGATGGACTGACCCTTGACCGATTTCTGAGAAACGTACTCCAAATCATACTGCATCAGGAGGACTTGCCATTTCGCAATCCGTCCTGTAAGGAAAGGCTGCTCAAGGATGTATTTGAGAGGGTTGAGTCTCGACAGGATCTTGATTTCTGATGCCATTAGATAATGTCTCAGCTTCTGACACATCCACACTAAGGCTAGACATGTCTTTTCCATCTGAAAATATCTCTTCTCGTAATCGATGAAGGTCTTGCTGATGTAGTAGATGGCATGCTCTATCCGGCTGCCTTCCTCATACTGCGCAAGAAATCCGCCACAAGCATTGTGGTTGACAGAAATATATAAGAGCAGCGGCTTTCCAAGTTCGGGTGGCTTCAGAACTGGTGGATTGAGAAGATATTGCTTGATGCGCTCAAATGAGAGCTGACATTCTGGTCCCCATTCAAATTTCACTTCTTTTCTTAGCAAGTGATTGAAGGGCTGGCATCTCATGGCCAAGTTTGAGATGAAACGTCGAATAGACTGAATGCGCCCCTGAAGGCTCCTTAATTCTTTGAGGTTGGTGGGAGGCGGCATGTCAATGATTGCCTTTGCTTTGGCAGGATCCACCTCTATGCCTTTCTTGCTGATCATGTAGCCAAGCAGTTTGCCTGACTCTACCCCGAAGACACATTTCTGCGGATTGAGTCTCAACTTGTAGAGGATAAGTCTTTTAAAGACTTGGCCGAGAGCATCGAGATGATTCTCGCCTTCTTTAGATTTTACCAGGATGTCATCTATGTAGGCATCCATGTTCTTGTGCATCTGATCATGAAAGATCACTGCCATAGCCCTCTGATAGGTTGCCCCGGCATTCTTGAGTCCAAACGGCATGACTGTATAGCAAAAAGTACCCCAAGGTGTGGTGAAAGAAGTTTTGGATTGGTCACGAGCGGCCAATTTGATTTGATTGTAGCCTGAGTATCCATCCATGAAGGAGAACATGGCATGGCCTGCCGTGCTATCGATCAGAAGATCGATGTTGGGGAGTGGATAATCATCTTTCGGGGTTGCTTTGTTTAGATCTCTAAAGTCAATACAAATCCGAACTTTGCCGTTCTTTTTGGGGACTGCCACAATGTTCGCCAACCAATATGGGTATTCGATGGTCCGAATGAACCCTGCTTTTAATAACTCTTCAAGTCCTTCTTTAACTTGTGGTGCCACCCGAGGATCCATTTTTCTTAGTTTTTGCTTGATTGGTTTGCAATCTGGCTTCAACATAAGGCGATGCTCGACTAACTTGGAGTCTAAACCTGGCATATCTTCATAAGTCCAAGCGAAGACTTCCTGATGCTGTTTGAGGGAGTAGATGAGCCTTTCCTTCTCATCAAAACTTAGACTGGAACCAATTTTGAGGATTCTTGGATCATCTTCTGAACCAATATTGACATATTCTGTTGGATCTTGAATCAACGGTGATGGTTCATCTTACTTCTGAATGCTGGCAAACTCTGGCAAATCTTGAATTGTCGAGTCGAATTCTACCAACTCTTCCCTCTGCTTTGTCATTTTGCTGACTTCTGCCTCTGCCTTCACTTTGCACGCTTTGGCTGGTTTATTTTGAAAAAGGTTGGTATTGATAACGAGCTTTTTGAACGATTTTGGAGCCATGATCCTGGCAATCCTGTAAGTGAAAAGGAGGCCTTTTGAGAAAAGGTAAAATGTTCCAAAAATAGCCTTTTGTACGGAAATGAAGAATGACAATATAGAAAAAAAAAACATAAGCAAAGAATTTGTGTACACCCAGATGAACAGAGAAAACAAACTTTTCATTGATTGAATAAACTTTGACATTTACAAGTGATCGTTTGAAGGAGAGAAAGAAACTGGGGCGGATCTTGCCCTTACAAGATGACTAAAAGGAAAGAGAACAGAAAACACTGGCATTGTCTTCTTTACTGGGCTCCCTTGACAAAGATGGTCTTTTCGCCTGATGACTGACCTGTGAAACCCAAGCCTGTGCCGGTGGCATGCTGAACAGGGATGATCGGCTCCAGGATGTCGTCTTCATCTTTGCCCAAACCCCTGAAAGGCTGATACCCGTGCTTCATCAGAAGATCAAATCCTTTCCTTGATTTTGAGAATCGAGGAAACAGAGGGTGATCTTTAAATGAGGTGCAATCGAGGCATCCACCTAACTTGAAGAAGCGAGGTCCCTGCCACTGAATAACTGCAGTGACATTTTCTGTTGGCTGGACTTCCTTCAGATTCAGCATATCTAGGCTTTCACTCAGATTGATCTCGTCGACTTCCCTAATGCTCGGGATGTCAACAGTGAAAGTGGGACGGGGAATCATCGGCTGCGGGAGTCGTTCTTCCGGATCCTCTCCTAGGACCGTAGTGATCATGCCCCCCTTCGACCATTTGATGCACTGGTGCAGGGTTGATGGGACCGCATTGGCATTGTGGATCCATGTGCGCCCCAGCAACAGATTGTACGTTGGTGGTACATTGACCACATGGAAGAGTACAATATGCACCGAATAGTTGATGAAGATTTCAAGAAATATCTTCCCCTTGGCTGTCTGCCCATGGTTATCAAAACCGTAGATAGTGATCGGATCTGAGGTGTATTCCTCTTCTTTTAGGCCCAATGCCTTGGCTGTCATTTCTGGACAGATATTTAGGCTGCTGCCTCCATCGACAAGCACATGAGGGACTGTCATGCCCCTAGTCCGCACTACTATGTATAGGGCGTTGTTATGATACGAATGAGGCTTTGGCAAATCCTCATCAGAAAAGGTGATTGGTGCATTCGTCATGGCCTGATTGACAATCTGAGCCATATCTTGCGGAGTCGTGCTAGGCTTGACTTTGATCTTTCTAAGAAGATCTTCTAGCACTTGCTGGTGCTCAGATGAAGCGTGAGTCAGGTCCAAGATAGAGATGTTGGATAATGCAGTAATTGGATTCTGAACTGACCCTGAAGCCTCTTCTTTCTTCGAAGCTGCCTTGATAAAGCGCTTCGGGATCCTGGGGACTACTTTGGCAGTTCCTGTTGCTGCCTTTGTTGTTTTACTGGAAGATGGGGTGACATCCGCCCTCTTGACGGATGATCGTGCCTGGCGAAGGACTAGGACCTGATGTTGATCCTGAATGTCCTGTCTGGAACATGGTTGGATACTGCCTTGCAGAGAGAATGTTTGCTCTGCGATGACCGAAGCTGAATGTTTAGGAAATGGTTTGGACAAGACTTCTGGCTGCTGCTCATCCTCGTCCTCAATTAACATGTTCTTGTCAATACAGTCCTGAATGATGTTCTTGAGAACAAAGCAATGCTCGGTGTCATGTCCGACAGTCCGATGGAACTTGCAGAACTTGTCAGTCCATTTACCCATAGCGACAGGAGGATCCGCCACCTTGGGGAGCTTAATCATTCCTTTCGACATCATATATTCTAAGATGTCTTCGCGGGACTGTTCTAAGGCTGAGAATTCCCGATCATAACTCCAACCTTCGTGCTTCGGCTTTTCTAGCTGGGGCGCTGGTTGATTGGGCTTAACAAATTTTCCCTTCTGGGCTGCCGAGTTTGTCCTTTCGGCACTGGGATGTCCTGAGTTCTTGTTGCGGCCCTTCTTGTTCTTCTTTCTGCCGGAACCACTGCTGCCCTGATCTATCAATCCTGCAGCATAGGCGACGTGCGCCTTTTTCTTTTGATCAGGATTTCCTCTAACAAAAGGATATCCTTCGTATAGACCGTTGTCCAGGCCGGTCTCGAGCCATTCGGCTCTCTCAATCAATTTGATGAATGACTTGGCAGGCGAAGTGGAAATGAGGTTCCTCAAAGGCTGGGCAAAGTTATTCAGAATAATCTGCAGGGCGTGCTCCTCCGGGATGGGAACCTTCATTCTGTTACAGGTGCTTCTCCACCTGTGGATGAATTCACTGGCTTTCTCATTCTCCATCTGTTTTAAATTATACAGATGGTTGAGGGTTGGTGAGGCTTCAACATTGAACATGAAGCGCTCTGTAACGCCCCGGATTTTCAAAACAAAGCTAAGTTAAAATTTTCATGGATTTCTTTTTTTTTTTCTTTGCAGCGGAACTTAGAAAAGCTTTTAGCAGCGGAATAAGACGATAATGAGTCGTCGGTTTTAGAAAACTCCGAGCACGTTGCAGGTATGTGGCCAAGCAACTCATTGACCACCAAAGTGTTCCATTTTATCAAAAGCACATGTTTATTACAACATTACTGCTTAGAAAAGCAGTGAAGGTTCAATAAAAAGGAAACAGTACAACTCTGTCTAGAGAAACCCTGGAACTTGATGCCGCCTTGCTCCGCATATCGCCACGCAGGTTCAACACCTGAAATCCCCATTAAACGGGGTCAGAACCACTGATGGTCTGGTAAGTAGGCAAACACCTATCTATTCAACTCAAGTAAATGCATAGACCACTCAGGGTCGCAGTTCGTAATACGACGCTCAAGCCTCCATGACTTAGCGTATATCGCACAAGCCTCATCAGGGCTATGAGTTGAACATCCACGCAAGTCGTCATGACTTCTTATAAGCCTCTTCAGGGCTGTGAGTTAGAATAACCTCTCAAGTCTCTACGACTTAGCCTTGACTTCCTCAGAGTCACGAATGGATGTCTAGCTCAAGCCTTTATGCTTGGCACATCCGTATCCTATGAATCTAAGGACAGCTCTCCGAGCTTCACTTAGTCGTACGGATATCAATGGGGTTCTTTCCCAATCGGTCCAGTAGTATACCGACCATGACACCTTCACAAAGGTTATGCAGGACTGACTCAACAACGTCATCCACTCATACATTCAAAGTAGCGCTGTACCTAAGCTAATGCTTTGTTTCGATAATTGCACCTCCCCCTGAGCTTAGGGGACTCATATCTGGGCGACAACGCGACGATCTGGGGGTTGATTATTCTATGTATTTTAGATACCCCAGAGGCCTGTTGACCCCATCCCCCTAGTAGGACGGTACAGCATACCGGAAGAGATCCTTACTAGGTATCCGAATGCATTCTGCTACTGCAGTAGTTGGGTTCAATCCTTAGATATTTAAGGATAACCACGACCTCCATACCTCTGAGTGACGAAGGCCATCAATGAACTCTATCAGGTTCGGGTGAAATATATGTCACTCAAGGCTGCGCCATCACCGTCTTCCTCGGTGAGAAATTCTGAAAGGGGCCTGCCGGTCTTACAATTACTTGACGAACATTGCATGCCTATAGGGCAGCCTTTGAGAAGTATGTACCCGACCCCAATCAACCACACGGTTTTCACCGTGGAACAAAGGTTTTATTCATATGCATGCTTAACTCTGCTCTCGGCACTTCGGCCTTGACGAGCACTTCACCTCTTTCGGTGGAAACAACACACTCCGGCTCAGCGGCCCTTACGAGTCTGGTTGTCTGATAATTCTCAATGAGCATGCACATGACTCGATCTCTACGGATCGGCTACTCGGCGTATTTTTACGCAACGAGCTCAGGACCTCGTCAAGGCGCTACCACTACTTTGGCGCAACGGCTCTTACAAGTATGATGCCCTTGCAGGTGTCAGGGAGACGAGTCATTCTGACATCGTTCCAACAAAGGACATCATTGTGCCACTTAACTGGTTTTGGCAGCTCTTCTGCCAACCATTCTGTCAACACCTTCTCTGCTCTACCGGCAGTGGTGCGACGAACCTTTCTACATTGTAGAAGGCGTTTCATAACTGGGTAGCACTTCTGCTACGTTCTTTCTGAGCCATTCTTAGCTCCTTCAGGAATTTCAGCAGCACTTCCTCTCTTTTACGGAGAAAGCGTGCGTTTCTTTTATCCATTTCAGCGGCATCTCCCCTCTTTGGTGGGAAATCGCTACGCTTAACTCGGGAAATGGATGCGCACCGTTGTGCGTACTTTGCATCCATCAAGGTTGCAGGAACCATGGGCCATAGCTAGGCCATACGTAATTGATTTAGTCTTTACGTAAAGAGCATTTTGCCAAAAGGCGAAGCCTTTCCAATAGGGGCTTCATTCGTCCAGCAGAATCTTGTTCGAGGAGCGGTAAGGGAATCGCATGGGTGATTTTGGAGTTGATCTCCGTTTGAACGCTCACTTACGCGCCATATATGTAATATAAGCAGAAGCCTGTGCTTTATACAGCGGTGGCGTAAAGGAAATGCATATACTATTGTTCAGGGTGTGTAACTGAACGAAATATTCTACATATATAACAAAGCAGAAGCCTTGGCATCGTTCGACGCGACGGCGTAAGTAAATACATTGCAGAAAGCAGGAGCCTTGGCATCGTTCGACGCGACGGCGTAAGTAAATGCATAATCGGAAGTGCAGTAATCGGAAGTACAGAAAGCAGGGAGCCTTGGCATCATACGACGCGACGGCAAAGGTAAATTACATGGCCTGTGCGATATAAGACGCGTCGGCAGTATCAGCAGATATACACCTAGATCTGTATCCAACGATAGTTACGAGGCAAGCGAGTGAACACCGAAGTGTCCTAGAGGGATCAACCAAGAACTAGGGTGAGATACTATTTTGAAGAACGCATATACTGCGTATTCGAACATATATATCCGACGATAGTTACGAGGCGAGCGCGTGAACACCGAAGTGTCCTAGAGGGCTCAACCAAGAACTAAAGTAAGATACTACTTCAGAAAGTATATGCTATATACAAACAATCAAATACTTGAGAGAGATGGTTTAATGAAGCGAACTTACTTCAATTTGAGGAAGAAACGACTCCGATTGCTTCAAATGCTTCGAACGAGGCTCGACTTCGAAAAAGGATCAACTTCGAACTTCGGACGAAAAAGGACTTGGACTTTGACTTTGAACCAAACCAGGTTCAAGTCAAGTCAACTGGGTTCAGACTTAGGTCAAGTAGGTTCAGACCTGGGTCAGGTGGGTTAGGACCAGGTCAGGCAGGCTCAGACCAGGTCAAGCAGGCTCAGGCTAAGTCAGGCAGGCTCAGACCAGGTCAGGTGGGCTCAGGTGGGCTAGGCTAGGTAGGGGAGGTTTGGAAAAGGAGGAGAGAGAGAGGGGTTGGCGATTTTCTAAAGGAGGGGGGGTCCTCTATTTATAGGTTCTGAAACTTGGGCCCCAAGTTTCAGAATCCCCTCTTTACCCTTGGGCTTTTCTGAGAATCCCTTCCATGGAAGGTGCTGGAAGGAGCTGGAAGGCTCTGGAAGGTGCTGGAATATTCTAGAATCTTCTAGAATATTTTCTGAGAAATATTTCTGTGGGTCCCACCCATATTTCTGTGGGTCCCGCAAGAATTTCGGGTTTTCGGCGATTTTTTTCCGAAAAATTCTGAGTATGCCATTATCTTCGTATTGATGCCACTAAGAAAGTTGGCTCGCAGGAATCCTTTGATTTTGTTCAGATAGGAAGTTATGGCTTCCAGAGTGTTTGAGCATATATTCGCGATTCGACGAATATCCTAAGTGTAACTGGCTCGCAGGAATTGATTCGTTTCGCATTCTGAGAAAAATGCCATTTTTACCGGTAAATGCCTCATGAATTTTATTCAGATATTTTCTGAAAAATTGCGGGTCTTACATCATTACCCCCTTAAAGGAATTTCGTCCGCGAAATTCAGCTAAGAGTACAAGGTGAAGAGTTCAGGATATTTATCCCGCATATCCGATTCGGGCTCCCAAGTGCAATCATCGACTCCGTGATGTTGCCATCTTACTTTGACAAGTGGAATGACCTTTGTCCTTAGCACTTGCTCCCGTCGGTCCATGATCTCTACTGGCCTTTCTTCCACCGTCATATCCTCCTGGATGTCAATATCTTCATGTTGGATGACGTGGGAAGGGTCGTGAACGTATTTTCTAAGCATTGACACATGAAATACATTGTGTATCTGTGTATACTGCGGTGGCAATGCTACTCTGTAGGCGGTCTCTCCTATCCGGCTCAAAACCTCGAAGGGACCAACGAATCTGGGGCTGAGCTTCCCCTTCTTTCCGAAACGAAACACACTCTTGGTTGGGGAGACCTTGATAAAAACCTTATCTCCAACCGCAAAAGTGAGTTCCCTACGCCGCTGATCAGCGTAGCTCTTCTGTCGACTCTGAGCAGTCAGTAGCTTCTTCCTGATCATGTGGACCTGCTCAGTATAATGCTGCAACACTATGGGCGAGTCCAAGGTTCGCTCACCCACTTCACCCCAATGGATTGGTGATCTACAGGGTCGCCCGTACAAGGCTTCATACGGTGCCATCCCAATGCTAGCGTGGTGGCTATTATTATAAGCAAATTCAGCCAACGCTAGGTGGGAATCCCAATCACCTTTCCATTCTAGCATACAGGCTCTTAGCATATCTTCGAGAGTCTGTATGGTTCGTTCTGATTGCCCATCTGTTTGGGGATGGAATGCTGTACTGAACTTGAGTTTCGTCCCCAGGGCTCTTTGAAGCTGCTCCCAAAAGTGAGAGGTAAATTTCGGGTCACGATCGGATATGATCAAAATCGGCACTCCATGGAGTCTAACGATTTCCCGAATGTAGATCTCCGCCAATCGTTCAGTTGAGTATCGAGTGTTGATTGGCAGGAAGTGAGCAGACTTGGTGAGTCTGTCTACGATCACCCATATTGAGTCATGTTGTCTCTTGGACCGAGGCAATCCAACGATGAAATCCATCGTAATGCCCTCCCATTTCCATTTTGGAATCTCGATCCGTTGCATTTTTCCACCAGGTCGTTGATGCTCAATTTTTACTTGCTGGCAGATTAAACACCTTGAGACAAATGTAGCCACATCCCGTTTCATACCCCTCCACCAGTACTTTCTCTGTAAGTCCCGAAACATTTTCGTACCTCCAGGGTGAATGGTGTATTTGCTGTTATGAGCCTCCTGGAGTACTTCCTGTCTTAGCTCAGGGTTATTTGGGACCCAAATCCTTTCTTCCATCCATATTCCTCCATCTTCTTTTAAATGGAAGAAAGTGTCATCTCTTTCGGCACGAGCTTTTAATTCCAAGTACTGGGGGTCCTTGAACTGTTCGGCTACAATGCGATCGAAGATCTCGATATGGATTGTCAGGCATGACAATCGAATCTTTCCTGGGTCAGCCAGGAATGGCTTCCAACTGACAAAATCCTCCATCAGCTTCCATTGTTCGGTGAGGCTGGCCAGAGTGCCAACACTCTTGCGACTAAGGGCATCTGCTACAACATTCGCCTTTCCAGGGTGATAGGAAAGCGTGAATTCATAGTCTTTGAGGAATTCCAGCCATCGCCGTTGCCGCATATTGAGTTCTTTTTGAGAAAAGAGGTATTTTAGGCTTTTATGGTCCGACATGACCTCAAATTTCTCTCCATACAGGTAGTGTCGCCAGATTTTAAGCGCGAACACTACCGCGGCAAGCTCCAGATCGTGGGTTGGATAGTTTTTCTCATGAATTCTTAACTGACGGGATGCATAGGCGATTACTTTGCCATGCTGCATCAATACACAACCCAGACCCGTTCCCGAGGCATCGGTATAAGCAATGAAGCCTCCCTGACCAGAAGGTAAGGTAAGGACAGGGGCAGTGGTAAGCCTCTGTTTGAGAACCTCAAAGCATTCCTTACACTGGTCAGTCCATTCAAACTTGACTCCCTTTTTCAGTAATTTCGTCATTGGTACGGCGATTCGGGAGAAGTCCTGTATGAACTTCCGATAATATCCGGCAAGTCCAAGGAAGCTGCGGACCTCAGTGATATTTTCTGGCTGCTTCCAGTCTATCACAGCTTCGACCTTCGCAGGATCTACTGCGATTCCATCTTTTGAGATCACATGGCCAAGGAACATTACTTTGTCTAGCCAGAATTCACATTTTGAAAACTTGGCATATAACTGATTATCTTGAAGGGTTTTCAAGACGATTCTCAAGTGCTCCTTGTGTTGTTCCTCATTCTCTGAATACACGAGAATGTCATCAATGAAGACGATGACAAAAGTGTCTAAGTATGGTTTGAACACTCGGTTCATCAGGTCCATAAAGACAGCAGGCGCATTTGTAAGTTCGAAGGGCATTACTACGAACTCATAATGGTCATATCTCGTTCTGAAGGCAGTCTTAGGTATATCCTCCTCCTTAACTCTGAGCTGATGGTATCCAGACCTGAGGTCGATCTTGGAGAACACTCTCGCTGTTCTGAGCTGATCGAATAAGTCCTCAATCCGAGGCAACGGGTACTTATTTTTAATGGTTGCCTGGTTAAGCATCCGATAATCGATGCATAACCGAAGGGATCCATCCTTCTTCTTTACAAATAGTACCGGGGCTCCCCATGGTGACATACTTGGTCGGATGAACCCTTGTTCCATCAGTTCTTCCAACTGACACTTCAACTCACTGAGTTCAGCTGGTGCCATACGATAAGGGGCTTTGGATATCGGCGTTGTTCCAGGTAAGGATTGAATTCCAAATTCAACCTCACGAAGTGGCGAAAGTCCTGGCAATTCCTCAGGAAACAGATCGGGAAACTCCCGCACTACTTCCAAACTCTCAAGGGGTTGGTCGTTGGATTTTTCCACCGAGAGACTCAACAGGAAGGCCACACAACCCTTCCTAAGGTATTTTTGTACCTTAAGTGCTGATATGAGCCTTTTTTGTGGGACTGGTTTGGATAACCGGTATTCCATCTTAGGTAATCCGGGTCGAGATAGAATCACTCTGCCCTCGCGGCACAGAATCTTGGCATTATTCTGAGCCAACCAATTCATTCCCAGAATGACATCGTACTGTATCATATCGATCAGGATGGCATCAGTAGGCAAGTGTTGCCCTGCTATCTCAATATCCAAATTTTTCACACACCGGATACATTTGGTGCGTGAACCCAACGGGTTATATACTTCGATCATTTTATCAATCGGTTGCACCGAGGCGTGGAGTTGTTCGGTGAAATCGTCGGAGATAAACGTATGAGTAGCACCACAATCAAACAAGACGTAAGCTGCATGTCCATTAACAGGTACGGTGCCTTCAATGAGGTCACCGGTTTCGACTTGTTCAGTCGTTACAGCGTATACACGACCTGCAGCAGGCCTTTGTTCTACTCTAGGTGGGGGTCGTTGGACTAGTGTTCGTTGTGGTACTTGTTGAGAGGGTCCGGCAGATCCGGCATTCCTCCTCTGCTCATCAATAAGCTTCTTCCTGCATTGTCTTGCAATGTGGCCCACTTTGCCACAATAGAAGCATCCACCTGTGTCACGTGGACATGGTCCTCTTGCGTGATTAACATGGCATTTTGGGCAGTTTGGGTTGGACTGCAGGTTGTTTGGAGCCATGTTCTGCCTTGGCCTTACAACTTGTTGAGTGTTGTTCCCACCTTGGAACCTTTTCTTCTGAAAGGGTTGTCGTGAACCCTGGCCACTTGGAAACATTCTCTTCTTGTTCCCACCATCAACTATGGGCCTTTTTGCTATGATCACTTTTGATCGCTCCCAATCCACTTGTATTTTTGAAGCTGCTGCCACAGCCGTTTGAAACGTTTGGGGCATGCTGGTGATAACCCGTGACCTTAGCCCTTCTCGCAGTCCATTGATGTACTTGTCGGCCCTTTCTTGGTCGGTCTCAAATAACCGGGAGCAGTACCGTTCAAGATTTTGAAATTTGGTGGTATAGTCAATCAGATTCATGCCACCCTGCTCCAATTCCAGAAACTCCATCTTCTTCTTGTTTCTGGAGTGTAATGGAAAGTAATTATCCATGAAAGCTCTCCGGAAGTCAGTCCAAGGAATGACTTCAACTTCCGAGAACTGGATAATCTTAGTGGTATCCCACCACTTCCGTGCGTTGTCTTTCAGCCTGTACGTGCCAAAGTTGGTCTTCTTTTCTTCTGGTACTCCCAGCACCAGGAAGGCACGTTCGGTCTCTTCGACCCAACTTTCTGCCAGTTCAGGATCGGCTCTACCGGCGAAGACTGGTGGATCGAGCTTGAGGAATTTTTCATAGGTTATTCCACCAAGGTTTTCGCTTCGAGGTGCGACTGGTTCTGGCCTTGTTTCTCGAATGGCAGTAACCAAATTGTTGAGTGTTTCCAGCAGAAATCCTTGAGTATGGGACTCCTCGCTTGGTATGGTTCTCCTCGTCGTAGGAGCCATTTATCTACCACATACAAACAACGTGTTTTAGTTTCACAATGTATATATCGAAGCAAAGTTTTATTTACTTAATATACATCACATTTACACAAGCATCGCCTTAAACAAAACGTCATGCCGCACTGGCAGACTTTTAGGCGTTGAGAAACTAGGTACATGAGTCTATTGACTCCAAAACACTACCAGTCTCTTCTAGGAACTGGATTTCTTTCTTGACCCAAAGAACCCAAAGTATCGTTTACTTCCACATTGCCTTGGTGCAGGCACAACTAGCTTTGGCTTGGGCGGCACTTCCGCACTCTCAAGCGACTCTTGTGGATAGATCAGTGATGCCGGTCCACTTGCCCATTCAGTGGCATCATGGCTCGGAGAATCCGAGACCATAACGGGATGATATAGGTTGTATCCCTCTTCCTGGCCATTCAGACTCGGCGTTGGTGTACCCGCTCTGTTCCCCCATATAATAGTACTTTGATTCGAGGAATCTGAAATCATAATGGGATTATAGAAGGAGTTGTTGCATCCCTCCTCCCAACTGTGCAAGCTAGGCGTACATGATGCCTGTTGATAGCCTTGCGATTGACCAAATCCCTCAAGGAAGTTCAAGTCAAATCCTACCAGAGATGGTAGTTCATCAGAAGTTGCTGGAGTACGGCTACTCTCTCTACTGGAGTAATGTGGCCCACTAACACGCGAGGTCTCATCCCTAAGACCAAGCGATCCCCGCCGACCCATATCGGCGGTATGCTTTATTTGGCATTCGTTGATGGAATGCCCTTCTTCGCCACAATATTGACAGTCTTGGACTTCATATGGGCATACCCACTCATCGTGCATGATCCTGCAACGATAGCAGTATCCTCGGGAGTCGTGAGTTGCCATCTATACAAAGATGCACCCAGATCAGAACAAGAAGTATAAAAACATATACTTACAGTGCGATATCGGGACCATGACGGATCTTGAACCAGGTTTCTCAGACTCATGCTCTGATACCAATTCTGTAACGCCCCGGATTTTCAAAACAAAGCTAAGTTAAAATTTTCATGGATTTCTTTTTTTTTTTCTTTGCAGCGGAACTTAGAAAATAATGATTTAAACATGGAACCTAAATGAAAAAGAAAAAAAGAAGAAGAAAACTTAGGGATGCATGATGCTTCATTTAATGTTGGCTAATGACGGGAGGATCCGGTCCATAGATCAGACAGATCCTTTTCCTTACACTATTTGCCAAAATCAATATCACAGTTGCATTGGAATCATTTTCTCAGCAACATGAACCCAGTTTGGACTGAATTCATGCCAAGTTCTCAATAGGAAGAGGGTGGAAAAGAGTTTACCTTGGGGAAGGAACACTGCTAGCACCGGTTGAGAAGTTGAAGATGGCGCTGAAGAGGAAGCTGCAAGGAAGAGGTGGCTGGAGGTGTGGCCTTGCCCCCAAGGGGGTGCCGGCTGGAGGGAAACTACCTTGGTTGGAGGTGCCTTGCTGCAGCCGATGGTTGCAACAACGAAGATGATGGAGGTAAAATGGTGGTTGTTGAAGGTAAGAGTAGAAATGGCAGCCAAGGTGAATCGGTTGGCTGGAAGTTGCAAAGCTAAAATGGCTGGCGTCCTTGGAAGATGTGGCTGCAACGAGATAACTGTCGTTATGGCGGTAGTCACCATTGTGGGTTGTGGTGGCTGGAGGTGGTTCTGGATGCCGTCGGCTTGCCACCAAAAGGAGGGTTGAAGAAGGTTGGAGTTAGAGCTTAGAGAGGAGAGAGGGAGATAGAGAAGAATAGCTAGGGGCTGAGAGAGGTTCCAAGGGAGGGTAGCGTGAGATGTGTGTTCTCAATTGCCTCAGCCGTATGACATCCTCCTTAATTAAAACTCAAAACTTAGGTTTTAATCAAGGAGATAGGGCTTAAGAAGAGAATGAGAGGCTAAGGGAATGCTCCAGCCATATATGGTCTTAGGGGTTTGGAAAGAGAGAAAGAAGGAAAAGAGGAAAGAAGAAAGGAAAGAAAAAAGAAAGAAAGAAAAGGAAAGAAGAAGGAGAAGAGAAAGAAGGAAGAAAGAAAGGAAATAAAGAAAGAAGGAAAAGAAAAAAAATGAAAGGAAAGAAAAGAAAAAGGAGAAGGAAAGGAGATGAAGAAAAAAGGGAAAGAAGAGGAAGGGAGAGGGGGCTGGTCAACCCCTCTTGTGGGTCCCACCTAAAAAAAAGGAAAAATAAATAAAATAAATAAATAAAATAATTAAATAAGGCAAAAGAAATGTTTATATATTTTTTTTCTAAAAAAAATGCAGGTAGATAAGCCATCTCAGAGTGGGCTCACTTTCTAAATTTGAAATTCATTTTGAGAATCATAGGGGTAGAGTGGTCTTTTTAGAAAATTTCCAAACGAAACGAGCTATTTTTGGCAGTTTTTGAAATGAGCTCAGAATTTGAAATTTAATACCCTGTTGGGAAGAAAATCCAGTGTAGAATTTGGAAATTTGAGTTTGAAAGAAATCCGGATTGTTTTTCTAGAGAAAATATTTTCAAATTTAGAATCTTGGGGGTAAAAATGTCAATTTTGAAAACCCAGGGTTTGAAATTGACTTCTGAAAACTTTTAAAACTCAATTTGGATTGGAATTTTTAAAACTGGAGTTTTGGATCTCGAAAATGAAATGGAATGTTATGAAATGATATAAAATGACGAGAAATGACATGAAATGCTATGCGAAATGCAGACCCTGAATAAAGAATTTTGGATATTGGACTTTGATTGATACTTGTACTAGTTCAAAAAGAGTTAAAATTGATTAAATTTACAAAATGGTTCAAGAAATGGTTTTTGGGCTCTATCAGACCATAGTGACACTGAAAATTGGGGTTTGAGCTGGATTGAACTGAAATGAACTAGATTGAGTTGGGTTCTAGGGTTTCAGTACTCAATTGGACTGACAAGACACTGACTCTACTGACCTCTCTGACTAAATTTTCAAGAAAAGTTGTCATTTTTAGAGAAATGGTACAGAATGGTCATTGGAGTGAATTGAATTATGAATCTAAGCAGGGTTTGAGCTAAAACAAAGGTCAGTAATACTAAAATGAACTAAAATAAAAGCTCGAACACTAGCTCAACTGGCTTGACTCAGCTCAATTTCAGCTGAAAGAGCTGAAACGGGCGAAAATGTGCTCCTGGACACTTGAAAATGGTTTTAAACTGAAACTGGAACACTTGAACTCCTGGTGAGCTCAAGCTAGACTCTGGGGAATAGGACTGATTGACTCAGAGACAATTGGCTTGGATTTAGGTGAGACATGAGCTCATTTATGAAGAAATGATCCAATTTTGGCAGGAATGGTCAGAAATGAAA
The DNA here is from genome assembly GCF_984573655.1 of Nuphar pumila. Taxonomy (NCBI): domain Eukaryota; kingdom Viridiplantae; phylum Streptophyta; class Magnoliopsida; order Nymphaeales; family Nymphaeaceae; genus Nuphar; species Nuphar pumila. Next base: position 44,267,844 of record NC_143265.1, on the reverse strand, counting down.
ATGGTTTGTTCATCACAAGCTCGAGTGAGCTAGAAATGACTGACATTCTATCTGTTTTGAAGTGACCAACGAGCTTGGTTGACTCTGAATGAATAGGGTTCGGGATGACCTATGGTTAAAATGGTAATTTTCCTAATGAAAGTGGGTAAAATGGTAGTTTTTTGAAACAAACTCGGGGTTGGACTCCTACATTGACCTACCAGGGTTGGCACTGCACGAGGGGTGTGTTTAAGAATGGATAAAGAAAATTTGGGGTGTTTACAGATGCCCCTCTTTGCTACTAAGCCGGCTTGAGGACGAGCTTAGTGGCAAAGAAAAACACACCAAATTTGGGCTATAAAAATGCCTCAGTTAGAAGGATCTGACTGGATATGAAGAAATTGGCTCTGGTGAAAATGGTACGTATGAAATGGAGAATGAAGATGAGAGATTTACTTCAAATAAGTGAGATTCAGGTTTTGCCCTTATCCTGGATGGGACGAGAAATACCTTGTGTAAAAACGAGACTCAGGTTTAACCCTTAACCTGACCGGGAAATAAAATATCTCATCAGAATGAGGCTCATGTTTAACCCTTAACCTGATTGGGAAATGAAATATCTCATCAAAATGAGGCTCAGGTTTAACCCTTAGCCTGACCGGGAGATGAAAATGATGAGTTGGATGGCGAATAAGACAACTTTCTTAAAGAAGAATAAGGCAACTCTTTCAACAACGCGAAAGTTGAATTCTTTCGACAATGCAAAAGATAACAAAGGCGATCCAAAGGAACACGACGATTCTTTCGACAATGCGAAAGATGACAAGGCGATCCAAAGGAGCAAGGCGATTCTTTTGACAATGCGAAAGATGAATTCTTTCGACAACACAAAAGATGACAAAGGAGATCCAAAGGAACAAGGTGATTCTTTCAACAACGCGAAAGATGACAAGGCGATCCAAAGGAATAAGGCGATTCTTTCGACAATGCGAAAGATGACAAGGCGATTCTTTCGACAATACGAAAGATGACAAGGTGATCCAAAGGAGCAGGGCGATTCTTTCGACAATGCGAAAGATGACAAGGTGATCCAAAGGAGCAGGGCGATTCTTTCGACAATGCGAAAGATGAATTCTTTCGACAACGCGAAAGATGACAAAGGTGATCCAAATGAACATGGTGATTCTTTCAACAATGCGAAAGATGATAAGGCGATCCAAAGGAGCAAGGCAATTCTTTTGACAACTCAAAAGATGAATTCTTTCGGCAATGCGAAAGATGACAAAGGCGATTCTTTCAACAATGTGAAAGATGACAAGGCGATGCTTTCAACAACACGAAAGATGACAAGATGATCCAAAGGAACAAGGCGATTCTTTTGACAACGCAAAAGATGAATTCTTTCGGCAACGCGAAAGATGACAAAGGCTATCCTTTCGGAGAGAAGGCTAATCTTTCAACAACACGAAAGACAATAAAGGTTACTCTCTCAAGGAGAAAAAAGGTGATGCCAGAATATGTCAAGATGGATATCAAGATCTTCACTTCATGTCAAGATAGTAAAAAAATATTGCCAAAATGTTAAAAATTGTTTGTTGATTCAAAATACTTGAAACTAATGTATATTGATATGAAAATCTTTTCTATTTTCTACCCAAAGTATTACCTCCAATTGGGCTAACTCCGTAGAATCAAGATTCAAATTCAAATTGCTTGCGATTGGCTTTCTTTTAAGGAAGCTATCAATTTCCTCGATATAAACAGAAAAGAGAGTATTCTTGATATTGTGAAAGCAATTGGTGAAAGAATATTGATAATAGAATTTCACAAAATTTAAAGAGGATTCTTAGCATATTTGGTAGTCTGATATTGTGGGATTCTTTTCTCATGATGATCTTTCTGCACTCTTTTTTTTTGGCAGAATTGGAGCTCTCTTGGGTTTTTGGGGATTACATCATCCTTCATTTTGGAGATGTCCTGATTTTTCTCTCTCTCTCTTTTTTTTTGGGGGGGAGGGGGGGGTACGTCACAAACTCCTTCAACTCAGAGATGTTTCGATCCTTCTTTTCCTCAGGGATTATCTTGATGGCATTGGCTCATTGGTTGAAAATCTCTTGATGATAGCAGAAATTAAATATCTTTTAGGGTTTGTCGGGAGGCTCATTGCAGTCGCCTTCATCTTGACGGTGATCTAACCTTTTCCTGGAAGGATCCATCACAAACTCCTTCATCTTGGAGATGATCCAAATCCTCTTTGGCCCCGGGGTTCTAACTCGCATAATTCATCTTCATCTTGACGGCAATTGAGAGATCCCTTTTGCAGATATTTAATTGCAGCTTAAACGATTGAGGAGATATGAAAATTGAATGAATTTTTCTGTATCACTCTGGATATTTCGACTGACTTATTTTCCAAGAATGATATTTAAAATATGCCATTGATTGCGATCAATATCGGTCAGTTATGGCTTTGCAACAACATTGAATTTTCTTTGCTAGACATATCGAGGATTTATTCTTCATCATTTTGGTTGGCCAATAGAAAGATTTTGAATTTTGAATCCTTCTTTGCAAAAGCTTTGTCCTTTTGGAAGTAATACTGAAGGTAATTTTAAGGTAATTCTTTTATGCAATAAAGGTTTTGAAATCAATAAATATTTAATGACAAATTGGCAAAATATTCTTTGAATCTTTGGTGAAAGAAATTGCTTGTTATCCGAGTTGACACATCAGTGGAATTCAGGATGAAAGTCCAACACGAACCTGAACTCTGGAGGTAAATCCAATACGAAATTGGAATACTGAAGGTAAGTCCTAGCACAATGCTGGATTTTGAAGGTAAGTCCAACTCATAGGTCGGTTTTGAAAGAACGACCAAGATGAAACTCGGATCCTGTAAGAAAAACTGGAAAATTTGAGTCGTAACTCGAGCCTTCAAAGGAAAACAAGAAAGTTTAGATTTGAAGGAAAGAAAATTTGAGTCAGAACTCAAATCTTCGAAGGAAAAACTAGACCCATTTGGATTTAAAGAAAAGGAAATTCGAGTCGGAACTCAAATCCTAAAGGAAAAACTAGAAAATTTCAGAAGAAAAGGAAATTTGAGTCAGAACTCAAACCCTAAAGGAAAACTTTATCCAATTTGGATTTAAAGAAAAAGAAACTCGAGTTGGAACTCAAATCCTAAAGGAGAAACTGGAAAATTTTAGAAGGAAAGGAAATTTGAGTCGGAACCCGAACCCTAAAGGAAAATTTTATCCAATTTGAATTTAAAGGAAAAGAAATTCGAGTCCGAACCTGAATCCTAAAGAAAAAACTAGAAAGTTTAGAAGAAAAAGAAATTTGAGTCAGAACTCAAACCCTGAAGGAAAAGTAGATTAAGTTAGAAGGAAAAGAAATTTGAGTCGAAACTTGAATCCTGAAGGAAAACTAGATCGATTAGAAGGAAAGAAAATTTGAGTCAGAACTCGAATCCCGAAGGAAAACTAGATCAATTAGAAGGAAAGAAAATTCGAGTCGGAACTTGAATCTCGAAGAAAAACTAGATCAATTAGAAGGAAAGGAAATTGGAGTTGGAACTCGAATCCCGAAGGAAAACTAGATCAATTAGAAGAAGAGAAAATTTGAGTCGCAACTCGAATCCCGAAGGAAAACTAGATCGATTAGAAGGAAAGGAAATTCGAGTCGAAACTCGAATCTCGAAGGAAAACTAGATCGGTTAGAAGGAAAGGAAATTCGAGTCAAAACTCGAATCCCGAAGGAAAACTAGATCAATTAGAAGGAAAGAAAATTTGAATCAAAACTCAAATCCTAAAGAAAAACTAGATCGATTAGAAAGAAAGGAAATTCGAGTCGGAACTTGAATCTCGAAGGAAAACTAGATCGGTTAGAAGGAAAGGAAATTCGAGTCAGAACTCAAATCCCAAAGGAAAACTAGATCAGTGTGGACACTGAATTTTAAAGTGTATCAGTGTGAACATCAAATTTTGAAAATGAATCAGTACAAGCACTGTGTTTTAAAAAATTACCAGTACGAACACTGGGTTTTAGAAAATTACCAGTATGAACACTGGGTTTTGAAAAATTACCAGCACGAACACTAGGTTTTGGAAAATTACCAGCATGAATACTGGGTTTTGAAGAATTACCAGCACGAACACTGGGTTTTTGAAAAATTACCAGCACGAACACAGGGTTTTGGAAAATTATCAGCATGAACACTAGGTTTTGGAAAATTACCAGCACGAACACTGGGTTTTAAAAAATTATCAGCACGAACACTAGGTTTTTAAAAAATTACCAGCACGAACACTGGGCTTTGGAAAATTACCAGCATGAACACTGGATTTTGAAAATTTACCAATTGATTTTGATGGAAGATTTTCAGTCTTCACCCTCATGCTGACTTGGACAACCGTCAGGGGCCTCAGGATTTATCCCTTATCCTGAATGGGTAGTTCAGGTTTATCCCTTAACCTGAAGGGGAAATGAATTTAATGCAAATGAGTGCAAATGAATGTATATAAATGCAAATGAATGCAAATATATGCAAATGAAAGCAAAATGATGTAAATGGGTGCATATGCATGCAAAATGAGAGATTTTTTTGAACCTGCCTTCATACAGGACGTTTTGAAGATAATTTTCAAAATAATGCCCCAGTGTAATAGGGGAAACACATTTTGGATAAAAGGAAGAAATTTGATGTTTGAAGAATACTCTTTGAAAGTAATAAAGTAACTGACTTTTGATCGATTCAGGAGGGACTCTAAAGAGGGTCATTCCTCATGAAAGGACATTTTGCAGAGAAGGAGAACAAGCTTATGAGGAAAATTGATAATTTTATTAATGTATTGAAGAAGAAAACAACAAATTGATAAGAGAATTGGGACTGCATTGTCCCTTCAAAATGATGAAAGTGACATAGTCTTGACATTGCAATTTCTTAGAAAACTGGCTCTGGATAGTCAACTAGTGTCTTCCTCATCTTCAATAAGGATATTCTTGTTGATGCAATCTTGAATGATATTCCTCAAGACAAAATAATTCTCAGTGTCATGCCCTATTGCCCAATGAAATTTGCAGAATTTTTCTTTGAATCTGCCCATGATTGTTGCAGGATCAATTGCTTTTGGTAAACGGATCATATCTTTTGCGAGCATGTATTCCAGAACACTTTCAAGTGTTTGGTCCAGAGGGGTGAATTTCTGATCCGTACTCCAATCCTTGCGCTTTGGATTTTCTTGATCTTTCTCTTTATGTTGAGGACTAGATTGAAGAGGCTTATCATTGTTGGAGAACTTTGCTTTTTGGCCCTTAGATCCCTCTGAATAGTTATCATGATTTTTCTTATTACTTTTGCTATCATTGGCAGAAAGAGTAAAGTAAGCCTTTGGAGGTCCGACCATATCTTTTGAGAGCATGTATTCCAAAAAGCTCTCAAGTATTTGATCCAATGGGGCCATCTCGCGGTCCTAGTTTCGACCGTCATGTTGTACTTTTTGCCAAGTGCTTGACTTCTGTTGAGACTTGGCTGAGACGGTCGACCGGTATTCTTTTTCATCCTCAACGAAGAAATTCTTGTCGATATAATTTGGACAATGTTCTTAAAGATGAAACAGTGGTTAGTATCATGCCCTACTGCCCGATGGAATTTGCAGAACTGGTCCATGAATCTTCCCATGATTGTGGGAGGATTTGTGACTCTTGAGAGCTTTACCAATTCTTTGGCCAACATATATTCAAGGATTTCATCAAGAGATTACTCGAGAGGAGTAAACTGACGATCGTAACCCCAACCGTTCCGCTTTATATTTTCTTTTTGCTGAGATTTTTGGTAAAAGTCTAACGAGAAGGGATTGTTGTCTTGTTTCAAGGCTTCTCCCTTTTTGCCTCCATTGCTGCTTCTGCTAGACTTAGAACTTTCTGTGTTGCTGCTCTTGCCAATGATATTCTGAGAGAATGAGACAGATGTCTTTTCCTTGAGGGGAGCCTTTCCAAGATTGTCTCCAGCTTGCTCAGACATCATCTTGATCATCATCTTCTTGAACATTTGATATGCAGCAGGATCGATGTCATCCTCGTCAGTCTGACTCTGTCCTCTAACAGTTCTTGGAGAATTCATCTCTTTTTGCTTGATGCTTTAAAAATCACGGATGCACTTGATATAGCAACATCTTCTTATCTGATCTGGACCACTTGGAAATATCGATATTCTCTACAGAATGAGATGGATGATTACATTTTGATGATAAAGATTTAGGATAGAAATGAATATAGGAAAAATATTTGATGAGAATTTGGTAGATAATTGGAAGAACATCCCATTACCAGGGATTAGGTCGCCACTGGAGTCACGACAATTGTGTTGCCATTCTTTGTGAGGAGAACGAACAACTGCAAATATGCCTTGTCACCTAGGCGAGGTCGTCAAACCATGATAGAATGAAAATTGAAGGATTTTTTTTATTGAAGGAAAAATATGATTGCATCAATAGTAGACTTGAGAAAGATGGGGCATATAGACAGTCTGCCACTACTCTCAATGATCAGCAAAGACACGAGGACCGGGGAAAAGAGTGAGAGTGACGAAAGAATCTCAGTCATATCTAGCAGAATGGTATGTTCCAGACCACTACGCTGATGCAAGCCAAACTCTGGCATAACCCCTGATAGTAGCTGAGCTTCTACGGGCTTCTGTCTCTGAAAAAATTGCCTGACGCATCGCTCTAGATAGTAGTACAGAAAAATGGGCCAAGTAGCTTGAATTGCTTGCCATACACATATGTATATCTTGAAAGAAAACGAGCTCTTCAGTGCATACGAGCATCGTATACTGAATTCTTTCTTAAGTTGTTCTAAATAATGAGCTGACTTCTGCAAATGCCCCATACTGTCGGTAGATCTCAACCAGGTTCACATATTCATTTCCATTTTCCTCAATCAGTGGCCAAGACTTACGCCCTGTCATGCGAGCTAAAGCATTTCAGGGGTCCAAACCCTTGACATTGATAAAAATTTGTTGCTCCAATAGATCTCCAGGTTGACCGGTTGTCTCGGGCAGTCCCATGATCTTTGAAAACTCATCCATCAGCAAGGTCATCTCGCCCCATGGGAACCAGAAAGTACAAGTACACGGATTCCACCGCTCTGTCAGTGCATAGATCAGATTGCCATTGATTGTCAATTTTCTCACTACGGATGCCAGTTCCAATCTGCAATCACTCAAGTGGTCCAGAAACATACAAGAGAAGTTCTTGAATCAAGTATAGTACCACCGGGGAAAGAAGGGTCCGATGCTAAGAGCTCGATGCTTGGAAAGATTTTGTCGCACCTCGTAGGATATGTGACCCTCAGGAAAGACAAAGTCGAGCTAACTGGATGTCATTGGACTGAAAGATAGGAAGATTGGAATTAGACTTTGGAAAAATACAAGAATTTTGAAAATTGCAGGCAGGATAAAGTGAAATGCTGAAAATTCGAAGTCCAGAGGAACGAACAAATAGAAAATCACCTAGAGTTTTGAAGAAAAAGTGGATAATTTGGAAAAAAATTATCCAGGGTTTTTGAGAAAAAGGAGATATTTCACAAAAGATGGAAAATGAGGTATTTTAGAAAATTGTCCAGTATTTTAGAAAAATTGGGAAAAATATGGGAAAATATGATGAAAACTAAAATCATACATTCAATCACAAACAATTATGCACATACAACATTCCCTAAGAAGCTGACTCTAAATGCATCAATTTTGAAAAAGCTTTAGGACCCTAATCCTGACTCTAGGCTCAGATCAACTGTGTCCAATCATGCTATGCCGTTATACTCGAGTTGAGGCTCAATGTACATGTCATAAAAATTCATCTCTGGTTCTAGGATTGTGTTTTTCCAACATCCTTGAGCACCTGCCGATATACGTTGAACTATGGCCCTTGGTACGTGGCAAGAGGGAGTTAGCCCAAATAAGTGGCCCAGTTGTGAGGCTATGTCCTGAACTATGGTTCTGGAAGAGAGCCCAGCAACGTGAAGACCGGGTAGACATAGGTGGGGTGGTTTTTGAAAAATGGTCACATGCAGGCAATCAGAGGGCTCTATGTCCTAAAGAGATAAAATTTTGAAATATTTGAAGAAGCAAACATTGTTTTCATACAATTCCTAGATTAAAGAGTGTTGTATTTCAGACCTAAGTCTATGTGAGCATAGATAATTCTTCTCAATTTGGTCCTACCAAACCATGCCTAGTCTACATGCAGTCCATGTTAGCTGGGTTCAAGTCTTGGCTCCTAGGTTCACATGATATCAGAAAGTAAAAGCTAACATTTTATAGAACACAATTTTGATAATTTGAGCTAAGTCAAGCACATAATTGATCAGGCGAAGACAGGTCCCATCACGGTCGCCAAACCTGTTATCATCGCAAAAAAAAAATTCCTCCCTCTGCGAGAGTGAGAGAAACGATTCTGCGAGTCAAACTCGACCAAAGCTTTTGAAAATTGGTTTTCAAAATTACTCGCCTCCGTTTTGAAAATTTGCGGGAAAATTTTGTGAAATGGGATCTGCCTGTCGATACGAGGTTCAACCGTTCCTGGTGCCTTTACCAGGGGTAATTGAACTAAGGATCAAATATGCGCTTTAACTTGACTCAAATATCTAAATCATGTTCTATTTTCCTAAAATGCACAAAGAATCAGGCATGTGCTATGGAATTTTGAAAAAAATGCAAGTTTGAGAAATATGATGTTTGCTTGGAAGATTGAAATGTGCTTGAAAAACGATTGGAAAAATGCTTGAAAATGGAATTCCTGGGGAAAACATTGAATTTCATTGGAAATCAAAAATTTTCATTGGAAAATGAATTCTCAAGAAAACTTGAACTTTGGAAAAAATGATTTTGAGATTTGGATTGCTTTTTTGAGGAAATGGATTTGAGGATCTTGAGAAAATCAGGAATTCATTGGAAAATGATTTTTGAAATGGAAAATGGATTCTCAGGAAAATGGAACTCTGAGAAAATTCATTTTTTAAAGATTGGAATTACTTTTTCTAAGAAAATTGATTTCTAAAAGGGATTTGAGGATTCTGAGAAAATCAATTTCAGAAATAATTCAGAGTTTTTGGGAAAATCGATTTTTGAGCTTTGAAACTTGAAAATGAGAATAGTAAAATATTAGAAAAATCATGAATTGAACTTGGGAAATACTTTGAAATGTCATTTGAAAACTCAGAATTCTAAGAAAATCAAATCTTGAGAAAGACTTGGAAATTTTTGGGAAAATCAATTTCTCTGAAATAGAATTGGGAAAAGAGTTTGAAAATGATGCAAATTGAATGAATGAATATGAATTTGAAAGATATTTCATTAAAGAATTGGAAAAATCCTTTTAAAATTTAGAGAATGTAGTGCATTTTTTAAATTAGCCTAAGAGTGTAGGCTGAATATGGCTAATACGAAGATCACAAATCTTGGTTTTCTTCGTATTCTGACTATGGCTATAAATACAAATACCACCAAATTCGTGAACTCCCTAAGACCTTGTGCACATGCCATTCGTGTCAACCATAGTGATTTTGGAAAATGTGCATATGCATTATACATCAGATATTGGAAATTGCAGAAATTAAACTATATGCAATTGAGTCCTATTCTAAGCTGAAAAGTAACTCTTATTCCAAATTATTACATCTAATATTACATTGAATTGAAATAATAGAAAATAAAAATCTTCCTGGATATTCCTGCAAAACTAGAAAACATGTTAGCATAGAAATGTAGGTTTATCTGGATTTATCCAAAAATATTGGAAATTATCGAATATTATTCAGATATAAACCCAAATTCATACCCCCTTTGATATAAACATGATAAATAAGTAATAAAATTCAAAAATAAACTTGAAAATTCGAAAATTCCAAAATACCCCCGATAACCTTGAAATTAGGGTTTTCTAAAAGAATTCTTGTAAAATTTGGAAAATTGAAAATCAAATAAAATAAAATCAAGCTCAATATGATGAAATATGATAATATACATGGAAATTTAGAAAATTAGAAATTGGGATTTCAAAATTAAGGTCAAAATGACCAAAATGCCCCTGATAACAAGACTATGGCCTTGAAACAAGGTTTTCTGAAATAAATTTTGCAAAAATGGGAAATTGAATGCAAATGACATTGAAATTAACGTTAATATGTCATGAAATGCTTATTTACATGATAGAAACCCTAAAATGGCAAAAATATCATAAAATATCAAATTTAACTTGATTTTCGCCTAATTTTCACTTCTGAATTAAAAAATAAACTAACATATAAAGCAAATGAACTTGAAATTGAGCCAAAATTGGCATGGACACCTAGACTAACCCTAAAAAAAATAATGAAGCTCGAAAATCTATTTTTTTGTTAGTTTTTGAATGTGGAAAATAACTAAAAATCCTAAAAAATCAAGATTTTGCCTAAAATGCTAACTCTAAATTGGATTTCGGATATGAACTTCCATAAAAATTTCCCAAATTTTATGGAATGACAGAGGATAGTTAGGAAAAGTTTTTTGCCTTTTATAGATTCTGGTTTTGACCTATGGTCGAAGCTGGACAGCTCTGACAAGTCGGATCGGAATCTGGCGACTCTAGGATATAGGGCAGACATATAGGTTTTGGGAAAATTATGAGGAAAATGGCAGACAGATGGGAAAATGGGTGAAATTCTGGGAAACTGTCCCTGACAAAAAGAGTCAAATTTTCTTTTTTTACAGAATTGGGATTTGGGTTATGGTTTGAGAAAGAGCAGAGGATTATTTGAGATCTGGATCTCTGAAATTCTCAAACATGGGAATCTGACAGACAGAAAAATTAATTCCGGAAAAATACTTAGATTGTTCTAAAAATTTTCAAATTTTGAGAAACAACAAAGGGAAGGGTTAGAAACAACTTCTATGTTGGAAGTTTTGGCATTCAGCCTATTGGTTGAACGGACAAAGTGGGTTAGGGTCGGTCTAGACCCTGACAAGGAAAAAGTGAGGTTTTCCCAGTGGTCTGGGAAAGTTGATTTTTAGCAAAACATAAATCTCATTGGAAAAATCTAAAAATTTACTGAAAAATAGTAGACTTTAACAAGGACTTATGGTATTTTTTTTAGGGAAATTTGGATCATCCATCTAGGAGATCTCGGCAGTTCTTGTCTGCTAAAACAGAACCTGGAAATTTTGAAAAGGGGAAAATCCGATTTTGGATTTGGATTTTTAAAACAGGGTTACATGCATCAAATTAACCCAAATTTCTGGCAGAGATTTGAGAATATAATAATATTTTTAACAAATTTTTTTAGGATTTACTCATAAAAATTTTCGCATGCAATACCTATAGGACTGCGTACATAAAAAAAACTATAGGCTATCAATTGAAGATAAACAAAGGCAAACTATATGAATGACATGGTTATGAAATAAATCTAAAATAATGATTTAAACATGGAACCTAAATGAAACAGAAAAAAAGAAGAAGAAAACTTAGGGATGCATGATGCTTCATTTAATGTTGGCTAATGACGGGAGGATCCGGTCCATAGATCAGACAGATCCTTTTCCTTACACTATTTTCCAAAACCAATATCACAGTTGCATTGGAATCATTTTCTCAGCAATGTGAACCCAGTTTGGACTGGATTCATGCCGAATTCTCAATAGGAAGAGGGTGGAAAAGAGTTTACCTTGGGGAAGGAACACTGCTAGCACCGGTTGTGAAGTTGAAGATGGCGCTGAAGAGGATGCTGCAAGGAAGAGGTGGTTGGAGGTGTGGCCTTGCTGCCAAGGGGGTGCCGGCTGGAGGGAAACTACCTTGGTTGGAGGTGCCTTGCTGCAGTTTATGGTTGCAGCAACGAAGATGATGGAGGTAAATCGGTGGTTGCTGAAGGTAAGAGTGGAAATGGCAGTCAAGGTGAATCGGCTGGCTGAAAGTTGCAAAGCTGAAATGGCTGGCGTCCTTGGAAGAGGTGGCTACAACGCGATAGCTGACGTTATGGTGGTAGTCACCATTGTTGGTTGTGGCGGCTGGAGGTGGTTCTGGATGTTGTCGGCTTGCCACCAAAAGGAGGGCTGAAGAAGGTTGGAGTTAGAGCTTAGAGAGGAGAGAGGGAGAGAGAGAAGAATAGCTAGGGACTGAGAGAGGTTCCAAGGGAGGGTAGCGTGAGATGTGTGTTCTCAATTGCCTCAACCGTATGAATCCTCCTTAATTAAAACCCAAAACTTAGGTTTTAATCAAGGAGATAGTTAGGGCTTGAGAAGAGAATGAAAGGCTAAGGGAATGCTCCAGCCGTATATGGTCTTAGGAGTTTGGAAAGAGAGAAAGAAGGAAAGAAGGAAAAGAGGAAAGAAGAAAGGAAAGAAAAAAAAAAGAAAGAAAAGGAAAGAAGAAGGAGAAGAGAAAGGAGAAAGAGGAGAAAAAGAAGGGAAGGTGATACGTGAGTGGGCTGGACCAAGGAGAGAGGGAAGGAAGGAATAAAGAAAAGAAGAAAAGAGAAGGAAGAAAGGAAAGAAAGAAAAAAAAGAAAGAAGGAAAAGAAAAAAAAAAGAAAGGAAAGAAAAGAAAAAGGAGAAGGAAAGGAGAGGAAGAAAAAAAGGAAAGAAGAGGTAGGGAGAGGGGGCTGGTCAACCCTTCTTGTGGGTCCCACCTCAAAAAAAAAGGAATAATAAATAAAATAAATAAATAAAATAATGAAATAAGGCAAAAGAAATGTTTTATATATATATATATATATATATATATATATATTTTTTTTTTTCTAAAAAAAAGTGCAGGTAGATAGGACATCTCAGAGTGGGCTCACTTTCTAAATTTGAAATTTATTTTGAGAATCATAGGTGATAATACATGAAATGCACATCATGTTACTTATTTATTCATGCATTTTGTGGTGATTTTAAGGTTTAAAACCCAAGATTAGATGTATTTTGACATAAAAGGGTCATGGTTCAAATTTCAGAAAAATCAGAGTTAAATTGAGAGAGTTATGGCTATTTTAGTGTTCAGACACAGATTTCAAGGTGGATGGGACCCATATCCGACCCAAAGAGACCTTTGTGGGTTGTGGATCAGTGTTTAAAATGTCTAAATTTACCCCACACGTGATCCCATACCCATTTAGAAAAGGTTTTCAGAAAACTCCCTCAAATAGGGGCGCAGAGCAATAAAGTTTTTTATTAACCTTTTTCTGAAAAGTGCCAAACTATAAAATCAAAATTTCAGCAAACCCTAGACGTTTTTGCCTTGGAATTCATGCCCCCTCATCTGAGTCTTGCTCCATCCACCTTCTTCCCCACTCATTCCACGCCACCTCCAATAAAGACTTGGGTTTTGCTTGAGATTCAAGCATTTCTTCGTGTATTTTTTCATGTCTTTTCATTTCTTTTCTTCCTTGTTGGTATTTGATCATGTTTGTTGTGTTTTGCAGGTGTAGCAGAGGTTGAAGACACTTTTTCTTGCGTGGAGTGCCGTCTACTCTAACAAGAACGCTCGGCCCTACCTCCATCCGATATTCTACGCCACCCGATCGAGAATCAGTTCCTTCTCCATCCTCGGTGGACTTCAAACGTGGTGCAACTGCAAAGAAGAGCTTCATTGTGATATTCCAACATCAACAAAGATGATGAGGCATGTTTCCAATGATTGATTCCTCTCTTTCCACCCCCACAGTCGTCGGATCGCCCTTGAGGTTGGTCTTTCTCTTTCTCTGTTCTTTTAGATAGATTCGAGTCTACCCAAAGTCCTTTCTTCTACCTTCAGCCCATTTTCTGTTTTTCTAGTTATTTGATAGCAAACCACTGTCGCGTTTTAAGTCTTTTTGTGTGTGAAAGTTTAATCGAGTCATAGGGGTCGTTAGGTCTTGTTTTGAAACTCGTTTTAGTCAAAAAGTGAAAATCGGCTAGAACTATTCTAGCCGATCTTATCAGTTCATAATTTTTTGTCTTCTGTAATATTTTAGCAGTAAACAGAGTTTAAAAGTTTAGTTTGGCCCTGGGTGTGTCGTTGGGTCTTGTTTACAAATTTGTTTTATCCAAAAACCCAAATTCGGCTAGATCCATTCTAGCCGGGGTGTGTTTTCCATTTTCTGTTTTCTAGTTGTTTTGGCAGCATTGTGTGTTAATTATGAATTATTTCCAGCAATCTAGAGTCTAGCTGAGTTTGATTTTATGTTGGGTTGCTAGATGTTGATTAGAGTCGTTAAGTTGAATAAATCAATAGGTGTGTGTCTTTGTTGATTCTATCGTTTTTTTTAGAATTTATTTTAGTTTAATCTTTGTTACAAGTTCAGTCAGCTGTGTCCTAGATTAATCAGGGTTAGTTGATAATTAAGTCAAAATTGGGTGTGTATTGTGTTTAAAATTTGTTCAAAAGAAAAAGAAAAGAAAAAATTCAATATCGTTTTTCATAGTTCTAGATAAATTCGATTTTTGTTGGTTTTAGAATGGCTTTATTCCCCAAGCTGGACGTCTGCCTTTAGAGGTCCAGCTGAAGGTTAGGGTGTTTGGTAAGTTTAATTTGAATTAGGTAGGTTCATTCTAGAGTCTAGATTCATTTGTGGTGTGGTATGTCCAAAAACGTCTAGGGGTCTTGTTTAGGTAGTTTTTGAATTTGGTGTGTTGTCTATATTAACTCCTTTTTAAAAATCGTGTGTCCTATTCCCATTCTAACCTTGCATTGCATTATTTAGATATTAGTTTCATTTGATTAGTAATAGTGTAATTTCATTAATTAGATAAGGTTGCATTTTAGATAAGGGTCAATTGTGTAATTGAGGTGTGGAAAATGATTTTTGGCAAATTTGGATTTTTCCAAATTCGTGAGAGGCAGTTAAAGACTGTTTTTAATTCTTTAGCCACCCAAGAGAGGAGGCTTTCTCTCCTTTACACGTTTGGAAACTAAATTTAAGTTTCTAATCTCTTTCTAAAAACGTGTACAAAGCTTTAGGAAAGATTTTCAAAAACTGTTTATTGCTTTTAATGCATGGTTAAAACCAAGTGGAGTCTTTATGTTGGACGGTTTTCATCTTCTCTACTTTCCAATTTGATTTATAAGGCAATAATATCCTTTGGGCTGGACGGCTTTTGATAACTCAAGTTTTCCAAACTCGTTTTTAGCATTTATTCACCCTTGTCTAACTTTCCATAGTAACCTAGATTAGCTTTGGTCTTAATTATTTTAGTTAATTTTGAATTAACCTTAGGTTAGTAATTAAGTCATTAGTTAGGTAGGTCCTAATTAGGATTTAATGCATTTCATTTAGGCGTATAGGGTAGACAGATTCATTTAATTTATTTTGTCATTTTTTGTTTTACTTAATTAGATTTGAATTATTAGGTTACTAATTTAGTTAAGTGTCTAACCTAGTTAACCTAGTGGGCCCATTAAGGTGAGCCGTGAGCCTAGTCAAAGTCAAAACCTATTCCAACCCAGCTCACCTAATTAACCCTAGTTCCCTAGTTAACCCTAGTTATTAGTTAACTCTAGATAGTATTTGTTTTAGTTAAGTTAAATTAGTTCATTTGAATTTATGTTCTTTGTGATTATACTGTTCATTTATGTTTGAATGTGAAAGTGCATGTTTTTAGTCTAGCATTTAGTTTAGATTAGTTTGTTAGATTGATTTAATTTTAATTCTCTAGATATTTTAATTAGCATTACATCTTTAGTTAGGTTAATCTACAATTGGCGTGTTATTTAGATTGGAATTATCGTTACTTCTTGTGTTTCATTTTTATATTCGTGCATTTCTTTTAATTGTAGTTAGTCTCTGCATATTGACTGTCATTTAGTAGTGTTAGGACTGTTGTTGCATCTCATTTACAGTCATAGTGTCAAAAGTGAATTTCCCCAAGTGAATAGTGCACTGATTCAAGAAACCGATTTTTGCCCTGTCTTGCACCCGTCATTTTATGTGCAAATTTTTAGAGTTTTCTAAAAATCTTTGCTCTATTCTCTTCATCAAAGTGTTTATTGTCTTCATTCCAAAATTCAGCTCATTTCAAGTTGATTTGGTCTGATTTTTAAGCATTTTCCAAAAACAATTTTTTCGGGTTTTTCAGTTTCGGGTCCTGCAATTTTCAAAAATTTCTCGAATTTGAAACGCTTATATCTGGAGTTTCAGAAAGAGTTTTTCAAATCCGTAAAAACTGTTAGATTTTTTAATCTGTCAGAAACAGAACAAAAGAAAATTTGGGAAATTTAAAATTTGTTTGCCCCTTCAAACACTCTGTTTACGAAAAGCTGTCAGAATTCACTTTTGCACTAGTTAGGGGTAAAATAGTCATTTCATTGCTTTTATTAAAATTCGTGAGTTTTCAGTGTTTTTCTGCATTTTAGCTAGTGCATATGTGTCAATTAACGTAGTCAAACCTAGATTAATTTATTTATTAGAATTATTTTGATATTTTATGTGATTTTTAGTTGTAATTAGAATTTAAGTTATTTAATTCTTGTAGAATTAGGTTTATTTTAATTCTTAGATTTATTTACTGTCCTTGTGTACTAACTTCTTATTTTCTTTGTTTTAGGTTGAAAAGCTACTAAAGATTACAAGGTTAATCTTGTCCAGCATGAAAAAGTGACATTTGGGTGAAAGGACAAAATTGCCCTTGGCGAGCAGAAGAATAATTAAATTTGCTTTTCTAGTTAATTATAGTTTTTACTTTGTAGTTTCATTAGAATTGTAATTGTTGACTTAGATTCAGAATTGTGTATTAAATTGAAATTTTTAGAATTAATTTGCATATTTCCTATTCCCTGTGGATTCGACCCGTACTTGCCACTTCTGTGGAAAGTCGGTTTTATTACTTTTGGTTGACGATTTTCCAATTGTTTTTATTGAAAATATCTTTTAAAAATATCATTCACAAAAACCCAACCAAATTTTGGCGCCGTTGCCGGGGAACGACGAATATATTCTATTATTTCTTAGATTTCTGTTTATTAATCTGTGTTAGTTAATTAGTTGTTCTTATTTTTCTAGTTTGTAGGTTTAGTAAGTAAATATAGGTTTAACATAGTTAGTACATATAGGATTCACGTACTGTTTTTCTAGGATTCACTGAAAAATATATTCTGCAAGGAGCGATTAGACAGGTGGGTTTTAAAGAACATAGTTTGTGATTTCCTGTATTCTTTTATTTCAGTAATTTAGATTAGTTTTGCTTGGATATTTCATTTAGTTAGTTAGTGAGTTCTGACATAATAGTTTAATATTCTTAGTTAGTTTTTGCTTGTGTTATTTGAATTTCAGTAGTTAACTTAGTTTAGATTTAGATTTAGATCAGTTGCCTACATCTGGTCTTAGTACCAGTGTATGCAGGGGCGAAGAGCTTTGGGTACCCCATTACATCCATTTGTTGACAACCCAAAGAGAATTTTACATTCTCCTCGAAGTTCGACAACAGTGGGCGATATGGATCCTCCAGCTCCAGCTCCAGTTCCTCCACGTGCTTTGAGGGAGTACTTTACTCCCACAAACTATGTTCAGACATCCTGCATCCGGAGACCCGATGTAGAAGAGCCTCATTATGAGATTAAAGCCAACATTATTCAGATGCTCCCATCTTTCTATGGCCTTAGTTACAAGGATCCCTATAGGCATTTAGATGAATTCCTCAAAATCTGTTCTATAGTGAAGATACAAAATTTCGATGATGATGCATTGAGATTGACCATGTTCCCATTTTCATTGAAGGACAATGCCAAGTATTGGCTAAAGTCCTTAGATTCAGTAAAAATAGGGTCTTGGGATCAGTTATAACAGGAGTTCCTGAGAAAGTACTTTCCCATTGGTAGGACGAACCAGTATAGGCGAGTCATCACTAGCTTTTCAGAGCTGGATGGTGAGCAATTTCATGAGACCTGAGAGAGAATGAAGGATCTCCTTAGGAAGTGTCCCCATCATCAGGTGTCGAGATGGCAGCTGGTGCAGAGCTTTTATGATGGATTATTTGACAGGAATCGTCAGATGATTGATTCTTCTTGTGAAGAGACCTTTATGTTGAAGAGCGAAGATGAAGCATGGAGACTGTTTGATACATTAGCAGAGAATTCTCTCTATCATGCTTCTAGTTCTCATTCAGATAGAACCACACATAATTTTCAAAAGAAGAGTGGTGTCCTCGAGATTGGTTCATCTACTGCATTACAGTGCAAGGTGGATATGATTGCTTAGAAGTTGGACCAACTTCTCGCGGGACCGTCTACTAGTCAGCAGGTGTGTACTCTTTGTGCCAGTCCGGCACATGCGATCACTGAGTGCCCTTTGGCAGCTCAGTACCCTGAATTTGTGCAATAACAAGTTCAGGCTGCTCAGGGTTACGCCATACCCCAGAACAATCCATTTTCACCTACATATAATCTGGGTTGGCGTAACCATCCCAATTTTTCATGAAAGAATCCACAGCCTTCCACCCAGTTTCCTACATCTTCTCAGCCTGCTCGGCCGCCAGCATTCACTCAGACATTTTAGAGGCCGAGCTATCCTCACAACACTTCTTCATTTTCTGCTCCAATCTTACAAGAGTCTGCCCCACAGACATCTTTCGAGGAGAGACTTCTCTAAGTGTTCCAAGAGGTGAAAACCTCTAATCAGAATGCTTTCGAGAAGTGTATCCAGATTTTGAGCTCTCATATGTAGTCCATTGCGAAGTTAGAGTCGTAGATGGGACAGTTAGCAGAGGCTATCAGTAGGAGACTTGAGGGTAGTTTGCCAAGTCAGGCAGTCATGAACCCGAAGGGCAAGGATCAGTTGAATGGAGGCCTGTACAGTACTGAGTCATAGCAACAAGCCAAATTTGTTATGGCCCTGAGGAGTGGATGTGAGTATCACATCGAGAAGAGAGAGAGTAAAGAGAAGATTGATGAGCCAGATTCGAGTGTACCATCTTTTGTGGCTCAATCATCATCATCCCCCACCCCAATTCATAAGTAGGATAGAAGTGAGCCTTCTCACAAAGAGGAGGAACCCCCGATGTATATCCCCAAACCACCATATCCAAAAGCATTAGAATCTCTCAAATTTAAAGGAAAGCAAGGCACGAAGATCCAGGACATGCTTGAGATATTCAAGCATTAGAATCTGCCTTTGCTCGATGACATTCAGCAGGTGCCGGCATATGCCAAATTTATGAAGGAACTATGTACCCAGAAGAGGAAAGTTAGAGTAAAAGTTCCTACCAAGGTCCATCTGACTGAGCAGGTGAGTTCAGTGATTCAGCATGAGACACCACCAAAGCTCAAGGACCCTGGAGCCCCTATCATTGCTTGTACCATAGGGAACATTCGAATAGAACGCGCTTTACTCGATCTTGGAGCAAGCGTGAACATTTTGCCCAGATATTTCTATGATTCGTTTGGGCTAGGAGAAATGAGATCGACCCCGATTACACTGCAGCTGGCAGATCATCCTGTCAAGGTACAACAAGGTGTCTTGGAAGACGTGCTAGTTAAAGTGGATGATTTCTATTTTCCAGTCGATTTCATCATCCTTGATATGGAAGGAGTGGATAGCAAGCACCAGACTCCGATCATTTTGGGCAGACCATTCTTGGCTACTGCCAATGCATGTATCAATTATAGAACCGGAGTGATGGATTTGTCATTCGGCAATATAAAAGTCAAGTTGAACATTTTCAATGCCGCGATGGGTCTAGCAGGAGATATGGAGTGCTTTCAGGTTGATATCACACACGATTTAGTGAAAGAACAACCAGAATTGTACATGATAGAGGATTCCTTAGATTTGTATCATACAAGAAAGGATAGTTATAGAGTTAGTGTAGATGTGTCTAGAGTGTCGTCAGAATTACCTCCTTGGAGAGTTAGCATTGAGCCTCTTCCACCACTTGCGGAGACCCCTGCCAAATCATCGATAGAGTCTCCTCTGAAACTTGAGCTGAAACCCTTGCTGAATTCACTCAAGTATGCATATCTTAGAGTGGGTGAGACTCTGCCTGTGATTATCTCATCACTGCTCACTGAGGAGCAGAAGCAAAAATTACTTGATATTTTACGAGAACACAAGGTAGCGATTGGCTGGGGAGTGGCTAATTTGAAAGGGATTGATCCTTCATTCTACATGCATCGGATTCATTGTGATGAAGAAGTCAAGCTAGTGCGAGACATGCAGAGAAGATTAAATCCCAACATGAAAGAAGTGGTGAAGAATGAGGTAGTCAAGTGGTTGGATGCCAGAATCATATACCCTATTTCTGATAGCTAGTGGGTCAGTTCGATTCAGGTGGTACCGAAGAAATGAGGACTCACTGTTGTGGAGAATGAGAAGGGGAAAGCATTCCGATGAGGACCACCACAGGGTGGCGAGTTTGCATTGATTATAGGAAACTGAATGTGGCAACACGGAAGGATCATTTCCCGTTGCCATTCATTGATCATATTTTGGAGAGACTCGTAGGGCAGAGCTACTATTGTTTCTTAGATGGATATTCAAGATATAATCAAGTAGTTGTCCATCCTAACGACCAGAAGAAGACTACATTTACCTGTCCTTATGGCACCTTTGCATTTAGACGTATGTCGTTCGGGCTCTGCAATGCCCCGCCTACTTTTCAAAGGTGCATGTTAGCTATCTTCTCTGACATGGTGGATGATGTCATGAAAGTTTTTATGGACGATTTTTCTGTGTATGGCTCTTCATTTGAAGATTGCCTTCATAAACTTACTCGAGTACTGAGTAGGTGTACGGAGACAAACCTGGTCTTGAGTTGGGAAAAGAGCCATTTTATGGTCCAGGAGGGGATTGTGTTGGGACACATTGTGTCCAAGAGAGAGATTGAGGTTGATAGAGCGAAGGTGGAATCCATTTCTCGATTGACTCCACCCACCACTATGAGGCAGATTAGGTCATTTTTAGGGCATGCCGGATTTTATAGGCGGTTCATCAAGGATTTCAGTAAAATCTCTCGACCGCTTTGTTCATTATTGGAGAAAGATCAGCCCTTTGATTTTGGTGAGGATTGCATGAAGGCTTTTGATATACTCAAAGAGGCCTTGACTACTGTGCCCATTTTGAGACCTTCAAATTGGACGCTTCCGTTTGAAATTATGTGTGATGCTTCTGACTATGCTATGGGGGTCATTTTAGGATAAATGATTGAAAAGAAGCCCAATGTGATATACTACGCAAGTAGAACTCTGTCCGATGCTCAAATGAATTATACCACGACGGAGAAGGAACTACTTGCAGTCGTATTCACATTGAATAAGTTTAGGTCCTATCTTCTCGGTTCGAAGGTGGTTGTCTATTCTGATCATGCTGTATTGAAGTACCTTCTGAGCAAAAAAGACACCAAACTGAGACTCATCTGATAGGTTCTGTTAATACAGGAGTTTGATCTTGAGATTCGAGATAAGAAGGGAAGCGAGAATGTAGTAGCAGACCATTTATCTAGACTGATCGTGGAGACCACGTAGGATCAGAGCCCGATCAGTGATTCTTTCCCCGATGAGCAGATCATGACAGTCAGAACATCACAATTACCCTGGTTTGCGGATATTGTGAACTATCTAGTTTCGAGGCAGATCCCTGAGCATTGGAAGAAGAATGAGCAAGAGCGATTCTTATCTCAGGTGAGGCATTATTATTGGGATGAACCAGAGTTGTTTAAATACTGTGCAGACCAGATCATCAGAAGATGCGCCCCAGAGGAGGAGTATGAATCAATCCTCAGTTTTTGTCATTCTTTAGCCTGTGGAGGGCATTTTAGCAGTAGGAAGACAGCTGCAAAGGTTTTGCAGTTTGGATTTTTTGGCCCACACTCCACAGGGATGCACAAGAGTTCTGTAGGAAATGTATTCGATGTCAGCAGACTGGGAACATGTCCAAGAGGGACATGATTCCCTTGCTCCCGATTTTGATCGTCGAGATTTTTGATGTTTGGGGCATAGATTTTATGGGCTCATTTTTGCCATCATTCGAAAATTTGTATATTTTAGTGGCGGTTGATTATGTGTCCAAATGGGTCGAGGTTGTGTCAACCAAGACCAATGATCATCGAGTGGTGCTTAAGTTCATTAAGCACAATATTTTCAGTCATTTTGGTGTGCTACGTGCGATGATAAGTGATGGTGGCAAGCATTTCAGGAATATACAGATAGCTTTTCTTCTAAGAAGATATTCTGTCAATCATAGATTCACCATTCCTTATCATCCGCAGACCAGTGGACAGGTCGAGGTTTCGAATACGGAAATAAAGCAAATTCTAGAAAAGATAGTTCATCCGGACCGCAAGGATTGGTCCCAGCGCTTAGATGATGCACTTTGGGCATATAGGACTGCATTTAAGACTCCCATTGACATGTCCCCGTATCGCCTTATTTTCGAGAAAGCATGCCACCTTCCTGTCGAGCTGGAGCACAGAGCATATTGGGCTATCAAAAAATTTAATTTTGACCTCACCCAGGCTGGCAAAGAAAGATCATTATAGCTCACCGAGTTAGAAGAACTCAGGAACGATACATATGAGAATGCCAAGTTATATAAAGCTCGCACTAAAGCATTTCATGATAAGCACATTGTCAGAAAAGTGTTTGAGCCGGAGCAGAGAGTTTGGTTATTCAATTCTCGCTTGCATCTATTCCCAGGCAAGCTAATGTCAAGATGGGATCGACCTTACATTGTGAAAGAAGTATTTTCACACGGGGCAGTGACATTATTTGATCCACAGACCCAAGGAACATTCAAGGTGAATGGGCAAAGACTGAAGCCCTACATTTCAGATGCCTTACAGGTTGGTGAGTGTGAGATCTGGGATCTCACGAAGGCATAAGGATTTGAGCAAAGGAGTGTATCATACGTACATAGTAGAGTAGTTTTGTTTTTCAGTTCAACATTCTCTTTTGTTCAGTATTTTATTTCATATGAACTGACATTTGTTTTGATTCATGCAGGTTTGACCTAATATTCAATGTGTGATGACTAGTTACCAGGTGCAGGGCAAAGCTTTTAGAGCAGACCATTGACTAGATGAGCAGAAAACTATTGTCATAGAGTGATGCAAAGTCAAGTCAATCAACTTCAGAAGACCGACACATATCAGGTTGTATCTATCCTTTCTCTCGTATTTATTTTATTGTTCTTTAGTGTGCATTTGCATTGCATGTTACATATTTTGTATGCCACTAGGGACAGTGTCATTTAAGCATGGGGTGGTGGTTTAGATGCACACTAATTTTTTTTTTTTTATGCATGGTAGCTAAGAACTCATAAAAATTAGGTCATTGAGAAAATTTTTGTAGCATATATAATTGTTTTTAGCATAATCTGACAATTTAGAAGTTTTTAAGCCCCATGTAAATTTTTTTTTCTGATCTGATCCAAATAGAGTAGTTATTTATGAGAAAATTCAAAGAAAAGATAGTATTTGAATGTTAGAAAGTTTTAAATCACTTCAGTATAAGTATGCACAATATGTTTTGTGGAAAATCAAGCAATGGAAAGATGTTTTGAAAAAATGAGCTTAAAAGAGAAGAACTACGTTTAGTTGTTGATGTATTCGCGATTCCTAGTAGTGGAACTCAAACACAAGTTGAAGTGTTTGAGTCTCTTGACGAAAAGGATAACGAAGGATATCATCTTCTTGTCTAGTCGATATCTGTGGCCTTTGTGGTTCGAGTAAGTAGAGTCTGAAGGGTGTTTTACACCTGGTGCCCTAAAGCCATCTGGTTTGGGAGCCACCGATTCAAAAGCTTGTTACATGAACTGCATAGAAAGCCTAAGAGATAGAGACATTGCACATGATGAGAAGAAGACTATACGTAACTCATTCAAATAGAAGGTCTAGTGACTCGAGCAATTAAGTCTGAGGGATACTCTGTATCTGGTGCCCTAAGGTCATATGGCTTGGGTGTCACTGACCCAAAGCTCGCTACACGGGTTACGAAACTGGATATTTGAAATAGTGCTCAAGTGAGAAGAATGCTCAAGAGAGAAAAATGGTGAAAAATTGAAAATCAAAAGAAAAAGAAGAAGCTTAATGAGAGAAAAATTTCATTGCTTAAGAATAAGTGTGAAATACTGTGCAGAAAATATACCAGTGAGGATAAATGAGTGATAACATGATAATACTTGACTTTCTAAGAAAAATCATAGATAATTACAGTTTTAGAAAAGTGAAGGAAAAAGATTTTTACTGTGGTGGCATAAAAATTGTAAATTTGTTTTGAGAGTGTTTATTACATGAAATATTTGCTCAAACTGATTTCTTAATTGCCTAATATTTTTGAAAAATCGTTTCTGAATGTCATTGATGTTTGTGGGTAGCATCTCTGCAAACCCTCACGAGACCTTACTCGTCCACTGGGGTAACTCAGGGGTTTAAAGGGCTTGTTGCATGAGCTAAATGCAACCGTGATTCCTACAAAAGTGAGTTAGGATTTTTATTGTTTAGAGCATATTCATTTTTCATTTGCATAACATAGTTAGTTGTTTGTTAAGGGACAAACAAACATTCAAGCATGGGGGTATTTGATGATGCATGAAATGCACATCATGTTAGTTATTTATTCATGCATTTTGTGGTGATTTTAAGGTTTTAAACCCATGATTAGATGTATTTTGACATAAAGGGGTCATGGTTTGAATTTCAAAAAAATCGGAGTTAAATTGAGAGAGTTATGGCTATTTTAGTGTTCAGGCATGGATTTTGAGGTGGATCAGACCCATATCCGACCCAAAGAGACCTTTGTGGGTCATGGATCAGTGTTTAAAACGTTTAAATCCACCCCACATGTGCTCCCATACCCATTTAGAAAAGGTTTTCAGAAAACTCTCTCAAAAAGGGGCGCAGAGCAATAAAGTTTTTTATTAACCTTTTTCTGAAAAGTGCCAAAACTATAAAATCAAAATTTCAGCAAACCCTAGACATTTTTCCCTTGGAATTCATGCCCCTTCAGCAGAGTCTTGCTCCAGCCACCTTCTTCTCCACTCATTCCATGCCACCTCCATTAAAGACTTGGGTTTGCTTGAGATTCAAGCATTTCTTCCTTTTTCCATATCTTTTCATTTATTTTCCTCCTTGTTGGTATTTGATCATGTTTGTTGTGTTTTGTAGGTGTAGCAGAGGTTGAAGACACTTTTTCCTGCGTGGAGTGTCGTCTACTCCAACAAGAACGCTTGGCCGTACCTCCATCTGATATTCTACGCCACCCGATCGAGAATTGGTTCCTTCTCCATCCTCGGTGGACTTCAAACGTGGTGCAACTGCAAAGGAGAGCTTCGTTGTGATATTCCAGCATCAAAAAATATGATGAGGCATGTTTCCAATGGTTGATTTCTCTCTTTCCACCCCCACAGTCGTCGGATCGCCCTTGAGGTTGGTCTTTCTCTTTCTATGTTCTTTTAGATAGATTCAAGTCTACCCAAAGTCCTTTCTTATACCTTCAGCCCATTTTCTGTTTTTCTAGTTATTTGATAGCGAACCACTGTCGCGTTTTAAGTCTTTTTGTGTGTGAAAGTTGAATCGAGTCATAGGGGTCGTTAGGTCTTGTTTTGAAACTCATTTTAGTCAAAACGTGAAAATCGGCTAGAACTATTCTAGCCGATCTTATCAGTTCATAATTTTTTGTCTTCTGTAATATTTTAGCAGTAAACAGAGTTTAAAAGTTTAGTTTGGCTCTGGGTGTGTCGTTGGGTCTTGTTTACAAATTTGTTTTATCCAAAAACCCAAATTCGGCTAGATCCATTCTAGCCGATTGGGGTGTGTTTTCCATTTTCTGTTTTCTAGTTGTTTTGGCAGCATTGTGTGTTAATTATGAATTATTTCCATCAATCTAGAGTCTAGCTGAGTTTGATTTTATGTTGGGTTGCTAGATGTTGATTAGAGTTGTTAAGTCGAATAAATCAATAGGTGCGTGTCTTTGTTGATTCAATCGATTTTTATTAGAATTTATTTTAGTTTAATCTTTGTTACAAGTTCAGTCAGTTGTGTCCTAGATTAATCAGGGTTAGTTGATAATTAAGTCGAAATTGGGTGTGTATTGTGTTTAAAATTTGTTCAAAAGAAAAAGAAAAGAAATTTTTCAATATCGTTTTTCATAGTTCTAGATAAATTCAATTTTTGTTGGTTTTAGAATGGCTTTATTCCCCAAGCTGGACGTCTGCCATTAGAGGTCCAGCTGAAGGTTAGGGTGTTTGGTAAGTTTAATTTGAATTAGGTAGGTTCATTATAGAGTCTAGATTTATTTGTGGTGTGTTATGTCCAAAAACGTCTAGGGGTCTTGTTTAGGTAGTTTTTTAATTTGGTGTGTTGTCTATATTAACTCTTTTTTAAAAATCGTGTGTCCCATTCCCATTCTAACCTTGCATTGCATTATTTAGATATTAGTTTCATTAGATTAGTAATAGTGTAATTTCATTAATTAGATAAGGTTGCATTTTAGATAAGGGTCAATTGTGTAATTGAGGTGTGGAAAACGATTTTTGGCAAATTTGGGTTTTTCCAAATTCGTGAGAGGCAATTAAAGACTGTTTTGAATTTTTTAGCCATCCAAGAGAGGAGTCTTTCTCTCCTTTACACATTTGGAAACTAAATTTAAGTTTCTAATCTCTTTCTAAAAACGTGTACAAAGCTTTAGGAAAGATTTTCAAAAACTGTTTATTGCTTTTAATGCATGGTTAAAACCGTGTGGAGTCTTTATGCTGGACGGTTTTCATCTTCTCTACTTCCCAATTTGATTTATAAGGCAATAATGTCCTTTGGGATGGACGGTTTTTGATAACTCAAGTTTTCCAAACTCGTTTTTAGCATTTATTCACCCTTGTCTAACTTTCCATAGTAACCTAGATTAGCTTTGCTCTTAATTATTTTAGTTAATTTTGAATTAACCTTAGGTTAGTAATTAAGTCATTAGTTAGGTAGGTTCTAATTAGGATTTAATGCATTTCATTTAGGCGTGTAGGGTAGACAGATTCATTTAATTTATTTTGTCATTTTTGGTTTTACTTAATTAGATTTGAATTATTAGGTTACTAATTTAGTTAAGTGTCTAACCTAGTTAACCTAGTGGGCCCATTAAGGTGAGCCGTGAGCCTAGTCAAAGTCAAAACCTATTCCAACCCAGCTCACCTAATTAACCCTAGTTATTAGTTAACTCTAGATAGTATTTGTTTTAGTTAAGTTAAATTAGTTCATTTGAATTTATGTTCTTTGTGATTATACTGTTCATTTATGTTTGAATGTGAAAGTGTGTGTTTTTAGTCTAGCATTTAGTTTAGATTAGTGTGTTAGATTGATTTAATGTTAATTCTCTAGATATTTTAATTAGCATTACATCTTTAGTTAGGTTAATCTACAATTGACGTGTTATTTAGATTGGAATTATCGTTACTTCTTGTGTTTCATTTTTATATTCATGCATTTCTTTTAATTATAGTTAGTCTCTGCATATTGACTGTCATTTAGTAGTGTTAGGATTGTTGTTGCATCTCATTTATAGTCATAGTGTCAAAAGTGAATTTCCCCAAGTGAATAGTGCACTGATTCAAGAAACCGATTTTTTCCCTGTCTTGCACTTGTCATTTTATGTGCAAATTTTTAAATTTTTCTCAAAATTTTTGCTCTATTCTCTTCATCAAAGTGTTTACTGTCTGCAGTCCAAAATTCAGCTCATTTCGAGTTGATTTGGTCTGATTTTTAAGCATTTTCCAAAAATAGCTTTTTCGGGTTTTTTAGTTTCGGGTCATGCGATTTTCAAACATTTCTCGAATTTGAAACGCTTATATCTGAAGTTTCACAAAGAACTTTTCAAATCCGTAAAAACTGTCAGATTCTTAGATCTGTCAAAAACAGAACAGAAGAAAATTCGGGAAGTTTGGACTTCGTTTTCTTCTTCAAACACTCTATTTGTGAAAAGCTATCAGAATTCACTTTTGCACTAGTTAGGGGTAAAATAGTCATTTCATTGTTTTTATTAAAATTCGTGAGTTTTCAGTGTTTTTCTGCATTTTAGCTAAGTGTATCTGTGTCAATTAACGTAGTCAAACCTAGCTTAATTTAGTTATTAGAATTATTTTGATATTTTATGTGATGTTTAGTTGTAATTAGAATTTAAGTTATTTAATTCTTGTAGAATTAGGTTTATTTTAATTCTTAGATTTATTTACTATCCTTGTGTACTAACTTCTTATTTTCTTTGTTTTAGGTTGAAAAGCTACTAAAGATTACAAGGTTAATCTTGTTCAGGATGAAAAAGTGACATTTGGGTGAAAGGACAAAATTACCCTTGGCGAGCAGAAGAAGAATTAAATTTGCTTTTCTAGTTAATTGTAGTTTTTACTTTGTAGTTTCATTAGAATTGTAAATGTTGATGTAGATTCAGAATTGTGTATTAAATTGAAATTTTTAGAATTAATTTGAATATTTCTCGTTCCTTGTGGATTCGACCCGTACTTGCCACTTCTGTGGAAAGTCGGTTTTATTACTTTTGGTTGACGATTTTCCAATTATTTTTATTAAAAATATATTTTAAAAATATCATTCACAAAAACCTAACCAATAGGGGTAGAATGGTCATTTTAGAAAAATTTTGGATGAAATGAGCTAATTTTGGCAGTTTTTGAAATGAGCTCGGAATTTGAAGTTCAATACCCTATTGCAAAGCAAATCCAGTGTAGAATTTGAAAATTTGAGTTTGAAAGAAATCTGGATTATTTTTCTCGAGACAATATTTTCAAATTTAGAATCCTAGGGGTAAAAATGTCAATTTTGGAAACCCAGGGTTTGAAATTGACTTTTGAAACTCAATCTGGATTGGAATTTATAAAACTGGAGTTTTGGATCTTGAAAATGAAATGGAATGTGATGAAATGTTATGAAATGATGAGAAATGACATGAAATGACATGAAATGCTATGCGAAATGCAGACCCTGAATGAAGAATTTTGGACATTGGACTTTGATTGACACTTGTACCAGTTCAAAAAGTGTTAAAATTGATAAAATTTGCAAAATAGTTCAAGAAATGGTCTTCGGGCTCTATCAGGCCAGAGTAACACTGAAAATTGGGGTTTGAGCTGGATTGAACTGAAATGAACTAGATTGAGCTGGGTTCTAGGGTTTCAGAACTCAATTGGACTGACAAGACACTGACTCTACTGACCTCTCTGACTAAATTTTCAAGAAAAACTGTCATTTTTAGAGAAATGGTACAGAATGGTCATTGGAGTGAAGTGAATTACGAATCTGAGCAGGGTTTGAGCTAAAACAAAGGTCAGTAATACTAAAATGAACTAAAATAAAAGCTCGAACACTAGCTCAACTAGCTTGACTCAGCTCAATTTCAGCTGAAAGAGCTGAAATGGGCGAAAATGTGCTCCTGGACACTTGAAAATGGTTTTAAACTGAAATTGGAACACTTGAACTCCTGGTGAGCTCAAGCTAGACTCTGGGGAATAGGATTGACTGAGAATGACTGACTCAGAGACAATTGGATTGGATTTAGGTGAGACATGAGCTCATTTCTGAAGAAATGATCCCATTTTGGAAAGAATGGTTAGAAATGAAAATGGTTTGTTCATCACAAGCTCAGGTGAGCTAGAAATGACTAATATTCTTACTATTTTGAACTGACCAACGAGCTTGGTTGACTCTGAATGACTGAGGTTTGGGATGACCTAGGGGTAAAATGGTAATTTTCTTAATAAAAGTGGGTAAAATGGTTGTTTTCTGAAACATACTCGAGGTTGGACTCCTACACTGACCTACCAGGGTTGGCACTGCACGAGGGGTGTGTTTAAGAATGGATGAGGAAAATTTGGGGTGTTTATAATGAGTCAACCAATAAGTTTCATGAGTAGACCAATTTTCTAACGCCTGTTTTTCAAAACCAAATGTTTATTTTCTGATCAGTCAACTAATCTACTCTTAGTCGACTGATCCAAGAGTTCATTTTATGGAAAGTTTAGCAGGTGTCGACTAAAGGTTTTCTTAGTCGACCAGACAGAATGTTCGATTACTGAAAAAGTTTAGCAGGAGTCAACTAAAAGTTTTTTTCAGTCTACTGATGATTTTCATCAGTCGACTAACTTTTCTTTAGTCGACTAAGTTTCAAAATTCACAATTCAAAACTAAACGGCTAGATACAGTAGTCGATTGATGGTAACAGTCAGTCTGCTAATATTTGAGTTCAGTCGACTAATAACTATTCCAGTCGACTGATATAGCCATTTTCTGAAACTTTCAGAAGTTGCGTTCTTTTTTTTTTTTAACATTTTTTACTGTTCAAAAACCTTTGTTTGACACCCCTTCGTACCACCAACGTCTTGAATTCTTTAGCTATAAATAAGAATGAGATCTACACTCAAAATCATCAAGAAAAACATCATTTTTTTTCACTTCTATTCATTCAAGTATTCATTTTCTCACTCATTGAGTATTTTCACTCTAGGTTTTCACTCCAATTCTTTTTGTGAGTTAGTGAAATCGTGAGTTGAGTACTTCAGCAACCTTAGAAGCTTATTTCACTCTATTTGCATTCATAATAAAGGCTCATAGGTTGATTGTAAGTTGGTTATTTCAATTTTTCTGTAAAAGAACAATCTCCTTGGTTTAAAGGAGAAGTTTGCTTTCAGCAGAGTTGTTGCTGAAAGTAGGACCGTTTTTGGTCTATTTGATCTTGTGATGACACAAGTGTGATAGTAAAAATCTCAAGCGGGTTTTGCTTGGGGACTGGATGTAGGTCTGGAAGACCGAACCAGTATAAAATTCTTGTGTTCTTTGTGTGTGATTACTTTGCAGTATTCAAATTTCAAAGATGAAGATTAAAAGCACTATTCACCCCCCCCCCCCCCTCTAGTGCTCGTTGCATCGATCCTACAACACTTTCAGCTGATGCCCTACAACATTACAGATAACCTCCTAGAAGACTAAGATGAAGTGCGGGTTGTTGTGCGGCTGAAGGCTTCACTCTTGCCTACTACGATCTCTAGAGGATCTAGATAGTTTTGATGGTCATAAATTTATAACGATTTAATTTTGTTATTTCTAGATCTTTAAGTTGAACACTTGTAATATTTTGGAATGAGAATACTTATGAATTCTATCTTTCTATTTATACAATGGTTGCACATTTGACTTTAAAATTTTAAATCTTAATGTAACTCCTCAGTTGTCTTAAACCTTAAATAAATTCAATCTTTCATATTTTTCTACATGTGAGGATCCTTAAAGTAATAACCTCAACCGAGTTGTGTTTGTGAATGATTCCGTATTGGATCTGATACTGGGAGGCTAATATACGCTCGCGCTTAGGTGGGTCATCCAGTATTTAGAACGGTTGGAATGTGGTCAAAGATGAACTCATTGACACATTACTCTCGAAAATCATATGAAACTTTGTAACGAATAAAAAATTTAAAATTTTTCTCAAAATTTTGGGTTTGGGAAAGTTTTAAAAATGTAAGATTATTTAGGGACGTTACAGTAATTCTCATTTCCATTGCCTCTATTGTTGGTGAGGTTCTACCATGTTTGGGTAAGGGTATTGAGGGCTCTCAAGAGGTAATCTCCCTATGAGGTTCAACCTTGTGGTTGATGTTCTGTCATCTGCAAATCAACCCAAAACAACCCATTACAATTTAAACCCTTGGGTCAAGTCTATCGTGTGGTACTTAAAATTTTATTTCTATGTGTTCAAATATATATAATCAAGCAATAATATCACAAACAATCAAACACATTATAATATAAAAATCAAATAATTATATTGGAACCTATTTTTATTATGATGCCGGATTGCTGAATGAGTCATGAACCAAGAGAACCAAGTGTTTTAAAACCTAGGCTCTAATACTAAATTTGTAATGCCCTAAAATTTTAACCTAAAAATATGATATTTTTAAACATTAATTATAATATGTAATGATGCAACAATCTCACTGATGGCTACATTACATCAAGTCAGAAAATAGTGGGCTTTGATATTTTGGGTGAAGAAAATTCCCTATGTTCCCAATTGTCTCTCTCTCTTATTTTTTTCTCTCCTCGAAGTGCCACCCAACTTTCTCAACCTTTGTCATCCAGAGAGGGGTCTTGAGGTAACTTCAAATCACTCTACAATTTCCTACATACTTTCCTTCATTTCTTAGGTTCTTTTTTTCAAGATTTTGGTTTTCTTGAGTTTCTTTTCCTAAAAACATATCTTTCTTGGATTTTTCATTCCAAGAACCTTACTCGTACGTGAGAAATCCCTTTTTTCTACTAGGCTACCAACATCAACAAGTTCAAAATGCCACCAACATGTCTGATCATCGTGAGGAAGGGGCTAGGGTTTCCAAGAAACTCGGGTCCCTCTCTTGTACTTTCTTTGCTCATTTTCTTTAATTTTTTTGGAAAATTTAGTTGCTTAAACATGTTTTAATTGAGAACACACTTTCTTTGATTGGATTTCACTTGAGTGCGTCTACCATCCAAGCTTACCTCTGAAGTGCACCTTTCACCATTCAAGAAAACTCGAGAAAGGATTTTTCCATGTGAAAATCTCAACCTTGATTGGATCATCCCTTTCAGTTTGGAAATGAAATACTCAATCTCATACTGAGCGGGCAGATCCTATCACCTTTTAAATAGAGGCGAGTTATAAAGCCATTTTCTAAAAATATTTTCAAATCCTTGTTGGTAAAATCTCTTATCAACAAGTTTGAACTATTTTTAAGGTAGAATAGCCCAACTATTAGTGACACTTCTTCATTGATCTTCACTCTCCAACCTGCACAAGCTTATTCGATAGTGTGATCTTCAATTTGTACAGGTCTTTCTCACTTATTGTGAAAAACATCTTTCTTGTACCACAATCCTTCACATAACAATCATGAAGATGAAAATCAAAGACCACATCATTGTCGGTAAGAAAATTTTGATTCGATAATAAGTTTCTAATAATCATAGGCACATGCAAAATATATTTAAGTAGGAATCTATTTTAAAAATGAGAAGAGCTAATGTTTTGAATACTCAAACATGATTTGTCCCCTATTTTCACATCTGGTCCATGATATTCTTAGTGGAAGGACAAATTGTTGATATCATTCGTCATGTGATGTGTTTCTCCAGAATCTTAATATCAATTATCATCACTAAACATATTTTTTATCCATACAAGCTAGCATGAAACACTTGAGGTGATGCATTCTTGCCTTGTAAAAGATTTGTATATTGATACCATGACTTTGCTATTTGTCCAAGCTTTTCATAAATCTGACAGAATACCTTTTCTGACCTCTCTTGATTATTTCTATTATTTGATCGACCTCTACCTTGAGTCCGATTTCTAGACCGATATGGAAGCTCCATTAGACCAGAAAGTTTTCCTGTCACATTATTTCAACAACCGACAAGGAGCACCTCAGTATACCATTGTGTGCAGTAACAGGGAGTCCTATTACACCAAAGGTCAACTTCGATTCATCAAACCCAGGTTCATCTCGTGTAGTGATTGTGGACTTGTACAAAGATGTTGATAGTTCAGATATAGCCCTCCCGTTTATTTAGTATCATGCATTCCCATTTGTGTCGCAACGACTTCAGTGATAGTTGTGGGAAACCCTTCATTGAATGCCAGTCACTTTAAAACCCCAACAGCAAAACAGTGATTCTTTTCTTTGAAGCTTGTTTTGAACCATGGCCCCGGGTTGGGAGTTCTCATAAAATCTTTTAATGTTATAATGAACTTCACTCACCAAGTGGGCATTCAACTTGCCTAATTCCTCCACTTTGTAGTTTCGTTTCTTCAGTATGAAGTTCGTTGATTGTTGATTGGCGAGTGAAGTGAAGTATCAATATAATTGGAGTTCGTTGAATCTCAATAAATGTCTTGAAAGCAATATAATCTGATGGAAGACCCTTGACACTTTGCATGACTAGATCTTCTTCACGAATGGGCTTCCTGACTATATAGCAAGTTGATGAGCTAATGCTTTAGCTCTTTGGAAAAAATCATCTTTAGAATTTGATCCCTTTCTCAGATCTTGAAGCTGCAAATTTAATTGCATTATTCAGGATCTTGAATGCGCTGCATACGACTGTTTAAGTGTAGTTCAGACAACAAAGGAGGATGACGTTTGATCATGCATATATTTCAGGGTTAATTAATTTTAAAATATGCATGATTTTATGAAAAAAATGTTTCAAAAACCCAATTTTATGTTAGTTTTCGAGTAAATGTGCTAAAATGATTTAAAAATAGAAAATACATGAAAAATAGTTTTATTTTACATTTTTGTGCATATTTTAGTTTTTGTTATAGTCATAGTAGTTAGTTTTAGTTCTCATTAAAAATAAATAAAAAATATAGAGAAAATAGTTTTATATTGTTAATAAAATCATTTTAAATGTTTGTTTTTTAGAAAAGAAAAAAAAAGTAAATATAAATAGTTAGAATAGTTTTTGAGTTTCTTTATAAAAAAAATTTTGTTTGTAACTTTTTGAAATTTTTTTTAATAAACCATAAACCGGTTTATACGGTTTTTGAATTTAAAAAAAAAACTGAAAAAAATAATAATAACAAAACCGGCTTGAACCGGTTTGCAATTTTTTTAACTGAAAAAATTCTGTTTCAAACTGATTCCAGCCGGTTTGGGGTTTTTAAAACCCACGATGAAAAAAAATTCAGTGTCTCCCCTATACGCCTGAAACTTCTTCCCTCTTTCCCCTCTTTCCCTCTCTTTCCCTCTTTTCTCACCTTCCTCCACCAACACCGGCCCCTTTCTTACCTCTTTCTTCCCCTTTTCCCTATTTTTCTCATCTTCCTCAGCCGGTGGTGGTGGTGGAGCTTCAGTCCGGTGAATAGCGCACGGTGGAGGCCGCCAACCTCTTCCCCGATTTCTTCCATTTCACGGTAAGTAATTCAGATCTTCTTCTTCTTCTTCTTTTTCTTCAGCTTCTTCCTCTTGTGGTTGCTAATTCTGTAAAGGGAAAAAAAAAAAAAAAAACTGAAAAAAAAAAGAGAAAACGAAAGAAAAAAAAACTCTCGATCATTTCTGTATCTGAATTTTTTTTTCATAGTAATTTGTTCATTAGTTGTTTGATTAGTCAATTCATTAGTTGTTTAATCGGTTCATTCATTAGTATTTCTGTTTACTATACTTGCATTCATATTTTCTGTTTAACATTTTGTTTTTCTTGTTTTCTTTCATTTCGGTTTCCTGTTTTTTTTTCTGTTTAATGTAATCATGTTTTCATTCTTAAATTGCAGAGTTTTCTTGTGTTGATTTCGTTTCTGTTTTGTTTTCTGTAGTATTCATTTCCAGCTTTAATGCTTTTCATTCGTTAAAGATTAAGTTTCTGTTTGTTTGATTTTAATTTTTTTTATAATTCCATTTCATGTGTTTTTGTTTTGTATGCACACTGTTTCAATTTCGTTGTTTACATTCAGTAATGTTCTGTTCCATAGTATCACAATTTACTATTTGATGTTGTATTCCTTGCTGTTTGCAATTCTTGTTTTTCTTCTTTCATATTGTTGTATTAATTTCTATTTTCCTGTTCATTTCTTTTAATTGTTTGTTGATTGTAATTTTCCTGTTTTTAACATTCATTTCATGTTTTTCATTTCCTGTTTTTAATACATTCATATAGCTTAGTTTTCATATTCATTTTCTTGTTCTTTTTACATTCTGAGTTTCTGTTGTGTAACTTTCTGAATTTCATTTTCTGATTTTTTTGTTTTTCCTCCTTCAGTTAATTCCTGTTTTTCTTAATCATGAATTCCTGTTTGCTCATTTTAACTTTCCAGCTTTTAGCATTTAATTCCTGTTTTTCAATTTAATTTTCCGTTTTTCTTACAAATTTATTTCCTGTGTTTTTGCTTTATTTCATGTTTCAGTTGCTTTTAATCAATTTCAATTAATTTCCAGTTGTTTTTCTTATTATTTTCCTGTTTCACTTTTTTGTGTTTGCTTTTGATCATTCCTTTTCATGTTTAGATAATTTCTTGTCTACATTTTTTTGCTAATTTTTTTTATTCTGTAGTTACTTGTTTTGATTCTGAATTTTGGTTTCTTCCATTTCCGATTCATGTTTTCAGTTTTAGTTCAGTAAATTCAGTTTTGTGAAAATTTCTTAGTTGTCTTTTATATACTCTTAGTGTTAGAATTACTTAGTTAATTAACATTAGTTTAATATAGTTTTAATGGTCATTAGTTTCTTTTAATGCTATAATTCAGTGTTCTTAGCATTTAGCTAGTTTAATATTGTTTTTATTTCTATATCTGGTACTGCTCGTGTTCATTTGATTTGTGCAGGATAGCACAGAAGTGGAGCGGAAGTGATTACATGACACGAAGTACGAAGATAGAAGATTTTTACTTTTCAGTTTAGAATTAGGAATTTGATTTTGGGTTTGTAAATATTGCACTTTACGCCCTCTGCGAAGGGTATTCATTTGTTGTAATAGTTAGTTATTTTTACCTTTCTTGAACATTTTATATTTGAATAATTCGGCAATAAAGATTAGTTTAGATTTGTGTGTTTGAATACGAAATATTCTCGTTCCCTGAGTTCGACCCGATCTCATCCACTAGTGAGAACCGGTTTTTATTATTTGATGTCTGGTTTTGACATGTTTTACATATAAAAATCTTTTCAAAATTACAACGATTTAAAAGAAGCATCAAATTTTTGGCGCCGTTGCCAGGGAACGGCGTAATATTAGTATTCGCTTTATTGCCTAGTGTTTGTTTGCATTTAGGTTTAGAACCACGTATGTGCATATCTTAGAGACGAGCTTACTTTTCTGCATAGCCCACCTACTAGGACCCCCTTAGAGGTGACTGT
Source organism: Nuphar pumila (assembly GCF_984573655.1). Lineage (NCBI taxonomy): Eukaryota > Viridiplantae > Streptophyta > Magnoliopsida > Nymphaeales > Nymphaeaceae > Nuphar > Nuphar pumila. The sequence goes on along the minus strand of NC_143265.1, from coordinate 44,231,063 downwards.
GTACGATTGGTACCGTACACATAGATTTCATATTTCTTTGCATAATCTCTGTTATGTGTAACTGCGTGGTGTTTGTTTAGTTTTTGTTGTTTTTAGTTTACTCGCTTTGTGGTTTGCGTGGTTTGGCCGCTTAGTGCGTTAATTAGGTAGAAAACCCAAAGTTAGGATGTGTGCTACACCGGTCTACTCTAAGGTGTACGCAATGGCTGACGATCATCAATTGATCCGTCCTTTGAGGGAGTACTTCATGCCAAATACGTATACTCCCGCTTCCTTCATCACGAGACCTGATGTAGGAGCGAGCCACTTTGAGATTAAGGCCAGTGTGATTCAAATGCTACCTTCATTTTATGGCCCTAGCAATGAGGACCCATATCGTCATCTCGACGAATTCCTTGAGATTTGCTCGACTGTGCGAATCAATAACTTTGGAGATGATGCTATGTGGTTGACTTTGTTTCCGTTCTCTCTCAAAGATAAAGCCAAGCACTGGCTAAAATCTCTTGAGACGGTTCATATTACTACTTGGGAAGGAATGCAAAGAGAATTTTTAAAAAAATATTTCCCAATTGGTAAGACGAACCAGTTTTTCTTAAATTGAGGGAGAACAGTTTCACGAGTCTTGAGAGAGATTGAAAGATCTTCTCCGCAAGTGTCCCCATCACCAGGTGCCTCGTTGGCAGTTGGTGCAGTATTTTTATGACGGGCTTATTGAGAAGCATCGTCAAATGGTTGATTCGTCTTGTGGGGGCACTTTTATGCTCAAGAGTGAGGATGAGGTGTGGTCTCTATTCGAGACCTTGAGTGAAAACACGATGCATCATACCTTGTCTTCACGGCTCGATAGGACTACATCTCTATCTAGTGGTCCTAGGAAAATTGGGATTTTCGAAGTTGGGTCCGAGTTAGACTTGCGTACCAAGGTTGACCAGTTGACTAGGAAGTTAGATCAATTCCTAGCCAATTCCTCGAGAAATCCAGTAGAAAGAGTGTGCAAGCTATGTGTTAGCCCTGCACACTATGTTGCAGATTGTCCGGCAGCGCCATTATATCCTGAATTTGTTCAGGAGCAGGTGAATGCTGCCCAAGGTTTCGCTAGACCCATGCCTGATTCATTTACATCCTCATATAACCCAGGTTGGCAAAACCAGTCCATTCTCCTATCCCATCAGCCCTCCCAGACACAGTATAGACCCAGTAACCCTTCACAAGGTTACTCGCATCCCATTTTTCCACAGGTTCATCCCCAGTCTAGTCTACCTTCTCTTCAGGAGCCCATTCCAAGTTTATCATTTCAGGAGAAGATGTTAGAAGCCTTTTCTGATATCAAGGCCACTCTTTGCTCTCATACGTAGTCAATAGCCAAGCTAGAGACTCAAATGGGACAGTTAGCTCAGACATTGAGTAGACAAAGTCAGGAGAACCTTCATAGTCAGTCTGTTGTCACATCCAAGGGAGAGGATTCCATGTCATTTGACTTGCAACCCACTGCTTCACATCATGAGCAAGTCAAATCTTTTACATCCCTTCATAGCGGGAAGGCGTATCATTTTATTCAGGAATCGACTCATGAGCCCCATATCATTTCTACTGACGAGTCGATTTCCATTATACCTCAACAGAAGGGGCCAGGCACACAGCATGCATTATCATCACATATTCATAAAGCCCCCTTCTCTCAGCCTTTAGGATCACCGATTGTTTTTAGTAAGCAAGAGGTGCAGATGCAGAAGGTGCTTGACCAAGTCAAGCATGATCATATTCACCACTTGTCTGAAGTTGCATTCATTGATAGTCGGTCGGTCTTAGACTCTCATTTCTTGACCAGTCTCTCAGATGAGACTAATCTTTGTTCTTCACGTCGAGAGAGTTATGATCCTACAATTAGAGGTAGACGGGATGGAAACACAGTGCGTAGTGTCACAGATGACACTCTTTTCTTTATAGAGCCTCATTGAGCGATACTTCATGTCCATTGATCTCATGGACGATGAAGGTTTTTCCAGGGATCCGTCTGGCTGGGGACGTGAAACTTAGCGCTTTATGGGAGGCAACCCATATTCTATACAGTATTACATTTGTTGTTAGGATTTGTAGATTTTATTTGGTTTTATTTTTCGTTTTCTATCTTTTTCTATGAGTTTCATGTTTTGTCCTGTATACATTGCATTCATTACATTCATAGAACGTACAGTTTTTTTAATTCATGTCAGGTCATTCTACTCTTTTCTCTCATTTATTTCTTCTCATGTGCATTCACGTAGTTTCATATAAGCATGGCGGAGTGCCACTGGGACAGTGTCATTCAAGCATGGGGGAGGGTGTAGTTTCACACCTTGATATTTCTGTTTACGTTCTTGCACATGTTTACACATCTCTCATGAAAAGTAGGTTTTTAAAGAAAGAGTTTGAACTTATATGAATGTTATTTCAAATCTGATGTTTTTAGAAGAGTTTTAAGCCCCACGAATTTTTTTTTTTGACATAGATCTAAAAATTATGGTTGTTTATGCGGATTTCAAAGAAATGATGATAGATACATGTTAGAATTTATTTTGAATCATAAATATGAATATGCACAGTTCTATTTTTGAAAAACTAAGCAAATGAACAAAAGCGTAAAAATGAGCTCAAAAAGTAAAAAAAGAAGCATGCGTTAGGTTGTTTGGATAATTCCACAATCCTTAGTAGATGGAACTTAGATGTAAGTTGAAACTTTTAATTCCATTTCGAAAAGGAGAGTGGAAAACTTTGTGATCCTAAGTAGCTGAGAACAGATACAAGTTGAAATGTTTGACTCTCACGTTATAAGGGTGAATGAAGGAAGTCACTTTTATGTCTTAGTTAATATCTTTTGGTATGCATTGAAAAAGTATAGAAGATATTGACAATGCACAAGGCATAAAAGCAGACCACACGCAAGCTATAAGAGTAGAATGAATACGCAAAAAGAAAAAGTGTGAAAAAATGAAAAAAATCGAGAAAAGAGCTGAAAAAGAAAGAAAAGTTCAGTGCTTAGAAGTGTGATTGAGAAAACCTGTGTAGAAAACATATGAGTTAGTATAAGTAAATAAAAATATGTTTTATTGGATTTTCTAAGAATAAAACATAAATAATTATGATATTTAGAAAAGTGAAAGAAATTCTTTTTCTGTGGTGGTATATAAAAGAATCTAATTATATTGTGATTTTGAAATAACAGAAAATATTTGTGAAAATAAAGTCTTTAATTACCTACTACTTATGAGGATGTGTAATATTATGCATACATGACAGAGATGTTTGTGGGTAGCATCACTGCAAACCCTCACGAGACCTTACTCGTCCACTGGGGTAACCCAGGGGTTGAAAGGGCTTGTTGCATGACCTAAATGCAACCGTGATTCCTACGAAAGTGAGTTAGGTGATAGTTTTCATTTCATGCATTTTTCTAGTTTGCTCGAGGACTAGCAAAGCATAAGCATGGGGGTATTTGATCATGCATATATTTCAGGGTTAATTAACATTAAAATATGCATGATTTTATGAAAAAAATGTTTCAAAAACCCAATTTTATGTTAGTTTTCGAGTAAATGTGCTAAAATGATTTAAAAATAGAAAATGCATAAAAAATAGTTTTATTTTATATTTTTATGCATATTTTAGTTTTTGTTATAGTCATAGTAGTTAGTTTTAGTTCTCATTAATAATAAAAATAAAAAATAAAAAAAATATAGATAAAATAGTTTTATATTGTTAATAAAATCATTTTAAATGTTTGTTTTTTTAGAAAAGAAAGGAAAATTAAATATAAATAGTTAGAATAGTTTTTGAGTTTCTTTATAAAAAAAAATTGTTTGTAACTTTTTGAAATTTTTTCTAATAAACCATAAACCGGTTTATACGGTTTTTGAATTTAAAAAAAAAAACTGAAAAAAATAATAATAACAAAACCGGCTTGAACCGGTTTGCAATTTTTTTAACTGAAAAAATTCTGTTTCAAACCGGTTCCAGCCGGTTTGGGGTTTTTAAAACCCACGATGAAAAAAAATTCAGTGTCTCCCCTGTACGCCTGAAACTTCTTCCCTCTTTCCCCTCTTTCCCTCTCTTTCCCTCTTTTCTCACCTTCCTCCACCAACACCGGCCCCTTTCTTACCTCTTTCTTCCCCTTCTCTCTATTTTTCTCATCTTCCTCAGCCGGTGGTGGTGGTGGAGCTTCAGTCCGGTGAATGGCGCACGGTGGAGGCCGCCAACCTCTTCCCCGATTTCTTCCATTTCACGGTAAGTAATTCAGATCTTCTTCCTCTACCAATTCTTCTTCTTCTTCTTCTTCTTTTTCTTCAGCTTCTTCCTCTTGTGGTTGCTAATTCTGTAAAGGAAAAAAAAAACTGAAAAAAAAAAAGAGAAAACGAAAGAAAAAAAAACTCTCGATCATTTCTGTATATGAATTTTTTTTTCATAGTAATTTGTTCATTAGTTGTTTGATTAGTCAATTCATTAGTTGTTTAATCGGTTCATTCATTAGTATTTCTGTTTACTATACTTGCATTCATATTTTCTGTTTAACATTTTGTTTTTCTTGTTTTCTTTCATTTCGGTTTCCTGTTTTTTTTTTCTGTTTAATGTAATCCTATTTTCATTCTTAAATTGCAGAGATTTCCTGTGTTGATTTCGTTTCTGTTTTGTTTTCTGTAGTATTCATTTCCAGCTTTAATGCTTTTCATTCGTTAAAGATTAAATTTCTGTTTGTTTGATTTTAATTTTTTTTATAATTCCATTTCATGTGTTTTTGTTTTGTATGCACACTGTTTCAATTTCGTTGTTTACATTCAGTAATGTTCTGTTCCATAGTATCACAATTTACTATTTGATGTTGTATTCCTTGCTAGTTGCAATTCCTGTTTTTCTTCTTTCATATTGCCGTATTAATTTCTATTTTCCTGTTCATTTCTTTTAATTGTTTGTTGATCGTAATTTTCCTATTTTTAACATTCATTTCATGTTTTTCATTTGCTGTTTTTTTAACAAAATTCAATTCCTGTTTTTAATACATTCATATAGCTTAGTTTTCATATTCATTTTCTTGTTCTTTTTACATTCTGAGTTTCTGTTGTTTAACTTTCTGAATTTCATTTTCTGATTTTTTTGTTTTTCCTCGTTCAGTTAATTCCTATTTTTCTTAATCATGAATTCCTGTTTGTTCATTTTAACTTTCCAGCTTTTAGCATTTAATTCCTGTTTTTCAATTTAATTTTCCTGTTTTTCTTACAAATTCATTTCCTGTGTTTTTGCTTTATTTCATGTTTCAGTTGCTTTTAATCAATTTCAATTAATTTCCAGTTGTTTTTCTTATTATTTTCCTGTTTCATTATTTTGTGTTTGCTTTTGATCATTCCTTTTCATGTTTAGATAATTTCTTGTCTACATTTTTTTGCTAATTTTTTTTATTCTGTAGTTACTTGTTTTGATTCTGAGTTTTGGTTTCTTCCATTTCCGATTCATGTTTTCAATTTTAGTTCAGTAAATTCAGTTTTGTGAAAATTTCTTAGTTGTCTTTTATATACTCTTAGTGTTAGAATTACTTAGTTAATTAACATTAGTTTAATATAGTTTTAATGGTCATTAGTTTCTTTTAATGCTATAATTCAGTGTTCTTAGCATTTAGCTAGTTTAATATTGTTTTTATTTCTATATCTGGTACTGCTCGTGTTCATTTGATTTATGCAGGATAGCACAGAAGTGGAACGGAAGTGATTACATGACACGAAGTACGAAGATAGAAGATTTTTACTTTTCAGTTTAGAATTAGGAATTTGATTTTGGGTTTGTAAATATTGCACTTTACGCCCTCTGCGAAGGGTATTCATTTGTTGTAATACTTAGTTGGTTTTACCTTTCTTGAACATTTTACATTTGAATAATTCGGCAATAAAGATTAGTTTAGATTTGTGTGTTTGAATACGAAATATTCCTGTTCCCTGAGTTCGACCCGGTCTCATCCACTAGTGATTTGATGTTTGGTTTTCATATGTTTTACATATAAAAATCTTTTCAAAATTACAACGATTTAAAAGAAGACATCAACGTTCCTATGACCTGGCTGTGGATGATATCTAATATGGAAGAAAGTAACCAGCTTAGAAGTAGTTGATCATGTTTTAGTCATTCAACATACTTGGGATTTAAAATGCCCGAATCATCTTTAAACTTAGGCCGAACAAACTCTCTCATCAACATAGCTCATTAAAATCATTAGTAATAAGAATGGAAATGAGCTGAGATTCCCAAAGAAGATAGTTGTCACCATTGAGTATTATAGAGAGAAAATGGTGAAGGCTACTTGGGTTTGAAACGAAGAGATATCAATGTCATACCTGATGTTCTCTCTCAAATCGCACTAGCTGAAGACAACGAAGATGAGAATTCAATCACCTCTCTTATTTTTAATCAATAAAAAACTTTTTTGATATTACAAAATATATATAAGAATACATTTTTAATAAATTATTATAAAAAAATAGAAATATTAAAATAATACTTTTACGTGTCAATGCCCGTATCATGTTGTCATAGTGTTGTGACATAATTTTCAGTTGAGAAATAAGCTAAATATTTGGTATTAATGAAGTTATGGATCTATATATCGAATAGAAATCACTTTGTCTTTCATATTTTTGATTTTTTATAAATCAGACCTTTTAGATTTGGTCTAAATGGTTTGTAAGTAATTTTGAATCACAGACATGTAAGCATTCAAAAAGTGTCCCAAAATGTGTCAAAACTTCATAACTTGAAAATTGTGTTCTTATAATCGAAAATCACAATCCAAAGTCCAAAACCTTTGCATACAGCCACACTGAGCATATTTATGTGGTTAGATTAAGTTGATACAACTTGCATCTAGGGCTGGTAAACAATTCCAACAAATTGAACAGGGCATCTTTGGGCTCGGTTCATTCACTAGTGAGTTGAGCTCGTGACTCAGCTCATACTCATGTTTAGTTGAGCCTAGAGCTTGGCTCTTGCCCGAATGACATGAGCTGACATATATATATATATATATATATATATATATATATATATATATATATATATATATATATATACACACACACACACACACACACACACACACACACACACACAAGCTCACTCGAACCATGCTGAACTAAACTCGTGTCTCAGCTCACAAATCATACAAACTGATCAAGAAAGAGTTTGTGATATGCCCAACCAAGCTTAAATCATGAATTGCTCAGTTCATTTACCAGCCTATGATTTTCAGTTCAACAGGTTTTTACATTTACTAATACCAAATATTTACTCCACATATAAATCAGACAAAAAATACATTATTTTGAGTCATCTGTTCAGTACAATTAGTATGTTTTTCAGTCACAGTCATGGTTTGTCAAAGACGACATTAGACTAGTTTGTGCAAAGCCCAATCAAAACTATAGCATGCCTAGTTCCAAGAAACGCCCCAGGATCTGTGCTTCACGATCAAGATGAGATGCCACTGGAAAAGAGGGCCTCACGGGTTAAAGTGGGGCCCAAGAGGATGTTGTGGCATCTAAGGTATCGTCTTCAAAGGTGAAAAAGTCAATGGACACATGTTCATTGAAAGACGAACATGAGCTTGACATGTGTCCCAAGCAAAGCCATGGTGAGTCAGTAAGGGGCATTAATTAAGAAGTCCATAGTGCCCCGCCTCCTCTCCAGAGGATTTTTGGATCTTCCAACAAGGTTAGATTGTAGAGTGTTAAAAGGTTTTCTCACTTTAATTAATTAGGACTTTTATTCTTGTGTGGAGTCATGACATTGAAATGACTCTAAAAGTCTCTCTCTAGTCCAATTTTCTTTCACAGTAGGTTTCTCATATGGATTGTGAAATCATGGTAAGATTAGGATTGGACTCCAGGCAATCTACTATAAATAAGAGGTTTAGAGAACCCCATTTTGATTATGAATAAGATTTATTAATTCTTGGTTCTCTTTCTAGCCGGCCCCTTCTCTCTCTCCTAAGCATCCCTTTTCCCTGATGTCTTTCTCTCTCTCTAATCCATGTGCATAGCCTTCTTAAGTTGGTTGTCCATCTCTCTCTAAGAGCCCAATATCTTTCTACCTTGTAATGTGCAGTTTAGCTCTTTTGGCGATCCAGTCAAAACTTATATACTATGAATCATGTATCCGCAATCCAGAATATGTGAGGTACTTTTCCTACCTTTTACTGGCCTTATAATACTCTCTAAGCCCTAACCCCATCCTTAGCCGAGTCCCTACATACTTTCAAAACCTCAAAAACCAAAACTTCACCTTGCTGATTCAGGTAGACACGTAGTATAACCCGTTCGCCTTCACCATCCTTTTCAATGACCTAGCTTGACCTTCTGCACATATATTGGATCCTAAGACATGTCCCTAAGTAACCTAAGAATCTCTCAACCAAGTTCTTTTAGATTTGGACTGAAATTCATACCTAAATTGTTTATCGGGCCCAAGGGTAGGCGTTGGGCCAGCCTGAGCCCATTTAGAGCTCGGCCTGCTGAGCTTTAAGTGTGGTCCAACACGAAGATAGCCCGACCTGTTTACTAATGGGTCAAGTTTTGGCTCGATTCTTAACAGACTCAAGTTTGAAGAGCAGCCCATTGGCCCAATGGGACAATGTGAAGCGAGCTAGGTCCGACCCAACTTGACCCAAATCTATTTATAAATAGTTATAATTAACAAATTCTCAACTTCTCATGCACCCAATTAATTATCTTTCTAGTTTTTATATGATTAATGTAACTAATTAGGTATATAATAATAGTTACTAAGTTACTATACAATAACTAATTTTTAAAATTTTTATGTTATTAAAAAATTAATAAATAATTCAAACCCATCAGGCCGGCTCGATAGCCCGCGGACTGGCTCAGCCCCTGCCCATTTATATAACGGGTTAGGTTTCGGCCCGATATCTAATGTGACCAAGCCTAAAACATTGGCTGAAACCCGGCCCATGGTGGGTCGGGTATGCTTGGCTCATTGGGCCGCCCGACTCGTTACCCACCCCTAATCGGAGCCAAAGGACACCTAACTGGCTAGCCAATTGACCTAGTATGTCCCTATATCTCTTAACACGTAACCACGAGAAACCTTAGATAACTTCATCACCGTGTTAATCAGGGTTCAGAACTCTAGACACATCAACCACATACCCAAGGGCCAAGACCCACATGTACGATCCGCTCGCTTCCGTCGGGCTTCAACTGCAATATCCCTCTGTTGCTACCCCAAGGCTCCCTACCGGTCCAACTTTTGAACCACTCACATCAAAAAATTTGAGAGGCGTAACAAATTGGTATTAGAGCAAAGTTGCTCAAGTGGAGGTACCCTTGTATGTCAACAAAAGTGAAGAGATCTACAAACATGCAGAGCATGCTCGGATGATAGCCGAGCAAACTCAAGCTGAGTTATTTTGGCAAATACAAGAGAGTGTCAACCAAACCAACCACTTGGAGAACATTGAGAGGAATATAGTTGTCCTAGCATATCGAATGGATGCTCTCCACACGCTAAGGAATGGTGTCGACTGAGGTTTCAGCTTCAACGATGGCTAAATGCGATCCCAAACGAATCCATTCTTGGAGAGCCACCGTATGACTTCACGTGATGAATGGGTAAGAAACTTCGATTTGAAGTCACTTCTTTTGCTGGTGATAACATGTGTGAGTGAATTTTTAAACTGAAGTACTTCTTAACATGTCACAACGTGCCCCCAAGACGCGCATTGTCGAAGCAGTTTCCTGTCTAGAGGGTGATGCCCTTTGTTGGTATGAAGCTTAATATCGTACATGAAAAGCTTTCATGAGCTGAATTTGTAGATCAGATTATGGAGAGGTTTGGGCAACTTAGAAGAATACCAAGGAGAACCTATGCATGTTTTTGCCCTTTGTTAACAAGGAGACCTTGCTCGGGTCTTATGTTTGTAGGCTACAAAAAGACGTGCATATCGAGGTCCTAGCTGCAGTAGTGAAGAGTTTATAGAAGGCTTATAAGATGATAAGTTGCACAAAGAAAAGCAACAATGACTTCAAGCAATGTAGAAGCAAAATCGACCAACCTCTCATAATCGCTCTTCGGATGGAACATCTGAACTGAAGCTACTTTTATATCTGAACCAAAATTCTTACTCAAACTACTTATCAAACCCAAACCGATTGACCCAATTTGTCCCTATATCTCCTAACCCATAACCACAAGAAACCTTAAACCACTTCTTTTGTAACCAGAAGACCTTAGACCACTTCATCACTGTGTCAATCAGGGTTCAAAACCTCAGACATGTCAGGAATAGACCATAAATTTGAAGACTACAAGAAAGCTTAAACCACTTCTTCATCATTGCAACCCGCGCTCAACTGCAATATTTGTCTGCTGCCAACCCAGGTTCAAATTATGAATCATCCACATCTAAAAATCTAAGGGGGTGCAACAAAGACCAATTCACTTAATTTTCATCAATTTCTCAGCCCTGCCAAGAACCACTCACCCTCGACAGTCAGCACCAAACTTAGTAACGAACTGGAAAATGTTCCCTCGTATATATACAATTGCATCGCCTATTAAGTACCTCAATAGGTATCTTTTCCATACTAACCCTTTAACATGATTTTGGTCGTACACTCGAAAAATGAAAAAGGCAAATTTCTTTAGAGCCAACCTTTTGTCCTATTTTCAAACTAAGCTTAACATTTCTAAATTTTTTATATGGATCATTTTTTCTTTAAAACTTGTTTGGACCTACATTTATTATTATTGCTCATTAAATCATAGGTGGAATTACAATAGTAATCTTAGTCGATAAGAGTTCAAACCAAGGTTGTTAAATGCGATGAGGCGAAGCGAGGCGTTGAGCCTGTTATGAAGCGAGGCGTTGAAGTGTAAGCTTCATGATCAAAATAATAAAATATATAATATTAATAAAATAATAAAAATTACTAATAAATGACAATATAAAATAAATACTACTTTCCTATAATTAACTTGTATTATTCATTTTCTTATATGCATGCACATGTAAACCACAATTAAGTTAGACTCTTAGTGCAAGATAAAACAAGTTATATCTACAATCACGAAATCATATTGAATACAACGAGGGCTCCACTTGTATGGTAGGAGTTGTTAGTTCATGTCACCATGTGTTAATATGTTGAGAGATCAAAACCTAATGGAATGTTGTGTAATTCCAACATGCACACACACGTATACTCATTTATCCAACAATTCGTGGTAAAGATCAAGTGCCACCAAATGAAAGTTGAAAAAAGCTAATTCCATTAACACATCTAGTGGCCAGTGGTTGGGTTTATGTTCAGTTCTTAAAGAGTTCGTTTGAACTATTAAAATGGGTTTGGTGAGCCAAGCACGAACAATAGGTGTTGAACTCAATTCGGCTCTTACATGCTACTTGAATAATAAAGATTGTATCTTAAATATATTTTATATCCCAACAAGTTCAAATCCTATTGCTTAAAGTCTTGAAACAATGCAATTTCTTTGGCAACTGAGCCAACTCTGAGTTCCCTCAATATGTCTAGAGTTCACTACCTGATTCGCAAACTTGATACTCCCCCAAGTCCCCAACTGCCACTTAAATAGTCAAGACCCCAAATACCAAAAGCCCCCCAAAGCGCCTTCCACCCATACCCCAAGCAAACCTCAAAACCCTAATCCCCACCATCCAAACAACCCCACCCCATTTGCCCAATTATGCAACTCACCCTAAACCAAAACCCCTCACACCACCACCAACCAAAACCATAAAACAAATGGTTACAAAAACCCACCTCATCCTCAAGACCCTCGGCCCCATCACCACCACCTGCAGAAGGATCACCACCAACCCATTCTTCCTTCAAGAGCCGCAACTCCAAGAACCACCACCGACAACAATGCCTTTCCCACCAAACCCATCAATAGGCAGCCCTCTGTACCAGGAGAACTGGTGCAACCCCCACCCGGACACCCTCCTGTCCCAATCGTTGGTTCGGACTCATCAACCAGACGTTGTCGTGGCAGATCTAGGCATTCTCGCAGACGCTCAACCTCGCCAACCTCATCAACGTCTTCGCCAACTGGATGACCTCGCAACGGTGGTCCGACCTTAAAGTGCATGCCTTAGAAGCGAAGCTCGCCTCGATGCAAGGTGTGCGCTTCACCCATGTGAAGCGTGCACTTCACCCATGTGAAGTGTGCGCTTCAAGTTTGCAAACGCCTTAGTACCTTGAGCTTGCGCTTCGCCTTTGAGGCGTACGCTTCAGGTACTGAGGCGTAAGCCTTTCACAACACTGGTTCAAACTGTTTGTCTTTTATTTTTTATGATAATGAATGAGTATTTTTTCATTTTTCAAAGGGCAATACAAGAAACCAAAAAGAAATCACCTTTTTTAAGATGACAGATGTTGACCAGAAATCCCTTTTTAATCGTTTTCAGAAAAAGCTTGAAATTTCAAAAAATAACTCCTATTTTTTTTAAATAAAAGATAAAAAGCTAGCCCCTAAATGAAAATTTTCCTTAAATAAAATCTTGAGCCCCACAAAGAGCAGAAGCTTCAAAATCACCGGTCCGTGCACAATACCCTAGAGAAACCCACCATGGAGACACTTTATATTCATCTTTATACCACCATGTCTTAGCAGGAAAATAGATTTTTCCCACTTGAGATGATACAACCAATGTACTCTCCCATTCATACCCATTGGGAGCAAAGCAGGTTATATGTTCCCCCCCCCGAACAGGGCAGTTAGCTATATCTCATGATCGGGGGTCCCAAAGAGCACCACGTATGTAAGCATGTGCGTCTCGTATCCCCATGTTTGTCAGCATTAATTAGCGTTGGAGTTTGATAAGATTGCAAAGACTTAAGTACCCTCTCCTCCATTGGTGCAAAAAAAAATGACGGTACTTGAAAAGGAGTGGTTGTAAAGACTTAAGTGCCCCGAAGATGATTATTTAAGACCCTGTCTCTGCACTGCAGGATTATCCAAGAAAGAAATCTCCCCTGGAGGAGGCTCTGAACATCAACCCTCTCACTCTCTCTCTCCCTTCTATTTCTGCTTCTGTGCACATCCATTAGAAGATCATACATTGCTCCATCAAGCACCGACTGACCTGTACATTGACTCTTGTGAAGCCTGATTCAGAGTTTTTACCCTTACAGGAGGAGGGTTTGGGGGCTCCTCCCAGCGTGGGTATCATCATTCAACTAAATGAGTTGTAGATCCTGATTCAGAGTTTTTACCCTTACAAGAGAGGGGTAAAAACTCATCTCACTCTCTCTCCCTTCTCTCTCTACTTCTGTGCACATCCAACAAACGATCCAACATTTCTCCATCAAACACCGACTGACCTGCACACTAACTGTAGCATCGTTCAACTTGATGAGTTGTGGAGCCTGATTTAGAGTTTTTGCCCTTACAGGAGGGGGGTTTGGGGGCTCCTCCGAGCGTGGGTAGCATCATTCAACTTGAAGAGTTGTGGAGTCTGATTCAAAGTTTTTATTCATTCATATTTTAAGGCATTAGATCTCATTTTTGAACATCCACGCATGTGCAGTTTGCTTTCATCATGTTCAGTTGCTTTCTAGATTATACTTTGAATTCTTGTGCATTTTAGATCTATCAATTTGTATGTAACCAGAGCTCATTTTAATCTAAATTTTTTACTGCAACTTCATGCATATATCTTCATACTCTCCACCAAAAATCAGATCATTCTGAGTTTGTTTGACCCACTTTAAAAATCGATATTCAAAACCTGTTATTTTGCACCATCAGGATTTTAGCAGAATCAGGACAAACTTGCGGAAGTGATTTCTCCCTAACCAGAGATGATATTTACGATCCGTAAAAAGGGTTGTTTTTTAAATTGAATCTAGTTTGTTCATACCAAATTTCAGCGATTTCTATGGTGTTTAAATACCAGTTTCGGGTCAAAAACCATAACCCTGTCACCCTGTGTCATTTTAACGGCTCAGATTTTGATCCATTTTGTTTGAATTTTATTTTTCTAATGAGAGATCATTTTTCAATTCTGTAAAACGGGTTCTCTTCGTTCATGTGTCTAGTATATCTCTGTAAATTTTCAGAATTTTTCATGGTCAATTACTATTTTATTTTGATTAAATACCAGAACTTTGTATCCAGATTTTATAAATATTCTGATTTTGGCCCCCATATCATGACTGTTGTAGCACTTCTTCAACAAATCGTTATTTGATTGACTATATTCTTCAGCAAATTGTTGTTATGATTTTTTTGAGTCTCTAATGAGTCCCTACTATGATTTGTAGTATTTTTGGGTCTCCAACGAGCCTCACAATGATTTATAGTGTTGTCCGATCTTTTAACTATGATTTATAGTGCTTTGGGGTCTCCAACGAGCCCAACGATTTGTAGTGTTTTTCGGTCTTTTAACTATGATTTATAGTGTTTTTGGGTCTCTAACGAGACCCACAGCGATTTATAGTGTTGCTGGACCTCGCTATAGTGATTTGTAGTGTTTCTCGCTAAACACTACAGCGATTTATGATACAAATCGCTATCCGAATCAGGACCAACTTGTCAGGGCCATATCTCCCAAACCAGAGATCGGATTTCAAATCCGTAAAAAGTGGTGTCTTTGTTATGAAGTCTAGTTTATTCTTGTAAATTTTTAGAGATTTATATGGTCATTTGATACCCCATTTAGATCTAAAACCAGACCCCTATCAGTCTGTCTTATTTGAGTGACATAGGTTTTTATTTCATTTTGTAAGAGTCATATCTCCCCAACGGAAGATCATTTTCCAAATCCGTAAAAAGGGTTTTCTTCCTCTATGTGTCTAGTTTATATCTGGAAAGTTTTATAACTTTTTATGCTCATTTGACATTTCAAACCTGTTAAAAATCAAGACACATAGAGGAAGTTTCAAACTTTTTAAGTTTTATAACATTTTATAACATGTCTCGGTTCTTAACAGGTTTGAAATATCAAATGAGCATAAAAAGTTATAAAACTTTCCAGATATAAACTAGACACATAGAGAAAGAAAACCCTTTTTACGGATTTGAAAAATGATCTTACGTTGGGGAGATATGACTCTTATAAAATGAAATAAAAAACCTATGTCACTCAAATAAGGCAGACTGATAGGGGTCTGGTTTTAGATCCAAATGGGTATCAAATGACCATAAAAATCACTGAAAATTTACAGGAATAAACTAGACTTCATAACAAAGATACCACTTTTTACGGATTTGAAATCTGATCTCTGGTTAGAGAGATATGACCCTAACAAGTTGGTCCTGATTCGGATAGCGATTTGTATCACAAATCGTTGTGGTGTTTAGCGAGAAACACTACAAATCGCTATAGCGAGGTCCAGCAACACTATAAATCGCTGTGGGTCTCGTTAGAGACTTGAAAACACTATAAATCATAGTTAAAAGACCGAAAAATACTACAAATCGTTATTTGATTGACAATATTCTTCAGCAAATTATTGTTATGATTTTTTTGAGTCTCTAATGAGTCCCTACTATGATTTGTAGTATTTTTGGGTCTTCAACGAGCCTCATAATGATTTATAGTGTTGTTCGATCTTTTAACTATGATTTATAGTGCTTTGGGGTCTCCAACAAGCCCCACAACGATTTGTAGTGTTTTTCGGTCTTTTAACTATGATTTATAGTGTTTTTGGGTCTCTAACGAGACCCACAGCGATTTATAGTGTTGCTGGACCTCGCTATAGCGATTTGTAGTGTTTCTCGCTAAACACTACAGCGATTTGTGATACAAATCGCTATCCGAATCAGGACCAACTTGTCAGGGCCATATCTCCCTAACTAGAGATCGGATTTCAAATTCGTAAAAAGTGGTGTCTTTGTTATGAAGTCTAGTTTATTCCTGTAAATTTTCAGCGATTTCTATGGTCATTTGATACCCTATTTGGATCTAAAACCAGACCCCTATCAGTCTGTCTTATTTGAGTGACATAGGTTTTTATTTCATTTTGTAAGAGTCATATCTCCCCAACGGAAGATCATTTTCCAAATCCGTAAAAAGGGTTTTCTTCCTCTATATGTCTAGTTTATATTTGGAAAGTTTTATAACTTTTTATGCTCATTTGATATTTCAAACTTGTTAAAAATCGAGACACATAGAGGAAGTTTCAAAATTTTTAAGTTTTATAACATTTTATAACATGTCTCGGTTTTTAACAAGTTTGAAATATCAAATGAGCATAAAAAGTTATAAAACTTTCCAGATATAAACTAGACACATAGAGGAAAGAAAACTCTTTTTACGTATTTGAAAAATGATCTTCCGTTGGGGAGATATGACTCTTATAAAATGAAATAAAAAACCTATGTCACTCAAATAAGGCAGACTGATAGGGGTCTGGTTTTAGATCCAAATGGGGTATCAAATGACCATAAAAATCGCTGAAAATTTACAGGAATAAACTAGACTTCATAACGAAGACACTACTTTTTACGGATTTGAAATCTGATCTCTGGTTAGGGAGATATGATCCTGACAAGTTGGTCCTGATTCGGATAGCGATTTGTATCACAAATCGCTGTAGTGTTTAGCGAGAAACACTACAAATCGCTATAGCGAGATCCAGCAACACTATAAATCGCTGTGGGTCTCGTTAGAGACCCGAAAACACTATAAATCATAGTTAAAAGACTGAAAAACACTACAAATCATTGTGGGGCTCGTTGGAGACCCCAAAGCACTATAAATCATAGTTAAAAAATCGGACAACACTATAAATCATTGTGAGGCTCGTTGGAGACCCACAAATACTACAAATCATAGTAGGGACTCATTAGAGACTCAAAAAAATCATAACAAAATTTGCTGAAGAATATTGTCAATCAAATAACAATTTGTTGAAGAAGTGCTACAACAGTCATGATATGGGGGCCAAAATCAGAACATTTATAAAATCTGGATACAAGGTTCTGGTATTTAATCAAAATAAAATAGTAATTGACCATGAAAAATTCTGAAAATTTACAGGGATGAACTAGACACATAAACGAAGAGAACCCGTTTTACAGAATTGAAAAATGATCTCCCATTAGGAAAATAAAATTCAAACAACATGGATTAAAACCTGAGTCGTTAAAATGACACAGGGTGACAGGGTTATGGTTTTTGACCCGAACCTGGTATGAAAACACCATAGAAATCGCTAAAATTTAGTATAAACAAACTAGATTCAATTTAGAAAACAACCCTTTTTACGGATCGGAAAGATCATCTCTGGTTAGGGAGAAATCACTTCCGCAAGTTGGTCCTCATTCTGCTAAAATCCTGACGGTGCAAAATAACAAGTTTTGAATCTCGATTGTTAAAGTGGGTCAAACAAACTCAGAATGATCTGATTTTTGGTGGAGAGCATGAAGACATATGCATGAAGTTGCAGTAAAAAATTCAGATTAAAATGAGCTCTGGTTACATACAAATCGATAGATCTAAAATGTACCAGAATTCAAAGTATAATCTAGAAAGCAACTAAACATGATGAAAGCAAACTGCACATGCATGGATGTTCAAACATGAGATCTAATAACTTAAAATATGAATGGGTAAAAACTTTGAATCAGACTCCACAACTCATCAAGTTGAATGATGCTACCCACGCTGGGAGGAGCCCTCAGACCCCCCTTTTCTGTAAGGGTAAAAACTTTGAATCAGACTCCACAACTCTTCAAGTTGAATGATGCTACTCACGTTGGGAGGAGCCCCCAGACCGCTCTCCTATAAGGGTAAAAACTATGAATCAGGATCTACAACTCATTTAGTTGAATGATGCTACCCACGCTGGGATGAACCCCCGGACCCCCCTCCTGTAAGGGCAAAAACTTTAAATCAGGCACATAAGTAGAGAGAGAAGGGAGAGAGAGTGAGAGGGTTGGTGTTCATGGCCTTCTCCAGGAGGAACCCTTTATCTCCCTTGATTTCTTCTCTATAGAGAGAGAGGGTTTTACAGTGTTTTACGAAGAAGGAAGAAGAAGAAAATGACGATGGATCAATGTAGGATCGTCTATTGGATGTGCACAGAAGTAGAAAGAGAAGGAAGAGAGAGTGAGAGGGTTGATGTTCATGACCTTCTCCAGGAAGAACTATTTGTTTCCCTTGATTTCTTCTCTAGAGAGAGAGAGAGGGTTTTACAGTGTTTTACGAAGAAAGAAGAAGAAGACATGTTTGTCCTTTTTTTGAACAGAAAAAGAAGAAGACTTTGAAGAGTCAACATCATCCTCGACTTTCTGGATGAAGGACATGTTTGTCCTTTTTTTAAACTGTTTGTTTTTTCTTTTTTGAATGAAAGACATTTTTGTCATTTTCTCAAACCATCACTTTATGGAGAAAAATAGCAAGAAAGGGTACTTAAGTCTTTGCAACAACACCAGAGTCCGATGCAAAGTTATGTCAACATACACGGGAATACGAGCCCCATGTGCTTGTATACGTGGTGCTCATTCAAAGCCCCGAACACAGACGTGGGATTCAGTGAATCATCGGGGGCGAACATACACCACCCTCTCCATTGGGAGAACCACCTTCCTTTGAGAGGGAGAGAGCTTTTTCTTTCTTCATTCATCCAGAAAAAAAAGTCTTAAACAAAAAAGAAATTATGCATAAAAGGCAAAAAGTAAAAAAAGGAAAGCATCAAATTGAAAAGTTTGGAGCCCTAGACGGATTGATCGCCAGCCTGAGTGGAACTCGCCTCTTGATGATCGACCGCCCCGAACACAGACGTGGGATTCAGTGAATCATCGGGGGCGAACATACACCACCCTCTCCATTGGGAGAACCACCTTCCTTTGAGAGGGAGAGAGCTTTTTCTTTCTTCGAAAAAAAAGTCTTAAACAAAAAAGAAATTATGCATAAAAGGCAAAAAGTAAAAAAAAGGAAAGCATCAAATTGAAAAGTTTGGAGCCCTAGACGGATTGATCGCCAGCCTGAGTGGAACTCGCCTCTTGATGATCGACCGCCTCTGAATCAGCACGAGGCCCTGTCCTCCTACTCAAGGACACCAGCCCATCGAGCACCAAAGGCAAAGACAACAATATTCTTCTCCTTCTCCTCCTCCTCTCACCCACACCCTCCTCTCTTCCCTCATCCTCCTGATCCCTGCTGCCACCACCACCGACCGACTTCTGCTCCTCCATGGGCATCTGAAACCTGCAGACAGGGCAGGTGCTGTGCTTCTCCAGCCACTTGAGTATGCACCCATCATGGTACCTATGGCTGCAGGGCATCTCCCTCGCTTCCCCACCCACACCAAACCCCTCCAAGCACACGGGGCACTGCGCCTCCCCGTCCACCTCCACCTTCGCCATGGCTTCCACCGCTTCCTTCGACGCAGGAGACGAGGAAACCCCACCATCCCCTGCAAGAAGCCAACCGTTCCTCAGAATCTCGTTCTCTATGAGATCGCCCAGCAGGCCGTCGAAGTTCCTCGATTGGATGATGATCGCCTGGTTCAGAGGGTCAATCAGGATGATCCTCTCATCCACCCGACCCTCCTCGCCTCCCTGGTTTTGCTCTCGGTTCGACTCCGAATCTGCACTCGTCGTGGAAGAATTCCTATTTGGTCGAGCACCCATGAGGCCTAAGAGCAACGGAAATATGAGGGAGATGGATCTGTGAGTGATCTGCTCCAGAAAACCTGTGTTGCAGTGTGGGCACTCGACCTCGTCCTCGGTTCTTGTAGGGCTGACCGTTCTGGAACAGGTATGGCACCAATACGGCTGTGAGGGGTTGGTCGAAGCCATGAATCCTCTCTGCAGATTCTGGGAACAGGAAGAAAATTAAGTGGGGTTTTTTAGTTGTTAAAAAATGAATGGGTAGAAGTTTGGGGACCTAGATATTTATCTAAAAAAACTATGGGTGTGCGCTGGAATCTTTATCTAGCTAAAAACAAAAAATGAATGGGTAAGAGGAGTTTTGGGAAAACTATGGGTGTGCGACCACTGAAAGAATATGGAGTGGCTTGGAAAGATCTAAAACGACGACCATTGTTTCTCTTCCTCACTCTCTCTCTGGCCCCGCTGGGCCTGGCCTGGTGCGAGTCGGTTGACTTTTCCCCTATTGGACGTCCTCACAGGATCCAAGTTTAGGCGGGTATGGATCTCGAACAGAATGAGTTGGGTACTTGGGATAGGATGTAATTCTTAGTGGGTAAATTGGTTTGGGCCATACTTAGGATGCGGTTTACTTTTCTCCTTCAGCCAAATAGCCTCTGGCTAGGTGGTGCTCAGCTGCTTAGGGTTACGCCACGCCTGTTAAATTGGTGTGTGATACGACAAAAAAAAAATGATGCTTAGAGAGCTGCAAGCTCGACACCATCAACAATCAAGAGGCAAGAGATGCAGTCCAGCCGACCTAGATAAAAGGGACGATTCAGATATTATTTGGGTTACAGTTTAGTCATGGTTTCTTTCAGCAGTCAACACCGGTTTTGCCGCCAAGAAGGAGAGTGTGAGGACTCTTCTTTAGCCACTAGGATTTGGGTCGATCGGGTGAATACAGCATGAGTTGATTTTTTTCATGTTAACTAGCAGAGTGTCCGTGCACGAGTGTATTGGTAGCCGATCTTGAAGTAGGTGGGATGATGGAGTAGAACTGGAGAAGGCCAGCCGGCTATGGAGGATTATGGTGGAGATAGAGAGTGGTGGAATTTGGAGAAGAGATGAATGGAAAATCTCAGAACTCAACTGAGCCTAATCTTAAGCTTAAAAGCAAGAGCCAAATCCACTTTATGAAAAAAAGAGGCCAAAAAGAAGTAATTCTCGAAAGTTAGAATGAGAGAAATCACAAGCATAGGGGTATATATAAAGCCCATAGACCCACAAGTAATAAAATACCTCTCACAATACCCCAAGTTAACTCTTACACCTTTCATGGATCTTTGGATCCAAAACAAACGTGTGAGGAGATCCACTATAAATACTTGACCAATACAAGAGAATACTCAAAAAAAAAATGACAAAAACAGGATGTTATCAAATCTCGCCTTCTTCAAAACAACATCCTTAAGGATGGAACTCGGGAACCCTTTTCAAGAGCTGGCCCTCAATCTCCCAAGTCGCTTCATCTAGTATGAACTCACTCCATTGAACTAGGATCTTGATGGTAAGACGTCTTTTGATGAGTCTTCTTCTCTTCTCAAGAACCTGTAAGAAACCAGATGGGCGATCTCTCCCAAATCGGGCAAGTCAGTTAGCTCAGATGGAGGAGAGCCTATATAAGGCTTGGGCCTCAATATGTGGAACATGGGATGTATCTTCGCATCAGGAAGGAGATGTAGCTTTTAAGTTACCTTGCCTATGGGCTCTGATGCAGCGCCAATGCGTAAACAAGAATAAAAAGCCAAAAAAATGCAATCGCGCAAAGAAAACTTTAAAACTGAATGAAACTCAGAATCTCACTTAGGGAAAAGAACAGAAAGCCTCCCCCCCGCCCGCCCCCCCCCTCACGTAACCCTATTCTACTATATTTATATAAGTTTCTGGATACGAATCCAGACCCATTACAATTGATCCAAAAAGATCCAAATGATAATACGTAAAACAAAAACAAATAGCCACATGGAATAAGTATCCAACTAGACTTAAGTACTATGCCACTGCCATCCACAATCCGAATGTAATCTCCTCTATCGAACCTTCGCCCACCTAGAGTACTTACGCAAAGGCACTTCCTCTTGTCTCAGGACCGTTCTCGACATCGCATCCACCGCATCCATCTGCTCATGTACTCCAGAGGGGCGTGGGACCCACAGTGTTGACCCCTGGTCTGGTATAGTTTGGGCTTCCTGCTCCTGCATTGCATCATTCTCCCCGAGTTGGGAAGAAGTTGGCTCTGATGACTTATTGTCACCACAGTAGGCGTATAGATCAAACACATTGAAGATAGGCGAGATGTGCCAATCTTCCGGTAAGTAAAGCAAATATGCATTTGTACCCAAACGCTGGAGGATCTTAAAAGGACCATGCTTCTTGGGACTCAACTTATCATAGGTTCCAACTGGGAAACGCTCTAGACAAATGTAAACCCACACTAATTGACTGACTTCAAATTGGACATCACAACGACCTTGGTCCGCAAAGGCCTTGTAAGCTTCGTAACTTTCAGTCAGTTTAGTTTGAACCTACTGGTGAATATCACACATATATTCAACAACATCAATGGTATCAGGGGTTGGGATCAAGAACATTTGACACAGGGGCTAGGTCTACCACATGAGTAGGGGAATGACCATACACTACTTGAAAAAGGGTTTTGTCCGTCGGCCTGTTAATAGAGCTATTATTTGCAAACTTGGCTTGGGGCAATACCAAGTCCCAAGTTTTGATGTTTGCCCTGACAAGACTCCTAAGCAAATTCCCTAAAGTATGATTCATGACTTCAGTTTGACCATCCGTTTGTGGGTGATATGCACTACTGAATTGATGCTTGGTTTTCAATAAAGCCCATAGGAATTTTCAAAAGTGACTCAGAAATGTGTATCATGATCTGACGTGATAGAATGCGGTAACCCATGGAAACATGCAACATCCTTAAAATAGTAAGAAGCTACAAGAGAGGCATCTGTGGTATGCTTGCACGGGACAAAAATAGTCATTTTGAAAAACCGATGAACCACAACTAAAATAGAGTCAAACCCGTGCACAGTTTTAGGAAGACCCAAAATGAAATCCATAGAGACATGCTCCCAAGGATGCTCAGGAATAGGCAACGGTGTGTATAAACCACTATTCTGGCAATGACCTTTAGACACTTGACACACACGACAACACTGAACAAATTTAATGACATCCTTATGCATTTTTGGACCAAAAATAACGCTCATCCAACAATGCAAAAGTCTTGTCATGTCCAAAATGCCCAGATAATCCCCCTTCATGCAATTCTGAAATCAACTGTAGCCTAATCAGGATCAGTTGGATACAATTCTTTACATTGTTCAAAACTAATCACTTGCACTGACATAGTCATCAAAAGACTATTTTTCCGACTAAGGGCATCAACTACCTTGTTGAGAGTACCAAACTGATGACGAAGAGTAAAAGTGTACTCTTGCAAGAAACTGACCCACTTAGCATGTCTAACACTTAACTTCTTTTGGTTGTTTCAATATTTTAGTGCCTCGTGATCTGTGTACAAAACAAATTCTTTATAAATAAAATAATGCCTCTAGTAACGAAGGGCTTGTACAATGGCATAAAATTCAACATCATAAGTAGAATATTATCGCTTTGCCTGAGTCAAAATTTCACTAAAAAAAGCAAAAGGTTTACGATTTTGACTTAGGACAGCGCTAATCCCTACTTTAGAGGCATCACATTCTACTTCAAAAACCAAGTTAAAATCTAGAAGTGCTAGAATAAGGAAACTAGTCATCTTTTTCTTAATGAGAATGAAAGCCTTATCAGGCGCCAAGGTTCACTGGAATTTAGCTCCCTTAAGGCACTCTGTGATGGGGGCCATAATGGTGCTAAAACTCCTAATGAAGCGACAATAGAAGGTAGCCAACCCATGAAAACTTGGAATCTCACCCATAGTCCGTGGGGTCGGCCACTCTACAATTGCTTGGATTTTGGCAGGATCGGCTTTAACACCATCAAATGATACTATAAAGCCCAAAAAAACCACACTAGAAAAAAAAAATTCACACTTTTTGGCATTTATAAAAAGATTTTCTCTTCTCAAAATTTCCAAAACTCGACGCAAATGCACTAAATGGTCAGACAAAGAAGAACTGTAAATCAAAATATCATCAAAGTACACAACTACAAACTGTCCTAAACAAGGGCGTAACACTTGGGTCATCATGTTCATAAAGGTACTAGGGGCATTAGACAAACCAAAAGGCATAACTAACCACTCATACAACCCATCACATGTCTTGGATGTCGTTTTTCATTCATCTCCTTCTCGAATACAAATTTGGTGGTACCTACTTTTTAAATCAATTTTTGAAAAGACAGAGGCACCCGCCAACATGTCAAACATGTCATCCAACCGGAGAATAGAGAAACGATATTTAATAGGGATGCGATTGATGGCCCTACTATCAACACACATTCGCATGGACTCATCCTTTTTTGGAGTGAGTAGGGCAGGCACTGCGCAAGGACTAACACTCTCATGAATGAATCCCTTTTGCAGTAACTCCCCTACTTGTTTCTGCAATTCGGCATGCTCAGACGAATTCATGCGATAAGCTGGCAAGTTAGGCAGACTGGACCCAGGGATAAAATCTATTACATGTTGCATAACCCTCATTGGAGGTAACCCATCAGGAAGGTCTTCAGGCATGATATCCTTTTTAAGTCTTCCACAAGAGGGGCAACCTCAGCAGGGATGAACAACAAAGTACTAAAAATAGGTTTGGCTACCAGGGCATAGCAATAACTCTCATCCCTACATTGATTCAAAAAGGTTTTGTAGGATAGGCCTGCAAGTCTAGGGACTCGCTCAGGTTTATCTACAGTAGAAAAACCTATTTCTTTTATAGGGTGTAGGATTATTTTATGTCCCTTGAATGTAAAAGAGTCCATGTTTTTACAACCATCATGCGTAGTTTTACGATCGAACTGCAAAGGTCACCCTAAAAGAATATGGCATGCACTCATAGGAGCCACATCACACCAAACCTCATCTTGGTAATGCTCCCCCATTGAAAACTTGACTAGACAACGTTGGGTGATGGACACTTCATTGCCCTTTTTAAACCAAGCCATCTTGTAGGGATGAACAAGTTTTTTCATTTTTAAATTGAGGGTTGACACAACACTTTCAGAAACCATACTTTTGCAAGCTCGAGTATCAATAATGACATCACACACATGATCCTTATAATTAAACCTAGTTCTAAAAATATTATTTTATAGCCACTTGGATGTAGTTGACTCATGAGGGATAGTCAAAACATGACGAATGGACAATAGGTTTTCAACGTCAACATCAAACTCTATGACCTCCTCTTCGTCCTCTCCCTCAACAAGTGACTCACTCCTACTCTCACTAGATGACTCAGACTCAATTGCAGGCTCGACTAAATGGGTTTTCTTAGTCATGGTATGACACTTTGATGCCACATGTCCTAACTCTTGGCACCTAAAACAACGAATGGTGGAATCAACAGGTTTAGTTTTGAACCTAGTGTTGTAGGATGGTCCTGACTTGTCAAACTTGTTGGAACTAACTTTGGTGGAAAATTTTGAGTCTTCCTTCTTTGAGGAGCTTGCTCTCCTAGTTGGAAAACTTGACTTAGACTGACGAGACTGGTCATTCCTAGAGGCCTTGAACTCTTGTTTTCTTTTCATTTTTTCCTCCAATTCATGGCATAACTGCATGCCTGATCTATTGACCCTACTGTAATGCAACTAAATTTGCCAAAAATAGTAAGGCGAAGGCTAGAAATATACCTGGTAACCTGTTGTCATGCGGTCTCCATAATCTGCACTCGTAGGGATAGACGGTGGAATTCTGCAGTGTACTGTGTCACGATGCGGGTCCCTTGACGTAGATTCAGGTACTCCCTGTAGTCTTCCTTTGCGTGGTCTGAAGGCATGAACTTGGCTTGCATAAGCCTCTGCATCTCATCCCAAGTTTGCACTCATCCATTGTAATGCCCCAAAATCCCAACTTGTAAAATCCTTAGATTTTTAGAGGATTTTTTTTTTTGAAAACATTACGCAAGCAGAAAAACCTTAAGGGAAATTAGTTGGAAAATTTGGGCGGGTTACAGGATGAACAACAAAAAGAAATACTTCATTCCATAATTGATTTACAAAATGAGACCAAGGATATACATCAACTCATTTACAAAAGGGTCTCTCAAAACCAAAATCGAGGATTTCCCAAAAACAACTGCCAAGACCGCATAAGTCCATAGTGTGGGTCCCAAGCCTCTACCGCGCAGCCATCCTGATCGCACTCTAGAAGTTGTCACCTGTATCCCCATAAAATGAGGTTAGTAATCTTACGAGTTGGTGAGATATCCAATCAAGATATACTATTTTTGGGGAAACAAAAAGTATGATAGCAATTATGACATGAATTCAAACTAGACAACAGAACTACGACTAACATGATAGAGCAGTTAACAATATGTAACCAAAGTAAATGTGCGTGTGAGCATATATATGTGCAACATTCAACAAGTACAGAACTAACAAAAATAACAATACAAAGCTATATGCAACATGATGAGACAATAAGAAATATGCAGCCGAGGTAAAACAACTATGGTACGTACAACGAAGAAAGCAAAGCAAAGAAAACACATTAAACAGTTCTAATATAACCAAATAACTAATCAAGGTAAGTCAGCAAGTGATTGGTTAGTGATTATGTTCTTCTTGCTTACTCCTTCGAGTATGCGAAGGAACCTCGCATTCTATGAAACGTGTACCCGACTTCTGTTATTCAATTTCTAATATGGTAACCGGGGACGCTATAGACCGAGTAAACCTTATGCAAGTGACTCGCAGCCGAGACAAAACCTCGCATAGGTAACAGATTACAATCCACACTACTGCAGTAGCTGAGGTACCTTAATAGGTAATCTCGACCTCCCTAACTCTGAGTGACTGGAGGCCAAAGGATGCCATTGCTTCTTAAAACGTGTCGTGAATGACCTGTCACTCAGGGCTGTACCATCTACTCTCTCCAAGGTGAACCATTTTGTGAATGGGTAACCGGGAAGTTTATATTTCTTAAGCTTGGTTTGACAAACACATCTCCTTCGGAGGTGATGTGGCATTCATGCCTTATGGTCCCCGCAGGTAACACAAACGAGGTCTTGCCCACCCATTCATGTGCTCAAGCCTCACACGGACAAAAAAAGAGTGCATCATCTGTGAAGGCGATACAACACCATTTTATCTTCTAGGGTATCATAATACGTGAGCTCACTCACAAACATGGGACCATAGCCCGAGGACTCAAGTGGAGTCACAAAACCTCAAAAGGTATTTGTGTTAATACCCTACAGTGTTTAAGTCTCAATCCTTTGTTGAGATACATCGAGTGCGTAGGGTGCCACATGCAACAGTATAGTGACACGGTGCATTTTACGATAAGATAGCGCATAATACTTAACACAACACTCAAGGTAAGAATGGATATTTCGTACATGTGTCATGGTGTGCCAAGGTGTATGTGTGAATCCATACCACACATATTTTCAATAATGCACACATGTATCGAAACACAATTCATGGCAATTATGCATACCTATGCAAACACATTGCAACATGTGAATATGTGCAAGTGAGTGTATCATTTGACATCCATATGTGAGACATGAATCACAATGGGTAAATTCACCATTATTTGCAGTTATGTTAAAAAGGCAGTTTAGCGAAACATTCCGTGCACGTGCCATTTACACGTATCAAACACGAGCCAAGACTACCAAATTTCAAGCCTCGCATTTAAGATACCACACACAATGATACTTGCCAAGTACAACTCATGGCATAATCATTCGCATGCAATGCCGCGACAACAACGTACATAAGTATCATAGGGTGCAAAGTGGATCATCATCATACATATGGGAATTATGCTAGCACTTCCAAAGCAACATCGTCGCGCTTGCGAAACAACTAATGTGAACTCACAAGGCACGATCGCGACAGTCTGAGAGGGGTGAAAACACCAACAATGGCCAAAGAAACTATTGCGACAAATGCGAACTAGGTGGGCAACAAGTTGTCACTTGCTGTCCACCTTCCTGTTGTCGCAACACCTCAGCCAGGAATGCCAAAACTGCCAACAAGGCCAACACCGCAGGCCCGGTTTGAGGCCAGCGTGCGGCAGCCTTGACATGACCCGTCCAGGTACAGGCCACGGCCGGGGCCAACAACCCAGGTCTAAACAACTGGTCTAGGCCTGTGCTGACAGCGCAGGGTGTGCACAAGCCATATGCACGGTCTGGACAAGTTGTCTAGACCGGGTATGGTTCTGCCATACCCGGTAGCTTCAACTGAACCAAACTTGGTTCAGTTGCTGCTGACACAGGTGGCCTGGGTCTGAACTGGCCTGTTTAGACCCATGCCAGGGTGCTCGAGCCCTGAGCCATGGTCTGGACCAGGGTGTCCAGACTCGGTATGGGGCTGCCATACCAAAAAACAAGGAGAAGGGGCGGTGCAGGCCTACGTTGGAAGGCCTGCAACCGGTGCCCAGCATCCCGGGTGTAGCCAACACCTGGTTGCCAGCCCTTGCAGGGCTGCAAGGCAGGGAGCATCTGACCGATCCCTGCTCGGTCCAAGGTGACCCTAACAAGGTCTGAACCAGGATGGTTCAGACCGTCCAGATCAGAAGCCGAAGACAAAGGGGCTATAGCAGGCCCCGGGCTGGGGTGTTGTTGTAGCTCAACCATGGGCAAGGAGAAAAAAAAAAGGGGAAGGTGGCCCCGGGCTGACCATCACTTGGTTAACCTGGGTCACTGCTACAACACATGCAGCCATCCCCTTTCCTAACAGGTTGTGACAGTCAAAAGAAGAGGAAGGAAAAGATGGTTGGGTTGGGTTGCGAGAGAACCCAGTTCAGCCATGCAAGCTTCTCCAACCGCAACCCCTTCCAAGAAGCAAACTGAAAATAAGAAAAGCAAGAACAAAAAAAAGAAAGGGAATGCATTTGTACCAACGGTTAAGTGTGTGGGTGTTCAAAAATTATGAGGAAACGACCAATGCAACACACACACACACTCTAATCCACCGAAAACCCTTGCATACACCAGATGCAAAAAGAGTTTTGGGCTTCATGTTTGAACCGAATACACCTCATCCACTAAAAATGGTGAAAAGAGAGGAAAGCCTTGATCGGATAAAGGAAGGAGAAGAAGATGATATGCTTCTTCTTGCTTGGAATAAAGCTTCACCACACACACACTAAATTTTTGGTAGAGGGAGAGAAAGAGAGAGACCAATCGGATGGGGAGTTTTCTCTCTCTCCTTCCCCTTTCCAAGGCCTTATAAGGCTTCAAGCAACATGAAGGGCTGAGATTAAGAAGGAGAGATGGACGGTCTAGCTTGAACACGCCCCACCCCCTTTTTGAAACCCCTCTCATAAATGCCAACCACTCTCCCCTTTTTCTCCTTAAAAATGGGTTATTTTTAAGGCTTTTTGACTTTTCATTCTTTTTTTTTTTAGTCTTTTCAAATTGGCATGGGCTGCACCCTAGAGTGCGCCCATGCCTTAAGAAAACGTTGGTTGTGTGCCAACCTTTCCAAGAATTTTGAAAACCACTTTTTAGCTTTATTAAATTTCGTTTTCACTCTTTTCAAAAAACCTCTTTTTAAACCATGCTTTGATCTTTGAAAATATCCTTTCTAATTTTTTTGATAAAAACCTAAAACTTTTCATAAACCACATTCAAAGTATAATTTTATAATGAAATGGGTTTTAAGCCCCTTTTCAAAAATCTTGATGGTTCAATTTTAATGAATATATATATATATATATATATACTTTGAAATTCTATCATAATTTGAATAATTTTCTCAAAAAATTCAAGGGTCTTACACCCTACCCTCCTTAAAAAGGATTTCGTCCACGAAATAACAAACATCAGTCAACAAAGAGATCAGGGTATTTCTCCCTCATGCTCGTTTCAGGATCCCATGTGTATTCTACGATGCCATAGTATTGCCAAGACACTTTAACCAACAGAATGGTCTTGGTATGCAAAACTTGATCTTGTCGATCAACGATCTCGATAGGCTTCTCAGCTATCATCAAATCTTCTTATACTTCTACATCTTCATATCGAATGATGTGTGACGGATCAGGAATATACTTCCTCAACATCGACACATGAAAAACATTATGAATCTGGGCATATTGTTGCGGTAGCTTAACCTGATAAGCCGCTTCTCCAATTCTCTCAAGAATCTTGAACGGTCCAATGTATCTAGGACTCAACTTTCCTTTCTTTCTGAAATGAAAAATGCTCTTCGTCGGTGATACCTTCACGAAAACTATGTCGCTAACATCAAAATGAAGCTCTCGTCGTCTCCTATCGGCATAACTTTTCTGTCTATCTTGAGCTGCCTTCAAATGCTCTCGAATCTTTTGCACTTGTTGAGTGTAGTGCTAAAGAACAATCCATGATTCGTTAATATCATTTCAATATGACAATGATCGGTATGGTCTCCCATACAAGGCTTCATACGGAGCCATCCCGATACTAGTATGATAACTGTTGTTGTAGGCAAACTTGACTAAACATAAGTGTGTATCTCATTCACCTTTTCAATCGAGCATACAAGCTCGCAACATATCTTCTAACGTTTGAATCGTTCTTTCTGACTGTCCATCAGTCTGAGGGTGAAAGGCAGTACTAAACTTCAACCTTGTTCCCAAAGCTGACTGTAACTGTCTCCATAGTCGCGACGTGAATCTGGGATCACAGTCCAAAATAATGGACATCGATACTTCGTGTAACCGTATGATCTCTCGGATATACAAGTCGGCTAAACTTTCAAGTGATTGACTGATCCAGATAGGTAAGAAATGAGCAAACTTGGTGAGTCTGTCCATAATTACCCAAATCACATTGTATTTTCGTCTGGTTCATGGTAAACCTACCACGAAATCCATAGTAACCTCTTCCCATTTCCACTGAGGATTCTCGATCCTCTGCATGGAACCTCTGGGATGTTGGTGCTCGATCTTGATTTGCTGACAAGTCAAGCACCTCGATACGTATGTTGCTATTTTTCCCTTCATACCGTTCCACCAATACTTTCGCTGTAGATCCTTGAACATCTTAGTACCACCAGAATGAACTGTGTACTTTGATAGATGTGCCTCATCAAAAATCTCTTTCTTCAACTCAAGATCATCTGGCACATAAATTCGATGCTTCATACAAATACTACTATCATTATCAACACAAAAAACTTAGTCATCTTCATGAGCTCGATCCACAAACTTCTCATAACGTGCGTCTTGCTTCTATGCCTCAATGATCTTAGGCAAAAACTCTGATCAAATAGTCAAACTAAACAATCTAATAGTTCCGCCTCCAATCGAAAATGACTTCCAAGCCACGAAATCTTCAATCAACTACTGGATTCACACAAGACTAGCGAGAACATTGCTCGATTTGTGACTAAGCGCATCTGCCACGATATTCGCCTTATTAGAGTAGTAAGACAATATGAATTTGTAATCTTTGATAAACTTGAGCCAGCAGCATTGTCTCATATTCAATTCCTTTTGGGAAAATAAATATTTGAGACTATTATGGTCGAAAAAGACCTCAAACGTATTTCCATACCAAAAATGTCGCCAAGACTTCAAGGCAAACACTACTGTTGCTAACTCCAAGTCATGAGTTGGATAATTCCTCTCATGAACCTTCAATTGTCTTGATGCATACACGAGAACTTTGTTGTGCTGCATTAGCACACATCTCAATCATGTTCCTGAGGCATCTGTGTACACCACAAAACCACCTCTGCCAGAAGGTAAAGCTAACACCAGAGAGGTCGTCAACTTCGTATTCGGGATCTGAAAGCTCTCTTCTAATGAGTCAGTCCACTCAAACTTGACTCCTTTACGCAAAAGCTTTGTCAACGGTAGTGCAATTCTAGAGAAATCCTGAATGAAACAGCGGTAATACTCAGCTAATCGAAGAAAACTTTGGATATCGATAACAGTCTGAGGCTGCTTCCAATCTAATACAGCTTCAACTTTTGTTGGGTCAACTGACACTCCATCACTAGATATCATTTGACCCAAAACATGACTCGTCTGAGCCAAAATTTGCATTTGGAGAACTTGTCAAACAATCTATGCTCTCGAAGTACTCCTAAGATGATACACAAATGCTCTTGATGTTGCTCTGAACTCTTTGAGTAGATCAAGATATCATCGATGAACACGATCACAAAGGTGTCCACAAATGGACGAAAGATTTGATTCATCAAATCCATGAATGCCGTTAGTGCATTAGTGAGCCCAAATGGCATCACTACGAACTCATACAACCCGTATCTAGTTCCAAATGTTATCTTCGAGACATTTTCCTCATTGATCTGGAGTTGATGAAAACCCGATCTGAGGTCGATCTTCGAGAATATCTTCGCTTTCTGCAATTGGTCAAAGCGATCTTCAATTCTCTGTAACAGATATTTATTCTTAATTGTCGCTTGGTTGAGCATCTTGTAGTCAATGCACAACCTCATATATCTGTCTTTCTTCTTAATGAATAAAATAGGTGCACCCCATGGAGATGCACTAGGTCTGATAAATCCTTGTTCCATAAACTCTTCCAACTGACGCTTTAGTTCTTTAAGTTCTGCTGGGGCCATCTAGTATGGTGCCTTTGAAATCAGAGTCATTACAAGCAATAACTCGATATAAAACTCGATTTTGCGCTTCAGAGGTAATCCGGACAATTCCTCAGAAAACACATGAGGAAATTCCTAAACTACATCTAAGTTCTCGATAGGGACTATCTCTGGTTCAACTGGGGTGATACTGACCAAGAAATCAGTACCCCCATTCCGCAAATACTTCTGAGCCTTGAAAGATGAAATCAAATGACTGTCTCGAATAGGTCGAGAGAGTCTGATTTCCAAAATTGGACGATTTGGCCGATATAAAACCACCTTGCCTTCTCTACACAGAATTTGAGCGTGATACTCAAACAACCAATCCATGTCTAGA
Organism: Nuphar pumila; assembly: GCF_984573655.1. Classification (NCBI taxonomy): domain Eukaryota; kingdom Viridiplantae; phylum Streptophyta; class Magnoliopsida; order Nymphaeales; family Nymphaeaceae; genus Nuphar; species Nuphar pumila. The sequence continues at coordinate 44,198,335 of NC_143265.1, read as the reverse complement.
ATGACATCAAACCCAGTCATGTCTAGCAGGATTACGTCAGCTGGCAAGTTCTGTTCTACCACTGACACCTCGATGCTCAGAATATACAAAACACATAAGGACTGATCACCAGTCGGAGTACGAACCTCCAACGGGTGATTCAATGATTCAACAGTCATAGGAAAAGTTCTAGTAAATCTAATAAAAATAAATAAATGGGAAGCACCACAATCAAATAAGGTAAAAGTCGCTTGTCTAGTGACTAGTATCGTACCTTGGACCAATTCTCCCTTGGTCACTTGCTCCATAGTGGCCGCATAGGCTTGTCCTGCCACTGTTCTCTGACTGTCTGATTTCAGCTGATAAGATTGTTGTTGTTGAGGCAGTCGTTGATACGTCAGTTGTGATGCTTCTGGGGTGTTCCTCTTCAAATCATCTGACCGCTTCTTCTAGCAGTCCTTGATATAGTGGTCCATCTTGCCACAATACAAACTTCCTTCAGTGTCGCGAGGACACGGTCGGCTAGGATGGTCAACAGAATATTTTGGGCAACCTAGTGTTGCCACTGGCTTCTGCTATTGCTGATAGTGATGGTGTTGGCGATTCTGATATTGATTGTTGTTGCCTGGAGTTTGGTTTCTCTTTAATGGTGGAGTGAATTTCTTTCCACCAGGGTTCTTCTGAAAATGTCTCTTTTTAGGCCAACTCTTTTGGCCTGAATACTAGTTCCCTCTGAATGGTTGCGTCTTCTGTGACTCAGACCAATCCTGCTCAAAAAGAGTGACCATATCTAAAGCTTGATCTAGAGTCATAGGGGCACGTGTGTAGACCTTCGTGCGAAGAGCAGGCTTCAATTTGTAAGCAAACTTTATCGCTCAGTCTTTCTCGATGATGTAGACATTGGGACAGTAGCGTTTTAGACTTCTGAACTTCGTGACATATTCTACTAGTGTAGAGCTCCCTTGTTGAAGGTCAAGGAACTCTCACATCTTTCGGCTTCTCTCATGCATCAGAAAGTACACTGCATAGAAAACCTCCACGAATTGCTTCCACGTGATAGCTTCATTCACAAATTTGACTTCTAAGGTAGTTGCCCACCACCTTTTAGCATCTTTACAGAGTCAATAAGTTTCAAAATCTACTTTCTAATCATTGCTGACTTGTAGTACACAGAAAATTTGCTTGATCTCACAGACCCAATCTTCTACAGCCTCAGGAGTCGACTTCCCATCAAAAGACGGAGGGTTCAAACTCATGAACTGCTTGTATGGTACCGTCATAGCTGGAGTTGAAGTAGGAGTCTCACGTCCCTAGGTGGCTTGCTGAAGATTATCACCCATAGCATGCATGGTTTTCGCTTGACAGCCAACAACCTCTGCAAGGTTGTTGGGCGACTCCATCAGGTCATCACATCGACCTCGCCATGATGTCTTGAATAAGAAAAAACTTGTATAAGTGAAAGAACAAGTCCATAACGTGATTTCTATTCATAGAACAAAAAATGCATACATTGCATTACATATGAAGCCAAAATACCCTTTTTTACTATGAGAGGGTTACAAAAACATATCCAACCATATCGAAAACAAAAATGAACACTGACTTAGTATTCTAATAAAACGTTCACATCAAGCAATCATCTTTACTTCCTACTGGTGTAACTGTCTTGGTAATCATTATGGTTTCCACACTATCTCCGCTTCGAATGAGGAGGAGATGCAGGAGTGTACTCAGAAGAAGTCAGAACTTGGGATGAAGGAGGTGAAGTCGGTACGTACTTAGGGGAAATAGAATGAGAATAAGAAGCTGACGAGTACTGGGGAGAATTTGACGAAATGCGCAAATCTCTCTCTTGGTTGTCAACCTCCAATAGTACTGGACTAGTCTCAGACGCTACATCTTCTACCATTTCAGCATTACCTTTCGCGATCTCATCGCCCAATTTATGTTGGTACTCAATATTGATATGCCCTCCAAAGCCATAGTAAGGGCAATCACTCAGTTCACGTGGAAAAATTTATCCCACATGATACAACTTGCATCTTGCACATGGAGGGGTCGAATGTGCAATCACTTGAGCACTTCGTACTATTTGCTAAACAGCTTGGTCCAGGGCTTCTACGCCTCGAACCAAGTCATGTAGGGCTTCAAGGATCCTTTCATGACTCACACTCGACGACATATAACAAACCACATCTAATTATGCATGCATAACTAAATAAAGTAGTAATCAACATTAAACAACAGAATTTACTAAATTAATCATACTTACATTGCGATAGACGATGCACGCAGAGTCTTAAACCACACTTTGAACAATGCTCTGATACCAAGATCTGTAACTCCCCAAAATCTCAACTTGTAAAATCCTTAGATTTTTAGAGGATTTTTTTTTTTGAAAACATTATGCAAGCGGAAAAACCTTAAGGGAAATCAGTTGGAAAATTTGGGTGGGTTACAAGATGAACAGTAAAAAGAAATACTTCATTCCATAATTAATTTATAAAATAAGACCAAGGATATACATCAACTCATTTACAAAAGGGTCTCTCAAAACCAAAATTAAGGATTTCCCAAAACAACTGCCAAGACTGCGTAAGTCCATAGTGTGGGTCCCAAGCCTCTGTCGCGCAGCTATCGCGAATACACTCTAGCAGTCGTCACTTGTATACCCAAAAAATAGGGTCAGTACTCTTATGAGTTGGTGAGATATCCAATCAAGATATACCATTTTTGGGGAAACAAAAAATATGATAGCGGTTATGACATGAATTCACAGTAGATAGCAGGACTACGACTAACATGATAGAGCAGTTAACAATATGTAACCAAAGTAAATGTGTGTGTGAACATATATATGTGCAACATTCGACAAGTGCAGAACTAGCAAAAATAGCAATACAAAGCTACATGCAACAAGATGAGACAATATTAAACATACAACCAAGGTAAAGCAACTACGGTACGTACAACGAAGAAAGAAAAGGAAAGGAAACACATTATACATTTCTAATATAACCAAATAATTAATCAAGGTAAGTCAGCATATGATTGGTTAGTGATTATGTTCTTCTTGCTTACTCCTTCAGATACGCGAAAGAACCTCACATTTTGTGAGACGTGCACCTGGCGTATGTTATTCAATTTTTAACGTGATAATCGGAGACGCTATAGACTGAGTAAACCTCAGGCGGGCAGCTCGCAACCAAGAGAAAACCTTGCATAGGTAACGGATTGTAATTCACACTACTGCAATAGCTGAGGTACCTTAATAGGTAACCTAACCTCCCTAACTCTGAGTGACTTGAGACCAAAGGATGCCATTGCTCCTTAAAATATATCGTGAATGACCTGTCAATCAAGGCTGTACCATCCACCCTCTTCAAGGTGAACCATTTTGTGAATGGGTAACCGAGCGGTTTATCTTTCTTAAGCTTGGTTTGACAAATATACCTCCTTTCGAGGTGATGTAGCATTCATGCCTCATGGTCCCCGCTGGATCACACAAACGAGGTCTTGCCCACCCATTCACGTGCTCGAGCCTATGTGATGGTTGCAAAAAAAATTTCCTTTCTTTTTATTCCTTTTTTTGAGGGAAAAAGAGAAGAAAAACTTTTTTTTTGCAAGGTCTCACTTGACCTTTTGAAAAAGATTGTGAAAATTACTCGCCTCTATTTTAAATTTTTGTGAGAAAAATGGGGAGACGGGATTCGCTCGTCGGTACGAGGTTCAACTGTTCCTGACGCCTTTACCAGAGGTAATTGAACCAAGGATCGAATCAATGCCTTTTGACTTGCCTAAATTTATCTAAGTGATTATTTTAAAAATCCTAAGTGCACAGAGAATCATGCTTGTGTTATGATGTATGCTTTTGAAAATATTTCAGAAATTTGGATTTTTCAAGTGATTTTGAAATAGGTTTGAAAATATCCTTTAGGAAATGATTCAAAAATCTAACTTAATTTGAAAAGATTGAAATTTGAATCCAAAAACTTGGGATTGAAGTGAATTTGAGATTAAAAAGGAAATTTAGAAATTTAAAATTTTGAAAATTTAAAAAAGTTGAAACTGAAATCAAAAGTTGAAATTGCAAGAAGTTGAAATAAACTTATGAGATTTTAGAGTTTAAAATTTGGAATTTTAAATCTGAATTAAAAATGAACATTTTAAACCGAAAATGGATTCATAAAAGAGTGGAATTGGAAGATAAAAGACTGAATTTGGAACTTTGAAGTTTGATGAATCAGAGTTTAAAATTGAGACTTTGAATTTGATCTTGAAATTCAATTTGATGTTTTAAATCATAATTGAACTTGGAAATTGGATTGGAATTTCAAAGTGAATTTTGAAATTTTGGTTTAGAATTTAAATGGAGAAAATGAAATTGAGAATCTTTAAAATTGAACTTGAAATGAAAATAGAATTTCAAAATTTGGAATTTCAAAAAGAAGTAAAGATTTGAAAATGAAATTCAAAGTGAAAATGTGAAATTTAAAGATGTGAAGTTCAGAAATAAGAATCGAAAATTGGAATTTGAGATAAGATTTAAAAACTGAGTGGAATTGAAGATGAAAGATAAATCTGTATTTGTAAATGGAAGTTGAAAAATGATTTTGAATTTTAGAAATGAAAACTGTGTTTTTGAAAATTTATTTCGAAATGTGTTTTTGAAAATTTATTTTGAAAAACACTTGGAATTTTGAAAATGTCTTGAAATAAATTGAAGAAGATGGCAAATCATGATCCAACTCTATTTTAAATGATGAATACAATAAAAGAATTTGTTTAAAAGTTGGAATTTAAAAAGTAAATTTCATTCTTTAATAGAATTGAATTAAGATTAAATTTTAATACATTCATGACTATGGTCACAAACATATTCTAATCTAATCTTTATTTGAATTCTTAATAAAGAATAAAATAAATTTTTGTGCCTTTATAGAATTTAAAACAAAATTAATTTTCAATATATTCATGACTATGACCACAAATATATCTCAAATTAATTTATATCTTAAATTCTGATAGATGAAGAAAAAGAAATTTATTTTAGAAAAATATGATGATTTTCAAAAGAGACCTGAAGTGAAGGTCAAATTTTATTCCATAAAAGATGAAAATCCTAAGTATTGTTCGTATTTTGATTATGGCCATAAATGTGAATCATTTACTTAGGGTTATTTACCTCTTATCAGAATGGTACAAGTACTATTCGTGTTATACCATAGTGTTTTTTTGAAAAATAAAATAAAATGAAATGTTACAAGTAATTACGAGAATTTTAAAGTGCAACTAAATGCTCATATATTCTAATCTAAACAGAAAAGTAGAAATTTCCATTAATATGAAATTATTACAATCTTAAATTGAAATTGAATATTGAAATTCCCTAATCTAGAAAAAGAAATCTGGATCTCTCAGGTTTCCTTGCAAACACAAGATTGCACAAGGCAACAAAAATGCAAAATATAGAAAGAATATGAAAATGCTATGTTAAAACTAACATACATATGGTTATGCTAATGAAGAAATGCATATGCATTTGCCTAAGTGCAATGCTTATGCTAATGAAGAAATGCATATGCATTTGCCTAAGTGCAATGTTTATGCTAATGAATAAATGCATATGCATTTGCCTAGGTGCAATGTTTACGCTAATGAAGAAATGCATATGCATTTGCCTAAGTGCAATGCCTATTTAAATGAAGAAATGCATATGCATTTGCCTAAGTGCAATGCTTATGCTAACGAATAAATGCATATGCATTTGCCTAAGTGCAATGCATATGCTAATGAGAAAATGCATATGCATTTTCCTAAGTGCAATGTTTATGCTAATAAATAGATGCCTACAATGAAGCTTATAGTAGATCATGGGAATGTTGTGAGTGCATATGAAGCTACAGTAGATCATAGGAATGCTGTGAATGCATATGAAGCTACAACAACTCATGGGATGCTATGAATGCATATGAAACTACTAACATGCAGGGAAGAGATGAATACATATGCTAATATGCCATGCAATGCAACATAACAAATGAATTGCAGTGCATAATATGCAAATGCAAAGGTACAGCTAACGCAAGAAATGAAATTCCACTAGAGGGGGGGTGAATAGTGAAATTGTATATAGATCGATAAATTAAAAATATAATGCAATAAAGGCACAACACATAAACACAGAATTTATACTGGTTCAGTCAAAACCCTGACCTACATCCAGTCCCCAAGCAAACCACTTGAGCTTTCCACTATAACATCCGAGTCATCGGATAAATAGTACAACATCCTCTTCCTCAGAGGTCTTCTTCTCTCAACAGAGAAGGACAACACCCTCTTTCACAGAGGTCTTTTTCTCTCAACAGAGAAGGACAACACCCTCTTTCTCAGAGGTCTACTTCTTTCAACAAAGAAGGAATACAGTGAATAACAGAAAGTTGCAATACTTTCTATAAAACCTTCAGAATGATATGAATGCACGAATGAAGGATTCTCAGAATGTTCTGTTCTTTTCACTCAGAGGATACTCTTTGTCAAAGAGCTATTCTTGACTTTTTCTCTTTTTTTTCTCTTTCTTTTTATAGGCTCTCTTTCAGATATTGAATAAGATTTTTTCTCGTTGTAAGCTCACAAATCCATTTCTTGTCTGAATAGTTTATTTGAGTGTGTTTATATAGCTTAAAAAGTAGTCGTTACTTTTTTGAAATCGTAGCCTTTTTGAGATGTGAAATGTCATGTCATTTCAAAAAACATCTTTAGAGAAATTCGAGAAAGTCTTCTTTCCATAAAAGTAAAATATAAGGTACAATAGTCGTTGTAATATTTTAGGTAATATATATTTTATGTAAAAAGTCTATTTCTTACAATAGTATATTGATCGTTAGATTGTAGGCTGTCATGTAGTTTTGTCTTTATCCTAATTAATGATTTGTGGTACATAAGTACTTCTTTACTTTAAATGAGTGTAAGTACAATAAATGCTTTGAGATATTTATTTGTACATAGTCATATCAAGAGTTTTCTTTATGATGTGTTTTTCAATGTCTATAGAGAGAATGAAGACTTTAAACAAGTCGACATTCTTTGAGAAGGATATTAACAAGGATTTCTTACAGGAGGTATTTAATGCTATACAAAGAGAATGATGACTTCAAGTAAGTCGACATTCTATGAGTTTGTAAAAAGGTAACTAGAGTCTTTTCAACAAGTATTATATTTGTTTTTCTTTGTGTAGCCGATTTTCATGTTTTGTCTTTTTCCTACACATTTGAAATAATTTCTTTAAAAAGGTAACTAGAGTCTTTTCAACAAGTATTATATTTGTTTTTCTTTGTGTAGCCGATTTTCATGTTTTGTCTTTTTCCTACACATTTGAAATCATTTCTTTAAAAAGGTAACTAGAGTCTTTTCAACAAGTATTATATTTGTTTTTCTTTGTGTAGCCGATTTTCATGTTTTGTCTTTTTCCTACTTTTGAAATCATTACTTTTCAAGTTGTCTTGTATATAATAGAAGGTACAATTATTGCTTTTTGAAATCATGAATTATATCATGTCAAAATACCTTTTCCATAAAGGTTTGTAAGAAGGTACAATTATTGGTTTTCAAAAAAGAAGCTTTTTGAAACTATAGTATACTTTTATGAAATAGCTTTTATGAATGAGTATGCAATATGCATGCTTCTGAAGGTTCTGTTACATATGACTCTAAAGAAGAAAAAAAATCTTCAACTTGAGGTAGTCGATCTCTTTAGATGGTCTTTAGAAATGCATGGCTCAACAAGCTTTTTCTTTAAGGAGTATGATTGCACTACAGTTGTACTTGAACAGAAGGTCTCCATCCTTTTTGAGTGAGATATCCTTGCATCAAATACTCGTTAGATATATGGCAAAACATATCCAGTCATAATATAACATTTTTCAAGAAGACAAATTATCATATCATATGAAATCAAATCAGACAGTGTATCATATTATGTGACATCAAAATAGAGTTTCTCAACATTCTCCCCCTTTTTGATGATGACAAAATATGCTCCCTCTGTCAAAAAGACATTATGCATAGAAATAATAATATCATAAAACTATTGAAAAAATGTTAAAGAGAGTATTTTTCTTCAATAATGGAGACAGGTTTTTCTCCCCCTTTATCATGGACAAAAAGGAAGGGATCAGAGTAAGTAGAGTTATTACAGACCAAAAAAAATAAAGTTTAGTCCGAAGGTGGTGAGGATTGATGGGTATAGTCGGCTTGATCGTGTTGGAGAGTTTGAAGGGTCTGCTGCATCGAGGCTTGATTCTTCAGAATGAGATCCTGGGTGTTCTGGACATTGACAAGAGCTGAGAAGATGTCAAGGTCAGAAGTTGCTGCTTGATCTGCTTCTTGAGGGCCTTCGTCGTCAGAGTTTAGGTGAGAGGACTCTTCTTCATGGAGAGAGGAGTCATCAATTATATTGTTTGAGTAGTAGATGACATCTGTTGCAAGAGGAATCTGGAAGAATTCAAGAATGAGTGTGATGAAATATCCGAAGGGAAGAGACTTAAAAGAACGAAAGTTGATCATATTGTGGAAGATGACACTGGACCAGTTGATGGGAAAGGCAGAGAAGATGGCATAAAGAAGAAGGGAGACTTCATTTGCAATAAATCCCCTAGAGGGCGACTTGGGGACGAGATTTGAGGAAAGAATTTTGGACAACAATAGAGCATGAGGTTGGAGATTATTCTCATGCCATGGGAAGTGAGTGAAGCGAGTGGAGAAGAGGGTTTTCTGAAACACAGAGTGGTCGAGAGGAACAATATTGGGAAGCTCAATACCGTAAGAAAAAATATTCAAAATGTTGCCTAACTGAGGTATGTCGAAGGAGAAAATTTTTTCATGTACCATGGAAGTGATAGAAGAGTGATCATGGTCGATAGAAAGGTTGGTGTAAAAAATTTTCATAAGTTGAGGATAGATGGGCATTTGTTTTGGAGAGGCTAGAACATGAATAAGTTCAGAAAGAGAAGTTTGTAAGTCAAACGCTGGAAAGGCTTCAAGGTGAACCAAGCTGCCTGGTAGGATTGTCAAAGATTTTATGGAGTGATAAGTGTGAATGAGATCCGGAAATCTCAACTCCGAAGCTTGGAGTAAGTCGGATGTGCAAGAGAAAGCCATTGCAAGAGCTTAGAAAAAAAAATGAGCAAGAGAGAGAAGAGCTTGGAAGGAGTAGGAGTTTGTAAGAGAATAGAGATAGTCATGGGGAATGAGAGATGAATCAATCTATTAAATAGAAGGAGAAAAGTAATGGTGATAAGAAATGAATGACATTGGAAGTGAAGGATTTTTAGATTTTAGCTGAAAGAGGAAATGTGTGAGTTGGAAATAGAGAGGCTTGTGAATGACAAATCAAATCAGTTGTTGGAAGATAGTGTATGTTAAGAAGGACATAGTTTTGAAATTTTTCTATATAGAGAAAAGTTTACTATGGGAGAGTTTGTCGAAGTTTGAGATATATCATGTATTGAGTATGGAGTGTCTTAATAAACTCAAGAGAGTGAATGTTTCAAGGATTTTAAAGATTTCGTGAAGATCATGTAAGAAAAGTTATAGAGTGAATAATGGCCTAATAAAACAAACAACTTTTCAAAAATTTATTTTATGTGAAGGCATTCCAAATACATGAAGAAGGAGTTTGGAATAGGACAAACAGGAATATATGAGGAGATGCAATAATTTCTTATTTAAGAATACTATATTTTTGGTATGTGTGGAAGGAGTGTGAATAGTTATAAAGGACAATAATCACTCTATGTTAGACATGAGATGTATGACATAAAGTGGAGTTAGATGTGAAATGAAGTTTTTCTAAAGGACATGGTTTTAAAGAATCTCGATTGGAGAGAGATATAAAATATATGAGGAGGTCATGGTCACGGATGGAGAGTCACTTCGTATGAACTTAGAGAGAGAGAGGGAAAAAAGTGTAAGTTGTCAAAAAAGGAGATTTTATAAAATTTTCATAAAGGGTGTGAAAAGTGAAAGGACGATAGTTGATTGTTCTTAAGCAATGATATAATAGATGATATAGTAAAAAAAATTTACATGAAATATAACAACTTAAAAGGTGGTAAAACAAATAGGAAGGATAATCACTCGAATTTGATATAAAAGGTATGAAGATTTTAGTGAAGTGTAATTTTTGAGGAAAGTTCATGAAAGAGAGTATATTGCATGAATATGAAAAATAGAATAAGTGAGGAATATAATATCATGTTTGAAGATAGGCTAGCTTATCGTAAGAGAGGTTTTCACTAGAAGACAAAAAGTGATAAGAGGTGTTATGAGATGAGTGATGTGAACAATGTCATGATAGCTTTTACTTAATATAATTAGTTCTTATGGATATGAGTGAAAGGTAATAGGACAAAGAGTCATTATAGATGTGTACTTGAAAGATGACAAGTTGAAAGACATAAAGAATGTGTCATGATGAATGAGTTTTTATAAGTATTTAGAGTATACGTGAATATAGAGACATAGTTTGACCTTTTAAAAACATAAATATTAGAAATTGATAAGAATGAAACTGAATAAAATTTTAATAGAACTCATAAGATGTTTTAGTCTTAGTAGGTGAGATTAATTATAAGTCACTTAGTTTGCATATTCCTAAATCTCTTCGAATTCGTGTAAAGTCTTCATGTTTTAATGGTTTAGTAAAGATGTCTGCTAACTGTTGATTAGTGGGAATGAATTCGAGTTTAATTATGTTGTTTAAGACTTGTTCTCTTAAGAAGTGATGTCTTATTTGAATATGCTTAGTTCGTGAGTGTAAAATAGGATTTTTAGATAGGTTTATAGCACTAGTATTATCACAGAAAATAGTTGTATTTTCAAAATTTAAACCAAAATCTTTCAAAGTTTGTTTCATCCAGATAACTTGTGTACAAGCTAGGCTAGCAGCAATGTATTCAACTTCAGTAGTTGATAAGGATACACAGTTTTGTTTCTTACTGAACCATGAAACTAGTGAGTGCCCTAGCATATGACATGTTCCACTTATGCTTTTTCTGTCAGATTTACTTCCAGCAAAGTCAGCATCGCTGTATGAGATTAGATCAAATGTAGAGGATTTTGAATAGAATAATCCAAAATCAACTGTGTCTTTTAAATATCTCATTATTCTTTTTACAGCTTTAAGATGTGATTCTTTTGGATTTGACTGAAATCTAGCACACAAGCAAACACTGAACATAATATCTGGACGGCTAGCAGTTAAATACAGAAGTAATCCTATCATACCTCGGTATACCTTTGTATCAACAGACTTACCATCTTCATCTTTGTCCAAAATAGTGGTTGTGCTCATAGGAGTGGTTTTTGAAGCAGTTGAGTTCATGTTGAACCTCTTCAGAAGTTCACAAGCATATTTAGATTGATTGATGAAAACTCCATCCTTGGTTTGCATAATATGCAGTCCAAGAAAGTAGGTGAGTTCTCCCATCATACTCATTTCAAATTCTTTCTACATGGACTTAGAAAATTCTTTACAGAGAGTGCTGTTAGTAGATCCAAAGATGATATCGTCCACATATATTTGAACAATTAGGGTATGATTATTCACTATTTTTACAAATAAAGTAGAGTCTGCTTTGCCTATAGAAAAACCAGTTTTTACTAAAAAAGTTTTAAGTCTGTCATACCAAGCACGAGGTGCTTGTTTTAAACCATATAAAGAACGTTTTAATTTGAAGACATGATCTGGATATTGTTCATTTTCAAATCCTGGAGGTTGTTTTACATAAACTTCTTTATTTATAAAACCATTTAGAAAAGCACTTTTAACATCCATTTGATATAGTTTAAAATCCGTATAGCTTGCATATGCTAAAAACATCCTAATAGATTCAAGTCTAGCAACAGGAGCAAATGTTTCATCAAAATCAATACCTTCCTCCTGGTTGTATCCTTGAGCTACTAGTCTTGCTTTGTTTCTTATAACATTACCTGTTTCATCTAGCTTGTTTCTGAAGATCCATCTTGTCCCAATGATCTGATGATCCTTTGGACTTGGTACAAGATCCTAAACATCATTTCTTTGGAATTGATTCAGTTCTTCAGTCATGGCTAGCATCCAGAACTCATCGATGATGGCTTCATCAATCTTCTTTGGTTCAAGTTGAGAAATGAATGCCATGTTTGCAATCCGTTCTAGCTGAGCTCTAGTACAATAAATGCTTTGAGATATTTATTTGTACATAGTCATATCAAGAGTTTTCTTTATGATGTGTTTTTCAATGTCTACAGAGAGAATGAAAACTTTAAACAAGTCGACATTCTTTGAGAAGGATATTAACAAGGATTTCTTACAGGAGGTATTTAATGCTATACAAAGAGAATGATGACTTCAAGTAAGTCGACATTCTATGAGTTTGTAAAAAGGTAACTAGAGTCTTTTCAACAAGTATTATATTTGTTTTTCTTTGTGTAGCCGATTTTCATGTTTTGTCTTTTTCCTACACATTTGACATAATTTCTTTAAAAAGGTAACTAGAGTCTTTTCAACAAGTATTATATTTGTTTTTCTTTGTGTAGCCGATTTTCATGTTTTGTCTTTTTCCTACACATTTGAAATCATTTCTTTAAAAAGGTAACTAGAGTCTTTTCAACAAGTATTATATTTGTTTTTCTTTGTGTAGCCGATTTTCATGTTTTGTATTTTTCCTACACATTTGAAATCATTTCTTTAAAAAGGTAACTAGAGTCTTTTCAACAAGTATTATATTTGTTTTTCTTTGTGTAGCCGATTTTCATGTTTTGTCTTTTTCCTACTTTTGAAATCATTACTTTTCAAGTTGTCTTGTATATAATAGAAGGTACAATTATTGCTTTTTGAAATCATGAATTATATCATGTCAAAATACCTTTTCCATAAAGGTTTGTAAGAAGGTACAATTATTGGTTTTCAAAAAAGAAGCTTTTTGAAACTAGTGTATACTTTTATGAAATAGCTTTTATGAATGAGTATGCAATATGCATGCTTCTGAAGGTTCTGTTACATATGACTCTAAAGAAGAAAAAAAATCTTCAACTTGAGGTAGCCGATCTCTTTAGATGGTCTTATAAATGCATGGCTCAACAAGCTTTTTCTTCAAGGAGTATGATTGCACCATAGTTGTACTTGAACAGGAGGTCTCCATCCTTTTTGAGTGAGATATCCTTGCATCAAATACTCGTTAGATATATGGCAAAACATATCCAGTCATAATATAACATTTTTCAAGAAGACATATTATCATATCATATGAAATCAAATCAGATAGTGTATCATATTATGTGACATCAAAACAGAGTTTCTTAACAAGAAATGGATCATATGCAATGAATGGTGATATGCAGGTGTGCAGGAAATGGATCATATCCAATGATATGATAAGGTGCAAAACTATAAACTTAGTGCAATATGCACAAGTGACAATATTGAATAAAAATCCACTTGGAATCTGATAGCCCTCATTACCATCAATTCTTCTAAGATTCTTTAATAGTATATGACAGTAGAAGTTTGCAGTCTGGCATATCAGTCAAAACATGAAGCTAATCTTCATTTGCTGGTCACTTACAAGGGTATAGAGGGGATGATTCACTAAATAAACTATATAACTGCCAAAAATCCAATAATAAGCACAGTTTCTGAACACATTAGAGAGTGGTGATGTTGCATGGCTGAACCTATGAACAAAGAATGTCTCCATGATACGCTTGAAGTAATGGAAACACCAGTAGTACATAGCATAGGTCTGAACAGGGTAAACTACTCGTGGTCCCTTATAACCGAAGTACTCATAAACAGGGAAAAAATAGAAAATGGAGTAGATGATCAACGGGCCTAAATACTCTCAGAAGAACAAGGTGTTGTATAAGACCTGTGGACCCAAATCTTTGAACACCACAGTTAAATTTTCTCCATCTCTCTCAAAGTAATCATGGACCTTCTTTCTAGAATCAAGGACAAATGGCCCCTCCTGTGAGGCAGGTTTCTCGAGAAGTGTGAGACGTTGTTTGGAAGCATAGTATTTTTTTTTGTTTTATGATGTATTGCAGCTTTAAGATCTCCAACCTTTGCCGATTCTAAGAGATCAACTCCTCCCATGATGATTTCTCTCCAGCTTCTAGACACCACATTCAGAAATTGATCAGAAGGCAACATTTAATACCTTTAAATCAATCTAACATCCGACCCAAGGGGATTCCCTTCGTGACAAGGATCACACCATGGGATAATGAATAACAAAAAAGAATGAGGTTAATTTGGAAAAATGAAACCATCAACGTAAAATACAAAAACATATGCCAGTTTCTTAACTTTGCCTTGATAAACAGAGTTATCATCTTTCATGGCATTGCATGTCATTGTATCCCATTTTCGAGATCCAGCACTCCTGTTTTTCAAAATCTTTCAATCCAGATTCGATCTTAAAACCTTTCTTTCAAAATCAATTTCGAAAAACTTGGGTTTCAGATCAACATTTACCATTCTGTCAACCCCATGATCCTATATTTCAAAATATTTTCCTTAGAAAATAATATGGATTTATTTCATACTCAATTTTTAATTGATTTCAATTCTTAGATGAGACCCATCAAGGTGGTGTCCCTTTTGGATTCCTTCATTTATCAAATTTCTTAAAAAAATCAGAGTCCTAGTTAAACCTTTTCAAAATTCTATTTTGTTTTTAAATCAAAGGTGAACTTATCTCCTGTCCATTTCTGTCATTTTTGGCCAAAAATTCAGAGTCCTAGATGGATCAAAACTCTTTTTTTTCAGAGTCCCAGTCGGATCAGAACTCCACCTTTTACTACCATTTTTACCTGTTTTTTTGAGAAAACCTTTCAAAATCTTTTGTTTTTGCCAAAATTCTAGAGTTTTAGACGGATCAGGACTATTTTTCAAAGTTCCAGTCAGACAAGGACTCTATCCCGATTTCATCCTTTGCTCCTATTCTTCCCTTGTTTTCGAAAACCTTCTCATCTGACTTTCAAAAAAGGCAAAAATTTTAGAGCCCCACTTGGATTAGGACACTTTTTCAAAGTCCCAGTTGGATCAATACTCTACGTATTACTACCATTTCTATCTGTTTTGAGAAAACTTTTTCAAACTCTTTCGTTTTGGCTAAAAAATTTAGAGTTTCAGTCGGATTAAGACTCTTTGTCAGAGTTTCGGTCAGATTAGGACTCTATCTTTCGTTGCCATTTTTACTTGTTTTCAACCAAATCTTTCTAAATCTTTTGAAAGAAGTCAGAAACTCAGAGCTTTAATTGAACCAAGACTCTATTTAAAGAGTCCTAGTTGGATTAGGACTCTGAACCTGACCTCAATTTTGAGAGAATCTTTTAAAAATCTCTTCATTTATCTCTTCAGAAACCAAAATTGTTACACTTTTATCATAGAGTTTCAAAATTCTAGGACTCTATCCTAGAGTCCTAATTGAATCAGGACTCTATTCTGATTTCATTTTCTTACTTTATTTTCACTTGTTTTCAAAAGTTCTTTTTAAAGTCTCATCGTTTGCTTTCTAGAAAACCAAAAATTCTCAAAGTCCTAGTAGAATTAGGACTCTTCCTCAGAGTCCTAGTTAGATCAGGATTCTGAACCGGACTTCAATTTCTACCTTATTTTCACTTGCTTTCCAAAATCCTTTCCTTTGTTTTCTCAAAAAATCCAAAATTTTAAGAGTCCTAATCAAATTAGGACTTTGTCCCCAGAGTCCCAGTTGGATTAGAACTCTGTTCTGATTTCACTGCTTGTTGCTATTTTCACTGGTTTTTGAAAATTCTTTCATCAGTTTTTCAGAAAAGGCCAAAAATCTAGAGTTTCAGTCCAATCGGGACTCTGTCCCAAAGTCCTAATCCAATTAGGACTCTATTTTGAATTTTGTTTTTACTTTCATTTTTATTTTCTCTACTTGTTTTCAAAAATTAGTTCATTTTGTAGAGTTCTAGTTGATTCAGGACTCTATTTCAGAGTTTCAGTTGAGTTAGGACACTAACCTCGACAGTATTTTCCAACTTATTTTCACCAATTCTGAGAAAATCCTTCAAAAACCTCTTTGTTTAGCTTTCAAAAACCTAAATCTCAGAGTTTTAGTTGGTTCATGGCTCTGGTCTAGAGTTTCAGTTTGCTTATGACTCTATTTTCAAAACCTTTGAATTTCATCTGTTGATTTTAACTCTATTTTAAAACTATTTTCAGTCTTTATTTCAACTTTTTCAAAACTCTGATGTGGGGCCCACTCAGTTGGCGCCATATCTGGAGGAGTTCTGATCCAGTCAGGACTCTGTGTCGTTTCAAAACTTCTAATTTCAATTCTACTTTTAAACCTCTTTTAAAAATCCTCCATTCTCAAGTTTTGAAATCTTTTTTGAAAAATTAAATGGGGCCCACTCTGAGTGGAGCCACATTTGAAGAAATTGGGGTTAGATTAGAGGTAGTTAGTGTCCTAGTTAGGTTAGGGGTTTATAAGAGTCTAAATTGAATTTGAAAAATCTACTTTTACTTTGGTTTTTAACTAGTGGTTTTTAAAGTTTTAAATTAGAGTTTTAAAAACCCAACGTGGGCCCACACTAGGTGGCGCCACATTTGGACTTTTTAGGGTTTAATTAGGAGTTAGATTAGGTAGTTAGGGCTAGGGTTAGTTTATAAAATTCCCAAAAAAATCACCCCTCCCCAGTTGACCTATCTCTTTTAATTAAGAGAGTTCTAAATTAATTAGAAATTTTACTAATTAAGGCTTAAAAATTTCTATATAAAGAGGCAAAGGGGGGCTCAACCCCTATTCCCTTTTTTCTATTTCTTGGAGCTTCTCTCTCCTCCCAGCCTTCCTTCCTTCCTCCCTTGCAGCTGCAGCCTTCCAAGGTAAGATTTCACCATGGATTTCATGTTTTTATTGTTTTTTTATGCCTTTTCCATGAATCCCACCATTGGCGCCCCCCTTGTTTATGAGTTTTA
This sequence comes from Nuphar pumila, assembly GCF_984573655.1. NCBI lineage: Eukaryota > Viridiplantae > Streptophyta > Magnoliopsida > Nymphaeales > Nymphaeaceae > Nuphar > Nuphar pumila. The sequence goes on along the minus strand of NC_143265.1, from coordinate 44,181,363 downwards.
AGCATGGTTCGTCTCCAAGAACCCTAAAATGAAATTAAGAACACGATCTAATATTGTTCCATGTTTTTTTTTTTCATTTTTGATCCATTAGAATGGTTTAGAATAGGTTTTTTTATGTTTTTGCCCAATAAAAGATGAGATTCACCCGTTAAATGGGTCAAATCTCTCTTTTCAAAGGGAAAATCAAATCCAGCCATGTGTTCCCTGGATTTTTTTTCGTATCATGTTCATGGTTATTTTATTGATTCCAGCATAAACCCAATTTTGTTGTGTTACTTACATATTTTTTTTATTATTTTTCATGTTTAAATCATGGTTTTTAGTGTTTTATTGAATATCCATGTGTTTCGATCTTGAAGCCGTAAAAATCATATTGTTTCATGGCTAAATCTTTGTTGAAAAAATCCAAATTTTTTAGGGTTGGTTCATGGATTTGTCAGTGACTTCCTGTAAAAAAATCAGTTTGTTGTGCATTCGGGAACTCTGTCAAAAAAATAGAAAATCAAACCCTATTTTTCAAACTGTGAAATCACTATTGAGATTCGAGAGCAACTTGCAGATGCAATATTTCTGTCATCCGAGATTCGATTTATGATCTGTAAATTACAGTAGTTTTATATTGATGTCTAGTATTTAATGTATATTGTTTTTATTTTTCTGCATCTGTTTACTATTTTTCCTTTGTTAGAAGATAGAATCAATTTCTCAGACCTTGTTATATCTTGTTTAAACCCTAAGTCAACTTGTGATGATCATATCTCCCTAACTAAAGATTTAATTGACAATCTGTAATATGGAAAATCATTCTATATATGTCTGGTAATCACTGATAAAATTTCATGAATGAGATTTGATATATTTCCCTATACTCTAAATGAGAAGTACCTATTTTAATATGTTTCATATTCGTTATAATTTATTGTATATTGTCGGAATGATATCTCCCTATCCGAAGATAATATTTCTGATATGTAAAAAAGAAAATCCTTGTTTTTATATCTAGTATATTTCTATAAAATCTTATAAAATTTTATGGTGATTTGACCCCTGATTTAGGTCTGACACAATGACAGGTACGTGCTCGCAGGCAAAATCACATATTTTAGGGTTTTATGCAAATTTTGTACTAAGATAATGTCAAAAATAGATTTTTTTTATTTTAGTTTGATTTTAGGATTATAAGAAGTTCATGTGTCAATTTTTAATTATTTTGAAATTTGTTTGATGCTTGGTTCGATTAAAATGCAAAAACAGGGTGACCGCGGAGTCCCGATTCGAGCAAAACACTCGCAAAATCATGATTTTTGTGATATTTTTGATTTTTTATACAAGTTTATGTTTTTATAAATTTTTTATGTTTATAGTCATGCTAAAATGCTATATATCAGATTTGGGATTGATTTGAATCCTTTTGAGCCCTAAATCTAAAGTTTTACCAAAATATTTTCTAAAAACCCTGATTTCAAGGCCATAATCTTGTTTTTAGGGGTATTTTTGTCTATTTTATCTAAATTCTGAATTTCAAAGTTGTTTATTATTATTATTTCTTTAATTTTACATCATATTTTATTATGTTTATCTCAGTAAATCATGGAAAAAGGCTTATATGTGGATAAATTAAATAATTTCCAGATAATACTGGATAAATCCAGAAAAGCCAACATATCTTCACTAACAAGTTTTCTAGTTTTGCAGGAATATTCAATGTTGTATTTATTTTATTTTCCTTTATTTAAATTCAATTAGTGATGTAAATTGTAAATAAATTTAGAATAAGAATTTAAATTTCTCCTTAGATTAGGGTTTGCATGTGCATATAGTTTAATTTTTTTTTAATAAATGTTAATTGTGTGATGGATGATGATTCATGCATATTCAAATTCACCATGGTCTACATGAATGGCACATGCACTAGCTTCAAAGGAGTTGGTAAACTCGATTGAGTTCGTATTTATGGCCATAGTCAGAATACGAACAAAATTCAAATTTATCATCTTCTTTTAAGCCACAATCAACCTACACTCCTAGGCTATCTTCGAAAACCATTACATATTTCAAACTTTTATAAATGTTTTTCTCCTTTTAGAATCAAATGAGATACATTCAATCCATATCTGTGGCCATAGTCAGGGATATGAGGCAAATTTACTTCATTAAAGTTCTATAAGGCACATAAACTTCATTTTTCAAATAATTTTCTCAAAAGTTCTTCAGACAATGTTTTCTTCAAAATTGCATTCATTCATCTAGGTTTAGATTGCATCATGAAAGTATTTCACAGGGCCACATGCCCCTTTTTTTTTATTTATTTCTCAACTTCATCTCAGAAAAATCATTTTTTCTTAAATTTGCCCTGACCTTTTTCAAAACTGATTTTCTTAAAAACCCTTGGTTTTTCAAAGGATTTTCAAATGCTTTTTAAAGCTCAAAAATTGATTTTCCAAGTTATATTCTCAATTCCAAAGTTCAAGTTTATAGAAAACAAACATTTTCTGAGAATAATCCAAGTTTTTCTCAAAAATCGATTTTCATAAAGCATCAAAGATTTCTTCAGAAATCAGTTTTCCTTTTCTTCAGAAATACTTTCCCAACCACGATTCATGATTTTCAAAGGGTCATCTTTTCCAAGAATTTTCCAAGTATTTCAAATCTCTGAAGCATACATCATGATTTTTAGTCAAAAATTTTCCAAGTCATAACACATGCCTGATTCTTTGTGCATTTAGGAAATAGAACATGATTTAGACAAGTTGAGCAAAGCAAAATACCAGATTGATCCTTCATTCAATTATCCCTGGTAAAGGTACTAGGAACGGTTGAACCTCATACCGACAGGCGAGTCCCATTCTTCAAAATTATCCTCCATTTTAAAATGGAGGCGAGTTATTTTCAAAATCTTTTTTAAAGATCAGTTTGACTTGCAAAAGTAAAATTTTGTAATGATAACAGGTTTGGCGACCGAGATGGGACCTGTCTTCGCCTGATCAATTCTGTGCTTTGCTCTATTCAATTTATCAAAATTATGTTCTACAATGTCAGCTTTATTTCATGTGAACCTAGGAGCCTAGAATCAAACCTAGCTAACATAGATTTCACGTAGACTTAGGCATGGTTTGGTAGGACCAATTGAGGAGGCATTATTCATGCTCAATTAGACTTAGGTTAAATACAATCCTCCTCAATCTAGGATCTGATTGAAAACAATGTTTGTTTCTCATAAAAGTTTTTCAAAATTTTACTTTTTTAGGTCTTAGAACCCTCTGTTTTCTTGCATGTGATCATATTTATAAAACAACCCCACCTATCTTTACCCGGTCTTCACGTTGCTAGGCTTTCTCCCAGAACCATAGTTCAAGACAAAGTCTCACAACTAGGCCACCTATTTGGGTTAAAAACCCCTGTCACATACCAAGGGTCATAGTCCAAAGTATATCGACAGGCGCTCAAGGATGTTGGAAAACATGAACCTAGAACCAGAGAAATTGATTTTATGCCACGTACATCGAGCTTCGGCTTGAGTATATCGGCATAGCATGATTGGACATAGATGATCTGAGCTTTAGAGTTAGGGTTAGGGTCCTACAACTATTTTAAAATTTGTGCATCTAGAGTCAACCTTTAGGGAATGTTGCATGTGTTACTTGTTTGTGCAGGATGTGATTGAATGTACTTTGATTAATTTCTTTTATTCTCTTTATTTTCTAACATTTTCCATAATTTTTAGAAAATACTTGACGATTTTCAAAATCCCCTATTTCCCATCTGTTTTCATGCATTGCCTAACATCCCCTTCTTATTTTTCAAACCCTGAGCGACTTTCCAATTCCTATATTTTTCTCAAAACTTCAGGTGATCTTCATCCCTCCTTTCTTCTAGATCTCAAAGTTCCAGCCTTGTTTTTATCCTTCCTGCAATTTCTTCAAAAATTCTATAGTTTTCCTCAAAGTCTTGTCCTTACTTTTTCTTTATTTTCCAACCTATCCTGATGGCATCTAGCCAGCTTGATTCAATCTTTTCCGAGGGTCATATCTCTTATGAAGTGTGGCAGGGTCTCCTCGATCATCGAACCTTGAACACCAGACCTTTCATTCCCCGGTGGTATTATTCTTGGCTCAAGAACTTCTCTTGTATTTTCCCGAACCATCTGAGTGACTGCGGATTGGAACTGGCATCAGTAGTGGGAGAACAGTTCATCAATGGCAACTTGATTCAAGCATTAGCAGAACAGTGGAATCTGCGTACCTGTACCTTTTGGTTCCCGTGGAGAGAGATGACTCTACTACTGGATGAATTCTCAGATATCATGGGTCTACCTGAGCCAGCTGGTCAGCTCGATGACCCTAGCAATTTCTGATCAATGTCAAGGGACTTGACCCTGTGATGCTCTAGCATGGATGACAGGACGCAGATCTTGGCTATTGATCGAGGAATATGGAAATAAGTACGTAGACCTGTTTAAGCTCTATCAACAGCATGGGACATTTGCAGAAGTCGATTTTTTATCCCGAGCAACTCGAAAGAGAGTACAACATGCAATGATCTTGTGTACAGTAGGACTAGCCTTCTTCCAGGATGAACAAAACTATATTGATATTAGAATAGTACAACTTTTTTTCAAAGCTAGGGAAGTCGACAGACCAACCGTCTCTCGATAGCCATGGTTGTGCTTGCTCTCTTATACCGTGGATTGACCCATTTCATGCTTAAAGATTCTATCTTAGTAGAAGGATGCATCTATGCACTATAGTCTTGGTTCCTTCGACACGTACCAACACGAGCCAACTCATTCAGATACAATAGCAAGAAGCCACTACCTACTTTTCGGTACAGATTCTTGATTGAGAACCTTCATGAAGAAAAAATTATGTGGGACTACTTTGACCATCAGGAGTCACTTCCTCGATACACTTATGCATATGGCAAATGATTCAAGTTACTTAGACCTTTCTTCGCCATTTATTACCAACTAGAGCGATGTGTCAGGCAGTTCTCGCAGAGACAGAAGCACATTGAAGCTCAATTATTGTCAGGCATTGTGCCAAAATTCGATCTGAAGTCAGCTTAGTGGTCCAGAACATACCATTCTGCCAAGCATAGCTGGGATTCTTTTCTCACTCTTACTATTTTTCTTGGTCCTCAAGTGTCTTTTGATTACCATGAGTGATGACAAATTGTTTGTCCGCCCCCTCTCTGTCAAGTCTATTATTAATAAAATCATTCTTCTTCAACAAATAATTTTTTTTATGGTTTGAGGACCTCACCTAGGTAACAAGGCATATTTTAGTTGTTTATTTCTTTTATAAAAATAACAACGCAATTGTCGTGATTCCAGTGATGACCCAATCCCTGGTAATGTGATATCCTTCAAATTGTCAAACTAACTCTCATAAAATATTTTTCCCTATTTGTTTTATCCTAAAACTACTCTTCAAATCTAAATTGCCCAGTTTATTCTGTAGAGAGCATCAGTATTCTCAAGTGGTTCAGATCAGATCACGCAAGAAGACGCCACCATATTAGTGCATCAGTGATTTCAGCAGCAAGCAGGAAGAGATGAATTCTCCAAGATCTGCCAGAGGATAGAGTCAGGCTGACAGGGATGACATCGATCCCATTGCATATCAGTTGTTCAAGAAAATGATGATTAAAATGATGTATGAGCAAGCTGAAGACAGTCCCAGAAAGGCCCCCATCGAGAAAAAGACATATGTCTCCTTCCCCAAGAACATCACTAGTAGAAGCAGTAATGGAGGCAAAAAGGGAGATACCTTCAAGCAAAACACCAAGCCTCTCCAATCTAGTCCCCAACATAAAGAAAAAGATCAGGAAAAACCAAAGCATACGGACTGGAGTACTGATCGTAAGTTCACCCCTCTAGACCATACACTCGAGTGTTCTGGAATATATGCTTGTGAGAGATATGATTCATTTGCCCAAAGCCACTGATTCCCCAGCAATTATGGGTAGATTTAAAGATTAGTTTTGCAAGTTTCATCAAGCAGTAGGGCATGACACGGAGAACTGCTTAAAGATGAAGGAAAGGACCGCATTGATAAGGATATTCTGATTAAAGATGATGGAAAGGACCAACCTATTGTTCTAACCAAGCCTTTCTGATCCAATTCTCAGCCGAAAGCAAGAGCTCGACAAAAGATAAAATGTGACAGTTGGGGTTACGATTGTGAATTTACTCCTCTAGATCAGCCCCTCGAAAAGATCCTTGAATATATGCTGGCCAAGAGAGTGGTTAAACTCTCAAAAATTGTTGATCCTCCTGTCACAAAGGGCAAATGGAAAGATAAATTTTGCAAGTCTCACCGAGCAACGGGGCATGATATTGAACATTGTTTTGTCTTCAAAAACATCGTGCAAGATTACATTGACCAAAAGTTTCTGGTAGAAGGCAAGAAGGAGAGTCAACCAGTTAGCCTGTCAACATCTCTCCCAACCATTCAAGAGGATGACAATGCCAATGTTCCCTCTTCTCTTTCATTTTGCTTTTGTCGTTTTGAAGGAACAATTTAGTCTCCATTTGTCATCTGTTCTCTCTAAGGCATCAATAAAATCATCAATTTTCCTCAGAGATGGTGTCATCTTCTCTATATATTATTGTTCTTTATCCTTTTGCAAAGTGTTTTTCTAAGGAACAATCTCTTTCAGAGTGCCTCCCGAATCCATCAAGAAGCATATCGTCAATCTTTCTATTGTTATCTTCAGAGAGCGTTCTTCAAAATATCAATTATTTATCCTTTCATCCAATATCTTACTCCCCAGTTACACTGGGGTATTTTTTTTTTTAAATTTGTCTTTACTTCAAAACGTCGTGTATACAGGCAGAATCAAACAAAATCTCCCACCATTTTTTTGCATTTATTTATATTTATTTGCATATATTTGCTTTCATTCACAATCATTTGCATTTGTCTGCATTCATTTGCATCAAATTGCATCAAATGTATTTACTCATTCATGATAAGGGATAAATTTTGAGACCCCGACAGTTGTCCAAGTCATCGTGAGGGTGAAGATTGAAAATCACCCATCATAAATCAACAAGCACTTTTTAAAACACCAGTCCTTTTCCAATTCGACCTTTGGGTTGAGTCTTTTATCAAAACCATTTTTGTCAATCTTGCCAAAATCAACCTTTGGGTTAAGCCTTTTTCTAAATCCATTTTCACTGGTTGAACTTCCTAAATCCAGTTTTCACTGGTCGAACTCTCTAAATCCGATGTTTACTGGTCGAACTCTCTAAATCCAGTTTTTACTGGTCGAACTTCCTAAATCTGATTTTCAATGGTCGAACTCTCTAAATCCAGTTTTACTGATCAAACTTCCTAAATCTGGTTCTTACTGGTTGAACTCTTTAAATCCGGTTTTTACTGATCGAACTCTCTAAATCTAGTTTTCACTGGTCGAACTCTCTAAATCCAGTTTTACTGGTCGAACTCTCTGGTTAATGTTTTCAAACCCAATCCACATTAGGCTAGTTTTCCTTCAAAGATTCAAGCTTCGACTCGGATTTTTCAGTTGCCTTCGGGATTCGAGTTTCGACTCGAATCTTCTTTCCTTTAAAACCTAGTTGGTCTACATTTTCTTTGGGATTCGAGTTTCGCCTTGAATTTTCTTTCCTTTGAATCTTAATTGGTATAATTTTCCTTTGAAGTTTCGAGTTTTGACTTGAGTTTTCTTTTCTTTATTCAAATCCTAGAATTGGTCTAGAAGATTCGAGTTCTTACTCAAATTTTCTTCCAAATCCAATTCATTTAAATTCCAGATTTGGTCTAGAAAATCTGAGTTCCGACTCGAATTTTTTTCCAAATCCAATTCATCTAATTTTCCTTCTTTTAAATTTCAGAATTTGTCTAGAAAGTCTAAGTTCCGACTCAAACTTTCTTTCAAATCCAATTCGTCTAGCTTTCCTTTAAAAAATTGAGTCTCTACTCGAACCCTCCTTCAAATTCAAGAATTGGTCTAGAAGATCCGAGTTCCGACTGGAATCTTCTTTCAAATCCAATTCATCTAATTCTCTTTCCTTCAAAATTAAGAATTGGTCTAGAAAGTCTGAGTTCTGACTCAAACTTTCTTCCAAATCCAATTCATCTAGCTTTCCTTTGAAAAATTGAATTTCTACTCGAACCTCCTTTTAAATTTAGGAATTGGTCTAGAAGATCCGAGTTTCGACTGGAATCTTCTTTCAAATCCAATTTGTCTAGTTTTTTTAAAGAATTGAGTTTTGAGTTGAACTTTCCTTCCAAACCCAACTTTACGTCGGTCCTTTCACCAACTCTAGTGTTCGTGCTTGTACTTTGTTTTCAAAATTCAGTGCTCGTACTGGTACATTTTCAAAACCCAATGCTCGTGCTGGTACTTTGCTTTCAAAACCCAGTGTTCGTGCTGGTACTTTATTTTCAAAACCTAGTGTTTGTGTTGGTACCTTTTCAAAGCCCAGTGCTCGTGCTGGTACTTTGTTTTCAGAACTCAGTGCTCGTGCTGGTACTTTGTTTTCAAAACCTAGTGTTGGTACATTGTTTTCAAAATCCAGTGCTTGTGCTGGTACTTTGTCTTCAAAATCCAGTGCTCGTGCTAGTACCTTTTTTTTAAAACCTAGTGCTTGTGCTGGTACTTTGTTTTAAAAACCTAGTGTTCATGCTGATGCTTCTTCAAAATCTAGTTTTCATATTGGTCACAATCCAAACACTAGTCCCACATTAGGGTTCAGGCTCAATGCCAACCTTCAGATCTGCGAGCCAAACGATTTTTATCAAAACCTCGGGTCACTCCAGTCAATCATTTTCAGGCTTCTAGGTCATCAATTTATATCAAGCAAACCTTTGAGTTATCAATTCTATCAAAGTCAGTCACATTTTTATGACCTTTGAGTCGCGTCCATCAATCATGGTCTTTCAAGATTCAACCTTTGTGTCAAACTCGTCTGCCAATTACCTCAAAATCAATTATCAATCTTTTCTCTTGCGAGGGACCCTTTTTCCAGGGAGAGTTTGAGGGAGCTCGCTCCTTTTGCATGTCTTTATTGTTCATTCGTTGAACCCCTTTTAGGGAGAGTTTGAAGGGACTCGTGCTTCACGAAAAGTTTGCAAAATAATTTTTATTATCACACAAGGAACCCTTTTTCCAGGAAGAGTTTCGATGAAAGTTTGTTCTCCTTGTGACCCCCAATGTCTTTTGTTAGGCCATCCTGTCATCGAGGACCCTTTTTCCAAGGAGAGTGTGATGGACTCGCTCCTCTATGATATCCTTTTCGACCTTTGTCATCGGCCACCTTTCCATAAGAGAAGCCTAAAGATACGAAGTTTTGACGAAAACTTTATTTCTCTTCGAAATTTCATTTTGCAAACACCTCCTCTTCAGGAAAGAGAGGAGTATCTTTTATTACCTGTTCAGGAAAGGGTCATGCCTGAGTCTCTCCTTTGGGGAAAGGAGAGGAGAATCTAGCCATGGATATATCATTTAGACCTCAAGCAATTTCTTTCACCAAGGACTCCAAGAATATTTTGCCAATTTGTTATCAAAATAGTTGTTGATCTCAACATCTTTATTGCATAAAATTTTACCTTATATTACCTTCAGTATTCTTTCTAAAAGGACAAAGCTTTTGCGAAAAAAGAAGAAAATTCAAGCTTTTCTGTTGGTCAACCAAAAGGATGAAGAAAAATCCTCGATATGACCAGCAAAGGAAAAATTCAATGATGTTGAGAAGCCATAAGTGAACCGATATTGATCATAGCTGTGGCACATTTTTAAAGATCATTCTTTTGGTAATAAGGCAGTGAAAATATCCTGGGCGATATAAAAAGAATTCACTCAATCTCTCCAATCAATCAAGCTATAATAAACTATCTGCATAACGGATCTCTCAATCATCAAGTTGAAGACCGATGAATGAGTTCGACCCCCAGGGCCAAAGAAGACTCAGATCATCTTCGAGTTGAAGGAGTATGCAATGTGTTCTTCCAGGGAAAATTCAAATCATCGTCAAGTTGAAGGCTGATGCGATGAACCTCTCGCAAATCCCTAAAAAATATTTAAGTATTGTTATCATAAAGAGATTTTCAACCAAAGAGACCATTTTATCAATTCGATTCTTGGGAATAAAGAATATGTGAAATATCTCCAAGTTGAAGGAGCTTATGACATGTCCTTCCTGAGAAAATCAGAACATCACCGAGTTGAAGGTTAATGCAGTGAAATTCTCGCCCAATCCCAAGAAAGCTTACTTTTCATGTCTTAAAAGAGTTTAAAAGATCACCAAGAGATTTCAATTAAAGAGACAACATCCTAAATATAATTCCTCGGACTAAAGAAAACTCAAATCATCTCCGAGTTGAAGGAGTATGTGACATGTCCTTCCAGAGAAAATCATAATATAGCCGAGTTGAAGGTTGATGTCATGAAATTCTCGCCAAATCTCAGGAAAGTTCATTCTTTATGTCTCAAAAAAGCACAAAAGAACATCATGGATAAAACCCCATATATCAAATTGCCAAAACTGCCAACAATTATCTGTATTCGTGTGAAATTATTTTATCAATATTCTTTTCATCAATTGTATTTACGAAACTGAGAACAAATTCCTTTATTTTCATATCAAGGAAACAGATAGCTTTCTTAAAGAAACTCAACAACAATAAATTTGATTTTGATTTCGGATTCTACGGAGTTAGCTCGGTTGGAGGTAATACTCTAGGTAGAAGAGAGAATATTTTTCAAACAAATGTGCTTATTTTCAATTATCTTGAATCAACTATAATTTTTATCTTATTAGCGATCTTTTCAAGTTATCCTGACATGAAGTGAGAGCTTGATGTCTATTTTGATATATCCCGGCGTTATTTTTATCCCTTTTTAGGACTTGATAACGAGAGTTTTCGAGATCCTTCCCTTCTTGTTATAATCTGAGTGCCTGGGCTCTCAGATTCACACACTTCCCTGTGTACCCCACTGTCCTACCATAGACAGTTCCCGTTTAGGGTAAGGGTTAAACCTGAATTATTTCTGCAAAAGGTCATCTGTTTTAAAAGTCATTCAGTCTCAGCGATGCAACTCCCAAGATCAACCCCTTTTCAAGCTTTAGGGAACCCCCTTTCTTCCTTTTTGCAAACCCCTCTCGGATTTATTGTGCAAGATTCGAAGGTCCCATCATGGTTTCTTCTTTTGAGGATTCCGTCGGTCTCCTTCAGGTTAAGGGTCAAACCTAAACCTCATTTTTCCACGAGGTATCGTCCCTTTCAGGTTAAGGGTTAAGCCTGAACCTCGTTCTTCCACGAGGTATCGGCCCCTTCAGGTTAAGGGTCAAACCTAAACCTCGTTCTTACACGAGGTATCATCCCCTTCAGGTTAAGGGTCAAACCTGAACCTCATTTTTTCATGAGGTATCGTACCCTTCAAGTTAAGGGTCAAACCTGAACCACATTTTTCCATGAGGTATCATCCCCTTCAGGTTAAGGGTTAAGCCTGAACCTCGTTCTTCCATGAGGTATCATCTCCTTCAGGTTAAGGGTTAAGCTTGAATCTCGTTCTTCTATGAGATATCATCCCCTTTAGGTTAAGGGTCAAGCCTGAACCTCGTTCTTCCATGAGGTATCGTCCCCTTCAGGTTAAGGGTTAAGCCTGAGCCTCGTTCTTCCATGAGGAATTTTTTGTCCCATCTAGGTGAAGGGCTAAGCCTGAGCCTCGTCTCGATGAGGTGAATTTTCTTCTTTATTTTTCATTCCATACCTACCATTATCACCAGAGCCAATTCTTTCATACCCATTCAAATTCTTCTAACTGGGGCATTTTTATAGTCCAAATTTGGTGTATTTTTCTTTGCCACTAAGCTCGGTCCTAAACCGGCTTAGTAGCAAAGATGGGCATCTGTAAACACCTCAAATTTTTACTCTCATTCACAAACACCTACCTCTCACCATTGAGACCCACTCTCTGCAGTCTTTAGAGAACCAACTGGTCGATATTTAAGTCAGGGCTATTCAAAGCCCAAATTTTACAAAAAATTCAGTAATTCATCCTACAATCAAGATTCAATCCTCATTTTGGTTCAATTTCAATTATCAGTTCTCATCTTCAGATGAGAATCTCTAAATTCTTTGTCTTTGCCAGGCGTCCGGGATTCCAAGTTCCTCATCCATGGTCTACATTTCATGTGTCAATGCTTGTCACTACATGCATTTGGCATATCATTTCATGGCATTGCATCCCATTTTCGAGATCCAGCACTCCTGTTTTTCAAAATCTTTCAATCCAGATTCGATCTTAAAACTTTTCTTTCAAAATCAATTTCAAAAAACTTGGGTTTCAAATCAACATTTACTATTCTGTCAACCCCAGGATCCTATATTTCAAAATATTTTCTTTAGAAAACAATCTAGATTTATTTCATACTCAATTTTTAATTGATTTCAATTCTCATATGAGACCCATCTAGGTGGTGACCCTTCTGGATTACTTTATTTATCAAATTTCTCAAAAATTTCAGAGTCCTAGTTGGACCAGGACTCTGTCTTTTCATCTTTTTAAACCTTTTCAAAATTTTATTTTGGTTTTAAATCAGTAGTGATCTTATCCCCTGTCCATTTCTGTCATTTTGGCCAAAATTTCAGAGTCCTAGTTGGATCAGGACTCTTTTTTTTCAGAGTCCTAGTCGGATCAGGACATTTTTTTTTCAGAGTCCTAGTCGGATCAGGACTCCACCTTTTACTACCATTTTTACCTTTTTTTTTAGAAAACATTTCAAAATCTTTTGTTTTGGCCAAAATTCTAGAGTTCCAGATGGATCAGGACTCTTTTTCAAAGTTCCAGTCAGACAAGGACTCTATCTCGATTTCATCCTTTGCTCCTGTTCTTCGCCTGTTTTTGAAAACCTTCTCATCTGACTTTCAAAAAAGACAAAAATTTCAGAGCCCCAGTTGGATTAGGACTCTTTTTTAGAGTTCCAGTCGGATCAAGTCTCTATGTATTTCTGCCATTTCTATCTATTTTGAGAAAACTTTTTCAAACTCTTTTGTTTTGGCTCAAAAATTCAGAGTTTTAGTCGGATTAGGACACTTATTGAGAGTTTCAGTCGGATTAGGACTCTATCTTTCATTGCCATTTTTACTTGTTTTCAACCAAATCTTTCAAAATCTTTTGAAAGAAGTCAGAAACTCAGAGCTTTAATTGAACCAAGACTCTATTCAAAGAGTCCTAGTTGGATTAGGACTCTGAACCTGACCTCAATTTTGAGAGAATCTTTCAAAAATCTCTTCATTTATCTCTTCAGAAACCAAAATTGTTACACTTTTATCATAGAGTTTAAAAATTTTGAGACTCTATCCCAGATTCCTAATTGAATCAAGACTCTATTCTGATTTCATTTTCTTACTTTATTTTCACTTGTTTTCAAAAGTTCTTTTTAAAATCTCATCGTTTGCTTTCTAGAAAACCAAAAATTCTCAGAGTCCTAGTCGAATTAGGACTCTTCCTCAGAGTCCTAGTCAAATCAGGATTCCGAACCGGACTTCAATTTCTATCTTATTTTCACCTGTTTTCCAAAATTCTCTCATTTGTTTTCTCAAAAAATCCAAAATTTTAAGTCCTAGTCAAATTAGGACTCTGTCCTCAGAGTCCCAGTTGGATCAGAACACTGTTCTGATTTCACAGCTTGTTGCTATTTTCACTGGTTTTCGAAAATTCTTTCATCAGCTTTTCAGAAAATGCCAAAAATCTAGAGTTTCAGTCCGATAAGGACTCTGTCCCAGAGTCCTAATCCACTTAGGACTCTATTCTGAATTTTTTTTTACTTTCATTCTAATTTTCTTCACTTGTTTTCAAAAATTAGTTCATTTTACAAAGTTCCAGTTGATTCAGGACTCTATTTCAGAGTTTTGGTTGACTTAGGACTCTAACATTGACTGTATTTTCCAACTTATTTTCATCAGTTCTGAGAAAATCCTTCAAAAACCTCTTCATTTGGCTTTCAAAAACCTAAATCTCAGAGTTTTAGTTGGTTCATGACTCTGGTCCAGAGTTTCAGTTTGCTTAGGACTCTATTTTCAAAACCTCTAGATTTCATCTGTTGATTTTAACTCCATTTTAAAACAATTTTCAATCTTTATTTCAACTTTTTCAAAACTCTGATGTGGATCTCACTCAGTTGGTGCCATATCTGGAGGAGTTTTGATCCAGTTAGGACTCTGTGTCGTTTCAAAACTTCTAATTTCAATTCTACTTTTAAACCTCTTTTAAAAATTCCCCATTCTCAAGTTTTGAAATCTTTTTTGAAAAATTAAATGGAGCCCACTCTGGGTGGAGCCACATTTGAAGAAATTGGGGTTATATTAGAGGTAGTCAGCGTCCTAGATAGGTTAGGGGTTTAGAAGAGTCTAAATTGAATTTGAAAAATCTACTTTTACTTTGGTTTTTAACTAGTGGCTTTTAAAGTTTTAAATTAGAGTTTTAAAAACCCAACGTGGGCCCACACTAGGTGGCGCCACATTTGGACTTTTTAGGGTTTAATTAGGAGTTAGATTAGGTAGTTAGGGCTAGGGTTAGTTTATAAAATTCCCAAAAAAATCACCCCTCCCCAGTTGACCTATCTCTTTTAATTAAGAGAGTTCTAAATTAATTAGAACTTTTCCTAATTAAGGCTTAAAATAAATTCTATATAAAGAGGCAAAGGAGGGTTCGACCCCTATTCCCTTTTTTTCTATTTCTTGGAGCTTATTTCTCCTCCCAGCCAGCCTTCCTTCCTCCCTTGCAGCTTCAGCCTTCCAAGGCAAGATTTCACTATGTATTTCATGTTTTTATTGTTTTTTTTATGCCTTTGCCATGAATCCCACCATTGGCGCCCTCTTGTTTATGAGTTTTAAGCATGGTTCATCTCTAAGAACCCTAAAATGAAATCAAGAACACGATCTAATGCTATGCCATGGTTTATTTTTTATTTTTGATCCGTTAGAATGGTTTAGAATAGGTTTTTTTATGTTTTTGCCCAATAAAAGATGAGATTCGCCCGTTAAATGGGTCAAATCTCTCTTTTCAAAGAGAAAATGAAATCCAACCGTGTGTTCTCTGGATTTTTTTTATTTTCTTATCATGTTAATGGTTATTTTATTGATTCTAGCATCTAACCCAATTTTTTTGTGTTATTTACATATTTTTTTTATTATTTTTCATGTTTAAATCATGGTTTTTAGTGTTTTATTGAATATCCATGTATTTTGATCCTGGAGCCTTAAAAATCGTACTGTTTCATGGCTAAATCTTCATTGGAAAAATCTGATTTTTTTAGGGTTGGTTTATGGATTTGTCAGTGACTTTTTATAAAAAAAATCACATTGTTTTGGATTTGGGAACTCTGTCAAAAAAATAGAAAACCGAACCATATTTTTCAAACCGTGAAATCGCTATTAAGATTCGAAAGCAACTTGCAGATGCGATATTTCTGTCATCCAAGATCTGATTTATTATCCATAAATTGCACTAGTTTTATATTGATGTCTAGTATTTACTGTATATTTTTCTTTTTTTTCTGCATCTGTTTACTATTTTTCCTTTGTTAGAAGGTAGAATCGGTTTCTCAAAACTCGTTATATCTCGTTTAAACCCTAAGTCAAATTGTGATGATCGTATCTCCCTAACCGAAGATTCGATTGATGATCTGTAAAAAGGAAAATGTTTCTCTGTATGTCTACTATTCACTGGTAAAATTTCATAAATTTTGAATGAGATTTGTTATATTTCCCTATACCTATTTTAATATGTTTCATATTCATTATAATTGATCATATATTGCCGGAATGATATCTCCTTAACAGAAGGTCATTTTTCTAATCTATAAAATGGAAAATCTCTATGTTTCTGTCTAGTATTTCTCTCTAAAATCTTATGAATTTCTATGATGATTTGACCCCTGATTTGGGTCTGACACTATGATAGGTATGCGTCCATAGGCAAAATCACATATTTTAGGATTTTATGCAATTTTTGTTTTGAGATTATGTCAAAAATAGATTTTTTTGATTTCAGTTTAGTTTTAGGTTATAATAAGTGCATGTGCCAATTTTTATTAATTTTTGAATTTTTTTGGTGCTTGGTTTGATTAAAATGCAAAAACAGGGTGCTCACGGAGTCTCGATTGAGCAAAACTCTGGCAAAATCATGATTTTTGTGATATTTCTGATTTTTTTTTCATACAAGTTTATGTTTTTAGGATTTTTTATGTTTATAATCATGCTAGAATGCTACATATCCGCTTTGGCTTTGATTTGAATCCTTTTGAGCCCTAAATTCAAAGTTTTACCAAAATATTTTCTGAAAACCTTGATTTCAAGGCTAGTCTTGTTTTCAGGGGTGTTTTTGTCAATTTTCTCAGAATTCCAAATTTCAAAGTTGTTTATCTTTATTATTTCTTTAATTTTACATCATATTTTATCATGTTTATCTCAGGGAATCATGGAAAAAGGCTTATATCCGGATAAATCCAATGATTTCCAAATAGTACTGGATAAATCCATAAAAGCCAACATATCTTCACTAACAAGTTTTCTAGTTTTGCAGGGATATTCAAGGTTGTATTTATTTTATTTTCCTTTATTTAAATTCAATTAGTGATGTAAATTATAAATAAATTTGGAATAAGAATTTAAATTCCTGCTTAGATTAGGGTTTGCATGTGCATATAGTTTAATTTTTTTTAATAAATGTTAATTGTGTGATGGATGATGATTCATGCATATTCAAATTCACCATGGTCTACACGAATGGAACGTGCACTAGCTTCTAAGGAGTTGGTAAACTTTATTGAGTTCGTATTTATGGCCATAGTCAGAATACGAACAAAATTCAGATTTATCATCTTCTTTTAAGCCACAATCAACCTACACTCCTAGGCTATCTTCGAAAACCATTACATATTTCAATCTTTTATAAATATTTTTCTCCTTTTAGAATCAAATGAGATACATTCAATTCATATATGTGGCCACAGTCAAGGATATGAGGGAAATTTACTTCATTACAGTTCTATAAGGCACATAAACTTCATTTTTTAAATAATTTTCTCAAAAGTTCTTCAAAAAATATTTTCTTCAAAATTGCATTCATTCATCTAGGTTTAGATTGCATCATGAAAGTATTTCACAAGGTCATACACCCTTTTTTTTTTATTTCTCAGCTTTATCTCAGAAAAATCAATTTTCCTTAAATTTGCCCTGACTTTCCTCAAAACCGATTTTCTCAAAAACCCTTGGTTTTTCAAAGGATTTCCAAATGCTTTTCAAAGCTCAAAAATTGATTTTCCAAGTTATATTCCCAATTCCAAATTTCAAGCTTATAGAAAACAAACTTTTTCTCAGATTTATCCAAGTTTTCCTCATAAATCCATTTTCACAAAGCATCAAAGATTTCTTCAGAAATCTGTTTTTCTTTTCTTCAGAAATACTTTCCCTACCATGATTCACGATTTTCAAAGGGTCATTTTTTCCAAGAATTTTCCAAGTATTTCAAATCTCCGAAGCATACATCATGATTTTTAGTCAAAAATTTTCTAAGTCATAGCACATGCCTGATTCTTTGTGCATTTAGGAAATAGAACATGATTTAGACAAGTTGAGCAAAGCAAAGCACCAAATTGATCCTTGGTTCAATTACCCCTGGTAAAAGTGTCAAGAATGGTTGAACCTCGTACCGACAGGTGAGTCCCATTCTTCGAAATTATCCTGCATGTTAAAACAGAGGTGAGTTATTTCCAAAATCTTTTTCAAAGGTCAATTTCACTTGCAAAAGTAAAATTTTGCAATGATAACAACCATGCATATTAATCGCAAATCGCAGAAATATCAAATTGATATGATGTAGATCAAAATCGATGAAATAAAATAGATTTCACAAACAAGATATGATGGAGTATGATTTCGATGAACATAAAATCAACAAATCCAATAATATGTGATGAATGATGAATCAGAGAGATCAAGTAACACTAATCAAATGAAATGGATAGAAATATACATAGCGAAGAAAGAAATGTGATGGAATGAGATTTTGACACAGATATTAAGCTAGAGAGCTTATAAATCTGATGTTTAGTCAAAAAATATCGGTGGATACAGAGGAAGCAAATGCAAGAATGAATAATGAAAATTTAATAAGGATTTACAAAAGAAAAGAAGGAAGATAACAATAAAAGAAAATGGGTCAACATCCTATCAAAAAATACAAATCGATGCTGCTATAGGCAGATCGATGATGCATATGGCACTTCAGTGGAGAAGGAACAGGAAACCAATGCTATGAAAAATCCAAAAGAAAGAAGAAGAAAAAGATTCTCACTGTGGCTCTGTATGCTACTACTGGGCTGATCTCCGTCAGTCGATCAAGAAGAAAAAAACCAGAGGGAGAAGGAGAGAGAGAGGGGGAAAGGAAGAAGGAGAGGAAGAGAGTAAGGGGGAAACGAAGAAAGATCGAGAAACTAAAGGAAGAGGGAGGTTTGTTACAATGCTCGATGGTCGTTAGCATCCTCCTTCGATGGTTGTTATATAGGAGGAGGTCGTTACACCCTTTTTCAAAAATGGTCCATCAATGTTTCAAAAAATTTCAAAATGAAGGTTTTAATTACAAGGCTTTTCAAAAGCCTAAATTTTACTTTTCTGAAATTTTGCCCCCTTTATATTATTATTTTTTTTTAAAGAAAAACCTAAAATATAAAAAAAATGCGGGGGATTTTTAAGAGATGGGATCCAGATGAGGGTTTTTGAAAAAAAATACAAAAATGTTGAATATGAAATTTTGAGGATTTTATAAAAGAGAATTTTTTAAAATAACACAGTTAATTAAAAATTAAATTTTCAAATAGATCTGGATCCGAGATTTTTGAGTAAATATCGAGTTTGGATCTCAAACTAAAAAAAAAATGAGAAGAGTTGATAAAAATGGAGATTGGATTTGGACAAAATACCTGAGCTATACAGAGAATTAATTTTGGATTTTAGATTTTGAATTGAAATTAGGAGAATCGGGCTCAGAATTGGATTTTGGATGTAACGCCTCAAAATCCCAACTTGGAAAATCCTTAGATTTTTAGAGTAAATTTTTTTTTAAAACATTGCGTAAGCGAAAAAACACAAGGGAAAACAATTGAAAATTCTGAGCGGGTTACACGATGAATCAACAAGTAGAAACAACACATTTCAATACAATTAATTTACAAAATATGAGACCAATAGGTATATATTATTTCACTTTACAAGTTGTCTCCTAGACAAGGGATTTTCCAAAACCAAATGCCTAGATTACCCAGTTCTAGAGTGTGGGTTCAATTCTCGCAGCACATCGAGCACCATCGCATAACCTATTAATCACCTGCATCCCCATAAAATGGAGTCAAACCTCTTGCGAGATGGTGAGATAATATCCATAATTAACCATTTTATGAAAAGCATAAGCATAACTAGCATGATTGATCATTTGGAATCATTTATACATTCCATTACTGACATGTAAGCAATATAACTGTAAGCAGGAAAATGCAAGTTTAGCAGCATGATCGAAGACAAGCAGTAAGAAGCATTAACAAGTGTCTAGCATGGTTATGTGATTAAAATTAACATTTATTGGAAACAATAAACATTTTAGCAATTATAACTATGAACAGAGAAATACAACTTTAATCACAGAGTTATCACAAGGCAGTGAGTGATATCATCATGTAACAAGCATGCATATAGATTAATAACTTAGTGTACTTAGCAATCAAGCAATTAAACAATTAGATAGTTAAGCAATTGAGCAAGTAGCAAATTAAGCAATTAACTACGACAGAAACCATCAAACCCTTAAGTCAGTAGCTAACACGTTAGTTTAATTGCATTATCTTGATTACCTGCTTTAGGTATGCGAAGAAATCTTGCATTTTTCGAGAAATATCGCTGGCATCTATTATTTTGACTTATGTGAATGTGCAAACAAGTGGTTTATCTTAATTATGCTTATCTAGAAACTTTCCCTCCTTCCGAGGTACTTGAGTCCATCTAGCCCTGTGTTCCTCGTAGGGCAACACAAACAACATGACGCTGTCACACTCGTATATTCACGTACTCCAACACAACAAAGATGAGATGAGCACTTCGCCAATGAAGGCGACGCCAATCAACCATCATTCATAGGTGTATGATATTCTTAAACAAGTGATCTCAACTTACGAAGTGGGTCCATCGCCCACACACACAACTCACCACGGAGTTTTTAACATACATCATGTCTCAAAAGACAAATATACTCTGACAATGGGCCCCAAGTCTCCTTTTGTATTTTCGGAATGAGTCAAGTGTCGAGTGTGCATCCTATGTCAAATATGAATGCACACAATTCCATTTAAGTATTCATTGCATGCTACGAAACCTCGTTAGATATAAGACACTTGATTTATAAACATGTTCAATTCATCACATTCTCGTTTAGTGACATGATGTGCCAAGCGTGTATGAAAAATATCAACAAGCATGCTGTCACATCTATTTCCATGATTCAATTATATGTACTACATCATTTTTGAGCAAATCGTGTCTAATTTACGCATGCCTCTATGGCCAATACGAATTCGCATAAAGCTCATTCTAGAAGTGCAAGTGACAACAATGCACTTATGGAACATGCTGTAAAAATCACAACTCTTAGTCTAGTGCTCATTATAAATAGTTCATAGTGGTGACGAGTAGTGCACATGATGTGTCATAGTCAATCGTGATAAAAATGTTCGCACTAGGCCACATCGACAAGCTACAAGTACGGCTATACTAAGTTTATAGGTGCAGGGTATTAACAGCTGCTACGCTGTCCAACTTACATTCTTACTGCCATAATCTTAGCAGCCAATAGTGCTGCCCCAAAGGTGTCAGCATGCCGGAAAATGCCGCAACCAAAGTGTTGTCATAGGTGCAGGGAAAGTGACAACAACTATGTACACCCTAATCGTGATCTAACTGCCGCAACACCGACAGCCAAGGTGCTGGAATCTGCAGCAGCCAGGTGCTGCCATACGTGTGCCGATTGTGTAGGGAAAACGCAACAAACATTTTCTGCTAGGCACACAAGGTGTGCAGGGAAAAACATAGCCCGAGATGTGCTGCCATGCTTGCCAAACCGTATAAAAAATGCAGCACGAATGATGCTAGGTTTTTTGTCGCGCATGCAAGTGAATGGCAGCCTAATAGGTGCTGCTAGTAACTGTACACTCCGCTGAAAACTTGCAGCAGCCAAGGGGTGTCTAACAGGCACATCTGTTGTGATTAACTGCGGCAACAAACATGCTGCCATGCATGCCAACACTGCGGGGAAAAATTGGTAGCACACAAGGTGCTGCCTTCTTGAGCCATTAAGCAGAAAATTGGCAGCAATTGAGATGTTGCCAAGGATGACATTTATGCCAGAAAATGCAGCAAGGACAATGCTGCCTAATGAGTGAATGTATGTGAAGCAAAAGCATCTAAGAGAAATACTGCCATGCTCGTCATAAATGTGGACAGAACGTGGCTAGGATGATGCTGCCACGAAGTCAAAATGGCAGGAAAATTTCAACAAATATGCACCAGCTGCAAGCGGAGTATTTGCAGGGAAATGTAGCAAAAGAAATGCTGCCATGCAGCCCACTATTGCAGCAGCGAAAGGGGCTGCCACCAATGTGTCTAAACTGCTCAAGGAAGGAAAATTCGATGGAGTTTCGAGGTGCAGCCGCGCAAGACACCGGACTGCAACACATCGGTTGCAGTCATCTTGCAGCGTGCACAAGGCATGGGCCTTGTTCGGTTCAGCAAGAAATAGGATGCTAAATTGGGCGCTCATTTGTAGCGCAATGCAAGGATTGCTTGCGCCACTAGGTTGGGGACTGGACAACAAAGCCATGGTAAAAAGGCTCTACCTTGGGCTAGCAAAAACACGATCTTCAATAGGGCTGTTTTTCTAGAATGAATACCACACACCCGTTTATAGGGTGCAACTGGTTGGCTAAACGAGGCGCGCTTCCCACTTGCCCATATTTGCGTGTCTGCAGAGTTACGCAAGGCTTCCAACGACATACTAGGGTTAGGAGTGTGAGGCCAAAGAGGACAGAACCCCTTGCTGCCTCACGGATCAGGATGCCGAAATGCCAAGCATCCTCAGACCTGGTGCGCTGAACCGCAGGGTACTGTAAACACCCTAAATTTTAACCCTCATCTATAAACATTTACCTCCCGCCACTGGGACCCACTCTCTGCAGCCTTCAGGGAACCAACTGGTCGAAATCTGAGCCAGGGCTGTTCACAGCCCAAATTTTATAAAAAATTTCAACACTCCATCTTACAATCAAGATTCAATCCTTGTTTTAGCTCAATTTCAATTATCAACCCTCATCCTCAGATGAAAACCTCCAAATTCTTTGTCTCTGCCAAGGATCTGGGATTTCAAGTCCCTCATCCAATGTTTACATTTCATGTGTCATTGCATATCACTGCATGCATTCGACATATCATTTCATTACATTGCATAGCATTGCATGTCATTACATCTCATCATCGAGATCCAGCACTCCTGTTTTCAAAATATTGGATCCAGATTCGAGTTTTAAAACTTTTCTTTCAAAGTCAATTTCAAAACCTGGGTTTTAAATCAACATTTTGCCATTTGCCAACCCACAGGATCATATATTTCGAAATGTTTTCCTAAGAAAATAATCAGGATTCGTTTAAAACTCAATTTCAATTGATCTCAATTCTCAGATGAGGCCCATTTAGGTGGCGTCACTTCTGAATTTTTTCATTCATAAAAAATCTCAAAAATTTTAGAGTCCTAGTTGGATCAGGACTCTATCTTTTTATCTTTGTGAATATTTTTAAACTCCATTCCGATTATAAACCAGTTGTGGTCATATCCTTGCACATTTCTATCATTTTGGTCAAAATTTTAGAGTCCTAGTTGGATCAGGACTCTTTTTCCAAAGTCCTAGTCGGATAAGAACTCTACCTTTTACTACCCTTTTTACCTGTTTTTGAGAAAACCTATCAAAATCCTTTATTTTGGGCCAAAATTCTAGAATCCTGGTCGAATTAGGACTCTTTCTCAGAGTCCTAATTGAATTAGGACTCTATCCCAATTTCATACTTTACTCTTGTTTTTCACTTGTTTTCAAAACCTTCTCATCTAATTTTCAAAATCTTTCATTTTAGCAAAAATTCTAGAGCTCTAACCAGATTAGGACTCTTTCTTGGAGTCCTAATCGAATCAGGACTCTATCTTTCTTTGATATTCTGGCTATCTTTAATCAAATCTTTCAAAAACTCAGAGTTTTAGTTGAACCAGGACTCTATTCAAAGAGTCCTAGTTGGATAAGGACTCTGACCCCGATTTCAATTTTGCGAGAATCTTTCCAAAATCTCTTTATTTATCTTTTCAAATTTCAAAACTATTACACCTTCATCACAGAATTTTTTGCAAATGTGGCGCCACCTCGAGTGGGCCTCAATTGGTTTTTCAAAAAGCGATTTTAAAACTTGAAAATAAGAGGGTTTCTCAAAAGATATTCAAAGTAAACTTGAAATTGAAAGTTTTGAAATGGCACAAAGTTCTTACTAGGTCAGAACTCCTCCAGATATGACACCAACTGAGTGGGCCCCACATCGAAGTTTTGAAAAATTTGAAATAAAGACTGAAAATGGCTTTGAAAAGGAGTTAAAATCAACAAGTGAATCTATTGAACCAGAATTCATTCTTCAAAAATTCAGTCTGTAGGATAAAATCCTTATTGGTCAAAAAATTCTTTTGCAACTCTTAGGTTGAATGTCTATTAAACTGACTTCATTTTTCAAAATTTCGGTTTGTAGGATGAATCCCTACGGATCCAATATTCTTTACAGCTCTTAGGTTGAGTCCCTATTAAGCCAATGTTGTTCTTAATAAAACCAATGTTTTCTTCTAAATTTCAGCTAAGGGTCCTATCAAAATCTATATTGAGTGATTATTTCACAAAGGATTCTCGAAAACTTTGCCAATTTACTAAAAATATGTGTTGATTCTAATATTTTACTGCATAAAAGAATCACCTCAGATTACCTCTAGTATTCTTTTAAAAAGGGTGAAGCTTTTTTGCGAAAAAGAGTAAAATTCAAATCTTCTTTCTGTTGATCAACCAAGTGGATGTAAAAAATATCCTTGGTATGATTAGCGAAAGAAATATTCAATGATGTTGAAAAGCCAGAAGCGAATCAATATTGATCATAGCTACGACGCATGTTTAAAGGCGACTTTCTGGCAATCAGGCGGTGGAAATATCCTGAGCGATAAAAAGAATCCACTGAATCCATATCTCCTAATTCATTTAAGCTACAATCAAATATCCGCAAAGGGGATCTCTCAATTGTCGTTAAGTTAAAGGCGAATATGCAAGCTAGACCCCCAGAGCCAAAGAAGATTCGGATCATCTCCAAGATGAAGGAGTTTGTGACGGATCCTTCCAGGGAACGTTCAGATCACCACCAAGATGAAGGCGACTGCGCTGAGCCTCCCGACAAACCCTAAAAGATATTTGATTGCTGCTATCATCAAGAGATTTTTAACCAATGAGCCAATATCATCAGTATAATTCCTGAGAAAAAGAAAGATCAGAGCATCTCTAAGATGAAGGAGTTTGTGACATACCCTTGCTCGAAGAAAAAAAGAAAAGCCAGGACATCTCCAAAATGAAGGATGATGTAATGAATTTTTACCCAAAACCCAAGAAAGCTCAATGTCTCAAAAAGAGTGTCAGAAAGATCATTATGGGAAAAGCCTCAGGATATCAAATTGCCAAAGTTGCCAGAAATCATCTTTTCTCATGCAAAGTCCTTTCATCAATATCTTTTCACTGCTTGTTTTTATGAAATTAAGAGTATTTCTTCTCTATTCATATCAAGGAAATTGATAACTTCCTTAAAGAAACACAACATAAAAATTTGAATCTGACTCTGGAATCTGGGGAGTTAACTTCATTTTTGAGGAAATACTCTAGGTAAAAAGAGGAAATATCTTTCGCACATACGTGCACACTTTCAAGCATTTGAATCAATTGCAATTTCATCTTATTGGCAAAATTTTCTACAACAACAACAACATCTACGCCTTCATCACAAAACAATTGGGGTCGGCGATATGAACCAACAAAGAAAATCATTATGGGTCTTCCACATGAATCCTTCTCCTCCATTCATTTCTATCCAATGCCATGTCCTCAGTGAGGTTCAAAGCATTCATATCCTTTCTTATCACCTCCATCCATGTCTTCTTAGGCCTACCCCGACCTCTTTTAACTAATAATAATATATATTGGCAAAATTTTCTAGTTATCCAAAAAAGAAATAAATGCTTAATATCTATTTTGGTGCAACCTAGCGTTATTTATATTTTTCAAGGAGAGTTGCCTCATTTTGGTGGGATATTTCTCCCAATCTCATCATGGTTCTCCTCATCAAGGAATCCATGCTTTGTATATCTAGTCAAATAAGAACTATACCTGAACCTCGCCTCTGTAAACACCCCAAATTTTCCTCGTCCATTTTCAAACACCCTCCTCATGCAGTGCCAACCCTGTTAGGTCAGTGTAGGAGTCAAACCCCGAATCAGTCTCAGAAAATCATCACGTTACCCATTTTCATTAGGAAAATTACTATTTTACCCCTAGGTCATCCCGAACCCCAGTCAATCGGAGTATGTGCACATTTTTCCAAATGAAAATTACCATTTTTCAATGAAATTCCCTTTCAAAAGTATGTGCATAATTGTTTGTGATTGAATGTATGATATTCATTTCCATCTTATTTTCCCATATTTTTCCCAGTTTTTCCAAAATACTGGATAATTTTCCAAAATACTTCATTTTCCCATTTATGAAGCATTTCTTTGTAAACCCTGGATGATTTTTCCAAATTATCCACTTTTCTTCAAAACTCCAGATGATTTTTCATTCTTTTGTTCCTCTAGACTTCAAATTTTCAGCATTTCACTTTATCCTGCCTGCAATTTTCAAAATTCTTGTATTTTTCCAAAGTCTAACTTCAAATTCCCTGTCTTTCAGTCCAATGGCATCCAGTCAGCTCGACTCTGTCTTTCCTGAGGGTCACATCTCCTACGAGGTGCGACAAAGTCTTCCCGAGCATCGAGCTCTCAGCACTGGACCCTTCTTTCCCCGGTGGTACTATATTTGGTTCAAAAAGTTCTCCCATATGTTTCCGGAGCACTTGAGCGATTACGGGTTGGAACTGGCATCCACAGTGGGAAAGTTGACAGTCAACGGGAATCTGATCCATGCACTGGCAGAGCGGTGGAATCCGCACACTTGCACATTCTGGTTTCCATGGGGCGAGATGACCCTATTGATGGACGAATTGTCAGAAATCATGGGATTACCCAAACCAGCCAGTCAGTTGTAAACACCCCAAATTTTCACCCTCATCCAGTGTTTATATATTTCATGTGTCATTGCATATCATTGTATGCATTCGACATACCATTTCATTGCATGTCATTACATCTCATTTTCGAGATCCAGCACTCCTGTTTTCAAAATATTTAATCCAGATTTGGGTTTTAAAACTTTTCTTTCAAAATCAATTTTTAAAACCTGAGTTTTTAATCAGCATTCTGTCATTTGCCAAACCCCAGGACCTTATATTTTGAAATGTTTTCTCAAAAAACAATCTGGATTTGTTTTAAACTCAATTTTCAACCGATTTCAATTCTCAGATGAGACCCATTTAGGTGGTGTCGTTTCTGGATTCCTTTACTTGTCACAAATCTCCAAAAATTTCAGAGTCCTAGTTGGATCAGAACTCTTTTTCCAGAGTCCAGTCGGATCAGAACTCTACTTTTTACTACCTTTTTTACCTGTTTTCGGAGAAAACCTTTCAAAATCTTCTGTTTTGGCCAAAATTTCAGAGTCCTAGTTGGATCAGGACTCTTCTTCAAGAGTCCAGTCGGATCAGAACTCTTCTTCAGAGTTTTAATCAGATTAGGACTCTAATCTTTTACAGCTATTTTATCCATTTTCAATAAAATCTTTCAAAATCTTTCAAAATGAGTCAGAAACTCAGAGTTTTAGTCAAAACAGGACATTGTTCAGAGAGTCCTAGTTGGATCAGGACTCTGATCCTGATTTCAATTTTGAAAAATCTTTCAAAATTTTTTTCGTCTATCATAACTGTTACACTTTTATCAAAGAATTTCAAAATTCTAAGGTTTTATCCCATAGTCCTGATCAAATCAGGACTCTACCCCAGAGTCCTGATCGAATCAGGACTCTATCCGAAGTTCATTTTCTCACTTCATTTTCACTGGTTTTTAAAATCTTTGCTTAAATTTCACCATCTACCTATCAGAAAACTAAAATTTCTTAGAGTTCTGATTGAATCAGGACTCTTTCTCAGAGTCCTAATCAGATCAAGACTCTGAACCAAAACTTCAATTTCATCCTATTTTTAACTATTTTTTAAAATTCTCTCATTTGTTTTTTCAAAAAATCCAAAAATCTGAGAGTCCTAGTCCAATTGGGACTCTGTCCTCAGAGTCTTAGTTGAATCAGAACTCTGTTTTATTTCAATATTTGTTATTGCTTTCACTGTTGTCCCAAGTTCTTTCAACTGTTTTTCAGAAAATACAAAAAAATCTAGAGTTTCAGTCCGATCAGGACTCTGTCCTGGAGTCCTAGTCCAGTCAAGAGTCTGTTTTGAAGTCTGTTGTTACTTCCATTTTCATTTATTTCCATTTGTTTTTCAAAAATTAGGTCATTTTGTAGAGTCTAGTTAATTCAGGACTCTATTTCAGAGTTCTAATTGAGTTAGGAGTCTAACCCTGAGTGTATTTTCTGACTTATTTCATCATTTCTTGATAAAATCTTTCAAAAACTCCTTCATTTGGCTTTTTAAATCCAAAATCTTAGAGTCCTAAAAATCCAGGACTCTAACCCGGAGTTCCAGTTCGCTTGAGACTCTACTTTCAAAACTTTGAATTTCAACTATTGATTTTAACGCCTTTTTAAAGCCATTTTCAGTATTTATTTCAAATTTTTAAAACTTTGATGCGAGGTCCACTCAGTTGGTGCCATATCCAGAGGAGTTCTGACCCAGTTGGAACTCTATGCCATTTCAAAACTTTTGAAAATCTTTTGAAAATTCTCTCAATTTCAAGCTTTAAAATCGTTTTTGAAAATTCAAGTGGGGCCCACTCAAGGTGGTGCCACATTTGTAAAAGACAGGGTTAGACTAGGTCCTACCTAGGTTAGATGTCTAGGTGAGTCAAAATTTAATTTTAAAAACCCCTATCTTCACTCTAATTTCTAACTTTGATTTTAAAGTTTTTAAAAAATTAGGTTTTTGAAAAACCCAAATGGCCCCACATTTGGGTTTTTTAGGTCAATTAGAGGTCTAATTAGTAGTCTTAGGTTAGTAAGGGGATTAATTAGGAAGTTCAAGAGTCAAAATCAATTTTAAAAATCTATTTTATTTAAGTTTTAAACCATTGGTTTTTAAAGGTTTTAAATTCAAGTTTTAAAAACCAAATGTAGGTCCATATTAGGTGGTGCCACATTTGGACTTTCTAGGGTTTATTTAGCTGTTAATTAGGGTTTAATTAGAGTCCATTTAGGTTAGAATTCTTCAGAAAAATTGTCCTCCCCATGTGGTTTATCAAAAACAATTAAAAAAAGTCCAAAAAATCAAAACTCTTCCTAAACAAATCAAAAAATAAAAAATAAAAAATCTATAAATAGGGGACCTAAAGGGGGTCAAAGGGAGCTCTTTTCTCTCTCAAATTTTCGTGGCTTCTCTCTTTTCTCCAGCACCTCCACCTTCCTCCATTGCAGCTGCAGCCCTAAGGTGAGTTATTTAATATTATTTTATTATTATTTTATTGGTTTTTTATGATTTTTCAATAGATTTCACCATGGAAACTCCCCTTTCATGGATTTAACCATGAATTCAACCTCAAGAACCTCAAGTTCAATTCAATAAGATGATATAACCTTTTTTCATGCTATTTTCCATGATTTTAATCCATTAGAATTGATTATTGCATTATTTTTTATATTCTTAACCAAGAAAACATGAGATTTATCCGATTAAATGGATTAAATCCATGGTATCAAGGGTAAAAGAAATTCCAGCCATGAATTCCCTATGTTTTATTTTTTTTTTACTTATTAATGTTTATTACATGTATTCCAACATATAAATTAATTTTGTTTTACTGTTTAAGTATTTTTTTATTGTTTTCATTGATTAAAGCATGTTTTATTGAGTTTTATTAAATTTTTGTGTGTTTTAAGCTTAGATCAGTAAAGAGCATGTTAGTTCGTATTGAAGTACTCATTGTAAATTTTTGATTTTTTTATATGTGATACACGGATAGGTCAGTGAACTACTGTAAAAAATTCAGATGTTTTGAGATTCGGGAACCCTGCTAATAAAATACAAAGTCAAATCGAGATTTTTGTTGATTAAAATCATTGTTTAATTTCAAGCCTAATTTGTTGTTGTGTTATTTTACTCATCCGATATCCGATTCAAGATCCGTAAAATGAAGTGGATTTCTATTAATGTGAAATATTTACTGTGAAATTTTTATAATTTTTAGTCTCTGTATTGTATTTTTCCTCTGAAAGAGAATCAGATTTAAAATTTAAAACTCGTTAGGGTTTACCAAAACCCTAATAAGACT
Source organism: Nuphar pumila (assembly GCF_984573655.1). Taxonomy (NCBI): domain Eukaryota; kingdom Viridiplantae; phylum Streptophyta; class Magnoliopsida; order Nymphaeales; family Nymphaeaceae; genus Nuphar; species Nuphar pumila. The sequence goes on along the minus strand of NC_143265.1, from coordinate 44,151,651 downwards.
TATGATGATCATAGATCTCAAACCGTAGATCCGAAACATGATCTGTAAAAACAAAAGTTTATTTTTTTTTGTGTACTGTGCACTGATAAAAGTTCAGAAATTTTTGATTAAGTCTTCTATTTATTTCTATATTTTTTATCCGAAGTATCTGTTTTAACCTCTGTTAGATTCGTTGTATTTTAGTTCAGATTGCCGAAAGGGTTTCTCCCTAACCAGAGATGTTTTTCCAATCTGTAAAAAGGGAAATCTTTTTTCTTCTGTCTAGTTTACCTCTATAAAATTTCAGAAATTTTCATGGTGAATTTACTCTTGATTCGGGTCTAACATTGGAACTGGTCTGTGAACATGGGTGAAAATAACTTATTTTAGGGTTTTAATGTAATTCTTGAATTAAAATAATGTAAAAAATATATTTTTATGATTCCAATCTGGTTTTAGGGTGATAATAAGTTCAGGTGTCGATTTTTATCAAATTTGGAATTTATTTGATGCTTGAATAGATCAAATTGCAAAACAGGGTACCTGAAAGATCCAAAAACACTGCCAAAATAGTGATATTTGTGATATTTCTTGATTTTCGTGTATAAGTTCATGTTTTTAGGGTTTGTTCATGTTTAGAATCATATTAGGATGTTTCATGCTCAATTTTGTGCTTATTTGACTTCATTTAAACCCTAAACCCAAAGTTTTTACCAAAATTTATTTGAGAAAACCCTGATTTCAAGCCATAGTCTTGCTATCAGGGGCATTTTAGTCATTTGACCTCAATTTCGAAATTCAAAACCCTAATTTTCATGTTTTTAATCATGTCATATCATATTTGGTTTAATTTATCCTCATTTGAATTTTAAAAGTTGTATTTTACAAAATATCTTTATGAAAAACCTGGTTTCAAGGCCATAATCTTGCTATCAGGGGTATTTTGGTCATTTTGACCTCAATTTCGAATTTTCAAATCTCATCTTTATTATTTATTTAGTTTTATTTCATATTTCATTAAGTTTATATAAGGGAATCATATGGAAAATGGCTTATATCTAGCAAAATCCAGTAATTTCTAGATATTGCTGGATAAATCTAGAAAAGCCAACATATCTTCACTAACCAGTTTTCTAGTTTTGTAGGGATATTGAAGATTTTACTTTTTTTTAATTTTCAGTCATTTAAATTCAATTAGTGATGTAAATTAAATGTAAATTTGGAATAAGAATTTCAATTCCTGTATAGAATAGGATGCATTGCATATAGTTTAATTCTGCAAATTTTAATATCCGTTGAATGCATTATTCATGCACATATTTCAAATTCACTATGGTCTACACGAATGGCACGTGCACTAGCTCTTATGGAGTTGACAAACTTGGTGGAATTTGTATTTATGGCCATAGTCAGAATACGAATGATACCTAGATTTGTAATCTTCGTATTAGCTACATTCAGCCTACACTCTTAGGCTAACTTCAAAAATGCACTGCATTTCTAAAAATACAAAAAGGATTTCCTCAATTTCTCAAAATCAAGTCTTTCAAACCCATATTCATTCAATTCATTCATTTGCAAATTCCAATTTCAATTCAGAGAAATCAATTTTCTCAAAATTTCCAAGTCTTATTCTAAAATCGATTTTCTTAAAACTTTAAGTTTTCAAATGATATTTCAAGTATTTTTCAAAGTTCAAAATTCAATTTTCCAAGTTATAGCTTCAATTTCCAAGTTCTAATTCAAAGAAATCAAGTTTTTTAAAGTTATTTGAAATTCATCAGAATCGATTTTCACAAAACTTCAAGATTTCTTCAAAAATCGATTTTCACTTTCCTTAGAAATATTCTCTCACAAAGCTCACGATTTTCCAAATGACATCTTTTCCAAAAATTCTACAAATATTTTCCAATATTCAAATCAAACATCATGTTTTCAAATATGCATTTTCAGAAATTCATATCACATGCCTGATTCTTTGTGCATTTAGGAAATAGAATATGATTTAGACAAGTTGAGCAAAGTTAAGCATACAATTGATCCTTGGTTCAATTACCCCTGGTAAAGGCGCCAGGAACGGTTGAACCTCGTACCGACAGACGAGTCCCATTCTTCAGAATTATCCCGCATTTTAAAAATGGAGGTGAGTTATTTTCAAAAACTTTTTCAAAGGTCAGTTTGACTCGCAAAGTAAAAAAATTTTGCGATGATAACAGGTTTGGCGACCGAGATGGGACTTGTCTTCGTCTGATCAATTGTGTGCTTGACTTAGTTCAAATTGTCAAAATCGTGTTCCATGGAATGTCAACTTTTATTTCATGATATCATGTGAACCCAGGAGCCTAGACTTGAACCCAACTGACATGGATTGCATATAGACTAGGCATGGTTTGGTAGGATCATATTGAGGAGAATTATTCATGCTCACATAGACTTAGGTCTAATACAACGCTCCTCAATCTAGGATTTGTATGAAAACAATGTTTGCTTCTTCAAAATTTTCAAAAATTCTATCTCTTTACGACTTAGAGCCCTCTATTTGCTTGCATGTGCTCATGTTTTCAAAAATCAACCCACCTATCTTTACCCGGTCTTCACGTTGCTGGGCTTTCTTCTAGAACTATAGTTCGGGACAAAGCCTCACAACTGGGCCACCTATTTGGGTGAAAACCCCCCTGCCATGTACCAAGGGCCATAGTCCAACGTATATCGGCAGGTGCTCAAGGATGTTGGAAAACTTGAACCTAGAACCGGAGAAATTGATTTTATGCCACATACATCGAGCCTCGGCTTGAGTATATAGGCATAGCACGATTGGAAACAGATGATCTAAACCTTAGAGTTAGGATTAGGGTCCTATAAGCTCTTTCAAAACTGATGCATTTAGAGTCAGCTTCTTAGGGAATGTTGTATGTGCATAATTATTTGTGCAGAATATGATATATTCATTTTCCATCTTATTTTGTCATACTTTTCTCCAATTTTTTCCAAAATATTGGACAATTTTTCAAATACCTCATTTTCTAATTTATGAAACCCTCCTTTTTCTCAAAACCCTAGACAATTTTTCAAATTCTCCTTTATTTTTCTCAAAACTCCAGGTGATTTTCCATCCTTTTGTTCTTCTGGATCTCGAATTTCCTGCTTCATTTTTATCCTGCCTGCATTCTTTTCAAAATTCCTGTATTTTTCCAAGTCTCATTCCAATTCTCCATGTTTTTCAGTCTGATGGAATCCAGTCAACTCGATTCAGTCTTCCCAGAGGGTCACATCTCCTACGAGGTGCGACAAGGTCTTTCTGAACATCGAGTCGTCAGCACCGGATCCTTCTTTCCCTGGTGGTATTATTCATGGCTCAAGAACTTTTCTCGTATGTTTCCATACCATTTGGACGATTGTGGATTGGAACTGGCATCCGCAGTGGGAAAGCAGACAATCAACGGTAATTTGATCCACGCACTGGCAGAACGGTGGAATCCGAGCACTAGTACCTTCTGGTTCCCATGGGGGGAAATGACTTTGTTGATGGACGAATTCTCAAAGATTATGGGATTACCTGAACCAGTTGGTCAGCCTGAAGATCCATTGGAGAAACAATTTTTGATCAATGTCAAGGGTCTGGATCCCCGAGACGCTTTAGCTCGCATGACAGGACGCAAGTCTTGGCCCTTGATAGAGGAGAATGAAAATGAATATGTGGACCTGCTCGAAATCTACAGACAGTATGAGACATTTATGGAAGTCAGTTCCTTATCTCGAACAGCTCGAGAAAGAATGCAGCATGCGATGGTCTTATGCATTGTGGGATTAGCTCTCTTTCCAGATGGACGAAACTACATGGATATCAGGATAGTTCAACTTCTACGAAGGCGGGGAAGTCGACAGACCAACCGCCTCTCTATAGCCATGGCCGCACTCGCTTTTCTGTACGAGGGTTAACCCGTTTCACACTCGAAGGATCAATTCTAGTCGAAGGGTGCACCTATGCATTGCAATCTTGGTTCCTCTGGCATGTGCCAGCCCGAGCCAGTTCATTCAGATACAATGGTGAAAAGCTTCTCCCAGTTGCACGATACCGGTTCTTGATCGATAACCTTCAGGAGGAAGAGGTTGTGTGAGACTACTTTGATCGTCAGGAATCACCTCCCAGATATACTTATGCATAGGGCAAGCGGTTCAGGCTACTTGGCCCATTCTTCTGCGCATTCTATCATCAAGAGCGGTGTGTCAGGCAGTTCTCTCATAGACAAAAGCGCATAGAAATTCGCCCACTATCAGAGATATCGCCAGAGTTCGATCTCACATCAGATTAGTGGTCTGGAGCATACCATTCTGCCAGACATGGCTCGGATTCTTTTGTTACTCTCACTATTTTTCCTGGTCCTCGAGTGTCCAATGACTATCAGGAGTGGTGGAAAATTGTTCGACCCCTTCCCCTTTGTCAAGTTTATTATTAATAAAATCATGTCTTTTTCTTTCAATAAAATTCCCTTAATTTTTGTCCTATCTTGGTTTGACGACCTCGCCTAGGTAACAAGACGTATTTTTAGTTGTTTATTTTACAAGGAATAGCAGCGCAATTGTCGTACCTCCAGCGACGACTTAGTCCCTAGTAATGGGACATCCTTCAAATCGTCTACCAGATATTCAACAAATATTTCCTATTCAAAACCATTTTCAGCAGCTAATCCTCAATTTGCCCTGCAGAGAGCACCCACATCCTAACATGGTTCAGAAGAGGTCCGGAAAGAAAACCGTGTCAGTCCAGATTACCAGTTCCCCGTTAGTTTCAGTACAAGAAATGGCCTATTCACAATCCACCGGAAAGGGAAAACAGCAAGCTAATGATGACATCGACCCACAAATGTATTCATTGTTCCAGAGAATGCTGAGTAAGTTAATGATTGAAGAAACAAGAGCTATCTCAGGAAAAGCCCACAATAAGAAAAAGGTCAAAGGCTGAACAATGAATGTGAAGATCACTAGGAAGCAGAATTGTCACGAAGAAACATCTGATGAGGCAGAATCATCAGAAGATACTGATGAGGAATATGAAACTCACCAAGCAGTTGGAAAGTCTACTCAAAGGCAGGGGTCAACTTATAAATCTGGGAATCAGTCTGTCAATGACCCTACTCAGCCACAACTCCGAGATGTGGTTAAAATGGTCAAAGATATTCAAGCTCTTGACAAGGGCAAAAGGGTCTTTACAAGCGAAGATTTTTATGATGGACTGGATGGGGATGATGATCTCGACAATCTCCCCAAGAAATTTTTCAAGTTTGATGGTTCGGGCGATCCGAAAGCACATCTTGCCTTATTCTTCGCAGAATGTTCCAGGTTCAGGAGGAACAACCGAGTCTTATTTCTTTGTTTTCCCCGCAGTTTGGAGGGTATCGCAGCAAAATGGTATTTAGAACATATTAATCCTATAGAGCTGAAAGAGTTTGACAAAATGGTCAATTTGTTTATTGAGCACTTTTTATTCAATGCTGAGGCACCCCCGACTCTCAGTCATCTCTGCAGTCTAAAGTAGAAGGAAAATGAGAAAGCCAGAGATTTTATTCATAGGTGGAGATCCGCTTGTAACAAGATGCGTGATCCGATATCAGAGGGACATGCACTATCCTTGATCTTGAGTAACTTCTCGCAACCCCTAAAGGGACTGATTTCCACCTCTCCATCCAAGACCTTTATAGAATTGACAGAACAAGCTGAATGACTCGAGTTGAGTATGAAAAATGGATCTTATGAGGGTTTCATCTTCACCAAGAATAGCAATCACCAAGAATCGAAAAAGAAAATCAATTTCACCTTCTCTTCCAACACTGGCCACAGTGACTGCAAAAATATCAAGAGCAACCATACAGAAAAGTCTTCAAAGCAAAATAAAAAGTTGGATCAATAGAAAGAAAAGATAAAGCGAGATGGTTGGGGTAGCGATCGCCAGTTTACTCCTCTCAAAGAAACACTCGAAGAAGCCCTTGAATTCATGCTGACCAAGGGATTAGTGAAGCTCCCAAAGGCCACAACTCCTTCCACCATCATGGGAGGGTTCATGAATCAGTTCTGCAAGTTCCATCGGGCAGTAGGGCATGCCATCGATCATTGTTTTGTCTTCAAAAGTATTTTTCAGGACTACTTTGACAAGAGCCTCCTTGCTGAAGATGAAGAAGAAGACGAGCTGGCCATCCTGACCAAGCCTTTCCCAGATCATTCAAAAAATTGATGATGCCAAAATTTCCTGCTTTCTTCCTTTTGTTTTGTCAGTCACCTCGTAGGGGCAAGTCCGCCCAGTTTTTGCAACCTTTTGGTCGAATACTTATAAATATGCAGTCTTTTTGTTATCAGTTCTGCTTATCAATAAAATATCCATTCTTTTCATCCAATACTCCTTTCTTTTGTCCCATTAGGGCACCTTTTCAAAAATAAATAAATAAATGTAACATTTTCGTTTTAAAGAATCCTCTTTGCCATCGGCTTCTATTAAGCCACATTAAATTCCCTTTCTTTTCGAGATGAGGGGTAATCCCAACATCATTCATGAGAGAAATGAAATTACCTATGAGGGTTTTTCAAAAATCGTGAAATTTAAAAAAAAATTCTACAAACATCTTCATTATGATCACCCAAAAGTTTAATACTTCGGTCCAATCTTTTTCAAAAATCAACCATCGCGGTGATCTTCTTTTCTTAAATTTAATTTTGAACATCAACCCTTGTGCTGATTTTCTTTTCCAAAATTATTGTTAAATCAATTCATTTTCAAAATCAACCCTCATGATGATCTCTCTTCAAAATCAACCCCCGTGTTGATTCCTCTTTCAAAGATCAGCTCTCACGCTGATCATTCTTCAAAATCAACCTTGCAGTTGATTTTTTTCCCAAAATGATTTCTCACTTTCAAAATAACATTCTCCTTTTACTTTAAAGATCCCATGTGCAAGCACTTTCTCACTTCTCATTTTGCTTTTATCATTTCAAAGGGATAATATAATTTTGTTTCCTTTCCTCGATTTTTTAGCATTAATAAAATTATTAAATTTGCCAATAATTTGGCACCATTTTATTTGCGTCTCTTTCCTTTTCACAACATGTCTCTTGTGAGGAATGACCTTGAGGATGTCTCTCAATCAAGAAGCCTGTCACCTTATTCCTCGATTACCCTTCTTTGTATTCAAAATCTTCCTCCCTAGTTACACTGGGGCATTTTTTTTTTTGAAAAATCTATCTTTACCTCAAAACATCCTGTATGCAGGCAGGATAAACCAATCTCTCTTTTTGCATGTATATGCACCCACTTGTATTAATTTTTCATTCATTTACATTTCATGTGCATTTGCATTTCATTTTGCATTAATTCTGCATCCATTTTCTTCCCCTTCGGGTTAAGGGATAAACCTGAATCATTTTCCATGATTTCCCCAAAATTCTCCAATTTCTATTCATATCCCCGTTCAGGATAAGGGGTTAATCCTGAAGATCAGACCACATACATCTAAATATGATGGTCTTTTTCATTGCAAGTCCAATAATCCAGTCCTCAAACTGGCCATTCTCAAAACTTTCAATCCTAGTCCTCTCACTGTCGATTTTCAAAATTCAATCTTTTGATTAAAGATTTTCCTTTAAGATCCAAACTCGACTTAAACTTCCAATTCTCCTTTGAGATTCGAGTTTCTACTCGAACTTCTAAATTTTCTTTGAGATGCGAGTTTTGACTCGAATTTTCCAATTTCCCTTTAAGATTCGAGCCCCGACTCGAACCTTTCAGCTTTCCTTTGAAGATTTGAGTTTTAAACTCGAGTTTTCTTTCCTTCAAGATCTGAACTTTCAAGTTTTCCGAGCCCCGACTCGAACCTTCCAGTTTTTCTTTGAAAAATTTGAGTTTTAAACTCGAGTTTTCCTTTGAAGATTTGGGTTTCGACCCGAATTTTCTCTCCTTAAAAATCAAACTTCCTAACTTTCCTTAAAAGGCTCGAGTTTCGACTCGAATTTTCCTATTTTCCTTGTAGAACCCGAGTCTTGACTCAGTCGTTCTTTTAAAACCAACTTCTGAATTGGACTTACCTTCAAAATTCAGCATTGTGCTAAGACTTACTTTTAGAATTCCAATTTCGTATTGGATTTACCTTTAGAGTTTAGGTTTGTGTTGGACCTTTATCCAGAATCCCACTGATGTGTCAACTCGGATATCAAGGAATTTCTTTCACCAAAGATTTCAAGAATATTTTGCCAATTTGTCATTAAATATTTGTTGATTTCAAAACATTTATTGCATAAAAGAATTACCTCAAAATTACCTCCAGTATTACTTCCAAAAGGACTTCACTCCAGTGATCATTCCGTACCATTTCTCTAAAAATGGTAGCTTTTCTCGAAAATTTAGTCGAAGAGTTCAGTTGAGTCAGTGTCTTGTCAGTTCATTTGAGTTCTGAAACTCTAAAATCCAGCTCATTTCAATTCAAACACTAATTTCCAGTGTCACTCTAGGTTGGCAGAGCTCGAAAATCATTTCTTCAACCATTTTTGCAAAATGTGTCAATTTTAACACTTTTTGAACTGATACAAGTGTCAATCGGGGTCTAACATCCAAAATTCTTCATTCAGGGTTATGTTATCATCGCAAAATTTTTTCCCTCTCTTGCGAGAGGGAAACAAATTTCGTGAGTCAAACTCGACCAAAGTTTTGAAAATTAACTTGCCTCCGTTTTGAAAATTTGTGGGAAAATTCCGTGGAATGGGATCCGCCTGTCGGTACGAGGTTCAACCGTTTCTGGCACCTTTACCAGAGGTAATTGAACCAATGATCAATTATGTGCTTTAACTTGACTTAAATATCTAAATTATGCTCTATTTTTCCTAGAATGCACAAAGAATCAGGCTTGTACTATGAAATTTTGAAAAGATGCAAGTTTGAGAAAATATGATATTTGCTTGGAAAAGTTGAAATATGCTTGAAAAAATGATTGGAAAAATACTTGAAAATTGAATTCCTGGGAAAATCATTGAAGTTCATTAGAAATCAGAAATTTGCATTGGAAAATGAATACTCGGGAAAAGTTGAACTTTGAAAAATCAATTTTGAGATTTAGATTGCTTTTCTAAGGAAATGGATTTGAGAATCTTGAGAAAGTCAGGAAGTTCATTGGAAAATGATTTTTGAAATGGAAAATGGGTTCTCAGAAAAAACTGGAAAATCTGAGAAAATTGATTTTGAGATTGGAAAATAAAATTAAGAATATGGAAATCTTGAGAAAATCGATTTCTGAAAACTTGGGATTTTGAAATTTGAGAATTTTAAAACATTGGAAAATCTTGGTTTGAACTTGGGAAATGCTTTGAAATCTCATTTGAAAGTTTAGAATTCTGAGGAAATCCAATCCTGAGAAAGACTTGGTAAATCCTTGAGAAAATTGATTTTCTTGAAATTGAAATTAAAAAATGAATTTGAAAATAATGTAATTTGAATGAAATGAATGAATGAATATGAATTTGAAAGGGAATTTCAATTGAGGAATTTGGAAATCCTTTTGAAACTTTGAGAAATGCAGTGCATTTTTGAAGTTAGCCTAAGAGTGTAGGCTGAATGTGGCTAATACGAAGATCATAAATCTTGGTTTTCTTCGTATTCTAACTATGACCTTAAATACGAATCCCACCGAGTTTATAAACTCCATAAGAGCTTGTGCATGTGCCATTCGTTTCAACCATAGTGAATTTGGAAAAATGTGCATGAATGATATATTCAGATATTGAAATTTTGCTGAAATTAAACTATATGCAATGCAGTCATATTCTAAGCATAAAAGTAACTCTTATTCCAAATATTATATTTGATTTTTACATTAAATCAAATAAAAAAAATAACTAAGTCTTCTTCTTGAATGTTCCTGCAAAACTAGAAAACAATGTTAGCATAAAAATGTAGGTTTTTCTGAATTTATCCAAAAATATTGAAAATTATCAGATATTATTCAGATATAAACCAAGAATCATACCCCCTTTGATATAAACATGATAAATAACAAATAAATTTTGAAAATAAACTTGGAAATTCAAAATTAGGGTCAAAATGACCAAAATGCCCCTGATGACCATGAAATCAGGATTTTCTAAAAGAATTTTTATAAATTTTGGAATTTTGAAAATCAAATGAAATAAATCAAACATAATATGATGAAATATGATGATATGCATGAAAATTTGTGGAATTTGAAATTGAAATTTCAAAATTATGGTCAAAATGACCAAAATACCCCTAATAACTATGGCCTTGAAACCAGGGTTTTCTGAAATAAATTTTACAAAAATGAAAAATGTAAACCGCAAATGAGATTAAAATTAACCCTAATATGATATTACATGCTCATTTACATGAAATAAACCCTAAAATGGCGAAAATATCGTAAAATGTCAAAATTAATTTGATTTTCGCCTGATTTTCGCTTCTGAATTTAAAGATAAACTGACATATGAAGCAAATGAACTTGGAATTAAGCCAAATTTGGAATGGACACCTAAACTAACCATAAAAATAGAATGGAGCTCACAAATCTAATTTTTTGTATTTTATTAATATGGAAAATAGCTAAAATCCTAAAAAAATCAAAATTTTGCCTAAAATGTTGATTCTAAATGAGATTTCAGATATCAAACTTCTATAAAAAATTCCCAAATTTTATGGGATGACAAACTACAGTTAGGCAAAGATTTTTTCCTTTTACACTTTCTGGTTTTGACCTATGGTCGGAGCTGTACAGCTCCGGCAAGTCGGATCGGAATCCGACGACTCTAGGATTTAGGGCAAACAGACAGGTTTTGGGAGAAAATGTAGGGAAAATAGCAGACAGATGGGGAAAAGGCTGGAATTGTGGGAAACTATTTTTGATAGACATAGGAAAATTTTATATTTTTACATCACTGGGATTCGGGTTACAGTTTGGAAAAAAGCACACTGTTATCAGAGACTCGAATCTCTGGAATTTCTGGATATTAGAATCTGTCAGACAAAAAAGAAATTTTTGGGAAAAATACTGAGACAATTCCAAAAATTCCTAAATTTTGGGAAATGACAGTAAAATATGTTGGGAACAACTTTCGTGTTGAAAGTTTTTGCAGACGGGCTACGGGTTGAGCGGACTTGGTGCATTAGGGTCTGTCTACACCCTGACAAAGGAAAATCGGGATTTTCCCAGGGGGTGGAAAAGTCGATTTTTGACAGAGAGTAAATTTGCTTGTACAGATCTCAAAATTTCCATCTCATTAGTATATTCCATCTTGAATCCACTGTGATTTTTATAGGAAGATTTGAATCCCCCACAAGGGTGAACCCGAAGGTTCTTTTCTGCTAAATCAGAAATTGAAATTTCTGGAGGGTTCGAAACCCAATTTAGGGTTTTATTTTTTTAATGGAGTTTAGGAACAAAAATGGATCTAGGTTTTTTGCAGGTAATCACATATGAACATGTGCATTAATAATGAAAATATTCACTATTTATTGACGAAAACTGAGCATAGAATGAGAACTGGATTATCATACACAAATCAAACCTACTGACCATTAGTCAAATAACAATGAAATGAATTAAACTAGCTTTATTTAATAAAATGAATTAACTATGATGTCTAAAACAAATGAATGATATGAAAATAAAGTTTAAAACAGGGAAATAGAAGGGTGGTATGAACTCTCTTTTTTTTATATATATATTTCTTTTGACTCTCGAAGTGAGAGGTCCGATCCATCGAATGGATGGACCTCATCACTCATTTAGTCCCCATATGTAAGATGATAATCTCTCTACATGTATTGATTTGAAACCATGATAAAAACCCTCAAGTAGCTGTACATCTAATCTTTGGTCTGGTTCAATAACACTCATTGCGAAACTGAGATCTAAAGATCCCATGTCGATAGGCGACAAGGGTGAATACCATAAGGCTCTAACGAGGCATAATGAAAAGCACAATCACTCACCTTGAGGTCTTGCTGCAGCAAATGGAGGACTGTAGGTGATGCCTATAGTAGAGTTGAAGCTGTTGTACACGCTGAAGCAATGGAGGATGAAGCTTTTGCTGGAAATGGAGGTGTGTTGATGCGGCTGCAATGGAGGACCCTGGTTAGAGATGGCAGAAGGAGATGCTTACCTTTGGTGGCTGGCAGTGGTGGCGTTGAAGGAGCCGGCTAGTGCTTCAAGGTGGTGGCTGCCAGCATGTAATGGTGGCTTTGTTGCTACAATGATAGGTGAGTTGCTGTGTAATGGGAGAGAGAGAGAGAGAGAGAGATGAGATAAAATGGATCCGCCCTTCTCCTTTTTCTTTTGGTTTATATGACAACTTAAGTTTTAATAAATTCAAAACCTAAGTTTCCAATAATGCATAATGCTCTTAATGAATAGCCATACGTGAATGGCAAGAGGCTCTTGGCTTTTTGGGGAAATCCAAAGGGAGTAAGGAAGAAAAGGGGAAAGAAGGGAAGGAAAAGGAAAGAAGAGGGGAAGAAGGAAAAGGAAAGAAAAAGGAAGAAAGGAGAGGGAAAGAGGAATAAGGAGGGGCTGGAAAATGCTGTACGTGAGTGGAGGGAGAGGAAAGAAATGAGGAAAGAAAGAAAAAGAAAAAGGAAGAAGAAAGGAAGAAAAGAAAGAAAGAAAAAAAAGAAGAAAGAAAGAAGGAAAGAAAAGAAGGAGGAAAGGGAAAGGAGAGGAGGAGAGAAAGGAAATGGAGAGGAAGAGAGGGGCTAGGGTGGTCGACCCCCTTGTGGGTCCCACCTTAGGAAAAACAAGAATAAAAAAAAAATAAAAAAAATAAAGAAAATAAAGAAAATAAAGAAAATAAAGAAAATAAAGAAAATAAAGAAAATAAAGAAAAAGGTAATTTTTTTCTTTTTTATATATAAATTAAAACGGAAAAATGCAAATGGATGGACCATCTCAGAGCGGGTCCAAATTCCACTTTTGAAATTCATTTTGACGATTAGAGGGGTAAAATAGTCTTTTCAAAAAAATTCTAGACGACACAAGCTATTTTTGGCAGTTTTTGAAACGAGCTCGGATTTTGAAGTTCAATACCTTGTTGCGAAGCAAATCCAGTGTAGAATTTGAAAATTTAATTTTGAAAGAAATCCAGATTATTTTTCTCGATAAATAATTTCCAAATTTAGACTCCCGGAGGTAAAAATGTCAATTTTGGAAACCCAGGGTTTGAAATTGATTTCTGAAAACCTTTAAAACTCAATCTGAATTGAAATTTATAAAATTGGAGTTCTGGACTTCGAAAATGAAATGAAATGATGAGAAAAGACATACGAAATGCAGACCCTGAATGAAGAATTTTGGATGTCAGACCCTGATTGATACTTGTACCAATTCAAAAAGTGTTAAAATTGATAAAATTTGCAAAATGGTTGAAGAAATGGTTTTTGGACTCTACTGGGTTAGAGTGACACTGAAAAAACGGGGTTTGAGCTGAATTGAACTGAAATTAGCCAGATTGAGCTGGGTTTTAGAGTTTCAGAACTCAAATGAACTGATCAAACACTGACTCAACTGACCTTTCCGACTAAATTTTCAAGAAAAGCTGCCATTTTTAAAGAGATGGCACAGAATGGTCACTGGAGTGAAGTGAATTACGAATTTAAGCTGGGTTTGAGCTAGAACAAAGGTCAGTAACACTGACATGAACTAAAATCGAAGCTCGAACACTAACTCAATTGGCTGAACTCAGCTCAATTTCAGCTGAAAGAGCTGAAATGGACTAAAATGAGCTCCTGGACACTTAGAAATGGTTTTGAATTAAAACGGGAGCGCTTGAACTCCTGGTGAGCTCAAGTTAGACTCTGAGGAATATGACTGACTGGGAATGACTGACTTGGAGACAATTGGCTTAGATTTGAGTGAGAAATGAGCTCATTTTTGAAGAAATGAGCTCATTTCTGAAGAAATGAGCCCATTTTGGCAGGAATGGTCAGGAATGAAAATGGTCTGTTCATTGTGAGCTCGGGTGAGCTTGAAATGACTGATATTCTAACTGTTTTGAACTGACCAATGAGCTTGGTTGACTCTGACTGACTGGGGTCTGGGATGACCTAGCAGTAAAATGGTAATTTTCCTAATGAAAATGGGTAGAATGGTGATTTTCTGAAATAGACTCGAGGTTTGACTCCTACACTGACCTAACAAGGTTGGCACTGCACGAGAAGGGTTGTTTGAGAATGGATGAGGAAAATTTGAGGTGTTTACAGGTTAGCATTTTGCACATCTTTTCATATCATTTCTCAGCATTTCATAACATTTTATCATATTTCATTTCATTTTCGAAGTCCAGAACTCCAGTTTTATAAATTTCAATTCAGATTGAGTTTTAAAAGTTTTCAGAAATCAATTTCAAACCCTGGGTTTCCAAAATTGAAATTTTTACCCCCAGGATTCTAAATTTGGAAATATTTTCCCGAGAAAAACAATTTGGATTTCTTTCAAAATCAAATTTTCAAATTCTACACTGGATTTGCTTCGCAACGGGGTATTGAACTTCAAAATCCAAGCTCGTTTCATAAACTGCCAAAAATAGCTCATTTCGTTCAAAATATTTTTTAAAAAGACTATTTTATCTCTCTAATCGTCAAACTGAATTTTAAAAGTGGAATTTGGACCCGCTCTGAGATGGCCCATCCATTTGCATTTGCCTTTTTAATTTATATATAAAAAAGAAAAAATTATATTTTCTTTATTTCCTTTGTTTTTATTATTTATTTATTTTACCTAAGCTGGGACCTGCAAGGGGGTCGCCCAAACCTCCAGCCCTATTTTCTTCTTCCTTCCTTTTCTTTCTTTCGTTCCTTTTCTTCTTTTCTTTCTTTTCTTTCCTTTCTTCTTTTCCTTCTTCCTTCCTTTTCTTCTTTTCTTTCTTTCTTTCCTTTCTTCTTTTCCTTCTTCCTTCCTTTTCTTCTTTTCTTTCTTTCTTTCCTTCTTCCATTCCCTTTCCTCTTTCCCTTCTCCGGCCTATTCACGTGCTTTTCTTTCCTTTTTCATTAGCCTCTCATTAAAAACCTTAGCCCTAATTCATTAAAGCCTAAGTTTAAAAAAAAAAGAAAAGAAAAAGGGAAGAGAGGCATTCGCGTATCCATATGTCTCTCTCTCTCTCTCCAACATCCTCCTTCCCTTGCACACCCTCAACCCTCCTTGCCACAGCAGCCACCACCGGTGTCCACCACCTCCTCTAACCTTGCAGCCGCCTCTCACCAGCCAGCATCTCCTTCAACCGGATCCAGTCTTCAACACCATGGTTCCACCTTCCTGCAGCCGCAAGCCTTGAGGCTCTTAAATCGGCGCTCACCATCCTTCTCGTTTAGTAGCAGCAGCCACTTAAAAGTGGCACCGTGACATCTCTTTGATATCTCCAAAATCGAAATGCTTTAGGTGTCATAAAGGTCTTTATTTTTATTTTTTTTATGCATCTTTCGTTCTAAGCATATATGTATTTCATGTATGGGTTAAGAGGATGAAAGATCCATCCATTCGATGGATTTGATCTTTCATTTCATAAACCAACATCAAAGCGAATCATATCACTGTTAGTTTTTTGTTTTGTCATATATTTCATGTTATTTCACATTTAAAAAGTGCATTTAGGTCAATTCATTAATCATTTCATTAATTTTATATGGGTTTTATTACTGTTTAATTTAGAATTTATAGATTTTCATTTATGTGCAAATTTTAGATATTATTTTATGTGCTTTTCTTCATCAATAAATTTTGGTATTTTTATGATCATTAGGTTTCTATGTCATTAAACACCGGTAAAAAAGTTGGATTAATTTAAAATTTGAAGCTTTACGAAAAAATAAGATAGTAGCATCTATTTTCATATCTCCTGAAATTTCAAGTCCAGTTTTAGCAGACAAAAACCTCCAGAATCACCCCCATGAGAGATCCAAATCTTTCCCTAAAAATTACAGTAGATTCACAGAGGAATTTACTAATTGTCTGAAAATTTTGGGATCTTTAAAATCAGATTTGACCTCTGTCAAAAATCAATTTTACCAGACCCATGGGAAAATCTTGATTTTTCCTTGTTAGGGTATAGACTGACACTAATGTGATGTGTCTGTTCAATCCATGAGTTGTATGTCAAAACTTTCAACATAAAAGTTGTTTCTAATCCATCACTCTGTAATTTCTTAAAAATTGAGAATTTTTTTGATTAACCAAGTATTTGTTTTAAAATTATCTTTTCTATCTGAAAAATTCCAATATCCAGAATTTCCAGTGATCTAGGTCTCTGATAACAGTGTGCCTATTTCCAACCCGTAACCCTAATCCCAATGATGTGAAAATATGAAATTTGCCTATGTCTGTCAAGGACATTTTCCCACAATTACAGACATTTTCCCATCCATTTGCTATTTTTTCCATATTTTCTCCTGAAACCTATCTGTTTGCCCTAAATCTTAGAGATGCCGGATTCCGATCCGACTTGCCAGAGATGTACAGCTCCGACCATAGGTCAAAACTAGAATCTATAAAAGGCAAAAATCTTTGCCTTACTGTCCTCTGTCATCCAATAAAATTTCAAATTTTTTTATGAAGTTTGATATCCTAAATCTCATTTAGAATCAACATTTTAGGCAAAATTCTGATTTTTTAAGATTTTTAGCTATTTTTCTTATTAAGAAAATACAAAAAAATAGATTTTCCAGCTTCATTCTGTTTTTAGGGTTAGTCTAGGTGTACATGCCAAATTTTGCTCAATTCCAAGTTTATTGGCTTTATATGTTAGTTTATCTTTAAATTTAGAAGCGAAAATCAGGCGAAAATCAAGTTAAATTTAATATTTTATGATATTTTCGTCATTTTAGGTTTTTTATCATGTAAATAAGCATGTCATGTCATATTAAGGTTAATTTCAATCTCATTTGCATTTTAATTTTCCATTTTTGCAAATTTTATTTTAGAAAACCCTGGTTTCAAGGCCATAGTCTTGTTATCAGGGGCATTTTGGTCATTTTGACCATAATTTCGAAATTCCAATTTATAATTATCCAAAATTTCATGAATATTATCATATTTCATCATATTATGTTTGATTTATTTAATTTGATTTTCAAAATTCCAAATTTTACAAAAATTCTTTCAGAAAACCTTGATTTCAAGGTCATTAGGGGCATTTTTGTCATTTTACCCTAATTTCGAATTTTGAATTTCCAAGTTTATTTTCAAAATTTATTCATTATTTATCATGTTTATATCAAAGGGGGTATGAATTTGGGTTTATATCTGAATAATATCCGATAATTTCAAATATTTTCGAATAAATTCAGAAAAACCTATATTTCTGTGCTAACATTGTTTTCTAGTTTTGCAGGAACATTTAAGAGGAAGACTTAGCTATTTTATTTATTTGGTTTATTCAATTCAATGTAACATCAAATGTAATAATTTGGAATAAGAGTTACTTTTCTGCTTAGAATAGGACTGCATTGCATATAGTTTAATTTCAATAATTTTCAATATTTGATGTATCATTCATGCACATTTTTCCAAATTCACTATGGTTGACACGAATGACACATGCACAAGCTCTTATGGAGTTTATAAACTTGGTGGAATTCGTATTTTTGGCCATAGTCAGAATACGAATGAAACCTAGATTTATGATCTTCATATTAGCCATATTCAGCCTACACACTTAGGCTAACTTTAAAAATGCACTGCATTTCTCAAAGTTTCAAAAGGATTTCTCAATTCCTCAATGAAATTCCCTTTCAAATTCATTCATTCATTCAATTTGCATCATTTTCAAAATCATTTCCCAATTCCATTTCAGAAAAATCAGTTTTCCCAAGAATTTCCAAGTCTTTCTCAGGATTTGATTTTCTCAAAATCCTAAGTTTTCAAATGACATTTCAAAGCATTTCCCAAGTTCAAGTCAAGATTTTTCAATGTTTTAAAATTCTTAAATTTCAAAATCCCAAGTTTTCAAGAATCGATTTTCTCAAAGATCTAATTTTCCTGAGAATCCATTTTCCATTTCAAAAATCATTTTCCAATGAACTTCCTGACTTTCTCAAGACTCTCAAATCCATTTTCTCAGAAAAGCAATTTCAAATCTCAAAAAAATCAATTTCCCAATATTTAAGTTTTCCTGAGAATTCATTTTCCAATCCAATTTCTGATTTTCAATGAAATTCAATGATTTTTCCAAGTATTTCTCAAGCATTTTCCAAGCACATTTCAATTTTCCAAAGCAAACATCATATTTCTCAAACTTGCATTATTTTTTCAAAATTCCATAGCCAATTCCTGATTCTTTGCGCATTCTAGGAAAATAGAGCATAATTTAGATAATTTAACTTAGTCAAAGCGCACAATTGATCCTTGGTTCGATTACCCCTGGTAAAGATGCCAGAAACGGTCGAACCTCGTATCGACAGGCGGATCCCATTCCATAAAATTTTCCCGCAAATTTTCAAAACGGAGGCGAGTAATTTTCAAAAAAATAAATTTTTAAAACTTTGGTCGAGTTTGACTCGCAGGATGGTTTCTTTCTCGCAAAGGGAGAGGGGAAAATTTTTGCGATGATAATAGCCTCATGAGGTATTTTTCAAAAACTGTCCCATCCAGGTTAAGGGCTAAACCTGTGTCTTTTCAAAAATTATTATCTTTGTCTCAGCCATGAGACTTCTTCAAAAATCTCTCCCTTTTACCATTTCGGGATATTCATCCCAAAGTCCCATCTCGATTTCCTCATTTTCTTTTATCCAAATTACTTTCTTCTCGAGGATTTCGTTTTCTTCCCAAAAAACCTTTCAGGATAAAGTATCAAACCTTAGAATAATACCTTATAAAACAAATTCTTCCACACCCAGTTCGAGCCTTCTGACTGGGGCATTTTTAAGAAAATTTGGCGTGTCTTCTTTGCCTCTAAGCTTGGCTTACAACCAGCTTAGCTGCAAAGAGGGGCATCTGTGAACACCCCAAATTTTCTAAAAAATCTAAAAAATTTCCTTTTTGCCCCTAGGTCCATCTTTTGAATAATTAGGTCAATTTTTGATAAAATTTCATTCATTCATCGAATTCGCTGAAATCCAGACTCAATTTTCCTATCTAACCCAATCTTGGATCCAAATCGGATATCTGGATCAAATTCTAATCCTGGAACTTCTATTCTTCAAAAAATAAAAAAAATCATTTCGTGGTATTTTATCGGATGTTTTATGTGGATTCAATCTCAATTCGAGATCCAAATCCAATATTTTCTAAAAATCTTAGATCCTGATCCATTTCAGGGGTCATTTTCTGAAATAAATCATGTAATTTTCACAAAAACCCCATTTTAAGAAAGCTTGCAATTTCAAAACCAATATTTTACAAAAACCCTTCAAAACCTCATTTTGGATCCCATTTTCCTAAAACCCCCCGTATTTTCCTCATATCTTTAGAATTTTTATCAAAAAAGAATATAAAAAGATTTTTTTTTTGAAAAATATAGCTTTCTACACCATTTTTAAGAAAAATTTGTAGATGGGCCCTCTTTTTGAAAATTTTCCAAAATAAGAGGACCATCTCTAAAAAAGCCCCTAACGGCTTTCCGTTGTCAGGGAAGCCGCAAAGATCTCTTGCGCTCTTTCCCTCGAGCTCTCCATATCCCTCTTGATCCTTCCCTTTCTGCCTATAAGAAGAGGCATCCAAGTCTCTTCTCATCCACCGCTTTTCACCTCCCCATCGTCTCTTCTTCTTCACGAACATTTTCTTGCCTTTTTACCTTTTCAATCTCCCCTCTTTCTTCCCCCTTGCTCTTTCATTTTCTCCTTCTTTCCTTCTGATCCTCCTCTTCATCAGCTGAAGGAGGCACCTATCCCTTGCAGCAATCACAGATAAGTAATCGCTTCTCCCCTCTGTTGTTTTCTATTTGTCTTTTTATACGTACATTTCCTCTGGATTTTCCTCACTTTACCCCATTAATGCACTATCGAGCATGTTGGGTTGCTTATAGCAACATCAATCCCTCGTGTGCAACAGCAACAGGAATATATCGATTCCAACAAATATATATTTTTATTTTTTATTTTTATTTCGCTTTCTTCTGAGTTTTGTTGTGTTCACTATGTTTCGTCTAATGCTCTGTTTCTTTTTATGATCGTATAACTTTTTTTTTTTAGACTTTCCATTTTTTTTTTTATCTTGATCACTGGTCGAACTTGATTGAGGCATCGACTTCATTCAAAAGCTAAATGAGTGTTCCTCCTTTTGATGGATAATTTTATATATGAATATGCTGAAAAATTAGGCAATGGATCTGATATTTTTGTTGGGGTTTTAAATGAAACTTTAAGAAGAATCTATGAGGAGTTCCATGCTAAGAATCTTGGGTTGTTGTCAAAGTGCTTATTTGAGGAAATCCCCAATTGCATAAAAAGTGTAGCTAGGACAGAAGCTGCACCTGTGGCATCAGTTCAAGGGAATGATTCATAATCTAGAATGAAAGACGGTTTGAACTCGTCTTGTTTGAAATATGTTCCAGATGGTGTTGACGGCACTTCTAAATGTTGTTGCACCTCAATTGTCCGTTGTCTTTTATTGTTGCCATTCTTCAGATCGATAATGGGAGAAAATTTTCTGATTATACCTTGTTGTTTGAGGTTGTGGGATTACTCATATAAAACTTCATAGTTGCAATTGATTCTTTAATGGTGAAGAATACATATCTTTGCAAAGTTGTTGAAAATATTCTACAATTAATGCTCACTATTCTTGGTATTCCTTGGGTTTCTAATGATGTATCAAAATTATCCAACATATCAATGCAATGGGGTTGTGTGTTTGAGATTAAGAGCAGAAGTTTATTTGATTTTTCTTAAAGGCTTGTTTTTAAAGGATTCATCTGTGGTGTGTGTCTTCAGAAGTCATATATTTAGAGTTATGAATAAAATGATCGGGTCTTCTCCAGAAGATGTTTTATACATGATGCTAATGTTCTATGAGAAACTACAAGAGTTGCCACAAAGGAATAAAGAAATTGGTCCAAATATCCATGGGTTTTTTCAAAAGCTTGTCATATTTTGGATCAGCCAAATAAGTGGTGACCAGTGCAATGATGATACACATTCATCTATTCTCTTTCATGGGTCTGAAATTGCTAAGCTGTGGGGAGCTCTTGTTTGCTATCCTCATGTATTTTCTTCTCTGTCGAATATCTCTTTGGTGATGGACCTTGTCAATATGGTTGATCATCTTCTTGTTGCTGAAGCTGACAGGATTGCAGGTCAGATGAGGTTCACTTGGGAGAGTCTCATTGGTGTTGCTCTATCGTCATATCGAAAATCTATGATCAACGAAGTTGAACTTTTACAGACCCAATCAAGAAAGTAACAGTGAGATTGGATTTAATTCAGAACTTAAGCGAGGGAGGACTCTTGAAACTTTTGGTGCATTTTGTGTTAATCTAGCAAAGAATCAGTGAGCCTTATTTCCCTTACACAGTTCAAAAAAGGATTCTTTTGAGAAAAGTAAAATCCCTCTTACAATCCCAGCCCTCTTTACAACCTCTGGTGTCACCACATATTCTTCCTGCTTGTAGCACCACCAGCTATAGCCTCATCCATGTTATGGTCCATTTACAGCAATGTGGCACCCGTTGTAGCAAAGCAATGTCCATCTGTTGACTGTGCATTACAATCCAGTAGCAACCAAATGCTCAAGCTCAAATATCGGCACATGGGCAATCTTCTGCAACTACCTGTATGCACCCCACCATGTCCATCCCCTGTAGCCCCTTGCTGCACAGAAATGCACCCTATTCACCCATGTTCACCACTGTATAGCACCCTTCACTACACTTACCTATCTCTATTTACACAACATATGCTCTCCACTATCTCAGCACCTGTTGCAAATTCCTACAGTGAAGGCTTTCGTTCCTTCTGTCAAATCGTTGCTCTTGTTTGTTGGTGAGGCTGTGTAAGTTCAGCCACAAATGTCCATCTTCCGAGTTCATAATCCCATCCACTGCAGGCCTAAAGGATGACTCATCAGAGTCAAAGTCTGAAATTTTCCCAGCTCCATCTCCACCTTCACTTACCATCCGCACACCATATACAACATCTACAATGACCATCTACAACAGCAATCTCCTCCACAGTAGCCAATACCACTTCACATACTCCATCATGTTCACTAAATACATCATATTTCATCACAGTGTCCATTGCCAGAATCTGATTCATGGCAACACTTGCTATAAGAGCCCCAGTCACATCCTCACATTCGCCTTCTTGCTACAACACATCATCACTTATACCTACCTGCTGCATATTTGATTTCACTGACCACCCTTTATCTGTCATAGTTCTGTGTGCCCTCACCACTTCCTGTTTCAGGATAGAGTCCCAGCTTGTCACCTCTCCCATCTGATGTAGCCCCTTTACCACCTTCATTTACATACTCATCTGCACCCACCT
Organism: Nuphar pumila; assembly: GCF_984573655.1. Taxonomy (NCBI): domain Eukaryota; kingdom Viridiplantae; phylum Streptophyta; class Magnoliopsida; order Nymphaeales; family Nymphaeaceae; genus Nuphar; species Nuphar pumila. Next base: position 44,129,213 of record NC_143265.1, on the reverse strand, counting down.
GCAAATGAGCATCATTCACAATTCTGCAGCAACCCTTCAGCACATACTCATTGTTGTACATTCTTTTCTTGGTCATTTTGCTGATTGAATATCTTCCAGTTTTGGGGTTTATATCTGTTAACCAGCTTGTATATTAACAATATATCTGCAGCATCTAAACATTGAATCCTTCACCATTTGTAATACATTTACATGTGCTAAATCTCAGAGTATCTCCCAGCTCATGTATTAAGCAATGCATTCATATTTGTTAGTTACTAGATACCTTATGTTTTGTTGGTTAGAGATATATCTTACCATCTTCCTCTCACTGTGATACATACATCACACGTTCATTCTTTTTATTAAATGTCATTTAATGTCTATTCTCACCGTTAGCTTAGGACATTGTGTATGTATGTTTTATCTTCATTCTTCTTAATAGTTTACTATGTCATGATTTCTCATTATCACAAATATATGCATATGCATTTGTTATTTACTTTTTCAGTTTTAAGCATATACTTGTATGTTCTTCAACATGACATTTTTTTTTGCTGGGATTAACTTGGGTATTGCAGAAATTAGGTAGAGAAGACTTATTTCCCTCTTAATTTGAGAATTTGAATTTCAAAAAGCTTATAGTGGCTAGACGATCAATGAGAATACTTGCTTTTCAGCATAGATTAGAGTGTATGAGCATGTATATTCCTTAGAAATTGTTTGTTTTCACATCATTTTCCTCTTCTATTTGCAAAATTTCATAAATGGGAACACGAATGGCACGTGCACCATTTTATAAAAGGTGATTAAACCCTAAGTTGACGATTTGCATCAATGGCCATAGTCAGAGTGCGAACAAAACTTATGATTTTCATCTTTTATGGAATAATACTGGATCCACACTGGATCTTTTTCAAAAATCATCACATTTTCAAATATTTTTCTTCCTTTATTAGAGTTTAACTTAAAATTAACTCAAGATATATATCAATGGCTTTTAAACTCTATAAAGGCACCATAATGTATTTTATTCTTCATGTGAATTTAAATACAAATTATTATATAATACATTCAATGACCATAGTCAAGAATGTATTATATCTTCAATCTTATTTCAATTCATTTAAAGAATGAAATATGCTTTTCAAATATTCAATTTTCAAAATTCTTTAATTCATTCATCATTTAGGATAGAATTACATCATTCTTTTTCAAAATCTAAAGCGATAATCCTGCAAATATCTTCTTCACTTCTCAAATCAATTTTCAACTCTTGTAAATTCAAAATCTAGTCTCAGATTCTAACTTTAATTTCAAAGTCTAATTTGACTTTGGAATTTCAAATTCATTTCTATATTCAAAAATTCAATTTCCCATTCAAATCAAATTCAAAGTTCAATTCAACTTTGAAAATTCAGATTCATTTACATTTTCAGGATTTGATTTTAAAATTCAAATTCAATATCCAAAATCAAATTTCAAAGTTCAATTCAACTTTGAAATTTCCAGATTCATCTCCTGATTTTAAAACTCAAGCTTTAAAATCAAGTTCATCCTTTATCTTTCAAAGTTGTATCTAAAGATTGAGCCCTGATTCGCAATTCAAAATCAAGGTTTTGAGATTAATTCTGAATCTCAAATTTCGATCCAAAATCTGGATTTCCAAAATCCAGATCCATCAACCAGTCCCATTTGGATTTTCAGAATACAATCTCATCTCAGATTCTAGATTTAGAACCCAATTCCAAAAGCCATTTCAAGTTCTATCTAGGTTCTCAAAATCCAAATCCCATCTATATTTCCAAAGCCCAGACCCCTCTTCGGATCTCATCTGAATTTCCAAATTTCCAGATCCATCTTTAAATCTCATATGGATTTCCAAAATCCAGATTCATCGTCTAATTTCATACTGGATTCCAGACTTCAGATCCAACTCCATTTAGGATTCCAGATTTTGGATTCAACTCCTTCTTGGATTCCAGACTTCGGATCCAACTCCATTTAGGATTCCAGATTTCAGATTCAACTCCATCTTGGATTTCAAACTTCGGATCCAATGCCATTTAGGATTCCAGATTTCAGATTCAAATCTATCTTAAAATTCAGATCTAAAAAAATCTAATTTTGTTTTCAAATTCCACCTAGACCCAAGATCCATTACGATTTCAAAACTTTAAATCTAGAAATTTCACTGTATTTTCAAATTCTATCTTGACTATCAATTCTAGATCCATTTTGAAGTCCATATTCAACTTTCAATTCTTATTTCCTAAACTGCCTTCTTCAAAATTTAGGTTCATCCTAATCTTTGATTATTTCAAAACTCAAGATCTATTCTAAATCTTAAGTTAGAAAATCTAACTTTTCAAGTCCATCTCCAACTTTCAAAAACCATTTCTTTATCATATTCTTCATAATTTCAAAATCACTTGGATAAAATTTCCAAATTCTTCTCAAAAGAGCATACATCTTTTGCATTTACACAAGCATGATTCTTTGTGCATCCTTAGACTTAGAATAAATTCTTAGATAATATTTAGGCAAAGCAAAAAGGCATAAATTCGATCCTTGGTTCAATTATCCCTAGTAAAGGCTCCAGGAATGGTCGAACCTCGTACCGACGAGCGAGCCCCGTCTCCCATTTTCCTGCAAATATTTCGAAAACAGAGGTGAGTAATCTTTCAAAATTAAGGTCAAGTGAGACCTTCGCAAAAAAGTTCCTCTCTCTCTTTCTTTTCTTTTCTCTTCTCTATTCTTTTCTGTCTTTTATTTCTCCCTTCAAAAAGGGAAAATAGAAGTTAGAAAGAAAAAGAGAAGGAAGAGAAGAAATACGAGAGGAAAAATTTTGCAATGATCACACAAATGAAGAAGTTTTTTGAAAGATTTTATCAAAACTGGTAAAATAAGTTAGAAAATATAGTAAGGGTTAGAGTCCTGAACCAATTAGAACTCTGCAAAATGACCTAATTTTTGAAAAAACAAATAAAAATGAATGAAAATGGAAGTGAAAACAAACTTCAGAGTAGACTCCTAACTAGATTAGGACTCTGGGATAGAGTCCTGATCGGACTGAAACTCTAGATTTTTTTTGGTATTTTTTGGAAAAACAGATAAAGGAACTAGTGAAAATAGTAAAAATAATGAGTTTTGAAATCAAAATAGAGTTCTGATTCAACTGGGACTCTGAGGACAGAGTCCTAATTGAACTAGGACTCTCAAAATTTTTGATATTCCGAGAAAACAAATGAAAGGATTTTGAAAAACAGTTGAAATAAAGATAAAATTGTGTTACGACAATGAAGCCATACATGATACTTCAAGTGCAAGGTTTTGATGATGAGCAAGTGGAATCAACTGCATTTCAGCTAAGGCTATGAAGAAATTGAAGAATTCGGTGAAGAATCCTTGAAGACTAGTGTGCAAATGTTTAATTCATTAAAAAGTCTTAGATTCTTGTAAGAGCCTTACTTAGAGTGCATAATTAGGTTGCATTTCACCTTAAAAGTCTTTAGAAAAACTTTTCTAAAAGAAACTCTTTTGAAAATCTTTTTAGAAAACTCTTTTCTTAAATTTTCATGTTTATTAGTCGACCAATAGACTTATCAGTCGACTAATCCTTTCGCGCCATATTTTCTAAAAAGTCATTCTTGTCAAATTAGTCGACTGGACAGAATGTCTGTTTTCTGGAAAATTAGCAGCAGTTGACTAATGGTTTTATCAGTCGACTGAACAGAACATGTGTTTTCTGAAAAATTTAGCAGCAGTCGACTAATGCTTTTTATCAGTCGACCGAATAGAATGTTTGTTTTTCAGAAGTTTTTAGCAGCAGTCGACTAAAAGGTTTTTTAGTCTACTGATGATATTGACAGTCGACTAACTTTTCTCCAGTCGACTAAGTTTCAAAAGTTCAGATTTTCAAACGGCTCGATTAACAGATCAGTCGACCGATGATAACTGTCAGTCTACTAATAACTAACTATTAGTCGACTAACTGATGTTTCAGTCGACTAATTTTGCCGTTTTCCTGAAACTTCAAAAAGGCGTGTCTTTTCATTTTTCAAACGTTTTGATCGTTCAAAATGGACAGTTTTGACACCCTTTCATACTCTCAACGTATGGAATCTTTTAACTATAAATATGAGTGCATTTTACACTCAACAACAACAATTCAATTGATTTGAATCTTGCTTTTCACTCCTATTCATTCAAGTATTTGTTTTCTCACTCACGTGATATTTTCACTTCAGTTTTTCACTCAAATCACTTTGAGAGATAGTGAATTCGTGAGTAGAGTGTTTCAACAACCTCAAAAGCCAATTGCATCTCATTTGCATTCAAAAGGAAGGCTCATAGGTTGTATTGTAAGTTCTTATTTCTTTTCTGTAAAAAGAAGGACTCCTTGGTGTAAAGGAGTTGTTTGCTTTCAGTGGGATTGTTACTGAAAGTGGGACTGGTTATGGTCTGTGTGATCTTGTAGTTTACAAGGTTGATAGTGGAAAATTTCAAGCGGGTTTTGCTTGGGGACTGGATGTAGGTCGGGTTTGACCGAACCAGGATAAAATCTTGTGTTCTTTGTGTGTTTGCTTTGAGATTTGCAAAATCCTTCAATATTCCGCAGAAAGTTTTAAAAGCACTATTCACCCCCCCTCTAGTGCCCGTTGCCTCGATCCTAGTGCACTTTCATTTGGTATCAGAGCACAGGTTTGCTATTACTTTGATTTGACCATCATCTAGCATGGCAACTACTACATCTCAGCACAAAGAAGGAAGCTCCTCTGTTCGTCCTCCTCTCTTCGATGGAACAAACTATGGATACTGGAAAGTAAGAATGACAATATTCCTGCAATCCATGGATCTCGATATCTGGAGAGTTGTTTCAGAAAAGTACCAAACTCCATCAACTGATTTCAGCCGATGGACCGATGATGAAAAGAAGACTGCTTCACTTAATGCCAAGGCAATGAATGCCTTATATTGTGGCGTTGACAAGGTAGAGTTCAATCGCATCTCTCAATGTTCTACAACTAATGAAATCTGGCATACTCTTCTCGTAACACACGAAGGTACGTCAAAGGTAAAGGAATCTAAAATTGCTTCTTTAGTTCATAAATTTGAATTGTTCAAAATGAAGCAAAATGAATCTATATCAGACATGGTAACTAGAATGACCGATATAACTAATACTTTGAAATCCCTTGGAAAAGAATATTCACAAGTGGATTTAGTCAGAAAAATTCTAAGGTGTTTAACTCATGAATGGGACAGAAAAACCACTGCTATTGAAGAAGCAAATGATCTCAAAACTCTCACTCTTGAAGACTTAGTTGGTAACCTAATGGCATATGAGGTCCAACTTCAAGACAGACAAGAAGAAGAGCCTAAAAAGAAATCTCTTGCTTTTAAGGCTACTTCTGACTCAGAAAATTCTAAAGAAGATGAAGATGAAGATATTGCCCTCATCACAAGGCAATTCAGAAGATTCATCAAAAAGGGAAGATTTTAAAGAAAGGCAAAGAAAGCAGATTCTTCCATTCCCAATGAAGTAAAGTGCTTTAACTGCAAAAAGGCATGACATATCAAGAAAGATTGTCCTATTCTCAAATTCAAGCCCAAGGACCAATTCAAGAAGAAAAAGGCATTTCAAGCCTGTTGGGATGATAGTGACTCCTCTTCCGATGAAGAATCAAATGAAGAAGTCGCCAACATGTGTTTTGTAGCACAAGAAGAATCGGTAAGTCAATTTGACTATGATGAGTTATTTGAAGCATTTAATGATTTATATGCTAAATTTAAGAGTCTTAGTTCTAAAAATAAAGAGTTAAAAACTGAAAATTTAACTCTTGACTCTCAAAATAAAGTGTTACTTCAAGAAATAGAAGATATCAAGAAAGAAAATTCTTGCCAAGCACTTGAGATAAAAGGAATTGGAGTTAGAACCAATCTCTTACAAAATGAAATATTTAGTCTTAAAGAAAAGTCAAAAGATCTTCTTTCTATAGTGACCAAATTCACAAATGGTCAAGAGAATTTAGAAAAACTTCTTGGTTCTCAAAGATGCTCGGTTAATAAAACCGGATTGGGATATAGCTTCTTTGATACTCAAAATAGACCAAACCTTGTGGTGAAAAATCAAAGACATTATTCTCAACCTTTTGTTCATAAAACTAAACTTTCTAGTTCTAATAGAAATGCATCTAGAAATAATTATTCTAGAAATGTTTATTCTAAATCCTTTTATAGAAAGAATATTTATTATCAAAGGAAACCAAAATCCAAATGGATATGGGTTCCTAAGACTAACTCTCATGGACCCAAAAATAGAAAGGGGTCAAATGCTCTGTTTTCTGATTTTGTTGTAGGTACACAACATAAGGAGCAAATGGATATTGGACAGCGGTTGCTCCAAACATATGACTGGAAGGCCGGAGTTATTTTCCACCCTCCAAAATAAGGATGGAGGAACCGTCACCTTTGGTGACAATAACAAGGGAAAAGTTATAGGTATTGGTAATATTGGTAATCCAAAATTTCCCTTGATAGAAAATGTTCTTTTAGTGGATGGTTTAAAGCATAATTTAATATCTATTAGTCAATTATGTGATAAAGGTTTTCATGTTTCTTTTGAAAATGATTTATGCTTAATTTCTGATTTTCAATCTAAAAAGATCATTTTTAAAGGTAAAAGAAGAAACAATGTGTATGAACTATATCTAGATGAATTACCCTCTTTTAACGAAAAATGTCTTATTGTTTCAAATGAAATTCAATGGTTATGGCACAAGAGACTTGGACATGTTAATTTTAAAATTATTTCAAAATTATCCAAGAATGATCTTGTAAGAGGCCTACCTAGAATACCATATAAAAAGGATCACTTATGTGATGCTTGTCAAAGGGGGAAACAAATCAAGAGTTCTTTTAAAGCTAAAGATATAGTTTCAACAAAACGTCCTCTTGAACTTTTACGTTTAGATCTATTTAGACCATCTAGAATTCAAAGTTTGAATGGTAGCAAGTATGCTTTTGTTATAGTAGATGATTATTCTCGGTTTACATGGGTGATTTTTCTAAAAAGCAAAAATGATGCTTTTTCAGAATTTTCTAAACTTTGTAGAAGAATTACAAATGAAAATTCTACATCTATTATTAAAATTCGTAGTGATCATGGTGGTGAATTTGAAAATGAATCTTTTCTAAAGTTTTGTGATTTACATGGTATCTCTCACAACTTTGTTTTTCCTAGAGCGGCTCCACAAAATGGAGTTGTTGAAAGAAAGAATAGAACTTTGCAAGAATGTGCTAGAACCATGCTTCACGATAAAAATTTACCAAAATATTTTTGGGTTGAAGCAATTAATACAGCATGTTATGTCTTAAATCGTGTTCTTATTCGACCAATTTTACATAAAACATGTTTTGAATTGTATTATGATCGTATACCAAAGATCTCATATTTCAAAATTTTTGGTAGTAAATGTTTCTTGTTAAATACCAAAGATAATCTTGATAAGTTTGATTCAAAATCAGATGAATCAATATTTCTTGGATATTCTTCTAGAAGTAAAGCATATCGTATTTTCAATAAAAGAACATCTTGTATTGAAGAATCTTTACATGTTGTATTTGATGAGAATTGTGAGCAGGTTATTCCTCTAAGCGAAGAAGAAGAAGCAATACTTCAAGAAGAACCCTTGATAGAGAGTACTTCTCAAGAAAATATTTCTCTTCAACCGGTTTGGAAAGAAGTTCCTAATCATCCACATGAACAAGTTATTGGTGAAATAAAGAGTGGTGTCCAAACTAGAAGGCAGTTAGAAAAATATATTGCAAATGTTGCTTTCATATCTAAATTAGAAACAAAGAATATCAATGAGGCATGTGATGATGAATTTTGGCTTTTAGCCATGTCTGAAGAACTTAACCAATTTACTAGGAATGATGTTTGGGATCTAGTTGATAGACCAAAGGATCATCCAGTAATTGGAACAAGATGGGTCTTCCGAAATAAGCTGGATGAAAATGGTGAAGTCATTCGTAACAAAGCAAGGCTAGTGGCACAAGGCTATAATCAAGAAGAAGGCATAGATTTTGATGAAACCTATGCACCAGTGGCTCGATTAGAGTCAATTCGTATGATGCTTGCTTTTGCTAGTTACATGAACTTCAAGTTATATCAAATTGATGTTAAGAGTGCATTTTTAAATGGACACATCAATGAAGAAGTTTATGTAGAGCAACCCCCAGGCTTTGAAAATGAGAAATATCCAGAAAAGGTCTACAAATTGAAAAGAGCTCTGTATGGACTCAAACAAGCACCAAGAGCGTGGTATGAAAGACTACGAAATTTTCTAGAACAATCTGGTTTTTCCATTGGTCGGGTAGACTCCACTTTATTTATTAAACATTTTAATTCAGATATTCTTATTGTGCAAATTTATGTTGATGACATAATATTTGGTTCTACTAATGATTCTCTTTGTAAAGAATTTGCTAAAGCTATGCAGGAAGAGTTTGAAATGAGCTTGATGGGCGAATTAAACTACTTCCTTGGACTTCAAATAAAGCAAACTGAAGAAGGAATCTTCATCAATCAGGCTAAGTATACAAAAGAACTTCTCAAGAGATTTGGGATGGACTCATCGAAATCAAGAAGGAATCCTATGAGTACAACTACTTCTCTTGATAAAGATGAAAATGGTAAAAGTGTAGATACTAAGCTCTACAGAGGTATGATCGGATCTCTATTATACTTAACTGCTAGTCGACCTGATATTATGTTTAGTGTTTGTATGTGTGCAAGATTTCAAGCTTATCCAAAGGAATCTCATTTAACTGCAGTAAAACAAATTCTTCGTTATTTGAAAGATACTTCAGATTTCGGTTTGTTTTACCCAAAATCATCTTCCTTTGATTTAGTTTCATATAGTGATGCAGATTTTGCAGGAAGTAAATCTGATCGCAAGAGTACTAGTGGAACTTGTCATTTCTTGGGAAATTCCTTAGTCTTTTGGTTTAGTAAAAAGCAAAATTCAGTATCACTCTCAACAACTGAAGCTGAATATATAGCGGCTAGTTTAGCATGTTCACAAGTACTTTGGATGAAACAGACCTTAAAAGATTTTGGTTTAAACTACTCCACAACAACTATTTATTGTGATAACACTAGTGCTATAAACCTTTCGAAAAATCCTATTCAGCACTCAAGAACTAAGCATATTGAAGTTAGACATCATTTTTTAAAAGATCATGTGTTAAAAGGAGATATTTCGTTAAATTTTATTTCCACTAAAGAACAACATGCCAATATCTTCACTAAACCTCTTAAAAATGAAGATTTTATGAGAATTAGGAGAGAACTAGGTATTTGCTCATTTTTGGATTTATAAAAATGTTGATTTTTGAACAAAATCTCAAAATCGCACTATATTAGTCGACCGATAAAATTTTAGTCGACTGGTGTTTTATATTTTGGAATGTATCGCACCATATTAGTCGACCGATATATTTCTAGTCGACTGATGATATTTTTAGAATAAGTCGCACTTTTTAGTCGACCGATAAAGTTTTAGTCGACTAAATTTTTTTTTAAGAAAAAAATTTTTAAGTGAAGGGACCCGACACCCCTTGGATTTGTTTTAAAACCCATTTTTTTTTAAAAAAAAAAAATCAAAAGAGGCATCATTTCACTTCGTACCTTTTCGTTTTTCTTAAAAACGAAACCCTTAAACCAAAAACCCCTCTTTCTCTTTTGCCTCTCTCTCTCTCTTTCGAAAAACCCTCGGAGTGCCGTTCGACTCCATCAACGCCGGGATTTTCTTACCGTAACAGGGAGACGCCGAAATCTTGTGGCCGTGATCTTGAAACGCCGGAATCCTCTTGCAGTGACTGGCGCATCTTCAAAACACCCCGGAACTCTCTTGTCGTATTTTAAAATAGAGATACGAGTTAAAAGTCTATTTCTGCTTATGCTATTTTTGCCCTTACTCTTTTTGATTCTGACAAAGGGGGAGAAAAAGATAAAGATAACATTACTTTGAAATTGCAAGGAGATCTTGAGAAAAAGATGATAGCAATTACATTACAGGAGATCTTGCATGAGAAATTCAAAATTTAGAGAAAAAGAAAGCTTTGAATGAATGTATTTCTAAATGCATGAAGAAATGATGAATGGAAATGCAAACCAATCAATATGTGATATATGTGCTTTAAATGTGCTAACTTTTAATGTTTTGCAGCATATTGATAGGGGGAGTAAAATCTCCATCTATGCATCTAAATGCTTCATCTTTGATTAAGTTTGTCATCATCAAAAAGGGGGAGATTGTTACGACAATGAAGCCATACATGATACTTCAAGTACAAGGTTTTGATGATGAGCAAGTGGAATCAACTACATTTCAGCTAAGGCTATGAAGAAATTGAAGAATTCAGTGAAGAATTCAGTGAAGAATCCTTGAAGACTAGTGTGCAAATGTTTAATAAATTAAAAAGTCTTAGATTCTTGTAAGAGCCTTACTTACAGTGCATAATTAGGTTGCATTTCACCTTAAAAGTCTTTAGAAAAACTTTTCTAAAAGAAACTCTTTTGAAAATCTTTTTAGAAAACTCTTTTCTTAAATTTTCATGTTTATTAGTCGACCAATAGACTTATCAGTCGACTAATCCTTTCGCGCCATATTTTCTAAAAAGTCATTCTTGTCAAATTAGTCGACCGAAGGTTTTATCAGTCGACTGGACAGAATGTCTGTTTTCTGGAAAATTAGCAGCAGTCGACTAATGGTTTTATCAGTCGACTGAACAAAACATGTGTTTTCTGAAAAATTTAGCAGCAGTCGACTAATGCTTTCTATCAGTCGACCGAACAGAATGTTTGTTTTTTAGAAGTTTTTAGCAGCAGTCGACTAAAAGGTTTTTCAGTCTACTGATGATATTATCAGTCGACTAAGTTTCAAAAGTTCAGATTTTCAAACGGCTCGATTAACAGATCAGTCTACCGACGATAACTGTCAGTCTACTAATAACTAACTATTAGTCGACTAACTGATGTTTCAGTCGACTAATTTTGCCGTTTTCCTGAAACTTCAAAAAGGCGTGTCTTTTCATTTTTCAAACGTTTTGATCGTTCAAAATGGACAGTTTTGACACCCTTTCATACTCTCAACGTATGGAATCTTTTAACTATAAATATGAGTGCATTTTACACTCAACAACAACAATTCAATTGATTTGAATCTTGCTTTTCACTCCTATTCGTTCAAGTATTTGTTTTCTCACTCACGTGATATTTTCACTTCAGTTTTTCACTCAAATCACTTTGAGAGATAGTGAATTCGTGAGTAGAGTGTTTCAACAACCTCAAAAGCCAATTGCATCTCATTTGCATTCAAAAGGAAGGCTCATAGGTTGTATTGTAAGTTCTTATTTCTATTCTGTAAAAAGAAGGACTCCTTGGTGTAAAGTAATTGTTTGCTTTCAGTGGGAATTGTTCTTCTGCCACATGGCATTGTAGGAGCCACCTGAGGTGGCGCCACATGTCAGCCTCTCCTTTCTTGCAGAAAAGTAGAATTTGAATTCCTCTGAGGTGGCACAGTCTGATTCTTCCACTCCTGTCCTTCTGACACATGTCAAACACCTCCAGAGATGGCGCCACATGGCATGCTCCTATTGTTTCCAGCTTTACACCTCAAATCACCTTTTGAGGTGGCGCTAATACAGAGTCCCACTTGGCTTCAAATTTTATTTTTTATTTATTTTTAATAAAAGTAGCCCACCATGAGGTGGCGCCACCTGAGGACTCTCTACAAAAGGCAATTTTGAATTTCAAACTCCAAGAGAGCACCCTCTGAGGTGGCGCAATCTGGGAGCTTCCTGCAGAGAAAATCAAGCAAACCCAAATTTGAAAAATTTCAAATTTTGCTGAGGTGTCTCACTCACAAAATTCTTATTTTTTTATTTTCTCAAAAATCAAAATAGCACCCCTGAGATGGCGCCATGTGGAGGGCTCAGATGGAGCCCGTTTGAAATTCAAATTTTTTCAAAAAATCTATAAAAACAAGGCTCCACGCCCAACATAGGGAGACCATTTTTGAAGAGCTTCTTTTGGACTTGAAAATTCGACCTAGCCTTCTTGAGAACCCGATTTTGCACTTTGGAATTCACGCCCCCTTTGGCTCAGTGAAGAAGGTGCAGTGGGTCGATTTTGGTGAATCATCCGAAGCCCGGATCGGAGGACGAACGAAGCTCGTGATAGCCGCCCCTTTCAAGAGCTTCAACACTGCCTAACGAAGCAAGGTGCACCTCTTTGCCTCTTGATTTGATTTCATAATTCGATTCGGGAGTCGTTTGAAGAAAGAGCTCATCCGAGAGATGGATTGAGCTATTCTCATAAAACGACATATATAAAAATATTCAATTATGCTTCCTTGATTATTTTTAACGTTCATTTATTTAGCTAGATTTAATTTGTATTTTATTTCCTTCATTTAACACGTTTCATGAATTAATTAGGATTAATTTAGCATTTATTTCAAATCTGCTCATTTTAGTAGTTCTCTGTTTTTGTCTGTCAGTCTACATGTCATTTCATGCATTTATTTTTTATTAAAAATCCCCAAAAACTCATTGAATGGGCTCTTAGGTGTCCTTAGAAATGTGACAAAATTTAGGAAGCATTTGAATTTGTTTACTGTAGTAAACATTCAAAATGGCAAGTCGGGTTTTGTTACTCGAGATGCGTTTTAAAACTCTTTTCCAACTTGTAAAATCGATATCTTCCTCATGGTAGATCAGATTTTCGATCCGAAAAATGTTATGAACTCAAGAGAATGTCTAGTTTTTAAAATAATTTTTTCAGATTTTTTTGAGTTTGTTTTATATCTGACAAAAATCCGAGAGCTCGGGACATGTGTCAGAGCCTGATTTGGGCCTCTGAGACTTTGGATCGACTTAGGTCGATGGCTTCTCTTTGGGTATTGCTCCAAATCCAAAACTGTAAAAAGTGAAAGTTATGTACGAGATGTCTTCTGTTTGTATCTGAAAGCTTGTGATTTTTAGAATAGTCGTGGTACCTGTTTAGGATTTTTCTTGTCAGTCCTCTATTTGGTCACATTTGTCTGTTCTGTTAATTTAGGAATGAAACGTTATATTGTTATCCATGCTTATGTTGATCAAATGCTAAAGTCATGAACATAAAAGTTGTTCATATAGGTGTCTTGAGTAGCTATGTTAATTATCAAAAATTTCCATGGCTGTTTTTTATTTTTTTAGCATTTTAAACTAGATTAGGGTGATTTTTACCTCTGTCAGAACTAAATCCCTGTTGCTGAACTCACCATGGCTCAAATACCGAGGCTGTAAAAACCAAAAATGTTTTATTTCGAGTCCTTTAGCAGTCTGAAAAATATCAAAAGTTTTCATGGTGTAAATCTTGCATTATCATGTTAAGCAGTGCATTTGGTTCGGATCCATAGGCAAAATCCACCATTTTAGGACTTTCTTTAAATTTTAGCATTTAAATCATATCATTTCGTGATTTTTAGCATTCTAGGCTGTTTATCAGAGTAATTAGATGCTTCATACCGAATTTGGTGCAATTTGAAATCCATTTAAGGTTCGAATTAGCCATAATATCAAAACAGGGTCCCGCAGGACCCAGATCCAAGCGAAAAACAAGCGAAATTCCTTATTTTGGATAAATTGCAAAATGCCAAATTCTGATTTTATAGTCCTAATGTGTTTAGCAGCATGTCATAATGTCTCATGCTGCATTTCATCATCATTTGTTTCAATTTGAATTTCGAAATCTCAATTTTACCAAGTTTTCCTTCAAAAAAACCCTGATTTTAAAGGTATAACTTTATAATTAGGGGTATTTTGGTCATTTTGACCACCATTTCGAATTTCAAACTATTTTCCACCGAATTTCCTGCATTTACATCATTTCAAATATCAAGGAAGTATGAGATTAGGGTTTATATCCAATTAAATCCAATAATTTCATAATATTATTGGAAAATCTTGGAAAAACCCACATATTTGAGCTAACCTTATTTCAAGTTTGACAAGGACATTCAAAAGAATGAGCTGAAGTCTGCAATTTCCATTTATTTCATTTGTTTAGTGATGTAATAATGTAAATTTTGGAATAAGAGATTTAATTTCCTGCTTAGACTAGGATGCATATCATATAGTTTAAATTTATGCAATATCTTGCTTATATGATTCATGCATTTTATTCCAAAAGCACTATGGATGTTCACGAATGGCACGTGCACCAACTCTTAGGAAGTTGATGAACTCGGTGGAATCCATATTTACGGCCCTAGTCGGAATATGGACGAGACCCAGATCCATCATCTTTCTACTAGTCACATTGAGCTTACACTCTTAGGCTATCTTAAAATGCACATCATATTTCTAATATTTTCAAAGTATTGTGCATTAAATCAATTAAACTCTGAACATATTCATGGCCACAGTCAGAATATGTGAAGGATTTATTTTGACTTAATGCACACATTTTCCAACAAATTTCTCAGAAAATCTTTTCAAAGTGCATTCATTCACTCATATCATTTGCGTCATGAAATCATTGGTTTTCCCATGATTTTCTTAAGAAAATTTCATTCTCAAGAAATCGATTTCTCAAGAAACTCTGAGAATTTTTCAAAATCGATTTTCCCAAGCCAAGTTTTCCACAGTTTTCCATGGAAAAGGTTATTTTCTCAAGATTTTCAAAAGAAGTCTCTCACTTTTCTCAAAGATCAAAGTTGATTTCCAAGTATTTCAAGGGTAAGATTCCCAGGATTTCGATTTCCCAAGTTCAGTTTTCTTCTTCAATGAGTTTTCCTATAATTTTTCCATCATTTTTCTAAGAAAATTCTCAAAGTCCGAGTTTTCCTGAGAAGTGTTTCCCTTTTCAAATGTTCACCTTTTTTCTCAAGAATCACTTCTATTTTCCCAGGATTTTCATCCATTCATGATTTTCCCACACCTTTATGAACTTTCTCGTGATTTCAAAATCCCTTTCATCTTAGTTTCCTGAGAAATTGACTTTCTCTGAGAAATATCTTTCAACTCCAAAGGTTTTCTGAGCATACATCATGTTTTCCAACTTACATTTTCCAAATCTCATAGCACATGCCTGAATTCTCTGTGCATATAGGATAGAACACGATTTCGATAATTTTACTAAGTCAAGCACAATTTTGGTCCTTGGTTCGATTACCCCTGTTAAAGGCGGCAGGAACGATCGAACCTCGTACCGACAGGTCGAGCCCCATCCCATGGATTTTCCCGCAATTTTCAAAACGGAGGCGAGTATTTCAAAACAATTTCCAAAATTCGGTCAAGTTTGAATCGTGAAAGCGTTTCCCTCTCTCTCTTCTGCAAGGAAGGGAAGACGGGGAAAAATTTTGCGACGACAACAGGTTTGGCGATCATGATGGGACCTGTGCTTGTCTGATTAAAATTATGCTCGACTTAGTTCAATTATCGAAATTATATTCACAAAATGTCAGCTCTTTAATTTTTTGATATCATGTGAACCTAGGAGCCTAGATTCTGACCTAGCTGACATTGATTGCATATAGCCTAGGCATGGTTTGGTAGGACCAGATTGAGGAGATATTTTCATGCTCACATAGACTTAGGTATAAATACAACTCTCCTCAATTTAGGATCTGAATGCAAACAATGTATGCTTCTTCAAAGTTTTCTCAAAATCTATCTCTCTAGGACTTAGAGCCCTCTATTTCTTGCATGTGATCATTTTTCAAAATCTTCCTTACTTATCATTACCCGGTCTTCACGTTGCTGAGCTCTCTTCCAGAACCCTAGTTCGGGACAGAGCCTCACAACTGGGCCAATTATTTGGGTTAACACCCCCCTACCACGTACCGCGGGCCACAGTCCGAAGTATATCGGTAGGTGCTCAAGGATGTTGGAAAACCTTACCTTAGAACCGGAGTTGAAATTATATGCCACGTACCTCGGATTTCGATTCGAGTATATTGGCATAACTGGATTGGACAAAGATGATCTGAGCCTAGAGTTAGGATTAAAGTCCTACAGCTGTTTTCAAAGTGATGCATCTAGAGTCAGCCTTTTAGGGAGTGCTGTATGTGCATAAATGTTTGTGCAGGATGTGATTGTATGCTACTTTTATTTCCCTCATATTTTCCCCAAAATATTTTCAAATTCTCATCTTTTCTCTTTATTTTCTCAAACTATGGATGATTTTCTCAAATATCCAATTTCTTTCAAAACTCTAGGTGATTTTCCATTCTCCCATTCTACTGGATCTCGGATTTCCAGCTTTATTCCGATCCTGCCTGCAAATTTTCAAAATTTCAAATTTTGCTCATATCTTCAAGAACCTTGTTTTTCGATATATCTTCCAAATTTTATCCAAAAGTTTTGTTTATCAACTCCTTCCAAGATTGCCAGCCTGATCCCATCATTTGTTTTCTCTCAAGATTGTTGCATTCAATTTTTTTTTTTTTTTTCATCATGCTAAACATCCCATGTGGTTCTGCAGAGGGCATTGGCATAGTTGTGTGATCCTGACAAGATCAAAGACCACGCTACTTCAGCACATTAGTTACAGACAGTGAGTGAGAAATGGATTCCATAAAGTCTGTCAAAGAGGGAGCTCAGGCCATCAAGGAGGAGATTGATCCCGCTATATATCGGTTGTTCAAAAGAATGATGATTGAGATATTATCCGAGCAAGCTGAAGCCAATTTCGGAAAAGTTCCTGTTAAAGAAGAGGCATCCATCACCATCCCTATGAGCATCATTGGAGACCACAACAGTGCAACCAGTGCTAAACCCAGCAACAACAAAAACAGAGGCAGTTAAAGCAGCAAGTTAGAAGAAACTCAAGATCTGAAAGGAAAGTATTCTAGAATCCAGAATAGACCTTTTCAATCCAGCCCTCAGCAAAAGGAAAAAAATCAAGGAAAACCAAAGCGCGGAAACTGGAGCGGCGATCAAGATTTCACTCCTATAGACGAACCACTCGACAAAGTCCTTGAATACATGTTGATCAAGGGATTAGTCCAGCTCCCAAAAGCCGTAGATCCTCCCACCATCATGGGAAGATTCTTGAACCAGTTTTGCAAATTCCATCGGGCAGTAGGGCATGACAGTGATCATTGTTTTGTCCTAAAAAACATTGTGCAAGACTGTATTGATAAGAACCTCTTTGTTGAAAGCAGAGAAGAAGAACATCCAGTAGCCCTAACTAAGCAAGTTCAGTCCAATTCCCAGAAAGAAGTCAAAGAAGTCAGCATTTAACAGAAATCCAGCAATCCGAAGAAGATAAAGCATGATGGTTGGAGTTATGATCGCGAGTTTACTCCTTTAGGTCAGGCAATCAAAGAAATTCTTGGATATCTGCTCGCGAAGAATATGATCAAACTTCCAAGGATTGTGGATCCTCCCGTCACCATGGGGAAATGGAAAGATTGTTTCTGCAAGTTTCATCGGGCAATGGGGCACAATACTGAACGCTGCTTCATTCTCAAAAATATTGTACAGGACTACATCGATAAAGAGGTTTTGGTGCTGGAAGAAAGAGAGGGACGAGTTGCAGTCCTGACCAAGCCTTTCCCAGATCACTCGGAAGAATGACAATGCCAATGCCTTCTCATTTTGTCATATTTATTTTTGTCAGGACGATATAGTCCTAGTTGTTTTCCTTTTTCAAGTTGTCATCCCTTTTAAGGCATCAATAAAATCATCAACTTTTCTCATGACATTCTTCTTTTGGTTGTTCTGTTTTTTTTTTAATATTATTCTCTCTTCCCCATTACACTGGGGCATCTTTTTGAAAATTTGTTTTCAAACATTCTGTATGCAGGCAGGGTCAAATAAAATCTCTCACCATTCATTTGCACTTCATTTGCATTTCAGGCGCATGTGCATTGCATTTGCATTAACTATGCACCCAATTCCAGTTCCCATTCAGGATAAGGGATAAATCCTGAGACTATGAAGGATTTCTCATCCTAATCATCAATCTCTGACTCCAGTTTACAATCTCTGTTGATTTCTCCTCAAAATTCTGCAGATAGAATCCTCTTTTCAAAAATCCTGTTCTTGCACTAACAATTTGCAAAATTTTGATCCCTTAACCGGGTTCTCCTCCGAAGATCTGAATTCCGATCCAACTTTCAAGTTGGTCCATATTTTTTCTTTAGAAAATAAATTTTGATCCCTTAACCGGGTTTTCTTTCAAATTATTTTTGAAAAACCGAGTTTCGACTCGGATTTTCCTTCAAATTATATTTTCTTTGAAAAACAGAGTTCCGTCTCGGATTTTCCTTCAAATTATATTTTATTTGAAAAACCGAGTTCCGTCTCGGATTTTCCTTCAAATTAAATTTTATTTGAAAAAACGAGTTCCGACTCGGATTTTTCCTTCAAATTATATTTTCTTTGAAAAACCGAGTTCCGACTCGAATTTTTCCTTCAAATTATATTTTCTTTGAAAAACCGAGTTCCGACTCGGATTTTCCTTCAAATTACATTTTCTTTGGAAAACCGAGTTCCGACTCAGGTTTTCCTGTAAATCATCTTTCTTTTGTTGATCCGGGTTCCGACTCGTGATCTCTTTACCTTACTCGCGCCCTGACTCGAGCTCTTTATTTTCTTTTGTTGATCCAGGTTTCGACTCGTGATCTCTTTACCTTACTCGAGCTCTTTATTTTCTTTTGATTGATCCGGGTTCTGACTCGTGATCTCCTTACCTCATTAGAGCTCAGATGCGAGCTCTTCCTTTTCATTTGTTGATCCGGGTTCCGACTCGAGATCTCTCTATTTATTTGAGCTCAGATGCGAGCTCTTCATTCCCTTTTGTTGATCCGGGTTCCGACTCGTGATCTCTCTACATCATTCGAGCTCAAATGCGAGCTCTTCATTTTCATTTGTTGATTCGGGTTCCGACTCGAGATCTCTCTATTTATTCGAGCTCAGATTCGAGCTCCTCATTTTCTTTTGTTGATCCGGGTTCCGACTCGAGATCTCTTTACCTTATTCGAGCTCTTCATTTTCATTTGTTGATCCGGGTTCCGACTCAAGATCTCTCTATTTATTTGAGCTCATATGCGAGCTCTTCATTCTCTTTTGTTCATCCGGGTTCCGACTTGTGATCTCTCTACATCATTCGAGCTCAGATTCGAGCTCTCCATTGTCTTTTGTTGATCCGGGTTCCGACTCGAGATCTCTTTACTTTATTCGAGCTCAGATTCGAGCTCTTCATTTTCTTTTGTTGAAACGGGTTCCGACTTGAGATCTCTCTATTCATTCGAGCTCAGATTCGAGCTCTTCAATTTTCCCTGTTGATTCCGGTTCCGACTCGAGATATCTCTATTCATTCGAGCTTAGATTCGAGCTCTTCAATTTTCTCTGTTGATTCGGGTTCTGACTCGTGATCTCATTACACCACTCGAGCTCTGATTCGAGCTCTTCATTTTCTTTTGTTGATCCGGGTTCCGACTCGTGATCTCTGTATTTTATTTGAGCTCTGACTCGAACTCATCATTCTCCTTTGTTGATGCAAGTCATTTCGATTATCAGGGTCTGCCAATTGCTCAAATTTGATATTTTGCCCTCCAAATTCCAATTTTCAAATCAGGCAATTCTCCAATTTCGACCTCTGGGTCACCCAAATTCCAATTCTCAATTTCAATTACCAATTTCCAATTTTTGACCTTCGGGTCAATCAATTTCCTATTTTCAACCTTCGGGTCAATCAATTTCCAAATTTTGACCTTTGGGTCGCCCAATTTCTAAAATTTCGACCTTTCGGTCAACCAATTCCAAATTTTCGACCTTCGGATCAATCAATTCTCAATTTCGACCTTCGGGTCACACAAGTTCGACCTTTCGGTCATCCAATTCTCAAATTCGACCGTCAGGTCATCCTATTTCAACCTTCGGGTCATTCAATTTATAGCAACCAATTTTCCAATTTTCAATTTCGATCTTTGGGTCAATCAATCTCAATATCCAATTTCAATCATTTTCTCTTGCGAGAGACCCTTTTTAGGGAGCTCGTTCTTTTCGCATGCTATCCAACTCGTTCACTTAGCCCCTTTTCAGGGAGAGTTTGAAGGGACTAGCGTCTTTGTGAACCGTTTGCAAAATAATTTCCAATTTCACACGAGGAACCCTTTTTAAGGGAGAGGCTCGACGGAGACTCGCTTTTCTTGTGACCCCCCAATTTCATACTAGGCCATTTTCGTCATGAAAGACCCTCTTTGCAGGGAGAGTGTGATGGACTCGTTCCTTTCATGACCCAATTTTCAGACCTCACTATTATCGGCCCCCTTTTCATAAGAGAAGCCTAATATTAGGGAGCTTTGACGAAAGCTCAATTTCTCTTCGAAAGTTCATTTTGCAAACACCTCCTCTTCAGGGAAGTGAGGAGTATTTCCCATTTCCCATTCAGGTAAGGGCTAAGCTTGAGTCTCTCTTTTTGGGGAAAAAGAGAGGAGAATTTTCGTCACGGATGTGTTGAGTCGGACTTCAAATACTCACTTTCACCAAAGATTTCGAGAAAATTTTGTCAATCAATTGTTGATTTCAGAATCTTTATTGCACAAATCTTTAATTCAATTTACCTTCAGCATTACTTCCGAAAGAGTGAAGCTTTTGCGAAAAGAGATTCAAAATTCAGATTCTTTCTATTGGCCAACCAAAAGGATGAAGGATAAGTCCTCAATATGGCCAGAAAAGAAGATTCAATGTTATTGAAAAGTCATAGATGATCGATATTGATCGCAGTCAATGGCGCATCTTTAAAGGCTATTCTTGTAAGGACGAGGTAGTGGAAATATCCTTAGTGCTAGAAAAGAGAGCATTTACCCAAGCCCTTTCTCCTTAAAATCACCTAAGCTGCAATTAAATATCAGCAAAAGGGATCTCTCACCTGTCGTCAAGATGAAGGCGAATTAGGCGAGTAAACCCCCGGGGCCAAAGAAGATTTGAAACATCTCCAAGATGACAGAGTTTGTGACGGATTCTTCCAGGGAAAGTCCAAAGCACTGTCGAGATGAAGGCAGATGTGATGAACCTCTCGACAATCCCTAAAAGATATTTAATTTCAGCTATCATCCAAAGATCTCCAAACCCATCACCCAAGAAGGATCGAAACATCTCCAAGTTGAAGGAGTTTGTAACGTACCCTTCCCCAAAAGAGAGCAAGAGAGAAAAAAGAAAGAGAGAAAAAAGTAAGAGCATCTCCAAAATGAAGGAGAATATAGCCAAAACACCAAAGAGCCAAAAGAGTGCAGAAAAATTATCATGAGAGAAGCTCTCAGGATATCAAATTGCAAAATCTAGCAAGAATCCTTTTTAATCTTGTGAAATTCTATTATCAATATCCTTTCATCAACTGCTTTCATAATATCAAATTCCCTTTCCTGTTCATATCAAGGAAATTGATAGCTTCCTTGAAGAAGGGCAATTACAAGTAATTTGGGTTTTCAATCTCGATTCTACGAAGTGAATCGTGTTTGGAGGTAATGCTTCAGGTAAAAAAGAAAGAATATTTTGCAACAATGCGTATCATTTTCAAATACTTTGCATCAACAACAAAATTTCCAACATTTTGACAATATTTTTTAGCTATCCTGACGTGAAGTGAGAGCTTGATGTTTGTTTTCAATGCATCCAGACACCAATTTTAAATCCCTCTTAAGGACTTGATTCCTTCTCTTCTTTGAGAGCATGAACTCTCAAATTTGCACACTTCCCTGTGTCCCCACTGTCCCACCATAGACAGTCCCATTTCGGTTTGAGGTCGAACCACCAATCATTTCCCGCAAAAGGCAAATTCAAAAGCTGATTTTAGTCTCAGCAATGAGACGCCCAAGATCAATCATTTTTCAAGCTTTAGGGACCCCATTTTCCTTCCTTTTGCAAAACCCCTGTCGGATTTATTGTGCAAAATCCGAAGGTTCCATCACGGTCTCTTCCTTCGAGGATTCCATTTCATCTTCCGCCCGATCAGGATAAGGGTACAAACCTGAGCCTCAATCAAAGAGGTATTTCATCTTTTGCCCGATAAG
The DNA here is from genome assembly GCF_984573655.1 of Nuphar pumila. Classification (NCBI taxonomy): domain Eukaryota; kingdom Viridiplantae; phylum Streptophyta; class Magnoliopsida; order Nymphaeales; family Nymphaeaceae; genus Nuphar; species Nuphar pumila. The sequence continues at coordinate 44,107,155 of NC_143265.1, read as the reverse complement.
GATAAGGGTACAAACCTGAGCCTCCCTTGAAGAGGTATTTCATTTTCCGCCCGATCAGGATAAGGGTACAAACCTGAGCCTCAATCAAAGAGGTATTTCATCTTCTTCCCGATCAGGATAAGGGTACAAACCTGAGCCTCCTTTGATAAGGTATTTCATTCCCCAATCAGGTTAAGGGCCAAACCTGAGCTTCGTTCCATACGAGGTATTTCTGTCCCATCCAGGTTAAGGGCATAAAACCTGAATTCCATTCTCACAGAGTGAATCATTTCTCTTCATTCTCCATTTCATATCTACCATGATCACCGGGCTAATTTCTCCACACCCAGTCAGATACTTCTTACTGGGGCATTTTTGTATAGCCCAAATTTGGTGTGTTTTTCTTTGCCACTAAGCTCGGCCACAAGCCGGCTTAGTAGCAAAGAGGGGCATCTGTAAACACCCCAAATTTTCACTGACCTCTCCAACACTTCCACCAAGCATCAACATCCAGCCTCTGAAATCGCTGGAGGGCAAAATGGTCATTTTCGGAGCTCGGACCTTACAGAAGTCTAAATTGCATCTGCAACTCTCAAAATTTCTCTATTTTTAGCTCAGATGTTCAAAATTTTATTCCTGACAGGAGACAGGCATCTCCAAGTCTTGGTTCAAGATTCTATTGCATAAGACATGACATTGCATATCATAGCATGTGCAGTTCATACCACTGCACTGCACAACATGTCATTTCGAGGTCCAGAACTCTCGATTTCAAAATTTTCAATCCAGATTTGAATTTCAACTCTTTTCAAAATTGATTTCAAAACCCTGGGTCTTTAAAATTATCAATTCTTCCCATTTTACCCCCAGGGCTCTGAATTTCAAAATATTTCCTCAGGAAAACAATCTGGATAATTTTCAATAAATTTCAACTCAGATTTTGCCTTTTGTCAGCTATTTCAACTATCATTCTTTTATAAAATCGCCCTACAGGGGCTAACTCTTTTCAAAATTTCTGTTTTACCGATTAGTCCAGATTTTATGAAAATTTCAAAAAGAGGTTTTACTATCTTATTCTTATTTCAATAAAGAAGCAATGTGGGACCCACACTGAGGTAGTGTCACACAGGCTTTTCTTTTGAAAAATTTGAATTTTGAAAAACCCAAAAATATAGGAGCCTTGTCCCCTGGATTGGTGCCACTTGTCTTTTCTCTCTCCTCCCATTTATCTGCCATGTGTCACCCTATCCATCCTGCGCCAGGTGTCATTCCAAAGATCACCAGAAGATGCCAAGTTTCATGTGTTGTCCTGTTCCAAAAAAAAAAGGTAGGCTTGTCTCCTCTGAGGTGGCGCCATTTGAAGTGTGTCTCCTGCAGAGGACACATGTCAATCTCTCATCTCCTCAGAAAAAGAAAATGTCATGTGTCATCCTCTACTCTTTTCAGAAAAAGCAGGTGACATGTGTCATTCTCTGCTCTTCTCAAAAAAAGTAGATGTCATGTGTCATTTTCTGCTCTTTTCAGGAAAGCTAAAATTCAAATATTCAAATCTCTCCATAGGTGGCGCAAATCCTGAACTTTTACCTTTTTCATTTTGTCTGAGATGGCGCCACATGGCTTAGACCTCCTTCTCTCCCCTCTGCCACGTGTCATTCTCTGCTTCTTTCAGAAAAAGCAGGTGACACATGTCTCCTTCTACCTCCTTCAGAAAAAGTAGAGGACACATGTCACTCTTGGCTTCCTTCAGAAAAGCAACCATTCAAAAATTTTAAGACAAGAGCTAGGTGGCGAAAATCCTGGAGTTCTACCTTTTTCTACTCGGCCTAAGATGGCGCCACATGTTCCTTGCCTTTCCCAACTGCCATATGGCATCGTAGAAGCCATTCTGAGGAAATGCTACATGTCCATTCTCCATTCCTCCAAGGCCAACCTCCATTTGAAATTCAAATTCGCCTCTGAGGTGGCGCCATCTGAGAAGGCTTCTCCAACAGCTGACACTTGTCTGCCACATGTCCAGACCTCCCTGTATCAGAAAAAGTAGAAAAGCCCCCCCTCTGAGGTGGCGCCTTCTGCTCCTTCCAGTCCTGTTCTTCTGCCACATGGCATTGTAGGAGCCACCCTGAGGTGGCGCCACATGTCAGCCTCTCCTTTCTTGCAGAAAAGTAGAATTTGAATTCCTCTGAGGTGGCACAGTCTGATTCTTCCACTCCTGTCCTTCTGACACATGTCAAACACCTCCAGAGATGGCGCCACATGACATGCTCCTACTGTTTCCAGCTTTACACCTCAAATCACCTTTTGAAGTGGCGCCAATCTAGAGTCCCACTTGGCTTCAAATTTTATTTTTTATTTATTTTTAATAAAAGTAGCCCACCATGAGGTGGCGCCACCTGAGGACTCCCTACAAAAGGCAATTTTGAATTTCAAACTCCAAGAGAGCACCCTCTGAGGTGGCGCAATCTGGGAGCTTCCTGCAGAGAAAATCAAGCAAACCCAAATTTGAAAATTTGAAAATTCTGCTGAGGTTTCTCACTCACAAAATTCTTATTTTTTTATTTTCTCAAAAATCAAAATAGCACCCCTGAGATGGCGCCACATGGAGGGCTCAGATGGAGCCTATTTGAAATTCAAATTTTTTCAAAAAATCTATAAAAACAAGGCTCCACGCCCAGCATAGGGAGACCATTTTTGAAGAGCTTCTTTTGGACTTGAAAATTCGACCTAGCCTTCTTGAGAACCCGATTTTGCACTTTGGAATTCACGCCCCCTTTGGCTCAGTGAAGAAGGTGCAGTGGGTCGATTTTGGTGAATCATTCGAAGCCCGGATCGGAGGACGAACGAAGCTCATGATAGCGGCCCCTTTCAAGAGCTTCAACGCTGCCTAACGAAGCAAGGTGCACCTCTTTTCTTCTTGATTTGATTCCATAATTCGATTCGGGAGTCGTTTGAAGAAAGAGCTCATCCGAGAGATGGATTGAGCTATTCTCATAAAACGACATATATAAAAATATTCAATTATGCTTCCTTGATGATTTTTAACGTTCATGCATTTAGCTAGATTTAATTTGCATTTTATTTCATTCATTTAGCACGTTTCATGAATTAATTAGGATTAATTTAGCATTTATTTTAAATCTGCTCATTTTCAGTAGTTCTCTGTTTTTGTCAGTCAGTCCACATGTCATTTCATGCATTTATTTTTTATTAAAAATCCCCAAAAAAATCATGGAATGGGCCCTTAGGTGTCCCTAAAAACGTGCCAAAATTTTGGAAGCATTTGAATTTGTTTACTGCGGTAAACATTCAAAATGGAAAGTCGGGTTTTGTTACCCGGGATGCGTTTTAAAAACTCTTTTCCAACTTGTAAAATCGAGATCTCCCTCATGGGAGATTCGATTTTTGATCCAAAATATGTTCTGAACTTGGGAGAATGTCTGGTTTTTAATATGATTTTCTCAGATGTTTCTGATTTTGTTTTATATCTGACAAAAATCCGAGAGCTCGAGACATGTGACAGAGCCTGATTTGGGCCTCTGAGACTTTGGATCGACTTAGGTCGATGGGTTCTCTTTGGGTATTGCTCCAAATCCAAAACCGTAAAAAGTGAAAGTTATGTCCGCGATGTCCTCTGTTTGTATCTGAAAGCTTGTGATTTTTAGAACAGCCGTGATACCTGTTTTGGATTTTTCTTGTCAGTCCTCTGTTTGGTCACATTTGTCTGTTCTGTTAATTTAGGAATAAAAAGTTATATTTGTATCCATGTTTCTGTTGATCAAATGCCAAAGTCATGAACATTAAAGTTGTTCATATAGGTGTCTTGAATAGCTCTGTTAATTATCAAAAAATTTCATGGCTGTTTTTTATTTGTTTAGCATTTTAAACTAGATTAGGGTGATTTTTACCTCTGTCAGAACTAAATCCCTGTTACTGAACTCACCATGGCTCAAATCCCAAGGCTGTAAAAACCAAAAATATTCCATGTCTGGTCCTTTAGCAGTATGGAAAATATCAAAAGTTTTCATGGTGTAAATCGTGCATTATCATGTTAAGCAGTGCATTTGGTTCAGATCCATAGGCAAAATCCACCATTTTAAGAGTTTCTTTAAATTTTAGCATTTAAATCATATCATTTCGTAATTTTTAGCATTCTAGGCTGTTTATCAGAGTAAGTAGATGCTTCATACCGAATTTGGTGCAATTTGGAATCCATTTGAGGTTCGGATTAGCCATAATATCAAAATAGGGTCCCTCAAGACCCAGATCCAAGCGAAAAACAAGCGAAATTCGTTATTTTGGATAAATTGCAAAATGCCAAATTCTGATTTTATAGTCATAATGTGTTTAGCAGCATGTCATAATGTCTCATGTTGCATTTCATCATCATTTGTTTCAATTTGAATTTCGAAATCTTAATTTTACCAAGTTTTCCTTTAAAAAAACCCTGATTTTAAAGGTATAACTTTATAATTAGGGGTATTTTAGTCATTTTGACCACCATTTCGAATTTCAAACTATTTTCCACCGAATTTCCTGCATTTACATCATTTCAAATATCAAGGAAGTATGAGATTAGGGTTTATATCCAATTAAATCCAATAATTTCATAATATTATTGGAAAATCTTGGAAAAACACACATATTTGAGCTAACCTTATTTAAAGTTTGGCAGGGACATTCAAAAGAATGAGCTGAAGTCTGCAATTTCCATTTATTTCATTTGTTTAGTGATGTAATAATGTAAATTTTGGAATAAGAGATTTAATTTCCTGCTTAGACTAGGATGCATATCATATAGTTTAAATTTATGCAATATCTTGCTTATATGATTCATGCATTTTATTCCAAAAGCACTATGGATGTTCACAAATGGCACGTGCAGCAACTCTTAGGAAGTTGATGAACTCGGTGGAATCCATATTTACGGCCCTAGTCAGAATATGGATGAGACCCAGATCCATCATCTTTCTACTAGTCACATTGAGCCTACACTCTTAGGCTATCTTAAAATGCACATCATATTTCTAATATTTTCAAAGTATTGTGCATTAAATCAATTAAACTCTGAACATATTCATGGCCGCAGTCAGAATATGTGAAGGATTTATTTTGACTTAATGCACACATTTTCCAACAAATTTCTCAGAAAATCTTTTCAAAGTGCATTCATTCACTCATATCATTTGCATCATGAAATCATTGGTTTTCCCATGATTTTCTTAAGAAAATTTCATTCTTAAGAAATCGATTTCTCAAGAAACTCTGAGAATTTTTCAAAATCGATTTTCCCAAGCCAAGTTTTCCACAGTTTTCCATGGAAAAGGTTATTTTCTCAAGATTTTCAAAAGAAGTCTCTCACTTTTCTCAAAGATCAAAATTGATTTCCAAGTATTTCAAGGGTAAGATTCCCAGGATTTCGATTTCCCAAGTTCAGTTTTCTTCTCCAATGAGTTTTCCTATAATTTTTCCATCATTTTCCTAAGAAAATTCTCAAAGTCCGAGTTTTCCTGAGAAGTGTTTCCCTTTTCAAATGTTCACCTTTTTTCTCAAGAATCACTTCTATTTTCCCAGGATTTTCATCCATTCATGATTTTCCCACACCTTTATGAACTTTCTCGTGATTTCAAAATCCCTTTTATCTGAGTTTCCTGAGAAATTGACTTTCCCTGAGAAATATCTTTCAACTCCAAAGGTTTTCTGAGCATACATCATGTTTTCCAACTTACATTTTCCAAATCTCATAGCACATGCCTGAATTCTCTATGCATATAGGATAGAACACGATTTCGATAATTTTACTAAGTCAAGCACAATTTTGGTCCTTGGTTCGATTACCCCTGTTAAAGGCGGCAGGAACGGTCGAACCTCGTACCGACAGGTCGAGCCCCATCCCATGGATTTTCCCGCAATTTTCAAAACGGAGGCGAGTATTTCAAAACAATTTCCAAAATCCGGTCAAGTTTGAATCGCGAAAGCGTTTCCCTCTCTCTCTTCCGCAAGGAAGGGAAGACGGGGAAAAATTTTGCGACGACAACAACAGCCCAAGAAGGTGGCAGAAGAGTCTAAGTCAGTGAACAAGCCTAGAGAGGGGATCCCGACAGAAGATTCAATTCAAGCACTGACTAAGATAGTCAAGGACCTGCAAATTCGAGATAAGGAAAAGAAAGTATATACTAGGCACCTCAGTCTAGATGGGGACAACAACTTGGAAGACTTCCCGAGAAAATTCATTAAATTTGATGGATCTGGCAACCCAAATGCTCATCTTGCAATGTTTTTCGCACAGTGTGCCAGATTCAGTTAAGACAACCGTGTTTTTTTCTTATGCTTCCCACGCAGTCTCGAAGGCATAGCAGCTAAGTGGTATGCATAACATATCAACCACGTTGAGCTGCGAGATTTCGATAAAGTTGTTAATATGTTCATGGAACAATTCATGTTCAATACTAATGCACTGCCCACCCTCAATCATTTGTACAATCTGAAACAAGATAACAAGGAAAAGGCCATAGATTTCATTCGCAGATGGAGAGACACTTGCAACAAGATGAGAACCCCCATCTCAGAGGAACATGCGCTCCAGGTTATCCTAAATAACTTTTCTCAACCTCTCAGGAGCCTTATTTCCACCTTCCCATCAAAATCGTTCATCGAACTCATTGAACGAGCCGAATGGCTCGAGATGGGAATGGATAACGGAGTCTATGACGGCATCACTCTGGCAAGGGGCAGTCAAGATGCGAAGAAGAAATCCCATTTCACTCTTTCTGCTAATTACTCATCTGACAACAAGGGTAACAAGAATGATCACGACAACAATTCAAAAGGATTCAGAGGTCAAAAAGAGATTTTTTTTAACAATAATAAGCCTTCCCAATTCAATCCTCATCAGCGGAAAAAAGATGAGGAAAAACCAAAGCGCAAGGACTGGAGTCCCGACCGCGAGTTCACCCCTTTGGAACAGACACTCGAGGAAGTTCTGGAATATATGCTCACAAGGAATATGATTTGTCTACCAAAAGTTGTCGATCCTCCAGTAATCTTGGGCAAGTTCAAAGAGCAGTTCTGCAAATTTCACCGAGCAGTGGGGCATGACACAATGCACTGCTTTGTTCTCAAAAACATTATCCAGGACTGCATCGATAAAAACCTTCTGATAGAGGATGAAGATGAAGAGCAGCCCGCTGTCTTGGTCAAGCCGTTCCCAGATCACTCAAGGAACTGATGACACCAAAGTTTTTTGCTTTCCTCCTTTTTATTTTAAAACAGTCGTCTTGTAGGGGAAAGTTGGCCCTAGTCTTTTGCGATCTTTTAGTCACGTACTTGTAAATATTCAAGTTTTGGTTTTCAGTTTTTGCTTATCAATGAAATGTCAATTTCCTTCCTATCTCTAGTATTCAATTCTTCTTTATTTTGCCATATTGGGGCATCTTTTATTGTTCAAATTACGTTTACACTTCAAAAATCTTCTTTGTTGCCAAATTCCTATTCTTTTCAGGATGAGGGACAATCCCAACATCATCCACGAGAGAAATGAAATTACCTATGAGGGTTTTTCAAAATCATAAAGTTTTCTGCAAAATCTTCGTCATGATCATAAAAAGTTCAATATTTTGGCTCAATCTTTTTTAGAATCAACCATCGCGTTGATCCTCCTTTTCCAAAACTGGTTTTGAACCATTGTCTTCAAAAATCAACCCTCATGATGAACTCTCTTCAAAATCAACCCTCTTGTTGATCCTTCTTCAAAGATCCGCTCGCATGTTTATCAACCACGTCCTTGATCCTCTTTCAAAAAATGATTTTCTCATGAACATTTTCATCTCATTTTAAAGATCCCACGTGCAGGCAGTATCAAACAAATTCTTTTCCTCAATCAACTCTTTTCATTTGTCAATTTTTATCAGTCTTATCAATTTTTATTCATCTTTATCGATTTTGTCAATTTTATTAATTTTTCATCGATTTTATTATTTTTTCTTGTCAATTCTTATTTTCAAATTACCCTTTCAGGTTAAGGGATAAACCTGATGCCTCTCTCCCATGAGGTATTCCTTTCCCATTTATTCTTTTCCCCTATAGGTTAAGGGATAAATCTGAGCTTCCCTCTCAGGTTAAGGGATAAACCTGAACCTCGTCCTGCGAGGTCCTTCTTCCTTCAGGATAAGAGATAATCCTGAGACCCCTCATAGGAGCAATAATGCTACCTATGAGAATTCTTTTGTAAAATAATTTTCATCAATTTTCCTCGATTTTATAAATTTCTGTCAACTTTTATTCCTTTTAAAATTTTCTCAAAATTCGTATTCATTTTCCAATTCAGGATAAGGGACATAGGAGAAATAATGTTACCTATGAGAATTCTTTTGTAAAACAATTTTTCATCAATTTTCCTCGATTTTATAAATTTTTGTCAACTTTTATTCCTTTTAAAATTTTCTCGAAATTCTTATTCATTTTCCCATTCAGGATGAGGGATAATCCTGAGACCCCTCATAGGAGCAATAATGCTACCTATGAGAATTCTTTTGTAAAACAATTTTTCATCAATTTTCCTCGATTTAATATATTTCTGTCAACTTTTATTCCTTTTAAAATTTTATCAAAATTCTTATTCATTTTCCCATTCAGGATAAGGGATAATCCTGATACCCCTGATAAGAGCAATAATGCTACCTATGAGAATTCTTTTGTAAAACAATTTTTCATCAATTTTTCTCGATTTTATAAATTTCTGTCAACTTTTATTCCTTTTAAATTTTTCTCAAAATTCTTATTCATTTTTTCATTCAGGATAAGGGAAAATTCTGAGACCCCTCATAGGAGAAATAATGCTACATATAAGAATTCTTTTGTAAAACAATTTTTCATCAATTTTCCTCGATTTTATAAATTTCTGTCAACTTTTATTCCTTTTAAAATTTTCTCAAAATTCTTATTCATTTTCCCATTCAGAACAAGGGATAATCCTGAGACCTCTCATAGGAGCAATAATGCTATCTATGAGAATTCTTTTGTAAAACAATTTTTCATCAATTTTCCTTGATTTTATAAATTTCTATCAACTTTTATTCCCTTTAAAATTTTCTCAAAATTCTTATTCATTTTGCCATTCAGGATAAGGGATAATCCTGAGACCACTCATAGGAGCGACAATGCTACCTATGACAATTCTTTTACAAGACAATTTTCATCAATTTCCTTGATTTTTCTCTTCATTTTTATAAATCTTTCATCAATTTCTATCTCTTTTCATCGGTTCTTCTCAAATTTTATTCTTTCCCATTCAAGATAAGAGGTTAATCCTGAAAACCGGACCACATACAACTAACTATGATGGTCCATTCAATCCACGAATTGACCCTCCCTTCTTAAATTGTGATCTTTAGGTTGAACCCTTATGGAATCAATAATTCGTAAGTCGAACCCCTATTGAACCAATATGGCTCACCGGTTGAATCCCTTTGTGAACCAGAAGTTCTTCTCGACCCAGTGGCTCCATAGGTTGAATTCCTACTGATCCGCAGTCCTTAGGTTGAACCCCTTTAGGACCCTTTCCTTCAGTTGATCTTTACGTTCAACACCTACTGATCCGCAATCTTTACGTTGAACTCCTATTGATCTGCAATCCTTAGGTTGAACCCCTTTAGGACCTTTCTTTCAATCGATCTTTAGGTTGAGCCTCTAGTGATTCGCGATTTTTAGGTTAAACTCCTATAGATCTGCAGTCCTTAGGTTGAACCCCTTTAGGACCCTTTCCTTGAGTTGATCTTTAGGTTGAACTCCTACTGATCCGTGATCTTTAGGTTGAACTCCTACAGATCTGCAGTCCTTAGGTTGAACCCCTTTAGGACCCTTTCCTTCAGTCGATCTTTAGGTTGAACCCCTACTGATCTGCGATCTTTAGGTTGAACTTCTATTGATCTGCAATCCTTAGGTTGAACCCCTTTAGGACCATTCTGTAAATCAATCTTTAGGTTGAACTCCTACAGATCCGCAGACCTTAGGCTGAACCCCTTTAGGACCCTTTTCTTCAGTTGATCTTTAGGTTGAACCCCTACTGATCCGCGATCTTTAGGTTGAACTCCTATAGATCCGCAATCCTTAGGTTGAACCCCTTTAGGACCTTTCCTTCAGTCAATCTTTAGGTTGAACCCCTATTGATCCGCGATCTTTAGGTTGAACTCCTACAGATCCGCAATCCTTAGGTTGAACCCCTTTAGGACCATCCCTTCCGTCGATCTTTAGGTTGAACTCCTACTGATCCGCGATCTTTAGGTTGAACTCCTACTGATCCATAATCCTTAGGTTGAATCCCTTTAAGACCATCCCTTCCGTCGATCTTTAGGTTGAACCCCTACTGATCCGCGATCTTTAGGTTAAACTTCTACTGGTCCGCAGTCCTTAGGTTGAACCCCTTTAGGACCATTCCTTCAGTCGATCTTTAGGTTGAACTCCTATTGATCAATGATCTTTAGGTTGAACTCCTATTGATTCGCAGTACTCATTTTTAACTCTTTTAGGACCATTCTTTCAGTCGATCTTTAGGTTGAACTCCTACTGATCAGCGATCTTTAGGTTGAACTCCTACTGATTCACAATACTCATTTTTAACCCTTTTGGGACCATCCCAAGTCGGTCTCTGAGTTAAATTCCTACTGATCAAAGCCCTTAGGTTAAACTCCTTCGGACCAATTTTTCTTCAATAAAATCGATCTTTAGGTTGAATTCCTACTAATCAAGGCCCTTAGGTCGAATTCCTCTTGAACCTGTGTTCTTCAAAAGTCAATCTTCAAGTTGAAGTCCTACTGGTCTCCGACCCTTAGGTTGAATTCCTTCTAAACCCATCTCACTTTCAAAAATCTATCTATAGGTTGAATTCCTACTGATCCATATTCTTTTAAGGTTCTCAGGTTTTAAAAACAGAGTTCTAAGCGAACTAAAGCTCTCGATCAGAGTCTTGAACCAATTAGAACTTTGAGATTTTAGAATTTTGAAAACCAAATGAAAAAGTTTTTTGAAAGATTTCATCAAAACTGGTAAAATAAGTCAGAAAATACAGTCAGGGTTAGAGTCCTAACTCAACCGAAACTCTAAAATAGAGTCCCAAACCAATTAGAACTTTGCAAAATAACTCAATTTTTGAAAAACAAATGGAAATGAATGAAAATGGAAGTGAAAACAAACTTTAGAATAGACTTGTAACTGGATTAGGACTCTGGGACAGAGTCCTAATCGGACTGAAACTCTAGATTTTTTTTGGTATTTTTTTGAAAAAAAGATGAAGGAACTTGTGAAAATAGTGAAAATAACAAGTTTTGAAATCAAAATAGAGTTTTGATCCAACTGAGACTCTGAGGACAAAGCTCTAATTGAGCTAGGACTCTAAAATTTTTGGATCTTTTGAGAAAACAAATGAAAGGATTTTGAAAAACAGGTGAAAATAAGATAAAATTGAAATCTGGTTCAGAGTCCTCATCTAACTAGGACTTTGAGGAAGAGTCCTGATTCGACTAGAGCTCCAAGAATTTTTGGTTTTCTAAAAAGCAAATGAAGAAATTTTAAAATGAACTTTTGAAAACCAGTGAAAATGAAGTGAGAAAATGAACTCGGGACAGAGTTCTGATTCGATCAGGACTTTGGGACAAAATCCCAATGACTAGGGTTAGTCAGTATTCTATTTAGGTTAGGAGCTTAGTAGGTTTCAAATTGATTTTAAAAAATCATCTTTACTTTGGTTTTAACTAGTGATTTTTAAAGTTTTAAAATAAGGATTTTTAAATCCAATGTGGGCCCACTCTAGGTGGCGCCACATTTGGGGTATTTTAGGGTTTTGACTGGGGCTTAGATAGGTTAGTAATTAGGTTAAATCCCTTTAGAAAAATTGCCCCCCACTAATGATTTTGGATAGGTTTTAAAAAGGGCAAGTTTGGAATTAAGAAAAATCTTAGTTAACCCTAATTATTTTCTATTTAAAGAAGTAAGAAGGGGGGGGTCGACCCCTATATCTTTCTCACCTATTTCTTGGAGCCTCCTCTCCTCTCTACAACCCTCTCCTTCCTCATCGGAGCTGCATACACCCAAGGTGAGGTTTCACAACTTTTTTTATACTTTAATTAATTTTTCTTCTTGTTTTATCATGATTTCCCCATGGGTGCCCCTTGAGTTCATGGATTCAACCATGATTTTTTATCAAGAACCCTAAAACCAACCCAAGAAAGTGATCTAACTCAGATTGATGGGTTTTTCAAGGATTCTAATCCATTAGAATTGATGAGAGGTACGTTTTTTATGTTCTTAACCGACGAACGATGTGATTTACCCATTAAATGGGCTAAATCCATGCTTTCAAAGGTAAAATCAATTTTCATCATAGATTCTCTGTATTTTTTTTTATTTGTCTGTCATATTAATGTTTATTTTATATGTTTCAGCATTTAATTAAATTTTGTTTTGCTGTTTAGGTATTTTTTATTTTTTTTTTCATTGTTAAATTATTTTTTTAGGGTTTTCTTAGATTTTTGTGTGTTTTGATTTTAGATCCATAGAAATCATGCTACTTTGTATTTAAATATTTGTTAGAAATTTTTGATTTTTTTATATGCAATCCAAGGATGTGTCAGTGAGCTCCTGTAAAAAACTTAGAGGTTTTGGAATCGGGAACTCTGTTAGAAAAATATAAAGTCGAATCGTGATTCATGTTGGTTAAAATCGGTATTCATATTCAAGTATAACTTGTAGTTGCGTTATTTTTGTCATTCAAAATTCAATTCAGGATCCGTAAATTGCAGTAGCTTCATATTAAAGTCTATTATGTATTGTAAATTTTTCATAATTTTATGTTACAGTTTGATATTTTTCCTCTGTCAGAGAGTCAGATCAACTTTTTGGAACTCGTTATGTCTTATTAAAACTCCAATTTAACTTGTGTTGATCGTATCTCCCTAACCAAAGATCCGATTCATGATATCTAAAAAAGGAAGTTCATTATTTATATGTTTGTTATTCACTTCTGAAATCTTAGACATTTTTTATGTGTTTTTTTTATTTTTCCCTATATTTGAAACCGGAAGTGTCTGTTTTGATTAATTTTATATTTGTTATAATTAATCAAATATTGCAAAAACGATATCTCCCTAACTGAAGATCCGATTCATGATCCATAAAAAAGAGAATCTTTGTTTTTCTATCTAGTAGTTCTTTGTAAAATGTTATGAATTTCTATAGTAGATTGATCCCTGATTCTGGTCTAACACTGAAACAAGTATGTGCTCGTAGGTAAAAATAACATATTTTAGGGTTTTATGTGATTTTCGTATTAAAATTATGTAAAAATTTAATCTTTCTGTTTTCAATCTACTTTTAGGGTTATAAAGAGTGAAAATGTCGATTTTTATCAATTTTGGATATCATTTGATGCTTGGATGAGTTAAATTGCAAAACAGGGTACCTGTAGGATCCCGAAACACTACCAAAACCATGATTTTCATAATTTTTTTTATTTTTTGGGTATAAGTTCATATTTTTAGGGTTTGTTCATTTTTAGAATCATGCTAGGATACCTCATGTTCGATTTAGCTTCTATTTGATCTTATTTAAGCCCTAAATCATAAGTTTTTACCAAAATATTTTCTAAAAAACCCTGATTTTAAGGCCATAGTCTTGCTATCAGAGTCATTTGACCTCAATTTCGAAATACCTAACTTAGATTTTCTTATTTTCAATCATATCCTATCATCTTGTGTTTGATTTATTTTCATTTGAATTTCAAAATCTCATTTTACAAAATATTTTTCTAAAAAACCCTGTTTTCAAGGCCATAGTCTTGCTATCAAGGGCATTTTGGTCATTTTGTCCCCAATTTCAAATTTTCAAATCTCATTTCATATTCTTAATTCAATTTCATCATTTATGTTTATATCAGAGAAGTATGAATTGAGTTTACATTTGGATAATATTCGATAATTTTCTAATATTTTTGGATAAATCCAGATAAACCTACATTTTTGTGGTAACTTGTTTTCTAGTTTTGCAGGAACATTCTGAAAGTGCACTAGGATCGAGGCAACAAGCACTAGAGGGGGGGTGAATAGTGCTTTTAAAACTTTCTGCGGAATATTGAAGGATTTTGCAAATCTCAAAGCAAACACACAAAGAACACAAGATTTTATCCTGGTTCGGTCAAACCCGACCTACATCCAGTCCCCAAGCAAAACCCGCTTGAGATATTCCACTATCAACCTTGTAAACTACAAGATCACACAGACCATAACCGGTCCCACTTTCAGTAACAATCCTGCTGAAAGCAAACAACTCCTTTACACCAAGGAGTCCTTTTTTACAGAAAAGAAATAACAACTTACAATACAACCTATGAGCCTTCCTTTTGAATGCAAATGAGATGCAATTGGCTTTTGAGGTTGTTGAAACACTCTACTCACGAATTCACTATCTCTCAAAGTGATTTGAGTGAAAAACTGAAGTGAAAATATCACGTGAGTGAGAAAACAAATACTTGAATGAATAGAAGTGAAAAGCAAGATTCAAATCAATTGAATTGTTGTTTTTGAGTGTAAAATGCACTCATATTTATAGTTAAAAGATTTCATACGTTGAGAGTATGAAAGGGTGTCAAAACTGTCCATTTTGAACGATCAAAACGTTTGAAAAATGAAAAGACACGCCTTTTTGAAGTTTCAGGAAAACGACAAAATTAGTCGACTGAAACATCAGTTAGTCGACTAATAGTTAGTTATTAGTAGACTGACAGTTATCGTCGGTCGACTGATCTGTTAATCGAGCCGTTTGAAAATCTGAACTTTTGAAACTTAGTCGACTTAAGAAAAGTTAGTCGACTGATAATATCATCAGTAGACTGAAAAACCTTTTAGTCGACTGCTGCTAAAAACTTCTGAAAAACAAACATTCTGTTCGGTCGACTGATGAAAAGCATTAGTCGACTGCTGCTAAATTTTTCAGAAAACACATGTTCTGTTCAGTCGACTGATAAAACCATTAGTCGACTGTTGCTAATTTTCCAGAAAACAGACATTCTGTCCAGTCGACTGATAAAACCTTTGGTCGACTAATTTGACAAGAATGACTTTTTAGAAAATATGGTGCGAAAGGATTAGTCGACTGATAAGTCTATTGGTCGACTAATAAACATGAAAATTTAAGAAAAGAGTTTTCTAAAAAGATTTTCAAAAGAGTTTCTTTTAGAAAAGTTTTTCTAAAGACTTTTAAGGTGAAATGCAACCTAAATATGCACTCTAAGTAAGGCTCTTACAAGAATCTAAGACTTTTAATGAATTAAACATTTGCACACTAGTCTTCAAGGATTCTTCACCGAATTCTTCAATTTCTTCATAGCCTTAGCTGAAATGCAGTTGATTCCACTTGCTCATCATCAAAACCTTGTACTTGAAGTATCATGTATGGCTTCATTGTCGTAACAATCTCCCCCTTTTTGATGATGACAAACTTAATCAAAGATGAAGCATTTAGATGCATAGATGGAGATTTTACTCCCCCTATCAATATGCTGCAAAACATTAAAAGTTAGCACATTTAAAGCACATATAATACATATTGATTGGTTTGCATTTCCCTTCATCATTTCTTCAGTTATTTAGAAATACATTCATTCAAAGCTTTCTTTTTCTCTTAATTTTGCATTTCTCATGCAAAATCTCCTGTAATGTAATTGCTATCATCTTTTTCTCAAGATCTCTCTGCAATTTCAAAGTAATGCTATCTTTATCTTTTTTCTCCCCCTTTGTCAGAATAAAAAAGAGTAAGGGCAAAAATAGCATAAGCAGAAATAGAGATAAGTTTAAAATATTACAACCCATAAAGTATGTTTTTCAAAGATCAAAGATCAGAAAAGAGAGTTTAGCAAATCCTTAATGGCAGTTACATCCTTCTGAATTGAGGCAAGTTGTTGAGTCACATCTTCACGAAAGGTGTGTTGATGCAGCTCCAACGCTTCCAGTCTCTGCATAACTTCATCATGGTCTAGATTTGTTGAAAATTTCTTTCTTTTTACATGAGATAAAGGTGTCGCAGAAGGTGAAGGTTCAGAAATGGATGGTTCATTAGGATCAGATGGTTCAGTTTGATCAACATTTAAGGGAGGCAGATATTTAATTTTCATTCTTTTAAAAATTGTTTGATCAAAGAACTCTTTTTGCTCAATGTACTTTTCATTTGTTAAAGGAACTTTAAAATGTCTAAAAATACGGGTTAAAAGACAACCATAAGGAAGAAATGGTTTTTGTTTCCACAAGTTTGTAAAATACACATTGGCCCAGTTGACAGAAATATTTCCAAATAAAACATAAAGAGCCGTAGATAGATCTGTGGAATAATAATCAAAAGAACCAGTTTTGGGTAGAACATTGTGGGCAAGGATTCGTCCAGCAATGCGTGCACGAGTTTGAAGATTAGTATTTTTAAAAGGAGGGCAGTGAGGTGCTTCTGGAAGAAGAATTTGTTCAAAAACTCTTTCATCATTCAATTCAATAGTGTTGAAAAGAGTGTCTGAAGGTGGAATTTCAAGAATTTCTCCAAGCAATTTCGAATCAAACTCGATTTCAACATCACGAACAAGAGAAGACAAAACTCCAGTTTCATGATTCATTTGTAAATTTGTGTAAAACAAGTGAATGAGAAAAGTATAGTGAAGGGTATCTGCACAAGCATCAAAAAGATGTGAAATACCAGGAAATAATTCTCTTATTTTGTAACGAGAAAACAAGTGAAATAGAACATTTCGGCCTGGTAAAATAGGTAGTGCAGAAATTGATCCAAAAGTGTCATAGAGAAGAGGGTTGCGAAGTAATCTTAGTGAAAAACCATGTCTTGAAGTAGGTGTAGGAGGAGGAGAACCTAAACCTTTTGCAGATGCAGACTTCGTGCGAGGCATGGTTACCAAAATGTTGACTTCCAAATAACGTCCGGCAAGGGAAAAAAGCTTTCCGGCGTTCAAAAACAAAGGACGATGCGGTGGCTGACGGTGAGGAGAGGTCGGCCAAAAAGGATTCCGGCAATGCACTGTCACGGCAAGAGAGTTCCGGCGTGTTTTTGAAGATGCGCCAGTCACTACAAGAGGATTCCAACGTTTGAAGATTACGGCCACAAGTTTCCGACGTCTCCCTGTTACGGTAAGAAAATCCCGACGATGATGGAGTCGAACGGTACTCCGAGGGTTTTTCGGAAGAGAGAGAGAGAGACAAAAGAGAAAGAGGGGTTTTTGGTTTAAAGGGTTTCGTTTTTAAGGAAAACGAAAAGGTACGAAGTGAAACGCTGCCTCTAATTTTTTTTTTTAAAAAAAAACGGGTTTAAAAACAAATCCAAGGGGTGTCGGGTCCCTTCACTTAAATTTTTTTTAAAAAAAAATTTAGTCGACTAGAACTTTATCGGTCGACTAAAAAAGTGCGACTTATTCTAAAAATATCATCAGTCGACTAGAACTATATCGGTCGACTAATATGATGTGATACATTCCAAAATATAAAAACACCAGTCGACTAGAATTTTATCGGTCGACTAATATAGTGCGATTTTGAGATTTTGTTCAAAAATCAGCATTTTTATAAATCCAAAAACGAGCAAATACCTAGTTCTCTCCTAATTCTCATAAAATCTTCATTTTTAAGAGGTTTAGTGAAGATATCGGCATGTTGTTCTTTAGTGGAAATAAAATTTAACGAAATATCTCCTTTTAACACAAGATCTCTTAAAAAATGATGTCTAACTTCAATATGCTTAGTTATTGAGTGCTGAATAGGATTTTTCGAAAGATTTATAGCACTAGTGTTATCACAATAAATAGTTGTTGGGGAGTAATTCAAACCAAAATCTTTTAAGGTCTGTTTCATCCAAAGTACTTGTGAACATGCTAAACTAGCCGCTATATATTCAGCTTCAGTTGTTGAGAGTGATACTGAATTTTGCTTTTTACTAAACCAAGAGACTAAGGAATTTCCCAAGAAATGACAAGTTCCACTAGTACTCTTGCGATCAGATTTACTTCCTGCAAAATCTGCATCACTATATGAAACTAAATCAAAGGAAGATGATTTTGGGTAAAACCAACCGAAATCTGAAGTATCTTTCAAATAACGAAGAATTTGTTTTACTGCAGTTAAATGAGATTCCTTTGGATAAGCTTGAAATCTTGCACACATACAAACACTAAACATAATATCAGGTCGACTAGCAGTTAAGTATAATAGAGATCCGATCATACCTCTGTAGAGCTTAGTATCTACACTTTTACCATTTTCATCTTTATCAAGAGAAGTAGTTGTACTCATAGGATTCCTTCTTGATTTCGATGAGTCTATCCCAAATCTCTTGAGAAGTTCTTTTGTATACTTAGCCTGATTGATGAAGATTCCTTCTTCAGTTTGCTTTATTTGAAGTCCAAGGAAGTAGTTTAATTCGCCCATCAAGCTCATTTCAAACTCTTCCTGCATAGCCTTAGCAAATTCTTTACAAAGAGAATCATTAGTAGAACCAAATATTATGTCATCAACATAAATTTGCACAATAAGAATATCTGAATTAAAATGTTTAATAAATAAAGTGGAGTCTACCCGACCAATGGAAAAACCAGATTGTTCTAGAAAATTTCGTAGTCTTTCATACCACGCTCTTGGTGCTTGTTTGAGTCCATACACAGCTCTTTTCAATTTGTAGACCTTTACTGGATATTTCTCATTTTCAAAGCCTGGGGGTTGCTCTACATAAACTTCTTCATTGATGTGTCCATTTAAAAATGCACTCTTAACATCAATTTGATATAACTTGAAGTTTATGTAACTAGCAAAAGCAAGCATCATACGAATTGACTCTAATCGAGCCACTGGTGCATAGGTTTCATCAAAATCTATGCCTTCTTCTTGATTATAGCCTTGTGCCACAAGCCTTGCTTTGTTACGAATGACTTCACCATTTTCATCCAGCTTATTTTGGAAGACCCATCTTGTTCCAATTACTGGATGATCCTTTGGTCTATCAACTAGATCCCAAACATCATTCCTAGTAAATTGGTTAAGTTCTTCAGACATAGCTAAAAGCCAAAATTCATCATCACATGCCTCATTGATATTCTTTGGTTCTAATTTAGATATGAAAGCAACATTTGCAATATATTTTTCTAACTGTCTTCTAGTTTGGACACCACTCTTTATTTCACCAATAACTTGTTCATGTGGATGATTAGGAACTTCTTTCCAAACCGGTTGAAGAGGAATATTTTCTTGAGAAGTACTCTCTATCAAGGGTTCTTCTTGAAGTATTGCTTCTTCTTCTTCGCTTAGAGGAATAACCTGCTCACAATTCTCATCAAATACAACATGTAAAGATTCTTCAATACAAGATGTTCTTTTATTGAAAATACGATATGCTTTACTTCTAGAAGAATATCCAAGAAATATTGATTCATCTGATTTTGAATCAAACTTATCAAGATTATCTTTGGTATTTAACAAGAAACATTTACTACCAAAATTTTTGAAATATGAGATCTTTGGTATACGATCATAATACAATTCAAAACATGTTTTATGTAAAATTGGTCGAATAAGAACACGATTTAAGACATAACATCCTGTATTAATTGCTTCAGCCCAAAAATATTTTGGTAAATTTTTATCTTGAAGCATGGTTCTAGCACATTCTTGCAAGGTTCTATTCTTTCTTTCAACAACTCCATTTTGTGGAGCCGCTCTAGGAAAAACAAAGTTGTGAGATATACCATGTAAATCACAAAACTTTAGAAAAGATTCATTTTCAAATTCACCACCTTGATCACTACGAATTTTAATAATAGATGTAGATTTTTCATTTGTAATTCTTCTACAAAGTTTAGAAAATTCTGAAAAAGCATCATTTTTGCTTTTTAGAAAAATCACCCATGTAAACCGAGAATAATCATCTACTATAACAAAAGCATACTTGCTACCATTCAAACTTTGAATTCTAGATGGTCCAAATAGATCTAAATGTAAAAGTTCAAGAGGACATTTTGTTGAAACTATATCTTTAACTTTAAAAGAACTCTTGATTTGTTTACCCCTTTGACAAGCATCACATAAGTGATCCTTTTTATATGGTATTCTAGGTAGGCCTCTTACAAGATCATTCTTGGATAACATTGAAATAATTTTAAAGTTAACATGTCCAAGTCTCTTGTGCCATAACCATTGAATTTCATTTGAAACAATAAGACATTTTTGATTAAAAGAGGGTAATTCATCTAGATATAGTTAATACACATTGTTTCTTCTTTTACCTTTAAAAATGATCTTTTTAGATTGAAAATCAGAAATTAAGCATAAATCATTTTCAAAAGAAACATGAAAATCTTTATCACATAATTGACTAATAGATATTAAATTATGCTTTAAACCATCCACTAAAAGAACATTTTCTATCAAGGAAAATTTTGAATTACCAATATTATCAATACCTATCACTTTTCCCTTGTTATTGTCACCAAAGGTGACGGTTCCTCCATCCTTATTTTGGAGGGTGGAAAATAACTCCGGCCTTCCAGTCATATGTTTGGAACAGCCGCTGTCCAATATCCATTTGCTCCTTATGTTGTGTACCTACAACAAAATCAAAAAACAGAGCATTTGACCCCTTTCTATTTTCGGGTCCATGAGAGTTAGTCTTAGGAACCCATATCCATTTGGATTTTGGTTTCCTTTGATAATAAATATTCTTTCTATAAAAGGATTTAGAATAAACATTTCTAGAATAATCATTTCTAGATGCATTTCTATTAGAACTAGAAAGTTTAGTTTTATGAACAAAAGGTTGAGAATAATGTCTTTGATTTTTCACCACATAGTTTGGTCTATTTTGAGTATCAAAGAAGCTATATCCCAATCCGGTTTTATTAACCTAGCATCTTTGAGAACCAAGAAGTTTTTCTAGATTCTCTTGACCATTTGTGAATTTGGTCACTATAGAAAGAAGATCATTTGACTTTTCTTTAAGACTAGATATTTCCTTTTGTAAGAGATTGGTTCTAACTCCAATTTCTTTTATCTCAATTGCTTGATAAGAATTTTCCTTCTTGAGATCTTCTATTTCTTGAAGTAACACTTCATTTTGAGAGTCAAGAGTTAAATTTTCAGTTTTTAACTCTTTATTTTTAGAACTAAGACTCTTAAATTTAGCATATAAATCATTAAATGCTTCAAATAACTCATCATAGTCAGATTGACTTACTGAATCTTCTTGTGCTACAAAACACATGTTGGCGACTTCTTCATTAGATTCTTCTACCTTTGACGTACCTTCGTGAGTCACGAGAAGAGTATGCCAAATTTCATTTGCTGTAGAGCATTGAGAGATGCGATTGAACTCTACCTTGTCAACGCCACAATATAAGGCATTCATTGCCTTGGCATTAAGTGAAGCAGTCTTCTTTTCATCATCGGTCCATCGGCTGAAATCAGTTGATGGAGTTTGGTACTTTTCTGAAACAACTCTCCAGATATCGAGATCCATGGATTGCAGGAATATTGTCATTATTACTTTCCAGTATCCATAGTTTGTTCCATCGAAGAGAGGAGGACGAACAGAGGAGCTTCCTTCTTTGTGCTGAGATGTTGTAGTTGCCATGCTAGATGATGGTCAAATCAAAGTAATAGCAAACCTGTGCTCTGATACCAAATGAAAGTGCAATAGGATCGAGGCAACGAGCACTAGAGGGGGGGGGGGTGAATAGTGCTTTTAAAACTTTCTGCGGAATATTAAAGGATTTTGCAAATCTCAAAGCAAACACACAAAGAACACAAGATTTTATCCTGGTTCGGTCAAACCCGACCTACATCCAGTCCCCAAGCAAAACCCGCTTGAGATTTTCCACTATCAACCTTGTAAACTACAAGATCACACAGACCATAACCGGTCCCACTTTCAGTAACAATCCTGCTGAAAGCAAACAACTCCTTTACACCAAGGAGTCCTTCTTTTTTACAGAAAAGAAATAACAACTTACAATACAACCTATGAGCCTTCCTTTTGAATGCAAATGAGATGCAATTGGCTTTTGAGGTTGTTGAAACACTCTACTCACAAATTCACTATCTCTCAAAGTGATTTGAGTGAAAAACTGAAGTGAAAATATCATGTGAGTGAGAAAACAAATACTTGAATGAATAGAAGTGAAAAGCAAGATTCAAATCAATTAAATTGTTGTTTTTGAGTGTAAAATGCACTCATATTTATAGTTAAAAGATTCTATACGTTGAGAGTATGAAAGGGTGTCAAAACTGTCCATTTTGAACGATCAAAACGTTTGAAAAATGAAAAGACACGCTTTTTTGAAGTTTCAGGAAAATGACAAAATTAGTTGACTGAAACATCAGTTAGTCGACTAATAGTTATTTTTTAGTAGACTGACAGTTATCGTCGGTCGACTGATCTGTTAATCGAGCCGTTTGAAAATCTGAACTTTTGAAACTTAGTCGACTTAAGAAAAGTTAGTCGACTGATAATATCATCAGTAGACTGAAAAACCTTTTAGTCGACTGCTGCTAAAAACTTCTGAAAAACAAACATTCTTTTCGGTCGACTGATAAAAAGCATTAATCGACTGCTGCTAATTTTTTCAGAAAACACATGTTCTGTTCAGTCGACTGATAAAACCATTAGTCGACTGCTGCTAATTTTTCAGAAAACAGACATTCTGTCCAGTCGACTGATAAAACCTTCGGTCGACTAATTTGACAAGAATGACTTTTTAGAAAATATGGCGCGAAAGGATTAGTCGACTGATAAGTCTATTGGTCGACTAATAAACATGAAAATTTAAGAAAAGAGTTTTCTAAAAAGATTTTCAAAAGAGTTTCTTTTAGAAAAGTTTTTCTAAAGACTTTTAAGGTGAAATACAACCTAAATATGCACTCTAAGTAAGGCTCTTACAAGAATCTAAGACTTTTAATGAATTAAACATTTGCACACTAGTCTTCAAGGATTCTTCACCGAATTCTTCAATTTCTTAATAGCCTTAGCTGAAATGCAGTTGATTCCACTTGCTCATCATCAAAAACTTGTACTTGAAGTATCATGTATGGCTTCATTGTCGTAACACATTCAAGAAAAAGACTTTTCTTTATTTTCCTTTATTCAATTCAATGTAATATCAAAGTTGTAATATTTAAAATAAAATTTACATTCTCTGCTTAGAATAGGATTGCATTGCATATAGTTTAATTCTCTAAATTTCAATATCTGATGTATGCCAATTCATGCATTTTTTTATAAATCCACCATGGTTTACACGAATGGCACGTGCACAAACTCTTAGGGAGTTGACAAGCTCAGTGGAATTCATATTCATGGCCATAGTCAGAATACAAATGAGACCCAGATTTGTGATCTTCGTATTAGCCACATTCAGCCTACACTCTTAGGCTAACTTCAAAATGCACTGCATTTCTCAAAAATACAAAAGAATTTTCTCAATTCTTCAAAACAATGTCTTTCAAATCCACATTCACTCATTTCATTCAATTTGCAAATTCCAATTCTAGTTCAGAGAAATCGATTTTCTCAAATTTTTCTAAGTCTTACCCAGGAATTAATTTTCTCAAAACTCTGAGCTTTCAAGTGGTATTTCAAGTATTTCTCAAGTTAAAATCATAATTTTCCAAGTAATAATATCTTCAATTTCAAAGTCTGAATTCAAAGAAATCAAGTTTTCCCAAAGTTATTTAAAATTCCTCAAAAATCGATTTTCGCAAAACACTTGTATTTCTTCAGAAATCAATTTTCTTTTCTTCAGAAACTCTCTCCCAATCATGATTCACGATTTTCAAAGTGTTATATTTTTCAAGAGTTTTCCAAGTATTTCAAATATTCAAGGCAAACATCATGTTTTCAATCTGCATTTTCAGAAAATTCATAGCACATGCCTGATTCTTTGTGCATTCAGGAATAGAACATGATTTAGATAAGTTGAGCAAAGCAAAGCACTAGATTGATCCTTGGTTCAATTACCCTGATAAAGGCGCTAGGAACGGTTGAACCTCGTACCAACAGGCGAGTCTCATTCTACAGAATTTTCCCGTATTTTTATAACGGACGCGAGTTATTTTCAAAATCTTTTTTCAAAGGTCAGTTTGACTTGCAAAAGTAAAAATCTGCAATGATAACAGGTTTGGCAACCGTGATGAGACCTGTCTTCGCCTGATCAATCTAATGCTCCGCTTTATTCAAGTTATCAAAATTGTGTTCTATTAATGTCAGCTTTTATTTCATGATATCATGTGAACCTAGGAAGCCTAGATTCAAACCTAGCTGACATGGATCTCATGTAGACTTAGGCATGGTTTGGTAGGACTGATTGAGGAGGCATTATTCATGCTCACTTAGACTTAGGTCTAATACAATCCTCCTCAATCTAGGTTCTGATTGAAAACAATGTTTGCTTCTCATAAAATTTTCAAAATCTATCTCTTTAGGTTTTAGAGCCCTCTGTTTTCTTGCATGTGATTATTGATGTCTTCTTTTAAATCGTTGTAATTTTAAAAAGATTTTTATATGAAAATCATGTGAAAACCAGACATCAAATAATAAAAACTGGTTCTCACTAGTGGATGAGACTGGGTCGAACTCAGGGAACGGGAATATTTCGTATTCAAGCAAACAAATCTAAACTATTCTTTATTGCCGTATTATGAAATGTAAAATGTATGAGTAAAGTAAAAACAACTATCTATTACAACAAATGAATACCCTTCGCAGAGGGCGTAAGTGCAATATTTACAAACTCAATTAAATGCCTAAATTCTGAAATAAAAGAAAAACATCTTCTATTCTTGCACTTCCATGTTACATATGCACTTCAGCTCCATTCCAGTGCTATCCTGCACAATTCAAAGCAACACGAGCAGCGCAAGAGCGAAATATAGAAACTATACTAACTAAATGCTAAGAATACGAAAGAAATCATTAATGAAATCTAAATGACAATTTTAAATGAAAATGATGATTTTTTTTTTTATTTATTGAGACTAGCTAACTACTTGCAAATATTTTTAATATCAAAGAATCAATCAATCAACTAAGTAACCTAATATCAAAATACTAAGTAATCTAAGTACTAAGTGATATCTAAAAAAATCAGCTTAATCCTTATCATCAGATAATTCGATATCTCAAACTGAATCCGGATATCCAATTAAACCGGTCAAATATCATATCATTCTTGCCGGAAAAACAGATAGCAAAGTGATAGTTCTGATAGACTGTAATTTTTCAAAATATTTAATCAACTGAAAAGTTCAGTTGTCAATCTAGAAATCATATTGTCAATTACAGGAAATCAAAAATGTTGATTCCAGCTAGCAGGCAATTAATCAAATACGATAATACTTCAATCAAACTAAATCCAATCAATTAAGCAATACTCAAGCAGTTTATGGATTCAGAAATAGTTCCGGCAATTCAAGAGGGCTCAGGCATAAGAATACTGGATTTCCGGTTTTCATTGTAAATGTGAAGGGAGTCCGACTGAAACAGATCAGATGTATTACAAACTAGAAATCAGATATTAATCTGAACTTCTAGCTGATTGAAATCAGGCAACCGAACAAAAATTGGATTCAATCTTGATCGCCAGAAAAATTATCGCCGGAAAAAAAACACAGAAATCAATCTAGGTGATCGATCAAAAAATTTTTAGAGCATAGTATTGTAATCCAATGACAGGTTTTTAAATCGAAGACACTATGGATTTCAGAATATCAATTTCAAATCACAATTCCTTTAACTACAGCATCAATTACAAAAATCAAAATCAGAACAAAACAATTTGGAAACAGAAATGATCGAGTTAAATTTTTTTTTTTTCTTTCTGTTTTGATTTCAACTCCTTTTTTTTTTAGTTTTTATTACACAGCAATACAAACGGAATTCATTAAGGAACCCGCAGAAGAAGAAGAAGAAGAAGAAGAAGTTCTGAACACTTACCGTGAAATGAAGAAATCGGAGAAGAGGTGGCCTCCACCTCGTGCGCTGCCACCGATTGAGGAAGCTCCCTGCTACCGGATGAAGAAGATAGGCTGCTGGAAGAAGAAGAAGAATTAGCAGTTGATGGAAAAATCCGGCAACTGGGAAAAGGGAACAAGGGGAGAAAATCAGAGGGGGAAGAGGAAAATTTTTGGCGCACAAAATGAAAAGCCCCGATTTCTCTTTTTTTTTGGGTTTTTAAAGAGCTCAAACCGGTTGGAACCGGTTTGTAACAAAAATTATTCAGTTTCAAAAATTCCAAACTCGTTCCAGCCGGTTTGGTTTTTATTATTTTTTTTCAATTTTCTTATTAGAAATACAAAACCGGTTCATGCTGGTTTGTATTATTATTATTTATTTTTTTTCAGTTTTTCATTAATTTTCAACAATTACAAACCATATAATGGTTTGTTTTTATTATTATTTTTTTATTTTTATTTTCAAAAGTCAAGAAAACCGTATAAATCGGTTTATTATAAAAATTTTCAAAAACAAAACTATTTATTTATAAAGAAACTTCAAAAACTAATCTAACTATATTTTTTTTTTCTTTTCTAAAAAAAAACAAACACTTAAAATGAATATAAAACTATTTTCTCTATTTTTAAATTTTTTTTTTTTTAATTGAAAACTAACACTAAACTACTATGAATATAACAAAAACTAAAATATGTATAAAAATATAAAATAAAACTATTTTTCATGCATTTTCTATTTTTAAATCATTTTAGCACATTTACTCGAAAACTAACATAAAATTGGGTTTTTGAAACATTATTTTATAAAATCATGCATATTTAAATGTTAATAAACCCTGAATTATATGCATGATCAAATACCCCCATGCTTATGTTTTGCTAGTCCTCGAGCAAACTAGAGAAATGCAAGAAATCAAACTATCACCTAACTCACTTTCGTAGGAATCACGGTTGCATTTAGCTCATGCAACAAGCTCTTTCAACCCCTGGGTTACCCCAGTGGACGAGTAAGGTCTCGTGAGGGTTTGCAGTGATGCTACCCACAAACATCTCTGTCATGTATGCATAATATTACACATTCTCTTAAGCAGTAGGTAATTAAAGATTATTTTCACAAATATTTCCTGTTATTTCAAAATCAAAATATAATTAGAGTCTTTTATATACCACCACAGAAAAGAATTTCTTTCACTTTTCTAAATATCACAATTATTTATGTTTTATTCTTAGAAAATCCAATAAAAACATATTATTATTTACTTATCCTCACTCATATGTTTTCTGCACAGGTTTTCTCAATCATACTTCTAAGCACTGAACTTTTCTTTCTTTTTCAGCTATTTTCTCAATTTTTTTCATTTTTTTCATGCTTTTTCTTTTTGCGTATTCATTCTTCTCTTATAGCTTGCGTGTGGTCTGCTTTTATGCCTTGTGCAATGTCAATATCTTCTATACTTTTTCAATATATACAAAAAGATATCAACTAAGACATAAAAGTGACTTCCTTCATTCACCTTTATAACATGAGAGTCAAATATTTCAACTTGTATCTGTTCTCAGTTACTTAGGATCACAAAGTTTTCCACTCTCCTTTTCGAAAATGGAATTAAAAGTTTCAACTTACATCTAAGTTCCATCTACTAAGGATTGTGGAATTATCCAAACAACCTAACGCATGCTATTTTTTTCTTTTGAGCTCATTTTTTTACGCTTTTGTTCATTTGCTTAGTTTTTCAAAAATAGCAGTGTGCATATTCATATTTATGATTCAAAATAAATTCTAACATGTATCTATCATCATTTCTTTGAAATCCACATAAACAACCATAATTTTTAGATCTATGTCAGAAAAATTTTCGTTGGGGCTTAAAAATCATCTAAAAACATCAGATTTGAAATAACATTCATATAAGTTCAAACTCTTTCTTTAAAAATCTACTTTTCATGAGAGATGTATAAAAATGTGCAAGAACGTAGACAAAAATATTCTGGTGAGCTACTACACCCTCCCCCATGCTTGAATTACACTATCCCAGTGGCATTCCCCCATGCTTATGTGAAACTAAGTAAATGCACATGAGATGAAATCAATGAGGGAAAGAAAGTTAACTCAATGAAATCTAAAATGTGAAAATATGCCTACCCTGATCATGGTCTATGAGTTATGCACATGAACTATATGAAAGTAAACTTAAAAAAATTGCTTTTCTATGAATATTTACAAAATCTTAAAATATATACAAACATGTGTGAGCCCTAAACTTCTAAAAGATCAACATCCTCAATGTCTTGTCCTGTCACAGTATCTGAGATATAAGGCTTCAGCCGTTGCCCATTTACTTTAAAAATAGCACCCGTGCGAGGGTCAAAAAGATCTATCGCTCCATATGGAAACACCCTATGCACAACAAATGGACCATTCCATCTTGACTTCAACTTGCCTGGAAAAAGATGAAGACACGAATGATAAAGCCATACATTTTGCCCAGGCTCGAACTGTTTCCTAACAATATATCGATCATGAAAATGCTTAGTTCGAGCCTTGTAAATCTTTGCACTCTCATAGGCCTCATTACGCAATTCCTCTAACTCACTCAACTGTAATTTTTCTCTCGACTCCAGCTTGGGTCATATTGAAATTGAAATTTTTTATAGCCCAATATGCTCTATGTTCTAACTCAACAGGAAGATGGCAAGGTTTCCCGAAAACTAATCGAAATGGTGACATACCAATCGGGGTCTTAAAAGCAGTCCTATAAGCCCACAAGGCATCATCAAGGCGCTAAGACCAATCCTTGCGGTCTGGTCTGACTGTTTTTTCAAGAATCCTCTCTATCTCCCTGTTAGAGACCTCAACTTGGCCACTGGTTTGTGGGTGGTAAGGTGTAGCAATCCGATGATGCACAGAATATTTCCTAAGTAAGGAAGCTACCTGCACATTACGAAAGTGCGTACCACCATCACTGATGATCGCTCTAGGAACTCCGAACCGACTAAAAATGTTGTGCTTGATAAATCGAAGCACCTCTTTATGATCATTGGTCCGGGTGGCCACAGCCTCGACCCATTTTGAAACATAATCAACCGCCACTAAAATATATGTAAATCCAAACGATGGCGGAAAAGGACCCATAAAATCAATGCCCCAAACATTAAAAATCTCCACAATCAGAATAGGTAAAAGAGGCATCATGTCGCGCTTGGTAATGTGACCTGTTTGCTGACATCACAAACACTTCCTACAGAATTCGTGAGCATCTCTATGAAGTGTGGGCCACCAAAATCCAGACTGAAGGACCTTTGCGGCGGTCTTCTGACTAGAAAAATGACCTCCACAAGCTAAAGAATGACAAAAGGATAAAATGGAATGATACTCTTCTTCGGGTACACATCTCCGAATCATCTGGTCCGGGCATGATCTAAATAATTCTGGTTCTTCCCAAAAATAATGCTTCACTTGCGCAAAAAATCTATCTCTCTCATTCCGGTTCCAGTGCGCAGGATACTCTCTAGTAACCAGGAAATTTACGATATCCGCGAACCAGGGTAAACACTTGACATTAAATAACTGCTCATCCGGAAAAGAATCAACAATCTGTCCCTGATCAATAGATAAATCCATAGTCAGTCTGGACAGATGATCTGCTACAAGATTCTTACATCCACTCTTATCTCGAATCTCGAGATCAAATTCTTGTAACAGAAGAATCCAACGAATGAGACGCGGTTTAGCATCCTTTTTACTCATCAAATATCTCAATGCGGCATGATCTGAGTAAATGATAA
Organism: Nuphar pumila; assembly: GCF_984573655.1. Classification (NCBI taxonomy): domain Eukaryota; kingdom Viridiplantae; phylum Streptophyta; class Magnoliopsida; order Nymphaeales; family Nymphaeaceae; genus Nuphar; species Nuphar pumila. The sequence continues at coordinate 44,077,375 of NC_143265.1, read as the reverse complement.
CTTTGGATCCTAACAAATATGATCGAAACTTCTCAAGTGCAAATACAACGGCTAGTAACTCCTTTTCAGTGGTAGTATAATGCATTTGTGTGTCAGAAAGAGTCCTACTAGCATAATGAATAACATGAGATCGTTTCTCAATCTTCTGACCTAAAATTGCTCCAACCGCATAATCTGAAGCGTCACACATAATCTCAAAGGGCACTGACCACTCAGGAGATCTGAGAATACGAGCAGTGGTCAGTGCCTCCTTTAGGGCTAAGAATGCCTTCAGACAGGCATCATCAAACACAAACGACTGGTCTTTCGACAACAGGTTACACAACGGTCTAGAAATCTGACTAAAATCCTTAATGAACCGTCTATAGAAACCTGCATGCCCTAAAAATGAACGCACTTGCCTCACAGAGGTCGGTGGAGCTAATCTGACAATGGTCTCCACTTTGGCCTTATTGACCTCAATACCTTTCTTAGACACAATATGTCCAAGAACAATCCCCTGTTGTACCATGAAATGACTCTTTTCCCAACTCAACACTAGATTTGTCTCCCTACAGCGCTGAAGTACACGAGATAACTTTTGGAGACAATCGTCAAAAGAAGAGCCATAAACCGAGAAATCATCCATGAAAATCTTAAGAACATCATCCATCATGTCGGAGAAAATCGCCATCATACATCTCTGAAATGTAGCCGGGGCATTACAAAGCCCAAATGGCATCCTCCTATACGCAAATGTACCATAGGGATAGGTAAATGTCGTCTTATCCTGATCCTTGGGATGAACGACCACTTGGTTATATCCGGAATATCCATCTAAAAAGCAATAATATTGCTGGCCTGCAAGTTCTAAAATCTGGTCGATGAACGGTAACGGGAAATGATCCTTCCTGGTTGCACTGTTCAACTTCCTATAGTCAATACACACTCGCCATCCCGTAGTAGTCCTCATGGGAATGCTCTCTCCTTTCTCATTCTTCTCCACAGTGAGCCCAGACTTTTTGGGAACAACTTGGGTAGGACTCACCCACTGACTGTCGGAGATGGGATAAATAATCACAGCATCTAACAATTTAACTACTTCCTTCTTCACCACTTCTTTCATGTGAGGATTTAGTCTCCTTTGCGCTTCTCTTGAGGGTTTAGCTCCCTCATCCATAATGATCCGATGCATACAAAAGGAGGGGTCAATCCCCTTTAAATCCGCAACAGACCCTCCAATAGCTTCCTTGTGCTCATGCAAGACCTGTAACAACTGATGCTCCTGTGAATCTGTCAGGTCTGCAGAAATAATAACTAGGAGAGTTTGCTCTTTTCCTAGAAAGACATACTTGAGTGAAGCTGGTAAAGGCTTCAACTCCAACTCTGGGGGACTCTCTATCGATGGCTTTGCGGGCTTCTCAGCTAACTCTGGAAGTGGTTCGGAATGCCAAGTCCAACTGACATTATATGCCTCACTGTCTATCATATCAAGGCGATCCTCTTTGAATGATTCATCAACCTCCTCTTGAGGTGGATCACTCAACAACCAATCATGCTCAGCTTCTATAATATCCTGAATGATATCAACCTCAAAAGAATCTTCCTCAGTATCAGACTCCATCGATGCACAAAAAATATTCAGCCTCATTTTCCTATTTCCAAATGAAACATCCATCTCAACAGTGCGGCAATTAATGCACGCATTGGCAGTAGCTAGGAAAGGGCGACCAAGAATAATAGGAGTCTGTCTGATGCTATCAACTCCCTCCATATCTAATATCACGAAGTCGACAGGGAAATAACAATCCTCCACCTTGACTAAAACATCTTCAAGTATCCCTCTCGGGACCTTAATCGATCTATCTGCTAGTTGAAGCGTCATCGGTGTAGATTTCATCTCTTTCAATCCAAATTTGTCATAGAAGAAACCCGGCAAAATGTTAACACTTGCCCCAAGGTCAAGCAAAGCACGCTCAACAGTGATGTTTCCTATGACACATGAGATGATAGGGGTCCCTGGGTCCTTAAGTTTAGGTGGGGTTTGGTGTTGCAATACTGTGCTTATCTGCTCAGTCAAATATATTTTCTTCTGCGCATGGGACCTCAACTTCCTTTTCTGTGTACAAAGCTCTTTGAGAAACTTTGCATATGCAGGGACTTGCTGGATGACATCTAGTAAGGGGAGGTTTATATGAACGTGCTTGAATATCTCAAGCATCTCTTGCATGTTTACTCCCGACTTACCTAAAACTCTCGGTTTCTCTAACGCCTCAGGAAAGGGGGCTTTAGGAATATGGGTTGTGGAAGGCTCAACTGGAAGAACCCTCTCGCTTTCCTGAGGTAAAACATTAGGGACATGATGCTTCTTACTTATCTTCTCTCTTTCTTCTGCAGCCTCCCTCGAATGGTACTGCTTCCCACTTCTAAGGGTTAGTACTGCCTGAGCTTGCTCTTGATGTGTATCTGTCATATGCAAACTCTGCAGAGGTTCTTTACCCCTAGGGTTAACTATGGGCTGACTAGGCAATGCCCCCTCACTTCTCCTGCTAAGTGCTTCAGCGAGCTGCCCCATTTGAGTTTCTAATTTTGCAATCGACTGGGTATGTGAGCTCAAATTCGCCTTAATATCTGAAAATGCTTGTAGCATCTTGTTCTCGAAAGACTGATTATGCGATGGCTCCTGAAAATGGGGTTGAGTATAAACATGTTGGGCTGGAGGATCATTGGATCTGTGAAATCCAGGTGTATAACCACCTTGCCTGGATTGACTCTGGGAAGGGTTAGGGGCTTGGGCCTGTGAGTTACGCCATGAGAAATTTGGATGGTTTCGCCAGCCCGGGTTGTAAGTATTGGCAAAAGGATTGGGTGCGGGCCTAGCGAAGTTTTGAGCCATCTGAGCTTGCTCTTGGACAAACTCAGGATATTGTGGCGCGGCTGGACACTGGAGAACATGGTGTGCAGGACTCGCACACAACGCACACACCTGTATGGCAAGGGAGGGACCCAACAACAATTGATCTAATTTCTGGGACAGTTGGTCTACCTTGTTGCTCAACTCAAGGTTCATCCCTATCTCGAAAATTCCTGCCTTCTTCGCGCTATCCTGTACAGGTGCAACTCTATCAGACCGTGAAGCTGTCGCATGGTGCATCGAATTCTCGCTTAATGTCTCAAAGAGCAACCACGCTTCATCCTCACTTTTGAGCATGAAAGTGCCCCCACATGCGGCATCAACCATTTGACGATTCTTCTCAGTAAGACCGTCATAGAAATATTGCACCAGTTGCCATCGCGGCACCTGGTGGTGGGGACACTTGCGGAGAAGATCCTTCATCCTCTCCCAAGTCTCATGGAAGAGTTCCCCCTCTATTTGCGAAAAGCTGGTGATAGCCTTTCTATACTGATTCGTCTTACCAATTGGGAAATATTTTTTTAAAAATTCTCTTTGCATATGTTCCCATGTAGTAATTCGAACTGTATCTAAAGCCTTCAGCCAGTGTTTGGCTTTATCCTTCAGAGAGAAGGGAAATAGGGTCAACCTCATAGCATCATCTCCAAAGTTGTTGATTCTCACTGTCGAACAAATCTCTAAGAATTCGTCGAGATGACGATATGGATCTTCATTGCTAAGGCCATAAAATGAGGGTAGCATTTGGATTACACTGGCCTTAATCTCAAACTGATTCGCTCCTACATCCGGTCTTGTGATGCAGGAGGCGGGAGTATAGGTGTTAGGCATGAAGTACTCCCTAAGGGGACGAGTAATCTGCTGATTCTCAGCCATGGTTGCAGATCTTTGGGCTCTTCTAATAAGGGACTCGGGGTCCTCAATCGGCTCTACCAGCTCAGGGTCAAGTGAGCGTCGCCCTTGCATACACCTCGTAGTAGACCGATGTAGCTCACGTCCTAACTTTGGGTTTTCTACCTAACTAACGCACTAAGCGGCCAAACCACGCAAACCACAAAACGAGTAAACTAAAAACAACAAAAACTAAACAAACACCACGCAGTTACACATAACAGAGATTATGCAAAGAAATATGAAATCTATGTGTACGGTACCAATCGTACACAGTCACCTCTAAGGGAATCCTAATAGGTGGGCTGTGCAGAAAAGTAAGCTCGTCTCTAAGATATGCACATACGTGGTTCTAAACCTAAATGCATACAAACACTAGGCAATAAAGTGAATACTAATATTACGTCGTTCCCCGGCAACAGCGCCAAAAATTTGATGTCTTCTTTTAAATCGTTGTAATTTTAAAAAGATTTTTATATGAAAATCATGTGAAAACCAGACATCAAATAATAAAAACCGGTTCTCACTTATAGATGAGACCGGGTCAAACTCAGGGAACGGGAATATTTCGTATTCAAGCAAACAAATCTAAACTATTCTTTATTGTCGTATTATGAAATGTAAAATGTATGAGTAAAGTAAAAACAACTATCTATTACAACAAATGAATACCCTTCGCAGAGGGTGTAAAGTGCAATATTTACAAACTCAATTAAATGCCTAAATTCTGAAATAAAAGAAAAACATCTTCTATTCTTGCACTTCCATGTTACATATGCACTTCAGCTCCATTCCAGTGCTATCCTGCACAATTCAAAGCAACACGAGCAGCGCAAGAGCGAAATATAGAAACTATACTAACTAAATGCTAAGAATACGAAAGAAATCATTAATGAAATCTAAATGACAATTTTAAATGAAAATGATGATTTTTTTTTCTTTTTTTATTTATTGAGACTAGCTAACTACTTGCAAATATTTTTAATATCAAAGAATCAATCAATCAACTAAGTAACCTAATATCAAAATACTAAGTAATCTAAGTACTAAGTGATATCTAAAAAAATCAGCTTAATCCTTATCATCAGATAATTCGATATCTCAAACTGAATCTGGATATCCAATTAAACCGGTCAAATATCATATCATTCTTGCCGGAAAAACAGATAGCAAAGTGATAGTTCTGATAGACTGTAATTTTTCAAAATATTTAATCAACTAAAAAGTTCAGTTGTCAATCTAGAAATCATATTGTCAATTACAGGAAATCAAAAATGTTGATTCCAGCTATCAGGCAATTAATCAAATACGATGATACTTCAATCAAACTAAATCCAATCAATTAAGCAATACTCAAGCAGTTTATGGATTCAGAGATAGTTCCGGCAATTCAAGAGGCCTCAGGCATAAGAATACTGGATTTCCGGTTTTCATTGTAAATGTGAAGGGAGTCCGGCTGAAACAGATCAGATGTATTACAAACTAGAAATCAGATATTAATCTGAACTTCTAGCTGATTGAAATCAGGTAACCGAACAAAAATTGGATTCAATCTTGATCGCCGGAAAAATTATCGCCGGAAAAAAAACACAGAAATCAATCTAGGTGATCGATCAAAAAAATTTTAGAGCATAGTATTGTAATCTGGTGACAGGTTTTTAAATCGAAGACACTATGGATTTGAGAATATCAATTTCAAATCACAATTCATTTAACTACAGCATCAATTACAAAAATCAAAATCAGAACAAAACAATTTGGAAACAGAAATGATCGAGTTAAAATTTTTTTTTCTTACTTTCTGTTTTGATTTCAACTCCTTTTTTTTTTTTTTTAGTTTTTATTACACAGCAATACAAACGGAATTCATTAAGGAAGAAGAAGAAGAAGAAGAAGAAGAAGAAGAAGAAGAAGAAGAAGAAGAAGAAGAAGAAGAAGTTCTGAACACTTACCGTGAAATGAAGAAATCGGAGAAGAGGTGGCCTCCACCTCGTGCGCTGCCACCGATTGAGGAAGCTCCCTGCCACCGGATGAAGAAGATAGGCTGCTGGAAGAAGAAGAAGAATTAGCAGGAGATGGAAAAATCCGGCAACTGGGAAAAGGGAACAAGGGGAGAAAATCAGAGGGGGAAGAGGAAAATTTTTGGCGCACAAAATGAAAAGCCCCGATTTCTCTTTTTTTTGGGTTTTTAAAGAGCTCAAACCGGTTGGAACCGGTTTGTAACAAAAATTATTCAGTTTCAAAAATTCCAAACCGGTTCCAGCCAGTTTGGTTTTTATTATTTTTTTTCAATTTTCTTATTAGAAATACAAAACCGGTTCATGCTGGTTTGTATTATTATTATTTTTTTTTTTTCAGTTTTCCATTAATTTTCAAAAATTACAAACCATATAATGGTTTGTTTTTATTATTATTTTTTTATTTTTATTTTCAAAAGTCAAGAAAACCGTATAAATCGGTTTATTATGAAAATTTTCAAAAACAAAACTATTTATTTGTAAAGAAACTTCAAAAACTAATCTAACTATATTTTTTTTTTCTAAAAAAAAACAAACACTTAAAATGAATATAAAACTATTTTCTCTATTTTTTTAATTGAAAACTAACACTAAACTACTATGAATATAACAAAAACTAAAATATGTATAAAAATGTAAAATAAAACTATTTTTCATGCATTTTCTATTTTTAAATCATTTTAGCACATTTACTCGAAAACTAACATAAAATTGGGTTTTTGAAACATTATTTTATAAAATCATGCATATTTAAATGTTAATAAACCCTGAATTATATGCATGATCAATTATGTTTCTAAGACAACCACACCTATCTTTATCCGGTCTTCACGTTGCTGGGATTTCTTCAGAACCATAGTTCGGGACAAAGCCTCACAACTGGGTCACTTATTTGGGCTAATGCTCCCCTGCCATGTACCAAGGGTCATAGTCCAAAGTATATCGACAGGTGCTCAAGGATGTTGGAAAATCTAAGCCTAGAACTAGAGAAATTTATTTTATGCCACGTATATCGAGCCTTAGCTTGAGTATATTGGCATAGCATGATTGGACACACCTGATCTGAGCCTAGAGTCAAGATTAGGGTCCTATAACTCTTTTAAAATTACTGCATTTAGAGTCAGCTTCTTAGGGAATGTTGTATGTGCACAATTGTTTATGCAGGATGTGATTACATGTATTGTAGTCATTTTCTCTTTATTTTTCCATATTTTTTCCAATTTTTCTAAAATATTGGATGATTTTTCAAATGCCTCATTTTCCAATTTATAAAACAGTTCTTTGTATTTTCTTCAAAACCCTGGGCGATTTTCCCAAATCATCTAATTTTCTTCAAAAACTCTAGGCGATTTTCCATTCTTTCATTCTTCTAGATCTCGAATTTCTAGCTTTATTTTTTTTCTATCCTGCCTGCAAATTCTCAAAATTCTTGTATTTTCCCAAGTCTCATTTCAATTTTCCCTGTTTTAGTCTGATGGCATCCAGTTAGCTTGATTCAGTCTTTCCTGAGGGTCATATCTCCTACGAGGTACGACAAGGTCTTTCCGAGCATCGAGTCCTCAGCACCGATCCTTCATTCCTTGGTGGTATTATTCCTGGCTCAAAAATTTCTCTCGTATGTTTCTGAACCATTTGAGCAATTATGGATTGGAACTGACATCCGCATTGGGAAAGTAGACAGTCAATGACAATTTGATCCATGCACTGGTAGAGCGATGGAATCCACGTACGTGTACCTTTTGGTTCCCATGGGGAGAAATGATTGTGTTAATGGATGAGTTTTCAGAAATTATGGGATTGTCCGAGCCAGCCGGTCAACCTGGAGACCCATTGAAACAACTGTTCTTGATCAATGTCAAGGGTTTGGATCCCCGAGATGCTTTAGCTCGCGTGATAGAACGTAAGCCTTGGCCGCTGATCGAGGAAGATGGAAATGAATTTGTGAATCTACTCGAGATCTACAGACAGTATGAAGCATTCGTAGAAGTCAACTCCTTATCCCAAACAGCTCATGAAAGAAATGCGATGGTCCTATGCACTGTGGGATTGGCTCTATTTCTAGATGGACAGAGTTACATAGACATCAGGATAGTTCAATTTCTGCGAAGGTGGAGAAGTCGACAGACTAGCCGCCTCTCTGTAGCCATGTCTGCATTGGCTTTCTTGTATTGAGGGTTGACCCGTTTCACACTTGGACAATCAATTCTAGTTGAAGGGTGCACCTATAGGTTACAATCCTGGTTCTTTCAGCATGTGCCAACCCGAGCCAGTTCATTCAGATACAATGGGGAGAAGCTTCTTCCAGTGACACGATACCAATTCTTGATTGACAACCTTCAAGGGGAAGAAGTCGTGTGGGATTACTTTAATCGTCACAAATCACCTCCCAGATATACTTATGCATATGACAAGCGGTTCAGACTACTTGGCCTATTCTTTTGCACCTACTACCATCCAGAACGATGTGTCAAACAGATTTCTCAGAGACAGAAGCGCGTGGAAGCTCGTCTATTATCAGAGATCATGCCAGAGTTTGATCTCACATCAAATCAGTGGTCCGAAGCATACCATTCTGCTAGACATGACTAGGATTCTTTTGTAACTCTTACTATTTTTCCTGGTCCTCAAATGTCTTTTGATTATAAAGAGTGGTGGAAAATTGTTTGTCCGCCCCCTCTTTCTCAAGCTTATTATTAATAAAATTATTTTTCCTTCAACAATTCTCACTCTTTTATGGTTTGACGACCTCGCCTAGGTAACAAGGCATATTTTAGTTGTTTATCTCTTTCTACAAAGAATATTAATGCAATTGTCGTGATGCCAGCGATGACCTGATCTCTGGTAATGGGATATCCTTCAAAATTGTCAACCTAACCCTCGTCAAATGTTTTTCCCTCTATTTGTCTTATTCTAAAGCTATTCTTCTAAGCTAATTGCCCATTTTGTCCTGCAGAAAGCACTTGTATCCTTACATGGTTCAAACAAGGTCTGGCATGAAAACTGCACCCGTTCAGCATATCAGTTACTCTTCAGCCTCAGAGCAAGAAATGGCCTCTCCACGATATGTCGAAAACGGAAACCAACAAGTCAATGATGACATTGACCCTCAAATGTACTTACTATTTCAAAAAATGATAAAGAAAATGTTGACTGAAGAAACATCGACCAGTTCAGGAAAGATTCGTAATAAGAAGAAGGGCAAGGGCTGAAAAGTGAAAAAGAATGTGAAGATCTCCAAAAAGTAGAGTCATCACGAGGAAACTTCTGACGAAACAGAATCAATGGGTGATACTGATGAAGAATATGAAATTTAACAAGAATTTAGAAGGTCGACTCGGTGACAGGGGTTGGCTTACATGCCCAAGAACCAGTCTGTTAATGATCCTGACCAGCCACAACTCAGAGAAGTGGTCAAGATGGTCAAAGACCTACAAGCTCATGACAAGGGCAAAAGGGTCTTTACAAGCGAAGATTTCTATGACAGACTGGATGGGGATGATAATCTCGATAATCTCCCCAAGAAAATTATCAAATTTAATGGATCTGGCAACCCAAAAGCACATCTCGCCATGTTCTTTGCAGAGTGTTCCAAGTTCAAAAGGGACAACCGGGTCTTATTCCTTTGCTTCCCGCGCAGTCTGGAGGGAATAACTATAAAATGGTATTCAGAGCATGTGAATCCAATTGAATTGAAAGAATTTGACAAGGTAGTGAATTTGTTCATCGAGCACTTTCTTTTCAATGATGAGGCACTTCTGACCCTCAGTCATCTCTACGGCCTCAAGCAGAAAGAGAATGAAAAGGCTAGAGACTTTATTCACCGATGGAGATCAGCTTGTAACAAGATGAGAGATCCTATATCGGAGGGGCATGCACTGTCTCTAATTCTGAGTAATTTTTTGCATCCCTTGAGAGGCCTCATTTCCACTGCGCCATCCAGAACATTTATTGAATTGACAGAGCGAGCCGAATGACTTGAATTGAGCATGGAGAACGGATTCTAAGAAGGCTTCACATTTACCAAGAGCAATAATCAGAATGAATAGAAAAAGAAGGCTACATTCACCCATTTTGTCATAAACAACAACTGGAATCATCATAAGAGACAGAGCAAAGACTTCTGCTATGATGCAGGGGGTTCAAATCCCTACAAAAATGACTAGAAAGGCAAGTCGACTCCTCAATACAGCAAACCACTTCAGCCAGAGTAGGGATCAAAACCTCATGAAATGCTAAAACATGAAGGGTGGAGTTACGACAAAAAATTTACTCTGTTAGACCAATCGCTCGAGACTGTGCTTGAGTATATGTTGGCCAAGGACATGGTCAAATTGCCCAAAATGGTTGATCCCCCTGTGCCCATGGGGAAGTCCAAAGATCAATTTTGTAAGTTTCACAGGACAGTAGGGCACAACACTGAAAACTGCTTTGTTCTCAAGAACATTTTTCAGGACCTTATCGACAAAAATCTTCTCATAGAGGGTGTTGAAGATGATAATATGGAAATTCTGAAACAACCATTTCTCCATCATTCCACAACAGTTATTTCAGATAAATTATTTCAGCCACAGAACCACATTAAGCCATGCTCCAACAATAACATTCAAGTCCCAAATCAGGTCCTTGTACTACAACAGGTTCAGTCTGATACTCAAAATATGGACCTCATTTGATCTTTTGGCAAACTGAATATATCTGCGAGAACAACCAAGATATCTCTGGAAATAGCCAAGAAAATTCTAAGCGTCCCTAAACATTTCATTAAATCTATTCCAAAAAAGAGAGACGTCTGCACAAAAGCCAATAACTGCCTTATCCAATGTCTCAATTCTAGATTTGGTATAGGCTTCATCCAAACATCGGCAAGTGTTGAGTAATTTACTACAGAAAATTGAAGTAAAGCCGAGCACTACTCCTAAAGATATGGCCCAGATCGTCAACCAAGCCATGACTAATGCTCCAATCACTTTCTCAGATGAAGATCTCCCGAAACCTCATGCTTTTCACAACAATGCCCTGTACATTGTCATCTGAACCAGGAGAATGATTGTCCCCCATATACTGGTAGATGGAGGTAGTAGCCTCAATATATGCCCGGAAATAACAGCTAAAGCTTTGGGCATTAAAGAAGAAGAGTATATCCCGGACCCGATTACCATCTACGGGTTCGATAATCACGGGCAGACCGCAAAAGGAAAGATCTTCCTAGAGATCTTTATCAATTATTCAGTCCATTCAGTCCTTTTCCACATGGTCAATGTGCCACCTTTGTACAATCTGCTGTTAGGCCGAACATGGATCCATAACGCGAACGCGGTGCCATCCACTCTCCATCAGTGCATCAAGTGGTCTAAGGGTGGTATGATCACAACAATTTTGGGAGAAGATCCTAAAGAAAGACCTGCACAGCCCATGATCCCCAGACCCTCCTTTACTACAGAAATCCCTAGCATTAGGGAAATTGATGAAGTCAGTCTCAGAGCAAGTCTAGAAAAATTGCAAATGACAAAATCACCAGAGCATACTCTGGCCAGGGTCTAGTGGCAGGGACCACAGTTCTTCAAGATTGGTGGTTGACTGGATTACAGCACATTCAAAGATCATCCCCTGTTCCTGCAGTTCATGAAAGCCAAAAAGGGATTTGATCTATTACTGAAACATGATTATCAACCCTTCAGAGGTTTGGGCAAGAATGAAGATGGTCGACTTGAGCCAGTAACTCCTAAGCATTATCCTCGCAGGGCAGGATTGGGTTTCACGGGCAAAAGATCACAGAAGAATACTGTTTTCGTCAAAGGAGCACACTGAGGGCATCTGCTGTCTTTTCATTTCTATTCTTTTGTTTTCGCAACGGGATGATATCCCATTTCATCTCAATCATTGTCATTTGATCAATTCAATTTTTTAATAAATTTACAAGTTTTCTTCATCTATCCGGATGCCATTTGTCTTCTTACTTCTCGTTATCAAATCTTTGCAAATTTGTCATTATTTTACTTTCTTATTTTTCTAATTATTTTAGAAAAAGCAACTTATTTTATGATGAACCATTTTCCTGAATACAATTTATTCTCCAATTTTTAGAATGTCTTCCCAATCTATCAAGAAGCTCGTTCTTAATCCAAATGCCTTTTTGAACTCGGCAGTGATTTATCGGGTCAGACTACGAGCAGAATGCAGTCAAACTACAAAGCAGTCAGAAGAATCCATAGAGTTTGATCTAACTCTCCCAGAATTACTTGAGTTTACATCAATACAAAAACAAGATGAGCCATCATCCTTAGTTCAAGATCCAGTTGAGGATGTCAATATTGGATCAAAAGATAATCCAAAAATTCTCAAGATCGACACCAGTTTGATCCCGAAAGAAAAGGAAAGGCTCACCAATTTTCTCAAACGGCATGAAAAAGTGTTTGCATGGATGTATGAAGACATGCCGGGTCTGGATACTAAATTAGTCGAGCATCGTCTCATCCTAAAGCCGAATGTCAAGCCAGTTAAGCAGAAGTTGAGGAAAATGGATCCTCAAGTAGAGCAACCAGTTAAGAAAGGACTTAAAGATTTGCTCAGAGCAGGGTTCATTCAAATTATTGATTATACAGATTGGTTAGCAAATATTGTCGTTGTTCCCAAGAAGAATAGAAAAGTTCAAATTTGCATCAATTTCAGAGACCTCAACAAAGCAACTCCAAAGGATGATTATCCACTTCCCAATATTGATCTTTTGATCGGCAGCACGATAGGGCATGCCATGTTCTTTTTTATGGATGAATATTCATGATATAATCAGATCAAATTGGTCGCTCGTGACCAGTCTAAGACATCTTTCACTATACCTTGGGGCACTTTCTATTATATTGTCATGCCATTTGGGCTCAAGAATGTTGGATCAACCTATCAGCGTTCAATGGCTGACATCTTCTATGATCAGATGTACAAGACCATGGATGTGTATATTGATGATATCCTGGTCAAATCCAAAGAAGAAGAAGACCATATTGGTGCTCTCGATCAAGTCTTCAAACGGCTCATTCTTTACAAGCTAAGACTCAATCCTCAGAAATGTGTCTTTGGAGTTAAATCAGGCAAGTTGTTAGGCTTCTTTGTAAGCAAAAAAGAGATAGAAGTGGATCCTCCTAAAATGAAGGCCATCATCGATATGCCACCTCCGACTAATCTCAAATATTTGTGAAGCCTTCAGAGACGCATGCAATCAATCCAGCGATTTATATCCAATCTAGCCATGAGATGTGAGCCATTTAACCACTTACTCAGAAAATGAGTAAAGTTTGAATGGGGGCCAGAATGTTAGCAATCGTTCGAACATATCAAAAAGTATATTCTTAATTCTCTTGTCTTAAAGCCGCCAGAATTGGAGAAACCCCTTTTGTTATATTTTTTAGTTAATCAAGTCGCCTGTGGTAGATTTTTGGCACAATATGAAGAAGGCAGTCTGATTGAGCACACCATCTATTATGTGAGTAAAACATTCGTTGACTATGAAAAAAAATACTCTCAAATAGAGAAGACATGTCTAGCCCTAGTTTGGATGTGTCAGAAGTTACGACAGTACATGTTGGCATCCGAAGTCAAGATTCTATCAAAACTAAATCCTCTCAAGTATATTCTAGAACAACCTTTTCTCAGTGGACGGATAGCCAAATGGAAAGTCTTAGTGGTGCAGTATGATTTGGAATATGTCTCTTAGAAATCCATTAAAGGCCAAGCAATTGCAGATCAATTGGCAGATTTCCCTTTGGCAGATAATGCTAAAGCCGAGGATGATTTTCCTGATGAGCGGATATGCAATATTTAATAGTCTCCAGTTTGGAATTTATTCTTCAATGGTTCCAAGAATATGGCCGGCATAGGGATCAAGATCTTGTTGATCACACCTGAGAAGGTGATGATCCCCTTTTCACTCAAACTGGATTTTCAATGCACTCACAATATGGCCGAATATGAAGCTCTGATTCAAGGCTTGAAAATTTTACAAGACTTCAATGTCAAAAGAGTGCATGCCTATGGCGATTCGTTGCTCGTCGTCAATCAAGTCCTAGCTGAATGGCAAGTGAAAGATCAAAATCTACTTCCCTATCAGAAGATTGTTTCAGCCCTAATCAATAATTTTGAAGAATTTCATCTTTTTCATATCAAGAGAGATTTCAATCAAGTAGCAGACAATTTAGCCAACCTAGGCTCCATTATATCTTTCAGGAGCGGAGAATCCTGTCGTTTCTTTGAAATTGGAAAACTTGATCAACCTGCCTTCATACCAGCAGAGCAGATAAACCAGGTAGAGCAAAAGAAGAAGCCCTGGTATCATGACATCAAGAATTTTATTGAAACTAGTGAGTTTCCACCAGAATCATCAAAGAGGGAGCAAAAGGCGATTCAGCGTATGTCCGCCCATTATTTTATCCTTGCCAATGTTCTCTATCGTTGGGGGTTCAGTTCTGAGTATTCCAGGTGCTTAGATGAAGATGAAGCCAAAGAAGTTGCCAGAGAAGCACACGAAGGCATTTATGGTGGCCACGTCGGCTACCAAACCCTTGTCAAGCAAATCGTCCAAGCAGGATATTACTGGAAGACCATGCAACAATACTGTTATCGCTTTGTAAAAAAATGTGTGCAATGCTAGATGCAAGCACCTTCTATTCATGCGCCAACAACATATTTACAATTCGTCGTATCTCCATGGCGGTTCTCTATGTGGGCTTTCGATGTTGTATGTCCCATCACGCCTTCTGCATCGAATGGCCACAAATACTTTCTTGCCGCAACAAAATACTTTACTAAGTGGGTAGAAGTCATCACTTTATGCACAGTAGAAGGTCGACACGTGGTTTCATTCATCCATAAGAATATCCTTTGTCGTTTCGGCATACCGCACAATATCGTGTCAGACAATGGCAGTCACATCAAGAATGAGAGAATGAGAACATTCTGCTCAAAGTTCAGAATCCACCATCACTTTTTCGCTCCTTATTATTCTCAAGAGAATGGTCAGGCAGAGGCTACCAATAAAATTCTGATTCGAATCTTGGAGTGAACTTTGGAAACATGTCGTGACTGGCATGAAAAGATCCATGATGCATTATGGGCATATAGAACCACCATTCGTACTCCAACTACTGCTCAGAACTTGTCTACGAAACTAAAGTAGTACTACCACTACATGTTCAGAAGCCCGCTCTGAAGTTCGCATCACTTTTAGATTTACCCCTTGATTAATATCAACAACAGCAACTGGTACAACTTGATCTACTTGATGAGAAAAGGCTCAAAGAAGCGGAGCACGCTCAATCATATCGCTAGCGGATAGACAAACAATATGCAAAATCTGTCATTGAAAGGAAATTCTGAGTCAATGATCTAGTGCTCAGATCAACGGCTTATCACAAGCACCGTCCAGGTGGCAAATGGTCACCCAATTGGGAAGAACCCGATGTTGTCAAGGACGCATTACTCCGTAATTCATATCGGCTCATCAATGTCGACGGCGTGGAATTATCAGATCCCATCAATGCTCGATATTTGAAAATATTCTATACTTAAATCATTTGTCTTATTCTTTATAATTCCTCAAATTTTCTTCAATAATGGTCAAATTCTCCTTTCCCAGTTACACTGGGCCATTTTTGAAATTTCATTTTTATCTACAAATATCCTGTATGGGGGTAGGATAAACAAATCTCTCATTTTGCATACATGTTCATCCATTTGCATCATTTTGCATTCATTTGCACTCTTTCTTATTCCTTTGCATTCATTTGCGTTGGTCTATATCAATTTACATCATTTTCATTACACATTCAGGATAAGGGATAATCCCGAGACCCTGACGATCATTCTTCATCCCAAGTCCCGGATATCTTTGGAGCGTCGGTCTTCTTCTAAAAATCAAATTTCAATCGGAAAACAATGATTAGCACTGGTACATTTGCAAAATCCAGTACTCGTACTAGTGCATTTTCAAAATCCAGTACTCGTACTGGTACATTTTCAAAATCAAGTGTTTGTGCGGGTTCACTTTTCAAAATCCAACTTTTTTTGGTCCAACTTCCTAAATCTGTTTTTTTACACTAGTTTAATTCTCCTTCGCAATCTGAGTTCCGACTCGAATTTTCTTTCCTTTGAATTTAATTTGGTTTAATTTTTTCTTCGGAATCCGAGTTTCGAATCAAATTTTCTTTCCTTTAAACTCTATTTGGTTTAATTTTTCTTCAGAATTCGAGTTCTGACTCGAATTTTCTTTTCTTTAAATTCTATTTGATTGTCTTTCAGAATTCCAGTTCCGACTTGATTTTTCTTTCCAAACACAGCTTCGTGTCAGTCCATTTTCAAAATCCAGCACTCTTACTAGTTCATTTTCAAAACTCAGTTTTTACACTAGTACATTTCAAAAATCTAGTATTCATACTGGTACATTTTCAAAATCTAATACTCCCGCTGGTACATTTTCAAAAATTGATGCTCGAACTGGTACAATTTTCAAAAGTCTAATAACAGCGATATATTTCTAAAGTCCAGTGCTCGGACTGGTACTCTTTCAAAATCTAGCACTCGTATCAGTGTCTTGCTGGTTGGTCGTGTCAGTCGACCTCTCGAGTTCAGCCTTCGTGTTGATCATTCATCAAAATTTAAGCACTATACCAATTTCGACCTTTGAGTCATTCAATCCTCAATTTTGACCTTCAGGTCATCCAATTTCGACCTCCAGGTCATTCAAATTTCCAATTTCCAATTTCGACCTTTGGGTCACCCAATTTTCAATTTCCAATTTCGACCTTCGGGTCATCCAATTTCCAATTTCGACCTTTGGGTCACCTAATTTCTAATTTCCAATTTCCAATTTCCAATTTCCAATTTCCAATTTCCAATTTCCAATTTCCAATTTCCAATTTCCAATTTCCAATTTCCAATTTCCAATTTCCAATTTCCAATTTCCAATTTCCAACTTCCAATTTCAAACTTCCAACTTCCAACTTCCAATTTCCAATGTCCAATTTCCAATTTCCAATTTCCAATTTCCAATTTCCAATTTCCAATTTCCAATTTCTAATTTCAACCTTTTAGTCACCCAATACCAATATCAGACATTTTATCTTACGAGAGACCCTTTTTACAGGGAGAGTTCGAGGGAGCTCGTTCTCTTCGCATGCTATCCTTTATTCACTTAGCCCCTTTTTTGGGAGAGTTTGAAGGGACTCGTGTCTTTGTGAACCGTTTGCCAAACAATTTCCAATTTCACAAAAGGAACCCCTATTTCAGAGAGAGCTTCGATGGAGGCTCGCTTTTCTTGTGGCCCCCCAATTTTCATACTAGGCCATTTCATCATGGAGGACCCTCTTTTTAGGGAGAGTACGATGGACTCGCTCCTTCATGACCAATTCACCGACCTCACCATTACCGACCCCCTTTCCATAAGAAAAGCCTAATGTTAGGAAGTTTTGACAAAAGCTTAATTTCTCTTTGAAAGTTTGTTTTGCAAACACCTCCTATTCAGAGAAGAAAGGAGTAATTTCTATTTCCCATTTTGAATCTTCTCTTTTAGGCAAAGAAGAGGAGAATTCTTGTCATATATGTGTTAAGTCAGACTTCAAATACTCGCTTTCACCAAGGATTTCAAGAATATTTTGTCAATTTTATCGTCAAAAACTTGTGGATTTCAAAAATCTTTATTGCACAAATCTTTACCTCTAGTTACCTTCAGTATTACTTACAAAAAGAGTGAAGCTTTTGCAAAGAATGATTCAAAGTCCAAATCCTTTTTATTGGACCAAAAGGATGAAGAATAAATCCTCGATATGGCCACCAAAGAAAATTTAATATTGTCGCAAAGCCGTAAGTGATTGATATTGATCGCAGCTATGTCACATCTTTAAAGACCATTCTTGTAAAAATGAGGCAGTGGAAATATCCTGAGCGATAAAAAAAAGAGTTCACCCAATCCATATCTCCTCAATCATTTAAGATGCAATTAAATATCTGTAAAAGGGATCTCTCAATCATCGTCAAGTTGAAGGCTGGTAGATAAGTTAGACCCTCGGGGCCAAAGAAGATTTGGATCATCTCTAAGATGAAGTTTGTGATGGATCCTTCTAGGGAAAGTTCATATCACTGCCAAGTTGAAGGCGAATGCGATGAACCTCCCGACAAACCCTAAAAGGTATTTAATTTCCGCTATCATCAAGAGACCACCAACCAATGAGTCAATAACGTCAATATAATCCCTGAGGCAAAGAAGGATCAGAATATCTCCAAGTTGAAGAAATTTGTGACGTATCCTTTCAAAAAATAGAAAAGCTAGGACATCTCTAAAATGAAGGATGATGTAATAAACTCCTCAGAAACCCAAGAGAGCTCCAAAAAGTGCAGAAAGACCATCATGAGAAAAGAATCCCAGGATATCAAACTGCCAAATCTGCCAAGAATCTTCTTTAATTGTGTGAAATTCTTTTATCAATATCCTTTCACCAATTGCTTTCACAATATCAAGAATACTTTCTTTTTTGTTCATATCAAGAAAATTGATACCCTCTTTGAAAGAAAGTCAATTGCAAGTAATTTGAATTCGAATCTTAATTCTACGAAGTTAAGTCCAGATGAAGATAATACTTCAGGTAGAAAAGAGGAAATATTTTCATACCAATGTACACCATTTTTCAATCATTTTTTAGTCAACAATAATTTTCAACATTTTGACAATATTTTCTAGCTATCCTGACGTGAAGCAAGAGCTTGAGGTTCATCTTTGGCGCATTTTTGTCATCCCTTGTTAGGACTTGATAACGGGAGTTTTCAAGATTTCTTCCCTTCTTTGGTATAATCTGAGTGCCTGGGCTCCTAGATTCGCACACATCCCTGTGTCCCCACTGTCCTACCATAGACAGTCTCAATTTTGGCTTGAGGTTAAGCCACCAATTATTTTCTTGCAAAAGGTCACCAAATTCAAAAGTTATTTAGTCTCATCAACGAGGCACCCAAAATCAACCCCTTTTCAAGCTTTAGGGATCTCAATTTCCATCCTTTTGTAGAACCCCTATCGAATTTATCGTGCGGAAGTCCAAAGGTCCCGTCATGGTTTCTTCAATCGAGGATTCCATCATTTTCATTTTCCCGATCAGGTTAAGGGTTTAAACTTGAGCCTCATTCTGATGAGGTATTTCATTTCCTGATTAAGTTAAGGGTTTAAACTTGAGCCTCATTCTGATGAGGTATTTCATTTCTTGATCAAGTTAAGGGTCAAGCCTGAACTTCGTTTCTATACGAGGTATTTCTCGTCCCATCCAGGCTAAGGGCAAAACTTGAATCTCACTTCTTTGAAGTAGATCTTTCTTCGTCATTCTCCATTTCATATCTACCATTTTCCGTCAGGGCTAATTTCTTTATAACCAGTAAGATCCTTCTAACTAAGACATTTTTTTATGTAGCCTAAATTTGGTGTATTTTTCTTTGCTACTAAGCTCGACTCTATATCGGCTTAGTAACAAAGAGGGGCATCTGTAAACACCCCAAATTTTAACCCTTATTCACAAACATTTACCTCCTGCCACTGGGTCTCACTCTCAGTATCCTTCAGGGAACCAACAGGTTGAAATCTGAGCCAGGGCTGTTCACAGCCCAAATTTTATAAAAAATTTCAACACTCCATCTTACAATCAAGATTCAATCCTTGTTTTAGCTCAGTTTTAATTATTAACCCTCATCCTCAAATGAGAACCTCCAAATTCTTTTTCTCTACCGAGGATTCGGGATTTCAAGTCCCTCATCCAAGGTTTACATTTCATGTGTCATTGCATATCACTGCATGCATTCGACATATCATTTCATTGCATTGCATGTCATTACATCTCATCATCAAGATCCAGCACTCCTGTTTTCAAAATATTGGATCCAGATTCTAGTTTTAAAACTTTTCTTTCAAAGTCAATTTCAAAACCTTGGTTTTGAATCAACATTTTGCCATTTGCCAACCCCCAGGATATTATATTTCAAAATGTTTTCCTCAGAAAACAATCTGGATTCGTTTGAAACTCAATTTCAATTGATCTCAATTCTTAGATGAGGCCCATTTAGGTGGTGTCACTTCTGGATTCTTTCATTCGTCAAAAATCTTAAAAATTTTAGAGTCCTAGTTGGATCAGGACTCTATCTTTTTATCTTTGTGAATCTTTTCAAAACTTCATTCTGATTTTAAACCAGTTGTGGTCATATCCTTGCACATTTATTTCATTTTGGTCAAAATTTTAGAGTCCTAGTTGGATCGGGACTCTTTTTCCAGAGTTCTAGTCGGATCAGAACTCTACCTTTTACTATTCTTTTTACCTATTTTGAAAAAACCTATCAAATCCTTTATTTTGGGCCAAAATTCTAGAATCTGGGTTGAATTAAGACTCGTTCTCAGAGTCCTAATTGAATCAGGACTCTATCTTGATTTCATTATTTACTCTTGTTCTTCACTTGTTTTCAAAACTTTCTCATATGATTTTCAAAATCTTCCATTTTAGCCAAAATTCTAGAGCTCTAATCGGATTAGAACTCTTTCTTGGAGTCCTAATCGAATCAGAACTCTATCTTTCGTTGGTATTCTGCCTATCTTTAATCAAATCTTTCAAAATCTATAAAAAACTCAGAGTTTTAGTTGAATCAAGACTCTATTCAAAGAGTCTGAGTTGGATCAGGACTTTGACTCTGATTTCAATTTTGCAAGAATCTTTTCAAAATCTCTTTATTTATCTTTTTAAATTTCAAAATTATTACACATTTATCATAGAATTTCGAAATTCTGGGTTTTTATCCCAGAGTCTTAATCAAATCACGACTCTGTCCCAGAGTCCTGATCGAATTAGAACTCTGTCCTGAGTTCATTTTCACTGGTTTTCAAAAATTTATTTCAAAATTTCTTTATTCGCTTTTTAGAAAACCAAAATTTCTCGGAGTTCTAGTTGAATCAGGACTCATCCTCAAAGTCCTAGTCAAATTAGGACTCTGAACCAGACTTCAATTTGAGAGTGCACTAGGATCGAGGCAACGAGCACTAGAGGGGGGGGGGGGTGAATAGTGCTTTTAAAACTTTTTGCGGAATATTGAAGGATTTTGCAAATCTCAAAGCAAACACACAAAGAACACAAGATTTTATCCTGGTTCGGTCAAACCCGACCTACATCCAGTCCCCAAGCAAAACCCGCTTGAGATTTTCCACTATCAACCTTGTAAACTACCCCAACTTTTTGTAGTAAAAATTTTGGAGTAAATTTTTTTTTTTTTGAAATAGCGGAAGTGCGAAAAACACGAGTCGGGCGCATTACAGGGTAAAACAGAGAAGTACTAAACATACCATTCATTAATTGAAACATTAATGTCATTAATTACATCCCATAGCAGAAATGTAAATCTACTAATCAGAGTTCAAACATAAAATACTGAATAAATGAGATCTCTTGGCTTTATCCAAAACGACACCCCGATGCTCCAATTAGTTGCTACCTGAAAAGCATTTAAAGCAGAAGGGTCAGACTCCCCTGTCTGCGTAAGAAGCATTATATTTATATGTTGTGCTCAGTGACCTGTGTACAAATATGTGCAAGTACTGCAGATATAACTAGCATGGAAGTTTATAACATTCTAAGAAGATCATTATGCTTTCTAATTCATGATACAGTGCAAAAGATAACTGAACTAAAGGTAGATTTATTCACTTAAGTACAAGTTGTAGATTCCACAAGTCAACTCAACAATATATAATTCTTCAAAGATAAGTTTCTAGTCAACTTAAATTATTTAATGCTTATCTTACTCTTACCCTGTGGGTACGCACAGGCATAGACCTCGTAGCGGACCGAGACCATACGGGGGTCTATTATTTAATAACCCGTATGACTAGCCGTACGGATATCCAAAGGGGACGGTCAGTGACCGAGAGAGAACTCCCCAGTGGCTAGAACAAAAATTAGGATGCACCCTGTACTTCTGCAGAAGACTTGGATCTACCATCTAGGACATACTGGTAGTCCTGGTCCCCTAACTTCGTGGACTGGGGACCGGGTGAGACGCCTAGCTCTGACAAGAACAAGAATGTCCACGAAGCTTGTACCACCTACCCTCTCCAAGGTAGACCATGGGTCCAGTAACATACACCATCTTTCAAGTGTACCCAGAGCCCTGGGAAACCAGTAACATATACCATCTTTCAGGTATACCCAGAATCCCACATATTTAATTTATATGTGTATAAATCTTCATTCTTGTTTGTTTGGATCCAGTAACATACATCTTCTTTCAGATGTACCCAGAACCCTAGGAAACCAGTAACATATATCATCTTTCAGGTATACCCAGAATCCCATATTTAATTTATGTGTACATATTTTTAATTTTATTTATTCTTATATGCAAGTCATTGCACCACAGGGGACTTTCAAAACCCCAATTCATACTCAAGTTGATCTTAGTATATGCACATTACCCATCGAATGCCTTAAAGGCACAGACCACAATTTCTCATAATTCTGGTTCAACTTTGTGTCGAGTACTTACACATTCAGCATTTTCAGTTTTGTTTATGAGCTCGAGTGTACGTTTCGTACCCCCATTGGTTATGCCACAACATGGCATTATCCAACTTTATCATGTGTGTTCCATGTATTGGACATAATCCTAAAGTCCATATGTGAATCTCATATTTAGTTTACCATCGAAACTATTTCCTTCATAGATATTTCAGTTGTATTTCACCTAAAAAGTCTTTAGAAAACTTTTCTAAAAGAACCATTCATGAAAATCATTTTAGAACTCTCTTTACTCAATTTATCATGTTTATTAGTCGACCAATAGGCTCACCGGTCGAACAACCTTTTTGGCTTCAAATCTTCTAAGCAAAACGTTATTTTTTTTGTAAAATTAGTCGACCGAAGAATTTATCAGTCGACCGGACAGAATGTCTGTTTTCTGGAAAAGTTTAGCAGCAGTCGACTGAAGGGTTTATCAGTCGACTGATCATAAAATTAGTCGACCGAAAGTTTTATCAGTCGATCGGACAGAATGTCCATTTTCTGGAAACATTTAGCAGCAGTCGACTGAAGGGTTTATCAGTCGACTGAACAGAATATCAATTTTCTGAAAATTTTAGCATTAGTCGACTGAAGGTTTTATCAGTCGACTGATCAAAATATCTGGTTTCTGAAAAAAATTTAGCATCAGTCGACTGATCAGAATGACTATTTTCTGAAAAAATTTTAGCATCAGTCGACTGAAGGTTTTATCAGTCGACTGATCAGAATGACTATTTTCTGGAAAAATTTTAGCATCAGTCGACTGAAGGTTTTATCAGTCGACTGATCAAAATGCCTGTTTTCTGGAAAAATTTTAGCATCAGTCGACTGAAGGTTTTATCAGTCGACTGAACAGAATGTCTGTTTTCTGGAAATTTTTGCAGCAGTCGACTGAAGGTTTTTATCAGTCGACTGAACACATTATCAGTCGACTAACTATTGTCTCAGTCGACTAATTTTGCCGTTTTTCTGTAACTTTTAAAAGGGCGTATCTTTTTTATTTTTCAAACATTTTGATCATTCTAAATGGATTGTTTTGCCACCCCTTTCATCCTCAATGTATGGAATCTTTCAACTATAAATATGAGTGCATTCCACACTCAAAAACACCGAATCCAATCGAATTACCCAATAGGAATAGTATATCTTTATTTTACCATGATGTGAGA
Source organism: Nuphar pumila (assembly GCF_984573655.1). Taxonomy (NCBI): domain Eukaryota; kingdom Viridiplantae; phylum Streptophyta; class Magnoliopsida; order Nymphaeales; family Nymphaeaceae; genus Nuphar; species Nuphar pumila. The sequence continues at coordinate 44,053,851 of NC_143265.1, read as the reverse complement.
TAGCAATCACGTATACATAACTTCAGACCTGATTAAAACCATTCAATCTACAAGGTATGAAAGGTGTATTAAACAAGAAAAAACAACCAAACCATAATTTCATGAAAAATAATCCGAGATACTTAAGGTTCCACGCCATTTACCTACTTTATTTTTGTTTGGATCTTGAATCTGTCATGGCTAACACCCACACCAAAATATATGCATTTTCCTACATAGATTCGAACTGTAGGTTTTGATATGAGTACTACATATCACCAGGCATACACATAGGAACAAAATGCCCTTACAAAGAACACCTCAGTGCCCCAACGTTGGCCAAGGGTGAGAACCATTGGCTGAACCACTACATATTGACCTATTGGCGAGTAGGTGTTTCAACTCATGCCACCTGGGTCTCAAGGCCCTAAACATACCTACATATAGGTGGTGCTTGTCACGTAAACTCCATGTTATTGCAACATAGATGTGCAACAAGGCATCAAGCACTTACATACAAATAGCAATGCTCCTTACCTCTTTGGAGTCTCACGACGGCAAAGTTGCAACCCCTTCTCTTCGTTAGAGCGGCACCCCTCGTCGATAATGAATATTCACGCGTTCAGCAAGGGAGGTCCACACCGTCCACCAATGGAGGTCGATCACCACCGTGAGAGAGAGAGAGAGAGAGAGAGAGAATGAGAGAGAGAGATACATATAATGTAACTCCTTACCAAAAATCTCTCATTTAACTCCTCTATTTAGGGGGAAGTTACCAAATTTTTAAGGCATTAAAACTTCACCCAAATCTTACGTTTTTGGTGGGTGATGTCTATTTCCCACAATGCCCCCTCCTGTCTTTGGCATGATTTCCTCTAACTTCCCTCACCATTTGCTTTATGGGTACCCCTCTTCCATGTTACCTGGGATTCTCCTCAATCCTTGGTAGAGCTAGATGGAAAAACCAAAAATTTAGGCTTAACATAATCCCACGTTTTTACCAAGGTAGAAAACATCACTTTCTTGTGAAAAAAAAATTAATTTGTGCACAAGGGGTTTTGAATTGAAGTTGCAACTCTACACCCCTATGTGTCCTACCATAACTCCACTTCACCACTTGTTGTTTACTTTTGCGAAAATATTCTTTTTATGTCGTATTGGGACGTTTTTCCTTGTTGCTGGATTTCTTCCATTTTCAAGTGGATTTTTCACTCGTTGGTTTTAAACTTGCACTCGCTTACTTTAAATGTGCTTCGGATCTCATGCTATCATCCCGAAACCATCGGGTTTCCTTACTTGGACTCGTGAACCGGGTCGGATCATCGGATCTCGCCAAGATCCGGATCCAAAACCACTTGTGAGAGTTTGTTATCGGTTTTGTTCTAGAAACCCCAAGTCATAAAAATTGTACTGTCTAACTTAAAATCTTACTATTTCACATAACGAATCCCTTTTATTCATTTAGAATTTCATAAATTTCACGGGTTTTACAGGACTGGAAGGAGCAGAAGGCGCCACCTCAGAGGGGGGGCTTTTCTACTTTTTCTGATGCAGGGAGGTCTGGACATGTGGCAGACAAGTGTCAGCTGTTGGAGAAGCCTTCTCAGATGGCGCCACCTCAGAGGAGAATTTGAATTTCAAATGGAGGTTGGCCTTGGAGGAATGGAGAATGGACATGTGGCATTTCCTCAGAATGGCTTCTACGATGCCATGTGGTAGTTGGGAAAGGCAAGGAACATGTGGCGCCATCTTAGGCCGAGTAGAAAAAGGTAGAACTCAAGGATTTTCGCCACCTAGCTCTTGTCTTAAAATTTTTGAATGGTTGCTTTTCTGAAGGAAGCCAAGAGTGACATGTGTCCTCTACTTTTTCTGAAGGAGGTAGAAGGAGACATGTGTCACCTGCTTTTTCTGAAAGAAGTAGAGAATGACACGTGGCAGAGGGGAGAGAAGGAGGTCCAAGCCATGTGGCGCCATCTCAGACAAAATGAAAAAGGTAGAAGTTCAGGATTTGCGCCACCTATGGAGAGATTTGAATATTTGAATTTTAGCTTTCCTGAAGAGAGCAGGAAATGACACATGGCATCTAATTTTTTTGAGAAGAGCAGAGAATGACACATGTCACCTGCTTTTTCTGAAAAGAGTAGAGGATGACACATGGCATTTGCTTTTTCTGAGGAGATGAGAGATTGACATGTGTCCTCTGCAGAAGACACACTTCAAATGACGCCACCTCAGAGGAGACAAGCCTACCTTTTTTTTTTGGAACAGGACAACACATGACACTTGGCATCTTCTGGTGATCCTTGGAATGACACCTAGCGCAGGATGGATAGGGTGACACATGGCAGATAAATGGGAGGAGAGAGAAAAGACAAGTGGCACCAATCTAGGGGACAAGGCTCCTATATTTTTGGTTTTTTCAAAATTCAAATTTTTCAAAAGAAAAGCCTGTGTGACACTTGAAATTCCACTAGAGGTGAATAGTGAAATATGATAAAGATCAATAAAATAAAATAATCAGGCAATAAGGCACAACACATAAAACACAGAATTTATACTGGTTCGGTCAGTACCCAGACCTACATCCAGTCCTCAAGCAAACCACTTGAGCTTTCCACTATAACATCCGAGTCACTGGATAAATAGTACAACACCCTCTTCCTCAGAGGTCTTTTTCTCTCAACAGAGAAGGGGCTCACCCTCTTCCATAGAGGTCTTCTTCTCTCAACAGAGAAGGACAACACCCTCTTTCTCAGAGGTCTACTTCTTTCAACAAAGAAGGAATACAGTGAATAACAGAAAGTTACAATACTTCCTATAGAACCTTCAGAATGATATGAATGCACGAATGAAGGATTCTCAGAATGTTCTGTTTGTCACTCAGAGGATACTCTTTGTCAAAGAGCTGGACTTGACTTTTTCTCTTTTCTTTCTTTTCTTTTTCTCTTTCTTTTTCAAGGCTCTCTTTTCAAATAATGAATAGAATTTTTCTCGTTGTAAGCTCACACGTCTATTCCATTCCCATGTTGAATAGTTTATTTGAGTGTGTTTATATAGCTTTTAAAAAAGTAGTCGTTACATTTTGAAATCATAGCCTTTTTGAAATGTGAAATGTTATGTCATTTCAAAAACATTTTTTAGAGAAATTCGAGAATGCCTTTTTCCATAAAAGTAAAATATAGGGTACACTTAGTCGTTGTAATATTTTAGGTAATACATATTTTATGTAAAAGGTCTATTTCTTACAATAGTACATTGAACGTTGGATTTGTAGTTTTGTCTTTATTCTAATTAATGATTTGAGGTACATAAGTACTTCTTTACTTTAAATGAGTGTAAGTACAATGAGTGCTTTGAGATATTTATTTGTACATAGTCATGTCAAGTGTTTTCTTTATGTTGTGTTTTCCAAAGTCTTCAGAGAGAATGAGGACTACAAGAAAGTCGACATTCTTTGAGAAGGATATTAACAAGGATTTGTTATAGGAGGTATTTAATGCTTTGTACAAAGAGAATGATGACTTCAAGTAAGTCGACATTCTATGGTTTTGTAAAAAGGTAACTAGAGTCTTTTCAATAACATATTATATTTGTTTTTCTTTGTGTAGCCGATTTTATGTTTTTGTCTTCTTCCTATATTTAAAAACATTTCTTTAAAGAAGGTAACTAGAGTCTTTTCAAAAACATATTATATTTGTTTTTCTCTATGTAGCCGATTTTATGTTTTGTCTTTTTCCTACATTTCTTTTCATGTTGTCTTGTATATAGTGTAAGGTACAATTATTACATGACAAAATATCTTTTTCATAAAGGGTTGTAAGAAGGTACAATTATTAGTTTTAAAAAAGGAGCTTTTTGAAACTATCGTATACTTTTATGATATAGTTTTTATGAATGAGTATGTAATATGCAATATGCATGTTCCTGAAGGTTCTGTTACATATGACTCTAAAGAAGAAAAAAGTCTTCATCTTGAGGTAGCCGATCTCTTCATTTGAACTTTTAGGAATGCATGACTCATCAAGTTTTTTCTTCAAGGAGTATGATTGCACAAGTTGTACTTGAACAGGAAGTCTCCATCCTTTTTGGGTGAGATATCCTTGCATCAAATACTTGTTAGTTTTATGGCAAAACATATTCAGTCATAATATAACATTTTTCAAGAGGACATATTTTCATATCATATAAAATCAAATACAACAGTGTATCATATTATGTGACATCAAAACAGAGTTTCTCAACATTCTCCCCCTTTTTGATGATGACAAAATATGCTCCCCCTGTCAAAAAGACATTATGCATAGAAATAATAATATGATAAAATATTGAGAAATGTTAAAGAGAGTATTTTTCCAATAATGGAGACAGGTTTTCTCCCCCTTTGTCATAGACAAAAAGGAAGGGATCAGAGTAAAGAGAGTTATTACAGACCAATGATAAATATTACAGTCAAAAAGTAATTAAAAGTTATTACAGACCAAAAAAAATAAGTTTATCCCGAAGGTGGAGTATGTTGATGTGTTCGGTTGACTTGATCCGACGGGAGGGTCCGTAGAGTTTGCTGCAACGAGGCTTGACGGCGAAGAATACGATCCTGAGAGCGCTGGACATCCATCAGAGTAGGGAAGTAATTGAAGGTGGATGTTGGATCTTCTTCATCAGAGCCGGGCATGTGCAGGGACCTTAGATTGAAGGTGGTAGCATCGAGGACCTGAGAGGGATGGAGGATGACTTCGTTGTGAAGGGGTACTTTGAAGTATTTGAGAATGGGAGTTATGAAACACCCGAAAAGAAGAGGCTTGAATTTCTGATAATGAATAAAAAGGTTAAAAAGAATGGAGGACCAGTTTATCGGAGTAGAAGAAAAAATTGCGTATATAAGAAGAGAGATTTTTCGTGGAACTAATCCCTTGCGGGGAAGCTTGGGATAGATGTTGTGGAGAAGAATCTGGACAAGTAATTGAGCATGAGGTTGGAGATTCCTCATGTGCTAAGGAAGTGGATAGCAGTTGTTGCAGAGAAGAATTTTTCGGAGTACCGATCATTCGATTGGTACTATGGTGTTGATGTCTGTGCCGGTGGAAGGTAGGTTTAGAATTCTACCTAGTGAGGAAGCATGAAAGAACATCAGTTGTCCACGTACTTTAGTGGTGATAGTGGTTTGTTCATGATCAGTAGAAAAGTTTGTATAGAATAGTCGAACTAGTTTAGGATAATAGGCAGCGTGGGATGAAGATCCTAGTAGATGTTTGAGTTCGGGGAGATAGTTGTCTAGGTCGAATAGCATGAAGTCTTCATAGTGAACTAATTTTCCTTCATGAATGGGTCGAGAGCAAAGTAGGTTGTAGTCATGAAAAAGCTCGGGATACCTTAGATCTGCGGCAGTGATTGCAGAGTTTGAAGAGGAAGCCATTGCAAGAGCAAAAAGAAAACGAGCAAGAGAGAAGATCTTGAAACGAGTAAAGATTTGTAAGAGAATAGATAGATACGAGTGGAATTGGTGTGGGATGAACCAATCCATTAAATAGAAGAATGAAAATAATTTTGATAGGTTTTGAATGACATTGGAAGTGAGTGATTTTTAGAATTTAGTCAAATAAAGAAATCCGTGAGTAGTAAGTTAAGAGACTTGTGAATGACAAATCAAATCAATATTTGAAGATAGTGTATTATATTGGGTTGATAAGGACATAGTTTTGAAATAATTTGTATATATATATATATAGATTTTACTATGGGTGAGTTTATCGACTAGTGAGAGAAGTAATTAATAGAGTATGGGGTGTCATGTTTTAAACTTGAGAGAGCGAATAATTCAAAAGGTTTGAAAGAATAGTTATAGAGTGAAGAAAATAATGGCCTAATAAAACAGGCAACTTTTTCTTCATGATTTTACTTTATGTGGAAGTATTCCTAATTCGTGAATGGAGAGTTTGGAATAGGACAACCCATAGGGTATGAGTGAGAGACAATAATGATTTTTATTTATATATATTGATAAGTGTGAAAGGAGAGTGAATAGACATAAAAAGATGATACGGATGTGAAGAAAAATGAGAAAGGTTGTAAAGGATAACAATCACTTGATTTAGATATGACATAAAGTAGAGTGAGATTAGCCAATAGATAAAGTTTTGCTTGAAGACAAGATTTTTATGAATCTCGATTTAAGAGAGACATAAAATATATGAGAGAGTCATAGTCACGGATGGAAAGTCACTTCATATGAGATAAAGAGAGAAGGAGGAAATAAAAGGGTGGTACTAGTAGTACAAAAAAAATAGAGGACAAGTTGTCGACAAAGGAGAGTTTAACAAATTATTTCATAAAGGATGTGACATGATGATAATAGATTATACTTAAGCTATGAAATAACCGATGATATAGTAAAAGTTTACGTGAAATATAACCACTTAAAAGGTGATACAAAAAATAATCACTTTGAATTTATAAGAGGTTTTAAGATTTTAGAGAAGTATATTGATACAAGATCATGAGAGGGAATGTCATATGAAAATAATTAATTAAGAATAATAATCAAAATTATGAAAAATCATGTTTGGAGGTCGGCTAGCTTATCATATGAGAGGTTGTCACAAAAAGACAAAAGATATAAAAAGGTGTAATGAAATGAGTGATGTGATCCAAGTCATGATGGCTTTTTACTTAAAGTAAATGGTTCTTATGGATATACGTAAAAGGAGATAGGACAAGAAGTTATTATGAGAGTGTACTTGAAAGATGACAAGTTGAAAGACATAAAGAATGTGTCATGAAGAATGTGTTTCTATGAGTATTGAGAGTATACGAAAATATGAAAACATAGTTTGACTTTGAATAGTAAAAAAAAAAAAATCGATAAGAAAAAGCCTTTTAAAATAAGATTTTATCAAAAGCAATAATCTTAATAAGTGTGATTAATTTATAAGTCACTTAGTTTGCATATTCCTAGTTCTCTTCTAATACGTGTGAAGTCTTCATGTTTTAATGGTTTAGTGAATATGTCTGCTAACTGTTGATTAGTGGGTATGAATTCGAGTTTAATAATGTTGTTTAAGACTTGTTCTCTTAAGAAGTGATGTCTTATTTGAATGTTCTTAGTTCGTGAGTGTAGAATAGGATTTTTAGATAAGTTTATAGCACTAGTATTGTCACAGAAAATAGTTGTATTTTCAAAATTTAAACCAAAATCTTTTAAGGTTTGTTTCATCCAGATAACTTGTGTACAGGCTAGGCTAGCAGCAATATATTCGGCTTCAGTAGTTGATAAGGATACACAGTTTTGTTTCTTACTGAACCATGATACAAGTGAGTGCCCTAGCATATGATATGTTTCACTTGTGCTTTTTCTATCAGATTTACTTCCAGCAAAGTCAGCATCGCTGTATGAGATTAGATCAAATGTAGAGGATTTTGAATAGAATAATCCAAAATCGACTGTGTCTTTTAAATATCTCATTATTCTTTTTACAGCTTTAAGATGTGATTCTTTTGGATTTGACTGAAATCTAGCACACAAGCAAACACTGAACATAATATCTGGACGACTAGCAGTTAAATATAGAAGTGATCCTATCATACCTCGGTATACCTTTGTATCAACAGACTTACCATCTTCATCTTTGTCCAAAACAGTAGTAGTGCTCATAGGAGTAGATTTTGAAGCAGTTGAGTTCATGTTGAACCTCTTCAGAAGTTCACGAGCATACTTAGATTGATTGATGAAAACTCCATCCTTGGTTTGCTTAATATGCAGTCCAAGAAAGTAGGTGAGTTCTCCCATCATACTCATTTCAAATTCTTTCTGCATGGACTTAGAAAATTCTTCACAAAGAGTGTTGTTAGAAGATCCAAAGATGATATCGTCTACATATATTTGAACAATTAGGGTATGATTATTCACTATTTTAACAAATAATGCAAAGTTTGCTTTGCCTACAGAAAAACCAATTTTTAACAGAAAGGTTTTAAGTCTATCATACCAAGCACGAGGTGCTTGTTTTAAACCATACAAAGCACGTTTGAGTTTGAAAACATGATCTGGATATTGTTCATTTTCAAATCCTGGAGGTTGTTTTACATAAACTTCTTCATTTATAAATCCATTTAGAAAAGCACTTTTAACATCCATTTGGTATAGTTTGAAATCCATATAGCTTGCATATGCTAAAAACATTCTAATAGATTCAAGTCTAGCAACAGGAGCAAATATTTCATCAAAATCAATACCTTCCTCCTGGTTGTATCCTTGAGCTACTAGTCTGGCCTTGTTTCTTATAACATTACCTGTTTCGTCTAGCTTGTTTCTGAAGATCCATCTTGTCCCAATGATTGGATGATCCTTTGGTCTTGGTACAAGATCCCAAACTTCATTCCTTTGGAATTGATTCAGTTCTTCAGTCATGGCTAGCATCCAGAACTCATCGATGATGGCTTCATCAATCTTCTTTGGTTCAAGTTGAGAAATGAAAGCCATGTTTGCAATCCGTTCTAGCTGAGCTCTAGTTTGAACCCCCTTTGTCAGGTCTCCCAAAATCTGCTTTTGAGGATGATCTTTGATATCGACAAATGTTCTTTGATGATCATCTTCATTAGACTTAGCTGTGTTATCTAAAAATAAATTTGTACTTTCAATATCATCATCGTTAGTTTGCTTATGAACAAATTGATCAATAGATTCACAGAAACTAACATGCATAGATTCTTCAATAGACTTAGAATGCTTATTGAAAACCTTGTATGCTTTACTATGACTTGAATATCCTAAAAATATGCCTTCAATAGATTTAGCATCAAATTTATCTAGGTTATCTTTTGTGTTTAGGATAAAGCATTTACAACCAAAGACTTTGAAATAGTCTATTCTTGGAGTTCTGTCATAGAATAGTTCATATAGAGTTTTATTTAATAAGGGTCTAATGAGAACTCTATTTGTTATGTAGCATGCAGTATTAACAGCTTCTGCCCAAAAAGATTTAGCAAGATTATTGTGTTGGAGCATAGTTCTAGCAGATTCCTGAAGGGTTCTATTCTTTCTTTCTACTACACCATTTTGAGGTGCAGCTCTAGGAAAGGCAAAGTTATGAGAAATACCATGCAAGTTACAAAAATTTTCAAAAAGTTCATTTTCAAATTCTCCTCCATGGTCACTACGGATTTTAACAATAGAACAGGATTTTTCATTTTGCAATTTTTTACATAAGATTTCAAATTGACAAAACGTGTCATTTTTGTTTTTCAAAAATATTACTGTGAACACCCCAAATTTTTCAAAGTTTTGTAAAAATGACCCTTTTGCCCCCGGTTCCATTTTTCTGAGAAAACCAAAGCTAAATTTCAGTCAATTCTTCAGATTTTCTGAATTAAATTCCATATGGCTATATTCAAAATTTATTCCAGATCTGAATCCAGTGTTTTAAATCCACATTTCTTCAAAATACGGATCCAAACGCATTTTCTGAAGAAATTTCCCCAAAAATAGCCTTAAAATTCTCAGAAAAATTTTCTTTGTAGGTATTTTGCAAAAAAAACACAAAAAAAAAATAGTTTTAATCTTTGTTTTCTCGCAAATCTTAGGATTTTTTTTTACCTAAAAATGCAAAAAAAAAAATGGAAAAACAACACCAAAAAAACAAAAAATTTGGAAAGATTTTGAGAAAAACAAATGATTTCGAGCCTTTTTGAAAAATAATTTTCGCTAAAGACATCCGAAGCCCTCTTTTGTAAAAATTTGAAAGTTGAAAGGGGGGGGGTCTTTGAAAAACCCTTTTAGGGTTTTTCTTTTACCCTTCGTAAGGAAGAAGAGGGGGAGGGAGGCGCAGCCGCCCCTCCCGAAACTGTCTCCAGCCGCACGCCTCTCGTCTCCCTCCATGGCCGGCCGTTTCCCCCCCCATGTGCGATCTCCACGCTCATCCTCCATCCACCCTCCATCACGAAACCGCATACCTTCATATCCACCTTCCATCTCCAACGAGTTTTCCACTCGAACCTTCCACTGCTCCTTTATAAGAAGGCATCCATCGCTTCTCAGGGGATCGATCATCTTTTTCTCTTCTGAGGCATACAGTATTCTTTCTGGCAAATCACCGATCAACCACCGAATTCCCTCTGAAATCCTCCATTACAATCCACGATTCAATCGGCTAAGGACATCAGGGACTCTTCAGAATCGTCATATTTCTTCCGTCCAAGGTTCCCCCTGCAAAAACAAGAAGAAGAAGCTCTCCATAAGGCGTCTCCCCTGCAGCCGCCTGTGAGAAGGCTTGAAGGAAACCCCACCTTCAGACAACAACCTCTCCTCTAGCATCCATCGGGTTTTTCCTGAGAACAAAGGATTTCAATCCATTTTTCACTCAACAAGCCTCCCCTCCAGGCTACTGAAGAATTTCTTCCTTCCCGATTTCGGCAGTAAGAATACAGTAAGTACTCCCCTTCCTCTTTGATTTTCTCTAAAATTCTCTGGTTGTTTCTTTTTTTTCTCTTTTTCTTTCTTTCTTCTTCTTAAAATTTCCATTAACGCACCATTAAGGGCTTCGGTTTGCTTGTAGCAACACCGACCCCTTTTGTGCAAGATCAAAAGGACCATCGTGCTCTTACATTCTTTTAAAATTTTTCTTTTATTATTTCAAGATTCCTTTCACATGTAATCTCTGTTTATGATTCTAAAATTAGAATTATCCGGTAGCAGTTTATTAACACTGTCCCTGTGTCTCATGTTCTTGCATGCACTTATATTTTTTTTTTAGTTGTTCATGTCCTGTTCCTATTTCCATCTCAACTCTCATTTTCCTTCGAGTTGATTTGATCCTTGTTTTGATGCTTGTTGGGTTCTCTGTTTGCTGTAATTTCTGTTTTATTTTCCTGTTCTAAATTTGCTTCTGATTTCGATTCACGTTTTGATGGTTTTGCTATATTCTCTCGTATGCTCGTCATTCCTTTCTATTTTTTTTTTTTCTCTGCTCAAGCACGTTTGAATATTTTCACATACCATTGCTAGGATTTCCTTTGTGTATACCACTTGTATAAAACCCCACTGTATTGGTATTGGTAGGACCATACATCGATCCCATTGGCATGCTCAGATTCATTCCATCTCATCTTCCACATTTCATCTGTTAGCTTTTTTTTTTTTTTCCTTTTGTTCATTTCTGCCTTGAAAGCATGAAAGCAGCGGAAAAAAAAAAAAGACCGACCTGTTGTATATTAAGCAGCTAAGATCGATCTACTATGCTGAACCATACTTGATCCACAGATAGGATTCAACTGCTAATGATCTAAAATCGGATCACACAAGTGTTTGTGTTTGTTTTTGGTTCAAATCTACCCTGAATAGCAATCTAATATAATACGCTGAGGGTCTGAACGATTTTATCATAAAATTCTGGTGTGGAATCTATTTTTGCTTTATTTTCTTTTTTTTTTATGAAGGACAACCTTCAGAATTTGGTATGCTGCCTCTTTTCCTTTTCTCAAATTTCTCATACATACTTGCTGAAGGTCCTGAGGCTTTATGAGCTATAGTCATATTTGCGATTCTAGGGATATCTATTGCTTCCATTGTGATATGATCCCTGGTCCATCTTGGTGGAGTAGCGTTTCTTGTGTATGAACTGCTATTTGTTGAAAGCATGATGTTTGGTTCTCTTATATCGACAATGGCTGTTTTACCTACACTTCAGAAGTTAGGAACATATATGAATCTTTATGCAATTGGTCTTTGGGGAATCTGTTCTGAGTGATACAATGGCAATTTCATTGTATAGGACAAAGTCATCAAAAAAAAAATCATGTAACTTCACCCAGAGCATCTTTTTTATCATTCTAAGGTTCCTTGAGACTTTTGTTTGTTCAGTCTCATCTGGAGTTGTATGGAGAGTCATTGGGGATTCATATCTTTTACATTTTGGTCCTGTGCATCTGGAATTTGTCATCTTGTCCTGAGATCTTGGTTTATCATTTTTGGGAATGATTTTTATTATCATCCACAAATCTTATCATTACAAGGATTGTTGCTGGATTCTCCTGCTTTCGCTTTGCTTATTGTACTCTTTGCGGCTAAGATCTGATTGCCTTGAGGGTTTTATGTCAGTTTTATAGTGATAATTTGTTTTTTTGGCAATTCTACTATTTTTCTCTGTTCGGCTTATTTGTAGTTAGCTACATCATATCCACCTTATGTTTAGAAGAAATAGCTTGTTGAATACCAGTAAAACATATATATTTTTTTTAAATAAGATGCATATATTTTTTGTTTTAAGTCAGTTTGACAGTATCAGATTTGAAATACTAAAAGTGGATGAGAGTATGGGGGACTGTACCGAACTGAAATTTATATCAACAGTTGTTGATATTGCTCCTCAATTTGCTGCCTGTATTCCTGTTTCAAATTGAATTGCAGAAATGTTGTGATATATGCTACCTTTGCTACTTCAGCATGACTCCACTGTTAAAGAAATTGACATATGGGATCGTGGGATGTTAGCATTAGTGTACAAACTGTAAGAGAATTTGGTATACCGATTATGCAGTTCAAGCTTTGTCAAGACTAAATGGATATCGATATGATGAGAACAGTGTAACATTGAATCATAATACAGCCTTTTCATTCACATCTCACCTGCATTTAATTTTGCACAGCATCCACATCCTTTGTATAATTTGTATATCACACGGTGTCACTTCATGTCTGCATCCCATCTTTTGAAGAATACCCCATTCTCGCCTACTTCTGTGGTTTATCATCTGAGGAGCCACACCATCTCATACATTCACACTCACACAGTAGCACCGTAGGCCTGTCATACAGCCATTATACAGTGACATTTGTTATGTAGGTTGCCTTCCACAGTACCCCTTCAGCCCACCTTCATTCCAGCCGCATGTTACATCTGCTACGCAGCAACATGCACCCATACTGTCACCTGAAGTAGTGTTTTAGGTGTTACTATGATGGCACTTTTGATCTCCACAGCAGTATATACACACTATTATGATTTCAGTTGGTCACCCACTCTAATGCTGCTGCAACCGGTGGCATCTTCAGCATCTTATTTTTTTTTTATTTTTTTTATTTTTCACAGAATCACACATCTCCACCATTTTTCCTGCACTTCCTTTATCTTACAAGCATCTACCTTCCAGCTGTATATTATGTAGGTTGTGTATATATACATATAGATACATACATATATATATACATATATATATATACATATATATGTATATATATACATATATATATGTACATACGTATATACCTATATATGTGTATATATACATACGCATATATATATGTATATAGGCATACATATCATTTTCCATCCTTCCATCATGTACATCTTGGTATATAAACATTTGACCATATGATATATGCAATTTTCCTCCATTTTTTTTTTTTTTTCTTTCTTTCTTTCTACTAAACAGGTGTTTTGCAGGGAATATGTGGAAGATTTCATTAGTTGGAGTCATAAATTCAATTTCATGTATTGTAATAGTTAGATTTTAATGAGAATTTACATTCCCTGTTTTAGGTAGAATGAATGAGCATTGCAAACTTCACGAATTATTTATTTTCATGCATCTTTGCCTTTATTTCCCAAAATTCTCACAATGGTGAAACACGAATGGCACATGCACCATTTCGTAAGAAATAATAAATACTAAGTCGATGATCCACATCAATGGCCATAGTCAGGGTGTGGACAAAACTTAGCATTTTTATCTTTTACAAAATAACACTGGATCCACACTGGATCAGTTTTCAAAATTCATCATATTTTCTTAAAATATTTTCTTCTTTTATCAGAATTTAACTTAGAATTAACTCAAAATATATACCAATGGCCATAGTCAGGGTATATTGAGAGTTAATTTCATTTTAAATTCTATAAAAGCACCAAATGTGTTTCATTCTTCTCTTGAATTTAAATATAGATTATTATATAATACATTCAATGACCATAGTCAAGGATGTATTATATTTTCAATCTTATTTTAATTCATTTAAAGAATGAAATAGCTTTTCAAAGTCCAATTTCAAACTTATTCAAATTCATTCATCATATAGGGTAGAATTGCATCATATTTTTCAAAATTCTTTCAAAAACCCAAATCCAAAATCAAATCCTTATTCTACTCTGGATCTCCCATCACAGACCCAAAAATTCCATTTAGGGTCCAAACCCTTATTTCACTTCGGATCTCCAATCACAGATCCAAATTTCATGTAGGATCCAGATCCTCATTCTACTATTGGATCTCATATTCAGGTCCAAAATCCAATTCTTAGGATCCAGAGTCCAACCTTATTTTGGATCTCAGATTTCAGATCCAAATCCATTCTAGGATCCAGAACCCATCCCATTTTGGATCTCCCATCACAGATCCAAATTCCATTTAGGGTCAAAACCCTTATTTCACCTTGGATCTCCAAACACAGATTCAAATTTCATTTAGGATCCATATCCTCATTCTACCATCGGATCTCAGACTACAGATCCAAAAACCATTTTAGGATCCAGATCCAACTCCACTTTGGATCTCAGATTCAGATCCAAATTCCAATTCTTAGGATCCAGAATCCAACTCTACTTTGGATCTCAGATTCAGATCCAAATTCAAATTCTTAGGATCCAGAATCCAATTCTACTTTGGATCTCAGCTTCAGATCCAAAATCCATTTCTTAGGATCCAGAACTCAATCCTGCATTGGATCTCAGACTTCAGATCCAAACCTATCTTAGGATCCAGAATTCATTTTTAATCTCAGATTCAAATCCACAACCCTATCTTGGATCTCAGATTTCATCTCTTGAATCCAATTCCATTCAAAATTCCAAATCCAAATCCCACTATTAAAATTCAAAACCAATTCCATTTCATTTCAGATTTCAAATCAAGTTCTCATCTTAAAATTCAAAACTCAAACTCTGTTCAGAATCCAGATCTTGGATTCGGATTCCATCTTGAAATTCCAACTGCTCCAAATCCCATTCCTCAATTCCTTTAGATCCCCCACATTTCCTTCTAATTTCAAAACTTTCAAGATAGAATTCAATTCCATTCCAAATATTCACCTAAGTTCAAATTTCTAAATTCAAAGTCCATTTATGACTTTGAATTTTTCTTTCTTTCAGTTTCAAGATCATTTCTCTCAAAGATCCAAATTCATTTTCCTAAAGCTCTGATTATTCTAAGAACTTAGAACTTCAAATCTTAAGTTCTAAGTTAGAAAACATTTCTTCACTTTATCTGATTCACTTAGAAATTCTTCAAAATATTTTCAAAAAAAGCATACATCTTTTCATTCGCACAAGCATGATTCATTGTGCATTTAGATTTAGGATAAACACTTAGATAAATTCTTTGCAAAGCAAAAGGCATAAAACTCGACCCTTGGTTCGATTACCCCTGGTAAAGGCGCCAGGAACGGTCGAACCTCGTACCGACGAGCGGATCCCGTCTCCCGATTTTTCCCGCAAATATTTCAAAAACGGAGGCGAGTCATTTCAAAATTCTTTAAAATTAAGGTCAAGTGAGACCCGCAAAAGAGTTTCTCTTCTCTTCTCTTCTTTCTTTTCCCTTCTCTCTTTCTTTTCCGTTCTTTTATCTTTTCTCCCTTCAAAAAGGAGGAAAATAAAAGGTTGGAAAGGAAAAGAGAAGGAAGAGAGAGAACATTACGAGAGGAAAAATTTTTGCGATGATCACAAGTTTGGCGACCGAGATGGGACACGTCTCCGTCCGGTCGAATTATGCCTTTTCTTTTGCTTTGATATTATCTAAGTCTTTATTCTACATATGTCAGCTACATTTTCATGCAAACCTTAGGAGCCTAGACTCTGTCCTAAAGCTGACATCATTGCATATAGGATTTAAGTATGGTTTGGTAGGACCATATTTAGGGGATTATTCCATGCTCACATTAGACTTAGGTCTTGAATACAACTCTCCTCAAATTTAGGGATTGAATGTAAACAATGTATGCAAGTGTATGCTTCTCTTTATTTTAAATCTATCTCTTTAGGACTTGCATTAGAGCCATCTGACCTTTTATTGAACATGTTTTCAAAAACATCCCTTACCTATATTGTCCCGGTCTTCACGTTGCTGGGCTGTCTCACTGAACCATAGTTCGGGAGAGAGCCTCACAACTGGACCACTTATTTGGGTTCGCGCCCCCCTACCACGTACCTAAGGGCCATAGTCCGAGGTATATCGGTAGGTGCTCAAGGATGTTGGGAAGCCATTACCTTAGAACCGGAGAAATATTTCTATGCCACGTACTTCGAGTTTTGGCTTGGGTATATCGGCGTATCTTGATCGGAATCAGATAATTTGAACCTTAAGAGTTAGGATTAAGGTCCTACAAGCCATTTCAAATATTGCATTTAGAGTCAGCCTTTAGGGAGTGCTGTATGCGCATCCTTGTTTGTGCAGCCTTGGTTGTGTGATATTTCTCTTATATGTATCAAACCTTTTTTTCAAAAAAACCCTGAGTGTATTATTCAAAACTTACCTTTATTTTCAAAAACCCCAGGTGTATATTTTCTATCTACCTACATCTTCTTTTTCCTCTTTTTAGGATAAATTTTCTCCAAAACCCTGGAAAACTCTTTTAAAAATCCCCCTCAATCTTTCAAAATGTCCAGGTTTGATTCTTTAAAAAGTCTATCCGTAAGTTCTGCATTCTATCTGACTCGCTTCCTCCTTTTGCCTCAGTATCACTCCGATGGCATCTGAATCTCCCGATACTATATTTCCTTGGGATCATGTCCTCTATCAAATAAGAGATGGAACCCCAGATCTGCGGGTCATCCAGTCTCGTGCTTTTTTCCCACGGTGGTATTATTCTTGGTTCGCCACCTTCTCACGTATGTTCCCAGATCACTTGGATGACTGTGGGTTGGAGATGGCATCAGCGGTAGGCAAGCGAGTCATCAATGGAGCGTTGATTCAGGCCATGGCAGAACGATGGAATCCACGTACCTGCACATTTTGGTTTCCATGGGGAGAGATGACTCTACTAATGGACGAGTTCAACGACATTATGGGATTGCCCGAACCAGATGGTCAGCCAGATGATCCTGTCGAGCAGCAATTTTTGATCAACATCAAAGGGGTAGATGTTCGAGAAGCCTTAGCAAGAGCAACAGGGAGCAAATCCTGGCCTCTCACCGAGATTGGTGAGAATCAGTTCATCGACCTGTTCGAATTATATCAAAAGTATGGAGCCTACAAAGAGGTTGACACTTTGTCCCGAGCAGCGAAGGACAGAATTCAGCACGCCATGATCCTGTGCACAGTGGGGTTAGCCTTCTTCCAAGATGGTCAGAATTTTATAGACATCAGAGTTGCCCAGCTCTTTCGGAGATGGGGAAGCAAGCAGACCCGTCAGCTCTCAGTCTCCATGGCCGCATTAGCCTTCCTTTACAGAGGTTTGGCTCGATTCGCTCTTGGGGAGACCATTCTGGTAGAAGGATGCACTTATGCCTTGCAGTCGTGGTTCCTACGCCACGTTCCCTCAAAAGCCAGTTCTTTCAGGTTCAACAGTAAGCAACCGAAGACAGTCATCCAATGCCGAGCTCTGATCGAGAAGCTGCATCAGGAGGAGATCACCTGGGATTTCTTTGACAGAAAAGAGACTGTTCCTCGATACACTTATGCTCGTGACAAGCGCTACAAGTTGATGGGCCCTTTCTTTTGTGTCGATTATCAGCCGGAACGATGTCTGAGGCAGTTTTCACAGCGGCAGGTCCGTGCCAACACCCGTTTCCCGACAGGCAATGTGTCAGAATTCAACCTGCAGTCGGATCAGTGGTCTGGGGCATATCATGTCGCAAAATATACCTGGAACTCCTTTATTTCTCTGTCTATATTTCCTGGGCCAAATGTATCATCTGAATGTCAAGAGTGGTGGCAAACTGTCTGCCCACCCTCTCTTTGTCCTTGAAAGTTACAAATATCAATAAAATTTTTGTTTTTTGGCCAAAAATGTTATTTTCTGTAGCACAAATAAAAGTCACAAAAACTTGAGTGACGACCTGATCCCAGGTAAAAGGGATATTCCTTCCGCATTTCTTCAAATCTTATCATGGTTGACGACCTCGCCTAGGTAACAAGGCACATTTCTCTGTTACCATCAAATGGTAACACAATAATCACAAATCGTGTGATGACCCAATCCCGGGTAATGGGATAATCTCTTGAAATTGTCTACCGAATCCCCTCATTTCTTGCTTTCTCTCGAAGAAATTATGATTTTCAAAAAGCTTCTCCATACTCTAACCATTCCCATATTCTGCAGGAAAGCTTAGGCATCTGGAAAATGGTTCAGACAAGGGCTGACAAGAGGGCTGCTCAACAACACAGTGACAACGAGTCAGAGGAGATGAATTCTCCTAGATTGACCAAGAAGCATGACTCCGGAGATGAAAGCGATGTTGATCCGGCCATGTACCGGATTTTTCAGAAAATGATGACTAAAATGATGGCCGAGCAGGCTAAGGCGGCTCCAAAGAAGGCGGCTTCTAAGACCAAAGCTAAGAAGAAGCCCATGAAAAAGCCCGTCAAGATCAGCAAGCAAAAGGTACAGCGTGACAGTACCTCTGAAGATTCTGAGTCAGCAGAAGAAAATTCTGAAGAAGAGCAGTTGATTTACATCCCGAAACATCTGCGGCAGTCCAAGAGGCCGGTAGAGGAGCCAGTGTCAGTGAACAAGCCCAAATATGGGGCCCCCGCAGAAGACTCGATCCAGGCATTGACAAAAATCGTCAAAGACCTGCAAGTCCGGGACAAAGGAAAAAGGGCATACACTAGGCAGGATTTCTACCTTGGTTTGGAAGGAGACATCAATTTGGAGAATCTCCCCCGAAAATTCATTAAATTCGATGGATCCGGAGACCCCAAGGCCCACCTTGCCATGTTCTTCGCAGAATGTGCCCGGTTCAGCGAAGACAACCGTGCCCTCTTCCTCTGTTTTCCCCGCAGTTTGGAGGGAATAGCCGCCAAATGGTATGCCGAGCATGTCAATCCCATCGAGTTAAGGGATTTTGACAAAGTCGTTAATATGTTTGTGGAACGCTTCCTATTCAACACGGAAGCTCTGCCCACCCTGAACCACCTGTGCAACCTGAAACAAGAGCCCAATGAAAAGGCTAGGGATTTTATCCACAAGTGGAGAAGCCTGTGCAACAAAATGAGAAACCCTATCTCTGAGGAGCATGCCCTCCAAGTCATTCTAACAACTTCTCCCAGCCCCTAAAAAGCCTCCTCTTCCCATATCCCTCCAAATCGTTTATTGAACTGACGGAGCGAGCAGAATGGCTCGAGATGGGAGTAGAGAACGGGATGTACGAAGGTGTTGCCTTAGCGAAAAATGTGCAAGACCCAAAGAAGAAGGCACACTTCACCTACTCCGCCGAGGTTCCAGGGGATGATCAGGGCAGTAGCAGCAAACAGGGCAGTGGCAGTGGCACAAAGCCCGAGCAGAACAGAGGAAGGAAAGGGAAATTCTTCAAGAGCAATGATAAGCCTCTCCCGACCGGTCCTCAACAAAAGGGGGACCTTCAAGAAAAACCTAAACATATAAACTGGAGCAGGGATCGGAAGTTTACTCCCCTCGACCAGCCACTGGAGAAGATTTTGGAATATTTGCTGTCTCACGGGATGGTAAAACTTCCCAAGGTGGCAGATCCACCAGTGCTCATGGGAAGATTTAAGGAACAATACTGCAAATTCCACAGAGCGATGGGCCACGACACTGAGTACTGCTTCGTCCTGAAGCATCTGATTCAGGATTGTATTGATAAAAGCATCCTCATCGAGGATGAAGAAGAGGGCAAAATGGACATTCTGTCCGCCCCATTCCCAAAACATTCAGTGTCAACCGTTTCAGAAGGTTCTTTTCTCCCGCAGAGTCACATACATCCTTGCTCCAGCAAAGAAATAAGTTTGCAGCATCAGGTGACGGTTCTACATCAGAATCAACCTGCATTTCAGAGAGGGGATATCCTCTCATTTTTAAATATTAGAAACATGTCAGTTGAGAGTGGAAAGATCCAAGTTTTTCCAAAAAGATTTGTGAAAAGGGAAGCCTGCATAGAGGAAGCAGAAACCTCGGAGGCAGCAGAAGAACGGGCCAAAAGCCTTCAGAAGCCCATCACAGCGCTCTCCAACATCTCCATCTTTAAGTTGACTCACGACTCTCCCCAACATAAAGAAAAACTAGATGATCTATTAAGAAAGATCAAAGTAAAACCGGGCACCACGCCCGAAGACATGGCGCAGATAGTAAACCAAGCAATGACTAACGCGCCTATTACCTTTTCAGATGAGGACTTGCCTAAGCCTCATTCATTCCACAACAATGCATTGTATATAGTGGTCAGGACCAGGGGCATGACTGTCCCGCACGTACTCATTGATGGAGGCAGCAGTCTGAATATTTGCCCAGAAATGACAGCGAAAGCATTGGGATTAAAGGAGGAAGAATATGTGCCTGATCCCATCACCATCTATGGCTTCGATAATCATGGGCAAACTGCAAAAGGCAAAGTCTTTTTGGAAATCTTCATCAACTACTCAGTGCATACTGTGTTGTTCCATGTCGTCAATGTACCACCGACTTACAATCTTCTGTTGGGACGAACATGGATCCACAATGCCAATGCCGTTCCATCAACTCTCCACCAGTGCATCAAGTGGTCTAAGGGTGAAATGATCACCACCATTTTGGGTGAAGATCCTGAAGAGAGGCTGCCACAGCCTATGATTCCTCGTCCGACATTCACAGTTGATATTCCAAGCATCCGAGAAGCGGATGAGATCAATCTCAGTGACAGTCTAGAGATGCTGAAGCTAAAAGATGTCATGGAAGAAGAAAATGTCGCAGCCACGGTCCAATGGCAGGGACCTTGTTTCTTCAAGTTAGGAGGACGCATTGATTACGCCTCCTTCAAAGATCACCCTTTATTCCCCCAGTTCTCCAAAGCCAGAAAGGGATTTGATCTGCTGATAAAACATGGATATCAGCCATTTTGGGGCATAGGAAAGAATGAAGATGGTATAATGGAGCCAATCGTTCCTACTCAGCATTCGGACAATTCAGGGTTGGGGTTCACCGGCCAGGATTCCAGCAAAAAGACAGTTTTTGTCAAAGGAAACAAGTGAAGATGATGCCTTAGTTTTCCTGCTTTCTTTTATTCTCTTTTTTGTAGGGACAATACAGTCCCATCTTTTGTTAAAATCTTGTAAATACTTTACTTCAATCAATGAAAGATCAAAATTTTCTTTTCAAATATCCATCAATTCCTTCTTATACTTTGTCTATATCATCACTCTTGCTTTATATAAAAATTTTTTATTTGGCTCATCATACTTTCTCTTAAAAACAACCTCTTTTTGGCATTTTCAGGACCATTAAACCCCTGAATCAATGACAAGATTTGTTATCAATCCCAAGTATCTAAAATTGGCAAGGTTTCCTGAGATGAAAGACAGAGCAGAGGTCAGTCAGGCAATAGAGCAGACTGAAGAGCCAGCTGAATTTGATTCCACTATTCAGAATTTACCAGAATTTGCTCACATTCAGAAGCAGGATGAACCATCAGCCTTGGTTCAAGATCCAACTGAGGATATCAACATTGGGTCGGAAGATGATCCGAAGATTCTCAAAATTGGGTCGAGCCTAAGCGAAATTGAAAAAGCTAGACTCATCTAATTCCTCCAAAGGCATCAGGAAGTATTTGCCTGGACTTACGAAGATATGCCAGGGTTGGATATCAAACTGGTTGAGCATCGACTCAAGTTGAAACCAGAAGCCAGACCAATCAAGCAGAAATTGAGGAAATTAGACCCTCGAATTGAGCAACAAGTCAAAGAAGGACTGGAAGATTTATTGAAAGCAGGCTTCATCCGGGCCATTGATTACCCAGATTGGTTGGCAAATATCGTAGCAGTCCCTAAAAAGAATGGA
Source organism: Nuphar pumila (assembly GCF_984573655.1). NCBI lineage: Eukaryota > Viridiplantae > Streptophyta > Magnoliopsida > Nymphaeales > Nymphaeaceae > Nuphar > Nuphar pumila. Next base: position 44,031,902 of record NC_143265.1, on the reverse strand, counting down.
AAAGTTCGGATCTGCATTAATTTCAGGGATCTCAATAAGGCTACCCCGAAAGATGATTATCCACTTCCTAATATTGACCTCTTGATCGATAGCACAGCAGGTCACGCCATGTTTTCTTTCATGGACGGATATTCAGGTTATAATCAGATCAAGTTGGCCGTTCGTGATCAGTCGAAGACCTCATTTACTACTCCATGGGGAACCTTCTGCTATACGGTTATGTCATTTGGGCTCAAAAATGCCAGGGCGACTTATCAAAAAGCAATGGCCGTTATTTTCCACGATCAAATGCACAAGAATATGGATGCGTATGTGGATGACGTTTTGGTTAAGTCTAAAGAAGAAGAGGATCACCTCGATGCTCTTAGTCAAGTTTTTGAAAGACTTATTCTTTACAAATTGAGGCTTAACCCTCAGAAATGTGTTTTTGGAGTAGAGTCCGGCAAACTGCTCGGCTTTATTATCAGCAAGAAAGGGATCGAGGTGGATCCGGCTAAAGCAAAAGCCATTATTGACATGCCGCCTCCAACTAATCTGAGAGAGCTGCGAAGCCTTCAAGGGCGTATTCAGTCTATTCGCAGGTTCATCTCCAATTTGGCTATGAGATGTGAGCCTTTTAACCACTTGCTGAGAAAAGGAGTTAAATTTGAATGGGGATCAGAATGTCAGCTCTCGTTCGAGCGCATCAAGCAGTATCTCCTTAATCCACCAGTTTTAAAGCCGCCTAAGCTGGGAAAGCCTCTCTTGCTATATATTTCAGTCAATCAAAATGCCTGTGGTGGATTCCTCGCTCAGTATGAAGAAGGCAGTTTGATAGAGCACGCCATCTACTACGTGAGCAAAACATTCATTGATTATGAAAAGAAGTATTCTCAGATGGAGAAGACTTGTCTAGCTCTGGTCTGGATGTGCCAAAAATTGAGACATTACTTGTTGGCTTCTGAAATTAAGTTTCTTTCAAAGCTCAATCCGCTCAGATACATTCTTGAACAACCTTTTCTCACTGGACGAATCGCAAAATGGCAAGTCCTGTTGATGCAATATGACTTAGAGTATGTTTCTCAAAAGTCGATTAAGGGCCAAGCGATCGCAGATCAGTTGGCAGATTTCCCTCTGACAGAAGAAATTAAAACAGAGGATGATTTTCCTGACGAGCACATCTGTAATGTCCAACAGCCCCCAGTTTGGAACTTGTTCTTTGATGGCTCTAAAAATATGTCTGGCATCGGGATTGGAGTCCTGTTGATCACTCCAGAAAAAGAAATGATCCCTTATTCTCTTAAGCTTGGTTTCCAATGCACTCATAATATGGCCGAGTATGAAGCTTTAATACAAGGCCTCAAAATTCTACAATGCTTCAATGTCAAGAGAGTGCATGCCTTTGGCGACTCACTACTTGTTGTCAGTCAAGTTAACACTGAATGGCAAGTGAAAGATCCCAAATTGATCCCATATCAGAAGATCGTCTTAGCTCTTGTTGACAGCTTCGAAGAATTTCAGCTCAATCACATCAGAAGAGAGCATAATCAGATAGCCGATGGCTTAGCCAGTTTGGGCTCCATTTTATCATTCAAAGGTGGTGATTCATGTCGCTCTTTCGAAGTTGGCAGACTCGAACAACCCGCTTTCGATTCAATTATGCAAGTAAATCAGGTCAATCAGAAGGAGGAGCCTTGGTATCAAAGTATCAAGAATTTCATTGAGTCTGGTGAATTTCCACCAGAGATGCCTAAAAGGGAGCAACGTGCAATCCAGCGTATGTCTACCCGATATTTCATTCTCGCCAATATCCTCTACCGCCGTGGATTCAGTTCTGAGTATTCAAGGTGCTTAGACAAAGAAGAAGCTATGGAAGTTATCCAAGAGGCACATGAAGGGATTTGTGGTGGTCATGCTGGCTATCAAACTCTCGTCAAGCAGATCGTTCGAGCAGGGTACTATTGGAATACCATGCAGCAAGACTGTCATGGATTTGTGAAAAAATGCGTCAAGTGCCAATTACACGCGCCTTATATTCATGCTCCGGCCACATATCTACAATCAGTTGTTTCTCCTTGGCCATTTTCTATGTGGGCTTTTGACGTCGTCGGCCCGATTACTCCTTCTGCTTCCAACGGCCACAAATACTTCCTGGCTGCGACAGAGTATTTCACGAAATGGGTTGAAGCTGTTACTCTACGCACAGTAGAAGGCCGCCATGTGGTTTCTTTCATTCATAAGAACATCCTTTGCCGCTTCGGCATACCACATGATATTGTCTCAGATAATGGAACCCATTTCAAAAATGAGAGGATGAAAACATTCTGTTCTAAATTCAGAATTTCCCATCATTTCTCAGCCCCTTATTACCCTCAAGGGAACGGCCAAGCTGAAGCCACCAATAAAATCTTGATTCGTATTTTGGAAAGGACTGTGAAGACAGGTCGAGACTGGCATGAGAAAATTCATGACGCGCTTTGGGCATATCGGACCACCATTCGGACCCCGACTAATGCCACTCCTTCAGAACTTGTTTACGGGACTGAAGTGGTGCTACCTCTCCATATCCAAAAGCCCGCTCTCAAATTCGCTTCTCTCATAGAATTGCCACTTGATCAGTATCAGCAGCAGAGATTGGTGCAACTAGATTTACTGGATGAAAAGAGGCTCAAAGCAGCAGAGCACGCTCAAGCTTATCGACAGAGGATAGCTCGACATTATGCCAAGTCTGTCATTGAGAGAAAATTTCGAGTTAACGATTTGGTGCTCAGATCGACAGCTTATCTCAAGCATCGACCACAAGGCAAGTGGTCACCCAATTGGGAAGGCCCTTATGTGGTTAAGGAAGCTTTGCCTCGCAATTCGTATCGTTTAATCAATGCAGATGGCGTGGAGATGCCAGATCCCATCAATGCTCTGCATTTGAAGAAATTTTATACTTAGAATTTTCATTCAAAAATCTTTTGTACTATTCAAAGAGCCATTTCAATAAAAGTAATGATCTTCTATCAATTCTTACATTCTTCTCCATGATACTGGGGCATTTTATTTTAATCCATAATCATCTTCTTCCATCATATGCAGGCAGGATTAGACGAAAGTTCCTCTCCTCAAATTTTGATAATTCTTAATTGGTCCTGTGATTTTTATTGTCTTTTCATTTGATTCATTTTGCTTTGATCAGATTTACATCAAGCTAATGCTCGTTTATGTCAAGTTTTAACAAATTTTCCAATCTTATTTTCTCTACTTTTATCTTCAAATTACCCCTTTCAGGATAAGGGATAAACCTGATGCCTCCTTTCAATGAGGTATTCTTCCTTTTATTTCCCCCTTTCAGGATAAGGGATAAACCTGATGCCTCCTTTCAATGAGGTATTCTTCCTTTTATTTCCCCCGTTCAGGATAAGGGGATAAATCCTGAATTATCTTCTAAAAACTCATTTTGAAAAATCTAAGCTCATCTTCAAAACTCAGTTCTCGCACTGGTTGTTTTCAAACTTTTCAATCATATATAGAGCACATCTGAAAAACCCGGTTCTCACACCGGTAACCTTCTAAAATCAATCTTCTGACCAAAGACCTTTCTCCTTCTAAATTCAAGTTCTGACTTAAATATTCCCAAAACTTCATGTATTCTTCAAAAGATCCAGCTTTTGCCGGTCATGTATTTCCAAAGGATCCAGCATCTCGCTGGTCATATATTTCCAAAAGATCCAGCATCTCGCTGGTCATGTATTTCCAGAGGATCCAGCATCTCGTTGGTCCTGTATTCCAAAAGATCCAGCTCCCGTTGGTCGTGTATTCCAAAAGATCAAACCCTTAGGGTGCGACTCCTCAATTCTATCATTTCAAGGTCTTCAATTCTATCAGTTTCCCAACCTCTGGTTGTAATATCCTCAAAGTCCTATCATTTTCTCAACCCTCGGGTTATAATCTCCCAAATTCAATCACTTTCAAACCATCAGATTAAACCCTTCATTCTCAAAATCCAGTATTTTTCACTGGTCGGGATTTAAAATCCAGTTTTCATAAACTGGTCGGGATTTGAAATCCAGTATTTTTCAACTGGTCGGGATTTGAAATCCAGTATTTTTCAACTGGTCGGGATTTGAAATCCAGTATTTTTCAACTGGTCGGGATTTGAAATCCAGCTGTCATAACTGGTCGGGATTTGAAATCCAGTTGTCATAACTGGTCGGGATTTGAAATCCAGTTTTCATAACTGGTCGGGATTTAAAATCCAGTATTTTTCACTGGTCGGGATTTGAAATCCAGTTTTCATAACTGGTCGGGATTTAAAATCCAGTATTTTTCACTGGTCGGGATTTGAAATCCAGTTTTCATAACTGGTCGGGATTTAAAATCCAGTATTTTTCACTGGTCGGGATTTGAAATCCAGTTTTCATAACTGGTCGGGATTTAAAATCCAGTATTTTTTTCACTGGTCGGGATTTGAAATCCAGTTTTCATAACTGGTCGGGATTTAAAATCCAGTATTTTTCACTGGTCAGGTTTTGAAATCCAGTGTTTTCACTGGTCGGGATTATCAAAAATCCAGTTTCTCATAAACTGGTCGGGATTTCCAAAAACCTAATATTATCAGTACAGTTTTCTAAAGTCTGATTTCTCACACCATTTCTTTAAATTACAGCTAAATGTCTCATCAAAATCTATATTGAATGATTATTTCACAAGAGATTCGTGAAAACTTTGCCAATTTGCTGAAAGCATTAGTTGATTCTAAAAAGTTTGACTACACAAAAAGAATTTCCTCAGATAACCTCTACTATTTCTTTCCAAAAAGGTGAAACTTTTTGTGAAAAAGAGGTAAAATTCAAATCTTTTCCTGTTGATCAACCAAAAGGATGTAAGAAATGTCCTTGATATGATCAGTGAAAGAAATATTCAATGATGTTGAAAAGCCAGAAGAGAATTGATATTGATCTTGGCTATGACGCATGTTTTAAAAATGATTTTCTGACAATCAGGTAGTGGAAATATCTTAAGCCATAAAAAGAATCCACTCAACCCATCCCTTCTCATTTTCGTTTAAAAGTTGCAATCAAATATCCGCAAAAGGGATCTCTCAATTGTCGTCAAGATGAAGGCGAATTAAGCGAGTAGACCCCCGGGGCCAAAGAAGATTTGAAACATCTCCAAGATGACGGAGTTTGTGACGGATCCTTCCAGGGAAAGTTCAGATCACCGTCGAGATGAAGGCGAGTGTGATGAACCTACCAACAAACCCTAAAAGATATTTGATTTCTGCTATCGTCTAAAGACCTTTTGAGCCAGTGAGATCAATAGAACCCCTGAGATAAAAGAAGGATCGGAGCATCTCCAAGATGAAGGAGTTTGTGACGTGCCCTCCCCTTTAAAAAGAGAAAAAGTCAGGACATCCAAATGAAGGATGATAAGAAAAACCCGAGAAAGCCCAATGACTCAAAAGAGTGCAAAAAGATCATTGTGGGAAAAACACCCGGATATCAAACTGCCGAAGCTGCCAGAAGTCATCTTTTCTCGTGCAAAATTCTTTTATCAATATCTCTTCATTTCTCGCTTTTATGAAATTAAGAATATTTCTTCTATTCTCATATCAGGGAAATGGATAGCTTCCTTGAAGAAAATCATCAGTGCTAAAAACTTGAATCTGACTCTTAGAATTGAGGAGTTAACCTCATTTGGGGGAAATACTCTAGGTAAAAGAGGGCATATCTTTTGCACATACGTGCACATTTCCAAGCATTTGAATCAGCTATAATTTTATCCTATTGGCAAAATTTCTCTAGCCATTTCAAGAATGAAATAAACATTCAATATCCATTTTGATGCAACTTAGCGTTGTCTATATCTTCCAGAAGAGTTGCCTCATCCAGTGGAAGCATCTCTTCCTGTCCCATCACGGTTTTCTCATTAAAAGAATTCCGTAGGGACGACCCACTCAGGATAAGGGTAAAAACCTGAACCATTTGCGAAAGATTCTTTGATTTCAAAAGCTATTTCAGTCTCAGCGATGAGACGCCCAATTTCTTCCCCTTTTCAAAGCTTTAGGGACTCTATATTTCCTCCCTTCGCAAAAATCCCTCTCGGATTTGTTCGTCCAAATTCCGAAGGTCCCATCGTGCTTTCTTCATTTTTGAGAAACCCGTATGGTAGATTTCCCATCCAGATTAAAAGTTAACCCGGAACCTCGCTTCGCGAGGTATATTCCTTACAGATTTGGGTTAAACCTGAGTCTCGTTCCAACGAGATTCCTCGTTTGGACGAGATGATTTCTTCCAGTCCCATCATGGTTCTTCCCATCAAGGAACCCATGCTTTGTATATCCACCCAGGATAGGATTCCACTAAAGCTTTATTTCACGAGGCATTTTCCAAAATGTCCCATCAAGGTCCCCGTGTATCTCTTTCCTCAATTCAAATTCATCTTGATAGATCTTCGTCCCATCCAGGTTAAGGGCTAAACCTGAATCATTCCAAAGAGAGTATCTTGTCTCATCCATGAGACCTGATCAGAATGCTCATTTCCCACCATTTCAGAATTTCCATCTAAAGCCCCATCACGATTTCCTCATTTTCTACTCAATCATATCATCTTCGAGGATTTCGTCTCCCCAAAACCATTCAGGATAAGGTTCTAAGCCTGAAAAGCCATATTTTCAAAATAATTCTTCCACACCCAGTTCAGATCTGCTAACTGGGGCATTTTCAAAATTTGGAGTGTTGTCTTTGCCACTAAGCTCGGCTCCCAACCGGCTTAGTAACAAAGAGGGGCATCTGTGAACACCCCAAATTTTTCAAAGTTTTGTAAAAATGACTCTTTTGCCCCCGGTTCCATTTTTCTGAGAAAACCAAAGCTAAATTTCAGTCAATTCTTCAGATTTTCTGAATTAAATTCCATATGGCTATATTCAAAATTTATTCCAGATCTGAATCCAGTGTTTTAAATCCACATTTCTTCAAAATACGGATCCAAACGCATTTTCTGAAGAAATTTCCCCAAAAATAGCCTTAAAATTCTCAGAAAAATTTTCTTTGTAGGTATTTTGCAAAAAAAACACAAAAAAAAAAATAGTTTTAATCTTTGTTTTCTCGCAAATCTTAGGATTTTTTTTTACCTAAAAATGCAAAAAAAAAAAATGGAAAAACAACACCAAAAAAACAAAAAATTTGGAAAGATTTTGAGAAAAACAAATGATTTCGAGCCTTTTTGAAAAATAATTTTCGCTAAAGACATCCGAAGCCCTCTTTTGTAAAAATTTGAAAGTTGAAAGGGGGGGGGTCTTTGAAAAACCCTTTTAGGGTTTTTCTTTTACCCTTCGTAAGGAAGAAGAGGGGGAGGGAGGCGCAGCCGCCCCTCCCGAAACTGTCTCCAGCCGCACGCCTCTCGTCTCCCTCCATGGCCGGCCGTTTCCCCCCCCATGTGCGATCTCCACGCTCATCCTCCATCCACCCTCCATCACGAAACCGCATACCTTCATATCCACCTTCCATCTCCAACGAGTTTTCCACTCGAACCTTCCACTGCTCCTTTAAAAGAAGGCATCCATCGCTTCTCAGGGGATCGATCATCTTTTTCTCTTCTGAGGCATACAGTATTCTTTCTGGCAAATCACCGATCAACCACCGAATTCCCTCTGAAATCCTCCATTACAATCCACGATTCAATCGGCTAAGGACATCAGGGACTCTTCAGAATCGTCATATTTCTTCCGTCCAAGGTTCCCCCTGCAAAAACAAGAAGAAGAAGCTCTCCATAAGGCGTCTCCCCTGCAGCCGCCTGTGAGAAGGCTTGAAGGAAACCCCACCTTCAGACAACAACCTCTCCTCTAGCATCCATCGGGTTTTTCCTGAGAACAAAGGATTTCAATCCATTTTTCACTCAACAAGCCTCCCCTCCAGGCTACTGAAGAATTTCTTCCTTCCCGATTTCGGCAGTAAGAATACAGTAAGTACTCCCCTTCCTCTTTGATTTTCTCTAAAATTCTCTGGTTGTTTCTTTTTTTTCTCTTTTTCTTTCTTTCTTCTTCTTAAAATTTCCATTAACGCACCATTGAGGGCTTCGGTTTGCTTGTAGCAACACCGACCCCTTTTGTGCAAGATCAAAAGGACCATCGTGCTCTTACATTCTTTTAAAATTTTTCTTTTATTATTTCAAGATTCCTTTCACATGTAATCTCTGTTTATGATTCTAAAATTAGAATTATCCGGTAGCAGTTTATTAACACTGTCCCTGTGTCTCATGTTCTTGCACGCACTTATATTTTTTTTTTAGTTGTTCATGTCCTGTTCCTATTTCCATCTCAACTCTCATTTTCCTTCGAGTTGATTTGATCCTTGTTTTGATGCTTGTTGGGTTCTCTGTTTGCTGTAATTTCTGTTTTATTTTCCTGTTATAAATTTGCTTCTGATTTCGATTCACGTTTTGATGGTTTTGCTATATTCTCTCGTATGCTCGTCATTCCTTTCTATTTTTTTTTTTCTCTACTCAAGCACGTTTGAATATTTTCACATACCATTGCTAGGATTTCCTTTGTGTATACCACTTGTATAAAACCCCACTGTATTGGTATTGGTAGGACCATACATCGATCCCATTGGCATGCTCAGATTCATTCCATCTCATCTTCCACATTTCATCTGTTAGCTTTTTTTTTTTTTTTTCCTTTTGTTCATTTCTGCCTTGAAAGCATGAAAGCAGCGGAAAAAAAAAAAGACCGACCTGTTGTATATTAAGCAGCTAAGATCGATCTACTATGCTGAACCATACTTGATCCACAGATAGGATTCAACTGCTAATGATCTAAAATCGGATCACACAAGTGTTTGTGTTTGTTTTTGGTTCAAATCTACCCTGAATAGCAATCTAATATAATACGCTGAGGGTCTGAACGATTTTATCATAAAATTCTGGTGTGGAATCTATTTTTGCTTTATTTTCTTTTTTTTTTATGAAGGACAACCTTCAGAATTTGGTATGCTGCCTCTTTTCCTTTTCTCAAATTTCTCATACATACTTGCTGAAGGTCCTGAGGCTTTATGAGCTATAGTCATATTTGCGATTCTAGGGATATCTATTGCTTCCATTGTGATATGATCCCTGGTCCATCTTGGTGGAGTAGCGTTTCTTGTGTATGAACTGCTATTTGTTGAAAGCATGATGTTTGGTTCTCTTATATCGACAATGGCTGTTTTACCTACACTTCAGAAGTTAGGAACATATATGAATCTTTATGCAATTGGTCTTTGGGGAATCTGTTCTGAGTGATACAATGGCAATTTCATTGTATAGGACAAAGTCATCAAAAAAAAAATCATGTAACTTCACCCAGAGCATCTTTTTTATCATTCTAAGGTTCCTTGAGACTTTTGTTTGTTCAGTCTCATCTGGAGTTGTATGGAGAGTCATTGGGGATTCATATCTTTTACATTTTGGTCCTGTGCATCTGGAATTTGTCATCTTGTCCTGAGATCTTGGTTTATCATTTTTGGGAATGATTTTTATTATCATCCACAAATCTTATCATTACAAGGATTGTTGCTGGATTCTCCTGCTTTCGCTTTGCTTATTGTACTCTTTGCGGCTAAGATCTGATTGCCTTGAGGGTTTTATGTCAGTTTTATAGCGATAATTTGTTTTTTTGGCAATTCTACTATTTTTCTCTGTTCGGCTTATTTGTAGTTAGCTACATCATATCCACCTTATGTTTAGAAGAAATAGCTTGCTGAATACCAGTAAAACATATATATTTTTTTTAAATAAGATGCATATATTTTCTGTTTTAAGTCAGTTTGACAGTATCAGATTTGAAATACTAAAAGTGGATGAGAGTATGGGGGACTGTACCGAACTGAAATTTATATCAACAGTTGTTGATATTGCTCCTCAATTTGCTGCCTGTATTCCTGTTTCAAATTGAATTGCAGAAATGTTGTGATATATGCTACCTTTGCTACTTCAGCATGACTCCACTGTTAAAGAAATTGACATATGGGATCGTGGGATGTTAGCATTAGTGTACAAACTGTAAGAGAATTTGGTATACCGATTATGCAGTTCAAGCTTTGTCAAGACTAAATGGATATCGATATGATGAGAACAGTGTAACATTGAATCATAATACAGCCTTTTCATTCACATCTCACCTGCATTTAATTTTGCACAGCATCCACATCCTTTGTATAATTTGTATATCACACAGTGTCACTTCATGTCTGCATCCCATCTTTTGAAGAATACCCCATTCTCGCCTACTTCTGTGGTTTATCATCTGAGGAGCCACACCATCTCATACATTCACACTCACACAGTAGCACCGTAGGCCTGTCATACAGCCATTATACAGTGACATTTGTTCTGTAGGTTGCCTTCCACAGTACCCCTTCAGCCCACCTTCATTCCAGCCGCATGTTACATCTGCTACGCAGCAACATGCACCCATACTGTCACCTGAAGTAGTGTTTTAGGTGTTACTATGATGGCACTTTTGATCTCCACAGCAGTATATACACACTATTATGATTTCAGTTGGTCACCCACTGTAATGCTGCTGCAACCGGTGGCATCTTCAGCATCTTATTTATTTTTTTATTTTTTTATTTTTTTTTTTCACAGAATCACACATCTCCACCATTTTTCCTGCACTTCCTTTATCTTACAAGCATCTACCTTCCAGCTGTATATTATGTAGGTTGTGTATATATACATATAGATACATACATATATATATACATATATATATATACATATATATGTATATATATATACATATATATATGTACATACGTATATACCTATATATGCGTATATATACATACGCATATATATATGTATATAGGCATACATATCATTTTCCATCCTTCCATCATGTACATCTTGGTATATAAACATTTGACCATATGATATATGCAATTTTCCTCCATTTTTTTTTTCTTTCTTTCTTTCTACTAAACAGGTGTTTTGCAGGGAATATGTGGAAGATTTCATTAGTTGGAGTCATAAATTCAATTTCATGTATTGTAATAGTTAGATTTTAATGAGAATTTACATTCCCTGTTTTAGGTAGAATGAATGGGCATTGCAAACTTCACGAATTATTTATTTTCATGCATCTTTGCCTTTATTTCCCAAAATTCTCACAATGGTGAAACACGAATGGCACATGCACCATTTCGTAAGAAATAATAAATACTAAGTCGATGATCCACATCAATGGCCATAGTCAGGGTGTGGACAAAACTTAGCATTTTTATCTTTTACAAAATAACACTGGATCCACACTGGATCAGTTTTCAAAATTCATCATATTTTCCTAAAATATTTTCTTCTTTTATCAGAATTTAACTTAGAATTAACTCAAAATATATACCAATGGCCATAGTCAGGGTATATTGAGAGTTAATTTCATTTTAAATTCTATAAAAGCACCAAATGTGTTTCATTCTTCTCTTGAATTTAAATATAGATTATTATATAATACATTCAATGACCATAGTCAAGGATGTATTATATTTTCAATCTTATTTTAATTCATTTAAAGAATGAAATAGCTTTTCAAAGTCCAATTTCAAACTTATTCAAATTCATTCATCATATAGGGTAGAATTGCATCATATTTTTCAAAATTCTTTCAAAAACCCAAATCCAAAATCAAATCCTTATTCTACTCTGGATCTCCCATCACAGACCCAAAAATTCCATTTAGGGTCCAAACTCTTATTTCACTTCGGATCTCCAATCACAGATCCAAATTTCATGTAGGATCCAGATCCTCATTCTACTATTGGATCTCATATTCAGGTCCAAAATCCAATTCTTAGGATCCAGAGTCCAACCTTATTTTGGATCTCAGATTTCAGATCCAAATCCATTCTAGGATCCAGAACCCATCCCATTTTGGATCTCCCATCACAGATCCAAATTCCATTTAGGGTCAAAACCCTTATTTCACCTTGGATCTCCAAACACAGATTCAAATTTCATTTAGGATCCATATCCTCATTCTACCATCGGATCTTAGACTACAGATCCAAAAACCATTTTAGGATCCAGATCCAACTCCACTTTGGATCTCAGATTCAGATCCAAATTCCAATTCTTAGGATCCAGAATCCAACTCTACTTTGGATCTCAGATTCAGATCCAAATTCAAATTCTTAGGATCCAGAATCCAATTCTACTTTGGATCTCAGCTTCAGATCCAAAATCCATTTCTTAGGATCCAGAACTCAATCCTGCATTGGATCTCAGACTTCAGATCCAAACCTATCTTAGGATCCAGAATTCATTTTTAATCTCAGATTCAAATCCACAACCCTATCTTGGATCTCAGATTTCATCTCTTGAATCCAATTCCATTCAAAATTCCAAATCCAAATCCCACTATTAAAATTCAAAACCAATTCCATTTCATTTCAGATTTCAAATCAAGTTCTCATCTTAAAATTCAAAACTCAAACTCTGTTCAGAATCCAGATCTTGGATTCGGATTCCATCTTGAAATTCCAACTGCTCCAAATCCCATTCCTCAATTCCTTTAGATCCCCCACATTTCCTTCTAATTTCAAAACTTTCAAGATAGAATTCAATTCCATTCCAAATATTCACCTAAGTTCAAATTTCTAAATTCAAAGTCCATTTATGACTTTGAATTTTTCTTTCTTTCAGTTTCAAGATCATTTCTCTCAAAGATCCAAATTCATTTTCCTAAAGCTCTGATTATTCTAAGAACTTAGAACTTCAAATCTTAAGTTCTAAGTTAGAAAACATTTCTTCACTTTATCTGATTCACTTAGAAATTCTTCAAAATATTTTCAAAAAAAGCATACATCTTTTCATTCGCACAAGCATGATTCATTGTGCATTTAGATTTAGGATAAACACTTAGATAAATTCTTTGCAAAGCAAAAGGCATAAAACTCGACCCTTGGTTCGATTACCCCTGGTAAAGGCGCCAGGAACGGTCGAACCTCGTACCGACGAGCGGATCCCGTCTCCCGATTTTTCCCGCAAATATTTCAAAAACGGAGGCGAGTCATTTCAAAATTCTTTAAAATTAAGGTCAAGTGAGACCCGCAAAAGAGTTCCTCTTCTCTTCTCTTCTTTCTTTTCCCTTCTCTCTTTCTTTTCCGTTCTTTTATCTTTTCTCCCTTCAAAAAGGAGGAAAATAAAAGGTTGGAAAGGAAAAGAGAAGGAAGAGAGAGAACATTACGAGAGAAAAAATTTTTGCGATGATCACAATTACCCAAGTAAATCTTGAGTAGTCATCTACAATAACAAAAACGTATTTATTGTGATTATGACTAGCTATTCTAGAAGGACCAAAAAGATCCAGGTGGAGAAGTTCTAAAGGTCTTTTACTTGAAATGATATTTTTTGATTTGAAAGATGACTTTGACAATTTTCCTAATTGACATGCATCACAAAAATAATCCTTTTTAAAAGATATTTTGGGTAACCCACGTACTAACTTATCTTTAGCTAATTTAGACATGTATTTAGAATTGACATGACCCATTCTCATGTGCCATAGATGTTGAGTGTCATTATTAGCTATGAGGCAATGTTCTGTGATGTTTTCTAGGTATAGTTCATATATGTTATTCTTTCTTATACCTTTTAAGATGATGTTTTCGTTGGTGTCTGCTATCAGGCATGCATCATGATTAAAGCTAACATTATAACCTGTGTCACACATTTGACTGATACTTAGTAGGTTATGTTTTAAGCCTTTAACAAGGAGAACGTCTTTGATAACAGGTTTATCTATGTTACCAATATTACCAATACCAATTATCAAACCTTTGTTGTTATCTCCAAAGGTGACGGTTCCTCCTTCTTTATGATGAAGAACAACAAAAAGGTGTGGATGTCCTGTCATGTGTTTTGAACATCCACTGTCTAGAATCCATCTGTTCTTCTTATTTGGAGCCTGCAAATCATCAAGTAAAAATTCTTTTTGGTACCCAATCGGGTCCCTTTTTGTTAGACCTTGGAACCCATATCCATTTGGATTTGGGTTTGTCTACAACCTTAGAGGAGTTAAAAAGAATAGCATTATAATACTTCTTATTTGGTTCAGACGAACTTTTCACAAACGTGGTCTTTTGATTCATACAAGAAGGCGTGTTGAAATGAGAGTAGCCAATACCATTCTTGTAGAAAGAGACTTTCTGAGAGGATAAGAGTTTATCCAAGTTCTCTTTACCTTTAGTAAACTTGAAAACCGTTTTCATGAGGTTCTCAGTTTTACTTTTTAGCTTTGAAATTTCTACTTGCAGATTTTTAGTTTTGGAGCTAGTAGAGGAAATTTCAGACATAAGCATAAGGTTTTTCTTTTTCAACTCAGAATTTTCACTGCTGAGTTTTTCATTCTTTTGGGAAAGCTTTAGATTTTCAGATTTTAAATCTTTATTTTTGAAACTCAATTTTCTAGATTCTTCAAATAGTTCTTGAAAAGCATCTAGAAGTTCTTCAAAGGAAAAATCAGAGATTTCACTTACCGAACTTTCGTTTGCCATGAAGCACATATTTGCAGTTTTGGCTTCATCATCACTTGACTCTTCACTAGTGGATGGTTCTGAATCATCCCACTGAGCATGCAGAGCCTTTTTCTTGAAGAACCTCTTCTTTGGTTCCTCAGTCTTGGACTTTCTTTTGAGAAGGGGACAATCACGTCTTAAGTGGCCTGGCTTATTACACTGATAGCACATGGGATCTTCTTTAGGATCTTTTCTTTCCTTGTGCCTGTTTGGAAGCCGGTTCCTTCTCATAAAGTGCTGAAAATTTCTGGTATATAGCGCAATTTTGGATTCTTTATCTGAGTCTTCATTCTCAGATAGAGCTGGGAAAGCTAGAGTTTTCTTTACTGGTTGCTCTTGTTCCCTTCTTTCTTTCATGTGGACTTCATAGGCCATAAGATTGCCTAAGTCGTCCAAAGTAAGCTTAGATAAATCTTGAGCTTCTTCAATAGCTGTAGTCTTCTTCTCTCAATCAGTTGTGAGAGATCTCAAGATTTTCTTCACCTTTTCTGTCTGGGAATATGTTACACCCAGAGATTTCAGATCGTTGGTGATGTTGGTGAATCTGGTAAACATCTCTGTGATGGGTTCATCTTTGTTCATTTTGAACAACTCATATTTTCTAACAAGAGATGAGATTTTGGCTTCTTTTACTTTGTTGGTTCCTTCATGAATAACCTCCAAAGAATGCCAAATGTCAAATGCAGATTCACATATAGATATTCTGTTGAATTCATTCTGATCAATGGTACAATATAAGGCATTCATAGCCTTTGCATTTAGGTTTGCCATTTTCTTTTCTTCATCAGACCATAAGTTATAGTCTGCGGATAGAGATGTGTATGGATGCTCAACAATTTTTCATGCAGCAAAGTCTATGGATTTGAGAAAGATAGCCATTTTGCACTTCCAGTATCCATAGTTGGAGCCATTGAAGAAAGGAGGACGAGATGCGTGTTGACCTTCAATATCACGAGCATAAGAGGTAGATGTCATTTGTGCTGGAAA
Organism: Nuphar pumila; assembly: GCF_984573655.1. Taxonomy (NCBI): domain Eukaryota; kingdom Viridiplantae; phylum Streptophyta; class Magnoliopsida; order Nymphaeales; family Nymphaeaceae; genus Nuphar; species Nuphar pumila. Next base: position 44,016,393 of record NC_143265.1, on the reverse strand, counting down.
ACTTGTTATGTCGAAACCGCAAACCCGCTCTGATACCATATGAAATTCCACTAGAGGGGGGGTGAATAATGAAATATGATAAAGATCGATAAAATAAAATAATCAGGCAATAAGGCACAACACATAAAACACAGAATTTATACTGGTTCGGTCAGTACCCAGACCTACATCCAGTCCTCAAGCAAACCACTTGAGCTTTCCACTATAACATCCGAGTCACCGGATAAATAGTACAACACCCTCTTCCTCAGAGGTCTTCTTCTCTCAACAGAGAAGGGGCTCACCCTCTTCCACAGAGGTCTTCTTCTCTCAACAGAGAAGGACAACACCCTCTTTCTCAGAGGTCTACTTCTTTCAACAAAGAAGGAATATAATGAATAACAGAAAGTTACAATACTTCCTATAGAACCTTCAGAATGATATGAATGCACGAATGAAGGATTCTCAGAATGTTCTGTTTGTCACTCAGAGGATACTCTTTGTCAAAGAGCTGGACTTGACTTTTTCTCTTTTCTTTCTTTTCTTTTTCTCTTTCTTTTTCAAGGCTCTCTTTTCAAATAATGAATAGAATTTTTCTCGTTGTAAGCTCACACGTCTATTCCATTCCCATGTTGAATAGTTTATTTGAGTGTGTTTATATAGCTTTTAAAAAAGTAGTCGTTACATTTTGAAATCGTAGCCTTTTTGAAATGTGAAATGTTATGTCATTTCAAAAACATTTTTTAGAGAAATTCAAGAATGCCTTTTTCCATAAAAGTAAAATATAGGGTACACTTAGTCGTTGTAATATTTTAGGTAATACATATTTTATGTAAAAGGTCTATTTCTTACAAAAGTACATTGAACGTTGGATTTGTAGTTTTGTCTTTATTCTAATTAATGATTTGAGGTACATAAGTACTTCTTTACTTTAAATGAGTGCTTTGAGATATTTATTTGTACATAGTCATGTCAAGTGTTTTCTTTATGTTGTGTTTTCCAAAGTCTTCAGAGAGAATGAGGACTACAAGAAAGTCGACATTCTTTGAGAAGGATATTAACAAGGATTTGTTACAGGAGGTATTTAATGCTTTGTACAAAGAGAATGATGACTTCAAGTAAGTCGACATTCTATGGTTTTGTAAAAAGGTAACTAGAGTCTTTTCAAAAACATATTATATTTGTTTTTCTTTGTGTAGCCGATTTTATGTTTTTGTCTTCTTCCTATATTTAAAAACATTTCTTTAAAGAAGGTAACTAGAGTCTTTTCAAAAACATATTATATTTGTTTTTCTCTATGTAGCCGATTTTATGTTTTGTCTTTTTCCTACATTTCTTTTCATGTTGTCTTGTATATAGTGTAAGGTACAATTATTACATGACAAAATATCTTTTTCATAAGGGGTTGTAAGAAGGTACAATTATTAGTTTTCAAAAAGGAGCTTTTTGAAACTATCGTATACTTTTATGATATAGTTTTTATGAATGAGTATGTAATATGCAATATGCATGTTCCTGAAGGTTCTGTTACATATGACTCTAAAGAAGAAAAAAGTCTTCATCTTGAGGTAGCCGATCTCTTCATTTGAACTTTTAGGAATGCATGGCTCATCAAGCTTTTTCTTCAAGGAGTATGATTGCACAAGTTGTACTTGAACAGGAAGTCTCCATCCTTTTTGGGTGAGATATCCTTGCATCAAATACTCGTTAGTTTTATGGCAAAACATATTCAGTCATAATATAACATTTTTCAAGAGGACATATTTTCATATCATATAAAATCAAATACGACAGTGTATCATATTATGTGACATCAAAACAGAGTTTCTCAACAACACTACCTCAGTGTGGGTCCCACATTGCTTTTTTATTGAAACAAGAATAAGACAGTAAAACCTCTTTTTGGAATTTTCATAAAATCTGGACTAATCGGTAAAACAGAAATTTTGAAAAGAGTTAGCCCCTGTAGGGCGATTTTGTAAAAGAATGATAGTTGAAATAGCTGACAAAAGGCAAAATCTGAGTTGAAATTTATTGAAAATTATCCAGATTGTTTTCCTGAGGAAATATTTTGAAATTCAGAGCCCTGGGGGTAAAATGGGAAGAATTGATAATTTTAAAGACCCAGGGTTTTGAAATCAATTTTGAAAAGAGTTGAAATTCAAATCTGGATTGAAAATTTTGAAATCGAGAGTTCTGGACCTCGAAATGACATGTTGTGCAGTGCAGTGGTATGAAATGCTCATGCTATGATATGCAATGTCATGTCTTATGCAATAGAATCTTGAACCAAGACTTGGAGATGCTTGTCTCTTGTCAGGAATAAAATTTTAAACATCTGAGCTAAAAATAGAGAAATTTTGAGAGTTGCAGATGCAATTTAGACTTCTGTAAGGTCCGAGCTCAGAAAAAGACAATTTTTCCCTTCCGGCGATTTCAGAGGCTGGATGTTGATGCTTGGTGGAAGTGTTGGAGAGGTGAGTGAAAATTTGGGGTGTTTACAGCTGTCGCAGATGTTTTGGGATGAACAAAAGTTGTTCTTCTTCGGAATCCTCTCCTACTGATTCTGTACCCTCAGATGTGTTGTCCTACTGGATCCTCTTTTTGCTGATCCTGACATGCTTTTTCACTGGCTTTCTCTTGATCTTGTTCTTAAAGGATGTTTTCTTTGAATCTGCCCAGCTTGTTCGAACATCATTTTTGTCATCATCTTTTGGAATATATTGTACGTTGCTGGGTCGACATCATCCTCTTCTGAATCATGTTTTCGAGATAATCTGGGAGAGTTCACTTCCTTCACTTCACTGTCATTGTGCTGCTGAGCTGCCCTCCTTCTTGCTCTTGTTTGAACCATGATGGAAAGCCTGATGTTTTCTGTAGAATAAAGGAAGGGTTCAGACCTTGGGAAAATTTTTGGGAGAAAGAGAGATGATGAAGGAGATTTTAAAAGATTTGAGAAGAGATCTCTTGATAAAAGAGATCTTGGATGAGAAAATAGAATTTTTGAAGACATATTTGACGATGGATGACAAGACCTTGAATATTTTGAAAAATTGCAGGCAGGATAAAAAAGATTTAAATAAACCAAAAGAAAAGAAGAAAAATATGCTTGGACTTTTGAAAGATAGAGGAAAAATTTAAAAGAATGTCAGGGTTTAAGAAAATTATGAAAGAATAAAGAAATGAGAAATATACAATCTTGGATTTTTTGAGAAAATAAAAGAATTTTTATGAAATAAACATCCAGAGTTTTAAAAAATAAGAATTTTCAAGATAAGATCCATAAAAGAATCAAATTATACAAGCAATGATGCGCAGAATAGCACTCCCTAGAGGCCGACTCTAAATGCAATATTTGAAATGGCTCGTAGGACCTTAATCCTAACTCTATGGTTCAGATCATCTGATTCCAATCAAGGTATGCCAATATACTCAAGTTAAAGCTCGAAGTACGTGGCATATAAAATATTTCTCCAGTTCTAAGGTAATGGATTCCCAACATCCTTGAGCACCTACCGATATACCTCGGACTAAGGCCCTTAGGTACATGGTAGGGGGCGCTAACCTAAATAAGTGGTCCAGTTGTGAGGCTCTCTCCCAAACTATGGTTCAGTGAGACAACCCAGCAATGTGAAGACCAGGACAATATAGGTAGGGATGTTTTTGAAAACATGTTCAACATGCGATAAACCAGATAGCTCAAATGCAAGTCCTAAAGAGATAGAATTTAAATGAAGAGAAGCATACACTTGCATACATTGTTTGCATTCAATCCCTAGAATTGAGGAGAGTTGTATTTCAGACCTAAGTCTAAGTGAGCATGAAATAATCTCCTCAATATGGTCCTACCAAACCATACGTAAATCCTATATGCATTATGTCAGCTTAGGACAAAGTTTAGGCTCCTAAGGTTTGCATGGAAAATGAAGCTGACATTTAAAGAATAAAGACTTAGATAATATCAAAGCAAAACAAAAGGCAAAAATTTGACCGAACGAAGACGAGTCCCATCACGGTCGCCAACTTCTGTGATCATCGCAAAATTTTTCCTCTCGTATTCCTTCTCTTTTCCTTTCTAACCTCTATTTCCCCTTTTTGAAGGGAGAAATAAAAGACAGAAAAGAAGAAAAAAGAGAAAAGAAAAGAAAGAGAGAGAGAAACTTTTTTGTGAATGTCTCACTTGACCTTAATTTTGAAAAGATTTTGAAAGATTACTCGCCTCTATTTTTGAAATATTTACGGGAAAATGGGAGACGGGCCTTGCTCGTTGGTACGAGGTTCGACCGTTCTTGGTGCCTTTACAAGAGGTAATCGAACCAAGGATCAAATATATGCCTTTTTGCTTTGCCTAAATATTATCTAAGAATTTATTCTAATTCTAAGGATGCACAAAGAATCATGCTTGTGTAAATGCAAAAGATGTATGCTCTTTTGAGAAGAATTTGGAAATTTTATCCAAATGATTTTGAAATTATGAAGAATATGATGAAGAAATGGTTTTTGAAAGTGGGAGATAGACTTGAGAAGTTAGATTTTCTAACTTAAGATTTATAATAGATCTTGAGTTTTGAAATAATCAAAGATTGGGATGAACCTAAATTTTTAAGAAGGGAGTTTAGCAAATAAGAATTGAAAGTTGAATATGGACTTCAAAATGGATCTAGAATTGAGAGTCAAGATGTAATTTGAAAATAGAGTGGAATTTCTAGATTTAAAGTTTTGAAATCATAATGGATCTTGGGTCTAGGTGGAATTTGAAAACAGAATTGGATTTTTTTAGATATGGATTTTAAGATAGGTTTGAATCTGAAATCTAGAATCCTAAATAACATTGGATCCGAATTCTGAAATCCAAGATGGAGTTGAATGTAGAATCTGGAATCCTAAATGGAGTTGAATTCAAAGTCTGGAATCCAAGGAGTTCAATCCGGAATCTAGAATCCTAAATGGAGTTGGATCCGAAGTCTGGAATCCAGTATGAAATTAGAAGATGGATCTGGATTTTGGAAATCCATATGAGATTTGAAGATGGATCTGGAAATTTGGAAATCTAGATGAGATCCGAAGAGGGGTCTGGGCTTTGGAAATATATATGGGATTTGGATTTTGAGAACCCAGATAGAACTTGAAATGAGATTTTAGAAATGGATTTTGGAATTGGGTTCTAAATCTAGAATCTGGGATGAGATTGTATTTTGAAAATCCAAATGGGACTGGTTGATGGATCTGGATTTTGGAAATCCAGATTTTGGATCAAAATTTGAGATTCAGAATCAATCTCAAAACCTTGATTTTGAATTGCAAATCAGGGCTCAATCTTTAGATAGAACTTTGAAAGATAAAGGATGAACTTGATTTTAAAGCTTGAGTTTTGATATCAGGAGATGAATCTGGAAATTTCAAAGTTGAATTGAACTTCGAAATTTGATTTTGGATATTGAATTTGAATTTTAAAATCGAATCTTGAAAATGGAAATGAATCTGAATTTTCAAAGTTGAATTGAACTTTGAATTTGATTTGAATGGGAAATTGAATTTTTTAATATAGAAATGAATTTGAAATTCCAAAGTCAAATTAGACTTTGAAATTAAAGTTAGAATCTGAGAATAGATTTTGAATTTACAAGAGTTGAAAATTGATTTGAGAAGTGAAGAAGATATTTGCAGGATTATCACTTTGGATTTTGAAAAGGAATGATATAATTCTATCCTAAATGATGAATGAATTAAAGAATTTTGAAAATTGAATATTTGAAAAGCATATTTTATTCTTTAAATGAATTAAAATAAGATTGAAGATATAATACATTCCTGACTATGGTCATTGAATGTATTATATAATAATCTGTATTTAAATTCACATGAAGAATAAAATACATTATGGTGCTTTTATAGAGTTTAAAATAAAATTAACTCTCAATATATCCTGACTATGGCCATTGATATATATCTTGAGTTAATTTTAAGTTAAACTCTAATAAAGGAAGAAAAATATTTGAAAATGTGATGATTTTTGAAAAAGATCCAGTATGGATCCAGTATTATTCCATAAAAGATGAAAATCATAAGTTTTGTTCGCACCCTGACTATGGCCATTGATGCAAATCGTCAACTTAGGGTTTAATCACCTTTTATAAAATGGTGCACATGTCATTCGTGTTCCCATTTGTGAAATTTTGCAAATAGAAGAGGAAAATGGTGTGAAAACAAACAATTTCTAAGGAATATACATGCTCATACACTCTAATCTATGTTGAAAAGTAAGTATTCTCATTGATCGTCTAGCCAATACAAGTTTTTTGAAATTCGAATTCTCAAATTAAGAGGGAAAAGAGTCTTCTCTACCTAATTCCTGCAAGACCCAAGTTAATCCCAGCAAAAAGAAATGTCATGTTGAAGAACATACAAGTATATGCTTAAAACTGAAAAAGTTAATAACAAATGCATATGCCATGTATTTGTGATAATGAGAAATCATGACATAGTAAACTATTAAGAAGAATGAAGATAAAACATACATACACAATGTCCTAAGCTAATGGCGAGAATAAACATTAAATGGCATTTAATGAAAAGAACGAACGTGTGATGTATGTATCACAGTGAGAAGAAGATGGTAAGATATATCCCTAACCAACAAAACATAAGGTATCCAGTAACTAACAAATATGAATGCATTGCTTAATACATGAGCTGGGAGATACTCTGAGATTTAGCACATGTAAATGTATTACAAATGGTGAAGGATTCAATGTTTAGATGCTGCAGATATATTGTTAATATACAAGCTGGTTAACAGATATAAACCCCAAAACTGGAAGATATTCAATCAGCAAAATGACCAAGAAAAGAATGTACAACAATGAGTATGTGCTGAAGGGTTGCTGCAGAATTGTGAATGATGCCCATTTGCAGGTGGGTGCAAATGAGTATGTAAATGAAGGTGGTAAAGGGACTACATCAGATGGGAGAGGTGATGAGCTGGGACTCTATCTTGAAACAAGAAGTGGTGAGGGCACACAGAACTATGACAGATAAAGGGTGGTCAGTGAAATCAAATATGCAATAGGTAGGTATAAGTGATGATGTGCTGTAGCAAGAAGGCGAATGTGAGGATGTGACTGGGGCTCTTATAGCAAGTGTTGCCATGAATCAAATTCTGGCAACAGACACTGTGATGAAATATGTTGTATTTAGTGAACATGATGGAGTATGTGAAGTGGTATTGGCTACTGTGGAGGAGATTGCTGTTGTAGATGGTCATTGTAGATGTTGTATATGGTGTGCTAATGGTAAGTGAAGGTGGAGATGGAGCTGGGAAAATTTCAGACTTTGACTCTGGTGAGTCATCCTTTAGGCCTGGAGTGGATGGGATTATGAACTGGGAAGAGGGACATTTGTGGCTGAACTTACACAGCCTCACCAACAAACAAGAGCAACGGTTTGACAGAAGGAACGAAAGCCTTCACTGTTGGAATTTGCAACAGATGCTGAGATAGTGGAGAGCATATGTTGTGTAAATGGAGATAGGTAAGTGTAGTGAAGGGTGCTATATAGTGGTGAACATGGGTGGAATAGAGTGCATTACTGTGCAGCAAGGGGCTACAGGGGATGGACATGGTGGGGTGCATACAGGTAGTTGCAGGAGATTGCCCATGTGCCGATATTTGACCTTGAGCATTTGGTTGCTACTAGACTGTAATGCACATTCAACAAATGGACATTGCTCTGCTACACCGGGTGCCATATTGTTGTAAATGGACCATAACATGGATGAGGCTGTAGTTGGTGGTGCTACAAGCAGGAAGAATATGTGATGACACCAGAAGTTGTAAAGACGTCTGGAAATGTAAGAGGGATTTTACTTTTCTCAAAAGAATCTTTTTCTGAACTATGTAAGAGAAATAAGGCTCACTGATTCTTTGCTAGATTAACACAAAATGCACCAAATGTTTCAAGAGTCCTCTCTCGCTTAAGTTCTGAATTAAATCCAATCTCATTGTTACTTTCTTGATTGGGTCTGTAAAAGTTCAACTTTGTTGATCATAGATTTTCGATATGATGATAGAGCAGCACCAATGAGACTCTCCCAAGTGAACCTCATCTGACCTGCAATCCTGTCAGCTTCAGCAACAAGAAGATGATCAACCATATTGACAAGGTCCATCACCAAAGAGATATTCGACAGAGAAGAAAATACATGAGGATAGCAAACAAGAGCTCCCCACAGCTTAGCAATTTCAGACCCATGAAAGAGAATAGATGAATGTGTATCATCATTGCACTGGTCACCACTTATTTGGCTGATCCAAAATATGACAAGCTTTTGAAAAAACCCATGGATATTTGGACCAATTTCTTTATTCCTTTGTGGCAACTCTTGTAGTTTCTCATAGAACATTAGCATCATGTATAAAACATCTTCTGGAGAAGACCCGATCATTTTATTCATAACTCTAAATATATGACTTCTGAAGACACACACCACAGATGAATCCTTTAAAAACAAGCCTTTAAGAAAAATCAAATAAACTTCTGCTCTTAATCTCAAACACACAACCCCATTGCATTGATATGTTGGATAATTTTGATACATCATTAGAAACCCAAGGAATACCAAGAATAGTGAGCATTAATTGTAGAATATTTTCAACAACTTTGCAAAGATATGTATTCTTCACCATTAAAGAATCAATTGCAACTATGAAGTTTTGTATGAGTAATCCCACAACCTCAAACAACAAGGTATAATCAGAAAATTTTCTCCCATTATCGATCTGAAGAATGGCAACAATAAAAGACAACGGACAATTGAGGTGCAACAAACATTTAGAAGTGCCGTCAACACCATCTGGAACATATTTCAAACAAGACGAGTTCAAATCGTCTTCCATTCTAGAGCATGAATCATTCCCTTGAATTGATGCCACAGGTGCAGCTTCTGTCCTAGCTACACTTTTTATGCAATTGGGGATTTCCTCAAATAAGCACTTTGACAACAACCCAAGATCCTCATCATGGAACTCCTCACAAATTCTTCTTAAAGTTTCATTTACAACCTCAACAAAAATATTAGATCCATTGCCTAATTTTTCAGCATATTCATATATAGAATTATCCATCAAAAGGAGGAGCACTCGTTTAGCTTTTGAATGAAGCCGATGCCTCAATCAAGATTGACCGATGATCAAGATAAAAAAAAAAATTCGGAAAGTCTAAAAAAAAGAAGTTATACGATCATAAAAAGAAACAGAGCATTAGACGAAACATAGTGAACACAACAAAACTCAGAAGAAAGCGAAATAAAAAAAATAAAAAAAAATATATATTTGTTGGAATCGATATATTCCTGTTGTTGTTGCGCACGAGGGATTGATGTTGCTATAAGCAACCCAACGCGCTCGATAGTGCGTTAATACGGTAAAGTGAGGAAAATCCATATGTAATGTACATATAAAAAGACAAATAGAAAACAACAGAGGGGAGAAGCGATTACTTACCTGTGATTGCTGCAGGGGATAGGTGCCTCCTTTAGCTGATGAAGAGGAAGATCAGAAGGAAAGAAGGAGAAAATGAAAGAGCAAGGGGGAAGAAAGAGGGGAGATTGAAAAGGTAAAAAGGGAAGAAAATGTTCATGAAGAAGAAGAGACGATGGGGAGGTGAAAAGCGGTGGATGAGAAGAGGCTTGGATGCCTCTTCTTATAGGCAGAAAGGGAAGGATCGAGAGGGATCTGGAGAGCTCGAGGGGGAGAGCGTGGGAGATCTCTGCGGCTTCCCTCACAACGAAAAGTTGTTAGGGGCTTTTTCAGATATAGTCCCCTTATTTTGGAATTTTTTTAAAAAGAGGGCCTATCTACAAAATTTTCTTAAAAATGGTGTAGAAAGCTATGTTTTTTAGATTTTTTTTCTTTTTATATTCTTTTTTGATAAAAATTCTAAAGATATGAGGAAAATACGATGATTTTTAGGAAAATGGGATCCAAAACGAGGTTTTGAAGGGTTTTTGTAAAATATTTGTTTTGAAATTGCAAGTTTTCTTAAAATGGGGTTTTTGTAAAAATTACATAAGTTATTTCAGAAAATGACCCTTGAAATGGATCTGGATCTAAGATTTTTAGAAAATATTGGATTTGGATCTCGAATTGAGATTGGATCCACATAAAACATCTGATAAAATACCACGAATTGATTTTTTTGATTTTTTGAAGAATAGAAGTTTTGAGATCAGAATTTGATCCGGATATCCGATTTGGATCCAAGATTGGGTTAGATAGGGAAATTGAGTCTGGATTCCAGCGAATCCGAGGAATGAATGGAAATTTTATAAAAAATTGACCTGATTATTCAAAAGATGGACTCAGAGGCAAAAAGGGAATTTTTTAGATTTTTTGGAAAATTTGGGGTGTTCATAATTTGGTTTTCAAAATTCTAAAATCTTATAGTTCTAATTGGTTCAGGACTCTGATTGAGAGTTTTAGTTCACTTAGAACTTTGTTTTCAAAACCATTGAATTTCACCTGTTGATTTTAACCCCTTTTCAAAACCATTTTCAGTCTTTATTTCAAAATTTTCAAAACTTTGATGTGGGTCCCACTTAGTTGGTGCCATATCTGGAGGAGTTCTGGCCTAGTAAGAACTCTATGCCATTTCAAAACTTTCAATTTCAAGTTTATTTTGAATATCTTTTGAGAAAACCTCTTATTTTCAAGTTTTAAAATTGCTTTTTGAAAAACCAAATGGGGCCCACTTGAGGTGGCGCCACATTTGCAAAAGTCAGGGTTAGACTAGGGTTAGTCAGTATTCTATTTAGGTTAGGAGCTTAGTAGGTTTCAAATTGATTTTAAAAATTCATCTTTACTTTGGTTTTAACTAGTGATTTTTAAAGTTTTAAAATCAAGTTTTTTAAATCCAATGTGGGTCTACTCTAGGCGGCGCCACATTTGGGGTATTTTAGGGTTTTGACTAGGGCTTAGATCGGTTAGTAATTACGTTAAATCCCTTTAGAAAAAATGCCCCCCACTAATGATTTTGGATAGGTTTTAAAAAGGGCAAGTTTGGAATTAAGAAAAATCTTAATTAACCCTAATTATTTTCTATTTAAAGAAGTAAGAAGGGGGGGGGTCGACCCCTATTCCTTTCTCACCTATTTCTTGGAGACTCTCTCTCCTCTCTACAACCCTCTCCTTCCTCCTTGCAGCTGCATGCACCCAAGGTGAGGTTTCACAACTTTTATTATGCTTTTATTATTTTTTCTTCTTGTTTTATCATGATTTCCCCATGGGCGCCCCTTGAGTTCATGGTATCAACCATGATTTTTATCAAGAACCCTAAAACCGACCCAAGAAAGTGATCTAACTCAGATTGATGGTTTTTTCAAGGATTCTAATCCATTAGAATCGATGAGAGGTACGTTTTCTATGTTCTTAACCGACGAAAGATGTGATTTACCCGTTAAATGGGCTAAATCCATGCTTTCAAAGGTAAAATTAATTTTCATCATAGATTCCATGTATTTTTATTTTATTTTTCTGTCATATTAATGTTTATTTTATATGTTTCAGCATTTACTTAAATTTTTTTTTGCTGTTTAGGTATTTTTTATTATTTTTTTCATTGTTAAATCATTTTTTTAGGGTTTTCTTAGATTTTTGTGTGTTTTGATTTTAGATCCATAGAAATCATGCTACTTCGTATTTAAATATTTGTTCAAAATTTCTGATTTTTTATATGCAATCCATGGATGTGTTAGTGAGCCCCTGTAAAAAAATTAGAGGTTTTGAAATTCAGAAACCTTTTTAGAAAAATATAAAGTCGAATTGTGATTCCTGTGGGTTAAAATCGTTATTCATATTCAAGTATAACTTGTAGTTGCGTTATTTTTGTCATCCGAGATTCGATTTAGGATCCGTAAATTGCAGTAGCTTTGTATTAGAGTCTATTATTTACTGTAATTGTTTCATAATTTTATGTCATAGTTTGATATTTTTCCTTTGTCAGAGAGTCAGATCAACGTTTTGGAACTCGTTATGTCTTATTAAAACCCCAATTCAATTTGTGTTGATCGTATCTCCCTAACCAAAGATTTGATTCATAATATGTAAAAAAGGAAGTTCATTATTTACATGTCTGTTATTCACTTATGAAATCTCAAAATTTTTTAATGTGTTTTGTTATTTTTCCCTGTATTTGAAACCAGAAGTGTCTGTTTTGATAAATTTTATATTTGTTATAATTAATCAAATATTGTCGGAACGATATCTCCCTAACCGGAGATCCGATTCATGATCTGTAAAAGGAGAATCTTTGTTTTTTTGTCTAGTAGTTATCTGTAAAATGTTATGAATTTCCATAGTCGATTGATCTCTGATTCAGGTCTGACACTGAAACAGGTATGTGCCCACAGGTAAAAATAGCATATTTTAGGGTTTTATGTGATTTTCGTATTAAAATTATGTAAAAAATTGATCTTTCTATTTCCAATCTACTTTTAGGGTTATAAATATTTCAGATGTCATTTTTTATTAATTTTGGATATCATTTGATGTTTGGATGAGTTAAATTGCAAAACAGGGTACCCGTAGGATCCCGAAACACTGCCAAAATCATGATTTTCATGATATTTCTGATTTTTTGGTATAAGAACATGTTTTTAGGGTTTTTTCATGTTTAGAATCATGCTAGGACACCTCATGTTCAATTTAGCTTCTATTTGATCTTATTGAAACCCTAAATCCCAAGTTTTTACCAAAATATTTTCTCAAAAACCCTAATTTCAAGGTCATAGTCTTGCTATCAGGGGCATTTTGGTCATTTGACCTCAATTTCGAAATACCTAACTTAGATTTTCTTATTTTCAATCATATCCTATCATCTTGTGTTTCATTTATTTTCATCTGAATTTCAAAATCTCATTTTACAAAATATTTTTCTGAAAAACCCTGATTTCAAGGCCATAGTCTCAGGGGCATTTTGGTTTTTTGACCCAAATTTTGAATTTTCAAATCTTATTTTAATATTCTCAATTCAATTTCATCATTTATGTTTATATCAGGGAAGTATGAATTGGGTTTACATTTGGATAATATCTGATAATTTTCTAATATTTTTGGATAAATCCAGATAAACCTATATTTTTGTGTTAATTTGTTTTCTAGTTTTGCAGGAACATTCAAGAAGAAGACTTTTCTTTATTTTCCTTTATTCAATTCAATATAATATCAAAGTTGTAATATTTGGAATAAGATTTACATTCTCTGCTTAGAATAGGACTGCATTGCATATAATTTAATTCTGCAAATTTCAATACCTGATGTATGCCAATTCATGCATTTTTTTACAAATCCACCATGGTCTACACGAATGGCATGTGCACAAGCTCTTAGGGAGTTGACAAACTCGGTGGAGTTCGTATTCATGGCCATAGTCAGAATACGAATGAGACCCAGATTTGTGATCTTTGTATTAGCCACATTCAGCCTACACTCTTAGGCTAACTTCAAAATGCATTGTATTTCTAAAAAATATAAAATGATTTTCTCAATTCTTCAAAACAATATCTTTCAAATCCATATTCACTCATTTTATTCAATTTGCAAATTCCAATTCTAGTTTCGAGAAATCGATTTTCTCAAAATTTTCTAAGTCTTACTCAAAAATTGTTTTTCTCAAAACTCTGAGCTTTCAAGTGGTATTTCAAGTATTTCTCAAGTTCAAATCACGATTTTCCAAGTCATAATATCTTCAATTTCAAAGTCTGAATTCAGAGAAATCAAGTTTTCCTAAAGTTATTTGAAATTCCTCAGAAATCGATTTTCATGAAACACTTGTATTTCTTCAGAAATCGATTTTCTTTTATTCAGAAACTCTCTCCCAATCATGATTCATGATTTTCAAAGTGTTATATTTTCAAGAGTTTTCCAAGTATTTTAAATATTCAAGGCAAACATCATGTTTTCAATCTGCATTTTCAGAAATATTATAGCACATGCCTGATTCTTTGTGCATTTAGGAATAGAACATGATTTAGATAAGTTGAGCAAAGCAAAGCACTAGATTGATCCTTGGTTCAATTACCCTGGTAAAGGCGCCAGGAACGGTTGAACCTCGTACCGACAGGCGAGTCCCATTCTTCGGAATTTTCCCGCATTTTAAAAACAAAGGCGAGTTATTTTCAAAATCTTTTTCAAAGGTCAGTTTGACTTGCAAAAGTAAAATTTTGCAATGATAAGAGGTACCAAATGGGAAAATGGGATGAGGCAGACACGGGTGGTCCAGGGTAGTGGCTAGTCTGGACCGAAACCCATTCCCATACCTGCCATGCCCAGTCGACACAACACAAAAAGGTTGCAGGGCCAAGCTTGGTCTGGCCTGAGACAACTCGACAGCCATTCGGCCATAACCGACCCCCAAGGTTGGGCGTACGAGCTGCAGGATAACCCCTAGGTTGTAGACTTCATGGCCGCCCACCAGCCAGAGGTGGACAGACTCGAGGTTACTGCCATGACAGGGCATACCCGGGCCCAGTCGGCATCAGACCTGCTGGTTCTGGTGTGCCAGAGCCGCAGGCCATGTGCGAGAGGGTGAAGGGAAGAAGGGGTGCGGCCACCTTACAACAGACCGTCCCATATCCGGTCAGTTCCCCTGTTGTAGGGTTTGGACTGTAGCTGTAGCAACAAGAACGTCTGAAACTCTGTGGGTCCGGTGCTCGCCCTAGAGGAAACCCCAAAAAGAAAAGTGCAAAAAGGAAGATGAAAAGGGGGGGGGGGGAGGGATTTCTTACCACTAGATGTGTGAAAAAAAAAGAAAAAAAATACAGGGCGCTCCTTGCACTTCAACGCAGCAAGGAGTTGGTCTAAGGCACTCTAGCCACACACGAATGCAATGAAACATGGAGAAACAATGCCATTGTGCTATGCCGGAACTTAAAACAAAACCAACAAGAACATAGAATATGATTGTATGCGTGTGTGAGTATGTGATGTAGACAAAAGCAAGCAAATGAAACCCATGGAGGGTTCTAGTCTGCCTAGCTCCCACACATGCAAGAATGCATTGGGGATGCACTACTTCATGCTAGAGACTCATACATTTTTAAAAATGATAGCTATGACATGATGAGTCTCACCTAATCGTCTGGAGTTCTCCCTTTTGAATGGTTGATAATGGCTCCCCTTTGCTTAGAGTTTAGAGGGGAGTCTCAAATCGGTACCCACCCCTACACACAAGCACAAAGGGAGGAAGAAGGAGGATGGCTCATAGTTTTGGAGAGAGGGAAGAGAGAGAAAGAGAGGAGAGAAATGAGCTCTCTCTCCTTCTTAGGGTTATATAGGTTAGGGTTTTAATCCAACGGTTGAGACTTAATCTGGAAAATAGAGGGTTGTGGCTCATTCACTAAAGCTTCACACCCTTCTAGGTAGCGACAGTCTCATAAATACCCTCTATAACCTAAAAACGACCCTATCAGCTTATGTCTTTTGAATTTTCTTGAAACACCTTGCAATAGTGCCCCTCCAGGGCACTATTCATGCACTATTCATGAAGGGCCCCACTAAGCTTCATTATTTTATTCATTTCATCATTTTTTGTGGAATTACACTTAGGTTTTGGAAACATCTTTCTAAATTCTCAAAAACTCAAACTTTTTTCAAAAAAACCCACTTCTCTTGTCCAAAATATCTAAAATGAAATGGGTTTAAAATTATTCTGGACTCATACGAACATATGTATTCATTCTAGGGTTTTGTATTTACATATATTTATACATATCTATATAAGCCTTTCTAAAATTTCATCATGTATTAAATTTTTCTAAAACTTTAATTCTTGTTAGAATTTCTTAAAATACCTTGAGCTTAAGCGTTTTAAAAATTTTGTTGGTTCAATCCAAATGATTTTATGCATTTTAAATAAAAACTTAGGGACTTGATATAATATCATTACGATGTACATATATATATATATATATATATTCATTTGTTCCAAGGTTTTGTATTTATATATATATATACATACGAATACATACACATGCATATACACCTATACATATATATGTATGCCCTCAAAAATACATATAAAATTCTTATCATGAATTAAATTTTTCTCAGAAAATTCACGAGTCTTACATCCTACCCTCCTTAAAAAGGATTTTGTCAGCGAAATCACAAACATAAAACAACACAAAGGTTCAGATAGTTTTCCCTCATACTCGCTTCAGGTTCCCATGTTCTTTATTCGATGCCTTGGTGTTGCTAGCATACTTTGACTAACAAAATGGTAACGATACGCAAAACTTGATCTCAACGATCAATGATCTCGGTAGGTTTCTCATTCATTGGCACACTTCTCTTTTGATGGAGTCTAATCAGCATAAACTAAATCTCCAATAGACTTCTTCGGACAAAACTTAGCGATATGCCCTAGATGCTCAAACTTGAAACACTTGCCATTATAGAGAGGGCAAACTCTGAGGGGATGATCTTCATTACACCATCCACACATTTGCTGGATATTTGGTTGTTGTGGTTGCCTTTGATGCTGGTGGTCTTCCTTACGCTTTCGCTTTTTGGTAGGGGGCATGGACTCCTTCCTTCTAGGATTCTTCTCACTAGTACTCACATGAATCTTGGTCTGTGGTCTGAGTTTATTCCGCTGGTTCATCTGCTCCTCAATCCAGTCTTCTTCCAACAGTGTTGCTACCTCGATGGACTCATAGAGTGATTTTGGCCCGCTAGTGAACACTTTGGTTCTCAAAGTTGGCTTCAACCCACGAGCGAACTTCATTGCTCAGTTCTTCTCCGTGGCGTATACATTTGGATAATATCACTCTAAACAATGAAACTTAGTGATGTAGCTTGCCAGAGTTGTTGTCCCCTGTTGTAGGTCTAAAAATTCTTGAATTTTCTTACTTCGTTATTGCTTAGGAAAATATGCAGAGTTAAAAACCTCTACAAACTCATCCCATGTAACGTTCCCGTCTTGGAACTTAACCGCAGAGATCGTGTCTCATCACTTCTCCGCATGGTCCTTCAAACGATAGGTATCAAAGTTCACCTTCTGCTCCTCTAGGACATTCAAAATATGAAAAATGTGTTCTATCTCGCTTATCCATGACTCGGCAGCTTTAGGGTCTGTCTTACCCTTAAAAGCAGGATGATCCATTTCCATAAAGTGCTTGTAGGTGACCTCACTTATGTTCAACTTGTCTTGGGCCACATGTTGGAGGTTTGCACCCATCTGCTGCATCGCAACCACCTGTTGTTCACAGTGTCCATGATATCGCTATGAACACCCCAAATTTTTCAAAATTTTAAAATTTCCCTCTTTGCCCCTAGCACCCACCTTCTGAGCAATTTGGTCAACTTCTAATTATTTCTCGGGTTCACTTCCTTATTGAAGGTCCAAAGTCCAGCTTCATTCTCTATATTTTGCCCAATCTTGGATCCAGATCAAATATCCAAATCTGATTCTGAGCTAGCTGCGTGATCCACCTTGGTCGAGCACTCCACCATTGATTCCAGCGAAGAAGTGGTGTGAGGTTGTCGAACGTTCATCCTCAGATCCTCGTCTACACCAGCCATTGCCATCACCATCTTTCTATCTTCGCTTCTTGTTGACGCTGAACCTAAAGACGAAAGGAGACGTGTGGAGCAAGAGGAATCACTCTCGCAAACTCCTTCGGTCTTCAACAAGGTAAGGGCATAATCTCCTTATGTTTGGGCATAGCGTTATGTGGTATGTGTATATGCTGGACCATCAAATTTCTCGTCTCTGTATAAAAATAAAAACAAATTTCTCTCACACAGAAATTAATTCTTATGTGATTATAATTGTACTGCAATCAGACACATATAAACTAAATTTCTTTTACTGACTATGGGTGTGCTCGAGTTAGGCACACCAAAACTCACTTTTAACTATGCATGTATGCTGGATGCTGTCACACTAAAATTAGTTTTTATTTGATTATAAGTGTACCGAAATCAGACACAGAGAAACTAAATTTCTTATGGACTATTCGTGTGCTCAATTTAGTCGCACAAAAAGAAAACTCATTTTAACTATATACGTATACTGAACTCTGTCACACACATAAAATGTATGTAAGTATGTGATTGTACTGGAGTGCTATTCCCTGTGTGAAAACTATCATAACCACATGACAACTGATAGCTATGGTAGTATTTATACCATTACTTATACTTGGTGCATCATTCATTTTTTTATGTTTTCTATGTGTGCCCTCAAATTGGAATCCACTTAAAGTAAAAGCAAATTATATCACTCATGTTGTGAATCTGTCAAAGAAAGGGTCACGTAGATATAGAGTTTCCTCATGTTTTGATTCATGTTGCAGATCAGTCATTTATGTTTTTATATTTTGATTGGGTGATGTATACAATCTGTTGTATATAAATAACCCATCGTTATGCTTTTCCATGTTGTGATAAAATGTCCCACCAAAATGAAGCATGCATGTTCCCCAATCATGTTAACGTATATCAGTGTAAAAAAAAAATATAGATGTGTATTAATTGTATGTTATACTTATGTGGGGTAGATATTAGGAAATTTTAGGTGTTATGTACATGGCAAAAAAAACAGTTATCATTCTGTTAGTGGACCAAAAGTCCACACTCACACACAGACATGAGTATCTACACTTACCTGTGCATTAAAATCCCTGCACATATATGCATGTAGGTAGAAAAAAATTCTGCACCTATAGGGGTTCAGGTAAGTGGCAACCAACTTACCGTTGTTGTTTACTAACCCAAAATTTTTGTGGCGGGGGTGGTGCCTCTGTCTGGCAGGATGCTGATGTATTTTAGCAGGGGACCCACAACCTCATATACATATTGAGTTGCTATTGGCCCGTTCTGAGAAGCCGACCGTGGACCATAGTACCCGCAGTGGTGGCATGTCATATTCAGGTCCGAATTACCACCTAGTCAACTTAGCAACCTTGAGACCCATTGTAGTGGGATTGGTCGGATGTTCACACCTACGGTTGGAACTATGGCTTTGTTGTCACGAGCCATCCTCTCCGAGCCAAACAAATAAGGAATATGCTAAAACACCTGTTGTGGTTAAATTAAACATCTCGTTGGACCAAGTGACCTCGATGATTCCGTGAACCCAAATGAAACCTTAGTAGTACCCTGGAAGGTATATGCTAAGTGGCCCAGAGTGTCCTTCAAGAAAATGTTTGGATTACCATGACACACGAAACATGTGTTATCAAGCAATAAAAAGTGTTCAATGGTCGATATCCTGAAACTAAAATTATAATCATGGATTTTGGCATAAAGAGAATAGATATATATATATATATATAATACAATACTTGTGAGACTAAAGGCTTAGTGCAATCTTATAAATGCTAAAATACTTATATTCAGCAAACGTCAAGTGCATACATAATCTTGTTCTATTTGACGATCTAAAGAAGAATGAAAACTGGGTGGGCTTTTTGGCCACCATAGCGTACACACACCCTTTTCGCTGAAAGCTAAAAGTGCCATACGAGCACCTATGAATTTTTAAAGTTGGGTTATGCCATGTTGCAACACCATCAGTGGGGTACGATATGTATACCCTAGCATAAAAACAAAAGCTAATATAATGCATATACAAGTACTTGGTTCAGGTTCACACCGAAACACCGAAAAGCTGTATTAGTGCCTATTGCACACTAAGTTAAGAAATGTGCATACATTGAGATCACCTCGAGTATGGGTTGGGATTTTGGAAATACCCTATGATGCAATGACTCGCGTCGAGAAATAAACAAAATATGAAATCTCCATTTTCAATTCAAAATCTAAAAATCCAAAATCAATTTTCTCTATGGACTCAGGCATTTTGCCCAGATCCAAATTCACAAATGGTCAAGAGAATCTAGAAAGACTTATTGGTTCTCAAAGATGCTCGGTTAATAAAACCGGATTGGGATATAGCTTCTTTGATACTCAAAATAGACCAAACTATGTGGTGAAGAATCAAAGACAATATTCTCAACCATTTGTTCATAGAACTAAATTTTCCAGTTCTAATAGAAATGCATCTAATCATGGAACTTATAATGCTTATAAGCCTAGATATGATTACTCTAAAAATGCTAAATCTTTTTATAGAAAGAATATTTATTATCAAAGAAAACCAAAATCCAAATAGATATGGATTCCTAAGACTAACTCTCATGGACCCAAAAATAGAAAGGGGTCAAATGCTTTGTCTTCTAATTTTGTTGTAGGTACACAAAATAAGGAGCAAATGGATATTGGAGAGCGGTTGTTCCAAACATATGACTAGAAGGCCAGAGTTATTTTCCACCCTCCAAAGTAAAGATGGAGGAACCATCACCTTTGGTGACAATAACAAGGGAAAAGTAATAGGTATTGGTAATATTGGTAATCCAAAATTTCCCTTGATAGAAAATATTCTTTTAATAGATGGTTTAATGCATAATTTATTATCCATTAGTCAATTATGTGATAAAGGTTTTCTTGTTTCCTTTGAACATGATTTATTATTAATTTTTGATTTTCTATCTAAAAAGATCATTTTTAAAGGTATAAGAAGGAACAATGTGTATGAACTTTATCTAGATGAGTTACCCACTTTTAATGAAAAATGTCTTATTGTTTCAAATGAAATTCAATAGTTATGGCACAAGAGACTTGGACATGTTAACTTTAAAATTGTTTCCAAGTTATCCAAGAATGATCTTGTAAGAGGCCTACCTAGAATACCATATAAGAAAGATCACTTATGTGATGCTTGCCAAAGGGGTAAACAAATCAAGAGTTCTTTTAAAGCAAAAGATATAGTTTCAACAAAACGTCCTCTTAAACTTTTACATTTAGATCTATTTGGGCCATCTAGAATTCAAAGTTTGAATGGTAGCAAGTATGCTTTTGTTATAGTAGATGATTATTTTCGATTTACATGAGTGATTTTTCTAAAAAGCAAAAATGATGCTTTTTCTGAATTTTCCAAACTTTGTAGAAGAATTACAAATGAAAAATCTACATCTATTATTAAAATTCGTAGTGATCATGGTGGTGAATTTGAAAATGAATCTTTTCTAAAGTATTGTGATTTACATGGTATATCTCACAACTTTGCTTTTCCTAGAGCGGCTCCACAAAATGGAGTTGTTGAAAGAAAGAATAGAACTTTGCAAGAATGTGCTAGAACCATGCTTCAAGATAAAAATTTACCAAAATACTTTTGGGTTGAAGCAATAAATACAACATGTTCTTTTTTAAACCGTGTTCTTATTCGACCAATCTTACATAAAACATGCTTTGAATTGTATTATGATCATATACCAAAGATCTCATATTTCAAAATTTTTGGTAGTAAATGTTTCTTGTTAAATACTAAAGATAATCTTGATAAGTTTGATTCAAAATCAGATAAATCAATATTTTTTGGATATTCTTCTAGAAGTAAAGCTTATCGTGTTTTTAATAAAAGAACATCTTGCATTGAATAATCTTTACATGTTTCATTTGATGAGAATTGTGAGCAGGTTATACCTCTAAGCGAAGGAGAAGAAGTAATACTTCAAGAAGAACCTTTGATAGAGAGTACTTCTCAAGATAATGCTCCTCTTCAACCGGTTTGGAAAGAAGTTCCCAATCATCCACATGAACAAGTTATTGGAGAAATAAAGAGTGGTGTCCAAACTAGAAGGCAATTAGAAAAATATATTGCAAATATTGCTTTCATATCTAAAATAGAACCAAAGAATATCAATGAGGCTTGTGATGATGAATTTTGGCTTTTGGCCATGTCTGAAGAACTTAACCAATTTACAAGGAATGATGTTTGGGATCTAGTTGATAGACCAAAGGATCATCCAGTAATTGGAACAAGATGGGTCTTCTGTAATTAGCTAGATGAAAATGGCAAAGTCATTCGAAACAAAGCAAGGCTAGTAGCACAAAGCTATAATCAAGAAGAAGGCATAGATTTTGATGAAACCTATGCACCAGTGGGTCGATTAGAGTCAATTCGAATGATGCTTGCTTTTGCTAGTTACATGAACTTTAAGTTATATCAAATTGATGTTAAGAGTGTTTTTTTAAATGGACACATCAATGAAGAAGTTTATGTAGAGCAACTTCCAGGCTTTGAAAATGAGAAATATTCAGAAAAAGTCTACAAATTGAAAAGAGCTTTGTACGGACTTAAACAAGCACCAAGAGCGTAGTATGAAAGACTACAAAATTTTCTGGAATAATCTGGTTTTTCCATTGGTTGGGTAGACTCCACTTTATTTATTAAAAATTTTAATTCAGATATTCTTATTGTGCAAATTTATGTTGATGACATAATATTTGGTTCTACTAATGATTCTCTTTGTAAAGAATTTGCTAAAGCTATGCAGGAAGAGTTTAAAATGAGCTTGATGGGCAAATTAAACTACTTTCTTGGACTTCAAATGAAGCAAACTAAAGAAGAAATCTTCATCAATCAGGCTAAGTATACAAAAGAACTTCTCAAGAGATTTGGGATGGACTCATCGAAATCAAGAAGAAATCCTATGAGTACAACTACTTCTCTTGATAAAGATGAAAATGATAAAAATGTAGGTACTAAGCTCTACAAAGGTATGATCGGATCTCTATTATACTTAACTGCTAGTCAACCTGATATAATGTTTAGTGTTTGTATGTGTGCAAGATTTTAAGCTAATCTAAAGGAATCTCATTTAACTGCAGTAAAACAAATTCTTCGTTATTTGAAAGATACTTCAAATTTCGGTTTGTTTTACCAAAAATCATCTTCCTTTGATTTAGTTTTATATAGTGATGCAGATTTTGCAGGAAGTAAATCTGATCGCAAGAGTACTAGTGAAACTTGTCATTTCTTAGGAAATTCCTTAGTCTCTTGGTTTAGTAAAAAGCAAAATTCAGTGTCACTCTCAACAACTGAAGCAGAATATATAGCGGCTAGTTTATCGTGTTCACAAGTACTATGGATGAAACAGACCTTAAAAGATTTTGGTTTGAATTACTCCACAACAACTATTTATTGTGATAACACTAGTGCTATAAATCTTTCGAAAAATCCTGTTCGGCACTCAAGAACTAAGCATATTGAAGTTAGACATCATTTCTTAAGAGATCATGTGTTAAAAGGAGATATTTCATTAAATTTTATTTTCACTAATGAACAACATGCCGATATCTTCACTAAACTACTTAAAAATGAAGATTTTATGAGAATTAGGAAAGAACTAGGCATTTGCTCGTTTTTGGATTTATAAAATGCTGATTTTTTGAACAAAATCTCAATATTGCACAATATTAGTTGACCGATAAAATTTCTAGTCGACTGATGCTTTTAAATTTTTAGAAAGAGTCGCACATTATTAGTCGACCGATAAAATTTTAGTTGACTAAATTTTTTTTTTTAATTTTTAACTGAAGGGACACGATACCCCTTGGATTTTTTTTTAACACCCCTTTTTTTTTAAAGGGCATCATTTCATTTCATTTTCACACCTTTTTGTTTTTCTTAAAAATGAAACCCTTTGAAAAACGAAAACCCTCTTTCTCTCTTTTTCCTCTCTCTCTTCCGAAAAACCCTCGGAGTGCCGTTTGAACCTCTCCTTGCCGGAATCCTCTGGCCGTGACAGGGAAACGCCAGAATCCTCTTGCAGTAACCAGCGCATCTTCAGATCTCGCCTGAATCCTCTTGCCGTGATGGTGCATCTTCAGTCCTCGCCGAAATCCCCATGTGGCAGCCTCCTCTCACTTGCCGTCATCCACCGCGAACTCCTCCTCATCTCTTCCCTCTTGCCTAAAAACAGTGGAAACTCAACATCTCTTTCATGGGTTGTCACTACCAACGATCTTGATCGTAGAAGGCACATCTTTTACTTTGCACAAAGTGGCATTGGTTCTCTGCCAAAACGTCGGACAACATCTTCCTCCCGTCAGACGTCATTTTTTGGGAAGCCTACATCAACACCATCTTCAATTGTTCTTCTCAACGACTGTGTTGATCAATCATTCTCTGCAACTGCAATTTTTTTGACAGGTGAATCTGTTTCGTTCTTATCAACCATGTCTCGTCAGAAGACTGCATCTGCACAAGGTTCTCCTCCAACTACACCTCCAACACGTCATGGATTTTCTCTCAGATTACTCAGAAATCCTTTTTTATATGATACTTTTGGATCGATTTCTGCACTTCCTATTTTATAAGGCCGAAATGTCCTCTTTCACTTATTTTCTCGTTACAAAATCAAAGAGTTATTCCCAGGCATTTCCCACCTTTTTAACGCCAGTGCAGACCCCCTTCATTATCCTTTACTGATCCACTTGTTTTACACAAATTTACAAATTGATCATGAAACTGGAATTCTTTCATCTCTTGTTCGCGATGTTGAAATTGAGTTTGATTCTAAACTGCTTGGACAAATCCTAGATATTCCACCTTCAGACACTCTTTTCAATACTATTGAACTTAATGATGAAAGAATTTTTGAACAAATTCTTCTTCCCGATGCACCTCATTGCCCTCCTTTCAAAAATACTAATCTTCAAACTCGTGCACGCATTGCTGGACGAATCCTTGCCCACAATGTTCTACCTAAAACTGGTTCTTTTTATTACTATTCCACAGATCTCTTTACGACTCTTTATGTTTTATTTGAAAATATTTCTGTAAATTGGGCCAATGTGTATTTTACTAATTTGTGGAAACAAAAACCATTTCTTCCTTATAGATGTCTTCTAACTTGTATTTTCAAACATTTCAAAGTTCCCTTAACTAATGAAAAATATATTATGCAAAAGAAGTTCTTTGATCAAACTATTTTTAAAAGGATGAAAATCAAATATTTGCCTCCTTTAAATGTTGATCAAACTGAACCATCTGATCCTACTGAACCATAAATTTCTGAACCCTCACCATCTTCTGTGACACTTCATCTCAAGCAAAACGAAAGAAATTTTCTACAAGTCAAGACAATGATGAAGTTTTGCAGCGACTGGAAGCTTTGGAGCTGCATCAACGCACTTTTCGTGAAGATGTGACTCAATAACTTTCTTTGATTCAGAAAGATGTTACTGCAATCAAGGACTTGCTCAACTCACTTTTCTGATCTTTATTTTCTGTCTTTACTGAACTTTAATACTTTATGGGTTGTAATATTTTAAACTTGTATTTACATTTTGCTTATGCTATTTCTGCCCTTACTCTTTTTTATTATGACAAAGGGGGAGAAAAAGATAAAAAAGATAGACCTTGCATGAGAAATGAGAAATTAAGAGAAAAAGATAGAAATTGCATATTGCATTATGACATGAAAAGTACATCATGTGAAAGCATTGAAAATTGCATTTATGAAAAAGTTTTAAAAAAATGCATGACGTAATGATGGAAATGCAATCCAATCAATATGTGATATATGTGCTTTGAATGTACTAACTTTTAATGTTTTGCAGCATATTGATAGGGGGAGTAAAATCTCCATCTATGCATCTAAATGTTTCATCTTTGATTAAGTTTGTCATTATCAAAAAGGGGGAGATTGTTACGACACTGAAGCCGTACATGATACTTCAATACAAGGTTTTGATGATGAGCAAGTGAAATCAACTGCATTTCAGCTAAGGCAATGAAGAAATTGAAGAATTCGATGAAGAATGTTTGAAGACTAGTGTGCAAATGTTAAATTCATTAAAAATCTTAGATTCTTGTAAGAGCCTTACTTAGAGTGTATATTTAGGTTGCATTTTACCTAAAAAGTCTTTAGAAAAACTTTTCTAAAAGAACCCTTTATGAAAATCTTTTTAGAAAACTCTTTTCTTAAATTTTCGTGTTTATTAGTCGACTAATAGACTCACCAGTCGACTAATCCTTTCGCTCCATATTTTCTAAAAAGTCATTTCTGTCAAATTAGTCGACCGAAGGTTTTATCAGTCGACTAGACAAAATGTCTGTTTTCTGGAAAATTTAGCAGCAGTCGACTAATGATTTTTATCAGTTGACTGGACAGAACATGTGTTTTCTGGAAATTTAGCAGCAGTTGGCTAATGCTTTTATCAGTCGACCGGACAGAATGTATGTTTTTCAGAAGATTTTAGCAGCAGTCGACTGAAAGGTTTTTCACTCTACTGATGATATTATCAGTCAACTAATTTTATCTCTAGTCCACTAAGTTTCAAAAGTTCAGATTTTCAAACAGCTTGATAAACAGATCAGTCGACCGACGATAACTGTCAGTCTACTAATAACTAACTATTAGTCAACTAACTACTGTTTCAGTCGACTAATTTTGCCATTTTTTCTGAAACTTCAAAAAGGTGTGTCTTTTCATTTTTCAAACGTTTTGATCATTCAAAATGGACTGTTTTAACACCCTTTCATACCCTCAACGTATGAAATCTTTCAATTATAAATATGAGTGCATTTTACACTCAAAAGAACTTCAATTCAATCAATTTGAATCAATTACTCTTTGCTTTTCACTCATATTCATTTTCTCACTCACGTGATATTTTTTACTTCAGTTTTTCACTCAAATTCCTTTGAGAGATAGTGAATTCTTGAGTAGAGTATTTCAACAACCTCAAAAGCCAATTGCATCTCATTTGCATTCAAAAGAAGGGCTCATAGGTTGTATTGTAAGTTGTTACTTATTTTCTGTAAAAGAAAGGGCTCCTTAGTTTAAAGGAGTTGTTTGCTTTTAGTAGGTGTGTTACTGAAAGTGAGACCGGATTTGGTCTGTATGATCTTGTAGTTACACAAGGTTGATAGTGGAAATCTCAAGTTGCTTTTGCTTAGGGACTGAATGTAGGTCGGGAAAGACCGAACCAAGATAAATTTTGTGTTCTTTGTGTGTTTGCTTTTCAATTTGCAAAATCCGTTAATATTCCGCAGACAATTTTTAAAAGCACTATTCACCCCCCCTCTAGTGCTCGTTGCCTCGATCCTACTGCACTTTCAGAATCGATGGTTCACATCTGGTCACCTGCAATTTGAAGTTTGCAGGTGGTCATTGATGTTCCCCTGCTAGACATTATATATCGGTTGTTTCTTGTTTAATTACATCATACAACATCACTGTGCACTCACTCTATATCCTCTTTTTCGTTTTTTCATTTGCATCATTGCATCACCTACATATCAATTGCATATGCATCATTTGCTTTCGTTCCTCTTTATTCTATGGATTTCTGCATCCTCTGCAATGCATTCCTGGTTCAGCAACTTCATACTTTCCCTTTTCGTATCTTGCAAGATCTCTCCCCTTTTCTTCTTTTGTGCTTATCAATTGGAGTTTCTTTGCTTCTTCCATCTCAAACTTGCTTAGCTCAGCTACCTGGATCACTGTTATCATCGCAAAATTTATCCCTCTCTCTGCGAGAGAGAGAGAAACAATTCTGCGAGTCAAACTCGACTAAAGTTTGAAAATTATTTTTTGAAAATTACTTGCCTCCAATTTTGAAATTTGCAAGAAAATTCCGTAGAATGGGACTCGCCTGTCGGTACGAGGTCCAACCATTCCTGGCGCCTTTATCAGAGGGAATTGAACCAATGATCAAAAGTGTGTTTAGCTAGGCTCAACTGTCTAAATTATGCTCTTTTTCTTAAATGCACAAAGAATCAAGCATGTGGTCTGAAATTTTTGAAAGATGCACATTTTGAAAAGATGATGTTTGCTTCTGATACTTGAAAAATATTTGAAAAAATGATGATTCTGGGAAAATCGTGAATTGCATTGAGAAAGCATTTCTGGACAAAAGAAGGGTCAATTTCTAAAGAAATCATGAGCTTTTGAAAGATTGATTTCTGATAAAATCCCAATGACTTTGAGAAAATTGATTTCTTGGAGCTTTGAACCTTGAAATTGAGGATGTTAGAACATTGGAAAATCATGATTTGAACTGAGAAAATATTTGAAACATCATTGAAAACTCAGAGTTTTGAGAAAATTAATTTCTGAGAATTACTTAGAAATTTTTGAGAAAATTGATTTCTCATTGAAATAAATCAATGAAAAAGGATTTGGCCCTTTTGAAATGTTTTCATGATGCAAATTTGCCAATATGAATGAATGAATGTAATTTCAAGGAATATTTTCTGAGGAATTTGAGAAAATCATTTGAGAAATGCAGTGATTTTGAAGTTAGCCTAAGAGTGTAGGCTGAATATGGCTAATACGAAGATGACAAATCTAGGTCTCATTCGTATTCTGACTATAGTCATAAATACAAATTCCACCAAATTTGTCAACTCCCTACAAGCTCGTGCACGTGTCATTCGTGTCAACCATAGTGAATTTGTAAAAATGCATGAATTGCTATTCATGAGATTAAAAATTTATAAAAGCAAACTATATGCAATGCATCCTATTCTATGCAGAAATCTAACTCTTATTCCATTATCACATTTGATATTACATTGAATAAGAAAAAGAAAAGAAATAAATGAACAAAATCTTCCACTTGAATATTCTTATAAAACTAGAAAATGAGTTAGCACAAATATGTAGGTTTTTCTGGATTTATCTAACAATATCGGCAAAATATCATATTTTATCCAGATATAAACCTTGATTCATACCTCCCTAATATAAACATGAGAAATAAATGATGCAAATGCATAAAAATTCAAAAATAAAGTTTTAAAATTCGAAATTGAGCTGAAAATGACCAAAATGCCTCTGATAACAAGACTATGATCTTAAAATCAGGGTTTTCAAAAATAAATTTTGTAAAAATGAGAGTTTTGAAATTCAAATGAATGCAAATGAAGATAAAATCAAACATAAGATGATATGATATGATTATATGCATGCTAAAACTTTAAAATTGCAAAGATATCTCTAAAATATTGAATTTCGCTTGAATCTCATGCGAATTTTGCCTTTTTGTTTTACAGTTTGACTAACACACATAACAATTGAACTCAAAATCAAACCAAATTTGGCATGGATGATTGCATCAACCCTAATAATGGAATGGAATACAAAAATCAATTTTTTTGGGCATTATTTTAATATGGAAATTAATAAAACCCCTAAAAATGCTAGATTTTTGCCTACCTATCCTAATGGTAGCAAATTTGCAGATTGATCTTACCATAAAAATTTACCAAATTTTAAAGGGTGATAGAGGACAGTTAGGCAATGATTTTTTCCTTTAACAGATTTAAGATTTGACCTATGGTCAGAGAATTACACCTCCAACAATATCGATCGGAATCCGATGAGTTAAAAACCAGTGAGAAACAACAGGTTTTTGTCTAAAATTATGAGAAAAATAGTAAACAATGGCCAAAATCTCTGAAATTTTAGGAGAATGTTGCTGACAAATAGAGAATCAAATTCTCTTTTCACAGTTTCTCCATTAGATCTACGGTTTTAGAGGATACGCTAGATTATTAGATACCCAAATCTAATTAAATTAAAATAACAGGGAATTGGCAGATAAACTTTTAAAATCTAGAAAAAACAAAAATCTAAATCCTAAAATCCTGAAATTTTGGGAAATGATAGAAGATATCATGAGGAACAAGTCCTCTTTTAAAAGTTAGAGCATCCAACTAACAGGTCGGAAAGCCACAGTCGATCTAGTTCGATTTAGGACTCTGATAACTTGTAACAAGTTTTATACAGTGGTTTACATAAACCGATTTTTGAAAGATATCAATTTTTATCAGAAAAATTTAGTAAAATCTATTAAAACACTAAATCTCTCTATGAATCCACTGTATTTTACAGATTGTGAATTTGATCTCCCATGAGGGAGATCTTAGATTAATAAGTCTGCTACAAGGGGATCCATCATTTTCAAAGGGTTGAAAACCTGGTCAGGTGTTTGATTTTTAAAATGGTGTTGCAGACCTTAAATCAGTTTGAGTTTTTGGCAGGAGATCATAGACAAACATATACGACCATCATAAAATTTCCAAAATTTATGGATGAAAAATTTGACATGAAATAATAATTGGACTGTGTGTAAAAATTAAAACCTATAACTAATATGCAAACATTAATGAAACTAAGCAAAATACACATAAAGCAGTAAAATAAATTAAATGTAATGCCTATAACATGAAATCTATATGAAAATAAATAATAAAATGAAAGAAAATTTAAGAGGTATGATGCTCATTTAATGTTGGCTAATGACGGGAGGGATCCGATCCATTCATCGGATGCATCACCTCATTCACAAGGATGGAGTAATGGTGCTAGTGTAAGTGTGAGGCTTGTATAGCAAATGATAGTGGCAATGTGCTGCTGTAGGGAGTGAGGAGGCATAGCAGAGCTGTAAAAATTGAAAAAGAAAAAATTAAAAGTAACTTGTGATGATGCATAAATATTACATTTTATTAACACATTTTCACTGCATAAATGCATCATATATAGGTTAAGAGCATACACTTAGGTGCATAATGATATTATAGAGCTATGGTTTGAATTTCATCAAAATCGGACTTAAAACAAAGAAATTATGGCATTTACAGTGTAGCGGGTCAAATCTCGGAGCCGTTTTGAAGGATTTGGATCCAAACGTCCATTTGGACCTTGGATCTGGATCAAAACACATAGATTCAACCCAGATCCAGCCCACTTAAGTTTTGTAAAACTATTTTCTAAAAAACCCTTCCTACATGAGGTGCCCAGCATATATTTTCTTTTAAACAACTTTTCTGAAAATAACTCAAAAGAGCCCAAAACGTCAAAATGGGAGAACATGCCCATGGCTGACTGTCTTTGCTTTGGTTTTCGTGCCCCAGGGGCACGAATCTTACTCCAGCCCTTTCTCATCCCTCACCTCATTCCATCTCCATTGAAGACATGAAGAAAAGCTTGAGATCCAAGCCTTCTACCATGTCTCTCTTTCACACCTTCTCAGTTCTTGTTCTTCTCTGTTGGCTAATCACTATGGTGGTTGTGTTTTGCAGGTGCAGCAGAGGTGGGAAACACTTTTCTTGCGTGGAAGTGCAAGACACTCCAACAAGAAGGGTCGGCTCTACCTCCATCCGGTCTTCTAAGCCCCTCGATCGAGAATTGGTTCATCCTCCATCTTCGGTGGATTTCCAACATGTTGCAGCTGTACGACATGGTTCCATGGTGTATTTCCAGCATCAACGAGGTTCCTTGCGGTGCGAAGCCAAGCAAAGTCCGCTCTCTTCTTTCCCTCAGTCGTCGGGTTGCCCTGGAGGTGGGTCTTCTCATCCCTTTCTTCTAGTTAGAAGCTAATATGTGCATGAGTTTCGTGTGCAGTGTTTTGATATTTTTCGTCAGCATTAGGATAGATTTTTTGTGCATAGACCAGCACGTAGTGGTGTTTAGGTATTTGTTTTAGTTAAATGTTAGTTTTAATCCATCGAGTGGTGTTTTGGGTGTGTGCATGTGCTTTGAAATTGATCTTTCTATGTGTCTGCGTTTTTTTAGTAGTTCCTATCTTCATGCATCTCATTTTGACTGAACCTAATACCTTAGGAACTGTGTTCTTACTATTTTCTGTTTTATGCATTTTTTTTAGTTTTAGAGAAAAGTAAAAGTCGAGTTATGTGTGGTTAATGTGTGTGTAGGTTATCTAGTCGAGTGTGGTTTTTCTAGTTTTTAGGTAGGACGTCCAGCAGTCTGTGGTATTTTCTGTAGTTCTTTACTTTGCTGTCTTAATTTCAATTTGTAATCACTGTTTAGGTTTTAATAGATTTTTAAATCTTGTAATATATTTAGTTTATGAATTTCTGTTGTGTTTTTAGGATGATCGATTGTAGTGTATTATGGTTTAGCGTTTCTCTGTTTTGTTTTAATTCCGAGCATGTGAGTTAGCTTAATTTTAGTGTGTCATAGTTTTAAACGTTCAATTTGATTGTATATTAGGGTAGTATAATGTAGATCTTGATTAGAGTGATTCGTTTCATATGTTTTAGTTTTTAGTTTAGTGTAGATTTCATATAGTGTTTTGTATAATTCGTTTTGAGTCAAATTTCGGTAGGTAGCATCTTGTTAGATTCATTGTTAATGTATTTGATAATTAAGATAGTTATAGAATAATTAGAATAATTCAAGTTGTGATTTTCGGTTTAGCTAATGTAGCATCAATTTCGAATGTTGATTTTTGATCTAGCATTTAATGTAGATTTTGTTCAAATTCGTTATTTCTTGTTCATGCCCTTTGACTAATTTTTATAGATATTAAGATAGTTAGGTTAATTTTATATTAGCTAAGAAATGTAGAGTGTAGATAAGGGGCAAGGTGGTCTTTTAGTTTAGAAGACATTTTTGGTATGATACTAGCCTCTCCAAAATCATGGATTATAATTAAGGAAAGTTTTTAATAAATATGATCCAGCCAATTTTCCATGAGTTGCATTTTCAAAGGTTTTTCCATTTGAATTTCAAAAGAGTTTCTCTAAAAATTTGGCTACACGATTTTGGAAAGTGTTGACAAGTTCTTTTAAAACTAGCCCAAAAATGTGTAAGAGGCTTTGAGAAATGTTTCCAAAAAGATTTATTGCTTTGAATTTCAAAAGTCTTTCTAAAATGGTTCACACGAATTGGGAAGGATTTTAAGTATGCTATTTATTGTATTCAATCCAAAATCGTGTATTGTTATTTTGGAAAGGTTTTCAAAATGAATTACTTGCTTTTAATGTAAATATGGTAAAACATATGAGCCAAAAGGCTGGACGCTTTTTGAAATCAAGACTTTTCTAAATGAGCAATTAAGGCAATAAGGAGAGAGGAAGTCTCCAACCAAATTCGTTAATCCTTTGAGAAGCCCTTGATTAACTTTCTATTTTAACATGATCTAGTATGGATAGCATTAATGTAGTATTTATTGTTTTAGAATTAGGACTAGATTTTAGAAAATCGTGTGTACTGAATTTAGTAAGATGTGCCTTAGTGTAGGTTTTAGAAATCGTGTATGCTTAGGTGTTAATATTAGTTTATGTTTAATTTAGGAATTAATGTAGATTTACATTAGGGTTTTAGAAAATAATAATTAAGTATTAATATAGTGGCTAACCCAACTAGGGTGGCGTGGACCCACTTGAATCCCATATCATAAAACCGCCACCTAGATAAATCCTAACTCTAGTTAGTGTTTAACCATAGGGTCTAACCTTAGTTAGTACTTCCCCTTAGTTATCCTTATTAACCATAACCGACCCTAGCTAACTCTAGTTAGTTGACTAAACCCTAGTTGAGCTTAGTTAGAAACTAACTTAGTAGACCCTAGTTGGTCAAAACCTTAGTCAACCCTATCTACCCTAGTTTAACCTTAGTTAGTCAACCTAACCCTAGTCAACCTTAGTTAGAAATTAACATTAGTTAGATTAGACCGTAGTTAGTTAGTTACCATAACTAACCATAGTAGTTAGTCTAGTTAGTTACCCTAACCATACCCTAGATAGTAAACCTTAGTGAATTAGTAACCATCATAGGTAATTAAACCCTAGTTACTAGTTAGATCCTAACCCTAGTTAATCTAACCGTAGGTTATTAGTGGTTTTAATTAAGTCTTAGAATTAATACTAGATTAGTTAGTTAGTTGGTTACTTATATTAGTTAGAGTATATTAGATTTAAGTAGATTTAATTCAGTTATTTAGATAGTGTAAGTAGATTAATAACTTAGCTTAGAGTAACTTAGCTTTAGTGTTCGTCTAGATTATGTTTACTATTCATTGTTTAGTTTATTAATTCTATTAATTAGCTTAAGTGTTGTCTTTGCTGTAATTTAGCAGTAGATTAGATTAGGTTAGGACTGTCTTTGTTCGTGGTTTAATGCTTTAATGTCATTAGTGGATTCAAATAGATGAATAGTGCACTGAAATTCCAAGCTGATTTTCTTCATGTCGTGCACTCGTCATTTCATGTAGATTTTTCTCGCGTTTTCTGAAAATGATATTTCTATTCTCCACATCGGTGTGTTAAATGCCTACAGACCAAATTTCAGCTTGATCCGAGTTGATTTGGTTTGTCTTTTAAATGTTTTGTGAAAACAGCTTTTTCGGATTTTAAAATTTCGGGTCCTGCGATTTCCAACATTATCCTGATTTTGAAACGCTTATATCTGGAGATCCAGAATGTATTTTTCAAATCTGTAAAAGTTGTCAAATTCTTGAATCTGTCAGTTACAGAACAGAAGTGATTCCGAGAAAATTGGATTTTGTTTGACTCCTCAAATCGGTGATTTGCAAAAAGCTGTCAAAGTCCACTTTTGCATTCTTTAGGGACAGAACAGTCATTTAGTTATTTGTTTGGTTTAATGTAGTTTTCGTGTTTTCTAGTATTGTTGTTAGTTAATTAACAATAGTTAGAGTAGTTATCATGCATTATCTTAGTTAGTTTAGTTAGAAGTTATAATTTTAGTTTTTGTTAGTTATTTAATTGTAATTTAATTTCGGTAATAGTTTAGAATTAGTTGTAGTTTGTAATTTAGATTTAAGTATTATTTGTGTACTAACTTTGTGTTTTCATTATGTAGGTTGATAAGTTAGAACAGGTTCACAGGTGTAATTCAATTATGAAGTGCACTATGCACATATGGTGAAAAGACAATATTGCCCCTGGAGACCTGCAGAAGACTTAGCCTCCTACTTTAGTTTTCTTTTCATAGTTTAGAGTGTTATTTCATTTAATTTGTAATATTAACTTAGTTGTAAACTTTGTTATATTAATAAAGTGTTATTTTAGAATTATCTCAGAATGTATCCCGTTCCCTGTGGATTCGACCCGTACTCACCACTTCTGTGGAAAGTCAAATTTTTGTATCTTTGGTTAACGATTTTACCAAGTATTTCATTGAAAATATTGTTTTAAAAATATACATCACAAAAGTACCAACCAAATTTTGGCGCCGTTGCCGGGGATCGGTGATTATATTTTGAGTATTTCTGAGATTTCATTTTATTAATATATGTTTAGTTTAGTTTAGTTATTGGTTTTAGTTTGTAGAAGTAACATAGTTAGTAGTTTAGTTTATTTAATTGTTTTAGTTGGTAAAATTAACATAGTTAGAAAAATATAGGATGCACATTCTGTTTTTCTTAGGCTTCACTGAATTCCATGCTTCAATGATCACTTAGATAGGTGAGTCTTAGAGAATAGAATAGTGTTTTCATGTATTTATTGATTTTCTGATGTAGATTAGAATAGTCTTTTTTATTTGATAAATTAAATAGATTATTTTAATATAGTTTAAAATAGTTTAGTTGTTTAACTTACTGATTTAGATTAGATTGTCTTTTAGTTCATAGATTAAGTAGATTATTCTGACATAGAGTAAGATAGAGTATTTGCTAACTTACTGATTTAGACGTAGATTGATTTTTATAGAATAAGTCTAACATAGTTTAGTTGTTTCATGTGTTAGAGTTTTTTTTATGTTATTAACTGTAAGTTAGGATGTATCATATGTATATTAGAATAAAATAGTTAGTTGTTTTCATCTTTTGTTTTGAATTATGTTTTGATTTCATTTCTTGTTTTGAATTTCATTGTTGACATGTATGAACATCTGATCCATCAATGTATGAGTCAAAGTAACCAGACATGAAGAAGTCTTCAGGAGTAGAACATTGACCAGATGAGCAGAAAACTATGTATTTATACATGCATAGTGGTGGTGCAAAGTCCAGTCAATTGACAGTTTCAGAGGCTCGAGCATGTCAGGTCGTATCAATCCTTTCTTCTTATTTATTTTATTGTTCTGTAGTGTGCATTTGCATTGCATGGTTGCATTATTCTGTATGCCACTAGGGACAGTGTCATTCAAGCATGTGGGGATGGTTTAGATGCACAAAATTTTAAAAAAAGTTCTTTATGTCTAATAGCTTAAAACTCATAAAAGTAGGTCTTTAGGAATAATTTGTAGCATTTATGATTGTTTTTCTGATCTGACATTTTATACATTTGTAAGCCCCATGTGAATTTTTTTTCTCTGATCTGATCTAAATAGAGTAGTTGTTTATGAAATAGTTAAAGAAAAGATAGTATTTGATTGCTAGAAAGTTTTGAATCACCTTAGTATAAATATGCATAGTGTGTTTTATGAGAAAAGTATGCAATTGAATGATGTTTTTGAAAAAAGAGCTTAAAAGTATAGAGCTACGTTTAGTTGTTGATGTCTTCGTGAGTCCTAGTAGTGGAGTTCAAACACGAGTTGAAGTGTTTGAGTCTCTTGACGAAAAGGATAACGAAGGAGATCATCTTCTTATCTAGCCGATATCTGTGGCCTTTGTAGTTCAAGTAAGTAGAGTCTGAAGAGTGTTTTACATCTGGTGCCCTAAAGCCATCTGGTTTGGGAGCCACCGAGTCGAAAACTTGTTATATGGACTGCATAGAAAGCCTAAGATATAGAGACATTGCACATGATGAGAGAAAAACTATACGTAAACTATTAGAATATAAGGTTTAGTGACTCGAGCAATTAAGTCTGAGGGATACTCTGTATCTGGTGCCCTAAGGTTATCTGACCTGGGAGTCACTGACCTAAAGCTCGCTACACGGGTCATGAGACTTGATATTCAAAATAGTGCTCAAGTTAGAAGAATGAAAAAAGAGTGAAAAATTGAATATCAAAAGAAAAAGAATGAGCTGAATGAGAATATTTCATTGCTTAGAAATAATTATTGATTACTGTGCAAAAAAGATATAAGTGAGGATAAATGAGTAAAACATGATAATACTTGATTTTCTGAGAAAATTCATAGATAATTACAAGTTTTAGAAAAGTGAAGAAAAATGATTTTTACTGTGGTGGCATAGAAATTTCTGAATTTGTTTTGAGAATGTAGATTACATGAAATATATGTTTACAATGAGTTCTTGATTGATTGCCTAGTATTTTTGAAAATCATTCATGCATGATATTGATGTTTGTGGGTAGCATCTCTGCAAACCCTCACGAGACCTTACTCGTCCACTGGGGTAACCCAGAGGTTTAAAAGGCTTGTTGCATGTGCTAAATGCAACCGTGATTCCTACGAAAGTGAGTTAGCTTTTTATGTATTATTTATTTAATAAGAGCTTTCATGTTTTTGGGTAGTCCATATTTTCATTGCATGGTAGAGTGTATTGCTAGGGACTAGCAATTATTCTAGCATGGGGGTATTTGATGATGCATAAATATTACATTTTATTAACACATTTTCACTGCATAAATGCATCATCTATAAGTTAAAATCATACACTTAGGTGCATAATAATATTATAGAGCTATGGTTCGAATTTCATCGAAATCAGACTTAAAACAAAGGAATTATGGCATTTACAGTGTAGCGGGTCAAATCTCAGAGCCGTTTTGAAGGATTTGGATCCAAACGTCCATTTGGACATTGGATCTGAATCTAAACACATAGATTCAACCCAGCTCCAGCCCACTTAAGTTTTGTAAAACTATTTTCTTAAAACCCCTTCCTACATGAGGTGCCCTGCAATTATTTTCTTTTTAACAACTTTTCTGAAAATAACTCAAAAGAGCCCAAAACGTCAAAATGGGAGAACATGCCCATGGCTGACTGTCTTTGCTTTGGTGTGCCCTAGGGGCACGAATCTTACTCCATCACCTTCTCATCCCTCACCTCATTCCATCTCCATTGAAGACATGAAGAAAAGCTTGAGATCCATGCCTTCTACCTTGTCTCTCTTTCACACCTTCTCAGTTCTTGTTCTTCCCTGTTGGATAATCACTATGGTGGTTGTGTTTTTCACTTGCAGCAGAGGTGGGAAACACTTTTCTTGCATGGAAGTGTGAGACACTCCAACAAGAAGGGCCGACTCTACCTCCATCCGGTCTTCTAATCCCCTCGATCGAGAATCGGTTCATCCTCCATCTTCGGTGGATTTCCAACGTGTTGCAGTTGTACGACATGGTTTCATGGTGTATTTCCAGCATCAACGAGGTCCCTTGCGGTGCGAAGCCAAGCAAAGTCCGCTCTCTTCTTCCCCTCAGTTGCCGAGTTGCCCTGGAGGTGGGTCTTCTCATCCCTTTCTTCTAGTTAGAACCTAATCTATGCGTGAGTTTCGTGTGCTGTGTTTTGATATTTTTCGTCAGCCTTAGGATAGATTTTTTGTGCATAGACCAGAAAGTAGTGGTGTTTAGGTATTTGTTTTAGTTAAATGTTAGTTTTAATCCATCGAGTGGTGTTTTGGGTGTGTGCGTGTGCTTTGAAATTGATCTTTCTATGTGTCTGCGTTTTTTCTGTATTTCCTATCTTCATGTATCTCGTTTTGACTGAACCTAATACCTTAGGAACTGTGTTCTTATTATTTTCTGTTTTGCGCATTTTTTTAGTTTTAGAGAAAAGTAAAAGTCGAGTTATGTGTGGTTAATGTGTATGTAGGTTATCTAGTCGAGTGTGGTTTTTCTAGTTTTTAGGTAGGACGTCCAACAGTCTGTGGTATTTTCTGTAGTTCTTTACTTTGCTGTCTTAATTTCAATTTGTAATCACTGTTTAGGGTTTAATCGATTTTTAAATCTTGTAATATATTTAGTTTATGAATTTCTGTTGTGTTTTTAGGATGATCGATTGTAGTGTATTATGGTTTAGCTTTTCTCTGTTTTTTTTTAATTCCCAGCATGTGAGTTAGCTTAATTTTAGTGTGTCATAGTTTTAAACGTTCAATTTGATTGTATATTAGGGTAGTATAATGTAGATCTTGATTAGAGTGATTCATTTCATATGTTTTAGTTTTTAGTTTAGTGTAGATTTCATATAGTGTTTTGTATAATTTGTTTTGAGTCAAATTTCGGTAGGTAGCATCTTGTTAGATTCATTGTTAATGTATTTGATAATTAAGATAGTTATAGAATAATTAGAATAATTCAAGTTGTGATTTTCGGTTTAGCAAATGTAGCATCAATTTTGAAAGTTGATTTTTGATCTAGCATTTAATGTAGATTTTGTTCAAATTCGTTATTTCTTGTTCATGCCTTTTGACTAATTTTTATAGATATAAGATAGTTAGGTTAATTTTATATTAGCTAAGTAATGTAGAGTGTAGATAAGGGGCAAGGTGGTCTTTTAGTTTAGAAGACATTTTTGGTATGATACTAGCCTCTCCAAAATCGTGGATTATAATTAAGGAAAGTTTTTAATAAATATGATCCAGCCAATTTGCCATGAGTTGCATTTTCAAAGGTTTTTCCATTTGAATTTCAAAAGAGTTTCTCTAAAAATTTGGCTACACGATTTTGGCAAGTGTTGACATGTTCTTTTAAAACTAGCCCAAAAACGTGTAAGAGGCTTTGAGAAATGTTTCCAAAAAGATTTATTGCTTTGAATTTCAAAAGTCTCTCTAAAATGGTTCACACGAATTGGGAAGGAT
The DNA here is from genome assembly GCF_984573655.1 of Nuphar pumila. Taxonomy (NCBI): domain Eukaryota; kingdom Viridiplantae; phylum Streptophyta; class Magnoliopsida; order Nymphaeales; family Nymphaeaceae; genus Nuphar; species Nuphar pumila. The sequence goes on along the minus strand of NC_143265.1, from coordinate 43,977,087 downwards.
TTTAAGTATGCTATTTATTGTATTCAATCCAAAATTGTGTATTGTTATTTTGGAAAGATTTTCAAAATGAATTACTTGCTTTTAATTTAAATATGGAAAAATGTATGAGCCAAAATGCTGGACGGTTTTTGAAATCAAGACTTTTTTAAATGAGCAATTAAGGCAATAAGGAGAGAGGAAGTCTCCTACCAAATTCGTTAATCCTTTGAGAAGCCCTTGATTAACTTTCTATTTTAACATGATCTAGTATGGATAGCATTAATGTAGTATTTATTGTTTTAGAATTAGGACTAGATTTTAGAAAATCGTGTGTACTGAATTTAGTAAGATGTGCCTTAGTGTAGGTTTTAGAAATTGTGTATGCTTAGGTGTTAATATTAGTTTATGTTTAATTTAGGAATTAATGTAGATTTACATTAGGGTTTTAGAAAATAATAATTAAGTATTAATATAGTGGCTAACCCAACTAGGGTGGCGTGGACCCACTTGAATCCCATATCATAAAACCGCCACCTAGATAAATCCTAACTCTAGTTACTGTTTAACCATAGGGTCTAACCTTAGTTAGTAGTTCCCCTTAGTTATCCTTATTAACCATAACCGACCCTAGCTAACTCTAGTTAGTCGACTAAACCCTAGTTGAGCTTAGTTAGAAACTAACTTAGTAGACCCTAGTTGGTCAAAACCTTAGTCAACCCTATCTACCCTAGTCGACCCTAGTTTAACCTCAGTTAGTCAACCTAACCTTAGTTAAACCCTAGTTAACCTTAGTTAGAAATTAACATTAGTTAGATTAGACCGTAGTTAGTTAGTTACCATAACTAACCATAGTTAGTAGCTAGTCTAGTTAGTTACCCTAACCATACCCTAGATAGTAAACCTTAGTGAATTAGTAACCATCATAGGTAATTAAACCCTACTTACTAGTTAGATCCTAACCCTAGTTAATCTAACCGTGGTTTTAATTAAGTTTTAGAATTAATACTAGATTAGTTAGTTAGTTGGTTACTTATATTAGTTAGAGTATATTAGATTTAAGTAGATTTAATTCAGTTATTTAGATAGTGTAAGTAGATTAATAACTTAGCTTAGAGTAACTTAGCTTTAGTGTTCATCTAAATTATGTTTACTATTCATTGTTTAGTTTATTAATTCTATTAATTAGCTTAAGTGTTGTCTTTGCTGTAATTTAGCAGTAGATTAGATTAGGTTAGGACTGTCTTTGTTCGTGGTTTAATGCTTTAATGTCATTAGTGGATTCAAATAGATGAATAGTGCATTGAAATTCCAAACTGATTTTTATTATGTCGTGCACTCGTCATTTTATGTGAGTTTTTCTCGCTTTTTCTGAAAATTATTTTTCTATTCTCTACATAGGTGTGTTACCTGACTACAAACCAAATTTCAGCTCAATCCGAGTTGATTTGGTTTGTGTTTTAAGCGTTTTGTGAAAACAGCTTTTTCGGATTTTAAAATTTCGGGTCCTGCGATTTTCAAGATTATCCTGATTTTGAAATGCTTATATCTGGAGATCCAGAACGTATTTTTCAAATCTGTAAAATGTGTTAGATTTATGAATATGTCTGTTACAGAACAGAAGTGATTTCAGAGAAATTGGATTTTGTTTGACCCCTCAAATCTGTGATTTGCAAAAAGCTGTCAGAGTCCACTTTTGCATTCTTTAGGGATAGAACAGTCATTTAGTTATTTGTTTGGTTTAATGTAGTTTTCGTGTTTTCTAGTATTGTAGTTAGTTAATTAACAGTAGTTAGAGTAGTTAGCATGCATTATCTTAGTTAGTTTAGTTAGAAGTTATAATTTAACTTTTTTGTTAGTTATTTAATTGTAATTTAATTTCGGTAATAGTTTAGAATTAATTGTAGTTTGTAATTTAGATTTAAGTATATTTTGTGTACTAACTTTGTGTTTTCATTGTGTAGGTTGATAAGTTAGAACAGGTTCACAGGTGTAATTCAATTATGAAGTGCACTATGCACATGTGGTGAAAGACAGTATTGCCCTTGGAGACCTGCAGAAGACTTAGCCTCCTACTTTAGTTTTCTTTTCATAGTTTAGAGTGTTATTTCATTTAATTTGTAATATTAACTTAGTTGTAAACTTTGTTATATTAATAAAGTGTTATTTTAGAATTATCTCAGAATGTATCCCGTTCCCTGTAGATTCGACCCGTACTCACCACTTTTGTGGAAAGTCAGATTTTTATATCTTTGGTTGACGATTTTCCCAAGTATTTCATTGAAAATATTGTTTTAAAAATATGCATCACAAAAGTACCAACCAACTTGGATTCAGGTCGGATCCAGACCCACCTGAGGCACCACTTTCATTGTCTTTTAAAGACAATGTGGCTGAAGGTTGGGAGGTTCTCAAAACCCCTCCTCTGCTTTCTCATCTCTCTCTCCCCCCGATCGCCTCTCCCACTCTCTCTCGCTCATCCTCAGTAACCGCCACCAGTGATTTTCTTTGGTGAGCCATCCCGGAGACCCCTATCAACCCAATGCCACCTACGACCTCCCGTCCGACCGTCGACAGCCCGAAGCTCCTCCAACGACCACCAGGTATGCCTTTTCTTTCCCTTTTCTTTTTCCTTACGCAGCCTCCTCTTTCATTTTTCTCTTCTTCTCTCTGTCATTGATAGACAGAGGCAAAATCCCCTTCCCATCGGTTGTTTACGATGAGGAAGGGTTGTGCAGCAGGGGCTTTAGCCCCTACCAGTTGTCGACAAGGGTAAAACCCCTGCCGCCTATGAGGGGGGTTCCGGTAGGGGGTTTTGGGGCCCCTGTTGTGATCATTGCAAAAAAATTTCCTCTTGTATCCTTCTCTTTTTCCTTTCTAGCCTCTATTTCCCTTTTTGAAGGAGAAATAAAAGATAGAAAAGAAGAGAGAAGAGAAAAAAGAAGAAGAGAGAGAAACTCTTTTGTAAAGGTCTTACTTGACCTTAATTTTGAAAATATTTGAAAGTTACTCGCCTCCATTTTAAAAAAATTGTGGGAAAACGGAGAGACAGGATTCACTTGTCGGTACAAGGTTCGACTGTTCCTGCGCCTTTACCAGGGATAATCGAGAATCAAGGATCGAATTTATGCCTTTTTGCTTTGCTAAAATATTATCTAAAAATTTATTCTAAGTCTAAAATTCACAAAGAATCATGCTTGTGCAATGCAAATGTAAAAATGTATGCTTTTGAGAAAAAATTTAGAAAATTTGAGATTTTTCAAGTGATTCTGAAATAAATTTAATAATGGAGTGAAGAAATGATTCAAAGGTTTGAAATTGGTTTGAAAAAGTTAGATTTTGAATCTAGCTTGGATTTTAAAGTAGATCTGGAAGAAAAGACTTGAAATTCCAAGTATTGGAGTGATCAGAATTTGGAAAGATAAGCTTTTAGATGAAGAGAAAAGGAATTTAGAATTGAAATTTTGAAATAAGAATGAATTTTTAAAGTCAGAATGGACTTTGAATTTGGATTGATTTTCAAGAATCGATTTTGGAAAAGGAAATTTTGAATTCAGAACCTAAAACAGGAATTGAATTTGAATTTAGACTTGAGAAATATATTTGAAATTGGCTTTGGAAATGGAACTGGATTTTAAATCTAGAATAGAATTTGATCTGAAATCTGAAATATGGAATCCTAGATAGATTTGAATCCAAAATATAAATTCTAAATGGAATTGGATCTGAAGTCTAGAATCCAATTGATGAAATTTGAATCCGAAATCTAGAATCCTAAATGGAATTGGATGCGAAATTTGGAATCCAAAAAATGGAGTTGGATCTGAAGTCTTGAATCCTAAATGGAATTGGATCCAAAGTCTGGAATCCAAAATGGAGTTGGATCCAAAGTCTGGAATCCTAAATGAAATTGGATCCGAAGTCTGGAATCCAAAATGGAGTTGGATCCAGAATCTGGAATCCTAAATGGAATTGGATTTTGAAAATCCAAATGGGACTTTTAAGGATGGATATGGATTTTGGAAATCCAGATTTGAATTCAAAAGTAGGTTTTTAACTTTATAGAAAATCGAATTTTTGAGATTCAGAATAAATTTCAGAACCTTGATTTTGAATTGAGAATCAGGACTTAATCTTTAGATAGAACTTTGGAGATTTTGAAAAATAAAGGATAAACTTGATTTAAAGCTTGAGTTTTGAAATCAGAAGATGAATCAGAAATTTCAAAGTTAAATTAAACTTTGAGATTTGATCTGAAATGCTAAATTGAATTTGAAATTGAATCTTGGAAATGAAAATGAATTTGAATTTTCAAAGTTGAATTGGACTTTGAAATTGGTTTTTGAATTGGAATATAGAAGTGAATTCGAATTTTCAAAGTCAAATGAGACTTTGAAATTGAATTTTGAAATGAGATAGAAAGATGAATTGAAATAGAAATTGAAGATGGGTTTGAGAAACGAATAAGATATTTGAAAATATATCTCAAAATCACTTGGATTTTAAAAAAGAATTTTGAAAATATGATGTAATTCTATCCTAAGTGATGAATGAATTAAGAGAATTTAAAATTGGATTTTGAAAAGCATATTTCATTCTTTAAATGAATTGAAATAAGATTGAAGATATAATACATTTCTGACTATGGTGATAAAATGTATTATATAATAATCATATTTAAATTCAAGTGAAGAATAAAACATATTTTGGTGCCTTTATAGGGTTTAAAATGAAATTAACTCTCAATATATCCTAACTATGGCTATTGATATATATCTTGAGTTAATTTTAAATTAAACTCTAATAAAGCAAGAATTTTTTTTTGGAAACATGATGATTTTTTAAAAGGATCCAGTGTAGATCTAATGTTATTCCATAAAAGATGAAAATCCTAAGTTTTGTTCACATCCTGACTGTGGCCATTGATGAAAATCATCAACTTAGGATTTAATCACTTCCTATTAGAATGGTGCACGTGCCATTCATGTTCCCATTCATGAATTTTTTAAATAAAAGAAAAAACGACATGAAACAAGCAATTTCTAAGATATAGGCATGTTCATACATTCTAATCTAGTGCACGGAATATAAATTCTCATTATATCTAGCTATTACAACCTTGGATTGAATTTAAAATTACAAGTGTCTCTAGTTTTATGGAAGAAAATAGTGATTTTCCATGTATCTTCTGCAAAACAGGGTTAGTATACAATAAAAAATACAATGAAAAGCATATGACGGATGCCATAAAAACCCCAAACAGATGTGTAAATTGTATATGAAGATGCCATCTATTTAAAAAAAATGTAAGATGCTTATGGATGTAATGAAATATGTATGGCAATGTATGTATATGAGATACAAGAACACTCCTAAATCTGTCACAGACATACAGGGAGCGATGGAGCAAGTGCAGGGAATGATGATGAGGTTATGCCAAAACTGTGAAAATGTAGTGATAAGTGTGGGCTATGTGAAGTGTAAAAGGATATTACAGGTGTTGTGTGTGAATAAAATTGCAGATGTAACAGATTAAGGTGTAGCCCATACTGTGCATAATGTGAGTGTACAGGATTATGACTAGTTCGAGTGACGGTTGATATTGGCAAAAAGATTTGTTGATGGTATAAGACTTGAGGTTTCCTACTGCTAAACAACAGGGGACTTTGTAGCACCATTAGAACTCTGAATTGGGGAGGGGTATTACGCCCTAGCATTACTAGATGAAACCAGCTCAAATTGTTGCTGCAATGGTTCATTGGTGGATGCTATAATTAGGCATGTACTTTTAGTTTCAGACGATTGCGAAGGATTGCTGAAGGGAATCCAATCGTAGTCCATCCTTCACTGCTTAAGAATGAAGCAGCTGGAAGTTTCTGTTCTGAAGGAGCAGAAGATAATTGCCATTGTATGACTGGGGCAAATAGATCACTAAATGTAGTAGATGGTGAAATGCTGAGATATGATGTTAGGTGGTGAGGGTGAACACATGCATAAGGCAGCTGTGAATGCGGAAGTCGCTATAGCAATGATGACAGGAAATGTTATCATAAGAACAATAGGTAATGGCTACAAGGGATGTGGCTGGACAACAAAGGTGTTGTACACAGGAAAATGTAGATGCCACTAGAGGTTGTTGGGTGTTGACTGTGAAGTGGGTAAAGGTGCAGGGTAGGATGGCAGAATGTAAGGTAGCTGAAGTTGTGCATGAGTGACTATGAGAGTTAAAAATATGATGGCATAACTTAGTGTGATGATTGCAAGGAGTGTGATGCAAAAAAAAAAATGAGAAAACAAATTCATGATGTGGCAATAACACGAGTAAATAAGAATTCACAGGCCATCTACTATATAATTAGCATATGATCAATGATGAGTTCATCAAATTCATGTTGCCACAAAGTCTGGTGTACTCAGATTGGGCCATGGAATGCAAAAATGCAAAAGCACACCTTCGGATCAAGTGTATTTAGATAAAAAAAATGTGAACCGACTATGATATAAAATGAAGGATGAAGATGAGGAACCTAAAGCACAAACATACAATCCAGGTCAGATAGACGAGAACAATAAATCAAAGAGAAAGAATTAAATATGTGATTACCTGTATTAAATTTAAAACAGGAAGGAAAGAGGAACCTAATTAGGACATATAGTTTGTTGTAAAGTGAATGTTATGATAGATGACCAATATATCAATGTAATGATGCTACAGTGTTCCATATAATTTGAATTGTGATATACAATGAATTGTTAGGGAACTAATGCAAATCGGCAATAAAAGAAGCATCATCGCAATGAGAAGGAGAAGAAACTCCTGCAATGTTTTGATTTTTCATTTTATACTAAAAATATCATCCCCAAGCACATCTATAATAGACAAAAGGATGCATGCATTCTTCATGATATTTATTTAAGGATAAAGCAGATAACATATTCACCAATTCATGGTATTTCCAATCTTCAACGGTTGTCCCCACCGGAGTCAAGTGTCTTACAAATGCGAAGCTGTTGGGAATAGGGTCAATCATCCTGATTTACACAAAATCGGTTATGCCTGATTGTTCAAAGGAAAAACCCTCTCCATTTTTAGACTTCAAATGACAAAGATTGGGTACTGGGAGCTTCAAGTATATACAGCCCATTTCTTTCCATTCAGGCTCTATTTTCCCATCAACTTCATCACATCAACAGGACTTTTGTAGGTCAGATAGGGATTCCTAACAAGTTATACCGAAGCCTGGTAGCAGGTAAAACCAAAGTTTGTATTAAGTGAAATGAGAATTCACAATGAATCCAACATGAACATCCATCCTTTCAATTCAATGTACTAATTAGCCAGCAGATCAACTCCAGGTATCGGCTTCTCAAAGTTCATAGCAGCGAAATGGTTTCTGTTGCTCAAGCATAAAGGGAACCAACGTCTTAAGCAAATCGCAGGAAACTCAAGCGATCTCTGTGTTACAACAGGTGATTAATCCTAGATCCGAAAGAGGGGAACATGCAAACTGTTGAGGGGAGAAGACAATCACGAATGGGCAAATCAATGGTAATGCAGATTGACAAACCACTAGGCTGGACGTTGGGCAAACACCCACAGAGCTTGGGAATTTCTTACTCTCAAAAGGAAGCGACGCAGAATAAGTCTACTATAACTGCAGATGAAACACGGGATCAGAAGAGAGTCATTGCAAAGTGAATCCGATCTGATACTAGATCAGATCGGAGATCACCATGAAGATCACCTTCGCATCCATAGGGACAATTTTTCCATATGCAATCTACCACGATTTCATATTAACTGACCTGAAAGGGACAATATGCTAATTACCTAATCAATGCAGAAACTAAAATATAATGAATAGACCGATGCACAGAGATTATGAGATTAAAAGACAAGTTAAATGAATGGATGATATCAACTGAAAATGCAGAGAAATGGAATCGATTGGTGATTTCTGCAAGATGAATCCGATCTAATACAAAATCAGATCGGATATCACTTGTAAAAGAAAAAAAGAAAACATCCCCAGATATAAAACATAAATGGATTGATATACGACAGAAAAGGTTAGATAAAAGAAATATTACGAACAGGAGAATGATATATCACCAAACATTATTAAAGCAAGAAAGTAAATGCAAACTAGATAACCGGGTTGAAATTAAAAGAAAAGGAAACATGGAAATGAGAGATAATGTTGGAATCGTGGGATTCCTATTGCTGTTTACACAGTGATGCGTTGAGGTTGTTATATGCAACTCAACGTCATCCAGGGTGTATTAATGGGACAAAACGAAAATCAAAAGAAAATAAAAAATCATAGAGGGAAGAAAGGATGCTTACCATGAATCGATCGAGAGGGAGTGGGATCTCTTCTGTGTGCTTTGTAGGCTCGATCGAGCTCTTAAAGGAAGAAGCAGGAAGAAAGGAGGGCTCTCTTTAGCAGAGAGGGGAAAACGCCAGAGGGAGGAAGGATCATAATGAGAGAGGCTATGCAGGAATGATAGATGTGATCGATGATCCCCCTGATCCCCCCCTGTGCTTGTTCTTATAAGAAACAAAAGAAAGATTGAGAAGGGTGCGACAGTTGGGGATCAATGGTCAAGGGAGGATCGTGTCGATCAGGGGTCCTCCGCCCTTTGATCCACAGCGATGCAGGAAGAAGTCGTTGGGCTTTTTTCAATGGGAGTACCTCTTTTTTAGAAATTTTGAAAAAACTGTGGTTTGTTTTTGAAAAGCTTTTCTAAAGGAGGTTTTAAGCAAAAAAGGTGGTTTTCAAAGAGGGGGTTTTAACCCATTCTCTTTGTAATTTTCTTTTCTATTTTCTATTTTCTATTTTTTTTTTGTATTTTTGAAATAAAAAACAATGAAACTAAGGGAAAATAGGGGATTTAAGAACCATTTTGTAATTGTTTTGAAAAATATTTACAAAAGAAGGGTTTTCTGAGAATCCGGGTTTGATTTTTGGAAATTTCTTCAAAAAACAGGTTTGGATCTGAGATTTTGAGGAAATATTCGAGTTTTTAACCTCGAATGGAGAAATACAGAGCCGTGGATCCAACTAGATACCAGATGGATTGTCTGAGCCTTTTAGAAATTATTTTGGCATTTTTGTAATTTTAAATTAAAAATTGGATAACGAGGCTCAGATTTTAGATTTTAACATCGGATCCGGATCCAAAATTGAGTCAGACATAGAAAATGGATTTGATTCCAGTAAATTTGAGAAATAAACTGGAATTTTGAGTGAAAATGACTTGATTTACTTAGAAAATGAAGACTAGAGGCAAAAAGGGAATATTTACACAATTTTGAAAATTTTGGGGTGTTCACAGATGCCCCTCTTTGCTACTAAGCCGGTTGAAAGCCGAGTTTAGTGGCAAAGAAAACACTCCAAATTTTGAAAAATGCTCCAGTCAGCAGATCTGAATTGGGTGTGAAAGAATTTATTCTGAAAGACATGGTTTTTAGGCTTAAAACCTTATCCTAAATGGCTTTAGGGAGACTAATTCCTCAAAAATGATATGACTGGATAACAGAAATGAAAAAATCATGATGGGACTTTGGGCGAAGATCCCAGAATGATGAGAAATAAGAATTTTGATCAAGTCTCATAGATGAGACGTGATTAACTTTTGGAATGACTCAGGTTTAGCCCTTAACCTGGATAGGACGAAGATATATCAAGATGAATTAAATGAGAAAAGGAATACATGAGGACCTTGATGGGACATTTTTAAGAAAAATGCCTCATGAGATTATGATCATGCAAAATTTTTCCTCTCGTTCCTCTTTTCTTTATCTTCGCCTTTCCAGCCTCTATTCCCTTTTTTAAGGAGAATAAAAGATAGAAAAAAGAGAGAGAAAAGAAAAAGGAAGAAGAGAGAGGAACTCTTCTGCATGGTCTCATCTGACCAATGAAATATTTTGAAAATTACTCACCTCTATTTTTGAAATATTTGTGGAAAAAATGGAGAGACGGGATTCGCTCGTCGGTACGAGGTTCGACTGTTCCTGGCGCCTTTACCAGGGGTAATCGAACCAAGGATCGAATAAATGCCTTTTGCTTTGCCTAAATATTATCTAAGGATTTATTCTAAGTCAAAAATGCACAAAAAATCATGCTTTTCCACGTGATTTTTAAAATTTGTTTCAGAACTTTTGAGTTTTTCCACGTGATTTTTAAAATAAGTTTGAAAAATATTAAAGAAAATGATTTTGGATTTTGGGAAAAGAGCAATCTAGACTTGGAATTTGAAATGAATTTGAAATTTGAGATTGAATTTAGAGATGAATTTAGAATTTTGAATTTAAGACTTTAAATCAATGTTAGATCTGAGAACTGAACTGAATTTGAAAATCTAGAATTGACTTTGAATTTTATTTGGAAATCATAATTGAATTTACAAAAAGAATCAATTTTTGAAGTTCAAAATTTATCTCTACATTTGAATCTCAAAATGAATTAAATGAAAGATCAAACTTTAGAATAAAACTTGAAAATGAAGTTTGAATTTGAACTTGAAAATCAGAAAAGAGTTCGAAAGTCTAAAATTAATCTCAAATTTAGAATCTCAAAGCTTATTCCATAATTTTGATTTGAAATAAAACTCAGGTTTTAAAATGAGTTCTGAAGGTGACAATAAAGAATTTTGAATAAAATTAAGAATTTGAGAATTTTAAAACTGGATTTAAGAATAAAAGATTAAATCTGAATTTGTAAATGGAAATTGAAAATGATTTTTTTGAATTTAGAAAATAAAAGTTGAGTTTTGAAAGTTTATTTCAAAATTCACTTGGAATTTGAAAGTAACTTGGAAATAGTTTGAAAAAGAATGTAATTCTACCCTAAATGATGAATGCCTTTGAAATTTATTTGAAGATTGAAATTTGAAAGTATATTTCATTCTTTCGGTGAATTTGAAATAAAATTGAAAATATAATACATTTCTGACTAAGGCCATAAAATGTATTATATAATAATCATATTTAAATTCAAATAAAGAATAAAACATATTTTTTGTGCCTTTATAGAGTTTAAAATGAAATTAACTCTCAATTTATATCCTGACTATGGCCATTGATATATATTTTGAGTTAATTTTAAATTAAACTCTACTAAAGGAAGAAGATATTTGAAAATATGATGATTTTTGAGGAGAAGATTCAATGTGGATAAAATGTTATTCCATAAAAGATGAAAACCCTAAGTCTTGTTCACATTTTGACTAAGGTCGTAAATGCAAATCGTCAACTTAGGATTTAATCACCTCTTACTAGAATGGTGAGCGTGCCATTCGTGTTCCCATTTGTGAATTTTTGAAATAAAAGAGCAAAATGATATGAAACAAGAGGATTCATGATATTTACATGTCCATACATTCTAATCTAAGCTGGAAAGGTAAATATTCTCATTAATGTTAGCTATTACAACGCTGAATTGAATCACAATCCCTAAACTAAGAAAGAAAAGAAATACTTCCATGTATTCCTACAAAGTACCGAGTTAGTGCAAAAAATATATATAAGAAGCAATAAGTAACAGTGGACCTAAGATACTACTCAAGAAGCATTCAGGTATATGTATTACACTACTGAAAATGCAAGGCAAATGATGAAGTATATACTAGAATGATATGTTCAAGCTAATTTACATATCAAAACATGAGTGTAATGCCTTAAGGTAACTAAAAGAAAATGGATGTTGAAATAAGGCTTAAGATGCTTTCTAATCAAGAGATAAACACTTATAGAAAAATGAGGTATAACCTGACAATAAAATGCAAATACCAAGAATTAACAAACTTGTATAGCAAAAAGCACATACATGTTATGTAGAAGATATTCAAATATACAAGAAAGCATAGACTTTGTTGAAAATGCATGTTAGAATATACAGGGGGAATTATGCAGGGACTAACAGGTGAGTGTTATATGCCCGGTAACGTGAGGCACATAGTGTTGGATAATGCTGTGAGACAGCAAGGAAGATGGCAATGAGACCTAAATAAGTGTACAACAGGTGGAGATGGGTGAGCTGGAGAGTGTGATGGTAGTTGCAGCCAAGTGAAGGCATGATGCTACAAATGATGTGTTGGACCACTGTGCAGGGAGATGTATAAAAGTGCAATAATGACTGTGCAAATGTTGTTGTGTTAAGGTGCAACGAAGAGGTAGTGAGGGAGATGTATATAAAAAAGAAAAAGAATATGCTCATTGGACTGTTATGTAACTACAAGAAGCCACAACAACTCCTTGAGTTGTTGTGAAGATATGGAAGTCGCAGCATTTCTGTGCAACACAACAACTCATGGAGTTGCTATGAAAATATAGGATTTTCAATACTTCTGTGGAGTTAGTGTGCTATGAACAAGGGAACAGTGAGACACTAATTCAGTAAAAGGATGAATACTGTGTAACATGCAAGATATACAATGCATAATGAATTAAAACCTAACTTTGGGTTCGCAAAACATAGGTCTTACAATGCATCAAGACTTCAAACTAATGTCTCAATGCATTTTATAGCAAGACTAGGAATCTATATTTTGTATACATACATACATACATACATATATATATATATATGTTCATATGGCAAATAGGGATGATTTGGCGAGCTCAAAACTAGGTATTCCATCCTCCTACTCTGCATATTGATAAATAAAAATAAGTACCATCATGGCTCAAATCTTTGAAACAGGACCTTTTAAACCAAAAATTGTACAAATTTAAACTTTCCCGAACTTCCCTTTCAGTTTAGCAGTCAAATAAGCATATCTTGTTAACTAGGATCCGATTCAGCAGTGAATGTGGCATAGGGGACATTAACGCATAAGACTCAGCAACATTTTCACAACAACAAAATTCCTTAGCTACAGTCTAACGATGGAGTTTTACAGGATTTCAGCAGTGTTCCTTTATAGCCACAAGCAATATCAGATTGCATTGAATTCATCAACTCTCGCAGCACTTTTCTACAGTAACAAGAGACATTGGGTTGTATTAATTTCATCATGAATCAATTCAAATTCATAGAAAATCTCTTGTTTAATGTAATGAGTGATGAAGGCAGAAAGTAGAATGGCCATATCGATGGTCAATGATAAAAATGAGTGACATAGGTGCCGGGGAGAGTGAAATATGCCCGTGAATGTGCAGGGTTAATGTGCAACAAGCCTAAATACTGTGCAGCTGATGGCTTCCTTGTTGCAGAACTTCCGAATCTGGTTAATGATCTTCTCGACCTCTTTATCATCCTTTAGGGATATATCCCTAAACAAGGCAACTTCAAATCTTGATTCTCTGAACTTCTGTGTATTTCCTGTAGCAGGTTTTCAGAGTAGCCTGTACGAATATATAGGAGACGATCTGGCACAAATGTTATATTAAATGGGGTGATATGTAGGTATTGCAGGGAATCCAGAGAGTAGCAGGAATAGAAATGACATGCAAGACATGAGGAGGAAATGCATCTGATGCGAGTAACACAATCAATGAAATGCTAATGAGGATGCAACAAAGAGGGTCAGAAACATTATAAATCAAGGGATGCCAAAACGATATGCTATGTTGTGGTGGAGCAAATTGAAGTGGGTGACACCTATAGATGATGACACAGAGTCATAACAATGAAAAGAATGAAGATGCAGAAACCATGTAAACAAGGTAAAACAATTACTGGGAAAACAAAGTCTAATGATATAAACTCGCATGATGCAGAGAAATGAGAACCGATAATGTGAGTAGATCGGAGGAGTAGAGATAAAATGTGGATCAGGGATCTTTTGAAATGGGAGGGAAAATGCTAACTAGATGAGTGAAGTAACTCTAAAATTAAATCAAATACCAAATGAAATGAAAATGAATGCCATGACAGAACCAACAGAATGGAGAATCAACCAAAATAAATAAAATTAAAAAAAAATGATATAAGATAACCCTTTTGATGTTTTACTATCCTTGCTAACAATTTTGATAATCTTCCAATAATCTATGCCACTGAGATAATATAAATGGATAAAAGAAGGAGAAAGAGTAAAATGATAAAATGTTGAAGGCAATATTCAAATGCATGAAAACCTGATGAAACGATATATATCTAAATTACTATAAAAAAAATTTGCTAAGGCAACTAATCACATTGGCGACCTTGAATCCATCAAACCAAATCACATAAGAGACTTCTACTGTAAAGCGATCATATGACAAGCATTACTATCTGTCTAGATTCACTCAGTAGACCATTTGAGTATTATAGATGAAGAGAAAAGATAGAAAATATGAATAAAACGTCAAGGCTAAAGACAAAAGAACAGAGGATCAGGTTATTAACCTTTTGTAACCAAGTGGCGACCAGATTTTGTAGAACAGGAGATCGCAAATCAAAAAACATAAGCAAAAAGATGAAGCGTCTTTCAAAAGGGCTTTGGAATCAGACATTAATGGAGAGATTTAAAGTAAACAATATACCATATAGGAACCTGAAAATTGGATTACAGAGAGAACCGGATGTAGGCTGCAGATGTGCAATGCCTTTTCTGTTAAAAATTGGATTCAAACCCCATTTCCGGATGCCAGGTCGATACAGGGGTAATGAGTCCATCCTTTGAGCATTCAGATACACAGGCGGAGAGAAGAAGGGAAATCAAACTAGTAAGAGAGCGATGCTATTTAAAAAAAATGAATTACAATGTAGGAGACATACTATGACAAGTTAGGTAAAAAAAAAAAGAAACTCCAAAGGAAAATCAGGATTAAATCCCTTAAAGAGGAAACAATTGTTGGAATATGAAATTCCATTGCTATAGTACTTGGTGGATCAGTCCTGCGATATACAGATTGGTCTCACCGTGGGTGCATTAAAAGAAGAGAAAAGAAATGAAGAATAACAAAATCAAAACAGAGGAACAATGCACGAATACAAAAAATCAAAAAAGGGAAAGGGAGTTTTACCTGGTTTTTGCAAGGATTTTGACAGAGGGAGGAGAGCTTCCCTTGCTCTGGGAGTTGGATAAATCAGATGCAAAAGAGTGGGGGGTCGAAGATGGATATAATGGATCTGATGGTGAGACGCGATCCACTGTGGGGCTCTCTTCAAAACCGAAATAAAGAAGAAGGCAATGTTGAGGTGAAAAATGGATGGCCTGAGGGCTTTAGATGTGCCTATTTTATAGAAGAGGGAGATAAGAGAAGAATCTGGAAGGTGGCAGTTGAGGATCAATGGCTGAGGCAAGTTGGATGTCGATCGAGTGGAAGGTGGCAGTTGAGGATCAATAGGCTTTAGATGTGCCTATTACAACGTTGAATTGAATCACAATCCCTAAACTAAGAAAGAAAAGCAATACTTCCATGTATTCCTACAAAGTACCGAGTTAGTACAAAAATATATAAGAAGCAATGACGTAACAGTGGACCTAAGATACTACTCAGAAAGCATTCAGGTATATGTATTACACTACTGAAAATGCAAGGCAAATGATGAAGTATATACTAGAATGATATGTTCAAGCTAATTTACATATCATAACATGAGTGTAATGCCTTAAGGTAACTAAACGAAAATGGATGTTGAAATAAGACATAAGATGCTTTCTAATCAAGAGATAAACACTTATAGAAAAATGAGGTATAACCTGACAATAAAATGCAAATACCAAGAATTAACAAACTTGTATAGCAAAAAGCACATACATGTTATGTAGAAGATATTCAAATATACAAGAAAGCATAGACTTTGTTGAAAATGAATGTTAGAATATACAGGGAGAATTATGCAGGGACTAACAGGTGAGTGTTATATGCCCAGTAACGTGAGGCACATGGTGTTGGATAATGCTGTGAGACAGCAAGGAAGATGGCAATGAGACCTAAATAAGTGTACAACATGTGGAGATGGGTGAGCTGGAGAGTGTGATGGTAGTTGCAGCCAAGTGAAGGAATGATGCTACAGATGATGTGTTGGACCACTGTGCAGGGAGATGTATAAAAGTACAACAGTGACTGTGCAAATGTTGTTGTGTTAATGTGCAACGAAGAGGTAGTGAGGGAGATATATATGTAACTACAAGAAGCCACAACAACTCCTTGAGTTGTGGTGAAGATATGGAAGTCGCAGCATTTTTGTGCAACACGGCAACTAATGGAGTTGCTATGAAAATATAGGATTTTCGGCACTTCTGTGGAGTTAGTGTGCTATGAACAGGGGAACAGTGAGACACTAATTCAGTAAAAGGATGAATACTGTGTAACATGCAAGAAATACAATGCATAATGAATTAAAACCTAACTTTGGGTTAGCAAAACATAGGTCTTACAGTGCATCAAGACTTCGAACTAATGGCTCAATGCAATTTATAGCAAGACTAGGATATTTTGTGTGTATATATATATATATATATATATATATATATATATATATATATATATATATATATATATATATATATATATATATATATATATATATATATATATATATATATATATATATATATATATATATATATATATATATATATGTTCATATGGAAAATAGAGATGATTTGGGGAGCTCAAAACTAGGTATTCCATCCTCCTCTGCATACTGATAAATAAAAAAAAAGTACCATCATGGCTCAAATCTTTGAAACAGGACCTTTTAAACCGAAAACTGTACAAATTTAAACTTTCCTGAACTGCCCTTTCAGTTTGGCAGTCAAAGAAACATATCTTGTTAACTAGGATCCAATTCAGCAGTGAATGTGGCATAAGGGACATTAACGCATAAGACTCAGCAACATTTTCACAACAGTAAAATTCCTTAGCTACAGTCTAACGATGGAGTTTTACAGGATTTTAGCAATGTTCCTTTATAGCCACAGGCAATATCAGATTGCATTGAATTCATCAACTCTCACAGCACTTTTCTGCAGTAACAAGAGACATTGGGTTGTACTAATTTCATCATGAATCAATTCAAATTCATAGAAAATTTGTTGTTTAATGTAATGAGCGATGAAGGCAGAAAGTAGAATGGCCATATTGATGAGCAATGATGAAAATGAGTGCCACAGGTGCTAGGCACAGTGAAATATGCCCATGAATGTGCAGGGGTTAATGTGCAACATGCCTTAATACTATACAACGGTTGGCTTCCTTATTGTAGAACTTTCCAATCTGGTTAATGATCTTCTCGGCCTCTTTATCATCCTTTAGGGATATATCCCTAAACAAGGCAACTTCAAATCTTGATTCTTTGAACTTCCATGTATTTCCTGTAGCAGGTTTTCAGAATAGCCTGTACGAATATATAAGAGACGATCTGGTGCAAATGTTATATTAAATGGGGTGATATGTAGGTATTGCAGGGAATCCAGAGAGTAGCAGGAATAGAAATGATATGCAAGACATTAGGAGGAAATGCATCTGATGCGAGTAACACAATCAATGAAATGCTAATGAGGATGCAACAAAGTGGGTCAGAAACATTATAAATCAAGGGATGCCAAAACGATATGCTATGTTGTGGTGGAGGAAATTGAAGTGGGTGACACCTATAGATGATGACACAGAGTCATAACAATGAAAAGAATGAAGATGCAGAAACCATGTAAACAAGGTAAAACAATTACTGGGAAAACAAAGTCTAATGATATAAACTCGCATGATGCAGAGAAATGAGAACCGATAATGTGAGTAGATCGGAGGAGTAGAGATAAAATGTGGATCAGGGATCTTTTGAAATGGGAGGGAAAATGCTAACTAGATGAGTGAAGTAACTCTAAAATTAAATCAAATACCAGAAGATATTAGAAGGGTATGCAAATGAAATGAAAATTAATGCCATGACAGAACCAACAGAATGGAGAATCAACCAAAATAAATAAAATTAAAAAAAATGATATAAGATAACCCTTTTGATGTTATACTATCCTTGCTAACATTTCTGATAATCTTCCAATAATCGATGCCACTGAGATAATATAAATGGATAAAAGAAGGAGCAAGAGTAAAACGATAAAATGTTGAAGGCAATATTCGGATGCATGAAAACTCGATGAAACGATATATATCTGAAATACCATAAAAAAAATTTGCTAAGGCAACTAATCACATTGGCGACCTTGAATCCATCAAACCAAATCACATAAGAGACTTCTATTGTAAATCGATCATATGACAAGCATTACTATCTGTCTAGATTCACTCAGCAGGCCATTTGAGTATTATAGATGAAGAGAAAAGATAGAAAATATGAATAAAACGTCAAGGCTAAAGACAAAAGAACAGGTGATCAGGTTATTAACCTTTTGTAACCAAGTGGCGACCAGATTTTATAGAACAAGAGACCGCAAATCGAAAACCATAAGCAAAAAGATGAAGCATTTTTCAAAAGGGCTTTGGAATCAGACGTTAATGGAGAGATTTAAAGTAAGCAAGATACCATATAGGAACTTGAAAATTGGATTACAGAGAGAACTGGGCGTAGGCTGTAGATGTGCAATGCCTTTTTTGTTTAAAATTGGATTCAAACCCCATTACCGGACGCCAGGTTGATACAGGGGTAATGAGTCCATCCTTTGAGCATTCTGATACATAGGAGGAGAGAAGAAGGGAAATCAAACTAGTAAAAGAGCGATGCTATTTAAAAAAAATGAATTACAATATAGGAGACATACTACGACAAGTTAGGTAAAAATAAAAAATAAAAATAAAAGAAACTCCAATGGAAATTCAGGAGTAAATCCCTTAAAGAGGAAACAATTGTTGGAATATGAAATTCCATTGCTATAGCACTTGGTGGATCAGTCCTGCGATATGGAGATTGGTCTCACCGTGGGTGCATTAAAAGAAGAGAAAAGAAATGAAGAATAACAAAATCAAAACAGAGGAACAATGCACGAATACGGAAAATCAAATAAGGAAAAGGGAGTTTTACCTGGTTTTTGCAAGGATTTTGACAGAGGGAGGAGAACTTCCTTGCTCTGGACGTTGGATAAATTAGATGCAAAAGAGTGGGGGGTCGAAGATGGATATAATGGATCTGATGGTGAGACGCGATCCGCTGTGGGGCACTCTTCAAAATCGAAATGAAGAAGAAGGCAATGCTGAGGTGAAAAATGGATGGCCTGAGGGCTTCGGATGTGCCTATTTTATAGAAGAGGGAGAGAGGAGAAGAATCTGGAAGGTGGCAGTTGAGGATCAATGGCTGAGGCAAGTTGGATGCCGATCGAGTGGAGATCGATCGATCGATCGACCGAGAGAGAGAGAGAGAGAGAGAGAGAGAGATGCGTGAACGGGAGAAGGCGGAAGCCATTGAAAATTTTTCTATTTTTTTCAAAAAGAGGGTTTTTTCTAAAAGTTTTTTCAAAAAGTGGTCTTCACTACGAACTGTTCTCAAGGACTTTTAAACCAAAAATTTTCATATTTTCTTTTTCTTTTTTTTTCGCTCTTTTTCTTTATATTTTCTATATTTTTTTGTTATTTTTGGAATAAAATTCTAAACTTATGAGAGAACAAAGGATCTTGAAATATTTTTGTAAAAATTTGAAAATATTTACAAAAGAAGGGTTTTCCGAGAATTCAAGGTATTCTTTTAAAAAATTCTTCAGCAAATGGGTTTGGATCTGGAATTTGAGGTGATATTCAAGTTTTGGACCTCGAATCGAGAAATATAAGACATTAGATCCAAACGGATACCGAATGGACTGTCTGAACCAATCAAAACTATTTTTGGTATTTTTGTAATTTTGGTTTAAAACTTGGACAATGGCGCTCAGATTTGGATTTTGAACAGGATCCAAAATTGAGTCAGATATATAAAATGAATTTGATTTCAGTAAATTCGAGGAATAAACTGAAATTTTGAGCAAAAATGACTCAATTTATTCAGAAAAAAAGGGCCAAGGGCAGAAAGGGAATATTTACAACATTTTGAAAAATTTGGGGTGTTTACAGAGATGAAGCTCAAGTATGATCCTTTCTTGGATGGATATGAAGAGCATGGATTCCATGATGTGAAAAACCATGACGGGACTTAGAGAACTACCTCTTCAGAATGAGGCTCAGGTTTAACCCAAACCTCAACAGAAGATACCTCATGGGGCGAGGTTCAGTCTTTAACCCTTAACCTGAAAGAGACGATACCTTGAAGAGCGAGGTTCATGCTTAACCCTTAACCTGAAAGGGACGACCATACAGAATCCTCGAATGAAGAAAACCATGATGGGACCTTCGGAGTTTGGACAAATAAATCCGAAAGGGGTTTGCGAAAGGAGAAAATGGGGTTCCCTTAAGCTTGGAAAATGGATGTTCTTGGGCCCCTCATTGCTGAGACTAAATCAGTTTTTGAAATTGATGACCTCTTGCAGAAAATACAGGTTTGACCCTTAACTTGAGCGGGTGATACCTCGAGGAGCGAGGTAACAGGTTTAATCCTTAGCCTGAATGGATACAGAATCCTTGATGAGCGAGAAAACTGTGATGGGACCTCTAGACTTCGCACAACAAGTCCAAGAGGGGTTTGCAAAAGGAAGAAAATGGGGTTCCCTAAAGCTTGGAAAATGGATGTTTTTGGGCGCCTCATTGCTGAGACTAAATCAACTTTTTAAAAACAAAACGACCTCTTGCAGAAAGTTCAGGTTTAACCCTTATCCTAAGCGGAAACTGTCTATGGCAGGACAGTGGATAACACAAGGAAGTGTGCAGATCCGAGAGACTCAAATCAAACAGAAGGGAAGAACTTTTCAGTCCTAATGAGGGACAACGTCAGGATATGTCAAAATAAACATCAAGTTCTTGCTTCATGTTGGGATAACTAGAAAATATTGCCAATAAGATGCCAAAAATTGTAGTTGATTCAGAATGATTGAATTGTGCTCATATGTGTGAAAATATCACCTCTTTCTACCTAGAGTATTAACTCCAATTGGGCTAACTCCATAGAATCAAGAATCAAATTCAAATTTGTTATTGTTGAGTTTCTTCAAGGAAGACATCGATTTCCTTGATATGAAAAGAGAGAAAATATTCTTAGCTTCATAAAAGCAATCGAATGAAAAGATATTGATAGAAGAATTTCACATAGATAAAGATGATTCCTGGCGGTTTTGACAGTTTGATATCCTAGGGCTTTTTCCATGTTGATCTTTCTGGCACTCTCTTTGAGTCATGGAGCTTTCTTGGGTTTCGGTGAGAAGCTTATTACATCATCCTTCATTTTGGAGATGTCCTGACTTTTTCTTTTTTCAGGGAAGGGCACATCACAAACTCCTTCATCTTGGAGATGCTTTGTTCCTTCTTTGTCTCAAGAATTATACTGGTGATATGGGCTCATTGGTTAAAAATCTCTTAATGATAGCAGAAATCAAATATCTTTTAGGGTTTGTCGGGAGGTTCATCGCAGTTGCCTTTATCTCGACGGTGATCTAAACTTTCCCTAGAAGAATGCATCACAAACTCCTTCATCTCGGAGATGATCCAAATCTTCTTTGGCCTCGGGGGTCTAGCTCGCATATTCATCTTCATCTTGACGACAATTGAGAGATCCCTTTTGCAGATATTTGACTTGCAACTTAAATGACCACAGAGATATGGATTGGGTAGGTTTTTTTACTGCCCAGGATATTTCTATTGTCTTATTGCCAAGAGAATGATCTTTAAGAATGTGCCATAGTATCATCAATATCAATTCACTAATGGCTTTTCAACATCATTGAAGTTTCCTTTGTCGGTCATATCAAAGATTTTTCTTCATCCTGTTGGTTGACGAACAGAAAAAGCTTGAATTTTGTTCTTTCTTCGCAAAAGTCTTGTCCTTTTTAAAATAATACTGAAGGTAGTTTGAGGTAATTCTTTGTGCAATAAAAGATTTAAGATCAACAATGGTTTTTGAAAACAAATTGGCAAAACGTTCTAGAAATCCTTGGTGAAAGTAATTGCTTGACATCAAATCGACACATCCACGACAAAATTCTCCTCTCTTTTTCCCCAAAAAGAGAGACTCAGGCTTAGCCCTTTCCTGAATGGAAAGTAGGAAATACTCCCCTCTTCCCTGAAGAGGAGGTGTTTGCAAAACAGAACTTTCGAAGAGAAATTAAGTTTTTGTCAAAACTCCCTATCTCTAGGCTTCTCTTATAGAAAGGCGGCAAAAAATAAAGTTGAAAAAGTATCACAGAGGGAACGAGTTCATCACACTCTTCCTAGAAGAGGGTCCTCTGTGAAGGGGTTGGCCAAAGATGAGAAAATCAAGGGCCACAAAAGAAAATGGGCTTCCGTCGAAGCTCTCCCTAGAAGAGGGTTCCTTTGTGTAAAAATTGGGTTGTTTTGCAAACAGTTCGCAAAGAAACGAGTCCCTTCAAACTCTCCCTGAAAAGGGTTCTTGTGAACGAAAAGATGGTTGCATGCGAAAGGAATGAGCTCCCTCGAACTCTCCCTGGAAGAGGGTCCTTAATAAGAGAAAAAGATTGAATTTTGATAGAATGGTAACCCGAAGGTCGAAACTAAAATTTAGAGCTTGAATTATGATAAACGGTTAGTACAGAGACTAAACCTGGAGGGCTAACTGATCAGTCAGCCAGACACTAGCACGAGCGCTAGATGTACTAGTATGAGCATTTGATTTTGAAAGACGCATCAACACGAGTGTTGGGTTTTAAAAATGCACCAGTACGAGCACTGGTTTTGAAAAACACACCAGTACGAGCACTGGATTTTGAAAATGCATTAGTATGAACACTATGTTTTGAAAAAAACACACCAGTATTAGCACTTGATTTTGAAAATGCACCAGTACGAACACTGGGTTTTGAAAAACACACCAGCACAAGCACTGGATTTTTGCAAATGCACCAGTACGAGCACTGGATTTTTGAAAGATATACCAGTATGAGCACTGGATTTTGAAAATATACATATACGAGCACTGGGTTTTGAAAATATACCATTACGAGTACTGGGTTTCAAAAATGCACCAGTATGAGCACTAGTTTTTGAAAGAAGCACACCAGTACGAGCACTAGGTTTTGAAAATGTACCAGTATGAACACTTGGTTTTGAAAAACACACCAGTACGAGCATTGAATTTCAAAAATGTACTAGTACGAGCACTGGATTTTGAAAAACACACCAGTACAAGCACTGGATTTTGAAAATGCACCAGTATGAACACTGGGTTTTGAAAAACACACTAGCACGAGCACTAGATTTTTGAAAATGCACCAGTACGAGCACTGGATTTTTGAAAGATATACCAGTACGAGCACTGGGTTTTGAAAATGTACCTGTACAAGCACTGGGTTTCGAAAATGCACCAGTACGAGCACTGGATTTTGAAAGAAGCACACTAGTATGAGCACTGGGTTTTGAAAACGTACCAGTACGAGCACCGAATTTTGAAAATGTACCAGTACGAGCACTTGATTTTGAAAAAGAGACCGACACTCCTAAGATATTTGAAAATCGAAGCGGGAATGTTTTCCGGTGTTTCAGGATTATCCCTTATCCTAAAGGGGAAAAAAAATCCAAGTCCGGAACTCTATTTTTCAAAGGAACACTTTGGTCCAATATGAGCATTGGATGAAAGTGAAAATCCGAGTCGAAACTCGAAATTGCGGAAATGGAAGATAAAAGGAAAAAACCCGAGTCAGAACCCGGATCTTCGAACGAAAAAAACAAAAGAAAAGAAAAACCCGAGTCGGAACTCAAATCTTTAAAACAAAGATAAAATAGAAAACCCGAGTTTAAAAACTCGAATCTTCAAAGCAATGATTGGTTCCAACACGAGTATTGGATCCAATAGGAAGTATGACTCAGAACTTAGAACTTTTAAACGAAAATACAAAAGGAAAAACCCGAGTCGGAACCTGGATCTTTAAAAATAAAGGAGAAAATCGAGTTTGAAAACTCAAAATTTTGAGGTAACAATTGGTCTAATGCGAGCATCGGATCCAAAAGGAAGCCCGAGTCGGAACTCAAAACTCCGGAAATGAAATATAAAAATGAGACCCGAGTCAGAACCCAGATCTTAAAATAAAAAGGGAAAATTGATTTTGAAAACTCGAATTTTTGAGGTAACAATTGGTCTGATGCGAGCATCGGATCCAAAAGGAAGCCCGAGTCGGAACTCGAAACTCCAAAAATGAAATATAAAAATGAGACCCGAGTCGAAACCCAGATCTTAAAATAAAAAGGGAAAATCGAGTTTGAAAACTCAAATTTTCGAGGTAACAATTGGTCTAATGCAAGCATCGGATCCAAAAAGAAGCCCAAGTCGGAACTCGAAACTCCGAAAATGAAATATAAAAATGAGGCCCAAGTCAGAACGCAAATCTTAAAATAAAAAGACAAAATCAAGTTTGAAAACTTGAATTTTTGAGCTAACAATTGGTCCAATGCGAGCATCAGATCCAAAAGGAAGCCCGAGTTGGAACTCGAAACTCCGAAAGTGAAATATAAAAATGAGACCCGAGTCGTAACCCAGATCTTAAACTAAAAAGGGAAAATCGAGTTTGAAAACTCGAATTTTTGAGGTCACAATTGGTCCAATGCGAGCATCGGATCCAAAAGGAAGCCCGAGTCGGAACTCAAAACTCCGAAAATGAAATATAAAAATGAGACCCAAGTCGGAACCCAGATCTTAAAATAAAAAAGGAAAATCGAGTTTGAAAACTTGAATTTTCGAGGTAACAATTGGTCCAATGCGAACATCAGATCCAAAAGGAAGCTCGAGTCGGAACTCGAAACTCCGAAAGTGAAATATAAAAATGAGACCTGAGTCGGAACCCAGATCTTAAAATAAAAAGAGAAAATTGAGTTTGAAAACTCAAATTTTTGAGGTAACAATTGGTACAATGCGAGCATCAGATCTAAAAGGAAGCCCGAGTCGGAACTCAAAACTCCGAAAATGAAATATAAAAATGAGATCTGAGTTGGAACCTAGATCTTAAAATAAAAAGGGAAAATCGAGTTTGAAAACTCGAATTTTTGAGATAACAATTGTTCCAATGCGAGCATCAGATGAAAAGGAAGCCCGAGTCGGAACCGAGATTTTTAAAGTAAAAATGAAAAACAAAACCTGAGTCAGAACTCAGATGGGAAGGAAATAATTCCAACCTGGGAGTCGGATTCTGGAGGGATCGACAAAAGGTACGAACATATTCTGACAATGAAGAAGATGAGAGATTTATTCAAGATCCTTGACCCAAGATGGCCTAAAATTTGAATTTATTTATGACGGTTTTCAGGATTATCCCTTATCCTGAAGAAGAATAAAAATTCGACAAATTCGACAAAAATTGATAGAGATTGATAAAGGATAAAAGGAATTGATAAAAAAATGAAAGAATCAATAAAATTGATAAAATTGTCAATAGAAATGGAAAAAGATTGGTAAGAATTTGGTAGAAATTTGAGAAAAAATTCATGATGGAAGACTTCAGGACTATCCCTTATCCTGAAAGAAAAGGACCTCGCAGGATGAGGTTCAGGTTTATCCCTTAACCTGAAAGGGAAAAAGAACAAAGGAGTACCTTATTGAAAAGAGGCATCAGGTTTATCCCTTAACCTGAAAGGGTTACGAGAATAAAGATTGATAAAATTTAATAAAAAATGATAAAATTTGGTAAAATTAAATAAAAATTAATAAAATAATGATTGATAAAAGATTTAATGAAAAATTTGACAAAATTGAAGCAAAGAGTTTATCTGATCCTGCTTGCATGTATTGAAGAGAAGATAGATGTATATAAAATAAAATGCCCCAACATTATGGTGAAGAAAGAATCAACAGAAGATCATTGTTATTGAAAAGGCTCTTTGAAGAATACATAGGCTAGAATGGAAATTTCAAGTATAAAACTTCTTCAAGTTCAGAGCATTGATTGGATCTGGCAGTTCCACCCCATATGCGTTGATCAGACGATACGAATTGCGAGGCAGTGCTTCATTAACCACATAAGGGCCTTCCCAATTGGGTGACCACTTGCCCCGTGGTCGATGCTTGAGATGAGTTGTTGATCTGAAAACCAAATCGTTAACTCAGAATTTTCTCTCAATGACTGACTTGGTTTAGTGTTGAGCTATCCTTCGACGATAAGCTTAAGCATGCTCTGCTGCCTTGAGTCTCTTCTTGAATAAATAATATGTTGTACCAACCTTTGCTGCTGATACTGATCCAGCGGGAGTTCTATGAGCAACACAAACTTGAATGTGGGCTTCTAACGTGGAGTGGTAATACCGCCTTGGTCCCATAGACAAGCTCTGAAGGCATAGCATTGGTTGGAGTCCGAATGGTAGTTCAGTATGCCCAAAGTGCATCTTCTCGTGCCAATCATGACCTGTTTCCACAGTTCTCTGCAGAATGCAGATCAAAATCTTGTTGGTGGCCTCTGCCTGGCCATTCCCTTGAGGATAATACGGAGCTGAGAAATGATAATGAATCCTGAACTTTCGAACAGAAGATCTTCATCCTTTCATTCTTGAAATGGCTGCCATTATCTCACATAATATCGTGTGGTATGCCGAAACGACAAAGAAGGTTTTATGAATAAAAGAAACCACATGACGGCCTTCCACTGTTCGCAGAGTTACAACCTTGACCCATTTGGTGAAATATTCTATAGCTACGAGAAAATATCTGTGGCCATTAGAAGCTGAAGGAGTGATCGGGCCTACCACATTGAAGGCCCACCCTGAGAAAGGCCAAGGAAAAACCACAGACTACAAATATGTGGTTGGCGCATGAATGAAAGGTGCGTGCATTTGGCATTTGACGCACTTCCTCACAAATTGATGGCAATTCTGTTGCATGGTTTTCCAATAATATTATGCTCGGATGATCTGCTTGACGAGTGTTTGGTAGCCGACGTGGCCACCACAAATTCCCTCATGTGCTTTTTGGATAACCTCCATCGTTTTGTCTCTGTCTAAGCATCTGACATACTCAGAACTGATCCCACGACGGTAGAGAGTATTGGCAAGGATAAAATAGCGGGCTGACATGTGCTGGATTGCACGTTGCTCCCTTCTTGACATCCCCGGTGGAAATTCACTAGTCTCGATAAAATCTTTGATGTCTTGGTACCAAGGCTTCTCTCTCAGAGTGACTTGGTTTACTTGTTCAACTGAAATGAAAGCAGGTTGATCGAGTCTGCCAATTTCGAAGGAACGACAAGATTCACTGTCTTTGAACGACAAAATAGAGCCCAGACAGGCTAGGCCATCTGCTATGTGATTGTATTCCCTCTTGACATGATTGAGCTGAATTTCTTCGAAGTTGCCTATGAGAGCTAAGGCAATCTTCTGATAGGAGATCAATTTTGAATCCTTGACTTGCCATTTAGCATTAACTTGGCTGACAACAAGCAAAGAATCGCCAAAGGCATGTACTCTCTTGACATTGAAGTCTTGCAAAATCTTAAGGCCTTGTATTAGAGCTTCATACTCGGCCATGTTATAAGTACATTGAAAGTTGTGCTTGAGGAAATAAAGGATCATCTCCTTTTCGGGAGTGATCAACAAGATCCCAATCCCTATGCCAGACATATTCCTGGTTCCATCAAAGAAAATGGTCCAAACTGGGGACTCCTGAATGTTGCAAATGTGATTGTCGGGAAAATCATCTTTCACCTTGATCTCTTCTGTCAATGGAAAGTCTGTCAACTAATCTACTATAGACTGGCCTTTGACAAACTTCTGAGATACATACTCTAAGTCATACTGCATTAGGAGGACTTGCCATTTCGTAATCCGTCCAGTAAGGAAAAGTTGCTCAACAATGTACTTGAAAGGATTGAGACTTGACAAAATTTTGATTTCTGAGGCCATCAGATAAAGTCTCAGCTTCTGACACATCCATACTAACGCTAGACATGTCTTTTTCATCTCAGAATATCTCTTCTCATAATCGATGAAAGTTTTACTTATGTAGTAGATGGCGTGCTCTATTGTTATCATCGCAAAATTTTTTCTCCCCTCCCTCTACGAGAGAGAGAGAAATAAATTTCACGAGTCAAACTTGACGAAACTTTTTGAAAATTGGTTTTGAAAATTACTCGCCTACGTTTTAAAAATTTACGGGAAAATTCCATGGAATGGGATTCGCCTGTCGGTATGAGGTTCAGCCATTCCTAATGCCTTTACCAGGGCTAATTGAACCAAGGATCAAATGTGTTCTTTGACTAAGTTAAATTATCTAAATTATGCTCTATTTTCCTAGAATGCACAGAGAATCAGGCTTGTGCTATGAAATTTTGAAAATAATGCAAGCTTTTGAGAAATATGATGTTTGCTTTGAAAAATTGAGATGTATTTGGGAAATGATTGGAAAAGTGCTTGAAAATGGAATTCCTGGCAAAGTCTTTGAATTTCATTGGAAATCAGAAATTTGCTTTGGAAAATGGGAAATCTGAGGAAATGGATTTGAGAATCTTGAGAAAATCAAGAAAGCTCATTGG
Source organism: Nuphar pumila (assembly GCF_984573655.1). NCBI lineage: Eukaryota > Viridiplantae > Streptophyta > Magnoliopsida > Nymphaeales > Nymphaeaceae > Nuphar > Nuphar pumila. Next base: position 43,948,674 of record NC_143265.1, on the reverse strand, counting down.
AAAATGATTTTTGAAATGGAAAATGGATTCTCAGGAAAATTAGATCTTTGAGTAAATCGATTTCTGAAAACTTGGGATTTTGATATTTGAGAATTTTAAAACACTGGAAAATCTTGATTTGAACTTGGGAAATACTTTGAAGTCTCATGTGAAAACTTAGGATTCTTAGAAAATCAAATCCTGAGAAAGACTTGGAAATTTTTGAGAAAACTGATCTTTCTGAAATGGAATTGGGAAATGATTTTGAAAATGATGCAAATTGAATGAATGAATTTGAAAAAGAATTTCATTAAGGAATTGAGAAAACCTTTTTGAGTTTTGAGAAATGTAGTGCATTTTTTTGAAGTTAGCCTAAGAGTGTAGGCTGAATGTGGCTAATACGAAGATCATAAATCTTGGTTTTCTTCGTATTCTGACTATGGCCATAAATATGAATCCCACCAAATTCGTGAACTTCATAAGAGCTTGTGCACATGCCATTCATGTCAACCATAGTGATTTTGGAAAAATATGCATTTAATGATGCATCAGATATCAAAATTTACAGAAATTAAACTATATGCAATGCAGTCCTATTCTAAGCAGAAATGTAAATTATTATTCCAATTTATTACATCTTTACATTGAATAAAAATAAAAGAATAAAAGAATAGAATAAAAGCTAAGTCTTCTTCTTGAATTTTCCTGCAAAACTAGAAAACATGTTAGCATAGAAATGTAGGTTTATCTGAATTTATCCAAAAATATTGGAAAATATCAAATATTATTTAGATATAAACCCAGAATCATACCCTCTTTGATATAAACATAATAAATAATGAATAAATTTTGAAAATAAACTTGGAGATTCGAAATTGGGGTCAAAATGACCGAAATGCCCCTGATGACCTTGAAATTATGGTTTTCTAAAAGAAATTTTATAAATTTTGGAAATTTGAAAATCAAATGAAATAAATCAAACACAATATGATGAAATATGATGATATGCATAAAAAATTGGAAAATTAAAGTTTAGAATTTCGAAATTTAGGTCAAAATGAGCAAAATGCCCCTGATAGCAAGACTATGGCCTTGAAACAAGGGTTTTCTAAAATAAATTTTGCAAAAATGAGAAATTGAAATGCAAATGAGATTGGAATTAACCTTAATATGACATGACATGCTTATTTACATGATAAAAACCCTAAAATGGCAAAAATATCATAAAATATCAAATTTAACTTGATTTTCACCTGATTTTCGCCTCTGAATTTAAAAATAACCTAACACATAAGGCAAATGAACTTGAAATTAAGCCAAATTTGGCATGGACACCTAGACTAACCCTAGGAACAGAATAGAGTCCGAAAATATATTTTTTGGGTATTTTTAAATATGGAAATTCAAATAAAAACCCTAAATTTTGTGATTTTTGCCTAAAATGCTAACTCTAAATTGGATTTTGGATATCAAACTTCCATAAAAATTTCTCAAATTTTATGGGGTGACAAAGGAAAGTTAGGCAAAGATTTTTTCCATTTATATATTCTAGTTTTATCCTATGGTTGGAGCTGTAAAACTCCAGCAATTCGGATCGGAATCCGGCGACTCTAGGATTTAGGGCAGACAGACAAGTTTCGGGAGAAAACATGGGAAAAATAGCAGACAGATGGGGAAAAGGCTGAAATTGTTGGAAAATGTCTCTGACAAACAGATTAATATTTCCTATTTTTACAAAATTAGGATTCAGATTACGGTTTGGAAATAAGCACACTGTTATTAGAGGTTTGGATCTCTAGAATTTCTGGATATTGGAATCTGTCAGACAGAAAATATAATTTTGGGAAAAATATTTAGACAATCTTAAAAATTCCCAAATTTTGGGAAATGACAAAGGAATGGGTTAGTAACAACTTTCATGTTGACAGTTTTTGTATTCAAGCTACGGGTTGAGTGGACACAACACATTAGGGTCTGTCTATATCCTAACAAGGAAAAATCCAGGTTTTCCCATGGGTCTTGGAAAATCGATTTTTAACAAAGGACAAATCTATTTATAAAATTCCAAATTTTTCAGACAATTAGTAGATTATACCGTGAATCTACTGCAATTTTTAAGGGGAGATTTAAATCTCCCATTTAGGGGATCTTAGGCTGACAAGTCTGCTAAAACAGAACTTGGAAATTCCAAAGTATAGAAAACCTGATTTAGGATTTGATTCACTATGAGAGGTTTTGAAACCCAAATTAATTCAAATTTTCAGCAGATGAACAATAAGAAATAATCCTAATCACCCTAAAAAATTCAAGATTTATGAGTAAAATTTTGCACATGAAATAATGATTAGACTGGACATGTAATATTAAAACCCACAAGCTACCAGATGACTATGAATGAATCTATTTAAATACATGTAAAGCCTTGAAATAAATTAAATCAATCTCCAAAAAATATGAAAATAATGCTTAAAACCAAGGGAAACAGGGAGGTATGTGGTTCTTTTAATTTTGGCTCTCAAAGAGATCCAATCCATCAAAAGGATGGATCTCTTCGTTTATTTTAGCCCATATACATAAATGCATGTTTTCTTTTTTTTTTCTATCTTTCAAAACCGTGAAGGAGATCTTTGTGCCACTGTGGATCTGATTTTGAACCAATTGTAGATCACCCTTATGAGACTAAGACTTGGGGACAACATATCAAGGTGCGGCAATGATAAGTAAATAAATGAAAAAAATGACTTCTCATGAAGAAGGGCATAGACATACCTTGGTTTGCCTAGATCGTTTGATGATATGTTGTTTCAAGGTTCAAGGTTGAAGGTATGTATTGTAGAGGAAGTTGTTGGGCTGAAGGATGGTGTTGCTGGGCAGAAGGATGGTGTTGATGGCTATGGAAGGGCTGTTGCGGTTGCTCAGAGGTGGTTGGACTGGCTGCTTCCACAGTTGAGAGGGCTGCACCTTGGAGTTGTGCTTCAAAGTGGGGGAAGCTACTATGCTGAACCGATAGAACTGGAACCCAGGGAGGATGTTGGAGCCGTGGCTGGTTAGAATCTTGCTGCTACAAATGAAAGTTGAAGCCAAGGTTGAGGAGGCTGCATATGATTATTGAAGGAGATGGAGGGCGTCAGCTAGGGGTTGCCGCCAATGGTTGTTGAAGTTGCTTTAATGATGGACGTCAAGGAGGAGGGTGGATCAGCTGCCAAAGACGGAGGAAGGTTGTTGTGGGGCTGTAGCAGCAAAGGGGAGAGAGAGAGAGAGAGAGAGAGAGCTGAGCGTGAGATAGGAATCCACGTGAATGCTCCTCTTTTTTTTTTTGGTTTTCAACTTAGGGCCAAATAAAATCCTTTTCCTAAGTTTTTAATGGAAATAAGTTTTTTTATGAGAGGGAAGAAGGGAGTTTACGTGAATGAGTTGGGGAATAGGGAAAGGAAGGAAGGGAAGGGAAGGAAAGAAGGAAAGAAAAGGGTAGAAAAAGAAAAGGAAAGAAAGGAAGAAGAGGAAGAAAGAAAAGGGAGAAGGAAAAAGGAAAGAAGGAAGAGGGAAAGGAAGGGAAGAAAGAAAAGGAAAGAATAAGTAGAGGAAGAAAGGAAAGGGGCTAGGGGGGTCGACCCCCATGTGGGTCCCACCTTAGGTAAAATAAATAAATAATAATAAAAAATAAAGAAAGTGTAATAATTTTTTTTCTTTTTATATATAAATTAAAAAGGAAAATGCAAGTGGATGGGCCATTTAGAGCGGGTTCAAATTCTAATTTTGAAATTCATTTTCATGATTAGAGGGGTAAAATAGTTTTTTTAGAAAGTTTCTGAATGAAACAAGCTATTTTTGGCAGTTTTTGAAACGAGCTCAGAATTTGAAGTTCAATACCCTGTTGTGAAGCAAATCCATTGTAGAATTTGAAAACTTGAGTTTAAAAGAAATCAAGATTGTTTTTCTTGAGAAAATATTTCCAAATTTAGAATTTTGGGGGTAAAAATGTCAATTTTGGAAACCCAGGGTTTGAAATTGATTTCTGAAAACTTTTAAAACTCAATCTGGATTGAAATTTATAAAACTGGAGTTTTGGACTTCGAAAATAGAATGAAATGTTATAAAATGCTGAAAAAATGATATGAAATGATATCCGAAATGCTAACCCTAAATGAAGAATTTTGGATGTTAGACCCCAATTGGTAGTTGTTCAAGTTCAAAAAGTGTTAAAATTGATAAAATTTGCAAAATGATTCAAGAAATGGTTTTCAGACTCTACCGAGCTAGAGTAACACTGAAGATTGGGGTGTGAGCTGGATTGAACTAAAATGAACTGGATTGAGCTGGGTTTTAGAGTTTCAAAACTCAACTGGACTGACAACACACTCACTGAACTGACCTTTCTGACTAAATTTTCAAGAAAATCTGTCATTTTTAGAGAAATGGTACGGAATGGTCACTGGAGTGAAGTTAATTATGAATCTGAGCTAGGTTTGAGCTGGTATAAAGATTGGTAGTATTAAAATGAACTAAAATTGAAGCTCGAACACTAGCTCAATTGACTGGATTCAGCTCAATTTCAGCTGAATAAGCTGAAATGGGCTAAAATGGGCTCCGACACTTGTAAATGATTTTGAATAGAAACTGAAGCGCTTGAACTTCTAGTGAGCTCAGGCTAGACTCAAGGGAGTATGACTGACTGTGAATGAGTGACTCGAAGATAGTTGGCTTAGATTTGAGTGAGAAATGAGCTCATTTCTGAAGAAATGATCCCATTTTGGCAGGAATGGTCAGAAATGAAAATGGTTTGTTCATTGTGAGCTCGGGTGAGCTTGAGATGACTGATATTCTAACTATTCTGAACTGACCAACGAGCTTGGTTGACTCTGACTGACTGGGTCCGGGATGACCTAAGGATAAAATGGTAATTTTCGTAATAAAAATGGGTAAAGTGGTGATTTTCTGAAATTGACTCAGGGTTTAACTCCTACACTGACCTAACAGGGTTGGCACTGCACGAGGAGGATTGTTTGAGAATGGATGAGGAAAATTTGGGGTGTTTACAAATGCCCCTCTTTGCTACTAAGTCGGCTTGAAGACGAGCTTAGTGGCAAAGAAAACACACCAAATTTGGGCTATAAAAATGCCCCAGTTAGAAGGATCTGACTGGTTATGAAGAGATCAACCCTGATGAAAATGGTAGATATGAAATGGAGAATGAAGAAGAAAAATTTACTTCAGAGAAGTGAGATTCAAGTTTTGCCCTTAACCTGGATGGGATGGAAAATACCTCATGTAGAAACGAAGCTCAGGTTTGACCCTTAACTTGACTGGGAATGAAATGCCTCATCAAAATGAGACTCAAGTTTAACCCTTAACCTGACCGAAAAATGAAATACCTTATCAAAATGAGGCTTAGGTTTAACCCTTAACCTGACCGGGAATAAAATGATGGGATTCTTGAAAGAAGAACCCATGATGGAACCTTCGGACTTCCGCACAATGAATCCGATAGGGGTGTTGCAAAAGGATGAAATTGGGGTCCCTAAAGATTGAAAAGGGGTTTGATTTTGGGTGCCTCATTGCTGAGACTAAATAACTTTTGAAATTGATGACCTTTTACGAGAAAATGATTTGTGGCTTAACCTAAAGCTGAAATTGGATTGTCTATGGTGTAACAGGGGGGACACAGAGAAGTGTGCGAATCTGAGAGCCCAGGCACTCAGATTATACCAAAGAAGGGAAGGAATCTTGAAAACTCCCGTTATCAAGTCCTAAAAGGGATAATAAATTGTTACGACAATGAAGTCGTACATGATACTTCAAGTACAAGGTTTTGATGATGAACAAGTGAATCAACTACATTTTAGCTAAGGCAATGAAGAAATATGACAAACATTGAAGAATTTGATAAAGAATCTTTGAAGACTAGTGTGCAAATGTAAAATTCATTAAAAGTCTTAGATTCTTGTAAGAGCCCTACTTAGAGTGCATATTTCGGTTGCATTTCACCTAAAAAATCTTTAGAAAAACTTTTCTAAAAGAACCCTTCATGAAAATCTTTTTAGAAAACTCTTTATTTAATTTTTCGTGTTTATTAGTTGACCAATAGATTCACCAGTCGACTAATCCTTTCACGCCAAATTTTCTAAACAAAATACCATTTTTGTCAAATTAGTTGACCGAAGGTTTTATCAGTCGACCAGACAAAATGTCTATTTTCTGAAAATTTAGCAACAGTCGACTAATGATTTTATCAGTCCACCGAACAGAACATGTATTTTCAGAAAAATTTAGCAGTAGTCGACTGAAAGGTTTTTCAGTATACTCATGATATTATCAGTCGACTAATTTTTTCTCTAGTCGACTAAGTTTCAAAAGTTCAGATTTTCAAACGGCTTGATAAACAAATTAGTCGACCGACGATAACTGTCAGTCTACTAATAGCTAATTATCAGTCGACTAACTACTGTTCCAGTCGACTAATTTTGTCATTTTTCCTGAAACTTTTAAATGGCGTGTCTTTTCATTTTTCAAACGTTTTGATTATTCAAAATGGACTGTTTTGACACCCTTTCATACTCTCAACGTATGGAATCTTTCAACTATAAATATGAGTGCATTCTACATCAAAAAATAATCAATTTGAATGCAATTACATTGAATTACTATTTGCTTTTCACTCATATTTATTTTCTCACTCACTTGATATTTTTCACTCAAATTTCTTTGAGAGACAATGAATTTGTGAGTTGAGTATTTCAACAACCTCAAAAGCCAATTGCATCTCATTTGCATTCATAAGAAGGGCTCGTAGGTTGTGTTGTAAGTTGTTACTTATTTTATTTTCTGTAAAAGGAAGGACTCCTTGGTTTAAAGGAGTTGTTTGCTTTCAGTAGGTGTGTTACTGGAAGTGGGACCAGATTTGGTTTGTATGATCTTGTAGTTACACAAGGTTGATAGTGGAAATCTCAAGCTGGTTTTGCTTGGGGACTAGATGTAGGTCGGGAAAGACCGAACCAGGATAAATTATTATGTTCTTTGTGTGATTGCTTTGCGAATTGCAAAATCTGTCAAAATTCCAAAGACGTTATTTAAAAGCACTATTCACCCCCCCTCTAGTGCTCGTTGCCTCGATCCTACTGCACTTTCATTTGGTATCAGAGCAGGTTTGATATTATTTTGATTTGACCATCATCTAGCATGGCAACAACATCATCTCAGCATAAAGAAGGATGCTTCTTTGTTCGTCCTCCTCTCTTCGACGGAATAAACTATGGATACTGGAAAGTGAGACTGACAATATTCTTACAATCCATGGATCTCAAAATTTGGAGAGTTATTTCAGAAAAGTACCAAATGCCATCAACTGATTTCAGTCAATGGACAGATGAAGAAAAGAAAATAGCCTCATTTAATGTCAAGGCTATGAATGCATTATATTGTGCCGTTGACAAGGTAGAGTTCAATTGCATCTCTCAATGCTCTACAACAAATGAAATTTGGCATACTCTTCTTGTGACTCACGAAGGTACGTCAAAAATAAAAGAATCTAAAATTGCTTCTTTAGTTCATAAATTTGAATTATTTAAAATGAATTTATATCGAACATGGTAACAAGAATGACCGATATCACTAACACTCTAAAATCCCTTGGAAAAGAATATTCACAAGTAGATTTAGTCAAAAAAATCCTAAGGTGTTTGACTCCTGAATGGGAGAGAAAAACCACAGCTATTGAGGAAGCAAATGATTTAAACACTCTCACTCTTGAAGATTTGGTTGGTAACTTAATGACATATGAAGTCCAACTTCAAGACAGACAAGAAGAAGAACCCAAGAAGAAATCTCTTGCTTTTAAGGCTACTTCTGACTCTAAAAATTCAGAAGAATATGAAGATGAAAATATTGCCCTCATCACAAGGCAATTCAAAAGATTCATCAAAAAGGGAAGATTTCAAAGAAAGGTAAAGAAAGTAGATTCTTCTAATCCTAATGAAGTCAAGTGCTTTAACGGCAAAAAGGCAGGACACATCAAGAAAGATTGTCCTCGTCTCAAAATCAAGCCCAAGGACCAATTCAAGAAGAAAAAGGCATTTCAAGCATGTTGGGATGATAGTGACTCCTCTTCCGATGAAGAATCAAATGAAGAAGTCGCCAACATGTGTTTTGTAGCTCAAGAAGACTCAGTAAGTCAATTTGAGTATGATGATTTATTAGAAGCATTTAATGATTTATATGCTAAATTTAAGAGTCTAAGTTCTAAAAACAAAGAGTTTAAAACTGAAAATTCAACTCTTGACTCTCAAAACAAAGTGTTACTTCAAGAGATAGAAAATCTCAAGAATAAAAACTCTTGTCAAGCATTTGAGATAAAAGAAATTGAAATTAGAACCAATCTCTTACAAAAAGAAATAACGAGTCTAAAAGAAAAATCAAATGATCTTTTTTCTATAGTGACCAAATTCACAAATGGTCAAGAGAATCTAGAAAAACTTTTTGGTTCTCAAAGATGCTCGGTTAATAAAACCGGATTGGGATATAGCTTTTTTGATACTCAAAATAGACCAAACTATGTTGTGAAGAATCAAAGACAATATTTTCAACCATTTATTCAAAGATCTAAATTTTCTAGTTATAATAGAAATACATCTAATCACGGAACTTATAATGCTTATAAGCCTAGACATGATTACTCTAGAAATGCTAAATCTTTTTATAGAAAGAATATTTATTATCAAAGAAAACCAAAATCAAAATGGATATGGGTTCCTAAGACTAACTCTCATAGACCCGAAAATAGAAAGGGGTCAAATGCAAAAATGATGCTTTTTTTGAATTTTTCAAACTTTGTAGAAGAATTACAAATAAAAAATCTACATCTATTATTAAAATTTGTAGTGATCATGGTGGTGAATTTGAAAATGAATCTTTTCTAAAGTATTGTGATTTACATGGTATATCTCACATCTTTGCTTTTCCTAGAGCGGCTCCACAAAATGGAGTTGTTGAAAGAAAGAATAGAACTTTGCAAGAATGTGCTAGAACCATGCTTCAAGATAAAAAATTACCAAAATACTTTTGGGCTGAAACAATAAATATAGCATGTTATGGTTTAAACCGTGTTCTTATTCGACCAATTTTACATAAAACATGTTTTGAATTATATTATAATCGTATACCAAAGATCTTATATTTCAAATTTTTTGGTAGTAAATGCTTCTTGTTAAATACCAAAGATAATCTTGATAAGTTTGATTAAAAATCAGATGAATCAATATTTCTTGGATATTCTTCTAGAAGTAAAGCTTATCGTGTTTTTAATAAAAGAACATCTTGCATTGAAGAATCTTTACATGTTGCATTTGATGAGAATTGTGAGCATGTTATACCTCTAAGCGAAGGAGAAGAAGTAATACTTCAAGAAGAACCTTTGATAGAAAGTACTTCTCAAGAAAATGTTCCTCTTCAACCAGTTTGGAAAGAAGTTTCCAATCATCCACACGAACAAGTTATTGGAGAAATAAAGAGTGGTGTCCAAACTAGAAGGCAATTGCAATATATCGCAAATATTGCTTTCATATCTAAAATAGAACCAAAGAATATCAATGAGGCTTGTGATGATGAATTTTGGCTTTTGACCATGTCTGAAGAACTTAACCAATTTAGTAGGAATGATGTATGGGATCTAGTTGATAGACCAAAGGATCATCCAGTAATTGGAACAAGATGGGTCTTTCGAAATAAGCTGTACGAAAATGGCGAAGTCATTCGAAACAAAGCAAGACTAGTAGCGCAAGGCTATAATCAAGAAGAAGGCATAGATTTTGATGATACCTATGCACCAGTGGCTCGATTGGAGTCAATTCGAATGATGCTTGCTTTTGCTAGTTATATGAATTTTACGTTATATTAAATTGATGTTAAGAGTGCATTCTTAAATGGACACATCAATGAAGAAGTTTATGTAGAGCAACCTCCAGGCTGTAAAAATGAGAAATATCCAGAAAAAATCTACAAGTGAAAAAGAGTTTTGTACGGACTTAAACAAGCACTAAGAGTGTGGTATGAAAGACTACGAAATTTTCTAGAATAATCTGGTTTTTCCATTGGTTGGGTAGACTCCACTTTATTTATTAAAAATCTTAATTTAGATATTCTTATTGTGCAAATTTATGTTGATGACATAATATTTGGTTCTACTAATGATTCTCTTTGTAAAGAATTTGCTAAAGCTATGCAGGAAGAATTTGAAATGAGCTTGATAGGTGAATTAAACTACTTCCTTGGACTTCAAATAAAGCAAACTGAAGAAGGAATCTTCATCAACCAGGCTAAGTACACAAAAGAACTTCTCAAGAGATTTGGGATGGACTCATCGAAATCAAGAAGAAATCCTATGAGCACAACTACTTCTCTTGATAAAGATGAAAATGGTAAAAATGTAGATACTAAGCTCTACAGAGGTATGATCGGATCTCTATTATACTTAACTGCTAGTCGACCTGATATTATGTTTAGTGTTTGTATGTGTGCTAGATTTCAAGCTAATCCAAAGGAATCTCATTTAACTACAGTAAAACAAATTCTTTGTTACTTGAAAGATACTTCAGATTTTGGTTTGTTTTACCCAAAATCATCCTCCTTTGATTTAGTTTCATATAGTGATGCAGATTTTGCAGGAAGTAAATCTGATCGCAAGAGTACTAGCGGAACTTGTCATTTCTTAGGAAATGCCTTAGTCTCTTGGTTTAGTAAAAAGCAAAATTCAGTGTCACTCTCAACAACTGAAGCAGCATATATAGCGGCTAGTTTAGCGTGTTCACAAGTACTATGAATGAAATAGACCTTAAAAGATTTTGGTTTGAATTACTCCACAACAACTATTTATTGTGATAACACTAGTGCTATAAATCTTTCGAAAAATCCTGTTCAGCACTCAAGGACTAAGCATATTGAAGTTAGAAATCATTTTTTAAGAGATCATGTGTTAAAAGGAGACATTTTGTTAAATTTTATTTCCACTAATGAACAACATGCCGATATCTTCACTAAACCACTTAAAAACGAAGTTTTTATTAGAATTAGGAGAGAACTAGGCATTTGCTTATTTTTAGATTTATAAAATTTGTTTTTTAAAATGCTATTTTTGAACAAAATCTCAAAATCGCACCATATTAGTCGACTGATGTTTTAAAATTTTTTTACTGAAGGAATCACACTTTATTAGTCGACCGATAAAATTCTAGTCGACTGATAAATTTTTTTTTTAAATTCAATTGAAGGGACCCAATGCCCATTGGATTTTTTTACACCCGTTTTTTTAAAAGGACACCGTTTCATTTTTACGGCCATTTGTTTTTCCCCTTTTCATAAACGAAACCCTCTCTCTCTCTCTCTCCTCTCTCTCTTCCGAAAATCCCTCAGAGTGTCATTCGAACCCTTTTTCGCCGAAATCCTCTTGCCGTGACCGGTGCATCTTCAGTTCTTGCTGAAATCCTCTTGTGGCAGCCTCCTCTCACCTGTCGTCATCCACCGCGTTATCTTCTTGCAGACGGACTCCTCCTCGCCTCTTCACTCTTGCTTAAAATCCGTGGAAAATTGACATCCGTTTTTGGTGGGTTGTTACTGTCAATTATTTTGGCCACTACCAATGATCTTGATCATAGAAGGCACATCTTTCAATTTGCATAAAGTTGCATTGGTTCTCCGCCACAACGTCAGACAACATCTTTCTTCCTCCGTACGTCATTTTTAAAGCATTTGGAAGCCGACATCAACACCATCTTCAATTGTTCCTCTCAACGACTGTGTTGATCAATCACTCTCTGCAACTGCGATTTTTTTTTCAGGTGAATCTGTTTCATTCCTTATCAACCATGCCTCGTCAGAAGACTGCATCTGCACAAGGTTCTCCTCCAACTACACTACAAGCACGACATGGATTTTCTCTCAGAGTACTCAGAAATCCTCTTTTATATGATACTTTTGGATCGATTTCTACACTTCCTATTTTACCAGATCGAAATGTCCTGTTTCATCTGTTTTCTTGTTACAAAATCAGAGAATTATTTCCAGATATTTCACATTTTTTTTATGCCGGTGCAGATCCCCTTCTTTATCCTTTTCTGATCCACTTGTTTTACACAAATTTACAAATTGATCATAAAACTGGAATTCTTTCCTCTCTTGTTTGCAATGTTGAAATTGAGTTTGATTCTAAACTGCTTGGACAAATCCTAGATATTCCACCTTCAGACACTCTTTTCAATACTATTGAACTTAATGATGAAAGAATTTTTGAACAAATTCTTCTGCCCTGTGCACCTCATTGTCCTCCTTTCAAAAATACCAATCTTCAAACTCGTGCACGGATTGCTGGACGAATTCTTGCCCACAATGTTCTACCTAAAACTGGTTCTTTTGATTACTATTCTACAGATCTATCTACGGCTTTTTATGTCTTATTTGGAAATATTTCGGTAAATTGGGCCAACATGTATTTTACTAATTTGTTGAAACAAAAACCTTTTCTTCCGTATGGATGTCTTCTTACTCATATTTTCAGATATTTCAAAGTACCCTTAATTAATGAAAAATACATTGAACAAAAGGAGTTCTTTGATCAAACTATTTTTAAATGTATGAAAATCAAATATCTACCTCCTTTAAATTGGTATATTGATCAAATTGAACCATCTGAACCATCAATCTCTGAACCTTCACCATCTTCTGTGACACCTTCATCTCAAGCAAAACGAAAGAAATTTTCTACTAGTCAAGACAATGATGAAGTTTTGCAGCGAATGGAAGCTTTGGAGCTGCATCAACACACTATTCGTGAAGATGTGACTCAACAAATTTCTTCAATTCAGAATAATATTGCTGAACTCAAGGAGATCATCAAGCAACACTTTTCTTAATCTTTGTTTTGTATCTTTAATGAACTTTGATATTTTAAGGGTTGTAATATATTGAACTTGAATTTGCATTTTGCTTATGCTATTTCTGTCCTTACTCTTTTTTATTATGACAAAGGGAGAGAAAAAGACGAAAATTACATGAGAAATTGCATTACATGAAAATGAGAAAAAGATAGAACTTGCATGAGAAATTAGGAGAAAAAGATAGAACTTGCATAAGAAATTAAGAGAAAAAGATAGAAATTGCATATTGCATCATGACATGGAAATTACATCATGTGAAAGCATTGAAAGTTGCATTTATGAAAAAGTTTTAAAAATGCATGAAGTAATGACGGAAATGCAAACCAATCAATATGTGATATATGTGCTTTGAATGTAGTAACTTTTAATGTTTTGCAGCATATTGATAGGGGGAGTAAAATCTCCATCTATGCATCTAAATGCTCCATCTTTGATTAGTTTGTCATCATAAAAAAGAGGGAGATTGTTACGACAATGAAGCCGTACATGATACTTCAAGTATAAGGTTTTGATGATGAACAAGTGAATCAACTGCATTTCAGCTAAGGCAATGAAGAAATATGACAAACATTGAAGAATTCGATGAAGAATCTTTGAAGACTAGTGTGCAAATGTAAAATTCATTAAAAGTCTTAGATTCTTGTAAAAGCCTTACTTAGAGTGCATAATTCGGTTATATTTCACCTAAAAAGTCTTTAGAAAAACTTTTGTAAAAGAACCCTTCATGAAAATCTTTTTAGAAAACTCTTTATTTAATTTTTCATGTTTATTAGTCGACCAATAGACTCACCAATCGACTAATCCTTTCGTGCCAAATTTTCTAAACAAAATATCATTTTTGTCAAATTAGTTGACCGAAGGTTTTATCAGTCGACCGGACAGAATGTCTGTTTTCTGGAAATTTAGCAGCAGTCGACTAATAATTTTGTCAGTCGACCAGACATAACATGTATTTTCAGAAAAATTTAGCAGTAGTCGACTGAAAGGTTTTTCAGTCTATTGATGATATTATCAGTCGACTAATTTTTTCTCTAGTCGACTAAGTTTCAAAAGTTTAGATTTTCAAACGTCTTGATAAACACATTAGTCGACCGATGATAACTGTCAGTCTACTAATAGCTAATTATCAGTCGACTAACTATTGTTCCAGTCAACTAATTTTGTCGTTTTTCCTGAAACTTTTAAAAGGCGTGTCTTTTCATTTTTCAAACGTTTTGATCATTCAAAATGGACTATTTTGACACCCTTTCATACTCTCAACGTATGAAATCTTTCAACTATAAATATGAGTGCATTCTACATTAAAAACAATCAATTTGAATGCAATTACATTGAATTACTATTTGCTTTTCACTCATATTCATTTTCTCACTCACTTGATATTTTTCACTCAAATTCCTTTGAGAGACAGTGAATTTGTGAGTTGAGTATTTCAACAACCTCAAAAGCCAATTGCATCTCATTTGCATTCATAAAAAGGGCTCGTAGGTTGTGTTGTAAGTTGTTACTTATTTTATTTTCTGTAAAAGGAAGGACTCCTTGGTTTAAAGGAGTTGTTTGCTTTCAGTAGGTGTGTTACTGGAAGTGGGACCGGATTTGGTTTGTATGATCTTGTAGTTACACAAGGTTGATAGTGGAAATCTCAAGCTGGTTTTGCTTGGGGACTGGATGTAGGTCGGGAAAGACCGAACCAAAATAAATTATTGTGTTCTTTGTGTGATTGCTTTGCGAATTGCAAAATCCGTCAAAATTCCGAAGACGTTATTTAAAATGTTGAAAATTATTGTTGATTTAAAATAATTGATGTGAAAATATTCTCTCTTTCCTACCTGAAGTATTACCTCCGATTGGGATTAACTTTGTAAAATCAAGATTCGAATTTAAATTTCTTGTAATTGACTTTCTTTCAAGGAAGCTATCAATTTTCTTGATATGAGCAGAAAAGATAGTATTCTTGATACTGTGAAAGCAATTGGTGAAAGAATATTGATAATAGAATTTCACAAATTTTAATGAGGATTCTTGGCAAATTTGGAAGTCTGATATCCTGGAATTCTTTTCTCATGGTGATCTTTCTGCTCTCCTTTTTTTTTTGGCAGAATTTGGGGCTCTCTTGGGTTTTTGGGGATTACATTATCCTTCATTTTGGAGATGTTCTGACTTTTCTCTCTCTTTTTTTTGGAAGGGTACGTCACAAACTCCTTCATCTCAGAGATGTTCTGATCCTTCTTTTCTCTCAAGGATTATATTGACGATTATTGGCTCATTGGTTGGAAATCTCTTGATGATAATGGAAATTAAATATCCTTTAGGGTTTGTCAAGAGGCTCATCGCAGTCGCCTTCAACTTGGCGGTGATCTGAACTTTTCCTAGAAGGATCCATCACATACTCCTTCATCTTGGAGATGATTTAAATCTTCTTTGGCCCCGGGGGTCTAACTCACATAATTCATCTTCATCTTGATGACAATTGAGAGATCCCTTTTGCAGATATTTAATTGCAGCTTAAATGATTGAGGAGATATGGGAATTGAATGAATTTTTCTGTATTACCAAAGATATTTCGACTGCCTTATTTTCCAAGCATGATCTTTAAAAATGTGACATTGATTGCGATCAATGTCAATCACTTATGGCTTTGCGACAACATTGAATTTCCTTTGCTGGCCATATTGAGAATTTATTCTTTATCCTTTTGGTTGGCAAATAGAAATATTTTGAATTTTGAATCCTTCTCCATGAAAGTTTTGTCCTTTAGAAAGTAATACTGAAGGTATTCTGAGGTAATTCTTTTGTGCAATAAAGATTTTGAAATCAACAAGTATTTAATGACAAAATTTTCTTGAAATCCTTTGTGAAAGTAATTGCTTGAGGTCTAATTGATATATTCATGACTAAATTGACTCCTGAAAAGACTCAGTAAAAGATCAATTCGAAAGTTGGGTTTTGTTTTGATTTACCAGCTCAAAAGCAGGATTTTTGTTTTGAGTTACCAGCTCGAAAGCATGATTTTTGACTTAACAGCTCTAAAGCAGGATTTGTTGGTCGACCAACTCGAAAGCAGGATTTGTTGACCGACCAGCTCGAAAATAGGATTTGGGTTGACCCACCAGCTCGAAAGTAGGATTTGTTCACCGACCAGCTAGAAAGCAAGATTTGTTGACCAACCAGCTCGAAAGTAGGATTTAGGTTGACCGACCAGCTAGAAAGCAGGATTTGTTGACCGACCAGCTCGAAATCAGGATTTATTGATCGACCAGCTAGAAAGTATGATTTGTTGACTAACCAGCTCGAAAGCATGATTTGTTGACCGACTAGCTCAAAAGTAGGATTTGTTGACCGACCAGCTAAAAAGCAGGATTTGTTGACCGACCAGCTCGAAAGCAGGATTTAGGTTGACCGACCAGCTAGAAAGTAGGATGTGTTGACCGACCAACTCGAAAGTAGGATTTGTTGATCGACCAGCTAGAAAGCATGATTTGTTGACCGACCAGTTAGAAAGCAGGATTTGTTGACCGACCATCTCGAAGGCAGGATTTGAGTTGACCGACCAGCTCGAAAGCAAGATTTATATTGACCGACCAGCTTGAAAGCAGGATTTGTTGACCGACCAGCTCGAAAGCAGGATTTGTTGACTGACCAACTCGAAAATAGGATTTTGTTTGAAAGATTGAATTTGATGATTTGAAAATGATTGACATTGATGAAGTTGTAACCCGAAGGCTTGGAAAGTGATAGATATTGATAAAGTTGTAACCCGAAGGCAAGAAAATGACTGATGTTGGTAAGATTGTAACCTGAAGGCTTGAATTTGAGAATCTGGTAAAGTGGGCAGCCTAGAGCCCTGATTGACATAATTGATGACCCGAAGGTTGAAATTGAGAATTAAATGGCACAAAGGTCAAAATTGGGAATCGAATGACACAAAAGGTCGAAATGGGCAATCAAAGATCAAAATTTAAGGAATTTAATGACCCAAAGGCCAAAGTTGAGAATTTGAATGACCCGAAGGTCGAAATTGGAAATTGAGTGACCCGAAGGTCGAAATAAAGAATTGGGTGACCCGGAGGTCGAAATTGAAAATTGGAAATTGGAAATTGGAAATTGGAAATTGGAAATTGGAAATTGGAAATTGGAAATTGGAATTTGGAATTTGGAAATTGGATGTTTGAAATTGGATGTTTGAAATTGGAAATTGGAAATTGGAAATTGGAAATTGGAAATTGGAAATTGGAAATTGGAAATTGGAAATTGGAAATTGGAAATTGGAAATTGGAAATTGGAAATTGGAAATTGGAAATTGGAAATTGGAAATTGGAAATTGGAAATTGGATGTTGAAAATTGAAAATTGGAAATTGGATGTTGGAAATTGGAAATTGGAAATTGGAAATTGGATGACTCGAAGATCAAAATTGATAGAATTGATATTGAACTTGAATTCTGATAGAAGGTCAGCATGAAGACTGCACCTAAGAGATCGACTAATGTGACCAATGGGCAAGACACTAACACGAGTGCTAGATTTTGAAAGAGTACCAAATACGAGCACCGAGTTTTTGAAAATATATCACTATAGACATTGGATTTTGAAAATGTGCCAGCGCGAGCACTAGATTTTGGAAATGTATTGATGTAAAAATTGAATTGTGAAAATGAACATGTATAAGAACTGGATTTCGAAAATCACCTAGTATTTGAAATTTGATATTTTTTTTTCTTTTTTGGAAAGAGACCGACACTCCTGAGATATTTGAGAATGGTGATGGGAATGATTGCCGGGGTCTCAGGATTATTTCTTATCCTGAATGGGTAGCTCAGGTTTATCCCTTAACCTGAAGGGGAAACTCAGGTTTATCCTTTAACCTGAAGAGAAAAATGAATTTTATGCAAATGAATGTAAATGAGTGCGAATGAATGCATGCAAATGCAAATGAATGCAAAATGATGTAAATGGATCCACATGCATGCAAAATGAGAGATTTGTTTGATCATGCCTGCATACATGATATTTCGAAGACAATTTTCAAAATAATGCCCTAGTATAATAGGGGAAGGAAATTTGCATAAAAGGAAGATAATTGACAAAGCGACTAGCTTATTGATTGATTAGAGAGACACCTTGAGAGAGGTCATTCCTTATAAGAGACGTTTTGCAAAGAAGAAAAACAAGCTTATGAGGAAAATTGATAATTTTATTAATGCATTGAAGGAAAGATGACAAATTAAGGAATGACAAATGGGATTGCATTATCCCTTCAAAATAATGAAAGCAAGATGAGAAATGGAAAAATGCTAGCATTGTCAGCTTCTTGAGTGATTGAGGAAAAAGCTCAGTCAGGATGACTAGTCCTCCTTTTCATCTTCAACGAGGAGATTCTTATCAATGAAATCTTGAATGATAATCTTGAAGATAAAACAATGCTCGGTATCGTGACCCATTGTCTAATGAAACTTGTAGAATTGATCTTTAAACCTTCCCATGGTCACAGGAGGATCCGCTATCTTGGGGAGTCTAACCATCCCTTTGGCTATCATATATTTCAGAACTTGATCGAGCGGCTGTTCTAAGAGAGTAAAATTGCGATCGTATCCCCAACCGTCATGCTTTGGTCTCCCTTGGGGTTTTAATTCTAGTTGGATGTTCACGAGAGGGCTGTCATTCTGCTTGTTGATTTTGTCCTGTATGATCATCTTTGCTGGAATTTAGACTCCCTGATCCGCCGGTGTGGTTCTTTCTGCTACCCCTTTTGCTTTTGCCATTGCTGTTGTCGGGGGCATTCGCAGAGATTGTGAAGTTTGACTTCTTCTTGGTATCTGAATTGCTTTTTGGGAGTGTGAGGCTCTCATATACTCTATTCTCTATTCCCATCTTGAGCCATTCAACTTGTTCTATCAATTCGATGAAAGATCATGCTAGGGAAGTAGAGATCAAGCTTCTCAAAGGTTGGGAGAAATTATTCAGGATGACCGACAATGCATGCCCTTCTGAAATTGGATCCTTCATTTGATTGCAGGTGGATCACCATCTGTGGATAAAGTCTCTGGCCTTTTCAGTGTCCTTATGCTTCAGATTGTAAAGATGATTCAGGGTGGGTAGCACCTCGGTATTGAACAAGAATTGCTCAATGAAAAGATTAACCACCTTGTCGAATTCCTTCAACTCAATAGGATTGATGTGCTCTAAATACCATTTCGCAGCAGTGTCCTCTAGACTGTGAGGAAAATATCTAAACAAAGCACGATTGTCTCTCTTGAATCTATTGCATTCTGCAAAGAACATAGCCAGGTGAGCCTTGGGATTGCCAGTCCCATCAAATTTGACAAATTTGCAGGGGAGATCTTCTAGGCTGCCATCCCCTTCCAGACCATTATAGAAATCCTCACTTGTGAAGACCTTCTTGCCCTTGTCGCGGGCCTGCAGATCTTTGACCATTTTGGCTACATCTCTGAATTGTGGTTGGTCAGAATCATTGATAGACTGATCTTTGAATTTGTGGGCTGACCCCTGCCCCTAAGTTGACTTGGCCTTCTGCTTGACTTGGGTCTGCTCTGTACTGACTTTAACTTGCTCTGCCAGCATCTTGCTCATCATCTTTTTGAACATGGCATACATTTGGGGATCAATGTCATCCTCGACCTGCTACCCTTGATTTCCACCTGATCGAGGTGAGTCCATCTCTTCTTCTGAGGCCGTTGAATACACGATGCTCTCAACTGGTGCAGTTTTCTTTTCTGACCTCGTCTGGACCATTTAATATCACGAACGCTCTCTGTAGGGCAAAGTTGATGGTTAGGCTTTTGAGAGAGATTTTGAGTGGAAGAAAATATTTGATGAGAAATTTGGTAGACAATTGAAAGAATATCCCATTACTAGGGATTGAGTCATCACTGAGATTACGACAATTGCGTTGCCATTCCTTTGCAAAGAAAATAAACAACTGAAATTATGCCTTGTTACCTAGGCGAGGTCATCAAACCAAGAATGAGGAGGTTAAAAGATTTTTTATTTATTGAAGGAAAAACATGATTGTATCAATAATAAACTTGAGAAAGAGGGGATGGACAAACAGTTTGCCACCACTCTTTATAATCAGTAGAGACACGAGGATCGATAAAAAGTGGAAGAGTAACAAAAGAGTCTCAGCCATATCTTGGAGAATGGTATGTTCCAGACCACTGCGTTGATGCAAGGTCGAACTCTGGCATAACCCTTGATAGTAGCCGAGTTTCTACGTGCTTCTGTCTCTGAGAAAATTGCTTGATGCATCACTCTAGATAGTAGTAGGTACAGGAAAATGGGCCAAGTAACTTGAACTGCTTGCCATACACATATGTATATCTGGGAAGAAAGCGAGCCCTACAGTGTATACGACCATTGCATACTAACTTTTTTCTTGAGCTGTTCTAGATAATGAGCTGACTTCTGCGAATGCCCCATACTGTCGGTAGATCTCAATCAGGTTCATATATTCATTCCCATTTTCATCAATTAGTGGCCAAGACTTACACCCTCTCATGTGAGCTAAAGCATCTTTAGGGTCCAGACCCTTGACATTGATCAAAAATTGCTGCTCCAATAGATCTCCAGGCTGACCGGCTGGCTGGGCAATCCCATGATCTCTGAAAATTCATTCATCGACAGGGTCATCTCGCTCCATGGGAACCAGAATGTGCAAGTGCGCGGATTCCACTGTTCTGCCAGTGCATGGATCAGATTGTCGTTGGCTGTCAACTTTCTCACTGCGGATGCCAGTTCCAAACCGCAATCGCTCAAGTGGTCTAGAAACATACGGGAGAAGTTTTTGAACCAAATGTAGTATCACCGAGGGAAGAAGAGTCCAGTGCTAAGAGCTCGATGCTCAGAAAGAATTTGTCGCACCTCGTAGGAGATGTGACCTTCAGGAAAGACAGAATCAAGTTGACTGGATGCCATTGGACTGAAAGATAGGAAGATTTGAATTAGACTTAGGAAAAATACAACAATTTTGAAAATTGCAGGCAGGATAAAATGGAGAAGCTAGAAATTCGAAGTCCAGGGGAACAGAAGAATGGAAAATCACCTGGAGTTTTGAAGAAAAAGTGGATAATTTGAAAAAATCATCCAAGGTTTTTGAGAAAAAGAAGATATTTCAGAAAATATGGAAAATGAGGTATTTTGGAAAATTATCAGTATTATAGAAAAATTGGAAAAATATGAGAAAATAAGATGGAAAATGAATATCATATATTATATCACAAACAATTATGCACATACAACATTCCCTAAGAAGTTGACTCTAAATGCATCAATTTTGAAAGAGCTTTAGGATCCTAATCCTGACTCTAGGCTCAGATCAACTGTGTCCAATCATGCTATGCCAAAATACTCGAGCCGAGGCTCGATGTACGTGGCATAAAAATTCATCTCTGGTTCCAGGCTTGTGTATTCCCAACATCCTTGAGCACCTGCCGATATACGTTGGACTATGGCCCTTGGTACGTGGCAGGGGGGTGTTAGCCCAAATACGTGGCCCAGTTGTGAGGCTCTGTCCCAAACTATGGTTCTGGAAGAGAGCCCAGCAATGTGAAGACTGGGTAGACATAGGTGGGGTGATTTTTGAAAAATGATCACATGCAGACAAACAGAAGGCTCTAAGTCCTAAAGAGATAGAATTTTGAAATTTTTGAAGAAGCAAGCATTGTTTTCATACAATTTCTAGATTGAGGAGTGTTGTATTAGACCTAAGTCTAAGTGAGCATGAATAATTCTCCTTAATTGGTCCTATCAAACCATGCCTAGTCTATATGCACATCATGTCAGATGGGTTCAAGCCTAGGCTCCTAGGTCCACATGATATCAGAAAGTAAAAGCTGACATTCCATAGAACATGATTTTGATAATTGAGCTAAGTCAAAGCACTCAGTTGATCAGACAAAGACAGGTCCCATCATGGTCGCCAAACCTGTTATCATCACAAAAAAATTTTCCCCCTCCCTCTGTGAGAGAGAGAGAGAAACAAATTTCGTGAGTCAAACTTGACCAAAGTTTTTGAAAATTGGTTTTAAAAATTACTTGCCTCTGTTTTGAAAATTTGTGGAAAAATTCCATGGAATGGGATCCGCTTGTTGGTACGAGGTTCAACCATTCCTGGCGCCTTTATGTGAACACCCCAAAATTTTCAAAATCTTGTAAATATTCTCTTTTGCCCCTGGGCTCCCATTTTCTGAGTTAGAGGAGTCATTTTCATTCAAAATTTCAGTTTATTGCTCGGATTTACTGGAATCAAATCTATTTTCTACATTCGACTCAACTTTCGGATCCGGATCTAGGTCAAAATCTAAATCTGAGCCTCACTATCTAGTTTTCAGATTAAAATTATGAAAATATCAAAAATACTTTCTGAAAGGCTCAGACCATTCATTCAGTATTTGTTTGAATCCACAACCCTATATTTCTCGATTTGAGGTCCAAAACTCGAATATCTCCTCAAAATTCTAAATCCAAACCCGTTGTCCGAGAAAATTTCAAAAGTTTTTCTCAAAAAACTCTTCTTGTAAATATTTCTCAAAAATATAAAAAATAGTTTTAAAACCCTTGTTTTTTCCTAGATTTTAGAATTTTATTTCAAAACTACAAAAAAAATGCAGAAAACATGAAGAAAAATAACAACAAAAAAATCAAAACATAAAGAAAATTACAAAAATAAGTTTTAAAACCCCTTTTTGAGAATTTCTTTCAAGAGAGCCTCTTTTCTGAAAATTTTTGAAAGAGCCCCCCCTGCAACGGTTTTTTCGTTGCGCTCGTCTCTCTCTCACTCTCTCGCACGCTCACCTTCTCCTTCTCGAATTCTCTCTTCCCCCGCCAACCACCGGATTCACGCCTCCACCCTTCATCTCCAACGGTCTCTCGCCCTTTCCCTCTCGCTGCCTCGATCCCCCGTTCGATGGGCATCCATCACGCCTCCACCCTTCTATCGACGATCGCTCCATCTCAGCCATCAATGCCCAACCATCACCTGCTTCTCAATCCTTCCTCTCTCTATAAAAATAGGCACAAGAGAAGGGGTGGGGCATCGACGGTGAGCATATCGATCTACAACCTCTCCATTGCCCTCTTTTCCTACAACAGGAGATAACTTTCTTCAAAAAGGAGAGTTGACCCTCCTTCCGGATATTTGCAGAATCAAGTAAGGCTCTAGCCTTTCCTCCTTGATTTTCTTTGAATTTCCCTTTTTGTCTTCCTGCTTTTACCTCCATTAACCCGCCAAGGGCAGTGTTGGATTGCCCATAGCAATCTCAATCCATCCCCTGCGCAACATCAATGGAATTCTCAGATTCCAACATTTTCCTCTTTTTTTTTTTTAATTTGTTATTAAATTTCCCTAGTTTACATGTGTTTATACTAGTAAGTTCAGTGTTCCCCTGTAGCAGTGCCCAATACTTTGTTGTTAGCATAACAATCAGTTTTGTTGTATTTTACTCTATGGATCACATTAATTTCTGTAATCAATCGTGTTTCAATTTCAATCTGCATTCTGTGCGCTTCATTTGATCATCATTTTCATTTTTACTACGCGTTTTCCCATCTTTGTAATTTCATTCAGCCACATTTTTATATTAGCATCAGATCATCACCACGCTTTCCCATTTTCATTCTAGTGATTCACGATACATTTTTTTTATTATTGATCTCATTTTTTTTTCTGTGTAACATATCCTGCGTCCTTCATTGCTTTATTGTATTTCAGGTTCTTATATATATATGTGTATTTTCATTTTATTATTCTATATCCCTCTGCTTCGTGATAGTCCCTACATCCCTTCAGCATCAGATCTGCAAGCTCCTTAGCTTCAGATCTGTGCTGAAATCCCATTCACTAATACTCCACTTCAATTGATTATTCAAATCTCTTGACAAATCTGCAGCGTTTTTTTTTTTTTTTTCATTACACATGTATTGTTGTTCGTTTGTTATTTTACATCTGGTTGTTTGCATCAAGGCATCCTCGCATGTCAGCCTCCTCTATGCATTATGGTTCACAATACGTCTCTGAAAAGTGTGTTCATTATTTCGAGAATAAAGAGCAAATTAGACGTGTGGAATGGCTCCTTCTATAACGAATGGACGCTAGAGGCACTTCAAGTCTCTAACCTGCCATTTTCTACTTGGTTTATGTTTGGAATTGTATACGCCAACATTCTTTGTTATTAACCAACTTTTTGGTGTTGCTTAAGTTGCAAAAAGATTGATTAGATACCCGACCAAGGCTCAGGTGTACTCCAGAAGGCACAAATAACCACCACCTTGTTGTTAACAGGTAAGCCACCCTAGATTAAGTCCATAGACTCATTTCCCCCTCCTGATCTCTGAGCTTTTCTAAAAAGATTTTCATGAAGGGTTCTTTTAGAAAAGTTTTTCTAAAGACTTTTTAGTTGAAATGCAACCGAAATATGCACTCTAAGTAAGGCTCTTACAAGAATCTAGGACTTCAAATGAATTTAACATTTGCACATAAGTCTTTAAAGATTCTTTATCAAATTCTTCAATGTTTGTCACATTTCTTCATTGCCTTAGCTGAAATGCAGTTGATTCACTTGCTCATCATCAAAACCTTGTACTTGAAGTATCATGTACAACTTCATTATCGTAACAATCTCCCCCTTTTTGATGATGACAAACTTAATCAAAGATGAAGCATTTAAATGCATAGATGGAGATTTTACTCCCCCTATCAATATGTTGCACAACATTAAAAGTTAGTACATTCAAAGCACATATATCACATATTGATTGGTTTGCATTTCCATCATTACTTCATGCATGTTTAAAACTTTTTTATAAATGCAATTTTTAATGCTTTCATGTAATTTCCATGTCATTTCATGTAATTTCCATGTCCTAATGCAATATGCAATTTCTATCTTTTTTTTTTCTCCCCCTTTGTCATAATAAAAAAGAGTAAGGGCAGAAATAGCATAAGCAAAATGTAAATTCAAGTTCAAAATATTACAATCCATAAAGTATCAACGTTCAGTAAAGACAGAAAACAAAGATCAGAAAAGTGAGTTAAGCAAGTCCTTGATTACAGTAATATCTTTCTGAATCGAAGAAAGTTGTTGAGTCACATCTTCACGAAAAGTGTGTTGATGCAGCTCCAAAGCTTCCAGTCGCTGCAAAACTTCATCATTGTCTTGACTTGTAGAAAATTTCTTTCGTTTTGCTTGAGATGAAGGTGTCGCAGAAGATGGTGAGGGTTCAGAAATTGATGGTTCAGTAGGATCAGATGGTTCAGTTTGATTAACATTTAAAGGAGGCAAATATTTGATTTTCATTCATTTAGAAATAGTTTGATCAAAGAACTCCTTTTGCTCAATATATTTTTCATTTGTTAAGGTAACTTTGAAATGTCTGAAAATACGAGTTCAAAGACATCCATAAGGAAGAAATGGTTTTTGTTTCCACAAATTAGTAAAATACACGTTGTCCCAATTTACAGAAATATTTTTAAATAAGACATAAAGAGCCGTAGAAAGATCTGTGGAATAATAATAAAAAGAACCAGTTTTAGGTAGAACATTACGGGCAAGAATTCATCCAGCAATGCATGCACAAGTTTGAAGATTAGTATTTTTGAAAGGAGGGCAATGAGGTGCACCAAGAAGAAGAATTTATTCAAAAATTCTTTCATCATTAAGTTCAATAGTATTGAAAAGAGTGTCTGAAGGTGGAATTTCTAGGATTTGTCCAAGTAGTTTAGAATCAAACTCAATTTCAGCATCACGAACAAGAGAGGAAAGAACTCCAGTTTCATGATCAATTTGTAAATTTGTATAAACTAAGTGGATCAAAAAAGGATAATGAAGGGTGTCTGCACAGGCATAAAAAAGATGTAAAATTCCTGGAAATAATTCTCTGATTTTGTAACGAGAAAACATGTGAAAGAGGACATTTCATCCCGGTAAAATAGGAAGTGCAGAAACCGATCCAAAAGTATCATACAAAAGAGGATTTCAGAGTAATCTGAGAGAAAATACGTATTTTGCTAAAGGTGTAGGAGGAAGAGAACCTATTGCGGATGCAGTCTTTTGACGAGGCATGGTTAAAACAAATTCACCCCAAAAAAAAATTCAGTTGCAGAGAACACAGTCGTTGAGAAGAATAGTTGATGTCGGCTTCCAAATGGGGTTCGGCGGGAAGAAGATATCCGTAGTCGTGCAACAGAAACACTTTGTGCAAAGTGAACGATGTGCCTTTAAATTCGTTGGTAGTGGCCAAAATAATCAACAGTAACAACCCACTGAAGAGGGATGTTGATTCTCCACAGATTTTAGGCAAGAGGGAAGAGACGAGGAGGAGTCCGCGGTGGATGACGGCAAGTGAAAGGAGGCTGCCACAAGGATTCCGGCAAGAACTGAAGATACGTCGGTCACTGCAAGAGGATTTCAGTGACTCCCTGTCACGGTCAGAAGATTCCGGCGAGGAGAGGTTCAAACGACACTCTGAGGGTTTTTCGGAAGAGAGAGAGAGAGAGGGTTTCGTTTTTCAAAGGGTTTCATTTTTAAGAAAAATGAAAAGGTGCATAAAAAAATGAAACGATGCCCTTTTTTAAAAAAAATCAGGTGTTAAAAATATCCAAGGGGTATCAAGTCCCTTCAGTTGAAATTTAAAAAAAAAAATAGTTGACTAAAATTTTATCGGTCGACTAATAAGGTGCGACTTATTTTAAAAAAAATTTAAAGCATCAATCGACTAGAAATTTATTGGTCGACTAATATGGTGCGATTTTGAGATTTTGTTCAAAAAATCAGCATTTTATAAATCCAAAAATGAGCAAATGCATAGTTCTCTCCTAATTCTCATAAAATCTTCATTTTTAAGTGGTTTAGTGAAGATATTGGCATGTTGCTTATTAGTGGAAATAAAATTTAACGAAATGTCTCCTTTTAACACATGATCTCTTAAGAAATGATGTCTAACTTCAATATGCTTAGTTCTTGAGTCTGAATAGGATTTTTCGAAAGATTTATAGTGCCAGT
Source organism: Nuphar pumila (assembly GCF_984573655.1). Taxonomy (NCBI): domain Eukaryota; kingdom Viridiplantae; phylum Streptophyta; class Magnoliopsida; order Nymphaeales; family Nymphaeaceae; genus Nuphar; species Nuphar pumila. The sequence goes on along the minus strand of NC_143265.1, from coordinate 43,921,758 downwards.
GTTATCACAATAAATAATTGTTGTGGAGTAGTTCAAACCAAAATCTTTTAAGGTCTGTTTCATCCAAAGTACTTGTGAACATGCTAAACTAGCTGCTATATATTCAGCTTCAGTTGTTGAGAGTGATACTGAATTTTGCTTTTTACTAAACCAAGAGACTAAGGAATTTCCCAAGAAATGACAAGTTCCACTAGTACTCTTGCGATCAAATTTACTTCCTGCAAAATTTGCATCACTATATGAAACTAAATCAAAGGAAGATGATTTTGGGTAAAACAAACCGAAATCTGAAGTATCTTTCAAATAACGAAGAATTTGTTTTACTGCAGTTAAGTGAGATTCCTTTGGATTAGCTTGAAATCTTGCACACATACAAACACTAAACATAATATCTGGTCGACTAGCAGTTAAGTATAATAGAGATCAGATCATACCTCTGTAGAGCTTAGTATCTACACTTTTACCATTTTCATCTTTATCAAGAGAAGTAGTTGTACTCATAGGATTCCTTCTTGATTTCGATGAGTCCATCCCAAATCTCTTGAGAAGTTCTTTTGTATACTTACCCTGATTGATGAAGATTCCTTCTTCAGTTTGCTTTATTTGAAGTCCAAGGAAGTAGTTTAATTCGCCCATCAAGCTCATTTCAAACTCTTCCTGCATAGCCTTAGCAAATTCTTTACAAAGAGAATCATTAGTAGAACCAAATATTATGTCATCAACGTAAATTTGCACAATAAGAATATCTGAATTAAAATGTTTAATAAATAAAGTGGAGTCTACCCGACCAATGGAAAAACCAGATTGTTCTAAAAAATTTCGTAGTCTTTCATACCACGCTCTTGGTGCTTGTTTGAGTCCATACAAAGCTCTTTTCAATTTGAAGACCTTTTCTGGATATTTCTCATTTTCAAAGCCTGGAGGTTGCTCTACATACACTTCTTCATTGATGTGTCCATTTGAAAATGCACTCTTAACATCAATTTGATATAACTTGAAGTTCATGTAACTAGCAAAAGCAAGCATCATACGAATTGACTCTAATTCAGCCACTGGTGCGTAGGTTTCATCAAAATCTATGCCTTCTTCTTGATTATAGCCTTGTGCCACAAGCCTTGCTTTGTTACGAATGACTTCACCATTTTCATCCAGCTTATTTCGAAAGACCCATCTTGTTCCAATTACTGGATGATCCTTTGGTCTATCAACTAGATCCCAAACATCATTCCTAGTAAATTGGTTAAGTTCTTCAGACATGGCTAAAAGCCAAAATTCATCATCACATGCCTCATTGATATTCTTTGGTTCTAATTTAGATATGAAAGCAACATTTGCAATATATTTTTCTAACTGCCTTCTAGTTTGGACACCACTCTTTATTTCACCAATAACTTGTTCATGTGGATGATTAGGAACTTCTTTCCAAACCGGTTGAAGAGGAATATTTTCTTGAGAAGTACTCTCTATCAAGGGTTCTTCTTGAAGTGTTGCTTCTTCTTCTTCGCTTAGAGGAATAACTTGCTCACAATTCTCATCAAATGCAACATGTAAAGATTCTTCAATACAATATGTTCTTTTATTGAAAATACGATATGCTTTACTTCTAGAAGAATATCCAAGAAATATTGATTCATCTGATTTTGAATCAAACTTATCAAGATTATCTTTGGTATTTAACATTTACTACCAAAAATTTTGAAATATGAGATCTTTGGTATACGATCATAATACAATTGAAAACATGTTTTATGCAAAATTGGTCGAATAAGAACACGATTTAAGACATAACATGCTGTATTAATTGCTTCAGCCCAAAAATATTTTGGTAAATTTTTGTCTTGAAGCATGGTTCTAGCACATTCTTGCAAAGTTCTATTCTTTCTTTCAACAACTCCATTTTGTGGAGCCGCTCTAGGAAAAGCAAAGTTGTGAGATATACCATGTAAATCACAAAAATTTAGAAAAGATTCATTTTCAAATTCACCACCATGATCACTACGAATTTTAATAATAGATGTAGATTTTTCATTTGTAATTCTTCTACAAAGTTTAGAAAATTCTGAAAAAGCATCATTTTTGCTTTTTAGAAAAATCACCCATGTAAATCGAGAATAATCATCTACTATAACAAAAGCATACTTGCTACCATTCAAACTTTGAATTCTAGATGGTCCAAATAGATCTAAATGTAAAAGTTCAAGAGGACGTTTTGTTGAAACTATATCTTTTGCTTTAAAAGAACTCTTGATTTGTTTACCCCTTTGACAAGCATCACATAAGTGATCCTTTTTATATGGTATTCTAGGTAGGCCTCTTACAAGATCATTCTTGGATAATTTTGAAATAATTTTAAAATTAACATGTCCAAGTCTCTTGTGCCATAACCATTGAATTTCATTTGAAACAATAAGACATTTTTCATTAAAAGAGGGTAATTCATCTAGATATAGTTCATACACATTCTTTCTTCTTTTACCTTTAAAAATGATCTTTTTAGATTGAAAATCAGAAATTAAGCATACATCATTTTCAAAAGAAACATGAAAACCTTTATCACATAATTGACTAATAGATATTAAATTATGCATTAAACCATCTACTAAAAGAACATTTTCTATCAAGGGAAATTTTGGTTTACCAATATTACCAATACCTATCACTTTTCCCTTGTTATTGTCATCAAAGGTGACGATTCCTCCATCCTTATTTTGGAGGGTGGAAAATAACTCCGGCCTTCCAGTCATATGTTTGGAACAGCCGCTGTCCAATATCCATTTGCTCCTTATGTTGTGTACCTACAACAAAATCAGAAAACAGAGCATTTGACCCCTTTCTATTTTTGGGTCCATGAGAGTTAGTCTTAGGAACCCATATCCATTTGGATTTTGGTTTCCTTTGATAATAAATATTTTTTCTATAAAAGAATTTAGAATAAACATTTCTAGAATAATCATTTCTAGATGCATTTCTATTAGAACTAGAAAGTTTAGTTTTATGAACAAAAGGTTGAGAATAATGTCTTTGATTTTTCACTACATAGTTTGGTCTATTTTGAGTATCAAAGAAGCTATATCCCAATCCGGTTTTATTAACCGAGCATCTTTGAGAACCAAGAAGTTTTTCTAGATTTTCTTGACCATTCGTGAATTTGGTCACTATTGAAAGAAGATCATTTGACTTTTCTTTAAGACTAAATATTTCATTTTGTAAGAGATTGGTTCTAACTCCAATTTCTTTTATCTCAAGTGCTTGGCAAGAATTTTCCTTCTTGAGATCTTCTATTTCTTGAAGTAACACTTTATTTTGAGAGTCAAGAGTTAAATTTTCAGTTTTTAACTCTTTATTTTTAGAACTAAGACTCTTAAATTTAGCATATAAATCATTAAATGCATCAAATAACTCATCATAGTCAAATTGACTAACCGAATCTTCTTGTGCTACAAAACACATGTTGGCGACTTCTTCATTTGATTCTTCATCTGATTCTTCATCGGAAGAGGAGTCACTATCATCCCAACAGGCTTGAAATGCCTTTTTCTTCTTGAATTGATCCTTGGGCTTGAATTTGAGAAGATGACAATCTTTCTTGATATGTCCTGCCTTTTTGCAGTTAAAGCACTTTACTTTATTAGGAATGGAAGAATCTGCTTTCTTTGCCTTTCTTTGAAATTTTCCCTTTTTGATGAATCTTCTGAATTGCCTTGTGATGAGGGCAATATCTTCATCTTCATCTTCTTGAGAATCTTCTGAGTCAGAAGTAGCCTTAAAAGCAAGAGACTTCTTTTTAGGCTCTTCTTCTTGTCTGTCTTGAAGTTGGACCTCATATGCCATTAGGTTACCAACTAAGTCTTCAAGAGTGAGAGTATTGAGATCATTTGCTTCTTCAATAGCAGTGGTTTTTCTCTCCCATTCAGGAGTTAAACACCTTAGAATCTTTCTGACTAAATCCACTTGTGAATATTCTTTTCCAAGGGATTTCAAAGTGTTAGTTATATCGGTCATTCTAGTTACCATGTCCGATATAGATTCATTTTGCTTCATTTTGAACAATTCAAATTTATGAACTAAAGAAGCAATTTTAGATTCCTTTACCTTTGACGTACCTTCGTGTGTTACGAGAAGAGTATGCCAGATTTCATTAGCTATAGAGCATTGAGAGATGCGATTGAACTCTACCTTATCAACGCCACAATATAATGCATTCATGGCTTTGGCATTCAGTGAAGCAGTCTTCTTTTCTTCATCGGTCCATCGGCTGAAATCAGTTGATGGAGTTTGGTACTTTTCTGAAACAACTCTCCAGATATCGAGATCCATGGATTGCAGGAATATTGTCATTCTTACTTTCCAGTATCCATAGTTTGTTCCATCGAAGAGAGGAGGACGAACAGAGGAGCTTCCTTCTTTGTGCTGAGATGTTGTAGTTGCCATGCTAGATGATGGTCAAATCAAAGTAATAGCAAACCTGTGCTCTGATACCAAATGAAAGTGCACTAGGATCGAGGCAACGAGCACTAGAGGGGGGTGAATAGTGCTTTTAAAACTTTTCTGCGGAATATTGAATGATTTTGCAAATCTCAAAGCAAACACACAAAGAACACAAAATTTTATCCTAGTTCGGTCAAACCCGACCTACATCCAGTCCCCAAGCAAAACCCGCTTGAGATTTTCCACTATCAACCTTGTAAACTACAAGATCACACAGACCATAACCGGTCCCACTTTTAGTAACAACTCAACTGAAAGCAAACAACTCCTTTACACCAAGGAGTCCTTCTTTTTACAGAAAAGAAATAAGAACTTACAATACAACCTATGAGCCTTCCTTTTGAATGCAAATGAGATGCAATTGGCTTTTGAGGTTGTTGAAACACTCTACTCACGAATTCACTATCTCTCAAAGTGATTTGAGTTAAAAACTGAAGTGAAAATATCACGTGAGTGAGAAAACAAATACTTGAATGAATAGGAGTGAAAAGCAAGATTCAAATCGATTGAATTTGATATATTTTTGAGTGTAAAATGCACTCATATTTATAGTTAAAAGATTCCATACGTTGAGAGTATGAAAGGGTGTCAAAACGGTCCATTTTGAACGATCAAAACGTTTGAAAAATGAAAAGACACGCCTTTTTGAAGTTTCAGAAAAACGGCAAAATTAGTCGACTGAAACATCAGTTAGTCGACTAATAGTTAGTTATTAGTAGACTGACAATTATCGTCGGTCGACTGATCTGTTAATCGAGCCGTTTGAAAATCTGAACTTTTGAAACTTAGTCGACTTAAGAAAAGTTAGTCGACTGATAATATCATCAGTAGACTGAAAAACCTTTTAGTCGACTGCTGCTAAAAACTTTTAAAAAACAAACATTCTGTTCGGTCGACTGATAAAAAGCATTAGTCGATTGCGGCTAATTTTCAGAAAACACATGTTCTGTTCAGTCGACTGAAAAACCATTAGTCGACTGCTGCTAATTTTCCAGAAAACAGACATTCTGTCCAGTCGACTGATAAAACCTTCGGTCGACTAATTTGACAAGAATGACTTTTTAGAAAATATGGCGCGAAAGGATTAGTCGACTAATAAATATGAAAATTTAAGAAAAGAGTTTTCTAAAAAGATTTTTCAAAAGGGTTTCTTTTAGAAAAGTTTTTCTAAAGACTTTTAAGGTGAAATGCAACCTAAATATGCACTCTAAGTAAGGCTCTTACAAGAATCTAAGACTTTTAATGAATTAAACATTTGCACACTAGTCTTCAAGGATTCTTCACCGAATTCTTCAATTTCTTCATAGCCTTAGCTGAAATGCAGTTGATTCTACTTGCTCATCATCAAAACCTTGTACTTGAAGTATCATGTATGGATTTATTGTCGTAACAGAATACACTCTTAACATCAATTTGATATAACTTAAAGTTCATGTAACTAGCAAAATCAAGCATCATTCGAATTGACTCCAGTCGAGCCACTAGTGCATAGGTTTCATCAAAATCTATGCCTTCTTCTTGATTATAGCCTTGTGCTACTAGCCATGCTTTGTTTCGAATGACTTCGCCATTTTCGTCCAACTTATTTTGGAAGACCCATCTTGTTCCAATTACTGGATGATCCTTTGGTCTATCAACTAGATCTCATACATCATTCATAGTAAATTGGTTAAGTTCTTCAGACATGGGCAAAAGCCAAAATTCATCATCACAAGCTTCATTGATATTCTTTGGTTCTATTTTAGATATGAAAGCAATATTTGCAATATATTTTTCTAATTGCCTTCTTGTTTGGACACCACTCTTTATTTCTCCAATAACTTGTTCATGTCGATGATTGGGAACTTCTTTCCAAACCGGTTGAAGAGGAACATTATCTTGAGAAATACTCTCTATCAAAGGTTCTTCTTGAAGTATTACTTCTTCTTCGCTTAAAGGTATAACGTGCTCACAATTCTCATCAAATGAAACATGTAAAGATTCTTCAATGCAAGATGTTCTTTTATTAAAAACACAATAAGCTTTACTTCTAGAAGAATATCCAAGAAATATTGATTCATCTGATTTTGAATCAAACTTATCAAGATTATCTTTAGTATTTAACAAGAAACATTTACTACCAAAATTTTTGAAATATGAGATCTTTGGTATACGATCATAATACAATTCAAAATATGTTTTATGTAAGATTGGTCGAATAAGAACACGGTTTAAAACATGACATGTTGTATTTATTGCTTCAGCCCAAAAGTATTTTGGTAAATTTTTATCTTGAAGCATGGTTCTAGCACATTCTTGCAAAGTTCTATTCTTTCTTTCAACAACTCCATTTTGTGGAGCCGCTCTAGGAAAAGCAAAGTTATGAGATATACCATGTAAATCACAATACTTTAGAAAAGATTCATTTTCAAATTCACCACCATGATCACTACAAATTTTAATAATAGATGTAGATTTTTCATTTGTAATTCTTCTACAAAGTTTAAAAAATTCAGAAAAAGCATCCTTTTTGCTTTTTAGAAAAAACACTCATGTAAATCGAGAATAATCATCTACTATAACAAAAGCATACTTGTTACATTCAAACTTTGAATTCTAGATGGTCCAAATAGATCTAAATGTAAAAGTTCAAGAGGACATTTTGTTGAAACTATATCTTTTGCTTTAAAAGAACTCTTGATTTGTTTACCCCTTTGGCAAGAATCACATAAGTGATCTTTCTTATATGGTATTCTAGGTAGGCCTCTTACAAGATCATTCTTGAATAACTTGGAAATAATTTTAAAGTTAACATGTCCAAGTCTCTTGTGCCATAACCATTGACTTTTATTTGAAACAATAAGACATTTTTCATTAAAAGTGAGTAACTAATCTAGATAAAGTTCATACACATTGTTCCTTCTTTTACCTTTAAAAATGATCTTTTTAGATTAAAAATCAGAAATTAAGCATAAATCATGTTCAAAAGAAATAGAAAAACCTTTATCACATAATTGACTAATTGATAATAAATTATGCATTAAACCATCTACTAAAAGAACATTTTCTATCAAGGGAAATTTTGGATTACCAATATTACCAATATCTATTACCTTTCCCTTGTTATTGTCACCAAAGGTGACGGTTCCTCCATCCTTATTTTGGAGGGTGGAAAAAAACTCTGGCCTTCCAGTCATATGTTTGGAACAACCGTTGTCCAATATCCATTTGCTCCTTATTTTGTGTACCTACAACAAAATTAGAAGACAAAGCATTTGACCCCTTTCTATTTTCAGGTCCATGAGAGTTAGTCTTAGGAACCCATATCCATTTGGATTTTGGTTTCCTTTGATAAAAAGTTTTAGCATTTCTAGAGTAATCATGTCTAGCATTATAAGTTCCATGATTAATTGCATTTCTATTAAATTTAGTTCTTTGAACAAATGGTTGAGAATATTGTCTTTGATTCTTCACCACATAGTTTCGTCTATTTTGAGTATCAAAGAAGCTATATCCCAATCCGGTTTTAATATATATATCTTACTGTGTAGAATGCAAACATCATCAGTACCTTGGTTTGAAAATTGTTTGCTCAAAAGAAATAAGCCGCAGAGCAAGAGATAAGGAAAATACAGGCTGGATGAAGATCATTCTCATTGATTTCTCAATTTCTCATCTTGATGACCATAACAACCTTGACGCGATCCTCGGTAGCTCAGTTCCATCTACGACCAACCATCTTATTCATCTCATAGTTTCATGTCTGGATTGTCGTGATATAACCTTATTGGAGGATGATAACACTGATTGTGAAGTTTACTCAGACGGCTAGGCAGTATACAGATAAGTGGATGCTGGGTATGATAGTGAGGCTATTCTAGTTTACGGTGACAAAGGCAGTCACTTGGTCCACTAGAGAAGGAACTCCTTCCTGTTATTGATCTTTTCTTGTACATTCTTGAGTCCCACTTGATTCCAGACTCTTTTAAAAAGAGAACACCTCTGCCAATAGGAGAAAGGGGATTTCCACCATTTCTTCTCAGCCTTCTATATCACATAGATAATGCTCTTCATAACAACATGGCCTTGCTTTTCTCAACATTCGCTTTGTTAAACAACTTAAAATCTATTTCATAGGGAATATCCTCTTCAGTGGCAGAAAATGCAAATCTCTTTGCAAGTTCAAGTTTGGGCTTCACATTCTTTGCATAAGGCAGCTCGACAATGATATAAATCTTATCAAATCATTGTGCCTACTTCACCAAAGGATGACGACTTCATCTCTCCAGCAACTGAAGAACAAAGTAACAACTCAGAGAGAGGATTTGATAGCTTAAGTAGATTTCAAGGCAGATATCGACACAATTTTACAACAAAGCCGACACCTTTGCAACAAATCATTACCAGTTTGACAGAAAAAGAAATAAATCCAAAGCAGGAGTTCATAAAATGAACAACTTACCGCGAAGTGAATACTAATGTCGAATTTTAGGAGAAACAGGGAGAGAGTAACAAAACCTGGGGATAATGGAGGATAAACCATAACTTTTTAAATACACAGACTACTCCATATTTACTGTTATCCTTAAGGCTTAAACATGAACTCCTTACACCAAAAAAAAAAATGACTTTACAAATTAAACCCATTATGGCGAAAATGCTTGACGAACATCATTCTCATTACTGGCATTCACCACATAATGCCCAGGAACCAAAACCTATACAGCCTCAGCATCATGTTCAACCCAAATGTATGTGGCCACGCGAATTTACTAATACATGAACCCAAAGAAAGCAGATATAATAACAATTGCTGAAATCAAATATGTCATCCTGGTACAACTTGTTCATCATGTGTTAACCTGATAACACCACCAACATGCAAACCTACCATACGTATTCGTAACCAATGCAATCTTAACTTCCCTGATGGGCCTCCTTCTGCAAAACCCAAGACTTCCCTGCAAAAGATATGATCTAAGATGATTCAAGTATGGGTACAGGGGATATATTAAAATACTAAAGGGGAATATGATGAAAGGCATAAATCAGATGAGACCATCCCACTGAAATCCACGAATCAGTTGTACAAATATGTTATCAATATTACCATGGAGCATGCTTAAAATACATACGAAGGTACTTTGCGAAACCTGTGCAAGGGATACATGAAAAGAATGCACCTCGTAGAGCAGGGGTGAGGATGGGCTGCAATTTGCGCAAAAAATGCTATAAAAGAGAAATGAACACATGAGTGACATAAAAATGAAATTAATAAATGCAATAGACGTAAGAGGAACAACAGAAAAAAAAAGAGATACCGACTGAGCAATAGATGATCTGCGGTAGATCCCGAGGAACAAACACAGAGAAAATGCCATGATGGTGCTATGATCGGTGGTTAAGATGCATTGAGATGTGGGATAAAGGTAAAACATGATATATGCGTAAGAGAAAAAAATATAGGTATGGAGGGTTGAATCAAAGAGTTCCAATCATTATGGCTGTAACTTTAAAATTTACTCTGTAAAGATGGGATTGGCCTTCTTTGGTACAGTCCTGCTGATGCTCCATGATCCCAGATCGAATTGACTTTCGATCTCAAAGAACCGAGGATGTGATGTTACAGGAAATTGTTAAGATATGACAAACTGATGCAATATTCATAGAATTAACGAGAACATGGCTTCAACCATTCATTGATATGCCTCTGGGTAGTTGCTGTATAATAATACACCAGGCGTTTCTAATTCAGCGCCCACACCCCAAACGCCGAATGATGCAAAATCGATGGGAATGATATGATTATATGATCGAAAGGAATGTCCAGCAAATCATTAGTAAATGAATTAACGGGGGTAAAAAAAATGCTAACACTAATCAACTATGTATAATGCAAAAAAAAAAAATGGAGAATCAAAACATCAATCGAAAGTCAGAATGAGCACATAATTTCAGAAATAAAAACAGGAAACCATAGATAACAATCAGTTAAAATAAAAAATCGAAAATTAAATGCAAGCAGATGTTCAAGATCTTGCAAAAGTTAAAAGGGATTTAGCAAAAGGGGAGAAGAAAAAGATGTTGGAATCATTGCATTCCATTACTATAGCAGTAGCTGGATCGATCCTGCTACATGCAGATCGACTCCACCGTGGGTGCCTTAAGAAAGAGAAAAAAAAAGAAAAGATAAACGAGGAGGATATGTTAAAAAAAATGAAGGGATTAAGCAAAGCAGAAAAGAAAAAAACTTCACAGGGGATTAAAAGAAGAAGGAGAGGGTTACTCACCTGCTCGTCGAGATTTTCTTCAGAGAACCACAAAAATGCTCAGAATAGGAAAAGAGAGGATGGAGTAGAAGAAGTTGGTGCGTGAAAGAGGAAATGGGGAGGTGAAGCGCGCTCTTCTTTGCTCGATGTGAAGAACATCATGAAGAGGTGAATGGCGGATTGAGGAGAAGGGAGAAGGTGCGGAGGTGAAAACGGGATGGCTGAAAGAAAGGTGCGATGGAAGCGTGAAGATGGATCTGCTGCTGGAAGAAGAGGGGTGCGGGGGTGAAACGCGGTAGTGAAGAAGGAAGGAGGGTGCTGGGGTGAGAACGGATGGGGTGAAGAGGCCCATGCGTGCTTCTCTTAAAGGGAGAGGAGGAGGTTTCGGTCGGCAATGAATGGCTTGCGGAGGAGGAGATGGAGGTTTGTTGCAGATGGACGAAGGAGAGATGATGGGCGGATGGAAGTCATGGAGGCTTCGAGAAGGGGGTTTTGCATTCGCAGATGGGGGTTTCGGTGAGAGAGAGGGCGATGGGTTGAGAGAGGTTTCGAGAGGGTTCTTGAAACCCTGAGGTTTTTTGCAAAAAGCCTTTACTTCGGTTTAAAGATTTTCAAAGAGCTCCCCCCCTTTTTAAAAGTTCTTCAAAAAAAGGTTTTTAGAAAATGTTTTCAAGAGAAAGTTTTCAACAACTTTATTATATATTTTTTTCTTTTCTATATATATATATATATTTTTTATTTTTTTTTCTTTTCTTTCATTTTCTATATTTTTTGATATTTTTGGAATAAAATCATAAAAAAAACAAGGATTTAAACTATTTTTTTTGTATTTTTGGAGAAATATTAAAAAAAAAGGTTTCCAAGGCTATTTTTGAGAAAATTTCTTTAGAAAATGGGTTTGGATCCAGGTTTTGAGAAAATATTCGAGCTTTTAAGCCTTGAATTGAGGAATATAACACGATGGATCCAAACGGATACTAGACGAAGTGTCTGGGCCTTTTAAAAGGTTATTTTGGAAATTATGAGAATTTGATTTAAAAATGAACAAAGTAGCTTAGATTTGGATCTTTTATCTGGATTCGGATCTGAAATTGGGTCAAATATATGAAATGAATTTAATTTCAGAAGACTTGAGAAATAAGATGGGATTTATATTTAAAAGTGACTCAATTACCCAGAAAATGAAGATAAAGGGCAAAAAGGGAATATTTACAAACTTTTGAAAATTTTGGGGTGTTCATAAACCCATATCTTGTATAGTATTAGATTTGCTTAGAATTTATAGATTTTATTTTGTTTTTACTTTTTCGTTTTATTCATGAGTTTTTCATATTCTTTTTGTTTTACTCATGCGTTTTTCATGTCATGTCATGTATACATTGCATTCACTACATTCATAGAACGTGCATTTTTAATTCATGTCAGGTCATTCTATTCTTTTCTCTCATTTATTTTCTCTCATGTGCATTCACTTAGTTTCATATAAGCATGGGGGAGTGCCACTGGGACAGTGTCATTCAAGCATGGGCGAGGGTGTAGTTTGCACACCTTGATATTTCTGTTGACGTTTTTGCACATGTTTACACATCTCTCATGAAAAGTAGGTTTTTAAAGAGAGAGTCTGAACTTATATGAATGTTATTTCAAATCTGATGTTTTTAGAGGATTTTTAAGCCCCATGAAATTTTTTTCTATCATAGATCTAAAAATTATGGTTGTTTATGTGGATTTCAAAGAAATGATGATAGATACATGTTAGAATTGATTTTGAATCGCAAATATGAATATGCACAATTGTATTTTTGAAAAACTAAGCAAATGAACAAAAGCGTAAAAAATAGCTCAAAAAGTGAAAAAAGAGCATGCGTTAGGTTGTTTGGATAATTATATAATCCTTAGTAGATGGAACTTAGATGTAAGTTGAAACTTTTAATTCCATTTCGAAAAGGATAATGGAAAACTTCGTGATCCTAAGTAGCTGAGAACAGATACAAGTTGAAATGTTTGACTCTCACGTTATAAAGGTGAATGAAGGAAGTCACTTTTATGTCTTAGTTGATATCTTTTGGTAAAAGTATAGAAGATATTGACATTGCACAAGGCATAAAAGCAGACCACACGCAAGCTATAAAAGAAGAATGAATGCGCAAAAAGAAAAAGCGTGAAAAATAAAAAAATCAAGAAAAGAGCTGAAAAAGAAAGAAAAGTTCAGTGCTTAGAAGTGTGATTGAGAAAACCTGTGCAGAAAACATATGAGTGAGGATAAGTAAATAATAACTTGTTTTTATTGGATTTTCCAAGAATAAAACATAAATAATTGTGATATTTAGAAAACTGAAAGAAATTCTTTTTCTGTGGTGGTACATAAAAGACTCTAATTATGTTTTGATTTCGAAATAACAGGAAATATTTGTGAAAATAAAGTCTTTAATTATCTACTGATTATGCGGATGTGTAATATTTTGCATACATGACAGAGATGTTTGTGGGTAGCATCACTGCAAACCCTCACGTGACCTTACTCGTCCACTGGGGTAACCCAGGGGTTGAAAGGGCTTGTTGCATGAGCTAAATGCAACCGTGATTCCGACGAAAGTCAGTTAGTTGATAGTTTAGATTTCGTGCATTTTTCTAGTTTGCTCAAGGACTGGCAAAACATAAGCATGGGGGTATTTGATCATGCATATATTTTAGGGATATTTCATATAAAAAGATGCATGATTTCATGAGAAAATGATTTAAAAACCCAATTTTATGTTAGTTTCAAGTAAATGTGCTAAAATAATATAAGAATAGAAAATGCATGAAAAATAGTGTTATTTTACATTTTAATGCATATTTTAGTGTTTGACATAATTGTAGTAGTTTAGTTTTTGAAAATCATAAAAACATTAAATTTAAAATAGACTTAGTTTTGCAATTTCTAAAACATAGTCATTTTGAGTTGTTTTGCAAATAACTTTTTAAAGAGAGTTGAAATGCAATTTTAAAAAGATTATGGACTTATGGAGAAAACTTCAAAATTATAAATATGATACGTAGGGGGAATTTCAAATTGTCTTCTCTTTTATGCCTTTTCCCTCTCTTCTAACCCTTCCCCTCCACCTTTTCTTACCCTTCCTTCTTCTCTCTTGATCTCTCTTCTTCCTCAATCCGGTGGAGACAACTAGCTACGGTAATGGCATATAGGAGGATTCCACTTCTCTCCTAACCCTTCAAGTTCAGGGTAAGATCTTCATCTTCTTCTTTTATTCTTCCTCATTCTATTTTTCAATAGATTAGTTTAGGAAATAAAATCAAAATAAAATAAAATTGTAGCATTCATGATTCATTCTGAAAAATATTTTGTTTACTGTATGTAGATTCAAAAAGGAAATTCCAGATTGAATTTTAATTTGTAGTTCATATGCATTGCATCATATTAAATTTTTTTATTGCATTGATAAAAAAATCGTTGAAGCATTAGTATCAATTCCTCAGCATCATCAGAACACTAAGTTTCAAAATCTGAATCAATCCTGTAATCGATACCAATTTGTGACTTGTATAATCGATCATCAGATGTCTGGATTAATTACAGTCAATTAATTCAGGTTTTGATTTGTTTAAACAATTTTTTTAACATTTGTTTGATGATTAATGGAACGCTGATGACTGATCCGAAAACTGGAGCTCATCTGATCGTTATTGCTGATATAATTCCTGGTGACTATTTTTTTCTCTGATCAATCAAGTTTCGTCGATCTAAGGTCTTAATCAATCGATCGATTGTCTGATATCGACCAATCAAAAGAGGTCTGGATTGAAATCCATTTCGTCATAATCTTAATCTGGTGTCCTCCTGCCGGAATCAATTGCATGAGCTCTGAATCAATCGATCGATTGTCTGATATCGACCGATCAGAAGAGCTCTGGATTGAAATCCAGCCTGCCGGAATCCCTTGCATAAGCTGTGACTTCGTGAATCCTCTGTCATGATATGCCGTGAAATTTGAATTCTTTGAATCTGCCATAGCTAGCTGGCCGGAATCTCCTATGTAAGTTGGAAACTGTCAGAAATACTGGGATTTCTGATGATCTCTTGCATTTCAATCGATTGAGATACAAATTAATGAGTTTTATTTCTAATTTTTACTCATTGTGTTTTTAATGTTTTCCGGCATCTATGTTTTACTGGCAATAGATCACCTGATCTATCCAGCGACTTGATATTGTGCATGAGCATTGTATCTTCGGTGATTCCCTGTGTAAGTTGAAAAATTGAGAATTTCAGCCATGAGTTACGGAGGAATTGTGATTTTTTTTAGATTAATCGTGATTGACAGCAGACATTTCTGAACTTTGCTGATGATAATTGCTTTCTGGCAAAAGTTTTCCGGTAGCTGAAATTGATAATTAGTGGCAATCTTGTATTGATTGAAGAGTGCTGAGATTGGAGTGAAAAGTTTGTTTTACAATTTTTATATCTGTGAAGGTTGATGTTATGTAAATCCAGTACATATCAATTGCATGAAATGCTAAGTTTCACAGTGTATTTTCTATGAATAGCACTATTGATTTTTAATGAGTATCATTACATGTTGGCTGAAGCAAATTTGAGTTTTGTTGAGTTTTTGAAGTATTAGTTCATTAACTTGTAGATTTTAGTTTAATTTACCAATAGTTAGCTGTTAGTTCATCAATTAGTTAGTAGTTAGATTTAATTAGAATCTTTGTGATAATTAGTAGTTTATTTCATGTCAATTAGTAGTTAATAATCATTTTTAATTTGAAGTGTCATTTAGATTTTATAATTCTTTTAGTATAGTTTTATTCTTTTATTTTGTACTGCTCGTGTTTCTTTTGACTTGTGCAGGATCGCATAGGAGTGGAGCTAAAGCGCATACGTGACGCGGAAGTGCAAGAATAGAAGATGTTTTTTTTTATTTTAGAATTTAGCATTTAATTGGGTTTGTAAATCTCACTTTTTACTCCCTCTGTGAAGGGTATTCATTTGTTGTAATAGTTAGTTGTTTTTACCTTCTTGAACATTTTACATTTTAATAATTCAGCAATAAAGGATAGTTTAGAATTGTGTGTTTGAATACGAAATATTCCCGTTCCCTGAGTTCGACCCGGTCTCATCCACTAGTGAGAACCGGTTTTTATTATTTGATGTATGGTTTTCACATGTTTTACATATAAAAATCTTTTCAAAATTACAACGATTTAAAAAAAAAGACATCATTAAGAGAGTGCATGCCTACGGTGACTCATTGCTCGTTGTCAATCAAGTCCGAGCCGAATGGCAAGTCAAAGATCAAAAGCTATTTCCTTATCAGAAAATTGTTTCAGCTCTTGTCAGCAAGTTTGAAGAATTTCAGCTCTTCCATATCAAGAGAGATTTTAATCAAGTGGCCGATATCCTAGCCAGCCTGGGCTCCATTATGGCATTAAAAAATGGAGAATCTTGTCGCTCTTTTGAAATCGGCAGACTCGACCAACCTGCTTTCCTTCCAACAGAACAAGTAAACCAGGTTGAGCAAAATAAGAAGCCTTGGTATTACAACTTCAAGAATTTCATAGAAACCAGTGAATTTCCTCCAGAACTCTCAAAGAAAGAGAAGCGAGCAATCCAGCGTATGTCTACCCGATATTTCATTCTGACCAATGTCCTCTATCGTCGTGGATTCAGTTCAGAATATTCCAGATGTTTAGATGAAGACGAAGCCAAAGAAGTCATGCGAGAAGCACACGAAGGCATTTGTGGTAGTCACGTCGGCTACCGAACCCTTGTCAAGCAAATCATCAGAGCAGGTTACTACTGGAAGACTATGCAGCAAGACTGTTATCATTATGTGAAGAAGTGTATTCTATTCATGCTCCGACAACTTATTTGCAATCTGTTGTTTCTCCATGGCCATTCTCTATGTGGGCCTTCGATGTCGTAGGTCCCATCACTCCTTCTGCTTCAAATGGCCACAAATACTTTCTTGCCGCAACAGAATATTTCACCAAGTGGGTAGAAGCTATCACTCTTTGCACAGTAGAAACACATGGTCTCATTTATCCACAAGAGCATCCTTTACCGTTTCGGCATTCCACATGACATCGTGTCAGATAATGGCAGTCACTTCAAGAATGAAAAGATAAAGACATTCTGCTCAAAGTTCAAAATCTATCATCATTTTCCCACTCCCTACTATCCTCAAGGGAATGGTCAGG
The DNA here is from genome assembly GCF_984573655.1 of Nuphar pumila. Taxonomy (NCBI): domain Eukaryota; kingdom Viridiplantae; phylum Streptophyta; class Magnoliopsida; order Nymphaeales; family Nymphaeaceae; genus Nuphar; species Nuphar pumila. The sequence continues at coordinate 43,904,818 of NC_143265.1, read as the reverse complement.
CAGAAGCTACCAACAAAATCTTAATTTGTATCTTGGAGCGAACCGTGAAAACAGGCCGTGACTGGCATGAGAAGATCCACGATGCACTATGGGCCTACCAGACCACCATTCATACACCAATAAATGCTACTCCATCAGAATTGGTCTATGGAACAGAAGTAGTATTGTCGCTGCATGTTCAGAAGCCCGCTTTGAAATTTGCGTCACTGCTAGAACTACCTCTTGATCAATACCAACAACAACGACTGGTACAGCTAGACTTGCTCGACGAGAGAAGGCTAAAAGCAGCAGAGCATGCTCAATCTTATCGACAGAGAGTAGCCAGGCAGTACGCGAAGTCTGTCATCGAAAGAAGATTCAAAGTCAATGATTTAGTACTTTGATCCACAACCTATCTCAAGCATCATCTTGGCGGCAAATGGTCGTCAAATTGGGAAGGTCCATATGTCGTTAAAAAAAGCATTACCCCGCAACTCATATCAGCTCATCAACGCCGATGGGGTAGAATTGCCGGATCCCATTAATGCTCGACATTTGAAAAAGTTCTATACTTGAAGCACCTATTCTTCCTTTGTAATCTTCCTATTTTCTTCAAATAATGATCAAACTTTCTTTTCCCAGTTACACTGGGGCATTTTTAAAATTTTAGTCTGTATGCAGACAGAAGAAAAATTCCTCATTTTCACGCACTTGTGCATTCATGTGCATCAATTTGCATTCAACTGCATTAATAACAATCTAGTCAGTATTGAGATTTCAACAAACAGTCCCATCACAACTCCTAATTGTTATTCAAAATCGAAAAACAATCATTAATACTGAACCAAAATCTAGTGCTCGAACTGGTATCATTTCAAAATCCAGTGCTCGAACTGGTATTATTTCAAAATCCAGTGCTCGAACTAGCATTATTTTAAAATCCAATTTTCAAGTTGGTCTATATTTTCTTGTGAAAAACTGAGTTCCGACTCAGGTTTTTTTTCTCAAAATTATTTTTTCTTTGAAAATCCAAGTTCTGACTCAGGTTTTCCTTTAAATCACTTTCTTTTGTTGATCTGAGTTCCGACTCGTGATCTCTTTACCTTATTCGAGCTCTTCATTTTCTTTTGTTGATCCGGGTCCCGACTCGAGATCTCTCTATCTTATTCGAGCGTAGATTCAAGCTCTTCATTTTCTTTTGTTGATCCGGGTTCCGACTCGAGATCTCTCTATCTTATTCGAGCTCAGATTCAAGCTCTTCATTTTCTTTTGTCGATCCGGGTTCCGACTCGAGATCTCTCTACTTTATTCGAGCTCAAGTTCGAGCTCTTCATTTTCTTTTGTTGATCCGGGTTTCGACTCGAGATCTCTTTATTTATTCGAGCCCTGACTCGAGCTCTTTATTTTCTTTTGTTGATCCGGGTTTCGACTCGAGAACTCTTTCTTTGTTCGAGCTCTGACTCGAGCCCTTTATTTTCCTTTGTTGATCCAGGTTCCGACTCATGACCTCTGTACTTTATTCGAGCTCTTACTCAAACTCTTTATTTTCTTTTGATGATCCAAGTCATTTCGATCCTCAGGGTCAGTCAATTTCTCAAATTTGACCTTTTGCCCACCATTTTTTAATTCAAATCTTCGGATCATTCAATTCTCCAATCTGGACCCCTGGGTCACCCAACTTCCAATTCTCAATTCCAATTACCAAATTCTCAATTTCGACCGTCAAGTCACTCAATTTTCAATTTTGACATTTGGGTCATTCAATTTCCAATTTTGACCTCCAGGTTATTCAATTTCCAATTTTTGACCATCGGGTCACTCAATTCTCAATTTCGACCTTCGGGTCACACAATTTTGACCTTTTGGTCAACCAATTCTCAATTTCGACCATCAGGTTTACCAATTTCGACCTCCGGGTAACCCAATTTCCAACAATCAATTTCCCAATTTCCAACTTCGACCTTTGGGTCAATCCCAATATCCAATTTCAATCATTTTCTCTTGCGAGAGACCCTTTTTATAGGGAGAGTTCGAGGGAGCTTGTTCTTTTCGCATGCTATCCAATTTGTTCACTTAGCCCCTTTTCAGGGAGAGTTTGAAGGGACTCGTGTCTTTGTGAACTGTTTGCAAAACAATTTCCAATTTCACACAAGGAACCCTTTTAAAGGAAGAGGCTCGACGGAGACTCGCTTTCCTTGTGACCACCCCAATTTTCTACTAGGCCATTTTCATCATGAAGAACCCTCTTTTTAGGGAGAGTGTTATGGACTCGATCCTTTCATGACCTAATTTTTCGACCTCACTACTATCAACCCCCTTTCCATAAGAGAAGCCTAATATTAGGGAGCTTTGACGAAAGCTTAATTTCTCTTCGAAAGTTTGTTTTGCAAACACCTCCTCTTCAGGGAAGGGAGAAGTAATTTCCATTTACTATTCAGGTAAGGGCTAAGCCTGAGTCTCTCTTTTTGGGAAAAAAGAGAGGAGAATTTTCATCGCGGATGTATTGAGCCGGACCTCAAACGCTCTCTTTCACCCAGGATTTCAAGAACAAATGTGTCAATCTGTTAATCAATCACCTGTTGATTTCAAACTTTATTGCATAAATTTTACCTCAGTTTACCTTTAGCATTACTTCCAAAAGAGTGAAGCTTTTTGCGAAGAGAGATTCAAAATTCAAATTCTTTCTATTGGCCAACCAAAAGGATGAAGGATAAATCCTCGATATGGCCAGAAAAGAAGATTCAATGTTATTGCAAAGCCACAAATGATTGATATTGATCGCAGTTATGGCACAACTCTAAAGATTATTCTTGTAAAGATGAGGCAGTGAAAATATCCTAAGCACTAGAAAAAGAGAGAATTCACCCAAGCCCTGTCTCCTCAAAATCACCCAAACTGCCATTAAATATCCGCAAAAGGGATCTCTCAATTGTTGCCAAGATGAAGGCGAATTAAGCGAGTAGACCCCCGAGGCCAAAGAAGATTCGAAACATCTCCAAGATGACGAAGTTTGTGACAGATCCTTCCATGGAAAGTCCAAAGCACTGTCGAGATGAAGGCAGATGCGATGAACCTCCCGACAATCCCTAAAAGATATTTAATTTCAGCTATCATCCAAAGATCTCTAAACCCATGAGCCAACATCGTCCAAGAAGGATCGAAACATCTCCAAGTTGAATGAGTTTGTGACGTACCCTTCCAAAAAGAGAGCAAGAGAGGAAAAAGAAAGAGAGAAAAAGTCAGAACATCTCTAAAATGAAGGAGAATGTAGCCAAAACCCAAGAAAGCCAAAAGAGTGCAGAAAAATTATCATGAGAGAATCACTCAGGATATCAAAGCTACAAAATCTATCAAGAATCCTCTTTAAATTTGTAAAATTCTATTATCAATATCCTATCATCAATTGCTTTCATAATATCAAATTCTCTTTCCTGTTCATATCAAGGAAATGGATAGCTTCCTTGAAGAAGGTCAATTGCAAGCAATTTGGATTCCCAATCTTGATTTTACGAAGTGAAGCTCATTTGGAGGTAATGCTTCAGGTAGAAAAGGAGGGATATCTTTGCAAAAATATGCATCATTTTCAAATATTTTGGATCAACAACAAAATTCTCAACATCTTGACAATATTTTCTAGCTATCCTGACGTGAAGTGAAAGCTTGATGTCCGTCTTTGATACATCCAGACACCAATTTCAAATCCCTCTTAAGGACTTGATTCCTTCCCTTCTTTGAGAGCGTGAGCTCTCAGATTCGCACACTTTCCTGTGTCCCCATTATCCCATCATAGACAGTCCCATTTCGGTTCGAGGTCGAACCACCAATCATTTTCTCGCAAAAGACAATTTCAAAAGCTATTTAGTCTCAGCAATGAGACACCCAAAATCAACCCCTTTTTCAGGCTTTAGGGACCCCATTTTCCTTCCTTTTGCAAAACCCCTGTCGGATTTATTGTGCAAAATCCGAAGGTTCCATCATGGTCTCTTCTTTCGAGGATTCCATTCCATTTTCCACCCGACCAGGATAAGTGTACAAACTTGAATCTCATTTCTATGAGATATTTCATTCCCCAATCAGGTTAAGGGTCAAACCTAGGCTTCGTTCCATACGATGTATTTCTGTCCCATCCAGGATAAGGGCAAAACCTGAGCTTCACTGCCACAGAGCGAATCTTTCTCTTCATTCTCCACTTCATATCTACCATCTTCCTCAATCTAATTTCTTCATACCCAGTCAGATCCTTCTAACTGGGGCATTTTTTTTATATAGCCCAAAATTTGGTGTGTTTTTCTTTGCCACTAAGCCCGACCACGAGCCGACTTAGTAGCAAAGAGGGGCATCTGTAAACACCCCAAATTTTCACTCACCTTCCTGATATATCCACCAATCATCGTATTTCAGTTCTCTGGAACCAATGAAGGGCAAAATGGTCATTTTCCAAGATTGAACCTTGCAGAAAGTCCTAAATTCCATTCTCGAGTCTCAAAACTTCTCTATTTAAACTCAGAGACATCTTCAAATTGCAAATTTTCAAAATCCCATGCTTAACCAGAAGTCAGAATTTTCAAATTTAAATTCAGAGTGGCAATTTCGTGGGACATGTCTTTGCATAACATCGCATGAGCATTTCATATCATTTCACTGCACATGTCATTTTGAGATCCAGAACTCCTGAGTTTCAAAAGTATCGATCCAGATTTAAGTTCTAAATATTTCAAAATTTATTTTAAAACCCTGGGTCTTCAAAATTGCCAATTCTTCCCATTTTACCCCCAGGACTCCGAATTACAAAAGTTTTTCTCAAGAAAACGATCTGGATAGTTTTGGACATTGATTTTCAAGATTTCGTCAGTTGAAAAGAGGGGGACACAATTTCAAATTCATAAGACCTTATTTCAAACTTTTACAAAAAGGCTCCGAATTTCTCCGCATCTTTCTAAATTTTGCCCTGAAGAACCATTTTCTTCCAAATTTTGAAATCAAACCAAAATTCACTTCGTGTTTTCTAAACTAGCCTACTATTATGAAAATTCCAAAATATCTCATCTGGCTTTTATTTCAAATAAGTGACGTGGGACCCGCCTCGAGGTGGTGTCACACTCAAATTCTCAAAAAATTCTCTTATTTTCAAAACAGTGCCCTTTCAGAAGTGGCACCGATTTATAAGATTTTTTTTATTTATTTAACTCAATTTTTATAAAATATTTAGTGGGCCCACGTAGGTGGCACCCCACTAAGACTCTTTGCCAAGAAAAACAATCTTTTTTATATATACTTCAAAAAGTTTTCAAATTCAGTTGAGGTGGCACCACCTTAAAAAAAAAAGGAAAAAGGAAAAAAAAATCGTTTTATCATTTTGTTTTGTTTTTTTTTATTTTATTATTATTACTTTTCAAACCCAAACTTTATATTTTACCTAAGTTTTAAAATTTTTCTAGAGAAAGGGAGTCCCCCTCTCAAAACGGCGAGTTCTCTTTTTCAAAACATTTCAAAAAAATTTAAAATTCTGTTTTAAGGGTTATCAAGGTCGGCTAAAGAGGAGGAAAAAGAGGGATTTGAAGGGGAAAAGCAAGGGCCGGCTATTAAAAAGGGGAGTAGGGTCCAGCAGAAAGAGGGCCATCGGCGATTCCAGCTCTCTTCACTCCCCCTTTCACCTCCTTTCCCCTCAGCTAGCAGGAGGTTCCTGCTTTCATATCCGTTCGACCGAATAGGCCAAGAGGAGTTTCCTGTTTCCTCATCGGCTACCCCTTTACGAAGAACCAAAGGACTTCAGTGTAGATGCAAGGCGCACATAAGAAGCCCCCGTTGCTTGCAGTCGATCTTGAGTGTTGTGCCTCCTCCATTTAGTAAACCAGTCCCCAAAGGGCGGCATCTGGAAGTAAAACAGTTCAAGACATCAGCACCCTTCAGCAAGTCATTCAAGGACAACCCGAAAAAGAAAAACCCTCTGCTCCCCCTGCCGAATCAAGGTAAAACCCCTCTACCTTCTTGTTTACATGAAGTAAGCATCACATTCATACTAGATTTCTTGCAAATTCGTTTCAACAACTAACGTATTTTGCATTTTGGTTTGTCCAATGTGTCAAGGATCGATGATATCGTTCAATGATATTTTTGATTGATTCTGAAGATCCTAATTTCCCCAAATGACATTTTTTTTAAGCTTTTGTGTGATCCGATCCAGCATCATGAACATTTCAAAATAATTTCTTCACTTCTATTCATGATTTCCCTATATATATATAACTCATACTGTCACATACCCATGCTGTATCATTTAAAAGGGTTATCCTATTAGAAATTTCCACCTTCAGCCTGTTGCAAATGCAGCAGTTGAAATTTTAGGTGTTATCTATGACCATTTTCTCATTATCTCGTGATTTTCTTGTTTAAACTTTAGATGTAAACCTTTTATACATATCAGGTGATGTTTTTCTCTGCACACATATAGATTTTGGTTGAAAGTGTCTGCATATCGTGGGGAACAGTGATGGCCGGCAAGGCTCATCATACATTAAAATAGTGCTCTCAACCAGGGCACTACATAATAACTCAATGTCAATCTTGAAAATCTCATATCAGTATCTCTGCTATTAGTTCTTCCTGTTTTCACTTGGCAGAACATCATTTAATAGGTTACCATCTAATTCGGATTCATTGCATTGCTAACCCCCTTTTATTTTTTTATTTTTTTTTGGCAACTTCTTGTGCTTACCTGCATCTGCGTTTCCCTGTTACTGAAGTTTTTTTTTTGTTGTTGATAATGAACCCATCAGGTGGGTCTTGTTTTATTGCCATCGAATTTGCTTCAGCCAAAGGATCAGTTTTTTTTTTGAGATCACAAAGGTGATAAAGAAACTTGATGATATTCAAGTTATACTTTGGTTAGACTCAATAATGGCTGCCAGATTGCCTGTATGTCTTTACCATCAGAGAAAAGTGTATAAGGCTCAGCTTGCAGGGAACGACCTGTAGCCGATGGTCCCTTGGAGTGAAATTTTTTTGTCACCTATACGTTCTACTGCAGTCACACATTTCATCATTGTCTACCATCTGCTTAAGCATGGCTTCGGTATTGATGGAAGTGCATTTCTTTGTTATATACTTTGCATCTAATGGCCCAACAACATCTTATTTCTCTGTCTGTTATCAGTAAGGTAGTTTGTAAGTTGTTTTGCATACAATTCATCAATTTGGTGGTTGTAAATGAGTTACCCTCTTACCTGTTCTTGTTATACATAATGATACCAAGCCTTTAGATTCAATTTTGATATTAAATAACCATAGTTACATGTGTAATATTCTATATATCCCCATTAGTAATATGACTGATCCTGCAAATAATGACATGTTGCCTTGTGTTAACACTCAGTCACAATAGCCATTCCTTGTATATTTTAGCCGTCCATTCCTTTCCAGTACAGTTTTTTTTTCCCTCTTTTAGCTTGCATTAGTAAGTTAACAGGCTAACAACTCCTCCTGTGTACCACACGGCTGCAGCCCATCATATTCAGGTGCCTCACCCTTGGTGTGTCATGGGCACAAAAATACATATATGGCATATAATACTACTACATGCCTTTATCCTCCAGGGTCGTCACCCCTTTTGCATTTGTTTCATATTGTATATTATTTGTCAACTTCCACACTCACGGTAGGTCCAATAAATTTGCTTCTACTGTGCGTATATCTCATTGCCATATGTCCATCACCATCGATTACATTTAGATATGTATTATCCCGTATGTTGTTCTACATAAACATTTAAATATATATATATATATATATATATATATATGTATTTTTTTTTTTTTGCAATGCATTTAGGTAGATACATTATTATACACTCAAATAGACATACCTTCGTATGCATACTCCATTCAGTGCCACTTTGATCATTTAGGCATATGTGTATATATTCCTCATTTCACTTAAGCACGACATTCATGTATTCTCATAAGCATTCTGTCCATATTTTAGACATTACGCTTTTATTAATTCCTATGTTTCCACCACAACTCAAGTATAATCACTGACACATTGCCATTAATGTGAGACTCTCCCTTCCCTGTATGTTGTATTCCTGGTGCTAAGTCTCATTTGTAGGAAAATCTGGAGGATGCTGATTCTTTTACACTTATGTACTTTTTTTTTATTTTTTTATTTTTTTATGTCAGAGATGTAATAATCAAACTTGGAATAATATTTACTTTTACTACTTAGGTTAGGATGCATATCATGTAGTTTGATTTTGTAATATCCTGATCTTATGAATCATGCATTTTAATTCAAAAACACTACGGATGTACACGAATGACACGTGTACCAACTCTTAGGGAGTTGATGAACTCGGTGGAGTCCATATTTACGACCCTAGTCGGAATATGGATGAGACCCAGATCCATCATCTTTCTACCAGTCACATTGAGCCTACACTCTTAGGCTATCTTAAAAATGCACATCATATTTCTCATTTTCAAAATATTGTGAATTAACTCAAATAAACTCTGAACATATTCATGGCCACAGTCAGAATATGTGAAGGATTTACTTTGGCTTAATACACATTTTTCCAATAAATTTCACGGAAAATCTTTTCAAAGTGCATCCATTCATTCAAATCACCTGCATCATGGCATTATCTGCTTTTCTCAAGAAAATTTCATTCTTTGGAAATCGATTTCTCAAGAAACTTCTAAAATTTTCAAAATCAGATTTTCCAAGTCAAGCTTTCCCATGATTTTCCCTGGAAAAATATTCTTTCTTAAAATTTTCAGAAGGAATTTCTCACCCTTCTCAAACTCAAAATCGATTTCCCAGTTTTTCAAGGTTAAGATTCTCAGGGTTTCAATTTCCTGAGTTTCAATTTTTCTTCTCTAAAGAGTTTTCCAATGAATTTTGCTTATTTTCCTGACAAACATCTTCCTTTTCAAATATTCGGCTTTTCTCAAGAATTCTTTCCAATTTCTCATGATTTTCACCCATTCATGAATTTTCCCAAGTCTTCATAAATTTTCTTAAGATTTCAAATCTTTTCATCAGAGTTTCCTGAGAGATTGATTTTCATCTTTTTCCTGAGAAAGATTTTTCCAACTCCCAAACATTTTCTGAGCATACATCATGTTTTCCAACCTACATTTTACCAAATTTCATAGCACATGCCTGAATTCTCTGTGCATTTAGGTTAGAACATGATTTTGATGATTTAACTAAGTCAAACACATTTTTGGTCCTTGGTTCAATTACCCCTGTTAAAGGCGGCAGGAACGGTCGAACCTCATACCGACAGGTCGAGCCCCATCCCATGGATTTTCCTGCTATTTTCAAAACGAAGGCGAGTGTTTCAAAACAATTTCCAAAATCCGGACAAGTTTGAATCGCGAAAGCATTTTTCCTCTCTCTCCTGCAGGGAAGGGAAGACGGGAAAATTTTGCGACGAAAACATTTAGCGATTAATTTCAGAATTAATCTAGAAATAGTCATTCCTGTATATAGTTTACTAACTTTGTTTTTATATCATGCAGGTGATATTAAGTTGTCGTAAGAGCATCTCGTCTCAGTGATAGATTGACGCAGCAAGTAAACTGACGAAAATGCCCTTGTGTTCACAGGCTTGAGTCATTGTGCGCTTCTTTTATGTTCTTGTTCAATTTTGATTTTGTAAACACCCCAAGTTTTCACTCACCTTCTTGACATCACCCTCAATCATCATATTTCGGTTCTCCAGAACCCATGAAGGGCAAAATGGTCATTTTTCAAGATTGAACCTTGCAGAAAGTCCAAAATTTCATTCTTGAGCCTCAAAATTTCTATATTTAGGTTCAGAGACATCTTCAAATTGCGAAATTTCAAAATCCTCTTTCTGGACAAACAGTTAGAATTTCCAAGTCTGAGCTTAGAGTGACATTTCACTGAAACATGTTTTTGCATCGCATTGCATGAACACTTTGCATTATTTCATTGCATAGCATGTCAGTTTGAGATCCAGAACTCCTGATTTTCAAAATTGTCAATCCAGATTTTATTTTTAAACTTTTCGAAATTGATTTTTAAAACCCTGGGATTTTAAAATTGCCAATCTTTCCTATTTTACCCCCAGGACTTTGAATTACAAAAATTTTCCTCAAGAAAACAATCTGGATATTTGGATATTGATTTTAAAGATTTTATCTCAAAACTTTTTGCAAAAGATTTTAAATCTCCTTACAAAATTTTTACATTTACTTTATCCATATTTTGCTCTGAAAAACCAATTTTTCCAAATTCTTGAAAACAAATAATGTTTTATTTCGTATCTTCAAATAAATGGAGCGGGACCCGCCTTTGAACTAGCACCATACTCAGATTCCCAGGTAAGTATCTTATTCTCAAGTGGGACCCACTCGGAGGTCATACCAATTTGCAAAATTTTCTTTTTAAAATTCTTATTTATTTATTTATTTTTTTTAGTGGGCCCACACACATGTGGCACCCTATTTGAAAATAAAAGATTTTACAAAACAAAATAAAGCTTTATTTTCAAAAGGATTTTAAAAGTGGATTGAGGTGGCATTTCCATAAAAGCCTCTCATTTATTTCCTTTTTATTTTTTTATTTTATTTGTTTTAATAAAAAAAATTTTAGAAAGAGGCAGCCTTAATGGCACAGCCGAATTTCCCTAAGGTAAAAAATTTTATTTTTACCTAAAACTTAGGGAAATAAAACCAAAATTTGAAAAACAGGGAATGCACCCCCCTTTGAAACGGCTATTTCGAAAAAAAATTCAAAATTGAAGTAACGGCACCTCATGAATAGGGGCTGCGTTTCTTTTGAGAGGAAAGGAAGGTTTTAAAAGAAGAGGCACTCACGAAAAAAAGAAAAAGAAAAAAATGGCTCTTTTGAGTTTTGGCAAGGGAGGAGGAGCCGATGGAATTGAAATGGCTCTTTTAGTTTTTGGCAGGAAGGGAAGGAGGTGACCAGCATCCGATTTTTCTTCAGCCTAGCCTCAGGAGAGTCACCACCAGCGCCATCCTTCAGCCACTCCAGCCCAACCATCGTTTTCCATCCCTTTCTTCAACCCATCTCCAGCGGCAGCCTCCCATCATCTTCTTCAGCCTATCACATATCTCCAGTCCACGTAAAGGAGGTCCAGCTACCTCCCATTTGCCTTCAATCCATCAGCAACAAAAAGATTCCTGCTGCCCCGTTTGCCTTCAGCTCAGCCACCAGACAACCCAACATGTCCCTGCCTCTTTCCTTCAAACCACCAGCCACAGCAGGAAGCCCATCATCCACCATGTCTTCAGCCCACCAGTAGAAGGGGTCTTCCAATCAAGCTTGAGGCTGCCTATTCCACCTTCAGCCAGCTACATCATCCATCTCCACTTCCTTCATCCTTCTTCAACGGTTTCTGCATCTTCCTCAACCATCCAGCAACAAAGGCGCTTCAACCACAGCAACCGATTGCCATCCTCACTTCAGCCACCAAACACTTCAACAGCCCCAGCCACCAAACACTCCAGCCATTTGCTATCCATTTCCCTCACCAGCCATTCATTTCCCCATTTGCCTTCAGCCCAGCAGAGGAAATTCCATCCAGCGTGAACTCCATCCAATGTTTTCACGGGTTGCTGCCCTTTCTTCTGCAGCCTACAAGTCATCATCTTCAACCTCCAGTCAACCAGATCCATCCTTCACCCTCTTCAGCCCCAGCAACGAAGGAGTTTCCACCTCTCACAGCTGCTGCCCATCCTCCACTTTGCCTTCAGCCCAGCCGCACCTCCACTTGCAGCAGGAAGCCCATTTGCAGTCCACAAGCATCAGGAACTTCATCATTTGATTGATGAAACTTTGCTTAGCTTGAGGGTAAAATTCTGGTTTTATGAAGTTATAGCTGGAACTTCATCATTTGATTTATGAAATGTTGCTTAGCTTGAGGGTAAATTTCTGTTTTTATGAAGTTATGGCTGGAACTTCATCATTTGATTTAGGAGCTTGATGTTCAAAATTCTGGTTTTATGAAGTTATGGCTGGAATAGCATCATTTGATTTATGAGCTTCATGTTCAAAATTCTGTTTTATGAAGTTAGGGCTGAAACTTCATCATTTGATTTATGAAATTTTGTTGAGCTTGATGGTAAAATTCTCGTTTTATGAAGTTATGGCTGGAACTTTATGACTTGATGTTACAATTTCTGTTTTATGAAGCTATGGGCTGGAACATTATCATTTGATTTATGAGCTTGATTTTCAAATTTCTGTTTTATGAAGATATGGCTAGAACTTCATCATTTGATTTATGAGATTTCTGTTTTATGAAGATATGTTGGAACTTCATCATTTGATTTATGAGCTTGATATGCAAATTCCTGTTTTTATGAAGTTATGTTGGAACACCATCATTCGATTTATGAGACTTTGTCTAGCTTGCTGTTAAAATCCCTGTTTTATGAAGTTATGGTTGGAACATCACCCTTGGTTTTATGAGATTTTGCTTAGCTTAATGCTAAATTCTTGTTTGCTATATTGTTATAATATCATCCCAATTGCAGCACCAGTTATCCATATTGTTTCATCATTTTCCATGACATTTTCACCTTTTCACCAAGCTTTTCATATCCTCTTCATGATATTCTTGAAAACAGCTCATTGCTTCCACAACCCATTTCCTGCACATTCATTTTCTGCTGCAAGTGTGCAGTCTTGATATTTGGCCATATTCATGAACGGATATCTCTATATCCAATCGTGATCTCCCAACCATCTTTGGCATGCTTCATTATGGATATATAGGGAAGCTCCATACCCATTTTTACTGGAAATTGCATTATAATTTGAGAAGTATGGTTGTGTGAAATCACCTACAGAAACTGTCTATACCTGTATTTTCTGATTTTACCCATTATATGGAATTTTCATTTATATGTATATTCTCTTATTATAAGTATATATATATTGATATGTATGTATATCTACCCATATGTATACATATATATGTATATATATATATATGTATATATATATGTATATATGTATATACATATACATATATATATATACTTATATATATATATATATATATATATATATATATATATATATATATATATATATATATATATATATATATATATATATATATATACCTTCATGTGCATTGGATATCACATATATTTTTCCTTTTCTTTTACTTTTTTTTGCAAATATATCTTCATTACCATATGTCATTTAGCATAAATTCAAATATTTCTATATCTACATATATATCTTTGTTGTATATAGTATATATGTCAATTTCCTTGGTTATTTTGTACTAACTCTCATTTTGCAGGAAAATCTAGAAGATGTAGATTCCTTGGCTCCATTTCAATTTTCTTTACTTTATGTTATGCAATGTAACAATACAATGTAAACCTTGGAATAAGATTTACTTTTACTGCTTAGATTAGGCCGCATCTCATATAGTTTGATTTCAGTAATATCCTGATTCTATGATGTATATATCTCAAATTTTCAAAATTCACAATGGATGAACATGAATGGCACGTGCACCAACTCTTAGAGAGTTGATGAACTCGGTGGAGTCCATATTTACGGCCCTAGTCGGAATATGGACGAGACCCAGATCCATCTTCTCTCTACCAGTCACATTGAGCCTACACTCTTAGGCTATCTTGAAAATGCACCTCATATTTCCAATGTTTTCAAAATATTGTGAATTAATTCAAATAAACCCTGAATATATTCATGGCCACAATCAGAATATGTGAAGGATTTACTTTGGTCTAATCCACATTTTTCTAATAAAATTTTCAGAAATCTTTTCAAAAGTGCATTCATTCATTCACATCATCTGCATCATTTGTTTTTCTCATGATTTTCTCAAAAGATTTTCACTTCATGGAATCGATTTTCTCAAGAAACTATGATGATATTCGAAGTTGGATTTTCCAAATCAAAGTTTTCCTATGATTTTCCTTGGAATGTTATTTTCTTAAGATTCTTTTCAAAAGGAATTTCTCATCTTTCTCAAAAATCAAAGTTGATTTTCAGACATTTCAAAGACAAGATTCTCAGGATTTCAATTTCCTAAGTTCTAAATTTCCTTCTCCAATGAATCTTTCCTATAAATTTCCTATCATTTTCTTAAGAAAATTCTCAAAGTCTGCATTTTCTCAACAAGTGCTTTCCTTTTCAAAAGTTCATAGTTTCTCAAGAATTCTTAAAATTTTCCTGAGATTCTCATTTTTCCAAGTCTTTATAAATTTTCTTAAAATTTTCCTGAGATTCTCATTTCTTCATGGTTTTCCAAGTCCCTTATAAACTTTCTCAAGATTTTCTCGAGATTCTCCCTTCTTCAAGATTTTCCAAATCTTTATAAACTTTCTCGAGATTTCAAACCTTCTTCGCTTGAGTTTCCTGAGAGATTGATTTCCATCTTTTTCCTGAGAAATACTTTTCAACTTCAAATATTTTCTAAGCATACATCATATTTTCCAGTTTACATCTTCCAAAATTCTCATAGCACATACCTGAATTCTCTGTGCATTTAGGGTAGAACACGATTTCGGTAATTTCACTAAGTCAAGCACAATTTTGGTCCTTGGTTCGATTACCCCTGTTAAAGGCGACAGGAACGGTCGAACCTCATACCGACAGGTCGAGCCCCATCCCATGGAATTTCCCGCAATTTTCAAAACGGAGGCAAGTTTTTCAAAACAATTTCCAAAATCGGGTCAAGTTTGAATCGCAAAAGCGTTTCCCTCTCTCTTCCGCAAGGAAGGGAAGACGGGAAAAATTTTGCGACGATAACAGATTTCAGTGTAATACTCTCTGTAATTGGACAAGTTCAATATCAATAAAATGCAATATTTATTTTTAATCTGAATATATCTCGTTCCCTGTGGATTCGACCCGTACTCGCCACATTCATGTAAAGTGGGTTTATTATTACTTGATGGGTGATTTTCCAAAATGATTTCAATGATAAAATAATGTTTAAAAATACCATTGTAAAAATCCGATCAAGTTTTTTGGCGCCGTTGCCGGGGAACAACGATTATACTCTGTTAATTCTAATTTTGTAATTTGTTGATATCTGTTTAGTTAGTTAGATTAACTGTAGTTTATCTTTCTAGTCAATATGATTAGTTAGTATATATAGGGTTAACGTAGTAAGTACATATAGGATTCACGGTTATTTCTCTAGGATTCATAAATTTTCATCCTTCTGGAGCGCTTAGACAGGTGAGTTCTAGATAACATAGCTTGAATTCCTATTTTTGTACTTAAGTATATTTATAATAGATTTAATTTTGAAGTTGAATTCCCCTTTTAGCATGATTAGCGTAGTTTAATTGCATTTAGTTTTAATTCCTTGTTTTTGTTTGTTGTTTACTGCTTTCTTTTCATTTATGTAGTTAGGTTGCATAGTTAGTTAGGTTACGTTGCACACATCTGGACTTAGTTCCAGTGTATGCAAAGGCGCAGGAATTTGGGTGTCCCGCTCCAACCGCTCATTGAGGATCCAAAGAGGATTATACGTTCTTCTCGGAACCGATCCGAAATGGGGGACTTAGAACCTGAACCAACTATTGGGGCGCCGCACTACGAGATTAAGGCTAGCGTGATTCAGATGCTTCCATCTTTCTATGTCCTTAGTCACGAGGATCCCTATAGGCACCTTGACGAGTTCCTTGAAATCTATTCTACAGTGAAGATTCAAAATTTTGGGGACGATGCTATGAAATTGACCCTCTTTCCATTCTCATTGAAGGACAAAGCCAAGTATTGGCTAAAATCCTTAGACACGGTAGTGATAGGGTCATGGGATCAACTTTAGCAGGAATTCCTGAAGAAGTACTTTCCCATTGGTAGGACGAATCAGTTCCATCGAGCCATCACCAGTTTTTGAGAACTAGATGGTGTGCAATTTCATGAAACATGGGAAAGGATGAAGGACCTGCTTAAGAAATGCCCTCACCACCAGGTGCCAAGATGGCAACTCGAGCAGTGCTTCTACGATGGATTGTCTGACAACAATCGTCAGATGATTGACGCTTCATGTGAAGGTACATTTATGTTGAAGAGCGAGGATAAGGCCTGAAACTTATTTGACACTCTTGCCGAGAACTCAATGCACCATACCTCTACATCTCGCTCTAAGAGAACCGCAATCACACCTAGCACCTCCAAGAAAGGTGGGGTTCTTGAGATCGATTGATATGATTTCTCGGAAGTTGGACCAACTCATCTCGACCCCATCCCTAGCATCAACCTCTTATGCTCGTGATATTGAAGGTCAACACGCATCTCGTCCTCCTTTCTTCAACGGCTCCAACTATGGATACTGGAAATGCAGAATGACTATATTTCTAAAGTCCATAGATTTTGCATTATGAAATTTTTTTGAACATCCTTACACATCTCCATCCGCAGACTATAGCTTATGGTTTAATGAAGATAAGAAGATGGTCAATCTAAATGCAAAGTCTATGAATGCTTTGTATTGTGCCATTAATCAGAACGAATTCAACAGAATATCTATTTGTGAATCTGCTTATGATATTTGGCATTCTCTGGAGGTCATTCATGAAGGAACCAACAAAGTAAAAGAAGCCAAGATCTCATCTCTGGTTCGAAAATATGAGCTGTTTAAAATGAACAAAGATGAACCCATCACAGAGATGTTTACACGATTCACAAACATCACCAACAACCTTAAATATCTGGGAGAAACCAATTCCCAGACTGATAAGGTGAAAAAAATCTTGAGATCTCTCACAACTGATTGGGACAAAAAGACAACTGCTATTGAAGAAGCTCAAGATTTATCCAAACTTACACTGGATGACTTAATAGGCAATCTTTTGGCCTATGAAGTCTATATGAAGGAAAGAAGGGAAGAAGAACAACCCACAAAGAAAACTCTAGCCTTCCCAACCCTTTTTGAAAATGAGGACTCAGAAAAAGAATCTGAAATCGCGTTGCTTACTCGAAAATTTCAGCGCTTCATGAGAAAGAACATGCAGTCAAATAAGCACAAGGAAAAGAAAGATCCTAAGGAAGATTCCATGTGCTATAAATGTAACAAGCCAGGTCACATAAGACGTGACTGTCCTCTTTTGAAAAGGAAATCCAAAATCAAGGAACCCAAGAAAAGGTTCTTCAAGAAAAAGGCTCTGCATGCTCAATGGGATGATTCAGAACCATCTTCAAGTGAAGAGTCAAGTGATGATGAGCTGAAACCGCCAACATGTGCTTCATGGCATAAAGCTTTGTAAGTGAATCCCTTGATTTTTCTTTTGAAGAACTTCAAAATGCTTTTCAAGAACTTTTTGAAGAATCAAGAAAAACGATTCTCAAAAACAAAAGTTTGAAATCTGAAAATCTAGAGCTTCTCTAGAAAAATGAAAAACTCAATATTGAAATTTCTGAGTTAAAAAAGAAAAATCTTATTATTACTTCTGAAATCAGTTCTACTAATTCCAAGACAAAACTTCTTCAAGTAGAAATTTCAGAATTAAAAAGCAAAACTGAAAACCTTATGAAAACGGTTTTCAAGTTTACCAAAGGAGAAAAGAACCTGGATAAACTTCTATCTTCTCAAAAACTCTCTTTTTACAAGAATGGTATTGGTTACTCTCACATGAATAAACCTTCTTGTATAAATAAAAAGACTATTTTTGTCAAAGGTTCTATTGAACCTAAGCAGTAGTATTACAACTTTCATACTATGTACTCCTCTAAAATTATAGACAAACCCAAATCAAATTGGATATGGGTCCCAAAGTCTAACAAAAAGGGACCCGATTGGGTACCACAAAGAATTTTTACTTAATGTTTTGCAGGCTTCAAAGAAGAACAACAGATGGATACTAGACAGTGGATGTTCAAAACATATGACAGGACATCCAGATCTTTTTGTTGTTCTTCATCATAAAGAAGGAAGAACCGTCACCTTTGGAGATAACAACAAAGGTCTGATAATTGGTATTGGCAATATTGGTAATATCGTTAAACCTCTTATCAAAGATGTTCTCCTTGTTAAAGGCTTAAAACATAACCTTTTAAGTATAAGTCAAATGTGTGACACAGGTTATAATGTTAGCTTTAAACATGATGCATGCCTTATAGCAGACACCAACGAAAATATTATTTTAAAAGGAATAAGGAAAAATAATACATATGAATTATACCTAAAAAATATTACTGAACACTGCCTTATAGCTAATAATGACACTCAAAATTTATGGCACATGAGAATGGGTCATGTCAACTCTAAATACATGTCTAAATTAGGTAAAAACAACTTAGTACGTGGGTTACCTAAAATATCTTTTAAAAAGGACTATTTTTGTGATGCATGTCAATTAGGAAAATTGTCAAAATCATCTTTCAAATCAAAAAATATTATTTCAAGTAAAAGACCTTTAGAGCTTCTCCACCTGGATCTTTTTGGTCCTTCTAGAGTAGCTAGTCTTAATCATAATAAATATGCTTTTGTCATTGTAGATGATTACTCAAGATTTACTTGGGTAATATTTTTGAAAAACAAAAGTGACACGTTTTATGAATTTGAAATTTTATGTAAAAAGTAACAAAATGAAAAATCTTCTTCTATTATCAAAATTTGTAGTGACCATGGAGGAGAATTTGATAATGATCTTTTTATAAATTTTTGTAACTTGCATAGTATTTCACATAATTTTGCCTTTCCTAGAGATGCACCTCAAAATGGTGTAGTAGAAAAAAAAAAACCCTTCAGGAATCTGCTAGAACTATGCTCCAACATAATAACCTTGCTAAATATTTTTGGGCAGAAGCTATTAATACTGCATGCTACATATCAAATAGAGTTCTTATCAGACCCTTATTAAATAAAACTCCTTATGAATTATTCTATGACAGAACTCCAAGGATAGACTACTTTAAAGTCTTTGGGTGTAAATGCTTTATCCTTAACACAAAAGATAGCCTTAATAAATTTGATGTTAAATCTGTTGAAGGCATATTGTCAGGATATTCAAGTCATAGTAAAGCACACAGAGTTTTTAATAAGAGTTCATATACTATTGAAGAATCTATGCATGTCAGTTTTTGTGAATCTATTGATCGATATGTTCATAAGCACACTAATGATGATGATGTTGAAAGTATAAATTTATTCTTAGATAACACAACTAAACCAAATGAATATGATCTTCAAAGAACATTTGCTGAAATCAGAGATCATCCTCAAAAGCAGATTTTGGGAGACCTGACCAAGGGGGTTCAAACTAGAGCTCAGCTGGAACGTATTGCAAACATGGCATTCATTTCTCAACTTGAACCAAAGAAGATTGATGAAGCCATCATCGATGAGTTCTGGATGCTAGCCATGACTGAAGAACTAAATCAATTTCAAAGAAAAGATGTTTGGGATCTTGTACTAAGACCAAAAGATCACCATATCATTGGGACAAGATGGATCTTCAGAAACAAGCTAAATGAAACAGGTAATGTTATAAGAAACAAGACAAGGCTAGTAGCTCAAGGATACAACCAGGAGAAAGGTATTGATTTTGATGAAACATTTGCTCCTGTTGCTAGACTTGAATCTATTAGAATGTTTTTAGCATATGCAAGCTATATGGATTTCAAACTATATCAAATGGATGTTAAAAGTGCTTTTCTAAATGGTTTTATAAATGAAGAAGTTTATGTAAAACAACCTTCAGGTTTTGAAAATGAACAATTTTTGAATCATGTTTTCAAACTAAAACGTGCTTTATATGGTTTAAAACAAGCACCTCGTGCTTGGTATGACAGACTTAAAACCTTTTTATTAAAAACTGGATTTTCTGTAGGCAAAGCAGATTATACTCTATTTGTAAAAATAGTGAATGATCATACCCTAATCGTTCAAATTTATGTAGACGATATCATCTTTGGATCTATTGACAGCAGTCTTTATGAAGATTTCTCTAAGTCCATGCAGAAAGAATTTGAAATGAGTATGATGGGAGAACTCACCTACTTTCTTGAATTGCATATTAAGCAAACCAAGGATGGAGTCTTCATCAATCAGTCTAAGTATGCTCATGAACTTCTGAAAAGGTTCAACATGAACTCAACTGCTTCAAAGAACACTCCTATGAGCACAACTACTGTATTGGACAGAGATGAAGATGGTAAGACTGTGGATACAAAGTTATACTGAGGTATGATAGGATCACTACTTTATTTAACTGTTAGCCGTCCAGATATAATGTTCAGTGTTTGCTTGTGTGCTAGATTTCAGTCAAATCCAAAAGAATCACATCTTAAAGTTGTAAAAAGAATAATGAGATATCTAAAAGACACAGTTGATTTTGGGTTATTTTATTCAAAATCATCTACATTTGATTTAATCTCATACAGTGATGTTAACTTCGCTGGAAGTAAATCTGACAGAAAAAGCACAAGTGAAACATGTCATATACTAGGGCACTCACTAGTTTCATGGTTCAGTAAGAAACAAAACTGTATATCATTATCAACTACTGAAGCTGAATATATAGCTGTAAGCCTAGCATGTACACAGGTCATCTGGATGAAACCAACCTTAAAAGATTTTGGTTTAAAATTTGAAAATACAACCATTTTCTGTGACAATACTAGTGCTATAAACTTATCTAAAAATCCTATTTTACATTCTCGAACTAAGCACATTCAAATTAGACACCACTTTTTAAGAGAACAAGTCCAAAACAACATAATCAAACTAGAATTTATTCCCACTAATAAACAATTAGCAGATATTTTCACTAAACCATTGAAAAATAAAGACTTTATAAGAATTAGAAGAGAGTTAGGAATCTGTAAATTAAGTGATTTATAAGTTTAATCCTTATGACTAATTAGGATATAACAAGATTAGTCCACTCGAGTTCACCTCTACTAAATATTAATACAAACTATACTTGACAAAATTCATCTTAACCAAAGATTAACAAGTAAGAATGATAAAAATACTTTATGTCAAATCTTGTTTTCATTTACAAATTATTTTCGAGTGTTTGTATTTCTTACTATTTTTTTGTCATCATTTCATTCACCACTTTTTTCAAAGTTGAAAAAGAGTCTTTCATACATCATAAAGTTTTTCCTTTAATTTAATGCTTTATGTCATCTTTTATAGTACAAGCTACTTTTTGTCCTATCATCTTTTACACTTTTTTATAAAAAAAAAAATATACATAAAAAGACTCCTTCTCGACAAACTTGCCTTTCATCTTATATTTTAATTATTAAAGGTTCATTTCATTAGTACCATTAGTACCATCTTTCTCTCTCTCTCTCTCATACAAAATGTGCCTCCATTCTTTTCAATCTGTGACTTTGACTCCTTTACAAGTTTAGAAAAACTTAAGTTTATTCTCTAAAAACTATGAACTCCCTCCAATCGAGTTTCTTTAAAAAATGTCTATCAAATAAACATTAATTCATGTCAATCATAACTTTACTTTATGTCATTCATCTCATATCAATCATGAATTGTTTTTTGTTTTTTTTTCATTCCTATCCTACTCAAAAATCCATATATGTCATCACCTTTTCTTTATGTCTACTCTTACTCCTTCCACGCATATCCATAAAAACTACTTATATAAGCAATCATTACCTTTCACTCATGAATTTCTTTTGTCTTCTTCTAAATTCATCTCTCACGAATATAGAATTTATTCTCATAAAGTAAAAATATTGTTTAAAGTTGTTTGTTTTATTAGGCCATTATTCATCTCACATGATAACACTCTTACACACCTTCCTTTCACGAATTTTTCATCTCATCACATCTTCACATGAAAATCTTTAAAATCCATGGATCATAATTCACATCGTGAAACACACCTCTTTGACTCTATTCTTCTATCATATTTTTTATCACACTTCACAATTCGATGGACTCTCGTCTATCAAAAATCTCCTTATATAGAATTTTTTTTGAAACTATGTTCTTGTCACCCTTCCTAATATAATATACTCTCATCAACATTATCCTCCAAAGAATGATTTGATCTATCATTCACAAGAGCCTTAAGTTATAACTCACGAATTCTCCTTTCAACTAAAATCTAAATTTGATTCACTTCAAGTGTCACTCACTTCTTATCATAATAATTTTCCTTTCTCTATTTAATGAAATGATTCTTTCCTCACCAATTCATTCAAATACTTCTATCATCCTTCAAGCTATTACACTCTCCAAGTTCTTACTTCCCTCAGAACTTCCTATTCTCTCAAGATTATTTGAAATGACATCCTCTTCAACATCCTCCGATGTCAACATGATTGAAGCAGCTGAATTGAGATATCCAGATCTCATTCACCACTTTCACTCCATCAACTCTCTGCCAATTCAAAACGGTAAACTAGTTCACCTTGAAGCATTTCCCTCATTCGACCTACAAACCTCCCTTTCGGATTTTGTTCATATTTTAGCATCTTCCCAATCTATGACCATTTATCCCCATCTTATCAAAATTTTCTACACCAATCTTTCAGTCGACCATGATCATTCAACCATCAATTCCATGATTCATGGAAAAATCATTTCTTTTGACATTCCTCAATTAGGCCGCATTCTCAATATTTCTTTTTATGGCATTGAACTCCTCAACATAGTTCCTATAGATCGGACTGTGTTTAAGAAAATCCTCCTCTCCACTCGTTCAACCCACTTCCCGTGGCATACAAGCAATTTAAAGCCTCATGCTCTGCTATTGTCACAAATCATCTCATCCAATGTCATCCCTAAACCGCCATCCAAGAGATTCTTTGCTAATGAAATCTCTCTTCTTCTCTATGCAATTTTCTGTGCTTTTCTCATAAACTGGTCCAGTATCATCTTCAACAACATGCTTACTTTCGTTCCTTCCGCTCTCTTCCATTCGGGTATTTCATCACCCTTATTCTTCAATAATTCCAAGTGCCCCTTCAAACCAATATCGTCTACTACTCCATTCATGCTTTTGATGACTCCTACCTCTCTGAGGAAGAGTCACCTCAACCCAGTTCTGACGGCGAAGGCCATGAAGAAGCAGATCCAACAGCAACTTCTGAACTAGACATCTTCTCAGCAATTGTCAATGTCCAGAACACCCAGGATCTCCTTCTGAGGAATCAAGCCTTCGAATCTTTGAAGATCTACCAAGATGCTTTGCTTCAGAAGTTCAATCCCACATCAGACTCTGAATGAACATTTTCTATTCATTGGTCTGTAATAACTTTTTATATACTCTGATCCCTTCCTTTTTGTCCATGACAAAGGGGGAGAAAAACTTGTCTCCTTATACTGGAGAAAAATACTCTGACCTTTTTATTAAATCTTTTATGTTTTATGCTTATGTTTTATGCATTTTTATAATATCATTATTATTATGCATATGACTTTTTGATAAGGGGAGCATATTTTGTCATCATAAAAAAGGAGGAGAATGTTGGGACACTAGGTTTTGATGACACAGAATATGATATACTGCCATATAGGCTTTAATATCATATGATAATATGCCTTCATGAATAATGTTATATTATGACTGAATATGATTTGTCATGTATTTAACGAGTATTTGATGCAAGGTTATTTCACCCAAAAAGGATGGAGA
The DNA here is from genome assembly GCF_984573655.1 of Nuphar pumila. Classification (NCBI taxonomy): domain Eukaryota; kingdom Viridiplantae; phylum Streptophyta; class Magnoliopsida; order Nymphaeales; family Nymphaeaceae; genus Nuphar; species Nuphar pumila. The sequence goes on along the minus strand of NC_143265.1, from coordinate 43,881,230 downwards.
CCTCTTGCTCAAGTACAACCTTTGGAACAAACATACTCTCTGAAGAAAAACCTTGATGGGTCATTCATTCTTAAAGATCATCCAAGGAAATCGGCTACTTCAAGAAAAAGACTTTTTTCTTCTTTAGAGTCATATGTAACAGAACCTTCAGAAGGATGCATAGTGCATATTTCATATTGCATGCTTTATCATACAAAGCCATCTATTTACAAAATTTATGTTTCATAAAAGCATATGATATTTCAAAAAGCACCTTTTTGAAAACTAATCATTGTACCTTCTTACAAACTTTTATGAAAAAAGGTATTTTTGACAAGATATAATAGCTCATGATTTCAAAAGCATTAATTATACCTTCTAACATGCATTTATGAATAAGACAACTTGAAAAGAAATAAAAACTAATGATTTCAAGTATGAAAGAAAAAGACAAAATGAATTTAAGTCATAATACAAAATCGTCTACCTTGAATTGACAATGTAAGAAAACTAATATTATTATATTGTGTTTGGAAAAGACTTTAGTTACTCTATACAACTCAAAAATGTCGACTTACTTAAAGTCATCATTCTTTTTGTAAACATTAAATACCACCTCAAAAGCATTTAAGAAATGACTATTTTTTTAATCCCCAAGAATGTCGACTTACTTAAAGTCATTATTCTTTCTGTAGACATTAAATAACACCTCATAAAACATTTTTGAGAAATGACCATTTACAAATAAAGTACTCAACAAAGCATTTATTGCACTTACATACATTTAAGTAAAGAAGTGATGATTTATAATAAAAATACTAATATAATACAAATCATTAAATTGAATAAAGACAAAACTGCATGATGATTTACAATCCAACGTTCAATGTACTACAAATCATTTATTATAAGAATACATCTTCTACAAAAAGTATCACACCTAAAATACTACAACGAATAGTGTACCCCAAATGCTACACTTATTGAAAGAAAACTTTTTCGAAAATACAATACAGTACACATATCTTTTTACACAAAGTTGTTTTTTGAAATGACTTGACATCTCACATCCCAAAAGGACAATGATTTCAAAAAGGCAATGACTATTTTCTGGAGGCTATATAAACACAAACAAAATAGTTTTTTAGAACAAGACATGTGAGCTTACAACAAGAAAAATTCCTATTCGATATTTGAAAAAAAGAGCCTAGAAAAAGAAAGAGAAAAAGAAAGAGAAAAAGTCAAGAATATCTCTTTGACAAAGAGTATTATTATCTGAGTGACAAAGAACAGAACATTCTGAGAATCCTTCATTCGTGCATTCATATCATTCTGAAGGTTCTATAGGAAGCATTGTATATTTCTGTTATTCAATGTATCCCTTCTCTGTTGAGAGAAGTAGACCTCTGTGAAAGAGGGTGCTTCTCTTCTCTGTTGAGAGAAGTAGACCTCTGTGGAAGAGGGTGTTTCACTTCTCTGTTGAGAGAAGTAGACCTCTCAGGAAGAGGGTGTTGTACTATTTATCTAGTAAATCGGATTTTATAGTGAAAGGCTCAAGTGTTTTACTTGGGGACTGGATGTAGGTCAGTAACTCGACCGAACCAGTATAAATCTTGTGTTTTATGTGTTGTGTCTGATTGCCTTTAATTTTTATATTATCGATCTTTATTATATTTCACTATTCACCCCCCCTCTAGTGGAATTTTATCGATATGCTTTGGCTTTTCCTGAAAACCCCCTTTTTGTTGAGGACCGTTTGGGAGAGGCTTATCATTGTTCTTGAAGATCTTTCCTTTTCTACCTCTTTTCTGCTCAGGCTTCGTGCCACAGCCGCTACCATTCTTGCTGCTACTGCCCTGATTATCCCTGGGAGCGTCGGCTGAGTAAGTAAAGTGTGCTTTTTTCTTTGGATCCTGGATAGTCTTGGCCAAAGTGACACCTTCATACATTCCATTTTCCACTCCCATTTCGAGCCATTCCGCTCGTTCCGTCAATTCAATAAATGACTTGGATGGATATAGAAAATGAGGCTTTTCAAAGGCTGACAGAAGTTATTGAGGATAATTTGGAGGGCGTGCTCCTCAGAAATTGGATTCCTCATCTTATTACAAATACTCCACTTATGGATGAAATCCTTGGCCTTTTCATTGGGTTCCTACTTGAGGTTGCACAAATGATTGAACGTGGGTAGAGCTTCTGTATTGAATAGAAAGCGCTCGACAAACATATTAACTACTTTATCAAAATCCCTTAGCTTAATGGGATTGACATGCTCGGTCGGCGTACCATTTGGCAGTAATCCCCTCCAAACTGCGGGGAAAACATAGGAAGAGCGATTATCCTCGCTGAACCTGGCGCATTCTGCGAAAAACATGGCCAAATGAGCTTTAGGATCGCCGATTCCATCGAACTTAATGAATTTTCGGGGGAGGTTTTCCATATTGTTATCCTCTTCTAAGCCAAGGTAGAAATCCTGCCTGGTGTATGACCTCTTTCCCTTGTCCCGGATTTGCAGATCTTTGACTATCTTTGTCAATGCCTGAATGGGATCTTCCGCGGATGCTTCGTACTTGGGTTTGCTTACTGACACAGGCTCTTCAACTGTTCTTTTAGGCTGTCGCAGATGCTTGGGAATATAAATCAGCTGCTCTTCTTCTTCAGAGTTCTCTTCTGCTGATTCTGAATCTTCCAAGGTGTTGTCACGCTGTGCTTTCTGTTTATTGATCTTGACAGGCTTTTTCATGGGCTTCTTCTTAACCTTGCTTTTAGAAGATGCTTTCTTTGGACCAGCCTTAGCCTGCTCTGCCATCATTTTGGACATCATCTTTTGGAAGACTCTGTACATAGCAGGATCAACATCACTCTTGTCCCCTGAGTCATGTTTCTTAGATGATCTGGGAGAATTCATCTCTTCTCTCTCGCTATCGCTGTGTTGTTGAACAGTCTGTTTACCAGCTCTTGTCTGAACCATTTTTGAGATGCCAAAGTTTTCCTGCAGGATACGAGAATGGTTAGAGTATGAAAAAAAACTTTTGAAAATCACAATTCTTTGAAAAAAAGCAAGAATGAAGGGCTTTGGTAGACAATTTCAAGAGATTATCCCATTACCCAGGATTTGGGTCATCACAAGATTTGTGATAATTGTGTTACCATTTTTATGATAACGGAGAAATATGCCTTGTTACCTAGGCGAGGTCGTCAACCATGATAAGAGATATTGAAGAGAAGTAGGAGGAATGTCCCATTTACCATGGATGAGGTCGTCATCAGAATCGTGACCATTTGTGCTATAAAATAAAATAAAAAAATAAATTTTTGCCCAAAAAGTAATTTTTATTGATAGTAATATTCAGAGACAAAGAGAGGGTGGGCAGACATTTTGCCACCACTCTTGATATTCAGAAGATACATTTGATTCCGGACATACAGATAGGGAAATGAAGGAATCCCAAGTATATTTGGTGACATGGTTTGCCCCAGACCACTGATCCGACTGTAGGTTGAATTCTGGCATGTTGCCCGTCGGGAAGCTGGTGTTGGCACGAACCTGTCACTGCAAAAACTGTCTGAGACATCTTTCTGGCTGATAATCAACACAGAAGAAGGGGCCAAGCAATTTGTAACGCTTGCTGCAAGCGTAAGTGTAACGAGGGACTGATTCTTTTCTGTCAAAGAAGTCCCAAACAATCTCTTCCTGATGCAATTTCTCGATCAAGGCTCGATACTGAATGACAGACTTCAGTTGCTTACTGCTGAATCTGAAGGAACTGGCCTTTGATGGCACATGTCGCAGGAACCACGACTGTAGGGCATAAGTGCATCCTTCTACCAGAATAGTCTTTCCGAGGGCAAAACGAGCCAAGCCTCGGTAAAAAAAAGCCAAGGCTGCCATAGAAACTGAAAGTTGACGGGTCTGCTTGCTTCCCCATCTTCGAAAGAGCTGGGCAACTCTAACATCTATGAAATTCTGACCATCTTGGAAGAAAGCTAATCCCACTGTGCATAGGATCATGGCATGCTGAATTCTTTTTTTTGCCGCTCGAGACAAAGTGTCAACTTCTTCGTAAGCTCTGTACTTGCGATAGAGTCCGAACAGGTCGATGAACTAATTCCCATCGATCTCAGTGAGAGGCCAGGATCTGCTCCCTGTTGCTCTCGCCAAAGCTTCTCGAACATCTACTCCTTTGATGTTGATCAGGAACTGCTGCTCTACAGGATCATCTGGCTGACCAACTGGTTCGGACAATCCCATAATATCATTGAATTCATCCATCAGTAGAGTCATCTCTTCCCATGGAAACCAGAATGTGCAGGTACGTGGATTCCATCGTTCTGCCATAGCCTGAATTAAAGCTCCATTGATGGTTCGCTTGCCCACTGCCGATGCCATTTCCAACCCACAGTCATCCAAGTGGTCTGAGAACATACGCGAGAAGGTGGCAAACCAAGAATAATACCACTGAGGGAAGAAAGGATGAGACTGGATGACCCGATGATCCGGGGATCCATCCTGTATCTGATAAAAGACATGATCTCTGGGAAAGACAACATCGAGAAAATCAGACGCCATCGAAATGATACTGGGGCAAAGAAGAATAAGGATAATTTAGATAGAATACAGGACTTACAGATAGACTCTTGAAGAAGCAAACCTGGAATTTTTTTAAAGATTGAGAAATTTTTAAAAGAAATTTTCCAGGGTTTTTGAAGAAAATTTGATCTTAAAAAGAGAAAAGAAATATAGGTAGAGAAAAATATACACCTGGGGTTTATGAAAAACAGGATAAATTTATAATAATGCACCCAGGGTTTTTGAAAAGGTTTGATATATATATATATATATATATATATATATATATATATATATATATATATACATATATAAGAAAAATAAGAGAAACATTGCATCACAAAAGTTGCACAAACAAGTATGCGCAAACAGCACTCCCTAAAGACTGATGGTTGATATTTTGGAAATGGTATTTTTAAAACAATAATTTTCAATAAAAGCTTTGGAAAATCGTCAACCAAAAGTAAATAACCGACTTTCCACGAAGTGGTAAGTACGGGTCGAATCCACAGGGAACATAAATTACTCAAATATTTCTAAAAAATTTAATTTATTAATCACAAATGACCGTCTACAATCACAATGTTAATAACAATTACAAATTAACACTAAAATGAAATAGAAAAGCAAATAAGTCTTCTGTTGCTCACCAAAGGTATTTCTGTCTTTTCGCCAATTATCCAATCTTCGCACTTGGACAATAAACCCTGGAAAGTGAGTATGATTTTCAACCTAACATTACAGGAAAATAAAGAGTTAGTATTAATTCTAATGAATTAAGCAAAAAATGAAAATAAACCTAATTTTTAAGAAATTAATAAAACAAATCCTAATTATGATAAAATAATCAAATAAAATGTCAAACTAATTCTAAAATCTACTAACCTAAGTCTAACAATATTGTATGATGCAGATGTAGTACCTAATATGCAGAAAATACTGAAAACAGTACGAAAATGCCAAAAATAAGGAAATTACCAATATGCCCCTAACTAGTGTAAAATAGACTTCTGACAGTTTGTCAAAAAATTACTGTTTGATAGGGCAAACGAGGTCCGATTTTTCCGAATATTGTTCTGTTCTGTAATTAACAGATTCAAAAATCTGACAGTTTTTACAGAATTAAAAAATGATATATGGAACTCCAGATATAAGCGTTTCAAAACTGGGAAAATCAGGATATCGCAGGTCCCGAAATTTTCAAATCCGAAAAAGCGGTTTTCACAAAACGCTTAAAAATCATACCAAACCAACTCAGATCGAGCTGAAATTTGGTCTGCAGTCAGTTAACACGCCAATAAGGTGAATAGAAAAATAATATTTGGAAAACTCGAAATTTTTGCACATGAAATGACGACAGTGCGACAGGGCAAAAATCGGGTTTTGATTTCAATGCACTATTCACTAAATAAGTCTATTTTAAATACTATGAATGCAATATAAACACAATGCAGACCTAAATGATGCTAAATGACAGATTAGATTCAGCTAATAAATGCAGCTATGCTAAATGAAATATAAATGAAAGATGATATGCGTTTTATGACTACAACTAAATGAACTAATAATGCAATTACAAATAATATATTTAAATGCACACACCCACTAGATGAATAAACAGATACAATTAGTACAACTAAATACACCTTAATTACAGAAATTACTCAAGTCAATCACGATGAACAACTACACATTAAACCAACAATGACTTCTAAAATCTAATTAAAGCGAACAAATGAATCCTATACTAAGTTACACGATATCTAATATAAATTAAAGTAAAATGAAATGAACAACTACAGATATAAGGAGGGTGGGTTTAAGGTTTGACTAGGACTAGGTTCAACGGGGTTGACTAGGTTGACTCGGCTAGGCTTAGACTAGGGACACGACTCACCTAATTGGGTCAAACAGTTGACTAAGTTAGGTTATCTAAGTAAGGACTTAATTACTAACTAAGGTTAATTCTATTAACTAAAATAGTTAAAACTAATCCTATGCTAAATTAATCAAGCAAGAGAGATAAAGGTGAGTAATTACTCAAGGTGAACTTGGAAATTGGGTCTATCCAAAAACCGTCCAATGTAAAAGAATGTCCTTTCCTTAATTATTGTACCAATCAAATTGGGAAATAATTAAAAGATAAGAAACCGTCCAAGCTAAAGGGATTTATTGTATTTCCTTAAATGCTTTGCAAAATAAGTTTCACAACCAATAAAACCGTCCAGCTCAATAAAGCCACATGTTTTGACTTTCTCAAAATGAATAGAATCCACTTAAATGCTCTTTATCAAAACTGTTGACATATCTTTTAGAAACTTAATTGAATTTCAAAAGAAATTTCCAAAATGAAACAAGTAACTCTCCCCTACCTTGGCTGGACAATTAGTCTTAAAACCTTTCTTTAAATGCTCCACACGAATTTAGAAGACCTCAATATTGCCCAAAATCAATTTCAAAACAATTACTCACCTACCCTCTTCCTAAAAATCGATTTAGCTTAGACAAGGAAATTAATCTACCTCTAAATGAATTGAATCAAAACCTAACTAAAATAAGACAATGCTGAAATTTAGAAAATATAACCCTCTACACTAAAGGAAACAACAACTAATGCACTAATTACTAAATGAGTAAAAACGTCTAAACATACTAAATCCTAATACAACGAATCTAGACACCATAATAGCCTTACCTAATTCCTAAGAACCTACCAAAAACAGTCCAGAGCTCAAGGGGAGCTCTAATGGCTGTCGCCCCACCTTGGGGAAGAAGACTTCCTAAGCTACTAAAATCAAAATTTTCACTAACAACAAATGACTACAAAAAGTAAACAAGCCTTGCTATGAGAATGATAAATCTAGGTTAATAATTGACTCAAAGTAAATAATTATACTAATGACCACCTAAGCAAGATATCTAACATGCTGAAAATCATAACATACATAAAGCACAAAATGATCTAAACGACTAGCCTAATGCACTAAACATGGAAGATCAAAAACACTAAATCTATTTTTAAATCAATCTCTAAATTAACTAAACATGCATCAACATGTTATGCTATTGGAACATTTAAAATATAGATCAAACCTACCGTCGGCTGAATAACACTACAAAACAAAAGACTAACTCTTGACTTTTTTTGAGTTTTTCAATATGATAAAAACTCCAAAACACCAAAACGTCAAAACACGATTGATAAATATCCTAAGACAACGAAATTAACCAACACAAATTTCTGTGATTATGCAAACACCCAACAACCAGCAAAACACACTTATAAATCACACGCATATACTAGAATGTAACTCTAATTCAATTTTTACGTTAAAATCAAACCACACGACACCTAAGAAAGCAAATCTCACCGAAAATGCAGATCAAAGACACTGAAAACATATGAACAAATGCAGATGACACAGTAAAACCACAGAAAAAAATTACAGACTCTAGATTGATTAAAACCCAAAGATCGGCTAGACTTAATCTAGCCGAGTTTTGTTTTCTTTTCAATGGAAACAAGAATCAATCGGACCCAACGACTTAAATTCAATCAAAATTCACCTTTTTCAAATTGATTTTTCTGTAGAACACACCACAAACACGTTGGACAGAATTGCAAAACGGCTAGAATAACATCTAGCCGATTTACACGTTTTTAAAAAAAAATAATGTAAAATCAAGACTCGACAATTCCAAAGACGAAATCAAACCTAGATCTACCGTGCTGGCCTATGCACAAACTCTATACTAAGGTTAAAACATGAAAAACACAGCAAACATAGAGAAAAGAAAACACAAAAAATGAGCACACATGTTTTAGGCTTTATCTAGAAGAAAAGATAGAAGAAGACCTACCTCAAGGGCGATCCGACGATCGTGGGGAAGAAGAAAGCGGACAATGGCCTTGGTTTGACGTCCCGAACGGTTCGAGAATGCTGGAATATCACCACAAACAGTATTCCCATGGCTGCAACACGTTGGAGATCCACCGAAGATGGAACGGGTGCCGATTCGCGATCGGAGGGCTTAGAAAACCGGATGGAGGTAAGGCCGGCTCATCTTGTTGGGGTGTTGCGCACTTCCAAGCAAGATTAATAGTCTCCACCTCTGCTACACTTGCAAAAATACAGAAAATGGTGAGAAAACGCAGCAAGGAAGATAAAGAAGTGAATAGAGATTAAACGGGAGAAAGAAATATGCTTGATTTTCAAGCATAAACCAATCTTCACTGGAGAATGTGATGGAACGATAGGTAGGAAAGGGCTGGAGTTAGAATCACTGCAAGAGGCGCCAATCCCAATGCCAAAGACGCCTAGAGTTCTTCTAAAAATTATATTTATACTTTTTGGAATTTTAGAAACAAGGTTATAAAAAAATATTTTACTTGGCGCCACTTTTTGAGGGGTTTTCTGCAAAACCTTTTGAAATGGATATGGATATGCGTGTGGGTTAGATTTTGGGTTTTCTAAAGGTTGATTCAATGTCCAAATAGCCTAATAGGGTCGGAAATGGATCCGATCCACCTCGAAATCCGTGCCCAAACACTGAATTAGCTATAACTTTCTCATTTTAACTCTGATTTCTCTGAAATTCGAACCACAACCACTTACTATCAAAATGCATCTAAACATGGGTTTAAAACCTTAAACTCATTACAAAATCCATGAAAAACTTGTTAACATGATGTGCATTTCATGCATCATCAAATACCCCCATGCTTGAATGTTTGTTAGTCCCTTGACAAACCCTAACTATGCTAAACATGAATGCATCAAAAGTAACTCACTTTCGTAGGAATCACGGTTGCATTTAGCGTATGCAACAAGCCCTTTAAACCCCTGGCTTACATCAGTGGACGAGTAAGGTCTCGTGCGGATTTGCAGAGATGCTACCCACAAACATCAATGAAATGTAGGAATGACTTTTCAAGAATATTAGGCAATTAAGAAAATAGTTGGAACAAATATTTCATGTAATGGACATTCTCAAAACAAATTCAGAAATCTCATGCCACCACAGTAAAAATATTTTTCCTTCACTTTTCTAAAATTGTAGGTATCTATGATTTTTCTCAAAAAGTCAAGTACTATCATGTTTTACTCATTCATCCTCACCTGTATATTTTTTGCATAGTAATGCACACATATTCTTAAGCAATGAAATTTTTCTCAGTCAACACATTCTTTTTCTTTTTTTGGATTTTCAATTTTTCACCCTTTTTCAATTTTTCTCTCTTGAGCATTCTTCTCACATGAGCACTATTTCGAATATTCAATTTTCATGACCCGTGTAGTGAGCTTTGGGTCAGTGACTCTCAGGCCGGCTGACCTTAGGGCACTAGATACAAAGTATCCCTCAGACTTAATTGCTCGAGTCACTAGACCTTCTATTCTAATAGCTTACGTATAGTCTTCCTATCGTCATGTGAGATGTCTCTATCTCTTAGGCTTTCTATGCAGTCCATGTAACAAGCTTTCGAACCGGTGGCTCCCAAACTAGCTGGCTTTGGGGCACCAGGTGTAAAACGCCTTCAGATTCTACTTACTCGAACTACAAAGGCCATAGATATCGACTAGACAAGAGGATGATCTCCTTCGTTATCCTTTTCATCAAGAGACTTAAACACTTCATCTCGTGTCTGAGTTCCACTACTAGGATGCACGAAGACATCAACAACTAAACGTAGCTCTATTCTTTTAACTCATTTTTCAAAAACATCTTTCCATTGCTTATTTCTTTCACAAAACATACTATGCATACTTATACTAAAGTGATTCAAAATTTTCTAACAATCAAATACTATCTTTTCTTTGAATTTTCTCATAAATAACTACTCTATTTGAATCAGTTCAGAGAAATATTTTTTTACATGGGGCTTAAAAATTTCTAAATTGTTAGATTATGCCAAAACAATCATATATGCTACAAACTTGTTCTCAAATGCCTACTTTAGCTACCAGACATAAAAAATTTTTAGTATGCATCTAAACCACCCCCAATGCTTGAATGACACTGTCCCTAGTGGCATACAAAATATATAAAAATGCAATGCAAATGCACACTAAAAGACAATAAATATAAATATGGGAGAAAGAATAGATACAACCTGATCTGCTCTGGGCTTTTGAATTTTAGTTTCATCTGATCACTGAATTCTTTAAAAGCTCTGCTCTGTATCTGGTAACTGATACACTAAGTGTTAGATTCATCCTGCAAACATCAAAACAAATGTCAGCACATATGAAATGAAATACTAAAATAAATAAAAATACTGAAATGAGAAACAAACTAATGTACATATGATACATCCCTCTGGTCGAATCCTCATGCCTTTGTGAGATGCACTATCTCACACTCACCATTCTGTAAGGAATCTGAAATGAAGGCCTTCAGTCTTTGCCCATTAACCTTGAATGTACCTTGGGTCATAGGATCGAATAATGTCACTGCTCCATGTGGAAACACTTCTTTCACTATGTACGGTTCTGTCCATCTCGATCTCAACTTCCCTGGGAATAAATGCAAATGAGAATTGTATAGCCACACTTTCTGCTCCGGCTCAAACACTTTTCTGACAATGTGCTTATCATGAAATGCTTTAGTGCGAGCTTTGTATAACTTGGCGTTCTCATAAGCATCATTCCTGAGTTCCTCTAATTCTGAGAGTTGCAGTGCTCTCACTTTGCCAGCCTGGGCGAGGTCAAAATTCAATTTCTTAATGGCCCAATATGCTCTATGCTCTAGCTCGACAGAAAGATGGCATGCTTTTCCGAATACAAGGCGATACGAAGACATGCCAATGGGAGTCTTAAATGCAGTCCTATATGCCCAAAGTGCATCATCTAAGCGATGGGACCAATTCTTGCGGTCCGGGCGAACTGTCTTCTCTAAAATCCACTTAATCTCCCTATTCAACACCTCTACCTGTCCATTGGTCTGCGGATGATACGGAGTGGTGAATCTATGATTGACAGAATATCTTCTCAGCAGAGAAGCTATCTGTACATTCCTAAAATGCTTGCCACCATCGCTAATCATCGCACATGGCACACCAAAACGACTGAAAATGTCGTGCTTAATGATCTTAAGCACCACTCTATGATCATTGGTCTTGGTTGCCATAGCCTTGACCCAGTTGGACACATAATCAACCGCCCCAAGAATGTATAAATTTCCAAATGAAGGCGGAAATGGTCCCATGAAATCAATGCCCCAAACATCAAAAATCTCAACTATCAAGATCGGGAGCAAAGGCATCATGTCCCTCTTGAATATGTTTTCAATCTGCTGACATCGAATACATCGCCTACAAAACTCATGTGCATCATTGTGGAGTGTGGGCCAATAAAATTCAGACTGTAAAACCTTTGCAGTCATCTTCCTACTGCTAAAATTCCCTCCACAGGCTAAGGAATGGGAAAAACTCAAAATGGACTCGTACTCCTCCCCCGGAACACATCTCCTAATGATCTGATCTGTGCAATATCAGAACAACTCTGGTTCATCCCAATAATAGTGCCTCACCTGAGATAGGAATCTCTCGCACTCATTCTTGTTCCAATGCTCAGGTATCTGTCTCGAAACCAGATAGTTCACAATATCAGCAAACCAGGGTAACTGCGATGTCCTGACTGACATGATCTGCTCGTTGGGGAAAGAATCACTGACCGACCTCTGATTCTATGTGGTCTCCACGATCAGTCTAGAAAGGTGGTCCGCAACTACATTCTCGCTTCCCTTTTTATCTTGAATCTGGAGATCAAACTCCTGTAGTAGCAAAACCTAACGAATCAGTCTCGGTTTGGTGTCTTTCTTATTCAAAAGATACTTTAATGCAGCATGGTCAGAATAGACAACCACCTTCAAACCTAGCAAATAGGATCTAAACTTGTCCAATGCGAACACTACAGCAAGTAGCTCATTCTCTGTTGTGGTATAATTCATCTGAGCATCAGACAGAGTTCTACTTGCGTAGTAAATCACATAGGGCTTCCTATCAATGCGCTGTCCTAAAATAGCCCCCATAGCATAATCAGATGCATCGCACAAAATCTCAAATGGAAGAGTCCAATTCGGAGGTCTCAAAATGGGTGCAGTAATCAAGGCCTCTTTGAGAATCTCAAAGGCCTTCATACAATCCTCACAAAAGACAAAGGGCTGGTCCTTCTCTAATAAAGTACAAAGTAGTCGAGAGATTTTACTGAAATCCTTTATGAACTGCCTATAAAATCCCGCATGCCCTAAAAATGACCTAATCTGCCTTACAGAGGTAGGTGGAGTCAAACGTGAAATGGATTCCACCTTCGCTCTGTCAACCTCAATGTCTCTCTTGGACACAATGTGTCCAAGCACAATCCCCTCCTGGACCATAAAATGGCTATTTTCCCAACTCAGAACAAGATTTGTCTCCACACACCTACTCAATACTCGAGTAAGTTTTTGGAGGCAATCTTCAAATGAAGAGCCATACACTGAAAAATCGTCCATGAACACCTCCATCACATCATCTATCATATCCGAGAAGATAGCAAGCATGCACCTCTGAAAAGTTGTCGGGGCATTGCAGAGCCTAAACGACATACGTCTGAACGCGAAGATGCCATAAGGACATGTAAATGTCGTCTTCTCGTGGTCGTCAGGATGGACAACTACCTGATTATATTGAATATCCATCTAGAAAACAATAGTAGCTCTGTCCTGCGAGTCTCTCTAAGATCTGATCAATGAATGAGAATGGGAAATGATCTTTCCTAGTTGCCACGTTCAGCTTCCTATAATCGATGCAGACTCGCCATCCTGTAGTGGTCCTCATCGGAATTCTCTCACCCTTCTCGTTCTCCATAATAGTGAGTCCTGACTTCTTCGGCACAACCTGAATCGGACTGACCCACTGACTATCAGAAATAGGGTAGATAATTCTGGCATCCAACCACTTCACCACTTCCTTCATATTGGGATTTAGCCTTCTCTGCATATCTCTCACCGGCTTGACTTCCTCATCGCAATGAATTCTATGCATGCAGAAGGAAGGATCAATCCCCTTTAGATCAGCAACTCCCCAGCCAATCGCTGCCTTATGCTCTCGAAGAATAGTCAGCAATCTCTGTTCCTGCTCCTCAATGAGCAGTGACGAGATGATCACAGGCAGGGTCTCATCAACTCCGAGGTATGCATACTTGAGTGAATCCGGTAAGGGTTTCAACTCAAGTTTTGGAGGTGACTCGATCGAAGATTTGGCGGGGGACTCCGCAAGTGGTGGGAGAGGCTCAATGATAGCTCTCCAAGGTGGGAACTCTGACGACACTCTAGACACATCTACGCTAACTGTACAACTATCTTTCTCAATATGGTACAGATCTAACGGATCCTGAGTAATATACAACTCGGGCAGCTCCTCCACTAACTCTTGTGCAATATCTACATGGAAGCAGTCCATGTCTCCCACTGGTCCCATAGCGGCATGGAAAATATTTAGCTTGACTTTCCTATTGCTGAATGAGAGAACCATGGCTCCGGTCCTACAATTGATGCATGCATTGGCAGTCGCCAAGAATGGTCTGCCCAAAATGATCGGAGTTTGGTGTTGGCTATCCACTCCTTCCATATCAAGAATGATGAAATCGACGGGGAAATAAAAATCATCCACTTTAACTAGCACGTCCTCCAAAACACCTCTTGGTACCTTGACAGAATGATCTGCCAGTTGAAGTGTAATAGGAGTCGATATCATCTCTCCTAGCCCGAAAGAATCAAAGAAATACCCGGGCAGAATGTTCATGCTTGCTCCAAGATCGAGCAATGCGCGTTCTATCCGGATGTTCCGTATAGTACAAGCAATGATGGGGGCTCCACGGTCCTTGAGCTTTGGTGGTGTCTGATGCTGAAGTACTGAACTCACCTGCTCAGTAAGATGGACCCTGTTAGGAACTCTCTCTCTGGATTTCCTTTTCTGCGTACAAAGTTTCTTTAAGAATTTGGCATAAGCTGACACCTGATGAATCACATCAAGCAAAAGCAAGTTGATCTGAACATGCTTGAAGATGTCAAGCATGTCTTGGATCTTCGCACCCTGCTTCTCTCTAAATCCGGGAGACTCTAATGCTTTGGGATAGGGTGGTGGGGGAATATACGCGGGTGGTTCCTCCTCTTTGTGAGAAGGCTCACTCCTATCCTTCTTCTGTACTAAGGATGAAGATGATGATGATGGTGAAGGTGATGATGATGATGGCTGAGCCGACAAAGGTGAAACAATAGTCTCTGGCTCCTCTACCCTCTCTCTACTCTCTCTCTCTCTGCTCTCGACGTGATACTCACGTCCACTCCTCATGGCCATAACAGATTTGGCCTGCTGCTGTGACTCAGCATGAAACAGGCTTCCAGTCATCTGGTCCTTGCCTTTCGGGTTCATGACAGCCTGGCTCGACAATGTACCCTCGGGTCTCCTACTGATAGCCTCAGCTAACTGTCCCATTTGTGACTCTAACTTCGTAATGGACTGTGTATGTGGGCTTAATATCTGGCTACACTTCTCAAAGGCATTCTGATTAGAGGTTTTCACCTCTTGGAATGCCTGGAGAAGTCTCTCCTCAAAAGATGTCTGCGGGACAGACTCTTGCTGAATCGGGGGAGGAAATGAGGAAGACTGAGAATTGGTATCAAAGCATGTGTCTGAGAAACCTGGTTCAAGATCCGTCGTGTCACGATATCGCACTGTAAGTATATTTTATACTTTCTGTTTTGATCTAGGTGCATCTTTGTATAGATGTCAACTCATGACTCGCGAGGGTACTGCTATCATTGCGGGATCATGCACGATGAGTGAGTATGCCTGTATGAAGTCCAAGACTGCCAGTATTGTGGCGAAGAAGGGCATTCCGCCAACGAATGCCAAATGAAACATACCGCCGATATGGGTCTGCGGGGATCACTTGGTCTTAGGGATGAGACCTCGCGTGTTAGTGGGCCACATTACTCCAGTAGAGGGAGTAGCCATACCCCAACAACTTTTGATGAACTACCGTCTCTGGTAGGATTTGACTTAAACTTCCTTGAGGGATTCAGTCAATCGCAAGGCTATCAAGAGGTATCATGTACGCCTAGCTTGCACAGTCGGGATGAGGGATGCAACAACTCCTTCTACAATCCCATTATGATTTCAGATTCCTCGAATCATAGTGCTATTATATGGGGGAATGGAGCGGCTTCACGAACGTCGAGTCTAAATGGCCAAGAAGAGGGATACAACCCCTATCATCTCGTTATGGTCTCGGATTCCCCGATCCATGATGTCACTGAGTGGGCAAGTGGACCGGCATCACTGATCTACCCACAAGATTCGCTTGAGAGTGCGGAAGTGCCGCCCAAGCCAAAACTAGTAATGCCTGCACCAAGGCAATGTGGAAGCAAACGATACTTCGGGTTGTTTGGGTCAAGAAAGAAATCTAGTTCCTATAAGAGACTGGTAGTGTTTTGGAGTCAATAGACTCATGTATAGTTTCTCAATGCCTAAAGTCTGCCAGTACGGCATGACGTTTTGTTTAAGGCGATGCTTGTGTAAATGTGATGTATATTAAGTAAATAAAGCTTTGCTTCGATATATACATTGAGAAACTAAAACACGTTGCTTGTATGTGATAGATAAATGGCTCCTACGACGAGGAGAACCATGCCGAGCGAGGAGTCCCATACTCAAGGATTTCTGCTAGAAACACTCAACAACCTGGTTACCGCCATCCGTGAAACGAGGCCAGAACCAGTCGCACCACAAAATGAGAACCTGGGAGGAGTAACTTATGAGAAGTTCCTTAAGCTTGACCCACCGATTTTTGTTGGCAGAGCCGATCCGGAGCTCGCGGAGAGTTGGATCGAAGAGACAGAACGTGCCTTCTCGATAGTAGGAGTACCAGAAGAGAAGAAGACCAATTTTGGCATGTATCGATTAAAGGACAATGCACGGAAGTGGTGGGATACCACTAAGCTTATCCAGTTCTCACAGGTCAAAGTCATTCCTATGACTGACTTCCGGAGAACTTTCATAGATAACTAATTCCCGTTACATTCCAGAAACAAGAAAAAGATGGAGTTTCTGGAGTTGGAACTGGGTGGTATGAGTCTGATGGACTATACCACCAAATTTCAGAATCTAGAGCGCTACTGCTCTTGATTGTTTGAAACAGACCAAGAAAGGGCCGACAAATATGTGAATGGTCTGCGCGAAGGGCTGCGATCAAGAGTGGTAACAAGCATGCCTTCAACTTTTCAGGCTGCGGTAGCAGCGGCTTCAAAAATCCTAGAGGATTGGGCTTGATCTAAGGTGATCATAGCAAAGAAGCCTATAGTGAATGGTGGGAATCGTAAAAGGACATTCCCAAGTGGCCAGGGTTCACGACAACCATTTCAAAAGAAGAAGTTCCAAGGAGGGAACAACACTCAACAAGTCATGAGGCCAAGACAGAACACAACTCCGAATGGTCAGCAGTCCAACTTCAGCTGCCCAAGGTGTCGTGTGAACCACCCCGGAAAGCTGTGTCCTCGTGACATTGGTGGGTGCTTGTATTGTGGCAAGATGGGCCACTTTATAAGGGATTGCACCAAGAAGGCTGCAGATGAACAGAGGAGTAATGTTGGATCTGCCAGACCCTCTTGACCAGCACCACAATGTTCTCAGTTTCAACGACCTCCACCTAGAGTAGAACAAAGGCCTGCTGCAGGTCGTGTATATGCTGTAACGACTAAACAAGTCAAAAATGGTGACCTGATTGAAGGCACCGTACCTGTTAATGGACATGCATCTTACGTCTTGTTTGATTGTGGTGCTACTCATACGTTTATCTCCGACGATTTCACCGAACAACTCCACGCCTCGGTGCAACCGATTGATAAAATGATTGAAGTGTATAACCCATTGGGTTCACGCACCAAATGTATCCAGTGTGTGAAAAACTTGGATATAGGGATAGCTGGGCAACACTTGCCTACTGACGCCATCCTGATCGATATGATACAGTACGATGTCATTATGGGAATGAATTGGTTGGCTCAGAATAATGCCAAGATTCTGTGCCGCGAGGGCATAGTGATTCTATCTCGACCCAGATTGTCTAAAATGGAATACCGGTTATCCAAACCAATTCCACAGAAAAGGCTCATATCAGCACTTAAGGTACAAAAATACCTTAGAAAGGGTTGTGTGGCCTTCCTGTTAAGCCTCTCGGTGGAAAAATCCAACGACCAACCCCTTGAGAGTTTGGAAGTGGTGCGGGAGTTTCCCGATGTGTTTCCTGAGGAATTGTCAGGACTTCCGCCACTTCGTGAGGTTGAATTTGGAATTCAATCCTTACCTAGAATAGCGCTGATATCCAAAGCCCCGTATCGAATGGCGCCAGCTGAACTCAGTGAGTTGAAGTGTCAGTTGGAAGAACTGATGGAACAAGGGTTCATCCGTCCTAGTGTGTCACCGTGGGGAGCCCCGGTGCTGTTTGTAAAGAAGAAGGATGGATCCCTTCGGTTATGCCTCGATTATCGGATGCTTAACCAGGCAACCGTTAAAAATAAGTATCTGTTGCCTCGGATTGAGGACTTATTCGATCAACTCAGAACAACAAGAGTGTTCTCCAAGATCGACCTCAGGTCTGGGTACCATCAACTCAGAGTTAAGGAAGAGGATATACCTAAGACTGCCTTTAGAACGAGATATGGCCATTATGAGTTCGTAGTAATGCCCTTCGGACTCACTAATGCACCTGCTGTCTTTATGGACCTGATGAACCGAGTGTCAAGCCATACTTAGACACTTTTGTCATCGTCTTCATCGATGACATTCTCGTGTATTCACAGAATGAGGAACAACACAAGGAGCACTTGAGAATCGTCTTGAAAACCCTTCAAGATAATCAGCTTTATGCCAAGTTTTTAAAATGTGAATTCTGGCTAAACAAAGTAATGTTCCTTGGCCATGTGATCTCAAAAGATGGAATCGCAATAGATCCTGTGAAGGTCGAAGCTGTGATAGACTGGAAGCAGCCAGAAAATATCACTGAGGTCTGTAGCTTCCTTGGACTTGCCGGGTATTATCGAAAGTTCATACAAGACTTCTCCCGAATCGCCGTACCGATGACAAAATTGTTGAAAAAGGGAGTCAAGTTCGAATGGACTGACCAGTGTAAGGAGTGCTTTGAGGTTCTCAAACAGAGGCTTACCACTGCCCCTGTCCTTACCTTACCTTCTGGTCAGAGAGGCTTCGTCGCTTATACCGATGCCTCAGGAACAGGTCTGGATTGCGTGTTGATGCAGCATGGCAAAGTAATCGCCTATGCGTCTCGACAGTTGAGAGTCCATGAGAAAAACTATCCAACCCACGACTTGGAGCTTGCCGCGGTAGTGTTTGCGCTTAAAATCTGGAGACACTACCTGTATGGAGAGAAATTTGAGGTAATGTCGGACCATAAAAGCCTATAATACCTCTTTTCTAAAAAAGAACTCAATATGCGGCAACAGCGATGGCTGAAATTCCTCAAAGACTATGAATTCACGCTTTTCTATCACCCCGGATAGGCGAATGTCGTAGCAGATGCCCTTAGTCGCAAGATTGTTGGCACTCTGGCCAGCCTCACCGGACAATGGAAGTTGATGGAGGATTTCGTCAACTGGAAGCCATTTTTGGCTTATTCTGGCAAAATCCAAATGTCATGTTTGACAAACCACATTGAGCTCCTCGATCGAATTGTAGCTGAACAATTCAAGGATGCCCAGTACTCGGAGCTAAAGGCTCAAGCTGAAAAAGATGATACTTTCTTCCATTTAAAAAAAGATGGAGGAATATGGATGAAAGAAAGGATTTGGGTTCCAAATAACCTTGAGCTAAGGCAGGAAGTACTCCAGAAGGCTCATAGTAGCAAGAACACCATTCACCCTGGAGGTACAAAGATGTTCCGGGACTTGCAGATAAAGTACTGGTGGAGGGGTATGAAGCATGATGTGGCTACGTTTGTCTCAAAGTGTTTGATCTGCCAGCAAGTTAAGATTGAACATCAGTGCCCTAGTGGAAAGATGCAATGGATCGAGATTTCAGAATGGAAATGGGAAGGCATTACGATAGATTTCATAGTTTGATTGCCTCAATCCAAGAGAAAACATGACTCGATATAGGTGATCGTGGACAGACTCACCAAGTCTGCTCACTTCCTGCCAATCAACACTCGATACTCAACTGAGCGATTGGCAGAGATCTACATTCGGGAAATCGTTAGACTCCATGGAGTGCCGATTTCGATCATATCTGATCGTGACCCGAAGTTCACCTCTCACTTTTGGGAGCAGCTTCAGAGAGCCCTGAGGACGAAACTCAAGTTCAGTACAACATTCCATCCCCAAACAGATGGGCAATCAGAACGAACCATACAGACTCTTGAAGATATGCTAAGAGCCTGTATGCTGGAATGGAAGGGTGATTGGGATTCTCACCTAGCGTTGGCTGAATTTGCTTATAATAATAGCCACCACGCTAGCATTGGGATGGCATCGTATGAAGCCTTGTACGGGCGACCCTGTCGATCACCAATCCATTGGGGTGAAGTGGGTGAGTGAACCTTGGACTCGTCCATTATGTTGCAGCATTACACTGAGCAGGTCCATATGATCCGAAAGAAGCTACTGACTGCTCAGAGTCGACAGAAGAGCTACGCCGATCAGCGGCGTAGGGAGCTCACTTTTGCGGTTGGAGATAAGGTTTTTATCAAGGTCTCTCCAACCAAGAGTGTGTTTCGTTTTGGAAAGAAGGGGAAGCTCAGCCCCAGATTCGTTGGTCCCTTCGAAGTTTTGAGCCGAATCGGAGAGACAGCCTACCGAGTAGCATTGCCACCGCAATACGCGCAAATACATGATGTATTTCACATGTCAATGCTAAGAAAGTACGTTCATGATCCTTATCACGTCATTCAACATGAAGATATTGACAACCGGGAAGATATGACTGTAGAAGAAAGGCCAGTGGAGATCATGGACCGCCGGGAGCAAGTGCTAAGAACGAAAGTCATTCCACATGTCAAAGTGAGGTGGCAACATCATGGAATCGATGATTGCACTTGGGAGCCCGAATCGGATATGCGGGATAAATATCCTGAACTCTTCACTTTGTACTCTTGACTGAATTTCGTGGACGAAATTCCTTTAAGGGGGTAATGATGTAAGACCTGCAATTTTTCAAAAAATATTTGAATAAATTCATGAGGCATTTACCGGTAAAAATAGCATTTTTTTCTCAGAATGCGAAACAAATCAATGCCAGATATTTGTCGCTTTGCGAATATATGCTCAAACACTCTGGAAGCCATAACTTCCTACCTGAACGAAATCAAAGGATTCCTGCGAGCCAACTTTCTTAGTTACGTCAATATGAAGGGAATGGCGTACTCAGAATTTTTCGAAAAAAAAATCCTCGAAAACCCGAAATTTTTGCGGGACTGTAAACACCCCAAATTTTCATTCACCTCTCTGACATCGCCCTCAATCACCACATTTTGGTTCTCCAGAACCAATGAAGGGCAAAATGGTCATTTTCCAAGATTGAACCTTGCAGAAAGTCCTAAATTTCATTCTTGAGCCTCAAAATTTCTATATTTAGGTTCAGAGACATCTTCAAATTGAAAAATTTCAAAATCCTTTTCCTGGAGAAGAAAGTAGAATTTCCACTTCCTGGTTCAGAGTAACATTTTCTGAAACATGTCTTTGCATCGCATTGCATGAACACTTTGCATCATTTCACTGCATAGCATGTCAGTTGAGATCCAGAACTCTTGATTTTCAAAATTGTCAATCCAGATTTGATTTTTTTAAACTTTTCAAAATTGATTTTTTTCAAAACCCTGGGTATTCAAAATTACCAATTTTTCCATTTTACTTCCAGTACCTTGAATTACAAAAGTCTTCCTCAAGGAAAAACAATCTGGATATTTGGATATTGATTTTAAAGATTTTATCTCAAAATTTTTTGCAAAAAGATTTTAAATCTCCTTACAAAAATGTTTACATTTATTTTATCCATATTTTTGTCCTGAAAAAACAATTTTTCCAAATTCTTGAAAATAAATAATGTTTTATCTCGAGCAGGACCCACCTTTTAACTAGCATCATACTAAGACCCCCAGGTAAGTTTCCTATTCTCAAGCGGGACCCACCCAAAGTTCATACCAATTTGCAAATTTTTCTTTTTAATTTCTCAATATTTATTTATTTATATTTTAGTTAGTGGGCCCACACACATGTGGCACCCCATTTTAAAATAAAAGATTTTATAAAACAAAATAAAGCTTTATTTTCAAAAAAAAATTAAAGATGGCTGAGGTGGTATCTCCCATTTATTATTCTCATTAATTTTTTTTTATGATATCACTATTCATTTTTTAGAAACAGTTTAAAAAAAAAAAAAAACCACAGCCGAACCTGCTTAAAATACTCATTTACCTAAACTTTAAGAAAATGAACCCAATCTTTTTAAAACCCAAGACTCGCACCTTTTTGAAAACGGCGGATTTTCAAAACCCAATAAATTTTCGGTTTCAAGAAAAATTTTAAAGGAAGGAGAAAAATAGTAACGGAACCACAGAGAGGAAAATGCGATTTTTGGTTTTGGAAAGGGTTAGAAATCTTTAAAAAGAGGGTTTTTGATGGAAAGAGGGGAGGGAGGAGAAATTGAAATCTCATTTTGGGGGTTTTTGCAAGAGGAAGCTCTGCAGCGTGAGGGAGCAACCGATCTTCTTCAACCCAGCCACAGGAGGCTTCCACCTCCAGCAGCTGCCGCACATCCCTACTTCAACCACAACCACCACCGAGCGCCACCACCACCAGCTTCAGCCATCAGCCCCTTCACGTTGCTGTTAGACAACAATAGCAGGAGATCTCCAACGGCTGATGCTCGTTTCTTCAGCCCAGCAACAAAGTCTCTTCCATCCAAAAAGGGGGCTCTCCTACTTTCAACTTCTATCAAACCAAGGGAGCTCGATTTAGTTGGGAGCAAAAGACAGAGGAAGGACCCTTCCTGCGCCATCCAAACTCTTCTAAGGTAAAGGCCACTCTCCCTTTGTTTTCTTCAGTCGACTTATCACTTCATCTCCTTCCTGAGCATTTGATTCCCTCGAATTTTCCTGTTATGTGCTACTACTTTCCCCTGTCATACTCTTCCTATTGACTGGCCTACCTAAAAGGGACATTTGCGTAGTGATCTCCATTGAAGAAATTGCAGGATGAGGCAACCGAACTCAATGTCCATCCAGAAGATAGGAATGGATGCTGGGGCTGAATCATAAGGAGTGAAGGGCCACTCACCCCGTCATAGAGGGGGCCAGCATTCCAGACCATGGAGTATGTCAGCAATTTTATGTCTAGTTATGATGTCAGTTTGTATCTGCAGTGTAACAAAAATAAAGGTTCTGGATGCAAGTGGACCACCAGGACTTCCTAGTTTACTTTTAGGTGATTCAGATAGAATGATCACTGCAAGAATTTTAGTGCTTAGTTTTTCACTTGATGATGAGGTATGGTTGTAGATTATGTATGACTATTTATATGTCAGCATAACAAAGGAATCATGTCTTTCTGGTCTGCCAGGATGGGCTGCAGTCATCTTTGATTGAAGGATTGGATACCATTATTTTAGAGGAAATGTTTGGATGCCCTCAATTGATTGCGTCTTTCTTTGGTCACTACATGCGTTTTCTTTTAAACAACCTTTAGTTTTCTTTTCCTCTTTTGATATGGTGAACTCAGTTCAAAGTTGTCCTTACTGACTTAAAACTTCATTACTTCTTTTCATGCATAATCAGAGGCTATACATGAAACGATTTATGAAAACAATTGTGTGTATCGGGGTGGGGTTGGATCATGATTTTTTTTAGACATGGCCCAGGCATTTTAATTGTTTGTGTGATGAGTTGTCAGCTCTTGGTTAAATTAATCAGCATTACTTTCAATATTATCTTTTCAAGTTAGGGGAGATTGATATAGCTAAATCCTTTTGTAGCAACTTGTTAACTTCAGAACGATGCCATAGGCAACATATATGAACTTTTGGCATTAATCCATAAGTAGGGGCTTTTCCATCTTTTCCATAAGATGGGAACAAATGACAGACTGGGACACAAGGACAAGATGTTTGTATCAATAGTTGTTGTCCATCTTGTCACCCAAGGTTCCTATATTTGGTTGTCCCAAATCATCAACTTATACCAATATACTTATTGATTGAAATTAAGCTGATGAAAGAGGAAATCCATCAACCCCTTGTGAATAATTTGTAACATACGTTATGCTGTCCCCTTTCTGCTGCAGGTACCCAGGTTTGATAATCGGCTATGTTCATGAACGGATATATCCATATCCGTTCATGATCTCTTGACCATCTTTTACAGGCTTCGTTATTGATGTATAGGGAAGCTCCATACCCATTTTTGTTGAAATATATCTTGTAATTTTGGGAAATACAGCTATGTAAAGTTACCCACAGAAACTGTATATACCTGTATTTTCGGATTTTGCCCATTACATGGAATTTCCATTAATATGTATATTTTCTCACTATTGGTGTATATATATCTATATATATATGTATATCTATGTATATCTACCTATATGTATACTTATATATATATATACATATATACATATATATATACTTGTATATATATATATATCCCCTATCCCTTCATGTATACTTATTATATATATATATATATATATTTTGTTTTTCTTCTCTTTTACTTTTTGTAAATAAATCTTCATTATCATATCTCATTCATCATAAATTCAAGTATTTCTACATTTACTTGTATATCTTTGTTGTATATAGTATATATGTCCATTTCCTTGATTGTTTTGTACTAACTCTCATTTTGCAGGAAAATATAGAAGATGCTGATTCCTTGGTTCCATTTTAATTTTCTTTTACTTTATGTTATGCAATGTAACAATCCAATGTAAACCTTGGAATAAGATTTACTTTTACTGCTTAGATTAGTTCGCATCTTATATAGTTTGATTTCAGTAATATCCTGATTCTATTATGCATATATCTCAATTTTCCAAATTCACCGTGGATGAACACGAATGGCATGTGCACCAACTCTTAGAGAGTTGATGAACTCGGTGGAATCCATATTTACGGCCGTAGTCGGAATATGGACGAGACCCAGATCCATCATCTCTGTATCAGTCACATTGAGCCTACACTCTTAGGTTATCTTGAAAATGCCCCTCATATTTCCAATATTTTCAAAATATTGTGAATTAACTCAAATAAGTTCTGAACATATTCATGGCCACAGTCAGAATATGTGAAGGATTTACTTTGGCTTAATCCACATTTTTCCAACAAATTTTTCAGAAAGTTTTTCAAAGTGCATTCATTCATTCAAATCATCTGCATCATTCATTTTTCTCATGATTTTCTCAAAAGATTTTCACTTCATGGAATCAATTTTCTCAAGAAACTATGATGATATTCGGAGTCGGATTTTCCAAATCAAAGTTTTCCTATGATTTTCCTTGGAAATGTTATTTTCTTAAGATTCTTTTCAAAAAGGAATTTTTCATCTTTCTCAAGAACCCAAGGTGATTTTCCAACATTTCAAAAGACAAGGTTTTCAGGATTTCAATTTCCCAAGTTCTAAATTTCCTTCTCCAATGAATTTTTCCTATAAATTTTCTATCCTTTTCTTAAGAAAATTCTCAAAGTCTGAGTTTTCCCAACAAGTGCTTTCCTTTTTTCAAATGTTCATATTTTCTCAAGAATTCCTACAGTTTTCCTAAGATTCTTATTTCCTCATGGTTTTCCAAATCTTTCTAAGTTTTCTCAAAATTGTCCTGAGATTCTTATTTTTCTAAGTCTTTATAAACTTTCTCAAACTTTTCCCGAGATTCTCATTTCTTCATAGTTTTCTAAGTCTTTATAAACTTTCTCAAGCTTTTTCCCGAGATTCTCATATAAACTTTCTCTAGATTTTCTCGAGACTCTCACTTCTTCAAGATTTTCCAACTCTTTATAAACTTTCTCGAGACTCTCACTTCTTCAAGATTTTCCAACTTTTTATAAACTTTCTTGAGATTCTCTCTTCTTCAAGATTTTCCAACTCTTTATAAATTTTCTCGAGATTTCAAACCTTCTTTGTCTGAGTTTTTCTGAGAGATTGATTTCCATCTTTTCCTGAGAACTACTTTTCAACTTCAAATATTTTCTAAGCATACATCATAGTTTTCCAACTTATATTTTACCAAATCTCATAGCACATGCCTGAATTCTATATGCATTTAGGATAGAACACAATTTCGATAATTTCACTAAGTTAAGCACAATTTCGGTCCTTGGTTCGATTACCCCTGTTAAAGGCGGCAGGAACGGTCGAACCTCGTACCGACAGGTCGAGCCCCATCCCATGGATTTTCCCGCAATTTTCAAAATGGAGGCGAGTATTTCAAAACAATTTCCAAAATCCGGTCAAGTTTGAATCGCGAAAGCATTTCCCTCTCTCTTCCGTAAGGAAGGAAAGACGGGAAAAATTTTGCGATGATAACAGGTTTGGCGACCGAGATGGGACCTGTCCTTGTCCGACCAAAAATTGTGCTTGACTTAGTTCAATTATCGAAATTGTATTCACAAAATAGCAGCTTTTTTACTTTTGATATCATGCGAACCTAGGAGCCTAGATTCTGACCTAGCTGACATTGACTGCATATAGACTAGGCATGGTTTGGTAGGACCAGATTGAGGAGATATTTTCATGCTCACATAGACTTAGGTCTAAATATAACTCTCCTCAATTTAGTATATGAATGCAAACAATGTATGCCTCTTCAAAGTTTTCAAAATCTATCTCTCTAGGACTTAGAGCCCTCTATTTCTTGCATGTGATCATTTTTCAAAATCTCCATTACCTATCATTACCCGGTCTTCACGTTGCTGGGCTCTCTTCCAGAACCCTAGTTCGGGACAAAGCCTCACAACTGGGCCAACTATTTGGGTTAACACCCCCCTACTACGTACCGCAGGCCACAGTCCGAAGTATATTGGTAGGCGCTCAAGGATGTTGGAAAACCTTACCTTAGAACCAGAGTTGAAATTCTATGCCACGTACCTCGGATTTCGATTCGGGTATATCGGCATAACTGGATTGGACAAAGATGATCTGAACCTAGAGTTAGGATTAAGGTCCTACAGCCGTTTTCAAAATGATGCATCTAGAGTCAGCCTTTTAGGGAATGCTGAATGTGCATAAATGTTTGTGCAGGATGTGATTGTATGTGTGTTATTTCCTCAATTCTTTATATTTCCCAATGTTTTCCAACTTATTAGGCCTTTTTCAAATATCCTTATTTTGCACGAGATATTTTTCTCAAACCTTGGATGATTTTCTCAAATATCCCATTTCTTTCAAAACTCCAGGTAATTTTACATTCTACATTTCCACTGGATCTCAAATTTTCCAGCTACATTTTTTTGTCCTGCCTGCAAATTTTTTCCAAAATTTCACAATTTCCTAAGTCTCATTCTAAGTCTTCTTCTATTTTCAGTTCAATGGCATCCAGTCAAGTCGATCCTATCTTTCCTGAAGGTCACATCTCCTTCGAGGTGCGACAAGGTCATCCTGAACATCGAGCCCTTAGCACCGGAACTTTCATTCCCCGGTGGTATTATTCTTGGCTAAAAAGCTTTTCCCGAATGTTCCCGGACCATTTGAGTGAGTGCGGATTAGAATTGGCGTCAGCAGCTGGGAAGCAGACCATCAATGGCAACTTGATCCATGCAATGGCAGAGCGATGGAATCCTCGGACATGTACATTCTGGTTCCCATGGGGAGAGATGACCGTTTTAATGGATGAATTTTCAGAAATCATGGGGTTACCACAACCAGCTGGTCAGCCAAGTGATCCATTAGAATATCAATTCCTGATCAATGTCAAGGGTTTGGACCCCCGAGACTCCTTAGCTCGTATGACAGGCCGCTGATCCTGGCCCTTGATCCAATTGGAGGGGAATGAATATGTCGATCTGCTCGAGTTGCCATTGAAGTCAGTTCGCTATCCAGGACAGCTAAAGAAAGGATTCAGAATGCAATGGTTTTATGCACTGTAGGATTATCCCTCTTCCTAGATGGACAAAACTACATGGACATCAGAATAATCCAGCTTATAAGAAGATGGGGAAGTCGACAAACCAAATGCCTCTCCATAGCCATGGCAGCGCTCGCTTTCCTATATCATGGTCTGACTCGATTTTCACTTGAAGAATCCATTTTAGTTGAAGGATGCATCTACGCACTTCAATCCTGGTTCTTTCAGCATGTTCCAGCCCGAGCAAGCTCTTTCAGATATAATGGTCAAGAACTTCTTTCAGTGGCACAGTACCGATCTATGATCAACAACATTCAAGAAGATGATGTAGTCTGGGACTATTTTGATTGGCAACTATCTCCTCCCAGATACACCTATGCTTATGGCAAGAGGTTCAAGTTATTGGGACCATTCTTTTGCACTTACTACCAACCAGAGAGATGTGTCCGGCAGTTTTCCCAGAGACAGCAGTACGTCGAAGCCCGATTGTTATCAGGAGTTATGGCAGAGTTTGATCTCACTTCCGCGCAATGGTCCGGGGCATATCATTCTGCTCGCTACGGCTGGGATTCCTTTGTCTCTCTTAAAATCTTTCCTGGTCCTAGAGTGTCTGCTGATTATCGTGAATGGTGGCAAATTGTTTGTCCTCCACCTCTTTGTCAAGATCAATAAAATCATGTTTTCTCATTTTAATAAAATTCTCTCTTTTTCTATTGTGGTTTGACGACCTTGCCTAGGTAACAAGGCATATTTTCGTTGTTTGTTTCTCGTGCTAAAAGAATTGACAACACAATTGTCGTGATTCTAGCGATGACTCAGTCCCTAGTAATGGGACATCTTCTTCAAATTGTCTACCATATTTTCAATAAATATTTCTTCCAAAAGCCAATTCCTTCATAATCTAATCAGGTCTTGGCCCTGCAGAGAGCATCCGCAGCATTTGATGGTTCGAACAAGGTCAGGAAAAAGAACCACATCACCTCAACACTCCTCAGCCTCAGAAGGAGAAATGGATCATCCCGTGAATCAAGATCAACAACAAGAGGATGATGGCATAGACCCGCAAATGTATGCCATGTTCCGAAAGATGATGAATAAAATGATGAGTGAACAGGCTGGGACTAGTGCAAAAAAAAATCAATTCAGAGAAAAGTTCCACGGGCACAAGAATAAGAAGGCTTCCAAGAAGCAGATTCAGCCAGAAGAAATCTCAGATGAATCCGAATCAACTGAAGACACTGAGGAAGAATATGAGGTGCCTCCGGCATTTCAGAAACGTGGGCGAGAACAAAGGAGGAGCCGCAAATCAAAGAATCAGGTTGCAGAAGAACCCCTGCAGTCACAATTCAGAGAAATGGCCCGAGTTGTTAAGGATCTCCAAGCCCGCGACAAGGGCAAGAAAGTCTTCACCAGTGAGGATTTCTATGACGACCTCGAAGGGGATGACGATCTCGAAAACCTTCCCCAAAAATTCATCAAGTTCGATGGTTCTCACGATCCGAAAGTCCATCTCGCCACTTTCTTCGCAGAGTGTTCAACATTCAAGAGAGATAACAGAGCACTGTTCCTGTGTTTCCCTCACAGCTTGGAAGGAGTTGCAGCTAAATGGTATGCTGAGCATATCAATCCCATCGAGCTCAAGGAGTTCGATAAAGTGGTGAATTTATTTATTGAATGCTTTTTGTTCAACACAGAAGCGCTCCCGACATTAAGTCATCTCTGCAGTCTGAGGCAGAATGAGAATGAAAAAGCACGAGATTTCATTCACAGATGGAGGTCAGCCTGCAACAAAATGAGAGATCCCATATCTGAAAGGCACGCTTTGTCATTGATCCTCAACAACTTTTCTCAACCGTTAAGAGGATTAATCTCTACTGCACCGTCTCGGACCTTCATTGAATTAACTGAGCGAGCAGAATGGCTCGAGCTAAGCGTAGAGAATGGAGTCTATGAAGGCTTCACTTTTTCCAAGAGTAATCCCCAAGGTGAGCAGAAGAAGAAAGCTCACTTCACCTTCTCTGCCAACAACAACAACAACAATGGCCGAAATCAGTACAAAGGGCAGAAGAAAGATTACTGCTACGGCGCTGGCAATTCCAACAATAAAGGAGATCAGAAAATGAAGCCTGCTCCTCAATACAGCAAGCCTTCTCAGCAAGACCAAGGGCCGAAATTGCGTGAAAAAGTTAAACATGAAGGATGGAGTTATGACCGAAAGTTTACTCCTCTCGACCAATCACTCGAAGATGTGCTCGAGTATATGTTGTCGAAGGAAATAGTTAAGTTGCCAAGACTGGCTGATCCCTCTGTGCCTATGGAGAAATGGAAGGATCAATTCTGCAAGTTCCACAGAACAGTGGGACACAACACTGAGAACTGTTTCATTCTCAAGAACATCGTGCAAGATCTCATTGAGAAGAATCTATTGGTAGAAGGAGAAGAAGAAGAAAAAATGGACATTCTTAAGCAGCCTTTTCCTTCGCACACCACGGCAGTAGTGTCCGCACAACCATTCCTGCCTCACGAACACATCAAGCCGTGTTCTACACAAGATCTACAAGTTCAACATCAGGTGTCAATGCTTCGACAAGCAACTCCTGATTCTAAGAAGATGGATCTAATCTCAGCATTGGGCAAAATGAAAGTTTCTGAAGCACCTGTAAAGTCAGCCCCCAAGTCAAAGGGACTTCCTAATTTTCTCAATCAAATCATCAAGCCCAAGCCGGAGAATACAAGTCAGAGACCTCTGACCGCTTTGTCCAATGTTTCCATTCTTGACTTGGCCAAGAGTTCCTGCAAGCATCAGCAAGTACTGGATGATCTGCTCAGAAAGATCAAAGTTAAGCCCAGTACCACTCCTGAAGACATGGCACAAATAGTGAATTCGGCCATGACCAACGCGCCAATCACTTTCTCGGATGAGGACCTTTCAAAGCCTCATTCCTTTCACAATAATGCTCTTTACATTGTCGTTCGGGTAAGGGGAATGACAGTACCCCATGTGCTAGTAGATGGGGACAGCAGCCTCAATATATGTCCTGAAATGACTGCAAAGGCACTAGGCATTAAGGAAGAAGAATACATTCCAGATCCTATTACCATTTATGGGTTTGACAACCATGGTCAAACGGCAAAAGGGAAGATATTTCTGGAAGTGTTCATCAACTATTATGTGCATTCAGTGCTTTTTCATGTGGTCAATGTGCCACCCACCTATAATTTGTTGCTCGGAAGGACATGGATTCATAATGCAAATGCAGTGCCTTCCACTTTGCATCAATGCGTAAAATAGTCCAAAGGTGGAATGATTACCACAGTGCTTGGAGAGGACCCGAAAGAAAGACTCCCACAGCCTATGATTCCTCGACCATCATTCACTGCAGATATTCCTAGCATCAGAGAGAATGAAGAAATCAGTCTCAAAGAAAGTCAGGAAATACTCCAGGCAACATCAGAATTATCCCTGCACACTGTAGCCATGACCCGATGGAGAGGTCCCAAGTTCTTCAAGATTGGAGGTCGTGTCAGCTACGACACTGTCAAAGATCATCCATTGTTTCCACAATTCATGAAAGTAAGAAAGGGATTCGACTTATTTCTGAAGCATGGTTATCAACCCTTTAAAGGACTGGGCAAAAATGAAGATGGTCGTGTCGAGCCAATGATCCAAAAGCATCGTTCCCACAGGGCAGGATTAGGGTTTTCCGGCGGGAGCTCACCAAAGAAGACTGTTTTTGTTAAAGGGGCACATTGAGAATCGTTGTTGCATTTCCTTTCTATTCCTTTCAAAATAAATGTCTCAATGTCTTTTATCAAAGTCAAATCAATAAAATGTCAGATTTCTTTGTCTATCTGGATGCCATCTGTCTCTTTTGTCTCTACATTCTCATTTTATAACTCAATGTCATTTTATGCATAATTCTTGCTAAATGATTGTTTGTCATATGATGGATGATTTTCCTAAATCCAATCTCTTATTCAAAATTTCAGAAATGTCTTCCCGAACAATCAAGAAACTCGTTCTCAATCCCAACGTTTTCCAGAAATCGGCAGCAATTCACCGAGTCAAAGCAAGCACAGGAGATAGCAAGGTTGCAGAGCAGTTAGATGATTATGCAGAATTTGATCCGTCTCTTCAGGAATTACCAGAGTTCGCCTCAGTTCAGAAGCAAGATGAACCATCTGCTCTAGTACAAGATCCTACTGAAGATGTCAATATCGGCTCAGAGGAAGATCCCAAGATTCTCAAGATCGGTACCAGTCTAAATCCGGAAGAGAAAGAAAGGCTTACAAATTTTCTCAAGCAACATGAAGAAATTTTTGCATGGACATATGAAGATATGCCGGGCTTAGATCCCAAATTGGTCGAACATCGACTCGTTTTGAAGCCAAATGTAAAGCCAGTTAAGCAAAAGCTGAGAAAAATGGATCCCAGAATCGAACAACAGGTCAAAGAAGGACTTGAAGATCTGCTCAAAGCAGGATTTATCCGACCTATTGACTATCCAGATTGGTTAGCCAATATCGTCGTTGTCCCAAAGAAAAGTGGCAAAGTCAGGATTTGCATAGACTTCAGAGACCTCAACAAGGCAACTCTGAAGGATGACTATCCACTGCCAAGCATTGATCTTCTGATTGACAGCACAACAGGACATGCCATGTTCTCCTTCATGGATGGATATTCCGGCTACAACCAGATTAAGTTGGCCGCCCGCGACCAATCTAAAACTTCTTTTACTACGCCTTGGGGCACTTTTTGCTATACAGTTATGCCTTTTGGGCTTAAGAATGCTAGAGCAACATATCAACGGGCAATGGCCGTTATCTTTCACGATCAAATGCGCAAAATCATGGATGCGTATGTTGACGATATTCTCGTGAAATCTAAAGAGGGAGAAGATCACCTCGAAGCCCTTGATCAAGTCTTTAAGCGACTCATTCTTTACAAGTTAAGACTTAACCCGCAAAAGTGTGTTTTTGGAGTCGAATCAGGCAAATTGTTGGGTTTTCTGGTCAGCAAAAAGGGAATTGAAGTTGACCCGGCCAAAGCAAAGGCTATCATTGATATGCCACCCCCGAAAAATCTCAGAGAGTTGCGTAGCCTTCAGAGACGCATGCAATCAATCCGGCGATTTATTTCCAACTTGGCGATGAAATGTGAACCTTTCAACCACTTCCTCAGAAAAGGAGTGAAGTTCGAATGGGGACCAGAGTGTCAGCAATCGTTCGATAGAATCAAGAAGTATCTTCTCAATCCTCCAATCCTGAAGCCGCCAAAATTGGGAAAACCTCTTCTGTTATACATCTCAGTCAAGCAAGTCGCATGTGGCGGATTCTTGGCACAATACAAAGAAGGCAGCCTGATAGAGCACGCCATTTATTATGTGAGTAAGACTTTCATAGACTATGAAAAGAAATACTCTCATATAGAGAAGACCTGCCTAGCTCTGGTATGGATGTGTCAGAAGCTAAGACACTACCTGTTGGCATCCGAAGTCAAAATTTTGTCTAAACTCAATCCTCTAAAGTACATTTTAGAGCAACCTTTCCTCAGCGGACGAGTCGCAAAATGGCAAGTCTTATTGATGCAGTATGACTTAGAATATATCTCGCAGCAATCAATCAAAGGACAGGCAATTGCCGATCAATTGGCGGATTTTCCTCTGGCAGAAGAAGTGAAAGCCGAAGATGACTTCCCTGATGAGCAAAATTGCAATATTCAGCAATCTCCAGTCTGGAACTTATTTTTCGATGGTTCCAAAAATATGGCTGGAATAGGCATTGGGATCTTATTAATCACCCCTGAGAAGGAGATGATTCTATTTTCTCTCAAGTTAGATTTTCAATGCACCCACAATATGGCCGAGTATGAAGCCCTGATTCAAGGTCTAAAAATTCTACTAGACTTCAATGTCAAGAGAGTGCACGCTTATGGTGACTCATTACTCGTTGTCAATCAAGTTCGAGCCGGATGGCAAGTGAAAGATCAGAAGTTATTCCCCTATCAGAAAATTATTTCAGCTCTTGTCAGCAAATTTGAAGAAGTTCAGTTATTCCACATCAAGAGAGATTTTAATCAAGTGGCCGATAGCCTAGCCAGTTTAGGCTCCATTATGACATTCAAAAATGGAGAATCTTGTCGCTCTTTTGAAATTGGCAGACTTGACCAACCTGCTTTCCTTCTAGCGGAACAAGTAAATCAGGCTGAGCAAAAGAAGAAGCCTTGGTATTACAACATCAAAACTTTCATAGAAACTGGCGAATTTCCTCCAGAACTCTCAAAGAAAGAGCAACGAGCAATCCAGCGTATGTCTACTCGATATTTCATTTTGGCCAATGTCCTCTATCGCCGTGGATTCAGTTCAGAGTATTCCAGATGTTTAGATGAAGACGAAGCCAAAGAGGTTGTGCGAGAAGCACACGAAGGTATCTGTGGTGGCCATGTCGGCTACCAAACCCTTGTCAAACAAATCATCAGAGCAGGTTATTACTGGAAGACCATGCAACAAGACTGTTATCATTATGTGAAGAAGTGTGTGCAATGTCAGATACACGCACCTTCTATTCATGCTCCGGCAACTTATTTGCAGTCCATTGTTTCTCCGTGGCCATTTTCTATGTGGGCCTTCGATGTCGTAGGTCCCATCACTCCTTCAGCTTCAAATAGCCACAAATACTTCCTTGTCGCAACAGAATATTTCACCAAGTGGGTAGAAGCTATCACTCTTCGCACAGTAGAAGGCCGACACGTGGTCTCTTTTATTCACAAGAGCATCCTTTGCCGTTTCAGCATCCCGCATGACATCGTGTCAGATAATGACAGTCATTTCAAGAATGAAAAAATGAAGACATTCTGCTCAAAGTTCAAGATTTATCATCATTTCTCTGCCCCATATTATCCTCAAGGGAATGGTCAGGCAGAGGCCACCAACAAGATCTTAATTCGCATCTTGGAGCGAACTGTGGAAACAGGTCGTGATTGGCATGAGAAGATCCACGATGCACTATGGGCCTACCGGACCACTATTCGCACCCCAACGAATGTTACTCCATCAGAATTGGTATATGGAACAGAAGTAGTATTGCCGCTACATGTTCAAAAGCCCGCTTTGAAATTTGCATCGCTTCTGCAATTACCTCTTGATCAATATCAGCAACAACGACTGGTACAGTTAGACTTGCTCGATGAGAGAAGGCTGAAAGCAGCAGAACATGCTCAATCCTATCGCCAGAGAGTAGCCAGGCAGTATGCGAAGTCTGTCATCGAAAGAAGATTCAAAGTCAATGATTTAGTACTTCGATCCACAGATCATACCGGCGGGAAATGGTCGCCAAATTGGGAAGGCCCATATGTCGTCAAAGAAGCATTACCCCGCAACTCATATCGGCTCATCAACGCCGATGGGGTAGAATTGCCAGATCCCATTAATGCTCGACACTTGAAAAAGTTCTACACTTGAAACATTTAGTCTCCTCTTGTAATCTTCCTGTTTCCTTCAAATAATGATTCAACTTTCTTTCCTAGTTACACTGGGGCATTTTTTTAAAATTTTATTCTGTATGCAGGCAGGATAAACAAATTCCTCATTTCACGCACTTGTGCATTTATGTGCATCAATTCATATTCATTTGCATTCAACTACATTAACAACAATTCAGTCAGTATTGGGATTTCAACAAACAGTCCCATCACAATTCCTAATGATTCAAAATTGGAAGGTAATCACCAATACTGAACTAAAACCCAGTGTTCGAACTGGTATTGTTTCAAAATCCAATGTTTAAACTGATACATTTTCAAAATCCCAAACTTTTCAAAAAATCGAGTTCCAACTCGGGTTTTATTTCACATGATTTTCTTTTGTTGATCCGGGTTTCGACTCGTGATCTCTATATTTTATTCGAGCTCTGACTCGAACTCATCATTCTCCTTTGATCAATCCAAGTCATTTCAACCATCACGGTCTGTCAATTGCTCAAATTTGATATTTTGCCCACTAATTTCCAATTTCAAACTTTGGATCATGCAATTCTCCAATTCCGACCCCTGGGTCACCCAATTTCCAATTTCAATTCCAATTCTCAATTCTCAATTCTCAATTTTGACCTCCAGGTCATTTAATTTCTAATTTTCGACCTTCGGGTCACTCAATTCTCAATTCTGACCTTCGGGTCGCACAATTTCAACCTTTTGGTCTATCAATTCCCAATTTCGACCGTTAGGTCATTCAATTATCCAATTTTGACCTCCGGGTCATCCAATTTCGACCTCCGGGACATCCAATTTCCAAATAATTAATTTTCCAATTTCCAATTTCGACCTTTGCGTCAATCAATTTCAATATCCAATTTCAATCATTTTCTCTTGCGAGAGACTGTTTAGGGAGAGTTCGAGGGAGCTCGTTCTTTTCGCATGCTATCCAATTTGTTCACTTAGCCCCTTTTCAGGGAGAGTTTTGAAGGGACTCGTGTCTTCGTGAACCGTTTGCAAAACAATTCCCAATTTCACCCAAGGAACCCTTTTAAAGGGAGAGGCTCGACGGAGACTCGTTTTTCTTGTAACCTCCCAATTTCATACTAGGCCATTTCCGTCATGAAGGACCCTCTTGTCAGGGAGAGTGTGATGGACTCGTTCCTTGCATGACTCAAATTTTCCGACCTCACTATTATCGGCCCCTTTCCATAAGAGAAGCCTAATATTAGGGAGCTTTGATGAAAGCTTAATTTCTCTTCGAAAGTTCGTTTTGCAAACACCTCCTCTTCAGGGAAGAGAGGAGTATTTCCCATTTCCCATTCAGGTAAGGGCTAAGCCTGAGTCTCTCTTTTTGGGGAAAAAGAGAGGAGAATTTTCGTCATGGATGTATTGAGCCAGACTTCAAATACTCACTTTCACCAAGGATTTCGAGAAAATTTTGTCAATCTGTAAATCAAATTATATGTTGATTTCAGTATCTTTATTGCCCAAATCTCTATCTCCATTTACCTTCAGCATTACTTCCAAAAGAATGAAGCTTTTGCGAAAAGAGATTCAAACTTCAAATTCTTTCTATTGGCCCACCAAAAGGATGAAGGATAAGTCATCAATATGGCCAGAAAAGAAGATTCAATGTTATCGAAAAGCCGTAGATGATCGATATTGATCGCAGTCAATGGCACATCTTTAAAGATTATTCTTGTAAAATGAGGCAGTGGAAATATCCTGAGCGCTAGAAAAAGAGAGCATTCATCAAAACCCTGTCGTCAAGATGTAGGCGAATTAGGCAAGTAGACCTCCGGGGCCAAAGAAGATTCGAAACATCTCCAAGATGACGGAGTTTGTGACGGATCCTTCCAGGGAAAGTCTAAAGCACTGTCGAGATAAAGGCAGGTGCGATGAACCTCCCGACAATCCCTAAAAGATATTTAATTTCAGCCATCATCCAAAGATTTCTAAACCCATGAGCCAATATTGTCAAAGAAGGATCGAAACATCTCCAAGTTGAAGGAGTTTGTGACGTACCCTTCTCAAAAGAGAGCAAGAGAGGAAAAAGAAAGAGAGAAAGAGTCAGAACATCTCCAAAATGAAGTTGAATATAGCAAAAACTCAAGAGAGCCAAAAGAGTGTAGCAAGATTATCATGAGAGAAGCCCTCAGGATAACAAACTGCCAAATCTATCAAGAATCCTCTTTAATTTGTGAAATTTTATTATCAATACTCTTTCATCATCGGCTTTCACAATATCAAATTCTCTTTCCTGCTTATATCAAGGAAATTGATAGCTTCCTTGAAGAAGGGCAATTGCAAATAATTTGGGTTTTCAATCTCGATTCTACGAAGTGAACCTTGTTTGGAGGTAATACTTTTGGTAGAAGAGAAATATTATCTTTGCAACCATGTGCAACATTTTCAAAAAAAATTTCAACAACAAAATTTTGACATTTTGACAATATTCTCCAACTATCCTGACGTGAAGTGAGAGCTTGATGTTCGTTTTTGATGCATCCTGACACCAATTTTAAATCCCTCTGAAGGACTTGATTCCTTCCCTTCTTTGAGAGCATAAACTCTCAGATTTGCACACTTCCCTGTGTCCCCACTGTCCCACTATAGATAGTCTCATTTCGGTTCGAGGTCGAACCAACAATCATTTCCCGCAAGAGGCAATTTCAAAAACTGATTTTAGTCTCAGCAATGAGACGTCCAAGATCAACCCCTTTTCAAGCTTTAGGGACCCCATTTTCCTTCCTTTTGCAAAACCCCTGTTGGATTTATTGTGCAAAATCCGAAGGTTCCATCATGGTCTCTTCTTTTAAGGATTCCATTCTATTTTCCGCCCGATCAGGATAAGGGTACAAACCTGAGCCTCATTCAAAGAGGTATTCCATTTTCCGCCCAATCAGGATAAGGGTACAAACATGAGCCTCATTCAAAGTGGTATTCCATTTTCTGCCCGATCAGGATAAGGGTACAAACCTGAGCCTTATTCAAAGAGGTATTCCATTTTCCGCCCGATCAGGATAAGGGTACAAACCTGAGCCTCATTCAAAGAGGTATTCCATTTTCCGCCCGATCAGGATAAGGGTATAAACCTGAGCCTCCTTCAATGAGGTATTCCATTTTCTGCCCGATCAGGTTAAGGGTCAAAGCGTGAGCTTCGTTCCATACGGAGCATTTTCTGTCCCATCCAGGTTAAGGGCAAAAACCTAAACTTCGCCCTCACTGAGCAAATCTATTTTCTTTTTATTCTCCATTTCATATCTACCATCTTCATCAGGGCTAATTTCCTCAAAACCAGTCAGATCCTTCTAACTAGGGCATTTTTATATAGCTCAAATTTGGTGTGTTTTCTTTGCCACTAAGCTCGGCCATAAGTCGGCTTAGTAGCAAAGAAGGACATCTGTAAACACCCAAAATTTTCACTCACCTCCCTGACATCGCCCTCAATCACCATATTTCGGTTCTCCAGAACCAATGAAGGGCAAAATGGTCATTTTCCAAGATTGAACCTTGCAGAAAGTCCTAAATTTCATTTCTGAGTCTCCAAATTTCTATATTTAGGTTCAGAGACATCTTCAAATTGAAAAATTTCAAAATCCTTTTCCTGGAGAAGAAAGTAGAATTTCCACTTCCTGGTTCAGAGTAACATTTCCTGAAACATGTCTTTGCATCGCATTGCATGAACACTTTGCATCATTTCACTGCATAGCATGTCAGTTGAGATCCAGAACTCTTGATTTTCAAAATTGTCAATCCAGATTTGATTTTTTTAAACTTTTCAAAATTGATTTTTTTCAAAACCCTGGGTATTCAAAATTACCAATTTTTCCATTTTACCCCCAGTACCTTGAATTACAAAAGTCTTCCTCAAGAAAAAACAATCTGGATATTTGGATATTGATTTTAAAGATTTTATCTCAAAATTTTTTGCAAAAAGATTTTAAATCTCCTTACAAAAATTTTTACATTTATTTTATCCATATTTTTGTCCTGAAAAACCAATTTTTCCAAATTCTTGAAAATAAATAATGTTTTATCTCGAGCAGGACCCACCTTTTAACTAGCATCATACTAAGACCCCTAGGTAAGTTTCCTATTCTCAAGCGGGACCCACCCAAAGTTCATACCAATTTGCAAATTTTTCTTTTTAATTTCTCAATATTTATTTATTTATATTTTAGTTAGTGGGCCCACACACATGTGGCACCCCATTTTAAAATAAAAGATTTTATAAAACAAAATAAAGCTTTATTTTCAAAAAAAAATTAAAGGTGGCATCTCCCATTTATTATTATCATTAATTTTTTTTTTATGATATCACTATTCATTTTTTAGAAACAGTTTAAAAAAAAAAAAAAAAACCACAGCCGAACCTGGTTAAAATACTCATTTACCTAAACTTTAAGAAAATGAACCCAATCTTTTTAAAACCCAAGATTCGCACCTTTTTGAAAACGGCGGATTTTCAAAACCCAATAAATTTTTGGTTTCAAGAAAAATTGTAAAGGAAGGAGAAAAATAGTAACGGAACCATAGAGAGGAAAATGCGATTTTTGGTTTTGGAAAGGGTTAGAAATCTTTAAAAAGAGGGTTTTTGATGGAAAGAGGGGAGGGAGGAGAAATTGAAATCTCATTTTGGGGGTTTTTGTAGGAGGAAGCTCTGCAGCGTGAGGGAGCACCCGATCTTCTTCAACCCAGCCACAGGAGGCTTCCACCTCCAGCAGCTTCAGCCATCAGCCCCTTCACGTTGCTGTTAGACAACAATAGCAGGAGATCTCCAACGGCTAAT
Source organism: Nuphar pumila (assembly GCF_984573655.1). NCBI lineage: Eukaryota > Viridiplantae > Streptophyta > Magnoliopsida > Nymphaeales > Nymphaeaceae > Nuphar > Nuphar pumila. The sequence goes on along the minus strand of NC_143265.1, from coordinate 43,841,312 downwards.
GCTCGTTTCTTCAGCCCAGCAGCAAAGTCTCTTCCATCCAAAAAGGGGGCTCTCCTACTTTCAACTTCTATCAAACCAAGGGAGCTCGATTTAGTTGGGAGCAAAAGACAGAGGAAGGACCCTTCCTGCGCCATCCAAACTCTTCTAAGGTAAAGGCCACTCTCCCTTTTTTTTCTTCAGTCGACTTATCACTTCATCTCCTTCCTGAGCATTTGATTCCCTCGAATTTTCCTGTTATGTGCTACTACTTTCCCCTGTCATACTCTTCCTATTGACTGGCCTACCTAAAAGGGACATTTGCGTAGTGATCTCCATTGAAGAAATTGCAGGATGAGGCGACCGAACTCAATGTCCATCCAGAAGATAGGAATGGATGCTGGGGCTGAATCATAAGGAGTGAAGGGCCACTCACCCCGTCATAGAGGGGGCCAGCATTCCAGACCATGGAGTATGTCAGCAATTTTAAGTCTAGTTATGATGTCAGTTTGTATCTGCAGTGTAACAAAAATAAAGGTTCTGGATGCAAGTGGACCACCAGGACTTCCTAGTTTACTTTTAGGTGATTCAGATAGAATGATCACTGCAAGAATTTTAGTGCTTAGTTTTTCACTTGATGATGAGGTATGGTTGTAGATTATGTATGACTATTTATATGTCAGCATAACAAAGGAATCATGTCTTTCTGGTCTGCCAGGATGGGCTGCAGTCATCTTTGATTGAAGGATTGGATACCATTATTTCAGAGGAAATGTTTGGATGCCCTCAATTGATTGCGTCTTTCTTTGGTCACTACATGCGTTTTCTTTTAAACAACCTTTAGTTTTACTTTCCTCTTTTGATATGGTGAACTCAGTTCAAAGTTGTTCTTACTGACTTAAAACTTCATTACTTCTTTTCATGCATAATCAGAGGATATACATGAAACGATTTATGAAAACAATTGTGTGTATCGGGGTGGGGTTGGATCATGATTTTTTTTAGACATGGCCCAGGCATTTTAATTGTTTGTGTGATGAGTTGTCAGCTCTTGGTTAAATTAATCAGCATTACTTTCAATATTATCTTTTCAAGTTAGGGGAGATTGATATAGCTAAATCCTTTTGTAGCAACTTGTTAACTTCAGAACGATGCCATAGGCAACATATATGAACTTTTGGCATTAATCCATAAGTAGGGGCTTTTCCATCTTTTCCATAAGATGGGAACAAATGACAGACTGGGACACAAGGACAAGATGTTTGTATCAATAGCTGTTGTCCATCTTGTCACCCAAGGTTCCTATATTTGGTTGTCCCAAATCATCAACTTATACCAATATACTTATTGATTGAAATTAAGCTGATGAAAGGGGAAATCCATCAACCCCTTGTGAATAATTTGTAACATACGTTATGTTGTCCTCTTTCTGCTGCAGGTACCCAGGTTTGATAATCGGCTATGTTCATGAACGGATATATCCATATCCGTTCATGATCTCTTGACCATATTTTACAGGCTTCGTTATTGATGTATAGGGAAGCTCCATGCCCATTTTTGTTGAAATATATCTTGTAATTTGGGAAATACAGCTATGTAAAGTTACCCACAGAAACTGTATATACCTGTATTTTTTGATTTTGCCCATTACATGGAATTTCCATTAATATGTATATTTTCTCACTATTGGTGTATATATATCTATATATATATGTATATCTACCTATATGTATACTTATATATATATATATATATACATATATATATACTTGTATATATATATCCCCTATCCCTTCATGTATACTTGTTATTATATATATATATATATATATATATTTTTCTTCTCTTTTACTTTTTGTAAATATATCTTCATTATCATATCTCATTCATCATAAATTCAAGTATTTCTACATTTACTTGTATATCTTTGTTGTATATAGTATATATGGCCATTTCCTTGGTTATTTTGTACTAACTCTCATTTTGCAGGAAAATATAGAAGATGCTGATTCCTTGGCTCCATTTTAATTTTCTTTTACTTTATGTTATGCAATGTAACAATCCAATGTAAACCTTGGAATAAGATTTACTTTTACTGCTTAGATTAGGCTGCATCTTATATAGTTTGATTTCAGTAATATCCTGATTCTATGATGCATATATCTCAATTTTCCAAATTCACCGTGGATGAACACGAATGGCACGTGCACCAACTCTTAGAGAGTTGATGAACTCGGTGGAATCCATATTTACGGTCGTAGTCGGAATATGGACGAGACCCAGATCCATCATCTCTCTACCAGTCACATTGAGCCTAAACTCTTAGGTTATCTTGAAAATGCCCCTCATATTTCCAATATTTTCAAAATATTGTGAATTAACTCAAATAAGTTCTGAACATATTCATGGCCACAGTCAGAATATGTGAAGGATTTACTTTGGCTTAATCCACATTTTTCCAACAAATTTTTCAGAAAGTTTTTCAAAGTGCATTCATTCATTCAAATCATCTGCATCATTCGTTTTTCTCATGATTTTCTCAAAAGATTTTCACTTCATGGAATCAATTTTCTCAAGAAACTATGATGATATTCGGAGTCGGATTTTCCAAATCAAAGTTTTCCTATGATTTTCCTTGGAAATGTTATTTTCTTAAGATTCTTTTCAAAAAGGAATTTTTCATCTTTCTCAAGAACCCAAGGTGATTTTCCAACATTACAAAAGACAAGGTTTTCAGGATTTCAATTTCCCAAGTTCTAAATTTCCTTCTCCAATGAATCTTTCCTATAAATTTTCTATCCTTTTCTTAAGAAAATTCTCAAAGTCTGAGTTTTCCCAACAAGTGCTTTCCTTTTTTCAAATGTTCATATTTTCTCAAGAATTCCTAAAGTTTTCCTAAGATTCTTATTTCCTCATGGTTTTCCAAATCTTTCTAAGTTTTCTCAAAATTGTCCTGAGATTCTTATTTTTCTAAGTCTTTATAAACTTTCTCAAACTTTTCCCGAGATTCTCATTTCTTCATAGTTTTCTAAGTCTTTATAAACTTTCTCAAGCTTTTTCCCGAGATTCTCATATAAACTTTCTCAAGATTTTCTCGAGACTCTCACTTCTTCAAGATTTTCCAACTCTTTATAAACTTTCTCGAGACTCTCACTTCTTCAAGATTTTCCAACTCTTTATAAACTTTCTCGAGATTCTCTCTTCTTCAAGATTTTCCAACTCTTTATAAATTTTCTCGAGATTTCAAACCTTCTTTGTCTGAGTTTTTCTGAGAGATTGATTTCCATCTTTTCCTGAGAACTACTTTTTGTTGCGACAATGAATCCATACATGATACTTCAAGTACAAGGTTTTGATGATGAGCAAGTGGAATCATCTGCATTTCAGCTAAGGCTATTGAAGAATTCAGTGAAGAATCCTTGAAGACTAGTGTGCAAATGTTTAATTCATTAAAAGTCTTAGATTCTTGTAAGAGCCTTACTTAGAGTGCATAATTAGGTTGCATTTCACCTTAAAAGTCTTTAGAAAAACTTTTCTAAAAGAAACTCTTTTGAAAATCTTTTTAGAAAACTCTTTTCTTAAATTTTCATGTTTATTAGTAGACCAATCGACTTATCAGTCGACTAATCCTTTCGCGCCATATTTTCTAAAAAAAAATCATTCTTGTCAAATTAGTCGACCGAAGGTTTTATCAGTCGACTGGACAGAATGTCTGTTTTCTGGAAAATTAGCAGCAGTCGACTAATGGTTTTTCAGTCGACTGAACAGAACATGTGTATTCTGAAAAATTTAGCAGCAGTCGACTAATGTTTTTTATCAGTCGACCGAACAGAATGTTTGTTTTTCAGAAGTTTTTAGCAGCAGTCGACTAAAAGGTTTTTCAGTCTACTGATGATATTATCAGTCGACTAAGTTTTAAAAGTTCAGATTTTCAAACGGCTCGATTAACAGATCAGTCGACCGACGATAACTGTCAGTCTACTAATAACTAACTATTAGTCGACTAACTGATGTTTCAGTCGACTAATTTTGCCGTTTTCCTGAAACTTCAAAAAGGTGTGTCTTTTCATTTTTCAAACGTTTTTGATCGTTCAAAATGGACAGTTTTGACACCCTTTCATACTCTCAACGTATGTAATCTTTTAACTATAAATATGAGTGCATTTTACACTCAAAAAAACAACAATTCAATCGATTTGAATCTTGCTTTTCACTCCTATCCATTCAAGTATTTGTTTTCTCACTCACGTGATATTTTCACTTCAGTTTTTCACTCAAATCACTTTGAGAGATAGTGAATTCGTGAGTAGAGTGTTTCAACAACCTCAAAAGCCAATTGCATCTCATTTGCATTCAAAAGGAAGGCTCATAGGTTGTATTGTAAGTTGTTATTTATTTTCTGTAAAAAGAAGGACTCCTTGGTGTAAAGGAGTTGTTTGCTTTCAGTGGGATTGTTACTGAAAGTGGGACCGGTTATGGTCTGTGTGATCTTGTAGTTTACAAGGTTGATAGTGGAAAATCTCAAGAGGGTTTTGCTTGGGGACTGGATGTAGGTCGGGTTTGACAGAACCAGGATAAAATCTTGTGTTTTTTGTGTGTTTGCTTTGAGATTTGAAAAATCCTTCAATATTTCGCAGAAAGTTATAAAAGCACTATTCACCCCCCCCTCTAGTGCTCGTTGTCTCGATCCTAGTGCACTTTCATTTGGTATCAGAGCACAGGTTTGCTATTACTTTGATTTGACCATCATCTAGCATGGAAACTACAACATCTCAGCATAAAGAAGAAAGCTCCTATGTTCGTCCTCCTCTCTTCGACGGAACAAACTATGGATACTGAAAAGTAAGAATGACAATATTCCTGCAATCCATGGATCTCGATATCTGGAGAGTTGTTTCAGAAAAGTACCAAACTCCATCAACTGATTTCAGCCGATGGACCGATGATGAAAAGAAGACTGCTTCACTTAATGCCAAGGCAATGATAGCCTTATATTGTGGCGTTGACAAGGTAGAGTTCAATCGCATTTCTCAATGCTCTACAGCTAATGAAATCTGGCATACTCTTCTCGTAACACACGAAGGTACGTCAAAGGTAAAGGAATCTAAAATTGCTTCTTTAGTTCATAAATTTGAATTGTTCAAAATGAAGCAAAATGAATCTATATCGGACATGGTAACTAGAATGACCGATATAACTAACACTTTGAAATCCCTTGGAAAAGAATATTCATAAGTGGATTTAGTCAGAAAAATTCTAAGGTGTTTAACTCTTGAATGGGAGAGAAAAACCACTGCTATTGAAGAAGCAAATGATCTCAATATTCTCACTCTTGAAGACTTAGTTGGTAACCTAATGGCATATGAGGTCCAACTTCAAGACGGACAAGAAGAAGAGCCTAAAAAGAAATCTCTTGCTTTTAAGGCTACTTCTGACTCAGAAGATTCTGAAGAAGATGAAGATGAAGATATTGCCCTCATCACAAGGCAATTCAGAAGATTCATCAAAAGGGAAGATTTCAAAGAAAGGCAAAGAAAGCAGATTCTTCCATTCCCAATGAAGTAAAGTGCTTTAACTGCAAAAAGGCAGGACATATCAAGAAAGATTGTCCTCTTCTCAAATTCAAGCCCAAGGACCAATTCAAGAAGAAAAAGGCATTTCAATCCTGTTGGGATGATAGTGACTCCTCTTCCGATGAAGAATCAAATGAAGAAGTCGCCAACATGTGTTTTGTAGCACAAGAATATTCGGTAAGTCAATTTGACTATGATGAGTTATTTGAAGCATTTAATGATTTATATGCTAAATTTAAGAGTCTTAGTTCTAAAAATAAAGAGTTAAAAACTAAAAATTTAACTCTTGACTCTCAAAATAAAGTGTTACTTCAAGAAATAGAAGATCTTAAGAAGGAAAATTTTTGCCAAGCACTTGAGATAAAAGAAATTGGAGTTAGAACCAATCTCTTACAAAAAGAAATATCTAGTCTTAAAGAAAAGTCAAATGATCTTCTTTCTATAGTGACCAAATTTACAAATGGTCAAGAGAATCTAGAAAAACTTCTTGGTTCTCAAAGATGCTCGGTTAATAAAACCGGATTGGGATATAGCTTCTTTGATACTCAAAATAGACCAAACTATGTGGTGAAAAATCAAAGACATTATTCTCAACCTTTTGTTCATAAAACTAAAACTTCTAGTTCTAATAGAAATGCATCTAGAAATGATTATTCTAGAAATGTTTATTCTAAATCCTTTTATAGAAAGAATACTTATTATCAAAGGAAACCAAAATCCAAATGGATATGGGTTCCTAAGACTAACTCTCATGGACCCGAAAATAGAAAGGGGTCAAATGCTCTGTTTTCTGATTTTGTTGTAGGTACACAACATAAGGAGCAAATGGATATTGGACAGCGGTTGTTCCAAACATATGACTGGAAGGCCGGAGTTATTTTCCACCCTTCAAAATAAGGATGGAGGAACCGTCACCTTTGGTGACAATAACAAGGGAAAAGTGATAGGTATTGGTAATATTGGTAATCCAAAATTTTCCTTGATAGAAAATGTTCTTTTAGTAGATGGTTTAATGCATAATTTAATATCTATTAGTAAATTATGTGATAAAGGTTTTCATGTTTCTTTTGAAAATGATTTGTGCTTAATTTCTGATTTTCAATCTAAAAAGATCATTTTTAAAGGTAAAAGAAGAAACAATGTGTATGAACTATATCTAGATGAATTACCCTCTTTTAATGAAAAATGTCTTATTGTTTCAAATGAAATTCAATGGTTATGGCACAAGAGACTTGGACATGTTAATTTTAAAATTATTTCAAAATTATCCAAGAATGATCTTGTAAGAGGCCTACCTAGAATACCATATAAAAAGGATCACTTATGTGATGCTTGTCAAAAGGGTAAACAAATCAAGAGTTCTTTTAAAACTAAAGATATAGTTTCAACAAAACGTCCTCTTGAACTTTTACATTTAGATCTATTTGGACCATCTAGAATTCAAAGTTTGAATGGTAGCAAGTATGCTTTTGTTATAGTAGATGATTATTCTCGGTTTACATGGGTGATTTTTCTAAAAAGCAAAAATGATGCTTTTTCAAAATTTTCTAAACTTTGTAGAAGAATTACAAATGAAAAATCTACATCTATTATTAAAATTCGTAGTGATCATGGTGGTGAATTTGAAAATGAATCTTTTCTAAAGTTTTGTGATTTACATGGTATATCTCACAACTTTGCTTTTCCTAGAGCGGCTCCACAAAATGGAGTTGTTGAAAGAAAGAATAGAACTTTGCAAGAATGTGCTAGAACCATGCTTCAAGATAAAAATTTACCAAAATATTTTTGGGGGCTGAAGCAATTAATACAGCATGTTATGTCTTAAATCGTGTTCTTATTCGATCAAATTTACATAAAACATGTTTTGAATTGTATTATGATCGTATACCAAAGATCTCATATTTCAAAATTTTTGGTAGTAAATGTTTCTTGTTAAATACCAAAGATAATCTTGATAAGTTTGATTCAAAATCAGATGAATCAATATTTCTTGGATATTCTTCTAGAAGTAAAGCATATCGTATTTTTAATAAAAGAACATCTTGTATTGAAGAATCTTTACATGTTGCATTTGATGAGAATTGTGAGCAGGTTATTCCTCTAAGCGAAGAAGAAGAAGCAACACTTCAAGAAGAACCCTTGATAGAGAGTACTTCTCAAGAAAATATTCCTCTTCAACCGGTTTGGAAAGAAGTTCCTAATCATCCACATGAACAAGTTATTGGTGAAATAAAGAGTGGTGTCCAAACTAGAAGGCAGTTAGAAAAATATATTGCAAATGTTGCTTTCATATCTAAATTAGAACCAAAGAATATCAATGAGGCATGTGATGATGAATTTTGGCTTTTAGCCATGTCTGAAGAACTTAACCAATTTACTAGGAATGATGTTTGGGATCTAGTTGATAGACCAAAGGATCATCCAGTAATTGGAACAAGATGGGTCTTCCGAAATAAGCTGGATGAAAATGGTGAAGTTATTCGTAACAAAGCAAGGCTAGTGGCACAAGGCTATAATCAAGAAGAAGGCATAGATTTTGATGAAACCTATGCACCAGTGGCTCGATTAGAGTCAATTCGTATGATGCTTGCTTTTGCTAGTTACATGAACTTCAAGTTATATCAAATTGATGTTAAGAGTGCATTTTTAAATGGACACATCAATGAAGAAGTTTATGTAGAGCAACCCCCAGGCTTTGAAAATGAGAAATATCCAGAAAAGGTCTACAAATTGAAAAGAGCTTTGTATGGACTTAAACAAGCACCAAGAGCGTGGTATGAAAGACTACGAAATTTTCTAGAACAATCTGGTTTTTCCATTGGTCGGGTAGACTCCACTTTATTTATTAAATATTTTAATTCAGATATTCTTATTATGCAAATTTATGTTGATGACATAATATTTGGTTCTACTAATGATTCTCTTTGTAAAGAATTTGCTAAGGCTATGCAGGAAGAGTTTGAAATGAGCTTGATGGGCAAATTAAACTACTTTCTTGGACTTCAAATAAAGCAAACTGAAGAAGGAATCTTCATCAATCAGGCTAAGTATACAAAAGAACTTCTCAAGAGATTTGAGATGGACTCATCGAAATCAAGAAGGAATCCTATGAGTACAACTACTTCTCTTGATAAAGATGAAAATGGTAAAAGTGTAGATACTAAGCTCTACAGAGGTATGATCGGATCTCTATTATACTTAATTGCTAGTCGACCTGATATTATGTTTAGTGTTTGTATGTGTGCAAGATTTCAAGCTAATCCAAAGGAATCTCATTTAACTGCAGTAAAACAAATTCTTCGTTATTTGAAAGATACTTCGAATTTCGGTTTGTTTTACCCAAAATCATCTTTCTTTGATTTAGTTTCATATAGTGATGCAGATTTTGCAGGAAGTAAATCTGATCGCAAGAGTACTAGTGGAACTTGTCATTTCTTGGGAAATTCCTTAGTCTCTTGGTTTAGTAAAAAGCAAAATTCAGTATCACTCTCAACAACTGAAGCTGAATATATAGCGGCTAGTTTAGCATGTTCACAAGTACTTTGGATGAAACAGACCTTAAAAGATTTTGGTTTGAATTACTCCACAACAACTATTTATTGTGATAACACTAGTGCTATAAATCTTTCGAAAAATCCTATTCAGCACTCAAGAACTAAGCATATTGAAGTTAGACATCATTTTTTAAGAGATCGTGTGTTAAAAGGAGATATTTCGTTAAATTTTATTTCCACTAAAGAACAACATGCCGATATCTTCACTAAACCTCTTAAAAATGAAGATTTTATGAGAATTAGGAGAGAACTAGGTATTTGCTCGTTTTTGGATTTATAAAAATGTTGATTTTTGAACAAAATCTCAAAATCGCACTATATTAGTCGACCGATAAAATTCTAGTCGACTGGTGTTTTTATATTTTGAAATGTATCGCATCATATTAGTCGACCGATATATTTCTAGTCGACTGATGATATTTTTAGAATAAGTCGCACTTTTTTTTAAGTCGACCGATAAAGTTTTAGTCGACTAAATTTTTTTAAAAAAATATTTTTAAGTGAAGGGACTCAACACCCCTTGGATTTGTTTCTAAAACCCGTTTTTTTTAAAAGAGGCATCGTTTCACTTCGTACCTTTTCGTTTTTCTTAAAAACGAAACCCTTTAAACCAAAAACCCCTCTTTCCCTTTTGCCTCTCTCTCTCTCTTCCGAAAAACCCTCGGAGTACCGTTCGACTCCATCATCGCCGGGATTTTCTTACCGTAACAGGGAGACGCCGGAAACTTGTGGCCGTAATCTTCAAACGCCGGAATCCTCTTGTAGTGACTGGCGCATCTTCAAAAACACGCCGAAACTCTCTTGCCGTGACAGTGCATTGCCGGAATCCCTTTTGGCCGACCTCTCCTCACCGTCAGCCACCGCATCGTCCTTTGTTTTTTAACGCCGAAAAGCTTTTTCTCCATGTCGGACGACATTTTGGTAACCATGCCTCGCACGAAGTCTGCATCTGCAAAAGGTTTAGGTTCTCCTCCTCCTACACCTACTTCAAGACATGGTTTTTCACTAAGATTACTTCGCAACCCTCTTCTCTATGACACTTTTGGATCAATTTCTGCACTACCTATTTTACCAGGCCGAAATGTTCTATTTCACTTGTTTTCTCGTTACAAAATAAGAGAATTATTTCCTGGTATATCACATCTTTTTGATGCTTGTGCAGATACCCTTCACTATCCTTTTCTTATTCACTTGTTTTACACAAATTTACAAATGAATCATGAAACTGGAGTTTTGTCTTCTCTTGTTCGTGATGTTGAAATCGAGTTTGATTCGAAATTGCTTGGAGAAATTCTTGAAATTCCACCTTCAGACACTCTTTTCAACACTATTGAATTGAATGATGAAAGAGTTTTTGAACAAATTCTTCTTCCAGAAGCACCTCACTGCCCTCCTTTCAAAAATACTAATCTTCAAACTCGTGCACGCATTGCTGGACGAATCCTTGCCCACAATGTTCTACCCAAAACTGGTTCTTTTGATTATTATTCCACAGATCTATCTACGGCTCTTTATGTTTTATTTGGAAATATTTCTGTCAACTGGGCCAATGTGTATTTTACAAACTTGTGGAAACAAAAACCATTTCTTCCTTATGGTTGTCTTTCAACCCGTATTTTTAGACATTTTAATGTTCCTTTAACAAATGAAAAGTACATTAAGCAAAAAGAGTTCTTTGATCAAACAATTTTTAAAAGAATGAAAATTAAATATCTGCCTCCCTTAAATGTTGATCAAACTGAACCATCTGATCCTAATGAACCATCTATTTCTGAACCTTCACCTTCTGCAACACCTTCATCTCATGCAAAAAGAAAGAAATTTTCGACAAATCAAGACCATGATGAAGTTATGCAGAGACTGGAAGCTTTGGAGCTGCATCAACACACCTTTCATGAAGATGTGACTCAACAACTTGCTTCAATTCAGAAGGATGTAACTGCCATTAAGGATTTGCTAAACTCTCTTTTCTAATCTTTGATCTTTGAAAAACATACTTTATGGGTTGTAATATTTTAAACTTATCTCTATTTCTGCTTATGCTATTTTTGCCCTTACTCTTTTTTATTCTGACAAAGGGGGAGAAAAAGATAAGGATAGCATTACTTTGAAATTGCAGAGAGATCTTGAGAAAAAGATGATAGCAATTACATTACAGGAGATTTTGCATGAGAAATGCAAAATTAAGAGAAAAAGAAAGCTTTGAATGAATGTATTTCTAAATGCATGAAGAAATGATGAAGGAAAATGTAAACCAATCAATATGTATTATATGTGCTTTAAATGTGCTAACTTTTAATGTTTTGCAGCATATTGATAGGGGGAGTAAAATCTCCATCTATGCATCTAAATGCTTCATCTTTGATTAAGTTTGTCATCATCAAAAAGGGGGAGATTGTTACGACAATGAAGCCATACATGATACTTCAAGTACAAGGTTTTGATGATGAGCAAGTGGAATCAATTGCATTTCAGCTAAGGCTATTGAAGAATTCAGTGAAGAATCCTTGAAGACTAGTGTGCAAATGTTTAATTCATTAAAAGTCTTAGATTCTTGTAAGAGCCTTACTTAGAGTGCATAATTAGGTTGCATTTCACCTTAAAAGTCTTTAGAAAAACTTTTTTAAAAGAAACTCTTTTGAAAATCTTTATAGAAAACTCTTTTCTTAAATTTTCATGTTTATTAGTCGACCAATCGACTTATCAGTCGACTAATCCTTTCGCGCCATATTTTCTAAAAAAAATCATTCTTGTCAAATTAGTCGACCGAAAGTTTTATCAGTCGACTGGACAGAATGTCTGTTTTCTGGAAAATTAGCAGCAGTCGACTAATGTTTTTTCAGTCGACTGAACAGAACATGTGTATTCTGAAAAATCTAGCAGCAGTCGACTAATGTTTTTTATCAGTCGACTGAACAGAATGTTTGTTTTTCAGAAGTTTTTAGCAGCAGTCGACTAAAAGGTTTTTCAGTCTACTGATGATAGTATCAGTCGACTAACTTTTCTTCAGTCGACTAAGTTTCAAAAGTTCAGATTTTCAAACGGCTCGATTAACAGATCAGTCGACCGACGATAACTGTCAGTCTACTAATAACTAACTATTAGTCGACTAACTGATGTTTCAGTCGACTAATTTTGCCGTTTTCCTGAAACTTCAAAAAGGTGTGTCTTTTCATTTTTCAAACGTTTTTTATCGTTCAAAATGGACAGTTTTGACACCCTTTCATACTCTCAACGTATGGAATCTTTTAACTATAAATATGAGTGCATTTTACACTCAAAAAAACAACAATTCAATTGATTTGAATCTTGCTTTTCACTCCTATCCATTCAAGTATTTGTTTTCTCACTCACGTGATATTTTCACTTCAGTTTTTCACTCAAATCACTTCAATTTCAACAACCTCAAAAGCCAATTGCATCTCATTTGCATTCAAAAGGAAGGCTCATAGGTTGTATTGTAAGTTGTTATTTCTTTTCTGTAAAAAGAAGGACTACTTGGTGTAAAGGAGTTGTTTGCTTTCAGTGGGATTGTTACTGAAAGTGGGACCGGTTATGGTCTGTGTGATCTTGTAGTTTACAAGGTTGATAGTGGAAAATCTCAAGCGGGTTTTGCTTGGGGACGGGATGTAGGTCGGGTTTGACCGAACCAGGATAAAATCTTGTGTTCTTTGTGTGTTTGCTTTGAGATTTGCAAAATCCTTCAATATTCTGCAGAAAGTTATAAAAGCACTATTCACCCCCCCCCCTCTAGTGCTCGTTGTCTCGATCCTAGTGCACTTTCACTTTTCAACTTCAAATATTTTCTAAGCATACATCATAGTTTTCCAACTTATATTTTACCAAATCTCATAGCACATGACTGAATTCTATGTGCATTTAGGATAGAACACAATTTCGATAATTTCACTAAGTTAAGCATAATTTTGGTCATTTGTTCGATTACCCCTGTTAAAGGCGGCAGAAACGGTCGAACCTCGTACCGACAGGTCGAGCCCCATCCCATGGATTTTCCCACAATTTTCAAAACGGAGGCGAGTATTTCAAAACAATTTCCAAAATCCGGTCAAGTTTGAATCGCGAAAGCATTTTCCTCTCTCTTCCGTAAGGAAGGAAAGACGGGAAAAATTTTGCGTTGATAACAGGGACCCATGGAAATGTTGGTGGGACCCACAGAAATATTTCTCAGAAAATATTCTAGAATATTCTAGCACCTTCCAGCATCTTCCAGGACCTTCCAGCTCCTTCCAGCACCTTCCATGGAAGGGATTTCTGAAAAGCCAAGGGGTAAAAGCGTAAAAGTGAAACTTGGGGCCCAAGTTTCACTTCTTATAAATAGAGGAGCCCCCCTCTCTCTAAAAATCGCCAACCCCTCTCTCTCTCCTCCTTTTCCCAAACCTCCCCTACTTAGCCTAAGCCTGCCTGACCTAGTTTGAGCCTGCCTGATTTAGCTTGAGCCTGCCTGATCTGGTCCTAACCCACCTGACCTTGGTCTGAACCTACCTGACCTAAGTTTGAACCCAGTTGACTTGAACATGGTTTGGTTCAAAGTCAAAGTCCAAGTCCTTTTTCGTCTGAAGTTCGAAGTTGATCCTTTTTCGAAGTTGAGCCTTGTTCGAAGCGTTTGAAGCAATCAGAGCCGTTTCTTCCACGATTTAAAGTAAGTTCGCTTCATTAATCCCTCTCTCTCAAGTATTTGATTGTTTGTATATAGCATATACTTTTTGAAGTAGTATCTTGCTTTAGTTCTTGGTTGAGCCCTCTAGGACGCTTCAGTGTTCACACGCTCGCCTCATAACTATTGTCAGATATATATGTTCGAATGCGCAGTATATGCATTCTTCAAAAATAGTATCTTGCCCTAGTTCTTGGTTGAGCCCTCTAGGACACTTCGGTGTTCACTCACTCACCTCGTAACTATCGTTGGATACAGATCTAGGTGTATATCAGTTGATTCTGCCGACGCGTCCTATATCGCACAGGCTATGTAATTTACCTTTGCCGTCGCGTCGTATGATGCCAAGGCTCCTTACTTTCTGCACTTTTTGATTAATGCACTTTCGATTATGCATTTACTTACGCCGTCGCGTCGAACGATGCCAAGGCTCCTGCTTTCTGCAATGTATTTACTTACGCCGTCGCGTCGAATGATGCCAAGGCTCCTGTTTTGTTATATATGTAGAATATTTCGTTCAGTTACACACCCTGAACAATAGTATATGCATTTTCTTTACGCCGCCACTGTATAAAGCACAGGCTTCTGCTTATACTACATATATGGCGCGTAAATGAGTGTTCAAATGGAGATCAAACTCCAAATCGCCAATGCGATTCCTTTACCAGTCCTTGTTCAAGATTCTGCTTGACGAATGAAGCCCCTATTGGAAAGGCTTCGGTTTTTGGCAAAATGCTCTTTACGTAAAGACTAAGTCAATTACGTATGGCCTGGCTATGGCCCAGGGTTCTTGCAACCTTGATGGATGCAAAGTACGCACAACGGTGCACATCCATTTCCTCAAATTAAGCGTGGCGATTTCCTACCAAAGAGGGGAGATGCCGCTGAAATGGATAAAAGAAACGCACACTTTCTCCGTAAAAGAGAGGAAGTGCTGCAGAAATTTCTGAAGAAGCTAAGAATAGCTCAGAAAGAACGTAGCAGGATACTCTGACATATAGCAGAGTGCTACCCGGTTCATGGAATGCCCTCTACAACGTAGAAGGGTTCGTCGCACCACTGCCGATGGAGCAGGAGAGGTGCTGACGAAATGGTTGGCAGAAGAGCTGCCGAAACCAGTTGAACGACATAATGATGTCCGTTGATGGAACGATGCCAGAACGGCTCGTATCCTTGTGCCTACGAGAACACCTTGCTCGTAAGGGCCGCTGAGCCGGAGTAGAGGTTGCGCCTTGGCTAGGTTTGGACTCGTTGCGTAAAAATACGTCAAGTAGCCGATCTATTTAGATCGAGTCATATGCATGCTCATTGAGAATGGTTACGCAACCAGACTCGTAAGGGCCGAAGAGCCATAGTGTGTTGTTTCCACCCAAAGAGGTGTGATGCTCGTGGTGGCCGAAGTGCCAAGAGCGGTGTTCTGCATGCATATGAATAAGACTTAAGGTCGCACATGCCCCGCGGTTGAAAATCATGTTAGGGGTACCCCCTCAGTAATGACTGTGTTGGGGCGAACTGAATGGGGTCGGGTACATACTCCCGTAGTGCTAAGGCACGGGCTGCCTAAATGACATGCAAATTCTGTCCAAGTAATTGTAAGACTGGCAGACCCCTTCAAGAATTATGCTCACTGTGGAATAAAAGTGATGGTACAGCCTTGAGTGACACGTATTTTACTTTGGACCTGATAGAGTCCACGATGGCCTCAGTCACTCATGGGTTTTGGGGTCGTGGTTATCCTTAAGATCTAAGGATTGAACCCAACTACTGCAAGTAGAGGATGCATCCGAATATGGGCCTAGTAGGGTTTTCCCAGTTGAAACACACGGCCCTACTATGGATATGGTCAACAGGCCTCTGGGGTATCTAAAATACATAGAATAATCAACCCCCAGAACGTCGCGTTGATGCCGGACAATAGCTCTACCTGCGTACCAAAGGCGGGAGCGGTTAATTATCAAAACAATGCTCTAGGTACAACGATGTTTTGAATGTATGAGTGGATGACGTGTTGAGTCAGTCCTGCATAACCTTTGTGAAGGTGTCATGTTCGGTATACTACTGGACCGACTGGGCAAAGACCCGTGTTGTATCCGCACGACTAAGCAAAGCTCGAGGAGTTGTCCTTAGATGCGTGGGATACAGATGTGCCAAGTATGAAGACTTGAGCTAGACATCACTTTGAGACCCAAAAGAGGTCATGGCTAAGTCGTGAAGACTTGAGCGAATGTTCAACTCATAGCCCTGAGGAGGCTCTTGCGATATACGCTAAGTCTTGGAGGCTTGAGCGTCGTTATTACAAACTGCGACCCTGAGTGGTCATCGTATGTGCTTGAGTTGAATGGACGCATGATTGCATGCTTACCAGAGCATCAGCGGTTCTGACCTCGTTTAATGGGGATTTCAGGTGTTGGACTTGCGTGGCGATATGCGGAGCAAGGCGGCATCGAGTTCCAGGGTTTCTCTAGACAGAATTGTGCTGCTTCCTTTTATTGAACCTACAT
Source organism: Nuphar pumila (assembly GCF_984573655.1). Classification (NCBI taxonomy): domain Eukaryota; kingdom Viridiplantae; phylum Streptophyta; class Magnoliopsida; order Nymphaeales; family Nymphaeaceae; genus Nuphar; species Nuphar pumila. The sequence continues at coordinate 43,825,033 of NC_143265.1, read as the reverse complement.
TGCTTTTCTAAAGCAGTAGTGTTGTAATAAACATGTGGTTTTCGATAAAATGGAACACTTTGGTGGTCAATGAGTTGGTTGGCCACATACCTGCAACGTGCTCGGAGTTTTCTAAAACCGACGACTCATTATCGTCTTATTCTGCTGCTAAAAGCTTTTGTAAGTTCCGCTGCAAAGAAAAAAAATAAAAGAAATTCATGAAAATTTTAACATAGCTTTGTTTTGGAAAGCCGGGGCGTTACACATACACAATCAGCCACTGTTGATTCAAGAGCGCTCTTCTGACTTGCTGTCAAGGCCAATCGGCTATGGTCAGGAAGGTCGTTTTACAGAAAGTGACCCATTATTCTGTTGACTCGTATCCGCAGAAAGCTTATTCTGTAACTAAGCAGAAGATGCCACATTTCAGCCTATAGATGGTGAAATCTAAGAGCTTTATTTAGGTGGTTCATTCAGGAGATTTGAGGTCATTATATTTTGAAGATTTGCCTAAAATGTTTGATTCATCTGTTTTATGATAGGCTTCTTTTCTTTTTGTTGAGAAGAACCAGATCAAAAGAGTTTGTGGCTGCTAGTTTTTGCTAGATTCCTATCTTCACCCTGCAGGTATCGGCTCATAAAATGTTCAAATGGGCTAAAAGCTTCATATGGTTTCATTTGTGTCATATTACAGTATTTGAATTATACTATTGTTCACATTTTTTTTTCTCTTTCTTGGTGAAAACTTGTTATCAATAATGTGCATCACTATTTTTACCGATTTCTGAAGCTAATCTGAAGTATAGAGGTGATGCTTTCGTGAGTATTCGTATCGGTTGTATATATGGGATGTGAATCTCAAAGGCTTTTGTCTATGAGCTCAAACAAGCAGTCATACCCAAGACATGTATTGTAAATATCATAAACATCATCAGTGGTGCTACTGTTGCCTATTAACATCATTTCTTGGATGGAAATCAAGAGAAGTCTCTCTCATGGATGAAGGAAAAGTGATATATACTGTAATCTGCTATAATGTGCACGTAAAACAAAGAAGAAAAATCTCTGATATCTTGTCAGCAGCGGTCACAATTTCATAAAGTTTTTATCAGATATGTTGTGGAATCCAGTATTGATGGTTTTGCTAATAGGATACTAATGTGGATACTGGATCCCTCTCCCCAGTATATTTTCCAGCATCAATCCATACCATCTTTTGTTGTCCATCACCTCCCCCTACAACTGAGCATATTTACCTCATAACACTACATCATTAGTTGTGCACTCACTGAGCACATCCATTGAGCTATCTTCACAGCACAATTGTACCTTGACACATGCACCATCTACGGCGCCTCTATGGCTGCCTTCCCAATCCCCTGCAGTCCACTATCCACTATGGCATCCATGTGGTTGCCTTATATCACTAGTAATACATTACCACTCTTTCTGCTTTCCAAGTGTCTTCACCTAGCACTGCACTTCAACCTTGATTCCCAGCACATGTCTCCTCACCGCCCAACCTCTGTTAGGTACCCACCCACTGCAGATTTTGCACAGCAACCACACTACAACCAATTAGTTTATCTGCCATTGAATGTTAATTAACCTCATATCAGGGTTAGCTCATAGCATCCCACCTTGTTTGGATCGCCAATTATGTAGGTATATTAGTCATATCTTTATAAGTTCAGCTATTTATGCCATATGATAACTTATGCATCAAGTATAGGTAACATAGGTCTCATTGGTATACTGTCATTTCCTGCAACTATTTGCAGCACCCTCAATGCTGCTTTACTTACCACAATGCACACCTTCCACCTATACATATATATATATATATATATATATATATATATATATATATATATATATTTATATATATACTTATATGTATATAGATATACATATATATATGTATGCATATATATATGTACATAGGCGTATATCATTTTCATTTTTCCATATTTTAGATCTTAAATACCTTGGCATGCGAGCATCTTTTACCATTGATGTCCATATGATATGTGCAATTTTTCTCCATTTTCATACTAATCAGGTGTTGTGCAAGGAATATATGGAAAATATCATTACTTGGAGTTGTAAATTCAAATCTTATATGTTGTAATAAGTTAGGTCTTAATCAGAATTTACATTTCCAGCTTTTAGATAGAATGAATGAGCATTGTTAATATCATAAATTGCTTATTTTCATGCTTCTTACTTTTATTTTTCAAATCTCACAAATGGGAACATGAATGACACGTGCACCATTTCGTAAGAGGTAATTGATCCTAAGTCGATGATCCACATCAATGGCCATAGTCAGGGTGTGGACAAAACTTTGGGTTTTTATCTTTTACGAAATAACACTGGATCCACACTGGATCTGTTTTTCAAAATTCATCATATTTTCCTTAAATATTTTCTTCTTTTATCAGAATTTAACTTAAAATTAATTCAAAACATATATCAATGGCCATAGTCAGGGTATATTGAGAGTTAATTTCATTTTAAATTCTATAAAAGCACCAAATGTGTTTCATTCTTCACCTGAATTTAAATATAGATTATTATATAATACATTCAATGACCATAGTCAAGGATGTATTATATCTTCAATCTTATTTTAATTCATTTAAAGAATGGAATAGCTTTTCAAAATCCAATTTCAAAAATTTAAATTCATTCATCATTTAGGATAGAATTGCATCATATTTTTAAAAAATTCTTTTTCATAAATCCAAGTGATTCTTTCCTTCATTTCTCAGATCAAATCCTATTCATAAATTCAAATTCAACTCTATTTCTCAAAAGGATTCAAGAATTCAATTTCAAGGTCACATTTGACTTTGAAACTTTAGAATCAGCTTATATCCAAAATTCAAATTCTAACTTCAAATTCAAAGTCCAAATTGACTTTGAAATTCATTTGTATATCCAAAACTCCAAATCTAAATGAAATTTCAAAGTTCAAATTAACTTTGAAACTTCTGATTCATCTTCAAATTCAAAAACCAAAGTCATCTTTTCAAATCCAAAACCAAAAGTTTGAGATTGATCTTGAATCTCAAAAGCTTGGCCTTTTCTAAGTTTTAAAATTCAATCCGGGTTTTTCAAAACCCAGATCCATACTCAAAAGTCCCATTTTTGGACTTTCAAAAACTCAAATCCAAAATTAGATAAACTTGGATCCAGTTCTCTAAATGCGATTCTACTTTTGGATCTTAGACTCTGGATCCATATCACATATAGGATTCCAGACCTCAGATCCAATTCCATTTTAGGATCCAGAATCCGATTTCACTTTGGATCTCAGACTTCAGATCCAATTCTATTTTAGGATCCAGAATCCAATTTCACTTTGGATCTCAGACTTCAGATCCATTTCCATTTTAGGATCCAGAATCCGATTTCGCTTTGGATCTCAGACTTCAGATCCAATTCCATTTTAGGATCTAGAGTCCAATTTCACATCGGATCTCAGACTTCAGATCCAATTCCATTATAGGATCCAGAATCCAATTCTACTTTGGATCTCAGACTTCAGACCCAAATCCATTTTAGGGTCCAGAATTCAATCACACTTTGGATCTCAGACTTCAGATCCAAATCCATTTTAGGGTCCAGAACTCAACTCTCACTTCGGATCTCAGATTCCAAAATTCAAATCCATTTTAAGATCCAATTCCATTCCCAATTATAGATTTCAAATCCAAGGCCATTTCCAGATCTCATTTGAACTCCCTAAATCCATTTTCTATTCTTAAATATCATTTGATTTTCTCAGATCCATTCTAAGATTCGAATTCAATATCACTTCAAAACTTCATCTTCTTCTCCTAAATCCATGATTAAATTCAAAGTCCATTTCTGACTTTGAAACTTCATTTTAAAAGCTTCAAATCATTCTTTCTCAAAATCAAGATCTATTCTTCCAGCTTTGATTTACTTCAAAAACTTAGAACTTCTTTGATCTATCTCAAAGTTCTAAAGTTAGATTCAATCATTTCTTCACTCTATTACTAAGTTCATCTCAGAATACTTGGAAATTTCCAAATCAAATTTTCAAAACGAGCATACATCCTTGCATTGCACAAGCATGATTCTTTGCGCATTTAGATCTTTAGGATAAATTCTTAGATAATATTTTAGGCAAAGCAAAAGGCATAGATTCGATCCTTGGTTCGATTACCCCTGGTAAAGGCGCCAGGAACGGTCGAACCTCGTACCGACGAACGAATCCTGTCTCTCCATTTTTCCCCCAAATTTTCAAAACGGAGGCAAGTTAAATTTCTAAATATTTTTCAAATTAAGGTCAAGTGAGATCGCGCAAAAGAGTTCATCTTTCTTTCTTTTCTCTTCTCTTTCTTTTCTTTCTTTTATTCTTCTCCCTTCAAAGAGGAGGAAAATAGAAGTTAGAAAAGAAAAGAGAAGGAAGAGAGAGAAAACATAAAGAGAGGAAAAAATTTGCGATGATCACAGTTTTGGCGACCGTGATGGGACATCGTCTTCGTCCGGTCGAATTTAATGCCTTTTGCTTTGCTTTGATATTATCTGAGTCTTTATTCTAACATATGTCAGCTATATTTCCATGCAAACCTTAGTAGCCTAGACTCTGTCCTAAGCTGACATCATTTGCATATAGGATTTAAGTATGGTTTGGTAGGACAATATTGAGGAGATTATTCCATGTTCACATTAGACTTAGGTTTTAAATACAACTCTCCTCAATTTTAGGGATTGAATGCAAACAATGTATGCAAGTGTATGCTTCTCTTCATTTTAATCTATCTCTTTAGGACTTGCATTAGAGACATTTGATTTCTTGCATGATGAGCATATTTTGAAAACCTCCTTACCTATATTGTCCCGGTCTTCACGTTACTGGGTTGTCTCACAGAACCATAGTTTGGGAGAGAGCCTCACAACTGGGCCACTTATTTGGGTTCGCGCCCCCCTACCACGTACCTAAGGGCCATAGTCCGAGGTATATCGGTAGGTGCTCAAGGATGTTGTGAAACCATTACCCTAGAACCGGAGAATTACTTTTATGCCACGTACTTCAGGCTTCGGCTTGAGTATATCGGCATACCTTGATTGGAATCAGATGATCTGAACCATACAGTTAGGATTAAGGTCCTACAAGCTATTTTCAAATATTGCATTTAGAGTCAGCCTTTAGGGAATGTTGTATGCATATCCTTGTTTGTGTGGTTTTGGTTCTGCAATGTCTCTCGTGTTTTCATATATACATCAAACCTTTCCAAAACCCTGGGTATATTATTCAAAATTTTCCTTATCTTCAGAAACCCCAGGTGTATTTTCTTTTCTTTTTCTGATTTCTTTAAATTCTTTTCTGATCCTGCCTGCAATTTTTCAAATTTTTCAAAATTTACCATCTATTATTCTAAAATTTTCTTCTACGTATCTTCTAAATCTATTTTGTAACAAAAATCTCTTTCATCAAGAGATGTCCTTTTAATCATATTCTAAATTGTTTATTTCTTCTCACGGGGAAATAATACGATTGTCATGCCTCTCGTGCGGACTCAATCCCTAGTAGTGGGATATGTATTTGTCAATTTGATTTCTTCCTTTATCAAAGTTTCCTCCAAAATCTTTCTAAAAGGGTCCGATTCTGTCCTACAGAGAGAGCATTTGGTATTAACAAGTGGTTCAGAGTAAGATCAAAGACCGCACTGTTATCATCGCAAAATTTTTCCCCTCCCTTGCGAGAGAGAAACGAATTTGGCGAGTCAAACTCGACCAAAGTTTTAAAAATGATTTTGAAAATTTACTCGCCTCCGTTTTTAAAATTTGCGGGAAAATTCCGTGGAATGGGATCCGCCTGTCGGTACGAGGTTCAACCGTTCCTGGCGCCTTTACCAGGGGTAATTGAACCAAGGATCAATTACGTGCTTTAATTTGACTCAAATAGCTAAATTATGCTCTATTTTTCCTAGAATGCACAAAGAATCAGGCTTGTGCTATGAAATTTTAAAAAAATGCAAGTTTGAGAAACTATGATGTTTGCTTTGGAAAATTGAAATGCATTTGGAAAAATGATTGGAAAAGTGCTTGAAGTTGGAGTTTTTGGGAAAATCATTGAATTTCATTGGAAATCAGAAATTTGCATTGAAAAGTGATTTCTCAGGAAAGCTTGAAAAACTGAGAAAATTGGTTTTGAGATTGGAAACTTGGAATTGCTTTTATGAGAAAATGGATTTGAGAATCTTGAGAAAATCTAAGAAATTTATTGGAAAATGACTTTTGAAATGGAAAATGAATTCTCAGGAAAACTGGAAAATATGAGAAAATCGATTTCTGAAAACTTGGGATTTTGAAACTTGAGAATTTGAAAACATAGGAAAATCTTGATTTGAACTTGGGAAATGCTTTGAAATGTCATTTGAAAACTTAGGATTTTGAGAAAATCAGATCCTGAGAAAGACTTGGAAATTCTTGAGAAAATTGAATTTTCTGAAATTGAAATTGGAAAATGAGTTTGAAAATAATGCAATTTGAATGATATGAATGAATGAATATGAATTTGAAAAGGAAATTTCATTGAGGAATTGGGAAATCCTTTTGAAACTTTGAGAAATGCAGTGCATTTTTGAAGTTAGCCTAAGAGTGTAGGCTGAATGTGGCTGATATAAAGATCATAAATCTTGGTTTTCTTCGTATTCTGACTATGGCCATAAATACGAATCTCACCGAGTTTATAAACTCCATAAAAGCTTGTGCACGTGCCATTCGTGTAAACCATAGTGAATTTGAAATAATGTGCATGAATCATACATCACATATTAAAATTTGCATAAATTAAACTATATGCAATGCAGCCCTATTCTAAGCAGAAATGTAACTCTTATTCCAAATATTACATTGATTTTTACATTGAATTGAAATAAAAGAAATAAAATGGCTAAGTCTTCTTCTTGAATATTCCTGCAAAACTGGAAAATAAAGTTAGCACAAAAATGTAGGTTTTTCTTAATTTATCCGAAAATATAGAAAATTATCGGATATTATTCAGATATAAACCCAGAATCATACCCCCTTTGATATAAACATGAGAAAAAATGAATAAATTTTGAAAATAAACTTGAAAATTCGAAATTGGGGTCAAAATGACCAAAATACCCCTGATGACCTTGAAATCAGGGTTTTATGAAAGAATTTTTGTAAATTTTGGAATTTTGAAAATCAAATGAAATAAATCAAACATAATATGATAAAATATGATGATATGCATGAAATTTTGGAGAATTATAAATTGAAATTTCGAAATTTAGGTCAAAATGACCAAAATACCCCTGATAACAAGACTATGGCCTTGAAACCAGGGTTTTCTGAAATAAATTTTGCAAAATTGAAAAATATGAAATTCAAATGAGATTAAAATTAACCCTAATATGATTATAAATGCTTATGTACATGATACAAACCCTAACATGGCGAAAATATCATAAAATATCGAATTTAACTTGATTTTCGCTTCTGAATTTAAAGATAAACTAACACATGGAGCAAATGAACTTGGAATTAAACCAAATTTTGCATGGACAACTAAAATAACCCTAGAAACATAATGGATCTCTAAAATATAATTTTTTTGTATTTTTAAATATAGAAATTCAAATAAAAACCCTAAATTTTGTGATTTTTGCCTAAAATGTTGATTCTAAAGGGGATTTAGGATATCAAATTTCCATAAAAATTTCCCAAATTTTATGGGATAACAGAGGACAGTAAGGCAAGGATTTTTTCCTTTTACACTTTCTGTTTTTGACCTATGGTCGGAGCTGTGCCACTCCGGCAAGTCGGATCGGAATCCGACGACTCTAGGAAATGAAGAAAACAGACAGGTTTCGGTAGAAAATATGTACAAAATAGTAAACAGATGGGAAAAAGGCTGAAATTGTGGGAAAATGTCCCTGACAAACAGATGGAAATTTTGTATTTTTAAAGAACAGGGATCCGAGTTACGGTTTGGAAAAGGGCATGCTGTTATCAGAGACCCGAATCTCTGGAATTTCGGGATATTGAAATCTGTCAGACAGAAATACAAATTTCGGGAAATATACTGAAACAGTTCCAAAAATTCCCAAATTTTGAGAAATGACAGAAAAATATGTGAGGAACAACTTTCATGTTGAAAGTTTTTGCAGATGAGCTACAGATTGGGCGGACTCGGTGCATTAGGGTCTGTCTATACCCTGACGAAAGAAAATCGAGATTTTCCCAGGGGTCTGAGAAATCCGATTTTTTACAGAAAGAAAAACTAACTGAAAAAAACTCAAAATTTTCAGATCATTAGTAGATTCAATCATGAATCTACTGTGATTTTTGTAGGACAATTCGAATCCCCCACAAGGGTGATCTTGACTGATCTTGTCTGCTAAAACAAATATTGGAAATTCCAGGCAGGTCCAAAACGCATTGTCACCTTTTTTTTTTATAATAATGATTTAAAATTAGATCAAAATTTTTATAGTAACTAAAAGTCATACAGATCTAACATTAATAAAATTCACAGAATTTAAAGATGCAAAAATTTACATGAAATAACCTATGGACTTTGTACCGAAATGAACTCTATGGATTCTAACTTAGATCATAATGAAATGTACATTGAAATGAATGGAATAAATTAACAATCCTAACATAAATGCATTTTCTATCATAAAGTATCATGAAATATAAAACTAATACACAAATCAATGGGGATACAACATATTCTTTGTTGTTGGCTTGCGAAACGGGAGATCCAATCCATTGAGTGGATGGACCTTATCGTTTGATTAGCCCCTATACATGAGATATGTATTTTTCGTATTTTCCCTTTCTTTTCTTTTTCTTTTTTTTTATCTACAACTAAAACCTTTCACCAACATGAGTTCAGTTTTAAACTGATTCACGTTGTGTTGATGAAGCAATTTATGACAGCATTCTATCATCATATGGCATGGAAAAGGGTTATTACACATTCAAACCAAATGTAACAAGGTGGGGGCCTTACCTCAAGCTCTTCCTTGCAACAAAATGGAGCAGCTGCAACGAAGGGGGTTGCTGGAGATGGAGGTTACCCAAAGGGGCTTGCTGCAACGTCTAGAGGGACTGAAGCAAAGTGGAGGATCAGCTATTACCAAAGAATGGCTGGAGAGGGCTGGAGGAAGGAGGTCCGGCTGGAGCTTGAATGGCTGGAAGTTCAGCTTCTGTTGGTGGTGATGAAGGCTGTTGGCAGTGGCTGAGAGAGATGGCAGATGAAGCTGCCAAGGAGGTTGGTAATGGCTGGAAGTGTTGTGGCTGTTGGCTGGATGAAGATGCAGCAAAGAGCTGGTCCGCTGGAGGCTGTGGTAGCAGTGAGCTTGGAGGTGGGCTGCAGCAAGGATGGTGGCTGGAATGGAGAGCTGGATGCAAGGATGAAGATGGCTGGAGCTGAAGCTTAAAGACGTGGCTGGGCTCTTGCTGCACCAAAGGAGGTTGTCCTCAAGGAGAGAGGGTGCTGTGGGACTTCAAAGGGGAGAGAAAGAGAGAGAGAGAGACGTTTTTTTTTTGGAGAGGATGGGCTGCCGTGTGAGAGCTTTTTTCTCCTTTTTTTCTTTTACTAACTTAGGTAGAAATCATCAAGACCTAAGTTTTCTAAGAGGGAATGAGTTTAATGAGGAAAGGGAAGTGCGTGAATCCCTCAGCAGACGTGGATGGGCTGGAAGGCTAGGGAAAGGAAGGGAGGAAGGAAAGGAAGAAGGAAAGAAAGGGAAGAAAAGAAAGGGAAAAGGAAAGAGGGAAGAAAGAAGAGGGAAAGGAAGAAAAGGAGTTTACGTGAGTGTGCTGGAGAGAAAAAAAAAAAAGTGGAAGAAAGAAAGAAAAAGAAAGAAAAAGGAAGAAAAAAAAAAGAAAGAAAAGAAATAAAGAAGAAAAGAAAAGAAAAGAAAAGAAAAGAAAATATATATATATATATATAAAAGAAAATGGAGGAAGAAAGAAAGGAAATGGGAGAAATAGAGGGGCTGGAGGTTTGGGCGACCACCTTGTGGGTCCCACCTCTCTAAAAAAAAATAAAAATAAAAAATAAATAAAAACAAAAATAAACAAATAAAAAAGGAGCATCTTTTTTTTTTTTTTAATAAAATAGAAATGCAAATGAATGGGCCATCTCAGAGCGGGTCCAAATTTCAATTTTGAAATTCATTTTGAAGATTAGAGGGGTAAAATAGTCTTTTCAGAAAGTTTCCAGACGAAACGAGTTATTTTTGGCAGATTTTTAAACGAGCTCGGATTTTGAAGTTCAATACTCCGTTGCGAAGCAAATCCAGTGTAGAATTTGAAAATGTAATTTTGAAAGAAATCCAGATTGTTTTTCTCAAGAAAATATTTCCAAACGAAACGAGCTATTTTTAGCAATTTTTGAAACGATCTCGGATTTTAAAGTTCAATACCCCATCGCGAAGCAAATCCAGTGTAGAATTTAAAATTTTGATTTTGAAACAAATCCAGATTGTTTTTCTTGAGAAAATATTTTCAAAACAAAACGAGCTATTTTTGGCAGTTTTTGAAATAAGCTCCGATTTTGAAGTTTAATAGCTCGTTGCGAAGCAAATCCAGTATAGAATTTGAAAATTTGATTTTGGGAGAAATCCATATTGTTTTTCTCGAGAAAATACTTCCAAATTTAGACTCTCGGTGGTAAAAATGTTAATTTTGGAAACCCGAGGTTCTGAAGTTAATTTATGAAAGCTTTTAAAACTCGATCTGGATTGAAATTTATAAAACTGGAGTTCTGGACTTCAAAAAATGAAATGAAATGTGATGAAATGTTATGAAATGCTGAGAAATGATATGAAATGATGAGAAATGACATGAAATGACATGCGAAATGCAGACCCTTAATAAAGAATTTTGGATGTCAGACCCCGATTGACACTTGTACCAGTTTAAAAAGCATTAAAATTGATAAAATTTGCAAAATAGCTCAAGAAATGGTTTTCGAGACTCTATTGAGTCAGAGTGACACTGAAAATTGGGGTTCGAGCTGGATTGAACTGAAATGAGCCAGATTGAGCTGGATTTTAGAGTTTCAGAACTCCAATGAGCTGACAAGGCACTGACTCAACTAACCTTTCCGACTGAATTTTCAAAAAAAAGCTGCCATTTTTAGAGAAATGGTACAGAATGGTCGCTGGAGTGAAGTGAATTACGAACTTGATCTGACTTTGAGCTAAGAAAAAGGTCAATAATACTGACGTGAACTAAAATCGAAGCTCGAACACTAGCTCAATTGACTGAACTCAACTCAATTTCAGCTGAAAGAGCTAAAATGGACTAAAATGGGCTCCTAGACACTTGGAAATGGTTTTGAACTGAAACTGGAGCGCTTGATTCCTGGTGAGCTCAAGTTAGACTCTGGGGAACATGAGTGACTGGGAATGACTGACTCGGAGACAATTGGCATGGATTTGAGTGAGAAACAAGCTCATTTCTGAAGAAATGATCCCATTTTGGCAGGAATGGTCAGAAATGGAAATGGTCTTCTCACTGTAAGCTCAGATGTGCTTGGAATGACTGATATTCTAAATGTTCTGAATTGACCAGTGAGCTTTGTTGACTCCGACTGACTGAGGTCCGAGATGACCTAGGGGTAAAATGGTAATTTTCCTAATGAAAGTTGGTAAAATGGTGATTTTCTAAAACTAACTCGGGGTTTGACTCCTACACTGACCTAACAGGGTTGGCACTGCACGAGGAAGGTTGTTTGAGAATGGATGAGGAAAATTTGGGGTGTTTACAGATGCCCCTCTTTGCTACTAAGCCGGCTTGAAGACAGACTTAGTGGCAAAGAAAAACACACCAAATTTGGGCTATAAAAATGCCCCAGTTAGAAGGATCTGACTGGATATGAAGAGATTTAGCCCTGATGAAAATGGTAGATATGAAATGGAGAATAAAGAAGAAAAATTTTTCCTGAAAAGAAGTGAGATTCAGGTTTTGCCCTTAACTTGGATGGGACATGAAATACCTCGTGTAGAAACAAAGCTTAGGTTTGACGCTTAACCTGACCGGGAAATGAAATATCTCATCGAAATGAGACTCAGGTTTGTACCCTTAACCTGACCGGGAAATGAAATACCTCATCAAAAGGAGGCTCAGGTTTGTACCCTTATCCTGATTGGGCAGAAAATGAAATACCTCATCAAAGGAGGCTCAGGTTTGTACCCTTATCCTGATTGGGCAGAAAATGAAATACCTCATCAAAGGAGGCTCAGGTTTGTACCCTTATCCTGATTGGGCAGAAAATGAAATACCTCATCAAAGGAGGCTCAGGTTTGTACCCTTATCCTGATTGGGCAGAAAATGAAATACCTCATCAAAGGAGGCTCAGGTTTATACCCTTATCCTGATTGGGCGGAAAATGAAATGGATTCCTTGAAGGAAGAAACCATGATGGAACCTTCGGATTTCCGCACAATGAATCCGATAGGGGTTTTGCAAAAGGATGAAATTGGTGTCCCTAAAGCTTGAAAAGGGGTTTGATTTTGGGTGCCTCATTGCTGAGACTAAATAACTTTTGAAATTGATGACCTTTTGCGAGAAAATGATTTGTGGCTTAACCTCAAGCCAAAATTGGACTGTCTATGGTGGAACAGTGGGGACACAGGGAAGTGTGCGAATCTGAGAGCCCATGCGCTCAGATTATACCAATAGAAGGGAAGGAATCTTGAAAACTCCCGTTATCAAGTCCTTAAAAGGGATAACAACTGATGTCAGGATGCGTCAAAGATGAACCTCAAGCTCTCGCTTCACGTCAGGATAGCTAGAAAATATTGTCAAAATATTAAAAATTATTGTTGATTCAAAATAATTTAAAATGATGCACATTGTTTTGAAAATGTTCCCTCTTTTCTACCTGAAGTATTACCTCTGACTGGGCGTAACTTCGTAGAATCCAGATTCGAATTCAAATTTCTTGCAATCGACTTTCTTTCAAGGAGGCTATCAATTTCCTTGATATGAATAAAAAAGAGAGTATTCTTAATATTGTGAAAGCAATTGGTGAAGGAATATTGATAATAGAATTTCACAAATTTTAAAGAAGATTCTTGACAGATTCGGCAGTCTGATATCCTGGGATTCTTTTCTCATGATGATCTTTCTGCCCACACTTTTTTTTTCTTTTTTTTTTTGGCAGAATTAGAGCTCTCTTAGGCTTTTGGGGATTTTATTACATCATCCTTCATTTTGGAGATGTCCTGACTTTTCTCTCTCTCTCTTTTTTTTGGAAGGGTACGTCACAAACTCCTTCATCTTAGAGATGTTTCGATCCTTCTTTTTCTCTCAGGGATTATATCGACGATTATTGGCTCATTGGTTGGAAATCTCTTGATGATAGCGGAAATTAAATATCTTTTAGGGTTTGTCGGGAGGCTCATCGCAGTCGCCTTCATCTTGACGGTGCTCTGAACTTTCCCTGGAATGATCCGTCACAAACTCCGTCATCTTGGAGATGATTCAAATCTTCTTTGGCCCCGGGGGTCTACTCGCCTAATTCGCCTTCATCTTGACGACAGTTGAGAGATCCCTTTTGCAGATATTTAATTGTTGGCCAATAGAAAAATTTCCTTTGCTGGCCATATCAGGGATTTATTCTTCATCCTTTTGGTTGGCCAATAGAAAAATTTTGAATTTTGAATCCTTCTTCGCGAAAGCTTTGTCCTTTCGAAAGTAATACTGAAGGTATTCTGAAGTAATGTTTTTGTACAATAAAAATTTTGAAATCAACAAATATTTAATGACAAATTGGCAAAATGTTCTTGAAATCCTTGGTGAGAGCAAGCATCTGAAACACAACGCAACGCACCCATGACAAAAATTTTCTTCTCCTTTCCCCAAAGGAGAAGATTCAGAAATTGGAAATAGGAATTACTCCTCTCTTCCCTGAAGAGGAGGTGTTTGCAAAACGAACTTTCGAAGAGAAATTAAGCTTTCGTCAAAACTTCCTAACATTAGGCTTCTCTTATGGAAAGGGGGGCGGTAATGATGAGGTCGGTGAATTGGTCATGAAGGAACGAGTCCATCACAGTCTCCCTGAAAATTGGATCCTTCATGATGAAATGGCCTAGTTTGAAATTGCGGTCACAAGGAAAGCGAGCTTCCGTCGAAGCTCTCCCTGAATTAAGAGTTCCTTGTATGAAATTGGAAATTTGTTTTGCAAACGGTTCACATAGACACGAGTCCCTTCAAACTCTCCCTGAAAAGGGGCTAGGTGAACAAAGGATAGCATGCGAAAAGAACGAGCTCCCTTGAACTCTCCCTGTACAAAGGGTCTCTCGCAAGAGGGAATGATTGGAATTGGTATGAAATTGGAATTTGGAAAATTTGAAATTTTGAAATTTTGAAATTTGGAATTTGAAATTGGAAATTTGAAAATTGATATTTAGAAACTGGAAATTGATTGACTCGAAGGTCAAAATTGGTTGACCCAAAAGTTGAAATTGGAAATTTGGAATTTAAAAATTGGAAATTGGGAAATTGATTGACCCGAAGGTCGAAATTGGAAATTTTGGAAATTGATTGGCCCGAAGGTCGAAATTGGAAATTGAGTGACCCAAAGATCGAATTTGAAAATTGGTTGACCCGGAGGTCGAAATTGGAAATTTGGAAATTGGGTGGCTCGAGGGCCGAATTGGTAATTGGAATTTGAACTTTGATGAATGATCAGCACAAAGACTGAACCCGAGAGGTTGACTGATACGACCCACCAGTGAGACACTAACACAAGTGCTCAATCTTGAAAGAACACCAGCATGAATACCGAGTTTTGAAAATATGTCAACATAGACATTGGATTTTAAAAAATATATCAGTTCGAGCACTGGATTTTGGAAGTGTACCAGTTTGAGCACTGGATTTCAAAATTGTACCAGTTCAAGCACTGAGTTTTGAAAATATACCTTGTTTTTAATTTGAAATTTGAATTTTTAAAAGAGACCTATGCTCTTAAAGTATTTGGGAATTGTAACGAGAATGATTGTCGGGGTCTCAGGATTATCCCTTATCCTGAATGGGTAGTTCAGGTTTATCCCTTAACCTGAATGGGTAGCGAACTTGATGCAAATGCATGCCAATGAATGCAGATGTATGCAAATATGAAAATGATATAAATGAATGCACATGCGTGCAAAATGAGAGATTTGTTTATCCTGCCTGCATAGAGGATATTTGTAGATAAAAACAAAATTTTAAAAAAATGCCCCAGTATAACTGAGAAAGGAGAATTTAACCATTATTGAACAAAATTTGGAGGAATTACAAAGAATAAGACATGGTTTAAGTATAGAATTTTTTCAAATGCCGAGCATTGATGGGATCTGGTAATTCCACTCCGTCGGCATTTATGAGCCGATATGAATTACGAGGTAATGCCTCTTTGACAACATAGGGACCTTCCCAATTTGGTGACCACTTGCCACCTGGGCGGTGCTTGAGATAAGTCGTTGATCTGAGCACTAGATCATTGACTCAAAATTTTCTTTCAATGACTGATTTTGCATATTGTCTGGCTATCCTCTGACGATACGATTGAGCGTACTCTGCTGCTCTGAGTCTTCTTTCATCTAGCAAATCAAGTTGTACTAGCCGCTGTTGCTGATACTGATCAAGAGGTAATTCGAGAAGTGATGCAAATTTCAGAGCAGGTTTCTGAACATGTAGAGGCAATACTACTTCGGTTCCGTAGACAAGTTCTGACGGAGTAGCATTAGTTGGAGTTCGAATGGTGGTTCGATACGCCCACAATGCATCATGAATCTTCTCATGCCAGTCACGGCCTATTTCCAAAGTTCGCTCGAGGATTCGAATCAAAATCTTATTGGTGGCCTCTGCTTGGCCATTTCCTTGAGGATAATAAGGAGCGGAGAAATGATGATGAATTTTGAACTTCAAACAGAAAGTCCTCATTCTCTCATTCTTGAAATGACTGCCATTATCTGACACAATATCATGTGGTATGCCGAAACGACATAGGATATTCTTATGGATGAATGAGACCACATGCCGACCTTCTACTGTGCATAGAGTGACTGCTTCTACCCATTTAGTAAAATATTCTGTTGCAGCAAGAAAATATTTATGGCCATTTGAAGCAGAAGGAGTAATGGGACCAACAACATCAAAAGCCCACATAGAAAATGGCCATGGCGAGACGACAGATTGCAAATATGTCGCTGGCGCATGAATGGAAGGTGCATGCATCTGGCATTGAACACACTTTTTCACAAAACGATAACAATCTTGTTGCATAGTTCTCCAGTAATAACCTGCTCGGATAATTTGTTTGACAAGAGTTTGGTAGCCAACATGACCACCGCAGATACCTTCATGTGCTTCTTGCACAACTTCTTTGGCTTCTTCTTCGTCCAAACATCTGGAATATTCAGAGCTGAATCCACGACGATAAAGGACGTCAGCAAGAATAAAATATCGAGCAGACATGCGCTGAATTGCTCGCTGCTCTCTCTTTGATAATTCGGGAGGAAATTCGCCAGTTTTAATGAAATTCTTGATATCATGATACCAAGGCTTCTTCTTTTGCTCAGCCTGGTTTATCTGCTCTACTGGGACGAAAGCGGGTTGATCAAGTCTGTCAATTTCAAATGAGCGACAAGATTCTCCACCCTTGAAAGACATGATGGATCCCAGATTGGCTAAGCTGTCTGCAATTTGATTGAAGTCTCTCTTGACATGGAAAAGCTGGAATTCTTCGAAATTGCT
Source organism: Nuphar pumila (assembly GCF_984573655.1). NCBI lineage: Eukaryota > Viridiplantae > Streptophyta > Magnoliopsida > Nymphaeales > Nymphaeaceae > Nuphar > Nuphar pumila. The sequence continues at coordinate 43,808,275 of NC_143265.1, read as the reverse complement.
AACAAGAGCTGAGACGATCTTCTGATAAGGAAGTAACTTCTGATCCTTCACTTGCCATTCAGCTAAGACTTGATTGACGACGAGCAAAGAGTCGCCATAAGCATGCACTCTTTTGACATTGAAGTCTTGTAGAATTTTCAGACCTTGTATCAAAGCTTCATACTCGGCCATATTATGAGTGCACTGAAAATCTAATTTGAGAGAAAAGAGGATCATCTCCTTCTCAGGTGTGATCAACAGAATCCTGATTCCTATGCCTGCCATATTCTTGGAACCGTCAAAGAATAAATTCCAAATTGGGGATTGTTGAATATTGCAGATCCGCTCATCGGGGAAATCATCCTTGACTTTAACATCTTTTGCTAAAGGAAAATCTGCTAATTGATCTGCAATTGCTTGGCCCTTGATAGATTGCTGAGAGACATATTTCAAATCGTATTGCATCAATAAAACCTGCCATTTGGCAATCCGTCCACTGAGGAAGGGTTGCTCTAGAATATACTTGAGAGGATTTAATTTGGATAGGATCTTGACTTCAGATGTCAACAGATAGTGTCTCAATTTCTGACACATCCAAACCAGAGCTAGACATGTCTTCTCTATCTGAGAGTATTTCTTCTCATAATCAATGAAGGTTTTACTCACATAGTAAATGGCATGCTCTACCAGACTGCCTTTTTCGTATTGCGCCAAGAATCCGCCACAAGCCACTTGATTAACTGAAATGTATAGCAGTAGGGGTTTCCCTAATTCTGGCGGATTTAACACAGGAGGATTGAGCAAATATTTCTTGATGCGTTCGAACGATTGCTGACACTCTGGTCCCCATTCGAATTTCACTCCTTTTCTGAGCCAATGATTGAAAGGCTCACATCTCATGGCCAAATTGGATATGAATCGCCGAATTGATTGCATACGTCCCTGAAGGCTACGTAATTCTTTCAAATTAGTCGGGGGAGACATGTCAATGATAGCTTTGGCCTTAGCGGGATCAACTTCTATCCCCTTTTTGCTGACTAGAAAGCCTAACAATTTGCCAGATTCGACTCCAAAAACACATTTTTGTGGATTGAGTCTTAGCTTGTAAAGAATGAGCCGCTTGAAAACTTGATTGAGAGTTTCGATGTGATCTTCTTCTTCTTTGGATTTTACCAGAATATCATCGACATAGGCATCCATGATTTTGTGCATCTGATCATGGAAAATGACGGCCATAGCACGCTGATAAGTGGCTCCAGCATTCTTAAGCCCAAATGGCATGACTGTATAACAAAAAGTGCCCCAAGGAGTAGTGAAAGATGTCTTGTACTGATCACGAGCGGCCAACTTGATCTTATTATATCCGGAATATCCATCCATAAAAGAGAACATAGCGTGACCTGCTGTGCTATCAATCAAAAGATCAATATTAGGAAGTGGATAATCATCCTTAGGAGTCGCTTTATTGAGATCTCTGAAGTCGATGCAAATTCGAACTTTACCATTTTTCTTGGGAACAACAACAATATTTGCTAGCCAATCTGGATAGTCAATGGTTCGAATGAACCCTGCTTTGAGTAGGTCTTCTAGACCTTCCTTAACTTGTTGTTCCACTCGAGGATCCATTTTTCTCAGTTTCTGCTTAACCGGCTTGACATTTGGTTTTAGGATGAGACGATGTTCAACCAATTTGGTATCTAGACCTGGCATGTCCTCATATGTCCACGCGAACACTTCTTCATGTTGCTTGAGAAAATGGGTGAGCCTTTCTTTCTCTTCCGGGCTCAAACTGCTGCCAATCTTGAGAATTTTAGGATCGTCTTCTGATCCAATATTGATATCCTCAGTCGGATCCTGAACTAAGGATGATGGCTCATCTTGTTTCTGAATTGCTGCAAATTCTGGTAATTCTTGAAGAGCTGAATCAAATTCTGCAGGTTCTTCTGACTGCTTTGTAATCTGACTACATTCTGCTCTTATTTTAACCTGATGAATCACTATTGGCTTTGAAAAGGCCTCTGGATTAAGAACGAGCTTCTTGATAGATTGGGAAGACATTCTGAAAATTGGAGAATAAATCGATTCAGGAAAATCTCCTATCATAAAACAAATTACTTTTGTTAAGAAAATAATTTGAAAGATAAAAGAGAAGAATAATGGCAAATTTTCAAAGATTTGATAACGAGAAGTAAAGAGACAAATGTCATCCAGATAGACAAAGGAAATTTGCAACTTTATTGAAAGATTGAATTGAGGACAATGATTGAAATGAAACGAGATATCATCCTAAATGTGAAAACAAAAAAATAGAAATGAAAGACAAGCAGATGCCCTTAGTGCGTCCCTTTGATAAAGATAGTGCCCTTCTGAGATCTTCTGCCACTAAAGCCCAATCCGGCTCTCTGAGGATAGTGCTGAGGAATTACTGGCTCGAGACGACCATTCCCATTTTTTCCCAGGCCTTGAAAAGGCTGATAACCATGCTTTACTAACAGATCGAATCCCTTTTTGGCCTTCATAAATTGGGAGAACAGTGGATGATCTTTGAATGTACTATAGTCAATTTGTCCTCCAATCTTGAAAAACTGTGGGCCTCTCCATCGAGTCATGGCCACTGTATGTGCTGGCTATTCAGCCGTCTGCAGTATTCCCGAATTTTCTTCAAAGCTGACCTCATCAATGCCCCTAATGCTAGGGATATCAGTAGTGAAAGTGGGCCTAGGAACCATAGGTTATGCAAGCCTCTTCTCCGGATCCTCGCCCAAGACTGTTGTGATCATTCCACCTTTTGACCACTTGACACACTGATGCAAAGTAGACGGCACCGCGTTCGTGTTGTGAATCCACGGTCGTCCCAACAACAGATTATACGTTGGGGGTACATTGACCACATGAAAGAGGACAGAGTGGACCGAGTAGTCAATGAAAATTTTCAAGAAAATTTTCCCTTTAGCTGTCTGGCCATGATTATCAAACCCGTAGATGGTGATCGGGTCCGGGATATATTCCTCTTCTCTAATGCCCAAAGCTTTGGCTGTCATTTCTGGGCATATATTGAGGCTGCTGCCTCCATCTATCAGCACATGAGGAACAGTCATTCCTCTGGCTCGAATCACAACATACAAAGCGTTGTTGTGAAACACATGCGGCTTAGAAAGATCTTCATCTGAGAAAGTGATTGGAGCATTTGTCATGGCCTGATTGACTATCTGGGCCATGTCTTCAGGAGTTATGCTCGGTTTCACTTTGATTTTCCGCAACAGATCATTCAACACTTGCTGGTGCTTGGCGGAAGCTTGGGCTAAATCCAAGATTGAGACATGGGATAATGCAGTAATCAGCTTTGGTGCCGATGTCTCACCTTTCTCCGGAGCGGGCTTAATAAAGTGCTTGGGGAGCCATGGCATTCTTTTAGCCACCTCAGGAGATACCCCAGCGGGTTTATCAGATACTTTCATTTTACCAAAAGCTGCAATGAGATCCATTTTCTGAGCTTTGGACTGAGCCTGCTGCAGCACAAGGACCTGATGTTGGACTTGCATATCCCTTTTAGAGCATGGCCTAATATGCTCCTGCGGCTGAAAAGGCTGTTCAGAGACGACCGCCGTAGAATGATGGGGAAAGGGTTTCTTTAGAATATCCATATTTTCATCTTCGGCACCCTCTACCAGAAGATTCTTGTCGATGAGATCCTGAACAATATTCTTGAGAACGAAGCAGTTCTCAGTATTGTGCCCCACTGTTCTGTGAAATTTACAAAATTGATCTTTGAATTTTCCCATGGGAACAGGGGGATCGGCCAGCCTAGGCAGTTTGACCATCTCCTTGGTCAACATATACTCGAGCACAGTCTCGAGGGATTGGTCTAGTGGAGTGAATTTCCTGTCATAACTCCACCCTTCATGCTTTACTTTTTCTCGGGGCTTCGGTCCCTATTCTAATTGAAGTGGCTTATTGTATTGAGGCACTGACTTGCCTTTCTGATCGTTCTTGTTGGAACTTCCTGCCCCATAACAGAAATCTTTGTTCTGCCCCTTACAGTGGTTCCAATTATTATTTCTGACAGAATGAGTGAAGTGAGTCTTCTTCTTCTGCTCATTCAGGCCGTTGTTCTTGGTGAAAGTGAAGCCTTCGTAGAAACCATTTTCCATGCTCAACTCGAGCCATTCGGCTCGCACTGTCAGTTCAATGAATGTCCTTGATGGTGCAGTAGAGATGAGGCCTCTTAGAGGCTGTGAGAAGTTACTCAGAATTAGGGACAAAGCATGTCCCTCTGATATGGGGTCCCTCATCTTGTTGCAAGCTGACCTCCATCGGTGGATAAAATCTCTGGCCTTCTCATTTTCTCTCTGTTTGAGGCCACAGATATGACTGAGGGTGGGAAGTGCCTCAGCATTGAAGAGGAATCGCTCAATGAACATGTTCACCACTTTATCAAATTCTTTCAATTCAATTGGATTTACATGCTCCGAGTACCATTTAGCTGTGGTTCCCTCCAGACTGCGAGGGAAACATAGGAAAAGTGCACGGTTGTCTCGCTTGAATCTGGAGCATTCAGCGAAGAACATGGCGAGATGAGCTTTAGGATCGCCAGAACCATCGAATTTGATAAACTTTCTGGGGAGATTCTCGAGATTGTCGTCCCCATCCAAACCATCATAGAAGTCTTCACTGGTGAAGACTTTCTTGCCCTTGTTGCGGGCCTGCAGGTCTCGAAGCATTCTGACCACATCTTTGAACTGCGGCTGGTCAGAGTCATTGACAGACTGCTCTTTGAATTTGTGGGCTGACCCCTGCCCCTGGGTAGACTTGCGGAATGCCTGATGGGTCTCAAACTCTTCATCTGAATCTTCCACTGATTCCTCTTCATCAGTTGCATCAACATGCTGGGCAGGCTTCTTGGATATCTTCAAGGCTTTCTTGACTGCCCGGCCTTTTGTCTTTTGCTTCACCTGTGCTTTCTCTGTACTGGCTTCAGCTTGTTCTGCCAGCATCTTAGTCATCATCTTCTTAAACATGGCATACATTTGAGGATCAATGTCATCCTCAACCTGTTGCCCCTGATTTTTGCCTGAGCGCGGGGAATCCATTTCTTCGTCTGAAGCTGTCGAATATGCGATTCCCTCGACTGGTGCAGTCTTCTTCCCTGACCTTGTTTGAACCATTGACTGTCACGAATGCTCTCTGCAGAGCAAATTCGATGGTTAGGCTTTTGAGAGAGATTTTGATTAGAAGAAAATATTCACTGAGAATTTTTGTAGACAATTTGAAAGAATATCCCATTACTAGGGATTGAGTCGTCGCTGGGATTACGACAATTGCGTTGTCATTCCTTTGCAAAGAAAATAAACAACTGAAAATTAAGCCTTGTTACCTAGGCGAGGTCGTCAAACCAAAAATTGAAGAATTTGCAAGATTTTTATTTATTGAAAGAAAACATGATTGCATCAATAATAAACTTGAGAAAGAGGGGGCGGACAGACAATTTGCCACCACTCTTTATAACTAGCAGAGACACGAGGATCGGGAAAAAGCGGAAGAGTAACAAAAGAGTCCCAGCCATATCTGGCAGAATGGTATGCTCCGGACCACTGTGCTGATGTAAGGTCGAACTCTGGCACGACTCCTGATAGCAGCCGCATCTCTATGTGTTTCTGTCTCTGAGAAAACTATCGAACACACCGCTCCGGATGATAGTAAGCACAGAAGAATGGACCAAGCAACTTGAATCTCTTGCCATATGCATAGGTGTATCTGGGAGGCGATAATTCTTGATCAAAATAGTCTCACACCACTTCTTCTTCCTGCAGATAGTCGATCAGGAATCGGTACCGCGCAACTGGAAGGAGCTCCTTGCCGTTGTATCTGAATGAACTAGCTCTGGTCGGTACATGCTGAAGGAACCAAGATTGAAGAGCATAAGTACATCCCTCGACTAAGATGGACTCTCCAAGTGTGAAGCGGGTCAGTCCTCTGTATAGAAAAGCAAGCGCGGCCATGGCTATCGAGAGACGACTGGTCTGTCGACTTCCCCATCTTCTCAAAAGTTGAACTATTCTGACATCCACATAATTCTGTCCATCTGGCAAGAAAGCAAGTCCCATAGTACACAAAACCATCGCATGCTGAATTCTCTCTCGAGCTGTCCTGGACAAAGAGCTGACTTCTGCGAATTCTCCATACTGTCGGTAGATCTCGATCAGACTCACGTACTCATTCCCATTTTCTTCAATCAGTGGCCAAGACTTGCGCCCTGTCATGCGAGCTACGGCATCTTTGGGGTCCAGACCCTTGACATTGATCAGAAACTGCTGCTCTAACGGATCTCCAGGCTGACCGGCTGGCTCAGGCAGTCCCATAATCTCTGAAAATTCATCCATCAGTAGTGTCATCTCGCCCCATGGGAACCAGAACGTGCAAGTGCGCGGATTCCACCGCTCTGCCAGTGCATGAATCAGATTGCCGTTGACTGTCAACTTTCCCACTGCAGATGCCAATTCCAACCCACAATCGCTCAAGTGGTCCGAAAACATACGAGAGAAATTTTTGAACCAGACATAGTACCACCGGGGAAAGAAGGGTGTGGTGCTAAGAGATCGATGCTCAGGAAGACTTTGCCGCACCTCATAGGAGATGTGACCCTCAGAAAAAACAGAATCGAGCTGGCTGGATGCCATTGGACTGAAAGACAAGAAGATTGGAATTAGACTTTGGAAAAATACAAGAATTTTGAAAATTGCAGGCAGGATAAAATGAAAGATGGAAATTCGAAGTCCAGAGGAACGAAAGAATGGAAAATCTCCTGGAGTTTTGAAGAAAAGGTGGATGATTTGGAAAAATTGCCCAGGGTTTTTGAGAAAAAAGAGATATTTCATAAAATATGAAAAATGAGGTATTTTGGAAAATTGTTCAGTATTTTGGAAAAACTGAAAAAATAAGGCGAAAATGAATATCATACATTCAATTACAAACAATTATGCACATACAGCAATCCCTAAGAAGCCAACTCTAAATGCATTGATTTTGAAAGAGCTTTAGGACCCTAATCCTAACTCTAGGCTCAGATCAACTGTGTCCAATCATGTTATGCCGATATACTCGAGCCGAGGCTCGATGTACGTGACATAAAACTCATCTCCGGGTCTAGGCTTGTGTTTTCCCAACATCCTTGAGCGCCTGCCGATATACGTTGGACTATGGCCCTTGGTACGTGGCAGGGGGGCGTTAGCCCAAATAAGTGGCCCAGTTGTGAGGCTCTGTCCCGAACTATGGTTCTGGAAGAGAGCCCAGCAACGTGAAGACCGGGTAGACATAGGTGTGGTGGTTTTTGAAATATGATCACATGCAGGCAAACAGAGGGCTCTAAGTCCTAAAGAGATAGAATTTTGAAAACTTTTGAAGAAGCAAACATTGTTTTCATACAAGTCCTAGATTGATGAGTGTTGTATTTCAGACCTAATTCTAAGTGAGCATGCATAATTCTCCTCAATATGGTCCTACCCAACCATGCCTAGTCTACATGCAATCCATGTCAGCTGGGTTCAAGTCTAGGCTACTAGGTTCACATGATATCAGAAATTAAAGCTGACATTCCATAGAACATAATTTTGATAATTGAACTAAGTTAAAGCACATAATTGATCAAACGAAGACAGGTCCCATCACGGTCGCCAAACCTGTTATCATCGCAAAATTTTTCCCCTCCCTTGCGAGAGACAAACGAATTTGGCGAGTCAAACTCGACCAAAGTTTTGAAAATGATTTTGAAAATTTACTCGCCTCCGTTTTTAAAATTTGCGGGAAAATTCCGTGGAATGGGATCCGCCTGTCGGTACGAGGTTCAATCGTTCCTGGCGCCTTTACCAGGGGTAATTGAACCAAGGATCAATTACGTGCTTTAATTTGACTCAAATAGCTAAATTATGCTCTATTTTTCCTAGAATGCACAAAGAATCAGGCTTGTGCTATGAAATTTTAAAAAAATGCAAGTTTGAGAAACTATGATGTTTGCTTTGGAAAATTGAAATGCATTTGGAAAAATGATTGGAAAAGTGCTTGAATTTGGAGTTTTTGGGAAAATCATTGAATTTCATTGGAAATCAGAAATTTGCATTGAAAAGTGATTTCTCAGGAAAGCTTGAAAAACTGAGAAAATTGGTTTTGAGATTGGAAACTTGGAATTGCTTTTATGAGAAAATGGATTTGAGAATCTTGAGAAAATCTAAGAAATTTATTGGAAAATGACTTTTGAAATGGAAAATGAATTCTCAGGAAAACTGGAAAATATGAGAAAATCGATTTCTGAAAACTTGGGATTTTGAAACTTGAGAATTTGAAAACATAGGAAAATCTTGATTTGAACTTGGGAAATGCTTTGAAATGTCATTTGAAAACTTAGGATTTTGAGAAAATCAGATCCTGAGAAAGACTTGGAAATTCTTGAGAAAATTGAATTTTCTGAAATTGAAATTGGAAAATGAGTTTGAAAATAATGCAATTTGAATGATATGAATAAATGAATATGAATTTGAAAAGGGAATTTCATTGAGGAATTGGGAAATCCATTTGAAACTTTGAGAAATGCAGTGCATTTTTGAAGTTAGCCTAAGAGTGTAGGCTGAATGTGGCTGTTATAAAGATCATAAATCTTGGTTTTCTTCGTATTCTGACTATGGCCATAAATACGAATCTCACCGAGTTTATAAACTCCATAAAAGCTTGTGCACGTGCCATTCGTGTAAACCATAGTGAATTTGAAATAATGTGCATGAATCATACATCACATATTAAAATTTGTATAAATTAAACTATATGCAATGCAGCCCTATTCTAAGCAGAAATGTAACTCTTATTCCAAATATTACATTGATTTTTACATTGAATTGAAATAAAAGAAATAAAATGGCTAAGTCTTCTTCTTGAATATTCCTGCAAAACTGGAAAATAAAGTTAGCACAAAAATGTAGGTTTTTCTGAATTTATCCGAAAATATAGAAAATTATAGGATATTATTCAGATATAAACCCAGAATCATACCCCCTTTGATATAAACATCAGAAATAATGAATAAATTTTGAAAATAAACTTGAAAATTCGAAATTGGGGTCAAAATGACCAAAATACCCCCGATGACCTTGAAATCAGGGTTTTATGAAAGAATTTTTGTAAATTTTGGACTTTTGAAAATCAAATGAAATAAATCAAACATAATATGATAAAATATGATGATATGCATGAAATTTTGGAGAATTATAAATTGAAATTTCGAAATTTAGGTCAAAATGACCAAAATACCCCTGATAACAAGACTATGGCCTTGAAACCAGGGTTTTCTGAAATAAATTTTGCAAAATTGAAAAATATGAAATTAAAATGAGATTAAAATTAACCCTAATATGATTATACATGCTTATGTACATGATACAAACCCTAACATGGCAAAAATATCATAAAATATCGAATTTAACTTGATTTTCGCTTCTGAATTTAAAGATAAACTAACACATGGAGCAAATGAACTTGGAATTAAACCAAATTTTGCATGGACAACTAAAATAACCCTAGAAACATAATGGATCTCTAAAATATAATTTTTTTGTATTTTTAAATATGGAAATTCAAATAAAAACCCTAAATTTTGTGATTTTTGCCTAAAATGTTGATTCTAAAGGGGATTTAGGATATCAAATTTCCATAAAAATTTCCCAAATTTTATGGGATAACAGAGGACAGTAAGGCAAGGATTTTTTCCTTTTACACTTTCTGTTTTTGACCTATGGTCGGAGCTGTGCCACTCTGGCAAGTCGGATCGGAATCCGACGACTCTAGGAAATGAAGAAAACAGACAGGTTTCGGTAGAAAATATGTACAAAATAGTAAACAGATGGGAAAAAGGCTGAAATTGTGGGAAAATGTCCCTGACAAACAGATGGAAATTTTGTATTTTTAAAGAACTGGGATCCAGGTTACGGTTTGGAAAATGGCATGCTGTTATCAGAGACCCGAATCTCTGGAATTTCGGGATATTGAAATCTGTCAGACAGAAATACAAATTTCGGGAAATATAGTGAAACAGTTCCAAAAATTCTCAAATTTTGAGCAATGACAGAAAAATATGTGAGGAACAACTTTCATGTTGAAAGTTTTTGCAGATGAGCTACAGATTGGGCGGACTCGGTGCATTAGGGTCTGTCTATACCCTGACGAAAGAAAATCGAGATTTTCCCAACGGTCTGAGAAATCCGATTTTTTACAGAAAGAAAAACTAACTAAAAAAAACTCAAAATTTTCAGATCATTAGTAGATTCAATCATGAATCTAATGTGATTTTTGTAGGACAATTCGAATCCCCCACAAGGGTGATCTTGACTGATCTTGTCTGCTAAAACAAATATTGGAAATTCCAGGCAGGTCCAAAACGCATTGTCACCTTTTTTTTTTATAATAATGATTTAAAATTAGATCAAAATTTTTATAGTAACTAAAAGTCATACAGATCTAACATTAATAAAATTCACAGAATTTAAAGATGCAAAAATTTACATGAAATAACCTATGGACTTTGTACCGAAATGAACTCTATGGATTCTAACTTAGATCATAATGAAATGTACATTGAAATGAATGGAATAAATTAACAATCCTAACATAAATGCATTTTCTATCATAAAGTATCATGAAATATAAAACTAATACACAAATCAATGGGGATACAACATATTCTTTGTTGTTGGCTTGCGAAACGGGAGATCCAATCCATTGAGTGGATGGACCTTATCGTTTGATTAGCCCCTATACATGAGATATGTATTTTTCGTATTTTCCCTTTCTTTTCTTTTTTTTTTTTTGTTTTTTTTTATCTACAACTAAAACCTTTCACCAACATGAGTTCAGTTTTAAACTGATTCACGTTGTGTTGATGAAGCAATTTATGACAGCATTCTATCATCATATGGCATGGAAAAGGGTTATTACACATTCAAACCAAATGTAACAAGGTGGGGGCCTTACCTCAAGCTCTTCCTTGCAACAAAATGGAGCAGCTGCAACGAAGGGGGTTGCTGGAGATGGAGGTTACCCAAAGGGGCTTGCTGCAACGTCTAGAGGGACTGAAGCAAAGTGGAGGATCAGCTGTTACCAAAGAATGGCTGGAGAGGGCTGGAGGAAGGAGGTCCGGCTGGAGCTTGAATGGCTGGAAGTTCAGCTTCTATTGGTGGTGATGAAGGCTGTTGGCAGTGGCTGAGAGAGATGGCAGATGAAGCTGCCAAGGAGGTTGGTAATGGCTGGAAGTGTTGTGGCTGTTGGCTGGATGAAGATGCAGCAAGGAGCTGGTCCGCTGGAGGCTGTGGTAGCAGTGAGCTTGGAGGTGGGCTGCAGCAAGGATGGTGGCTGGAATGGAGAGCTGGATGCAAGGATGAAGATGGCTGGAGCTGAAGCTTGAAGACGTGGCTGGGCTCTTGCTGCACCAAAGGAGGTTGTCCTCAAGGAGAGAGGGTGCTGTGGGACTTCAAAGGGGAGAGAAAGAGAGAGAGAGAGACGTTTTTTTTTTGGAGAGGATGGGCTGCCGTGTGAGAGCTTTTTTCTCCTTTTTTTCTTTTATTAACTTAGGTAGAAATCATCAAGACCTAAGTTTTCTAAGAGGGAATGAGTTTAATGAGGAAAGGGAAGTGCGTGAATCCCTCAGCAGACGTGGATGGGCTGGAAGGCTAGGGAAAGGAAGGGAGGAAGGAAAGGAAGAAGGAAAGAAAGGGAAGAAAAGAAAGGAAAGAAAAGGAAGGGAAAAGGAAAGAGGGAAGAAAGAATAGGGAAAGGAAGAAAAGGAGTTTACGTGAGTGTGCTGGAGAGAAAAAAAAAAAAAAGTGGAAGAAAGAAAGAAAAAGGAAGAAAAAAAAAAAGAAAGAAAAGAAATAAAGAAGAAAAGAAAAGAAAAGAAAAGAAAAAAAAAAATATATATATATATATATATATATATAAAAAAAAGAAAATGGAGGAAGAAAGAAAGGAAATGGGAGAAATAGAGGGGCTGGAGGTTTGGGCGACCACCTTGTGGGTCCCACCTCTCTAAAAAAAATAAAAATAAAAATAAAAAATAAATAAAAACAAAAATAAACAAATAAAAAAGGAGCATCTTTTTTTTTTTTTTTAATAAAATAGAAATGCAAATGAATGGGCCATCTCAGAGCGGGTCCAAATTTCAATTTTGAAATTCATTTTGAAGATTAGAGGGGTAAAATAGTCTTTTCAGAAAGTTTCCAGACGAAACGAGTTATTTTTGGCAGATTTTTAAACGAGCTCGGATTTTGAAGTTCAATACTCCGTTGCGAAGCAAATCCAGTGTAGAATTTGAAAATGTAATTTTGAAAGAAATCCAGATTGTTTTTCTCAAGAAAATATTTCCAAACGAAACGAGCTATTTTTAGCAATTTTTGAAACGAGCTCGGATTTTAAAGTTCAATACCCCATCGCGAAGCAAATCCAGTGTAGAATTTAAAATTTTGATTTTGAAACAAATCCAGATTGTTTTTCTTGAGAAAATATTTTCAAAACAAAACGAGCTATTTTTGGCAGTTTTTGAAATAAGCTCCGATTTTGAAGTTTAATAGCTCGTTGCGAAGCAAATCCAGTATAGAATTTGAAAATTTGATTTTGGGAGAAATCCATATTGTTTTTCTCGAGAAAATACTTCCAAATTTAGACTCTCGGTGGTAAAAATGTTAATTTTGGAAACCCGAGGTTCTGAAGTTAATTTATGAAAGCTTTTAAAACTCGATCTGGATTGAAATTTATAAAACTGGAGTTCTGGACTTCAAAAAATGAAATGAAATGTGATGAAATGTTATGAAATGCTGAGAAATGATATGAAATGATGAGAAATGACATGAAATGACATGCGAAATGCAGACCCTTAATAAAGAATTTTGGATGTCAGACCCCGATTGACACTTGTACCAGTTTAAAAAGCATTAAAATTGATAAAATTTGCAAAATAGCTCAAGAAATGGTTTTCGAGACTCTATTGAGTCAGAGTGACACTGAAAATTGGGGTTCGAGCTGGATTGAACTGAAATGAGCCAGATTGAGCTGGATTTTAGAGTTTCAGAACTCCAATGAGCTGACAAGGCACTGACTCAACTAACCTTTCCGACTGAATTTTCAAAAAAAAGCTGCCATTTTTTAGAGAAATGGTACAGAATGGTCGCTGGAGTGAAGTGAATTACGAACTTGATCTGACTTTGAGCTAGGAAAAAGGTCAATAATACTGACGTGAACTAAAATCGAAGCTCGAACACTAGCTCAATTGACTGAACTCAACTCAATTTCAGCTGAAAGAGCTAAAATGGACTAAAATGGGCTCCTAGACACTTGGAAATGGTTTTGAATTGAAACTGGAGCGCTTGATTCCTGGTGAGCTCAAGTTAGACTCTCGGGAACATGAGTGACTGGGAATGACTGACTCGGAGACAATTGGCATGGATTTGAGTGAGAAACAAGCTCATTTCTGAAGAAATGATCCCATTTTGGCAGGAATGGTCAGAAATGGAAATGGTCTTCTCACTATAAGCTCAGATATGCTTGGAATGACTGATATTCTAAATGTTCTGAATTGACCAGTGAGCTTTGTTGACTCCGACTGACTGAGGTCCGGGATGACCTAGGGGTAAAATGGTAATTTTCCTAATGAAAGTTGGTAAAATGGTGATTTTCTAAAACTAACTCGGGGTTTGACTCCTACACTGACCTAACAGGGTTGGCACTGCACGAGGAAGGTTGTTTGAGAATGGATGAGGAAAATTTGGGGTGTTTACAGATGCCCCTCTTTGCTACTAAGCCGGCTTGAAGACGGGCTTAGTGGCAAAGAAAAACACACCAAATTTGGGCTATAAAAATGCTCCAGTTAGAAGGATCTGACTGGATATGAAGAGATTTAGCCCTGATGAAAATGGTAGATATGAAATGGAGAATAAAGAAGAAAAATTTTTCCTGAAAAGAAGTGAGATTCAGGTTTTGCCCTTAACTTGGATGGGACATGAAATACCTTGTGTAGAAACAAAGCTCAGGTTTGACGCTTAACCTGACCGGGAAATGAAATATCTCATCGAAATAAGACTCAGGTTTGTACCCTTAACCTGACCGGGAAATGAAATACCTCATCAAAAGGAGGCTCAGGTTTGTACCCTTATCCTGATTGGGCAGAAAATGAAATACCTCATCAAAGGAGGCTCAGGTTTGTACCCTTATCCTGATTGGGCAGAAAATGAAATACCTCATCAAAGGAGGCTCAGGTTTGTACCCTTATCCTGATTGGGCAGAAAATGAAATACCTCATCAAAGGAGGCTCAGGTTTGTACCCTTATCCTGATTGGGCAGAAAATGAAATACCTCATCAAAGGAGGCTCAGGTTTATACCCTTATCCTGATTGGGCGGAAAATGAAATGGATTCCTTGAAGGAAGAAACCATGATGAAACCTTCGGATTTCCGCACAATGAATCCGATAGGGGTTTTGCAAAAGGATGAAATTGGTGTCCCTAAAGCTTGAAAAGGGGTTTGATTTTGGGTGCCTCATTGCTGAGACTAAATAACTTTTGAAATTGATGACCTTTTGCGAGAAAATGATTTGTGGCTTAACCTCAAGCCAAAATTGGACTGTCTATGGTGGGACAGTGGGGACACAGGGAAGTGTGCGAATCTGAGAGCCCATGCGCTCAGATTATACCAATAGAAGGGAAGGAATCTTGAAAACTCCCGTTATCAAGTCCTTAAAAGGGATAACAACTGATGTCAGGATGCGTCAAAGATGAACCTCAAGCTCTCGCTTCACGTCAGGATAGCTAGAAAATATTGTCAAAATATTAAAAATTATTGTTGATTCAAAATAATTTAAAATGATGCACATTGTTTTGAAAATGTTCCCTCTTTTCTACCTGAAGTATTACCTCTGACTGGGCGTAACTTCGTAGAATCCAGATTCGAATTCAAATTTCTTGCAATCGACTTTCTTTCAAGGAGGCTATCAATTTCCTTGATATGAATAAAAAAGAGAGTATTCTTAATATTGTGAAAGCAATTGGTGAAGGAATATTGATAATAGAATTTCACAAATTTTAAAGAAGATTCTTGACAGATTCGGCAGTCTGATATCCTGGGATTCTTTTCTCATGATGATCTTTCTGCCCACACTTTTTTTTTCTTTTTTTTTTTGGCAAAATTAGAGCTCTCTTAGGCTTTTGGGGATTTTATTACATCATCCTTCATTTTGGAGATGTCCTGACTTTTCTCTCTCTCTCTTTTTTTTGGAAGGGTACGTCACAAACTCCTTCATCTTAGAGATGTTTCGATCCTTCTTTTTCTCTCAGGGATTATATCGACGATTATTGGCTCATTGGTTGGAAATCTCTTGATGATAGCGGAAATTAAATATCTTTTAGGGTTTGTCGGGAGGCTCATCGCAGTCGCCTTCATCTTGACGGTGCTCTGAACTTTCCCTGGAATGATCCGTCACAAACTCCGTCATCTTGGAGATGATTCAAATCTTCTTTGGCCCCGGGGGTCTACTCGCCTAATTCGCCTTCATCTTGACGACAGTTGAGAGATCCCTTTTGCAGATATTTAATTGCAACTTTAGGTGATTGAGGAGATATAGGGATTGAATGGATTTTTCTGTATCACCCAGGATATTTCGACTGCTTTATTTTCCAAGAATGATCTTTAAAAATGTGCCATTGACTGCGATCAATACCGATCACTTATGGCTTTGCAACAATATTGAATTTCCTTTGCTGGCCATATCAGGGATTTATTCTTCATCCTTTTGGTTGGCCAATAGAAAAATTTTGAATTTTGAATCCTTCTTCGCGAAAGCTTTGTCCTTTCGAAAGTAATACTGAAGGTATTCTGAAGTAATGTTTTTGTACAATAAAAATTTTGAAATCAACAAATATTTAATGACAAATTGGCAAAATGTTCTTGAAATCCTTGGTGAGAGCAAGCATCTGAAACACAACGCAACGCACCCATGACAAAAATTTTCTTCTCCTTTCCCCAAAGGAGAAGATTCAGAAATTGGAAATAGGAATTACTCCTCTCTTCCCTGAAGAGGAGGTGTTTGCAAAACGAACTTTCGAAGAGAAATTAAGCTTTCGTCAAAACTTCCTAACATTAGGCTTCTCTTATGGAAAGGGGGCCGGTAATGATGAGGTCGGTGAATTGGTCATGAAGGAACGAGTCCATCACACTCTCCCTGAAAAGAGGATCCTTCATGATGAAATGGCCTAGTTTGAAATTATGGTCACAAGGAAAGCGAGCTTCCGTCGAAGCTCTCCCTGAATTAAGAGTTCCTTGTATGAAATTGGAAATTTGTTTTGCAAATGGTTCACATAGACACGAGTCCCTTCAAACTCTCCCTGAAAAGGGGCTAGGTGAACAAAGGATAGCATGCGAAAAGAACGAGCTGCCTTGAACTCTCCCTGTACAAAGGGTCTCTCGCAAGAGGGAATGATTGGAATTGGTATGAAATTGGAATTTGGAAAATTTGAAATTTTGAAATTTGGAATTTGAAATTGGAAATTTGAAAATTGATATTTGGAAACTGGAAATTGATTGACTCGAAGGTCAAAATTGGTTGACCCAAAAGTTGAAATTGGAAATTTGGAATTTAAAAATTGGAAATTGGGAAATTGATTGACCCGAAGGTCGAAATTGGAAATTTTGGAAATTGATTGGCCCGAAGGTCGAAATTGGAAATTGAGTGACCCGAAGATCGAATTTGAAAATTGGTTGACTCGGAGGTCGAAATTGGAAATTTGGAAATTGGGTGGCTCGAGGGCCGAATTGGTAATTGGAATTTGAACTTTGATGAATGATCAGCACAAAGACTGAACCCGAGAGGTTGACTGATACGACCCACCAGTGAGACAC
Organism: Nuphar pumila; assembly: GCF_984573655.1. Lineage (NCBI taxonomy): Eukaryota > Viridiplantae > Streptophyta > Magnoliopsida > Nymphaeales > Nymphaeaceae > Nuphar > Nuphar pumila. The sequence goes on along the minus strand of NC_143265.1, from coordinate 43,791,380 downwards.
TAACACAAGTGCTCAATCTTGAAAGAACACCAGCATGAATACCGAGTTTTGAAAATATGTCAACATAGACATTGGATTTTAAAAAATATATCAGTTCGAGCACTGGATTTTGGAAGTGTACCAGTTTGAGCACTGGATTTCAAAATTGTACCAGTTCAAGCACTGAGTTTTGAAAATATACCTTGTTTTTAATTTGAAATTTGAATTTTTAAAAGAGACCTATGCTCTTAAAGTATTTGGGAATTGTAACGAGAATGATTGTCGGGGTCTCAGGATTATCCCTTATCCTGAATGGGTAGTTCAGGTTTATCCCTTAACCTGAATGGGTAGCGAACTTGATGCAAATGCATGCCAATGAATGCAGATGTATGCAAATATGAAAATGATATAAATGAATGCACATGCGTGCAAAATGAGAGATTTGTTTATCCTGCCTGCATAGAGGATATTTGTAGATAAAAACAAAATTTTAAAAAAATGCCCCAGTATAACTGAGAAAGGAGAATTTAACCATTATTGAACAAAATTTGGAGGAATTACAAAGAATAAGACATGGTTTAAGTATAGAATTTTTTCAAATGCCGAGCATTGATGGGATCTGGTAATTCCACTCCGTCGGCATTTATGAGCCGATATGAATTACGAGGTAATGCCTCTTTGACAACATAGGGACCTTCCCAATTTGGTGACCACTTGCCACCTGGGCGGTGCTTGAGATAAGCCGTTGATCTGAGCACTAGATCATTGACTCGAAATTTTCTTTCAATGACTGATTTTGCATATTGTCTGGCTATCCTCTGACGATACGATTGAGCGTACTCTGCTGCTCTGAGTCTTCTTTCATCTAGCAAATCAAGTTGTACTAGCCGTTGTTGCTGATACTGATCAAGAGGTAATTCGAGAAGTGATGCAAATTTCAGAGCAGGTTTCTGAACATGTAGAGGCAATACTACTTTGGTTCCGTAGACAAGTTCTGACGGAGTAGCATTAGTTGGAGTTCGAATGGCGGTTCGATACGCCCACAATGCATCATGAATCTTCTCATGCCAGTCACAGCCTATTTCCAAAGTTCGCTCGAGGATTCGAATCAAAATCTTATTGGTGGCCTCTGCTTGGCCATTTCCTTGAGGATAATAACGAGCGGAGAAATGATGATGAATTTTGAACTTCAAACAGAAAGTCCTCATTCTCTCATTCTTGAAATGACTGCCATTATCTGACACAATATCATGTGGTATGCCGAAACGACATAGGATATTCTTATGGATGAATGAGACCACATGCCGACCTTCTACTGTGCATAGAGTGACTGCTTCTACCCATTTAGTAAAATATTCTGTTGCAGCAAGAAAATATTTATGGCCATTTGAAGCAGAAGGAGTAATGGGACCAACAACATCAAAAGCCCACATAGAAAATGGCCATGGCGAGACGACAGATTGCAAATATGTCGCTGGCGCATGAATGGAAGGTGCATGCATCTGGCATTGAACACACTTTTTCACAAAACGATAACAATCTTGTTGGATAGTTCTCCAGTAATAACCTGCTCGGATAATTTGTTTGACAAGAGTTTGGTAGCCAACATGACCACCGCAGATACCTTCATGTGCTTCTTGCACAACTTCTTTGGCTTCTTCTTCGTCCAAACATCTGGAATATTCAGAGCTGAATCCACGACGATAAAGGACGTCAGCAAGAATAAAATATCGAGCAGACATGCGCTGAATTGCTCGCTGCTCTCTCTTTGATAATTCGGGAGGAAATTCATCAGTTTTAATGAAATTCTTGATATCATGATACCAAGGCTTCTTCTTTTGCTCAGCCTGGTTTATCTGCTCTATTGGGACGAAAGCGGGTTGATCAAGTCTGCCAATTTCAAATGAGCGACAAGATTCTCCACCCTTGAAAGACATGATAGATCCCAGATTGGCTAAGCTGTCTGCAATTTGATTGAAGTCTCTCTTGACATGGAAAAGCTGGAATTCTTCGAAATTGCTAACAAGAGCTGAGACGATCTTCTGATAAGGAAGTAACTTCTGATCCTTCACTTGCCATTCAGCTAAGACTTGATTGACGACGAGCAAAGAGTCGCCATAAGCATGCACTCTTTTGACATTGAAGTCTTGTAGAATTTTCAGACCTTGTATCAAAGCTTCATACTCGGCCATATTATGAGTGCACTGAAAATCTAATTTGAGAGAAAAGAGGATCATCTCCTTCTCAGGTGTGATCAACAGAATCCTGATTCCTATGCCTGCCATATTCTTGGAACCGTCAAAGAATAAATTCCAAATTGGGGATTGTTGAATATTGCAGATCCGCTCATCGGGGAAATCATCCTTGACTTTAACATCTTCTGCTAAAGGAAAATCTGCTAATTGATCTGCAATTGCTTGGCCCTTGATAGATTGCTGAGAGACATATTCCAAATCGTATTGCATCAATAAAACCTGCCATTTGGCAATCCGTCCACTGAGGAAGGGTTGCTCTAGAATATACTTGAGAGGATTTAATTTGGATAGGATCTTGACTTCAGATGTCAACAGATAGTGTCTCAATTTCTGACACATCCAAACCAGAGCTAGACATGTCTTCTCTATCTGAGAGTATTTCTTCTCATAATCAATGAAGGTTTTACTCACATAGTAAATGGCATGCTCTACCAGACTGCCTTTTTCGTATTGCGCCAAGAATCCGCCACAAGCCACTTGATTAACTGAAATGTATAGCAGTAGGGGTTTCCCTAATTCTGGCGGCTTTAACACAGGAGGATTGAGCAAATATTTCTTGATGCGTTCGAACGATTGCTGACACTCTGGTCCCCATTCGAATTTCACTCCTTTTCTGAGCCAATGATTGAAAGGCTCACATCTCATGGCCAAATTGGATATGAATCACCGAATTGATTGCATACGTCCCTGAAGGCTACGTAATTCTTTCAAATTAGTCGGGGGAGACATGTCAATGATAGCTTTGGCCTTAGCGGGATCAACTTCTATCCCCTTTTTGCTGACTAGAAAGCCTAACAATTTGCCAGATTCGACTCCAAAAACACATTTTTGTGGATTGAGTCTTAGCTTGTAAAGAATGAGCCGCTTGAAAACTTGATTGAGAGTTTCGATGTGATCTTCTTCTTCTTTGGATTTTACCAGAATATCATCGACATAGGCATCCATGATTTTGTGCATCTGATCATGGAAAATGACGGCCATAGCACGCTGATAAGTGGCTCCAGCATTCTTAAGCCCAAATGGCATGACTGTATAACAAAAAGTGCCCCAAGGAGTAGTGAAAGATGTCTTGGACTGATCACGAGCGGCCAACTTGATCTTATTATATCCGGAATATCCATCCATAAAAGAGAACATAGCGTGACCTGCTGTGCTATCAATCAAAAGATCAATATTAGGAAGTGGATAATCATCCTTAGGAGTCGCTTTATTGAGATCTCTGAAGTCGATGCAAATTCGAACTTTACCATTTTTCTTGGGAACAACAACAATATTTGCTAGCCAATCTGGATAGTCAATGGTTCGAATGAACCCTGCTTTGAGTAGGTCTTCTAGACCTTCCTTAACTTGTTGTTCCACTCGAGGATCCATCTTTCTCAGTTTCTGCTTAATCGGCTTGACATTTGGTTTTAGGATGAGACGATGTTCAACCAATTTGGTATCTAGACCTGGCATGTCCTCATATGTCCACGCGAACACTTCTTCATGTTGCTTGAGAAAACGGGTGAGCCTTTCTTTCTCTTCCGGGCTCAAACTGCTGCCAATCTTGAGAATTTTAGGATCGTCTTCTGATCCAATATTGATATCCTCAGTCGGATCCTGAACTAAGGATGATGGCTCATCTTGTTTCTGAATTGCTGCAAATTCTGGTAATTCTTGAAGAGCTGAATCAAATTCTGCAGGTTCTTCTGACTGCTTTGTAATCTGACTACATTCTGCTCTTATTTTAACCTGATGAATCACTGTTGGCTTTGAAAAGGCCTCTGGATTAAGAACGAGCTTCTTGATAGATTGGGAAGACATTCTGAAAATTGGAGAATAAATCGATTCAGGAAAATCTCCTATCATAAAACAAATTACTTTTGTTAAGAAAATAATTTGAAAGATAAAAGAGAAGAATAATGGCAAATTTTCAAAGATTTGATAACGAGAAGTAAAGAGACAAATGTCATCCAGATAGACAAAGGAAATTTGCAACTTTATTGAAAGATTGAATTGAGGACAATGATTGAAATGAAACGAGATATCATCCTAAATGTGAAAACAAAAGAATAGAAATGAAAGACAAGCAGATGCCCTTAGTGCGTCCCTTTGATAAAGATAGTGCCCTTTTGAGATCTTTTGCCACTAAAGCCCAATCTGGCTCTCTGAGGATAGTGCTGAGGAATTACTGGCTCGAGACGACCATTCCCATTTTTTCCCAGGCCTTGAAAAGGCTGATAACCATGCTTTACTAACAGATCGAATCCCTTTTTGGCCTTCATAAATTGGGAGAACAGTGGATGATCTTTGAATGTACTATAGTCAATTCGTCCTCCAATCTTGAAAAACTGTGGGCCTCTCCATCGAGTCATGGCCACTGTATGTGCTGGCTATTCAGCCGTCTGCAGTATTCCCGAATTTTCTTCAAAGCTGACCTCATCAATGCCCCTAATGCTAGGGATATCAGTAGTGAAAGTGGGCCTAGGAACCATAGGTTATGCAAGCCTCTTCTCCGGATCCTCGCCCAAGACTGTTGTGATCATTCCACCTTTTGACCACTTGACACACTGATGCAAAGTAGACGGCACCGCGTTCATGTTGTGAATCCACGGTCGTCCCAACAACAGATTATACGTTGGGGGTACATTGACCACATGAAAGAGGACAGAGTGGACCGAGTAGTCAATGAAAATTTTCAAGAAAATTTTCCCTTTAGCTGTCTGGCCATGATTATCAAACCCGTAGATGGTGATCGGGTCCGGGATATATTCCTCTTCTCTAATGCCCAAAGCTTTGGCTGTCATTTCTGGGCATATATTGAGGCTGCTGCCTCCATCTATCAGCACATGAGGAACAGTCATTCCTCTGGCTCGAATCACAACATACAAAGCGTTGTTGTGAAACACATGCGGCTTAGAAAGATCTTCATCTGAGAAAGTGATTGGAGCATTTGTCATGGCCTGATTGACTATCTGGGCCATGTCTTCAGGAGTTATGCTCGGTTTCACTTTGATTTTCCGCAACAGATCATTCAACACTTGCTGGTGCTTGGCGGAAGCTTGGGCTAAATCCAAGATTGAGACATGGGATAATGCAGTAATCGGCTTTGGTGCCGATGTCTCACCTTTCTCCGGAGCGGGCTTAATAAAGTGCTTGGGGAGCCATGGCATTCTTTTAGCCACCTCAGGAGATACCCCAGCGGGTTTATCAGATACTTTCATTTTACCAAAAGCTGCAATGAGATCCATTTTCTGAGCTTTGGACTGAGCCTGCTGCAGCACAAGGACCTGATGTTGGACTTGCATATCCCTTTTAGAGCATGGCCTAATATGCTCCTGCGGCTGAAAAGGCTGTTCAGAGACGACCGCCGTAGAATGATGGGGAAAGGGTTTCTTTAGAATATCCATATTTTCATCTTCGGCACCCTCTACCAGAAGATTCTTGTCGATGAGATCCTGAACAATATTCTTGAGAACGAAGCAGTTCTCAGTATTGTGCCCCACTGTTCTGTGAAATTTACAAAATTGATCTTTGAATTTTCCCATGGGAACAGGGGGATCGGCCAGCCTAGGCAGTTTGACCATCTCCTTGGTCAACATATACTCGAGCACAGTCTCGAGGGATTGGTCTAGTGGAGTGAATTTCCTGTCATAACTCCACCCTTCATGCTTTACTTTTTCTCGGGGCTTCGGTCCCTGTTCTAATTGAAGTGGCTTATTGTATTGAGGCACTGACTTGCCTTTCTGATCGTTCTTGTTGGAACTTCCTGCCCCATAACAGAAATCTTTGTTCTGCCCCTTACAGTGGTTCCAATTATTATTTCTGACAAAATGAGTGAAGTGAGTCTTCTTCTTCTGCTCATTCTGGCCGTTGTTCTTGGTGAAAGTGAAGCCTTCGTAGAAACCATTTTCCATGCTCAACTCGAGCCATTCGGCTCGCTTTGTCAGTTCAATGAATGTCCTTGATGGTGCAGTAGAGATGAGGCCTCTTAGAGGCTGTGAGAAGTTACTCAGAATTAGGGACAAAGCATGTCCCTCTGATATGGGGTCCCTCATCTTGTTGCAAGCTGACCTCCATCGGTGGATAAAATCTCTGGCCTTCTCATTTTCTCTCTGTTTGAGGCCACAGATATGACTGAGGGTGGGAAGTGCCTCAGCATTGAAGAGGAATCGCTCAATGAACATGTTCACCACTTTATCAAATTCTTTCAATTCAATTGGATTTACATGCTCCGAGTACCATTTAGCTGCGGTTCCCTCCAGACTGCGAGGGAAACATAGGAAAAGTGCACGGTTGTCTCGCTTGAATCTGGAGCATTCAGCGAAGAACATGGCGAGATGAGCTTTAGGATCGCCAGAACCATCGAATTTGATAAACTTTCTGGGGAGATTCTCGAGATTGTCGTCCCCATCCAAACCATCATAGAAGTCTTCACTGGTGAAGACTTTCTTGCCCTTGTTGCGGGCCTGCAGGTCTCGAAGCATTCTGACCACATCTTTGAACTGCGGCTGGTCAGAGTCATTGACAGACTGCTCTTTGAATTTGTGGGCTGACCCCTGCCCCTGGGTAGACTTGCGGAATGCCTGATGGGTCTCAAACTCTTCATCTGAATCTTCCACTGATTCCTCTTCATCAGTTGCATCAACATGCTGGGCAGGCTTCTTGGATATCTTCAAGGCTTTCTTGACTGCCCGACCTTTTGTCTTTTGCTTCACCTGTGCTTTCTCTGTACTGGCTTCAGCTTGTTCTGCCAGCATCTTAGTCATCATCTTCTTAAACATGGCATACATTTGAGGATCAATGTCATCCTCAACCTGTTGCCCCTGATTTTTGCCTGAGCGCGGGGAATCCATTTCTTCGTCTGAAGCTGTCGAATATGCGATTCCCTCGACTGGTGCAGTCTTCTTCCCTGACCTTGTTTGAACCATTGACTGTCACGAATGCTCTCTGCAGAGCAAAATCGATGGTTAGGCTTTTGAGAGAGATTTTGATTAGAAGAAAATATTCACTGAGAATTTTTGTAGACAATTTGAAAGAATATCCCATTACTAGGGATTGAGTCGTCGCTGGGATTACGACAATTGCGTTGTCATTCCTTTGCAAAGAAAATAAACAACTGAAAATTAAGCCTTGTTACCTAGGCGAGGTCGTCAAACCAAAAATTGAAGAATTTGCAAGATTTTTATTTATTGAAAGAAAACATGATTGCATCAATAATAAACTTGAGAAAGAGGGGGCGAACAGACAATTTGCCACCACTCTTTATAACTAGCAGAGACACGAGGACCGGGAAAAAGCGGAAGAGTAACAAAAGAGTCCCAGCCATATCTGGCAGAATGGTATGCTTCGGACCACTGTGCTGATGTAAGGTCGAACTCTGGCACGACTCCTGATAGCAGCCGCATCTCTATGTGTTTCTGTCTCTGAGAAAACTGTCGAACACACCGCTCCGGATGATAGTAAGCACAGAAGAATGGACCAAGCAACTTGAATCTCTTGCCATATGCATAGGTGTATCTGGGAGGCGATAATTCTTGATCAAAATAGTCCCACACCACTTCTTCTTCCTGCAGATAGTCGATCAGGAATCGGTACCGCGCAACTGGAAGGAGCTCCTTGCCGTTGTATCTGAATGAACTAGCTCTGGTCGGTACATGCTGAAGGAACCAAGATTGAAGAGCATAAGTACATCCCTCGACTAAGATGGACTCTCCAAGTGTGAAGCGGGTCAGTCCTCTGTATAGAAAAGCAAGCGCGGCCATGGCTATCGAGAGACGACTGGTCTGTCGACTTCCCCATCTTCTCAAAAGTTGAACTATTCTGACATCCACATAATTATGTCCATCTGGAAAGAAAGCAAGTCCCACAGTACACAAAACCATCGCATGCTGAATTCTCTCTCGAGCTGTCCTGGACAACGAGCTGACTTCTGCGAATTCTCCATACTGTCGGTAGATCTCGATCAGACTCACGTACTCATTCCCATTTTCTTCAATCAGTGGCCAAGACTTGCGCCCTGTCATGCGAGCTACGGCATCTTTGGGGTCCAGACCCTTGACATTGATCAGAAACTGTTGTTCTAACGGATCTCCAGGCTGACCGGCTGGCTCAGGCAGTCCCATAATCTCTGAAAATTCATCCATCAGTAGTGTCATCTCGCCCCATGGGAACCAGAACGTGCAAGTGCGCGGATTCCACCGCTCTGCCAGTGCATGAATCAGATTGCCGTTGACTGTCAACTTTCCCACTGCAGATGCCAATTCCAACCCACAATCGCTCAAGTGGTCCGGAAACATACGAGAGAAATTTTTGAACCAGACATAGTACCACCGGGGAAAGAAGGGTGTGGTGCTAAGAGATTGATGCTCAGGAAGACTTTGCCGCACCTCATAGGAGATGTGACCCTCAGGAAAAACAGAATCGAGCTGGCTGGATGCCATTGGACTGAAAGACAAGAAGACTGGAATTAGACTTTGGAAAAATACAAGAATTTTGAAAATTGCAGGCAGGATAAAATGAAAGATGGAAATTCGAAGTCCAGAGGAACGAAAGAATGGAAAATCTCCTGGAGTTTTGAAGAAAAGGTGGATGATTTGGAAAAATTGCCCAGGGTTTTTGAGAAAAAAGAGATATTTCATAAAATATGAAAAAGTAGGTATTTTGGAAAATTGTTCGGTATTTTGGAAAAACTGAAAAAATAAGGCGAAAATGAATATCATACATTCAATTACAAACAATTATGCACATACAGCAATCCCTAAGAAGCCAACTCTAAATGCATTGATTTTGAAAGAGCTTTAGGACCCTAATCCTGACTCTAGGCTCAGATCAACTGTGTCCAATCATGCTATGCCGATATACTCGCGCCGAGGCTCGATGTACGTGACATAAAACTCATCTCCGGGTCTAGGCTTGTGTTTTCCCAACATCCTTGAGCGCCTGCCGATATACGTTGGACTATGGCCCTTGGTACGTGGCAGGGGGGTGTTAGCCCAAATAAGTGGCCCAGTTGTGAGGCTCTGTCCCGAACTATGGTTCTGGAAGAGAGCCCAGCAACGTGAAGACCGGGTAGACATAGGTGGGGTGGTTTTTGAAATATGATCACATGCAGGCAAACAGAGGGCTCTAAGTCCTAAAGAGATAGAATTTTGAAATCTTTTGAAGAAGCAAACATTGTTTTCATACAAGTCCTAGATTGATGAGTGTTGTATTTCAGACCTAATTCTAAGTGAGCATGCATAATTCTCCTCAATATGGTCCTACCCAACCATGCCTAGTCTACATGCAATCCATGTCAGCTGGGTTCAAGTCTAGGCTACTAGGTTCACATGATATCAGAAATTAAAGCTGACATTCCATAGAACATAATTTTGATAATTGAACTAAGTTAAAGCACATAATTGATCAAACGAAGACAGGTCCCATCACGGTCGCCAAACCTGTTATCATCGCAAAATTTTTCCCCTCCCTTGCGAGAGAGAAACGAATTTGGCGAGTCAAACTCGACCAAAGTTTTGAAAATGATTTTGAAAATTTACTCGCCTCCGTTTTTAAAATTTGCGGGAAAATTCCGTGGAATGGGATCCGCCTGTCAGTACGAGGTTCAACCGTTCCTGGCGCCTTTACCAGGGGTAATTGAACCAAGGATCAATTACGTGCTTTAATTTGACTCAAATAGCTAAATTATGCTCTATTTTTCCTAGAATGCACAAAGAATCAGGCTTGTGCTATGAAATTTTTAAGGTCAAGACATCGGGTCTCAAGGCTGCCGCATGCCAGTGGATGCATCCAACTCTCCTTGTTTGCTCGCCATTGCTGAGAATCTTCCCGGTCGTTGACCGCTCACTTGGGAGCCCGTTTCACTCAGGTATCCGGGTAATCCACAATAGAATAATATACCCCCGGAATACTTAGTTTGAGATCGGAGTACTCTCCACCGTACCAGGAGGGCGTTAATATCGAAACAATGACCTCTTTCTTTCACAGAATTTGATCTGAGATTATGCATTATTTTAAATTGTTTTTAATTGCCTTATTTTGCATAATTGTTCTTGAATAAATGCATTTTGATTTGTAAATTATTGAAATCATGCTTAATATTTGAATTGTATGGTTTTGATTAATGACTTACTTGGCTATCATAAGTCTAACCCTGTTTTATGGGAATTTCAGGTTCAGATATGGAATAGGAAATCTTACAATGGATGTTGGACAAGTGTGGCATCGAAGAATCCAGATTCCCAAGATCCTGAGATTAATTTAGGATTTATTTTGAATTTAATCCTAAATGTTTTCATTTTTGAACCTTGTAAAAAGACTATATTATAATGTTAATATAAATTATTGTTGTTTTTGTTGTTAATTGGAATGTGACGTGCCTGAGGTTTAGGAAACCGAAAATCAAAAGTTATTTCCGCTGTTTAAAAAAAAAAAAAATCTGCATTTTTAAAGGTTTTAAAACCCCGGGGCGTTACATTGTTGATGCAGGAAAACATAGCAAGAGATAGGTGGATGCTAGGTGATAGCGGCAAGGTAGGGGTGCAAGGGGTTTTACTGCCATATGACAGAATATGTAATGAAGGCAGCTGTTGGAATGCAACATAGATGGTGCTGGAGGTAATAATAAAAACAAAGTGATACAACATGGACTTTTAAGTGCAGGGAGCAACGGCATAGATGAAGAAGATGCAGGGAACAACTGACAGATTGGGTGAAAGTGGAGTATTTGGAGCTACTGCTGCAAATACAGTGCCGGGAGTTGATGGAGTGTTAATGGCACACACATGGACTTTCAGGTAACCCCTAAAGATAATATCAAAGATTTTCTCCAAATTGATGCAGTCATGACTAATATAAACCAAATTTAGTGTTTAGGTGGGAATAGAAGTATTGTTGTTGTGAAGGCAGCTCATACAATGTGCTACCGTAAGTAGAAATGGCAAAGATGTACATGCCGTGCATAATGGAGATATGAATGGCTGAAGATACAGAAATGTGGGAGTGAGGAGCTACAACAGATGTATGGATACAACAGGGGGGTTGTGAAGGTGACAACAAGTAGGATGTCATAATAGGATGGTTGTTCAGTAAGTGTTGGTGCTGGGATGTGCTGCCATAGTGGATGTGAGAAACCATAGTTGGAAATGTGTGTTGCAGATGGGATGGTGATAGCACTTATGAAGCCAGCACATGGATAGTGACAACAATGCTCCATACTGTGTATAGTGTACAAAAATATCCATAGTTGTATTAGGATAAAGACAACAGTTGAAGGATAAGATGTATGGGTTTGCTGTAAAGGAACATGGGATGCTTAGGTGTGCTGTAAGTGAAAGTACGCAGAGGCATACTGATATGATTATATCAATAAATTTAATACTTGACATAGACCACTAATAAAAGAACTGATGCTTCAAAAAAGGAATACAGCAAGGGAAGAGAAAAGAAAAGAAAAAATAAATAAATAAATAAAAACATTAGATATTATCAAAACAAGAGGTCAAATGCCACAGACAGTTATTTACAACCCATCAAAATTAAGAAGGGAATATAAAATGCAAGGGATTAAGGCCTGTAAAGCAAATATACCAACTTGTATTTCATGAAGGAGATAGAACAAGGGTTCAAGGGGATCTAACGAATTCCCTGGGTCACTGCTATGCATCGCCAGATGGGGTGCTCAGGGGAGCTTGAACCATCAAGGCAGTGATGTCCTCCTTCTGTGTATAACGGCATTGAGATCTCTTCCCAATTTTCTCAAGAGAATCGATGGCGCCTTTGGGAAGCCATTTGATGGCATGCTAAATTGGTTCGAATACTCCCCTTATTGCAGCTGTTAAAGGTAGCTGAATAGGGAATGGTGGAGATGAGCTTGATAACTTCAACTTCAGAAACTTTGTTTTGCTGCTGGATCCAATGCTCACTTGCTAATGAAATGCAGGTTTAACCAACTTTGAATCGTGCTAACTTCTATGAAATCTTGTTAAAACAAACCAACCTTTTCGAGAACTTTTAGGATATTCGAAATATTTGGCCTCTGAAGTCTCAACAAGTGAAACAGTAATGTAGTGTCTTCCATCCAAACACGTCTACTGCCCACCAATTTGAAGCTTCACTGGGTGCAAAATCATCCTGAAATAACATAAGTTTTAGACAAAGTCCAAGACTTACATATAGTTCATGTTCATTGAAAAACCCACAAGAACTACCCAGTTTCTATCTTTTGCAAAGTTACAACAAGGAAATTGATGGAATGGTTAATCTACATACCCCGTGAAACTGAAAAGGAAAATTGATTTAACAGATAGACAATTATAAAATGAAGCACCACTACCAAGAAGCAGATTCAAATGGCTCTGGAGAAAAATAACTCCATTGGTCTGTTCTCCCACTAGAAACTCCAGCCAAATATAATTAGAAACAAGTGAGAGGAGAAAACAACTCCCACAGCCAACATAGAGATAAAAGCTGCTCCAATTATTCAACGCGATCCCACAGCAAGAAAAGAAGTAGCAATGGCTGTACATTTTATAGTAGAAAATCATTGAAAATTACAGTCAAAATCTGGCATGGCAGAACACGAAAAATTAATGCTACCTAAAGTCCTTGTTGCACAAAGAAGGCATGAAAAATCAGAAACGCTGACTGCTTTTCTTTACATATGCAGCCAATTATAGTCAACTACGAATGCAAGGACACACTCAATCCACAAAAGACCATAGCAAGAAAAACTTCTCCCTCTCACTTTTTTTTTCTATGATAGCACATGGAATTCAATCAACAGACCAGGAGACACTTTCACATTCATAAATTACTCAAAAATCTGCTTCCCACACATAAAAAAAAAAATTTAAAAAGAAAAATTACAAGAAATCACGATAATTATGTAAAAAAAAAACAAAGATGGACATCTATGCTGAACGATACAAGCAATTCATTCATCTTTGTCGATCAATAAAATGATGGTTGCTTACAAAGAATATACAATCACCAAACACAAGGATCAATAAGTAACAATCACTCACTACAAACATTCTGTCAGAATCAAATCAGAAGAGGAAGGTTATATGGGAGTGTAGGCAACAAACCATCCTCCAAAAGCATAGTGTCTACTCATTCTTCCAAGCATACAAAATAAGCGAGAAGCCTAAAGCAGCATGCGACTGCCTTTCCCTGAATGTAGGGACCACCGTAAAACACGAGCTGCTGAATGAGAGAGGATATCCATGGAAAATAACAGAGTGTTTTCAAATGAAAGTGCAGAAAGAAAGACCAGATCAATGCTTTAACATAAAAAAAAAAGGTATAGCACTATGCTAAATACGGGGCTAAGAAAAATTTGACGCGGGAAGACCCATTAAATGAAAATACATTACAGGATTAAAAGAAAAGAAAAAAAAAGGATGATAACCACTATATCAGAACAGAAGATCAGTTGTGCAGAGATCCGAAACAAGAAATTATGAAAAGAAAGAAGAAAAAAAAGAAGAAAAGAAAAAAATGAAATTAAGAAGTAAAACGTCATGATAGAAATCAAAATATGAACGAGGGATCAAAATCAGAAGGAAAAGATTGGCTATAAAGGGGAATTAAAAATTAAAGGGGAATTAAAATCTATAAGATGGAACTCAAATAAACTCAGACCTAAATCGTGAAGCTGATGAATATTAAATCTGAATGACAATAATAAAAAAAAAAAGAAGATGTCGAAACCCAACCGTTCCATTTACTGTAGCTTTAGGTGAATCAACACTGCTACTTGCAGGCCGATTCCACCCTGGATGCTAAAAAAAGAAGAAGAGGGGGATCTAACGTAATTCAGAAATCAAAATGATGGTGGAGAAATAAAAGGCAGAAAAGAAAATACTTATGAATGGATAATGGAAATAATAATAGATAAAAAAAATGAACCGATGGTGGGGAAGAAGCACCAATCGTAAAAAGGAGGAGATAATATTCAAGAATCAAGTTGCTAACCTTAAGTTAATTTAATAGAAATGTAGGGACATGATTATTCCCTTGATGCGTTTATGACGAAGGAAATTGAAAGAAGGCGTTGCTACGAAACAGAGCAAGAATTCCTACAGAAAGCTAAAAAAGAAAGGATAGTTACTTACCTACAGTTATAGAGGGTTTTTTTTTTTGTTTCTCCTTCGGCTTGCGTGGGAAAACACAGCAGATAGTAGGAGGAGAAGGAGAGAAGAAGAACGAAGGAGAAGGAGGAGAACGCAATGGAGAGGTGAATTGTGGATGGTCCCTCAAGGAGGTGATGCGTGTTCCTTTAAGGAGGGAGAAGGAAGGATCCGATTGCAGATTGAGGGTTGAGGGAGTTTCTGTTGGTGATGGACGGGAGATGGAGGCTGTGATGGAGGTCGCACATAGGGGGGGTCGGCCATGGAGGAAGACTCTCCTCCCTCAAAGGCGCCACCCTCTCCTCTCTTACGAAGGAAAACCCTAAGCCATCAATTTACGAAAAAGGGCTCTTTCAAAAAAAAGATTTTCAAAAAGGTGTTTTTCTAAAATGAGTTTTTTGGTAAAAGATGATTTTAAAAAGCTAAAACTCATTTGTTTTTCTCGTAAATTTTCCAATTTTTTGGTTTTTAGTTTATTTTTCAATTTTTTTGTATCTTTAGGATAAAATTCTAAAGTTTCACAAGAAAACAAAGATTAAAACTATTTTTTTTGTGTTTTTGCAAAGATATTTACAAAAAGGGAATTTTTCTGAGATTAAAAAGCTATTTCGAGAAAATTTCTTCAAAATGGGTTTGGATCTGTATTTTGAGGAAATATTCGGGGTTTAAAAACTTGAATTGAGAAATACAGAATTGTGGATCCAACAGGATGCCGGATGAGCTGCTCGAGCTATTCAAAGGCTATTTTTGGTATTTTCTATAATTTTAATTTAAAATTTGAACAAGGAGACTCAGATTTGGATTTGGACAATGGATTCAGATCCGAAATCAATTTAAAAATATGAAATGAATTTAATTTCAATAAAACTAGAGAAATGAACTGGAATTTAGATTTGAAATGACCCATTTGCTCAAAAAAATTGAATTTAGGGGCAGAAAGGGAATATTTAAAAGATTTTGAAAAATTTGGGGTGTTCACAGATGCCCCTCTTTGCTACTAAGCCGGTTGAAAGCCGAGCTTAGTGGCAAAGATAACACTCCAAATTTTGAAAATGCCCCAATCAGCAGATCTGAACTGGGTGTGGAAGAATTCATTTGGAAGACATGGTTTTTCAGATTTAAAACTTTTATCCTTGGATGGCTTTGGGAAGACGAACTCCTCGAAAATGATATGATTGAGTAGAAAATGAGGAAATCGTGATGGGATTTTCGGTGAAGATCCCGAAATGATGAAAGGTAAAAATTTAGATCAAGTCTCGTGGGCGAGACAAGATCAATCTTTTGAAATGACTCAGGTTTGGCCCTTAACCTGGATGGGACGAAGATATATCAAAATAACCTGAATGGGGAAAGGAATATATGAGGACTTTGATGGGACATTTATGAGAGAAGGCCTTGTGAGATGGAGTTCAAATAGGATCCTGTCCTAGATGGATATATAAAGCATGAATTCCTCGATGGGAAGAACCATGATGGAACTGGAGGAAGAAAACACCTCGTCGAAACGAGACTCAGGTTTAACCCAAACCTGAAAAAGGAAGATACCTCAAGGTACGAGGTTCAGGCTTAACCCTTAACCTGAAAGGGACGACCATATGGAATCCTCGAGTGAAGAGACCATGATGGGACCTTCGGAGTTTGGATGAACAAATCCGAAAGGAGGAAAATGAAATTTTGGAAAAAGGATGAACTTGGGAGTCTCTTTGCTGAGACTGAACCCAACTTTTAAATTTAATGACATCTCGCAGGAAGTACGGGTTTTGACCCTTAACCTGAGTGGGAACAACCATACAGATTTCTTGAAATCGTGATGGGACAAGAGAGATGCTTCAGCTGAGTGAGGCAACTCTTCTGGGAATGTGAGAGATGGAAAATGAGGAGATGTGAGACAAAATGAACGATGAATAAGGTAACAGGAGGCGAATCTTTTGATGGAGTGAAAGATGAATAAGGCGGACCCTTTATCAAGGAGACGAATCTATTGACAAGGCAAAAAGATAGAAGAGGGCAAATCCTTTGGACAGGAGAAGGTAAAAGCAAAATATAAAGATGGCGATGAAGATGGCAATCCTTTTAGCAAGGAGAAGGTAAAATATGAAGATATGAAGATGGCAATAGTAAGGAGAAGGTGAAATGTGAAATATGAAGAAGGCAATCCTTTTAATAGGGAGAAGGTAAAATGTGAAATATGAAGAAGGCAATCCTTTTAATAAGGAGAAGGTAAAATGTGAAATATGAAGAAGGCAATAGCAAGGAGAAGGCGAAATGTGAAATATGAAGAAGGCAATCCTTTTGGTAAGGAGAAGGCAAAATATAAAAGAAGGCAATCCTTTTGTAAGGAGAAGGCAAAATGTAAGATATGAAGAAGGCAATCCCTTTAACAAGGAGAAGGCAAGTCTCTCGACAAAGCAAAAGACGAAGAAGGCAATCATTTAATCAAGGAGAAGGCAAGTCCCTCGACAAAGCGAAAGACGGGGAAGGCAATCCTTTTATCAAGGAGAAGGCGAGTCTCTCGACAAAGCGAAAGACGAGGAAGACAATCCTTTTTAGAAAAGGAGAAGGCGAGTCTCTCAACAGAGCGAAAGACGGGGAAGGCGATCCTTTTATCAAGGAGAAGACGAGTCTCTCGACAAAGCAAAAGACGGGGAAGGCAAACCTTTTATCAAGGAGAAGGCGAGTCTTTCGACAAAGCGAAAGACAGAGAAGGCAATCCTTTCATCAAGGAGAAGGTGAGTCTTTCGACAGAGCGCAAGACGAAGAAGGCAATCCTTTTATCAAGGAGAAGGTGAGTCTCTCGACAAAGCGAAAGACGGAGAAGGAAATCCTTTTATCAAGGAGAAGGCGAGTCTTTCGACAGGGCGCAAGACATAGAAGGCAATCCTTTTTAGAAAAGGAGAAGGCGAGTCTCTCCACAAAGCAAAAGATGAAGAAGGCAATCATTTAATCAAGGAGAAGGCAAGTCCCTCGACAAAGCGAAAGACGGGGAAGGCAACTCTTATGAAAGAGGGGAAGGCAATTCTTTCGACTACGCGAAAGAAGGAAAAGGCAACACCAAGGTATATCAATAACAGATGTCAAGTTCTTATTTCTCATCAGGAGAGCTGAAAAAATATTGCCAAAGTGATAAAATTGTAGTTGTTTCAAGGTAATTGAAGGTAAGTACTTTCGAAAGATGTTCCCTTTTCCACCTAGAGTATTACCCCCAACTAGGTTAACTCTATAGAATCCAGGATCAAAGTCAAATTTAGTTGTTGGTCTTCTTCAAGGATGCTATCAATTTCCTTGATATGAAAGGAGAGGAAATATTCGTAGCTTCATAAAAGTAATTAAATGAGAAGATATTGATAGAAGAATTTCACATAGATTAAGAAGATTCTTTGTAGTTTGGGCAGTTTGATATCCTGGGCATTTTCCCATGATGATCTTTTTGCACTCTTTTGAGTCACGGGGCTTTCTTGGGCTTTTACATCATCCTTCATTTTGGAGATGTCCTGACTTTTCTCTCTTTTTCGGGGAAGGGTACGTCACAAACTCTTTCATCTTGGAGATGTTCCGATTCTTCATTTATCTCAGGGATTATATATGATGGTATTGACTCAAAGGTATTTAGATGATAGCTGGAATCAAATATCTTTTAGGGTTTGTCGGTAGGTCCATCACATCCGCCTTCATCTCGTCGGTGATTCGAACTTTCCTTGGAAGGATCTGTCACAAACTCTGTCATCTTGGAGATGTTTCAAATCTTCTTTGGCCCCGGGGGTCTACTCGCTTAATTCGCCTTTATCTTGACGACAATTGAGAGATCCCTTTTGCGGATATTTGATTTGCAGCTTAGCTGACTTGAGGAGACATGAATTGGGTAGGTTCTTTTCTGACTGCCCAGGATATTTCCACTGTCTTACTGCCAAAGAAATAACCTTTAAGAATGTGCCATAGCTATGATCAATATCAGCTCATTTATGGCTCTTCAGCATCTTTGAATATTTCTTTTACCGATCATGTCAAAGATTTTTCTTCATCCTCTTGGTTGACCGACAGAAAATTTGAAGTTAGAGCCTTTCTTCTCAGAAGTTTCACCCTTTTGGAAGGAATACTAAGGAGATTTGAGGAAACTCTTTATGTAATAAAAGTTTTGAGATCAACAACTACTTTATGGCAATTTGGCAAGATTTTCCTGAAATCCTTGATGATGAAACCTTTGCTTAACATCGAATTTTGACATATCAGTGGGATTCTGAAGAAGAATCCAACATGAGGCTGAATTCTGAAGGTAAATGTAAATTTAAAGTTCTGAAGGCAAGTTTGGCATAAAACTGGGTTTTGAAGGTAAGCCTTTGAAAAAGTATCCGAATCAGGACTCGGATTCTGCAATGAAAACAGGGAAATTCGAGTTAAATCTCGAGTTTTCAAAGGAAAACTGGAAGGTTCGAGTCGGGGCTCGAATCTCAAAGGAAAGCTTGAAAATTCATTTATTGAAGGCAAGAGAACTCGAGATAAAACTCAAATCTTCGAAGGAAAGCAGGAAGGTTCGAGTCAGGGCTCGAATCTCAAAGGAAAACTTGACAGTTCATTTATTGAAGGCAAGGAAACTTGAGACAAAACTCAAATTTTCGAAGAAAAGTAAGAAAAATTCGAGTCAGGGCTCGAATCAAAACTTTGAAGGTTTATTTATTGAAGGCAAGACAACTCGAGATAAAACCCAAATTTTCGAAGGAAAACAGGAAAATTCGAGTCAGAGCTCGAATCTTGAAGGAAAACTTGGAAGTTTAGATTTTTTTTGAAGGAAAGAAGACTCAGGCTAAGACCCAAATCTTCAAAGGAAAGCTGGAAAATTCGAGTCAAGGCTCGAATCTGAAAGGAAAACTTGAAAGTTTTATTTATTGAAGGAAAGAAGACTCAAAACTCAATTTTTCAAAGGAAAACCAGAAAGTTCGAGTCAAAGCCCGAATCTCAAAGGGAAACTTGAAAGTTTTAGATCTCAAAGGAAAAGAAGACTCGAGTTAAAACCCAAATCTTTGAAGGAGAGTTGAAGAGTTCGAGTCAAGGCTCAGACCTTGAGGAAAAAGTAGGAAGTTTGAACCGAAACTCGAATCTCAAAGGTGAATTGGATAGAAATTGATGCAAGATTGACAGAATTTGAGGAAAATTGAGGAAAGATTGTGACCTGAGGGCTAACTGATCGGTCAGCCAAACACTAGCACGAGTGCTAGGCTTACCTGTATGAGTATTGAATTTTTCAAAAAATGCCCCAGTGTAAGTACTTGGTTTTCTTGATAGAGATTTGAAAAAAAAAAAAAAGGGGACACCGACATTCTTTAAGATACTTGAGATTTGAGCGAGAATGATTGTCGGCGTTTTCAGGATTTTCCCTTATCCTGAAGGGGAAATGGAATAGACATTTGATGAGAATTTAGAAACAAATGATTTAGGTTTTACCCCTTAACCTGAAAGGGAAGAAGAATAAAATTTATAAAAATGGAGAAGAAGAAAAGAAAGAAATTTTGAAAATTTATTTTGGAAAAGAATTCTCACAGGTGGCATTGTGGCTCCTATGAGGGGTCTCAGGATTATCCCTTATCCTGAGTGAGAAAAAGAATAAAATTTAAAGAGTTTTAATGAAGGGAAATTGATATAAATTTAGAAAATCAACAAAGATTGATAAAGCTTGTATTTACAAAAGAATCCTCATAGGTAGCGTTGTGGCTCCTACGAGGGGTTTCAGGATTTTTCCTTATCCTGAATGGGAACACCTCGGACAACGAGGGTCAGGTTTATCCCTTAACCTGAGGGGGAAATAAGAACAAAGGAAATACCTCATGGGAAAGAGGCATCAGTTTATCCCTTAACCTGAAAGGGTAGAAAGATTGATAAAATTTTAATGGAATTGAGGAAATATTGATAAACTTGATAAAATTGATATAAACTTGAATAAAATAAATGAAACTGATAAAAATATCAAACTTAACTGAAAATTTATAAGATTTAAGAGGAAAAGGAGTTTTTCTGATCCTGCCTGCATATGGGATCTTAGAAGGAAAATGTTCATTTAGAGATAAGTGAAAAAATCATTTTTGGAAAGAAAATCTACCGTAAGAAGAATGATCAGTGCGAAAACTGATTCTTCAAATCAAACATGGGAGATCATCATGAGGGTCGATTTTTGAAGGCAATGGTTTGAAAATATATTTTTGAAGAAGAAGATCAACAATAGATTTGATTTCTAAAAACAATAGTTTGAGACTGATAATAAGATCAATATAAGGGTTGATCTTTGAAGATAATGTTTAAAAATCAATCTCGGAAGATAAGACCAACACAGGGGTTGATCTTTTGAATATAATGATTTAAAACCCATTTTTGGAAAATAAAACCAATGCAAGGATTGATCTTTGAATATGACGGTTTTGAAAAACCAATCTTGGAAGACAAGACCAACACAGGGGTTGATCTTTGACTATAATGATTTAAAATTAATTTTTGGAAAATGAGAGACTAATGCCATGATTGATCTCTGAATATAACGTTTTTGAAAAATCACTTTTGGAAAATACGATCAACACAAGATTTGAGACATATTTTGGAAGATAAGACCAACACAAGGGTTGATCCTTCAATGCAATGGTTCAAAAAACCTATTTCGGAAAGCATGATCAACACGAGGGTTGATTTTTCAATGCGATGGTTCGAAAACCTATTTTTGAAAACATGATCAACACGAGGGTTGATTTTTTGACAAAGCTTGGACCGAAGAATGTTTGAACTCTTTGGTCATAACGAAGAATTTTTGAATTTTCATGATTTTTGAAAAGGCCCTCATAGGTAATATCATTTCTCTCATGAATGATGTCAGGATTAGTCCCGCATTCTGAAAAGAACAGGAATTTAAATGCGGTTTTAATAGAAGCCGATGAAGAGATTTTTGAAATATAGATTTTCAAAAGCAAATGCCCCTATGTGGCAGAGGAAGAAAGTATTGTGATATTAGAGATATAAAGGAAAATTGACATTTCATTGATGGGCAAAAACTGATAACAAAGGACTGAAATATTTACAAATACTTTGACCAAAAGGTCACAAAAAGGACTGGACTGACTGGCCCCCTACAAGGTGACTTGGCAAAAAAGGGAAAAAATAGGAGAATTCTGGCATCTTCAGTCTTCTGAGTAGCCGGGGAGAGATTTGGTCATGACGGCTAGGTCATCTTCCTCTTCGTCTTCAACAAAGAGACTCTTGTCGATGCAATCCTGAACAATATTTTTGAAGACGAAGCAGTGATCAGTGTCATGCCCCACTGCTCGATGGAACTTGCAGAACTGATTTGTGAACCTTCCCATGACCGTGGGAGGATCCGCGACTTTCGGGAGTTTAACCAATCCTTTGGCCAACATGAATTCAAGGGCTTCTTCGAGCATTTGCTTCAGAGGAGTGAACTCACGATCATTACTCCAACCTTCGCGCTTTATCTTTTCCTTTTGCGGAAGGTTAGACTGAGACAGCTTGTCATTCTGCTTGGAAGACTTTTCCCTTTGAGCTGCACCATGGTTCTGACCATTTTTGTTGTCATTTTTGTTTCTTCTGCTGTTATCATGATTATTGCCAGAGGTATCAGCTGCATGAGTGAACTGCGCTTTCTTTTTCTGATCTTGGATATTTTTGGCAAGAGGCATGCCCTCGTAAAGCCCACTTTCTAGTCCTGCCTCGAGCCATTCAGCCCGTTCAATCAACTTGATAAAGGATTTTGCTGGAGAAGTGGCAATGAGGCTTCTCAGGGGCTGAGAGAAGTTGCAAAATTTTCTCATGAGGTATTTTTCAAAAATGTCCCATCATGGTTTTTTCATTCTGACAAAAAATCTATATATTTCTTTCCCATTCAGGTAAGGGTTAAACCTGAGTCTCAGTTTTTTGAGATATTTTTCGTCCCATCCAGGTCAATGGCTAAAATTTGAATCTTTTCAAAAAGCTTATTTTGTCTCAGCCGTGAGACCTTCATCCGATCAAAATCTCCCTTTGTAACAATTTCAGAATCTTCATCCAAAAGTCCCATCACTATTTTCTCATTTCCTCCATTCTCGAGGATTTCGTCTTTTTCCAAGCCATTCAGGATGAGTTGCTAAACTTGAGAATCATTTTCACAAAACAATATCTTCCACACTAAGTTCAAATTTTCTGACTGGGGCATTTTAAAATTTTGTGTATTTTCTTTGCTACTAAGCTTGGCTTTCAACCAGCTTAGCAGCAAAGAGGGGCATCTATCAACACGCCAAATTTTTCAAAATTTCAAAATTTCCCCTTTTGCCCCTAGCACCCACCTTTTGAGCAATTGGGTAAATTTCTAGTTAATTCTTGGATTCATTTCCTTGTTGAAGATCCAAAATCCAATTGCATTATTTATATTTGACCCAATCTCAGATCCAGATTAGATATCCAAATCCAATTCTAGGCCCAGATATTCTATTTTGAAAAATCCAAAATCAATTCTCTGTATTGGATCAGGTATTTTATCCAGATCCAATCTCCATTTTGATCCATTCCTCTCACGTTATTTCCTCAAATCGAGATCCGATTTCAATATTTACTTAAAACCTTAGATCTAGATCCATTTCAAAACTCAATTTTTAGAATTTAACCCTGCTATTTCAAAACTCCCCTTTTTTGTAAAATCCTCAAAATTTCAAAATTCAATACTTTTGTAAACTTTTCAAAAAAAAAATTCATTTGGATGACATCTTTTAAATCCCTCGCATTTCCCTCGTATTTTTAGATTTTTCTTTCAAAAAGATAAAAGAAAAATTTCAAAAAATAGCTTTACTCTCTTTTTGAGAAATCTTTGTAAATAAAACCCCCTTTTTGAAAAATTTCAAAAAAATGAAGGGCCACTTTTGAAAATTTTGTAACACTCTCCCTCGTTATAAACCAACGTGGGAGAGACCATCTCAGATATCCCATCGATCATCCATCTCTCACATCTCTCATCCACCGAGCATCCATTAAGCACCATCGATCTCTTGAGAAAATCATCTAGAAGGAGGAGGAGAGAACAAGTTTCTCTATCTCCCCTCTTCTGATTCCCCCTTTTTCTTTCTTTCCCTCCTCCTCCTCTCTCTATCCTGCTCATTTACTTCTCTCAGGTGGAAGAAGATCCAATATGGTAGAAGCTCCAAGAGGGAAGCTCCATTTCCTACCTTCTCAAATTCAGGCATCATACAACACCATACAGCATCATCACGACATCCTTTCAAAGGGGACATTGGTATACCAGCTAAGCTTTTGGAAAATCGTCATGCAAGTGATATCAAAGATGATGATAATAGAGATCTTTGGGCTAATTTAAGCATAGCTATGGGATGTTCAATGACTTTTGCTCCTGATGGTGCCTCAGTCTTAAAAAAAAATGGAAAGAAGATTTATGAGCATTCTGTTACTCTAGAAGACACGTCCGTTATGCCTTTTTGTGGGTATATTGTGTGACTATTCAGTGGTTGTCCTGAGTTCATTACATAATGTGTTGGGAAATGAGACAATAAAGAATCTGCAACAAATATTTGCCTCTACCACCCATGTTTATGGTGGTTTGACATTAGATCTGCATTGCATATTGTGATCGTTGCAAAAAAAAAAATCTTTTTCTTTTTCTCTTTTTCCTTTCCTTTTTCTTTCTACCCTTTTTTCCTTTTTGAAGGGGAAAAAGAAAGAAAAAAGAGAGAAGAGAAAGAAAGAAAGAAACTCTTTTGCAAGGTCTCACTTGACCTTTATTTGAAAAAGATTTGAAAAATTACTCGCCTCTGTTTTTGAAAATTTTGCAGGAAAAATGGAGAGACGGGATTCGTTCGTCGGTATGAGGCTCAATCATTCCTGGCGCCTTTACCAGGGGTAATTGAATCAAGGATCGAATCAGTGCCTTTTGTTTTGCCTAAATTTGTCTAAAAGATTATTCTAAACTCCTAAATGTACATAGAGTCATGTTTGTGCTTATGAAAAGGTAAAGAGGTATGCTTTGGAGAAATGCTTCAGAAATTCTGAATTTTTTCAAGTGACTTTGAAATAAGATTGAAAATATCTTTGAAGAAGTGGTTCAGAAATTGAACTTGATTTGAAAAACTGAAATTTGAATCTAAACTTGGAATTTGAAGTGAATTTGAGATTTTTTTTAAAAAGAAAAACTTGAAATTCCAAAGTTGAAATAGTAATCGAAATCAAAGATTGAAATAGATTAAAATTTGAATTGAAGAAGGAGGGTTTGAAATCGAATATGAATTTTGGAAAAGAGTGAGAATTGAAAAGTAAAGACTGGATTTGGAGCTTTGAAATTGATAAATCAGAATTTTGAAATAGAATCTTAAGATCGAAAAATTTGTACCTGAGATTTGGAGTTAAATTCTAATTGAAATCAGGCTTTAAAATTGAAATTTAAGATTGAATTCAGGAATTGGAAATTGAAATTTAAAGTTAGAATGGAAATTGGATTCAAATTGGAAGTTGAAATTGAATTTAAAAATTGAAACTTGAAATTAAAGTCAGAACTTGAAATTGAAGTTGAAAATGGAACAGAAGAATGAATTTAGAAATTGAAAATTTGGAATAAACTTTGAATTTTGAATCTGAGAATAGAATTTGAATTCAAACTAGAAATTTGAAATCTGAAGGGAATTTGAAAATTGGATTGAATTTCAAAGTAAATCTCAAAATTTGATATGTTATCTCAAAATGAATTTCAAAACTTTGATTTAAAGTTGAATTAAAACTCAGGATTTCGAATAGAATTCAAAAAATGGAAATGAAGAATTTGAATGAAATTTGAAGTTTAAAATATGAAACTTAGAAATATGAAATTCAGAAATAAGAATTGAAAGTTGGAATTTTGAAATAAGATTTAAAACTAAATGGAATTGAAAGTAAAAGATGAATTTGAATTTGTAAATAAGAGTTGAAAGATGATTTGAATTTAAAAAATGAAAACTATATTTTGAAAGTATATTTCAAAATCACTTGGGATTTTGAAGATAATTTAAAATAATTTGAAAATGAATGCAATTCTATCCTAAATGATGAATGTTTTGGAAGAATTTAAAGATTAAAATTTAACAGCATATTTTATTCTTTAATAGAATTGAAATAAGATTAAATCATAATACATTCATGACTATGGTAACAAACATATTATAATTTAATATATATTTAAATTCTAATAAAGAATAAAATAAATTTTTATGCCTTTATAGGATTTAAAACAAAATTAACTTGTGATATATCCATGATTATGGCCATAAATATATCTCAAGATAATTTATATTTTAAATTCTGATAGAGGGAGAAAAGAATATTCAGAAAAAAATATGATGAAAATTGAGTGTTATTCTATAAAAGATAAAAATCCTAAGTATTGTTGACATTTTGACTATGGCCATAAATGCGAATCATTTACTTAGAATTATTTACCTCTTATTAGAAAGGTGCATGTGTCATTCGTGTTTCACCATTTATGAATTTTTGAATAAAAATGAAATGAGATATCACAATAAATTATGAGAACTATATTCTCATACATTCTATTCTAAGCTGAAAAGTAGAAATTCTCATTAATATCAAATTATTACAACCTTAATTTGAAATTAAAATAACAAAAATTCCTAATCTAGGAAAAGAGATTAACATCTTCTAAGCTTCCCTGCAAAACTGAGTTAGCACAAAGCAAAAATATAAAATGTAGAAGATAATGAAAAATATCACGTTAAAACCCATATGCAGATGGCTATGCCTATGCTAATGAAGAAAATGATTATGCAAAGAACTATGCTTATGCTAATGAGAAAAACATGCATATGCATCTAAGCATGATATTCATGCTAAATGAGAAATGGACATGGTATACTAAATATGCATATTTGTAAACTATATGGCAAACACAAAGATTAAGTCATGCCTATACTATGCTGGAATCAAAATGAGGGACACAACAAAAGGCAATCTAGGACTAGGGGTTGTTGCAAAACCGAAGGGTAAGGGAATGAGGGTTATATGAGTGTAGTAAGTAACAGTGGAAGTGTAAATGGAAGGGGAAAGTGTTGTGTTGTGAAGATGGAAGCAGCCACAACAGATGTTGTGAATATATGAAAGATATATTTACAATGCTTTCATATGTGTTATGAATATAGGCAAAATGCAAAGGCATTTATGTAGGTGGCTAAGAGTGCACCTAGTGAAGTTACAACAACTTTAAAAGTGTTGTGAAGTATTGGCCAACAGTGCATCTAATAGAGCTACAACAACAAAAAAAAATGTTATGAAGGTAGGTGGTGTTGCAAGGGTGCAAGAAGTGCAATGGAGTTGCTCTTTGAAGGTGGCATGGGTGTAAATGCTGTGGTGATTGCAAGTGCTATGTACAGGGGCGGGGGTGTTGTGTGCTAAATGAAGAAAGGTAGAGATAAGGCTGGCAGCAATTCTTTGGACTGCTGCAAACGTAGGGGAGTTACAACAGTGTAGTGATATGTGCAATGAAATATGTGCACAGTGAAATGCAAGTGGAGGTATACAATGATAAGCTGTGAACATATTGAGTAATTTACTAATGAAAACATCAAATAAGGTACTGTGAGAATGTCCAACAACATACTCTGAGACAATTAAACAATGTGCTTATGATCTTTACGAAGGATAAATGATGACTGTGTTGTGGCAGCAAGATGAATATACAATGATCTA
Organism: Nuphar pumila; assembly: GCF_984573655.1. Taxonomy (NCBI): domain Eukaryota; kingdom Viridiplantae; phylum Streptophyta; class Magnoliopsida; order Nymphaeales; family Nymphaeaceae; genus Nuphar; species Nuphar pumila. The sequence continues at coordinate 43,764,334 of NC_143265.1, read as the reverse complement.
TTGTGAAGGTGACGAGTGATAGGTTATAATTGCAGTAGTGTAAGTGAGAGCTAAATACGTAAAACAATGATGTGGGAAATGGAGTGGAGGCAACTGTAGGTGATGGTACACAGATGCAGCAGGGGAAGAGGGTGCAACAGGTAAGTGTAGTTACAGGGTACAGATGGTGTTGATGGTGCAGAGGAATGACATGCTGTGACAGCAAGTAGATGATGCTGAAAGTGCTGAATGATAAGGTGCATAAGGTGGCGATGTGAGTGTGCAAGTGCAGGTATGCTGCAAGTGATAGAGTTGAAGTGAGAATGAGTGCCACGAATGACAACAACAAAGATGAAGTGTTGTGAAAGTGTTATAGTGCAAGGAAACATGTGTTATAAAATGTGTAGCAGAGGAAAACACAGGTGCAGTGTGATCATCACAAAAATTTTCCTCCCTTGGTATTTCTCTCTCTTCCTTTCTCTTTTCCTTTCCAACCTCTATTTTTCTCCTTCTTGAAGGGAGAAAATAAAAGAAAGAAAAGAAGAGAGAAGAGGAAAAGAAGAGAAGAGAGAAGAACTCTTTTGCGGGGTCTCACTTGACCTTAATTTTGAAAATATTTAAGAAAATAACTTGCCTCCGTTTTGAAATATTTGCGGGAAAAAAAATCTGGAGACGGGATTTGCTCGTCGGTACGAGGTTCGACCGTTCCTGGAGCCTTTACCAGGGGTAATCAAACCAAGGGTCGAATTTATGCCTTTTTGCTTTGCTAAAAGATTATCTAAGAATTTATCCTAAGTCTAAATGCACACAGAATCATGCTTGTGCAATGCAAGGATGTATGCTCTTTTTGAAAGATGATTTGGAAATCTCCAAGTGTTTTTCTGAGATGAATTTGATAATAGAGTGAAAAAATAGCTTCTGACTGGTTGAAATTAGAACTTGGGATAGATCAAAAAAGATATTTTTGAAGCTCTAAGTCTTTTTGAAATAATCAGGGTTGGAGAAAATAAATTTGGATTGTGAAAGGAATGATTTTGAAGTTGAGATAAAAGGAGAAGAAAGGAAGTTTCAAAGTCATAAATGGACTTTGAATTAGAATTTTGAATTTGAATCTAGGAGAGGAAATGAGTATTTGGAATGGAATTGAATTCTAGCTTTGAAGTTCGAAATCAAAATGAGAAATTTGAGAAACGGAATTGGTTTTTGAAATTTTGGGAATTGGGAATAGAATTTGATTTGAAATTTGGGAATTTGAATCCAAAGTCTGGATCCTACATAGAATTGAGATCCAAGATGAAATTGAATTTTGGATTTAGAATCCTAAATGGGAATTGGATCTGAAATCTGAGATCCAATGATGGAATTTGGATCTGAGATTTAGAATGAAATTTGGATATGAAGTCTGAGATCCAAGATAGAATTGGATTCTGGATCCTAAAAGGAATTTGGATCTGATGTCTGAGATCCAAGATTTAGTTGGATTCTGGATCCTAAAATAGATTTTGGATCTGAAGTCTGAGATCCAAGATGGAATTGGATTTTGGATCTGAAGTCTGAGATCCAAGATGAAAGTTGAATTCTTAGGACCCTAAATGGAATTTGGATCTGAAGTCTGAGATCCAAGATGAAGTTGGATTCTGGATTCTAAAATGGATTTTGGATATGAAGTCTGAGATCCAAGATGGAATTGGATTTTGGATCTGAAGTCTGAGATCCAAGATGGAAATTGATTTCTTAGGATGCTAAATGGAATTTGGATTTGAAGTCTGAGATCCAAGATGAAGTTGGATTTTGGATTCTAAAATGGATTTTTGATCTGAAGTCTAAGATCCAAAAAGTGGAGATTGTCTTTGAAAAACTGGTTCCAAGTTGGGACTGGGTTCTAAATTTGGATTTGGATTTTGAAAAGTTCAAATGGTACTTTTGAAGATAGGTCTGGGTTTTGAAAACCCGGATTGAATTTAAAACTTAGGAAGAGTTAAATTTTGAGATTCAGAATCAATCTCAAACCTTGATTTAGAATAAGAAAATAAACTTGATTTTGAATCAGAAATATAAAAGTTTAAATTGAACTTTGAAATTGGACTTGAATTTTGAAATGAAATTTTGAATAAAACATTGAATTTGAAATTTCAAAGTCAAATTGGACTTTGAAATCGAATTTTGAGTCTTGAAAATGAAATTGAATTTGAATCTATAAATAAGATTTGATTTGAGAAATGAAGAAAATATTTAAAATCACTTGGAGTTTTGAAAGGGAATTTTGAAAATATGATGCAATTCTATCATAAATGATGAATGATTTTAAATAATTTTGAAATTGGATTTTGAAAATCATATTTCATTCTTTAAATGAATGTAAATAAGATAAAGAATGTAGAACAACAACAACAACAACTATGCCTTCATCCCAAAACAAATGGGGTCGGCGATATGAACCAACAAAGAAAATCATTATGGGTCTTCCACATGAATCCTTCTCCTTCATTCATTTCTATCCAATGCCATGTCCTCGGTGAGGTTCAAAGCATTCATATCCTTTCGTATCACCTCCATCCTTGTCTTCGTAGGCCTACCCCAACCTCTTTTAACTAATATATTTTCCCATTTCTCCATCCTTCTAACTGGAGCATCATTAGGCCTTCGTCGAATATGTCCAAACCACCATAAACGATTCTCTCTCATCTTATTTTCAATGGGTGCAACGCCTACCTTCTTACGTATCTCCTCGTTCTGAATCTTATCTTTTATTGTATTTCCACACATCCATCTCAGCATACGCATCTCATCAACACTCATTTTTTGAATATGATGTCTCTTGGCAACCCAACATTCCGTACTATATAGTAAAGCGGGCCTTAGTCATCCTATAAAACTTTCCCTTCAACTGCAATGGCATTCTACGACCGCACAACACTCCAGTTGCACTCTTCTATTTTATCCACCCAACCTTTATCCTATGATTTACATCTCCATCAATTTCTCCATACTTTTGAATGATAGATCCCAAATATTTGAAAGAATCATCCACCGGTATTTCGTGCTCACCAAGCTTCACTACACTCCCATCACTACTTCGTTGCTTACTAAATCGACATTCCAAGTATTTTGTCTTACTCTTACTCAACTTAAAACCTCTTGCTTCCAATGTTTGTCTCCATAATTCTAACTTAGCATTAACCCCAGCTCTAGACTCTTCAATCAAAACAATATCATCAGCAAACAACATACACCACGGCACATTTTCTTGAATTGATCTCGTAAGCTCATCCATCACTATAGCAAATAGGAAAGAGCTTAAAGCAGATCCTTGATGTAACCCAACCGTTATAGGAAAATTGGTTGTCACCCCTCCACAAGTGCGGACATTGGTTACTACTCCTTCATACATATCTTTAATTATACTAATGTACTTGAGAGAAACACCTTTCTTCATCATTGTCCACCAGAGAACGTCCCTAGGTACTCTATCGTAAGCCTTCTCCAAATCAATAAAAACCATATGCAAATCTTTGTTCCTCTCTCTATTTCTCTCAATAAGTTGTCTAAGAAGATGTATAGCTTCCATAGTTGATCTTCCAGGCATAAAACCAAATTGATTCTCTGATATCATGATAATCTTTCTCAACCTAGACTCAATCACCCTCTCCCAAAGTTTCATAGTATGACTCATGAGTTTTATACCACGATAGTTTGTGCAATCTTGTATATCACCCTTATTCTTATATAGAGGCACCAAAGTACTCTTCCTCCACTCATTAGGCATTTTATTTGTCCGCCAAATCTTGTTAAAAAGATTTGTCAACCATTCTAAACCTTTCTCTCCCAAGCATTTCCAAGCCTCGATAGGTATACCATCTGGGCCAACTGCCCTTCTTGATTTCATTTTCTTCAAAGCCTCTGCAATTTCTTTCTTTTGAATCTTGCGCATGAAGTCACAATTCATCTCATGAAAAAGAATTGAAAAGTCTCCAAGATCCTGAGCATGACTTTCATTAAATAGCTTATCAAAATAATCTTTCCATCTCTCCTTAATCTCCTCATCTTTGACTAAAACCCTTTGTGTTTCATCTTTGATACATCTAACCATACCCAGATCCCTCGATTTCCTATCTCTCATCTTTGCAAGCCTATAAATATCCTTCTCACCCTCTTTGGTATGCAACTTGTCATAAACCTCCTTATATACCTTATCCCTCGCGTTCCGAACTACTTTTTTAGCTTCCTTCTTTGCTATCATATACTTATCCAAATTCTCATTATCACGATTTTTACTTAGATTTCTATAACACTCTCTTTTAACCTTAATAGCTAATTCGACATCCTCGTTCCACCATGATGTATCCTTACCTAGCGGTGCACCGCCTTTAGACTCACCCAATACCTCCTTAGCCACCTTTCTCATGCCACCCGCTATCTTATTCCACATAGATTCTGAATCCTCCTCAAGACACCAATCAACTTCCTTAACTACCCGCTCTACAAACATTCCTTGTTTAGCTTCTTTCAGTGCCCACTACTTAATTCTAGGATCTATCATATGTCTATCCCTTTTGCGGTATTGTCTAATTCTAAGATCTAAAATTAAGACTCTATGTTGTGTAGCTACACTTTCTCCCGGTATAACCTTACAATCGATGCAACAACCCCTATCTCTCTTTCTAAATAAGATAAAGAATGTCTCATATAATAATCATATTGAAATTCAGATAAAGAATAAAACACATTTTTGGTGCTTTTATAGAGTTTAAAATGAAATTAACTCTCAATATATGCTGACTATGGCCATTGATATATGTATTGAATTAATTTTAAACTAAACTCTGATAAAAGAGAAAAATATTCAAGAAAAATATGATGAATTCTGAAAAGGATCCAATGTTATTCCATAAAAGATGAAAATCCTAAGTCTTGTTCACATCCTGACTATGGCCATTGATGCAAATCGTCAACTTAGGATTAATTACCTTTTATAAAATGGTGCACGTGCTATTCGTGGTTCACCATTGTGAGATTTTGGAAAATAAAGGCAAAAAGCATGAAAACAAGCCATTTATGACATTTACAATGCTCATTCATTCCATCTAAAATTGGAAATGTAAATTCTCATTTAAGACCTAACTTATTACAACATTTAAAATTGGAATTACAACTCCCGAGTAATGACATTTTCACATATTCCCTGCAAAACACTTGGTTAGTATGAAAATAGAAGAAAATTGCACATATCATGTGGATGTCAAGGGTAAAATGCTCATATACCAAGATATTCACGATGGAAAGATGAAAAATGACATATATACCTATATACAAACATGCATATATATATATATATATATATATATATATATATATATATATATATATATATATATATATATATATATATATATATATATACACGACCTATACGATGTCTTGTGAGATAGGAGAGGTGAAAACTGAGTATGCTTAGTGAATTGTAATTGAATGATATAAAGGACTGGTGGCTGTGAAAAAAAAAGGAAAAAATGGTGGAGTGTACACACAGTGGGTGTGCACGCTGTGAGAGATATAATGCAGGTGGAATAGTGTGCAGGGAGTTGTGGCCATTCTAACATTGTTGTTAGCAATGACCTGTATTAGGATGGTGGAAGATGGTGGAGGTTGTACACAGGGCTGTTATGGGTGTGAGTAATGCATGTATTATGGCAAATGTCAAACAACACAGAGGCTATTGACATAAACTGTAGTAAGCAGTGAAAGTAGACGTGGCACTTCTGCAACTATAATGATAATGGAGGCAGTGAAACCTTTCCTCAATATCAGCCATTATGCTGAACGTGAGGTAGGTAACAAACCTGGGAATGTGTGCTGAAGGTGATGGAGGCTGTGCACAAGGCAATGGGGTGCTGGGCAGTGTATATATGCAGGAATGCAGGGGATATTTTGGGAGTGATGGTGACATTATGATGATACAACTATGCATCAAGTAGTGACGTAGTACAAAAAAATGCAGTAAATAGTAAAGATAATGTACAGAAAATATGCCTATACAACCCCCAGGAAACCACGACTTCCCCTTTTATAGCAAAATAAGAATAAAATAGATAAAAAAAATCATGATAGTTTCCTGGTACCCGAACATCTGTTTGGCACACACAGGAACCCGACCTACTGTAGCCTATTATCTTATTTCTTAATCAAGCTGATGTCATTGATATTGGCATTACCCTTACAGTTATTTATAGAGAGACTATTGCTGCAATAGCTTCATATCACTGCACCCTGAAGTAGGAGTCATGATATACTCAGTTGTTGATTTCCCATGAGCTGAGATTGGCTTACCAAGAGAATTTTGGTGTTGATTGAAGCTTCTGCAGCTTCAACACTTTCAGAAATCGCAGCCCGTCCAAATTTATTTCCAGAGGCTTACCATTTATATGACTTAAGTCAAGGAATACAAAGTAATATCAATCAAATGACTAAGCAAGAAGTGAACCAAAACGTAACAGGGATATATGATGAAATATGATGAATTAAGTGCAGTTGAATCTGTCAAATACTAATGAAGACATGATGGGTTGATTCGATCCTAATTCAGCAAAGATAGTGGATCAAACAAAAAATCTAGTTTCACATTTTAGAAGGTTTCAAAATCTACCCTATTGAAATATCACCTTGCACTAAATTCAACAATACAAGTTGTAGGAACCACCTGTGAGCAACCGCAACCTGCAAAAGGCTAATGTAATAACAACGTCCCTTGTGATTCTTGATAAGGTTTTATAATCCAATTACATCCAGCAGTCATATCTTCATATTATGTCATTAAATGAAAATTAGCATCTCTTGAAGGCAACTGATGGGAAACTGGGTTCATTACAGACCATAGCTATCTGAGGGGGGGTAGATCAATATTTCTGGTAAGACAGGAAGCCAATGGTGTCCATGTTTTTGGAAATCAGTACAGCGAAAAAAAAAAAAAGAGTGCAGTCATCAGAATCACGGTAACAGGGAACAACAATGATGGCAAAATTGCTCAATGGCCGACAAAAAGATATCAGATCTTAGTGTCGTTTTCCAGATTTTAAGCTTAAACAAAATTTATGATTCACATTTGTAACATAAACCACCTGAGGTAATGACTTTGCAGGAAAACAGCATGGTCGATGATGCATACACAGTAACAACGCCCAGTGGATAAGATGATATAACAAATGGATAACATATACTTGCCATTAGCTGCAGAAAATCAAAACAAACCACAAAGATATAATCATAATCTATGAAGAAGAGAATGCAAGTGAAGGTAAAATAAAAAAAAATGTGGATTATAAGATGTAGAACACGAGTGAGCAAAGTAAACTCACCTGAGAAAGAAAATGTAAACCCATGCTTAAGAATAGAACAAACATATATTTGGTTTTCCACCATTCAAAGCCTAAGTCGGATCGATTCATCAGAAAATTTTACATCAGATGGAATCCATCGCCCCATACGAAATAAACAAACCAGAGATTTTCTTTTAAAGATCCCTAGTTACGTGATTGAATAGGAGATCTGGAACATAGGGATGTAGTTACATTAAATGACTCAGTATCCTCATGCTTAAAGCTATCATAATAGTGAACCAGAAAGCTGAAACAAATGTGAAAAAATCAAACAAAACAGAAGCAGCCATGTTACAGAAGCTATTAGAGGGGGAACGCAGGCCTGGGTTGGATCGATGTACAGAGGATAATAGAACTATTGAATTAAACACAATGATTTGGCTTTCAATGAAGAAACATGATGAAATTACAGGAAATCAAAATGTATAAAACCAACAAAAATAAAAAATGTAGCCAACGAAAGGGGCCAAACTTTTATTGCAAAACGCAAGTCAATGTTACCACAAGCAAACCGACATTGCGTATGTTGCTTCAATAGAAGATAAAGAGAATTTAAAAGAAAGAAACAGACAGAGGCAAATTCACAAAAAATAGAGGGAAATGGCTATTGATCGTGACTTGACTTGGAAGAGGGAGTCCTCCTTTATCCTCCCGCTGGAATTTCTTTATCGTGGTTTCTGTAGGGGTTTCGAAGAATGGAGCCGAAGCTTCTGTTCTCTTGTGGAGGTCTCTTAGATGATCGATTGTGGATGGGATTGATCCTTCTTCAGGCAATCAACAAGCAATAACAGTAATGAGGGAAAACTTGTTTGCAATTATGAGACTTCGAAGCTTGAAGAAGAGGATTTGAAGTTTCTTCAGTGGCTTAGAGGGGAAGCACTAGAGGAAGAGGGAAGACGTTGTATGCAGAAGGAGGCGATGGAGTTTGTTAGTAATGGATGCCTCAGAAGAAATTGATCGATGATAAGAAGAGGCTTGAGTGCCTCCTTTTAAAGAGGGGAATCGAAAGCTTGAGAGGGGAAGTGGTTGAAGATGGAAGATGGAGAAGAGAAGGGTCCGTTGAGGATGGACGACAAAGACTGAGAGAGGGAATGCGTGGGAGAGAGGCCGTTTGCATGTTCTCCTCTTTTTAAAAAAGGAGGTCCCTTTAAAGAAAACTTTTCATAAAGTGGTTTTTCAAATGTGGTTTTTAGCAAAACTAATTTTAAAAAAAGCTTAAAACCATTCGTTTTTCACATAGTTTTTCCAATTTTTTAAATTTTTTTTGTTGTTTTCTCATGTTTTTGTATTTTTAGAATAAAATCCTAAGATTTACGAGGAAATAAAGATTTAAAACTATTTTTTTTGTATTTTTGAGAAATATTTACAAAAAGAGGGGTTTTTTGAGAATTCAAAGCTATTCTTTTTGAAAAATTCTTCAGAAAGTGAATTTGGATCCAGAATTTGAGATGGCATTCGAGTTTCAGACCTCGAATCGAGAAAACATAAAATAGAGGATCCTAATGGATACCGAATGAGCTATTTGAGCCATTCAGAAAATATTTTTGTCATTTTTAGAATTTCAATGAATAACGAGGCTCAAATTTGAATTTTAAACACTGGGTCTGAATTTGAATATATCAACATGGAATTTAATCCATAAAATCTGAAGAATAACTGAAATTTGGCTTAGAAATTGCTTTGATTTTCTCAGAAGATGGAGCCAGGGGCAAAAAGGGCATTTTTACAAAACTTTGAAAAAATTGGGGTGTTCACATGTAGCAGTGTAAAGGCAACTGGGAGTGAAGTGCAGAGTGCAGGAGATGAAGTGCAATGAGGAGTGTAATGAGGTGTGGCAGGTGGTGCTACAAATGAAAGTGCAGCAGGGTATAGGAGAGGCACAGGTGTTGTAGGGGTGCCTGACATTGAATAGGTATTTGTAGAAAATATATACAGAAAATGGTGTTTTAGCTGCTATGGGATTCAACATGGGAGGCAAAAATGAAGATGCAGATGTGACAAGTACAACAGTGAAGAAGGTGCAGTGAGATGCAGGGGTGTAGGAATGGATAGTGATGATTGTGAGGTGATGCTGGACATGCGGGTGCAAGTGTATGAGATGGATAGGGAGGAGGTGTTATGTAGTGTTATCATTGCAAAATTTTACTTTTGCAAGTCAAACTAACCTTTAAAAAAGATTTTGAAAATAACTCACCTCTGTTTTAAAATGCGTGATAATTCCATAGAATGGGATTCGCCTGTCGGTACGAGGTTCAACCGTTCCTGGCACCTTTACCAGGGGTAATTGAACCAAGGATCAATCTGATGCATTGCTTTGCTCAATTTGTCTAAATCATATTCTATTTCCTAAATGCACAAAGAGTCAGGCATGTGCTATGAATTTCTGAAAATGCAGGCTTGAAAAGATGATGTTTGCCTTAAAGATTTGAAATACTTTGGAAATCTTTGGAAAAGATAACACTTTGAAAATCATGAGCCTTGTTGAGAGAATATTTCTTAATAAAAAGAAGATTGATTTCTGAAGAAATCTTGAAGTTTTGAAGAAATTGATTTTTGATAAAACTCAAAATGACTTAAAAAAAGTTGATTTCTTTGAATTTGAACTGAAATTGAGAATATAACTTGGAAAATCGTGAATTGAGCTTGAGAAATACTTGAGAAATCCTTGAAAAACCAAAGGTTCTCGAGAAAATCGATTTTGAGGAAAATTAAGGCAAATTTGAGAAAATCGATTTTATGAGATGGAATTTAGAAAATACATCAAAAGGATGGGTGTGTGGCATTGTGAAATATTTTCATGATGCAATCTAAACCTGGATGATGCATGAATATGATTTTGAGAAAAGATTTCTGAGAAAATTGTTTGAAAAGGAATTTTTGTGCCTTATAGAATTTCCATGAATCAAATTCTCTGCATATCCCTGACTATGGCCACAAATATGGATTGAATATAACCCACTTGATTCTAAAAAGATATAAACATTTATAAAAAATTGAAATATGCTATGGTTTTTTAAAATAGCCTAAGAGTATAGGTTGATTGTGGCTTAAAAGAAGACGGTAAATCTGGATTTCATTCGTATTCTAACTAGGGCCATAAATACAAACTCGATCGAGTTTACCAACTTCTTAGAAGCTAGTGCACGTGCCATTCGTGTAGACTATGGTGAAATTGAAATATGTGCTTGAATGACAAACATAACAATTATATATCTGTTATCATCACAAAAATTTTCCCCTCCCTTGCGAGAGAGAAATGAATTTCGCGAGTCAAACTCGACCAAAGTTTTGAAATTGGTTTTGAAAATTACTCGCTTTTGTTTTGAAAATTTGCGGGAAAATTCCGTGGAATGGGATCTGCCTGTCGGTACGAGGTTCAACCGTTCCTGACGCCTTTACCAGGGGTAATTGAACCAAGGACCAATTATGTGCTTTAACTTGACTCAAATATCTAAATTATGCTCTATTTTTCCTAGAATGCACAAAGAATCAGGCTTGTGCTATGAAATTTTGAAAATAATGCAAGTTTGGGAAAATATGATGTTTGCTTTGGAAAATTGAAATATGCTTGAAAATTGATTGGAAAAGTACTTGAAAATTGAATTCTTGAGAAAATCATTGAATTTCACTGGAAATCAGAAATTTGCATTGGAAAGTGATTTCTCAAGAAAATTTGAACTTTAGAAAATTGATTTTGAAATTTGGAATTGCTTTTCTAAGAAAATGGATTTTGAGAATTCTGAGAAAATCTAAGAAATTCATTGGAAAATGACTTTTGAAATGAAAAATGGATTCTCAGGAATCTGAGTTCTTAAGAAATGGGAAATCTGAGAAAATCGATCTTCTTTTTTTTTTTAAAACTTGAGACTTTGAAATTTGAGAATTTTAAAACATTGGAGAATCTTGGTTTACAGGAATAAGATTTGGTATACAGGAATAAATAGGAATAGGAATGGAGTAGGGATTGTTATGAGTCGTCAGTTTATAGATAATGTAGTTGAGGTCCGTAGGAAGGGTGATAGAATTTTACTTATTAAATTAGTATTAAGTACGGATATTATTAATATTATTAGTGTTTATGCACCTCAAGTAGGTTTAGATGATTCCATTAAGCATCAATTTTGGGAAGATTTAGATGGAGTAGTACAAGGGATATCTTATGGAGAAAAGCTTTTCATCGGCGGTGACCTTAATGGACATGTAGGCATTAGTAGGGATGGATTTGAGAGTATCCATGGAGGCTATGGTATAGGAGAAAGAAATGAAAGTGGAGAAAGGATTTTAGATTTTTGTTTGTCCTATGATATGATCTTAGCAAACACTTGGTTTAGGAAGAGGGAGTCTCACCTAGTAACATTTAAAAGTGGGGTTAATACGAGTCAGATAGATTTTTTCCTACTTAGAAAGAGAGATAGGGGTTGTTGCATCGATTGTAAGGTTATACCGGGAGAAAGTGTAGCTACACAACATAGAGTCTTAATTTTAGATCTTAGAATTAGACAATGCCGCAAAAGGGATAGACATAGGTTAAATCCTAGAATTAAGTGGTGGTCACTGAAAGGAGCTAAACAATGAATGTTTGTAGAGCAGGTAGTTAAGGAAGCTAATTGGTGTCTCGAGGAAGATTTAGAATCAATGTGGAATAAGATAGCGGGTGGCATGAGAAAAGTGGCTAAGGAGGTATTGGGTGAGTCTAAAGGTGGTGCACCACTAGGTAAGGATACATCATGGTGGAACGAGGATGTCAAATTAGCTATTAAGGTTAAAAGAGAGTGTTATAGAAATCTAAGTAAGAGTCGTGATAATGAGAATTTGGAGAAGTATATGATAGCAAAGAAGGAAGCTAAAAAAGTTGTTCGAAACGCGAGGGCTAAGGTATATAAAGAGGTTTATGACAAATTGGATACCAAAGAAGGCGAGAAGGATATTTATTGGCTTGCAAAGGTGAGAGATAGGAAATCGAAGGATTTGGGTATGGTTAGATGTATCAAAGATGAAACGCAAAGGGTTTTAGTCAAAGATGAGGAGATTAAGGAGAGATGGAAAGATTATTTTGATAAGCTATTTAATGATAGTCATGCTCAAGATCTTGGAGACTTCTCCATTCCTTTTCATGAGATAAATTGTGACTTCATGCGCAAGATTCAAAAGAATGAAATTGCAGAGGCTTTGAAGAAAATGAAATCAAGAAGGGCAGTTGGCCCAGATGGTATACCTATCGAGGCTTGGAAATGCTTGGGAGAAAAAGGTTTAGAATGGTTGACAAATCTTTTTAACTTGATTTGGCGAACAAATAAGATGCCTAATGAGTGGAGGAAGAGTACTTTGGTGCCTTTATATAAGAATAAGGGTGATATACAAGATTGCACAAACTATCGTGGTATAAAACTCATGAGTCATACTATGAAACTTTGGGAGAGGGTGATTGAGTCTAGGTTGAGGAAGGTTGTCACGATATCGGAGAATCAATTTGGTTTTATGCCTGGTAGATCAACTATGGAAGCTATACATCTTCTTAGACAACTTATTGAAAGATATATAGAGAGAAATAAAGATTTGCATATGGTTTTTATTGATTTAGAGAAGGCATACGATAGAGTACCTAGGGACGTTCTCTGGTGGACAATGATGAAGAAAGGTGTTTCTCTCAAGTACATTAGTATAATTAAAGATATGTATGAAGGAGTAGTAACCAATGTCCGCACTTGTGGAGGGGTGACAACCAATTTTCCGATAACGGTTGGGTTACATCAAGGATCTGCTTTAAGCCCTTTCCTATTTGCGATAGTGATGGATGAGCTTACGAGATCAATTCAAGAAAATGTACCGTGGTGTATGTTGTTTGCTGATGATATTGTTTTGATTGATGAGTCTAGAGCTGGGGTTAATGCTAAGTTAGAATTATGGAGACAGACATTGGAAGCTAGAGGTTTTAAGTTGAGTAAGAGTAAGACTGAATATATGGAATGTCGGTTTAGTAAGCAACGAAGTAGGGATGGGAGTGTAGTGAAGCTTGATGAGCAAGAAATACCGGTGAATGATTATTTCAAATATTTGGGATCCATCATTCAAAAGTATGGAGAAATTGATGGAGATGTAAATCATAGGATAAAGGTTGGGTGGATGAAATGGAAAAGTGCAACTGGAGTGTTGTGCGATCGTAGAATGCCATTGCGGTTGAAGGGAAAGTTTTATAGGATGACTATTAGACCCGCTTTACTATATGGTACAGAATGTTGGGCTGCCAAGAGACATCATATTCAAAAAATGAGTGTAGCTGAGATGCGGATGCTTAGATGGATGTGTGGAAATACAATAAGAGATAAGATTCGGAACGAGGAGATACGTAAGAAGGTAGGTGTTGCACCCATTGAAAATAAGATGCGAGAGAATCATTTACGGTGGTTTGGACATATTCGGCGAAGGCCTAATGATGCTCGAGTTAGAAGGTTGGAGAAATGGGAAAATAGATTAGTTAAAAGAGGTCGGGGTAGGCATAGGAAGACTTGGATGGAGATGATCGGAAAGGATATGAATGCTTTGAACCTCACCGAGGACATGGCATTGGATAGAAATGATTGGAGGAAAAGGATTCATGTGGAAGACCCAAAATGATTTTCTTTTTTGGTTCATATCGCTGACCCCAATTGTTTTGGGATGAAGGCGTAGTTGTTGTTGTTGTTGTTGTTGTTGTTGTTGGAAAATCTTGGTTTGAACTTGGGAAATGCTTTGAAATCTCTTTTGAAAACTCAGGATTTTGAGAAAATCAGATCCTGAGAAAGACTTGGAAATTCTTGAGAAAAGTGAATTTTCTGAAATTGAAATTGGAAAATGAATTTGAGAATAATGCAATTTGAATGATATGAATGAATGAATATGAATTTGAAAAGGGAATTTCCATTGAGGAATTGGTAAATCATTTTAAAACTTTGAGAAATGCAGTGCATTTTGAGGTTAGCCTAAGTGTGTAGGCTGAATGTGGCTAATACGAAGATCATAAATCTTGGTTTTCTTTGTATTCTGACTATGGCCATAAATACGAATCCCACCGAGTTTATAAACTCCATAAGAGCTTGTGCACGTGTCATTCATGTAAACCATAGTGAATTTGAAATAATGTGCATGAATCATACATCACATATTGAAATTTGCATAAATTAAACTATATCCAATGCAACCCTATTCTAAGCAGAAAAGTAACTCTTATTCCAAATATTACATTGATTTTTACATTGAACTGAAATAAAAAAAATAAAAACTAAATCTTCTTCTTGAATGTTCCTACAAAACTAGAAAACAAGGTTAGCACAAAAATGTAGGTTTTTCTGAATTTATCCGAAAATATGGGAAATTATTAGATATTATTCAGATATAAACCCAAATTCATACCCCCTTTGATATAAACATGATAAATAATAAATAAATTTCTAAAATAAACTTGAAAATCCGAAATTGGGGTCAAAATGACCAAAATATCCCTGATGACCTTGAAATTAGGGTTTTCTAAAAGAAATTTTGGAAATTTTGGAATTTTGAAAATCAAATGAAATAAATCAAATATAACATGATAAAATATGATGATATGCATGAAATTTTGGAGAATTAAAAATTGAAATTTCGAAATTTAGGTCAAAATGACCAAAATACCCCCGATAACAAGACTATGGCCTTGAAACCAGGGTTTTCTGAAATAAATTTTGCAAAATTGAAAAATATGAAATAAAAATAAGATTGAAATTAACCCTAATATGATTCTACATGCTTATGTACATGATAAAAATCCTAAAATGGCGAAAATATCATAAAATATCAAATTTAACCTGATTTTCGCCTGATTTTCGCTTCTGAATTTAAAGATAAACTAACACATGGAGCAAATGAACTTGGAATTAAACCAAATTTGGCATGGACACCTAAAATAATCATAAAAACAAAATGAATCTCTAAAATCTAATTTTTTTGTATTTTTAAACATATAAATTCAAATAAAAATCCTAAATTTTGTGGTTTTTGCCTAAAATGTTGATTCTAAAGGAGATTTAGGATATCAAACTTCCATAACATTTTTCCAAATTTTATGGGGTGACAGAGGACAGTAAGGAAAGGATTTTTTCATTTTACACTTTCTGGTTTTGACCTATGGTCGGAGCTGTACTACTCCGTCAAGTCGGATCGGAATCCGACGACTCTAGGATTTAGGGGAAACAGATAGGTTTTGGTAGAAAACATGGGAAAAATGGCAGACAGATGGGAAAAAAGATGAAATAGTGGGAAAAGGTCCCTGACCAACATAGGAAGATTTTATATTTTGACACCATTGAGATTTGGATTACGGTTTGGAAAAGGCCACACTGTTATCAGAGACCTAAATCTCTGGAATTTGTGGACATTGGAATCTGTTAGACAGAAAGAGAAAATCCAGACAAAATACTACAACAGACCCAAAAATTCCCAAATTTTGGGAAATGACAGGAAATAATGTTAGGAATAACTTTTGTGTTGAAAGTTTTTGCAAACAAGCTACATATTGGGCGGACTTGATGCATTAAGGTCTGTCTATACCCTGACAAAGGAAAATCGAGATTTTCCCAAGAGTCTGGAAAATCCGATTTTTGACAGAAATCAAAACTGCTTGGAAAAACCTTAAAATTTCCAAATCATTAGTATATTCAATCATTAATCTACTGTGATTTTTTGAGGACGATCCAGATCTCCCACAAGGGTGGTGCTGGAGGTTCTTGTCTGCTAAAACACAAACTGGAAATTCTGAGACACAGAAAACCCGATTTAGGGTTTGATCAGTTTAGATGGGTTTCGAAACCCGAACAAATTCAAATTTTTGGCAAAAGATCATAGAGAAATAATAACATCTATCATAAAATTTTCAATATTTTTGAATGAAAATCTTTACATGAAATCATAACTGGACTACATGCCTAAATGAAAAACCTATAAACTAACAAGATATGCATTAATGAACTAATGAAATATACCTAATGAAATAAATCAAAAGCAATACCTAAATTATACCATTTATATGAAAACAAAACAAAGGAAAAGCATAAAGGAAAAATATTGATTTGATATAGCCATTGAAATGAGGGGTTCAATCCATTGGCTGGATGAATCCTCTCATTTATGTATGCATTATCATGAAAAGTAAAAGAAAACAAACAAACAAACAAACTCTCATTGTTTCCTATCGTCTAGCATCACCAAGAGGGTCTTATTTCGATAGACCATCAAGAGGCAAACCATACGGCACGTGGCATGATCGACACAAACATAAATAGGCCTTACCTTGGGAGCAGTTGCAGCTATGGAGACCTGGAACGCTGGTTGGCGTCTGCAAGTGTTGGAACGGGTGCTAAAACTTTTGCTGAATGAAGGTTTGAAATCTTGGATTTGAAGGGGCTGCAAGAGGGATCTGGGCGTGAGAATGGTAATAGGGCGGCACTGTTGGTGAGCTGGAGCGATGGCAACAATGGCTGCTATGGGAGCCTTTGGAAGAGGTGGTACCGGCTGGAGCTATGGCTTGGGGGAGGCTGCTGCACCGATGAAAGAGGGAGCTTCCTTTAGCTATCTTCTTCTCTCCTTGGCTGCTACAGCCACTGCAGCCTTCCAACCTCTCTACAGCCACCTACCACCATACAGCCACCACAAGGGGAGTACCAACAACAGCCTTTCAACACCACCACTGCTAGCCACCTCCGGTCATCTCCAACTGCAGGTCTCCTCCTCCACGCCCAGCCAGCTTCCCCTTTGAAGATCCACGCCCAGCAGCAAGACCTTCACAGCCATCTCCTTTGAAGCAGACCCTCTTCATGCCACAACCTTCACAGCCATCTCTTCTTTTTTTTGTTTTTTGGTTTAAAACTTAGGTTTTAATTGCCTTCTAACCTAGGTCTTAATGACCTAATGAAAAAGGAGATCCCCCCTTTACGTGAATGGGTTGGAGGTTGGGGAAAAAGAAAGAAAGAAGGAAGGGAAGAAGGAAAAGGGAAAGAAGAGGAAGAAAGGGAAGAAAGAAGAAAAAGAAAAGGAGGGAAAAAGGAAAAGGAAAAGAAAAAATGAGAAAAAAATAGAAAGTGGGGCTGGAGGTTTGGGTGACCACCTTGTGGGTCCCACCTTCTCTCTAAAATAAAATAAAATAAAAAATAAAAATCAATAAAAACAAAAACAAACAAATAAAAAGAAACATTTTTTTAATAAAGTAGAAATGTAAATGAATGGGCCATCTCAGAGCGGGTCCAAATTCCTATTTTGAAATTCATTTTGACGATTAGAGGGGTAGAATAGTCTTTAAAAAAAAAAATCAGACGAAACGAGCTATTTTTTGCAGTTTTTGAAACGAGCTTGGATTTTGAAGTTCAATACCCCATTGTGAAGCAAATCCAATGTAGAATTTAAAAATGTAATTTTGAAAGAAATCCAGATTGTTTTTCTTGAGAAAATGCTTCCAAATCTTTTTTTATTCAAAACGAGCTATTTTTGGCAGTTTTTTTAAACGAGCTCGAATTTCGAAGTTTAATACCCCGTTGTGAAGCAAATCCAGTGTAGAATTCAAAAATTTGAGTTTGAAATAAATCCAAATTATTTTTCTTGAGAAAATATTTCCAAATTTAGACTCCCTGGGTAAAAATATCAATTTTGGAAACCCCAGGTTTGAAATTGATTTCTGAAAACTTTTAAAACTCAATCTGGATTGAAATTTATAAAACTGGAGTTCTGGACTTCGAAAATGTGATGAAATGTTATGAAATGCTGAGAAATGATATGAAATGATGAGAAATTACATGAAATGCTATGCGAAATGCTAACCCTGAATGAAGAGTTTTGGATGTTAGACCCCTATTGACACTCGTACCAGTTCAAAAAGTGTTAAAATTGACAAAATTTGCAAAAATGGTTGAAGAAATGATTTTCGAGCTCTGCCAAGCTAGAGTGACACTGGAAATTAGGATTTGAGCTGGATTAAACTGAAATGAACTGGATTGAGCCAGGTTTTAGAGTTTTAGAACTCAAATGAACTGATAATGATACTGACTCAACTGACCTTTCCGGCTGAATTTTCAAGAAATACTGCCATTTTTAGAGAAATGGTACGGAATGGCCATTGGAGTGAAGTGAATTAGGGATCTGAGCTGGCTTTGAGCTAGAACAGAGGTCAGTAATACTGACATGAACTAAAATCAAGGCTCAAACACTTGCTCAACCGATTGAACTCAGCTCAATTTCAGCTGAAAGAGCTTAAATGGACTAAAATGTGCTCCTGGACACCTAGAAATGGTTTTGAACTGAAACGGGAGCACTCGAATGTCTGGTGAGATCAAGTTAGACTCTGGGGAGTATGACTAACTATTAATGACTGACTCGGAGACAATTGGCTTGGATTTGAGCAAGAAATGAGCTCATTTCTGAAGAAATGAGCTCATTTCTGAAGAAATGATCCCATTTTGGCAGGAATTGTCAGAAATGAAAATGGTCTGTTCATTGTGAGCTCGGATGAGCTTGAGATGACTGATATTCTAACTGTTTTGAACTGACCCATAAGCTTGGTTGACTCCGACTGACTAGGGTCTGGGATGTCCTAGGGGTAAAATGGTAATTTTCCTAATGAAAATGGGTAAAATGGTGATTTTTTTGAAATTGTCTCGGGGTTTGACTCCTACACTGACCTAACAGGGTTGGCACTGCATGAGGAGGATTATTTGAGAATGGATGTGGAAAATTTTGGGTGTTTACAATATCAAAATTTAAACTATATATAATGCAAACCCTAAATCTAAGCAGGAATTTAAATTCTTATTCCAAATTTATTTACAATTTATATCACTAATTGAATTTAAATAAAGAAAAATAAAAGAAATACAGCCTTGAATGCCCCTGCAAAACTAGAAAGCTTGTTAGTGAGGATATGTTGGCTTTTCTAGATTTATCCAATAATATCTAGAAATTACTGAATTTATCTAGATATAAGCCTTTTTCTTTGTTTTCCAGAGATAAACATAATAAAATATGAAATAAAATTGAATAAATAATAAATATAAACAACTTTGAAATTTGGAATTTAGGAGAAATTGACAAAAATTCCCTTGAAAATAAGACTATGGCCTAGAAATCAGGGTTTTTCAGAAAATATTTTGGTAAAACTTTAGATTTAGGGTTTAAAAAGACTCAAATCAAAGCCAAATCGAATATGCAATATCCTAGAATGATTCTAAATATGTAAAAACCATAAAAGCATGAACTTTTATGGAAAAAAACAGATATATCATAAAAAAACATGATTTTGCCAGTGTTTCGGGATCCTACAGGCACCCTGTTTTGCAATATAATCGATTTAAGCATCAAATGAGTTCCAAAATTAATAAAAATTAACACTTGGACTGCTGATAACTCTAAAATTAAACTAGAATCATAAAAATTTATTTTTAACATTATCTCATTATAAAAATTGTATAAAAACCTAAAATATGCTATTTTTACCCACGGGCATGTACCTGTCATAGTGTCAGATCTGAATCAGTAGTCAAATCACCATGGAAATTCATAAAATTTTACAAAAAAACTACTGGAGAAAAAAATAGAGATTTTCCTTTTCACATATCAGAAAAATCATCTCCGGTTAGGGAGATGTCATTTCGGCAATCTGTGCTTGAATTTAACGAATATAAAATATACTAAAACAAATGATTCCGATTTGGGGTATAGAGAAAAATAGCAAACTTCATTAAAAAATTTTGAAATTTTATATGTGAATATAAGACACTCATACAAAGATTTTCCTATTTTACAGATTATCAATCAGATCTTTGATTAGGGAGATATGATTGACACAAGTCATCTTAGGGTTTAAAAGAAGCATAACAAGTTCTGAGAAGTTGATCCTACCTTATGATAGAGTAAAAATAACATACTGAAACAAAAAATTATGAGAAAATTACAGCAAATAATAGACATCAATACAAATCTACTGCAATTTACGGATCATGAATTAGATCTCATATGATAGAAATATTGCATATGCAAGTTATACCTGAATCTCAATAGCGATTTTAAGGAACAAGAATCACGATTCGACTTTTTATTTTTTTGAAAGGGTTCCCGAACCCAAAACCCTCTGATTTTTTACAAGGATTTACTGACAAATCCATGGGTTAACCATAAAAAAATCAGAAATTTCTAACTGATATTTATGCATGAAGTAATATGATTTCTACAGATCCAAAATCAAAACACAAGAATATCCAATAAAACACTAAAAACCCTAATTTGAACATGCAAGTTAATGAAAAAAATATGTAAAAAGCATAAAAAAATTGAAATAGATGCTGGAATACGTAAATAAATACTAATAGGACAGGAAAATAAAAAAAATCCAGGAAATCCATGGTTGAATTTGATTTACCCTTTGAAAAGAGGGATTTAGCCCATTTAATGGGCAAATCTCATATTTCATTGGTTAAGAACATAAAAAATATATTTCTAAACGATTCTAACGGATTAGAATCCTGGAAAACACTATTAATTAGGGTTAGATCATCTTCTTCAACCGATTTTGAGGTTCTTGAATGAAAACCATGGTCGAATCCAATGAAGGAGGGGCGACAATTGTGAAGACTATGAAAAAAAGTAATAAATTTCATAAAAATAATATAATAAATGATGGAGATCTCACCTTAGATGTTGCAGCAATGGGGAAGCAACTAGGAGGAGAGAGAAGCTCCAAGAAGAGGATGAGAGAGGAATAGGGGTCGACCCCCCTATGGGTTCTTTAAATTTTAAAAAAGTTAGGTTAACTTAGGAGAAATACTAATTTAATTAGAACTCTCAAAAGATAGATCAAATGGCGGAGGGGGGGGGGGGGCAATTTCTATGGGCGATTACTATTCTAGCCCTAGCCTTAACTGCCTAATATGAGTCCTAATAAAACCCTAAAAGGTCAAAATGTGGCACCACCTAATGTGGGCCCACATTGGATTTTAAAACTCCAATTTAAAACTTAAAAAAACAATGGTTAAAAACTTAAATAAAAAATGGATTTTCAAAGTTGGTTTTGACTCTTTTAAACCCCTAACTTAACTAGGACACTGACTAACCCTAGTCTAACCATAACTTTTATTGGTTTCAAAGTGGGCCCTATTTGATTTTTCAAAAATGATTTTAAAACTTGGAAATAAGGGATTTTTCAAAAGAGGTTTAAAAGTAGAATTGAAATTGAAAGTTTTGAAATGACACAGAGTCCTGACTGGGTCAAAACTCCTTTAGATATGGCGCCAACTGAGTGGACCCTACATCAGGGTTTTAAAATTTTTGAAATGAAGACTGAAAATGGCTTTGAAAGGGGTTAAAATCAACAGATGGACTTCAAAGGTTTTGAAAATGGAATCCTAAGTGGACTAAGACTCTGGACTAGAGTCTTGAACCAATTAGGACTCTGAGATTTAGGTTTTTGAAAGCTAAATAAAGAATTTTTTAAAAGATTTTATCAGAATTGGTGAAAAAACGTTGGAAAATATAGTTAGAGTTAGAGTCCTAACTCAATCGAAACTCTGAAATAGACTCCTGAATCAACTGAAACTCTGCAAAATAGACTAGTTTTTGAAAAACAAATAGAGAAAATGGAAACAAAGGTAAAAACAAGATTGAGAATAGAGTCCTGATCAGATTAGGACTCTGAGACAGAGTCTTGATCGGACTGAAACTCTAGATTTTTGGTCTTTTTTAAAAAAACAAACTAGAGGATTTTGGAGAACAGGTAAAAATTGAAATTCCACTAGAAGGGGGTGAATAGTGAATTTTGTTACAGATCGATAATATAAAAAATATGACAATAAGGCACAACACAATAAACACAAGATTTATATTGGTTCGACCGAGTTACTGACCTACATCCAGTCCCCAAGTAAAACACTTGAGCCTTTCACTATAAAATCTGAGTTACCGGATAAATAGTACAACACCCTCTTTCTCAGAGGTCTACTTCTCTCAACAGAGAAGGGAAACACCCTCTTTCCCAGAGGTCTACTTCTCTCAACAGAGAAGGAAAAACCCTCTTTCATAGAGGTCTACTTTTCTTAACAGAGAAGGAAAACACCCTCTTTCACAGAGGTCTACTTCTCTCAACAGAGAAGGGATACAGTGAATAACAGAAAGATACAATACCTCCTATAGAACCTTCAGAATGATATGAATGCACGAATAAAGGATTCTCAGAATGTTTTGTTCTTTTCACTTAGATGATTCTCTTTGTCAAAGAGCTATTCTTGACTTTTCTCTTTCTTTTTCTAGGCTCTCTTTTTCAAATATTGAATAGGAATTTTTCTCTTTGTAAGCTCACATGTCTTGTTTGAAATATTAATTTGTTAGTGTATATATAACCTCAAGAAAATAGTCGTTGCCTTTTTGAAATGATTGTCCTTTTGAGATATGAGATGTCAAGTCATTTCAAAAACAACTTTGTATAAAAAGATATGTGTACTACATTGTTTTTTCGAAAAGTCTTCTTTCCATAAGTGTAGCATTTGGGGTACACTATTCATTGTTGTATTTTAAATGTGATATAATTTGTAAAAGGTCTATTCTCATAATAAATGATCTATAGTACATTGAACATTGGAGTGTAAGTTATCATGTAGTTTTTGTCTTTACTCAATTTAATGATTTGTAGTATATTAGTATTTTTCTTACAAATCGTCACTTCTTTAGTTAAATGCATGTAAGTACAATAAATGCTTTGTTGAGTACTTTATTTATAAGTGGTCATTTCTCAAATGCTTTTTGAGGTGTTATTTAATGTTTACAGAAAGAATGATGACTTAAAGTAAGTCGACATTCTTGAGTGTGGATTTTTATTATTAAATAAATAGTCATTTTTCAAATGCTTTTGAGGTGGCTTTTAATTCTTATAGAAAGAATGATGACTTTAAGTATAAGTCGACATTCTTGAGTGTGGATTTTAGTATTAAATAAATAAATGGTCATATCCTGAGTAAATGTTTTGAAGTACCATTTAGTGCTTATTAAAAAATGATGTTCTCAAATATAAGTCGTCGTTTCTTGAGTGAGTATTTTTGAAATACATTTAGTGCATATATTAAAATTGTCATTTCTTGAATTAATTGCTTTAAAGTACAATTATTGCTTGAGTATTTTAAATAATATTTTCAAATACAAGTCGTCATTTCTTAAATAAATGTTTTGTTCAATAATAAATGTTTGTGTATAAAAATAATGTTCATTTTCTCAAATCATCATTTTTCAAATGAATGCTTGTGTATATCTTTTCACAATTTGTCTTTTCTTACATAAATGCTTATGTATTATGAACCAAAATTTCTTATGTAAATATTTGTGTATTATGAACCAATGCATTTTGTCTTTTCTTACATAAATACTTATGTATTATGAACCAATACATCTTTTCACAATTTGTCTTTTCTTACATAAATGCTTATGTCTTATGAACCAAAATTTCTTACGTAAATGTTTGTGTGTTATGAATAAATGCATTTTGTCTTTTCTTACATAAATGCTTTTGAAATCATGAGCTTTTATATCTTGTCAAATTGTCTTTTTCATAAATGCTTGTAGGAAGTACAATTAATGCTTTTGAAATCATGAGCTATTATATCCTGTCAAAATGTTTTTTTTTCATAAATGCTTGTAGGAAGTACAATGATTTGTTTCAAAAAGGTGTTTTTGAAATGCTACAATATACATAACGTATCCTTTTATGAAAGCTTTACTTTTTGTAAATAAATGGCTTGTATGATTTCAAAGCATATAGTCTAATATGAAATATGTATGCTTCTGAAGGTTCTGTTACATATGACTCTAAAGAAGAAAAAAATCTTCATCTTGAAGTAGCCGATCTTCTTGGATAATCTTTATGGATGTATGGCCCATCAAGTTTTTTTTTCAGAGTAGTATGATTATATCAACTAGTTGCACTTGATCAAGTTGTCTTCACTCTTCTTAAGTGAAATAACCTTGCATCAAATACTCGTTAAATACATAGCACATCATATCCAGTCATAATATAACATGTTCAGTTTCATATATGAAAACATATCATATTTATCATATCTCATGAAAGCATATCATGTATTTATCATGTATCATATATATGCATCATGAAAGCATATCATATTTATCATGTATCATCAAAACATAGTTTCTCAACAAAAATAAAGTAGAAATTGAAATATGGTTCAGAGTCCTGATCTGACTAGGACTCTGAGAAAGAGTCCTAATTTGACTAGAACTCTGAGAAAGAGTCCTAATCTGACTAAGACTCTAAATTTTTTACCCAAAATAAAAGAATTTGAAAAGTTTTATCAAAATAGATAGAAATGGCAGTAAAACATAGAGTCCTGATCCGACTGGGGCTTTGTAAAAAGAGTTTTGATCCAACTAGGACACTTAAATTTTGGCCAGAATATCAGAAATGAACAAGGGATGAGATCACCTTTGATTTAAAATCAAAATGGAGTTTTTAAAAGGTTTAAAAAGATGAAAAGACAGAATCTTGATTCAACTAGGACTCTGAGATTTTTGAAAAAAATGGTAAATGAAAGAATCTAGAAGCGACACCACCTAGATGGGTCTCATCTGAGGATTGAAATCAATTAAAAATTGGCCTTAAAACAAATCCAGATTGTTTTTCTGAAGAAAATAAGATCCTGGGGGTTAACAATTGGAAGATATCGATGCAAAAACCCAGGTTTGTGAAATTGATCTTGAAAGAAAAGTTTTAAAATTGAATTTGGATTGAATATTTTGAAAAACAAGAGTGATCAATCTTGAAAATGAGATACAATGCAATGAAGTGATATGCCAAATGCATGCAGTGATATGCAATGACACATGAAATGTAAGCCCTAGATAAGGGACTTGGACTCCCGAACCCCTGGCAGAGACAAAGAATTTGGAGACTCTCGGGATGATACCTCGTAGAAAAATGCGGTTCAGGCTTAACCTTTAACCTAAAAGTGATGACGAAATCCTCAAAAGAAAAAACCATGATGGGACCTTTAGATTTTGCACAATAAATCCGAGAGGGGTTTGCAAAAGGCAAAGAGGGGGATGAAAATGATAAATGTCATTTGTAGGAGGTAAATTGGAAGGTGAATAAGACAACTTTCTTGAAGAGGAATAAGGCAACTCTTTAATCAATGCGAAAGGCAATCAACATAATCCTTTCAAAGAGAAGTAAGGAAACTCTTTCGACAATGTGAAAGACGAACAAGGTGATCTTTTCAAAGAGAAGTAAGGTAACTCTTTCGACAATGCGAAAGACGAACAAGGCAATCTTTTCAAAGAGGAAAAAGGCAACTCTTTCGACAATGCAACAGACAACAAAGGCTATCCTGTTAGAGTGAAGGTAAGGCAAATATTTCAACAACGTCAAAGATGACAAAGGCTATCCTTTTGTAGAGAAGGTGAGGCGAATCTTTCAACAACGCGAAAGATGACAAGGCAAATCCTTTCAAAGAGAAGGCTAATCTTTCAACAATGCAAACGATGAAAAAGGCTATCCTTCGGAGCAAAGGTAAGGCAATTATTTCAACAACGCGAAAGACGACAAAAGCTATCCTTTCAGAGAGAAGGTTAATCTTTCAACAACGCAAAAGATGACAAAGCCTATCCTTTCAGAGAGAAGGCTAATCTTTCAACAATGCGAAAGACGACAACGACTATCCTTTCAGAGAGAAGGCTAATCTTTCATCAACGCAAATGATGAACAAGGCAAATCCTTTTGAGGACAAATAAGGCAACTCTTTCGACAACGTGAAAGGTGAACAAGGCAATCTTTTTAAAGAGAAATAAGGTGACTCTTTCGATAAGATGAAAGACAAACAAGGTAATATGAGGCAATTCTTTCGACAACGCGAAAGATGAATAAGACAATGGAAGGTAATCCTTTCGATAATGCAAAAGACGAACAAGACATTTTTAAAGGGAAATAAGGTGACTCGTTCGACAACGCGAAAGACGAACAAGACAACTCTTTCGACAATGCGAAAGACGAATAAGGCAATGAAAGGAAATTCTTTCGACAACGCAAAAGACAAATAAGGCAATGGAAGACAATTCTTTCGACAATGCAAAAGATGAATAAGGCAATGTAAGGCAATTCTTTCGACAATGCGAAAGACGAATAAGGCAATGGAAGGCAATTCTTTCGACGATGCGAAAGATGAATAAGGCAATGTAAGGCAATTCTTTCGGCAATGCGAAAGACAAATAAGGAAATGTAAGGCAATTCTTTTGACAACGCAAAAGACGAATAAGGCAATGGAAGGCGATTCTTTCGACAACGCAAAAGATGAATAAGGCAATTCTTTCGACAACACAAAAGACAAATAAGGCAATGGAAGGAAATTCCTTCGACGATGTGAAAGACAAATAAGGCAATTCTTTCGACAATGCGAAAGACAAATAAGGCAATTCTTTCGACAATGCGAAAGATGAATGAGGCAATGTAAGGCAATTCTTTCGACGACACAAATGATGAATAAGGCAATGTAAGGCAATTCTTTCGATGACGCGAAAGATGAATAAGGCAATGCAAAACAATTCTTTTAACAACGAGAAAGATGAATAAGGCTACTCTCTCAAGGAGGCAAAAGGTGATGCCAAAATATGTCGAGATGGACATCGAGCTTTTCACTTCATGTCGGGATAGCAAGAAAATATTGTCAAAATGTTAAAATTGTTTGTTGGTTCAAAATACTTGAAAATGATGTATATTGGTGCAAAAATATTTCCTTTTTTCTACCTTAAGTATTACCTCTGATTGGGCTTACTCCGTAGAATCAAGATTCAAATTCAAATTGCTTGCAATTGGCTTTCTTCAAGGAAGATATTAATTTTCTCGATGTGAACAAAAATAAAAGTGTTCTTGGATATTGTGAAAGCAATTGGTGAAAGGATATTGATAAAAAAGTTTCACAAAATTAAAGAAACTTCTTGGTAGGTTTGGCAGTTGGATATCCTGGATTTTTCTATGATGATCTTTTTGCACTCTTTTTGAGACATAGAAAATGAGTTTTCCTTAGGGTTTGACAAAAACTTCATCACATCAGCCTTCAACTTAACTCTGTTCTGATTTTTCTTAGAAGGACACATCGCAAACTCTTTCAACTCAAAGATGTTTCGGATTTTCTTCGGTCCCAAGAATTATATTAAGGATGTTGTCTCTTTTAATTGAAGTATCTTGATAATCTCTTGTGCTCTTTTGAGACATGAAAAGTGAGTTTCTTGGGATTGGGCAAGAATCTCATCACATCAGCCTTCAACTTAGCTATGTTCTAATTTTCTTAGGAAGAACACGCCACATGTTCCTTCAATTTGGAGATATTTTGCATCCTTTTTATTCTCAGGAAGTGAATTAATAAAATGGTCTCTTTGGTTGAAAATCTCTTTATGATATCAGTGATTAAACATCTTTTAGGGATTGGTGGGAGGTTCATCACATCAGCCTACAACTTGACGATGATTTAAACTTTTCCTAGAAGGACATGTCGCATACTTCTTCAACTCGGAGATGATTTGAGTCTTCTTTGGCCCCGAGGGTCTAACTCATCCATCAGCCTTTAACTTGACGATGATTGAGAGATCCCTTTTGCAGATAGTTGATTATAACTTGATTGATTGGAGAGATATTGAAATTGAGATTGAGTGAATTCTTTTTATATCGCCCAAGATATTTTCACTGCCTTATTACCAGAAGAATAGTCTTTAAAAATGTGCCAAGGTTATGATCAATACCGATTCACTTATGACTTTTCAACATCATTGAATTTTTTCTTTGCTGGTCATATCGAGGATTTTTCTTTATTCTTTTGGTTGACCAACAGAAAAACTTGAATTTTCTTCTTTCCGCAAAAGCTTTGTCCTTTTGGAAGGAATACTGAAGGTAATATAAGGTAAACTTTTATGCAATAAAGATTTTGAGATCAACTATTTTGATAGAAAATTGGCAACATATTCATGGAATCCTTGGTGAAAAAAAATAGCTTGAGGTCGAATTGACACATCCGTGGCTAGATTCTCCTCTCCTTTCCCCAAAGGTGAGAGTCAAGCTTGACCCTTACCTGAATGGGTAATAAAAAGATACACCTCTCTTTCTTGAAGAGGAGGTGTTTGCAAAATAAACTTTCGAAGAGAAATAAAATTTTCGTCAAAACTCCCTATCTCTAGGCTTCTCTCATGGAAAGGGGGCCGCTAACAAAGGTTGGGAAGGATATCATAGAGGAGCGAGCCCATCACACTCTCCCTGGAAAAAGGGTTTTCGATGACGGGATGGCCTAACAAAAGACATTTAGGGTTACAAGGAGGACGAGCTTCCATCAAAACTCTCTCTGGAAAAAGGGTTTTTTATGTAACAATAAATATTGTTTTGCAAATTGTTCATGAAGCGCGAGTCCCTTCAAACTCTCCCTAAAAGGGGCTCAATGAACGAACAATAAAGACATGCGAAAAGAGCGAGCTTCCTCGAACTCTCCCTGGAAAAAGGGTCCCTTGCAAGAAAAAAGATTGATAATTGATTTTGAGCTAATTGGCAGACGAGTTCGACACAAAGGTTGAATCTTGAAAGATGATGATAGATGCGACCCGAAGGTCAGAAAATTGTGACTGACTTTGATAGAATTTATAACCCAAAGGTTTGCTTGATATAAATTGGTGACCTAGAAGCTTGAAAATGATTGACTGGAGTGACCCGAGGGTCTGATAAAAATCGTTTGGCTCGCATATCTGAAGGTTGGCATTGAGCCTGAACCCTAATGCAGGATTAGTATTTGGATTGTGACCAGTATGAAAATCGAATTTTGAAGAAACACCAACACAGACACTGGGTTTTAAAGACGAAGTACCAGCACGAGCACTGAATTTTGAAAACAAAGTACCAGCATGAGTATTGGGTTTTGAGAACAAAGTACCAGCATGAGCACTGGGTTTTGAAGACAACATACCAGCACGAGCATTGGGTTTTGAAAACAGCATACCAGCACGAGCGTTGGGTTTTGCAAACAAAGTATCAGTATGAGCATTGGGTTTTGAAAACAACGTACCAGCCTGAGTACTGGGTTTTAAAAACAAAGTACCAGCACGAACACTGGAGTTGGTGAAAGGACCGATGAAAAGCTGGGTTTGGAGAAAGGCTTAACCCGAAGGTTGATTTTGACAAGATTGGCAAAAATGGTTTTGATTAAAGATTTGACTCGAAGGTCGAATTTGAAAAAGATTGGTGTTTGAAAAGTGTTTATTGATTGCGATGGGAGATTTTCAATCTTCATCTTCGCGACGACTTTGGACGACTTGTCGGGGTCTCAAGATCAACCTTAACCTGAATGGGTAGCTTAAGTTTATCCCTTAACCTGAAGGAAAAGATGAATTTGATGAAAATGGATGCAAATGAATGCAAATAAATGCAAAATGATGTAAATGGGTGCACATGCATGCAAAATGAGAGATTTGTTTGATCCTGCCTGCATACAGGTGTGATCATTGCAAAAATTTTCCTCTCTTGTGGTTTCTCTTTCTTCCTTCTCTTTCTCTTTCCAACCTTTATTTCCTCCTTTTTGAAGGGAGAAAAATAAAAGACAGAAAAAAAAGAGAGAAGAGAAAAGAAGAGAGATGAACTCTTTTGCGGAGTCTCACTTGACCTTGATTTGAAAATATTTAGAAAATTACTCGCCTCCGTTTTGAAATATATTGCGGGAAAATGGAGAGACGGGATTCGCTCGTCGGTACGAGGTTCGACCGTTCCTGGCATCTTTACCAGGGGTAATTGAACCAAGGATCGAATTTATGCATTTTGCTTTGCCTAAATCTCATCTAAGAATTTATTCTAAGTCTAAATGCACAAAGAATCATGCTTATGCAATGCAAGGATGTATGCTCTTTTCAAAAAAATGGTTTTTGAAATCTTCAAGTGTTCTGAGATGAACTTGATAATGGAGTGAAAAAATGATTGAATCTAATTTAGAACTTGAGATAGATCAGAGATTTGAAGTTCTAAGTCCTTGAAATGATTAGAGTTGGGAAGATAAATCTTTGAATTTGGAAAGAATGATTGGAAACTGAGATAAAAAGAGAAAAGGAAGGAAATTTCAAAGTCAGAAGATGGACTTTGAACTTAGATTTAGGAGAAGAGATAAAATTTGAAATGGAATTGAATTTAAAATTTGAAATCAGGATGGATTTGAGAAATCTAAATGGTATTTAAAGATAGAAATGGATTTAAGAAGTCCAGATGTGATCAAAAAATGGAATTGGATTTTAAATATGGAAATGAAATGGAATTGGATTTGAAAGTTGGAATTGAAAATAGAACTTGATTTGAAATCTTGATTTCAAGATGGAATTTGAATCCAAAGTCTGGCTCCTAAGATGAAATTTTGAATCTGAAATCTGAATTGGATCCAAAATTTGAAATGGATTTTGGATCTGAAGTCGAAGATCTAAGATGAAATTGAATTCTGGATCTCAAACGGATTTTGGATCTCAAATCTGATATCCAAAGTGGAATTGGGTTCTGGATCCTAAAATGAATTTGGATTTGAAGTCTGAGATCCAAAGTAAAATTGGGTTCTGGATCCTAAAATGGATTTGGATCTGAAGTCTAAGATTCAATGTAGAAGGTGAGTTCTGGATCTAAAGGTGGAATTGGATCCAAGATCTGGAATCCGAGATGAGATTGGGTTCTAACTTTGGATTTGGATTCTAAAAGTCTGAATGAGACTTTTGAATAATGACCTGGGTTTTAAAAACCCAGATTGAACTTAAAATTTAGGAAAGGTCAAGCTTTGAGATTCAGAATCAACCTCAAACTTTGATTTTTGAATTTGTAAGATATGAAGATAAGCTTGATTTTGAATATGACGAGGAATAAAAAACTTCAAACTTTTGAAATTGAATTTTGATTTGAGTTGGAAATTTGAAGTTTGAATATAAAATGATTTTGGAATTTCAAAGTCAAATTGGACTTTGAAATTTGAGATAGAATTGGAAATTTGAAAATAGAAATTTAAAGAAAAAGAGGTTCAAGATCACTTGGGTTTTTGAAAAAGATTTTGAAAATATGATGCAATTCTATCCAAAATGATGAATGAATATAAATTTTGAAGTTGGATTTGAAAATCGTATTTCATTCTTTAAACGAATAGAAATAAGATTAATGATATAATACACTCCTGACTATGGTCATTGAATGTATTATATAATAATCACATTTAACTTCAAGTGAAGAATAAAATATATTTTGGTGCTTTTATAGAGTTTAAAATGAAATTAACTCTCAATATACCCTTACTATGGCCATTGATATATATATATATTGAATTAATTTTAAAGAAAACTCTGATAAAAGAGGAAAATATTTAAAGAAAATATGATGAATTTTGGAAAGGGCCCAGTGTGGATCCAGTGTTATTTTTTAAAAGAAAAAATTCCTAAGTTTTGTTTACATCCTGACTATGACCATTGATGTAAATCATCAACTTAGGATTAATTACCTCTTACGAAATGGTGCATGTGCCATTCGTGTTCCCATTTGTGAGGTTTTGGAAAACAAAGGTAAAAAGCATGAAAATAAGCAATTTATGATATTTATAATGCTCATTCATTCTATCTAAAAAGCTGGAAATATAAATTCTCATTAAGATCTAACTTATTACAACATATGAAGTTGAATTTACAATTCCAAGTAATGATATTTCTACATATTCCCCGCAAAACATTTAGTTAGTAGGAAAACAGAAGAGAATTGCATATATTGTATTGATTTCAAAAATGCCAATTATGAGACAATCATATACTTACCTTGCGCTTAATACCTCAATGAAATAATAATTGATGATCTAAGGCATGGAAGGATAGCCATTTAATGTATATGTATATATATATACGTATACATATATATCTATATATATATACATATATATATATATATATATGGATGTAGAGTGAATATGGGATGACTATGTGGAGGCTATGCAACAGAGTGTGATATTGGACATTTGTGATGGTGAATGATGCTATGTGATATCTGATAGAAAGGGGGATGGGATGTATAGTGAAAATACTGGAAGATGTTTGTGTGATAAGTGCAATTGATGGAGGTAAGTGGTGAAGGTTGTTGGTGTGAATGGAGGTGTTGCAAGGATATGGCAGACTGATGATACAGGGAATGCTGTAGTTGTAGCCAAAGGGAAAGATGTAAGAATGTGGTGTAACGAGGTTGTACATATATTAATGTGATGCGATGATGGGGAATACTATAAGGAATGGAATATGTTAGGTGCTGGCAGTGCAGAGGCTATGGAGCTGGGATGATAATATAGGTATAAAGGGTATATGGCAACAAGGAAGTGTGAGAAGTAGTAGGTGTTGTATAGATGGTAATGGTGGGAAGGCAGGCTAGGTGATGGAAAACATGTTATGCTCAGACTTTTGCAAAACAACACTGTAGCCGTGAGAAGTGTGTTGTTTGTAAAAGGTAAGTGGGTATTGCTAAGTGTAAAAATACTTCAGGGAGTCACTAAATGATAGGAACCTGCTGTAAGTTCAATAACATAAAGGGTGAAGATACAATAACCACGGATTTTAACTGGTGAGGGGCTGCCAAAATGGGTATATGCAAAGGAGGTAAGGAATTTGGTAAGGTACTAGTAATGGTTATGGCAGGTAAAAAAAAATAATAATAACAAATGAAGAGAGGCAGGGTGAGCGCTGGTGATATGACAATTGCAGTTAACAGTGAACTAAATAATAAGAAACTAAATAGATGCACAGGAATGACAGGGGATTTTGATACTATGTGATATTTAGTGGGCTGGGAATTGCAAGGAGATTGGACACCGATGATGATGATGCTGCCTAAAAAAAAAAGGAAGCACGCAGCTGCAAGGAGTTGTGTATATGCTGGGAAGGTGGACTGTGGTGGCATTGTGATTATGTAAAGGCCGCAACAAGTGTGAACAATTGACATGCGAAGGTAAGAAATTCAATATTATGTACATGAGAATTTTCCTTGTGCAAAAAAAAAGAAAAAAAAATCAGTCAGCACAAAGTGTTATTACAGAAAATGTAAAACATTCAATTATTCACATTGACAATTGATGGCAATAGTTGCCATTACTGCAAATAAGAGTAGCAGTGACTGTAGCTATTGAAAACCTGTTGTAGCATAAAGATATAGGAGAGTGCTTTTGTGTGTGATAGCATGTGGATTGAAATGATGCTATTGGTGCACGGTGAAGGGGAGTGTGCTGGACGATGGTATGTAGGAAGTTGTTGTTGCAACAACTGTGAAGAGGTGGATAGGGCCGCAGGGAGTATAAAAAAATAGTGTAAGAGAAGGTAATTACAGGAAACATGTTGTATAGTTGTACCAAATGATTCTCAGCTATCAGATAATAGCCTGCCTATATCACCAACATATATATATATATATCAGTCATGTGTACTTTAATCAAGACAATCCTGACTTCCCTAACGGGTGCCCTCCTGTAAATTCTAGGACCCCTCTGGTTAAGACAGATCCTCACAAACCCTACGGTATGACCATTGACTGCATGCTAATCCTGTAAATGTGCCGAAACAGGAATGACTTAGGTGCCAAATGCAAAACCCAAACAAGATGGTGATTAATAAATGCAACAGATAATTAATAATACTAATCGAAATTGCTATAGATTAGTATTGGATCTTAATACAGGTGACTTCTCTGCAACAAAACATATAGATGAAAAATTATTAGCAGGTAAATAAGATCTGAATTTCATAAGAATACAGAAAAAAGAAAATTCAGGAACCCACAACAAGTGTGGATTGGCGGGGTGTAATAAATCACCTGTAGAGGAAAGATGAGTGGAACCGGCGTCTGCATATCTTGCTGGCAAGGCATGGGAGATTATACTTTGATACGTGCACAACACAGCTACAGATTAGACATTCCTTGATACTTTGGAATTTCTTATTGAAATCACTTTTTTAAACATAGATTGCTTCAGACAATGCTTCATCCTAATTTGCGAAATAAATGTAGCTAAAGACAGTGGCCATTTTCTCTGTTTGGTTTCACTTATGCAAGATTCTGAAACAAGAGAGGGAACCTTCCCCTCATTCCACCGCGATGATCTTTTATAGTTGTTTTGCAGAAATTCTTAAGGAGGGAGAAGAGTGCTTCTTTTAGCAGCTTCTAAAGGGGTTGAAAGACGATGTTGTAAGACCGCTCTGCCTTCAGTTGCTTGGAAGGGAAAAACACCAGATGAAAACTAAAAGAGGAAGAAGAAGGAGAGGAAGCAGAAGAAGGGCAGAAGGGGAGGTCAAGAGTGGATGTTCGATTGGAGGCCGGTGGAGTGGTGAAAGATCGATCCCCCATTCCTCTGTACGCTCCCCATTTAAAGTAGAAGATGATATTTCGAGAGAGGTTC
Organism: Nuphar pumila; assembly: GCF_984573655.1. NCBI lineage: Eukaryota > Viridiplantae > Streptophyta > Magnoliopsida > Nymphaeales > Nymphaeaceae > Nuphar > Nuphar pumila. The sequence continues at coordinate 43,729,533 of NC_143265.1, read as the reverse complement.
GGTTGGCAATGGAAGATAGAAAATGAGAGGGTTATTTGAAATCGACGATGGTGAATGAGAGGGGAAAAAATGCGCGGAAGCAAGCCGTTCACCCTTTCGCTCTTTTCCAAGAAGAGGGTTCCTTTTTTAAAGATTTTTTTAAAATGGTTCAAGATGAGGTTTTCGGCAAAATCTTCAAAAACCACTTATTTTTCTTGTAGTTTTTCCATTTTTTTTGGTTTTTTTGCGTTATTTTTCCATTATTTTGTATTTTTAGAACAAAAATCTAAGATTTTACAGGAAAACAAAGATTAAACACTAATTTTTGGTATTTTTCTGAGAAATATTTACAAAAGTGTTTTTCCGAGAATTTCAGGCTATTTTGGGGAAAATTCTTTAGAAGAATGGGTTTGGACACAAGTTTTGATAAAATGTTCAAGTTTTGAAACTTGAATCGAGAAATACAACGCGATGGATCCATACGGATGTCGAATGGACTGTCCGAGCTATCTAAAAACTATTTTTGGTATTTTCTGTAATTTTAATTAAAAAGCTGGACAACGAGACTCAAATTTGGATCTGGACAATGGATTTGGATCCGAAATCAAGTTAGACATATAAAATAAATTTAATTTCTGTAAAACTTGAGAAATGAACTGGAATTTAGATTTAAAAGTGACTCAATTGCTCAGAAAATGATATCAGGGGCAAAAAGGGATATTTAAAAGATTTTAAAAAATTTGGGGTGTTCACAGATGCCCCTCTTTGCTACTAAGCCGGCAAAAAGCCGAGCTTAGTGGCAAAGATAACACTCCAAATTTTGAAAATGCCCCAGTCAGCAGATCTGAACTGGGTGTGGAAGAATTGATTTGAAAGACATGGCTTTTCAGGCTTAATACCTTATCCTTAATGGCTTTGGGGAGACAAAATCCTCAAAAATGATATGACTAGATAACAGGAGTGAGAAAATCGTGATGGGACTTCGGGTGAAGATCCCGAAATGATGAAAGATAAGAAGTTTGATCAAGAATCATGGTTGAGACAAGATCAGCTTTTTGGAATGACTTAGCCCTTAACGAAGATATCTTAAGATAACCTGAATGGGGAAATGAATATATGAGGACCTTGATGGGACATTTTTGCGAAAATGCCTCGTGAGATGAAGCTCAAGTAGGATCCAATCCTGGATGGATATACAAAGCATGGATCCCTCGATGGGAAGGACCACGATGGGACTGGAGGAAAACACCTCATCGAAACGAGGGAAACTCGTTGGAACGAGATTCAGGTTTAACCGAAACCTGAAAAAGGAAGATATCTCGATGGGCGAGGTTTAGAATTAACCCTTAACCTGAAGAGGACGGCCAACTGGAATCCTTGGACGAAGAAACCATAATGGGACCTTCGGAGTTTGGACGAACAAATCCGAAAGGGGTTTTGCGAAAGGAGGAAGATATGGAGTTCCCTAAAGCTTGAAAAAGGGATGATTTTGAGCGTCTCATTGCTGAGACTGAAATAGCTTTTGAATTTAATGATCTCTCACAAAAAATACAGGTTTTGACCTTTAACTTGAGTGGGAACAACCATACGGATTTCTTGAAACCGTGATGGGACAGGAGAGATACTTCAACTAAATGGGGCAACTCTTCTGGAAGATATAAACAACGCTAGGTTGCATCAAAATGGATATTGAATATTTATTTTATTCTTGGAATATCTAGAAAAATTTGCCAATAAAAATTATAGTTGACTTAAAAATGCTTTAAAATGTGCACGTATGTGCAAAAGACATTTCCTCTTTTTACCTAAAGTATTTCCTTCAACGAGATTAGCTCCTCGGTCTTAACAGTCAAATTCAAAATTTTAGCGTTGATGATTTTCTTCAAGGAAGCTATCTATTTCCTTGATATGAGAAAAGAAGAAATATTATCAATTTCATAAAAGCAAGTAGTGAAAAGACATTGATAAAAGAATTTTGCGTAAGAAAAAATAACTTCTGGCAATTTCGGCAGTTTGATATCTGAGTGTTTTCTCATGATAATCTTTTTGCATACATCATCCTTCATTTTGGAGATGTTCTGATTTTTCTCTCTCTTTTTTTTGGGGGAAGGGTACGTCACAAACTCCTTCATCTTGGAGATGTTTCGATCCTTCATTTATTTCAGGTATTGATGATATAGGCTCAAAGGTCTTTAGATGATAGCAGAAATCAAATATCTTTTAGGGTTTGTCGGTAGGTTTATCACACTCGCCTTCATCTCGACGGTGATCTAAACTTTCCCTGGAAGGATCCGTCACAAACTCCTTCATCTCGGAGATGATCCAAATCTTCTTTGGCCCCGGGGGTCTAGCTCGCATATTCGTCTTCATCTTGACGACAATTGAGAGATCCCTTTTGCAGATATTTGATTGCAGCTTAAAAATGAGAGGATATGGATTAAGTGGATTCTTTTATAGCTCAGGATATTTCCACTATCTGATTGCCAGAAAATCATCTTTAAACATGCGTCATAGCCATGATCAATATCAGTTTGCTTCTGGCTTTTCAACGTCATTGAATATTTCTTTCACCGATCATGTCGAGGACATTTCTTACATCCTTTTGGTTGATCAACAGAAAAATATTTGAATTTTACCTCTTTTCGTGAAAAGTTTCACCTTTTTGGAAAGAATACTAGAGGTAATATGAGGTGATTCTTTTTCTGCAGTAAGAATATTGGAATCAACAAAAATATATATATATATATAGATATAGATATATATTTAGCAAATTGGCAAAGTTTTCGAGAATTCTTAGTGAAATAATCACTCAATATAGATTATGATGCGACTTTGAGCTGAATTTATGATTTTGGACATTTTGACTAGTAAAACTGACATATTTTATTTAACAACCAGCAAAGGAGCTGCAACCTTTCATTTAATGACCAGTAAAAACTAGGACCTTTCATTTAATGACCAGCGAGGTTGCTGGAACCTTTCATTTAACGACCAACGAAGTAGCTAGGACATTTTATTTAACGACCAACGAAGTAGCTGGGACATTTCATTTAACGACCAACAAAGTAGCTGGGACATTTCATTTAACAACCAACAAAGGAGCTGGGACATTTCATTTAACGACCATTGAAGTAGCTGGGACATTTCATTTAACGACCAGCGAAGTAGTTGGGACATTTTTATTTAGCGACCAGCGAAGTAGCTGGGACATTTCATTTAACGACCAGCGAAGTAGCTGGGACATTTCATTTAACGACCAGCGAAGTAGCTGGGACATTTCATTTAATGACCAGCGAAGTAGCTGGGACATTTCATTTAACGACCAACGAAGTAGCAGGGATATTTCATTTAGAGACCTTTGATTTAATGATTTGATTTGAGACTTTCAAACAGCACGAGGACTGAGTTTTGTGACTGAACTTGATCTTTAGATTTGAAAATTTAGCAAAATAACATGTGCGAGCACCGGGTTTTCCAACTGAGAGTCGGGAAGGAGACTGACATTCTTAAGATATTTAGAGATCGAAACAAAAATGATTGTCGGGATTTCAGGGTTATCCTTTATCCTGAAGGGGAATATAGAATAGACATTGGAAGATAATTTAGGAAAAATGATTCAGGTTTATCCATTAATCCTGAAGGGGAAAAGAATATTTTTGTGAAGAGATGATTTGAGACTTGAATTTAGAAGGGATATGACAAGATTTAGAATTTATGATTTTAGATGGACCAGGTATGCGGTCCAATTTTCAGGATTAACCCCTTATCCTGAACGGGGAGAATAAAACTTGAGAAGATAGAAGGATATAGAATTTTGATTTAAAGATTGATAAGAATGGAGAAAATTTTGAGGAAATTGATTTATTTTGTAAAAAAAATTCTCACAAGCAGCATTTGTCGCTCTTATGAGTGATCCCAGGACTGAGTGGGAAAAGAATACCTCGAAATGTCGAGGTTGAGGTTTATCCCTTAACCTGAAAGGGGAAAAGAATAAAATTTATAAAAGGTGGGAAAAAATCAAACAAATTTATGAAAATTTTGTTTTTGAAAAGAATTCTCACAGGTAGCCTTGTTGTTTCTGTGGGGGGTCTCAGGATTTTCCCTTATCCTGAATGGGAAAAGAAAAGAGAAATTGATATAAATTTAGAAATCAATAAAGATCGATAAAACTTGTATTTGCAAAAGGATTTTTCATAGGTAGCATTATTGCTCCTACGAGAGGTCTCAGGATTTTCCCTTATCCTGAATGGGAACACCTCGGACAACGAGGGTCAGGTTTATCCCTTAACCTGAGGGGGGGGGGGAATAAAAATTATAAAAAGTGGGAAAAAATTGAATGAATTTATGAAAATTTTGTTTTTGAAAAGAATTCTCACAGGTAGCCTTGTTGCTCCTGTGAGGGGTTTCAGGATTATCTCTTATCCTGAATGGAAAAAAGAATAAAATTTAAAGAAAATAAATGAAGAGAAATTGATATAAATTTAGAAAATCAATAAAGGTTGACGAAACTTGTATATACAAAAGAATCCTCATAGGTAGCGTTATTGCTCCTACGAGGGGTCTCAGGATTATCCCTTATCCTGAATGGGAACACCTCGGACAACGAGGGTCAGGTTTGTCCCTTAACCTGAGCGGGAAACGCCTCGGACAACAAGGGTCAGGTTTATCCCTTAACCTGAAAGGGTAGATGAATTTTGATAAAATTTAATAGAATTTTGAGGAAAATTGATAAAACTTGATAAAATTGATGTAAACTTGATAAAAATATAAATAAAATGAATGAAACTGATAAAGATATCAAAATTAACTAAAAATTTATAAGTTTTTAGAAAAAGGAGTTTTCTGATCCTGCCTGCATATGGGATCTTGAAAAAAAAAATGTTTATTTAACTGATATGTGAGAAATCATTTTTGGAAAGAAAATCAACTGCAAGAAGAATGATCAGTGCGAGGATCTGATCCTTCAAATCAAACATGAGAGATCATCATGAGGGTCAATTTTTGAAGGTAATGGTTTGAAATCTAATTTTTGAGAAAGAAGATCAACAATAGATCTGATTTCTGAAAATAACAGTTTGAAACTGATAATAAGATCAATACAAGGGATGATATTTTGAATACAATGTTCAAAACCCAATCTTGGAAGATAAGACCAATGCAAGGGTTGATCTTTGAACATAATGATTTGAAATCAACACAAAGGTTCATTTTTGAATGATTTGAAACCCATTTTGGAAAATAAGTCCAACACAAGGGTTGATCTTTGAATATAATGATTTGAAATCATTTTGGAAGATAAGACCAACACAAGGGTTGATCTTTCAATGCAATGGTTCAAAAATTTATTTTTGAAAATATGATCAACACGAGGGTTGATCTTTTAGTGTAATGGTTTGAAACCTATTTTGAAAACATGATCAACATGAGGGTTGATTTTTGACTAAGGTTGGACCAAAGAATATTTGAATTCTTTGATTATCATAACGAAGACTTTAAAAAAACTACATGATTTTTTGGAAAAACCGTCATAGGTAATATCATTTCTCTCATGAATGATGTCAAGATTGTCTCGCATTCTGAAAGAACAGGAATTTAAATGCCCTAGTATGGAAAAAGAGAGAAAAAAAAGATAAAAAGAAAATCGACATTTCATTGATAAGCAAATGTTCGATAACAAGACTGAATATTTACAAGAACTTTGAAAGAAAAGATTCATAAAAGACTTGGCTGACTTGCCCCTATAAGACGACTAACAAAAGGAAATGACAGTGCAGAAGAAACTTGGGCATCCTCAATTCTTTGAATGATCCGGAAATGGCTCTGTCAGGACTGCTGGCTGCCCTTCTTCCTTGTCCTCTATTAGCTCACTTATGTCAATGCAGTCTTGTATCATATGTTTGAGGACGAAGCAGTGCTCTGTGTCGTGCCCCATTGCCCTGTGGTACTTGCAAAATTGGTCCTTGAATTTTCCCAAAATTATGGGAGGATCTGCGATTTTAGGGAGTTTGATCATCCCATGCTTTAAAAGGTAATCCATAATCACTTCTAAACTTTGATCTAATGGAGTGAAGACTCGATCTTTCTCCCACTTGATATACTTGGGCTTCTCTTAAAGATCACCCTTTTGCTGAATGCTAATTGGAAGTGGTTTGTCATTGTTCTTATAGGATCTCTCATTCTGCCCCTTGCTCTGATCTATTCTCGGGCCACTGCCACTGTTGTTCTTGTTTCCTTTGCTGCTACTGCCAAGACTATTGTTGGAGGCCTCAACTGAATGAGCAAACTGCGCCTTCTTTTTCTGGTCTTGGATATTCTTGACCAGAGGCGTGCCCTCGTAAAGCCCGCTTTCTATTCCTGCTTCGAGCCATTCGGCTCGCTCAATCAACTTGATGAAGGATTTTGTCGGGGAAGTGGCGATGAGGCTCCTTATGGGCTGAAAGAAATTGTTGAGGATTACCTGCAATGCGTGCTCCTCTAGAATGGGTACTTTCATCTTATTATAGGTGCTTCTCCACCTGTGAATGAAATCTTCTGCTCTTTCAGTCTCACCTTGCTTCAGGTTGTAAAGATGATTTAATGTAGGTGAGGCTTCAGTGTTGAATAGGAAGCGCTCAATGAACAAATTGACTACATTATCGAACTCTCATAGTTCGATAGGATTGATGTGGTCAGCATACAACCTGACTGCTACATCCTCTAGACTGCGGAGAAAACAGATAAACAAAGCCCTGTTGTCTTTTCTGAAATGGCAACATTCTGCATAAAAGGTGGCTAAGTGGGCTTTAGGGTTGCCAGTTTCATCAAACTTGAGAAATTTACGAGGAAGGTTCTCCAGGTTATCGTCCGCATCTAGACCATCGTAAAAATCTTCGCTAATGTAGGTCTGCTTGCCCTTACCCTTGGCTTGAATGTCCTTGATTGCTCGATTCATCTCCTTCATCTGCTTGCTCATCGGGTCCTCTACTGGAGTCCTAGACTTAGGCTTGTTGACAGATTCGGGCTCTTCTGCAACTATTTTTACGGACTGCCTCGGAGGATTCTGTTTGTAGACAATCTGCTCTTCCTCTTCTGATTCTTCCTTGACTGACTCTGATTCTTCAGAAGTAGTGTCTAGTTGTACCTTCTTTTTTATGATTCTGACTTGCTTTTTTACAGGCTTCTTCCTCAGTTTGTCTTTAGGAACTGCCTCTTTCAGATTGGCCTCGGCTTGCTCCGACATCATTCTCGCCATCATCTTTTGGAACATACCATACATAGCGGGGTCAATGTCGTCTCCTTTGTTCTGACCCTGTCCCATGACCGACTTAGGAGAGTTCATCCCTTTCGTCTCACTGTCGCTGTGTTATGGAACTATTTCTTTTTCAGCTCTGGTCTGAACCATTTTTTAATATCAGCGCCCTCTATAGAGGAAAGTGGAGGTTTTTAGACCAAAGAAACTTTTTGGAGAAGTTTTGACAAGAGGAAGGATTTAGATTAAAATCTAAAAAATTGTATCCCATTACTAGGGATTGAGTCACCACAAAATTTGTGACAATTGCGTTGTTTACTCTGCGAGGGAGAGTAACCAACTAAAACATGAAGAAAAATGCTTATTTTGAAAAGGATATCTCTTGATGAAAAGAGATTTTATTTATGAAAATATAAACAAGAATATAAAATCAGAAGAAAAATAAGAGAAAAAGATAAAATTTGAGAATAAATGGTAAAGATTTAAAGTTTTGAAGAACTTGCAGGCAGGATCAAAAGAATTTTGAAGAAATTTAGAAGAAGAGAAGGGAAAATACACCTGGGTTTCAAAAACAAATAGGAAATTTTGAATAATATATACCCAGGGTTTTGGAGAATATAAGGAAGATATAAAATATCATACAATCACAGATATACAAGCAAGGATGCACAAACAACACTCCCTAAAGCTGACTCTATATGTAATTTTTGAAATGGCTTGTAGGAACTTAATCCTAACTCTAAGATTTAGATCATCTGATTCCAATCAAGGTATGCCGATATACTCAAGCCGAAGCTCAAAGTATGTGGCAATAAATATATTTCTCCGGTATTAAGGTAATGGCTTCCCAACATCCTTGAGCACCTACCGATATACCTCAGACTATGGCCCTTAAATACGTGGTAGGGGGGCGCGAACCCAAATAAATGGTCCAGTTGTGAGGCTCTCTCCCGAACTATGGTTCAGTGAGACAGCTCAGCAACGTGAAGACTAGGACAATATAGGTAGGGATGTTTTTGAAAAACATGTTCAACATGCAGATAAAACCAGAAAAGCTCTAATGCAAGTCCTAAAGAGATAGAATTTAAATGAATAGAAGCATACACTTGCATACATTGTTTGCATTCAATCCCTAGAATTGAGGAGAGTTGTATTTCAAACCTAAGTCTAATGTGAGCATGGAATAATCTGCTCAATATGGTCCTACCAAACCATACTTAAATCCTATATGCAATGATGTCAGCTTTAGGACAGAGTCTAGGCTCCTAAGGTTTGCATGGAAATGAAGTTGACATTTATAGAATAAATATTTAGATAATATTAAAGCAAAGCAAAGGCATAGATTCAACCGGACGAAGACGATGTCCCATCACGGTCACCAAAATTGTGATCATTGCAAAATTTTTCCTCTCTTGTGGTTTCTCTCTCTTCCTTCTCTTTCTCTTTCCAACCTTTATTTCCTCTATTTTGAAGGGAGAAAAACAAAAGACAGAAAAAGAAGAGAGAAGAGAAAAGAAGAGAGAGGAACTCTTTTGCGGGGTCTCACTTGACCTTGATTTGAAAATATTTAGAAAATTACTCGCCTCCGTTTTGAAATATATTGCAAGAAAATGGAGAGACGGGCCTCGCTCGTCAGTACAAGGTTCGATCGTTCCTGGAGCCTTTACCAGGGGTAATCGAACCAAGGATCAAATTTATGCATTTTGCTTTGCCTAAATATCATCTAAGAATTTATTCTAAGTTTAAATGCACAAAGAATCATGCTTATGCAATGCAAGGATGTATGCTCTTTTCAAAAAAATGGTTTTGAAAATCTCCAAGTGTTCTGAGATGAACTTGATAATGGAGTGAAAAAATGATTGAATCTAATTTAGAACTTGAGATAGATCAAAGATTTGAAGTTCTAAGTCCTTGAAATGATTAGAGTTGGGAAGATAAATCTTTGAATTTGGAAAGAATGATTGGAAACTGAGATAAAAGGGAAAAGGAAGGAAATTTCAAAGTCAGAAGATGGACTTTGAACTTAGATTTAGGAGAAGAGATAAAATTTGAAATGGAATTGAATTTAAAATTTGAAATCAGGATGGATTTGAGAAATCCAAATGGTATTTAAAGATAGAAATGGATTTAAGAAGTCCAGATGTGATCTGAAAATGGAATTGGATTTTAAATCTGGAAATGAAATGGAATTGGATTTGAAAGTTGGAATTGAAAATAGCACTTGATTTGAAATCTGGATTTCAAAATGGAATTTGAATCCAAAGTCTAGCTTCTAAGATGGAATTTTGAATCTGAAATCTGAATTGGATCCGAAATTTGAAATGGATTTTGGATCTGAAGTCGAAGATCTAAGATGAAATTGAATTCTGGATCTCAAACGGATTTTGGATCCCAAATCTGAGATCCAAAGTGGAATTGGGTTCTGGATCCTAAAATGGATTCGAATCTGAAGTCTGAGATCCAAAGTAGAATTGTGTTCTGGATCCTAAAATGGATTTTGATATGAACCCTGAGATCCAATATAGAAGGTGGGTTCTGGATCTAAAGGTGGAATTGGATCCAAGATCTGGAATCCAAGATGAGATTGGATTCTAACTTTCGATTTGGATTCTAAAAGTCTGAATGAGACTTTTGAATATGGACCTGGGTTTTGAAAACCCATATTGAATTTAAAATTTAGGAACGGTTAAGCTTTGAGATTTAGAATCAACCTCAAGCTTTGATTTTTTAATTTGGAAGATATGAAGATAAGCTTGGTTTTGAATATGAAGAGGAATAAAAAACTTCAAACTTTTGAAATTGAATTTTGAATTGAGTTGGAAATTTGAAGTTTGAATATAAAATGATTTTGGAATTTCAAAGTCAAATTGGACTTTGAAATTTGAGATAGTGTTGGAAATTTGAAAATAGAAATTTAAAGAAAAATAGGTTCAAGATCACTTGGGTTTTTGAAAAAGATTTTGAAAATATGATGCAATTCTATCCAAAATGATGAATGAATATAAATTTTGAAGTTGAATTTGAAAATTGTATTTCATTCTTTAAATGAATATAAATAAGATTAATGATATAATACACTCCTGACTATGGTCATTGAATGTATTATATAATAATCACATTTAACTTCGAGTGAAGAATAAAATATATTTTGGTGCTTTTATAGAGTTTAAAATGAAATTAACTCTCAATATACCCTGACTATGGCCATTGGTATATATATATTGAATTAATTTTAAAGAAAACTCTGATAAAAGAGGAAAATATTTAAAGAAAATATGATGAATTTTGGAAAGGGCCCAGTGTGGATCCAGTGTTATTTTATAAAAGAAAAAAATCCTAAGTTTTATTTACATCCTGACTATGACCATTGATGTAAATCATCAACTTAGGATTAATTACCTCTTACGAAATGGTGCACGTGTCATTCGTGTTCCCATTTGTGAGGTTTTGGAAAACAAAGGTAAAAAGCATGAAAATAAGCAATTTATGATATTTATAATGCTCATTTATTCTATCTAAAAAGCTGGAAATCTAAATTCTCATTAAGATCTAACTTATTACAACATATGAAGTTGAATTTACAATTCCAAGTAATGATATTTCCACATATTCCCCGCAAAACATTTAGTTAGTAGGAAAACAAAAGAGAATTGCATATATTGTATTGATTTCAAAAATGCCAATTATGAGACTTTCATATACTTACCTTGCGCTTAATACCTCAGTGAAATAATAATTGATGATTTAAGGCATGGAAGGATAGCCATTTAATGTATATGTATATATATATATATATATATATATATGTGGATGTAGAGTGAATATGGGATGACTATGTGGAGGCTATGCAACAGAGTGTGATATTGGACATTTGTGATGGTGAATGATGCTATGTGATATCTGATAGAAAGGCGGATGGGATGTATAGTGAAAATACTGGAAGCTGTTTGTGTGATAAGTGCAATTGATGGAGGTAAGTGGTGAAGGTTGTTGGTGTGAATGGTGGTGTTGCAAGGGTATGGCAGGCTGATGATACAGGGAATGTTGTAGCTGTAGCCAAAGGGAAAGATGTAAGAACGTGGTGTAACAAGGTTGTACATATATTAATGTGATGCGATGATGGGGAATACTATAAGGAATGGAATATGTTAGGTGCTGGCAGTGCAGAGGCTGTGGAGCTGGGATGATAATATAGGTATAAAGTGTATGTGGCATCAAGGAAGTGTGAGAAGTAGTAGGTGTTGTATAGATGGTAATGGTGGGAAAGCAGGCTAGGTGATGGAAAACATGTTATGCTCAGACTTTTGCAAAACAACACTGTAGCCGTGAGAAGTGTGTTGTTTGTAAAAGGTAAGTGGGTATTGCTAAGTGTAAAAATACTTCAGGGAGTCACTAAATGATAGGAACCTGCTGTAAGTTCAATAACATAGAGGGTGAAGATACAATAACCACGGATTTTAACTGGTGAGGGGCTGCCAAAATGGGTATATGCAAAGGAGGTAAGGAATTTGGTAAGGTACTAGTAATGGTTATGGCAGGTAAAAAAAAAATAATAATAACAAATGAAGAGAGGCAGGGTGAGCGCTGGTGATATGACAATTGCAGTTAACAGTGAACTATATAATAAGAAACTAAATAGATGCACAGGAATGACAGGGGATTTTGATACTATGTGATATTTAGTGGGCTGGGAATTGCAAGGAGATTGGACACCGATGATGATGATGCTGCTTAAAAAAAAAAGGAAGCACGCAGCTGCTAGGAGTTGTGTATATGCTGGGAAGGTGGACCGTGGTGGCATTGTGATTATGTAAAGGCCGCAACAAGTGTGAACAATTGACATGCGAAGGTAAGAAATTCAATATTATGTACATGAGAATTTTCCTTGTGCAAAAAAAAAGAAAAAAAAAATCAGTCAGCACAAAGTGTTATTACAGAAAATGTAAAACATTCAATTATTCACATTGACAATTGATGGCAATAGTTGCCATTACTGCAAATAAAAGTAGCAGTGACTGTAGCTATAGAAAACCTGTTGTAGCATAAAGATATAGGAGAGTGCTTTTGTGTGTGATAGCATGTGGATTGAAATGATGCTATTGGTGCACGGTGAAGGGGAGTGTGTTGGACGATGGTATGTAGGAAGTTGTTGTTGCAACAACTGTGAAGAGGTGGATAGGACCGCAGGGAGTATAAACAAATAGTGTAAGAGAAGGTAATTACAGGAAACATGTTGTATAGTTGTACCAAATGATTCTCAGCTATCAGATAATAGCCTGCCTATATCACCAACATATATATATCAGTCATGTGTACTTTAATCAAGACAATCCTGACTTCCCTAACGGGTGCCCTCCTGTAAATTCTAGGACCCCTCTAGTTAAGACATGTCCTCACAAACCCTGCGGTATGACCATTGACTGCATGCAATGGAAGGCGATTCTTTCGACAACGCAAAAGATGAATAAGGCAATTCTTTCGACAACACAAAAGACAAATAAGGCAATGGAAGACAATTCTTTCGACGATGTGAAAGACAAATAACGTAATTCTTTCGACGATGCGAAAGACAAATAAGGCAATTCTTTCGACAACGCGAAAGATGAATGAGGCAATATAAGGCAATTCTTTCGACGACACGAATGATGAATAAGGCAATGTAAGGCAATTCTTTCGATGACGCGAAATATGAATAAGGCAATGCAAAACAATTCTTTTAACAACGAGAAAGATGAATAAGGCTACTCTCTCAAGGAGGCAAAAGGTAATGCCAAAATATGTCGAGATGGACATCGAGCTTGTCACTTCATGTCGGGATAGCAAGAAAATATTGTCAAAATGTTAAAATTGTTTGTTGGTTCAAAATACTTGAAAATGATGTATATTGGTGCAAAAATATTTCCTCTTTTCTACCTTAAGTATTACCTCTGATTAGGCTTACTCCGTAGAATCAAGATTCAAATTCAAATTGCTTGCAGTTGGCTTTCTTCAAGGAAGATATTAATTTTCTCGATATGAACAAAAATAAAAGTATTCTTGGATATTGTGAAAGCAATTGGTGAAAGGATATTGATAAAAAAGTTTCACAAAATTAAAGAAAATTCTTGGTAGGTTTGGCAGTTGGATATCCTGGATTTTTCTATGATGATCTTTTTGCACTCTTTTTGAGACATAGAGAATGAGTTTTCCTTAGGGTTTGGCAAAAATTTCATCACATCAGCCTTCAACTTAACTCTGTTCTGATTTTTCTTAGAAGGACACATCGCAAACTCTTTCAACTCAGAGATGTTTCGCATTTTCTTTGGTCCCAAGAATTATATTAAGGATGTTGTCTGTTTTAATTGAAGTATCTTGATAATCTCTTGTGCTCTTTTGAGACATGAAAAGTGAGTTTCTTGGGATTGGGCAAGAATCTCATCACATCAGCCTTCAACTTAGCTATGTTCTAATTTTCTTAGGAAGAACACGCCACAAGTTCCTTCAACTTGGAGATATTTTGCATCCTTTTTATTCTCAGGAAGTGAATTAATAAAATGGTCTCTTTGGTTGAAAATCTTCTTATGATATCAGTGATTAAACATCTTTTAGGGATTGGTGGGAGGTTCATCACATCAGCCTACAACTTGACGATGATTTAAACTTTTCCTAGAAGGACATGTCGCATACTTCTTCAACTCGGAGATGATTTGAGTCTTCTTTGGCCCCGAGGGTCTAACTCATCCATCAGCCTTCAACTTGACGATGATTGAGAGATCCTTTTTTGCAGATAGTTGATTATAACTTGATTGATTGGAGAGATATTGAAATTGAGATTGAGTGAATTCTTTTTATATCGCCCAAGATATTTTCACTGCCTTATTACCAAAAGAATAGTCTTTAAAAATGTGCCAAGGTTATGATCAATACCGATTCACTTATGACTTTTCAACATCATTGAATTTTTTCTTTGCTGGTCATATCGAGGTTTTTTCTTTATCCTTTTGCTTGACCAACAGAAAAACTTGAATTTTCTTCTTTCTTCGCAAAAGCTTTGTCCTTTTGGAAGGAATACTGAAGGTAATATAAGGTAAACTTTTATGCAATAAAGATTTTGAGATCAACTATTTTGATAGAAAATTGGCAACATATTCTTGGAATCCTTGGTGAAAAAAATCGCTTGAGGTCTAATTGACACATCCGTGGCTAGATTCTCCTCTCCTTTCCCCAAAGGTGAGAGTCAAGCTTGACCCTTACCTGAATGGGTAATAAAAAGATACTCCTCTCTTTCTTGAAGAGGAGGTGTTTGCAAAATGAACTTTCGAAGAGAAATAAAATTTTCGTCAAAACTCCCTATCTCTAGGCTTCTCTCATGGAAAGGGGGGCGCTAACAAAGGTTGGGAAGGATATCATAGAGGAGCGAGTCCATCATACTCTCCCTGGAAAAAGGGTTTTCGATGACGGGATGGCCTAACAAAAGACATTTAGGGTTACAAGGAGGACGAGCTTCCATCAAAACTCTCCTTGGAAAAAGGGTTTTTTATGTAACAATAAATATTGTTTTGCAAATTGTTCATGAAGCGCGAGTCCCTTCAAACTCTCCCTAAAAGGGGCTCAATGAACGAACAATAAAGACATGCGAAAAGAGCGAGCTTCCTCGAACTCTCCCTGGAAAAAGGGTCCCTTGCAAGAAAAAAGATTGATAATTGATTTTGAGCTAATTGGCAGACGAGTTTGACACAAAGGTTGAATCCTGAAAGACGATGATAGATGCGACCTGAAGGTCAGAAAAATGTGACTGACTTTGATAGAATTTATAACCCAAAGGTTTGCTTGATATAAATTGGTGACCTAGAAGCTTGAAAATGATTGACTGGAGTGACCCAAGGGTCTGATAAAAATCGTTTGGTTCGCATATCTGAAGGTTGGCATTGAACCTGAACCCTAATGCAGGATTAGTATTTGGATTGTGACCAGTATGAAAATCGAATTTTGAAGAAACACCAACACAGACACTGGGTTTTAAAGACGAAGTACCAACACGAGCACTGAATTTTGAAAACAAAGTACCAGCATGAGCATTGGGTTTTAAGAACAAAGTACCAGCATGAGCATTGTGTTTTGAAGACAACATACCAGCACGAGCATTGGGTTTTGAAAACAACATACCAGCACGAGCGTTGGGTTTTGCAAACAAAGTATCAGTATGAGCACTGGGTTTTGAAAACAACGTACCAGCCTGAGTACTAGGTTTTAAAAACAAAGTACCAGCACGAACACTGGAGTTGGTGAAAGGACCGATGAAAAGCTGGGTTTGGAGAAAGGCTTAACCCGAAGGTTGATTTTGACAAGATTGGCAAAAATGGTTTTGATTAAAGATTTGACTCGAAGGTCGAATTTGAAAAAGATTGGTGTTTTGAAAAGTGTTTATTGATTGCGATGGGAGATTTTCAATCTTCATCTTCGCGACGACTTTGGACGACTTGTCGGGGTCTCAAGATCATCCCTTAACCTGAATGGGTAGCTTAAGTTTATCCCTTAACCTGAAGGAAAAGATGAATTTGATGAAAATGGATGCAAATGAATGCAAATAAATGCAAAATGATGTAAATGGGTGCACATGCATGCAAAATGAGAGATTTGTTTGATCATGCCTGCATACAGGTGTGATCATCGCAAAATTTTTCCTCTCTTGTGGTTTCTATTTCTTCCTTCTCTTTCTCTTTCCAACCTTTATTTCCTCCTTTTTGAAGAGAGAAAAATAAAAGACAGAAAAAGAAGAAAGAAGAGAAAAGAAGAGAGATGAACTCTTTTGCAGAGTCTCACTTGACCTTGATTTGAAAATATTTAGAAAATTACTCGCCTACGTTTTGAAATATATTGCGGGAAAATGGAGAGACGGGATTCGCTCATCGGTACGAGGTTCGACCGTTCCTGGCATCTTTACCAGGGGTAATCGAACCAAGGATCGAATTTATGCATTTTGCTTTCCCTAAATCTCATCTAAGAATTTATTCTAAGTCTAAATGCACAAAGAATCATGCTTATGCAATGCAAGGATGTATGCTCTTTTCAAAAAAATGGTTTTGAAAATCTTCAAGTGTTCTGAGATGAACTTGATAATGGAGTGAAAAAATGATTGAATCTAATTTAGAACTTGAGATAGATCAGAGATTTGAAGTTCTAAGTCCTTGAAATGATTAGAGTTGGGAAGATAAATCTTTGAATTTGGAAAGAATGATTGGAAACTCAGATAAATGGGAAAAGGAAGGAAATTTCAAAGTCAGAAGATGGACTTTGAACTTAGATTTAGGAGAAGAGATAAAATTTGAAATGGAATTAAATTTAAAATTTGAAATCAGGATGGATTTGAGAAATCCAAATGGTATTTAAAGATAGAAATGGATTTAAGAAGTCCAGATGTGATCAGAAAATGGAATTGGATTTAAATATGGAAATGAAATGGAATTGGATTTGAAAGTTGGAATTGAAAATAGAACTTGATTTGAAATCTGGATTTCAAAATGGAATTTGAATCCAAAGTCTGGCTCCTAAGATGGAATTTTGAATCTAAAATCTGAATTGGATCTGAAATTTGAAATGGATTTTGGATCTGAAGTCTGAGATCTAAGATGAAATTGAATTCTGGATCTCAAACGGATTTTGGATCTCAAATCTGAGATCCAAAGTGGAATTGGGTTCTGGATCCTAAAATGGATTTGGATCTGAAGTCTGAAATCCAAAGTAGAATTGGGTTCTGGATCCTAAAATGGATTTGGATCTGAAGTCTAAGATCCAATGTAGAAGGTGGTTTCTGGATCTAAAGGTGGAATTGGATCCAAGATCTGGAATCCAAGATGAGATTGGGTTCTAACTTTGGATTTGGATTCTAAAAGTTCGAATGAGACTTTTGAATAATGACATGGGTTTTAAAAACCCAGATTGAACTTAAAATTTAGGAAAGGTCAAGCTTTGAGATTCAGAATCAACCTCAAACTTTGATTTTTGAATTTGGAAGATATGAAGATAAGCTTGGTTTTGAATATGAAGAGGAATAAAAAACTTCAAACTTTTGAAATTGAATTTTGAATTGAGTTGGAAATTTGAAGTTTGAATATAAAATGATTTTGGAATTTCAAAGTCAAATTGGACTTTGAAATTTGAGATAGTGTTGGAAATTTGAAAATAGAAATTTAAAGAAAAAGAGGTTCAAGATCACTTGGGTTTTTTAAAAAGATTTTGAAAATATGATGCAATTCTATCCAAAATGATGAATGAATATAAATTTTGAAGTTGGATTTGAAAATTGTATTTCATTCTTTAAATGAATATAAATAAGATTAATGATATAATACACTCCTGACTATGGTCATTGAATGTATTATATAATAATCACATTTAACTTCAAGTGAAGAATAAAATATATTTTGGTGCTTTTATAGAGTTTAAAATGAAATTAACTCTCAATATACCCTGACTATGGCCATTGGTATATATATATATTGAATTAATTTTAAAGAAAACTCTGATAAAAGAGGAAAATATTTAAAGAAAATATGATGAATTTTGGAAAGGGCCCAGTGTGGATCCAGTGTTATTTTATAAAAGAAAAAATTCCTAAGTTTTGTTTTCATCAACTTAGGATTAATTACCTCTTACGAAATGGTGCACGTGTCATTCGTGTTCCCATTTGTGAGGTTTTGGAAAACAAAGGTAAAAAGCATGAAAATAAGCAATTTATGATATTTATAATGCTCATTCATTCTATCTAAAAAGCTGGAAATATAAATTCTCATTAAGATCTAACTTATTACAACATATGAAGTTGAATTTACAATTCCAAGTAATGATATTTCTACATATTCCCCGCAAAACATTTAGTTAGTAGGAAAACAGATAAGGATTGCATATATTGTATTGATTTCAAAAATGTCAATTATGAGACAATCATATACTTACCTTGCGCTTAATACCTCAATGAAATAATAATTGATGATCTAAGGCATGGAAGGATAGCCATTTAATGTATATGTATATATATATACATATATATATCTATATATATATATACATATATATATATATATATATGGATGTAGAGTGAATATGGGATGACTATGTGGAGGGTATGCAACAGAGTGTGATATTGGACATTTGTGATGGTGAATGATGCTATGTGATATCTGATAGAAAGGGGGATGGGATGTATAGTGAAAATACTGGTATGATACAGGGAATGTTGTAGCTGTAGCCAAAGGGAAAGATGTAAGAACGTGGTGTAACAAGGTTGTACATATATTAATGTGATGCGATGATGGGGAATACTATAAGGAATGGAATATGTTAGGTGCTGGCAGTGCAGAGGCTGTGGAACTGGGATGATAATATAGGTATAAAGTGTATATGGCAACAACGAAGTGTGAGAAGTAGTAGGTGTTGTATAGTTGGTAATGGTGGGAAGGCAGGCTAGGTGATGGAAAACATGTTATGCTCAGACTTCTGCAAAGCAACACTGTAGCCGTGAGAAGTGTGCTATTTGTAAAAGGTAAGTGGGTATTGCTAAGTGTAAAAATACTTCAGGGAGTCACTAAATGATAGGAACCTGCTGTAAGTTCAATAACATAGAGGGTGAAGATACAATAACCATGGATTTTAACTGGTGAGGGGCTGCCAAAATGGGTATATGCAAAGGAGGTAAGGAATTTGGTAAGGTACTAGTAATGGTTATGGCAGGTAAAAAAAAATAATAATAACAAATGCAGAGATGCAGGGTGAGCGCTGGTGATATGACAATTGCAGTTAACAGTGAACTAAATAATAAGAAACTAAATAGATGCACAGGAATGACAGGGGATTTTGATACTATGCGATATTTAGTGGGCTGGGAATTGCAGGGAGATTGGACACCGATGATGATGATGCTGCCTAAAAAAATAGGAAGCACGCAGCTCCTAGGAGTTGTGTATATGCTGGGAAGGTGGACCGTGGTGGCATTGTGATTATGTAAAGGCTGCAACAAGTTTGAACAATTGCCATGCGAAGGTAAGAAATTCAATATTATGTACATGAGAATTTTCTTTGTGCAAAAAAAAAAGAAAAAAAAATCAGTCAGCACAAAGTGTTATTACAGAAAATGTAAAACATTCAATTATTCACATTGACAATTGATGGCAATAGTTGCCATTACTGCAAATAAGAGTAGCAGTGACTGTAGCTATTGAAAACCTGTTGTAGCATAAAGATATAGGAGAGTGCTTTTGTGTGTGATAGCATGTGGATTGAAATGATGCTATTGGTGCACGGTGAAGGGGAGTGTGCTGGACGATGGTATGTAGGAAGTTGTTGTTGCAACAACTGTGAAGAGGTGGATAGGGCCGCAGGGAGTATAAAAAAATAGTGTAAGAGAAGGTAATTACAAGAAACATGTTGTATAGTTGTACCAAATGATTCTCAGCTATCAGATAATAGCCTGCCTATATCACCAACATATATATATATATCAGTCATGTGTACTTTAATCAAGACAATCCTGACTTCCCTAACGGGTGCCCTCCTGTAAATTCTAGGACCCCTCTGGTTAAGACAGATCCTCACAAACCCTACGGTATGACCATTGACTGCATGCTAATCCTGTAAATGTGCCGAAACAGGAATGACTTAGGTGCCAAATGCAAAACCCAAACAAGATGGTGATTAATAAATGCAACAGATAATTAATAATACTAATCGAAATTGCTATAGATTAGTATTGGATCTTAATACAGGTGACTTCTCTGCAACAAAACATATAGATGAAAAATTATTAGCAGGTAAATAAGATCTGAATTTCATAAGAATACAGAAAAAAGAAAATTCAGGAACCCACAACAAGTGTGGATTGGCGGGGTAATAAATCACCTGTAGAGGAAAGATGAGTGGAACCGGCGTCTGCATATCTTGCTGGCAAGGCATGGGAGATTATACTTTGATACGTGCACAACACAGCTACAGATTAGACATTCCTCGATACTTTGGAATTTCTTATTGAAATCACTTTTTTAAACATAGATTGCTTCAGACAATGCTTCATCCTAATTTGCGAAATAAATGTAGCTAAAGACAATGGCCATTTTCTCTGTTTGGTTTCACTTATGTCAAGATTTCTATAAATGATGTCTACAGGGTGCAATAGGTAACAAGAGGGAGATTGTATGACTGAATTCATCATTGTCCTCCTCCTCATATGTTGTTATTTTCTCATATGCCTAATTACTGATGTTGATCAACAGATTTTCATCTGTAGTACCAACTTTCTTGGCCTGAGATATTTCATCAGATAGCAGATGAGAACAGCAAATGAAGCGACTCTCAGTATTAATGAACCCCCATCCTCAGTGTGACATTAGCTACGACACGAAGGAAAACGAAGGGTAGATTGGACCATGCTTCTTATGACAACAATTTATAACGTCCAGGTGAATTGGAGATAACCTTTTTGCAAACAAATACCAATATTACTCACATGGCACCAGTAAACATTTACAAACAAGAGATCCCAAGATTATTGTAACATCCAAGTAGATCGTTATTGGAAAGGAGGAATCACAAATACTTATGAGATGATAAAATTACCAGATCAGGAGGGGTGAAACAAAATACCATTACACATCATAGACAGAATGAAAAAAAATCTTATTGCATAAAACTGCGATGATCTACAAGACTTAAAAAAAATAAATAAATAAAGAAAAATATGTTGGAATATGGATTTCCATTTATTGTAGCACAGGGAAGCATTGGAATTACTATAGGCCATCCAATATCATCCGAGGTGCATTAATGGGGATTGAAAATAAAAATAAAAATAAAATAATAAAAAAAAATCGGAAGAACAATTCAGAGAAAAGGAAGGATACTTACCGTAGTTTTGCAAGATTCTGAAACAAGAGATGACCTTCCCCTCGTTCCACCGCGAAGATCTTCTATCGTTGTTTTGCAGAAATTCTTAAGGAGGTAGAAGAGTGCTTTTTTTAGTAGCTTCTAAAGGGGTTGAAGACGATGTTGTAAGACTGCTCTGCCTTCAGTTGCTTGGAAGGGAAAAACACCAGATGAAAATTGAAAGAGGAAGAAGAAGGAGAGGAAGCAGAAGAAGGGCAGAAGGGGAGGTGAAGAGTGGATGTTCGATTGGAGGCCGGTGGAGTGGTGAAAGATTGATCCCCCATTCCTCTGTACGCTCCCCATTTAAAGAAGAAGATGATATTTCAAGAGAGGTTCGATTGGCGATGGAAGTTAGAAAATGAGAGGGTTGTTTGAAATCGACGATGGTGAATGAGAGGGGAAAAAATGCGCGGGAGCAAGCCGTTCGCCCTTTCCCTCTTTTCCAAGAAGAGGGTTCCTTTTTTAAAGATTTTTGAAAAATGGTTCAAGATGAGGTTTTCAGCAAAATCTTCAAAAACCACTTATTTTTCTCGTAGTTTTTCCAATTTTTTTGGTTTTTTTGCGTTGTTTTTCCATTTTTTTGTATTTTTGGAACAAAAATCTAAGATTTTACAGGAAAACAAAGATTAAACACTAATTTTTTGTATTTTTCTGAGAAATATTTACAAAAGTGTTTTTCCAAGAATTTCAGGCCATTTTGGGGAAAAATCTTCAGAAGAATGGGTTTGGACCTAAGTTTTGATAAAATGTTCGAGGTTTGAAACTCGAATCGAGAAATACAACGCGATGGATTCATACGGATGTCGGATGGACTGTCCGATCTATTTAAAAACTATTTTTGGTATTTTCTATAATTTTAATTAAAAAGCTGGACAACGAGACTCAGATTTGGATCTGGACAATGGATTCGGATCCAAAATCAAGTTAGACATATAAAATGAATTTATATTTTGTAAAACTTGAGAAATAAACTAGAATTTAGATTTAAAAGTGACTCAATTGCTCAGAAAATGATATCATGGGCAAAAAGGGATATTTAAAAGATTTTGAAGAATTTGGGGTGTTCACAACAGGATATTTTAAAGACATTTTTTTTAAAACAATGCTCCAGTGTAATAGGGGAAGAGGATTTTGGATAAAAAGAAGATAATTGATGTATGAAGAATGCTCTCTGAAGATGACAAAGCAACTGACTTTTGATTGATTCAGGAGAGATTCTGGAGAGGGTCATTCCTCATGAAAGAACATTTTGCAGAGAAGAAGAACAAAATGTGGCATCAAACGTATGAGAAAATTGACAATTTTATTGATGCATTGAAGGAAAAATGACAAATCAAGGAAAGATAAACGGAATTACATCATCCCTTCAAAATAATGAAAGCAAAATGAGAAATGGGAAAACGCTAGCATTGTCAGCTTCTTGAGTAATTGAGGAAAAAGCTCAGTCAGGATGACTTGTCCTTTTTTTCATCTTCAACGAGAAGATTCTTGTCAATGCAGTCTTGAACGATGTTCTTGAAGACAAAACACTGGTCAGTATCATGTCCTACTGCTCGATGAAATTTGCAGAACTGGTTCATGAATCTTCCCATGATCGTGAGAGGATATGTGACTCTTGGGAGCTTTACCAATTCTTTGGTCAACATATATTCAAGAATTTCATTGAGGGTCTGCTCAAGAGGAGTGAACTCGTGATCGTTACCCCAGCCATCCCACTTTATTTTTTCTTTCTGTTGACCCAATTTTTCATTCTGCTTTGAAGACTTTTCTTTCTGACTTGTATGGTTGCCCTTGCTATTTTTGTAACCACTTTGGTCAGCTTTGGCGAAGAAGGTGAAATTTGTCTTCTTTTTTTAATCTTGATTATTTTTTACAAGAGTGATGCCATCATAGACCCCATTCTCCTTTCCCATCTCAAGCCACTCAACTCGTTCAGTAAGCTCAATGAAAGACTTGGAAGACAAGGTGGAGATAAGATCTCTCAAAGGTTGTGAGAAGTTGTTCAAAATGATCTGGAGTGCGTGTCTAAGATGGGATTTCTCATTTTGTTGCAAGTGACCCTCCATCTGCGGATGAAGTTTCTAGCCTTCCCATTATCTCTTTTCTTTGTATTGTAGAGATGGTTCAGTGTTGGCAGCGCTTTGGTGTTAAAAAAAAATCGCTCAATGAACAGATTGACCACCTTATCGAACTCTCGCAACTCGATTGGATTGATATGCTCAGAGTACCACTTGGAGGCGGTGCCCTTCATGCTGCAAGGAAAACATCTAAACAAAGCATGATTGTTTGTCTTGAATCAATTGCATTCTGCAAAGAACATAGCCAGGTGAGCCTTGGGATCACCAGTCCCATCAAATTTGACAAATTTACGGGGGAGATCTTCTAGACCGTCATCCTCGTCTAAACCATCATAGAAGTCTTTGCTCGTGAAGACCTTTTTGCTCTTATCACGAGCCTGCAGATCTTTGACCATTTTGACCATGTCTCTGAGTTGTGGCCAGTCAGGGTTATTGACAGACTGATCCTTGGACTTAATGGCTGACCCCTGCCCTTGAGTTATCTTCTGAAAAGTTGGATGAGACTCACACTCTTCATCGGTGTCGCCCTCTGACTCAACTTCATCAGATGTATCGTTGTGTTGAATATGCTTCTTAGATATCTTCAGCAGCTTCTTCAATGTTCGACCCTTGGCCTTTTTCTTGGTAGGAATCTTGCCAGAACTGGCCTCTATTTTCTCTGCCATCATCTTACTCATCATTTTCTAAAATAATGAGTACATTTATGGATCCACATCATCATTGGCTTGTTGACTTTGGTTCCTAGCAGATTGCGGAGAATCCATCTCTTGCTCATTGCTATTGCTAGGGTAGTGAGGCGATGCTATTTTCTTCCTAGATCTGGTCTGAATCACTCCACAATGCCAAAATTCTCTGTAGGACAAAGGGATAATCAGAGTAATGAAAAAAAATCTTAAAGGCAATAACTTTGAGAATAGAAGGAAAATAATGGATGAAGATTTGAGGTTAGGTTGACAATTTGAAGGATATCCCTTTACCAGAGATTTGGTCATCGCTGAGATCACGATAATTGTGTTGTTATTCCATGAGAGGGAATAAACAACCGAGATATGCCTTGTTACCTAGGCGAGGTCGTCAACTGTGAAGAAAAATACATTTTTGCAGGAATATAACAAAGTAATGTATAATTGGCAATGAGCTTCCCTGTGAACTTAGGAGATTATCTGAGAAGGAAGGCAAGAAATTTTTTTCAAAAAAAATTATTCATCACAAAAGACATACTGCATGAGAGTTCAGAAAATAACATTATAAAGAAAGTGACACCCAAATATAAGGAAGATTGATGATTTCATTGATGTCTAGGAGAAAGGATGACAAATTTAAGAAAAACAACTGGGGACTATATTATTCTTGCGACAAAGAAGCAAAAGCAGAAATGATAGAAATGAGAAAGCATTGGCACTGTCATTTTCATGAACGATCAGGGAAAGGTTCGATCAAAACGGCCAACTGATCCTCTTCTTCAACGGAGAGATTCTTGTCAACACAGTCTTGAACAATATTTTTAAAGACGAAGCATCTCTCAGTATCGTGCCTTGTAGCTTGGTGGAATTTGCAGAAGTGATCTTTATATTTCCCTAAGGCGACTGGAGAATTAGCAATTCTTGGAAGTTTAACCATTCCTTTGCTCAGCATGCCTTCGAAGATCCTTTCGAGGGGCTGATTCAGATGAGTGAACTTGCGGTCATGACCCCAACCTTCATGTTTTGGCTCCTTTCGAGTGATTGCTTTATGCTGCAAGCAAGATTGAAGGGGTTTGGCCAGGATAGTCGGTTGGTCTGATGTTTTGTTTTCCCCTAGAATATTCTTATCAATGCGATCCTGGACGATGTTCTTGAGGACAAAATAATTTTATGTGTCATGTCTTATTGCACGATGAAACTTGCAAAATTATTCTTTGAATCTACCCATGATTGCTGGGGGATCGACGACTTTTGGTAAATGAACCATGCCTTTTACGAGCAAACATTCTAGAACAGTCTTGAGTTTTTGGTCCAGAGGGGTGAACTTTCGATCAATGCTCTAGTCTTTGTGTTTTGGTTTTCCCTGACTGTTCCTTTTTTGCTGAAGACTGGACTGGAGAGGTCGGTCATTCTGCTTGGCTGACTCCTTTCTGGTGCTTGAGTCAGGTAGCTCTAATAGCATCTTAGTCATCATCTTTTGAAACATCCTGTACATGACTGGATCAATGTCATCTTCAATTGTCTAGTCCTGCTTCTTGACTGGTCTCGGGGAGTTCATCTCTTTGACACTGCTTGGTGTTGTTCTCTCTCCCGACCTTGTTTGAACCAGTGAAATGCCAATGCTTTCTGCAGAACAAATGAATGGTTTAGACTGAAGAATTTTTGGGAGAAAGAGAGATGATGAAGGAGATATCTAAGGATGATAAAAGAGATGGGAATTTTGAATAGAATTTGGAAGACATATATAGAGAAAAGAAGTTTGACAAGATTTGAACATTTGAAAAATTGCAGGCAAGATAACAATAAGGCTGAAAATTCGAGATCCAGAGGAAAGCTAGAAAAAAAGGAAATTGCCTGGACCTTTTAAGGAAAAATATGAGGTTTTTTAAAATTGTCTAGGGTTTTGATAAAACTGTTGGAAAAATAAATGAGATTTGGAAAATGATGTAAAAGGCAAATAAAGGGGAATGAGAAATAAAGGAGAATGCATTCAATCACATACAATTATGCACATACAACATTCTTTAAGAAGTTGACTCTAAATGCGTCAGTTTTGAAATGGTTGTAGGACCTTAATCCTTACTCTAGGCTCATATTAGCTATGTCCAATCATGCTATGCCGATATACTCGAGTCAAAACCCGAAGTACGTGGCATAAATATTTATCTTTGGTTCTAGGCTTGTGTTTTCCCAACATCCTTGAGCACCTGCCGATATACATTAGACTATGACCCTTGCTACGTGGCAGGGGGCGTTAGTCCAAATAAGTGGCCCAGTTGTGAAGCTTTGTCCTGAACTATGGTTATGGAAGAAAGTCTAGCAACGTGAAGACCGGGTAAAGATATGTGGGGTTGTTTTAGAAATATGATCGCATGCAAGAAAATAGATGGCTCTAAAACCTAAAGAAGTAGAATTTTTAAAATTTTATGAGAAGCAAACATTGTTTTCAATCAGATCCTAGATTGAGGAGGATTGTATTATACCTAAGTCTACGTGAGCATGAGTAAATGCATCCTCAATTGGTCCTACCAAACCATGCCTAAGTCTACATGAGATCCATGTCAGCTGGGTTTGAGTCTAGGCTCCTAGGTTCACATGATATCATGAAATAAAAGTTGACATTTATAAAACACGATTTTGATAATTTGAACAAAGTAGAGCATTAGATTGATCAGGCGAAGACAGGTCCCATCACGGTCGCCAAACTTGTTATCATTGCAAAATTTTACTTTTGCAAGTCAAACTGATCTTTGAAAAAGATTTTGAAAATAACTCACCTTCGTTTTAAAATGCGCGATAATTTCAAAGAATGGGACTCGTCTGTCGTTACGAGGTTCAACCATTCCTGGCACCTTTACCAGGGGTAATTGAACCAAGGATCAATCTGATGCCTTGATTTGCTCAATTTGTCTAAATCGTGTTTTATTTCCTAAATGCACAAAGAGTCAGGCATGTGCTATGAATTTCTTAAACTGCAGGTTTGACAACATGATGTTTGCCTTAAAGATTTGAAATACATAGAAAATCCTTGGAAAAGATAACACTTTGAAGATTGTGAGGCTTGTTGAGAGAATATTTTTGAAGAAATAGAAGATTGATTTCTGAAGAAATCTTGAAGTTTTGAAGAAATCGATTTCTGATAAAACTCAAAATGACTTTGAAAAAGTTGATTTCTCTGAATTTGAACTATGAAATTGAGAATATAACATAGAAAATTGTGAATTGAGCTTGGGAAATGCTTGAGAAATCCTTGAAAAAACAAAAGTTCTTCAAAAAATCGATTTTGAGAAAACTCGGGGCAAATTTAAGAAAATTGATTTTATGAGATGAAATTTGGAAAATACATCAAAAGGATGGGTGTGTGTCGCCTTATAAAATATTTTCATGATGCAATCTAAACCTAGATGATGCATGAATATGATTTTGAGAAAAGATTTCTGAAGATTTCTGGGAAAATTATTTGAAACAAAATTTTTGTGCCTTATAGAATTTTCATGAATCAAATTCTCTACATATCCCTGACTATGGCCACAGATATGGATTGAATATAACCCACTTGATTCTAAAAAGATAAAAACATTTATAAAAGATTGAAATATGCTACGGTTTTTTAAAATAGTCTAAGAGTGTAGGTTGATTGTGGCTTAAAAGAAGATGGTAAATCTGGATTTCGTTCGTATTCTGACTATGGCCATAAATACAAACTCGATCGAGTTTACCAACTCCCTAGAGGCTAGTGCATGTGTCATTCGTTTAGACCATGGTGAAATTGAAATATGTGCATGAATGACAAACATAACAGTTATATATCAAAATTTAAACTATATGCAATGCAAACCCTAATTCTAAGCAGGAATTTAAATTCTTATTCCAAATTTATTTACAATTTACATCACTAATTGAATTTAAATAAAGAAAAATAAAAGAGATACAGCCTTGAATGTCTCTGAAAAACTAGAAAGCTTGTTAGTGAGGATATGTTGGTTTTTCTACATTTATCCAGTAATATCTAGAAATTACTGAATTTATCTAGATATAAGCCTTTTTCCATGTTTTCTTGAGATAAACATAATAAAATATAAAATAAAATTAAAGAAATAATAAAGATAAACAACTTTAAAATTCAGAATTTGGGGGAAATTGACAAAAATACCCCTGAAAATAAGACTATGGCCTTGAAATCAGGTTTTTTCAGAAAATGTTTTGGTAAAACTTTAGATTTAGGGTTTAAAAAGACTCAAATCAAAGACAAATAGAATATGCAATGTCCTAGAATGATTCTAAATATGTAAAACCCCTAAAAACATGAACTTTCATGAGAAAAACCAGAAATATCATAAAAAAAACATGATTTTGCCAGTGTTTCGGGATCCTACAGGCACCCTATTTTGCAATATAATTGATTAAAGCATCAAATGAGTTCCAAAATTAATAAAAATCAACACCTGCACTGCTAATAACCCTAAAATTAAACTGGAATCATAAAAACTTATTTTTAACATTATCTCATTATAAAAATTGCATAAAAACCCTAAAATATGCTATTTTTACCCACAAACACGTACTTGTCATAGTGTAAGACCCGAATCAGGAGTCAAATCACCATAGAAATTCATAAAATTTTACAAAAAACTATTGGACAAAAAAACAAAGATTTTTCTTTTTACAGATAAGAAAAATCATCTCTGATTAGGGAGATATCGTTTCGGCAATCCGTGCTTGAATTTAACGAATATAAAATATACTAAAACAGGTGCTTCCGGTTTCGAGTACAGAGAAAAATAGCAAACTTCATTTAAAAATTCTAAAATTTTAGAAGTGAATAAAAGACACTAAGACAAAGATTTTTTCCTTTTACATATTATCAATCAGATCTTTGGTTAGGGAGATACGATTGACACAAGTCATCTTAGGTTTTAAAGGAAGCATAACAAGTTCTGAGAAGTTGATCCTACCTTTTGACAGAGTAAAAATAGCATACAGAAACATAAAATTATGAGAAAATTAAAGAAAATAATAGACATCAGTACAAAGCTACTAAAATTTACGGATCATGAATCGAATCCTGAATGACAGAAATATTGCATCTGCAAGTTATACTTGAATCTCAATAGCGATTTTAAAGAACAAGAATCATGATTCGACTTTTTATTTTTTTGACAAGGTTCCCGAACCCAAAACCCTCTGATTTTTTTACAGGGAGTTACTGACAAATCCGTGGTCCAATTATAAAAAGATATAAATTTCTAACTGATATTGATGCATGAAGTAATACGATTTCTACAGATCCAAAATCAAAACAGAGGAATATCCAATAAAACACTAAAACCCTAATTTGAACATGCAAGTTAATGAAAAAAATATGTAAAAAGCATAACAAAGTTGAAATAGATGCTGGAATACGTAAAATAAACACTAATATGACAGGAAAATACAAAAAATTTAGGGAATCCATGGTTGAATTTGATTTACTCTTTGAAAAGAGGGATTTCACCCATTTAACGGGCAAATCTCATATTTCATTGGTTAAGAACATAAAAAATATATTTCTAAACGATTCTAACGGATTAGAATCCTGAAAAACACTATCAAATAGGGTTAGATCATCTTCTTGAACCGATTTGAGGTTCTTGAATAAAAATCATGGTCAAATCCAATGAAGGAGGGGCGACAATGGGGAAGCCTATGAAAAAAAGTAATAAATTTCATAAAAATAATAAAATAAAAGATGGAGATTAGAAAAAAGTTAGTTAACTTAGGAGAAATCCTAATTTAATTAGAACTCTCAAAAGATAGATCAAATGGGGGGGGGATTTCTATGGGAGATTACTATCCTACCCCTAGCCTTAACTACCTAGTATGAGTCCTAATAAAACCCTAAAAGGTCAAAATGTGGCACTACCTAATGTGGGCCCACACTGGATTTTACAACTTCAATTTAAAACTTAAAAAAAACAACGGTTAAAAACCTAAATAAAAAATAGATTTTCAAAGTTGGTTTTGACTCTTCTAAACCCCTAACTTAACTAGGACACTGACTAACCCTAACTTTTACAAATGTGGCGCCACCCCGAATGGGCTTCATTTGATTTTTCAAAAATGATTTTAAAACTTGAAAATGAAGGATTTTTTAAAAGAGGTTTAAAAGTAGAATTGAAGTTGAAAGTTTTGAAATGACACAGAGTCTTGACTGGGTCAGAACTCTTCTAGATATGGTGCCAATTGAGTGGGCCCTACATCAGGGTTTTGAAAATTTTGAAATGAAGACTGAAAATGGCTTTGAAAGGGGTTAAAATCAACATATGGACTTCAAAGGTTTTGAAAATGGAATCCTAAGTGGACTGAGACTCTGAACCAGAGTCTTGAACCAATTAGGACTCTGAGATTTAGGTTTTTGAAATCCAAATAAAGGAGTTTTGAAAGATTTTATCAAAACTAGTGAAAATACATTGGAAAATACAATTAGGGTTAGAGTTCAAACTTAACGGAAACTCTGAAATAGAGTCCTGAATCAACTGGAACTCTGCAAAATAGACTAATTTTCGAAAAACAAATGGAGAAAATGGAAACGGAGGTAGAAACAAGATTCAAAATACAGTCACGATCAGATTAGGACTCTAAGATAGAGTTCTGATCGGACTGAAACTCTAGATTTTGGGTCTTTTCTAAAAACACAAACGAGAGGATTTTGGAGAACAGGTGAAAATAAGGTAGAAATTGAAGTCTGGTTCAAAGTCTTGATCTGACTAGGACTCTGAGGAAGAGTCCAAATTTCACTAGAACTCTGAGAAAGAATCTTAATCTGACTGAGACTCTAAATTTTTGACACAAAACAAAAGAATTTGAAAAGTTTCATCAAAATAGATAGAAATGGCAGTAAAACATAGAGTCCTGATCTGACTGGGGCTCTCTAAAAAGAGTCTTGGTCCAACTAGGACTATGAGATTTTGGCCAGAATGTCAGAAATGAACAAGGGATGAGATCACTTCTGATTTAAAATCAAAATGGAGTTTTAAAAAGGTTTGAAAAGATGAAACGACAAAGTCCTGATTCAACTAGGACTCTGAGATTTTTGAGAAATTTGATAAATAAAAGAATCCAGAAGTGATACCACCTAGATGGTTCTCATCTGAGGATTGAAATTAGTTAAAATTGGACTTAAAACAAATCCAGATTGTTTTTCTGAAAAAAAATAAGATCCTGGGGGTTAACAATTGGAAGATATCGATACAAAAACCCAGGTTTGTGAAATTGATCTTGAAAGAAAAGTTTTAAAATCGAATCTGGATTGAGAATTTTAAAAAACAAGAGTGTTGGATCTCGAAAATGAGGTGTAATGCCATGCCACACAATACAATGAAGTGATATGCTGAATGCATGCAGTGATATGCAATGACACATGAAATCTAAGCTTTGGATAACGGACTTGGACTCCCGAACCCCTGGCAGAGACAAAAAATTTGGAGACTCTCGTCTGAGGATGAGAACTGATAGTTGAAAGTGAGCTAAAATAAGGATTGAATCTTGATTATAGGATGAAGTTTTGAGATATTTTATAAAACTTGGGCTATGAACAGCCCTGGCTCAAAGGTCGACCAGCTGGTTCCCTGAAGACTGCAAAGAGTGGGTCTCAGTGGCAGGAGGTAGGTGTTTGTGAATAAAGGTGAAAAATTGGGATGTTTACATGTAGTAGGGAATTTCACAAGATGTGTGGATGATAACAACGTGCTAGTGTATGTATAGGGATTTGGAGATATGCCAATAGCTTCCTTGTGATGAAAAGTATCTATTGCTTCAACGTAATTTGCAGCTTGGTTGTGCTCAGAAATCACAGTTGTCCACAAGAATACATCAAATTCTGGTGTTTGATTCAAGACCTTGATGGCATCTTCTATCACCTCGCATTTCAAGTACATATCAACAAGGGCAGTTTTCAAGGCTAAATTAAATTCAATTCCCAATAGAAGAGTATGAGAATGAACTAACTTAACACACTCATAACCAAAAAGAAAAATGATGTTGTTAATAGATTGACAAAAGTGAATTGGTTAGGAGGCATTCCCCACCCTTGCATTTGAAAATACAATCTAAGTGCCCCACTGGTTGGACAAATGCAACAATCATTGTTGTGCAATTGATTATATCATGAAATTGCATCTCCAAGAAAACATCATAGGCCTCCATGAACCTCTCCCACTTTGAGTAGAAATCAATCAACGCACCTCCTAAACCATATTTGAGATGAATCCACATCTTATCATCCAACCATGAATATGTATTCCCTTCTCCAATACCCCAATAGAAGTGCAAGCACGCATAGCAGTAGCAAATGTGAACTTTGTTAAGGATCAAATCAGTTGAAAGCATCACATTAAACAGATCCAACACCTTCTCATTTTCTCCATACTTAACGTAAGCAGATATCATTCCAGTCCATAAAACTATATCCCTTTGAGGCATTTCTGGAATTTGATCACCTTTAGCTTCTGGATTGTTCACAATGTTTTTAATATGACTTCTTAATTGAAATTCACTGTGAATCGAACCCTATTCACAATGAATTTTAATAGATCTAATGCTCAAGAGACTTTGACGCACAACGTTCCAGAGATTTGTCTATAACAACAAGTCTTTACAGCAGATTTCACTGTGAATCTGAACTGATTCAATGTGAAATCAATGCAATTCAATGTGATATTCTATGCAAACAAGACATGATGTTGTTATAACAAAATCAACCTATAAGGTTATGTAAAAGAAAAGTTGGAATCAGAAATTATAATGAAAAAAATATGAGCAGAAGGCAATAACGGAATTCACATCAACTTCTCAGTCGATCATATGGTGTGTATGTATCAAATGGTATGAATTCAATGAAACAAAATGCAATCAAAATAAACAAAGTGTCGTGAGCCATATGATCAAAATGCAATCATGAGGATGATCAAACATCATAAAACAAGAGATTGAATGCAAACAGAAAATCAAAGATACAAAGTGGAAATCAAAATGATACTATATATGGGATGGAATATATAGGACGATGATTGGAGCATCAACTTAATTCAAATGTATATAAACCAACGAAATTCAATAATGAATCGTAAATGAAGAAGAGAGAAAATGTTGGAATGCAAGCATTCCGATGTTGTTGCAACAGGTAGGTCGATGCTGCTATATGCAGATCGGTCCTACACATCATGCTTCGTGATGAACAATGAAGAACAGAAACGAAGAAAGACAAAAATCAAAAGAAAAGAAAACAAAGAAGTGTTGTAAATGAAGATTTTGCAAAAAAACAAAGAGGAAAGGGAATGACTCTTACCGTGAATCAATCAAAGGGAGATGGTGCTTCCTCGTCTCTATGGTTGTAGGGTCAACCTTCTCCAGCCGATTGGGAAGAAAAACCAGAAGAGGAAAAGAAAGAAAGAAAGAAAAAGAAGAAGAAAAGAGGAAGAGAAGAAGGGAAAGAGAAGAGGAAGAAGGGATGAGAAAAGGGAGGAAGAGAAGAGGGATCGAGAGGAAGAAGAAGGCAAATGGAGGGGTGAGAGTGGATGCTCAAAGATTGACCCCTGTGGCTCTTCTTATAACAGAAAGTTGTTAGAGTTTTATCCAGAAGTGATTCCTCATTTTTCAAAATTTTCAGAAATAAGGTTGTAATTTATAAGGTTCTTTCAGAAATAAGGTTGTAATTTACAAGGTTTTTTCAAAATAGTGTAAAAGCTATTTTTTTCTGAAATCTTTTATATTTTTGAAAGAAAACCTAAAGATATGAGGGAAATACAAGGGATTTAGGATATGGGGTCCAAACGAGATTTTTGGAGTATTTTTGTAAAATATTTGTTTTAAAAAATTGAGGTTTTTACAAAAAAAGATTTTGTGAAAACACAAGGTTAAATTTTAGAAATTAGGTTTCAAAAATGGATCTGGATCCACGATTTTGAGAAAAGATTTGGATCTCGAATTGAGGAAAAGAGAACAATGGATCCAAATGGATACCGGATGAAATGTCACATCCAAAAAATTGATTTTTGTATTTTTAGATTTTGAATTTGAAAAACGGAAAATCAAGCTCAGAACTGGATATTTGATCTGGATCCAGGATTGAATCAAGCACCAAAAATAAAATTGGATTTTGGGTCTCTAAATGAATCTGAGAAATGATTAGAATTTGATCAAAAGTTGACCCAATTATTCAGAAGATGGGGGGAAGGATAAAAAGGGAATTTTTGAAAAAATTGGGGTGTTCACAAATGCCCCTCTTTCTGCTTAACCGGTTGAAAGTCGAGCTTAGTAGCAAAGAAAACACACCAAATTTTAAGATGCCTCAATAAGAAAATCTGAACTGGGTGTAATTGTTTTGAAAAATGATTTTCAGGTTTAACACCTTATCCTGAACGACTTTGAGAAAGAGACGAAATCCTCGAGAATGAAATAATTTGACAAAAGTAAAGGAGGAAATCATGATGGGACTTTGGGATGAAGATACCAAAAAATGGAGATTTTTAAAACAATCTCATGGTTGAGGCAAAAAATAAGCTTTTTGAAAAGACTCAGGTTTAGCCCTTGACTTGGATGGGACAAAAATATTTCAAAATGAATTTCAGGTTTAACCCTTACCTAAATGGGGATGAATTACATGAATTCCTTGTCCGAATGAGGAGAACATGATGGGACATTTTTGAAAAATACCTCATGAGACGAGGCTCACGTACAATCCTTACCTGAATGGATATGAAAAATATGGATTCCTCATCTGGATGGGGAAAAAACATGATGAGATTGGAAGAAATACCTCGTCAGAATGAGGTAACTCTTTTTGTAAACCATGCTAGGTTGCATCAAGATAGATATTGAGTATTTATTTCATTTTTGGATAATCAAAAATTTTTTGCCAATGAGATATAATTGTAGTTGATTTAAATGTTTAAAAATGTGCACGTATGTGCAAAAGATATTCCCTCTTTTACCTAGAGTATTTTCTCTAAATAAGGTTAACTCCCCGGATTCAAGAGTCAAATTCAAATTTTAACGCTGATGATTTTCTTCAAGGAAGCTATCCATTTCCTTGACATGAAAAGAAAATAAATACTCTCAATTTCATAAAAGCAAGTAGTGAAAAGATATTCATAAAAAGAATTTTGCATGAGAAAAGATGATTCTTAGCAGTTTTGGCAATTTTGATATCTGAGATACACTTTTTGCACCTTTTGAGACATAGAATTGACTCTTGTTGTGATTTGGCAGGAATTTTATCGCACCATCCTTCAACTTGGAGATGCTCTGATTTTCCATAGAAGAACACTTCACATACTCCTTCAACTTGGAGATGATCAGGGTTTTCCTTTAGAATTGACAATGATGTCCCTTTTGATTGAAAATCTCTTGATAATGTGAACCAAATATCTTTTGGGGATTGGCGAGAGGTTCATTGCATCAACCTTCAACTTGGTGATGATCTGAACTTTCTCTGGAAGGATACGTCACACACTCCTTCATCTTGGAGGTGATCTGAATCTTTTTTGTCCTCGGAGATCTAACTCGCATATCAGTCTTCAACTTGATGATGGTTGAGAGATCCTTTTTATAGATAGTCAATTATACTTGCTTTATTGAAATTGAATGAACTCTTTATTGCTCAGAATACTTCCACTATTTTCTTGCCAGAAGAATCATCTTTTAAAATGCACCATAGCTATGATTAATATCAATTTGTTTCTGACTTTTCAATATCATCAAAATTTCTTCGCTAATCATACCGCGGATATTTCTTCCATCCTTTTGGTTGATCAGCAAGAAAAAGGTTTGAATTTTGCCCTTTTTCGCAACAAGCTTCACCTTTTTAGAAGGAATACTGGAGGTAATCTGAGATGATTCTTTTGTGTAGTAAAATATTTGGAATCAACAAATATTTTTAAGCAAATTGGCAAAGTGTTCGAGAATTCTTTGTGAAACAATTACTCTATCAATTTTGATGGGACCTTGAGGTGAAAATTAAGAACAACATTGATTTAATTAAAAACAACATCGGTGCAACAGGGATTCAACCTAAGAACCGCGAATCAATAGGGATTCAACCTAAAAATCATATTTTTGAAAATGAGATTGGTCCAAAAGGGATTTAACCTAAGAACAACATTGGTTCAATTAATAACACTATCGTTTCACTGGGAATAATATCAGTTCAATTAAGAACAACATCGGTTCACTAGGAACAATATCAATTCAATTAAGAACAACATTGGTTCACTGGGAAAAATATTAGTTCAATTAAGAACAACATCGGTTCACTGTGAACAATATCAGTTCAATTAAGAACAACATTGTTTCATTGGGAACAATATCATTTCAATTAAGAACAACATCGGTTCACTGGGTACAATATCAGTTCAATTAAGAACAACATCAATTCACTCGGAACAATATCAGTTTAATTAAGAACAATATCGGTTCACTCGAAATAATATCAGTTCAATTAAGAACAATATCAGTTCACAGGAAACAATATCAGTTCAATTAAGAACAACATCAGTTCATTAGAACATCATTGGTTCAATAGGGGTTCAACCTAAGAACAGTGAAAAAAATGAGACTAATGCAAAAGATCAATTTCTAACAAAAGAGATACATCCTGAAGTTGGGATTTAACGTCCGAGTCGAAACTCGGGTATTCAAAGGAAAATAGACCAACTTGAAAGCTGGATTTTGAAAAAGAGGAAATCTGAGTTGGAACTCGGGTATTCAAGAGAAAATAGACCACCTTGAGAGTTGGGTTTTGAAAAGAAGGAAATTTGAGTCAAAACTCGGGTATTCAAAAAAAAATAGACCAACTCGAAAGTTGGGTTTTGAAAAGAGAAGAGTCTGAGTCGGAACTCGAATATCTAAAAGAAAATAGACCAACCTAAAAAGTTGGGTTTTGAAGAGAAAGGAATCTGAGTCGGAGCTTGGGTATTCAAAAGAAAATAAACCAACTCAAAAGTTGGGTTTTAAAAAGAGAAGAGTCTGAGTCAGAACTCGGATATCTAAAAGAAAATAGACCAACCTAAAAAGTTGGGTTTTGAAGAGAAGGGAATCCGAGTCGGAACTCAGGTATTCAAAAGAAAATAGACCAACTCGAAAGTTGGGTTTTGAAAAGAGAAGAGTTCGAGTCAGAACTTAGATTTCTAAAAGAAAATAGACCAACCTAAAAAGTTGGATTTTGGAAGGAAGGACTGTTCGAGTCGGAACTCGAATATTTAAAAGAAAAATAGACCAACTTGAAAGTTGGATTTTGAAAAAGAGAAGAGTCTGAGTCGGAACTCAGATATCTAAAAGAAAAATGGACCAACCTGAAAGTTGGATTTTTGAAAAAGAGAAGAGTCTGAGTCGGAACTCGGATATCCAAAAGAAAAATGGACCAACCTGAAAGTTGGATTTTTTGAAAAAGAGAAGAGTCTGAGTCGAAACTCGGATATCTAAAAGAAAAAACCAACCTGAAAGTTGGATTTTTTTTAAAAAGAGAAGAGTTCGAATCGAAACTCGGATCCTCAAATAAAACTTTAACCATGAAGGCTAAACTTTGAAAATCGCCAGCGCGAGGACTGGGTTCAGAAGATGGTTGGATCTAGGATCAAAAGTTTTTTAGAATGATCAGTTCAAGGACTGGATTATTTAACTTGCAATGCAGATTTTTGATGAAGAATTCTTAATTTAATAGACCATCATAGTTAACTTGTATGTGGCCTGCTTTCAGGATTATCCCCTTATCCTGAATGGGGATGAATAAAATTGAAAAGAATTGATGAAAAGGGATAGAAATTGATAAAAGATTGATATAAGTTGATGAAGATTGATGAAAAATTGAATTCAATAGACCATCATAGTTAACTGTATGTGGCCTTCTTTTAGGATTATCTCCTTATCCTGAATGGGGAGCTCAGGTTTATCCCTTAATTTGAAAGAGAAGCTTAGGTTTATCCCTTAACTTGAATGGGAAAATGATAAAAATTTAAGAGAATTGATGAAAATGAAAAAAAATGATGAAAGATTGATACAATTTGATCAAGATTGACGAAATTTGGTGAGAATTGATAAAATTGGTGGAAAATTGATAATGCTTGAAAGATGATGAAAGATTTCAGGATTATCCCTTTTTCTGAATGGGAAGCTCAGGTTTATCCCTTAACCTGAAGGGGAAATGACTGATGAAAGATTTTATTCGATCCTGCCTGCATATAGGGTTTTTTGAAAAAAATGAATTTTTATAAAATAATAAAAAAATGCCATAGTATAGCGGGGAAGGAAGAATAATATTTGAAAAGGGCTATTTGAGAAAGTATAACAATAATAAGAGAAAGTTAGAATTGGTAATAAGTCAAAAACAAAAAATTTTGAGAAAAATCACCTATCACTAAAGACACCCTGCAAGACAATTGGAAAATTTTTTGACAAAAGAATGAATCAGATTGTCAATTTTGAAAAAAATGATATCCCTTTATGAGGGATTGGGTTATTACAAAAATTATGACAATTACGTTTTACTCCATGGGGAGGAATAAACAACTAGAATATGAAGGAAAATGCTATTTTGAAAAGGACATCTCTTGACAAAAGAGATTTTATGTGAAAATAGAAATTTTGAATAGAATTTGGAAGACATATATTAAGAAGAGAAATTTGAAAATAGATGACAAGATTTGAATATTTGAAAAATTGCAGGCAAGATCGAAGAAATTGAAGAAATCAAAAGAAAATACACCTGGAGTTTTGAAAATCTAAGGAGAGTTTTAAAAAGGAGTTTCCAGGGTTTGGGAAAGATAGTTATGAAGAAGTAAAGGAAAAAAGAAAATATACACTTGGACTTTGAAAAATAGAAGAAGATTTTGAAACAAACATCTAAAGTTTTTAGAAAATAATTCTGAAGAAATATGGAAAGAGAAATATATACCTAGATTTTGGAAAAATATAGGAAAATTTTTGAAGAATATCTAGGGTTTAAGAAAATTATTCTGAAGAAGAGAAGGAGAAAAATACAACCTGAATTTTGAGAAATATAGGAAAATCTTAAAAAGAATATTTAGGGTTTAAAAATTATTCTGAAGAAAATAAAGAAAAAGAAATATATACCTAGATTTTGAGAAATATAGGAAAATCTAAAAAAATGTCCAGGGTTTAAGAAAATTATTATGAAGAAATAAAGAAAGAGAAATATACAACCTAGATTTTGAGAAATATAGGGGAATCTTGAAAAAAATATCCAGGGTTTAAGAAAATTTACTCTGAAGAAGAGAAGGAGAAATGTACACCTAGATCTTGAGAAATATAGGAATTTTGAAATAGATATCTAGGGTTTTAAAAATGTGAAGTAAATGAGGATTTACAAGATAATATCTATAAAAGAAGCAAAGCTATACAAGCAACGATGCACAAAACAACACTCCCTAGAAGCTGACTTTAAATGCAATATTTGAAAAGGCTTGTAGGACCTTAATCATAACTCTAAGGTTTTAATCATCTGATTCCGATCAAGATATCTACGGTTCTAAGGTAATGGTTGCCCAACATCCTTGAGCGTCTATCGATATACTTCAGACTATGGCCCTTAGTACGTGACAGAGGGGGTGTTAACCCAAATAAGTGGTCCAATTGTGAGGCTCTTTCCCGAACTATGGTTCAGTGAGACAGCCCAACAACGTGAAGACCGGGACAATATAGGCGGGGATGTTTTGAAAATATGCTCAACATGTAAGAAATCAGATGTCTCTAATGCAAAGTACTAAAGAGATAGAATTTTAAAAATAAAGAAGCACAGACTTACATACATTATTTGCATTCAATCCTTAGATTGACGAGAGTTGTATTTCAGACCTAAGTCTAGGTGAGCATGAATAAATCTCCTCAATATGGTCCTACCAAACCATATTTAAATCCTATATGCTTTATGTCAACTGGGACAGAGTCTAGGATCCTAAGGTTGGCATGAAAATGAAGCTAACATTTTGAAGAATAATGACTTAGACAACTTTAAACAAAGCAAAGGTATAAATTTGATCGTACGAAGATGATATCCCATCACGGTCACCATTTTTGTGATCGTTGCAAAAAAAAATATTCTTTTTCTTTTTCTCTCTTTCCTTTCCTTTTCTTTTCTACCCTTTTTCCCTTTTTGAAGGGGAAAAAGAAAGAAAGAAAGAAACTCTTTTGCAAGGTCTTACTTGACCTTTATTTGAAAAAGATTTGAAAAATTACTCGCCTTCATTTTTGAAAATTTTGCGAGAAAAATGGAGAGACGGGATTCGTTTGTCGGTACGAGGCTCAACTGTTCCTGGTGCCTTTACCAAGGGTAATTGAACCAAGGATCGAATCAATGCCTTTTGCTTTGCCTAAATTTGTCTAAATGATTATTCTTAAGTCCCAAATGCACATAGAGTCATGCTTCTGCTTATGAAAAGGTAAAGAGGTATGCTTTGGAGAAATGCTTCAGAAATTCTGGATTTTTCCAAGTGACTTTGAAATAAGTTTGAAAATATCTTTGAAGAAGTGGTTCAGAAATTGAACTTGATTTGAAAAACTAAAATTTGAATCTAAACATGGAATTTGAAGTGAATTTGAGATTTTTTTTTGAAAAGGAAAACTTGAAATTCCGAAGTTGAAATAGATTAAAATTTGATTTAAAGAAGGAGAATTTGAAATCAAATATGAATTTTGGAAAAGAGTGAGATTTGAAAAGTAAAGACTAAATTTGGAGATTTGAAATTGATAAATCATAATTTTGAAATAGAATCTTGAAATCAAAAAATTTGAACCTGAGATTTGGACTTAAATCCCAATTGAAATCAGGCTTTGAAATTGGAATTTAAGATTGAATTCGGAAATTGGAAATTTAAATTTAAAGTTAGAATGGAAATTGGATTCAAATTGGAATTTGAAATTGAATTTAAAAATTGAAACTTGAAATTAAAGTCAAAACTTGAAATTGAAGTTGAAACTGGAACATAAGAATGAATTTAGAAATTAAAAATTTGGAATAAACTTTGAATTTTGAATTTGAGAATAAAATTTGAATTCAAACTTGAAATTTGAAATCAGAAGGGAATTTAGCATAGGCATAGCCATCTGCATATGGGTTTTAACATGATATTTTCCATTATCTTCTACATTTTATATTTTTACATCTTCTAAGCTTCCTTGCAAAACTGAGTTAGCACAAAGTAAAAATATAAAATGTAGAAGATAATGGAAAATATCATGTTAAAACCCATATGCAGATGGCTATGCCTATGCTAATGAAGAAAATGATTATGCAAAGAACTATGCTTATGCTAATGAGAAAAACATGCATATGCATCTAAGTATGATATTCATGCTAAATGAGAAATGGACATGGTATACTAAAGATGCATATCTGTAAACTATATGGCAAACGCAAAGATTAAGTCATGCCTATACTATGCTGGAATCAAAATGAGGGACACAACAAAAGGCAATCTGTGACTAGGGCTGGTTGCAAAACTGAAGGGTAAGGGAATGAGGTAATGACGGTTATATGAGTGTAGTGAGTAACAATGGAAGTGTAAATGGAAGGGGAAAGTGTTGTGTTGTGAAGATGGAACCAGCCACAATAGATGTTGTGAATATATGAAAGATATATTTACAGTGCTTTCATAAGTGTTATGAATATAGGCAAAATGCAAAGGCATTTATGTAGGTGGCTATAAGTTCACCTAGTGAAGTTACAACAGCTTTAAAAGTGCTATGAAGTGTTGGCCAAGAGTGCATCTAATAGAGCTACATCAACTAAAAAAAAATGCTGTGAAGGTAGGTGGTGCTGCAAGGGTGCAGAAAGTGCAGTGGAGTTGTTGTTTGAAGGTGGCATGGGTGTAAATGATGTGGTGATTGCAAGTGCTATGTAAGGGGGTGGGGGGGGGGGGTGCTAAATGAAGAAAGGTAGAGATAAGGCTGGCAGAAATTCTTTGGACTGCTACAAACGTAGGGGAGTTACAACAGTGTAGTGATATGTGCAATGAATTATGTGCACACTGAAATGCAGATGGAGGTATACAGTGATAAGCTGTGAACATATTGAGTAATATACTAATGAAAACATCAAATAAGGCACTGTGAGAATGTCCAATAGCATACTCTGGGACAATTAAACAATGTGCTTGTGATCTTTACGAAGGATAAATGATGATTGTGTTGTGGTAGCAAGATGTATATACAATGATCTGCTGTGAAGGTGACGAGTGATAGGTTGTAATTGCAGTAGTGTAAGTGAGAGCTAAATACGTACAACAATGATGTGGGAAATGGAGTGGAGGCAGTTGTAGGTGATGGTGCACAGATGCAGCAGGGGAAGAGGGTGCAATAGGTAAGTGAAGTTGCAGGGTTCTTTTGTGTAAAGTTGGTTGTTGTTTTGCAAACTGTTCGCGAAGAAAACGAGTCCCTTCAAACTCTCCCTGGAAGAGGGTTCTTGCGAACGAAAGATGGTTGCATACGAAAGGAACGAGCTTCCTCGAATTCTCTCTAGAAAAGGGTCTTTTGCAAGAGAAAAAGATTGATTTTTGATAGAATGGTAACCCGAGGGTTGAAATTGAGAATTTAGAACTTGAATGTTGATGAACGGTTAGTAATAAGACTAAACCTGGAGGGCTAACTTGATCAGTCAGTCAGACACTAGCACGAGCGCTAGATATACCAGCACTGGATTTTGGAAATGTACCAGCACGAGCACTGGGTTTTGAAAAACACACCAGCACTGGATTTCGAAAAATGCCCCAGTACGAGCGTTGGGTTTCAAAAATGCACACCAGTACGAGCATTGGGTTTTCGAAAAGTGCACAACAGTACGAGCACTGGGTTTAAAAAATGCACACCAGTACGAGCACTGGGTTTTTGAAATTGCACACCAGTACGAGCACTGGGTTTTCGAGATTGCATACCAGTACGAGCACTAAGTTTCTAAAATGCACATTAGTATGAGCACTGGGTTTTTGACAGTGCACACCAGTACGAGCACTGGGTTTCGAAAATGCGCCAGTACGAATGCTGGGTTTTCGAAAATGCACCTGTACGAGCACTGGATTTTGAAAATGCACACCAGTATGAGCATTGGATTTTGAAGATGTACCAGCACGAGCACTGGGTTTTTTGAAAAAATATACCAGTACGAGCACTGGATTTTGAACAAAACACTAGTACGAGCACTGGATTTTGAAAATTTACCAGTACGAGCACTAGATTTTGAAAGACACACCAGTACGAGCACTGGGTTTCAAAATGCACCAGTACGAGCCCTGGGTTTCAAAACGTAAACCAGTACAAGCACTGAATTTTGAAGAAGAGACTGACACTCCTATGATGTTTGGAGATTGAAGCGGCGATGATTGTCGGTGTTTCAGGACTATCCCTTATCCTGAAGGGGAAGTTCATGTTTGTCCATTAACCTGAAAGGGGGCGAAAATCTTACTCGAAACCCGGATCTTCAAAAATAAAGACAAAATAGAAAACCCGAGTTTGCGAACTCGAATCTTCAAAGAAACGATCGATTCCATCACGAGTATTGAATCTGATAGAAAGTTTGAGTCGGAACTCGAAACTTCAAACGCCACAAAAAGGGAAAACCCGAGTCGGAATCCGGTTTTTAAAAATAAAAGAATGAATGAGAATCGAGTTTGAGAACTCGAATTCTCGATGTAACAATTGGTCCAATGCGAACATCGGATCCAAAAGGAAGCCTGAGTTGGAACTCGCAACTCCGGAAATGAAAATATATATATATAA
This sequence comes from Nuphar pumila, assembly GCF_984573655.1. NCBI lineage: Eukaryota > Viridiplantae > Streptophyta > Magnoliopsida > Nymphaeales > Nymphaeaceae > Nuphar > Nuphar pumila. Next base: position 43,685,911 of record NC_143265.1, on the reverse strand, counting down.
AATGAGAAAACCTGAGTCGGAACCCAGTTTTTCAAAATAAAAGAATGAATGAGAATCGAGTTTGAGAACTCGAATTCTCGACGTAACAATTGGTCCAATGCGAACATCGGATCCAAAAGGAAGCCCAAGTTGGAACTCGCAACTCCAAAAATAAGAATATATATATATATATATATATATATATATATATATATATATATATATATATATATATATATATAAAGGAGAAAACCTGAGTCGGAACCCGGTTTTTCAAAATAAAAGAATGAATGAGAATCGAGTTTGAGAACTCGAATTCTCGACGTAACAATTGGTCCAATGCGAACATCGGATCCAAAAGGAAGCCCGAGTCAGAACTCGCAACTCCGGAAATAAGAATATATATATAATTATATAAAAAGGAGAAAACCTGAGTTAGAACCTAGTTTTTCAAAATAAAAGATTGAATGAGAATCGAGTTTGAGAACTCGAATTCTCAACGTAACAATTTGTCCAATGCGAACATCAGATCCAAAAGGAAGCCCGAGTCGGAACTCGCAACTCCGGAAATAAGGATATATATATATATATATATATATATATATATATATATATATATATATATATATATATATATATATATATATAAAGGAGAAAACTCGAGTCAGAACCCGATTTTTCAAAATAAAAGAATGAATGAAAATCGAGTTTGAGAACTCAAATTCTTGATGTAACAATTGGTCCAATGCAAACATGAGAACCAAAAGGAAGCCCAAGTCGGAACTCGCAACTCCGGAAATGAAAATATATATTTAAAAAGGAGAAAGCCCGAGTCGGAACCCGATTTTTCAAAATAAAAGAATGAATGAGAATCGAGTTTGAGAACTCGAATTCTCGACGTAACAATTGGTCCAATGCAAACATCGGATCTAAAAGGAAGCCCGAGTTGGAACTCGCAACTCCGGAAATGAAAATATATATATAAAAAAGGAGAAAACCTGATTCGGAACCCGGCTTTTCAAAATAAAAGAATGAATGAGAATCGAGTTTGAGAACTCAAATTCTCGACGTAACAATTGGTCCAATGCGAACATCGGATCCAAAAGGAAGCCCGAGTCGGAACTCGCAACTCCGGAAATAAGAATATATATATATATATATATATATATATAAAGGAGAAAACTCGAGTCAGAACCCGGTTTTTCAAAATAAAAGAATAAATGAGAATCGAGTTTGAGAACTCGACTTCTCGACGTAACAATTCGTCTAATGCAAACAACGGATCCAAAAGGAAGCCTGAGTCGGAACTCCAGAAATAAGAATATATATATATATATATATATATATATATATATATAAAAAAGAGAAAATGTGAGTCAGAACCCGGTTTTTTAAAATAAAAGAATGAATGAGAATCGAGTTTGAGAACTCGAATTCTTGACGTAACAATTGGTCCAATATGAACATCGGAACTAAAAGGAAGCCCGAGTCGGAGCTCGAAACTCCAGAAATAAGAATATGTATGAGACCCGAGTCGGAACCCAGACCTTTTTAAACAAAAAATAAAAAGAAAGCAAAAACCTGAGTCGGAACTCAGATGGGAAGAAAAGGATTCCAACCCGACAGTCGGATTTTGGAAGGATTAATAAAAAGCATGAATAGATTCCGACGATTATAAAGATGAAAAACTTATTCAAGATCCTCGACCCAAGATCTGAATTTTATTTATGATGATTTCAGAATTATCCCTTATCCCGAAGAGAATTTGGCAAAATCGAAAAAGATTGATAGAGATTGATAAAGGATAAAAAGAATTGATAAAAGGAAAGAATAAAAAATTGATGAGATTGACAATAGAAAAAGGATTGGTAGAAATTGGCAGAATTTTGAGAAAAAAATAATTATAAAAAATGTTAGGACTATCCCTTATCCTGAAAGAAGAAGGACCTTGCGGGACGAGGTTCAGGTTTTTCCCTTAACCTGAAAGGGGAAGAACAAAGGAGTACCTCATTGAAAAGAGGCATCAGGTTTATCCCTTAACCTGAAAGGGTTATAAAGATTGACAAAATTTAGTAAAATTAATAAAAACTTGATAACGGTTGGGTTACATCAAGGATTTGCTTTAAGCCCTTTCCTATTTGCGATAGTGATGGATGAGCTTACGAGATCAATTCAAGAAAATGTACCGTGGTGTATGTTGTTTGCTGATGATTTTGTTTTGATTGATGAGTCTAGAGATGGGGTTAATGCTAAGTTAGAATTATGGAGACAGACGTTGGAAGCTAGAGGTTTTAAGTTGAGTAAGAGTAAGACTGAATATATGGAATGTCGGTTTAGTAAGCAACGAAGTAGTGATGGGAGTGTAGTGAAGCTTGGTGAGCAAGAAATACCGGTGAATGATTATTTCAAATATTTGGGATCCATCATTCAAAAGTATGGAGAAATTGATGGAGATGTAAATCATAGGATAAAGGTTGGGTGGATGAAATGGAAAAGTGCAACTGGAGTGTTGTGCGATCGTAGAATGCCATTGCGGTTGAAGGGAAAGTTTTATAGGACGACTATTAGACCCGCTTTACTATATGGTACGAAATGTTGGTCCGCCAAGAGACATCATATTCAAAAAATGAGTGTAGCTGAGATGCGGATGCTTAGATGGATGTGTGGAAATACAATAAAAGATAAGATTCGGAACGAGGAGATATGTAAGAAGGTAGGTGTTGCACCCATTGAAAATAAGATGCGAGAGAATCGTTTACGGTGGTTTGGACATATTCGGCGAAGGCCTAATGATGCTCCAGTTAGAAGGTTGGAGAAATGGGAAGATATATTAGTTAAAAGAGGTCGGGGTAGGCCTAGGAAGACTTGGATGGAGATGATAGGAAAGGATATGAATGCTTTAAACCTCACCGAGGACATGGCATTGGATAGAAATGATTGGAGGAAAAGGATTCTTGTGGAAGACCCAAAATGAATTTCTTTTTTGGTTCATATCACTGACCCCAATTGTTTTGGGATGAAGGCGTAGTTGTTGTTGTTGTTGTAATAAAAACTTGATAAAACTTGACAAAATTGATAAAATTGATAATAAATTGATGAAAATTTGAGAAAATGAAATGAATGTAATTAATAGGAATAATAAGATTAACTGAAAATTGATAAGACTTTTTAAAAAAAGAGTTCGTCTGATCCTGTCTGCATATGATGAAGGAAGACAAGTTTAGATCCAAATAAAATGCCCTAGTATCATGGAGAAGAATGTGAGAATTTAATAAAAGATTATTGCTTTATTGCAAAAGGTGTTTTGAAGAGTACAAAATGCTAGGATGAACAATTCAAGTGTAAAATCTCTTCAAATGCAGAGCATTGATAGGATCTGGTAGTTCCACCCCATCTGCGTTGATCAGACGATAGGAATTGTGAGGCAGCGCTTCCTTAACCACATAAGGGCCTTCCCAATTGGGTGACCACTTGCCCCGTGGCCGATGCTTGAGATGAGTTGTTGATCTGAGCACAAGATCATTAACTCAGAATCTTCTCTCAATAACTGACTTGGCATAGTGTCTAGCTTTCCTCTGGCGATAAGCTTGAGCGTGCTCTGCAGCCTTGAGTCTTTTCTCGTCTAACAGATCAAGTTGTACCAACCTCTACTGCTGATACTGATCAAGTAGGAGTTCTATAAGCGATGCGAATTTGAACGCGGGCTTCTGAACGTGGAGAGGTAATACCACCTCGGTTCCATAAACAAGCTCCGAAGGAGTAGCGTTAGTTGGGGTCCGAATGGTGGTTCGGTACGCCTAGAGTGCATCATGCATCTTTTCGTACCAATCGCGGCCTGTTTCCACAGTTCTTTCCAGGATGCGGATCAAAATCTTGTTGGTGGCTTCTGTCTGGCCATTCCCTTGAGGTTAATAAAGAGCTGAGAAGTGATGATGAATCCTACACTTCGAATAGAAGGTCCTCATCCTCTCATTCTTAAAATGGTTGTTGTTGTCTAACACAATATCATGTGGGACACCGAAACGGCAAAGAAGATTCTAATGAATAAAAGAAACCACGTGCCGACCTTCTACTGTTCGCAGAGTTACAACTTCGACCCATTTGGTGAAGTATTCTATAGCTGTGAGGAAGTATCTGTGGCCATTAGAAGCTGAAGGAGTGATTGGACCCACCACGTCGAAGGCCCACATCAAAAAAGGCCAAGGAGAAACCACAGACTGCAAGTATGCGACTGGAGCATGAATGGAAGGTGCGTGCATCTGACATTTTACGCACTTTCTTACAAAATGATGGCAGTCCTGCTGCATGGTTTTCCAATAATATCCTGCCCGGATAATCTGCTTGACGAGTGTTTGGTAGCCGACGTGGCCACCACAAATTTCCTCGTGTGCCTCTTGGACAACTCCCATGGCTTCATCCTTATCTAAGCATCTGGCGTACTTAGAACTGAACCCACGACGGTAGAGAGTATCGACGAGGATGAAATAACGGGCTGACATGTGTTGGATCGCACGTTGCTCCTTTCTTGGCATTTCCGATGGAAATTCACAAGTTCTAATAAAATCTTTGATGTCTTGATACCAAGGCTTCTCTTTATGAGTGGCTTGGTTGATTTGCTCAGCCGGAACGAAGGCAGGTTGATCAAGTCTGCCAATCTCAAATGAACGACAGGATTCACTATCTTTGAACGACAAAATGGAGCCCAGACAGGCCAAGCCATCGGCTATATGGTTGTATTCCCTCTTGACATGATTAAGCTGAAATTCTTCAAAGTTGCCTATGAGAGCTAAGGCAATCTTCTGATAGGGAATCAATTTTGAATCCTTGACTTGACATTCAGCATTGACTTGACTGACAACGAGCAATGAATCACCAAAGGCATGTACTCTCTTGACATTGAAGTCTTGCAGGATTTTGAGGCCTTGTATCAAAGCTTCGTACTCGATCATGTTGTGAGTACATTGAAAGCTGAGCTTGAGAGAATAAGGGATCATCTCCTTTTCTGGAGTGATTAACAACATCCCAATTCCTATACCAGACATATTTCTGGCTCCATAAAAGAAAAGGGTCCAAACTGGGGACTTCTGAATACTGCAGATGCGATCATCGGGAAAATCGTCTTCCGCCTTGATCTCTTCTGTCAACGGGAAATCTGCCAACTGATCTGCGATGGACTGACCCTTGACTGACTTCTGAGAAACATATTCCAAGTCATACTGCATCAGGAGGACTTGCCATTTTGCGATCCGTCCAATAAGGAAAGGCTGCTCAAGGATGTACTTGAGAGGATTGAGTCTTGACAAAATTTTGATTTCTGAGGCCATCAGATAATGTCTCAGCTTCTGACACATCCATACTAAGGCTAGACATATCTTTTCCATCTGAGAATATCTCTTCTCATAATCGATGAAAGTCTTGCTTAAGTAGTAGATGGCATGCTCTATCCGACTGCCTTCCTCATATTGTGCAAGAAATCTGCCACAAGCATTCTGATTGACAGAAATGTACAAGAGAAGTTGATTTCCCAGTTCTGGTGACTTCAGAACCGGTGGATTGAGGAGATGCTGCTTGATGCGCTTAAATGAGAGCTGACATTTTGGTTCCCACTCAAATTTCACTTCTTTTCTCAACAAGTGATTGAAGGGCTCACATCTCATGGTCAAATTAGAGATGAAGCGCTAAATCAACTGAATGCGCCCTTGAAGGCTTTGCAGTTCTTTCAGATTGGTAGGAGGCGGCATATCAATGATTGCTTTTTCCTTGGCAAGATCCACCTCTATGCCTTTCTTGTTGATTATATAGCCTAGCAGTTTGCCTGATTCTACCCCGAAGATGTACTTCTGCGGATTAAGTCTCAACTTGTAGAGGATAAGTCTTTCAAAGACTTGACCAAGAGCATTAAGATGATCCTCTCCCTCTTTGGATTTGACCAGGATGTCGTCCACATAGGCATCTATGTTCTTGTGCATCTAGTCATGGAAAATAACTGTCATCGCTCTTTGATAGGTTGCCCCAGCATTCTTGAGCCCAAACGACATGACTGTATAACAAAATGTCCTCCAAGGTGTGGTAAAAGAAGTTTTTGATTGGTCATGAGCGACCAATTTGATTTGATTGTAGCCTGAATATCCATCCATGAAGGAAAACATGGCGTGGCCCGCCGTGCTATCGATCAAAAGATCGATGCTGGGGAGTGGATAATCATCTTTAGGGCTGGCCTTGTTCAGATCTATGAAATCGATACAGATTTGGACTTTTCCATTCTTTTTGGGAACTGCCACGATGTTTGCCAACCATTCTGGATAATCAATAGTCTGGATGAATCCTGCCTTTAACAACTCCTCAAGTCCTTCTTTAACTTGTGGCGCCACGCGAGGATCCATTTTTTTGAGTTTCTGCTTGATTGACTTGCAATCTGGCTTCAGCACAAGACGATGCTCGACCAACTTAAGATCTAAGCCTGGCATATCCTCATAAGTCCTCGCAAAGACTTCTTGGTGCCACTTGAGGAAATGGATGAGTCTTTCCTTCTTATCTGGACTCAAGCTGAAACCAATTTTGAGGATTTTTGGATTATCTTGTGAACCAATATTGACATCCTCTGTCGGATCCTAAACCAACGGTGATGGTTCATCCTGCTTCTGAATACTGGCAAATTCTGGCAATTCTTGAATCGCTGAATCGAACTTTGCTAATTCTTCGATATGTCCTGTCACTTTACTGACTTCTGCCTCTGCCTTTGCTTTGCAGATTCTGGCCGGTTTGGAATTACTTGGAAAAAAATTGGTATTGATAACAAGCCTTTTGAGCAATTTAGGAGCCATGATTCTGGCAATCCTGAAAAGCGCAAAGAAGGTCTTTGAGAAAAAGGTAAGATATTTAAAAATAGCCTTTTATACAAAAGCAGAGAATGATGACATAGAAAAAGATATAAGTGAAGAATCGTGTACGCCAAGATGAGAAGAGGAAACAAAATTTCCATTGATTAAGTAACTCTGATATTTACAGATGATTGTTAATGAAGAAAGGAAAAACTGGGGCAGACTTTGCCCCTACAAGATGATATAAGGAAAGAAAGCAGAAAACACTGGCATTGTCTTCTTTACTGGGCTCCCTTGATGAAGGTAGTGCACTTGCCGGATGACTGTCCTGAAAAACCCAAACCTGTGCCCTCAACATGCAGAGCGGGGATGATTGGCTCTATCATACCGTCCTCATTTTTACCCAGGCCCCTGAAGGGCTGATAGTCGTGCTTCATTAGTAAAGCAAATCCTTTCTTGGTTTTTGAGAACTGAGGAAAAAGAGGATGATCTTTGAAAGAAGCACAATTGAGGTGTCCTCCAATCTTGTACAAATGAGGTCCCTGTCACTATACCACTGCGGTGACATTCTTTGTTGGCTGGATGTCTTTCAGCTTGAGCATATCCAAACTTTCACTTAAGTTAATCTCATCGATCTCCCGAATGCTTGGGATGTCGGCAGTGAAAGTAGGACGAGGAATCATCGGCTGGGGGAGTCTCTCTTCCGAATCTTCTCCCAGAACAGTGCTAATCATGCCTCCTTTCGACCACTTGATGCACTGCTGTAGGGTTGAAGGAACGACATTGGCATTGTGAATCCAGGTGCGCCCCAGCAGAAGGTTGTAGGTAGGCGGCATGTTCACCACGTGAAACAGGACTGTATGCACCAAATAGTTGATGAAAATTTCAAGGAAGATCTTCCCCTTGGTTGTCTGCCCGTGGTTGTCAAAACCATAGATCGTGATTGGATCTGGGGTATACTCTTCTTCTTTTAGGCCCAAGGCCCTGACTGTCATCTCTAGACAGATGTTGAGGTTGCTGCCTCCGTCAACAAGCACATGAGGGACTATCATGCCCTTGGTCCGCACCACTATGTACAAGGCATTATTATGAAAAGAATGAGGCTTTGGCAAATCCTCATCCGAAAATGTTATTGGTGTATTTGTCATAGCCTGGTTGACAATCTGAGCCATATCTTGCAGAGTTGTGCTAGGTTTGACCTTGATCTTGTGCAACAGATCATCTAGCACTTGTTGATGCTCCAGGGAAGCGTGGGTTAAGTTCAGGATAGAGATGTTTGATAGAGAAGTGATTGGCCTCTGTACTAACCTTGAAGTCTCACCCTTCTTTGAAGCTGCCTTGATAAAGCACTTTAGAATTCTGGGAGTTTGCTTGGCGACTTCTGCGCTTACCTTCGCTGGATCTTTTACTGACTTCTTGTTGTTGACAAATGAAGTAATATCCACCCTCTTGGTGGAAGACTGTGCTTGTCATAGGACTAAGACCTGATGTTGATCCTGAATGTCATGGCTGGATACTATTCTGAAAAAAAAAACTGTCTTCTCTGGAATAACTGAAGTTGAATGTTTAGGAAAGGGCTTGGATAAAATCTCGGGCTGTTGTTTGTCCTCATCCTCGATCAACAAATTTTTGTCGATGCAGTCTTGGATGATGTTTTTGAGGACAAAACAACATTTTGTGTCATGTTCGTCAGTCAGGTGAAACTTGCAGAATTTATCGGTCCACTTACCCATATCAACTGATGGGTCTGCCACTTTAGGGAGTTTGATCATTCCTTTTGATATCATATATTCCAGGATGTCTTCGCGGAACTGCTCCAGAGCAGTGAATTCTCGATCATAACTCCATCCCTCATGCTTTGGCTTCTCTTGCTGTTTTGCTTCAGGCTGTGGCATTGACTGGACGGGCTGTCATTTAACAAATTTCCCTTTCTGAGCTGCAGAGTTTGTTCTTTCGGCCTTGGAGTGTCTGACATTCTTGTTGCGATTTTTCTTGCGCTTTTTGCTGCCAGAACTACTGCTATTGCCGGAAAAATCCATGGACTAAGCAACGTGTGCTTTTTTCTTTTGTTCAGGGTTCCCTCGGACAAAAGGGTAACCTTCATATAGGCCATTGTCCAGTCCTGTCTCGAGACACTCGGCTCTCTCAATCAGCTTGATGAATGATTTGGCAGGAGATGTGGAGATTAGATTCCTCAGAGGCTGAGCAAAGTTGTTAAGGATAATCTGCAAGGCATGTTCCTCTGGGATGGGAACCTTCATCTTGTTGCAGGTGCTCCTCTACCTGTGAATGAATTCGCCAGCTCTTTCATTCTCATTTTGTTTCAAATTATATAGGTGGTTGAGAGTTGGTGAGGCCTCGATGTTGAACATGAAGCGCTCAATGAACAGGTTCACGACTTTATCAAACTCTCGTAGTTCGATAGGGTTGATGTGGTCTGCATACCATCTGGCCATTGTTCCCTCTAGGCTGCGAGGAAAGCAGATGAATAATGCCCTGTTGTCCCTCTTGAAACGATCGCATTCTGCATAGAATGTGGCCAAATGAGCCTTGGGATTTCCTGTTTTGTCAAATTTGAGGAATTTGCGAGGGAGATTCTCCAAATTGTCATCTTCGTCTAGGCCGCTGTAGAAATCTTTACCCGAATAGGTCTGCCTGCCCTTGCTTTTGGCCTGGATGTCCTTAATTGCCTGATTCATTTCTCTCATTTGCTTGTGCATTGGATCCTCCACTAGAATAGGTTTGTTCACAGATTCAGGCTCTGCGGTGATTTTCACAAACTGCTGTGGAGGATTCTGATTATATACAAACTGCTCTTCCTCTTCTGATTCTTCCTCAACTGATTCGGATTCCGCAGAAGTGGTGTCAGGCTGGACCTTCTTTCTGACAATCCGGACTTGCTTTTTCACAGTTTTCTTTTTTGGTTTGCTCTTTGGAACGACCTTCTTCAGACTAACCTCAGCTTGCTCTGACATCATTCTGGCCATCATTTTCTGAAACAGACTGTATATAGCAGAATCATTATCATAGCCCTCGTTCTGACCCTGCCCTCTGACTGACTTGGGGGAGTCCATTGCTTCAATCTCGTTGTCACTATGCTGAGGTGTTGTTTCTTTCCCAGCTCTTGTCTGAACCATTCTGACAATGCCAATGATTTTTGCGGAATAAAAGAATGGTTAGAGCGTAGAAGAGCTTTTTTTTAAAACACAATCTTTTGAGAAAAGACAAGAACGAAGGAATTGATAGACAATTAAACAGGTCATCCCATCACCAGGGATCGGGTCACCACAAAACTTGTGATAATTGCATTACCATTTTTGTGATAACAAAAAAGGCGCCTTGTTACCTAGGCGAGGTCATCTATCATGATAAGAGACCTTTAAAGAAGACTTAGAAGGAATGTCCCATCACTAGGGATGAGGTCGTCACGAGAATTGTGACCATTTATACCATAAAACAAATAAAGGAATAAAATCTTGGCCTAAAAAACCTTTTTAACAGAAAAAAGTTAAACTTTATTGATGACAGATTTAGATACAAAGGGAAGGTGGGCAGACAATTTGCCACCATTCTCGATATTCAGAGGATACATTAGGTCCAGGAAATACAGACAAAGGAGTGAAGGAATCCCAAGTGTATTTGGTTATATGGTATGCCCCAGACCACTGATCCGACTGCAGATCGAATTCTGGCATGTGGCCTGCTAGGAAGCGAATGTTGGCGTGAACCTGCCGCTACAAGAATTATTTGAGATACCTCTCTGGCTGATAGTCGACACAAAAAAAAGGGCCAAGTAACCTGTAACGCTTGCTACGAGCATAAGTGTAGCGAGGAACTGATTCTTGTCTGTCAAAGTAATCCCAAAGGATCTCTTCCTGGTGCAGACTCTCGATCGAAGCTCGATACTGAATGACAGACTTCAACTTTTTGCTGCTGAACCTGAAAGAACTAGATTTTGATGGCACATGTCACAGGAACCACGACTGCAAGGCATAGGTGCATCTTTCCACTAGAATGGTCTCTCCAAGGAAGAAACGAGCTAAGCCTCAGTAGAGAAAGGCTAAAGCTGCCATGGAAACTGAAAGTTGACAGGTCTGCTTGCTTCCCCATCTTTGAAAGAGTTGGGCGACTCTGACATCGATGAAATTCTGACCATCTTGAAAGAATGCTAATCCCATTGTGCATATGACCATGGCATGCTGGATTCTTTCTTTCGCTGCTCGTGACAAGGTGTCAACTTCCTCGTAAGCTCCGTACTTGCGATAGAGTCCAAACAGATCGATGAACTGACTTCCGTTGATCTCAGTGAGAGGCCAAGATCTGCTCCCTGTAGCCCTGGCTAATGCTTCTCGAACATCTATCCCCTTGACATTGATCAGGAACTGTTGCTCGACCGGATCATTTGGCTGACCAGCCGGTTCTGACAATCCCATGATGTTATTGAATTTGTCCATCAGTAGAGTCATCTCTCCCCATGGAAACCAAAATGTACAGGTACGTGGATTCCACTGTTCTGCCATAGCTTGAATCAGGTTGTCGTTGATGGTTCGCTTGCCTACTGTTGATGCCATCTCCAATCCACAATCATCCAAGTGGTCTGGGAACATACGCGAGAAGGTGATGAACCAAGAATAATACCACCGAGGGAAGAAGGAATGAGACTGGATAACCCGATGATCCGAGGATCCATCCTTTATCTAATAGAAGATATGATCTCGGGGAAAGACATCATCGAGAGAATCGGACACCATCGAAAATGATACTGGGACAAGAAAGAACGAGAATTAGATAGGATGCAGGACTTACGGATAGACTCTTGAAGAAAAGAGGATAGACACAATTCCTGGAAATTTTGAAAGATCAAGGGAAAAAGGGTTTTCCAGGGTTTTAAAGAAAATTTGACAAAGAGAAAAAAAAATATAGGTAAAGGAAAAATATACACCTGGGTTTTTTGAAAATAAGAGAAAATTTTGAATAATATACCCAGGGTTTTGAAAAAGATTTAATGTATATAGAAGAATACAAGGAAACATTGCATAATCACAGTTGCACAAACAAGGATGCGCACATAGCACTCCCTAAAGGCTGACTCTAAATGCAATATTTGAAATGGCTTGTAGGACCTTAATCCTAACTCTATGGTTCAGATCATCTGATTCCAATCAAGGTACGTCGATATACTCAAGTCGAAGCTCGAAGTACGTGGCATATAAAATATTTCTCCAGTTCTAAGGTAAAGGCTTCCCAACATCCTTAAGTGCCTACTGATATACCTCAGACTATGGCCCTTAGGTACGTGGTAGGGTGGAGCGAACCCAAATAAGTGATCCAGTTGTGAGGCTCTCTCCCGAACTATGGTTCAGTGAGACAACCCAGCAACGTGAAGACCGGGAAAAATATAGGTAGGGATGTTTTCGAAAACATGATCAACATGCAGATAAAACCAGAAGGCTCTAATGCAAGTCCAAGAGAGATAGAATTAAAATAAAAAAGAAGCATACACTTGCATACATTGTTTGCATTCAATCCCTAGAATTGAGGAGATTTGTGTTCCAGACCTAAGTCTATTGTGAACATGGAATAATCTCCTCAATATGGTCCTACCAAACCATACTTAAATCCTATATGCAATGATGTCAGCTTAGGACAAAGTCTAGGCTCCTAAGGTTTACATGGAAATGAAGTTGACATTGGTAGAATAAAGACTTAGATAATATCAAAGCAAAGCAAAAGGCATAGATTCAACCGGATGAAGACGGATCCCATCTTGGTAGCCAACGTCTGTGATCATGCAAAGAATTTTTCCTCTCGTTCCTCTTCTTCCTTCTCTTCGCCTTTCTAACCTCTATTCCCTTTCTGAAGGGGAATAAAAAGATAGAAAAGAAGAGAGAATGAGAAAAAGAGAGAAGAGAGAAGAACTCTTTCGCAAGGTCTTGTCTGACAAAAAAATTGAAAAATGTTTTAAAATCGCTCGCCTCTGTTTTGAAAATCTACAGGAAAAAATGGAGAGACGGGATTCGCTCGTCGGTACGAGGTTCGACCATTCCTGGCACCTTTACCAGAGGTAATCGAACCAAGGATCAAATTTATGCCTTTTGCTTTGCGAGAACATCTAAGAATTTAACCTGAGTCTGAAATGCACAAAGAATCATGCTTGTGTGAATGCAAAGATGTATGCTCTTTTGAGAAAATGATTTGAAAATTTCCAAGTTTTCCGAGATGAACTTGATAATGGAGTGAAGAGATGATTTAAAGATTTTAGATTTTAAATCCAACTCAAGATTTGAAATGGTTCGGGAAGAAGAGACTTTGAATTTCCAAGTTTTGAAATGATCAGGATTTGGAGAGAGAAAGAATTTAGAATTGGCATTTTTGAAAAATAAGAATGATTTTTCAAAGTTGTAATGGACTTTGAATTTGGTTCGATTTTCAAGAATCGAATAAAAGAAAATTTTGGTTTCAAGCCCTAAGGCAGGAATTGAATTTGAATTCAGATTTTGAGAAATAAATTAATTTTGGAAATGAGATTTGGAAATGGATTTAGATCGTAAATCGGGAATAGAATTTATTCTGAAATCTAGAATTTTAGATGGATTTGGATCTGAAATATGAAAATGGAATTTGGATCCGAGGTCTGGAATCCAAGGTGAAATTGAGTCCGGGATCTGAAATCCTAAATAGAATTGGATCTGAAATCTGGAATCCTAAATGGAATCTGGATCCGAAGTCTGAGATCTGAGATGGGGTTGGATCTGAAATCTGGAATTTTAAATGGAATCTGGATCCGAAGTCTGATATCCAAGATTTGGATTGAATTCTGAATCCTAAATGGAATTGGATCTCATGTCTGAGATCCAAGATGGAGTTGAATTCTAGAATCCTAAGTGGAATTGGATCCAGAGTCTAAGATCCAAAATGAAGTTGAATTCTGGGATCCTAAATGGAATTGGATCTGAAGTCTGGGATCCAAAAATGGAGATTGGATTTGGAAATCTGGATCCCCAAAGGGAGTTGGATTTCTAATTTTAGAATTGGATTTTCAAGTTTAAATTTTTGAAGATGAATCAGAGATTTCAGAGTTAATTTGAACTTTGAAATTGAGTTTGAGATATTGAGTTGAATTTCAATTCGATTCTTGAAAATGAACTTGGGATTTAATTTGAACTTTGAAATTTGATTTGAGTTGGAAATTGAAGTTTGAATACAAAAAATGTATTTGAAATTCCAAAGTCAAATTGGACTTTGAAATTGAATTTTGAATCTTGAAATAAGACAGAATTGAATTTTGAATCTATAAATAAGGATTGATTTGAGAAATGAAGAAGATACTCAAAATCTCTTGGATTTTTGAAGAAAAGAATTTTGGAAATATGATGCGATTCTACCCTAAATGATGAATGAATTTAATGAATTTTGAAATTGGATTTAAAAATTATATTTCATTCTTTAAGTGAATTAAAATAAGATTGAGGATATGATATATCCTTGACTGTGGTCATTGAATGTATCATATAGTAATCATATTTGAATTCAGGTGAAGAGTGAAACATCTTCTGGTGCTTTTATAGAGTTTAAAATGAAATTAACTCTCAATATATTCTGACTATGGTCATTGATATATATATCGAATTAATTTTAAACTAAACTCTGATAAAAAAGAAAAATATTTAGAAAAATATGATGATTTTTGAAAAGGATCGAGTGTGGACCCAGTGTTATTCCATAAAAGATGAAAATCCTAAGTTTTGTTCACATCCTGACTATGGCCATTGATGCAAATCGTCAACTTAGGATTTAATCACCTTTTATTAGAATGGTGCACCTGTCATTCGTGTTCCCATTCGTGAAGTTTTGAAATAAAAGAAAGAATTGACATGAAACAAAACATTTTTAGAAGATATGTATGCTCACACATTCTAATCTAATGCTTGAAATGTAAATTTCTCATTAATACTTAGCTATTACATTATTGAAATGGAATTTGAGAATATCAAATTCTCTTAAGAAAAGAAATCTGGATTTTTCATTCATTCCTACAAAAATAGAGTTAGCATAAGAGAAAAAAAAAAGCATAGAAGGTAATGGAAGGCATTATATCAAAAGCCTATATACAAATATACAAAGGGGATGCCTATATGAAAGGAGTACATACATATCTGTTGCTCACATAAAAAAAATGATGATAATGCTCATGTAATATATTTTACATGGGAATGAAATGAGACATCATCATACCTATAACCCAGCCATTATAAAATTTAGAAAAGTTACATTGCAATCCAAGATGTGATTATGATTTAGGTGTGATGTTGTGTAATATGTAGTTGTGTGAATGAAGTGAAGGCAGCAAGGGAGAATGAGACGAGACATATATATACAACCGAGAGAAAAGGGGCTGGGTATCATTATGGTGAAATGTTCAAAACAATATCTTCCCACATCAATGCTTTTCAGACTTTTGAAAAAAAGGAAACCCCCCACTTACATGTTATAATAACACGATCCCAAAACTTGTTTCCTGCTAAACCGATACACAAGGATCCAGTCTACCCAACCTAGGGCTGAATTGGATTCATGGACACCTCATGCACATGAACATAATGCTAACACCAGTAGGATTCATTGATTTCTCATACAGACCAAGTCACTAACCAAGTATGTTGAATCATGGCCATTTGACCATATCTGTCACAATACAGATACCTCGACCCCAAAACAGCATACCTTGTCAAAATGATAGTCCTGGATCTATCATATTGTTGGTGTAGTGGGTGAGGGAAACTGTTGTGAAGAAGGTTGGATGCTGCTGTAACCTACAGCAAGGGCACAGTGATGAAGAGTAGACACGACACTATCAGCATGCTACTGGGTACAGAAACTATGTTGTCTGTATATGCAGGGGCTGAATGCATATAATAGGAAGATCAGGATAAGGTGACAGGATATGGAACCTGTCATACTACTGTGTAGCAGATGCGACAGGTGGAGGGGAGTGGTTTACAACAGTCCACTGGACTGCCATATGAAAATGGAGATCACAGCAATCTAGGGGATTGCAGTGATTTGCACACAAAAAAAATGTGAGAGGAGATTCTATGCTCTGGAAAGTACATATTCCATTCCTCATGAAGCCTAAGGTCACGAAATCTTTCACTTCTAATGATGATAGAATTACTCCTTGCAATGGGAAAGAAATTTCAGTATTTGAAAGGAAAAAAAAAAGAAAGAGCCTGCCTCTACAGGAAATGTGCCAATTAGCTTGTTACCATCCAAGGACCTAGTGTTAACATTAACAATAAGATCTGAAATGCTGATGAATAAATTACGGAATGAACTATTCTGACTATCCATTATGAGCTAATCTGGAGAGTTTAGTTCTAATGTAACCCACCAGCATGATGTACAACAACATCACCTGATACGTGAGAATTTAACAACTGCAGAGAGAGAGAGAAAAAAAAAACGCATGTAAGTAGTGTATAGAATCTTAAATATGTGCCTAGAGCAAATACTTTCAAAACATGAATGGAAGGAATTGGAATATACATATTGCTGTAAAGAAGAGTGTGGATATTCATATGCTTATTACCTAATGAACTCTGAAAATATATAGACGATGCCCTATGAATAAGGAATCAATTACCGTGAAATTTGCAGGTGATATAAAAGTGGTGATACAGGAGATGAACTACTGTATAATAAAGCAATAGGTAGTAACTACAACGAGCAATTATATCTTGATAGTGCACATTAGCTTCAACTTCACTTTGCGAGGATTCGACTTAAAATAGCAGAAGATTGCTAATTTGACCAAGCACATGAAAATGAGCCAAGCAAGTCATATTCATACAGTTTTAACTCCCATCATCACCATGACAAAACATATTGCCATCCTGCAAAAGTCCAGAAGGAACATCAATGTGCACATTTCTTAATTTGGTGCCACAGAGTGCACGCAGACCTAGATGGCATATTGCTGAACCAACACGAAGCAATCGCCAGGGTGAAGAGGAAAGAAGCCATCGAGCATGAGAAAGGGGTCTTCACAAGGTACATTGATGCTACCTTGTTGGAGGATATCACTGCACCACGAGAGCATCTCTAATCTTAAGACAGCTATTGCTCAAATTTCCTTCAGGTGATGTCTTGTAGTATGAGAAGTCCCAATAAGGGAATTGTGGGCCATTAACACATGAATTTCTATAACCACAGAAATTATCCTAGCCGATTTTACTGTGAACTTGTGCTGACTCAAAGCAGTTCAATGTGACGCAGGTAATATACGATGTTGTTGTAGCCAAGCCATAACCAAAAGGTTATATAAAACAGAGGACAAAAATAGAAATTATCATGGGAAATATTCATAGAAGGCCTTCCTCTACAGGGCTTTTTTTTTTTTACGATGGATTGCAATCAAGAGGCAAGCAGATCCAATAAAACAGGGATCTAATGAAGAGGATGATCTTGATGCTAGGTTGAGTTCAACACAAATGCAATACCGAGCTAAATGGGAGGCCATCAACTTGATATAAAAGGGTCAGTTAGATGAAGTGCATTGCAGAAAAGGAAGAGGCAAGATTGGCGATGGGTTTAATCCGTGAGACATGCTCATGTATGGGAGTCTGTTATCATCGCAAAAATTTTTCCCCTCCCTTGCGAGAGAGAAACGAATTTGCGAGTCAAACTCGACCAAAGTTTTGAAAATTGTTTTGAAAATTTACTCGCCTCCGTTTTTAAAATTTACGGGAAAATTCTGTAGAATGGGATCCGCCTGTCGGTACGAGGTTCAACCGTTCCTGGCGCCTTTACCAGGGGTAATTGAACCAAGGACCAATTATGTGCTCTAACTTGATTCAAGTATCTAAATTATGCTCTATTTTTCCTAGAATGCACAAAGAATCAGGCTTGTGCTATGAAATTTTGAAAATAATGCAAGTTTGAGAAAATATGATGTTTGCTTTGGAAGATTAAAATATGCTTGAAAATTGATTGAAAAAGTACTTGAAATTGGGATTCCTGGGAAAATCATTGAAGTTCATTGAAAATCAGAAATTGGATTGAAAATGAATTCTTAGGAAAATTTGAACTTTGGAAAATCGATTTTGAAATTTGGAATTGCTTTTCTGAGAAAATGGATTTGAGAATTCTTAAGAAATCTAAAAAATTCATTAGAAAATGACTTTTGAAATGACAAATGGATTCTCAAGAAAGGGAGAAATCTGAGAAAATCGATCTTTTTGAAAACTTGAGACTTTGAAATCTGAGAATTTTAAAACATTGGAAAATCTTGGTTTGAACTTGGGAAATGCTTTGAAATCTCTTTTCAAAACTTAGGATTTTGAGAAAATTAGATCCTGAGAAAGACTTGGAAATTCTTGAGAAAGCTGAATTTTCTGAAATTGAAATTGGAAAACGAATTTGAGAATAATGCAATTTGAATGATATGAATGAATGAATATGAATTTGAAAAGGGAATTTCAATTGAGAAATTGGGAAATCCTTTTAAAACTTTGAAAAATGCAGTACATTTTGAAGTTAGCCTAAGTGTGTAGGTTGAATGTGGCTAATACGAAGATCATAAATCTTGGTTTTCTTCGTATTCTGACTATGGCCATAAATACGAATCCCACCGAGTTTATAAACTCCTTAAAAGCTTGTGCACGTGCCATTCGTGTAAACCATAGTGAATTTGAAATAAATATGCATGAATCATACATCACATATTAAAATTTGCATAAATTAAACTATATGCAATGCAGTCCTATTCTAAGCAGAAATGTAACTCTTATTCCAAATTATTACATTTGAGATTACATTGAATTGAAATAAAAAAAAATAAAATCTAAGTCTTCTTCTTGAATGTTCCTGCAAAACTAGAAAACAAGGTTAGCACAAAAATGTAGGTTTTTCTGAATTTATCCGAAAATATGGGAAATTGTCGGACATTATTCAGATATAAACCCAAAATCATACCCCCTTTGATATAAACATGAGAAATAATGAATAAATTTTGAAAATAAACTTGAAAATTCGAAATTGGGGTCAAAATGACCAAAATACCCCTGATGACCTTGAAATCAGGGTTTTCTGAAAGAATTTTTGTAAATTTTGGAAATTTGAAAATCAAATGAAATAAATCAAACATAATATGATGAAATATGATGATATGCATGAAATTTTGGGAGAATTAGAAATTGAAATTTCGAAATTTAGGTCAAAATGACCAAAATACCCCCAATAACAAGACTATGGCCTTGAAACCAGGGTTTTCTGAAATAATTTTTGCAAAATTGAAAAATATGAAATGCAAAGGAGATTAAAATTAACCCTAATATGATTCTACATGCTTATGTACATGATAAAAACCCTAAAATGGCGAAAATATCATAAAATATCAAATTTAACCTGATTTTCGCTTGATTTTCGCTTCTGAATTTAAAGATAAACTAACACATGGAGCAAATGAACTTGGAATTAAACCAAATTTGGCATGGACACATAAAATAACCCTAAAAACAGAATTAAGCTCGAAAATCTAATTTTTTTGTATTTTTAAATATGGAAATTCAAATAAAAACCCTAAATTTCATGATTTTTGCCTAAAATATTGATTCTAAAGGGGATTTAGGATATCAAATTTCTATAAAAATTTCCCAAATTTTATGGAGTGACAAAGGACAGTAAGGCAAGAATTTTTTACTTTTACACTTTCTGGTTTTGACCTATGGTCGGAGCTGTGCCACTCCGGCAAGTCGGATCGGAATCCGGCGACTCTAATAAATGAAGGAAACAGACAGGTTTTGGTAGAAAATGTGGGAAAATTAGTAATAAGATGGGAAAATTTCTGAAATTGTGGGAAAAAGTCCCTGACACATAGGTAAAGAATTGATATTTTGACACCATTGGGATTCGGGTTACGGTTTGGAAAAGGCCACACTGTTATCAGAGACCTAAATCTCTGGAATTTCTGGACATTGGAATCTGTTAGACAGAAAGATAAAGTCCGGGAAAAATAATGAAACAAATCCAAAAATTACCAAATTTTGGGAAATTGCAGAACATTATGTTAGGAAAAACTTTTATGTTGAAAGTTTTTGCAGACAGGCTATAGATTGAACAGACTCGATGTATTAAGGTATGTCTGTACCCTGACACAGGAAAATCAAAATTTTCCCAGGGGTCTGGGAAATCCGATTTTTGACAGAGGTCAAAAGTTATTGGAAAAAGCTCAAAATTTCCAGATCATTAGTAGATTCAATCATGAATCCACTGTGATTTTTGTAGAGCAATCCGAATCTCCCACAAGGGTGGTGTCGGAGGTTCTTTTCTGCTAAAGCAGAAATTGGAAATTTGTGAGGGTTCAAAAACCCGATCCAGTGTTTTATTTTTTTTATGGGGTTATAAAACCCGAATTGACTCAGAATTTTGGCAAAAGATTGGTAACTAGCATCTCTATTTAACATAAAAATTTCGGAATTTAAAGGTTAAAAATCATGCATGAAATAACAATTGTGAAGGATGCTTAGAACTAAACTTGCAAAATAACTATTGACAAATTGATAAAGCCAACTTAGATAAATGAAGTGAATGTAAGATATATAAAAAAAAAAAAAAACTCTAACAAAATAAAAATAATCAGGGGATATCAACTATGCTATATTTTGGCTACTAACATGAGAGATCCGATCCATCTTCCGGATGGATCATCTCACGTACCTAGCATTGATATATAATATACATGCTTATAAAGGAAATTCAATGGGATTTTTAGAGAAAAATTAATAAAGTAGGAGGGATGCAGACTTACCTTGGATTAGCTCGCAGTGTTTGGAGATGGCTAGGGGAGTTGAAGTAGGTGATTCGGAGGTGGCTGCTACTGTCACCAAAGGGAAAGCTTCACCAAAGCTGCTGGCTGGACCAAGAAGTGGCTGCAACGATGGGGCTGGAGCTTGAAGGGATGGAGGCTTCAAAGGGGAAGCTGCCTTGGAGAGCACAAAGGTTGAAGGTTGATGGTGGCTGTCAAAGCTGGTGGCTGTGTTGCTGCAATGAGAGAGAGAGAGAGAGAGAGAGAGAGAGAGAGAGAGAGAGAGAGATGGGTTAGGAGGCAGCCGTATGGCTTTTTCTCCTTTTTTTTTTTTTGGTCTCTTTTAACTTAGGTCTTTATTCAGCCTCAACTTAGGGTTTTTAGGGGTTAATGAAAAGAGAGGGAAAGAGTGTACGTGAATGGGCCGGAGAAGGGAAAGGAAGGAAGGGAAGGGAAGAAGAAAAGAAAGGGAAGAAGAAGAAAAAGAAAGAAAAGGGAAAAAGAAAGGAAAGAAAGAAAAGGAGGGGAAAAGGAAAAGGGAAAGAAAAAAATGAGAAAATGGAAAGTGGGGCTGGAGGCTTGGGTGACCACCTTGTGGGTCCCACCTCCTTTCTAAAAAAAAATAAAAATAAAAAAAAAATAAAAATCAATAAAAACAAAAATAAACAAATAAAAAGAAGCATTTTTTTTTATATAAAATAGAAAAGTAAATGAATGGGCCATCTCAGAGCGGGTCCAAATTCCACATTTGAAATTCATTTTGACGATTAGAGGGGTAAAATAGTCTTTTTAGAAAGTTTCTAGACGAAATGAGCTATTTTTGGCAGTTTTTTAAACGAGCTCGGATTTTGAAGTTCAATACCCCGTTGCGAAGCAAATCCAATGTAGAATTTAAAAATATAATTTTGAACGAAATCCAGATTGTTTTTCTTGAGAAAATGCTTCCAAATCTATTTTTAGACAAAACGAGCTATTTTTGGTAGTTTTTGAAATGAGCTCGGATTTTGAAGTTCAATACCCCGTTGCGAAGCAAATCCAGTGTAAAATTTGAAAATTTGATTTTGAAAGAAATCCAGATTATTTTTCTTGAGAAAATATTTCCAAATTTAGACTCCTGGGGTGAAAATGTCAATTTTGGAAACCTGAGGTTTGAAATTGATTTCTGAAAACTTTTAAAACTCAATCTGGATTGAAATTTATAAAGCTGGAGTTCTGGACTTCGAAAATGAAATGAAATGTGATGAAATGTTATGAAATGCTGAGAAATGATATGAAATGATGAGAAATGACATGAAATGCTATGCAAAATGCTAACCCTGAATGAAGAATTTTGGATGTTAGACCCCGATTGACACTTGTACCAGTTCAAAAAGTTTTAAAATTGACAAAATTTGCAAAAATGGTTGAAGAAATGATTTTCGAGCTCTGCCAAGCTAGAGTAACGTTGAAAATTAGGGTTTGAGCTGTATTCAACTGAAATGAACTGGATTGAGCTGGGTTTTAGAGTTTCAGAACTCAAATGAACTCAACAAACACTGACTCAACTGACCTTTCCAACTGAATTTTTAAGAAAAGCTGCCATTTTTAGAAAAATGGTATGGAATGGTCATTGGAATGAAGTGAATTACGAACCTGAACTGGGTTTGAGCTAAAACAAAAGTCAGTAATACTGAGATGAACTAAAATCAAGTCTCAAACACTAACTCAACTGACTGAACTCGGCTCAATTTCAGCTGAAAGATCTGAAATGGACTAAAATGGGCTCCTAGACACTTGGAAATGGTTTTGAACTAAAATTGGAGCACTTGAACTTCTGGTGAGCTCAAGTTAGACTCTGGAGAACATGACTGACTGGGAATGACTGACTTTGAGACAATTGGCTTGGATTCGAGTGAGAAATGAGCTCATTTTTGAAGAAATGATCCCATTTTGGCAGGAATGGTCAGAAATGAAAATGGTCTGTTCATTGTGAGCTCAGATGAGCTTGAGATGACTGATATTCTAACTGTCTTGAACTGACCAATGAGCTTGGTTGACTCCGACTGACTGGGGTCCGGGATGACCTAGGGGTAAAATGGTAATTTTCCTAATGAAAATGGGTAAAATGGTGCTTTTCTGAAACTGACTCGGGGTTTGACTCCTACACTGACCTAACAGGGTTGGCACTGAACAAGGAGGATTGTTTGAGAATGAGTGAGGAAAATTTGGGGTGTTTACAGATGCCCCTCTTTGCTACTAAGCCGGCTTGAAGACGAGCTTAGTGGCAAAGAAAAACACACCAAATTTGGGCTATAAAAATGCCCCAGTTAGAAGGATCTGACTGGATATGAAGAGATTTAGCCCTGATGAAAATGGTAGATATGAAATGGAGAATGAAGAGGAAAGAATTTACTTCAAAAGAAGTGATATTCAGGTTTTGCCCTTAATCTGGATGGGACGAAAAACACCTCATGTAGAAACGAAGCTCAGGTTTAACCCTTAACCAGATTGGGAAATGAAATACCTCATCAAAGGAGGCTCAGGTTTGCACCCTTATCCTAATTGGGCGGAAAATGAAATACCTCATCAAAGGATGCTCAGGTTTGTACCCTTATCCTGATTGGGCGGAAAATGAAATACCTCATCAAAGGAGGCTCAGGTTTGTACCCTTATCCTGATTGGGCAGGAAATGAAATACCTCATCAAAGGAGGCTCAGGTTTGTACCCTTATCCTGATTGGGTAGAAAATGAAATACCTCATCAAAGGAGGCTCAGGTTTGTACCCTTATCCTGATTGGGCGGAAAATGAAATACCTCATCAAAGGAGGCTCAGGTTTGTACCCTTATCCTGATTGGGCAGAAAATGAAATACCTCATCAAAGGAGGCTCAGGTTTGTACCCTTATCCTGATTGGGTAGAAAAATGAATGGAATCCTCGAAGGAAGAAACCATGATGGAACCTTCGGATTTCCGCACAATGAATCCGATAGGGGTTTTGCAAAAGGATGAAATTGGGGTCCCTAAAGCTTGAAAAGGAGTTTGATTTTGGGCGCCTCATTGCTGAGACTAAATAACTTTTGAAATTGGTGACCTTTTGCTGGAATTGGTGGCTTAACCTCAAGCCGAAATTGGACTGTCTATGGTGGGACAGTGGGGACACAGGGAAGTGTGCGAATCTGAGAGCCCATGCGCTCAGATTATACCAACAGAAGGGAAGGAATCTTGAAAACTCCCATTATCAAGTCCTTAAAAGGGATAACAACTGATGTCGGGATGCGCCAAAGATGAACCTCAAGCTCTCGCTTCACGCCAGGATAGCTAGAAAATATTGTCAAAATGTTGAAAATTATTGTTGATTCGAAATAATTGAAAGTGATGCACATTGCTTTGAAAATATTCCCTCTTTTCTTCCTGAAGTATTATCTCCGATTGGGCTTAACTTCGTAAAATCAAGATTCGAATTCAAATTGCTTGCAATTGGCTTTCTTTCAAGGAAGCTATCAATTTCCCTGATATGAGCAGAAAAGAGAGTATTCTTGATATTGTGAAAGCAATTTGTGAAAGAATATTGATAATAGAATTTCACAAAATTTAAAGAGGATTCTTTGGCAGATTTGGCAGTCTGATATCCTGGAATTCTTTCTCATGACGATCTTTCTGCCTACTATTTTTTTTTTTTGGCAGAATTAGAGCTCTCTTGGGTTTTTGGAGATTACATCATCCTTCATTTTGGAGATGTCTTGACTTTTCTCTCTCTCTTTTTTTTTTTTTTTAGAAGGGTACGTCACAAACTCCTTCATCTCAGAGATGCTTCGATCCTTCTTTTCTCTCAGGGATTATATTGACGGTTATTGGCTCTTTGGTTGGAAATCTGTTGATGATAGCAGAAATTAAATATCTTTTAGGGTTTGTCAGGAGGCCCATCGCAATCGCCTTCATCTTGACGGTGCTCTGAACTTTCCCTGGAAGGATCCGTCACAAACTCCGTCATCTTGGAGATGATTTGAATCTTCTTTGGCCCCGGGGGTCTACTCGCCTAATTCGCCTTCATCTTGACGACAATTGAGAGATCCCTTTTGCAGATATTTAATTGCAGCTTTAGGTGATTGAGGAGATGTAGGGATTGAATGGATTTTTCTGTATCACCCAGGATATTTCGACTGCTTTATTTTCCAAGAATGATCTTTAAAAATGTGCCATTGACTGCGATCAATACCGATCACTTATGGCTTTGCAACAATATTGAATTTCCTTTGCTGGCCATATTGGGGATTTATTCTTCATCCTTTTGGTCGGCTAATAGAAAGAATTTGAATTTTGAATCCTTTTTCACGAAAGCTTTGACCTTTCAGAGATAATACTGAAGGTATTCTGAGGTAATGTTTTTGTGCAATAAAAATTTTGAAATCAACAAATATTTAATGACAAATTGACAAGATTTTCTTGAAATCCTTTGTGGAAGCGAGTATTTGAAGCACAACGTAACACATCCATGACAAAAATTTTCTTCTCCTTTCCCCAAAGGAGAAGATTCAGACATTGAAAATAGAAATTACTCCTCTCTTCCCTGAAGAGGAGGTGTTTGCAAAACGAACTTTCGAAGAGAAATTAAGCTTTCGTCAAAACTTCCTAACATTAGGCTTCTCTTATGGAAAGGGGGCCGGTAATGATGAGGTCGGTGAATTGGTCATGAAGGAACGAGTCCATCACACTCTCCCTGAAAAGAGGGTCCTTCATGATGAAATGGCCTAGTTTGAAATTGCGGTCACAAGGAAAGCGAGCTTCCGTCGAAGCTCTCCCTGAATTAAGGGTTCCTTGTATGAAATTGGAAATTTGTTTTGCAAACGGTTCACATAGACATGAGTCCCTTCAAACTCTCCCTGAAAAGGGGCTAGGTGAACAAAGGATAGCATGCGAAAAGAACGAGCTCCCTTGAACTCTCCCTGTACAAAGGGTCTCTCGCAACAGGAAATGATTGGAATTGGTATGAAATTGGAATTTGGAAAATTTGAAATTTTGAAATTTGAAATTTGAAATTTTGGAAATTTGGAAATTGATATTTGGAAACTGGAAATTGATTGACTCGAAGGTCAAAATTGGTTGACCCAAAAGTCGAAATTGGAAATTTGGAATTTAAAAATTGGAAATTGGAAATTGGGAAATTGATTGACCCGAAGATCGAATTTGAAAATTGGTTGACCCGGAGGTCGAAATTGGAAATTTGGAAATTGGGTGGCTCGAGGGCCGAATTGGTAATTGAAATTTGAACTTTGATGAATGATCAGCACAAAAACTGAACCCGAGAGGTTGACTGATACGACCCACCAGTGAGACACTAACACAAGCACTCAATCTTGAAAGAACACCAACATGAATATCGAGTTTTGAAAATATGTCAACATAGACATTGGATTTTAAAAATATATCAGTTCGAGCACTGGATTTTGGAAGTGTACCAGTTTGAGCACTGGCTTTCAAAATTGTACCAGTTCAAGCACTGAGTTTTGAAAATATACCTTGTTTTTAATTTGAAATTTGAATTTTTAAAAGAGACTTATGCTCTTAAAGTATTTGGGAATTGTAACAAGAATGATTGTCGGGGTCTCAGGATTATCCCTTATCCTGAATGGGTAGCGAACTTGATGCAAATGCATGTCAATGAATGCAGATGTATGCAAATATGAAAATGATATAAATGAATGCACATGCGTGCAAAATGAGAGATTTGTTTATCCTGCCTGCATACAGGATATTTGTAGATAAAAACAAAATTTTTAAAAAAAATGCCCCAGTATAACTAGGAAAGGAGAATTTAACCATTATTGAACAAAATTTGGAGGAATTACAAAGAATAAGACATGGTTTAAGTATAGATTTTTTTCAAATGCCGAGCATTGATGGGATCTGGTAATTTCACTCCGTCAGCATTTATGAGCCGATATGAATTACGAGGTAATGCCTCTTTGACAACATAGGGACCTTCCCAATTTGGTGACCACTTGCCACCTGGGCGGTGCTTGAGATAAGCCGTTGACCTGAGCACTAGATCATTGACTCGAAATTTTCTTTCAATGACTGATTTTGCATATTGTCTGGCTATCTTCTGACGATACGATTGAGCGTGCTCTGCTGCTCTGAGTCTTCTTTCGTCTAGCAAATCAAGCTGTACTAGCCGCTGTTGTTGATACTGATCAAGAGGTAATTCGAGAAGTGATGCAAATTTCAGAGCAGGTTTCTGAACATGTAGAGGCAATACTACTTCGGTTCCGTAGACAAGTTCTGACGGAGTAGCATTATTTGGAGTTCGAATGGTGGTTCGATACGCCCACAATGCATCATGAATCTTCTCATGCCAGTCACGGCCTGTTTCCAAAGTTCGCTCCAGGATTCGAATCAAAATCTTATTGGTGGCCTCTGCTTGGCCATTTCCTTGAGGATAATAAGGAGCGGAGAAATGATGATGAATTTTGAACTTCAAACAAAAAATCCTCATTCTCTCATTCTTGAAATGACTGCCATTATCTGACACAATATCATGTGGTATGCCGAAACGACATAGGATATTCCTATGGATGAATGAGACCACATGTCGACCTTCTACTGTGCGTAGAGTGACTGCTTCTACCCATTTAGTAAAATATTCTGTTGCAGCAAGAAAATATTTATGGCCATTTGAAGCAGAAGGAGTAATGGGACCAACAACATCAAAAGCCCACATAGAAAATGGCCATGGCGAGACGACAGATTACAAATATGTCGCTGGCGCATGAATGGAAGGTGCATGCATCTGGCATTGAACGCACTTCTTCACAAAATGATAACAATCTTGTTGCATAGTTCTCCAGTAATAGCCTGCTCGGATGATTTGTTTGACAAGAGTTTGGTAGCCAACATGACCACCGCAGATACCTTCATGTGCTTCTTCCACAACTTCTTTGGCTTCTTCTTCGTCCAAACATCTGGAATATTCAGAGTTGAATCCACGACGATAAAGGACGTCGGCAAGAATAAAATATCGCGCAGACATGCGCTGAATTGCTCGCCGCTCTTTCTTTTAGAGTTCTGGAGGAAATTCGCCAGTTTCAATGAAATTCTTGATGTCATGATACCAGGGCTTCTTCGTTTGCTCCGCCTGGTTTACCTGCTCTACTGGGACGAAAGCAGGTTGATCAAGTCTGCCAATTTCAAAGGAGCGACAAGATTCTTCGTTCCTGAAAGACATGATGGATCCCAGATTGGCTAAACTGTCTGCAATTTGATTGAAGTCTCTCTTGACATGGAAAAGTTGAAATTCTTCGAAATTGCTAACAAGAGCTGAGACGATCTTCTGATAAGGAAGTAACTTCTGATCCTTCACTTGTCATTCAGCTAAGACTTGATTGACGACGAGCAAAGAGTCGCCATAAGCATGCACTCTTTTGACATTGAAGTCTCGTAGAATTTTCAGACCTTGTATCAAAGCTTCATACTCGGCCATATTATGAGTGCACTGAAAATCTAATTTGAGAGAAAAGGGGATCATCTCCTTCTCAGGTGTGATCAACAGAATCCCGATTCCTATGCCTGCCATATTCTTGGAACCGTCAAAGAATAAATTCCAAATTGGGGATTGTTGAATATTGCAGATCCGCTCATCGGGGAAATCATCCTCGACTTTAACATCTTCTGCTAAAGGAAAATCTGCTAATTGATCTGCAATTGCTTGGCCCTTGATAGATTGCTGAGAGACATATTCCAAATCGTATTGCATCAATAAAACCTGCCATTTGGCAATCCGTCCACTGAGGAAGGGTTGCTCTAGAATATACTTGAGTGGATTTAATTTGGATAGGATCTTGATTTCAGATGTCAACAGATAGTGTCTCAATTTCTGACACATCCAAACTAGAGCTAGACATGTCTTCTCTATCTGAGAGTATTTCTTCTCATAATCAATGAAGGTTTTGCTCACATAGTAAATGGCATGCTCTACCAGACTGCCTTCTTCGTATTGCGCCAAAAATCCACCACAAGCCACTTGATTAACTGAAATGTATAGCAGTAGGGGTTTCCCTAATTCTGGCGGCTTTAACACAGGAGGATTGAGCAAATATTTCTTGATGCGTTCGAACGATTGCTGACACTCTAGTCCCCATTCGAATTTCACTCCTTTCCTGAGCAAATGATTGAAAGGCTCACATCTCATGGCCAAATTGGATATGAATCGCCGAATTGATTGCATGCGTCCCTGAAGGCTACGCAATTCTTTCAGATTAGTCGGGGGAGACATGTCAATGATAGCTTTGGCCTTAGCGGGATCAACTTCTATCCCCTTTTTGCTGACTAGAAAGCCTAACAATTTGCCAGATTCGACTCCAAAAACACATTTTTGTGGATTGAGTCTTAGCTTGTAAAGAATGAGCCGCTTGAAAACTTGATTGAGAGTTTCGATGTGATCTTCTTCTTCTTTGGATTTTACCAGAATATCATCGACATAGGCATCCATGATTTTGTGCATCTGATCATGGAAAATGACGGCCATAGCACGCTGATAAGTGGCTCCAGCATTCTTAAGCCCAAATGGCATGACTGTATAACAAAAAGTGCCCCAAGGAGTAGTGAAAGATGTCTTGGACTGATCACGAGCGGCCAACTTGATCTGATTATATCCGGAATATCCATCCATAAAAGAGAACATAGCGTGACCTGCTGTGCTATCAATCAAAAGATCAATATTAGGAAGTGGATAATCATCCTTAGGAGTCGCTTTATTGAGATCTCTGAAGTCGATGCAAATTCGAACTTTACCATTTTTCTTGGGAACAGCAACAATATTTGCTAGCCAATCTGGATAGTCAATGGTTCGAATGAACCCTGCTTTGAGTAGGTCTTCTAGACCTTCCTTAACTTGTTGTTCCACTTGAGGATCCATCTTTCTCAGTTTCTGCTTAACCGGCTTGACATTTGGTTTTAGGATGAGACGATGCTCAACCAATTTGGTATCTAGACCTGGCATGTCCTCATACGTCCACGCGAACACTTCTTCATGTTGCTTGAGAAAACGGGTGAGCCTTTCTTTCTCTTCCGGGCTCAAACTGCTGCCAATCTTGAGAATTTTAGGATCGTCTTCTGATCCAATATTGATATCCTCAGTCGGATCCTGAACTAAGGATGATGGCTCATCTTGTTTCTGAATTGCTGCAAATTCTGGTAATTCTTGAAGAGCTGAATCAAATTCTGCAGGTTCTTCTGACTGCTTTGTAATCTGACTACATTCTGCTCTTATTTTAACCTGATGAATCACTGTTGGCTTTGAAAAGGCCTCTGGATTAAGAACGAGCTTCTTGATAGATCGGGAAGACATTCTGAAAATTGGAGAATAAATCGATTCAGGAAAATCTCCTATCATAAAACAAATTACTTTTGTTAAGAAAATAATTTGAAAGATAAAAGAGAAGAATAATGGCAAATTTTCAAAGATTTGATAACGAGAAGTAAAGAGACAAATGGCATCCAGATAGACAAAGGAAATTTTCAACTTTATTGAAAGATTGAATTGAGGACAATGATTGAAATGAAACGGGATATCATCCTAAATGTGAAAACAAAAGAATAGAAATGAAAGACAAGCAGATGCCCTTAGTGCGTCCCTTTGATAAAGATAGTGCCCTTCTGAGATCTTCTGCCACTAAAGCCCAATCCGGCCCTCTGAGGATAGTGCTGAGGAATTACTGGCTCGAGACGACCATTCCCATTTTTTCCCAGGCCTTGAAAAGGCTGATAACCATGCTTTACTAACAGATCAAATCCCTTTTTGGCCTTCATAAATTGGGAGAATAGTGGATGATCTTTGAATGTACTATAGTCAATTCGTCCTCCAATCTTGAAAAACTGTGGGCCTCTCCATCGAGTCATGGCCACTGTATGTGCTGGTTGTTCAGCCGTCTGCAGTATTCCCGAATTTTCTTCAAAGCTGACCTCATCAATGCCCCTAATGCTAGGGATATCAGTAGTGAAAGTGGGCCTAGGAACCATGGGTTGTGCAAGCCTCTTCTCCGGATCCTCGCCCAAGACTGTTGTGATCATTCCACCTTTTGACCACTTGACACACTGATGTAAAGTAGACGGCACCGCGTTCGTGTTGTGAATCCACGGTCGTCCCAACAACAGATTATACGTTGGGGGTACGTTGACCACATGAAAAAGGACAGAGTGGACCGAGTAGTCAATGAAAATTTCCAAGAAAATTTTCCCTTTAGCTGTCTGGCCATGATTATCAAACCCGTAGATAGTGATCGGGTCTGGGATATATTCCTCTTCTCTAATGCCCAAAGCTTTGGCTGTCATTTCTGGGCATATATTGAGGCTGCTGCCTCCATCTATCAGCACATGAGGAACAGTCATTCCTCTAGCTCGAATCACAACATACAAAGCGTTGTTGTGAAACACATCGGCTTAGAAAGATCTTCATCTGAGAAAGTGATTGGAGCATTTGTCATGGCCTGATTGACTATCTGGGCCATGTCTTCAGGAGTTATGCTCGGTCTCACTTTGATTTTCCGCAACAGATCATTCAACACTTGCTGGTGCTTGGCGGAAGCTTGGGCTAAATCCAAGATTGAGACATTGGATAATGCAGTAATCGGCTTTGGTGTCGATGTCTCACCTTTCTCCGGAGCGGGCTTAATAAAGTGCTTGGGGAGCCATGGCATTCTTTTAGCCACCTCAGGAGATACCCCAACGGGTTTATCAGATACTTTCATTTTACCAAAAGCTGCAATGAGATCTATTTTCTGAGCTTTGGACTCAGTTTGCTGCAGTACAAGGACCTGATGTTGGATTTGCATATCACTTTTAGAGCATGGCCTAATATGCTCCTGCGGCTGAAAAGGCTGTTCAGAGACGACCGCCGTAGAATGATGGGGAAAGGGTTTCTTTAGAATATCCATATTTTCATCTTCGGCACCCTCTACCAGAAGATTCTTGTCGATGAGATCCTGAACAATATTTTTGAGAACGAAGCAGTTCTCAGTATTGTGCCCCACTGTTCTGTGAAATTTACAAAATTGATCTTTGAATTTCCCCATGGGAATAGGGGGATCAACCAACCTAGGCAGTTTGACCATCTCCTTGGTCAACATATACTCGAGCACAGTCTCGAGGGATTGGTCTAGTGGAGTGAATTTCCTGTCATAACTCCACCCTTCATGCTTTACTTTTTCTCGGGGCTTCGGTCCCTGTTCTAATTGAAGTGGCTTATTGTATTGAGGCACTGATTTGCCTTTCTGATCATTCTTGTTGGAACTTCCTGCCCCATAACAGAAATCTTTGTTCTGCCCCTTATAGTGGTTCCAATTATTATTTCTGACAGAATGAGTGAAGTGAGTCTTCTTCTTCTGCTCAGTTTGGCCGTTGTTCTTGGTGAAAGTGAAGCCTTCGTAGAAACCATTTTCCATGCTCAACTCGAGCCATTCAGCTCGTTCTGTCAGTTCAATGAATGTCCTTGATGGTGCAGTAGAGATGTGACCTCTTAGAGGCTGTGAGAAGTTACTCAGAATTAGGGACAAAGCATGTCCCTCTGATATGGGGTCCCTCATCTTGTTGCAAGCTGACCTCCATCGGTGGATAAAATCTCTGGCCTTCTCATTTTCTCTCTGTTTGAGGCCGCAAATATGGCTGAGGGTGGGAAGTGCCTCAGCATTGAAGAGAAATCGCTCAATGAACATGTTTACCACTTTGTCAAATTCCTTCAACTCAATTGGATTTACATGCTCCGAGTACCATTTAGCTGCGGTTCTCTCCAGACTGCGAGGGAAACATAGGAAAAGTGCACGATTGTCTCGTTTGAATCTGGAGCATTCAGCGAAGAACATGGCGAGATGAGCTTTAGGATCGCCAGAACCATCGAATTTGATAAACTTTCTGGGGAGATTCTCGAGATTGTCGTCCCCATCCAAACCATCATAGAAGTCTTCGCTGGTGAAGACTTTCTTGCCCTTGTCACGGGCCTGCAGGTCTCGAAGCATTCTGACCACATCTTTGAACTGCGGCTGGTTAGAGTCATTGAGAGATTGCTCTTTGAATTTGTGGGCTGACCCCTGCCCCTGGGTAGACTTGCGGAATGCCTGATGGGTCTCAAACTCTTCATCTGAATCTTCCACTGATTCCTCTTCATCAGTTGCATCAACATGCTGAGCAGGCTTCTTGGATATCTTCAAGGCTTTCTTGACTGCCCGGCCTTTTGTCTTTTGCTTCACCTGTGCTTTCTCTGTACTGGCTTCAGCTTGTTCTGCCAGCATCTTAGTCATCATCTTCTTAAACATGGCATACATTTGAGGATCAATGTCATCCTCAACCTGTTGCCCCTGATTTTTGCCTGAGCGCGGGGAATCCATTTCTTCGTCTGAAGCTGTCGAATATGCGATTCCCTCGACTGGTGCAGTCTTCTTCCCTGACCTTGTTTGAACCATTGACTGTCACGAAGGCTCTCTGCAGAGCAAAATCGATGGTTAGGCTTTTGAGAGAGATTTTGATTGGAAGAAAATATTCGCTGAGAATTTTGGTAGACAATTTGAAAGAATATCCCATTACTAGGGATTGAGTCGTCGCTGGGATTACGACAATTGCGTTGTCATTCCTTTGCAAAGAAAATAAACAACTGAAAATTAAGCCTTGTTACCTAGGCGAGGTCGTCAAACCAAAAATTGAAGAATTTGCAAGATTTTTATTTATTGAAAGAAAACATGATTGCATCAATAATAAACTTGAGAAAGAGGGGGCGGACAGACAATTTGCCACCACTCTTTATAACTAGCAGAGACACGAGGACCGGGAAAAAGCGGAAGAGTAACAAAAGAGTCCCAGCCATATCTGGCAGAATGGTATGCTCCGGACCACTGTGCTGATGTAAGGTCGAACTCTGGCACGACTCCAGATAGCAGCCGCATCTCTATGTGCTTCTGTCTCTGAGAAAACTGTCGAACACACCGCTCCGGATGATAGTAAGCACAGAAGAATGGACCAAGCAACTTGAATCTCTTGCCATATGCATAGGTGTATCTGGGAGGCGATAATTCTCGATCAAAATAGTCCCACACCACTTCTTCTTCCTGCAGATAGTCGATCAGGAATCGGTACCGCGCAACTGGAAGGAGCTCCTTACCGTTGTATCTGAATGAACTAGCTCTGGTTGGTACATGCTGAAGGAACCAAGATTGAAGAGCATAAGTACATCCCTCGACTAAGATGGACTCTCCAAGTGTGAAGCGGGTCAGTCCTCTGTATAGAAAAGCAAGCGCGGCCATGGCTATCGAGAGACGGCTGGTCTGTCGACTTCCCCATCTTCTCAAAAGTTGAACTATTCTGACATCCACATAATTTTGTCCATCTGGAAAGAAAGCAAGTCCCACAGTACACAAAACCATCGCATGCTGAATTCTCTCTCGAGTTGTCCTGGACAACAAGCTGACTTCTGCGAATTCTCCATACTGTCGGTAGATCTCGATCAGACTCACGTATTCATTCCCATTTTCTTCAATCAGTGGCCAAGACTTGCGCCCTGTCATGCGAGCTACGGCATCTTTGGGGTCCAGACCCTTGACATTGATCAGAAACTGCTGCTCTAACGGATCTCCAGGCTGACCGGCTGGCTCAGGCAGTCCCATAATCTCTGAGAATTCATCCATCAGTATTGTCATCTCGCCCCACGGGAACCAGAATGTGCAAGTGCGCGGATTCCACCGCTCCGCCAGTGCATGAATCAGATTGCCGTTGACTGTCAACTTTCCCACTGCAGATGCCAATTCCAACCCACAATCGCTCAAGTGGTCCGGAAACATACGAGAGAAATTTTTGAACCAGACATAGTACCACCGGGGGAAGAAGGGTCCGGTGCTAAGAGATCGATGCTCAGGAAGACTTTGTCGCACCTCATACGAGATGTGACCCTCAGAAAAAACAGAATCGAGCTGACTGGATACCATTGGACTGAAAGACAAGAAGACTGGAATTAGACTTTGGAAAAATATAAGAAATTTGAAAATTGCAGGCAGGATAAAATGAAAGCTGGAAATTCGAAGTCCAGTGGAACGAAAGAATGGAAGATTTCCTGGAGTTTTGAAGGAAAAGGTGGATAATTTAGAAAAATCGTCCAGGGTTTTTGAGAAAAAGGAGATATTTCATAAAAAATGAAAAATGAGGTATTTTGGAAAATTGTTTGGTATTTTGGAAAACTTGGGAAAAATATGAGAAAATAAGGCGAAAATGAATATCATATATTCAATTACAAACAATTATGCACATACAGCAATCCCTAGGCAGCCAACTCTAAATGCATTGATTTTGAAAGAGCTTTAGGACCCTAATCCTGACTCTAGGCTTAGATCAACTGTGTCCAATCATGCTATGCCGATATACTCGAGCCGAGGCTCGATGTACGTGGCATAAAACTCATCTCCGGGTCTAGGCTTGTGTTTTCCCAACATCCTTGAGCGCCTGCCGATATACGTTGGACTATGGCCCTTGGTACGTGGCAGGGGGGCGTTAGCCCAAATAAGTGGCCCAGTTGTGAGGCTCTGTCCCGAACTATGGTTCTGGAAGAGAGCCCAGCAACGTGAAGACCGGGTAGACATAGGTGAGGTGGTTTTTGAAATATGATCACATGCAGGCAAACAGAGGGCTCTAAGTCCTAAAGAGATAGAATTTTGAAAACTTTTGAAGAAGTAAACATTGTTTTCATACAAGTCCTAGATTGAGGAGTGTTGTATTTCAGACCTAAGTCTAAGTGAGCATGGATAATTCTCCTCAATATGGTCCTACCAAACCATGCCTAGTTTATATGCAATCCATGTCAGCTGGGTTCAAGTCTAGGCTCCTAGGTTCACATGATATCAGAAATTAAAGCTGACATTTCATAGAACATAATTTTGACAATTGGGCTAAGTTAAAGCACATAATTGATCAGGCGAGGACAGGTCCCATCTCGGTCGCCAAACCTGTTATCATCGCAAAAATTTTTCCCCTCCCTTGCGAGAGCGAAACGAATTTGCGAGTCAAACTCGACCAAAGTTTTGAAAATTGTTTTCAAAATTTACTCGCCTCCATTTTTAAAATTTACGGGAAAATTCCGTAGAATGGGATCCGCCTGTCGGTACGAGGTTCAACCGTTCCTGGCGCCTTTACCAGGGGTAATTGAACCAAGGACCAATTATGTGCTCTAACTTGATTCAAGTATCTAAATTATGCTCTATTTTTCCTAGAATGCACAAAGAATCAGGCTTGTGCTATGAAATTTTAAAAATAATGCAAGTTTGAGAAAATATGATGTTTGCTTTGGAAGATTAAAATATGCTTGAAAATTGATTGAAAAAGTACTTGAAATTGGGATTCCTGGGAAAATCATTGAAGTTCATTGAAAATCAGAAATTGGATTGAAAATGAATTCTTAGGAAAATTTGAACTTTGGAAAATCGATTTTGAAATTTGGAATTGCTTTTCTGAGAAAATGGATTTGAGAATTCTTAAGAAATCTAAGAAATTCATTGGAAAATGACAAATGGATTCTCAAGAAAGGGAGAAATCTGAGAAAATTGATCTTTTTGAAAACTTGAGACTTTGAAATCTGAGAATTTTAAAACATTGGAAAATCTTGGTTTGAACTTGGGAAATGCTTTGAAATCTCTTTTCAAAACTTAGGATTTTGAGAAAATTAGATCCTGAGAAAGACTTGGAAATTCTTGAGAAAGCTGAATTTTCTGAAATTGAAATTGGAAAACGAATTTGAGAATAATGCAATTTGAATGATATGAATGAATGAATATGAATTTGAAAAGGGAATTTCAATTGAGAAATTGGGAAATCCTTTTAAAACTTTGAAAAATGCAGTACATTTTGAAGTTAGCCTAAGTGTGTAGGCTGAATGTGGCTAATACGAAGATCATAAATCTTGGTTTTCTTCGTATTCTGACTATGGCCATAAATACGAATCCCACCGAGTTTATAAACTCCTTAAAAGCTTGTGCACGTGCCATTCGTGTAAACCATAGTGAATTTGAAATAAATATGCATGAATCATACATCACATATTAAAATTTGCATAAATTAAACTATATGCAATGCAGTCCTATTCTAAGCAGAAATGTAACTCTTATTCCAAATTATTACATTTGAGATTACATTGAATTGAAATAAAAAAAAATAAAATCTAAGTCTTCTTCTTGAATGTTCCTGCAAAACTAGAAAACAAGGTTAGCACAAAAATGTAGGTTTTTCTGAATTTATCCGAAAATATGGGAAATTGTCGAACATTATTCAGATATAAACCCAAAATCATATCCCCTTTGATATAAACATGAGAAATAATGAATAAATTTTGAAAATAAACTTGAAAATTTGAAATTGGGGTCAAAATGACCAAAATACCCCTGATGACCTTGAAATCAGGGTTTTCTGAAAGAATTTTTGTAAATTTTGGAAATTTGAAAATCAAATGAAATAAATCAAACATAATATGATGAAATATGATGATATGCATGAAATTTTGGGAGAATTAGAAATTGAAATTTCGAAATTTAGGTCAAAATGACCAAAATACCCCCAATAACAAGACTATGGCCTTGAAACCAGGGTTTTCTGAAATAATTTTTGCAAAATTGAAAAATATGAAATGCAAAGGAGATTAAAATTAACCCTAATATGATTCTACATGCTTATGTACATGATAAAAACCCTAAAATGGCGAAAATATCATAAAATATCGAATTTAACCTGATTTTCGCTTGATTTTCGCTTCTGAATTTAAAGATAAACTAACACATGGAGCAAATGAACTTGGAATTAAACCAAATTTGGCATGGACACATAAAATAACCCTAAAAACAGAATGAAGCTCGAAAATCTATTTTTTTTGTATTTTTAAATATAGAAATTCAAATAAAAACCCTAAATTTCATGATTTTTGCCTAAAATATTGATTCTAAAGGGGATTTAGGATATCAAATTTCCATAAAAATTTCCCAAATTTTATGGAGTGACAAAGGACAGTAAGGCAAGAATTTTTTAATTTTACACTTTCTGGTTTTGACCTATGGTCGGAGCTGTGCCACTCCGGCAAGTCGGATCGGAATCCGGCGACTCTAATAAATGAAGGAAACAGACAGGTTTTGGTAGAAAATGTGGGAAAATTAGTAATAAGATGGTAAAATTTCTGAAATTGTGGGAAAAAGTCCCTGACACATAGGTAAAGAATTGATATTTTGACACCATTGGGATTCGGGTTACGGTTTGGAAAAGGCCACACTGTTATCAGAGACCTAAATCTCTGGAATTTCTGGACATTGGAATCTGTTAGACAGAAAGATAAAGTCCAAGAAAAATAATGAAACAAATCCAAAAATTACCAAATTTTGGGAAATTGCAGAACATTATGTTAGGAAAAACTTTTATGTTGAAAGTTTTTGCAGACAGGCTATAGATTGAACATACTCGATGTATTAAGGTATGTCTGTACCCTGACACAGGAAAATCAAAATTTTCCCAGGGGTCTGGGAAATCCGATTTTTGACAGAGGTCAAAACTTATTGGAAAAAGCTCAAAATTTCCAGATCATTAGTAGATTCAATCATGAATCCACTGTGATTTTTGTAGAGCAATCCGAATCTCCCACAAGGGTGGTGTCGGAGGTTCTTTTCTGCTAAAGCAGAAATTGGAAATTCGTGAGGGTTCAAAAACCCGATCCAGTGTTTTATTTTTTTTATGGGGTTATAAAACCCGAATTGACTCAGAATTTTGGCAAAAGATTGGTAACTAGCATCTCTATTTAACATAAAAATTTCGGAATTTAAAGGTTAAAAATCATGCATGAAATAACAATTGTGAAGGATGCTTAGAACTAAACTTGCAAAATAACTATTGACAAATTGATAAAGCCAACTTAGATAAATGAAGTGAATGTAAGATATATAAAAAAAAAAAAAAAACTCTAACAAAATAAAAATAATCAGGGGATATCAACTATGCTATATTTTGGCTACTAACATGAGAGATCCGATCCATCTTCCGGATGGATCATCTCACGTACCTAGCATTGATATATAATATACATGCTTATAAAGGAAATTCAATGGGATTTTTAGAGAAAAATTAATAAAGTAGGAGGGATGCAGACTTACCTTGGATTAGCTGCAGTGTTTGGAGATGGCTAGGGGAGTTGAAGTAGGTGATTCGGAGGTGGCTGCTACTGTCACCAAAGGGAAAGCTTCACCAAAGCTGCTGGCTGGACCAAGAAGTGGCTGCAACGATGGGGCTGGAGCTTGAAGGGATGGAGGCTTCAAAGGGGAAGCTGCCTTGGAGAGCACAAAGGTTGAAGGTTGATGGTGGCTGTCAAAGCTGGTGGCTGTGTTGCTGCAATGAGAGAGAGAGAGAGAGAGAGAGAGAGAGAGAGAGAGAGAGAGATGGGTTAGGAGGCAGCCGTATGGCTTTTTCTCCTTTTTTTTTTTGGTCTCTTTTAACTTAGGTCTTTATTCAGCCTCAACTTAGGGTTTTTAGGGGTTAATGAAAAGAGAGGGAAAGAGTGTACGTGAATGGGCTGGAGAAGGGAAGGGAAGAAGAAAAGAAAGGGAAGAAGAAGAAAAAGAAAGAAAAGGGAAAAAGAAAGGAAAGAAAGAAAATGAGGGAAAAAGGAAAAGGGAAAGAAAAAAATGAGAAAATGGAAAGTGGGGCTGGAGGCTTGGGTGACCACCTTGTGGGTCCCACCTCCTTTCTAAAAAAAAATAAAAATAAAAAAAAAATAAAAATCAATAAAAACAAAAATAAACAAATAAAAAGAAGCATTTTTTTTTATATAAAATAGAAAAGTAAATGAATGGGCCATCTCAGAGCGGGTCCAAATTCCACATTTGAAATTCATTTTGACGATTAGAGGGGTAAAATAGTCTTTTTAGAAAGTTTCTAGACGAAATGAGCTATTT
This sequence comes from Nuphar pumila, assembly GCF_984573655.1. Lineage (NCBI taxonomy): Eukaryota > Viridiplantae > Streptophyta > Magnoliopsida > Nymphaeales > Nymphaeaceae > Nuphar > Nuphar pumila. The sequence goes on along the minus strand of NC_143265.1, from coordinate 43,646,384 downwards.
TTGGCAGTTTTTTAAACGAGCTCGGATTTTGAAGTTCAATACCCCGTTGCGAAGCAAATCCAATGTAGAATTTAAAAATATAATTTTGAAAGAAATCCAGATTGTTTTTCTTGAGAAAATGCTTCCAAATCTATTTTTAGACAAAACGAGCTATTTTTGGTAGTTTTTGAAATGAGCTCGGATTTTGAAGTTCAATACCCCGTTGCGAAGCAAATCCAGTGTAAAATTTGAAAATTTGATTTTGAAAGAAATCCAGATTATTTTTCTTGAGAAAATATTTCCAAATTTAGACTCCTGGGGTGAAAATGTCAATTTTGGAAACCTGAGGTTTGAAATTGATTTCTGAAAACTTTTAAAACTCAATCTGGATTGAAATTTATAAAGCTGGAGTTCTGGACTTCGAAAATGAAATGAAATGTGATGAAATGTTATGAAATGCTGAGAAATGATATGAAATGATGAGAAATGACATGAAATGCTATGCAAAATGCTAACCCTGAATGAAGAATTTTGGATGTTAGACCCCGATTGACACTTGTACCAGTTCAAAAAGTGTTAAAATTGACAAAATTTGCAAAAATGGTTGAAGAAATGATTTTCGAGCTCTGCCAAGCTAGAGTAACGTTGAAAATTAGGGTTTGAGCTGTATTCAACTGAAATGAACTGGATTGAGCTGGGTTTTAGAGTTTCAGAACTCAAATGAACTCAACAAACACTGACTCAACTGACCTTTCCAACTGAATTTTCAAGAAAAGCTGCCATTTTTAGAGAAATGGTATGGAATGGTCATTGGAATGAAGTGAATTACGAACCTGAACTGGGTTTGAGCTAAAACAAAAGTCAGTAATACTGAGATGAACTAAAATCAAGTCTCAAACACTAACTCAACTGACTGAACTCGGCTCAATTTCAGCTGAAAGATCTGAAATGGACTAAAATGGGCTCCTAGACACTTGGAAATGGTTTTGAACTAAAATTGGAGCACTTGAACTTCTGGTGAGCTCAAGTTAGACTCTGGGGAACATGACTGACTGGGAATGACTGACCTTGAGACAATTGGCTTGGATTCGAGTGAGAAATGAGCTCATTTTTGAAGAAATGATCCCATTTTGGCAGGAATGGTCAGAAATGAAAATGGTCTGTTCATTGTGAGCTCCGATGAGCTTGAGATGACTAATATTCTAACTGTCTTGAACTGACCAATGAGCTTGGTTGACTCCGACTGACTGGGGTCCGGGATGACCTAGGGGTAAAATGGTAATTTTCCTAATGAAAATGGGTAAAATGGTGCTTTTCTGAAACTGACTCGGGGTTTGACTCCTACACTGACCTAACAGGGTTGGCACTGAACAAGGAGGATTGTTTGAGAATGAGTGAGGAAAATTTGGGGTGTTTACAGATGCCCCTCTTTGCTACTAAGCCGGCTTGAAGACGAGCTTAGTGGCAAAGAAAAACACACCAAATTTGGGCTATAAAAATGCCCCAGTTAGAAGGATCTGACTGGATATGAAGAGATTTAGCCCTGATGAAAATGGTAGATATGAAATGGAGAATGAAGAGGAAAGAATTTACTTCAAAAGAAGTGATATTCAGGTTTTGCCCTTAATCTGGATGGGACGAAAAACACCTCATGTAGAAACGAAGCTCAGGTTTAACCCTTAACCAGATTGGGAAATGAAATACCTCATCAAAGGAGGCTCAGGTTTGCACCCTTATCCTAATTGGGCGGAAAATGAAATACCTCATCAAAGGATGCTCAGGTTTGTACCCTTATCCTGATTGGGCGGAAAATGAAATACCTCATCAAAGGAGGCTCAGGTTTGTACCCTTATCCTGATTGGGCAGGAAATGAAATACCTCATCAAAGGAGGCTCAGGTTTGTACCCTTATCCTGATTGGGTAGAAAATGAAATACCTCATCAAAGGAGGCTCAGGTTTGTACCCTTATCCTGATTGGGCGGAAAATGAAATACCTCATCAAAGGAGGCTCAGGTTTGTACCCTTATCCTGATTGGGCAGAAAATGAAATACCTCATCAAAGGAGGCTCAGGTTTGTACCCTTATCCTGATTGGGTAGAAAAATGAATGGAATCCTCGAAGGAAGAAACCATGATGGAACCTTCGGATTTCCGCACAATGAATCCGATAGGGGTTTTGCAAAAGGATGAAATTGGGGTCCCTAAAGCTTGAAAAGGAGTTTGATTTTGGGCGCCTCATTGCTGAGACTAAATAACTTTTGAAATTGGTGACCTTTTGCTGGAATTGGTGGCTTAACCTCAAGCCGAAATTGGACTGTCTATGGTGGGACAGTGGGGACACAGGGAAGTGTGCGAATCTGAGAGCCCATGCGCTCAGATTATACCAACAGAAGGGAAGGAATCTTGAAAACTCCCATTATCAAGTCCTTAAAAGGGATAACAACTGATGTCGGGATGCGCCAAAGATGAACCTCAAGCTCTCGCTTCACGCCAGGATAGCTAGAAAATATTGTCAAAATGTTGAAAATTATTGTTGATTCGAAATAATTGAAAGTGATGCACATTGCTTTGAAAATATTCCCTCTTTTCTTCCTGAAGTATTATCTCCGATTGGGCTTAACTTCGTAAAATCAAGATTCGAATTCAAATTGCTTGCAATTGGCTTTCTTTCAAGGAAGCTATCAATTTCCCTGATATGAGCAGAAAAGAGAGTATTCTTGATATTGTGAAAGCAATTTGTGAAAGAATATTGATAATAGAATTTCACAAAATTTAAAGAGGATTCTTTGGCAGATTTGGCAGTCTGATATCCTGGAATTCTTTCTCATGACGATCTTTCTGCCTACTATTTTTTTTTTTGGCAGAATTAGAGCTCTCTTGGGTTTTTGGAGATTACATCATCCTTCATTTTGGAGATGTCTTGACTTTTCTCTCTCTTTTTTTTTTTTTTTTTAGAAGGGTACGTCACAAACTCCTTCATCTCAGAGATGCTTCGATCCTTCTTTTCTCTCAGGGATTATATTGACGGTTATTGGCTCTTTGGTTGGAAATCTGTTGATGATAGCAGAAATTAAATATCTTTTAGGGTTTGTCAGGAGGCCCATCGCAATCGCCTTCATCTTGACGGTGCTCTGAACTTTCCCTGGAAGGATCCGTCACAAACTCCGTCATCTTGGAGATGATTTGAATCTTCTTTGGCCCCGGGGGTCTACTCGCCTAATTCGCCTTCATCTTGACGACAGTTGAGAGATCCCTTTTGCAGATATTTAATTGCAGCTTTAGGTGATTGAGGAGATGTAGGGATTGAATGGATTTTTCTGTATCACCCAGGATATTTCGACTGCTTTATTTTCCAAGAATGATCTTTAAAAATGTGCCATTGACTGCGATCAATACCGATCACTTATGGCTTTGCAACAATATTGAATTTCCTTTGCTGGCCATATTGGGGATTTATTCTTCATCCTTTTGGTCGGCTAATAGAAAGAATTTGAATTTTGAATCCTTTTTCACGAAAGCTTTGACCTTTCAGAGATAATACTGAAGGTATTCTGAGGTAATGTTTTTGTGCAATAAAAATTTTGAAATCAACAAATATTTAATGACAAATTGACAAGATTTTCTTGAAATCCTTTGTGGAAGCGAGTATTTGAAGCACAACGTAACACATCCATGACAAAAATTTTCTTCTCCTTTCCCCAAAGGAGAAGATTCAGACATTGGAAATAGAAATTACTCCTCTCTTCCCTGAAGAGGAGGTGTTTGCAAAACGAACTTTCGAAGAGAAATTAAGCTTTCGTCAAAACTTCCTAACATTAGGCTTCTCTTATGGAAAGGGGGCCGGTAATGATGAGGTCGGTGAATTGGTCATGAAGGAACGAGTCCATCACACTCTCCCTGAAAAGAGGGTCCTTCATGATGAAATGGCCTAGTTTGAAATTGCGGTCACAAGGAAAGCGAGCTTCCGTCGAAGCTCTCCCTGAATTAAGGGTTCCTTGTATGAAATTGGAAATTTGTTTTGCAAACGGTTCACATAGACATGAGTCCCTTCAAACTCTCCCTGAAAAGGGGCTAGGTGAACAAAGGATAGCATGCGAAAAGAACGAGCTCCCTTGAACTCTCCCTGTACAAAGGGTCTCTCGCAACAGGAAATGATTGGAATTGGTATGAAATTGGAATTTGGAAAATTTGAAATTTTGAAATTTGAAATTTGAAATTTGAAATTTTGGAAATTTGGAAATTGATATTTGAAAACTGGAAATTGATTGACTCGAAGGTCAAAATTGGTTGACCCAAAAGTCGAAATTGGAAATTTGGAATTTAAAAATTGGAAATTGGAAATTGGAAATTGGGAAATTGATTGACCCGAAGATCGAATTTGAAAATTGGTTGACCCGGAGGTCGAAATTGGAAATTTGGAAATTGGGTGGCTCGAGGGCCGAATTGGTAATTGAAATTTGAACTTTGATGAATGATCAGCACAAAAACTGAACCCGAGAGGTTGACTGATACGACCCACCAGTGAGACACTAACACAAGCGCTCAATCTTGAAAGAACACCAACATGAATATCGAGTTTTGAAAATATGTCAACATAGACATTGGATTTTAAAAATATATCAGTTCGAGCACTGGATTTTGGAAGTGTACCAGTTTGAGCACTGGCTTTCAAAATTGTACCAGTTCAAGCACTGAGTTTTGAAAATATACCTTGTTTTTAATTTGAAATTTGAATTTTTAAAAGAGACTTATGCTCTTAAAGTATTTGGGAATTGTAACGAGAATGATTGTCGGGGTCTCAGGATTATCCCTTATCCTGAATGGGTAGCGAACTTGATGCAAATGCATGTCAATGAATGCAGATGTATGCAAATATGAAAATGATATAAATGAATGCACATGCGTGCAAAATGAGAGATTTGTTTATCCTGCCTGCATACAGGATATTTGTAGATAAAAACAAAATTTTAAAAAAAAATGCCCCAGTATAACTAGGAAAGGAGAATTTAACCATTATTGAACAAAATTTGGAGGAATTACAAAGAATAAGACATGGTTTAAGTATAGAATTTTTTCAAATGCCGAGCATTGATGGGATCTGGTAATTCCACTCCGTCAGCATTTATGAGCCGATATGAATTACGAGGTAATGCCTCTTTGACAACATAGGGACCTTCCCAATTTGGTGACCACTTGCCACCTGGGCGGTGCTTGAGATAAGCCGTTGACCTGAGCACTAGATCATTGACTCGAAATTTTCTTTCAATGACTGATTTTGCATATTGTCTGGCTATCTTCTGACGATACGATTGAGCGTGCTCTGCTGCTCTGAGTCTTCTTTCGTCTAGCAAATAAAGCTGTACTAGCCGCTGTTGTTGATACTGATCAAGAGGTAATTCGAGAAGTGATGCAAATTTCAGAGCAGGTTTCTGAACATGTAGAGGCAATACTACTTCGGTTCCGTAGACAAGTTCTGACGGAGTAGCATTATTTGGAGTTCGAATGGTGGTTCGATACGCCCACAATGCATCATGAATCTTCTCATGCCAGTCACGGCCTGTTTCCAAAGTTCGCTCCAGGATTCGAATCAAAATCTTATTGGTGGCCTCTGCTTGGCCATTTCCTTGAGGATAATAAGGAGCGGAGAAATGATGATGAATTTTGAACTTCAAACAAAAAATCCTCATTCTCTCATTCTTGAAATGACTGCCATTATCTGACACAATATCATGTGGTATGCCGAAACGACATAGGATATTCCTATGGATGAATGAGACCACATGTCGACCTTCTACTGTGCGTAGAGTGACTGCTTCTACCCATTTAGTAAAATATTCTGTTGCAGCAAGAAAATATTTATGGCCATTTGAAGCAGAAGGAGTAATGGGACCAACAACATCAAAAGCCCACATAGAAAATGGCCATGGCGAGACGACAGATTACAAATATGTCGCTGGCGCATGAATGGAAGGTGCATGCATCTGGCATTGAACGCACTTCTTCACAAAATGATAACAATCTTGTTGCATAGTTCTCCAGTAATAGCCTGCTCGGATGATTTGTTTGACAAGAGTTTGGTAGCCAACATGACCACCGCAGATACCTTCATGTGCTTCTTCCACAACTTCTTTGGCTTCTTCTTCGTCCAAACATCTGGAATATTCAGAGTTGAATCCACGACGATAAAGGACGTCGGCAAGAATAAAATATCGCGCAGACATGCGCTGAATTGCTCGCCGCTCTTTCTTTGAGAGTTCTGGAGGAAATTCGCCAGTTTCAATGAAATTCTTGATGTCATGATACCAGGGCTTCTTCGTTTGCTCCGCCTGGTTTACCTGCTCTACTGGGACGAAAGCAGGTTGATCAAGTCTGCCAATTTCAAAGGAGCGACAAGATTCTTCGTTCCTGAAAGACATGATGGATCCCAGATTGGCTAAACTGTCTGCAATTTGATTGAAGTCTCTCTTGACATGGAAAAGTTGGAATTCTTCGAAATTGCTAACAAGAGCTGAGACGATCTTCTGATAAGGAAGTAACTTCTGATCCTTCACTTGCCATTCAGCTAAGACTTGATTGACGACGAGCAAAGAGTCGCCATAAGCATGCACTCTTTTGACATTGAAGTCTCGTAGAATTTTCAGACCTTGTATCAAAGCTTCATACTCGGCCATATTATGAGTGCACTGAAAATCTAATTTGAGAGAAAAGGGGATCATCTCCTTCTCAGGTGTGATCAACAGAATCCCGATTCCTATGCCTGCCATATTCTTGGAACCGTCAAAGAATAAATTCCAAATTGGGGATTGTTGAATATTGCAGATCCGCTCATCGGGGAAATCATCCTCGACTTTAACATCTTCTGCTAAAGGAAAATCTGCTAATTGATCTGCAATTGCTTGGCCCTTGATAGATTGCTGAGAGACATATTCCAAATCGTATTGCATCAATAAAACCTGCCATTTGGCAATCCGTCCACTGAGGAAGGGTTGCTCTAGAATATACTTGAGAGGATTTAATTTGGATAGGATCTTGATTTCAGATGTCAACAGATAGTGTCTCAATTTCTGACACATCCAAACTAGAGCTAGACATGTCTTCTCTATCTGAGAGTATTTCTTCTCATAATCAATGAAGGTTTTGCTCACATAGTAAATGGCATGCTCTACCAGACTGCCTTCTTCGTACTGCGCCAAAAATCCGCCACAAGCCACTTGATTAACTGAAATGTATAGCAGTAGGGGTTTCCCTAATTCTGGCGGCTTTAACACAGGAGGATTGAGCAAATATTTCTTGATGCGTTCGAACGATTGCTGACACTCTAGTCCCCATTCGAATTTCACTCCTTTCCTGAGCAAATGATTGAAAGGCTCACATCTCATGGCCAAATTGGATATGAATCGCCGAATTGATTGCATGCGTCGCTGAAGGCTACGCAATTCTTTCAGATTAGTCGGGGGAGACATGTCAATGATAGCTTTGGCCTTAGCGGGATCAACTTCTATCCCCTTTTTGCTGACTAGAAAGCCTAACAATTTGCCAGATTCGACTCCAAAAACACATTTTTGTGGATTGAGTCTTAGCTTGTAAAGAATGAGCCGCTTGAAAACTTGATTGAGAGTTTCAATGTGATCTTCTTCTTCTTTGGATTTTACCAGAATATCATCGACATAGGCATCCATGATTTTGTGCATCTGATCATGGAAAATGACGGCCATAGCACGCTGATAAGTGGCTCCAGCATTCTTAAGCCCAAATGGCATGACTGTATAACAAAAAGTGCCCAAGGAGTAGTGAAAGATGTCTTGGACTGATCACGAGCGGCCAACTTGATCTGATTATATCTGGAATATCCATCCATAAAAGAGAACATAGCGTGACCTGCTGTGCTATCAATCAAAAGATCAATATTAGGAAGTGGATAATCATCCTTAGGAGTCGCTTTATTGAGATCTCTGAAGTCGATGCAAATTCGAACTTTACCATTTTTTTTGGGAACAGCAACAATATTTGCTAGCCAATCTGGATAGTCAATGGTTCGAATGAACCCTGCTTTGAGTAGGTCTTCTAGACCTTCCTTAACTTGTTGTTCCACTCGAGGATCCATCTTTCTCAGTTTCTGCTTAACCGGCTTGACATTTGGTTTTAGGATGAGACGATGCTCAACCAATTTGGTATCTAGACCTGGCATGTCCTCATACGTCCACGCGAACACTTCTTCATGTTGCTTGAGAAAACGGGTGAGCCTTTCTTTCTCTTCCGGGCTCAAACTGCTGCCAATCTTGAGAATTTTAGGATCGTCTTCTGATCCAATATTGATATCCTCAGTCGGATCCTGAACTAAGGATGATGGCTCATCTTGTTTCTGAATTGCTGCAAATTCTGGTAATTCTTGAAGAGCTGAATCAAATTCTGCAGGTTCTTCTGACTGCTTTGTAATCTGACTACATTCTGCTCTTATTTTAACCTGATGAATCACTGTTGGCTTTGAAAAGGCCTCTGGATTAAGAACGAGCTTCTTGATAGATCGGGAAGACATTCTGAAAATTGGAGAATAAATCGATTCAGGAAAATCTCCTATCATAAAACAAATTACTTTTGTTAAGAAAATAATTTGAAAGATAAAAGAGAAGAATAATGGCAAATTTTCAAAGATTTGATAACGAGAAGTAAAGAGACAAATGGCATCCAGATAGACAAAGGAAATTTTCAACTTTATTGAAAGATTGAATTGAGGACAATGATTGAAATGAAACGGGATATCATCCTAAATGTGAAAACAAAAGAATAGAAATGAAAGACAAGCAGATGCCCTTAGTGCGTCCCTTTGATAAAGATAGTGCCCTTCTGAGATCTTCTGCCACTAAAGTCCAATCCGGCCCTCTGAGGATAGTGCTGAGGAATTACTGGCTCGAGACGACCATTCCCATTTTTTCCCAGGCCTTGAAAAGGCTGATAACCATGCTTTACTAACAGATCAAATCCCTTTTTGGCCTTCATAAATTGGGAGAATAGTGGATGATCTTTGAATGTACTATAGTCAATTCGTCCTCCAATCTTGAAAAACTGTGGGCCTCTCCATCGAGTCATGGCCACTGTATGTGCTGGTTGTTCAGCCGTCTGCAGTATTCCCGAATTTTCTTCAAAGCTGACCTCATCAATGCCCCTAATGCTAGGGATATCAGTAGTGAAAGTGGGCCTAGGAACCATGGGTTGTGCAAGCCTCTTCTCCGGATCCTCGCCCAAGACTGTTGTGATCATTCCACCTTTTGACCACTTGACACACTGATGTAAAGTAGACGGCACCGCGTTCGTGTTGTGAATCCACGGTCGTCCCAACAACAGATTATACGTTGGGGGTACGTTGACCACATGAAAAAGGACAGAGTGGACCGAGTAGTCAATGAAAATTTCCAAGAAAATTTTCCCTTTAGCTGTCTGGCCATGATTATCAAACCCGTAGATAGTGATCGGGTCTGGGATATATTCCTCTTCTCTAATGCCCAAAGCTTTGGCTGTCATTTCTGGGCATATATTGAGGCTGCTGCCTCCATCTATCAGCACATGAGGAACAGTCATTCCTCTAGCTCGAATCACAACATACAAAGCGTTGTTGTGAAACACATCGGCTTAGAAAGATCTTCATCTGAGAAAGTGATTGGAGCATTTGTCATGGCCTGATTGACTATCTGGGCCATGTCTTCAGGAGTTATGCTCGGTCTCACTTTGATTTTCCGCAACAGATCATTCAACACTTGCTGGTGCTTGGCGGAAGCTTGGGCTAAATCCAAGATTGAGACATTGGATAATGCAGTAATCGGCTTTGGTGTCGATGTCTCACATTTCTCCGGAGCGGGCTTAATAAAGTGCTTGGGGAGCCATGGCATTCTTTTAGCCACCTCAGGAGATACCCCAGCGGGTTTATCAGATACTTTCATTTTACCAAAAGCTGCAATGAGATCTATTTTCTGAGCTTTGGACTCAGTTTGCTGCAGTACAAGGACCTTATGTTGGATTTGCATATCACTTTTAGAGCATGGCCTAATATGCTCCTGCGGCTGAAAAGGCTGTTCAGAGACGACCGTCGTAGAATGATGGGGAAAGGGTTTCTTTAGAATATCCATATTTTCATCTTCGGCACCCTCTACCAGAAGATTCTTGTCGATGAGATCCTGAACAATATTTTTGAGAACGAAGCAGTTCTCAGTATTGTGCCCCACTGTTCTGTGAAATTTACAAAATTGATCTTTGAATTTCCCCATGGGAATAGGGAGATCAACCAACCTAGGCAGTTTGACCATCTCCTTGGTCAACATATACTCGAGCACAGTCTCGAGGGATTGGTCTAGTGGAGTGAATTTCCTGTCATAACTCCACCCTTCATGCTTTACTTTTTCTAGGGGCTTCGGTCCCTGTTCTAATTGAAGTGGCTTATTGTATTGAGGCACTGATTTGCCTTTCTGATCATTCTTGTTGGAACTTCCTGCCCCATAACAGAAATCTTTGTTCTGCCCCTTATAGTGGTTCCAATTATTATTTCTGACAGAATGAGTGAAGTGAGTCTTCTTCTTCTGCTCAGTTTGGCCATTGTTCTTGGTGAAAGTGAAGCCTTCGTAGAAACCATTTTCCATGCTCAACTTGAGCCATTCAGCTCGTTCTGTCAGTTCAATGAATGTCCTTGATGGTGCAGTAGAGATGAGACCTCTTAGAAGCTGTGAGAAGTTACTCAGAATTAGGGACAAAGCATGTCCCTCTGATATGGGGTCCCTCATCTTGTTGCAAGCTGACCTCCATCGGTGGATAAAATCTCTGGCCTTCTCATTTTCTCTCTGTTTGAGGCCGCAAATATGGCTGAGGGTGGGAAGTGCCTCAGCATTGAAGAGAAATCGCTCAATGAACATGTTTACCACTTTGTCAAATTCCTTCAACTCAATTGGATTTACATGCTCCGAGTACCATTTAGCTGCGGTTCTCTCCAGACTGCGAGGGAAACATAGGAAAAGTGCACGATTGTCTCGTTTGAATCTGGAGCATTCAGCGAAGAACATGGCGAGATGAGCTTTAGGATCGCCAGAACCATCGAATTTGATAAACTTTCTGGGGAGATTCTCGAGATTGTCGTCCCCATCCAAACCATCATAGAAGTCTTCGCTGGTGAAGACTTTCTTGCCCTTGTCACGGGCCTGCAGGTCTCGAAGCATTCTGACCACATCTTTGAACTGCGGCTGGTTAGAGTCATTGAGAGATTGCTCTTTGAATTTGTGGGCTGACCCCTGCCCCTGGGTAGACTTGCGGAATGCCTGATGGGTCTCAAACTCTTCATCTGAATCTTCCACTGATTCCTCTTCATCAGTTGCATCAACATGCTGAGCAGGCTTCTTGGATATCTTCAAGGCTTTCTTGACTGCCCGGCCTTTTGTCTTTTGCTTCACCTGTGCTTTCTCTGTACTGGCTTCAGCTTGTTCTGCCAGCATCTTAGTCATCATCTTCTTAAACATGGCATACATTTGAGGATCAATGTCATCCTCAACCTGTTGCCCCTGATTTTTGCCTGAGCGCGGGGAATCCATTTCTTCGTCTGAAGCTGTCGAATATGCGATTCCCTCGACTGGTGCAGTCTTCTTCCCTGACCTTGTTTGAACCATTGACTGTCACGAAGGCTCTCTGCAGAGCAAAATCGATGGTTAGGCTTTTGAGAGAGATTTTGATTGGAAGAAAATATTCGCTGAGAATTTTGGTAGACAATTTGAAAGAATATCCCATTACTAGGGATTGAGTCGTCGCTGGGATTACGACAATTGCGTTGTCATTCCTTTGCAAAGAAAATAAACAACTGAAAATTAAGCCTTGTTACCTAGGCGAGGTCGTCAAACCAAAAATTGAAGAATTTGCAAGATTTTTATTTATTGAAAGAAAACATGATTGCATCAATAATAAACTTGAGAAAGAGGGGGCGGACAGACAATTTGCCACCACTCTTTATAACTAGCAGAGACACGAGGACCGGGAAAAAGCGGAAGAGTAACAAAAGAGTCCCAGCCATATCTGGCAGAATGGTATGCTCCGGACCACTGTGCTGATGTAAGGTCGAACTCTGGCACGACTCCAGATAGCAGCCGCATCTCTATGTGCTTCTGTCTCTGAGAAAACTGTCGAACACACCGCTCCGGATGATAGTAAGCACAGAAGAATGGACCAAGCAACTTGAATCTCTTGCCATATGCATAGGTGTATCTGGGAGGCGATAATTCTCGATCAAAATAGTCCCACACCACTTCTTCTTCCTGCAGATAGTCGATCAGGAATCGGTACCGCGCAACTGGAAGGAGCTCCTTACCGTTGTATCTGAATGAACTAGCTCTGGTTGGTACATGCTGAAGGAACCAAGATTGAAGAGCATAAGTACATCCCTCGACTAAGATGGACTCTCCAAGTGTGAAGCGGGTCAGTCCTCTGTATAGAAAAGCAAGCGCGGCCATGGCTATCGAGAGACGGCTGGTCTGTCGACTTCCCCATCTTCTCAAAAGTTGAACTATTCTGACATCCACATAATTTTGTCCATCTGGAAAGAAAGCAAGTCCCACAGTACACAAAACCATCGCATGCTGAATTCTCTCTCGAGCTGTCCTCGACAACAAGCTGACTTCTGCGAATTCTCCATACTGTCGGTAGATCTCGATCAGACTCACGTATTCATTCCCATTTTCTTCAATCAGTGGCCAAGACTTGCGCCCTGTCATGCGAGCTACGGCATCTTTGGGGTCCAGACCCTTGACATTGATCAGAAACTGCTGCTCTAACGGATCTCCAGGCTGACCGGCTGGCTCAGGCAGTCCCATAATCTCTGAGAATTCATCCATCAGTATTGTCATCTCGCCCCACGGGAACCAGAATGTGCAAGTGCGCGGATTCCACCGCTCCGTCAGTGCATGAATCAGATTGCCGTTGACTGTCAACTTTCCCACTGCAGATGCCAATTCCAACCCACAATCGCTCAAGTGGTCCGGAAACATACGAGAGAAATTTTTGAACCAGACATAGTACCACCGGGGGAAGAAGGGTCCGGTGCTAAGAGATCGATGCTCAGGAAGACTTTGTCGCACCTCATAGGAGATGTGACCCTCAGGAAAAACAGAATCGAGCTGACTGGATGCCATTGGACTGAAAGACAAGAAGACTGGAATTAGACTTTGGAAAAATATAAGAAATTTGAAAATTGCAGGCAGGATAAAATGAAAGCTGGAAATTCGAAGTCCAGTGGAACGAAAGAATGGAAGATTTCCTGGAGTTTTGAAGGAAAAGGTGGATAATTTAGAAAAATCGTCCAGGCTTTTTGAGAAAAAGGAGATATTTCATAAAAAATGAAAAATGAGGTATTTTGGAAAATTGTTTGGTATTTTGGAAAACTTGGGAAAAATATGAGAAAATAAGGCGAAAATGAATATCATATATTCAATTACAAACAATTATACACATACAGCAATCCCTAGGCAGCCAACTCTAAATGCATTGATTTTGAAAGAGCTTTAGGACCCTAATCCTGACTCTAGGCTTAGATCAACTGTGTCCAATCATGCTATGCCGATATACTCGAGCCGAGGCTCGATGTACGTGGCATAAAACTCATCTCCGGGTCTAGGCTTGTGTTTTCCCAACATCCTTGAGCGCCTGCCGATATACGTTGGACTATGGCCCTTGGTACGTGGCAGGGGGGCGTTAGCCCAAATAAATGGCCCAGTTGTGAGGCTCTGTCCCGAACTATGGTTCTGGAAGAGAGCCCAGCAACGTGAAGACCGGGTAGACATAGGTGAGGTGGTTTTTGAAATATGATCACATGCAGGCAAACAGAGGGCTCTAAGTCCTAAAGAGATAGAATTTTGAAAACTTTTGAAGAAGCAAACATTGTTTTCATACAAGTCCTAGATTGAGGAGTGTTGTATTTCAGACCTAAGTCTAAGTGAGCATGCATAATTCTCCTCAATATGGTCCTACCAAACCATGCCTAGTCTATATGCAATCCATGTCAGCTGGGTTCAAGTCTAGGCTCCTAGGTTCACATGATATCAGAAATTAAAGCTGACATTTCATAGAACATAATTTTGACAATTGGGCTAAGTTAAAGCACATAATTGATCAGGCGAGGACAGGTCCCATCTCGGTCGCCAAACCTGTTATCATCGCAAAAAATTTTCCCCTCCCTTGCGAGAGAGAAACGAATTTGCGAGTCAAACTCGACCAAAGTTTTGAAAATTGTTTTGAAAATTTACTCGCCTCCGTTTTTAAAATTTACGGGAAAATTCCGTAGAATGGGATCCGCCTGTCGGTACGAGGTTCAACCGTTCCTGGCGCCTTTACCAGGGTTAATTGAACCAAGGACCAATTATGTGCTCTAACTTGATTCAAGTATCTAAATTATGCTCTATTTTTCCTAGAATGCACAAAGAATCAGGCTTGTGCTATGAAATTTTGAAAATAATGCAAGTTTGAGAAAATATGATGTTTGCTTTGGAAGATTAAAATATGCTTGAAAATTGATTGAAAAAGTACTTGAAATTGGGATTCCTGGGAAAATCATTGAAGTTCATTGAAAATCAGAAATTGGATTGAAAATGAATTCTTAGGAAAATTTGAACTTTGGAAAATCGATTTTGAAATTTGGAATTGCTTTTCTGAGAAAATGGATTTGAGAATTCTTAAGAAATCTAAGAAATTCATTGGAAAATGACTTTTGAAATGACAAATGGATTCTCAAGAAAGGGAGAAATCTGAGAAAATCGATCTTTTTGAAAACTTGAGACTTTGAAATCTGAGAATTTTAAAACATTGGAAAATCTTGGTTTGAACTTGGGAAATGCTTTGAAATCTCTTTTCAAAACTTAGGATTTTGAGAAAATTAGATCCTAAGAAAGACTTGGAAATTCTTGAGAAAGCTGAATTTTCTGAAATTGAAATTGGAAAACGAATTTGAGAATAATGCAATTTGAATGATATGAATGAATGAATATGAATTTGAAAAGGGAATTTCAATTGAGAAATTGGGAAATCCTTTTAAAACTTTGAAAAATGCAGTACATTTTGAAGTTAGCCTAAGTGTGTAGGCTGAATGTGGCTAATACGAAGATCATAAATCTTGGTTTTCTTCGTATTCTGACTATGGCCATAAATACGAATCCCACCGAGTTTATAAACTCCTTAAAAGCTTGTGCACGTTCCATTCGTGTAAACCATAGTGAATTTGAAATAAATATGCACGAATCATACATCACATATTAAAATTTGCATAAATTAAACTATATGCAATGCAGTCCTATTCTAAGCAGAAATGTAACTCTTATTCCAAATTATTACATTTGAGATTACATTGAATTGAAATAAAAAAAAATAAAATCTAAGTCTTCTTCTTGAATGTTCCTGCAAAACTAGAAAACAAGGTTAGCACAAAAATGTAGGTTTTTCTGAATTTATCCGAAAATATGGGAAATTGTCGGACATTATTCAGATATAAACCCAAAATCATATCCCCTTTGATATAAACATGAGAAATAATGAATAAATTTTGAAAATAAACTTGAAAATTTGAAATTGGGGTCAAAATGACCAAAATACCCCTGATGACCTTGAAATCAGGGTTTTCTGAAAGAATTTTTGTAAATTTTGGAAATTTGAAAATCAAATGAAATAAATCAAACATAATATGATGAAATATGATGATATGCATGAAATTTTGGGAGAATTAGAAATTGAAATTTCGAAATTTAGGTCAAAATGACCAAAATACCCCCAATAACAAGACTATGGCCTTGAAACCAGGGTTTTCTGAAATAATTTTTGCAAAATTGAAAAATATGAAATGCAAAGGAGATTAAAATTAACCCTAATATGATTCTACATGCTTATGTACATGATAAAAACCCTAAAATGGCGAAAATATCATAAAATATCGAATTTAACCTGATTTTCGCTTGATTTTCGCTTCTGAATTTAAAGATAAACTAACACATGGAGCAAATGAACTTGGAATTAAACCAAATTTGGCATGGACACCTAAAATAACCCTAAAAACAGAATGAAGCTCGAAAATCTAATTTGTTTGTATTTTTAAATATGAAAATTCAAATAAAAACCCTAAATTTCATGATTTTTGCCTAAAATATTGATTCTAAAGGGGATTTAGGATATCAAATTTCCATAAAAATTTCCCAAATTTTATGGAGTGACAAAGGACAGTAAGGCAAGAATTTTTTACTTTTACACTTTCTGGTTTTGACCTATGGTCGGAGCTGTGCCACTCCGGCAAGTCGGATCGGAATCCGGCGACTCTAATAAATGAAGGAAACAGACAGGTTTTGATAGAAAATGTGGGAAAATTAGTAATCAGATGGGAAAATTTCTGAAATTGTGGGAAAAAGTCCCTGACACATAGGTAAAGAATTGATATTTTGACACCATTGGGATTCGGGTTACGGTTTGGAAAAGGCCACACTGTTATCAGAGACCTAAATCTCTGGAATTTCTGGACATTGGAATCTGTTAGACAGAAAGATAAAGTCCGGGAAAAATAATGAAACAAATCCAAAAATTCCCAAATTTTGGGAAATTGCAGAACATTATGTTAGGAAAAACTTTTATGTTGAAAGTTTTTGCAGACAGGCTATAGATTGAACAGACTCGATGTATTAGGGTATGTCTGTACCCTGACACAGGAAAATCAAAATTTTCCCAGGGGTCTGGGAAATCCGATTTTTGACAGAGGTCAAAACTTATTGGAAAAAGCTCAAAATTTCCAGATCATTAGTAGATTCAATCATGAATCCACTGTGATTTTTGTAGAGCAATACGAATCTCCCACAAGGGTGGTGTCGGAGGTTCTTTTCTGCTAAAGCAGAAATTGGAAATTCAGGAGGGTTCAAAAACCCGATCCAGTGTTTTATTTTTTTTATGGGGTTATAAAACTCGAATTGACTCAGAATTTTGGCAAAAGATTGGTAACTAGCATCTCTATTTAACATAAAAATTTCGGAATTTAAAGGTTAAAAATCATGCATGAAATAACAATTGTGAAGGATGCTTAGAACTAAAC
The DNA here is from genome assembly GCF_984573655.1 of Nuphar pumila. Classification (NCBI taxonomy): domain Eukaryota; kingdom Viridiplantae; phylum Streptophyta; class Magnoliopsida; order Nymphaeales; family Nymphaeaceae; genus Nuphar; species Nuphar pumila. The sequence continues at coordinate 43,629,329 of NC_143265.1, read as the reverse complement.
TTGCAAAATAACTATTGACAAATTGATAAAGCCAACATAGATAAATGAAGTGAATGTAAGATATATAAAAAAAAAACTCTAACAAAATAAAAATAATCAGGGGATATCAACTATGCTATATTTTGGCTACTAACATGAGAGATCCGATCCATCTTCCGGATGGATCATCTCACGTACCTAGCATTGATATATAATATACATGCTTATAAAGGAAATTCAATGGGATTTTTAGAGAAAAATTAATAAAGTAGGAGGGATGCAGACTTACCTTGGATTAGCTGCAGTGTTTGGAGATGGCTAGGGGAGTTGAAGTAGGTGATTCGGAGGTGGCTGCTACTGTCACCAAAGGGAAAGCTTCACCAAAGCTGCTGGCTGGACCAAGAAGTGGCTGCAACGATGGGGCTGGAGCTTGAAGGGATGGAGGCTTCAAAGGGGAAGCTGCCTTGGAGAGCACAAAGGTTGAAGGTTGATGGTGGCTGTCAAAGCTGGTGGCTGTGTTGCTGCAATGAGAGAGAGAGAGAGAGAGAGAGAGAGATGGGTTAGGAGTTTTTTTTTTGGTCTCTTTTAACTTAGGTCTTTATTCAGCCTCAACTTAGGGTTTTTAGAAGTTAATGAAAAGAGAGGGAAAGAGTGTACGTGAATGGGCTGGAGAAGGGAAAGGAAGGAAGGGAAGGGAAGAAGAAAAGAAAGGGAAGAAGAAGAAAAAGAAAGAAAAGGGAAAAAGAAAGGAAAGAAAGAAAAGGAGGGAAAAAGGAAAAGGGAAAGAAAAAAATGAGAAAATGGAAAGTGGGGCTGGAGGCTTGGGTGACCACCTTGTGGGTCCCACCTCCTTTCTAAAAAAAAATAAAAATAAAAAAAAAATAAAAACAAAAATAAATAAATAAAAAGAAGCATTTTTTTTTTATATAAAATAGAAAAGTAAATGAATGGGCCATCTCAGAGCGGGTCCAAATTCCACATTTGAAATTCATTTTGACGATTAGAGGGGTAAAATAGTCTTTTTAGAAAGTTTCTAGACGAAATGAGCTATTTTTGGCAGTTTTTTAAACGAGCTCGGATTTTGAAGTTCAATACCCCGTTGCGAAGCAAATCCAATGTAGAATTTAAAAATATAATTTTGAAAGAAATCCAGATTGTTTTTCTTGAGAAAATGCTTCCAAATCTATTTTTAGACAAAACGAGCTATTTTTGGTAGTTTTTGAAATGAGCTCGGATTTTGAAGTTCAATACCCCGTTGCGAAGCAAATCCAGTGTAAAATTTGAAAATTTGATTTTGAAAGAAATCCAGATTATTTTTCTTGAGAAAATATTTCCAAATTTAGACTCCTGGGGTGAAAATGTCAATTTTGGAAACCTGAGGTTTGAAATTGATTTCTGAAAACTTTTAAAACTCAATCTGGATTGAAATTTATAAAGCTGGAGTTCTGGACTTCGAAAATGAAATGAAATGTGATGAAATGTTATGAAATGCTGAGAAATGATATGAAATGATGAGAAATGACATGAAATGCTATGCAAAATGCTAACCCTGAATGAAGAATTTTGGATGTTAGACCCCGATTGACACTTGTACCAGTTCAAAAAGTGTTAAAATTGACAAAATTTGCAAAAATGGTTGAAGAAATGATTTTCGAGCTCTGCCAAGCTAGAGTAACGTTGAAAATTAGGGTTTGAGCTGTATTCAACTGAAATGAACTGGATTGAGCTGGGTTTTAGAGTTTCAGAACTCAAATGAACTCAACAAACACTGACTCAACTGACCTTTCCAACTGAATTTTCAAGAAAAGCTGCCATTTTTAGAGAAATGGTATGGAATGGTCATTGGAATGAAGTGAATTACGAACCTGAACTGGGTTTGAGCTAAAACAAAAGTCAGTAATACTGAGATAAACTAAAATCAAGTCTCAAACACTAACTCAACTGACTGAACTCGGCTCAATTTCAGCTGAAAGATCTGAAATGGACTAAAATGGGCTCCTAGACACTTGGAAATGGTTTTGAACTAAAATTGGAGCACTTGAACTTCTGGTGAGCTCAAGTTAGACTCTGGGGAACATGACTGACTGGGAATGACTGACTTTGAGACAATTGGCTTGGATTCGAGTGAGAAATGAGCTCATTTTTGAAGAAATGATCCCATTTTGGCAGGAATGGTCAGAAATGAAAATGGTCTGTTCATTGTGAGCTCAGATGAGCTTGAGATGACTGATATTCTAACTGTCTTGAACTGACCAATGAGCTTGGTTGACTCCGACTGACTGGGGTCCGGGATGACCTAGGGGTAAAATGGTAATTTTCCTAATGAAAATGGGTAAAATGGTGCTTTTCTGAAACTGACTCGGGGTTTGATTCCTACACTGACCTAACAGGGTTGGCACTGAACAAGGAGGATTGTTTGAGAATGAGTGAGGAAAATTTGGGGTGTTTACAGAGTCCTTCCCAAATTTTTTGATTTAACAGAATCTCAGAGGGATAAAACCTAACAGCACAGTAATGAATCCACAGTGCAGACATACGAAATGGAAACCATAACTTCACAATATCAGAACATTCGAAAATAAAAGCAAATCAAAAATCCAATTTATTATCCATTAATGTGAATGAGAAAACTGATAAATGAATTGCTGATGGTGAATTATGAACGCAATGAGACATTAATGATATATATAAAAAAAAAGAAGTGTAATTCCTGTAATGCAAAAATAGAAGAAAAGGAACGAAGATACGTAGGTATATATAAAAGCGTGAGATGCGAAGGATCAGAAGATGAGAAGGATTGCAATAAAAAAAATGGAGGATATGAGTAGTATCGAAGTGGATACTGCAGGTAAGTAGATTGAAATGAAGAGTAATTCTTGAAGTGAACATGGACAATCAAATATAACGCAACTAAAGAAAAGAAAGAAAGAAAAAAAAAAGGAAAGGAAAAAGAAAAGGGAAAAAAAATGTAGCTAACGATGGGGCCTGATTTTCTATTGCAGAATGCATGTCGATGCTGCCATGAACAGGTCGACATTGCATTATTTTGCCTTAGACAGATAAGAGATAAAAACCGAAAATAAAATTTACGAGGAAATAAGAGTGAAAGGACTTACCTCGATTGAGCTTCAATTGCAAGGTCGGTCTCCTTGGATAGATGGGGAGAAAACTTGATTGTACCAAGCTCCGAAGGAGGGAGGGAAGGAATTGCCGATTGGAGATGGGAATGATCGATCTTAGGCGGATAATGTGTGATTGATTCCTTCAGCAAACCAGATGTCAGGAGAGGAATCCCCGAGGGAGGGGGTCAGATTGAGCTCGGTGATAAAGGAGATATGAGAGGCGATGCCAGAACAATTGATGCCCCCATCCCTTTGTTGTGGTCTTGCTTATGTAGAGTCCGAGGAAGACTCGAGAAGGGGGAGAGTTTGTTGTGGATCGACGGCTAATGGAGAGGAAGAGGATTGGAGGGTGATGGAGTTCGAGGAGGAGAGGCCGTTGGTGATGGAGGGTTGAGGCGAAGCAGGAGGAGGATGGCGATTCAGGATGTTTCGAGAAGGAGAGGATGCGATGAAGAGAGAAGAGAGAGAGTCCAAAAACCCTAACTCGACTTTCTAAGGGTTGTAAAGGAACTTTTTCCAGAGTTTTCCAAAAAAGATCTTTTAAAGAAAACTTTTCTAAAAACGGGTTTTTAAAGCCATTTTTCTGCAATTTTACTATTTTGATTTTTTTTTTGTTCTTTTCTTCATATATATATATATATATATATGAATCTTTTTGGTTATTTTCTATATATTTATTATTATTATTATTTTTTTTTGGAAATAAGTTTCTAAAACCTAACAAATTCGAGGGATAAAAACTATTTTGCATATATTTTTTTGAGAAATATTTATGAAAAGAGGAGTTTTTTGAGGATTCAAGACTATTTTTTGAAAAATTCTTCAAAAGATGGGTTTTGGATTCAAAATTTGAGAAGATTTTGGAGTTTTTAACCTCGAATCGAGAAATATAGAGCAATGAATCCAAACAGATGCCAGATGGACTGTCTGAGCCATTTAAAATTATTTTTGGTATTTTTGGTAATTTTAATTCGAAAATTATACAACGGGACTCAGATTTGGATTTTGACAATGGATCCTGATCTAAAATTGGTTTAACTCCAGTAAACTCGAGGAATAAACTGGATTTTTGTTTTAAAATGACTGAATTTTGTCAGAAAATGAGGGTCAGGGGTAAAAAGGAGAATATTTATAATCATTTTGAAAAATTTTGGGTGTTCACAATTTTAGAGTTTTAGAACTCAACTGGACTGATAAGACACTGACTCAACACACCTTTCCGACTAAATTTTGAAGTAAAGTTGCCATTTTTAGAGAAATGGTACAGAATGGTCACTGGAGCGAAGTGAATTATGAACCTGAGCTGGGTTTGAGCTAGAGCAAAGGTCAATAATACTGAGATAAACTAAAATCGAAGCTCGAACGACTGGATTTAGCTTAATTTAAGCTAAATGAGCTTAAATGGGCTAAATGAGCTACTGGACACTTAGAAGTGGTTTTGAACTGAAATTGGAGCGCTTGAACTCCTGGTGAGCTCAAGCTAGACTCTGGGGAATATGATTGACTGGGAATGACTGACTCAGAGACTACTGGCTTGGATTTAAGTGAAAAATGAGCTCATTTCTGAAGAAATGATCTCATTTTGGCAGGATTTGTCAGAAATGGAAATGGTTTGTTCATCTTGAGCTCAAATGGTCTAGGAATGACTAATATTCGAATTGTTCTGAAATGATCAATGAGCTTGGTTGACTCTGACTGACTAGGGTTTGGGATGACTTACGGGTAAATGGTAATTTTCCTAATGAAAGTGGGTAAAATGGTAGTTTTCAGACACAAACTCGGGGTTTGACTCCTACACTGACCTACCAGGATTGGCATTGCACGAGAGGGATTGTTTGAGAATGGATAAGGAAAATTTAGAGTGTTTACAGATGCTCCTCTTTGCTACTAAGTCGGCTTAGGGCCGAACTTGGTGGCAAAGAAAAACACACCAAATTTGGGCTATAAAAATGCCTCAGTTAGAAGGATCTGACTGGGTATAAAGAGATTAGCCTTGATGAAAATGATAGATATAGAATGGAGAATGAAGAAGAAAGATTTATTCCAAAGAAGTGAGATTCAGGTTTTGCCCTTAACCTGGATGGGACAAGAAATACCTCGTATAGAGACGAGGCTTAGGTTTGACCCTTAAACTGACTGGGAAATGAAATACCTCTTCAAAATGAGGCTCAGGTTTAACCTTCAATCTGACCAAGAAATGAAATACCTCATCAAAATGAGGCTCAGGTTTAACCCTTAACCTGACCGGGAAATGAAATACCTCATCAGAATGAGGCTCAAGTTTAACCCTTAACCTGACCGAGAAATGAAATACCTCATCAAAATGAGGCTCAGGTTTAGCCCTTAACCTGACAAGGAATGAAAATGATGGGATTCTCGAAAGAAGAACCCATAATGGGACCTTCGGACTTCCGCACAATGAATCCGATAAGAGTTTTGCAAAAGGATGAAATTGGGGGTCTCTAAAGCTTGAAAAGGGGTTTGATTTTGGGTGCCTCGTTTCTGAGACTAAATAACTTTTGAAATTGATGACCTTTTGCGAGAAAATGATTGGTGGCTTAACCTCGAGCCGAAATTGGACTGTCTATGGTGGGACAGTGGGGACATAGGGAAATGTGTGAATCTGAGAGCGCAAGCATTCAGATTATACCAAAGAAGGGAAGAAATATTGAAAACTTCTGTTATCAAGTCCTAACAAGGGATAACAAATGATGTCAGGATGCGCCAAAGATGAACCTTAAGCTCTCGCTTTACGCTAGGATAACCAGAAAATGTTGTCAAAATGTTGAAAATTATTGTTGATTCAAAATAATTGAAAATGATGCACATTGGTGTGAAAATATTCCCTCTTTTCTACCTGAAGTATTACCTCTGATTGGGCTTAACTTCGTAGAATCAAGATTCGAATTCAAATTGCTTGCAATTGACTTTCTTTCAAGGAAGCTATCAATTTCCTTGATATGAACATAAAAGAGAGTATTCTTGATATTGTGAAAGCAATTGGTGAAAGAATATTGATAAAAGAATTTCAAAAAATTTAAAGAGGATTCTTGGCATATTTGGTAGTCTAATATCCTGGGATTCTTTTCTCATGATGATCTTTCTATACTTTTTTTTTTGGAAGAGTTGGAGCTCTCTTGGGTTTTTGGGGATTACATCATCCTTCATTTTGGAGATGTCCTGACTTTTCTCTCTTTTTTTTTGGAAGGGTACGTCACAAACTCCTTCATCTATGAGATGTTTCAATCTTTCTTTACCTCTGGGATTATCTTGACAATATTGGCTCTTTGGTTGGAAATCTCTTGATGATAGCGGAAATTAAATATCTTTTAGGGTTTGTCGGGAGGCTCATCACATTCACCTTCAACTTGGCGGTGATCTGAACTATCCCTGAAATGATCCATCACAAACTCCTTCATCTTGGAGATGATCCAAATCTTCTTTGGCCCCAAGGGTCTAACTCGCATAATTCGTCTTCATCTTGGCAACAATTGAGAGATCCCTTTTGCAGATATTTAATTGCAACTTAAATGATTGAGATATGGAAATTGAGTGGATTTTCTTTCTTATCCAGGATATTTCAACTGCCTTATTTTCCAAGAACGATCTTTAAAAATGTGCCATTGACTGCGATCAATATCGATCACTTATGACTTTGTAACAACATTGAATTTTCTTTGCTGGCCAAATCGAGGATTTATTCTTCATCCTTTTGGTTAGCCAATAGAAAGATTTTTAATTTTGAATCCTTGTTCGTGAAAGCCTTGTCCTTTTGGAAGTAATATTGAAGGTATTCTGAGGTACAATTTTTGTGCAATAAAGATTTTGAAATCAACAAATATTTAATGACAAATTGGCAAAATGTTCTTGAAATCCTTCGTGAAAGTGAGCATTTAAAGCGCGACTCCACGCATCCATGACAAAAAAATTTCTTCTCCTTTCCCCAAAGGAGAAGATCTAGAAATGGGAAATATAAATTACTCCTATCTTCCCTGAAGAGGAGGTGTTTTCAAAACGAACTTACGAAGAGAAATTAAGCTTTCATCAAAACTTCCTAACATTAGGCTTCTATTATGGAAAGGGGGTCGGTAATGGTGAGGTCAGTGAATTGGTCATGAAGGAACGGGTCCATCACACTCTCTCTGAAAAGAGGGTCCTCTATGATGAAATGGCCTAGTATGAAATTGGGGTCGTAAGGAAAGCAAGCTTTTGTCGAAGCTCTCCATGAACTAAGGGTTCCTTGTGTGAAATTGGAAATTTGTTTTTCAAACGGTTCACAAGGACATGAATACCTTCAAACTCTCCTTAAAAAGGGGCTAAATGAACAAAGGATAGCATGCGGAAAGAACGAGCTCTGTCGAACTCTACCTGTAAAAAGGATCTCTCGCAAAAGAAAATGATTGAAATTGGTATTGAGTGACCAAAAAGGTCGAAATTAGAAATTGGAGATTGGAAATTTGAAAATTGGAATTTAGAATTTAAAAATTGGAAATTGGAAATTGGAAATTGGAAATTGGAAATTGGAAATTGGAAATTGGAAATTGGAAATTGGAAATTGGAAATTGGAAATTGGAAATTGATTGACCCAAAAGTTGAGATTGGACATTGATTGACCCAAAAGTCAAAATTGAAAATTGATTGACCCAGAGGTCGAAATTGGAAATTGATTGACCCAAAGGTCGAAATTTGAAATTAGAATTTGGAAATTGGAATTTGAATGACCCGAAGATCAAATTTGGAAATTGATTGATCCGAAGCTCGAAATTGGAATTGGAAATTGAAAATCAGAAATTGGAAGTTGGAAATTAGAAACTGGAATTTGGAAATTGGAAATTAGAAACTAGAAATTTTAGAAATTGGGAATTGGAAATTGGAAATTGATTGACCCGAGGGTCGAAATTGGAATTGGTTTACTGGGAACAACATGGGTTCAATAGAGATTCAGCCTAAAAAATTGCATTGGTTCAATTGAGAACGACATTGGTTCACTGGGAACGACATGGGTTCAATTGAGAACGGCATTGGTTCACTGGGAATGATATGGGTTCAATAGGGATTCAGCATAAGAATGACATTGGTTCACTGGGAACGACATGGGTTTAATAGGGATTCAACCTAAGAACGACATTGGTTCAATTGAGAACGACATTGGTTCATTGGGAACGACATGGGTTCAATAGGGATTCAGCTTAAGAACAACATTGGTTCAATTGAGAACAACATTGGTTCACTGAGAACAACATGGGTTCAATAGGGATTCAACCTAAGAACGACATTGATTCAATTGAGAACGACATTGATTCAATTAAGAACGACATAGGTTCAATAGGGATTCAACCTAAGAACGACATTGGTTCAATTGAGAACGACATTGGTTCAATTGAGAACGACATTGGTTCACTGGGAACGACATAGGTTCAGTAGAGATTCAGCCTAAAAAACGACATTGGTTCAATTAAGAACAACATTGGTTCACTGGGAACAACATGGGTTCAGTAGGGATTCAGCCTAAGAATGATCAATTCCATAGGGATTTAACCTAGGGATCATATCGGTTCAGCAGAGATTCAGCCTACAAACTATCAATTCCATAGGAACTTAACCTAAGGACCACAGTTTAAGAAGGAAGGGTTCAACTTGTAAGCTTTGAATGGACCTGGTACTAAACTGGGTTTTGAAGGAAGATTCGAATCAGAATTCAAATCTTCAAAGGAAAACTAAATGAATTGGGTTTTGAAAGAAAATTCGAGTTGAAACTTGGATCTTCTAGACCAATTACTAAATTGCAGAAAAGTTTAAGTAGGAGTTCAAACCTTTAAAGAAAAGCTAAACGAATTGGATTTGAAAGAAAATTCGAGTCGGAACTTCAATTTTCTAGACCGATTCTAAACATTTGAATTGGATTTGAAAGATAATTCGAGTCGGGACTGTAATTTTCTAGACTGATTCTAGACATTTGAATTGGATTTGAAAGAAAATTCGAGTCGAAACTCTAATTTTCTAGACCAATTCTAGACATTTGAATTGGATTTGGAAGAAAATTTGAGTCAAAATTCTAATTTTCTAGACCAATTCTAGGATCTAAAGGAAGGAATATTAGACCAATATAAATTGGATTTGGAAACATTGAATAATAAGAAAATCAAAATTGGGTTTAAGAGTTTCAACCAGTAAAATGGGATTTAGAAGAATACCAGCATGGGTACCAGATTTTGAAAGAGCACCAGCATGAACACTGGATTTTGAAAAAGTACCAGCACGGATACTGGATTTTAAAAAATTACCAGTACAAACACTGAATTTTGAAAAAAAAATACCAGCATGAACACTGAATTTTGAAAAATTACCAGCACGAAACACTGGATTTTGAAAAATTACCCATTGATTCTGATAGAAGATTTTCAGTCTTCACTCTCACGATGACTTGGACAACTGTCGGGGCCTCAAGATTATCCCTTGTTCTGATTGGGTAACTCAGGTTTATCCCTTAACATGAAGGGAAAATGAATTTGATGCATATGTATGCAAATGAATGCATGCAAATGCAAATGTATGCAAATGAATGCAAAATGATGTAAATGGGTGCACATGCGTGCAGTATGAGAGATTTATTTGATCTTACCTGCATACAGAATATTTTTGAAGTAAAACAAGTTTTCAAAAAAAATGCTTCAGTGTAATAGGGAAAACAAATTTTGGATAAAATGAAGATAATTGACGTTCAAAGAATGCTCTCCGAAGATAACAAAGCAACTGACTTTTGATTGATTCACGAGAGACTCTGAAGAGGGTCATTCCTTATGAAAGAACATTTTGCGGAGAAGGAGAATAAAAATGACATCAAGTTTATGAGGAGAATTGATAATTTTATTGAATCATTGAAGAGAAATAACAAATTGGTAAGAAAATTGGGACTATATTGTCCTTTAAAATGACCAAAAGCAAAATGATTAGAGATGACATGGCCTTGGTATTGTCAATTTCTTGGAAAACTTGATCAGGATGGTCAACTGGTATCTTCCTTATTTTCAACAAGGAGATTCTTGTCGATGCAATCTTGAATGATATTCTTCAGAACGAAACAATTCTCAGTGTCATGCCCTACTGCCCGATGAAATTTGCAGAACTACTTTCTGAATCTGCCCATGATTGCTAGGGGATCAGCTACTTTAGGTAAACAGATCATATCTCTTGCGAGCATGTATTCCAAAACACTCTCGAGTGTCTGGTCTAGAGGGGTGAACTTTCGATCCGTACTCCAATCCTTGCGCTTTGGCTTTTCTTGATCTTTCTTTTTAGGATGAGGACTAGATTGAAGAGGCTTATCATTGTTGGCGACCTTTCCCTTTCGGTGCTCTGATCCCTCTAAATGGTCATCATGATTTTTTTGGTTACCCTTGCTATTGTTGGCAGAAGGAGTGAAGTACGCCTTAGGAGGTCTGACCATATCTTTTATGAGCATGTATTCCAAGAAACTCTCAAGTATTTGATCCAATGGAGCCATCTTGCGGTCCTGGTTTCGATTGTCATATTATACCTCTTGTCGAGTGCTTGATTTCTGCTGAGACTTGGCTGAGATAGCTGATTGGCATTCTTTCTCATCCTCAATGAAGAAATTCTTATCGATATAGTCTTGGACAATGTTCTTGAAGACGAAACAATGTTCAATATTATGCCCCGTTGTTCGATCTTTCTATTTGCCTTTTGCGACAAGAGGATTAGCAATCTTTGGGAGTTTAATCATTTCTTTGACCAACATGTATTTAAGGATCTTTTCGAGGGGCTGATCTAGAGGAGTAAATTCGTGATCGTAACCCCAACCATCATGTTTTATCTTCTCTTTCCATTGACTCAATTTTTCACTCTGCTTTAAAGATTTTTCTTTTTGACTTGTATGATTGCCCTTGTTATCTTTGTAATCATTGCTGTTGGCATTGATGAAGAAGGCATAATTCATTTTCTTTTTTGAATTTTGATTATTCCTGACAGGGGTGATGCCCTCATAGAGGTCTTTGCTCGTAAAGACCTTCTTGCCCTTGTCGCGGGCTTGCAAATCTTTAATCATCTCAGTCATTTTCTTCAACTGTACTTGGACTGGATCATCCATTGTTTGATTCTTCAATTTATAGGTTATCTCTTGTCTATGATAGGATCTTTGAAATGCTTGTTGAGCTTCATATTCTTCATCAGTGTCCTCTACTGACTCCTCTTCATCTGTCGTATCAGTACTCTGAGCATGCTTCTTGGAAAGCTTTAAAATCTTTTTGACTACCTGGCCTTTTGCCTTCTGCTTGACATGGTTTTTTTATGTACTAGCTTCAGCCTGCTCTGCCAGCATCTTGTTCATCATCTTTTTAAATATGGCATATATTTGAGGATTGATGCCATCATCTGCTTGCTTTCCCTAACTTTTAAATGACCGTGGGGAATCCATTTCCTCTTCTGAAGTCATTGAGTACTCTGCGGTCTTCTTTTCTGACCTTGTTTGGACCATTTAGATTTTGCAAACGTTCTCTGCAAGGCAAAGTTAATGGTTAGACTTTGGAGAGAGATTTTGATTGGAAGAAAATATTTGCTGAGAATTTTGGTAGACCATTGAAAGAATATCTCATTACTATGGATTGAGTCATAGCTGGGATTACGACAATTGCGTTGTCATTCCTTTAGAAAGAAAATAAACAACTGAAAATTATGTCTTGTTACCTAGGCGAGGTCGTCAAACCAAGAATGAAGAATTTGAAAGATTTTTTATTCATCGAAAGAAAAACATGATTGCATCAATAATAAACTTGAGAAAGAGAGGGCGGACAGACAGTTTGTCACCACTCTTGATAATCAGTAGAGACACGAGGACCGAGAAAAAGTGAAAGAGTAACAAAAGAGTCTCAGCTATATCTGGCAAAATGGTATGTTTCAGACCACTGTGCTGATGTAAGGTCAAACTCTAGCACAACTTCTGATAGCAGCCGCATCTCTACGTGCTTCTGTCTCTGAGAAAATTGTTGGACACACCGCTCTAGATGATAATAAGCACATAAGAAAGGACCAAGTAGCCTGAATCGCTTGCCGTATGCATAGGTGTATCTGGGAGGTGATAGCTCTCGATCAAAATAGTCCCACACCACTTCTTCTTCCTGCAGATGATCAATTAGGAACCAGTACCGTGCAACTGAAAGGATCTCCTTGCCATTATACTTGAATGAACTGGCTCTGGTTGGCACATGTTGGAGGAACCAAGACTGAAGTGCATAGGTGCACCCCTCGACTAAAATAGACTCCCCAAGCGTGAAGCGAGTCAACCCTCTATATAGAAAAGCAAGTGCGGCCATGGCTATTGAGAGACGGCTGGTCTGTCTACTTCCTTATCTTTTCAGAAGTTGCACTATTCTCACATCCACATAATTCTATTCGTCTGGAAAGAAGGCGAGTCCCACAGTACATAAAACCATCGCATGTTGAATCCTCTCTCGAGCTGTTCTGGATAACGAGTTGACCTCTATGAATGCCCCATACTGTCGGTAGATCTCGATCAGACTCACATATTCATTCCCATTTTCATCAATCAGTGGCCAAGACTTACGCCCTGTCATACGAGCTATAACATCTTTGGGGTCCAAACCCTTGACATTGATAAAAAATTGCTACTCTAATGGATCTCCAGGCTGATCGGCTGGCTCGGGAAATCCCATGATCTCTGAAAACTCATCCATCAATAGGGTCATCTCACCCCATGGGAACGAGAATGTGCAAGTGCGTGAATTTCACCGCTCTGCCAGTGTATGGATCAGATTGCTGTTGACTATCAATTTTCCCACAGTGGATGCCAGTTCTAACCCACAGTCGCTCAAGTGGTCCAGAAACATACGGGAGAAGTTTTTAAACCAAGCATAATACCACCGAAAAAAGAAAGGTTCGGTGCTGAGAGCTCGATGCTCAGGAAGACTTTGTGACCCTTAGGATAGATAGAGTCGAGCTGACTCGATGCCATTGGACTGAAAGATAGGAAGATTGGAAATAGACTTAGGAAAAATACAAGAATTTTGAAAATTGCAGGCAAGATAAAATGAAATGCTGGAAATTCGAAGTTCATAGGAACGGAAGAATGGAAAATCACCTAGAGTTTTAAAGAAAAAGTGGATAATTTGGAAAAATCGTTCAGGGTTTTTGAGAAAAAGGAGATATTTCACAAAAGATGAAAAATGGGGTATTTTGGAAAATTATCCAATAATTTGGAAAAATTGGGGAAAATAAAAAGGAAAATGATTACAACACATTCAATCACATTCTGCATAAACAATTCTGCACATACAACACTCCCTAAGAAGTTGACTCTAAATGCATCTATTTTGAAAGAGCTTTAGGACCCTAATCTTGAATCTAGACTTAGATCAACTATGTCCAATCATGCTATGCCGATATACTTGAGCCGAGGCTCGATGTACGTGGCATAAAAATTCATCTTCGGTTCTAGGCTTGTGTTTTCCCAACATCCTTGAGCACCTGCCGATATATGTTGGACTATGGCCCTTGGTATGTGGCAGGGGGGGCATTATCCCAAATAAGTGGCCCAGTTGTGAGGCTCTGTCCCGAACTATGGTTCTGGAAGAGAGCCCAACAACATGAAGACCGGGTAGAGATAGGTGGGGTGGTTTTTTAAAACACGAGCACATGCAGACAAACGGATGGCTCTAAGTCCTAAAGAAATAGAATTTTGAAAATTTTGAAGAAGCAAACATTGTTTTCACACAAATCCTAGATTGAGGAGTGTTGCATTAGACCTAGGTCTATGTGAGCATGAAAATTCTCCTCAATTGGTCCTATCAAACCATACCTAGTCTATATGCAATTCATGTCAGTTGGGTTCAAGTCTAGGCTCCTAGGTTCACATGATATCAGAAAGTAAAAGCTGACATTCCATACAACATGATTTTGATAATTAAGCTAAGTAAAAGCACATAATTGATCAGACGAAGACAGGTCCCATCACGGTCGCCAAACCTGTTATCATCGCAAAAAATTTTCCCCCTCTCCCTCTACGAGAGAGAGAAGAAACGATTATGTGAGTCAAACTCAACCAAAGTTTTGAAAATGGTTTTGAAAATTACTTGCCCCCGTTTTAAAAATTTGTGGGGAAATTCTGTGGAATGAGATCCGCTTGTCGGTACGAGGTTTAACCGTTTCTAGCGCCTTTACCAAGGGTAATTGAACCAAGGATCAAATGTGTGCTTTGACTAAGTTAAATTATCTAAATTATGCGCCAATTTCCAAGAATGCACAGAGAATCAGGCATGTGCTATGGAATTTTGAAAAGAATGGAAGTTTGAGACATATGATGTTTGCTTTAGAAAATTGAGATATACTTAGAAAATGATTGGAAAAGTGCTTGAAAATTAAATTCTTGGGAAAATCATTGAATTTCATTGGAAGTCAGAAATTTGCATTGGAAAATGAATTCTAAGGAAAACTTGAACTTTGGGAAAATCGATTTTGAGATTTAGATTGATTTTCTGAGGAAATGGATTTGGGAATCTTGACAAAATTAGAAAGTTCATTGGAAAATGATTTTTAAAATGGAAAATAGATTCTCAGGAAAATGGGAACTCTGAGAAAATCGATTTTTGGAATTTGGGTTTATGAAAATCAATTTCTAAAGGAGATTTGAGAACTCTGAGAAATCAACTTCTGAAATAATTCAAGGAACTTTGGAAAAATTGATTTTGGGGATTTGAAAATGAAATTGAGAATGTGGAAACCTTGGGAAATCTTGATTTGAATTTAGGAAATACTTTGAAATGTCGTTTGAAAATTCAGAATTCTGAGAAAATCAAATCCTGAGAAAGACTTGGAAATTCTTGGGAAAATTGAGTTTTCTGAAATAGAAATGGAACATGATTTTGAAAATGATGCAAATTGGATGAATGAATATGAATTTGAAAGATGTTTCATTGAGAAATTAAGAAAATCCTTTTGAGTTTCGAGGAATGCAGTGCATTTTTGAAGTTAGCCTAAGAGTGTAGGTTGAATATGGCTAATACGAAGATCACAAATCTTGGTTTTCTTCATATTCTGACTATGGCCATAAATACGAATCCCACCAAGTTTATAAACTCTCTAAGAGCTTGTGCACGTGTCATTCATGTCAACCATAGTGATTTTAAAAAATGTGCATATGCATCATACATCGGATATTGAATTTTTCAGAAATTAAACTATATGCAATGCAGTCCTATTCTAAGTTGAAAAGTAAATCTTATTCAAAATTATTACAACTTGATATTACATTGAATTGAAATAAAATAAGCAAATAAAAGTCTTCTTCTTGGATGTTCTTGCAAAACTAGAAAACATGTTAGCACAAAAATGTGGGTATTTGGATTTATCCGAAAATATTAGAAATTATCTGACATTATTCAGATATAAACTCAAATTCATACCCCCTTTGATATAAACATGAGAAATAAGTAATAAAATTCAAAAATAAACTTGGAAATTCGAAATTAGGGTAAAATGACAAAAATACCCCTGATAACTTTAAAATCAGGGTTTTCTGAAAGATTTTTTGTAAATTTTGGAAGTTTGAAAATAAAATAAAATAAAATCAAACATAATATGATGAAATGCATGAACATTTGGAAAATTAAAGTTTGGAATTTCAAAATTTAACTCAAAATGACCAAAATGCCTCCGATAACAAGACTATGGCTTTGAAATCAGGGTTTTCTGAAATAAATTTTGCAAAAATGGGAAATATGAAATGTAAAATGCAAATAATATAAAAATTAACCCTAATATGATTCTATATGCTTATTCACATAATAAAAACCTTAAAATGGCAAAAATATCGCAAATTATCGAATTTTGCTTGATTTTTGCCTGATTTTCGCGTTCTGAATTTAAAAGTAAACTAACGTACAAAGCAAATGAACTTGGAATTGAGCCAAATTTGGCATGGAAACCTAGACTAAACCAAAAAACAGAATGAAGCTTGAAAATCTATTTTTTTGTTATTTTTTTTTATTATGAAAAATAACTAAAAATCCTAAAAATCAAGATTTTGCCTAAAATACTAATTCTAAATTTGATTTCGGGTACTAAACTTCCATAAAAATTTCCCAAATTTTATGGGGTGACAAAGGACAGTTAGGCAAAGACTTTTGTCTTTTACAGATTCTGGTTTTGTCCTATGGTTGGAGCTGGACAGCTCCGACAAGTCGGATCGGAATCCAGCGACTCTAGGATTTAGGGCAGACTGACATGTTTCAAGAAAAATTATGGGAAAAATATAATACTGTGAATAAAATGACTGGAATTCTGATAAAGTGTTCCTGACAAATAAAGGCAGATTTCCTTTTTTTACAGTATTGGGATTCGAGTTATGGTTTGGGAGAAAGCAGAGGATTATCAGAGACCTGAATCTCTGAAATTCTCAGACATAGGAATCTGACAGACAGAGAAACTAAATCTAGGACAAATACTTAGGCTGTTCTAAAAAATCCCAAATTTTGGAAAACGAAATAGGAAAGAGTTAAAAACAACTTATATGTTGTAAGTTTTAGCATTCAGACTACAGGTTGAGGCATCCCAGCAGGTTAGGGTCGGTCTAGACCCTGACAAGGAAAAAGTGAGATTTTCCCAAGGGTCTGGAAAATCGATTTTTAGCAGAACCTAAATCTTGCTGGAAAAATCTAAAAAACTACTGAAGGACAGTAAATTTTACCAGGGATCCACTGTATTTTTTTTATAAGCATTTGGATCATCCATCTAGGAGATCTCAGAGGTTTTTGTCTACTAAAACAGAATCTGGAATTTCGAAGATGGCAAAATTTCAGTTTGGGATCCGATTTATTAGAGAGGGTTCTGAAACCCGAACGGACCTAGATTTTTTAAATGACATCACATACAAGCAGATAGATTCACAAATAAATTTTATGGGATTTTTTATCTAGAATTCATGCAGAAAATAATGACTAGATTCTATATTAAAACAAAAATCCATGGAATATTGGTAAAGCCATGTAAAATGAGTAAAATGCATGATAAAACTAATTGAAATGCATATTTTTAATTATGAAATGTCATGAAACATAAAACTAAAATGAAAATCAATAGAGGCATGCTTCAATTTTTATGTTGGCTACTAACATGAGAGATCCTATCCATCTACCAGATGGATCATCTCACGTGTGTAGCATTAATGTGCAACACATAGCAAAATGAACTTATTTATAAGGGAAATACATTGAATCTTTTTTTTTTTTTGAGAAAAACCAGTAAAGTAGGAGGGGCTTATCTTAGATTTGGGTAGGAATCGGCTGCAATGGAGGCATTAGAGGTGCTTTGAAGGAAGAGATGGATGCCAGCTGGAGTAGTGCTGAAGATGGTGAAGCTTGCAGCTGCAACCTTGATGGAGTGGATCGGCTGGACTTGAAGGAGGTAGCTATGGTGGTGCAGTTGCTGAAGTGGATGGTGGTCCGACTGGGCGTCTCCTGTATGGTGGCTGCAAGCCTGTGAGGAAGAGAAAGAGAGAGGGGGTCTGGATAGGTGAGAAGAGAGAGAGAGGTGTTCACGTATGGGGTCTTCCTTGTAAAAAAAAAAAAAAAGTGAAAACTTAGGTTTTAATGAATTGGGGCTAAGGTTGAGAGGGGTTAATGAGAAGGAGAAAATGAGTGTACGTGAGATGCCTTTGGATTTTAGAAAGGGAAGAGGGGTCTTAAGGGGGCTGGACCATGAGAAATGGAAAGAAAGAAAGGGAGGGAAAAGAAGAAGGAAAGAAAAGGAAGAAGGAAAGAAGAAAGAAAAGGGAAAAGGAAAGAAGAAGGAGAAGAGAAGGGAGAGGGGGAGCTGTACGTGAGTGGAAGGAGAAGGGAAAGAAGAAAAGAAAGAAAAGAAGAAAGAAGAAAGAAGAAGAAGAAAAATAAAAAAGAAAGAAAGGAAGAAGAAGAAGGAAAGGACAGAAAGAAAGAAAAGGAAAGAAGAAGGGGAAAGGGGGGGTCGACCCCCTTGTGGGTCCCACCTCTAAAAATAAATAAATAAAATGATAAAATAAAGGAAAATATAGCAAAAGAAAGTGTTTCTTTTTTTTATTAAAAGAAAATACAAGTAGATAAGCCATCTCAGAGTGGGCTTACTTTCCAAATTTGAAATTTATTTTGAGAATAATAAGGGTAGAATAGTCTTTTTCAGGAAATTTCTGGATGAAATGAACTATTTTTGGCAGTTTTTGAAATGAACTCGAAATTTGAAGTTCAATACCCCGTTGCAAAGTAAATCCAGTTTAGAATTTGAAAATTTGAGTTTGAAATAAATCCAAATTGTTTTTCTCAAGAAAATATTTCCAAATTTAGAATCCTCGAGGTAAAAATGTCAATTTTGAAAACCCAGGGTTTGAAATTGATTTCTGAAAACTTTTAAAACTCAATCTGGATTGAAATTTATAAAACTGGAGTTCTGGACTTCAAAAATGAAATGTTATGAAATGCTGAGAAATGATAGAAAATGATGAGAAATGACATGAAATGCCATGCAAAATGCTAACCCTAAATGAAGAAATTTGGATATTAGGCCTCGATTGACACTTGTACCAGTTCAAAAAGTGTTAAAATTGATAAATTTGCAAAATGATTCAAGGAATGATTTTCGGGTTCTACCGGGCTAGAGTGACACTGAAAATTAGGGTGTGATCTGGATTGAACTGAAATGAACTGGATTGAGCTGAGTTTTAGAGTTTTAGAACTCAACTGGATTGACAAGACACTGACTCAACTGACCTTTCAGGCTAATTTTTCAAGAAAAGCTATCATTTTTAGAGAAATGGTACGAAATGGTCACTAGAGTGAAGTGAATTACGAACCTAAGCTGGGTTTGAGCTAGAGCAAAGGTCAGTAATACTAAAATGAACTAAAATCGAAGCTCAAACACTAGCTCAATTGACTGGACTCAGCTCAATTTCAGCTAAATGAGCTAAAATGGGCTAAAATGAGCTACTAAACACTTAGAAGTAGTTTTGAATTGAAACTGGAGCGCTTGAAATTTTGGTGAGCTCAAGCTAGACTCTGGTGAATAGGATTGACTGACTCAAAGATAATTGGCTTGAATTTAAGTGAGAAATGAGCTCATTTCTAAAGAAATGATCCCATTTTGGCAGGAATGGTCAGAAATGAAAATGGTTTGTTCATCATGAGCTCAAATGGGCTAGGAATGACTGATATTCTAACTATTTTGAAATGACCAATGAGCTTGGTTGACATCGACTGACTGGGGTCTGGGATGACCTAGGGGTAAAATGATAATTTTCCTAATGAAAGTGGGTAAAATGGTAGTTTTTTGACACAAACTCAAAGTTTGACTCCTACACTGACCTACTAGGGTTGACACTGCATGAGGGGGATTGTCTGAGAATGGATAAGGAAAATTTGGGGTGTTTACAATAAGTTCAACTCTTTCTTTAAAGACCTACTTTTCATGAAAGATGTGTAAAAATGTGCAAGAATGTAAACAGAAATATCATTGTGTGCAAACTACACCCTCCCCCATGCTTGAATAACACTGTCCCAATGGCACTCTCACATGCTTATATGAAACTAAGTGAATGCACATAAGATGCAATAAATGAGGAAAAAAAGTAGAATGAACCTGATATGAAATATAATTGCATGTTCTATAACTGTAATGAATGCAATAGATACATAATATAACATGAAAACTCATGAATGAAACAAAAAATGAAAAACCAAAGGGAATCTACAAACGCTAAGGGAAAATCTAATAATATACAATATATGGGATGCCTCCCATGAAGCGTTATGTTTCACGTCCCCAACCAGACGGATCCCTAGAAAAACCCTTCATTGTCCATAAGATCAATGGACATGAAGTCTCACTCAATTGGGCTCTCTATGAAAAAGAGTGTCATCTGTGACACTACGCACTGTGTTCCCGCCCACTCTACCCCTAAAAGTGATATCATGACTCTCGCTACAGGAATGACGAAGGTTAGTCTCCTCTAGGGGACTACTCTCAAAAGGAGAGTCTAGGACCGATTGACTATCAATATATACAACCTCAAACAAGTGGTGGTCATGATCTTGCTTGACTAAGTCAAGCATATTTTGCATCTGCACCTCTTGTTTGCTAAAAGCAATCAGCGATCTGAATGCCTGGAAGACTGGGGCTCGATGAATATATAATGACTGTAGAAGTTGTGGGTCTTTCTCCTTCTCTTGAGGCCTAATGAAGGAGATCGACTCGTCATTGGGTATGACATTAAGCTCCTGAGTTGATTCCTGAATGGGGTGACATAGCTTCCTATTCCTAAGGGATGTAACAGATTTGACCTGCTCATGGTGTGAATCAGTGGGGTGCAGGTCAAATGACATGGAATTCTCTCTCTTTGGGATGACAACATGCTGACTAGATAGGTTCCCCTTGTTTTGCCTGCTTAAGGTCTCAGCCAATAGTCCCATTTGAGTCTCTAGCTTGGCTATTAACTACGTATGAGAACAAAGCGTGGCCTTGATGTCAGAAAAGGCCTCTAACATCTTCTCCTGAAATGATATGCGTGATGTGAAATCTTGAGGAGAAGACAGACTATACTGGGGATGAACCTGTGGAAATATGGGACACGAGTAACCTTGTGAAGGGTTACTCTGTCTATGATGTGCCTAGGAGGGCTGATGGGTTGGTTTCGCCATCCCAGGTTATATGTGGGTGCAAATGAATCATGCAATAGTCTAGCGAAACCTTGGGCAACATTCACCTACTCCTTAACGAATTCAGTATAAAGCGGTGTTACCAGACACTCAGAAACACAGTGTGCAGAGCTAGCGCATAGCTCGCACACTCTTCCTACTGGACTTCTCAAAGAATTGGCTAGGAATTGATCTAATTTCCTAGTCAACAGGTCAACTTTGGTATGCAAATCTAACTCGAATCCTACTTCAGAAATCCCAACTTTCCTAGGACCACTAGGCACATATATGGTCCTATTGACCCATGAAGACAAGGCATGATGCATCGTGTTCTCACTCAAGGTCTCAAATAACGACCAAGCCTCGTCCTCACTCTTGAGTATGAAAGTGCCCCTACATGATGAATCAACCATTTGATGGTTCTTTTCAGTAAAACCGTCATAAAAATATTGCACCAGTTGCCAGCGAGGCACCTGGTGGTGGGGACACTTGCGCAGAAGATCCTTCATCCTCTCCCAAGTCTCGTGAAACATTTTCCCCTCTGTTTGCGAAAAGCTGGTGATGGCCTTTTGATACTGATTCGTCTTACCAATTGGGAAATATTTCTTTAGAAACTCCCTTTGCATATTTTCTCAAGTGGTAATTTGAACAGTATCTAACGCCTTTAGCCAATGCTTGGCTTTATCCTTCAGAGAGAAGGGAAATAAGGTCAACCTTATAGCATCGTCTCCAAAATTATTGATTCGCACTATCAAGCAAATCTCAAGGAATTCGTTGAGATGATGATATGGGTCTTCATTACTAAGGCTATAAAACGAAGGTAGCATGTGGATCACATTGGCCTTAATCTCAAAGTGGTTCACTCCTATATCAGGTCTCGTGATGCAGGAGGCGGAAGTATAGGTATTGGGCATGAAGTACTCCCTAAGGGGATGAATCATCTATTGATCCTCAGCCATAGTTCCAGCTCTATGGGATCTTTTGATAAGGGACTCGGGGTCCTCGATAGGCTCAACATGCGAGCATCACTCTTGCATGCACCAACGAAGTAGACTGGTGCGACAAACATCCTAAATTGGGTTTTCTACCTAACTAACATGCTAGCAGCCAAACCACGCAAACCACAAAGCGAGTAAACAAAAACAAATACTGAAAATGAGAAAAAAAACAAACACCATACACTTGTAGTCAGCAAAGAATTTTGCAAAAAGCAAACTAAGAGCATGATACCACTTGTGCACAGTCACCTCTAAGGGAGTCCTATAGGTAGGGATGGCAGTGGGGCGGGGTGGGGCGGAGGACAAGGTTTCCACCCCTGCCCCGCCTCAAAATTTTATCCTCCACCCCCGCCCCGCCCCGCCTCCGCGGCGGGGATGGATTTTATCCTCCACCCCCGCCTTCATCCCCGTTTCATGTCCTCCACCCCCGCCCCGTCCCCGTCCTTGTCCCCGTCCCGTCCCCGCCCCGTCCCCGTTTCTGCCTTCATCCCCGTTTCATGTCCTCCACCACGATCGACGCAGTCTGCGCCCGGTATGCCTCCTCGAAGGCGGAGTTGAACCGCCTGAAAGCCCGCCTCGCGCTTTCGGCATCGATCACCACCGTCATCTCCGCCATGACCGCCACGACCTCGCTCCACGCCATGCGCTCGTAGTTAGCAACGTACTGCCGAAGCTTCTTGGTGTGCATTCGCACCCAAGCGTCGCCGAGGACGAGTCAGAGATCGGAGCTCTGCACCTTAACGATGATGTACTGAAGATTGTTCGTAAGGAAGAGGTAGGAGAGGGGTACGTCTCGGTAGAGCTCCGCCCTCCCGTCGAGCTTGCAGAGGAGGCTGAGTATGAGGGTGGAGGCCTCCCCCTGCGATGGCCAATGGTGGTCGGCAACGGCCCGGCTACAATGATAATGCGGATGGGGAAGGGGAAGAGGCGACGGCCCGGCTCGGCGGCTCCAAGGTTAGGAAATTAGGGAAGGGAGTTAAGGTTAGTAAACAGTAAAAATATAAAGGGTTGGGGGCGGGGTCGGGACGGGGATGGGGCGGGGCAGGGCCGGGACGGGGATGGGCCGGGGCGAGGATGGGGCGGGGCGGGGGATGGATTTTAACCTTCATCCCTGTTTCATACCCTTCATCCCCAGTCCAAACGGGGCGAGGCGGGGCAGGGCCCCACTTTCCCCCGGTCCACTGCCATCCCTACCTATAGGTGGGTTGTGCAAGAAAAGTAAATTGTTTTCTACATTGTGCAAACACGTGGTTCTAATCCTAAGTACAAAAAGCAAATTAAACAATCCTAATTAATCAACTAAATAATCCTAATTAAAGAACTGAATTAAACTAACAACCTAAAATATGAGAACAAACATAAGGCAATAAAGTGAATACTCGTATTTTGCCGTTCTCCGACAACGGTGCTAAAAATTTGATGTCCTTTTTAAGAAATTGATTTTTCGAAAATATTTTTATATGAAAGCAATGTGAAAGCCAGACATCAAATAATAAAAAAAACGGTTCTCACTAGTGGTAGAGACCGGGTTGAACTCAGGGAACAGAGAATACTATGTATTTAAACAATCAACTAAACTATTCTTTATTGCCAAAATGAAAAAGTATGAAGAAAGTAAAGCTACTTAGCTATTACAACAAATGAATACCCTACACAGAGGGCTTAAAATGACTTTATTACAACCCAAGAATTAATTGGAAATTAAACTCCTAATATAAAAAAAACAAAAATCTTCTATGCTTATGCCTCTATGTCATGTGTTGAATGCATGCACAATAAGTACCATTCGCTTGCTTGCTTCCGCTCCACTTCGGCTTTCCTACATAATTCAAAAGCACAAGCAGTACAAAGGAAAAACTAACAAGTATGCTAAGAACAACGTAAATCTAGAAATGACTTAAGATCTAAAATATGATGAAACTATGTAACGTAACTATACTATATGTAAACAACTAAGTACAACCAATGCTATATGAAAAACAACCAATGCAATTACAAAATATACTATGCTAATGCTAAGTACAACAAATGACTTGAATGCTAAACAATTAAAAAAAATAGCTAAGTAAAAGCAAACACTAACAATGAAGTACAACTGATGCTAAACAAAAATTTAGGAAATGTATTGCCGTAAATATAGCAGATCAATGAAAACTATGTAGAAATGTAATACTATGCAAAAATGTAATACTATGCACTACCATGCAGAACTAGATTATTATACGTAGTGCAAAAAAACAAAACACAAGTGTATATGTTGTTATAAGCAGTGTAGAAATATACAGGAAACTAAAACTAATATGTAATACAAATGAACAGTGCAAAAAATCAAGAAACTAAAAACAGATACGATGCTCAGGAAATTGCTAGTAAAATGAATGGTAATCAAGAAATAGGGAATTTGCAGAAATCAAGAAACAGGGAATTGCTAAAAAAATGATTAGTAAACAAAAAGAAATTATAATTAAAAATGACAGGGAATAGTAAACTGAAGTAATGAAATAGCAAGAAATTACAATTATAGGAAATGCTCAGTTATGAAACAGTTACAAAAAGACAGAAACTAAAAAAAAGGAAGTCAATGAACTCATGATGCTAATAACAAGAAAACAAGAAAACAGGTATGATGCTATGATAAAGATAAAATCAATTAATGAAGCTATTAACGAACAAAAACAAATTACGAATAACAAGACATTTACAAGCACACACAGAAAAAACCCACAGCAAAAATTGCACGACAGAAATATACACAATCAATTAATGAAACAATTACAGTAGGAAATGAAAATTTCAATTACAGTAGGAAACAAAACAAGAAATCACGATGAAAATTTCAAGAAAACACACACACATCCCTATAATACAGAATGAAAAAGAGAATAGGAACAAACCAAAAGAGAAGGGAAAGAAAGAAAGAGAGAAGAAAGAAGGGGCAAAGGAGAAAAGAAACTCACTGTTCAGATTGGGTTGGGAAAAGAGGTGATCTTCCGCCCTTTTTGTTGCTGCCGGATTGTGTTCTCCACCAAAGATGAAAAGAAGAGAAAAAGAAAGGAAAAAGAAGAGAAAAGGTAGGGAAGAAAGAGGGAAAGGAAGAAGAAATCTCTAGATGGCAAAGAGGGGAAAGGAAAGAGGGCAGAGCAAAGGAGAGGAAGACCCCAGACTCCTTTCTTGCGTATGAATTTAAAGAGTTTGTTAGGGGGTTAGTTACTTGAATTTTTTATAGAAGCTCTATTAGTTTTTCGAGAATTATAAAAACCACCTTCTATAAAAAAAATATTCTAAAAAGCCCTACTCTCTTTGCTAAAACTACGACTAACACTAATTCCAATTATTTTTTTCCATTAATTTTCTAACTTTAACCTACTCAATTACTAGAAATACTAAACTAAGACATAAAATGCAAAACTAAACTTATTTTTCATGCATTTTCTAATTTTTTATTCTTTTTGCACTTTTACTCAAAACTAGCATAAATTTGGGTTTTTAAAACATTTTCTTATAAAATCATGCATATTTTAATGTGAATTAACCCTAAAATGTATGCATGATCACTTTACTTAGTAGTTTTAGTGTTTTTCTGCTTGATTATTGCTTTGTTTAAGTTGTTGTGCATGATTAGATATGTGATGTGTTAGATGTCATCGGAAACGAGACATGAGAAAACTCTAAGTGCCTTGCAAGACTTGGTTTAAGGTGTAGAGGCCCTAGACCAAGCAGCAAAGAAGATAGTACGAAGTGCCCAAGTGATTGTGAATCAGGCACCTCTGTGTGCCAGATGTCTGATGGAACACGTAGGACAAATTTGTCCACGTGAACTGGATGATTACCCTTATTGTGGTCTCAAAGGGCATATCAAAGATGAGTGCCAGATCAAAGTGCGTGATGAAATCTGGAAGGGTAACACTGAAACAGTAGAAGACATGGCATCAGAGACTAATCCAGTACCCCTGGAAGTTGACAACCGAGAGAGACATTTGCGCATTTCACCAAACTCTCCCCAATACTCGCCAACTTCTTATTCTCAGTCTGTTTCTCCTCAGTACGTGCTGAATTCACCTCCTTTATCCCAAGTTCTGAGTTCTCCTGAGTACACACCAACATCTCCCCCTTGTCCTAAGCAGAGACAGTGTGAAAACTGGAATGATTACCGAGACTGTTACACCAGTAGGGAGTGAAGATAGTTGTTAGATGATGAACATTTTGTGGAAACAATAAGACAATGTTCTTTTTTGTTTCCAATATAGTTGGATATGTTTTGTAACCCTATTATAGTGAAAAGGGTATTTTGGGCTTGAATGTAATAACAAATGCATGAATCATTTGCTTATATATGAAAGTTGCATTTTGAAAGTGTACTTTTGCATATATGAGCTTTTTCTCATTCAAGATGGCATGGCAAGGCCGATGTGATGATCTGTTGGAGTCCCTCAGTGACCTAGCTGAGGTTGATGGGCGTCAAGCAGAGACAATGCGTACTATGGATAACAATCTTCAACAGGCAACTCAAGGGCACGAGACTCCTACTATGCCCCAGCTACCGTAGTACCCTACAAGCAGTTCATGGGTATGAACCCTTCGACATTCAATGGTGTGAACACCCCAAATTTTTCAAAGTTTTTCAAAATGACCCTTTTTGCCCCTAATTACATTTTCTAAGAAAATCAAGGCCATTTCAAAACTAAATCTCAGTCATTCTTCAGATTTTCTGAATTAAATTCCATATTGATGTATTCAAATTCAATTCCGGATTTGAATCCAGTGTTTTAAATCCATATTTTCTCAAAATCCGGATCAAAACCCATTTCTGAAGAAATTTTCTCAAAATAGCTTTTTAAATTCTCAGAAAAATCTCCTTTTGTAAATATTTTTGCAAAAACCCAAAAAAATTAGTTTTAATCTTCGTTTTCTCGTAAAACTTTAGGATTTTATTCTTAAAATACAAAAAAAAATAGAAAAATAACATAAAAAACCCCAAAAAAAAAAATGGGAAAAGCTACAAGAAAAATGAAGGATTTTTAAACTTTTTGAAGCCCTTTTGCCAAAAACCTCATTTCTTAAACCACTTTTCAAAAATCTTTCTAAAAGAGGACCACCTTTTTGAAATAGGGAAAAATGTTAACGAATTCTCTCTCGCATCCCTCTTCTCCTCTCTCCACCTTCGATCTACAACAAACCCACCTTCTTCACACCATTGATCTGCAACAATCGAGCCTCCCATTCCCTTTAAAAAGAGACACCCAAACCTCTCCTATCATCGTTTTTTTTGGGGAAGAAAGGACTCCGACCCATCCAGCATTTCTCTCATCCAGGACAATCCATCGCCCTTCTCGCCTGCCTTTCCCTTGCCTGAGGCCCTTTCTCTTCTGCAGTAAGAAGGAAGCAGACCTCCTTCTCCGGCATCTGCCCTCCTCAGCACCTTCGGTAAGGTCAACACTCTTTTTCCTCCTCATTTCTTCTTAGTTAACTCCCCTTTCTTCTGATTTCTTCTTATATAAATCCTCTTAAAGTTTTCCTTTCCATTTATTTTTGCCCCATTAACGCACCATGGGTAGTGCCTGAGTTGCCTTTAGCAACCTCGACATATCCCTGTGCAACAGAGATGGGATGGAATTATCCCAACATCGATTTAGATTTTCGCATTTCTTTTTTTTATTATTTTATTTTGACTCTGATAAGCATTGCCTCCCTGTCTACTGATCTATCGATGACCAGTCACATCATTCTACCATTAAATGGAAGATCAACTCAGGCCAAGTGATACTTTGGAAAGAATCGAAGATCCGGATTTAATCAAAAATTTGAATCAGATTTCCAAATCAGGCCCAGATTTTATGAATCAGGTCGAATTCTTATTGAATATTTGAAGGTTTGTCTGCCAAACTAATGGAATGATCAATGATCGAGGATCTTAAAAACGAAATCCAGATTTTGGAACATCTGCAAGTCTGTCTTCTCTTAATTTCCGAAGGTGGGAAAAATTTATGATGGGAAGTTTAACACGCAGGATGTTAATAAGACTTTGATTCATGGCCGATCACGGAAATCTCGTAAAATCACCAAGAGTCACTGCCGATTTCAGCGATTACTGAATGTCGCTGACATTAACAATCAATCCACAGAATCGATATTAATGATGTTTCTCATTAGCTTCTTCCTGTGATTCTTCTTTTTGTTGTTTTCCAATTGCTGTTTATAGGTGATCTCTGTTTATAATATGTGTTTTATTGCCAATATCTGCCTTCATGTCCTTCCCCAGCCTCTAGTGTCTGGCATTATATTTTCTTCATCTTTGTTCTGCTATGGTATATCTATGTAAACACTCAGAGAATTTTTGTGATCGGCTAATGTCCATTAGATTCCATATTTTCCCATATGTCAGCTGATTTTACCCATTCAGTGTTTTGAAATGTATAAATATACATATAGATCATAGACAGCAAATAGTGTTTTCAAGGACCATGTGGAGCCGGGTAGGTATCATCAACATTAGCAATGAGAGTCACGGCTGAATGTCATTCTGGGACAGGTTCACAAGCAACTTTGCCTTGATTCTTTTCTGAAAAAAAAAATGAAAAAAATGAAAAGAGAGGAAATGGCAGAATGCGACTATGGCTGAGGGAGGAAGTTTGCACTGGTAGTTAAATCTCTTACTACTTGTCTCTTTCATTCTCAGTTTTCCTCGGATGCCATGTTGAATGTCTTTCATGATGATTTAAATACCTCTGCTCATAATGTTCATCTTTTTGTTCAAGGCATGTGCAACGCCATCATGCTGGTAATCAGTGATATCCAGAAGTGATATCATCGGATCACTGGGGTTTAGCACAAACCCTGACCATTTAAATTAATCACATCCTTCCTAATGTTGTTTCCTTTTCTCACTCATCAGGGTTGGAGGTTGTGAAAAGTCCAGTCTGCTGAACAGGTTCATATATGTATCTTGAAGGCTATATATATTGAATTGAATCCATTGTTGTTTCATTTTAGATATTAATATTGTGGCAAATTGGTCAGTTTCTTTTTAGCTTCACATTAATTCTCTGCTAAACATGCTTAATATACACTTCAAGTAAAAACTGATGTGTTCTCTATTAATCTCCATTCACATGTTTCCAATACCTTCAGAGTAGGTCATTGGTTGTTTGAACCCTTACCTCATCTAGACCAATGTCTGAGGTTTTAAAATCTTCATCAAGCTTATAGAGTGTTGTCCAGAACCTAAGGCTGTCGCCAGTCCTATTGAGTATATACAGCCTGACAGGGAGTTAGTGGCTAAATGGCTTGATTAATAAGCCTAGCTGGAGCAATGGTTGTGGTCTGAGGTTCTGTTGGAGGGCCTAGTCGAAGATCCTTTATCAAAAACCACCGGTGGCGAGCGAGGGAACCCTTTTCTTTTACCATTGATCCTGTTATGAGAAATGATGCATGGTTATAAGGCATGGTGAGAATTGGATCGCATGTTTGCCCATTTCTGAATGCAGTTGTAAGATTCCCATTCATCCTCCCCCATACTAATCTTGAAAAGGTAAGTCTGCGTCTGATAGAATTTTTCTAAGCTTCCTATATTGGTGTCATAACAGGGCCAGTCCATCTTCTTGCCATTTGGAAATTTCTGGAAAGAAAATATAACAGGTTCACAACCCAGCAAATAAATGAAGTGGAACGCTTTGGGCATCAGCAGGGATATTCAGCACATCCCCTGTGCAATCTTGATTTGCTGCAAAACAGAGAGTTGTTAAGATCAAAACAAAAAGCTTAGCTCTGATTCATAGTTGTTGTAGACATTCACTATCTCCAGCCATCTTGCACCAGCAAATTCTTACTTACCAGCCCCATTGGTTACCATCACTCACAGAACATCCTTGCATTTCTGCAAATGTGCACTGCTCAACCACCAGCCATCCATTATCCGCCTCACCTGTGTGTCAAGTTCAATACATAGGTAGGTCTGATCTGGTTTCAGGTTCATCAAACAGCCCAGCCAAGACCCATTTCAGCTCCAGTGAAACGTTAAAAGTTCTAGTGCACTCCCTGTACCAGAAATATCTTCCAATTCTCGATTATTTGCTGGAAGTATTAGCAATCCAGCAGAGCATTAGGAATTGATGTGGTGGTAATCAGAGGGACATTGAGAGCTAATGAGTCAGAGTTGCAATCTGTAAATCTTGTCATAGGATCTGAAGGTGCGGCCACTAGAGAGCCAAGAGTTGCTGTCTAGACTTCGGTTTTGACAGGATCAATATAATCATCTTTGTGCCATTTCATTAGTTTTGTCATAATTTAGATAAATTATTGTTGGGTCAAGATTCAGATATAGACTTTCTTTGTGTTGTTGTTCATGCGTTGGCCTGCCATTGAACGTGATATATATATATATATATCTACATCTCTCTTAATTGCATTTCATGATGAATGAATTCTCTTTGACATCATTACAACACTGATATATCTTTAGATCACTAGAAGGTGATTTTGCCAAATTCTTTGCATTTAGCACTCGAGTTTTCATTCCCATTGGTGTTTGGCCTCTCTCTCCCGTTATTACAGTGTCAGTGATAAGAGTCTATTCAAAGCTCAACATACCCCAGCGTCATCCATCATATGCTCACTGTGCACAATAGATACATGACACCACTTTGCACTCATCTTGAACCTTCACTGATTATATGCACTCACCTACACCATGTATGCGGTATCCCTCCATTTCTCATTCAACACCCAGCAGTGTTGTAGCTTCCCTGCATCTGCCGAAGACCATCATCACTGCGATGATTTTTCTGCATCTACATGAATTCCCTAAGTTGCTTCATTGCTGTAAATCACAAATCACGCTTGCAGCAAACTCATTTGGCTGTACCTGTTAAGCACCTTCTCATTTACCTACATTAAGTGCATGTCATATATGTGATATATATATACATATATATATATATATATATGAATATATATATATATATATATATATATATATATATATATTTATATGTATATATATGTATACATATATACTCGTATATGTGTAAGCTCTCATATATATATGTGTGTATATAAGTACCTGTGTCATTTTCCATCTTTCTATCATTTATACCTTGACATATGAGTAATCTTTTTTTTATTATTGACATCCATATGACATGTGCAAATCTTCTTCTATCTTCACACTAATCCACTGTTTTTGCAGGGAATATGTAAAAAGAAGTCACTTCTTTGGATTTGTATCTTTCAATATTGTAATAAGTTAGGACTTAAATGAGAATTTACATTCCCTGTTCTAGATAGAATGAATGAGCATTGTAAATATCATAACTTGCTTGTTTTCATGCATCTTTTGTCTTTATTTCTATAATTCTCACAAATGGCAACACGAATGGCACGTGCACCATTTCGGAAGAGGTAAGTGATCCTAAGTTGATGATCCACATCAATGGCCATAGTCAGGATGTGAACAAAACTTAGTATTTTTATCTTTTACAAAATAACACTGGGTCCACACTGGATCCTTTTTCAAAATCATCATATTTTCTTTAAATATTTTCCTCTTTTATGAGAATTTAATCTAAAATTAATTTAATATATATACCAATGGCCATAGTCAGGGTATATTGAGAATTAATTTCATTTTAAATTCTATAAAAGCACCAAAAAAAAGTATTTTATTCTTCATTTGAATTTAGATATGACTATTATATAATACATTCAATGACTATAGTCAGGAGTGTATTATATCATTAATCTTATTTAAATTCATTTGAAGAATGAAATATGATTTTCAAATCTAATTTCAAAATATTTAAATTCATTCATCATTTAGGATAGAATTGCATCATATTTTCGAAATTCCCTTTTCAAAATTCCAAGTGATTCTTTTCTTCATTTCTCAGATCAAATATGGATTCAAATTCGATTCTATCTCATTCTTCAAAGATTCAAAATTCTATTTCAAAGTCTAATTTGACTTTGAAATTTCAGAGTCATCTTTTGTATTCAAATTTCAAATTTCCAATTAAATTCAAAATTCAATTTCAAAGTTCAAATTAAACTTTGAAGTTTCTGATTCATTCTCAAAATCAAAATCAAGTTTATCTTCTTATCTTCAATCACAGTTTGAGATTGATTTTGAATCTCAAAATTTGAATCTTCCTAAAAATTTAAAATTCAATCTGGGTTTCTAAAACCCAGATCCATCTTTAAAGGTCCTATTTGGACTTTTCATAATCCAAATCCAAAGTTAAAATCCTAAACTTGGATCCAGACTTCCAAGTATGAATCCAACTTCACTTTGGATCTCAGACTTCAGATCCAAAATCTATTCTAGGATCCAGAATCCAATCTCATCTTGGATCTCAGATTTCAGATCCAAAATCCATTCTTTAGGATCCAGAACCCAATTCACCTCGGATCTCAGATTCAGATCCAAAATCCATCCTAGGATCCAGAATCCAATTATACTTTGGATCCTAGACTTCAGATCCAAATCTATTTTAAGATCCAGAATCCAATTCTACTTTGGATCTCAGACTTCATATCCAAATCCATTCTAGGATCCAGAACCCAATTCTACTTTGGATCTCAGACTTTAGATCCAAAATCCGTTCTAGGATCCAGAATCCAATCTCATCTTGTATCTCAGATTTCAGATCCAAAATCCATTTCTAGGCTTCAGTATCCAATTCTATCTCAGATCTCCAATTCTTAAATCCAATTCCATTCAGAATTTCAAATTCAAATTCCATCTTGAATTCCAAATATTCAAATCAATCCTAATTCTATCTTTTCTTCTGATTTCAAACTTTAAAATTAGAATTCAATTCCATTTTCATCTCTATTCTGATTCAAAGTCCATTTATGACTTTGAAAATTCCTTTTTTCTTCTTTTTTTCAAACTTCAAAATCATCTCTTTCCAAATCTAGATTTATTTTCCCAAGCTCTTGATTATTTCCAAAAACTTAGAACTTTAAATCTTAAGTTCTAAACCATTTCTTCACTACTATCATCAGATTCATCTCAGAAATACTTGGGAATTTTTCAAATCATTTTCGAAAAGAGCATACATCTTTGCACTGCACAAGCATGATTCTTTGTGCATCTAGACTTAGATAATTTCTTAGCAAAGCAAAAGGCATAAATTTGACCCTTGGTTCGATTACCTTTGGTAAAGACGTCAGGAACGATCGAACCTCGTACCGACGAGTGGATCCCGTCTCCTAGTTTTCCCGCAAATATTTCAAAAACGGAAGCGAGTTATTTTCTCAAATATTTTCAAAAATTAAGGTCAAGTGAGACCCTGCAAAAGAGTTCTTCTTCTCTTCTTTTCTTTTCTTTTCTCTTCTCTCCTTCTTTCCGTCTTTTATTTTCTCCCTTCAAAAAGGAGGAAATAGAGGTTGGAAAGGAAATAGAGAAGGAAGGGAAAGAATATTACGAGAGGAAAATTTTTGCGATAATCACAGTTTTGGCGACCGTGATGGGACCCGTCTTCGTCCGGTCGAATTTGATGCCTTTTCTTTTGCTTTGATATTATCTAAGTCTTTATTCTTCAAATGTCAGCTTCATTTCCATGCAAACCTTAGGAGCCTAGACTCTATCCTAAGCTGACATCATTGCATATAGGATTTAAGTATGGTTTGGTAGGACCATATTGAGGAGATTATTTCATGCTCACATTAGACTTAGGTTTGAAATACAACTCTCCTTAATTTTAGGGATTGAATGCAAACAATGTATGCAAGTGTATGCTTCTCTTCATTTTAATCTATCTCTTTAGGACTTGCATTAGAGCCATCTGATTTATTTTGCATGTTGAACATGTTTTCAAAAAACATCCCTTACCTATATTGTCCCGGTCTTCACGTTGCTGGGCTGTCTCACTGAACCGTAGTTTGGGAGAGAGCCTCACAACTGGACCACTTATTTGGTTTCACGCCCCCTACCACGTACCTAAGGGCCATAGTCTGAGGTATATCGGTAGGTGCTCAAGGATGTTGGGAAGCCATTACCTTAGAACCGGAGAAATATTTTCTATGCCACGTACTTCGAGCTTTGGCTTGGGTATATCGACATATCTTGATTGGAATCAGATGATCTGAACCCTAGAGTTAGGATTAAGGTCCTACAAGCCATTTCAACTATTTGCATTTAGAGTCAGCCTTTAGGGAGTGTTGTGTGCGCATCCTTGTTTGTGCAACTTTAGTTGTATGATAATTCTCTTATTCTTTCATATATATGTATCAAACCCTTTTCAAAAACCCTAGGTGTATTATTCAAAACTTACCCTTACTTTCAAACACCCCAGGTGTATATTTTTCTCTACTTACATTTCTTTTCTCCTTCTAGATCAAATTTTCTTCAAAACCCTGGAAAAATCCTTAAAAAAAAATTTCCCCGATTTTTTTAAAAATTTCCAGGTTTGTATCTTCAAGAGTCTGTTCGTAAGTCCTGCATTCTATCTAATTTCCCTCACTCTTCTTTTGCCCCAGTGTCATTTCGATGGCGTTCGATTCTCTCGATGTTGTCTTTCCCCGAGATCATGTCTTCTATCAGATTCAGGATGGATCCCCAGATCAACGGGTCATCCAGTCTCGCCCTTTCTTCCCTCGGTGGTATTATTCTTGGTTCGCCACCTTCTCACGTATGTTCCCAGACCACTTGGATGACTGTGGGTTGGAAATGGCGTCGGCGGCAGGCAAGCGAACCATCAATGGAGCTTTAATTCAGGCTATGGCAGAACAGTGGAATCCACGTACCTGCACATTCTGGTTTCCTTGGGGAGAGATGACTCTACTGATGGATGAGTTCAATGATATTATGGGATTGCTCGAACCAGTTGGTCAGCCAGATGATCCTGTCGAGCAACAGTTTTTGATCAACATCAAAGGGATGGATGTTCGAGAAGCCTTGGCCAGAGCAACAGGGAGCAGATCCTGGCCTCTCACTGAGATTGGTGGGAATCAGTTCATTGATCTGTTTGGACTATATCGCAAGTATGGGGCCTACAAGGAGGTTGACACTTTGTCTCAAGCAGCAAAAGTCAGAATCCAGCATGCCATGATCCTGTGCACAGTAGGATTAGCTTTCTTCCAAGATGGTCAGAATTTCATAGATATCAGAGTTGCTCAGCTCTTTCGAAGATGGGTAAGCAAGCAGACCCGTCAGCTATCAGTTTCTACGGCAGCCTTAGCTTTCATTTACAGAGGCTTGGCTCGATTTGCCCTCGAAGAGACCATTCTGGTAGAGGGATGCACTTACGCTCTGCAGTCGTGGTTCCTGCGACACGTTCCCTCGAAAGCCAGTTCCTTCAGATTCAACAGTAAGCAGCCGAAGTCAGTCATTCAGTGCCGAGCTTTGATCGAGAAACTGCATCAAGAAGAGATTACTTGGGATTTTTTTGACAAAAGAGAGATCGTTCCTCGATATACCTATGTCTGCGACAAGCGCTATAGATTACTTGACCCTTTCTTTTGTGTTGATTATCAACCGGAACGATGTCTCAGGCAGTTTTCGCAGCGACAGGTTCGTGCCAACACCCGTTTCCCGATGGGCAACATGCCAGAATTCAACCTGCAGTCGGATCAGTGGTCTGGGGCATACCATGTCACCAAATATACTTGGGACTCTTTTGTTTCTCTGTCTATATTTCCTGGGCCAAATGTATCATCTGAATATCGAGAGTGGTGGCAAACTGTCTGCCCACCCTTTGTCTTTGAATGTTAAAAATATCAATAAAAATTACTTTTTGGCCAAAATTTTGTTTCTTGTATTTTGTCTCCATCTTTTTTTAGGGAAGCTGAAGTCCAGATGGGATGGACCATTCATAGTCCATAGAATTTTTCCACATGGAGCGGTAGATCTTTTGGACCCTCGAACGAGTAGCATTTTCAAAGTTAATGGGCAGCGACTGAAGCCCTACATTTCTGATATGGTAGTGCAGCAAGACATTAAGGCTATTAACCTTGTGGAGGCATGAGGGGGAGCACAGGTTTGTATGTTGTATTTTTAGTAGGATCTAGTAAATATCATAGATGTTTTTTCGTTATTTTGCTTTGCTTTCTTGTATCTCATGAGTATATTGTTAGATCAGGTATCCATTCTTGTGCATTCGTAGGACATGCATTTATATGTCAGGTGACTTCTACTCTTTTCTCCCGATTATCTTGTTTTCATATGCAGTCCCTTAGTTTCATATAAGCATGGGGGAGTGCCACTGAGGACAGTGTCATTCAAGCATGAGGGAGGGTGTAGTTTGCAAACCTAAAATTTTCATGTCTTTGTACTTACATTTTTTATGTCAACTCATTAAAATTAGGCTTTTAGGGAATGAGTTTGAACTTATATGACTGCTTTGCAACATCTAACGTTTTTAGAGGATTTTTAAGCCCCACGAAAAACTTTTTCTAACACGAATCTAGAAAACCATGGTTATTTATGTGTATTTCAAAGAAATGATTATAGAAGCATGTTAGAGTTTATTTTGAATCACAAGTATGGATATGCACAGTTTTATTTTTTTGAAAAACTAAGCAAATGAACAATATTGAATTTAAGAGCTCAAAAAGTGAAACGAGCATACGTTTAGTTGTTTGATATCTTCGTACTCCCTAGTAGCTGGGCTTAGACACAAGTTGAAGTGTTTGAGTCCAGGGTGAAAAGGATAACGAAGGAAGTCAATTCTTTGTCTACGTTGATATCTGTGGCCTATTTTGTTCGAGCAAGTAGAGCCTGAGGGGTGTTTACACCTGGTGCCCTAAAGCCATCTGGTTTGGGAGTCATCGGCCTGAAAGCTCGTTACATGGACTTTATAGAGAGCCTAATAGATACTGACAGTGCACATGACAGAGAAGAAGACTATACGTAAACTATAGAAAATTGAAGGTCTAGTGACTCGAGCAATTAAGTCTGAGGGATACTTTGTATCTGGTGCCCTAAGGTCGTCTGGCCTGGGAGTCACTGACCCAAATCTTGTTACACGGGTCACAAAAACTGGAAATTGGGTATAGTGCTCGGGGGAAAAAAAAATTGGAAAATGTGGAAAATTGAAAATCAAGAAAGAGAAAAGAGCGTAAAAAGAGAAAAGTTCATTGCTTAAAAGCAAATATTGAGAAAACCTGTGCAGAACACATCTGAGTGAGGATAAGTAAATAATGATATGTATGTATTTGAATTTCTGAGGATGAAACATAAATGATTATGCTATTTAGAAAAGTGAAAGAAAATATTTTATTCTGTGGTGGCAAGTAGAAGACTCTAATCATGTTTTGATGATGCAATGACATGAAATATTTGTGGAAACTAACTCCTTAACTGCCTAATGCTTTGTGTTTTAAAATTCTTATGCATACTTGACACACATGTTTGTGGGTAGCATCACTGCAAACCCTCACGAGACCTTACTCGTCCACTGGGGTAACCCAGGGGTTGAAAGGGCTTGTTGCATGTGCTAAATGCAACCGTGATTCCTACGAAAGTGAGTTAGGTTTTTGTTTTGATTAGTATCAATTTTGTTTTTGCTTCAGTTTGCTCGAGGACTAGCAAACGATAAGCATGGGAGTATTTGATCATGCATAATTTTTACACATAAATTCATATATTTTTCATGCATGATCATGTCAATAATTGCTTAAAAAATGCTTGTTTGTGAAGGTTTTCAAAGTTTTTATCAAATTTTAAATTGAGCAATGTGAACCCTTTCTGAGCCTTTTTGAGAAATTAAGTAAGTTTTTGGGAAATACTTTTAAAAAAATTGAGTTGTTTGAAATATTGGAAAAATATACAAGCTCTTTTTGAAAAAAAATTCCAAAACCTAATTAAACTATTATAAAAAGGGAAGTTGAGAAGGAAGAGCCGTCTCTCTCTTGGGAATTCACGCCTCCCACTTTGAAGCTCTCTCTCTCTCTCTCTCTCTCTCTCTCTCTCTCTCTCTCTCTCTCTCTCCTTCTTTCTCCACCAGCCAACCCGTAGTCTCTTCTATTTTTCCAGCACACAAAAAGGCAGCGTGTTGATTTCATGGGGAGAGACCATTCTTTTTGTGACCACTCCAGCCGGGCTACTCGGTAATCCCTTCTTCTGCTTCCCTTTCTTTTTACGTATCTTAGATCAGTTCATTATTGTCTTTGCTGGTACCATAGGCTCTACGTTTTGTTGGTTCATAGGTTCTGCATTTATTTTGTTCTTTTGAGATTCAGCGTTGTGTTTATTTAGTTTGTTTAGTCTATTCAGTCATACGTTAACAGTCTATGTGTTTTGATGGATCAGCATGTTTTCAGCAAGAGTTAGTCGTCAGTCATTAGAATATTAGTAATTGGCATATGTTGAGTTGTTAGTCGGTGTGCATACAACACTTTAGTTTGTTATCAGTTGAAATAAATATTTTATTTATCAGCAATTTTTATGCAATCAGCGTTTTTATAGATTAGTGTTCTTCATTAGCGTCAAGTTTTACAATAGTTAATTAGATCTGTTAATTGCTTAGGTTATCAATCTTTATTCAGTCGGTTTGATGCACCAGCGTTTTGGTTTATTCAGCAGCATAGTCGTTGGTTAGAAATTAATGTTAGTCGTTTTTTTTTTGGGTAATGTTATATTGTTTGAGTTGGTTATTTTAACACTTCCTTTTAACCTTATATTGTGTGTTCCTTAGTTTTGTCACTTAGCACATAGAAGTCTATTTTTCTAACTAGTTTTCCTATTACATAGTATAGTATAGTCTAATGTCTTTAGCCGTGAGTCCATTGTAGTGTAGTATTAGTTAATCTTTGTTTTCTAAACTGTCATGTAGACTACGCTTTCCTTTTCAGCAATTAGTTTAGTGCTATTCCTATTTGAATGCCATTAACTTAGTTTAATTAGGGTAATTAGCTTAGGCTAATTTAAGGTAGCCGATTCTTGTTTTCATTCAAGTAAGTAGTTAGTGATTAATAATATTACATAGCTAGTCGTAGTTTCAGATTTAGCATCCGTACAACAAGTTTTATTTTGTTGATTGATAGCCATTAGTCTAGCATATAGTTTAGTAATTTGTGTTAATTAACGCTTGCCATCCGATTCACATTGTTTTCTCATAAATTTTGTTGCTTAAGTCCTGCTTACTTTTAATAGCTTGTTGATATTAGATTAATGGATTGATTGGATTAATTTTTGAGTTCAGTGGAGTACTTTCTTAATCGGTGTTAGTTTACTTTAGTTTCTTGAATTCTCGATTTCTTGAATTAGCTAGATGTTAGTCATTAGTTGGTTAGATGTTGAATTCTTGATTAATTAGTAAATTGTTATGTTATTTTGTCAATTAGTATAGGTTGTTACAAGTTAGTTCGTAGTTAGTTCATGTTTAGTTTAGTTTAGTTAATTCAAATCGTGCTTTTGCTGAATATTTTTAATCATTAGCTATTAATTTCTTGTCTAGTTTTGTAGTACTGCTTGTGTTTTATTTTTGTGTTTTGCAGGGAAGCACTGGGACGTGCGAGAGAAGCGATTTTAAGTCTCTGAAGAGCCCTCAGAAAAGCAAAAGTTTAAGAAAACATAAATTACCTCAAGAAGGGACAAGAAGACTCGAAGCACTGAAGCCTTTTCTTGTCTTTTAGAATTTAGGAATTTAATTCAATTTTTGGGTTTGTAATAAAGTCTTCTAAGTCGTGGGGTATTCATTCGTTGTAATAGTTAATTAGATTTACTTTCTCTTACATTTTCATTTTAGCAATAAAGAGTAGTTGAGCTTATGTGTTTGAATACAAGTATCTTCTGTTCCCTGAGATCGACCCGGACTCCACCACTTGTGTGAGCCGGTTTTTATTATTTGGTGTTTGGCTTTCACTGGATTTTCATTAAAAATATTATTTTAAAAAGGGTTTTCATAAAACTCACACCAAATTTTTGCTCTTGAGAAGTTTCGCTCATATTTGTTAGGCTCCAAGATCATCATGTTCTGATTGTTCCCTCAAGTTAACTGTAGTTTGTTATTTACTTTTGATTTACGTCATAACTGTTATAATGTTGCATGTTTTCTTGATATATATATATATATATATATATATATATATATATATATATATATATATATATATATATATATATATATATATATATATATTGTGAATGGGTTACCTCACCACCTTGCAAGAGGTCTGACCCCGTTTTATGGGGATACAGGTGATGACTGCTAGGGGTGCGATGATGGCCGGCGTACTGCGGAGACTTGAGACCCACACTTGGATAGACGGTCTTGGTTTTGGGGAAGACCCTCAATTTTTGTGAGACATTTTGTATGGAAAATTAATGTACATGTCTTTTCGGTCTCAAATTTTGTAAACCTATTAGGATACTTTTTTTTAAGTGATTTGATTCCTAAGTTTGATTTATTTCTGTAATTCACCCAAAGTTTCAAATAAGTTTTCAATTCCCTTTCTACTTGCGCAATGTTTTCAAAAAAAAAAAAAGGTTTTCTCTAAAAAATCTTAGGATTTTCAAGGTTGGGGTATTGGGGCGTTACATGTGTAATTGGATTTGGATCCAAGTTTTCAAAATTTGGATTTGCATCAGGTGCTTAGTCTTGTTGTTGACAAATATGAGAGGAAATGGGAGAAATATGGTCTTGTTAGGTGTTTTAATCGTTGTCCACCAGAAGACAAGAAAAAAAAGAGAACAAAAACGAGAAGAGTTTCAGGTTTTCTATCTAAATTATTTCTTTGAGATTTACGAGCTGGGTAATCTTTGGTAAGCTATTCAACAAAGTATAGGTAAGATCACCAAAAAAAATTTGCTCTCTCTCTCTCTCTTTTGGGTTGTTAATGAGAAAAATGGCATGAAATGCTTGGAGTGGTTTGGTTGAACTTAAAAATGTGGATGGGCCCTTTTTTCTACAGTTTTTTCAAATAATCGAGGATTGTTTGATATATTATATAGCCAAAATTATAAATGATATTTAAAAGATAGTGTTTACTTGAAACTAGGAGGTTGATGGTGGCACTTCTTTTTTTGTCTGAAAAATTTGTGTAAAAAGGACATGATTTATCAATTGCTGAGCGCAGCGGCACGGTCCCACCTGTGGCCCCATCACCACGGTTCCACCCTTGCCCGTGACCTCTCTCTCTCTCTCTCTCTCTCTCTCTCTCTCTCTCTCTCTCTATATATATATATATATATATATATATATATATATATATATATATATATATATATATATATATATATATATATATATATATATATATATATATATATATATATATATATATATATATATTCCCTGCCTTAGGCTTCTCCACATGCATAATTTATGATATTTATAGTAATTAGGGTCGTGATTTATTATTGTGTGATTGCCCACCCTAGTTTAGAATCCTGGCTTCGCCCCTGCCTCATGTGACATAAATGTTTGGTAATGTGTGTTTAATTTGGACAGGAAGGACATGTAGCAAATGCACTCAGAAATCTCACAGGAAGATATTATACAGGTCAGCTAATTTTAGCACATCATTATGGAGAGAACACCTGCAATAGAGGCGGATACTGCAATTTTATTTATTTAAAAAAGATTAGCAGGTGAAACTAGAAGACATCCTTTTATTGATCCATGTAACTATTGTCAACTTCATGTGATATTGAACACTACAAGAAAACCGTGGATTAGCGACGGCCTCTATCCATCGCTAATCCGTCACTAAGCCGTCGCTAAACTGTTTAGCGACGGCTTAGCGACGGATTAGCGATGGATAGAGGCCATCGCGATTTTTTGCTCGCTAATTAGCGAAAAAAATTATCTGTCGTTAATTCCGTCGCTAATTTGCGACAGATTAGCGACGGAAATTATCCGTCGCTAATCTGTCGCTAAATTTAAAAAAAAAAATAAAAAAAAATTGATCCTTGTCGGGCGGTATTCCGGCAGCACTAAGCCGGACTTATACCGCACCCGACAGGCATTGCATGCACATAACGATCGCTCTGCCTCATCGCGAACCGGCGTCGCCGTCCTCCATGAACCGGTGCTCTCCGGCGTCGCCGTCCTCCATGAACTGGCACCGTCATCTTCCGTGAACCGGCGTCGCCGTCATCCTCTGTGGACCGGCGTCATCGTCCTCCATGAACCGGCGCCAATGTCCTCCAGCGATCGTCGACCGTCCTCCGTGAATCGACGTTGTTGTCCTCCGTGAACCGGCGCCGACATCATCCAGCGATTGCCGACCGTCCTCCGGCGTCGCCGTCCTCCGTGAATCGGCATTGTCGTCCTCCGTCAACCGGCGCCGACGTCCTCCAGCGATCGCCGACTGTCCTCCGGCGTCACCGTCCTCCACTCTCATGTACATGCTCTCCAATAAGCTCTCCGACGTCGCTCGGTTTAAATCGAGCGCGGTCGATTTAAATTTCAAACAGGGAGAGAGGGAAAATTTCGCGCTTGGTTTAAATCGAAAATTAGCGACGGATTAGCGAGGGAAATTTTCCGTCGCTAATCCGTCGCTAATTAGCGACGGATTAGCGACGGAAAATTTCCCTCGCTAAATCCCTCGCTAAAATGTTTTTCTTGTATTGAAAATTAGCGACGAAATACTTGTTGTCGTTAATTCGTCGCTAATTAGCGACGGATTAGCGATGAAACAACTTTCATCGCTAATCCGTCGCTACTTAGCGACGGATTCATTAAGAAAGTTTTCTCTAGCTAATCTGTCGCTAATTTGCGACGGAAAAAATCCGTCGCAAATTTCCGTCGCTAATTAACATTTTTCTTGTAGTGGAACCTGAATATGTGGCTATTTGTGTCTCCCATGTTATGCAGCAGCTATAACAGCAATCTACTGAATTGTGCGGATGTGGTCTTATATA
The DNA here is from genome assembly GCF_984573655.1 of Nuphar pumila. Taxonomy (NCBI): domain Eukaryota; kingdom Viridiplantae; phylum Streptophyta; class Magnoliopsida; order Nymphaeales; family Nymphaeaceae; genus Nuphar; species Nuphar pumila. The sequence continues at coordinate 43,586,737 of NC_143265.1, read as the reverse complement.
ATTGTGCGTTTGTAATAACATAATATATATATTATTAGAAATATAATAAAAAACTTCTAGCAGTGCTTTAAAAGCACCGCTATTTTTTTTTTAAATCTAAAACCCGGCGCTAAAGCTCAAAGTGCCGTTGTCAACGACGTTTCTAGCAGCGCTTTATAAGCATCACTAGAATAGTGCCGACACTTTAAAAAGCGTCGGCACTAATGCGGGCGAAGCGATTTTGCCTACGTTGTTCGTGCAGATGAAATTTTTTCATTTTCATGTGTGTTGGAATTGAATTTTACTTTTTTAATCATTTGAATTTTCATGTGGGGACAATAAGGATGATAACGTATTGTATTAGAATCCCCATGTGATGTCATCGGTCATCCTATTCCTCAACCACATCTTGCGGTATGATGGCTTATACCCTTGAAATTGAACATGATTTTTGTATTCTTTTTCACTTATATCTGAGAGTACGCACGCGTTGGCATGAAAATCTATGCTTATCACATATATGGGAAAATATATGATGGTTCTGTACAATGATACCTTATGGTGGTACTACACCATCAAACTTTGTCAATAGAGGCCAGAAAAGCATTGAGAAAGAGTAAAAGACCACGTCGTCATCATTATTATTATTATTATCGAAATTGTTTCAGGAGGCAAACCAGAAACCCAACAAGACAAAAGCTCAAATCAACTCCTCAAGCTGTTGAATGCAACATGACACCACGACGACGACAACCACTAGCACAGCAAGCTACAGATAAATTTTTTAGGACCACGCAGCACTAAACCCAAGCAAAGTTCCGCCTCAGTTTTCTATCGATTGCCTATGTCCGTCGGTCTCTCCTGGGCCGCTGGCTCTTCTTCTTGCGCTTGTACACTCGCGCCCATGCGTCCTTTCCCTGTATTACCATCTTCGCCTTCTTCTCTCCATTGAGAACAGCAGCGACGGCCTCGGTCGAGTTAAGCACGAGTTTTGCAAACAGCGGCCTGGCTCCCTTGGTCTTTTGAAGAATCACTCGCTCCACCACGTCTCCAAATACGCTGCACCAGTTGCACAAACACACCCCGCCCCCAAGTAATGCTATGTTAGCCTAACTGACACAAATCGTACATATATACCCACATATACATATACACAAATTTTACATGTTATATGTCTCATATGATAAGATCCTATCATATGATGACAAACATGACAACTGTCACTTCAAATGACGCCAGCTGCATGTTCAACAATGTTGATTGGCAGGTTTCAAGAAAAAATCTAATCAGTTTTTGTTGGCAAATGATACGATTATGTTATATGCCATATGATAGAGTACAAGGAAAAATTCACTGGGCCAATCAACGAGCAAGTCCCGAAACGGGGCCCGCGGTTGTGCATGTGGTGGCCTGGGTGGGCTCGCTTGCCGTCACAAGAATATATAGCCATCTTCCATACATCAGGAAGAGAACTGAGGTGATGGAACAAATATGTGTGCATTAAGCACCTGATCACCCTCCATCTTGGGGACAGGGCCTGTCCGGTGTGGGACCCAAGACATGATGGAGGGTCATCGGGTCTCTAATGCACAAGTTTTTGTATTATCATATTGCACCCGAGGGGGGCCTACTGATGACAGTGGATGAGGTACATCACATTGCACACTTTTAGTTCATCTGCAGTTGGGCCCCCATCAATTTAAAATGATCAGACCAACTTCTTTCATGCTCCCATCAATTTAAAATGCCTACAAATTAAAGGAAAGCGCTCTGCATGAAGGAATAACCTGTTGAAATAGTCCCTGAGTTCCTGGGCCTCTAGGGGATAACCCCTAGAGAAGGTCACAAACAGGGTGCGCCCATCCCCAAGTGCCTCCGAGTCCGAACCCTCGGACTCAGACAAGGAGTCGTCATCTCCATCTGGGTTGTAATAGTAGCTGGATGATGGGTCTGCATCAATGTCCTGACCTTGATACTCTCCTGGACCGATGGCAAATGGTGGGACCATATTTTGCAACTGGGGCTGGCAGGCCAGTGGATACGGAACGTGAATCACACCAAGGGAACCAAAGTCCATACCATGGTATGGATCGAAGACAACGTCATTCATGAAGGGAAAATACCCAGTTCTTGGCTGGTACACTGCAGGAGTAAGGTGCTGTGGTGACAACATGGCCGGCCTCACGGGTGAGTGTGGCCGGGCGGAGCTCCGGGCTTCCAATTCGTGTCTTCCAGTATGCATCAATGGATGCCCGAATGGCTGGACCTGGACCTGGACCTGTGATTGGGTCGGGAAACCCAGATCCATGCCATGACTCCCACCACCATAGAGCGGGCGCCCAACCTGGTCCGGCCTGGCCACAGCCGGTACCGGCTCAAACTCGTTTCTGGCCGTTGATGATCCGGACTGCCAAAGGGTGGAGTTATCTTCCCTGATCAACGATGCTTGGTCCCTGCCAGTGCCGACCGGACCCGGCGCCGGCGTCCTAAAAGGTCTTTCCAATTCGCTCGGGGGCCCGGCCCACGGGTACGGGCAGAACCGGGCATAAGGGAAAAGCTCCGTCCCGCCACCGCTGCCGATCAGGTTGGTCCGTGTTTCCTCATGCCTCACCGGCACCACTTCCGTGAGGTACCCCAGAGCATGGGCTGGGACCCTGTACATGTCGTCAAAAGCTCTGCTCAGGCTGTTGGCAACCGTCTCATTGATCCACGGTATGATTTCTGAGCGACGGTCGCTGAACTCCTCTATCGTGAACGCTCTTCTCAGCAACCTAGCAGTGAGACTTACGCTCAGAGGCATTAAACCCGTCGGATTTCGGAGCTGGTTGAGAATCCTTTCTGCCTCGATGGCCAGCAACATCAACCACGAGGAGTCCTGGTTTGCCAGAACGGACTGGATGACCCTGGGGTGACCGGCATTCTCTAAAAACAACCACAACGCGATGGTGAACACTGCTAGCATGGGTTCGACCCCGACCGACATTACGAGTCTCTTAAACAACCGCCGTTCCAAATTGTAGAAGACCTTGTGATCCATGGGTGGTGCAGTGTTGGCTCGTTTCGCTTCCTCTTGATATATGGATGGAAAGGATTGGTAGGCAGAAGGTGTGGCGAAAGAGGCCGATGGGTTTCGAAAGCCATGGAATTTGAAGGAGCGAATCGGTAGGGTTGGAGGTGTGTGTACGTCCCTTCATCATCATGGTGGCGACTGAGGATGAGGAGACGTCTCCCTTGCCGAGGGACGTCCCCTTTAGCTGTTTGCTGTTTGCTGTGGTAGAGAGAGAGAGAGAGAGAGTCTCGCACACGCTCGACCCGGCGGGACGCAACGGTTGGAAGTTTGAATTGAAAGACGTGGTGATGCCCCCTCCGTTGGCCACGGATCCGGTTGTGTACTTGAATTAAGAGAAAACGGATTCGTGTTACATATACCCAATATCTGATATGAATCCCGACGTGTATTTGTTTTGAAGTTGGACTTGTATGATTGGATTTTTCGAATCAGGATTATGATTACGATCAATATTTGTTTGACCTATAACGGGGTACCGAGAGAATCCAATCCATTGGCCCTTTTTACATGTGAATCTCTTCCTTAAGGGTGCCGTAAGCTACTACACTACAAGTGTGAAAGCATCCGAGTTTTTTAATCGATCTTGGTGTTAATGCTGCCTGCAAGCAGCAGCCTGGTGAAAAACATTGTCCATAACATCCGCGGTGGGAACCAGTCTGCCCCGTCTTCGAGGCCCGTTCCGCCATGTACGTACGTAGACGATACAGTGAAGTCCCCTTTCTTATCTAGAGTCCAAAACCGCCCCGTTCGCCTGTGATGTTGAGCTGGTAAACTGTCGAAAGAATTGGAGTGTCTTTGTGAAAATTTTCCACACTGCGGATCCTTTCTTCTAAGAAGAATGCGGTTACCAAGAACATACCGGGCCCAATAGGCGGTATTTGTGCTTGATAAAATTGGTCATTGGTGGCAAGCCTCCACCACCTACCACAGTGAGTTGCACGATTAATCGTACCCAGCCTTTTAATCCCCACAGCACCTCTCAGGTTGTGCTTTGGTGGGGCTGGGACTTCCCCATAGAAAAGATCTACACATACGGTTCATTTTGTCCTCGAATTTTCATGGGGAGCAGAAATAAACGGTATCATATCATCATATGTAGCGGTATGCTATTCAGGACTTGACGAATTAGCTAGGATGGCCCGTCTAGGCCCTGCCAATTCTGCATTTTCTTGTCTACTTTTGCCCACAGATTAGGGCCCACCCTGCCACGGTTTATGAAGAACCCCAGTTATTCGATAGGAAGGTCCCCGTTACGACAACCAAACATATGTTCAGCAAAGGAAATTGACACTGGGAAGAAGTTGAGCATAATCAGTTTACAATTTTCTTCTGATATTGAAAGACCAGACACTGTCAAAAGCCTTTAGCAGGGTAAAGGTGAGGACGATCTGCGGCTGAGAGGCTTCGCCAAAAAACAGAACGTCATGATCTGCTTATCACAACATGGTGAAGTTATCCAGACCCATTAGGCCTAGATCAGCTAGGAACCCGGTTGATACCAAATCTGAATGTGTACAGAAGTTGATTCACTTCAAAAATATAATTAAAAATGGTTTTTTTAAATATGTTCAACTAAAACACTCGAGTGACATGAATGCTATAAAAACATTGTTCGCATATTGGACCCTGCTGCTTAAATTCCGGACTCAAGACTATGGTTCACTCACGATCTGGCCTGCTTGCACCCCTACTTGCTCGAAGCAGGTTATATGTGCCCCCCCAAGACGCACTCTTTGCTATAGTGCATGTTCGGGGTCCAATGAGTGCCATGTACGTAAGCACGTGCGGCTCGTATCCCTATGTTTGTCAGCATCAGTTAGCGTCAGAGTCTTGTGCAGTTGCAAAGACTTAAGTACCCTTTCCGCTATTGGTGCCATAAAACGACGACTCTAGAAAAAAAGTGATTGCAAAGACTTAAGTATCCCGGAGATGGTTATTTAAGACCCAGCCCTGCACAACAGGATTATTCGAGAAAGGAATCCCCCTTGAAGAAGAACATGAACATCAACCCTCTCTATCTCTCTTCTCTTTATGCCTTTGTGCATATCCAGCGGATGATCCTACATTGCTTCATCAAGCACCGACTGATTTGCACACTGATTGTAGCATGGTTCAACTTGATGAGTTGTGGAACCTGATTCAGAGTTTTTTCCCTTACAAGTGGAGGGTCTTGGGGGCGGTCCCGGCTGGGGTCGGGGGCCCGCCCCTGGCAGGGGGGGGGGTCTCTGGGGGGTAGCACCCCCCTCCAAGAAGATTTTTTTTTTTAGCCTTGTAGAGAGGTTTTTTCACGTAAATCTATGTGTCATTGTGTTTTGTTTAATCATTCTTATTTATTGTTTCCTTTGGTTGTTTCTTGCTCGCAGTTCTCGTAACACCCTTTCCCGCCATTGGTGTCATGAAACAATGATTTTAGAAAAGGACAATTTTTTTTTGCTATGTGATTTGCTTTTTTTTTTTTTTGCTACGCGTTTTTGCGATTTACGAACATCGTGTAGCGATTTGCAGTTTTTTTTTGCTACTCGATTTAGTGATTTTCTATTTTTTTTTGCTACACGATTTTAGTAAATCGCTATTCGATTTAGCGATTTGCCATTTTTTTTCGCTACGCGATTTTCGTAAATTGCTACTCGATATAGCGATTTACGAAAATCGCATAGTGATTTGCCATTTATTTTACTGCGAGGTCCATGATGGGGAAGCCGGAGAGAAACGTGCCATTCCCGACGTTGGCGGGGAGGTGTGTCCTGTCGGAGAGCACGACACCGGAGGTCGAGATGAGTACCTCGCGGTGCCAGAACTCGATGAATGCCCGCCAGAACTTGAGGGAGCGAATGCCCGTGTTGAGCAGCGTCAGAGTAGCCTGGAAGGCATAGCCCTGATCGGAAGTATTGTCGACGTAACGGTAGATAGATTGTACTTTGAAAGACTCCGTTGTAGGTGTATTTGAGGAAGATTCCGTTGTAGGTGTCTCTCGAAGGCGGCGGAGGGGCCGCCGCAGTCGGTTACCCACTAGACGAGGGCAACATTCTGGCAACTGCTAGCAGGAAGAGAACGACGATCGCCATCGGATCGTCGGCTCTTTGCCTCCCTTAATTCCTGCTCTAGAGAGAGAGAGGGTTTTACAATGTTTCACGGAGAAGGAATAAGAAGAAGATGACGATGGAAAGTTCAAACGAAAAAGAAAGAGAGAGTGCTTGAGGTTCGTTTCGTTGTTTGGACTTTAAAGAGTTAACATCATCCTCGACTTTCTGGATGGAGGATATTTTTGTCCTTTTCTCAAACTGTCATTTCCCTTTTTTGAACAGAGAACATTTTTATCATTTTCTTGAACCGTCGTTTCATGACGAGAATAGCAAGAAATGGTACCTAAGTCTTTGCAACTGCACCGGACTCCGATGCTAAGTGATGCCGACAAACACGGGAATACGAGACCCACATGCTTATATATGTGGCGCTCATTCGGATCTTTGAACATGCACTGTAGCAAACAATGCGTCTTCGGGGGAGAACACACAACACTCTCCCCTACTTGCTCGCATGCAGAATGGCTTACTTATGATCCTGGCCAGCATCCAGCTTTGACCTTTATACCCTTCTCCGAGGCAGGGTCCAAGTAGGTTTCAACCTGAACCTATATGCCGGTGGACCCCATTGGGGAGATGGGTCGGGTCAAATAATATTGGTGGACGAGTAGAGTCTACTGAATATCTCGGCTTGAACCACAACTTGGCTATACAAAATGTAGATGAAGAGGATATGGGTCAAACCGCTCAGACCCGATTAAAAAATGGAGTCTACAAATTGTTTGCACGATCTTGATAACTCGATACGACTTGGGTCGGCCGGCTGTCGGGTCATTTGGATAGAAACACGTTATCCAAACCATAAGCGGAAGCCGAGGTATTCGCTGCTAAAAATTTTGTTCTTTGTAACCTTTTTTTTTCAATGACTGTCATTCTATGTTCTTTTGGTATGAAATTATGAAACTTGTTAAAAAAAATGTATTTTTTTCACAAAAATAATAAGTGTTACGTCACTTGTATAAGTTTTTTCAAACAATGGAGCTGCCATTTTAATTAGGTACTAGTAATATGCCCCTTCCAAGGATGGGTGCTGATAAGAAAATTTATATATATATACTTACAATAAATATGAATTTTATATAACGTAATGATAAGAGGCAAGTTAAATAAAGAGAACAAAAAGGAAATGAATGTCTCATTGACATGCACGTATATATCAAACATCAAGTAGAAAACTTGACAGAGTTGATGGGAGAAAAATTGTCTACCATAAAGAAAAGGAAAATAAAAGACAACAAATAAGAAAAACGAACAACGCCAAAGGAAAAAACAAGGAGAAGTCATTGAGCATCACCATACCTAGAAAGGTCCACTCAAGTTGTTGAAGGAAAAGTCTCTGCAATATCAAACCATTCAAAAGTCATTGACCATCACCAGGGATGGACCCAGAAACTATTATTGAGGGAAGGAGGGGGGGGGGGCAGATTTTTTTTTTATCTATGTTGGGAGCAGCCAGATAAAGGCTCCAATATAAGTCTTAAATTCTTTTTTTTTTTTGCCCCCCCCCCCAAAACCCAACCCACTAGTAGGGCACGTTTGGAATGTTGTAAGGAATTTAGTTTAATAATGTTGTGGAGAAGAAATTTTTAGGGCACGTTTGGAAGCAAGAAAAATTCTCATTGAAAAAAAAATTGCCTATGAGAAGTTTTGATATGATAACTTTTTTAAAGGAAAAGTTTTCACTTGTTTGTATAGCATGAAAAAAGCAGAGTGAAAAAATATGAAAAAAATGAGAGGGAGACAGAGGGTCGATCAACCCTCTCTTAGAGAGAGATCTGGAAATTGTGTTAGACAGCTCTTAAAGAGAGGTGGTTAAACCAAATAGAGATAGAGAGAGGGGTGGTTACCATGCCCGAGAGGGAGGGAGAGAGAGATGCAGCACATATGAGAGAACTTAAGGAGAATGTAACTGAAGACCTGCTCGTACCCAACTTGAACAAGCCTACAAGACTAAAACGCCCTATCAAGATTAATTTTGAGATTCCAAAATTTATTCAGAACGTGTTTGATAACATTTTTGTCCAAAAAATAAGTTTTGAGTTTTTATTTTTTTAGCATTATAATTTTATTTTTTTAGGTTTAGCTTCTATGGCTCGATAGAATCCATTTGGGCCATTGGCGGGTCTATACGAGATTTCAGTTAGTTTTTCTTTATTTTTTTTATTATTTTTTAATTTTTTCAACTAGATCCCTAGGGAGGTTTGGATCTAGTTGGGTGTTGATTGGTCTCACTACAAGAATTTTGCGGATTAGCGACGGATGCTATCTGATGCCAATCTGTCACAAATTCATCGTTGAATTATTTGGCGACAGATTGACAACGGCTTAGCGATGGATAGTGTCTATCGCAATTTCTTGGTCGCTAATTAGCGACAAAACTGATATGTCGCTACTTTCATCGCTAATTCATGATGGATTAGCGAATGTCATGATCCATCACTAATTTGTCGCTAAATAAGCACTTATTTGGTTTTGCGACAGATACATATCTATCGCTAATCCGTTGCTAAAATTTAATGACGAATACGTATCCGTCTCTAATATTTGTCACCAATTCAGCAACAGATTATATTCTATCGTAAAACATCGACTGATTGAGTTTTTGAGATAGATAAATATCCGTTGCTAAATTGGTGATGAATATTATTCATCGACAAATACCATCATCATTTTATGACTAAATTTCTTTAGAAAATCCATCGCTGAATATTAGCGACGGATAATATCTGTTGTAAAGTTTTTAAAAAAATAAAATAATTTTGTTTGAAATATAAATATCGAGAAAAAAAATTTTGTTATAAAATTTATATAACCTGTGTATAAAAAACAAAGTACACATAAAAAATACATATACAAAGTAGATGAAACAAATTTAACACAAGTTATAAGTGAAACAAATTTAACAACCCAGTATAATCCTCGCCAAGTTCTAATTAGTTACAAGTGAACATATACAAAGAGTTTTGTTTGAAACAACAAGTACGTGAAACAAATTCAACACATGAAGTTAATCCTCGCCAAGATTCAGAGCATCATCCTCTTCATTGTCTTGATCTGCCCTTCCATCCATGCCTCCATCAGCTCCTCTACACTAATCTTCTCCAGCAACCTACAAGAGAACTAAAATGTTATTAATGATAAACAAAATATAATGAAATAAATTATATGCAATGCACCTAATCTAAGGCAATCAAAATAACATGGCTGAATGACATATACACTAGCAATAAAGTGAAGGAAATTAATAGAATTCAGAGGTTGTCAAAAAACTTTCATAGTGATGAAATCATACTTATATGTTTTCTAAGATTGTCAAAAACTTTCATAATAATTCCATCATGCATATATGTGTTATAAGGCAGTCAAAAAAAAATTCATAGTGATTCAATCATTCATATATGTGTTCTAAGGTTGTTAAATTTTTTTTATAGTGATTCAATCATGCATATATGTGTTCTAAGGCTGTCAAAAAAATTTTATACTAATTCAATCATTTATATATTTATTCTAAGGCTGACAAAAAAAAAATCATAGTGATTCAATCATGCAGATATGTGTTCTAAGGTTGTCAAAAAAATGTCATAGTAATTCAAGCATGCATATATATTTTTGAAGGTTGTCAAATAAATTTCAAAGTGATTCAATCATGCATATATGTGTTCGAAGGCTGTCAATAAAAGCTCATAGTGATTCGATCATGCATATATGTGTTGTAAGGCTGTAAAAAAAAATACATAGTGATTTAATCATGCATATATGTGTTCTAAGGTTGTCAAAAAAAATCATACTGATTCAATCATGCATATATGTATTCTAAGGGTGTCATAAAATTTTATAGTGATCCAATCATGCATATATGTTTTCAAAAGGTGTCAAAAAAATTTATAGTGATTCAATCATGCATATATGTGTTCTAAGGTTGTCAAAAAAAATTCATAGTGATTCAATCATGCATATATGTGTTCTAAGGTTGTCAAATAAAATCCATAGTGATTCAATCATGTATATATGTGTTTTAAGGCTATCATAAAAATTGTATAGTGATTCAATCATACATATATGTGTTCTAAAGGTGTCAAAAAATCTATAGTAATTCAATCATGCATATATGTGTTTTAAGGTTGTCAAATAAAATTTATAGTGATTCAATCATACATATATGTGGTCTAAGGTTGTCAAAAAAATAATCATAGTAATTCAATCATGCATATGTGTTCTAAGGTTGTCAAAATTTTTTTATAGTGATTCAATCATATATATATATAAATATATATATATATATATAAATATATATATATATATAAATATATATATATATATATAAATATATATATATATATGTGTGTGTGTGTGTGTGTGTTCCAAGGCTGTCATAAAAATTGTATAGTGATTCAATCATGCATATATGTGTTCTAAAGGTCTAAAAAAATTTATAGTAATTCAATCATCCATATATGTGTTCTAAGGCTGTTGTTATGAGTTTTATGAAAACACTTTTTAAAGCAATATTTTTAATAAAATCTAAGTGAAAGTTAGACACCAAAAATATAAAAACTGGCTCGCACTAGTGGTAGAGTCTGGGTCGATCTTAGGGAACGGAAAATACTTCGTACTCAAACACACAATCTAAACTACTCTTTATTGCCTTGAAGAATAAAAAATGAATTAAATAAGATAACTAAGGGAGTACCGCCCTACGCAGAGGGCTTAAACAAAATAAATAAATGATTTTATTACAAACCCAATTAAATGAATAAATATCAGAAATAAAGGCCTAATCTGAAAGGAAAAGAAAAGGCTTCAGTGCTTGTGTCCTTTTGAATTGATTTATTTCCCTTTGTCCTTGCCTCTGTGTACCCTTTAGGTACTTAGGTTGAACACCTTTGTATGGTTTGCTGAAGGGCTTCCTGAGTGCACTTTTGGGGGCTTGAGGGGACCTCTGAGGTACTTTGAGGGCATAGAGGGGCTCTACCGCACATTCCAACGCTTCCCAAACAGCTCACCTCTGACGGATGGGTTGAGAGGAGAAGATAGTTGATCCAGCTGCATCCACGCTGCTCCGATGAAGAAGAAGTTGCCGATGGTGAAAGGGTTTGAAGCTTGAAGAAAAAGAGGAAGAGAAGAAGAAGAGGAGAGTAAGAGAGAAAAAAATTGGCAAAAGAGGAAGGAGAAGCAAGAGAGAGAGAGAGAGAGAAGAGGGAGGCAAGAAGGAGGGGAAGCAAGAAGGCTTCTGGAAAAAACAGCCTCCATGGCTGGAAAAGATGTATTTATAAAGATCTAATTAGGTTAAAACAAGTTTTTTCAAAAAGAGTGAAGATTTTTGCTAATTTTTAAAACAAGGTCTCTTATGAAAATCATGTTTTTCTAAAAATTAAAACTTACTAAACTAATTAAAATTTAGCTAATACAAGCCTAAACTAATTGAACTACAATTAAGAAAAACTAAATCTAATAAAAACACTAAAACTCCAGGGAAAGCTTTGAAAAAACCAATTTTATGATAAAATTCAATTCAATGTGGCTTCTCAAAACTAACGTTAAAAATGAGTTTTTAGAGTGATTTTAACATGGATCTTGCATAAATAATGATTAATAAAATGCAAATATTATGCATGATCAAATACCCCCATGCTTATCATTTGCTAGTCCTCTAGCAAACTAATGCAAAAACAAAAATACTAAAGTAGACACAATAAAAACCTAACTCACTTTCGTAGGAATCACAGATGTATTTAGCATATGCAACAAGTCCTTTCAACCCCTGGGTTGCCCTAGTGGACGAGTAAGGTCTCGTGAGGGTTTGCAGTGATGCTACTCACAAACATTTCTATCATGTATGCATAAAATTCAACTTTAAAAATCATTAGTCAGTCAAGGAGCTTGTTTTCACAAATATTTCATGCCATTACATTATCAAAACATGATTAGAGTATTTTACCTGCCATCACAGAATAAAATAATTTCTTTCACTTTTCTAAATAGCATAATCATTTATGTTTCATTCTCAGAAATTCAAATACATACATGTTATTATTTACTCATCCTCACTCATATGTGATCTGCACAGATTTTCTCAATATTTGCTTTTAAGCAGTGAACTTTTTTTTTCTTTTACGCTCTTTTCTTTTTCTTGATTTTTATTTTTTCAGACATTTTTTCTTTCTTTCTTTTATTGAGCATTATATCAAATTTCTAGTTTTCATGACCTGTGTAACGAGCTCTGGGTCAGTGACTCCCAGATCAGACGACCTTAGGGCACCATATACAAAGTATCCCTCGGACTTAGTTGCTCGAGTCACTAGACCTTCAATTTTTAATAGCTTACGTATAGTCTATTTCTGTCATGTGCACTGTCAATATCTATTAGGCCCTCTATAAAGTTCATGTAATGGGCTTTCGGTCCAGTGGCTCCCAAACCAGATGGCTTTAGGGCACCAGGTCTAAACACCCCTCAGGCTCTACTTGCTCAAACAAAATAGGCCACATATATCAACGTAGATAAAGAATTGACTTCCTTCGTTATCCTTTTCAACATAGAACTCAAACAATTCAACTTGTGTCTAAGCCCCGCTACTAGGGAGTATGAAGATATCAAACAACTAAATGTATGATCTTTTTCACCTTTTGAGCTCATAAATGCAATATTGTTCATTTGATTAGTTTTTCAAAAATGAAACTGTGCATATCCATACTTGTGATTCAAAATAAACTCTAACATGCATCTATAATCATTTCTTTGAAATCCAAATAAACAATCACGGTTTTCTAGATTCATGTCAGAAAATTTTTTTGGGGGGCTTAAAAATTCTCTAAAAACATTAGATGTTGCAAAGCAATCATATAAGTTCAAACTCGTTTCTTAAAAGCCCAATTTTCATGAGTTGACATCAAACATGCAAGTACAAAGACATGAAAAGTTTGGGTGTAAAAACTACACCCTCCCTCATTATGAACACCCCAAATTTTTCAAAATTTTGTAAATATTCTTTCTTTGCCTTTGGCTTCATTTTTTGAGTAAATTAAGTCATTTCTCTTTCAAAGTTCTAATTTATTTCTCAAATTTACTCGAATCAAATCCATTTTTTATATCTGACTTGATTTTGGATCCGGACCCCATATCAGAATCCAAATCTAAGCCTCGTTATATAATTTTTTAAAATAATTTTACAAAAATACCAAAAAGGCTCAGACAGTCCATCCAGTGTCCATTTGATCCACAACTTTGTATTTCTCGATTCAAGGTTAAAAACTTGAATATTTCCTCAAAATCTGGATCTAAACCCATTTTCTGAAGAAATCGAACCTGAATTCTCAAAAAACCCCTTTTCATTGTAAATATTTCTCAAAAATAAAAATAAAAAGTTTTAAATCCCTCATTTTGCCTAGATTCTAGAATGTATTCCAAAATCACAAAAAATGAAAAAAATGCCAAAGAAAAAAAAATTCAAAACACAAAGAAAATTACAAAAAAATGGTTTGAAAACCTTTTTTTTTTAGGAAAACTTTTGAAGAAAAAAAACCCTTTTTTGGAAAAATTTGAGAAAAGCCTTCCGAGGAAAACCCGCGGAAGCCCTCTCTCTCTTTATCTGTGACCCTGAAGTCGTTTCTCGATCCTTCCTTCGGCCTTTTCCCTTCACCATCCATCACCTTCCTCATCCTCTCAATCGGTCTTCTCCTTCCTCCGCCCTTGATCCCCAACAGTCTTCTTCACGATCCTTCCTCATCACGTTTTACCCCCGCATAGCCTCTTCTCTTTCACGATCCGCTCTCACTCCTTCTCCTTCTGATCGATCGGCGATTCACTCTTCCACTCAACGATTTCCTCGGATCGCCTCTCTCTCCCTTCCCCTCTCCTTCTTTCCCTATCTCTTTGGTGCCTTTCCCTTTGAACAGCGGAAGCCGGTGATCTCTCAGCAGGATCGCAGGGTTTCGGCAAACAAGGAGCTTCACGTAATCCAGTGAGATTCACTTACATTTTCCTTTTGTATCTTCTTTTGATTTCCTTTCGGTTCCTCTGGTTAATCTCCTCCTTCCCCTCCCATTAAAGAACACCCTCTGAACCCGATTTGTGTATAGCAATGTCGGTTTGGAAAGTGCTACATCAACAGAACGGATTCTTACATTTTTTTTTCTTCTTTTTCCTTTCTTTTCCTTCTGTTGAGTTGGGTTTTCCTCTTTTACTCTGTTATTTAGATTTTATTCTTTTATTCACATTTGAGCATCATTCGTGAAGATTGATCTGTATATAACAGGATCAATCCACGTATTGCCACAGTGACGGAACACTTGTATTCCCACATCGTTTTTCCCTATTTATTTGCGAGTTATTGTTGAATTTCATGAGTTTATACTCGAGCTTGGTCGATATTCTTATGATTGATCTGCATATTTCAATTTATATCGGATTTCGTTTGGATTTATTTATTTATTTATTTATTATTATTTTGTGTTGGCAGTTTCCTCTAGTTTTTGTTCTTCTTGTTTTCACCATCTGTTTTTTTTTTTGCTTTCTCCTTGATCTCTTGTTCATATTTCTGATTTCTTACTTCCATCTCCTTTTCTTATTTTGATTATCGACTTCATGTTTAAAGTTTTTTTTTTGCAGTTGGTTTCTCGTTTTAATAACATCCAATGCTTATTTCCTTTCTTTTGCTGCTTTAATATTGTTGAGCTTTTGCAATTCCATGCCTTCTTGTTCTTGTTGTATCTCATAATACACACTACCCACTGCATCCACAAGGGTTCACCACCTTTTGTCCATGATAGCATCATGGATATGTTGTTGGCATCATGTGGAGAAAGAGGAACGATTTCATATGACCCCAATTCCACCTTGTGGTCCTTAATCCATGGATTGTAAAGGGGCTTCTTTGAGCCCATCGAGTTTTCAGAACTTGGTCTGTTTGTAATTGCATTTGCCAAGCATATTTTCTCCTGACAAAGGGGATCCAGAAACTGGATTACGATGTTTTTGGAAAGTTCAGGAAACCTATAGAAGATCAGCAAATGGATAAAGTGGGGGCACGACTGTGATCATCGCAAAAATTTTCCTCTTGTAATATTTTCTCTTTTCCTTTCCAACCTCTATTTCCTCCTTTTTTTGAAGGGAGAAAATGAAAAGATAGAAAGAAAGAGAGAAGAGAAAAGAAAAGAAGAGAAGAGGAACTCTTTTGCGGGGTTTCACTTGACCTTAATTTTGAAAATATTTAAGAAAATAACTCGCCTCTGTTTTGAAATATTTGCGGGAAAACTAGGAGACGGGATTTGCTCATCGGTACGAGGTTCGACCGTTCATGGCACCTTTACTAGGGGTAATCGAACCAAGGGTCGAATTCATGCCTTTTGCTTTGCTAAGAAATTATCTAAGAATTTATCCTAAGTCTAAATGCATAAAGGATCATGCTTGTACAATGCAAAGATGTATGCTCTTTTTTTTTTTTGAAAAATGATTTGGAAATCTCCAAGTATTTCTGAGATGAATCTGATGATAGAATGAAGAAATGGTTTCTAACTTAGAATTTAAGATTTAAAGTTCTAAGTTTTTGGAATAATCAAAGCTTTGGGGAAAATAAATCTGAACTTTTGAAAGAAATGATTTTAAAGTTGAGATAAAAGGAGCGGGAAGGAAATTTCAAAGTCATAAATGGACTTTGAATTTAGAATTTTGAACCTGAATGAATGTCTGAAATGGAGTTGAACTCTGGTTTTGAAGTTTGAAATCAGAAGGAGATTTGAAAAAAAAAATAGAATTGAGAAATAGAATTGGATTTTGGGATTTTGGGGAGTCAAGATAAACTTGGATTTTTGAAATCTGGAATGAAATGAAATTGGATTTGAGAAGTTGGAATTGAGAATAGAAGTTAATTTGAAATCTGGAATTTAAGATGGAATTTGGATCCAAAGTCTGGATCCTAAATAGAGTTGAAATCTAAGATGAAATTGAATTCTGGATTTAGAATCCTAAATAGGAGTTGAGTCTGAAATCTGAGATCTAATGATAAAGTTGAATTTTAAATGGAATTGGATCCAAGATTTGGAATCCAAGATGGAATTTGGATATGAAATTTGGAATGGAATTTAGATCTGAAATCTGAGATCCAAAATGGAATTGGGATTAGGATCCTAAAATGGATTTTGGAATTGGATTCTGGACCCTAAAGGGAATTTGAATCTGAAATCTGAGATCCAAAATGGAATTGGATTCTGGATCCTAAAGGGAGTTTGGATCTGAAATTTGAGATCCAAGATGGAATTAGATCCTCGATCCTAAATGGAGTTTGGATCTGTAATCTGAGATCCAAGATAAAATTGAACTCTGGAAGTCCAAATGGGACTTTTTAAAGATGGATCTGGGTTCTTGAAAACCCAGATTGAATTTAAAATTTAAGAAAGAGTCAAGTTTTGAGTTTCAGAATCAATCTCGGATTTTGAACCTAATTTGAAATCAGAAGATAACTCAGAGTTTTCAAAGTTAAATTAAACTTTGAAAGATGGAATTTCGAGATATCTAAATTGAATTTGAATCTTGAATATGAATCTTGGAATTTCAAAGTTGTTTTGAGAATTGGATTACACATGAATTTCAAAATTGGATTTTTGAATTTGAAGCTTGAATTTGGAATTTTAAAGAATGAATCAAGAATTTCAAAGTTAAATTGAACTTTGAATTTGATTTCAAAGTTGAAATTTGGATTTTGAAGATAATATAGAATTGATGAATTGAAATAGAAATTGAAGAAAAGATATTCATAAACACTTGGGTTTTTAAAAGGGAAATTTTAAAAACATGATACAATTCTATCCTAAATGATGAATGAACTTAAATAACTTTGAAATTGGAATTTGAAAATCATATTTCATTTTTTAAATGAATGTAAATAAGATTAATGATATAATACACTCCTGACTATGGTCATTGAATATATTATATAATGATCCTATCTAAATTCAAATGAAGAACAAAACACATTTTGGTGCTTTTATAGAGTTTAGAAAGAAATTAAATCTCAATATACTCTGACTATGGCCATTGGTATACGTATTGAATTAATTTTAAACTAAACTCTAATAAAAGAGGAGAATATTTAAAGAAAACATGGTGAATTTGGAAAATGATCCAGTGTGGATCCAGTGTTATTTTATAAAAGATAAGAATCCTAAGTTTTGTTTACATCCTGACTATGGCCATTGATGTAAATCATCAACTTAGGATTAATTACCTATTACGAAATGGTGCTCGTGCCATTCGTGTTTCTATTTGTGAGATTTTGAGAAATAAAGACCAAAAGCATGAAAATAAGCAATTTATGATATTTATAATGCTTCATTCGTTATATTCTAAAGCTGAAAGGAGAACTTTCTCATTTAATATCAAACTTGAAATCACATTGAAGTTCAAATTGCTGAAAAGGGAAATTCAACAATTCATATCTTTCCTACAAAACAGAGTTAGTATAAAGAAGTACATATGGAAAGAGAACAACACTTCATATACAAGATGATGAATGCTCATATATCTATGTGAGACGCATGGGATTAAGTATATACATATGAGGGTGGATCTGTGTAACCATGCATGAAGATGTATATATGAAGACAACACATATACATATATAAGTATATACATATATCCCTAATGACTAGAAAGCTTATGCAAATTTTCAAATACATTCATGCATATATAATATATATATATATATATATATATATATATATATATATATGTATAAGGGGAACTTTGAAATGCAGGAATGAGCATTATATACATAAAGTAAAATGTGTTGCTAAGTAAGGGCGACAACAACTAATAAACATAGGTATTTGCAATGTAGGACAAAGATGCTAAAGTGGCAGGCAAGGGGTAAAGATGATGATTATGGATGAAGTACCTGAAATACCACTAGAGGGGGGGGTGAATAGTGACATATGATTATGATCGATAGAATAAAAAATAAGCAGTAAGGCACAACAGATAAAACACAGAATTTATAATGGTTCGGTCAGTATTCAGACCTACATCCAGTCCCCAAGCAAACCACTTGAGCTTTCCACTATAACATCCGAGTCACCGGATAAATAGTACAACACCCTCTTCTTCAGAGGTCTTCTTCTCTCAACAGAGAAGGGGCACACCCTCTTTCCAAGAGGTCTTCTTCTCTCAACAGAGAAGGACAACACCCTCTTTCACAGAGGTCTACTTCTTTCAATAAAGAAGGAAAAACAGTGAATAACAGAGTTACAATTCTTCCTATAGAACCTTCAGAATGATATGAATGCACAAATGAAGGATTCTCAGAATGATTTGTCTGTCACTCAGAGGATACTCTTTGTCAAAGAGCTGGACTTGACTTTTTCTCTTTTCTTTCTTTTTCTTTTTCTCTTTCTTTTTCAAGGCTCTCTTTTCAAATAATGAATAGAACTTTTTCTCGTTGTAAGCTCACACGTCTATTCCAATCTCCTGTGTGAATAGTTTATTTGAGTGTGTTTATATAGCTTTTAAAAAGTAGTCGTTACATTTTGGAATTGTAACTTTTTTGAAATATGAAATGTTATGTCATTTCAAAAACATCTTTTAGAGAAGTTCGAGAATGCCTTTTTCCATAAAAGTGAAATAGAGGGTACACTAGTCGTTGTAATATTTTAGGTAATACATACTTTATGTAAAAAGTCTATTTCTTACAATAGTACATTGAACGTTGGGTTGTAGTTTTGTCTTTATCCTAATTAATGATTTGAGGTACATTAGTACTTCTTTGCTTTAAACGAGTGTAAGTACTATGAATGCTTTGAGATATTTATTTGTACATAGTCATGTCAGGTGTTTTCTTTATGTTGTGTTTTTCAAAGTCTTCAGAGAGAATAAGGACCAAAAGAAGGTCGACATTCTTTGAGAAGGATATTAACAAGGATTTGTTACAGGAGGCATTTAATGCATTGTAAAGAGAATGATGACTTCAAGTAAGTCGACATTCTATGGTTATGAAAAAGGTAACTAGAGTCCTTTCAAAAACATATTTTATTTGTTTTTCTTTTGTGTAGTCTTCTTCAAAAAAAACATTTCTTTAAAGAAGGTAACTAAAGTCTTTTCAAAAACATATTTTATTTGTTTTTCTTTTGTAGTCGATTTTATATTTTTGTCTTCTTCTTATATTCAAAATATTTCTTTAAAGAAGGAAACTAGAGTCTTTTCAAAAACATATTATATTTGTTTTCTCCATGTAGCCGATTTTATGTTTTTGTCTTTTTCCTACATTCCTTTTTTCATGTTGTCTTGTATATAGTATAAGGTACAATTATTACATGACAAAAAGTCTTTTTCATGAAAGGTTGTAAGAAGGTACAATTATTATATGACAAAATATCTTTTTCATAAAAGGTTGTAAGAAGGTACACTTATTGTTTTTCAATAAGGAGCTTTTTGAAACTATCGTATACTTTTATGATATAGTGTTTATGAATGAGTATGTAATATGCAATATGCAAGTTCCTGAAGGTTATGTTACATATGACTCTAAAGAAGAAAAAAATCTTCATCTTGAGGTAGCCGATCTCTTCATTTGAACTTTAGGAATGCATGGCCCATCAAGCTTTTTCTTCAAGGAGTATGATTGCACCATAGTTGTACTTGAACAGGAAGTCTCCATCCTTATTGGGTGAGATATCCTTGCATCAAATACTCGTTAGATTTATGGCAAAACATATTCAGTCATAATATAACATTTTTCAAGAGGACGTATTATCATATTATATAAAATCAAATGAGACAGTGTATCATATTATGTGACATCAAAACCGAATTTCTCAACAGTACCTAGACATAGTGCAACAACAAGGGTGTAATGTATGGTATGGTGATTTCAGTGAAGTGGGGTTGTTGTAAATGGGTAACTAGTGGCAAGATGTATGGGAAAATCTGGTCATTTGTGCATAGCTGAAATGGGGTGCTGTGAGTGGTGATGGGTAGGAAGATGCTGGAGCCAGAATGATCCAGGATGGATCATTAGAGGAGGCAATAGCCATAGTGAGCTATTATGGAGATGAAATATTACGATGGTTCATTGTGAACCATTGCGAAAGACTATGGCTATAGTAGTTCCTCAATGAACCACTATGGAAATGAAGGGTCACAGTGGTTCCTTGTGAACCACTGTGAAGAATTATAACTATAGTAGTTCCTGACGAACTACTATAGAAAGAAAGACTACAGTGGTTCTTTGTGAACCATTGTGAAAAATTGCAGCTGTAGTAGTTTTTAATAAACTACTGTGAAAATAGAGGGCCACAGTGATTCATTGTGAACCACTGTGAAAGATTCTCTCTCCTATAGTGAAATCTGTGGTTGGGAAGAGGGTTAACAACAGAGGTACAAGTGATAATGAAGAGTTATACTTTATTAAGCGATGGGACTGTATATGCAACTATCCAGACATTGCAACTGATACATGCAGATGCAGTTAATACATGGCAGCCAACCTATTTTATTGATATAAGAGACATAAGTAACTCACTCTTACTGAAATTAAACACACAGGTGGATGTTACTGTGTATTGAGTCACACAACAACTACTTCGAAAGCACATGGCGGCAATTTGATGTCATCCTCTTGACAGCAAAGAAGGGTTCGCAGGAAATACCTAGGAGTTGTAGTAATGAATATAATAAAAAAAAAAAATGACATATAGGTACTCTAATGTGCCTAAGTGTGTAATGATTAACAATCTACTAACTCATTATGCTGTGCAAATGGTTGATGAACATATCATAGACAACACACAGTATACAATTCTTGTGTATATACAGCGGAATGAATATGATGATATAACAGTACGTGATGGAATGCTAAAATAGCAAATGTAAAATGCATAACGTCAAGCAGAGTAGAAGCAGGCCCGAAGAATGCAATTGTTCAACTTTTAGATTTAAAACATCTCCTTCTCTTACAGCATATAGTTTAAATAGATCAGTTAATGCCATATGAAAATCTGATTCTGAAGCAGCATAATACACTTCCAAGGGAATTTTCACTATAAACATGAATGCTTAACGTAGTATAGAACAGAACTCAATACTTATCAGACTTTTTCTCATCATATCATACTCAACGACGTCATCTCCACACTTGGCCATTTAAACATCTATAAATGGGTGTGTATGGTCGAAAGATTCATTATCTGTAGCATGAGATATAAAAAAAAAAGAAAAAAAAAAGAGAAAGAAAAAGAAAAGAAAAGAAAAAAGAAATAGAGAGAGCAGAGGGAGAGATTCCTACCGTGTTACTGCAGGGGTCCTGGATGATAGGTGAAGAGTGGCGCTCTGCTATCGGACCTCTGTCTCTTCGTTTCAATCGGTCTCCTTTAGCTGGCGTGGTCAAGTTCAGATCGGGGCAGGAAGAGGAGATAGAAAAAGGTGAGGAGTAAGCGTTGAGAGACTGAGAGAAAGGGTGAACCGGGAGGGGTGGTGCGACGGATATGCAGAAGGAGGAGAGACGATTGGGAGATGCGGGGGTGAAAGCATGTAGAAGGATAAAGAGGAGGGATGCGGGGGTGAGAAGCGATGCCTCCATGCTTCCCCATTGCGTCCTTCTTAAAGAGGGAAAGATGATTCCGGAAGGAGGCCATGCCGTTGGGGATCAACGATGGAGGAAAGAGGTTTCGGTCGATGGGTGGCCAAATGAGGAGGATGAAGAGAGAATGGAGGGAGGAACCAGCCAGCCGACCCCTTGCAAAAGCTCTCAAAAAAACCTAAAAGGAAATTTGTAACGGGGTCCTTTGAATTTTTCAAAAAGGTGGTATTTTAAGAAAATTTTGCTAAAAAGGGGTTTTTATAAGAAACTATTTTTTTTATAAAAGGCTTACTCTATCAATTTTTCGTATTTCTCTCTTCTTTTGGATTTTTTTTTTATTTTAGTATATAAAGTTATGAAACTAAGAAAAAAATGAGGGATTTAAAAGTCATTTTATAATTTTTCAGAAATATTTACAAAGAGAAGGGTTTTTTGAGAAATTTGGGTTTGATTTCTTCAGAAAATGGGTTTAGACCCAAGTTTTGAGAAGATATTCGAGTTTTAAACTTTGAATCGAGGAATATAACATGATGGATCCAAACGGATACTGGATGGACTGTCTGAGCCTTTCAAAAGGTTATTTTTGGTATTTTGAAATTTTATTTTGAAATTTTATTTTGAAAATTTGGATAACGAAGCTCATATTCGAATTTTGAACACTGGGTTTGGATCCAGAATCGAATTTGAATATATCAATATGGAATTTAATCCAGAAAATCTGAAGAATAACTGAATTTTAGTTTTGATTTTCTCAGAAGATGGAGTCAGAGGCAAAAAGGTCATTTTTACAAACCTTTGAAAAATTTGGGGTGTTCACAGATGCCCCTCTTTGCTACTAAGCCGGTTGAAAGCCGAGCTTAGTGGCAAGGACAACACTCCAAATTTTGAAAATGCCCTAGTCAGCAGATTTGAGCTGGGTTTGGAAGTATTATTTTGAAAATATAATTTTTCAGGCTAAAAACCTTATCCGGAATGGTTTTTGGGAGACAAAATCCTCGAAAATGACATGACTGAATAATAGAGGATGAGGAAATCGTGATGGGACTTTCGATGAACATCCCGAAGTGATGGAATAAGAATTTTGATCAAGTCTCATGGGTGAGACAAGATACTCTTGTTGGAGTGATTCAGGTTTAGCCCTTAACCTGGATGGAACGAAGATATATCAAGATGAATTGAATGAGGAAAGGAATACATGAGAACCTTGATGGGACATTTTGGAAAATACCTTGTGAAATGAAGCTTAAGTAGGATCCTATCCTGGATGGACATGCAAAACATGGATTCCTTTATGGGAAGAGCTATGATGGGACTGGAAGAAAACATCTTGTCAAAACAAGGAATCTCGTTGGAACGAGACTCAGATTTAACCCAAACCTGAAAAAGGAAGAAACCTTGTGGGGGCGAGGTTCAGGCTTAACTCTTAACCTGAAGGGGTCGACCAAGATGAAATCCTTAAATGGAGAAACCACGATGGGACCTTCGGAGTTTGGATAAACAAATCCGAAAGGGGTTTGCGAAAGGAGAAAAATAGGGTTCTTTAAAAGCTTCGGAAAGGGGACGAAATGGGGCGTCTCATCGCTGGGACTGAAATAACTTTTGAAATCAATGACCTCTCACAAAAAATTCAGATTTTGACCCTTAACCTGAGTGAGAACTACCATACAAAATTCTTGAATGAAGAAATCGTGATGGGACAGGAAGAAATACTTCAACTGAATGAGGCAACTCTTCCTGGAAGATATGAACAATGCTAGATTGCATCAAAATGGATATTGAATATTTATTTCTTTTTCGAATAGCTAGAAAATTTTGCCAATAAGATAAAAATATAGTTGACTCAAAAAGGCTTGAAAAGGTGCATGTATGTGCAAAGATGTTTTCCTCTTTTACCTAGAGTATTTCCTCCAATGAAGTTAACTCCTCGGTTCTAAGAGTCGAATTCAAAATTTTAGCGTTGATGATTTTTTTCAGGGAAGCTATCCATTTCCTTGATATAAGAATAGAAGAAATATTCTTAATTTCATAAAAGCAAGTAGTGAAGAGATGCTGATAAAGGAATTTTGTGTGAGAAAAGATGACTTCTGGCAACTTTAGCAGTTTGATATCTGGGTGTTTCCCACGATGATCCTTTTGCACTGAACTTTCTCGGTTTTTCTCATCATCTTTCATTTGGATGTTCCTGACTTTTCTCTCTTTTTCAAAGAAGGGTACATCACAAATTCCTTCGTCTTGGAGATGTTTTGATTCTTCTTTTGTCTCAGGAATTATATTGATGGTATTGGCTCAAAAGGGTCTTTAGATGATAGCAAAAATCAAATATCTTTTAGGGTTTGTCGGTAGGTTCATCACACTCGCCTTCATCTCGACGGTGGTCTGAAATTTCCCTGGAAGGATCCTTCACAAACTCATTCATCTCAGAGATGATCCAAATCTTCTTTAGCCTCGGGGGTCTGCTCGCCTATTCGTCTTCATCTTGACGACAATTAAGAGATCCCTTTTGCAGATGTTTGATTGCTGCTTAAATGGTTTGAAAAGACAATGATTAAGTGGATTCTTTTTATCGCTCATGATATTTCTACTGCCTGATTGCCAGAAGGTCGTCTTTAAACATGTGCCATAGCCATGATCAATATCAATTCACTTCTGGCTTTTCAACATCATTGAATGTTTCTTTCACTGATTATATCGAGGACATTTCTTACATCCTTTTGGTTGATCAACAGGAAAAAAAATGAATTTTACCTCTCTTTTTTTGCAAAAAGTTTCACCCTTTTAGAAAGAATACTAGAGGTAATCTGATGT
This sequence comes from Nuphar pumila, assembly GCF_984573655.1. Taxonomy (NCBI): domain Eukaryota; kingdom Viridiplantae; phylum Streptophyta; class Magnoliopsida; order Nymphaeales; family Nymphaeaceae; genus Nuphar; species Nuphar pumila. The sequence goes on along the minus strand of NC_143265.1, from coordinate 43,562,237 downwards.
AATTCTTTTCGTGCAATAAGAATATTGGAGTCAACAACTATTTTTAGCAAACTGGCATAATGTTCAAGAATTCTTTTGAGAAATAATCACTCAATATAGATTTTGATACATCCTTTAGCTGAAATTTTTGGAAGAAATGACAATATTGGTTTTATCACACAACATTGGCTCAATAGGGACTTAACCTAAGAGCCGTAAAGAATACTGGATCTGTAGGGATTCATCCTACAGATTGAATTTTTTGAAAAATGAAGTTAATTTAATAGGAATTCAACCTAAGCATTTGCAAAAGAATTTTTGACTATTAAGAATTTATATATAGACTGAATTTTTGAAGAATGAGTTTGGTTTAATAGGAATTCAACCTAAGAACTGTAAAAGAATATTTGATCGGTAAGAATTCAACCTACAAACCAAAATTTTGAAAAAAAAATGAATTTGGTTTAATAGGAATTTAACCTAAGAACTGCCAAAGAATATAGATCAGCAGGAATTCAAACTACAGATACTACTTTTTTTTTTTAAATGAATGCGGTTCGATAGGAATTCAACCTAAGAACCGTAAAAGAATATGGATTAGTAGGAATTCAACCTACAGATTAAAAATGTTGAAGAATGAATTTGGTTCAATAGGAATTCAACCTAGGAATTGCAAAAGACAGAGGGATCAGTAGGATTTCAACCTACAGATTGAATTTTTGAAAAATGAATTTTGGTTTAATAGGAGTTCAACCTAAGAACTGCAAAAGAATATAGATCCGTAGGAATTCAACCTACAGGCTGAAATTTTGGAAAGAAATGAATTTTGGTTTAGTAGGAATTCGACCTAAGAACCGCCAACGAATATAGATCAGTAGGATTTCAACCTACAGATTTACTTTTTGAAAGATGAATTTGGTTTGATAGGAATTCAACCTAAGAACCGCAGAAGAATATAGATTAGTAGGAATCCAACCTACAGATTGGCTTATGAATGGTCTGAAGGTGATTCAAAACGAGAACTGCGAATTAGTAGGAGTTCTACCTAAAGATCACGGATCAGTAGGGGTTCAACCTAAAGATCAACTAAAGGAAAGGGTCATAAAGGATTTCAACCTAAGGACTGCGAATCAGTAGGATTTCAACCTAAAGCTCGCTGATCAGTAGGAGTTCAACTTAACGATCGATGGAAGAAAAGGTCCTAAAGGATTTCAACCTAAGGACTGCGAATCAGTAGGATTTCAACCTAAAGCTCGTTGATCAATAGGAGTTCAGCCTAAAGATCGATGGAAGAAAAGGTCCTAAAGGATTTCAACCTAAGGACTGCGAATCAGTAGGATTTCAACCTAAAGCTCGCTGATCAGTAGGAGTTCAGCCTAAAGATCGATGAAAGAAAATGTCCTAAAGGATTTCAACCTAAAGCTCGTTCATCAGTAGGATTTCAACCTAAAGCTTGCTCATCAGTAGGAGTTCAACCTAAAGATCGATAGAAGAAGAGGTCCTAAAGGATTTCAACCTAAGGACTGCAAATCAGTAGGATTTCAACCTAAAGCTCGCTGATCAATAGGAGTTCAGCTTAAAGATCGACTGGTTTGAGAAGGAATTTTGGTTCAAGAGGGATTTAACCTGTGAGCCATATTGGTTTGACAGGGGTTCAACCTACGGGCTTTTGATTCTATAGGAATTCAACCTAAAGATCTCATTTTAAGAAGAAAGGATTCAACTTGTGGATTGAAATAGACCATCATAGTTGGCTGTATATGGTCCGGTTTTCAGGATTCAGCCCTTATCCTGAACGGGAAAGAATAAAATTTGAGAAGAACTGATGAAAAGAGATAGAAATTGATCGAAGATTTGACAAAAAGGAAGAGAAAAATCAAGGAAATTTATGAAAATTATCTTAAAAAAAAAGAATTCTCATAGGTAGCATTGTTGCTCCTATGAGTGGTCTCAGGATTATCCCTTATCCTGAATGGGAAGAGAATAAAATTTTGTGAAAACCTGATCAAAAGAGATAGAAATTGATGAAAGATTTGACAAAAAATGAAGAGAAAAATCAGGGAAATTTATGAAAATTATCTTGAAAAAGAATTCTCACAGGTAGCATTGTTGCTCCTATGAGTGATCTCAGGATTATCCCTTATCCTGAATGGGAAATGAATAAAATTTTGGCAAAAATTGATAAAAAGTTTGATAAAGAATCGAAAGAATTGACAAAATTGGGTAAAGAAAGATAAATTTGATAAAATTGGAAGAGATTAATGAAGCTTTAAAAGATGAAGAAAGACATTCAGGATTTTCCCTTATCCCGAAGCGAGAAGGACCTCGTCGGATGAGGTTTCAGGTTTATCCCTTAACCTGAAGGGGATGCAAAGGAAGAAAAAAGAAAATACCTCATGGGAAAGAGGCATCAGGTTTATCTCTTAACCTGAAAGAGAATTTTTTGAAATAAGAATTGACAAGAAGAATTAATAAAATGGATGAACAATCAATAAAAATGAATAAAAGCTGATAAAACTGATAAAGATTGAAAAACAAAAAGTTGATAAAAGTTGAGAAAAAGAGTTTGATCCTACCTGCATGTGAGATCTTTAAAATGAGAGAAAAATATGAGAAAATCATTTTTGGAAAGAAAGATTAACCGCGAGAGCTGATATTTGAAAGGGGATCATTCACGAGAGATCATCATGAGGGTTAATTTTTTTTAAGCAATGATTTAAAAACCAATTTTTAGAAAATATGATCAACACGAGGGTTGATCTTTGAATGCAATGATTCGAAATCAATTTTTTTAGAAAATATGATCAACACAAGGGTTGATCTTTGAATGCAATGATTCGAAACCAATTTTTTAGAAAAATATGATCAACACGAGGGTTGATCTTTGAATGCAATGGTTCGAAACCAATTTTTTAGAAAATATGATCAACACAAGGGTTGTTCTTTGAATATAATGGTTGAAAACCTATTTTTTGAAAAACATGATCAACACTAAGGTTGATCTTTGAAAAAGGTTGGACTAAAATATGAAAAAATTTCATGCTTTTGAAAGATCCTCATAGGTAATATCATTTCTCTCATGAATGATGTCAGGATTGTCCCGCAAAAGAATAGGAATCTGATGGCAAAAGAATATTTTGAAGTATAAATGAAAATTTAAACAATAAAAGATGCCCCAATATTGTGAAAAGAAATAAGAATTGAACCTTAAAAATAGGGATGGAAATTGACAATTCATTTATAAGCAAAATTGATAGCAAAGACTGAAATATTTACAAGTATTTTTGACAAAAAGGTCGCAAAAGACTTGGACTGACTTGCCCTTACAAGATGGTTTGGTAAAGAAAAAGGGAGGATAACAGAAAAGATTCTAGTATCATCGGCTTTTTGAATGATCTGAAAAAGGCTATGTCAAAACGGCGGGCTGCTCTTCAGTTTTCTCTTCTATCAGAAGGTGTTTATCGATGCAGTCCTGGACGAAATTTTTCAGAATGAAGCAGTGCTCTATGAAGTGCCCCACTGCTCGATGATACTTGCAGAACTGTTCCTTGAAGCTGCCCAAGGCTACTGGAGGATCGACAACTTTTGGCAGACGAATCATATTCTTTGTGAGCATATATTCCAGAACCTCCTCAAGTGTCTGCTCCAAAGGGGTGAATTCGTGGTCAGGACTCCAATCCTTGCGCTTTGGTTTTTCCTGATTCTTTTCCCGCTACTAAGAATTGGGTTGGGAAGGCTTATTGTTGTTGGAAGACCTTCCTTTTTGACCTCTGAATCCTTCTAAATTGCTGACATGATCATCCTTGTTGCCCTTGTTGTCGGATGAGGGACCAGCAAAAAGAGTGAAATGGGCTTTCTTTTTTGCATCTTGATTGCCCCTTGCCAGGGTGATACCGTCATAGACTCTGTTATCTATTCCCAACTCGAGCCATTCAGCTCGTTTAGTCAACTCAATAAATGTCTTGGAAGGGTATGGGAAAATGAGGCTTTTCAGAGGTTGAGAGAAGTTATTAAGGATGATTTGAAGGGCATGTTCCTCTGAGATGGGGGTTCTCATCTTGTTGCAGGTATCTCTCCACCTACGGATGAAATCTATGGCCTTTTCCTTGTCATTCTGCCTCAAATTGCATAAGTGATTGAGGGTTGGCGGTGCCTTAGTATTAAACATGAATCTCTCTATAAATATGTTGACAACTTTATCAAAATCACGCAGCTCGACAGGGTTGATATGCTTTGCGTACCATTTTGCTGCTATGCCTTCTAAACTGCGAGGAAAGCACAAGAAGAGGGCCCGATTGTCTTCACTGAATCTGGCACATTTTGCAAAAAACATAGCGAGATGGGCCTTTGGGTTGCCGGATCCATCGAACTTAATAAACTTTCGGGGGAGGTCTTCCAAGCTGTTGTCCCCATCTAAACCGAGGTGGAAGTCCTGTCTGGTATATACCCTCTTTCCCTTATCTCGAATATGCAGATCTTTAACCATCTTAGTCAATACTTGAACTGAATCTTCTGCTGGGACCCCATCTTTAGGTTTGTTGACTGATTCAGGTTCTTCTGCCACTTTCTTGGGCTGTCGCAGATGTTTTGGGATGAACACAAATTGTTCTTCCTCATAATCCTCTTTTGCTGATTCTGTGCCCTCAGATGTGCTCTCTTGCTGGACCCTCTTCTTGTTGATCCTGACATGCTTCTTTACTGGCTTTTTCTTGATCTTGATCTTAGAGGATGTCTTCTTTGAACTTGCCCCAGCTTGCTCAGACATCATTTTTGCCATCATTTTTTGAAAGATCTTATATATTGCTGGGTCAACATCATCTTCCTCTAAATTATGTTTTCGGGACAATCTGGAAGAGTTTATTTCTTCCACTTCGCTGTCATTGTGTCGCTGAGCTGCCCCTCTTCCCGCTCTTGTTTGAACCATGATGAAATGTTGACGTTTTCTAAAGAAATAAATGAAGGGTTCAGGACAAAGAATTTTTGAAAGGAAGAGGGATAGTGAAAGAGAATTTTTAAAAGATCTCTCGATAAAAAGGATTTTATATGGAGAAGATAGAATGTATGAAGAAGAGTATCTTGAAGATAAATGACAAGACCTTGAATACTTTGAAAAAAATTGCAGGCAGGATCAAAAGATTTAAAATAAATCAAAAAGAAAGAAAGAAATATGCCTGGACTTTTTGAAAGATAGGAAGACTTAAAAGACATGTCCAGGTTTTTAAGAAATGAGAAATATACAATCCTGGATTTGAGAGAATAAAAGAATTTTTTATGAAATAAATATCCATGGTTTTGAAAAATAAGAAATTTCAAGATAATATCTATAAAAGAATTAATTTATACAAACAATAATGCACAGAATAACACTCCCTAGAAGCTGACTCTAAAATGCAATAATTTGAAATGGCTCGTAGGACCTTAATCCTAACTCTAAGGTTCAGAACATCTGATTTCAATCAAGATACGCCGATATACTCAAGCCGAAGCTCGAAGTACGTGGCATAGAAATATTCCTCCGATTCTAAGGTAATGGTTTTCCAACATCCTTGAGCATCTACCGATATACCTCAAACTATGGCCCTTAGGTACGTGGTAGGGGGACGCGAACCCAAATAAGTGGTCCAGTTGTGAGGCTCTCTCCCGAACTATGGTTCAGTGAGACAACCCAGCAACGTGAAGACCGGGACAATATAAGTAGGGATGTTTTCAAAATTATGTTCAGCATGCAAGAAATCAGATGGCTCTAATGCAAGTCCTAAAGAGATAGATTTAAAATGAAGAGAAGCATACACTTGCATACATTGTTTTGCATTCAATCCCTAGAATTGAGGAGAGTCGTATTTCAAACCTAAGTCTAATGTGAGCATGGAATAATCTCCTCAATATGGTCCTACCAAACCATATTTAAATCCTATATGAAATGATGTCAGCTAGGACAGAGTCTAGGCTCCTAAGGATTTGCATGAAAATGAAGCTGACATTTGTAGAATAAAGACTTAGATAATATCAAAGCAAAGAAGAAAGAGACATAAATTCGACCGGACGGAGACGATTTTTTGAAGGGAGAAAATGAAAAGATAGAAAGAAAGAGAGAAGAGAAAAGAAAAAAAAAAGAAAAAAAGAGAAAAAGAGAAGAGGAACTCTTTTGCGTGGTTTCACTTGACCTTAATTTTGAAAATATTTAAGAAAATAACTCACCTCCGTTTTGAAATATTTGCGGGAAAACTGGGAGACGGGATTCGCTCGTCGGTATGAGGTTCGACCGTTCCTAGTGCCTTTACCAGGGGTAATCGAACCAAGGGTCGACTTCATGCCTTTTGCTTTGCTAAGAAATTATCTAAGAATTTATCCTAAGTCTAAATGCACAAAGGATCATGCTTGTGCAATGCAAAGATGTATGCCCTTTTTTTTTTGAAAAATCATTTGGAAATCTCCAAGTATTTCTGAGATGAATCTGATGATAGAATGAAGAAATGGTTTCTAACTTAGAATTTAAGATTTAAAGTTCTAAGTTTTTGGAATAATCAGAGCTTTGGGGAAAATAAATCTGAACTTTTGAAAGAAATGATTTTGAAGTTGAGATAAAAGGAGCAACAAGGAAATTTCAAAGTCATAAATGGACTTTGAATTTAGAATTTTGAACCTGAATGAATGTCTGAAATGGAGTTGAACTCTGGTTTTAAAGTTTGAAATCAGAAGAAGATTTGGAAAAAAAAATAGAATTGAGAAATAGAATTGGGTTTTGGGATTTTTTGGAGTCAAGATAAACTTGGATTTTTGAAATCTGGAATGAAATGGAATTGGATTTAAGAAGTTGGAATTAAGAATAGAAGTTGATTTGAAATCTGGAATTCAAGATGGAATTTGGATCCAAAGTGTGGATCCTAAATAGAGTTGAAATCCAAGATGAAATTGAATTCTGGAATGAAATGGAATTGGATTTGAGAAGTTGGAATTGAGAATAGAAGTTGATTTGAAATCTGGAATTCAAGATGGAATTTGGATCCAAAGTCTGGATCCTAAATAGAGTTGAAATCCAAGATGAAATTGAATTTTGGATTTAGAATCCTAAATAGGAGTTGAGTCTGAAATTTGAGATCTAATGATGAAGTTGAATTTTAAATGGAATTGGATCCAAGATTTGGAATCCAAGATGGAATTTGGATCTAGAATTTGGAATGAAATTTGGATCTGAAATCTGAGATCCAAAATGGAATTGGGTTCTGGATCCTAAAATGGGTTTTCGAATTGGATTCTGGACCCTAAAGAGAATTTGGATATGAAATCTGAGATCCAAAATGGAATTGGATTCTGGATCCTAAAGGGAGTTTGGATCTAAAATTTGAGATCCAAGATGGAATTAGATCCTGGATCGTAAATGGAGTTTGGATCTGTAATCTGAGATCCAAGATGAAATTGGACTCTGGAAGTCCAAATGGGACTTTTTAAAGATGGATCTGGGTTCTTGAAAACCCAAATTGAATTTAAAATTTAAGAAAGAGTCAAGTTTTGAGTTTCAGAATCAATCTCGGATTTTGAACCTAATTTGAAATCAGAAGATAACTCAGAGTTTTCAAAGTTAAATTGAACTTTGAAAGATGGAATTTCGAGATATCTGAATTGAATTTGAATCTTGAATATGAATCTTGGAATTTCAAAGTTGTTTTGAGAATTGGATTGCACATGAATTTCAAAATTGGATTTTTGAATTTGAAGCTTGAATTTGGAATTTTAAAGAATGAATCAAGAATTTCAAAGTTAAATTGAACTTTGAATTTGATTTCAAAGTCGAAATTTGGATTTTGAAGATAAGATAGAATTGATGAATTGAAATAGAAATTAAAAAAAAGATATTCACAATCACTCGGGTTTTTAAAAGGGGAATTTTGAAAACATGATGCAATTGTATCCTAAATGATGAATGAACTTAAATAACTTTGAAATTGGAATTTGAAAATCCTATTTCATTCTTTAAATGAATGTAAATAAGATTAATGATATAATACACTCCTGACTATGGTCATTGAATATATTATATAATGATCCTATCTAAATTTAAATGAAGAACAAAACACATTTTGGTGCTTTTATAGAGTTTAGAAAGAAATTAAATCTCAGTATACCCTGACTATGGCCATTGGTATACGTATTGAATTAATTTTAAACTAAACTCTGATAAAAGAGGAGAATATTTAAAGAAAACATGGTGAATTTGGAAAATGATCCAGTGTGGATCCAGTGTTATTTTATAAAAGATAAGAATCCTAAGTTTTGTTTACATCCTGACTATGACCATTGATGTAAATCATCAACTTAGGATTAATTACCTCTTACAAAATGGTGCTCGTGCCATTCGTGTTTCCATTTGTGAGATTTTGAGAAATAAAGATCATAAGCATGAAAATAAGCAATTTATGATATTTACAATGCTTCATTCGTTATATTCTAAAGCTGAAAGGAGAACTTTTTCATTTAGTATCAAACTTGAAATCGCATTGAAGTTCAAATTGCTGAAAAGGGAAATTCAACAATTCATATCTTTCCTGCAAAACAGAGTTAGTATAAAGAAGTACATATGGAAAGAGAACAACACTTCATATACAGGATGATGAATGCTCATATATCTATGTGAGACGCATGGGATTAAGTATATACATATGAGGGTGGATCTGTGTAACCATGCATGAAGATGTATATATGAAGACAACACATATACATATATAAGTATATACATATATCCCTAATGACTAGAAAGCTTATGCAAATTTACAAATACATTCATGCATATATATAATACAACAACAACAACTACGCCTTCATCCCAAAACAATTGGGGTCAGCAATATGAACCAAAAAGAAATTCATTTTGGGTCTTCTTCCTCCAATCATTTCTATCCAATGCCATGTCCTCGGTGAGGTTCAAAGCATTCATATCCTTTCCTATCATCTCCATCCAAGTCTTCCTAGGCCTACCCCGACCTCTTTTAACTAATATATTTTCCCATTTCTCCAACCTTCTAACTGGAGCATCATTAGGCCTTCGCCAAATATGTCCAAACCACCGTAAACGATTCTCTCGCATCTTATTTATATATATATATAATATATATATGTATAAGGGGAACTTTAAAATGGAGGAATGAGCATTATATACATAAAGTAAAAGGTGTTGCTAAGTAAGGGCAGCAACAACTGATAAACATAGGTATTTTCAATGTAGGACAAAGATGCTAAAGTGGCAGGCAAGGGGTAAAGATGATGATAATGGATGAAGTACCTAGACATAGTGCAACAACAAGGGTGTAATGTATGGTATGGTGATTTCAGTGAAGTGGGGTTGTTTTAAATGGGTAACTGGTGGCAAGATGCATGGGAAAATCTGGTCATTTGTGCATAGCTGAAATGGGGTGTTGTGAGTGGTGATGGGTAGGAAGATGATCATTAGAGGAGGCAATAGCCATAGTGAGCTATTATGGAGATGAAACATTACGATGGTTCATTGTGAACCATTGCAAAAGACTATGGCTATAGTAGTTCCTCAATGAACCACTATGGAAATGAAGGGTCACAGTGGTTCCTTGTGAACCACTGTGAAGAATTATAACTATAGTAGTTCCAGACGAACTACTATAGAAAGAAAGACTATAGTGGTTCTTTGTGAACTATTGTGAAAAATTGCAGTTGTAGTAGTTTTTAATAAACTACTGTGAAAATAGAGGGCCACAATGATTCATTGTGAACCATTGTGAAAGATTCTCTCTCTTGTAGTGAAATCTGTGTCTGGGAAGACGGTTAACAGCAGATGTACATGTGATAATGAAGAGTTATACTTTATTAAGCGATGGGACTGTATATGCAACTATCTAGACATTGTAACTGATGCATGCAGATGCAGTTAATACATGGCAGCCAACCTATTTTATTGATATAAGAGACATAAGTAACTCACTCTTACTGAACTTAAACACACAGGTGGATGTTACTGTGGATCGAGTTCACACAACAACTACTTCGAAAGCACATGACGGCAATTTGATGCCATCCTCTTGACAGCAGAGAAGGGTTCGCAGGAAATACCTTGGAGTTGTAGTAATGAATATAATAAAAAAAAATGACATATAGGTACTCTAATGTGCCTAAGTGTGTAATGATTAACAATCTACTAACTCATTATGTTGTGCAAATGGTTGCTGAACATATCATAGACAACACACAGTATACAATTCTTGTGTATATACAGCAGAATGAATGTGATGATATAACAGTACATGATGGAATGCTAAAACGGCAAATGTACAATGCATAACGTCAAGCAGAGTAGAAGCAGGCCCGAAGAATGCAATTGTTCAACTTTTAGATTTAAAACATCTCCTTCTCTTACAACATATACTTTAAATAGATCAGTTAATGCTATGTGAAAATCTGATTCTGAAGCAGCATAATACACTTCCAAGGGAATTTTCACTAGAAACATGAATGCTTAGCGTAGTATAGAACAGAACTCAATACTTATCAGACTTTTTCTCATCATATCATACTCAATGATGTCATCTCCACACTTGGCCATTTAAACAACTATAAATGGGTGCGTCTGGTCAAAAGATTCATTATCTGTAGCATGAGATATAAAAAGAAAAAAAGAAAAAAAAAACCAAGTTAGTGGTGTATTCAAGTGTATGATGCATGCAGGAAATAAGGGTGAAGTAGCTCTTATTTATCTGACTTGATGAATTCAGAGTTGAAAACCATCCTCTGCTTTACCAAGATCAGTCCTGCAATCAGTGTAATGTTAAGCATTTGAAAGAGACTACCGAGGCTTTCATTGAGTTGGCCGGGATTCAATAAGGCCTATTTTGTTGGGTTCTTGGAGTGAATCAGAACCTGTCAAGGCCTGTTTGAATGAATATTACACCAGGTTCATCAGGCTGAGATCCCTTGAAGCTCGATCCGTGGCCCGGTTAATAAATTATCAGGTAAGGTAATCAAACCAGATAGGAAGAATACATGACCATAATAAAATAAAAGTGACAAAACTGGTTAGCATATGAAAGTAATCAAAGGGACGAAGTTCCCATATGGAGGGTATAATGAAGTCCTCTAATGTTTATTTATACTGAAAACCCTGCCCAAGAATTGAGAATCAGCCCTGAGAAGACAATAGTTGAGATAAAAAAAATGAGACAATTCAAAGGTAAATCAAGAAATCAAAAGATGTAATGTAATGGCTATACTTGTAACAACAATATTTAGTGTTATGAAGTGACGAGAATGTGCTGAAGTTGACAGATACAAAATTAAAATAATGAATATCAGAACTTGAAGTGTGTATTTAGAGGCAAACCACCTTTGATTTATCAGTAGCCAAAAAGAAAAAAAAAAAGAAAAAAAAAGTGGGTCAGTAATGAATCACTGTTAATGCATGGTGGGTGGGGATGACTGATGTTATCGATGGTATGCTGGAGATCCTGAGCACAGATGCAACAAGTGCAACAAAGTGAAAGGGTATACATACAGATGTACGAAAACTGATATGGGTAAATCCAGATTTTTCAACTTTCGCAGGAGGAAAATGCACAGAAAACAAATGCACGCAAATGGTTTTCCACACTCATAATTTAGAAGCATGTAAAATCTGGAATGTATCTCAATGAATGTACTCCCAAATGAAACAAAACACCTGTAATCAACTGTCCTTTCCCCTTTAGAGACCAGATGAAGGACGATCTGAACAAGGCAAGTAGTAAATTTGAAAGGTGCATTAAGCATGGATTAATTTTAACGCTCGGAACAAGGAATCAAAGAGATATCCTTAATGTAGTTATTATGCTGAAACTTATCACTCAAGAGATCTCCTGTTCTGATGCCTTCAACATCGGATTATCATTGAGGATACATAAAAGAATGCTAACGAGCCACAAAGCTGTGGATCCAAATGGAAGATATTGCTACCGGGTAAGTCGAAAAAAAAAAGAACAAAAATGTGAGAATATGGTAATTCCAGATAATATAGCAATGTGTAGGCCAATACTGTTATCTACAGCATGGTTCTACAACTATGCTTGATTTTAAACGATAAAGAAACAAGGACAATGAGAATTTGTGAAGGAAAGCAGAGAGAAGAGGGAAAAAAAAAGAAAAAAAAAAGAGAAAGAAAAAGAAAAGAAAAAAAAAAGAAATAGAGAGAGCAGAGGGAGAGATTCTTACCGTGTTACTGCAGGGGCCCTGGATGATAGGTGAAGAGTGGCGCTCTGCTATCGGACCTCTGTCTCTTCGTTTCAATCGGTCCCCTTTAGTTGGCGTGGTCAAGTTCATATTGGGGCAGAAAGAGGAGATAGAAAAAGGTGAGGAGTAAGCGTTGAGAGACTGAGATAAAGGGTGAACCGGGAGGGGTAATGCGACGGATATGCAGAAGGAGGAGAGACGATTGGGAGATGCGGGGGCAAAAGCATGTAGAAGGATAAAGAGGAGGGATGTGGGGGTGAGAAGCGATGCCTCCATGCTTCCCCATTGTGTCCTTCTTAAAGAGGGAAAGATGATTCCGGAAGGAGGCCATGCCGTTGGGGATCAACGATGGAGGAAAGGGGTTTCGGTCGATGGGTGGCCAAATGAGGAGGATGAAGAGAGAATGGAGGGAGGCGCTAGCCAGCCGACCCCTTGCGAAAGCTCTCAAAAAAACCTAAAAAGAAATTCGTAACGGGGTCCTTTGAATTTTTCAAAAAGGTGCTCTTTTAAGAAAAAATTGCTAAAAAGGGGTTTTTATAAGAAACAATTTTTTATAAAAGGCTTACTCTATTAATTTTTCGTATTTCTCTTTTGGATTTTTTTTTTATTTTAGTATATAAAGTTATGAAACTAAGAAAAAAATGAGGGATTTAAAAGTCATTTTATAATTTTTTAGAAATATTTACAAAGAGAAGGGTTTTTTGAGAAATTTGGGTTTGATTTCTTTAAAAAATGGGTTTGGACCCAAGTTTTGAGAAGATATTCGAGTTTTAAACTTTGAATCGAGGAATATAACATGATGGATCCAAACGGATACTGGATGGACTGTCTGAGCCTTTCAAAAGGTTATTTTTGGTATTTTGAAATTTTATTTTAAAAATTTGGATAACGAAGCTCATATTCGAATTTTGAACACTGGGTTCGGATCCGGAATCGAATTTGAATATATCAATATGGAATTTAATCTAGAAAATCTGAAGAATAACTGAATTTTAGTTTTGATTTTCTCAGAAGATGGAGTCAGGGGCAAAAAGGTCATTTTTACAAACCTTTGAAAAATTTGGGGTGTTCACAACGACTTTGTCTACCTCTGGTTTACTTGAAAAATGAATGACAGAGCCCTGACAGAAAATTCTTTCTGGGTTTAGTATGGGCAGATCATGCACCTCATCTGTCTCCCCATCTCTTGAGTTTAATATTTGGTTTGAAGTTGAAGACCTTACGAGACTTCAAAGTGGTTTGCTGTTTGTCCATGCCAACCCATTAAATTTACCAAAATCAGATATATATTGTTGAAATCTGGTTGGCCACGAGCCACATTTAGCTCGGCCTCAGCCTCATAATCTGTGGGATCATCCTGTCAAATGACTGGGAAATCTATTTCCCGATAAAGGCTCCTCACCTCAGCAACCTGTCTTTCATGTTAAGTTGCAATTAAAATCCCATGGTATCTGGTCTCTGCATCCTCGTATATAGGTACGTACTTCTCCATCTTTTGAGTTTAATACATATGTCTCATTCTCATGTTTTCTTACCTTTATGAACATAGATCTTTGCAAAGTTGTGCATGTATCTCACTTCATCTTTCCACAACACATTGCTTCCTGCCAACCACATTGTTTACCACCCATATAATTTGCTTCACTATCGTCAGCCTCTTCCAAACCACCTATTTTGTTGGCATCATTTTCCTGTTTCAATCATATTGATGAAATCAATTGTTCATCGTTTCAGCAGATTTAGAAGCTGCTGGACCTTTTGTTTCACAAGAATGTGTGTACCTGCATTTGGGGAAGAACAGAGGGTCGTAGTCATGTTTGGGTGTTGGTGATGTTTCTTCAGGCCCTGTAGCTCATCCATTCTCCGGTAGGATTGAATACTGTTGAGAATCTTAGAAAATAACAACCGAACATTATGGACCAAACTGGAATTTTCATCATTGATTTCCAGCAAATAGTCAATCCCCAACTGAATGTAATTGATCAACTCGAGTCTTCATATACTGATATGCATTTGATATTAGGTTTCAGCACTCACAATATGTTGTTGCATCGTCTTGTGATCCAAACCATTTTTTTAAACTCCAGGTTGTAGTTACAGGTGCTTATTGTGTAACTTTTCCATTTGATTAAAAGCTCTTCCCATTTGATGCTCATGGTATGATCTCACTGCAAACTGTGAATTTGTAATAATTTTACAGTAAAATTCTACTGCAAATCACTGCTTACCCCCAAAAGTAGGTGTGAAAGTCAGTTGGATTCATATCTAGAGTTAGCCAGACTTGAATTATGGCACTGAGAGTTTGTTCAACAATATATGTATGTGTCAGTCTTTATTCATACGAGTGAGTCTATGCTAACAGCGTGTCAACATTAGGTGAATTAGCATTAGGATGTGGGTTAACACACATTGTTGTCTGGATTGGAGTGGTAGTTAATCCGTGTAAAGAGTTAGTTAATCTGTGAGCTAGCATAGGCAATATTAGTATGTTGGCAGTTAGTTGGCAGTTAATGCATCTGAGTCCCTCATCAGGAAATAGGTTATTAGTAGGTCTGAGTTGGCAGTGCAGGAGTTAACTGTGTGTGAATTAATATTGTATAGCTAAATAGCAGAATAGTGTGTTAGTCCATATTATTGAATCAACAATATGAGTTAGTATGTACATTTGCATGGTATGGGTAAGCAGTCTGTATCATCAGTCTATTAGGTCAAATGTGTTAGATAATGGATGGGTGTTAGCAGCGAAGGACGAGTGAGTTGTATTGTGTAGCAGCACATGTACATTAATAGTTCGTATGAATTAGCCTGATGATTAGCATATCTCAGTTATTTGAATCAGAATATCATATGATTAGTCTATGTCAGCAGTATATTAGGTAGTGCAGATGTATATAGTTAGCACTGTGTTAGCATAGTGTGTCAAGTAATGTGCTATAATTATTGTTTTTCCTTTGGACTTTACATCTGAGTCTTGCAGCCGATTACCAAATATTGATGTGTCTTTGTTTATTGTCAAATAATGATCCTCAACGACCCGTCACTCTCATTAATTGCCATAAGTGTTTTACTTTTTTTTTATGTCTTCCTTAATGTTTCTTGCCTAGCATTTATAGTAGCAGCCTCAGCATTCGGTAGCATATATCAAGTGCCGGTTTTTGGTCTATGTTTAGCTCCTTTTGTTACACCACTGAAGTCGTACATGATACTTCAAGTACAAGGTTTTGATGATGAGCAAGTAAAATGAACTGCATTTCAGCTAAGGCAATGAAGACATTGAAGAATTCGATGAAGAATCTTTGAAGACTACTATGCAAATGTTAAATTCATTAAAAGTCTTAGATTCTTGTAAAAGCCTTACTTAGAGTGCATATTTAGGTTGCATTTTACCTAAAAAGTCTTTAGAAAAACTTTTCTAAAAGAACCCTTCATGAAAATCTTTTTAGAAAACTCTTTTCTTAAATTTTCGTGTTTATTAGTCGACCAATAGACTCACCAGTCGACTAATCCTTTCGCGCCATATTTTCTAAAAAGTCATTTTTGTCAAATTAGTCGACCAAAGGTTTTATCAGTCGACTCGACAGAATGTCTGTTTTCTGGAAAATTTAGTAGCAGTCGACTGGACAGAACATGTGTTTTCTGAAATTTAGCAGCAGTTGACTAATGCTTTTATCAGTCGACCGGACAGAATGTATGTTTTTCAGAAGATTTTAGCAGCAGTCAACTGAAAGGTTTTTCAACCTACTGATGATATTATCAGTCGACTAATTTTATCTCTAGTCGACTAAGTTTCAAAAGTTCAGATTTTCAAATGGTTCGATTAACAGATGAGTCAACTGACGATAACTGTCAGTCTACTAATAACTAACTATTAGTCGACTAACTATTGTTCCAGTCGACTAATTTTGCCATTTTCCTGAAACTTTAAAAAGGTGTGTCTTTTCATTTTTCAAACGTTTTGATCATTCAAAATGGACTGTTTTGACACCCTTTTATACCCTCAACGTATGGAAACTTTCAACTATAAATATGAGTGCATTTTACACTCAAAATAGCTTCAATTCAATCAATTTGAATCAATTATTCTTTGCTTTTCACTCATATTCATTTTCTCACTCACTTGATATTTTTCACTTCAGTTTTTCACTCAAATTCCTTTGAGAGATAGTGAATTCGTGAGTAGAGTATTTCAACAACCTCAAAATCCAATTACATTTCATTTGCATTCATAAGAAGGGCTCATAGGTTGTATTGTAAGTTGTTACTTATTTTATTTTCTGTAAAAGAAAGGACTTCTTGGTTTAAAGGAGTTGTTTGCTTTCAGTAGGTGTGTTACTAGAAGTGGGACCGGATTTGGTCTGTGTATGATCTTGTAGTTACACAAGGTTGATAGTGGAAATCTCAAGAGGGTTTTGCTTGGAGACTGGATGTATGTCGGGAAAGACCGAACCAGAATAAATTATTGTGTTCTTTGTGTGTTTGTTTTTCAAATTGCAAAATCCTTAAATATTCCGCAGACATTTCTTAAAAGCACTATTCACCCCCCCTCTAGTGCTCGTTGCCTCGATCCTACTGCACTTTCATTTGGTATCAGAGCGGGTTTGCTATTATTTTGATTTGACCATCATCTAGCATGGCAACTACAACATCTCAGCACAAAGAAGGATGCTCCTCTGTTCGTCCTCCTCTTTTTGACGGAACAAACTATGGATACTAGAAAGTGAGAATGACAATATTCTTGCAATCCATGGATCTCGATATTTGGAGAGTTGTTTCAGATAAATACCAAACTCCATCAACTGATTTCAGCCGATGGACCGATGAAGAAAAGAAGGCTGCTTCACTTAATGCCAAGGCAATGAATGCATTATATTGTGTCGTTGACAAGGTAGAGTTCAATCGCATCTCCTAATGCTCTACAGCAAATAAAATTTGGCATACTCTTCTCGTGACTCACGAAGGTACGTCAAAGGTAAAGGAATCTAACATCGCCTCTTTGGTTCATAAATTTAAATTGTTTAAAATGAAGCAAAATGAATCTATATCGGACATGGTAACAAGAATGACCGATATAACTAACACTCTGAAATCCCTTGGAAAAGAATATTCACAAGTGGATTTAGTCAGAAAGATCCTAAGGTGTTTAACTCCTGAATGTGAGAGAAAAACCACAGCTATTGAGGAAGCAAATGATTTAAACTCTCTTGCTTTTAAGGCTACTTCTGACTCTAAAAATTCAGAAGAAGATGAAGATATTGCCTTCATCACAAGGCAATTCAGAAGATTCATCAAAAAGGGAAGATTTCAAAGAAAGGTAAAGAAAGCGGATTCTTTCAATCCCAATGAAGTCAAGTGCTTTAACTGCAAAAAGGCAGGACATATCAAGAAAGATTGTCTTCTTCTCAAAATCAAGCCCAATGACCAAATCAAGAAGAAAAAGGCATTTCAAGCATGTTGGGATGATAGTGACTCCTCTTCCGATGAAGAATCAAATAAAGAAGTCGCCAACATGTGTTTTGTATCACAAGAAGATTTCGTAAGTCAATTTGACTATGATGATTTATTAGAAGCATTTAATGATTTATATGCTAAATTTAAGAGTCTAAGTTCTAAAAACAAAGAGTTAAAAACTGAGAATTCAACTCTTGACTTTCAAAACAAAGTGTTACTTCAAGAGATAGAAGATCTCAAGAAGGAAAACTCTTGCCAAGCTTTTGAGATAAAAGAAATTGGAATTAGAACCAATCTTTTACAAAAAGAAATAAATAGTCTAAAAGAAAAATCAAATGATCTTCTTTCTATAGTGACCAAATTCACAAATGGTCAAGAGAACCTAGAAAGACTTCTTGGTTCTCAAAGATGCTCGGTTAATAAAACCGGATTGGGATATAGCTTCTTTGATACTCAAAATAGACCAAACTATGTGGTGAAGAATCAAAGACAATATTCTCAACCATTTGTTCAAAGATCTAAATTTTTTAGTTATAATAGAAATGCATCTAATCATGGAACTTATAATGCTTATAAGCCTAGACATGATTACTCTAGAAATGCTAAATCTTTTTATAGAAAGAATATTTATTATCAAAGGAAACCAAAATCCAAATGGATATGGGTTCCTAAGACTAACTCTCATGGACCCGAAAATAGAAAGGGGTCAAATGCTTTGTCTTCTAATTTTGTTGTAGGTACACAAAATAAGGAGCAAATGGATATTGGACAGGGGTTGTTCCAAACATATGACTGGAAGGCCGGAGTTATTTTCCACCCTCCAAAATAAGGATAGAGGAACCATCACCTTTGGTGACAATAACAAGGGAAAAGTAATAGGTATTGGTAATATTGGTAATCCAAAATTTCCCTTGATAGAAAATGTTCTTTTAGTAGATGGTTTAATGCAGAATTTATTATCTATTAGTCAATTATGTGATAAAGGTTTTCATGTTTCTTTTGAAAATGATTTATGCTTAATTTCTGATTTTCAATCTAAAAAGATAATTTTTAAAGGTAAAAGAAGGAACAATGTGTATGAACTATATCTAGATGAGTTACTCACTTTTAATGAAAAATGTCTTATTGTTTCAAATGAAATTCAATGGTTATGGCACAAGAGACTTGGACATGTTAACTTTAAAATTATTTCCTAGTTATCCAAGAATGATCTTGTCAGAGGCCTACCTAAAATACCATATAAGAAAGATCACTTATGTGATGCTTGCCAAAGGGGTGAACAAATCAAGAGTTCTTTTAAAGCAAAAGATATAGTTTCAACAAAACGTCCTCTTGAACTTTTACATTTAGATCTATTTGGACCATCTAGAATTCAAAGTTTGAATGGTAGCAAGTATGCTTTTGTTATAGTAGATGATTATTCTCGGTTTACATGGGTGATTTTTCTAAAAAGCAAAAATGATGCTTTTTCAGAATTTTCTAAACTTTGTAGAAGAATTACAAATGAAAAATCTACATCTATAATTAAAATTCGTAGTGATCATGGTGGTGAATTTGAAAATGAATCTTTTCTAAAATATTGTGATTTACATGGTATATCTCACAACTTTGCTTTTCCTAGAGCGGCTCCACAAAATGGAGTTGTTGAAAGAAAGAATAGAACTTTGCAAAAATGTGCTAGAACCATGCTTCAAGATAAAAAATTACAAAAATACTTTTGGGCTAAAGCAATAAATACAACATGTTATGTTTTAAACCGTGTTCTTATTCGACCAATTTTACATAAAACATGTTTTGAATTGTATTATGATCGTATACCAAAAATATCATATTTCAAAATTTTTGGTAGTAAATGCTTCTTGTTAAATACCAAAGATAATCTTGATAAGTTTGATTCAAAATCAGATGAATCAATATTTCTTGAATATTCTTCTAGAAGTAAAGCTTATCATATTTTTAATAAAAGAACATCTTGCATTGAAGAATCTTTACATGTTGCATTTGATGAGAATTGTGAGTAGGTTATACCTCTAAGCGAAGGAGAATAAGTTATACTTCAAGAAGAACCCTTGATAGAGAGTACTTCTCAAGAAAATATTCTTCTTAAACCGGTTTGGAAAGAAGATCCTAATCATCCACATGAACAAGTTATTGGAGAAATAAAGAGTGATGTCCAAACTAGAAGGCAATTAGAAAAATATATTGCAAATGTTGCTTTCATATCTAAAATAGAACCAAAGAATATCAATGAGGCTTGTGATGATGAATTTTGGCTTTTGGCCATGTCTGAAGAACTTAACCAATTTACTAGGAGTGATGTTTGGGATCTAGTTGATAGACCAAAGGATCATCCAGTAATTGGAATAAGATGGGTCTTCCGAAATAAGCTGAAAGAAAATGATGAAGTCATTCGAAACAAAGCAAGGCTATAATCAAGAAGAAGGCATAGATTTTGATGAAACCTATGCACCAGTGGCTCGATTAGAGTCAATTCGAATGATGCTTGTTTTTGCTAGTTACATGAACTTCAAGTTATATCAAATTGATGTTAAGAGTGCATTTTTAAATAGACACATCAATGAAGAAGTTTATGTAGAGCAACCTTCAGGCTTTGAAAATGAGAAATATCCAGAAAAAGTCTACAAATTGAAAAAGGCTTTGTACGGACTTAAACAAGCACCAAGAGCATGGTATGAAAGACTACGAAATTTTCTAGAACAATCTGGTTTTTCCATTGGTCGGGTAGACTCCACTTTATTTATTAAAAATCTTAATTCAGATATTCTTATTGTGCAAATTTATGTTGATGACATAATATTTGGTTCTATTATTGATTCTCTTTGTAAAGAATTTGCTAAAGCTATGCAGGAAGAGTTAGAAATGAGCTTGATGGGAGAATTAAACTACTTCCTTAGACTTCAAATAAAGCAAACTGAAGAAGGAATCTTCATCAATCAGGCTAAGTATACAAAATAACTTCTCAAGAGATTTGGGATTGACTCATCGAAATCAAGAAGGAATCCTATGAGTATAACTACTTCTCTTGATAAAGATGAAAATGGTAAAAGTGTAGATACTAAGCTCTACAAAGGTATGATCAGATCTCTATTATACTTAACTGCTAGTCGACCTGATATTATGTTTAGTGTTTGTATGTGTGCAAGATTTCAAGCTAATTCAAAGAAATCTCATTTAACTACAGTAAAACAAATTCTTCGATATTTGAAAGATACTTCAGATTTCGGTTTGTTTTACCCAAAATCATCTTCCTTTGATTTAGTTTCATATAGTGATACAAATTTTGCAGGAAGTAAATCTGATCGCAAGAGTACTAGCGAAACTTGTCATTTCTTAGGGAATTCCTTAGTCTCTTGGTTTAGTAAAAAGCAAAATTCAGTGTCACTCTCAACAACTAAAGCAGAATATATAGCGGCTAGTTTAGCGTGTTCACAAGTACTATGAAAGAAACAGACCTTAAAAGATTTTTGTTTGAATTACTCCACAACAACCATTTATTGTGATAACACAAGTGCTATAAATCTTTCGAAAAATCCTGTTCAGCACTCAAGAACTAAGCATATTGAAGTTAGACATCATTTCTTAAGAGATCATGTGTTAAAAGGAGATATTTCGTTAAATTTTATTTCCACTAAAGAACAACATGCCGATATTTTCACTAAACCACTTAAAAATGAAGATTTTATGAGAATTAGGAGAGAACTAGGCATTTTCTTGTTTTTGGATTTATAAAAATGCTGATTTTTGAACAAAATCTCAAAATCGCACATTATTAGTCGACCGATAAAATTTTAGTCGACTGATGCTTTAAAAATTTTTAGAATGAATCGCACCATGATAGTCGACCGATAAATTTCTAGTCGACTGATGCTTTAAATTTTTTTAAAAAAAAAATTAACTAAAGGGACCCGATACCCCTTGGATTTTTAAACACCCATTTTTTTTTTGGCATCATTTCATTTTTGTACCTTTTCATTTTTTTTTAAAAAGGAATAAAACCCTTAAAACGAAACTGTCTCTCTCTTCCGAAAAACCCTCGGAGTGCCGTTCGAACCTATCCTCGCCGGAATTTTCTGGCCGTGACAGGGAAACGCCGGAATCCTCTTGCAGTAACCGACGCATCTTCAGATCTTGCCGGAATCCTCTTGCCGTGACGGTGTATTTTCAGCCATTGCTGGAATCCCTTTATGGCAGCCTTCTCACCCGCTGTCAGCCATCGTATCCTCCTCTATTTCTGTTGCACGACGCATGACAACATCTTCCTCCCGCCGAACGCCATTTGAAAGTCAACATCATTCTCTACAACTAATTTTTGAGGTGAATCTATTTTTTTAACCATGCCTCGTTTGAAGACTGCATCTGCAAAAGGTTTAGGTTTTCCTCCTCCTACACCTTCTTCAAGACATGGATTTTCTCTCAGATTACTCTAAAATCCTCTTTTATATGATACTTTTGGATCAATTTCTGCACTACCTATTTTACAAGGCCGAAATGTATTGTTTCACCTATTTTTTCGTTACAAAATAAGAGAATTATTTCCAGAAATTTCACATCTTTTTTATGCCTGTGCAGACACCCTTCACTATCCTTTTCTGATTCACTTGTTTTATACGAATTTACATTTTGATCATGAAACTGAAGTTCTTTCCTCTCTTGTTCGTGATGTTGAAATTGAGTTTGATTCTAAACTACTTGGAGAAATCCTAGAAATTCCACCTTCAGACACTCTTTTCAATACTGTTGAACTAAATGATAAAAGAATTTTTGAATAAATTCTTCTTCCCGGTGCACCTCATTTCCCTCCTTTCAAAAATACTAATCTTCAAACTCGTGCACGCATTGCTGGACGAATCCTTGCCCACAATGTTCTACCTAAAACTGGTTCTTTTGATTACTATTCCACAGATCTATCTACAACTCTTTATGTTTTATTTGGAAATATTTATGTAAATTGGGCCAATGTGTATTTTACAAATTTGTGGAAACAAAAACCATTTCTTCCTTATGGATGTCTTCTAACTCGTATTTTCAGACATCTCAAAGTTCCCTTAACTAATGAACAATATATTGAGCAAAAGTTCTTTAATCAAACTATTTTTAAAAGAATGAAAATTAAATATCTGCCGCCTTTAAATGTTGATCAAACTGAACCATCTGATCCTACTGAACCATCAATTTCTGAACCCTCACCATCTTATGCGACACTTTCATCTCAAGCAAAAAGAAAGAAATTTTCTACAAGTCAAGACAATGATGAAGTTTTGCAGCGACTGGATGCTTTGGAGCTGCATCAACGCACTTTTCGTGAAGATGTGACTCAACAACTTTCTTCGATTCAGAAAGATGTTACTGCAATCAAGGACTTGCTCAACTCACTTTTCTGATCTTTATGTTTTGTCTTTACTAAACTTTGATACTTTATGGGTTGTAATATTTTAAACGTGTATTTACATTTTGCTTATGCTATTTCTGCCCTTACTCTTTTTTATTATGACAAAGGGGGAGAAAAAGATAGCATTTTGCATAAGAAATGAGAAAAATACAGCATTTTGCATAAGACATGCGAAATTAAGAGAAAAAGATAAGAATTGCATATTGAATTATGACATGGAAATTACAAAATGCTAAAGCACTGAAAATTTCATTTATGAAAACGATTTAAAAATGCATAAAGTAATGATGGAAATGCAAACCAATCAATATGTGATATATGTGCTTTGAATGTACTAACTTTTAATGTTTTGCAGCATATTGATAGGGGGGGTAAAATCTCCATCTATACATCTAAATGCTTCATCTTTGATTAAATTTGTCATCATCAAAAAGGGAGAGATTGTTACGCCACTGAAGCCGTATATGATACTTCAAGTACAAGGTTTTGATGATGAGCAAGTGAAATCAACTGCATTTCAGCTAAGGCAATGAAGACATTGAAGAATTCGATGAAGAATCTTTGAAGACTACTGTGCAAATGTTAAATTCATTAAAAGTCTTAGATTCTTGTAAGAGCCTTACTTAGAGTGCATATTTAGGTTGCATTTTACCTAAAAAGTCTTTAAAAAAACTTTTCTAAAAGAACCCTTCATGAATTTTTTTTTAGAAAACTCTTTTCTTAAATTTTCGTGTTTATTAGTCGACCAATAGACTCACCAATCGACTAATCCTTTCGCACCATATTTTCTAAAAAGTCATTTTTGTTAAATTAGTCGACCGAAGGTTTTATCAGTCGACTGGACAAAATGTCTGTTTTTCGGAAATTTAGCAGCAGTCGACTAATGACTTTATCAGTCAACTGGACAGAACAAGTGTTTTCTAAAATTTAGCAGCAGTCGATTAATGCTTTTATCAGTCGACCGAACAGAATGTATGTTTTTCAGAAGATTTTAGCAGCAGTCGACTAAAAGGTTTTCCAGTCTACTGATGATATTATCAGTCGACTAATTTTATCTCTAGTCGACTAAGTTTCAAAAGTTCAGATTTCCAAACGGCTCGATTAACAAATCAATCAACCAACGATAACTGTCAGTCTACTAATAACTAACTATTAGTCGACTAACTACTGTTCTAGTCGACTAATTTTGCCGTTTTTCCTGAAACTTTAAAAAGGCGTGTCTTTTCATTTTTCAAACATTTTGATCATTCAAAATAGACTGTTTTGACACCCTTTCATACCCTCAACGTATGAAAACTTTCAACTATAAATATGAGTGCATTTTACACTCAAAATAACTTCAATTATTCTTTGCTTTTCACTCATATTCATTTTCTCACTCACTTGATATTTTTCACTCAAATTCCTTTGAGAGATAGTGAATTCGTGAGTAGAGCATTTCAACAACCTAAAAGGCCAATTGCATCTCATTTGCATTCATAAGAAGGGCTCATAGGTTGTATTGTAAGTTGTTACTTATTTTATTTTCTGTAAAAGAAAGGACTCCTTGGTTTAAAGGAGTTGTTTGCTTTCAATAGGTGTGTTACTGGAAGTGGGACCAGATTTGGTCTGTGTATGATCTTGTAGTTACACAAGGTTGATAGTGAAAATCTCAAGCGGGTTTTGCTTGGGGACTGGATGTAGGTCGGGAAAGACCGAACCAGGATAAATTATTGTGTTCTTTGTGTGTTGGCTTTTCAAATTGCAAAATCCTTAAATATTCCGAAGACAATTTTTAAAAGCACTATTCACCCCCCCCCTCTAGTGCTCGTTGCCTCGATACTACTGCACTTTCACCTTTTACATTCACTTTGCATGCTTTTACATTTTTCCATGAATCATGAACATGCATCTTCCCCCATTAAATACATGCATCCATTTCCCATAGGCTTCAATACTTAATGAAATTCCACTAGAGGGGGGGTGAATAGTGAAATACGATAAAGATCGATAAAATAAAATAATCAGGCAATAAGGCACAACACATAAAACACATAATTTATACTGGTTCGGTCAATA
This sequence comes from Nuphar pumila, assembly GCF_984573655.1. Classification (NCBI taxonomy): domain Eukaryota; kingdom Viridiplantae; phylum Streptophyta; class Magnoliopsida; order Nymphaeales; family Nymphaeaceae; genus Nuphar; species Nuphar pumila. Next base: position 43,537,120 of record NC_143265.1, on the reverse strand, counting down.
CCCAGACCTACATCCAGTCCCCAAGCAAACCACTTGAGCTTTCCACTATAACATCCGAGTCACCGGATAAATAGTACAACACCCTCTTCCTCAGAGGTCTTCTTCTCTCAACAGAAAAGGGGCACACCCTCTTTCACAGAGGTCTTCTTCTCTCAACAGAGAAGGACAACACCCTCTTTCACAGAGGTCTACTTCTTTCAACAAAGATGGAAAACAGTGAATAACAGAGTTACAATACTTCCTATAGAACCTTCAGAATGATATGAATGCACGAATGAAGGATTCTAAGAATGTTCTGTTTGTCACTCAGAGGATACTCTTTGTCAAAGAGTTATACTTGACTTTTTCTCTTTTCTTTCTTTTCTTTTTCTCTTGCTTTTTCAAGGCTCTCTTTTCAAATATCGAATAAGAATTTTTCTCGTTGTAAGCTCACATGTCCAATCCATTCCATGTTGAATAGTTTATTTGAGTGTGTTTATATAGCTTTAAAAAAGTAGTCGTTACTTTTTGAAATCGTAGCCTTTTTGAGATGTGAAATGTTATGTCATTTCAAAAACATCTTTAGAGAAATTCGAGAAAGCCTTTTTCCATAAAAGTAAAATATGGGGTACACTAGTCGTTGTAATATTTTAGGTAATACATATTTTATGTAAAAAGTCTATTTCTTACACTAGTACATTGAATGTTGGATTATAGTTTTGTCTTTATCCTAATTAATGATTTGAGGTACATAAGTACTTCTTTACTTTAAATGAGTGTAAGTACAATGAGTGCTTTGAGATATTTATTTGTACATAGTCATGTCAAGTGTTTTCTTTATGTTGTGTTTTTCAAAGTCTTCAGAGAGAATGAGGACTACAAGAAAGTCGACATTCTTGAGAAGGATATTTTAACAAGGATTTCTTACAGGAGGTATTTAATGCTATATAAAGAGAATGATGACTTCAAGTAAGTCGACATTCTATGGGTTTGTAAAAAGGTAACTAGAGTCTTTTCAAAACCTTTATTATATTTGTTTTCTTTGTGTAGCCGATTTTCATGTTTTGTCTTTTTCCTATATTTGAAATCATTTCTTTAAAGATGGTAACTAGAGTCTTTTCAAAAACATATTATATTTGTTATGTAGCCGATTTCATGTTTTGTCTTTTTCCTATATTTAAAATCATTTCTTTAAAGATGGTAACTAGAGTCGTTTCAAAACATATTATATTTGTTTTTCTTTATGTAGCCGATTTCATGTTTTGTCTTTTTCCTACATTTCTTTTCATGTTGTCTTGTATATGATGTAAGGTACAATTATTACATTTTGAAATCATGTCAAAATACATTTTTCATAAAGGGTTGTAAGAAGGTACAATTATTAGCTTTCAAAAAGAAGCTTTTTGAAACTATCGTATACTTTTATGATATAGCTTTTATGAATGAGTATGTAATATGCAATATGCATGTTCCTGAAGGTTCTGTTACATATGACTCTAAAGAAGAAAAAAATCTTCATCTTGAGGTAGCCGATCTCTTCAGTTGATCTTTAGGAATGCATGACTCATCAAGCTTTTTCTTCAAGGAGTATGATTGCACTAGTTGTACTTGAACAGGAAGTCTCCATCCTTTTTGGGTGAGATATCCTTGCATCAAATACTCGTTAGATTTATGGCAAAACATATTCAGTCATAATATAACATTTTTCAAGAGGACATATTATCATATCATATAAAATCAAATACGACAGTGTATCATATTATGTGACATCAAAACAGAGTTTCTCAACATTTTCCCCCTTTTTGATGATGACAAAATATGCTCCCCCTGTCAAAAAGACATTATGCATAGAAATAATAATATTATAAAATATTGAAAAATGTTTAAAGAGAGTATTTCTCCAATAATGGAGACAGGTTTTCTCTCCCTTTGTCATAGACAAAAAGGAAGGGATCAGAGTAAGAGAGTTATTACAGACCAATAATAAATATTACAGTAAAAAAAAAAGTTTATTCCGAAGGTGGAGTAGGTTGATGTGTAGAGGCGTCTAGATCCTGCTGTTGAGCTTGACGAGTCTGTTGCAACAAGGCTTGATTATGAAGGATACGATCTTGAGAGCGTTGGACATCCATCAGTGCAGAGAAGTAATCAAAGTTGGATGTTGGATCGTCTTCATCAGAGCTGGGAAGGTGCAGGGACCTGAGATTGAAGGTAGTAGCATCGAGGACCTGAGAAGGATAGAGGATAACTTTGTTGTGAAGGGATACTTTGAAGTATTTTAGAATGGGAGTTATAAAACACCCGAAAAGAAGAGGCTTGAATTTTTGATAACGAAGAAAAAGGTCAAAAAGAATGTTGGACCAGTTTATCAGAGTAGAAGAAAAAATTGCGTAGATAAGAAGAGAGATTTTTCTTGGTACTAATCCCTTGCGTGGAGGCTTGGGATAGATATTGTGGAGAAGAATCTGGGCAAGCAGTTGAGCATGAGGTTGGAGATTCCTCATGTGCCAGGGAAGTTGTAGAAGTGGAAAAGATCTGGATACAGTAGATCTGCGGCAGTGATTGCAGAGTTTGAGGAGGAAGTCATTGCAAAAGGGAGTTGAGAGGGAAGGAACGAGTTTGAAAGTATGTATGAAGATAGTGAGCTACGAGTGGTATTGGTGAGGAATGAACCAATCGATTAAATAGAAGAGAGAAAATAATTGTGACAATAATTGAATGACAATGGAAGTGAATGATTTTTGGATTGTAGTTTGAATAAGGAAATTCGTGAGTTGTAAGTTAAGGGGCTTGTGAATGACAAATCAAATCGATGGTGGAAGATGGTGTATCATATTGGTATGTAAGTTAAGAAGGACATAGATTTGAACAAATATACTATGGGAGAGTTTATCGAGTGGTGAGAAATGTCATGAATGAAGTATGGAGTGTCATATTGAAGAGAGTGAAGAAAATAATGGCCTAATAAAACAAACAACTTTTTCTACATGATATTACTTGATGTGGAAGCATTCCAAATTCGTGAAGAGTGATTTTGGAATAAGACAAACCAAGATAAGAGAGTGAGAGGCAATAATTTGTTATTTAATAAGTATATATTTTGATATGTGTGGAAAAAGAATGAATAGACATAAAGAAGGGTGATACAGATATGTAGTTTGAAAGATATGACATTTTTGAAAGAAAAAAATGACTTAAAAAATGTGTCATGATTAATGTGTCTTCACATTTGTAATTTTTATGAGTATACTTAAATATAAGAAGGACACACTTTGACTATGAATAGTGGTAAGAGAGATGATGAGACTAAAAGATATTCATGAGTGAAGAGTAATAATTGCTTATATAAGAAGTATTTTTATGGATATGCGTGGAAGGAGTAAGAGTAGACATAAAGAAAAGTGAGATGACATATATGGATTTTCGAGTAGGATAGGAATAACAAAAAGAGAAAAAAAATCATGATTGATATGAGATAAAAGACATAAAATAAAGTTATGATTGAATGAATTAATGTTTATTTGATAAACATATTTTTAAAGAAACTCGATTGGAGGAAGATATAAAATATATGAGAGAGTCATGGTCACGGATGAAAAGGAACTTCGTATAATGTAGAGAGAGAGAGAGAGATAAAAAAGGTGATACAAAACGTACTAATGGGTGGAGTGCAAATACTTTTTGTAAAAGATGTAAAGCATGAAGAGATTATAATAGATAGTTCTTTAGGCTATGATATAAAAGATGATATAGTAAAAATTTACGTGAGATATAATAGAGTGTACGTAATCTATGATATATTAAATGATATAGTAAAAATTTACGTGAGAACATAGCAACTAGATCTTTAGAGAAAGGTAAAAGAACCAAAATAAACATTCGATTTTAACTAATAATTTGAAAAGCAAGAGTTCTCATAAACTAATATGTTATCATGTTGAAGGTGAATCAATTTATCGTAAGAGAAGTTTTCACAAAAGGACAAAAATAATAAAGGAGTTATGAGATGAGTGATGTGAACAATGTTATGATAGCTTTTAATATAATTAGTTTTTATGGATATGAGTGAAAGGAGATAGGACAAGGAGTCATAATGGATGTGTACTTGAAAGATGACAAGTTGAAAGACATAAATAATGTGTCTTATAAGAGTTTAAAGTGTACGTGAATATGGAAACCTAGTTTGACTAAAAAATCGATAAGAAGAAAAACTTTTAAAATAAGATTTTAACAAAACTTATAAGAAGTATTATAATAAGTGTGATTAATTTATAAGTCACTTAGTTTGCATATTCCTAGTTCTCTTCTAATTCGTGTAAAGTCTTCATGTTTCAATGGTTTAGTGAATATGTCTGCTAACTGTTGATTAGTGGGTATGAATTCCAGTTTAATTATTTTGTTTAAGACTTGTTCTCTTAAGAAGTGGTGTCTTATTTGAATGTGCTTAGTTCGTGAGTGTAAAATAGGATTCTTAGATAAGTTTATAGAACTAGTATTATCACAGAAGATAGTTGTATTTTCAAAATTTAAACCAAAATCTTTTAAGGTTTGTTTCATCCAGATAACTTGTGTACAGGCTAGGCTAGCAGCAATGTATTCGGCTTCAGTAGTTGATAAGGATACACAATTTTGTTTCTTACTGAACCATGATACAAGAGAGTGCCCTAGCATATGACATGTTCCACTTGTGCTTTTTCTGTCAGATTTACTTCCAGCAAAGTCAGCATCGCTGTATGAGATTAAATCAAATGTAGAGGATTTTGAATAGAATAATCCAAAATCAACTGTGTCTTTTAAATATCTCATTATTCTTTTTACAGCCTTAAGATGTGATTCTTTTGGATTTGACTGAAATCTAGCACACAAGCAAACACTGAACATAATATCTGGACGGCTAGCAGTTAAATAGAGAAGTGATCCTATCATACCTCGGTATACCTTTGTATCAACAGACTTACCATCTTCATCTTTGTCCAAAACAGTAGTAGTGCTCATAGGAGTAGTTTTTGAAGCAGTTGAGTTCATGTTGAACCTCTTCAGAAGTTCACGAGCATACTTAGACTGATTGATGAAAACTCCATCCTTGGTTTGCTTAATATGCAGTCCAAGAAAGTAGGTGAGTTCTCCCATCATACTCATTTCAAATTCTTTCTGCATGGACTTAGAGAATTCTTCACAAAGAGTGTTGTTAGAAGATCCAAAGATGATATCGTCTACATATATTTGAACAATTAGGGTATGATTATTCACTATTTTTACAAATAATGTAGAATATGCTTTGCCTACAGAAAAGCCAGTTTTTAACAAAAAGGTTTTAAGTTTGTCATACCAAGCACGAGGTGCTTGTTTTAATCCATACAAAGCACGTTTGAGTTTGAAAACATGATCTGGATATTGTTCATTTTCAAATCCTGAAGGTTATTTTACATAAACTTCTTCATTTATAAAACCATTTAAAAAGGCACTTATAACATCCATTTGATATAATTTAAAATCCATATAGCTTGCATATGCTAAAAACATTCTAATAGATTCAAGTCTAGCAACAGGAGCAAACGTTTCATCAAAATCAATACCTTCCTCCTGGTTGTATCCTTGAGCCACTAGTCTTGCTTTGTTTCTTATAACATTACCTGTTTCATCTAGCTTGTTTCTGAAGATCCATCTTATCCCAATGATTGGATGATCCTTTGGTCTTGGTACAAGATCCCAAACTTCATTCCTTTGGAATTGATTCAGTTCTTCAGTCATGGCTAGCATCCAGAACTCATCGATGATGGCTTCATCAATCTTCTTTGGTTCAAGTTGAGAAATGAATGCCATATTTGCAATCCGTTCTAGCTGAGCTCTAGTCTGAACCCCCTTTGTCAGTTCTCTCAAAATCTGCTTTTGAGGATGATCTTTGATATCGACAAATGTTCTTTGATGATCATCTTCATTAGACTTAGCTGTGTTATCTAAAAATAAATCTGTACTTTCAACATCATCATCGTTAGTTTGCTTATGAACAGATTGATCAATAGATTCACAGAAACTAACATGCATAGATTCTTCAATAGACTTAGAACACTTATTGAAAACCCTGTATGCTTTACTATGACTTGAATATCCTAAAAATATGCCTTCAATAGATTTAGCATCAAATTTATCTAGGCTATCTTTTGTGTTTAGGATAAAGCATTTACAACCAAAGACTTTGAAATAGTCTATTCTTGGAGTTCTGTCATAGAATAGTTCATATGGAGTTTTATTTAATAAGGGTCTAATGAGAACTCTATTTGTTATGTAGCATGCAGTATTAACAGCTTCTGCCCAAAAAGATTTAGCAAGATTATTGTGTTGGAGCATAGTTCTAGCAGATTCCTGAAGGGTTCTATTCTTTCTTTCTACTACACCATTTTGAGGTGCAGCTCTAGGAAAGGCAAAGTTATGAGAAATACCATGTAAGTTACAAAAATTTTCAAAAAGTTCATTTTCAAATTCTCCTCCATGGTCACTACGGATTTTAACAATAGAACAAGATTTTTCATTTTGTAATTTTTTACATAAATTTCAAATTGACAAAACGTATCACTTTTGTTTTTCAAAAATATCACCCAAGTAAATCTTGAGTAGTCATCTACAATGACAAAAACGTATTTATTGTGATTATGACTAGCTACCCTAGAAGGACCAAAAAGATCCAGGTGGAGAAGCTCTAAAGGTCTTTTGCTTGAAATGATATTTTTTTATTTGAAAGTTGATTTGGACAGTTTTACTAATTGACATGCATCACAAAAATAATCCTTTTTAAAAGATATTTTGGGTAACCCACGTACTAACTTATCTTTAGCTAATTTAGACATGTATTTAAAATTGACATGACCCATTCTCATGTGCCATAGATGTTGAGAGTCATTATTAGCTATGAGGCAATGTTCTGTGATGTTTTCTAGGTATAGTTCATATATATTATTTTTTCTTATACCTTTTAAGATAATATTTTCGTTGGTGTCTGTTATAAGACAAGCATTATGATTAAAGCTAACATTATAACCTGTATCACACATTTGACTAATACTTAGAAGGTTATGTTTTAAGCCTTTAACCAGGAGAACGTCTTTGATAAGAGGTTTATCTATATTTCTAATATTACCAATACCTATTATCAAACCTTTGTTGTTATCTCCAAAGGTGACGGTTCCTCCTTTTTTATGAAGAACATCAAAGAGGTCTGAATGTCCAGTCATGTGTTTTGAACATCCACTGTCTAGAATCCATCTGTTCTTCTTGTTTGGAGCCTGCAAATCATTAAGTAAAATTTCTTTTTGGTACCCAATCGGGTCCTTTTTTGTTAGACTTTGGAACCCATATCCATTTGGATTTGGGTTTGTCTATAGCCTTAGAGGAGTTCAAAAAATTAGAATTATAATACTCCTTATTTGGTTCAGAAGAACTTTTCACAAAAGTGGTCTTCTGATTCATACAAGAAGGCTTGTTGAAATGGGAGTAGCCAATACCATTCTTGTAGAAAGAGACCTTTTGAGAGGATAGGAGTTTATCCAAGTTCTCTTTTCCTTTAGTAAACTTGAAAACCGTTTTCATAAGGTTCTCAGTTTTACTTTTTAATTCTGAAATTTCTACTTGCAGATTTTTAGTCTTGGAGCTAGTAGATGAGATTTCAGAAGTAATAAGAAGATTTTTCTTTTGTAGCTCAGAATTTTCAATATTGAGTTTTTTATTTTTCAAAAGGAGCTCTAGATTCTCAGATTTTAACTGTTTATTTTTTAGAATCATTTTCCATGATTCTTCAAAAAGTTCCTGAAAAGCATTTTGAAGATCTTCAAAGGAGAAATCAAGAGATTCACTTACAGAACTTTCTGCCATGAAGCACATGTTGGCGGTTTTTGCTTCATCATCATTTGACTCTTCACAGGTGGATGGTTCTGAATCATCCCATTGAGCATGCAGAGCCTTTTTCTTGAAGAACCTTTTCTTTGGTTCCTCAGTCTTGGATTTTCTTTTGAGAAGAGGATAGTCACGTCTCAGGTGACCTGGCTTATTACACTGGTAGCACATAGAATCTTCTTTTGGGTCTTTTCTTTCTTTGTGCTTATTTGGAAGCGGGTTTCTTCTCATAAAGCGCTGAAATTTTCTGGTGAGTAGCGCAATTTCAGTTTCTTTTTCTGAGTCTTCATCCTCAGAAAGGGCTGGGAAGGCTAGAATTTTCTTCAAGGGTTGTTCTTATTCCCTTCTTTCTTTCATATGGACTTCATAGGCCATAAGATTGCCTATTAAGTCGTCCAGAGTAAGCTTAGATAAATCTTGAGCTTCTTCAATAGCTGTAGTCTTTTTCTCCCAATCAGTTGTGAGAGATCTCAAGATTTTCTTCACCTTTTCTGTCTGGGAATATGTTACACCCAGAGATTTCAGATCGTTGGTGATGTTGGTGAATCTGGTAAACATCTCTGTGATGGGTTCATCTTTGTTCATTTTGAACAACTCATATTTTCTTACAAGAGATGAGATCTTGGCTTCTTTCACTTTGTTGGTTCATTCATGAATAACCTCTAAAGAATGCCAAATATCATTTGCAGATTCACATATAGATATTCTATTGAATTCGTTCTGATCAATGGCACAATATAAGGCATTCATGGCCTTTGCATTTAGGTTTGCCATTTTCTTTTCTTCATCAGACCATAAGTTATAGTCTGCGGATGAAGATGTGTATGGATGCTCAACAATTTTCCATACAGCAAAATCTATGGACTTGAGAAATATAGCCATTCTGCACTTCCAGTATCCATAGTTGGAGCCATTGAAGAAAGGAAGACGAGATGCGTGTTGACCTTCAATATCACGAGCATAAGAGGTAGATGCCATTTGAAAGACTTGTTATGTCGAAACCAGCAAACCTGCTCTGATACCAAATGAAATTCCACTAGAGGGGGAGGTGAATAGTGAAATACGATAAAGATCGATAAAATAAAATAATCAGGCAATAAGGCACAACACATAAAACACAGAATTTATACTGGTTCGGTCAATACCCAGACCTACATCCAGTCCCCAAGCAAACCACTTGAGCTTTCCACTATAACATCCGAGTCACCGGATAAATAGTACAACACCCTCTTCCTCAGAGGTCTTCTTCTCTCAACAGAAAAGGGGCACACCCTCTTTCACAGAGGTCTTCTTCTCTCAACAGAGAAGGACAACACCCTCTTTCACAGAGGTCTTCTTCTCTCAACAGAGAAGGACAACACCCTCTTTCACAGAGGTCTTCTTCTCTCAACAGAGAAGGGCAACACCCTCTTTCACAGAGGTCTACTTCTTTCAACAAAGAAGGAAAACAGTGAATAACAGAGTTACAATACTTCCTATAGAACCTTCAGAATAATATGAATGCACGAATGAAGGATTCTCAGAATGTTCTGTTTGTCACTCAGAGGATACTCTTTGTCAAAGAGCTATACTTGACTTTTTCTCTTTTCTTTCTTTTCTTTTTCTCTTGCTTTTTCAAGGCTCTCTTTTCAAATATCGAATAAGAATTTTTCTCGTTGTAAGCTCACATGTCCAATCCATTCCATGTTGAATAGTTTATTTGAGTGTGTTTATATAGCTTTAAAAAAGTAGTCGTTACTTTTTGAAATCGTAGCCTTTTTGAGATGTGAAATGTTATGTCATTTCAAAAACATCTTTAGAGAAATTCGAGAAAGCCTTTTTCCATAAAAGTAAAATATGGGGTACACTAGTCGTTGTAATATTTTAGGTAATACATATTTTATGTAAAAAGTCTATTTCTTACACTAGTACATTGAACGTTGGATTATAGTTTTGTCTTTATCCTAATTAATGATTTGAGGTACATAGGTACTTCTTTACTTTAAATGAGTGTAAGTACAATGAGTGCTTTGAGATATTTATTTGTACATAGTCATGTCAAGTGTTTTCTTTATGTTGTGTTTTTCAAAGTCTTCAGAGAGAATGAGGACTACAAGAAAGTCGACATTCTTGAGAAGGATATTTTAACAAGGATTTCTTACAGGTGGTATTTAATGCTATATAAAGAGAATGATGACTTCAAGTAAGTCGACATTCTATGGGTTTGTAAAAAGGTAACTAGAGTCTTTTCAAAACCTTTATTATATTTGTTTTCTTTGTGTAGCCGATTTTCATGTTTTGTCTTTTTCCTATATTTGAAATCATTTCTTTAAAGATGGTAACTAGAGTCTTTTCAAAAACATATTATATTTGTTATGTAGCCGATTTCATGTTTTGTCTTTTTCCTATATTTAAAATCATTTCTTTAAAGATGGTAACTAGAGTCTTTTCAAAACATATTATATTTGTTTTTCTTTATGTAGCCGATTTCATGTTTTGTCTTTTTCCTACATTTCTTTTCATGTTGTCTTGTATATGATGTAAGGTACAATTATTACATTTTGAAATCATGTCAAAATACATTTTTCATAAAGGATTGTAAGAAGGTACAATTATTAGTTTTCAAAAAGGAGCTTTTTGAAACTATCGTATACTTTTATGATATAGCTTTTATGAATGAGTATGTAATATGCAATATGCATGTTCCTGAAGGTTCTGTTACATATGACTCTAAAGAAGAAAAAAATCTTCATCTTGAGGTAGCCGATCTCTTCAGTTGATCTGTAGGAATGCATGGCTCATCAAGCTTTTTCTTCAGGGAGTATGATTGCACTAGTTGTACTTGAACAAGAAGTCTTCATCCTTTTTGGGTGAGATATCCTTGCATCAAATACTCGTTAGATTTATGGCAAAACATATTCAGTCATAATATAACATTTTTCAAGAGGACATATTATCATATCATATAAAATCAAATACGACAGTGTATCATATTATGTGACATCAAAACAGAGTTTCTCAACACTTCAAACCTCATTAAGCCCTCCTTATTCAAGATAAATATCATGAATGGGCATAAGCATAAGCTTCATGGAATTCGTTTTATCATTAGCTTAGTGTGCATCTCAAACATTCATTCCACCTTCTTGCACCTCAAATATGATGTGATATCTCTCTTTTACATGCATCTTTTACCGTGTGTTAACTCGGGTTTTGCGGGAAATACATGGAAAATGTTATTTCCTTCTTTAGCTTAGAAGTTGTAATTTCCATTTCACTCTCGAAAGATGTAATAGTTAGACTATAATGAGAATTTTATATTTCAAGCACTAGATTAGAATGTATGAGCATGCATATCTTAGAAATTGCTTATTCTCATATCATTTTCTATTTTATTTAAAAAATTCATGAATGGGAACACAAATTGCACGTACACCATTCTAATAAAAGATGATTAAATCTTAAGTTGACGATTTTCATCAATGGCAATAGTCAGGATGTGAACAAAACTTAGGATTTTCATCTTTTTTGGAATAACACTGGATCCACACTGGATCTTTTTCAAAAATCATCATATTTTTTTAAATATTTTTCTAAATATTTTTCTAAATATTTTTCTTTTATCAAAGTTTAACTTAAAATTAACTCAAAATATATATCAATGGTCATAGTTAGGATATATTGAGAGTTAATTTCATTTTAAACTCTATGAAGACACAAAAAATGTGTTTTATTCTTCACTTGAATTTAAATATGATTACTATATAATACATTTTAGGGATATTTCATATAAAGATATGCATGATTTCATGAGAAAATGATTTAAAAAACCAATTTTATGTTAGTTTCGAGTAAATGTGCTAAAATAATATAAGAATAGAAAATGCATGAAAATAGTGTTATTTTACATTTTAATGCATATTTTAGTGTTTGACATAATTGTAGTAGTTTAGTTTTTGAAAATTATAAAAAAATTAGATTTAAAATAGAATTAGTTTTACATTTTCTAAAACATAGTCATTTTGAGTTGTTTTGCAAATAACTTTTTGAAGACAGTTGAAATGCAATTTTGAAAAAAAAGATGGACTTATGGACAAAACTTCAAAATTATAAATATGTTACGTAGGGGGAATTTCAAATGGTCTTCTCTCTTATGCCTTTTCCATGTCTTCTAACCCTTCCCCTCCACCTTTTCTTACCTTTCCTTCTCCTTCTCCCTTGATCTCTCTTCTTCCTCAATCCGGTGGAGGCATCCAGCTACGACAATGGCATACGGGAGGAGTCCACCTCTCTTCTAATCCCTCTGGTTCGGTAAGTGTTCTTCTTCTTCTTCTTCTTTCTGAATTTTCATTTTATTTTCTGTTAAGAATTCATAACTCATATTAAAAAAAAGTTGTTATGATTTACTGTTTTTGTTTCAGAAATATTTCGAATAGATTTTAGTTTGTAGTTATATGCATTTTTAGTGAATCGTTTTTGCATATAAATAAAAAATATATAAAAAAAAAACAAAGAAAAAAAATCAGATATTGCTGGATATATGATTTGAATATGATTTGAATGTTGTTTTAATTGGATTCAAAGTTGTCGATATATGATTTGAAATTTCAGTTACAGTGATTTGAAATTGTCACTGGAGCATCCAGATCGTCTGGATCTAGAGCAATTAACAAATTTCTACAAAAGTTCAATCGATCATCTGGATCGATTTTTTTTTTCCGGTGATCAATTTTTTTTCCTCAAAGCTTCTTGAAAGAGATTTATGGTACCGACATGAGCTATGGATCTGCTATAGAGAGTCTGCCAGAATTTTATGTTCCAGATCTTGAAATCCACAAAGGGATGACAATGTGAACTATGGACCTGCCGTAGAAAGCCTGCCGGAATTTCCTGTTCCAGATCGTGAAATCCTATCACGATTGGCATTTGACAGAGGGATGACGATGTGTATCTGATAATAGTGAAACATCTACTGAAATCCAGCGATCTCAGCCATGATTTTACTATTTCTAAGCCAGGTGAACAAATTTTGATGATCAGACAGAGTACGATGAATTTTAATCTCTGAATCCGGTGATATTTCGATAAGTGATCTGAAGAATGGAGTTCAAACAAGGAATGCTCTGTCATTACTATTGTAAGAGAGTGAAAACTAATAGATAATGTTGTGAAGCACTGTCATGAAATCTGAGATTCGTGATAACTGAAATTTGAGGTTGAATCCATTGGAATCCTTGCAATTTCTGGCAGGTCCCCACAGAAGCCATTGATCTTGTTGTTACACGGTTGTATATAAATCTTGTTGTTGAAATGCAAATTCAAGATCTGAGTTACATTCAAATTTGAGTTAGGATGTAATTCCACAGGGATTTATTGATTTCGTACTTTTCTGATCATTGATTTGGGTAACTAATCTGAGATAATCATCAAAGCAATCAGGATGTAACTGTTACTGTATTTTTTTTTCAGGCGAACTTTACCATTTCTGGTGACCGTGTCTCTTTATTGAACTTCACTGTTCACTGTGTACTGTTTACTTAAATTCAATCGTCTGGACACAATTTACTGTTTGATCTCCGACAATAGTGTGTTAATTTTCAGCAAATATGATCAATGATTTTTACTGAAATGTTTTAGCTGAAATTCACTGCATTTTTCTGTTAAACTTCACTGTTGGAAGTATGTTGATCTTTGATTGTTAGTTGGATTTCCATAGAGTGTTGCGGTTATTAAGATTCACTGAGATTTATGTGTGTTTTACTAAGTGTCTCACTGATTTTTACTAAGTGTTTTGATTGAATAATAGTGATTAAGTTAGTTGTTAGTGGTTTTTGTAATTAGATTACTTAGTTAATTAGCAGTTAGTATTACTTAAGAAAATGTTGATTAGTTAGTTTTTGATATTACAATTAGTCTTAAAATTTCTTAATGAATTGTCATTTCAGTATTAACATTTAGTTAGTTTTTGTTGTTTTCTCGTGTACTGCTCGTGTTTCTTTTGACTTGTGCAGGATTGCACAAGAGTGGAGCTAAAGCGCATTTGTGACACGAAGTACATAAAGATAGAAGATTTTTTTCTTTCATTTTAGAATTTAGGCATTTAATTGGGTTTATAAATATCGCTTTTTACGCCCTCTGCGAAGGGTATTCATTTGTTGTAATAGTTAGTTGTTTTTACTTTTCTCATACATTTTACATTTCATAATACAGCAATAAAGAATAGTTTAGATTTGTTTGTTTGAATACGAAATATTCCCGTTCCCTGAGTTCGACCCGGTCTCATCCACTAGTGAGAACCGGTTTTTATTATTTGATGTCTGGTTTTCACATGTTTTACATATAAAAAATCTTTTCAAAATTACAACCATTTAAAAGAAGACATCAAATTTTTGGCGCTGTTGCCGGGGAACGGCGTAATATTAGTATTCACTTTATTGCCTAGTGTTTGCTTGTATTTAGGTTTAGAACCACGTATGTGCATATCTTAGAGACGATCTTACTTTTCTGCACAGCCCACCTACTAGGATCCCCTTAGAGGTGACTGTGTACGTTTGGTACCGTACACATAGATTTCATATTTCTTTGCATAATCTTTGCTGTGTGCAACTGCGTGGTGTTTGTTTAGTTTTGTTGTTTTTAGTTTACTCACTTTGTGGTTTGCGTGGTTTGGCTGCTTAGTGCGTTAGTTAAGTAGAAAAACCCAAAATTAGGACGTGAGCTACACCGATCTACTTTGAGGTGTATGCAAGGGCGACGCTTGCTTGACCCCGAGCTGGTAGAGCCGATTGAGGACCCTGAGTCCCTTATTAGCAGAGCCTAGAGATCTGCAACCATGGCTGAGAATCAGCAGATTACTCAGCCTCTTAGGGAGTATTTCATGCCCAACACTTACACTCCCGCCTCCTGCATCACAAGACCTGATGTTGGAGCAAACCATTTTGAGATAAAGGCCAGTGTGATCCAGATGCTACCTTCATTTTATGGCCTTAGCGATGAAGACCCATATCGTCATCTTGACGAATTTCTAGAGATTTGCTCGACAGTGCGAATCAACAACTTTGGAGATGACGCGATGAGGATGACCCTATTCCCCTTCTCTCTGAAGGAGAAAGCGAAGAGTTGGTTAAAATCATTAGATACAGTTCGAATTACCACTTGGGAACATAAGCAAAGAGAGTTTTTAAAGAAATATTTCCCAATTGGTAAGATGAACCAGTTTCGTAAAGCGATAACCAGTTTTTCCCAAATTGAAGGAGAACAGTTTCATGAGTCTTGGGAGAGATTGAAAGATCTTCTCCGCAAGTGTCCCCACCACCAGGTGCCTTGCTGGCAACTGGTGCAATATTTCTATGACGGTCTTACTGAAAAGAACCTTCAAATGGTGGATGCCGCGTGTGGGGGCACATTTATGCTCAAAAGTGAGGATGAAGCATGGTCGCTTTTTGAGACATTGAGCGAGAATTCGATGCACCATGCGACAGCCTCACGGTTCGATAGGGCTGCACCTACACAGGATAGCATTAAGAAGGCTGGTAATTTCGAGTTAGGGATGAACCTTGAGTTGAGCAACAAGGTAGACCAACTGTCCCAGAAATTAGATCAGTTGTTGTTGGGTCCCTCTCCTGCCATGCAGGTGTGCGCATTGTGTGCGAGTCCTTCACACAATGTCTTCGAGTGCCCAGTTGCGCCACAGTATCCTAAGTTTGTCCAAGAGCAAGCTCAGATGGCTCAAAACTTCGCTAGGCCCGCACCCAATCCATTTTCCAACACTTATAACCCAGACTGGCGAAACCATCCCAATTTCTCATGGCGCAACTCATAGATCCAACCCCCTAACCCCTCCCAGAGTCAACCCAGTCAAGGCGGTTATGCGCTTGGATTTCAAAGATTCAGTTATCCCCCAGCCCAACCTATTTATACTCATCCCCAATCTCATGAGCCTTCGCATAGTCAGTCCTTCGAGGACAAGATGCTACAAGCATTTTCTGATATTAAGGCGAATTTGAGCTCGCATACTTAGTCTATTGCAAAATTAGAGACCTAAATGGGGCAGCTAGCTGAGACGCTTAGCAGGTGAAGTGAGGGGACACTGCCTAGCCAGCCTATTGTCAACCCTAAGGGAAAGGAACCCATGTGTAGCTTGCATATGACAGATA
The DNA here is from genome assembly GCF_984573655.1 of Nuphar pumila. NCBI lineage: Eukaryota > Viridiplantae > Streptophyta > Magnoliopsida > Nymphaeales > Nymphaeaceae > Nuphar > Nuphar pumila. The sequence continues at coordinate 43,521,119 of NC_143265.1, read as the reverse complement.
CACATCAAGAGCAGGCTCAAGTAGTAACCCTTAGGAGTGGGAAGCAGTACCAAGCGAGGGAGGCTGCAGAAGAAAGAGAGAAGATAAGTAAGAAGCAGTCTGTCCCTAATGTTTTACCTCAGGAAAGCGAGAAGGTTCTTCCATCTGAGCCTTCACCATCCTACATTCCCAAAGCCCCCTTTCCTGAGGCGTTAGAGAAGCCGAGAGCACTAGGTATGTCCGGAGTGAACATGCAAGAGATGCTTGAGATATTCAAGCACGTTCAGATAAACCTCCCCTTACTAGATGCTATCCAGCAAGTCCCTGCATATGCAAAGTTCCTCAAAGAGCTTTGTACGCAGAAAAGGAAGTCGAGGTCCCATGTGCAGAAAAAGATTTATTTAACTGGGTAGGTGAGCGCAGTATTGCAACACCAAACCCCACCTAAGCTCAAAGACCCAGGGACTCCTATCATCTCATGTGTCATAGGAAACATCACTGTTGGGCGTGCATTGCTTGACCTTGGGGCAAGTGTTAACATCTTGCCGGGTTTCTTTTATGACCAATTTGGATTGAAAGAGATGAAAACTACACCTATGACTCTTCAACTTGCAGATAGATCGATTAAGGTCCCAAGAGGGATACTTGAAGATGTTTTAGTCAAGGTGGAGGATTGTTATTTCCCTATCGACTTCGTGATATTAGATATGGAGGGAGTTGATAGCCCACAACAGACCCCTATTATTCTCGATCACCCCTTCCTAGCTACCGCCAATGCGTGCATTAATTACCACATTGGTGCGATGGATGTGTCATTTGGAAATAGGAAGATGCGGCTGAACATTTTTCGTGCTGCTATGGGGCCTGCTGTTGAGGAGGCTTCTTTCGAGGTTGATGTCATTCAAGACCTCGTAGAAGCAGATTATGCTTGGTTATTGAGTGATCCACCTCAGGAGGAGGATAAAGAATCACTAGAAGAGGACCACCTAGAGTTATTTGAGAATTAGATAGGTGATTTGAGTTGGATTGGGCACTTCGAGCCATTTAGAGGTAGACAGGATGGGAACACAGTGCGCAGTGTCACAGATGACACTATTTTCATAGAGAGCCCGATTGAGCCTGATTTCATGTCCATTGATCTCATGGACGATAAAGGTTTTTCCAGGGATCCGTCTGGCTGGGTACGTGAAACTTAGCGCTTTATGGGAGGCAACCCATATCTTGTATATTATTAGATTTGCTTAGAATTTATAGATTTTATTTTGTTTTTACTTTTTCGTGAGTTTTTCATGTTCTTTTTGTTTCATTCATGGTTTTCATGTCATGTCATGTATACATTGCATTCACTATATTCATAGAACGTGCATTTTTAATTCATGTCAAGTTGTTTCTACTCTTTTCCCTCATTTCCTCTTATGTGCATTCACTTAGTTTCATATAAGCATAGGGGAGTGTCACTGGGACAGTGTCATTCAAGCATGGGGGAGGGTGTAGTTTGTACACCTTGATATTTTTGTTTACATTCTTGCACATGTTTACACATCTCTCATGAAAAGTAGGTTTTTAAAGAAAGAGTTTGAACTTATATGAATGTTATTTCAAATCGGATGTTATTAGAGGATTTTGAAGCCCCACGAAAAAAAAATTCTTACATAGATCTAAAAATTATGGTTGTTTATGCGGATTTTGAAGAAATGATGATAAATACAAGTTAGAATTTATTTTGAATTGCAAATATGAATATGCACAGTTGTATTTTTGAAAAACTAAGCAAATGAACAAAAGCGTAAAAATGAGCTCAAAAAGTGAAAAAAAAAACATGTGTTAGGTTGTTTGGATAATTCCATAATCCTTAGTAGATGGAACTTAGATGTAAGTTGAAACTTTTAATTCCATTTCAAAAAGGAGAGTGGAAAACTTCATGATCCTAAGTAGCTGAGAACAGATACAAGTTGAAATGTTTGACTCTCACGTTATAAAGGTGAATGAAGGAAGTCACTTTTATGTGTTAGTTGATATCTTTTGGTATGTATTGAAAAAGTATAGAAGATATTGACATTGCACAAGGCATAAAAGCAGACCACACGCAAGCTATAAGAGAAGAATGAATGCGCAAAAAGAAAAAGCGTGAAAAAAATGAAAAATCAAGAAAAAAACTTAAAAAGAAAGAAAAGTTTAGTGCTTAGAAGTGTGATTGAGAAAACCTGTGCAGAAAACATATGAGTGAGGATAAGTAAATAATAACTTGTTTTTATTGGATTTTCCAAGAATAAAACATAAATAATTGTGATATTTAGAAAGGTGAAAGAAATTCTTTTTCTGTGGTGGTATATAAAAGATTCTAATTATATTGTGATTTTGAAATAACAGGAAATATTGGTGAAAATAAAGTCTTTGATTACCTACTGCTTATGAGGATGTGTAATATTATGCATACATGACAGAGATGTTTGTGGGTAGCATCACTGCAAACCCTCACGAGACCTTACTCGTCCACTGGGGTAACCCAAGGGTTGAAAGGGTTTGTTGCAAGAGCTAAATGCAACCGTGATTCCTACGAAAGTGAGTTAGTTGATAGTTTTGATTTTGTGTAATTTTCTAGTTTGCTCGAGGACTAGCAAAACATAAGCATGGGGGTATTTGATCATGCATATATTTTAGGGATATTTCATATAAAAATATGCATGATTTCATGAGAAAATGATTTAAAAACCCAATTTTATGTTAGTTTCGAGTAAATGTGCTAAAATAATATAATAATAGAAAATGCATGAAAAATAGTGTTATTTTACATTTTAATGGATATTTTAGTGTTTGACATAATTGTAGTAGTTTTAAAATTATAAAAAAAAATTATATTTAAAATAGACTTAGTTTTATAATTTCTAAAACATAGTCATTTTGAGTTGTTTTGCAAATAACTTTTTGAAGAGAGTTGAAATGCAATTTAAAAAAAAAAGATGAACTTATGGACAAAACTTCAAAATTATAAATATGATACGTAGGGGGAATTTCAAATGGTCTTCTCTCTTATGCCTTTTCCCTCTCTTCTAACCCTTCCCCTCCACCTTTTCTTACCCTTCCTTCTCCTTCTCCCTTGATCTCTCTTCTTCCTCAATCTGGTGGAGGCATCCAGCTACGACAATGGCATACGGGAGGAGTCCACCTCTCTTCTAATCCCTGTGGTTCGGTAAGTGTTCTTCTTCTTCTTCTTTCTGAATTTTCATTTTATTTTCTGTTAAGAATTCATAACTCATATTAAAAAAAAGTTGTTATGATTTACTGTTTTTGTTTCAAAAATCTTTAGAATAGATTTTAGTTTGTAGTTATATGCATTTTTAGAGAATCATTTCTGCATATAAATAAATAAATAAAAAAACAGAGAAAAAAAAATCAGATATTGCTGGATATATGATTTGAATATGATTTGAATGTTGTTTTAATTGGATTCAAAGTTGTTGATATATGATTTGAAAATTCAGTTTACAGTGATCTGAAATTGTCACCAAAGCATCCAGATCGTCTGGATCTGGAGAAATTAACAAATTTCTACAAAAGTTCAATCAATCATCTGGATCAATTTTTTTTTTTCTGGCAATCAAATTTTTTTTCCTCAAAGCTTCTTGAAAGAGATTTCTGGTACCGATGTGAGCTATGGATCTACTGTAGAGAGCCTGCCAAAATTTCATGTTCCAGATCTTGAAATCCATAGAGGGATGACAATGTGAACTATGGACCTGCTGTAGAAAGCCTACCGGAATTTCCTGTTCCAGATCGTGAAATCCTATCACGATTGGCATTTGACCGAGGGATGATGATGTGTATCTGATAACAGTGAAACATCTACTGAAATCCAGTGATCTCAGCCATGATTTTATTGTTTCTGAGCTAGGTGAACATATTTTGATGCTCAGGCAGAGTACGATGAATTTTAATCTCTGAATCCGGTGGTATTTCGGTAAGTGATCTGAAGAATGGAGTTCAAACAAGGAATGCTCTGTCATTACTATCGTAAGAGAGTGAAAACTAATAGAGAATGTTGTGAAGCACTGTCATGAAATCTGAGATTCGTGATATCTGAAATTTGAGGTTGAATCCATTGGAATCCTTGCAATTTCCGACAGATCACCACAGAAGCCATTGATCTTGTTGTTACATGGTTGTATATAAATCTTTTTGTTGAAATGCAAAATCAAGATCTGAGTTACATTCAAATCTGAGTTAGGATGTAATTCCACAGGGATTTATTGATTTCCTACTTTTCTGATCATTGATTTGGGTCACTAATATGATATAATCATCAGAGCAATCAGGCTGTAACTGTTACTGTATTTTTTTTCAGGTGAACTTTACCATTTCCGGTGGCCGTGTGTCTTTGTTGAACTTCACTGTTCACTGTGTACTGTTTACTGAAATTCAATCGTCTGGACACAATTTACTGTTTGATCTGCGGCAATAGTGTGTTAATTTTCAATAAAATTGATCAATGATATTTACTGAAATGTTTTAGCTGAAATTCACTGCATTTTTCTGTTAAACTTCATTGTTGGAAGTATGTTGATCTTTGATTGTTAGTTGGATTTCCATAGAATGTTGCGGTTATTAAGATTCACTGAGATTTATGTGTGTTTTACTAAGTGTCTCACTGATTTTTACTAAGTGTTTTGATTGAATAATAGTGATTAAGTTAGTTGTTAGTGGTTTTTGTAATTAGATTACTTAGTTAATTAGCAGTTAGTATTACTTAGTTAAGAATATGTTGATTAGTTAGTTTTTGATATTACAATTAGTCTTAAAATTTCTTAATGAATTGTCATTTCAGTATTAACATTTAGTATAATTTGCTTAGTTTTTGTTGTTTTCTCGTGTACTGGTCGTGTTTCTTTTAACTTGTGCAGGATTGCATAAGAGTGGAGCTAAAGCGCATTTGTGACACGAAGTACATAAAGATAGAAGATTTTTTTTCTTTCATTTTAGAATTTAGGCATTTAATTGGGTTTGTAAATATCGCTTTTTACGCCCTCTGCGAAGGGTATTCATTTGTTGTAATAGTTAGTTGTTTTTACTTTTCTCGTATATTTTACATTTCATAATACAACAATAAAGAATAGTTTAGATTTGTTTGTTTGAATACAAAATATTCTCGTTCCCTGAGTTCGACCCGGTCTCATCCACTAGTGAGAACCGATTTTTATTATTTGATGTCTGATTTTCACATGTTTTACATATAAAAAATCTTTTCAAAATTATAACGATTTAAAAGAAGACATTACATTCGTTCTTTATATTTTCAGTTGTTTATTCCTCCCTACGGAGTAACAACGCAATTGTCACAAATTCTGTGATGACTCTATCCCTAGTAATGGGAAGTCATTTTCAAAACTATTAACATGATTTTTTCTCTGGTCAATTATTTCTTCCAATTTTTTTTGTCAGTCTAAACCACCTCTTTTTATTCCTCAAGACAGCGTTGATATTTCATCATGGTTCAGACAAGGACTGGAAAGGAGACGGTTCCACAGTAAGGCAACAATGAAGTAGAGGAATTGAACTCCATGAGATCATCTAGGCAGTAGGACCAAGAAGCAGAAAGCGATGTTAATCCGGCCACATACAAGTTGTTTCAGAGGGTGATGGCCAAAATGATATCTGAACAGGCTGAGGGAAACCCAGAGAAAGTATCTTTCAGAAGCAAAACCAAGGGAAAAGTCAGCAAAAAGCAAGTTCAGTACAATAGCACTTCAGAATCAGCAGAGGAAGACTCGAGGGAAGAGCAACCGACATATTTTCACAACCCCTTGTATCAGCCCAAGAAAATCAATGAGGGGCACGAGTCATCAAGCAAAACCAAATTCCAGCCTCCAGCAGAAGATCCGATGTACGAACAGCTGAGAGAAGTAGCTCGTGCAGTTAAAGACTTACAAGCTCAGGACAAAGACAAAAAGACCTACATCAGTGCAGACTTTTCTGACGGCTTAGAAGGGGATGACAACTGGGAGGATCTTCCTCGCAAATTCATAAAATTTGATGGGACTGACAACCCTAAAGGCTCATCTGGCCACATTTTTCGCAGAGTGCAACCAGTTCAAAAAAACAACAGGGCTTTATTTCTATGCTTCCCGCATAGTCTAGAGGGAATTGCAGCAAGATGGTATGCCGACCATATCAACCCGATTGAACTGCGAGACATTGAGAAAGTTATCAACTTGTTCATCGAGACGTTCCTTTTCAATACCGAGGCTCCGCCCACCCTCAACCATCTTTTCAACCTATGGTAGAATGACAATGAGAAGGCAAAAAATTCCATTCATAGGTGGAGATCCACCTGCAACAGGATGAAGGACTCGGTATCAGAAGAGCATGCACTGTCAATAATCTTGAACAATTTCTCTCAACCTCTGAAGGGTCTGATCTCCACTTTTTCATCTAAATCCTTCATCAAGTTAATAAAGCGAGTTGAATGGCTTGAAATGGGATTAGAGAACGGAACCTATGACAGCATCACCTTGGTAGGAGGCAGTCAGGATGTGAAAAAGAAAACCAACTTCACCTTTTCTACCAGTTCTTCTAACAACAATAATGGCAAAAAGAAAAGGTGTGGCAGAAAGAACCACACTAGCGGATCAGGCAGAGATGATTTCCTCAGTCAAAAGAACAAGATCAGCAGGCAGAATGACATCCCTCCCTCGAGCATCCAATTAGAATCAAAGCCCCCAGGAAGACCAAAGCACGATGGTTGGGGATACGACCGTGAATTTACCTCCTTAGAACAACCACTTGAGCAAGTTCTTGAGTACATGATAACTAAGGAGATGGTTAAACTCCCCAAGGTAGCAGATCCTCTTGTGACTATGGGAAGGTTTAAGGATCAATTCTGTAAATTCCATCGGGCAATGGGTCATGACACCGAGCACTGCTTTGTCTTCACAAACATCGTCCAAGACTGCATTGATAAAAAGCTTCTGGTGGAAGACGAAGAAGAAGATTAGCCAGTCCTCCTGACCTAGCCTTCCCGAACCATGCCAAAGTTTTTCCTGCTTTCTTTCTTTTCAGTCGCCTTATAGGGGCAAGTCAGCCTCAGTCTTTTGTGACCTTTGATCAAAAACTTGTAAATATTTCAGTATTTGTTATCAATTCAACTTATCAATGCATTATCAATTTTCTTCATATATTTGATATCAAATACTTTTTTCTTTTGCCACACAGGGGCATTTATTTTTGAAAAAATATATTTTCAATTCAAAATCTTCTTCATCATTGGCTTCTATTAAGCCGCATTTAAATTCCTATGCTTTTTTAGAATGAGGGACAATCCCGACATCATTCATGAGAGAAATGATATTACCTATGAGGGTTTTTCAAAATCGTGAAATTTTGAAAATTTTTGCAAAAATCTTCGTCATGATCACCAAAAGTTCAATGCTTTGGTTCAATCTTTTTCAAAATCAACCGTTGTGTTGATCATCCTTTTCCAAAATCAGTTTTCAAACCATTGTCTTCAAAAAATCAACCCTCATGTTGATCTCTCCTCAAAATCAACCTTGTGGTTGATCCTCTTCCCAAAAATGATTTTCTTATTTGTTTTTCGAATGAGCATTCTCCTATCACTCTAAAGATCCCACATGCAGGCAGGATCAAAAAAACTTTTTTTTCTCAATTTTTTATCAATTTTCATTAATCTTTTATTAGTCTTTATCAGTTTTATCAATTTTTATTCATCTTTATCAATTTTATCAATTTCATCAATTTTATCAATTTCATCAATTTTATCGATTTTTCATCAATTTTATTAAATCTTTTGGTCAAATTTTATTCTTTCTTTTACCCTTTCAGGTTAAGGGATAAACCTGATGCCCCTTTTCAATAAGGTATTCCTCAATTCTCCCCCTTTCAGGTTAAGGGATAAACCTAAACCTCGTCCTTCGAGGTATTCTTTTCCCACTCAGGTTAAGGGATAAAACCTAACCCTCGTTCTTCGAGGTGTTCCCATTTAGGATAAGGGATAATCTTGAGACCCCTCATAGGAGCAATAATGCTACCTATGAGAATTATTTTGCAAAAACAATTTTCATTAATTTTTCTCGATTTTATAAATTTTTGTCAATTTCTATCCCTTTTTATTAATTTTTCTCAAATTCTATTTTTTTTTCTTTTAGGTTAAGGGATAAACCTGAACGTCATCCTTCGAGGTATTCTTTTCCCGCTCAGATTAAGGGATAAGCCTGACCCTCGTTCTTCGAGGTATTCCCATTCAGGATAAGAGATAATCCTGAGACCCCTCATAAGAGCAATAATGCTACCTATAAGAATTCTTTTGCAAAGACAATTTTTATTAATTTTTCTCGATTTTGTAAATTTCTGGCAATTTCTATCCCTTTTTATTAATTTTTCTCAAATTCTATTTTTTTTTTCTTTTAAGTTAAGGGATAAACCTGAACCTCGTCCTTCGAGGTATTCTTTTCCCACTCAGGTTAAGGGATAAAACCTGACCCTCGTTCTTCGAGGTGTTCCCACTCAGGATAAGGGATAATCCTGAGACCCCTCATAGGAGCAATAATGCTACCTATGAGAATTCTTTTGCAAAGATAATTTTCATTAATTTTTCTCGATTTTGTAAATTCTTGTCAATTTCTATCCCTTTTTTATTAAATTTTCTCAAATTCTATTCTTTTTTTTCCCTTTCAGATTAAGGGATAAACCTGAACCTTATCCTTCGAGGTATTCTTTTTTCACACAGGTTAAGGGATAAAACCTGACCCTCGTTCTTCGAGGTGTTCCCATTCAGGATAAGGGATAATCTTGAGACCCCTTATAGGAGCAATAATGCTACCTTTGAGAATTCTTTTGCAAAGACAATTTTCATTAATTTTTCTCGATTTTGTAAATTTGTGTCAATTTCTATCCCTTTTTATTAATTTTTCTCAAATTCTATTCTTTTTTTTCCTTTCAGGTTAAGGGATAAACCTGAACCTCGTCCTTCGAGGTATTCTTTTCTCGCTCAGGTTAAGGGATAAGCCTGACCCTCGTTCTTCGAGGTGTTCACATTGAGGATAACGGATAATCCTGAGACCCCTCATAGGAGAAATAATGCTACCTATGAGAATTCTTTTGCAAAGACAATTTTCATTAATTTTTCTCGATTTTGTAAATTTTTGTCAATTTCTATCCCTTTTTATTATTTTTTCTCAAATGATATTTTTTTTTTCCTTTCAGGTTAAGGGATAAACTTGAACGTCATCCTTCGAGGTATTCTTTTCCAGCTCAGATTAAGGGATAAGCCTGACCCTCGTTCTTCGAGGTATTCCCATTCAGGATAAGAGATAATCCTGAGACCCCTCATAAGAGCAATAATGCCACCTATAAGAATTCTTTTGCAAAGACAATTTTCATTAATTTTTCTCGATTTTGTAAATTTCTGTCAATTTCTATCCCTTTTTATTATTTTTTCTCAAATTCTATTCTTTTTTTCCCTTTCAAGTTAAGGGATAAACCTGAACCTCGTCCTTCGAGGTATTATTTTCCCGCTCAGGTTATGGGATAAAACCTGACCCACGTTCTTCGAGGTGTTCCCACTCATGATAAGGGATAATCCTGAGACCCCTCACAGGAGCAATAATGCTACCTATGAGAATTCTTTTGCAAACATAATTTTCATTATTTTTTTTCGATTTTGTAAATTCTTGTCAATTTCTATCCCTTTTTTATTAATTTTTCTCAAATTATATGCCTTTTTTTCCCTTTCAGGTTAAGGGATAAACCTAAACCTCGTCCTTCGAGGTATTATTTTTCCGCTCAGGTTAAGGGATTAGCCTGACTCTCGTTTTTCATGGTGTTCCCATTCAGGATAAGGGATAATCTTGAGACCCATCGTAGGAGCAATAATGCTATCTATGAGAATTCTTTTGCAAAGACAATTTTAATTAATTTTTCTCGAATTTATAAATTTCTATCCCTTTTTATTATTTTTTCTCAAATGATATTTTTTTTTTCCTTTCAGGTTAAGGGATAAACTTGAACGTCATCCTTCGAGGTATTCTTTTCCAGCTCAGATTAAGGGATAAGCCTGACCCTCGTTCTTCGAGGTATTCCCATTCAGGATAAGAGATAATCCTGAGACCCCTCATAAGAGCAATAATGCCACCTATAAGAATTCTTTTGCAAAGACAATTTTAATTAATTTTTCTCAATTTTATAAATTTCTGTCAATTTCTATCCCTTTTTGTTATTTTTTCTCAAATTCTATTCTTTTTTTTCCCTTGAAGGTTAAGGGATAGACCTGAACCTCGTCCTTCGAGGTATTCTTTTCTCGCTCAGGTTAAGGGATAAGCCTGACCCTCGTTCTTCGAGGTGTTTTCATTGAGGATAACAGATAATCCTAAGACGCCTCATTGGAGCAATAATGTTACCTATGAGAATTCTTTTGCAAAGACAATTTTCATTAATTTTTCTAGATTTTGTAAATTTCTGTCAATTTCTAGCCCTTTTTATTAATTTTTCTCAAATTCTATTCTTTTTTTTTCCTTTCAGATTAAGGGATAAACCTGAACCTTATCCTTCGAGGTATTCTTTTTTCACTCAGGTTAAGGGATAAAACCTGACCCTCGTTCTTCGAGGTGTTCCCATTCAGGATAAGGGATAATCTTGAGACCCCTTATAGGAGCAATAATGCTACCTTTGAGAATTTTTTTGCAAAGACAATTTTCATTAATTTTTCTCGATTTTGTAAATTTGTGTCAATTTCTATCCCTTTTTATTATTTTTTCTCAAATTCTATTCTTTTTTTTCCTTTCAGGTTAAGGGATAAACCTGAACCTCGTCCTTCGAGGTATTCTTTTTCCACTCAGGTTAAGGGATAAAACCTGAACCTTGTTCTTTGAGGTGCTCCCATTCAGGATAAGGGATAATCCTGAGACCCCTTATAGGAGCAATAATGCTACCTATGAGAATTCTTTTGCAAAGATAATTTTCATTAATTTTTCTTGATTTTGAAAATTTTTGTCAATTTATATCCCTTTTTATTAATTTTTCTCAAATTCTATTCTTTTTTTTCTCTTTCAGGTTAAGGGATAAACCTGAACCTCATCCTTCGAGGTATTCTTTTCCCGCTCTGGTTAAGGGATAAGCCTAACCCTCGTTCTTCGAGGTGTTCCCATTCAGGATAAGGGATAATCCTGAGACCCCTCATAGGAGCGATATTGCTGCCTATGAGAATTCTTTTGCAAAACAATTTTTATCAATCTCTCTTTATTTTTGTAAATTTTTATTAATTTCTCTTTGTTAAATTTCCTCAAATTCTATTTTTTCTTTTAACCTTTCACGTTAAGGAATAAACCTGATGCCTCGTTTCAATGAGGTATTGCTTTATTCTTTTTCCGCTAAGGTTAAGAGATAAACCTGACCCTCGTTCTTCGAGGTGTTCCCATTCAGGATAAGGGATAATCCTGAGACCCCTCACAGGAGCAACAAGGCTACCTGTGAGAATTCTTTTCCAAAACAAAATTTTCATAAATTTATTTAATTTTTCTTCACTCTTATAAATTTTATTCTCTTCCCCTTTCGGGTTAAGGGATAAACCTGAACCTCGGCCTTTGAGATGTTTTCTTCTTCCCCTTCAGGATAAGGGATAATCTTGAAAACCCCGACAATCATTCTCGCTTCGATTTCCAAACATCTTGCGAATGCCAGTCTCCTTTTCAAATTTCTAGTTGGAAAATCCAGTGCTCGTACTGATGCCTTTTCAAAATCAGTGCTTGTACTGGTACATTTCTAAAACTTAGTACTCCTACTGGAACAATTTCAAAAATTCAGTGCTCGTGGTGGTGCATTTCAAAACCCAGTGTTCGTACTGGTGCATTTTCAAAAAGCCAGTGCTCGTACTGGTGCATTTTAAAAAAAAAAAAATGGTGCTCGTGCTGGTATATTATCCAAATCGAGTGCTCGTACTGGTACATCTAGCGCTTGTGCTAGTGCCTGGCTGACTAATCAGTTGGCCCCACAAGTTCAGTCTTTGCACTAATCATTCATCAAAATTCAAAGTGTTAATTCCAATTTTGACCTTTGGGTCATCCAATTCTCAAATTTCAAGCCTTCAGGTCACAATTTCATCAAAGTATATCAATTTCAAGCCTTCAGGTTGCATATTCATCAATGTTTGTCATTTACAAGCCTTCGTGTCGCAACTCTATCAATGTCAATCAATTTTACCATTTCGAGAATCAAAATCCTACTTTCAAGCTGGTCGAACAATCAAATCCTGCTTTCGAGCTGGTCAAACAATCAAAATCCTGCTTCCAAGTTGGTATTTCTATCAAAATTCTGCTTTCGAGCTGGTCGAACAAAAAAATACTATTTTTGAGCTGGTCGGACAAAAAAATCCTGCTTTCGAGCTGGTCAAATAATCAAAATCCTGCTTTCGAGCTGTTATTTCCATCAAAATCCTGCTTTCGAGCTGGTCGATCAAACAAAATCCTGCTTTCGAGCTGGTCAAACAAAAAATCTTGCTTTTGAGCTGGTCGAACAATCAAAATCCTGCTTTCGATCTGGTATTTCCATCAAAATCCTGCTTTCGAGCTGGTCGAACAAAAAAATTCTGCTTTCAAGCTGGTCGAACAATCAAAATTCTGCTCTAAGCTGGTATTTCCATCAAAATCCTTCTTTCAAGCTGGTCGGTCAAACCAAATCCTACTTTCAAGCTGGTCCTTCAAAACAAATCCTGCTTTTGAGCTGGTCTTTCCATCCAATCCTACTTTCGAGCTGGTCGGTCAAATCAAACCCTGCTTTCGAGCTGGTCAGTCAAACAAATCCTGCTTTCGAGATGGTCTTTCAAGAACAAAAATCCTGCTTTTGAGCTGGTCAGTCAAACAAAATCCTGCTTTTGAGCTGGTCGGTCAAACAAATCCTTCTTTCGAGCTGGTCGGTCAAACAAATCCTGCTTTCGAGCTAGTCGGTCAAACAAAATCCTGCTTTCGAGCTGGTCAGTCAAACAAATCCTGTTTTTGAGCTGGTCGGTCAAACAAAATCCTGCTTTCGAGCTGGTCGGTCAAACAAATCCTGCTTTCGAGTTGGTCGGTCAAACAAATCCTGCTTTCGAGCTGGTCGGTCAAACAAAATCTTGCTTTCAAACTGGTCGGTCAAACAAAATCCTGCTTTAGAGCTGGTCGGTCAAATCAAATCCTACTTTCGAGCTGGTCGGTCAAACAAATCCTGCTTTCGAGCTGGTCTTTTAAAAACAAAAATCCTACTTTTGAGTTGGTCGATCAAAAAAATCCTGCTTTCAAGCTGGTCAGTCAAAATAGAAATCCCGCTTTCAAGCTGGTTCACCAAAAACAAAATCCAATTTTACTGGTCGGGATCTCCAAGATCTAAAAATTTCAGCTCAAGGTCCCATCAAAATCTATATTGAGTGATTATTTCACAAAGGATTCTAGAAAGTTTTACCAATTTGTTAAAAATATTTGTTGATTTCAATATTCTTACTGCACAAAGGAATCACCTCAGATTACCTCTAGTATTATTTCCAGAAAGGTGAAACTTTTTGCAAAAAGGGATAAAAATCAAATATTTTCTCTGTTGATCAACCAAAAGAACGTGAGAAATATCCTTGGTATGATTAGCGAAAGAAATATTCAATGATGTGGAAAAGCTAAAAGCGAATCAATATTGATCATGATTATGACACATGTTTAAAGACGACTTTCTGGCAATTAGATAGTGGAAATATCCTGAGCTATAAAAAGAATCCACTCAATGCAAATCTCCTCAGCCATTTAAGCCGCAATTAAATATCTGCAACAGGGATCTCTCAATTGTCGTCAAGATGAAGCCAAATAGGCGAGCCAGACCCCCGGGGCCAAAGAAAATTTGAATCATCTCCGAGATGAAGGAGTTTGTGACGAATCTTTCCAAGGAAACTTCAGATCACTGTCGAGATGAAGGCGAATGTGATGAACCTCCCGACAAACCCTAAAAGTTATTTGATTTCTGCTATCATCTAGAAGATCTTTAACCAATGAGTCAATATCATCAATATAATTCCTGAGATAAAAGAAGGATCAGAGCATCTCCAAGATGAAAGAGTTTGTGACGTACCCTTCCCAGAAAAGAAAAAGAAAAAGTTAGGACATTTCCAAAATGAAGGATGATGTAAAAACTCGAGAAAGCTCAATGACTCACAAAGAGTGCAAAAAAATTATCATGGGAAAACACCCAGATATCAAACTGCCAGAATTGCCAAAAATCAACTTTTCGTATGCAAAATTCTTTTATCAATATCTTTTCACTACTTGCTTTTATGAAATTAAGAATATTTCTTCTCTTCTCATATCAAGGAAATGGATAGCTTCCTTGAAGAAAGTCTTCAATGCTAATTTTTTTTTGAATTTGACTCTTAAAACCAAGGAGTTAACCTCGTCAGAGGAAATACTCTAGGAAAAAGAGGGAATGTCTTTTGCACATACGTGCACATTTTCAAGCATTTGAGTCAACTACAATTTTATCTTATTGGCAAAATTTTTTAGCTATTAAAAAATGAAATAAATATTCAATATCTATTTTGATGCAACCCGATGTTGTTTTCAAAAAAGAGTTGTCTCATTCAGGAGAGATATCTCTTCCTGTCCCATCACGGTTTCTTCATTTGAGAATTCCGTATGGTCGCACCTGCTCAAGATAAGGGTCAAACATGTAGTTTTCTGTGAGAGGTCATCGATTTTAAAAGCTGATTTCAGTCTCAGCAATGAGGCACTCCCAGAGTCATTTCTCACTCAAAGTTCCAGTTTATTTCTCAGATTTACTGGAATCAAATCCATTTTCTATATCTGACTTGATTTTGGATCCAGACCCCGTATCAAAATCCAAATCTCAGCCTCGTTATGCAATTTTTTAAAACAATTTTATAAAAATACCAAAAAGGCTTAGACAGTCCATCCGATGTCTGTTTGATCCACGACTCTGTATTTCGGGATTCGAGGTTTAAAACCTGAATATTTCCTTAAAATCTGGATCTAAACCTGTTTTTTGAAGAAATCAAACCTGAATTCTCAGAAAACCCCTTTTCTTTGTAAATATTTCTCAAAAATACAAAAAAAATAGTTTTAAATTCCTCATTTTGCCTAGATTCTAGAATGTATTCCAGAATCACAAAAAAATGAAGAAAATGACAAAGAAAACAACAAAAATTCAAAACACAAAGAAAATTACAAAAAAATGGTATGAAAACCATTTTTTTAGGAAAACTTAAAAAAAAAAAGACCCCTTTTTTGGAAAATTTTGAGAAAAGCCTTTCATGGCAAAACCCGTAGAAGCCCTCTCTCTCTTTCTCTCTGACCCAGAAGCCATTTCTTGATCCTTCCTTTGGCCTCTTCCCTTCACCATTCATCGCCTTCCTCATCCTCTCGATCGGTCTTCTCCTTCCTCCGCCCTTGATCCCCAACAGACTTCTTCACGATCCTTCCTCTTCCTCTTTAAAAGGGGCACACAAGCACGATCTTCCTCATCGCATTTCACCCTTGCATAGCCTCTTCTCTTTCACGATCCACTCTCACCCCATCTCCTTCTCATCGATCGACGATTCACTCCTCCACTCAATGATTTCCTCGGATCGCCTCTCTCTCCCTTCCCCTCTCCTTCTTTCCCTATCTATCTGGCGCCTTTCCCTTTGAAGAGCGAAAGCCGGTGATCTCTCAGTAGGATTGCAGGGTTTCGGCAGACAAGGAGCTTCACGTAATCCGGTGAGATTCACTTACATTTTTCCTTCTGTATCTTCTTTTGATTTCCTTATTTCCTTTCGGTTCCTCTGGTTAATCTCTCCCCCCCCCCCCCCATTAAAGCACACCCTGTGAACCCGATTTGCGTATAGTAATGTCAGTTTGGACAGTGCTACATCAATGGAACGAATTCTTACATTTTTTTTCTTCTTTTTCCTTTCTTTTCCTTTTGTTGAGTTGGGTTTTCCTCTTTTACTCTGTTCTTTAGATTTTCTTCTTTTATTCACATTTGAGCATCATTCGTGAAGATTGATCTGGATATAACAGGATCAATCCACGTATTGCCACAGTGACAGAACACTTGTATGCCCACATCGTTTTTCCCTCTTTATTTGCGAGTTATTGTTGAATTTCATGAGTTTATACTCGAGCTTGGTCGATATTCTTATGATTGATCTGCATATTTAAATTTATATCGGATTTTGTTTGGATTTATTTATTTATTTATTATTTTTTGTTGGCAGTTTCCTCTGGTTTTTGTTCTTCTTGTTTTCACCATCTGTTTTTTTTTTTCTTTCTCCTTGATCTCTTGTTCATATTTCTGATTTCTTACTTCCATCTCCTTTTCTTATTTTGATTATCGACTTTCTATTTAAAGGTTTTTTTTTTACGGTTGGTTTCTCGTTTTAATAACATCCAATGCTTATTTCCTTTCTTTTGCTACTTTAATATTGTTGGGCTTTTGCAATTCCATGTCTTCCTGCGCTTGTTGAATCTCATAAGACACACTACCCACTGCATCCACAAGGGTTCACCACCTTCTGTCCATGATAGCATCATGGATATGCCGTTGGCATCATGTGGAGAAAGAGGAACGATTTCATATGACCTCAATTCCAACCTTGTGGTCCTCAATCTATCGATTGTAAAGGGGCTTCTCTAAGCCCATCGATTTTTCACAACTTGGTCTGTTTGTAATTGCATTTGCCAAGCATATTTTCTCCTGACAAAGGGGATCCATAAATTGGATTACAATGCTTTTGGAAAGTTCAGGAAACCAATAGGAGATAGGCAAATGGATAAAGTGGGGGCACGACTTTGTCTACCTCTGGTTTACTTGCAAAATGAACGACAAAGCCCTGACAGAAAATTCTTTCTGGGTTTAGTGTGGACAGATCCTGCACCTTATCTGTCTCCCAATCTCTTGAGTTTAATATTTGGTCTGAAGCTGAAGACCTTACGAGACTTCAAAGTGGTTTGTTGTCTGTCCATGCCAACCCATTAAATTTACCAAAATCAGCGATATATTGTTGAAATCTGGTTGGTCATGAGCCACATTTAGCTCGGCCTCAAACTCATAATTTGTGGGATCATCCTGACAAATGACTGGAAAATCTATTTCCCGATAAAGGCTCCTCACCTCAGCAACCTGCCTTTCATGTTAAGCTGCAATTAAAATCTCATGATATCTGGTCTCTCCATCCTTGTATACAGGTACACACTTCTCCATCTTTTGAGTTTAATACATATGTCTCATTCTCATGTTTTCTTACCTTTATGAACATAGATCTTTGCAAAGTAGTGCATGTATCTCACTTCATCTTTCCACAACACATTGCTTCCTGCCAACCACACTGTTCACCACCCATATAATTTGCTGCACTATCGCCAGCCTCTTCCAAACCACCTATTTTGTTGGCATCATTTTCCTATTTCAATCATATTGATGAAATCAATTGTTCATCGTTTCAGCAGATTTAGAAGCCGCTGGACCTTTCGTTTCACATGAATGTGTCTGCATTTGGGAAAAAACAGAGGGTCGTAGTCATGTCTGGGTGTTGGTGATGTTTCTTCAGGCTCTGTAGCTCATCCATTCTCCGGTAAGATTGAATACTGTTGAGAATCTTAGAAAATAACAACCGAACATTATGGACCGAACTGGAATTTTCATCACTGATTTCCAACAAATAGTCAATCCCCAACTGAATGTAATTGATCAAATCGAGTCTTCGTATATTGATATGCATTTGATATTAGGTTTCGGCACTCACAATATGATGTTGCATCGTCTTGTGATCCAAACAATTTTTCTAAACTCTAGGTTGTAGTTACATGTGCTTATTGTGTAACTTTTCCATTTGATTAAAAGCTCTTCCCATTTGATGCTCATGGTATGATCTCATTGTAAATTATGAATTTGTCATAATTTTACAGTAAAATTCTACTGCAAATCGCTACTTACCCTCAAAAGTAGGTGTGAAAGTCAGTTGGATTCATATCTAGAGTTAGCAAGACTTGAATTGTGGCACTAAGAGTTTGTTCAGCAGTATATGTATGTGTCAGTCTTTATTCATATGAGTGAGTCTATGCTAACAACGTGTCAACATTAGGTGAATTAGCATTAGGATGTGGGTTAACACGCATTGTTGTCTGGATTGGAGTGGTAGTTAATCCGTGTAAAGAGTTAGTTAATCTGTGAGCTAGCATAGGCAATATTAGTATGTTGGCAGTTAATGCATCTGAGTACCTCATCAGGAAATAGGAGATTAGTAGGTCTGAGTTGACAGTGCAGGAGCTAACCTTGTGTGAATTAATATTGTATAGCTAAATAGCAGAATAGTGTGTTAGTCCATATTACTGAGTCAACAGTATGAGTTAGTATGTATATTAGCATGGTATGGGTTAGCAGTCTGTATCATCAGTCTGTTAGGTCAAATGTGTTAGATAATGGATGGGTGTTAGCAGCGAAGGACGGGTGAGTCGTATTGTGTAGCAGCACATGTACATTAATAGTTCGTATGAATTAGCCTGAGGATTAGCATATCTCAGTTATTTGAATCAGAATATCATATGATTAGTCTATGTCAGCAGTATATTAGGTAGTGCAGATGTATATAGTTAGCATTGTGTTAGCATAGTGTGTCAAGTAATGTGCTATAATTACTGTTTTTTCTTTGGACTTTATATTTGAGTCTTGCATTAGATTACCAAATATTGATGAGTCTTTGCTTATTGTCAAATAATGATCCTTAACGACCTGTCACTCTCATTAATTGCCATAAGTGTTTTACTTTTTTTTTTTTTGATGTCTTCCTTAATGTTTCTTGCCTAGCATTTATAGTGGCAGCCTCAACATTCAGTAGCATATATCAAGTGCCAGTTTTTGGTCTATGTTTAGCTCCTTTTACATTCACTTAGCATGCTTTTACATTTTTCCATGAATCATGAACATGCATCTTCCCCCATTAAATACATGCATCCATTTCCCATAGGCTTCAATACTTCAAACCTCATTAAGCCTTCCTTATTCAAGATAAATATCATGAATGGGCATAAGCATAAGCTTCATGGAATTCGTTTTATCATTAGCTTAGTGTGCATCTCAAACATTCATTCCACCTTCTTGCACCTCAAATACGATGTGATATATCTCTTTTACATGCATCTTTTACCGTGTGTTAACTCGGGTTTTGCGGGAAATACATGGAAAATGTTATTTCCTTCTTTAGCTTAGAAGTTGTAATTTACATTTCACTCTCGAAAGATGTAATAGTTAGACTATAATGAGAATTTTACATTTCAAGCACTAGATTAGAATGTATGAGCATGCATATCTTAGAAATTGCTTATTCTCATATCATTTTCTATTTTATTTAAAAAATTCACGAATAGGAACACAAATTGCACGTACACCATTCTAATAAAAGATGATTAAATCTTAAGTTGACGATTTTCATCAATGGTCATAGTCAGGATGTGAACAAAACTTAGAATTTTCATCTTTTATGGAATAACACTGGATCCACACTGGATCTTTTTCAAAAATCATCATATTTTTCTAAATATTTTTCTTTTATCAGAGTTTAACTTAAAATTAACTCAAAATATATATCAATGGTCATAGTCAGGATATATTGAGAGTTAATTTCATTTTAAACTCTATGAAGACACAAAAATTGTGTTTTATTCTTCACTTGAATTTAAATATGATTACTATATAATACATTCAATGACCATAGTAAGGGATGTATTATATCTTCAATCTTATTTCAATTTATTTAAAGAATGAAATATGCTTTTTCAAAATCTAATTTTAAATTCTTCAATTCATTTCATCATTTAGGATAGAATTATATCATATTTTCAAAATTCTTTTCATATTATTTTAAAATCCAAGTGATTTTTGATAATTCTTCAAATATCTTCTTCACTTCTCAAATCAATCTTCAAATTCCTATAAATTCAAATTCTTCTTTCTATTTCTCAAATTCTATCTTAGTTCAAAAATTTAATCTCCAATTTCAAAGTCCATTTTGACTTTGAAATTTCAAATTCATTTCTATATTCAAAATTCAATTTCCAATTCAAAATCTAATTTCAAAGTTGAATTCAACTTTGAAAATTCGAATTCATTTTCATTTCCATGATTCAATTTCAAAGTCAATTTTGCATTTCAGATCAAATTTCAAAGTTCAAGTTAAACTTTGGGATTTTCATATTTATCTCCTGATTTCAAAATTCAAAGTTTAAATTCAATTTATTCTTTATTTTATTTTTTTCAAAGAAATCTTTAAAATTCTATCTAAAGATTGAGTCTTGATTATCAATTCAAAATCAAAGTTTTGAGATTGATTCTGAATCTCAAAATATGATTTTCCTTAAAGTTTAAAGCTCACTTTTAAATTCAAATCTAGATTTCCAAAATCCAGATCCATCTTCAAGGTCTCATTTGGATTTTCCAAATTCAATCTCCATTTAGGATTTCCAGATTTCGGATTCAACTCCATTTTGGATTCCACTCTTCGGGTCCAAAGTCCGTTTAGGATTCCAGATCTCGGATTCAACTCCATTTAGGATCCCAGACTTCGGATCCAATTCCATCTTGGATTCCAGACTCTGAATCCAATTCCATGTAGGATTTCTGATTTCGAATTCAAATCCATCCTGAAAATCCATATTTCAAAATCCAAATATGTTTTCAAATTCCACCTAGATCTAAGATCCATTCTAATTTCAGACTTTAAATCTTGAATTCAATTTCCTTCCAAGATTCTATCTCTGAATCCTAGATTCAAAATCAAAATTCAAAATTCAAAATTCAAAGTTTATTCTAAATTTATTTTCACTTCAAAAATCCTATCTCAGTTTTAAAATCTCTTTTTTCTCTTATTTCTTCAAATTCAAAATCCATTTTTCAAATTTTTTGATTATTCCAAGACTTGGAATTTCAAGTCTCTTCTTCCAGATCTATTCCAAATTCTAAACAAGATTCCAAATCTAACTTTTTTTTTAAATTTCAAAATCATTTCTTCACTCCATTATCATATTTGTTTCAGAATCACTAATCCCAAATTTCCAAATTGTTTTCTCAAAAGAATACATTTTGGCATTTTGCATTGCACAAGCATGATTCTTTTTGCATTCTTAGACTTAGAATAAATTCTTAGACAATATTTAGGCAAAGCAAAAAGGCATAAATTCGATCCTTGGTTCGATTACCCCTAGTAAAGGCGCCAAGAACGGTCGAACCTCATACCGACGAGAGAATCCTGTCTCTCCATTTTTTCTGCAAATTTTCAAAATGGAGGCGAGTAATTTTCAAAACATTTCTTTTGTCAAGTGAGACCTTTACAAAAGAGTTCCTCTCTTTTATTCCTTTTCTTTTCTCTTCTCTCTTTTTTTCTATCTTTTTATTCCCCTTCAAAAAGAAAATAGAGGCTAGAAAGGCAAAGAGAAGGAAAAAGAGGGAACCAAGAGAAAAAAAAATTCAATGATCACACCCATGCTTGAATGACACTGTTCTCAGTGGCACTCCCCCATGCTTGTATGAAACTAAGTGAATGCATATGAGAATAAAAATAAATGAGAGAAAAAGGAGTAGAAGTTACCTGATCCACTCTGTGGAATCTTACCTGATACGACATGTGAATGGGTCTGCATAGGTTCCACCTGTCTCATAGTTCATAACTCATAGAAATATGCAAAAGAATATAATGCATGCATGATCTAGGCTTGACGCTCATGAATAAAAACTACCTAAAAACAAAAAAATACTAAAGCTATTAATGGTACATCACAAATATGGGTTGCCTCCTATAAAACGCTAAGTTTTACGTCCTCAGCCAGATGGATCTGTGGAAACCCTTCATCATCCATGAGATCAATGAACGTGAAGTCATGCTCAATCGAGCTCTCTAAGAAAAAGATTGTCATCTATAACACTACGCACTGTGTTCCCGCCCACTCGACCTCTAAAAGTATTATCATGACTCTCACTACAGGAAGGAAATTAGTCTTCTCTTGGAGACTAATCTTGAAATGGACTTTGAATTTAAACATGGATTTAAATGAATATTTGAAATGGAATTGGATTTCAAATTTGAAATCAGGATGGACTTGAGAAATCCAAATGGTATTTAAAAATAGAAATGAATTTAGGAAGTTCAGATGAGATCTGAAAAATAGAATTGAAATCTAGAATTGGGAATGGAATTGGATTCTAGATCCTAAGTAGAATTGGATCCAAGATCTGGAATCCAAGATGGAATTGGGAAAAATGGATTTTGGATCTTAAAATGGGTTTAGGATCTGAAATTTGAAATGGATTTTGGATCTGAAGTCTGAGATCCAAGATGTAATTAAATTCTGGATCTCTAATGGATTTTGGGTCTTGAATCTGAGATCCAAAGTGGATTTGGATTCTAGATCCTAAAATGGATTTGGATCTGAAGTCTGAGATCTGAAGTAGAATTGGGTTCTGGATCTTAAAATGGATTTGGATCTGAAGTATGAGATCCAAAGTGGAACTGGGTTCTGGATCCTAAATGAATTTGGATCTGAAGTCTGAGATCCAAAGTGGTATTGGATTCTGGATCTAGAATCCTAAATGGGAATTGGATCCGAAATTTGGAATTCAAGTTGTAATTTGGATTTGGAATTTCAAAATTGTTTTGAGAATTTGAACTTTGAATATATAAATGAATTTCAAACACAAAATTTGGACTTTGAATTTGAAGCTTGAATTTGGAATTTAGAAAATGAATCAAGTTGAATTTGAATTTGATTTCAAAGTCAAAATTTGGACTTTGAAAATGAGATAGAATTGATAAATTAGAATAGAAATTAAAGAAAAAGATATTTACAATCACTTCGATTTTGAAAAAGGAATTTTTGAAAATATGATGCAATTCTATTCTAAATGATGAATGAATTTAAAGAATTTTGAAATTGGATTTTGACAAGCTATTCCATTCTTTAAATGAATTAAAAATGAGATTGAAGATATAATACATTCCTGACTATGGTAATTGGATGTATTATATAATAACCACATTTAAATTCAAGTGAAGAATAAAATACATTTTTGGTGTTTTTATATAGTTTTAAAATGAAATTAACTCTCAATATACCCTGACTATGGCCATTGGTATATATATTGAATTAATTTTAAATTAAACCCTGATAAAAGAGGAAAATATTTAAAGAAAATATGATGAGTTTTGAAAAGGATCCAGTGTGGACCCAGTATTGTTTCATAAAAGATAAGAATCCTAAGTTTTGTCTACATCCTGACTATGGCATTGATGTAAATCGTCAACTTAGGATTAATTACCTCTTACGAAAATGGTGCACATGCCATTCGTGTTTCACCATTGTGAGAATTTGAGAAATAAAGGCAAAAAGTATGAAAATAAGTAATTCATGATATTTATAATGCTCATTCACTCTACAGGAAATGTAAATTCTCATTAAGATCTAACTATTACAATATATGAATTTTTTACAACTCCAAGTAATGATATCTTCCATATATTTCCTGCAAAACACTTGATTAATATGAAAAATAGAAAGAAGTTGCACATATCACATGCAGATCAATGATGAAATGTTCATATGTCAAGATATATATGATGAAAAAGATAGAGAATGACATATATGCCTATATATATACGTATATATATACATGAGAGCTTATACATGTACTTACATATACATGGGTACATATGTATACATATATACATATATATGTATATATTCATGTATATATGTATATATATGTATATATATGCATATATATATATATATATATATATATTATATCATATATAACATGCACTTAGTGTAGATGGATGAGAATGAAAGCTAATGAAGGGATGCAAATGAAGAGATTAGAGCAACTCATTGAGTTGCTGTAAAAAGAAATTTGCAGAAATTCTATGAACTCTTGTGCAACCCTCAAGATCACAAGTGAGGTATAACGATCATGCACATGGTATAATTAAGTAGACATGACAGGGGAGCAATGCAGGGGATTCCTCAGGTGCAGTCTATAACAGTGCAGCGGGGGGGGGGGGACAAATGTAATAGTGCAAGTGAAAGTGAGTGTGCAAGTGGCTAAAAGTGATCAATGGATTATGCTAAGGTGATAGCTAGGATGACTAAGGTGCAAAGGGATTATAGGATTGATGGTGATTCACAGTGATTAAGTGTGAATCTGCAGCAACTCATGGAATTGCTGTAGATATAGAAAGGTCATCACAATGATGATTGATTTGGTAGATGTTAGGGAAACTACTTGGCACTGTTGTGGCTAAAAAAATGTTGTGGCAGGCCACAAACTAATGAGCTATTGGAAATGTGAGGGTTGTGTAGGGTAAGTGCAGGAAAATGCTTCAAACAAGGCTTACTATAGGATGTCGAATATGTTTATCATCAAAACTCAAAAGAGGTTACAGTAGTGCCTGGCACTACTGTGGATGCAAAGGGACCCTAACAGTTCCTGGAACCATTATGGATGCATAGAAGCCACAGTAATTCATTGGAACTATTGTGGATATACATGCAAGATGATGTGTATTATAGATGAAGGTGAAGGGCAACCAATAATGATATCAACTGCAGGAAATATAGGACCTCACGACCATATATGTGAATGCAAAAATGTTGACATTCATATCAGATCCTTTCCAATGTCATGGTTATTGGAAACTACTTGTTTGAAGTGTATCAGTTAAAAACCCAGGAACCATGCTGAGTCTTAGATTGTTTCCAAGATGATCATTAATATAATTTGCAGAAAATTGTTGTCTTCTAATCAGATTATAAATTGCATCTACAAAGAACAGTCACATCCCAGCAAATTGATCCCACCTGCCGATCAACTTCCATTTGATATCACTGTAGATAAAGCATTTTGTCCTGGGAAGGAGAAAGCTTTAGAAGTAGAGGCTCAAAGAATTAGCCCCACAGCCTTTTGAAAATGTTTAGCAGAGACCTTTATTGCCATTCGACACTTAATGAACATACCCATAAGAGACACATAATGAAATGGGCTCAGCGAGTGTGCTGAGAGCGAGGTGTCAAAGCATATCCTAAGCTAGTGTCATTGATGGGTTATTACTAATGTATGGGACATAACCAAAATTTTTTTTTTTAGCCTAGTAGATTAATTTTCAAAAATTGAGGATGAATTTCAAAGTCAAATTGGATTTTGAATTTGAAACTTGAATTTGGAATTTAGAAAATGAATCAAGAATTTCAAAGTTTAATTTGAACTTTGAATTTGGTTTCAAAGTCAAAATTTGGACTTTGAAGAGGAGATAGGATTTATGAGTTTGAAGTAGAAATTGAAGAAAAGATGTTCAAAAAATCACTTGGGTTTTCGAAAAGAATTTTTGAAAATATGATGCAATTTTGTCCTGAATGATGAATGAATTTAAAGAATTTGAAATTGGTTTTTGAAAAGCTATTTCATTCTTTAAGTGAATTAAGAATGAGGTTGAAAGATATAATATATCCCTGACTATGGTCATTGAATATATTATATAGTAACCACATTTAAATTCAAGTGAAGAATAAAATACATTTTTGGTGCTTTTATAGAATTTAAAATGAAATTAATGCTCAATATACCCTGACTATGGTCATTGGTATATATATTTAATTGATTTTAGATTAAATTCTGATAAAAGAGGAAATATTTAAAGAAAATATGATGATTTTGAAAAGGATCCAGTGTGGATCCAGTGTTATTTTATAAAAGATAAAAACACTAAGTCTTGTTTACATCCCGACTATGGTCGTTGATGTAAATCATCAACTTAGGATTAATTTACCTCTTACAAAATGGTGCACGTGCCATTCGTGTTGCCATTTGTGAGAATTTAAAAATTAAAGGCAAAATGCATGAAAAACAAGTAATTCATGATATTTACAATGCTCATTCATTCTACCTAAAATAGGAAATGTAAATTCTCATTAAGGTCTAACTATTACAAGGTACAAATCTCAAGTGGTGATATTCTCCTTATGTTCTCTGCAAAACAAAGTTATCATAATGCAAAGATAAAAGAAAAAGGGAGTAAATTTAGGTTTGAAAAGTGCAAATGCAAATGGTTATGCCAATTCTAATGGAGAGGGATATTGTTCTCATTTTTTTCCATGGAAAATGCATATGGAAAATCATTGGAGGATATATATGAAAGAGCATATTGAAAAGCAAGGTAATGGGCTGATACTAGGCTAAACAGGATATTCATGAGGTCCCAAAGGCATATATTCAATATGTTAACAATGTTTACACTATGTAGGGCCTAATGGCAAATCCTCAACAATGAGCTTAGGTGCTAAACTCATACTAAGTATGTTGTAGCGAACAAAGAGTGGCAGTGAGATGAAATCAGGTGCAAACATCCATTATTGATCCTAATTCTATACACAAGTGCTTATACTACTGCACTTATGCACAACTATAAAGTATTGACTGATGATCCTTGCTGATAAAAGCTACTTACAAGACCATATTGATGAAGACATTATTCTGGAACAGAAGGACTAATGATTACAGATTCAGCAAACCCAACCTAAATTTTAATTCTCAGTTAGAAATAAAATACAAGCCTTTTAACTCATCCGGTAGCCCAGCAAATGCTAAATATTGTGTCCAGCTCTTGTTTAGAAATCTCCAAGTATGCCTATCAGGAGGACAAGAAGGTTTGCTCAGAGCTGGGAGCTCTGAGGTATGTATTAGAGCTGGGATTCTTTCCTCTAACATGGAACTTTAACCAAAGAACCAACCGAACCTAAATCTAAGTGCAAATGGAAGTGAGAATATGCAACGATTTTCGTTGGGAGCTTAATGAATGCATGAAATTGCAACGATTTTCGTGTAGTGCAGAAATTAAAGCCACAGTAAAGGGGGTTGTAATTGTTGAATGCAGTGGAGTGGCAGGATGCATGCTATAGGATGATGGCTATGGTGAAGGTGTAGACATCGAACAGGAGGACTGAAGGCAAACCAACATGATGTGCACTGTGCTATGAGCACAGAAAAAAGGTAAATAGGAGCTGGTGCTGGGCACCAAGTGGTTGGAGATGGGTTTAGTGAGGTGACGAGGGGTGGAGGAACCAACAGTGGCAGGAAAACAGGTGGAGCGAAAGTAATGTTTCTGCAGCCACTGATTCTAAAAAAAAAAACTTATGCCTAATTCAACAAGAATATTAGCAGAGGAAGATTTAAGCCCTTAATGCTCTTATATCAATCATAAGAGAGAATTTTAGTTTTGAAAGTCATCTGAATCCTGGACCACTGATCAATTGGAGGGACATTCCATGGTTTGTTGCTTTCCTCCTCCCCGAGGCTCTGATGTTCTGCAAGATCTTCTTGTACCTGAAGATTAGGAGTACTTTCCAAGAGGAGATAAAAAAAATCAAATCCTCTGCCAGCAAACAACAGAAGCATTCAACAAATGCTTCCTGTCATGTACTTCCTTTTTGAAACAACATTACCTTGCCTACTTTCATTACCAGCGTGGAGTCCAATCTTGGAATTCCAATCTAATAACGCAAATTTGGAGAACTTTGTACCAGCATTTGATTCTAATTAAGATGTCATCAAGCTTAGGTAAGTGCTGCTAGACCGATTCTCACAAAAAAAAAAGAAAGAAAAGATCATACTACCATCATTACATAACCCGACTGTACTATCACGCAGTGATTACCAATTTTTATACATTTCAGATGTACTGACATACAACACACGCCCATACAAGCATATTATATTCAAGACTTCTGCGTAGGGTTTGATCATAATCCACTTAAACATTTAGGGCTTAACATTAGCTATCTAAAGCAAGTTAGCAGGAAATGACAACCAATTTAGCTGAAGGCGTTATGACTTAAACAAGACATAGACCTAGTGAGTTAATAAATGAAGCTGCCAATTGAACCAAAAGCACAAAAAAAAAAGCTGAAAGAAGGGAATATGCAAAAATGGGGATGCACAAAGTAACCTTGGAGATACTATCCCTATGAGGAGAAATAGCTTCTGAGAATGGGATTGCTTCGGCCCAGCCTGTCTCCAGAGGATCTTTAAGTAGGAAAAACACCCCAAGATGGAGTGATTCCCTTTTCGAATCATGAGCTTTCTATGAGCATATGAAATAGGATAATAAGATAAATGAAAACTATATATAAGAGTAAATGAGCCTCCTCACATATGACACAGTTGAATGGATCTCCTTCAGATGGAGATCAAAACTATATACATTGTTGTGAGCATTTGGATTAGAAATAAAGCAAAACTTCAGGCTAATGAGGAGTTCGCCGAAACCAAGTAATAGTGAACCCTACAGAAATTTCTCTGTGGGTCCGATTCATGGCAAGTCAGATACAGGAAACGACAGGTTCTTACAATGGGATCCAGAATATTTCATAATGAAGCAAGGGTTTTAGATCAATAGTATGTTCATCAGAACATCCGTTAAAACTATGGTATTGATAATGTATGCAGAAATGATGGATTTAAGCCATAAGATGAATGTTAATGAAAATGATTTTTGGAAATGCTACAGGGATGATTTCCCATAACCCAGCATATGAAGGAAAATCGTTCATGAGACTGAGCAGCAATGCAGGGTACATTGCATCGAGAAAACCCAGAACATAAAAAAAAAGGGTGAATTTAACATGCTTGCAAGTAAAACATAAGATCTATGGAGGGATAACAGCAGATTAAACCCGATCTGATACGGGATCAGATCGGATATCAATTATGAATGCTATTTCCATGTGCAGAACAAAGGTAAAATTGAATCAGAATAAAAGGAAAATTTATATAGATGAAGGAAGACCACAAACAACAACAAAAAATGAGATCCAAAACAAATAACATGAATGCTGGTCGATGTTGTTATATACAACCCGACATTGCAGCATATACTTTTAATGAAAGGAAATAATGAAAGCAATATTGTTCATACCAGATTACAATGAAGAAAAGCAAATAGAGAGGAGAGTTAAATCTTACCGCGGATCGATCTGGATTGCAAAGAGAAAGCGGTGCTCCTTCTGGATGTTGCAGGATTTGGTTCTTTCCTATAGAAGAGGTATTTGCAAAGAGGGATTGTTGCAGAAAACTGGAAGGAGTGAGTTCTTTAGTAGCCTGGAGGGGAGGATTGTTGGATGGCAAATGGATTGAAATCCTTCGTTCTGAAGAAAAACCGATGAAGTTGCTGGGTTGTAATGGGCATGTGAAGGTTAGATGATCAACACCAGAGGAAAAAGATGAATTTAATGGGTTTTTGCAGGGAAAAACATCGATGATTGGGATGAAGAGATGCTGATAGTGGATATCAAAGAAGAAAAACTGGATGATCAAGAATGGTAGGTACTGCTTCTCGATCCCTTGAGAGTTGCTGGAAGCCTCTTCTTAAAGGGCCAATGGAGGTTTCCAGCGAAGGTTCGTTGCAGATGTGGGGTGAAGAACAGGGGAGTCGGTTTTAAGATCGACGATGGAGAGAGGAGAAGAGGGGAGTGCGGGAGGAGTCCGTTAGAAATCCTCCTTTTTTCCAAAAAGAGGTTTCCTTTTTAGGAAATTTTAAGAAAATGGTTAAGAAATGAGGTTTTCGGCAAAATAGCTTTAAAAGCTTGAGAATCATTTGTTTTTCTTGTAGCTTTTCCCAATTTTTTTGGTTTTTTATATTATTTTTCAATTTTTTTGTATTTTTAGAATAAAATCCTAAAGTTTTACTATAAACCAAAGATTAAAACTAATTTTTTTTTGTGTCTTTTGTAAAATATTTACAAAAGAGAGTTTTTCTGAGAACTCAAGGCGATTTTGAGAAAATTTCTTCAGAAAGTTGATTTATGTCCGGATTTTGAGAAAATATGGATTTAAAGTACTGGATTCAGATCCGGAATTAATTTTGAATATACCAATATCGAATTTAGTTCAGAAAATCTGAAGAATGACTTGATTTTCTCAGAAAACGGGGTTGGGGGCAAAAGGGTCATTTTTATAAAATTTTGAAAATTTTGGAGTGTTCACAATAACACAATTTCTCAACAAAAATATTCATGATGAGCCCACTAAATTACTTCTCAAATGCTCAAAAAATTCACATAAGCTAACTTGGTTTCAAACAAAATTTTATCTACATGCTTAAGTGCCCTTAGAGTTTCATCAAGTAAAAAAATCACACATTGATTATCGCAAGAAAACTAGAAAATTCACCAAACTACAAGCTATCAACACCCAAATTTGCAAGGACTCTTAGTGAGTTGGTGAATCTCTTCAAAACTTCATGGCTAAGACCACCAAACACTATTTTTGAATGATGCAGCCCTTTCTCTTTCACTAGATTGTCATGGGTACGAGTGAACAAGGTGAAATTCAAGTGAGAGTGTGTGGGATGATGAGGCAGGCGAGAAGAAGAATGAGAATATGCCAGAGAGAGAAGAAGAGAGAGGGTATGCATTACCAGATAGAGAGGATGGGATAGTTTAGATTAGGTTTAATAAAGTTATTTAACTAAAATAGCAACCCTTAACACATGTCAAAACCCATCATGTTAGTGGGGGCTGAGCTGGACCTTTTATTGACAGTTGCCGTGCTGTCGTAATTATCAAAATGTCCTTATTACAATTTAAATTCTCATAACATTTTTCTATCTATTTTATCCTTTTTTGCTAGCATATTTATCAAGCTGCCATTATTTCTAAAAACCAAGAACCTATCCTTTGCCAAACTAGTCCTTCACCTTTTCTACAATTTTCAGGCATGTCTCTTGCTAAAAAATTATAATTTTGGCCCTTATCAAATCAGATCAGTTCCAAATATGATTTTGACGATTTCAGGATTCATTTTCAAAAATCTATTATTCAATAATGTTATTAATAAATTTTATGTAAAAACTCACGTAAATATATTAAAATATGAAAGTTACGGGTTACATCAAAGCAGGATGTTACAACTAAACACATGTTTAAGTATCTCTGAGAATATGGGAAGTATGCCCAACGTTCCTCTGAAAATAAACCACTTGCCTTGGGTAGCTTTTCCTGATTACAGTGACCAACTTTTTAGTCATTGTGTTGTGCAAGCAGTGAACTACCCCCAGCATCTTTATTGGATACTGGGCCATCAACCTCTGGTCTGTAGATTCACCCAGAACCTCAGTCAGGTTATATTGGATAACTCCACTTATGTGAATCTGTCAGGTACCTGACATAATGTTGAATAAGTTGGTCTCTACTGGTAGCTGTCACTAGGCTTGGCTGTTGATTAGCTGCCATTTGCTTGGGAGCATATAATGCAACTAGCCAGCACCCACTTTTTTTTCCATCATACGTTAAATTTATACACTGGAGATTTGTATTTGTTACATCCATTCTTGAGATATTCTTGTAGTCATGTTTTTTTTTCTTTTTCTCCTCTGTCGTCCTAGTACCACGTTGAAACGTGTGCCATATTTATTGATACATCTTGGTCTTCTTTTCAGGAGAGGAATCATATTGACTTGTGCCAATAAGAAACATGTTGACATCAGGATCATATTTAATGAGAACGATATCAGCTCTTGGAAGCAATTTCTATTTAAAACCCGTGGAGTTGGAGGATATCACCACAAATTCAAATGTGGAATGGGAATTGCTTAACTAAGCTGCTAACAGTCAACGAATTAAAGAAAGCACTTGTTTCTCAAATTTCTTGATTCTTACTACATTAAAGGATCAGTTTCTAAATTGAGATCATTTTTCCCGCTGTGTTGCAAAGAGTAGAGAAACACAAACAACTGCACTTTTTTTATTTTATTATGTTATGAAATGTTTGCAACGATTCAGAAATCTCAATTTGCCAAGAGGGCCTCAGATTATTTCTATATTGGGCATCACGTTTTAATCCGAGATACATAATCAAACTAGAAAAAACAAACAAAACTATCAAAAAGAGGCTTTCTAGCTGGCTTCTTGCTTCCCATTCACTCTCTGCTTAGTTTCTATACGATCCTCGTCATAATTCAGCTATTTTGTATCATTGGTCCTACCAAAATTCAGAGTGTCATACGTACACTGTTGTCCACAACCAGTACTGAATGTATGGTATCGAATGGCCCATATTTTTGTTTGGAACTCGGTAGAAACACAACAGCGTCCCTTTCTAGGGGCAGTAATGCTTGTGGCTGCAACTGTCATCCATATATATAGCTAGTGGCAGCCCCAATTTTGTTTTTTTTTTCAAACTTTTAGTTGGTTTTTGCATGGCACTTTGACCAAGGGGTATGGAGACGCTAAGCCCATACCGTTGGCGTTCTTAAAAACCCAAAACAGAAATGTAAAAAGCAATAACACTATACTGGTAGACGCTATGGATGAAACGATTATTGGCACAGGTACACGACGTTCTCCTCAGCTTATCGATGCCCACGATGAGCCCAAGGCATCAAATGGATAGTAAACAGAACCCTGAACCTAAATGAAAGAAAGAGGACACTTTGGTTGCACTCTATCAAACAACCATGCCTCAATTTATAGTGGGAGGAGAGTAGGGGTTTACATACATGACATTCATATATGTGAACCCTCTTCACTAACTCCCCACTAATGCCTTCATTAGTGTTTTGTGTCAAACCGGGTCAGTCAGAATTGGACTCGATGCAAAATATCCAACATTCTTCGACTTGACCCATTGACACAGAAATGCACAAAATCAAGGTCCTTTACCGTTATCTCAATCCAATTTTCGCGTGGGTTCACATGTTATCTGGTATCACAAGAATGAACCATATGAGTCATGGAGATGAACATTCTTTTATGAAATATCATATTTTCATGCACTAAAATATAATTCATTTGCAGTACTTTAGTATGTTAAGATTACTTTTATGAATAGGTTGGTCTCTAACCCATTCTATTCGTCATTTAATATTATTATTCTGTTATTCTCTACCCAAATGAGAGATCATTTATACAGAATCAACAATACACAAGGTCATAGAGAATCAATTTAGCATCACAAATGTGATCATATATAAACATAATGTATTGTCATACATCAGAAAGAATCAAACAGACCCATCCCCTTTACATGTTGAGAATATAATCTCGATGCTAACCCTTTAGTAAGAGGATCTAGAGTTATTTTCTTCATATCAATTGTATCAATCCACACTAGATGATTCTTAGTCATTTCTTTAACAATAAAGTACTTTAACACCATGTGTCAACATGAAATTAAACTCTTATTGTTATTCGAGAAAGATACAACTTTATTATCACAAAAGATCTTTAGTGGTCTCTCAATAGAGTTCACAATATCAAGACCCATAATGAAGTTTCTTATCCAAATGGCTTGAGATGAAGTCTCATATAGAGCAATAATTTATGCTCCAATGGCTTTAAGAAATTTCTTCATTGTCCTGCAATGAGAGATGTTACCTTGAATATTCTTAGTCACTCGTGATTACAAAAGCAACATGCTAATATTATTCGAGCACTCTCACTTCTCATATATATCTTTTGAAGCACTTTCACTTCTCTTAGACAACCTTCTGTTCGGTTATGCTATTCTCCGTATGAGTTAAAAATTAATTGCTCTATATGAGATTCATATTGAAAAAATAAGTATGAGACTCTTTATTATTCACTTTTTCTAAGACAAATATAATTGGGCTATTATCATTTCACTTTGGTGGAAACTAAAATATTCATAGTTGTTTCGTCTTTTTAATTCATAAGGAATTTACTTTAATTGGTGAAACTAGTAGATCATGTAACTTAAGGTAATTCAACATTGTACCTTTGGGTACGAACGTGTTTTATGAGCTGGTATACATATCTACTATTATACCCTATGTGAATTTGACACACAATAACCTACTTTTAGGTAAAATCATTGTTTTATAAAGTCATACACAATCATAATATTGAATCTTAACACTATCCAAAGAATCCTCAATCAACTCAACTCAGATCACTTTGGTATTTTCATGAGTCACTTAATCAAGATATTTTACCACAACATATTCATATTGTGAAGTATGCCCATGTACTCATAATGCATGTATATTCATGACAAAATTTATATTATATCATCAAAAAATGCAAATTCATACTTCAACTTATATGCATAAATAAATTTTGATGAAAACACATCGCATATGTTATGAATTTAGTCATAATTCGTGCTTAAATATCATGCACAACTTAAATAACATAAAATGCATGTATAAGACATGCAAAAGTCATAATTCTATGATAATAAACACCGGTAAAACATAAAAAATGATAAAAATATGCTATGAGTAAAATCCAGGGTCTTCATGCTGGAACTAGTCTCAAAATGCTCCAAATCGATTTGAAACGGCCCTGAACCGCAGTATGGGCTTGAACCGATCTTGGAACATTCGAACTGGTACGAAACATGTACAAAAGCCTATAAAGCCCTAAAACCGAATAAAAAATCTTTATTCCTTTACATATTCATGCAAACAGGGTCTCGACATTTAGGAACTAGTAAAAAATTGATAGGAACCTGCCAAAAAGGGCTCTGAACCGGTCTCAAAATGCCTTGAATTGGTTACAGAACCAGTTCAATCATCTATAGGTTTAAGTAATAAATAGACCTTATTTCGGACCTGATTCGATTCAATTTGAATCTAGATCCAGTTTCAATGGATCTCAGGTCGGATCCTTCGATCCAGACCCATTAATTATTAGTTCAAGGGTTGGATCCCATGATCCAAACCCGATCTAGTCTAAACAGGATTCTAGATCAGTTAGACCTAGACTCGGAACCCCAAATGGGTCCGGGCCAGGTCCCATCCCCGGGTTCAGACCCAACTTGTTTGGTCCTTTAATGAATTCGGGTCAGGATACCCGAATCAACCCGGATCGAGTTCGGATTAGGCCAATCACCAGGTTGAAGTACCCGATCCACCTGGACCAGGGCACCCAGAACGCTCGATGGTTTTCGATTTTTGAGACAGAAATCGAAAGCCACTTTGGCTCCACCTTACCCCCCCCCCCCCCCAAATTTCTGTTGACAACCACTGGCACCGACGACGATGACCCCCTCTCCTTGTCAGACGACAAACACCCACCGCCAACAACACCGATGAAGGTAAGGAGAAAAGTTTTTTTTTTGTTTGTAGATGGTTTACACCGTCTTTTGCCCTTTCTTCGTCGACTGCAATCACCATTGACGTTTGGCCACCACCGTCTACCGACATTTTACACTGTCTTCTCACCTTTCTCCGCCAACTGCAGTCGCCATCGATGGTTGTAGTGGCCAAAGGACTCAGTGACACAAAATTGTTGTCGGCTGCCCATCGCCACCACCGGCGAGTAGCACGTCTGAGACCGACGATCGGCCAACCTAATACGGCCAGTCACTGTCAGCCTCGGGCATGCTCCATTGCCTACAAAAAAGAGATTATCCCTTTTTTTTTGCAGTGTGTTCGGGCTGCCTGAGGCGGCTAGTTACGGATGTCGGCGACAATGGCATCCCAACATCGACGATAACTGTCAGACGTCGACAGGTTGCCTATACCAAGCAGCTGCCACCAAAATATGGCCTTCACTGTCAGCGGTGAAGGTGGCCATCGGCGGTTTACTGCCTACGAGAACAGTTGGTCTGCTCAGCTAGCTTGCAGTCTCAAGAGGTGAGGGCTAAACGATGGGGATGATGAGGCAGAAAAGACTTGTAAAAAACCCAAATTTTGGTGAGCATCGAAAGAATGCCAGTGGACCTAGCAGAATGCGAGGCATGGTCTCATAACTCACTGTTAGCATTCTTAAAAACCTAAAACCAGAATGTTAAAAACAATAAAACATACCGGTAAACGCTATGGATGAAACGATCGTTGGAGCAGGTGCACGGCGTTCTCTTCGTCATTGAATGTTGCGTACCGCCCGATTTTGAACGTTCCACGAATAAAATGAGAAAGGCATATTCTCAAAATATAATTAAGAGGTGCCCTTTATTTGACTTGAAAACAAGATATCAACTTCATGGGGGCAACTTTCAATTCCCTCCATCCAAAAGCGCTTAAAAAGTGAAAGGTTTAAATTGAAGGGGAGATCCAAGGAGATCGTTTGGAGGATGAGAACTTTATTCCTTCCCAGCAAACTTGAAAAGGAAGAACCGAGATGAAAGGGAATAGAACTTGATCAAGAACCGAGATGAAAGGGAATAGAACTTGATCTCACTGTTTTTAGGTCAGAACCACTGAAACTCTAATCAAAGTTCCAGTTTTAGTTTTATCATAAGATCCCTGAACTCTTGCAGCATATTGAAGTGACCTTGCTAAAGTTCGTTCTGTCTACGTGTGAAAGAGACGATAACAGAGTGCAGTTGCAGTCAGGGGTCCCTTGGATGCCATCCATCTACTATATCAGGGGCGTCGCTAGGGGGGGGGGCAGCCCAGTCCTGCCGCCCGAAACAGTTAATTTTTTTTGTTTTTTTTTTAAAGCCCAGTCCTAGCCCAGCCCTGATTCCATATGAAATAGATTTTTATCCATTTTTGTAGCCCAGTCCAGTCCTAGCCCAGCCCTGACTGCAGCAAATAGTTTGATTTGTCCATATGAAATAGATTTTTATTAATAATTGTAGCCCTTTTTTATTTTATCTCAAAAAAAAATTTTTCGGGGGCGCTGCCCCCAAACCCCCAACTATCGCACAAATAAATTTTTTTTGCTACACCCCTGTTTGCCCCCCCCCCCCCCCCCTCACATGAATCCTAGCTACGCCCCTGTACTAAATGAAATGCACCTTACCCCAACCAACCACCAAGACTAGGGCCTTCGCTCTCAGACATCCATTGAAGATGCTTTAAATGTTGTTCATTTATAGTATCGATGGCTCTGAAATTTTTTGTGAAGCCCATACAGAGCATAAAGAGTCCAACCATGATCGTTTGATGCCATTCATGGCCATGAAAGAGCTACATCTAGTTAACCCCTGAAGGTAAACCATCAGGGTAACCCCATCTCTGACCTGATCCGCACTCAAAACAACACACGCACTATTAGTTGCGAATTTGCTATTGGACTACACCTGCATCCTAGTTCCTAGGTTTTTTTCAGGGGTATTGAAAGTGGAACTGGGAAAGCCCATTGGATGGCCTGGTTATTGCAATGATTGGTTTGTAGTAAAAGGTCAACAGTCCCATAAATGCAGTGTCAAAAGTGTAGAGGATTCTCCACCAACAGAATCTCAAATCTGCAGGGCCATTAAGGGTGACAGAAAGCGCTCTACTCTGTCTGAAATTTACTGCAATGTACTGAAAATGTTCACCAATTCAATAAAAGGAGGAAGAAAGTAATGAGGGTGATTACCTTTCAGACTTTTGAACCTGATTTGAATTGGCCGCAGCTTAGCTTATGGTTGTCTCCCCGTTTGCGTGGGCGCGCGGACGGGCGTGCGGCCCGCGCTTGGTGCGTCCAAGAGGACGGCGGTTCAACCGCGCCCTTGAGTCGAATAATGTAATGCTATCAATAGGTCACCAAGAGGAACGTTTTCTTTTAGTAACATATGTAAAAATGAAAAAAAGAAAAAAAAACTAGCCTTGGTAACAATGGAAACTACGTGGGATATCTTGTGCCGCATCCTGAAGTATTTAGTTTCTTTACACTGCCTGTAGAGATTGAGTTCACCGAGCAACTAAGCTGCTAAAGATGGAAGTAACACAGAAGGGGGTTCAACAATTATAACAAAAAACCCTTTCTTTTAATCAGCATCATCGTGACAATACTTTCCCTTCTTGTTTGGCTGTTGGTCTTCTGCAATTAAAACAAACACAAAACTCGACCCTTGTTAACAGTGCAAGGCCTTCATTTACTCTGTCATGTAGTAGCACCTACACCAAGGAAATCAATGAATGCAGGGGAGATGTTATCAAAGGGATTGTTCCTGATCTTGTCTGCAACTGAGGTCTCCTGGGTGTGCGAGATTTCAGATGTGGATGAGTCTGGGTAATGACCAGCACTCATCATCATCAACGGAGGAAGAGATAGGTAGTGGCGGTGATAAAAACCATTGTCAGAATCACCAGAAACATCCCAACAGCTGCCACCATTAACAGAAAAGCTAGCATTGTCACCATTCTTGAAACCTGCACACAGAACAGGTGCTTAAGAATGTATTAACTACAAAAAATTCACTCAAATGTTTTAAATGGAAAAGTGGGCACCCTTTGCACAGCTGGGTGGAGTTTTGAGACCATTTTGGTGGCTCAAGAGACGGAGGGTGGACTTGTCATTTTTAATAACAATGACAAGCTTCCATTTAAATCGGAACTTGAGTACCCAAATACCATAATAAAGAATCAGAGTTCCCTAGTGAACATGTAATCATGCACCGTTATACCCTGCAAAGAAAGATAAGCACAAAAGCATGACATGATTGTAAAATAGCTTGGTTATTTTTCAAACGAGTTAGCACAAACACAAATGGGGCTCCTATCTTCAATGAAAATCAGGAATGCATGAGACCACAAGGCTAAAACGGTACAAACTCCTGAAATTAAGCAAAAAGGGAAGAAATTTAATGCCTGAAAGCAAAAGCATGACATGGTGGGGGCACGAAACAAAAACAAAAGAAGAGCAAGGAAAAGGGGAAAAGCCCGGCAACGAGACTCAGAGTCTCACACTACTACTATAAAAAAAAACAAATGAACAAATATCATCCAAAAGGATTATTTGTTGAGGACATTAAAGTTCATGGTTAACCAAAGGCTAAGAACACACACCAGAAAGGAAATCAAAAGGTGGTGGTTGCTGTTTCATACTGGTTATGCTACTGGCTGCACCAAACAACATACCCCTGCAACTTGAAACCGAATCACCATTAAGATTTTGCGCCATGGTAGAGATTGGAAACGGAGGCGAGCCGGTTAAATGGCAAAGATTTGGGCAGTCAGATTCCTCTTCTCTGTTGATTGTGTGACTGCAACCAAGGCTGTTGTTTGTGTCTAACTTTCTGTTGACAGACTGGTTCAACTTTCTCCTCCTGTAAGCATTTGACTGCTCTCTGTATTTCCTAGCCGTGATCACGTGCCAGTGGTTTTTTACTGCATTGTCTGTTCTACCTGGAAATAGTCTAGCAATCATGGCCCACTTGTTCCCGTATAGCCTGTGGGCAGCCATTAGCCTGTCCTCTTCTTCTTCACTGAAGGTCCTACGGCTGATTCTTGGATCCAATTGATTAAACCATCTCAGCCTGCAACTTTTACCTTTAAAAAAATGGAAAAACAGAAGAAATAGTTTAAAACAATACACACCGACATGGACATACCATCATCTGCAAAACCGTCAAACACTTGCCAAATCCAATAGAAACATATAAACAAAGAAACTTAAGACCTTTTGTTTCTTGGAAGAAGGAAAAGAAAACTCTAGAAAAAAGGAAAAGAAAACTCGAGAGAAAAATGCTGGACTTTTGTGTGGGATAAGATCCTTCATAGCATAGCTAGGATGATGAGCACTATAAAAGAACTTTCAGGTATGAAGAACAAGAAATAACACTCAAATGATTCTTCTTGGTGCAAGAAAAAGAGGTCATAAAGTTTTTTTTCTCTTTTTTGAAGTCACCATCACTAGCAACATAGACAACTAGATGTTTATATTATCTGCATGTATAACAGTTTGATTACCTGATCTTCCTTCCAGTTTCTCTGCTATAAGGTTCCAGTTTTGAGGGCCATAGAGAGCAACGAGTTCTTTAAGTTTGGTGTCTTCAGCAGGCCTCCAATGTCCTCTAGCACAGATCTTAGTTTTAGTAGCCTTCCCAATCAAAGAAGTCTCATTCTCATGAACATAATTCGGGTTCTCCTCGATGGCATTGTTTCCTTCACTGGATTCAGAGGCCTTAGTAATGTTACACCTTTCCATAAATGGCAAGTTCCAAGCTTTCATGCCATGCTTGTCTGATGAAGCGTTCAAGATCTGAATGCCTGGATCACCTTTGCAATAACTCTCACTAGAAGAAGAGACCGAGCCACCATAACATGGTGAGATGATGGTTTCATTTCCAGAGTAATACCCAGAGGTACCTGCAAACGTACCCCCCAAAGAAAAGTTCTCTGCACATGCATGAAAGAAATGAATTCTCTTGGGTGGTAATGGTAGTAAAGCATTATCATTAGTTTCCTAATATTAACACCAACGATGCTCGGTCATAATCATACCTTCTTTGTCATCATGACAGATACCGCTCCTGTGGAACTGGTGGAAGGTCATCTTCGTGACCAAACAGCAAAAGCATAGAGAGAGAGGGGGAAAAGGATGGCGGAATGAAAGAGATTGGAGAAGCAAGAATGGGAAAGGGACGAAAGTTTGCAGATGTCAACAGAAGCTTGTAACTTGAAGCAGCAACAGAATTTTTGCAGACACCATCTCTCTCTCTCTCTCTCTCGTGGGGTGCGTGTGAGTGTGTGTCTGAACTACCAGAGTGGCCCTGACCCGAGAATTTTTTTGGTTGGGATTTATTATTTACCTTTATTTCTTTCCCTTGTTCTATTCTTGTACCATAATTAACAACCATTCACACGTGTGATGTCGCTCACTCGCACGTGTGATGGTCCTTTTGTATCCGACCCTCTTCCCACCCTGTCACTCTCTCGCTTGGCAAAAAAGGCCATACTGTTGTGTCTGCTAGCTTAACCTGCATGGAACATGTCACCTCCTCCCTTTCAATTTCAATATGACAAATGCACCTGTCAACAACAACTCTGTCTTCAATATACATGTTTCAAAACATAAACATATTTGTCGACAAGATCCAAAAACCATGCTTCTCTTGGCAAGCAAATATCAGTCGGTAATAGTAGTAAATGCAGAATAAGTGAGAGAGTGATGATGTATAAAAGAAAAAAAGAAAAGAAAATGATGTGCAAAATTGGTCCATATTCGAAAAATGAAAGTAAATTGTTCTTTTTTTTATATCATAACACTAAATAGCATCACTAACCATAGAGTAATAAACTGTAAATTTACATAATGAACAAATTTGAATATTCAGTATGTCAAACAATGGATATGATGAACTTGCTATGGTTATGAAAGATGGCCTAATTATGTTTTTTTATGTTTGCAATCCAGGAGCGACAAAGATTCATAGTCGCTTCTTTCTAAAGCACAACTTGGCAGAACCCGTGAAGAGCAGCAGTTTTCTTTTAGAAATAAAACACTTTCTTTACAATAAGAGAAAAGGAGTATGACGCAAAGAAATTGCTTAAATCTGTACATTCTAAAAAAAGAATGTGCTTAGCAACAGTGGGGAGTCCTAAAAACTAGTGTAAGAGCTGAATTGAATAAAAAATATCTCTTCAATCAGAGCAGAAAACCAGTGGCAGAGGACATCTACAAAGATTAAATGTCGGGATGTTACAGTCAAGCATGAATGTACCCATAGGTTGCAGGAAAGATTTTTTTAAAAAAAAGAGGAGAATGATAAAAGTGTGAGTTGTGGGGGACATCCTACAGTTTAGACATTCAAATGTAGACCAAATTTTTTACAAAAAAACCAGTCTTGTTATGGAAAACTAACCTCTAACTAAGCCACCCAACGCCAAACCAGACTGCGCCAGTTGGTTTCCCTTTTTAACGTCCAAAACTCTACTTTCTTTTGTTTTCTCAAACTCACATTGCAGCTTTGATTTTAAGGAAGATGATTAGACCACCGATTAAAAGGGCTGGAATGACTTTTTCTTTTTGGGTAGGTGACATGAATATTTGATGGCACTGGCCTGGCACCATTACTCGGTTGTTTGATTTGAGAGGATGTGAGGGTATTTTCGTCATTTAACATTTTGTAAGGCTATCTTTGCAAAATTTTCCATTTTCCTTTACTAGTGAGGCGTTTGGACTCTAACGCGATGCCATGTAGGAGCTAACTCACCTACCATGCCAAAGTTACTGTTTAACATGGTGACTTTCATCCTCAAACTGTCACGTATCCAAGAACAGGTCAAAGTACCCTGAACGACAGTGGACACTATAGGTGATGCTGTTCGCACGATATAAGCGCTCAATTTCTTACCAGTCAAACACAGCCTTTACTAGTCCCAAAGAGTTTGACATAATGGGAGAAAGCCTTGGCTGCAAGACAGGTGGCCAGGGCTTCATTCTCAAGAAGATCAGCTCCTTGAGGAAGCAGATCAGGTCATTCTGAACATGAGTGTTTTTGCTCATGCCGACATCGTGGCCATTCTATTTGCATTTTAAAATGATCAAAAGTCAACAAAACCACGTGGCATTCATCCAAAATGCAAACAGACGGCCACGATCTCGGCATGAGCAAAAACGCTCATGTTCAGCATGACCTGATCTGCTTCCGTCTGTAACCCATGCTGAAGCAGGACAATTTCTTGGGGGCAACGGGTTACACCGAGGAGAAAGCGACCGCAAGTACGGCAGCGAGACTAGGTCTCTGATCTCGGAGATGGTTTTCCCATTCCTCATGAAAAAACACAAAGCTCTACTAACTACACTGATTAACTGTGTTTTGGCCCGCACGCATATCCTTGAAAGTTTTCAAATGTCCACATTGCATCTTAAATTTGCACATCGCCAGATGGTAATTGAACAATGAAAGTGCAATATCACAAAGGCTTGGCTTCTGTGTGAGAATGGAGACAGCCCAACTTTTTAAGCACCTGACAAGGCTATGAGTGTTGACCGAGATGAGTTTAGGTTATTGTATTTTTTTCTTTTTGAACGTATTAATTATCGAAGCATTTTTCAGATGGCTCTCTACAACATCAGAGAGAGAGAGAAAGAGAGAGACCATGAGGCCTACGTCCACGGGATGAACTCTGAAGGTTTTCACTATGAATCGCTCAACAGTACAAAAGATACCCTGTACATGTAGATACAAGATGAGGCTTTCATATGCAAAAGAATAGTTGTTGAGCAAAGCAGGTTATATGCCCCCCCCGAACAGGGCCGGTACTGAGATCTCATGTTCGGGGCTTCCAAATAGCGCCACGTATACGATCGAGACCGGCATGGTTCCCGATGACAGTCCGCATCATACTGCATCGTAATTTGGTGCCGCAACAAAGACTTAAGTACCCTTTACCGCCATTCGCTTCATCTTCCTCGAACGGACATAAATGTCCTCCTTCTAGAAAACTGAACCGTCGGTTCGTGAAAAGGACAAAACTGCCCTCCATCGTTATCGCGCCAAAACGTTCCGTAGAGTTTGCGTATGTAGCAAGCGTTATGTTGTAGGATTCAAATAGTTCGAAACAATCCATTCTCGCTCTAAGCACTCTACCGGAGATTCTTTGCTTTCATTTGGAGTCGTCGGAGCATCCTTTCCCTTTGTTCCAGAGCATCTGTTTCCGTCTTACCACTGCTTAGTCTGTTTGCAGTAAATATGTTGTTAACGGACATACACATGGCTTACGTATATAGACAACTGCTACTAGTTTCATACTAACAAAATTACTGATCATGTTGTATTGTGCGAATTCACTCTGCATTCTGTTGATGTCCTCCAGGAGTGATTGACTAAGTTTTCGCCCAACTTCGTCGGTGGATGTTCGACTGAAATGAATGTGGACATTGCAACAAACGATATTGAAAATACATTATACAGTACACAAAACACAAATCACAAAAAACGGCATGAAACAGACGGATTTTGATGAAAATGTAGACGATGTGTAGACAATATACCCATGATTCGTCATTGTTGATCGTGTAGCTATCTTCGTCTGTGTAAGTTTGTATGTATGAAGGAACCGTCTGTTTGATTGTTGCTGGTTCACGAAGTAGAAGACAAACACAACTTCTAGTACTCATGCGACTATTTATGACCTAAAAGATGTACTGCTCAACCAACATGATCAATGAATATTGTACGACAAATCAAACATTTATTGTTATCCGTTGTAACTGAGTAATTCGGCTTCATATTCGCTGCATGGCGATTTGTGGTTATCGTTGAATAGCGATTTGTGCAGCAATACTCGGCCTTTGTAAAGGGTGTTAGTCAACGCTGATTTGCGGTGTTAAACGATACTAGTATAAATTGATAGTGAACGTTTGTTCATAATAACCCCACGGATCTAAAAAAAAACCCACGGGTTGAACCAAATATCGATTGTGAGAAATTGTGATGTACCACTCACACTTGCACTTCGACTGTTAAAGCGAACAATGTTCCCCCTCTACCAGATGAAGAGGTTGACTTACCTCTTAAGAAATGAAGTGAGGAAGAGAAAAGACACATTGAGTAGCATTTTATTTATAATATATGGATACAACATTTCACAGGATAACAATAATGATTTCAAAAGGCAATTGGAGGTATCACAGGAATCTCGTGTAGGCAATTAATTTAGTTGTCATGCCTCTTTGCATGCCCCGATCTCCACAATGCCGGGTATGTTTTTGCATTTATAGTCATTTGTCACTGATGACTTGCGGTCCGTGGTTGGATTTGCTTAAATCGATAGATAGCGATTTTTTGCTTCTGCATGAAGTCGATCGATGACATCACTGTATGGCGATTTGTGGTTATCGTTGATTAGCGATATGTGGCAGCGCAGCATAGCGATTTGAGGGTATTGTTCGACTGTCGATCTAAGCGCGATGACAATGGTTGTTCAAGTAAGCTTTTTT
This sequence comes from Nuphar pumila, assembly GCF_984573655.1. Lineage (NCBI taxonomy): Eukaryota > Viridiplantae > Streptophyta > Magnoliopsida > Nymphaeales > Nymphaeaceae > Nuphar > Nuphar pumila. The sequence goes on along the minus strand of NC_143265.1, from coordinate 43,476,528 downwards.
GGGGCATTGACCAAGGTTGCGCTTCATTTTATGATCCAAGTAGGCTTTCAACCGTGCAGGTGATAGCATACTTAGATCATAAAATGGAACGCAACCATGCTCATTGGCCGAAAAAAGCTTATTTGAACAACCATTGTCATCCCGCTTTGATCGACATTCGAACAATACACTCAAATCACTTTGCTGATGTCATCGATCGACTTCCTGTAGAAGCAAAAAATCGATATCTATCGATTTAAGCAAATCCAACCACGGACCGCAAGTCGTCAGTGACAAATGACTATAAACTCAAAAACAAATCTGGCATTGTGGAGATCGGGGCATGCAAAGAGGCATGACAACTAAATTAATGGCCCACACGAGATTCCTGTGTCCCATACCTATCTGTCGAATGCATCAGAGCCTGTCATGAAAGAGAAAATATTAGACACTGAATTAAGTTTCACAAGAAATGCATACCTCCTCGCAACATTGATTACATACCAAAAGACTTGTAAAACTGTAGTGATCGTTGCCGGAAATCTGGCGGGGAGGAATGTAGGTTTGAACGTTTGGTGATAGTTTGGCATGGTATTGCTCCATGATGGACATTACACGAGTTAGCTATTTGACAAGCTTCTCGCAATGAGAAGCAATATAATGTTTTACATATCTGTTCATTACAAGGGCCTTGTTGTTTTTTATTACAGGTAGGTTGTTTATTAATCCTCTTTCTGCCAACCAATTCTACTGCACCCTTTGCCCTCCGACGACTGCGATCAGAGGCAAGTTTTCTTTTGATACCCTTCGCTTCATGAATATGTCCATCATAATCAACAACGTTCACTACTGACTTGTTGAAGATAATGTTTACGCTTCGGTGCAACTTCTCAGAAGTGTCAAGCGAAACATGATTTTGACCTACGCTTTTCGATCCCATTATCTTTGTCTGGTATTCATTCGCTGCAACGGACTTAATGTGAATTAACTCCACGTTTTCAAGTAACTCCGTTGCAACTTTTCTCACACATGCATAGCCTTCTTCACTTCTCGATGCCAAATCAGCAACATGCATGAATGACCTACACAGTTGTTGGTAACGGGAGGCTATATGACACTTCTTGTCAACACTAGATTTACTCGCATTGTCCATAACGAGCATTTCAATCTTCGCGCGTCTGGTTCATCTTCGCATTACGTAAGACTCAGGTATTTCTTGTATCTTCTCTTGATTGAGTGCCTTTAATGCATGACAACATAGAATGCCTTTGAATTCATACATTTTGCACGAATATTCTACCCTTCCGTTGTCAACATTGTACGTGACATGTGCTTCTTGCCTTTTCTGATGCTTTTCGCCCTGACAAAAAATATGGTATTTGTGCATATTCTCGGTTTGGACGAGTCCTTCTATTTTGCAATTCATGACATGCAACACCTCTTTCTTGATCCATTCAAATACAGTTAGTGTATACAGAGCTGCAGGTCGCATCAATATTTCCATGCCAAAATTTTGAGGTCGTGTATTGAAGCATTTCACGTCATGTTCAAGCTCATTTTGTCTTAGACCGTCTACAAATAATTCATATTGTTCCATGAAACGAAACATTGTTAAACATGAATACAGAGTTTTCTTCACGGTGGCATGCATAGATTCGGCTCTTTGTGTGCTTATCATACCTGCACAAAAGTATTGTCTTCCATATGCCAATGCCCACTTCTCTTTTTCTGCATATAAATTTTGTAACCACAGACAGCCAGTAAGGTCGTATGTCTTAATCATTTTGTCCCAATCTGACTTAAAAGTGATCTCGTCTACGCTATGAAGTACACACCTTGTAAACGATTTGTCAAACCCTGTATTCTGATTAAATATGTGTCCTATGTTCTTTGCTGCATTTTGAAAGATATGCCACAAACATAGGCGATAATGTGCATCTGGCCACACATGAAGCACTGCAGCCGCAATTGCGTGATCACCATCTGTAAGTACAGTTTCAGGATGTTTCCCGTTCATTGCCTGTGTAAATACTCTGATCAACCACTCAAAGCTTTCCTTGGTCTGGTCATACACAAAAGCACCGCCTAATATACAACTCTGTGCGTGATGGTTCACTCCCACAAACTGCGCAAATGGCCACTGTTCAATATTAATCTTTACTGTAGTATCAAACACAAGCACATCATTGAAGCATTTATAATCTACTCTAGACTTTGAATCTGCCCAAAACATATTCACAACATATCCATCTTCGTCCACTTGAATTGCACTAAAGAAACCATGTTCATTGCTTGATTTATTCTGTAAGTAGCGAACCAAACAACATATTTCTTCGTTCTTCATGTTATCTGTCCTCTTCCTTCTCAAGTGGTTTCTTAGATCCAAAGGAGTGAATGGCACATTTTCGCGACCACCATCTATGCGGGTAAACAAATTGTATGTCTTCCTTGGTGCAATACCGGCGCTATCGGCTATTTCAGCCATTGCAGCATGCGCTACAGTTACTTTACGATGTGACCTTAGCATAGCAGTCATAAATGATGCAGATAAATCATGATTATGATCACTGATTAAAGTATGCACGACAAATTTCTTATTCATATGTCTTCTCAAAACCAATCTCGCCTGACATCCACATCTTGATTCTGGCATGCTCCTTGTTGGATTTTTCATTGATTTTTTCCAACCTTGCTTGGAACAGACATATGTCTTTCTAACCAAGACACTCTGTGCATTTTTTGACCAAGAAAACCTTCTCACACTGAAGCCAACTTTTAAGGCATAATCATTGTAAAATTTATATGCATCTTCCTCGTTATTAAACTGCATTCCTTCTACAGGAACATAGTCACATGTAATTCCATGTACATTCCCAGTTCCTACGGTATCAAAATCTACCTCATTATTGAATTGCATTTCTTCTCCTGGAACATTCAAGTCAAGTGTACTTTCGTGTACATTCTGGGGCCTACACTTTTATTATGTGCACTGTCATCAAAATCTACCTCATTATTGAATTGCATTTCTTCTCCTGGAACATTCAAGTCAAGTGTACTTCCGTGTACATTCCCGGGGCCTACACTTTTATTATGTGCACTGTCATGGTAGTCTAACTCATCATTGAATTGCATTTCTTCCGCTGGAACATTCAAGTCAAGAGTGGGTCTAATGCCTGCACCCTTCTTTTCATGTGCATTGTTAGTGCAGATGTTCAATACTTCAGTTGCGTCATAAGTATAGATATTCAATTCTCTAGATCTTTCGATGGATTCAGCTACATCATCTTTATTACAACATGATGATAAGCTCAACAATGTTTTAAGCAATATATCAATTTGTGTTTTGCAACAAAATAGCAAACAAATCGATATTAACTAACAAAACGGGAGTCTGTTACTAATACAGCGGTTTGAGATACAATGCATACGATGAATGAATGTAGGATACCTGATGGGGTAGAGGCCCTTCCTAGCATCTGCAAACAAGCATTCTTGTCAATAGGTCCCAGTGTCTTACAAATATCGATAAGTTTCCAACCTTCGTAAGAACAAGATCTACCTGCATTAACCAAACAATGCCTTAATGGCACACAAGTCGACATGCCTTCTTCATCGATCGCATGATGAGATAAAAAGCTACTCACGCTGCCTTAATGGCACTGGTTGGAATGTTTGTGCATCATTGCTTTCTTCGATAATGCCTAACAACAACGACAAATAAAATAAGACAGTGAAATGTTTTGTAAGCAATATATCAATTTGCGTTAGCAAGCGGCATAGCTTTACTATGATTTAATCAGGATGCATATAACAACGGATACCACTAGGGTTAAGCAAGTCAAAACAACGATTTAATGCATGACAGTATCAAATCAAGTGTAGTTTGATGTTTGCTTATACTGAGCATCGACTTATCGCTTACCATGCCAATAAAATACTCATGTCGTACATGTGTGTTGACGATAACGCTCTCATAATATCCACGAGTCTCTAAAGCGAGTTCAATAGAAGTCGCTGAGAGAGCAGCGATATGCATGCGAAAATCGCCCCGCCATTCGTGTAACGATGTGTTTCTGCATCCACATGTTTTCAAAGTCTGTGTACAAATATCTTACAAATACATATTACATGAAATATAATATCTTACACAAACGATATGTATGTATAGCGATTTGTAAGATATTGAAAATTGATGCGGCAATTCAGCATAATAACTTACAACTCGACGATACAAAACCTTACTATCTAAAAGGTCGATAAATATATCGCACAATAAATTACAAATCGATAAGGAAGAACTTGAGCATAATAGCAAACAAATCGATATTAACTAACAAAAATGTATCTCACAAAAACGAGAGTCTGTTACTATTACAGCGGTTTCAGATACAATGCATACGATGAATGAATGTTGGATACCTGATGGGGTAGAGGCCCTTTCTAGCATCTGCAAACAAGCATTCTTGTCAATAGGTCACAGCGTCTTACAAATATCGTATGTATAGTGATGTGTAAGATATTGAAAATCGATACGGCAGTTCAGCATAATAACTTACAACTCGACGATACAAAGCCATACTATCTAAAAGGTCGATAAATATATCGCACAATAAATTACAAATCGATAAGGAAGAACTTGAGCATAATAGCAAACAAATCGATATTAACTAGCAAAAATGTATCTCACAAAAACGGGAGTCTGTTACTAATACAGCGGTTTGAGATACAATGCATACGATGAATGAATGTAGGATATCTGATGGGGTAGAGGCCCTTCCTAACATCTGCAAGCAAGCATTCTTGTCAATAGGTCCCAGCGTCTTACAAATATCGATAAGTTTCCAACCTTCGTAAGAACAAGATCTACCTGTAATAACCAAACAATGCCTTAATGGCACATAAGACGACATGCCTTCTTCATCGATCGCATGATGAGATGAAAAGCTACTCACGCTGCCTTAATGGCACTGGAAGGAATGTTTGTAAATCATTGCTTTCTACCATGATGCCTAACGACAACAAAAATTAAGAGAAGACACTGGAATGTTTTGTAACGCAAGGCAGGCACGAGAAGGCGACAGTGTGTTGTACAACAGGATAAAAAACAAGGCGGAAAGCTAGACTGGAGACGAAGGCAAAGTTTTGGTTGATAATGGGAGCAACTGTTACAGCAGATGGCGCAGGAGTTTAATGAATAGGGAACGTCTCCACTTTAAATGGTTAACATCAAACTTTCTGGATGGAGGACTTTTTTGTCTTTTTATCGACCCGTCGTTTCACAACTTTTGAATGGAGGATATTTTTGTCATTTCCTCGAACCGTCATTTCAGGGCAGGAAAAGTAAGTAAGGGTGATTAAGTCTTTGCAACAGCACCAGAGTCTGATGCAAAGTTATGTCAACATACACGGGAATACGAGCCCCATGTGCATGAATACGTGGCACTCATTCGATCCCCCGAACACAGACGTGGGATTCAGTGAATCATCGAAGGCGAACATACACCACCCTTTTTCTTTTTGAACGCATTAATTATCGAAGCATTTTTCAGATGGCTCTCTGTAACATCAGAGAGAGAGAGAGAGAGAGAGAGAGAGAGAGAGAGAGAGAGAGAGAAAGAAAGAGAGAGACCATGAGGCCTACGTCCACGGGATGAACTCTGTGAAGCTTTTCACTATGAATCGCTCAACAGTACAAAAGATAGCCTGTACATGTAGATACAAGATGAGGTTTCCATATGCAAAAGAATAGTTGTTGAGATATGCAGGCACCAGTACTCCTCATCATTGCTGCTTTTTTTCTTTTATTTTTCTTTCTCTCTCTTGCAAAAGCACTCCTCTTCCATAGGCACACCCCCCATCCTCTCTCTCAAATTCTCTCTATTAATCCCTCTCACACACTACCTCTCTCCCCCATCTTCCTCTTTCCTCTCACTTTCGTCCAGAGAGTGCTGCCTAGTATGAAGACTGACCGGTGGAAGGGCATATTTCCGGTATATTGGAGTTTTTCCGGCAGATTTGGAGATTTGAGTTGTGCACTTGTGGTCTTTCTTATTTTTAGACATTAGAGAGGGTATAGCCTCTAACTCTATGAATGCCTAGGTGGTATGCAGCATGTAGGTATATATTTTTTTAATTCATATTTAGGATAACATATTTCTACAAAAATTATATTTTAGCATGCTCTATGTTATGATGTTTTCCTGTTGTAATATCTTCTTTAAAATAAATTTGGATTTAGAGAATAAACATTGCTGTAAATTTCAGTGGATATGTGATTTGAAAATTCGGTTTTAGCATGTTGTATGCTTATGATGTTTTCTTGGTGATTTGAGATTGTTATATGTCAGATTTAACTGTCTAAAATTCTATTAGAGCAGTAATCATGTGTTTACTGATTCCTGCTCAACTTTCACAAGCTATGAAATTTAATTTTTGGCTTAAGAAAAGTGTTATTCATGCTCATTTTAAACAATTTTAGTCAAGTAGATGTTTTGACCTCCTGTTATAAATTGTTTAGAACTAGAATTTTGTTACTTAGAGAAAAATTCAAATATCCATGTGAGTTTGAACCTGATTTTTTTTTACAGTAGGTCTTTTGATATGTGTACTGTTAACCCTCCAAATTTGGTCCTCAGTAATTTTCTGAGGAGTAAGATATTTACATTATGTTGGAACCTGTTTTGACCTCCCGTTATAAACTATTTAGAACTAGAATTTTTGTCTATTAGAAAAAAAATCATATATGTCTGTATACTATGAGTTTGGACCATATTTTTTTTACAGTAAATTCTTTGATATGTGTACTGTTAACCCTCTAAATTTCGTCCTCAGTGAATTCGTGAGTAGTGAGATATTTACATTCTGTTGGAATATGTTTTGACCTTCTGTTATAAATTGTTCAGAACCAGAAATTTTATCTGTTAGAAAAAAAATCATATCTCCCTGTATACTAAGGGTTTGAACCTGATTTTTGTACAAAAAGTCCTTTGATATGTTTACTGTTAACCTTCAAAATTTGATTCTTAGAGAATTCATGAACTATGAGATATTTACATTATGTTAGAACCTGTTTTGACCTCCTCTTATAAATTGTTCATAACCAAAATTTTTGTTTGTTAGAAAAAAAATCATCTCCCTATATACTGCAAGTTTGGACATGATTTTTTTATAATAAATCCTTTGATATGTGTATCGTTAACCCTCCCAATTTAGTCCTTATTGAATTAATGAGCCATGAGATATTGACATTCTATCGGAACCTGTTTTAAACTATAGCTAGTTCAAAATATAATTTTATCAGTTAGAAAAGCAAAATGTTGTTTACATAGAAGATCCAACTGATCTGATAGGTGTTCCATGGAATACAAACCGGGTGCTCAACAAGCAGAGGAATCTAAGGATGGGAGATTCAAGGAACCAACCCAGGAATGATGTGTTGATGGTCATTAGGATCAGTCGTTGTTGGGATATGGAGTTTTTGGTTCTAAGAGGCACTGATTTGAGTTTAGTGGGTCCAAGGCGAAGTGCTTTGTGCGAAAGTGGACTATATGCATGAGGCATGTTATGTGATTGCGTGTTGCATGAGAGTATGCTTGGAATCCAACTATTCTAGTGTTAGTTATGGCAAGTGTAGCAATCCATAGTTGTGATGCATGAATAAGTATAGCTTGTTAACATGAGATTTGTTAGGTGTTGACCCGTAGTTCTAAGAAGGTACGCTGAAATTTTGCATAAATACATATAAATGCTAATTAGGAATAAATTACATTGGATTGTAGTCACGCCCTGAAATGACAATAACATGAGGTGACCTTTTTCTTGTCATATGTGAACTAGCTCCTGCACCAACCTCGTGGATCCGAGTGGATGGTTGACTTAATGAGTGTGGAGTCTCATCATTTGAGTCAAGAGTGGACCTATCCTCGATCACAGTGGCTTAAGGGACAATGGACTATGAGGAGAGACGGAGGTCCAACTACATATGTAAGCTTAGTAGTGCGCTACGATCTTTCAGGGAGAGAGGTAGTATGCCTCAATCTCTAAATACATGACTAAAAATACTCACTTGTAGGCCGGAGAGCCCATAGTGGCCCAAGGCCGTGATGCCCTTAAGGAGTTAATTAGGATCGAAACAATACGCGTGTGTGTGTGTTGAGCATAGTAGGTAAAACAACAATGATTAAATGAAAAGATTGAATAGAATATTCATGCATGTAGGTAGACATTGCATGAGTCAGTGTATTTGGTGCCCATGGCACCTGAGGGTCGACCATTGTAGTTGGAGTTGGTTTTACCCATATTGAGGGTCGACCTCTGGGAGTGCAGAGTCGACACCTCTGAGTTTTTTCTATAGTGTGAGTACATATGAAGGTCAACATCTATGAGTGAAGGGGTCAACTCTTCGTGTTTTAGAACTTTGGTCTTTGCCAAATAGACTTTTCAAGTGTACTTACGTTACAATACTATATAGTGATTGTGTTTAAGTGATGTGACCATATTAGGACATGAGTTGTCTCACACTTTTACTTGATGTGTTTCAGTCACCCAATGATAGGTGGAAGAAGATGTAGTAGACATAGGAAGCTCGTGGACACTGAAAGATGAACCTAGAAATTGATCAAAAATGTCTAGGTGTCACAGGTTCAACTTCCAACATCTTTCATAAGTATGACCTCCCTTTTTGCAGGACTTGCAAGAGAGTTTTTTTCTTTTGTTTTTGCCCTTTTCACTTGAGGGTATGCCCAATCAAGATTAATTGTAATGCCCCAAAATCCTGAACTTGTAAATTTTAGGAAAATTTTAACAATCAATCATTTTTCAAAGTCGAACACAATAATTCAGCGAAGGAAAGTATTTTTGAAGATCAAGTCAGCAAACCTTAGGCATATTACAGGCAAAATTTCCATCCAACAAATTGGGTCACCAAATGTATTGGATTTGGGTCTGTATTTTCATACATTAATTCAAAACCATGAAGATTTAAAATAAGGTTTTGTATAGAAAGAGTTATTACAAAAACTCTTATACAAAATTATAACAATGTGCTCAAGAGCGAATAACAGAGAAAGTGAATTCTTGATATCATTATGTTATTGCGCTATCGCTTGCAACATCAATCTATTCATCACCTGTATTCCATAAAATGTATCAAACTCATGAAAACCTGGTAGGTGCATCGATATCAGGTAAGAATAACATATGCATTATCATATTTCATAATATTCGGTTTCAAGAGAAACAAAGTGAACATGATAATCTTGTTTCGATAATTAACGACCTGTCGGTACTCATAGGACAATACGTAGAAATAACTGAGACTGTTTGAGGGTTTATTATTTTTCTGTTCTCTCCATTGTCCCACCATACGCAGTTATTTTCAGGTTCAAGGTTGAGCCTGATTTTTTTTACAAATGGATATTTTCAAAAGTTGTTTTAGTCTTAGTCATGAGATGCCCCAGTTTTAATCCTTTTCCAAAGCTTTAGGGAACCCCCATTTTTCTTACCTTTTGCAACCCCTTTTGGATTCTTTGTGCGAAATCCGAAAGTCCCATCATGGTTTCTTCATTTCAAAGATTTTATATTTTCATTTCCAGACCAGGTTAAGGGTTAAACCTGACCCGCATTTCATGAGATATTTTCACTCTCGTTCAGGTAAGGGTCAAACTTGAGCCTCATTTCATGAGATATTTTTGTCCTCGTTCAGGTAAGGGTCAAACCTGAGCCTCATTTCATGAGGTATTTTCCTCACCGTTCAAGTAAGGGTCAAACTTGAGCCTCATTTCATGAGATATTTTTGTCCTCATTCAGGTTAAGAGTCAAACCTTATGCCTTATTTCATGAGGTATTCTCCATTTTCGTTCAGGTAAGGGTTAAACCTGAGCCTCATTTCATAAGGTATTTTCTTCCCGTTCAGGTATGAGTCAAACCTAAGCCTCAGTTTCTGAGGTATTTTTGTCCTATCCACGTTAATGGTTAAAAACCTAAATTTTCTGCAAAAAGATTATTTCAAAAGCTTACTTCTTCTTTACCAATCCCTCTTTCCAAAGCTTTGAAGATCACATTTCTCCTCGCCTTTTTTGCAACCTCACTTCATGAGGATCATTTTCATAATCAGTCAAATTTTCCTAACTGGGGCATTTTTATTTTTGAAATTTGGTATGTTTTTCTTTACTACTAGGCTCAGCTTTCAACCGACTTAGCAGTAAAGAGAGGCATCTGTAAACACCTTAAATTTTTCTGGTCCATTTCGAACATCTCCTTTCAAAGATGTTAACCCCTGCAGGGCGATATAGAGTCTCACCCTTAGGTTTATCCCAGTCTAGAGGTCAGTTTACCTCGTTTGGTCATTCTAGCTAAATTTATCAGTTCATTCTAGCTAAATTTAGTTTATTTCAGGTGAAATGAGCTCATTTTAGCTCAAATTAGCCAAATTGTCCCCAAGTCAGTCAAATCCATTAGATCTTATCCACGTGAGTCTAATCTGAGTTTATTAAAAGTTTGAATGGTCTAGTTCCAATTCAAAACCACTCTCCACATTCTTGAACCTTCATTTTAGCTCGTTTGAGCTCAATTCAATCCAAATTGAGCTAACCTCAGTCAGCCTAACTAGTGTTTTAGCTCTGAATTTAGTTCATCTGAGTATAACTGACTTTTAAATCAGTTCATTTCAATCTTATCTAGTTCAAACCAGTCCAATACCATGTTTTCTATTCCTGCAGGGCAAAAAATAAAAAAATAATAATTTCTTCAGAACATCATTTTTGTCAATTTTTAAACTGGACAAGTCCTAATTTGGACTCAGATCAATCCCTTTATCTGATATTTTATCAAATATTCAAGATTTGATCCACATTTCAATTCAGATATTGGATCCAATGTTGGATCTAATATCCATTTTTTATCCCAGACTTGGATTTTTCATCTAATTCATATCTAGAGTCCAATTTACCTTTTGAACCTGAAATGTCTCGTTGGATATCCAGAATCCAGTAAGTCATTCCAGATCCATTTTCATCTGGATCCACCTTCTGATCCATTTAGAAGAATAAAGTGGACTAATTTTTGAATTCGAACTCAGATTCCTCTGATATCTGAGACCCAATTTTATTCCTTGGATTCTGATCCAGATCCAAGATCCAATTCTATTTCTATGCTTGATCCAATATCCAAATCCAAATTTCATCATGAGCCTAAAATTTTCACTTCAATTCATTTTATAAATCCATATTCAGAATTCGATTATCATTTTCGAACTGATTTTCTTCATTTTCACCTTCAATCGAGATCCAGATCCACTTTATTCAAAATTTTAGATCCAGATCCAAATTCAAAATCCAATTTTTATTCAATTTTCAAAATCAATCCTTGAATTTCAAATCCAAAATCATCATTTTATAAAATCTTTTGAAAATTAGTCAGGATCCAATTTATAACTCGATTTGGATTTTGAAGAAAAATAAAAAAATTGAAATGGATCTTAGTTCCAATTAAGATCCGTTAAATTCAAGAAATAAAAAATCTCTTTTTTATTTCCTTCATTTTCACTTTCTCTTTTAAATATTTTCCTTTATTATGCTTTTTAAATAAAAAAGAAAAAATATATATTTTTCTAAAGGGGGTGCCACTTGGCATTTTCTCCTAATTTCAAAGATGGTTTTCATTTTAAACCTTTTTCTTTAGTTTAAACATTTTTTTTTTCACTTTTTTTTAACTTTCCTTTTTGTTTTTAAAAAAACCCATATGTGCACACCCTTGAAAAGGATTGCACATGTCCATTTTTTAGCAAAATACCCACTTTGCCTATTAAAACTTTTTGAAAATACCCACATGGGGGGCTTGTGAGCCCTCAAACTGCCATGTGGAGGAGCTTTCTAGAACCCCTCCACATCAGCCCTAAGCCTAACCAATTTTGAAAACTCCATACCTAAAATACCCCCACCTTTGGTTATAAATAGAAGCCAAGGGGGGGGGGGTCGATCCATCACTCCTTCTTGCTTGGGATTTGCGCCAATTTGGAGAAGCATCCATCCCTCTCCTTCATCTCTCTTCAGCCAAGGTAAGTCTTCTTCCCTTATTTCAATTAGTTTTTCATCTTTCTTTAAAATTCTCTAAGTGTCGTCCCCCTCCTCTCTTCTTCTTCTTTCAATTTCTTTCTAATTTCATAAGTAGCAATGTATGTGGCACCCCAAACCCCGACCTTGGAAAAATACTTTGAATTTTTGAGGATTTTTTTTTTAAATAGTTTTACGATAAACAACAGAAAGCAAGGAAAAAGAGTAACTAAGTAACAAGGCCGCAAGTCTGAGCAGGCCACAGGTAAATAAAGCATTTATGTCTATCAAAGTTCAAAAGAGTCAAGTTCAAGTCTAAAGTGTTAAGAAACTCCGTTTTGATGTCACATAATATGATACACTGTCTCATTTGATTTTATATGATATGATAATATGTCCTCTTGAAAAATGTTATATTATGACTGAATATGTTTTGCCATAAATCTAACGAGTATTTGATGCAAGAATATCTCACCCAATAAGGATGGAGACTTCCTGTTCAAGTACAACTATGGTGCAATCATACTCCTTGAAGAAAAAGCTTGATGAGCTATGCATTCCTAATAGTTCAAATAAAGAGATCGACTACCTCAAGATGAAGACTTTTTTTCTTCTTTAGAGTCATATGTAACAGAACCTTCAGGAACTTGCATATTGCATATTACATACTCATTCATAAATACTATATCATAAAAGTATACGATAGTTTCAAAAAGCTCCTTTTTGAAAACCAATAATTGTACCTTCTTACAACCCTTTATGAAAAAGATATTTTGTCATGTAATAATTGTACCTTACACTATATACAAGACAACATGAAAAAGAAATGTAGGAAAAAGACAAAAACATAAAATCAGCTATAAAAGAAAAAAAATATAATATGTTTTTGAAAAGACTTTAGTTACCTTCTTTAAAGAAATGTTTTTTAATATAAGAAGAAGACAAAAACATAAATCGGCTACACAAAAGAAAAACAAATATAATATGTTTTTGAAAAGACTTTAGTTACCTTCTTTAAAGAAATGTTTTTTTTTATATAAGAAGAAGACAAAAACATAAATCGGCTACACAAAAGAAAAACAAATAAAATATATTTTTGAAATGACTCTAGTTACCTTTTTACAAAACCATAGAATGTCGACTTACTTGAAGTCATCATTCTCTTTACAAAGCATTAAATACCTCCTGTAACAAATCCTTGTTAATATCCTTCTCAAAGAATGTCGACCTTCTTTTGGCCCTCATTCTCTCTGAAGACTTTGAAAAACACAACATAAAGAAAACACTTGACATGACTATGTACAAATAAATATCTCAAAGCACTCATTGTACTTACACTCATTTAAAGTAAAGAAGTACTTATGTACCTCGAATCATTAATTAGAATAAAGACAAAACTACAACCCAACGTTCAATGTACTATTGTAAGAAATAGACTTTTTACATAAAATATGTATTACCTAAAAATTTACAACGACTAGTGTACCCTCTATTTTACTTTTATGGAAAAAGGCATTCTCGAACTTCTCTAAAAGATATTTTTGAAATGACATAACATTTCACATTTCAAAAAGTTACAATTCCAAAATGTAATGACTACTTTTTAAAAGCTATATAAACACACTCAAATAAACTATTCAAACAATGGAATGGAATAGACGTGTGAGCTTACAACTAGAAAAATTCCTATTCGATATTTGAAAAGAGAGCCTTGAAAAAGAAAGAGAAAAAGAAAAGAAAGAAAAGAGAAAAAGTCAAGTCCAGCTCTTTGACAAAGAGTATCCTCTGAGTGACAAACAGAACATTCTGAGAATCCTTCATTCGTGCATTCATATCATTCTGAAGGTTCTATAGGAAGTATTGTAACTCTGTTATTCACTGTATTCCTTCTTTGTTGAAAGAAGTAGACCTCTGTGAAAGAGGGTGTTGCCCTTCTCTGTTGAGAGAAGAAGACCTCTGTGAAAGAGGGTGTTGTCCTTCTCTGTTGAGAGAAGAAGACCTCTGTGGAAGAGGGTGTGCCCCTTCTCTGTTGAGAGAAGAAGACCTCTGAGGAAGAGGGTGTTGTACTATTTATCCGGTGACTCAGATGTTATAGTGAAAAGCTCAAGTGGTTTGCTTGGGGACTGGATGTAGGTCTGGATACTGACCGAACCAGTATAAATTCTGTGTTTTATGTGTTGTGCCTTATTGCCTGATTATTTTATTTTATCGATCTTTATCGTATTTCACTATTCACTCCCCCTCTAGTGGAATTTCATTTGGTATCAGAGCAGGTTTGCTGGTTTCGACGTAACAAGTCTTCCAGCACAAATGGCATCTACCTCCTATGCTCGTGATATTGAAGGTCAACATGCATCTCGTCCACCTTTCTTCAATGGCTCCAACTATGGATACTGGAAGTGCAGAATGGCTATATTTCTCAAATCCATAGATTTTGCCGTATGGAAAATTGTTGAGCATCCATACATATCTCCATCCGCAGACTATAGCTTATGGTCTGATGAAGAAAAGAAAATGGCAAACCTAAATGCAAAGGCTATGAATGTCTTATATTGTGCCATTGATCAAAACGAATTCAATAGAATATCTATATGTGAATCTGCATATGATATTTGGCATTCTTTGGAAGTTATTCATGAAGGAACCAACAAAGTGAAAGAAGCCAAAATTTCATCTCTTGTTAGAAAATATGAGTTGTTCAAAATGAACAAAGATGAACCCATCACAGAGATGTTTACCAGATTTACCAACATCACCAACGATCTGAAATCTCTGGGTGTAACATATTCCCAGACTGAAAAGGTGAAGAAAATCTTGAGATCTCTCACAACTGATTGGGAGAAAAAGACTACAGCTATTGAAGAAGCTCAAGATTTATCTAAGCTTACTTTGGACGACTTAATAGGCAATCTTATGGCCTATGAAGTCCACATGAAAGAAAGAAGGGAAGAAGAGCAACCAGTAAAGAAAACTCTAGCTTTCCCAGCCCTATCTGAGAATGAAGACTCAGATAAAGAATCAGAAATTGCGCTACTTACCAGAAAATTCCAGCGCTTCATGAGAAGGAACCGGCTTCCAAACAGGCACAAGGAAAGAAAAGATCCTAAAGAAGATCCCATGTGCTTTCAGTGTAATAAGCTAGGCCACTTAAGACGCGACTGTCCCCTTTTCAAAAGAAAGTCCAAGACTGAGGAACCAAAGAAGAGGTTCTTCCAGAAAAAGGCTCTGCATGCTCAATGGGATGATTCAGAACCATCCACTAGTGAAGAGTCAAGTGATGATGAAGCCGAAACTGCAAATATGTGTTTCATGGCAAACGAAAGTTCGGTAAGTAAAATCTCTGATTTTTCCTTTGAAGAACTTCTAGATGCTTTTCAAGAACTATTTAAAGAATCTAGAAAATTGAGTTTCAAAAATAAAGATTTAAAATCTGAAAATCTAAAGCTTTCCCAAGAGAATGAAAAACTCAGCAGTGAAAATTCTGAGTTGAAAAAGGAAAATCTTATGCTTATGTCTGAAATTTCTTCTACTAGCTCCAAAACTAAAAATCTGCAAGTAGAAATTTCAGAGCTAAAAAGTAAAACTGAGAACCTCATGAAAACGGTTTTCAAGTTTACTAAAGGTAAAGAGAACTTCGATAAACTCTTATCCTCTCAGAAAGTCTCTTTTTACAAGAATGGTATTGGCTACTCTCATTTCAAAAAGCCTTCTTGTATGAATCAAAAGACCACGTTTGTGAGAAGTTCATCTGAACCAAATAAGGAGTATTATAATGATAATCGTTTTAACTCCTCTAAAGATATAGACAAACCCAAATCCAAATGGATATGGGTTCCAAAGTCTAACAAAAAAGGACCTGATTGGGTACCAAAAAAGAGATTTACTTAATGTTTTGCAGGCTCCAAAGAAGAAGAACAGATGAATACTAGATAGTGGATGTTCAAAGCACATGACAGGACATCCAGACCTTTTTGCTGTTCTTCATCATAAAGGAGGAACCGTCATCTTTGGAGATAACAACAAAGGTTTGATAATTGGTATTGGTAATATTGGTAACATAGATAAACCTCTTATCAAAGACGTTCTCCTTGTTAAAGGCTTAAAACATAACCTACTAAGTATCAGTCAAATGTGTGACACAGGTTATAATGTTAGCTTTAATCATGATGCATGCCTCATAACAGACACCAATGAAAACATCATCTTAAAAGGTATAAGAAAGAATAATATATATGAACTTTACCTAGAAAACATCACAGAACATTGTCTTATAGCTACTAATGACTCTCAACACTTATAGCACTTGAGAATGGGTCATGTAAATTCTAAGTACATGTCTAAATTAGCTAAAAATAAGTTAGTACGTGGGTTACCCAAAATTTCTTTTAAAAAGGATTTCTTTTGTGATGCATGTCAATTAGGAAAATTATCAAAATCATCTTTCAAATCAAAAAATATCATTTCAAGTAAAAGACCTTTAGAGCTTCTCCACCTGGATCTTTTTAGTCCTTCTAGAGTAGCTAGTCATAATCAAAATAAATACGTTTTTGTTATTGTAGATGACTACTTAAGATTTACTTGGGTAATATTTTTGAAAAACAAAAGTGACACGTTTTGTCAATTTGAAATCTTATGTAAAAAATTATAAAACGAAAAATCTTGTTCTATTGTTAAAATCCGTAGTGACCATGGAGGAGAATTTGAAAATGAACTTTTTGAAAATTTTTGTAACTTGCATGGTATTTCTCATAACTTTGCCTTTCCTAGAGCTGCACCTCAAAATGGTGTAGTAGAAAGAAAGAATAGAACCCTTCAGGAATCTGCCAGGACTATGCTCCAACACAATAATCTTGCTAAATCTTTTTGGGCAGAAGCTGTTAATATTGCATGCTACATAACAAATAGAGTTCTCATTAGACCCTTATTAAATAAAACTCCCTATGAACTATTCTATGACAGAACTCCAAGAATAGACTATTTCAAAGTCTTTGAATGTAAATGCTTTATCCTAAACACAAAAGATAGCCTGGATAAGTTTGATGCTAAATCTGTTGAAGGCATATTCTTAGGATATTCGAGTCATAGTAAAGCATACAGAGTTTTCAATAAGTCATAATACTATTGAAGAATCTATGCATGTTAGTTTTTGTGAATCTATTGATCAATCTGTTCATAAACAAACTAATGATGATGATGTTGAAAGTACAGATTTATTTTTAGATAACACAACTAAGTCTAATGAAGATGATCATCACAGAACCTTTGTCGATATCAAAGATCATCCTCAAAAGCAGATTTTGGGAGAACTAACAAAGGGGGTTCAAACTAGAGCTCAGCTAGAACGGA
Organism: Nuphar pumila; assembly: GCF_984573655.1. Lineage (NCBI taxonomy): Eukaryota > Viridiplantae > Streptophyta > Magnoliopsida > Nymphaeales > Nymphaeaceae > Nuphar > Nuphar pumila. Next base: position 43,459,153 of record NC_143265.1, on the reverse strand, counting down.
TTGCAAACATGGCATTCATTTCTCAACTTGAACCAAAGAAGATTGATGAAGCCATCATTGATGAGTTCTGGATGCTAGCCATGACTGAAGAACTGAATCAATTCCAAAGAAATGATGTTTGGGATCTTGTACCTAGACCAAAGGATCATCCAATCATTGGGACAAGATGGATCTTCAGAAACAAGCTAGACGAAACAGGTAATGTTATAAGAAACAAGGCCAGACTAGTAGCTCAAGGATACAACCAGGAGGAAGGTATTGATTTTGATGAAACATTTGCTCCTGTTGCTAGACTTGAATCTATTAGAATGTTTTTAGCATATGCAAGCTATATGGATTTCAAATTATATCAAATGGATGTTAAAAGTGCTTTCTTAAATGGTTTTATAAATGAAGAAGTTTATGTAAAACAACCTTCAGGATTTGAAAATGAACATTACCCAGATCATGTTTTTAAACTCAAACGTGCTTTATATGGTTTAAAACAAGCACCTCGTGCTTGGTATGATAGACTTAAAACCTTTCTATTAAAAACTGGTTTTTCTGTTGGCAAAGCAGACTCTACATTATTTGTTAAAGTAGTGAATAATCATACCCTAATTGTTCAAATATATGTCGACGATATCATCTTTGGATCTTCTAACAACACTCTTTGTGAAGAATTTTCTAAGTCCATGCAGAAAGAATTTGAAATGAGTATGATGGGAGAACTCACCTACTTTCTTGGACTGCATATTAAGCAAACCAAGGATGGAGTTTTCATCAATCAATCTAAGTATGCTCGTGAACTTCTGAAGAGGTTCAACATGAACTCAACTGCTTCAAAATCTACTCCTATGAGCACTACTACTGTTTTGGACAAAGATGAAGATGGTAAGTCTGTTGATACAAAGGTATACCGAGGTATGATAGGATCACTTCTTTATTTAACTGCTAGCCGTCCAGATATTATGTTCAGTGTTTGCTTGTGTGCTAGATTTCAGTCAAATCCAAAAGAATCACATCTTAAAACTGTAAAAAGAATAATGAGATATTTAAAAGACAGTTGATTTTGGATTATTCTATTCAAAATCCTCCACATTTGATCTAATCTCATACAACGATGCTGACTTTGCTGGAAGTAAATCTGACAGAAAAAGCACAAGTGGAACATGTCATATGCTAGGGCACTCATTAGTATCATGGTTCAGTAAGAAACAAAACTGTGTATCCTTATCAACTACTGAAGCCGAATACATTGCTGCTAGCCTAGCTTGTACTCAAGTTATCTGGATGAAACAAACCTTAAAAGATTTTGGTTTAAATTTTGAAAATACAACTATTTTCTGTGATAATACGAGTGCTATAAACTTATCTAAGAATCCTATTTTACACTCACGAACTAAGCACATTCAAATAAGACACCACTTCTTAAGAGAACAAGTCTTAAACAACATAATCAAAGTAGAATTCATACCCACTAATCAACAGTTAGCAGACATATTCACTAAACCATTGAAACATGAAGACTTTATACGAATTAGAAGAGAACTAGGAATATGCAAACTAAGTGACTTATAAATTAATCACACTTATTATAATACTTCTTATAAGTTTTGTTAAAATCTTATTTTAAATAGCTTTTCTTCTTATCGATTTTTGTTAGTCAAACTAGGTTTCCATATTCACGTATACATTAAACTCTTATAAGACACATGCTTTATGTCTTTCAACTTGTCATCTTTCAAGTACACATCCATTATGACTCCTTGTCCTATCTCCTTTCACTCATATCCATAAAAACCAATTATATTAAAAGCTATCACAACATCTCATAACTCCTTTATTATTTTTGTCCTTTTGTGAAAACTTCTCTTACGATAAATTGTTTCACCTTTCTACTTGATAACATATTAGTTTATGAGAACTCATGCTTTTCATTAGTTAAAATCGAATGACTATTTTTTTTTGTTCTTTTACCTTTTTCTAAAAGATCTAGTTGCTATGTTCTCACGTAAATTTTTTTTCTACTATATCATTTGTTATATCATAGATTACGTACACTCTATTATATCTCACGTAAATTTTTACTATATCATCTTTTATATCATAGCCTAATGAACTATCTATTATCACCTCCTCATGCTTTACATCTTTTGCAAAAAGTATCATAAAAACACTTGTACTCCACCCATTAGTACATTTTGTATCACCTTTTTCTCTCTCTTTATATTATACGTAGCTCCTTCTCATATATTTTATATCTCTCTCCAATCGAGTTTCTTTAAAAATATGTTTATCAAATAAACATTAATTCATGTCAATTATAACTTTATTTTATGTCTTTCATCTCATATCAATCATGAATTTTTCTCTTATTTTTTTATTTCTATCCTACTCGAAAATCCATATATGTCATCTCACTTTTCTTTATGTCTACTTTTACTCCTTCCACGCATATCCATAAAAATACTTCCTATAAAACGAATTATTACTCTTCACTCATGAATATCTTTTTGTCTCATCATCTCTCTTACCACTATTCAAAGTCAAAGTGTGTCCTTCTCATATTTACGTATACTCATAAAAATTACAAATATGAAAACACATTAATTATGACACATTTTTTAAGTCATTCTTTTCTTTCAAAATGTCATATCTTTCAAAGTACACATCACATGATCACCCTATGACCTATTTCCACAAAAACTATTTTTATATTAAATAAGCAATCATGACATTTCTTTCCATCTGTGACCATGCCTCTCTCTTACATTGTATATCTCTCTAAAATCGAGAATCATTAAAGTCTTGTATCCAAGCAAAACTTTATTTATTCTAATTCTACTCTATGTCATATCTAAATCAAGTAAATGTTGTCCTTTATAACCTTTCTCTCTTCTCTCTGTATCATCTTTTTATATCTTTCACTCTCCTTTCACGCTTATCCATATATATAAATAAAAACTATTATTGCCGCTCACTCATACCCCATGGGTTGTCCTATTCTAAACTCTCCATTCACGAATTTAGAATACCTCCACATAAAGTAAAAAGTTGCTTGTTTTATTAGGCCATTATTTTCAAAAATCATTCACTCTCTTTACTTCAACATGACACCCCATACTCTATTAATGGCTTCTTTCACTAGTCAATAAACTCACCCATAGTAAAAACTATATATATACTATATATTTCAATACTATGTCCTTCTCAACCTAATATAATACACTATCCTCAAACATTGATTTGATTTGTCATTCACAAGTCTCTTAACTTACTCCTCACGGATTTCCTTATTTGACTAAAATCTAAAAATCACTCACTTCCAATGTCATTCAAAACCTATCAAAATTATTTTCATTCCTCTATTTAATGGATTGGTTCATCACACACCAATTCCACTCGTATCTATCTATCATCCTACAAACTATTACCCACTTCAAACTCGCCCTTCTTAGTCCTCCTTTTTCCTTACAAACTCTTGCAATGGTCTCTTCCTCCTCCAACAATGTGATTACTGCAGCAGATCTAAGGTATCCAGATTTGTTTCACAATTACAACTTACTATGCTCTCGCCCCATTCATGAAGGTAAATTGGTTAACTTTGACGACTTCATGCTCTTTGACTTAGACACCTATCTCCCTGAACTCAAACCTCTACTAGGATCTTCATCCCAAGCTGCCTATTATCCCGAACTAGTTTGACTGTTTTATACCAACTTCTCTACTGATCATGAACAAACCACAATCACCAGCAAAGTCCGAGGAAAGCTGATGATTTTCGATGCTTCCGACCTAGGTAGAATTCTAAACCTACCTTCCACCGGTACCAACCTTAACACCATAGTACCAATCGAACGATCGGTACTTCGAAAAATACTTCTCTGCACCAACTGCTACCAACTTCCATGGCACATGAGGAATATCCAACCTCATGCTCAACTACTTGCCCAGATTCTTCTCCACAACATCTATCCCAAGCTTCCCCGCCAGGGATTAGTTCCTCGAAAAATCTCTCTTCTTATCTACGCAATTTTTTCTTCGCTTTCGATAAACTAGTCATCCATTCTTTTCGACCTTTTTATTCGTTATAAAAAATTTGAGCCTCTTCTTTTTGGGTGTTTCATAACTCCCATTCTCAAATACTTCAAAGTACCCCTTCACAACGAAGTCATCCTCCGTCCCTCTCAGGTCCTCGATGATACCACCTTCAATCTAAGGTCCCTGCACATGCCCGGCTCTGATGAAGCAGATCCAACATCCTCCTTCAATTACTTTTCTGCTATGATGGATATCGAGCACTCTCAGGATCGTATCCTTCGTAATCAAGCCCTGTTGCAGCAGACTCGCAAGCGGAATCATGCCGACCGAACACATTCACCTCCTCCACCTTCGAGATAAACTCATTTTTTTTGGTCTGTAATAACTTTTAATTACTTTTGGACTGTAATATTTGGTCTGTAATAACTCTCTTACTCTGATCCCTTCCTTTTTGTCCATGACAAAGGGGGAGAACACCTGTCTCCATTATTGGAGAAATACTCTCTTTAAACATTTTTTCAATTTTTTATCATATTATTATTTCTATGCATAATGTCTTTTTGACAGGGGGAGCATATTTTGTCATCATCAAAAAGGGGGAGAATGTTAAGAAACTCTATTTTGATGTCACATAATATGATACACTGTCTCATTTGATTTTATATGATATGATAATATGTCCTCTTGAAAAATGTTATATTATGACTGAATATGTTTTGCCATAAATCTAACGAGTATTTGATGCAAGGATATCTCACCCAATAAGGATGGAGACTTCCTGTTCAAGTACAACTATGGTGCAATCATACTCCTTGAAGAAAAAGCTTGATGAGCCATGCATTCCTAATAGTTCAAATAAAGAGATCGGCTACCTCAAGATGAAGATTTTTTTTCTTCTTTAGAGTCATATGTAACAGAACCTTCAGGAACTTGCATATTGCATATTACATACTCATTCATAAATACTATATCATAAAAGTATACGATAGTTTCAAAAAGCTCCTTTTTGAAAACCAATAATTGTACCTTCTTACAACCCTTTATGAAAAAGATATTTTGTCATGTAATAATTGTACCTTACACTATATACAAGACAACATGAAAAAGAAATGTAGGAAAAAGACAAAAACATAAAATCAGCTACAAAAGAAAAACAAATATAATATGTTTTTGAAAAGACTTTAGTTACCTTCTTTAAAGAAATGTTTTTTAATATAAGAAGAAGACAAAAACATAAATCGGCTACACAAAAGAAAAACAAATATAATATGTTTTTGAAAAGACTTTAGTTACCTTCTTTAAAGAAATGTTTTTTTTTATATAAGAAGAAGACAAAAACATAAATCGGCTACACAAAAGAAAAACAAATAAAATATGTTTTTGAAAGGACTCTAGTTACCTTTTTACAAAACCATAGAATGTCGACTTACTTGAAGTCATCATTCTCTTTACAAAGCATTAAATACCTCCTGTAACAAATCCTTGTTAATATCCTTCTCAAAGAATGTCGACCTTCTTTTGGCCTTCATTCTCTCTGAAGACTTTGAAAAACACAACATAAAGAAAACACTTGACATGACTATGTACAAATAAATATCTCAAAGCACTCATTGTACTTACACTCATTTAAAGTAAAGAAGTACTTATGTACCTCAAATCATTAATTAGAATAAAGACAAAACTACAACCCAACGTTCAATGTACTATTATAAGAAATAGACTTTTTACATAAAATATGTATTACCTAAAAATTTACAACGACTAGTGTACCCTCTATTTTACTTTTATGGAAAAAGGCATTCTCGAACTTCTCTAAAAGATATTTTTGAAATGACATAACATTTCACATTTCAAAAAGTTACAATTCCAAAATGTAACGACTACTTTTTAAAAGCTATATAAACACACTCAAATAAACTATTCAAACAATGGAATGGAATAGACGTGTGAGCTTACAACTAAAAAAATTCCTATTCGATATTTGAAAAGAGAGCCTTGAAAAAGAAAGAGAAAAAGAAAAGAAAGAAAAGAGAAAAAGTCAAGTCCAGCTCTTTGACAAAGAGTATCCTCTGAGTGACAAACAGAACATTCTGAGAATCCTTCATTCGTGCATTCATATCATTCTGAAGGTTCTATAGGAAGTATTATAACTCTGTTATTCACTGTATTCCTTCTTTGTTGAAAGAAGTAGACCTCTGTGAAAGAGGGTGTTGCCCTTCTCTGTTGAGAGAAGAAGACCTCTGTGAAAGAGGGTGTTGTCCTTCTCTGTTGAGAGAAGAAGACCTCTGTGGAAGAGGGTGTGCCCCTTCTCTGTTGAGAGAAGAAGACCTCTGAGGAAGAGGGTTTGTACTATTTATCCGGTGACTCGGATGTTATAGTGAAAAGCTTAAGTGGTTTGCTTGGGGATTGGATGTAGGTTTGGATACTGACCGAACCAGTATAAATTTTGTGTTTTATGTGTTGTGCCTTATTGCCTGATTATTTTATTTTATCGATCTTTATCGTATTTCACTATTCACCCCCCCTCTAGTGGAATTTCATAAAGGATTATACAACCCATGAGTTTAAAATACAAAATGAGACAAGAGTACGACAATCTATCAGTCTCTCAAAATAGGGGGATTATCCCCTCAAAAACCCAAAACTGAACAGGAGCAGGATCAGTAGATAAGTGTGGGTCCTCAAGCCTCCACCGTGTGCCATCGCATCACTATTGTACCTATTCATCACCTGCATCCCCATAAAACAGGATCAGTACTCTTGCGAGGTGGTGAAGAAATAACATTATATCTCCATTTCTCAAGGAAGAAGCATGTATATAATATGGAAATAGTGATACAATGTATACATGTGCCTGTGTCAAGTAAGTGCAAATAAACTAAAGCAGTGAACAAGAACTGAGCAACTTCTAACCACAAGTATCTAAGAAACCGTAAAGAAATAAAAGTGCAGTAGCCAGAGAAGCAAGGAACTACTAAAGTACGTCAGTTGTGATTGGTTAGTAATTAAGTTCTTCTGATTATTCCTTCGAGTACGCGAAGGAACCTCACATTCTGTGAGTCATGCACCCGACGTCTGTTATTAAATTTCTAATGTGGTAACCGGGGATGCTACAGACCGAGTAAACCTCTTGCGAGCAACACGCAACTGAGAGAAACTCTTGCATAGGTAAGGATTGCAATTCATTCTATTGCAGTAGTGAGGTACTCTTAAAATATCACCCCGACCTCCCTAACTCTAACTGACTGGAGGTCAAAGGACGCTACAGATCCTGTCAAAACATGTATCGTAGTAATGACTCGTCACTCAGGGTTGTACCATCCACCCTCTCTAAGGTGAACCGTTTTGTGAATGGGGCGCGACAGGTTTATCTTTCTTAGGCTCATTTTTTAAGTCATACCTCCTTTCGAGGTGTTCATACCTCGTGGTCCCCACGGGGTAAGCGAACAAGGTCTTAGCCTGCCCACTCACGTGCTTAGCCTGACACAACTAATAAGAGCACATTGTTCGTGAAAGTGATCATAACACCATTTTATCTTTTTCATTAGTAGGGTATAGACATACGTTAGCTCACTTACGACACAAGGGGCCATCGCCCAAAGACTCTAACTGAGTCTAACAACCACAACAATGTATTTATCAAACCCTATGGTGTTTATGTTTTTGTGATCATTCTGCGCATCTGAGTGTATTGTGCACCGTGTGCACTCATCTGTGTCTCAAACACGAGACCAAAGTGTACCCTTTCGAGGTACGTAAAAAGTAGTACAAGTGTCAAGATGTGCTACGTGCGAGTGCGAGCTAAGAAACACATGATCTCAAGTTGTTTGCACAATTATAAACAAACTGTGGTATGGAGATACACCACAACAAAGCAGTGGATTAGCAACGACCACATTCCGTCGCTATTACGTCGCTAACCGGCTTAGCGACGGATTAACGACGACGAGGCGACAATATGCTTACGTCACGAATTTTTCGACGCTAACTGGCGACAAAATAAATCCGCCGCCCGATCCGTCGCTAATTGCGACGGAATAACGAGCGATGTATTCCGTCGCCAATCCGCCGGTACTAAACGGCGACCTCGGCTTGGCGACGGATTTACTGTTGTTGCTAGATTTATATGCATAGCGACGGATGGTTCTGTCACTAATCCATCGCAAACACGAAAAAAAATAAAAAAAATTATTTGAAAATTAAATACCGAGAACGATATAATTTATATTTTCTGTAAATAAAAAACAAACTACAAAAAAAATTCCATATAAAAGGAATCTACAACAATTAATCGTTCCACCTTAAAAGTAAAAAGTTTAATTATTTACAATTCAACAATTACAATTAGGAAAAAAAATAGAACTTTTTCAACACAGTTCTCTAATCATTGCCAAGATTTTGTGTGTCTTCTTGTTCATTGCCTTTATTTGTCCCTTCAGCTCCGCTATGCTGATTATCGCTAGCAGACTACACAAGAAAAGAACAGTCAATATTGATAAACAAAATATAATGAAATAAATTACACACTATATGTGATTCTATCATGTGCTCATATGTGTTCTAAGGCAATAAAAAAACTTTATATGTGATTCTATCATGCTCATATGTGCTCTAAGGCAGGCAAAAAATTGTATATGTGATTCTATCATGAATTATATGTGTTTCAAGGCATTAAAATTTTTTTATAAGCGATTATATCATGCTCAAATGAGTTCTAAGGCAGCTAGAAAAACTCTATATGTGATTCTATCATGCTCATATGTGCTTTAAGGCAGGCAAAAAGCTATATATGTGATTCGATCATGCTCATATGTGTGCTAAGGCAGTCAAAAAATTGAATATGTGATTATAGCATACTCATATGTGATCTAAGGCAGACAAAAAAACTCTATATGTGATTCTATCATGCTCATATGTGCTCTAAGGCAGGCAAAGCAAAAAACTTTATATGTGATTCTATCATGAATGATATATGTTCTAAGGCAGTAAAAAAACTCTATATGTGATTTTGGCATGCTCATATGTGTTTTAATGTAGTAAAAAAACTGAATATGTGATTATAACATGCTCATATGTGTTCTCAGGCAGTCAAAAAACTGAATATGTGATTATAACATGCTCATATGTGTTCTAAGGCAGTAAAAAAAACTTTATATGTGATTCTATCATGCTCATATGTGCTCTAAGGCAAGCAAAAAACTCTATATGTGATTCTATCATGCTCATATGTGCTCTAAGGCAGGCAAAAAGTTATATATGTGATTCGATTATGCTCATATGTATTCTAAGGCAGATAAAAAACTGAATATGTGATTATACCTGAGAGGGACCTGCAATCGAAGATCCCCTGTTCAGCACAAGATTGTTGATCTTATCTCAGAGAAAGGGGGTGACGGTGTCATGGAAGTAATCATTCATTGTGTTCTTAATGATCTGGCGTACATCATCACCGAAAAGAATAGGCTGCTGCTTGGAGCTTATGTCGGTGAAAGAAGTCTATGAGCCATAACTGGAAGAAGCAATAACTGGTGAAGTGTTCAGATTACTCCCAAACCCGAACACGCGACCTTTTTTGGGTTCACCTGCTGCAGTCACTCATGCTGCAGGATCAAATAATGGATGCTGAGTAGCGTCATCGCCATATCGCTCTTTCATCTGTTGCTCATATGCCACCTACAAAATAATGTTTAAAGTATGCATTATAATAATTAATGATAACATTATGATAACTTACATATTACAATGATTATTAATAGAATAAATACATACCATTTTCGTTCTCGCCTTCTCTGATACGAAGACTCCGTGGTTTTCCATTTACGTGTTTCAACAAATACATCCTTATATGGTACAATGCCTCATTTTTCTGCTTCCTGCGAAGTTAAAGGACAAAAGATTTAGTTCACAAGTTTGCAACAATACTTATAAAATTAATATTATATATTGATGAGTTACCATTTTCTTCAGGTGGCTCCCAAATGTCTTAGATCCGCCTGTGTGTAGATGGGATTCGGGCATTTTTGCTCAATTTTGTGCAGCCTTCGTAGAGCGATTTTGAATTTTTTTTCCCCTTACTTATCACACATTTTATCCCAATAATCTCTCCTGATAGTAATAGGGCCATGGCCCTTCCACTGTAGTTGATCATCTATTACGCCAGATGTTTTTTTTGCTATAGTCTTCATATTGTGCAGCATGTCTGTAAATCGATTGGCAGCCACCTTCCTTGCATTATTTTCTTCCACCGTAGTTGCGAAGCGATTCAAAGCCTACAAATATTTTCAGAAAGTTAGTAGACATTACTTAAATAAATTAAATATGAAACACATTAACTATGAGGAACAACTGTATATCGTGAATGAGGACCACAATCTGTCTAACACCTCCTTTGGATACTCTTTTCATTGAGCAACCGGTCCTGGTAGATGTTGAAGAAGTGAATTCCTAATCTCCCGTACTACTTCTTGTGGCTCAAACCTCGTGCTGCACATGAATTGGTACACAGTAAATATCAATATAAAATATTTATAAGATATACAATAATTGAAAATGAAATACTTACGGTCGATTATCGATATACACTATTTGAATGAGTCTTCTTGTGCCAGACTGAGAAGACTCTGCTTCTTGTGTTGGCTCATGACTTGTGTGATCAACTGGTGTAGGTGGGTCATGTACAGGCGAAACATCATCTGTAAAAAAATACGTTAGAAATTCTAAGAATGCGCATTTGAACTAATCAAGCATCCAATTAGTTAAATGATATACCTATCACAGGAGCCCGTGAAGATGAAGGCTGGGCCTGGCTACTACTGGATGACCGACCACTGTAACCTCTAATAACCATATTCTAACAAATAACATATGTCATACAATACATTCAAATAATTCACATCAAGTATTACAATACATTCAAGTCATTCGCATCAAGTATTACAATAATTCAAATCATTCGCATCAAGTATTGCAATACATTCAAATGATTCGCAACAAGTATTATAATACATTCAAATCATTCATATCAGGTACTGCAATGCATTCAAGTCATTCACATCAAGCATTGCAATGCATTCAAATCATTCGCATCAAGCATTACAATGCATTCAAATAATTCGAATCATTCACATCAAGTATTGCAATAATTCAATTCATTCATTGCATAAATTACAATACATTCAAATAATCCAAATCATTCACATCAAGTATTGCAATGCATTCGAATCATTCGTATCAAGTATTACAATACATTCAAATAATTCAAATCATTCACAACAAGTATTACAATGCATTCAAATAATTCGTATCAAGTATTACAATACATTCAAATAAAATTTTTAATCATTCACATCAAGTATTGCAATACAACTCATTCATTCACATCAAGTATTACAATACATTCAAATAATTCAAATCATTCACATCAAGTATTGCAATGCATTCAAATCATTTATATCAAGTATTACAATACATTCAAATAATTCAAATCATTTACATCAAGTATTGCAATACAATTCATTCATTCGCGTCAAGTATTACAATACATTCAAATAATTCAAATCATTCACATCAAGTATTACAATGCATTCGAATAATTCGTATCAAGTATTACAATACATTCAAATAAAATTTTTAATCATTCACATCAAGTATTGCAATACAACTCATTCATTCACATCAAGTATTACAATACATTCAAATAATTCAATTTATTCACATCAAGTATTGCAATGCATTTAAATAGAGGTCTGTATTACAAGATTTTGCTCACTAGCTTGAGAATTCTTACTCGTCACTTGTTTGACTTTCTTCTTCTTCTTCATTGTTTACCCATCCACTTGGTACATCATTTGGATCACATTCCTCTATGAATGTTTCATCGGCCAATGGAGATATGACATGCATATCATGCGCAACATCGTGACCATAAGCAAAGTCATAGACATCATCTGATTGATAGTAATCGCTGTCTTCAGCTAACTCATCTTCCTGTAATTGATCATACTCAGGGTATAGTTTAGACTTCACCTTGCAAACTGCCCACCATTCATTTCTATCTGCTTTTTTTATACTCGGATATGAAGTATAATAAACTTGTTGAGCTTGCGAGGCTAATATGAATGGTTCATATGTTCAAAACCTGGATTTATGATTCACCTCCATAATGCCTGAAGCTTTGTCGAGTCTTGTTGCAGTTGGATCAAACCAATGACACTTGAATAAAGTTACCCTGTTATTTATGCCTAAGTAAGTCAACTCCATTATTTCCTCTATAACACCGTAGTAATCATGTTCATTTTCACCGTAGCTGCTACCCTTGACACACATGCCACTATTCATCGTTGATTTGTTTATACCGTAATCTTTTGTATGGAATCGATAACCATTTACGATGTACTCGTTGTAGCATTGCACAACTTTGGTGGAACCATTTTCTAAATCACATATTCCTTGATCTTTAACATCACCATGGCGAACCTACGCACAGACATAAACAATGATTGTGATCACGATCAATTAAGTAACTTAGTGTTATTTATAAGTACAAAATTTATGTTAGCTTCTTTACCAACTGTTTCAACCACTCTACAAACTTAGTTTCACGTTCTTTTTGTACTTCTGCATCAGTGAGATGTGAAACTTCTCTTTGCAACTCCAGATCAAATTGTTTGCAAACCACAAATACTTATATTACCGAGTCATGTATCCACATATATAACATAAAAGGATTTATAATTGCGTCTATATATACTTACTCGATGTATGGGTTGATCGCTGAGCAATTAAAAAGAATATAGATGTGTGTTGCGTCTTGCTCTCGATCTGTCAAGAGCCTTGATCGACAACTACCAAATGCATGCCCAAGTGGTTGAAATATCGACAGCTTGTCAGCTACAATTACTTGTTCTCCATCATCGTTACGGGGCAGGCATGTGTAACGTGTTGGAATATGAGGTTCGAAGTACATAGATGAAAAATTTGAAATCTCTTCTAAAGTGTACGCCTCACAAATAGAGCTTTCTACTCTTGCTTTATTATGAACCTTTTTTTTGAGGTCGAACATGCATCTGGCAAAAATATACATTTCAAATTTTAAATATCTGTCATTAAAGAGACAAATATAAAAAAACATATACCTTTCAAATGGGTACATCCATCGATATTGCACAAGGCCACCAACCCTTAGTTCATATGACAGATGTATGATCAAATGTTTCATAACATCAAAAAATGTTGGCGGAAATATCTTTTCTAGCAGTCAAACAGTGGTGATGACAGAGTCCTCGAGATTCTTTACATCTGATGCTATGACCTCCGATGCGCACAATGTTCTGAAAAATCCGCTCAACTTAGACAATACCCTGCATATAGGTTTGTCTAACATATCATGGAATGCTAGGGGTATCAATCGTTGCATAAAGATATGACAATCATGACTCTTCAACCCATATAACTGTTCATCGTCAATCTTCACAGCCCGAGCAATGTTAGAGACATATCCATATGGAAATCTCAATTGTCTCAACCATTGACATACATGTTTTATTTGATCAGGTCCGAGTACGTACTTTGCCTTTGGTTTCAGTACTTTGCCATTATACTCTTTGAGTTCCAATTCTGGTCTTTTACATATTAATTTTAAATCCATACGGGCCTTCAGATTATCCTTCGTTTTTCCTTTAACATTCATTACTGTATTAAACACATTATCAAACACATTTTTCTTCACATGCATCACATCCAAATTATGTCGTATCAATAGGGTCGGCCAATACGGTAGTTTCCAAAAAATAGATTTCTTCGTCCAATTATGATCATTCCCAAATTCACGGAAGGGTGTAGGACTGCAGGCATCTGTTAATACATCTGGAAAGTATCATAATCTTCTTAGAATCTCTATGCCAGACAATCTTGAGGATGGACCTTCTGTTTCAGCTGTGCCTGCTTTATACACATTCTTTTGTCATCAGAATGGATGGTCGCTGGGTAGAAATCGACGATGACACTCAAACCAGCAAGGCTTCCTTCCATGCCTCAATCTAAAAGCTTTGGAATCCTCCATGCAGTACGGACATGTCAACCTCCCATGTGTGCTCCAACCAAATAGCATACCATATGCAGGGAAGTCACTGATTGTCCATAGAACAGTGGCCTTCATGTTGAAAATTTGTTTTTTGTGGGCATCATACGTGGTAACACCGTCATCCCACAGTACTTTTAGTTCATCAATCAATGACCTTAAATATGCATCAAGATTTTGGCCAAGTGAGGTCGGACCAGGGATCAACAGAGACAAGAAAAGATTTGGACGTTTCATACACAAGCTTGGTGGAAGGTTGTATGGAGTTACAAATACTGACCAACATGAGTATGGAGTTGATCGACACCCAAATGGATTAAATCCATCTGTACATAGACCGAGTCTAACATTTCGCACTTCCATTGCGAAGTTCTGATAAGTACGATCAAAGTGCTTCCAAGCTTCATCGTCAATAGGATGCATGAACTTGTTTTCATCGTGTCGAACTTTATTTGCATGCCATCTCATGTGTTTAGTTGTTCTTGAAGACATATACAATCGCTGCAATCTAGGAGTGATAGGAAAGTAGCATAGCGACTTGTATGAAACTTCTTTTGATCTCGTGCTACCATTGCCTCTTGTCTTTGGCTTGAACCGAGGATGCCCACATGACGGGCATGATATGTTGTTTTCCTTCTCCTTGAAATACAACATGCAGTGATTTGGACAAGCATCAATCTTTTTGTAACCCATACCTAGAGCGTTGATCATAACTTTCGCACGATATAAATTTTGTGGCAATTTTTCATCTTTGGGCAACATACTCTTCACAATCATGCACAAACGGTCAAAACATGATTGACTCAAATTATACTCGGAATTCAAATTCATTAGTTGAAGAACTGCAGACAAAATAGTGTGACTCTCGCAACCGTTCCAAAGTGGCTCATCAACATCTCTAAGTAAATCATAAAATCTACTAGCTGCATCGTTTGGTGATTCTTCATCTACGACAGTTCTTACATCACTAGAACTCATAGCAGAACCCAGTTCTGTTCCTGCGACATCAAATATCAAATTCGTATATGGATTATCGTGCACCATATTCACCCGTGCATCAAAATCGTTTCTAAATTCTTCTTCATGAAACGTTCAGTTCTGATAATCACTCACAAAACCCTTCCTGTATAGGTGATGTCTAACACTATGAGGTTCTACAAATCGATTATTCTTACAAATCTTGCAGGGACAGCTAATCTGACCTGTGGGATCCACTGTACTGACACTTGTCATTGCAAATTCAATAAAACTGTCAACACCATCCATATATTCATGTGATAACTCATTGTCCACTATCCTACGGTACATCCATTCACAGTTTGCAGTCACTTTCTTATGATGTTACGAATAATAGCCTAACGAATTAAAAGAGAACAATCAGAATGCTACGATGAAGAAAATATCAAATTTATCATGCAATATATGATGTCATACAATAACAAGAATTTTGATGCATGCATTGATAACTTAATATTTTCATGTGTAAACTATTAATGACACGATACAATTATTTGAAACATGCTTTCATTATACAATTTCACATGGAAGTCATAATCAAATTGAAAGTAACTACATGCAAGCATGGATACAATTACATCAAACATTGCAATACATTGTAATCATTCATATCAAACAAATGGCAAACATGTACCTGCAACAAACACACTTCAATATCTCACTAACTACTACCATGCCTCGCATGGACTCCGTACTCCAAAAATAAGAACACTTCAATATTCATACAATAAAATCATGCTCAGCATGATCTCCGAACTCCAACAAAGCAACCCTAAATATCAACAACTGAGTGTGTGAACAATAAAGTGTTACATCTAATAAATTAAATAACATGTGATGCGCTTGCATCACTTACTCACCATGGGTATTTACCCGATTTGCATTATTTTTGTCACTTACTTACCACAGGTAACTGAGCACGAGCTGATTCCGTTGAAAAATCTGCACAAAAAAAATACTGTTTTAAAATGAAGTCACCACGAAAAAAAAAGAGGTTGTTCTGGCAAGGGGTCGACTCCCCTACTGTTCCGGCAAGGGGTCGACCCCCTTACGGAACATAGGGGGTTAACCCCCTTACGGAACATAGGGGGTTAACTGACCCCCTGTTCGGGCAGAGGATCGACCCTCAGCCTTTCCGCTAGTGAGTCGACCCCCTGCCTGAGCAGGCAGAGGGTCGACCCCAGGCAGGGGGTTAATCCCCTGCCTGTTTCGGCAAGGAGTTAACCCCCTGCCGAAAAGGTAGGGGGTTAAACCCCGTGCCGGAACAGCAGGGGGTTAACCACCTGCGTTTCCGGCAGGGGGTCGACCCCCTGCCGGAACAGCAGGGGGTTAACCCCCGCGTTTTCCGGCAGGGGGTTAACCCCCTGCTGTTCTAGTAGGGGGTCGACTCCCTGCCGGAAACGCAGGGGGTCGACCCCCTGCCAGAAAACGCGAGGGGGGGCATCCATTACCTATCTCCGGGCGGCAGGGTCTGCGGACGGTGGGACCGGCGAACGGCGGAAGTGGGACCGACGAACGACGAACGACGGGAGCAGCGAAAGAAGAAAAGGAAAAGCTGTCTGGGATTAGGGTTATTCGAAACTTAGCGACGACTTAGCGATGGAATTAATCCATCGCTAAGTCAACGCAAATCAAATTTACGAAACGAGTGACGAACTATATTTTGTCGCCAAGTCCGTCGCTAATTAGCGACAAATTAGATTTTGTTGCAAGCATCGTCGACAAATGGTGCGGCCGTAACGACAAAACAATATGTCACAAATTCCGTCGCTAAGTAGCGACGGACGGGGCGACGGACTATAGTCCGTCGCTATTTTCGTAAGCTTCATGAATTATAGCGACGGATGTTTGTCGCTTGTTAATCCATCGCTAACTAGCGACGAAAATATTCTGTCGCTAAAGTCCGTCACTAACGACATATTTTCTTGTAGTGATATATGCATATCTTAGAAAACCCATTTCAGTTACATGAGAATGTGCGAGTGAGTGTACAATTCCACAATTTCAAGAGATATGCATTTCAAGAATGTTATGTAAACATCATTTCAAGTACAACACGCTGAAACAATTATTGCAAGTTTCTCAATTACAATTTCAACAGATCAGTACTTCAAAAAGTCTTTATTTGGTGTTTCTTATAAAACGAGGCCACTCTTATAGGGAAGACTCACGCTTTTGATACACTCAGGTGTTGAGATTGAAATCTAAGATATTCTTATACATATGGGAATTATATTTGCATTTCCAAGGTGGATCACCACACTTGCAGGAGGAACAATGCAAATACATCACGAAGGACAACTATATGCTTATACATCACTAGGTTACTTAATTCAACACACTTACGAGTCAAGTATGAAATCTGGAATATTCCCATCTAATGGGAATTACATTAGTATTACCACAGTATGGGTTGTCATATTCTACCGAGATAACTAACGCAAAAACGATGGATTTGTTAAGATGGCCAAAACCTTAGTTGGTGGAATAAATCATACACATTGATGGCATTACACCGCATACTAGTGATGCACTTAGAGTCCATCTCCAGCAGAGCCACGAAGAGCTCACACGAAAAATTCATTTAGGGTCACCCCCCCTCCCTTTTTGCCCATCTAAATACATCAAATTTCAAGGCACAGGGTGCTGAAATGCTTGAAACACCAATTGTGGCCCCGAGGCCACTCCAAACACACACCTACTATGCTGCCAAGAACCAAATGGGGTTGTTGAACAACGAACCCCACACCCACCGAAATTAGTAAGCTCAAGGTTCGAGGCAAGGCTCGAATACAGGCTTCTTTCGCTTAACTATGCATATACGTGCGGATTTCTCTTCTTCTCTCTCTCTTTAAAAAAAAAACACATAACGTGTTGTCGAGGTGGCTGGAACATTAGGTCACACTAGACCACTGGGTTCAGCCTAGTGTGCCACACGGTGCAGTGAGCACACTCAGAAGGCTCTGTGTGGCCGCCTGGGGTACGCCATCACTCGGTTCCTCAAAATGACCAAAACAACCTGATGGGTTGCGTTCTGGTCCTTTGGACCAGACCCCCAAGCTGATCCACAATCCTGGTCTGAACCTTATAGTCAAACCAAGAAACTGACAATGTTGACAACCAACAAAAGGCACCCAAATGCTAGTGTGCTCGGGCAGGGCTAACACCCTGCCCCAAGGGACAATGGCCAGGGCAAAAACGCACAGGTCTGGTTACCAGACCTCATAGGTCTGATAACAAATCTGGTTTAAACCCACAGTTCAGACCAGTCACACATTGTAAAACGAGTCTTAACGGCTATCTGGGTGCGGCTAACACCCGAAGACCACCATGGTGCCAAGGTCAAACAAAAAGGAGGAGTGCATGGGTCTGGTCCTCCGGGCCAGACCATGAAAATCTGATAAAACACTGGTCTGAGCCCACGATCCAGGCCAGTCAAGCGGATATAGTGGCCCAAAATGGGCTACCCAGGTACATATAACACCCAACAACCACTATGGCGCCAAGGCCAAACTGAAACAAAATGGGCCATGGGTCTGGTCCTTTGGACCAAGCCACACGTGTCTGGGTAGGCTTTAGGCTGAACCCATGGTTCAGTCCCGACATGTAGAACAAGGGGACATTGGTCTCAAAATGAGGTGACCCGGGTGTGCCTAGCACCCGTCGGTCCGCTGTGCGCTATGGCCAAAACGAACAGGGAAAAGCGCATCACGGGTCTGGTCCTCTGAACTAGACCACTTGGTCTAATCCCCTCACTAGTCTAAACCCATAGGTTTAGACCTGACTTCGTACTCAGACAGAATACGAGGCCAAGGATCCAGGCCAACAAAGAATTTTTAACATTTTGGCAATATTTTCTAGTTATCCTAATGAAGTAAAAAAACTCGATGCCCATCTTGACACATTCTGTCATCACCTTTTGCCTCCTTGAGAGAGTAACCTTTGTCGTCCTTCGCGTTGTTGAAAGATTAACCTTCTCTTCGAAATGATAGCCTTTGTCATCTTTCACGTTGTCGAAAGAATTCATCTTTTGCGTTGTCAAAAGAATCACCTTGTTCCTTTGGATCGCCTTTGTCATCTTTCGCATTGTCAAAAGAATTCATCTTTTGCATTGTCAAAAGAATCGCCTTGCTCCTTTAGATCGCCTTGTCATCTTTCATATTGTCGAAAGAATCGCCTTGTTCCTTTGAATCACCTTTGTCATCTTTCACGTTGCTGAAAGAATTCATCTTTCGCGATGTCGAAAGAATCGCCCTGCGCCTTTGGATCACCTTGTCATCTTTCGCGTTGTCGAAAGAATCGCCTTGTTCCTTTGGATCACCTTTGTCATCTTTCACATTGCCGAAAGAATCATCTTGTTCCTTTGGATCGCCTTGTCATCTTTCGCGTTGTCGAAAGAATCACCTTGTTCCTTTGGATCGCCTTGTCATCTTTCGCGTTGTCGAAAGAATTGCCTTGTTTTTTTGGATCGCCTTTGTCATCTTTCGCGCTGTCAAAAGAATCGTCTTGTCATCTTTTGCATTGTTGAAAGAATTGCCATGTTCCTTTAGATCGCCTTTGTCATCTTTCGTGTTGTCGAAAGAATTCATCTTTCGTGTTTTCGAAAGAATTGCCTTATTCCTTTGGATCGCCATGTCATCTTTCACGTTGTCGAAAGAATCGCCTTGTTCCTTTGGGTCGTCTTGTCATCTTTCGTGTTGTTGAAAGAATCGCCTTGTTCCTTTGGATCGCCTTTGTCATCTTTCGCGTTGTCGAAAGAATTCATCTTTTACGTTGTCAAAAGAATCGCCTTGCTTCTTTGGATCGCCTTGTCATCTTTCGCGTTGTCGAAAGAATCACCTTGCTCCTTTGGATCACCTTTGTCATCTTTCGCGTTGTTGAAAGAATTCATCTTTCGCATTGTCGAAAGAGTTGCCTTATTCTTCTTCAAGAGAGTTGTCTTATTCGCCATCCAACTCATCATTTTCATTCTCGGTCAGGTTAAGGGTTAAACCTGAGCCTCATTTTGATGAGATATTTCATTTCCCGGTCAGGTTAAGAGTTAAACCTGAGCCTCATTCTGATGAGGAATTTCAATTCCTGGTCAGGCTAAGGGTTAAACCTGAGCCTCATTTTGATGAAATATTTCATTTCTCGGTCAGGTTAAGGGTTAAACCTGAGCCTCGTTTTTATACGAGGTATTTCCCGTCCCATCCAGGTTAAGGGCGAAATCTGAGCTTCACTTCTTTGAAGTAAATCTTTCTTCTTCATTATCCATTTCATATCTACAATTCTCATCAGGGCCAATTTCTTCGTATCTAGTCAGATCTTTCTAACTGGGGTATTTTTGTAGCTCAAATTTGGCGTGTTTTTCTTTGCCATTAAGCTCGCCCCTAAACCGACTTAGTAGCAAAGAGGGGCATCTGTAAACACCCAAAATTTTCCTCATCCACTTTCGAACACACCCCTCGTGCAATGCTAACCCTGTTAGGTCAGTGTAGGAGTCCAACCCAAAGTTTGTGTCAGAAAACTACCATTTTACCCACTTTTATTAGGAAAATTACCATTTTACCCCTAGGACATCTCAAACCCTAGTCAGTCGGAGTCAACCAAGTTCATTGGTCAGTTCAGAACAGTTAGAATATCAGTCATTTCAAGCCCATCTAAGCTCATAATGAACAAATCATTTTCATTTATGAGCATTCCTGCCAAAACGGGATCATTTCTTCAGGAATGAGCTCATTTCTCACTCAAATCCAAGCCAATTGTCTCCAAGTCAGTTATTCTCAGTCAGTCATATTCCCCTGAGTCTAGCTTGAGCCGAACAGGAGTTCAAGTGCTCTAGTTTCAGTTCAAAACCATTTTCAAGTGTCCAAGAGCCCATTTTAGCCCATTTCAGCTCATTCAGCCGAAATTGAGCTGAGTCAAGTCAGTTGAGCTAGTGTTCGAGCTTTAATTTTAGTTCATCTCAGTATTACCGATCTTTATCCCAGCTCAAGCCCAACTCTAGTTCGTAATTCACTTCACACCAGTGACCATTCCGTACCATTTCTTTAAAAATGGCAGCTTTTCTTGAAAATTTAGTCGGAGAGTCCAGTTGAGTCAGTGTCTTGTCAGTTCACTTGAGTTCTGAAATCCTAAAACCCAGCTCAATCTAGTTCATTTTAGTTCAAATCAGTTCAAACTCCAATTTTCAGTATCACTCTAGCCCTGTAGAGCCCAAAAACCATTTCTTGAACCATTTTACAAATTTTATCAATTTTAACACTTTTTGAACTGGTACAAGTGTCAATCAAAGTCCAATATCTAAAATTCTTCATTCAGGGTCTGCATTTCGCATAGCATTTCATGTCATTTCTCATCATTTCATATCATTTCATAACATTTCATAACATTTCATAACATTTCATCATATTCCATTTTATTTTTGAGATCCAGAACTCCAGTTTTATAAATTCCAATCCAGATTGAGTTTTAAAAGTTTTTAGAAATCAATTTCAAATTCTGGGTTTCCAAAATTGACATTTTTACCTTTAGGATTCTAAATTTGGAAATATTTTCCCGAGAAAAACAATCCGGGTTTCTTTCAAACTCAAATTTTTAAATTCTACATTGGATTTGCTTCGCAATGGGGTATGAAACTTCAAATTTTGAGCTTGTTTCAAAAACTACCCAAAATAGCTCGTTTCGTCTAAAAAAATTCTAAAAAGACTATTCTACCCCTATGATTCTCAAAATGAATTTCAAATTTGGAAAGTGAGCCCACTCTGAGATGGCTTATCTACTTGTATTTACTTTTAATAAAAAAAGTAAATATTTTCTTTTGCTATATTTTCCTTTATTTTATCATTTATTTATTTATTTTTATTTCTTTCTTTTTAGAGGTGGGACCCACCAAGGTGGTCGACCAAGCCTCCAGCCCCCATTTCTTCTTCTTTCCTTTTCTTTCTTCCTTTTCCTTTCCTTCTTCTTCTTCCTTTCTTTCCTTTTTCTTTTCCTTCTTCCTTTTCTTCTTCTTTCTTTCCTTTCTTCTTCTTCCCTTTCTTTCCTTCTTCCCTTCCTTCCTTTCCCTCCTCCTTGGTCCAGTCCATTCACGTATACCCTTTTCCCCCTTTTCTATTAGCCCCTAAATACCTAAGTCAATGCCAATTAAAAAACCTAAGTCCTTTGGTTAAAAAAAAGGAAGGGAAGAAAGGAAGCACACAACTGCCCCCATTAAGTCCCTCTCCCCTTCTAAGCTATCTCTCTCTCTCTCTTGCATTCCATTCAGCCATGGCTGCCATCACTTCGGCTCCAACTATGAAGTAGCTCCATCTGGTTGCAGCAGCCACTACCCCAACCACCACCATCATTCACCCCCGGTTCCAGCTCCATTGAAACGTCTACAAGGTGCAACCCACCTTCAACTCTCCACCAGCCAACACCATCCCTCAAAAGCCTCCTTCAGTAGTTGTTCAAGCCACAGCTCCCTCTAAGGCCTCAAACGCCTCCATCGTCGATTCCTACCCAAATCTAAGGTAAGCCCCTCTTATTTTCCTGATTTTTCTAAAAAAAAAATCACTACATTTCCCTTGTAAATATGTTCATTTTGCTATGTGTTGCATGTTAATGCTACACAAGTGAGATGATCCATCCGGTGGATGGATCAGATCTCTCATGTTAGTAGCCAACATCAAAGTTGAAGCATGCCTCTATTGATTTTCATTTTAGTTTTATGTTTCATACCATTTCATAATTAAAAATCTGCATTTCAATTAGTTTTATCATGTATTTTACTCATTTTACATGACTTTACCAATATTCCATGGATTTTTGTTTTAATGTAGAATCTAGTCATTATTTTATGCATGCATTCTCAATCAAAAATCCCATAAAATTTATTTTGTGATCTCTCTGCTTGTATGTGATGTCCTGTCAAAAATCTAGGTCCATTTGGGTTCTGGAACCCTCTCAAACAAATCAGATCCCAAACTAGGATTTCACATTTCCAGAAAGCTCAAGTTCTGTTTTAGCAGACAAGAACCTTCAAGATCTCCTAGATGGACGATCTGAATTTCCCTAAAAAAAATACAGTGAGTCCCTAGTAGAGTCTACTGTTTTGTATTATTTTCCTAGCTTTTTTCAAGTAGTTTTGGTAGGTGTTAAAAATCGATTTTTCCAGGCCTCTGGGAAAATCTCACTTCTTCTTTGTCAGGGTCTAGACCGACCTTAACCTGCTGTGATGCCTCAACCTATAGGCTGAATGACAAAAATTCTAACATATAAGTTGTTCCTAATCTTTCTCTTTGTCGTTTCCCAAAATTTGGGAAATTTTAGAACAGCCTATGTATTTTTTCCAGAATTAATTTTCCTGCCTGTCAGATTCCAATATCTGAGAATTTCAGAGATTCAGGTCTCTGATAATCCTCTGCTCTCTCCCAAACCATAACCCGAATCCCAATGCTATATAAAAAGGAGATCTTTCTCTATTTGTCAAGAACATTTTCTTAGAATTTTGGCCATTTTATTCATTGTCTGCAATTTTCCCCATAATCGTTCCTGAAAACTATCAGTTTGCCCTAGATCCTAGAGTCGTCGGATATTGATCCAACTTGACGGAGCTGTCCAGCTCCTACCATAGGTCAAAACTAGAATCTGTAAAAGGAAAAAATCTTTGCCTAACTATCCTCTGTCACCCCATAAAATTTAGGAAGTTTTTATGGAAGTTTAGTATCCGAAATCCAAATTAGGATTAGCATTTTAGGAAAAAACTTGTTTTTTATGATTTTTAGTTATTTTTCATATTAAAAAAATAACAAAAAAATAAATTTTCGAGCTCCATTTTATTTTTAGGGTTAGTTTAGGTGTCCATGCCAAATTTGGCTCAATTCCAAGTTCATTTGCTTTGTATGTTAGTTTACTTTTATATTTAGAAGCAAAAATCAAGCGAAAATCAAGTCAAATTTTATATTTTGTGACATTTTTGCCATTTTAAGGTTTTTATTATGTAAATGAGCATGTCATGTCATATTAGGGCTAATTTCAATGATATTTACATTTCAATTTCTCATTTTTGCAAAATTTATTTCAGAAAACCCTGATTTCAAAGCCATAGTCTTGTTATCAGGGACATTTTGGTCATTTTGACCTCAATTTCGAAATTTCAATCTTTAATTTTCTAAATTTTTATATATATCATCATATTGCATCATTTTATGTTTAATTTTATTTCATTTGATTTTCAAATTTCCAAAATTTACAAAAATTCTCTTAGAAAACCCTGATTTCACGATCATCAGGAGTATTTTGGTCATTTTCACCCCAATTTCAAATTTTCAAGTTTAATTTTGAATTTTATTACTTATTTCTCATGTTTATATCAAAGGGGGTATGAATTTGGGTTTATATCTGAATAATATTCGATAATTTTCAATATTTTTTGATAAATTTAGATAAACCTACATTTTTGTGCTAACATGTTTTTTAGTTTTGCAGGAATATCTAGGAAGAAGACTTTTATTTTCTTTTTTTTAATTCAATGTAATATCGGATGTAATAATTTGGATTGAGAGTTACTTTTCAACTTAGAATAGGACTGCATTGCATATAGTTTAATTCCTGCAAATTTTTAATATCTGATATATGATGCATATACACATTTTCCAAAATCACTATGGTTGACACAAATGGCACGTGCATAAGCTCTTAGAGAGTTCACGAATTTGGTGGGATTCGTATTTATAGCCATACTCAGAATACAAAGAAAACCAAGATTTGTGATCTTCGTATTAGCCACATTTAGCCTACACTTAGGCTAATTTCAGAAATGCACTACATTTCTCAAAACTCAAAAGGATTTTCCTAATTCCTCAATGAATTTTCTTTCAAATTCATGTTCATTCATTCAATTTGCATCATTTTCAAACTCATTTTCCAATTCTATTTCAGTGAAGTCGAATTTCTCAGAATTCTCTAAGTCTTTCTCAGAATTTGATTTTCTCAGAATTCTGAATTTTCAAATGCGATTTCAAAGTATTTCCCAAGTTCAAAATCATGATTTTCCAAGATTTTCACATTCTAATTTCATTTTAAAATCCCAAAATTGATTTTTCCAAAGTTCCTTGAATTATTTCAGAAGTTGGTTTCTCAGAATTCTTAAATCTTCCTCAGAAATCGCTTTTCATTTCAAATTCAAATTCCAAAAAAATCAATTTTCTCAGAGTTACCATTTTCCAATGAACTTCCTAATTTTCTCAAAGATTCTCATATCCATTTCCTCAGAAAAGCAATCCAAATCTCAAAAATTGATTTTCTCAGAGTTCCCATTTTCCTGAGAATTCATTTTCAAATGCAAATTTTTGATTTACACTGAAATTTAATGATTTTCCCAGGACTTCCATTTTCAAGCACTTTTTCAGTCATTTTCCAAGTACATCTCAATTTTCAAAGGCAAACATCATATTTCTCAAACTTGCATCTTTTCAAAATTTCATAGCACATGCCTGATTCTCTGTGTATTCTAGGAAAATAGAACATGATTTAGATATTTGAGTCAAGTTAAAACACACATTTGATCCTTTGTTCGATTACCCCTGGTAAAGGCTCGAGGAACGGTCGAACCTCATACCGACAGACAGATCCCATTCCACGGAATTTTCCTCCAAATTTTCAAAACGGAGGTGAGTAATTTTCAAAATCATTTTCAAAACTTTGGTGGAGTTTGACACGCAGAATCGTTCTCTCTCTCACAGAGGGAGGGGAAAAATTTTGCGATGATAACAGTCGGGCTCAGAGCATCCTCTCCTTTCATGGACTGAAATAGAGGAGTGTTCAAGCTTCCAAAAATGTATACCAATCCATTTAAATGCCATGCATACACCGATGCCGTGAGCATTGAATTTCATGCTTCAAAACTACACCCGTTTGGCTTAAGAAACAAAGGAATAAGGTGTCGAACTTCACCTTGCTATCCAGAAGAGGAGGGGATTCGGTTGAAGAAGCTCCACGCCAATGGTGGCTAAGCCACACCACATGGCTAGAGGGTAAGTGAGAGTGAGAATGAGAATGAGAGAGAGAGAAAGGGAAGAGAGAGAGAAGTACTAACTCGCCAACTCAAGAAAAGAAATGCCTTCTCTCTTTTTGACTAAATGCTTTTATATTTTCCAAGGCTAAGGCATCAACGACTGTGATTGAAATAGCAAAAGATGGGTGGCTAGGGGCGTCTCACGTTCCTCTATGCTCTGGAAATGCAATGAATGCCTTGCATGGCTGCCCCTCTTAGCCAATACATGTGCTCCCTTTGAAAAGAAGTAAAAACTTACCTAAGTGCCATGGGGTGCAACCCCATGCACTACTTGGAATGGCGCACTCCCCATTAATGCCCTCTTTTGAAAAGAGCATAAAGGGATTTTTGAAATCCTATGGGGCACAACCCCATGCAGTTGCCTTGGAGGGGTGCCCCACCCTCATAACGAGGCATTATGCCTCACCATGAGGTCACGCTAATGGGGGGCTAGGCCAATCGTGGCCCTCCCTATGGGACTCGCCCCACCCTCTTACGAATATGCCATAGCTCCAGCTGGTCAATGTGACCAGCTGGTCTTCGTGGCCTCTATCGTCCTAAAAAAAAGATCAAAAATGGTTGACCAAGGGCTTGGTCGACCCCTTGACCAACCATCTTAAAAAATGATTTTACCATAATTCATTAAATTCATTAGTCAAGATCAAAATATATCATGACATATATTTTTATTTCAAATTTTCAATACAATTACCTTTCTAAAGCTTATCTAAGAAGAATTTTTCATCTCTTACAAAAGTTGCTCTCGTATTGACCCTCATTCTATTGCTAGGCGATATCCTGTAATTCATATGCACTGACGAGGTTTCTTCATCATTTGGGACTCAAATTCGGGGACAACCTAAATATACACATTATAGATTTACCCTTAAAATTTCAGAGGTTAATTCATTACGATTTTTCCTCAATCTCTACTTACATTTTACTTACGCGATTCCGGACCTCGCATATCCATACAGGTACAAAAATGAAAATTTCTCGAAATCGCACATGAAATTCTATACATTAAAATACTTCGCGTAATATTACCTCAAAAATATCGTAGACCTTACAATGTAGATCTACTTCATTTTCGTATTAATTTTGATTTTATGCTTTTTGATCCATTCAATTTGCTATTTGATTCATACAATTTCATTTTAGACATTAGAATTATAAGATTTGATCTTCTATAGATTAAATCTCATATTCAATTGGCCAAATTAATCTTAATTTATGCTTCAGACCTTTGATTATGTTTATGAATGTACTTTATTTTAAATTTCCATCATTCATTCATTCATGAGCATCCATGCATGTGTAATTTGCTTATATCATGTTCAATTACCTTTAGATAACATTTTCAATTGTGGCTCGTTTTTAGATATGATAATTCACATATAATTAGAGGTCATTTTGACCTAATTTTTTTACTACATGATCATGCGTGTGTCTACATAATCTCCACCAAAATTCACTGTATTCTGAGATCATTGACCTACTTTAAAAATCAGAATTTGGATCCTGTTATTTTGTACCATCAAGATTTTCCCAAAATCTGGATCTACTTGCTAAAGTGATTTGTCCCTAACCGGAGATGATCTCTCCAATCAGTAAAATATGATGTCTCCAAGATTAAATCTAATTTGTTCATGCTAGTTTTGATCAATTTTTATGGTCATTTCATACCTGATTGTGATAAAAAACCATAACCCTATCACTCTGTGTCATTTTAGCCATTCAATTTTTAGTATATTTTGTCAGAGTTATATTTTCCTAAGAAGAAATCATTTTCTAAATCTGTAAATAGGATTTTATTCATCTTCATGTCTAGTTCATTCCTGAAAATGTTCAATAATTTCTATAGTGAATTTCTATTTCACTTGCATTTAAAACTAAAACCTTGTCTGTTTGCAACCCCAAGCGTTGCGTAGATCTAGGATCAGATTGTTGCAATCATATCTCCCCAATGAAAGATCATTTTCTAGATCTGTAAAAGGAATTTATTACTTAAAATGTCTATTTTGTGCATGTCAATTTTCATAAATTTTCAATGCTTTTTCATATTTCATTTTGATAAAAAATCAGAATCCTATCATTTTTCTTTGTCAGGCTTTGCTCAGATCTTGAGTCAACTTGCATGAATCAAATCTCTCTAATGGGAGATCATTTTTAAGATCTGTAAAAAATGTTTTTTCCCTTTGCATGTTTAGTTTACCTCTGCAAATGTTTAGTAATTTCTATGAGTATTTCATACTTCATTTGGATAAAAAATCAAAACTCTATTATCGTGCATCAATAACCATTGCTTAGATCTTATTTCATCTTGTTTAGATTAGATCTCCCTAATAAGAGATTATTTTCAAAATCTGTAAAAACATTTTTCTTTTATTATATGTCTAGTTTATTTCAATCAATTTTTATAAATTTTCATGCCCATTTGCTATTCCAATTCTGTCAAAAAACAGGACTGATTACAAAACATCAGGTTCTATAACAGGTTCATTTTCTGAGATTGAATAGTGACTTCCTAAAGTCACAATTTCCAAACCAGATTTGATTTTTCATTTCAGTAAATTATAGTTGTTTATTTATTGTGTTAAGCAACTTCTCCCATAAATTTGAGAGGAATTGAGTCGGTTTAGCCTCTAAAACACCCAAATTACAGAAGTCTATCTGCTAACATCCAATTTTCTGCTTCTAAAATTAATACTCTGATGTTTCATTCATATCTAAAGATTCAGAAATAATTTTGAAGTTCTGTAAAACGTAAATGTTTCTATGATGTATTATGAATCCATGTATGAATTTTGAGCATGATTTGAGTTGTTTTACACCTTCATTCACTTGAAATTCTATGATAGGTTTCTTTATAACTTCTGGTTTTATACATTCCTATTCTAATTGGATAAAAAACCCTAATTCGGGTTTTTTTTCCAATTGTTTCTTAAATTTTCAATTCTAGAGTGTTCTTAAGGTTGTTAAGGGTCTCCATATCAATTTTCATAAATTTCTATGGTTATTTGATCTTTCATTCACTGTATTTTTCAAAACCAATTTTATAAATATTTTTTTTTTAAATGAAGTTAAATTAAGCATTTTAACATTTTAAATTTCAATTTTCAAATATAACTCATATATTTTATAAATTTAAAATAATTTTCAACAAATTAGAATGTCTTACCGTCATTTTAACAAGTTTTGGAGTGCCTTTGTCTTTATTTTCAATGATTTTCAATATCTCTCTCATAAAAACTTTAATTTCAAAGTTACATTCATTTTAAATTCAAATTTTAAAGTGAATTTACGTATTTCAATACCTATTTTTAAAATTTTGAACTCCAAAACACCTTTTCAAATGTTTTTATAAAGTCATGCATCATTTGCATTTATTTTATTTTATTTTTCTTTATTTTTGGGACATAAAAGGCTAATTTTGGCCAGTTTTCTTCAACTTTCCAATAATTAAAGGAAAATCCATAAAAACCTACATTTATTTCTAACAAATTTGCTAATTTTGCAGAAATGTTTCCTTTATTTTGTCATTTTATCAATTGTTGTATTAATTCAAGGGTTCTAATTGAATAATTAATGAGAATTTTACTTTATGCTTAGTTTAGGAATAAATGAGCATATAGTTTAATTTCAATTTTTCATTACTTTATGTTTCATTTTTATTTTAATTATACCATGGTGAAACATGAATGACACGTGTACCACTTTAATAGAGGATAATAAAACAAAGTAAAATTTGTATTTGTGGTCATTAGTCAGAATACGAATAATACTTAGAATTATTATTCTTTATTAAAGAAAATTAGACCTACACTCTTAGGTCATTTTAAAAAAGCATCATATTTCAAAATTTATTTTCTTTCTTCCTTTATTAGAATATTAATAAAGATTGATTCAAAGTATATTTGTGACCATAGTCATGGATATATGAAAAACTAATCTTATTTAAATTCTATAAAGACACAAATTTCTTTTTTATATATATAAAATTTCAAAGCATTTTTAATAAAATTTCTTCAAAAACCTTTTATAAATTAATGCATTCATCATTTAGGATAGAATGACATCATTTCTTTTCTTTTTCTAATTTTTGAACATTTTAAAAATATTTTCCATTTTCCAAATGATTTTTAAAATATTTTCAAGATTATTTCATTTTATTTTCTAAACTATTTCATTTTTTAATTCAACATCATTTTCAAGATCATTTTTAAATTCAAAGTTATTTCAAATCCAAAGTATTTTCAAGATTTATTTTAAAAGTATTTTCAAATCAATTTCAAGTTTATTTTCAATCATTTTCAAAATATTTTCCAAATAATTCTTAATTCATTTTCAAAGTATTTTCAAAGTGATTTTCAAAAATAATTTTAAATCATTTTCAAGATATTTTACAAATATTTTCAAAAGAATTTTGAATTAATTTTGAAATCATTTCAATTCAATTTCTGAATAATTTTGAATTAATTTTGAAATCATTTTAATTCAATTTCTGAATAATTTTTAAATCATTTCAATTCATTTTATGAATAATTTTGAATTAATTTTGAAATCATTTCAATTCAATTCCCAAATAATTTTCAAAATGATTTTGAGTTAATTTTGAAAGCATTTCAAATATTTTCCAAATGATTTTCAAAGATATTTTGAATCAATTTCAAAATCATTTCAAATCGATTTTAATGATTTTTCAAAAAAAATTCTGAGTAATTCCAAAAAAATCGAGTTTTCAAAATCATTTCAAGTCCATTTTAGGATATTTCCAAACAATTTTCCAAAGTTTATTTTCAAATCAGTTTCGAAATCACTTGAAAGTTTAATTTTTGAAATATTTTTTAAAGCACTTCTTTTCAAAACAAAACAATTTTTTGAAGCATGCATCATATTCTCGAAGTTTAAATCATAACACAAGCATGATTCTTTGTGCATTTTAGGACTTAGAATAATTTCTTAGGCAAAATTGAGCAAAATAAAGGCATAAATTTGATCCTTAGTTCAATTACCCCAAGTAAAGGCGTCAAGAATGGTTGAACCTCATACCGACGAGCGAGCCCCGTCTTTCAGTTTTTCCGCATATTTCAAAAATGAAGGCAAGTTGTTTTTATTTTTTTTTCAAAAGATCAAGTGAACTTGTGAGAGTTTTTCTTTCTAAGAAAGGAATTTTTTCGCAATGATCACACCTTGTCATTTGCAAATGACTTCTATGTGATGAAGTCTTCAACTAGCTTTCATCATGTGCACATAAGGTTGGTCAAAGTGCTTGGAGTTTTGTGGCTGAGGGCATCGACTACAATGTTTGCCTTCCCCGAATGATAGGAGAGGGTAAAGTCATAGTCTTTAAGGAACTCCAACCATCATCATTATCTATTCAACTCTTTTTAAGAGAACAAGTATTTGAGGCTCTTGTGATTGGTAAATGCTTTAAATTGTTCTCCATGTATATAGTGTCACCAAATCTTCAATGCAAAAACTACTACTGCTAATTCCAAATCATGAATTGAATAATTTCTCTCATGAATCTTCAGTTGTCGTGATGAATAAACGATAATATTCTCATTCTATATCAGCACACAACCTAAGCTTGTTCTTAAGGCATCAATATATATTACATAACCACCCTGACCATATGCTAAGGCCAGAATAGGAGCGGTTGTGAGTCTTTTCTTTAAAATATGAGAACTATCCTTACGCTTGTTGTTCCATTAGAACTTAACTCCCTTCTTGATGAGTTTAGTCATAGGCAGAGCGATCCTAATTTATTTTTAGATAATTCTTCGATAATATCTGGCCAGCCCAAGAAAACTCTAGATATCTCAAACATTGCTCACTTCCTCCCAGCTTAGCATGACATCCACCTTGGCAGGATCAACAAATACTCCATCTTTTGAAATTATATGTCCAAGGAACATAACTTCCTTGAGCCAAAACTTGCACTTGGAGAATTTGACAAACAATTATTGCTTTCGCAAGGTCTCCAGAATAACTCTTAAGTGTTCTCGATGTTGTTTCAGACTTTCAGAGTTTACCAGGATATTGTCGATGAATACGCTCATAAAGGTGTCCAAGTATGGCTTGAACACCCTATTCATCAGATCCATGAAGGTTGTGGGTGCATTTGTGAGTCTGAAAGGCATTATAATAAACTCATAATGCCCTTATCTGGTTCAAAAAGCCATATTAAAAATATCACCATCCTTAATTCTGAGTTGCTGATACCAAGATCTAAGGTCAATCTTTGAGAAAACTTTAGCTCTCTGCAGTTGATATAACATATCTTTGATACGAGGTAGCAGGTATTTATTTTTTATAGTGGCCTGGTTGATTATTCGGTAGTCTATGCACAATATCAATGATCTATCATTCTTTTTCACAAACAAAACTGGTACTCCCCAAGGTGATACACTGGGCTGAATAATCTCATGTTCCATCAACTCCTGCAACTGTTTTTTTAGCTCCTCGAGCTCAGCTGTCACCATTTGATATGGAACTTTAGAGATTAATACAGTTTTAGGCAACAACTCAATGTTGAATTTGACTTCTCAAAGCGAAAGAAGTCCTGAGAGTTCTTTTGGGAACACATCAGGAAATTCTTGAACTACTTTCAAGTCCATGATCGGCACAAGTGTTTGTTTTGATATGATGGAACTGAATAGGAAGGTAGTACATCCATTTCACAAGTACTTTTGCGCCTTTAACATCGATATAACTCATCCTTTTAGGACATGCTTTGAGAGTTTGAATTCCACCTTAGGGATACCAGGCTGAGACAAAACAACCTTTTCATCATGGCATAAAACTTTGGCGTGTTACTTATATAACCAATCCATACCCAATATGACATCAAACTCAATTATATCGAGCAAAATGGCATTGGTAGGTAGATGTCGGTATGCTAAAACCATGTTCAAATTTGGTACATAGGTTACACAAACCATATTCTTTTCAATCAGGTTGTACACGTCCAAAATATTTTTCAAGGGTTCCAAAGATACACACAATTGTTTAACAGAGTTAATAGCAATGAAAGAATGTGTGGCACCATAATATAAAGTACTAAAGTTGTTTGGTCAACGACTAGAATGATACCTTGAATGATTTCTCCTTTGCTCAGCTGTTCGACCGAGGTGGCATAAACTCGTTCAGTTGTCCTCTTTTGGGTAACTTGTCGCTGCTGAGGGGGTTAAGGAGGCTGGGGTACACCTAGATTCCTTTTTAAGTCATCTACCACCTTCTTGCAGCAATCTCAAATGTATTAACCCATCTTGTCATATTAAAGGCATCCTCCTATCTCATGGGGGCATGCTTGCCTACTGTATGATCGTCTGCAGCTGGGATACACATCATTAGACTGCTGATGGAGTTGGGGACCACCTTGTGGTCTCTACCACTTGGTTGGAGGAACAAACTTCTTTCCTCCATTATTCTTCTAAAAAGGTGGCCACTGAACATGGCCACCAGTGAAAGTTTTATTTGGATAACTACGAGCTGCACTTGGCTTTTTGTTCAAGACACCCCTAGAGTGCTCCCATTCATTGCTTAAAAGTGTGGCTACCATAACAACGATAGAGAAGGTCGTGGGCATACTTGTCAGGACCCAGTAATAGAGTCCTTCATTTAATCTTCGAATGAACTTACCGGCCCACTCATGATCATCTACAAAAAGGTTAGAGCAATATCACTCCAAGTTCTTGGTGGTGTAATCCACCAGACTGAAGTTTTCCTAGCATAGTTCCAAGAATTCAATCTTCCTTTTGTCCCGATCATAAAGAGGAAAGGAGTTAGCAAGAAAAGCCAGAAAAGCCTTATGGAATGCTTTCTAGGGGAAAACTTCTGCTTTGAGGAGACAGACACCTTGGGTCGTATCCCACCATTCACGAGCATTATTCTTTAGCCGGTATGTGTCAAAATATGTCATTTTCTCACCAATTACAAACAACACTTGAAAAGCTTGCTCGGTCTCCTCAATCCAGCTCTTAATGAGCTCTGGATCGGCCTTGCTAGCGAAGGTCGAAGGATCTAACTTTAAGAAATTTTCATAAGTGACCAAGTTCTGATAATGATTTATCCCCACGGTTGCAACTTGATCTCGATGGGCACATACTTGACTCCTGATAGCATTGGCCAAGGTGCTGAGAGAATCCATGATGAATCCCCATTATTTCAACCATTCGTCAGGCGATTCACCGTTCATACGTTGCGTCATCCTTTATTTTCACCCAAGGATGAGTAAGTCAAGATTTCTTAAGGTACTCATGGCAAACAAGACAATATTATTATTTACAACAAAATACTTTACAAAAACCTAGCAACGCTGGTCGACCATACAGAAGGAAAAACCTGCTGGATAAGAGTTCACAAACTCTAAAATAAAACAAAAAAGTAGCCACTCTTCCTATAAATGGTTTGAGTACTGCTTAACAAAGCTCCTTGTATTACCTATGCACTTAATCCTTCGATGAGGAGAGGCGGGTAAGGTCAGAGGGTCAGTGTGGGAATCCAAACTTATAGGGGGTGTTGTTGGCATATAATATGGTAAATCCGACACATAAAGGAGTGAAGTTAGGGTTTAGATTGGGGAGTCTGGTGAGTAGTTAGAAGACTTTCTACCTCGTTTACCCATTGAGTCTGATGAGATCTCAACAAGTCTAGGTACATCCGGAGAACCTTGGACTAAGAAGGCTTCATCCTTAAGGCCCTACGTGGCCAGTTTCTTCTTGTCATGGCCTTGCTTTAGCTGGCATGGCTCGATGGAATGTCCAATCTCTCCATAGTAGAGACAATCAGCTTGCATGTTAGGGAGACCCTCTTCTTGGGTGCCTAAAGTATTTTCTTGATCTACTAGCACTTGAGATGGGACAATACCAACTTTTCTAAAGTGCACCACATCCCATGTTGTAGCTAGCGGCATTTGATAAGGGAAAGGGAGCATAAGTTCACTTGGATCTCTAAAGATAGGTGGAGGTGATCTGGTGGCCCAATAGTCTGACCAAGACATCGGGCATCCTTGATTTCCCATAATGGACCCCTAATTGAGCGACCATGGGTCCTACGTGCTCCTCCTCTATTAGCCACTCCTCCATGGATTGCCTTAAGGTTTGTCGTTTCAACGTTGGAAGGTAGTCTCATACCTCACATGGCTGCCATGTGTGTTTCGACAGGATCATTGTCAGACATCTACTTTAAAAGAATATAAAATTCTTTAGTATTTCTAAGTCATAAAATGTTTTATGTTGTTATCACATAGATAATAATTCAGAAAAAGAAATACATATTCACAGCGTGATGTAGATGTCGGATGATCAAGAATCACTGTATTCTCTATTGCTCTGATATCAAAGCTATAATGCCCTAAACTTTTAAACTTAGAAATTTTAAAATTTTAATAATCAATCCTTTTTCAGAGTTGAAAACAATAATTCAGCAGAAGAAAATATTTTGAAAGATCAAGTCAGCAGACCTTGGACAAATTACAGGCAAAATTCCCATCCAACAAATTAGGTCCTTAAATGTCTTGAAATTTGGGCCCGTATTTCCATACATTCATTTAAAATAATGAAGATTCAAAAAAAATGTTTTATATAGAAAGAGTTATTACAAAAACTCTTATACAAAACTATAATAATGTGTTAAGGAGCAACTAATAGAGAAAGTTAATTTTGGATATCATCGCATCATCACGTCATCGCCTGCAACATCAATCTATTTGTCACCTATATCCCATAAAATGATTCAGACTCATGAAATCCTGGTAGGTGCAACGATAGCAGGCAAGACTAACATATGTATTATCATATTTCATAATATTCATTTTCAAGATTAACAAAGTGAATATGATAATCTTGTTTCGATAATTAATGACCTGTGGATACTCATTGGACAAGACATAGAAACAACTAAGTTGTATCGAACGACTAGCTGAGTATGCTCCAATGGGGACGGTTTCAGAGACCAAGAGAAAATTCTCCAGAGGCGAGAACAACTGAAAGATGCATCCGAACTTCTGCAGAAGTCAGTGAGATCTACCACCTGGGATAATATTTGGTAGCCCAGTCCCCTAACTTTGATGACCGAGAATGCTGAGCCATTGTCACTCGAGGAGCATAATTGTTAACAACTTGTCCATCAAAGCTTGTATCTCCTATCCTCTCTCTTGACAGAACTGAAGGATGAATGGGTGTGTCAGGTCTTATTTTATATGATAAACTCATTCTATATGATTTGGTCTTTTAAACCAAACTGAGCATCTTGTCCATTAAAAAGATCACCTCTGTTTACATGATTTTGCCATAAAATAGTGCATTGTCACACAACGAGGTTTGTCATAAACCTCCAATCCATTCATCACCATACAAGTATGCCTGATAGTACTATAACAATGAGAATGATATTGGTTTCTCAGAAAGAAACCCCAATGACAACACTGAAAATCATGATTTTTAGTGCCTTAGGTTGAAGAATATTCGAGTCATTCCGGATATAGAAAAGAAGGACATGACATACATATGATCGAAGGCTACATAGTTGAAGTCTTTTTGTCATATTGGTTCGAAGAGAAGACTCAGTTGTGAATGCTCAAGTCATAGAAATCTCAACTTATTTTAAAGTTTGAACCAGGTTGGAAAGGAGTTTCGAAGAACACTCCAAATGCTTGGGAGTTGTCCGATAAAAATGAATGCAAGAACCTTGATGCATCAGAGCATAGGAACCTTATTTTGTTTGTAGGATAAGTAGTGCATGTGTATGCTGAATATCACAAACATGCAAACGTAAAATAGTTATTTTATTTTATGAAATATCAAAGTATGCAAACTTGAAATCTCGCATAAAAATTCTTTTGAAGTTTAAAGCAGGGATGCTTAAATCTATGTCTTTAAATAAATACTGGCATAATTTAAAGTAAGCAAGAGTAGGCAAAACTGCATACTCTAAATAAATATACACGTAATTGAAATAGAGCAAGAGTTCAAAAAACTATGTACACAATATAATTATATATATATAGGATACATATATACTAAAACAAAAGCCAGTGCACATAATAGCATGACGGCAAAGTAAATAGCATAGGGCCGGGCCCGATATGTGAAACCACGCATCTAGCTACGTAAATTTCATAATCAGGGCCCGATGTATGAAACTATACATTGGGTTAAGTAAAATGCGTAAGCAGGCCCCAGTGTATGAAACAATACATCACGCTAAGTAAATTGCATAAGTAGGCCCTGGTGTATGAAACCATACATCGGGTCAAGTAAATTGCGTAAGCATGTTCCAGTGTATGAAACTATACATCGGGCTAAGTAAATTGCATAAGCAAAGGCATATGCACATAACAACACAATGAAAAAAATAAATAACATAATTTAAATGAGACAAGAATACACAAAACCGTGTCCTTGAGTTAAAGCATATATATATATATATATAATGTAAATATAATATATATGTATAAGAAATGTTCCAACGTCATCATCGTATGCAACTTCCCCCTACCTTAGAGATGGTCTGAATCTTTGACAATTCTGAGCATAGGTTAGCAATTTGTCTATGCCTTAGTATGCGCATCAAAAGTACGAAGTCTCGTCCATTGTGCCGATGTTGTGAGCTTAAAAAGGTTTTTATTACATTGCATAAGGAACAAGGTTAAATTATTATATTAGCGTAAGAGGCAATAATTGCATCATAGGAGTCAAACTTGAATCGAGTTCGAGCCGACTGGACTGTGCCAGGCTTGATAAAACTAAGCTGAGTTAGGCTTAGTTTTGAGGAAACCAGGTTTTGACTTGATTCATGGGGAACAAGAATCACAACTGAATTGGCTCGATCAAACCGAGTTGGTCACGGGATACATAGGAGAAGAGCTAGGACCCAAAGGTTGCTGACTTCCAAGAAGGCTAAGGGGTGGGGGCCCCGAGAAAAACTTTTGATCGAGTCAGGCTCAATTTAAGAAAATTGAGCTGGGCTAGGTGACTATTGAACTGAGTGAGGCTCAGTTCCAACCAAGCTTGACCTGGTGAAAAAGGGGACACGAAGACTAAGTCGGGCTCAGTTTCTAACTGAGCTAGGCTCGATCCCTAACTCAAGTAGGGACCGAGCTGAACTCGGTTGGGCCCGAGCTCAGCTCGATTCTGGTCGAGCCCAAGGCAGCAACAGTTGTTGCTGCTGCTGCACGAGAGAGGAAGAGGCCCAAAGAAAGGGAGGCATGGCAGTGCTGCCGTGAAGCCTGGTGGTGCGGTGGGTGGCTGGGCCACTGCCGAAGACTATACTATATTTTTTTAACATCTTTCATTTTGCAAAGAGAAGACATTCAGTTCCTACCTCATGTGCTATGAGAGGCTTCTTGAAATGAGATGAGAGGAGGAAGTGCCTTTTATAGAATGGGCAGGGTCCTCTACTCCCAATTCTCTTCGATATGGGACAACTATGACACAATAAAAAATGTAAAGCATGGTTTGAGCCTTTGAATTGCTCAAACTCCCCTCTCTGCCTCTCTCTCTCTCATTCCAAAATAATTTTACTCTATAATTAAAACTTTCTATTTTTAATTTTTAATTTACCTAGATTTCGCCAAATTTTCTTAAGAAAACTCAAGTTTTGAAAATCTCCTAAGATATTTCATAGCTGAGAATATCCTAAGATCGAGGTTTATGACTATGGTAATGGCCAAAACAGGCCAACCTGTCTTAGCTCTTTTCTAATGACACATCAGGATTGTCAATAGGAGCTTTAGATTGTCATTAGGAATTTTGAAGTGTCAATAACATTGGCAAAAAATTGGAATTTTCATAAGCATCTCACCATGTGTCATTAACAACATGTGTCATTATCACCACTTGTCGTTAGCATGACATTTGGTCTAGGTTCACGCAAAGAGTAGGGATAAGCCACTATAAGCCTCCTACCTCTATCCCTAAAACTTGAAATTTGTGTTCATTGAACCTATACTACATCCTAGAATTCCAAAAAGCCCTCCAGTCTATCCTTTCATCTTAGAGCCTTAGCCCCCAAGCTAGGAAACCTTTTTGCCAATATAAAAGAGACCTTCTATCAATCAATCCAAGCAGATCTTGCCATATCATCCATGGGTAGATTTGAATCTTCGAATCTCGAATCCATAGGATTAAGGTCTGTATCTGCCAAAAAAACTATAAATAGAGACTTGTTTTCCCTAACTCATAATATGAA
The DNA here is from genome assembly GCF_984573655.1 of Nuphar pumila. Lineage (NCBI taxonomy): Eukaryota > Viridiplantae > Streptophyta > Magnoliopsida > Nymphaeales > Nymphaeaceae > Nuphar > Nuphar pumila. The sequence goes on along the minus strand of NC_143265.1, from coordinate 43,419,818 downwards.
ATCTAGATCCTAGGAGTATCAATACCCTATTGCATTCTCTACTCAACCTAGCCTCATAGAACCTTGCGCCCTAACTCTGCTCAAGTAGGTCTAGCCTATGTAACGCTCTAAAAAAAATGAGCCATTTTTTTTTTGAAATATATATACAAAGATTTGGCTATTTCAAAACATAGCGGAAGGCATACTATTCGAAAAGTTTTTTTTTTAAACCAACAAGATAGAAAACAAAACTAGAGAATTCATTGCATAGTATAGAATACAAAACAATTTCATTCATTGAATATTCTAAGTTTCTTGCAAAAGTTTATTGAAATACAGTCTATTTACAAAATCCTTTTTTTCTAAATACAATATTCATCTAAACAAAAACTTGGTGAACAACCAATATTGTTTAAAAAAAGAATGCACCCATCATGGGATAACAGTACAAAAAGAAACAAGGGCCTTAATACATAATCGACCCAATATATAAAATGAATAAAAAGTAATTATGGTCCTAGAAATAGAAGAGTCCATAATTAACTCCAAGAATGATCGAATCCTCAACATTCATCATCCTCGATGCACATTTTCCCATGAGTATCTTAAAAGAGAAAAAGAAGTAGGGTTGAGACTAACTATATGTCTTAGCAGGAACAAGACCACATCTCGCAATAGCAGACACAGATAGGTCACTAGCCCAACCAGACTCCAACTAAGTTCATGGCTCAGCACAAGTTCAGACTTCTGACTCCCCACGGAAAAGACTCAACTCAACCTCTAAGAGATTGAACCCACACATGCATATCCTAAATGCATGGGCATATTTTATTAATCTCTCATTTATCTTATTCTTTTGTTGTCTACATGATACATTAAATTACTATTTCACTTTTTTATAATCTTCTCCTCGAGGGCACCACTACTTGGGCTGCTCTGGGATCACTGATCTACTTGGAGGTGTATTTTTACACACTTATATTTTCATCATATTTTATTATTATCCTCAAAGCGAAATCCAAATTTTGCAAGCACCAAAAGTCCAGAACTCTTCATCAAGCATTCTTTTACTTGAAAAAATATAGTGCACTATTGCTAGCATACGTAGCCAGAACTTTCAACAAAAAGGAGTCCTCATCCCCTAAGCCGCCATGGTTGGAGACTGGTCCACCCTCAGTGACCAGGGCGGGTGTAAACACCCCAAATTTTCACCCTCATTCACAAACACCTGTCTCTTGCCACTGGGACCCACTCTCTGCAGTCTTCAGGGAACTAGCTGGTCGAAATTTGAGCCAGGGCTGTTCACAGCCCAAATTTTTACAAAAAATTTAATACTTCATCGTACAATCAAGATTCAACCCTCATTTTGGGTCAATTTCAATTGTCACTTATCATCCTCAGATGAAAATCTCTGAATTCTTTGTCTCTGCTAGAGATCTGAGATTCTGAGTCCCTTGTCCAAGGTCTGCATTTTACATATCATTGTATGCATTTGACATATCATTTTATTGCATTGCACAACATTGTATGTCACTGCATCTCATCATAAAGATCCAGAACTCCTGTTTTCAAAATATTAAATCCACATTCGAGTTTTAAAACTTTTCTTGCAAAATCAATTTCAAAACCTAGGTTTTGAATTGACATTTTGTCATTTTGCCACCCCCCAAGACAATTATATTTTAAATATTTTCTTAGAAAATAATCTGGATTCGTTTTAAACTCAATTTTAATTCTCAGATGAGACCCATTTAGGTGATGTCGCTTCTAGATTCCTTTATTTATCAAAAAACTCAAAAATTTTAGTCCTAGTTGGATCAGGACTCTATCTTTTTATCTTTTTGAATCTTTTCAAAACTCCATTCTGATTTTAAACTAGTTGCGGTCATATCCTTGCACATTCCTGTCATTTTGGTCTAAATTTTAGAGTCCTAGTTGGATCAGGACTCTTTTTCCAGAGTCCTAGTCGGATCAGAACTCTACCTTTTACTACCCTTTTTACCTGTTTTTTGAGAAAACCTATCAAAATCCTTTGTTTTTGTCTAAAATCCTAGAGTCCCAGTCGAATTAGGATTCTTCCTTAGAGTCCTAATTGAATCAGAACTCTATCTCCATTTCATTTGTTACTCCTGTTATTCACTTGTTTTCAAAATCTTCCATTTTAGCCAAAATTCTAGAGTTCTAACCGAATTAGGACTCTTTCTCGGAGTCCTAATCGAATCAGGACTCTATCTTTTGTTGGTATTTTGCCTGTTTTTAATCAAATATTTTAAAATATGTTAAAAACTCAGAGTTTTAGTTGAACTAGGACTCTATTCAAAAAGAACCAGTTGGATCAGGACTCTCACCCTGATTTCAATTTTGCGAGAATCCTTCCAAAATCTCTTTATTTATCTTTTCAAATTTCAAAATTATTACACCTTTATCATAGAATTTCAAAATTCTAGGATTTTATCCCAGAGTCCTGATCAAATCAGGACTCTATCCTGAGTTCATTTTCTCACTTCATTTTCACTCATTTTTAAAAGCTCTATTTAAATCTCATCATTTGCCTTTTAGAAAAAACAAAAATTCTAAGAGTTCTAATCGAATTAGGACTCTTCCTTAGAGTCCTAGTCAGATTAGGACTCTGAACCAGACTTCAATTTTATCTTATTTTTACCTATTTTTCAAAATCCTTTCATTTGTTTTCGCAGAAAATCCAAAATTCTAAGAGTCCTAGTCCAATTAGGACTCTGTTCCCAGAGTCTCAGTGGGATTAAAACTCTGTTTTGATTTCAATACTTGTTGCTACTTTCATTGTTTTTACTGTTCTTTCATCTATTTTTTAAAAAATACCAAAAAAATTAGAGTTTTAGTCCGATTAGGACTCTATCCCAGAGTCCTAATCCAGTTAGGAGTCTATTCTAAAGTTTGTTTTCAATTCCATTTTCATTCATTTCCATTTATTTTTTAAAAATTAGGTCATTTTGCGGAGTTCTAATTGGTTCAGGACTCTATTTCAGAGTTTCGGTTGACTTAGGACTCTAGCCCTGACTTTATTTTCTAACTTATTTTACCAGTTCTGATAAAATCTTTCAAAACTTTCATCATTTGGCTTTCAAAATTTTAAAATCACAGAGTCCTAATTGGTTCAAGACTCTGGTCTAGAGTTTCAGTCCGCTTAGAACTCTGTTTTCAAAACCTTTGAATTTCACCTGTTGATTTTAACCCCCTTTCAAAGCCATTTTCAGTCTTTATTTCATATTTTTTAAAATTTTGATGTGGGGCCCACTCAGTTGGCACCATATCTGGAGGAGTTTTGACCCAGTCAGAACTCTGTGTCATTTCAAAACTTTCAATTTCAAGTTTACTTTGAATATCTTTTGAGAAAAACTTCTTATTTTCAAGTTTTAAAATCGCTTTTTGAAAAACCAAATGGGGGCCCACTCGAGGTGGCACCACATTTGATAGAGTAAGGGTTAGGCTAGGGTTAGTCAGTGTCCTAGTTAGGTTAGAAACCTAGAAGAGTCCAAATTTGATTTTAAAAAAAGTCATATTTTCACTTTAGATTTTAACCTTGATTTTAAAGTTTTAAATTAGATTTGTTTTGAAAAACGCCAAGTGGTGCCACATTAGGGGTATTATTGTTACGACAATGAAGCCGTACATGATACTTCAAGTACAAGGTTTTGATGATGAACAAGTGAATCAACTGCATTTCAGCTAAGGCAATGAAGAAAGATGACAAGAATTGAAGAATTCGATAAAGAATCTATGAAGACTAGTGTGCAAATGTAAAATTCATTAAATGTCTTAGATTCTTGTAAGAGCCTTACTTAGAGTGCATATTTCAATTGCATTTCACCTAAAAAGTCTTTAGAAAAACTTTTATAAAAGAACCCTTCATGAAAATCATTTTAGAAAACTCTTTATTTAATTTTTTATGTTTATTAGTCGACCAATAGACTCACTAGTCGACCAACCTTTTCGCGCCAAATTTTCTAAGCAAAAATGTCATTTTTGTAAAATTAGTCGACCGAAGGTTTTATCAGTCGACCAGACGGAATGTTTATTTTTTAGAAAATTTAACAGCAGTCGACTGAAGGTTTTATCAGTCGACTGGACAAAACATGTGTTTTCAGAAAAATTTAGCAGCAGTCGACTGAAAGATTTTTCAGTCTATTGATGATATTATCAATCTACTAACTATTTCTTTAGTCGACTAAGTTTCAAAACTTCAGATTTTCAAACGGCTATGATAAACACATTAGTCGACCGACAATAACTGTCAGTCTGCTAATATTTGATTTCAGTCGACTAACTACTATTCCAATCGACTAATTTTGTTGTTTTTCTGTAACTTTTAAAAGGTGTGTCTTTTCATTTTTCAAACATTTTGATAGTTCAAAATGGACTGTTTTGACACCCTTTTATATCCTCAACATATAAAAAATTTCAACTATAAATATGAGTGCATTCCACACTCAAAAACATCAAATTGAATAAAATCCAATTGAATTACAAAGATCAAATTCTTTGCTTTTCACTCCTATTCATTCAAGTATTTATTTTCTCACTCACTTGATATTTTTACTCCAGTTTTTTACTCAAATTTCAATAAGAGATAGTGAATTCGTGAGTTGAGTATTTCAACAATCGCAAAAGCCAATTGCATTCCATTTGTATTCATAAGAAGGGCTCATAGGTTGATTGTTTCATTTTTCTATAAAAAGAAATGACTCCTTGGTTTAAAGAAGTTGTTTGTTTTTAGTAGGTTTGTTACTGAAAGTGAGACCAGATTTGGTCTGTATGTTCTTGTGTTTACATAAGGTTGATAGTGAAAATCTTAAGCAGGTTTTGCTTGGGGACTGGATGTAGGTCTAGAAGACCGAACTAGGATAAATTCTTGCGTTTTTTGTGTGATTGTTTTACGAATTTTAAAATCCTTAAAAATTCCAAAGACGATATTTAAAAGCACTATTCACCCCCCTCTAGTGCTCGTTGTCTCGATCCTACTGCATTTTCATTTGGTATCAGAGCCAGGTTAGGTATATTTTGATTTGACCATCATCTAGCATGACAACAACATCATCTCAGCACAAAGAAGGATGCTCCTCTATTGGTCCTCCTCTCTTTGATGAAACTAACTATAGCTATTGGAAAGTAAGAATGACAATATTTCTACAATCCATGGATCTTGAAATTTGGAGAGTTGTTTCAGAAAAGTACCAAATGCCATTAACTAATTTCAGCCAATGGATCGATAAAGAAAAAAAGACTGCTTCACTTAATGCCAAAGCTATGAATGCATTGTATTGTGTCGTTGACAAGGTAGAGTTCAATCATATTTCTCAATGCTCTACAATAAATGATATCTGACATACTTTTTTCGTTACTCATGAAGGTACGTCAAAGGTAAATGAATCTAAGATTGCTTCTTTGGTTCATAAATTTGAATTATTTAAAATGAAGCAAAATGAATCTATATCGGACATGGTAACAAGAATGACCGATATTACTAATACTCTCAAATCTTTTGGAAAAGAATATTCGCAAGTGAATCTAGTTAGAAAAGTCCTGAGGTGTTTAACTCCTGAATGAGAGAGAAAGACCACAACTATAGAGGAAGCCAATGATTTAAATAACCTTTCTCTTAAAAACTTAGTTGGTAACTTGATGGCATATGAAGTTCAACTTCAAGATAGACAAGAAGAAGAACTTAAGAAAAAATCTCTTGCTTTCAAGGCCAATTTTGACTCTGAAGACTCAGATGAAGATATTGTTCTCATCACAAGGCAATTCAAAAGATTCATCAAAAAAAGAAGATTTCAATGAAAGGTAAAGAAAACGGATTCTTCAAATCCTAATGAAGTCAAGTGCTTAAACTGCAAAAAAGTTGGACACATCAAGAAAGATTGTCATCTTCTCAAAATCAAGCCCAAGGACCAATTCAAGAAGAAAAAGGCATTTCAAGCATGTTGGGATGATAGTGGCTCCTCTTTCGATGAAGAATCTAATGAAGAAGTCGCCAACATGTGCTTTGTAGCACAAGAAGACTCGGTAAGTCAATTTGAGTATAATGATTTATTAGAAGCATTTAATGATTTATATGCTAAATTTAAGAGTCTAAGTTCTAAAAACAAAGAGTTAAAAACTGAAAATTCAACTCTTGACTCTCAAAACAAACTGTTACTTCTAGAGATAGAAGACCTCAAAAGAAAAACTCTTGTCAAGCATTTGAGATAAAAGAAATTGGAATTAGAACCAATCTCTTAAAAGAAGAAATAACAACTTTAAAAGAAAAATCAAATGATCTTCTTTCTATAGTGACCAAATTCACTAATGGACAAGAGAATCCAAAAAGACTTCTTGGTTTTCAAAGATGCTCGGTTTACAAAACCGGTTTGAGATATAGCTTCTTTGATACTCAAAATAGACCAAACTATGTGGTGAAGAATCAAAGACAAAATTCTCAAAGAACTCTATTTTCTAGTTATAATAAAAATGCATCTAATCATGATACTTATAAAACTTATAAGCCTAGACATGATTACTCTAGAAATGCTAAATCTTTTTATAGAAAGAGTATTTATTCTCAAAGAAAACCAAAATCCAAATGGATATGGGTTCCTAAGACTAACTCTCATGGACCCAAAAATAGAAAAGGGTCAAATGCTTTGCCTTCTAATTTAGTTGTAGGTACACAAAATAAGGAGCAAATGGATCTTGGACAGCGGTTGTTCCAAACATATGACTGGAAGGACGGAGTTATTTTCCACCCTCCAAAGTAAGGATGGAGGAACCATCACCTTTGGTGACAATAAAAAGGGAAAAGTAATCGGTATTGGTAACATTGGTAATCCAAAATTTCCCTTGATAGAAAATATTTTTTTTAGTAGATGGTTTAATGCATAATTTGTTATCCATTAGTCAATTATGTGATAAAGGTTTTCATGTTTCATTTGAATATGATTTATGCTTAATTTCTGATTTTCAATCTAAAAAGACCATTTTTAAAGGTAAAAGAAAGAACAATGTGTATGAACTTTATCTAGATGAGTTACCAACTTTTAATGAAAAATGTCTTATTATTTCAAATGAAATTCAATGGTTATGGCACAAGAGACTTGGACATGTTAACTTTAAAATAATTTCTAAGTTATCCAAGAATGATCTTATTAGAGGCCTACCTAGAATACCATATAAGAAGGACCACTTATGTGATGCTTGCCAAATGGGTAAACAAATCAAGAGTTCTTTCAAAGCAAAAGATATAGTTTCAACAAAACGTCCTCTTGAACTTTTACATTTAGATCTATTTGGACCATCTATAATTCAAAGTTTGAATAGTAGCAAGTATGTTTTGTTATAGTAGATGATTATTCTCGATTTACATGAGTAGTTTTTCTAAAAAGCAAAAATAATGTTTTTTTTCTGAATTTTCTAAACTTTGTAGAAGAATTACAAATGAAAAATCTATATCCATTATTAAAATTTGTAGTGATCATGGTGGTGAATTTGACAATGAATCTTTTCAAAAGTTTTGTGATTTACATGGTATATCTCACAACTTTGCTTTTCCTAGAGCAGCTCCACAAAATGTAGTTGTTGAAAGAAAGAATAGAACTTTGCAAGAATGTGCTAGAACCATGCTTCAAGATAAAACTTTACCAAAATACTTTTGGGCTGAAGCAATAAATACAACATGTTATGTTTTAAACTGTGTTCTTATTCGACTAATCTTACATAAAACATGTTTTGAATTATATTATGATCGTATACCAAAGATCTTATATTTTAAAATTTTTGGTAGTAAATGCTTCTTGTTAAATACCAAAGATAATCTTGATAAGTTTGATTCAAAATCAGACGAAACAATATTTCTTGGATATTCTTCTAGAAGTAAAGCTTATCGTGTTTTTAATAAAAGAACATCTTGCATTGAAGAATCTTTACATATTGCATTTGATGAGAATTGAGAACAAGTTATACCTCTAAGTGGAGGAGAAGAAGTCATACTTCAGGAAGAACCTTTGATAGTGAGCACTTCTCAAGAAAATGTTCCTCTTCCACCGGTTTTGAAAGAAGTTCCTAATTATCCACATAAGCAGGTTATTGGAGAAATAAAGAGTGGTGTCCAAACTAGAAGGCAATTGCAATATATTACAAATATTGCTTTCATATCTAAAATAGAACCAAAGAATATCAATGAGGCTTGTGATGATGAATTTTGGCTTTTGGCCATATCTGAAGAACTTTACCAATTTACTATGAATGATGTATGGGATCTAGTTGATAGACCAAAGGATCATCCGGAAATTGGAACAAGATGGGTCTTCCGAAATTAGCTGGACGAAAATGGCGAAGTCATTCGAAACAAAGCAAGGCTAGTAGCACAAGGCTATTGATGATGCATGAAATGCACATCATGTTAAAACGTTTTTCATGCAATTTGTAACAAGTTTAAGGTTTTAAACCCATGTTTAGATGTATTTTGATAGTAAGGGGTTATGGTTCGAATTTCAGAAAATTCAGAGTTAAAATGAGAGAGTTATGGCTATTTTAGTGTTTGGGCACGAATTTCGAGGTGGATCGGATCCATATCCGACCCAATTAGGTTATTTGGACTTTGGATCAACCCTTAGAAAGCCCAAAACCCAACCCACACGCCTATCCATATCCATTTCAAAAAGTTTTGCAGAAAACCCCCCAGAAAGTGGCGCCTAGCAAAATAAAATTTTTTTTAACCTTCTTTCTGAAAAATGTCAAAAGTATAAATACAATTTTTAGAGAATCCCTAGACGTATTTGGCTTGGAATTGATGCTCCATGCAGTGCTTCTAGCTCCAGCACCTTCTTCCCCTCCATTCTCCCACGTTTTGGCCATTGAAGACTGGTTTATGCTTGGGTTCCAAGCATATTTTGATCTCTCTTGTGATTTCTATACGTTTCTTCCTTTTTTCTTGCTGCGTTTTCACCATTTTTCTGTATTTTTGCAGGTGTAGCAGAGGTGGAGACTACTAACCTTGATCCGTAGTGCGAACCACACATCAAGGTGAACCGGCCCTACCTCCATCCGGTTTTCTACACCCTCCGATCGAGAATCAGCGCATACTCCATCTTCGGTGGATCTCCAACATGTAGCAACTGCAAAAGTGTTGTTTTTGGTGAAGTTCTAGCATTCTCGAACTGTTTGGGACGTCAAGATCAAGCCACGGTCCACTCTTTTTCATCCCCCCGGTCGTCGGATCACCCAAGAGGTAGGTCTTCTTCTTCCTTCTCTTCTAGCTAAACCGAATTGTGTGTTGATTTTATTTTCTTATTTTTCTGAGTGTTTCTTGTTTTTCTTTTTGTTTTCAACCTTAGAATAGATTTCGTGCATAGGCCAGCACATTAGCTTAGGTTTATTTGCTTGATTGATTCATTTGAATCTTGTTTTTTTTTACCCAAATCGTTAAAATTGGCTAGATCTTCATCTAGCCGATTCTTCAAATCTGTCATAGGTGTGTTCTTGGTTCTATTCTACTAAAAATCCAATAAAAAAAAGTGTTTATTTTGATTCATCTTAGTCGTTTGGTTGTGTGTTGTGGTTTTTAGTTAAATTGGAAAGAAAAATACAAAAATCGGCTAGACTATTTCTAGCCGATTCTTGGGTTTTACAAAAATATTTTTTTTTCTGTAGTGTTGCTGTATGTTGTGTGTGAGTTTTGTTTATTTCAGTACCTTTTATTTTTCGTTTTAGGAAAATGAATTTATTATGTGTTACATGAAGGATTTTTGATAAAATCGTGAATGAATGATTAAAATCATGCAAGTGTAGGTGATTCTTTTATGCCATTCATGTGATTTTCTGTTTGTGTGTTAGTTAACAGTCTCTTAGAGTTGGGTGAGTCAAATTCATCGTTTTAGGGTTGTCTTAATCCTTGTTTTCTTTGTGTTTTCAATTTTTAGGTAGTTTCTTTTGATTGATAGAAAAAATTCCAAAAATCGAGTTTTATTTTCTTTATGTTTTTAATGGATGTCTTCATTCAGCTGCATGTTTAATACTTAGTTCAGTTGAGTTCTTGTATTCGTGATGTATTTTGTTCTTGAAGTTAGATAGATTTAGAAAGTGATTTAATCATTTGCAAATTTTTTTTTATGTTTTTTTCATTAGAATAATGTTTAGGTAATTTAGAGTGTTTCGGTATTTTATGAATTCCAGCATAGTGTTGTTCATGTTTGCATTTGTGTAATTAGGAGTTTTTTATTATATATTAATTTAGCTTTATCAAAGTATTTGTTACTTAGTTAATCATTTTTTTTTTAGTTTGTATTTTTGTTTTTGTTGGTCTTCTTCTTCCCCAAGGTGGGGCGGCAGCCATTGGAGCTCCATTCGAGCTCTAGGCTATCTTTGGTAAGTATTGATTGCAATTAGGTAGGTTAGGAAGGTGTCTAGGTTCAATGTATTAGGTTTTATTGCCTTAGCCATTTTTAGGAGCCATTTAAGTTAGTTTTGGAATTCAATAGTAGCATATACATTGTCATTCAGTGTCATTTAGATTGCATTAGGTTTAATTTGCATTTTGTAGTGTTTAAATAGATTCATTTAGTGAATAGTGCACTCAAAGAAAAACCTGATTTTTGCCCCATCGCACTGTTGTCATTTCATGTGCAAAAATTCCGAGTTTTTAAAAAATTCTTTTTCTATTCACTTTATCAACGTGTTAGCTAACTGCAGACCAAATTTCATCTCGATCCGAGTTGGTTTGGTTTGATTTTTAAGCGTTTTTTGAAAACCGTTTTTTCTGGTTTTTAAATTTCGGGACTTTCGATATCCTGATTTTGCCCAGTTTTGAAACACGTATATCTGGAGTTCCAGATATCTTTTTTGCAATCTGTAAAAACTGTCAGATTATTTAATCTGTCAGTTACAGAACAGAATAAGTTTTGGGAAAATCGTACCTCGTTTGCTCTGTCAAACAGTGGTTTTCCGAGAACCTATGAGAAATCTATTTTACACTAGTTAGGGGCATTTTAGGACGGTTTTCAGTATTTTCTGCATTGTAGAAGCTGCATAAGCATCATAGAACATTATTAGAATTAGTTTAACTAATTTTAGACTTAGTTTAGTATTTTATTTAATTATTATCTGATAATTAGAACTTGTTTTATTAATTTCGTAAAATTAGACTTATTTTCATTTATAGTTCCATTCTTAGATTAAAATACTAATTCTGCATTTTCTTTCATTTTAGGTTGAAAAGCATCTTCAATTTTCTAGGGTTCTTTGTCCGAGTGCAAATATCGTCTAAGTGGTGAAAAGACCAAAATACCCCTGGCGTGCAACTGAAGACTGGATTGCTATTTCAAGTTTTTTTTATTGTAATTTAATTAGTTGTGTAATTGTAGATTGATATTTGTAATTAATAAATTAAATTTTACAGAAATATCTTGATTAATTCCTGTTCCCTGAGGATTCGACCCGTACTTACCACTTTGTGGAAAGTCGGTTTTTATATTTTTGGTTGACAATTTTCCAAAGTTTTATTAAAAATAATTATTTTAAAAATATCATTTCAAAAGATCAACCAAATTTTGGCGCCGTTGCATAATCTAACAATTTACAAATTTTTAAGCCCCATGAAAATTTTTTTCTGAACTAATTCAAATAGATTAGTTATTTATGAGAAAATTCAAAGAAAAGATAGTATTTGATTGTTAGAAAATTTTGAATCACTTTTGTATAAGTATGTACAGTATGTTTTATGAAAAGAAATAAGCAATGGAAAGATGTTTTTGAAAAAAAAAATGAGTTTAAAAAGAATAGAGCCACGTTTAGTTGTTGATGTCTTCGTGAATCCTAGTAGTGGAACTTAGACACGAGATGAAGTGTTTGAGTCTCTTAACGAAAAGGATAACGAAGGAGATCATCCCTTTGTCTAGTTGATATCTGTGGCCTTTGTAGTTCGAGTAAGTAGAATCTGAAGGGTGTTTTACACTTGGTGCCCTAAAGCCAGCTGGTTTGGGAGCCACCGGTTCGAAAGCTTGTTACATGGACTGCATAGAAAGCCTAAGAGATAGAGACATTGCACATAATGAGAGGAAGACTATACGTAAACTATTAGAATAGAAGGTCTAGTGACTCGAGCAATTAAGTCTGAGGGATACTTTGTATCTAGTGCCCTAAGGTTGGCCAGCCTGGGAGTCACTGACCCAAAGCTCACTACACGGGTCACGAAAACTGACTATTCGAAATAGTGCTCATGTGAGAAGAATGCTCAAGAGAACAAAGTTGAAAAAAAAATGGTGAAAATGAAAGAAAAAGAATGTACTGAATGACAAAATTTTCATTGCTTAGGCATATAGGTGTATTACTGTGCAGAAAATATACAAGTGAGAATAAATGAGTAAAACATGAGAATACTTGACTTTCTGAGAAAAATCATAAAATAGCTACAATATTGGAAAAGTGAAGGAAAAAGAATTTTTACTGTGGTGGCATGAGATTTTTAAACTTGTTTTGAGAATGTCAATTACATGAAATATTTGTTCCAACTGCTTTCTTAAGAGCCTCATAGTTTTGAAAAAATCATCCTTGCATTTCATTGATGTTTGTGGGTAGCATCTCTGCAAACCCTCACGAGACCTTACTCGTCCACTAGTGTAAGCTAGGGGTTAAAAGGGCTTGTTGCATACGCTAAATGCAACCGTGATTCCTACGAAAGTGAGTTAGTTTTAATGCATTCATGTTTAGCATTTCTTGTCTCTGTTGCATAGCATAATTAGGGTTTGTTAAGGGACTAACAAACATTCAAGCATGGGGGTATTTGATGATGCATGAAATGCACATCATGTTAATAAGTTTTTCATGCATTTTGTAACAAGTTTAAGGTTTTAAACCCATGTTTAGATGTATTTTGATAGTAAAGGGTTATGGTTCGAATTTCAGAAAAATCAGAGTTAAAATGAGAGAGTTATGGCTATTTCAGTGTTTGGGCACGGATTTCGAGGTGGATCAGATCCATATCCGACCCAATTAGGTTATTTGGACTTTGGATCAACCCTTAGAAAGCCCCAAACCCAACCCACATGACTATCCATATCCATTTCAAAAAGTTTTGCAGAAACCCCCCCAGAAAGTGGCGCCTAGCAAAATAAATTTTTTTAACCTTCTTTCTGAAAAATGTCAAAAGTATAAATACAATTTTTAGAGAAGCCCTAGACGTCTTTGGCTTGGAATTGACGCCCCCTGCAGTGCTTCTAGCTCCAACACCTTCTTCCCCTCCATTCTCCCACGTTTTGGCCATTGAAGACTGGTTTATGCTTGGGTTCCAAGCATATTTGGATCTCTCTTGTGATTTCTATACGTTTCTTCCTTTTTTCTTGCTGCGTTTTCACCATTTTTCTGTATTTTTGCAGGTGTAGCAGAGGTGGAGACTACTAACCTTGATTCGTAGTGCGAACCACACATCAAGGTGAACCGGCCCTACCTCCATCCGGTTTTCTACACCCTCCGATCGAGAATCAGCGCATACTCCATCTTCGGTGGATCTCCAACATGTAGCAACTGCAAAAGTGTTGTTTTTGGTGAAGTTCTAGCATTCTCGAACTGTTTGGGACGTCAAGATCAAGCCACGGTCCACTCTTTTTCATCCCCCCGGTCGTCGGATCACCCAAGAGGTAGGTCTTCTTCTTCCTTCTCTTCTAGCTAAACCGAATTGTGTGTTGATTTTATTTTCTTATTTTTCTGAGTGTTTCTTGTTTTTCTTTTTGTTTTCAACCTTAGAATAGATTTCGTGCATAGGCCAGCACGTTAGCTTAGGTTTATTTGCTTGATTGATTCATTTGAATCTTGTTTTTTTTTTTACCCAAATCGTTAAAATCGGCTAGATCTTCATCTAGCTGATTCTTCAAATCTGTCATAGGTGTGTTCTTGGTTCTGTTCTACTGAAAATCCAATAAAAAAAAGTGTTTATTTTGATTCATCTTAGTCGTTTGGTTGTGTGTTGTGGTTTTTAGTTAAATTGGAAAGAAAAATACAAAAATCGGCTAGACTATTTCTAGCCGATTCTTGGGTTTTACAAAAATATTCTTGTTTTTTTTTTCTATAGTGTTGTTGTGTGTGAGTTTTGTTTATTTCAGTACCTTTTATTTTTCGTTTTAGGAAAATGAATTTATTATGTGTCGCATGAAGGATTTTTGATAAAATCGTGAATGAATGATTAAAATCATGGAAGTGTAGGTGATTCTTTTATGCCATTCGTGTGATTTTCTGTTTGTGTGTTAGTTAACAGTCTCTTAGAGTTGGGTGAGTCAAATTCATCGTTTTAGGGTTGTCTTAATCCTTGTTTTCTTTGTGTTTTCAATTTTTAGGTAGTTTCTTTTGATTGATAGAAAAAATTCCAAAAATCGAGTTTTATTTTCTTTATGTTTTTAATGGATGTCTTCATTCGGCTGCATGTTTAATACTTAGTTCATTTGAGTTCTTGTGTTCGTGATGCATTTTGTTCTTGAAGTTAGATAGATTTAGAAAGTGATTTAATCGTTTGCAAATTTTTTTTTATGTTTTGTTCATTAGAATAATGTTTAGGTAATTTAGAGTGTTTCGGTATTTTATAAATTCCAGCATAGTGTTGTTCATGTTTGCATTTGTGTAATTAGGAGTTTTTTATTATATATTAATTTAGCTTTATCAAAGTATTTGTTACTTAGTTAATCATTTTTTTTTAGTTTGTATTTTTGTTTTTGTTGGTCTTCTTCTTCCCCAAGGTGGGGCGGCAGCCATTAGAGCTCCATTCGAGCTCTAGGCTATCTTTGGTAAGTATTGATTGCAATTAGGTAGGTTAGGAAGGTGTCTAGGTTCAATGTATTAGGTTTTATTGCCTTAGTCATTTTTAGGAGCCATTTAAGTTAGTTTTGGAATTCAATAGTAGCATATACACTGTCATTCAGTGTCATTTAGATTGCATTAGGTTTAATTTGCATTTTGTAGTGTTTAAATAGATTCATTTAGTGAATAGTGCACTCAAAGAAAAACCTGATTTTTGCCCCATCGCACTGTTGTCATTTCATGTGCAAAAATTCCGAGTTTTTAGAAAATTCTTTTTTTATTCACTTTATCAACGTGTTAGCTAACTGCAGACCAAATTTCAGCTCGATCCGAGTTGGTTTGGTTTGATTTTTAAGCGTTTTGTGAAAACTGTTTTTTCTGGTTTTTAAATTTCGGGACTTTCGATATCCTGATTTTTTCCAGTTTTGAAACACTTATATCTGGAGTTCCAGATATCGTTTTTGCATTCTGTACAAACTGTCAGATTATTTAATCTGTCAGTTACAGAACAGAACAAGTTTCGGGAAAATCGAAATTCGTTTGCCATGTCAAACAGTGGTTTTCCGAAAACCTGTGAGAAATCTATTTTACACTAGTTAGGGGCATTTTCGTAATTTCCTTAGTTTCAGCATTTTAGGACGGTTTTCAGTATTTTCTGCATGGTAGAAGCTGCATAAGCATCATACAGCATTATTAGAATTAGTTTAGCTAATTTTAGACTTAGTTTAGTATTTTATTTAATTATTGTCTGATAATTAGAACTTGTTTTATTAATTTCGTAAAATTAGACTTATTTTCATTTATAGTTACATTCTTAGAATAAAATACTAATTCTGCATTTTCTTTCATTTTAGGTTGAAAAGCATCTTCAATTTTCCAGGGTTCTTTGTCTGAGTGCAAATATCGTCTAAGTGGTGAAAAGACCAAAATACCCCTGGCGTGCAACTGAAGACTGGATTGCTATTTCAAGTTTTTTTTTATTGTAATTTAATTAGTTGTGTAATTGTAGATTGATATTTGTAATTAATAAATTAAATTTTACAGAAATATCTTGATTAATTCTTGTTCCATGAGGATTCGACCCGTACTTACCACTTTGTGGAAAGTCGGTTTTTATATTTTTGGTTGACGATTTTCCAAAGTTTTATTGAAAATAATTGTTTTAAAATTATCATTTCAAAAGATCAACCAGCTATAATCAAGAAGAAGACATAGATTTTGTTGAAACCTATGCACCAATGGCTCGATTAGAGTCAATTCGAATGATGCTTGCTTTTGCTAGTTACATGAATTTTAAGTTATATCAAATTGATGTTAAGAGTGCATTCCTAAATGGACATATTAATGAAGAAGTTTATGTAGAGCAACCTCCAGGCTTTTGAAAATGAGAAATATCCAGAAAAAGTCTACAAAATAAAAAGAGCTTTGTATGGACTTAAACAAGCACCAAGAGCGTGGTATGAAAGACTACGAAATTTTCTAGAACAATCTGGTTTTTCCATTGGTCAGGTAGACTTCACTTTATTTATTAAAAATCTCAATTTAGATATTCTTATTGTGTAAATTTATGTTGATGACATAATATTTGGTTCTACTAATGATTCTCTTTGTAAAGAATTTGCTAAAGCTATGCAGGAAGAGTTTGAAATGAGCTTAATGGGTGAATTGAACTACTTCCTTGGACTTCAAATAAAGCAAACTAAAGAAGGAATCTTCATCAACCAGGCTAAGTATACAAAAAAACTTTTCAAGAGATTTGGGATGAACTCATCAAAATCAAGAAGAAATCCTATGAGCACAACTACTTCTCTTGACAAAGATGAAAATGGTAAAAACGTAGATACTAAGCTCTACAGAGGTATGATCGGATCTCTATTATACTTAACTGCTAGTCGACCTGATATAATGTTTAGTGTTTGTATGTGTGCTAGATTTCAAGCTAATCTGAAGGAATCTCATTTAACTACAGTAAAACAAATTCTTCAATACTTGAAAGATACTTCAAATTTTAGTTTATTTTATCCAAAAACATCTTCCTTCGATTTAGTTTCGTATAGTGATGCAGATTTTGTAGGAAGCAAATCTGATCGTAAGAGTACTAGCAGAACTTGTCATTTCTTAGGACATTCCTTAGTCTCTTGGTTTAGTAAAAAGCAAAAGTCAGTGTCACTCTCAACAACTGAAGCAGAATATATAGCGGCTAGTTTAGCGTGTTCACAAGTACTATGGATGAAACAAACCTTAAAAGATTTTGGTTTGAATTAATCCACAACAACTATTTATTGTGATAACACTAGTGCTATAAATCTTTCGAAAAATCCTGTTCAGCACTCAAGAACTAAGCATATTGAAGTTATACATCATTTCTTACAAGATCATGTGTTAAAAGGAGATATTTTATTAAATTTTATACCCACTAATGAAAAACATGCTAATATCTTCACTAAACCACTTAAAAATGAAGATTTTATGAGAATTAGGAGAGAACTAGGCATTTGCTCATTTTTAGATTTATAAAAAAAATGTTTTTGCTTTGAAAAATCTCAAAATCGCACATTTTTAGTCGACCGATAAAATTCTAGTCGATTGATGTTTTTTTTAATTTTAAATGAAGGGACCAGATACCCCTTGGATTTTTTTTTTTAAAAAAGGGCAATCGTTTTTACGCCCGTTTTTTTTAAAAGTTTTTTTTAGGGACCCAATACCCTTTTTTTTTTGTTTAAAAAATGCATTGTTTCATTTTTACGCCTGTATGTTTTCCCCTTTTCATAAACGAAACTCTCTCTCTCTCCTTTGTCTCTTCCAAAAACCCTAGGAGTGCCAGATGAACTCCCTCTTGCCGTGATAGGAGACGACGCTTGCGACGCTTGCAATAGCATCTTCTCACCTTCCACCATCCACCGCATCACCTCTTGTTCGTCGAACCCTTTATCGCCTCTTCTCCCTTGCATAAAATCCGTGGAAACTCAACATCCCTTTTCGGTTGGCTGCTCCTGCCGATTGATTTGGCCACTAACAGAGATCGTGCCTATCGTCCATCATATCCTCTCCAACGCATCAATGAAGCACCATCCGCATCGCAAGAAGACTTCTCCAGTTTTTCTTCAACAGATAGCTACCGTCCTCCACAAACCCTGGGAGATTTTAATCTCTTGCCGAAACCTTCTGGCAGCAACAAAAGTGATTTTGCAGCATTGACTATCCTCTACGATGCCGAACAACTTTTTCCTCCCACTAGATGTCATTGGAAAGCCGACAGCAACAACGATTCTCTTTGACAGGTGAATCTGTTTCGTTCTTAATAACCATGCCTCGTCGAAAAACAACATCCGCACAAGGTTCCCCTCCATCTACACCACAAGCACATCATGGATTTTCTCTTAGACTACTTAGAAATCCTCTTTTATATGATACCTTTGGATCGATTTTTGCACTTCTTATTTTACCAAGCCGAAATGTTTTGTTTCATCTATTTTTCAGCTACAAAATCAGAGAATTATTCATAGGCATTTCACACCTTTTTGACGCTGGTGCAGACCCCCTTAATTATCCTTTACTGATCTATTTGTTTTATACTAATTTACAAATTGATCTTGAAACTGGATTTATTTACTCTCTTGTTCGCGATGTTGAAATTGAGTTTGATTCTAAGCTTCTTGGACAAATCCTAGATATTCCACCTTCAGAAACTCTTTTCAATACTATTGAACTTAATGATGAAAGAATTTTTGAACAAATTCTTCTTTCCGGAGCACCTCATTATCCTCCTTTCAAAAATATCAATCTTCAAACTTACGCTCGCATTGTTGGACGAATTCTTGCCCATAATGTTCTACCTAAAATTGGATCTTTTGATTACTATTCCACATATCTCTCTACGACTCTTTACGTCTTATTTGGAAATATTTCTGTAAATTGGGCCAATGTGTATTTTACTACTTTGTGGAAACAAAAACCTTTTCTTCCGTATGAATGTCTCCTTACTCGTATTTTTAGATATTTCAAAGTACCCCTAACAAGTGAAAAATATTTTGAACAAAAGGAGCTCTTTAATCAAACTATTTTTAAACAAATGAAAATCAAATATCTACCTCCTTTAAATTTTGATCAAACTGAACCCTCTGAACCATCACCATCTCCTGTGACACCTTCATCTCAAGCAAAATGAAAGAAATTCTCTACTAGTCAAGACAATGATGAAATTTTGCAGCGAATGGAAGCTTTGGAGCTACATTAACACACTTTTCATGAAGATGTGACTCAACAACTTTCTTCAATTCAGAAGGATATTGTTGAACTCAAAGAGATGATCAAGCAACACTTCTCTTGAACTTTGTTTACTATCATTACTGAACTTTGATACTTTTTGGGTTGTAATATTTTGAACTTGAATTTGCATTTTGCTTATGCTATGTCTGCACTTACTCTTTTTTATTATGACAAAGGGGGAGAAAAAGACAAAAATTGCATGAGAAAAAGGAGAAAAAGACACATGAATGGAAATTATTGGAGAAAAAGAACAAGACACATGGAAATTTCATATTGCATCATGACACGGCAATTGCATCATGTGAAAGCATTGAAAATTGCATTCATGAAAAAGTTTTAGAAATGCATGAAGTAATGATGGAAATGCAAAACAATCCATATGTGATATATATGCTTTGATTGTGCTAACTTCTTATGTTCTGTAGCATATTGATAGGGGGAGTAAAATCTCCATCAATGCATCTAAATGTTCCATCTTTGATTAGTTTGTCATCATAAAAAATGGGGAGATTGTTACGACAATGAAGCCGTACATGATACTTCAAGTACAAGGTTTTGATGATGAACAACTGAATCAACTGCATTTCAGCTAAGGCAATGAAGAAAGATGACAAGAATTGAAAAATTTGATAAAGAATCTATGAAGACTAGTGTGCAAATGTAAAATTCATTAAATGTCTTAGATTCTTGTAAGAGCTTTACTTAGAGTACATATTTAGATTGCATTTCACCAAAAAAGTGTTTAGAAAAACTTTTCTAAAAGAACCTTTCATGAAAATCATTTTAGAAAACTCTTTACTTAATTTTTCATGTTTATTAGCTGACCAATAGACTCACCATTGTGATCATGCAAAATTTTTCTTCTCGTTCTTCTTTTCTTTCTCTTTGCCATTCTAGCCTCTATTCCCTTTTTTAAGGAGGGGATAAAAGATAGAAAAGAAGAGAGAAAAAAAAGGAAGAAGAGAGATGAACTCTTTTGCAAGGTCTCATTTGACCAAAGAAATGTTTTGAAAATCACTTGCCTCCGTTTTAAAAATTTGTGGGAAAAATGGAGAGACGGGATTCGCTCGTCGGTACAAGGTTCAACCGTTCCTGGCGCCTTTACCAGGGCTAATCAAACCAAGGATCAAACTTATGCCTTTTGCTTTGCCTTGATATTATCTAAGAATTTATTCTAAATCTAAAATGCACAAAGAATCATGCTTGTATAATGCAAATGCAGAAATGTATGCTTTTGAGAAAAATAGTTTAGAAATTAGAGATTTTTCAAGTGATTCTGAGATGAATTTGATAATATAGTGAAGAAATGATTCAGAGGGTTGAAATTGATTTGAAAAAGTTGGATTTTGAATCTAACTTAGAATTTGAAATAAATTTGGAAGAAGAGACTTGAAATTCCCAAGTCTCGAAATGATCAGAATTCTTCAGATGAAGAGAAAAGGGAACTTAGAATTGAAATTTTGAAATAAGAATGAATTTTCAAAGTCAGAATGGACCTTGAATTTGGATCAGTTTTCAAGAATCGATTTCGAAAAAGAAATTTTGAGCTCAAGACCTGAAACAAGAATTTGAATTTGAATTTGAATTTGAATTCAGATTTAAGAAATAAGTTTGAAATTAGCTTTGAAAATGAGAATTGGAAATAGAATTGGATTTTAAATCTGAAATATAATTTGATCTGAAATATAATTTGATCTGGATGGAATTGGATTCGAAGTCTGGAATCCAAGATGGAGTTGAATCCGAAGTCTGAAATCCTAAAATGGAATTGAATCCTGAAATCTGGAATCCTAGATGGAGTTGGATCCGAAGTCTGGAATCCTAAATGAAATTGGATCCGAAGTCTGGAATCCAAGATGGAGTTGAATCCGAAATCTGGAATCCTAAATGGGATTGGATCCGAAGTCTCGAATTCAAGATGAAGTTGAATTCGAAATCTGGAATCCTAAATGGGATTGGATCCGAAGTCTGGAATCCAAAAATGGAGTTGGATCCGAAGTCTGGAATCCAAGAGGGAGATTGGATTTGGAAATCTGAATCCAAAGTGGAACTGGGTTCTAAGTCTAGAATCTAAGATGGAATTGGATGTTGGAAATCCAAATGAGACTTGTTGAGGATGGATATGGAATTTGGAAACCCATATTGAATTCAAAAGTAGGTTTTAAACTTAGAGAAAATTGAATTTTGAGATTCAGAATCAATCTCAAAACCTTAATTTTGAATTGAGAATCAAGACTCAATATTTAGATAGAATTTTTGGAGAACAAACTTGATTTAAAGCTTGAGATTTGAAATCAAAAGATGAATCAGGAATTTCAAAGTTAAATTGAACTTTGAAATTTGATTTGAAATGCTAAATTGAATCTTG
Organism: Nuphar pumila; assembly: GCF_984573655.1. Lineage (NCBI taxonomy): Eukaryota > Viridiplantae > Streptophyta > Magnoliopsida > Nymphaeales > Nymphaeaceae > Nuphar > Nuphar pumila. Next base: position 43,398,409 of record NC_143265.1, on the reverse strand, counting down.
GAAATGAAAATGAATTTGAATTTTCAAGATTGAATTGAACTTTGAAATTGGATTTGAATTGAATTTTGAATATAATAAATGAATTTGAAATTTCAAAGTCAAATTGGACTTTGAAATTGGAGTTTGAACTTTAAAATGAGATAGAATTTTGAGAATAGAAAGAAGGATTTGAATTTATAAGAATTGAAGATTGATTTGAGAAGTAAAGAAGATAGTTGAAGAATCATCTCGAAATCACTTGGATTTTGAAAAAGAATATTTTGAAGATATGATATAATTCTATCGTAAATGATGAATGAATCAAAAGAATTTGAAATTGGATTTTGAAAAGTATATTTCATTCTTTAAATGAATTGAAATAAGATTGAAGATATAATACATCCCTCACTATGGTCATTGAATCTATTACATAGTAATCATATTTAAATTCAAGTGAAGAATAAAATATATTTTTGGTGCCTTTATAAAGTTTAAAATGAAATTAACTTTCAATATATCCTGACTATGGCCATTGATATATATATTTTGAGTTAATTTTAAGTTAAACCCTGATAAAAAGAAAAAATATTTAAAAATATGATGATTTTTGAAAAAGGGATCCAGTGTGGATCCGGTGTTATTCCATAAAAGTTGAAAATCTTAAGTCTTGTTCACATCCTGACTATGGCCATTGATGCAAATCGTCAACTTAGGATTTAATCACCTCTTATAAAATGATGCACGTGCCATTCGTGTCCCCATTTGTGAAATTTTGCAATGAAAGATAAAATAATGAAAACAAGCAATTTCTAAGATATGTATGTTCATACATTCTATTCTAGTGCAAGGAATGTAAATTTCTCATTATGATCTAGCTATTACATTTCTCAAATTGCAATGGGAATTTCTTGAGCTAAAAAAAAAAGAAACCCTTTTCATACATTTCCTGCAAAAAGATAGAGTTAATATGCGGCAAAATATCAAGCATGGAAAGAATTTTAAATACTAATTTGAGACTAAAAGTGGAGATGCTGATGAAAGGATGCATATGAGATGCTAAGCAAATGTAGAGAAATGAATTCAAAATGTATATGAGGTGTGTTGGGTTCATGGAAAAATGCATGAGGCAAAGCATACATGATGCCTAAATGATGTTATGAGACATATAGGTAGGGTGATAATTGAATATATATATATATATATATATATATATATATATATATATAGAGAGAGAGAGAGAGAGAGAGAGAGAGAGAGAGAGATGTATATATATGACATGGATGCAAAGGTATAAGACTTAAAAAAAAAGAATAGTGTAAGATGCTTGAAATGAAGCCACAAAAAAAAAAAAGCTGCGGCAATGCCTTGGTCATTGTTGTGGTCATGTGAGAGGTTACAACAGGGCAAAGCACTGCTGTAGGTGTATGAAAGGTGGCAGCAAAGTTTGGCAACACTATAGATATATAAAAGCTACTGAATGCATAAAGGTTATGGGAAATGTGCATACGCAGGGGATGGGAATGCTTGAAGATGTTGGACTTAAGTTGCAGCAGGGAAGTGAAGAATCACGCGGGTGATGTTTGTTTGATATGAAATGAAGGGGTGAGTTTACTGTGGAATATAGGCTGATATGAAGAATTGGGATGGAGTGTTATGGGCTACAACAGCCACTGGACTGCTATGCTCGCGTGTGCACAGGGGTCAGCAATGGGTGCCACTGTGAAGGGTTATGCTCATGAAGGAAGGAGTGGGGTGGATAGTATGTTTTTGCAGAAAAAAACACCAATGTATGGTAGGTAAATGGACAGTGCGATGGTGGCTGGACCTAATAAGACTATGGTCACTTAGCAGAAATTCTGTGAAGTGCCGGTGAAAAAAATGAGTTGTTGTGGTTGTTTGATGGAATGGATGTCGTGCATGGGGAACGTGTTACAGAAATGTAAAAAGAAAATACCACTATAGCAGACACACAGAAGACACAGTGAGGGTGTTATGCTATAGCAATTCCACCTTTTCAAGAAGGCTAAGATCTGGACTTTTCTCCAAAACAAATTACAGGTTTCGTTCCCTTTTGCCTCCATAGACCCGATCATACAGTAGCATATTAAAACTACTTTCACAGTATAAAACATTTTGCAGAAAGTCAATCAACAGGCTCCAATGGAATAAAAAGTGACGCATGCTAATTAGAAACACACAGAATCTGATTTTTGTTTAAAGGTATGCACCCCTGTTATTATCGCAAAATTTCCCCCCTCTCTTGCGAGAGAGAAATGAATTTTGCAAGTCAAACTCGACCAAAGTTTTGAAAATTTGATTTTGAAAATTACTCACCTCCGTTTTGAAAATTTACGAGAAAATTCAATGGAATGGGATCCGCCTGTCGGTACGAGGTTCAACCGTTCCTGGCACCTTTACTGGAGGTAAATGAACCAAGGATCAAATGTGTGCTTTGACTAAGTTAAATCATCTAAATTATGCTCTATTTTCCTAGAATGCACAGAGAATCAGGCATGTGCTATGGATTTTTGAAAAATAATGTAAGTTTGAGAAATATGATGTTTGCTTTGGAAAATTGAAATAGGTATAAAAAATGGTTCGAAAAGTGCTCGAAAATGGAATTTCTGGGAAAATCATTGAATTTCATTGGAAATTAGAAATTGGATTGGAAAATGAATTCTCAGGAAAACTTGAATCTTGGGAAAATCAATTTTTGAGATTTGGAATTGCTTTTCTGAGAAAATGAATTTGAGAATCTTGAGAAAGTCAGGAAGTTCATTGGAAAATGATTTTTTGAAATGAAAAATGGATTCTCAGGAAAATTAGATCTTTGAGAAAATCGATTTCTGAAAACTTGGGATTTTGAAATTTGAGAAAATTAAAACATTGGAAAATCTTGATTTGAACTTGGGAAATGCTTTGAAATCTCATGTGAAAACTTCAGATTCTGAGTAAATCAAATCCTGAGAAAGACTTGGAAATTTTTTAAGAAATTTGATTTTTTTCTGAAATGAAATTGGGAAATGATTTTAAAAATGATGCAAATTGAATGAATGAATGAATTTGAAAGGGAATTTCATTGAGGAATTGGGAAATCCTTTTGAAATTTTGAGAAATGAAGTGCATTTTGAAGTTAGCCTAAGAGTGTAGGCTGAATGTGGCTAATATGAAGATCATAAATCTAGGTTTTATTCGTATTCTGACTATGGCAAAAAATAAAAATTCCACAAATTTTATAAACTCCATAATAGCTTGTGCACGTGTCATTCGTGTCAACTATAGTGAATTTGGAAAAATGTGCATGAATGATGCATCAGATATCAGAATTTGCAGAAAGTAAACTATATGCAATGCAGTCCTATTCTATGCAGGAAATGTAAATTATTATTCCAAATTATTACATTTGATGTTACATTGAATTGAAATGAAATAAGAAAAGCTAAGTCTTCTTCTTGGATGTTCCTACAAAACTAGAAAATTTGTTAGCACAAAAATATAGGTTTTTCTGAATTTATCCAAAAATATTAGAAATTATCAGACATTACTTAGATATAAACTCAAATTCATACCCCCCTTGATATAAACAAGATAAATAATGAATAAAATTCGAAAATAAACTCGAAAATTCGAAATTGGGGTCAAAATGACCAAAATGCCCCTAATGACCTTGAAATCAGAGTTTTCTGAAAGAAATTTTGTAAATTTTGAAAATTTGAAAATCCAATGAAATAAATAAAACATAATATGATGAAATAAGATGATATGCATGAAAATTTATGGAATTAGAAATTGAAATTTTGAAATTTAGGTCAAAATGACCAAAATGCCCCTGATAACAAGACTATGACCTTGAAACAGGGTTTTCTGAAATAAATTTGGCAAAATGAGAAATGTGAAATGAAAATGATATTGAAATTAACCCTAATATGATATGACATGCTTATTTACATGAATAAAACCCTAAAATGGTGAAAATATCATAAAATATCAAATTTAACTTGATTTTCGCCTAATTTTCACTTCTGAATTTAAAATTAAACTAACATACAAATCAAATGAACTTGGAATAGAGTCAAATTTGACATTAACACATAAACTAACTCTAAAAACAGAATGAAGCTTGAAAATCTATTTTTTTGTATTTTCTTAATATGGAAAATAGCTAAATGTCCTAAAAAATCAGAATTTTGTCTAAAATGTTGATTCAAAAGGTGATTTATGATATCCAACTTCCATAAAAATTTCTCAAATTTTATTGGGTGACAGAGGATAGTAAAGTAAGGATTTATGCCTTTTACACTTTCTGGTTTTGACGTATGGTCGGAGCTGTACAGCTCCGACAAGTCGGATCAAAATTCGGCGACTCTAGGATTTGGGGGAAACAGACAGGTTTCAGGAGAAAATGTGGGAACAATAGCAGACAAATGGGAAAATGGCTGAAATTGTGGGAAAATGTTCTTGACAGACAAAAAAAAATGATATTTTCACACCATTGGGATTCGGGTTACGGTTTGGAAAATGTCACACTGTTATCAGAGACCCAAATCTCTGGAATTTCTGGATATTGGAATCTGTAAGACAGAAAAGAAATTTTTGGGAAAACTACTGGAACAATTTCTAAAATTCCCAAAATTTGGGAAATGACAGGAAAATATGTTAGAAACAACTTTTGTGTTAAAAGTTGAGCGGACTCAGTGCATTAGGGTCTGTCTATACCTTGACAAAGGAAAATCGAGATTTTCCCAAAGATCTGGGAAAATTGATTTTTGATAGAGGATAAATCTACTTGTACAGATCTCAAAATTTCCAGATCATTAGTAGATTTGATTGTGAATCCACTGTGATTTTTAAGAGAAGATCTGAATCTCCCATATGGGTGATTTCGAAGATTCTTGTCTGCTAAGAAGAATTCTGGAAATTCCAGAAGGGGAAAATCCAGTTTTGAGATTTGATTGGTTTAGAAGGATCTGGAACCTGAATGGACCTGGGTTTTTGGTAGAGAAACACAGACACATAACTACGACTATAATAATATTTTTAGAAATTTTTAACAGAAAATTAAGTATGAAATTATAATTGAACCACACATGAATTTAAATTTATAAACTATCACTGGAACTTCAATAAGACAACTAACTAAATGAAATAAATAAAAAGCAAACTAAACATGTCTAAAACATGAAAGTTATACGAGAAATAATAAGAAAACAAAAAATAATTGGGGAGGCATGCTTGAAATTTGCTTTAGCTATTCGGAATGAGGGGCTTCATCCATTGAATGGATGAACCACCTCATTCGTATAGCCCTAAGTCCATGCAAAACATAAAAAAAAAAGAGGAAGCTTGTTACATTGGCTTGGGTAGGGATGCTACACCGAAGGAAGGTTTGAAATGGTTGAAGGTGATGGCATGTTGGGTATGATGATAGAGCATCAGCTGGAGCAAAGGCTGATGATGGAGCATCAGCTGGAGCATCAGCTGGAGCAAAGGTGTGGCTGAAGGTAGGTAGCACCAATAGAGGTGTTGGGAAGGGTGGCTGCTGGCTGGAGTAGTTGATGAAGGTGGTGGCTGAACCGTGGTGCGGGCGATGGCTGCAAGGTTGGAGGTGGCTGCACCTTGTGAGGAGGGCTGCTATTGGAGCCAAAGGGGAAATCAAGGGAGAGGGGAGAGAGAGAGAGAGGTAGGGCTGGAAAAAGCCAGCCGTATGGAGTTTTTTTTCTTTCTTTTTTTTTATTGAAACCAAAACATAGGTTTTGATAAAATAAGGCTAAAGTTTTAAAAACGGTTAATGAGAATGAAAAGAAGGGTTTACGTGAATGGGTTGGAGAATAGGGAAAGGAAGAAAGGAAGGGAAGAAGGAAAAAAAGGAAAGAAAGAGGAAGAAGAAAAGGAAAAAAAAAGAAAAAGAAAAGGAAAGAAAGGAAGAAGAAAGGGAAAGAGAAAGGAAAAAAAGAAAAAGGAAAGGAGAGGGGGCTGGAGGGTTGGACTACCACCTTGTGTGTCCCACCTCCTCTCAAAGAAAAAAAAAAAAAAAAAACTAACAAACAAATTAAAAAAATAAAACGAAAGAAAATGAAAAAATAAAACCTTTTTTTTAAAAATAGAAATGAAGAAGCCATCTCAGAGCGGGCTCTCTTTCCAAATTTGAAATTCATTTTGATAATCATAGGGGTAAAATGGTCTTTTTAGAAAATTTCTGGACGAAACGAGCTATTTTTGGCAGTTTTTGAAACGAGCTCGAATTTTGAAGTTTAATACCCCATTGTGAAGCAAATCCAGTGTAGAATTTGAAAATTTGAGTTTGAAATAAATCTAAATTATTTTTCTCGAGAAAATATTTCCAAATTTAGACTCTCTGGGGTAAAAATGTCAATTTTGGAAACCCAAGATTTGAAATTGATTTCTGAAAACTTTTAAAACTCAATCTGGATTGAAATTTATAAAACTTGAGTTCTGGACTTCAAAAATGAAATGAAATGTGCTAAAATGTTATGAAATGCTGAGAAATGATATGAAATGACATGAAATGACATGCGAAATGCTAACCCTAAATGAAAAATTTTGGATTTTAAACCCCGATTGACAGTTGTACCAATTCAAAAAAGTGTTAAAATTGACAAAATTTGCAAAATGGTTTGAGAAATGGTTTTCGGGCTCTACTAGGATGAAGTGACACTGAAAATTAGGGTTTGAGCTAGATTAAACTGAAATAAGCTAGATTGAGCTGAGTTTTAGAGTTTCAAAACTCAAGTGAACTGACCAGACACTGACTCAACTGACCTTTCCCACTAAATTTACAAGAAAAACTATCGTTTTTAGAGAAATGATATGAAATGGTCACTAGAGTGAAGTGAATTACCAACCTGAGATGGGCTTGAGCTAAAACAAAGATCAGTAATACTGACATGAACTAAAATCGAAGCTCGAATACTAGTTCAACTGACTGAACTCAACTCAATTTCAGCTGAAAGAGCTGAATTGGGCTAAAATGGGCTATTAGACACTTGGAAATGGTTTTGAACTGAAACTGGAGCACTCAAACTTCTGGTGAGCTCAAGTTAGACTCTAAGGAATATGGTTGACTGAGAATGATTGACTCAGAGACAATTGACTTAGATTTGAATGAGAGATGAGCTCATTTATGAAGAAATGATCCCATTTTCGCAGGAATGGTCAGAAATGAAAATGACCTTCACGTTGTGTGCTCAAATGAGCATGAAATGACTGATATTTTAAACGTTCTGAACTGACCAACAAGCTTGGTTGACTCCGACTGACTGGGGTCCGGGATGACCTAGGGGTAAAATGATAATTTTCCTAATAAAAATGGGTAAAATGGTGATTTTTTGAAACAGACTTGGGGTTTGACTCCTATACTGACCTAACAGGGTTGGCACTGCCCGAGAAGGGTTGTTTGAGAATGGATGATGAAAATTTGGGGTGTTTACAGATGCCCCTCTTCGCTACTAAGCCGGCTTGAAGACGAGCTTAGTGGCAAAGAAAAACACACCAAATTTGGGCTATAAAAATGCACCAGTTAGAAGGATCTGACTGGATATAAAGAAATTAGCCCTTATGAAAATATTAGATATGAAATGGAGAATGAAGAAGATAAATTTACTTTAAAGAAGTGAGATTCAGTTTTTGCCTTTAACCTGGATGGGACGGGAAATACCTCGTGTAGAAACGAAGCTCAGGTTTAACCCTTAACCTGACCGGGAAATGAAATACCTCATCAAAATAAGGCTCAGGTTTAACCTTTAACCTGACCGGAAAATGAAAATAGTAAGTTGGATGGTGAATAAGACAAGTTTCTTGAAGAGGAATAAGGTGACTCTTTCGACAACGTGGAAGATGAATTCTTCCGACAATGCGAAAGATGAATTCTTTCGACAACGCGAAAGATGACAAAGGCGATCCAAATGAACAAGGCGATTCTTTCAACAACGCAAAAGATGACAAGGTGATCCAAAGGACCAAGGCGATTCTTTTGACAACGCAAAAGATGAATTCTCTCGACAATGCGAAAGATAACAAAGGCGATCCAAAGGAGCAAGGCGATTCTTTCAACAACGCGAAAGATGACAAGGCGATCCAAAGGAGCAAGGTGATTCTTTTCACAACGCAAAAGATGAATTCTTTCGACAACACATGACAAGGCGATTCTTTCGACAACGCGAAAGATGACAAGGTGATCCAAAGGAGCAAGGCGATTCTTTTGACAACGCAAAAGATGAATTCTTTCGACAACACGAAAGATAACAAAGGCGATCCAAAGGAACAAGGTGATTCTTTCAACAACACGAAAGATGACAAGGCGATCCAAAGGAGCAAGGCGATTCTTTTGACAACTCAAAAGATGAATTCTTTCAACAACGCGAAAGATAACAAAGGCGATCCAAAGGAACACGGTGATTCTTTCAACAACGCAAAAGATGACAAGGCGATCCAAAGGAGCAAGGCGATTCTTTTGACAACGCAAAAGATGAATTCTTTCGACAACACGAAAGATAGCAAAGGCGATCCAAAGGAACAAGGTGATTCTTTCAACAACATGAAAGATGACAAGGCGATCCAAAGGAGCAAGGCGATTCTTTTGACAACGCAAAAGATGAATTCTTTCGACAACACGAAAGATAACAAAGGCGATCCAAAGGAACAAGGTGATTCTTTTAACAACACGAAAGATGACAAGGCGATCCAAAGGAGCAAGGCGATTCTTTTGACAACTCAAAAGATGAATTCTTTCAACAACGCGAAAGATAACAAAGGCGATCCAAAGGAACACGGTGATTCTTTCAACAACGCAAAAGATGACAAGGCGATCCAAAGGAGCAAGGCGATTCTTTTGACAACGCAAAAGATGAATTCTTTCGACAACACGAAAGATAGCAAAGGCGATCCAAAGGAACAAGGTGATTCTTTCAACAACATGAAAGATGACAAGGCGATCCAAAGGAGCAAGGCGATTCTTTTGACAACGCAAAAGATGAATTCTTTCGACAACGTGAAAGATGACAAGGCGATCCAAAGGAACAAGGTAATTCTTTCAACAATGCGAAAGATGACAAGGCGATCCAAAGGAGCAAGGCGATTCTTTTGACAACGCAAAAGATGAATTCTTTCGACAACGCGAAAGATGACAAGGCGATCCAAAGGAACAAAGCAATTCTTTCAACAACATGAAAGATGACAAGGCGATCCAAAGGAGCAAGGCGATTCTTTTGACAACGCAAAAGATGAATTCTTTTGACAACGCGAAAGATGACAAAGGTTATCCTTTCAGAGAAAAGGCTAATCTTTCAACAATGCGAAAGACGATAAAGGTTACTCTCTCAAGGTGGTAAAAGGTGATACCAGGATGTGTCAAGATGGACATTGAGCTCTTCACTTTATGTCAAGATAGTAAGAAAATATTGTCAAAATGTTAAAAATTGTTTGTTGATTCAAAATGCTTGAAATTGATGTATATTGGTATGAAAATCTTTTCTCTTTTCTACCCAGAGTATTACCTCCAATTGAGCTAACTCTGTAGAATCAAGATTCAAATTCAAATTGCTTGCGATTGGCTTTCTTTCAAGGAAGCTATCAATTTCCTTGATATGAACAGAAAAGAAGATATTCTTGATATTGTGAAAGCAATTGGTGAAAGAATATTGATAATAGAATTTCACAAAATTTAAAGAAGATTCTTGGTAGATTTGGCAGTCTGATATCCTGGGATTCTTCTTTCATGATGATCTTACTGCCCACTTTTTTTTATTGGCAGAATTAGAGCTCTCTTGGGTTTTTTGGGGATTATATCATCCTTCATTTTGGAGATGTTCTGACTTTTCTCTTTTTTTTTTTTGGAAGGGTAGGTCACAAACTCTTTCATCTCAGAGATGTTCTGATCCTTATTTTCTCTCAGGGATTATATTGATGGTTATTGGCTCTTTGGTTGAAAATCTCTTGGTGATGGCAGAAATTAAATATCCTTTAAGGTTTGTCGAGAGGTTCATCGCAGTCACCTTCATCTTGACAGTGATCTGAACCTTCTCTGGAAGGATTTGTCACAAACTCCATCTCGAAGATGATCTAAATCTTCTTTGGCCCCGGGGGTCTAACTCACATAATTCACCTTCATCTTGACGACAATTGAGAGATCCCTTTTGCAGATATTTAATTACAACTTAGGTGATGGAGGAGATATGGAATTGAGTGGATTTTTCTGTATCACTCAGAATATTTCGACTGCCTTATTTTCCAAGAATGATCTTTAAAAATGTGCCATTGACTGCGATCAATACCGATCACTTATAGCTTTGCAACAACATTAAATTTTTTTTGTTGGCCATATCGAGGATTTATTCTTTATCCTTTTGGTTGGCCAATAGAAAGATTTTGAATTTTGAATCCTTCTTTGCAAAAGCTTTGACCATTCGGAAGTAATATTGAAGGTATTCTGAGGTAATGTTTTTGTGCAATAAAGATTTTTGAAATCAACAAATATTTAATGACAAATTGGCAAAATTTTCTTGAAATCCTTGGTGAAAGAAATTGCTTGAGATTTAATTGACACATCTCTGGCTAAATTGAGTCCTGAAAAGACTCAGTAAAAGATCAACTCGAAAGTTGGGTTTTGTTTTGACTTACCAACTCAAAAGCAGGATTTGTTGACCGACCAGCTCGAAAGCAGGATTTTGGGTTTGACTGACCAGCTCGAAAGTAGGATTTGTTGACCGACCAGCTTGAAAGAAAGATTTGTTGACCGACAAGCTCGAAAGCAGGATTTGTTGACCGACCAGCTCGAAAGCAGGATTTGTTGATCGACCAGCTCGAAAGCAGGATTTGGGTTGAAAGATTGAATTTGATGATTTGAAATTGATTGACATTGATGAAGTTGTAACTCGAAGGCTTAGAAAGTGATAGATATTGATAAGATTGTAACCTGAAGGCTTGAATTTGGAAATTGATTGACCCGAAGGTCGAAATTAGAAATTAGTTTACTGGGAATGACATGGGTTCAATTCAGAACGACATTGGTTCTCTGGGAATAACATGGGTTCAATAGGAATTCAGCCTAAGAACGACATTGGTTCAATGGGAATGACATGGGTTCAATAGGGATTCAGCCTAAGAATGACATTGGTTCAATTGAGAACGATATTGGTTCACTGGGAACGACATGGGTTCAATAGGGATTCAGCCTAAGAACTTGGATCAGGAGGACTTCAACCTACAAATCACATTTCTAAAAAATACCAATCCAAAAGGGGTTCGACCTAAGGACTATAAAGAATATTGTATCAGGAGGACTTCAACCTACAGATCACATTTTTTGCAGTGGGATTAGTTCTGAAGGGGTTCAACCTAAGAACCGGGGATCAGTAGGAATTCAACCTACAGATCGAATTTTTGAGAATGAGATTGGTTTGAAAAGGGTTTAACCTAAGAACCACTGGGTTGAGAAGGACTTTTGGTTTACAAAGAGGTTCAACCTATTAGCTGTATTGGTTTGACAGACGTTCAACCTACAAATCACATTGATTCCGCAGGGGTTCGACCTACGAACTATCAATTCCATAGGGATTTAACCTAAGGACCACATCGGTTCCGCAAGGGGTTCGACCTACAAACTATCAATTCCATAGGGATTTAACCTAAGGATCACATCGATTCCGCAGGGGTTCGACGTACGAACTATCAATTCCATAGGGATTTAACCTAAGGATTACAGTTTAAGAAGGAAGGGTTCAACTTGTGGACTTTAAATGAACCAGGTGTTAAATTGGGTTTTAAAGGAAGATTCAAATCGAAATTCAAATCTTCAAGGGAAAACTAAATGAATTGGGTTTTGAAAGAAAATTCGAGTCGGAACTTGGATCTTCTAGACCAATTGCTAAATTGCAGAAAAGTTTGAGTAGGAGTTCAAGCCTTTAAAGGAAAGCTCAGTGAATCAGATTTGGGAGAAAATTCAAGTCGGAACTCTAATTTTCTAGAATGATTGTAGACATATGAATTAGATTTGAAAGAAAATTCGAGTCGGAACTCTAATTTTCTAGACCAATTCAGAAGGAAAAGAAAACTCGGGTCGGAACTTGAATCTTTGAAGGAAAACTAGATTCATTTGGAAGGAAAAGAAATTCGAGTCGGAACTCGAATCCTGAAGGAAAAATAAATCAATTTGGAAGGAGAAGAAATTCGAGTCGGAACTCGAATCCTGAAGAAAAAATAGATCAATTTAGAAGGAGAAGAAATTCGAGTTGGAACTCGAATCCTGAAGGAAAACTAGACCAATGTGGACACTGAATTTTAAAGTGTACCAGTGTGAACACCAAATTTTGAAAATGTACCAGTGCAAGCATTATGTTTTGAAAAATTACCAGCACGAATATTGGGTTTTGGAAAATTACCAGCACAAACACTGGTTTTTTGAAAAATTACCAGCATGAACACTGAGTTTTTTTTTTTGAAATTTTACCAGCATGAACACTGGATTTTTGAAATTTTACCAGCACGAACACTGAATTTTTGAAATTTTACCAGCACGAACACTAGGTTTTTGAAATTTTACTAGCACGAACACTAGATTTTTGAAATTTTACCAGCATGAACACTGGATTTTTGAAAAATTATAAATTGATTTTGATAGAAGATTTTTAGTCTTCATCCTCACGACGACTTGGACAACTGTCGGGGTCTCAGGATTTATCCCTTATCCTGAATGGGCAACTCAGGTTTATCCCTTAACCTGAAGGGGAAGTTTAGGTTTATCCCTTAACCTGAAGGGGAAGTTTAGGTTTATCCCTTAACCTGAAGGGGAAGTTCAGGTTTATCCCTTAACCTGAAGGGTAAATGAATTTAGTGCAAATGCAAATTGATGCAGATGAATGTGAATGAATGCATGCAAATGAATGCAAATGCTGTAAATGGGTGCACATGCATGCAAAATGAGATATTTGTGTGATCCTGCCTGCATACAGAACATTTTGAAGACAATTTTCAAAATAATGCCCCAGTGTAACTGGGAAAGAAGAATTTGACCATTATTGAAGAAAATATATTGAGGAATTACAAAGGATGGAATAGAGGATTTAAGTATAGAAAATTTTCAAATGTTGAGCATTGATGGGGTCTGATAATTCCAAACCATCGACATTAATGAGCAGATATGAATTATGGGGTAATGCTTCCTTGGCAACATAGGGCCCTTCTCAATTCGGTGACTATTTGCCACTTGGGCGGTGCTTGAGATAGGCCGTTGATCTGAGCACTAGATCATTGACTAAAAATTTTCTTTCAATGACAAATTTTGCATATTGTCTGGCTATCCTCTGACGATATGATTGAGCCTGCTCTGCTGCTCTGAGCCTCCTTTCATCGAGCAAATCAAGCTATACTAGCCGTTGTTGCTGATACTGATCAATAGGTAATTCTAAAAGTGATGCAAATTTTAGAGCAGGTTTCTGAACATGTAGAGGCAGTACTACTTCAGTTTCGTAGACAAGTTCTGACGGATTAGCATTAGTTGGAGTTCGAATGGTGGTTCTATATGCTCACAATGCATCATGGATCTTCTCATGCCAGTCACGGCCTGTTTCCAAAGTTCGCTCCAGGATTCTAATCAGAATTTTATTGGTGGACTCTGCCTGACCATTCCCTTGAGGATAATAAGGAGCAGAAAAATGATGATGGATTCTCAACTTTGAGCAAAATGTCCTCATTCTTGAAATGACTGTCATTCTCCGACACAATATCGTGCGGTATGTCGAAACGACAAAGGATATTCTTGTGGATAAATGAGACTATGTGTCGACCTTCTACTATACGCAAAGTGATAGCTTTGACCCATTTAGTGAAATATTCTGTTGCGGCAAGAAAATATTTGTAGCCGTTTGAAGCAGAAGGAGTGATGGGGCCCACAACATCAAAGGCTCACATAAAAAAATAGCCATGGAGAGATGGTGGTTTGCAAATATGTTGCTGGCGCATGAATAGAAGGTGCATGTATCTGGCATAGAGCACACTTCTTCACAAAATGGTAGCAATCTTGATGCATAGTCTTCCAATAATATCTTGCTCAGATGATTTGCTTGATAAGAGTTTGGTAGCTGACGTGACCACCGCAAATGCCTTCGTGTACCTCCTGCACGACTTCTTTGGCTTCATCTTCGTCTAGGCATCTGGAATATTCAGAACTGAATCCACGATGATAGAGGACATCGACGAGAATAAAATATTGAGCAGACACGCGCCAAATCACTTGTTGCTCTTGCCAGTGATATTTTGAGAGAAGGAGACAGATGTCTTCTCCTTAATGGGAGCCTTTCTGAGACTGTCTTCAGCTTGCTCAAACATCATCCTTATCATCATTTTCTTGAACATCTGATATGTAGCAGGATCAATGCCATCCCTATCATTCAGACTCTGTCTTTTGGCAGATCTTAGAGAATCCATTTCTTCTTGCCTACTTCTAAAATCACTAATGCACTGACACAGTGGTGTCTTCTTGCTTGATCTGATCTGAACCACTTGAAAATACTGATATTCTCTGCAGAATGAGATGGATGATTATATTTTGATGATGAAGATTCAGGATAAAAATGAATATAGGAAAAATATTTAATGAGAATTTGGTAGATAATTGAAAGAGTATCTCATTACTAGGGATTGGGTCGCCGTTGGAGTCACAACAATTGTGTTGTCATTCTTTGCGAGGAGAATGAACAACTGCAAATATGCCTTGTCACCTAGGCGAGGTCGTCAAACCATAATAGAATAAAAATTGAAGGATTTTTTTTATTGAAAGAAAAATATGATTGCATCAATAGTGGACTTGAGAAAGAGAGAGCATATAGATAGTCTGCCACCACTCTTAATGATCAACAGAGACATAAGGACCGGGGAAAAGAGTGAAAATGATGAAAGAATTCAGTCATATATGGTAGAATGGTATGTTCCAGACCACTCCGCTGATGCAAGGTCGAACTCTGACATAACCCCTGATAATAGCCGAGTTTCTATGTGCTTCTGTCTCTGAGAAAATTGCCTGACACATCGCTCTGGATAGTAGTAGGTACAGAAAAATGGGCCAAGGAGCTTGAACTGCTTGCCATACACATATGTATATATGGGAAGAAAGCGAGTCCTTCAATGCATACGACCATTGCATACTAAATTCTTTTTTGAGCTGTTCTGGATAATGAGCTAACTTTCTCGAATGCCCCATACTGTCGGTAGATCTCGATCAGGCTCACGTATTCATCCCCATTTTCTTCAATCATTGGCCAAGACTTGTGCCCTGTCATGCGAGCCATAACATCTTTAGGGTCCAGACCCTTGACATTGATCAGAAATTGCTGCTCTAACAGATCTCCAGGCTGACCGACTGGCTCAGGCAGTCCCATGATCTCTGAAAATTCGTCCATCAGTAGGGTCATCTCGCCCCACGGGAACCAAAATGTGCAAGTGCGCGAATTCCACCGCTCTGCCAGTGCATAGATCATATTGCCATTAACTGTCAACTTTCTCACTGTGGATGCCATTTCTAACCCGCAATCGCTCAAGTGGTCCGAAAACATACGGGAGAAGTTTTTGAACCAAATGTAGTACCACTGAGGGAAGAAGGGTCCGATGCTCAGGGATTGATGCTGAGGAAGATTTTGTCGCACCTCGTAAGAGATGTGACCCTCAGGAAAAACAAAGTCGAGCTGACTGGATGCCATTGGACTAAAAGATAGGAAGATTGGAATTAGACTTTGAAAAAATACAAGAATTTTGAAAATTGCAGGCAAGATAAAATAAAGAGCTGGAAACTCGAAGTCCAGAGGAACGAAAGAATAAAAAATCACCTAGAGTTTTGAAGAAAAGGTGTATAATTTGGAAAAATTGTCCAGAGTGTTTGAGAAAAAAGAGATATTTCATAAAAGATGGAAAAATGAGGTATTTTGGAAAATTGTCTGATATTTTGGAAAAATTGGGGAAAATATGAGAAAATAAGACGAAAATGAATATCATGCATTCAATCATAAACAATTATACACATACAACAATCCCTAAGAAGTTGACTCTAAATGCATTGATTTTGAAAGAGCTTTAGCATCCTAATCCTGACTCTAGGCTCAGATCAACTGTATCTAATCCAGTTATGCCGATATACCCGAGCCGAGGCTCGATGCACGTGGCATAGAAATTCATCTCCGGTTCTAGGCTTGTGTTTTCCCAACATCCTTGAGCGTCTGCCGATATACGTTGGACTATGGCCCTTGGTACGTGGTAGGGGGGTGTTAGCCCAAATAAGTGGTCCAGTTGTGAGGCTTTGTCCCGAACTATGGTTCTGGAAGAGAGCCCAACAACGTGAAGACCGGGTAGACATAGGTGGGGTGGTTTTTGAAATATGAGCACATGCAGGCAAACAAAGGGCTCTAAAACCTAAAGAGATAGAGATTTTGAAAATTTCTAAAGAAGCAAGCATTGTTTTCATACAATTTCTAGATTGAGGAGTGTTGTATTTTAGACCTAAGTCTAAGTGAACATGAATAAGTCTCCTCAATTGGTCCTACCAAACCATACCTAGTCTACATGCAATCCATGTCAGCTGGGTTCAAGTCTAGGCTCCTAGGTTCATATGATATCAGAAAGTAAAAGCCGACATTTTGTAGAGCATGATTTTAATAATTGAGCTAAGTCAAAGCAGGCAATCGATCAGGCGAAGACAAGGTCCCATCTTGGTCGCCAAACCTGTTATCATCGCAAAATTTTTCCCCTCTTGCGAGAGAGAAACAAATTTCACGAGTCAAACTCGACCAAAGTTTTGAAAAAATGATTTTGAAAATTACTCGCCTCCGTTTTGAAAATTTGCGGGAAAATTTCGTGGAATGGGCTTCGCCTGTCGGTACGAGGTTCAACCGTTCCTGGCGCCTTTACCAGGGGTAATTGAACCAAGGATCAAATGTGTCCTTTGACTAAGTTAAATCATCTAAATTATGCTCTATTTTCCTAGAATGCATAGAGAATCAGGCATGTGCTATGGATTTTTGAAAAATAAGGCAAGTTTGAGAAATATGATGTTTGCTTTGGAAAATTGAAATAGGCTTGGAAAAATGGTTGGAAAAGTGCTCGAAAATGGAATTCCTGGGAAAATCATTGAATTTCATTGGAAATTAGAAATTGGATTAGAAAATGAATTCTATGAAAACATGAATCTTGGGAAAATCGATTTTTGAGATTTGGAATTGCTTTTCTGAGAAAATGGATTTGAGAATCTTGAGAAAGTCAAGAAGTTCATTAGAAAATGTTTTTTAAAATGAAAAATGGATTCTAAAAAAAATTAGATCTTTGAGAAAATCGATTTCTGAAAACTTGGGATTTTGAAATTTGAGAAATTTAAAACATTGGAAAATCTTGATTTGAACTTAGGAAATGCTATGAAATCTCATGTGAAAACTTAGGATTCTGAGAAAATCAAATCCTGAGAAAGACTTGGAAATTTTTTGAGAAATTTGATTTTTTCTGAAATGAAATTGGGAAATGATTTTAAAAATGATGCAAATTGAATGAATGAATGAATTTGAAAGGGAATTTCATTGAGGAATTGGGAAATCCTTTTGAAATTTTGAGAAATGCAATGCATTTTGAAGTTAGCCTAAGAGTGTAGGCTGAATGTGGCTAATATGAAGATCGTAAATCTAGGTTTTATTCGTATTTTGACTATGGCCAAAAATACAAATTCCACCAAGTTTATGAACTCCATAATAGCTTGTGCATGTGCCATTCGTGTCAACCATAGTGAATTTGGAAAAATGTGCATGAATGATGTATCAGATATCAGAATTTGCAGAAATTAAACTATATGCAATGCAGTCCTATTCTATGCAAGAAATGTAAATTCTTATTCCAAATTATTACATTTGATATTACATTTAATTGAAATGAAATAAGAAAAGCTAAGTCTTCTTCTTGGATGTTCCTGCAAAACTAGAAAATATGTTAGCACAAAAATGTAGTTTTTTCTGAATTCATCCGAAAATATTAGAAATTATCGGACATTACTCAGATATAAACCCAAATTCATACCCCCCTTGATATAAACATGAGAAATAATGAATAAAATTCGAAAATAAACTTAGAAATTCGAAATTGGGGTCAAAATGACCAAAATGCCCCTGATGACCTTGAAATTAGGGTTTTCTAAAAGAAATTTTGTAAATTTTGAAAATTTGAAAATCCAATAAAATAAATCAAACATATTATGATAAAATATGATGATATGCGTGAAAATTTATGGAATTAGAAATTGAAATTTCGAAATTTAGGTCAAAATGACCAAAATGCCCCTGATAACAAGACTATGACCTTGAAACGAGGGTTTTCTGAAATAAATTTGGCAAAATGGGAAATGTGAAATGCAAATGATATTGAAATTAACCCTAATATGATATGACATGCTTATTTACATGAGTGAAACCCTAAAATGGCGAAAATAGCATAAAATATCAAATTTAACTTGATTTTCGCCTAATTTTCGCTTCTAAATTTAAAATTAAACTAACATACAAATCAAATGAACTTGGAATTGAGCCAAATTTGGAATGAACACCTAAACTAATCCTAAAAACAGAATGGAGCTTGAAAATCTATTTTTTTGTATTTTCTTAATATGGAAAACAACTAAAAATCCTAAAATCAGAATTTTGCCTAAAATGTTGTTTCTAAAGGAGATTTAGGATATCCAACTTCCATAAAAATTTCCCAAATTTTATTGGGTGATAGAGGACAGTAAGACAAGGATTTTTGCTTTTTACACTTTCTAGATTTGACCTATGGTCGGAGCTGTACAGCTCCGACAAGTCGGATCGAAATCCGACGACTCTAGGATTTTGGGGAAAGAGATAGGTTTCGATAGAAAATGTGGGAAAAATAGCAAACAGATGGGAAAATGGCTGAAATTGTGGGAAAATTTGATATTTTCACACCATTGGGATTCAGGTTACAGTTTGGAAAAGGTCAGACTGTTATAAGAGACCCGAATCTCTGGAATTTTTGGATATTGGAATCTGTAAGACAGAAAAGGAAATTTTGGGAAAAATAATGAAACAATTCCAAAAATTCCCAAATTTTGGGAAATGATAGGAAAATATGTTAGAAACAACTTTTGTGTTAAAAGTTTTTGCAGACGGTCTATGGGTTGAGCGGACTCAGTGCATTAGGGTCTGTCTATACCCTCACAAAGGAAAATCAAGATTTTCCCAAAGGTCTGGGAAAAGCGATTTTTGACAGAAGGTAAATCTACTTTTACAGATCTTAAAAATTCTAGATCATTAGTAGATTTGATTTTGAATCCACTGTGATTTTTAGGAGAAGATCTGAATCTCCCATGAGGGTAATTCCGAAGATTCTTGTCTGCTAAGAAGAATTCTGGAAATTCCAAAAGGGGAAAATCCAGTTTTGGGATTTGATTGGTTTAGAAGGGTTCTGAAACCCGAACGGACCTGGGTTTTTGGCTGGGAAACATAGACACATAACTATGACTATAATAATATTTTTAGCATTTTTTAACAGAAAATTAAATATGAAATTATAATTGAACCACACGCATGAATTTAAATTTATAAACTATCAATGGAACTTCAATAAGACAACTAACTAAATGAAATGAATAAAAAACAAACTAAACATGTTGTCCAAAACATGAAAGTTATACGAGAAATAATAAGAAAACAGAAAATAATCGGGGAGGCATGCTTGAAATTTGCTTTAGCTATTCGGAATGAGGGGCTTCATCCATTGAACGGATGAACCACCTCATTCGTATATCCCTAAGTCCATGAAAAACATAAAAAAAAGAGAGGAAGCTTGTTACCTTGGCTTGGGTAGGGATGCTACACCGAAGGACAATTTGAAATGATTGAAGGTGCTGGCGTGTTGGGTATGATGATAGAGCATCAGCTGGAGCAAAGGCTGATGATGGTGCTTCCAAGGTGTGGCTGAAGGTAGGTAGCACCAATAGAGGTGTTGGGAAGGGCAGGTAGGTTGGAGGTGTTCCTTGGTGGCTGCCGGCTGGAGTAGTTGATGAAGGTGGTGGCTGAACCGTGGTGCGGGCTATGGCTGCAAGGTTGGAGGTGGCTGCACCTTGTGAGGAGGGCTGTTGTTGAAGCCAAGGGGAAATCAAGGGAGAGGGGAGAGAGAGAGAGAGGTAGGTCGGGAAAAAGCCAGCCGTATGGAGGTTTTTTCCTTTCTTTCTTTTTATTGAAACCAAAACATAGGTTTTGATAAAATAAAGCTAAAGTTTTAAAAAAGGTTAATGAGAATGAAAAGAAGGGTTTACGTGAATGGGTTGGAGAATAGGGAAAGGAAGGAAAGAAAGGAAAGAAAGAGGAAGAAGAAAAAGAAAAAGAAGAGGAAAGAAAGGAAGAAGAAAGGGAAAGAGAAAGGAAAAAAAGAAAAAGGAAAAAAAGGAAAGGAGAGGGGGCTGGAGGTTTGGGTGACCACCTTTTGGGTCCCACCTCCTCTCAAAGAAAATAAAATAATAACAAACAAATAACAAACAAATTAAAAAAAATAAAATGAAAGAAAAGGAAAAGATAAAACTTTTTTTTTTAAAATAGAAATAAAGGAGCCATTTCAGAGCGGGCTCTCTTTCCAAATTTGAAATTCATTTTGATAATCATAGGGGTATAATGGTCTTTTTAGAAAAAATTTGGAGGAAATGAGCTATTTTTGGCAGTTTTTGAAACGAGCGCGGATTTTGAAGTTCAATATCCCATTGCGAAGAAAATCCAATGTAGAATTTTAAAATTTGAGTTTGAAATAAATCTAAATTATTTTTTTGGGAAAATATTTGCAAATTTAGACTTTCAGGGTAAAAATGTCAATTTTGGAAACCCAGGGTTTGAATTTGATTTCTGAAAACTTTTAAAACTCAATCTGGATTGAAACTTATAAAACTGTAATTCTGGACTTCGAAAATGAAATGAAATGTTATGAAACACTGAGAAATGATATGAAATGCTGAGAAATGACATGCGAAATGCTAACCCTGAATGAAAAATTTTGGATTTTAAACTCTGATTGGCAGTTGTACCAGTTTAAAAAAATGTTAAAATTTACAAACTTTGCAAAATGGTTTGAGAAATGGTTTTCGGGCTCTACTGGGACGAAGTGACATTCCAAATTAGGGTTTGAGCTGGATTGAACTGAAATGAGCTGGATTGAGCTGGGTTTTAGAGTTTTAGAACTCAAGTGAACTGACGAGACACTGACTCAACTGACCTTTCCCACTAAATTTACAAGAAAAACTACCATGTTTAGAGAAATGCTACGGAATGGTCACTGGAGTGAAGTGAATTACCAACCTGAGCTGGGCTTGAGCTAAAACAAAGATCAGTAATACTGACATGACCTAAAATCGAAGCACGAACACTAGTTCAACTGACTGAACTCAGCTCAATTTCAGTTGAAAGAGCTGAAACGGGCTAAAATGGGCTCCTAGACACTTGGAAATGATTTTGAACTGAAACTGAAGCACTCAAACTTCTGGTGAGCTCAAGTTAGACTCTATGAAATATGGTTGACTGGGAATGACTGACTTGGAGACAATTGGCTTAGATTTGAATGAGAGATGAGCTCATTTCTGATGAAATGATCCCATTTTGGCAGGAATGGTCAGAAATAAAAATGAATTTCTCGTTGTGAGCTCAAATGAGGTTGAAATGACTGATATTCTAAATGTTCTGAACTGACCAATAAGCTTGATTGACTCCGACTGACTGGGGTCCAGGATGACCTAGGGGTAAAATGATAATTTTCCTAGTAAAAATGGGTAAAATGGTAATTTTCTAAAACAGACTTGGGGTTTGACTCCTATACTGACCTAACAGGGTTGGCACTTCCCAAGGAGGGTTGTTTAAGAATGGATGATGAAAATTTGGGGTGTTTACAACCCCTCAAGCTCGTCCATCAAGACTGAAAGTAGGTGTTCAAGCATGTTCCTACAAGCCCCATTTTAATCAGTTTGTATGCATCATGCACACTGTAAACCACACATTGATGTTGCGTCTGATAAGTAATCGACAATATCTCTCCAAAGACACGATGCCCACTAATCCATTGGATTAACATGCGACCCAAGTATAAATAATAAATTATTGAAAATATCTCCTAAAACTTTCCTTTTATCCTTATTGGTGTATGATGGATGCAAAAAGGGATAATGGAATTATAGCTAAGCCATAGTGAACGAAGTCAATGTTGATGATCTAAAAAAAAAAAAGATCTTACAGGAGTAATGAATGATGATATAGGAACAACACGAGCGTGCAACAATCGTGAATAATTGTAAAACTATGATGCAATATCTGAATTCGGAAAATCTTATAGATCCATGATTGTAAGAGGGAAATGACATAGCGTATGCTATCAAACTAATGTCAATGAAACAAGAATGAATAGAACAGGGGAATCAAAATGATCATCAGGCGGTGATGAATGAAAACTTCACAAAATAAGAAGGGAAATTATCAAACGAGATGCGGTATGTAACTTAAGATCAAAGAGGAATACCTGGAATCATGATGCTAGAAACTGGAAAAAAAAATTGAAAGGATAAATACTAAGCATCTGACAACAGAGAATGAAACATGTCACAAATAATGACAAAAAAAAGGGGAAGTAATCATCCATGTATCAAAGAGCATCACATGATATCAAAATGGCCGATATAATCGAAGCCACTTTTTGCTCATTGGAAATGCAAACTCACAAAATATCACGCAGAATCATAGGTAGTATACATGCGTGAACATATACTGCAAATTGGAAGTGAGAGATGGTTCTGCCTAAACCTCTGATCATCAATCTACACATGCAATTGATGCTGATGGCCAATCACAAATGTAAAGGGATATTAATAAGATACAAAAAATGTAACTCTCCATCTAATCATCCTACGCTGCAGTGGTTAATCTAAAAAAAGGAAATAGAACAAAAACAACAAATGAAAGAGAAAAGAAAAAGAGAAAACGCAGATGTATCTAACGAAACTACAGTGATTTACTGAAGAAGAAGGGTCATGAAAGAAAGACGAATATGAAAATGGCGAATATATAAAGCATGCTATGATAAGACATGATGCTCTTGCTGGCAACAATGCATCATAACGAAAATTGGGATAAAACATGGAAACGATGATGAATCTGAAACAACAACAAAAAAATAAAGTAAAAAAAATGCCAATGCCATGAAGAACTATAAACAACATCAAAATGGACATTCATTGCCTATGAAGCTCGGGAAAATTCCATAAGTAAATTACAAAAGGGGAAAACGGAAAATGTAGGAATACAAAGATTCCATTAATATCGCAACCTGTAGGTCGATGTTGCTAGAGGCAAACCGACACTATAGATGATGCTCTTGATAAACATTAAAAGGAAGAAAAAAAATGAAAGGGTGTAATCGGTTCTATATTAAAACTGGAGATGCACAAAAGAAGGGTTCTTCTTTTACAGAAATATAAAGAGAACGGAGGCAGGTTACTTACCTGGTTTTATAGGAACTCGGGAGGATAGCACTCCTACTGAATGTTAATGCTGCTAAACGAAGCTCCTTCAGCAGAGGTGATGAAGATGCAGAGAAAAGGGAGGGAATGGGAAGAGGGGATTCGTGCGAGAGATGAATTTCCGAATGGAAGCCGAAGATAGATGGTGGATCCCCCCTTGGCTTCCCCTGCGTGCCCCTTTTTAAAGAAGGAGAAGAAGGATCGGGAAGGAGCAGATGTCGTTGGGGATCGACGGACGATGGGGGGGAAGAGGTAGATGCTTGGCGATGGAGGGTTCGAGCGAGCGAGGGTGATCAAAGGGTTCTCCTCCCTTCGATCTCCATCGGTGGTTCTCTGGGAGGAGACCGTTGCGCAACTTGCAACGAGGGCCCTTTTTATTTTAGAAAATTTTCAAAACGGTAGTTTAAAAGGAGTTTTTAGTAAAACAAGCTTCAAAGATTTTTAAACTACTTATTTTTCGTATATTTTCTGGTTTTTTTTATTTTTTTTTTGTTTTCTTTGGCATTTTCTACAAATTTTTTTATTTTTGAAAATAAAATTCTATAACTACGAGAAAATAAGAGATCTAAAACTATTTTTTTTTGGTATTTTTGAGAAATATTTACAAAAGAGGGGTTTTATGAGAATTCAGGTTTGAATTCTTCAAAAAACGGATTTGGATCTAGGTTTTAAGGAAATATTCGAGTTTAGAACCTCAAATTGAGAAATACAGAGCAACAAATCCAAATGGATACCGGATGGACTGTCTAAGCCTTTCAGAAATTATTTTTGGTATTTTTGTAAATTTGATAAAAATAGATAAAGATAATTTCTGGCAGTTTTGGGCAGTTTGACTGGGGCTTTTCCCATGATGATTTTTTTGCACTCTTTTGAGTCATGGAGCTTTCTTGGGTTTTTAGGAAGAGGTTTATTACATCATCCTTCATTTTGGAGATGTCCTGACTTTTTTTTCTTTTTCGGGGTGGGGTGGGGGAAGGGTACGTCAGAAATTCCTTCATCTTGGAGATGCTCTGATCCTTCTTTTTCTCAGGAATTATAATGATGATATTGGCTCATTGGTCAAAACTCTCTAGATGATAGCAGAAATCAAATATCTTTTAGGGTTTGTCGGGAGGTTCACCGCAGTCACCTTCATCTTGACGGCAATCTGAACGTTCCTTGAAAGGATCCATCACAAACTCCTCCATCTCGGAGATGATCCAAATTTTCTTTAGCCCCGGGGGTCTAGCTCGCATATTCGTCTTCATCTTGACGACAATTGAACGATCCCTTTTGCAAATATTTGATTGCGGCTTAAATGACTGAGGAGACATGGATTGTGTAGGTTCTTTCACTCCCAGGATATTTCTACTGTCTTACTGCCAAAAAAATGATCTTTAAGAATGTGTCATAGCTATGATCAATATCAATTCACTAATGACTTTTCAACATCATTGAATTTTCCTTTGCTGGTCATATCGAAGATTTTTCTTCATTCTCTTGGTTGACCAACAGAAAAAAGCTTGAATTCTGTTCTTTCTTCGCAAAAGTCTTGTCCTTTTGGAAGTAATACTGAAGGTAGTTTGAGGTAATTCTTTGTGCAATAAAAGCTCTGAGATCAACAATAACTTTTGATAGCAAATTGGCAAAATATTCTTGAAATCCTTGATGAAAGTAATCGCTTGATATTGAATCGACACATCCGTGACAAAATTCTTCTCTCTTTTTCCCCAAAAAGAGAGACTCAGGCTTAGCCCTTACTTGAATGGAAAAGTAGAAAATACTTCTCTCTTCCCTAAAGAGGAGGTATTTGTAAAATAGAACTTTCGAAGAGAAATTAAGTTTTCGTCAAAACTTTCTATCTCTAGGCTTCTCTTATGGAAAGGCAATCGAAAATAAGGTTGAAAAAGTATCACAGAGGAATGAGTTCATCACACTCTCTCTAGAAGAGGGTCCTCTGTGAAAGGGGTTGGCCAAAGATGAGAAAATTGGGGGCCACAAAAGGAAACGGGCTTCCGTCGAAGCTCTCCCTAGAAAAAGGGTTCATTTGTGTAAAAATTGGATTGTTGTTTTGCAAATAGTTTGCAAAGAAACGAGTCCCTTCAAATTCTCCCTGAAAAGGGTTCTTGCAAACGAAAAGATGGTTGCATGCGAAAGGAACGAGCTCCCTCAAACTCTCCCTGGAAGAGGGTCCTTCACAAGTGAAAAAGATTGATTTTTGACAAAATGGTAACCCGAAGGTCAGAATTGAGATTTAGAGCTTAAATTGTGATAAATGGTTAGTACAAAGACTGAACCTGAAGGGCTAACTGATCAGTCAGCCAGACACTAGCACGAGCGCTAGATGTACTAGCACGAGCACTGGATTTTGAAGAACGCACCAGTATGAGCACTGGATTTTGAAAATACACCAGTACGAGTACTGGATTTAAAAAATGCACCAGTACGAGCACTGGGTTTTGAAAATGCACCAGTACGAGCACTGGATTTTGAAAATGCACCAGTACGAGCACTGGATTTTGAAAATGCACCAGTTCAGGTACTGAATTTCGAAAACGTACCAGTACAAGCACTGGATTTTGAAAATACACCAATACGGGTACTAGATTTAAAAAATGCACCAGTACGAGCGCTGGATTTTTAAAAAAAAAATACACCAGTATGAGCACTGGATTTTGAAAACACACAAGTACGAACACTGAATTTGAAAATACACCAGTACGAGCACTAGACTTTGAAAAAAATACACCAGTACGAGCACTGTATTTTGAAAAACACACCAGTACGAGCACTGGATTTTGAAAACGCACCAGTACGAGCACTGAATTTTGAAAATACACCAGTACGAGCACTGGATTTTGAAAAACACACCAGTACGAGCACTAGGTTTTCCAACAGAGAGTTGAAAAGGAGACCGACATTCTAAGATACTTGAGAATTGAGCGAGAATGATTGTCGGTGTTTTAGGATTATCCCTTATCCTGAAAGGGAAAAGAATACCTCGAAGGTCGAGGTTCAGGTTTATCCCTTAACCCGAGAGGGAATGAAAAACCCGAGTCCAGAACTCAATTTTCCAAAGGAAAAACTTTGGTCCAATGCGAGCATTGGATCAAAGAGGGGAAATTCGAGTCAGAACTCGAAATCGTGAAAATGGAAGACAAAGGGGAAAACCCGAGTCGAAACCCGTATCTTTAAAATGAAAGAAAGAAGAAAAAATTGAGTTTTGAAAACTCAAATTTTCGAGGTAACAATTGGTCCAATGCAAGCATCAGATCCAAAAGGAAGCCCGAGTCGAAACTCGAAACTCTGGAAATAGGAATATATATAAAAGGAAAAACCCGAGTCGGAACCCGATTTTTTAAAATAAAAGATAAAATAGAGAATTGAGTTTGAGAACTCGAATTTTTGACGTAACAATTGGTCAAATGCGAACATTGGATCCAAAAGGAAGCACGAGTCGAAACTCCGAAAATAGAATATATATAAAAGGGAAAATCAGAGTCAAAACCCGGTTTTTCAAAATAAAAAGATAAAAGAGAAAATCGAGCTTGAGAACTTGAACTTTCGACATAACAATTGGTCCAATGCGAACATTGGATCCAAAAGGAAGCCCGAGTTGGAACTCGAAACTCCGAAAATAGAATATATATAAAAGGGAAAACCCGATTCGGAACCCGTTTTTTAAAAAAAAAAGATAAAAGAGAAAATCAAGCTTGAGAACTCGAATTTTCGACGTAACAATTGGTCCAATGCAAACATTGGATCCAAAAGGAAGCCTGAGTCGGAACTCAAAACCCTGGAAATAGAATATATATAAAAGGGAAAACCCGAGTCGAAACCTATTTTTTCAAAATAAAAAGATAAAAGAGAAAATCGAGCTTGAGAACTCGAATTTTTGACGTAACAATTGGTCCAATGCGAATATTGGATCCAAAAGGAAGCCCGACTCCGAACTCGAAACTCAAAAAATAAGAATATAAAAATGAGGCCCGAGTCGAAACCCAAATTTTTAAAGTAAAAATAAAAATGAAAAACAAAACCTGAGTCAGAACTCAGATGGGAAGGAGATGATTCCAACCCGAAAGTCAGTTTCTAGAGGGATTGACAAAAGGCATGAATAGATTTCGACGATTATGAAGAAGATGAGAAATTTATTCAAGATCCGCGACCCAAGATGGCCTAAGATTTGAATTTTATTTATGATGGTTTCAGGATTATCCCTTATCTTGAAGGGGAAATAGAATAAAACTTTTGACAAAAATCAACAAAATTGATAAAAAATTGATAAAAAATAAAAAGAATTGATAAAGAACTCAATAAAGAATCAATAAAAGTTGATAAAATTGAAAAACAATTGGTAGAAATTTGAGAGTGAATTTGATAATGGAAGACTTCAGGACTATCCCTTATCCTGAAAGACAAAAGGACCTCGCGGGACGAGGTTCGGGTTTATCCCTTAACCTAAAAGGGAAAAAGAATAAAGGAGTACTTCATTGAAAAGCGGCATCAGGTTTATCCCTTAACCTGAAAGGGTATGAGAATAAAGATTGATAAAATTTGATAAAATTTGATAAAACTTAATAAAAATCGATAAAATTGATAGTAAATTGATTAAAAATTTGATCAAATTGAAAAATGAATAAAAATGGATGAAACTAATAAAGATAACAAGATTAACTGAAAATCGATAAGATTTGAGAAAAAGAGTTTGTCTGATCCTCCCTGCATATGGGATCTTTTAAAATGAGAGAGGGACGTTCATTTGAAAGACAAATGAAAAAAAAATCATTTTTGGAAAGATGATCAATCACAAGGTTAAACTTGAGGAATGATCGACGTGGGGCTGATTTTGGAAGAAGACTCGACACGAGGGTCGATTTTTGAAGAAGAATCGACACAAGGGTCGATTTTTGAAGAGAGATCAACATGAGGGTCAATTTTTGAAGACGAATTGTTCGAAACCTATTTTTGAAAAAGAATACCAACAGCGGGGTTGATTTTTGAAAACGAATGGTTCGAAACCTATTTTTGAAAAAGAATACCAACAGTAGGGTTGATTTTTGAAGACAATGGTTTGAAAATAATTTTGGAAAATAAGATCAACACAAGGGTTGATTTTTAGAGACATTGGTACGGAAATAATTTTATTTAGGTTTGTATCAAATTGGATACTTAATACTACAGGTTAAACTACTGTATTAATCCAATGTGTATATATATATGTTCTAGTTTTGGTGTTACTTATGATGCTACATCATAAGCTTGATAAATCATGAAATCAAAGGAGTATATGACATACACGCACATGAGTACACATCTACCATTATATATATACATATGGATAAACTATTGAACTTGGATCCAGTCCGGGTTCAGCGGATAAGTCCCATTGGTGTGGCCCTTGTCACTTTATTAAATATATAGAAAAAAAATGGTTGCCATTTCGGTCCAACAGACTGAAGGTTGAATCTGGAATTACGTTCACTTTTGTTTCCATAGTGCTGGAAATAAAAATATCATGGTGGTAGATACAAATCATTTAGTGTATGAATGCATTTTAATTGGTCCACCCTGTGACAACAGTCTAGTTGTTGGGTGCGGTCTGCTGGACCTAACCCCGCCAGTTTATAAACAGTCCTACAAATAGTTCACCCTACCAAGTGGCCCAGGTTAGGGTGCAGACTGTCGACCCGACCAGTTTGGTCTACAGTCACTGTGACTTACCGCATGAAACACAACATCACAAAAGATTCTTGTGGATGCTAGAGGTCCCGTTAATGGTGGTGTATTAACAAATATAGGCAACATACATCATGACACGTTCTTTTTTTTTTTTATAGTTGTAAAACCTATGATAATCTCTGAAGGATCATAATATGACCAGGGCTGCGTATGGTTACCAATACACATATAAAGTGCTTGAAACAATCTTGTAAAATATTGAAATAGTTTTTCTTTCTTTTTTCACGTTGGTCACAAAAATTTCGGATAATGTTCATAAGAAAGTAGCATGATCAATGCTCTTTATGGAGAAGAAAAGAAACTCGATGAGACTCTGTAGTGGATGGGTTTTCATAAAAAAAATCATCACAATATGAAATCCACCATGATCAGTTATTTCCTTATTCTTGTAACATGGTATCTAATAACTACAAAACTACTGGATGTTAAATTACTAAATTTCCTGTATAACACGCAGGTCCCATTTTGCATGTTTTTTTTTTCACATTGTTGAGTGTTTTCAAATCTTATACCACTACTTTCTTTCTTTCTTTTTGCAGGTTACGGAAAAGAATATAACAACAACAACTGTATTCCTTGCATACTAGTCTCATTATCTGGTTTCGACAAACATGCACACGCCTGTTTCATGGCAATACCCGTAAGCATCTAGGAATAATACACCTACCTCTTTGAAGCCGAAAATCCACAAAATCGATTGGCTGGCTGGTGTCAACCTTTACACAGAATAGCTGGTGGATGACACTTTGCCAGAATCAATGGTGGAGGGCGTGCGAGAGGGAAACAAAACAAATTTGAGAGAGAGAGGGATGAGTTCCAATGAAACTCGTTTTTTGTAAACCCTCTTGAGTTTCTATTTTTTTTTTGTAACTCCTTTCCTTATTGAATTCCCACCAGTTTCCTTATTATTGCTTTGTAACTCCCAGCCCATTATGGAATATAACTGCACCTTTTTGAAAAATCGTGGGATGGGCCTTCAGATTTCCAAACGGTTGGATTTCCAACCTTGATTATCCACTCAGCCCACTATCTAAAAAAAGAAATACAAAATTTCTTGTTTTAATGCCCCCTTAAAATCCATATTTTTTTTGGCAAAAAGGTCTTCTTGGCGCTCTGGGGATTCAAATTGAGATCTCCTCCCTGAGGGGTAACAAGCCCACCGGTGCACCACCACTTGTTTTGTTGCATACTCTTGCAATAATAATTCTTTTATCCTCCTTTGACGTGTTATTTTTTTATTTTTTCTTCAAAACTTCTGGCGTACATGAGGATTCGACTCACGTTCTTTTCTTGCTGAGGCAACCACTCATACTAGTGCGCCAACTCTTACCTGGCAACACTTCTTTGCGACTAAATGCATTTCAACGATGAGCGATGTTCGAAATTGCCTAAGTGTGACGTACAAAGTGGTGTGAGCACTATTTATGAGGAATTAAGTCCCAAAAATTATAAATCAAAGTGATAATACATATGACTAGTAAATCCCTGAATTTGGGATCCAAACGAGGAAAAAACCTCGTTATTTCATGTGAATTACTGGAAAGCGTGTATAAATCGGGTATGGTCCTAACGAGGGCGATATTCGCAAGAGATGATACTTTAGAGATGTGCTTTGCGAATGTAGTTGAAATTGAAAATTTGAAACTAGAATTTAAGTGGGTTTCGACTCCATCCAAGATCTGAATCCCTATATAGTATTCGAATCAGATTACTGGATCCGCTTGATCCATTTGGATTGACTCTTCATTCTTTTATCGTATCCATTTCCAAGAATTATAGCCTTTCTTAAATTTGATAATTGTCAAAATTTTGCGGGTTTTACATCCTTCCCCCCTAAAAAGAATTTTGTCTGCGAAATTCGTTACAAGTTAGATACAAACAGGTCAGGGTATTTCTCTTTCATTGCTTCTTCGAGCTCCCAAGTATATTCTTCGAGCCCATGGTGTTGCCAGCGAACCTTAACTAATGTGATGGTCTTATTTCTCATCACTCTTTCGCGAAGGTCTACGATTTCCACAGGTCGCTCCTCTACCGTCAAGTCCTCTTGTACTTGCAGATCCTCGAATTGTATCACATGGGAGGGATCTGGTACACTTTCGCAGCATCGATATGTGAAATACATTGTGAATGTTTGCGAATTGAGGAGGTAATTCCACTCGGTATGCCATTTTGTCGATTCTTTCTAATATGCTGAATATCCCTACATATCGAGGACTGAGCTTTCCCTTCTTGCCAAACCTAAAAACACTCTTGGTTGGCGATACTTTCACAAATACCAGGTCTCCCACTTCGAATGAGCTCTCTACGTCACTGATCCACGTAACTCTTTTGTCGGCCTTGAGCAACACGAGTCTATTCTGGATCTTTTGGATTTGTTCCGTATAATGTTGGAGTATTATTGGGGACTCAATTGTTCTTTCCCCCACTTCGTTCCAATGTACTGGCGATCTACAGGGTCGCCCATACAGAGCTTCAAACGGGGACATTCCAATGCTTTCATGGTAACTATTGTTGTACGCGAACTCTGCTAGCACCACGTGAGTATCCCACTCACCTTTTCAGTCCAACATGCAAGCCCTCAACATATCTTTCAATGTATGCATGGTCGTTTCTGAATGTCCGTCAGTCTGGGGGTGAAAAGTTGTACTAAACTTTAATTTGGTACCCAGCGCAGACTGAAGTTGTCTCCATAATCGAGAAGTGAATCAAGGATCTTGATCAGAAATAATGGAGATTGGTACTCCATGTAATCTGACTATCTCTTCAATGTATAGCTCTGTCAAGCTTTCCAATGATTGACCCTTCTTCATCGGCAGAAAGTGCACCAATTTGGTTAGTCTATCGACGATGACCCAAATGGCATCATGGTTTCTCCGTGTGCAGGGTAATCCCATTACGAAGTCCATGGTTATGTTCTCCCACTTCCATTGAGGAATTTCCATCAATTGCATCATACCTCCGGGTCTTTGATGTTCAATCTTGATTAGTTGGCAAGTCAAGAATTTCATGACATACCTAGTGATATCGCGTTTCATTTTGTTCCACCAATATCCGCATTGTAGATCCTTGAACATCTTTGTACTTTCCGGATGAATGGTGTACTTGCTTTTGTGGGCTTCACCTAGTAATTCTTCTCTCAACTCCAAGTTGCTGGGAACCCATAGTCTTTCCTGCATCCATATGCTTCCATCCTCTTTTCGCCTGAATTCATTATCTTCTTGTTGAGCCAGTGTCTCCATCTTCCCATATCGATGATCTTCTACTTCATTATCACCTTCTCTTTAAATTCTTGTTGTATAGCAAGATTATTCACTTTTATTGTGCCGGAGCTTGTTGTGAATGGACTCCATTCTACAAAGTTTTCTATCAACTTCCATTCTATATTTATTAAACTAGCCAACCCACTGCCCGACTTTCGACTGAGGGCATCTGGTACAACATTCACTTTGCGTGGATGGTAGGAAAGGGTGAACTCATAATCTTTTATGAATTCGAGCTATCTCCTTTGTCTCATATTTAATTCTTTTTGTGAGAATAAATATTTTAAACTCTTATGATCTATAAATATCTCGAATTGCTCACCATATAAGTAATGCCTCCATACCTTTAGAGCGAACACTACTGCAGCCAACTCAAGGTCATGAGTGGGATAATTCCTCTCATGGGTCTTCAACTGCCTTGACGCATATGCTATGACCTTGTCATGTTGCATTAATACATAGCCCAATCCGGTACCCGAAGCGTCAGTGTATACCACAAATCCACCGCTTCCCTAGGGTAACGCCAGCACAGGGGTTGTAGTCAATTTTGTCTTGAGAGTCTGAAAACTCTCCTCACACTTTTCGCTCCAATCGAACTTCATACCTTTTCGTAAGAGCTTTGTCATTGGGATCGCGATTCTGGAGAAGTATTGAATGAACCATCTATAATATCCTGCATAATAGAAGCTATCACTCTCCGCATAGTAGAAGGTCTACATGTGGTCTCATTCATCCACAAGAGCATCATTTGCCGTTTCGGCATACCGCATGATATCGTGTCGGATAATGGCAGTCATTTTAAAAATGAAAGAATGAAGACATTCTGCTCAAAGTTCAAAATCCATCATCATTTTTCCGCTCCATACTATCCTTAAGAGAATGGTCAGGCAAAAGCTACCAACAAGATCTTAATTCGTATCTTGGAGTGAATTGTAGAGACAGGCCGCGACTGCCATGAGAAGATCCACGATGCACTATGGGCCTACCGGACCACCATTCGCACTCCAACAAATGCTACTCTATCAGAACTAGTCTATGAAACAGAAGTAGTATTGCCTCAGCATGTTCAGAAGCCCGCTTTGAAATTCGCATCACTTCTGGAATTACCGCTTGATCAGTATCAGCAATAGTGACTAGTACAACTTGACTTGCTTGACGAGAGAAGGCTAAAAGCAGCAGAGCATGCTTAATCCTATCGCCAAAGAATAGTCAGACAATATGCAAAATCTGTCATTGAAAGAAGATTCTGAGTCAATGATGTAGTACTCTGATCTACAGCTTATCTCAAGCATTATCACGGTGGCAAATGCTCGCCAAATTGGGAAGTTCCCTATGTCGTCAAAGAAGCATTACCCCACAACTCATATCGGCTCATCAATGCCAATGGGGTAGAATTACCAGATCCCATTAATGCTCGACACTTGAAAAAGTTCTATACTTGAAGCATCTATTCTTCCTTTGTAATTTTCCTATTTCCTTCAATAATGGTCAAATTCTCTTTTCCTAGTTACATTGGGGCATCTTTTGAAAATTTGTTTTCAAACATTTTGTATGCAGGCAAGATCAAATAAAATCTCTTATCTTTCATCTACATTTCATCTGCACTTCATTTGCATTTCATTTACATTTGCATTTGTATTTCATTTGCATTAATTATGCACCCAATTCATTTCCCATTCAGGATAAGAGATGAATCCTGAGACTATGAATGATTTCTCATCCTAATCATTAATCCCTAACTTCAATTTACAATCTTTGTCGATTTTTTCTCAAAATTCTTCAGATAGAATCCTCTTTCCAAAATGCAGTCCCTGCACTAGCGATTTGCAAAATTTTTGATCCTCTAATCGAGTTCTCCTCTGAAGATCTGAATTCTGATTCAGACTTCTTCTTCTTTCAAATCCAACTCTCAGGTTAGTCCATTTTTCTTTTAGAAATTCGAGTTCTGACTCATATTTCTTCCTTTTCAAAATCCAACTTTCAAGTTGGTTTATATTTTTTCTTTGAAGATCCGAGTTCCGACTCGGGTTTTCCATCAAAATTATTTTTCTTTTGAAGATCCGAGTTTTGACTCGGGTTTTCTTTCAAATTATTTTCCCTTAAAAAATTGAGTCCCGACTCAGGTTTTTCTTAATTTTTTTTTCTTTGAAGATCCGAGTTCCAACTCGGATTTTCCGTCAAAATTATTTTTCCTTTGAAGATCCGAGTTCCGAATCGGGTTTTCCTTAAATTACTTTTTTCTTTGAAGATCCGAGTTTCGACTCGGGTTTTTCGTCAAAATTATTTTTCTTTTGAAGATCCGAGTTTCAACTCGGGTTTTTCTTCAAATTATTTTCCTTTAAAAAAACTGAGTTCCGACTCAGGTTTTCCTTAATTTTTTTTTCTTTGAAGATCCGGGTTCCGACTCGTGATCTCTTCACTTTATTTGAGCTCTGACTTTTGCTCTCTATCCTCCTTTGTTGATCCGGGTTCCGACTCGTGATCTCTTTCCTTTATTTAAGCTCTGACTCAAGCTCTTTATCCCCTTTGTTGATCTGGGTTCTGACACGTGATCTCTTTCCTTTATTTATTCGAGCTCTTCATTCTCCTTTGTTGATTCAAGTTTCGACTCGTGATCCCTTTCCATTATTTGACATATTTTTCAAAAATCCAGTGCTCGAACTGGTACATTTTCAAAATCCAGTGCTCGAACCTGTATATTTTCTAAATTCAGGGTTGAACTAGTACTATTTCAAAATCCAGTGCTCGTACTGGTTCATTTTTAAAATCCAGTATTCACGTTAGTTCATTTTCCAAAATCTGTTATTCTTCCAAAATCTAATCCTCGTGCTAATGTCCCATCGATCGCATTAGTCGATCTTTTAGGTTCAGTTTTCGTACAAACCACTCATCAAAATTCAATTTCCAATGTCGACCTTCGGGTCACTCAATGTCCAAAATTTTGACTTGCTGGTCATCCAATCCAATTTTGACCTCCAGGTCACACAATTTCGACCTTTGGGTCAAACAACTCTCAATTTCGACCGTCAGGTCATCCAATATCCAATTTTGACCTCCAGGTCATTCAATTTCCAATTTCGACCTTCGGGTCATCCCATTCTCAATTTTGACCTCCAGGTCATTCCGATTTCCAAATTCGACCTTCGGGTCACCCAAATTCCAATTTTCAATTCCAATTACCAAATTTCCAACTTTGACCTTCGGGTCGCCCAATTTCCAACTCTTAATTTCTAATTTCCAATTTTGACCTCCAAGTCACACAATTTCGACCTTTGGGTCAACCAATTCTCAATTTTGATCGTTAGGTCATCCAATTTCAAACCTTCGGGTTACCAATCCTATCTCAATCATTTTCAACCTGCAGGTCACCTTTGTCAATCATATTCATTCCGCCTATTGGCCCAATATCCAAATTTCAATCATTTTCTCTTGCAAGAGAGCTTGTTCTTCTCGTATGATATCCAATTCGTTCACTTAGCCCCTTTCCAGGGAGAGTTTGAAGGGACTTGTGTCTTCGTGAACCGTTTGCAAAAAAATTTCCAATTTCACACAAGGAACACTTGTTTCAGGGAGAGCTTCGACGGAGGCTCGCTTTCCTTGTGGCCCCCCAATTTTCATACTAGGCCATTTTCGTCATGGATGACTCTCTTTTTAGGGAGAGTGTGATGGACTCGTTCCTTCATGACCCAATTTACCGACCTCACTACTATCGGCCCCCTTTCCATAAGAGAAGCCTAATATTAGGGAGCTTTGACGAAAGCTCAATTTCTCTTCAAAAGTTTGTTTTGCAAACACCTCTTCTTTAAGGAAGAGAGGAGTAATTCCCATTTCTCATTCAAGTAAGGGCTAAGACTGAATCTTCTCCTTTGGGGAAATGAGAGGATAATTTTCGTCACGGATGCGTTAAACCAGACTTCAAATGCTCTCTTTCACCAAGGATTTCAAGAACATTTTTTTGCCAATTTGTCAATTAATTACTTGTTGATTTCAAAATCTTTATGGCATAAATCTTTACCTCAGAATACCTTCAGTATTACTTCCCCTGTTCTATTCATTCCTGTTTCACTGACATTAGTCTGATAGCATATTTTATGTCATTTCCCTCTTACAATCATGGATCTATAAGATTTTCCAAATTCAGATATTGCATCATAGTTTTACAATTATTCACGATTGTTGCATGCTCGTGTTGTTCCTATATCATTCATTACTCCTGTAAGATATTTTTTTTTAGATCATCAACATTGACTTTGTTCACTATAGCTTAGCTATAATTCCATTATCCCCTTTTGCATCCATCATTTACCAATAAGGATAAAAGGAAAGCTTTAGGAGATATTTTCAATAATTTATTATTTATGCTTGGGTCGCATGTTAGTCCAATGGATTAGTGGGTATCGTGTCTTTGGAGAGATATTGCCGATTACTTATCAGACACAACATCAAAGTGCGGTTTACAGTGTGCATGATGCATACAAACTGATTAAAAAGGGGCCTGTAGGAACATGCTTGAGCACCTACTTTCAGTCTTGATGGATGAGCTTGAGGGTGCATACCTTCAAACAAAAATCAGATTCTGTGTGTTTCTAGTTAGCATACATCACTTTCTATTCTATTGGAGCCTGGTGTTTGACTTTCTGCAAAATGGTATGGCATAGGAGGGATATGTTGGAAGACTTCAGCCTCTATCAGAATTTTATACTGTGAAAGTAGTTTTAATATGCTACTGTATGATCGGGTCTATGGAGGCAAAAGGGAACGAAACCTGTAATTTGTTCTGGAGAAAAGTCCAGATCTTAGCCTTCTTGAAAAGGTGGAATTGCTACAGCATAACACCCACACTTTGTCTTCTGAGTGTCCGCTATAGTGGTATTTTCTTTTTACATTTATGGAACATGTTCCCCATGCATGACATCCATTCCATCAAACACCCACAACAACTCATTTTTTTCACCAGCACTTCACAGAATTTCTGCTAAGTGACCATAGTCTTATTAGGTCCAGCCACTATCGCATTGTCCATTTACCTACCATACACTGGTGTTTTTTTTTGCAAAAACATACTATCCACCCCACTCCTTCCTTCATGAGCATAACCCTTCACAGTGGCACCCATTGCTGACCTCTGTGCACACGCGAGCATAGCAGTCCAGTGGCTGCTGTAGCCCATAACACCCCATCCCAATTCTTCATATCAGCCTATATTCCACAGTAAACTCACCCCTTCATTTCATATCAAACAAACATCACCCGCATGATTCTTCACTTCCGTGCTGCAACTTAAGTCCAACATCTTCAAGCATTCCCATCCCCTGCGTATGCACATTTCCCATAACCTTTATGCATTCTGTAGCTTTTATATATCTATAGTGGTGCCAAACTTTGCTGCCACCTTTCATATACCTACAACAGTGCTTTGCTCTGTTGTAACCTCTCACATGACCACAACAATGACCAAGGCATTGCCGCAACTTTTTTTTTTGTTGTGGCTTCATTTCAAGCATCTTGCACTATTCCTTTTTTTAAGTCTTATACCTTTGCATCCATGTCATATATATACATATATGTCTCTCTCTCTCTCTCTCTCTATATATATATATATATATATATTCAGTGATCATCCGACCTATATGTCTCATAACATCATTTAGGCATCATGTATGCTTTGCCTCATGCATTTTTCCATGAACCCAACACACCTCATATACATTTTGAATTCATTTCTCTACATTTGCTTAGCATCTCATATGCATTCTATCATCAGCATCTCCACTTATAGTCTCAAATTAGTATTTAAAATTCTTTCCATGCTTGATATTTTGCCGCATATTAACTCTATCTTTTTGCAGGAAATGTATGAAAAGGGTTTCTTTTTTTTTTTAGCTCAGAAAATTCCCATTGCAATTTCAGAAATGTAATAGCTAGATCATAATGAGAAATTTACATTCCTTGCACTAGAATAGAATGTATAAACATACATATCTTAAAAATTGCTTGTTTTCATTATTTTATCTTTCATTGCAAATTTTCACAAATGAGGACACAAATGGTACGTGCACCATTTTATAAGAGGTGATTAAATCCTAAGTTGACGATTTGCATCAATGGCCATAGTCAGGATGTGAACAAGTCTTAGAATTTTCATCTTTTATGGAATAACATCGGATCCACACTGGATCTCTTTTTCAAAAAATCATCATATTTTTAAATATTTTCTCCTTTTATCAGGGTTTAACTTAAAATTAATTCAAAATATATATATATCAATGGCCATAGTCAAGATATATTGAAAGTTAATTTCATTTTAAACTCTATAAAGTCACCAAAAATATATTTTATTCTTCACTTGAATTTAAATATGATTACTATGTAATACATTCAATGACCATAGTCAGGGATGTA
The DNA here is from genome assembly GCF_984573655.1 of Nuphar pumila. Classification (NCBI taxonomy): domain Eukaryota; kingdom Viridiplantae; phylum Streptophyta; class Magnoliopsida; order Nymphaeales; family Nymphaeaceae; genus Nuphar; species Nuphar pumila. Next base: position 43,359,508 of record NC_143265.1, on the reverse strand, counting down.
TTATATCTTCAATCTTATTTCAATTCATTTAAAGAATGAAATATGCTTTTCAAAATCCAATTTCAAATTCTTTTGATTCATTCATCATTTAGGATAGAATTATATCATATCTTCAAAATATTCTTTTTAAAAATCCAAGTGATTTCGAGATGATTCTTCAACTATCTTCTTCACTTCTCAAATCAATCTTGAATTCTTATAAATTCAAATCCTACTTTCTATTCTCAAAATTCTATCTCATTTTAAAGTTCAAACTCCAATTTCAAAGTCCAATTTGACTTTGAAATTTCAAATTCATTTATTATATTCAAAATTCAATTCAAATCCAATTTCAAAGTTCAATTCAACCTTGAAAATTCAAAATAATTTTCATTTCCAGGATTCAATTTCAAATTTAATTTAGTATTTCAGATCAAATTTCAAAGTTCAATTTAACTTTAAAATTCCTGATTCATCTTCTGATTTCAAATCTCAAGCTTTAAATCAAGTTTGTTCTCCAAAAATTCTATCTAAAGATTGAGTCTTGATTCTCAATTCAAAATCAAGGTTTTGAGATTATTCTGAATTTCAAAATTCAATTTTCTCTAAGTGTAAAACCTACTTTTGAATTCAATCTGGGTTTCCAAAATCCATATCCATCCTTAACAAGTCCCATTTGGATTTCCAAGATCCAATTCCATCTTGGATTCTAGACTTAGAACCCAGTTCCACCTTAGATTCAGATTTCCAAATCCAATCTCCCTCTTGGATTCCAGACTTTGGATCCAACTCTATTTTTGGATTCCAGACTTCGGATCCAATCCCATTCTGGATTCCATATTTCAGATTCAACTCTATCTTGGATTCCAGACTTCGAATCCAATCCCATTTAGGATTCCAGATTTCGGATTCAAATCCATCTTGGATGCCAGACTTCGGATCTAATTCCATTTAGGATTCCAGACTTCGGATCCAACTCCATCTAGGATTCCAGATTTCAGGATCCAATTCTATTTTAGGATTTCAGACTTCAGATTCAACTTCATCTTGGATTCCAGACTTCGAATCCAATTTCATCCAGGACTTCAAATTTCAGATCAAATTCTATTTTAGATTTAAAATCCTGTTTTATTTCCAATTCTCATTTCCAAAGCTAATTTCAAACTTATTTCTCAAATCTGAATTCAAAATTCAAATTCAAATTCAAATTCTTGTTTCAGGTCTTGAACTCAAAATTTCTTTTTCAAAATCGATTCTTGAAAATTGATCCAAATTCAAGGTCCATTCTGACTTTGAAAATTCATTCTTATTTCAAAATTTTAATTCTAAGTTCCCTTTTCTCTTCATCTAAAGAATTCTGATCATTCCGAGACTTGGGAATTTCAAGTCTCTTCTTCCAAATTTATTTCAAATTCTAAGTTACATTCAAAATCCAACTTTTTCAAATCAATTTCAACCCTCTGCATCATTTTTTCACTATATTATCAAATTCATCTCAGAATCACTTGGAAAATCCCCAATTTCTAAACTATTTTTCTCAAAAACATACATTTCTGCATTTGCATTGCATAAGCATGATTCTTTGTGCATTTTAGACTTAGAATAAATTCTTAGATAATATCAAGGCAAAGCAAAAGGCATAAGTTCGATCCTTGGTTCGATTACCCCTGGCAAAGACGCCAAGAACGGTCGAACCTCGTACCGACGAGCGAATCCCGTCTCCATTTTTTCCACAAATTTTCAAAACGGAGGTGAGTGATTTTTAAAACATTTCTTTGGTCAAATAAGACCTTGCAAAAGAGTTCCTCTCTCTTCTTCTTTTTCTTTTGTCTCTTCTTTTCTATCTTTTATCTCCTCCTTAAAAAAGAGAATAGAGGCTAGAATGGGGAAGAGAAGGAAAAGAAGAACAAGAGAAAAATTTTTGCATGATCACAGGAGTTGGCGACCGTGATGGGACTTGTCTCCGTCCGGTCGAATTTGTGCCTTTTGCTTTGCTTTGATATTATTTAAGTCTTTATTCTACAAATGTCAGCTTCATTTCCATGCAAACCTTAGGAGCCTAGATTTTGTCCCAGCTGACATAATGCATATAGGATCGAAGTATGGTTTGGTAGGAACATATTGAGGAGATTATTCCATGTTCACTTAGACTTAGGTCTGAAATACAACTCTCCTCAATTATAGGGATTGAATGTAAACAATGTATGCAAGTGTATGCTTCTCTTCATTTAAATTCTATCTCTTTAGGACTTGCATTAGAAACATCTGATTTCTTGCATGTTGAACATATTTTCAAAAACATCCCTACCTATATTGTCCCGGTCTTCACGTTGCTGGGTTGTCTCACTGAACCATAGTTTGGGAGAGAGCCTCACAACTGGACCACTTATTTGGGTTTGTGCCCCCTACCACATACCTAAGGGCCATAGTCCGAGGTATATCGGTAGGTGCTCAAGGATGTTGGGAAGCCATTACCTTAGAACCGAAGAAATATTTTATATGCCACGTACTTCGAGCTTCGACTTGGGTATATCGGCATACCTTGATTAGAATTAGATGATCTGAACCATGGAGTTAGGATTAAGGTCCTACAAGCCATTTCAAATATTGCATTTAGAGTCAGCCTTTAGGGAGTGCTGTGTGCACATCTTTGTTTGTACAAATATGATTCTGTGATATTTATTCTTTATATTTTCCAAAGACCCTGGGTATATTGTTTAAGATTTTCTCTTTATTTTTAAAACCCATGTGTAGTTTTCCTTTTTTTCTTATGATTTCTTCAATTTTTCTGATCCTGCCTGCAGTTTTTCAAAATTTTTAAATCCTTGCCATTTATTTTTCAAACTCTTCTTTCTTCATATCTTCCAGTATATCTTCTGATTCAATTCCAAAAATTCTTTTGCCTTTTTACACAAAAGTCTCTTTTTGTCAAGAGATATCCCTTTTCAAAATAGCATTCATTCTTCATATTTTCAGTTGATTCATTCCTCCCCACAGAGTAACAACACAATTGACATAAATTCTGTGATGACTCAATCCCTAGTAATGGGGTATCTTTTTGTCAATTTGATTTCTCCCTTTATTAAAAACCTCCTCCAAAATCTTTCTAACAAGTCTCATTCTGTCCCAGAGAGAGCATTTGGCATTATCAGGTGATTCAGACGAGATCAAAGACCTCACCACTCTAGCACCTCAGTTACAAGCAGAAAGTGAGAAATGGATTCTCAAAAGATTGACAGAGGTTCAGGACAACAAGAATGAGATTGATCCCGCTATATATCGGTTATTCAAAAAGATAATGGTTGAGATATTATCTGAGCAAGCTGAAGCTAGTTTCGAAAAAGCTCCCACCAAAGAGGAGGCACCTGTCTCCTTCCCAATGAACAAACACAACAATAGCAATGCAGAAAGTTCTAAGACCAGTAGGGTCAGCGACAAAGGCAACTAGGACAATCAAAGCTGCTACCTAGGGGAATCTAGATGCAAGAAGGGAAAATTCGGCAAAAACCAAGACAGACCACTTCAATCCAGCCCTCAGCACAAGGGCAAGAATCAGAGGAAGCCGAAGCACAAAAACTGGAGCAGGGATCGAGAGTTCACTCCTTTAGACAAGCTGCTCGACAAAGTTCTTGAGTACATGCTGACGAAGGGATTAGTCAGGCTCCCAATAGCCACGAGCCTTCCCACGATCATGGGAAGATTCAGAGACTAGACCTGCAAGTTCCATCGGGCAGTGGGGCATGACACCTATCATTGTTTCATCTTAAAAAATATTGTTCAAGACTGCGTCGACAAAAATCTCTTTACTGAAGACGAAAAAGAGGAGCATCCAGTGATCCTAACCGAACAAGGTCAGTCCAGTTCTCAAAAAGGGGTCAACATCCAACAAAAACCAAGCAAGCCAAAGAAAATGAAACGTGATGGTTGGGGTTATGATTGCAACTTCACCCCTTTGGGTCAGCCAATTGAGGTAGTTCTCGGATACCTGTTAGTGAAGGGCATGATCGAACTCCCGAGGGTTGTTGATCCTTCTGTCACCATGGGAAAATGGAAAGAGTGTTTTTACAAATTCCATCGAGCAAAGGGGATTGATACAGAGCGTTGCTTCATCCTAAAAAACATAGTACATGATTACACCCATAAAGAAATTCTGGTAGCAGAAGAAGGAGAGGAGCAACCTGCAGTTCCGACCAAGACTTTTTTGGACCACTCAGAAAATTGATGATGCCAAAGTTTTCTGCTTTCCTCCTTTTTCTAGTCACCTTGTAGGGGCAAGTCAACCCCGGTCTTTTTGTAACCTTTGGTCAAGCGCTTTTAAATATGCAGTCTCTTGTTATTAGCTTTGCTTATCAATGCAAATGTCGATTTCCTTCATATCTTTGATATCAAATGCTTCTCTCTTTTTCCATACTGGGTCATTTATTTTTAATTTCATTTCAAGAATCTTCCTCGCCATCGGCTTCCAGTAGGCCACATTAAATCCCTATTCCTTTTAGAATGATGGACAATCCCGACATCATTCATGAGAGAAATGATATTACCTATGAGGTATCCGTACGACTAGTTTATACAGTTATATGTAATGAACCCCCGTATAATCTCGGTCCACTACGATGTCGAATGCCTGTGCGTACCCACAGGGTAAGAATGAAATGAAGATTCAAAACAATAAATGTGGTAATAACTAATGAGACAGATAGGGGTTCAAGTGGAACAAAATATAGAAAGTTGAAATCATAGGATTTCCTACTCAGAAATTATATTAGACATGATGGCCTTAGAAAGCAAAGTCTTTTTTTTTACATAAATATTAAAATTTTGTTAAATTGTAGCTCCCACATACCTGTTCACATGACAGTACACATATGTATTTAGGATTGTATCACTTACTCAGACAGTGGTAGTCTGATTCCTTTGTGGTTTACTGTTTTCAGGTGAAGCAATAAATGAGCTATCAGAGTGAAGGTGGTGACTTAGTCGAGGCAGTCATGGCGCTACTGCTTTTCTGTTTAATGTTTCTGGACATCTGAACTTGATGTAATAAACTTTGTTATGATGGAATAAGATTGAAGCTCTTGGTAACTCCTCATTTATCTAGTTGAATGTCTTAAAAAAAAAATGTTAGATTTTTCATTAAAAATAAATGGGGTGTTACATAGACTAACCTAAACTAACCTGATATCCTCAAATGTGGTGCCACTTACTGTGGGCCCCATTTGAATTTTCATAAAATGATTTTAAAAACTTAAAAATAAAGGAGTTAAAAATGATTTTTTTTCAAAAAACTTCAAAAGGACACTTAGACTCACTAATATTTTTGTATTTTTGAAATATGTAAAATGTGAAAATGAGATGAAATCGAATAGAGATAGAAAAATTAAGGCTTGCACCCCTATGGGGTGGGTCTCACATGAAGAAAGTTGATAAAAAATAGAAATTGATTTAGAAACCAAGTTTAAAACAAATCCAGATCAATTTTCTAAGGAAAATGTTTTTGAAATAAGGAATGTAAAGCCCTGAGGGTTAGCCAAATGGCAAATGTCAATTTAAAACCCAGGTTTTTGAAATTGATTTCGAAATAAGGTTTTAAACTCGAATCTGGAGTTGAAATTAAAAAAAAACAGAGTGTTGGATCTCAAAGATGACATGCGATGACATGCAATGCGATAAAATAACATGAAATGATATGAAATGGTATGAAATGAGATGCAAACTATGAACCCTGGGTGAGGGATTTGAAGTCCCAGACCCCTGGCAAAGACAAGGAATTGGAAATTCCTGTCTAGAGGCAAAAATTGATGATTGATCATCAAATCCGATCCAAATGAGAATTGGGTCTCAGATATAACTAAGATTTTTAGAAAAGGAATTGATCTGAGCCCATATTGGTGACTGTACCAACTGGAAGAAGGATAAAATGTTGTTTTGGATAAAATGATCTGAGAAATGATTTTGCCCCTATAGGGCATGGAGTGACACTGGAAATGAGGTTTGAACTGGTCTCAATTGGATTACATTGAATCCTAGGGTTTCTAAACTGAGAGGAACTAAAATAACACTGACTCAACCAAACTTCTAGACTAAATGATTGAGAAATGGTACAATTCTTAGGGAAATGGGGAGAAATGACCACTAGAGTGAAGTGGGTCACAAATATGCACTGGGTTTGAGCTAAAATAAAGGTCAGTAATACTGAGATGAACTAAATCTGAAGCTCAAACACTAGTTAAACCAACTAGATTTAGCTTAATTTCAGCTGAAATGGGCTAAAATGGATTCCTACACTATGGAAAATAGATTTGAGCTCGAACTGGAGCACTTGAACTCCGAGTGAGCTTAAGTTAGACTCAAGGGAGTAGGATCTACTGGAGTTAACTAACTCAGAGACAATTGGCTTGAATTTGAGCTAGAAATAAGCTCGTTTATCAAGAAATGAGCAAATTTTAGCCAAAATGGTGAGAAATAAACATGATTCGCTCATCATGAGCTCAAGTGAGGTAGAAATCACCGGTATTCTAACTGTTTTGAACTTAAAAATGAGCTTGGTTGGGTCTGACTGATAGAGATCTAAGGTGACCTAGGGGTAAAATAAGAATTTTACTGACAAAAAGGGCGAAATGACACCTAAACTAGGACAGATTTAGGGTTAGACTCCCAAGAGGATTGGCATCTATTGAAGGGAGGGCTGTTTGAAGATGAACGAGCAAATTTTGGGGTGTTTACAAATGCCCCTCTTTGCTACTAAGCCGGTTGAAAGCCAAGCTTAGTGGTAAAGAAAAATACACCAAATTTGGGCTATAAAAATGCCCTAAATTAGAATAATTTGACTAGGTATGAAAGAATTAATGCTCTAGTGAAGGTGGTGGTAGATATGAAATGGAGGAAATGGAGAAGAAGATTCACCTCATCGAAATGAGGCTCAGGCTTGACCTTTACCTGAATAAGAAGGCAAAAATACTTCACGAAGAAGGCTCAGATGTAACCCTTAACCTGAACGGGCATGGATAAAATACCTCACAAAGTGAGGTTTAGGTGTAACCCTTAACTTGAACTAGCATGGATAAAATACCTCACGAAGTGAGGCTTAGGTGTAACTCTTAACCTAAATGGGCATGGATAAAATTTCTCACAAAGTCAGGCTTAAGTGTAACCCATAACCTGAACGGGCATGGATAAAATACCTCATGGAATAAGGCTCAGGTGTAACCCTTAACTTGAACGGGCATGAATAAAATTCCTCACGAAGTGAGGCTCAGGTGTAACCCTTAACCTGAATGGGCATAGATAAAATACCTCACAAAGTGAGGCTCAGGTGTAACCCTTAACTTGAACGGGCATGGATAAAATAGATTCCTCAAATGAAGAAATCATGATGGAACCTTCATATTTCGCATAATAAATCTGAGAGGGGTTTGCAAAAGAAAGAAAATGGGGTTCCCTAAAGCTTTAGAAAAGGGTGCCTTATTGCTGAGACTGAATAGCTTTTGAAATGACCTTTTGCTGGAAAATAAATGTTGGCTCAACCTCAAACCGAAAACAAAAAAATGAATTGTCTATGGTGGGACAGTGGGGAACATAGGGAAGTGTGCGAATCTGAAAGCCCGGATACTTAAATTAAAAATAGAAGGAAAGGATCTTGAAAAGTCGTGTTATCAAGTCCTAAAGAGGGATAACAAAAACGCCAAGATATGTCAAAATAGACATTGAGCTCTTCACTTTATGTCAGGATAGCTTGAAAAGATTGCCAATATGATAAAAATTATAGTTGATTCACAAATGATTGAAATACGAGCATATTTGTGTGAAAAATATTCTCTCTTTTTTCAAGAGTATTACCTCCAATTGGGCTAATTCCATAGAATCTATAATTGAATTCAAATTTATTGTTGTTGAGTTTCTTCAAGGAAGCTATTCATATCTTCGATATAAAAAATAAAGGAAACTTATTCTCAATATTATAAAAGCGATTTATGAAAGGATATTGATAAAAGAATTTTACATGAATAAAAAAGATTCTTGGTAGATTTGACAGTTTGATATTTGGGGTTTACCCATGCTGATCTTTTTTTGCACTCTTTTGAGACATAGGGATTGGACTTTTCTTGGGGTTTGGCAAGAATTTCATCACATTAGCCTTCAACTTGGTGACGTTATGATTTTCCTTGGAAAGACACATCACATGCTCTTTCAACTTGGAGGTGATCCGGGTCTTCTTTGGTCCCAAGAATTATATTGATAATGTTGTCTAGTTAATTAAAATCTCTTGATGATCTTTTACACTCTTTTGAGACATGAAAAGTAAGCTCTCTTGGGATTTGGCAAGAATTTCATCACATCAGCCTTCAGCTCGGTGATGTTCAGATTTTTCCTAGAATGACACGTCACATGCTCCTTCAACTTGGAGATGATTTGAGTCTTCTTTAGTCCCCAAAATTTTATTGATAAGGTTTCTTTGGTTGGAAATCTTTTTATGATATAAATCAAATATCTTTTAGGGATTGGCGAGAGGTTCATTTGTAAACACCCCAAATTTTCACTCACCTTCCTGATATCTCCATCAATCAGCACATTTCAGTTCTCCGAAATCAATGAAGGGAAAAATGGTCATTTTTGGAGTTTAGACCTTGTAGAAAGTCCAAAATTTCATCCTCGAGTCTCAAAAATTCTCTATTTAGACTAAGAAATAGCTTCAAACTGCAAAATTTCAAAATCCTACTCTTTACAAGAAGCTAAAATTTCCAAGCCCTAATTCAGAGGGGCATTTCAGAAAACATGTCTTTGCATAGCATTGTATGAGCATTTAATATCACCGCACTGCACAGCATGTCATTTCGAGATCCAAAACTCCTGATTTTCAAAAGTATCAATCCAGATTCGAGTTTTAAATATTTCAAAATTGATTTCAAAACCCTGGGTTTTTAAACTTGCCAATTCTTCCCATTTTACCCCCAGGACCCCAAATTACAAAAGTCTTCTCAAGAAAATGATCTGGATGGTTTTTGATATTGATTTTCAAATCTCGTCAGTTGGAAAGAGGGGGACACAATTTCAAATTTAGAGGACTTTATTTAAAGCTTTTGCAAAAAGACTCTAAACTTCTTTATAAAACCTCTACATCTTTTATTTTGCCCTGAAAGACCATTTTTTTTTTTAGTTTTTGAAACCAAGCCCATTTTTTTGTATTTTCTAAACTAGCCTACTATTATGAAAATTCCAAAAAAATTACTTTGCTTTTATTTTAAAATAAAATGACATGGGGCCCACCTCGAGGTGGTGTCACACTCAAATTCTCCAATATTTCTCCTATTTCCGAAACAGTGCCCGTCCGGAGGTCTCACCAATTTATAAAACCCTCCTTTCAATTTTCATTTATTTATTTTTTACAAAATAGCCAATGGTCCCACACATAGGTGGCACCCCACTAGAGTTCTCAGCAAAGAAAAACAAAATATTTTTATTATATATATATATATATATATATATATATATATATATATATATATATATTTACTTCAAAAAGTTTTCAAATCCAGTTGAGGTGGCACCACCTTAAAAAAGAAAAAAGAAAAAAAGGAAATAGGGAAAATAAAATTCATTTTTTTTTTAAATCATTTTTTTTTACTTTTTGGAGCCACCGTGAAACCCTACCCAAAAACTTTATTTTTACCTAAGTTTTCAAAAAAAATTCTAGAGAAAGCGAGCCGTCCTCTTCTCAAAACGACGAACATTTCAAAAAAATTCAAAATTTTGTTTTAAAGGTTATAAAAAATGAGTTGAAAAAGTCAGATTTGGGGGAAAAGGCAAGAGGATGGCTATTAAAAAGCCACAAGGGCCAACGCAAGAGGGGACTTCAGTTTTTGAAAGCTATCTGTGGAGTCTCCCTCATCGGCTCTTTCCCCCTTTTTAGCAGAAGGAGAATACCATTTTCGACCCCTCCCATCAGCTAGCGGGAAGTCGACTGCATCTCCTCCCCCTTTTTCGCTGGAATCCCCTTTTTATTACTCTGCTTCCTTCCTTCCAGCAAAAGGGGAGACCCACGGCTCCAGCCCTCTCATCTTTCAAAACCCTTGTTCTTTCTTCTTTAATCCAGCTTTCCCTTCCTCTTAGCATCATGATTGATTCCCTTCTGTTTTCCATTGCTTTTCAAAGAGACAATATCTCTAGCGGCTGGCATTCAGAAGCTTTAGTCTACACTATCGATCCTCTGCAGAACCTTCAACAGGAAGGGATCTTGTCAACTCTCCCTGTAAAACCCATGAAATTTATGAAATTCTAAATGAATAAAAGGGAGCAGTTATGTGAAATAGTAAGATTTTAAGTTAGGTAGTACAATTTTTTATGACTTGTGGTTTCTAGAACGAAACCGATAACAAACTCTCATAAGTGGTTTTGGATCCGGATCTTGGCAAGATCCGATGATCCGACCCGACTTACAGGGCTCAATGGGAAACCTGATGGTTTCAGAATGCGAGTGTGAGATCCGAAACACAATTAGAGTAAGCGAGTGCAAGTTTAGAACAAACGGGTGAAAAATCCATGTGAAAACGAAAGAAATCCATCAACAAGGAAAAATGTCCCATTGGAACATAAAGAAAATTTTCTGCAAAAGTAAACACCAAGATCCAATGGGAAACCTGATGGTGTGGTGTTGTGGTAGGACACACGGTTTGTGATACCACAACCCAAGTTCAAAGCCCCATGTGCACAGATTTTTCTTTTTACACACACAAGTTAGAATTTTTACTTGAAAAAAAATATATATATAAAAAGGAAAATCGTGGGGGGGGGGAGTTGTAAACACCCCAAATTTTCACTCACTCCCCCGACATTTCCACTAATCATCAACATTCAGCCTCTGAAATCGCTAGAGGGCAAAATGGTCATTTTCTGAGCCCGAACCTTGCAAAAGTCCAAATTTCATCTGAAACTCTCAAATTTTCTCTATTTTTATCTCAGATGTTCAAGATTTTACTCCTGACAGGAGACAAACATCTCCAAGTCTTGGTTCAAGATTATATTGCATAAGACATGTCATTGCATATCATTGCATGAGCATTTCAAATCACTGCACTGCACAGCATGTCATTTCGAGGTCCAGAACTCTCGATTTCAAAATCTTCAATCCAGATTAGAATTTTAACTCTTTTCAAAATTGATTTCAAAACCCTGGGTCTTCAAAATTATCAATTTTTCCCATTTTACCCCCAGGACTCTGAATTTCAAAATATTTCCTCAGGAAAACCATCTGGATAGTTTTCAATATGGATTTGAGTCACTTCACTTCAGATTTTGCCCTTTTTGACAATTTCAAATATCTTTCTTTTACAAAATCGCCCTACAAGGGCCAACTCTTTCCAAAATTCCTGTTTTGCCCATCAGTCAAGATTTTATGAAAATTCCAAAAAGAAGTTGTGGTTTTATCCTTATTTAAATAAAGAAGCAATGTGGGACCCACACTGAGGTGGTGTCACACAAGCTTTCCTTTTGAAAATTTGAATTTTGAAAAACCCAAAAATATAGGAGCCTTGTCCCCTGGATTGGTGCCACTTGTCCTTTCTCTCTCCTCTCATCCACATGCCAAGTGTCAGTGTGGGGCTACCTTCAGAAGCCGCCACATGTCATCCCATTTTATCTGCCATGTGTCACCCTATCCATCCTGCGCCATGTGTCATTTCAAAGACTACCAGAAGATGCCAAGTGTCATAGGTTGTCCTGTCTAGAAAAAGTGGAGTTTGTCTCCTCTGAGGTGGCGCCACTTGAAGTGTGTCTCCTGCAGGGGACACGTGTCAACCTCTCCTTCCTTCTAGAAAAGTAGCCTGACACATGTCTCTCCCTACTTTTCTCAGAAAAGTAGGAGACATGTGTCACTCCTAAATTCCTATAAAAAAGGTAGGCTTGTCTCCTCTGAGGTGGCGCCATCTGGAGTGTCTCCTGTAGAGGACACATGGCAAGCTCTCATTTCCTCAGAAAAAGCAAGTGCCATGTGTCATTTTCTGCTTTCTTCAGAAAAGCTAGAATTCAAATATTCAAAAATCCCCATAGGTGGCGAAAATCAAGAACTCCTACCTTTTTCATCCTGTCTGAGATGGCGCCACATGGCTTGGCCCACCTTCTCTCCCCTCTGCCACGTGTCATTCTCTGCTTCTTTCAGAAAAAGTAGAGGACACATGTCTTCTCCCTATTTTTTTCAGAAAAGTAGGAGACACATGTCACTGCCCTCTTTTTCCTCCCTCTTGCCACATGGCATTGTAGGAGCCACCCTGAGGTGGCGCCACATGTTCACCCTCCATTCCTCTAGGGCCAACCTCCATTTGAATTTCAAACTCCCCCCTGAGGTGGCGCCATTTGAGAAAGCCTCTCCAGACAGCTGACACTTGTCCGCCACATGTCCAGACCTCCCTGCACCAGAAAAAGTAGAAACCCCCCCCCCATGAGGTGGCGCATTTTGCTTCCTCCCTTCATGTTCTCCTGCCACATGGCATCGTAGGAGCCACTCTGAGGAAATGCCACATGTCAGCCCCTCTTTTTCTGCAGAAAAGCAAAATTTCAAACATTTGAACTCCCCAGAGGTGGCGCCACATGGCATGCCCCTACTGTTCCAACTTTACACCTCAGATCACCTTTTGAGGTGGCACCATTCCAGGACTCCACTTGGCTCCATTTTTATTTTTTATTATTTTAAATAAAGGTAGCCCACCATGAGGTGGCGCCACCTGAGGACTCCCTACAAAAAGTGAGTTTGAATTTCAAATTCCAAGAGAGCACCCTCTGAGGTGGCGCCTTCAGAGAGCTCCCTGCAGAGAGAATCAAGCTAACTTTTGAAAAATTCCAAATTCCCCCTGCTGAGGTGTCTCACCCACAAAATTTCCATTTTTTTTATTTTTCTCAAAAATTAAAACACCTTTTGAGGTGGCGCCACCTGAGGGCTCCCTACAAAAGACAAATTCGAATTTCAAACCCCTCAGATGACACCCCTTGAGATGGCGCCACATGGAGGGCTCAGATCCAGCCTGTTTGAATTTCAAAATTTTTCAGAAAAGTTATAAAAACAAGGGTTCATGCCCAACCTAAGGGGAGATCATTTTTTAGCTCTGGTGAACTTGGAAAATCCGACCTAGCCTTCCTAGAATCAGATTTTGAACTGTGGAATTCGTGCCCCCTTTGGCTCATTGAAGAAGGTGGAGCAGAGCTCGTGCTGTGGCGAATTCGATTCCAACAGAGGTCGATTTTTGTGAACCATCCGAAGCCCGGAGCGAAGGACGAAGGAAGCTCGTGATAGCTGCCCCTTTCAAGAGCTTCTACGCTGCGTAACGAAGCAAGGTGCACTTCTTTTTCCATTGATTGGATTCTATAATCCGAATCGGGAGTCGTTTGAAGAAAGAGCTCATCCGAGGGATGGATTGAGCTATTCTCATAAAACGACATACATAAAATGTTTCATTATGCTTTCTTGATGATTTTTAACATTCATATAGTTAGCTAGGTTTAATTTGCATTTTATTTCATTCATTTAGTACATTTCATGAATTAATTAGGATTAATTTAGCCTTTATTTCAATTCTGCTTATTTTCAGTAGGTCTCTGTTTTTGTCAGTCAGTCCACACGTCATTTCATGCATTTGTTTTTTATTAAAAATCCCAAAAAAATCACGGAATGCGCCCTTAGGTGTCCCTGAAAATTTGCCAAAAATTCGGAGGCATTTGAATTTGTTTATTGCAGTAAACATTCAAAATGGAAAGTCGGGTTTTGTTACCCGGGATACGTTTTGAAAATCATTTTCCGACTTGTAAAATCGAGATATCCCTCATGGGAGATCCGATTTTCGATCTGAAAGATGTTTTGAACTCGGAAGAATGTCTAGTTTTTAATATGATTTTCTAAGATTTTTATGATTTTGTTTTATGTCTGACAAAAATCCGATATGTCGGTACACGTGTCAGAGCCTAATTTGGGCCTCTGAGATCTTGGATCGACTTAGGGCTATGGTTTCTCTTTGTGTGTTGCTCCAAATCCGAAACTGTAAACAGTGAAAGTGGTGTCCGAGATGTCCTCTGTTTGAATATGAAAGCCTGTAATTTGTAGAACAGTGTTGACCCCTGCTTCGGATTTTTCTTGTCAGCCTCCTGTTTTGCTACATTTGTCTGTTCTGTTAGTTTAGGCAGAAATAGTTATATTTTTATTTGTGTTTCCGTTGATCAAATGCCAAAGTCATAAACATGAAAGTTGTTCATGTAGATGTCATGCATAACTCTGATTAATTTCATAAATTTCCATGGCCGTTTTATATTTTTTGGGTATTTTACATCAGACTAGGGTGATTTTTACCTCTGTCAGAACTAAATCCCTGTTATTGAACTCACCATGGCTCAAATCCTGAGGCTGTAAAAACCAAAAATGTTCCATTTCGGGTCTTTTAGCAGTCTGCAAAATATCAGAAGTTTCCATGGTGTAAATCTTGCATTATCATATTAGACATTGCATTTAGTTCGGATCCATAGGCAAAATCCACCATTTTAGGACTTTCCTTGAATTTTAGCATTTAAATTATATCATTTCGTGATTCTTAGCATTCTAGGTTGTTTATCAGAGTGTTTAGATGCTTCATACCGAATTTGGTGCAATTTGAAATCCATTTGAGGTTCGGATCATCAATAATACCAAAACAGGGTCCCGCAGGACCCGGATCCAAGTGAAAAACAAGCGAAAATCGCTATTTTTGATAAATTGCAAAATACCAAATGCTGATTTTACAGTCCTAATGTGTTTAGAAGCATGTCATATTGCATTTCATCATCATTGAATTCAATTTGAATTTCGAAATCCCAATTTTACTAAGTTTTCCTTCAAAAAACCCTGATTTTAAAGGTGTAACTTTAATTTTAGGGGTATTTTGGTCATTTTGACCCCAATTCCGAATTTCAAACTGTTTTCCACTGAATTTCTTGCATTTTTATCATTTCAAAATATCAAGGAAGCATGAGAATAGGGTTTATATCCAATTAAATCCAATAATTTCATAATATTATTGGAAAATCTTGGAAAAACCCACATATTTGAGCTAACTTTATTTCAAGCTTGGCAGGGACATTCCAAAGAAGGAGCTGAAGTCTGCAAATTTCTTTTATTTCCTTTATTTAGTGATGTAATAATGCAAATTTTGGAATAAGAGATTTAATTTCCTGCTTAGACTAGGATGCACATCATATAGTTTGAATTTATGCAATATCATGTCTCTATGATTCATACATCTCATTTCAAAAGCACTATGGATGTTCACGAATGGCACGTGCACCAACTCTTAGGGAGTTGATGGACTCGGTGGGATCCATATTTACGGCCCTAGTCGGAATATGGACGAGACCCAGATCCATCATCTTTCTACTAGTCACATTGAGCCTACACTCTTAGGCTATCTTAAAATGCACATCATATTTCCAAAGTTTTCAAAATCATGTGCATCAAATCAACTAAATTCTGAACATATTCATGGCCACAGTCAGAATATGTGAAGGATTTATCTTGACTTAATGCACATTTTTCCAACAAATCTCTTAGAAAATCTTTTCAAAGTGCATTCATTCACTTATGTCATTTGCATCATAGAATCATTGATTTTCTCAAGATTTTCTCAAGAAAACTTCATTCTCAAGAAATCGATTTCTCAAGAAACTCTAACAATCTTTCAAAATCGGTTTTCCAAAGACAAGTTTTTCCACAGTTTTCCCAGGAAAATGATATTTTCTTAAGATATTCAAAAGAGTTTTCCAATCTTTCTTCAAGATCCAAAATCGATTTCCAAGTATTTAAAAAGGTAAAATTCCCAGGATTTCGATTCCCCAAGTTTTGAATTTCCTTCTCCAATGAGTTTTCCTATAAATTTTCCATCATTTTCCTAAGAAAACTCTCAAAGTCCAAGTTTTCCTAAGAAGTGTTTCCCTTTTCAAAAAGGTTCATCTTTTCTCAGGAATCACTTCCATTTTCCCAAGATTTTCAACTATTTCTGATTTTTCCACATCTTTATAAGCTTTCTCATGTTTTCAAAAACCCCTTTTTTATCTGAGTTTCCTGAGAAATTGACCTTTTTCCTGAGAGATTCTTTCCAACTCCAAATGTTTTTCTAAGCATACATCATGTTTTCCAACTGGCATTTTCCAAAATCTCATAGCACATGCCTGAATTCTCTGTGCATTTAGGATAGAACATAACTTCGATAATTTAACCAAGTCAAGCATAGTTTTGGTCCTTGGTTCGATTACCCCTGTTAAAGGCGGCAGGAACGGTCGAACCTCGTACCGACAGGTCGAGCCCCATCCCATGGATTTTCCCGCAATTTTCAAAAACGGAGGCGAGTATTTCAAAACAATTTCCAAAATCCGGTCAAAGTTTGAGGCGCGAAAGCGTTTCTCTCTTTTTCTCTTCCGCAAGGAAGGGGAGACGGGGGAAAAATTTCGCGACGATAACAGGAGTTAAAACCCTACTCTCTAGACCCTCTCCCACAATAAACGTGTGGGAGTTGGCCTTTGTGTTTCCCCTTTTTCCAAGAAATATGGGAAATCCCCCCAAATGTGGTAGGGATACCCATAAAGCAACCTTGGAAAAACACTTTGCTAATGGGGAAAAGGGGGGCAATCTAGGAAGTTTCTAAACAAACCACACAAAAATGTGGTGCTGGAGGTTAGATCTTTTTAGAAATAAAAAATTTCCCTAAATAGCGAAGAAAATTAAATTGGATGAAAAGGAGGAGACGACTACTCTCTCTCACTCTCTCACTCTTTCTCTCTCTCTCTCTCTCTCTCTCACTCTTTCTCTCTCTCTCTCTCTCTCTCTCTCTCTCTCTCTCTCTCTCTCTCTCTCTCAGTGGTGGTCGACCTCCATTGTTGGACTGTGTGGACCTCCCTTGCTGAACGCGTGAACATCCATTATCGACGTGGGGTGCCGCTCTAACGAAGAGAAGGGGTTGCAACCTTGCCGTCGTGAGACTCCAAAGAGGTAAGGAGCATTGCTATTTGTATGTAAGTGGTTGATTCCTTGTTGCACATCTATGTTGCAATATCATGGAGTTTACGCGACAAGCACCACCTATATGTAGGTGCGTGTAGGGCTTAGAGACCGAGGTGGCACGAGCTGAAACACCTACTTGCCAATAGGTCAATATGTAGTGGTTCAGCCAATGGTTCTCACCCTTGGCCAATGTTGGGGCACTATGGTGTTCTTTGTAAGGGCATTATGTTCATATGCCTGGGAATAGGTAGTGCGCATATCAAAACCTACAGTTCAAATCTATGTAGAAAAATGCATATATTTTTGGTGTGGGTGTTAGCCATGACGTATTCAAGATCGAAACAATCTTAAGTAGGCGAATGGTGTGGAACCTTAAGTATCTCAGATTATTATTCATGAAATTATTGTTTGGTTGTATTTTCTTATTCAATACACTTTTCATACTTTGTAGATTGAATGGTCTTAATCAAGTCTGAAGTTATGTATACGTGATGGCTATTTCACATCATGGTAAAATAAAGATATATTATTCCTATTGGGTAATTTGATTGGATTTGATGTTTTTGAGTGTGGAATGCACTCCTATTTATAGTTGAAAGATTCCATACATTGAGGATGAAAGGGCGACAAAACAGTCCATTTAGAATGATCAAAATGTTTGAAAAATAAAAAGACACATTTTTTTTAAAAGTTACAGAAAAAGGGCAAAATTAGTCGACTGGAACAATAGTTAGTCGACTGATAATATGATCAGTCGACTGATAAAACCTTCAGTCGACTGCTGCTCAATTTTCCAGAAAACTGATATTCTGTTCAGTCAACTGATAAAACCTTCAGTCGACTGCTGCTAAATTTTCTAGAAAACTGATATTCTGTTCAGTCGACTGATAAAACCTTCAGTCGACTGCTGCTAAATTTTCCAGAAAACTGATATTCTGTTCAGTCGACTGATAAAACCTTCAGTCGACTGCTGCTAAATTTTTCCAGAAAATTGATATTCTGTTCAGTCCACTGATAAAACCTTCAGTCGACTGCTGCTAAGTTTTCCACAAAACAGACATTCTGTCCGGTTGACTGATAAAACTTTCGGTCGACTAAACAGAATAAAAAAAATAACGTTTTGCTTAAAAGATTTGAAGCAAAAAGGTTGGTCGACCGGTGAGTCTATTGGTCGACTAATAAACCTGAAAAAAATTAAGTAAAGAGTTTTCTAAAATGATTTTCATGAAGGGTTCTTTTAGAAAGTTCTCCTAAAGACTTTTTAGGTGAAATGCAATTGAAATATCTATGAAGAGAATAGTTTTGATGATAAACTAAATATGTGATTCACATATGGACTTTAGGATTATGTCCAATACATAGAACACACATGGTACAGATACTTGCACAACAAAGATCATTTCTTGTTCAGGACAATATAAGAGTTCAAAAATGAACACGTGGTTTCGCTAAATGTTAGGAGTGCCAAACAAGCACTTAAGAAATGATAAAGTTGGATAATGCCATGTTGCGGCATAACCAGTGGGGGTACGAAACGTACACTCGAGCTCATAAACAAAACTTAAAATGTCGATTGTTTAAGTACTGGATACAAAGTTGAACCAGAATTTTGAGAAATTTTTGTGGCCGCCTATTGGGCTTCTAGTGGGTAATGAGCATACACTAAGATCACCCCGAATGTGGGTAGGGAATTTGGAAAACCCTATGGTGCATTGACTTGCACTAAGAATTTAACAAAATGCACAATATGCATTATATAACTTAAATGTGGGATACTGGGTATACCTGAAAGATAGTATATGTTACTAGTTTCCCTGGGTTCTGGGTACACTTAAAAGATTGTGTGTGTTACTAGACCCAAACAAACAAGAACGAAAATTTATACACATATAAATTAAATATATTGGATTATGGGTATACGTGGAAATGGTATATGTTACTGGTTTCTCAGGGCTCTGAGTACACCTGAAAGATGGTGTATGTTACTGGACCCATGGTCTACCTTGGAGAGGGTAGGTGGTACAAGCTTCGTGGACATTCTTATTTTTTTTGTGAGAGCTAGGCGTCTCACCCGGTCCCCAGTCCACAAAGTTAGGGGATCAGGACTACCAGTATGTCCTAGGTAGTAGATCCAAGTCTTCTGCAGAAGTGTCAAGGGTGCATCCTAATTCTTGTTCCAGCTACTGGGGAGTTTTCTCTCGATCACGGACCGTCCCCTTTGGATATCCGTACGGCTAGTCATACGGGTTATTAATTAATAGACCCCAGTATGGTCTCGGTCCGCTATGAGGTCTATGCTTGTGCGTACCCACAGGGTAAGGGTAAGAGTAATAGTAAGATAAACATTAAATAATTTAAGTTAAATGAAATACTCATTCTTGAAGAATCATGAACTGTCGTTATGACTTTCATAAAACTTATAGAATCTACATCTTATGCTAATGTGAATAAATGTATCTTTAGTTCAGTTATCTGTTGCACTGTATCATGAATTAGAAAACACAATCATTTTCTTAGAATGATTTAAATTTCCATGCTAGTTATATCTACAATTGTTGCACATATTTGTACACAGGACACTGAGCACCACATATAAATATAATGCTTTTTACACAGACAGGGGAGTCTGACCCTTCTGCTTTAAATATTTTTCAGGAAGCAACTAAATCAGAGCATTGGGGAGTCATTATGAAAATAGCCAAGAGATCTCATTTATTCAGTATTTTATGTTTGAACTCTGGTTAATAGATTTACATTTCTGTTATGAGATGTAATCAATGACTTTAATGCTTTAATTAATGAATGTTATGCTTTTAGTAGTTCTCTGTTTTACCCTGTAATGCACCCGACTTGTGTTTTTCGCACTTCCGCTATTTCAAAAAAATAAATAAATTATTTTTTACTCTAAAAATTTTACTATAAAAAGTTGGGGCATTACAGCTTTGGTATTAGAGCAGGACTGAATAATTTAAGATCTTGGCTTTTTCAGCGACCGCGATGACTCTGTAAGTATGTATAAATGCTATTTTTATAATGTAGAAACAAAAAACCATATGAGTATGTATGAGTATTTCACGAAATTATGGCTAAGGTTATAATGAATTTTAAATTGCTCAAATAGATGGCTTGGGCAAATCGCTACAATGATATTGTGGAAACGCTACATAACCTGACCGAAGTAGTAGGCCAACAAGCTACGACAATGCAGCAGATGGGCGACAATCTACAACATGTGGCCCATGAGAAGAGTACAAACAGTGAGACTATGTCCTACAAGAAATTCATGGACATGGAGCCTCCTGCTTTCTCCGGAAAGACGGATCCAGAAGCTGCTGAGAGTTGGATCCGGGAGATTGAACGTATCTTTCGTGTACTGGAGGTGTCCGAGGAGCGTCGGGTGGACTTTGGGACTTATCGTCTAAAGGATCATGCTAAAAAGTGATGGGAAACCACCAGGGCAGTCAAGTTCCAGGATGGTCCTGTATCTTGGACGGAGTTCGTAGAGGTTTTTAACGCTGCCTACTTTCCAAAGCACGAGAGGGCAAAGAAGATGCAAGAGTTCTTGGACCTACAGCAGAGTGAGATGTCCCTCGCCGAGTACATCACTAAGTTCCACAGTTTGGAACGCTATTGCCCAAATGTGTATACATCGGATGAAGATCGAGCAATGCAGTTTGCTCGAGGCTTGAAGACGGGCTTAAGAAACCGTCTGTATACTCGAGAGCCAAAGAGCCTTGATGAAGCCATTCAGGTAAAATCACTATATTCATTGTGATACAAGTCTTATTTTAAGTTATCAAAATTAACACTTAGAATAGCAAGAAACGTTGACTAGTTATCAACTATCCTTGTTATTCAGGTTGCGACTCTCCTCAACGATGACTGGAAGGAGGGGCAAAAGTCGCAAAAGAACAGAACGGGGGTTCAGAAACCCGAGTTCAAGAAGAGGTTTGGTGGAAAACGTTTCAACTATCAAACCAAGAAACCAAGGCATGACGGAGGTATCCGACACATGCCAAGACAAAATCAAAGGTGTCAGAAGTGCAATCGCTTTCACCCCGGACAACAATGTCCCCGTGAGACAGGAGGATGTCTCTACTGTGGAAAGATGGGGCACTATATTAAGGAGTGTCAGAAGAAGCAGGTCGATGATGCACGACGCGGCACTGGAGGACAGCAGCCTCAGCAACATCGTGCACCACCATAACCGCAGGCGGCTCCACAACGCATAGCAGGACGCGTGTATGCTACCACAGCTGACCAACTGGAGAAGGGGGACCTTGTGCAAGGTACCGTGCTTGTTTCGGGCCAAGCTGCCCTTGTCTTATTTGACTATGGAGCTTCTCATTCCTTCATTTCTTTATATTTTGCAAAACAACTTAGAATTCCCACAGAATCATTGAATCAAGAACTAGTAGTATATAACCCTATAGGATTCAATGAAATTTGTGTGAACTATATGCCAAAAGTAGAAGTTATTTTAGGAGAACACAACTTACCTGCCAACCTAATCATACTTGATATGACCAAATAAGATGTCATACTGGGTATGAATTGGCTCTTTGAACACTATGCTAGAGTCCTCTGTAGAGAAGGAAAAGTAATTCTGTCTCGACCGGATATGTCGGAAGTTGAATTTCGATTAGCAAGGCCTGAAATCAAGAAAAGGGTTATTTCGACCCTCAAGGCCCAAAAGTATCTCCGTCGGGGAGATATGGCGTTCCTAGTCAGTATGATCGGAGGTGAAACAAAACTAACACCGCTTGAGGATTTGGAAATTGTCCGCGATTTTGCCGATGTATTTCCAGAGGAACTTCCAGGACTTCCTCCTCAGCGGGATGTCGAGTTCGGGATAAAACTGATACCAGGTACGAAGCCAATATCAAGAGCACCTTACCGGATGGCACCAGCGGAGTTGGAAGAACTGAAGAAGCAGTTGCAGGAGTTCATGGAGCGTGGTTTTGTACAACCGAGCACGTCTCCATGGGGAGCATCGGTACTGTTCGTGAAAAAGAAAGACGGGTCTATGAGGTTATACATAGACTATAGAATGCTGAACCAAGCAACTATGAAGAACAAATATCCTCTACCCCGTATTGAGGATCTATTTGATCAACTGAAAAGAGCAAAAGTCTTTTCTAAAATTGATTTGAGGTCAGGTTATCACCAGTTGAGAATAAAAGATGAAGATATCCCAAAGTCAGCATTTTGAACCAGATATGGGCATTTTGAGTTTGTGGTGATGCCATTTGGACTCACGAATGCTCCAGCGACATTCATGGACCTAATGAATCGGGTATTTAGGCCATACATAGACTCTTTTGTCATCATCTTCATCGATGACATACTGATATATTCAGAAAATGCGGAGGAACACAAAGGACATTTGAAAATCGTCTTAGAAACCCTCCGGACACATCAGTTATATGCCAAGTTCTCAAAATGCGAATTTTGGCTTGAAGAAGTCATGTTCCTTGGACATGTGATCTCGAAAGATGGAGTTTCAGTAGATTCTGCCAAAGTTGAAGTTGTGATGAATTAGTCACAACCAAAGAATGTCAGCGAAATCTGAAGCTTCTTAGGATTAGCTGGTTACTATAGGCGATTCATCCAAGACTTCTCCTGAATCGCTATGTCAATGACCAAGCTTCTACGAAAAGGGGTAAAGTTTGAATGGAATGAGAAAAGTGACGAAAGCTTTCAAACTCTTAAAACTAAACTTACCACAGCTCCAGTGTTAGCCTTACCGTCTGGAAGCGGAGGATTCGTGGTGTACATGGACGCTTCTGGTACTAGACTGGGGTGTGTACTGATGCAGCATGGCAAGGTCATTGCCTATGCATCACGACAACTGATGATTCATGAGAGGAACTACCCCACTCATGACCTGGAGTTGGCGGCCATGGTCTTTGCTTTAAAGGTTTGGAGACATTATCTATATGGAGAGCAGCTCGAAGTCTTTATTGATCACAAGAGCTTGAAGTATCTATTTTCTCAGAAGGAACTTAATATGCGACAAAGAAGGTGGATTGAGTTCATTAAGGACTACGAATTTACAATCTCGTACCATCCAGGGAAAGCAAATGTTGTTGCTGATGCCCTTAGTCGTAAGGCTGGGGGAAGCTTTCTAACTTGGTAAATCTTGGATGGAAGATGATTTCTGAGTTCACAGAATGGAGACCTTCCTCTGATGATCAAGGCATACTTAGGCTGTCTAGCTTGACAGTACGATCAGAACTACGAGAGCGGATCATGATTAAGCAAAAAGAAGACTCGCAGTACGAAAAGATGGAGGCATTGGCATTGCAAGAAGACACTGCTTTCCAGCACAAGAAGGATGAAAGTATATGGTTTAAGGATCGACTATGGGTACCGAGTGATCCAGAGACCAGAGAAGAGTTATTGGTAGAGGCACATAAGAGCAAGTATACCATTCACCCGGGCAGTACAAAGATGTTCAAAGATCTTCAATACAGGTACTGGTGGAAGGGTATGAAGCACGATGTTGCAAGATATGTCACAAAGTGTTGGACATGTCAATAAATCAAAATCGAGCATCAAAGGCCAGGAGGAACGATGCAGCTGATGGAAATTCTGTTGGGAAACTCTGTTTTGATGTCACATAATATGATACACTGTCTTATTTGATTTCATATGATATGATAATATGTCTTCTTGAAAAATTTTATATTATGACTGGATATGTTTTGCCATATATCTAACGAGTATTTGATGCAAGGATATCTTACCCAAAAAGGATGGAGACCTCCTGTTCAAGTACAACTATGGTGCAATCATACTCCTTGAAGAAAAAGCTTGATGAGCCATGCACTCCTAAAGATCATCTAAAGAGATCGGCTACCTCAAGATGAAGACTTTTTTCTTCTTTAGAGTCATATGTAACAGAACCTTCAGAAGCATGCATATTGCATATTACATACTCATTCATAAAAGCTATATTTCATAAAAGTATACAATAGTTTCAAAAAGCACCTTTTTGAAAACCAATAATTGTACCTTCTTACAAACCTTTATGGAAAAGGTATTTTGACATGATATATTAGCTCATGATTTAAAAAAAAACAATAATTATACCTTCTATCATGTATAAGACAACTTAAAAAGAAATGATTTCAAATGTGTAAGAAAAAGACAAAACATGAAAATCGGCTAGACAAAGAAAAACAAATATAATATGGTTTGAAAAGACTTTAGTTACCTTTTTACAACCCATAGAATGTCGACTTACTTGAAGTCATCATTCTCTTTGTATAGCATTAAATACCTCCTCTAAAAATCCTTTTTAAATAACCATCTCAAGAATGTCGACTTGCTTAAAGTCTTCATTCTCTCTATAGACATTGAAAAATACATCATAAAGAAAACTCTTGATATGACTATGTACAAATAAAGATCTCAAAGCATTTATTGTACTTACACTCATTTAAGTAAAGAAGTACTTATGTACTACAAATCATTAATTAGAATAAAGACAAAACTACATGATAGCCTACAATCCAACGTTCAATGTACTATTGTAAGAAATAGACTTTTTACATAAAATATATAATACCTAAAATATTACAACGACTACTGTACCCCATATATTACTTTTTTGGAAAGAAGACTTTTTCGAAAATCCATAAAGATGGTTTTTGAAATGACCTGACATTTCACATCTCAAAAAGACTATCATTTCAAAAATACAACGATTACTTTTTTAAGCTATATAAACACACTCAAATAAACTATTCAGATATGGACTTGTGAGCTTACAACGAGAAAAATTCTTATTCGATTTTTGAAAGAGAGCCTAGATAAAGAAAGAGAAAAGAAAAAGAAAAGAAAGAGAAAAAGTCAAGAATAGCTCTTTGACAAAGAGTATCTTCTGAGTGAAAAGAACAGAACATTCTGAGAATCCTTCATTCGTGCATTCATATCATTCTGAAGGTTCTATAGGAAGTATTGTATCTTTCTGTTATTCACTGTATTCCTTCTTTGTTGAAAGAAGTAGACCTCTGAGAAAGAGGGTGTTGCCCTTCTCTGTTGAGAGAAGAAGACCTCTGTGAAAGAGGGTGTTCCCCTTCTCTGTTGAGAGAAGAAGACCTCTGTGGAAGAGGGTGTGCCCCTTCTCTGTTGAGAGAAGAAGACCTCTGAGGAAGAGGGTGTTGTACTATTTATCCGGTAACTCGGATGTTATAGTGGAAAACTCAAGTGGTTTGCTTGGGGACTGGATGTAGGTCAGGGTTTTGACCGAACCAGTATAAATTCTGTGTTTATGTGTTCTGCCTTTTATTGCATTATATTTTTAATTCATCGATCTATTTAGTATTTCACTATTCACTCCCCCTCTAGTGGAATTTCATTTGGTATCAGAGCAGGTTTGCTGGTTTCGACATAACAAGTCTTCCAGCACAAATGGCATCTACCTCTTATGCTCGTGATATTGAAGGTCAACACACATCTCGTCCTCCTTTCTTCAACGGCTCCAACTATGGATACTGGAAGTACAGAATCACTATATTTCTCAAATCCATAGATTTTGCTGTATGAAAAATTGTTGAGCATCCATACACATCTCCATCCGCAGACTATAGCTTATGGTCTGATGAATAAAAGAAAATGGCAAATCTAAATGCAAAGGCTATGAATGCCTTATATTGTGCCATTGATTAGAATGAATTCAATAAAATATCTATATGTGAATCTGCATATGATATTTGGCATTCTTTGGAGGTTATTCATGAAGGAACCAACAAAGTGAAAGAAGCCAAAATCTCATCTTTTGTCAGAAAATATGAGTTGTTCAAAATGAACAAAGATGAACCCATCACAGAGATGTTCACCAGATTCACCAACATCACCAACGATTTGAAATCTCTGGGTGTAACCCATTCCCAGACAAATAAGGTAAAGAAAATCTTGAGATCTCTCATAACTGATTAGGAGAAAAAGACTACTGCTATTGAAGAAGCTCAAGATTTGTCCAAGCTTACCCTGGACGACTTAATAGGCAATCTTATGGCCTATGAAGTCCACATGAAGGAAAGAAGGGAAGAGGAACAACCTTTAAAGAAAACTCTAGCCTTCCCAGCCCTTTCTAAGAATGAGGACTCAAAAAAAGAAACTGAAATTGCGCTACTCACCAGAAAATTCCAGCGTTTTATGAGAAGGAACCGACTTCCAAATATGCACAAAGAAAGAAAAGACCCCAAGGAAGATTCCATGTGCTACCAGTGTAATAAGCCAGGTCACTTAAAACGTGATTGTCCTCTTCTCAAAAGAAAATCTAAGACTAAGGAACCAAAGAAGAGGTTCTTCAAGAAAAAGGCTCTACATGCTCAATGGGATGATTCAGAACCATCCATAAGTGAAGAGTCAAGTGATGATGAAGCAGAAACTGCCAACATGTGCTTCATGGTAGAAAGCTCTGTAAGTGAATCCCTTGATTTCTCCTTTGAAGAACTTCAAAATGCTTTTCAGGAACTTTTTGAAGAATCAAGGAAAACGATTCTAAAAAATAGACATTTGAAATCTGAGAATCTAGAGCTTATACTGAAAAATGAAAAACTCAGTATTGAAAATTCTGAGTTACAAAAGAAAAATTTTCTTATTACTTCTGAAATCTCTTCTACTAGCCCCAAGACTAAAAATCTGCAAGTAGAAATTTAAGAATTAAAAAGTAAAACTGAGAACCTTATGAAAACGGTTTTCAAGTTTACTAAAGAAAAAGAGAACTTGGATAAACTCCTATCCTCTCAAAAAGTCTCTTTCTACAATAATGGTATTGGCTACTCTCATTTCAACAAGCCTTCTTGTATGAATCAAAAGACCACTTTTGTAAAAAGTTCTTCTGAACCTAAAAAGGAGTATTATAATTTTAATTCCTTGAACTCCTCTAAAGTTGTAGACAAACCCAAATCAAAATGGATTTGGGTTCCAAAGTCTAACAAAAAGGGACCCGATTGGGTACCAAAAAGAAGTTTTACTTAATGTTTTGCAGGCTCCAAAGAAGAAGAACAGATGGATACTAGACAGTGGATGTTCAAAGCACATGACAGGACATCCAGACCTTTTTGTTGTTCTTCATCATAAAGAAGGAGGAACTGTCACCTTTGGAGATAACAACAAAGGTTTGATAATTGGTTTTGGTAATATTGGTAATATTGATAAACCTCTTATCAAAGATGTTCTCCTTGTTAAAGGCTTAAAACATAACCTCCTAAGTATCAGTCAAATGTGTGACACAGGTTATAATGTTAGCTTTAATCATGATGCATGCCTTATAGCAGACACCAACGAAAACATCATCTTAAAAGGTATAAGAAGAAATAATATATATGAACTATACCTAGAAAACATTACTGAACATTGCCTTATAGCTAATAATGACACTCAACATTTATGGCACATGAGAATGGGTCATGTCAACTCCAAATACATGTCCAAATTAGTTAAAAACAAGTTAGTACGTGGGTTACCCAAAATATCTTTTAAAAAGGATTGTTTTTGTGATGCATGTCAATTAGGAAAACTGTCTAAATCATCTTTCAAATAAAAAAATATCATTTCTAGTAAAAGACTTTTAGAGCTTCTCCACCTGGATCTTTTTTGTCCTTCTAGAGTAGTTAGTCTTAATCACAATAAATATGCTTGTATCATTGTAGATGACTACTCAAGATTTACTTGGGTAATATTTTTGAAAAACAAAAGTGACACGTTTTATCAATTTGAAATTTTATGCAAAAAATTACAAAATGAAAAATCTTGTTCCATTGTGAAAATCCGTAGTGACCATGGAGGAGAATTTGATAATGAACTTTTTGTAAATTTTTGTAACTTGCATGGCATTTCTCATAACTTTGCCTTTTCTAGAGCTGCACCTCAAAATGGTGTAGTGGAAAGAAAGAATAGAACCCTACAGGAATCTGCTAGAACTATGCTCCAACATAATAATCTTACCAAATCTTTTTGGGCAGAAGCTGTTAATACTGCATGCTATATAACAAATAGAGTTCTTATTAGACCCTTGTTAAATAACTCCCTATGAATTATTCTATGACAGAACTCCAAGAATAGACTATTTTAAAGTCTTTGGATGTAAATGCTTTATCCTTAACACAAAAGATAGCCTGGATAAATTTGATGCGAAATCTATTGAAGGCATATTCTTAGGATATTCAAGTCATAGTAAAGCATACAGAGTTTTTAATAAGAGTTCATATTCTATTAAAGAATCTATGCATGTCAGTTTTTGTGAATCTATTGATCAATCTGTTCTTAAGCAAACTAACGATGATGATGTTGAAAGTACAAATTTATTCCTAGATAACACTGCTAAATCCAATGAAGATGATCATCAAAGAACATTTGTTGAAATCAAAGATCATCCTCAAAAGCAGATTTTGGGAGACCTGACCAAGGGGGTTCAGACCATAGCTCAGCTAGAATGGATTGCAAATATGGCATTCATTTCTCAACTTGAACCAAAGAAGATTGATGAAGCCATCATCGATGAGTTCTGGATGCTAGCCATGACTGAAGAACTGAATCAATTCCAAAGGAATGAAGTTTGGGATCTGTTATCATCGCAAAATATTTCCCGTCTTCCCTTCCTTGCGGAAGAGAGAGGGAAATGGTTTCGCGATTCAAACTTGACCGGATTTTAGATATTGTTTTGAAATACTCGCCTCCATTTTGAAAATTGCGGGCAAATCCATGGGATGGGGCTCGACCTGTTGGTACGAGGTTCGACCGTTCCTGCCGCCTTTAACAGGGGTAATTGAACCAAGGACCAAAATTGTACTTGACTTAGTGAAATTACCGAAATCGTGTTCTATCCTAAATGCACAGAGAATTCAGACATGTGCTATGAGAATTTTAAAAAATGTAAATTGGAAAATATGATGTATGCTTAGAAAACATTTGGAATTGAAAAGCATTTCTCAGGAAAAAGATGGAAATCAAACTCTCAGGAAACTCAGACGAAGAAGGTTTGAAAATCTTGGGAAAATTTATAAAGACTTAGAAAATCTTAAAGAGATGAGAATCTCGAGAAAATCTTGAGAAAGTTTATAAAGTCTTGGAAAACCATGAAGAAATGAGAATCTCAAGAAAATTTTGAGAAAGTTGAGAAAGATTTGGAAAACCATGAGAAAATAGGAATCTCAGGAAAATTTTAAGAAAGTTTTGAAAGACTTGGAACACCCTGAAGAAATGAGAATCTCAGGAAAATGGAAGGGATTCTTGAGAAAAGATGAACATTTGAAAAGGAAAGCACTTGTTGGAAAAACTTGGACTTTGAGAATTTTCTTAAGAAAAGGATAGAAAATTTATAGGAAAATTCATTGGAAAAGGAAATTTAGAACTTAGGAAATTGAAATCCTGAGAATTTTATCTTTGAAATATCTGAAAATCAGCTTTTTATTCTTGAGAAAGATGAAAATTCCTTTTGAAAATGGATCTTAAGAAAATAACTTTTTAAGGAAAATCACAGGAAAACTTTCATTTGGAAAATCCAACTTCGAATATCATCATAGTTTCTTGAGAAATCGACTCCATGAAGTGAAAATTTCTTGAGAAAATCATGAGAAAACAAATGATGCAGATGATTTGAATGAATGAATGCAGTTTGAAAAGATTTCTGAAAAATTTATTGGAAAAATGTGGATTAAGCCAAAGTAAATCCTTCACATATTTTGACTGTGGCCATGAATATATTCAAGGTTTATTTGAGTTAATTCACAATATTTTGAAAAACATTGGAAATATGAGGTGCATTTTCAAGATAGCCTAAGAGTGTAGGCTCAATGTGACTGGTAGAAAGATGATGGATCTGGGTCTCGTCCATATTCCGACTAGGGCCGTAAATATGGATTCCACCGAGTTCATCAACTCTCTAAGAGTTGGTGCACGTGCCATTCGTGTTCATCCACGGCGAATTTTGAAAAATTGAGATATATGCATCATAGAATCAGGATATTACTGAAATCAAACTATATGAGATGCGGCCTAATCTAAGCAGTAAAAGTAAATCTTATTCCAAGGTTTACATTGGATTGTTACATTGCTAACAAAAAAAAATAAAAAAAAATCGATAGCTCCAAAAGAAACCATATCTTCCAGATTTTCCTTTTAATATCAAGTTCATCATTAAGTATTCAATAAGACAATGTCCACTCCTATGCGATCCTGCACAAATCAAAAGAACATGAGCAGTACACGAGATAGAAATAGAACTTATATTAAACTAGCTAAATGCTAAAAACACTGAAAGATAATAAGAAATCTAATGACAATTTTAACTGAAGTTAACTTCTAATTAAATCTAAGACTAACTAACTGATTACTAAGCAATTAACAATGCTAATTATCAAACAATTTACTTAACTAACAACTAATTAAAACTCGATTAACTAGTATCTAACAATAGAGTAAACTAATTATGAAAACCAGACATGAGATTTGGAAATAAAAAAATTGAAAGAAAGGAAAATATAAAAGATGTAATGAAAAGCAAGAAATTCAGAGTGTAAAAACAAATAGGAAATGAATGATTTAAAAAAAAAAACAGGATAATTAATTGTAAAACAGCAAGTTAACGAATACTAAAAAAAAACAGGAAAACTGGTGAATGAAGTAAACAGGAAAAAATGAACAAGAAATAAAAAAATGAAAACAAAGAATGAAGATGATTAGAGAAAACAGGAAATGACTTTAGAAACTGGAAAATGAATATTACAGAAAACAGAAAATGAGTGTTTTAGCAACAGAAAAATGAAAGGAAAAACCGAAAGGCAAGAGAGACAATGCAATGAAAAACAGAAATTTAAAAACAGCAATTGTAAGGAATAAGCGCAAGAAAATTGACAATTTCAAAACTGGAAAACAGAACAAGTAATGCATAAAATAGAAAACTGAAAAATACATGAAATGAAAACCAGAAATTTAGCCAAGGAGAAACAAATATTCAAATATTGAAAACAGGAGGAAAAACATGTAAAAACTGGAAAGTTATAAAGATTTGCAAAGGCTGAATAACAGGAAAATACAGGAAAACAAACAAACTAGAAATGACTTAAAAATTCAGGAAATACAAAACTGAAAATGGAAAACTGGAAAACAAGAACTCAATTTCAAAAACAAAAAAAATGAAATAACTAAAAATAGGAAATGGCTTTAAAACAAAATAGAAAATAAGATGAAATCTATATTAAAACTAAACAGAAAATGAAAGGTTTAGCACTGAAAATACGTAGCATAGAAAACAGGAGCTCAATGACACACTGTAAAACAAAACATAAAATTGAAAGATTAGAACAAGAAATTAGAAACGATTAACAGAAAATGCAAAATGATGTAATGAATAACAAGATTTTAGAAATGAAGAAAAAAAAAATTTAAATCAAAATGATGGCTCAAAGTAATATAGGAAACGAAAAATAGAAAATCCTATGGAATTTCAACAGAAAAAAAAAAAAGAATGAAATGCAGACACACAATTCAAAAGGCTGAACAACATGCAATTCAAAGAGTGAACAATCAGGAAATTGGAAAATCAAAACAGAAATGTACTGGAGAATAGAAAACAGAAATTCTAAATGATAAACATTAACATGAACATTACAAATTCATCTGATCCAGTTAATATCAGAAAAAAAAATGAGGTTCACGTTAAATGCTACTGGAGTCAGTAAAAAAAAAACAACAACAACACAGCCAATCGTGGTAAAGTTTTATACTCCTTCAAAATTCCGATTGGCTGGAATGGGAATGTGATGCTGCAAGAACAGGGGCGTGGATGCCTGACAAAGCATTTTCTCATGTCTTACATGGATACATAGGCGCTATAGTGGGGTAATGAGGTATGGGTGGAATTGAAAACGATGCCAGACTAAAGGAAATGCTGCTGAGAATTACATGCAGGAGGGTTGAATTATGATGATATCAAACAGAAATCATGTAGAAAACAAAGGAAAAGGGGATGAAAACGATAAGATCAAAGAAAAGTTATGATACCAGAAATATCATACGTGAATAAAAATTCAAATGAAGTCTCATTTATTGCCGTTTACAAAGATTGTATCATTGATAAATTCAATGTTTTCTGTTATCAACACCTTGGTTTGGCAGAGGCTGAAGGAAGAAGAACGCTCGATGGTACGCTTGCAGGAACTATTTTGGGGATTTCCTGCACCAAATAATCATGTAGACAGCTAGTAAGGGTCGTTCTCTGTTGGTGGGATGAAGGAAATGGGCAGCCTGCTAAATTTCCTGCGTCAAGTGGTCCTGCTGGATCCTCTTCACGTTGGATGGAGGAGATGAAGTCCCCAAAGGGTGAAAGGCTCCACGGCAGAAAAGAGGGCACCTGAGAGTCTGAGTGTGATGCTAGTCAAAAGGCAGATCCCGCTCCATTTATTTGAAAATACGAGATAAAACATTATTTGTTTTCAAGAATTTAGAAAAATTGGTTTTTCAGGGCAAAAATATGGATAAAATAAACGTAAAAAATTTTGTAAAGAGATTTAAAATCTTTTTGCAAAAAGTCTTGAGATAAAAATTTCAAAATCAATATCCAAATATCCAGATTGTTTTCCTTGAGAAAAATTTTTGTAATTCGACGTCCTGGGGTAAAATGGGAAAGATTGGCAATTTTGAAATCCTAGGGTTTTAAAAATCAATTTTGAAAAGTTTAAAAATCAAATCTGGATTGACAATTTTTGAAAATCAAGAGTTCTGGATCTCAAAATGACATGTTGTGCAGTGAAATGATGCAAAGTGTTCATGTAATGCGATGCAAAGACATGTTTCAGTGAAATGTCACTCTGAGCTTAGACTTGGAAATTCTAACTTTTTGTCTAGAAAGAGGATTTTGAAATTTTGCAATTTGAAGATGTCTTTGAACCTAAATATGGAAATTTTGAGGCTCAAGAATGAAATTTTGGACTTTCTGCAAGGTTCGATTTTGGAAAATGACCATTTTGCCCTTCATTGCTTTTGAAGAACTGAAATGTGCCGATTGAGGGCGATGTCAAGAAGGTGAGTGAAAATTTGGGGTGTTTACAGATGCCCCTCTTTGCTACTAAGCCGGCTTATGGCCGAGCTTAGTGGCAAAAAAAACACACCAAATTTGGGCTATATAAAAAAATGCCCCAGTTAGAAGGATCTGACTGGGTATAAAGAAATTAGCCTGAGGAAGATGGTAGATATGAAATGGAGAATAAAGAGAAAATAGATTTGCTTTGTGAGAGCGAAGTTTAGGTTTTTGCCCTTAACCTGGATAGGACAAAAATACCTCGCATGGAACGAAGCTCAGGTTTGACCCTTAACCTGATTGGGGAATGGAATATCTCATCGAAATGAGATTCAGGTTTGTACCCTTAACCTGATTGGGGAATGAAAATGAAATACCTCATCAAATGAGGCTCAGGTTTATACCCTTAACCTGATTGGGCGGAAAATGGAATACCTCTTTGAGTGAGGCTCAGGTTTATACCCTTATCCTGATCGGGCGAAAAATGGAATACCTCTTTGAATGAGGCTCAGGTTTGTACCCTTATCCTGATCGGGCAGAAAATGAAATACCTCATCAGAGGAGGCTCAGGTTTGTACCCTTATCCTGATTGGGCGGAAAATAAAATATTTGGAAGGTGAATAAGACAACTTTTCTTGAAGATGAACGAGGCAATGGAAATGGAATTGTAAGAGGCAATCTTGGAAGATGGTCAAGACGATTCTGTGAATTTTTCATCATCGTGAAATATGAATAAGGTAAGGAGTAAGACGACTCTTTCGACAACGCGAAAGATGGATATGGCAATCTTTTGATAAGAATAAGGTAACTCTTTCGGCAACGCGAAAGACAGACAAGGCAAACTCTTTCAGAGAAGAGTAAGGCAACTCTTTTGACAATGCAAAAGATGAATAAGGCAATTTTTCCAACGAAGAATAAGGCAACTCTTTCGGCAATGCGAAAGATGAATGCAGGCGATCAAAAGAAGCAGGGCAATTTTTTATAACGCGAAAGATGATAAAGGTAATCCAAAGGAACAAGGCGATTCTTTCGACAACGCGAAAGATGACAAAGGTAATCCAAAGGAACAAGGTGATTCTTTCGACAATGCGAAAGATGGCAAAGGTAATCCAAAGGAATAAGGCGATTCTTTCGACAATGCGAAAGATGGCAAAGGTAATCCAAAGGAGCAAGACGATTCTTTCGACAACACGAAAGATGACAAAGGCAATCCAAAGGAACAAGGCGATTCTTTAGACAAC
The DNA here is from genome assembly GCF_984573655.1 of Nuphar pumila. Taxonomy (NCBI): domain Eukaryota; kingdom Viridiplantae; phylum Streptophyta; class Magnoliopsida; order Nymphaeales; family Nymphaeaceae; genus Nuphar; species Nuphar pumila. The sequence continues at coordinate 43,325,253 of NC_143265.1, read as the reverse complement.
GCGAAAGATGACAAAGGCAATCCAAAGGAACAAGGCGATTCTTTCGACAACGCGAAAGATGATAAAAGTAAACCAAAGAAATAAGGCGATTCTTTCGATAACGTGAAAGATGATAAAGGTAATCCAAAGGAATAAGGCAATTCTTTCGACAACACGAAAGATGATAAGGCAATCCAAAGGAGTAAGGCGATTCTTTCGACAACGCAAAAGATGATAAAGGCAATCCTTTAGGAGAGAAGGCTAATCTTTCAACAATGTGAGAGACGATAAAGGAAAATCTCTCAAAGGGGTCAAGATGCTTCAACATGGACATCAAGCTCTCACTTAACGTCAGGATAGCTAGAAAATATTGTCAAAATGTTGAAAATTTTGCTGATTCAAAGTAATTGAAAATGATGCTCATTGTTGTGAAAATATTCCTTCTTTTCTACCTGAAGTATTACCTCCAAACATAATTGACTTCATAGAATCAAGATTTGGAATCCAAATTGCTTGTGATTGACCTTCTTCAAAGAAGTTATCAATTTCCTTGATATGAACAGGAAAGAGAATTTGATATCATGAAAGTAATCTATAAAAGGATATTGATAATAAAATTTCACAAATTTAAAAAAGATTCTTGATAAATGTGGCAGTTTGATATCCTGGGAGCTTCTCTCATGATAATCTTCCTGTGTTCTTTTGGCTCTCTTGGGTTTTTGCTACATTCTCCTTCATTTTGGAGATGTTTTGACTTTTTCTCTCTTTCTTTTTCCTCTATTTCTCTTTTTTTTTGAAGGGTACGTTACAAACTCTTTCAACTTGGAGATGTTTTGATCCTTCTTTGACGATATTGGCTCATGGGTTAGAGATCTTAGGATGATAGCAGAAATTAAATATCTTTTAGGGATTGTCGAGAGGTTCATCGCATCTGCCTTCATCTCGACAGTGCTTTGGACTCTCCCTGGAAGGATCCGTCACAAACTCCGTCATCTTGGAGATGTTTCGAATCTTCTTTGGCCCCGGGGGTCTATTCGCTTAATTCGCCTTCATCTTGACGGCAAGTGAGAGATCTCTTTTGCGGATATTTAATTGCAGCTTAGGTGATTTTGAGGATACAAAGCTTGGATGAGTTCTCTCTTTTTCTAGCGCTCAGGATATTTCCACTACCTCATTTTCACAAGAATGGTCTTTAAAAATATGCCATTGACTGAGATCAATATCAATCATCTATGGCTTTGCAAAACATTGAATCTTCTTTTCTGGCCATATCGAGGATTTATCCTTCATCCTTTTGGTTGGCCAATAGAAAGAATCTGGATTTTGAATCCTTCTTCACAAAAGCTTTGCCCTTTTAGAAGTAGTACTGAAGGTAAACTGAGGTAAAAATTTGTGCAATAAAATTCTGAAATCAACAGGTAATTGATTGACAAATTGACAAAGTGTTCTTGAAATCCTTAGTAAAAGAGATCGCTTGACATCCGAGTTGACACATCCCTGATGATGGTACTCAATTTCGAAGGTAAATCCAATACGAAGTTGGAATTTTGAAGGTAAGTCCTGGCATAATGCTGGATTTTAAAGGTAAGCCTAACTCAAAAGCTGGTTTTGAAACACCATCTGAATTAGGACTTAGGTTTTACAAGGAAAGCTGGAAAATTCGAGTCAAAACTCGAGCCTTCGAAGGAAATCTGGGAAGTTTGGTTTTTAAGGAGATAAAGTTCGGGTCGAAACCCAAATCTTCAAAGGAAAAACTAGGCCAATTCAGATTTTTTTTTTTGAGTCGAAACTCAAATATTCAGAGGAAAGTTGGAAAGTTCGAGTCGGCGCTCGAATCTTAAAGGAAAATCTTTAATCAGAAGATTGAATTTTTGAAAATCGATAGTGCGAGAGCTAGGATTGAAGGTTTTGAGAATGGCCAGTTCGAGGACTGGATAAAAAGACCATCATATTTAGATGTATGTGGTCTAATTTTTAGGATTAAACCCCTTATCCTGAATGAGGATATGAATAGAAATTGAAAAATCATGGAAAATGATCCAGGTTTATCCCTTAACCTGAAAGGGAAAAAAAAAATGGATGCAGATTTAATGCAAATGCACATGAAATGTAAATGAATGCAAAACTAATGCAAGTGGGTGCATATACATGCAAAATGAGAGATTGGTTTATCCTGCCTGCATACAGGATGTTTTGAGGTAAAGATAGATTTTTAAAAAAACATGCCCCAGTGTAACTAGGGAGGAAAATTTTGAATACAAAGAAGGATAATCGAGGAATAAGGTGACAGGCTTCTTGATTGAGAAACATTCTCAAGATCGTTCCTCACAAGAGACGTATTGTGAAAAGGAAAGAGACACAAATAAAATGGTACCAAACTATTGGCAAATTTAATAAAAAAATCGAGGAAAGGAAACAAAATTATGTTATCCCTTTGAAATGATAAAAGCAAAATGAGAAGTGAGAAAGTGTTTGCACATGGGATCTTTAAAATAAAAGGAGAATGTTATTTTGAAAGTGAGAAATCATTTTGGGAAGGAAATCAACTGCAAGGTTGATTTTGAAGAATGATCAGCGTGAGAGCTGATATTTGAAAGGGGAATCAACACGAGGGTTAATTTTGAAGAGAGATCATCATGAGGGTTGATTTTGAAAACGAATTGGTTTAACAATAATTTTGGAAAAGAAAATCAATACAAGGTTTGATTGTAAAAGATAATGGTTTGAAACCAATTTAAGAAAAGAAGATCACTGCAATGGTTGATTTTTGAAAAAGATTGGAACGAAACATTAAACTTTTGGGTGATCATAACGAAGATGTTTGTAGAAAATTTTCAAAATTTCACGACTTTTGAAAAGCCCTCATAGGTAATTTCATTTCTCTCATAAATTTCCCCTCGTCTTGAAAAGAATGGGCAAAGAAGATTCTTCAAAACAAAAACAGGTGCCCTAATGGGGCAAAAGAAAGAAGTATTTGATGAAGAAAATTGACATTTTATTGATAAGCAAAACCGATAACAAAAAGAAAACCTATTTATAAGCATTTGACCAAAAGGTTGCAAAAACTGGGCAGACTTGACCTTATGAGGTGACTGGCAAAACGAAAGAAAGAAAGCAGGAAACTTTAGCATCGTCAATTTTCTGAATGATCTGGGAAAGGCTTGGTCAAGATGTCCAGATCTTCTTCTTCAGCAAGGAGGCTCTTGTCAATGCAATCCTGAACAATATTTTTGAAGACAAAACAATGATCAATGTCATGCCCCAATGCCCGATGGAACTTGCAAAACTGATTCTTGAACCTTCCCATGATGGTGGGAGGAGTTGTGGCCTTTGGAAGTTTCACTAATCCCTTAGTCAGCATGAATTCAAGGGCTTCTTTGAGTGTTTGTTTGAGAGGAGTGAACACACGATCATTACTCCAACCTTCACGATTTATCTTTTCCTTTTGTGGAAAGTTGGGCTGAAATAGCTTGCTATTCTGTCTTTCCTCTCGATCCGCATGGTTGCCCTAACTACTTTTGTTATCATTGTGGCTGATATTGGTGGAGGAGGTGAAATTTGCCTTTTTCTTTGGATCTAGATTATTCTTGACGAGGGTGATACCATCGTAGACACCGTTTTCCAACCCCATCTCGAGCCACTCGGCTCGTTCAGTAAGCTCTATGAAAGACTTGGAAGGCGAGGTGGAGATAAGACTTCTTAAAGGTTGTGAGAAGTTGTTCAGGATCAGCGATAAAGCATGCCTCTCTGATATAGGATCCCTCATTTTGTTGCAGGTCTCTCTCCATCTGCGAATGAAGTCTCTTGCCTTTTCATTTTCATTTTGCCTTAGATTGCAGAGATGGCTCAATGTTGGGAGTGCTTCAGTATTGAACAGAAATAGCGTAATGAATAGGTTGACTACCTTATCGAATTCTCGCAGCTCGATTGGATTGATATGCTCGGAGTACCACTTGGCGGCAGTGCCTTCTAGGCTACGAGGAAAACAGAGAAATAGGGCCATATTGTCTCTCTTGAATTTGGAGCATTCAGCGAAGAACATGGCGAGATGGGCTTTGGGATCACCAGAACCATCGAACTTGATGAACTTGCGGGGCAGAAGAAAGAAGTATTTGATGAAGAAAATTGAAAGAAGTATTTGATGAAGAAAATTGACATTTTATTGATAAGCAAAACCGATAACAAAAAGAAAACCTATTTATAAGCATTCAACCAAAAGGTTGCAAAAACTGGGCAGACTTGCCCTTATGAGGTGACTGGCAAAACGAAAGAAAGAAAGCAGGAAACTTTAGCATCGTCAATTTTCTGAATGATCTGGGAAAGGCTTGGTCAAGATGGCCAGATCTTCTTCTTCAGCAAGGAGGATCTTGTCAATGCAATCCTGAATAATATTTTTGAAGACAAAACAATGATCAATGTCATGCCCCAATGCCCGATGGAACTTGCAAAACTGATTCTTGAACCTTCCCATGATGGTGGGAGGAGTTGTGGCCTTTGGAAGTTTCACTAATCCCTTAGTCAGCATGAATTCAAGGGCTTCTTCGAGTGTTTGTTTGAGAGGAGTGAACACACGATCATTACTCCAACCTTCACGATTTATCTTTTCCTTTTGTGGAAAGTTGGGCTGAAATAGCTTGCTATTCTGTCTTTCCTCTCGATCCGCATGGTTGCCCTAACTACTTTTGTTATCATTGTAGCTGATATTGGTGGAGGAGGTGAAATTTGCCTTTTTCTTTGGATCTAGATTATTCTTGACGAGGGTGATACCATCGTAGACACCGTTTTCCAACCCCATCTCGAGCCACTCGGCTCGTTCAGTAAGCTCTATGAAAGACTTGGAAGGCGAGGTGGAGATAAGACTTCTTAAAGGTTGTGAGAAGTTGTTCAGGATCAGCGATAAAGCATGCCTCTCTGATATAGGATCCCTCATTTTGTTGCAGGTCTCTCTCCATCTGCGAATGAAGTCTCTTGCCTTTTCATTTTCATTTTGCCTTAGATGGCAGAGATGGCTCAATGTTGGGAGTGCTTCAGTATTGAACAGAAATAGCGTAATGAATAGGTTGACTACCTTATCGAATTCTCGCAGCTCGATTGGATTGATATGCTCGGAGTACCACTTGGCGGCAGTGCCTTCTAGGCTACGAGGAAAACAGAGAAATAGGGCCCTATTGTCTCTCTTGAATTTGGAGCATTCAGCAAAGAACATGGCGAGATGGGCTTTGGGATCACCAGAACCATCGAACTTGATGAACTTGCGGGGCAGATTTTCCAGTTCTTCGTCTCCTTCTAATCCACCATAAAAATCCTCACTAGTGAAGACTTTCTTGCCCTTGTCGCGAGCTTGCAGGTCTTTAACAACTTTGGCCATTTCTTTGAACTGTGACTGCAGAGGCTCTTCTGCAACTTGATTCTTTGATTTGCGACTCTTCCTTTGTTCTTGGCCCCGTTTCTGAAATGTCTTAGGCACCTCATACTCTTCATCGATGTTTTCAGTTGAGTCTGATTCATCTAAAATTTCCTCTAGCTGAACTTGCTTCTTGGAAGTCTTCTTATCCTTGTGCCCGTGGAACTTCTCTCTGAATGGATTCTTCTCTACACTGGTCCCAACCTGTTCACTCATCATTTTGGTCATCATTTTCTGGAACATGGCATACATCTGTGGGTCTATGCCATCCTCCTCTTGTTGTTGATCTTGATTCACGGGATGATCCATTTCGCCTTCTGAGGCTGAGGAGTGCTGTGATGATGTGGTTCTTCTTCCTGACCTTGTTCGAACCATCAAATGTTGAGGATGCTCTCTGCAGGATGAAGTCTTGATTAGACTCTGAGGGAACTTTGGATTGGGAAGAAAATGATTATTGACGATATGGTAAACAATTGGAAGGATATCCCATTACTAGGGATGGAGTCGCCGCTGAAATCATGACAATTGTGTTGTCATTCTTGGTAAGAGAAATAACAACGGAAAATGTGCCTTGTTACCTAGACGAGGTCGTCAACCACGAGGAAAAACACCATTTTGAAGGAAAGAGATATCTCTTGGAAAACAATCCGCAAACGGATTTAGAATAAGGAGAAGGCAAGTAGGTAAACAATTTCCACCGCAGTAATCAAGGTATGCACGAGAAAAATACGATGAAGAATTTTGTAAATAGACAAAAGAATTGAAAATTCAAGGAGAGAAACATATGATTTTGAAAAATTGCAGGCAGGATAAAAAATGTAGCTGGAAATTCGAGATCCAGTAGAACGGAAGAAGGAAAAATCACCTGGAATTTTGAAAGAAATGGGATATTTGAGAAAATTATCTAGGGTTTGAGAAAATAAAAGGAAAAGATGAGAAATATGAGTATTTGAAAATATTTTTGAGAAAAATGTGAGAAATAAAGGTAGCATACAAACAATCACATCCTGCATAAACATTTATGCACATACAACACTCCCTAAAAGGCTGACTCTAGATGCATCATTTTGAAAACAGTTGTAGGACCTTAATCCTAACTCTAGGTTCAGATCATCTTTGTTCAATCCAGTTATGCCGATATACCCGAACCGAAATCCGGGGTATGTGGCATATGATTTCAACTCCGGTTCTAAGGTAAGGTTTTCCAACATCCTTGAGCGCCTACCGCTATACTTCGGACTGTGGCCCGCGGTACGTGGTAGGGGGGTGTTAACCCAAATAATTGGCCCAGTTGTGAGGCTCTGTCCCGAACTAGGGTTCTGGAAGAGACCCCAGCAACCTGAAGACCGGGTAATGATAGGTAATGGAGATTTTGAAAAAAGATCACATGCAAGAAATAGATGTCTCTAAATCCTAGAGAGATAGGCTTTTGAAAACTTTGAAGAAGCATACATTGTTTGCATTCATATCCTAAATTGAGGAGAGTTGTGTTTAGACCTAAGTCTATGTGAGCATGTAAATATCTCCTCAATCTGGTCCTACCAAACCATGCCTAAGCTATATGCAATTAATGTCAGCTAGGTCAAAATCTAGGCTCCTAGGTTTGCATGATATCAAAAGTAAAGAGCTGACATGTTGTGAACATAATTTCGATAATTGAAATAAGTCAAGCACAATTCAGATCAGACAAGGACAGGTCCCATCTCGGTCGCCAAACCTGTTATCGTCGCAAAATTTTTCCCGTCTTCCCTTCCTTGCGGAAGAGAGAGGGAAATGGTTTCGCGATTCAAACTTGACCGGATTTTAGATATTGTTTTGAAATACTCGCCTCCATTTTGAAAATTGCGGGAAAATTCATGGGATGGGGCTCGACCTGTTGGTACGAGGTTCGACCGTTCCTGCCGCCTTTAACAGGGGTAATCGAACCAAGGACCAAAATTGTGCTTGACTTAGTGAAATTACCGAAATCGTGTTCTATCCTAAATGCACAGAGAATTCAGGCATGTGCTATGAGAATTTTGAAAAATGTAAATTGGAAAATATGATGTATGCTTAGAAAACATTTGGAATTGAAAAGCATTTCTCAGGAAAAAGATGGAAATCAATCTCTCAGGAAACTCAGACGAAGAAGGTTTGAAAATCTCAGGAAAATTTATAAAGACTTAGAAAATCTTGAAGAGATGAGAATCTCGAGAAAATCTTGAGAAAGTTTATAAAGTCTTGGAAAACCATGAAGAAATGAGAATCTCAGGAAAATTTTGAGAAAGTTGAGAAAGATTTGGAAAACCGTGAGGAAATAGGAATCTCAGGAAAATTTTAAGAAAGTTTAGAAAGACTTGGAACACCCTGAAGAAATGAGAATCTCAGGAAAATGGAAGGGATTCTTGAGAAAAGATGAACATTTGAAAAGGAAAGCACTTGTTGGAAAAACTTGGACTTTGAGAATTTTCTTAAGAAAAGGATAGAAAATTTATAGGAAAATTCATTGGAAAAGGAAATTTAGAACTTAGGAAATTGAAATCCTGAGAATTTTATCTTTGAAATATCTGAAAATCAGCTTTTTATTCTTGAGAAAGATGAAAATTCCTTTTGAAAATGGATCTTAAGAAAATAACTTTTTAAGGAAAATCACAGGAAAACTTTCATTTGGAAAATCCAACTTCAAATATCATCATAGTTTCTTGAGAAATCGACTCCATGAAGTGAAAATTTTTTGAGAAAATCATGAGAAAACAAATGATGCAGATGATTTGAATGAATGAATGCAGTTTGAAAAGATTTCTGAAAAATTTATTGGAAAAATGTGGATTAAGCCAAAGTAAATCCTTCACATATTTTGACTGTGGCCATGAATATATTCAAGGTTTATTTGAGTTAATTCACAATATTTTGAAAAACATTGGAAATATGAGGTGCATTTTCAAGATAGCCTAAGAGTGTAGGCTCAATGTGACTGGTAGAAAGATGATGGATCTGGGTCTCATCCATATTCCGACTAGGGCCGTAAATATGGATTCCACCGAGTTCATCAACTCTCTAAGAGTTGGTGCACGTGCCATTCGTGTTCATCCACGGCGAATTTTGAAAAATTGAGATATATGCATCATAGAATCAGGATATTACTGAAATCAAACTATATGAGATGCGGCCTAATCTAAGCAGTAAAAGTAAATCTTATTCCAAGGTTTACATTGGATTGTTACATTGCTAACAAAAATAAATAAAAAAAATTTGATAGCTCCAAAAGAAACCATATCTTCCAGATTTTCCTTTTAATATCAAGTTCATCATTAAGTATTCAATAAGATAATGTCCACTCCTATGCGATCCTGCACAAATCAAAAGAACATGAGCAATACACGAGATAGAAATAGAACTTCTATTAAACTAGCTAAATGCTAAAAACACTGAAAGATAATAAGAAATCTAATGACAATTTTAACTGAAGTTAACTTCTAATTAAATCTTAGACTAACTAACTGATTACTAAGCAATTAACAATGCTAATTATCAAACAATTTACTTAACTAACAACAAATTAAAACTTGATTAACTAGTATCTAACAATAGAGTAAACTAATTATGAAAACCAAACATGAGATTAGGAAATAAAAAAATTGAAAGAAAGGAAAATATAAAAGATGTAATGAAAAGCAAGAAATTCAGAGTGTAAAAACAAACAGGAAATGAATGATTTGAAAAAGAAAACAGGATAATGAATTGTAAAACAGCAAGTTAACGAATACTAAAAAAAAAAACAGGAAAACTGGTGAATGAAGTAAACAGGAAAAAATGAACAAGAAATAAAAAAATGAAAACAAAGAATGAAGATGATTAGAGAAAACAGGAAATGACTTTAGAAACTGGAAAATGAATATTACAGAAAACAGGAAACGAGTGTTTTAGCAACAGAAAAATGAAAGGAAAAACCGAAAGGCAAGACAGACAATGCAATGAAAAACAGAAATTTAAAACAGCAACTGTAAGGAATAAGCGCAAGAAAATTGACAATTTCAAAACTGGAAAACAGAACAAGTAATGCATAAAATAGAAAACTAAAAAATACATGAAATGAAAACCAGAAATTTTGCCAAGGAGAAACAAATATTCAGGTATTGAAAACAGGAGGAAAAACATGTAAAAACTGGAAAGTTATAAAGATTTGCAAAGGCTAAATAACAGGAAAATACAGGAAAACAAACAAACTAGAAATCACTTAAAAATTCAGGAAATACAAAACTGAAAATGGAAAACTGGAAAACAAGAACTCAATTTCAAAAACAAAAAAAATGAAATAACTAAAAATAGGAAATGGCTTTAAAACAAAACAGAAAATAAGATGAAATCTATATTAAAACTAAACAGAAAATGAAAGGTTTAGCACTGAAAATACGTAGCATAGAAAACAGGAACTCAATGACACACTGTAAAACAAAACAGAAAATTGAAAGATTAGAACAAGAAGTTAGAAACGATTAACAGAAAATGCAGAACGATGCAATGAATAACAGGACTTGAGAAATGAAGAAAAAAAAAATTTAAATCAAAATGATGGCTCAAAGTAATATAGGAAACGAAAAACAGAAAATCCTATGGAATTTCAAGAGAAAAAAAAAAAAAAGAAAAGAATGAAATGCAGACACGCAATTCAAAAGGCTGAACAACATGCAATTTAAAGAGTGAACAATCAGGAAATTGGAAAATCAAAACAGAAATGTTCTGGAGAATAGAAAACAAAAATTCTAAATGATAAACATTAACATGAACATTACAAATTCATCTGATCCAGTTAATATCAGAAAAAAAATGAGGTTCACGTTAAATGCTACTGGAGTCAGTAAAAAAAAAACAACAACACAGCCAATCGTGGTAAAGTTTTATACTCCTTCAAAATTCCGATTGGCTGGAATGGGAATGTGATGCTGCAAGAACAGGGTCGTGGATGCCTGACAAAGCATTTTCTCATGTCTTACATGGAATATGCTGTTATAGAGAGTCTGGAAACAAAGAGATACACAGGCGCTACAGTGGGCTAATGAGGTATGGGTGGAATTGAAAACGATACCAGACTAAAGGAAATGCTGCTGGGAATTACATGCAGGAGGGTTGAATTATGATGATATCAAACAGAAATCATGTAGAAAACAAAGGAAAAGGGGATGAAAACGATGAGATCAAAGAAAAGTTATGATACCAGAAATATCATACGTGAATAAAAATTCAAATGAAGTCTCATTTATTGCCTTTTACAAAGATTGTATCATTGATAAATTCAATGTTTTCTGTTATCAACATCTTGGTTTGGCAGAGGCTGAAGGAAGAAGAACGCTCGATGGTACGCTTGCAGGAACTATTTTGGGGATTTCCTGCACCAAATAATCCTGTAGACAGCTAGTAAGGGTCGTTCTCTGTTGGTGGGATGAAGGAAATGGGCAGCCTGTTGGATTTCCTGCGTCAAGTGGTCCTGCTGGATCCTCTTCACGTTGGATGGAGGAGATGAAGTCCCCAAAGGGTGAAAGGCTCCACGGCAGAAAAGAGGGCATCTGAGAGTCTGAGTGTGATGCTAGTCAAAAGGCGGATCCCGCTCCATTTATTTGAAAATACGAGATAAAACATTATTTGTTTTCAAGAATTTAGAAAAATTGGTTTTTCAGGGCAAAAAAATGGATAAAATAAACGTAAAAAATTTTGTAAAGAGATTTAAAATCTTTTTGCAAAAAGTCTTGAGATAAAAATTTTAAAATCAATATCCAAATATCCGGATTGTTTTCCTTGAGAAAAATTTTTGTAATTCGACGTTCTGGGGTAAAATGGGAAAGATTGGCAATTTTGAAATCCCAGGGTTTTAAAAATCAATTTTGAAAAGTTTAAAAATCAAATCTGGATTGACAATTTTTGAAAATCAAGAGTTCTGGATCTCAAAATGACATGCTGTGCAGTGAAATGATGCAAAGTGTTCATGCAATGCGATGCAAAGACATGTTTCAGTGAAATGTCACTCTCAGCTTAGACTTGGAAATTCTAACTTTTTGTCCAGAAAGAGGATTTTGAAATTTTGCAATTTGAAGATGTCTTTGAACCTAAATATGGAAATTTTGAGGCTCAAGAATGAAATTTTGGACTTTCTGCAAGGTTCGATTTTGGAAAATGACCATTTTGCCCTTTATTGCTTCTAAAGAACTGAAATGTGCCGATTGAGGGCGATGTCAAGAAGGTGAGTGAAAATTTGGGGTGTTTGCAGTTGTACCAAGACCAAAGGATCATCAGATCATTGAGACAAGATGGATCTTCAGAAACAAGCTAGATGAAAAGGTAATGTTATAAGAAACAAGGCAAGACTAGTAGCTCAAGGATACAACCAGGAGGAAGTTATTGATTTTGATGAAACATTTGCTCCTGTTGCTAGACTTGAATCTATTAGGTTGTTTTTAGCATATGCAAGCTATATGGATTTTAAACTTTATCAAATGGATGTTAAAAGTGTCTTTCTAAATGGTTTTATAAATGAAGAAGTTTTTGTAAAACAACCTCTAGGCTTTGAAAATGAACAATATCCAGATCATGTTTTCAAACTAAAACGTGCCTTATATGGATTAAAACAAGCACCTCGTGCTTGGTATGATAGACTCAAAACCTTTTTATTAAAAACTGGTTTTTCAGTAGGCAAAGCAGACTCTACTCTATTTATAAAAATGGTGAATAATCATACCTTAATTGTTCAAGTTTATGTGGACGATATCATCTTTGGATCTACTAACAACACTCTCTGTGAAGAATTTTCTAAGTCCATGCAGAAAGAATTTGAAATGAGCATGATGGGAGAACTCAACTACTTTCTTGAACTGCATATTAAGCAAACCAAGGATGGAGTTTTCATCAATCAATCCAAGTATGCTCATGAACTTCTAAAGAGGTTCAACATGAACTCAACTGCTTCAAAAACCACTCCTATGAGCACAACCACTGTTTTGGACAAAGATGAAGATGGTAAGTCTGTTGATACAAAGGTATACCAAGGTATGATAGGATCACTACTCTATTTAACTGCTAGTCGTCCAGATATTATGTTCAGTGTTTGCTTGTGTGCTAGATTTCAGTCAAATCCAAAAGAATCACATCTTAAAGCTGTAAAAAGAATAATGAGATATTTAAAAGACACAGTTGATTTTGAATTATTCTATTCAAAATCCTCTACATTTGATCTAATCTCATACAGCGATGCTGACTTTGCTGGAAGTAAATCTGACAGAAAAAGCACAAGTGGAACATGTCATATGCTAGGGCACTCACTAGTTTCATGGTTCAGTAAGAAACAAAACTGTGTATCCTTATCTACTACTGAAGCTGAATACATAGCTGCTAGACTAGCCTGTACACAAGTCATATGGATGAAACAAACTTTGAAAGATTTTGGTTTAAATTTTGAAAATACAACTATTTTCTGTGATAATACTAGTGCTATAAATCTATCTAAAAATCCTTTTCTACACTCACGAACTAAGCATATTCAAATAAGACACCACTTCTTAAGAGAACAAGTCTTAAACAACATAATTAATCTCACTTACTAAGACTAAAACATCTTATGAGTTCTATTAAATTTTAATCGACTTCATTCTTATCGAATTCTTATATATATTTTTTTTCAAAGCCAAACTATGTTTCTATATTCACGTATACTCTAAACACATTCATCATGATACATTCTTTATGTCTTTCAACTTATCATCTTTCAAGTACACATCATTAATGACTCCTTGTCCTATTTCCTTTCACTCATATCCATAAGAACTATTTATATTAAGTAAAAGCTATCATGACTTTATTCACATCACTCATCTCATAACACCTTTTATCACTTTTGTCCTTTTGTGAAAATCTCTCTTACGATAAGCTAGCCGAGCCTCAACATGATATTGTATTCCTCACTTATCTTATCATACCTTTAATCATTGTTCTTCATTTCTTATATTCCAGTGATATATTCTTTTTGGACTCCCTTTCCTCCTATCAAGACACTGCATTAAACTTTATGTTAGTACAATCTCTCAACTTGCCTATACATAACTTTAACAAGAATGGTATGTAAAAATGATTAAAACCACACTTAACCACTTTATGAGAAATCTTGCTTTTCAAACTTGAGTCATAATCGAGTGTTTGTCCTTCTTAGTTTTTCACCATCTTCTTCAAAAGTTAAGTTGTTGTATTTCACGTATAATTTTACTATATCATCTGTTATATCATATCTTAAGAATAATCTATTTTGTCGTCCTTCACACCTTTTTATGAAAAATTATTATAAAAACTCTTTTTCGAAAACATGTCCTCCATTCTTTTATTCTCATGAGTACTATTAAGTAACACACTTTCTCTCTCCATTCAATACGAAGTGAATCTCCATCCGTGACCATTACATATTTAAAATTATCATTTTCAAAACCCATGAACTCCCTCCATTAAAACCATGTCCTCTGAGCAAAACATCAATTCATATTAATCATAACTTCACTTTATGTCACACATCAAGTGATTGTTGTCCTTTATAATCTTTATCATCTCTCTCTCTTTCAAATTCGTATATCGAATCACCTTTCCTTATGACTATTCACACTCCTTCCATGCATACCTATAAAAACATTTCTTAAATAAGAAATTATTGCATCTCACTCATATATCCTTGTTTGTCTTATTCACATCTCATTCTTCACATATTTAGAATGCTTTTTTAGAAAGTAAAATTTTGTATAAAAAGTTGTTTGTTTTATTAGGCCATTATTTCCTTCACTTTATAACTATTCTTACATCTCTTCATCACCAGAAAATCTTTAAAATCCAAGTCTTATAGGATACTCCATACTCAATATATGACACATCTCAAATTTCGACAAACTCTCCCATAGTAAACTTTTCTATATATAGAAACATTATCTCCAAACCATGTCCTTCTTAACATACATACTAATATAATACACTATCCTCCAAAAATTGATTTGATTTGTCATTCACAAGCCTCTTAATTTACAACTCACAAATTTCCTTATCCAACTAAAATCTAAAAATCCTTCACTTCCATTGACACTTATTTCTTATCACAATTATTTTCTTACTTCTATTTAATAGATTGGTTCATCCCTCACCGATTCTACATGAATTTCTCTATCTTCTTACAAACTACTACTCCTTCCAAGCTCTTCTCTCTTGGTCTCTCTTTTTCTAAGCTCTTACAATGGCCTCCTCCTCAACCAATGTGGTCACTGCCGCTGATCTCAGGTTTCCAGATCTATTTCACCATTACAACTCTCTTTCCTCACGTCCAATTCATGAAGGTGAATTGGTTCACTACGAAGACTTCGCATCCTTTAACCTCGAAAGATCTCTCCTCGAACTTAAACACTTACTTGGATCTTCATCCCAAGCTGCCTACTATCCCGAACTTGTTTGTCTCTTCTACACAAATCTTTTCACCGATCATAACCACACTACCATCACCACCAAGGTCCGAGGCCGCATGATGTTCTTCGATGCTTCCTCTCTAGGCAATATTCTCAACCTTCCTTCCACCGACACCGATCTAACAAACATAGTACCACTCGACCACTCGGTACTTCGAAAAATTCTTCTCTGTACTCACTTCACACACCTTCCCTGGCACATGAGAAATTTCCAACCTCATGTTCAACTGCTTGCTCACATTCTTCTTCACAATATCTATCCCAAGCCTCTCCGCAAGGGATTAGTGCCAAGAAAAATCTCTCTCCTCCTCTATGCAATCTTCTGCTCTAGTCTGATAAACTGGTCCAACATCATCTTCGCCCACTTTATTCGCTATCAAAAATTTCAGCCTCTTCTTTTTAGGTGTTTTATAACTCCCATTTTAAAATACTTCAAGGTACCCCTTCAAAATGAAGTTATCACCTATTCCTCGCAGATCCTCAATGCTACTTCCTTCAATCCAAGGTTCCTGCACCCTACCAATACCGGCTCTGATATAAAAGATCCTCCATCCGACTTTGATTACTTCTCTGCGATCACGGATGTCCAGCAAACTCAGGATCGTATCTTCAGAATCAAGCCTTGATGCAGCAGACCCTACAAACCCTCCAGCAGGATCACGACGCCCGAACACATCAATCATCTCCACCTTCGGAGTAAACTTATTTTTTTTGGACTGTAATAACTTTCAATTATTCTGGTCTGTAATAACTCTGCGTACTCTAATCCCCTCCTTTTTGTCCATGACAAAGGGGGAGAAAACCTGTCTCCATTATTGGAGAAAAATACTCTCTTTAACATTTTTCAATATTTTGATAATATTATTATTTCTATGCATAATGTCTTTTTGACAGGGGGAGCATATTTTGTCATCATCAAAAAGGGAGAGAATGTTGGGAAAATATGTTTTGATGTCACATAATATGAAACACTGTCTTATTTGATTTCATATGATATGATAATATGTCTTCTTGAAAAATGTTATATTATGACTGGATATGTTTTGCCATATATCTAACGAGTATTTGATGCAAGGATATCTCACCCAAAAAGGATGGAGACCTCCTGTTCAAGTACAACTATGGTGCAATCATACTCCTTGAAGAAAAAGCTTGATGAGCCATGCACTCCTAAAGATCATCTAAAGAGATCGGCCACCTCAAGATGAACACTTTTTTCTTCTTTAGAGTCATATGTAACAGAACCTTCAGAAGCATGCATATTGCATATTGCATATTGCATATTGCATATTGCATATTGCATATTGCATATTACATACTAATTCATAAAAGCTATATTTCATAAAAGTATATGATAGTTTCAAAAAGCACCTTTTTGAAAACCAATAATTGTACCTTCTTACAAACCTTTATGGAAAAGGTATTTTGACATGATATATTAGCTCATGATTTCAAAAAAAACAATAATTATACTTAAAAAGAAATGATTTCAAATGTGTAAGAAAAAGACAAAACATGAAAATCGGCTAGACAAAGAAAAACAAATATAATATGTTTTGAAAAGACTTTAGTTACCTTTTTACAACCCATAGAATGTCGACTTACTTGAAGTCATCATTCTCTTTGTATAGCATTAAATACCTCCTCTAAAAATCCTTTTTAAATAACCATCTCAAGAATGTCAACTTGCTTAAAGTCTTCATTCTCTCTGTAGACATTGAAAAATACATCATAAAGAAAACTCTTGATATGACTATGTACAAATAAAGATCTCAAAGCATTTATTGTACTTACACTCATTTAAGTAAAGAAGTACTTATGTACTACAAATCACTAATTAGAATAAAGACAAAACTACATGATAGCCTACAATCCAACGTTCAATGTACTATTGTAAGAAATAGACTTTTTACATAAAATATATAATACCTAAAATATTACAACTACTACTGTACCCCATATATTACTTTTATGGAAAGAAGACTTTTTAAAAAATCCAAAAAGATGGTTTTTGAAATGACATGACATTTCACATCTCAAAAAGACTATCATTTCAAAAAGGCAACGATTACTTTTTTAAGCTATATAAACACACTCAAATAAACTATTCAGATATGAACATGTGAGCTTACAACGAGAAAAATCCTATTCGATTTTTGAAAGAAAGCTTAGAGAAAGAAAGAGAAAAGAAAAAGAAAAGAAAGAGAAAAAGTCAAGAATAGCTCTTTGACAAAAAGTATCTTCTGAGAGAAAAGAACAGAACATTCTGAGAATCCTTCATTCATGCATTCATATCATTCTGAAGGTTCTATAGCAAGTATTGTATCTTTCTGTTATTCACTGTATTCCTTCTTTGTTGAAAGAAGTAGACCTCTGAGAAAGAGGGTGTTGCCCTTGTCTGTTGAGAGAAGAAGACCTCTATGAAAGAGGGTGTTCCCCTTCTCTGATGAGAGAAGAAGACCTCTTTGGAAGAGGGTGTGCCCCTTCTCTATTGAGAGAAGAAGACCTTTGAGGAAGAGGGTGTTGTACTATTTATCTGGTAACTCGGATGTTATAGTGGAAAGCTCAAGTGGTTTGGTTGGGGACTGGATGTAGGTCAGGGTTTTGACAGAACCAGTATAAATTCTGTGTTTATGTGTTGTGCCTTTTATTGCATTATATTTTTAATTCATCGATCTATTTAGTATTTTACTATTCACCCCCCCTCTAGTGGAATTTCAAATTCCTCAATGGAAATGGGAACATATCACGATGGATTTTATGATGGGGTTACCGCAAACCCGAAAGAACCATGACTCTATTTGGGTAGTGGTTGACCGACTCACTAAGTCAGCACATTTCCTACCGATGAGGAAGAATGAGTCACTTGAGAGCTTGACCGACCTGTATATCCAGGAAATAGTGCGACTACATGGGGTGCCTGTCTCGATCATATCCGATAGAGACCCTCGGTTTACCTCACGACTGTGGGGGCAGTTACAAAAGGCATTAGGAACCAAGTTGAAATTCAGTACTGCCTTTCATCCACAAACCGATAGACAGTCAGAAAGGACCATACAGACACTGGAGAACATGCTACGTGCCTGTATGTTGGATTGGAAAGACAAATGGGATGCTCACGTGGTACTAGCAGAGTTCGCCTACAATAATAGCTACCATGCGAGTATTGGCATGGCGCCCTTCGAAGCACTGTATGGGCGGCCTTGTAGGTCACTAGTATATTGGGATTAAGTGGGCGAAAGAACAGTTGATTCGCCAATGATACTTCAGCATTACACAGAGCAAATACAGAAGATACGAGATCGACTTAAAGCAACACAGAGTCGATAGAAAAGTTATGCGGATCAGAGAACCAGAGAGCTTAGTTTCGAAGTGGGAGATGCAGTGTTTGTCAAGGTATCGCCGACCAAGAGCGTTTTTAGATTCGGAAAGAAGGGAAAGTTGAGTCCTAGATATGTCGGACCTTTTCCGATATTAGAGCGGATCGATGAAACGACTTATCGAGTTGAGCTACCATCTCAACTTGCAAAGATTCATAATGTATTTCATGTATCGATGTTGAGAAAATACATTCAGGATCCGTCACACGTGATTCAGTTTGAGGACATCAGTGTGCAAGAAGATCTGACCGTAGAAAAGAGACCGATTGAAATCGTAGATCGCAGTGAGCGGGTGATACAAAACAAGATCATCCCATTAGTCAAAGTGAGATGGAGACATCATGGCTTAGAAGAATGCACATGGGAATCAGAAGCAGCAATGAAAGCCAAATACCCACAATTGTTTGATTGATATGTATTACAAATTTCGCGGACAAAATTTCTTTTAAAGGGGAAGGACGTAAAACCCGTGAAATTTATGAAATTCTAAATGAATAAAAGGGAGCAGTTATGTGAAATAGTAAGATTTTAAGTTAGGCAGTACAATTTTTTATGACTTGTGGTTTCTAGAACGAAACCGATAACAAACTCTCACAAGTGGTTTTGGATCCGGATCTTGGCAAGATCCGATGATCCGACCCGACTTACGGGGCCCAATGAGAAACCTGATGGTTTCAGAATGATAGCGTGAGATCCGAAACACAATTAGAGTAAGCGAATGCAAGTTTAGAACAAACGGGTGAAAATCCATGTGAAAACGAAAAAAATCCATCAACAAGGAAAAATATCCCAGTCACATAAAAAAAAAATTCTGCAAAAGTAAACACCAAGTGATGGTGTGGTGTTGTGGTAGGACACACGGTGTGTAATACCACAACCCAAGTTTAAAGGCCCATGTGCACATAATTTTCTTTTTACACACACAAGTTAGAATTTTTACTTGAAATATATATATATATATATATATATATATATATATATATATATATATATATATATATATATATATATAAAGAAAAATCGTGAGGGGGGGGGGGGGGGGGAGTTAAAACCCTACTCTCTAGACCCTCTTTCACAATAAACGTGTGGGAGTTGGCCTTTGTGTTTCCCCTTTTTCCAAGAAATATGGGAAATCCCCTCAAATGTGGTGGGGGTACCCATAAAGCAACCTTGGAAAAATACTTTGCTAATGGGGAAAAGGGGGGCAATCTAGGAAGTTTCTAAAAAAACCACACAAAAATGTGGGGCTGGAGGTTAGATCTTTTTGGAAATAAAAAATTTCCCTAAATAGGGAAGAAAATTAAATTAGATGAAAAGGAGGAGACATCTACTCTCTCTCTCTCTCTCTCTCTCTCTCTCTCTCTCTCTCTCTCGGTGGTGGTCGACCTCCATTGTTGGACTGTGTGGACCTCCCTTGCTGAATCCGTGAACATCCATTATCGACGTGGGGTGCCGCTCTAACGAAGAGAAGGGGTTGCAGCCTTGCCGTTGTGAGACTCCAAAGAGGTAAGGAGCATTGCTATTTGTATGTAAGTGGTTGATGCCTTGTTGCACATCTATGTTGCAATATCATGGAGTTTACGCGACAAGCACCACCTATATGTAGGTGCGTTTAGGGTCTCGAGACCGAGGTGGCACGAGCTGAAACACCTACTCGCCAATAGATCAATATGTAGTGGTTCAGCCAATGGTTCTCACCCGTGGCCAATGTTGGGGCACTGTGGTGTTCTTTGTAAGGGCATTATGTTCCTATGCCTGGGAATAGGTAGTGCGCATATCAAAACCTACAGTTCGAATCTATGTAGAAAAATGCATATATTTTTGGTGTGGGCGTTAGCCATAACGTATTCAAGATCGAAACAATCTTAAGTAGGCGAATGGCGTGGAACCTTAAGTATCTCGGATTATTATTCATGAAATTATTGTTTGGTTGTATTTTCTTGTTCAATACACTTTTCATACTTTGTAGATTGAATGGTCTTAATCAAGTCTGAAGTTATATATACGTGATGGCTATTTCACATCATGGTAAAATAAAGATATATCATTCCTATTGGGTAATTCGATTGGATTTGATGTTTTTGAGTGTGGAATGCACTCCTATTTATAGTTGAAAGATTCCATACATTGAGGATGAAATGGAGGCAAAACAGTCCATTTAGAATGATCAAAATATTTGAAAAATAAAAAGATACTTTTTTTAAAAGTTACAAAAAAATGGCAAAATTAGTCAACTGGAACAATAGTTAGTCGACTGATAATATGTTCAGTCGACTGATAAAACCTTCAGTCGACTGCTGCTAAATTTTTTCAGAAAACTGATATTTTGTTCAGTCGACTGTTAAAACCTTCAGTCGAATGCTGCTAAATTTTCCAGAAAACTGATATTTTGTTCACTCGACTGCTGCTAAATTTTTCTAGAAAACTGATATTCTGTTCAGTCAACTGATAAAACCTTCAGTCGACTGCTGCTAAATTTTCCAAAAAACTGATATTCTGTTCAGTCGACTGATAAAACCTTCAGTCGACTGCTGCTAAATTTTTCCAGAAAATTGATATTCTGTTCAGTCTACTGATAAAACCTTCAGTCGACTGTTGCTAAGTTTTCCAGAAAACAGACATTCTGTCCGGTCAACTAATAAAACTTTCGGTCGACTAAACAGAATAAAAAAAATAACGTTTTGCTTTGAAGATTTGAAGCAAAAAGGTTGGTCGACCGGTGAGTCTATTGGTCGACTAATAAACTTGAAAAAAATTAAGTAAAGAGTTTTCTAAAATGATTTTCATGAAGGGTTCTTTTAGAAAAGTTCTCCTAAAGACTTTTTAGGTGAAATGCAATTGAAATATCTATGAAGGGAATTGTTTTGATGGTAAACTAAATATGTGATTCACATATGGACTTTAGGATTATGTCCAATATATAGAACACACATGGTACAGATACTTGCACAACGAAGATCATTTCCTGTTCAGGACAATATAAGAGTTCAAAAATGAACACGTGGTTTCGCTAAATGTTGGGAGTGCCAAACAAGCACTTAAGAAATGATAAAGTTGGATAATGCCATGTTGCGGCATAACCAGTGGGGGTACGAAACGTACACTCGAGCTCATAAACAAAACTTAGAATGCCGATTGTATAAGTACTGGACACAAAGTTGAACCGGAATTTTGAGAAATTTTGGTGGCCGCCTATTGGGATTCTAGTGGGTAATGAGCATACACTAAGATCACCCCGAATTTGGGTTGGAAATTTAGAAAACCCTATGGTGCATTGACTCGCACTAAGAATTTAACAAAATGCAAAATATGCATTATATAACTTAAATGTGGGATACTGGGTATACCTGAAAGACAATATATGTTACTAGTTTCCCTGGGTTCTAGGTACACTTAAAAGATTGTGTATGTTACTAGACCCAAACAAACAACAATTTAATTTATACACATATAAATTAAATATATTGGATTCTGGGTATACCTAAAAATGGTATATGTTACTGGTTTCCCAGGGCTCTGGGTACACCTGAAAGATGGTGTATGTTACTGGACCCATGGTCTACCTTGGAGAGGGTAGGTGGTACAAGCTTCGTGGACATTCTTGTTTTTTTGTAAGAGCTAAGCGTCTCACCCGGTTCCCAGTCCACGAAGTTAGGGGATCAGGACTACCAGTATGTCCTATGTGGTAGATCCAAGTCTTCTGCAGAAGTGTCAAGGATGCATCCTAATTCTTGTTCCAGCCACTGAGGAGTTCTCTCTCGGTCACGAACCGTCCCCTTTGGATATCCGTACAGCTAGTCATACGGGTTATTAATTAATAGACCCCGTATGGTCTCGGTCCGCTACGAGGTCTATGCCTGTGCGTACCCACAGGGTAAGAGTAAGAGTAAGATAAACATTAAATAATTTAAGTTAAATAAAATACTCATTCTTGAAGAATCGTGAACTGTCGTTATGACTTTCGCAAAACTTGTAGAATCTACAACTTATGCTAATGTGAATAAATGTATCTTTAGTTCAGTTACCTGTTGCACTGTATCATGAATTAGAAAGCACAATCATTTTCTTAGAATGATTTAAATTTCCATGCTAGTTATATCTACAGTTGTTGCACATATTTGTACACAGGACACTGAGTGTCACGGGCCTATTTCCTTCAATGGGCCAGCGCGGCGCGACGGTCCTTCCTTACCGCCGCAAGCCTACTCGTCAGCTCGCTTGCCAGTCGCGGAAGCTTGTGATCAGAGTGCAAGAGAGCAAGAGAGAATAGAGGGAGAGAAATTGCAATCACAAGAAGCAATCACAACGAGGGTGAACAAAAGAAAGCTCAACGCATTTAATTCATTCACAATTTTGCCCGTAGGCTATTACAGTTCAAGTATACGGGCTGCCCTTTCGGGGTATTGATTCACCTGAACCGGGCAGCTTACATCAAACTCAACAAAAGCAAAACAGACTCTAAGCGCAACTGTACACTGTAAGTCGCAAGGGAACATGCTCCCCCCTTCAAATCATGCGCCGTCCTCGGCGCCATCTGTTTCGTGGTAAGCTCTGACTTTAGCCGGGTAGCGACTATTCATTCGAAATGCAGGCTCCCACGTTGGTTCCGCTGTTTCCTCCCACTGCACCAAGTATTTCTTCGCTTGCCCCAAGTAGTTGACCTTGTGGCGAAGGATCTGACGGAGGTGCTTTTCGGCCCGTTGTGCTGCCGGGGCCCTCTGCATGATGGGAGCGCGTTGCAGCACATTGCGTTCCGGGTCTCCATCGTCTGGATGGAACTGCTTAAGGTTGCACACGTGGAACACCGGGTGCACCTTGAAGTCTGGGGGCAACTCCAACTTGTATGCCAGCTTGCCCACCTTCTTTGTGATGGTGAAGGGTCCCTCATACTTTCTGAGTAGTCTGCGGTGCCGCCCGCGGAAGATGCCTGTGCGACCAGGATATAGCTTCACCAACACTTGGTCCCCAACTTGGAACCCTGCGGGCCGACGGTGTTTGTCCGCCCACTTCTTCATTCTCTTCGCCGCTTTGTGTAAGAATGCCTTCGCCAACTCTATCTGCTCGTGCCAGTCGCGAACAAACTGATAGGCGAAGGATGGCTTTCCCTTTTCTTGTGTGGCAAGAGTGTGCGGGGTCAGTGGTTGCTGCCCCGTGGCTATCTCAAACGGGCTGTGGCTTGAAGATTCGCTCTTCTGCAGATTATAACAAAAATGTGCCACATCAAGGAGCTTCACCCAATTTTTCTGATTGGCACTAACAAAGTGCCTAAGGTACTGCTCCAGGATCCCGTTGATGCGCTCTGTCTGCCCATCTGTTTGCGGATGGAAGCTTGTTGAAAACAGCAAATCAGAGCCAAGTAGCCGAAATACTTCACGCCAGAACTTGCCCGTGAAGCGAGCATCGCGATCGCTCACAATGCTCCTTGGTATGCCCTAGTGCTTCACCACATGCTTTACGAACAACTCTGCAGTCTTCTCTGCAGGGCACTCCTTGGAAGCTGAGATGAAGGTGGCATACTTTGAGAAACGATCCACCACAACCAAAATAGAACTGAGGCCCTCTACCTTTGGCAGACTAACAATAAAGTCCATAGAGATGCTTTCCCAAGGACGTTCTGGAATTGGTAGAGGCTCAAGGAGACCGGCAGCCTTCTGGTTTGTCCCCTTATCTTGTTGGCAGATGAGGCATGTCCGCACATACCCCTCAACATCATCTCTCATCTGCGGCCAATAGTAGCCGCGCTCAAGGAGTGCTAAGGTCCGCTCCTGGCCAGGATGGCCGGCCCATAGTGTATCATGGCACTCCTTGAGTAGCTCTCGGCGAAGGCTTCCCCACCGTGGTACAAAGATGCGTCCCCCTTTTGTTACGAGGAGGCTGTCCTGTAGCCAAAATCGCCGAGTCTTCCCTGCCTGCGCCAGAGAAACAAGGTGTTGTGCGGTCGGATCCTGCTGCGTACCCTCGCGGATGCGACTCAGCAATGCACCCTCCAAATGCACTTCAGAAGGCTCTGCGCGCGCAGCAGCTAATTCAGCCCTACGGCTCAGGGCATCCGCCACAACATTGGTTTTCCCAACCTTGTACTCTAAGGCAAAGTCGAACTCAGCCAAAAACATCTGCCATCAAGCTTGCTTGGGCGTCAACTTCTTTTGCGTCTGAAAATAGCTCGTGGCCACATTGTCCGTCTTGACGACGAACTCGGCACCCAAAAGGTAGTGCCGCCAGGTCCTGAGGCAATACACAATGGCGGTCATCTCACGTTCGTGCATTGTGTAACGCCTCTCTGCATCCTTCAGCTTGCGACTCTCATATGCGATCGAATGACCATCTTGCATAATAACTCTGCCAATGGCAAAGTTTGAGGCATCCGTGTGGACTTCGAAGGGTCTCGAATGATCAGGCAGTCGCATCACTGGCTCTCTCACTAAGGCTTTCTTCAAGCCCTCGAAGGCATCTTGGCACGCTCCTGTCTAAGGCCATACCCGATTCTTCTTCAACAAATCTGTGAGGGGCGCAGCAATGAGGGAATAACCTTCGATGAAACGCCGATAATAATTTGCCAAGCCGAGGAATGACCGCAATTCTGGCACTTTGCTTGGCAGAACCCATTCCTGGATGGCCCTTATCTTCTGCCCATCCATACGCAGCACACCACGCCCCACAACGTGGCCAAGGAAGCTGATCTCCTCCTGCCCGAAGAGACACTTCTCTCGTTTAACACAGAGGTCATTCTCCTTCAGCACCTGAAACACTGTTCGCAAGTGCCCGACATGTTCCTCCATGTTACTGTTGTAGATCACGATATCATCCAGATAGACTACCACAAACTTGTCTAAGTAAGGGTAGAAGATCTGGTTCATTAAAGTCGTGAACGTGGCTGGAGCATTTGTCAATCCGAATGGCATTACTAGAAATTCGTAAGCACCATAGCGGGTGACACAAGTTGTTTTCGGCTCATCACCTTCAGCAATCCTCACCTTCCAGTAACCCGATCGCAGATCTAACTTGGAAAAGATACGAGCACTGCCTAGCTGATCGAACAAGTCCGCTATCAATGGCAATGGGTACTTGTTCTTCACCGTGACCTTGTTCAAAGCACGGTAATCCACACATAACCGTTTAGAGCCATCATGTTTCATTTGGAAAAGGACCGGGGCACCAAATGGGGCTTTTGATGGACGAACAATGCCTGCGTCCAACATCTCGTCTAGCTGCCTGCGCAGCTCCTTCAACTCTGCTGGCCCCATACGGTATGGAACCATTGCGGGAGGCTTTGCTCCCGGGGTCAACTCAATCTTGTGGTCGACCTCGCGTCTTGGCGGAAGACGCTTTGGCAATTCCGGAGGCATCACCCCCTGAAACTCCTCCAGTAGAGGGGATAGGGTCGGCGACACTGCTGCTTCTACCTTCCCTTCATCTGCACGCACTGCAACTAGGAATGTCTGCTCCCCATGCTTGACACCCTTCTTCAGTTGCATTGCTGATAACACTGAAGACTTGCCTTTCTGCGTAAGGCACTGCACTGTGTGGGACAGGTCTGATCCCATGATCGTCAACGTGTTAAACTTTGGCAGCATCATCATATTCTGGCTTCGCAGAAACTCCATACCCAGAATCACCTTGAAATCGTCCATGGGCACCACAGAGAAGTTGGCTTTGCCGACCCAACTCCCCACTTGAGTAGCCACATCTCTTGCTTCACCAAGGATGGGCTTGGCCTCAGAGTTTACTGTTTTGATAGTCCTCTGCTTTGGCCCATTTTTCAAGCCCAACCGCTCTGCCTCTTCCCGCGAGACAAAGTTGTGTGTGGCCCCGGAGTCTACCATTGCCGAAGTAGACTTTCCATTCATAATGACTTCTACGTACATAAGTTCCTTACTGACCTGCATGTTCTTAGCTGTGCAACTTCTAGCTGCGTTAATCGATCGCATGGCGCCCATCCTCGGTTGCATGGTCTCAGTGTCGCTGCCTTCAGTATCGCTGCATTCTTCCTGTGCAGCATTGGCTTGCCCGTCGTCCTTTACAAGGCGCTTTGGGCATTGTCGGGCGATATGTCTATCACCACAGAACCAACATGTCACAACCGCACCCTTGTTGTTGTGGTTATGCTTTGTGTAGTTCTGTTTCTTTTCGGATTGATGGCGTGTCGACGCCTCACCTTTATCGTTGCGCTGCTCATCCTTCTTGCCTCCGTGGTCAGGCTTCCTCCCAACTTTGGTTGATGGGGTGAAAGGCTTGCGCTGAGTGTCAACTAAGCGCTCAGCCGCCACATATGCATCTTCCAAAATACGGGGGTTACTCCTTTCCACTTCAGACTGCCCATGGTTGAAGTCCCACAATGAACCAGTTGAGCATGTCGTCTTCTGGCATGTTAGGTATCTCCAGCATAAGCTTCTGGAACGTTCTGACATACTCTTGCAATGAACCAGTATGTTTGAGCTCACGAACCATCCGGTAAGCCTGTCTCTGCGCATTTCTTGGCATGAAGTAGTTGCGCAACTCTACTTTGAAGTCGTCAAAGGTGTCTATCACACATTGACCCCTCTCCATGTCATTGCGTTTCCGCCTCCACCAAGCGATAGCATCACCATCAAGTAAGGCCGCTGCAGCCTTGATCCTCAGATCTTCAAGGGTCACATTCTAGATATCCAAGTAGTCTTCTACTTGGAACAAGAAGTTCTCAATGGCCTTGCTGTCGCGAGAACCATTGAATTTTGCGGGTCTAGGTACATCAATCCTTGATGGTCTCTCACCATTTCCGCCATTCAGGGTCACCGTCCGCTGCAACGTACGGTTCCTCAACTCAAGATCGGTCACTGTAGTCGTCAACGAAGTGACCTGCCCCATAAGTAAGTTCACCTGCTCTTGCAGGCTCGCCACCACATCATTCAATCCATTGAATGATTCACATGCGCGTGAAATCGCTTCATCATGCGAAGTCACATCTTCCACCAGCTTGTTAACAGTTGCAGCCAACTCTTCTTGGCCCCGAGGTGAACCCATCTCCTCAGCTCCGGCAACTGTCTTGCCCTTGGTGTTGCGCAAGTGTTGATAAGGCGCCACGATGTCTTGCTCACAAATCGCAGTCTGTCGGCGTGTCTGTCGACACCGACTCCGGAGTCCCTTCCCCAGCACGAGAACGGGCTCTGGTACCACTTGTCACGGGCCTATTTCCTTCAATGGGCCAGCGCGACGCGACGGTCCTTCCTTACCGCCGCAAGCCTACTCGTCAGCTCGCTTGCCAGTCGCGGAAGCTTGTGATCAGAGTGCAAGAGAGCAAGAGAGAATAGAGGGAGAGAAATTGCAATCACAAGAAGCAATCACAACGAGGGTGAACAAAAGAAAGCTCAACGCATTTAATTCATTCACAATTTTGCCCGCAGGCTATTACAGTTCAAGTATACGGGCTGCCCCTTCGGGGTATTGATTCACTTGAACCGGGCAACTTACATCAGACTCAACAAAAGCAAAACAGACTCTAAGCACAACTGTACACTGTAAGTCGCAAGGGAACACTGAGCACCACATATAAATATAATGCTTCTTACGCAGACAGGGGAGTCTGACCCTTCTGCTTTAAATATTTTTCAGGAAGCAACTAAATCGGAGCATCGAGGAGTTGTTATGAAAATAGCCAAAAGATCTCATTTATTCAGTATTTTATGATTGAACTCTGGCTAATAGATTTACATTTCTGTTATGAGATGTAATTAATGACTTTAATGCTTTAATTAATGAATGCTATGCTTTTAGTACTTCTTTGTTTTACCCTGCAATGCACCCGACTTGTGTTTTTCGCACTTCCGCTATTTCAAAAAAAAAATTTATTTTTTACTCCAAAAATTTTACTATAAAAAGTTTGGGAGTTACACTACCGAATCAAAGGTAAAAAAACTTATACATCCGTGTTTGTGTGAAGTAGGTATCATGTTCATACTACATTTTCTTGCAAATCCGTTTCAGCAACTAACGCATTTTGCATTTTGGTTGTCCAAGGTATCAAGAATTGAGGATATCGTTCAATGATATTCTCAATTCAGTCTGAATTTCACCAGATCACTGTTTTCTTTCATTTTTTTTCCTTTCTTCTTCTAAAACTTTCGTGTGGTTCGATCCAGCATTATGAACAGTTCCAAGTAGTTTTTTTACTTACTTCAATTCATAATGTTCTTATATCTATCTAACTCATATTGTCATACACCCGTGCTTTATCATTAAAAAGGATCGTTTTATCAGAAATTCCCACCCTTCAGTCTGTTGCAAATGCAGTAATTAAGATTTCAGGTGTTATTTTTGACAATTTCCTCATTATCGCGTGGTTTTCTTGTTTAAAATTTAGTTGTAAACCCTTTTACATGTCAGGTGATTTTTTTTATATATGTATAGGTTTTGGATGAAAGTGTTTATATATCGAGGGGTACAGTGATGGCCGGCAAGGCTCATCCTATAGCAAAGGGTGCTTTTAACCAAAGCACTACACTTAAATTTAGTATCTTGTTCCTTATATTCCCTCGCGTTAGCAATGTTTATGGTTGTATCTTCTAATATTTATAATTTTATGTACTTCCTTTGTCTTTTTATGTTTTGTTTATTTTCATATCCTGCATTCCTCCATTCAGTTGTATAATGAAATGCCATGTCCTGCCTTCAGCTATCTTTGTTTTCAGTAAATACACAGTGATCATTAGAAAGAAGATCACTTTCCCCTTTTTAGTTGTGGATCCCTCAGGTAGATCCTTAGTGGGTTGTAGATTATGAGACTAGTGAAGCCGCTTGATGGTGGTGCCAGCATTATGTTTTTAATCTTCTAGGTCGTTGTAAATATTAGCTTGAAACAATTTATGGATTCATTATAGCTATACAGGGTGTTCTATTCTAGTTCCTACTCTGATATCTTTTGACCCGCAAATCTATATGGCATAGTTCCCTGGCTAGTTTTGTTAGAAGGACTTCATGTTCACAGTCGATGAAACCACGCAGCTGGTGGTAGTAACCATGGTATGTATGAAAATGCTCAATAGTAAAGTGATGCGATCAGTAACGTCAGTTTTGCGTTTCCAGATGTCATTGTTATTGATTTCTGCTACATATCAACTGTTAGCTAGTTTGCATATAAAATCTCTTCAACATTATTCTGTTATTTCTTATCACAGGTATCGGTTTTACCCATTACAGGTAATCCCTGCATACTGTTGTAATTCCATTCCATTAGCTGCAAGTGCCATAGTGATTAACATATTTTCATTTCATTGCTTACCTACCCGAATATTCCTTGTTATTCATCCGCCATCTGTGTCTCCCATGGTAAATAATAGCATTCGTTGCTGCGTGACTCCTTTCATTCCATAGGCTTACTGTCATTTCAAGATTGGTATACCACAATGTACACATTTCAGTTTTTGTTGTAACACTCTTATCATACATATGCATTATCGTCTCACTTCTGTACCATCAGTAACATGTACCTCATATGTATAGTTGTTGCCGAAATTTGTAAAAGCAAGAGGGTATGCCCTTGTTAACACTATGACTCCCAAGTTGCTAAAAACTAGCACATGGATGCAAGGTTAAAAGTCAGTTGAACTCCATCAGACTTTTACATTACCCGCGGGTTATGTCGATGGTTGGTGTTTGCACACCCTACAGTAGCTAATAGCCGTATCATAGTAGCCCTTCCACATGTTGTATCTTTGCATTGGGTTTGCCACCACCCATGTTCATTCCATTACCCAGTTTATTCCCTGCACATGTGATGTTATAAAGGGCATAGGCTATTGCTCCACCTATTGTATAGATAGACCCTACACACATCAAAGAGCCTCATATATAGTCTGTGATATTAATCACTCCTCACAGCATATTGTAATTTGATTTTCACATCATGTTTCCTTCCCTGTAAGTCACCTTATCCTAAATTTAGATCATGTTGTGGTATAGGGAGCATTTGACATCAGCATCAACAACCATAGCTTACATTGTGTAGAAATGCAACAACATCCATGGGATTGTATATCCATCATCCCTTATCCCTCCCTGTATACATACCTAACTTACTACGTGTATGTGCATGTATATTACATCCCTTACCTGTAGATATTATCATTTCTCACATGTATATCCAGTTCATTGATTCTGTATATCATCAAACATAATTGCATATTATGACATACCCTCATGCTTCCAATCATCCAATGTTCTAGTATATATCCCATCTGTGCAACATAGGTGCAAATTGAATTTTTTATTTTTTTTAGATTTGCAATTGTAGAAACATATATATATGTATATATATCTTCATGTAAGCATATACAAATATATATATATATATATATATATATATATATATATATATATATATATATATATATATATATATATATATATCCTTGGGTATCTTGTATGTCCACTCCTCGTGCTAACCCACTTTTGCAGGGAAACCTGGATGATGCAGACTCTTTCAATTCTGTATTTTTTTTTTGTTTTATGTGAGAGATGTAATAATCAAATTTGGAATAATGTTTACTTTCACAGCTTAGATTAGGATGCATATCATGTAGTTTGATTTTGTAATATCTTGATTTTGTGATTCATGCATTTTATTTCAAAAGCATTGTGGATGAACACGAATGGCACGTGCACCAACTCTTAGAGAGTTGAGGAACTCGGTGGAGTCCATATTTATGGCCCTAGTCGGAATATGGACGAGACCCAGATTCAACATCTTCCTACTAGTCACACAGAGCCTACACTCTTAGGCTATCTTCAAAATTGCACATCATATTTCCAATTTTGCAAAATATTGTGAATTAACTCAATTAAACTCTGAACATATTCAGGGCCACAGTCAGAATATGTGAAGAATTTACTTTGGCTTAATACACATTTTTCCAACAAATTTCTCAGAAAATCTTTTCGGATATCTTTTCCAAAGTGCATTCATACATTCAAATCTTCTGCATCATCTGCTTTCTCATGATTTTCTCAAGAAAATGCCATTCCATGGAAATCAATTTCTTAAGAAACTTCTAAAATTTTCAAAATTGGATTTTCCAAGTCAAGTTTTCGATGATTTTTCCTGGAAAATGTTATTTTCTTAAGATTCATTTTCAAAAGGAATTTCTCATCTTTCTCAAGAATCAAAATCGATCTTCAAATATTTCAAGGTTAATATTCTCAAGATTTCAATTTCCTAAGTTTTGATTTTCCTTCTCCGAAGAGTTTTCCAATGAATTTCAATTGTTTTCCAAAGAAATGTTTTAAAGTTAGAATTTTCTTGACAAATATTTTCCTTTTTAAATGATCATTTTTTCTCAAGAACTCTTTTCATTTTCACAGAATTTTCATCCATTCATGATTTTGCCAAAATCTTTATAAGTTTTCCTGAGATTTCAAATCCTCTTATCAGAATTTCCTGAGAAATCGATTTCCATCTTTTTCTGAGAAACACTTTTCAACTCCAAATGTTTTCTGATCATACATCATATTTTTCAAACTTACATTTTACAAAATTTCATACCACATGCCTGAATTCTCTGTGCATTTAGGATAGAACACAATTTCGATGATTTAACTAAGTCAAGTACATTTTTGGTTCTTGCTTCGATTACCCCTGTTAAAGGCGGCAAGAACGGTCGAACCTCGTACCGACAGATCGAGCCCCATCCCTTGGATTTTCCTGCTATTTTAAAAAATGGAGAGGAGTATTTCAAAACCAATTTCCAAAACTTTGGTCAAGTTTGAATCGCGAAAGCAATTTTCCTCGCTCTTCCGCAAGGAAGGGAAGATGAAGATAAAAATTTCGCGACGATAACAGGTTTGGCGACCGTGATGTGACCTGTCTTTGTCTGATAAAAAAAGTGTTTGACTTAGTTCAATTATCGAAACTGTGCTCACAAAATGTCAGCTCTTTTTCTTTTGATATCATACGAACCTAGGAGCCTAGATTCTGACATAGCTGACATTGACTGCATATAGACTAGGCATGGTTTGGTAGGACCAGATTGAGGAGATATTTTCATGCTCACATAGGCTTAGGTCTAAATACAACTCTCCTCAATTTAGGATCTGAATGCAAACAATGTATGCTTCTTCAAAGTTTTCAAAATCTATCTCTCTAGGACTTAGAGCCCTCTATTTCTCGCCTGTGATCATTTTTTAGAAACCTCCCTTACCTATCTTTACCTAGTCTTCACGTTGCTGGGCTCTCTTTCAGAACCCTAGTTCGGGACAGAGCCTCACAACTGGGGCACTTATTTGGGTTAACGCTCCCCTACCACGTACCGCGGGCCACAGTCCGAAGTATATCGGTAGGCGCTCAAGGATGTTGGAAAACCTTACCTTAGAACCAGAGTTGAAATCATATGCCACATACCTCGGATTTCGGTTCGTGTATATTGACATAACTGGATTGGACAAAGATGATCTGAACCTAGAGTTAGGATTAGGGTCCTACAACTGTTTTCAAAATGATGCATCTAGAGTCAGCCTTCTAGGGAGTGCTGTTTGTGCATAAATGTTTGTGCAGGCTGTGACTGTTTGTATGTTACCTTTATTTCTCTCATATTTTCCCCAAAAATATTTTCCAAGTATCCATATTCTCATCTTTTCCTTTATTTTCTCAAACCCTGGATGATTTTCTCAAATATCCAATTTCTTTCAAAACTCCAGGTGATTTTCCATTCTACCATTCTACTGGATCTCGAATTTCCAGTTGCATTTCATATCCTGCCTGCAAAATTTTCAAAATTTCCTACATTTTTCTAAGTCTGATTCTGAGTCTTTCTCTGTTTTCAGTCTGATGGCATCCAGTCAAGTCAATCCTATCTTTCCTGAAAGTCACATCTCCTACGAGGTGTGACAAGGTCGTCCCGAACATCGAGCCCTTAGCACTGGAACTTGCATTCCTCGGTGGTATTATTCATGGCTCAAAAGCTTTTCTCGCATGTTCCCGGACCATTTGAGCGAGTGCAGATTAGAATTAGCGTCAGTAGTCAAAAAACAGACAATGAATGAAAACCTGATCCATGCAATGGCGGAACGATGGAATCCACGAACCTGTACCTTCTGGTTCCCGTGGGGAGAGATGACCATTTTAATGGATGAATTTTCAGAAATTATGGGATTACCAGAACCAGCCGGTCAACCAGAAGATCCGTTAGAGCATCAATTCCTGATCAATGTCAGGGGTTTGGACCCCCAAGACTCATTAGCTCGTATGACAGGCCGTCGATCCTGGCCCCTGATTCAGATGGATGGAAATGAATATGTCAACCTGCTCGAGTTGTACCACCAGTACGGGACCTTCGTTGAAGTCCTCTCACTATCAAGGACAGCTAGAGAAAGAATTCAGAATGCAATGGTTCTATGCACTATAGGATTAGCCCTCTTCCCAGATGGACAAAACTACATGGACATCAGAATAATCCAGCTCATGAGAAGATGGGGAAGTCGACAGACCAACCATCTCTCCATAGCCATGGCAGCACTTGCTTTCCTATATCAAGGATTGACTCGTTTCTCACTTGGAGAATCCATTTTAGTTGAAGGATGCATCTACGCACTTCAATACTGGTTCTTCCAGCACGTTCCAGCCCGAGTGAGCTCTTTCAGATACAATGGCCAAGAGCTCCTTCTTATGGCGCAGTACCGGTCCATGATCGACAGCATCCAAGAAGACGACATAGTCTAGGACTATTTTGATCGACAATTATCTCCTCCCAGATATACATATGCTTATGACAAGCGGTTCAAATTGTTGGGACCATTCTTCTGCACTTACTACCAACCAGAGCAATGTGTTCAGCAGTTTTTCCAAAGACAGCAGTACATTGAAGCCAGACTACTATCAGGAGCTATGGCAGAATTCGATCTCACTTCCGCACAATGGTCCGAGGGATATCATTCTGCTCGCTACAGCTGGGATTCCTTTGTTTCTTTTAAAATCTTTCCTGGTTCTAAAATGTTTGCCGACTATCATGAATGGTGGCAAATTGTTTGTCCTCCACCTCTTTGTCAAGATCAATAAAATCATATTTTTCTCATTTCAATAAATTTTTTTATCTTTCTATTGTGGTTTGACGACCTCGCCTAGGTAACAAGGCACATTTTTCATTGTTTATTTTCTCTTGCAAAAAGAATGACAACACAATTGTCGTGATTCCTGCGACGACTCAGTCTCTAGTAACGGGATATCTTTTTCAAATTATCTACCATATTTCCAGCAAATATTTCTTTCAAAAACCAATTCCTTCAGAATCTAATCAGGTCTTTGCCCTGCAGAGAGCATCCACAACATTTGATGGTTCAAAGAAGATCAGGCAGAAAAATGTCTTCTCAGTACTCATCAGCTTCAGAAGAAGAGATGGGCTCCCTGCGATCCATCAAGAGTCAAGAACAACAGCAAGAGGACGATGGCATAGATGTTATCGTCGCAAAATTTTTCCCGTCTTCCCTTCCTTGCGGAAGAGAGAGGGAAATGCTTTCGCGATTCAAACTTGACCGGATTTTTGGAAATTGTTTTGAAATACTCGCCTCCGTTTTGAAAATTGCGGGAAAATCCATGGGATGGGGCTCGACCTGTCGGTACGAGGTTCGACCGTTCCTGCCGTCTTTAACAGTGGTAATCGAACCAAGGACCAAAATTATGCTTGACTTAGTAAAATCATGGAAATTGTGTTCTATCCTAAATGCACAGAGAATTCAGGCATGTGCTATGAGATTTGGTAAAATATAAGTTGGAAAATATGATGTATGCTTAGAAAATATTTGAAGTTGAAAGGTATTTCTCAGGAAAAGATGGAAATCAGTCTCTCAGGAAACTCAGACGAAGAAGGTTTGAAATCTCGAGAAAGTTTATAAAGAGTTGGAAAATCTTGAAGGAGAGAGAATCTCAAGAAAGTTTATAAAGAGTTGGAAAATCTTGAAGAAGTGAGAGTCTCAAGAAAATCTTGAGAAAATTTATAAAGACTTGGAAAACCATGAAGAAATGAGAATCTCAGGAAAATTTTGAGAAAATTGAGAAAGATTGGGAAAACCATGAGGAAATAGGAATCTCAGGAAAATTTTAAGAGAGTTTAGAAAGACTTGGAATATCATGAAGAAATGAGAGTCTCGGGAAAAGATAAGGAATTCTTGAGAAAAGATGAATATTTGAAAAGGAAAGCATTTGTCAGGAAAAACTCGGATTTTGAGAATTTTCTTAAGAAAAGGATAGAAAATTTATAGGAAAATTCATTGAAGAAGGAAATTTAGAACTTAGGAAATTGAAATCCTGAGAATTTTATCTTTGAAAATATCTAAAAATCAACTTTGATTCTTGAGAAAGATAAGAAATTCCTTTTGAAAATGGATATTAAGAAAATAACTTTTTAAGGAAAATCACGGGAAAACATTTGATTTGGGAAATCCAACTCCGAATATCATCATAGTTTCTTGAGAAAATCGATTCCATGAAATGAAAATCTTTTGAGAAAATCATGATAAAAACGAATGATGCAGATGGTTTGAATGAATGAATGCACTTTTGAAAATATTTCTGAAAAATTTGTTGGAAAAATGTGGATTAATCCAAAGTAAATCCTTCACACATTCTGACTGTGGCCATGAATATATTCAGGGTTTATTTGAATTAATTCACAATATTTTGAAAACATTGGAAATATGAGGTGCATTTTTAAGATAGCCTAAGAGTGTAGGCTTCAATGTGACTAGTAGAGAGATAATGGATCTGGGTCTCGTCCATATTCCGACTAGGGCCGTAAATATGGACTCCACAGAGTTCATCAACTCTCTAAGAGTTGGTGCACGTGCCATTCGTGTTCATCCACGGTGGGTTTTGAAAATTGAGATATATACATCATAGAATCAGGATATTACTGAAATCAAACTATATGAGATGCGACCTAATCTAAGCAGTAAAAATAAATCTTATTCCAAGGTTTACATCGGATTGTTACATTGCATAACATAAAGTAAAATAAAATTGAAATGGATCCAAGGAATCTGCATCTTCTAGATTTTCCTGCAAAATGAGAGTTAATACAAAATAAACAAGGAAATGGACATATATATAATATATACAACGAAGAGACATATATATATATCAAAATGCTAGAATAGGTGCTAAGTGTCATGTAACGATGGAGGTGTAACTATATGAGAAAATATATGGATGTTCATACATGGAAATAAGAGCATATGAAGATATATATATATATATATATATATATATATATATATATATATATATATATATATATATATATAAGTATATATCTATGTATATATATATATATACATATACATATACATATATACGTATACATATAGGCAAATATATATAGATATACATATATATATAGAAATAAAATGAGAAAATATATGCACTAATGGAAATTCTACAAAATGGGTAAAATCAGAAAATATGGATATACGCAGTTTCTGTAGGTAACTTTACATAGCCGTATTTCCTAAATTACAAGATATATTTCAACAAAAATGGGTATAGAGCTTCTCTATATATCAATAAAGAAGCGTGCAAAAATTGGTTGGGAGATCACGATTGGATATAGAGATATCCGTTCATGAATATGGCCAAATATCAAGACTGCACACTTACAGCAGAAAATGAATATGTGCAGGAAATGGGTTGTTGAAGCATCATGGGCTATTTCAAGGATATCATGAAAATGAGATGAAAAGCTTGGTGAATAGGTGAAAATGTCATGGAAAATGATGAAATAATATGTAGAATTGGTGCTGCAAATGGGGTGATATAACAAGCAAGAATTTAGCACTAAGCTAAGCAAAATCTCACAAAACCAAGGGTGATGTTCCAGCCATAACTTCATAAAACAGAATTTTGAACATCAAGCTCCTAAATAAAATGATGATGTATTTACAAGAGTAAGAGAAAAGAGAAATATATGCAATAATAACTATACATTAAGGGATATATATATATATATAAGTATATATCTATGTATATATATATATACATATATATATACATATATACGTATACATATAGGTAGATATACCTAGATATACATATATATATATATAGAAATAAAATGAGAAAATATATGCATTAATGGAAATTCTACAAAATGGGTAAAATCAGAAAATATGGATATACACAGTTTCTGTAGGTAACTTTACATAGCTGTATCTCCCAAATTACAACATATTTCTCAGTAAAATCGGGTATGGAGCTTCCCTATATATCAATAACAAAACCTGTAAAAGATGGTCAAAAGATCATGAACGGATATGGATATATCCGTTCATGAACGTGGCCGAAAATCAAGACTGCACTCCTGCAGCAGAAAATGGACAGCTTAACAAATTGTTTACAAGGGGTTGATGGATTCCCCCTTTTGTAGATGTCAATGAATAATCATCTCTACTGATCAACCTATGTATAGATGCATATATTGGCCAGATTTAACCTTCAAAAAGGAAATGCTTCACTAAAAACAATTTTCCATAGCTCATTGAAACAGGTTTTGCAGCGATTTTGTAGCAACTTAAACGGCTCCCAGGTACAACCATTTTCGGCTAAGGATTGAGATCTCTATGTTTGAATGATATCAAACATTTAGGGATAAGATTAACATCCACGAAAACCTCACAAAGAAAGCAAAAAAAAAAATTCTGGTGGGACAAGATAGAATGGCAGAACACAAAAAAAAAAAAAAAATCTTGCACATACTTCCTCCTTCATTCAACCTAAAGACAAAAGCTCATTCCACCAAAGACTACGTGGGAGAACACTAACTATGGCAAACTATCATAAAAGCAATACACAGAAAATTCATCACAAAGCATCAGGTTTACACCACTCCATGAGGGAAGCACAACATAAGCTGTTTGCCAAAACACTCTTAATAGAATATTAACAGAAATCTGCAAAAAAAAAAAAAGTGGAATGAAGATGCAAGATAAACTGACTGAGATTTGAAAGAAGGCAATGCAAGATGCAAAATGAAAAACAACATAGATATGAAATGGAAAAGAATGACTCTACAGAGGAATGAAAATTCAAAGATATACGAATCAAAACCAAAGGCGTGCAAGAAATTAAGCGCAGGAAGACAGGTGAACGCAGAACAACAAATTGGAAATATCAAAACAGTAAATCGGAAGAAGAAAGAAAAAAAACAGAAAATCATATACTCAAATTATGATGTTAGAACAGGAAATTAAAACAGTGAATGAAACAAAACATAAATTACCAAATGAAAAACAAGAAACCAAGAAAATGTGAAACAGGAAATTCAAAAAAAATGCTTTATAGGAAACTATGAATGACATCAAGATCTGTACTAATCTTATTTGAAATTACCAAAGAACAGTAAATCCAATTACGATAAGCAAAGATTGAACAAATAATGTGGCTGGTCTGAAGGAAGATAGGCAGCAAGAAAGAGCAACAAACCTGCTGGGTCTCAATCGACCAGGCTGAAGGAAATGTGGAATGGGCCTTGCTGGGCTGAAAAAGAATGGCAGCAGCCCTAATGGATTCCCTGCGCTGTGGGACTTGATGCTGGGCTGAAGACAGGGGTAAAAGCTTGGCAAATCTCTGTTATCATCGCAAAATTTTTCCCCTCCCTTGCGAGAGAGAAACGAATTTTACGAGTCAAACTCGACCAAAGTTTTGAAAATTGTTTTGAAAATTTACTCGCCGCCGTTTTGAAAATTTGCGGAAAAATTCCATGGAATGGGATCCGCCTGTCGGTACGAGGTTCAACCGTTCCTGGCGCCTTTACCAGGGGTAATTGAACCAAGGACCAATTATGTGCTTTAACTTGACTCAAATATTTAAATTATGCTCTATTTTTCCTAGAATGCACAAAGAATCAGGCTTGTGCTATGGAATTTTGAAAAATGCAAGTTTGAGAAATTATGATGTTTGCTTTGGAAAATTGAAATGCATTTAGAAAATGACTGGAAAATGCTTGAAAATGGAATTCATGGGAAAATCATTGAATTTTATTGAAAATCAGAAATTTGCATTGGAAAGTGATTTCTCAGGAAAATTTGAACTTTAGAAAAATGATTTTGAAATTTGGAATTGCTTTTCTGAGAAAATGGATTTGAGAATTCTGAGAAAATCTAAGAAATTCATTGGAAAATGACTTTTGAAATGGAAAATGAATTCTCAAGAAAACTGGAAAATATGAGAAAATGAATTTCTGAAAACTTGGGATTTTGAAATTTGAGAATTTGAAAACATAGGAAAATCTTGATTTGAACTTGGGAAATGCTTTGAAATGTCATTTGAAAACTTAGGATTTTGAGAAAATCACATCCTGAGAAAGACTTGGAAATTCTTGAGAAAATTGAATTTTCTGAAATTGAAATTGGAAAATGAGTTTGAAAATAATGCAATTTGAATGATATGAATGAATGAATATGAATTTGAAAAGGGAATTTCATTGAGGAATTGGGAAATCCTTTTGAAACTTTGAGAAATGCAGTGCATTTTTGAAGTTAGCCTAAGAGTGTAGGCTGAATGTGACTGATATAAAGATCATAAATCTTGGTTTTCTTCGTATTCTGACTATGGCCATAAATACGAATCCCACCGAGTTTATAAACTCCATAAAAGCTTGTGCACGTGCCATTCGTGTAAACCATAGTGAATTTGAAATAACTATGCATGAATCATACATCACATATTGAAATTTGCAGAAATTAAACTATATGCAATGCAGTCCTATTCTAAGCAGAAAATGTAACTCTTATTCCAAATATTACATTGCTTTTTACATTGAATTGAATAAGATAAATAAATGAAATAACTAAGTCTTTTTCTTGAATGTTCCTGCAAAACTAGAAAACAAGGTTAGCACAAAAATGTAGGTTTTTCTGAATTTATCTGAAAATATGGGAAATTATCGGATATTATTCAGATATAAACCCAAATTCATACCCCATTTGATATAAACATGATAAATAATGAATAAATTTCGAAAATAAACTTGAAAATTCGAAATTGGGGTCAAAATGACCAAAATACCCCTAATGACCTTGAAATCACGGTTTTCTGAAAGAATTATTGTAAATTTTGGAATTTTGAAAATCAAATGAAATAAATCAAACATAATATGATAAAATATGATTATATGCATGAAATTTTGGATAATTAGAAATTGAAATTTCGAAATTTAGGTCAAAATGACCAAAATACCCCTGATAACAAGACTATGGCCTTGAAACCAGGGTTTTCTGAAATAAATTTTGCAAAATTGAAAAATATGAAATGCAAATGAGATTAAAATTAACCCTAATATGATTCTACATGCTTATGTACATGATAAAAACCCTAACATGGCGAAAATATCATAAAATATCGAATTTAACTTGATTTTCGCTTCTGAATTTAAAGATAAACTAACATATGGAGCAAATGAACTTGGAATTAAACCAAATTTGGCATGGACAACTAAAATAACCCTAGAAACATAATGGAGCCCGAAAATTTAATTTTTTGTATTTTTAAATATGGAAATTCAAATAAAAACCCTAAATTTTATGATTTTTGCCTAAAATGTTGATTCTAAAGGGGATTTAGGATATCAAACTTCCATAAAAATTTCCCAAATTTCACGGGGTGACAGAAGACAGTAATTTAAGGATTTTTGATTTTTACACTTTCTGGTTTTGACCTATGGTCGGAGCTGTGCCACTCCGGCAAGTCGGATCGGAATCCGACGATTCTAGGATTTAAGGGAAACAGACAGGTTTCGGGAGAAAATGTGGGAAAAATAGCAAACAGATGGGAAAAAGGTTGAAATTGTGGGAAACTGTCCCTGACAAACAGTGAAAGATTTGATTTTTTGACACCCTTGGGATTCGGATTACGGTTTGGAAAAGGCCACACTATTATCAGAGACCTAAATCTCTGGAATTTCTGGACATTGGAATCTGTTAGACAGAAAGAGAAAATTCGGAAAAAATACTGAAACAGATCCAAAAATTCCCAAATTTTGGGAAATGATAGGAAATTATGTTAGGAATAACTTTCATGTTGAATGGTTTTGCAGACAGGCTACGTATTGGGAGGACTTGATGCATTAGGGTCTGTCTATACCCTGACAAAAGAAAATCGAGATTTTCCCAGGGGTCTGGGAAATCTGATTTTTTACAGAGGGTAAAACAAACTGGAAAAACTTCAAAATTTCCAGATCATCAGTATATTCAATGATGAATCCACTATGATTTTTTGAGGGAAAATTGAATCATCCATGGAGGCGATCTTGGGTCGACAACCCTGCTAAATGGGAATCTGGAATTTCCAGAGGGTTTAAAACCTGATCTGGACTTTGGATTTATTAGATAGAGTTATTAAACTCAAATCGATCCGAATTTTTGCAGAGAAATGAATGATTAACCCATACATCTATCATAAAATTTTTGAAATTTATAGATGAACAATTAAACATGAAACGAAGTCTGGACTGACGCTTAAAATCAAAACCTATAAACTAATAAGCAAATATTAAAGAAACTAATCAAAATACCTATAAAGCATTAAAATAATCTAAATATGAGGCCTATAATACGAAATTTACATGAATTCAATGATAAAACAAAAATAATCAGGGGGGTATAATCTAAACTCAATTTTGGCTATGGTGATAGGGGATCCGATCCATCCATCGGAGGGATCCCATACTCCATGTAGCCTTAAGCAAGAAAGTAAGGAAAATAAAAAAGTAAAAAGATGAAGCTTTTACCTTGGGTTTGCTGGGATTGGCTGAAGGAAAGCGGATGTGGTGGAGATGATCCAAGGTTGAGGAAGTTGGGGCGTCAAAGGCACCAAGGTGAGGATGGCTGGAAGTCAAGAAGGAGGTGCCGGCTGGAACGTGTGATGAAGGTAGTGGCTGCACTTGAAGTTGGTTGTGGCTGGTAGCAAGGGTGTGAAGGAGGCTTGCTGGAGATGGCTATGCTGCTGTGGAGGTGTCCCTGTGGTGCTGCCAAGGATGAAGGTGTGGCTGTGGCTGCAAAGAGCTCCCCTTTGGTGGCTGCTGCCTTTGAGAAGTTTGAAGATAGCTGCAATGAAGGGCTGCTGTTGGAGGCCCAGCTGCTGTTGTGGAAGGTGGCTGTGATGGAGGGCCAACTGCTGCTGTGGAAGGTGGCTGTAATGGAGGTGAAGACGTTGATGGTGCTTCAAAGTGGAGGCCGGCTGTTGGCTGGAGAAAGGAGCTCTGGAGGTGGCTTCAATGGCTGGGAGTTGCAGCCAAGGATAGCTTGGGGTCTTGCTGCAACAAATGGAGAAGGCTGCAGATGCTGTGATCGATGGTTGTAATGGTGCTGTGCGTGGAGGCTTCCAGTTGGTGCTGTTGAGGGCTGCAAGGGTGTTGTTTCAATGGCTGGAAGCTGCAGCCAAGGGGTGAGAAAGAGAGAGTTCAAGGGGGAGAGAGAGAGAGAGAGAGAGAGAGAGAGAGAGAGAGAGAGAGAGAGAGAGAGAGAAGAGAGATGTGAATTGAGCTTGGGAGGCCAGCCGTTCTTTTTTTTCCTTTTGTTTTTGATTGGTAACTTAGGAAAGATGATATCTTTCCCTAAGTTACCATTGATTAATGAAGAAGGCTGTGTAATGCCCAAGGCTACAGCCGTATGGCTTTGGAGGAAGAAAAGAGTAAGGAAGGGAAGAAGGAAAAGGAAAAGGAAAGAAGAGGGGAGAAAGAAAAGGAAAGAAAGGGAGGAAAAGGAGAGGGAAAGAGGAAGAGAAGGGGCTGGATAGGGTATACGTGAGTGGCTGGGAGAGGAAAGAAAGGAGGAAAGAAAGAAAGAAAGAAAAAGAAAGAAAAGAAAGAAAAGAAAGAAAAGAAAGAAAAAAGGAAAGTAAAAAAATAAAAATAAAAAAGAAAATGGAGGAAGAAAGAAAGGAAATGGGCTGGATTGAGGGCTAGGGTGGTCGACCCCCTTGTGGGTCCCACCTTAGGAAAATAAAATAATAAAATAAAATAAAAAAAATAAAACAAACAAAAAAATAAAGAAAAAGGTAAATTTTTTTTTCTTTTTTTATAAATTAAAACAGAAAATGCAAATGGATGGGCCATCTCAGAGCGGGTCCAAATTCCACTTTTGAAATTCATTTTGACGATTAAAGGGGTAAAATAGTCTTTTCAGAAAATTTCCAGATGAAACGAGCTATTTTTGGCAGTTTTTGAAACGAGCTCGGATTTTGAAGTTCAATACCTCGTTGCGAAGCAAATCCAATGTAGAAATTAAAAATTTAATTTTGGAAGAAATCCAAATTGTTTTTGTTGAGAAAATGCTTCCAAATCTATTTTCAGACAAAACGAGCTATTTTGGGCAGTTTTTGAAACGAGCTCGGATTTTGAAGTTCAATACCCCGTTGCAAAGCAAATCCAATGTAGAATTTAAAAATGTAATTTTGAAAGAAATCCAGATTGTTTTTCTTGAGAAAATATTTCCAAACGAAATGAGCTATTTTTGGCAGTTTTTGAAACAAGCTCAGATTTTGAAGTTCAATAGCTCATTGCGAAGCAAATCCAGTGTAAAACTTGAAAATTTGTTTTTGAAAGAAATCCAGATTATTTTTCTTGAGAAAATATTTCCAAATTT
The DNA here is from genome assembly GCF_984573655.1 of Nuphar pumila. Classification (NCBI taxonomy): domain Eukaryota; kingdom Viridiplantae; phylum Streptophyta; class Magnoliopsida; order Nymphaeales; family Nymphaeaceae; genus Nuphar; species Nuphar pumila. Next base: position 43,281,442 of record NC_143265.1, on the reverse strand, counting down.
AGACTCCCGGGGTGAAAATGTCAATTTTGGAAACCCGAGGTTTGAAATTGATTTTTGAAAACTTTTAAAACTCAATCTGGATTGAAATTTATAAAGCTGAAGTTCTGGACTTCGAAAATGAAATGAAATGTGATGAAATGTTATGAAATGTTGAGAAATGATATGAAATGATTAGAAATGACATGAAATGCTATGCGAAATGCTAACCCTGAATGAAGAATTTTGGATGTTAGACCCCGATTGACACTTGTACCAGTTTAAAAAGCATTAAAATTGATAAAATTTGCAAAATAGCTAAAGAAATGGTTTTCGAGACTCTATTGGGTCAGAGTGACACTGAAAATTGGGGTTCGAGCTGGATTGAACTGAAATGAGCCAGATTGAGCTGGGTTTTAGAGTTTCAGAACTCCAATGAGCTGACAAGGCACTGACTCAACTGACCTTTCCGACTGAATTTTCAAAAAAAAGCTGTCATTTTTAGAGAAATGGTACAGAATGGTCGCTGGAGTGAAGTGAATTACGAACTTGAACTGACTTTGAGCTAAGAAAAAGGTCAATAATACTGACGTGAACTAAAATCGAAGCTCGAACACTAGCTCAATTGACTGAACTCAACTCAATTTCAGCTGAAAGAGCTAAAATGGACTAAAATGGGCTCCTAGACACTTGGAAATGGTTTTGAACTGAAACTGGAGCGCTTGAACTCCTGGTGAGCTCAAGTTAGACTCTGGGGAACATGACTAACTGGGAATGACTGACTCGGAGACAATTGGCATGGATTTGAGTGAGAAACAAGCTCATTTCTGAAGAAATGATCCCATTTTGGCAGGAATGGTCAGAAATGGAAATGGTCTTCTCACTGTAAGCTCAGATGTGCTTGGAATGACTGATATTCTAAATGTTCTGAATTGACCAGTGAGCTTTGTTGACTCCGACTGACTGAGGTCCGGGATGACCTAGGGGTAAAATGGTAATTTTCCTAATGAAAGTTGGTAAAATGGTGATTTTCTGAAACTAACTCGGGGTTTGACTCCTACACTGACCTAACAGGGTTGGCACTGCACGAGGAGGGTTGTTTGAGAATGGATGAGGAAAATTTTGGGTGTTTACAGATGCCCCTCTTTGCTACTAAGCCGGCTTGAAGACGAGCTTAGTGGCAAAGAAAAACACACCAAATTTGGGCTATAAAAACTCTCAGTTAGAAGGATCTGACTCGATATGAAGAGATTTATCCCTGATGAAAATGGTAGATACGAAATGGAGAATAAAGAAGAAAAAGTTTTGCCTGAAAAGAAGTGAGATTCAGGTTTTGCCCTTAACCTGGATGGGACATGAAATACCTCGTGTAGAAACGAAGCTCAGGTTTGACGCTTAACCTGACCGAGAAATGAAATATCTCATCGAAATGAGACTCAGGTTTGTACCCTTAACCTGACCGGGAAATGAAATACCTCATCAAAAGGAGGCTCAGGTTTGTATCCTTATCCTGATTGGGCAAAAAATGAAATACCTCATCAAAGGAGGCTCAGATTTGTACCCTTATCCTGATTGGGCAGAAAATGAAATACCTCATCAAAGGAGGCTCAGGTTTGTACCCTTAACCTGATTGGGAAGCGAAATACCTCATCAAAATGAGGCTCAGGTTTAACCCTTAACCTGACCGGGAAATGAAAATGGTAAGTTGGATGGTGAATAAGACAATTTTCTTGAAGAGGAATAAGGTGACTCTTTCAACAACACAAAAGATGAATTCTTTCGACAACGCGAAAGATAACAAGGCGATCCAAAGGAACAAGGCGATTCTTTCAACAACGCGAAAGATGACAAGGCGATCCAAAGGAGTAAGGCGATTCTTTTGACAACGCAAAAGATGAATTCTTTCGACAACGCGAAAGATGGTAAAGGCGATCCAAAGGAACAAGGCGATTCTTTCAACAACGCGAAAGACGACAAGGCGATCCAAAGGAGTAAGGCGATTCTTTTGACAACGCAAAAGATGAATTCTTTCGACAACGCGAAAGATGGTAAAGGCGATCCAAAGGAACAAGGCGATTCTTTCAACAACGCGAAAGATGACAAGGCGATCCAAAGGAGTAAGGCGATTCTTTTGACAACGCAAAAGATGAATTCTTTCGACAACGCGAAAGATGGTAAAGGCGATCCAAAGGAACAAGGCGATTCTTTCAACAACGCGAAAGATGACAAGGCGATCCAAAGGAGTAAGGCGATTCTTTTGACAACGCAAAAGATGAATTCTTTCGACAACGCGAAAGATGGGAAAGGTGATCCAAAGGAACAAGGCGATTCTTTCAACAACGCGAAAGACGATAAGGCGATCCAAAGGAGCAAGGAGATTCTTTTGACAACGCAAAAGATGAATTCTTTCGACAACGCGAAAGATGGTAATGGCGATCCAAAGGAACAAGACGATTCTTTCAACAACGCGAAAGACGACAAGGCGATCCAAAGGAGTAAGACAATTCTTTTGACAACGCAAAAGATGAATTCTTTCGACAACGCGAAAGATGAGAAAGGTGATCCAGAGGAGCAAGGCGATTCTTTCAACAATGCGAAAGATGACAAGGCGATCCAAAGGAGTAAGGCGATTCTTTTGACAACGCAAAAGATGAATTCTTTCGACAACGCGAAAGATGGAAAAAGGCGATCCAAAGGAACAAGGCGATTCTTTCAACAACACGAAAGATGATAAGGCGATCCAAAGGAGCAAGGCGATTCTTTTGACAACGCAAAAGATGAATTCTTTCGACAACGCGAAAGATGATAAAGGTTACTCTCTCAAGGAGGTAAAAGGTGATATTAGGATGTGTCAAGATGGACATCGAGCTCTTCACTTCATGTCAAGATAGTAAGAAAATATTGCCAAAATGTTAAAAATTGTTTGTTGATTCAAAATGCTTGAAATTGATGTATATTGGTATGAAAATCTTTCCTCTTTTCTACCTGAAGTATTACCTCCGATTAGGCTTAACTCCGTAGAATCAAGATTCGAATTCAAATTGCTTGCAATTGGCTTTCTTTCAAGGAAGCTATCAATTTCCTTGATATGAGCAGAAAAGAGAGTATTCTGGATATTGTGAGAGCAATTGGTGAAAGAATATTGATAATAGAATTTCACACAATTTAAAGAGGATTCTTTGGCAAATTTGGCGGTCTGATATCCTGAGATTCTTTCCTCATGATGATCTTTCTGCCCACTTTTTCTTTTCTTTTCTTGGCAGAATTGGGGCTCTCTTGGGTTTTTGGGGATTACATCATACTTCATTTTGGAGATGTTCTGACTTTTCTCTCTCTCTTTTTTTTTTTTTTTTGAAGAGTACGTCACAAACTCCTTCATCTCAGAGATGCTCCGATCCTTCTTTTCTCTCAGGGATTATATCGACGGTTATTGGCTCTTTGGTTGGAAATCTCTTGATGATAGCAGAAATTAAATATCCTTTAGGGTTTGTCGGGAGGCTCATCGCAGTCGCCTTCATCTTGACGGTGCTTTGAACTTTCTCTGGAAGGATCTGTCACAAACTCCTTCATCTTGGAGATGATCCAAATCTTTTTTGGCCCCGGGGGTCTACTCGCCTAATTCGCCTTCATCTTGACGACAGTTGAGAGATCCCTTTTGCAGATATTTAATTGCAGCTTTAGGTGATTGAGGAGATGTAGGGATTGAATGAATTTTTCTGTATCACCCAGGATATTTCGACTGCTTTATTTTCCAAGAATGATCTTTAAAAATGTACCATTGACTACGATCAATACTGATCACTTATGGCTTTGCAACAATATTGAATTTCCTTTGCTGGCCATATCGGGGATTTATTCTTCATCCTTTTGGTTGGCCAATAGAAAGAATTTGAATTTTGAATCCTTCTTCGTGAAAGCTTTGTCCTTTCGGAAGTAATACTGAAGGTATTCTGAAGTAATGTTTTTGTGCAATTAAAATTTTGAAATCAACAAATATTTAGTGACAAATTGGCAAAATTTTCTTGAAATCCTTGGTGAGAGCGAGCATCTGAAGCACTACGCAACACATTCATGACTAAACTGGATCCTAAAAATACTTTAGTAAGAGATCAACTTGAAAGTTAGGTTTTGTTTTGATTTACCAGCTCGAAAGCAGGATTTGTTTTGTTTTACCAGCTCAAAAGCAGGATTTGGTTTGACCGACCAGCTCGAAAGCAAGATTTGATGACCGACCAGCTCGAAAGCAAGATTTGTTTTGTTTTACCAGCTCGAAAGCAGGATTTGGTTTGACCGACCAGCTCGAAAGCAGGATTTGATGATCGACCAGCTCGAAAGCAGGATTTATTGACCGACCAGCTCGAAAGCAGGATTTGTTGACCAACCAGCTCGAAAGCAGGATTTGATGACCGACCAGCTCGAAAGCAGGATTTGATGATCGACCAGCTCGAAAGCAGGATTTGTTGACCGACCAGCTCGAAAGCAGGATTTGTTGACCGACCAACTCAAAAGCAGGATTTTTTTATTTAAAAATGATTGGCATTAATGAAATTGTAACCCGAAAGCTTGGAAAGTGATAGATATTGACAAAGTTGTAAACCGAAGGCAGGAGAATGATTGATGTTGGTAAGATCGTAACCCGAAGGCTTGAATTGAGAATCTGATAGAGTGGACGGCCCAGAGGCCTGATTGATCAAATTGGATGACCCGAAGGTCAAGATTTGAGAATTACATGACCCGAAGGTCGAAATTGGGAGTCAAATGACACAAGGGGTCGAAATGGGAAATCAAAGGTTGAGATTGAAGGATTAAATAACCTGAAGGTCGAAATTGAGGATTTGAATGACCCGAAGGTCAAAATTAGAAATTGAGTGACCCGAAGGTTGAAATAGAGAATTGGGTGACCCGTATGTCAAAATTGGAAATTGGAAATTGGAAATTGGAAATTGGAAATTGGAAATTGGAAATTGGAAATTGGAAATTGGAAATTTAAAATTTGGTATTTGAAATTGGAAATTGGAAATTGGAAATTGGAAATTGGAATTTGGAAATTGATTGACCCGAAAGTCGAAATTGGAAATTTGGAAATTGGGTGGCCCGAGGGCCGAAATTAGAATTTGGAACTTTGAAATTTGAAATTTGATATTTGAAATTGGATTTGGAAGAAGATTCGAGTCATAACTCTAATCTTCTAGACCAATTTTAGGAAAAGAAAACTCGGGTCGAAACTCGAATCTTCGAAGGAAAAGTAGATCAATTGGAATGAAAGAAAATTTGAGTCAAAACTCGAATCCTGAAGGAAAACTAGACCGGTCAGAAGGAAAGAAAATTCGAGTCGGAACTCGAATCCCAAAGGAAAACTAGACTAATTAGAAGGAAAGAAAATTCGAGTCGGAACTCGAATCCCGAAGGAAAACTGGACCGGTTAGAAGAAAAGAAAATTTGAGTCGGAACTCGAATCCCGAAGGAAAACTAGACTAGCATGGATTAGGTTTAAAAACATTAACCAGTAAACCAGATTTAGAAAGTTTGACCAATAAAAATTGGATTTTGAAAGTCCGACCAATAACAATTGGATTTTGAAAGATGTACCAGTGTGAATACTGAATTTTGGAAATGAACCAGTATAGGTACTGGATTTTGAAAATGGATCAGTACGAATACTGTTTTTCGAAGAATTACCAGCACGAACACTGGATTTTAAAGATTTACCAACACAAACACTAGATTTAGAAAATTTTACCAGCACGAACAGTGGTTTTTGAAAATCTTACTAGCACGAACACTGGATTTTGAAAATTTACCAGCACGAACACTAGATTTAGAAAATTTTACCAGCACAAATCGCTGGTTTTTTGAAAATTTTACCAGCACGAATACTGGATTTTTGAAAATTTTACCAGCACGAACACTGATTTTTTAAAATCTTACCAGCACGAACACTGGATTTTGAAAATTTACCCAACTAATTTTGAAGAGAGATTTTCAATCTTCATCCTCATGATGACTTAGACAACTGTCGGGGTCTCAGGATTTATCCCTTATCCTGAATGGGTAGTTCAGGTTTATCCCTTAACCTGAAGGGGAAACTCAGGTTTATCCCTTAACCTGAAGGGGAAGTTCAGGTTTATCCCTTAACCTAAAGGGGAAACTGAATTTGATGCAAATGAATGCATGTAAATGTAAATGAATGCAAATGTATGCAAAATGATGTAAATAAATGCACATGTATGCAAAATGAGAGATTTGTTTGATCCTGCCTGCATACAGAATGTTTTGAAGACAAATTTTCAAAATAATGCCTCAGTGTAACTCAGAAAGAAGAATTTGACCAATATTGAAGAAAATATATTGAGGAATTACAAATGATGGAATAGAGGATTTAAGTATAGAAAATTTTCAAATGTTGAACATTGATGGGGTCTGATAATTCCACACCATCGGCATTGATGAGCAGATATGAATTGTGAGGTAATGCTTCCTCGACAATATAGGGCCCTTCCCAATTCGATGACCATTTGCCACCCGGGCGGTGCTTGAGATAGGTCGTTGATCTGATCACTAGATCATTGACTCAGAATTTCCTTTGAATGACAAATTTTGCATATTGCCTGGCTATCCTCTAACGATATGATTGAGCATGCTCTACTGCTCTGAGTCTTCTTTCATTGAGCAAATCAAGTTGTACCAACCGCTGTTGTTGATATTGATCAAGCGATAACTCCAGCAGTGATGCGAACTTCAAGGCAAGTTTCTGAACATGTAGAGGCAGTACTACTTCAATTCCGTAGACAAGTTCTGACGAAGTAGCATTAGTTGGAGTACAAATGGTGGTTCTGTATGCCCATAATGCATCATGGATCTTCTCATGCCAATTATGGTCTGTTTCCAAGGTTCGCTCCAGGATTCGAATCAGAATCTTATTGGTGGCCTCTGCCTGACCGTTCCTTTGAGGATAATAAGAAGCGGAGAAACGATGCTGAATTCTGAACTTTAAGTCAAATGTCCTCATTCTCTTATTCTTGAAATGACTCTTATTGTCTGACACGATATCGTGCGGTATAACGAAACAACAATATTCTTGTGGATGAATAAGACCATGTGTCGACCTTCTATTATACGCAAAGTGATAGCTTTGACCCATTTAGTGAAATATTCTGTTGCGGCAAGAAAATATTTGTAGCTGTTTGAAGCAGGAGGAGTAATGGGGCCTACAACATCAAAAGCCCACATAGAAAATGGCCATGGCGAAATGACAGATTGTAAATATGTTGCTGGCGCATGAATGGAAGGTGCATGCATCTGACATTGAACGCACTTCTTCACAAAACGATAGCAATCTTTTTGCATAGTTCTCCAGTAATATCCTGCTCGGATGATTTGTTTGACAAGAGTTTGGTAGCCAACGTGACCACCACAAATGCCTTCATGTGCTTCTTGCACAACTTCTTTGGCTTCTTCTTCGCCTAGGCATTTGGAATATTCAGAACTGAATCCACGATGATAGAGGACATCGGCAAGAATAAAATATCGGGCAGACATGCACTGAATCGCTCGTTGCTCTTACCAGTGATATTCTGAGAGAAGGAGACATATGTCTTCTCCTTGATGGGAGCCTTTCTGAAACTGTCTTTAGCTTGCTCAGACATCATCCTAATCATCATTTTCTTGAACATCTGATATGTAGCAGGATCAATGTCATCTCTATCATTCAGACTCTGTCTTCTGGCAGATCTTGGAGAATCCATTTCTTCTTGTCTGCTTCTGAAATCACTGATGCCCTGATACAGTGGTGTCTTCTTGCTTGATTTGATCTGAACCACTTGGGAATACTGATGCTCTCTACAGAATGGATGATTAAATTTCGATGATGAAGATTCAAGATAGAAATGAATATAGAAAAAATATTTGATGAGAATTTGGTAGACAATTGGAAGAACATCCCATTACTAGGGATTGGGTCGCCGCTGGAGTCACGACAATTATGTTGTCATTCTTTGCAAGAAGAACGAACAACTGCAAATATGCCTTGTCACCTAGGCGAGGTCGTCAAACCAAGAATGAAGAATTTGAAAGATTTTTATTCATTGAAGGGAAAACATGCTTGTATTAATAATAAACTTGAGAAAGAGGGAGCATATAGACAGTCTGCCACCACTCTTAATGATCAGCAGAGACACGAGGACCCGAGAAAAGAGTGAGAATGATGAAATAATCTCAGTCATATCTGGCAGAATGGTATTTTCCAGACCACTGCGCTGATACAAGGTTGAACTCTAGCATAACCCCTGATAGTAGCCGAGCTTCTACGCGCTTTTGTCTCTGAGAAAATTGCCTGACACATCACTCTAGATAGTAGTAGGTACAGAAAAATGGGCCAAGTAGCTTGAACTGCTTGCCATACACATATGTATATTTGGGAAGAAGGCGAGCCCTTCAGTGCACAGAACCATCGCATGCTGATTTCTTTCTCGAGTTGTTCTAGATAATGAGCTGACTTCTGCAAATGCCTCGTACTGTTGATAGATCTCGATCAGGATCACGTACTCATTCTCATTTTCTTCAAGTGCACGTGCCATTCGTGTAAACCATAGTGAATTTGAAATAATGTGCATGAATCATACATCACATATAAAAATTTGCATAAATTAAACTATATGCAATGCAGCCCTATTCTAAGCAGAAATGTAACTCTTATTCCAAATATTACATTGATTTTTACATTGAATTGAAATAAAAGAAATAAAATGGCTAAGTCTTCTTCTTGAATATTCCTGCAAAACTGGAAAATAAAGTTAGCACAAAAATGTAGGTTTTTCTGAATTTATCCGAAAATATAGAAAATTATCGGATATTATTCAGATATAAACCCAGAATCATACCCCCTTTGATATAAACATGAGAAATAATGAATAAATTTTGAAAATAAACTTGAAAATTCGAAATTGGGGTCAAAATGACCAAAATACCCCCTGATGACCTTGAAATCAGGGTTTTATGAAAGAATTTTTGTAAATTTTGGAATTTTGAAAATCAAATGAAATAAATCAAACATAATATGATAAAATATGATGATATGCATGAAATTTTGGAGAATTATAAATTGAAATTTCGAAATTTAGGTCAAAATGACCAAAATACCCCTGATAACAAGACTATGGCCTTGAAACCAGGGTTTTCTGAAATAAATTTTGCAAAATTGAAAAATATGAAATTAAAATAAGATTAAAATTAACCCTAATATGATTATACATGCTTATGTACATGATACAAACCCTAACATGTCAAAAATATCATAAAATATCGAATTTAACTTGATTTTCGCTTCTGAATTTAAAGATAAACTAACACATGGAGCAAATGAACTTGGAATTAAACCAAATTTTGCATGGACAACTAAAATAACCCTAGAAACATAATGGATCTCTAAAATATAATTTTTTTATATTTTTCAATATGGAAATTCAAATAAAAACCCTAAATTTTGTGATTTTTGCCTAAAATGTTGATTCTAAAGGGGATTTAGGATATCAAATTTCCATAAAAATTTCCCAAATTTTATGGGATGACAGAGAACAGTAAGGCAAGGATTTTTTCCTTTTACACTTTCTGTTTTTGACCTATGGTCGGAGCTATGCCACTCCGGCAAGTCGGATCGGAATCCGACGACTCTAGGAAATGAAGAAAACAGACAGGTTTCGGTAGAAAATATGTAAAAAATAGTAAACAGATGGGAAAAAGGCTGAAATTGTGAGAAAATGTCCCTGACAAACAGATGGAAATTTTGTCTTTTTAAAGAACTGGGATCCGGGTTACGGTTTGGAAAATGGCATGCTGTTATCAGAGACCCGAATCTCTGGAATTTCGGGATATTGAAATCTGTCAGACAGAAATACAAATTTCGGGAAATATACTGAAACAGTTCAAAAAATTCTCAAATTTTGAGCAATGACAGAAAAATATGTGAGGAACAACTTTCATGTTGAAAGTTTTTGCAGATGAGCTACAGATTGGGCGGACTCGGTGCATTAGGGTCTGTCTATACCCTGACGAAAGAAAATCGAGATTTTCCCAATGGTCTGAGAAATCCGATTTTTTACAGAAAGAAAAACTAACTGAAAAAAACTCAAAATTTTCAGATCATTAGTAGATTCAATCATGAATCTACTGTGATTTTTGTAGGACAATTCGAATCCCCCACAAGGGTGATCTTGACTGATCTTGTCTGCTAAAACAAATATTGGAAATTCCAGGCAGGTCCAAAACGCATTGTCACCTTTTTTTTTTATAATAATGATTTAAAATTAGATCAAAATTTTTATAGTAACTAAAAGTCATACAGATCTAACATTAATAAAATTCACAGAATTTAAAGATGCAAAAATTTACATGAAATAACCTATGGACTTTGTACCGAAATGAACTCTATGGATTCTAACTTAGATCATAATGAAATGTACATTGAAATGAATGGAATAAATTAACAATCCTAACATAAATGCATTTTCTATCATAAAGTATCATGAAATATAAAACTAATACACAAATCAATGGGGATACAACATATTCTTTGTTGTTGGCTTGCGAAACGGGAGATCCAATCCATTGAGTGGATGGACCTTATCGTTTGATTAGCCCCTACACATGAGATATGTATTTTTCGTATTTTCCCTTTCTTTTCTTTTTTTTTTTTGTTTTTTTTTTATCTACAACTAAAACCTTTCACCAACATGAGTTCAGTTTTAAACTGATTCACGTTGTGTTGATGAAGCAATTTATGACAGCATTCTATCATCATATGGCATGGAAAAGGGTTATTACACATTCAAACCAAATGTAACAAGGTGGGGGCCTTACCTCAAGCTCTTCCTTGCAACAAAATGGAGCAGCTGCAACGAAGGGGGTTGCTGGAGATGGAGGTTACCCAAAGGGGCTTGCTGCAACGTCTAGAGGGACTGAAGCAAAGTGGAGGATCAGCTGTTACCAAAGAATGGCTGGAGAGGGCTGGAGGAAGGAGGTCCGGCTGGAGCTTGAATGGCTGGAAGTTCAGCTTCTGTTGGTGGTGATGAAGGCTGTTGGCAGTGGCTGAGAGAGATGGCAGATGAAGCTGCCAAGGAGGTTGGTAATGGCTGGAAGTGTTGTGGCTGTTGGCTGGATGAAGATGCAGCAAGGAGCTGGTCCGCTGGAGGCTGTGGTAGCAGTGAGCTTGGAGGTGGGCTGCAGCAAGGATGGTGGCTGGAATGGAGAGCTGGATGCAAGGATGAAGATGGCTGGAGCTGAAGCTTGAAGACGTGGCTGGGCTCTTGCTGCACCAAAGGAGGTTGTCCTCAAGGAGAGAGGGTGCTGTGGGACTTCAAAGGGGAGAGAAAGAGAGAGAGAGAGACGTTTTTTTTTTGGAGAGGATGGGCTGCCGTGTGAGAGCTTTTTTCTCCTTTTTTTCTTTTACTAACTTAGGTAGAAATCATCAAGACCTAAGTTTTCTAAGAGGGAATGAGTTTAATGAGGAAAGGGAAGTGCGTGAATCCCTCAGCAGACGTGGATGGGCTGGAAGGCTAGGGAAAGGAAGGGAGGAAGGAAAGGAAGAAGGAAAGAAAGGGAAGAAAAGGAAGGGAAAAGGAAAGAAGAGGAAGGAAAGAGGGAAGAAAGAAGAGGGAAAGGAAGAAAAGGAGTTTACGTGAGTGTGCTGGAGAGAAAAAAAAAAAAGTGGAAGAAAGAAAGAAAGAAAAAGAAAGAAAAAGGAAGAAAAAAAAAAAGAAAGAAAAGAAATAAAGAAGAAAAGAAAAGAAAAAAAATATATATATATATATAAAAAAGAAAATGGAGGAAGAAAGAAAGGAAATGGGAGAAATAGAGGGGCTGGAGGTTTGGGCGACCACCTTGTGGGTCCCACCTCTCTAAAAAAAAATAAAAATAAAAAATAAATAAAAACAAAAATAAACAAATAAAAAAGGAGCATCTTTTTTTTTTTTTTAATAAAATAGAAATGCAAATGAATGGGCCATCTCAGAGCAGGTCCAAATTTCAATTTTGAAATTCATTTTGAAGATTAGAGGGGTAAAATAGTCTTTTCAGAAAGTTTCCAGACGAAACGAGCTATTTTTGGCAGATTTTTAAACGAGCTCGGATTTTGAAGTTCAATACCCCGTTGCGAAGCAAATCCAGTGTAGAATTTGAAAATGTAATTTTGAAAGAAATCCAGATTGTTTTTCTCAAGAAAATATTTTCAAACGAAACGAGCTATTTTTAGCAATTTTTGAAACGAGCTCGGATTTTAAAGTTCAATACCCCATCGCGAAGCAAATCCAGTGTAGGATTTAAAATTTTGATTTTGAAACAAATCCAGATTGTTTTTCTTGAGAAAATATTTTCAAAACAAAACGAGCTATTTTTGGCAGTTTTTGAAATGAGCTCTGATTTTGAAGTTTAATAGCTCGTTGCGAAGCAAATCCAGTATAGAATTTGAAAATTTGATTTTGGGAGAAATCCATATTGTTTTTCTCGAGAAAATACTTCCAAATTTAGACTCTCGGTGGTAAAAATGTTAATTTTGGAAACCCGAGGTTCTGAAGTTAATTTATGAAAGCTTTTAAAACTCGATCTGGATTGAAATTTATAAAACTGGAGTTCTAGACTTCAAAAAATGAAATGAAATGTGATGAAATGTTATGAAATGCTGAGAAATGATATGAAATGATGAGAAATGACATGAAATGACATGCGAAATGCAGACCCTTAATAAAGAATTTTGGATGTCAGACCCCGATTGACACTTGTACCAGTTTAAAAAGCATTAAAATTGATAAAATTTGCAAAATAGCTCAAGAAATGGTTTTCGAGACTCTATTGAGTCAGAGTGACACTGAAAATTGGGGTTCGAGCTGGATTGAACTGAAATGAGCCAGATTGAGCTGGATTTTAGAGTTTCAGAACTCCAATGAGCTGACAAGGCACTGACTCAACTAACCTTTCCGACTGAATTTTCAAAAAAAAGCTGCCATTTTTAGAGAAATGGTACAGAATGGTCGCTGGAGTGAAGTGAATTACGAACTTGATCTGACTTTGAGCTAAGAAAAAGGTCAATAATACTGACGTGAACTAAAATCGAAGCTCGAACACTAGCTCAATTGACTGAACTCAACTCAATTTCAGCTGAAAGAGCTAAAATGGACTAAAATGGGCTCCTAGACACTTGGAAATGGTTTTGAACTGAAACTGGAGCGCTTGAACTCCTGGTGAGCTCAAGTTAGACTCTGGGGAACATGAGTGACTGGGAATGACTGACTCGGAGACAATTGGCATGGATTTGAGTGAGAAACAAGCTCATTTCTGAAGAAATGATCCCATTTTGGCAGGAATGGTCAGAAATGGAAATGGTCTTCTCACTGTAAGCTCAGATGTGCTTGGAATGACTGATATTCTAAATGTTCTGAATTGACCAGTGAGCTTTGTTGACTTCGACTGACTGAGGTCCGGGATGACCTAGGGGTAAAATGGTAATTTTCCTAATAAAAGTTGGTAAAATGGTGATTTTTTGAAACTAACTCGGGGTTTGACTCCTACACTGACCTAACAGGGTTGGCATTGCACGAGGAAGGTTGTTTGAGAATGGATGAGGAAAATTTGGGGTGTTTACACGCACCAGTCAGAAGCAAGAATTGAAATGGACTCTCGGAGGTTTGCCAGAGAAGGAGGTCAGGACAGGCAGAATGAGATTGATCCTGCTATATATCGGTTGTTCAAAAAGATGATAGTTGAGATATTATCCGAGCAGGCTGAAGCCAGTTTTGGAAAAGCTCCCACCAAGGAAGAGACACCTGTCACCTTCCCAGTGAGCAAGCACAACAATGGCAGTGCAGGAAGTTCTAAAATTAGCAAGAGCAGCAACAAAGGCAACCCAGGCAATCAAAACAGCAATTTGGAGTCATCTAGAAACCAGAAGGGAAAGTTCAGCAGAAACCAAGATGAACCACTTCAATCCAGTCCTCCGCGGAAGGAGAAGAATAAGGAAAAGCTAAAACGTAAAGATTGGAGTAGTAACCAAGATTTCACTCCCTTGGATGAGCCGCTGGATAAAGTTCTCGAATACATGTTGACCAAGAGATTGGTCAGGCTCCCAAAAGCCACGAGTCCTTCCACTATCTTCGGAAAATACAAGAACCAATTCTGCAAATTCCATCGGACGACAAGACATGACACTGATCATTGCTTTGTCTTCAAAAATATTATTCAAGACTGCATTGATAAGAATCTTTTTATTGAAGACGAAGAAGAAAAGTGCCCAATCCCCCTAACCAAGCATGCTCAGGAAAGGGACAGCTCTCGACAAAAATCAGGCAAGCAAAAGGAGACAAAGCATGATGGCTGGAGTTACGATCGCGAGTTTTCCCCTTTAGGTCTGCTAGTCGAGGAGGTTCTTGAATACCTGCTCACGGAAGATATGATCAAGCTTCCCAGGGGAGTTGATCCTTCGATCACCATGGGAAAATGGAAAGAGTGTTTTTGCAAATTTCATCAAGTAAGGGGGCACGATGCAGAGCATTGCTTCGTCCTCAAAAACATCATACAGGATTTCATCGACAAAGAAATTTTGGTACCAGAGGAAGGAAGGGAGCAACCTGCAGTTCCAACCTAGACTCTTTTGGATCACTCAAAGAATTGAAAAAGCCAAAAGTTTCCTGCTTTCGTCTCTTTTTGTTAGTCATCTTGTAGGGGCAAGTCAGTTCAGCCTTCTATGGATCTTTTCCTTTTAAAGTTCTTATAAATATTCAGTTTTTGTCATCAAACCTTTGCTTATCAATGAAATGTCAAGTTTTCTTTATATCTTTGATATTCGTAATACTTCATTCTTTTGCCATACTGGGGCATTTAAATTCCTGTTCTTTTCAAAATGCGGGACAATCCCGACATCATTCATGAGAGAAATGATATTACCTATGAGGGTTTTTTGAAAAACATGAAATTTTGGAAGTCTTCATAACCAAAGAGTTTAAATATTCTTTGGTTCAAAAATCAACCCTTGTGTTGATTAAATTTTCCAAAAAATAGGTTTTAAACCATTATCAACCCTCTTGTTGATCATGTTTTCCAAAAATGGGTTTTGAACCATTATCAACCCTCAGGTTGATCAGATTTTCCAAAAATAAGGTTCCTTTTTTAACAATCATCAACCCTCGTGTTGGTCTTATTTTCCAAAGATTGGTTTTTAAACATTATATTCGAAGATCAAACCTTGTGTTGGTCCTATCTTCTAAAAATTGATTTCAAAACATTATATTTAAAGATCAACCATTATGTTGGTCTTACCTTCCAAAATTTGGTCTTCAAATCATTATATTCAAAGATCAAATCTTGTGTTGGTATTATTATCCAAGATTGGTTTCAAATCATTATATTCGAAAAAAAAATCAACCCTTATGTTGATCTTCTTTTTCAAAAATTAGATTTTCAAACCATTGCCTTCAAAAATTGACCCTCATGATGATCTCTCATGTTTGATTTGAAGGATCAGTCCTCGCACTGATCATCCTTCTTGCAGTGGATTTTCTCCCCAAAAATGATTTTTCACTTAAATAAACATTTTCCTTTAAAGATCCCACGTGCAGGCAGGATCAGACAAACTCTTTTCAAAAAATCTTCTCAATTTTTCAGTTAATCTTGTTAACTTTATTAGTTGCATTCATTTCATTTTCCAATTTAATCAAATTTTCATCAATTTGTTATTTTTGTCAAGTTTTATCAAATTTTCATCAATTTCATTTAGTTTTATCAAATTGTATGCTTCCTTTCAACCCTTTCAGGTTAAGGGATAAACCTGACGCCTCTTTCCCATGAGGTATTTTCTAAATCTTCTTTTCGGCCCTTTCAGGTTAAAGGATAAACATGACCCTCGTTGTCCGAGGTGTTCCCGTTCAGGACAAGGGACAATCCTGAGACCCCTTGTAGGAGCAATAACGCTACCTATGAGGATTCTTTTGTAAATACAAGTTTTGCCAATCTTTATTGATTTTCTAGATTTATATCAATTTTCCTTCATTTAATTTTTTTAAATTCTATTCTTTTTCCCATTCAGGATAAGGGATAATCCTGAGACCCCTCGTAGGAGCAATAATGCTACCTATGAGAATTCTTTTACAAATACCAATTTTATCAATCTTTATTTTCTAAATTTATATCAATTTCTATTTTTTATTCTGTTTAGGATAAGGGATAATCCTGAAACCCCTCGTAGGAGCAACAACGCTACCTGCGAGAATTCTTTTGCAAATACAAGTTTCATCAAGCTTTATTGATTTTCTAAATTTATATCAATTTCTCTTCATTTAAATTCTATTCTTTTCCCCTTTCAGGTTAAGGGATAAACCTGATGCCTCTTTTCAAAGAGGTATTTTTTTATTCTTTTTAACCCTTTCAGGTTAAGGGATAAACCTGATGCCTCTTTTCAAAGAGGTATTCTTTTATTCTTTTTTACCCCTTCAGGTTAAGGGATAAACCTGGTGCCTCTTTCCCATGAGGTATTCTTTTATTCATTTCCCCTCTCAGGTTAAGGGATAAACCTGACCCGGGTTGTCCGAGGTGTTCCCCCTCAGGTTAAGGGACAAACCTGACCCTGGTTGTCCGAGGTGTTTCCCCTCAGGTTAAGGGACAAACCTGACCCTTGTTGTTTGAGGTGTTCCCATTCAGGATAAGGGATAATCCTGAAACCCCTCGTAGGAGCAATAACGCTACCTATGAGGATTCTTTTGTAAATACAAGTTTTGTTAATCTTTATTGATTTTTCTAGATTTACATCAATTTCTCTTTATTTATTTTCCTTAAATCCTATTCTTTTTCCTATTCAGGATAAGGAATAATCCAGAAACCCCTCGTAGGAGCAATAACGCTACCTATGAGGATTCTTTTGTAAATACAAGTTTTGTTTTAATGATTTTTCTAGATTTATATCAATTTCTCTTTATTTATTTTTCTTCAATTCTATTCTTTTCCCCATTCAGGATAAGGGACAATCTTGAAACCCCTCGTAGGAGCAATAACGCTACCTATGAGGATTCTTTTGTAAGTACAAGTTTTGTTAATCTTTATTGATTTTTCTAGATTTACATAAATTTCTCTTCATTTATTTTCCTTAAATCCTATTCTTTTTCCCATTCAGGATAAGGGATAATCCTGAAACCCCTCGTAGGAGCAATAACGCTACCTATGAGGATTCTTTTGTAAATACAAGTTTTGTTAATCTTTATTGAATTTTCTAGATTTACATCAATTTCTCTTCATTTATTTTCCTTAAATCCTATTCTTTTTCCCATTCAGGATAAGGGATAATCCTGAAACCCCTCGTAGGAGCAATAACGCTACCTATGAGGATTCTTTTGTAAATATAAGTTTTGTTAATCTTTATTGATTTTTTCTAGATTTATATCAATTTCTCTTCATTTATTTTTCTTAAATTCTATTCTTTTCCTCATTCAGGATAAGGGATAATCCTGAAACCCCTCGTAGGAGCAATAACGCTACCTATGAGAATTCTTTTGTAAATACCAGTTTCTTCAACCTTTATTGATTCTCTAAATTTATATCAATTTCTCTTCATTTATTTTTCTTAAATTTTATTCTTTTCCCCATTCAGGATAAGGGATAATCCTGAAACTCCTCATAAGAGCACCGATGCTACCCGTGAAAATTCTTTTTCAAAATAAATTTTCAATAAATTTCTTTAAATTCTTCTCCATTTTTATAAATTTTATTCTTTTCCCTCTCAGGTTAAGGGATAAACCTGAATTATTTTCCATAAATTCTTAAATTTCACATCAAATTTTATTCTATACTCCTTCAGGATAAGGGAAATCCTGAAACCATCATAAATAAATTTGAAACTTTTATAGAATTAAAAAATCTGACAGTTTTTACAGAATTAAAAAATGATATTTGGAACTCCAGATATAAGTGTTTCAAAACTGGGAAAATCAGGATATCGCAGGTCCCGAAATTTTCAAATCCGAAAAAGCGGTTTTCACAAAACGCTTAAAAATCAGACCAAACCAACTCGGATCGAGCTGAAATTTGGTCTGCAGTCAGTTAACACGCCAATAAGGTGAATAGAAAAATAATATTTGAAAAACTCAAAAATTTTGCACATGAAATGACGACACTGCGATAGGGCAAAAATCGGGTTTTGATTTCAATGCACTATTCACTAAATAAGTCTATTTTAAATACTATGAATGCAATATAAACATAATGCAGACCTAAATGATGCTAAATGACAGATTAGATGCAGCTAATAAATGCAGCTATGCTAAATGAAATATAAATGAAAGATGATATACGTTTTATGACTACAACTAAATGAACTAATAATGCAATTACAAATAATATATTTAAATGCACACACCCACTAGATGAATAAACATATACAATTAGTACAACTAAATACACCTTAATTACAGAAATTACTCAAGTCAATCACGAGAAACAACTACACATTAAACCAACAATGACTTCTAAAATCTAATTAAAGCGAACAAATGAATTCTATACTAAGTTACACGATATCTAATATAAATTAAACTAAAATGAAATGAACAACTACAGATATAAGGAGGGTGGTTTAAGGTTTGACTAGGACTAGGTTCAACAGGGTTGACTAGGTTGACTCGGCTAGGCTTAGACTAGGGACACGACTCACCTAATTGGGTCAAACAGTTGACTAAGTTAGGTTATCTAAGTAAGGACTTAATTACTAACTAAGGTTAATTCTATTAACTAAAATAATTAAAACTAATCCTATGCTAAATTAATCAAGCAAGAGAGATAAAGGTGAGTAATTACTTAAGGTGAACTTGGAAATTGGGTCTATCCAAAAACCGTCCAATGTAAAAGAATGTCCTTTCCTTAATTATTGTACCAATCAAATTGGGAAATAATTAAAAGATAAGAAACCGTCCAAGCTAAAGGGATTTATTGTATTTCCTTAAATGCTTTGCAAAATAAGTTTCACAACCAATAAAACCGTCCAGCTCAATAAAGCCACATGTTTTGACTTTCTCAAAATGAATAGAATCCACTTAAATGCTCTTTTTCAAAACCGTTGACATATCTTTTAGAAACTTAATTGAATTTCAAAAGAAATTTCCAAAATGAAACAAGTAACTCTCCCCTACCTTGGCTGGACAATTAGTCTTAAAACCTTTCTTTAAATGCTCCACACGAATTTAGAAGACCTCAATATTGCCCAAAATCAATTTCAAAACAATTACTCACCTACCCTCTTCCTAAAAATCGATTTAGCTTAGACAAGGAAATTAATCTACCTCTAAATGAATTGAATCAAAACCTAACTAAAATAAGACAATGCTGAAATTTAGAAAATATAACCCTCTACACTAAAGGAAACAACAACTAATGCACTAATTACTAAATGAGTAAAAACGTCTAAACATACTAAATCCTAATACAACGAATCTAGACACCATAATAGCCTTACCTAATTCCTAAGAACCTACCAAAAACAGTCCAGAGCTCAAGGGGAGCTCTAATGGCTGCCGCCCCACCTTGGGGAAGAAGACTTCCTAAGCTACTAAAATCAAAATTTTCACTAACAACAAATGACTACAAAAAGTAAACAAGCCTTACTATGAGAATGATAAATCTAGGTTAATAATTGACTCAAAGTAAATAATTATACTAATGACCACCTAAGCAAGATATCTAACATGCTAGAAATCATAACATACATAAAGCACCAAATGATCTAAACGACTAGCCTAATGCACTAAACATGGAAGATCAAAAACACTAAATCTATTTTCAAATCAATCTCTAAATTAACTAAACATGCATCAACACGTTATGCTATTGGAACATTTAAAATATAGATCAAACCTATCGCCGGCTGAATAACACTACAAAACAAAAGACTAACTCTTGACTTTTTTTGAGTTTTTCAATATGATAAAAACTCCAAAACACCAAAATGTCAAAACACAATTGATAAATATCTTAAGACAACAAAATTAACCAACACAAATTTCTGTGATTATGCAAACACCCAACAACCAGCAAAACACACTTATAAATCACACGCATATACTAGAATGTAACTCTAATTCAATTTTTACGTTAAAATCAAACCACACGACACCTAAGAAATCAAATCTCACCGAAAATGCAGATGAAAGACACTGAAAACATATGAACAAACGCAGATGACACAGTAAAACCACAGAAAAAAATTACAGACTCTAGATTGATTAAAACCCAAAGATCGGCTAGACTTAATCTAGCCAAGTTTTGTTTTCTTTTAAATGGAAACAAGAATCAATCAGATCCAACGACTTAAATTCAATCAAAATTCACCTTTTTCAAATTGGTTTTTCTGTAGAACACACCACAAACACATTGGACAGAATTGCAAAACGGCTAGAATAACATCTAGCCGATTTACACGTTTTTAAAAAAAAATAATGTAAAATCAAGACTCGACAATTCCAAAAACGAAATCAAACCTAGATCCACCGTGCTGGCCTATGCACAAACTCTATACTAAGGTTAAAACATGAAAAACACAGCAAACATACAGAAAAGAAAACACAAAAAACGAGCACACACGTTTTAGGCTTTATCTAAAAGAAAAGATAGAAGAAGACCTACCTCAAGGGCGATCCGACGATCGTGGGGAAGAAGAGAGCGGACAATGGCCTTGGTTTGACATCCCGAACGGTTCGAGAATGCTGGAATATCACCACGAACAGTATTCCCACGGCTGCAACACGTTGGAGATCCACCGAAGATGGAACGGGTGCCGGTTCGCGATCAGAGGGCTTAGAAAACCGGATGGAGGTAAGGCCGACTCATCTTGTTGGGGTGTTGCGCACTTCCAAGCAAGATTAATGGTCTCCACCTCTGCTACACTTGCAAAAATACATAAAATGGTGAGAAAACGCAGCAAGGAAGATAAAGAAGTGAATAGAGATGAAACGGGAGAAAGAAATATGCTTGATTTCCATGCATAAACCAATCTTCACTGGAGAATGTGATGGAACGATAGGTAGGAAAGGGCTGGAGTTAGAATCACAGCAACTGGCGCCAATCCCAATGCCAAAGACGCCTAGAGTTCTTCTAAAAATTATATTTATACTTTTTGGAATTTCATAAACAAGGTTATAAAAAAATATTTTACTAGGCGCCACTTTCTGAGGGGTTTTCTGCAAAACCTTTTGAAATGGATATGGATATGCGTGTGGGTTGAATTTTGGGTTTTCTAAAGGTTGATTCAAGGTCCAAATAGCCTAATTGGGTCGGAAATGGATCTGATTCACCTCGAAATCCGTGCCCAAACACTGAAATAGCTATAACTCTCTCATTTTAACTCAGATTTCTCTGAAATTCGAACCACAACCCCTTACTATCAAAATGCATCTAAACATGGGTTTAAAACCTTAAACTCATTACAAAATCCATGAAAAACTTGTTAACATGATGTGCATTTCATGCATCATCAAATACCCCCATGCTTGAATGTTTGTTAGTCCCTTGACAAACCCTAACTATGCTAAACATGAATGCATCAAAACTAACTCACTTTCGTAGGAATCACGGTTGCATTTAGCGTATGCAACAAGCCCTTTAAACCCCTAGCTTACACCAGTGGACGAGTAAGGTCTCGTGCAGGTTTGCAGAGATGCTACCCACAAACATCAATGAAATGTAGGAATGACTTTTCAAGAATATTAGGCAATTAAGAAAATAGTTGGAACAAATATTTCATGTAATGGACATTCTCAAAACAAATTCAGAAATCTCATGCCACCACAGTAAAAATATTTTTCCTTCACTTTTCTAAAATTGTAGGTATCTATGATTTTTCTCAAAAAGTCAAGTACTATCATGTTTTACTCATTCATCCTCACCTGTATATTTTTTGCATAGTAATGCACACATATTCTTAAGCAATGAAATTTTTCTCAGTCAACACATTCTTTTTCTTTTTTTGGATTTTCAATTTTTCACCCTTTTTCAATTTTTCTCTCTTGAGCATTCTTCTCACATGAGCACTATTTCGAATATTCAATTTTCATGACCCGTGTAGCGAGCTTTGGGTCAGTGACTCTCAGGCCGGCCGACCCTAGGGCACTAGATACAAAGTATCCCTCAGACTTAATTGCTCGAGTCACTAGACCTTCTATTCTAATAGCTTACGTATAGTCTTTCTCTCGTCATGTGCGATGTCTCTATCTCTTAGGCTTTCTATGCAGTCCATGTAACAAGCTTTCGAACTGGTGGCTCCCAAACTAGCTGGCTTTGGGGCACCAGGTGTAAAACCCCTTCAGATTCTACTTACTCGAACTACAAAGGCCATAGATATCGACTAGACAAGAGGATGATCTCCTTCGTTATCCTTTTCATCAAGAGACTTAAACACTTCATCTCGTGTCTGAGTTCCACTACTAGGATGCACGAAGACATCAACAACTAAACATAGCTCTATTCTTTTAACTCATTTTTCAAAAACATTTTTCCATTGCTTATTTCTTTCACAAAACATACTATGCATACTTATACTAAAGTGATTCAAAATTTTCTAACAATCAAATACTTTCTTTTCTTTGAATTTTCTCATAAATAACTGCTCTATTTGAATCAGTTCAGAGAATTTTTTTTTTACATGGGGCTTAAAAATTTCTAAACTGTTATATTATGCCAAAACAATCATATATGCTACAAACTTGTTCTCAAATGCCTACTTTAGCTACCAGACATAAAAAAAATTTAGTATGCATCTAAACCACCCCCCAATGCTTGAATGACACTGTCCCTAGTGGCATACAAAATATATAAAAATGCAATGCAAATGCACACTAAAAGACAATAAATATAAATATGGGAGAAAGAATAGATACAACCTGATCTGCTCTGGGCTTTTGAATTTTAGTTTCATTTGATCACTGAATTCTTTAAAAGCTCTGCCTTGTATCTGGTAACTGATACACTAAGTGTTAGATTCATCCTGCATACATCAAAACAAATGTCAGCACATATGAAATGAAATACTGAAATAAATAAAAATACTGAAATGAGAAACAAACTAATGTACATATGATACATCCCTCTGGTCGAATCCTCATGCCTTTGTGAGATGCACTATCTCACACTCACCATTCTGTAAGGAATCTGAAATGAAGGGCTTCAGTCTTTGCCCATTAACCTTGAATGTACCTTGGGTCATAGGATCGAATAATGTCACTGCTTCATGTGGAAACACTTCTTTCACTATGTATGGTCCTGTTCATCTCAATCTCAACTTCCCTGGGAATAAATGCAAACGAGAATTGTATAGCCACACTTTCTGCTCCGGCTCAAACACTTTTCTGACAATGTGCTTATCATGAAATGCTTTAGTGCGAGCTTTGTATAACTTGGCGTTCTCATAAGCATCATTTTTGAGTTCCTCTAATTCTGAGAGTTGCAGTGCTCTCGCTTTGCCAGCTTGGGCGAGGTCAAAATTCAATTTCTTAATGGCCCAATATGCTCTATGCTCCAGCTCGACAGGAAGATGGCATGCTTTGCCGAATACAAGGCGATACAAAGACATGCCAATGGGAGTCTTAAATGCAGTCTTATATGCCCAAAGTGCATCATCTAAGCGCTGGGACCAATTCTTGCAGTCCGGGCGAACTGTCTTCTCTAAAATCCGCTTAATCTCCCTATTCGACATCTCTACCTGTCCATTGGTCTGCGGATGATACAGAGTGGTGAATCTATGATTGACAGAATATCTTCTCAGCAGAGAAGCTATCTGTACATTCCTAAAATGCTTGCCACCATCGCTAATCATCGCACGTGGCACACCAAAACGACTGAAAATGTTGTGCTTAATGAACTTAAGCACCACTCTATGATCATTGGTCTTGGTTGCCACAGCCTCGACCCACTTGGACACATAATCAACCGCCACAAGAATGTATAAATTTCCAAATGAAGGCAGAAATGGTCCCATGAAATCAATGCCCCAAACATCAAAAATCTCAACTATCAAGATCGGGAGCAAAGGCATCATGTCCCTCTTGGACATGTTTCCAATCTGCTGACATTGAATACATCGCCTACAAAACTCATGTGCATCCCTGTGGAGTGTGGGCCAATAAAATACAGATTGTAAAACCTTTGCAGCCGTCTTTCTACTGCTAAAATGCCCTCCACAGGCTAAGGAATGGGAAAAACTCAAAATGGACTCGTACTCCTCCTCCGGAACACATCTCCTAATGATCTGATCTGCGCAATATCAGAACAACTCTGGTTCATCCCAATAATAGTGCCTCACCTGAGATAGGAATCTCTCGCGCTCATTCTTGTTCCAATGCTCAGGTATTTGTCTCGAAACCAGATAGTTCACAATATCAACAAACCAGGGAAACTGCGATGTCCTGACTGACATGATCTGCTCGTCGGGGAAAGAATCACTGACCGGCTTCTGATTCTATGTGGTCTCCACGATCAGTCTAGAAAGGTGGTCTGCTACTACATTCTCGCTTCCCTTCTTATCTCGAATCCGGAAATCAAACTCCTGTAGTAGCAGAACCTAACGAATCAGTCTCGGTTTGGTGTCTTTCTTATTCAAAAAATACTTTAATGCAGCATGGTCAGAATAGACAACCACCTTCGAACCGAGCAAATAGGATCTAAACTTGTCCAATGCGAACACTACAGCAAGTAGCTCCTTCTCTGTCGTGGTATAATTCATCTGAGCATCGGACAGAGTTCTATTTGCGTAGTAAATCACATAGGGCTTCCTATCAATGTGCTGTCCTAAAATAGCCCCCATAGCATAATCAGATGCATCGCACATAATCTCAAATGGAAGAGTCCAATCCGGAGGTCTCAAAATGGGTGCAGTAATCAAGGCCTCTTTGAGAATCTCAAAGGCCTTCATTAAATCCTCGCTAAAGACAAAGGGCTGGTCCTTCTCCAATAAAGTACAAAGTGGTCGAGAGATTTTACTGAAATCCTTTATGAATTGCCTATAAAATCCCGCATGCCCTAAAAATGACCTAATCTGCCTTACAGAGGTAGGTGAAGTCAAACGTGAAATGGATTCCACCTTCGCTCTGTCAACCTCAATGTCTCTCTTGGACACAATGTGTCCAAGCACAATCCCCTCCTGGACCATAAAATGGCTATTTTCCCAACTCAGAACAAGATTTGTCTCCACACACCTACTCAATACTCGAGTAAGTTTTTGGAGGCAATCTTCAAATGAAGAGCCATACACTGAAAAATCGTCCATGAACACCTCCATCACATCATCTATCATATTCGAGAAGATAGCAAGCATGCACCTCTGAAAAGTTGTCGGGGCATTGCAGAGCCCAAACGACATACGTCTGAACACGAAGGTGCCATAAGGACATGTAAATGTCGTCTTCTCGTGGTCGTCAGGATGGACAACTACCTGATTATATCCTGAATATCCATCTAGAAAACAATAGTAGCTCTGTTCTGCGAGTCTCTCTAAGATCTGATCAATAAATGACAATGGGAAATAATTTTTCCTAGTTGCCACGTTCAGCTTCCTATAATCGATGCAGACTTGCCATCCTGTAGTGGTCCTCATCGGAATTCTCTCACCCTTCTCGTTCTCCACAATAGTGAGTCCTGACTTCTTCGGCACAACCTGAATCGGACTGACCCACTGACTATCAGAAATAGGGTAGATAATTCTGGCATCCAACCACTTCACCACTTCCTTCATATTGGGATTTAGCCTTCTCTGCATATCTCTCACCGACTTGACTTCCTCATCGCAATGAATTCTATGCATGCAAAACAAAGGATCAATCCCCTTCAGATCAGCAACTCCCCAGCCAATCGCTGCCTTATGCTCTCGAAGAATAGTCAGCAATCTATGTTCCTGCTCCTCAATGAGCAGTGACGAGATGATCACAGGCAGGGTCTCATCAACTCCGAGGTATGCATACTTGAGTGAATCCGGTAAGGGTTTCAACTCAAGTTTTGGAGGTGACTCGATCAAAGATTTGGCGGGGGACTCCGCAAGTGGTGGGAGAGGCTCAATGATAGCTCTCCATGGTGGGAACTCTGACGACACTCTAGACACATCTACGCTAACTGTACAACTATCTTTCTCAATATGGTACAGATCTAACGGATCCTCAGTAATGTACAACTCGGGCTGCTCCTCCACTAACTCTTGTGCAATATCTACATGGAAGCAGTCCATGTCTTCTGTTGTTCCCATAGCGGCATTGAAAATATTGAGCTTGACTTTCCTATTGCCGAATGAGAGATCCATGGCTCCGGTCCTACAATTGATGCATGCATTGGCAGTCGCTAAGAATGGTCTGCCCAAAATGATCGGAGTTTGGTGCTGGCTATCCACTCCTTCCATATCAAGAATGATGAAATCAACGGGGAAATAAAAATCATCCACTTTAACTAGCACGTCCTCCAAAACACCTCTTGGTACCTTGACAGAATGATCTGCCAGTTGAAGTGTAATAGGAGTCGATCTCATCTCTCCTAGCCCGAAAGAATCAAAGAAATACCCGGGCAGAATGTTCACGCTTGCTCTAAGATCGAGCAATGCGCATTCTATCCGGATGTTCCGTATAGTACAAGCAATGATGGGGGCTCTGTGATCATTGGTTTCTCTCTCTTCCTTCTCTTTTCCTTTTCTAACCTCTATTTTCCTCCTTTTTGAAGGGAGAAGAATAAAAGAAAGAAAAGAAAAAGAGAAAAGAAAAGAAAAGAAAGAAAAAGAGAAGAGGAACTATTTTACGCGGTCTCACTTGACCTTTATTTGAAAATATTTAGAAATTTAACTCACCTCTGTTTTGAAAATTTGCGGGAAAATGGAGAGACAGGATTCGCTCGTCGATACGAGGTTCGACTGTTCCTGGCGCTTTTACCAGGGGTAATCGAACCAAGGATTGAATCTATGCCTTTTGCTTTGCCTAAATGTAATCTAAGAATTTATCCTAACTCTAAATGCACAAAGAATCATGCTTGTGCAATGTAAGGATGAATGCTCTTTCGAAAGATATTTTGAAAATTTTCCAAGTTATTCTGAGATGAATTTGATAAAGGAGTGAAGAAATGATTTAATCTAACTTAGAACTTGAGATAGATCAGAGGAGTTCTAAGTTTTTGGAGTAGATCAGAGTTTGGAAGGATAGATCTAGACTTTGAGAAAGAATGATTTGAAGCTTTGAAAATGAAATATCAAAGTCAGAAATGGACTTTGATTTTAATCATGGATTTAAGATAAGAAGATGAAGTTTTGAAGTGATATTGAATTTGAATCTTAGAATGGGTCTGATAAAATCAAACGGTATTTAAGAATAGAAATGGATTTAGGGTGTTTAGATGAGATCAAAAAAATGGAATTGGAAATGGAACTGGAACTGGATCTTAAAATGGATTTAAGATCTGGGATTTGAGATCCAATGTAAATTTGGGTTCTGGATCCTAAGATGGATTTGGATCCAAAGTCTGAGATCCAATGTAGAGTTGGACTCTGGATCCTAAGATGGATTTGGATCTGAAGTCTGAGATCCAAAAATGGAATTGGATTCTGGATCCTAAAATGAAATTGGATCTGAAATCTAAGATCCAAAGTGAGATTGGAGTCTGAATCCTAAAGAGGAATTGGGTCTGAAGTCTGAGATCCCATATGAGCGTTGAATCCGGGATCCTAATATGGATTTGGAGTTAAATTCAGAAGATGGATCAAGAACTTCCAAGTTTAATTTGAACTTGGAAAACGAATTTTTTGGAAATTGAATCTTGAACATACAAATGAATTTCAAAGTTGAATTTTGAATTTAAGATAGAATTTGGAATTTGAAATACAAGATGATTCTGAAGTTTCAAAGTCAAATGGGACCTTGAGATTGAATTTCTTGAATCTTTTTGAGAAATAGAGTTGAATTTGAATTTATGAATAGGGTTTGATCTGAGAAATGAAGGAAAGAATTACTTGGATTTATGAAAAAGAATTTAAAAATATGATGCGATTCTATCTAAATGATGAATGAATTTAAATTTTTGAATTTGGATTTTGAAAAGCTATTCCATTCTTTAAATGAATTAAAACCAGATTGAAGATATAATACATCCTTGACTATGGTCATTGAATGTATTATATAATAATCTATATTTAAATTCAAGAGAAGAATAGAATTCATTTGGTGCTTTTATAGAATTTAAAATGAAATTAACTCTTAATATACCCTGACTATGGCCATTGGCATATATTTTGAGTCAATCTTAAGTTAAATTCTAATAAAAGGAAAAAATATTTAAGGAAATATGATGAATTTTGAAAATGGATCCAGTATGGATCCAGTGTTATTTCGTAAAAGATAAAAATCCTAAGTTTTGTCCACACCCTGACTATGGCCATTGATATGGATCATCAACTTAGGATTAATTTACCTCTTACGAAATGGTGCAATTGCCATTCGTGTTTCACCATTGTGATATTTTGGAAAATAAAGGGCAAAAGCATGAAAACAAACAATTTATGATTTTTACAATGCTCATTCATTCTATCTAAAAGCTGGAAATGTAAATTTTCATTAAGATCCAACTTATTACAATAATCAAAATTGAAAATATAATTCCCAAATAATGTCATTTTTTTTTTACATATTCTCTGCAAAATAGAATTAACATGTAAATGACCATTCCAACTCTTACACATGATAGTACACCCTACCTTGGTTAGAAAACATGCACCTACACTTATATATATATATATATGTATATATATATATATATATATATATATATATATATATATATATATATATATATATATATATATATATATATATATATATATATATATATATATATATATATAGGCAACGCCATGAAGATCTATATGCAACGAATGAAGGCAAGGGCCAGGATGATTTAAAGTGAACCATCGTGGAACATGGTGGCCATAGTAGTTCGTGATGAACCACTATGGGGAAAAAAGATTGTGACTATAGTTGTTCTTGATGAGCTACTATAGCAAAAACTGATCATAATGGTTCCTGGTGAACCTTTATAAGGAAAAGAATGACAGTGATGATGATTCTGGATGAACTATTATAACAAAGGAAAGCCACAGTGGTTCCTTGAAAACGAATAATAATTATGATAATTCTAGATGAACTAACATAACTAAGAAAAGCTACAGTGGTTCCTTGGGATCCACTGTAAAAGAATAACAATTATGATAATTCTAGATGAACTGACATAACTAAGAAAAGCTACAGTGGTTCCTTGGGATCCATTGTGGAAGAAAGGCAGTAATGATAGTTCTAGGTGACTATCATGACTAAGAAAAAGCCACAGTGGTTCCTTGGAAACCACTGTAAAGAAAAAAATGCAGCAACTATGGTAGTTCCTTTTTGAACTATCATAGATTAAAGGAAGACACAATGGTTCCTTGAGAACTATTGTAAAAAATGCAGCAACTATGGTAGTTCATTGTTGAACTACCATAGATTAAAGGAAGACATAGTGGTTCCTTGGGAACTACTGTAAAAAATGCAGCAACTATGGTAGTTCATTGTTGAACTACCATAGATTAAAGGAAGACACAGTGGTTCCTTGGGAACCACTGTAAAAAATGCAGCAGCTATGATAGTTCATTGTTGAACTACCATAGATGAGAGGAAGACACAATGGTTCCTTGGGAACCACTGTAAAAAAAAACGACTATGGCAGTTCATTGTTGAACTACCATAGAAGAGAAGAAGACACGGTGGTTCATTTGGGAACCACTGTGAGAGAAAAAAAAGGTGATACGTGGGGATAAAATTATAAATCGAGATCCAGTCTCAATTTGAGTTTGCAGATGAAATTTCAATTGTTTTTTTTTGAGTGACATACAGCCACTGGCTTTACAACTCAGGAGATTTTTGGTAACCACGGATAACGACTTTGTTTTTGAGGCATCACGAGCACTACTTCCAGATTTTGTCACAAATTCTGTAGGATGACTGACAAAGCACTTACAGTATGAATTTCTCCCAATCCCATGAAGTGGGATCTGTTATTCTGGCAACAATAACATGTGGTTGAAGGTGTCATATAATGAAGGTGACATCGAGAGTGTAACAGTGAAGGGCTGTAAATAGTGGTAAGTGAAAAGGTAGTTGCGTAAGTGTGAGAGTAACCTGTAGGTGCTGTATAGAAGATACAAATGGACTGGCATCTTGTATGCCTCAGAACTCTTGCCAATGACTGGCAACCCTACCTCAATGGATAAAAAAAAAGAAAAAATGTGTTAAATTTGATGATGACTGGAGATGGTGTGATTCTTGTGGCAGGTGGAAAAGTTTTCATTGGCAGCATGACATTGTTACTTAGGTTCAAATCGTTAACAATCATTATCATCCAACGACACAGCTATGAACATACCTTCAATTGATATTCTAAAAGAAACACAGGAAAAGGAGAATCTATACAGATGCAGGAATTTCGGGTAGCCAAATAAAATTTTCAGAAGCACTAATAACACAGGGATTGTTATGTACATACCTTTAATTAATGCTCACAAGAGAGAAAAAAAATCTGTAGGAATTCGTGAACAGTCCTGCGATAAAAAAAAAATTCAGGAGAATAACAACACAAAAATGAGCATATTTTCTACCAATATTCTCAGGGAAATGAAACCCTGGGGAGTTTGATAATGAGAGTTATCACGCTGATTGCCCGCTAGGCGATGTCATTCATTCAATTCCAGTAAGCAGTCAGGACATATATTGGTGGGTCCAGGTTGGAATATATTGCCTTCATTTTGGACTCTTACTAGATTTTATCCTTTTACATTGCCGCTATGCTTTGAGCAACAGATCAGAGCCTATCAAACCTTGTGTTAAGGCGATCTGATGGATGTGGATCAACTAACTCGTTAAGAGTCTACCACCGCGCAGGTATGCATCATTCTAAACAGCATCAGGAACGGATAAAATAAAGGCTTGAGCAAACAGGGAAACTATCTTCTCAAAAGTGATGCTATTAGTTAATATGTAAGAAATCAACAAAAGAGTAAAACATGAGCTAGTGAGATATAAAATAGACAAGCAAACCCAAGGGAAAGATGAATATGCCAATAAAGCTTTGTGGTAAAAACAGTCAGTATTCCCTGTAATGAAATCCCAGTAATATGAATATTCAAGAATATTAATACACATAGATAAAGTATCGCTTTATATCTGCAACAGTGAGAGATGTCCAGATCGTGATGACCCCTTTGACTTCTTCTAATATCAAGAATGACGATAAGGCTAAAAACGTTTGCTCCAGAGAATCTGCCACCTGTCTTCACTCTGCAGCATCAAACTCTTCTTCTTCCAAGCGATCATCAAATTCCTGCACATCCTCTTGAATCACCTTCTAGAATTTTATGTACTCATCCCCTTGTACAGGGTACATTGTTGTAGGATCACATCCCAGAATGCATAAGAATAGTTACATAATTTGCATGATATGGTGTCTTCTTAAAAATCCGAAACGCACACACACAGAACACATCTGATTAACATCTGACTATTATCTCCTTTCTTTCTTTTTTTCCTGCTAAACCAGATTTTGTGCCCCTCTTTTTTCTTTTTTTTTCGCGAATAAGGATCCATGAAGAAAGAAAAATTAGGTACAATAACAGTCTACAAGAACAAAACCAGGTTTTCATATATCAAGCAAGGGCTTTGGACCAAATTCAGTTCGTTAAGAGGAATTTATTGTAGTTAATTTGCCACAATGATTGAATAAATGTTGCTCCGGCCAATATTAACCTATTCATTAGTTAAAAAGAGTGTTAACATGAGCATGATGTCGATGTAACCCGAATGAAGGGATCATGTAACTCTCGCACATGTAGTCTGACATTGTCATCAAGATGCACGATACACAAAAGATTGATCCATTAAAACCACAATATACTTCACATAAACACCAAACTCTTAGCGAAAGTTCATTGGTGTAAAGTTATCAGTTCAAATTATCTTCAGCAAAGAAGATTGAAGTTTTATGTGCTCTCCAAACCCTGGGAGATGATACCCAACGTTCATCTATACCACAAATGAACCATATCCAGCAAGAAGCACGATTCAATGAAATTTTACACTGCAGAGCCTAATACCTTCAGGAAGGGCACCCTTAGTTTGCTCGACTTCTAAACCATGAACAGTTCTTGACATTGTACCATGCTGATAGCCATACGAATTTGCTTGTAAAACGAGAACATATATATAGATGGTGATATTGGATTACGGAAGCTTCAAAATGAATCAGAAAAATAACAATCAACAATTCATTGAATATAATTACTCAACAACCATATCAACAATACCTATGGATTAAGAAGGAAAATGATCTAACACCAGCGAAATGTATAATATAAGGTGTAAAATAAAAAAAAGAAATAAAAATCCATAACTAGTTAACTCTAAAAGAAAATAACAACATGAATGGGGATTTCGATGTGTGGGGATACTATAATCCCGTTAATTTCGCACATGAGGAGTCAGTCTTGCTTACAAGCAAAACCTACATACTCAATGGTGCCTTGATGGGGTAAAACTAGGGGATAGGATGAGAATGGGAAATGGAAATATAGCACCGCAAGGGGGTATTCGAAAGATAAACAGAGATGATTCTTACCGGCCTTTTACAGAGGGGAGGGGAGTGCCTCGAATGATGCTGAAGGCGGAGATCGATCTTTGAGGGATGATTGATTCCTTTTCTATTGCTGCAAATCTTGATTTTCCGAAACCGGTTGCCGAAGAAGAGTCGATCTTCAACCGCTTAAGGTGGACGTCTCAGGGAGCCTGGGGATGGAAAATGGGGCAGAGAGCCTCGTAGACGACGAAGAGGATGAAGGTAAAAAAAAGGGAAGAGATGGGTGATGATCGATGGTGGAAATGCGATTTGTGGCGAATGATGGATGTCCCTCCCCCAAAATCTCCTCTTGTGCGTGCTCTTATAGGAAAGCAAGCGAAGGCTCGAGAAGGGTGAGGCGTGCGAGTTCGTTGGAGATGGACGAAGGCGGAGGAAGTGAGATGATCGGAGGGTTCATGGAGGGGAAACACACATGGGGGGTGGTCGGCCATGGAGAGAGAGAGAGGCAAAAGTAAACAGGGGGGGGGGGGGAAGGTAAAGCCTCTGGAGGGTTTGGCGGAGAGAGAAAACAAAAGGCGATGGAGAGGGCCTTCGTAACCCTAATGCCATTTTTTTTATTTTTTATTTTTCGCAAAAATCCTCTCATTTTCCT
This sequence comes from Nuphar pumila, assembly GCF_984573655.1. Lineage (NCBI taxonomy): Eukaryota > Viridiplantae > Streptophyta > Magnoliopsida > Nymphaeales > Nymphaeaceae > Nuphar > Nuphar pumila. Next base: position 43,248,186 of record NC_143265.1, on the reverse strand, counting down.
AAAATTTCAAAAGGCCAGCTCTTTTTCAAGATCCGATTTTGTTTCTCTTTCTATTTTCATAATTTTTTGATTTTTTTTTTGTTATTTTCTTTTTAAACATATATTTGTAAGAAACAAAACTCTAAAACTAAGAAAATTAATACTAATTTTACAAAATTTCAAAATATTCATAAGAGAAAGGTTTTTCTGAAAGATCAGGGTTATTTTGGGGAAAGTTTCTTCAGAAGAATGGGTTTGAACCCAGATTTTGAGAAAATGTTTGAGTTTTGACACCCGAATCGAGAAATACAATGTGATGGATCCAAACGGATGTCAAATGGACTATCCGAGCTATTTAAAGGCTATTTTTGGTATTTTCTATAATTTTAATTTAAAATTTGAACAATGAGGCTCGGATTTGGATCTGGACAATAGATCCAGATCCGAAATCAATTTAAACATATAAAATGAATTTAATTTCAGTAAAACTTGAGAAATGAACTGAAATTTATATTCAAAAGTGGCTTAATTTCTCAGAAAATGATATCAAGGGCAAAAAGGGAATATTTAAAAGATTTTGAAAAATTTGGGGTGTTCACAGATGCCCCTCTTTGCTACTAAGCCGGTTGAAAGTCGAGCTTAGTGCTAAAGAAAATACTCCAAATTTTGAGAGAAATGCCTCAGTCAGCAGATCTGAACTGGGTGTGGAAGAATTATGGCTTTTCAGGCTTAATACCTTATCCTGAATGGCTTTGGGAAGATGAAATCCTCGAAAATGATATGACTGAATAATAGAAATGAGGAAATCGTGATGGGACTTTGGGTGAAGATCCCGAAATGATGAATGGATTTCAATCAAGTCTCATGAATGAGGCGAGATCAGCTTTTTGGAATGACGCAGGCTTAACCCTTAAACTGGATGGGACAGAGATATATCAAGATAGCTTGGATGGGGAAAGGAATATATGAGGACCTTGAAGGGACATTTATGAGAGAAGGCCTTGTGAGATGGAGTTCAAATAGGATCCTATCGTGGATGGATATACAAAGCATGAATTCCTCGATGGGAAGAATCATGATGGGACTGGAGGAAGAAACACCTCGTCGAAACGAGACTCAGGTTTAACCCAAACCTGAAAAAGGAAGATACTTCGAGGTACGAGGTTCAGGCTTAACCCTTAACCTGAAGGGGACGACCATATGGAATCCTCGAGTGAAGAGACCATGATGGGACCTTCGGAGTTTGGACGAACAAATCCAAAAGGGGTTTGCGAAAGGAGGAAGGAAATGGGGTTCCCTAAAGCTTTGAAAAAGGGATGAACTTGGACGTCTCATTGTTGAGACTAAATCAGCTTTTGAATTTAATGACCTCTCGCAGGGAGTACAGGTTTTGACCCTTAACCTGAGTGGGAACAACCATACGGATTTCTCGAAACCGTGATGGGACAGGAGAGATACTTCAACTGAATGGGGTAACTCTTCCGGAAGATGTGAACAACGCTAGGTTGCACCAAAAATGGATATTGAATATTTATTTCATTCTTGGAATATCTAGAAAATTTTGCCAATAAGATAAATTTATAGTTGACTTCAATGCTTGAAAATGTGCGTATGTGTGCAAAAGATATTCCCTCTTTTACCTAGAGTATTTCCTCTAACGAGGTTAACTCCTTAGTTTTAAGAGTCAAATTCAAAATTTTAGCACTGATGATTTTCTTCAAGGAGGCTATCCATTTCCTTGATATAAGAGAAAAAAATATTCTCAATTTCATAGAAGCAAGTAGTGAAAAGACATTGATAAAAGAATTTTTCATGAGAAAATAAGACTTCTTGCAATTTCGGCAGTTTGATATCTGGGTGTTTTCTCACGATGATCTTTTTGCACTCTTTTTGAGTCATTGAGCTTTTTCGGGCTTTTACATCATCCTTCATTTTGGATGTTCCTGACTTTTCTCTCTTTTTCAGGGAAGGGCACGTCACGAACTCCTTCATCTCGGAGATGCTCCGACCCTTCATTTTCTCAGGGATTATATATGACGGTATTGGCTCAAAGGTCTTTTAGATGATAGCAGAAATCAAATATCATTTAGGGTTTGTCGGTAGGTCCATCACACTTGCCTTCATCTCGACGGTGATCTGAACTTTCCCTGGAAGGATCCTTCACAAACTCCTTCATCTTGGTAGATGATCCAAATCTTCTTTGGCCCCGGGGGTCTACTCGCTTAATTCGCCTTCATCTTGACAACAATTGAGAGATCCCTTTTGCCGATATTTGATTGCAGCTTTAAACTGGATAAGGTGATATGGATTAAGTGGATTCTTTTATGGCTCAGGATATTTCCACTGTCTAATTGCCAGGAAATCGTCTTTAAACATGCATCATAGCTATGATCAATATCAATTCGCTTCCGGCTTTTCAATGTCATCGAATATTTATTTCACTAATCATACCGAGGATATTTCTTTCATCCTTTTGGTTGATCAACAGGAAAAATATTTGAATTTTACCTCTTTTTCGCAAAGAGTTTCTCCTTTTATGAAGAAAATACTAGAGGTAATCCGAGGTAATTCTTTTATGAAGTAAGATTTATTTGGAATCAACAAATAGTTTTAGCAGATTGGCAAAGTTTTCATGACTTCTTATGTGAAATATTTACTCAATATAGATTTTGATGCGACCTTTAGTTGCAATTTATGATTTTGGACATTCTGATCAGTAAAACTGGAACCTTTCATTTAACGACCAGTGAAAGAGCTGGAACCTTTCATTTAACGACCAGCGAAGTAGCTGGGACATTTCATTTAACGACCAGCAAAGTAGATGGGACATTTCATTTAATGACCAGTAAAAACTGGGACCTTTCATTTAACGACCAGCGAGGTAGCTAGAACCTTTCATTTAGCGACCAGCGAAGTAGCTGGGACATTTCATTTAACGACCAGCGAAGTAGCTGAGTCATTTCATTTAATGACTAGTAAAAACTGGGACCTTTTATTTAACGACCAGCGAAGGAGCTGGAACATTTCATTTAGCGACCAGCGAAGTAGCTGGGACATTTCATTTAACGACCAGCGAAGTGGCTGGGACATTTCATTTAACGACCAGCGAAGTAGCTGGGACATTTCATTTAACGACCAGCGAAGTAGCTGGGACATTTCATTTAATCATTTAACGACCAGCGAAGTAGCTGGGACATTTCATTTAATCATTTAACGACCAGCGAAGTAGCTGGGACATTTTATTTAATCATTTAACGACCAACGAAGTAGCTGGGATATTTCATTTAATCATTTAACGACCAGCGAAATAGCTGGGACATTTCATTTAACGACCAGCGAAGTAGCTGGGACATTTCATTTAATCATTTAACGACCAGCGAAGTAGCTGGGACATTTCATTTAATCATTTAACGACCAACGAAGTTGCTGGGACATTTCATTTAACGATTTGATTTAAGATTGAGACTTTCTGAGAGGCAAACATCACGAGGACTGATGGACTTGATTTTTAGATTTGGAAACTTAGCAAAATAATCAATGCGAACACTAGGTTTTCCAACAGATAGTCGGGAAGAAGATCGGCCTATTTAAGATATTTAGAGATTGAAGCAAGAAGAATGGCCGGGGTTTCAGGATTATCCCTTATCCTGAAGGGGAAACAGAATAGACATTTGATGAGAATTTAGAAAGGAATGATTCAGGTTTACCCCTTGACCTGAAAGAGAAAAGAATATACATTTGATGAGAATTTAGGAAAAGAATGATTCAGGTTTCTCCCTTAACCTGAAGGGGAAAAATAATATACATTTGATGAGAATTTAGGACAATGGTTCAGGTTTTTATCCCTTAACCTAAAAGGGAAAGAGGACTTTGTGAAGAGATAACTTGATACTTGAATTTATGACAAGATTTAGAATTTATGATCTATGATTTAGGTGGACCAGGTATGCGGTCCAATTTTCAGGATTTAACCTCTTTATTTTGAACGGGGAATATAGAAATAATAAACTTTGAGAAGACAGAAGGATATAGAACTTTGAAGAAAATGTAGAACATTTGAGGACAATTTGATTTTATTTTTTTGTAAAAAGAATTCTCACAGGTAGCATGGTTGCCCCTATGAGTGATCTTAGGATTATCCCTTATCCTGAATGAGAAAAAGAATAGAATTTAAGAAGGTGAAGAGAAATTGATATAAATTTAGAAAATCAATAAAGGTTGACAAAACTTGTATTTACAAAAAAATTCTCGTAGGTAGCATTATTGCTCCTACGAGGGGTTTCAGGATTATCCCTTATCCTGAACGGGAAAAAGAATAGAATTTAAAGAGATTTTAATGAAGGGAGATCGATATAAATCTAGAAAATCAATAAAGATTGGTAAAATTTGTATTTACAAAAGAATCCTCATAGGTAGCGTTATTGCTCCTACGAGGGGTCTCAGGATTTTCCCTTATCCTGAATGGGAAAAAGAATAGAATTTAAGAAAACTTAATGAAAGGAAATTCATATAAATCTAGAAACTCAATAAAGATTGATAAAACTTGTATTTACAAAAGAATCCTCATAGGTAGCGTCATTGCTCCTACAAGGGGTCTCAGGATTTTCCCTTATCCTGAATGGGAGCACCTCGGACAACGAGGGTCAGGTTTATCCCTTAACCTGAGCGGGAAAAATAAGAATAAAGGAAATACCTCATGGGAAAGAGGCATCAGGTTTATCCCTTAACCTGAAAGGGTACACCTCGGACAACGAGGGTTAGGTTTATCCCTTAACCTGAAAGGGTAAGAAGAATTGATAAAATTTAATGGAATTTGAGGAAATATTGATAAACTTGATAAAATTGATGTAAACTTGATAAAATATGAATAAAATGAGTGAAACAGATAAAGATACCGAAATTAACTGAAGATTTATAAGTTTTGAGAAAAAAGGAGTTTTCTGAACCTACCTGCATATGGGATTTTGAAAGGAAAATGTTTATTTAGAAGATAAAATGATAAATTGTTTTGGGGGAAGAAAATCCACCATAAGAAGAATAATCAGCGCGAGATCTGATCCTTTAAATCAAACATGAGAGATCATCATGAGGGTCAATTTTTGAAGGCAATGGTTTGGAAACCTATTTTTGAAGAAAAAGATCAACACTGGATCTGATTTCTAAAAATGATAGTTCGAAATTGATAATAAGATCAATACAAGGATTGATCTTTGAATATAATGTTTTAGAAACCAATCTTGGAAGATAAGACCAACACAGGGGGTTGATCTTTGAATATAATGATTTAAAATCAATATAAGGATTGATTTTTGAATGATTCAAAACCCATTTTGAAAAGATTTAGACCAACACAAGGGTTGATCTTTGAATATAACGATTTGAAATCCATTTTGAAAGATAAGACCAACACAAGGGTTGATTTTTTTGAATATAAAGATTTGAAATCCATTTTGAAAGATAAGACCAACACAAGGGTTGATCTTTTAATGTAATGGTTCGAAAAAAAACTTATTTTTGAAGATATGATCAACACAAGGGTTGATTTTTGTCAAAGGTTAGACCAAAGAATATTTGAACTCTTTGGTTATAACGAAGACTTTTTGAAATTTCGTGATTTTTGAAAAGCCCTCATAGGTAATATCATTTCTCTCATGAATGATATTAGAATTGTCTCGTATTCTGAAAAGAACAGGAATTTAAATGCCCCAATATGGCAAAGGAAAAAAAAGCATTGGATATAAAAGATATAAAGCAAATTGACATTTCATTTGATATGCAAAAGTTTGATAACTACCGAATATTTACAAGAACTTAAAAAGGAAAAGACTCATAGAAGACTGGGCTAACTAGCCCCTACAAGACAATTGACAAAAAGAGACGAAAGCAAACAAAAACTTTGGCTTCATTAATTCTTCGAGTGGTCCGGGAATGGTTCTGTCAGGACTGCTGGCTGCTTTTCTTCCTCGTCCTCGATCAACTCACTTCTGTCGATGCAATCTTGTATCATGTGCTTGAGGACGAAACAGTGTTTTGTGTCATGCCCCGTTGCCCTGTGATACTTGCAGAATTGGTCCTTGAACTTTCCCAAGATTACGGGAGGATCTGCTATTTTAGGGAGTTTGATCATCCCGTGCTTCAAAAGGTAATTCATAATAACTTCTAAACTCTCAGATAATGGAGTGAAGACTCGATCTTTCTCCCACTTGATGTATTTGGGATTCTCTTGAAGATCACCCTTTTGCTGAAGGCCAATTGGAAGCGGTTTATCACTGTTTTTAAAGGGTTTCTCCTTCTGCCCCTTTCCCTGATCTACTCTCGGACCACTGCCACTGTTGTTCTTGTTTCCCTTGCTGCTGCTGCCAAGATTATTGCAGGAGGTATCAACTGAATAAGCAAACTGCGCCTTCTTCTTCTGGTCTTGGACATTCTTGACCAGAGGCGTGCCCTCGTAAAGTCCGCTTTCTATTCCTGCTTCGAGCCATCCAGCTCGCTCAATCAACTTGATGAAGGATTTCGCCGGGGAAGTGGCGATGAGGCTCCTTATGGGCTGAGAGAAATTGTTGAGGATCACCTGCAATGCGTGTTCCTCAGGAATGGGTACCTTCATCTTATTACAGGTGCTTCTCCACCTGTGAATGAAATCACCTGCTCTTTCAGTCTCTCCTTGCTTTAGGTTGTAAAGATGATTTAATGTAGGTGAGGCTTCGGTGTTGAATAAGAAGCGCTCGATGAACAAATTTACTACCTTATCGAACTCTCGTAGTTCGATAGGATTCACATGATCAGCATACCATCTGGCTACTACACCCTCCAGACTGCGGGGAAAACAGATGAACAGAGCCCTGTTATCTTTCCTGAAACGGCTGCACTCTGCATAAAATATGACCAAGTGGGCTTTAGGGTTGCCAGTCCCGTCAAATTTGAGAAACTTGCGGGGAAGATTCTCCAGGTTATCATCCCCATCTAGACCATCATAAAAATCTTCGCCGGTGTAGGTCTGCTTGCCCTTACCCTTGGCTTGAATATCCTTAATAGCTCGATTCATCTCCTTCATCTGCTTGCTCATCAGGTCCTCTGCTGGAGCCCCAGACTTGGCCTTGTTGACGGATTCAGGCTCTTCTGCAGCTATTTTTATGGACTGCTTTGGAGGATTCTGTTTGTAGACAATCTGCTCTTCCTCTTCTGACTCTTCCTCGACTGACTCTGATTCCTCAGAAGCAGTGTTTGGCTGCACCTTCTTTTTGATGATTCTGATTGTCTTTTTCACAGGCTTCTTCTTCAGCTTGCTTTTAGGAACTGCCTCTTTCAGCTTGGCCTCGGCTTGTTCCGACATCATTCTCGCCATCATCTTTTGGAACATGTCATACATAGTGGGGTCGATGTCGTCTTTCCTGTTCTGACTCTGTCCCCTGACTGATTTGGGAGTGCTCATCTCCTCCGCCTCACTGTCGCTAAGTTGAGGAACTGTTTCTTTTCCCGCTCTTGTCGTAACCATTTTCGGATATCAGTGCTCTCTCTGTAGAGGAAAGGGGAGGTTTTTAGACCAAAGAAACTTTATGAAGAAGTTTTGACAAGAGGGAGGATTTATTTTGAAATTTAAGAATTGTATCCCATTACTAGGGATTGTGTTACCACAAAATTTGTAACAATTGTGTTGTTTACTCCATGAGGGAGAGTAACCAACTAAAATATGAAAGAAAATACCATTTTGAAAAGGATATCTCTTGACGGAAAGAGATTTTTATGAAAATATAAACAAGAATATAAAAACAGAAGAAAATAAAAGGAAAAATCGAATTTGAGAATAAAAGGTAAGGATATAAAATTTGAAGAACTTGCAGGCAGGATCAAAAGAATTTTTGAAGAAATGTAGAAGAAGAAGAAGAAAATACGCCTGGGTTTTTAGAAATAAAAGAAACTTTGAAGTATATACCCAGGGTTTTGGAAAATATAAGAAAGATATATACATAAAATATCACACAATCACACATATACAATCAAGGATACACAAACAACACTCCCTAAAGCTGACTCTATATGCAATATTTGAAATGGCTAATAGGACCTTAATCCTAACTCTAAGATTTATATCATCTGATTCCAATCAAGGTATGCCGATATACTCAAGCTGAAGCTCGAAGTATGTGGCATATAAGATATCTCTTCGGTTCTAAGGTAAAGGCTTCCCAACATCCTTGAGCACCTACCGATATACCTCGGACTATGGCCCTTAGGTACTGTGATCATCGCAAAATTTTTCCTCTCGTTGGTTTCTCTCTCTTCCTTCTCTTTCCCTTTTCTAACCTCTATTTTCCTCATTTTTGAAGGGAAGAAAATAAAAGAAAGAAAAGAAAGAGAGAAGAGAAAAGAAAGAAAGAGAGAGAGAAGAGGAACTCTTTTGCGCGGTCTCACTTGACCTTTATTTGAAAATATTTAGAAAATTACTCGCCTCCGTTTTGAAAATATTGCGGGAAAAATGGAGAGACGGGATTCGCTCGTCGGTACGAGGTTCGACCGTTCCTGGCGCCTTTACCAGGGGTAATCGAACCAAGGATCGAATCTATGCCTTTTGCTTTGCCTAAATATAATCTAAGAATTTATTCTAACTCTAAATGCACAAAGAATCATGCTTGTGCAATGCAAGGATGTATGCTCTTTTTTTGAAAATTGATTTAGAAATCTCCAAGTATTCTGAGATGAACTTGGTAAAGGAGTGAAGAAATGATTTAATCTAACTTAGAACTTGAGATAGATCAGAGAAATTCTAAGTCTTTGAAGTAATTTAGAGTTTGGAAGAATAGATCTTGGCTTTGAGAAAGAATGATTTGAAGCTCTGAAATGAAAAGAAATGAAGTTTCAAAGTCAGAAATGGACTTTGAATTTAATCATGGATTTAGGAGAAGAAGATGAAATTTTGAAGTGATATTGAATTTGAATCTTAGAATGGATCTGAGAAAATCAAATGGTATTTAAAAATAGAAATGGATTTAGGGAGTTCAAATGAGATTGGATTTGAAATCTAGAATTGGAAATGAAATTGGATCTTAAAATGGATTTAAGATCTGAAATCTGAGATCCAATGTAGAATTGGGTTCTGGATCCTAAAATGGATTTGGATCTGAAGACTGAAATCCAAAGTGGAATTGGATTCTGGACCCTAAAATGGATTTGGATCTGAAGTCTGAGATCCAAGATGGAAGTTGAGTTCTGGATCCTAAAATGGAATTGGATCTGAAGTCTGAGATCCAAAAGTAGAATTGGATTCTGGATCCTAAAATGGAATTGGATCTGAAGTCTGTGATCCAATGTAGAGTTGGACTCTGGACCCTAAGATGGGTTTTTGATCTGAAGTCTGAGATCCAATGTAGAGTTGGACTCTGGACCCTAAGATGGGTTTTTGATCTGAAGTCTGAGATCCAATGTAGAGTTGGACTCTGGACCCTAAGATGGATTTTGGATCTGAAGTCTGGGATTTGTACTTGGAAATCTGGATCCTAAGAAGGATTTAGATCTGAAGTCTCAGATCCGATATGAGTGTTGAATCTTGGATCCTAAAATGAATTTGGAGTTTAAATTCAGAAGATGAATCAAGAATCTCAAAGTTAAATTAAACTTTGATTTTGATTGGAGTATTTGAATATAAATGAATTTGGAATTTCAAAGTCAAATTGAACTTCGAAATTTGTTTTGAATTTGAATATAAAATGAATTTGAAATCTCAAAGTTAAATTGAACTTTGAGATTGAAATTAATGACATTGAAAAAATGATAAGAATTGAAGATAAATTGAGGAAGATATTTACATCACTTGGAATTTTTGAAAAAAAGAATTTTGAAAATATGATGCAATTCTATCCTAAATTATGAATGAATTTAAATTTTTGAAATTGGATTTTGAAAAGCTATTCCATTCTTTAAATGAATTAAAACAAGATTGAAGATATAATACATTCTTGACTATGGTCATTGAATGTATTATATAATAATCTATATTTAAATTCAGATGAAGAATAAAACACATTTGGTGCTTTTATAGAATTTAAAATGAAATTAATCCTCAATATACCCTGACTATGGCCATTGGTATATATTTTGAGTTAATTTTAAGTTAAATTCTGATAAAAGAAGAAAATATTTAAGAAAAATATGATGAATTTGGAAAACGGGTCCAGTGTGGATCCAATGTTATTTTGTAAAAGATAAAAATACTAAGTTTTGTCCACACCCTGACTATGGCCATTGATGTGGATCATCAACGTAGGATTAATTTATCTCTTACGAAATGGTGCACGTGCCATTCGTGCTTCACCAATGTGAGATCTTGAGAAATAAAGGCAAAAAGCATGAAAACAAATAATTCATGGTATTTACAATGCTCATTCATTCTATCTAATGCAGGAAATATAAATTTCTCATTAATATCTAAGTTATTACAATCCTTGACATTGAAATTTGAAATAGTAATATCTCTAACCTAAGAAAGCAATACAAGTTTCCCATGACTTCACTGCAAAGAAATGAGTTAGCACAATATAGAAGAAAATGCCTTATTGGAAGTAAAATTGCATGTGATTGTGCTGATCCTAATGCAAGATGCTACGTTCATGTTGGATGAGAAAGGTATATACAATGGGTGAAGTCAAGAGTCAAGATGGCTGGAGATGAACCATAATGGCTCATGATGAACTACTAGGGAAATGAAAGATCATAGCGGCTCCTTGTGACCCATTATAAGAAAATGAATGATGATTCTAGATGAATGATCATGACAAAGGAAAGACCACAGTGACTCCTTGTTACTGTAAAAGAATGACCCTTATGGCAGTTCTGGAGGAACTATCATAACAGTTGAAAAGCTACAGTGGTTCCTTGTGTACTACTGTAAAAGAAATGACAGTTATGGTAGTCTTGGAGGAACTACCATAACAGAGGAAGAGTTGCAGTGGTTCCTTGTGAACCACTGTAAAAGAAATGACAGTTATGGTAGTCTTGGAGGAACTACCATAACAGAGGAAGAGCTGCAGTGGTTCCTTGCAAACCACTGTAGAAGAAATGAAAGTCATAATAGTCTTGGATGAACTATCATAACAATGGAAAATCTACAGTGGTTCCTTGTGAACCACTGTAAAAGAAATGACAGTTATGGTAGTCTTGGAGGAACTACCATAACAGAGAAAAAGCTGCAGTGGTTCCTTGTGAACCACTATAGAAGAAATGATAGTCATAATAGTCTTGGATGAACTATCATAACAATGGAAAAGCTACAGTGGTTCCTTGTGAACCACTGTAAAAGAATAACGAAAGAAAAGATGTTAATGTAGGTGCAACATGGGTATAGCAAAGGTGAAATGAAGAAACGGTGCATGCCCTGTAGGCGTGACAGGCAGCTGGACAGTATTGCAGGATGTATGAAACATGGCATGTGCTTGGAAATGACATAAGTCAAATAGGTAAATGGCACATCTAAACTGAAACTATAGTAACAGATGCATAATTTATGGAATGGAAACAGATGCATAACTCGAGGTAGTCCTATATGCAGGGGGGGGGGGGGCGGCTAATCGTTAATATGAAGGTGCCTAAGGGAGAGAGATGTTGTGAGTTGCACAACACATAAAATGAATGATTGATAATGATGTAGTGGTGTCGTTATGTTGATATTGGTACTTGAATCATTGGTACCAATGATATACATATCAAAAAGTGGGCAAATACAGGATAAGAAAATCTTACACACATAAAACCTCAAATATTGAGTGAACCATGTAAGTGATACGTACCTACTCGCGACAACCTGATAGTATGTGATTCCTGTAAAAAGACAAGGAATACTTCAGCATATGATATAACAAACTGGTCCCGATCATATACAGCCTTCCCGGGATTCTAAAAAGAAAAAGGGAAAATGTCACAAACATAGAATGATCAGTAAAATTTCATTTTGATCCTGAAAAGGGTCCTCTGTTCCCAGCTTATGGTTTTGCATCGGGCACTAGGGGATATAAAATGTAAATCCATCAGGTCGGCAAATGGATTTTAAGGGATATAATTCCTTACCCCTCATGCTATGACTGCCAAGGAGAATGACACAATTTATCTCAAAAAAAAATCTATCAGACATAAGGAAAATGTGTATATAACTTCATCCTGTCAGCAAGCGAAATTCCACTTTTGAACCCTTGAGAAGGGCAGAGTAATCTGGGACCATGATTTACAAAGGAATTGAATCAACGCAAGACTCATTCCAAAAGAAAGAAATCTTTTTTTTTTTTTTGAACCACGATTTGGAAGGTAGTGAATCAGTGCAGAATCGACCTCCATAACGGACTTGGGTTATAGGCTGGGTATTACCCCAACCCTTACCGCAGCATCAGTCAAGTTGAATTTTCTTTGAGAATTGACACGCCTACTAACAAAACAGGCAAAATTAATATTAATGCCAGCCAGGTAATCTCTCTCTTAGAGTAAAAAGGGGCAGGATGAGTTAAGATCCTATCAACAGTGAAAATCTGGGACTCATATCTGGGTCAACTATCTTAGACAGTGAATGAAGATCACGATTGATTAGGTAAAGAAGGTATTTGGATACTGACGTCTGTCCATGTTCCAACTACAATTAGCCGGCTACAATTGGGCTTTCTCTGATGGGGTATTAAGCCTTGTACCAAGATAGTACCTGTATTACCCCTGCCAACAGACCATTTCCAACTTCCCAGTGAACCAAATGACTATTACCAGCAATTGATAAAACCCGAGTAGCTCTTACTGTAGCCACACTAAGCATCCTGAAGAGGCCTTCTATCCATATGGTAATTCTGACTCTGTTGTTGGTGGGTAACTTGCATGGGGATGCACATAATCAATTTCCCAGCACTAGTGAGGAGGCATGATTAGGGCTTTTATTCCTCCGATTCCTCGTAATGTGAATAAAACATATTTTTAGGGCACTCAATGACATATATTCTGCTACTGCACTCAAGAATCAAAACAGCTACTCAGATGGAACAAATCTAAACGCAGTAGCAATACAAGACACGATTTGATGAAATGGCAAGAGAAAGAAAGTGGTATACTGGGTGTCACGATGATCCATATTAACAAGAATCACATAAGTTGGGCTTCAGCCACCAAAACCTGTTTTGTAAATTCCATAAGAAAAATGCAGTTGTGGTACAGTTTCAAACCAGCTACGGAAGTTGCATTTAGGTAAGCCCTCCTTCCCAAGTCAGAAAAATAAATAGTTATCCCAATTACACTATCTATGACAGGTATTCCCAGGTTCCTCTCAGAGGTCTGTTTGAAACAAAAATGGCCTAACTAGGATCAAAACATGATTGGAAGTTTTCATCATTTTCTCTCTCTTTTTTTTTTATCAATAGTATGCAGCAAAGTGAATATGATATACAAAGTAAATTATAACAAAACAATATATCATGAACCAGGTTGATAACAAAGTAAGTAAATGAATCAATTAAATGAGTTAATGAACATCATAGGAGACATGTGTGCAGATAATATACAAGTAGTAAGTTGGTGTACATGTGATAGTGTACAGTGTTGCTGGGAATGCCAGCATGAGGGTTATATGATAAATGAAATAAGATGTGCTGTGTAGTAATGGGACAGGTAAATGGGTGGTAGTAGCTAATGAAGTAGGTAAGGAAACAAAATTAGAGCAAGCACGCCTTACGAGATATGTTGTTGGTGACCATACAAAGGAGGTCACGATTCAGTAAAAAAAAAAATCTTTTGCAGAATGATATTCATTTTCCAGCAATTTTGGATATTAATGCAAATGCTTCAAAACGCCATCTTGGTACCACCCTCTTCTGAGATATAACAAAGAGCCTTCTGAACGGGGTAATCCATTTGGATAGAACAGTTTTTACAATAATCAAGGCCTCAAGCCTTTACAGCTTCCTGAACAAGAGCAAGTTCTACAATAATAATGAAAGGAAGACACAAAGTACATTTAAGGTGGGATGAGATGCTCATGATGAGAACAAAGCTTCAGAAATCTAGAGAAAATATCAACAAAATGTGGAAAGGATATGTTAACAAGGATGCAACAAAAAATGACAATAATGAGTCGGACATTATGAAAGCAAGAACCCAAATATATACAGATAGTCATTACTAATAGGAAAACGAATCTAATCAACAAACATGCAGGCTGATTTATCGTGAAAGAACCATAATTTCTACATAAATCGAGATAATAGAATGACAATCAGAAATCGACTCGGCTATGGATCAGCAAGCACTGTAAACAATAGAATAAACGAAAAGAAGGGAAAATAAAATAAAAAAGAAAAGTGTTGAAATGGTTTATATAGCGGGAGGTAGATCAATGTTGTTATAGACAACATGATTCTACCTATGGTGCCTTCAAATGGGACAACAAATAAGAGAATTCAAGAGGAAATCAGAAACAATCAGGGGAAAAGAGCAAGCAGAGGGACTGAGACCAAAGGGAGAACAAAAAATCCAATGTTATAGTGGTAAACGCAGGGTAAATGGTGGTGATACACAGACGCTGTGTATGATGGATATGAGACAGAAATGAAAAAAAATGAAACCAATGCTAAAATCAAATAGAGGATGAGACGATGTATGATGAAAATACCAAAGAAAGCGGGATTTTAAAACCAAAAGGGGTATTACTCATGAGACTAATAAGGTGTTTGGAATAAACAAAAGGGAATGTAACTCAGATTAATAAAGTTAGATGTAGAAAAGGATTAACACTCTGCTCCAGAGGAATGGATCAGAATTTGGTTTGCTTTTAGCAAACCAAATCTAAATCATTCTTAATCTAAAGCAACCGGTATGTCACGATGAATGTTGAAACTCTACAAAACATTGATGTTGAGATTCAGAGCCTGTGTTTACACTATAGTAAAGTGTAAACACATACTCATATCGAGACTCAAGTGACGAGGATTTATGATAGTACCTTGACTAAAACCAGCAAAGAATAATAAAACAGGGAAAGCAATACACCAAAGGGAGCAAAGAACCTGATGTTATTTGAAAAACAAAATCAGAAAATCAAAAATGCAAATAAGGATGCACATTAAACGGATAATGAAAACAGAAGCAGGAACAAAATCAAAGAGGAAAAAAGAAAAAAAAATGAATCGATGGAGATGATCTTAATCATATTGCATAGAAATCCCACGCGCCCACAGGACCACAGATAAACCGAAAAAACTCGCAGTAATAAAATAATAAAAAAAAATGTTGGAATACATGTATTCCATTGATATTGCACATTTCAATAGATTGATGTTTGCTTATAGGCAAAATCAATGCTATATGGATGCTCTAATGGGGCCACGAACAAGAGAATTAACAGAATCAGAAACAATCAGAAAAGAAAGGAAAAAGAAAAGAAAAGAAAATGAAAGGCAAACACTACTGTCAGAAGAAATTATAGCGAAAGGAAATGAGCAGGGAAAAGGCGACTCTTACCTGATTCTGTCGATTTTCAATTCAGGAGGTGATACCGATGCCGGTGAATGAGTGATGCTTCTACAACCCCTCTTTTTCAACCCCTGTTCACAAAAACCTTTTCTATTGCTGCAAATCTTGACTTCCGAGACAGGTTGCTGAAGGGGAACCGATCTGCAAACGCTTAAGGTGGATGTCTCAGGGAGCCTGGGGATGGAAAATGGGGCAGAAAGCCTTGTAGACGACGAAGAGGATGAAGGCAAAGGGGGAAGAGATGGGTGATGATCGATGATGGAGATGCGATTTTGTAGCGAATGATGGATGTTGCTCCAGAAAAATCCGATACCCCTCTTCCCCTCCTGTGCGTGTTCTTATAGGAAAGCAAGCGAAGGCTCCAGAAGGGTGAGGCCGTTGAAGATGAGGCGTGCGAGGGTTTTGGAAGCACGCGAGTTCGTTGGAGATGGACGACGGAGGAGGAGGTGGGGTGATCAGAGGGTTTGTGGAGGCCATGGAAGCTGGAAGCTTCGTGAAGGGCGGAGGTTAGCGATCGAAGGTGGAGGATGAAGGTTCGAAGATGGATGGCTTGCGGAGGAAGGCGAGTTCAGGTTTTTAAAAACCCTAACTCGACCCTTGAACACCGACAATCAGGTTTTCCAAAAAAGGGGCCTCCTTTTCAGGTTTTTCTAAAAAATTGGTTAAAGGTGAGTTTTTCGGCAAAATCTTCAAAAACCACGTAGTTTTTCCTAATTTCTTTGGGTTTTTTTTTGCATGAGTTTTCCATTTTTTTGTATTTTTGAAACAAAATCTAAGTTTTTTACACGAAAACAAAGATTAAACACTAATTTTTTTGTATTTTTCTGAGAAATATTTACAAAAGTATTTTTCTGAGAATTTCAGACCATTTCGGGGAAATTTCTTCAGAAAAATGGGTTTGGACCCAGGTTTTGAGAAAATGTTCGAGTTTTGATACTCGAATCGAGAAATACAATGCAATGGATCCAAACAGATACCGGACGAACTGTTTGAGCTTTTCTAGAAGTTATTTTTGGAGATTTTGAGAATTTGATTTAAAATTGGAAAATGAAGCTCAGATTTGATTTTGACAATGGATCCTGGTCCAAAACTAAGTCAAATATATAAAATGAATTTAATTTCAGAAAAACTTGTGAAATAAAATGGAATTTAGATTTTAAAATTGACTCAATTACCCAGAAAGTGGGGTCAGGGGTAAAAAAGGAAATATTTACAACATTTTGAAAAATTTGGGGTGTTCACAGATGCCCCTCTTTGCTACTAAGCCGGTTGAAAGTCGAGCTTAGTGGCAAAGAAACACTCCAAATTTTGAAAAATGCCCCAGTCAGTCGATCTGAGCTGCGTGTGGAAGAATTATTTTTAGAAACATGGTTTTCTCGGGCTTAAAGCTTTGTCCTAAATGGCTCTGGGGGAGACGAAGTCCTTGAAAATGATATGACAGAATAGATAATAGAAAGGAGGAAATCATGATGGGATTTTGGGTGAAGATCCCGAGATGATGAAAGATAAGAAGTTTGATCAAGTCTCATGAATGAGGCGAGATCAGCCTTTGAATGACTCAGGTTTAGCCCTTAACCTGGATGGGACAAAGATATCAAGATAACCTGCATGGGGAAAGGAATATATGAGGACTTTGATGGGACATTTATGAGAGAATGTCTCGCGAGATGAAGCTAAAATGGGATCCTTTCCTGGACGAATATACAGAGAGCCCGGACCCCTTTATGGAAAAAAAAAACCATGATGGGACTGGAGGATTACCTCGTCGATACGAGGTTCAGGCTTAACCCAAACCTGAACGGAAGGTGCCTCGTGGAACGAGGTTCAGGCTTCACCCTTATCCTGAAAGGGGTGACCATACGGAACCCTCGAACGAGGACGCTGTGATGGGACAAGAAGGAATATATCATCATAAGAAGATTTAAGATTTTAATCCTTGACCTGAGTGGGGGATGATACGAAATCTTCGGATGAAGAAACCGTGATGGAACCTTCAGAATTTGGACGAACAAATCCGAAAGGGGTTTGCGAGAAGAGAAAATCAAGGGATTCCCTAAAGCTTGGAAAATGGATGATCTTAGGTGCCTCATTGCTGAGACTAAAATCAGCTTTCTAAAAACATACGACCTCTTGCAGAAGGTTCGGGTGGTACCTCGAGGAGCGAGGTAACAGGTTTAATCCTTAGCCTGAATGGATACAGAATCCTCGAGGAGCAAGGAAACGGTGATGGGACTAGAAAGGATATCTAGTCGGCATGGGACTCAGGTCTAACCCTAACCTGAACGGAAGGTACCTCGTGGAGAGAGGTTCAGGCTTAACCCTTAACCTAAAAGGGACGACCATACGGAATCCTCGGATGAAGAAACCATGATGGGGCCTTCAGAATTTGGACGAACAAATCCAGAAGGGGTTTGCGAGAAGAGAAAATCAAGGGTTTCCCTAAAGCTTGGAAAAGGGATGATCTTGGGCGCCTCATTGCTGAGACTAAAATCAGCTTTCTAAAAACAAACGACCTCTCGCAGAAAGTTCGGGTGGTTACACCTCGAGGAGTGAGGCGACAGGTTTACTCCTTAGCCTGAATGGATAGAGAATCCTCGAGGAGCGAGGAAAACTGTGACGGGCCTCTAGACTTTGCACAACAAGTTCAAGAGGGGTTTTGCAAAAGGATAAAAATGGGGGTCCCTAAAGCTTGAAAAGGGATTGTTCTTGGGCGTCTCATTGCTGAGACTGAAAATAGCTTTTGATAATAACAGATCTTTTGCAAAAAGTTCAGGTTTAACCCTTATCCTGAGCGGGAACTGTCCATGGCGGGACAGTGGGGAACACAGGGAAGTGTGCAGATCTGAAAGCGCTCAGATCAGACGGAAGGAAAGGACTTTTCAGTCCTAAGGAGGGATGACGTCAGGATACGTCAAAACGATCTTCAAGTTCACACTTCATGTTGTGATAACTAGAAAATATTGCCAATAAGATGCCAAAAATTATAGTTTGATTCAGAATGATTGAATTGTGCTCATGTGTGAAAATATCACCTCTTTCTACCTAGAGTATTAGCTCCAATTGGGCTAACTCTGTAGAATTTGAGAACTAAAATTCAAATTTGTTGTTGTTTGAGTTTCCTCAAGGAAGATATCAATTCCCTTGACATGAAAAGAGATGAAACATTCTTAGCTTCATAAAAGCAATTAAGTGAAAAGATATTGATAAAGAATTTCACATAGATAAAGATGATTCTTGACAGTTTCGGGCAGTTTGATATCCTGGGCATTTCCCATGATGATCTGTTTGCACTCTTTTGAACCATGGATCTTTTCTGGTTTCTTTTACATCCTCCTTTATTTTGGAGATGTCCTGACTTTTCTCTCTTTTTCGGGGAAGGGTACGTCACAAACTCCTTCATCTTGGAGATGCTCCGATCCTTCTTTTTCTTTCTCGGGAATTATGACATTGGTTCTTGTGTTGAAATATCTAAATGATAGCAGAAATCAAATATCTTTAGGGTTTGTCGATAGGTTCATCGCATCCGCCTTCATCTCGACGGTGATCCGAACTTTTCCTGGAAGGATCCGTCACAAACTCCGTCATCTTGGAGATGTTTCAAATCTTCTTTGGCCCCGGGGGTCTACTCGCTTAATTCGCCTTCATCTTGACAACAATTGAGAGATCCCTTTTGCAGATATTTGATTGCAGCTTAGATGACTAAGGATATATGGATTGGGTAGGTTGTTTTACTGCCCAGGATATTTCCACTATCTTACCGCCAAAAGAATAATCTTTAAGAATGCGCCATAGCTATGATCAATATCATTTCACTTATGGCTTTTCAACATCATTGAATTTTCCTTTGCCGGTCATATCAAAGATTTTTCTTCTTCCTCTTGGTTGACCAACAGAAAAAGCTTGAATTTAGCTCTTATTTTGCAAGAGTCTTGCTCTTTTGGAAATGATACTGAAGGTAGTTTGAGATAATTCTTCGCGTGATGAAAACTTTGAGATCAACAATGGCTTTTGATAGCGAATTGGCAATGTATTCTAGAAATCCTTGATGAAAGAAATCGCTTGATATCGAATCGACACGTCCGTGACAAAATTCTCCTCTCTTTTTCCCCAAAAAGAGAGACTCAGGCTTAAGCCCTTACCTGAATGGGAAGTTGGAAATACTCCTCTCTTCCCTGAAAGAGGAGGTGTTTGCAAAATGGAACTTTCGAAGAGAAATTAAGTTTTCGTCAAAACTCCCTATCTCTAGGCTTCTCTTATGGAAAGGCGGCCGAAAAACAAAGTTAAGAAAGTATCACAGAGGAACGAGTCCATCACACTCTCCCTAGAAGAGGGTCCTCTGTGAAGGGGTTGGCCAAAAGATGATAAACGGGGACCACAAAAGAAACGAGCTTCTGTCGAAGCTCTCCCTGAAAAAAAAAGGTTCTCTTGTGTAAAGTTGGTTGTTGTTTTGTAAACTGTTCGTGAAGAAAATGAGTCCCTTCAAACTCCCCCTCGAAAAGAGGGTTCTTGCGAACAAAAGATGGTTGCATGCGAAAGGAACGAGTTCCCTCGAACTCTCCCTAAAGAGGGTCCTTCGCAAGAAAAGATTTTGAATTTTTGATAGAATGATGACCTGAAGGTCGAGATTGAGAATTTATAGCTTGAAATGATGATGTTTGGTTAGCACAAAGGCTGAACCGGGAGGGATAACTGATCAGTCAGCCACACACTAGCACGAGTGTTAGATGCACCAGCACGAGCACTGGATTTCAAAAATGCCCAAGTACGAGCGCTGGGTTTTCGAAAAATGCATCCCAGTACGAGCACTGGGTTTTAAAAATGCCCCAGTACGAGCGCTGGGCTTCGAAAGATGCATACCAGTACGGACACTGGTTTTCAAAAATGCATACCGGTACGAGTACTGGTTTTTGAATGGAGAGTTGAAAACGAGACCGACAATCGAAGAAACTTGAGAATTTAAGCGAGAATGATTGTCGGTGCTTCAGGATTATCCCTTATCCTGAAGGGGAAGTTCAAGCCGGAACTTTGAGAAAATGAGGATATACAAAAACGGAAATCCAAGTGGGGACTCGGTTTTTCAAATATAAGAAATGAGTGAGAATCGAGTTTGAAAACTCAGATTCTCAACCCAACAATCTTGTCCAACACGAGCATTGGATTCAAAAGAAAGTTCAAGTAGGAACTTGTGACTTCAAACGATATATATAAAAAAAGGAAAACCCGAGTCGGAACCCGGATCTTTAAAAATAATGATAAAAAATAGAAGAACCCGAGTTTTGAAAAACTCGAATCTTCAAGGCTACGATCGGTTCCAACACGAGCGTTGAATCCGATAGGAAGTCGGAACCCGAAACTTCAAACGATATATAAGAGGGAAAAACCCGAGTCGGAACCCGGATCTTTAAAATAATAAAAAAAATAGAAGAACCCGAGTTTTGAAAAACTCGAATCTTCAAGGGTACGATCGGTTCCAACACGAGCGTTGAATCCGATAGGAAGTCTGAGTCGGAACTCGAAACTTCAGACGATATATAAAAAAAAGGAAAACCCGAGTCGGAACCCGGATCTTTAAAAATAATGATAAAAATGGAAGAACCCGAGTTTTGAAAAACTTGAATCTTCAAGGGTACGATCGGTTCCAACACGAGCGTTGAATCCGATAGGAAGTTCGAGTCGGAACTCGAAACTTCAGACGATATATAAAAAAAGGAAAACCCGAGTCGGAACCCAGATCTTTAAAAATAATGATAAAAATGGAAGAACCCGAGTTTTGAAAAACTCGAATCTTCAAGGGTACGATCGGTTCCAACACGATCGTTGAATCCGATAGGAAGTCCGAGTCGGAACTCGAAACTTCAAACGATATATAAGAGGGAAAAACCCGAGTCAGAACCCAGATCTTTAAAATAATGAAAAAGAAATAGAAGAACCCGAGTTTTGAAAAACTCGAATCTTGAAGGGTACGATCGGTTCCAACACGATCGTTGAATCCGATAGGAAGTTCGAGTCGGAACTCGAAACTTCAGACGATATATAAAAAAAAAGGAAAACCCGAGTCGGAACCCAAATCTTTAAAAATAATGATAAAAATGGAAGAACCCGAGTTTTGAAAAACTCGAATCTTCATGGGTACGATCGGTTCCAACACGAGCGTTGAATCCGATAGGAAGTCCGAGTCGGAACTCGAAACTTCAGACGATATATAAAAAAAGGAAAACCCGAGTCGGAACCCGGATCTTTAAAAATAATGATAAAAAATGGAAGAACCCGAGTTTTGAAAAACTCGAATCTTCAAGGGTACGATCGGTTCCAACACGAGCGTTGAATCCGATAGGAAGTTCGAGTCGGAACTCGAAACTTCAGACGATATATAAAAAAAGGAAAACCCGAGTCGGAACCCGGATCTTTAAAAATAATGATAAAAAATAGAAGAACCCGAGTTTTGAAAAACTCGAATCTTCAAGGGTACGATCGGTTCCAACACGAGCGTTGAATCCGATAGGAAGTCCGAGTCGGAACTCGAAACTTCAAACGATATATAAAAAGGAAAAGAACTCGAGTCGGAACCCAGATCTTGAAAACAAAAATGAAAACAAAAACAAAACAAAAAAACCTGAGTCGGAACTCAAACAGGAAGGAAATAATTACTACCCAAGAGTCAGATCGAAAGTATTGACAAAGGCATAAATAGATTCCGACGAATATAAAGATTTATTCAAGATTCTTGACCCAAGATGGTCTGAACCTTGAATTATTTATGATGACTTCAAGATTTCCCTTATCCTGGAGGAGAATGAATAAAGATTGATATGAATGGAAGAATTTATGGAAAATAATTCTGGTCTATCCCTTAACCTGAAAGGGATGTACCTCGAAGAACGAGGTTCAGGTTTATCCCTTAACTTGAAAGGGGAAAGAACAAATGACAAATAGATTTTGAAGAATAAAGAAGAATTTAACAAAGAATCAATCAAAATTGATAAAATTAAAAATTGATAGAAAATTGAGAAAGAAATTGATGAGGAAAGACTTCAGGATTATCCTTTATCCTGAAGGAAGAAGGAAAATAAAAGAATGGGGAAGAATTTAAGGAAACTTATTTAAAATTTATTTTGAAAAAGAATTCTCACGGGTAGCATTGATGCTCCTATGAGGGATTTCAGGATTACCCCTTATCCTGAATGGGAAAAGAATAGAATTTAAGGAAAATTTAAATGAAGAGAAATTGATATAAGTTTAGAAAATCAAATGAAGGTTGATAAAACTTGTTATTTACAAAAGAATCCTCATAGGTAGCACTATCGCTCCTGCGAGGGGTTTCAGGATTTTCCCTTATCCTGAATGGGAACACCTCGGACAATGAGGGTCAGGTTTTTCCCTTAACCTGAGCGGGAAGATAAGAATAAAGGAAATACCTCATGGGAAAGAGGCATCAGGTTTATCCCTTAACCTGAAAGGGTAGGACCCCTCGGACAACGAGGGTCAGGTTCATCCCTTAACCTGAGCGGGAACACCTCGGACAACGAGGGTCAGGTTTATCCCTTAACCTGAAAGGGGCCACAAAGAATATTTAGAAAATACCTCATGGGAAAGAGGCATCAGGTTTATCCCTTAACCTGAAAGGGTTAAAGAATAGAATTTTTAATAAAATTAAGAAAATATTGCTAAACTTGATAAAACTTGATAAAATTGATGTAAACTTGATAAAAATATGAATGAAACAGATAAAGACATCAAAAATTGACTGAATATTTATAAGATTTGGAAAAAAGGAGTTTTTCTGATCCTGCCTGCATATGGGATCTTGAAAATGTTTATTTTGAAAGATAGATGAGAAATCATTTTGGGGGAAGAAAAATCCACCACAAGAAGAATGATCAGCGCGAGATCTGATCCTTTAAATCAAACATGAGAGATCATCATGAGGGTTAAATTTTGAAGGCAATGGTTTGGAAAATCTATTTTTGAAGAAGAAGATCAACACTAGGGTTGATCTTGATTTAAAACCCATTTTTGGAAGATAAGACCAATGCACAGATTGATCTTTGAATATGATGATTTATGACCCATTTTGAAAGATAAAAGCAACGCCAGGGTTGATCTTAAAAAAGTTTTTTAAATCAATTTTGGAGGATAAGACCAATGCAAGGATCAATCTTTGAATATAAAGGTTTAAAATCCTCTTTGAACGATAAGGGTTGACCTATAAAGATTTGAAATCCATTTTGAAAGATAAGACCAACACCAGGGTTGATTCTTTGAATATAACGATTAAAAAAAAACATTTTTGGAAGATGAGATCAATGCTAGGATTGATCTTTGAATATAACGTTTTGAAAAACCACTTTTGGAAGATATGATCAATACAAGATTTGAGACCTATTTCAAAAAAAAGGCCAACACAAGGGTTGATCCTTCAATGCAATGGTTTAAAAACCTATTTTTGACAACATGATCAACACGAGAGTTGATTTTTGACAAAGCTTGGACCGAAGAATATTTGAACTCTTTGGTCATAACGAAGACTTTTGAAATTTCATGATTTTTTAAAAGGCCCTCATAGATAATATCATTTCTCTCATGAATGATGTTAGAATAGGAATTTAAATGTCCCAGTATGGCGAAGGAAGGAAGTATTTAAATATCAAAGATATAAAGAAAACTTGACATTTCCTTGATAAGCAAAGTCTTTGATGACAAAACTGAATATTTACAAGAACTTTAAAAAGGAAAAGATCCGTAGAAGGCTGAGCTGACTTGCCCCTACAAGATGACTAACAAGAAGAGACGAAAGCAGGAAACTTTGGCTTTATCGATTCTTCGGGTGATCCTGGAAGGGTCTAGGTTGGAACTGCAGGTTGCTCCCTTCCTTCCTCTGGTACCAAAATTTCTTTGTCGATGAAATCCTGTATGATGTTTTTGAGGACGAAGCAATGCTCTGCATCATGCCCCCTTACTTGACAAAATTTGCAAAAACACTCTTTCCATTTTCCCATGGTGACCGAAGGATTAACTCTCCTGGGAAGTTTGATCATATCTTCCATGAGCAGGTATCCGAGAACCTCCTCGACTGGCTGACCTAAAGGGGAAAACTCGCGATCGTAACTCCAGCCAACATGATTTGCCTCCTTTGGCTTGCCTAATTTTTGTCGAGAGATGTTCCTTTCCTGAGGGCTAGACCGAGCATGCTTGGTTAGGGGGATTGGGCACTTTTCTTCTTCGTCTTCAACAAAAAGATTCCTATCAATGCAGTCTTGAATAATATTTTTGAAGACAAAGCAATGATCAGTGTCATGTCCTGTTGTTCGATGGAATTTGCAGAATTGGTTCTTGTATTTTCCCAAGATAGTGGAAGGACTCGTGGCTTTTGGGAGCCTGACTAGTCTCTTGGTTAACATGTATTCAAGAACTTTATCCAGCGGCTCATCCAAGGGAGTGAAATCTCGGTTACTACTCCAATCTTTACGCTTTAGCTTTTCCTGATTCTTCTCTTTCTGCGGAGGATTGGATTGAAGTGGTTCGTCTTGGTTTCTACTGAACTTTCCCTTCTGGTTTCTAGATGACTCCAAATTGCTGCTTTGATTGCCCGGGTTGCCTTTATTGCTGCTTCTGTTGGTTTTAGAACTTCCTGCACTGTCATCGTTGTGCTTGCTCATTCGGAAGGTGACAGGTGTCTCTTCCTCAGTGGGAGTTTTTCCAAAACTGGCTTCAGCCTGCTCGGATAATATCTCAACCATCATCTTTTTGAACAACCGATATATAGCAGGATCAACCTCATTCTGGCTGTCCTGACCTCCTTCTCTGGCAAACCTCTGAGAGTCCATTTCTCAATTCTTGCTTCTGACTGGTGCGGTCTCTGATCTTAGTCTGAATCAACCGTTAATACCAAATGCTCTCTCTGTAGGACAAAATGGGACCCTTTTTTAGAAAGATTTTGGAGGAAACTTTGATAAAGGAGGAAATCAAATTGACAAAGAGATATCCCACTACTAGGGATTGAGCCCGCACGAGAGGCACGACAATCGTATTATTTTCTCGTGAGAAGAAATAAAGAAAAAAGGACATCTCTTGATGAAAGAATTTTTTGTTACAAAATAGATTTAAAAGATATGTAGAAGAAAATTTTAGAATAATAGATGGTAAATTTTGAAAAATTGAAAAAAATTGCAGGTAGGATCAGAAAAGAATTTAAAGAAATCAGAAAAAATAAAAGAAAAATATACCTGGGGTTTCTGAGGATAAGGAAAATTTTGAATAATATACCCAGGGTTTGGAAAGGTTTTGATATATATATATATATAAGAAAACACGAGAGACATTGCATATAACAAAAAATCACACAAACAAGGATATGCATACAGCATTCCCTAAAGGCTGACTCTAAATGCCATATTTGAAATAGCTTGTAGGACCTCAATCCTAACTCTATGTTTCAGATCATCTGATTTCAATCAAGGTATGCCGATATACTCAAGCCGAAGCTCGAAGTACGTGGCATATAAGATATTTCTCCGGTTCTAAGGTAAAAAGGCTTCCCAACATCCTTGAGCACCTACCGATATACCTCGGATTATGGCCCTTAGGTACGTGGTAGGGGGGCGCAAACCCAAATAAGTGGTCCAGTTGTGAGGCTCTCTCCCGAACTATGGTTCAGTGAGACAGCCCAGCAACGTAAAGACCGGGACAATATAGGTAGGGATGTTTTCAAAATATGATCAACATGCAATAAAATCAAAAGGCTCTAATGCAAGTCCTAAAGAGATAGATTTAAATGAAAAGAAGCATACACTTGCATACATTGTTTACATTCAATCCCTAAAATTGAGGAGAGTTTGTATTTAAGACCTAAGTCTAATGTGAACATGGATAATCTCCTCAATATGGTCCTACCAAACCATACTTAGATCCTATATGAAAATAATGTCAGCTTAGGACAGAGTCTAGGCTCCTAAGGTTTGCATGGAAAATGTAGCTGACATATGTTAGAATAAAGACTTAGATTATATAAAAGCAAAGCAAAGGCATAGATTCAACCGGACGAAGACGAGTGCCATCACGGTCGCCAAATCTGTGATCATCGCAAAATTTTTCCTCTCTCGTTGGTTTCTCTCTCTTCCTTCTCTTTCCCTTTTCTAACCTCTATTTTCCTCCTTTTTGAAGGGAAGAAAATAAAAGAAAGAAAAGAAAGAGAGAAGAGAAAAGAAAGAAAGAGAGAGAGAAGAGGAACTCTTTTGCGCGGTCTCACTTGACCTTTATTTGAAAATATTTAGAAAATTACTCGCCTCCGTTTTGAAAATATTGCGGGAAAAATGGAGAGATGGGATTCGCTCGTCGGTACGAGGTTCGACCGTTCCTGGCGCCTTTACCAGGGGTAATCGAACCAAGGATCGAATCTATGCCTTTTGCTTTGCCTAAATATAATCTAAGAATTTATTCTAACTCTAAATGCACAAAGAATCATGCTTGTGCAATGCAAGGATATATGCTCTTTTTTTGAAAATTGATTTAGAAATCTCCAAGTATTCTGAGATGAACTTGGTAAAGGAGTGAAGAAATGATTTAATCTAACTTAGAACTTGAGATAGATCAGAGAAATTCTAAGTCTTTGAAGTAATTTAGAGTTTGGAAGAATAGATCTTGGCTTTGAGAAAGAATGATTTGAAGCTCTGAAATGAAAAGAAATGAAGTTTCAAAGTCAGAAATGGACTTTGAATTTAATCATGGATTTAGGAGAAGAAGATGAAATTTTGAAGTGATATTGAATTTGAATCTTAGAATGGATCTGAGAAAATCAAATGGTATTTAAAAATAGAAATGGATTTAGGGAGTTCAAATGAGATTGGATTTGAAATCTAGAATTGGGAATGGAATTGGATCTTAAAATGGATTTAAGATCTGAAATCAGAGATCCAATGTAGAATTGGGTTCTGGATCCTAAAATGGATTTGGATCTGAAGACTGAAATCCAAAGTGGAATTGGATTCTGGACCCTAAAATGGATTTGGATCTGAAGTCTGAGATCCAAGATGGAAGTTGAGTTCTGGATCCTAAAATGGAATTGGATCTAAAGTCTGAGATCCAAAAGTAGAATTGGATTCTGGATCCTAAAATGGAATTGGATCTGAAGTCTGTGATCCAATGTAGAGTTGGACTCTGGACCCTAAGATGGGTTTTTGATCTGAAGTCTGAGATCCAATGTAGAGTTGGACTCTGGACCCTAAGATGGATTTTGGATCTAAAGTCTGGGATTTGTACTTGGAAATCTGGATCCTAAGAAGGATTTAGATCTGAAGTCTGAGATCCGTTATGAGTGTTGAATCTTGGATCCTAAAATGAATTTGGAGTTTAAATTCAGAAGATGAATCAAGAATCTCAAAGTTAAATTGAACTTTGATTTTGATTGGAGTATTTGAATATAAATGAATTTGGAATTTCAAAGTCAAATTGAACTTCGAAATTTGTTTTGAATTTGAATATAAAATGAATTTGAAATCTCAAAGTTAAATTGAACTTTGAGATTGAAATTAATGACATTGAAAAAATGATAAGAATTGAAGATAAATTGAGGAAGATATTTACATCACTTGGAATTTTTGAAAAAAAGAATTTTGAAAATATGATGCAATTCTATCCTAAATGATGAATGAATTTAAATTTTTGAAATTGGATTTTGAAAAGCTATTCCATTCTTTAAATGAATTAAAACAAGATTGAATATATGATCATGACAAAGGAAAGACCACAGTGACTCCTTGTTACTGTAAAAGAATGACCCTTATGGCAGTTCTGGAGGAACTATCATAACAGTGGAAAAGCTACAGTGGTTCCTTGTGAACTACTGTAAAAGAAATGACAGTTATGGTAGTCTTGGAGGAACTACCATAACAGAGGAAGAGCTGCAGTGGTTCCTTGTGAACCACTGTAAAAGAAATGACAGTTATGGTAGTCTTGGAGGAACTACCATAACAGAGGAAGAGCTGCAGTGGTTCCTTGCGAACCACTGTAGAAGAAATGATAGTCATAATAGTCTTGGATGAACTATCATAACAATGGAAAATCTATAGTGGTTCCTTGTGAACCACTGTAAAAGAAATGACAGTTATGGTAGTCTAGGAGGAACTACCATAACAGAGAAAAAGCTGCAATGGTTCCTTGTGAACCACTGTAGAAGAAATGATAGTCATAATAGTCTTGGATGAACTATCATAACAATGGAAAAGCTACAGTGGTTCCTTGTGAACCACTGTAAAAGAATAACGAAAGAAAAGATGTTAATGTAGGTGCAACATGGGTATAGCAAAGGTGAAATGCAATAAACGGTGCATGCCCTGTAGGCGTGACAGGCAACTGGACAGTATTGCAGGATGTATGAAACATGGCATGTGCTTGGAAATGACATAAGTCAAATAGGTAAATGGCACATCTAAACTGAAACTATAGTAACAGATGCATAATTTATGGAATGGAAATAGATGCATAACTCGAGGTACTCCTATATGCAGGGGGGGGGGGGGGGGGTAATCGTTAATATGAAGGTGCCTAAGGGAGAGAGATGTTGTGAGTTGCACAACACATAAAATGAATGATTGATACAAAAGTTGACACACTGGTGATGATGCAGTGGTGTAGTTATGCTGATATTGGTACTTGAATCATTGGTACCAATGATATACATATCAAAAAGTGGGCAAATACAGGATAAGAAAATCTTACACACATAAAACCTCAAATATTGAGTGAACCATGTAAGTGATACGTACCTACTCGTGACAACCTGATAGTATGTGATTCCTGTAAAAAGACAAGGAATACTTCAGCATATGATATAACAAACTGGTCCCGATTATATACAGCCTTCCCGGGATTCTAAAAAGAAAAAGGGAAAATGTCACAAACATAGAATGATCAGCAAAATTTCATTTTGATCCTGAAAAGGGTCCTCTGTTCCCAGCTTATGGTTTTGCATCGGGCACTAGGGGATATAAAATGTAAATCCATCAGGTCGGCAAATGGATTTTAAGGGATATAATTCCTTACCCCTCATGCTATGACTGCCAAGGAGAAAGACACAATTTATCTCAAAAAAAAATCTATCAGACATAAGGAAAATGTGTATATAACTTCATCCTGTCAGCAAGCGAAATTCCACTTTTGAACCCTTGAGAAGGGCAGAGTAATCTGGGACCATGATTTACAAAGAAATTGAATCAACGCAAGACTCATTCCAAAAGAAAGAAATCTTTTTTTTTTTTTTGAACCACGATTTGGAAGGTAGTGAATCAGTGCAGAATCGACCTCCATAACGGACTTGGGTTATAGGCTGGGTATTACCCCAACACTTACCGCAGCATAAGTCAAGTTGAATTTTCTTTGAGAATTGACACGCCTACTAACAAAACAGGCAAAATTAATATTAATGCCAGCCAGGTAATCTCTCTCTTAGAGTAAAAAGGGGCAGGATGAGTTAAGATCCTATCAACAGTGAAAATCTGGGACTCATATCTGGGTCAACTATCTTAGACAGTGAATGAAGATCATGATTGATTAGGTAAAGAAGGTATTTGGATACTAACGTCTGTCTATGTTCCAACTACAATTAGCCGGCTACAATTGGGCTTTCTCTGATGGGGTATTAAGCCTAAACAGTGTATATTGTACCCAGATAGTACCTGTATTACCCCTGCCAACAGACCATTTCCAACTTCCCAGTGAACCAAATGACTATTACCAGCAATTGATAAAACCCGAGTAGCTCTTACTGTAGCCACACTAAGCATCCTGAAGAGGCCTTCTATCCATGTGGTAATTCTGACTTTGTTGTTGGTGAGTAACATGCATGGGGATGCACATAATCGATTTCCCAGCACTAGTGAGGAGGCATGATTATGGCTTTTATTCCTTTGATTCCTCGTAATGTGAATAAAACATATTTTTAGGGCACTCAACGACATATATTCTGCTACTGCACTCAAGAATCAAAACAACTACTCAGATGGAACAAATCTAAACGCAGTAGCAATACAAGACACGATTTGATGAAATGGCAAGAGAAAGAAAGCGGTATACTGGGTATCACGATGATCCATATTAACAAGAATCACATAAGTTGGGCTTCAGCCACCAAAACCTGTTTTGTAAATTCCATAAGAAAAATGCAGTTGTGGTACAGTTTCAAACCAGCTACGGAAGTTGCATTTAGGTAAGCCCTCCTTCCCAAGTCAGAAAAATAAATAGTTATCCCAATTACACTATCTATGACAGGTATTCCCAGGTTCCTCTCAGAGGTCTGTTTGAAACAAAAATGGCCTAACTAGGATCAAAACATGATTGGAAGTTTTCATCATTTTCTCTCTTTTTTTTTTATCAATAGTATGCAGCAAAGTGAATATGATATACAAAGTAAATTATAACAAAACAATATATCATGAACCAGGTTGATAACAAAGTAAGTAAATGAATCAATTAAATGAGTTAATGAACATCATAGGAGACATGTGTGCAGATAATATACAAATAGTAAGTTGGTGTACATGTGATAGTGTACAGTGTTGCTGGGAATGCCAGCATGAGGGTTATATGATAAATGAAATAAGATGTGCTGTGTAGTAATGGGACAGGTAAATGGGTGGTAGTAGCTAATGAAGTAGGTAAGGAAACAAAATTAGAGCAAGAGCGCCTTACGAGATATGTTGTTGGTGACCATACAAAGGATGTCACGATTCAGTAAAAAAAAATTTCTTTTGCAGAATGATGTTCATTTTCCAACAATTTTGGATATTAATGCAAATGCTTCAAAACGCCATCTTGGTACCACCCTCTTCTGAGATATAATAAAGAGCCTTCTGAATGGGGTAATCCATTTGGATAGAGCAGTTTTTACAATAATCAAGGCCTCAAGCCTTTACAGCTTCCTGAACAAGAGCAAGTTCTACAGTAATAATGAAAGGAAGACACAAAGTACATTTAAGGTGGGATGAGATGCTGATGATGAGAACAAAGCTTCAGAAATCTAGGGAAAATATCAACAAAATGTGGAAAGGATATGTTAACAAGGATGCAACAAAAAATGACAATAATGAGTCGGACATTATGAAAGCAAGAACCCAAATATATACAGATAGTCATTACTAATAGGAAAACGAATCTAATCAACAAACATGCAGGCTGATTTATCGTGAAAGAACCATAATTTCTACATAAATCGAGATAATAGAATGACAATCAGAAATCGACTCGGCTATGGATCAGCAAGCACTGTAAACAATAGAATAAACGAAAAGAAGGGAAAATAAAATAAAAAAGAAAAGTGTTGAAATGGTTTATATAGTGGGAGGTAGATCAATGTTGTTATAGGCAACATGATTCTACCTATGGTGCCTTCAAATGGGACAACAAATAAGAGAATTCAAGAGGAAATCAGAAACAATCAGGGGAAAAGAGCAAGCAGAGGGATTGAGACCAAAGGGAGAACAGAAAATCCAATGTTATAGTGGTAAACGTAGGGTAAATGGTGGTGATACACAGACGCTGTGTATGATGGATATGAGACAGAAATGAAAAAAAATGAAACCAATGCTAAAATCAAATAGAGGATGAGACGATGTATGATGAAAATAACAAAGAAAGCGAGATTTTAAAACCAAAAGGGGTATTACTCATGAGACTAATAAGGTGTTTGGAATAAACAAAAGGGAATGTAACTCAGATTAATAAAGTTAGATGTAGAAAAGGATTAACACTCTGCTCCAGAGGAATGGATCAGAATTTGGTTTGCTTTTAGCAAACCAAATCTAAATCATTCTTAATCTAAAGCAACGGGTATGTCACGATGAATGTTGAAACTCTACAAAACATAGATGTTGAGATTCGGAGCCTGTGTTTACACTATAGTAAAGTGTAAACACATACTCATATCGAGACTCAAGCGACAAGGACTTATGATAGTACCTTGACTAAAACCAGCAAAAAATAATAAAACAGGGAAAGCAATACACCAAAGGGAGCAAAGAACCTGATGTTATTTGAAAAACAAAATCAGAAAATAAAAAATGCAAATAAGGATGCACATTAAACGGATAATGAAAACAGAAGCAAGAACAAAATCAAAGAGGAAAAAAGAAAAAAAAAAAAAAACGAATCGATGGAGATGATCTTAATCATATTGCATAGAAATCCCACGCAACCACAGGACCACAGATAAACCGAAAAAACTCGCAGTAATAAAATAATAAAAAAAATTTGTTGGAATACATGTATTCCATTGATATTGCACATTTACATAGATTGATGTTTGCTTATAGGCAAAATCAATGCTATATGAATGCTCTAATGGGGCCACGAACAAGAGAATTAAGAGAATCAGAAACAATCAGAAAAGAAAGAAAGAAAAAAAGAAAATGAAAGGCAAACACTACTGTCAGAAGAAATTATAGCGAAAGGAAATGAGCAGGGAAAAGAAGACTCTTACCTGATTCTGTCGATTTTCAAATCAGGAGGTGATACCGATGCCGGTGAATGAGTGATGCTTCTACAACCCCTCTTTTTCAACCCCTGTTCACAAAAACCTTTTCTATTGCTGCAAATCTTGACTTCCGAGACAGGTTGCTGAAGGGGAACCGATCTGCAAACGCTTAAGGTGGATGTTTCAGGGAGCCTGGGGATGGAAAATGGGGCAGAAAGCCTTGTAGACGACGAAGAGGATGAAGGCAAAGGGGGAAGAGATGGGTGATGATCGATGATGGAGATGCGATTTTGTAGCGAATGATGGATGTTGCTCCAGAAAAATCTGATCCCCCTCTTCCCCTCCTGTGCGTGTTCTTATAGGAAAGCAAGCGAAGGCTCCAGAAGGGTGAGGCCGTTGAAGATGAGGCGTGTGAGGGTTTTGGAAGCACGCGAGTTCATTGGAGATGGACGACGGAGGAGGAGGTGGGGTGATCGGAGGGTTTGTGGAGGCCATGGAAGCTGGAAGCTTCGTGAAGGGCGGAGGTTAGCGATCGAAGGTGGAGGATGAAGGTTCGAAGATGGATGGCTTGCAGAGGAAGGCGAGTTCAGGTTTTCAAAAACCCTAACTCGACCCTTGAACACCGACAATTAGGTTTTCCAAAAAAGGGGCCTCCTTTTCAAATTTTTCTAAAAAAATGGTTAAAGGTGAGTTTTTCGGCAAAATCTTCAAAAACCACGTAGTTTTTCCTAATTTCTTTGGGTTTTTTTTTGCATGAGTTTTCCATTTTTTTGTATTTTTGGAACAAAATCTAAGTTTTTTACACGAAAACAAAGATTAAACACTAATTTTTTTGTATTTTTCTGAGAAATATTTACAAAAGTATTTTTCTAAGAATTTCAGACCATTTCGGGAAAATTTCTTCAGAAGAATGGGTTTGGACCCAGGTTTTGAGAAAATGTTCGAGTTTTGATACTCGAATCGAGAAATACAATGCAATGGATCCAAACGGATACCGGACGAACTATTTGAGCTTTTCTAGAAGTTATTTTTGGAGATTTTGAGAATTTGATTTAAAATTGGAAAATGAAGCTCAGATTTGATTTCGACAATGGATCCTGGTCCGAAACTGAGTTAAATATATAAAATGAATTTAATTTCAGCAAAATTTGAGAAATAAAATGGACTTTAGATTTTAAAACTGACTCAATTACCTAGAAAGTGGGGTCAGGGGTAAAAAGGGAAATATTTACAACATTTTGAAAAATTTGGGGGTGTTCACAGGTACGTGGTAGGGGGACGCGAACCCAAATAAGTGGTCCAGTTGTGAGGCTCTCTCTCGAACTATGGTTCAGTGAGACAGCCCAGCAACGTGAAGACCGGGACAATATAGGTAGGGATGTTTTCAAAATATGATCAACATGCAATAAAATCAGAAGGCTCTAATGCAAGTCCTAAAGAGATAGATTTAAATAAAGAGAAGCATACACTTGCATACATTGTTTTGCATTCAATCCCTAGAATTGAGGAGAGTTGTATTTAAGACCTAAGTCTATTGTGAACATGGATTAATCTCCTCAATATGGTCCTACCAAACCATACTTAGATCCTATATGCAATGATGTCAGCTTTAGGACAGAGTCTAGGCTCCTAAGGTTGGCATGGAAATGTAGTTGACATATGTTAGAATGAAGACTTAGATTATATAAAAGCAAAGCAAAGGCATAGATCCAACCGGACGAAGACGGGTCCCATCATGGTCGCCAAAACTGTGATCATCGCAAAAATTTTCCTATTCTCTTATGGTTTCTCTCTCTTCCTTCTCTTTTCCTTTTCTAACCTCTATTTTCCTCCTTTTTGAAGGGAGAAGAATAAAAGAAAGAAAAGAAAAAGAGAAAAGAAAAGAAAAGAAAGAAAAAAAGAAGAAGAACTATTTTACGCAGTCTCACTTGACCTTTATTTGAAAATATTTAGAAATTTAACTCGCCTCCGTTTTGAAAATTTGTGGGAAAATGGAGAGACGGGATTCGCTCGTCGGTACGAGGTTCGACCGTTCCTGGCGCCTTTACCAGGGGTAATCGAACCAAGGATCGAATCTATGCCTTTTGCTTTGCCTAAATATAATCTAAGAATTTATCCTAACTCTAAATGCACAAAGAATCATGCTTGTGAAATGTAAGGATGAATACTCTTTCGAAAGATATTTTGAAAAATTTCCAAGTTATTCTGAGATGAATTTGATAAAGGAGTGAAGAAATGATTTAATCTAACTTAGAACTTGAGATAGATCAGAGGAGTTCTAAGTTTTTGGAGTAGATCAGAGTTTGGAAGGATAGATCTAGACTTTGAGAAAGAATGATTTGAAGCTTTGAAAATGAAATTTTAAACTCAAAAATGGACTTTGATTTTAATCATGGATTTAAGATAAGAAGATGAAGTTTTGAAGTGATATTGAATTTGAATCTTAGAATGGGTCTGATAAAATCAAATGGTATTTAAGAATAGAAATGGATTTAGGGTGTTCAGATGAGATCAAAAAAATGGAATTGGATTTGAAATCTAGAATTGGAAATGGAACTGGATCTTAAAATGGATTTAAGATATGGGATTTGAGATCAGATGTAAATTTGGGTTCTGGATCCTAAGATGGATTTAGATCCGAAGTCTGAGATCCAATGTAGAGTTGGACTCTAGATCCTAAGATGGATTTGGATCTGATGTCTGAGATCCAAAAATGGAATTGGATTCTGGATCCTAAAATGAAATTGGATCTGAAATCTAAGATCCAAAGTGAGATTGGAGTCTGGATCCTAAAGAGGAATTGGGTCTGAAGG
This sequence comes from Nuphar pumila, assembly GCF_984573655.1. Lineage (NCBI taxonomy): Eukaryota > Viridiplantae > Streptophyta > Magnoliopsida > Nymphaeales > Nymphaeaceae > Nuphar > Nuphar pumila. The sequence continues at coordinate 43,212,447 of NC_143265.1, read as the reverse complement.
CTGAGATCCCATATGAGCGTTGAATCCGGGATCCTAAAATGGATTTGGAGTTAAATTCAGAAGATGGATCAAGAACTTCCAAGTTTAATTTGAACTTGGAAAACAAATTTTTTAGAAATTGAATCTTGAACATACAAATGAATTTCAAAGTTGAATTTTGAATTTAAGATAGAATTTGGAATTTGAAATACAAGATGATTCTGAAGTTTCAAAGTCAAATGGGACCTTGAGATTGAATTTCTTGAATCTTTTTGAAAAATAGAGTTGAATTTGAATTTATGAATAGGGTTTGATCTGAGAAATGAAGGAAAAAATTACTTGGATTTATGAAAAAGAATTTAAAAATATGATGTGATTCTATCTAAATGATGAATGAATTTAAATTTTTGAATTTGGATTTTGAAAAGCTATTCCATTCTTTAAATGAATTAAAACCAGATTGAAGATATAATACATCATTGACTATGGTCATTGAATGTATTATATAATAATCTATATTTAAATTCAAGAGAAGAATACATTTGGTGCTTTTATAGAATTTAAAATGAAATTAACTCTCAACATAGCCTGACTATGGCCATTGGCATATATTTTGAGTCAATCTTAAGTTAAATTCTAATAAAAGGAGAAAATATTTAAGGAAATATGATGAATTTTGAAAATGAATCCAGTATGAATCCAGTGTTATTTCGTAAAAGATAAAAATCCTAAGTTTTGTCCACACCCTTACTATGGCCATTGATATGGATCATCAACTTAGGATTAATTTACCTCTTACGAAATGGTGCACGTGCCATTCGTGTTTCACCATTGTGATATTTTGGAAAATAAAGGGGAAAAGCATGAAAACAAACAATTTATGATTTTTACAATGCTCATTCATTCTATCTAAAAGCTGGAAATGTAAATTTTCATTAAGATCCAACTTATTACAATAATCAAAATTGAAAATATAATTCCCAAATAATGTCATTTTTTTTTACATATTCTCTGCAAAATAGAATTAACATGTAAATGACCATTCCAACTCTTACACATGATAGTACACCCTACCTTGGTTAGAAAACATGCACCTACACTTATATATATATATGTATATATATATAGGCAATGCCATGAAGATCTATATACAACGAATGAAGGCAAGGGCCTGGATGATTTAAAGTGAACCATCGTGGAACATGGTGGCCATAGTAGTTCGTGATGAACCACTATGGGGAAAAAAGATTGTGACTATAGTTGTTCTTGATGAGCTACTATAGCAAAAACTGATCATAATGGTTCCTGGTGAACCTTTATAAGGAAAAGAATGACAGTGATGATGATTCTGGATGAACTATTATAACAAAGGAAAGCCACAGTGGTTCCTTGAAAAAGAATAACAATTATGATAATTCTAGATGAACTAACATAACTAAGAAAAGCTACAGTGGTTCCTTGGGATCCATTGTGGAAGAAAGGCTGTTATGATAGTTCTAGGTGACTATCATGACTAAGAAAAAGCCACAGTGGTTCTTTGGAAACCACTGTAAAGAAAAAAATGAGCAACTATGGTAGTCCCTTGTTGAACTATCATAGATTAACGGAAGACACAGTGGTTCCTTGGGAACTACTGTAAAAAATGCAGCAACTATGGTAGTTATTTGTTGAACTACCATAGATTAAAGGAAGACACAGTGGTTCCTTGGGAACTACTGTAAAAAATGCAGCAACTATGGTAGTTCATTGTTGAACTACCATAGATTAAAGGAAGACAGTGGTTCCTTGGGAACCACTGTAAAAAATGCAGCAGCTATGATAGTTCATTGTTGAACTACCATAGATGAGAGGAAGACACAATGGTTCCTTGGGAACCACTGTAAAAAGAAGCGACTATGGTAGTTCATTGTTGAACTACCATAGAAGAGAAGAAGACACGGTGGTTCATTTGGGAACCACTGTGAGAGAAAAAAAAGGTGATACATGGGGATAAAATTATAAATCGAGATCCAGTCTAAAGTTGAGTTTGCAGATGAAATTTCAATTGTTTTTTTTTTTTTTTTGAGTGACATACAACCACTGGCTTTACAACTCAGGAGATTTTTGGTAACCACGGATAACGACTTTGTTTTTGAGGCATCACGAGCACTACTTCCAGATTTTGTCACAAATCCTACAGGATGACTGACAAAGCACTTACAGTATCAATTTCTCCCAATCCCATGAAGTGGGATCTGTTATTCTGGCAACAATAACATGTGGTTGAAGGTGTCATATAATGAAGGTGACATCGAGAGTGTAACAGTGAAGGGCTGTAAATAGTGGTAAGTGAAAAGGTAGTTGCGTAAGTGTGAGAGTAACCTTTAGGTGTTGTATGGAAGATACAAATGGACTGGCATCTTGTATGCCTCAGAACTCTTGCCAATGACTGGCAACCCTACCTCAATGGATAAAAAAAAATGTGTTAAGTTTGATGATGACTGGAGATGGTGTGATTCTTGTGGCAGGTGGAAAAGTTTTCATTGGCAGCATGACATTGTTACTTAGGTTCAAATCGTTAACAATCATTATCATCCAACGACACAGCTATGAACATACCTTCAATTGATATTCTAAAAGAAACACAGGAAAAGGAGAATCTATACAGATGCATGAATTTCGGGTGGCCAAATAAAATTTTCAGAAGCACTAATAACACAGTGATTGTTATGTACATACCTTTAATTAATGCTCACAAGAGAGAAAACAAATTTGTAGGAATTCGTGAACAGTCCTGCAATAAAAAAAAAAAATTCAGGAGAATAACAACACAAAAATGAGCATATTTTGTACCAATATTCTCAGGGAAATTGTAACGCCCCGGATTTCCAAAACAAAGCTAAGTTAAAATTTTCATGAATTTCTTTTTTTTTTTTTCTTTTCTTTGCAGCGGAACTTAGAAAAGCTTTTAGCAGCGGAATAAGACGATAATGAGTCGTCAGTTTTAGAAAACCCCGAGCACGTTGCAGGTATGTGGCCAAGCAACTCATTGACCACCAAAGTGTTCCATTTTATCGAAAACCACTTGTTTATTACAACATCACTGCTTAGAAAAGCAGTATAGGTTCAATAAAAAGGAAGCAGTACAACTCTGTCTAGAGAAACCCTGGAACTCGATGCCGCCTTGCTCCGCATATCGCCACGCAGGTTCAACACCTGAAATCCCCATAAAACGGGGTCAGAACCACTGATGGTCTGGTAAGTAGGCAAACACCTATCTATTCAACTCAAGTAAATGCATAGACCACTCAGGGTCGCAGTTCGTAATACGACGCTCAAGCCTCCATGACTTAGCGTATATCGCAAAAGCCTCATCAGGGCTATGAGTTGAACATCCACGCAAGTCGTCATGACTTCGCATAAGCCTCTTCAGGGCTGTGAGTTAGAATAACCTCTTAAGTCTTTACGACTTAGCCTTGACTTCCTCAGAGTCACGAATGGATGTCTAGCTCAAGCCTTTATGCTTGGCACATCCGTATCCTACGAATCTAAGGACAGCTCTCCGAGCTTCACTTAGTCGTACGGATATCAATGGGGTTCTTTCCCAATCGGTCCAGTAGTATACCGACCATGACACCTTCACAAAGGTTATGCAGGACTGACTCAACAACGTCATTCACTCATACATTCAAAGTAGCGCTGTACCTAAGCTAATGCTTTGTTTCGATAATTGCACCTCTCCCTGGGCTTAGGGGACTCATATCTGGGCGACAACGCGACGATCTGGGGGTTGATTATTCTATGTATTTTAGATACCCCAAAGGCCTGTTGATCCCATCCCCCTAGTAGGACGGTACAACATACTGGAAGAGATCCTTACTAGGTATCCGAATGCATTCTGCTACTGCAGTAGTTGGGTTCAATCCTTAGATATTTAAGGATAACCACGACCTCCATACCTCTGAGTGACGAAGGCCATCAATGAACTCTATCAGGTTCGGGTGAAATATATGTCACTCAAGGCTGCGCCATCACCGTCTTCCTCGGTGAGAAATTCTGAAAGGGGCCTGCCGGTCTTACAATTACTTGACGAACATTGCATGCCTATAGGGCAGCCTTTGAGAAGTATGTACCCGACCCCAATCAACCACACGGTTTTCACCGTGGAACAAAGGTTTTATTCATATGCATGCTTAACTCTGCTCTCGGCACTTCGGCCTTGACGAGCACTTCACCTCTTTCGGTGGAAACAACACACTCCGGCTCAGCGGCCCTTACGAGTCTGGTTGTCTGATAGTTCTTAATGAGCATGCACATGACTCGATCTCTACGGATCGGCTACTCGGCGTATTTTTACGCAACGAGCTCAGGACCTTGTCAAGGCGCTACCACTACTTTGGCGCAACGGCTCTTATAAGTATGATGCCCTTGCAGGTGTCAGGGAGACGAGTCATTCTGACATCGTTCCAACAAAGGACATCATTGTGCCACTTAACTGGTTCTGGCAGCTCTTCTGCCAACCATTTTGTCAACACCTTCTCTGCTCTACCGGCAGTGGTGCGACGAACCTTTCTACATCATAGAAGGCATTCCATAACTGGGTAGCACTTCTGCTACGTTCTTTCTGAGCCATTCTTAGCTCCTTCAGGAATTTCAGCAGCACTTCCTCTCTTTTACAGAAAAAGCGTGCGTTTCTTATATCCATTTCAGCGGCATCTCCCCTCCATGGTGGGAAATCGCTACGCTTAACTCGGGAAATGGATGCGCACCGTTGTGCGTACTTTGCATCCATCAAGGTTGCAGGAACCTTGGGCCATAGCCAGGCCATACGTAATTGATTTAGTCTTTACGTAAAGATCATTTTGCCAAAAGGCGAAGCCTTTCCAATAGGGGCTTCATTCGTCAAGCAGAATCTTGCACGAGGAGCGGTAAGGGAATCGCATGGGCGATTTTGGAGTTGATCTCCATTTGAACGCTCACTTACATGCCATATATGTAATATAAGCATAAGCCTGTGCTTTATACAGCGGCGGCGTAAAGGAAATGCATATACTATTGTTCAGGGTGTGTAACTGAACGAAATATTCTACATATATAACAAAACAGGAGCCTTGGCATCGTTCGACGCGATGGCGTAAGTAAATACATTGCAGAAAGCAGGAGCCTTGGCATCGTTCGACGCGACGGCGTAAGTAAATGCATAATCGGAAGTGCAGTAATCGTAAATTGCAGAAAGCAGGAGCCTTGGCATCATACGACGCGACGGCAAAGGTAAATTACATGGCCTGTGCGATATAAGACGCGTCGGCAGTATCAGCAGATATACACCTAGATCTGTATCCAACGATAGTTACGAGGCGAGCGAGTGAACACCGAAGTGTCCTAGAGGGCTCAACCAAGAACTAGGGTGAGATACTATTTTCAAGAACGCATATACTGCGTATTCGAACATATATATCTGACGATAGTTACGAGGCGAGCGCATGAACACCGAAGTGTCCTAGAGGGCTCAACCAAGAACTAAAGCAAGATACTACTTCAGAAAGTATATGCTATATACAAACAATCAAATACTTGAGAGAGATGGTTTAATGAAGCGAACTTACTTAAAATCGTGGAAGAAACGGCTCCGGGTTGCTTCTTTGGCTTCGAGCCTTCCTTCGAGAGGTCAGACTAAGTCAGATGAAGCTGACTTAGTTGAGAAAGAGGTAGAGCAGGTCAAGCTACTCAACCTAAGTGGTTTGAACCAAACAGGGTTCGATCCAAGTCAACTGGGTTCAGCAGGTTCGAACTCAGCTCAAGTAGGCTAAGTCTGGGTTCAGAAATCCAAACCAAAAGCTGGACCAAAAAGGACTTTGACTTTGACTTCAAACCCAACTAGGTTCAAGTCAAGTCAACTGGGTTTGAGCTAGGTCAGGTGGGTTCAGACCTAGGTCAGGTGGGTTAGGACCAGGTCAGGTGGGCTCAGGTGGGCTAGGCTAGGTAGGGGAGGTTTGGAAAAGGAGGAGAGAGAGAGGGGTTGGCGATTTTTAAAGAGAGGGGGGCTCCTTTATTTATAGATTCTGAAACTTGGGCCCCAAGTTTCAGAATCTCCTCTTTACCCCTTGGCTTTTCAGAAATCCCTTCCATGGAAGGTGCTGGAAGGAGCTGGAAGGTGCTGGAAGGTGCTGGAATATTCTAGAATCTTCTAGAATATTTTCTGAGAAATATTTCTGTGGGTCCCACCCATATTTCTGTGGGTCCCGCAAGAATTTCGGGTTTTCGGTGATTTTTTTCTGAAAAATTCTAAGTACGCCATTATCTTCGTATTGATGCCACTAAGAAAGTTGGCTCGCAGGAATCCTTTGATTTTGTTCAGATAAGAAGTTATGGCTTCCAAAGTGTTTGAGCATATATTCGCGATTCGACGAATATCCTAAGTGTAACTGGCTCACAGGAATTGATTCGTTTCGCATTCTGAGAAAAATGTCATTTTTACCGGTAAAATGCCTCATGAATTTTATTCATATATTTTCTGAAAAATTGCGGGTCTTACATCATTACCCCCTTAAAGGAATTTCGTCCGCGAAATTCAGCTAAGAGTACAAGGTGAAGAGTTCAGGATATTTATCCCGCATATCCGATTCGGGCTCCCAAGTGCAATCATCGACTCCGTGATGTTGCCATCTCACTTTGACAAGTGGAATGACCTTTGTCCTTAGCACTTGCTCCCGTCGGTCCATGATCTCTACTGGCCTTTCTTCCACCGTCATATCCTCCTGGATGTCAATATCTTCATGTTGGATGACGTGGGAAGGGTCGTGAACGTATTTTCTAAGCATTGACACGTGAAATACATTGTGTATCTGTGTATACTGCGGTGGCAATGCTACTCTATAGGTGGTCTCTCCTATTCGGCTCAAAACCTCAAAGGGACCAACGAATCTGGGGCTGAGCTTCCCCTTCTTTCCGAAACGAAACACACTCTTGGTTGGGGAGACCTTGATAAAAACCTTATCTCCAACCGCAAAAGTGAGTTCCCTACGCCGCTGATCAGCGTAGCTCTTCTGTCGACTCTGAGCAGTCAGTAGCTTCTTCCTGATCATGTGGACCTGCTCAGTATAATGCTGCAACACTATGGGCGAGTCCAAGGTTCGCTCACCCAGTTCACCCCAATGGATTGGTGATCGACAGGGTCGCCCGTACAAGGCTTCATACGGTGCCATCCCAATGCTAGCGTGGTGGCTATTATTATAAGCAAATTCAGCCAACGCTAGATGAGAATCCCAATCACCTTTCCATTCTAGCATACAGGCTCTTAGCATATCTTCGAGAGTCTGTATGGTTCGTTCTGATTGCCCATCTATTTGGGGATGAAATGTTGTACTGAACTTGAGTTTCGTCCCCAGGGCTCTCTGAAGCTGCTCCCAAAAGTGAGAGGTAAATTTCGGGTCACGATCGGATATGATCGAAATCGGCACTCCATGGAGTCTAACGATTTCCCGAATGTAGATCTCCGCCAATCGTTCGGTTGAGTATCGAGTGTTGATCGGCAGGAAGTGAGCAGACTTGGTGAGTCTGTCCACGATCACCCATATCGAATCGTGTTGTCTCTTGGATCGAGGCAATCCAACGATGAAATCCATCGTAATGCCTTCCCATTTCCATTCTGGAATCTTGATCCGTTGCATTTTTCCACCAGGTCGTTGATGCTCAATTTTTACTTGCTGGCAGATTAAACACCTTGAGACAAATGTAGCCACATCACGTTTCATACCCCTCCACCAGTACTTTCTCTGTAAGTCCCGAAACATTTTTGTACCCCCAGGGTGAATGGTGTACTTGCTGTTATGAGCCTCCTGGAGTACTTCCTGTCTTAGCTCAGGGTTATTTGGAACCCAAATTCTTTCTTCCATCCATATTCCTCCATCCTCTTTTAAATGGAAGAAAGTGTCATCTTTAGCAGCACGAGCTTTTAATTCCAAGTACTGGGGGTCCTTGAACTGTTCGGCTACGATGCGATCGAGGATCTCGATATGGATTGTCAGGCATGACAATCGAATCTTTCCTGGGTCAGCCAGGAATGACTTCCAACTGACAAAATCCTCCATCAGCTTCCATTGTCCGGTGAGGCTGGCCAGAGTGCCAACAGTCTTGCGACTAAGGGCATCTGCTACAACATTCGCTTTTCCAGGGTGATAGGAAAGCGTGAATTCATAGTCTTTGAGGAATTCCAGCCATCGCCGTTGCCGCATATTGAGTTCCTTTTGAGAAAAGAGGTATTTTAGGCTTTTATGGTCCGACATGACCTCAAATTTCTCTCCATAAAGGTAGTGTCGCCAAATTTTAACTGCGAAAACTACCGCGGCAAGCTCAAGATCGTGGGTTGGATAGTTTTTCTCATGAATTCTTAACTGACGGGATGCATAGGCGATTACTTTGCCATGCTGCATTAATACACAACCCAGACCTGTTCCCGAGGCATCGGTATAAGCCACGAAGCCTCCCTGACCAGAAGGTAAGGTAAGGACAGGGGCAGTGGTAAGCCTCTGTTTGAGAACGTCAAAGCACTCCTTACACTGGTCAGTCCATTCAAACTTGACTCCCTTTTTCAGTAATTTCGTCATTGGTACGGCGATTCGGGAGAAGTCCTGTATGAACTTCCGATAATATCCGGCAAGTCCAAGGAAGCTTCGGACCTCAGTGATATTTTCTGGCTGCTTCCAGTCTATCACAGCTTCGACCTTCGCAGGATCTACTGCGATTCCATCTTTGGAGATCACATGGCCAAGGAACATTACTTTGTCTAGCCAGAATTCACATTTTGAAAACTTGGCATATAACTGATTATCTTGAAGGGTTTTCAAGACGATTCTCAAGTGCTCCTTGTGTTGTTCCTCATTCTCTGAATACACGAGAATGTCATCAATGAAGACGATGACAAAAGTGTCTAGGTATGGCTTGAACACTCGGTTCATCAGATCCATAAAGATAGCAGGCGCATTAGTAAGTCCGAAGGGCATTACTACGAACTCATAATGGTCATATCTCGTTCTGAAGGCAGTCTTAGGTATATCCTCCTCCTTAACTCTGAGCTGATGGTATCCAGACCTGAGGTCGATCTTGGAGAACACTCTCGCTGTTCTGAGCTGATCGAATAAGTCCTCAATCCGAGGCAACGGGTACTTATTTTTAACGGTTGCCTGGTTAAGCATCCGATAATCGATGCATAACCGAAGGGATCCATCCTTCTTCTTTACAAATAGTACCGGGGCTCCCCATGGTGACATACTTGGTCGGATGAACCCTTGTTCCATCAGTTCTTCCAACTGACACTTCAACTCACTGAGTTCAGCTGGTGCCATACGATAAGGGGCTTTGGATATTGGCGCCGTTCCAAGTAAGGATTGAATTCCAAATTCAACCTCACGAAGTGGCGGAAGTCCTGGCAATTCCTCAGGAAATAGATCGGGAAACTCCCGCACTACTTCCAAACTCTCAAGGGGTTGGTCGTTGGATTTTTCCACCAAGAGACTCAACAGGAAGGCCATACAACCCTTCCTAAGGTATTTTTGTACCTTAAGTGCTGATATGAGCCTTTTTTGTGGAACTGGTTTGGATAACTGGTATTCCATCTTAGGCAATCCGGGTCGAGATAGAATTACTCTGCCCTCGCGGCACAGAATCTTGGCATTATTCTGAGCCAACCAATTCATTCCCAGAATGACATCGTACTGTATCATATCGATCAGGATGGCGTCAGTAGGCAAGTGTTGCCCTGCTATCTCAATATCCAAATTTTTCACACACCGGATACATTTGGTGCGTGAACCCAACAGGTTATATACTTCGATCATTTTATCAATCAGTTGCACCGAGGCGTGGAGTTGTTCGGTGAAATCATCAGAGATAAACGTATGAGTAGCACCACAATCAAACAAGACATAAGCTGCATGTCCATTAACAGGTACGGTGCCTTCAATGAGGTCACCGGTTTCGACTTGTTCAGTCATTACAGCGTATACACGACCTGCAGCAGGCCTTTGTTCTACTCTAGGTGGGGGTCGTTGGACTAGTGTTCGTTGTGATACTTGTTGAGAGGGTCCGGCAGATCCGGCATTCCTCCTCTGCTCATCAATAAGCTTCTTCCTGCATTGTCTTGCAATGTGGCCCACTTTTCCACAGTAGAAGCATCCACCTGTGTCACGTGGACATGGTTATCTTGCGTGATTAACATGGCATTTTGGGCAGTTTGGGTTGGACTGCAGGTTGTTTGGAGCCATGTTCTGCCTTGGCCTTACAACTTGTTGAGTGTTGTTCCCACCTTGGAACCTTTTCTTCTGAAAGGGTTGTCGTGAACCCTGGCCACTTGGAAACATTCTCTTATTGTTCCCTACCATCAACTATGGGCCTTTTTGCTATGATCACTTTTGATCGCTCCCAATCCACTTGTATTTTTGAAGCTGCTGCCACAGCCGTTTGAAATGTTTGGGGCATGCTGGTGATAACCCGTGACCTTAGCCCTTCTCGCAGTCCATTGATGTACTTGTCGGCCCTTTCTTGGTCGGTCTCAAATAACCGGGAGCAGTACCGTTCAAGATTTTGAAATTTGGTGGTATAGTCAATCAGATTCATGCCACCCTGCTCCAATTCCAGAAACTCCATCTTCTTCTTGTTTCTGGAGTGTAATGGAAAGTAATTATCCATGAAAGCTCTCCGGAAGTCAGTCCAAGGAATGACTTCAACTTCCGAGAACTGGATAATCTTAGTGGTATCCCACCACTTCCGTGCGTTGTCTTTCAGCCTGTACGTGCCAAAGTTGGTCTTCTTTTCTTCTGGTACTCCCAGCACCAGGAAGGCACGTTCGGTCTCTTCGACCCAACTTTCTGCCAGTTCAGGATCGGCTCTACCAGCGAAGACTGGTGGATCGAGCTTGAGGATTTTTTCATAGGTTATTCCACCAAGGTTTTCGCTTCGAGGTGCGACTGGTTCTGGCCTTGTTTCTCGAATGGCAGTAACCAAATTGTTGAGTGTTTCCAGCAGAAATCCTTGAGTATGGGACTCCTCGCTTGGTATGGTTCTCCTCGTCGTAGGAGCCATTTATCTACCACATACAAACAACGTGTTTTAGTTTCACAATGTATATATCGAAGCAAAGTTTTATTTACTTAATATACATCACATTTACACAAGCATCGCCTTAAACAAAACGTCATGCCGCACTGGCAGACTTTTAGGCGTTGAGAAACTAGGTACATGAGTCTATTGACTCCAAAACACTACCAGTCTCTTCTAGGAACTGGATTTCTTTCTTGACCCAAAGAACCCGAAGTATCGTTTACTTCCACATTGCCTTGGTGCAGGCACAACTAGCTTTGGCTTGGGCGGCACTTCCGCACTCTCAAGCGACTCTTGTGGATAGATCAGTGATGCCGGTCCACTTGCCCATTCAGTGGCATCATGGCTCGGAGAATCCGAGACCATAACAGGATGATATAGGTTGTATCCCTCTTCCTGGCCATTCAGACTCGGCGTTGGTGTAGCCGCTCTGTTCCCCCATATAATAGTACTTTGATTCGAGGAATCTGAAATCATAATGGGATTATAGGAGTTGTTGCATCCCTCCTCCCAACTGTGCAAGCTAGGCGTACATGATGCCTGTTGATAGCCTTGCGATTGACCAAATCCCTCAAGGAAGTTCAAGTCAAATCCTACCAGAGACGGTAGTTCATCAGAAGTTGCTGGAGTACGACCACTCCTTCTACTGTAGTAATGTGGCCCACTAACATGCGAGGTCGCATCCCTAAGACCAAGCGATCCCCGCCGACCCATATCGGCGGTATGCTTCATTTGGCATTCGTTGACGGAATGCCCTTCTTCGCCACAATACTGGCAGTCTTGGACTTCATATGGGCATACCCACTCATCGTGCATGATCCCGCAACGATAGCAGTATCCTCGGGAGTCGTGAGTTGCCATCTATACAAAGATGCACCCAGATCAGAACAAGAAATACAAAATATACTTACAGTGCGATATGGTGGACAAGACGGATCTCGAACCAGGTTTCTCAGACTCTTGCTCTGATACCAATTCTGTAACGCCCCGGATTTCCAAAACAAAGCTAAGTTAAAATTTTCATGAATTTCTTTTTTTTTTTTTTCTTTTCTTTGCAGCGGAACTTAGAAAAGCTTTTAGCAGGGGAATAAGACGATAATGAGTCGTCAGTTTTAGAAAACCCCGAGCACATTGCAGGTATGTGGCCAAGCAACTCATTGACCACCAAAGTGTTCCATTTTATCGAAAACCACTTGTTTATTACATCACTGCTTAGAAAAGCAGTATAGGTTCAATAAAAAGGAAGCAGTACAACTCTGTCTAGAGAAACCCTGGAACTCGATGCCGCCTTGCTCCGCATATCGCCACGCAGGTTCAACACCTGAAATCCCCATAAAACGGGGTCAGAACCACTGATGGTCTGGTAAGTAGGCAAACACCTATCTATTCAACTCAAGTAAATGCATAGACCACTCAGGGTCGCAGTTCGTAATACGACGCTCAAGCTTCCATGACTTAGCGTATATCGCAAAAGCCTCATCAGGGCTATGAGTTGAACATCCACGCAAGTCGTCATGACTTCGCATAAGCCTCTTCAGGGCTGTGAGCTAGAATAACCTCTTAAGTCTTTACGACTTAGCCTTGACTTCCTCAGAGTCACGAATGGATGTCTAGCTCAAGCCTTTATGCTTGGCACATCCGTATCCTATGAATCTAAGGACAGCTCTCCGAGCTTCACTTAGTCGTACGGATATCAATGGGGTTCTTTCCCAATCGGTCCAGTAGTATACCGACCATGACACCTTCACAAAGGTTATGCAGGACTGACTCAACAACGTCATTCACTCATACATTCAAAGTAGCATTATACCTAAGCTAATGCTTTGTTTCGATAATTGCACCTCCCCCTGGGCTTAGGGGACTCATATCTGGGCGACAACGCGACGATCTGGGGGTTGATTATTCTATGTATTTTAGATACCCCAGAGGCCTGTTGACCCCATCCCCCTAGTAGGACGGTACAGCATACCGGAAGAGATCCTTACTAGGTATCCGAATGCATTCTGCTACTGCAGTAGTTGGGTTCAATCCTTAGATATTTAAGGATAACCACGACCTCCATACCTCTGAGTGACGAAGGCCATCAATGAACTCTATCAAGTTCGGGTGAAATATATGTCACTCAAGGCTGCGCCATCACCGTCTTCCTCGGTGAGAAATTCTGAAAGGGGCCTGCCGGTCTTACAATTACTTGACGAACATTGCATGCCTATAGGGCAGCCTTTGAGAAGTATGTACCCGACCCCAATCAACCACACGGTTTTCACCGTGGAACAAATGTTTTATTCATATGCATGCTTAACTCTGCTCTCGGCACTTCGGCCTTGACGAGCACTTCACCTCTTTCGGTGGAAACAACACACTCCGGCTCAGCGGCCCTTACGAGTCTGGTTGTCTGATAGTTCTTAATGAGCATGCACATGACTCGATCTCTACGGATCGGCTACTCGACGTATTTTTAAGCAACGAGCTCAGGACCTTGTCAAGGCGCTACCACTACTTTGGCGCAACGGCTCTTACAAGTATGATGCCCGTGCAGGTGTCAAAGAGACGAGTCATTCTGACATCGTTCCAACAAAGGACATCATTGTGCCACTTAACTGGTTCTGGCAGCTCTTCTGCCAACCATTTTGTCAACACCTTCTCTGCTCTACCGGCAGTGGTGCGACGAACCTTTCTACATCGTAGAAGGCGTTCCATAACTGGGTAGCACTTCTGCTACGTTCTTTCTGAGCCATTCTTAGCTCCTTCAGGAATTTCAGCAGCACTTCCTCTCTTTTACAGAAAAAGCGTGCGTTTCTTTTATCCATTTCAGCGGCATCTCCCCTCTTTGGTGGGAAATCACTACGCTTAACTCCGGAAATGGATGCGCACCGTTGTGCGTACTTTGCATCCATCAAGGTTGCAGGAACCTTGGGCCATAGCCAGGCCATACGTAATTGATTTAGTCTTTATGTAAAGAGCATTTTGCCAAAAGGCGAAGCCTTACCAATAATTGCTTCATTCGTCAAGCAGAATCTTGCACGAGGAGCGGTAAGGAAATCGCATGGGCGATTTTGGAGTTGATCTCCATTTGAACGCTCACTTACGCGCCATATATGTAATATAAGCAGAAGCCTGTGCTTTATACAGCGGCGGCGTAAAGGAAATGCATATACTATTGTTTAGGGTGTGTAACTGAACGAAATATTCTACATATATAACAAAACAGGAGCCTTGGCATCGTTCGACGCGACGGCGTAAGTAAATACATTGCAGAAAGCAGGAGCCTTGGCATCGTTCGACGCGACGGCGTAAGTAAATGCATAATCGGAAGTGCAGTAATCGTAAATTGCATAAAGCAGGAGCCTTGGCATCATACGACGCGACGGCAAAGGTAAATTACATGGCCTGTGCGATATAAGACGCGTCGGCAGTATCAGCAGATATACACCTAGATCTGTATCCAACGATAGTTACGAGGCGAGCGAGTGAACACCAAAGTGTCCTAGAGGGCTCAACCAAGAACTAGGGTGAGATACTATTTTCAAGAACGCATATACTGCGTATTCGAACATATATATCCGACGATAGTTACGAGGCGAGCGCGTGAACACCGAAGTGTTCTAGAGGGCTCAACCAAGAACTAAAGCAAGATACTACTTCAGAAAGTATATGCTATATACAAACAATCAAATACTTGAGAGAGATGGTTTAATGAAGCGAACTTACTTAAAATCGTGGAAGAAACGGCTCCGGGTTGCTTCTTTGGCTTCGAGCCTTCCTTCGAGAGGTCAGACTAAGTCAGATGAAGCTGACTTAGTTGAGAAAGAGGTAGAGCAGGTCAAGTTACTCAACCTAAGTTGTTTGAACCAAACAGGGTTCGATCCAAGTCAACTGGGTTCAGCAGGTTCGAACTCAGCTCAAGTAGGCTAAGTCTGGGTTCAGAAATCCAAACCAAAAGCTGGACCAAAAAGGACTTTGACTTTGACTTCAAACCCAACTAGGTTCAAGTCAAGTCAACTGGGTTTGAGCTAGGTCAGGTGGGTTCAGACCTAGGTCAGGTGGGTTAGGACCAGGTCAGGCAGGCTCAGACCAGGTCAGGTGGGCTCAGGTGGGCTAGGCTAGGTAGGAGAGGTTTGGAAAAGGAGGAGAGAGAGAGAGGGGTTGGCGATTTTTAAAGAGAGGGGGGCTCCTTTATTTATAGATTCTGAAACTTGGGCCCCAAGTTTCAGAATCTCCTCTTTACCCCTTGGCTTTTCAGAAATCCCTTCCATGGAAGGTGCTGGAAGGAGCTGGAAGGCTCTGGAAGGTGCTGGAAGGTGCTGAAATATTCTAGAATCTTCTAGAATATTTTCTGAGAAATATTTCTATGGGTCCCACCCATATTTTTGTGGGTCCCGCAAGAATTTCAGGTTTTCGGCGATTTTTTTCCGAAAAATTCTGAGTACGCCATTATCTTCGTATTGATGCCACTAAGAAAGTTGGCTCGCAGGAATCCTTTGATTTTGTTCAGATAGGAAGTTATGGCTTCCAGAGTGTTTAAGCATATATTCGCGATTCGACGAATATCCTAAGTGTAACTGGCTCGCAGGAATTGATTCGTTTCGCATTCTGAGAAAAATGCCATTTTTACCGGTAAATGCCTCATGAATTTTATTCAGATATTTTCTGAAAAATTGCGGGTCTTACAGAAATGAAACCCTGGGGAGTTTGATAATGAGAGTTATCACGCTGATTGCCCACTAGGCGATGTCATTCATTCAATTCCAGTAAGCAGTCAGGACATATATTGGTGGGTCCAGGTTGGAATATATTGCCTTCATTTTGGACTCTTACTAGATTTTATCCTTTTACATTGCCGCTATGCTTTGAGCAACAGATCAGAGCCTATCAAACCTTGTGTTAAGGCGATCTGATGGATGTGGATCAACTGACTCGTTAAGAGTCTACCACCGTGCAGGTATGCATCATTCTAAACAGCATCAGGAACGGATAAAATAAAGGCTTGAGCAAACAGGGAAACTATCTTCTCAAAAGTGATGCTATTAGTTAATATGTAAAAAATCAACAGAAGAGTAAAACATGAGCTAGTGAGATATAAAATAGACAAGCAAACCGAAGGGAAAGATGAATATGCCAATGAAGCTTTGTGGTAAACACAGTCAGTATTCCCTGTAATGAAATCCCAGTAATATGAATATTCAAGAATATTAATACACATAGATAAAGTATCGCTTTATATCTGCAACAGTGAGAGATGTCCAGATCGTGATGACCCCTTTGACTTCTTCTAATATCAAGAATGGCGATAAGGCTAAAAACGTTTGCTCCAGAGAATCTGACACCTGTCTTCACTCTGCAGCATCAAACTCTTCTTCTTCCAAGCGATCATCAAATTCCTGTACATCCTCTTGAATCACCTTCTAGAATTTTATGTACTCATCCCCTTGTACAGGGTACATTGTTGTAGGATCACATCCCAGAATGCATAAGAATAGTTACATAATTTGCATGATATGGTGTCTTCTTAAAAAGCCGAAACGCACACACACAAAACACATCTGATTGACATCTGACTATTATCTCCTTTCTTTCTTTTTTTCCTGCTAAACCAGATTTTGTGCCCCTCTTTTTTTTTCGCGAATAAGGATCCATGAAGAAAGAAAAATTAGGTACAAGAACAAAACCAGGTTTTCATATATCAAGCAAGGGATTTGGACCAAATTCAGTTCGTTAAGAGGAATTTATAGTAGTTAATTTGCCACAATGATTTAATAAATGTTGCTCCGGCCAATATTAACCTATTCATTAGTTAAAAAGAGTGTTAACATGAGCATGATGTCGATGTAACCCGAATGAAGGGATCATGTAACTCTCGCACATGTAGTCTGACATTGTCATCAAGATGCACGATACACAAAAGATTGACCCATTAAAACCACAATATACTTCACATAAACACCAAACTCTTAGCGAAAGTTCATTGGTGTAAAGTTATAAGTTCAAATTATCTTCAGCAAAGAAGAATGAAGTTTTATGTCCTCTCCAAACCCTGGGAGATGATACCCAACGTTCATCTAGACCACAAATGAACCATATCCAGCAAGAAGCACGATTCAATGAAATTTTACACTGCAGAGCCTAATACCTTCAGGAAGGGCACCCTTAGTTTGCTCGACTTCTAAACCATGAACAGTTCTTGACATTGAAACATGCTGATAGCCATACGAATTTGCTTGTAAAACGAGAACATATATATAGATGGTGATATTGGATTACGGAAACTTCAAAATGAATCAGGAAAATAACAATCAACAATTCATTGAATATAATTACTCAACAACCATATCAACAATACCTATGGATTAAGAGGGAAAATGATCTAACACCAGCGAAATGTATAATATTTGGTGTAAATTAAAAAAAAGAAATAAAAATCCATAACTAGTTAACTCTAAAAGAAAATAACAACATGAATGGGGATTTCGATGTGTGGGGATACTATAATCCCGTTAATTTCGCACATGAGGAGTCAGTCTTGCTTACAAGCAAAACCTACATACTCAATGGTGCCTTGATGAGGTAAAACCAGCGGATAGGATGAGAATGGGAAATGGAAATATAGCACCGCAAGGGGGTATTCGAAGGATAAACAGAGATGATTCTTACCGGCCTTTTACAGAGGGGAGGGGAGTGCCTCGAATGATGCTGAAGGCGGAGATTGATCTTTGAGGGATGATTGATTCCTTTTCTATTGCTGCAAATCTTGATTTTTCGAAACCGACTGCCGAAGAAGAGTCGATCTTCAACCGCTTAAGGTGGACGTCTCAGGGAGCCTGGGGATGGAAAATGGGGCAGAGAGCCTCGTAGACGACGAAGAGGATGAAGGTAAAAAAAAGGGAAGAGATGGGTAATGATCGATGGTGGAAATACGATTTGTGGCGAATGATGGATGTCCCTCCCCCAAAATCTCCTCCTGTGCGTGCTCTTATAGGAAAGCAAGCGAAGGCTCGAGAAGGGTGAGGCGTGCGAGTTTGTTGGAGATGGACGAAGGTGGAGGAAGTGAGATGATCGGAGGGTTCATGGAGGGGAAACACACATGGGGGGTGGTCGGCCATGGAGAGAGAGAGGCAAAAGTAAAAAGGGGGGGGGAAGGTAAAGCCTCTGGAGGGTTTGGCGGAGAGAGAAAACAAAAGGCGATGGAGAGGGCCTTCGTAACCCTAATGCCATTTTTTTTTTTTGCAAAAATCCTCTCATTTTCCTAAAATTTCAAAAGGCCAGCTCTTTTTCAAGATCCGATTTTGTTTCTTTTTCTATTTTCATGATTTTTTGATTTTTTTTTTGTTATTTTCTTTTTAAACATATATTTGTAAGAAACAAAACTCTAAAACTAAGAAAATTAATACTAATTTTACAAAATTTCAAAATATTCATCAGAAAAAGGTTTTTCTGAAAGATCAGGGTTATTTTGGGGAAAGTTTCTTGAGAAGAATGGGTTTGAACCCAGGTTTTTAGAAAATGTTCGAGTTTTGACACCCGAATCGAGAAATACAATGTGATGGATCCAAATGGATGTCGAATGGACTATCCGAGCTATTTAAAGGCTATTTTTGGTATTTTCTATAATTTTAATTTAAAATTTAAACAATGAGGCTCGGATTTGGATCTAGACAATGGATCCAAATCCAAAATCAATTTAAACATATAAAATGAATTTAATTTCAGTAAAACTTGAGAAATGAACTGGAATTTATATTCAAAAGTGTCTTAATTTCTCAGAAAATGATATCAAGGGCAAAAAGGGAATATTTAAAAGATTTTGAAAAATTTGGGGTGTTCACAGGCTCCAGGGTCCTTGAGCTTTGGTGGTGTCTGATGCTGAAGTACTGAACTCACCTGCTCAGTAAGATGGACCCTATTAGGAACTCTCTCTCTGGATTTCCTTTTCTGCGTACAGAGTTCCTTTAGGAATTTGGCATAAGCCGACTCCTGATGAATCACATCAAGTAAAAGCAAGTTGATTTGAACATGCTTGAAGATGTCAAGCATGTCCTGGATCTTTGCACCCTGCTTCTCTCTAAATCCGGGAGACTCTAATGCTTTGGGATAGGGTGGTGGGGGAATATACGCGGGTGGTTCCTCCTCTTTGTGAGAAGGCTCACTCCTATCCTTCTTCTGTTCTGAGGATGAAGATGATGATGATGGTGAAGGTGATGATGATGATGGCTGAGCCGACAAAGGTGAAACAATAGTCTGTGGCTCCTCTACCCTCTCTCTACTCTCTCTCTCTCTGCTCTCGACGTGATACTCACGTCCACTCCTCAGGGCCATAACAGATTTGGCTTGCTGCTGTGACTCAGCATGAAACAGGCTTCCAGTCATCTGGTCCTTGCCCTTTCGGGTTCATGACAGCCTGGCTCGATAATGTACCCTCGGGTCTCCTACTGATAGCCTCAGCTAACTGTCCCATTTGCGACTCTAACTTCGTAATGGACTGCGTATGTGGGCTCAATATCTGGCTACACTTCTCAACGGCATTCTGATTAGAGGTTTTCACCTCTTGGAATGCCTGGAGAAGTCTCTCCTCAAAAGATGTCTGCGGGGCAGACTCCTGCTGAATCGAGGGAGGAAATGAGGAAGACTGAGAATTGGTATCAAAGCATGTGTCTGAGAAACCTGGTTCAAGATCCGTCGTGTTACGATATCGCACTGTAAGTATATTTTATACTTTCTGTTCTGATCTGGGTGCATCTTTGTATAGATGGCAACTCATGACTCACGAGGGTACTGCTATCGTTGCGGGATCATGCACGATGAGTGGGTATGCCCGTATGAAGTCCAAGACTGCCAGTATTGTGGCGAAGAAGGGCATTCCGCCAACGAATGCCAAATGAAACATATCGCTGTGATCATCGCAAAATTTTTCCTATTCTCTTGTTGGTTTCTCTCTCTTCCTTCTCTTTTCCTTTTCTAACCTCTATTTTCCTCCTTTTTGAAGGGAGAAGAATAAAAGAAAGAAAAGAGAAAGAGAAGAGAAAAGAAAGAAAGAAAGAGAGAAGAGGAACTAATTTTGCGCGGTCTCACTTGACCTTAATTTGAAAATATTTAGCAAATAACTCGCCTCCATTTTTGAAAATATTGCGGGAAAATGGAGAGACGGGATTCGCTCGTCGGTACGAGGTTCGACCGTTCCTGGCGCCTTTACCAGGGGTAATCGAACCAAGGATCGAATCTATGCCCTTTTGCTTTGCCTAAATATAATCTAAGAATTTATCTTAAAAGATCTAAATGCACAAAGAATCATGCTTGTGCAATGCAATAATGTATGCTCTTTTTGAAAGATATTTTGAAAAAAAAAAAAAAATCTCCAAGTTATTCTGAGATGAACTTGATAAGGGAGTGAAGAAATGATTGAATCTAAGTTAGAACTTGAGATAGATCAGAAAAGTTCTAAGTTTTTTAAGTAAATCAGGATTTTGGAAGAATAAATGAGAAAGGATGACTTGAAGTTTTGAAATAAAAGGAAATGAAATTTCAGAGTTAAAATGGACTTTTGAATTTTGATTTTGAATTTAGGAAAGGAAATGAACATTTGAGATGGAATTGAATCTAGATTTTGAAATTAAAAATCTTAAATTTAGAATGGATCTGAGAAATCTAAATGGTATAGAAAATGAATTCCAGATATGATCTGTAAGTGGATTTAGATTTTGAAATCTGGAAATGGAATTGGATCTCAAAATGGAAAAATAGATGTGGACTTTAGGAAATTCAGATGAGATTTGAAAAGGGAATTGGATTTGAAATCTAGAATTGAGAATGGAATTGGATCTAAGATTGATTTAAGATCTGAAATCCGATATAAAAGTGGGTTCTGGATCCTAAGATGGATTTGGATCTAAAGTCCGAGATCCAGAGTAGAATTGGATTCTAGATCCTAAAGTGGATTTGGATCTGAAGTCTGAGATCCAAAAGTGGAGTTGGACTCTGGATCCTAAAGGAAAATTGGATCTGAAATCTGAGATCCAAATGTGAAATTGGGTCTTGGATCCTAAAATAGAATTGGATCTGAAGTCTGAGATCCAACAGTGGAATTGGACTCTGGATCCTAAAGAGGAATTGGATCTGAAGTCTGAGATCCAAAGTAGGTTTTGAATTCTAGATCCTAAGATGGAATTGGAGTTAAATTCAAAAGATGAATCAGGAATCTCAAAGCTAAAATTTAACTGAGTTGGATTAAAATTTTGAAAAAAATAAATTTGGAATTTCAAAGTCAAATTGAACTTCGAAATCTGATTTGAATTTGAATACAAAAAATGATTTTGAAATCTCAAAGTTAAATTGAACTTTGAGATTGAAAATGAAATTGAATTTGAAAAATGAAAGGATGAATTGGATTTGATAAGGATTGAAGATAGATTGAGGAAGATATTTACATTACTTGGAGTTTTTGAAAAATGAATTTTTTAAAGTATGATGTAATTCTATCCTAAATGATGAATGAATTTGAAATTGGATTTTGAAAAGCTATTCCAGTCTTTAAATGAATTAAAACAAGATTGAAGATATAATACATCATTGACTATGGTCATTGAATGTATTATATAATAATCTATATTTAAATTCAAGAGAAGAATAAAAATACATTTGGTGCTTTTATAAAATTTAAAATGAAATTAACTCTCAATATACCCTGACTATGGCCATTGGTATATATTTTGAGTCAATTTTAAGTTAAATTCTAATAAAAGGAGAAAATATTTAAGGAAATATGATGAATTTTGAAAATGGATCCAGTGTTATTTCGTAAAAGATAAAAATACTAAGTTTTGTCCATACCCTGACTATGGCCATTGATATGGATCATCAACTTAGGATTAATTTACCTCTTACGAAATGGTGCACGTGTCATTCGTGTTTCACCATTTGTGAGAATAAAGGTAGAAAGAATGCATGAAAATGAGCAATTCATGATGTTTATAATGCTCATTCATTCTACCTAATGCAAATTGTCATTCAAATCTAGCTATTACAATTGAATTGAAATCATACTCCTGAACTGAGAAGGAAAAAGTAATTTCTATCTAATTCCGGCAAAACAATGTTAGCCTAAGATGGATGGAATGTATTATGCCAAATGAAAATATTTATATACATAGAGGAACAGAATATACATACCTAGAGGCATGACTCAGACCTAACGAGAAATACACATACATTAGGTTGACAAGAAGGGAAGATGTGTGTAGGATGTGGATGATGAACGCAGGAGATATTGGACAAAGGGGATTTATGGGTATGGCTTATACATATAATAAGTGAAGTGGTAAATATATTATTGAGATGGTTCACCTGCTGGAATGGATGAAGAGGGCAGGAGTAGATGATTTGAAAAACATCTGCAGCTACGGCTAAACATTCTGCCACTAGATGTCCAGGAATCCCTATATGGTTCTTTGCCACCTGCAAGAACCAATATTATACACAGAATCTTGATAGGGAAGTGATTTTCAGTGAAAGAGTTCTTAGATATTGGTATGGAGGGCTATGAATTACAATCAGTGAGACAGTTGGACACAGCCACCATGGGAGGGGAATGACTCGCAACAATAGCAAGGCATATAGAGTGTGACACCACAGAACTTTGCAAGCTCTTTGATGACTGGCTTTGTCTTCCATTTAGCTGCTGGTGAGCTAGTAATCTTTGATGTAGATGACAATGTCACACTAACTAGTTTAGCTATCAGCTCATTGTTTGCTTATGATGAGGACTGTGAGGTGGCATTCAGAACAATGTATTCCAAATGGCATATTTTTATGCGTTTATCTACCTCTGGTTTCTTCATGAAAAATCTTTTGGTGAAAAGGCTGAAACCATAGTATTGGCAGCTACAGCAGTGCCATTATTGTAACTTCTTCCCTAAAGGACTTACTGTAAGTAGGTTAATGGGGTTTTCCCAACAACCATGCTTCAGGAGTTGGGACATTCCTCCCCTACTTGCAGAATTTACTGCTTTGGATGTTCAGGAAGATAGCACAACAACTTAAAAAGATACAGAAGGCTGCTGAAGGCTCAAAATACAGGATACTCAAAAGCATCTGTAGCTAAAAAAAAAATGAACAGAGGCTAGGCTTAGTGAGATGTAGTGATGGTCTTAAATATAATTTCTAATGGACTAAATGAATGAAAATAAGCTGGATTCACAATAAATATAGCAACTAATATGATCAGATGTTATGTACATTTCCTTAAAAGAAATAAAATGGAAAATATCAGAAGAGTTAAGGAGTAACCTGGCTCTTAATAAACCATTTTCATTGGCCTGAGATAAAATGATCTCATTACCTCACATAAGTGTATTGCGCTACAGCCACCTGCAGCATTAGTTGGGGCAACCTCACGGCACCAAGTACTCCAACGAAAACTATCTCAACCCATACATACGTAGACTTAGCTCAACCTTGGAAGGATCATACAGATAATAGCTTTGCACCTGACCAAGCTGGAAAACTCAATAAATCGATGATCGATCCGGAGATCTGTGAACGATCAATACTCAGATTGTCATCAACTGTCAGGAATAGCCTGTAAATAACTGATTATCAGTAGTGAGGTCCTCAAATCGCGAAAATCCAATCATTGGGAGCAACCAGGAAATAATTCCCTTTGGTAAGAGAGCGGGATATCGCAAAATTAGATCATTCTTTACATATAATTAATCGGACAGGATGATTCAAGTTTGTTCTAATAAAGAAACAGAGTAAAACCAAATCAGAAGAAAAAAAAATTTCACTCACTGGAGGCTAAATGGTTGCTTCAGGCACTGATAATCATTTTTATAAGCAGTCGATCAATCGACCTTGGAGAAAAGCTAATCAACGTTCAGATATTACCTTGATTGCTGACAAACCTGTGATTGACCCAGGGCTCTAAACGAGTAAATGGGGAAAAACAACGATTAATCCTAGAACCCACGCTGGTCTGGTTTTAAACATCGAGCTAGGATTCAGACGATGACTTGCCATAGCTACGGCCACCGGCGGTCAGATAATTACCCACCAAAAATCGAATTACGGTCAATCGAGACTCAGCTAATCAATTGAGTTCAAATTTTAGCAATATTCTGATATATCAGAATTAATCCAGAAATACAGTTAATGCCGAACAGTAGAGAAAAAAAAATGTTGGAATCAAAGAGTTCATGTTGATGTTACTCTGTATGAGCCGAAATTGTTATATGCAATCCGACACCATACGTGAGATTTGCCATTAAACCATGTAAAAGAAAAAAAAAGAAAAAGAAAAAAAAAAGAAGAAAACGAAAGAGGATGAAGATGAATTCTTGCCTTGTTTCTCGTTCTGGATCTTCAAAACTGGAAGAAGGAGAAGGCCAACAGGGATCGGATTGTGCCTTCCCTACCAAGATTTAACCTGGGAGGACTGGAATCAGTTTGAGCTCCCTTAGTTGAGGCAGACGAGCACCAGGAGAAGAGAAAGGTGATTCTGCTGCTTTTGATGGTAGCTGGAAGTCTATCAGATCGGGCTTCAATAGATCACTTAGAGCTTCCGCGGCAAACTCGATTTCTGCTGCTTTTGATGGTAGCTGGAAGTCTATCAGATCGGGCTTCAATAGACCACTTAGAGCTTCCGCGGCAAACTCGATTTCTGTTGCTTTTGATGGTAGCTGGAAGTCTTTTGATCCCTCAAGGGAGAAGATTTAGGAGAAGGAAGGAAACGGAAAACCGAGAAGAGGAAGCTGTGGTAGGGTGAAGACGGGGTGCTGATAGATGCTTCGTCAATGTCCTTCCTCCTGTAGTTCTGCTATCAGGGCGACAGACCTCCTTTCGTGGTTTAGGGGAAAAACCAAGAAAACAAGAAGAACAGCAATGGAAGAAAAAGAGGTGATCAGGATGCAATGGTGGGGTGAAATGCGGATGGTGAAGGAGAGGAAGGTAGAAGGGTGATAACGGACCCGTGAAGGAGAAAATGGGGAGGTGAAGAAGCGATCCCCTTTAGGGTTTCTTGAGTCCCCTTTTAAGGAAGAAGAAAGAGGATTCGGTTGAAGATGGAGGGCGATGGAAGGTGGAGGTTGTGGATGGGTGGCTTGCTGAGGAGGGTTCGGCCATGGAGAGGGAAGGTCGGGCTATGGATGAGAGAGAGAGGCGGCTGTGGTGAAAGTTCGAGAGGGTCTCCCCCCACAAAACCCTAACTTGATTTGTGAGCTCTTTTTTTCTTTTTCCAAAAGGGGTCTCCCTATAAAAATATTTTTCAAAAAAAACGGGTTTCTCTTAAAAACCATTTTTATTTTTTGTAATTTTCTTTCATTATTTTGGATTTTTTTGTTCTTTTCTTGAATTTTTTATTTTTTTGTATTTTGGGAAATACAAAATCCTAAAATGTAAGGCAAAACAAGGATTTAAAATAATTTTTTTGTATTTTTGAGAAATATTTACAAAAAGAAGGTTTTCAAGGCTATTTTGAGGAAATTTCTTTAGAAAATGGGTTTGGACCCGAGTTTTGAGAAAATGTTTGAGTTTTGACACTCGAATCGAGAAATACAACTCGATGGATCCAAACGGATACCGGACGAAGTGTCTGAGCTTTTCAAAAGATTATTTTGGTAATTTTGAGAATTTAACTTAAAATTGGATAATGAAGCTCAGATTTGGATTTTGATAATGGATCCGGATCCGAAATTGAGTCAGATATGGAAAATGAATTTAATTTCAACCAAATTTTGAGAAACAAAAGGGAATTTAGATTTAAAACTGACTCAATTACCCAGAAAATGGGGGGAAAGGGCAGAAAGGGGATATTTACAACATTTTGAAAAATTTGGGGTGTTCACAGATGCCCCTCTTTGCTACTAAGCCAGTTGAAAGACGAGCTTAGTGGCAAAGAAAACACTCCAAATTTTGAAAAATGCCCCAGTCAGCTGATCCGAGCTGGGTGTGGAAGACTTATTTTGAAATCATGGCTCTTTGGGCTTGAAACCTTATCTTGAATGGTCCTGGGGGGAAGAAATCCTCGACAATGATGCGACTGAATGATAGAAATGAGGAAATCGTGATGGGACTTTGGGTGAAAATTCCAGGGATGGTGAGAGATAAGAATTTTGATCAAGTCTCATGGGTGAGACAAGATCAGCCCTTTGGAATGACTCAGGTTTTAGCCCTTAACCTGGATGGGACAAAGATAGATCAAGATAATTTGGATGGGGAAAGGAATATAAGTGGACCTTGATGGGACATTTCTGAGGAAATACCATTGTGAGATGAAGCTCAAGCATGATCCTTTCCTGGATGGATGTACAGAGCATGGATTCCTTTGTGGGGAAAACCATGATGGGATGGGAAGGATTACCTCGTCTAAACAAGGCTCAGGTTTAACCCAAACCTGAAAGGAAGGTAACTCGCGGAGCGAGGTTCAGGCTTCACCCTTATCCTGAGAGGGACGACCATACAGAATCTTTGAGTGAAGAAACCGTGATGGGACAGGAAGGAATATATCATCAGAAGGAGATTTAAGATTTTAATCCTTGACCTGAGTGGGGGATGATACGGAATCTTCGGATGAAGAAACCGTGATGAAACCTTCAGAATTTGGACGAACAAATCCGAAAGGGGTTTGCTTGAAGAGAAAATCAAGGGATTCCCTAAAGCTTGGAAAAGGGATGATCTTGGGCGCCTCATTGCTGAGACTAAAATCAACTTTCTAAAAACAGACGACCTCTCGCAGAAGGTTTTTGGGTTACACCTCGAGGAGCGAGGTGACAGGTTTAATCCTTAGCCTGAATGGATACAGAATCCTCGAGGAGCGAGGAAAACTATGATGGGCCTCTAGACTTTGCACAACAAATCCAAGAGGGGTTTTTGCAGAAGGATAAAAATGGGGGTCCCTAAAGCTTGAAAAGGGGTTGTTCTTGGGCGCCTCATTGCTGAGACTGAAAATAGCTTTTGACAATAACAGATCTTTTGCAAAAAGTTCAGGTTTTTACCCTTATCCTGAATGGGAACTGTCCATGGTGGGACAGTGGGGAGCACAGGGAAGTGTGCAAATCTAAGAGCGCTCAGATCAGGCGGAAGGAAAGAACTTTTCAGTCCTAAGGAGGGATGACGTCAGGATACGTCAAAACGACGACAGTTCACACTTCATGCTGGGATAACCAGAAAATATTGCCAATAAGATGCCAACGATTGTAGTTGATTCAGAATGATTGAATTGTGCTCATGTGTGAAAATATCACCTCTTTCTACCTAGAGTATTAGCTTCAATTGGGCTAACTCTGTAGAGTTTGAGATCTAAAATTCAAATTTGTTGTTGTTGAGTTTTTTTAAGGAAGATATCAATTTCCCTGATATAAAAAGAAGAGGAAACATCCTTAGCTTCATAAAAGCAATTAAGTGAAAAGGTATTGATAAAAGAATGTTACATAGATAAAGACGATTCCTGACAGTTTTGGGCAGTTTGATATCCTGGGCATTTCCCATGATGATCTGTTTGCACTCTTTTGAACCATGGAGCTTTCTTGGCTTCTTTCACATCATCCTTTATTTTGGAGATGTCCTGACTTTTCTCTCTTTTTCGAGGAAGGGTACGTCACAAACTCCTTCATCTTGAAGATGCTCTGATCCTTCTTTTTCTTTCTCAGGGATTATGACATTGGTTCTTGGGTTGAAATCTCTAAATAGTAGCAGAAATCAAATATCTTTTTAGGGTTTGTCGGTAGGTTCATCGCATCCGTCTTCATCTCGACGGTGATCCGAACTTTCCCTGGAAGGATCCGTCACAAACTCCGTCATCTTGGAGATGTTTCAAATCTTCTTTGGCCCCGGGGGTCCACTCGCTTAATTCGCCTTCATCTTGACGACAATTGAGAGATCCCTTTTGCGGATATTTGATTGCAGCTTAGCTTGGATGACTGAGGATATATGGATTGGGTAGGTTCTTTTTACTGCCCAGGATATTTCCACTATCTTACCGCCAAAAGAATGATCTTTAAGAATGCGCCACAGCTATGATCAATATCAGCTCACTTATGGCTTTTCAACATCATTGAATTTTCCTTTGCCGGTCATATCAAAGATTTTTCTTCAACCTCTTGGTTGACCAACAGAAAAAGCTTGAATTTAGCACTTATTTCGCAAGAGTCTTGCTCTTTTGAAAATGATACTGAAGGTAGTTTGAGATAATTCTTTGTGCGATGAAAGCTTTGAGGTCAACAATGACCTTTGATAGCAAATTGGCAACGTATTCTAGAAGTCCTTGATGAAAGAGATTGCTTGATATCGAACTGACATGTCCATGACAAAATTCTCCTCTCTTTTTCCCCAAAAAAGAGAGACTCAAGCTTAAACCCTTACCTGAATGGGAAGTTGGAAATATTCCTCTCTTCTCTGAAAGAGGAGGTGTTTGCAAAACGGAACTTTTGAAGAGAAATTAAGTTTTCGTCAAAACTCCCTATCTCTAGGCTTCTCTTATGGAAAGGCGGCCGAAAAAACAAAGTTGAGAAAGTATCACCGAGGAACGAGTCCATCACACTCTCCCTAGAAGAGGGTCCTCTGTGAAGGGGTTGGCCAAAGATGATAAAAACAGGGGCCACAAAAGAAACGAGCTTCCGTCGAAGCTCTCCCTGGAAAAAGGGTTCTCTTGTGTAAAGTTGGTTGTTGTTTTGCAAACTGTTCGCGAAGAAAACGAGTCCCTTCAAACTCTCCCTGGAAGAGGGTCCTTGCGAACGAAAGATGGTTGCATGCGAAAAGAACGAGCTCCCTCGAGCTCTCCCTGAAGAGGGTCCTTCGCAAGAGAAAAAGATTGATTCTTGATAAAATGGTGACCTGAAGGTCGAAATTGAGAATTTATAGCTTGAAATGATGATGATTGGTTAGCACAAAGACTGAACCTGGAGGGCTAACTGATTAGTCGGCCAAACGCTAGCGCAAGCGCTAGATGCACCAGCACGAGCACTGGATTTCAAAAAGAAAGCCCTAGTACGAGCGCTCGGTTTTTGAAAAATGCACACCAGTACGAGCACTGGGTTTTTCAAAAGGAGGATTTGAAAAATGAGACCGACATTTGAAGATATTTGAGAATTGAGCGAGAATGATTGCCGGTGTTTCAGGATTATCCCTTATCCTGAGGGGGAATTTAAGGAGGAACTTTGAGAAAATAAGGATATACAAAAGCGAAAATCCAAGTCGGAACTCGTTTTTTCAAATATAAGAAAATGAGTGAGAATCGAGTTTGAAAACTCGAATTCTCAACACGAGCATTGGATTAAAAAAGGAAGTTCAAGTAGGGACTTGAGACTTCAAATGGTATATAAAATGAAAAAACCCGAGTCGGAACCCGGATCTTTTAAAAACGATGATAAAGATGGGGAATCCAAGTTTCGAAAACTCGAATCTTCAAGGGTACGATCGGTTCCAACACGAGCGTTGAATCCGATAGGAAGTCTGAGTCGGAACTCGAAACTTCAAACGATATATAAAGAAGGGAAAACCCGAGTCGGAACCCGGATGATAAAAAATGGAAGAACCCGAGTTTTGAAAAACTCGAATCTTCAAGGGTACGATCGGTTCCAACACGAGCGTTGAATCCGATAGGAAGTTCGAGTCGGAACTCGAGACTTCAAACGATATATAAAGAAGGGAAAACCCGAGTCGGAACCCGGATCTTTAAAAATAATGATAAAAGTGGAAGAACCCGAGTTTTTAAAAACTCGAATCTTTAAGGGTACGATCGGTTCCAACACGAGCGTTGAATCTGATAGGAAGTCCGAGTCGGAACTCGAAACTTCAAACGATATATAAAAAGGGGAAACCCGAGTCGGAACCCGGATCTTTAAAAATAATGATAAAAAATGGAAGAACCCGAGTTTTGAAAAACTCGAATCTTCAAGGGTACGATCGATTCCAACACGAGCGTTGAATCCGATAGGAAGTCCGAGTCGGAACTCGAAACTTCAAACGATATATAAAAAGGGAAAACCTGAGTCGAAACCCGGATCTTTAAAAATAATGATAAAAGTGGAAGAACCCGAGTTTTGAAAAACTCGAATCTTCAAGGGTACGATCGGTTCCAACACGAGCGTTGAATCCGATAGGAAGTCCGAGTCGGAACTCGAAACTTCAAACGATATATAAAG
This sequence comes from Nuphar pumila, assembly GCF_984573655.1. Lineage (NCBI taxonomy): Eukaryota > Viridiplantae > Streptophyta > Magnoliopsida > Nymphaeales > Nymphaeaceae > Nuphar > Nuphar pumila. Next base: position 43,182,265 of record NC_143265.1, on the reverse strand, counting down.
AAGGGAAAACCCGAGTCGGAACCCGGATCTTTAAAAATAATGATAAAAAATGGAAGAACCCTAGTTTTGAAAAACTCGAATCTTCAAGGGTACGATCGGTCCCAACACGAGCGTTGAATCCGATAGGAAGTCCAAGTCGGAACTCGAAACTTCAAACGATATATAAAAAGGGGAAACCCGAGTCGGAACCCGGATCTTTAAAAATAATGATAAAAAATGGAAGAACCCGAGTTTTGAAAAACTCGAATCTTCAAGGGTACGATCGATTCCAACACGAGCGTTGAATCCGATAGGAAGTCCGAGCCGGAACTCGAATCTTCAAACGATATATAAAAAGGGAAAACCCGAGTCGGAACCCGGATCTTTAAAAATAATGATAAAAGTGGAAGAACCCGAGTTTTAAAAAACTCGAATCTTCAAGGGTACGATCGGTTCCAACACGAGCGTTGAATCCGATAGGAAGTCCGAGTCGGAACTCGAAACTTCAAACGATATATAAAAAGGGAAAACCCGAGTCGGAACCCGGATCTTTAAAAATAATGATAAAAGTGGAAGAACCCGAGTTTTGAAAAACTCGAATCTTCAAGGGTACGATCGGTTCCAACACGAGCGTTGAATCCGATAGGAAGTTCGAGTCGGAACTCGAGACTTCAAACGATATATAAAGAAGGGAAAACCCGAGTCGGAACCCGGATGATAAAAAATGGAAGAACCCGAGTTTTGAAAAACTCGAATCTTCAAGGGTACGATCGGTTCCAACACGAGCGTTGAATCCGATAGGAAGTTTGAGTCGGAACTCGAGACTTCAAACGATATATAAAGAAGGGAAAACCCGAGTCGGAACCCGGATGATAAAAAATGGAAGAACCCGAGTTTTGAAAAACTCGAATCTTCAAGGGTACGATCGCTTCCAACACGAGCGTTGAATCCGATAGGAAGTCCGAGTCGGAACTCGAAACTTCAAACGATATATAAAGAAGGGAAAACCTGAGTCGGAACCCGGATTTTTAATAAAAAAACAAAAACAAAAACCTGAGTCGGAACTCAGACGGGAAGGAAATAATTTCTACCCAAGAGTTGGAATTTAAAGGATTGACAGAAGCATGGGTAGATTTTGATGATGAAGATGAGGGTTTTATTCGAGATCCTTGACCCAAGATGGCCTAAGATTCGAACGGCTTCAGGATCTCCCCGTATCCTAAAGGAATATAGAATAAAATTTGATGAGAATTGAAGAATTTATGGGGGAATAATCCAGATTTATCCCTTTATTTGAAGAAGAATAAAATTTATAAACATGGAGAGGAATTTAAATAAATTTATTTGGAAATTTGTTTTGGAAAATAATTCTCACGGGTGGCAGCGATGCTCCTATGAGGGGTATCAGGATTATCCCTTATCCTGAATGGGAAGAGAATAGATTTTAAGGAAAATTTAAATAAAGAGAAATTGATATAAATCTAGAAAATCAACAAAAATTAAAAAAACTTGTATTTGCAAAAGAGTCCTCATAGGTAGCATTGTGGCTCCTACGAGGGGTCTCAGGATTTTCCCTTATCCTGAATGGGAAGAAGAATTTAAAGAGATTTAATGAAGAGAAATTGATATAAATCTAGAAAATCAACAAAGAAAAAAAAAAAACTTGTGTTTACAAAAGAATCCTCATAGGTAGCATTGTGGCTTCTACGAGGGATTTCAGGATTATCCCTTATCCTGAATGGGAACACCTCAGACAATGAGGGTCAGGTTTATCCCTTAACCTGAAAGGGTAAGACACCTCGGACAACGAGGGTCAGGTTTATCCCTTAACCTGAAAGGGCGAAAAAAAAGAAAAAAGAAGATTTAGAAAATACCTCATGGGAAAGAGGCATCAGGTTTATCCCTTAACCTGAAAGGGTTAGAGAATTGATAAAATTTAATGGAATTTTGAGAACATATTTGATAAACTTGATAAAACTTGATAAAATTGATGTAAACTTGATGAATAAAATGAATGAAACTGATAAAGATATCAAAATTAACTGAAGATTTACAAGATTTGAGAAAAATGAGTTTTTCTGATCCTGCCTGCATATGGGATCTTGGAAGGAAAATGTTTATTTAAAAGATAAATGAGAAATCATTTTGGGGGAAGAAAACCCACCACAAGAAGAATGATCAGCGCGAGATCTGATCCTTTAAACCAAACATGAGAGATCATCATGAGGGTTAATTTTCGAAGGCAATGGTTTTGGATACCTAATTTTGAAGAAGAAGATCAACAATAGATCTGATTTCTAAAAATAACAGTTTGAAATTGATAATAAGATCAACACAAGGGTTGATCGTTGAAGGTAATGCTTAAAAACTAATCTTGGAAGATAAGACCAACACAGGGTCGATCGTTGAATATAATGATTTAAAACCCATTTTTGGAAGATAAGACCAATGCAATGATTGATCTTTGAATATGATGATTTATAACCCATTTTAAAAAACAATGCCAGGGTTGATCTTTGAAAAGTTTTGAGATCAATTTTGGGAGGATAAGACCAACGCAAGTGTTGATCTTTTGAATAAAAAGATTTGAAATCCATTTTGGAAGATAAGATCAATACAAGGATTGATCTTTGAATATAAAGGTTTTGAAATCCACTTTGAAAGATAAGGGTTGATCTATAAAGATTTGAAATCCATTTTGAAAGATAAGACCAACACAAAGGTTGATCTTTGAATATAAAGATTTAAAATCCATTTTGAAAGATAAGATCAACACAAGGATTGATCTTTGAATATAAAATATAAAATTCATTTTGGAAGATAAGACCAACACAAGGGTTGATCTTTCAATATAATGGTTTTGGACAACTTATTTTTGAAGACATGATCAACACGAGGGTTGATTTTTTTTTGTCAAAGGTTAGACCAAGGAATATTTGAACTCCTTGGTCATAACGAAGATTTTTTTAAAATTTCTTGATTTTTTAAAAAAGCCCTCATAGGCAATATCATTTCTCTCATGAATGATGTCAGGATTGTCCCGCAATTTTTGAAAAGAACATGAATTTAAATGCCCCAGTATGGCAAAAAGAAGGAAGTATTTCAATATCAAAGATATAAAGAAAACTTGACATTTCATTGATAAGCAAAGGTTTGATGACAAAAACTGAATATTTACAAGAACTTTAAAAAGGAAAAGATCCATAGAAGGTTGAGCTGACTTGCCCTTACAAGATAACTAAAAAAAGAGACGAAAGCAGGAAACTTTGGTTTTATCAATTCTTCGGGTGATCCGGAAGAGTCTAGGTTGGAACTGCAGGTTGCTCCCCTCCTTCATCTGGTACCAAAATTTCTTTGTCGATGAAATCTTGTATGATGTTTTTGAGGACGAAGCAATGCTCTGTATCGTGCCCCCTTACTTGATGAAATTTGCAAAAACATTCTTTCCATTTTCCCATGGTGACTGAAGGATCAACTCCCCTGGGAAGCTTGATCATATTTTCCGTGAGTAGGTATTTGAGAACCTCCTCGACTGGCTGACCTAAAGGGGAAAACTCGCGATCATAACTCCAGCCAACATGCTTTGTCTCCTTTGGCTTGCCTGATTTTTGTCGAGAGCCATCCCTTTTCTGAGAGCTAGACTGAGCATGCTTGGTTAGGGGAATCAGGCACTTTTCTTCTTCGTCTTCAACAAAAAGATTCCTATCAATGCAGTCTTGGATAATATTTTTGAAAACAAAGCAATGATCAGTGTCATGTCCTGTTGTCCGATGGAATTTGCAGAATTGGTTCTTGTATTTTCCCAAGATAGTGGAAGGACTCGTGGCTTTTGGGAGCCTGACTAGTCTCTTGGTTAACATGTATTCAAGAACTTTATCCAGCGGCTCATCCAAGGGAGTGAAATCTCGGTTACTATTCCAATCTTTACGCTTTAGCTTTTCCTGATTCTTCTCCTTCTGCGGAGGATTGGATTGGAGTGGTTCATCTTGGTCTCTGCTGAACTTTCCCTTCTGGTTCCTAAATGACTCCAAATTGCTGTTTTGATTGCCCGGGTTGCCTTTGTTGCCACTCATGCTGATTTTAGAACTTCCTGCACTGCCATCGTTGTGCTTGCTCGTTCGGAAAGTGACAGGTGTCTCTTCCTTGGTGGGAGCTTTTCCAAAACTGGCTTTAGCTTGCTTGGATAATATTTCAACCATCATCTTTTTGAACAACCGATATATGGCAGGATCAATCTCATTCTGGCTGTCCTGACCTCCTTCTCTGGCAAACCTCTGAGAGTCCATTTCTCAATTCTTACTTCTAACTGGTGCGGTCTCTAATCTCAGTCTGGATCACCCGTTAATACCAAATGCTTTTTCTGTAGGACAAAATGGGACCCTTTTAGAAAGATTTTGGAGGAAACTTTGATAAAGGAAGAAATCAAATTGATAAAGAGATATCCCACTACTAGGGATTGAGCCCGTACGAGAGGTATGATAATTGCATTATTTTCCCGTGAGAAGAAATAAATAATTTAGAATATGATTAAAAGGACATGTCTTGATGAAAGAGATTTTTGTTACAAAATAGATTTAGAAGATATGTAGAAGAAAATTTTAGAATAGATGGTAAATTTTGAAAAATTGGAAAAATTGCAGGCAGGATCAGAAAAGAATTTAAAGAAATCAAGAAAGGAAAAGAAAAATACACCTGGGGTTTCTGAAGAGAAGGAAAATTTTGAATAATATGCCCAGGGTTTTGGAAAGGTTTGATATATGTATATAAGAAAATATGAGAGACATTGCATAACTAAAGTCATATCAACAAAGATGTGCACACAACATTCCCTAAAGGCTGACTCTAAATGCAGTATTTGAAATGGCTTGAAGGACCTTAATCCTAACTCTATGATTTAGATCATCTGATTCCAATCAAGGTATGCCGACATACTCAAGCTGAAGCTCGAAGTACGTGGCAAAAAGATATCTCTTCGGTTCTAAGGTAATGGCTTCCCAACATCCTTGAGCACCTACCGATATACCTCGGACTATGGCCCTTAGGTACGTGGTAGGGGGGCGCGAACCCAAATAAATGGTCCAGTTGTGAGGCTCTCTCCCGAACTATGGTTCAGTGAGACAGCCCAGCAACGTGAAGACCGGGACAATATAGGTAGGGATGTTTTCAAAATATGATCAACATGCAATAAAATCAGAAGGCTCTAATGCAAGTCCTAAAGAGATAGATTTAAATAAGAAGAAGCATACACTTGCATACATTGTTTTGCATTCAATCCCTAAAATTGAGGAGAGTTGTATTTAAAACCTAAGTCTAATGTGAACATGGAATAATCTCCTCAATATGGTCCTACCAAACCATACTTAGATCCTATATGCAATGATGTCAGCTTTAGGACAGAGTCTAGGCTCCTAAGGTTTGCATGGAAATGAAACTGACATTTGTAGAATAAAGACTTAGAAAATATAAAAGCAAAGCAAAGGCATAGATTCAACCGGACAAAGACGAGTCCCATCACGGTCGCCAAAATTGTGATCATCGCAAAATTTTTCCTATTCTCTTGTCGGTTTCTCTCTCTTCCTTCTCTTTTCCTTTTCTAAACTCTATTTTCCTCCTTTTTGAAGGGAGAAGAATAAAAGAAAGAAAAGAGAAAGAGAAGAGAAAAGAAAGAAAGAAAGAGAGAAGAGGAACTAATTTTGCGCGGTCTCACTTGACCTTAATTTGAAAATATTTAGCAAATAACTCGCCTCCGTTTTTGAAAATATTGCGGGAAAATGGAGAGACGGGATTCGCTCGTCAGTACGAGGTTCGACCGTTCCTGGCGCCTTTACCAGGGGTAATCGAACCAAGGATCGAATCTATGCCCTTTTGCTTTGCCTAAATGTAATCTAAGAATTTATCCTAAAAGATCTAAATGCACAAAGAATCATGCTTGTGCAATGCAATAATGTATGCTCTTTTTGAAAGATATTTTGAAAAAAAAAAAAAAAAATCTCCAAGTTATTCTGAGATGAACTTGATAAGGGAGTGAAGAAATGATTGAATCTAAGTTAGAACTTGAGATAGATCAGAAAAGTTCTAAGTTTTTTAAGTAAATCAGGATTTTGGAAGAATAAATGAGAAAGGATGACTTGAAGTTTTGAAATAAAAGGAAATGAAATTTCAGAGTTAAAATGGACTTTTGAATTTTGATTTTGAATTTAGGAAAGGAAATGAACATTTGAGATGGAATTGAATCTAGATTTTAAAATTGAAAATCTTAAATTTAGAATGGATCTGAGAAATCTAAATGGTATAGAAAATGAATTCCAGATATGATATGTAAGTGGATTTAGATTTTGAAATCTGGAAATGGAATTGGATCTCAAAATGGAAAAATAGATGTGGACTTTAGGAAATTCAGATGAGATTTGAAAAGGGAATTGGATTTGAAATCTAGAATTGAGAATGGAATTGGATCTAAGATTGATTTAAGATCTGAAATTCGATATAAAAGTGGGTTCTGGATCCTAAGATGGATTTGGATCTAAAGTCCGAGATCCAGAGTAGAATTGGATTCTAGATCCTAAAGTGGATTTGGATCTGAAGTCTGAGATCCAAAAGTGGAGTTGGACTCTGGATCCTAAAGGAAAATTGGATCTGAAATCTGAGATCCAAATGTGAAATTGGGTCTTGGATCCTAAAATAGAATTGGATCTGAAGTCTGAGATCCAACAGTGGAATTGGACTCTGGATCCTAAAGAGGAATTGGATCTGAAGTCTGAGATCCAAAGTAGGTTTTGAATTCTAGATCCTAAGATGGAATTGGAGTTAAATTCAAAAGATGAATCAGGAATCTCAAAGCTAAAATTTAACTGAGTTGGATTAAAATTTTGAAAAAAATAAATTTGGAATTTCAAAGTCAAATTGAACTTCGAAATCTGATTTGAATTTGAATACAAAAAATGATTTTGAAATCTCAAAGTTAAATTGAACTTTGAGATTGAAAATAAAATTGAATTTGAAAAATGAAAGGATGAATTGGATTTGATAAGGATTGAAGATAGATTGAGGAAGATATTTACATTACTTGGAGTTTTTGAAAAATGAATTTTTTAAAGTATGATGTAATTCTATCCTAAATGATGAATGAATTTGAAATTGGATTTTGAAAAGCTATTCCAGTCTTTAAATGAATTAAAACAAGATTGAAGATATATTCATCATTGACTATGGTCATTGAATGTATTATATAATAATCTATATTTAAATTCAAGAGAAGAATAAAAATACATTTGGTGCTTTTATAGAATTTAAAATGAAATTAACTCTCAATATACCCTGACTATGGCCATTGGTATATATTTTGAGTCAATTTTAAGTTAAATTCTAATAAAAGGAGAAAATATTTAAGGAAATATGATGAATTTTGAAAATGGATCCAGTGTGGATCCAGTGTTATTTCGTAAAAGATAAAAATACTAAGTTTTGTCCATACCCTGACTATGGCCATTGATATGGATCATCAACTTAGGATTAATTTACCTCTTACGAAATGGTGCACGTGTCATTCGTGTTTCACCATTTGTGAGAATAAAGGTAGAAAAAATGCATGAAAATGAGCAATTCATGATGTTTATAATGCTCATTCATTCTACCTAATGCAAATTGTCATTCAAATCTAGCTATTACAATTGAATTGAAATCATACTCCTGAACTGAGAAGGAAAAAGTAATTTCTATCTAATTCCGGCAAAACAATGTTAGCCTAAGATGGATGGAATGTATTATGCCAAATGAAAATATTTATATACATAGAGGAACAGAATATACATACCTAAAGGCATGACTCAGACCTAACGAGAAATACACATACATTAGGTTGACAAGAAGGGAAGATGTGTGTAGGATGTGGATGATGAACGCAGGAGATATTGGACAAAGGGGATTTATGGGTATGGCTTATACATATAATAAGTGAAGTGGTAAATATATTATTGAGATGGTTCACCTGCTGGAATGGATGAAGAGGGCAGGAGTAGATGATTTGAAAAACATCTGCAGCTACGGCTAAACATTTTGCCACTAGATGTCCAGGAATCCCTATATGGTTCTTTGCCACCTGCAAGAACCAATATTATACACAGAATCTTGATAGGGAAGTGATTTTCAGTGAAAGAGTTCTTAGATATTGGTATGGAGGGCTATGAATTACAATCAGTGAGACAGTTGGACACAGCAACCATGGGAGGGGAATGACTCGCGACAACAGCAAGGCATATAGAGTGTGACACCACAGAACTTTGCAAGCTCTTTGATGACTGGCTTTGTCTTCCATTTAGCTGCTGGTGAACTAGTAATCTTTGATGTAGATGACAACGTCACACTAACTAGTTTAGCTATCAGCTCATTGTTTGCTTATGATGAGGACTGTGAGGTGGCATTCGGAACAATGTATTCCAAATGGCATATTTTTATGCGTTTATCTACCTCCGGTTTCTTCATGCAAAATCTTTTGGTGAAAAGGCTGAAACCATAGTATTGGCAGCTACAGCAGTGCCATTATTGTAACTTCTTCCCTAAAGGACTTACTGTAAGTAGGTTAATGGGGTTTTCCCAACAACCATGCTTCAGGAGTTGGGACATTCCTCCCCTACTTGCAGAATTTACTGCTTTGGATGTTCAGGAAGATAGCACAACAACTTAAAAAGATACAAAAGGCTGCTGAAGGCTCAAAATACAGGATACTCAAAAGCATTTGTAGCTAAAAAAAAAAATGAACAGAGGCTAGGCTTAGTGAGATGTAGTGATGGTCTTAAATATAATTTCTAATGGACTAAATGAATGAAAATAAGCTGGATTCACAATAAATATAGCAACTAATATGATCAGATGTTATGTACATTTCCTTAAAAGAAATAAAATGGAAAATATCAGAAGAGTTAAGGAGTAACCTGGCTCTTAATAAACCATTTTCATTGGCCTGAGATAAAATGATCTCATTACCTCACATAAGTGTATTGCGCTACAGCCACCTGCAGCATTAGTTGGGGCAACCTCACGGCACCAAGTACACCAACGAAAACTATCTCAACCCATACATACGCAGACTCAGCTCAACCTTGGAAGGACCATACAGATAATAGCTTTGCACCGGACCAAGCTGGAAAACTCAATAAATCGATGATCGATCCGGAGATCTGTGAACGATCAATTCTCAGATTGTCATCAACTGTCAGGAATAGCCTGTAAATAACTGATTATCAGTAGTGAGGTCCTCAAATCGCGAAAATCCAATCATTGGGAGCAACCAGGAAATAATTCTCTTTGGTAAGAGAGCGGGATACCGCAAAATCAGATCATTCTTTACATATAATTAATCGGACAGGATGATTCAAGTTTGTTCTAATAAAGAAACAGAGTAAAACCAAATCAGAAGAAAAAAAAATTCACTCACTGGAGGCTAAATGGTTGCTTCAGGCACTCTGATAATCATTTTGATAAGCAGTCGATCAATCGACCTTGGAGAAAAAGCTAATCAACGTTCAGATATTACCTTGATTGCTGACAAACCTGTGATTGACCTAGGGCTCTAAACGAGTAAATGGGGAAAAACAACGATTAATCCTAGAACCCACGCTGGTCTGGTTTTAAACATCGAGCTAGGATTCAGACGATGACTTGCCATAGCTCCGGCCACCGGCGGTCAGATAATTACCCACCAAAAATTGAATTACGGTCAATCGAGACTCAGCTAATCAATTGAGTTCAAATTTTAGCAATATTCTGATATATCAAAATTAATCCAGAAATACAGTTAATGCCGAACAGTAGAGAAAAAAAAATGTTTGAATCAAAGAGTTCATGTTGATGTTACTCTGTATGAGCCGAAATTGTTATATGCAATCCGACACCATACGTGAGATTTGCCATTAAACCATGTAAAAGAAAAAAAAAGAAAAAGAAAAAAAAAGAAGAAAACGAAAGAGGATGAAGATGAATTCTTGCCTTGTTTCTCGTTCTGGATCTTCAAAACTGGAAGAAGGAGAAGGCCAACAGGGATCGGATTGTGCCTTCCTTGCCAAGATTTAACCTGGGAGGACTGGAATCAGTTTGAGCTCCCTTAGTTGAGGCAGACGAGCACCAGGAGAAGAGGGAAGGAGAAAGGTGATTTTGCTGCTTTTGATGGTAGCTGGAAGTCTATCAGATCGGGCTTCAATAGATCACTTAGAGCTTCCTCGGCAAACTTGATTTTTGCTGCTTTTAATGGTAGCTGGAAGTCTATCAGATCGGGCTTCAATAGACCACTTAGAGCTTCTGCGGCAAACTGGATTTCTGCTGCTTTTGATGGTAGCTGGAAGTCTTTTGATCCCTCAAGGGAGAAGATTCAGGAGAAGGAAGGAAAGGGAAAACCGAGAAGAGGAAGCTGTGGTAGGGTGAAGACGGGGTGCTGATAGATGCTTCGTCAATGTCCTTCCTCCTGTAGTTCTGCTATCAAGGCGACAGACCCCCTTTCGTGGTTTAGGGGAAAAACCAAGAAAACAAGAAGAACAGCAATGGAAGAGAAAGAGGTGATCAGGATGCAATGGTGGGGTGAAATGCGGATGGTGAAGGAGAGGAAGGTAGAAGGGTGATAACGGACCCGTGAAGGAGAAAATGGGGAGGTGAAGAAGCGGTCCCCTTTAGGGTTTCTTGAGTCCCCTTTTAAGGAAGAAGAAAGCGGATTCGGGAAGGAATCGGTTGAAGATGGAGGGCGATGGAAGGTGGAGGTTGTGGATGGGTGGCTTGCTGAGGAGGGTTCGGCCATGGAGAGGGAAGGTCGGGCTATGGATGAGAGAGAGAGGCGGCTGTGGTGAAAGTTCGAGAGGGTCTCCCCCCCGAAAACCCTAACTTGATTTGTGAGCTCTTTTTTTCTTTTTCCAAAAGGGGGCTCCCTATAAAAAGATTTTTCAAAAAAAACGGGTTTCTCTTAAAAACCATTTCTATTTTTTGTAATTTTCTTTCATTATTTTGGATTTTTTTGTTCTTTTCTTGAATTTTTTATTTTTTTGTATTTTGGGAAATACAAAATCCTAAAATGTAAGGCAAAACAAGGATTTAAACTATTTTTTTTGTATTTTTGAGAAATATTTACAAAAAGAAGGTTTTCAAGGCTATTTTGAGGAAATTTCTTTAGAAAATGGGTTTGGACCCGAGTTTTGAGAAAATGTTTGAGTTTTGACACTCGAATCGAGAAATACAACTCGATGGATCCAAACGGATACCGGACGAAGTGTCTGAGCTTTTCAAAAGATTATTTTGGTAATTTTGAGAATTTAACTTAAAATTGGATAATGAAGCTCAGATTTGGATTTTGATAATGGATCCGGATCCGATATTGAGTCAGATATGGAAAATGAATTTAATTTCAACCAAATTTTGAGAAACAAAAGGGAATTTAGATTTAAAACTGACTCAATTACCCAGAAAATGGGGGCAAAGGGCAGAAACGGGATATTTACAACATTTTGAAAAATTTGGGGTGTTCACAACCGCCGATATGGGTCGGCGGGGATCGCTTGGTCTTAGGGATGAGACGTCTCGTGTTAGTGGGCCACATTACTCCAGTAGAGGGAGTAGCCGTACCCCAGCAACTTCTGATGAACTACCGTCTCTGGTAGGATTTGACTTGAACTTCTTTGAGGGATTCAGTCAATTGCAAGGCTATCAAGAGGCATCATGTACGCCTAGCTTGCACAATCGGGATGAGGGATGCAACAACTCCTTCTATAATCCTATTATGATTTCAGATTCCTCGAATCATAGTGCTATTATATGGGGGAACGGAGCGGCTTCACGAACGCCGAGTCTAAATGGCCAGGAAGAGGGATACAACCCCTATCATCCCGTTATGGTCTCGGATTCCATGAGCCATGATGCCACTGAGTGGGCAAGTGTACAAGATTCGCTTGAGAGTGCGGAAGTGCCGCCCAAGCCAAAACTAGTAGTGCCTACACCAAGGCAATGTGGAAGCAAACGATACTTCGGGTTGTTTGGGTCAAGAAAGAAATCCAGTTCCTAAAAGAGACTGGTAGTGTTTTGGAGTCAATAGACTCATGTATAGTTTCTCAACGGCTAAAGTCTGCCAGTATGGCATGACGTTTTGTTTAAGGCGATGCTTGTGTAAATGTAATGTATATTAAGTAAATAAAGCTTTGCTTCGATATATACATTGAGAAACTAAAACATGTTTCTTGTATGTGATAGATAAATGGCTCCTATGACGAGGAGAACCATGCCGAGCGAGGAGTCCCATACTTAAGGATTCTTGCTAGAAACACTCAACAACCTGGTTACCGCCATCCGTGAAACGAGGCCAGAACCAGTCGCACCACGAAACGAGAACCTGGGAGGAGTAACTTATGAGAAGTTCCTCAAGCTTGACCCACCAGTTTTCGTTGGCAGAGCCGATCCGGAGCTCGCGGAGAGTTGGATCGAAGAGACAGAACATGCCTTCTCGGTAGTAGGAGTACCAGAAGAGAAGAAGACCAACTTTGGCACGTATCGATTAAAGGACAATGCACGGAAGTGGTGGGATACCACTAAGCTTATCTAGTTCTCATAGGTCGAAGTCATTCCTTGGACTGACTTCCGGAGAACTTTCTTGGATAACTACTTCCCGTTACATTCCAGAAACAAGAAAAAGTTGGAGTTACTGGAGTTGGAACTGAGCGGTATGAGTCTGATGGACTATACCACCAAATTTCAGAATCTAGAACGCTACTGCTCTCGATTGTTCGAAACAGACCAAGAAAGGGTCGACAAATATGTGAATGGTCTGCACGACGGGTTGCGATCAAGAGTTGTAACAAGCATGCCTTCAACTTTTCAGGCTGCGGTAGCAGCGGCTTGTTAACACCCCAAATTTTTCAAAAGCTTGTAAATATCCCCCTTTTGCTCTTTATCTTCGTTTTTGGTCAATTAAGTCAGTTTAAAATCTTAATCCCGTTTTATTTCTCAGTTTTTTTTTATTTTATTAAATTCATTTTATACATCTGACTCAATTTCGGATACGGATCCAGATAAAGGATCCAAATCTGAGCTTCGTTGTCCAATTTTTAAATCAATTTCTAAAAATTACCAAAATAACTTTTGAAAAGCTCAGACACTTCCGTTAGGATCCATCATGTCATACTCCTCAATTCGAGGTTTAAAACTCGAATATTTCAATTTTTAAATCAATTTAGTTTCATCTCTCCTACCGCTTAGATTTTAGAATCTTATTTCCAAAAAATAACCAAAAAAATTAGAAGATCGAGTTTTATAAAGAAGCACCTTTTAGCAAAATTTTATTAAAAAAAAACTCCTTTTTGTAAAATCTTAAAAAAAACAAAAGGGGAGGAGTTTGCAAAAATTGCCTTTTAGGGTTTTTCTCGCAGGGGGGGTCAGAGGCCGAAGGATTTTTTTTTTCTCCCTTCTTTTCCTTGCCTCTCTCTGGCCGAAATCCTTAGCCGCCTCCTTCCTCTCACCAGTCTCCTCCTCAAACCCTCTGATCGCCTCCATCGCCCTCCTCCTTCGTTCATCACCAACAACATCGCACGCCTCCATGTGCATTCCACCTTCTCGAAGCCTCCGTGGCTTCCATCCACCACACGCCCTTCATCTGCAACGGCGCATCCACCCCCCGAGCTCCTCCACCCTCCGATGGCTGGAACCCCCTTTCTTCAGCCTTCGGATCATTTTCCTTTCTTCTTCACCCGTCGATCGCTAACAAACCCCTCTTCTTTCTTTTTTTTCTCTCTTGATCTTTCCCCCATCGCCTATAAAAGAAAACCGTAGGAACGAGGGTGGGGATCGACCATTCTGGTATCGGTGGTTCAGAGGTCCCCTACGCCTCTCTCAAGCAACTGTCCCTCATAAAACCTGGACGCCCATTGGTCGCCACTCTTCCATCGATCGTCAACCTCCTTCCTCCTTCAGCATGCCCTGCAAGAACCTGATAAGGAACCTTTCACCTCTACTTCTTCCATCTTTCGGTTTCCCTTTTCTTTTCTTTTCTTTTTTTCCCTTCATCGTTTTGTTTCTTCTTTTTTTTTTCTTCTTTCCTTTTTCCCCTTTTCATTTTTCTTTTTCGGAGACGCACCATCGATGGTATCGAGTTGCTTATGCAATCTCAATCCATTTATGTGCAATAGTAAATGAAATCCCCCCCCATTCCAACATTTTCTTTTTTTTTAGATATCTCCTTATACTTGATCTTCCGTTTCATTTTTGTTTTATTGTATACGATTGCCTATGTGTATGTTTGTTTTGACTGCTGATTCATGTTTGATTCTCTGTTTCATCTCATACATCGCATTGGATATGGTCAATTGGTGTTAACATCTTCGCATTCTCGTTAGTTCATCTCCTGAGGTTATTCATCTACTGAATGTCCGTGTCGACTGTGTGGTTGCTTCCTTGCATAACAGTTGCCTTCCTTAAACCTGATGGTTTGTTGCAAGGGATGCTCAGGATTGGTTTGATCCCTTTGGTAGTTCACCATGTACTGGTCAGGTTGGTATGAACACAGTCCCCCAGCCCTTGGTTCCATTGTTCCATTCCCTCTATTGATTAGAATATTCACAGACGAATCTGTCACCTGTGTAGCAATCTAGTGTCGTATGAAGGGGATGGATCTGGTTCAAACAAAGAAACTATCACACATTGGCACCCTACACCTACCCTTCCTCGGGGATTCAATTTATTGACTCCCGCGTGAAGATCTATTTTACAGTAGATTTTTTTTTTATGAGTGTTTTCCTTTCACTGCTTTTGTTGTTCTATTCCACCATGTGTTCCTCTAATTCATCCCAAAAGTTTGGCCATAATTCTTTATTTATGTTAGTTTTGTTTTAGTTAGTTGAGATATACATTGATTCCCAACCACGGGTAAGCTATCATTTGACGGTTGTCTGAGCAAGTTCCTGAAGTCAAGAGAGTCATTGCTCAATCGGCCTTTAAGCTGATATCCTTCCAGGGAGAGGTTTTTTTTTTTCTCTTTTCCTACTTGATCTTGATCTCCGTTGAAGGATCACCATTCGCCAGAACTTTTAGTATTGGATCATCTAAATTCCAGTTTGAGGTTTGAAGTTGGGTCTGTGTAAGTAGCGATTTATCAGCAGGACTCCATGTATATTTGTTTGAAACTCTGAAACAATCATATGATTGTCGGTAATGGAAATGGTACCCGGACATTGGTTGAATAATCTCAAGTGCGAATTGGCCGATTTCAATCAAATGGGTATATGAAGGTCTGAATCGACTACCCAATTTCTGGTAAGTTTTTTTTTTTTATTATTATCTTCTTCTTTTCTTTTTTTTTTTCTTCTTTCCTCTTTACAGGTAAGTGCGAATTTTGGCTATGTTCGTTTCTCAAAAATGACCTGAGTTCTGTTGTTTTGATCATTTAATAATTCCATTTCATCGTATCCTGTTTCTCTATCAGAAGGTATTCCTTGATGATCCTCATTGGATTGTTAGGGATCAAGGTTGGGAAGATCAATATGACCATCTCAGTATTGTTCAAAATGTCTGCCGACTCTTGGCCCCAATAACCACGAGCTTTCAACTGAACCCTGACGAGTTTTGTTGAGTTTGTTTGCAAGGTTAACCTAGCTTACTGAGGTCGCTATATATAGTCATATGATATAGCGAACCTTAGCTACTAGCATCAACTGGTAAATACTGTTGGTTAAGAATCCTATGAGCAAATGACTGAATGGTTTAATTTCTCGTTATATGGATTATCTGAGTTACCTGAGATCACTAAATGTTGTCACCTGTTTCTGCAGGGGATGAACACTTTCATATTTGGTCATCTGGATCGATGAACTGACCTCCAGCAACCTTCCAAAGCTTGCTTGACCACCGGACCCTCTCTCCAAGCCTGGGAAGATCTGTCGATTTAGCCGCTACCATTATCCAGGTCAGTTAGCAATCCTTTAAAGCTAGCATGAGTGTACATTTTCCTTGAGTAATGATAAGTGTATTCAAGAGGATCCATTAGGGACCATGTTCATAACCCAGGGAAATCATGAAAGGGATATTGTTGGTACTGCGTATGAGGAGCAATCTCTGTTTATTTCCAGTTGCTTATATATGTTCATCACTAATGTATCCCCTGTATACTTCTAGTCATCCGTCAGCTCCACTGTATTTCCTCTAAGTTTGGAAGTAGAATCCAAACATTGTAATTGAACACTATATGGACTAATACTGAGTGTTAAATGTTAGCATAGAATATGTTGACCTTCGGTGGTCAGTATGCATGTTAGTAAATATTAGCATCAATGAGTCGGTGTCAACAAAGGATGTCAGCATCGTGCAAAATAGTTCACCTATGGGGTATATGTTGTTAGTATTATGTATCGGTTCTTGTAAATATTCATAACTTACATTATTCAATAATGATACTGATGAGGTATAACATGCACAGTGTAAGCAAAACCGAATAGAAAAAAGGGTCGGTGTATCAGCAGTAGCATGGACAGTAAGTCAGCCTGTCTTCGTTAGCATGTTTTATGTCAGGATGAAATGTGATGATATCTACAGCTGCGGGTAGATGGTTAAGACAATCAGTATTAGCAGAAAACATGTGTCAGCATCAATAGTCCATAACTTGTTAAAAACCAACAGTGGGTGTTAATATCGTATTGAATAGCAGTGTATACATATTAGCAAAGGGGTATACATTATGTTAACAGTTAGGGTACGATTGGCAGTAATTGAAAGTGTTAGGTAGCTTATTATGGTTACTACTTTTTGTTCCAGTTTTACATCCAAGTCTTGCAGTTAAGTAAAAAAAAAAAAAAAAAATTTATAATGGGTGTTTACTTTCCTCAATTCACTGTACAGTACTTGTTTGACCACCTCCAGTGCACCTTACTACTTACACCTGTTACATAGGTAATGTGACGCCCCAAACCCCGACCTTGTAAAAACCTTAGGTTTTTGAGGAATTTTTTTTTTTTTGAAGGATATACATAGTGAAAAGCAACTAGCGGAAGTAAAGGAGGGAAACAGGGGCAAGGCAAAGGCCGCAAGTCTGAGCGAGCCACAGTGAGAAAACCAAACTACGAGGCAAGTAAAGTACTTTTCATTTCCATAAGATATACAGTGATACAAAAGAGAGACTGGGTACAAAAAGGGACAGTCTCACAAAAAGGAGAGGTACAACCCCTCAAAACCCCCAAAACCAGTAGGAGCCAGAATCTGCTGCAAAGTGTGGGTCTCAAGGCTCCTGCTGTGCGCCGTCGCATCACGCTGCGTCTACTCGTCACCTATATCCCCATAAAACGGGGTCAATACTCTTGCGAGCTGGTGAGTCAAACCATCTATATATTTTCATTTTTAAGAAAAAAGCAGAAAGTAAGCAACATGCTATAAGTATGCTAAGTACCAGACTATAACTAGCATGATGGAACAGTTAGAAGCATTGAAACAAAAGTACAAGTGCGTGTCAGGTAGGTGCACGTGCCACAAGACTGTAAAACTACAGGTAAGTAACAGTGAAGCCACTACAGTGGTAAAGCAAAAAAACTGAACAACGGAAGGTAGCAACTAAAGTAACAAAGTAAGAACTAACTAACTGAAAGTAGTGACTGAACACACGTACATACGGCTCTGGAGTAACAACTACACTAAGTCAATGTGATTGGTTAGTCCTTATGTTCATCTTTTTACCTCCTTCGGGTACGCGAAGGAAAACCCTCGAGTTCTGTGAGACATGCACCCGGCGTCTGTTATTCAATTTCTAATGTGGTAACCGGGGATGCTACAGAACGAGAAAACCACCTGCGGGCGACACGCGGCCAGAAGAAACCTTTCCCAGGGGTAAAGGATTGCAATCCGCACTACTGCAGTAGCAAAGGTCCCTGCAGAGGGTACCTTGACCTCCCTAACTCCGAGTGACTGGAGGTCAGAGGGCACATCGGCTTCTCTAAAGAACAAGTCGTAGTAACGACACGTCACTCGGGGTTGTACCATTCACCCTCTCCCTGGGTGACCAAATTGTGAATGGGGTGCGGCAGGTTTATCTTGTTTAGGCTCATACTTCAAGTCATACCTTCTCTCGAGGTAGTCGCGCCTCGTGGTCCCCGTGGGGTACGCAAACGAGGACTTGGCCTGCCCATCCACGTGCTCGGCCTCACACGGCCACCATGAGCACATCGCCTGTGAAGACGATCATATAACATTTTATTTATGCCTATGGTGACACGAACATGTGAGCATATTCTCACCAACCCGGGCCATTGCCCGTAGACCCCAACCGAGTCTCAAGACCTCAATAGGTCAAAGTGCCACACTCTACGATAATTCCCGTACCTTTCCAAGTGTAAGCTATGTCGAGGGTAAAGCATGCCTCTGGTGCAGTGTATATCTATCGATATATGAGAGGGATCCAAACAGGGAAGGTGCTCGACAGGTGAGCTAGTGACGTACGTGATCGGACGTGTCATCTTGCACTCACGAAACAGGACAACCCGCATAGGTGCAAATTCGTCCAAAAACGCGTACAATCATAATGCGACAAACTCGCGCGTAGCGAAGCCATCCGCCAGGGATCCTCGCGAGTCCCACACTCACAAGTGTTAGGGGATAGAATTTCAATATAATTCCATACTAATGGGAATAACATTGGCATATCCAAAAGTGCGGTCCGCACGTCTGGGGCACGAATGTGACCGAAACCCTAAAGGTCCGTAGAACCGGACAACCCTATGCGAGCGTGTGTCGCAACACCGATTGAAACCCATCCGCACTACCTCCCCTACGGGGCCGCGGGGTACAAGCAGCTACAGCCTCCTATCGTGACATATGTTGCTTGCCAGAGACACATACCGCCAATAAGGCTTGACAAACCCTAACGGAATAAAAAAAAAGGCGACCATTGTCACTGAAGAGTTCCCGTGAAACTCCATGGGCTCGCGCCGACCTTGGTGCTACCCATAAGGGGGTTCAGACCCCGGGTCAGAGCACTCCAAGGGGCTGCCCAACAAGGGGACATGGTTACCGGGTGCCTTAGCACCCGGTGCCGCTGTGGCGCCAACTTGGGAACCTAAAACGCGAAGGGGGGGGCTGACCAAGTGGCTAGGCCACGGGGGCCCTGCCACCCTTGGTCCCCACCCAGCAACTGGCCCAGTGGGGCTGACAGCCATACTGGCCTCAGCCCGCACGCGCCAACCCGGGGGTGCCAGCACCCGACTAAGCCTAAAGAGCCCACAAGGGTGCTAGGCTTAGCCCAGGGCCCTACGGGCCAACCGAGACCTCAAGCGAGGTCCGGCCCGCTCATGACCAGACCTAGCTGGGTCATGAAAAAACCCTGGTCTGAACCCAGCTGTGGGTTCAGACCAGGGTGTTGGGCCTTAGCCCACACCCATAGGGGTGCGGCTAACCCAACCACCCGGTTAGGTGAGCCAAGCCAAAGGCTCTGGCCTGGTCCCGATTGGTCCAGGCCCGGCCAACGAAAAAAAAAGAGGGGGCAGGGGCACCAGCTGAGGTGCCCCACAGGCACCCCGGGTCTGACTCGAGGGTGGGTCCTGACCAAAGCACCCAACGGTGCACGCCAGCCCACAATGGGCGCCAAGGAGGGACCAAAGTGGGGCGCCCAACCGGGTTAGGTGGCGCCAATCACGGTGGCGGTCTGGACCACTGAAGGTCCAGACCCAGCCCAGCAACTGAAGTTGCTGGGGGCAGGCCACGCCTGGTCTGACCCAGCCAAGGGTCCAGACCAGGCCCACAATGGGCTAGCGCACCACTAAGTGGTGTGCCCAGCACCAAGTCCCGGGTGCACTAAGCACCCGGCTCTAGGCTGCACCGCAGCAAACCAAGCCAAAAAAGGGGGGGGGGGGTTCAGCAACCTGCTACAGACCTTGGGTCTGTCGCATCTGGCTCATCCCAGCCAGGGGATGAGCCAGGTCGTAGCTACCGGGTGTGCCCACTAAGTGGGTGCGCCAAGGAGGTGGCCCGGGTGCCATGCGCACCGGGCCACCGGCTTGCCAATAGGCATCAGCCAGGGGCAAAACCCAAAAAAAAAAAAGAAGGGGTCCATACAGGCCTCTGGTTCGAGCCAAATGGTGGCTCGAACCAGGGCTGTAGCTCGGACTCGGTAGGTCAAACCCTAACCAAAAATCCCCGGGTGCTAAGGCACCCGGGTGGTGCGTGCACACCAACCAAGGAAAGAAGGGGGGGTGGTGGTGGAGTGTGTGTGTTCACCCATGGTGGGCTCACCCATGGGTGGGTCCACCTCGGGTAGGTCTGGGTCCAGTGTGGCCCAGACCACCCAAGCCAACCAAGGGCTGCAGCACCAGCTGCAGCCAGCCCAACAAAGGGAAGAGCCGGACTGACCGACTTGGGTCAGTCCGAGGCTCATCCCAGGGCCTGCAACTGCCCAGCCCACCAGCTGTGGGCTCGTCAAGGCCACCAACCGGCCTGGGCTGGCCGTGTGTAAACACCCCAAATTTTCACCCTCATCCAGTGTTTGTCCATTTCATAAGTCATTACAGATTATTGCATAGCATTGCATGTCATTGCATAGCATTACATGTCATTATATCTCATTTTCGAGATCCAGCACTCCTATTTCAAAACATTCAATCCAGATTTGAACTTTAAAGCTTTATTTCAAAATCAATTTCAAAACCTGGGTTTTTATTCAATACTATGTCATTTTCCAAACCCAGGACTTTATATTTCGAAATATTTTCTCAGAAAACAATCTGGATTCATTTCAAATTCAAATTTTAATCGATTTCAATACACAGATGAGACCCATTGAGGTGGTGTCGCTTCTGAACTCCTCTATTTATCAAATTTCTCAAATTTCTCAAATTTTTGAAAGTTTCAGTCCTATCAGGACTCTGTCTCAGAGTCCTAATCCAGTCAGGAGTCTGTTTTTAAGTCTGTTTTACTTCCATTTTTAGTCTTTTTCGCTTATTTTTAAAATTTAGGTCATTTTACAGAGTCAAGTTAGTTCAGGACTCTATTTTAGAGTTCGGTCGAGTTAGGAGTCTAACCCTGACTATGTTTTCTGACTTATTTCATTATTTCTTGATTAAATCTTTTCAAAAACTCCTTCATTTAGCTTTTAAAAACCAAAATCACAGAGTCCTAAAAATCCAGGACTCTAACCCGGAGTTCCGGTTCGCTTGAGACTCTACTTTCAAAACTTTGAATTTCAACTATTGATTTTAACCCATTTTCAAAGCCATTTTCAGTATTTATTTCGAGTTTTTCAAAACTTCAATGTGGGGCCCACCCCGTTGGTGTCATATCTAGAGGAGTTCTGATTCAATTGGAACTCTATGCCATTTCAAAACTTTCAATCTCAAAGTCTACTTTTGAATCTCTTTTTAAAACTCCTTCAATTTCAAGTTTTAAAATTGCTTTTTGAAAAACTCAAGTAGGGCCCACTCGGGGTGGCGCCACATTTGAATAAGTCAAGGTTAGACTAGGGTTAGTCATTGTCCTAGTTAGGTTAGGGGTTTAGAGGAGTCAAAATCAATTTTAAAAAACTATTTTATTTAACTTTTAAACCATTGGTTTTTAAAGGTTTTAAATTCAGGTTTTAAAAACCAAATGTGGGTCCATACTAGGTGGTGTCACATTTGGACTTTTTAGGGTTTAATTAGGTATTAATTAGAGTTCATTTAGGGTTAGGAAACCACAAAAAATCGTTGCCCTTAGTAGATTTATTAGAAAGAGTCCTGAAAAAATGAAAAAACCTCTTAATTAACCCTAATTAAGTGACTTTTTGAAAAACTATAAAAAGGGACCTAAGGGGGGCCAAAGGGGAGCTCTTTTTCTCTCAAATTTTCGTGGCTTCTCTCTCCTCTCCAGCACCTCCACCTTCATCCATTGCAGCTGCAGCCCCAAGGTGAGTTATTTAATATTATTTTATTATTTTTTATTAGTTTTTTATGATTTTTCAATAGATTTCACCATGGAAACTCTTGTGTTCATGGATTTAACCATGGATTTCATCCAAGAACCCCAAAATCGACCCAAGAAGATGATCTAACTCAGTTTGAGGGTGATTTCAAGGATTCTAATCCATTAGAATCGATGAGAGGTACGTTTTTCATGTTCTTAACCGACAAAACGTGAGATTTACCCGTTAAATGGGTTAAATCCATGATTTCAAAGGTGAAAGAAAATTCCAGCCATGGATTCCCTTTATTTTATTTATTTACTAGTTTATTCATGTTTATTACACGTTTTTTTAGCATAGAAATAATTTTTATTTACTGTTTTATAGTTTATTTTATTGTTTTTCAATAGTTAATGCATGATTTCTTAAGTTTATTAGATTTCTGGGTGTTTTTAGTTTAGAACAGAAAAGATCATACTATTTTGGATTGAAGTACTTTCTGTTAATGTTTGATTTTTTTATATGTGATACATGCATATGTAAATGAACTACTGTAAAAAAATCATTGTTTTTGGGATTCGGGAACCCTGTCAGAAAAATCAGACATCAAATCGGGTTTTTAAAACTTTAAAATCATTGTTAAAATCAAGAAGGTAACTTGCTGTTATGATATTTTTCTCATCTTATATCCGATTTGAGATCTGTAAAATGACATGGATTCATATTGATTATATCTATCTACTGTGAAATTTGCAGAATTTTTTATCACTTTTTAGTATTTTTCCTCTGTCAGAGACTCTGATTTTCAATTTAAAACGCATTAGGGTTTACCAAAACCCTAATCAGACTTGTGTTGTTTATGAATCCCAAACCACAGATCCGATTCATGATCTGTAAAAAGTGAGTATTGTTATTTGTTTGTCAGATATGCACTGTTAAAATCTCAGATATTATGAATGAGTTAATCTATTTATTCCAGAATTTTCAATTGAAAGTATCAGTCAGGACCAAAGTTAAAATCAATATATTCAAGTCCGGATTGTCGGATGGGTATCTCCCTGGTTTTAAAGGCTTTTTCAGATCTGTAAAAAAGAAAAGTTTTATTTTCCTATCTATTTGTCCTCTGTAAAATTTCATAGATTTCCATGGAGGTTTTACCATTGGTTCGGGTCCTGGACTGAGACTGGTTGGTGAACTAGGTTAAAAATACCATATTTTTAGGGTTTGATGCTATTTTCGGATTAATTTAATGCCAAAAAAAATATTTTTATAATTCTAATTTGATATTAGAGTTATAACAAGTGCAGGTACCAATTTTGAGGATTTTTAGAATCTGTTTAATGTTTGAATGGCTCAAATTGCAAAACAGGGCACCCGAAGAATTCCAAAACACTGCAAAAATCACAAAATTTGTGATATTCTTGGATTTTTGTGTATAAGCATATATGTTTAGGGTTTAATCATATTCATAATCATATTAGGATGCTTTAGGTTTAATTTGATGCTCATTTGATTTCATTTAGTGCATAAAACCTAAGTTTTACAAAAAATATTTTCTAAAAACCCTCATTTCAAGGCCATAGTCTTGCTATCAGGGGCAATTTGGCCATTTGACCTCAATTTCGAAATTCCTAACCCTAATTCTCATATTTTTAATCATGTCATAGCATATTTAGTTTGATTTATTTTTATTTGTATTTCAAAACTTGCATTTACCAAATATCTTTCTAAAAACCCTAATTTCAAGGCCATAGTCTTGTTATTAGGGGTATTTTGGTCATTTTGACCCCAATTTCGAAATTTCATATCTTATCTTCCTTATTTATTCAATTTTATTTTATACTTTATCAATTTTGATTTAAGGGAATCATGGAAAAGGCTTATATCTAGCAAAATCCAGTAATTTCTAGATATTACTGGATAAACCTAGAAAAGCCAACATATCATTACTAACAAAGTTTTCTAGTTTTGCAGGTACATTGAAGATTTTAATTTCATGTATTTAAATTCAATAGTGATGTAAATTAAATGTAAACTTTAGAATAAGAATTTAAATTCCTGCATAGATTAGGATTTGCATTTCATATAGTTTAAACTTTGATATATAACTGTTATGTATGCCAATTCATGCACATTTTATTAATTCACTATGGTCTACACGAATGGCACATACACTAGCTTTTATGAAGTTTATAAACTTGGTGAAATTCGTATTTATGGCCATAGTTAGAATACGAATGATACCCAGATTTATGATCTCCACATTAGCCACATTCAGCCTACACTCTTAGGCTAACTTCAAAATGCACTGCATTTTTCAAAAATACAAAAAGTATTTCTCAATTCCTCAAATCCATATTCATTCATTTCATGCATTTGCCAATTCCAATTCAAATTTCAATTCAGAGAAATCATTTTCTCAAAATTCTCTAAATCTTATTCAAAAATCGATTTTCTCAAAATATGGATTTGCCAATGATATTTCAAGTATTTCCCAAGTTTCAAATTTGATTTTCCAAGTTATATATTCAATTTCAAAGTTTGAATTCAAAGAAATCAAGTTTTCCAAAGTTATTTCACATTTCTCAAAATCGATTTTCACAAAATCTCTAGATTCTTCAGAAATCGATTTTCACTTTCTCAAATACAGTATCTCAACCTTGATTCATGATTTTCAAAGAGTTTATTTTCCAATTATTTTCAATATTCAAAGCAAACATCATGTTTTCAAATATGCATTTTCAGAAAATTCATAGCACATGCCTGATTCTATGTGCATTTAGAAATTAGAATATGATTTAGACAAGTTGAATAGAGTAGAGCATAAGATTGATCCTTGGTTCAATTACCCCTGTTAAAGGTGGCAGGAACGGTTGAACCTCGTACCGACAGGCGAGTCCCATTCTACGGAATTTTCCCGCATTTTAAAAACGGAGGTGAGTTATTTTCAAAAATCTTTTTCAAAGGTCAGTTTGATTTGCAAAAGTAAAAATTTTGCGATGATAACAGGTTTGGCGACCGTGATGGGACCTGTCTTCACCTGATCAATTTAATGCTCTATTTAGTTCAAGTTGTCAAAATCGATTTCCATGGAACGTCAGCTTTTAATTTATGCTATCATGTGAACCTAGGAGCCTAGACTTGAACCCAGCTGACATGGAATGCATATAGACTAGGTATGGTTTGGTAGGACCATATTGAGGAGATTTATTCATGCTCACATAGACTTAGGTCTAATACAACACTCCTCAATCTAGGTTTGTATGAAAACAATGTTTGCTTCTTCAAATATTTCAAAATTCTATCTCTTTAGGACTTAGAGCCTTCTATTTGCTTGCATGTGCTCATGTTTTCAAAAACCACCCCCACCTATATTGTCCCGGTCTTCACGTTGCTGGGCTCTCTTCCAGAACCATAGTTCGGG
The DNA here is from genome assembly GCF_984573655.1 of Nuphar pumila. NCBI lineage: Eukaryota > Viridiplantae > Streptophyta > Magnoliopsida > Nymphaeales > Nymphaeaceae > Nuphar > Nuphar pumila. Next base: position 43,156,997 of record NC_143265.1, on the reverse strand, counting down.
ACAGAGCCTCACAACTGGGCCACCTATTTGGGTGAAAACCCCCCTGCCACGTACCAAGGGCCATAGTCCAACGTATATGGGCAGGTGCTCAAGGATATTGGAAAACTTGAACCTGGAACCGGAGAAATTGATTTTATGGCACGTACATCGAGCCTTGGCTTGAGTATATAGGCATAACTGGATTGGATACAGTTGATCTGAACCTTAGAGTTAGGATTAAGGTCCTACAACTATTTCAAAATTTATGCATCTAGAGTCATCTTTTAGGGAATGTTGTATGTGCATACTTGTTTATGCAGAATGTGTTATAATCATTTCCTTTTTATTTTCCATATTTTCCCAATTTTCTAAAATACTGGACGATTTTCTCAAAATTCCCCAATCTATGTCCATGTACTGTCCATGTTTTAAACCTTGGACGATTTTCCAAATACTTCATTTTTCATTTATTTCTTCATATTTCATCAAACCCTGGACGATTTTCCAAATTTCCTTTAATTTCCTTCAAAACTCCAGGTGATTTCCCATCTTTCCTGTCTTCTGGATCTCGAATTTCCTGCTTTATTTTTATCCTGCCTGCATTTTCCTCAAATTTTCTGTATTTTCCCAAGTCTTATTCCAATTTTCTATGTCTTCCAGTCTGATGGCATCCAGTCAGCTTGATTCAGTCTTCCCTGAGGGTCACATCTCCTACGAGGTGCGACAAAGTCTTCCCGAACATCGAGTCCTCAGCACCGGATCCTTCTTTCCCCGGTGGTATTATTCATGGTTCAAGAACTTCTCTCGTATGTTTCCGGACCATCTGGACGAGTGTGGATTGGAACTGGCGTCCACAGTGGGAAAGCAGACAGTCAACGACAACTTGATTCATGCACTAGCAGAGCGGTGGAATCCGAGCACTTCTACCTTCTGGTTCCCGTGGAGCGAGATGACAGTGCTGATGGATGAATTTTCAGAGATTATGGGATTGCCCGAGCCAGCCGGTCAGCCTGGAGATCCATTGGAGAAACAGTTTCTGATTAATGTTAAGGGTCTGGACCCTAAGGATGCCTTAGCTCGCATGACAGGATGCAAGTCTTGGCCTCTGATAGAGGAGGATGGAAACGAATATGTGGACCTGCTCGAAATCTACAGACAGTATGGGATATTTGTGGAAGTCAGCTTGTTGTCCAGGACAACTCGAGAGAGAATGCAGTACGCGATGGTTCTGTGCACGGTAGGATTAGCTTTCTTTCCAGATGGACGGAATTACATGGATATCAGAATAGACCAGCTTCTAAGAAGATGGGGAAGTCGACAGACCAGCCGCCTCTCGATAGCCATGGCCGCACTCGCTTTCCTATACCGAGGGTTGACCCGTTTCACACTCGGAGAATCCATTCTAGTCAAAGGGTGCACCTATGCCTTGCAGTCTTGGTTCCTCCGGCATGTGCCTGCCCGAGCCAGTTCATTCAGATACAATGGAGAGAAGCTTCTTCCAGTTGCGCGATACCGGTTCTTGATCGACAACCTTCAGGAGGAAGAAGTCGTATGGGACTACTTTGATCGTCAGGAATCACCTCCCAGATATACTTATGCATATGGCAAGCGATTCAGGCTACTTGGCCCATTCTTCTGCGCATACTATCATCCAGAGCGGTGTGTCAGGCAGTTCTCTCAGAGGCAGAAGAGCATAGAGATTCGTCCACTAGCCGGAGTTCTGCCAGAATTCGATCTCGCATCAGATCAGTGGTCCGGAGCATACCATTCTGCCAGACATGGCTGGGATTCCTTTGTCAGTCTTACTATTTTTCCTGGTCCTCGTGTGTCTTCTGATTTTGTAGAGTGGTGGAAAATTGTCTCTCCCCCTCCCCTCTGTCAAGTGTATTATTGATAAAATCATGTTTTTCCCCTCAATAAAAATTTCTTGGTTTGACGACCTCGCCTAGGTCACAAGGCATATTTTCAGTTGTTTATCTTGCAAAGAATAGCAACACAATTGTCGTAATCCCAGCGACGACTCAATCCCTAGTAATGGGATATTATTTCAATTGTCTACCAAAATTCTCAACAAATATTTTTCTCCAAACCAAATTTCCTTCAGAAGCCTAACCATCAGTGCTGCAACTCCAAGAGAGCATCAGCAATATCCAAGAGAACATTTGCGATACCCGATGGTTCATACAAGATCCAGAAAGAAAACCACATCAGTTGAAGGCGTCGCGTACTCAGTAGCTTCAGAAGAAGAGATGGACTCACCTCGATCCATCCAGAGTCAGGGTCAGCAGGAGGATGATGTCATCAATCCCCAAATGTACGTCATGTTCAAAAAAATGATGACCAAAATGCTGGCAGAGCAAGCTGAGGCCAGTACTGAGCAAATTCAGACCAAACAAAAAGATAAGGGTCATGCCGTCAAGAATGTGAAGATCAGCAAAAAGCAGAGTCGTCACGAGGAAATATCTGATGAGTCAGAATCAGCTGACGATGCTGATAAGGAATGTGAAAATAAATATGAATTCAAAAGGTCAACTCAGGGTCAGGGGTCGGCCTACAAATCCAAGAATCAGTCTGTTGGCGACCCTACGCAGTTACAACTGAAAGATGTGATGAAGATGGTTAAGGATCTTCAAGCTCATGACAAGGGCAAAAGAGTCTTTACAAGTGAAGACTTCTATGATGCACTGGATGGGGATGATGATCTCGATAACCTCCCCAAGAAATTCATTAAGTTTGATGGTTCGGGTGACCCAAAGTCACACCTCGCCCTTTTCTTTGCAGAGTGTTCCAAGTTCAGGAGGAATAACCGAGCCTTATTTCTTTGTTTCCCTCGCAGTCTGGAGGGTATTGCAGCAAAATGGTATTCAGAGCATATTAATCCCATAGAGCTGAAAGAGTTTGATAAAGTGGTCAATTTGTTTATTGAGCGCTTTTTATTTAATGTTGAAGCACTCCCGACTCTCAGTCATCTCTGCAGTCTGAGGCAGAAGGAAAGTGAGAAGGCCAGGGATTTCATTCACAGATGGAGATCCACTTGCAATAAGATGCGTGAGCCAATAGCAGAAGGACACGCACTATCTTTGATCCTGAGCAACTTCTCGCAACCCCTGAGGGGACTGATTTCTACATCTCCATCGAAGAGCTTCATAGAACTGACAGAACGAGCTGAATGGATTGAGTTGAGTATGGAAAATGGATCTTATGAAGGTTTCATATTCACCAAAAGCAGCAGTCAGCAGGAATCTAACAAGAAAACCCATTTTACCTACTCTACCAGCAACAACAAGAACCATTATAAGGGAAATATGAAAAATCACAGCTCTGGCCCAGGGGGACCAAACCCCAACAAAAATGAGCAAAAAGGTGAGTCGATTCCCCAGTATGATAAGCAACCTCAGCGATCTTTTGAGCAAGGGTCGAGACCTCAAGAAAAGTCGAAGCACGACAACTGGAGTTTTAAATGTGACTTTACTCCCCTAGATCAACCGCGTGAAGAAATCCTTGAATATATGTTGGCCAAAGAGATGATTAAGCTCCCAAAAGTCGATGATCCTCCTATCACTAGGGGAAGATTTAAAGATCAATTCTGCAAGTTTCATCATGCCATGGGGCATGATACCGAGTACTGTTTCGTTCTCAGGAATATTATTCAAGACTATATCGATAAAAATATCCTTATGGAAGGCAAAGAAGAAGATAAAGCAACCAGCTCATCAGCCTCTTAAGAGCGACAAGGCCATCACTCTTTCATTCTTGCATTTTGCTTTCGTCATTTTGTATGGATGGCATGGTCTCATCTCTTTCATCAATAAAATTATCAATCTTCCTCATAGTTTGGCATCATCTTTTGTATTTCTCCTTCTTTACAAAATGTCTTTTTACAAGGAGTAACCTCTTTCAGAGTGTCTCCCGAATTCATCAAGAAGCACATCGTCAATCTTTCCACTGTTATCTTCAGAGAACATTCCTCAAATATCAATTATCTATCCTTTCATCCAATATCTTACTCCCCCATTACACTGGGCCATTATTTTAAAAATTGTCTTCAAAACATCCTGTATGCAGGCAGGTACAAGCAAATATCTCATTTTGCACACATGTGTACTCATTTACATCATTTTGCATTTGCATGCATTCATTTGCATTTTTGCATACATCAACTTGCATCAATCCAATACCCATTTAGGATAAGGGACGAATTCTGAGACTCGTGGCATTTGTCTAGGTCAGCGTGAGGATAAAGATTGAAAATCTCACATTACAATCATCAAGCGCTTTCTAAACACCAACCTTTTTCAAGTTCGTCCTGCGGGCCGAGTTTTAATTAAAACCATTTTTACCGGTCAACCTTCGGGTGAAGCCTACTTTTTTAAATCCAGTTTTCACTGGTCGAACTTCCTGAATCCAGTTTTCATTGGTCGAACTTTCTGAATCCAGTTTTAAATGGTCGAACTTTCTAAATCCAGTTTTCACTGGTCGAACTTCTTAAATTCAGTTTTCACTGGTCGAACTTCCAGAATCCAGTTTTTACTGGTCGAACTTCCAAAATCCAGTTTTCACTGGTCGAACTTTCTAAATCCAGTTTTTACTGGTCGAACTTTCTAAATCCAGTTTTCACTAGTCGAACTTCCTAAATCCGGTTTTCACTGGTCGAACTTTCTAAATCCAGTTTTCACTGGTCGAACTTCCTAAATCCGGTTTTTACTGGTCGAACTTCCAGAATCAAGTTTTCACTGGTCGAACTTCCTAAATCTGCTTTTCACTGGTCGAACTTTCTGAATCCAGTTTTCACTGGTCGAACTTCCTGAATCTGGTTTTTACTGGTCGAACTTCTTAAATCGAGTTTTCACTGGTCGAACTTCCTGAATCCAGTTTTCACTGGTCGAACTTCCTGAATCTGGTTTTTACTGGTCGAACCCTTTAAATTTAGTATTCACTGGTCAGACATTTTCAAAGCCCAGCATTCGTGCGGGTACTTTTTTAAAATCTAGTGCTCGTACTGGTAATCTTTGAAAATCCAGTGCTCGTACTGGTAACCTTCCAAATCCAGCGCTCGTACTGGTAATCTCCCAAAACCCGGTATTCGTACTGGTAATTTTTCAAAACATAATGCTTGTATTGGCATATTTTCAAAATCCGGTGTTTACACTGGTACACTTTAAAATTCAGTGTCCACTGATTTAGTTTTCCTTCGGAATTCGAGTTTCGACTCAAATTTCTTTTCCTTCTAATCGGTTTAGTTTCCCTTTGAGGTTCAAGTTCTGACTCGAATTTCCTTTCCTTATAATTAATCTAGTTTTCCTCAGGAATTCGAGTTCCGACTCGAATTTCTTTTCCTTCTAACCGGTTTAGTTTCCCTTTGAGGTTCGAGTTCCGACTCGAATTTTCTTTCCTTATAATTAATTTAGTTTTCCTTCAGGAATTCGAGTTCTGACTCAAATTTCTTTTCCTTCTAACCGGTTTAGTTTCCCTTTGAGGTTCGAATTCCGACTCGAATTTCCTTTCCTTATAATTAATCTAGTTTTCTTTAAGAATTCGAGTTCCAACTCGAATTTCTTTTCCTTCTAACCGGTTTAGTTTTCCTTTGGGATTCGAGTTCCAACTCGAATTTCCTTTTCTTCTGACCGGTCTAGTTTTCCTTCGGGATTCAAGTTCCGACTCGAATCTTCTTTTCTTCCAGTTAATCTAGTTTTTCTTCAAGATTCGAGTTCCGACTCGAATTTCTTTTCCTTCCACACCGGTTTAAGTTTGCCTTTGGGATTCGAGTTCCGACTCGAATCTTCTTTCCTTCTAGTTGATCTAGTTTTCCTTCAGGATTCGAGTTTCGACTCGAATTTCATTTCCTTCTGACCGGTCTAGTTTTTCTTCGGGATTCAAGTTCCGACTCGAATCTTCTTTCCTTCTAGTTGATCTAGTTTTCCTTCGGGATTCGAGTTCCGACTCAAATTTCCTTTCCTTCTGACTGGTCTAGTTTTCTTTTGGGATTCGAGTTCCGACTCGAATCTTCTTTCCTTCTAGTTAATCTAGTTTCCTTCGGGATTCAGGTTCCGACTCGAATTTCTTCTCCTTCCAAATTGATCTACCTTTCCTTCAGGATTCGAGTTCCGACTCGGATTTCTTTTCCTTCCATAATGGACTTGGTTTTCCTTCGAAGATTCAGGTTCCGACTCGAGTTTTCTTTTCCTTCAGAGTTGGTCTAGAAAATCCAAGTTCCGACTTGCATTTTCTTTCAAATCCAATTCGCTTAGCTTTCCTTTACAAGTTTGAACTTCTACTCAAACTACCCTGCAAGTTGGTCTAGAAGATCCGAGTTCCGACCCGAATTTTCTTTCAAAATCCAATTCATCTAGTTTTCCTTGAAGAGTTGAATTCCGATTCGAATCTTTCCTCAAAAACCCAGTTTAGCACCTGGTCCATTCAAAGCTCACAAGTTGGAATCATTCCTTCTTAAGTTATGATCCTTATATTGAATTCCTATGGAATTGATAGTTCGTAGGTCAAACCCCTGCGAAACCAATGCCATTCTCAATAGAACCAATGTCGTTCTTAGGCTGAATCCCTATAGAGCCCATGTCATTCTCAGTAAACCAATTCACAATTTCGACCTTCGAGTCAATCAATTTCCAATTTCCAATTATCAATTTCCAAATTTCCAATATCCAAATTTTCAATTTCAAATATCAAATTTCAAAATTTCAAAATTCCAATTTCCAAAATTCGACCCTTTTGAGTCACCCAATACCCAATTTCAATCATTTTCTCTTGCGAGAGACCCTTTTTACAGGGAGAGTTCGAGGGAGCTCGCTCTTTTCGCATGCTATCCAATTCGTTCACTTAGCCCCTTTTCAGGGAGAGTTTGAAGGGACTCGTGTCTTTGTGAACCGTTTGCAAAACAAAATTCCAAATTTCACACAAGGAACCCTTTTTATAGGGAGAGACTCGACGGAGACTTGCTTTCCTTGTGGCCCCATAATTTCAGACTAGGCCATTTCATCATGAAGGACCCTCTTTTCAGGGAGAGTGTGATGAACTCGTTCCTTCATGACCAATTTACCAATCTCACCAATTCTGGCCCCCTTTTCATAAGAGAAGCCTAATGTTAGGAAGTTTTGACGAAAACTTAATTTCTCTTCGAAGGTTCGTTTTGCAAACACCTCCTCTTCAGGGAAGAGAGGAGTGATTTCTAATTTCAATTTCTAAATCTTCTCCTTTGGGGAAAGGAGAAGAGAATTCCTGTCATAGATGTGTTGCGTTGTGCTTCAAATGCTCGCTTTCACAAAGGATTTCAAGAAAATTTTGCCAATTTGTCGTTAAATAATTGTTGATTTCAAAAATCTTTATTGCACAAAAATATTACTTCAAGAATACCCCCGGTATTACTTCCGAAAGGACAAAGCTTTCGCAAAAAAGGATTCAAAGTTCAAAATCTTTCTATTGGCCAACCAAAAGGATGAAGAATAAATCCGCGATATGGCCAGCAAAGAATATTCAATGTTGTTGCAAAGCCATAAGTGATTGATATTGATCGCAGTCAATGGCGCATTTTTAAAGACCATTCTTGAAAAATAAAGCAGTCGAAATATCCTGGGTGACACAGAAAAATCCACTCAATCTCCATATCTCCTCAATCACCTAAGCTGCAATTAAATATCTGCAAAAGGGATCTCTCAATTGTCGTCAAGATGAAGGCGAATTAAGCGAGTCGACCCCCGGGGCCAAAGAAGATTTGGATCATCTCCAAGATGACGAAGTTTGTGACGGATCCTTCCAGGGAAAGTTCAGATCACCGTCGAGATGAAGGCGAGTGTGATGAGCCTACCGACAAACCCTAAAAGATATTTAATTTCTGCTATCATCAAGAGATTCCCAACCAATGAGCCAATAACTATCAAGATAATCCCTAAGAGAAAAGAAGGATCGGAACATCTTTGAGATGAAGGAGTTTGTGACGTACCCTTCCCAAGAAAAAAAGAGAGAAAAGTCAGGACATCTCCAAGATGAAGGATGATGTAATTCCCGAAAAATCCAAGAGAGCTCCAATCTGTTAAAAAGAGAGTGCAGAAAGATCATCATGAGAAAAGAATCCCAGGATATCAGACTGCCGAATCTATCAAGAATCTTCTTTAATTTTGTGAAATTCTTTTATCAATATTCTTTCACCAATAGCTCTCGCAATATCAAGAATACTTTCTTTCCCGTCCATATCAAGGAAATTGATAGCTTCCTTGAAAGAAAGCCAATCGCAAGCAATTTGAATTTGAATCTTGATTCTACGGAGTTAAGCTCAGTCGGAGGTAATACTTCAGGTAGAAAAGAGGGAATACTTTCAAAACAATGTGCATCATTTTCAATTATTTTGAATCAACAACAATTTTCAACATTTTGACAATATTTTCTAGCTATCCTGGCGTGAGGCAAGAGCTTGAGGTTCATCTTTGGCGCATTCTGACACCATCCCTTTTTAGGACTTGATAACGGGAGTTTTCAATATTCCTTCCCTTCTTTGGTATAATCTAAGCGCACGGGCTCTCAGATTCGCACACTTCCCTGTGTCCCCACTGTCCCACCATAGACAGACCAATTTTGGCTTGAGGTTAAGCCACCAATTTCAGCAAAAGGCAATTTAAAAAGCTATTTAGTCTCAGCAATGAGACGCCCAAAATCAAACCCTTTTCAAGCTTTAGAGACCCCAATTTCTTTCCTTTTGCAAAACCCCTATCGGATTTATTGTGCGGAAATCCGAAGGTTCCATCACGGTCTCTTCTTTCGAGGATTCCATTCATTTTCTGCCCAATCAGGTTAAGGGTATAAACCTGGGCCTCCTTTGATGAGGTATTCCATTTTCTGCCCGATCAGGTTAAGGGTATAAACCTGAGCCTCCTTTGATGAGGTATTTCATTGCCCAATCAGGTTAAGGGTATAAACCTGGGCCTCCTTTGATGAGGTATTCCATTTTCTACCCGATCAGGTTAAGGGTACAAACCTGAGCCTCCTTTGATGAGGCATTCCATTTTTTGCCCAATCAGGTTAAGGGTACAAACCTGAGCCTCCTTTGATGAAGTATTTCATTTTCCACCCAATCAGGTTAAGGGTATAAACCTGAGCCTCCTTTGATGAGGTATTCCATTTTCCACCCAATCAGGACAAGGGTACAAACCTGAGCCTCCTTTGATGAGGTATTCCATTTTCAACCCGGTCAGGTTAAGGGTTAAGCCTGAGCTTCGTTCCATACGAGGTATTTCCCGTCCCATCCAAGTTTAGGGCAAAACCTGAATCTCACTTCTTTTTGAAATAAAATTTTCTCCTTATTCTCCATTTCATATCTACCATCATCATTTGAATAAATTCTTTCATACCGAGTCAGACCCATCTAACTGGGGCATTTTTATGGTTCAAATTTGGTATGTTTTCTTTGCCACTAAGCTCGGCTCACAACCGGCTTAGTAGCAAAGAGGGGCATCTGTAAACACCCAAAATTTTCACCCTCATCCAGTGTTTGTCCATTTCATAAGTCATTACAGATCATTGCATAGCATTGCATGTCATTGCATAGCAATACATGTCATTATATCTCATTTTCGAGATCTAGCACTCCTATTTCAAAACATTCAATCCAGATTTGAACTTTAAAGCTTTATTTCAAAATCAATTTCAAAACCTGGGTTTTTATTCAATACTCTGTCATTTTCCAACCCCAAGACTTTATATTTCGAAATATTTTCTCAGAAAACAATCTGGATTCATTTCAAATTCAAATTTTAATCAATTTCAATTCACAGATGAGACCCATTGAGGTGGTGTCGCTTCTGAACTCCTCTATTCATCAAATTTCTCAAATTTTTGAAAGTTTCAGTCCGATCAGGACTCTGTCTCAGAGTCCTAATCTAGTCAGGAGTCTGTTTTTAAGTCTGTTTTACTTCCATTTTTAGTCTTTTTTGATTATTTTCAAAGATTAGGTCATTTTACAGAGTCCAGTTAGTTCAGGACTCTATTTTAGAGTTCGGTCGAGTTAGGAGTCTAACCCTGACTGTGTTTTCTGACTTATTTCATCATTTCTTGATTAAATCTTTTCAAAAACTCCTTCATTTGGCTTTTAAAAACCAAAATCACAGAGTCCTAAAAATCCAGGACTCTAACTCGGAGTTCCGGTTCGCTTGAGACTCTACTTTCAAAACTTTGAATTTCAACTATTGATTTTAACCCATTTTCAAAGCCATTTTCAGTATTTATTTCGAGTTTTTCAAAACTTCGATGTGGGGCCCACCCCGTTGGTGTCATATCTAGAGGAGTTCTGACTCAGTTGGAACTCTATGCCATTTCAAAACTTTCAATCTCAAAGTCTACTTTTGAATCTCTTTTGAAAACTCCTTCAATTTCAAGTTTTAAAATCGCTTTTTGAAAAACTCAAGTAGGGCCCACTCGGGGTGGCGCCACATTTGAATAAGTCAAGGTTAGACTAGGGTTAGTCATTGTCCTAGTTAGGTTAGGGGTTTAGAGGAGTCAAAATCAATTTTAAAAATCCATTTTATTTAACTTTTAAACCATTGGTTTTTAAAGGTTTTAAATTCAGGTTTTAAAAACCAAATGTGGGTCCATACTAGGTGGTGTCACATTTGGACTTTTTAGGGTTTAATTAGGTATTAATAAGAGTTCATTTAGGGTTAGGAAACCACAAAAAATCGTTGCCCTTAGTGGATTTATTAGAAAGAGTCCTGAAAAAATGAAAAAACCTCTTAATTAACCCTAATTAAGTAACTTTTTGAAAAACTATAAAAAGGGACCTAAGGGGGGTCAAAGGGGAGCTCTTTTTCTCTCAAATTTTCGTGGCTTCTCTCTCCTCTCCAGCACCTCCACCTTCATCCATTGCAGCTGCAGCCCCAAGGTGAGTTATTTAATATTATTTTATTAGTTTTTATTAGTTTTTTATGAGTTTTCAATATATTTCACCATGGAAACTCTTGTGTTCATGGATTTAACCATGGATTTCATCCAAGAACCCCAAAATCGACCCAAGAAGATGATCTAACTCAGTTTGAGGGTGATTTCAAGGATTCTAATCCATTAGAATCGATGAGAGGTACGTTTTTCATGTTCTTAACCGACAAAACGTGAGATTTACCCGTTAAATGGGTTAAATCCATGATTTCAAAGGTGAAAGCAAATTCCAGCCATGGATTCTCTGTATTTTATTTATTTATTAGTTTATTCATGTTTATTACACGTTTTTTTAGCATAGAAATAATTTCTATTTACTGTTTTATAGTTTATTTTATTGTTTTTCAATAGTTAATGCATGATTTCTTAAGTTTATTAGATTTCTGGGTGTTTTTAGTTTAGAACAGAAAAGATCATACTATTTTGGATTGAAGTACTTTCTGTTAATGTTTGATTTTTTTATATGTGATACATGCATATGTAAATGAACTACTGTAAAAAAATCATAGTTTTTGGGATTCGGGAACCCTGTCAGAAAAATCAGACATCAAATCGGGTTTTTAAAACTTTAAAATCGTTGTTAAAATCAAGAAGGTAACTTGCTGTTATGATATTTTTCTCATCTTATATCTGATTTAAGATCTGTAAAGTGACATGGATTCATATTGATTAGATCTATCTACTGTGAAATTTGCAGAATTTTTTATCACTTTTTAGTATTTTTCCTCTGTCAGAGACTCTGATTTTCAATTTAAAACGCATTAGGGTTTACCAAAACCCTAATCAGACTTGTGTTGTTTATGAATCCCAAACCACAGATCCGATTCATGATCTGTAAAAAATGAGTATTGTTATTTGTTTGTCAGATATGCACTGTTAAAAGCTCAGATATTATGAATGAGTTATGCTATTTATTCCGGAATTTTCAATTGAAAGTATCAGTCAGGACCAAAGTTAAAATCAATATATTCAAGTCCGGATTGTCGGATGGGTATCTCCCTGGTTTTAAAGGCTTTTTCAGATCTGTAAAAAAGAAAAGTTCTATTTTCCTGTCTATTTGTCCTTTGTAAAATTTCATAGATTTCCATGGAGGTTTTACCCCTGGTTCGGGTCCTGGACTGAGACTGGTTGGTGAACTAGGTTAAAAATACCATATTTTTAAGGTTTAATGCTATTTTCGGATTAATTTAATGCCAAAAAAAATATTTTTATAATTCTAATTTGATATTAGGGTTATAACAAGTGCAGGTACCAATTTTGAGGATTTTTAGAATCTGTTTGATGTTTGAATGGCAAATTGCAAAACAGGGCACCCGAAGAATTCCAAAACACTGCAAAAATCACAAAATTTGTGATATTCTTGGATTTTTGTGTATAAGTGTGATCATCGCAAAATTTTTCCTCTCTCTTGTGGTTTCTCTCTCTTCCTTCTCTTTTCCTTTTCTAACCTCTATTCTCCTCCTTTTTGAAGGGAGTGAAATAAAAGAAAGAAAAGAAAGAGAGAAGAGAAAAGAAAGAAAGAGAGAAAAGGAACTCTTTTGCGGGGTCTCACTTGACCTTGATTTGAAAAATATTTAGAAAATCACTCGCCTCCGTTTTGAAAATATTGCGGGAAAAAATGGAGAGACGGGATTCGCTCGTCGGTACGAGGTTCGACCGTTCCTGGCGCCTTTACCAGGGGTAATCGAACCAAGGATTGAATCTATGCCTTTTGCTTTGCCTAAATATAATCTAAGAATTTATCCTAAAGATCTGAATGCACAGAGAATCATGCTTGTGCAATGCAGGGATGTATGTTCTTTTTGAAAGATGATTTGGGAATATCCAAGTGCTTCTGAGATGAATTTGATAAGGGAGTGAAGAAATGATTTGAATCTAACTTAGAACTTCAGACATATCAGAGAAATTCTAAGTCTTTGAAGTAAATCAGAGTTGGGAAAATAAATGAGAAAGACTGATTTGAAACTTTTGAAATGAAATTTCAAAGTCAGGAATGGACTTTGAATTTGAAATTTGGATTTAGGAAGGGAAATGAATACTTGAGATGGATTGAATTTAGATTTTTGAAGTTTGAAATTGGAATGGACTGAGAAAATCAAATGGTATTTTAGAATAGAAATGGATTTGGATTAGATCCAACAATGGAATTGAAATCTAGAATTTGGAATTAGATTTCGGATCCTAAACAGAATGGGATCCGAGATTTGGAATCCGAGATGGACTTGAGTTTTGGATCCTAGAATGGGTTTGGATCTGAAGTTTGAGATCCGAATGTAGAATTGGGTTCTGGATCCTAAGATGGATTTGGATCTGAAGCTTCAGATCCAAACCCATTCTAGGATCCAAAACTCAAGTCCATCTCGGATTCCAAATCTCGGATCCCATTCTGTTTAGGATCCGAAATCCAATTCCAAATTCTAGATTTCAATTCCATTGTCGGATCTAATCCAAATCCATTTCTATTCTAAAATACCATTTGATTTTCTCAGTCCATTCCAATTTCAAACTTCAAAAATCTAAATTCAATCCATCTCAAGTATTCATTTCCCTTCCTAAATCCAAAGTTCAAATTCAAAGTCCATTCCTGACTTTGAAATTTCATTTCAAAAGTTTCAAATCAGTCTTTCTCATTTATTTTCCCAACTCTGATTTACTTCAAAGACTTAGAATTTCTCTGATCTGTCTCAAGTTCTAAGTTAGATTCAAATCATTTCTTCACTCCCTTATCAAATTCATCTCAGAAGCACTTGGATATTCCCAAATCATCTTTCAAAAAGAACATACATCCCTGCATTGCACAAGCATGATTCTCTGTGCATTCAGATCTTTAGGATAAATTCTTAGATTATATTTAGGCAAAGCAAAAGGCATAGATTCGATCCTTGGTTCGATTACCCCTGGTAAAGGCGCCAGGAACGGTCGAACCTCGTACCGATGAGCGAATCCCGTCTCTCCATTTTTTCCCGCAATATTTTCAAAACGGAGGCGAGTGATTTTCTAAATATTTTTCAAATCAAGGTCAAGTGAGACCCCGCAAAAGAGTTCCTTTTCTCTCTTTCTTTCTTTTCTCTTCTCTCTTTCTTTTCTTTCTTTTATTTCACTCCCTTCAAAAAGGAGGAGAATAGAGGTTAGAAAAGGAAAAGAGAAGGAAGAGAGAGAAACCACAAGAGAGAGGAAAAATTTTGCGATGATCACAGTTTTGGCGACCGTGATGGGACTCGTCTTCGTCCGGTTGGATCTATGCCTTTGCTTTGCTTTTATATAATCTAAGTCTTTATTCTAACATATGTCAGCTATATTTTCATGCAAACCTTAGGAGCCTAGACCCTGTCCTAAGCTGACATCATTGCATATAGGATCTAAGTATGGTTTGGTACGACCATATTGAGGAGATTATTCCATGTTCACATTAGACTTAGGTTTTAAATACAAACTCTCCTCAATTTTAGGGATTGGATATAAAACAATGTATGCAAGTGTATGCTTCTTCTCATTTAAATCTATCTCTTTGGGACCTACATTAGAGCCTTCTGGTTTTATCTGCATGTGATCATCTTTTTGAAAACATCCTTACCTATATTGTCCCGGTCTTTACGTTGCTGGGCTGTCTCACTGAAGCATAGTTTGGGAGAGAGCCTCACAACTGGACCACTTATTTGGGTTCGCGCCCCCCTGCCACGTACCTAAGGGCCATAGTCCGAGGTATATCGGTAGGTGCTCAAGGATGTTGGGAAGCCTTTACCTTAGAACCGGAGAAATATCTTATATGCCACGTACTTTGAGCTTCGGCTTGAGTATATCGGCATACCTTGATTGGAATCATATGATCTGAACCATAGAGTTAGAATTAAGGTCCTACGAGCTATTTCAAGTATTGCATATAGAGTCAGACTTTAGGGAGTGCTATGTGCGCATCCTTGTTTGTGCAGCTATGATTATGTGATGTTTTCCTTGTGTTCTCCTATATCGACCTCTTTTAAAACCCTGGGTGTACTCTTTAAAACTTCCTCTATTTTCAAAAACCCCAGGTGCATATTTTTCCGTTGCCTATATTCTTTTCCCCTTTTCGTATGTCAAAACTTTTTCTTCAAAACCCTGAAAAGTCTTTTTCAAACCCCCTGTTCTTTTCAAAATTTCCAGGATTAATGTTTGTCCCCTTCTTTCATCGAAAAGTCTATCCATAAGTCCTGCATTCTACCTAACTCTCTTCCTCTTTTTGCCTCAGTATCACTCCGACGGCATCCGAATCTCCCGATGCTATCTTTCCTTGGGATCATGTCTTCTATCAAATAAGGGATGGAACCCCAGATCATCGGGTCATTCAGTCCCGTACCTTTTTCCCTCGGTGGTACTATTCTTGGTTCACCGCCTTCTCGCGTATGTTCCCAGACCACTTAGATGATTGTGGATTGGAGATGGCATCGGCAGTTGGCAAGCGAACCATCAACGACAGTCTAATTCAAGCTATGGCAGAGAGATGGAATCCGCGTACCTGCACGTTTTGGTTTCCATGGGGAGAAATGACTATGCTAATGGACGAGTTCAATGATATCATGGGATTGCCAGAACCAGCTGGTCAGCCAGATGATCCGGTCGAGCAGCAATTTTTGATCAATGTCAAAGGGGTAGATGTTCGAGAAGCATTGGCCAGAGCTACAGGGAGCAGATCCTGGCCTCTCACAGAGATCAGCGGAAATAAGTTCATCGATTTGTTCAAACTCTACAACAAATATGGGGCCTACGAAGAAGTCGATACCTTATCTCGAGCAGCGAAAGAAAGGATCCAGCATGCCATGGTCCTATGCACAGTGGGGCTGGCATTCTTTCAGGATGGTCAGAATTTCATCGATATCAGAGTCGCCCAGCTTTTTCGAAGATGGGGAAGCAAGCAGACCCGTCAGCTTTCAGTATCCATGGCAGCTCTAGCTTTTCTCTACAGAGGTTTAGCACGTTTCGCCCTCGGAGAGACCATTCTGGTGGAAGGATGCACGTATGCCTTGCAGTCATGGTTCCTGCGACATGTACCAACAAAAGCCAGTTCTTTCAGATTCAGCAGCAAGCAGCCGAAGTCAGCCATTCAGTGCCGAGCTTTGATCGAGAAACTGCATCAGGAGGAAATCGTTTGGGACTTCTTCGACAGAAGAGAGACCATTCCTCGCTACACCTATGCTCGTGACAAGCGTTACAAACTGTTCGGCCCGTTCTTCTGCGTAGACTATCAGCCAGAGAGATGTCTCAGACAGTTTTCGTAGCGGTAGGTTCGTGCCAACACTCGCTTCCCGACAGGCCGCATGCCAGAGTTCGATCTACGGTCAGATCAGTGGTCTGGAGCATACCACGTCGCCAAATACACTTGGGACTCCTTTATTCCTTTGTCTATATTTCCTGGTCCTAATGTATCATCAGAGTATCGAGAATGGTGGCAAACTGTCTGCCCACCTTCTCTTTGTATTTAAATTTTGTCATCAATGAAAATGCAAGCTTTTATTCTGATAAAAAGCCTTTTTGGCCGAATCTTATTTTATTTCATATAGTTATGGATTCATCCCCAGCGATGAGACTCCTTTTTGTCTATTCTCGCCTAGGTCATAAGGCGCATTTTATCACCATAAAAGGATGACGCGATCATTGCAAAAATTTGCCAATTCCTTCCCTCATGCCTTTTCTAAAAGAAATCATGTAAACACCCCAAATTTTCACCCTCACCCAGTGTTTGTCCATTTCATAAGTCATTACAGATCATTGCATATCATTGCATGTATTCTGCATAGCATTGCATGTCATTGCATAGCATTGCATGTCATTACATCTCATTTTCGAGATCCAGCACTCCTATTTCAAAACATTCAATCTAGATTTGAATTTTAAAGCTTTATTTCAAAATCAATTTCAAAACCTGGGTTTTTATTCAATACTTTGTCATTTTCCAACCCCAGGATTTTATATTTCGAAATATTTTCTCAGAAAACAATCTGGATTCCTTTCAAATTCAAACTTTAATCGATTTCAATTCACAGATGAGACCCATTTAGATGGTGTCGCTTCTGAATTCCTCTATTCATCAAATTTCCCAAAATTTTGAAAGTTTCAGTCCGATCAGGACTCTGTCTCAGAGTCCTGATCCGGTCAGGAGTCTGTTTTGAGGTCAGTTTTACTTCCATTTTCAATCTTTTACAATTATTTTCAAAATTTAGGTCATTTTACAGAGTCCAGTTAGTTCAGGACTCTATTTTAGAGTTCGGTCGAGTTAGGAGTCTAACCCTGACTGTGTTTTTTTGACTTATTTCATCATTTCTTGATAAAATCTTTTAAAAATTCTTTCATTTGGATTTTAAAATCTAAAATCTCAGAGTCCTAAGAGTTCAGGACTCTAACCCGGAGTTCCAGTTCGCTTGAGACCCTATTTTCAAAGATCTTGAATTTCAAATGTCAATTTTAACCCTTTTTCAAAGCCATTTTCAGTGTTTATTTCAAAAATGTTCAAAATTCGATGTGGGCCCGCTCAGTTGGCACCATATCCAGAGGAATTCTAACTCAGTTAGGACCTTATGCCATTTCAAAAATCCTAATTTTAAGTTTACTTTTGAAAATCTTTTGAAAACTCCTTCAATTTCAAGTTTTAAAATCGCTTTTTGAAAAACTCAAGTAGGGCCCACTCGGGGTGGCGCCATATTCGAGTAAGTCAGGGCTAGACTAGGGTTAGTTGATGTCTTGGTTAGTGTTAGAGGTTTATAAGAGTCAAAACCATTTTGAAAAACTCATTTTTGAAAGTTAGTTTTTAAAACTAGTGTTTTTAAAGGTTTTTAAAAGTGTTTTAAAAACCCAATGTGAGAGAATGCCAAGTGGCACCACATTTGGGGGATTCTTAGGTTTAGTTAGGGGTTAATTAGGAACTATTTAGGATAATTTAGACTAGGGGTAGTTAGGTAACTCCACCCCAAAATCGCCCCCCCTCCTTTAGAGTCCAAAATTTTCAAAATTGTCAATTTTTAAACCTAATTTTTTTATTATAAATAGAGGCATAAGGGGGGTCGATTTTCCCATCTCTCTCTTATTGGATTCTTGGAGCTTCTCTCTCCTCTCCAGCCCTTCCTCCATTGCTGCAACTCCAAGGTATGAACTTCTTCACTTTTCTTATTTTATTTAATGCTTTTTAATGATTTAAACCTAGATTTAGGCTTGGACACCCCTCCTTATGGAAGATCAACCATGGTTTCACCTCAAGAACCAGCAAGAACAATCCAAGAAGGTGATCTAACCCTGTTTTGGATAATTTACAGAGATTTTAATCCATTAGAATTGATTTTAACATGATTCTTTGCATTATTAACCAATAAAATATATGATTTACCCTTTTTAATGGGTTAAATCTATGTTTTAAAGGTGATATCAAATTCCAGCCATTGATTCCCTGTTTTTAATTTATTTTTATGGTTTATTCATGTTTGTTTTACGTTCTATAGCATAGAAATAAGTTTTTTTTACTGTTTATGGTTTATTTTATTTATTTACATTAGTTAATGCATGGTTTTTCAAGTTTCTTAAATTTCTGTGTGTTTTAGGTTTAGAACAGTAAAGATGATGTTAGTTCGGATTGAATCACTCATTGTTTATTTCTGATTGTTTTATATGTGATGCATGCATGAGTTATTGAGTTACTGTAGAAAAATCAGAGGTTTTGGATCTCGGGAACCCTGTCAAAAAAATCAGACATCAAATCGGGTTTTTAAAGCTTTAAAATCGTGGTTAAAATCAAGAAGGTAACTTGCTGTGATGATATTTATCTCATCTTATATCCGATTTTAGATCTGTAAAGTGCTATGGATTTACATTGAGTAGATCCGTCTTCTGTGAAATTTTCGGATTTTTTGATTACTGTTTATTATTTTTCCCCTTTCAGAGAATCTGTTTTTAAATTTAAAACTCGTTAGGGTTTACCAAAACCCTAATCAGACTTGTGTTAGTCATAAATCCCAAACCACCAATCCGATTTTAGATCTGTAAAAAGTGAGTATTGTTATTTTTCTGTCTACTATTTACCACTAAAATTTCAGAGATTTTTGTTTAGAATTTCTATTTATGTCTGTATTTTCAATCTGGAATAGCTGTTTTAATCCCTGTTAAGAGTGATATATTTTAGCTCAGATTGCCGGAAGGGTTTCTCCCTAACCGGAGATGATTTTTCCGATCTGTAAATTGGGAAATCTCTGTTTTTCTTCCTAGTTAGTCTCTGTAAAATTTCATAAATTTCCCTGAAGATTTGATCCCTGATTCAGGTCTTGGATTGAAACTGGTTGGTGAATTAGGTAAAAAATAACATATTTTAGGGTTTAATGCAATTTTCAGATTAATTTAATGTCAAAAATTTATTTTATAATTCCAATTCGACATTAGAGTTATAAAAAGTGCAGGTACCAATTTTTATGGATTTTGGAATCCATTTGATGGCTGAATTGAGCAAATTGCAAAACCGGGTTCCTGAAAGATCCAAAAACACTGCTAAAATCACAGTTTTTGTGATATTGTTGGATTTTCGTGCATAGGCATATATTTTTAGGGTTTAATCATGTTCATAATCATATTAGGATGCTTTAGGTTTAATTTTGTGCTCATTTGATTTCATTTAGTGCATAAAACCTAAGTTTTTTACCAAAATCTCTTTCTAAAAACCCTGATTTCAAGGCCATAGTCTTGCTATCGGGGGCAATTTGGTCATTTGACCTAAATTTCGAAATCCCTAACCCTAATTTCATATTTTTAATCATGTCATAGCATATTTGGTTTGAGTTTATTCCATTCAAATTTCAAAACTTGCATTTTATCAAAATATCTTTCTAAAAACCCTAATTTCAAGGCCATAGTCTTGTTATTAGGGGTATTTTGGTCATTTGGACCCCAATTTCGAAATTTCATATTTTATCTTCCTTATTTATTCAATTTTATTTCATACTTTATCATTTTGATTTAAGGGAATCATGGCAAAAAGGCTTATATCTAGCAAAATCCAACAATTTCCTGATATTGTTGGATAAATCTAGAAAAGCCAACATATTTTCATTAACCAAGTTTTCTAGTTTTGCAGGTACATTGAAGACTTTATTTTCCATGTATTTAAATTTTAATAGTGATGTAATTTGTAATTAAACTTTGGAATAAGAATTTACATTTCCTGCTTAGCTTAGGCAGCATTGCATATAGTTTATTTTTTTAAATAATGTTAATGTGTGATGAATGATGATTCATGCATATTCTTACAAATTCACCATGGTCTACACGAATGGCACATGCACTAGCTTCTATGAAGTTTATAAACATGGTGGAATTTGTATTTATGGCCATAGTCAGAATATGAATGATACTTAGATTTATGATCTTCACATTAGCCACATTCAGCCTACACTCTTAGGCTAACTTCAAAATGCACTGCATTTCTCAAAAATACAAAAAGTATTTCTCAATTCCTTAAATCCATATTCATTCATTTCATGCATTTGCCAATTCCAATCTCAATTCAAAGAAGTTCATTTTCTCAAAATCTCCTAAGTCTTATAGCAAAATTGATTTTCCCAAAGACATTGAATTTCAAAGGATATTTCAAGTATTTCCCAAGTTCCAAATTCAAATTTTCTAAGTTAGAATTTTAATTTCCAAGTTTGAATTCAGAGAAACCAAGTCTCTCAGAATCGATTTTCACCAAATGTCAAGGATTCCTCAAAATCGATTTTTACTTTTCTCAGAAGAACATTTCAAATCCCAATTCACGATTTTCCATGTGATATCTATTCTAAGTATTTCAATCATTCAAAGCAAACATCATGTTTTCAAATGTGCATTTTTAGAAAATTCATAGCACATGCCTGATTCTATGTGCATTTATAAATTAGAATATGATTTAGACAAGTTGAATAGAGTAGAGCATAAGATTGATCCTTGGTTCAATTACCCCTGTTAAAGGTGGCAGGAACGGTTGAACCTCGTACCGACAGGCGAGTCCCATTCTACAGAATTTTCCCGCATTTTAAAAACGGAGGCGAGTTATTTTCAAAAACTTTTTCAAAGGTCAGTTTGATTTGCAAAAGTAAAAATTTTGCGATGATAACAAATCACATTTTCAAAAATTTCCTCCGAACCCTAATCATTCCTTTCACCTCCACAGGAAATCACTGGCATTGGCGAAATGGTTGTAACAAGGGCAGGAAAAGAAACAGTCCCTCAACACAGCGACAGTGAGGCCGGAGGGATGGATTCCCCCAAATCGGTCAGGGGACAAAATCAGAATCAAACAGATGATATCGATCCAGCCATGTATAATCTGTTTAAAAGAATGATGACCAAAATGATGGCTAAGCAGGCCGAGGCCAGTCAAAAAGAAGTTGTTCCAAAGAGCAAGCCAAAGAAGAAGGCCGTGAAGAAGCCAGTCAGGATTGTTAGAAAGCAAGTACAGCCCGACACCACTTCTGAAGAAACAGAATCAGTTGAGGAATCAGAAGAAGAAGAGCAGCTTGTTTATCAGAATCCCCCACCGCAGTTTGCAAAGACCACTGTAGAGCCCGAATCAATCAACAAGCCCGTTCCAACTAATGACCCGATGCAGGAGCAAATGAAAGAAATGAATCGGACCATCAAGGATATTCAAGCTAAAAGCAAGGGCAAGCAGACCTACTCCGGTGAAGATTTTTACCATGGTCTAGACGGGGATGACAATTTGGAGAATCTCCCTCGCAAGTTCCTTAAATTCGACGGAACTAGCAACCCCAAGGCTCATTTGGCCACCTTTTATGCCGAATGCGGCCGCTTCAGAAAAGATAATCGGGCGTTATTCATATGCTTTCCTCGAAGCCTTGAAGGGGTAGCGGCCAGGTGGTATGCAGACCACATTAATCCTATCGAACTAAGAGAGTTCGATAAAGTTGTGAATTTGTTCATAGAGCGTGTAAGACCCGCAATTTTTCAGAAAATATCTGAATAAAATTCATGAGGCATTTACCGGTAAAAATGGCATTTTTCTCAGAATGCGAAACGAATCAATTCCTGCGAGCCAGTTACACTTAGGATATTCGTCGAATCGCGAATATATGCTCAAACACTCTGGAAGCCATAACTTCCTATCTGAACAAAATCAAAGGATTCCTGCGAGCCAACTTTCTTAGTGGCATCAATACGAAGATAATGGCGTACTCAGAATTTTTCGGAAAAAAATCGCCGAAAACCCGAAATTCTTGCGGGACCCACAGAAATATGGGTGGGACCCACAGAAATATTTCTCAGAAAATATTCTAGAAGATTCTAGAATATTCCAGCACCTTCCAGCACCTTCCAGAGCCTTCCAGCACCTTCCATGGAAGGGATTCTCAGAAAAGCCCAAGGGTAAAGAGGGGATTCTGAAACTTGGGGCCCAAGTTTCAGAACCTATAAATAGAGGACCCCCCCTCCTTTAGAAAATCGCCAACCCCTCTCTCTCTCCTCCTTTTCCAAACCTCCCCTACCTAGCCTAGCCCACCTGAGCCCACCTGACCTGGTCTGAGCCTGCCTGACTTAGCCTGAGCCTGCTTGACCTGGTCTGAGCCTGCCTGACCTGGTCCTAACCCACCTGACCTAGGTCTGAACCTACTTGACCTAAGTCTGAACCCAGTTGACTTGACTTGAACCTGGTTTGGTTCAAAGTCAAAGTCCAAGTCCTTTTTCGTCCGAAGTTCGAAGTTGATCCTTTTTCGAAGTCGAGCCTCGTTCGAAGCGTTTGAAGCAATCGGAGTCGTTTCTTCCTCAAATTGAAGTAAGTTCGCTTCATTAAACCATCTTTCTCAAGTATTTGATTGTTTGTATATAGCATATACTTTCTGAAGTAGTATCTTACTTTAGTTCTTGGTTGAGCCCTCTAGGACACTTCGGTGTTCACGCGTTCGCCTCGTAACTATCGTCGGATATATATGTTCGAATACGCAGTATATGCGTTCTTCAAAATAGTATCTCACCCTAGTTCTTGGTTGAGCCCTCTAGGACACTTCGGTGTTCACTCGCTCGCCTCGTAACTATCGTTGGATACAGATCTAGGTGTATATCTGCTGATACTGCCGACGCGTCTTATATCGCACAGGCCATGTAATTTACCTTTGCCGTCGCGTCGTATGATGCCAAGGCTCCCTGCTTTCTGTACTTCCGATTACTGCACTTCTGATTATGCATTTACTTACGTCGTCGCGTCGAACAATGCCAAGGCTCCTGCTTTCTGCAATGTATTTACTTACGCCGTCGCGTCGAACGATGCCAAGGCTTCTGCTTTGTTAAATATGTAGAATATTTCGTTCAGTTACACACCCTGAACAATAGTATATGCATTTCCTTTACGCCGCCGCTGTATAAAGCACAGGCTTCTGCTTATATTACATATATGGCGCGTAAGTGAGCGTTCAAACGGAGATCAACTCCAAAATCGCCCATGCGATTCCCTTACCGCTCCTCGTACAAGATTCTGCTTGACGAATGAAGCCCCTATTGGAAAGGCTTCGCCTTTTGGCAAAATGCTCTTTACGTAAAGACTAAATCAATTACGTATGGCCTAGCTATGGCCCAAGGTTCCTACAACCTTGATGGATGCAAAGTACGCACAACGGTGCGCATCCATTTCCCGAGTTAAGCGTAGCGATTTCCCACCAAAGAGGGGAGATGCCGCTGAAATGGATAAAAGAAACGCACGCTTTCTCCGTAAAAGAGAGGAAGTGCTGCTGAAATTCCTGAAGGAGCTAAGAATGGCTCAGAAAGAACGTAGCAGAAGTGCTACCCAGTTATGAAACGCCTTCTACAATGTAGAAAGGTTCGTCGCACCACTGCCGGTAGAGCAGAGAAGGTGTTGACAGAATGGTTGGCAGAAGAGCTGCCAAAACCAGTTAAGTGGCACAATGATGTCCTTTGTTGGAACGATGTCAGAATGACTCGTCTCCCTGACACCTGCAAGGGCATCATACTTGTAAGAGCCGTTGCGCCAAAGTAGTGGTAGCGCCTTGACGAGGTCCTGAGCTCGTTGCGTAAAAATACGCCGAGTAGCCGATCCGTAGAGATCGAGTCATGTGCATGCTCATTGAGAATTATCAGACAACCAGACTCGTAAGGGCCGCTGAGCCGGAGTGTGTTGTTTCCACCGAAAGAGGTGAAGTGCTCGTCAAGGCCGAAGTGCCGAGAGCAGAGTTAAGCATGCATATGAATAAAACCTTTGTTCCACGGTGAAAACCGTGTGGTTGATTGGGGTCGGGTACATACTTCTCAAAGGCTGCCCTATAGGCATGCAATGTTCGTCAAGTAATTGTAAGACCGGCAGGCCCCTTTCAGAATTTCTCACCGAGGAAGACGGTGATGGCGCAGCCTTGAGTGACATATATTTCACCCGAACCTGATAGAGTTCATTGATGGCCTTCGTCACTCAGAGGTATGGAGGTCGTGGTTATCCTTAAATATCTAAGGATTGAACCCAACTACTGCAGTAGCAGAATGCATTCGGATACCTAGTAAGGATCTCTTCCGGTATGCTGTACCGTCCTACTAGGGGGATGGGGTCAACAGGCCTCTGGGGTATCTAAAATACATAGAATAATCAACCCCCAGATCGTCGCGTTGTCGCCCAGATATGAGTCCCCTAAGCCCAGGGGGAGGTGCAATTATCGAAACAAAGCATTAGCTTTGGTACAACGCTACTTTGAATGTATGAGTGGATGACGTTGTTGAGTCAGTCCTGCATAACCTTTGTGAAGGTGTCATGGTCGGTATACTACTGGACCGATTGGGAAAGAACCCCATTGATATCCGTACGACTAAGTGAAGCTCGGAGAGCTGTCCTTAGATTCGTAGGATACGGATGTGCCAAGCATAAAGGCTTGAGCTAGACATCCATTCGTGACTCTGAGGAAGTCAAGGCTAAGTCGTAGAGACTTGAGAGGTTATTCTAACTCACAGCCCTGAAGAGGCTTATGCGAAGTCATGACGACTTGCGTGGATGTTCAACTCATAGCCCTGATGAGGCTTGTGCGATATACGCTAAGTCATGGAGGCTTGAGCGTCGTATTACGAACTGCGACCCTGAGTGGTCTATGCATTTACTTGAGTTGAATAGATAGGTGTTTGCCTACTTACCAGACCATCAGTGGTTCTGACCCCGTTTAATGGGGATTTCAGGTGTTGAACCTGCGTGGCGATATGCGGAGCAAGGCGGCATCAAGTTCCAGGGTTTCTCTAGACAGAGTTGTACTGCTTCCTTTTTATTGAACCTTCACTGCTTTTCTAAGCAGTAATGTTGTAATAAACATGTGCTTTCGATAAAATGGAACACTTTGGTGGTCAATGAGTTGCTTGGCCACATACCTGCAACGTGCTCGGAGTTATCTAAAACCGACGACTCATTATCGTCTTATTCCGCTGCTTTATTTCATAACCATGTCATTCATATAGTTTGCCGTTGTTTATCTTCAATTGATAGCCTATAGTTTTTTTTTTTATGTACGCAGTCCTATCGGTATTGCATGCAAAAAAATTTATCAGTAAATCTTAAAAAAAAATTGTTGAAAATATTATTATATTCTCAAATCTCTGCCAGAAATTTGGGTTAATTTGATGCATGTAACCCTGTTTTAAAAATCCAAATCCAAAATTGGATTTTCCCCTTTTCAAAATTTCCAGGTTCTATTTTAGCAGACAAGAACTGCCAAGATCTCCTAAATGGATGATCCAAATTTCCCTAAAAAAAATACCATAAGTCCTTGTTAAAGTCTACTATTTTCTAGTAAATTTGTAGATTTTTCCAATGAGATTTATGTTTTGCTAAAAATCAACATTCCCAGACCACTGGGAAAACCTCACTTTTTCTTTGTCAGGGTCTAGACCGACTCTAACCCACTGTGTCCGTTTAACCAATGGGCTGAATGCCAAAACTTCCAACATAGAAGTTGTTCTTAACCTTTCCTTCTATTGTTTCCCAAAATGTGGGAATGTTTAGAACAACCTATGTATTTTTTCCAGAATTAATGTTTCTGTCTGTCAGATTCCCATGTCTGAGAATTTCAGAGATCTAGGTCTCTAATAATCCTCTGTTTTTCTCAAACCATAACCCAAATAACAATTTTGTAAAAAGAGGAAATTTGACTCTGTTTGTTAAGGACATTTTCCTAGAATTTTAATCATTTTACCATCTGTCTGACATTTTTCCCATAATTGTTTCTGAAACCTGTCTGTCTGCCCTAGATCCTAGAGTCGTTGGATTCCGACCCGACTTGCCGGAGCAGTCCAACTCCGACCTTAGATCAAAACCAGAATCTATAAAATGAAATAATCTTTTCCTAACTGTCCCTTGTCATCCCATAAAATTTGGAAAAAAATTATGCAAGTTTAGTATCCAAAATCCAATTTAGAGTTTGCATTTTAGGCAAAATTTTGATTTTTTAGGATTTTTAGTTATTTTCCACATTAAAAAAATAATAAAAAATAGATTTTTGAGATTCATTCTGTTTTTAGGGTTAGTCTAGGTGTCCATGCCAAATTTGGCTCAATTCTAAGTTTATTTGCTTTATATGTTAGTTTATTTTTAAATTCATAAGAGAAAATCAAGTTAAATTTGATATTTTGTGATATTTTTGCCATTTTAGGGTTTTTATCATGTAAATAAGCATGTCATGTCATATTAGGGTTAATTTCAATGTCATTTGCATTTCAATTTCCCATTTTTGAAAAATTTATTTCAGAAAACCCTGTTTTCAAGGCCATAGTCTTGTTATCAAGGGCATTTTGGTCATTTTGACCTCAATTTCGAAATTCTAATTTTTAATTTTCTAAATTTCCATGTATATTATCATATTTCATCATATTGAGTTTGATTTTATTTTATTTGATTTTCAAATTTCCAAATTTTACAAGAATTTTTCAAGGTTATTAGGGGTATTTTGGTCATTTTGACCCCAATTTTGAATTTCCAAGTTTATTTTCGAATTTTATTACTTATTTCTTATGTTTATATCAAAGGGGGTATGAATTTGGGTTTATATCTGAATAATATTCGATAATTTCTAATATTTTCGGATCAATCCAGATAAACCTATATTTTTGTGCGAACATGTTTTCTAGTTTTGCAGAAATATTCAGGAAGAAGATTTTTATTTTCGTTTATTTCAATTCAATGTAATAATTTGGAGTAAGAGTTACTTTTTAGCTTAGAATAGGACTCAATTGCTTATAGTTTAATTTCTGTAATTTCCAATATCTGATTGTAAACACCCCAAATTTTCCTCATCCATGCTCAAACAACCCTCCTCGTGTAGTGTCAACCCTGTTAGGTCAGTGTAGGAGTCAAACCCCAAGTTTGTGTCAAAAAACTACCATTTTACCCACTTTCATTAGGAAAAATACCATTTTACCCCTAGGTCATCCCGGACCCCAGTCAGAGTCAACCAAACTCATTGGTCAGTTCAGAACAGTTAGAATATCAGTCATTTCAAGCTCACCTGAGCTCACAGTGAGAAGGCCATTTTCATTTCTGACGATTCCTGCCAAAATCAGATTATTTCTTTAGAAATAAGCTCATTTCTCACTCAAATCCAAGTCAATTGTCTCTGAGTTAGTCATTCACAATCAATCATATTTCTCTGAGTCTTGCTTGAGATCACCAAGAGTTCAAGTGCTCCAGTTTTATTTCAAAATAATTTCCAAGTGTCCAAGAGCCCATTTTAGCCCGTTTCCACTCTTTCAGCTGAAATCGAGCTGAGTCCAGTCGATTGAGCTAGTGTTCGAGCTTCGATTTTAGTTCATGTCAGTATTACTAACCTTTGTTTTAGCTCAAACCCAACTCAGATTCATAATTCACTTCACTCCAGTGATCATTCCGCACCATTTGTCTAAAAATGACAGCTTTTCTTGAAAATTTAGTCGGAACGGTCAACTCAGTCAGTGCCTTGTCAGTCCAGTTGAATTCTGAAACTCTAAAACCCAGTTCAATTTAGTCATTTTAGTTCAATCCACCTCGCACCCTAATCTTTAGTGTCACTCTAGCTCGATAGAGTCTGAAAACCATTTCTTGAATCATTTGGCAAATTTTATCAATTTTAACACTTTTTGAACTGGTACAAGTGTCAATCGGGGTCAAATATCCAAATTTCTTCATTAAGGGTTAGCATTTCGCATATCATTTTATATCATTTCTCAGCATTTCATAACATTTCATCACATTTCATTTCATTTTCGAAGTCCAGAACTCCAGTTTTATAAATTTCAATCCATATCGAGTTTTAAAAGCTTTCAGAAATCAATTTCAAACCCTGGGTTTCCGAAATTAACATTTTTACCCCCGAGAGTCTAAATTTGGAAATATTTTCTCGAGAAAAACAATCTGGATTTATTTCGAACTCAAAATTTTAAATTCTACACTGGATTTGCTTCGCAACGGGGTATTGAACTTCAAAATCCGAGCTTATTTCAAAAACTGCCAAAAATAGCTCGTTTCATCTGAGAATTTTTCTAAAAAGACTATTCTACCCATAAGATTCTCAAAATGAATTTCAAATTTGAAAAATAAGCCCACTCTGAGATGGATTATTCATTTACATTTCCCTTTTATTAAAAAAAAATGTGTTTCTTTTCAATTTTCTTTTTATTTGTTTGTTTTTATTTTATTTTGCGAGGTGGGACCCACAAGGTGGTCAACCAAACCTTCGGCTTCCTCTCCCTTCCTTTCTTTCCTTTTTCTTTTTTCCTTTCTCTTTCCTTCTTCTTCTTCCTTTCCTTTCCTTTTTCTTCTTCTTCCTTCTTATTTTCTTCCTTCTTTCCTTTCTTCTTCTTCCCTTTCTTTCCTTCCTCTTTTCCCTCCACTTTTCCTTTCCCTACTTACTCCAGCCCATTCACGTAAACCAAAAGGGATTCCTTTTCATTAAGTCTCTCAACCTAAGTCTAGGATTCATTAAAACCCTAAGTCTATGTTAAAAAAAAAAGGAAGAAAAGCACCTCAGGTTAGCTACCTCTCACTTCTATCCTCTCTTTCTTTCTCTCTCTCTCTCTCTCTCTCTCTCTTTCTTTGGCAGCCATCAACTTCTCTTCAGCCACCTCCTTCCAGCCACCTCCTTTCAGCCACCCTCCTTGTAGCAACTCCTCACCACCGATGGCCACCATCAACTTCAACAAGGCAGCCAGTGCCTTCACCACAACACAACAGCAACCCCTCCAGCTGCAACCTCCTCCAAGGCAGCCCTCCACTACATGCAACCTTGAAGGTCCAACTTCCTTCCTTCAGTCGGTGCAGCAACCTCCTCTCCAGCAAGGTGCAAGCTCTTCATTGTGACCAGCCTTCAACCACCACTTCAACGTTATTACCAGCAACCCCCCTCTTGCTCTCTCAACCTCCAGCAACCCCAAGGTGGCCATAGCGTCCTTCAGCCAGCAAGATCGAGACCCCTCCGTTGCAGCCATCTTTAGCCCTCCTTCGCCGATCCAAGCAAAACCTATTGTGATAAAGTAAAATCCCTTATAAAGCTTCTTTGTGTTGTCCTCATGAATTTGACGTGAATCCAATTCACGTTACTGAAACATTTTATTGATGAGTCTCATGTTAGTGCTTTGCAAGTGAGGAGATCCACCCCCAAAAAAATGGATCGGATCCCTCCTTTCCATAGCAAATAATAATGAAAACTTGTCTCCCTGATCATTTCTTATTTTATTCTTAGTTTTAGGTAGGTTTTTACATTTTTTTTTATGTTGCATTCAATTTTTCTTCATCATTTTAATGCTACTTAGTTTTATTTCATAAAAGCATCATTATCTGTTGTCCTAATCTTAAGCATGTAGTATAGTCTTTATTTCATATATAAATTTTGATCAATAAATCTTGAATTTCTTATGTTGAGGACATTTATTTGTTCTTGAAATCATACAAAAAAAACTGGATCCTTTTAAGATTCGTAGCCCCTCTAAAAAAATCGAATCCCAATTCGGGATTCTTCTCTTCAGAAATTCCAAATTTCTGTTTTAGTAGACAAGAGCAACCAGGATCTCCTAAATAGATGATCTAAATTTCCCTCACAAAAATATACTGAGTCCCTATTCAAGTCTATTGTTTTCTAGTAAATTTTTAATTTTTTTTTATGTGATTTAGGTTCTATCAAAAATCAATTTTCCCAGGCCTCTAGGAAAATCTTAATTTTTCCTTGTCAGGGTATAGACCAACTCCAATGTGCTGTGTCCGTTCAATTCATGAGTCATCTGCCAAAATGTTCAACATGAAAGTTGTTCTTAACCCATTCCTCTGTTATTTTCCAAAATTTGGGGATTTTTGGGATTTTTCAAGTATTTTTTCCAAAATTATCTCTTCTGTCTGACAGATTCCAATATCCAGAAATTCAGAGATCCAGGTCTTTGATAATAGTGTGCCCATTTCCAAACCGTAACCCGAATTCCAATGCTATAAAAATAGGAAATTTGCCTCTATTTGTCAGGGACCTTTTTCCACAATTCCAGCCATTTTCCTATCTGTTTGCTATTTTTCCTACATTTTCTCCTAAAACCTGTCTGTTTGCTCTAAACCCTAGAGTCGCCGGATTCCGATCCAACTTGCCGGAGCTGTCCAGATTCGACCATAGGTCTAAACCAGAATGTGTAAAAATCACAAATCTTTGCCTAATTGTCCTCTGTCACCCCATATTATTTAGGAAATTTTTATTGAAGTTTAGTATCCAAAATCCAATTTAGAGTTAGCATTTTAGGCAAAAATCACAAAATTTAGGGTTTTTATTTGAATTTCCATATTTAAAAATACCAAAAAAATATATTTTCGGATTCTATTCTGTTCTTAGGGTTAGTATAGGTGTCCATGCTAAATTTGGCTCAATTTCAAGTTTATTTACTTTGTGTGTTAGGTTTTTTCTAAATTCAGAAGCGAAAAGCAGGCGAAAATCAAGTTAAATTTGATATTTTATGATATTTTCACCATTTTAGGGTTTTTATCATGTACATAACCATGTCATGTCATATTAAAGTTAATTCTAATCTCATTTGAATTTGAATTTCTTATTTTTGCAAAATTTATTTCAAAAAAACCCTGGTTTCAAGGCCATAGTCTTGTTATCAGGGGCATTTTGGTCATTTTGACCTAAATTTCGAAATTCCAAACTTCAATTTTCCAAATTTTTATGCATATAATCATATTTCATCATATTATAATTGATTTATTTCATTTGATTTTCAAATTTCAAAAATTTACAAAAATTCTTTCAGAAAACCCTCATTTCAAGGTCATCAAGGGTATTTTGGTCATTTTGACCCCAATTTCAAATTTTCAAGTTCATTTTTGAATTTTATTCATTATTTCTCATGTTTATATCAAGGGGGTTCTAAATTTGGGTTTATATCTGAATAATATCCGATGATTCCCAATATTTTCGGATAAGTTCAGAAAAACCTACATTTTTGTGCTAACATTGTTTTCTAGTTTTGCAGAAACATCCAAGAAGAAGACTTAGCTTTATTCTTTTATTTTTATTCAATTTAAAGATGTAATAATTTGGAATAAGATCTTACATTTCTACTTAGAATAGGACTGCATTGCATATAGTTTAATTTCTGCAAATTCTGATATCTGATGCATCGTTCATACACATTTTTCCAAAATCACTATGGTTGACACGAATGACACATGCACAAGCTCTTATGGAGTTTATAAACTTGGTGGGATTCGTATTTATGGTCATAGTCAGAATACAAAGAAAACCAAGATTTATGATCTTTGTATTAGCCACATTCAGCCTACACTCTTAGGCTAATTTTAAAAATGCACTACATTTCTCAAAACTTCAAAATGATTTTCCCAATTCCTCAATGAAATTCTCTTTCAAATTCATTTATTCATTCAAATTGCATTATTTTTAAATAAATTTTCCAATTTCAATTTCATAGAAATCGCTTTTCTCAAAAATTCCTAAGTCTTTCTCAGGATTTGGTTTTCTCAAAATTCTGAGTTTTCAAATAAGATTTCAAAGTATTTTCCAAGTTCAAATCATGATTTTTCCAAGATTTCCACATTCTCAAGTTCATTTTCAAATCTCAAAAATCGATTTTCTCAAAGTCCAAGTTTTCCTAAAAATTGATTTTCTATTTCAAAAATCATTTTCCAATGAATTTCCTGATTCTCTCAGAATTCTCAAATCCATTTCCTTAGAAAAGCAATCCAAAACTCAAAAATTGATTTTTCCAAAGTTCAAGTTTTCCTAAGAATTCATTTTCTAATGCAAATTCCTGATTTTCAATGAAATTCAATGATTTTCTCAAGCATTTCTCAAGCATTTTCCAAACACATTTCAGTTTTCCAAAGCAAACACCATATTTCTCAAACTTGCATTATTTTTAAAATTCCATAGCATATGCCTGATTCTTTGTGCATTCTAGGAAAATAGAGCATGATTTAGATGATTTAACTTAGTCAAAGCACACATTTGATCCTTGGTTTGATTACCCCTGGTAAAGATGCCAGGAATGGTTGAACCTCGTACCGACAGGCAGATTTCATTCCATGAAATTTTCCCGCAACTTTTCAAAATGGAGGTGAGTGATTTTCAAAAACTTTGGTTGAGTTTGACTCGCAAAATCGTTTCTCTCACTCTCGCAGAGGGAGGGGGGAAATTTTTGCGATGATAACAGGTTTGGCGACCGAGATGGGACTTGTCTTCATCTGATCAATTTTGTGCTTTGACTTAGCTCAATTATCAAAATCATGTTCTATGAATTGTCAGCTTTTACTTTCTGATATCATGTGAACCTAGGAGCCTAGACTTGAACCCAACTGACATGGATTGCATGTAGACTAGGCATGGTTTGGTAGAACCATATTGAGGAGAACTATTCATGCTCACTTAGACTTAGGTCTGAAATACAACACTCCGCAATCTAGGATTTGTATGAAAACAATGTTTGCTTCTTCAAAATATTTCAAAATTCTATCTCTTTCGGACTTAGAGCCCAATATTTGCTTGCATGTGCTCATGTTTTCAAAAACTACCCTGCCTATGTCTACCCGATCTTCACGTTGCTGGGCTCTCTTCCAGAACCATAGTTCGGGACATAGTCTCACAACTGGGCCACTTATTTGGGCTGACGCCCCCTTGCCACATACCAAGGGCCATAGTCCAACATATATCGGCAGGCGCTCAAGGATGTTGAGAAAACACAAGCTTAGAACCGGAGATGAAGTTTTATGACACGTACATCGAGCCTTGGCTCGAGTATATCGTCATAGCATGATTAGACACAGTTGATCTGAGCCTAGAGTCAGGATTAAGGTCCTACAACTCTTTCAAAATTGATGCATTTAAAGTCAGCTTGTTAGGGAATGTTGTATGTGCATAATTGTTTGTGCAGGATGTGATTGAATGCATTCTTCTTTTATTTCTCAATTCCCTTTTATTTTCCTTTTACATCATTTTCCAAATTTCATTTATTTTTCCAACAGTTTTATCAAAACCCTAGATGATTTTCAAAATCTCATATTTTTCCTCAAAAAGTGCAGGCGATTTTCCTTTTTCTACCTTTCATCTGGACCTTGAATTTCCAACCTTATTTTGATCTTGCCTGCAATTTTTCAAATGTTCAAATCTTGTCAAACTTCTTTTCTTCATATATGTCTTCCAAATTCTATTCAGAATTTTTGTCTCTTTCCAAGTCCTTAGACGTCTCCTTCATCATCTCTATTTCTCCCAAAAATCCTTCAGTCTAAACCATTCCTTTATTCTGCAGAAAGCATTGGCATTTCACCACAGTTCAAACAAAGTCAGGAAAGAGAACAATACAAAGCAATGTCGAAGAGATGAGTTCTCCGAGGCCAGTCAAGAAGCAGGACCAGACAAGTGAAGATGACATTGATCCAGTCATGTACAAGATGTTTCAAAAGATGATGACAAAGATGCTATTAGAGCTACCCGAGTCAAACACTAGAAAGGATCCAGCCAAGCAAAATGATCGACCTCCCCAGTCCGATCTTCAGCATAAAGAGAAAGAGCAGGAAAAACCAAAACACAAAGACTGGAGCACTGATCGAAAGTTCACCCCTCTGGATCAGAAGCTCGAGACTGTTTTAGAAAATCTGCTCGCAAAAGGCATGGTTCATTTACCAAAAGTCATTGATCTCCCGACAATCATGGGTAGATTCAAAGAACAATTTTGCAAGTTTCACCGTGCAATAGGACACAATACAGAAAATTGTTTCATCCTCAAGAATATCATCCAAGATCACATTGATAAGGATATTCTGGGGAAAAGCAAAACAGCAGACCAGTCGGCTATCCTGACCAAATCTCTTCAATCCTGCTCCCAGCAGAAAGCAAGCAGTCAAAAGAAGCCAAAGCATGAAGGTTAGGGTTATGAACGCAAGCTCACTCCTCTAGATCAGCCCCTCGAAGAGGTCCTTGAATACATGCTGAGCAAAGGAATGGTTAAACTTCCAAGAATTGCTAATCCTCTGATCGCCCTAGGGAAATGGAAAGATCACTTCTGCAAATTCCATCGAGCCACGGGGCATGTTATTGAGCGATGCTTCGTCTTTAAAAATATTATTCAAGACTATGTTGACAAGAATCTCCCTGTTAATGAGGAAGACCAGTCGACCGTTCTGACCGAGCCTTTCCCTGATCATTCATGAAGATGACAAATGCCAATGCTTTCTCATTTCCATCATTTCTGCTTTTGCTTCTCTGAATAAATGTAGTCTCTAGTTGTTTTCTTTAAATTTGTCATCCTTCCTCCAAGACATCGATAAAATCTTTAGTTTTTCTTATATTTGGAGGTCATTTTCTTCATAATGTTATTTTCTGAACTCTCATGCAATATGCCCTTTGTGATGAATGCTTTTCCCTAAAAAAAATCTTCTTGCCTTCCTTCTCAGATAATCTACCAAGTTCACAGGGAAGCTCATTACCAATTATGCATTACTTTGTTATATTCCTTTCAAAATATCTTTTTCTTCATGGTTGACGACTTCGCCTAGGTAACAAGCCATATCTTGGTTGTTTATTTCCTCTCATAGAATAACAATGCAATTGTCGCAATCCCAACAATAATCCCATCCCTAGTAAAGGGATATCCTTCAAATTGTCAACCCAATTTTAGATCTTCATCCATTATTTTCCTTCTATTCTCCAAGTCATTGACTTCAAGAATTTTCCCTCATTCTAATCATCTCATTTGTCTTACAGAGAGTTTCGGCATCGTGGAATGGTTCAGATCAGATCCGGGAAGAAAACAGTATCACTTCAGCACCCTAACAGTAGCAGCGAGCAAGAGATGGATTCTCCGCGATCTGCTAGGAACCAAAGTCAACAAGCCAATGATGATGTCGATCCCCAGATGTATGCCATGTTTCAAAAGATGATGAATAAGATGATGGCAGAGCAAACAGGGGCCAGTTCCGACAAAATTCCTACCAAGAAAAAGATCAAGGGCCGAACATTGAAGAAACAACTGAAGATATCCAAGAAGCATATCCAACATGAGGATACATCTGATGAAGCAGAATCAGGAGGTGGCACCGATGAAGAGTGTGAGGCTCAACAAGCTTTTCAAAAGATGACATAGGGGCAGGGGTCATCCAATAAGCTAAAAGATTAGTCTGCTAATAACTCTGCCCAGTCACAACTCAGAGACATGGTCAAAATGGTTAAGGATCTGCAAGCCCGCGACAAGGGCAAAAAGATTTTCACAAGCGAAGATTTCTATGATGGTTTAGATGGGGATGATAGCCTAGAAGATCTCTCTCGTAAATTTGTCAAATTTGATGGGACTGGAAATCCTAAGGCTCACCTGGCTATGTTCCTTGCAGAGTGCAATTGATTCAAGAGAGACAATCGTGCTTTGTTCAGATATTTTCCTCATAGTCTAGAGGGCACCGCCGCCAAGTGGTACTCAGAACATATCAATCCCATCGAGTTGAAGGAATTCGATAAAGTGGTCAATTTGTTCATTGAACGATTCTTTTTCAACACCGAAGCGCTACCAACGCTAAACCATCTCTATAATACAAAGCAAAGAGATAATGAGAAAGCCAGAAACTTCATCCGCAGATGGAGGGGCACTTGCAATAAAATGAGAAATCCCATCCTAGAGGAGAACACACTCCAGATTATTTTGAATAATTTCTCACAACCTTTGAGAGGTCTTATCTCCACCTCGCCTTCCAAATCTTTTATTAAGCTTACTGAACGGGCCAAGTGGCTCGAGATGGGAATAGAGAATGGGGTATATGATGGCATCACCCTCATTAAGAATAATCAAGATTCAAAGAAGGAAAATTTCACATTCTCTGCCAATGTCTGCTGCAGCGACTACAAAAATAGCAAGAGCAATCATACAGGTCAGAAAGAAAAGTCTTTAAAGAAGAATGAAAATTTGAGTCAGCAGAAAGAAAAGATAAAGCGAGATGGTTGGGGTGACGATTGTTAGTTTACTCCTCTTGCGCAACCTCTCGATGAAATCCTTGAATATATGTTGACCAAAGAAATGGTAAAGCTTCCAAGAGCCACAGATCCTCCCACGATCATGGGAAGGTTCATGGACCAGTTCTGCAAATTCCATCAGGCAGTAGGGCACGATACTGACCACGGTTTCATCTTCAAGAACATCGTTCAGGATTGCATTGATAAGAATATCCTTGTTGAAGATGAAAAGAAGGACTAGCCATCTTTCCTCGATTACTCAAAAAGCCGACAATGCTAGCATTTTCCCATTTCTCATTTTGCCTTCAAAGGATGATGTAATCTTGTCTATCTTTCCTTGATTTGCCATTTTCCCTTCAATGCATCAATAAAATTATCAATTTTCCTCATAAGCTTGTTCTCCTTCTTTACACCATGTCTTTTTGCGAGGAGTGATATTCTTCAGAGTCTCTCCTAAATCAATCAAAAGTCAGTTGCTTTGTTACCTTCAGAGAGTATTCTTCGAACATCAATTATATTCATTTTATCCAAAATTTATTTTTCCTATTACACTGGGGCATTATTTTAAAAACTATCTTCAAAACATCCTGTATGCATGCAGGATCAAACAAATTTCTCATTTTGCACACATGTGCATTCATTTACATCATTTTGCATACATTTGCATTCATTTGCATTTACATGCATTCATTTACATTTATTTGCATCAAATTCATTTCCTCTTCAGGTTAAGGGATAAACTTGAGTTGCCCATTCAGGATAAGGGATAAATCTTGAGACCCCGACAGTTGTCCAAGTCATTGTAAGGGTGAAGACTGAAAATCTTCTATCAGAATTAATTGGTAATTTTTCAAAAACCAGTGTTCATGCTGACAATTCTTCAAAACCCAGTGTTCGTGCTGGTAATTTTTCAAAAACCCAATGTTCGTGCTGGTAATTCTTCAAAACCCAGTGTTCGTGCTGGTAATTCTTCAAAACCCAGTGTTCGTGTTGGTAATTTTCCAAAACCCAGTGTTTGTGCTGGTAATTTTCCAAAACCCAGTGTTCGTGCTGGTAGTTTTTCAAAAACCTAGTGTTCGTGTTGGTAATTCTTCAAAACTCGATGTTCGTGATGGTAATTTTCCAAAACCCAGTGTTCGTGCTGGTAATTTTCCAAAACCCAGTGTTTGTGCTGGTAATTTTTCAAAATTCAATGTCCGTGCTATTAATATTTCAAAAACTCAGTATTCGTGCTGGTAATTTTTCAATACCTAGTGTTCGTACTGGTAATTTTCTAAAACCCAGTGTTTGTACTGGTCATTTTTCAAAACGCAGTGCGTGTATTGGTTCATTTTCAAAATTTGATGTTAACATTGGTACACTTTAAAATTCAGTGTCCACATTGATCTAGTTTTCCTTTAGGATTCGAGTTCTGACTCAAATTTTTTTCCTTAAAACCCAATTGGGCTAAGTTTTTCCTTTAAGATTCGAGTTCCGACTCGAATTTCCTTTCCTTCTGAACTTTTCAGTTTTTCCTTTAGGATTTGGGTTCTGACTCGAATTTCTTTTCCTTAAATCCAAATTGGATAAAGTTTTTCTTTAGGGTTTGAGTTTCGACTCGAATTTTCTTTCTTTCTGAACTTTCCAGTTTTTCCTTTAGGATTCGGGTTCCAACTCAAATTTCTTTTCCTTAAATCCAAATTGGATAAATTTTTCCTTTAGGGTTTAAGTTCCAACTCGAATTTCCTTTCTTTCTGAAATTTTCCAGTTTTTCCTTTAGGGTTCGAGTTCCAACTCAAATTTCCTTTCTTTTAAATCCAAATGGGTCTAGTTTTTCTTTCGAAGATTTGAGTTTTGACTCAAATTTTCTTTCCTTCAAAACCAAACTTTCTAGTTTTCCTTTAAAGACTTGGGTTTCGACTCGAATTTTCCAGTTTTTCTCACAGGATTTGAGTTTCGACTCGATCGTTCTTTCAAAACCAACCTCTGAGTTGGACTTACCTTCAAAATCTAGCATTGTGCTAGGACTTACCTTCAGAATTCCAATTTCGTATTGGATTTACCTTATGAGTTCAGGTTCGCGTTGGACCTTCATCCAAAATCTCACTGATGTGTCAACTCGGATATCAAGCAATTTCTTTCACCAAAGATCCCAAGAATATTTTGCCAATTTGTCATTAAATATTTGTTGATTTCAAAACCTTTATTGCAAAAAAAAGAATTACCTCAGAATACCTTCAGTATTACTTCTGAAAGGACAAAGCTTTCCCGAAAAAAGATTCAAAATTCAAAATCTTTCTATTGGTCAACCAAGAGGATGAAGAATAAATCCTCGATATGGCCAGCAAAGGAAATTCAATGTTGTTCTAGAGCCATAAGTGATTGATATTGATCGCAGTCAATGGCACATTTTTAAAGATCATTCTTGGAAAATAAAGCAGTCGAAATATCCTGGGTGATACAAAAAAATCCATTCAATTTCCATATCTCCTCAATCATTTAAGCTGCAATTAAATATCTACAAAAGGGATCTCTCGATTGTCGTCAAGATGAAGACGAATTATGCGAGTTAGACCCCTGGGGCCAAAGAAGATTTGGATCATCTCCAAGATGAAGGAATTTGTAACGGATCCTTCTAGGGACAGTTCAGATCACCATCAAGATGAAGGCGACTGCAATGAGCCTCCCAACAAACCATAAAAGATATTTAATTTCTGCTATCATCAAGAGATTTCCAACCAAAGAGCCAATAACGGTCAAGACAATCCCTGAGAGAAAGAAGGATCGAAGCATCTCCAAGATGAAGGAGTTTGTGACGTACCCTTCCCCCCCCCCCCCCAAAAAAAAAAAGGAGAGAGAAAAGTCAGGACATCTCCAAAATGAAGAATGATGTAATCCCCTAAAACCCAAGAAAGCTCCAATTCTGTCACAAAAAAAAAAGAGTGTAGAAAGATCATCATGAGAAAAGAATCCCATCCCAGGATATCAGACTGCCAAATCTACCAAGAATCCTCTTTAAATTTTGTGAAATTCTTTTATCAATGTCTTTTCACCAATTGCTTTCACGATATGAAGAATACTCTCTTTTCTGTTCATATCAAAGAAATTGATAGCTTCCTTGAAAGAAAGCCAATCGCAAGCAATTTGAATTTGAATATTGATTTTACAGAGTTATCCCAATTGGAGGTAATACTTTGGGTAGAAAAGAGGAAAGATTTTCATACCAATATACATCAATTTCAAACATTTTGAATTAACAAACAATTTTTAACATTTTGGCAATATTTTCTTACTATCTTGACATGAAGTGAAGAGCGCGATGTCCATCTTAACATATTCTGGTATCACCTTTTACCTCCTTGAGAGAGTAACCTTTGTCATCTTTCGCGTTGTTGAAAGATTAGCCTTTTCTCTGAATGGATTGCCTTTGTCATCTTTCGCGTTGTCGAAAGAATTCATCTTTTGCGTTGTCGTCTTGCTCCTTTGGATCGCCTTGTCATCTTTCGCGTTGTTGAAAGAATCACCTTGTTTCTTTGGATCACCGTTCCCATCTTTCGTGTTGATGAAAGAATTCATATTTCACGTTGATGAAAGAATTCATCTTTCGCGTTGTCAAAAGAATCGCCTTGCTCCTTTGGATCGCCTTGTCATCTTTCGCGTTGTTGAAAGAATCACCTTGTTCCTTTGGATCGCCTTTGCCATCTTTCAAGTTGTCGAAAGAATTCATCTTTCGCGTTGTCGAAAGAATTCATCTTTTGCATTGTCAAAAGAATCACCTTGCTCCTTTGGATCACCTTGTCATCTTTCGCGTTGTTGAAAGAATCACCTTGTTCCTTTGGATTGCCTTTGCCATCTTTCGCGTTGTCGAAAGAATTCATCTTTTGCGTTGTCAAAAGAATCGTCTTGTTTCTTTGGATCGTCTGGTCATCTTTCGCGTTGTTGAAAGAATCGCTTTTGCCATCTTTTGCGTTGTCGAAAGAATTCAACTTTCGCGTTGTCGAAAGAATTCATCTTTTGTGTTGTCAAAAGAATCGCCTTGTTCTTTTGGATCACCTTTGCCATCTTTCGCGTTGTCAAAAGAATTCATCTTTCACGTTGTCGAAAGAATTCGTCTTTCGCGTTGTCGAAAGAATTCGTCTTTCGCGTTGTCGAAAGAGTCACCTTATTCTTCTTAAAAAAAAGTTGTCTTATTCGCCATACAACTTACCATTTTCTATCTTCCCGGTCAGGTTAAGGGTTAAACTTGAGCCTCGTTTTTACACGAGGTATTTCCCGCCCCATCCAGGTTAAGGGCAAAACCTGAATCTCACTTCTTTGAAGTAAATTTTTCTTTCTTTATTCTCCATTTCATATCTACCATTTTTATCAGGGCTAATTTCTTCATATATCTAGTCAAATCCTTCTAACTGAGGCATTTTTATAGCCCAATATTGGTGTATTTTTCTTTGCCACTAAGCTCATCCTCAAGCCGGCTTAATAGCAAAGAGGGGCATCTGTAAACACCCCAAATTTTCCTCATCCATACTTAGACAACCCTCCTCGTGCAGTGCCAACCTTATTAGGTCATTGCAGGAGTCAAACCCCGAGTCTGTGTCAAAAAACTACCAATTTACCCACTTTCATTAGAAAAATTACCATTTTACCCCTAGGTCATCCTAGGCCTCAGTTAGTCAAAGTCAACCAAACTCATTGGTCAGTTCAAAACAGTTAGAATATCAGTCATTTCAAGCTCACTCGAGCTCACAGTGAGAAGGCCATTTTCATTTCTGACCATTCCTACTAAAATGGAATCATTTCTTTAAAATGAGCTCATTTCTCACTCAAATCCAAGCCAATTGTCTCTGAGTCAGTCATTCACAGTCAATCATATTTCCCTGAGTCTAGCTTGAGATCACCAGGAGTTCAAGTGCTCCAGTTTTAGTTCAAAATAATTTCCAAGTGTCTAGGAGCCCATTTTAGCCCGTTTCCGCTCTTTCAGCTGAAATCAAGCTGAGTCCGGTCAATTGAGCTAGTGTTTGAGCTTCGATTTTAGTTCATGTCAGTATTACTGACCTTTGTTTTAGCTCAAACCCAACTGAGATTCAAAATTCACTTCACTCCAGTGATCATTCTGCACCATTTGTCTAAAAATGGCAGCTTTTCTTAAAAAATTAGTCAAAAAGGTTAGTTCAGTCAGTGCCTTGTCAGTCCAGTCGAATTTTGAAACTCTAAAACCTAGTTCAATCTAGTCATTTTAGTTCAATCCAGCTCACACCCCAATCTTCAGTGTCACTCTAGCTCGATAGAGTCTGAAAACCATTTCTTGAATCATTTGGCAAATTTTATCAATTTTAACACTTTTTTAACTAGTACAAGTTTTAATCGGGGTCAAATATCCAAATTTCTTCATTCAGAGTTAGCATTTCGCATATCATTTTATATCATTTTTCAGCATTTTATAATATTTCATCACATTTCATTTCATTTCATTTTCGAAGTCCAGAACTCCAGTTTTATAAATCTCAATCCAGATCAAGTTTTAAAAGCTTTCAGAAATCAATTTCAAACCCTGTGTTTCCAAAATTGACATTTTTACCCACGAGAGTCTAAATTTGGAAATATTTTCTTGAGAAAAATAATCTGGATTTATTTCAAACTCAAATTTTTAAATTCTACACTGGATTTGCTTTGCAATAGGGTATTGAACTTCAAAATTCGAGTTCATTTCAAAAACTGTCAAAAATAGCTCGTTTTGTCCGAGAATTTTTCTAAAAAGACTATTCTACCCCTAAGATTCTCAAAATGAATTTTAAATTTAAAAAATAAGCCCACTCTGAGATGACTTATTCATTTATATTTCCCTTTTATTAAAAAAAATGTGTTTCTTTTCAATTTTCTTTTTATTTGTTTGTTTTTATTTTTTTATTTTATTTTGTGTGGTTGGACCCACAAGGTGGTCGACTGTGATCATCATAAAATTATTTCTTTTGTATTTCTCTCTCTTCCTTCTCTTTTCCTTTCTAACCTCTATTTCCCTTTTGAAGGAGAAAATAAAAGATAGAAAAGAAGAGAGAATGAAAAATGAAAAGAAAGAAGAGAGGAACTCTTTTGCGAAGGTCTCACTTGACCTTAATTTTCAAAAAATACTTAGAAAAATTACTCGCCTCCGTTTTGAAAATTTGTGGGGAAATTGGGAGACGAGATTCGCTCGTCGGTACGAGGTTCGACCATTCCTAGCACCTTTACCAGGGGTAATCAAACCAATGATCGAATTTATGCCTTTTTGCTTTGCTAAAATATCATCTAAGAATTTATCCTCAGTCTAAATGCACAAAAAATTATGCTTGTGTGAATGCAAAGATGTATGCTCTTTCAAAAAAAAAAATGATTTGAAAATTTCCAAGTTTTCTGAGATAAACTTGATAATGGAATGAAGAAATGATTCAAAGGATTGAATTTGATTTTAGATTTTAAATCCAACTTAGGATTTGAAATAGATCTGGAAGAAGAGACTTGAATTTTCAAGTCTTGGAATAATCAGAATTGTTGAGAAACTATGTTTTGATGATACATGATAAATATGATATGCTTTCATGATGCATATATATGATACATGATAAATACATGATATGCTTTCATGAGATATGATAAATATGATATGCTTTCATATATGAAACTGAACATGTTATATTATGACTGGATATGATGTGCTATGTATTTAACGAGTATTTGATGCAAGGTTATTTCACTTAAGAAGAGTGAAAACAACTTGATCAAGTGCAACTAGTTGATGCAATCATACTACTCTGAAGAAAAAACTTGATGGGCCATACATCCATAAAGATTATCCAAGAAGATCGGCTACTTCAAGATGAAGATTTTTTTCTTTAGAGTCATATGTAACAGAACCTTCAGAAGCATGCATATTTCATATTAGACTATATGCTTTGAAATCATACAAGCCATTTATTTACAAAAAGTAAAGCTTTCATAAAAGGATATGTTATGTATATTGTAACATTTCAAAAACACCTTTTTGAAACAAATCATTGTACTTCCTACAAACATTTATGAAAAAGACATTTTGACAAGATATAATACCTCATAATTTCAAAAGTATTAATTGTACTTCCTACAAGCATTTATGAAAAAGACAATTTGACAAGATATAAAAGCTCATGATTTCAAAAGCATTTATGTAAGAAAAGATAAAATGCATTGGTTCATAACACACAAACATTTACGTAAGAAATTTTGGTTCATAATACATAACCATTTATGTAAGAAAAGATAAATTGTGAAAAGATGTATTGGTTCATAATACATAAGCATTTATGTAAGAAAAGACAAAATGCATTGGTTCATAATACACAAACATTTACGTAAGAAATTTTGGTTCATAATAAATAAACATTTATATAAGAAAAGATAAATTGTGAAAAGATGTATTGGTTCATAATACACAAGCAATTATTTAAGAAATGACTATTTGTAATATAAGTATTACTCAAGCATTTATTGTACTTC
Organism: Nuphar pumila; assembly: GCF_984573655.1. Classification (NCBI taxonomy): domain Eukaryota; kingdom Viridiplantae; phylum Streptophyta; class Magnoliopsida; order Nymphaeales; family Nymphaeaceae; genus Nuphar; species Nuphar pumila. The sequence continues at coordinate 43,113,165 of NC_143265.1, read as the reverse complement.
AAATCATTCATTTTAGAAATGACAATTTGAGAACACAAGTATTATTTTATATACAAAACTACTTATTGTTTAAACAAGACAATTGAATTTGGAAAAGACTTCATTTATTTTTTAATACACACTCAAGAATGTCGACTTATGCTTAAAGCCATCATTCTTTATGTAAACATTAAATGCCAACTCAAAAAGCATTTGAGAAATGACCATTTATTTATTTAATAATAAAATCCACACTTAAGAATGTCGACTTATACTTAAAGCCATCATTCTTTCTGTAAACATTAAATGCTATCTCAAAAAAGCAATTGAGAAATGACCATTTATAAATAAAGTACTTAACAAAGCATTTATTGTACTTACATGCATTTAACTAAAGAAGTGACGATTTGTAAGAAAAATATTAATATACTACAAATCATTAAATTGAGTAAAGACAAAATTACATGATAGATTACACTCCAACGTTCAAATGTACTACAAATCATTTATTATGAGAAAAGACCCATTACAAATTATATCTCATTTAAAATACAACAACGAATAGTGTACCCCAAATGCTATACTTATGGAAAGAAGACTTTTTCAAAAAGCAATATAGTACACATATCATTTCACACAAAGTTGTTTTTGAAATGACCTGACACCTCATATCCCAAAAGGACAATCATTTCAAAAAGGCAATGACTATTTTCTTAAGACTATATATATATATATATATATATATATATATATATATATATATATATATATATATATAGTATTTCTCAAGACACATGTGAGCTTTCAAAGAGAAAAACTTCTACTCGATATTCTGAAAAAGAACTTAGAAAAAGAAAGAGAAAAGAAAGAAAAAAAGTCAAGAAAAGCTCTTTGTCAAAAGATTCACTGTGTGTGAAAAGAAAAGAACATTTTGTTCCTCTGAGAGATCATTCTATAGATTTTTCAAAAGAGAGAACATTCTAAGAATCTTCATACGTGCATTCATATCATTCTGAAGGTTCTATAGGAAAGTATTATAACTTTATGTTTTCTGTTGTATCCCTTCTCTCTTGAGAGAAGTAGACCTCTGTGAAAGAGGGTGTTTCCCTTCTCTGTTGAGAGGAGTAGACCTCTGTGAAAGAAGGTGTTTCCCTTCTCTGTTGAGAGAAGTGGACCTCTGAGGAAGAGGGTGTTTTCCTTCTCTGTTGAGAGAAGTAGACCTCTGAGGAAGAGGGTGTTGTACTATTTATCCCGTAACTCGGTTTTTATAGTGAAAGGCTCAAGTGTTTTACTTGGGGACTCGATGTAGGTCAGTAACTCGGCTGAACCAATATAAATCTTGTGTTTTTTATGTTGTGCCTAATTGTCATATTTTTTATATTCATCGATCTACAACGAATTTCACTATTCACCCCCCCTCTAGTGGAATTTCATTTGGTATTAGAGCAGGTTATGCTGGTTTCGACATAACAAGTCTTCCGACACAAAAATGGCATCAACCTCTTATGCTCGTGACATCGAAGGTCAACACTCATCTCGCCCTCCTTTTTTTAATGGCACTAACTATGGCTACTAGAAATGTAGAATAACCATATTTCTCAAGTCTGTAGATTTTGTTGTATGGAAAATCATAGAATGTTCATATTCTTCTCCTACATCAAACTACTCTTCACGGACTGATGAAGAAAGAAAAATGGCAAACTTAAATGCAAAAGCCATGAATGCTTTATATTGTGCCATAGACCAAAATGAATTTAACAGAATATCTATTTGTGATTCTGCTCATGATATTTGGCATTCTCTGAAACTTATTCATGAGGGAACAAACCGAGTAAAAGAAGCTAAGATATCATCATTTGTTCGAAAATACGAACTTTTCAAGATGATCAAAGATGAAATCATTACTTAAATGTTCACTAGATTCACCAATATCATCAATGATCTTAAATCTCTGGGAGAAACTTATTCTCAGATTGATAAGGTGAAAAAGATCTTGAGATCTCTCACAACTGACTGGGAGAAAAAGACTACAACTATTGAAGAAGCCCAAGATATTTCCAAGCTTACTCTGAACGACTTAATAGGCAATCTTATGACCTATGAAGTCCATATGAAGGAAAGAAGGGAAGAAGAACAATCTTCAAAGAAATATCTAGCCTTCCCAGCCATCTCTAAGAATAAGGACTCAGAAAAAAAGTCTGAAATTGTGTTACTTACTTGAAGATTCTAGTGCTTCATGAGAAAGGACAGGCTGTCCAAAAAGCACAAAGAAAAGAAAGATTCTAAAGAAGACATCATGTGCTATCAATGCGATAAACCAGGTCACGTAAAACGTGACTGCCCTCTACTAGAGAGAAGATCTAAAGTCAAGGAACCAAAGAAAAGGTTCTTCAAGAAAAAGGCTCTGCATACTCAATGGGATGATTCAGAACCATCCACCAGTGAAGAGTCAAGTGATAATGAAGCCGAAACTGCAAACATGTGCTTCATGGCAGACAAAAGCTCTGTAAGTGAAACTTCTGACTTTTCCTTTCAAGAAATTCTAGATGCCTTTCAAGAACTATTTGAAAAATCTAGAAAAATGAGTCTAAAAAATAAAGTTTTAAAATTTGAGAATTTAGAGCTTTCTCAGAAAAATAAAAAACTCAATATTGAAAATTCTGAGTTGAAAAAGAAAAATTTCATGCTTACTTCTGAAATCTCGTCTACTAGCTCCAAGACCAAAAATCTTCAAATAAAAAATTCTAAATTAAAAGGTAAAACTGAAAGCCTTATGAAAACGGTTTTCAAGTTTACCAAAGGAAAAGAGAACCTGGACAAACTCCTATCCTCTCAAAAAATCTCTTTTTACAAGAATGATATTGGTTATTCTCATTACAATAAACCTTCTTGTCTGAATCAAAAGACCACTTTTGTTAAAGGTTCTGCTGAACCTAAACAGGAGTATTATAATTTCAATTTTAATTCTATATACTCCTCTAAGATTATAAATAAACCCAAATCAAAATGGATATGGGTTCCAAAATCTAACAAAAAGGGACCCGATCGGGTACCAAAAAGAGTTTTTATTTATTTATTGCAGGCACTGAAAAAGAAGAACAGATGGATATTAGACAGTGGATGTTCAAAACACATGACAGGACATCCAAATCTTTTTGTTGTTCTTCATCATAAAGGAGGAACCGTCACCTTTGGAGATAACAACAAAGGTTTAATAATTGGTATTGGCAATATTGGTAATATCGATAAACCTCTTATTAAAAACGTTTTTCTTGTTAAAGGTTTAAAACATAACCTCTTAAGTATCAGTCAAATGTGTGACATAGGATATAATGTTAGTTTCAAACATGATGCATGCCTCATAGAAGACACAAACAAAAATATTATTTTGAAAGATATAAGAAAAAATAATGTATATGAATTACACCTAGAAAATATTACTGAACATTGTCTTATAGCAAATAGTGACTCTCAAAATTTATGGCATATGAGAATGGGACATGTTAATTCTAAATATATTTCTAAACTGGATAAAAATAATTTGGTACGTGGGTTACCTAAAATACCATTTAAAAGGGACTATTTTTGTGATGCTTGTCAATTAGAAAATTTGTCAAAATCATCTTTCAAATAAAAAAATATTGTGTCAAGTAAAAAACCTCTAGAGCTTCTCCACCTGGATCTTTTTGGTCCTTCTAGGGTAGCTAGTCTTAATCATAATAAATATGCTTTTGTCATTGTTGATGATTACTCAAGATTCACTTGGGTAATATTTTTGAAAAATAAAAGTGATACGTTTTGTGAATTTGAAATTTTATGTAAAAAAACTACAAAATGAAAAATCTTCTACTATTGTTAAAATTCATAGTGACCATGGAGGAGAATTTGATAATGATCTTTTTATAAATTTTTGTAACTTGCACGATATTTCTCAGAACTTTTCCTTTCCTAGAGCTGCACCTCAAAATGGTGTAGTAGAAAGAAAGAATAGAACCCTTCAAGAATCTGCTAGAACTATGCTCTAACATAACAATCTTGCTAAATATTTTTGGGCTGAAGCTGTTAACACTACATGCTATATTTCAAATAGAGTACTTATTAGACCTCTCTTGAATAAAACTCCCTATGAACTATTCTATGACAGAACTTGAAGAGTAGACTACTTCAATGTCTTTGGGTGTAAATGCTTTATCCTAAACACAAAATATAGCCTTGATAAATTCGATGCTAAATCTGTTGAAGGCATATTCTTAGGATACTCAAGTCATAGTAAAGCATACAGAGCTTTAATAAGAGTACTAATACTATTGAAGAATCTATGCATGTCAGTTTTTATGAATTTGTTGATCAATCTGTTCATAAGCAGACTAACGATGATGATCTTGAAAGTACAGATTTTTTTTTAGAAAATTCAGCTAAATCAAATAAAGATGATCATCAAAGAACATTTGCCGAAATCAGAGATCATCCTCAAAAGCAGATTTTGGGTGACTTGACCAAGGGGGTTCAAAGAAGAGCTCAGTTGGAACGTATTGCAAATATGACTTTCATTTATCAACTTGAACCTAAAAAGATTGATGAAGCCATCATTGACGAGTTCTGAATATTAGCAATGACTGAAGAACTTAACCAGTTCCAAAGAAATGATGTATGGGATCTTGTACCAAAACCAAAAGATCATCAAATCATTGGGACCAGATGGATCTTCAAAAACAAGCTGGATGAATCAGGTAATGTTATAAAAAAACAAGGCAAGGCTTGTGGCTCAAGGATACAATCAGGAGGAAGGTATTGACTTGGATGAAACAAACCTTAAAAGATTTTGGTTTAAAATTCAAAAATCTGACTATTTTATGTGATAATACAAGTGTAATTAATTTATCTAAAAATCCTATTCTTCACTCACGAACAAAGCATATACAAATTTGACACCACTTTTTAAGAGAACAAGTTTTAAACAACATAATTAAACTTGAATTCATACCTACTAATAAACAATTAGCACACATTTTCACTAAACCTTTAAAACATGAAGATTTTATACGAATTAAAAGAGAATTAGGAATCTATAAATTAAGTGATTTATAAACTATCATTAAAAATCATCCAATCTAACATATGACTAATTGGGATATAGTAAAATCACTCTACACGAGTTCACTTTTTCAAATATTAAACTATAGTTTTACTATAAACCTCCCTTTACGAAATTTATTTTAAATAATAATTAAAGTTTAACACATAAGCATGTCAAAACACTTTATGTCAAATCATCTTTTGTCTTTCCTCACTCATTTACGAATTGTATTTTAGACTATTATACATTTAAATCATAATTTATACTCTTGTGTTTACATTTTTATTATATTCTATCTTGTCACCCATGTCACTCACTTTGGTTCATTCATGCATTGCGTTCTTTTAAAACCAATTATTTTTTTCACCACTTTTGGTATCCTCTCTCAAATACTATTTCTGATTTATTCTACTTTAGGTCTCATCATCTTTACATGCCATTCTTTGGCCCCTCTTTATTAAAAATTTATTATTATTATTATTTTTATCAAATACAAGTTACTTCACTATCATTACCTTGTATCCTCTCCTCTCTCACGACTATCACTAAGGAAACACAAATTAATCATGACATTCCTTTATGTTTCTAAACTTTGTATCGACCCCCATGTCTCCCATCTTTCTCTCTCTTTCACAAAATTTGAATTCACCTTTTGTCATCTCAAAAACCGTGGATGGCCCTATGACAAGATTTTAAAACTTCACTTTTTATTCTTCTCTCTTTATTTTATCTCCAAAACAATGGACTCTCCCATGTCGAGTTTCTTTTGTCTTTAAAACTATGTCTCTCAACAATATGTTTGTTATACCTATATGAGCTATAAACATTAATTCAAGACAATCATGGCATTTCTTTATGTCTTTCATCTCATGTCACTCATTAATTATTTTTGTCCTCTTCTCTATCCATGTCTTATTTGAAAATCCATGTCTGTCATCACTCTTTTCTTTGACTACTCTCTCAACTTGATGTTTGCTTCTTTATGACATTATTGAACTTCTCTTTCATACGCCCAACTTAAAATATCTCTTTATGTCCTTTCATTATTATGACATGATGTCCTAGCTTGACTTTATCTCTATTCATCTCTCTCACATGAATTGATCTCACTTCCTTCTTTACTCTCTATTCAAAACAATGGATCGCCCCATGTATTTTTTTTAAATCCATTTCTTGAATTGTTGTCTTCAACTCTCAACTTGCTTCAACCTGATCTATAATATTAACTCTTCTACTCTGATCCCTCCTTTTTGTCAATGACAAAGGGGGAGAGAAAACCTACCTCTCCTAAGTAGGAGAAAAACGTTTAACTCTTTATCTCATACACATGAAGTGTACACAAACTTTTTTATGTTAATTCTGGTGTTTTTTTATGATTACTATTTTTTATGCATTTTTTATTTCTGATATCATATTTAAAACATTATATATATATATATATATGGCTTATTGACAAGGGGAGCATATATTGTCATCATCAAAAAGGGGGAGAATGTTGAGAAACTATGTTTTGATGATACATGATAAATATGATATGCTTTCATGAGATATGATAAATATGATATGCTTTCATATATGAAACTGAACATGTTATGTTATGACTATATATGATGTGCTATGTATTTAACGAGTATTTGATGCAAGGTTATTTCACTTAAGAAGAGTGAAGACAACTTGATCAAGTGCAACTAGTTGATGCTATCATACTACTCTGAAGAAAAAGCTTGATGGGCCACACATCCACAAAGATTATCCAAGAAGATCGGCTACTTCAAGATGAAGATTTTTTTCTTCTTTAGAGTCATATGTAACAGAACCTTCAGAAGCATGCATATTTCATATTAGACTATATGCTTTGAAATCATATAAGCCATTTATTTACAAAAACTAAAGCTTTCATAAAAGGATACATTATGTATATTGTAGCATTTCAAAAATACCTTTTTGAAACAAATCATTGTACTTCCTACAAGCATTTATGAAAAAGACATTTTGACAAGATATAATAGCCCATGATTTCAAAAGCATTAATTGTACTTCCTACAAGCATTTATGAAAAAGACAATTTGACAAGATATAAAAGCTAATGATTTCAAAAGCATTTATGTAAGAAAAGACAAAATGCATTGGTTCATAACACACAAATATTTACGTAAGAAATTTTCGTTTATAATACATAAGCATTTATGTAAGAAAAGACAAATTGCAAAAAGATGTATTGGTTCATAATACATAAGCATTTATGTAAGAAAAGACAAAATGCATTTGTTCATAATACACAAACATTTACGTAAGAAATTTTGGTTCATAATACACAAACACTTACGTAAAAAATTTCGGTTCATAATAAATAAGCATTTATATAAGAAAAGACAAATTGTGAAAAGATGTATTGGTTCATAATACACAAGCATTTATTTAAGAAATGACTATTTGTAATATAAGTATTATTCAAGCATTTATTGTACTTCAAATCATTCATTTTAGAAATGACAATTTGAGAACACAAATATTATTTTATATACAAAACTACTTATTGTTTAAACAAGACAATTGAGTTTGGAAAAGAGTTTATTTATTTTTTAATACACACTCAAGAATGTCGACTTATGCTTAAAGCCATCATTCTTTCTGTAAACATTAAATGCCAACTCAAAAAGCATTTGAGAAATGACCATTTATTTATTTAATAATAAAATCCACACTCAAGAATGTTGACTTATACTTAAAGCCATCATTCTTTCTGTAAACATTAAATGTTATCTCAAAAAAGCAATTGAGAAATGACCATTTATAAATAAAGTACTTAACAAAGCATTTATTGTACTTACATGCATTTAACTAAAGAAGTGATGATTTGTAAGAAAAATATTAATATACTACAAATCATTAAATTGAGTAAAGACAAAATTACATGATAGATTACACTCCAATGTTCAAATGTACTACAAATCATTTATTATGAGAAAAGACCCATTACAAATTATATCTCATTTAAAATACAACAACGAATAGTGTACCCCAAATGCTATACTTATGGAAAAAAGACTTTTTAAAAAAGAAATATAGTACAGATATCATTTCACACAAAGTTGTTTTTGAAATGACCTAACACCTCATATCCCAAAAGGACAATCATTTCAAAAAGGCAACGACTATTTTCTTAAGACTATATATATATATATATATATAAACAAAATAGTATTTTTCAAGACACATGTGAGCTTTCAAAGAGAAAAACTTCTACTTGATATTCTGAAAAAGTGCTTAGAAAAAGAAAGAGAAAAGAAAGAGAAAAAGTCAAGAAAAGCTCTTTGTCAAAAGATTCACTGTGTAAAAAGAAAAGAACATTTTGTTCCTCTGAGAGATCATTCTATAGATTTTTCAAAAGAGAGAACATTATGAGAATCTTCATACGTGCATTCATATCATTCTGAAGGTTCTATAGAAAAATATTGTAACTTTCTGTTTTCTGTTGTATCTCTTCTCTGTTGAGAGAAGTAGACCTCTGTGAAAGAAGATGTTTCCCTTCTCTGTTGAGAGAAGTAGACCTCTAAGGAAGAGGGTGTTTCCCTTCTCTATTGAGAGAAGTAGACCTCTGAGGAAGAGGGTGTTGTACGGATTTTATTCAGTAATACGGATTTTATAGTGAAAGGCTCAAGTGTTTTACTTGGGGATTGGATGTACGTCAGTAACTCGGCCGAACTAGTATAAATCTTGTATTTTTTTTGTTGTGCCTAATTGTCATATTTTTTATATTCAACGATCTGCAACGAATTTCACTATTCATCCCCCCTCTAGTGGAATTTCAAGGATTGGGAGAGATAAGTATGTGGGTAATGAGAAAAGGAATTTAGAATTGGCATTTTGAAATAAGAATGATTTTCAAAGTCATAATGGACATTGAATTTGAATTCTGGATCTTGATTTCAAAGTGGAGATGGAATTTGAAATGGAATTGGATTTCATAGTTAAAGTTTGACATCAGGATGAAATTTTGGATTTATGAAATCAAAAATGGAATTTGAAAATGGAATTGGACTGAAGAAGTCCAGATGTAATTTGAAAATGGAATTTTTGTTTTTTGTTTTTTTTTTTAAATCTAAAATTGGGAATAGAATTGGATTTGAAATCTGGAATTCTAGATGGAATTTGAATTTGAAGTCTAAATCCTACATGGAATTGGATCCGAAGTCTAGAATGAAGTTGAATTCTGAATCCTAAATGGAATTGGATCCGAAATATGGAATCCTAAATGGAATTGGACCCAAAGTCTGAGATCCAAGATGGGGATTGGATTTAGAAATCTGGATCCAAAGTGGAATTGGGTTCTAATTTTAGAATTGGATTATGAAAGTCCAAATGGGACTTTTGAGGATGGATCTGGGTTTTGAAAACCCATATTGAATTTAAAACTTAGGAAAAATCAAATTTTTGAGATTCAGAATCAATCTCAAAACTTTAATTTTTGAATTTGAGAAACAAGACTCAATTTTTAGATGAAATTTTTGAAGATAAAGAATAAATTTGATTTTAAAGTGGATTTTGAAATAAGAAGATGAATCAGAAATTTCAAAGTTAAATTGAACTTTAAAATTGATTTTGAGATATTAATTTGAATTTGAATCTTGAAATAAGAATTGGGAATTTCAAAGTTGATTTCAACCTTGAAATTCGATTTGAATTGGAAATTGAAGTTTGAATACAAAATGAATTTGAAATTTCAAAGTCAATTTGGATTTTGAAATCGAATTTTGAGTCTTGAAAATGAGATAGAATTGAATTTGAATCTATAAATAAGAATTGATTTGAGAAATGAAGATGATACTCAAAATCACTTGGAGTTTTGAAAAAGGAATTTTGAAAATATGATGCGATTCTATCCTAAATGATGAAATGAGTTGAAATTTTTTGAAAAGCATGTTTCATTCTTTAAATGAATTGAAATAAGATTGAAGATATAATACATGTCTGACTATGGTTATAAGATGTATTATATAATAATCGTATTTAGATTCAAGTGAAGAATAAAACACATTTTGGTACTTTTTATAGAGTTTAAAATGAAATTAACTCTCAATATATCCTGACTATGGCCATTGATATATATTTTGAGTTAATTTTAAATTAAACTTTATAAAGGAAGAAACTATTTGAAAATATGATGATTTTTGAAGGAGATCCAGTGTGGATCCAGTGTTATTCCATAAAAGATGAAGATCCTAAGTTTTGTTCACATCCTGACTATGGCCATTGATGCAAATCATCAACTTAGGATTTAATCACCTCTTATAAAACGGTGTACGTGTCATTCGTGTGCCCATTTGTGATTTCTTAAGAAATAAAAGAAAATAATGGAACAAAGGGTATTTATATGCTCATTCATTCTATCTAAGACTGGAAATGTAGAGTTTTCATTAATATCTAACTTATTACAACATCTCCAAAGAAAGAAATTCAAGCTTTTTGCATACTCCTGTAAAACATAGTTAGTGTAACGTAAAGACAAATGGAAGGAATTAGGTTGAAACATAAATGTAGGTGGTTATGCCAATTCTAATTGGGGGTGTATAAACAAAATGCCATTCTCCTGTTACATGAGGAATATATATAGGAAAGCGCAGGAGAATATATATGGGAGTGCCTATTGGACTGAATTATTTAGGCAAGGTAAAATGCTAATATCTGACTAAACCGGATATTCATGTGGAATGAGGTGCCAAAGGTATATGACATACAAGCAAGTGACCGGCCTAATCAACCATGTTATTATTCTTCCCACATGTTGTGTGGATATGACTTTCACATGCATATGGAAGGGTATTTAGAAACATGCACACTATGTAGGGCCTAATGACAAATTCTCAACAACGAGTTTAGGTGCTAAACAAACTTATACTAAGTATGCTGTAGCGAATAAAGAGTGATAGTAAGATGAAATCAGATGCAAACAACCATTATTGATCCTAATTCTATATGCAACTGCTGACACTATTGCTAGATATAAAGGCTATGCGCAACTATAAAGCATCGACTGATAACTTTTGCCGATAAAAGCAACTTCCGAGACTATACTGATGAAGACATTGATCTGGGACAGAAGAAATAATGGTTTTGGTGTTACACATCCAGCAGACTACATTTAGGCTATAATTCTCAGTCAGAAAGAATAAAATATAGGCTTTTTGACTCATTCGGTAACCCAGCAATTACTGAATGTTGTATCCAATCCATTTTATGTGACTCCTACCCTATATGCAATATTGATTCCAGTATTGTATCATCCTTTAGATAATATATATATATATATATATATATATATATATATATATATATATATATATATATATATATTTCTAATAGGGTTCTCTTTGCGCTATATCATCCAAAATATTGAAACAAATGGTTTTAAGAGTAACTCAAAATCACAAACCTGCTACAAACCTTAGTCAGGGATCAATATTGATCACCATATGCAATGTATATAGTACAAGTGATGAGAGAAATAAGAAGGGAAAACTACCTGTTATGGGGTGACCTGCAGGAAATGCATCATGTAAGGAGCAAATCAGACTTATGTTGAGTAGGTGTAAATTTAGAGAGTTTGTGATCCAAGCGGAACACAACATTTTATTTCCCGATTTCACTTGACACTATTTTACATGTTCCTTCTTCTGACCAGTGGGGGTGCAGACAATAATTCCCGCAGGTTAACATCAACCCTTACAGATGTGATGATGACTGTCATCATGAAGGTACCTTTCAACGGCAGCACTAACATACTGGTCAGGGGAGGATGCAGCTCTTATTTAGAAAACCTCCAAGCATGCCTTCCAGGAGGACAGAAAGATTCGCTCAGAGCTGGAGGCTCTGAGAGGTTTGTTAAAGCTGGAATTCAAAGAACCAACTGAACTTGAAGCTAAGTTCAAAGGGGAATGAGGATGTGCTGTGAAATGAAGTGCGGATGGTGTAGGAACAATATGCATGGAGGTGTATGAAAGTGCAGATGTATTGCTAGTATCAAGACGAGATGCCAAGAAATGCATGCTCAAAGTGAAGATACTGTAAAAATGTATAATATTATCCTAAAAAAAAATATGAATGATATGTCGTGCATACACTATGAAAGGGGACAGACATGCTGTGAGTATGAGCAATATATATGCAGATGAAGCCAGTGTTGCGTAGCTATTGTGGAAGGGTGTAACTGACTTAAAACAGAACCTTGGATGGGACTGTGGTAATCGAGTGAGCCCACTAAAACCCGCGATCACCGCATGTGCAAAGCTGTCCTAATCTAATTGGATTACCTAACATGGTAAGTTTATTAAGCAAATTAAAGGCTCTGAAGTTACGCAAAGGGCTGGGACACTGTATGATGGACACACAGCAAGGCAGCTATCGCCCAATGTAAAAGAAATCTTGTCATTGTAGTAGATGATGCTGCTGCCTTTAGGTGTTGCCAACATTATGTAGCCCAATTGCAACCATGGCCCAAAATTTTGGCACTAGTTCCTCAAATTTAAATATGAGTCTAATAGCAGATATAACAATGTGTGAAACAAATCTTGAGTCGAATAACTTCACGAGCAGCAAAACAGAATGTATCTCAATCCCAACTTAGAATATACAGACGGATATATCGATAGAAAACAAAATCAGCAATGTAATGCAACAAACTCATGTCACATGACAGAAGATATCAAGCTTACCTTTGCAACTTTCTGAGTGATTAAACCATAACAAACTCTGAAGAGCATATGATTACAACACACACATCCATTATCCGAAGCATCCCTTCCAATACATAAACAATTAAATTCTAAGAAAAAGGAAACTCATAAAGACAGAACTCATCCAAGGCACTTTATCAAAGAGAGAATCACCATGTATAAGGCATGATCAAATGCTTACCAAACAGTAAGTGTAACAACACAAATGATATGAAAGGCATGCATGATGTGAGGAATGCTGCAGCAGAGGGGTATGAAGAAAGCGAGACGCAGAGGCAGAGACCACAACAAACATCGTACTGATGTATCTACAGACACTATATGTTAGGAATTTAAACCAAATGATCAGCAAGACAAACTAATGCAGAGGAGACTTTCAAGAGGCATCTGATAGTCTCATTATTCCAGATTTCTAAGCATTCGATGATGGTTGGGAAGTCTGATCGACCCACAGAAGAACAGAGCATCTATATCTAATACATCATGATAGGAAAGATACTGATCTACGAGGGTGATTTCCTCCAAACAATCCCAGTAGTGTCGAATATCCCATCAAGCCAGTTGTAAGTAAGGCTCTCACTGGGTTGAATCGGCACTACTGGACATTCGAACTAAAAGGATGGAACAGAATGACAATCGGGTATAACGTTCGAATGTCATCGTTCATCTTGCTTTTATAAAGGAGATTCTGATGTTAATTAAGCATATGCAAAGCAATACACACAATGATACTGAGAATCTGATGAAAATCGGAAATCAAAATGAGCATGGGGAATTTAAGACATAGGTACATAATTAAGACGACACAGAAAATAGAATGTAAACAGATATTCAAAAATGTGCAAAAATCGAAGAAATTCTCAAATAAATTACAAAAGGGAGAAGAGAAAGAGAAAAGAGGGAAAACAATGTAGGAACACGTATGTTCCTGTTGATTTTGCACATGTGTGGATCGATCTGGCTATGGGCAGATTGATCGAACACGGGTGCTCTAATGGACATAAAATAGGGGATACCTAAAAAAAAAAGTGAAGAGGAATGATATTTACCATGATTTTGAGGAAATGATAAGGGAGGCTTCTCCTTCGTGTACCCCTGGTAGAGTTTCGGAGAATTGCTCTTTTAGCCGCGGTTTGTAGGGGTGGACTCTGAATGAGACAGCTAAGGCTTCGTGCCTATCCTGGAGGGCTTCTTTTGCTGAAGGAGGGGAAAAGCCGATTGAGAGGAAAAGGGGATCAGGGAAGAGGAAGAAGGGTGAGCGGATGTCCTTGATGATGATCGGTCTGATGGTGTTGCAAGAGGGGATTCGTGGATGCCCTTTCTTCCTTTTGTGTATCCTCTTTATAGAGGGAGAGGGGGTTTCTGGAATGTGCGATGCGGTTGGAGATTGGTGGATGAGAGTCTGGAGCCATTGATCGGAGGGTGGAAGATGGGGGAAGGCCTGCGAGGTCGTTGGCGATGGGGAAGACTCCAGAAGGTCAGATCGTGAGAGGGAACCCGAGATGAAGAGAGAACGAGACGGGAATAGAGAGTGAGACCATTGTGAATCCTCTCATTTTTTAAAAAGAGTATTCCCCGATTTTTCGAAACAATACTCAAAGAATTTTCTCTAAAAAAAAGGTTTTTGTTATTTTCTTTGTATTTTGAAATTTTTTGTTTGTTTTCTCGGTATTTTCTGATTTTTTTGTTATTTTGGAAATAAAACTCTAAAACCTAAGAAATACAAGGGACAAAAACTATATTTTTTTTTTGTATTTTTGAGAAATATTTATAAAAAAAAGGAATTTTCTGAGGATTCAAGACTATTTTTTGGAAAATTCTTTAGAAAATGGGTTTTGATTCAAAATTTGAGACGATTTTTGAGTGTTTAACCTCGAATCGAGAAATATAGAGCAATGAATCCAAACGGATGCCGGATGGACTGTCTGAGCCTGTCAAAATTTATTTTTGATATTTTCATAATTTTGGTTGAAAACTGGATAGCGAGGCTCAAGTTTGGGTCTTTTACCTGGATCTGGACCAAAAATTAAATCAGATATAAGATTGATTTGATTCTAGAAAATTCAAAAATAAACTGGTGTTTTGTTTTAAAATGACTCAATTTTGTCAAAAAACGAGGGTTAGGGGCAAAAGGGGAATGTTTACAATCATTTTGAAAAATTTGGGGTGTTCACAGATGCCCCTCTTTGTTACTAAGCCAGTTGAAAGCCGAGCTTAGTGGCAACAAAACACTCTAAATTTTGAAAAATGACCCAATCAGCAGCTCTGAAGTGGGTGTGGAAGGATTATTTTGAAAAACATGGCTTCTCAGGCTTAAAAACCTTATCCTGAACGGTTCTGGGGGGACGAAATCCTCGAAAATAATATGACTGAATAGTAGAAATGAGGAAATCGTGATGGGATTTTGGGTAAAGGCCCCAAAATGGTGGAAAATCAGAATTTTAATCAAGTCTCATGGGTGAGACAAAATCAACTTTTGGAATGACTTAGGCTTAGCCCTTAACCTGGATGGGACAAAGATAGATCAAGATAATTTGAATGGGGAAAGGAATATAAGCGGATCTCGATGGGACATTTTTGAGAGAAACGCCTCATGAGATGAAACTTAAGTATGATCATTTCTTGAATAGATATATATAGAGCACAGATTCCTTTGTGGGAAAAAAAAACCATGATGGGACTGGGAGGATTACCTCGTCGAAATGAGGCTCAGGTTTAACCCAAACCTGAGCGGAAAGTACCTTGTGGAGCGAGGTTCAGGCTTCACCCTTAACCTGAAGAGGATGACCCTACAGAATCCTCGAACGAAGAAACTGTGATGTGACAGAAAGAAATGAGATTCAGGTTTTAACCCTTGACCTGAGTGGGAGACCGTACGGAGTTCTCAAATGAAGAAACTGTGATGAGACTAGAAAGAATATCTAGTCAAAAAGAGATTCAGGTTTAACCCTAACCTGAACGGAAGATACCTTGCAGAGTGAGGTTCAGGCTTAACCCTTAACCTGAAAGGGGCAACCATACGGAATCCTCGGATGGAGAAACCCTGATGGGACCTTCGGAGTTTGGACGAACAAATCTAGAAGGGGTTTGCGAGAAGAGAAAAACAAGGGATTCCCTAAAGCTTGGAAAAGGGATGATCTGGGGCGTCTCACTGCTGAGACTAAATCAGCATTTAAAAACAGACGACCTCTCGCAGAAGGTTTGGGTGATACCTCGATGAGCGAGGTAACAGGTTTAATCCTTAGCCTGAATAGATATAGAATCCTCGAGGAGCGAGGAAACTGTGATGGGACCTCAAGACTTTGCACAAGTCCAAGAGGGATTTGCAAAAGAATGAAAATGGGGGTCTCTAAAGCTTGAAAAGGGGTTGATCTTGGGGGCCTCATTGCTAAGACTGAAAATAGCTTTTGACAATAACAAACTTTTTGCAGAAAGTTCAGGTTTTTCCCTTATTCTGAGCGGAAACTGTCTATGGCGGGACAGTGGGGAACACAGGGAAGTGTGCAGATCCGAGAGACTCAAATCAAATAGAAGGGAAGGACTTTTCAGTCCTAATGAGGGATGACGTCAGGATATGTCAAAACGAACATCAAGTTCTTACTTCATGTTCAGATAACGCGAAAATATTGCCAATAAGATGCCAAAAATTGTAGTTAATTCAGAGTGATTGAATTGTGCATATATGTGTGAAAATATCACCTCTTTCTACCTAGAGTATTAACTTCAATGGGGCTAACTCTGTAGAATCAAGAATCAAATTTAAATTTGTTGTTGTTGAGTTTCTTCAAGAAAGACATCAATTTCCTAGATATGAAAAGAGAGAAAATATTTTTAGCTTCATAAAAGCAATTGGGTGAAAAAGATATTGATAAAAGAATTTCACATAGATAAAGATGATTCCTGACAGTTTCGGGCAGTTTGATATCCTGAGGCTTTTCTCATGATGATATTTTTGCACTCTTTTGACTCATGGAGCTTTCTTGGGCTTTAGGAGAGACGCTTGTTACATCATCCTTCATTTTGGATATGTCCTGACTTTTCTCTCTTTTTAGGGGAAGGGTACGTCACAAACTCTTTCATCTTGGAGATGCTCCGATCCTTTTTTTTCTTAGGAATTAGGCTTGATGATATTGGTTCATTGGTCAAAATCTCTGGATGATAGCAGAAATCAAATATCTTTTAGGGTTTGTCGGGAGGTTCATTGCAGTCGCCTTCATCTTGACGATGCTCAAAAACGTTCACTGAAAGGATCCGTCACAAACTCCTTCAACTCGGAGATGATTCAAATCTTCTTTGGCCCCGGGAGTCTAGCTCACCTATTCATCTTCCTCTTGACGACAATTGAGAGATCCCTTTTGCGGATATTTGATTGCAACTCAAATGACTGAGGAGATATGGATTGGGCAGGACGTTTTTACTGCCCAGGATATTTCCACTGTCTTACTGCCAAAAGAATGATCTTTAAGAATTGTTATCATCGCAAAATTTTCTCCCTCCCTTGCGAGAGAGAAACTAATTTCGTGAGTCAAACTCGACCAAAGTTTAGAAAATGGTTTTGAAAATTAACTCGCCTCCGTTTTGAAAATTTGCGAAAAAATTCCGTGGAATGGGATCCGCCTGTCGGTACGAGGTTCAACCGTTCCTGGCGCCTTTACCAGGGGTAATTGAACCAATGATCAATTATGTGCTTTAACTTGACTCAAATATCAAAATTATGCTCTATTTTTCTTAGAATGCACAGAGAATTAGGCTTGTGCTATGGAATTTTGAAAATAATGCAAGTTTGAGAAAATATGATGTTTGCTTTGGAAAATTGAAATATGCTTGAAAAATGATTGGAAAAATGCTTGAAATTAGAATT
Source organism: Nuphar pumila (assembly GCF_984573655.1). Taxonomy (NCBI): domain Eukaryota; kingdom Viridiplantae; phylum Streptophyta; class Magnoliopsida; order Nymphaeales; family Nymphaeaceae; genus Nuphar; species Nuphar pumila. The sequence goes on along the minus strand of NC_143265.1, from coordinate 43,095,515 downwards.
CCTGGGAAAATCATTGAATTTCATTGGAAATCAGAAAATGGATTAAAAAATGAATTCTCAGGTAAACTTGATTCTTGGGAAAATCGATTTTTGAGATTTGGAATTTACTTTTCTAAAAAAATGGATTTGAGAATTCTCAGAAAATCAAGAAATTCATTGGAAAATGACTTTTGAAATGGAAAATGACTTTTGAAATGGTGTTCTCAGGAAATGGGAGATCTAAGAAAATTGATTTTTAAAAACTTGGGATTTTGAAATTTGAGAATTTTAAAACATTGGAAAATCTTGATTTGAACTTGGAAAATACTTTGAAATGTCATTTGAAAACTCAGAATTCTGAGAAAATCAAATCCAGAGAAAGACTTGGTAAATCCTTGAGAAAATTGATTTTTCTGAAATTGAAATTGGAAAATGAGTTTGAAAATAATGCAATTTGAATGATATGAATGAATGAATATGAATTTGAAAGGGAATTTCAATTGAGGAATTGGGAAATCCTTTTGAAACTTGGAGAAATGTAGTGCATTTTTGAAGTTAGCCTAAGTGTGTAGGCTGAATGTAGCTAATATGAAGATCATAAATCTTGGTTTTCCTCGTATTCTGACTATGGCCATAAATACAAATCCCACTGAGTTTATAAACTCCATAAGAGCTTGTGCACGTGCCATTCGTGTCAACCATAGTAATTTTGGAAAAATGTGCATGAATGATACATCAAATATTGAAAATTGCTGAAATTAAACTATATGCAATGCGATTCTATTCTAAGCAGAAATATAACTCTTATTCCAAATATTACATTGCTTTTTACATTAAATTGGATAAATAAAAGAAATAAAATAACTAAGTCTTCTTCTTGAATGTTCCTGCAAAACTAGAAAACAAATTTAGCAAAAAAATGTAGGTTTTTCTGAATTTATTCAAAAATATGAGAAATTATCGGATATTATTTACATATAAACCTAGAATCATACCCCCTTTGATATAAACATGAGAAATAATGAATAAATTTTGAAAATAAACTTGGAAATTCGAAATTGGGGTCAAAATAACCAAAATGCCCCTAATGACCTTGAAATAAGGGTTTTCTGAAAGAAATTTTATAAAATTTGAAAATCAAATGAAATAAATCAAATACAATATGATGAAATATGATGATATGCATGAAAATTTATGAATTTAAAGATTGAAATTTCGAAATTTAGGTCAAAATGACCAAAATACCTCTGATAACAAGACTATGGCCTTGAAACCAGGGTTTTCTGAAATAAATTTTGCAAAAATGGAAAATGTGAAATGCAAATGACATTGAAAATAACCCTAATATGATTCTACATGCTAATTTACATGAATAAAACCCTAAAATGGCGAAAATATCATAAAATATCAAATTTAACCTGATTTTCTTTTCTGAATTTAAAGATAAACTAACACATGGAGCAAATAAACTTGGAATTAAGCCAAATTTAGCATGGACACCTGAAATAACCCTAGAAACAGAATCGAGCTGAAAATTTTATTTTTTTTTATTTTCATTATATGGAAAATGGCTAAAATCCTAAGAAAAACAAAATTTTGCCTAAAATGCTGACTCTAAAGGGGATTTCAGATATCAAACTTCTATAAAAATTTCCCAAATTTTATGGGGTGACAAAGGACAATAAGGCAAATATTTTTTGCATTTTACACTTTCTGGTTTTGACCTATGGTCGGATCTGTACAACTTCGGCAAGTCGGATCGGAATCCAGTGACTCTATGATTTAGGGCAAACAGACAGGTTTCGGTAGAAAATGTGGGCAAAATAGTAAAATGATGGGAAAAAGCTGAAATTGTGGGGAAATGTCCCTGACAAACAGGGAAATTTTTTATTTTTGCACACTATTGGGATTAGGATTACGGTTTGGAAAAGGGCAGACTGTTATCAAAGACCCAAATCTCTGGAATTTCTAGATATTGAAATCTGTCAAACAAAAATGAAATTTTTGGGGAAAATACTGAAACAGTTCAAAAAATCCCCAAATTTTGGGAAATGACAGGTGTTAGGAACAACTTTCATGTTGAAAGTTTTTGTAAATGGGCTACGTATTGAATTGACTCAGTGCATTAGGGTCTGTCTACACCCTGACGAAGGAAAATTGAGATTTTCCCAAGGGTCTGGGAAATACGATTTTTGACAGAGGTCAAAACTGCTTGGAAAAACCTCAAAATTTTTAGATCATTAGTATATTCAATTATGAATCCATTGTGATTTTTGGAGGACAATTCGAATCCCCCACAAGGATGAATCTGAAGGTTCTTTTCTGCTAAATCAGAAATTGAAAGTTCCAGAAATGTAAAATCTCAGTTTGGGATTTTATCTTCTTAATGGGATTCCGAAATTCAAATTAATCCAAGACTTCGGCTGGAAAACAAAGACAATGGCTAAAAGTATCATGCATTGTTTTGGATTTTTTTAACGAAAAATTCTACATAAGATCATAACTGGACTGCATACGCTTGAAACCATAATTCCTTAATAAAATGCTATATGAATAAAGCTACTATGAAATGATGAAAATATCCTAGATGTAATGTGCAAACTACACGAAACATGCTGATTAATCAAAAACAAAAAAAAGGAGATATAATATTTCATTAATGTTGGCTATGGGTGAGAAACTTCATCCATAGAACGAATGAAATATCTCATTCGATAGCCTTATCATGATAAAAAAAATAGAAGAATGAACAAAATTTCAATAAACCAAAGGAGTCTCACCTTGGGCTTATGCTGTCACCGGCTGAAATGGTTGCAACGGTTAAAAGGGGACGGAGCTGCTGTGTGATGAAGGGCTGCTGCTGGAGGGTTTTTTTTTCAAGGTTGATGAAGATGTGGCTGCACCTGTGGCTGCAGCTGCGAAGAGGATGTCGACTGGACTCTTGATGCAGATGGAGATGGTCGGAGGTGGTTGGGCGTCCAAGGAGGTGGCTGCCGGCTAGAAGGAATTGAAGGTGGCTGCTGCCTAAGCTGGGTGATAGGAGTGTTGTGCACTGAGAACCAAAGGAAAAGAGAGAGAGAGAGAGAGAGAAGAGATGGGCAGCCATATGGCTTTTTTCTTTTCTTTTCTTTTTGGTCTTGGACTTATGTTTTAATTCATTCTCAACTTATGGTTTAATGATAATGGGAAAGAGGGAGAGAACCCTCTACGTGAATGGCTGGGAAAGAGGGAAAGGAAGGAAGCAAGGAAGGGAAGAAGGAAAGAAAGGGAAGAAAAGAAAGGAAAGAGAGAAGAAGAAGAAAAGGGGGAAAAAAAAAAGGAAAGAAAAGAAGAAGAAAGGGAAAGGAAAAAAAGAAAAAGGAAAGAAAGGAAGGGAGAGGGGGCTGGAGGTTTGGGCGACCACCTTGTGGGTTCCACCTCTCTAAAATAAAATAAATAAATAAAAATCAATAAAAACAATAAAAAAAACATCTTTTTTTTAATAAAATAGAAATGTAAATAAATGGGCCATCTCAGAGCAGGTCCCAATTCCACTTTTGAAATTTATTTTGACGATTAGAGAGGTAAAATAGTCTTTTCAGAAAATTTTCAGACGAAACAAGCTATTTTTGGCAGTTTTTGAAACAAGCTCGGATTTTGAAGTTCAATACCCCGTTGCGAAGCAAATCCAGTGTAGAATTCGAAAATTTGAGTTTGAAACAAATCCAGATAGTTTTTTTTGAGAAAATATTTCCAAATTTAGAATCCCGAGGGTAAAAATGTCGATTTTGAAAACCCAGGGTTTGAAATTGATTTCTGAAGGCTTTTAAAACTCGATCTAGATTGAAATTTATAAAAGTGGAGTTCTGAACTTCGAAAATTAAATGAAATGTGATGAAATGTTATGAAATGCTGAGAAATGATATGAAATGATGAGAAATGACATAAAATGCTATGCGAAGTGCAAACCCTGAATGAAGAAATTTGGATTTTAGACCCTGATTGGCATTTATGCCAGTTCAAAAAACATTAAAATTAAAAAAAATTGCAAAATAGCTCAAGAAATGGTTTTCGGGCTCTACCGAGCCAGAGTGACAATGAAAATTGGGGTTCGAGATGAAATGAACTGAAATGAGTTGGATTGAGCTGGGTTTTAGAGTTTCAGAACTCAAATGAACTGACAAGGTACTGACTCAACTGGACTCTCCGACTAAATTTTCTAGAAATACTGCCATTTTTAGAGAAATGGTATAGAATGGTCACTGAAGTGAAGTGAATTAGGAATCTGAGCTAGCTTTGAGCTAAAACAAAGGTCAGTAATACTGACATGAACTAAAATCAAAGCTCGAACACTAGCTCAATTGACTGGATTAAGCTCAATTTTAGCTAAGAGAGCTGAAATAGACTAAAATGGGCTCTTGAACACTTAGAAATGGTTTTAAACTGAAACTGGAGCACTTGAACTCTTGGTGAGCTTAAGCTAGACTCTAGGGAATATGAGTGACTGTGAATGTCTGACTCAGAGACAATTGGCTTGGATTTGAGTGAGAAATAAGCTCATTTCTGAAGAAATGATCCCATTTTGGCAGGAATGGTCAGAAATGAAAATGGTCTGTTCATTGTGAGCTCGGGTGAGATTGAAATGACTGACATTCTAAATGTTCTAAACTGACCAGTGAGGTTTGTTGACTCCGACTGACTAGGGTCCGAGATGACCTAGGGGTAAAATGGTAATTTTCCTAGTGAAAATGGGTAAAGTGGTAATTTTCTGAAACTAACTCGGGGTTTGATTCCTACACTGACCTAACAGGGTTGGCACTGCACGAGAAGGGTTGTTTGAGAATGGATGAGGAATATTTGGGGTGTTTACAAATGCCCTCTTTGCTACTAAGCTGGCTTGAAGACGAGCTTAGTGGCAAAGAAAAACTCACCAAATTTGGGCTATAAAAATGCCTCAATTAGAAGGATCTAACTGGATATAAAGAGATTGGCCCTGATGAAAATGATAGATATGAAATGGAGAATGAAGAAAAAAATTTTACTTCAAAAAAGAAGTGATATTCAAGTTTTGCCCTTAACCTGGATGGGACGGGAAATACCTCGTGTAGAAATGAAGCTCAGGTTTGACCCTTAACCTGACCGGGAGATGAAATACCTTATCAAAATGAGGCTCAGGTTTAACCCTTAACCTGATCGGGAAATGAAATACCTCCTCAGAGGAGGCTTAGGTTTGTACCCTTATCTTGATTGGGCGGAAAATGAAATACCTCATCAAAGGAGGCTCAGGTTTGTACCCTTATCCTAATTGGGCGAATGGAAATAGTAAGTTGGATGGTGAATGAGACAATTTTCTTGAAGAGGAATAAGGTGACTCTTTCGATAACGCGAAAGATTAATTCTCTCAACAACACGAAAGACAATAAATGTTACTCTCTCAAGGAGGTAAAAGGTGATATCAGGATATGTCAAGATGGACATCGAGCTCTTCACTTCATGTCAAGATAGTAAGAAAATATTGCCAAAATGTTAAAAATTGTTTGTTGATTCAAAATGCTTAAAATTGATGTATGTTGGTATGAAAATATTTCCTTTTTTCTACCTGAAGTATTACCTCCGACTGGGCTTAACTCCGTATAATCAAGATTCGAATTCAAAATTGCTTGCAATTGACTTTCTTTCAAGAAAGCTATCAATTTCCTTGATATGAACAAAAATGAGAATATTCTTGATATTATGACAGCAATTGGTGAAAGAATATTGATAATAGAATTTCATAAATTTTAAAAAGGATTCTTTGGCAGATTCGGCAGCCTGTATCCTGGGATTCTTTTCTTATGATCATCTTTCTGCCCACTTTTTTCTTTTTTTTTATTGGCAGAATTAGAGCTCTCTTGGGTTTTGGGGGATTACATCATCCTTCATTTTGGAGATGTTCTGTCTTTTCTCTCTCTCTTTTTTTTTTGGAAGGGTACGTCACAAACTCCTTCATCTCAGAGATGCTCTGATCCTTCTTTTCTCTCAGGGATTATATTGACGATTATTGGCTCTTTGGTTGGAAATCTCTTGATGGTAGCAGAAATTAAATATCCTTTAGGGTTTGTCGAGAGGTCCATCGCAGTCGCCTTCATCTTGACGGTGATCTGAACTTTCCCTAGAAGGATCCGTCACAAACTCCTTCATCTCAGAGATGATCCAAATCTTCTTTGGCTCCGGGGGTCTAACTCGCATAATTCGTCTTCATCTTGACCACAATTGAGAGATCCCTTTTGCAAATATTTAATTGTAGCTTAGGTGATTGAAGAGATATGGAAATTAAATGGATTTTTCTGTATCACTCAGGATATTTCGACTGCTTTATTTCCCAAGAATGATCTTTAAAAATGTGCCATTGATTACGATCAATATCGATCACTTATGGCTTTGCAACAACATTGAATTTTCTTTGCTGGCCATATCGAAGATTTATTTTTCATCCTTTTGGTTGGCCAATAGAAAGATTTTGAATTTTAAATCCTTTTTCGTGAAAGCTTTGTCCTTTCAGAAATAATACTGAAGGTATTCTGAGGTAATAATTTTGTGCAATAAAGATTTTGAAATCAACAAATATTTAATGACAAATTGGCAAAATGTTCTTGAAATCCTTGGTGAAAGAAATTGCTTGAGGTTTAATTGACACATCCATGACCAAATTGAGTCTTGAAAAGACTCAATAAAAGATCAACTCGAAAGTTGGGTTTTATTTTGACTTACCAGCTCGAAAGCAGGATTTTGGTCGACCGACCAGCTCGAAAGCAGGATTTGTTGACCGACCATCTCGAAAGCAGGATTTGTTGACCAAAAGATTGAATTTGATGATTTAAAATTGATTGACATTGATGAAGTTATAACCCGAAGGCTTAGAAAGTGATAGATATTGATACAGTTGTAACCCGAAGGCAGGAAAATGACTGATGTTGGTAAGATTGTAACGCAAAGGCTTGAATTTGGAAATTGATTGACCCGAAGGTCGAAATTAGAAATTAGTTTACTTGGAACAACATGGGTTCAATAGGGATTCAACCTAAGAACGACATTGGTTCAATTGAGAATGATATTGGTTCACTGGAAACAACATGGGTTCAATAGAGATTCAACCTAAGAACTTGGATCAGGAGGACTTCAACCTACAAATCACATTTCTGAAAAATACCAATCCAAAAGGGGTTCGACCTAAGGACTATAAAGAATATTGGATCAGGAGGACTTCAACCTACAGATCAAATTTTTGAAAGTGAGATTAGTTCCAAAGGGGTTCAAATTAAGAACCGGGGATCAGTAGAAATTCAACCTACAGATCGAATTTTTGAGAATGAGATTGATTCAAAAGGGGTTCAACCTAAGAATCACTGGGTTGAGAAGGACTTTTGGTTTATAAAGGGGTTCAACCTATGAACTATCAATTTCATAGAGATTTAACCTAAGGACCACATTGGTTCTGCAGGGGTTCGACCTACGAACTATCAATTCCATAGGGATTTAACCTAAGGATTACATTGGTTCTCCAGGAGTTTGACCTACAAACTATCAATTCCATAGGGATTTAACCTAAGCATCACATCGGTTCCGCAAAGGTTTGACCTACGAACTATCAATTTCATAGGGATTTAACCTAAGGACCATAGTTTAATAGGGAAGGATTCAACTTGTGGGCTTTAAATGAACCAGGTGCTAAACTGGGTTTTGAAGAAAGATTCGAATCAAAATTCAAATCTTCAAGGGAAAACTAAATGAATTGGGTTTTGAAAGAAAATTTGAGTCAAAACTTGGATCTTCTAGACCAATTATTAAATTGCAGAAAAGTTTGATTAGGAGTTCAAACCTTTAAAGGAAAGCTAAACAAATCAGATTTGGGAGAAAATTCAAGTCGGAACTCTAATTTTCTAGACCGATTCTAGATATTTGAATTGGATTTGGAAAAAAATTTGAGTTGAAACTCTGATTTTCTAGACCAATTCCGAAGAAAAAGAAAACTCGGGTCGGAACTCGAATCTTCAAAGGAAAACTAGATCCATTGTGGAAGGAAAAAAAATTGAGTCAGAACTCGAATCCTGAAGAAAAAGTAGATCAATTTGGAAGGAAAAGAAATTCGAGTCGGAACTCGAATCCCGAAAGAAAACTAGATTAATTAGAAGGAAAGAAGATTCGAGTCTGAACTCGAATCCTGAAGGAAAACCAGACCAATTAGAAGGAAAGAAAATTCGAGTCGAAACTCGAATCTTGAAGAGAAACTAGATCGGTTAGAAGGAAAGGAAATTCGAGTCGGAACTCGAATCCCAAAGGAAAACTAGACAAAAAGAAGGAAAGGAGATTCGAGTCGGAACTCGAATCCCCAAGGAAAACTACACCAATGTGGACACTAAATTTTAAAGTGTACCAGTGTGAATACCGATTTTTGAAAATGAACCAGTATAAGCATTATGTTTTGAAAAATTACTAGTACGAATACTGGGTTTTTGAAAAAATTTCCAGCACGAACATAGGGTTTTGAAGAATTACCAGCACGAACACTGGATTTTTGAAAAATTACCAGCACGAACACTGGGTTTTGGAAATTTACCAGCATGAACACTGGATTTTTGATAAATTACCAGCACAAACACTAGGTTTTGGAAATTTATCACCACGAACACTGGGTTTTTGAAATTTTACCAGCACAAACACTGGATTTTTGAAAAATTACCAGCACGAACACTAGGTTTTTAAAAAGTTACCAGCACAAATACTGGATTTTGAAGAATTACTAATTGATTTTGATAGAAGATTTTCAGTCTTCACCCTCACGACAACTTGGACAACTGTCGGGGTCTCAGGATTTATCCCTTATCCTGAATGGGTAGTTCAGGTTTATCCTTTAACCTGAAGGGGAAATGAATTTGCTGCATATGAATGCAAATGAATGCGAATGAATGCATGCAAATGCAAATGTATGCAAATGAAAGCAAAATGATGTAAATGGATGCACATGCATGCAAAATGAGAGATTTGTGTGATCCTGTCTGCATACAGAACGTTTTAAAGACAATTTTCAAAATAATGCCCCAATGTAACTGGGAAAGAAGAATTTGACCATTATTGAAGAAAATATATTGAGGAATTACAAAGGATGGAATAGAGGATTGAAGTATAGAAAATTTTCAAATGATGAGCATTGATGGGGTCTGATAATTTTACACCATCGGCGTTGATGAGCAGATATGAATTGCGGAGTAATGCTTCATCGACATCATAGGGCTCTTCCCAATTCGGTGACCATTTGTCACCTGGGTGATGCTTGAGATAAGCCATGGATCTGAGCACTAGATCATTGACTCAGAATTTTCTTTTAATGGCAAATTTTACATATTGTTTGGCTATGCTCTGACGATAAGACTGAGCATGCTCTGCTCTGAACCTTCTTTTATCGAGCAAATCAAGTTGCACCAGTCGATGTTGCTGATACTGATCAAGCGGTAACTCCAGCAGTGATGCGAACTTCAAGGCAGGTTTCTAAACATGTAGAGACAGTACTACTTTAGTTCCGTAGACAAGTTCTGACGGAGTAGCATTAGTTGGAGTTCGAATGGTGGTTCTGTATGCTCACAATGCATCATGGATCTTCTCATGCCAGTCACGGCCTATTTCCAAAGTTCGCTCCAGGATTCTAATCAGAATTTTATTGGTGGTCTCTGCCTGACCATTCCCTTGAGGATAATAGGGAGCAGAGAAATGATGCTGAATTCTGAGCTTCAAGCAAAATGTCCTCATTCTTGAAATGACTGTCATTGTCCAACACGATATCGTGCGGTATGCCGAAACGATAAAAGATATTCTTGTGGATGAATGAGACCACGTGTCGACCTTCTATGCAAAGTGATGGCTTTGATCTATTTAGTGAAATATTCTGTTGCGGCAAGAAAATATTTGTAGTCGTTTGAAGCAGGAGGAGTGATGGGGCCCACAACATCAAAGGCCCACATAGAAAATGGCAATAGAGAGATGACAGATTGCAAATATGTTGTTGGCGAATGAATAGAAGGTGCATGTATCTAGCATAAAGCACACTTATTCACAAAATGGTAGCAATCTTGTAGCATAGTCTTCCAATAATATCTTGCCCAGATGATTTGCTTGATAAGAGTTCGGAAGCCGACGTGACCACTAAAAATGCCTTCGTGTACCTCCCACATGACTTCTTTGGCTTCATCTTCGTCTAGGCATCTGGAATATTCAGAACTGAATCCACGATGATATAGGACATCAGCGAGAATAAAATATCGAGCAGACACGTGCCGAATCACTCGTTGTTCTTGCCAGTGATATTCTGAGAGAAGGAGACAAATGTCTTTTCCTTGAGGGGAGCCTTTCCAAGATCGTCTTCAACTTGCTCAGACATCATCTTGATCATCATCTTCTTGAACATTTGATATGCAGTAGGATCGATGCCATCCCCCTCAGTTTGTCTCTGTCCTCTAACAGTTCTTGGAGAATTCATCTCTTTTTGCTTGATGCTTTAAAAGTCACTAATGCACTTGATATAGCAGCGTCTTCTTATCTGATCCGGACCACTTGGGAATACCGATACTCTCTGCAGAATGTGATTGATGATTAAATTTTGATGATGAAGATTCAGGATAGAAATGAATATAAGAAAAATAGTTGATGAGAATTTGGTAGATAATTGAAAGAACATCCCATTACTAGGGATTGGGTCACCGCTGGAGTCATGACAACTGTGTTGTCATTCTTTGCGAGGAGAATGAACAACTGCAAATATGCCTTATCACCTACGCGAGGTCATCAAACCATGATAGAATAAAAATTGAAGGATTTTTTTATTGAAGGAAAAATATGATTGCATCAATAGTGGACTTGAGAAAGAGGGGGCATATATACAGTCTGCCACCAGTCTTAATGATCAGCAGAGACACGAGGACTAAGGAAAAGAGTGAGAATGATGAAAGAATCCTAGCCATATCTGGCAGAATGGTATGTTCCAGACCACTGCGCTGATGCAAGGTCGAATTCTGGCATAACCCCCAATAGTAGCTGAGTTTCTACGCGCTTCTGTTCTTTGAGAAAATTGCCTGACGCATCACTCTGGATAGTAGTAGATACAAGAAAATGGGCCAAGTAGCTTGAACTGTTTGCCATACACATATGTATATTTGGAAAGAAAGTGAGCCCTTTAGTGCATAGAACCATCGCATGCTGAATTCTCTCTCGAGCTATTCTGGATAACGAGTTGACTTCTGCGAATGCCCCGTACTGTCTGTAGATCTCAATCAGGCTCACATATTCATTCCCATTTTCTTCAATCAGTGGCCAAGACTTGCGCCCTGTCATGCGAGCCACATTATCTTTAGGGTCCAGACCCTTGACATTGATAAAAAATTGTTGCTCTAATGGATCTCTAGGCTGACCAGCTGGCTCAGGCAGTCCCATGATCTCTAAAAAACCATCCATCAACAGGGTCATCTCGACCCATGGGAACCAAAATGTGCAAGTGCGTGGATTCTACCGCTCTGCCAGTGCATGGATCAGATTGCCATTAACTGTCAACTTTCCCACTGTGGATGCCAGTTCTACCCGCGATCGCTCAGGTGGTCCGGAAACATACGAGAGAAATTTTTGAACCAAACATAGTACCACCAGGAGAAGAAGGGTCCGATGCTGAGAGCTTGATGCTCGAGAAGACTTTGTCGCACCTCGTAGGAGATGTGACCCTCAGAAAACATAGAATCGCGTTGACTGGATGCCATTGGACTGAAAGATAGGAAGATCGAAATTAGACTTGGGAAAAATACAAGAATTTTGAAAATTGCAGGCATAATAAAATAAAAAACTAGAAATTCGAAGTCCAGAGGAACGAAAGAATGAAAAATCACCTGGAGTTTTGAAGAAAAGATGGATAATTTGGAAAAATTGTCTAGGGTTTTTGAGAAAAAGGGAGATATTTCACGAAAGATGAAAGATGAGGTATTTTTGAAAATTGTTTGGTATTTTGGAAAGATTGGGAAAAATATGGAAAAATAAGATGAAAATGAATATCATACATTCAATCACAAACAATTATGCACATACAACATTCCCTAAGAAGCTGACTCTAAATGCATCAATTTTAAAAGAGTTGTAGGACCCTAATCCAGACTCTAGGCTCAGATCAACTGTGTCCAATCATGCTATGCCGATATACTCGAGCCGAGGCTTGATGAACATGGCATAAAACTCATCTCCGGTTCTAGTCTTGTGTTTTCCCAACATTCTTGAGCGCCTGCCGATATACGTTAGACTATGGCCCTTGGTACGTGGAAGGGGGGCATTAGCCCAAATAAGTGGCCCAGTTGTGAGGCTCTATCCCGAACTATGGTTCTAGAAGAGAGCCCAGTAACGTGAAGATCGGGTAGACATAGGTGGGGTGGTTTTTGAAAAATGATCACATGCAGACAAATAGAGGGCTCTAAGTCCTAAAGAGATAGAATTTTGAAATATTTGAAGAAGCAAATATTATTTTCATACAAATCCTAGATTGAGGAGTGTTGTATTTCAGACTTACGTCTAAGTGAGCATGCATAATTCTCCTCAATATGGTCCTACCAAACCATGCTTAGTCTACATGTAGTTCATGTCAGCTGAGTTCAAGTCTAGGCTCCTAGGTTCACATGATATCAGGAATTAAAGCTGACATTCCATAGAACATAATTGTGATAATTGAGCTAAGTTAAAGCACACAATTGATCAGGCGAAGACAGGTCCCATCACGGTCGCCAAACTTGTTATCATTGCAAAAATTTTCCCCTCCCTTGCGAGAGAGACAAATTTCGCGAGTCAAACTCGACCAAAGTTTTAAAAATTAACTCGCCTCCCTTTTGAAAATTTACGAGAAAATTCTGTGGAATGGGATCCCCCTGTCGGTACGAGGTTCAACCGTTCCTAGCGTCTTTACCAGGGGTAATTGAACCAAGGACCAATTATGTGCTTTAACTTGACTCAAATATCTAAATTATGCTCTATTTTTCCTAGAATGCACAGAGAATCAGGCTTGTGCTATGGAATTTTGAAAATAATGCAAGTTTGAGAAAATATGATGTTTGCTTTGGAAAATTGAAATATGCTTGAAAAATGATTGAAAAAGTGCTTGAAATTAGAATTCCTGGGAAAATCATTGAATTTCATTGGAAATCAGAAAATGGATTGGAAAATGAATTCTCAGGTAAACTTGAGTCTTGGGAAAATCGATTTTTGAGATTTGGAATTTGCTTTTCTAAGAAAATGGATTTGAAAATTCTGAGAAAATCAAGAAATTCATTGGAAAATGACTTTTGAAATGAAAAATGGATTCTCAGGAAACTGGGTTCTCAGGAAAATGGGAGATATGAGAAAATCGATTTTTGAAATCTTGTTTGGAACTTGGGAAATACTTTGGAATGTCATTTGCAAAGTCAGAATTCTGAGAAAATCAAATCCTCAGAAAGACTTGGTAAATCCTTGAGAAAATTGATTTTTCTGAAATTGAAATTAGAAAATGAGTTTGAAAATAATGCAATTTAAATGATATGAATGAATGAATATGAATTTGAAAGGGAATTTCAATTGACGAATTGGGAAATCCTTTTGAAACTTGGAGAAATACAGTGCATTTTTGAAGTTAGCCTAAGTGTGTAGGCTGAATGTGGCTAATATGAAGATCATAAATCTTGGTTTTCCTCATATTCTGACAATGGCCATAAATACAAATCCCACAGAGTTTATAAACTCCATAAGAGTTTGTGCACGTGCCATTCGTGTCAACCATAGTGATTTTGGAAAAATGTGCATGAATGATGCATCAAATATTGAAAATTGCTGAAATTAAACTATATGCAATGCAATCCTATTCTAAGCAGAAATATAACTGTTATTCCAAATATTACATTGATTTTTACATTAAATTGAATAAATAAAAGAAATAAAATAACTAAGTCTTCTTCTTGAATGTTCCTGCAAAACTAAAAAACAAGGTTAGCAAAAAAATGTAGGTTTTTCTGAATTTATTCAAAAATATGAGAAATTATCAGATATTATTTAGATATAAACCCAGAATCATACCCCCTTTGATATAAACATGAGAAATAATGAATAAATTTTGAAAATAAACTTGAAAAATCGAAATTGGGGTCAAAATGACCAAAATGCCCTGATGACCTTGAAACCAGGGTTTTCTGAAAGAAATTTTAAAAAATTTAAAAATTTGAAAATCAAATGAAATAAATCAAATACAATATGATGAAATATGATGAAATATGATAATATGGACGAAAATTTATGAATTTAAAGATTGAAATTTCGAAATTTAGGTCAAAATGATCAAAATACCCCTGATAACAAGACTAGCCTTGAAACCAAGGTTTTCTGAAATAAATTTAGCAAAAATGGAAAATATGAAATTCAAATGACATTGAAATTAACCCTAATATGATTCTACATGCTAATTTACATGAATAAAACCCTAAATTGGCGACAATATCATAAAATACCAAATTTAACCTGATTTTTGCTTGATTTTCGCTTCTGAATTTAAAGATAAACTAACACATGGAACAAATAAACTTGGAATTAATCCAAATTTGGAATGGACACCTAAAATAATCCTATAAACAGAATGGATCTCGAAAATCTATTTTTTTTGTATTTTCTTAATATAGAAATGGCTAAAATCTTAAAAAAATCAAAATTTTGCCTAAAAAGTTGATTATAAAGGAGATTTCAGATATCAAACTTCTATAAAAAATTCCGAAATTTTATGAGGTGACAGAGGACAATAAGGCAAGAATTTTTTAATTTTACACTTTCTGGTTTTGACCTATGGTCGGAGCTGTACAACTCCGGCAATTCGTTTTGGAATCCGGCAACTCTATGATTTAGGGCAAAAAGATAGGTTTCTGTAGAAAATATAGGAAAAATAGTAAAATGATGGGAAAAAGTCTAAATTTGTGGGAAAATGTCCCTGACAAATAGGAATTTTTTTTATCTTTTCACACTATTGGGATTCAGGTTATGGTTTGGAAAAAAGCAGACTGTTATCAAAGACCCAAATCTTTGGAATTTCTGGATATTGAAATCTGTCAGACAGAAAAGACATTTTCGAGAAAAATACTGAAACAGTTTCAAAAATCTTCAAATTTTGGGAAATGACATAAAAGTATGTTAGGAACAACTTTTGTGTTGAAAGATTTTGCAGACAAACTACGGATTGAACGAACTTGGTGCATTAGGGTCTGTCTACACCCTGACAAAGGAAAATCAAGATTTTCACAGAGGTGTGGGAAATCTGATTTTTGACAGAAGTCAAAACTGTCTGGAAAAACCTCAAAATTTCAAGATCATTAGTAGATTCAATTATAAATCCACTGTGATTTTTAAAGGACAATTCAAATTCCCCACAAGGGTGAATCCGAAGGTTCTTTTCTGATAAATCAGAAATTGAAAGTTCTGGAAATGTAAAATCCCAGTTTGGGATTTGATCTTCTTAATGGGATTCCAAAATTCAAATTAATCCAAGACTTCGACAGGAAAACATAGACAATGGCTAAGAGTATCATGAATTGTTTTGGATTTTTTCAACGGAGAATTCTACATAAGATCATAACTGGACTAAATACGCTTGAAACCATAATTCCTTAATCAAATGCTATATGAATAAAGCTACTATGAAATGATGAAAATATGCTAGATGTAATGTGCAAACTACACGAAACATGCTGATTAATCAGAAACAAAAAAAAAGGAGATATAATATTTCATTAATGTTGGCCATGGGTGAGAAACTTCATCCATAGAATGAATGAAATATCTCATTCGATAGCCTTATCATGATAAAAAAATAGAAGAATGAACAAAATTTCAATAAACCAAAGGAGTCTCACCTTGGGTTTATGCTGTCACCGGCTGAAATGGTTGAAACGGTTAAAAGGGGACGAAGCTGCTGTGTGATGAAGGGCTGCTGCTGGAGGATTTTTTTTTCAAGGTTGATGAAGATGTGGCTGCAGCTGCGAAGAGGATGCCGACTGGACTCTTGATGTAGATGGAGATGGCCGGAGGTGGCTGCCGGCTAGAAGGAATTGAAGGTGGCTGCTGCCTAGGCTGGGTGATAGGAGTGCTGTGCACTGAGAACCAAGGGAAAATAGAGAGAGAGAGAGAGAGAGAGAGAGAGAGAGAGAGAGGCGTGAAGAAGTGAAGAGATGGGCAGCCGTATGGCTTTTTTCTTTTTTCTTTTTTTTTGGTCTTGGACTTAGGTTTTAATTCATTCTCAACTTAGGGTTTAATGAGAAGGGGAAAGAGGGAGAGAACTCTCTACATGAATGGCTGGGCAAGAGGGAAAGGAAGGAAGGAAGGGAAGAAGGAAAGAAAGGGAAGAAAAGAAAGGAAAGAAAGAAGAAGAAAAGAAAAAAGAAAAGAAAAGGAAAGAAATGAAGAAGAAAGAGAAAGGGAAAGGAAAAAAAGAAAAAGGAAAGAAAGGAAGGGAGAGGGGGCTGGAGGTTTGGGCGACCACCTTGTGGGTCCCACTTCTCTAAAATAAAATAAATAAATAAAAATCAATAAAAAAACATCTTTTTTTTAATAAAATAGAAATGTAAATGAATGTGCCATCTAAGAGCAGGTCCCAATTCCACTTTTGAAATTTATTTTAACGACTAGAGGGGTAAAATAGTCTTTTCAAAAAATTTCCAAACAAAACGAGCTATTTTTGGCAGTGTTTGAAACGAGCTTGGATTTTGAAGTTCAATACCCCGTTGCGAAGCAAATCCAGTGTAGAATTCAAAAATTTGAGTTTGAAACAAATCCAGATTGTTTTTCTCGAGAAAATATTTCCAAATTTAGAATCCCGGGGGTAAAAATGTCGATTTTGAAAACCCAGATTTGAAATTGATTTCTGAAGGCTTTTAAAACTCGATCTGGATTGAAATTTATAAAACTGGAGTTCTGGACTTCGAAAATTAAATGTAATGTGATGAAATGTTATGAAATGCTGAGAAATGATATGAAATGATGATAAATGACTTGAAATGCTATGCGAAATGCAAACTCTGAATGAAGAAATTTGGATTTTAGACCTCGATTGACATTTATACCAGTTCAAAAAATATTAAAATTGATAAAATTTGCAAAGTAGCTCAATAAATGGTTTTCGGGCTCTACCGAGCCAGAGTGACACTGAAAATAGGGGTTCAAGATGAAATGAACTGAAATGAGTTGGATTGAGCTGGGTTTTAGAGTTTCGGAACTCAAATGAACTGACAAGGTACTGACTCAACTGGACTCTTTGACTAAATTTTCAAGAAATACTGCCATTTTTAGAGAAATGGTACAGAATGGTCACTGAAGTGAAGTGAATTAGGGATCTGAGCTGGCTTTGAGCTAAAACAAAGGTCAGTAATACAAAGGTCAGTAATACTACAATACTATACTACAATACTATACTAAAATGGTTTGTTCATTGTGAGCTCGGGTGAGATTGAAATGACTAACATTCTAAATGTTCTAAACTGACCAGTGAGGTTTGTTGACTCCGACTGACTGGGGTCCGAGATGACCTAGGGGTAAAATGGTAATTTTCCTAGTGAAAATGGGTAAAGTGGTAATTTTTTGAAACTCACTCGGGGTTTGACTCCTACACTGACCTAACAGGGTTGGCATTGCACGAGAAGGGTTGTTTGAGAATGGATGAGGAAAATTTGGGGTGTTTACAAGAATGTGCCATAGCTATGATCAATATCGATTCGCTTATGACTTTTTATCATCATTGAATTTTTCCTTTGCCGGTTATATCAAAGATTTTTCTTCATCCTCTTGGTTGACCAACAGAAAAAGCTTGAATTTAATTCTTATTTCGCAAAAGTTTTGCTCCTGTGGAAATAATACTAAAGGTAGTTTGAGGAAATTCTTTATGTGATGAAAGCTTTGAGATCAACAATGACTTTTGATAGCAAATTGGCAAAAATATTCTTGAAATCCTTGATGAACGTAAATGCTTGATATCGAATCGACACGTCAGTGACAAAATTCTCCTCTCTTTTTTCCCAAAAGAGAGACTCAGGCTTAGCCCTTACCTGAATGGGAAGTTGGAAATACTCCTCTCTTCCCCAAAGAGGAGGTGTTTGCAAAACGGAACTTTCGAAAAGAAATTAAGTTTTCGTCAAAACTCCCTATCTCTAGGCTTCTCTTATGAAAAGGCGGTCAAAAAACGAAGTTGAGAAAGTATCACAGAGGAACGAGTCCATCACACTCTCCCTCGAAGAGGCTCCTCTCTGAAGGGGTTGGCCAAAGATGAGAAAAACAGGGGCAACAAAAGAAACGAGCTTCCGTCGAAGCTCTCCCTGGAAAAAGGGTTCTTTTGTGTAAAGTTGATTATTGTTTTGCAAACTGTTCACGAAGAAAATGAGTCCCTTCAAACTCTCCTTGAAAAAGGGTTCTTGCGAACTGTTATCGTCGCGAAATTTTTCCCCCGTCTTCCCTTCCTTGCGGAAGAGATAGAGGGGAAACGCTTTCGCGCTTCAAACTTTGACCGGATTTTGGAAATTGTTTTGAAATACTCGCCTCCGTTTTTTAAAATTGTGGGAAAATCCATGGGATGGGGCTCGACCTGTCGGTACGAGGTTCGACCGTTCCTGCCGCCTTTAACAGGGGTAATCGAACCAAGGACCAAAACTATGCTTGACTTAGCGAAATTATCAAAGTTATGTTCTATCCTAAATGCACAGAGAATTCAGGCATGTGCTATGAGATTTTGGAAAATGCCAGTTGGAAAACATGATGTATGCTTAGAAAAATATTTGGAGTTGGAAAGAATCTCTCAGAAAAAAGGTCAATTTCTCAGGAAACTCAGATAAAAAAGGGGTTTTTGAAAACATGAGAAAGCTTACAAAGATGTGGAAAAATCAGAAATAGTTGAAAATCTTGGGAAAATGGAAGTGATTCTTGAGAAAAGATGAACCTTTTGAAAATGGAAACACTTCTTAGGAAAACTTGGACTTTGAGAGTTTTCTTAGGAAAATGATGGAAAATTTATAGGAAAACTCATTGGAGAAGGAAATTCAAAACTTAGGGAATCGAAATCCTGGGAATTTTACCTTTTGAAATACTTGGAAATCGATTTTGGATCTTGAAGAAAGATTGGAAAACTCTTTTGAATATCTTAAGAAAATATCATTTTCCTGGGAAAACTGTGGAAAAACTTGTCTTTGGAAAACCGATTTTGAAAAATCCTTAGAATTTCTTGAGAAACCGATTTTCAGGGAAAACTATGAAAACTTGACTTTGGGAAAATCAACTTAAGAGTTTCTTGAGAAATCGATTTCTTGAGAATGAAGTTTTCTTAAGAAAATCGTGGGAAAACCAATGATTTCATGATGCGAATGACATGAGTAAATGAATGCACTTTGAAAGATTCTCTAAGAAATTTGTTGGAAAATGTGCATTAAGTCAAAATAAAGCCTTCACATATTCTGACTGTGGCCATGAATATGTTTAGAACTTAATTGATTTAATGCACAATGCTTTGAAAACATTGGAAATATGATGTGCATTTTTAAGATAGCCTAAGAGTGTAGGCTCAATGTGACTAGTAGAAAGATGATGGATCTGGGTCTCGTCCATATTCCGACTAGGGCCGTAAATATGGATCCCACCGAGTCCATCAACTCCCTAAGAGTTGGTGTACGTGCCATTCATGAACATCCATAGTGCTTTTGAAATAAGATGTATGCATCACATAAGCAGGATATTTGCATAAATTCAAACTATATGATATGCATCCTAGTCTAAGCAGGAAATTAAATCTCTTATTCCAAAATTTACATTATTACATCACTAAATAAAGGAAATAAAAGAAATTTGCAGACTTCAACTCCTTCTTTGGAATGTCCCTGCCAAGCTTGAAATAAAGTTAGCTCAAATATGTGGGTTTTTCCAAGATATTCAAATAATATTATAAAATTATTGGATTTAATTGGATATAAACCCTAATCTCATGCTTCCTTGATATTTGAAATGATGCAAATGCAGGGAATTCAATGGAAAACAGTTTGAAATTCGAAATTGGGGTCAAAATGACCAAAATACCCCTAAAATTAAAGTTACACCTTTAAAATCAGGGTTTTTTGAAGGAAAACTTGGTAAAATTGAGATTTTGAAATTCAAATTGAATCAAATGATGATGAAATGCAGTAAGAGACATGATGACATGCTTCTAAACACATTAAGACTGTAAAATCAGAATTTGACATTTTGTAATTTATCCAAAATAACGAATTTCGCTTGTTTTTCGCTTGGATCTGGGTCCTGCGGGACCCTGTTTTGGTATTCTGGCTAATCCGAACCCCAAATGGATTCCAAATTGCACCAAATTCGGTATGAAGCATCTACTTACTTTGATAAACAGCCTAGAATGCTAAAAATCATGAAATGATATGATTTAAATGCTACAATTCAAAGAAAATCCTAAAATGGTGGATTTTGCCTATGGATCCGAACCAAATGCAATGCTTAATATGATAATGCAAGATTTATACCATGGAAACTTCTGATATTTTTCAGACTGCTAAAATACCCAAAATGGAACCTTTTTGGTTTTTACAGCTTTGGGATTTGAGCCATGGTGAGTTCGGCAACAGTGATTTAGTTCTGACAGAGGTAAAAATCACACTAATCTGATGACAAATGCTAAAGAAATACAAAACGGCCATGGAAATTTATGAAATTAATCAGAGTTATGCACGACACCTACATAAACAACTTTTATGTTTATGACTTCGGCATTTGATCAACGGAAACACATATAAAAATATAACTATTTCTGCCTAAACTAACAGAACAGACAAATGTAGCAAAACAGGGGGCTGACAATAAAAATCCGAAACAGGGGTCAACACTGTTCTAAAAATTACAGGCTTTCAGATACAAACAGATAACATCTCGTACACCGCTTTCACGTTTTACAGTTTTGGATTTGGAGTAACACAGAAAGAGAAACCATAGCCCTAAGTCGATCCAAGATCTCAGAGGCCCAAATTAGGCTCTGACACGTGTCCCGAACTCTCGGATTTTTTTCAGATAGAAAACTAAATCCGAAAAATCTAAAAAAAACCATATTAAAAACTAGACATTTGCCCGAGTTCATAACATTTTTCGGATCGAAAATCGGATCTCCCATGAGGGATATCTTGATTTTACAAGTTGGCAAATGATTTTCAAAACGCATCTCGGGTAAAAAAACCCGACTTGAAATTTTGAATGTTTACCGCAGTAAACAACTTCAAATGCCTCCGAATTTTTGGCAAAATTTCAGGGACACCTAAGGGCGCATTTCGTGATTTTTTTAGGAATTGTAATAAAAAATAAATGCATAAAATGACGTGTGGACTGACTGACAAAAACAGAGACCTACTGAAAATAAGCAGAATTGAAATAAATGCTAAATTAATCCTAATTAATTCATGAAATGTACTAAATGAATGAAATAAAATTCAAATTAAACCTAGCTAACTATATGAATGTTAAAAATCATCAAGTAAGTATAACAAAACATTTTTTTATATATGTCGTTTTATGAGAATAGCTCAATCCATCCCTCGGATGAGCTCTTTCTTCAAACGACTCCTGATTCGGATTATAGAATCACATCAAGGGGAAAAGAAGTTAACCTTGCTTCGTTACGCAGCGTAGGAGCTCTTAAAAGGGGCAGCTATCACGAGCTTCCTTCGTCCTTCGCTCCGAGCTTCGGATGGTCCACCAAAATCGAGCTATGTTTGAATCGGATTGGCCACGACACAAACTTTACTCCACCTTCTTCAATGTGCCAAAGGGGGCACGATTTCCACAGTTCAAAATCTGATTCTAGGAAGGCTAGGTTGGATTTTCCAAGTTCACCAGAGCTAAAAAAAATGATCCCCTCTAGGCTGGGCGTGAACCCTTGTTTTTATAACTTTTCTGAAAATTTTTGAAATTCAAACAGGCTCAATCTGAGCCCTCCATGTGGCGCCATCTCAGGGGGTGCCATCTGAGGGGTTTGAAATTTGAATTTGTCTTTTGCAGGGAGCCCTCAGGTGGCGCCACCTCAAAAGGTGTTTTAATTTTTGAGAAAAATAAAAAAAAGGGAAATTTTGTGGGTGAGACACCTCAGCAGGGGGAATTTGGAATTTTTCAAAAGTTTGCTTGATTCTCTCTGCAGAGAACTCCCAGAAGGCGCCACCTCAGAGGGTGCTCTCTTGGAGTTTGAATTTCAAATTCACTTTTTGTAGGGAGTCCTCAGGTGGCGCCACCTCATGGTGGGCTACCTTTATTAAAAATAAAATAAAAAATAAAAATGGAGCCAAGTGGAGTCCTGGAATGGCGCCACCTCAAAAGGTGTTTGACACATGTCAGAAGGTCAGAGCAGTGGGCTCAGAAGGCGCCACCTCATAGGAATTTGAATTTTGCTTTTCTGGTGAAAGGAGATCTGGACATGTGGCAGTCCAGGATGGTTCCAAGTGTCAGCCTGCTGGAGGAGGTTCTTCAGATGGCGCCACCTCAGAGGAGAATTCGAATTTCAAATGGAGGTTGGCCCTGGAGGAATGGAGGATGGACATGTGGCGCCACCTCAGGGTGGCTCCTACAATGCCATGTGGCAAGAGGGAGGAAAAGAAGGACAGTGACATGTGTCTCCTACTTTTCTGAAAAAAATAGGGAGAGGACATGTGTCCTCTACTTTTTCTGAAGGAGTGAGAAGGAGACATGTGTCACCTTCTTTTTCTGAAAGAAGCAAAAGATGACACGTGGCAGAGGGATGAGAAGAAGGGAAGGGACATGTGGCGCTCTCATAGGCCATCTGGGAAATCAGAGCTCCGGATTTTCGCCACCTAGTGCCTTGTTTGAATTTTAAATGGTTTGCTTTTTCTGAAGAAGGCCAAGAGTGACATGTGTCTCCTACTTTTCTGAAAGAGGTAGGGAGAAGACATGTGTCCTCTACTTTTTCTAAAAGAAGCAGAGAATGACACGTGGCACTTTCTTTTTCTGAGGAAATGAGAGCTTGCCACGTGTCCTCTGCAGGAGACACTCTTCAGATGGCGCCACCTCAGAGGAGACAAGCTTACTTTTTCTGGATGAGCCTAGGAGTGACATGTGTCTCCTACTTTTCTGAGAAAAGTAGGGAGAGACATGTGTCAGGCTACTTTTCTAGAAGGAGGGAGAGGTTGACACGTGTCCCCTGCAGGAGACAAACTTCAAGTGGTGCCACCTCAGAGGAGACAAGCTCCACTTTTTCTAGACAGGACAACCTATGACACTTGGCATCTCCTGGTAATCTTGGATTGACACATGGCGCAGGATGGATACTGACACATGACAGACATGTGGCGGCTTCTTAAGGTAGCCCCACACTGACACTTGGCAGAAGAGGGAGGGTGACATGTGGCACCGACTCTAGGTGAACCCTATGCTGACACATGGCATGTAAATGGAAGGAGAGAGAAATGACAAGTGGCACCAATCCAGGGGACAAGGCTCCTATATTTTTGGGTTTTTCAAAATTCAAATTTTCAAAAGAAAAGCTTGTGTGACACCACCTCAGTGTGGGTCCCACATTGCTTATTTACTGAAATAAGGATAAAATAACAAAACCTCTTTTTTGGAATTTTCATAAAATCTGGAATAATTGGTAAAATAAAATTTTTTGGAAAGAGTTGGCCCTTGTGGGGCGATTTTGTAAAAAGGAGATATTTAAAATTGTTGACAAAATGGCAAAATCTGAGATGAATTGGCTGAAATCCATATTGAAAACTATCCAGATTGTTTTCCTGAGGAAATATTTTGAAATTCAGAGTCCTGGGGGTAAAATGGGAAAAATTGATGATTTTGAAGACCCAGGGTTTTGAAATCAATTTTGAAAAGAGTTGAAATTCTAATCTGGATTGAAAATTTTGAAATCGAGAGTTCTGGACCTCGAAATGACATGCTGTGCAGTGCAGTGATTTGAAATGCTCATGCAATGATATGCAATGTCATGTCTTATGAAATGCAATCTTGAATCAAGACTTGGAAATGTCTGTCTCCTGTCAGGAATAAAATTTTGAACATCTGAGTTAAAATTAGAGAAATTTTGAGAGTTGCAGATGAAATTTGGACTTTTGCAAGGTCCGGCTCAGAAAATGACCATTTTGCCCTCCAGCGATTTTAGAGGTTGAATGAGGATGTTTGGTGGAGATGTAGGGGAGGTGAGTGAAAATTTGGGGTGTTTACAGATGCCCCTCTTTGCTACTAAGCCGGCTCATGGCCGAGCTTAGCGGCAAAGAAAACACACCAAATTTTGGGCTATATATAAAAAAAATGCCCCAGTTAGAAGGATCTGACTGGGTGTGAAGAAATTAGCTCGAGGAAGATGGTAGATATGAAGCGAAGAATGGAGAGGAAAGATTTGCTTTGTGAGAGCAAAGTTCAGGTTTTATGCCCTTACCCTGGATGGGACAGAAAATGCTTCGTATGGAACGAAGCTCAGGTTTTGACCCTTGACCTGATTGGGGAATGGAATATCTCATCGAAATGAGACTCAGGTTTGTACCCTTAACCTGATCGGGCGGAAAATGGAATACCTCTTTGATTGAGGCTCAGGTTTGTACCCTTATCCTGATCGGGCGGAAAATGAAATACCTCTTTGAATGAGGCCCAGGTTTGTACCCTTATCCTGATCGGGCGGAAAATGAAATACCTCTTTGAATGAGGCTCAGGTTTGTGCCCTTGTCCTGATCGGGCGGAAAATGAAATACCTCTTTGATTGAGGCTCAGGTTTATACCCTTAACCTGATTGGGCGAAAAATGGAATACCTCTTTGGTTGAGGCTCAGGTTTGTACCCTTATCCTGATCGGGCGAAAAATGGATGGAATCCTCGAAGGAAGAGACCATGATGGAACCTTCGGATTTTGCATAATAAATCCGATAGGGGTTTTGCAAAAGGAAGGAAAATGGGGTCCCTAAAGCTTAAAAAGGGATTGATTTTGGCCGCCTCATCGCTGAGACTAAAATCAGCTTTTGAAATTGCCTTTTGCGGGAAATGATTGGTGATTTGACCTCGAACCAAAATGGGACTGTCTATGGTGGGACAGTGGGGACACAGGGAAGTGTGCAATTCTGAGAGTTCATGCTCTCAAAGAAGGGAAGGAATCAACTCCTTAGGAGGGATTTAAAATTGGTGTCAGGATGCATCGAAAACGGACATCAAGCTCTCACTTCATGTCAGAGTAGTTAGAAAATATTGTCAAAATGTTGGAAATTTTGCTGTTGATTCAAAATTTTTGAAAATGTCGCACATGGTTGCAAAGATATTCTTTCTTTTCTACCCAAAGCATTACCTCCAAACAGGGTTCACTTCGTGGAATCGAGATTGGAAATCCAAATTGCTTGCGATTGACCTTCTTCAAGGAAGCTATCAATTTCCTTGATATGAGCAGAAAAGAGAATTCGATATTATGAAAGCAGTTGATGAAAGAGTATTGATAATAGAATTTCACAAGATTAAAGCGGATTCTTGATAGATCTGGCGGTTTGATATCCTGAGGGCTTCTCTCATGATAATCTTTCTGCACTCTTTTGGCTCTCTGGGTTTTTTGCTACATTCTCCTTTATTTTGGAGATGTTCTGACTTTTTCTCTCTTTCTTTTTCCTCTCTTTCTCTCTTTTGGGAAGGGTACGTCACAAACTCCTTCAACTTGGAGATGTTTTGATCCTTCTTGGACGATGGGTTTGGAGATCTTTGGCTGATAGCTGAAATTAAATATCTTTTAGGGATTGTCGAGAGGTTCATCGCATCTGCCTTCATCTCGACAGTGCTTTGGACTTTCTCTGTAAGGATCCGTCACAAACCCCGTCATCTTGGAGATGTTTCGAATCTTCTTTAGCCCCGGGGGTCTACTCGCCTAATTCGCCTTCATCTTGACGACAGGTGAGAGATCCCTTTTGCGGATATTTAATTGCGGCTTAGGTGATTTTGAGGAAACGGGGCTTGGGTAAATTCTCTCTTTTCTAGCACTCAGGATATTTCCACTGCCTCATCTTTGCAAGAATAGCCTTTAAAGATGTGCCATAACTGTGATCAATATCAATCATCTATGACTTTTCAATAACATTGAATCTTCTTTTCTGGCCATATCGAGGACTTATCCTTCCTCCTTTTGGTTGGCCAATAGAAAGAATTTGAAGTTTGAATCCCTTTTCGCAAAAGCTTCACTCTTTTGGAAGTGATGCTGAAGGTAAATTGAGATAGAGATTAGTGCAATAAAAGATTCTGAAATCAACAATTGATTGACAAATTTGACAAAATTTTCTTGAAATCCTTGGTGAAAGTGAGTATTTGAAATCCGGCTCAATACATCCATGACGAAAATTCTCCTCTCTTTTTCCCCAAAAAGAGAGACTCAGGCTTGGCCCTTACCTGAATGGGAATTGGGAAATTCTCCTCTCTTCCCTGAAGAGGAGGTGTTTGCAAAACGAACTTTCGAAGAGAAATTGAGCTTTCATCAAAGCTCCCTAATATTAGGCTTCTCTTATGGAAAGGGGGCCGATAATAGTGAGGTCTGAAAATTGGGTCATGAAAGGAACAAGTCCATCATACTCTCCCTGCAAAGAGGGTCTTTCATGACGAAAGATGGCCTAGTATGAAATTGGGGGGGGGTCACAAGAAAAATGAGTCTCTGTCGAGCCTCTCCCTTAAAAAGGGTTCCTCGTGTGAAATTAGAAATTGTTTTGCAAACGGTTCACAAAGACGCGAGTCCCTTCAAACTCTCCCTGAAAAGGGGCTAAGTGAACAAATTGGATAGCATGCGAAAAGAACGAGCTCCCTCGAACTCTCCCTAAAAGGGTCTCTCGCAAGAGAAAATGATTGAAATTGGATATTGAGATTGATTGACCCAAAGGTCGAAATGGAAAATTGGAAAATTGGTTGATGGAAATTGAATGACCCGAAGGTCGAAATTGGATGACCTGATGGTCAGAATTGAGAATTGATTTGACCACAAAGGTCGAAATTGAGAATTGGTTGACCGAAAGGTCGAAATTGTGTGACCTGAAGATCAAAATTGAGAATTGAGTGACCTAAAGGTCGAAATTGAGAAATGAAGGTCAAAGATTGGAAATTGATTTACCCGAAGGTCGAAATTTGGAAATTGATTGACCCGAAGGTCGAAAATTGGAAATTGAAGGTCGAGAATTGGAAATTGATAGACCTGAAGGTCGAGAATTGGAAATTGATTGACCCGAAGGTCGAAAATTGGAAATTGAAGGTCGAGAATTGGAAATTGATAGACTCGAAGGTCGAGAATTGGAAATTGATTGACCCGAAGGTCGAGAATTGGAAATTGATTGACCCGAAGGTCGAAATTGAGATTGGTAATTGAAATTGAGAATTGAAAATTGGGTGACCCAGAGGTCGAAATTGGAGAATTGCCTGATTTGAAGATTTAAATTGGAATTTGGAGAGCAAAATATCAAATTTGAGCAATTGACAGACCCTGATGATTGAAATGACTTGGATCAATAAAAGAGAATGATGAGTTCGAGTCAGAGCTCGAATAAAATATAGAGATCACGAGTCGAAACCCGAATCAACAGAGGAAAATGGAAGGCTCGAATCAGAGCTCAAATAAGATAATGAGATCACGAGTCAGAACCCGGATCAACAAAGGAAAATGAAGGACTCGAATTAGAGCTTGGATAAGATAAAGAGATCTCGAGTCGGAACCCGGATCAACAAAAGAAAATGAAGAACTTGATTCAGGGTTCGAGTAATGGTAATGAGATCACGAGTCGGAACCCGGATCAACAAAAGAGAATGACAAGCTCGAAGAGATCTCGAGTCGGAACCCGAATCAACAAAGGAAAATGATTTGTTCGAGTCAAGGCTCGAATAAAGTAGAGAGATCACGAGTCGGAACCCGGATCAACAAAGAAAAATGATTTGTTCGAGTCAAGGCTCGAGTAAAGTAGAGAGATCACGAGTCGGAACCCGGATCAACAAAGGAAAATGATTGGTTCGAGTCAAGGCTCAAATAAAGTAGAAAGATCACGAGTCGGAACCCGGATCAACAAAGGAAAATGATTTGAATAAAAACCCGAGTCGGAACTCGGTTTTCCAAAAAATTGAAAATGTGCCAGCTTGAATGCTGGATTTTGAAATAATACCAGTTCGAGTGTTGGGTTTTGGTTCAGTATTGGCGATGATCTTTGGATAATTAGGAATTGTGATGGTATTATCCAAAGATCATCGCCAATTCCGGTCGGTATTGGGATCTCAACATTAATAACAAACAGTCCCAACTCATATCGGAATTGTGATGGGACTGTTTGTTGAGATCCCAATACCGACCGGATTGTTATTAATGCAATTGAATGCAAATGAATATGAGTTGATGCATATGAATGCACAAGTGCATGAAATGAGGAATTTGTTTATCCTGCCTGCATATAGAACAAAATTTTAAAATGCCCCAGTGTAACTGGGAAAGAAAGTTGGATCATTATTTGAAGGAAACAGGAAGGATTACAAGAGAAGGATAAATGTTTCAAGTATAAAACTTTTTCAAGTGTCGAACATTAATAGGATCTGGCAATTCTACTCCATCGGCATTGATGAGCCGATATGAGTTGCGGGGTAATGCTTCTTTGACAACATAGGGACCTTCCCAATTTGGCGACCATTTGCCGCCAGGACGATGCTTGAGATAAGCTGTGGATCGAAGTACTAAATCATTGACTTTGAATCTTCTTTCGATGATAGACTTCGCATATTGCCTGGCTACTCTCTAGCGATAGGATTAAGCATGCTCTGCTGCTTTTAGCCTTCTCTCGTCGAGTGAGTCTAGCTGCACTAGTCGCTGCTGCTGGTATTGATCAAGAGGTAATTGCAGAAGTGAAGCAAATTTCAAAGCGGGCTTCTGAACATGTAGCGGCAATACTACTTCTGTTCCATAGACCAGTTCTGATGGAGTAGCATTCGTTGGAGTTCGAATAGTGGTCTGGTAGGCCCATAGTGCATCGTGGATCTTCTCATGCCAGTCACGGCCTGTTTCCACAGTTCGCTCCAGGATACGAATTAAAATCTTGTTGGTGGCCTCTGCCTGACCATTCCCTTGAGGATAATATGGAGCGGAAAAATGGTGATAGATCTTGAATTTTAAGCAGAATGTCTTCATCTTTTCATTCTTGAAATGACTGCCGTTGTCTGACACAATGTCATGTGGGATGCCGAAACGGCAAAGGATGTTCTTGTGAATAAAAGAGACCACGTGTCGGCCTTCTACTGTGCGGAGGCTGATGGCTTCTACCCACTTGGTGAAATATTCTGTTGCGGCAAAGAAGTATTTGTGGCCATTTGAAGCTGAAGGAGTGATGGAACCTACAACATCGAAGGCCCACATGGAGAACGGCCATGGAGAAACAACAGATTGTAAATATGTTGCTGGAGCATGAATAGAAGGTGCGTGTATCTGACATTGCACACACTTCTTCACATAATGATAACAGTCTTGTTGCATAGTCTTCCAGTAGTACCCTGCTCTTATGATTTGCTTGACAAGGGTTTGGTAGCCGACGTGGCCGCCACAAATGCCTTCATGTGCTTCTCGCACGACTTCTTTGGCTTCGTCTTTATCTAAACATCTGGAATACTCTGAACTGAATCCACGACGATAGAGGACATTGGCCAAAATAAAGTATCGAGTAGACATACGCTGGACTGCTCGCTGCTCTTTCTTTGAGAGTTTTGGAGGAAATTCGCCAGTTTCTATGAAAGTTTTGATGTTGTAATACCAAGGCTTCTTCCTTTGCTCAGCCTGGTTTACCTGTTTCGCTGTAATGAAAGCAGGTTGGTCAAGTCTGCCAATTTCAAAAGAGCGACAAGATTCTCCATTCTTGAATGCCATAATGGAGCCTAAACTGGCTAGGCTATCGGCCACTTGATTAAAATCTCTCTTGATGTGAAATAACTGAAATTCTTCGAACTTGCTGACGAGAGCTGAAACAATTTTCTGATAGGGAAATAACTTCTGATCTTTGACTTGCCATTCGGCTCGAACTTGATTGACAACAAGTAATGAGTCACCGTAGGCATGCACTCTCTTAACATTGAAGTCTAGCAGAATCTTTAGACCTTGAATCAGGGCTTCATATTCAGCCATATTGTGAGTGCATTGAAAGTCTAGCTTGAGAGAAAATGGAATCATCTCCTTCTCAGGAGTGATTAATAAAATTCTGATGCCTATTCCGGCCATGTTCTTGGAACCATCGAAAAATAAATTCCAAACTGGAAATTGCTGGATATTGCAAATTTGCTCATCAGGGAAGTCATCTTCGACTTTCACTTCTTCGGCCAGGGGAAAGTCCGCCAATTGATCTGCAATTGCTTGGCCTTTGATTGATTGTTGCGAGACATATTCTAAGTCATACTGCATCAGTAAGACTTGCCATTTGGCGACTCATCCGCTTAGGAAAGGTTGCTCTAAAATGTATTTGAGGGGATTGAGTTTAGACAGGATTTTGACTTCTGATGCTAGCAGGTAGTGTCTTAGCTTCTGACACATCCATACCAGAGCTAGGCAGGTCTTCTCTATTTGAGAGTATCTCTTTTCATAATCTATGAAAGTCTTGCTCACGTAATAAATGGCGTGCTCTATCAGGCTGCCTTCTTTGTATTGCGCCAAGAATCCACCGCATGCGACTTGATTAACTGAGATATATAATAAAAGAGGTTTTCCCAATTCTGGCAGCTTCAGGATGGGAGGATTGAGAAGATACTTCTTGATTCGATCGAACGATTGCTGACATTCTGGTCCCCATTCGAACTTAACTCCTTTTCTAAGTAAGTGGTTGAAAGGCTCACATCTTATCGCCAAATTGGAAATGAATCGCCGGATTGACTGCATACGTCCTTGAAGGCTACGTAGTTCTTTGAGATTCTTCGGGGGTGGCATATCAATGATAGCCTTTGCTTTGGCTGGGTCAACTTCAATTCCCCTTTTGCTGACAAAAAAAACCCAACAATTTGCCTGATTCGACTCCAAAGACACATTTTTGTGGGTTAAGCCTTAACTTGTAAAGAATGAGTCTCTTAAAGACTTGATCAAGGGCTTCGAGGTGATCTTCTCCCTCTTTAGATTTCACGAGAATATCATCAACATACGCATCCATGATTTTGCGCATTTGATCGTGAAAGATAACAGCCATTGCTCGTTGATATGTTGCTCCAGCATTCTTGAGCCCAAAAGGCATGACTATATAGCAAAAAGTGCCCCAAGGCGTAGTAAAAGAAGTTTTGGATTGGTCGCGGGCGGCCAACTTGATCTGATTGTAGCCGGAATATCCGTCCATGAAAGAGAACATGGCATGTCCTGCCGTGCTATCGACTAGAAGATCGATGCTTGGAAGTGGATAGTCATCCTTCGGAGTTGCCTTATTGAGGTCTCTGAAGTCTATGCAGATCCTTACTTTGCCACTTTTCTTTGGGACGACGACGATATTGGCTAACCAATCTGGGTAGTCAATAGCCCGAATAAATCCTGCTTTGAGCAGATCTTCAAGTCCTTCTTTGACTTGTTGTTCTATTCTGGGATCCATTTTTCTCAGCTTCTGCTTGACTGGCTTAGCATCCGGCTTCAAGACGAGATGGTGTTCGACTAATTTGGGGTCTAAGCCTGGCATGTCTTCATATGTCCATGCAAACACTTCTTCATGCCGCTTGAGAAAATCTGTAAGCCTTTTCTTTTCTTCTAAACTCAGACTGGTTCCGATCTGGAGGATTTTTGGATCTTCCTCTGAGCCGATATTGACACCTTCAGTTGGATCTTGTACTAGAGGAGATGGTTCATCCTGCTTCTGAACTGCGGCGAACTCCGGTAATTCCTGAAGGGACTGATCGTATTTAGCACAATCATCTGACTGTTTTGCAATCTTATCATTTTCGGTGCTTGCTTTGATTCTGTGAATTGCTGTCGACTTCTGAAAGACTTGGGGATTGAGAACGAGATTCTTGATTGTCCGAGAAGTCATTCTTAAATTTTGGAGAGAAAAAAAAATCTGGTTCAGGCAAATCGGCCTATAGTAAGACAAGCAATCATTTGAAGAGAACCATGCATAAAATGGCATTGAATTGTAAAATGATAAGACAGACAGAAAGGGAGTAGATGGCATTCGGATAGACAAAGAAACTTGGAATTTTATTGATTGAATTGATCAATGACATTGGTAAAATGAGACATTTATTTGGAAAAGAATAGAAAGAAAATAACAACTGGTCTTCATTGTGCTCCTTTGACAAAAACAGTCTTCCTTGATGAGCTTCCTCCGGAGAACCCTAATCCTGCTCTGTGGGGACGATGTTTCTGGATCATTGTCTCGATGCGGCCATCTTCGTTCTTGCCGAGTCCCATGAAGGGTTGATAGCCATGCTTCAGGAGTAAATCGAATCCCTTTCTTGACTTCATGAATTGAGGAAACAAGGGATGACCCTTAATGGTGCTGTAGTCGATTCGACCTCCAACCTTGAAGAATTGAAGACCTTTCCATCGTGTTGTGGCTACTGTGTGCAGAGACGACTCTGTCGATGCCTGAAGTATTTCTCGATTCTCCCCGAGATTGATCTCTTCACTTTCCCTGATGCTGGGAATATTTGCATTGAATGATGGCCGGGGAATCATGGGCTGCGGGAGCCTTTCTTCTGGGTCTTCTCCCAGTATTGTGGTAATCATTCCACCTTTGGACCACTTCACACATTGATGTAGGGTGAAAGGCACTGCATTAGCATTGTGAATCCATGTCCTTCCGAGCAGCAAGTTGTAGGTTGGTGGTACATTAACCACGTGGAAAAGGACGGAGTGCACCGAATAGTTGATGAACACCTCCAGGAATATCTTGCCCTTGGCCGTTTGACCATGATTGTCAAACCCATAGATAGTGATGGGATCTGGAATGTATTCTTCATCCTTGATCCCTAATGCCTTTGCGGTCATTTCAGGGCAAATATTGAGGCTACTGCCTCCATCGACCAGCACATGGGGAACTGTCATTCCTCTGACTCGAACGACAATGTATAAGGCATTATTATGAAAGGAATGAGGCTTTGGAAGGTCCTCATCTGAGAAGGTGATTGGTGCATTGGTCATGGCAGAGTTCACGATCTGTGCCATGTCTTCTGGAGTGGTACTGGGCTTAACTTTGATTTTCCTGAGTAAATCATCCAGTACTTGTCGGTGCTTGCTAAAATTCTTGGCCAAATCAAGGATGGAAACATTGGATAAAGCGGTCAGAGGCTTCTGACTTGAATTCTCCAGCCTGGGTTTAACGATTTGCTTGAAGAAGTCAGGAGTTCTTTTTGATTTGGGAACTGACTTCACAGGTGCTTCCGCAACTTTCATTTTACCGAATGCTGAAATTAAGTCCACCTTCTTAGAATCTGGAGCTGCTTGTCGTAGTACCGATACCTGGTGCTGAACTTGTAGATCTTGCGTAGAACATGGCTTGATATGTTCATGCGGTAGAAAGGGTTGTGCAGACACTACTGCTGTGGTGTGTGAGGGGAAGGGGTGGTTGAGAATGTCCATCTTCTCTTCTTCTTCTCCTTCTACCAATAGATTCTTTTCAATGAGATCTTGCACGATGTTTTTGAGAACAAAGCAGTTCTTGGTGTTGTGTCCTACTGTCCTGTGGAACTTGCAGAACTGATCTTTCCATTTTCCCATGGGCACAGGGGGATCGACCAATCTGGGCAATTTGACCATCTCTTTCGATAGCATGTACTCGAGCACATCCTCGAGTGATTGGTCAAGAGGAGTAAACTTTCTGTCGTAACTCCATCCTTCATGTTTGGTCTTCTCACGCAGTTTTGGCCCTTGATCCTGCTGAGGAGGCTTGCTGAACTGAGGAGCAGGCTTTGCTTTCTGATCCTTGTTGTTCGAACTGCCTGAGCTGTAGCAGCAATCTTTCTTCTGCCCTTTGTGCTGATTACGGCCTTTGTTGTTGTTGTTAGCAGAATAAGTGAAGTGAGCTTTCTTTTTCTGCTCACCATGGGAGTTGTTCTTGGAGAATGTGAAGCCTTCATAGACTCCATTTTCCACACTTAGTTCGAGCCATTCGGCTCGTTCAGTCAGCTCAATGAAGGTCCTGGACGGTGCTGTGGAGATTAATCCTCTTAACGGCTGCGAGAAATTGTTGAGGATTAAGGACAATGCATGCCTTTCTGAGATAGGATCTCTCATCTTATTACAGGCTGATCTCCATCTGTGAATGAAGTCCCATGCTTTTTCATTCTCATTCTGCCTTAAATTGCAGAGATGACTCAGTGTAGGCAGCGCTTCCGTGTTGAACAAGAAGCATTCAATAAAGAGATTCACAACTTTGTCGAACTCCTTGAGCTCGATGGGGTTGATATGCTCAGCATACCATTTGGCTGCAACTCCTTCCAAGCTGCGGGGGAAGCATAGAAACAATGCTCGGTTATCCCTCTTAAACCGAGAGCATTCAGCAAAGAAAGTGGCAAGGTGCGCTTTTGGGTCGCCGAAACCATCGAATTTGATGAATTTACGGGGAAGATTCTCCAGATCATCATCCCCTTCTAAGTCGTCATAGAAATCCTCACTGGTGAAGACTTTCTTGCCCTTGTCGCGGGCTTGCAGATCTTTGACAACTCGGGCCATTTCTTTAAACTGCGCTTGCAAAGGCTCTTCTTTATCTCTGCTCTTTGATCTGCGGCTTTTACTTTGGCCACGCTTCTGAAATGCTGGAGGCACCTCATATTCTTCATCTGTGTTTTCAGTTGAGTCTGATTCATCTGAAATCTCTTCTGGCTGGATCTGCTTCTTGGGAGCCTTCTTACTCCTACGACCATGGAACTTTTCTCTGAATGGATTCCTTTCTGAGCTGGTCTCGGGCTGCTCATTCATCATCTTATTCATCATTTTTCTGAACATGGCATACATTTGAGGGTCTATGCCGTCATCTTCTTGTTGCTGCTCTTGACTCTTCTCGGATCGAGGGAAACCCATTTCTTCTTCCGAGGCTGATGAGTACTGGGATGCTGTGGTTCTTTTGCCTGATCTTGTCTCAACCATCAAATGATATGGATGCTCTCTGCAGGGCAAAGACCTGTATAGATTTTGAAGGAATTAGCTTTTGGGAGAAATATTTGCTGAAAATATGGTAGACAATTTGGAAAAGATGTCCCATTACTCGGGACTGAGTCGTCGTGGGAATCACGACAATTGTGTTGCCATTCCTTCTGCAAAAGAAATAAACAACGAAAATATGCCTTGTTACCTAGGCGAGGTCGTCAAACCACAATGGAAGGAAAGAGAATTTTATTAAAATGAGAAGAATAAGATTTTATGGATCTTGACAAAGAGGTGGGTTACAAACAATTTGCCACCATTCACGATAGTCGGCAGACACTCTAGGACCTGGAAAGATTTTAAGAGAGACAAAGGAATCCCAGCCGTAGCGGGCAGAATGATATGCCTCGGACCATTGTGCGGAAGTGAGATCAAACTCTGCCATAACTCCTGATAACAGTCGGGCTTCGACATACTGCTGCCTCTGGGAGAACTGCCGAACACATCTCTCTGGTTGGTAGTAAGTGCAGAAGAATGGTCCCAGCAACTTGAACCGCTTGCCATAAGCGTAGGTATATCTGGGAGGAGATATTTGCCGATTAAAATAGTCCCAAACAACGTCATCCTCTTGAATGTTGTTGATCATAGACCGATACTGCGCCACTGGAAGGAGTTCTTGACCATTGTATCTGAAAGAGCTTGCTCGGGCTGGAACATGCTGGAAAAACCAGGACTGAAGTGCGTAGATGCATCCTTCAACTAAAATGGATTCTCCAAGTGAGAATCGAGTCAGACCTCGATATAGGAAGGCGAGCGCTGCCATGGCTATAGAGAGGCGATTGGTTTGCCGACTTCCCCATCTCCTCATAAGCTGGATTATCCTGATGTCCATGTAGTTCTGTCCATCTGGGAAAAGGGACAGTCCTACAGTGCATAGAACCATTGCATTCTGAATCTTTTCTTTGGCTGTTCTTGAAAGCGAGCTGACTTCGACGAAGGTCCCGTACTGGCGGTACAACTCAAGTAGGTCAACATATTCATCTCCTTCTAACTGGATCAGGGGCCAAGATCGGCGGCCTGTCATACGAGCTAAGGAGTCTCGGGGGTCCAAACCCTTGACATTGATAAGGAATTGATGCTCTAATGGGTCACTTGGTCGACCAGCTGGTTCTGGCAACCCCATGATTTCTGAAAATTCATCCATTAAGACGGTCATTACTCCCCATGGGAACCAGAAGGTACACGTTCGAGGATTCCATCGCTCTGCCATTGCATGGATTAGGTTGCCATTGATGGTCTGCTTTCCGACTGCTGATGCCAGCTCTAATCCGCACTCACTCAAATGGTCCGGGAACATTCGGGAAAAGCTCTTTAGCCAGGAATAGTACCACCGGGGAATGAAAGTTCTGGTGCTAAGGGCTCGATGTTCAGGACGACCTTGTCGCACATCGAAGGAGATGTGACCTTCAGGAAAGATAGGATCGACTTGACTGGATGCCATTGAACTGAAAACAAAGAAAGACTCAGAATGAGACTTAGGAAAATGTGAGAAATTTTGAAAAATTTTGCAGGCAGGATAAAAATGCAGCTAGAAATTCGAGATCCAGTAGAAAGGTAGAATGTAAAATCACCTGGAGTTTTGAAAGAAATGGGATATTTAAAAAAAAAATCATCCAGGGTTTGAGAAAAAGATCTTGTGGGAAAATAAGGATGCTTTGAAAAAGACCTAATGAGTAAAAAAAAAAACCTTGGCAAATATAAAGAATGGAGAAAATCATACAATCACGTCCTGCACAAACATTTATGCACATTCAGCACTCCCTAAAAGGCTGACTCTAGATGCATCATTTTGAAAACAGCTGTAGGACCTTAATCCTAACTCTAAGTTCAGATCATCTTTGTCCAATCCAGTTATGCCGATATACCCGAATCGAAATCCGAAATACGTGGCATAGAATTTCAACTCCGGTTCTAAGGTAAGGTTTTCCAACATCCTTGAGCGCCTACCGATATACTTCGGACTGTGGCCCGCGGTACGTGGTAGGGGGTGTTAACCCAAATGGTTGGCCCAGTTGTGAGGCTCTGTCCCGAACTATGGTTCTGGAAGAGAGCCCAGCAACGTGAAGACCGGGTAATGATAGGTAATTGAGGTTTTGAAAAATGATCACATGCAAGAAATAGAGGGCTCTAAATCCTAGAGAGATAGACTTTTGAAAATCTTTGAAGAAGCATACATTGTTTGCATTCAGATCCTAAATTGAGGAGAGTTGTATTTAGACCTAAGTCTATGTGAGCATGAAAATTTCTCCTCAATATGGTCCTACCAAACCATGCCTAAGCTATATGCAATCAATGTCAGCTAGGTCATAATCTAGGCTCCTAGGCTCACATGATATTGAAAGTAAAAGAGTTGACATTTTGTGAACATAATTTTGATAATTGAACTAAGCCAAGCATAATTTAGGTCAGACAAGGACAGGTCCCATCTCGGTCGCCAAACCTGTTATCGTCGCGAAATTTTTCCCCCGTCTTCCCTTCCTTGAGGAAGAGATAGAGGGGAAACGCTTTCGCGCTTCAAACTTTGACCAGATTTTGGAAATTGTTTTGAAATACTCGCCTCCGTTTTTGAAAATTGCGGGAAAATCCATGGGATGGGGCTCGACCTGTCGGTACGAGGTTCGACCGTTCTTGCCGCCTTTAACAGGGGTAATCGAACCAAGGACCAAAACTATGCTTGACTTAGCGAAATTATCAAAGTTATGTTCTATCCTAAATGCACAGAGAATTCAGTCATGTGCTATGAGATTTTGGAAAATGCCAGTTGGAAAACATGATGTATGCTTAGAAAAACATTTGGAGTTGGAAAGAATCTCTCAGGAAAAAGGTCAATTTCTCAGGAAACTCAGATAAAAAAGGGGTTTTTGAAAACATGAGAAAGCTTACAAAGATGTGGAAAAATCAGAAATAGTTGAAAATCTTGGGAAAATGGAAGTGATTCTTGAGAAAAGATGAACCTTTTGAAAAGGGAAACACTTCTTAGGAAAACTTGGACTTTGAGAGTTTTCTTAGGAAAATGATGGAAAATTTATAGGAAAACTCATTGGAGAAGGAAATTCAAAACTTGGGGAATCGAAATCCTGGGAATTTTACCTTTTGAAATACTTGGAAATCGATTTTGGATCTTGAAGAAAGATTGGAAAACTCTTTTGAATATCTTAAGAAAATATCATTTTCCTGGGAAAACTGTGGAAAAACTTGTCTTTGGAAAACCGATTTTGAAAAATCCTTAGAATTTCTTGAGAAACCGATTTTCAGGGAAAACTATGAAAACTTGACTTTGGGAAAATCAACTTAAGAGTTTCTTGAGAAATCGATTTCTTGAGAATGAAGTTTTCTTAAGAAAATCGTGGGAAAACCAATGATTTCATGATGCGAATGACATGAGTAAATGAATGCACTTTGAAAGATTCTCTAAGAAATTTGTTGGAAAATGTGCATTAAGTCAAAATAAAGCTTTCACATATTCTGACTGTGGCAATGAATATGTTTAGAACTTAATTGATTTAATGCACAATGCTTTGAAAACATTGGAAATATGATGTGCATTTTTAAGATAGCCTAAGAGTGTAGGCTCAATGTGACTAGTAGAAAGATGATGGATCTGGGTCTCGTCCATATTCCGACTAGGGCCGTAAATATGGATCCCACCGAGTCCATCAACTCCCTAAGAGTTGGTGTACGTGCCATTCGTGAACATCCATAGTGCTTTTGAAATAAGATGTATGCATCACATAAGCAGGATATTTGCATAAATTCAAACTATATGATATGCATCCTAGTCTAAGCAGGAAATTAAATCTCTTATTCCAAAATTTACATTATTACATCACTAAATAAAGGAAATAAAAGAAATTTGCAGACTTCAGCTCCTTCTTTGGAATGTCCCTGCCAAGCTTGAAATAAAGTTAGCTCAAATATGTGGGTTTTTCCAAGATTTTCCAATAATATTATGAAATTATTGGATTTAATTGGATATAAACCTTAATCTCATGCTTCCTTGATATTTGAAATGATGCAAATGCAGGGAATTCAATGGAAAACAGTTTGAAATTCGAAATTGGGGTCAAAATGACCAAAATACCCCTAAAATTAAAGTTATACCTTTAAAATCAGGGTTTTTTTAAGGAAAACTTGGTAAAATTGAGATTTTGAAATTCAAATTGAATCAAATGATGATGAAATGCAGTAAGAGACATGATGACATGCTTCTAAACACATTAAGACTGTAAAATCAGAATTTGACATTTTGTAATTTATCCAAAATAATGAATTTCGCTTGTTTTTCGCTTGGATCTGGATCCTGCGGGACCCTGTTTTGGTATTATGGCTAATCTGAACCCCAAATGGATTCCAAATTGCACCAAATTCAGTATGAAGCATCTACTTACTCTGATAAACAGCCTAGAATGCTAAAAATCACGAAATGATATGATTTAAATGCTACAATTCAAAGAAAATCCTAAAATGGTGGATTTTGCCTATGGATCCGAACCAAATGCAATGCTTAATATGATAATGCAAGATTTGTACCATGGAAACTTATGATATTTTGCAGACTGCTAAAAGACCCAAAATGGAACCTTTTTGGTTTTTACAGTCTCGGGATTTGAGCCATGGTGAGTTCGACAACAGGGATTTAGTTCTGATAGAGGTAAAAATCACACTAATCTGATGAAAAATGCTAAAGAAATACAAAACGGCCATGGAAATTTATGAAATTAATCAGAGTTATGCACGACACTACATGAACAACTTTTATTTTTATGACTTTGGCATTTGATCAACGGAAACACAGATAAAAATATAACTATTTCTGCCTAAACTAACAGAACAGACAAATGTAGCAAAACATGAGGCTGACAAGAAAAATCCTAAGCAGGGGTCAAAACTGTTCTAAAAATTACAGGCTTTCAGATACAAACAGATAACATCTCGGACACCACTTTCACTTTTTACAGTTTTGGAT
Source organism: Nuphar pumila (assembly GCF_984573655.1). NCBI lineage: Eukaryota > Viridiplantae > Streptophyta > Magnoliopsida > Nymphaeales > Nymphaeaceae > Nuphar > Nuphar pumila. Next base: position 43,055,419 of record NC_143265.1, on the reverse strand, counting down.
TTGGAGCAACACAAGAAGAGAAACTATAGCCCTAAGTCGATCCAAGATCTCAGAGGCCCAAATTAGGCTCTGACACGTGTCCCGAACTCTCGGATTTTTTTCAGATAGAAAAAAAAATCCGAAAAATCTAAAAAAAATCATATTAAAAACTAGACATTTGTCCGAGTTCATAACATTTTTCAGATCGAAAATCGGATCTCCCATGAGGGATATCTCGATTTTACAATTTGGCAAATGATTTTCAAAACGCATCTCGGGTAAAAAAACCCGACTTGAAATTTTGAATGTTTACCACAGTAAACAACTTCAAATGCCTCCGAATTTTTGGCAAAATTTCAGGGACACCTAAGGGCGCATTCCGTGATTTTTTTGGGAATTTTAATAAAAAATAAATGCATAAAATGACGTGTGGACTGACTGACAAAAACAGAGACCTACTGAAAATAAGCAGAATTGAAATAAATGCTAAATTAATCCTAATTAATTCATGAAATGTACTAAATGAATGAAATAAAATTCAAATTAAACCTAGCTAACTATATGAATGTTAAAAATCATCAAGTAAGTATAACAAAACATTTTTTTATATATGTCGTTTTATGAGAATAGCTCAATCCATCCCTCGGATGAGCTCTTTCTTCAAACGACTCCCGATTCGGATTATAGAATCACATCAAGGGGAAAAGAAGTGAACCTTGCTTCGTTACGCAGCGTAGGAGCTCTTAAAAGGGGCAGCTATCACGAGCTTCCTTCGTCCTTCGCTCCGAGCTTCGGATGGTCCACCAAAATCGAGCTATGTTTGAATCGGATTGGCCACGGCACAAACTTTACTCCACCTTCTTCAATGTGCCAAAGGGGGCACGATTTCCACAGTTCAAAATATGATTCTAGGAAGGCTAGGTCGGATTTTCCAAGTTCACCAGAGCTAAAAAAAATGATCCCCTCTAGGCTGGGCGTGAACCCTTGTTTTTATAACTTTTCTGAAAAATTTTGAAATTCAAACAGGCTCAATCTGAGCCCTCCATGTGGCGCCATCTCAGGGGGTGCTGTCACCCCATAAAATTTAGGAAAATTTTATGGAAGTTTAGTATCCAAAATCCAATTTAGAGTTAGCATTTTAGGCAAAAATCATAAAATTTAGGGTTTTTATTTGAATTTCCATATTTAAAAATACCAAAAAAATATATTTTCAGATTATATTCTGTTACTAGGGTTAGTATAGGTGTCCATGCTAAATTTGGCTCAATTCCAAGTTTATTTACTTTGTGTGTTAGGTTACTTCTAAATTCAGAAGCAAAAAAGCAGGCAAAAAAAAAGTTAAATTTAATATTTTATGATATTTTCACCATTTTAGGGTTTTTATCATGTAAATAAGCATGTCATGTTATATTGGAGTTAATTTCAATCTCATTTGCATTTCAATTTCCCATTTTTGCAAATTTTTTTTCAAAAAAACCTTGTTTTCAAGGCCATAGTCTTGTTATCAGAGGCATTTTGGTCATTTTGACCTAAATTTCAAAATTCCAAACTTCAATTTTCTAAATTTTATGAATATCATCATATTTCATCATATTATGTTTGATTTATTTCATTTGATTTTCAAATTTCCAAAATTTACAAAAATTCTTTCAGAAAACCCTGATTTCAAGGTCATCAGGAGTATTTTGGTCATTTTGACCCCAATTTCAAATTTCCAAGTTCATTTTTTAATTTTATTCATTATTTCTCATGTTTATATCAAGGGGGGTATGAATTTGAGTTTATATCTGAATAATATCCGATAATTCTCAATATTTTCGGATAAGTTCAGAAAAACCTACATTTCTGTGCTAACATTGTTTTCTAATTTTGCAGGAACATCCAAGAAGAAGAATTAACTTTATTCTTTTATTCAATGTAAAGATGTAATAATTTGTTATAAGATCTTACATTTCTACTTAGAATAGGACTGCATTGCATATAGTTTAATTTCTGCAAATTCTGATATCTGATGCATCATTCATGCACATTTTTCCAAAATTACTATGGTTGACATGAATGGCACGTGCACAAGCTCTTATGGAGTTTATAAACTTGGTGGGATTCGTATTTATGGCCATAGTCAGAATATGAAGAAAACCAAGAATTATGATCTTCGTATTAGCCACATTCAACCTACACTCTTAGGCTAATTCAAAAAATGCATTGCATTTCTCAAAACTTCAAAAGGATTTTCCCAATTCCTCAATGAAATTCCCTTTCAAATTCATTTATTTATTCAAATTGCATTGTTTTCAAATTCATTTTCCAATTTCAATTTCAGAGAAATCAATTTTCTTAAAAATTCCAAAGTCTTTCTCAGGATTTGATTTTCTCAAAATTTTGAGTTTTCAAATAAGATTTCAAACTATTTTCCAAGTTCAAATCATGATTTTTTCAAGATTTCCATATTCTCAAGTTCATTTTCAAATCTCAAAAATCGATTTTCTCAAAGTCCAAGTTTTCCTGAAAATCCATTTTCCATTTCAAAAATCATTTTCCAATGAATTTCTTGATTCTCTCATAATTCTCAAATCCATTTCCTTAGAAAAGCAATCCAAAACTCAAAAATTGATTTTCCCAAAGTTCAAATTTTCCTGAGAATTCATTTTCTAATGCAAATTCTTGATTTCAATGAAATTCAATGATTTTCCCAAGCATTTTCCAAACACATTTCAATTTTCCAAAGCAAACACCATATTTCTCAAACTTGCATTATTTTCAAAATTCCATAGTACATGCTTGATTCTTTGTGCATTCTAGGAAAATAGAGCATGATTTAGATTATTTAACTTAGTCAAAGCACACATTTGATCCTTGGTTTGATTACCCTTGGTGAAGACGCCAGGAACGGTTGAACCTCATACCGACAGACGGATCCCATTCCATGGAATTTTTCCACAAATTTTCAAAACGGAGGCGATGGTCAGCAACTTGTCTTTCAATATTGACAAACGCAGGCTCAATCTCTTTTTCTTCAACCTTCTGTCTCACAAAGTGTTGGTCGATCTTAATGTGCTTAGCACGACTGTGATGTACTAGATTGAATGACATGTTGATAGCACTTTGGTTGTCACATAGCAAGGTAGTGTGAGAGATCTTTTCTCCTACTTCAGTTAGTAGATGACTGATCCATGTGGCTTTAGTAGTAGCAGCATGCATAGATCTATACTCAGCCTCAGTGCTTGATCTAGCGATGGCCTTTTGTTTTCTACTGCTCCAAGAGACTAAATTTTTTCCAATGAAGACACAATATCCTGATGTAGATCTTCGTTCATCAGGATCTCCTGCCCAGTCTGCATCACAATATACAGGGAGTCTGTGCTTATCTTTGCCATATGACTGTGGTAAATATATCAATCCATCTCCAATAGTCTCAAAGGTAATCGAACCAATGATCAAACTTATACCTTTTGCTTTGCCTAAATATTATTTAAGAATTTATTCTAAGTCTAAAATGCACAAAGAATCATGCTTGTACAATGCAAATGCAAAGATGTATGTTTTTGAGAAGAATAATTTTAGAATTTTTGGGATTATCCAAGTGATTTTGAAATAAGTTTAAATTTTTTTTAAAGAAATGGTTTTGAAAATTGATTTAGAAAAGTTAGATTTTTTACTCTAATTTAAAACTTGAAATAGATTTGGAAGAAGAAACTTGAAGTTCTAAGTCTTGGAATAATCAGAGATTTTTAATACATTCAAATCATTCAGATCAAATTGAAAAAAACTTCATGCAAGACACTCAAACATTACAATACATTTCAATATATTCAAATCAATACAATACATTCAAATCATTCTAATTATTCAGATCATTCAGATCAAATTGAAAAAAACTTCATGTAAGACATTCAAACATTGCAATACATTTCAATATATTCAAATCAATACAATACATTTCAATACATTCAAATCATTCAGATCTTTCAAATCTTTTAGATCAAATTGTATTACAAGTTGTATTTCACTAGATTGTGAATGACTCATCATCACTTGTCTGACTTTCATAGTCTTTTTCTTCCTCCTCCTCCTCCTCTTCGTCATCATCATCTTCTTCTTCATTTAGCGCCCATCCACTTCGTATATCATTTGGATCACATTCTTCCATGCATGTGCCATCAACCAATGGAGATATGACATGCATACTATATGCGACATCATGACTATAAGAGAAGTCATACAATATCATCCGATTGATAGTATTCACCCTCTTCAACAATCTTGTCTTCTTGTAACTGATCATACTCGGGGTATAGTTTAGACTTCACCTTACAAACTGCCCACCGTTCATTTCTATCTGACTTTCTTGTACTTGGATATGAAGTATAGTATACTTGTTGAGCTTGCGAGGCTAATATGAATGGTTCATATATTCCAAACCTTGACTTACCATTCACCTCCACAATACCTAAGACTTTGTAAAAACAAAAAATGCCCCCCCCCCCAGTCAGCAGATCTGAACTGGGTGTGGAAGAATTATTTTAAAAAGACATAATTTTTCAGGCTTAATACCTTATCCTGAATGGTTTTGGGGGGATGAAATCCTCAAAAATGATATGATTGAATAGTATAAATGAGGAAATTGTGATGGGATTTTGGGTAAAGGTCCCAAAATGGTGGAAAATCAGAATTTTGATCAAGTCTCATGGGTGAGACAAAATCAACTTTTGGAATGACTCAGGTTTAGCCCTTAACCTGGATGGGACGAAGATAGATCAAGATAATTTGGATGGAGAAAGGAATATAAGCGGATCTTGATGGGACATTTTTGAGAGAAATGCCTTGTGAGATGAAACTTAAGTATGATCCTTTCCTAGATGGATATATATAGAGCATGGATTCCTTTATGGGGAAAACCATGATGGGACTGAGAGGATTGCCTCGTCAAAATGAGGCTCAGGTTTAACCTAAACCTGAACGAAAGGTACCTCATGGAGCGAGGTTCAAGCTTAACCCTTATCCTAAAAGGGACGACCCTACGGAATCCTCGAACGAAGAAACTGTGATGGGACAAAAAGAAATACATCGCCAAAATGATTTTCAGGTTTTAACCCTTGACCTGAGTGGGGGACCGTATGGAATCCTCGGACGAAGAAACCGTGATGGGGCTAGAAAGGATATCCAGTCGAAACGAGATTCAGGTTTAACCCTAACCTGAACGAAAAAATACCTCGTGGGGCAAGGTTCAGGCTTAACCCTTATCCTGAAAGGGACGACCATACGAAATTCTCGAATAAAGAAACCATGATGGGACCTTCAGAATTTGGATGAACAAATCTGAAAGGGGTTTGCGAGAAGAGAAAAACAAGGGATTCCCTAAAGCTTGAAAAAGGGATGATCTGGGGTGTCTCATTGCTGAGACTAAATTAGCTTTCTAAAACAGACGACCTCTCGTAGAAGGTTTGGGGGACACCTCGAGGAGCGAGGTAACAAGTTTAATCCTTAGTCTAAATGGATACAAAATACTTAAGGAGTGAGAAAACTGTGATAGGACCTCTAGACTTCGCACAACAAGTCCAAGAGAGGTTTGCAAAAGGATGAAAAATGGGGGTCCCTAAAGCTTGAAAAGGGGTTGATCTTGGGTGCCTCATTGTTGAGACTGAAAATAGATTTTGACAATAACAGGCCTTTTGCAGAAGGTTCAGGTTTAACCCTTATCCTGAGCGGAAACTGTCTATGGCGAGACAATGGAGAACACAGGAAAGTGTGCAGATCTGAGAGCGCTCAGATCAGACGGAAAGAAAGAACTTTCCAGTTCTAGCGAGGGATGACATCAGGATACGTCAAAACGAACATCAAGTTCTTACTTTATGTTGGGATAATGAGAAAATATTGCCAATAAGATGCAAACAAAATTGTAGTTGATTCAAAATGATTAAATTGTGCATATGTGTGTGAAAATACCACCTCTTTCTACCTAGAGTATTAACTCCAATTGGGCTAACTCTGTAGAATCAAGAATCAAACTCAAATTTGTTGTTGTTGAGTTTCTTCAAGGAAGACATCAATTTTCTTGATATGAAAAGAGAGAAAATATTCTTAGCTTCATAAAAGCAATTGAGTGAAAAGATAATTTTACATAGATAAAGATGATTCCTGACGATTTCGGGCAGTTTGATATCCTGGGGCTTTTTCCATGATGATCCTTTTGCACTCTTTTGAACCATGAAGCTTTCTTGGGTTCTTTTACATCATCCTTCATTTTGGAGATGTCCTGACTTTTATCTCTTTTTCGAGCAAGGGTACGTCACAAACTCCTTCATCTCGGAGATGCTCTGATCCTTGTTTTTCTTTCTCAGGAATTATGCTGATGATATTGGCTCATTGGTCAAAAACTCTCTAGATGATAGCAGAAATCAAATATCTTTTAGGGTTTGTCGGGAGGTTCGTCGCAGTCGCCTTCATCTTGGCGATGATCTGAACGTTCCCTGAAAGGATCCGTCACAAACTCTTTCATCTCGGAGATGATCCAAATCTTCTTTGGCCCCGGAGATCTAGTTCGCATATTCGTCTTCATCTTGACGACAATTGAGAGATCCCTTTTGCGGATATTTGATTGCAGCTCAAATGACTGAGGAGATATGGATTGGGTAGGTTCCTCTTTTTTTTTTTACTGCCCAGGATATTTCTACTGTCTTATTGCCAAAGAATGATCTTTAAGAATGTGCCATAGCTATGATCAATATCAATTCACTTACGGCTTTTCAATATCATCAAAATTTTCCTTTGCCAGTCATATCGAAAAATTTTTCTTCATCCTTTTGGTTGACCAACAGAAAAAGCTTGAATTCAGTTCTTATTTCGCAAAAAGTCTTGCTCTTTTGGAGATAATACTGAAAGTAGTTTAAGGTAATTCTTCGTGTGATGAAAGCTTTGAGATTAACAATGGTTTTTGATAGCAAATTGGCAAGGTATTCTAGAAATCCTTGATGAAAGAAATTGCTTGACATCTGATCGACACATCCGTGACAAAATTCTCCTCTCTTTTTCCCCAAAAAGAGAGACTCAGGCTTAACCCTTACCTAAATGGGAAGTTGGAAATACTCCTCTCTTCCCCGAAGAGGAGGTGTTTGCAAAACGAAACTTTCAAAGAGAAATTAAGTTTTCGTCAAAACTCCCTATCTCTAGGCTTCTCTTATGGAAAGGCGACCAACAATAAAAGTTGAAAAAGTATCACAGAGGAACGAGTCCATCACACTCTCCCTAGAAGAGGGTCTTCTGTGAAGGGGTTGGCCAAAGATGAGAAAAACGGGGGCCACAAAAAGAAATGAGCTTCCGTCGAAGCTCTCCCTGGAAAAAGGGTTCCTTTGTGTAAAGTTGGTTGTTGTTTTGCAAACTGTTCGCGCAGAAAATGAGTCTCTTTAAACTCTCCCTGAAAAAGGGTTCTTGCGAACGAAAGATGGTTGCATGCGAAAGGAACGAGTTCCTTCGAACTCTCTCTGAGGACGGTCTTTTGCAAGAGAAAAAGATTGATTTTTGACAAAATGGTAACCCGAAGGTTGAAATTGAGAATTTATAGCTTGAATTGTTGATGATTGGTTAGTACAAAGACTGAACCTGGAGGGCTAACTGATCACTCAGCCAAACACTAGCACGAGTGCTAGATGTACTAGTACTGGTTTTGAAGATGTACCAGTACGAGCACTGAGTTTTGAAAAACACACTAGTACGAGCACTGGATTTCAAAAATGCCCCAGTATGAGCGCTTGGTTTAAAAAATGCACACCAGTACGAGTACAGGGTTTTCGAAAGTGCACACCAGTACGAGCACTGGTTTTCGAAAAATGCACACCAGTACAAGCACTGGGTTTCGAAAATGCACACCAGTATGAGCAATGGATTTTTCGAAATTGCACACCAGTACGAGCACTAGGTTTTCAAAATTGCACACTAGTACGACCACTGGGTTTCTAAAATGCCCCAGTATGAGCGATGGGTTTCAAAAATGCACACCAGTACAAGCACTAGGTTTTTGAAAGTGCACACCAGTACGAGCACTGGGTTTCGAAAGTGCACACCAGTACAAGCACTGGGTTTCGAAAGTGCACACCAGTACGAACACTGGGTTTTCGAAAGTGCATACCAGTATGAGCACTAGGTTTTAAAAAATGCACACCAGTACGAGCACTGGGTTTTTGAAAGTGCACACTAGCACGAGCACTGGGTCTTTCAACGGGGAGTTGAAAGAGAGACCGACGTTCTAAGATACTTGAGAATTGAGCGAGAATGATTGTCGGTGTTTCAGGATTATCCCTTATCCTGAATGGGAAGTTCAGGTTTGTTCCTTAACCTTAAAAGAGATGTAAGGAAAACTTTTGGTCCAATACGAGCATTGGATCAAAATGGGAAATCTGAGTCGGAAATCAGAATCGTAAAAATGGAAGATAAAAGGGAAAAACCTGAGTCGAAACCCGATTTTTCAAAATAAAAGAATGAATGAGAAAATCGAGTTTTGGAACTCGAATCCTCGACGTAAAAATTGGTACAATGCGAACATCGGATCGAAAAGGAAGCCCGAGTCAGAACTCGCAACTTCGGAAATAAATATATATACAAAAGGGAAAAACCCGAGTCGGAACCCGGTTTTTCAAAATAAAAGAATGAATTAGAAAATTGAGTTTGCGAACTCGAATTCTCGACGTAACAATTGGTCCAATGCGAGCATCGGATCCAAAAGGAAGCCCAAGTCGAAACTTGCAATTCCGGAAATAAGAATATTATATACAAAAAAAAGAGAAAACCCGAGTCAGAACCCGTTTTTTCAAAATAAAAGAATGAATGAGAAAATCGAGTTTGAGAACTCGAATTCTCGACGTAAGAATTAGTCCAATGCGAACATTGGATCCAAAAGGAAGCCTGAGTCGGAACTCGTTGTTGAGAAACTATGTTTTGATGATACATGATAAATATGATATGCTTTCATGATGCATATATATGATACATAATAAATACATGATATGCTTTCATGAGATATGATAAATATGATATGCTTTCATATGTGAAACTGAATATGTTATATTATGACTGGATATGATGTGCTATGTATTTAACGAGTATTTGATGCAAGGTTATTTCACTTAAGAAGAGTGAAGACAACTTGATCAAGTGCAACTATTTGATGCAATCATACTACTTTGAAGAAAAAGCTTGATGGGCCATACATTCATAAAGATTATCCAAGAAGATCGGCTACCTCAAGATGAAGATTTTTTTCTTCTTTAGAGTCATATGTAACAGAACCTTCAGAAGCATGCATATTTCATATTAGACTATATGCTTTGAAATCATACAAGCCATTTATTTACAAAAAGTTAAGCTTTCATAAAAGGATACGTTATGTATATTGTAGCATTTCAAAAATACCTTTTTTTTTTAACAAATCATTGTACTTCCTATAAGCATTTATGAAAAAAAAATTTTGACAAGATATAATAGCTCATGATTTCAAAAGCATTAATTGTACTTTCTTACAAGCATTTATGAAATAGACATGTTGACAAGATATAATAGCTCATGATTTCAAAAGCATTAATTGTACCTTCTAACATGCATTTATGAAAAAGACAACTTGAAAAGATATAAAAGCTAACGATTTCAAATATGAAAGAAAAAGACAAAATGAATTAATTCATAATACACAAACATTTACGTAAGAAATTTTGGTTCATAATACATAAGCATTTATGTAAGAAAAGACAAATTGTGAAAAGATGTATTGCTTCATAATACATAAGCATTTATGAAGAAAAGACAAAATGTGAAAAGATGTATTGGTTTATAATACATAAGCATTTATGTAAGAAAAGACAAAATGTGAAAAGATGTATTGGTTCATAATACATAAGCATTTATGTAAGAAAAGACAAAATGCATTAGTTCATAATACACAAATATTTACGTAATAAATTTTGGTTCATAATACATAAACATTTATGTAAGAAAAGACAAATTATGAAAAGATAATACACAAACATTTATTTGAGAAATGACTATTTGTAATATAAGTATTACTCAAGCATTCATAACCATTCATCTTGAATTGACAATTTGAGAAAACCAATATTATTTTATATACAAGACAATTGTGTTTGAAAAAGACTTTATTTATTTTAAAATCCACATTCAAGAATGTCGATTTACTTAAAGTCATCAGTCTTTCTGTAAGCATTAAATGCCTCCTCAAAAAACTTGTTTAGAAATGACTATCTTAATCCCACTCAAGAATGTCGACTTGCTTAAAGTCCTCATTCTCTGTATAGACATTAAGTAGCACATCATAAAGTATTTTGAGATTTGACCATTTACAAATTAAAGGACTCAAAGCATTTATTGTACTTACACCCATTTAAGTAAAGAAGTGACAATTTCTAAATAAAATACTAAAGTACTACAAATCATTAATGTGAACAAAAACAAAACTACATGATAGTTTATAATCCAACGTTCAATGTACTATAAGTCATTTATTATAAGAAATAGACTTTTTACATAAAATATATTATACTTAAAATACTACAACGACTAGTGTGCCCCACACACTACTTTTTTAGAAAGAAGACTTTTTCGTAAAACCATAAAGTGTTGTTTGAAATGACTTGACATCTCACATCCCAAAAAGACCATCATTTCAAAAAGCCAACGACTATTTTTTTAAGGCTATATAAACACAATCAAATAATTTATACGACAAGGACATATGAGCTTACAACAAGAAAAATTCTTATTCGATATTTGAAAAAGAGAGCCTAGAAAAAGAAAGAGAAAAAGTCAAGAATAGCTCTTTGACAAAGAGTATTGTCTAAGTGAAAAGAACAGAACATTCTGAGAATCCTTCATTCGTGCATTCATATCATTCTGAAGGTTCTATAGGAAGTATTGTATCTTTCTGTTATTCACTGTATTTCTTCTTCGTAGAAAGAAGTAGACATCTGAGAAAGAGGGTGTTGTCCTTCTCTGTTGAGAGAAGAAGACCTCTGTGAAAGAGGGTGTTCCCCTTCTCTGTTGAGAGAAGAAGACCTCTGTGAAAGAGGGTGTTCTCCTTCTCTGTTGAGAGAAGAAGACCTCTGTGGAAGAGGGTGTGCCCCTTCTCTGTTGAGAGAAGACCTCTGAGGAAGAGGGTGTTGTACTATTTATCTGGTAACTCGGATGTTATAGTGGAAGGCTCAAGTGTTTTACTTGGGGACTGGATGTAGGTCAGTAACTCGGTCGAACCAGTATAAATCTTGTGTTTATTGTGTTGTGCCTTGTTGCCTTATTTTTTATTTTATCGATCTGCATCGTATTTCACTATTCACCCCCTCTCTAGTGAAATTTCGTTTGGTATCAGAGCAGGTTCTGCTGGTTTCGACATAACAAGTCTTCCGGCACAAAAATGGCATCAACCTCTTATGCTCGTGACATCGAAGGTCAACACTAATCTCGCCCTCCGTTTTTTAATGGCACTAACTATGGCTACTAAAAATGTAGAATGATCATATTTCTCAAGTCTGTAGATTTTGCTGTATGGAATATCGTATAATATCCATATTCTTCTCCTACATCAGACTACTCTTCATGGACTGATGAAGAAAAAAAATGGCAAACTTAAATGCAAAAGCCATGAATGCTCTATACTGTGCCATAGACCAAAATGAATTTAACAAAATATCCATTTGTGATTCTGCTCATGATATTTGGCATTCTCTGGAAGTTATTCATGAGGGAACAAACAAAGTAAAAGAAGCTAAGATCTCATCATTGGTTCGAAAATACAAACTTTTCAAGATGATCAAAGATGAAACCATTACTGAAATGTTCACTAGATTCACCAATATCACCAATGATCTTAAATCTCTGGGAGAAACTCATTCCCAGACTGATAAGGTAAAAAAGATCTTGAGATCTCTCACAACTGACTGGGAGAAAAAGACTACAGCTATTGAAGAAGCCCAAGATCTTTCCAAGCTTACTCTGGATGACTTAATAGGCAATCTTATGGCCTATAAAGTTCATATGAAGGAAAGAAGAGAAGAAGAACAACCTCCAAAAAAAAATCTAGCCTTCCCAGCCATTTCTGAGAATGAGGACTCAAAAAGAATCTGAAATTGCGCTACTTACTTGAAGATTCCAGCGTGTTATGAGAAAGAACATGCTTTCCAAAAAGCACAAAGATTCTAAAGAAGATACCATGTGCTATCAATGCAATAAGCTAGGTCACGTAAGACGTGACTGTACGCTTCTGAAAAGAAAATCTAAAGTTGAGGAACCAAAGAAAAGGTTCTTCAAGAAGAAGACTCTCCATGCTCAATGGGATGATTTAGAACCATCCACCAGTGAAGAGTCAAGTGATGATGAAGCCGAAACTGCAAACATGTGCTTCATGACAAACGAAAGCTCTGTAAGTAAAATTTATGACTTTTCCTTTGAAGAACTTCTAGATGCTTTTCAAGAACTATTTGAAGAATCTAGAAAAATGAGTCTCAAAAATAAAATTTTAAAATTTGAGAATTAGGAGCTTTCTTAGAAAAATGAAAAACTCATTGTTGAAAATGCTGAGTTGAAAAAGAAAAATTTCATGCTTACTTCTGAAATCTCGTCTACTAGCTCCAAGACTAAAAAGCTTCAAGTAGAAATTTTAGAATTAAAAGATAAAACTGAAAACCTTATGAAAACGGTTTTCAAGTTTATCAAGGGAAAAGAGAACTTGGACAAACTCCTATCCTCTCAAAAATTGTCTTTTTACAAGAATGGTATTGATTACTCTCATTATAATAAACCTTCTTGTACGAATCAAAAGACCACTTTTGTCAAAGGTTCTGCTGAACCTAAACAGGAGTATTATAATTGTAATTCTGTGTACTCCTCTAAGATTTTAGATAAACCCAAATCAAAATGGATATGGGTTCCAAAATCTAACAAAAAAGGACCCGATCGGGTACCAAAAAGAGTTTCTACTTGATCTATTGCAGGCATTGAAAAAGAAGAACAGATGGATATCAGACAGTGGATGTTCAAAACATATGACAGAACATGTAGATCTTTTTGTTGTTCTTCATCATAAAGAAGGAGGAACCGTCACATTTGGAGATAACAACAAAGGTTTGATAATTGGTATTGGCAATATTGGTAGTATCGATAAACCTCTTATCAAAGACGTTCTCCTTGTTAAAGGTTTAAAACACAATCTCTTAAGCATCAGTCAAATGTGTGACATAGGATATAATGTCAGTTTTAAACATGATGCATGCCTCATAGTGGACACAAACGAAAATCTTGTTTTAAAAGGTATAAAGAAAAATAATGTATATGAATTATACTTAGATAATATTACTGAACATTGTCTCATAAGTAAATAATGACTCTCAAAATTTATGGTATATGAGAATGGGACATGTTAACTTTAAATATATCTCTAAAATGGCTAAAAATAACTTGGTTCGTGGGTTACCTAAAATACCATTTAAAAGAGACTATTTTTTGTGATGCTTGTCAATTAGGAAAATTATCAAAATCATCCTTCAAATCAAAGAATGTTGTGTTAAGTAAAAGACCTTTAGAGCTTCTCCACCTGGATCTTTTTGGTCCTAGGGTAGCTAGTCTTAATCATAATAAATATGCTTTTGTCATTGTTGATGATTACTCAAGATTCACTTGGGTAATATTTTTGAAAAACAAAAGTGATACGTTTTGTGAATTTGAAATTTTATGTAAAAAATTACAAAATAAAAAATCCTCTACAATTGTTAAAATTCGTAGTGACCATGGAGGAGAATTTGTTAATGATCTTTTTGTAAATTTTTGTAACTTTCATGGTATTTCTCATAACTTTGCCTTTCCTAGAGCTGCACCTCAAAATGGTGTAGTAGAAAGAAAGAATAGAACCCTTCAAGAATCTGCTAGAACTATGCTTCAACATAACAATCTTGCTAAATATTTTTGGGATGAAGTTGTTAATATTGCATGTTATATTTCAAATAGAGTACTTATTAGACCTTTGTTGAATAAAGCTCCCTATGAATTATTCTATGACAGAACTCCAAGAATAGACTACTTTAAAGTTTTTGGGTGCAAATGCTTTATCCTGAACACAAAAGATAGCCTTGATAAATTTGATGATAAACCTGTTGAAGGCATATTTCTAGGATATTCAAGTCATAGTAAAACATAAAGAGTTTTCAATAAGAGTACTAATACTATTGAAGAATCTATGCATGTCAGTTTTAATGAATCTATTGGTCAATCTGTTCATAATAAGACTAATGATGATGATCTTGAAAGTACAAATTTTCTTTTAGATAACACAGCTGAATCTAATGAAGATGATCATCAAACAACATTTGTTGAAATCAGAGATCATCCTCAAAAGCAGATTTTGGGAGACCTGACCAAGGGGGTTCAAACAAGAGCTCAGTTGGAACATATTGCAAATATGGCCTTCATTTCTCAACTTGAACCTAAAAAGATTGATGAAGCCATCATACATGAGTTCTGGATGCTAGCAATGACTGAAGAACTTAACCAGTTCCAAAGAAATGATGTGTGGGATCTTGTACCAAAACCAAAAGATCATCAAATCATTGGGACAAGATGGATCTTCAGAAATAAGCTGGATGAATCAGATAATGTTGTAAGAAACAAGGCAAGGCTAGTGGCTCAAGGATACAATCAGGAGGAAGGTATTGACTTTAATAAAACATTTGCTCCTTTTGCTAGACTTGAATCTATAAGAATGTTTTTAGCATATGCAAGCTATATGGATTTTAAACTATATCAAATGTTTTTAGCATATGCAAGCTATATGGATTTTAAACTATATCAAATGAATGTTAAAAGTGCTTTTCTAAATGGTTTTATAAATGAACAAGTTTATGTAAAACATCCTCCAGGTTTTGAAAATGAACAATTTCCTGATCATGTTTTTAAACTAAAACGTGCCTTATATGGATTAAAACAAGCACCTCATGCGTGGTACGAGACTTAAAACTTTTCTATTTTACACTCTCGAACTAAACACATTCAAATTAGACACCACTTTTTAAGAGAACAAGTTCTAAAAAATATAATCAAACTGGAATTTATACCTACTAATAAACAATTAGCAGACATTTTCACTAAACCTTTAAAAAAAATGAAGACTTTGTAAGAATTAGAAGAGATTTAGGAATATGTAAATTAAGTGATTTATAAAATTAATTCATATGACTAATTAAAATATAGAAAAATGAGTCTACTCGAGTTCACCTTTATAAAATATTCAAATATAATCTTTACTTGACAAAATTCATCTTAACCAAAGCTGAATGGTAAATTCACTTTATGTCAAATCTTGGTTTCATTTACAAATTATTTTTTATCATAATCGAGTGTTTGTATTTCTTATTATTTTTATTTTGTCTTCATCCCATTCACCACCTTTTTCAAAAAAAAAAAAGGTCCTTCATGTATTCACGTACATCACATGTTACCTTGAAAACAAAGACTTTATGTTATTTTTTTTCTATCTCTCAAAGTACAATCTACTTTTTGTCCTATCACCTTTCACACTTTTCTATAAAAAAAAAAATCCATAAAAAGACTCCTTCTCGACAAACTTGTCTTTATCTTATCTTTTAATTATTAAATGTTCTTTTCATTAGTACCTTTAGTACCATCCTTCTCTCTCTCTCTCATACGAATTGAGCCTCCATTCTTTTTAATCCGTGATTTTGACTCGTTTACTAGTTTAAAACTTAACTTTATTCTCTAAAAACTATGAACTTTCTCCAATCGAGTTTCTTTAAAAATATGTTTATCAAATAAACATTAATTCATGTCAATCATAACTTTATTTTATGTCTTTCATCTCATATCAATCATGAATTTTTTCTTGTTTTTTTATTCCTATCCTACTCGAAAATCCATATATGTCATCTCACTTTTCTTTATGTCTACTCTTACTCCTTCCACGCATATCCATAAAAATACTTCTTATATAAGCAATTATTACTCTTCACTCATGAATATCTTTTGTCTCCTCATTTCATCTCTCGAATACATTTTTTATTATATATTTTAGATTTTTGAATCCGACTCCTCCATGTCTATTCTTATTTTTTAATCTATCATTTATCAATTCTTATTTTTTTTTTAATATATTTTTGACTTTTTCTCTTTTTGTCTCATCATCTCTCTTACCACTATTCAAAGTCAAAGTGTGTCCTCATATTTACGTATACTCATAAAAATTACAAATATGAAAACACATTAATCATGACACATTTTATAAGTCATTCTTTTCTTTCAAAAATGTCATATCTTTCAAAGTACACATCACATGATCACCCTATGACCTATTTCCTTTCACGTCTATCCATAAAAACTATTTATATATTAAATAAGCAATCATGACATTTCTTTATCTTTCATCTCATATCACTCATTAATTATTTTTGTCCTCTTCTCTATCCATGTCTTTTTTGAAAATTCATGTCTGTCATCACTCTCTTCATACGCCCAACTTAAAATTTCTCATTATGTCTTTTCAGCTTGACTTTATCTCTATTCATCTCTCTCACATGAATTGAGCTCACTTCCTTCTTTACTCTGTCTCAAAACAATGGATCGCCCCATGTATTTTTTGAAATCCATTTCTTGACTTGTTGTCTTCAACTCTCAACTTGCTTCAACCTGGTGTATAATATTAACTCTTCGACTCTGATCCCCCCTTTTTGTCAATGACAAAGGGGGAGAGAAAACCTACCTCTCCTATGTAGGTTTAAAATGTTTAACTCTTTATCTCATATACATAAATTATACACAACCTTTTTTATGTTAATTCTGGTGTTTTTTTATGATTACTATTTCTATGCATTTTTTTATTTCTGATATCATATTTAAATCATCATAATATATATGGCTTAGTGACAGGGGGAGCATATATTGTCATCATCAAGAAGGGGGAGAATGTTGAGAAACTATGTTTTGATGATACATGATAAATATGATATGCTTTCATGATGCATATATATGATACATGATAAATACATGATATGCTTTCATGAGATATGATAAATATGATATGCTTTCATATGTGAAACTGAATATGTTATATTATGACTGGATATGATGTGCTATGTATTTAACGAGTATTTGATGCAAGGTTATTTCACTTAAGAAGAGTGAAGACAACTTGATCAAGTGCAACTATTTGATGCAATCATACTACTTTGAAGAAAAAGCTTGATGGGCCATACATTCATAAAGATTATCCAAGAAGATCTGCTACCTCAAGATGAAGATTTTTTTCTTCTTTAGAGTCATATGTAACAGAACCTTCAGAAGCATGCATATTTCATATTAGACTATATGCTTTGAAATCATACAAGCCATTTATTTACAAAAAGTTAAACTTTCATAAAAGGATACATTATGTATATTGTAGCATTTCAAAAATACCTTTTTTTTTAAACAAATCATTGTACTTCCTACAAGCATTTATGAAAAAGACATTTTGACAAGATATAATAGCTCATGATTTCAAAAGCATTAATTGTACTTTCTTACAAGCATTTATGAAATAGATATTTTGACAAGATATAATAGCTCATGATTTCAAAAGCATTAATTCTACCTTCTAACATGCATTTATGAAAAAGGCAACTTGAAAAGATATAAAAGCTAATGATTTCAAATATGAAAGAAAAAGACAAAATGAATTAATTCATAATACACAAACATTTACGTAAGAAATTTTGGTTCATAATACCTAAGCATTTATGAAGAAAAGATAAATTGTGAAAAGATGTATTAGTTCATAATACATAAGCATTTATGAAGAAAAGACAAAATGTGAAAAGATGTATTGGTTCATAATAAATAAGCATTTATGTAAGAAAAGACAAAATGTGAAAAGATGTATTGGTTTATAATACATAAGCATTTATGTAAGAAAAGACAAAATGCATTAGTTCATAATACACAAATATTTACGTAAGAAATTTTGGTTCATAATACATAAACATTTATGTAAGAAAAGACAAATTATGAAAAGATAATACACAAACATTTATTTGAGAAATGACTATTTGTAATATAAGTATTACTCAAGCATTTAGTGTACTTCACAACCATTCATCTTGAATTGACAATTTGAGAAAACCAATATTATTTTATATACAAGACAATTGTGTTTGAAAAAGACTTTATTTATTTTAAAATCCACATTCAAGAATGTCGATTTACTTAAAGTCATCAGTCTTTCTGTAAGCATTAAATGCCTCCTCAAAAAACTTGTTTAGAAATGACTATCTTAATCCCACTCAAGAATGTCGACTTGCTTAAAGTCCTCATTCTCTGTATAGACATTAAGTAGCACATCATAAAGTATTTTGAGATTTGACCATTTACAAATTAAAGGACTCAAAGCATTTATTGTACTTACACCCATTTAAGTAAAGAAGTGACAATTTCTAAATAAAATACTAAAGTACTACAAATCATTAATGTGAACAAAAACAAAACTACATGATAGTTTATAATCCAACGTTCAATGTACTATAAGTCATTTATTATAAGAAATAGACTTTTTACATAAAATATATTATACTTAAAATACTACAACGACTAGTGTGCCCCACACACTACTTTTTTAGAAAGAAGACTTTTTCGTAAAACCATAAAGTGTTGTTTGAAATGACTTGACATCTCACATCCCAAAAAGACCATCATTTCAAAAAGCCAACGACTATTTTTTTAAGGCTATATAAACACAATCAAATAATTTATACGACAAGGACATATGAGCTTACAACAAGAAAAATTCTTATTCGATATTTGAAAAAGAGAGCCTAGAAAAAGAAAGAGAAAAAGTCAAGAATAGCTCTTTGACAAAGATTATTGTCTGAGTGAAAAGAACAGAACATTCTGAGAATCCTTTATTCGTGCATTCATATCATTCTGAAGGTTCTATAGGAAGTATTGTATCTTTCTGTTATTCATTGTATTCCTTCTACGTTGAAAGAAGTAGACATCTGAGAAAGAGGGTGTCGTCTTTCTCTATTGAGAGAAGAAGACCTCTGTGAAAGAGGGTGTTCCCCTTCTCTGTTGAGAGAAGAAGACCTCTGTGAAAGAGGGTGTTCCCCTTCTCTGTTGAGAGATGAAGACCTCTGTGGAAGAGGGTGTACCCCTTCTCTGTTGAGAGAAGAAGACCTCTGAGGAAGAGGGTGTTGTACTATTTTTCCGGTAACTCAGATGTTATAGTGGAAGGCTCAAGTGTTTTACTTGGGGACTGGATGTAGGTCAGTAACTCGGTTGAACCAGTATAAATCCTGTGTTTATTGTGTTGTGCCTTATTGCTTTATTTTTTATTTTATCGATCTACATCGTATTTCACTATTCACCCCCCCCCCCCTCTAGTGGAATTTCACTTGTAACTCTGGAAGTAAGAAATATATACAAAAGGGTAAGACCCGAGTCAGAACCCGAATCTTTAAAATAATAACAAAATGGAAAACCTGAGTTTTGAAAAACTTGAATCTTCAAAGGAACGATCAGTTTCAACACAAACGTTGAATCTAATAGGAAGTTTGAGTCGAAACTTCAAACGAAATAAAAAGGGAAAACCTGAGTCGGAACCCGGATCTTCAAAATAATGATAAAAATGGAAAACTCGAGTTTTGAAAAACTTGAATCTTCAAAGGAACGATTGGTTTCAACACGAGCATTGAATCCGATAGGAAGCTCGAGTCAGAACTCGACACTTCAAACGACATAAAAAGGGGAAACTCGAGTCAGAACCTGAATCTTCAAAATAATAATAAAAATGAAAAACCCGAGTTTTGAAAAACTTGCATCTTCAAAGGAACGATCGGTTCCAACATGAGTGTTGAATCTGATCGGAAGTCCAAGTCGAAACTCGAAACTTCAAACGACTTAAAAAGGGAAAACCCGAGTCGGAACCCGAATCTTCAAAATAATAATAAAAATGGAAAACCCGAGTTTTGAAAAACTCGCATTTTCAAAGGAACGATCGGTTTCAACATGAGTATTAAATCTGATAGGAAGTCTGAGTCAGAACTCAAAACTTCAAATGACATAAAAAGGGAAAACCCGAGTCGGAACTCGGATCTTCAAAATAATAAAAAAAATGAAAAACTCGGGTTTTGAAAAACTCGCATCTTCAAAGAAACGATCGGTTCCAACACAAGCGTTGAATCCGATAGGAAGTCTTTGTCGGAACTCGAAACTTCAAACGATATATATAAAAAAAAGAAGGAAAACCCAAGTCGGAACCCGGATCTTAAAAAGATAAAAGAAAATAAAACAGAAACCTGAGTCAGAACTCAGACGGGGAGGAAGTGATTTCGACCCGATAGTCAGATTTGTAAGGATTGACAAAAGGCAAGAATAGATTCCGACGATTATGAAGATTTCTTCAAGATTCTTGACCCAAGATGGCCTAAGATTTAAACTTTATTTATGATGGTTTCCAGGATTATCTCTGATCCTGAAGAGAGTTTGGTAAAATCGAAAAAGATTGATAGAGACTAATAAAGAATAAAAAGGATTGATAAAATGGAAGAATCAATGAAATTGACAATAAGAATTTGAAAAGGATTGGTAGAAATTGACAGAAATTTGAGGAAAAATTGATGATAGAAGAATTTAAGATTATCCCCTGTCTTGAAAGAAAGGGATCTCGCAGGATGAGACTTGGGTTTATCCATTAACTTGAAAGGAGAAAAGAATAAAAGAATACCTCATTGAAAAGAGGCATCAGGTTTATCCCTTAACCTAAAAGGGGAAAAGAATAAAGGAATACCTCATTGAAAAGAGGCATCAGGTTTATCCCTTAACCTAAAAGGGGAAAAGAATAAAGAAATACCTCATCGAAAAGAGGCATCAAGTTTATCCCTTAACCTGAAAGGGGAAAAGAATAAAGGAATACCTCATTGAAAAGAGGCATCAGGTTTATCCCTTAACCTGAAAGGGTTATAAAGATTGATAAAATTTAGTAAAATTGATAAAAACTTGATAAGACTTGACAAAATTGATAAAATTGATAATAAATTGATGAAAATTTGATTAAATTTTAAAAAATAAAATGAATGTAATTAACGAGAAAATCAAGATTAACTGAAAAATCGATAAGGCTTTTAGAAAAGAGTTTGTTTGATCCTGCTTGCATATGACAAAGGAAGACAAATATAGATCCAAATAAAATGCCCCAGTATCATGGAGAAGAATGTGAGAATTTAATAGAAGATCATTGCTTTATTGCAAAGGGCGTTTTGAAGAGTACAAAGGACAGAATGGACATTTAAGCATAGAACTTCTTCAGATGCAGAGCATTGATAGGATCTGGCAGTTCCACCCCCATCCGCATTGATCAAACGATAGGAATTGTGAGGCAGTGCTTCCTTAACCATATAAGGGCCTTCCCAATTGGGTGACCACTTGCCCCGTGGCCGATGCTTGAGATGAGTTGTCGATCTGAGTATCAAATCGTTAACTCAGAATTTTCTCTCAATGACGGATTTTGCGTAGTGCCGAGCTATCCTTTGACGATAAGCTTGATCATGCTTATGATCATGTAAAATTTTTCCTTTTGTTCTTATTTCCTTCTCTTTGCCTTTCTAGCCTCTATTTCCCTTTTTAAAAGGGAAATAAAAGACAGAAAAGAAGAGAGAAAATAAAAGGAAGAAGAGAGAGGAACCCTTTTGCAAGGTCTCATTTGACTAAAGAAATATTTTGAAAAATCACTCGTCTTCGTTTTGAAAATATTGCGGGAAAATGGAGAGACGGGATTTGCTCGTCGGTACGAGGTTCAACCGTTCCTGGCACCTTTACCAGGGGTAATCAAATCAAGGATCAAATTTATGCATTTTTGCTTTACTGAAATATTATCTAAGTATTTATTCTAAGTCCTAAATGCACATTGAATCATGCTTGTGCAATGATTTTGAACTTGAGAAGAATGCATATTTTTAGAAGTACTTTAGAAAATTTGAGAATTTCCAAGTGATTTTGGGAATGAACTTTGAAAAAAATCCCTTAAGAAATGGCTCGAAAGTTCAGAAATTGGTTTAAAATTTATTGAAGAATGTTGTAAATCGCAACAATGATTTTCTGAAAGACGCGATAAATCGCAATACCGTAAATCGCATAATGATTTACTAAAAGTCATTATAAATCGCACAATGATTTATGGAAAGACAGTA
The DNA here is from genome assembly GCF_984573655.1 of Nuphar pumila. Lineage (NCBI taxonomy): Eukaryota > Viridiplantae > Streptophyta > Magnoliopsida > Nymphaeales > Nymphaeaceae > Nuphar > Nuphar pumila. The sequence continues at coordinate 43,033,223 of NC_143265.1, read as the reverse complement.
AATCGCAATAGCGATTTACTGAAGGATGTCGCAAATCAGACGACAATTTTGAAATTCAAGAATTTGAAATGAATTTAAAAGCATTGAAATTGAAGATCTGGAAATCGAATTCAAAATCAGGTTTTTTTTAGAATTTGAGGTCATAATTGATGTAAGAATCAAGATTGGGGTTTTGAGAGAAATAAGGAATAAAATTCAAAGTTAGAATGTAAAATTCAAAGATAGAAATTTAAAAATAAAATTGAAAATTGGGAATCGAAAATGGGTATTTGGAATGGGATTTAAAGTTAAAGGGAATTGAAAATAAAATTTGGGAAATAAGATTGAATTTATGAAGTGAAATAAAATAATGACTTCGAATTTAGGAATGAAAAACACCTTTTGAAAATTATTTCAAAATTCACTTGGAAATTTGAAAATGGTTTCAAGGAGGTGGAAAATGCTGATGCAATTCTATCTTAAATGATGAATGCATTAAAAAAAATTTGAAATTAGGTTTTGAAAAGCATATTTCATTCTTTAAGTGAATTGAAATAAGATTGAAGATATAATACATTTCTGACTATGGCCATAAAATGTATTATATAATAATCGTATTTAAATTCATTTGAAGAATAAAACACATTTTGGTGCCTTTATAGAGTTAAAAATAAAATTAACTCTCAATATATTCTGACTATGGCCATTGATATATGTTTTGAATTAATTTTAAATTAAACTCTCATAAAGGAGGAAAACATTTAGAAACACATGATGATTTTTTGAAAGATATCCAGTGTGGACCCAATGTTATTCCATAAAAGATGAAAACCCTAAGTTTTGTTCATATTTTGACTATGGTCATGAATGCAAATCGTCAACTTAGGATTTAATCACCTTTTATTAGAATGGTGCTTGTGTCATTCTTGTTTCACCATAGTGTTATTGAAAATGAAAATAGAAATGTAACATATTGATTATGAAAATGGAAAGTTAAACTACATGCTCATTCATTCTAAGCTAAGAATAAAGTAAACTTCTCATTAATTGATTTATTACAACCTTTGAATTGATACAACGATTAAAAAGAAATAACAAAACAGAAAATCCTGCAAATCGAGCAAACTTGTTAGAAATAGATGTTGGCTTTTATGGACTTCTCTTCAATTATTGAAAAATTGAAGAATACATCCAAAATTAGCCTTTTATGCCTCAGAGATAAAGAAAATTAAACAAAATAAACACATATGATGCATGATTTTGTGAAAGCATTTGAAAAGGCATTCTTGGAGTTTCAGATTTTCGAAATTGGTGCTTAAAAACATATAAATACATTTTAAAACTCGAATTCAAAGTGAGTTTAACCTTGAAATTGAGATTTTCAGGAAAATATATTGAAAATGATTGAAATAAAGGCAAATAAACTCCAAAGTTTGTTTGAAATGAAGTTAAGGCATTCTAACTTGATAAAATTCATTTTTTTATTTATAAAATATATGAATCATGTTTGAAAATCGAATTTAAGAGTGATAAAATGCCCAATTTAACTTCGTTTTAACAAAGCAATACCCTTTTATAAAATCAATTTTTGAAAGATGCAATGAATGAATGGTCAATGATCTTAGAAATTTCTAAAATGATATGCAGATGCTTAACAATCTGATGAATATTGTAGAATTTAAAATGCTAAGCAATCATCTGAGGAAAACCCGAATTTGGATTCTCTTATCTAAATAAGACAAGATTTTGCAGAATCAGGATTTTGCAGGTGAACCTATCAGAGCATTCCAAGTGGACAGAAGTCTTAAATGATTTGGTTTTAACTAAAAATGAATACATAGATTCACAACACAGCAAGGAAGCATTTCCTATTTACAGAATATCAAAATCATTCTTGAAAATAGAATTATGATAAAAACATCAGAGTATTAATTTCAGAAATAAGAAATTTGATTTTAACAGACAGGTTTTAGTAAACTGGATGTTACATAGACTAAACAGATCCGATTTCTACCAAATTTAAAAGAAGCGTTGCTTAACTCAATCATGAAACCAACCCCATTTACAGAATTGAAAAATCAATTTTGGTTAGAAAATGACGACTTCGAAAAGTCACTGTTTCCAAACAGGAAATGAATCTGTTACAGAATTTGAAATTTTGTAACCAGTCTCAGTTTTCAACAGATTTGAAATATCAAATGATCATAGAAAGTTATAAAACTTTCCAGATATAAACTAGTCACACAGAGGAAGAAAACCCTTTTTACGGATTTGGAAAATGATCTTTCGTTGAGGAGATATGACTCTTACAAAATGAACTAAAAACCTGTATCACTCAAATAAGGCAGACTGATAGGGGTCTGGTTTTAGATCCAAATGGAGTACTAATTACCATAAAAATCACTGAAAATTTACAGAAATAAACTAGACTCTATAACAAAGACATCACTTTTTACGGATTTAAAATCCGATCTCTGGTTAGGGAGATATAGCCCTGACAAGTTGGTCCTGATTCGGACAGCGATTTACTGCGATTTGTGTCACAAATCGCTGTAATGTTTAGCGAGAAATACTACAAATCGCTATAGCGAGGTCCAGCAACACTATAAATCGCTGTGGGTCTCGTTAGAGACCCGAAAACACTATAAATCATAGTTAAACAACACTACAAATCATTGTGGGGCTCATTGGAGACCTGAAAACACTATAAATTGTAGTTAAAAGACCGGACAACACTATAAATCATCGTGGGGCTCGTTGGGGACCCAAAAACACCATAAATCGTAGTAGAGACTCATTGGAAGCCAAAAGAAATCATAAAAACGATTTGCTGAAGAATATTGTCAATCAAATAGCGATTTGTTGAAGGAATGCTACAACAGTCATGATATGTGAGCCAAAATCAGAACATTTACAAAATCTGGATACAGAGTTTTGGTATTTAATTAAAATAAAATAGCATTGACTATGAAAAATTTTGAAAATTTACATGGATGAACTAGACATATAGATGAAGAGAACCCGTTTTACTGAATTGAAAAATGATCTCTCATTAAGGAAATAAAATTCTGACAAAATGGATCAAAATCTGAGCCGTTAATATGACATAGGGTGACAGGGTTACAGTTTTTGAACCAAAATAGGTATGAAAACACTATAAAAATTGCTTCAATGTAATATGGACAAACTAAATTCAATTTAGAAAACACCACTTTTTACGAATCGGAAAGATCATCTCTGGTTAGGGAGAAATCACTCCCGCAAGTTGGTCCTGATTTTGCTAAAATCCTGACGGTGCAAAATAATAGGTTCTGAACCTCGATTTTTAAAGTGGGTCAAACAAACTAAGAATGATCTGATTTTTGGTAAAGAGCATGAAGACATATGCATAAAGTTGCAGAAAAAAATTTAGATTAAAATGAGCTCTGGTTACATACAAATTAATAAATCTAAAATGCACCAGAATTCAAAGTAGAATCTAGAAAGCAACTGAACATGATGAAAGTAAACTGCACATCCGTAGATGTTTAAACATGAGATCTAATGCCTTAAAACATGAATGCATGCATGGATGATAAAAAATTAAGATAGACAATGCATTAAAAGAAAAACAAAATGGCTGAGGCACAAATATAACTTGTTGTAGCCCATTTGAAAGAAGGATTTGATCTAAAAAGATCAAATCACTTCAATTCTTTTGGCTCAATCAAAATATGTCAAACAGAGATTAAAATGCAGCAAATAGGAAGATGAACACTCAGATTTTAATTTATTAATCATGTTATAACAAGAAATTTTAAGAGGATAGAAGAGAAATACTCACCTTGGCTGAAGGGGTCTGAAAGAAAGGGTTGAAAACTTCTCCAAAATTCGTAAACTCCAAGTGAAGAGGGGAGATGAGAGAGAGAGAGCTGACCACCAATCGCTCAATGTTTGAAATCGCTGAATGTCCCTTCTCTTCCTCCCTTTCTCTTCTTATCCTTCTTTCTCCTCCTTTTTCTGCATCTTTTCTGCTCATTTTCTTCCTTCTTTTCTGCTTCTTTACCTCCTGTTTTTCTTCCCTCGTTTCCTGCTCCTTTTCTTCCCATTTTTCTGGAGGGTGGCTGAGGTACAAATCGGGCGACTTTTATAAAAAAAAACATTTTTTATGATTTTAAAGGTTTTAAAATCTAAGTTAAATAAAAAAAAGAGGATTTTGGAAAATAACGGATTTCAATTGGATCCAAAATCCAATTTGATTTTTTAATCCAAATTGAGTTAAAACCCAAATCTAGATTGAATTTTGAGAAATTTTGCAAAAGTATTGAATTTTGTGTTTAAAATTCAAGAATTGTTTTTGAATTGAAGATAAAAATTCGATTTTGAAACTGGATCTGGATCCGTTATGTTATTTTGGAATTGGATTATGAATTGGATCTGAAATTGAGTCAGATATATAACATGAATTTGGACTCTAGTGAATCCGAGAAATAACTGGAATTCGGATTGAAAATGACTCAATTTATTTAGAAAGATGAGGTCAGAGACCAAGAGGAAAATTTTACCAAATTTTGAAAAATTTGGGGTGTTCACAATGCTCTGCTGCCTTGAGTCTTCTCTTGTCTAGCAGATCTAGCTGTACCAACCTCTGTTGTTGATACTGATTAAGCGGGAGTTCGACGATTGATGCAAACTTGAGTGTGGGCTTTTGAACGTGAAGAGGTAGTACCACCTCGGTCCTGTAGACAAGCTCTGAGGGTGTAGCGTTGGTAGGAGTCTGAATGGTGGTTCAGTATGCCCAAAGTGCATCGTGTATCTTCTCGTGCCAATCTCGGCTTGTCTTCATAGTTCTTTCGAGAATGCAGATCCAAATCTTATTGGTGGCCTCTGCCTGGCCATTCCCTTGAGGATAATAAGGAGCTGAGAAGTGATGATGAATCCTAAACTTCGAGCAGAAGGTCTTCATGCTCTCGTTCTTAAAATGGCTGCCATTGTCTGGCACAATATCATGCGTCACACCGAAACGATAGAGAAGGTTCTTGTGAATAAATGAAACCACGTGCCGGCACTCCACTGTTCGCAGAGTTACAACTTCGACCCATTTGGTGAAATATTCTATAGCTGCGAGGAAATATCTGTGGTCATTAGATGCAGAAGGGGTGATTGGACCCATCACGTTGAAGACCCACATCGAAAAGGGCCAAGAAGAAACCACAAATTGCAAGTATGTGGCTGGTGTGTGAATGAAAGGTGCATGCATTTGACATTTGACGCACTTCCTCACAAACCAATGGCAATTCTGCTGCATGGTTTTCCAGTAATATCCCGCCCGGATGATTTGTTTGACGAGTGTTTGGTAGCCGACGTGGCCACCATAAATTCCTTCGTGTGCCTCTCGGACAACTTCGATTGCTTCATCCTTATCTAAGCATCTGGCGTACTTCGAACTAAACCCACGATGTTAAAGAGTATCGGTGAGGATGAAATAACGGACCGACATGCGTTGGATCGCACATTGCTCCTTTCTTGGCATTTCCGATGGAAATTCACCGATTTCGATAAAGTTTTTGATGTTTTGGTACCAAGGCTTCTCCTTTTGAGTGACTTGGTTTACTCGCTCAGCTGGAATGTAGGCAGGCTAATCAAGTCTGCCAATCTCAAAGGAACGACAAGATTCATTGTCTTTAAAGGACAAAATAGAGCCAAGATAGGCCAAACCATCAGCTATATGATTGTATTCTCTTTTGACATGATTGAGCTGAAATTCTTCAAAGTTGCCTATGAGAGCTAAGGCAATCTTCTGATAGGGAATCAATTTTGAATCCTTTACTTGCCACTCAGCATTAACTTGGCTAACAACAAACAATGAATCACCAAAGGCGTGTACTCTCTTGACATTGAAGTCTTGCAGAATCTTGAGGCCTTGTATTAGGGCCTCATACTCGGCCATGTTGTGAGTACATTGAAAGCTGAGTTTGAGAGAATAGGGGATCATCTCCTTTTCGGGAGTGATTAACAAGACCCCGATCCCAATGTCGGACATATTCCTAGCTCCATCAAAGAATAGGGTCCAAACTGGAGATTCTTGAACATTGCAAATTCGATCATTGGGAAAATCATCTTCCTCCTTGATCTCTTCTGTCAACGGGAAATCTACCAACTGATCTGCGATGGACTGACCCTTGACTGACTTCTGAGATACATACTCCAAGTCGTATTGCATCAAGAGGACTTGCCATTTTGCAATTCGTCTAGTAAGAAAGAGTTGCTTAAGGATGTACTTGAGAGGATTGAGTCTTGACAAAATTTTGATTTTTGACACCAAAAGATAATGTCTCAGCTTCTGACACATCCACACTAAGGCTAGTCATGTCTTTTCCATCTGAGAATATCTTTTCTCATAGTCGATGAAAGTCTTGCTTATCTAGTAGATGGCATGCTCTACCCGGCTGCCTTACTCATACTACGCAAGAAATCTACCACAAGCATTTTGGTTGACGGAAATATATAAGAGAAGTGGCTTTCCAAGTTCTGGTGGCTTCAGAACTGGTGGATTGAGGAGATACTACTTGATGCGCTCAAATGAGAGCTGACATTCTGGCCCCCACTCGAATTTCACTTCTTTTCTCAACAAGTGATTGAAGTGCTCACATCTCATGGACAAATTAGACATAAAGCGGCGAATTGACTGAATGCGCCCTTGAAGGCTTCACAGTTCTTTTAGATTGGTGGGAGGCGGCATATCAATGATTGCCTTCGCTTTGGCAGGATCCACCTCTATACCTTTCTTGTTGATCATGTAACCAAGCAGCTTGCCTGACTCTACCCCGAAGACGCACTTCTGCGGATTGAGTCTCAACTTGTACAGAATGAGTCTCTCAAAAACTTGACTGAGAGCCTCAAGATGATCCTCTCCTTCTTTGGATTTGACCAGGATGTCATCCATATAAGCATCCATGTTCTTGTGCATCTGGTCATGGAAAATAACTTCTATTGCTCTCTGATAGGTTGCCCCAACATTCTTGAGCCTAAACGGCATGACTGTATAGCAAAATCTACCCCAAGGTGTGGTAAAAGAAGTTTTGGACTGGTCACGAGCAGCCAATTTGATCTGATTGTAGCCTGAGTATCCGTCCATAAAGGAAAATATGACATGGCCCACCGTGTTATCGATCAAAAGATTGATGTTGGGGAGCGGATAATCATCCTTTGGGGTGGCCTTGTTTAGATGCTTGAAATCGATGCAGATTCGGACTTTGCCATTCTTTTTGGGAACTGCTACAACGTTTGCCAACCAATCTGGGTAGTCAATAGTCTGGATGAATCTTGCCTTTAACAACTCCTCAAGTCCTTCTTTAACTTGTGGTGCTACGCGGGGATCCATTTTTCTGAGTTTCTGCTTGATCGGCTTAACATCTGGCTTCAGCACGAGACGATGCTCGACTAACTTGGGGTCTAAGCCTAGCATATCCTCATAAGTCCAAGTAAAGACTTCCTGATGTTGTTTGAGAAAATGGATGAGCCTTTCCTTCTCATCTGAACTTAGGATGGAACCAATTTTGAGGATCTTCGGATCATCTTCTGAACCAATATTGACATCCTCTGTCTGATCTTGACCAATGGCGATGGTTTATCTTGCTTCTAAATACTGGCAAATTTTGGCAATTCTTGAATCGCTGAATCGAACTCTGCTAATTCTTCGATATGCCCTGTTACCTTGCTGACCTCTGCCTTTGCCTTGTAGATTCCGACCGGCTTGGAATTACTTTGAGAAAAATTGGAATTGATAACGAGCCTTTTGAGCAATTTAGGAGCCATGATTTTGGCAATCCTAAAAAGAAGATTTTTGAGAAAAAGCTAAGATATTCAAAAATAGCTTTTTGTACAGAAACAGAGAATGATGACATAGACAAAGATATAAGCAAAGAATCATGTACGCCAAGATGAAAAGAGGAAAAAAAATTCATTGATTGAATAACTTTGATATTTACAGATGATTGTTGATGAAGAAAGGAAAAACTGGGGTGTACTTGCCCCTACAAGACGACATAAGGAGAACAGGAAAAGAAAACAGAAAGCAAAGGCATTGTCTTCATTCTGCTCCTTTGATGAAGATGGTTTTTCTGCCTGATGATTGACCGGTGAGACCCAAGCCTGTACCATCAACATGCCGAGCGGGGACGATTGGCTCTATCATGCCGTCCTCGTTTTTACCAAGGCCTTTGAAGGGCTGCTAGCCGTGTTTTACCAGTAAATCAAATCCCTTCTTGGTTTTCGAGAACTGAGGGAAAAGAGGGTGATCCTTGAAAGAAGTGCAACTGAGGCACCCACCTAGTTTGAAGAAACGAGGTCCCTACCACTGTACCACTGCGGTGACATTCTCTGTTGGCTGGACTTCTTTCAGCTTCAACATATCCAAACTTTCACTCAAATTAATCTCATCGACCTCCTAGATGCTTGGGATGTCGGCAGTGAAAGTGAGACGAGGAATCATTGGTTGCCTCCTTTTGACCATTTGATACATTGATGCAGGATTGAAGGAACGACATTGGCATTATGAATCCAGGTGCACCCGAACAGAAGGTTGTATGTGGGTGGCACATTCACCACATGAAACAGGACTATATGCACCGAATAGTTGATGAAAATCTCAAGAGATCTTCCTCTTGGTCGTCTGCCCATGGTTATCAAAACCGTAGATCGTTATCGAATCCGGGGTATACTCTTCTTCCTTGAGGCCCAAGGCCCTAGCTGTCATCTCTGGACAGATATTGAGGCTGCTCCTTTCGTCAACAAGCACATGAGGGACTGTCATGCCTCTGGTCCGCACCACTATGTATAAATCATTGTTGTGAAATGAATGAGGCTTTGGCAAATCCTCATCTGAAAATGCTATTGGTGCATTCGTCATAACCTGGTTGACGATCTGAGCCATGTCTTGCGGGGTTGTGCTAGGTTTGACCTTGATCTTGCGCAACAGATCATCTAGCACTTGCTGATGCTCCAGGGAAGCATGGGTTAAGTCCAGGATGGAAATGTTTGATAATGCCGTAATCGGTTTCTGAATTGATTCTAATGCCTCACCCTTCTTTGAAACTGTTTTGATAAAGCGCTTCGGAATCCTAGGAGTTGGCTTGGAAATTTCTACCGTTACCTTTGTTCGCTCTTTCTTGCTGTTACAAAATGAAGTGATACCCACCCTCTTAGCAGAAGACTATGCTTGACGTAGGACTAGGACCTGATGCTGATCCTGGATGTCCTAACTGGAACATGGTTGAATACTGTTCTTGAGAAAGACTGTTTGTTCTAAAATCACTGAAGCTGAATGTTTTGGGAAAGGTTTGGACAAAATCTCGGGTTATTGTTCATCCTCATCCTCGATTAATAAATTTTTATCGATACAATCCTGGATGATGTTTTTGAGGACAAAACAATGTTCTGTGTCATGTCCAACAGTCCACTTACCCATAGTAACTAGAGGGTCTGCCACTTTGGGGAGTTTGATCATCCCTTTTGATAGCATATATTCCAGGATGTCTTCCCAGGATTGTTCCAAAGTAGTGAATTCTCGATCATAACTCCATCCATTATGCTTTGGTTTCTCTTGCTGCTTCATTTCAGGCTGTTGCATTGGCTGGACAGGCTGCGACTTAACAAATTTCCCTTTCTGGGCTGCAGAGTTCGTTCTTTCGGACCTGGAGTGTCCTGAATTCTTATTGCAATTTTTCTTGTTCTTTTTGCTGCCAGAACTACTGCTATGGCATGAGAAATCTGTAGAATAAGCAACGTGTGCTTTCTTCTTCTGCTCATGGTTACCTCGAACGAAAGGGTAACCTTCATACAGACCGTTGTCCAATCCTATTTCGAGTCATTTGGCTCTCTCAATCAGCTTAATGAATGATTTCGCCGGAGATGTAGAGATTAGATTCCTCAGGGGCTGAGCAAAATTGTTCAGGATGATTTGCAGCGCACGTTCCTCTGTGATGGGAACCTTCATTTTATTACAGGTGCTCCTCCACCTGTGGATGAATTCACCATCCCTTTCATTCTCATTATGTTTAAGATTGTACAGATGGTTGAGAGTTGGTGAGGCCTCAATGTTGAACATGAAGTGCTCAATAAAAAGATTCACGACTTTATTGAACTCTCGTAGATTGATAGGGTTGATGTGGTTCACATACCATCTGGCCGCTATTCCCTCTAGGCTGCGAGGAAAACAAATGAATAATGCCCTGTTGTCTTTCCTGAAACGGCTACATTTCACGTAGAATGTGGCCAAATGAGCCTTTGGGTTGCCCGTTTCGTCAAACTTGAGGAATTTTTGAGGGAGATTCTCCAGATTGTTATCCCCGTCTAGGCCGTTGTAGAAGTCTTCACATGAATAGGTCTGTTTGCCTTTGCTCTTGGCCTGAATGTCCTTGATTGCTCGAGTCATTTCTCTCATTTCCTCATGCATTGGATCCTCAACTGGAATGGGTTTGTTCACAGATTCAGGTTCTGCGGTGATCTTCACGAATTACTGTGGAGGATTCTGACTGTAGACAAACTGCTCTTCCTCTTCTGACTCTTCTTCTGTTGGTTCTGGTTCCTCAGAAGTAGTGTCAGGTTGGACCTTTTTCCTGACAATTCGAACCTGCTTCTTTACAGCCTTCTTTTTCAGTTTGCTTTTTGGAACAACCTTCTTCAGACTGGTCTCAGCTTGCTCTGACATCATTCTGAGCATCATTTTTTGAAACAGACCCTACATGGCGGGGTCGATATCATCACCTTTATTCTGACCCTGCCCTCGAACCGATTTGGGAGAGTCCATAGCTTCAATCTCGTTGTCGCTGTGCTGAGGGGTTGTTTCCTTTCCAGCTCTTGTCTGAATCATTCTGACAATGTCAATGATTTCTGCAGAATAAGGGAATGGTTAGAGCGCGGAAGAACTTTTGAAAACACAACCTTTTGAGAAAAGACAAGAACGGAGGAATTGATAGACAATTAAATAGGTTATCCCATCACCAGGGATCGGGTCACCACAAAACTTATGATAATTGCATCACCATTTTTGCGATAACGGAAAATGCACCTTGTTACCTAGGCGAGGTCGTCCATCATGATAAGAGATATTTGAAATAGAAGGAATGTCCCATTACTAGGGATGAGGTCGTCACAAGAATCGTTACCATTTACGCCAAAAAAACAAATAAAAGAATAAAATTTTGGCCCAAAAAGCTTTTTAACAGAACCAAAGTTGAATTTTATTGATGATAAATTCAAAGACAAAGAGAAGGTGGGCAGGCAGTTTGCCACCATTCTCGATATTCAGAAAATACATTGGGTCTAGGAAATATAGACAAAGGAATGAAGGAGTCCCAAGTGTATTTGGTTACATGGTATTCCCCAGACCACTGATCAGATTGCAAATCGAATTCTGGCATGTGGCCCGCCGGGAAGCGAGTGTTGACACGAATTTGCCGCTACGAGAACTGTCTGAGGCACCTCTTTGGCTGATAGTCGACACAGAAGAAAGGACCAAGCAATCTGTAACGCTTGCTACAAGCATAAGTATAGCGAGGAACTGACTCTCGCCTGTCAAAGTAATCCCAAAGGATCTCTTCCTGATGTAGACTCTTGATCGCGGCTCGACACTGAATGGCAGACTTTGGCTTCTTGCTGTTGAATCTGAAGGAACTGGCTTTCGATGGCACATGTCGCAGGAACCACGACTGTAAGGCATAAGTGCATCCTTCCACCAGAATGGTCTCTCCAAGAGAGAAACGAGCTAAGCCCCGGTAGATAAAGGCTAGAGCTGCCATGAAAACTGAAAGTTGATGAGTCTACTTGCTTTTCCATCTTCGAAAGAGTTGGGTGACTCTGACATCGATCAAATTATGACCGTCTTGGAAGAATGCTAATCCCACTGTGCATAGGACTATGGCATGCTGAATTCTTTTTTTCGCTGCTTGGAACAAGGTATCAACTTCCTCGTAGGCTCCATACTTGTGATAGAGTCCGAACAGATCGATGAACTGACTTCCGTTGATCTCCGTGAGAGGCCAAAATATGCTCCCTATTGCCCTCGCTAATGCTTCTCGAACATCTATCCTCTTGACATTGATCAGGAACTGTTGCTCGACCGGATCATCTGGCTGACCAGCTGGTTTTGGCAATCCCATGATGTCACTGAATTCGTCCATTAGCAGAGTCATCTCTCCCCATGGAAACCAAAATGTGCAGGTTCATGGATTCCACCGTTCTGCCATAGCTTGAATCAGACTGCCGTTGATGGTTCGCTTGCCCACTGCCGATGCCATCTCCAATCCACAATCATCCAAGTGGTCTGGGAACATACGCGAGAAGGTGGCGAACCAATAATAATACCACCGAGGGAAGAAGGAATGAGACTATATAACTCGATGATCCGAGGATCCATCCTTTACCTGACAGAAGACATGATCTTTGAGAAAGACAACATCAAGAGAATCAGACGCCATCGGAATGATACTGGGGAAAAAAAGATTGAGGAGAATTAGATAGAATGCAGGACTTACGGATAGATTCTTGAAGAAATGAGAGTAAACACTAATCCTGAAAATTTTTGAAAGATAAAGGGATCTTTAGAAAAAGGGATTTCCAGGGTTTTTAAAGAAAATTTGACACAAAGAGAAAAGAATGTAGGTAGCGGAAAAACATACACCTGGGGTTCTGAAAATAAGGTGAAATTTTGAATAATATACCAAGGATTTGAGAAAAAAGTTTGATATATAGAAGAATACACGAAAACATCGCATAATCAAAGCTGCACAAACAAGGATGCGCACAAAACACTCCCTAAAGGCTGACTCTAAATGCAATATTTGAAATGGCTTGTAGGACCTTAATCCTAACTCTATGGTTCAGATTATCTGATTCCAATCAAGGTATGCCAATATACTCCAGCCGAAGCTCGAAGTACGTGGCATATAAAAATATTTCTCCAGTTCTAAGGTAAGGCTTCCCAACATCTTTGAGTGCCTACCGATATACCTCGGACTATGGCCCTTAGGTACGTGGTAGGGGGACGCTAACCCAAATAAGTGGTCTAGTTGTGAGGCTCTCTCCCGAACTATGGTTCAGTGAGACAGCCCAACAACGTGAAGACCGAGACAATATAGGTAGGAATGTTTTCGAAAACATGTTCAACATGCAAATAAAACCAAAAAGCTCTAATGCAAGTCTTAAAAGAGATAGAATTTAAATGAAGAGAAGCATACACTTGCATACATTGTTTGCTTTCAATCCCTAGAATTGAGGAGAGTTGTATTTTAGACCTAAGTTTAATGTGAACATGGAATAATCTCCTCAATATGGTCCTACCAAACCATACTTAGATCCTATATGCAATGATGTCAACTTAGGACAGAGTCTAGGCTCTTAAGGTTTACATGGAAATGAAGCTGACATTTGACGAATAAAGACTTAATATCAAAGCAAAGCAAAAGGCACAAATTCGACCAGACGGAGATGAGTCCCATCAGGGTCGCCAACTTCTGTGATCATCGCAAAAAAAATCCTCTCTTGGTTTCTCTCTCTTCCTTTCTCTTTTCCTTTCTAACCTCTATTTTCTCCTTTTTGAAAGGGAAAAAAATAAAAAATAGAAAAATAAGAGAGAAGAGAAAAGGAAAGAAAAGAAGAGAGAGAAAAACTCTTTTGTAAAGGTCTCACTTGACCTTAATTTTGAAGATATTTAGAAAATTTCTCGCCTACATTTTGAAATATATGCGGAAAAATTAGGAGACAGGATTCGCTTGTCGGTACGAGGTTCGACCGTTCCTGGCGCCTTTACCAGAGGTAATCGAACCAAGGATCGAATCTATGGCTTTTTGCTTTGCTAAAATATTCTCTAAGAATTTATCCTATGTCTAGAAGCACAAAAAATCATGCTTGTGCGAATGCAAAGATGTATGCTCTTTTGAGAAAGATGATTTTGGAAATTTCCAAGTGTTTCTGAGATGAACTTGATAATGGAGTGAAGAAATGATTTAAAGGATTGAATTTGATTTTAGATTTTGAATCCAACTCATGTTTTGAAATAGATCTGGAAGAAGAGACTTGAATTTTCAAGTCTTTGGAATGATCAGGATTTGGAGAGATGAGTCTGTGGATAAAGAGAAAAAGGAATTTAGAATTGTCATTTTGAAATAAGAATGATTTTTCAAAGTCATAATGGACTTTTAATTGGGATTGATTTTCAAGAATCAACTTTGAATTCAATATCTAAATAGGAATTTGAATTGGAATTTAGACTTGAGAAATAAATTTGAAATTGGCTTTGAAAATTGGAAATGAAGTTAGATTTGAAAATCCAGAATGAAATCTTGATCTAAAGTCTAATATCCAAGATGGAACTGGATCTGAGATCCGAGATGGGGTTGGATCCGGATTCTGGAATTCTAAATGGAATTGGATCCGAAGTCTAAAATCCAAGATGAAGCTGAATTCTGGAGTCCTAAATGGAATTGGATCCGAAGTCTAAGATCCAAGATAAATTTGAATTCTGGATCCTAAATGGAATTGGATCCGAAGTCTGGAATTCTAAATGGAATCTGGATCTGATGTCTGAGATCCAAAGATGAGGTTGAATTTCTAGAATCCTGAATGGAATTGAATTCGAAGTCTGAGAAAAAGTGAAGTTGAATTCTAGGATCCTAAATGGAATTTGGATCCAAAGTCTGAGATCCAAGATTGAGTTGGTTTTGAAGATTTGAATCTAATATGGAATTGGGTTCTAAATTTAGAACTCAAGGTAGAATTCTGGATCTTTTGAAGATCCGAATTGGGACTTTTGAAGAGGGATCTGGGTTTTGGAAAACCCAGATTGAATTTAACATTTAGAAAAAATAGAATTTTGAGATTTGAAATCAATCTCAAAACTTTGATTTTGAATTGAGAATCAAGACTCAATCCTTTGGGTATAACTCTGAAGATGAAGGATAAGTTCGATTTTGAAGTTTAAATTTAGAAAATGAATCATGAATTTCAAAGTTTAAATTGAACTTTGAAATTTGATTTGAATTTGGAAATAGAATTTTAAATATATATAAAAATGAATTTGAAATTTCAAAGTCAAATTGGACTTTGAAATTGAATTTTGAATCTTTGATATAAGATAGAAGAATGAATTGAAATAGAGATTGGGAAAAGCTATTTGAGATCACTTGGGTTTTGGAAAAAAAAATTTGAAAATATGATGTTGTTCTATCCTATATGATGAATGAATTGAAGAATTTTGAAAATGGATTTGAAAAGCATATTTCATCCTTTAAATGAATTGAAATAAGATTGAAAATATAATACATCCCTGACTATGGTCATTGAATGTATTATATAATAATCATATTTGAATTCATGTGAAGAATAAAACATATTTTGGTGCTTTTATAGAGTTTAAAATGAAATTAACTCTCAATATATCCTGACTATGGCCATTGATACATTTTTTTGAGTTAATTTTAAGTTAACCCTAATAAAAGAAGGAAATATTTGAAAATATGGTGATTTTTGAAAAATAATCTGGTGTGGATCCAGTGTTATTCCATAAGAGATGAAAATCCTAAGTTTTGTTCACATCCTGACTATGGTCATTGAATGTATTATATAATAATCATATTTGAATTCATGTGAAGAATAAAACATATTTTGGTGCTTTTATAGAGTTTAAAATGAAATTAACTCTCAATATATCCTGACTATGGCCATTGATACATTTTTTTGAGTTAATTTTAAGTTAACCCTAATAAAAGAAGGAAATATTTGAAAATATGGTGATTTTTGAAAAAGAATCTGGTGTGGATCCAGTGTTATTCCATAAGAGATGAAAATCCTAAGTTTTGTTCACATCCTGACTATGGTCATTGAATGTATTATATAATAATCATATTTGAATTCATATGAAGAATAAAACATATTTTGGTGCTTTTATAGAGTTTAAAATGAAATTAACTCTCAATATATCCTGACTATGGCCATTGATACATTTTTTTGAGTTAATTTTAAGTTAACCCTAATAAAAGAAGGAAATATTTGAAAATATGGTGATTTTTGAAAAAGGATCTGGTGTGGATCCAGTGTTATTCCATAAGAGATGAAAATCCTAAGTTTTGTTCACATCCTGACTATGGTCATTGATGCAAATCATCAACTGAGGATTTAATCACCTCTTATAAAATGGTGCACGTGCCATTCGTGTGCCCACTTATGAATTTTTGGAATAAAAGGGAAAAGTATTTATGAAAGCGAGCATTCCTAGCAAATGCATATGCTCATACGTCTAATCTAGTGCAAGGAATATAAACTTCTCATCATGATCTAGCTATTACATTTATGAAATTGGAATGGGAATTACAATTCCAAAGTTGAGAGGAAGAATAACCTTTTCATACCTTTCCTGCAAAAGATGGAGTTAATACAAGATAGGGGAGGATTGCGAGTGTCACATTGATATTAGAGGTGCAAGTGATGAGATGCTCATGTACCTACATCGTGATTAATACTTTTAAGGAATAGGAATCATGGTTCAACTTTTTATTTTTCTGACAGGGTTACCAACCTAAAAACATCTATATTTTTTATAGAGAGTTACTGACAAATCCATGGACCAACCATAAAAAGATAAAAAAATTTCAATGGATATTTATGCATGAAACAATAAGATTTTTACAGATCCAAAATCAAAACACAAGAATATCCAATAAAACAATAAAACCCTTAATTTGAACATGCAAGTTAATGAAAAAAATATGTAAAAAGCATAACGAAATTGAAATAGATGCTAAAACATGTGAAATAAATAGTAATTTGGAAAAATAATAATAAAAAATACAGGGAATTCATGGTTGAATTTGATTTCCCCTTTGAAAAGATAGATTTAGCTCATTTAACGGACAAATCACATCTTTCATTGGCTGAGAACATAAAAAATAGATTTCTAAATGATTCTAATGGATTAGAATCCTGTAAATCACAATAAAACAGATTAGATCATCTTCTTGAACCGATTTTGAGGTTCTTGAATGAAAACCATGGTTGAATCCAACATCAAATGGGCGGCAATGGCTAGAATGTGAAATAAAATGAAGAAAAACTAAAAAAATAATTAAAAAAAGAAGAGAATCATACCTTGGATGTTGCAACAATGGGGTAAGCACCTGGGAGGAGAGATAAGCTCAAAGAAGAGGATGAGAGAGGAATAGGGATCAACCCTTCCCCTCTTGCCTCTATTTATAGATTTTAAAAAGACTCCTAATTAGGTTTAACCTTTGAATTTTCAAAACTTATCTAAACTACCTACCAATGGGGGGCGATTTTTTTGGGATTTTCCTAAACTAACCCTAGCCCTAACTAACCTAATTAACATCTAACTAGGCTTCTAATTAACCTAAGAAACTTTCAAATGTGGCACTACCTAGTGTGGGCCCACATTGGATTTTTAAAACTTCAACTTAAAACTTTTAAAAACCAATGATTAAAAACCTAAATAAAATGTATTTTAGAAATTAGTTTTGACTTTCCTAAACCCCTAATCTAACTAGGACACTGATTAACCCTAGTCTAACCATGACTTCTGCAAATGTGGCGCCACCCCGAGTGGGCTCCATTTGATTTTTCAAAAATGATTTTAAAACTTGAAATTGAGGGATCTTTCAAAAGAGGTTTAAAAGTAGAATTGAAATTGAAAGTTTTGAAATAACACAGAGTCCTAACTGGGTCAGAACTCCTCTAGACATGGCGCCAACTGAGTAGGCCCCACATCAGAGTTTTGAAAAAGTTGAAATAAAGACTGAAAATGGCTTTGAAAAGGAGTTAAAATCAACAGATAGAATTCAAAAGTTTTGAAAACAGAGTTCTAAGTGAACAGAAACTCTGGACCAGAGACCTGAACCAATTAGGACTCTGAGATTTTAGATTTTTAAAAGCCAAATGAAAAAGTTTTTGAAAGATTTCGTCAGAACTAGTAAAATAAGTCGGAAAATACAGTCAGGGTTAGAGTCCTAACTCAACTGAAACTCTGAAATAGAGTCTTGAATCAATTGGAACTCTGCAAAATGGACCAATTTTGGAAAAACAAATAGAGAAGAATGGAAATAAAGGTAGAAACAAGATTTAGAATAGAGTCCTGATCAGATTAGGACTCTGGGACAGAGTCCTGATCGGACCGAAACTCTAGATTTTAGGTCTTTTTTGAAAAACAGATGAAAGAAAATGCGAAAACCCGTGAAAATGGCAACTAGCAGTGAAATCAAAATAGAGTTACGATTCAACTGGGACTCTAGGGACAGAGTCCTAATTTGACCAAAACTCTTGAAATTTTGGATTTTTGAGAAAACAAATAAGAGGATTTTGAAGAACAGATGAAAATAAAGCATAAATTGAAGTCCGGTTCAGAGTCCTAATCCAACTAGGACTTTGTAAACACCCCAAATTTTCCACACTCATTTCAGACAACTCATCTCGTGCAGTGCCAACCATGTTATGTCAGTGTAGGAGTCAAACCTCGAGTCAATTTCAGAAAATCACCACTTTATCCACTTTTATTAGGAAAATTATCATTTTACCCCTAGGTCATCCCAGACCCCAGTCAGTCGGTGTCAACCAAGCTCATTGGTCAGTTCAGAACAGTTAAAATATCAGTCATTTCAAGCTCATCTGAGCTCACAGTGAGAAGGCCATTTTCATTTCTGACAATTTCTGTCATAATGGGATCATTTTTTCATAAATGAGCTCATTTCTCACTTGAATTCAAGCCAATTGTCTCTGAGTCAGTCATTCACAGTCAGTCATATTCCCCAGAGTCTAACTTGAGCTCACCATGAGTTCAAGTGCTCCAGTTTTAGTTCAAAACCATTTCCAAGTGTCTAGGAGCCCATTTTAGCCTGTTTCAGCTCTTTTAGCTTAAATTGAGTTGAGTTTGGTCGATTGATCTAGTGTTCGAGCTTTGATTTTAGTTCATGTCAGTATTACTGATCTTTGTTTCAACTTAAACCCAGTTCAGATTCGTAATTCACTTCACTCCAATGACCATTCCGTACCATTTCTCTAAAAATGACAACTTTTCTTGAAAATTTAGTCGGAAAGGTCAATTGAGTTAGTGCATTGTCAGTCTAGTTGAGTTCTGAAACTCTAAAAACCAGCTCAATCTAGTTCATTTTAGTTCAATTTAGCTAAAACCCTAGTTTTCAGTGTCACTCTAACCCAGTAGAGTCCAAAAACCATTTCTTGAACCATTTTGTAAATTTTATCAATTTTAACACCTTTTGAACTGGTACAATTGTCAATCGGGGTATAAAATCTAAAATTCTTCATTCAGGGTCTGCATTTTGCATAGCATTTCATATCATTCCTCATCATTTCATATCATTTCGCAGCATTTCATAACATTTCATGACATTTAATTTCATTTTCGAAGTCCAGAACTCCAGTTTTATAAATTTCAATCCAGATCGAGTTTTAAAAGATTTCATAAGTTAATTTCAAACCCTGGGTTTCCAAGATTGACATTTTTACCCCCATAATTCTAAAATTGAAAATATTTTCTCGATAAAAACAATCTGGATTTATTTCAAACTCAAATTTTCAAATTCTATACTGGATTTGCTTCGTAACGGGGTATTGAACTTCAAAATCCGAGCTCGTTTCAAAAACTGCCAAAAATAGCTCATTTCGTCTGGAAATTTTCTAAAAGGACTATTTTACCCCTCTAATCATTAAAATGAATTTCAAAAGTGGGATTTGGACCCGCTCTGAGATGGCCCATCCATTTGCATTTGTCTTTTAATTTATATATATATATAAAAAAAAGTTTATTTTATTTTACATTTATTTTATTTTATTTATTATTTAGTTTTTTTTTTAGGTGGGATCCACAAGGGGGTCGACCCCCCTAGCCCCTCTCTCTTCCTCTCCATTTCCTTTCTTTCTTCTTCTCCTTTCCTTTTTTTCTCTTTCTTTTCTTTCCTTCCTTCTTTCTTCTTTTCCTTCTTTCTTTCTTTTCTTCCTTTCTTCTTCTTCTTTCTTTTCTTTCTTTCTTTCTTTTTCCACTTTCCTTCCTCCTTTCTCTCTAGTCCAGCACACTCACGTAAGTCCCCTCCTTCTCCTTTTCCCTTTTCTTTCTTCCTTTCTTTCCTTTTCCCTTCTTCCTTTTCTTTCCTTTCTTTTCTTCCCTTTCTTTCCTTCTTCCTTTCCTTCCTCCCTTTCTTTCCTTCTTCCTTTCCTTCCTCCCTTCCTTTCCCTAGCCTCCAGCCATTCACGTAGGGCTGCTCATCAAGGTCATCTCCTATTAACCCATATTATTAGAAACTTAGGTTTTGGAGTTTATTAGACCCTAAGTTATAAAAAAGAAAAGAGGGGAACGGTTGGGCGATTTTTCCTTCTTCACGTCTCTCTCTTTTTCTCTCTCTTATTCACTCTCTCACGCTCAATCTCTCTCAGCCCCTCTCTTGGCTATCTCCCTCTTACTCCAGCTTCAACACACCCTCCACAGCAACTCCATCTTCACATAGTAGCAGTCGTTCACCCCCATCTCCTCCATCCGAGGCTTCCTTGGCAGCTACAACACCTCTTTCAATCGGCGTCTCCAGCTTGGAGTTCTCCAACCACCTTCAAAGCATCCAGCCTTTGCAGCAGCTCCTCTGGATTCAACCACCACAGATACACCTCCCTAACAACCTTCCTCTAGCCAGTTCATGCAACTTCAAGGCAGTCCAAATCACCTTCCATCCCCACAGGCCATCTCCTTCAACCTCAAAGCAAACCAGTCCCTTCAAGCTCTTACCAGCCGACAGCCATTTCCTCTTGGATTCACGCTTAAGCAGCCTTCATCATCCGACTACAGCCCTCCTTGATTCCTTCAAGCCATCATACATTGCAGCAAGACCCCCCTTTCAACCGATCCAAGGTAAGGTTCCATGTTTCTTATTAGATTTTTTTTTATTGTTATTGTTTTGCAATTTCCCCTTTGTCGCACCTTGATATGAGCACCCCAAGCTTCATCTTCATAAAGGTGATGTGCAACCATTTAAAACCGGATCTAAGATGATATAAAGGTTTCTTCCATGATCGTGAGTGATAAAAAAAAAGAAAAGGGAAATATGAAAAACACATATCTCATGTGTAGGGGCTAATTAAACGATAAGGTCCATCCATTCAATGGATTGGATCTTTCGTTTCGCAAGCCAACAAAAAAGAATATGTTGTATCCCCATTGATTTGTGTATTAGTTTTATATTTCATGATATTTTATGATAGAAAATGAATTTAGGTTAGGATGTTAATTTATTTCATTCATTTCAATGTAAATTTCATTATTAGCTAAGTTAGAATCCATAGAGTTCATTTCAGTACAAAGTCCATAGGCTATTTCATGTGAATTTTTGCATCTTTAAATTCTGCAAATTTTATTGCTGTTAGATCTGTAAGACTTTTAGTTCCAGTAGAAATTTTGATCTAATTTTAAATCATTATTATCATAAAAAAATAAAACGGTGACAATGGGTTTTGGACCTGCCTGGAATTTCCAATATTTGTTTTAGCAGACAAGAGCAGTTGGGATCACCCCTGTGGAAGATTTGAATTCCACCACTAAAATCACAGTGGATTCACGATAGAATCTACTAATTATCTGAAAATTTTTGGATTTTTTCAAACATATTTGACCTCTGTTAAAAATCAATTTTTATAGACCTTTGGGAAAATCTTGATTTTTCTTTGTCAGGGTATAGACAGACCCTAGTGTGCTGTGTCCGTTCAACCCATAGCCCGAGTGCGAAAACTTTCAACACTAAAGTTGTTCATAACCAATTTTCCTATCATTTTCCAAAATTTGGAAATGTTTGAGATTACCCCAGTACTTTTCCCGAATTTATCATTTCTATCTGACATATTCCAATATCCAGAAATTCTAGAGATTTAGTTCTCTGATAATAGTGTTCCCTTTTCCAAACCGTAACCTGATATCCAATGATGTAAAGAGATGAAATTTGTCTATATCTGTCAGAGACATTTTCGCACAAATACAGATATTTTCCCATCTGTCTGCTATTTTTCCCACATTTTCTACCGAAACCTGTCTGTTTGCCCTAAATCCTAGAGTCACCGGATTCCGATCTGACTTGCCGGAGCTGTACAGCTCCAACCATAGGTAAAAACCAGAATATATAGAAGGAAACAATATTTGTCTTACTGTCCTCTGTCACCCCATAAAATTTGGGAAATTGTTATGGAAGTTTGATATCTGAAATCCCATTTAGAATCAACATTTTAGGCAAAATTTTGATTTTTGAGGATTTTTAGCAATTTTCCATATTAATAAAAAAAAAAAAAAAAAAATATTTTTGAGCTTCATTATGTTTTTAGGGTCAGTCTAGGTGTCCATGCCAAATTTGGCTCAAATCCAAGTTCATTTGCTTTATATGTTAGTTTATCTTTAAATTCAGAAGCGAAAATCAAGTTAAATTTGATATTTTCGCCATTTTAGGGTTTCATTCATGTAAATAATCATGTCATATCATATTAGGGATAATTTAAATCTCATTTTTATTTCAATTTTTCATTTTTGCAAAATTTATTTCAGAAAACCGTGGTTTCAAGGCCATAGTCTTGTTATCAGGGGCATTTTGGTCTTTTTGACCATAATTTCGAAATTTCAATCTTTAATTCCATAAATTTTCATGCATATCATCATATTTTATCATATTATGTTTGATTTATTTCATTTGATTTTCAAAATTTCAAATTTTATAAAAAATCTTTCAGAAAACCCTGATTTCAAGGTCATCAAGGGCATTTTGGTCATTTTGACCCCAATTTTGAATTTCCAAGCTTATTTTTAAAATTTATTCATTATTTCTCATGTTTATATCAAAAGGGGTATGAATTTTGGCTTATATCTGAATAATATCCGATAATTTTCAAATATTTTTTGGATAAATTCAGAAAAACCTACATTTCTGTGCTAACATGTTTTCTAGTTTTGCAGGAACATTCAAGAAGAAGACTTAGTTATTTTATTTATTTATTTTATTCAATTCAATATAAAAATCAATGTAATATTTGGAATAAAAATAATTTTCTGCTTAGAATAGGACTACATTGCATATAGTTTAATTTCAGCAAAATTTCAATATCTGAATGTATCATTCATGCACAATTTTCCAAATCCACTATGGTTGACACAAATGGCACGTGCACAAGCTCTTATGGAGTTTATAAACTCGGTGAAATTTGTATTTATGGCCATAGTCATAATACAAAGAAAACCAAGATTTATGATCTTCGTATTAGCCACATTCAGCCTACACTCTTAGGCTAACTTCAAAAATGCAGGCATTTCTCAAAACTCAAAAAGGTTTTTCCAATTCCTCAATGAAATTCTCTTTCAAATTCATTCATTCATTCAATTTGCATCATTTTCCAAATAATTTCTCAATTTCATTTCAGAAAAATCGATTTTCTCAAGAATTTCTAGGTCTTTCTCAGGATTTGATTTTCTCAGGATTCTGAATTTCCAAATGAGATTTCAAAGTATTTCCCAAGTTCAAATGAAGATTTTTCAATGTTTTAAAATTCTCAAATTTCAATATCTCAAGTTTTCAAAAATTGATTTTCTCAAAAATCTAATTTTTCTGAGAATCCATTTTCCATTTCAAAAATCATTTTCTAATGAATTTCCTGATTTTCTCAAGATTCTTAAATCCATTTTCTCAGAAAAGTAATCCAAATCTCAAAATCGATTTTCTCAAAAGTTCAAATTTTTCCTAAGAATCCATCAATCATCCAGAATTCATTTTCCAATACAGATTTTTGATTTCCAATAAAGTTCGATGATTTTCCCAGGAATTCCATTTTCAAGCACTTTTCCAATCATTTTTCAAATGCATCTCAATTTTCGAAGCAAACATCATATTTTCTCAAACTTACATTATTTTTCAACATTCCATAGCACATGCCTGATTCTCTGTGCATTCTAGGAAAATAGAGCATAATTTAAATAATTTAACTTAGTCACAACACACATTTGATCCTTGGTTCGATTACCCTTGGTAAAGGCTCCAGAAATGGTTGAACCTCGTATCGACAGACGGATCCCATTCCACGAAATTTTCCCGCAAATTTTCAAAACGGAGGCGAGTGATTTTTAAAACCAAATTTTAAAACTTTGGTCGAGTTTGACTCGCAGAATCGTTTCTCTCTCGCAAGAGAGGGGAAATTTTTTGCGATGATAACAGACTCTAAGGAAGAGTCATAATTTAACTAGAACTCTGAGAATTTTTAGTTTTTCAGAAAGCAAATGATGAGATTTTAAAAAGAACTTTTGAAAACAGATGAAGATGAAGTAAGAAAATGAACTCAGGTTAGAGTCCTGATTCGATCAGGACTCTGGGATAGAATCCCAGAATCTTGAAACTCTGTGATAAAAATATAACAGTTTTGGTTTCTGAAGAGATAAACAGAGAGATTTTTAAAAGATTCTCTCAAAATTGAAATCAGGCTCAGAGTCCTGATCCAACTAGACTCTAGAAGAAGAGTTCTGGTTCAACTAAAACTCTGAGTTTTTGACTCCTTTTGAAAGATTTTGAGGAAATTGGTTGAAAACAGGTAAAAATAACAATGAAAGATAGAGTCCTAATATGATTGAAACTCTAAAAAAAAGAGTCCTAATCCAACTGAAACTCTGAAAAAGAGTCCTAATCCAACTAGGACTCCAAGATTTTGGCCAAAAATGAAGGATTTTAAAAAAAAATCTCAAAAACAGGTAAAAACAACAGTAAAAGGTAGAGTCCTGATCCGTTTGGGACTCTGAAAAAAGAGTCCTGATCCAACTAGGACTCTGAGATTTTGGCTGAAATGTTAGAAATGAACAAGGGATGAGATCACCTCTGATTTAAAATCAAAATGGAGTTTTGAAAATGTTTAAAAAGATGAAAAGACAGAGTCCTGATTCAACTAGGACTCTGAAATTTTGAGAAATTTGATAAATGAAGGATTCCATAAGCGACACTACCTAGGTGGGTCTCATCTGAGAGTTGACATCAATTAAAAATTGGCTTTAAAACAAATCTAGATTATTTTTCTGAAGAAAATAAGATTCTGGGGGTTAATAATTGGAAAATATCGATGCAAAAACCTAGGTTTGTGGAATTGATCTTGAAAGAAAAGTTTTAAAATCAAATCTGGATTCAATGTTTTGAAAAATAGGAGTGCTGGATCTCGATAATGAGATATAATGACATGCATTGCTATGCAATGCAATGAAGTGATATGCCAAATGCATGCATGACATGCAACGATATATAAAATGTAAACCCTGGATGGGGGACTTGAAATTCTGAACCCCTGGCAGAAACAAAGATTTTGGAGATTCTCATTTGAGGATGAGAACTGACAACTGAAATTAAGCTAAAATGAGGATTGAATCTTGATTGTAAGACGGAGTACTTGAAGTTTTTATAAAATTTGGGCCATGGACAGCCCTGGCTCAGAGGTGTAAACACCCCAAATTTTTCAAAAGTTTGTAAATATCCCCTTTTTGCCCTTTATCTTCATTTTTTGGGTAATTGAGTCACTTTTAAATCTAAATCCTATTTTATTTCTCAAGTTTTCTGAAATTAAATTCATTTTGTATATCTGACTCAATTTTGGATCCAGATCCAGATAAAAGATCCAAATCTGAGCTTCGTTGTCCAATGTTTAAAATCAAATTCTCGAAATTTCCAAAATAACTTTTTGAAAAGCTCAGACAGTTCGTCCGGAATCCGTTTGGATCCATCGTGCTATATTCCTCGATTCGAGGTTTAAAACTCGAATAATTTCATAAATTTTGGGTCCAAAACTCATTTTCTAAAGAAATTTTCTCAAAATAGCCTTGAAAACCTTCCTTTTGTAAATATTTCTCAAAAATACAAAAAAATTTAGTTTAAATCCTTGTTTTGCCGTAAATTTTAGCATTTTTATTCTAAAAATACAAAAAAATGTAGAAATACCGAAGAACAAAAAAAAAATTCAAATCAAAATAATGATGAAAATTACAAAAAAATGGTTTTTCTAAAATCCTGTTTTTAGAAAAAAAAAACTTTAAGAGGCCCCTTTTTGAAAATTTTACTCTGAATAGTTTTAAAGAAGGCAAGTTAGGGTTTCAGGGTCAGGAATCGCCCCTCCTTCACGAAGATTCCACGGCACCTCTCCCCCTCCATGGCCTCCGTCCATCTGCAATAGAAATTTTCATTCTCATCCCCCATCGCCAGAACCTTCTTCCACATTCCTCATCCGTCCATCCACCTTCGTCCAAACTCTCAAAACCCTCGATCGCCAACGGCCTGGCACGCTTCATTTCTCCACCTTCGATGGCCAACGACGCAGAATCTTCTCACCTCAGCCATCGATCTGCAACTGAAGTATGCTCCTTCTTGAACCTTTATTTCCCCCTTTAAGAGGAGTGACACATGGGGGGAAGAGAGGGGGGATCGAGGAGGAAACCCATCCACTTGTGCCATTCTCTCTAAAGCACCCCTCCACAAAAAGCTGAAGAACGGTCTCCCGAGTTAATTTCTCTGCAGCCACTCCAAAGAAGGTCGAATACCCCTAAAAAAAAAAACAGGTAAGAACCCTCTTTCCATCTTTTAATATTCTGTAGACATCTTTGTATATTTTGCCTTTGTTTCGATTCTAGCTTTTCTTCATCTGTTTTCCTTTTATTTTCATGCATCAATGGTGAGACCGACCTGCGTATAGCAGGATCGATCCACCCGATGCTACAGCAAATGGAACGCTCGCGTTCCAACACCTTCCATTTCTTCTTTTATCCTTTTTTTTGTTTTTTTTTTTTACCTTTTGGACCGTTATCATGATGTTTAATCCCTTATTTCATTTTTTTTTCTATTGTTCATCACCCTCTAGCATTTGATGTTAACGTTGACAACGTAGGATGGTGTTTGTTTTCTGCATTTTGGCTGCTCTGAGCATTTCGTCATCTCACCTCCCCTGTTTTCTTGACTTACTATAGATTTCTTCAGTTATTCTTCTGCTTATATTACCTGGGATTCAATACTCTTTGGTGGTCCATTCCTTCCATATGTTTCCTGCATTTCTCCTTGAGGTTTTGTTGATGATTCGTCCTTGAGAAGCGATTCAACATTATGAAAAGCAGTTTTAAGCCATTTATTATTGCTACCTTGATGAGGCTGCGTTAAGGTCTTCTTTAGAAGTTAATGGATCAACGATGATGGGGTCTATACATTGGTAAGTTTATTTCTGAATAGTGCTGGACCTTATGATGCTTAACTGTATCGTTGTGATCCTCACGCTTCACGCATGGGCTTTTGCTGTCTCACTCTGTTGTGAAAGCATGAATGCAGCAGAGGTCGGTTTGGGATATGTCGAGCAGTGGAGATCAATTCGATTATGTTAATATGCACCTGCCTCGTTGGCAAACTCAATAATGGAAAATTTGAAATCAGGTCATGATCTTCTCCTGTTTAGGTCCACCATGACATAGCAAAACCCTGTCTGGTAAGCTGTGAAGTGGAAATTTTTAGTATTATTATGTAGTGACATGTGTAAATATGATCTCCTTGTGTAAATTATATCAATCTATGCCGCAAAATTTCCTTATTAATACCCTGTTGTACATAATCAAACTATATATATGTGGTATCGGGTGCTTGTTCCATTGCATAAACCAATGTAAAAAAAAAAAATCTATTCTAATATTGTTTTGAATTAGTGTATTTCAATACGTTGGTAGGCTTACATCATGTCTGATAGATTTCAATCAGTATTTTTATTTTTTTATTTTTTATCTTATGCATTCTTTGCATTGTTTTTAATGTTTCTTTTTTTTTATATTTCAAGCATGTTTTGTTTCAGTTCTTCCATCATGCCACCCTTCAGCCTTTATCTTCAGCCATTTTATTATCTAAATTTTAGTTTAAATGTCTTTCAAATGGGTTGAATCATCACTGCACTTCCAGCTTTTCAATTTACATATACTGTTGAAGTATTGAGATTCAGCCATAAGGATTTCTATGAGATTTATATCAAGCGAGCTTCTAAGGTGATGATTTCATTTTCGGTTATTAACCTATCAGCAGATTCCATTCTTTTTTTTTTTACTTTCCTCATTTGCTTGAGCTCAACTGACTGAAGCAGCTGAGTTAGTGTAACCTTATTACTTCCTTTCTGAAATTTTTGTCTTATGGGGTACCCATCAATGGATTTTATTTTCTTGACAGCCTCCAACGACATCCATTTTTCTGCATGATTTGTACTAAAAGAAAATTATCAATTATATACAAAAACAAGAAGTGAAGGTATAGAATTAACCATGTGGAAAATGAACTTAGAGATCAGTAGGGGTAGCTGTGTCACAGAACCCTGGTGTCGATGGAGTTATATGGTTGTCATCCAATATGCTCGAAGTGCGTGCCTCGCAGATTGAAAAACTTGAAGGTTTGGCAACGTCTCTGTGTACAATACTTACCTTCCACTGCATTTGCTACATCTTATACTCATGTTTTTCTATGCCTTAATATTGTATATAAATTGACATACTCCACTAACCACCCATTTCACTATTGCATATGTTCATTATATATTGCACTTCACGCCTCTCCACAACGTGCTCACCTTCACATTTCCATTGCTACATGTTTCATAATACCCACTGTAACACCCTATGGTGTCTGTATGTCTTCAGATTTTTTTTTTCTCTCTTTTGTATGTTCGATAGTTTCAATGATTGGAGATCTAATAAGTAGAGTGCTTAGCATCATTTGAATAAATTCGGCCTATTGTTATGAGAAATTACTAAATGTTGCTGCAACTTTCCAACAATTATTGAATGCTACCAATATTAAGACCAATCACATGGATCGATGAATGGGTATCTGGCAGCATTTTGAGAGCTTTAATATCGAACCACATTCCAGTTTTTATCAAGAACAAAAAACATTCCAGTTGTAGGGACTCAGCAATGGTCTTATGATCGGATCGATGTCTATAGCCTTCAAGAAATGGATCTGACAAATCTTTTTTTTTATAAGGGGCATACGTGGCCATCATCAGCAGCTACCACCGAAAATAGCCATATTTGAATTCTGCAGTAAAAATCCAAGGTATGGTACCTGTGTGTTGATGTTTAGGCATCCCTTTTCTTTTAAGTTTTACAGATAGGCTTCATCATGTTACTTTTTTTTTTGAGTTTGCAAGAGGAATTTTATAATAATCTGCATGCATAGGCAGTATGGTTGGTTAGTATTGAAGTTAGCATAGATACGAGCATTATTAGGTACGTTGGGAAAACTGAAATTGCTTTAACTTTAGAACAGGAATCTGAGTTCTGTAAAATCGTTTATTCATTCACATGCTATCAAAGAGAAATTATTCATTTTATCCATGTTTAGCAAGCTGCTACAGCCTTCATAGGTTATGATTATGCTTGTTGTAATTTCACTTTAGTATTCATGACAATAGCAAAACCTTGTGGCAACCTCCATTTGCTGAAGTCTTCAGAGTCCTTCACAGCTACCAGTTGCACATGGCTATCTCAAAATAGCCAGGTTGCAAGCCATCAGCCGTCACCTCCAATAAGTTTTTTTTCTTATCAACAAAATCGATTTTATGATTAAGCTAGCAAGTGATTGGCACATCGAGATTTTATCTCTTACTGGAAAAGAAATAAGAAGAAACCTGGAGCTAGCTGATCTAAGTAAAGAACCAGTTGAGTGAGCCTCTCCCCAAAGACAGCTTCTCCATCCCGGCAGATGACTCATCTGAAGATTTTATATAACCTGATGGGCCGGTTAGCAGTAGTCAATGTCTGGAAGAAAAACTTTTCTGAGGAGAAGTTCCTTTAGTCCTGGAAATGGCATGGTCTTTAGAGGATTCTTTAGGGAGTTTATAGGCTATGAGTTGAAGAGGCAAATTATATCCAATATTCATTCAGACCTCTGAATGACAGCAAGGCTTAGTATTGACAATGAGCAGCCTGTTGCTCTGACTTTTCCAAGAAAATTTAAAGTGGTCTCAAGATAGGATGTCAAGATGGTGAAGCCCTTACTGCCTTCAGCCACTATGTTCAGGTTTCTCATTTGTTTAGGGTATTATTCACGTACCTATATATATATATATATATATATATATATATATATATATATATATATATATATATATATATATAGGTGCATATATGTATACATAGGTATGGGCACATGGACGTGTGTATGTTCTTTCATAAGAGCAAGGGATATTATATGCATCTTTTAGCATAATGTAGCATCTTAAGTTAAAATTAGCATAAATTCCCTATGTTCACATTCATAGCCTAATTTCTTCCATTTACCTTGGCTCGGTGCTAACTCCTCCTTTTTGCAGGAATCTCTAAAACTGTTGATATTCCTCCTAGATTAGGATTTCAAAAATTCAATTCAAGTTGTAATAGCTAGATATTAATGAGAACTTTACATTTCCTATTTTAGATAGAATGAATGAGCATTGTAAATATCATGAATTACTTGTTATTCATGCATTTTTCCTTTATTTCTCAAATTCTCACAAATGACAAACACGAATGGCACGAGCACCATTTCGTAAAGAGGTAATTAATTCTAAGTTGATGATTTATATCAATGGCCATAGTCAGGATGTAAACAAGACTTAGTGTTTTTATCTTTTATAAAATAAACATTGAATCCTCTTTTTAAAAATCATCATATTTTCAAATATTTCTTTCTTTTATTAGAGTTTAACTTAAAATTAGCTCTACCAATGGCCATAGTCAGGGTATATTGAGAGTTAATTTTATTTTAAACTCTATAAAAGCACAAAAATATATTTTATTCTTCACATGAATTTAAACATAGATTATTATATAATACATTCAATGACCATAGTCAAGGATGTATTATATTTTCAATCTTATTTCACTTCATGTAAAGAATGAAATACGATTTTCAAAATCCAATTTTAAAATTTAAAATTCATTCATCATTTAGGATAGAACTGCATCATATTTTCAAAAATTCCTTTTTTCAAAACTCGAAGTGATGTAAATATCTTCTTCAATCAATCCTCAATTCTTATAAAATCCAATTCATCCTTTCATTTTCAAATTCTATTTCATTTTTTTTCAACCTCAAAGTTCAAATTAACTTTAAGATTTCAAATTCACTTTATATTCAAATTCAAAAGTTCCAAATTCATTTTTTTCAAAAACTCCAATCAAATTCAAAGTTCAATTTTACTTTGAGATTCTTCATTCATCTTCTAAATTCCAAAATTCAAGTTTTCAAATTCAAAGTCTAATTTGACTTTGAAATTCATTTATATATTCAGAGTTCAAAATCTCAAATCAAAATTCTAAGACCAAAGATAGATCCTAATCTCAACATGGATCCAGATTTCCAAGTATGAATCTCCATTCTTTAGATCTCAGATTATAGATCCAAAATCCATCCTAGGATCCCGAACTCGATTCTACATTGGATCTCAGACTTCAGATCCAAAACCCATCTTAGGATCCAGAATCCAATTCCACATTGGATCTCAGACTTCAGAGCCAAAACCCATCTTAGGATATAGAGTCCTACTCTACATTGGATCTCAAATTTCAGGTTCAAATCCATCTTAGGATCCAGAATCCAATTTCATCTTGGATCTCAGACTTCAGATCCACTCCATTTTAAAATCCATAATTCAACTCTATCTTGGATCTCAGACTTCAGATCCAAATCCATCTTAGGATCCAGAATCCAATTTCCATATTGGATCTCAGATTTCAGATCTTAAATCCATTTTAAGATTCCATTTCATTCCCAATTCTAGATTTCAAATCCAATTCCATTTTCAGATTTCATCTGAACTTCCTAAATCCATTTCTATTTTTAAATACCATTTGATTTTCTCAGATCCATCCTAAGGTTCGAATTCAATATCACTTCAAAATTTCATCTTTTTCTCCTAAATTCATGATTAAATTCAAAATCCATTTCTGACTCTGAAACTTCATTTCCTTTCATTTCAAAACTTCAAATCATTCTTTCTCAAAAATCCAGATTTATTCTTCCAACTCTGATTCACTTCAAAGACTTAAAACTTCTCTGATCTATCTCAGGTTCTAAGTTAAGATTTTACCATTCATAAATCATTTCTTCACTCCATTATCAAAGTTCATCTCAGAATACTTGGAAATTTTCAAAACATCTTTCAAAAAGAACATACATTCTTGCATTGCACAAGCATGATTCTTTGTGCATTTAGATCTTTAGGATAAATTCTTAGATGATATTTAGGCAAAGCAAAAAGGCGTAAATTCGATCCTTGGTTTGGTTACCTCTGGTAAAGGCGCCAGGAACGATCGAACCTCGTACCGGCGAGCGAATCCCGTCTCTCCATTTTTCCCGCAATATATTTCAAAACGGAGGCAAGTTATTTGCTAAATATTTTCAAATTAAGGTCAAGTAAAACCCCGCAAAAGTGTTCCTCTTTTCTCTTTCTTTCTTTCTTTTCTCTTCTCTCTTTCTTTTCTTTCTTTTATTTCTCTCCCTTCAAAAGGGAGGAAATAGAGGTTAGAAAAGGACAAGAGAAGGAAGAGAGAGAAACCACATGAGAGGAAATTTTTTTGCGATGATCACAGATTTGGCGACCGAGATGGGACACGTCTTCGTCCGATCGAATCGATGCCTTTGCTTTGCTTTGATATTATATAAGTCTTTATTCTTCTATGTCAGCTTCATTTTTTATGCAAACCTTAGCAGCCTAGACTCTGTCCTAAAGCTGACATCATTGCATATAGGATCTAAGTATGGTTTGGTAGGACCATATTTAGGAGATTATTCCATGCTCACATTAGACTTAGGTCTGAAATACAACTCTCCTCAATTTTAGGGATTGAATGCAAACAATGTATGCAGGTGTATGCCTTTTTCATTTAAATCTATCTCTTTAGGACTTGCATTAGAGCCTTCTGATTTTATCTGCATGTTGATCATGGTTTTTGAAAACATCCCTACCTATATTGTCCCGGTATTCACGTTGCTGGGCTGTCTCACTGAACCATAGTTTGGGAGAGAGCCTCACAACTGGACCACTTATTTGGATTCGCGCCCCCCTACCACGTACCTAAGGGCCATAGTCCGAGGTATATCGGTAGGTGCCCAAGGATATTGGGAAGCCTTACCTTAGAACCGGAGAAATATTTCTATGCCACGTACTTCGAGCTTCGGCTTGAGTATATCGGCATATCTTGATTGAAATCAGATGATCTGAACTATAGAGCTAGGATTAAGGTCCTACAAGCCATTTCAAATATTGCATTTTGAGTCAGCCTTTAGGGAATGTTGTGTGCACATCTTTGTTGGTATGGCTTTGGTTATGCAATGTCTCTCATATTTTCTTATATATATATATACATATCAAACCTTTCCAAAACCCTGGGTATATTATTCAAAATTTTCCTTATCTTCAGAAACCTCAGGTGTATTTTCCTTTTCTTTTCCTGATTTCTGTAAATTCTTTTCTAATCCTGCCTACAATTTTTTCAATTTTTCAAAAATTTACCATCTATTTTCTTCTACATATCTTCTAAATCTATTTCTCACCTTTAAAAAAAATAATAATAATAATAAAAATCTCTTTCATCAAAAGATGTCCTTTTTATCATATTCTAGATTATTCTCTTCTCATGGGAAGATGATACGATTATCATGTCTCTCATGCGAACTCAATCCCTAGTAGTGGGATATCTCTTTGTCAATTTATTTCCTTCTTTTATCAAAGTTTCCTCCGAAATCTTTCTAAAAGGGCCCCATTTTGTCCATATAGAGAGCATTTGGTATTATTGGGTGGTTCCGACAAAAATCAAAGACCGCATCACTCTAGCACCAGTTAGAAGCAAGAATTGAGAAATGGACTCTCAGAGGTTCACCAAAGAAGAAGGTCAGGACAGCAACAATGAGATTGATCCTACCATATATCGATTGTTCAAAAAGATGATGGTTGAGATATTATCTGAGCAAGCTGAAGCCAGTTTCGGAAAAGCTCCCTACCACTTACCTGTCACTTTCCCAGTGAGCAAACAAAGTGATAGCAGTGCAGGAAGTTCTAAGGCCAGCAGAGGCAACAACGAAGGCACCCAGGGCGATCAAAGCAGCAATTCGGAGGAATCTAGAGATCAGAAAGGAAAGTTCGGCATGACCCAGGACAAACCGCTTCCATCCACTCAACACAAGGGCAAGGGCAAGGAAAAGCCAAAGCTTAAAAATTGGAGTAGGGATCGAGACTTCACTCCTTTAGATGAGCCGCTCGACAAAGTTCTTGAATACATGCTGACCAAGGGATTAGTCAGGCTCCCAAAAGCCGTAAGCCCTCCCACGATCATGGGAAGATTCATGGACCAGTTCTGCAAGTTCCATCGGGCGGTGAGGTATGACACTGATCATTGTTTCATCCTCAAAAATATTGTTCAAGATTGCATCGACAAAAATCTCTTGGCCCAAAACGGAAAAGAAGAGCATCTGGCGGTCTCAGCTGAGCAGGGTCAGTCCAGCTCCGAGAAAGGGGTCAACATTCAACAGAAGCCAAGCAAGCCAAAGAAAATAAAGCATGATGGTTGGGGTTATGACCGCAAGTTCACCTCTCTGGGTCAGCCAATTGAGGAAGTTCTCGGATACTTGCTTGCGGAAAATATGATCAAACTACCAAGAATCGTCGACTCTTCTGTCACCATGGGTAAATGAAAAGAGTGTTTCTGCAAATTCCATCAAGCAAGAGGACATGAGACAGAGCGTTGCTTCGTCCTCAAAAACATAATACAGGATTACATCGACAAAGAAATTTTGGTACCAGAGGGAGGAGAGGAGCAACCTGCGGCTCTGACCAAAACTCTCCTGGATCACTCAAAGAATTGAGGATGCCCAAGTTTTTCTGCACCATCATTTTCCTTTTGTCATCTTGTAGGGGCAAGTCAGCCCAGTCTTCTTTTTGTCCTTTCCTTTCAAAGTTCTTGTAAATATTTAGTTTTTGTTATCGAACCTTTGCTTTTCAATGAAATGTCAATTTCCTTTATATCTTTTATATCCCATATTTCTTCTTCCTTCGCCATACTGGGGCAATTAAATTCCTGTTCTTTTCAAAATGCGGGACAATCCTGATATTATTCATGAGAGAAATGATATTACCTATGAAGGTTTTTCAAAAATCATGAAATTTTGAAAGTCTTCGTTATGATAACCAAAGAGTTCAAAAAATTCTTTAGTCCAACCTTCTTCAAAAATTAACCCTCGTGTTGATCATATTTTCCAAAAATGGGTTTCTAACCATTATCAACCCTTGTGTTGATCACATTTTTCAAAAAAATGGGTTTCGAACCATTATCAACCCTCGTGTTGATCACATTTTCCAAAAATGGGTTTCGAACCATCATCAACCCTCGTGTTGATCATATTTTCCAAAGATTGGTTTTTAAACATTATATTCAAAGATCAAACCTTGTGTTGGTCTTATCTTCTAAAATTGATTTCAAAACATTATATTTAAAGATCAACCGTTGTATTGGTCTTACCTTCCAAAATGGGTTTCAAAACATTTAATTCAAATATCCACCCTCATGTTGGTATCTTCCAAAAATTAGTCTTCAAAATCATTATATTCAAAGATCAACCCTTGTGTTGGTCTTATCTTCCAAGATTGGTTTTTAAACCTTGAATTCAAAGATCAACCCTTGTGTTGATCTTATTATCAGTTTCGAACTATTGTTTTCAGAAATCAGATATATTGTTGATCTTCTTTTTCAAAAATTAGATTTCAAACCATTGCCTTAAAAAATTGACCCTCATGATGATCTCTCATGTTTGATTTGAAGGATCAGTCCTCGCACTGATTATTCTTCTTGTGGTGGGTTTTCTTCCCAAAAATGATTTCTCACATATCTGTTAAATAAACATTTTTTCTTTCAAGATCCTATATGCAGGCAGGATCAGAAAAAAACTTCTTTTTCTCAAATCTTATAAATTTTCAGTTAATTTTGATATCTTTATCAGTTTTCATTTATTTTAAGTCATATTTTTATCAAGTTTACATCAATTTTATCAAGTTTTATCAATTTTTCCTCAAATCTATTAAATTTTATCAAAAAATTTAACCCTTTCAGGTTAAAGGATAAACCTGATGCCTCTTTCCCGTGAGGTATTTCTAAAATTCTTTTCTTTCCCTCTCAGGTTAAGGGATAAACCTGACCCCCGTTGTCCGAGGTGGTCCCATTCAAGATAAGGGAAAATCCTGAGACCTCTCGTAGGAGCGCTAATGCTACCTATGAGAATTCTTTTGTAAACACAAGTTTTATCAATCTTTATTGATTTTCTAAATTTAAATTTCCTTAAATTCTATTCTTTTTCTATTAAGGATAAGGGATAATCCTGAAACCCCTCGTAGAAGCAATAACGCTGCCTATGAGGATTCTTTTGTAAAATACAAGTTTTATCAATCTTTATTGATTCTTTTTAAATTTATATAAACTTCTCTTCGTTAATTTTCTTAAATTCTATTTTGTTCCCATTCAGAATAAGGGATAATAATCCTGATACCCCTCATAAGAGGTGCGATGCTACCCGTGAGAATTTTTTTCCAAAATAAATTTTTTGAATAAATTCCTTTAAATTCTTCTCCATTTTTATAAATTTTATTATTTTTTCCTTTCAAGTTAAGGGATAAACCTGAATTATTTTTCATAAATTCTTCAATTCATATCAAATTTTATTCTATACTCCTTCAGGATAAGGGAAAATCCTAAAGCTGTCATAAATAGATTCAAATCTTAGGCCACCTTGGGTTAAGGATCTCGAATAAATCTCCCATCTTCTTCATCAGCGACATCTATTCATGCATTTTGTCAATCCTTCTAAAAAGCCGACCTTTGGATAAGAGTTATTTCCTTTCCATCTGAGTTCTGACTCAGGCTTTTTTTGCTTTCTTTTTATTTTTTTTCTTTTAAAAGATCCAGGTTCTGACTCGGGTCTCATATATATTCATATTTCTGGAGTCACGAGTTCCAATTTGGACTTCCTTTTGGTTCCAATGTTCGCATTGGACCAATTGTTACGTCGAAAATTCGAGTTCTCAAAAACTCGATTCTCATTCATTCCTTTATTTTGAAAAACTGGGTTCCGACTCGCGTTTTTTCCTTTTATATATATATATATATATATATATATATATATATATATATATTCATATTTCCGGAGTCACGAGGTCCGATTCGGACTTCCTTTTGGTTCCAATGTTCGCATTGGACCAATTGTTACGTTGAGAATTCGAGTTCTCAAAAACTCGATTTTCATGCGTTCCTTTATTTTGAAAAACCGGGTTCCAAATCGTGTTTTTTCCTTATATATATATATATATATATATATATATATATATATATATATATATATATTCATATTTCCGAAGTCACGAGTTCCGATTCGGACTTCCTTTTGGTTCCAATGTTCGTATTGAAGCAATTGTTACGTCGAGAATTCGAGTTCTCAAAAACTCAATTCTCATTCATACCTTTATTTTGAAAAATCGGGTTCGGACTCGCATTTTCTCCTTTTATATATATATTCATATTTTCGGAGTCACGAGTTCCGATTCGGACTTCCTTTTGGTTCCAATGTTCGCATTGGACCAATTGTTACGTCGATAATTCGAGTTCTCAAAAACTTGATTCTCATTCGTTCCTTTATTTTGAAAAACCGGGTTCCGACTCGCATTTTCTCTTTTTTCATATTTCCGGAGTCACGAGTTCCGATTCAGACTTCCTTTTGGTTCCAATGTTCACATTGGACCAATTGTTACGTCAAGAATTCGAGTTCTCAAAAAGTCGATTCTCATTCATACCTTTATTTTGAAAAACTGGGTTCCGACTCGCGTTTTCTCCTTTTATATATATATATATTCATATTTTCGGAGTCACGAGTTCCGATTCGGACTTCCTTTTGGTTCCAATGTTCGCATTGGACCAATTGTTATGTCGAGAATTCGAGTTCTCAAAAACTCGATTCTCATTCGTTTCTTTATTTTGAAAAACTGGGTTCCGACTCGCATTTTTCTCCTTTTATATATATTCATATTTCCGAAGTCACGAGTTCCGATTCGGACTTCCTTTTGTTCCAATGTTCGCATTGGACCAACTATTACGTCGAGAATTCGAGTTCTCAAAAACGCGATTCTCATTCGTTCTTTTATTTTGAAAAACCGGGTTCCGACTTGGATTTCCCCTTTTTTTGTACATTCTTATTTTCTCGAGTTCCGACTCAAATTTCTCTTTTGATCTAATGCTCATATTGGACCAAAGTCTTTCTTACAGTCCCCTTTCAGGTTAAGGGACAAACCTGAACTTCCCCTTCAGGATAAGGGATAATCCTGAAACACAGGCAATCATTCTCGCTTAATTCTCAAGTATCTTCGAATGTCGGTCTCATTTTCAACTCTCCTTTTGAAAAACCCAGCGCTCGTGCTGGCGTGCATTTCGAAAACCTAGTGCTCGTGCTGGTGTGCATTTTCGAAAAACCCAGCGCTCGTACTGGGGTATTTTTCGAAATCCAGTACTGGTACATCTAGCGCTCGTGCTAGTTGTTTGGCTGACTGATCAGTTAGCCTTCCAGGTTCAGTCTGCGTACTAACCAATCATCATCATTCAAGCTCTAAATTCTAAATTTCGACCTTCAAGTCATCATTTTATAAAAAATCAATCATTTTTCTCTTGTGAAGGACCCTCTTCAGGGAGAGTTTGAGGGAGCTCGTTCCTTTCGCATGCAACCATCTTTCGTTTGCAAGAACCCTCTTTCAGGGAGAGTTTGAAGGAACTCATTTTCTTCGAGAACAGTTTGCCAAACAACAACCAACTTTACACAAAAGAACCTTTTTTCTAGGGAGAGCTTCGACGAAAGCTCGTTTCTTTTTGTGGCCCCCATTTTTCTCACCTTTGGCCAACCCCTTCACAGAGGACCCCCTTCTAGGGAGAGCGTGATGGACTCGTTCCTCTGTGATACTTTCTCAACTTTGTTTTTCGGCCGCCTTTCCATAAGAGAAGCCTAGAGATAGGGAGTTTTGACGAAAACTTAATTTCTCTTCGAAAGTTCCGTTTTACAAACACCTCCTCTTTCAGGGAAGAGAGGAGTATTTTCAACTTCCCATTCAGGTAAGGGCTAAGCCTGAGTCTCTCTTTTTGGGGAAAAAGAGAGGAGAATTTTGTCATGGAAGCGACAATTCGATATCAAGCAAATTCTTTCATCAAGGATTTATACAATATTTTGCCAATTTGCTATCAAAAGTCATTGTTGATCTCAAAGCTTTCATCGCACAAAAGAATTATCTCAAACTACCTTTAGTATTATTTCCAAAAGAGCAAGACTTTTGTGAAATAAGGACTGAATTCAAGCCTTTTCTGTTGGTCAACCAAGAGGATGAAGAAAAATCTTCAATATGACCGGTGAACGAAAAATTCAATGATGTTGAAAAGCCATAAGTGAATCGATATTGATCATAGCTATGACACATTCTTAAAGATCATTCTTTTAGCAGTAAGACAGTGGAAATATCCTGGGCAGTAAAAAGAACCTACCCAATCCATATATCCTCAGTCCTTCAAAGCTGCAATCAAATATTCGCAAAAGGGATCTCTCAATTGTCATCAAGATGAAGACGAATTATGCGAGCTAGATCTCCGGGGCCAAAGAAGATTTGGATCATTTTCAAGATGAAGGAGTTTGTAAAGGATCCTTCTAGAGAAAGTTCAGATCACCGTCGAGATGAAGGCGAGTGTAATGGATCTACCGACAAACCGTAAAAGATATTTGATTTCTGCTATCATCTAGAGAATTTTGACCAATGGACCTATATCATCAACCTAATCCCTCAGAAAAAAAAGAAGGATCGGAGCATCTCCAAGATGGAGTTTGTGACGTACCCTTCCCCGAAAAGAGAGAAAAGTCAGGACATCTCCAAAATGAAGGATGATGTAAAAGCCCAAGAAAACTCCATGACTCAAAAGAGTGCAAAAAGATGATCATGGGAAATGCCCAGGATATCAAACTGCCCAAAATTGCTAGGAATCATCTTTATCTGTGTGAAATTCTTTTATCAATGCCTTTTCACTCAATTGCTTTTATGAAGCTGAGAATGTTTCCTCATATCAAGAAAATTGATATATTCCTTAAAGAAGCTCAACAGTAACAAAATTGAGTTCGATTCTTGATTCAATAGAGTTAGCCCTTTTGAAGCTAATACTCTAGGTAGAAAGAGGTGATATTTTCATGCACAGTTCAATCATTCTGAATCAACTACAATTTTTGGCATCTTATTGGCAATACTTTCTCATTATCCCAAAATGAAGCAAGAACTTGATGTTCGTTTTGACGTATCCTGACGTCATTCCTCCTTAGGACTGAAAAGTCCTTTCCTTCCGTCTGATCTGAGCAGTCTCAGATTTGCACACTTCCCTGTGTTCCCCACTATCCCACCATAGATAGTCCCGCTCAAGATAAGGCTTAAACCTGAACTTTTTGCAAAAGGTCTGTTATTGTCAAAAACGTTTTTTCAGTCTCAGCAATGAGGCACCCAAGAACAACCCCTTTTCAAGCTTTAGGGACCCCCATTTTCATCCTTTTGCAAGAACCCCTCTCGGACTTGTTGTGCAAAGTCTAGAGGCCCATCGCAGTTTCCTCGCTTCTCGAGGATTTTGTATCCATTCAAGTTAAGAATTAAACATGTTACCTCGCTCCTCGAGGTATAACCCGAAACCTTCTGCGAGAGGTCGTCTGTTTTTAGAAAGCTGATTTAGTCTCAGCAATGAGACGCCCCAGATCATCCCTTTTTCAAGCTTTAGGGAATCCCTTGTTTTTCTCTTCTCGCAAACCCCATTCGAATTTGTTTGTCCAAATTCCGAAGGTCCCATTATGGTTTCTTCATCCGAGGATTCTGTATGGTCGTTCCTTTCAGGATAAGGGTTAAGCCTGAACCTCGCTTTGCGAGGTAGCTTCCGTTCAGGATAGGGTTAAACCTGAATCCCGTTCGACTAGATATCCTTTCTAGTCCCACCACAATTTCTTCATTTGAAGACTTCGTGCGATTTCCCCCCACTCAGGTCAAGGGTTAAACCTGAATCTTGCCTCGGCGATGCATTCGTTGTCCCATCACAGTTTCCTCGCTCCTCGAGGATTCTGTATCCATTCAGGCTAAGGATTAAACTTGTTACCTCGCTCCTCGAGGTATAACCCTAAAACCTTCTATGAGAGGTCGTCTATTTTTAGAAAGTTGATTTAGTCTCAGCAATGAGATGCCCCAGATCATCCATTTTTCAAGCTTTAGGGAATCCCTTGTTTTTCTCTTCTCGCAAACCCCATTCGGATTTGTTTGTCCAAATTTCGAAGGTCCCATTATGGTTTCTTCATCCGAGGATTCTGTATGGTCGTCCCTTTCAGGTTAAAGGTGAAGCATGAACCTCGTTCCACGAGGAACCTTCCATTCAAGTTTGGGTTAAACCTGAACCTCGTTTCGACGAGGTAATCCTCCCGTCCCATCATAGTTTTTCCCCACAAGAGAATCCATGCTCTCTATACATCCATCCAGGAAAGGATCACGCTCAAATTTCATCTCACAAGGAATTCCTCTCAAAATGTCCCATCGAGGTCTGCTTATATTCCTTTCCCATCCCAAACTATCCTGATAAATCTTCGTCCCATCCAGGTTAAGGGCTAAACCTGACTCATTCCAAAAGGTTGATCTTGTCTCACCCATGAGACTTGATAAAAAATCCTATCTCTTATCATTTTTGGGATCCTCACTGAAAGTCCCATCACGATTTTCCTCATTTCTATTATTCAGTCATATCATCGTCGAGGATTTTGTCCCCCCAAGCTATTCAGGACAAGACTTTAAGCCTGAAAAGCCATAATTCTTTCACACCCAGTTCAGATTTGCTGACTAGGGCATTTTCAAAATTTGGAGTGTTATCTTTGCCACTATACTTGGCTTCTTACCGGCTTAGTAGCAAAGAGGGGCATCTGTAAACACCCCAAATTTTTCAAAAGTTTGTAAATATCCCCTTTTTGCCCTTTATCTTCATTTTCTGGGTAATTGAGTCACTTTTAAATCTAAATCCCATTTTATTTCTCAAGTTTTCTGAAATTAAATTCATTTTGTATATCTGACTCAATTTCGGATCCAGATCCAGATAAAAGATCCAAATCTGAGCTTCGTTGTCCAATGTTTAAAATCAAATTCTCAAAATTTCCAAAATAACTTTTTGAAAAGCTCAGATAGTTCGTCTAGAATCCGTTTGGATCCATCGTGCTATATTCCTCGATTCGAGGTTTAAAACTTGAATAATTTCACAAAATTTTGGTCCAAAACCCATTTTCTGAAGAAATGTTCTCAAAATAGCCTTGAAAACCTTCTTTTTGTAAATATTTCTCAAAAATACAAAAAAAAAATTAGTTTAAATCCTTGTTTTGCCGTAAATTTTAGGATTTTTATTCTAAAAATACAAAAAAATATAGAAATACCGAAGAACAAAAAAAAAATTCAAATCAAAATAATGATGAAAATTACAAAAAAATGGTTTTTTCTAAAATCCTGTTTTTAGAAAAAAAAACTTTAAGAGGCCCCTTTTTGAAAATTTTACTCTGAATAGTTTTAAAGAAGGCGAGTTAGGGTTTCAGGGTCGGGAATCGCCCCTCCTTCACGAAGCTTCCACGACACCTCTCCCCCTCCATGGCCTCCGTCCATCTGCAATAGAAATTTTCATTCTCATCCCCCATCGCCAGAACCTTCTTCCACATTCCTCATCCGTCCATCCACCTTCGTCCAAACTCTCAAAACCCTCGATTGCCAACGACCTGGCACGCTTCATTTCTCCACCTTCGATGGCCAACGACGCAGAATCTTCTCACCTCAGCCATCGATCTGCAACTGAAGTATGCTCCTTCTCGAAAATTCATTTCCCCCTTTAAGAGGAGTGACGCATGGGGGGAAGAGAGGGGGGATCGAGGAGGAAACCCATCCACTTGTGCCATTCTCTCTAAAGCACCCCTCTACAAAAAGCTGAAGAACGGTCTCCCGAGTTAATTTCTCTGCAGCCACTCCAAAGAAGGTCGAATACCCCTAAAAAAAAAAATAGGTCAGAACCCTCTTTCCATCTTTTAATTTTCTGTAGACATCTTTGTATATTTTGCCTTTGTTTTGATTCTAGCTTTTCTTCATCTCTTTTCCTTTTATTTTCATGCATCAATGGTGAGACCGACCTGCGTATAGCAGGATCGATCCACCTGATGCTACAGCAAATGGAACGCTCACGTTCCAACACCTTCCATTTCTTCTTTTATCCTTTTTTTTGTTTTTTTTTTTACCTTTTGGACCGTTATCATGATGTTTAATCCCTTATTTCATTTTTTTTTGTTGTTGTTCATCACCCTCTAGCATTTGATGTTAACGTTGACAACGTAGGATGGTGTTTGTTTTCTGCATTTTGGCTGCTCTGAGCATTTCGTCCCATTATCTCACCTCCCCTGTTTTCTTGACTTACTATAGATTTCTTCAGTTATTCTTCTGCTTATATTACCTGGGATTCAATACTCTTTGGTGGTCCATTCCTTCCATATGTTTCCTGCATTTCTCCTTGAGGTTTTGTTGATGATTCGTCCTTGAGAAGCGATTCAACATTATTAAAAGCAGTTTTAAGCCATTTATTATTGCTACCTTGATGAGGCTGCGTTAAGGTCTTCTTTA
Organism: Nuphar pumila; assembly: GCF_984573655.1. Classification (NCBI taxonomy): domain Eukaryota; kingdom Viridiplantae; phylum Streptophyta; class Magnoliopsida; order Nymphaeales; family Nymphaeaceae; genus Nuphar; species Nuphar pumila. Next base: position 42,989,486 of record NC_143265.1, on the reverse strand, counting down.
GAAGTTAATGGATCAACGATGATGGGGTCTATACATTGGTAAGTTTATTTCTGAATAGTGCTGGACCTTATGATGCTTAACTGTATCGTTGTGATCCTCATGCTTCACGCATGGGCTTTTGCTGTCTCACTCTGTTGTGAAAGCATGAAGGCAGCAAAGGTCGGTTTGGGATATGTCGAGCAATGGAGATCAATCTGATTATGTTAATATGCACCTGCCTCATTGGCAAACTCAATAATCAAAAATTTGAAATCAGGTCATATCAATGGTCATGATCTTCTCCTGTTTAGGTCCACCATGACATAGCAAAACCCTGTCTGGTAAGCTGTGAAGTGGAAATTTTTAGTATTATTATGTAGTGACAGGTGTAAACATGATCTCCTTGTGTAAATTATATCAATCTATGCCGCAAAATTTCCTTATTAATACCCTGTTGTACATAATCAAACTATATATCTGTGGTATCGGGTGCTTGTTCCATTGCATAAACATATGTAAATTTTTTTTTTTTTCTAATATTGTTTTGAATTAGTGTATTTCAATACGTTGGTAGGCTTACATCATGTCTGATAGATTTCAATCAATATTTTTTTTTTCATCTTATGCATTCTTTGTATTGTTTTTAATGTTTCTTTTTTTTTTATTTCAAGCATGTTTTGTTTCAGTTCTTCCATCCTGCCACCCTTCAGCCTTTATCTTCAACCATTTTATTATCTAAATTTTAGTTTAAATGTTGCTCAATTGGGTCGAATCATCACTGCACTTCCAGCTTTTCAATTTACATATATTGTTGAAGTATTGAGATTCAGCGATAAGGATTTCTATGAGATTTATATCAAGCGAGCTTCTAAGGTGATGATTTCATTTTCGGTTATTAACCTATCAGCAGATTCCATTCTTTTTTTTTTTTACTTTCCTCATTTGCTTGAGTTCAACTGACTGAAGCAGCTGAGTTAGTGTAACCTTATTACTTCCTTTCTATAATTTTTGTCTTATGGGGTACCCATCAATGGATTTTATTTTCTTGACAGCCTCCAACGACATCCATTTTTCTGCATGATTTGTACTAAAAGAAAATTATCAATTATATACAAAAACAAGAAGTGAAGGTATAGAATTAACCATGTGGAAAATGAACTTAGAGATCAGTAGGGGCAGCTGTGTCACAGGACCCTGGTGTCGATGGAGCTACATGTTTCATAATACCCACTGTAACACCCTATGGTGTCTGTATGTCTTCAGATTTTTTTTTCTCTCTTCTGTATGTTCGATAGTTTCAATGATTGGAGATCTAATAAGTAGAGTGCTTAGCATCATCTGAATAAATTTGGCCTATTGTTATGAGAAATTACTGAATGTTGCTGCAACTTTCCAGCAATTATTGAATGCTACCAATATTAAGACCAATCACATGGATCAATGAATGGATATCTGGCAGCATTTTGAGAGCTTTAATATAGAACCACATTCCAGTTTTTATCAAGAACAGAAAACATTCCAGTTGTAGGGACTCAGCAATGGCCTTATGATCGGATCAATGTCTATAGCCTTCAAGAAATGGATCTGACAAATCTTTTTTTTTATAAGGGGCATACGTGGCCATCATCAGCAGCTACAACCAAAAATAGCCATATTTGAATTCTGCAGTAAAAATCCAAGGTATGGTACCTGTGTGTTGATGTTTAGGCATCCCTTTTCTTTTAAGTTTTACAGATAAGCTTCATCATGTTACTTCTTTTTTTTAGTTTGCAAGAGGAATTTTATAATAATCTGCATGCATAGGCAGTATGGTTGGTTAGTATTGAAGTTAGCATAGATACAAGCATTATCAGGTACGTTGGGAAAACTGAAATTGCTTTCACTTTAGAACAAGAGTTTGAGTTTTGTAAAATCGTTTATTCATTCACATGCTATCAAAGAGAAATTATTTATTTTATCCATGTTTAGCAAGTTCCTACAACCTTCATAGGTTATGATTGTGCTTGTTGTAATTTCACCTTAGTATTCATGACAATAGCAAAACCTTGTGGCAACCTCCATTTGCTGAAGTCGTCACAGTCCTTCACTGCTACCAGTTGCACATGGCTATCTCAAAATAGCCAGGTTGCAAGCCATCAACCGTCACCTCCAATAAGTTTTTTTTCTTATCAACAGAATTGATTTTATGCTTGAGCTAGCAAGTGATTGGCACATCGAGATTTTATCACTTACTGTAAAAGAAATAAGAAGAAACCTGGAGCTAGCTGATCTAAGTAAAGAACCAGTTGAGTGAGCCTCTCCCCCAAAGACAACTTCTCCATCCTTGCAGACGACTCATCTGAAGATTTTATATAACCTGATGGGCTGGTTAGCAGTAGTCAATGCCTGGAAGAAAAACTTTTCTAAGGAAAAGTTCCTTTAGTCCTGGAAATGGCACGGTCTTTAAAGGATTCTTTAGGGAGTTTATAGGCTATGAGTTGAAGAGGCAAATTATATCCAATATTCATTCAGACCTCTGAATGACAGCAAGGCTTAGTATTGACAATGAGCAGCCTGTTGCTCTGATTTTTCTAAGAAAATTTAAAGTGGTCTCAAGATAGGATGTCAAGATGGTGAAGCCCTTACTGCCTTCAACCACTATGTTCAGGTTTCTTATTTGTTTAGGGTATTATTCACGTACCTATATATATATATATATATATATATATATATATATATATATATATATATATATATATATATATATATATATATATATATATATATATATATATATATATATATATATACGTATATATATATATATACGTATACATATATGTATATATATATAGGTGCATATATGTATACATAGGTATGGGCACATGGACGTGTGTATGTTCTTTCATAAGAGCAAGGGATATTATATGCATCTTTTAGCATAATGTAGCATCTTAAGTTAAAATTAGCATAAATTCCCTATGTTCACATTCATAGCCTAATTTCTTTCATTTACCTTGGCTCGGTGCTAACTCCTCCTTTTTGCAGGAATCTCTAAAAATGTTGATATTCCTCCTAGATTAGGATTTTAAAAACTCAATTCAAGTTGTAATAGCTAGATATTAATGAGAACTTTACATTTCCTGTTTTAGATAGAATGAATGAGCATTGTAAATATCATGAATTACTTGTTATTCAAGCATTTTTCCTTTATTTCTCAAATTCTCACAAATGACAAACACGAATGGCACGTGCACCAATTCGTAAAGAGGTAATTAATCCTAAGTTGATGATTTATATCAATGGCCATAGTCAGGATGCAAACAAGACTTAGTGTTTTTATCTTTTATAAAATAAACACTGGATCCACACTGGATCCGCTTTTCAAAATCATCATATTTTCAAATATTTCTTTCTTTTATTAGAGTTTAACTTAAAATTAGCTCAAAATATATACCAATGGCCATAGTCAGGGTATATTGAGAGTTAATTTCATTTTAAACTCTATAAAAGCACAAAAATATGTTTTATTCTTCACCTGAATTTAAATATAGATTATTATATAATACATTCAATGACCATAGTCAAGGATGTATTATATTTTCAATCTTATTTCAATTCATGTAAAGAATGAAATACGATTTTCAAAATCCAATTTCAAAATTTAAAATTCATTCATCATTTAGGATATAACTGCATCATATTTTCAAAAATTTCTTTTTTCAAAACTCCAAGTGATGTAAATATCTTCTTCAATCAATCCTCAATTCTTATAAAATCCAATTCATCCTTTCATTTTCAAATTCTATTTCATTTTTTTTCAATCTCAAAGTTCAAATTAACTTTGAGATTTCAAATTCACTTTATATTCAAATTCAAAAGTTCCAAATTCATTTTTTTCAAAAACTCTAATAAAATTCAAATATCAATTTTACTTTGAAATTCTTGATATCTTCTAAATTCCAAAATTCAAGTTTTCAAATTCAAAGTCCAATTTGACTTTGAAAATCATTTATATATTTAGAGTTCAAAATCTCAAATCAAAATTCAAAGACCAAAGATAGATCCTAATCTCAACTTGGATCCAGATTTCCAAGTATGAATCTCCATTCTTTAGATCTCAGATTATAGATCCAAAATCCATCCTAGTTTCCCGAACCCGATTCTACATTTGATCTCAGACTTCAGATCCAAAACCCATCTTAGGATCCAGAATCCAATTCCACATTGGATCTCAGACTTCAGAGCCAAAACCCATCTTAGGATACAGAGTCCAACTCTACATTGGATCTCAGATTTCAGGTTCAAATCCATCTTAGGATCCGGAATCCAATTTTATCTTGGATCTCAGACCTCAGATCCACTCCATTTTTGGATCCATAATTCAACTCTATCTTGGATCTCAGACTTCAGATCCAAATCCATCTTAGGATCCAGAATCCAATTTCCACATTGGATCTCAGATTTCAGATCTTAAATCCATTTTAAGATTCCATTCCATTCCCAATTCTAGATTTCAAATCCAATTCCATTTTCAGATTTCAGCTGAACTTCCTGAATTCATTTCTATTTTTAAATACCATTTGATTTTCTCAGATCCATCCTAAGGTTCAAATTCAATATCACTTCAAAATTTCATCTTCTTCTCCTAAATCCATGATTAAATTCAAAATCCATTTCGGACTCTGAAACTTCATTTCCTTTCATTTCAAAACTTCAAATCATTCTTTCTCAAAAATCCAGATTTATTCTTCCAACTCTGATTCACTTCAAAGACTTAGAAGTTCTCTGATCTATCTCAGGTTCTAAGTTAAGATTTTACCATTCATAAATCATTTCTTCACTCCATTATCAAAGTTCATCTCAGAATACTTGGAAATTTTCAAAACATCTTTCAAAAAGAACATACATCCTTGCATTGCACAAGCATGATTCTTTGTGCATTTAGATATTTAAGAAAAATTCTTAGATGATATTTAGGCAAAGCAAAAAGGCATAAATTTGATCCTTGGTTTGGTTACCTCTGGTAAAGGCGCCAGGAACGATCGAACCTCGTACCGGCGAGCGAATCCCGTCTCTCCATTTTTCCCGCAATATATTTCAAAATGGAGGCAAGTTATTTGCTAAATATTTTTAAATTAAGGTCAAGTGAAACCCCGCAAAAGAGTTCCTCTTCTCTCTTTCTTTCTTTCTTTCTTTTCTCTTTTCTCTTTTCTCTTTCTTTTCTTTCTTTTATTTCTCTCCCTTCAAAAGGGAGGAAATAGAGGTTAGAAAAGGACAAGAGAAGGAAGAGAGAGAAACCACAAGAGAGGAAAAATTTTTGCGATGATCACAAGAGGTCGACCAGTTGATTATCTGAAGACTGCAAGGAGTGGGTCTGAGTGGCAGGAGGCAGGTATTTGTGAATGAGGGTAAAAATTTGGGGTGTTTACAGATTCCCCTCTTTGCTACTAAGCCGGTTTAGGGCCGAGCTTAGTGGCAAACAAAATACACCAAATTCAGGCTATATAAAAAAATACCCCAGTTAGAAGAATCAGACTGGGTTTGTAAGAATTAGCTCTGGTGATAATGGTAGGTATGGAATGGAGAACAAAGAAGAAAATTCACTTGATCGAGACGAGGCTTAGGCTTAGCCCTTAACCTGGATGGGACGAAAGACACCTTATGGAACAACTAGATTCAAGCTTAACTCTTAACCTGAAGGGGACAATACCTCGTGAAAAATGAGGTTCAAGCTTAACCATTAACCTGAAAGGGACAATACCTCGTGGAAAAACGAGGTTCACACTTAACCCTTAACCTGAAAGGGGACGATACCTCATGGAAAATGCAGTTCAGGCTTGACCCTTAACCTGAAGGGGATGGTACCTAGTGGAAGAACGAGGTTCAGGTTTGACCCTTAACCTGAAGGGGACGACGGAATCCTCAAAAGAATAAACCATGATGGGACCTTCGAATTTTGCACAATAAATCCGAGAGGGGTTTGCAAAAGGAAGATAGGGGGTAGAAAATGATAAATGTCATTTGTAGGAGGTAAACTGAAAGGTGAATAAGACAACTTTCTTGAAGAGGAATAAGGCAACCCTTTCGTCAACGCGAAAGGCGATCAAGGTAATTTTTTCAAAGAGAAGTAAGACAACTCTTTCGACAATGCGAAAGACGAACAAGGTGATCTTTTCAAAGAGAAATAAGGTAAGTCTTTCGACAACACGAAAGATGAACAAGACAATCTTTTCAAAGATGAATGAGGCAACTCTTTTGACAACGCGAAAGACGACAAAGGCTATCCTTTCGAAGAGAAGACTAATCTTTCAATAATGCAAAACACGACAAAGGCTATCCTTTTGGCGAAAATGTGAGGCGAATATTTCAACAACGTAAAAGACGACAAAGGCTATCCTTTCGGAGAGAAGGGTGTGAACACCCCTAAATTTTTCAAAATCTTGTCAATTTTTCACCATTTACTAAATTTCATCAATTTTATTGATTTTTCATCAATTTTATTTTGATCAAATCTATTCTTTCACATACCCTTTCAGGTTAAGGGATAAACCTGATGCCTCTTTCCCATGAGGTATTTTTTTATTTTCTTCCCGCTCAGGTTAAGGGATAAACCTCACCCTCGTTGTACGAGGTTTTCCCATTCAGGATAAGGGATAATCCTGAAACCTCTCGTAGGATCAATAATGCTACCTACAAGAATATTTTTGCAAATACAAGTTTCATCAATCTTTATTGATTTTCTAAATTTATATCAATTTCTCTTCATTAATTCTCCTTAAATTCTATTCTTTTCCCATTCAGGATAAGGGATAATCCTGAGAGCCCCTCACAGAAGCAACAAGGCTACCTGTGAAAATTCTTTTCAAAAACAAAATTTTCATAAATTTATTTGATTTTTTCCCACTTTTTATAAATTTTATTCTTTTCCCCTTTCAGGTTAAGGGATAAACCTGAACCTCGACATTCGAGGTATTCTTTTTACACTCACGATAAGGGATAATCCTGAGATCACTCATAGGAGAAACAATGCTGCTTGTGAGAATTCTTTTTACAAAATAAATCAATTTCCTCAAATTTTCTCTGTTTTTATCAATTTTTCATCAAAATTCTATATCCTTCTGTCTTCTCAAATTTTATTCTTTCTATTTTCCCATTTCAGGATAAGAGGTTAATCCTGAAAATTGGACCACATACAGCTAAATCTGCTGGTCCATCTAAATCATAGATCATAAATCATAAATTTTGTTATATCCCTTCTAAAATCAAGTCTCAAGTATATCCTAAAAAAAAACTCCCTCATCCCTTTCAGGTTGAGGAACAAAACTGAACCTCGGCCTTCGAGGTATTTTTCCCCCTTTTAGGTTAAGGGATAAAAATGAATCATTGTTTATTATGATTTCCTAAATTCTCATCAAATGTCTATCAAATTTCATCAAAAGTCTTTCATTATCAAGCCCTCGGGTTACCATTTTATCAAATGTCTATCATTTTCAAGCCTTCGGGTTACAAATTTCATCAATTCTATCATTTTCAGACCTTCGGGTTATAATTTTATCAAAGCTTATCATTTTTTTAGCCTTCGGGTCACAACTATACCAATACCAATCATTTTTACCATTTCAAATCCTGCTTTCGAGCTGGTCGGTCAAACAAATCTTCCTTTCGAGTTGGTCGGTCAACAAAATCATGCTTTCGAGTTGGTCGGTCAATCAAAATCCTGCTTTCGAGCTGGTCGGTTAATTAAAATCCTACTTTCGAGCTGGTCGGTCAATCAAATCCTACTTTCGAGTTGGTCGGTCAATAAAATCCTACTTTCGAGCCTGTCGAACAAAAAATCTCGCTTTCGAGCTGGTCGGTCAAACAAATTCTTCTTTCGAGCTGGTCGATCAACAAAATCCTGCTTTCGAGCTGGTGCTTCTATCAAAAATTCTGCTTTCGAGCTGGTCGGTGAAACAAATCCGGCTTTTGAGCTGGTACTTCCAAAAAATCTTGCTTTCGAGCTGGTACTTCCAAAAAATCCTGCTTTCGAGCTGGTCGGTCAACAAAATCCCGCTTTCGAGCTGGTGCTTCCATAAAATTGTGCTTTCGAGCTGGTACTTCTGTCAAAATCCTGCTTTCGAGCTGGTACTTCCAAAAAATCATGCTTTCGAGCTGGTCGGTCAAAACGAAAATCTAAATATTCCTTCCCAAAGATTCAACTCCAAGGTCCTATCAAAATCCATATTGAGTGATTATTTCACGAAGAATTCTCGAAAACTTTGCCAATTTGCTAAAAATATTTGTTGATTCCAATATTCTTACTACACAAAAGAATTACCTCAGATTACCTCTAGTATTCTTTCCAAAAAGGTGAAACTTTTTGCGAAAAAGAGGTAAAATTCAAATCTTTTCCTGTTGATCAACCAAAAGGATGTAAGAAATGTCCTCGATATGATCAGTGAAAGAAATATTCAATGATGTTGAAAAGCCAGAAGTGAATTGATATTAATCACGACTATGGTGCATGTTTAAAGACGACTATCTGGCAAGCAGGCAATGGAAATATCTTGAGCTATTAAAGAATCCACTTAATCCATGTCTTCACAACCATTTAAGCTGCAATCAAATATCTGCAAAAGGGATCTCTCAATTGTCGTCAAGATGAAGACGAATATGCTAGCTAGACCCCCGGTGCCAAAGAAGATTCAGATCATCTCCGAGATGAAGGAGTTTGTGAAGGATTCTTCTAGATAAAGTTCAGATCACCGTCGAGATGAAGGCGAGTGTGATGAACCTACCGACAAACCCTAAAGAATATTTGATTTCCGCTATCATCTAAAGACCTTTTTGAGCCAATAAGAATTCCTGAGATAAAAGAAGGACTGGAGCATCTCCAAGATAAAGGAGTTTGTGACGTACCCTCCCCTAAAAAAGAGAGAAAAGTCAGGACACATCCAAATGAAGGATGATGTTAAAAAACAGAGAAAAGTGCAGTGACTAAAAAAGAGTTCAAAAGGATCATCGTGGGAAAACACCCAGATATCAAACTACCAAAGTTTCCAGAAGTCATCTTTTCTCAAGCAAAATTCTTTTATCAATATCTTTTCATTACTTGCCTTTATGAAATTAAGAATATTTCCTCTCTTCTCATATCGGGGAAATGGATAGCTTCCTTGAAGAAAGTCATCAGCGCTAAAATTTTGAATTTGACCCTTAAAGACCGAGGAGTTAACCTCGTTGGAGGAAATACACTAGGTAAAAGAGGGAATATCTTTTGCACATACGTGCACATTTTTAAGCGTTTGAGTCAACTATAATTTTACCTTATTGGCAAAATTTTCTAGCTATTCCAAGAATGAAATAAATATTCAATATCCATTTTGATACAACCTAGCGTTGTTTATATCTTCCAGGAAGAGTTGCCTCATTCAGTTGAAGTGTTTCTTCCTGTCCCATCACGTTTTCTCCATTTGAGAATTTTGTATGGTCGTTCTCACTTAGGTTAAGGGTCATAACCTGTATTTTCTGTGAGAGGTCATCAATTTTAAAAGTTGATTCAGTCTCAGCGATGAGATTCCCCATTTCATCCCATTTTCAAATCTTTAGGGAACCCTATTTTTCTCTTTTCGCAAAAAACCCTTTCGGATTTGTTCGTCCAAATTTCGAAGGTCCTACCATGGACTCGTCATCTGAGGATTCCATATGGTCGCCCCTTTCAGGTTAAAGGTTAAGCCTGAATCTCGCCTCGCGAGGTATCCTTCCATTCAAGTTTGGGTTAAACCTGAGTCTCATTTCAACTAGATGTCTTTTCTAGTCCCACCACGGTTTCTTCATCCGAGGATTCTGTACGGCTCCTCCCACTCAGGTCAAGGGTTAGACCTGAATCTCGCTTTAGCGATACATTTCGTTGTCTCATCACGGTTTCTTCGTTCGAAGATTATGTATGGTCATCCCCTTCAGGTTAAGGGTGAAGCCTGAACCTCGCTCCGCGAGGTATTTTCCGTTCAGGTTTGGGTTAAACCTGAACCTCGTTTTGACGAGGTAATCCTTCCAAACCCATCATGGCTTTCTCTCACAAAGGAGTTCATGCTCTGTACATCCATCCAGAAAAGGATCATACTTAAGTTTCATCTCATAAGGCATTTCTCTCAAAATTGTCCCATCGAGGTCCGCCTATATTCCTTTCCCCATTCAATTCATCTTGATATATCTTCGTCCCATCCAGGTTAAGGGCTAAACCTGAGTCATTCCAAAAGCTGATCTTGTCTCACCCATGAGACTTGATCAAAATTCTTACCTTTCATCATTTCGGGATCTTTGCTCAAAGTCCCATCATGATTTCCTCATTCTCTACTCAATCATATCATTTTGAGGATTTCGTCTCCCCAAGGCCATTCAGAATAAGGTTTTAAGCCTGAAAATCATATTTTCAAAATAATTCTTCCACATCTAGTTCAAATCTACTGACTGAGACATTTTCAAAATTTGGAGTGTTTTCTTTGCCACTAAGCTCGGCTTTCAACCGGCTTAGTAGCAGAGAGGGGCATCTGTGAACACCCCAATTTTTTTAAAATCTTTTAAATATTCCCTTTTTGCCCCTAATTTCATTTTTTTGAGTAATTGAGTCACTTTTAAATCTAAATTCTATTTTTATTTCTCAAGTTTTTCTGAAATTTAAATCATTTTATATATCTGACTCAATTTCAGATCCGGATCTAGATAAAAGATTCGAATCTGAGCTTCTTTGTTCAATTTTAAATCAAATTCTCAAAATTATCAAAAATAACTTTTTGAAAGGCTCAGACAGTTCGTCCAATATTCGTTTGGATCCATCGAGTTGTATTTCTCAATTTGAGGTTTAAAACTCAAATATTTTCTCAAAACTTGGGTCCAAACCCATTTTCTGAAGAAATTTTCTCAAAATAGCCTTGAAAACCTTCTTTTGTAAATATTTCTCAAAAATACAAAAAAAAATAGTTTAAATCCTTGTTTTTCGGTAAATTTTAAGATTATACTCCAAAAATATCAAAAAAATATATAAAATGAAGAAAAGAACAAAAAAAAAAAAATATAAGAAAAGAAACAAAAATCGGATTTTTAAAAACTCTTTTTGAAAACAATCTTTTTAACTAAAACAAGTTTTTTGCAAAAATCTTTAAAAGGTACAAGCTTTTTGAATTTTTTTATAAAAAAACCCCTTTTTGATTTTTTTTAGGGTTACGAAGGCCTTCTCTCTCTCTGACCGAAACCCTATCACCACCGCCTTCTCCCTCTCTCACTCTCGAACCTCCATGGCAAACCCCATGTGCGACCTCTCCATCACCCTCCGGAAGCACCCATGGCCTCCACCCTCCGATCCTCTTCTTCCATCATCGAGCAACCTTCGCCCTTCATCTTCAACTGTTTTCCTCCTTCGTGAACCTCCTTCTCCCCTATAAAAGAATCGTGCATGAGAACCCTAAAATGATCCATTTTTCACCCCTGCACCCCTCATCTCTTCTCCTTCACGAAACTCACTTTTCCACCTCAGCATTTTCTCACGATCCCTCTTCCCTCCTTGAGAGTCTACTGCAAGGTAAAGCATCTGTAGAATCCATGTTTCCTCCAACCTTGTGTTTGCCTCTATCCAACGAACTCTGGCTCATGGTGAATAGAGAAGAACCATGACTTCTCAGAGGCATTGATTGTTCGGGACGAATCACAAGTGCTGACAATCCCACTTGCTACACCCGCGATGGTTCCAATTCCTACCTTAAAGAGGTTTGGAGGTGAATGGAAGAAGACGCTCTTGGTAGATGCTCGGATTATGCACTTCGTATGACTGCTGCTGGTGATGTATGTTTTTCATCTGTATGAGGTTGGCATTTCAGCTGAGATTCCTCAACAACTCATGACATGATAATCAATCGGAAGCTGTTGAAGCCGCATGTTGAAACTTATCATCTGTGCTCTAATCTTTGATAAAGAAAATGAATAAGGCTGTTTCAGGCTAGTCTATACCATGAAGGTAGTCACGATCGAATTATCTCCAGAAGGGTGGAAGTAATATTAATAGGTACGCCAAGTGAAACTCGAATGGCCTTCTCTCTTGAACCAGAATTTTCTTGTTTTGCAGGTTTTATTTTATTCTATTTCAATCTATTTTGTGTGTATCGTTGCTATCCATATGTTCTGTAGTCGTGAGTTACATTGTCTCCATTATTTCTTTTTTTTTTACGTTCTTGTTGATTTTACTGATGATATTTTGATTGTCCTAGGAATCCTGTCTTATCCTCCTTCGCCTGTCTCGAACCAAACATAGATTGAAATAGAATTTAATGATGGACCCCTGCTCAGAAATTATGAGCCCACAGCTTCTGCAGGTTTCGGCCAGTTGTTTAATTGGCCACTTTAAACTCTGAGATTATGGACTAAGGTATTCATTTACTCTTGCTCAGGGTTAAATATCCATTAGTTTCTACCATAGTGGTTCCCTGTGTCTTAGTGTCACCATTAGCAGTATATGATAACCCCTTAAATAAGTATTTGATCATTTGCTTTTTTTTTAGGGGCCACCGATTGCTCTTTTCCAATGTTTTCTCTTACTTTATCCCATGTATATTTTATAATGTCTCTGGTTACATTATGTTAACAAAACCCCTTTTATTAATTCCCTGTGCATCCACTATGCTATCTGCACAGCATGGTCACGTATTGCCACAGTTGGCCATTTCCTACTATCCCAGCACACATGCGTGTTATGTGTATTTCATTGCTACATACTCTCGTCAGCATACACATATCATGCTCCTCGAGCAGCAGCAAGTAATATTATCCCCGTTTCATGAGTGGCAAGAAACGTTGCATGAGATATTACAGGTATATTTTTTTTTAAAGAGTCCAATGATGTTATATTGCAATATATCCCTGGTACATCCTATAAGAGTAAATTCTGGAGATTGGCCAACTATACCTGATAGGGCTCGGCTGATATCAAAGTTGAGAGAGGATTGGAGGATGGAAATCCTGTGGCTCTAATTACTATTGCTCCTACTATTAACAAGCCTGGTCCAAGATTCCAGTCTTTTCAATTTGTACAGGTTACTGCTTCTAACCTTGTGCCATAACCGTTGCTCTTAGGTTTTATCCCTTCTTTTTTTTTGATAATTAATGTGCCAACATTTTTTTTTACCTAACGGCAGTTGCAGAGCTTTTCATTATTTGTTGATAGGACTCAGACTGCAACTGATGGGTGCTTTTCCCTTGAGGAAATCAGCTTGTTGTTTTGTATTGCTGAGTCTAGCTTAATGTTATCATTGGCCCTAGCATAAGTCACCTATACTCTCTGTTCTTGCAATAGTATATAGGCATTTTTGGCACCTAAATCCAGCTGTTGTCTACACTTTCTTCTCCCACACCATAATGTCGATATATGTCTCATTCCCCTTTTATGCATATGGCTACCCAGTTCTTAGTTATTTTAAGTTTATCAGGTATTAGGGTTCATTTCTCATTATAGTTCCTGTAGCTGCTAATAAGATAGATGGGTAATGTTGTACATTTTCTTTATCTGTATTCATTTTTTTCTCTCATAGTATCATCATTGGTATCATGTTCATTTGGCATGCGTTCTTATCTTCTCTACACTCGTATTAAGCAGCCCATCAAAAGAGGAATGTTATAAGAACTCCTGTGGAGTCTTGCTACCAGATAGCCTTTGGGAAGTCTGACCATCATAAAAAATTTATCAGAGTCTGGGTGTTGCTTGAGCTTATTTATGGTAAAGAAGCCATATTTGTATACTTTAGTATAAGAGAACACTGGGGTTCACAAGTTGGTGCATAACAGAGCTCGCAGATCAGGTAATTTCCATCATTGTTAAAAAGCAGGGATATTCTTCACCATCAAACCTGTCAGAATAATGAATACTCGAACTTTCTGCGAATATCTTTTTTTCATTGTCTTCCTAGGAAATTTATACAAATTTCCATCAAAATCGATTTGTGCGCATGATGATGGAATAATTGTTAAAGGCCTGAATTTGAATCATGGATAAACTCCAACCACATGACTATTACCCTATAGTTATCACCTGATCCTCTTTTTGTGAAGTCCAATAAATGTGAAATTTGATGTCTCTCTTTTCTAAAAAAAAATGGAATAGATATGGTTGATTTTGCGTAGATTAGTAACATCCAGATCCTGGGTTTCTGTTGGTTGGTTGACTGGAGTTTGGTCTGAATTCATTATCTTTGATTATAGTAAAGCATTAGTGGTGAAACCTGATTAAGTGAAATCTTTACTGTATTCTCCTAATGAAATTCCATTACATTTCAAAATATTGGTTGCAACATTGGCTGTTTTACTGTGTTCTCTCATTAATTTCTTTTTAGCATTATGTGCAATTTTGAATTGATTAGAATCACTTTTAATATCTTCTGTTTCAAGTCCACCTCATATGCTTATAATCCCACAATAGGTTGTGGTCATAAGGGTCAAAAGATAAAGACTTGTATAAAGTCTTCCAATAAAGAAGATGCAGCAAAACCATTGTCTGATAGAGGCTAGGAATCAACCATGGCCCAAGCTGATCGTCCAAAAAAAAAAAAAGTTTTGTCTGAGCTAGCTCTCCAGAAGCCTATTTTCAGAACTATTGTCACCAACTTCCAGCACCCACTATCACTTGTTGAACCTTCACTGATGCATCTTCTGTGTCATTCACTGCCTCACGATCACCGATCAATCACATCTTGAGATGTATTACAGTCATATCACTGCACTAAGTCAATACATTACCCCTGCATAGCTATCCTCATTTTACCTATGTATATCACCTACATTTCCATGCTAATCTTAGATATAATATTTAGGTCCTATATACATATATATATATATATATATATATATATATATATATATATATATATATATATATATATATGATCCTTTAGCTAGCATAGGTATCATTCCCAGCTAAATACATATATATTCTTTAGATATAAAAGCCCTTTCTACTTTATATAGGCATTATAAGATGTATTATACACATTCACTATAAATGTCCATATTCTCATTTAGCATAGCCATATGCATGCTAGTTCTAATATGATGTTTCTTCTTGCATGTTTGCCTTTCTATTGCCTTGTATTAAACTAACATTTTGCAGGAAATACATGAAAAGTGTTATTTTTCTTAGATTAGGATTTTAAATTTCCAGTCTACAATGTAATAGCTAGACATTAATAAGAATTTTAATTTCAAACATTAGATTAGTGAGTATGTACATACCTTAGAAATTACTTATTTCATCTCATTTTACCTCTTATTTTCAAAATTTTATAAATGGAAGCACGAATGGCACGTGCACCATTTTGTAAAAGGTGATTAAATCCTAAGTTGATGATTTACATCAATGGCCATAGTCAGGATGTGAACAAAACTTAGGATTTTCATCTTTTATGGAATAACACTAATCCACACTGGATCCTCTTCAAAATCATCATATTTTTCAAATATTTCCTTCTTTTATCAGAGTTTAATTTAAAATTAATTCAATATATATATCAATGGCCATAGTCAGGATATATTGCGAGTTAATTTCATTTTAAAATCTATTAAAGCACAAAAATATGTTTTATTCTTCACCTGAATTTAAATATAGATTATTATATAATACATTCAATGACCATAGTCAGTGATGTATTATATCTTCAATTTTATTTTAATTCATTTAAAGAATGAAATATGCTTTTCAAATCCAATTTCAAATTTTTTAAATTCATTCATTATTTAGGATAGAATTACATTATGTTTTCAAAAATTCTTTTTCAAAACTATGAGTGATCTCAAATATCCTTTTCAATCTCTATTTCAATTCATTCTTCTATCTTATTTTTAAATTTCAATTTCCAAGTACAATTTGACTTTGAAATTTCAAAATTCAATGTTATATTCTAAATTCCATTTCCAAATTCAAGTCCAATTTCAAAGTTCAATTTAAACTTTGAGATCTCTGATTCATCTTTTGATTCCAAATTCAAACTTCAAATGCAAAGTCTAATTTGACTTTGAAATTCATTTGTATATTCAAGATTCAATTTCTAAATTTCATTTTCCAAGTTCAATTCAAAGTTAGAAATTCTTGATTCATCTTCTGAATTTAAACTCCAAAAATCCAATTCTAGATCTAGAACCCAATTCCACTTTGAATCTCAAACTTCAGATCTAATTCTATTTTAGGATCCAGAATTCAATTTTACTTCGGATCTCAGGCTTCAGATCCACAATCCATTTAGGATCCAGAATTCAACTTCCACTTTGGGTCTTAGATTTCATATCCAATTCCATTTTAGGATCTAGAATCCAATTCCACTTTTTGGATCTCAGACTTCAGATACAAAATCCATCTTAGGGTCTAGAGTCCAACTCTATCTTGGATCTCAGATTTCAGATCCTAAACCCATTTTAAGATCCAAAATTCATCTTAGGATTCAGAGTTTATTCCCATCTTGGATTCCAGATCTGGGATCAAATTCCTTTTAGGATTCAGAAACCAATTCCACCTTGGATCTCAGACTCTAGATCCAAAATCGAATTTAGGATCCAGATTTCAAATCCAATTTCATATCAGATCTTAGACTTCTGATCCAATTCAATTTATGATTCAGAATTCAACTTTATCTCGGATCTTAGACTTTAGATCCAATCCCACTTAGAATTCCAGAACCTGGATCCAACCCTATCTCGGATCTCAAATCTCAAATCCAGTTCCATCTCGGATATTAGTTTTTCATTTCAAATCTAATTGCATCTCCTATTCTCAAAGCCAATTTCAAAATTATTTCTCAAGCCTAAATTCAAGTTTCTATTCTGATATCAAATTCAAAATCGATCCTTGAAAATTGATTCTAATTCAAAGTCCATTTTTTACTTTGAAACTTCATTTCCTTTTCACTCATCTTCTCAAAATCAAAAGATTTATTTTCCCAACTCCGATTATTTCAAAAACTTAGAACTTCTCTGGTTCTAAGTTAGATTTTACCCTTCAGAAACCATTTCTTCACTTTATGATCAAGTTCATCTCAGAACACTTGGAGATTTCTGAAAACCATTTTGAAAAGAGCATACATCCTTGCATTGCACAAGCATGATTCTTTGTGCATTTAAACTTAGGATAAATTCTTAGATAATATTTAGGCAAAGCAAAAAAGGCATAAATTTGATCCTTGGTTCGATTACCCCTGGTAAAGGCGCCAGGAACGGTCGAACCTCGTACCGACGAGCGAATCCCGTCTCTCCATTTTCCCGTAAATATTTCAAAACGGAGGCGAGTAATTTTCTAAATATTTTCAAATCAAGGTCAAGTGAGACCCCACCCCGCAAAAGAGTTCATCTTCTTTTCTCTCTTTTATTTTTCTCCCTTCAAAAAGGAAGAAAATAGAGGTTAGAAAGGAAAAGAGAAGGAAGAGAGAGAAACTACAAGAGGAAAAATTTTGCGATGATCACAGTTTTGGCGACCGTGATGAGACTTGTATCCGTCCGGTCGAATTTGTGCCTTTTTGCTTTGCTTTGATATTATCTAAGTCTTTATTCTTTCAATGTCAGCTTCATTTTTTATGCAAATTTTAGGAGCCTAGACTCTATCCTAAGCTGACATCATTGCATATAGGATCTAAGTATGGTTTGGTAGGACCATATTGAGGAGATTATTCCATGTTCACATTAGATTCAAGTTTGAAATACAACTTTCCTCAATTCTAGGGATTGAATGCAAACAATGTATGCAAGTGTATGCTTCTATTCATTTAAATTCTATCTCTTTAGGACTTGCATTAGAACTTTTCTGGTTTTATCTGCATACTGAACATGTTTTTCAAAAAACATCCCTAACTATATTATCCCGGTCTTCACGTTGCTGGGATGTTTCACTGAACCATAGTTTGGGAGAGAGCCTCACAACTGGACCACTTATTTGGGTTCACACCCTCTACCACGTACCTAAGGGCCATAGTCCGAGGTATATCGGTAGGTGCTCAAGGATGTTGGGAAGCCATTACCTTAGAACCAAGGAGATATTTTCATATGCCACATACTTCGAGTTTCGGCTTGAGTATATCGGCATATCTTGATTGGAATCAAATGATCTAAATCTTAGAGTTAGGATTAAGGTCCTATTAGCCATTTCAAATATTGCACATAGAGTCAGCTTTAGGGAATGTTGTTTGTACATCTTTGTTTGTATATCTGTGATTGTATGATATTTTATATCTTTCATATATTCTCCAAAACCCTGGGTACATATTATTCAAAATTTCCTCTTTGTTTTTAAAACCCAGGTGTATTTTTCTTTTCTTCTTCTAATTTCTTCAAATTCTTTGATCCTGCTTGCAATTCTTCAAATTTTTCTTTGATATCCTCTTTCAAATTCTTTTTTTCCTTACCCTCTTTTATGATAAAATAAATTTTTTTGTCGGGATATGTCCCTTTCAAAATTAAATATTTGTTCATATTTTTATCCTTTTTCATAGAAAAACAATGCCGTTGTCGCAAATTTTTGGTGACAACCCGATCCCTCGTAATGGGATATTTTCATTATCAGATTTTGATTTCTTCCCTTATCATAATTTCCTCCATTTTTTTTTCTTTTCTAAATATCCCATTTTAAACCTACAGAGAGAACATTGACATTTCATCATGGTTCAGACAAGGACTGGAAAGGAAACAGTGCCACAGCAAAGCGACAGTGAAGGAGAGGAAATGAACTCCATCAGGTCATCCAAGCAGCAGGGCCAAGAAGCAGAAAGCAATGTTGATTCAGCTACATACAAGTTGTTTCAGAAAGTGATGGCCAAAATGATGTCTGAACAGGCTGAGGAAAACCCTAAGAAAATATCTTCTAAAAGCAAAGCCAAGGGAAAAGTCAGCAAGAAGCAAGTTCAGTATGACAACACTTCAGAGTCAGCAGAGGAGGACTCAGAGGAAGTGCAGCCGGCATATTTTCACAATCCCTTGTATCGGCCCAAGAAAGTCACGAGTCAGCAAACAAAACCAAGTTTTAGATCCCAGCAGAAGATCCGATGCATAAGCAAATGAGAGAAATGACTTGTGCAATCAAAGACTTACAAGCCCAGGACAAAGGCAAAAAGATCTACACCGGTGCAGATTTTTATGACGGCTTTGAAGGGGATGACAACTGGGAAGATCTTCCTCGTAAATTCATAAAGTTTGATGGGACCGGCAACCCTAAGGCTCATCTGGCCACATTTTTCGCCGAGTGCAACCGATTCAGGAAGAACAATAGGGCTTTATTCCTACGCTTTCCATGCAGTCTGGAGGGAGTTGCAGCAAGATGGTATGCCGACCACATCAACCCGATTGAACTGCGAGACTTTGACAAAGTCATCAACCTGTTCATCGAAAGGTTTCTCTTCAATACTGAGGCTCCGCCTACCCTCAACCACCTGTTCAATCTGAAGCAAAATGACAATGAGAGGGCAAAGGATTTCATTCATAGGTGGAGGTCTACCTGTAACAGGATGAAGGATCTGATATCAGAGGGGCATGCACTCTCGATAATTTTGAACAATTTCTCTCAACCTCTGAAGGGTCTGATCTCTACTTCTCCGTCTAAATCCTTCATCAAATTAATCGAACGAGTTGAATGACTCGAAATGGGATTAGAGAACGGAACCTATCATGGCATCACCTTGGCAGGAGGCAGTCAAGATGTGAGAAAGAAAACCAACTTCACCTTCTCTACCAGTTCCTCTAACAACAACAACGGCAAAAACAAAAGGGGTGGTAGAAATAACCATACCAGCATATCAGGCAGAGATGATTGCTCCGGTAAAAAGAATGGGAACAACAGGCAAAATACCATCACTCCCTCGAGCATCCAGTTAGAATCAAAGCCCCATGGAAAACCAAAGCACGATGGTTGGCGATATGACCGTGAGTTTACCCCCTTAGAGAAATCGCTTGAGGAAGTTCTTTAGTATATGACAACAAAGGAGATGGTTAAACTTCCCAAGGTAGCAGATCCTCCTGTGACTATGGGAAGGTTCAAGGATCAGTTCTGCAAATTCCATCGGGCGATGGGTCATGACACCGAGCACTGCTTTGTTTTCAAAAACATCGTCCAAGACTGCATTGATAAAAAGCTGCTGGTGGAAGATCAAGAAGAAGAGTAGCTACCCGTCCTTGCCTAGCTTCTCGAACCATGCCAGTATTTTATGCTTCCTCTCTTTTTCAGTCACCTAATAGAGACAACTCAGTCCCAGTCTTTTGTGACCTTTGGTCAACAAACTTGTAAATATTGCAGTCGTTGTTATCGATATTTCCTGTCAATTTTCTTCATATCTATTGATATCAAATACCTCTATCCTTCGCCACGATGGGGCATTTATTTTGAAAATTTTGTATTTTTCCTATTCTTTTCAAAATAAGGGACAATCCCAAAACATCGTTCATGAGAGAAATGATATTACCTATGAGGGATTTTCAAATCATAAAAAATCTTGAGAAGTTCTGCAAAATCTTCGTCATGATCACCAAAAAACTTAATATTTTGGTCCAAATCTTCTTCAAAATAAAACTATCACGTTGATTTTCCCTTTTCCAAATTAGGCTTTTAAACCATTATCTTCAAAATTAACCCTCATGATGATCTCTCATGATGATTCCTTTTTTTTAAGGATCATCTCTCGCGCTAATCATTCTTCTTGTGGTTGATTTTCTTCTCAAAGTAATTTCGAAATTATCTTTTAAAAACATTCTCCTTTCAATTTAAAAATCCCACATGCAGGCAAGATCAAATAAATTTTTTTTTCTTAATTCTTCAGAAAACGGATTTGGATCTAGGTTTTGAGGAAATATTCGAGTTTTGAACCTCGAATTGAGAAATACAGAGCAACAGATCCAAATGGATACCAAATGGACTGTTTGTGCCTTTCAGAAATTATTTTTGGTATTTTTGTAAATTTGATAAAAAAACTTGGATAACGAGGCTCAGATTTGGATTTTGAACTGGATCCGGATCTGAAATTGAGTCAGATATAGAAAATGGATTTGATTTTAGTAAATCCGAGAAATAACTGGAATTTAGATTTGAAGATGACTCAATTTATTCAGAAAAATGAGGCCAGGGGCAAAAAGGGAATATTTACAAAATTTTGGAAAATTTGGGGTGTTCACAGTAGCCCCCCAATGTCTTTTGTTAGGTCATCCCATCATCAAGGACCCTTTTGCAGGGAGAGTATGATGGACTTGCTCCTCTATGAGAATCCATCGACCTTATCTAATTGACCACCTTTTCATAAGAGAAGCCTAAAGTTTAGGGAGTTTTAACAAAAACTTAATTTCTCTTCGAAATTTATTTTGCAAACACCTCCTCTTCAGAGAAGAGAGGAGTATTTTTTATTACCCATTCAGGTAAGGGTCAAGCATGAGTCTCTTCTTTGGTGAAAGGAGAGGAGAATTTAGTCATGGATCTGTCAATCAGACGTCAAGTACTTTTTTTCATCAAAGATTTCAAGAATATTTTGCCAATTTATCATAAAAAAATAGTTGTTGATCTCAAACTTTTATTGCACAAAGAATTACTTTAAATTACCTTCAGTATTCCTTCCAAAAGGATAAAGATTTTGCAAAGAAAGAATGAAATTCAAAGTTTTTTATGTTGGTCGACTAAAAGGATGAAGAAAAATCCTCAATATGACCGGTAAAAAAAAAAATCAATGAAGTTGAAAAGTCATAAGTGAATTGATATTGATCATATCTATGGCACATTTTTAAAGATCATTCTTCTGGTAATAAGATAGTGGAAATATCTTGAGCGACAAAAAAAGAATTCACTCAATCTCAATATCTCTCAAATTATTCAAGTTGCAATTAACTATCTGCAAAAGGGACATCTCAATCATCGTCAAGTTGAAGACTGATAGATGAGTTAGACCCGCTGGGCCAAAGGAGACTCAAATCATCTCCAAGTTGAAGGAGCATGTTATGTATCATTCCAGGAAAAGTTTAAATCATCGCCAAGTTGAAAGTTGATGTTATCGTCACGAAATTTTTATCTTCGTCTTCCCTTCCTTGCAGAAGAGAGAGGAAAATTGCTTTCGCGAGTCAAACTTGACAAGAGTTTTGGAAATTGTTTTTGAAATACTCGCCTCCAATTTTTAAAATAGCGGGAAAATCCAAGGGATGGGGCTCGACCTGTCGGTACGAGGTTCGACCGTTCCTGCCGCCTTTAACAGGGGTAATCGAACCAAGGACCAAAAATGTACTTGACTTAGTTAAATCATCGAAATCATGTTCTATCCTAAATGCACAGAGAAGAATTCAGACATGTGCTATGAAATTTCGTAAAATGTAAGTTTGAAAAATATGATGTATGATTAGAAAACATTTGGAGTTGAAAAGCGTTTCTCAGGAAAAGTTGGAAATTGATTTCTCAAGAAATTCTGATAAGAGGATTTGAAATCTTAGAAAAACTTATAAAGATTTTGGCAAAATCATGAATGGATGAAAATCCTATGAAAATGAAAAGAGTTCTTGAGAAAAAATGATCATTTGAAAAGGAAAATATTTGTCAAGAAAATTCTAACTTTAAAAATTTTCTTTGGAAAACGATTGAAATTCATCGGAAAACTCTTCAGAGAAGGAAAATCAAAACTTAGGAAATTGAAATCCTGAGAATATTAAGATTGAAATATTTGAAGATCAATTTTGATTCTTGAGAAAGATGAGAAATTTCTTTTGAAAATGAATCTTAAGAAAATAACATTTTCCAGGGAAAATCATGGAAAAACTTGACTTGAAAAATCCAATTTTGAAAATTTTAGAAGTTTCTTGAGAAAATGATTTCCATGGAGTGGCATTTTCTTGAGAAAATCATGAGAAAGTAGATGATGCAATGATGCAGATGATTTGAATGTATGAATGCACTTTGGAAAAGATATCCGGAAAGATTTTGTGAGAAATTTGTTGGAAAAATGTGTATTAAGCCAAAGTAAATTCTTCACATATTTTGACTGTGGCCCTGAATATGTTCAGAGTTTAATTGAGTTAATTCACAATATTTTGCAAAATTGGAAATATGATGTGCAATTTTGAATATAGCCTAAGAGTGTAGGCTCTGTGTGACTAGTAGGTAGATGCTGAATCTGGGTCTCATCCATATTCTGACTAGGGCCGTAAATATAGACTCCATCGAGTTCCTCAACTCCCTAAGAGTTGGTGCACGTGCCATTCGTGTTCATCCACAGTGCTTTTGAAATAAAATGCATGAATCACAAAATCAGGATATTACAAAATCAAACTACATGATATGCATCCTAATCTAAGCTATGAAAGTAAATATTATTCCAAATTTGATTATTACATCTCTGACATAAAGTAAAAAAAAAAATACATAATTGAAAGAGTCTGCATCCTCCAGGTTTCCCTGCAAAAGTGGGTTAGCACGAGGAGTGGACATACAAGATACCCAAGGAGATATATATACATACATATATATATATATATATACATATATATATATATATATATATATATATATATATATATATATATATATATATATATATACTTACATGAAGATATATATACGTATATATATGTTTCTATAATTGCAAATCTAAAAAAAAAAAAAAATCAATTTGCACCTATGTTGCACAAATGGGATATATACTAGAACATTGGATGATTGGAAGCATGAGGGTATGTCATAATATGCAATTATGTTTGATGATATACAGAATCAATGAACTGGATATACATGTGAGAAATGATAATATCTACAGGTAAGGGATGTAATATACATGCACATACACGTAGTAAGTTAGGTATGTATACAGGGAGGGATAAGGGATGATGGATATACAATCCCATGGATGTTGTTGCATTTCTACACAATGTAAGCTATGGTTGTTGATGCTGATGTCAAATGCTCCCTATACCACAACATGATCTAAATTTAGGATAAGGTGACTTACAGGAAAGGAAACATGATGTGAAAATCAAATTACAATATGCTGTGAGGAGTGATTAATATCACAGACTATATATGAGGCTCTTTGATATGTGTAGGGTCTATCTGTAAATTAGGTGGAGCAATAGCCTATGCCCTTTATAACATCACATGTGCAGGGAATAAATTGGGTAATGGAATGAACATGGGTGGTGTCAAACCCAATGCAAAGATACAACATGTGGAAGGGCTACTATGATACTGCTATTAGCTACTGTAGGGCGTGCAAACATTAACCATCGACATAACCCATGGGTAATGTAAAAGTCTGATGGGGTTCAACTGACTTTTAACCTTGCAGCCATGTGCTAGTTTTTAGCAACTTGGGAGTCATAGTGTTAACAAGGGCATACCTACTTGCTTTTACAAATTTTGGCAACAACTATACATATGAGGTACATGTTACTGATGGTACAAAAGTGAGACGATAATGCATATGTATGATAAGAGTGTTGCAACAAAAACTGAAATGTGTACATTGTGGTATACCAATCTTGAAATGACAGTAAGCCTGTGGAATGAAAGGAGTCACGCAGCAATGAATGCTATTATTTACCATGGGAGACACAGATGGCGGATGAATAACATGGAATATTCGGGTAGGTAAGCAATGAAATGAAAATATGTTAATCACTATGGCACTTGCAGCTAATGGAATGGAATTACAACAGTATGCAGGGATTACTTGTAATGGGTAAAACCAATACCTGTGATAAGAAATAACATAATAATGCTAAAGAGATTTTATCTGCAAACTAGCTAACAGTTGATATGTAGCAGAAATCAGCAACAATGACATCTGGAAACT
Source organism: Nuphar pumila (assembly GCF_984573655.1). NCBI lineage: Eukaryota > Viridiplantae > Streptophyta > Magnoliopsida > Nymphaeales > Nymphaeaceae > Nuphar > Nuphar pumila. Next base: position 42,964,731 of record NC_143265.1, on the reverse strand, counting down.
CAAAACTGACGTTACTGATCGCATCACTTTACTATTCAGCATTTTCATACAGACCATGGTTACTACCACCAGCTGCGTGGTTTCATCGGCTGTGAACATGAAGTCCTTCTAACAAAACTAGCCAAGCGAACTATGCCATATAGATTTGCGGGTCAAAAGATATCAGAGTAGGAACTAGAATAGAACACCCTGTATAGCTATAATGAATCCATAAATTGTTTCAAGCTAATATTTACAGTGACCTAGTAGATTAAAAACATAATGCTTGTACCACCCTCAAGCGGCTTCACTAGTCTCATCATCTACAACCCACTAAGGATCTACCTGAGGGATCCACAACTAAAAAAGGGGAAACTGATCTTCTTTCTAATGATCACTGTGTATTTACTGAAAACAAAGATAGCTGAAGGCAGGACATGGCATTTCATTATACAACCGAATGGAGGAATGCAGGATATGAAAATAAACTAAACAGAAAAAGAAAAAGGATGTACATAAAATTATAAATATTAGAAGATACAACCATAAACATTGCTGACACAAGGGAATATAAGGAACAAGATACTAAATTTAAGTGTAGTGCTTTGGTTAAGAGCACCCTTTGCTATAGGATGAGCCTTGCCGGCCATCACTGTACCCCTCGATATACAGACACTTTCAGCCAAAACCTATACATATAAAAAAAAAATCACCTGACAAGTAAAAGGGTTTACAACTAAATTTTAAACAAGAAAACCACGCGATAATGAAGAAATTGTCATAAATAACACCTGAAATCTTAATTATTGCATTTGCAACAGTTCACGCACCAAATGTATCTGGTGTGTGAAAAACTTGAATATTGAGATAGCAGGGCAACACTTGCCTACTAACGCCATCCTGATCGATATGATATAGTACAATGTCATTCTGGGAATGAATTGGTTGGCTCAGAATAATGCCAAGATTTTGTACCGCGAGGGCAGAGTGATTTTATCTCGACCCGGATTGCCTAGGATGGAATACCGGTTATCCAAACTAGTTCCACAGAAATGACTCATATCAGCACTTAAGGTACAAAAATACCTTAGGAAGGGTTGTGTGGCCTTATTGTTGAGTCTCTCGGTGGAAAATCCAACGACCAACCCCTTGAGAGTTTGGAAGTGGTGCAGGAGTTTCCCGATGTATTTCCTGACAAATTGCCAAGACTTTTGCCACTTCGTGAGGTTGAATTTTGAATTCAATCCTTATCTGGAACAACGCCGATATCCAAAGCCCCGTATTGAATGGCGCCAGCTGAACTCAGTGAGTTGAAGTGTCAGTTGGAAGAACTGATGGAACAAGGGTTCATCCGTCCTAGCGTATCACCGTGGGGAGCCTCGGTGTTGTTTGGGAAGAAGAAGGATGGATCCCTTTGGTTATGCATCGATTATCTGATGCTTAACCAGACAACTGTTAAAAATAAGTACATGTTGCCTCGGATTGAGGACTTGTTCGATCAGCTTAGAACAGCAAGAGTGTTCTCCAAGATCGAACTCTGGTCCGGGTATCATCATCTCAGAGTTAAGAAAGAAGATATACCTAAGACTGCCTTCAGAACGAGATATGGCCTTTATGAGTTCGTAGCGATGCCCTTCGGACTAACTAATGCACCTGCTGCCTTTATGGATCTAATGAACCAGATATTTAGACCATAATTAAATAGCTTTGTCATCGTCTTCATCGATGACATTCTCGTATATTCAGAGAATGAGGAACAACACTGTGAGCACTTGAGGATTGTCCTAAAAACCCTTCAGGATAACCAACTCAATGCTAAGTTTTCAAAATGTGAATTCTAGCTAGATAAAGTGATGTTCCTTGGCCATGTGATCTCAAAAGATGGAATCGCAGTGGATCCTGCAAAGGTGAAAGTTGTGATGGACTGGAAGCAGACAGAAAATATCACTAAGGTCCGTAGCTTCCTTGGACTTGTCGGATATTATCGGAAGTTCATACAAGACTTCTCCCGAATCGCCGTACCCATGAAGAAACTGTTGAAAAAGGGAGTCAAGTTTGAATGGACTGACCATTGTAAGGAGTGCTTTGAGGTTCTCAAACAGAGGCTTACCACTGCCCCTGTCCTTACCTTACCTTTTGGTCAGGGAGGCTTCGTGGCTTATACTGATGCCTCGGGAACGGGTTTGGGTTGTGTGTTGATGCAGCATAGCAAAGTAATCGCCTATGCGTCATGACAGTTGAAAGTCCATGAGAAAAACTATCCAACCCACGATCTTGAGTTTGCCGCGGTAGTGTTCGCACTTAAAATTTGGCGACACTACCTATATGAAGAGAAATTTGAGGTCATGTCGGACCATAAAAGTCTAAAATACCTCTTTTCTCAAAAAGAACTCAATATGCGGCAACGACGATGGCTGGAATTCCTCAAAGACTATGAATTCACACTTTCCTATCACCCTGGAAAGGCGAATGTCGTAGCAGATGCCCTTAGTCGCAAGACTGTTGGCACTCTGGCCAGCCTCACCGAACAATGGAAGCTGATGAAGGATTTTGTCAGCTGGAAGCCATTCTTGGCTGATCCAGGAAAGATCCAATTGTCATGCTTGATGATCCACATCGAGATCCTTGATCGCATCGTAGCCGAACAGTTCAAGGATCCCCAGTACTTGGAATTGAAAGCTCATGCTGAAAAGGATAATACTTTCTTCCATTTGAAAGAAGATGGAGAAATATTGATGGAATAAAGGATTTGGGTTCCAAATAACCCTCAGCTAAGGTAGGAAGTACTCCAGGAGGCTCATAGTAGCAAATACACTATCCACTCTAGGGGTACGAAAATGTTCCGAGACTTACAGAGAAAGTACTGGTGGAGGGGTATGAAACGTGATGTGGCTACGTTTGTTTCAAAATTTTTGATCTGCCAGCAAGTAAATATTGAGCATCAACGACCTGATGGAAAAATGCAGCGGATCGAGATTCCAGAATGGAAATGGGAAGGCATTACGATGGATTTCATCGTTGGATTGCCTCGATACAAGAGACAACACGATTCAATATGGGTGATTGTGGACAGACTCACCAAGTCTGCTCACTTTCTACCAATCAATTCTCGGTATTCAACTGAACGATTGGCAGAAATCTACGTTCGAGAAATTGTCAGACTCCATGGAGTGCCGATATCGATCATATCTGATTGTGACCCGAAGTTCACCTCTCACTTCTGGGAGCAGCTTCAGAAATCCTTGGGGACGAAACTCAAGTTCAATACAGCATTCCATCCCCAAACAGATGGGCAATCAGAACGAACCATACAGACTCTTGAAGATATGCTAAGAGCCTGTATGCTAGAATGGAAGGGTGATTGGGATTTCCATCTAGCGTTGGCTGAATTTGCTTATAATAATAGCCACCACGCTAGCATTGGGATGGCATCGTATGAAGCCTTGTACGGGCGACCTTGTCGATCACCAATCCATTGGGGTGAAGTGGGTGAGCGAACCTTGGACTCACCCATTGTGTTGCAACACTACACTGAGCAGGTCCACATGATCAGAGAGAAACTACTGATTGTTCAGAGCCGACAGAAGAGCTACGCAGATCAACTGCGTAGGGAGCTCACTTTTGCGGTTGAAGATAAGGTTTTTATCAAGGTCTCTCCAACCAAGAGTGTGTTTTGTTTTGGAAAGAAGGGGAAGCTCAGCCCCAGATTCGTCGGTCCCTTCGAAATTCTGAACTGAATCAGAGAGGCTACCTACCGAGTAGCATTGCCACCGCAATACGCGCAAATACATGATGTATTTTACGTGTCAATGCTTAGAAAATATGTTCATGATCTTTCTCATGTCATACAACATGAAGATATTGACATTCAAGAAGATATGATGGTAGAAGAAAGGCCAATGGAGATCGTGGACCGTCGGGAGCAAGTGCTAAGGACGAAGGTCGAGCAGTGATGTTGTAATAACCATGGGGTTTTCGATAAAATGGAACACTTCGGTGGTCAATGAGTGGCTTGGCCACATACCTGCAACGTGCTAGGGGTTTTCTAAAACTGACGACTGATTATCGTCTGATTTCGTTGCTAAAAGCTTTCTAAAGTTTCGCTGCAAAGAAAAAAAAAGAAATTCATAAAATTTTTAACTTAGCTTTGTTTTGGAAATTCGGAGCGTTACAGAATTGGTATCAGAGCATGTGTCTGAGAAACCTGGTTCAAGATCCGTCATGGTCAAGATATTGCACTGTAAATATATTTTCATACTTATGTTTTGATCTGGGTGCATCTTTGTATAGATGGCTACTCATGACTCACACGGTTATTGCTATCGTTGCAAGTTCATGCACGATGAGTGAATATGCCCGTATGAAGTCCAAGACTGCCAGTTCTGTGGCGAGGATGGGCATTCCGCCAACAAATGTCAAAGAAAATATACCGCCGATGTGGGTCGGCGGGCATCAAAGGGTCTCAAGGATGAGACTTCGCGTGTCAGTGGACCGCATCACTTTAGTGTTGGGAGCAACAATACCCCAACAACTTCTGATGGATTACCAAGGTTGAGGGACTTTGATTTGAACTTCCTTGCAGAAGTCAATCACTCGCCAAGCTACCATCCGACATCACATATGCCAAGCTTGAATGGCAAGAACGAAAGAGGAGATTTCTTTCGTTTACCGATCATAATTTCAGACTCCCAGTGTCTTGATACTGCCAACTGGGAGAGTGGACCAGCTTCCCTCATCTAAACCCAATATTCGCTTAAGAGTGCGGAAGTGCCGGCCAAGCCAAAGCTAGTAGTGCATGCACCAAGTCCATGTGGCAATAGATGGACCTTTTTGAGTTCGTCTTCATCAAAGAAATTCAGTTCTTAAAGAGACTGGTGATGCTTTGGAGTCAGTAGACTCATGTATATAGTTTCTCAACGCCTCAGTCTGTCAGTACGGCATGACGTTTTGTTTAAGGTGATGCTTATGTAAATGAATGTATATAAGTAAATAAAGCTTTTACTTCCATATATACATCGAGAAACTAAAAACAAGTGCTTGTGTGTGAATAGATAGATGACTCCTACCACGATGAGAACCATGCCGAGCAAGGAGTCCCATACGCAAGGATTCCTGCTGGAGACACTCAACAACCTGGTTACAGTCATTCATGAAACGAGGCCAGAACCAGTCACACCTCGCAACGAGAACCTAGGAGGAATAACCTATGAGAAGTTCCTCAAACTGGATTCACCATTTTTCATCGGTAAAGCTGATCCAGAACTAGAAGAGAGTTGGATCGAAGAGACTGAATGCGCCTTCCTGGTATTGGGAGTACCAGAAGATAAAAAGACCAATTTTGGCGCATACCGATTGAAAGATAATGCACGGAAGCGGTGGGATATCACTAAGCTTATCCAGTTCTCACAAGTCGAAGTCATTCCTTGGACTGATTTTCGGAGAACTTTTATGGATAACTACTTCCCATTATATTCCAGAAACAAGAAAAAGATGGAGTTTCTGGAGTTGGAACAGGGCGGTATGAGTCTGATGGACTATACCACCAAATTTCAGAACCTAGAGCGCTATTGCTCTCGGTTGTTCGAAACAGACCAAGAAAGGGCTGACAAATATGTGAATGGTCTGCGCGAAGGGCTACGATCTCGAGTGATAACGAGCATGCCTTCAACTTTTCAGGCTGCAGTAGCAGCAACTTCGAAAATCCAAGAGGATTGTGCGCGGTCTAAAGTGATTGTAGCGAAGAAGCCCATAGTAAATGGTGGGAATCGTAAGAGGACGTTTCCAAGTGGCCAGGGTTCACGACAACCCTTTCAAAAGAAGAAGTTCCAAGGTGGGAACAATACTCAACAAGTTGTGAGGCCAAGACAAAACACGACTCCGAATGGCCAGCAATCCAGTTTCAGCTGCCCAAAATGTCGTGTGAACCACCCTAGAAAGCCATGTCCTCGTGACATTGATGGTTGCCTTTATTTTGGCAAGATGGGTCACTTTATAAGGGATTGCACCAAGAAGGCTGCAGATGAACAGAGGAGTAATGCTGGATCTGTCGGACCCTCTCGATCAACACCACAGCGTTCGCAGTTCCAATGATCACCCCCTAGGATCGAGCAAAGGCCTGTTGCAGGTCGTGTATATGCTGTAACGACTGAACAAGTCGAAAATGGTGACCTTATTGAAGGCATCGTACGTGTTAATGGACATGCAACTTACATCTTGTTTGATTGTGGTGTTACTCATATGTTTATCTCTGACAATTTCACCGAACAACTCCACGCCTCGGTGCAACCGGTTGATAAAATGATCGAAGTGTATAACCTGAGGGTGGGAATTTCTGATAAAATGATCCTTTTTAATGATAAAGCATGGGTGTATGATAGTATGAGTTAGATAGATATAAGAACATTATGAATTGAAGTAAGTAAAAAAAAACTACTTGGAATTGTTCATAATGCTGGATCGAACCACACGAAAGTTTTAGAAGAAGAAAGGGAAAAAAATGAAAGAAAACAGTCATCTGGTGAAATTCAGACTGAATTGAGAATATCGTTGAACGATATCCTCAATTCTTGACACCTTGGACAACCAAAATGCAAAATACGTTAGTTGCTGAAACAAATTTGCAAGAAAATGTAGTATGAACAAGATACATACTTCACACAAACACGGATGTATAAGGTCTTTACCTTTGATTCGGCAGAGTCGACAAGATCCCTTCCTGTTGAAGGTTCTGCAGAGGATCGATCGTGTAGACTAAAACTTCTGAATGCCCACCGCTGGAGATGTTGTCTCTTTGAAAATCAATGGAAAACAGAAGGGAATCGATCGTGATGCTAAGAGGAAGGAAAAGCTGGATTAAAGAAGAAAGAACAGGGGTTTTGAAAGATGAGAGGGCTGGAGCCATGGGTCTCCCCTTTTGCTGGAAGGAAGGAAGTAGAGTAATAAAAGTGGATTCCAACAAAAAAGGGGGAGGAGATGCAGTTGGCTTCCCGCTAGCTGATGGGAGGGGTCGAAAAGGGGATTCATCTTCTACTAAAAAGGGGGGAAAGAGCCGATGAGGGAGACTCCAGAGATAGCTTTCAAAAGCCAAAGTCCCCTTCTGCGTTGGCCCTTGTGGCTTTTTAATAGCCATCCTCTTGCTTTTTCCCCCAAATCTGACTTTTTCAACTGGTTTTTGATAACCTTTAAAATAAAATTTTTAAATTTTTTGAAATGTTCGCCGTTTTGAGAGGGGAACTACTCCCTTTCTCCAGATTTTTTTTTTGAAAACTTAGGTAAAAATAAAGTTTTTGGGTAGGGTTTCACGGTGGCTCTAAAAAGTAAAAAAAATGATTTAAAAAAAACGGATTTTGTTTTCCTTTTTTTCTTTTTTTTTTAAGGTGGTGCCACCTCAACTGGATTTGAAAACTTTTTGAAGTAAAAAAAATATATATATATAAAAAAAATATTTTGTTTTTCTTTGCAGAGAACTCTAGTGGGGTGCCACCTATGAGTGGAACCACTGGCTATTTTGTAAAAAAAAAATAAATGAAAATTGAAAGGAGGGTTTTATAAATTGGTGCCACCTCCGGACGGGCACTGTTTCGGAAATAGGAGAAATATTTGAGAATTTGAGTGACACCACCTCGAGGTGGGCCTCACATCATTTTATTTTATAATAGAAGCAAAGTAAATTTTTTGAAATTTTCATAATAGTAGGCTAGTTTAGAAAATACAAAAAAATGGGCTTGGTTTCAAAAACTAAAAAAAAAAATAGTCCTTCAGGGCAAAATAAAAGATGTAGAGGTTTTATAAAGAAGTTCAGAGTCTTTTTGCAAAAGCTTCAAATAAAGTCCTCTAAATTTTAAATTGTGTCCCCCTCTTTCCAACGAACAAGATTTGAAAATCAATATCAAAAACCATCCAGATCGTTTTCTTGAGAAGACTTTTGTAATTCGGGGTCCTGGGGGTAAAATGGGAAGAATTGGCAATTTTAAAAACCCAGGGGTTTGAAATCAATTTTGAAATATTTAAAACTCGAATCTGGATTGACACTTTTGAAAATCAGGAGTTCTAGATCTCGAAATGACATGCTGAGCAGTGCGGTCATATGAAATGCTCCTGCAATGCTATGCAAAGGCATGTTTCCTGAAATGCCCCTCTGAATTAGGGCTTGGAAATTCTAGCTTCTTGTAAAGAGTAGGATTTTGAAATTTTGCAGTTTGAAGCTATTTCTGAGTCTAAATAGAGAAATTTTGAGACTCGAGGATGAAATTTTGGACTTTCTATAAGGTCTAAACTCAGAAAATGACCATTTTGCCCTTCATTGATTCCGGAGAACTGAAATGTGCTGATTGATGGAGATATCAAGAAGGTGAGTGAAAATTTGGGTTGTTTACAGATGCCCCTCTTTGCTACTAAGCCGGCTCATGGCCGAGCTTAGTGGCAAAGAAAAACACTCCAAATTTGGGCTATAAAAAAATGCCCTAGTTAGAAGGATCTGACTAGGTATGAAGAAATTAGCCCGAGGAAGATGGTAGATATGAAATAGAAAATAAAGAGAAAAGATTTGCTCTGTGAGAGTGAAGTTCAGGTTTTTGCCCTTAACCTGGATGGGATAGAAAATGCTTTGCATGGGAAAGGGCTCAGGTTTCATCCTTTGGCCTGGCTGGGGAATGAAATACCTCATCAAAATAAGGTTCAGGTTTGTACCCTTATCCTGATTGGGCAAAAAATGGATGGAATCCTCGAAAGAAGAGACCATGATAATCCGACAGGTATTTTGCAAAAGAAAGGAAAATGGGGTCCCTAAAGCTTGAAAAGGGGTTGATCTTGGGCGTCTCATTGCTGAGACTAAATAGCTTTTGAAATTGCCTTTTGCGAGAAAATGATTGGTGGTTCAACCTCGAATCGAAATGGGACTGTCTATGGTTGAACAGTGGGGACACAGGAAAGTGTGCGAATCTGAGAGCTCACGCTCTCAAAGAAGAGAAGGAATCAAGTCCTTAAGAGGGATTTAAAAATTGGTTTCAGAATGTATCAAAAATGGACATGAGGCTCTCACTTCACGTCAGGATAGCTAGAAATATTGTCAATAATATTGAGAATTCTGTTGTTGATTCAAAGTATTTGAAATTGATGCACATTGTTACAACATTATCCCTCCTTTTCTACCTGAAGCATTACCTACAAACGAGATTCACTTCGTAGAATCAAGATTGGAAATCCAAATTACTTGCAATTGACCTTCTTCAAGGAAGCTATCAATTTCCTTGATATGAACAGGAAAGAGAATTTGATATTCTGAAAGCGATTGATGAAAGAATATTGATAATAGAATTTCACAAATTTAAAGATGATTCTTGATAGATGTGGCAATTTGATATCCTGGGAGCTTCTCTCATGATAATCTTTCTGCACTCTTTTGGGCTTCGGGAGAGTTTATTGCATCATCCTTTATTTTGGAGATGCCCTTACTTTTTCTCTTTTTCTTTTTCCCTCTCATGCTCTCTTTTGGAAGGGTACATCACAAATTCCTTCAACTTGGAGATATTTTGATCCTTCTTTGCACCAGGGTTATCTTGATGAAATTGGTTCATTGGTTGGAGATTTTTGGATGATAGCTAAATTTAAATATCTTTTAAAGATTGTCGAGAGGTTCAACGCATCTGCCTTCATCTCGACAGTGCTTTGGACTTTCCTTGGAAGGATTCGTCATAAACTCCGTCATCTTGGAGATGTTTCAAATCTTCTTTGGCCCCGGGGGTCTGCTCGCTTAATTCGCCTTCATCTTGACAACAAGTGAGAGATCCCTTTTGCGGATATTTAATTGCAGCTTAGGTGATTTTGAGGAGACGGGGCTTGGGTGAATTCTCTCTTTCTCTAGCGCTCAGGATATTTCCACTGCCTCATTTTTACAAGAATGGTCTTTTAAAGATATGTCATAACTGCGATCAATATCAATCACCTATGGCTTTGCAATAACCTTGAATCTTCTTTTCTGGCCATATCGAGGATTTATCCTTCATCCTTTTGGTTGGTCAATAGAAAGAATTTGAATTTTGAATCTCTTTTCGCAAAAGCTTCGCTCTTTTGGAAGTAATGCGAAAGGTAAACTGAGGCAAAGATTTGCGCAATAAAATTATGAAATCAACAAATATTTTGATTGACAAATTGACAAAATGCTCTTAAAAATCCTTGGTGAAAGAGAGCATTTGTGGTCCCATCCGTGACGAAAATTCTCCTCTCTTTTTCCCCCAAAAGTGGGACTTAGGCTTAGCCCTTACCTGAATGGGAAATGGAAAATACTCCTCTCTTCCCTGAGGAGGAGGTGTTTGCAAAACGAACTTTCGAAGAGAAATTAAGCTTTTGTCAAAGCTCCCTAATATTAGGCTTCTCTTATAGAAAGGGGACTGATAGTAGTGAGGTCAAAAAATTGGGTCATGAAGGAACGAGTCCATCACACTCTCCCTAAAAAGAGGGTCCTCCATGACGAAAATGGCCTAGTAGGAAAATTGGGGAGGCCACAAGGAAGGCGAGTCTCCGTCAAGTCTCTTCCTATCAAAGGGTTTCTTGTGTGAAATTGGAAATTGTATTGCAAACGGTTCACAAAGACATGAGTCCCTTCAAACTCTCCCTAAAACGGGGCTAAGTGAACAAATTGGAATGCTTAAAGAGCAAGCTCCCTCGAACTCTCCCTATAAAAAGTGTCTCTCGCAAGAGAAAATGATTGAAATTGGATATTGGGATTGATTGACCCAAAGGTCAAAATTGGAAATTGTGAAATTGATTATTGGAAATTGGGTGACCCAGAGGTCAAAATTGGATGACCTAACGGTCGAAATTGAGAATTGGTTGACCAAAAGGTCAAAATTGTGTGACCCGGAGGTCAAAATTGAGAATTGAGTGACCCGAAGGTCGAAAATTGGAAATTGAATGACATGGAGGTCAAAATTGGAAATTGAATGACCCGAAGGTCAAAATTGAGAATTTGGTAATTGGAATTGAGAATTGGAAGTTAGGTGACCTGGAGGTCCAAAGGTTTAAATTGGAAATTGGTGGGCAAAATGTCAAATTTGAGACATTGACTGACCCTGAGGGTCGAAATAACTTGGATTAACCTAGGAGAATAAATGGCTTGAGTTAGAGGTCTAATAAGGTAAGGAGATCACGAGTCGGAACCCGGATCAACAAAAGGAGAATGAAGAGTTTGAATCAGAGCTCGAATAAGGTAAAGAGATCGTGAGTCAGAACTCGGATCAACAAACCCGAGTCAGAACTCGGATCTTCAAAGGAAAAATAATTTTGAGGAAAACCTGAGTCGAAACTTGTTTTTTCAAAGAAAATAATTTGAAACAAACCTGAGTCAAAACTCGGATCTTCAAAGGAAAATAATTTGAATGAAAACCCAAGTCGGAACTCGGTTTTTTAAAGATCGACTTAAAAGTTGGATTTTGAAAATAGTACCAGTTCGAGCACTAGATTTTGAAATAATACCAGTTCGAGCACTGGATTTTGAAATAATACCTAGTTTGAGCACTGGATTTTGGTTCAGTATTAATGGGTTTTTTTTTTTGAATAACAATTAGGAATTGTGGTGGGACTGTTTGTTGAAATCCCAATACTGACCAGATTGTTATTAATGCAGTTGAATGAAAATTGATGCACATGAATGCACAAGTGTGTAAAATGAGAGATTTGTTTATCCTGCTTGCATACAAAACAAATTTTTTAAAATGCACCAATGTAACTGGGAAAAGAAAGTTTGATCATTATTTGAAGAAAATAGGAGGATTACAAGGGAAGAATAGATGCATCAAGTATAGAACTTTTTCAAGTGTCGAGCATTAATGAGATCTGGTAATTCTACCCCATCGGCATTGATGAGCCGATATGAGTTGCAGGGTAATGCTTCTTTGACGACATAGGGACCTTCCCAATTTGGCCACCATTTCCCGTCGGGATGATGTTTGAGATAAGCTGTGGATCGAAGCACTAAATCATTGACTTTGAATCTTCTTTCGATGACAGACTTCGCGTACTGCCTGGCTACTCTCTGTCGATAGGATTGAGCATGCTCTGCTGCTTTTAGCCTTCTCTCATCAAGCAAGTCTAGTTGTACCAGTCGCTGCTGCTAGTATTGATCAAGGGGTAATTGTAGAAGTGAAGCAAATTTCAAAGCGGGCTTCTGAACATATAGAGGCAACACTACTTCTGTTTCGTAGACCAATTCTGATGGAGTAGCGTTTGTTGGAGTGTGAATGGTGGTCCGGTAGGCCCATAGTGCATCGTGGATTTTCTCATGCCAGTCACGGCCTGTTTCTACAGTTCGCTCCAAGATACAAATTAAAATCTTGTTGGTAGCTTTTGCCTGACCATTTCCTTGAGGGTAGTAGGGAGCGGAAAATTGATGATAGATCTTGAATTTTGAGCAGAATGTCTTCATTCTTTCATTCTTGAAATGACTGCCATTATCTGACACAATGTCATGCAGGATGAACGGCAAATGATGCTCTTATGAATGAAAGAGACCACGTGTCGGCCTTCCACTGTGCGGAGATTGATAGCTTCTACCCACTTGGTGAAATATTCTGTTGTAGCAAGAAAGTATTTGTGGCCATTTGAAGCAGAGAGAGTGATGGGACCTACGACATCGAAGGCCCACATAGAAAATGGCCATGGAGAGACAACAGATTGTAAATATGTTGCTGGAGCATGAATAGAAGGTGCGTGTATCTGGCATTGGACACACTTCTTTACAAAATGGTAACAGTCTTGCTACATTGTCTTCCAATAGTAACATGCTCTACTGATCTGCTTGACAAGGGTTTGTGTTATCGTCACAAAATTTTTCCCGTCTTCCCTTCCTTGCGGAAGAAAGAGGAAAATGCTTTCGCAATTCAAACTTGACCGGATTTTGGAAATTGTTTTGAAATACTCGCCTCCATTTTGAAAATCACGGGAAAATCCATGGGATGGGGCTCGACCTGTCGGTACGAGGTTTGACCATTCCTGTCGCCTTTAACAAGGGTAATCGAACCAAGGACCAAAATTGTGCTTGACCTAGTTAAATCATCGAAATTGTGTTCTATCCTAAATGCACAGAGAATTCAGGCATGTGCTATGAGATTTGGTAAAATATAAGTTGGAAAACTATGATGTATGCTTAGAAAACATTGGGAGTTGAAAAGCATTTCTCACGAAAAAGATGGAAATCAATCTCTCAGGAAACTCAGATGAAGAAGATTTGAAATCTCGAGAAAGTTTATAAAGATTTGGAAAATCTGGAAGAAATGAGAATCTCGAGAAAATGGTAAGAATTTTTGAGAAAAGATGAACACTTGAAGAGGAAAACACTTGTCAGGAAAACTCGGACTTTGAGAATTTCCTTAGGAAAATGATGGAAAATTTATAGGAAAACTCATTGGAGAAGGAAATTCAAAACTTAGGAAGCTGAAATCTTGAGAATATTGTCTTTGAAGTATCTGAAAATCGACTTTGATTCTTGAGAAAGATGAAAAATTCCTCTTTGAAAATGGATCTTAAGAAACTAACATTTTCAGGGAAAATCACGGGAAAACTTTGACTTGGGAAATCCAACTTTGAAATTCTTCATAGTTTCTTGAGAAATCGATTTTCAGGGAGTGAAAATTTCTTGAGAAAATCATAAGAAAAGCAGATGATGCCATGATGCAAATTATTTGAATGAATGAATGAACTTTGAGAAGATTTTTCTGAGAAATTTGTTAGAAAAATGTGTATTAAGCCAAAGTAAATCCTTCACATATTCTGACTGTGGCCATGAATATGTTCAGGGTTTATTTGAGTTAATTCACAATATTTTGAAAAATTGGAAACATGATGTGCATTTTTAGGATAGCCTAAGAGTGTAGGCTCGGTGTGACTGGTAAAAAGATGATGGATCTGGGTCTTATCCATATTCCGACTAGGGCCGTAAATATGGAGTCCATCGAGTTCATCAACTCTCTAAGAGTTGGTGCATGTGCCATTCGTGTACATCCATGGTGATTTTGCAAAATGAGATATCTGAATCATAGAATCAGGATATTGCAGGAATCAAACTACATGAGATGCATCCTAATCTAAGCAGTAAAAGTAAATATTATTCCAAGTTTGATTATTACATCTCTGACATAAAAAATAAAAATAAGAAAAATACATAGTGTAAAAGAATCAGCATCCTCTAGATTTCCTGCAAAATGAGAATTAGTACAAGAGATACACAAGATACTCAAAGAAATGGGTTTATATAGAACATGTACAACTAAAATATACATGGTTATATCTAAATGCTTGAATTTATACTAAATGACAGGGGATAATGAAGATGTATTTACAAAAAGAAAAAGAAAAGAGAAATATCCACATAAATACTTGTATGTGAAGACAAGTGCACATGAAGATATACATATATATATAAGTATATATATATATATGTATATATGAATATACATGTATATATATATATGTAAATATACATATATATATATAGGTATATATACATATAATGAGAAAATATACATAGTGATTGGAATTCTATATGTAATGGGTAAAATCAGAAAATACAGGGTATATACAGTTTCTGTAGGTGAATTCACGAAGCCGTAATTCCAAAATTATAACATATTTTGCAATAGAATTGGGTATGGAGCTTCCCTATATATCAATAACAAAGCATGGAAAAGATGGTCCATAAAGCCTGAATGGATATTAAAATATCCATCCATGAACATAGCTCATTATCAAGACTGCACACCTGCAGAAAAGGGAATGTTTCCAACATTTACATCCGTACCAGCTCCACCATTAACCAAGGACAAGTTAATATCTGTAATATATATTGAATGAGATCTTGAGATAAATTCTCAATTGCAGAAATATCAATGGTCCCCATGCTACAAAATTTTTTCCACTAGCTAGCTCTTGGCAATGCTAGAAACATTACAATGATATTTTACAAGATGTATAAAGAATTATATCAGCTGGAAACTCTCCAAAGCAAAATGGCAATGGGTTGTTATAGATCTGGATGCACAAGGGAAGTAGTGCCAACTAACAGCACAATAATCCTACAACAAATAAAAGGTTAGCAATGTAAACAGGATGATGAATATATTACAGGAAGTAAGACATTCCAGTAAAAAGAATTTTGCAGGAAATAAGACAGGATGATGAATTTATTATAGGAAAATCAATGGAAAATGAAAACAGCAAATATGGTAATTAAAAATGGAAAATCGATAGAAAATGAAAACAGCGAATGTGATTAACTAAAATTGGAGATAGGGAATGATAAGTCAATATGATGAATCACAAGCAAATAGACAAACATGCTAGAAAATGCAGAATGAAATGTATAAAGCTGAAAAAAAAAATTAGATATTCAGACATCAACTAATGCAACAGAGAAAATTCAATCTATACGATGCATTGAAACAAAATTTTATTGGTAAATTGAAGTGTAACAATAAACTCAAACAATGTTGAAACAGCTAATACAGGAAATCAAAGGCATGAGCCACAGGAAAATTAAAATAACAAATCAAAAAAAAAAAAAACACAAAGAATCCTAAAAACCAGGAAATAACAACTACAACCTTCGATCTAATTTTATTTTTTTCGTTTTTCTGCTGCTAGACTGAAAGGGGACGGCAGCCTGCTGAACCTCTACTGCGGTTGGGCTGAAAGTAGATGGGCGGCAGTTGGCTGAAGGTAACGTGAAGGAGCTGATGGCTGGACTGAAGGAAAGGGGTGACCTGCTGTCTGGAATTTCCTGTTGGTGAGCTAAAGAAAGGGCGGTTTGCTGCTGGAAATTCCTGCTGGGCTGAAGAAAAGATGGGCAGCAGTTGGCTGAAGGAAAGGGGCGACCTGCTGTCTGGAATTTCCTGCGTCAGATGACCTATAGGCTGTAGAAGAAGGAGCAGCAACCTTTGAAAACGCTTGATGGAGGAAACGACTGCCCACAAGGGAAAAGCTCCACCCCTTCAGGAAATTGTCTGCAATCAGAACCAAAGAAGAAACATAGTCCCCCTCCTCCACGGCAGAGAAACTCCTGTAATAAGCCAGCAAATCCAAAAATATCTCGGTTTCCCCCCCCCCCCCCCCCTTTTTTTTTTTTGCTAAAGGAACAAAACTATCTAAGACTTGTAACTCCCCTGCAATAAGAACGAAAAACCCTCAATCGCCCCCCTCTGTGGCTGTAGGAAAAAGGTTCTCCTCTTCGGTGAATCCCCTGCGATAAGCACCAAAGCCTCCTCTAATCGCCCAACTTTTTCCTCCTTTTAAAAACTTTCAGCCCCTTGAAGAAAAACCGCAGCTTTGAGCTTCCGTTTTGGTTTTTGAAATTTTTTCAAATTGAAACTTCAATGTTGTCATTTTCAAGAGGGGCGCATTCTATGTTTTTTCAAAATTTTGTTTCATTTACCTAAGTTTTAGGTAAAATAAATTTTATTTTTTTTTAGGGAAGTTCGGCTGTGCCATTTAAGGCTGCTTTCTTTTAAAAAGAAATCTTATTCAAGCAAATAAATGAAAAGAAGTAACATGAATAATGAAATATAAGAGGCTTTTATGGAAATGCCACCTCAATCCACTTTTAAAATCCTTTTGAAAAATAAAGTTTTATTTTGTTTTTGGCAAATCTTTTATTTTCAATTGGGGTGCCACATGTGTGTGGGCCAACTAACTAAAAAAAAAAATAACATTAAGAAATTAAACAGAAGAACTTGCAAATTGGTGCGATCTTCGGGTGGGTCTCGCTTGAAAACAAGAAATTTACTTGGGAATCAGAGTATGATGCTAGTTCAAAGGCGGGTCCCGCTCCATTTATTTGAAAATAAAACAGAAGAAATAACCTCTCTTTTTTTTTGGAATTTTTATAATACGAGATAAAACTTTGTTTGTTTTCAAGAATTTGGAAAAAAAATGGTTTTTCAGGGCAAAAATATAGATAAAGTAAATGTAAAAAATTTTGTAAAGAGATTTGAAATCTTTTTGCAAAAAGTTTTGAGATAAAATCTTTAAAATCAATATCAAAATATCCAGATTGTTTTCCGTGAGAAAACTTTTGTAATTCAAAGTCCTGGGGGTAAAATGGGAAAGATTGGTAATTTTGAATACCCAGGGTTTTAAAAAATCATATTTGAAAAGTTTAAAAATTTGGATTGACAATTTTGAAAATCAAGAGTTCCTGGACCTCGAAATGACATGTTGTGCAGTGACATGATATGAAATGTTCATGCAATGCTATACAAAGACATGTTTCAAGAAATGTTACTCTGAACCAGGAATTGGAAATTCTAACTTTTTTTCAGGAATAGGATTTTGAAAATTTGCAGTTTGAAGATGTCTCTGAACCTAAATATAGAAATTTTGAGGCTCAAGAATGAAATTTTAGACTTTCTGCAAGGTTCAATCTCAGAAAATGACCAATTTGCCCTTCATTGATTCTGGAGAACTAAAATGTGCTGATTGATAGAGATATCAGGAAGGTGAGTGAAAATTTGGGGTGTTTACAGATGCCCCTCTTTGCTACTAAGTCGGCTTATGGCCGAGCTTAGTGGCAAAGAAAACACACTAAATTTGGGCTATATAAAAATGCCCCAGTTAGAAGGATCTGACTGGGTATGAAGAAATTAGTCTGAGGAAGGTGATAGATATGAAATAGAGAATGAAGAGGAAAGACTCACTCTGTGAGAGTGAAATTCAGGTTTATGCCCTTAACCTGGATGGGACAGAAAATGCTTCATATGGAACTCAGGTTTGACCCTTAATGAAATATCTCATAGAAACGAGACTCAGGTTTGTACCCTTGACCTGATCGGGCGGAAAATGGAATACCTCATCAACTGAGGCTCAGGTTTGTACCCTTATCCTGATTGGGCTGAAAATGAAATATTTGTAAGGTGAATAAGACAACTTTTCTTGAAGAGGAATGTGGCGATGGAAATGGAATTGTAAGAGGCAATCTTGAAAGATGAACAAGGCGATCCAGTGAATTTTTCATCAGTATGAAATATGAATATGGTAAGGAGTAAGACGACTCTTTCGACAACGCGAAAGATGGATATGGCAATCTTTTGACGAGAATAAGGTAACTCTTTCGGCAACGCGAAAGACAGACAAGGCAAACTCTTTCAGAGAAGAGTAAGGCAACTCTTTTGACAACGCAAAAGATGAATAAGGCAATTTTTCCAACGAAGAATAAGGCAACTCTTTCGGCAATGTGAAAGATGAATGCGGGCGATCCAAAGGAATAAGGTGATTCTCTCGACAACGCGAAAGATGACAAAAGGTAATCCTAAGGAAAAAGGCGATTCTTTCGACAACACAAAAAATGACAAAAGGCAATCCAAAGGAGCAAGGTGATTCCTTCGACAATGCGAAAGGTGACAAAGGCAATCCAAAGGAGCAAGGTGATTCTTTCGACAACACGAAAGATGACAAAGGCAATCCAAAGGAGCAAGGTGATTCTTTCGACAACGCGAAAGATGACAAAGGCAATCCAAAGGAACAAGGTGATTCTTTCGACAACGCGAAAGATGACAAAGGTGATCATTTCGGAGAGAAGGCTAATCTTTCAACAATGTGAAAGACGACAAAGGAAAATCTCTCGAAGGGGTCAAGATGCATCAATATGAACATCAAGCTCTCACTTAACGTCAGGATAGCAAGAAAATATGGTCAAAATGTTGAAAATTTTGTTGATTCAAAGTAATTGAAAATGATGCTCATTGTTGTGAAAATATTCCTTCTTTTCTACCTGAAGCATTATCTCCAAACAAGGTTCACTTCGTAGAATCGAGATTTGAAATCCAAATTGCTTGCAATTGACCTTATTCAAGGAAGCTATCAATTTCCTTGATATGAACAGGAAAGAGAATTTGATATTATGAAAGCTATTGATAAAAGAATATTGATAATAGAATTTCACAAATTTAAAGAAGATTCTTGATAGATTTGGCAGTTTGATATCCTGGGAGCTTCTCTTATGATAATCTTTCTGCACTCTTTTGGGCTTCGGGAGAGTTTATTACATCATCTTTTATTTTGGAGATGTCCTGACTTTTCTCTCTTTCTTTTTCCTCTCTTGCTCTCTTTTTGGAAGAGTACGTTACAAACTCCTTCAACTTGGAGATGTTTTGATCCTTCTTTGACGATATTGGCTCATGGGTTAGAGATCTTTAGATGATAGCAGAAATTAAATATCTTTTTGGGATTGTCGGGAGGTTCATCGCATCTGCCTACATCTCGACAGTGCTTTGGACTTTCCCTTGAAGAATCCGGCACAAACTCCGTCATCTTGGAGATGTTTCAAATCTTCTTTGGCCCCAGGGGTCTACTCGCTTAATTCGCCTTCATCTTGACGACAATTGATAGATCCCTTT
The DNA here is from genome assembly GCF_984573655.1 of Nuphar pumila. Lineage (NCBI taxonomy): Eukaryota > Viridiplantae > Streptophyta > Magnoliopsida > Nymphaeales > Nymphaeaceae > Nuphar > Nuphar pumila. The sequence goes on along the minus strand of NC_143265.1, from coordinate 42,945,373 downwards.
TGCGGATATTTAATTGCAGCTTAGGTGATTTTGAGGAGACAGGGTTTTGATGAATTCTCTCTTTTTTTTTCTAGCACTCAGGATATTTCCACTGCCTCATTTTCATAAGAATGGTCTTTAAAAATGTGCCATTGACTGCGATCAATATCAATCATCTATGGCTTTGCAAAAACATTGAATCTTCTTTTCTGGCCATATCGAGTATTTATCCTTCATCCTTTTGGTTGGCCAATAGAAAGAATTTGGATTTTGAATCCTTCTTCACAAAAGCTTTGCCTTTTTTTGAAGTAATACTGAAGGTAAACTGAGGTAAAAATTTATGCAATAAAATTCTGAAATCAACATGTAATTGATTGACAAATTGACAAAGTGTTCTTGAAATCCTTAGTAAAAGAGATCGCTTGACATCCGAGTTGACACATCCTTGACAATGGTACTCAATTTCGAAGGCAAATCCAATACGAAGTTGGAATTTTGAAGGTAAGTCCTGGCATAATGCTGGATTTTGAAGGTAAGCCTAACTCAAAAGTTGGTTTTGAAGTACCATCCGAATTAGGACTCGGGTTTTACAAGAAAAGCTGGAAGATTCGAGTTGAAACTCGAGCCATCGAATTAAAGCTAGGAAGTTTGGTTTCTAAGGAGAGAAAGTTCGGGTCGAAACCTAAATCTTCAAAGAAAAAACTAGGCCAATTCAGATTTTTGAGTCGAAACTCAAATATTTAGAGGAAAGTTGGAAAGTTCGAGTCGGGGCTCGAATCTCAAAAAAAAACTGAGAAATTTAGATTTTGATGGAAAGAAAACTTGAGTTAAAACTCAAATCTTCGAAGGAAAGTAGGAAAGTTCGAGTCAGGGCTCGAATCTCAAAAGGAAACTGGAAAGTTTAGATTTTGAAGGAAAGAAATCTTGAGTTAAAACTCAAATCTTCGAAGGAAAGCAGGAAAGTTCGAGTCAGAGCTCGAATCTCAAAAGGAAATTGGAAAATTTAGATTTTGAAGGAAAGAAGACTTGAGTTAACACTCAAATCTTCGAAGGAAAGCATGAAAGTTCGACTCAGGGCTCGAATCTTAAAGGAAAATCTTTAATCAGAAGATTGAATTTTTGAAAATCGATAGTGCGAGAGCTGGGATTGAAAGTTTTGAGAATGGACAGTTCAAGGATTGGATTATTTGACTTGCTATGAAAAAGACCATCATATTTAGATGTATGTGGTCTGATTTTTAGAATTAACCCCTTATCCTGAACGGGGATATGAATAGAAATTGGAAAATCATGGAAAATGATTCAGGTTTATCCCTTAACCTGAAGGGGAAGAAAATGGATGCAGAATTAATGCAAAATGAAATGCAAATGCACATGAAAATGTAAATGAATGCAAAATTAATGCAAGTGGGTGCATATACATGCAAAAATGAGAGATTGGTTTATTCTGCCTGCATACAAGATGTTTTGAGGTAAAGATAGATTTTTCAAAAAAAAAAATGCCCCACTGTAACTAGGGAGGAAAATTTTGAATACAGAGAAGGATAATCGAGGAATAAAGTGACAGGCTTCTTGATTGAGGGACGTCCTCAAGGTCATTCCTCATAAGAGACATATTGTGAAAAGGAAAGAGACGCAAATAAAATGGTGCCAAACTGTTGGCAAATTTAATAATTTTATTGATGCTTAAAAATCGAGGAAAGTAAACAAAATTATATTATCCCTTTGAAATGATAAAAGCAAAATGAGAAGTGAGAAAGTGTTTGCATATGGGATCTTTAAAGTAAACGGAAAATGTTATTTTGAAAGTGAGAAATCATTTTGGGAAGAAAATCAACGGCAAGGCTGATTTTGAAGAATGATCAACGTGAGAGCTGATTTTTGAAAGGGGAATCAACACGAGGGTTGATTTTGAAGAGAGATCATCATGAGGGTTGATTTTGAAAACGAATTGGTTTAACAATAATTTTGGAAAAGAAAATCAACACAAGGGTTGATTTTTAAAGATAATGGTTCAAAATTAAATTTTGGAAGTTAAGATCAACACGAGTGTTGATTTTGAAAATGAATTGGTTTAACACTAATTTTGGAAAAGAAAATCAACACAATGGTTGAATTTTAAAGATAATGGTTTGAAACCAATTTATGAAAAGAAGATCACCGCGATGGTTGATTTTTGAAAAATATTGGACCGAAATATTAATCTTTTGGGTGATCATCATGTAGAAATTTTTAAAATTTCACAATTTTTGAAAAACCCTCATAGGTAATTTCATTTCTCTCATGAATGATGTTAGGATTGCCCCTCATCTTGAAAAGAATGGGCAAATAAGATTTTTTAAAATGAAAACAGGTGCCCTAATGGGGCAAAAGAAAGAAGTATTGGATGAAGAAAATTGACATTTTATTGATAAGCAGAACTGCTAACAAAAAGACTGCATATTTATAAGCACTCGACCAAAAGGTTGCAAAAACTGGGCGGACTTGCCCCTACGAGGTGACTGGCAAAATGAAAGGAAAAAGCAGGGAACTTTGACATCATCAACTTTCTAAATGATCTGGGAAAGGCTTGGTCAGGATGGCCAGCTTGTCTTCTTCTTCAGCTTCAGCGACGAGGCACTTGTTAATGCAGTCCTGAACAATATTTTTGAAGATAAAACAATGATCGATGTCATGCCCTACTGCCCGATGGAACTTGCAGAACTGATTCATGAACCTTCCCATGATGGTGGGAGGAGTTGTAGCCTTTGGGAGCTTCACTAATCCTTTGGTCAACATGAATTCAAGGGCTTCTTCGAGTGTTTGTTTGAGAGGAGTGAACACACGATCATTACTCCAACCTTCACACTTTATTTTTTCTTTTTGTGGAAAGTTGGGCTAAGATAGCTTGCTATTCTGTTTTTCCTCTCGATCCACATGGTTGCCCTTACTACTTTTGTTATCATTGCGGCTGATGTTGGCGGAGGAGGCGAAAATTGCCTTTTTCTTTGAATCTAGATTGTTCTTGACGAGGGTGATACCATCATAGACACCATTCTCTATTCCCATCTTGAGCCATTCGGCTCGTTCAATGAGTTCAATGAAAGACTTGGATGGTGAGGTAGAAATGAGACTCCTCAAAGGCTGTGAAAAGTTGTTGAGGATCAATGATAAAGCATGCCTCTCTGATATAGGATCCCTCATTTTGTTGCAGGTCTCTCTCCATCTGCGAACGAAGTCCTTGGCTTTTTCACTATCTCCCTGCTTCAGATTACAGAGGTGATTTAACGTTGGTAGCACTTCAGTATTAAACAAAAATCGCTCGATGAATAGATTAACCACCTTATCGAATTCTCGCAGCTCAATTGGATTGATATGCTCGGAGTACCATTTGGCGGCAGTGCCTTCTAGGCTACGAGGAAAACAGAGAAATAGGGCTCTATTGTCTCTCTTGAATTTGGAGCATTCGGTGAAGAACATGGCGAGGTGGGCTTTGGGATCACCAGAACCGTCGAACTTGATGAATTTACGAGGCAGATTTTCCAGATCTTTGTCTCCTTTTAGGCCATCATAGAAGTCCTCGCTGGTGAAGACTTTCTTGGCCTTGTCGCGAGCTTGCATGTCTTTAACAACTCTGGTCATTTCTTTGAACTGTGTCTGCAAGAGATTTTCTGCAACTTGACCTTTTGATTTGCGACTCCTCCTTTGTTCTTGGCTATATTTCTAAAATGTCGGAGGTACCTCATATTCTTCCTCAGTGTCTTCCTGTAACGCCCCGGGGTTTTAAAACCTTTAAAAATTTCAGATTTTTTTTTTTTTTTTTTAAACAGTGGAAATAATTTTTGATTTTCGGTTTCCTAAACCTCAGGCACGCCACATTCTAATTAACAACAAAAACAACAATAATTTATATCAACATTATATACATAGTCTTTTCACAAGGTTCAAAAATAAAAAACATTTAGGATTAAATTTAAAAAAAATCCTAAATTAATCTCAGGATCTTGGGAATCTGGATTCTTCGATGCCACACTTGTCCAACATCCATTGTAAGATTTCCTATTCCATATTTGAACCTGAAATCCCCATAAAACAGGGTTAGACTTATGATAGCCAAGTAAGTCATTAATCAAAACCATACAATTCAAATATTAAGCATGATTTCAATAATTTACAAATCAAAATGCATTTATTCAAGAACAATTATGCAAAATAAGGCAATTAAAAACAATTTAAAATAATGCATAATCTCAGATCAAATTCTGTGAAAGAAAGAGGTCATTGTTTCGATATTAACGCCCTCCTGGTACGGTGGAGAGTACTCCGATCTCAAACTAAGTATTCCGGGGGTATATTATTCTATTGTGGATTACCCGGATACCTGAGTGAAACGGGCTCCCATGCGAGCGGTCAACGACCGGGAAGATTCTCAGCAATGGCGAGCAAACAAGGAGAGTTGGATGCATCCACTGGCATGCGGCAGCCTTGAGACCCGTTGTCTCGACCTCCTCAACCCGAGTGACAGGAGGTCCAGGGAATCTATCGCTCCCAACAATTATCATCTTCACAATGTCACTCCTGGTTGTACCACTACCCCTTCCAGGGTAGGCTAAACCTAGATGGGCTTGAAGGATTCTTTTATAGGACTTTTCATCTTTTCAAAAACTAGGCTCAATAGCCAAATCATTCCTTTCAAATAAACACGGTTCATATGTATCCAGCCCATCCAGAATTTTGCTCTATCATAACGAGCATTCGCCTGTGAAGGCGAGAATTAAGTTTGTGTAGACATGACTCATGCAGCAATAAAATCTTTCAAAAATCAACATGCTATACAAAATTCTTCTATTTATCAATATCATCAATGTCTTAACCATAGTATTCGATTTAAAATCATAAGATTTGAAATTGAAATATGCAGATATTGAAATATGCATTTGATCATAAATCAAATTTAGATAATCATGCATGAATCAAAAACATGAATCAAAAACATGAATCAAAAGCATGTCTAATATAAAATTATAAGATTTTGATAGAATAACTTGGATTTCGATAGGATAAAGCGCCCGTGCTTTGATTTAATCTGATAGAATTCATTATATTAGTTAATATTTTTATATCAAATTTTGAGTAGTATTTGCCCTATGATTTAAAGAAGTATCTTTTGAAGAAATTATTAAAAATCTAAAAAAAATTTATTTGTAATTGACTTTAAAACTTTTATAAGAATTTTCACAGAGTTTCCTCTGTAATAACTCAAATGTTCGAAAAAAGGTTTGAACTTGAATTCGAGTTGTAAGAATTCGAACATGACTTTGCGTCACAAATATTTTTATAAAGGTTTTTCAAAAATTTTGATTTAAATATTTAAAAGGATTTTTGAAAAATTTTAACAAAATTTCTTTTATAAAAATCAATTTTTTTCTGAAATAATTATAAAAATTTTGATATATCTTCTACTAAAAATTTCTAAACTATCTGAAAAGCTTTTGCCAAAATTCTGATTAAAATAATTAATCTTTAGAAATTATTTAAAAATTTGGTCAGAATTACTGCTATACTAATTCTACTTTTTTTCAAAAATCTTTAAATCATTTTGACAGAACTCCTGCTATAAAAACTTAATTTTTCAAAAGTCTTTTATAAAATTTTGCCAGAACTACTGCTAAAGTAGTTTGGAATACTTAAAAATATTTAGAAAAATTTGAACAGAACTTCCCTTGCGTAGAGGCTGGGTTGGATTAAATTTTGACAAAATTGTCAAAATTTAAATCCACACAAAGTAGAATTGGGGTTTAGAAGGAGAATTTGAATTCAGAAGATGGTTCTTGAATACTAACCTTGTTTAGTTGATTTGAGCAGCGCTTCCGCTATCCAAATCTGACTTTTCTGCTAAGTTTAGCAGAACTCCTGCAGGTAGTGCTTCTGAGGCTGTTTCTGATCTGACGGAGCTTCTTGCAGAAGAACGGACTTTGCTAAAAGAAAGAGGAAAAGGGCTAGAAGAGGTTTCTCAGAAAAAATCTGAGATTCTACGGAGGTTTTGGTTTAAAAGTTAGAGAGAGAAAATCAAAGGTAGAGAGAGAAAGTAGGAGAGAGAGAGCTTAGAGAGAGAAGGGAGGGTTTTGAACTTGAGTAGAGAGAGAGGGGGTGAGGGGTATTTATAGGAGAGAGAAGGGAGGTCGCCCCCCCTTGTGGGGCCCACTTTGGTGACATTTGTCACCAAAGTAAATAAAAAATTAATTTTTGAATGACACTTGTCATTCTTCTGACAAGTGTCAAAGAGAGAGAGAGGCTTAGTGTCACCTCCTCACTGAGGAGTGACACTTGTCCTCCCATGGTTTTGGAAAACCATGGCCTGTCCATGGTTTTGGGCCAGTGGTTTTTCTAAAACCATGGTCTGAGATTAAAATATTATAAATTAATATATTTTATTCAATTTGCTACTTTTTAATACCCAAGTTAACCTTGGCTCAATTCCATCTTTCAGAAATGCCATAGGAGATTTAGAATTACTTGAGTGTCCTTCTGTAGTTCAATAAATTACATAGCCTGCCATTGAAAATGGTAAATTACCATTTTCGTCCCTGACAATTTTATTAATTCCCTGAAAATATCCTAAAAGAAAGATTACTATTTTGACCTTATATAGTTGGGTATTTTACCGAAAAATGCCACTGAATTGGCAAATTACTAAGCTACCCTTTGACAATTTGATTAATGACTAGAATGTCCCTGAATTCTGATTTTTGAACAAGCCTCAACAAAATTTTATCAGGATTTTAAATATATATTCAGATCTTTACTTTGAACAATACTAACCATAAAAATAAGGGTTTTAACACTATAATTCACATTCAGAATAAATAAAAATTAAAACTTGAATTTTCTTCAGAATTTATAAATCATTAAAAATTTTGGGTATTACATTCTACCCCCCTAAAAGAAAAAATTTCGTCCTCGAAATTTATGTACAATTTAAACAAACAATTTTGGATACTTCTCTCTGATGCTGTTTTCAGGTTCCCAAGTACATTCTTCAATTCCGTGATGCTGCCATCTGACTTTAACCAGAGGAATAATCTTTGTTCTCAAAATTTGATCTCTTCTATCCATAATTTCTATAGGCTTTTCCTCAACCGTCATGTCTTCTCGAATTGCTATATCTTGATGCTGGATAATATGAGATGGATCATAAACATATTTTCGCAGCATTGAAACATGAAATACATTATGAATCTGTGCATACTGAGGAGGCAATTCGATTCTATAAGCAGTTTCACCGATTCGTTCTAGAATCTTAAAAGGTCCTACAAATCTAGGACTTAACTTTCCCTTCTTTCCAAATCTGAACACACTTTTGGTTGGAGATACTTTGACGAAGACCATATCATCAACTTCAAAAGCGAGTTCTTTCCGTCTTTGATCAGCATATCCTTTTTGTCGGCTCTGGGCAGCGCGTAGTCTGTCTCGGATCAAATTTACTTGCTGAGTATAATGTTGTAGTATCATTGGTGATTCTAACTTTCGTTCACCAATTTCATTCCAATAGAGTGGCGATCGACAAGGTCTTCCATATAAAGCTTCGTATGGCGCCATTCCAATACTGGTATGATAACTATTATTATAAGCGAATTCAGCTAGCATAATATGAATATCCCAATCTCCTTTCCATTCTAGCATACAGGCGCGTAACATATCTTCCAGAGTTTGAATAGTACGCTCTGATTGTCCATCAGTTTGGGGATGAAATGCAGAACTGAACTTTAACTTTGTTCCCAAAGCCTGCTGAAGTTGGTTCCAGAATCGAGAAGTAAACCTGGGATCACGATCAGAGATAATTGAAAATGGTATTCCATGTAGTCTTACAATCTCTTGAATGTATAAATCTGCCAAACTTTCCAAAGATTGACTTATACGAATAGGTAGAAAGTGAGCTGATTTAGTTAATCGGTCAATAATAACCCAAATTGCATCGTGCTGTTTTCGAGTTTTTGGTAAACCCACTATGAAATCCATAGTAATTTCTTCCCATTTCCATTGTGGAATTTCAATTTGTTGCATCATTCCACCTGGCTTCTGATGTTTTGCCTTAACTTGTTGGCAAATCAAACACTTTGAAACATAATTTGCCACATCTATCTTCATACCAGCCCACCAGTACTTTCTTTGCAAATCTTTGAACATCTTTGTACTTCCTGGGTGGATAGTATACTTGCTTTTATGGGCTTCTTCAAGGATTTCATTTCTCAATTCAGGGTTATTTGGTACCCATATTCGATCATTCATCAAAATACTCCCATCTTCTTTAAGTCGAAAAGAAACATCATCTTCCTGTTGGGTTCGAGCTAAAAATTCTTCATGTTGAGAATCCTTACTTTGTTCAGAAATAATTCGGATGAGGATTTCTGGTCGAACAATTAAGTTTGATAATAAAATCCTTCCTGTATTAGTTGCAAAGGGTTTCCAATTAATGAAATCTTCAATAAGTTTCCATTCTTTGTCTATGAGACTTGTCAAAGTGTCTCTAGTTTTGCGACTAAGAGCATCAGCTACAATATTCGCCTTTCCAGGATGATAAGAAAGTGTGAACTCATAGTCTTTAATAAATTCTAGCCAACGTCGCTGTCTCATATTCAATTCTTTCTGCGAGAACAAATATTTGAGGCTCTTGTGATCACTGAATACTTCAAATTGTTCTCCATATAAATAATGTCTCCAGATCTTTAGTGCAAAAACAACTGCCGCAAGTTCTAAGTCATGGGTTGGATAATTCTTCTCATGATTTTTCAACTGTCTTGATGCATAAGCAATAACTTTTCCGTGTTGCATCAATACACAACCTAGACCAGTACCAGAAGCATCTGCATATACCTCAAATCCACCATGTCCCGAGGGTAAAGTAAGCACTGGAGATGTAGTGAGCTTTTCTTTCAAAATTTGGAAACTTTCTTCACATTTAATGTCCCAATCAAATTTAACACCCTTCTTCAGAAGTCTAGTCAGTGGTGATGCTATACGGGAAAAATCTTGAATAAATCTTCGGTAGTATCCAGCAAGTCCAAGAAAACTTCGAATATCTGTAATATTCTTAGGTTGTTTCCATTCTAATACTGCTTCCACTTTAGCAGGATCTACTGAGATTCCATCTTTTGAAATTACATGACCCAAAAACATAACTTTTTCCAGCCAAAATTCGCACTTAGAAAATTTGGCATATAACTGATTTTTCCTCAAAGTATCCAAAATAATCCTTAAATGTTCCTGGTGTTGTTCCTTATTTTCAGAATAAATTAAAATATCATCAATAAAAATAATCACAAATGTATCTACAAACGGTCTGAACACACGGTTCATAAGATCCATAAAGGCTGCTGGTGCATTTGTAAGTCCAAAAGGCATGACAGTGAATTCATAATGTCCATACCTTGTCCGAAAGGCTGTCTTAGAAATGTCTTCTTCCTTGATTCTAAGTTGATGATATCCAGATCTAAGATCAATCTTTGAAAATACCTTAGCCTTCTGTAATTGATCAAATAAATCTTCAATTCGTGGCAACGGATATTTATTCTTTATGGTAACTTGATTAAGAAGTCTGTAATCTATACATAATCTTAATGACCCATCTTTCTTCTTTACAAATAATACTGGTGCACCCCAGGGAGACATACTTGGTCTAATAAATCCCAGCTCCATTAATTCCAATAATTGTTTTTTTAATTCTGTGAGTTCTGCTGGAGCCATCCTATAAGGAGCTTTAGAAATTGGTGCAGTTCCTGGCATTAACTCAATACCGAATTCTATCTCTCTATGTGGAGGAAGTCCTGGTAATTCATCAGGAAAAACATCTGAAAATTCATGAACAATATCCAGACTTTCAAGAGAAATTTCTGCTGGTCTGGCAAGAGTAATGCTGACTAGAAAGGCTGTACATCCATTCCTCAAATATTTCTGGGCCTTTAAAGAAGAAATAACTCGATTTTTAGGAGTAGAATTGGATAATCTAAATTCTACCTTAGGAATACCTGGTTGAGAAAAAGTAACTTTTCCTTCCTGACAAAATATTCTTGCATGATGTTGATGTAGCCAATCCATACCCAATATAATATCAAAATCTGACATGTCTAATAGAATTGGGTCAGCAGGTAAATTTTGTCCTTCAATATATACTTCTAGATTCGGCAAGTATAACCCACAAAAAGATTTACATCCTACTGGGTTGACCACTTCCAGAGCACAGTTTAAAGACTTGATAGGCATATTAAGTAAAGTAGTAAACTTCTTGGAAATAAAAGAATGAGTTGAACCGCAATCAAATAGAGTAAAAGCAGCATGTCCAGCTATAGATAAAGTACCTTGAATCAGGTCACCCTTAGGTAGTTGATCAACATTGGCGGTATAAACGCGACCTGGTACTTTTTTATTCTGCGGTCGTTGTTGTTGTTGTTGTTGCTGCTGTTGTTGTTGTTGCTGGTACGGATACTGGGGTTGTTGCTGAGGGCGAGGTCTAATAAGGCCTCGAGCATGTTCATCCATTTCCTTTTTATAGCAGTCTTTAATGAAATGGCCAGACTTACCACAATATAAACAACCACCAGTTGTTCGGGGGTAGGGTTGTCCTGGATGGGATCGATAGCAATTCTGACACGATCTAGCTGGTAGTTGTGTAGCTGGTAATTGTGGTTGATTGACTTGAAACTGCTGTCGTGGCCTCTTTGCTGGAGGGATGAACCTTCTTTCTTCAAAATTTCTTTTAGGCCAACTCCTTTGGCCTCTGAATTGAGAAACCGTTCTGCCAGATTGATTCTTCTGTATTTCTTCCCAATCTTCTTGTATCAATGTAGCTATTTCCACCGCCTTGTCTAAAGTTTCTGGCCTACTAGTGAGGACTTTGGTTCGTAGAACTGGTTTCAATCCTCTAGTAAATTTCATTGCCCTCTCGTCTTCCGTATTATAGATATTTGGGCAATACTTCTCTAAATTTCTGAATTTAGTAATGTATTCAGATAAAGAGAGTCCTCCTTGTAGTAATTCAAGGAATTCCCTCATTTTACGGCTTCTTTCATGCTTGGGGAAATATGCAGCATAGAAAACTTCAACAAATTGCTCCCAAGTAACGGATCCATTGCTAAATTTAATTTCTAAGGTGGATGCCCACCATCTTTCTGCATCTCCTTTTAATCTGTATGCTGCATAGTTCACCTTACGATCTTCAGGTACGGTCAGAACACGAAAAATCTTTTCTATTTCTCGGATCCAAACCTCAGCAGCTTCTGGATCCATCTTTCCTGAAAATGTAGGTGGATCTAATTTGAGAAACTTCTCATAAGATACTTCATTATGGTTTTGATAGGATTTTGAAGATGTAGCTGAGTCTTGCCTATTCTGATTCTGATCTCTTATAACAGCTGCCAAATTATTTAATGTTTCCATAATGAATTCTTGTTGACCATTCTGCTCCTTGGGTTGCTTCTTTGATGTTTGACGAGGCATCCTTGATAAATAATGATCAGACTTAGATTAAAGTAGAAAGAACATTTATTCATATGAACATATATATACATCAAAACCCATATTTACAAGAATTTACATATTTAACAAAAGTAAACAAAAGATATCCTATGGAAGCTTGAGGAATTTTCCCAAATAATTCCTCTTGTTTCAAATCCGCTCTGGTGGATGAGAAGGCCCTGCAATATTTGGATCTATATTATAAACTTGTTTATCTGGATTTTCTAAATATAAGCTAAGGTCATCCGTAGGTTCCCTTGGGGTATATATAGGATCAGGAGGTTGGAGTGAAAATACAAAGTCCAAAGGAGTTAAAGTGGGTGCAGGAGCAGGTATTATGGTTGAGTCGGATGAAATGACAATAGGTTCCATTGGAGGAGGAGGAGCAAGAATATCCACACGGGATTGTTGATCTGGTAGGTTTTCAGCGGCTTGCTGTCTTTTAATGCAACCCGTCTTCACTTGGCATTCTTTTTCTATATGCCCAACTTCTCCACAAAATAAACATTCTTCCAATTCCAGTGGGCAAGGTTGTGATAAATGGGTCTGTAAACACCTATGACATTTTTCTAAGTTTTCTTTTTCTTTTGTAAGACTTAGAACTTGATTTTCTAAATTATCCACCAGCCGTTTTTGTACTGTCTGTGATTCTTCTAGCTTTTGAACATCCTTGACAAGTTCTTTAATGATATTGACCAGATCTTGAGGAGTCATCTATAAGAAGAATAATGATTTAACAATAATAATAAAATAAAAATCTAAAGTACATACTTACAGTGTAATGTATGAACAAGGTGGATCTCGAACCAGATTTCCCAGAACTCTGCTCTGATACCAACTGTAACGCCCTGGGGTTTTAAAACCTTTAAAAATTTCAGATTTTTTTTTTTTTTTTTAAACAGCGGAAATAATTTTTGATTTTCGGTTTCCTAAACCTCAGGCACGCCACATTCCAATTAACAACAAAAACAACAATAATTTATATCAACATTATATACATAGTCTTTTCACAAGGTTCAAAAATGAAAAACATTTAGGATTAAATTTAAAAAAAAATCCTAAATTAATCTCAGGATCTTGGGAATCTGGATTCTTCGATGCCACACTTGTCCAACATCCATTGTAAGATTTCCTATTCCATATTTGAACCTGAAATCCCCATAAAACAGGGTTAGACTTATGATAGCCAAGTAAGTCATTAATCAAAACCATACAATTCAAATATTAAGCATGATTTCAATAATTTACAAATCAAAATGCATTTATTCAAGAACAATTATGCAAAATAAGGCAATTAAAAACAATTTAAAATAATGCATAATCTCAGATCAAATTCTGTGAAAGAAAGAGGTCATTGTTTCGATATTAACGCCCTCCTGGTACGGTGGAGAGTACTCCGATCTCAAACTAAGTATTTCGGGGGTATATTATTCTATTGTGGATTACCCGGATACCTGAGTGAAACGGGCTCCCATGCGAGCGGTCAACGACCGGGAAGATTCTCAGCAATGGCGAGCAAACAAGGAGAGTTGGATGCATCCACTGGCATGCGGCAGCCTTGAGACCCGTTGTCTCGACCTCCTCAACCCGAGTGACAGGAGGTCCAGGGAATCTATTGCTCCCAACAATTATCATCTTCACAATGTCACTCCTGGTTGTACCACTACCCCTTCCAGGGTAGGCTAAACCTAGATGGGCTTGAAGGATTCTTTTATAGGACTTTTCATCTTTTCAAAAACTAGGCTCAATAGCCAAATCATTCCTTTCAAATAAACACGGTTCATATGTATCCAGCCCATCCAGAATTTTGCTCTATCATAACGAGCATTCGCCTGTGAAGGCGAGAATTAAGTTTGTGTAGACATGACTCATGCAGCAATAAAATCTTTCAAAAATCAACATGCTATACAAAATTCTTCTATTTATCAATATCATCAATGTCTTAACCATAGTATTCGATTTAAAATCATAAGATTTGAAATTGAAATATGCAGATATTGAAATATGCATTTGATCATAAATCAAATTTAGATAATCATGCATGAATCAAAAACATGAATCAAAAGCATGTCTAATATAAAATTATAAGATTTTGATAGAATAACTTACTTGGATTTCGATAGGATAAAGCGCCCGTGCTTTGATTTAATCTGATAGAATTCATTATATTAGTTAATATTTTTATATCAAATTTTGAGTAGTATTTGCCCTATGATTTAAAGAAGTATCTTTTGAAGAAATTATTAAAAATCTAAAAAAAATTTATTTGTAATTGACTTTAAAACTTTTATAAGAATTTTCACAGAGTTTCCTCTGTAATAACTCAAATGTTCGAAAAAAGGTTTGAACTTGAATTCGAGTTGTAAGAATTCGAACATGACTTTGCATCACAAATATTTTTATAAAGGTTTTTCAAAAAATTTGATTTAAATATTTAAAAGGATTTTTGAAAAATTTTAACAAAATTTCTTTTATAAAAATCAATTTTTTTCTGAAATAATTATAAAAATTTTGATATATCTTCTACTAAAAATTTCTAAACTATCTGAAAAGCTTTTGCCAAAATTCTGATTAAAATAATTAATCTTTAGAAATTATTTAAAAATTTGGTCAGAATTACTGCTATACTAATTCTACTTTTTTTCAAAAATCTTTAAATCATTTTGACAGAACTCCTGCTATAAAAACTTAATTTTTCAAAAGTCTTTTATAAAATTTTGCCAGAACTACTGCTAAAGTAGTTTGGAATACTTAAAAATATTTAGAAAAATTTGAACAGAACTTCCCTTGCGTAGAGGCTGGGTTGGATTAAATTTTGACAAAATTGTCAAAATTTAAATCCACACAAAGTAGAATTGGGGTTTAGAAGGAGAATTTGAATTCAGAAGATGGTTCTTGAATACTAACCTTGTTTAGTTGATTTGAGCAGCGCTTCCGCTATCCAAATCTGACTTTTCTGCTAAGTTTAGCAGAACTCCTGCAGGTAGTGCTTCTGAGGCTGTTTCTGATCTGACGGAGCTTCTTGCAGAAGAACGGACTTTGCTAAAAGAAAGAGGAAAAGGGCTAGAAGAGGTTTCTCAGAAAAAATCTGAGATTCTACGGAGGTTTTGGTTTAAAAGTTAGAGAGAGAAAATCAAAGGTAGAGAGAGAAAGTAGGAGAGAGAGAGCTTAGAGAGAGAAGGGAGGGTTTTGAACTTGAGTAGAGAGAGAGGGGGTGAGGGGTATTTATAGGAGAGAGAAGGGAGGTCGCCCCCCCCCTTGTGGGGCCCACTTTGGTGACATTTGTCACCAAAGTAAATAAAAAATTAATTTTTGAATGACACTTGTCATTCTTCTAACAAGTGTCAAAGAGAGAGAGAGGCTTAGTGTCACCTCCTCACTGAGGAGTGACACTTGTCCTCCCATGGTTTTGGAAAACCATGGCCTGTCCATGGTTTTGGGCCAGTGGTTTTTCTAAAACCATGGTCTGAGATTAAAATATTATAAATTAATATATTTTATTCAATTTGCTACTTTTTAATACCCAAGTTAACCTTGGCTCAATTCCATCTTTCAGAAATGCCATAGGAGATTTAGAATTACTTGAGTGTCCTTCTGTAGTTCAATAAATTACATAGCCTGCCATTGAAAATGGTAAATTACCATTTTCGTCCCTGACAATTTTATTAATTCCCTGAAAATATCCTAAAAGAAAGATTACTATTTTGACCTTATATAGTTGGGTATTTTACCGAAAAATGCCACTGAATTGGCAAATTACTAAGCTACCCTTTGACAATTTGATTAATGACTAGAATGTCCCTGAATTCTGATTTTTGAACAAGCCTCAACAAAATTTTATCAGGATTTTAAATATATATTCAGATCTTTACTTTGAACAATACTAACCATAAAAATAAGGGTTTTAACACTATAATTCACATTCAGAATAAATAAAAATTAAAACTTGAATTTTCTTCAGAATTTATAAATCATTAAAAATTTTGGGTATTACACTTCCGCTGATTCTGATTCATCTAAAATTTCCTCTGGCTGAACTTGCTTCTTGGAAGTCTTCTTATCCTTGTGCCCATGGAACTTCTCTCTAAATGTATTCTTTTCTGAACTGATCCTGGGCTGCTCGTTCATCATTTTGGTCATCATTTTCTAGAACATGGCATACATCTGTGGGTCTATGCCATCCTCCTCTTGTTGCTGATCTTGACTTTTGGGGGGATCCATTTCTCCTTCTGAGGCTGAGGAGTGTTGTGGTGATGCGGTTCTTCTTCCTGACCTTGTTCTAACCATCAAATGTTGCAGATGCTCTCTGTAGTATAAAGTCTTGATTAGACCCTGAGGGAATTTTGGATTGAGAGGAAAATGATTATTAACGATATGGTAGACAATTGGAAAAATATCCCATTACTAGGGATGGAGTCGCTGCTGAAATCACGACAATTGTGTTGTCATTCTTTGTAAGAGAAATAATAACGAAAAATGTGCCTTGTTACCTAGGCGAGGTCGTCACCCACGAGGAAAACACCATTTTTGAAGGAAAGAGATATCTCTTGGAAAAACAATCCGCAAACGGATTTAGAATAAGGAGAAGGCAAGTGGATAAACAATTTCCACCGCAATAATCAAGGTATGCACGAGGAAAATATGATGAAGAATTTTGCAAATAGATAAAAGAATTGAAAATCCAATGAGAGAAAACATATGATTTTAAAAAATTGCAGGCAGAATGAAAATGCAGCTGGAAATTCAAGATCCAGTAGAACGGAAGAATGGAAAATCACCTGGAGTTTTGAAAGACATTGGATATTTGGGAAAATCTTCTAGGGTTTGAGAAAATAAAAGGAAAGGACGCGAATATGGGTATTTGAAAATATTTTGGGAAAAATGTAAGAAAATAGAAGTAATATACGAACAATCACATCTTGCACAAACATTTATGCACATACAACACTCCCTAAAAGGCTGACTTTAGATGCATCATTTTAAAAACGACTGTAGGGTCGTAATCCTAACTCTAGGTTCAGATCATCTTTGTCCAATCCAGTTATGCCAATATACCTGAATCGAAATCCGAGGTACGTGGCATATAATTTCAACTCCAATTCTAAGGTAAGGTTTTCCAACATCCTTGAGCACCTACCGATATACTCCGGACTGTGGCCTGCGGTACGTGGTAGGGGTGCGTTAACCCAAATAATTGGCCCAGTTGTGAGGCTCTGTCTCGAACTAGGGTTCTGGAAGAGAGCCGAACAACGTGAAGACCGGGTAATGAAAGGTAAAGGGGGTTTGGAAAAATGATCACATGCAAGAAATAGAGGGCTCTAAATCCTAAAGAGGTAGATTTTGAAAAATCTTTGAAGAAGCATACATTGTTTGCATTCAGATCCTAAATTGAGGAGAGTTGTGTTTAGACCTAAGTCTATGTGTACATGAAAATATCTCCTCAATCTGGTCCAACCAAACCATGCCTAAGTTATATGCAGTCAATGACAGCTAGGTCAGAATCTAGGCTCCTAGGTTCGCATGATAGCAAAAATAAAGAGCTGACATTTTATCAACATAATTTCGATAATTGAACTAAGTCAAGCACAATTTTGATCAGACAAGGACAGGTTCCATCACGGTCGCCAAACTTGTTATCGTCGCAAAATTTTTCTCGTCTTCCTTTCCTTGCGAAAGAGAGAGGAAAATGCTTTCGTGATTCAAACTTGACCAGATTTTGGAAATTGTTTTGAAATACTCGCCTCCGTTTTGAAAATCGTGGGAAAATCCATGGGATGGGGGTCGACCTGTCGGTACGAGGTTCGACCGTTCCTGCCGCCTTTAACAGGGGTAATCGAACCAAGGACCAAAATTGTGCTTGACCTAGTTAAATCATCGAAATTGTGTTCTATCCTAAAAGCACAGAGAATTCAGGCATGTGCTATGAGATTTGGTAAAATATAAGTTGGAAAACTATGATGTATGCTTAGAAAACATTTGGAGTTGAAAAACATTTCTCACGAAAAAGATGGAAATCAATCTCTCAGAAAACTCAAGAGAAGAAGATTTGAAATCTCAAGAAAGTTTATAAAGATTTGGAAAATCTGGAAGAAATGAGAATCTCGAGAAAATGGTAAGAATTTTTTAGAAAAGATGAACACTTGAAGAGGAAAACACTTGTCAGGAAAACTCGGACTTTGAGAAGTTTCTTAGAAAATGATGAAAAATTTATAGGAAAAATCATTGGAGAAGGAAATTCAAAACTTAGGAAGTTGAAATCCTGAGAATATTGTATTTGAAGTATCTGAAAATCGACTTTGATTCTTGAGAAAGATGAAAAATTCCTTTTTGAAAATGGATCTTAAGAAACTAACATTTTCAGGGAAAATCACGGGAAAACTTTGACTTGGGAAATCCAACTTCAAAATTCTTCATAGTTTCTTGAGAAATCGATTTCCAGGGAGTGAAAATTTCTTGAGAAAATCATAAGAAAAGCAGATTTTGCCATGATGCAAATGATTTGAATGAATGAATGCACTTTGAGAAGATTTTTCTGAGAAATTTGTTGGAAAAATGTGTATTAAGCCAAAGTAAATCCTTCACATATTCTGACTGTGGCCATGAATATGTTCAGGGTTTATTTGAGTTAATTCACAATATTTTAAAAAAATGGAAACATGATGTGCATTTTTAGGATAACCTAAGAGTGTAGGCTCGGTGTGACTGGTAGAAAGATGATGGATCTGGGCCTCATCCATATTTTGACTAGGGCCGTAAATATGGAGTCCACCGAGTTCATCAACTCTCTAAGAGTTGGTGCACGTGCAATTCGTGTACATCCATGGTGATTTTGCAAAATGAGATATCTGAATCATAGAATCAGGATATTGCAGGAATCAAACTACATGAGATGCATCTTAATCTAAGCAGTAAAAGTAAATATTATTCCAAGTTTGATTATTACATCTCTGACATAAAAAATAAAATAAAATAAATACATAGTGTAAAAGAATCAGCATCCTCCAGATTTCCTGCAAAATGAGAATTAGTACAAGGTAGGGATACACAAGATACCCAAGGAAATGGGTTTATATAGAACATGTACAACTAAAATATACATGGTTATATCTAAATGCTGGAATTTATTCTAAATGACAGGGGATAATGAAGTTGTATTTACAAAAAGAAAAAAAAGAAAAAGAGAAATATCCACATAACTACTTGTATGTGAAGACAAGTGCACATGAAGATATACATATTATATATATATATATATATATATATATATATATATATATATATATATATATATATATATGTAAATATACATATATATATATATATAGGTAAATATACATATAATGAGAAAATATACATAGTAATTGGAATTCTATATGTAATGGGTAAAAACAGAAAATACAAGGTATATACAGTTTCTGTAGGTGATTTCACGAAGCCGTAATTTCCAAATTAGAACATATTTTGCAATAGAATTGGGTATGGAGCTTCCCTATATATCAATAACAAAGCATGCAAAAGATGGTTCATAAAGCCTGAATGGATATTAAAATATCCATCCATGAACATGGCTCATTTTCAAGACTGCACACCTGCAGAAAAGGGAATGTTTCCAACATTTGCATCCATACCAGCTCCACCACTAACCAAGGACAAGTTAATATCTGTAATATATATTGAATGAGATCTTGAGATAAATTCTCAATTGCAGAAATATCAATGGTCCCCATGCTACAAATTTTTTCCCACTAGCTAGCTCTTGGCAATGCTAGAAACATTACAATGATATTTTACAAGATGTATAAAGAATTATATCAGCTGGAAACTCTCCTAAGCAAAATGGCAATGGGTTGTTATAGATCTGGATGCACAAGGGAAGTAGTGCCAACTAACGGCACAGTAATTCTACAACAAATAAAAGGTTAGCAATGTAGACAGGATGATGAATATATTACAGAAAGTAAGACATTCCAGTAAAAAGAATTTTGCAGGAAATAAGACAGAATGATGAATTTATTAGAGGAAAATCAATGGAAAATGAAAACAGCAAATGTGGTAATTAAAACTGGAAAATCGATAGAAAATGAAAACAGCGAATGTGATTAATTAAAACTGGAAACAGGGAATGATAAGTCAATATGATGAATCACAAGCAAACAGACAAACATGCTAGAAAATGCATAACGAAATGTATAAAGCTGGAAAAAAAAAAACAGAGATTCAGACATCAACTAATGCAAAAGAGGAAATTCAATCTATACGATGCATTAAAACAAAATTTTATTGGTAAATTGAAATGTAACAATAAACTCAAACAATGTTAAAACAACTAAAACAGGAAATCAAAGGCATGAGCCACAGAAAAATTAAAATAACAAATCAAAAAAAAAAAAAATCCTAAAAACCAGGAAATAACAACTACAACCTTCGATCTAATTTTATTTTTTTTGTTTTTCTGTTGCTAGACTGAAAGGGGACGACAGCTTGCTGAACCCTTGCTGCGGGTGGGCTGAAGGTAGATGGGCGGCAGTTGGCTGAAGGTAACGTGAAGGAGCTAATGGCTGGACTGAAGGAAAGGGGCGACCTACTGTCTGAAATTTCCTGCTGGTGAGCTGAAGAAAGGGCGGTTTGCTGCAGGAAATTCCTGCTGGGCTGAAGGAAAGATGGGCAGCAGTGAAGGAGCTGATGGCTGGACTGAAGGAAAGGGGCGACCTGCTGTCTGGAATTTCCTGCGTCAGATGACCTGTAGGCTGCGGAAGAAGGAGCAGCAACCTTTGAAAACGCTGGATGGAGGAAATGACTGCCCACATGGGAAAAGCTCCACCCCTTCAGGAAATTGCCTGCAATCAGAACCAAAGATGAAACGTAGTCCCCTTCCTCCACGGCAGAGAAACTCCTGCAATAAGCCAGCAAATCCAAAAATCTCTCGGTTTTCCCCTGTTTTTTTTTTTTTCTAAAGGAACAAAACTCTCTAAGCCTTGTGACTCCCCTGCGATAAGAACGAAAAACCCTCAATCGGCCCCCCTCTGTGGCTGTAGGAAAAAGGTTCTCCTCTTCGGTGAATCCCCTGCGATAAGCACCAAAGCCTCCTCTAATCGCCCAACTTTTTCCTCCTTTTAAAAACTTTCAGCCCCTAGAAGAAAAACTGCAGCTTTGAGCTTCCGTTATGGTTTTTAAAATTTTTTCAAATTGAAACTTCAATGTTGTCGTTTTCAATTGGGGCACATTCTATGTTTTTTCAAAATTTTGTTTCATTTACCTAAGTTTTAGGTAAAATGATTTTTTTTTTTTTTAGGGAAGTTCGGTTGTGCCATTTAAGGCTGCTTTCTTTTAAAAAGAAATCTTATTCAAGCAAATAAATGAAAAGAAATAACATGAATAGTGAAATATGAGAGGCTTTTATGGAAATGCCACCTCAATCCACTTTTAAAATCCTTTTGAAAAATAAAGTTTTATTTTGTTTTTAGCAAATCTTTTATTTTCAATTGGGGTGTCACATGTGTGTGGGCCCACTAACTAAAAATAAATAAATAACATTAAGAAATTAAACAGAAGAACTTGCAAATTGGTGCGATCTCCGGGTGGGTCCCACTTGAAAATAAGAAATTTACCTGGGAATCTGAGTATGATGCTAGTTCAAAGGCGGGTCCCGCTCCATTTATTTGAAAATAAAACAGAAGAAATAACCTCTCTTTTTTTTTTTAGAATTTTTATAATACGAGATAAAACTTTGTTTGTTTTCAAGAATTTGGAAAAAAAATGGTTTTTCAGGGCAAAAATATGGATAAAGTAAATGTAAAAAATTTTGTAAAGAGATTTGAAATCCTTTTGCAAAAAGTTTTGAGATAAAATCTTTAAAATCAATATCCAAATATCCAGATTGTTTTCCCTGAGAAAACTTTTGTAATTCAAAGTCCTGGGGGTAAAATGGGAAAGATTGGTAATTTTGAATACCTAGGGTTTTAAAAACTCAATTTTGAAAAGTTTAAAAATCTGGATTGACAATTTTAAAAATCAAGAGTTCCTGAACCTCGAAATGACATGTTGTGCAGTGACATGATATGAAATGTTCATGCAATGCTATGCAAAGACATGTTCCAAGAAATGTTACTCTGAACCAGGAATTGGAAATTCTAACTTTTTGTCAGGAATAGGATTTTGAAAATTTGCATTTTGAAGATGTCTTTGAACCTAAATATAGAAATTTTGAGGCTCAAGAATGAAATTTTAGACTTTCTGCAAGGTTCAATCTCAAAAAATGACCATTTTGCCCTTCATTGATTCCGGAGAACTGAAATGTGCGCATTGATAGAGATATCAGGAAGGTGAGTGAAAATTTGGGGTGTTTACACTTTGGTAGCCGACGTGGCCACCACAAATGCCTTCGTGTGCTTCTCACACAACTTCTTTGGCTTCGTCTTCGTCTAAGTATCTGGAATACTTTGAACTGAATCTGCAACGATAGAGGACATTGGCCAGAATGAAATATCGAGTAGACATGCGCTGAATGGCTCGCTGCTCTTTCTTTGAGAGTTCGAGAGGAAATTCACCGGTTTCTATGAAAGTTTTGATATTGTAATACCACAGTTTCTTCTTTTGCTCAGCTTGATGTACTTGTTCTGTTGGAAGGAAGGCAGGTTGGTCAAGTCTGCCAATTTCGAATGAGCGACAAGATTCTCCATTTTTGAATGTCATAATGGAGGCTAGGCTGGCTAGACTATCAGCCACTTGATTAAAGTCTCTTTTCATATGAAAGAGCTGAAATTCTTCAAACTTGTTGACAAGAGTTGAAATGATGTTCTGATAAGGAAATAGCTTCTGATCTTTCACTTGCTATTCGACTCGGACTTGATTGACAACGAGTAATGAGTCACTGTAAGCACGCACTCTCTTGACATTGAAGTCTAGTAGAATTTTTAGTCCTTGGATCAGGGCTTCATACTCAGCCATATTGTGGGTGCATTGGAAATCTAATTTGAGAGAAAATGGAATCATCTCTTTCTCTGGAGTGATTAACAAGATCCCAATGCCTATTCCGGCCATATTTTTGGAACCGTCGAAAAATAAATTTCAGACTGGATATTGTTGAATATTGCAGATGTGTTTGTCAGGAAAATCATCTTCAGCTTTCACTTCTTTTGCCAACAAAAAATCTATCAGTTGATCTGCAATTGCTTGACATTTTATTGATTGCTGTGAGACATATTCTAAGTCATACTGCATCAGTAAGACTTGCCATTTGGTGACCCGTCCGCTGAGGAAAGGTTGCTCCAAAATGTATTTGAGAGGATTGAGTTTAGACAAGATTTTGACTTCAGATGCCAGCAGGTAGTGTCTTAGCTTCTGACACATCCATACCAGGGCTAGGCAGGTCTTCTCTATTTGAGAGTATTTCTTTTCATAGTCTATGAAAGTCTTACTCACATAATAAATGACGTGCTCTATCAAGTTGCCTTCTTTGTATTGCGCCAAGAATCCGCCGCATGCAACTTGATTGACTGAGATGTATAATAAAAAAGGTTTCCCTAATTCTGACGGTTTCAAGATAGAAGGATTGAGAAGATACTTATTGATGCAATCGAATGATTGCTGACACTCTAGTCCCTATTTGAACTTCACTCCTTTTCTGAGCAAGTGATTGAAAGGTTCGCATCTTATTGCCAGGTTGGAAATAAATCGTTGAATTGATTGCATGTGTCCCTAAAGGCTACGCAATTCTTTGAGATTTGTTGGGGGTGGCATATCAATGATAGCCTTTGCTTTGGCTGGGTCAACTTCAATTCCCTTTTTGCTGACCAGAAAACCCAATAATTTGCCTGATTCGACTCCAAAAACACACTTTTGTGGGTTAAGTCTTAACTTATAAAGAATGAGTCATTTAAAAACTTGATCAAGGGCTTCGAGGTGATCTTCTTCCTCTTTGGATTTTACGAGAATATCATCAACATACGCATCCATGATTTTGCGCATCTGATCGTGAAAGATGACGACCATTGCCCGTTGATACGTTGCTCCAGCATTCTTGAGCCCAAAAGGCATAACTGTATAACAGAAAGTGCCCCAAGGCGTAGTGAAGGAAGTCTTTGATTGGTCGCGAGCGACCAACTTAATCTGATTGTAGCCGGAATATCCATCCATAAACGAGAACATGGTGTGCCCTGCCGTGCTGTCGACTAAAATATCAATGCTTGGAAGTGGATAATCATCTTTCGGAGTTGCTTTATTGAGGTCTCTAAAGTCTATGCAAATTCTCACTTTGCCACTTTTCTTTGGAACGACGACAATATTGGCTAACCAATCTGGGTAGTCAATAGTTTGGATAAATCCTACTTTGAGCAAATCTTCAAGTCCTTCTTTGACCTGTTGTTCTATTTTGGGATCCATTTTCCTCAGCTTCTGCTTAACTGGCTTAGCATCTGGCTTTAAAACGAGGCGGTGTTCGACCAATTTTGGGTCTAAACCCGGCATATCTTCATATGAACATACAAACACTTCTTCATGTTGCTTGAGAAAATTTGTAAGCCTTTCCTTCTCTTCCGAACTCAGACTGGTTCCGATTTGGAGAATTTTGGGATTGTCCTCTGAACCGATATTGACATCTTTAGTTGGATCTCGTACTAGAGCAGATGATTCATCTTGCTCCTGGACTGAGGCGAACTCTGGTAATTTCTGAAGAAACCGATCAAATTCTTCATAATCATCTGACTGCTTTGCAACCTTGCTATCCTCTGTGCTTGCTTTGACTCAGTGAATCGCTGCCGATTTCTGGAAAGCCTTTGGATTGAGAATGAGCTTTTTGATTGCTCGGGAAGGCATTTTGAAAATTTGGATAAGAAATTTGATTCAGGGAAAATTGCCCATCATAAGACAAACAATCATTTGAAAAGAATCATGCATAAAATGGCATTAAAATTATAAAATGAGGAGATAGACGGAAAGGAGACAGATGGCACCTAGATAGACAAAGAAACTTGAAATTTTATTGATTTTGAACTGATCAAAGACATTGATAGACTGAGACATTTATTTGGGAAAGAATAAAAAGAAAATAACAAATGGTTCTCAATGTGCCCCTTTGACAAAAATAGTCTTCTTTGGTGAGTCTACGTCGGAGAACCCTAGTCCTACTCTGTGGGGACGATGCTTTTGAATCACTGGCTTGACGTGGCCATCTTCGTTCTTGCCCAATCCTTTGAAGGGTTAATAACCATGCTTTAGAAGTAAATCAAACCCCTTTCTTGCTTTCATGAATTGTGGGAACAACGAATGATCTTTGATAGCGTTGTAGTTGATCCGACCTCCGATCTTAAAGAATTCAGGACCTCTCCATCGGGTCATGGCCACAGTGTGCAGAGATAATTCTGGTATTGTCTGGAATATTTCTCGACTTTCTCCAAGACTGATTTCTTCACTTTCCCTGATGCTGGGGATATCTGCAGTGAATGATGGTCGAGGGATCATGGGCTGCGGGAGCCTTTCTTCTGGGTCTTCTCCCAATACTGTTGTAATCATTCCACCTTTTCACCATTTTACACATTGATGAAGGGTGGAAGGTACTACATTTGCATTGTGGATCCATATCCTTCCGAGCAACAGATTGTAGGTGGGTGGTACATTGACCACATGAAAGAGGACGGAGTGCACTGAGTAATTGATGAACACCTCCAGGAATATCTTGCCTTTAGTTGTTTGACCATGATTGTCAAACCCATAGATAGTGATAGGATCTTGAATGTATTCTTCTTCCTTAATCCCTAGTGCCTTCGCTGTCATTTCGGGACATATATTGAGGTTGTTGCCTCCATCAACCAGCACATGGGGTACTGTCATTCCTCTTACTCGAATGACAATGTACAGGGCATTATTATGAAAGGAGTGAGGCTTTGGAAGGTCCTCATCCGAGAAGGTGATCGGTGCATTTGTCATGGCTGCATTCCCAATTTGTGCCATGTCTTCAGGTGTGGTACTGGGCTTGACTTTAATCTTTCTGAGCAAATCATCCAGTACTTGTTGATGCTTGTGAGAACTCTTGGCTAAGTCCAAAATTGAAACATTGGACAGAGCAGTCAAAGGATTTTGACTTTCATTTTCCAGCCTGGGCTTGATGAACTAATTAAGGAAATAAAAAATTCCTTTTAATTTGGGGGATGATCTTGTGAGCCTTTCAGACACTTTCATCATGCCAAATGCTGAGATTATGTCCATCTTCTTAGAAGTTGGAGATGCTTGTCGTAGCACTGACACCTGATGCTGAACTTGGAGATCTTGGATGGAACATGGTTTGATGTGCTCATGAGGTAGAAATGGTTGTTCAGATATCATTGTTGTGGTGTGTGGAGGAAAGGGCTGATTTAGAATGTCCATTTTCTTTTCTTCTTCTCCTTCCACCAACAGATTCTTGTCAATAAGATCCTGCACAATGTTCTTGAGAACGAAACAGTTCTCAGTGTTGTGTCCCACTGTCCTGTGGAACTTGCAAAATTGGTCTTTCCACTTCCCCATAGGCACAAGGGGATCATCCAATCTTGGCAACTTGACCATCTCCTTTGACAACATATACTCGAGCACATCTTCAAGTTATTGATCGATAGGAGTAAATTTTCTATCGTAGCTCCATCCTTCATGTTTGGTCTTCTCAAGCAGTTTTGGCCCTTGATCCTGCTGAGGAGGCTTGCTGTATTGAGGGGCAGGCTTTACTTTCTGATCTCCTTTGTTGTTAGAATTGCCCGCACTGTAGCAGTAATCTTTCTTCTACCCTTTATAATAATTTTGATTGCTGTTGTTGTTGGCAGAATAAGTGAAGTGAGTTTTCTTCTTTTGTTCACCTTGAGGGTTGTTCTTGGAAAACGTGAAACCTTTATAGACTCCATTCTCCACACTCAGCTCGAGACATTCGGCTCGTTTAGTCAACTCAATGAAAGTACGGGATGGTGCTGTGGATATCAATCCTCTTAGAGGTTGCGAAAAATTGTTGAGGATTAGGGATAGAGCATGTCTTTCTGATATAGGATCCCTCATTTTATTGCAGGCTGATCTCCATCTATGGATAAAATCCCGTGCCTTTTCATTTTCGTTCTGCCTTAGATTGCAGAGATGACTTAGTGTCGGAAGCGCCTCTGTGTTGAACAAGAAGCGTTCAATAAACAAGTTCACCACTTTATTGAACTCCTTTAGCTCGATGGGGTTGATATGCTCAGCATACCATTTAGCTACAACTCCTTCCAAGCTGCAGAGGAAACATAGAAATAGTGCTCTGTTTTCCCTCTTGAACCTTGAGCACTCAGCAAAGAATGTGGCGAGATGGGCTTTCGGGTCGCCAGAACCGTCGAACTTGATGAATTTACGAGGAAGGTTTTCGAGATCTTCATCTCCTTCTAAGCCATCATAAAAGTCCTTGCTAGTGAAGACTTTCTTGCCCTTGTCGCGGGCTTGCAAATCTTTAACCACTCTGGCCATTTCCCTGAATTGTGCTTGCAGGGGCACTTCTGCGACTTGACTTTTTGATTTGCGGTTTTTCCTTTGTTCTCGGTCATGTTTCTGAAATGCCGGAGGCACCTCATACTCTTTATCAGTGTCTTCCGCTGATTCTGATTTATCTGAAATTTCCTCTGGCTGAACCTGCTTCTTGGAAACCTTCTTATCCTTGTGCCCGTGGAACTTCTCTCTAAATGGATTCTTTTCTGAACTGGTCCTGGGCTGCTCGTTCATCATTTTGTTCATCATCTTCCGGAACATGGCATACATTTGTGGATCTATTGTAAACACCCCAAATTTTCACTCACCTTCTTGACATCGCCCTCAATCGACGCATTTCAGTTCTCCAGAAGCCATGAAGGGCAAAATAGTCATTTTTAAAGATTGAACCTGGCAGAAAGTCCTAAATTTCACTCTTGAGCCTCAAAATTTCTATATTTAGGTTCAGAGACATCTTCAAATTGCAAAAATTCAAAATCCTCTTTCTGGACAAAAAGTTAGAATTTCCAAGTCCGAGCTCAGAGTGATATTTCACTGAAACATGTCTTTGCATCGCATTTGCATGAACGCTTTGCATCATTTCATTGCATAGCATGTCAGTTTGAGATCCAGAACTCCTAATTTTCAAAATTGTCAATCCAGATTTGATTTTTAAACTTTTCAAACTGATTTTAAAACCCTCGGTATTCAAAATTACCAAATTTTCCCATTTTACCCCTAGGACTTTGAATTACAATTTTTTTTTCTCAAGAAAAACAATCTGGATATTTGGATATTGATTTTAAAGATTTTATCTCAAAACTTTTTGCAAAAAGATTTTAAATCTCCTTACAAAAATTTTTACATTTATTTTATCTATATTTTCGTCCTGAAAAACCGATTTTTCCAAATTCTTGAAAATAAATAATGTTTTATCTCGAGCGGGACCCACCTTTTAACTAGCATCATACTAAGACCCCCAGGTAAGTTTCCTATTCTCAAGCTGGACCCACCCGAAGTTCATTTTGCAAATTTTTCTTTTTAATTTATCATTATTTATTTATATTTTAGTTAGTGGGCCCACACACATGTGGCACCCCATTTTAAAATAAAAGATTTTATAAAACAAAATAAAGCTTTATTTTCAAATATATTTTTTTAAATTGGCTGAGGTGGCATCTCCCAATTAATTTTATTCTTTTTTTATTTTTTATTTTTTTTTTTATTTTTTATTTATTTATTTATTTATTTTTACTATCCATTTTTTTTAAAAAAGAAACAGCCACCAAAACGGCGCCACAGCCAAACTTTCCAAAAAATATTCATTTTTACCTAAAACTTAGGTAAATGAACCCAAAATGGTTTTAAAAACCTAAGATTTTGTCCAGCTTCTAAAACGGCGAGTTTTTAAAATTCAATTACAAAAACTTTGAAAAGTTTTCAAAACAAAAATTTGTAACGGAAGGGATGGCGACGTTTTCTTGAAAGAGGGGAAAGTTTTTAAAAAGGGGGAGGGCATTCACGAGAGGGGGATTGGGGATTGGAGATTTTCGGTTTTTTTTTTGCAGAGCCTTCTATTACCAGCACCTTTCCTTCCCCACCAGAAGAAAAGATCAAACCACCACAGGACCTCCATTCACAGCAAGAAGCCAACGCCTGCCTTCTTCAGTCACAGCCGTAGGGGGGTAGCCGATTGAAGGGAAGGTGTGGTTTTCGGTTTTGCAGGATCTTCCACCACCAGATCATCTTCTTCATCCCAACAGGAAATCCAGCGTGAAGCAGGCCCAGCCACAGGAAATCCAGCGTGAAGCATCTTCTGCATCTTTCTTGCAGCCCAGCCACAAGAATTCCAGCAACTGCCTCATTTCTTCAACCCACCAGAAGCTGCCGCACATCCACCATCAGCAGAGGTCCAGCAGCTGCCCATCGTCCTTCAGCCCACCAGCAGGAAGCTCCAGCTAGCCGTCTCATCCCCTTTTTTCTGCTCTCATCCAGCAAGATCACTTGACGCAGGAGATTGTAAACACCCAAAATTTTCCTCATCCATTCTCAAACAACCCTCCTCGTGCAGTGCCAACCCTGTTAGGTCAGTGTAGGAGTCAAACCCCGAGTTAGTTTCAGAAAATCACCATTTTACCAACTTTTATTAGGAAAATTACCATTTTACCCCTAGGTCATCCCGGACCTCAGTCAGTCGGAGTCAACAAAGCTCACTGGTCAATTCAGAACATTTAGAATATCAGTCATTCCAAGCACATCTGAGCTTACAGTGAGAAGACCATTTCCATTTCTGACCATTCCTGCCAAAATGGGATCATTTCTTCAGAAATGAGCTTGTTTCTCACTCAAATCCATGCCAATTGTCTCCGAGTCAGTCATTCCCAGTTAGTCATGTTCCCCAGAGTCTAACTTGAGCTCACCAAGAGTTCAAGCGCTCCAGTTTCAGTTCAAAACCATTTCCAAGTGTCTAGGAGCCCATTTTAGTCCATTTTAGTTCTTTCAGCGGAAATTGAGTTGAGTTCAGTCAATTGAGCTAGTGTTCGAGCTTCGATTTTAGTTCACGTCAGTATTATTGACCTTTTTCTTAGCTCAAAGTCAGTTCAAGTTCGTAATTCACTTCACTCCAGCGACCATTCTGTACCATTTCTCTAAAAATGACAGCTTTTTTTTGAAAATTCAGTCGGAAAGGTCAGTTGAGTCAGTGCCTTGTCAGCTCATTGGAGTTCTGAAACTCTAAAACCCAGCTCAATCTGGCTCATTTCAGTTTAATCCAGCTCAAACCCCAATTTTCAGTGTCACTCTGACCCAATAGAGTCTCGAAAACCATTTCTTGAGCTATTTTGCAAATTTTATCAATTTTAATGCTTTTTAAACTGGTACAAGTGTCAATCGGGGTCTAACATCCAAAATTCTTCATTCAGGGTTAGCATTTCGCATAGCATTTCATGTCATTTCTAATCATTTCATATCATTTCTCAACATTTCATAACATTTCATCACATTTCATTTCATTTTCGAAGTCCAGAACTCCAGCTTTATAAATTTCAATCCAGATTGAGTTTTAAAAGTTTTCAGAAATCAATTTCAAACCTCGGGTTTCCAAAATTGACATTTTCACCCCGGGATTCTAAATTTGGAAATATTTTCTCAAGAAAAATAATCTGGATTTCTTTCAAAAACAAATTTTCAAGTTTTACACTGGATTTGCTTCGCAATAAGCTATTGAACTTCAAAATCTGAGCTTGTTTCAAAAACTGCCAAAAATAGCTCATTTCGTTTGGAAATATTTTCTCAAGAAAAACAATCTGGATTTCTTTCAAAATTACATTTTTAAATTCTACATTGGATTTGCTTTGCAACGGGGTATTGAACTTCAAAATCCGAGCTCGTTTCAAAAACTGCCCAAAATAGCTCGTTTTGTCTGAAAATAGATTTGGAAGCATTTTCTCAACAAAAACAATTTGGATTTCTTCCAAAATTAAATTTTTAATTTCTACATTGGATTTGCTTCGCAACGAGGTATTGAACTTCAAAATCCGAGCTCGTTTCAAAAACTGCCAAAAATAGCTCGTTTCATCTGGAAATTTTCTGAAAAGACTATTTTACCCCTTTAATCGTCAAAATGAATTTCAAAAGTGGAATTTGGACCCGCTCTGAGATGGCCCATCCATTTGCATTTTCTGTTTTAATTTATAAAAAAAGAAAAAAAAATTTACCTTTTTCTTTATTTTTTTGTTTGTTTTATTTTTTTTATTTTATTTTATTATTTTATTTTCCTAAGGTGGGACCCACAAGGGGGTCGACCACCCTAGCCCTCAATCCAGCCCATTTCCTTTCTTTCTTCCTCCATTTTCTTTTTTATTTTTATTTTTATTTTTATTTTTTTACTTTCCTTTTTTCTTTCTTTTCTTTCTTTTCTTTCTTTTCTTTCTTTCTTCTTTCTTTTTCTTTCTTTCTTTCTTTCCTCCTTTCTTTCCTCTCCCAGCCACTCACGTATACCCTATCCAGCCCCTTCTCTTCCTCTTTCCCTCTCCTTTTCCTCCCTTTCTTTCCTTTTCTTTCTCCCCTCTTCTTTCCTTTTCCTTTTCCTTCTTCCCTTCCTTACTCTTTTCTTCCTCCAAAGCCATACGGCTGTAGCCTTGGGCATTACACAGCCTTCTTCATTAATCAATGGTAACTTAGGGAAAGATATCATCTTTCCTAAGTTACCAATCAAAAACAAAAGGAAAAAAAAGAACGGCTGGCCTCCCAAGCTCAATTCTCTCTCTCTCTCTCTCTCTCTCTCTCTCTCTCTCCCTTGAACTCTCTCTTTCTCACCCCTTGGCTGCAGCTTCCAGCCATTGAAACAACACCCTTGCAGCCCTCAACAGCACCAACTGGAAGCCTCCACGCACAGCACCATTACAACCATCGATCCCAGCATCTGCAGCCTTCTCCATTTGTTGCAGCAAGACCCCAAGCTATCCTTGGCTGCAACTCCCAGCCATTGAAGCCACCTCCAGAGCTCCTTTCTCCAGCCAACAGCCGGCCTCCACTTTGAAGCACCATCAACGTCTTCACCTCCATTACAGCCACCTTCCACAGCAGCAGTTGGCCCTCCATCACAGCCACCTTCCACAACAGCAGCTGGGCCTCCAACAGCAGCCCTTCATTGCAGCTATCTTCAAACTTCTCAAAGGCAGCAGCCACCAAAGGGGAGCTCTTTGCAGCCACAGCCACACCTTCATCCTTGGCAGCACCACAGGGACACCTCCACAGCAGCATAGCCATCTCCAGCAAGCCTCCTTCACACCCTTGCTACCAGCCACAACCAACTTCAAGTGCAGCCACTACCTTCATCACACGTTCCAGCCGACACCTCCTTCTTGACTTCCAGCCATCCTCACCTTGGTGCCTTTGACGCCCCAACTTCCTCAACCTTGGATCATTTCCACCACATCCGCTTTCCTTCAGCCAATCCCAGCAAACCCAAGGTAAGAGCTTCATCTTTTTACTTTTTTATTTTCCTTACTTTCTTGCTTAAGGCTACATGGAGTATGGGATCCCTCCGATGGATGGATCGGATCCCCTATCACCATAGCCAAAATTGAGTTTAGATTATACCCCCCTGATTATTTTTGTTTTATCATTGAATTCATGTAAATTTCGTATTATAGGCCTCATATTTAGATTATTTTAATGCTTTATAGGTATTTTGATTAGTTTCTTTAATATTTGCTTATTAGTTTATAGGTTTTGATTTTAAGTGTCAGTCCAGACTTCGTTTCATGTTTAATTGTTCATCTATAAATTTCAAAAATTTTATGATAGATGTATGGGTTAATCATTCATTTCTCTGCAAAAATTCGGATCGATTTGAGTTTAATAACTCTATCTAATAAATCCAAAGTCCAGATCAGGTTTTGAACCCTCTGGAAATTCCAGATTCCCATTTAGCAGGGTTGTCGACCCAAGATCGCCTCCATGGATGATTCAATTTTCCCTCAAAAAATCATAGTGGATTCATCATTGAATATACTGATGATCTGGAAATTTTGAAGTTTTTCCAGTTTGTTTTACCCTCTGTAAAAAATCAGATTTCCCAGACCCTTGGGAAAATCTCGATTTTCTTTTGTCAGGGTATAGACAGACCCTAATGCATCAAGTCCTCCCAATACGTAGCCTGTCTGCAAAACCATTCAACATGAAAGTTATTCCTAACATAATTTCCTATCATTTCCCAAAATTTGGGAATTTGTGGATCTGTTTCAGTATTTTTTCCGAATTTTCTCTTTCTGTCTAACAGATTCCAATGTCCAGAAATTCCAGAGATTTAGGTCTCTGATAACAGTGTGGCCTTTTCCAAACCGTAATCCGAATCCCAAGGGTGTCAAAAAATCAAATCTTTCACTGTTTGTCAGGGACAGTTTCCCACAATTTCAACCTTTTTCCCATCTGTTTGCTATTTTTCCCACATTTTCTCCCGAAACCTGTCTGTTTCCCTTAAATCCTAGAATCGCCGGATTCCGATCCGACTTGCCGGAGTGGCACAGCTCCGACCATAGGTCAAAACCAGAAAGTGTAAAAATCAAAAATCCTTAAATTACTGTCTTCTGTCACCCCATGAAATTTGGGAAATTTTTATGGAAGTTTGATATCCTAAATCCCCTTTAGAATCAACATTTTAGGCAAAAATCATAAAATTTAGGGTTTTTATTTGAATTTCCATATTTAAAAATACAAAAAATTAAATTTTCGAGCTCCATTATGTTTCTAGGGTTATTTTAGTTGTCCATGCCAAATTTGGTTTAATTCCAAGTTCATTTGCTCCATGTGTTAGTTTATCTTTAAATTCAGAAGCGAAAATCAAGTTAAATTCGATATTTTATGATATTTTCGCCATGTTAGGGTTTTTATCATGTACATAAGCATGTAGAATCATATTAGGGTTAATTTTAATCTCATTTGCATTTCATATTTTTCAATTTTGCAAAATTTATTTCAGAAAACCCTGGTTTCAAGGCCATAGTCTTGTTTTCAGGGGTATTTTGGTCATTTTGACCTAAATTTCGAAATTTCAATTTCTAATTATCCAAAATTTCATGCATATCATCATATTTTATCATATTATGTTTGATTTATTTCATTTGATTTTCAAAATTCCAAAATTTACAATAATTCTTTCAGAAAATCGTGATTTCAAGGTCATCAGGGGTATTTTGGTCATTTTGACCCCAATTTCGAATTTTCAAGTTTATTTTCGAAATTTATTCATTATTTATCATGTTTATATCAAAGGGGGTATGAATTTGGGTTTATATCTGAATAATATCCGATAATTTCCCATATTTTCAGATAAATTCAGAAAAACCTACATTTTTGTGCTAACCTTGTTTTCTAGTTTTGCAGGAACATTCAAGAAGAAGACTTAGTTATTTAATTTATTTATCTTATTCAATTCAATGTAAAAAGCAATGTAATATTTGGAATAAGAGTTACATTTTCTGCTTAGAATAGGACTGCATTGCATATAGTTTAATTTCTGCAAATTTCAATATGTGATGTATGATTCATGCATAGTTATTTCAAATTCACTATGGTTTACACGAATGGCATGTGCACAAGCTTTTATGGAGTTTATAAACTCGGTGGGATTCGTATTTATGGCCATAGTCAGAATACGAAGAAAACCAAGATTTATGATCTTTATATCAGCCACATTCAGCCTACACTCTTAGGCTAACTTCAAAAATGCACTGCATTTCTCAAAGTTTCAAAAGGATTTCCCAATTCCTCAATGAAATTCCCTTTTCAAATTCATATTCATTCATTCATATCATTCAAATTGCATTATTTTCAAACTCATTTTCCAATTTCAATTTCAGAAAATTCAATTTTCTCAAGAATTTCCAAGTCTTTCTCAGGATCTGATTTTCTCAAAATCCTAAGTTTTCAAATGACATTTCAAAGCATTTCCCAAGTTCAAATCAAGATTTTCCTATGTTTTCAAATTCTCAAATTTCAAAATCCCAAGTTTTCAGAAATTCATTTTCTCATATTTTCCAGTTTTCTTGAGAATTCATTTTCCATTTCAAAAGTCATTTTCCAATGAATTTCTTAGATTTTCTCAGAATTCTCAAATCCATTTTCTCAGAAAAGCAATTCCAAATTTCAAAATCATTTTTCTAAAGTTCAAATTTTCCCGAGAAATCTCTTTCCAATGCAAATTTCTGATTTTCAATAAAATTCAATGATTTTCCCATGAATTCCATTTTCAAGCATTTTCCAGTCCTTTTCTAAATGCATTTCAATTTTCCAAAGCAAACATCATAATTTCTCAAACTTGCATTTTTCAAAATTCCATAGCACAAGCCTGATTCTTTGTGCATTCTAGAAAAAATAGAGCATAATTTAGATATTTGAGTCAAGTTAAAGCACATAATTGGTCCTTGGTTCAATTACCCTTGGTAAAGGCGCCAGGAACGGTTGAACCTCGTACCGACAGGCGGATCCCATTCCATGGAATTTTCCCGCAAATTTTCAAAACGGCGGCGAGTAAATTTTCAAAACAATTTTCAAAACTTTGGTCGAGTTTGACTCGTAAAATTCGTTTCTCTCTCGCAAGGGAGGGGAAAAATTTTGCGATGATAACAGGTTTGGCGACCGTGATGGGACCTATCTTCGTCTGATCAATTATGTGCTTTGACTTTGCTCAATTATCAAAATCATGCTCTTTGAACTGTCAGCTTTTAATTTCTGATATCATGTGAACCTAGGAGCCTAGACTTGAACCCAGTTGACATGGATTGCATATAGACTAGGCATGGTTTGATAGGACCATATTGAGGAGAATTATGCATGCTCACTTAGACTTAGGTCTGAAATACAACACTCCTCAATCTAGGACTTGTATGAAAACAATGTTTGCTTCTTCAAAAAATTTCAAAATTCTATCTCTTTAGGGCTTAGAGCCCTCTGTTTGCCTGCATGTGATCATATTTCAAAAACCACCCCACCTATGTTTACCCGGTCTTCACGTTGCTGGGCTCTCTTCCAGAACCATAGTTCGGGACAGAGCCTCACAACTGGGCCACTTATTTGGGCTAACGCCCCCCTGCCATGTACCAAGGGCCATAGTCCAACGTATATCGGCAGGCGCTCAAGGATGTTGGGAAAACATAAGCCTAGACCCGGAGATGAGTTTTATGCCACATACATCGAGCCTCGGCTCGAGTATATCGGCATAGCATGATTGGACACAGTTGATCTGAGCCTAGAGTCAGGATTAGGGTCCTAAAGCTCTTTCAAAATCAATGCATTTAGAGTCAGATTCTTAGGAAATGCTGTATGTGCATAATTGTTTGTAATTGAATGTATGATAGTCACTTTTGCCTTATTTTCTCATATTTTTTTTTCAATTTTTCCAAAATACCGAACAATTTTCCAAAATACCTCATTTTCCATCTTTTGTGAAATATCTCCTTTTTCTCAAAAACCCTGGACGATTTTTCTAAATTATCCACCTTTTCTTCAAAACTCCAGGAGATTTTCCATTCTTTCGTTCCTCTGGACTTCGAATTTCCAGCTTTCATTTTATCCTGCCTGCAATTTTCAAAATTCTTGTATTTTTCCAAAGTCTAATTCCAGTCTTCTTGTCCCTAAGTCCAATGGCATCTAGTCAGCTCGATTCTATTTTTCCTGAGGGTCACATCTCCTACGAGGTGCGACAAAGTCTTCCTGAGCATCGATCTCTTAGCACCGGACCCTTCTTCCTCCGGTGGTACTATGTCTGGTTCAAAAACTTCTCTCGTATGTTTCCGGACCACTTGAGCGATTGCGGGTTAGAACTGGCATCTGCAGTGGGAAAGTTGACAGTCAACAGCAATCTGATTCATGCACTGGCAGAGCGGTGGAATCCGCGCACTTGCACGTTCTGGTTCCCGTGGGGCGAGATGACACTACTGATGGATGAATTTTCAGAGATTATGGGACTGCCTGAACCAGCCGGTCAGCCTGGAGATCCGCATTCCCTCGTTCTGCTGCCAGCTAGCTCAATCACAATGTCACTCCTGGTTGTACCACTACCCCTTCCAGGGTAGGCTAAACCTAGATGGGCTTGAAGGATTCTTTTATAGGACTTTTCATCTTTTCAAAAACTAGGCTCAATAGCCAAATCATTCCTTTCAAATAAACACGGTTCATATGTATCCAGCCCATCCAGAATTTTGCTCTATCACAACGAGCATTCGCCTATGAAGGCGAGAATTAAGTTTGTATAGACATGACTCCCGCAACAATAAAATCTTTCGAAAATCAACATGCTATACAAAATTCTTTTATCAAAATCAAAGTTTTGATCATAGTATCCATCCAAATTTTATTCAAATCATAAGATTGAAAATCTTGTCATTCAAAACAAATATTTATTCATGCGGATATTAAAATATGCATTTGATCAAGAATCAAATTTAGATAATCATGCATGAATTAAAAACATGAATCAAAAGCATGTCTAATATAAAATTATAAGATTTTGATAGAATAACTTACTTGGATTTTGATAGAACTTAAGGAGAACAGGATAAAGCGCTCGTGCTTTGATTTAATCTGATAGAATTCATTATATTAGTTAATATTTTTATATCGAATTTCGAGTAGTATTTGCCCTATATTTTAAAGAAGTATCTTTTGAAGAAATTATTAAAAATCTAAAAATTTATTTGTAATTGACTTTAAAACTTTTATAAGAATTTTCACAGAGTTTCCTCTGTAATAACTCAAATGTTCGAAAAAGGCTTTGAACTTGAATTCGAGTTGTAAGAATTTGAACATGACTTTGCGTCACAAATATTTTTATAAAGGTTTTTCAAAAAAATTGATTTAAATATTTAAAAGGATTTTTGAAAATTTTAACAAAATTTCTTTTATAAAAATCGATTTTTTTTCTGAAATAATTATAAAAATTTTGATATATCTTCTACTAAAAATTTCTAAACTATCTGAAAAGCTTTTGCCAAAATTCTGATTAAAATAATTAATCTTTAGAAATTATTAAAAAATTTGGTCAGAATTACTGCTATACTAATTCTACTTTTTTCAAAAATCTTTAAATCATTTTGACAGAACTCCTGCTATAAAAACTCAATTTTTTTAAAAGTCTTTTAGAAAATTTTGCCAGAACTACTGCTAAAGTAGTTCGGAATACTTAAAAATATTTAGAAAAATTTGAACAGAACTTCCCTTGCGTAGAGGCTGGGTTGGATTAAATTTTGACAAAATTGTCAAAATTTAAATCCACACAAAGTAGAATTGGGGTTTAGAAGGAGAATTTGAATTCAGAAGATGGTTCTTGAATACTAACCTTGTTTAGTTGATTTGAGCAGCGCTTCCGCTATCCAAATCTGACTTTTCTGCTAAGTTTAGCAGAACTCCTGCAGGTAGTGCTTCCGAGGCTGTTTCTGATCTGACGGAGCTTCTTGCAGAAGAACGGACTTCGCTAAAAGAAAGAGGAAAAGGGCTAGAAGAGGTTTCTCAGAAAAAATCTGAGATTCTACGGAGGTTTTGGTTTAAAAGTTAGAGAGAGAAAATCAAAGGTAGAGAGAGAAAGTAGGAGAGAGAGAGCTTAGAGAGAGAAGGGAAGGTTTTGAACTTGGGTAGAGAGAGAGGGGGTGAGGGGGTATTTATAGGAGAGAGAAGGGAGGTCGCCCCCCCCTGTGGGGCCCACTTTGGTGACATTTGTCACCAAAGTAATTAAAAAATTAATTTTTGAATGACACTTGTCATTCTTCTGACAAGTGTCAAAGAGAGAGAGAGGCTTAGTGTCACCTCCTCACTGAGGAGTGACACTTGTCCTCCCATGGTTTTGGAAAACCATGGCCTGTCCATGGTTTTGGGCAAGTGGTTTTTCTAAAACCATGGTCTGAGATTAAAATATTATAAATTAATATATTTTATTCAATTTGCTACTTTTTAATACCCATGTTAACCTTGGCTCAATTCCATCTTTCAGAAATGCCATAGGAGATTTAGAATTACTTGAGTGTCCTTCTGTAGTTCAATAAATTACATAGCCTGCCATTGAAAATGGTAAATTACCATTTTCGTCCCTGACAATTTTATTAATTCCCTTAAAATATCCTAAAAGAAAGATTACTATTTTGACCTTATATAGTTGGGTATTTTACCGAAAAATGCCACTGAATTGGCAAATTACTAAGCTACCCTTTGACAATTTGATTAATGACTAGAATGTCCCTGAATTCTGATTTTTGAACAAGCCTCAACAAAATTTTATCAGGATTTTAAATATATATTCAGATCTTTACTTTGAACAATACTAACCATAAAAATAAGGGTTTTAACACTATAATTCACATTCAGAATAAATAAAAATTAAAACTTGAATTTTCTTCAGAATTTATAAATCATTAAAAATTTTTGGGTATTACATTCTACCCCCCTAAAAGAAAAAATTTCGTCCTCGAAATTTATGTACAATTTAAACAAATAATTTTGGATACTTCTCTCTGATGCTGTTTTCAGGTTCCCAAGTACATTCTTCAATTCCGTGATGCTGCCATCTGACTTTAACCAGAGGAATAGTCTTTGTTCTCAAAATTTGATCTCTTCTATCCATAATTTCTATAGGCTTTTCCTCAACAGTCATGTCTTCTCGAATTGCTATATCTTGATGCTGGATAATATGAGATGGATCATAAACATATTTTCGCAGCATTGAAACATGAAATACATTATGAATTTGTGCATACTGAGGAGGCAATTCGATTCTATAAGCAGTTTCACCGATTCGTTCTAGAATCTTAAAAGGTCCTACAAATCTAGGACTTAACTTTCCCTTCTTTCCAAATCTGAACACACTTTTGGTTGGAGATACTTTGACGAAGACCATATCATCAACTTCAAAAGCGAGTTCTCTCCGTCTTTGATCAGCATATCCTTTTTGTCGGCTCTGGGCAGCGCGTAGTCTGTCTCGGATCAAATTTACTTGCTGAGTATAATGTTGTAGTATCATTGGTGACTCTAATTTTCGTTCACCAATTTCATTCCAATAGAGTGGCGATCGACAAGGTCTTCCATATAAAGCTTCGTATGGCGCCATTCCAATACTGGTATGATAACTATTATTATAAGCGAATTCAGCTAGCATAATATGAATATCCCAATCTCCTTTCCATTCTAGCATACAGGCGCGTAACATATCTTCCAGAGTTTGAATAGTACGCTCTGATTGTCCATCAGTTTGGGGATGAAATGCAGAACTGAACTTTAACTTTGTTCCCAAAGCCTGCTGAAGTTGGTTCCAGAATCGAGAAGTAAACCTGGGATCACGATCAGAGATAATTGAAAATGGTATTCCATGTAGTCTTACAATCTCTTGAATGTATAAATCTGCCAGACTTTCCAAAGATTGACTTATACGAATAGGTAGAAAGTGAGCTGATTTAGTTAATCGGTCAATAATAACCCAAATTGCATCATGCTGTTTTCGAGTTTTTGGTAAACCCATTATGAAATCCATAGTAATTTGTTCCCATTTCCATTGTGGAATTTCAATTTGTTGCATCATTCCACCTGGCTTCTGATGTTCTGCCTTAACTTGTTGGCAAATCAAACACTTTGAAACATAATTTGCCACATCTCTCTTCATACCAGTCCACCAGCACTTTCTTTGCAAATCTTTGAACATCTTTGTACTTCCTGGGTGGATAGTATACTTGCTTTTATGGGCTTCTTCAAGGATTTCATTTCTCAATTCAGGGTTATTTGGTACCCATATTCGATCATTCATCAAAATACTCCCATCTTCTTTAAGTCGAAAAGAAACATCATCTTCCTGTTGGGCTCGAGCTAAAAATTCTTCATGTTGACAATCCTTACTTTGTTCAGAAATAATTCGGATGAGGATTTCTGGTCGAACAATTAAGTTTGATAATAAAATCCTTCCTGTATCAGTTGCAAAGGGTTTCCAATTAATGAAATCTTCAATAAGTTTTCATTCTTTGTCTATGAGACTTGCCAAAGTGTCTCTAGTTTTGCCACTAAGAGCATCAGCTACAATATTCACCTTTCCAGGATGATAAGAAAGTGTGAACTCATAGTCTTTAATAAATTCTAGCCAACGTCGCTGTCTCATATTCAATTCTTTCTGCGAGAACAAATATTTGAGGCTCTTGTGATCACTGAATACTTCAAATTGTTCTCCATATAAATAATGTCTCCAGATCTTTAGTGCAAAAACAACTGCCGCAAGTTCTAAGTCATGGGTTGGATAATTCTTCTCATGATTTTTCAACTGTCTTGATGCATAAGCAATAACTTTTCCGTGTTGCATCAATACACAACCTAGACCAGTACCAGAAGCATCTGCATATACCTCAAATCCACCATGTCCCGAGGGTAAAGTAAGCACTGGAGATGTAGTGAGCTTTTCTTTCAAAATTTGGAAACTTTCTTCACATTTAATGTCCCAATCAAATTTAACACCCTTCTTCAGAAGTCTAGTCATAGGTGATGCTATACGGGAGAAATCTTGAATGAATCTTCGGTAATATCCAGCAAGTCCAAGAAAACTTCGAATATCTGTAATATTCTTAGGTTGTTTCCATTCTAATACTGCTTCCACTTTAGCAGGATCCACTGAGATTCTATCTTTCGAAATTACATGACCCAAAAACATAACTTTTTCCAGCCAAAATTCGCACTTACAAAATTTGGCATATAACTGATTTTTCCTCAAAGTATCCAAAATAATCCTTAAATGTTCCTGGTGTTGTTCCTTGTTTTCAGAATAAATTAAAATATCATCAATAAAAATAATCACAAATGTATCTACAAACGGTCTGAACACACGGTTCATAAGATCCATAAAGGCTGCTGGTGCATTTGTAAGTCCAAAAGGCATGACAGTGAATTCATAGTGTCCATACCTTGTCCGAAAGGCTGTCTTAGAAATGTCTTCTTCCTTGATTCTGAGTTGATGATATCCAGATCTAAGATCAATCTTTGAAAATACCTTAGCCTTCTGTAATTGATCAAATAAATCTTCAATTCGTGGCAACGGATATTTATTCTTTATGGTAACTTGATTAAGAAGTCTGTAATCTATACATAATCTTAATGACCCATCTTTCTTCTTTACAAATAATACTGGTGCACCCCAGGGAGACATACTTGGTCTAATAAATCCCAGCTCCATTAATTCCAATAATTGTTTTTTTAATTCTGTGAGTTCTGCTGGAGCCATCATATAAGGAGCTTTAGAAATTGGTGCAGTTCCTTGCATTAACTCAATACCGAATTTTATCTCTCTATGTGGAGGAGGTCCTGGTAATTCATCAGGAAAAACATCTGAAAATTCACGAACAATATCCAGACTTTCAAGAGAAATTTCTGCTGGCCTGGCAAGAGTAATGCTGACTAGAAAGGCCGTACATCCATTCCTCAAATATTTCTGGGCCTTTAAAGAAGGAATAACTCGATTTTTAGGAGTAGAATTGGATAATCTAAATTCTACCTTAGGAATACCTGGTTGAGAAAAATAACTTTTCCTTCCTGACAAAATATTCTTGCATGATGTTGATGTAGCCAATCCATACCCAATATAATATCAAAATCTGACATGTCTAATAGAATTGGGTCAGCAGGTAAATTCTGTCCTTCAATATATACTTCTAGATTCGGCAAGTATAACCCACAAAAAGATTTACATCCTACTGGGTTGACCACTTCCAGAGCACAGTTCAGAGACTTGATAGGCATATTAAGTAAAGTAGTAAACTTCTTGGAAATAAAAGAATGAGTTGAACCGCAATCAAATAGAGTAAAAGCAGCATGTCCAGCTATAGATAAAGTACCTTGAATCAGGTCACCCTTAGGTAGTTGATCAATATTGGCGGCATAAACGCGACCTGGTACTTTTTTATTCTGCGGTCGTTGTTGTTGTTGTGGTTGTTGTTGTTGCTGCTATTGTTGTTGTTGCTGGTACGGATACTGGGGTTGTTGCTGAGGGCGAGGTCTAATAAGGCCTCGAGCATGTTCATCCATTTCCTTTTTATAGCAGTCTTTAATGAAATGGCCAGACTTACCACAATATAAACAACCACCAGTTGTTCGGGGGCAGGGTTGTCCTGGATGGGATCGATAGCAATTCTGACACGATCTAGCTGGTAGTTGTGTAGCTGGTAATTGTGGTTGATTGACTTGAAACTGCTGTCGTGGCCTCTTTGCTGGAGGGATGAACCTTCTTCCTTCAAAATTTCTTTTAGGCCAACTCCTTTGGCCTCTGAATTGAGAAACCGTTCTGCCAGATTGATTCTTCTGTATTTCTTCCCAATCTTCTTGTATCAATGTAGCTATTTCCACCGCCTTGTCTAAAGTTTCTGGCCTACTAGTGAGGTCTTTGGTTCGTAGAACTGGTTTCAATCCTCTAGTAAATTTC
Organism: Nuphar pumila; assembly: GCF_984573655.1. NCBI lineage: Eukaryota > Viridiplantae > Streptophyta > Magnoliopsida > Nymphaeales > Nymphaeaceae > Nuphar > Nuphar pumila. Next base: position 42,902,517 of record NC_143265.1, on the reverse strand, counting down.
ATTGCCCTCTCGTCTTCCGTATTATAGACATTTGGGCAATACTTCTCTAAATTTCTGAATTTAGTAATGTATTCAGATAAAGAGAGTCCTCCTTGTAGTAATTCAAGGAATTCCCTCATCTTACGACTTCTTTCATGCTTGGGGAAATATGCAGCATAGAAAACTTCAACAAATTGCTCCCAAGTAACGGATCCATTGCTAAATTTAATTTCTAAGGTGGATGCCCACCATCTTTCTGCATCTCCCTTTAATCTGTATGCTGCATAGTTCACCTTACGATCTTCAGGTACGGTCAGAACACGAAAAATCTTTTCTATTTCTCGGATCCAAACCTCTGCAGCTTCTGGATCCATCTTTCCTGAAAATGTAGGTGGATCTAATTTGAGAAACTTCTCATAAGATACTTCATTATGGTTTTGATAGGATTTTAAAGATGTAGCTGAGTCTTGCCTATTCTGATTCTGATCTCTTATAACAGCTGCCAAATTATTTAATGTTTCCATAATGAATTCTTGTTGACCATTCTGCTCCTTGGGTTGCTTCTTTGATGTTTGACGAGGCATCCTTGATAAATAATGATCAGACTTAGATTAAAGTAGAAAGAACATTTATTCATATGAACATATATATACATCAAAACCCATATTTACAAGAATTTACATATTTAACAAAAGTTAACAAAAGATATCCTATGGAAGCTTGAGGAATTTTCCCAAATAATTCCTCTTGTTTCTAATCCGCTCTGGTGGATAAGAAGGCCCTGCAACATTTGGATCTATATTATAAACTTGTTTATCTGGATTTCCTAAATATAAGCTAAGGTCATCCGTAGGTTCCCTTGGGGTATATATAGGATCAGGGGGTTGGACTGAAAATACAAAGTCCAAAGGAGTTAAAGTGGGTGCAGGAGCAGGTATTATGGGTGAGTCGGATGAAATGACAATAGGTTCCATTGGAGGAGGAGGAGCAAGAATATCCACACGGGATTGTTGATCTGGTAGGTTTTCAGCGGCTTGCTGTCTTTTAATACAACCCATCTTCACTTGGCATTCTTTTTCTATATGCCCAACTTCTCCACAAAATAAACATTCTTCCAATTCCAGTGGGCAAGGTTGTGATAAATGGGTCTGTAAACACCTATGACATTTTTCTAAGTTTTCTTTTTCTTTTGTGAGACTTAGAACTTGATTTTCTAAATTATCCACCACCCGTTTTTGTACTGTCTGTGATTCTTCTAGCTTTTGAACATCCTTGACAAGTTCTTAAATGATATTGACCAGATCTTGAGGAGTCATCTATAAGAAGAATAATGATTTAACAATAATAATAAAATAAAAATCTAAAGTACATACTTACAGTGTAATGTATGAACAAGGTGGATCTCGAACCAGATTTCCCAAAACTCTGCTCTGATACCAACTGTAACGCCCCGGGGTTTTAAAACCTTTAAAAATGCAGATTTTTTTTTTTTTTTTAAACAGCGGAAATAACTTTTGATTTTCGGTTTCCTAAACCTCAGGCACGTCACATTCCAATTAACAACAAAAACAACAATAATTTATATTAACATTATAATATAGTCTTTTTACAAGGTTCAAAAATGAAAACATTTAGGATTAAATTCAAAATAAATCCTAAATTAATCTCAGGATCTTGGGAATCTGGATTCTTCGATGCCACACTTGTCCAACATCCATTGTAAGATTTCCTATTCCATATCTGAACCTGAAATTCCCATAAAACAGGGTTAGACTTATGATAGCCAAGTAAGTCATTAATCAAAACCATACAATTCAAATATTAACCATGATTTCAATAATTTACAAATCAAAATGCATTTATTCAAGAACAATTATGCAAAATAAGGCAATTAAAAACAATTTAAAATAATGCATAATCTCAGATCAAATTCTGTGAAAGAAAGAGGTCATTGTTTCGATATTAACGCCCTCCTGGTACGGTGGAGAGTACTCCGATCTCAAACTAAGTATTCTGGGGGTATATTATTCTATTGTGGATTACCCGGATACCTGAGTGAAACGGGCTCCCAAGTGAGCGGTCAACGACCGGGAAGATTCTCAGCAATGGCGAGCAAACAAGGAGAGTTGGATGCATCCACTGGCATGCGGCAGCCTTGAGACCCGATGTCTTGACCTCCTCAACCCGAGTGACAGGAGGTCCAGGGAATCTATCGCTCCCAACAATCATCATCTTCACAATGTCACTCCTGGTTGTACCACTACCCCTTCCAGGGTAGGCTAAACCTAGATGGGCTTGAAGGATTCTTTTATAGGACTTTTCATCTTTTCAAAAACTAGGCTCAATAGCCAAATCATTCCTTTCAAATAAACACGGTTCATATGTATCCAGCCCATCCAGAATTTTGCTCTATCACAACGAGCATTCGCCTATGAAGGCGAGAATTAAGTTTGTATAGACATGACTCCCGCAACAATAAAATCTTTCGAAAATCAACATGCTATACAAAATTCTTTTATCAAAATCAAAGTTTTGATCATAGTATCCATCCAAATTTTATTCAAATCATAAGATTGAAAATCTTGTCATTCAAAACAAATATTTATTCATGCGGATATTAAAATATGCATTTGATCAAGAATCAAATTTAGATAATCATGCATGAATTAAAAACATGAATCAAAAGCATGTCTAATATAAAATTATAAGATTTTGATAGAATAACTTACTTGGATTTTGATAGAACTTAAGGAGAACAGGATAAAGCGCTCGTGCTTTGATTTAATCTGATAGAATTCATTATATTAGTTAATATTTTTATATCGAATTTCGAGTAGTATTTGCCCTATATTTTAAAGAAGTATCTTTTGAAGAAATTATTAAAAATCTAAAAATTTATTTGTAATTGACTTTAAAACTTTTATAAGAATTTTCACAGAGTTTCCTCTGTAATAACTCAAATGTTCGAAAAAGGCTTTGAACTTGAATTCGAGTTGTAAGAATTTGAACATGACTTTGCGTCACAAATATTTTTATAAAGGTTTTTCAAAAAAATTGATTTAAATATTTAAAAGGATTTTTGAAAATTTTAACAAAATTTCTTTTATAAAAATCGATTTTTTTTCTGAAATAATTATAAAAATTTTGATATATCTTCTACTAAAAATTTCTAAACTATCTGAAAAGCTTTTGCCAAAATTCTGATTAAAATAATTAATCTTTAGAAATTATTAAAAAATTTGGTCAGAATTACTGCTATACTAATTCTACTTTTTTCAAAAATCTTTAAATCATTTTGACAGAACTCCTGCTATAAAAACTCAATTTTTTTAAAAGTCTTTTAGAAAATTTTGCCAGAACTACTGCTAAAGTAGTTCGGAATACTTAAAAATATTTAGAAAAATTTGAACAGAACTTCCCTTGCGTAGAGGCTGGGTTGGATTAAATTTTGACAAAATTGTCAAAATTTAAATCCACACAAAGTAGAATTGGGGTTTAGAAGGAGAATTTGAATTCAGAAGATGGTTCTTGAATACTAACCTTGTTTAGTTGATTTGAGCAGCGCTTCCGCTATCCAAATCTGACTTTTCTGCTAAGTTTAGCAGAACTCCTGCAGGTAGTGCTTCCGAGGCTGTTTCTGATCTGACGGAGCTTCTTGCAGAAGAACGGACTTCGCTAAAAGAAAGAGGAAAAGGGCTAGAAGAGGTTTCTCAGAAAAAATCTGAGACTCTACGGAGGTTTTGGTTTAAAAGTTAGAGAGAGAAAATCAAAGGTAGAGAGAGAAAGTAGGAGAGAGAGAGCTTAGAGAGAGAAGGGAAGGTTTTGAACTTGGGTAGAGAGAGAGGGGGTGAGGGGGTATTTATAGGAGAGAGAAGGGAGGTCGCCCCCCCTGTGGGGCCCACTTTGTCACCAAAGTAATTAAAAAATTAATTTTTGAATGACACTTGTCATTCTTCTAACAAGTGTCAAAGAGAGAGAGAGGCTTAGTGTCACCTCCTCACTGAGGAGTGACACTTGTCCTCCCATGGTTTTGGAAAACCATGGCCTGTCCATGGTTTTGGGCAAGTGGTTTTTCTAAAACCATGGTCTGAGATTAAAATATTATAAATTAATATATTTTATTCAATTTGCTACTTTTTAATACCCATGTTAACCTTGGCTCAATTCCATCTTTCAGAAATGCCATAGGAGATTTAGAATTACTTGAGTGTCCTTCTGTAGTTCAATAAATTACATAGCCTGCCATTGAAAATGGTAAATTACCATTTTCGTCCCTGACAATTTTATTAATTCCTTGAAAATATCCTAAAAGAAAGATTACTATTTTGACCTTATATAGTTGGGTATTTTACCGAAAAATGCCACTGAATTGGCAAATTACTAAGCTACCCTTTGACAATTTGATTAATGACTAGAATGTCCCTGAATTCTGATTTTTGAACAAGCCTCAACAAAATTTTATCAGGATTTTAAATATATATTCAGATCTTTACTTTGAACAATACTAACCATAAAAATAAGGGTTTTAACACTATAATTCACATTCAGAATAAATAAAAATTAAAATTTGAATTTTCTTCAGAATTTATAAATCATTAAAAATTTTTGGGTATTACAAACAACCCCCTCATCCATCTACATCGAGTGTATGCCACATGTGATATATATATATATATATATATATATATATATATATATATATATATATATATATATATGTATATAAGTATGCATCTCATTTCCCATCTTTTTCATCATTTATATATTGGCATACGAGCAAATTTTCCATTTGATATCTATATGATGCATGCCATTTCTCTTCTCTTTTTGTACTAACCAAGTGTTTTTGCAGGGAATATGTGGAAAACCTCATTACTTGAAATTGTACATTCAACTTTATCTGATTGTAATAGTTAGATTTTAATGAGAATTTACATTTCCTGTTTTAGATAGAATGTATGAGCATAATAATGTCATAAATTGTTTATTTTCATACTTCTACCTTTATTTTCCAAAAATCTCACAAATGGAAATACGAATGGCACGTGCACCATTACGTAAGAGGTAAATTAATCCTAAGTTGATGATCCACATCAATGGCCATAGTCAGGGTGTGGACAAAACTTAGTATTTTTATCTTTTACGAAATAACACTGGATCCACACTGGATCCGTTTTCAAAATTCATCATATTTTCCTTAAATATTTTCTTCTTTTATCAGAATTTAACTTAAAATTAATTCAAAATATATACCAATGGCCATAGTCAGGGTATATTGAGAGTTAATTTCATTTTAAATTCTATAAAAGCACCAAATGTATTTTATTCTTCTCTTGAATTCAAATATAGATTATTGTATAATACATTCAATGACCATAGTCAAGGATGTATTATATCTTCAATCTTGTTTTAATTCATTTAAAGAATGAAATAGATTTTCAAAATCCAATTTCAAAAATTTAAATTCATTCATCATTTGGATAGAATTGCATCATATTTCCAAAATTCCTTTTTTCAAAACTCCAAGTAATGTAAATACCTTCCTCAATCTATCTTCAATCCTTATCAAATCCAATTGATCCTTTCATTTTTCGAAATTCTATTTTTAATCTCAAAGTTCAATTCGACTTTGAGATTTCAAATTCATTTTTATATTCAAATTCAAAATCAGATTTCAAAGTTCAATTTGACTTTGAAATTTCAAATTCATTTTCAAAAGCTCCAATCAAACTCAAAGTTCAATTTAACTTTGAGATTCTTGATTCATTTTTCTAAATTTCAAATTCAAACTTCAAATCCAAGGTCTAAATTGACTTTGGGATTCATCTGTATATTCAAAATTCAATTTTTAAAATTCTATTTCCCAAATTCAAATCAGACTTAGAAATTCTTGATTCATCTTCTGAATTTAACTCCAAATCCATTTTTTAAGATCCAGGATTCAACACTCATATTGGATCTCAGACTTCAGATCCAATTCCTCTTTAGGATCCAGAGTCCAAATTCCACTTTTTCAGATCCAATTCCCCTTTAGGATCCAGACTCCAATTTCACTTTGGATCTTAGACTTCAGATCCAGTTCCATTTTAGGATCCAGAATTCAATCACATGTTGGATCTTAGACTTCTGATCCAAATCCATCTTAGGATCCAGAACCCAATTTTATCACGGATCTCAGATCTTAAATCCATCTTTAGATCCAATTTCATTCCCAATTCTAGATTTCAAATCCAATTCCATTTTCAGATCTCATCTGAACTCCCTAAATCCATTTCTATTCTTAAATACCATTTGATTATCTCAGATCCATTCCAAACTTAAAAATCCAAATTCAATTCCATCTCAAGTATTCATTTCCTTTTCTAAATTCAAATCCAAAATTCAAAGTCGATTTTGACTTTGAAACTTCATTTCCTTTCATTTCAAAGCTTCAAGTCATTCTTTCTCATTTATTCTTCCAAATCCTGATTTACTTTAAAAACTTAGAACTTCTCTGATCTATCTCAAGCTCTAAGTTAAATTCAATCATTTCTTCATTCCTTTACCAAGTTCATCTCAGAATACTTGGAAATTTTCAAAACATCTTTCAAAAGAAGCATATATTCTCGCATTGCACAAGCATGATTCTTTGTGCATTTAGAGTTAGAATAAATTCTTAGATTATATTTAGGCAAAGCAAAAGGCATAGATTCGATCCTTGGTTCGATTACCCAGGAACGGTCGAACCTCGTACCGACGAGCGAATCCCGTCTCTTCATTTTCCTGCAATATTTTAAAAAACGGAGGCGAGTTAAATTTCTAAATGTTTTCAAATTAAGGTCAAGTGAGACCGCGCAAAATAGTTCCTCTTCTCTCTTTCTTTCTTTCTTTTCTCTTCTCTTTCTCTTTTCTTTCTTTTATTCTTCTCCCTTCAAAAAGAAGGAAAATAGAGGTTAGAAAAGGAAAAGAGAAGGAAAAGAGAGAAACCACAAGAGAGAGGAAAATTTTTGCGATGATCACAAATTTGGCGACCGTGATGGGAGTAATGATCAGTTGAAGAATCAGAAGAAAACCTGTGATCATCGCAAAAATTTTCCTCTCTCGTGGTTTCTCTCTCTTCCTTCTCTTTTACTTTTTCTAACCTTTATTCTCCTCCTTTTTTGAAGGGAGAAGAATAAAAGAAAGAAAAAGAGAAAGAGAAGAGAAAAGAAAGAAAGAAAAAAAGAAGAGGAACTATTTTACGCGGTCTCACTTGACCTTGATTTGAAAATATTTAGAAAATCACTCGCCTCCGTTTTGAAAATATTTGCGGGAAAATAGAGAGACGGGATTCGCTCATCGGTACGAGGTTCGACCGTTCCTGGCGCCTTTACCAGGGGTAATCGAACCAAGGATCGAATCTATGCCTCTTGATTTGCCTAAATATAATCTAAGAATTTATTCTAACTTTAAATGCACAAAGAGTCATGCTTGTGCTTTGCAAAAGATGTATGCTTCTTTTGAAAAGCATGTTTTGGAAATTTCCAAGTATTCTGAGATAAACTTGATAAGGGAGTGAAGAAATGTTTGAATTTAACTTTAGAACTTGAGATAGACCAGAGGAGTTCCAAGTTTTTGAAGTAAATCAGGGTTTAGAAGAATAAATCTTGACTTGGAGAAAGAATGATCTAAAGCTTTGAAATAAAAGGAAATGAAGTTTCCAAGTCAGAAATGGACTTTGAATTTAATCATGGATTTAGGAGAAGAAGATGGAATTTTGAAGTGGACTTGGATTTGAAATCTAGATTTTGAAATGGCATTGGATCTTTAAAATGGATTTAAGATCTGGGATCTGAGGTCCGATGTAAAATTGGGTTCTGGATCCTAGAATGGATTTGGATATGAAGTTTAAGATCCAAAGTAGAACTGGATTCTGGATCCTAAGATGGATTTGGATCTGAAGTCTGAGATCCAAAGTAGAATTGGTTCTGGATCCTAAAATGGATTTGGATCTGAAGTCTGAGATCCAAGGTGAAATTGGTTCTGGACCCTAAAGAGGATTTTGGATCTGAAGTCTGAGATCCAAGGTGAAATTTGGATTTATGGATCCTAGAATGGATTTGGATCTGAAGTCTAAGATCCAATGTAGAGTTGATTCTGGATCCTAAAATGGATTTGGATCCGAAGTCTGAGATCCAATGTATAGTTGGATTCTGGATCCTAAGATGGAATTGGATCTGAAGTCTAAGATCCGAAATGAAATTGGAGTTTGGATCCTAAGGAAGAATTGGATCTGAAGTCTGAGATCCAATATGAGTGTTGAATCCTGGATCCTAAAATAGATTTTAAATTCAGAAGATGAATCAAGAACTTCCAAGTTTAAATTGAACTTGAAAAAAAATGAAATTTAGAATTTGAATATACAAACGAATTTCAAAGTCAAATTACACCTTGAATTTTTGAATTTGGAATTTTAGAAGATGAATCAAGAGTCTCAAAGTTAAAATTGAACTTTGAGTTTGATTAGAGTTTTGAATATATGAATTTGGAATTTTGAATTCGAATTGAACTTTGAAATCTGATTTGAATTTGAATATAAAATGACTTTGGAATCTCAAAGTTAAATTGAACTGTGAGATTTGAAAATAAAATTGAATTTTGAAAATGAAAGGATGAATCGGATTTTATAAGAATTGAAGATGATTGAAGAAGATATTAACATCACTTGGAGTTTTGAAACAGGATTTTGGAAATATGATGCAATTCTATCCTAAATGATGAATGAATTTAAAGAATTTTAAAATTGGATTTTGAAAGGCTATCTCATTCTTTAAATGAACGTAAATAAGATTAATAATATAATACACTCCTGACTATGGTCATTGAATGCATTATATAATAATCATATCTAAATTCAATATGAAGAATAAAATATATTTTTGTGCTTTTATAGAGTTTAAAATGAAATTAATTCTCAATATATCCTGACTATGGCCATTGATATATGTATTGAATTAATTTTAGACTAAACTCTGATAAAAGAGAAAAATATTTAAAGAAAATATGATGAATTTTGAACAGGATCCAGTGTGGGTCCAGTGTTATTTTACAAAAGATAAAAATACTAAGTCTTGTTTACATCCCGACTATGGCCGTTGATGTAAATCATAAACTTAGGATTAGTTTACCTCTTATGAAATGGTGCGCATGCCATTCGTGTTGCCATTTGTGAGAATTGGAGAAATAAAGGAAAATGCATGAAGAACAAGTAATTCATGATATTTACAATGCTCATTCATTCTATCTAAAACTAAAAATGTAAATTCTTATTAAGATCTAACTTATTACAAACTTGGAAATGTAAAGAAATAATAAGATCCTAGATCTAAGGCAATTTCAACAACTCTTGAATATTTCCTGCAAAAAATACGGTTAATGTAAATGAAGAAAAGAAATGGAATGGTAGAAGGTGTTATGAGAATGTTGTGGAAGGTGAATGAAGTGGCAGCAAATGAATTTGAATAATAACAAGCGCAAATTCAGATGTTATATGCAAGTGCTACCGCAAAAGGTCAATGTTTATACACAGCAAATGTTTGGGCGAAAGCTAATGCTACAGCAAATGTAAATGTGCTAATGATACCAAGTATGCTACAACAAATGGAAATAACAATAAATAAAATCAGATACAGGTATACAAAGCTCCTGCCAATGCCAATGTTGAATGACGGATGAATGTGATCTAATACATACATATATATATATATATATATATATATATATATATATATATATATATATATATATATATATACATATATATAGGTACTACGGTAAGATAAAATATGGATGGTTGAGCTCAAATGTTGCACTATCTGTGAGTGCCAGCTTAATAATCAAGTATGGTCTGTAGGCTTAGCCTCTCAGGCACAACTTTTGCCATAATAATCATAGATTCTATGAAGCTTCGCAACTGCCACCTCACGATCCAGCATATAGGAGTTTAGGATGCAATGCATGAGTTGGGGCGAGTACCAAAAAAAAAAAAAGGGATGGTCGTCGCCGCTCTCATTACCTCACCCTTCACATCAAGAATTCAAGATAAGGCAGGGACAAGATTATATACCAGTAAAACGACAGCAGGTGAATATCCTGAGCTTCTCTGTCACTTTATCTCTCTATGGAAAAAAAAGGAAAAAATTTAGCATCATCTCCTGAGTCAGCGAAAATTTTTATACAGAGAATTCACCAGCCATAAAATTTGCAATATAATTCTCTGCTGTCAAGCCTCAGAGGTGACCCAGAATGTGGTCAAAAGGGGCGCAGATGACAGTGACCGGTATAAGGGATAATATACACTGCTAGAGATGAGCTGCATGTCAGTGCAGCAGATAAAAAGTGTTATATAACTAATGTGAAAGGGTAACAATATATAATAAATGTCATGAAGCAATGCAACAGACTATGAAAACAAAAATGCAGGGAAAAGAGTATAAATGAGGTCTAACAGGGGGTGATATGCAGTGTTTAAGATGTTGGGAGATATGCAGAAGATGGTGAATAGTGCAACAAGTAACGGTGAGGATGCAATGTATGCAAAGATGACTCACAAAAGGGGAAGGTACTATGCTGAAGAACGTGCAGATTCAGGTGAAAATGCTTGGGTGTAGACGGTATAGCTAGTGCAAATGAATGCAGTGTTGTGACATATTGATGCTAATCAAAGTTGAGCATTACAATCAATAGATGCCTGTGAGGTGTAACAGTTTGATGAAATGACGTGGAGTAAGAAGATGAAGATGCAGTAAGGTGTATTGCATGCAAATACTACAGGGAAGACACAGACGGACTGGTACACAGGGGGTGAGATGTATGCAACACAATAAACATTATACAAATGGAAAGGTGTTTCCCCACCATGTATGTTAATAACTTGATTTCAATTCAGCCATGTATGTCAGTTTACAGTCAACCAAAAAGCTGATGCCCGAATCATTAGCTCAACACATTCCACAGTAGCTCCCACAGCCGATTTGGACGTTCTTGTCTAGCCTATGCTGGTGTTGTTTTTTTTAGCAAGTCGGTGAGCTTCCAGTATAGTAATTACAGCCCAAATTTCTGAGACACCTCCAGCCGATATGTTAGGCTATACTCTGTCGGTCATATCAACCTTACTCTGCCCAATGCATTAGGGCTTTTTCACAATGTGTATGGCCATGTTCTTCCAATGAAAGTGAGCTTAATGAATGTGCTCATCGCGTGTGAGCATTCAGCAGTGTTAATACATCCTTAGTGCATATAGTGTAAGGGAACATAATGTGTGTGCTGTGAAGGGCTGTGAAGTGGGGCTGAAAGTGGTGACATGTAACCAAGCATCATGTAGGTGTGAAGAGGCGAAGTGATGAAACTCAGCTCAACAGAACTTGACCTCCTTTTACAAAGTGCAAAGTACAATAGTAATGAATCAATGTGCGTGAATGCTTTCAAAATTGAAAAGTTAAAAAGAAACAGGAAATCGCAGGAATTTTTGCAAACGTAATGAGTGTGGGCTTGTGAAAAGCGGGTATGGCAACTAATGATAGTGGAGGCATGAACCATCAAGGAAATGGTTCCAGATGTTCTGCATCTGCCAAAAATAGATGAATCACTATATATATATATATATATATATATATATATATAAAAAATAAATAAATTCGAGACACCGATGGAATCGGTGAAACTTACAGATACACTTCAAAGATTGCAAAGGGTGTTTTGATGATGAGATCCTGCAATCGATCCCAGGGGAAACTCGAACTCAAAAGAGAGGGAATCTCCCTTGTAGGACCTAGTCCCTCCGACTGGTAGCTTATTTGACTCATCCTCCGCAAGAACCCAAGACAAACTGGCTTCCTTGCAGACGGAAGCATAGAAGGATCTTATGATCTAAGGTTTGAACCGATGATCATACCATCTTGTTGTGAACAAGGCATGTCCACGAGCAGTAGGCAAAAGAAGACCAGTGAAGGTCATCACAGGGCATCAGATGATATTCGTTGTATCACTAGTTTGGCTGGCACAGAGGATGGAATGATGGTGGTGCTGGATCAAGGAGCTCAATGCTTAGGAATGTAAATGACACACAGGGAAAATAGAGTAAAAGGGGATCAAGATACGTATCAAAAATCAGCAATAGCAGAGAGCTCAAGGGTATTGATGTTATTAACGCAGATCTGAAAAAAAAAAAAAAAAGGGGCCTGCAGATCTGCGATTGGAAGATAATGCCGATCTGAGTAACAACAGGTAATGGAAACACCCAAAATGCCAACAAAATGAAGTGACTAATAAAAGCCAAAGCCAGTCGAATGTCCAGGCAGAGACTATAACATTGACAGAAAATCCAAAACTCACCAAAAGGAAACAGAGGCAAAAGTTAAGAATTAATATTACTGAATCCGATATCGCGAGCTGAAGTAAATCGTTGAACAAACAAAAGAAACAAGAATCGAAAAGTAGTGTGGGAATTAGAAAATTCCGCTTTGCTATTGCGAAGGGGTGAGGCGATCCTGCTATATACAGATCGGCCCTACCACCGACGCGTAAAAAAAAAAAAAAACTAACAAAACAAGAGAAAATGGGAGCAAAACACAAATGGATATAATGAAACGGGAAGGAGATATTCAAAGGAGATCGAATGGAGAAGGAAATGATCGCTTACCTCTCAACCACAGGGAATGGCTCGAAGTTTCGAAGCGTTGCACGGACTCTGAAGGAGAGAAACTCTCCTTTCTTCTTTTTGTGGAACTCCTTTCTTCAATCAGGAAGCAAGGGGCAATAACGCAAAGGTGGATCCCCCACAACTGATCCCCACAGTTGTTTATATAGGAAGTCCAGGAAAAATCGAGAAGAGGGGTTGTTAGAAATCGGTGGCTGAGAGAAGATGGTTGGCGATGAAGGGTTGAAGAAGGCCATGGACGATCGAAGGGTGGGTGATTGCTCAAGGATGGAAGAAGAAGAGGATCGGAGGGCGGTAGAGAGGAGATCGCACATGGGGGAGTGGAAGCTTCGTGAAGGAGAGGGGGGCGATCGAGCCTTTCGTTGCAGATGGACGGGAGATGGAGGCTGTGATGGAGGTCGCACATGGGGGGGGGTCGGCCATGGAGCTCTCCTCCCTCAAAGGCGCCGCCCTCTCCTCTCTTACGAAGGAAAACCCTAAGCCACCAATTTACGAAAAAGGGCTCTTTCAAAAAAAAAGATTTTCAAAAAGGTGTTTTTCTAAAATGAGGTTTTTGGTAAAAGATGATTTTAAAAAGCTAAAACTCATTTGTTTTTTCGTAAATTTTCCAATTTTTTGGTTTTTTATTTTATTTTTCATTTTTTTGTATCTTTAGGATAAAATCCTAAAGTTTCACGAGAAAACAAAGATTAAAACTATTTTTTTGTGTTTTTGCAAAAATATTTATAAAAAGGGAATTTTTCTGAGATTAAAAAGCTATTTCGAGAAAATTTCTTCAAAATGGGTTTGGATCTGTATTTTGAGGAAATATTCGGGGTTTAAAACCTCGAATTGAGAAATACAGAGTTGTGGATCCAACAGGATGCCAGATGAGCTGCCCGAGCTATTCAAAGGCTATTTTTGGTATTTTCTATAATTTTAATTTAAAATTTGAACAAGGAGACTCAGATTTGGATTTGGATAATGGATCCAGATCCGAAATCAATTTAAACATATGAAATGAATTTAATTTCAATAAAACTAGAGAAATGAACTGGAATTTAGATTTGAAATGACCCATTTGCTCAAAAAAATTGAATTTAGGGGCAGAAAGGGAATATTTAAAAGATTTTGAAAAATTTGGGGTGTTCACAGATGCCCCTCTTTGCTACTAAGTCGGTTGAAAGCCGAGCTTAGTGGCAAAGATAACACTCCAAATTTTGAAAATGCCCCAATCAGCAGATCTGAACTGGGTATGGAAGAATTCATTTGAAAGACATGGTTTTTCAGATTTAAAACTTTTATCCTTGAATGGCTTTGGGAAGACGAACTCCTTGAAAATGATATGATTGAGTAGAAAATGAGGAAATCGTGATGGGATTTTGGGTGAAGATCCCGAAATGATGAAAGGTAAGAATTTAGATCAAGTCTCATGGGCGAGACAAGATCAATCTTTTGAAATGACTCAGGTTTGGCCCTTAACCTGGATGGGACGAAGATATATCAAAATAACCTGAATGGGGAAAGGAATATATGAGGACTTTGATGGGACATTTATGAGAGAAGGCCTTGTGAGATGGAGTTCAAATAGGATCAAAGCATGGATTCCTCGATGGGAAGAACCATGATGGGACTTGGAAGGAAAACACCTCATCGAAATGAGACTCAGGTTTAACCCAAACCTAAAAAAGGAAAATACCTCGAGGGGCGAGGTTCAGGCTTAACCCTTAACCTGAAAGGGACGACCATATGGAATCCTCGAGTGAAGAGACCATGATGGGACCTTCGGAGTTTGGACGAACAAATCCGAAAGGGGTTTCGCGAAAGGAGGAAAATGAAATTTTGGAAAAGGGATGAACTTGGGAGTCTCTTTGCTGAGACTGAACCCAACTTTTGAATTTAATGACCTCTCGCAGGTAGTACGGGTTTTGACCCTTAACCTGAGTGGGAACAACCATACGGATTTCTTGAAACCGTGATGGGACAGGAGAGATGCTTCAGCTAAGTGAGGCAACTCTTCTGGGAATGTGAGAGATGGAAAATGAGGAGATGTGAGACAAAATGAACGATGAATAAGGTAACAGGAGGCGAATCTTTTGATGGGGTGAAAGATGAATAAGGCGAACCCTTTATCAAGGAGACGGATCTTTTGACAAGGCAAAAAGATAGAAGAGGGCAAATCCTTTGGACAGGAGAAGGTAAAAGCAAAATTTGAAGATGGCGATGAAAATGGCAATTCTTTTAGCAAGGAAAAGGTAAAATATGAAGATATGAAGATGGCAATAGTAAGGAGAAGGTGAAATGTGAAATATGAAGAAGGCAATCCTTTTAATAGGGAGAAGGTAAAATGTAAAATATGAAGAAGGCAATCCTTTTGGTAAGGAGAAGGCAAAATATAAAAGAAGGCAATCCTTTTGTAAGGAGAAGGCAAAATGTAAGATATGAAGAAAGCAATTGATGTCTTCTTTTAAAACGTTGTAATTTTGAAAAGATTTTTAAATGAAAAGCATGTGAAAACCAGACATCAAATAATAAAAACCGGTTCTCACTAGTGGATGAGACCGGGTTGAACTCAGGGAACAGGAATATATCGTATTCAAGTACACAAATCTAAACTAATCTTTATTTCCGAATTATTGAAATATAAAATGTTCAAGGAAGGTAAAAACAACTAATTATTACAACAAATGAATACCCTTCGCAGAGGGCGTAAAGTGCAATATTTACAAACCCTATTAAATTCCTAATTCTAAAAATAAAAGCAAAAAGAAACTTTATTCTTCGTACTTCGTGTCATGTAATCGCTTCCGCTCCAGTCTTATGCTATCCTGCACAATTCAAATGAACACGAGCAGTACCACAGATAGAAAGAAAATTATACTAAACTGACTAAATGCTAAAAACACAAAAGAAATTAAGCAAGAATTCTAAATGACAATTTCAAATGAAAATGAATTCTAATTAAATCTAATTTACTAGTTACTAATTAACTAACAGTTTACTTAACTCACAACTAATACTACTCAATTAACTAATGTCTATCAGTTAACGAACTAATCACTTAACTAATAGTAAAGTAACTACTTATGAAAATATATGAAATCAAAACAGGGAATCAATGAATGAAAAATACAAGAAATTCAGTATATAAACACACAGGAAAGACTAATATTAATTGTAATGTAAATCAGAGAAATCAGCATGTAAAAATAGGAAAAACAAATATTGAACAACAAAAATTTAGACTGTAATAAAAAACATCTAATTAAAAACTAATGAAAAACAGATTCAGTATATATAAAAAAAAAAACAGGAAAAAAACTGTAAAACAAAACAGGAATTGATTAAACTAAACTATGTAACAACATAAAAAAATTACATGGATTAAGCAAACAAGACTTCAGAATGAACAAAGAAAACAAGAAATTTAAAAAAATGCAAAACAGGAAACCCTATAGTAAATGCAAAATAACAAAAAATTAGGATGAATCGGAATAAAAAATCAAATCAACAAATGAATAAACTGAAAATCAAAAGAATGAGGAAATTGGAATTTAATGCAATAAGTAAAAAAACATAATGCAAAACAATGAATGAATGAAATTATGAAAATAACATGCTAAACAAAACAGAAAAATAGATGTATAACAGGAAAATTAAACGATGAACATAAATTTCAAAAACAACAAAACAGGAAAATAACAAAATGTCAAACAGAAAAAAAAAAACAAATTACAGATTAAGAACAGAATTATGAATGAATAAAGGAAATCTAACTAAAAAAATAAACTACAAAATAGAAGATCGGACGATACAAAAAAAACAAAAACTGAAACATCTATCGATTTTTTCTTTCTTTTTGTTTTTAATTTTTATTCTGTTTTTTCACAATCAACACAGCCGGAGAATCAATTAAAATGAAATAACAAACCAAGCTGAAGAAGAAGAAGAAGAAGAAGAAGAAGAAGTAGAAGTAGAAGTAGAAGTAGAAGAAAAACCAGATCGGAAGAAGAAGAGAAGGAAGATATGAATAAGAAGATGAAGAAGAAGAAGAAGAAGAAATCGGAAAAAGAAGAGGAAGAAGAAGAAGAAACTGAAGATCTTACCGAACCAGAGGAAGGATTAGGGAAGAAGGGCGGCCTCCACCACCACGTTGTCGCCGGAATGAAGAACTTCCACCACTGTCGGCTGGATTGAACAGAGCAAGAGGGAGAAGGGGAAGAATGAGGTAAGGAACCACCGGCGATGGTGGAGGAGGTTGAGAAAAGAGGGAAGAGAAGGAAAGAGGGGAAAGAGGAAGGTTCGGGCGTGAATGGAGGAGGCAAATGAATTTTTTTTCATTCGTGGGTTTTAAAACCCCAAACCGGCTGGAACCGGTTTGAAACCGATTTTTTTTGTTTTTTTTTTTCAGTTTTAAAAAAACGCAAACCGGTTCCAGCCGGTTTGCTATTATTTTTTTTTTTTTAGTTTTTAAAATTCAAAAACCATGTAAACCAGTTTATTAGAAATTTTTTCAAAAAGTTACAAACAAAACTTTTTTTATTTATAAAGAAAATAAAACTATTCTACTAATTTTTTTTCTTCTTTTCTAAAAAAAACAAATACTTAAAATGAATATAAAACTATTTTTCTCTATTTTTTTTATTTTTTTATTTTTATTTTTAATAAAAACTAAAACCAAACTACTATGAATATAACAAAAACTAAAATATGCATAAAAATGTAAAATAAAACTATTTTTCGTGCATTTTCTATTTTTAAATCATTTTAGCACATTTACTCGAAAACTAACATAAAATTGGGTTTTTAAAACATTATTTTATAAAATCATGCATATTTTAATGTTAATAAACCCTGAATTATATGCATGATCAGCAATCCCTTTAACAAGGAGAAGGCAAGTCTCTCGACAAAGCAAAAGACGAAGAAGGCAATCATTTAATCAAGGAGAAGGCAAGTCCCTCGACAAAGCGAAAGACGGGGAAGGCAATCCTTTTATCAAGGAGAAGGAGAGTCTCTCGACAGAGCGAAAGACGAGGAAGGCAATCCTTTTTAGAAAAGGAGAAGGCGAGTCTCTCAACAGAGCGAAAGACGGGGAAGGCGATCCTTTTATCAAGGAGAAGGCGATTCTCTCGACAAAGCAAAAGACGGGGAAGGCAAACCTTTTATCAAGAAGAAGGCGAGTCTTTCGACAAAGCGAAAGACGGAGAAGGCAATTCTTTCATCAAGGAGAAGGTGAGTCTTTCGACAGAGCGCAAGACGAAGAAGGCAATCCTTTTATCAAGGAGAAAGCGACTCTTTCAACAGAGCGAAAGACGGAGAAGGCAATCCTTTCATCAAGGAGAAGGCGAGTCTCTCAACAGAGCGAAAGACGGAGAAGGCAATCCTTTTATCAAGGAGAAGGCGAGTCTCTCGACAAAGCGAAAGACGGAGAAGGCAATCCTTTCATCAAGGAGAAGGCGAGTCTCTCGACAAAGCGAAAGACGGGGAAGACAATCCTTTCATCAAGGAGAAGGCGAGTCTTTCGACAGAGCGCAAGACGAAGAAGGCAATCCTTTCATCAAGGAGAAGGCCAGTCTCTCGACAAAGCGAAAGACGGAGAAGGCAATCCTTTTATCAAGGAGAAGGCGAGTCTCTCGACAAAGCGATAGACGGAGAAGGCAATCCTTTCATCAAGGAGAAGGCCAGTCTTTCGACAGAGCGAAAGACGAAGAAGGCAATCCTTTCATCAAGGAGAAGGCGAGTCTCTCAACAGAGCGAAAGACGGAGAAGGCAATCCTTTCATCAAGGAGAAGGCGAGTCTCTCAACAGAGCGAAAGATGGAGAAGACAATCCTTTTTAGAAAAGGAGAAGGCGAGTCTCTCAACAGAGCGAAAGACGGAGAAGGCAATCCTTTCATCAAGGAGAAGGCGGGTCTCTCAACAGAGCGAAAGACGGAGAAGGCAATCCTTTTTAGAAAAGGAGAAGGCGAGTCTCTCGACAAAGCGAAAGACGAAGAAGGCAATCATTTAATCAAGGAGAAGGCGAGTCCCTCGACAAAGCGAAAGACGGGGAAGGCAACTCTTATGAAAGAGGGGAAGGCAATTCTTTCGACTACGCGAAAGAAGGAAAAGGAAACACCCAGGTATATCAATAACAGATGTCAAGTTCTTATTTCTCATCGTGAAAGCTGGAAAATTTTGCCAAAAATGATAAAATTTATAATTGATTCAAGGTAATTTTAAGGTAAGCACTTTTGAAAGATATTCCTTCTACCACCTAGAGTATTACCCCCAACCAGGTTAACTCTATAGAATCTAGAATCAAAGTCAAATTTTGTTGTTGGTTTTTCTTCAAGGATGCTATCAATTTCCTTGATATAAAAGGAGAGGAAATATTCTTAGCTTCATAAAAGTAATTAAATGAAAAGATATTGTTAGAAGAATTTCACATAGATGAAGAAAATTCTTTGTAGTTTGGGCAGTTTGATATCCTGGGCATTTTTCCGCGATGATCTTTTTGCACTCTTTTGAGTGATGGGGCTTTCTTGGGCTTTTACATCATCCTTCATTTTGGAGATGTCCTGACTTTTCTCTCTTTTTCGTGGAAGGGTACGTCACAAACTCCTTCATCTTGGAGATGTTCCGATCCTGCATTTATCTCAAGGATTATATATGATGGTATTGACTCAAAGGTATTTAGATGATAGTTGGAATCAAATATCTTTTAGGGTTTGTCGGTAGGTCCATCACATCCGCCTTCATCTCGACGGTGATTCGAACTTTCCCTGGAAGGATCTGTCACAAACTCCGTCATCTTGGAGATGTTTCAAATCTTCTTTGGCCCCGGGGGTCTACTCGCTTAATTCGCCTTCATCTTGACGACAATTGAGAGATCCCTTTTGCGGATATTTGATTTGCAGCTTAGCTGACTTGAGGAGACATGAATTGGGTAGGTTCTTTTCTGACTGCCCAGGATATTTCCACTGTCTTACTGCCAAAGAAATAACCTTTAAGAATGTGCCATAGCTATGATCAATATCAGCTCATTTATGGCTCTTCAGCATCTTTGAATATTTCTTTTACCGATCATGTCGAAGATTTTTCTTCATCCTCTTGGTTGACCAACATAAAATTTGAAGTTAGAGCCTTTCTTCTCAGAAGTTTCACCCTTTTGGAAGGAATACTAAGGAGATTTGAGGAAACTCTTTATGTAATAAAAGTTTTGAGATCAACAACTACTTTATGGCAATTTGGCAAGATTTTCCTGAAATCCTTGATGATGAAACCTTTGCTTAACATCGAATTTTGACATATCAGTGGGATTCTGGGGAAGAATCCAACATGAGGCTGAATTCTGAAGGTAAATGTAAATTTAAAGTTCTGAAGGCAAGTTTGGCATAAAACTGAGTTTTGAAGGTAAGCCTTTGAAAAAGTATCTGAATCAGGACTCGGATTCTGCAAGGAAAACAGGGAAATTCGAGTTAAATCTCGAGTTTTCAAAGGAAAACTGGAAGGTTTGAGTTGGGGCTCGAATCTCAAAGGAAAGCTTGAAAATTCATTCATTGAAGGCAAGAAAACTCTAGATAAAACTCAAATCTTCGAAGGAAAGCAGGAAGGTTCGAGTCAGGGCTTGAATCTCAAAGAAAAACTTGACAGTTCATTTATTGAAGGCAAGGAAACTTGAGACAAAACTCAAATTTTCGAAGGAAAGTAGGAAAAATTCGAGTCAGGGCTCGAATCAAAACTTTGAAGGTTTATTTATTGAAGGCAAGACAACTCGAGATAAAACCCAAATTTTCGAAGGAAAATAGGAAAATTCGAGTCAGAGCTCGAATCTTGAAGGAAAACTTGGAAGTTTAGATTTTTTTTGATGGAAAGAAGACTCGGGCTAAGACCCAAATCTTCAAAGGAAAGCTGGAAAATTCGAGTCAAGGCTCGAATCTGAAAGGAAAACTTGAAAGTTTTATTTATTGAAGGAAAGAAGACTCAAAACTCAATTTTTCAAAGGAAAACCAGAAAGTTCGAGTCAGGGCCGGAATCTCAAAGGGAAACTTGAAAGTTTTAGATCTCGAAGGAAAAGAAGACTCGAGTTAAAACCCAAATCTTTGAAGGAGAGTTGGAGAGTTCGAGTCAAGGCTCGGACCTTGAGGAAAAAGTAGGAAGTTTGAACCGAAACTCGAATCTCAAAGGAGAATTGGATAGAAATTGATGGAAGATTGACAAAATTTGAGGAAAATTGAAGAAAGATTGTGACCTGAGGGCTAACTGATCTGTCAGCCAAACACTAGCACGAGTGCTAGGCTTACCTGTATGAGTATTGAATTTTTCAAAAAATGCCCCAGTGTAAGTACTGGGTTTTCTTGATGGAGATTTGAAGAAAAAAAAAGAAGGGGACACCGACATTCTTTAAGATACTTGAGATTTGAGCGAGAATGATTGTCGGCGTTTTCAGGATTTTCCCTTATCCTGAAGGGGAAATGGAATAGACATTTGATGAGAATTTAGAAACGAATGATTCAGGTTTTACCCCTTAACCTGAAAGGGAAGAAGAATAAAATTTATAAAAATGGAGAAGAAGAAAAGAAAGAAATTTTGAAAATTTATTTTGGAAAAGAATTCTCACAGGTGGCATTGTCACTCCTATGAGGGGTCTCAGGATTATCCCTTATCCTAAGTGAGAAAAAGAATAAAATTTAAAGAGTTTTAATGAAGGTAAATTGATATAAATCTAGAAAATCAACAAAGATTGATAAAGCTTGTATTTACAAAAGAATCCTCATAGGTAGCGTTGTGGCTCCTACGAGGGGTTTCAGGATTTTCCCTTATCTTGAATGGGAACACCTCGGACAACGAGGGTCAGGTTTATCCCTTAACCTGAGTGGGAAATAAGAACAAAGGAAATACCTCATGGGAAAGAGGCATCAGGTTTATCCCTTAACCTGAAAGGGTAGAAAGATTGATAAAATTTAATGGAATTGAGGAAATATTGATAAACTTGATAAAATTGATATAAAAATGAATGAAACTGATAAAAATATCAAATTTAATTGAAAATTTCTAATATTTGAGAAAAAGAAGTTTTCTGATCCCACCTGCATATGGGATCTTTGAAAGGAAAATGTTTATTTAAAAGAAAAGTGAAAAATCACTTTGGGAAGAAAATCTACCGTAAGAAAATTGATCAGTGCGAGAACTGATCCTTTAAATCAAACATGAGAGATCATCATGAGGGTCAATTTTTGAAGGCAACGGTTTGAAAATATATTTTTGAAGAAGAAGATCAACAATAGATTTAATTTCTAAAAACAATAGTTTGAGACTGATAATAAGATCAATATAAGGGTTGATCTTTGAAGATAATGTTTAAAAATCAATCTCGGAAGATAAGACCAACACAGGGGTTGATCTTTTGAATATAATGATTTAAAACCCATTTTTGGAAAATAAAACCAATGCAAGGATTGATCTTTGAATATGACGGTTTTGAAAAACCAATCTTGGAAGACAAGACCAACATAGGGGTTGATCTTTGACTATAATGATTTAAAATCAAATTTTGGAAGATGAGAGACTAATGCCATGATTAATCTCTGAATATAACGTTTTTGAAAAATCACTTTTGGAAAATACGATCAACACAAGATTTGAGACCTATTTTGGAAGATAAGACCAACACAAGGGTTGATCCTTCAATGCAATGGTTCAAAAAACCTATTTCAGAAAGCATGATCAACACGAGGGTTGATTTTTCAATGCGATGGTTCGAAAACCTATTTTTGAAAACATGATCAACACGAGGGTTGATTTTTTGACAAAGCTTGGACCGAAGAATGTTTGAACTATTTGGTCATAACGAAGAATTTTTGAATTTTCATGATTTTTGAAAAGGCCCTCATAGGTAATATCATTTCTCTCATGAATGTTGTCAGGATTAGTCCCGCATTCTGAAAAGAACAGGAATTTAAATGCGGTTTTAATAGAAGCCGATGAAGAGATTTTTGAAATATAGATTTTCAAAAGCAAATGCCCCTATGTGGCAGAGGAAGAAAGTATTGTGATATTAGAGATATAAAGGAAACTTGACATTTCATTGATGGGCAAAAACTGATAACAAAGGACTGAAATATTTACAAATACTTTGACCAAAAGGTCACAAAAAGGACTGGACTGACTGGCTCCCTACAAGGTGACTTGGCAAAAAAGGGAAAAAGTAAGAGAATTCTGGCATATTCAGTCTTTTGAGTAGCCGGGGAGAGATTTGGTCATGACGGCTAGGTCATCTTCCTCTTCGTCTTCAACAAAAAGACTCTTGTCGACGCAATCCTGAACAATATTTTTGAAGACGAAGCAGTGATCGGTGTCATGCCCCACTTCTCGATGGAACTTGCAGAACTGATTTGTGAACCTTCCCATGACCGTGGGAGGATCTGCGACTTTTGGGAGTTTAACCAATCCTTTGGCCAGCATGAATTCAAGGGCTTCTTCGAGCGTTTGCTTCAGAGGAGTGAACTCACGATCATTACTCCAACCTTCGCGCTTTATCTTTTCCTTTTGCGGAAGGTTAGACTGAGACGACTTGTCATTCTGCTTGGAAGACTTTTCCCTTTGAGTTGCGCCATGGTTCTGACCATTTTTGCTGTCATTTCTGTTTCTTCTGCTGTTATCATGATTATTTCCAGAGGTATCAGCTGCATGAGTGAACTGCACTTTCTTTTTCTGATCTTGGATATTTTTGGCAAGAGGCATGCCCTCGTAAAGCCCACTTTCTATTCCTGCCTCGAGCCATTCAGGTTCAATCAACTTGATAAAGGATTTTGCTGGAGAAGTGGCAATGAGGCTTCTCAGTGGCTGAGAGAAGTTGCTGAGGATTATTTGCAATGCATGTTCCTCTGGAATGGGAACTTTCATCTTGTTGGAGGTACTTCTCCACCTGTGGATGAACTCTCCTGCTCTTTCAGTCTCATTCTGCTTTAGGTTGTAAAGGTGATTGAGCGTAGGTGAAACCTAAGTGTTGAATAGGAAGCGCTCAATGAACAAATTTACCACTTTATCGAACTCTCGTAGTTCGATAGGATTGATGTGGTCAACATACCACCTGGCTGCTATGCCCTCCAGGCTGCAAGAAAAACAGATGAACAGAGCCCTGTTATCTTTCCTGAAACGGCTGCACTCTGCATAAAAGGTGGCTAAATGGGCTTTAGGGTTGCCAGTTCCATCAAACTTGAGAAATTTACGAGGAAGGTTCTCCAGGTTATCGTCCCCATCTAGACCATTATAAAAATCTTCGCCAGTGTAGGTCTGCTTGCCCTTACCCTTGGCTTGAATGTCTTTAATTGCTCGATTCATCTCCTTCATCTGTTTGCGCATCAGGTCCTCTGCTAGAGCCCCAGACTTGGGCTTGTTGACGGATTCAGGCTCTTCTGCAACTATTTTTATGGACTGCTTTGGAGGATTCTGTTTGTAGACAATTTGCTCTTCCTCTTCTGACTCTTCCTCGACTGATTCTGATTCCTCAGAAGTAGTGTCTGGCTGTACCTTCTTCCTGATGATTCTGATTGTCTTTTTCACAGGCTTCTTCTTCAGCTTGCTTTTAGGAACTGCCTCTTTCAGCTTGGCCTCGACTTGTTCCGACATCATCCTCACCATCATCTTTTGGAACATATCGTACATAGCAGGGTCGATGTCATCCTTCTTGTTCTGACCCTGTCCCCTGACTGATTTGGGAGAGCTCATCCCTTCTGCCTCACTGTCGCTGTGTTGAGGAACTGTTTCTTTTCCCGCTCTTGTCTGAACCATTTTTGAATATCAGTGCTCTCTGTAGAGGAAAGAGGAGGTTTGTAGACCAGAGAAACTTTTTGGAGAAGTTTTGACAAGAGGGAGGATTTAGGTTGAAATCTAAACAATTGTATCCCATTACTAGGGATTGAGTCACCACAAAATTTGTGACAATTGTGTTGTTTACTCCACGAGGGAGAGTAACTAACTAAAATATGAAAGAAAATACCATTTTGAAAAGGATATCTCTTGATGGAAAGAGATTTTTATGAAAATATAAACAAGAATATAAAACAGGAATTTGCAGGCAGGATCAGAAGAAAAAATGGAATTTGAGAATAAATGGTAAGGATTTAAAATTTGAAGAACTTGCAGGCAGGATCAGAAGAATTTTTTGAAGAAATGTAGAAGAAGAAAAATACACCTGGGTTTTAGAAACAAAAGAGAATATTTTGAAGTATATACCCAGGGTTTTGGAAAATATAAGGAAGATATATATATAAAATATCATACAATCACAGATATAAAAGCAAGGATGCACAAATAGCACTCCCTAAAGCTGACTCTATATGCAATATCTGAAATGGCTGATAGGACCTTAATCCTAACTCTAAGATTTATATCATCTGATTCCAATCAAGGTATGCCGATATACTCAAGCCGAAGCTCGAAGTACGTGTCATATAAGATATCTCTCCGGTTCTAAGGTAAAGGCTTCCCAACATCCTTGAGCACCTACCGATATACCTCGGACTATGGCCCTTAGGTACGTGGTTAGGGGGGCGCGAACCCAAATAAGTGGTCCAGTTGTGAGGCTCTCTCCCGAACTATGGTTCAATGAGACAGCCCAGCAACGTGACGACCGGGACAATATAGGTAGGGATGTTTTCAAAATATGATCAACATGCAAATAAAACCAGAAGGCTCTAATGCAAATCCTAAAGAGATAGATTTAAATAAAGAGAAGCATACACTTGCATACATTGTTTTGCATTCAATCCCTAAAATTGAGGAGAGTTGTATTTAATACCTAAGTCTAATGTGAACATGGATATAATCTCCTCAATATGGTCCTACCAAACCATACTTAGATCCTATATGTAATAATGTCAGCTTAGGACAGAGTCTAGGCTTCCTAAGGTTTGCATGGAAAATGTAGCTGACATATGTTAGAATAAAGACTTAGATTATATAAAAGCAAAGCAAAAGGCATCAAATTCGACCAGACGGAGACGCAGTCTCATCACGGTCGCCAAACCTGTGATCATCGCAAATTTTTTCCTCTCTCGTGGTTTCTCTCTCTTCCTTCTCTTTTCCTTTTTCTAACATTTATTCTCCTCCTTTTTTGAAGGGAGAAGAATAAAAGAAAGAAAGAAAAAGAGAAGAGGAACTATTTTACGCGGTCTCACTTGACCTTGATTTGAAAATATTTAGAAAATCACTTGCCTCCGTTTTGAAAATATTTGCGGGAAAATGGAGAGACGGGATTCGCTCGTCGGTACGAGGTTCAACCGTTCCTGGAGCCTTTACCAGGGGTAATCGAACCAAGGATCGAATCTATGCCTCTTGCTTTGCCTAAATATAATCTAAGAATTTATTCTAACTCTAAATGCACAAAAAGTCATGCTTGTGCTATGCAAAAGATGTATGCTTCTTTTGAAAAACATGTTTTGGAAATTTCCAAGTATTCTGAGATGAACTTGATAAGGGAGTGAAGAAATGTTTGAATTTAACTTTAGAACTTGAGATAGACCAGAGAAGTTCCAAGTTTTTGAAGTAAATCAGGGTTTGGAAGAATAAATCTTGACTTGGAGAAAGAATAATCTAAAGCTTTGAAATAAAAGGAAATGAAGTTTCCAAGTCAGAAATGGACTTTGAATTTAATCATCGATTTAGGAGAAGAAGATGGAATTTTGAAGTGGACTTGGATTTGAAATCTAGATTTTGAAATGGCATTGGATCTTTAAAATGGATTTAAGATCTGGGATCTGAGGTCCGATGTAAAATTGGGTTCTGGATCCTAGAATGGATTTGGATCTGAAGTTTAAGATCCAAAGTAGAACTGGATTCTGGATCCTAAGATGGATTTGGATCTGAAGTCTGAGATCCAAAGTAGAATTGGATCTGGATCCTAAGATGGATTTGAATCTGAAGTCTGAGATCCAAGGTGAAATTGGTTCTGGACCCTAAAGAGGATTTTGGATCTGAAGTCTGAGATCCAAGGTGAAATTTGGATTTATGGATCCTAGAATGGATTTGGATCTGAAGTCTAAGATCCAATGTAGAGTTGATTCTGGATCCTAAAATGGATTTGGATCCGAAGTCTGAGATCCAATGTAGAGTTGGATTCTGGATCCTAAGATGGAAATGGATCTGAAGTCTAAGATCCGAAATGAAATTGGAGTCTGGATCCTAAGGAAGAATTGGATCTGAAGTCTGAGATCCAATATGAGTGTTGAATCCTGGATCCTAAAATAGATTTTAAATTCAGAAGATGAATCAAGAACTTCCAAGTTTAAATTGAACTTGAAAAAAA
The DNA here is from genome assembly GCF_984573655.1 of Nuphar pumila. Classification (NCBI taxonomy): domain Eukaryota; kingdom Viridiplantae; phylum Streptophyta; class Magnoliopsida; order Nymphaeales; family Nymphaeaceae; genus Nuphar; species Nuphar pumila. The sequence continues at coordinate 42,875,591 of NC_143265.1, read as the reverse complement.
ATGAAATTTAGAATTTGAATATACAAACGAATTTCAAAGTCAAATTAGACCTTGAATTTTTGAATTTGGAATTTTAGAAGATGAATCAAGAGTCTCAAAGTTAAATTTAAACTTTGAGTTTGATTAAAGTTTTGAATATATGAATTTGGAATTTCGAAGTCAAATTGAACTTTGAAATCTGATTTGAATTTGAATATAAAATGACTTTGGAATCTCAAAGTTAAATTGAACTGTGATATTTAAAAATAAAATTGAATTTCGAAAATGAAATGATGAATCGGATTTTATAAGAATTGAAGATTGATTGAAGAAGATATTAACATCACTTGGAGTTTTGAAAAAGGCGTTTGGAAATATGATGCAATTCTATCCTAAATGATGAATGAATTTAAAGAATTTTAAAATTGGATTTTGAAAAGCTATCTTATTCTTTAAATGAACGTAAATAAGATTAATAATATAATACACTCCTGACTATGGTCATTGAATGCATTATATAATAATCATATCTAAATTCAATATGAAGAATAAAATATATTTTTGTGCTTTTATAGAGTTTAAAATGAAATTAATTCTCAATATATCCTGACTATGGCCATTGATATATGTATTGAATTAATTTTAGACTAAACTCTGATAAAAGAGGAAAATATTTAAAGAAAATATGATGAATTTTGAAAAGGATCCAGTGTGGGTCCAGTGTTATTTTACAAAAGATAAAAATACTAAGTCTTGTTTACATCCCGACTATGGCCGCTGATGTAAATTGGTAGATATTTTGGAATGCTCTTTTTAAAACAATTATTTTCAATTAAACTTTGGAAATCGTCAACCAAAAATATAAAAACCGACTTTCCACAAAGTGGTAAGTACGGGTCGAATCCTCAGGGAATAGGAATTAACCACGATATTTCTAGAAAATTTAATTTATTAATGTCAAATGTCAATCTACAATTATAAAGTTAATACAACTACAATTAATTACTAAAATAAAAATAAACAAGCAATCAGTCTTCTGCTCCACACCAAGTGTATTTCCATCTTTTCGCCAATTATTCGCGCCTCACACTTGGAAAATAACCCTGGAAACTAAATATTCTTTATAACCTAAAAATACAGAAAAATACAAAGTTAGTATTCTATTCTAATAAGGCAAACAATAACTAAAACTAATTCTACTTTTACGAAAATAATAAAACAAATGCTATTTATCAAACAAAAATTAAATAAAATACTAAATTAATTCTAAAATTGACCAAATTAATTCTACTAATGCTGTATGATGATTATGCAACTCCTAAAATGCAGAAACTACTGAAAACAAGTCTAAATTGCCGAAACTAAGAAAATTACAAAACTGCCCCTAACTGGTGTAAAATAGCATTCTGAATGGTTATCGGAAAACCGCTGTTTGACAAAGCAAATGAGGTCCGACTTTCCCAAAATTTGTTCTGCTCTGCAACTGACAGATTAAACAAACTGATAGTTTTTACAGAATTGAAAAACAATATCCGGAACTCCATATATAAGCGTTTCAAATCTGGGAAAAATCAGGATATCGCAAGTCCTGTAATTTGAAATCCAGAAAAAATGGTTTTCGCAAAACGCTTAAAAATCAGACCAAATCAACTTCGAATGAGCTGAAATTTGGTCTGCAGTTAAATAACATGTCAATAAAGTGAATAGAAGAAAAAAATTTGGAAAACACAGAGTTTTTGCACAGAAAATAATGCTAATGCGACAGGGCAAAAATCTGGTTTTTATTTGAGTGCACTATTCACTTTAAGAATCTATTTTAACACTCTAAAAGACAAATCAAATCTAATGCAATCTAAATGACACTGTATAACAGTGTATGTGCAGATGACTATTACGAATATACTAAATGTACGACGAGCAAAACACGATAAGCAAATTATGACTAGAACTACGTTAAATAACAATGCAAATGCAACTATGCTAATCAATAAAATGCAATATGCCTACTAAGTTAACGAATATCTAACTATCATTCAAACCATCACAAAACACATTTCACACATACTAAACAAATACGATACACGTACACACACTTCTACACTAAAACTAAATTAGATAAATAAACTAATTAGTATAAAAATCAAAAGAAATAATGCTAAATGAACTTACTTCACTAAAGAACAAAGATTAAGGTTAGGGCTCACTCTATTGACTCAACTAGGCTCGGTTTTGAGTTAGATAGGTTCGGGTTGGTTTGGGAGAACTCGGTTTGGATTAGGTAGGTTCGAACTATGTTTGACTCGACTCGGACTAGTATGGACTTGGTTTAGGTTTGACCGAACTAGTTGGGTTCGGTTGACTTAGGTGGACTCGGCTAGGTTTAGCTAAGGTTGGGTTGACTAGGTAAAGGTTGAATCGACCTCGGGTTTGTTTTGACTTTGACTTGGGCTAGGTCTAGGTCTTGGACTTAGGCTTATTAAGACTAGGTTGAACTCGGTTTAGGGTTGACTTAGTCAACTAGGTTCGAGTTGACTTAGGTTCAACTAAGCTTGGCCCAACTTAGGTTTGACTAGGCTCGAATGGGGTAAGGTAAGCTCGGTTGACTCGACTTGGTTTAGACTAAGGGTTGACTCGAGTTAGGTATAGGTCTTTGACTAGGCTCGAGTTGTATTTGACTTGGGCTAGGGTTCAAGTTGACTTTGACACAAGGCGTACCTAACCAAGTCAATCTAAATGACTAGGTTAGATTAGGTTCAATAGGTAGGGTCAGTTGACTCAAACTAAGGTTGACTTGACTAGACTCAAGTGGGTTGAACTAGGTTTGACTCGACTTAGGGTTAGGGTTGACTGGGTTAGGGTTAGACTAAAGTAGTAACCTCTTAATTCCTACAATTAATTCAAAGTTAACGATTTTAATGGAGAAGGTTGGAAAAGGAATGTAATAATTACCAATGTTCAAATTTTGAAATGCTTTGGATTCTCAAAAATCACCCCATTTAAAAGGGGAGTTACACTCCTTAATTGCCTTTAAAGCTCCTTTTGGAAAAATGGGAAGACCAATCTAAAAATACACGATTTTTGCTTTTCAAGATGGAATTAAAATACTTTTAATACTCTATGGAAATCGTGTAGCCTAAATTGGAATTTTTGTTTAATGCCAAAAACACTTTCCAAAGTTAAGGAGTAACTCCTTTAATACCCATTCAAAATTCAAATTTTCCTTAAATGCCTCACTTCTCAAAAATCGCCAACCTCTAAAAGGGCTACTTTCTAAACTAATATAATTAATTTTTACCTAGGGAATAAAGGAATTTAAATAGCAAAACGATTTCCTAGGATTAAATACTAACCTAATCCCCAAAACCTACTTAATTAACCCCTAAAAACGGCTATGAAAGAAAACCCTAATACATTGAACCTAGACACCTTCCTAACTCAATTAATGACAATTAATAATTTCTAAAAATCCGACCAAGAGCTCAAGGGGAGCTCTAATGGCTGCCGCCCCTCCTAGGGGAAGAAGAAGACTAAAAAAAATGAAAAGAATAAAAAAAAAATCTTAAACTAAAAAAAAAAACGACTTACTAAGGAATCTTATTTTGATAGAACTAAATTAAAATATGATGAAAAGAACTCCTAACTCCCCTAAATGCAAACATGAAAAGCACTATGCTGGAGTTTATTTAAAAACATAAAGAAAATAAAAATTCGACTCTTGTAATTTTTGTTTTTCAATAGATTCAAAACACCAAAAACACAAAATGCTAAAAACGATTATTTAGAATTATCCTAAACGAATTAAATGAATTAACACAACTTTATAATGCTGTTAACACCTAAAACACACCGCAAACACACGGTTTACCAACATCAACACACACATTTAACAAAAATACAAAGATCGGCTAGAACAATCCTAGCCGATTTTTTTTTTCTTTTTCAAAAATAAAATCAAAACAAAACACAAACACAACCCACGAATAAAATGAACTAAAATGAAATTTCCTAATGAGATTTTCAGCAAAACAATACAATACCCATGCTGGACAAAAAAAATCAGAACTAGAATTTTTTTTTTGTGAAAATCAAGAATCGGCTAGAATAAGTCTAGCCGATTTTTGGATTTTTCTTTTTAAATAAAAATCAAATGCAACCCACACACAAACCGAATAAGGTAAATCAAAATGAATACTTTTTTTTTGGATTTTCTGTAAAACTGCCCCAAGAACGCCTATGAGAAATTTGAAGAATCGGCTAGATGAAGATCTAGCCGATTTTAATGAAAAGAATGAAAAATCTAAAAAAAATCGATTTCAATGAATCAAACAAACACATAAACCTAATCTAACGTGCTGGCCTATGCACGAAATCTAATCTAAGGGTGAAACAAAAAGAAAAATAAGAAACACACAGAAAATAAAATAAAAAGAAAACCAACACCCAATTCGGTTTTATCTAGAAGAGAAGGAAGAAGAAGACCTACCTTTTGGAAGATCCGACGACCGGGGGGATGAAGAAGAGCGGACCGTGGCTGGAGATGGACGTCCTATACAGTTCGAGAATGCTGTACTTCACCAAAAACGGCACCTTTTGCAGTTGCTACACGTTGGAGATCCACCGACGATGGAATGTGAGCCGATTCTCGATCGGAGGGTGTAGAAAGCCGGATGGAGGTAGGGCCGGCTCACCTTGGTGGTATGTTGCGCACTCCCGCCCAAGGTTAATGGTCTCCACCTCTGCTACACCTGCAAAAATACAAAAAAATGGTGAATACTACAGCAAGGAACAAGAAAGAAATGAAAAGAACACAAAGGGGATCGAGATATGCTTGGAAACCAAGCATAGGCCGGTCTTCAATGGCCAAAACGTTGAGAAAGATGGAGAGGAAGGAGCTGCTGCTGTAGAGTCACTGTAGGGGGTGTCCAAACACAGCCAAAGACGCCTAGGGATTCTCTAAAAAGTATATTTATACTTTTTGGAATTTGCAAAAACACTGTTGATGATGCATGAAATGCACATCATGTAAACAAGTTTTTCATGCGTTTTGTATCAAGTTTAAGGTTTTAAACCCATGTTTAGATGTGTTTTGATAGTAAGGGGCTATGGTTCGAATTTCAGAAAAATCAGAGTTAAAATGAGAGAGTTATGGCTATTTCAGTGTTTGGGCACGGATTTTGAGGTGGATCGGATCCATATCCGACCCAATTAGGTCAATTGGACCTTGGATCAACTCTTAGAAAGCCCAAAACCCAACCCACACACCTATCCATACCCATTTCAAAAAGTTTTTCTAAAACCCCCCCAGAAAGTGGCGCCTAGCAATATTTTATTTTTTAACACTCTTTCTGAAAAATGTCAAAACTATAAATAGTTTTTTTTCAAGAACCCTAGGCGTCTTTGGCTGTGTTTGGACGCCCCCTACAGTGACTCTACAGCAGCAGCTCCTTCCTCTCCATCTTCCCCAAGTGTTGGCCATTGAAGATCGACCTATGCTTGATTTTCAAGCATATTTTCAAGCTTTCTTTGGTTTCTTTTCCTTTCTTTCTTATTCCTTGCTTTCTTTTCACCATTTTTCTGTACTTTTGCAGGTGTAGCAGAGGTGGAGACCATTAACCTTGGGCGGGAGTGCGCAACACACCACCAAGGTGAGCCGGCCCTACCTCCATCCGGCTTTCTACACCCTCCGATCGCGAATCGGCTCACATGCCATCATCGGTGGATCTCCAACGTGTAGCAGCTGCAATAGGTGCCGTTTTTGGTGAAGTACAGCATCCTTGAACTGTAGAAGACGTCTACATCCAGCCACGGTCCGCTCTTCTTCACTCCCCCGGTCGTCGGATCTTCCAAAAGGTAGGTCTTCTTCTTCCTTCTCTTCTAGATAAAACCGATTTGTGTGTGTGATTTTTGTTTTGTTATTTTCTGTATGTTTCTTGTTTTTCTTTTTATTTCAACCTTAGAATAGCATGCGTGCACAGACCAGCACGTTAGATTAGTTTTTCTTTCATTGGTTGTGTATTCGATTTATGTTTTTCCATCATTTTTATCTAAAACGTGCAAATCGGCAAGAGGCTTTTCTAGTCGATTTGGGTTTTTGTTTCCAGCGTGTTATAGGTGTTTTCTTTTTAGAAAATCTCAGACACAAATTTCATTTTGATTCATTTTAGTCGTTAGGTTTGTTTGTGTGTTGTTTTTGCTTGAAAAGAAGAAAAATCGGCTAGACTTTTTCTAGCCGATTCTTGATTTTCACAAAAAAAAAAAAAATTTGTTTTGATATTTTTGTTTCGTCCAGTATGTGTATTGTGTTGCTTTGCTGAAAATCTCATTAGAAAATTTCATTTTAGTTCATTTTATTCGTGGGTTGTGCTTGTGTCTTGTTTTGATGTTATTTTTAAAAAAAAAAAAAAAAAAAAAACATCGGCTAGGATTATTCTAGCCAATCTTTGTATTTTTGTTAAATGCATGTATTGATGTTGGTAAACCGTGTAGTTGCTGTGTGTTTTAGGTGTTAACAGCAGTATATAGTTGTGTTAGTCATTTCATTGTTTTAGGATTGATTTAATTAGTTGTTTTAATCAATTTTTCGTTTTTGTGTTTTGAGTCTATTGTTGAAAATTATAAAAATCAAGTTTTCTTTTTTTTTTTCATGTTTTTAATTCCAGCATAGTGCTGTTCTTGTTAGCCTTGGTGTAATTAGGAGTCCTTTGTATTATTCTCTAATTTAGTTTTATCAAATTAGTGGTTATTTAGTTTTATTGCTTTTTGTTAATTTATAATTTTATTTTTTATTTTCGTGTGGTTCTTCTTCTTCCCCAAGGTGGGGCGGCAGCCATTAGAGCTCCCCTGGAGCTCTTGGTCGATTTTTTTTAGCAAGTCTTAATGGTCATTAGTTGAGTTAGGAAGGTGTCTAGGTTCAATGTATTAGGTCTTCCTTTTCTAGCCATTTTTAGAGGTTAACTAAGTAGGTTTTGATAATTAGGTTAACATTAACTCCTAGGAAATCGATTTTCCATTTAAGTCCTTTTATTCCCTAGGTAGAATTAAGTCTATTAGTTTAGAAAGTAGCATCCATTAAAGTTGGCGATTTTTGAGAAGGGAGGTAATTAAAGTAATTGAAAATTGGAAAGCTTTTGGAAAAAGGAGATTCTTCAAAAATCGTGTGAGGCATTTAAGGAAGATTTGAATTTTGAATGTGCATTAAAGAAGGAGTTACTCCTTAACTTTGGAAAGTGTTTTGCAATTAAACCAAAATTCCAATCTAGGTTACACGATTTCCATAGAGCATTAAAAGCATTTTAATTCCATCTTGAAAAGCAAAAATCGTGGATTTCTAGATTGGCCTTTTCAGATTTCCAAAAAGGCATTAAAGGCAATTAAGGAGTGTAACCCCCTCTTTAAATGGGGCGATTTTTGAGAATCCAAAGCATTTCAAATATTTGAACATTGGTAATTATTACATTCCTTTTTCCAACCTCCTCCATTAAAATCGTGAACTTTGGTTACTACTTTAGTCTAGACCTAACCTAGTCAAACCGAGCCTAGGTCGAGTCAACCCCTCGTCTACACCCCCTTTGAGTCTAGTCAAAACCCGAACCTAGCCCAAGTCAAAGCCTAAACCGCACTTAGGTCAAGTCTAAGACCAAAGACCCAACCTTGGTCAAACCTAGTCAAAGACCTAACTCGGGTCAAAACTTAGTCTAAACCTAGTGAGTCAACCGAGCTTACCTTAGCCCATTCGAGCCTAGTTGACTAAGTCAAAGTCAAAACAAAACCTAGACCTAGCCCTAGTCCGAGTCGAGTCAAACCTAACTCGAGCCTATCCAAGTTCACCCCCTTAGCTAAACCTCAACCGAGTCCAACCTAGTCTTAGTAACCTAACCAAGTCAAAACCTAACCCTAGTCGAGTCCTAGTCCAACCCAAGGTCGAGTCAACCTTAGCCAAACCCGAACCTAGCTAAGTTAAGATAGAACCTAGTTGAGTCAACCATAGTCACATTCCAAAGGCTGCAACCCATGGTTCGTTAGTGGTCTCTTCTCCTTTATATTTCAGTCATCTTGTCTTTAGAATAGTTAGTTTAGTTATTTATGTAATCATTTTAGTTAGATTTTATCATTGGTTGATTGAATGTGTGGTTGTTAATGTCTTTTTACTATTAATAATTTAGTTAGCATAGTCGTATCTAGTTTATGTGTATTGCATGTCTTATGCATATAGTTACTTTCTTGCATTAGTATTTTAGGGACATTTACATCATTAGCTCATTCAAGGCAAATTCATGAAATGCATATCATTTGTCATTTAGATCTCATTTAGTTTTATCATAGTCAATATCAGCATATATTATGTCATATAGAAGTATTTAAGTCTGCATTATAGTTAGATTACGTTCATAGTGTTTAAAATAGATTCATATAGTGAATAGTGCATTGAAATAAAAACCAGATTTTTGCCCTATCGCACTAGCATTATTTTCTGTGCATAAACTCTGTGTTTTCCAAAAAAATTTTGTCTATTCACTTTATTGACGTGTTATTTAAGTGCAGACCAAATTTCAGCTCATTCGGAGTTGATTTGGTCTGATTTTTAAGCGTTTTGCGAAAACCGCTTTTTCTGGATTTTAAATTACAGGACTGGCGATATCCTGATTTTTCTCAGATTTGAAACGCTTATATCTGGAGTTCCCGATACTGTTTTTCAATTCTGTAAAAACTGTCGTTTTGTTCAATCTCTCAGTTGCAGAACAGAACAAATTTCGGGAAAATCGGACCTCGTTTTCCCTGTCAAACAGTGGTTTTCCGATAACCTGTCAGAATGCTATTTTACACTAGTTAGGGGCAGTTTCGTAATTTTCTTAATTTCGGCCTTTTAGATTTGTTTTTAGTAGTTTCTGCATTTTAGGAGTTGCATCATCATCATACAGCATTAGTAGAGTTAAATTGAGTAATTTTAGCATTAATTTAGTATTTTAGTTAATTTTTGTTTGATAAATAGTATTTGCTTTACAATTTTCGTAAAATTAGAACTAGTCTTAGTTGTTGGTTTCGTTATTCGAATAGAAAACTAACTTTGTATTTTTCTGCATTTTTAGGTTGAAAAACATATTTAGTGTCCAGGGATATTGTCCAAGTGAGAAGATTCTTTAAGTGGCGAAACGACGGAAATACCCTTGGTGTGGAGCAGAAGACTGATTGCTTGTTTACTTTTCTTTTAGTGTTTAATTGCAGTTGTATTAACTTTGTAATTGTAGGTTGACATTTGGCATTAATAAATTGAATTTTATAGAAATATTGTTTTTAATTCCCGTTCCCTGAGGATCGACCCGTACTTACCACTTTGTGGAAAGTCGGTTTTTATATTTTTTGGTTGACGATTTTCCAAAGTTTTATTGAAAATAATTGTTTTAAAAAGAGTATTCCAAAATATCAACCAAATTTTGGCGCCGTTGCCGGGGAACGGCGAATTAATTACTTTATTTCTTAGAGTTTAATTTATTATTATTTTGTTTTAGTTAGTTAATTAGTTGTTTTCTTTTTAGTTAGTAGGATTAGTAAGTGAATATAGGATTAACATAGTTAGTAAATATAGGATTCACATATTGTTCTTTTTAGGATTCACTTAATTATCATTCTGCAAGGAGCGATTAGACAGGTGGGTTTTAGAAAAACATAGTTTGTGATTTCCTGTATTTATTTGTTTTAGCATTTTAGAATAGTTTACTTTGTTATTTAATTATTTAGTATAGAATTCTGACATAGTTATATAGCATATTTATTTGTTTTTAGTTACTGTTTTTTTTGTTTAATTACATTTTAGTATCTGTGCTAGTTTAATTTTTTAGTTGGTCGTTTGCTTACATCTGGTCTTAGTACCAGTGTATGCAGGGTCGACGAGGTCTAGGAACCCCATTACACCCATTTGTTGACAACCCAGAGAGAATTTTACATTCTCATCGAAGTTCGGCAACAATGGCTGACATGGATCCTCCACCTCCACCCCCAGTTCTTTCACGCCCTCTGCGGGAATACTTCATTCCCACAGACTATGTTCAGGCATCCTGCATTCGGAGACCCGATGTAGGAGCGCCACATTATGAGATTAAGGCCAGCATTATTCAAATGCTTCCATCCTTTTATGGCCTTAGTCATGAGGATCCCTACCGACACTTAGATGAATTCCTCGAAATCTGTTCTACTGTTAAGATACAGAATTTCGATGATGATGCGTTGAGGTTGACTCTATTCCCTTTTTCATTGAAGGACAAAGCCAAGTATTGGCTAAAGTCCTTAGATTCTGTAGAAATAGAGTCCTGGGATCAGTTGCAACAGGAGTTTCTTCGGAAATACTTTCCCATTGGTCGCACGAACCAATATCATAGAGCCATCACTAGCTTTTCAGAGCTAGATGGTGAGCGCTTTCATGAGACCTGGGAGAGAATGAAGGATCTCCTCAGGAAATGCCCCCATCATCAGGTGCCAAAATGGCAACTGGTGCAGAGTTTCTATGATGGATTGTCTGACAAGAATCGTCAGATGATCGACTCTTCATGCGGTGGGACATTCATGCTGAAGAGCGAGGACGAAGCATGGAGGCTATTTGATACATTGGCCGAGAATTCACTCCACCATGCTTCGAGCTCTCATTCTGATAGAGCCACACCCAGCATTCAGAAGAAAGCTGGCGTTCTTGAGATTGGTCCATCTACTGCACTGCAGTGTAAAGTAGACAAGATTGCTCAAAAGCTGGACCAGCTTCTCTCAGGACCATCCACTACACAGCAGGTGTGTACTCTTTGTGCCAGTCCGGCACACGAGATCACTGAGTGCCCTTCGGCAGCTCAGTACCCTGAATTTGTTCAAGAACAAGTTCAGGCAGCTCAGGGTTACGTCAGACCGCCAAATAACCCATTTTCATCGACATATAATCCGGGTTGGCGTAACCATCCCAATTTTTCTTGGAAGAATCCACAGTCTTCTATACAGATGCCTTCTTCCTCTCAGCCAGTTCGGCAGTCATCTTTTACTCAGCCATTTCAAAGACCGAACTATTCTCAGTCTTCTTCTTCTTCAGTTCCTTCCCCGATTCAGCAGGAGTCTGCCCCGCAGACATCTTTTGAGGAGAGACTTCTCCAGGCATTTCAAGAGGTGAAAACCTCTAATCAGAATGCCTTCGAGAAGTGTAGCCAGATTTTGAGCTCACATACGCAGTCCATTGCGAAGTTAGAGTCGCAAATGGGACAGTTAGCTGAGGCTATTAGTAGGAGACCCGAGGGTACATTGCCGAGTCAGGCTGTCATGAACCCGAAGGGTAAGGACCAGATGACTGGAGGCCTATTTCATACTGAGACACAGCAGCAGGCTAAATCAGTTATGGCCTTGAGAAGTGGACGTGAGTATCACGTCGAGAGCAGAGAGCGAGAGAGTAGAGAGAAGATAGAGGAGCCAGAGACCATTGTTTCACCTACGTCGGCTCAATCATCATCCCCATCCCCATCATCACCTTCATCATCTTTATCCTCAGAGAAGAAGAAGGATAGGAGTGAGCCTTCTCGCAAAGAGGAGGAGCCAGCAGAGTATATTCCCCCACCACCCTATCCCAAAGCATTAGAGTCTCCTGGTTATAGAGGGAAGCAAGGTACGAAGATCCAGGACATGCTTGATATCTTCAAGCATGTACAGATCAACCTACCTTTGCTCAATGCTATTCAGCAGGTGCCGGCTTATGCCAAATTTCTGAAGGAGCTATGTACGCAAAAGAGGAAATCCAGAGAGCGAATTCCTAACAGGGTCCATCTGACTGAGCAGGTGAGTTCAGTACTTCAGCATCAGACACCACCAAAGCTCAAGGACCCTGGAGCCCCTATCATTGCTTGTACTATAGGGAACATCCGGATAGAACGCGCATTGCTCGATCTTGGAGCAAGCGTGAACATTCTGCCCGGATATTTCTTTGATTCTTTCGGGCTAGGTGAGATGAGATCGACTCCGATTACACTTCAACTGGCAGATCGTTCCGTCAAGGTACCGAGAGGTGTCTTGGAGGACGTGCTAGTTAAAGTGGATGACTTTTATTTTCCAGTCGATTTCATTATCCTTGATATGGAAGGAGTAGACAGCCAGCACCAGACTCCGATTATTTTAGGCAGACCATTCTTGGCGACTGCCAATGCGTGCATCAACTGTAGGACCGGAGCCATGGATCTCTCATTCGGCAATAGGAAGGTAAAGCTGAATATTTTCAATGCCGCGATGGGACCAGCAGGAGACATGGACTGCTTTCATGTAGACATTGCACAGGAGTTAGTGGAGGAGCAGCCCGAGTTGTACATTACTGAGGATTCTTTAGATTTGTACCATATAGAGAAGAATAGCGGTGTAGATAGTGTAGATGTGTCTAGAGTGTCGTCGGAGAGACCACCTTGGGGAGCAGTCAGGGAACCTCTTCCACCACTTGCGGAGACCCCCGCCAAATCGTCGATCGAGTTGCCTCCGAAACTTGAGTTGAAACCCTTACCGGATTCACTCAAGTATGCATACCTCGGAGATGATGAGACTCTGCCTGTGATCATCTCGTCCTTGCTCACTGAGGAACAGGAACAGAGATTGCTGACTATTCTTCGAGAGCACAAGGCAGCGATTGGATGGGGAGTAGCGGATCTAAAGGGGATTGATCCTTCATTCTGCATGCATAGGATCCATTGTAATGAGGAAATCAAGCCATTTAGGGATATGCAGAGAAGGCTAAATCCCAACATGAAGGAAGTGGTGAAGAAAGAGGTGGTGAAGTGGTTGGATGCCGGAATCATTTACCCTATTTCTGATAGTCAGTGGGTCAGTCCGATTCAAGTTGTGCCGAAGAAGTCAGGACTCACTGTGGTTGAGAATGAGAAGGGTGAGAGAATTCCGATGAGGACCACTACAGGATGGCGAGTCTGCATCGATTATAGGAAGTTGAATGTGGCAACTAGGAAAGATCATTTCCCATTGCCATTCATTGATCAGATCTTAGAGCGACTCGCAGGACAGAGCTACTACTGCTTTCTAGACGGATATTCAGGATACAATCAGGTAGCTGTCCATCCTGACGACCAAGAGAAGACCACGTTTACATGTCCTTATGGCACCTTCGCATTTAGACGTATGCCTTTTGGGCTTTGTAATGCCCCGGCTACTTTTCAGAGGTGCATGCTTGCTATCTTCTCGGACATGATTGATGATGTGATGGAAGTTTTTATGGACGACTTTTCTGTGTATGGCTCTTCTTTTGAAGATTGCCTCCACAAACTTGCTCGAGTACTGAGTAGGTGTGTGGAGACCAATCTCGTCCTGAGTTGGGAAAAGAGCCATTTTATGGTTCAGGAGGGGATTGTACTTGGACACATTGTGTCCAAGCGTGGTATTGAGGTTGACAGAGCGAAGGTGGAATCCATTTCTCGTTTGACTCCACCCACCTCTGTGAGGCAGATTCGATCATTTTTAGGGCATGCGGGATTTTACAGGCGGTTCATAAAAGATTTCAGCAAAATCTCTCGACCGCTTTGCACGTTATTGGAGAAAGACCAGCCCTTTGTTTTCGGTGAGGATTGTATGAAGGCCTTTGAGATTCTCAAAGAGGCCTTGATTACTGCACCTATTTTGAGACCTCCAGATTGGACTCTCCCATTTGAGATTATGTGCGATGCTTCTGATTATGCTATGGGGGCCATTCTAGGACAACGCATTGATAGGAAGCCCTATGTGATCTACTATGCGAGTAGAACTCTGTCTGATGCACAGATGAATTATACTACGGCAGAGAAGGAACTACTTGCGGTAGTTTTCGCATTGGATAAATTTAGGTCCTATTTACTCGGTTCGAAGGTGGTTGTCTATTCTGATCATTCTGCATTGAAATATTTGTTGAATAAGAAAGACACCAAACCGAGATTAATTCGTTGGGTCCTATTACTACAGGAGTTTGATCTCGAGATTCGAGATAAGAAGGGAAGCGAGAATGTAGTAGCAGACCATCTTTCCAGACTGATCGTGGAGACCACGCAGGATCAGAGACCGATCAGTGATTCTTTCCCCGACGAGCAGATCATGTCAGTCAGTACATCGCAGTTACCTTGGTTTGCAGATATTGTGAACTATCTGGTTTCGAGGCAGATACCTGAGCATTGGAACAAGAATGAGCGTGAGAGGTTCCTATCTCAGGTGAGGCACTATTATTGGGATGAACCAGAGTTGTTCAAATACTGTGCAGATCAGATCATTAGGAGATGCGTTCCGGAGGAGGAATACCAATCCATTTTGAATTTTTCCCATTCGTTAGCCTGTGGAGGGCATTTTAGTAGTAGGAAGACGGCTGCAAAGGTTTTGCAGTCAGGATTTTATTGGCCCACACTCCACAGGGACGCTCATGAGTTCTGTAGGCGATGCCTGCGATGTCAGCAGATTGGAAACATGTCCAAGAGGGACATGATGCCCTTGCTGCCGATTTTGATAGTCGAAATTTTTGATGTTTGGGGCATTGATTTCATGGGACCATTTCCGCCCTCATTCGGAAATTTATATATTCTGGTGGCGGTTGATTATGTGTCCAAGTGGGTCGAGGCTGTGGCAACCAAGACCAATGATCACAGAGTAGTGCTTAAGTTCATTAAGCACAACATTTTCAGTCGTTTTGGAGTGCCACGTGCGATGATTAGCGATGGTGGCAAGCATTTTAGGAATGTTCAGATAGCTTCTCTGCTGAGAAGATATTCTGTCAATCATAGATTCACCACTCCATATCATCCGCAGACTAGTGGACAGGTTGAAGTGTCCAATAGGGAGATTAAGCGAATTTTAGAAAAGACAGTTCGTCCGGACCGCAAGGATTGGTCCCAACGCTTAGATGATGCACTTTGGGCATATAGAACTGCATTCAAGACTCCCATTGGCATGTCTCCGTATCGCCTTGTATTCGGGAAAGCATGCCATCTTCCTGTCGAGCTAGAGCATAGAGCATACTGGGCTATAAAGAAATTGAATTTTGACCTCACCCAGGCTGGCAAAGAGAGAGCACTGCAGCTCTCAGAATTAGAGGAACTCAGGAATGATGCTTATGAGAATGCCAAATTATACAAAGCTCGCACTAAAGCATTTCATGATAAGTATATTATCAGAAAAGTGTTTGAGCCAGATCAGAAAGTGTGGCTATACAATTCTCGTTTACATTTATTCCCAGGGAAGTTAAGATCGAGATGGACAGGTCCATACATTGTAAAAGAAGTATTTCCCCATGGAGCAGTGACATTATTCGATCCTATGACCCAAGGTACATTCAAAGTAAATGGGCAAAGACTGAAGCCATTCATTTCAGATGCCTTAGAGGATGGTGAGTGTGAGATAGTGCATCTCACGAAGGCATGAAGATTCGACCAGAGGGATGTATTATATGTACATTATTTATTTTTCATTTCAGAGTTTTTATTTATTTAGTATTTCATTTCACATGTGCTAATTTGTGTTTTGATGTATGCAGGATGAACTTAACAATTAGTGTATCAATTACCAGGTACAGAGAAGAGTTTTCAAAGAATTCAAGAATCAGAGGAAAATCAACTTCAAAAGCTCAGAGCAAATCAGGTTGTATCTATCCTTTCTCCCATATTTTTGTTAGTGTCTTTTAGCGTGCATGTGCATTACATTTTTTTTTCATTTTGTATGCCACTAGAGACAGTGTCATTCAAGCATGGGGGGGGGTGGTTTAGATGCATGCACACAAAATACACAATTTTTTTTTTTTATTTTTTTTTATTTTTTTTTTTTAAGATCGAGAATCTTAAGTAGGCATTTAAGAACAAAGTGTAGCATATATGATTGTTTTTGGCATAATCTAACAGTTTAAAAATTTTTAAGCCCCATAAATTTTTTTTTTTTTCTGAACTGAATCAAATATAGTAGTTGTTTATGAGATAATTCAAAGAAAAGATAGTATTTGATTGTTAGAAAATTTTGAATCACTTTTGTATAAGTATGCACAGTATGTTTTGTGAAAGAAATAAGCAATGGAAAGATGTGTTTGAAAAATGAGTTTAAAAGAATAGAGTTACGTTTAGTTGTTGATATCTTCGTGAATCCTAGTAGTAGAACTCAGACACGAGATGAAGTGTTTGAGTATCTTAACGAAAAGGATAACGAAGGAGATCATCTCTTGTCTAAGTCGATATCTGTGGCCTTTGTAGTTCGAGTAAGTAGAATCTGAAGGGTGTTTTACATCTGGTGCCCCAAAGCCAGCTGGTTTGGGAGCCACCGGTTCGAAAGCTTGTTACATGGACTGCATAGAAAGCCTAAGAGATAGAGACATTGCACATGACAAGAGGAAGACTATACGTAAACTATTAGAATAGAAGGTCTAGTGACTCGAGCAATTAAGTCCGAGGGATACTCTGTATCTAGTGCCCTAAGGTCGGCCGACTTGGGAGTCACTGACCCAAAGCTCGCTACACGGGTCACGAAAACTGACTATTCGAAATAGTGCTTATATGAGAAGAATGCGCAAGAGATCAAAAGTTGAAAATGAAAGAAAAAGAATGTGCTGAATGAGAAAATTTTCATTGCTTAAGTATATATGTGCATTATTGTGCAGAAAATATACAAGTGAGAATAAATGAGTAAAACATGAGAATACTTGACTTTCGGAGAAAAATCATGAACTAGCTACAATATTAGAAAAGTGAAGGAAAAGAATTTTTACTGTGGAGGCATGAGATTTTTAAACTTGTTTTGAGAATGTCAATTACATGAAATATTTGTTACAACTGCATTCTTAAGAGCCTAATATTTTTTAAAGATCATCCTTGCATTTTATTGATGTTTGTGGGTAGCATCGCTGCAAACCCTCACGAGACCTTACTCGTCCACTAGTGTAAGCTAGGGGTTTAAAGGGCTTGTTGCATACGCTAAATGCAACCGTGATTCCTACGAAAGTGAGGTAGTATTATGTATTCATGCTTAGCATTTCTTGTCTTCAGTGCATATCATGATTAGGTTTTGTTAAGGGACTAACAAACATTCAAGCATGGGGGTATTTGATGATGCATGAAATGCACATCATGTAAACAAGTTTTTCATGCATTTTGTATCAAGTTTAAGGTTTTAAACCCATGTTTAGATGTGTTTTGATAGTAAGGGGCTATGGTTCGAATTTCAGAAAAATCGGAGTTAAAATGAGAGAGTTATGACTATTTTAGTGTTTGGGCACGGATTTCGAGGTGGATCGGATCCATATCCGACCCAATTAGGTCAATTGGACCTTGGATCAACTCTTAGAAAGCCCAAAACCCAACCCACACACCTATCCATACCCATTTCAAAAAGTTTTTCTAAAAACCCCCCAGAAAGTGGCGCCTAGCAATATTTTATTTTTTAACACGCTTTCTGAAAAATGTCAAAACTATAAATAGTTTTTTTTCAAGAACCCTAGGCGTCTTTGGCTGTGTTTGGACGCCCCCTACAGTGACTCTACAGCAGCAGCTCCTTCCTCTCCATCTTCCCCAAGTGTTGGCCATTGAAGATCGACCTATGCTTGATTTTCAAGCATATTTTCAAGCTTTCTTTGGTTTCTTTTCCTTTCTTTCTTATTCCTTGCTGTCTTTTCACCATTTTTCTGTACTTTTGCAGGTGTAGCAGAGGTGGAGACCATTAACCTTGGGCGGGAGTGCGCAACACACCACCAAGGTGAGCCGGCCCTACCTCCATCCGGCTTTCTACACCCTCCGATCGCGAATCGGCTCACATGCCATCATCGGTGGATCTCCAACGTGTAGCAGCTGCAATAGGTGCCGTTTTTGGTGAAGTACAGCATCCTTGAACTGTAGAAGACGTCTACATCCAGCCACGGTCCGCTCTTCTTCACCCCCCCGGTCGTCGGATCTTCCAAAAGGTAGGTCTTCTTCTTCCTTCTCTTCTAGATAAAACCGATTTGTGTGTGTGGTTTTTGTTTTGTTATTTTCTGTATGTTTCTTGTTTTTCATTTTATTTCAACCTTAGAATAGCATGCGTGCACAGACCAGCACGTTAGATTAGTTTTTCTTTCATTGGTTGTGTATTCGATTTATGTTTTTCCATCGTTTTTATCTAAAACGTGCAAATCGGCAAGAGGCTTTTCTAGTCGATTTGGGTTTTTGTTTCCAGCGTGTTATAGGTGTTTTCTTTTTAGAAAATCTCAGACACAAATTTCATTTTGATTCATTTTAGTCGTTAGGTTTGTTTGTGTGTTGTTTTTGCTTGAAAAGAAGAAAAATCGGCTAGACTTTTTCTAGCCGATTCTTGATTTTCACAAAAAAAAAAAAAAAATTGTTTTGATATTTTTGTTTCGTCCAGTATGTGTATTGTGTTGCTTTGCTGAAAATCTCATTAGAAAATTTCATTTTAGTTCATTTTATTCGTGGGTTGTGCTTGTGTCTTGTTTTGATGTTATTTTTAAAAAAAAAAAAAAAAAAAAAACATCGGCTAGGATTATTCTAGCCAATCTTTGTATTTTTGTTAAATGCATGTATTGATGTTGGTAAACCGTGTAGTTGCTGTGTGTTTTAGGTGTTAACAGAAGTATATAGTTGTGTTAGTCATTTCATTGTTTTAGGATTGATTTAATTAGTTGTTTTAATCAATTTTTCGTTTTTGTGTTTTGAGTCTATTGTTGAAAATTATAAAAATCAAGTTTTCTTTTTTTTTTTTCATGTTTTTAATTCCAGCATAGTGCTGTTCTTGTTAGCCTTGGTGTAATTAGGAGTCCTTTGTATTATTCTCTAATTTAGTTTTATCAAATTAGTGGTTATTTAGTTTTATTGCTTTTTGTTAATTTATAATTTTATTTTTTATTTTCGTGTGGTTCTTCTTCTTCCCCAAGGTGGGGCGGCAGCCATTAGAGCTCCCTTGGAGCTCTTGGTCGATTTTTTTTAGCAAGTCTTAATGGTCATTAGTTGAGTTAGGAAGGTGTCTAGGTTCAATGTATTAGGTCTTCCTTTTCTAGCCGTTTTTAGAGGTTAACTAAGTAGGTTTTGATAATTAGGTTAACATTAACTCCTAGGAAATCGATTTTCCATTTAAGTCCTTTTATTCCCTAGGTAGAATTAAGTCTATTAGTTTAGAAAGTAGCATCCATTAAAGTTGGCGATTTTTGAGAAGGGAGGTAATTAAAGTAATTGAAAATTGGAAAGCTTTTGGAAAAAGAAGATTCTTCAAAAATCGTGTGAGGCATTTAAGGAAGATTTGAATTTTGAATGTGCATTAAAGAAGGAGTTACTCCTTAACTTTGGAAAGTGTTTTGCAATTAAACCAAAATTCCAATCTAGGTTACACGATTTCCATAGAGCATTAAAAGCATTTTAATTCCATCTTGAAAAGCAAAAATCGTGGATTTCTAGATTGGCCTTTTCAGATTTCCAAAAAGGCATTAAAGGCAATTAAGGAGTGTAACCCCCTCTTTAAATGGGGCGATTTTTGAGAATCCAAAGCATTTCAAAGTTTGAACATTGGTAATTATTACATTCCTTTTTCCAACCTCCTCCATTAAAATCGTGAACTTTGGTTACTACTTTAGTCTAGACCTAACCTAGTCAAACCGAGCCTAGGTCGAGTCAACCCCTCGTCTACACCCCCTTTGAGTCTAGTCAAAACCCGAACCTAGCCCAAGTCAAAGCCTAAACCGCACTTAGGTCAAGTCTAAGACCAAAGACCCAACCTTGGTCAAACCTAGTCAAAGACCTAACTCGGGTCAAAACTTAGTCTAAACCTAGTGAGTCAACCGAGCTTACCTTAGCCCATTCGAGCCTAGTTGACTAAGTCAAAGTCAAAACAAAACCTAGACCTAGCCCTAGTCCGAGTCGAGTCAAACCTAACTCGAGCCTATCCAAGTTCACCCCCTTAGCTAAACCTCAACCGAGTCCAACCTAGTCTTAGTAACCTAACCAAGTCAAAACCTAACCCTAGTCGAGTCCTAGTCCAACCCAAGGTCGAGTCAACCTTAGCCAAACCCGAACCTAGCTAAGTTAAGATAGAGCCTAGTTGAGTCAACCATAGTCACATTCCAAAGGCTGCAACCCATGGTTCGTTAGTGGTCTCTTCTCCTTTATATTTCAGTCATCTTGTCTTTAGAATAGTTAGTTTAGTTATTTATGTAATCATTTTAGTTAGATTTTATCATTGGTTGATTGAATGTGTGGTTGTTAATGTCTTTTTACTATTAATAGTTTAGTTAGCATAGTCGTATCTAGTTTATGTGTATTGCATGTCTTATGCATATAGTTACTTTCTTGCATTAGTATTTTAGGGACATTTACATCATTAGCTCATTCAAGGCAAATTCATGAAATGCATATCATTTGTCATTTAGATCTCATTTAGTTTTATCATAGTCAATATCAGCATATATTATGTCATATAGAAGTATTTAAGTCTGCATTATAGTTAGATTACGTTCATAGTGTTTAAAATAGATTCATATAGTGAATAGTGCATTGAAATAAAAACCAGATTTTTGCCCTATCGCACTAGCATTATTTTCTGTGCATAAACTCTGTGTTTTCCAAAAAAATTTCATCTATTCACTTTATTGACGTGTTATTTAAGTGCAGACCAAATTTCAGCTCATTCGGAGTTGATTTGGTCTGATTTTTAAGCGTTTTGCGAAAACCGCTTTTTCTGGATTTTAAATTACAGGACTGGCGATATCCTGATTTTTCTCAGATTTGAAACGCTTATATCTGGAGTTCCCGA
Source organism: Nuphar pumila (assembly GCF_984573655.1). Classification (NCBI taxonomy): domain Eukaryota; kingdom Viridiplantae; phylum Streptophyta; class Magnoliopsida; order Nymphaeales; family Nymphaeaceae; genus Nuphar; species Nuphar pumila. Next base: position 42,854,873 of record NC_143265.1, on the reverse strand, counting down.
TACTGTTTTTCAATTCTGTAAAAACTGTCGTTTTGTTCAATCTGTCAGTTGCAGAACAGAACAAATTTCGGGAAAATCGGACCTCGTTTTCCCTGTCAAACAGTGGTTTTCCAATAACCTGTTAGAATGCTATTTTACACTAGTTAGGGGCAGTTTCGTAATTTTCTTAATTTCGGCCTTTTAGATTTGTTTTTAGTAGTTTCTGCATTTTAGGAGTTGCATCATCATCATACAGCATTAGTAGAGTTAAATTGAGTAATTTTAGCATTAATTTAGTATTTTAGTTAATTTTTGTTTGATAAATAGTATTTGCTTTACAATTTTCGTAAAATTAGAACTAGTCTTAGTTGTTGGTTTCGTTATTCGAATAGAAAACTAACTTTGTATTTTTCTGCATTTTTAGGTTGAAAAACATATTTAGTGTCCAGGGATATTGTCCAAGTGAGAAGATTCTTTAAGTGGCGAAACGACGGAAATACCCTTGGTGTGGAGCAGAAGACTGATTGCTTGTTTACTTTTCTTTTAGTGTTTAATTGCAGTTGTATTAACTTTGTAATTGTAGGTTGACATTTGGCATTAATAAATTGAATTTTATAGAAATATTGTGTTTAATTCCCGTTCCCTGAGGATCGACCCGTACTTACCACTTTGTGGAAAGTCGGTTTTTATATTTTTTGGTTGACGATTTTCCAAAGTTTTATTGAAAATAATTGTTTTAAAAAGAGTATTCCAAAATATCAACCAACTGTTATAAAAAATATATTTTCTAGGCGCCTCTTTCTGGGGGGTTTTCAGAAAAACTTTTTGAAATGGATATGGATAGGCGTGTGGGTTGGGTTTTGGGCTTTCTAAGAGTTGATCCAAGGTCCAATTGACCTAATTGGGTCGGATATGGATCCGATCCACCTCGAAATCCATGCCCAAACACTGAAATAGCCATAACTCTCTCATTTTAACTCCGATTTTTCTGAAATTCGAACCATAGCTCCTTACTATCAAAACACATCTAAACATGGGTTTAAAACCTTAAACTTGATACAAAATGCATGAAAAACTTGTTTACATGATGTGCATTTCATGCATCATCAAATACCCCCATGCTTGAATGTTTGTTAGTCCCTTAACAAACCCTAATTATGATATGCAACGAAGACAAGAAATGCTAAGCATGAATGCATAATACTAACTCACTTTCGTAGGAATCACGGTTGCATTTAGCTCATGCAACAAGCCCTTTAAACCCCTGGGTTACCGCAGTGGACGAGTAAGGTCTCGTGAGGGTTTGCAGAGATGCTACCCACAAACATCAATGAAGCGCGAGGATGATTTTTCAAAAGTATTAGGCTCTTAAGAATGCAGTTGGAACAAATATTTCATGTAATTGACATTCTCAAAACAAGTTTAAAAATCTCATGCCGCCACAGTAAAAATTCTTTTCCTTCACTTTTCTAATATTGTAGCTAGTTCATGATTTTTCTCTGAAAGTCAAGTATTCTCATGTTTTACTCATTTATTCTCACTTGTATATTTTCTGCACAGTAATACACATATATGCCTAAGCAATGAAAATTTTCTCATTCAGCACATTCTTTTTCTTTCATTTTCACTTTTTTTTTTTTTTGATCTCTTGCGCATTCTTCTCATATGAGCACTATTTCGAATAGTCAGTTTTCGTGACCCGTGTAGCGAGCTTTGGGTCAGTGGCTCCCAAGCTGGCCAACCTTAGGGCACTAGATACAAAGTATCCCTCGGACTTAATTGCTCGAGTCACTAGACCTTCTATTCTAATAGTTTACGTATAGTCTACTTCTCGTCATGTGCAATGTCTCTATCTCTTAGGCTTTCTATGCAGTCCATGTAACAAGCTTTCGAACCGGTGGCTCCCAAACCAGCTGGCTTTGGGGCACCAGGTGTAAAACACCCTTCAGATTCTACTTACTCGAACTACAAAGGCCACAGATATCGACTTAGACAAGAAGATGATCTCCTTCGTTATCATTTTCGTTAAGATACTCAAACACTTCATCTCGTGTCTGAGTTCCACTACTAGGATTCACGAAGACATCAACAACTAAACGTATCTCTATTCTTTTAAACTCATTTTTTCAAACACATCTTTCCATTGCTTATTTCTTTCAGAACACATACTGTGCATACTTATACTAAAGTGATTCAAATTTTTCTAACAATCAAATACTATCTTTTCTTTGAATTTTCTCATGAATAACTACTCTATTTGACTCAGTTCAGAAAATAAAATTTTTATGGGGCTTAAAAATTTATAAACTGTTAGATTATGTCAAAAACAATCATATATGTTACAACTTATTCTCAAATGCCTACTTAGATTACCAGTCATACAAAAAAAAATTTGAAATTTTTGTGTGCATGCATCTAAACCACCACCCCATGCTTGAATGACACTGTCCCTAGTGGCATACAAAATGAATAAAAATGTAATGCAAATGCACACTAAAAGACACTAACAAAAATATGGGAGAAAGGATAGATACAACCTTATTTGCTCTGAGCTTCTGAAGTTGAATTTCATCTGTTCTTTGAATTCTTTGAAAGCTCTTCCATGCACCTGGTAACTGATACACTAAATGTTAAATTCATCCTGCATACATCAAAACACAAGTTAGCACATGTGAAATGAAATACTAAATAAAGAAAAACACTAAAATGAAAAATAAATAATGTACGTATGATACATCCCTCTGGTCGAATCCTCATGCCTTCGTGAGATGTACTATCTCACACTCACCATCCTGTAAGGCATCTGAAATGAATGGCTTCAGTCTTTGCCCATTTACCTTGAATGTACCTTGGGTCATAGGATCGAATAACGTCACTGCTCCAGGGGGAAATACTTCTTTCACGATGTAAGGACCTGTCCATCTCGATCTTAACTTCCCTGGGAATAAATGCAAACGAGAATTGTATAGCCACACTTTCTGATCTGGCTCAAACACTTTCCTGACAATATGCTTATCATGAAATGCTTTTGTGCGAGCTTTGTATAATTTGGCATTTTCATATGCATCATTCCTGAGTTCCTCTAATTCTGAAAGCTGCAGTGCTCTCTCTTTGCCAGCTTGGGTGAGGTCAAAATTCAATTTCTTGATAGCCCAATACGCTCTATGCTCTAGCTCGACAGGAAGATGGCATGCTTTCCCGAATACAAGGCGATACAAGGACATGCCAATGGGAGTCTTAAATGCAGTTCTGTATGCCCAAATTGCATCATCTAATCGCTAGGACCAATCCTTGCGGTCCGAACGAACTGTCTTTTCTAAAATTCGCTTAATCTCCCTATTGGACACTTCAACCTGTCCACTAGTTTGCGGATGATATGGAGTGGTGAATCTATGATTGACAGAATATCTTCTCAACAGAGAAGCTATCTGTACATTCCTAAAATGCTTGCCACCATCGCTAATCATCGCACGTGGCACACCAAAACGACTGAAAATGTTGTGCTTAATGAACTTAAGCACTACTCTGTGATCATTGGTCTTGGTTGCCACAGCCTCGACCCACTTGGACACATAATCAACCGCCACCAGAATGTATAAATTTCTGAATGAAGGCGGAAATGGTCCCATGAAATCAATGCCCCAAACATCAAAAATCTCGACTATCAAAATCGGAAGCAAGGGCATCATGTCCCTCTTGGACATGTTCCCAATCTGCTGGCATCGCAGGCATCGCCTACAGAACTCATGAGCATCCCTGTGGAGTGTGGGCCAATAAAATCCTGACTGCAAAACCTTTGCAGTCGTCTTCCTACTACTAAAATGCCCTCCACAAGCTAAAGAATGGGAAAAATCAGAATGGACTGGTACTCCTCCTCCGGAACACATCTCCTAATGATCTGGTCTGCACATTATTTGAACAACTCTGGTTCATCCCAATAATAGTGTCTCACTTGAGATAGGAATCTCACACGCTCATTCTTGTTCCAATGCTCAGGTATCTGCCTCGAAACCAGATAGTTCACAATATTTGCAAACCAGGGTAACTGCGATGTACTGACTGACATGATCTGCTCGTCTGGGAAAGAATCACTGATCGGCTTCTGATCCTGCGTGGTCTCCATGATCAGTCTGGAAAGATGGTCTGCTACTACATTCTCACTTCCCTTCTTATCTCGAATCTCGAGATCAAACTCCTGTAGTAGTAGGACCCAACGAATCAATCTCGGTTTGGTGTCTTTCTTATTCAACAAATATTTCAATGCAGAATGGTCAGAATAGACAACCACCTTCGAACCGAGTAAATAGGGTTGAATTTATCCAATGCAAAAACTACCGCAAGTAGCTCCTTCTCTGTCGTAGTATAATTCATCTGAGCATCAGACAGAGTTCTACTCGCATAGTAGATCACATATGGCTTCCTATCAATGCGTTGTCCTAAAATGTCCCCCATAGCATAATCAGATGCATCGCACATAATCTCAAATGGGAGAGTCCAATTTGGAGGTCTCAAAATAGGTGCAGTAATCAAGGCCTCTTTGAGAATCTCAAAGGCCTTCATACAATCTTCACCAAAAACAAAGGGCTGGTCTTTCTCCAATAAAGTACAGAGCTGTCGAGAGATTTTGCTGAAATCTTTTATGAACCGCCTGTAAAATCTCGCATGCCCTAAAAATGATCGAATCTGCCTCACAGAGGTGGGTGGAGTCAAACGAGAAATGGATTCCACCTTCGCTCTGTCAACCTCAATACCATGCTTGGACACAATGTGTCCTAGCACAATCCCCTCCTGGACCATAAAATGGCTCTTTTCCCAACTCAGGACGAGATTGGTCTCCGTACACCTACTCAGTACTCGAGCAAGTTTTTGGAGGCAATCTTCAAAAGAAGAGCCATACACTGAAAAGTCGTCCATAAAAACTTCCATCACATCATCAATCATGTCCGAAAAGATAGCAAGCATGCACCTCTGAAAAGTAGCCGGGGCATTACAGAGCCCGAACGGCATACGTCTAAACGCGAAGGTGCCATAAGGACATGTAAACGTGGTCTTCTTCTGGTCGTCAGGATGGACAGCTACCTGATTGTATCCTGAATATCCATCTAGAAAGCAGTAGTAGCTCTGCCCTGCGAGTCTCTCTAAGATCTGATCAATGAATGGCAATGGGAAATGATCTTTCCTAGTTGCCACATTCAGTTTCCTATAATCGATGCAGACTCGCCATCCTGTAGTGGTCCTCATCGGAATTCTCTCACCCTTCTCGTTCTTAACCACAGTGAGTCCTGACTTCTTCGGCACAACCTGAATCGGATGACCCACTGGCTATCAGAAATAGGGTAAATGATTCCGGCATCCAACCACTTCACCACCTCTTTCTTCACCACTTCCTTCATGTTGGGATTTAGCCTTCTCTGCATATCCCTAAATGGCTTGACTTCCTCATCACAATGGATCCTATGCATGCAAAATGAAGGATCAATCCCCTTCAGATCAGCAACTCCCCAGCCAATCGCTGCCTTGTGCTCTCGAAGAATAATCAACAATTTCTGTTCCTGCTCCTTAGTGAGCAAGGACGAGATGATCACAGGCAGAGTCTCCTCATCTCCAAGGTATACATACTTGAGTGAATCCGGTAAGGGTTTTAGCTCAAGTTTCGGAGGCGACTCGATCGACGATTTGGCGGGGATCTCCGCAAGTGGTGGAAGAGGCTCCCTGACAGCTCCCCAAGGTGGTCTCTCTGACAACACTCTAGACACATCTACACCGCTATTCTTCTCTATATGGTACAAATCTAAAGAATCCTCAGTAATGTACAACTCGGGCTGCTCCTCCACTAACTCCTGTGCAATGTCTACATGAAAGCAGTCCATGTCTCCTGCTGGTCCCAACGCGGCATTGAAAATATTCAGCTTGACCTTTCGATTGCCGAATGAGAGATCCATGGCTTCGGTCCTACAGTTGATGCACGCATTGGCAGTCGCCAAGAATGGTCTGCCTAAAATAATCGGAGTCTGGTGCTGGCTATCCACTCCTTCCATATCAAGAGTAATGAAATCGACTGGAAAATAAAAGTCATCCACCATAACTAGCACGTCCTCCAAGACACCTCTCGATACCTTGATGGAACGATCTGCCAGTTGCAGTGTAATCGGAGTCGATCTCATCTCTCCTAACCCAAAAGAATCAAAGAAATATCCGGGCAGAATGTTCACGCTTGCTCCAAGATTGAGCAATGCGCGTTCTATCCGGATGTTCCCTATAGTACACGCAATGATAGGGGCTCCGGGGTCCTTGAGCTTTGGTGGTGTTTGATGCTGAAGTACTGAACTCACCTGCTCGGTCAAATGGACCCTGTTAGGAAGTCTCTCTCTAGATTTACGCTTCTGCGTACATAGTTCCTTCAGGAATTTGGCATAAGCCAGCACCTGCTGAATCGCATCGAGCAAAGGTAGGTTGATCTGCACATGCTTGAAGATGTCAAGCATGTGCTGGATCTTCGCACCTTGCTTCCCTCTATAACTAGGAGACTCTAATGCTTTGGGATAGGGTGGTGGGGGAATATACTCTGCTGGCTCCTCCTCTTTGTGAGAAGGCTCACTCCTATCCTTCTTCTTCTCTGAGGATGAAGATAAAGATGATGATGAAGATGATGATGGGGATGGGGATGATGGCTGAGCCAACGTAGGTGAAACAATGGTCTCTGGCTCCTCTATCCTCTCTCTACTCTCTCACTCTCTGCTCTCAACGTGATACTCAAGTCCACTCCTCAAGGCCATAACTGATTTAGCCTGCTGCTGTGTCTCAGTATGAAATAGGCCTCCAATCATCTGGTCCTTACCCTTCGGGTTCATGACAGCCTGACTCAGCAATGTACCCTCGGGTCTCCTACTAATAGCCTCAGCTAACTGTCCCATTTGCGATTCTAACTTCGCAATGGACTGCGTATGCGAGCTCAAAATCTGGCTACACTTCTCGAAGGCGTTCTGATTAGAGGTTTTCACCTCTTGGAATGCCTGGAGAAGTCTCTCCTCAAAAGATGTCTGCGGGGCAGACTCCTGCTGAATCGGGGGAGTGACAGAAGAAGAAGAAGACTGAGAATAGTTCGGTTTTTGAAATGACTGAGTAAAAGATGGCTGCCGAACTGGCTGAGAGGATGTAGGCATCTGCATGGAAGACTGTGGATTCTTCCATGAAAAATTGGGATGGTTACGCCAACCCGGATTATATGTCGATGAAAATGGGTTATTCGGCGGTCTGACGTAACCCTGAGCTGCCTGAACTTGTTCTTGAACAAATTCAGGGTACTGAGCTGCCGAAGGGCACTCAGTGATCTCGTGTGCCGGACTGGCACAAAGAGTACACACCTGCTGTGTAGTGGATGGTCCTGAGAAAAGCTGGTCTAGCTTCTGAGCAATCATGTCTACCTTGCACTGTAGTGCAGTAGATGGACCAACTTCAAGAACACCAGCTTTCTTCTGAATGCTGGGTGTGGCTCTATCAGATTGAGAGCTCGAAGCATGGTGAATTCTCGGCCAATGTATCAAATAGCCTCCATGCTTCATCCTCGCTCTTCAGCATGAATGTCCCTCCACATGAAGAGTCGATCATCTGACGATTCTTGTCAGACAATCCATCGTAGAAGCTCTGCACCAGTTGCCATTTCGGCACCTGATGATGGGGACATTTCCTGAGGAGATCCTTCATTCTCTCCCAGGTCTCATGAAAGCGCTCACCATCTAGCTCTGAAAAGCTAGTGATGGCTCTACGATATTGGTTCATACGACCAATGGGAAAATATTTCGGAAGAAACTCCTGTTGCAATTGATCCCATGACTCTATTTCTACAGAATCTAAGGACTTTAGCCAATACTTGGCTTTGTCCTTCAATGAAAAGGGGAATATAGTCAACCTTAAAGCATCATCATCGAAATTCTGTATCTTAACACTAGAACAGATTTCAAGGAATTCATCTAAATGTCGGTAGGGATCCTCATGACTAAGGCCATAAAAGGATGGAAGCATCTGAATAATGCTGGCCTTAATCTCATAATGTGGCGCTCCTACATCGGGTCTCCGAATGCAGGATGCCTGAACATAGTCTGTGGGAATGAAGTATTCCCGCAGAGGGCGTGAAAGAACTGGGGGTGGAGGTGGAGGATCCATGTCAGCCATTGTTGCCAAACTTCGATGAGAATATAAAATTCTCTCTGGGTTGTCAACAAATGGGTGTAATGGGGTTCCTAGACGTCGTCGACCCTGCATACACTGGTACTAAGACCAGATGTAAGCAAAACGACCTAAATCTAAAAAAATTAACTAACACAGGTACTAAATATAAATAACACAAAATAAATAACTACTAAACAAATATACTAACTAATTATGTCAGAATGATCTAACTAAGTAAATGAAATAACAAATTAAACTACTCTAAAGTACTGAAAAGATAAATACAGGAAATCACAAACTAAGTTTTTCTAAAACCCACCTGTCTAATCACTCCTTGCGGAATGAATTTCAAGTGAATCCTAGAACGAACAGAAAGTGAATCCTATATTTACTAACTATGTTAATCCTATATTCACTTACTAATCCTACTAACTAAAAAGAAAACAACTAATTAACTAACTAAAACAAATTAATAAATTAAACTCTAAAAAATAAAGTAATTAATTCGCCGTTCCCCGGCAACGGCGCCAAAATTTGGTTGATATTTTGGAATGCTCTTTTTAAAACAATTATTTTCAATAAAACTTTGGAAAATCGTCAACCAAAAATATAAAAACCGACTTTCCACAAAGTGGTAAGTACGGGTCGAATCCTCAGGGAACAGGAATTAACCACGATATTTATAGAAAATTTAATTTATTAATGTCAAATGTCAATCTACAATTATAAAGTTAATACAACAACAATTAATTACTAAAATGAAAATAAACAAGCAATCAGTCTTCTGCTCCACACCAAGGGTATTTCCGTCTTTTCGCCAATTATTCGCGCCTCACACTTGGAAAATAACCCTGGAAACTAAATATTCTTTATAACCTAAAAATACAGAAAAATACAAAGTTAGTATTCTATTCTAATAAGGCAAACAATAACTAAAACTAATTCTACTTTTACGAAAATAATAAAACAAATGCTATTTATCAAACAAAAATTAAATAAAATACTAAATTAATTCTAAATTTGACCAAATTAATTCTACTAATGTTGTATGATGATTATGCAACTCCTAAAATGCAGAAACTACTGAAAACAAGTCTAAATTGCCGAAACTAAGAAAATTACGAAACTGCCCCTAACTGGTGTAAAATAGCATTCTGACAGGTTATCGGAAAACCGCTGTTTGACAAGACAAATGAGATCCGATTTTCCCGAAATTTGTTCTGTTCTGCAACTGACAGATTAAACAAACTGACAGTTTTTACAGAATTGAAAAACAGTATCCGGAACTCCAGATATAAGCATTTCAAATCTGGGAAAAATCAGGATATCGCAAGTCCTGTAATTTGAAATCCAGAAAAAACGGTTTTCTCAAAACGCTTAAAAATCAGACCAAATCAACTCCGAATGAGCTGAAATTTGATCTTCAGTTAAATAACATGTCAATAAAGTGAATAGAAGAAATTTTTTTGGAAAACACAGAGTTTTTGCATAGAAAATAATGCTAATGCGACAGGGCAAAAATCTGGTTTTTATTTGAGTGCACTATTCACTTTAAGAATCTATTTTAACACTCTAAAAGACAAATCAAATCTAATGCAATCTAAATGACACTGTATAACAGTGTATGTGCAGATGACTATTACGAATATGCTAAATGTACGACGAGCAAAACATGATAAGCAAATTATGACTAGAACTACGTTAAATAACAATGCAAATGCAACTATGCTAATCAATAAAATGCAATATGCCTACTAAGTTAACGAATATCTAACTATCATTCAAACCATCACAAAACACATTTCACACATACTAAACAAATACGATACACGTACACACACTTCTACACTAAAACTAAATTAGATAAATAAACTAATTAGTATAAAAATCAAAAGAAATAATGCTAAATGAACTTACTTCACTAAAGAACAAAGATTAAGGTTAGGGCTCACTCTATTGACTCAAATAGGCTCGGTTTTGACTTAGATAGGTTCGGGTTGGTTTGGGAGAACTCGGTTTGGATTAGGTAGGTTCAAACTATGTTTGACTCGACTCGGACTAGTATGGACTTGGTTTAGGTTTGACCGAACTAGTTGGGTTCGGTTGACTTAGGTGGACTCGGCTAGGTTTAGCTAAGGTTGGGTTGACTAGGTAAAGGTTGAATCGACCTCGGGTTTGTTTTGACTTTGACTTGGGCTAGGGCTAGGTCTTGGACTTAGGCTTATTAAGACTAGGTTGAACTCGGTTTAGGGTTGACTTAGTCAACTAGGTTCGAGTTGACTTAGGTTCAACTAAGCTTGACCCAACTTAGGTTTGACTAGGCTCGAATGGGGTAAGGTAAGCTCGGTTGACTCGACTTGGTTTAGACTAAGGATTGACTCGAGTTAGGTATAGGTCTTTGACTAGGCTCGAGTTGTATTTGACTTGGGCTAGGGTTCAAGTTGACTTTGACACAAGGCGCACCTAACCAAGTCAATCTAAATGACTAGGTTAGATTAGGTTCAATAGGTAGGGTCGGTTGACTCAAACTAAGGTTGACTTGACTAGACTCAAGTGGGTTGAACTAGGTTTGACTCGACTTAGGGTTAGGGTTGACTGGGTTAGGGTTAGACTAAAGTAGTAACCTCTTAATTCCTACAATTAATTCAAAGTTAACGATTTTAATGGAGAAGGTTGGAAAAGGAATGTAATAATTACCAATGTTCAAATTTTGAAATGCTTTGGATTCTAAAAAATCACCCCATTTAAAGAGGGAGTTACACTCCTTAATTGCCTTTAAAGCTCCTTTTGGAAAAATGGGAAGACCAATCTAAAAATACACGATTTTTGCTTTTCAAGATGGAATTAAAATACTTTTAATACTCTATGGAAATCGTGTAGCCTAGATTGGAATTTTTGTTTAATGCCAAAAACACTTTCCAAAGTTAAGGAGTAACTCCTTCTTTAATACCCATTCAAAATTCAAATTTTCCTTAAATGCCTCACTTCTCAAAAATCGCCAACCTCTAAAAGGGCTACTTTCTAAACTAATATAATTAATTTTTACCTAGGGAATAAAGGAATTTAAATAGCAAAACGATTTCCTAGGATTAAATACTAACCTAATCCCCAAAACCTACTTAATTAACCCCTAAAAACGGCTAGGAAAGAAAACCCTAATACATTGAACCTAGACACCTTCCTAACTCAATTAATGACAATTAATAATTTCTAAAAATTTGACCAAGAGCTCAAGAGGAGCTCTAATGGCTGCCGCCCCTCCTTGGGGAAGAAGAAGACTAAAAAAAATGAAAAGAATAAAAAAAAAAATCTTAAACTAAAAAAAAACGACTTACTAAGGAATCTTATTTTGATAGAACTAAATTAAAATATGATGAAAAGAACTCCTAACTCCCCTAAATGCAAACATGAACAACACTATGCTGGAGTTTATTTAAAAACGTAAAGAAAATAAAAATTCGACTCTTGTAATTTTTGTTTTTCAATAGATTCAAAACACCAAAACACAAAATGCTAAAAACGATTATTTAGAATTATCCTAAACAAATTAAATGAATTAACACAACTTTATAATGCTGTTAACACCTAAAACACACCGCAAACACACGGTTTACCAACATCAACACACACATTTAACAAAAATACAAAGATCGGCTAGAACAATCCTAGCCGATTTTTTTTTTCTTTTTCAAAAATAAAATCAAAACAAAACACAAACACAACCCACGAATAAAATGAACTAAAATGAAATTTCCTAATGAGATTTTCAGCAAAACAACACAATACCCATGCTGGACAAAAAAAATCAGAATTAGAAAAATATTTTTGTGAAAATCAAGAATCGGCTAGAATAAGTCTAGCCGATTTTTGGATTTTTCTTTTTAAATAAAAATCAAATGCAACCCACACACAAACCGAATAAGGTAAATCAAAATGAATACTTTTTTTTTGGATTTTCTGTAAAACTGCCCCAAGAACGCCTATGAGAAATTTGAAGAATCGGCTAGATGAAGATCTAGCCGATTTTAATGAAAAGAATGAAAAATCTAAAAAAAATCGATTTCAATGAATCAAACAAACACATAAACCTAATCTAACGTGCTGGCCTATGCACGAAATCTAATCTAAGGGTGAAACAAAAAGAAAAATAAGAAACACACAGAAAATAAAATAAAAAGAAAACCAACACCCAATTCGGTTTTATCTAGAAGAGAAGGAAGAAGAAGACCTACCTTTTGGAAGATCCGACGACCGGGGGGATGAAGAAGAGCGGACCGTGGCTGGAGATGGACATCCTATACAGTTCGAGAATGTTGTACTTCACCAAAAACGGCACCTTTTGCAGTTGCTACACGTTGGAGATCCACCGACGATGGAATGTGAGCCGATTCTCGATCGGAGGGTGTAGAAAGCCGGATGGAGGTACCTTGGTGGTGTGTTGCGCACTCCCGCCCAAGGTTAATGGTCTCCACCTCTGCTACACCTGCAAAAATACAGAAAAATGGTGAATACTACAGCAAGGAACAAGAAAGAAATGAAAAGAACACAAAGGGGATCGAGATATGCTTGGAAACCAAGCATAGGCCGATCTTCAATGGCCAAAACGTTGAGGAAGATGGAGAGGAAGGAGCTGCTGCTGTAGAGTCACTGTAGGGGGCGTCCAAACACAGCCAAAGACGCCTAGGGCTTCTCTAAAAAGTATATTTATACTTTTTGGAATTTGCAAAAACACTGTTATAAAAAATATATTTTCTAGGCGCCTCTTTCTGGGGGGTTTTCAGAAAAACTTTTTGAAATGGATATGGATAGGCGTGTGGGTTGGGTTTTGGGCTTTCTAAGAGTTGATCCAAGGTCCAATTGACCTAATTGGGTCGGATATGGATCCGATCCACCTCGAAATCCATGCCCAAACACTGAAATAGCCATAACTGTCTCATTTTAACTCCGATTTTTCTGAAATTCGAACCATAGCTCCTTACTATCAAAACACATCTAAACATGGGTTTAAAACCTTAAACTTGATACAAAATGCATGAAAAACTTGTTTACATGATGTGCATTTCATGCATCATCATAAATCATCAACTTAGGATTAGTTTACCTCTTATGAAATGGTGCGCGTGCCATTCGTGTTGCCATTTGTGAGAATTGGAGAAATAAAGGAAAATGCATGAAGAATGATCATGCATATATTTTAGGGTTATTTCATATAAAAAATATGCATGATTTCATAAAAAATTGATTTAAAACCCAATTTTATGTTGGTTTTTGAGTGAATGAGCTAAAATGAATTAAAAAGAGAAAATGCTTGAAAATTAGTGTTATTTTGCAATTTAATGAATATTTTAATGTTTGTCATTGTGAGTTCCTAAAAAATAAAATAAAAATTATAGTTGAGAATATAGTTAGTTAGTTAGTTTAAAAAAAAAAAAAATTATAAAATAAGTTGAAATGAGGTTTAGTGTAAATATTTTTAAGAAAGAGTCTTTAGTTTAGTTGAGTTTTGAGGTTTTTAGCAAATAAAATTCTTTAAAACAGTTTTTAGATTTTTTTGAGAATAATAAAACAAACTGGTTTACACAGTTTGAGTGTTTTGAAGACATAGTTACAAACCGGTTTGTGATTTTGAAAATTAAAAATAAAATTCTGTTGCAAACCGGTTGAACCGGTTTGGAGTTTTTTTTAAATTGAAAAAACAAACAGCAACAAACCGGTTCAAACCGGTTTGCTTGCTGTTAAAAACCAAACGGAGGGGAAATTTTCCCCCGTCTCCCCTGTACGCCTGAACCTTGCCCTCTTTCCCTCTCTTTCCCTCCTTTCTCCTTCTCCTCCACCAACATCGGCCCCTTCTTACCTCTTTCTTCCTCTTCTACCTATTTTTCTCATCTTCCTCAACCGGTGGTGGTGATGGAACCTCAATCCGGCAACGGCGCACGGTGGATGACCGCCCTTCTTCCAATTCCCTCAAGTTCACGGTGAGTGCTGAGTGTTCTTCATCCTCTTATTCTTCTTCTTCTTCCTCTTATCCTTCAGTTCTTCTTTTTCTTCAGCCGATATATTTTTTCTTTTTGATTTCATCTTCTTCCGATTTCTGTCGCCACTTTTTCTTCCGATTTCTTCAGTTCCTCTTTTTCTTCATGCTCTGCATCTTCTGCAGCTTCTTCCTCCGATTTTTCTTCATCTGATCCTCTTCTTCTTCTTCTATTTCTTCCTCCTCTTCATTTTATTCTAATTCTTCATCTTCTTCTTCTTCTTTGTTTTTTTTCTGTTTTCTTTTTCAATCGATCATCTGTGTGTTTATGTTTTGTTTCAGAAAAAAGAAAGAAATAAAATCGATAGATGTGTTTTAGTTTTTGTTTTTTCATCAGCCGATCTGTTATTTTGTTAAGTTTTTCTTTAGATTTCATTTGCAATTTTGTTAATTCATTAGTTAACAGGTAAGTTGCGTAAGTTTTTTTCCTATCTTCATTTTTTTTATTTCCTGTTTTCATTTGTTGCATTTCTTCTTGGATTTCATATTTTTTTAATGACTTGATGTTTTTCCTGTTTGTGTTTCAATCTTGTTTTGCTGTTCTGTTCATTTCCAGAGTTTGTTTTTTTATTTTATGTTTTTAATTGTCTAATTGATTCATCTTTTCCCTGTTTTGCATTTTACTGATTTCTTATTGTTGTTTTTAGCATTTTAATTGATTTCCTGTTTGTGGCATTTCATGTTTTAATTTCAAAGCATTTGTTTTAATCTCCTTAATTCTTGTTTTTGATTGTTAATATAGATCTGCATCTGTGTTTTTTTTAGTATAGTCTGTAGTAATTGCAAATATAATTTCCTTTATTTCATTACATGAAGTTTCTGTTTTGTTTTAGTAAGTAGTTTACTTTCCTGTTAGACATTAGTTAATTGAGCATTAGTTAGTTGTTAGTTAAATAAGATAATTAGCATTTGTACTTAGTTGGTAATTAGTTAGTTATATTTAATTAGAAATCAAGTGCATTTTGTTATTTAGATTTCTTGCTTAATTTCTTTTGTATTTTTAGCATTTAGTTAGTTTAGTATAATTTTCCTTTTATCTCTGGTACTGCTAGTGTTCCTTTGAATTGTGCAGGATAGCACAGGAGTGGAGCGGAAGCGATTACGTGACACGAAGTACGAAGAATAAAGTCTTTTTACTTTTTAGTTTAGATTTAGGAATTTAATTGGGTTTGTAAATATTGCACTTTACGCCCTCTTCGAAGGGTATTCATTTGTTGTAATAGTTAGTTGTTTTTACCTTTGCTGAACATTTTTACATTTCAATAATTCGGCAATAAAGATTAGTTTAGAATTGTGTACTTGAATACGAAATATTCCCGTTCCCTGAGTTCGACCCGGTCTCATCCACTAGTGAGAACCGGTTTTTATTATTTGATATCTGGTTTTCACATGTTTTTCATATAAAAATCTTTTCAAAATTACAACGATTTAAAAAAAGACATCAAATTTTTGGCGCCGTTGCCGGGGAACGGCGTAATATTAGTATTCACTTTATTGCCTAGTGTTTGTGTGCATTTAGGTTTAGAACCACGTATGTGCATATCTTAGAGACGAGCTTACTTTTCTGCACAGCCCACCTATTAGGATCCCCTTAGAGGTGACTGTGTACGATTGGTACCGTACACATAGATTTTATATTTCTGTGCATAATCTCTTTTATGTGTAACTGCATGGTGTTTGTTTAGTTTTTGTTTGTTTTTAGTTCACTCGCTTTGTGGTTTGCGTGGTTTGGCCGCTTAGTGCGTTAGTTAGGTAGAAAACCCAAAGTTAGGACGTGTGCTACACCGGTCTACTCCAAGGTGTACGCAATGGCTGACGATCATCAATTGATCCGTCCTTTGAGGGAGTACTTCAAGCCAAATACGTACACTCCCACCTCCTGCATCACGAGACCTGATGTAGGAGCGAGCCATTTTGAGATTAAGGCCAGTGTGATTCAAATGTTACCTTCGTTTTATGGCCTTAGCAATGAAGACCCATATCGTCATCTCGACGAATTCCTTGATATTTGCTCGACTGTGCGAATCAATAATTTTGGAGACGACGCTATGAGGTTAACTTTGTTTCCGTTCTCTCTCAAAGATAAAGCCAAGCACTGGTTAAAATCTCTTGAGACGGTTCGTATTACTACTTGGGAAGGAATGCAAAAAGAATTTTTAAAAAAATATTTCCCAATTAGTAAAACGAATCAGTTTCGTAAAGCTATAACCAGTTTTTCTCAAATTGAGGGAGAACAATTTCACGAGTCTTGGGAAAGATTAAAAGATCTTCTCCGCAAGTGTCCCCATCACCAGGTGCCTCGTTGGCAGTTGGTGCAGTATTTTTATGACGGGCTTACTGAAAAGCATCGTTAAATGGTTGATTCGTCTTGTGGGGGCACTTTTATGCTCAAAAGTGAGGACGAGGCGTGGTCTCTATTCGAGACCTTGAGTGAAAACACGATGCATCATACCTTGTCTTCACGGCTCGATAGGACTACATCTCTGTCTAGTGGTCCTAGGAAAGATGGGATTTCCGAAGTTAGGTCTGAGTTAGAATTGCGTACCAGGGTTGACCAGTTGACTAGGAAGTTAGATCAATTCCTAGCCAATTCTTCGAGAAATCCAGTAGAAAGAGAGTGCGAGCTATGTGCTAGCCCTGCACACTGTGTTTCAGATTGTCCAGCAGCTCCATTATATCCTGAATTCGTTCAGGAGCAGGTGAATGCTGCCCAAGGTTTCGCTAAACCCATGCCCGATTCATTTACATCCTCATATAACCCAGGTTGGCGAAACCAGGTTATTTCCTCATCCCATCAGCCCTCCCGGACACAGTATAGACCCAGTAACCCTACACAAGGTTACTCGCACCCCATTTTTTCACAGGTTCATCCCCCAACCCAACCTGCTTATACTCAACCCCATCCTCATGAGCCTTCATTTAGTCAATCCTTCCAAGATAGGATATTACAACTTTTGAGTTCCCATACGCAGTCAATAGCCAAGCTAGAGACTCAAATGGGACAATTGGTTGAGGCCTTCAGTAGGCAAAGAGAGGGGAACCCATCTAGTCAGTCTGTTGTCTCAAAGGGAGAGGATTCCATGTCATTTGACTTGCAACCCACTGATTCACATCATAAGCAAGTCAAATCTGTTACATCCCTTCAGTATGGGAAGGCGTGTCACCCCACTCAGGAATCGACTCATGAACCCCATATCATTTCTACTAACGAGTCGATCTCCATGATACCTCAGCAGAAGGGGCCTTACTCACAGCATACATTTTCATCATATAAAGCCCCATTTTCTCAGCCTTTAGGATCACCAATCATTTTGAGTAAGCAAGAGGTGCAGATGCAGAAGGTGCTTGACCAAGTCAAGCCTGATCATATTCACCACTTGTCTGAAGTAGCATTTATTGATACTCGGTCGGTCCTAGACTCTCGATTCTTGACCAGTTTCTCAGATGAGATTAATATCCGTTCTTCATGTCAAGAGAGTTATGATCTTACAGTTAGAGGTAGACGGGATGGAAACACAGTGCGTAGTGTCACAGATGACACTCTTTTCTTCATAGAGCCCGGTTGAGTCTGACTTCATGTCCATTGATCTCATGGACGATGAAGGTTTTTCCAGGGATCCGTCTGGCTGGGGACGTGAAACTTAGCGCTTTATGGGAGGCAACCCATATCTTGTATATTATTAGATTTGCTTAGAATTTATAGATTTTATTTTGTTTTTACTTTTTCATGAGTTTTTCATGTTCTTTTTGTTTCATTCATGAGTTTTGTGTTTTGTCATGTATACATTGCATTTATTACATTCATAGAACGTGCATTTTTAATTCATGTCAGGTCATTTTACTCTTTTCCCTCATTTATTTCTCTCATGTGCATTCACTTAGTTTCATATAAGCATGGGGGAGTGCCACTGGGACAGTGTCATTCAAGCATGGGGGAGGGTGTAGAATGCACACCTTGATATTTCTGTTTACGTTCTTGCACATGTTTACACATCTCTCATGAAAAGTAGATTTTTAAAGAAATAGTTTGAACTTATATGAATGTTATTTCAAATCTGATGTTTTTAGAGGATTTTTTAAGCCCCACGAAACATTTTTCTGACATAAATCTAAAAATTATAGTTGTTTATGTGGATTTCGAGGAAATGATGATAGATACATGTTAGAATTTATTTTGAATCATAAATATGAATATGCACAGTTCTATTTTTGAAAAACTAAGCAAATGAACAAAAGTGTAAAAATGAGCTCAAAAGAAAAAGCATGCGTTAGGTTGTTTGGATAATTCCACAATCCTTAGTAGATGGAACTTAGATGTAAGTTGAAACTTTTAATTCCATTTCGAAAAGGTTAGTGGAAAACTTTGTGATCCTACGTAACTGAGAACAGATATAAGTTGAAATATTTGATTCTCATGTTATAAAGGTGAATGAAGGAAGTCACTTTTATGTCTTAGTTGATATCTTTTGGTATGTATTGAAAAAGTATAGAAGATATTGACATTGCACAAAGCATAGAAGCAGACCACACGCAAGCTATAAGAGAAAAATAAGTGCGCAAAAAGAAAAAGCGTGAAAAGAAAAAAAAAAAAAAAGAGAGAGAAAAGAGCTTAAAAAGAAAGAAAAGTTCAGTGCTTAGAAGTATAATTAAGAAAACATGTGCAGAAAACATATGAGTGAGGATAAGTAAATAATAATATGTTTTTATTGGATTTTCTAAGAATAAAACATAAATAATTGTGATATTTAGAAAAGTGAAAGAAATTCTTTTCTGTGGTGGTGCATAAAAGACTCTAATTATATTTCGATTTTGAAATAACAAGAAATATTTGTGAAAATAAAGTCTTTCATTACCTACTACTTATGAGGATGTGTAATATTATGCATACATGAAAGAGATGTTTGTGGGTAGCATCACTGCAAACCCTCACGAGACCTTACTCGTCCACTGGGGTAACCCAGGGGTTGAAAGGGCTTATTGCATGAGCTAAATGCAACCGTGATTCCTACGAAAGTGAGTTAGGTGATAGTTTGATTTCGTGCATTTTTTCTAGTTTGCTCGAGGAGTAGCAAAACATAAGCATGGGGGTATTTGATCATGCATATATTTTAGGGTTATTTCATATAAAAAATATGCATGATTTCATAAAAATTTGATTTAAAACCCAATTTTATGTTGGTTTTTGAGTGAATGAGCTAAAATGAATTAAAAAGAGAAAATGCTTGAAAATTAGTGTTATTTTGCAATTTAATGAATATTTTAATGTTTGTCATTGTGAGTTCCTAAAAAATAAAATAAA
This sequence comes from Nuphar pumila, assembly GCF_984573655.1. Classification (NCBI taxonomy): domain Eukaryota; kingdom Viridiplantae; phylum Streptophyta; class Magnoliopsida; order Nymphaeales; family Nymphaeaceae; genus Nuphar; species Nuphar pumila. The sequence continues at coordinate 42,835,395 of NC_143265.1, read as the reverse complement.
AATTATAGTTGAGAATATAGTTAGTTAGTTAGTTTCAAAAAAAAAAAAATTTTATAAAATAAGTTGAAATGAGGTTTAGTGTAAATATTTTTAAGAAAGAGTCTTTAGTTTAGTTGAGTTTTGAGGTTTTTAGCAAATAAAATTCTTTAAAACAGTTTTTAGATTTTTTTGAGAATAATAAAACAAACTGGTTTACACGGTTTGAGTGTTTTGAAGACATAGTTACAAACCGGTTTGTGATTTTGAAAATTAAAAATAAAATTCTGTTGCAAACCGGTTGAACCGGTTTGGAGTTTTTTTTAAATTGAAAAAACAAACAGCAACAAACAGGTTCAAACCGGTTTGCTTGCTGTTAAAAACCAAACGGAGGGGAAATTTTCCCCCGTCTCCCCTGTACGCCTGAACCTTGCCCTCTTTCCCTTCTTTCCCTCTCTTTCCCAACTTTCTCCTTCTCCTCCACCAACACCGGCCCCTTCTTACCTCTTTCTTCCTCTTCTACCTATTTTTCTCATCTTCCTCAACCGGTGGTGGTGATGGAACCTCAATCCGGCGACGGCGCACGGTGGATGACCGCCCTTCTTCTAATTCCCTCAGGTTCACGGTGAGTGCTGAGTGTTCTTCATCCTCTTATTCTTCTTCTTCTTCCTCTTATCCTTCAGTTCTTCTTTTTCTTCAGCCGATATATTTTTTCTTTTTGATTTCATCTTCTTCCGATTTCTGTCGCCACTTTTTCTTCCGATTTCTTCAGTTCCTCTTTTTCTTCATGCTCTGCATCTTCTGCAGCTTCTTCCTCCGATTTTTCTTCATCTGATCCTCTTCTTCTTCTTCTATTTCTTCCTCCTCTTCATTTTATTCTAATTCTTCATCATCTTCTTCTTCTTTGTTTTTTTTCTGTTTTCTTTTTCAATCGATCATCTGTGTGTTTATGTTTTGTTTCAGAAAAAAGAAAGAAATAAAATCGATAGATGTGTTTTAGTTTTTGTTTTTTCATCAGCCGATCTGTTATTTTGTTAAGTTTTTCTTTAGATTTCATTTGCAATTTTGTTAATTCATTAGTTAACAGGTAAGTTGCGTAAGTTTTTTTCCTATCTTCATTTTTTTTATTTCCTGTTTTCATTTGTTGCATTTCTTCCTGGATTTCATATTTTTTTAATGCCTTGATGTTTTTCCTGTTTGTGTTTCAATCTTGTTTTGCTGTTCTGTTCATTTCCAGAGTTTGTTTTTTTATTTTATGTTTTTAATTGTCTAATTGATTCATCTTTCCCTGTTTTGCATTTTACTGATTTCTTATTGTTGTTTTTAGCATTTTAATTGATTTCCTGTTTGTGGCATTTCATGTTTTAATTTCAAAGCATTTGTTTTAATATCCTTAATTCTTGTTTTTGATTGTTAATATAGATCTGCATCTGTGTTTTTTTTAGTATAGTCTGTAGTAATTGCAAATATAATTTCCTTTATTTCATTACATGAAGTTTCTGTTTTGTTTTAGTAAGTAGTTTACTTTCCTGTTAGACATTAGTTAATTGAGCATTAGTTAGTTGTTAGTTAAATAAGATAATTAGCATTTGTACTTAGTTGGTAATTAGTTAGTTAGATTTAATTAGAAATCAAGTGCATTTTGTTATTTAGATTTCTTGCTTAATTTCTTTTGTATTTTTAGCATTTAGTTAGTTTAGTATAGTTTTCCTTTTATCTCTGGTACTGCTAGTGTTCCTTTGAATTGTGCAGGATAGCACAGGAGTGGAGCGGAAGCGATTACGTGACACGAAGTACGAAGAATAAAGTCTTTTTACTTTTTAGTTTAGATTTAGGAATTTAATTGGGTTTGTAAATATTGCACTTTACGCCCTCTGCGAAGGATATTCATTTGTTGTAATAGTTAGTTGTTTTTACCTTTTCTGAACATTTTTACATTTCAATAATTCGGCAATAAAGATTAGTTTAGAATTGTGTACTTGAATACGAAATATTCCCGTTCCCTGAGTTCGACCCGGTCTCATCCACTAGTGAGAACCGGTTTTTATTATTTGATGTCTGGTTTTCACATGTTTTTCATGTAAAAATCTTTTCAAAATTACAACGATTTAAAAAAAGACATCAAATTTTTCGCGCCGTTGCCGGGGAACGGCGTAATATTAGTATTCACTTTATTGCCTAGTGTTTGTGTGCATTTAGGTTTAGAACCACGTATGTGCATATCTTAGAGACGAGCTTACTTTTCTGCACAGCCCACCTATTAGGATCCCCTTAGAGGTGACTGTGTACGATTGGTACCGTACACATAGATTTTATATTTCTGTGCATAATCTCTTTTATGTGTAACTGCGTGGTGTTTGTTTAGTTTTTGTTTGTTTTTAGTTCACTCGCTTTGTGGTTTGCGTGGTTTGGCCGCTTAGTGCGTTAGTTAGGTAGAAAACCCAAAGTTAGGACATGTGCTACACCGGTCTACTCCAAGGTGTACGCAATGGCTGACGATCATCAATTGATCCGTCCTTTGAGGGAGTACTTCATGCCAAATACGTACACTCCCACCTCCTGCATCACGAGACCTGATGTAGGAGCGAGCCATTTTGAGATTAAGGCCAGTGTGATTCAAATGTTACCTTCGTTTTATGGCCTTAGCAATGAAGACCCATATCGTCATCTCGACGAATTTCTTGAGATTTGCTCGACTGTGCGAATCAATAATTTTGGAGACGACGCTATGAGGTTAACTTTGTTTCCGTTCTCTCTCAAAGATAAAGCCAAGCACTGGTTAAAATCTCTTGAGACGGTTCGTATTACTACTTGGGAAGGAATGCAAAAAGAATTTTTAAAAAAATATTTCCCAATTAGTAAAACGAATCAGTTTCGTAAAGCTATAACCAGTTTTTCTCAAATTGAGGGAGAACAATTTCACGAGTCTTGGGAGAGATTAAAAGATCTTCTCCGCAAGTGTCCCCATCACCAGGTGCCTCGTTGGCAGTTGGTGCAGTATTTTTATGACGGGCTTACTGAAAAGCATCGTCAAATGGTTGATTCGTCTTGTGGGGGCACTTTTATGCTCAAAAGTGAGGACGAGGCGTGGTCTCTATTCGAGACCTTGAGTGAAAACACGATGCATCATACCTTGTCTTCACGGCTCGATAGGACTACATCTCTGTCTAGTGGTCCTAGGAAAGATGGGATTTCCGAAGTTAGGTCTGAGTTAGAATTGCGTACCAGGGTTGACTAGTTGACTAGGAAGTTAGATCAATTCCTAGCCAATTCTTCTAGAAATCCAGTAAAAAGAGTGTGCGAGCTATGTGCCAGCCCTGCACACTGTGTTTCAGATTGTCCAGCAGCTCCATTATATCCTGAATTCGTTCAGGAGCAGGTGAATGCTGCCCAAGGTTTCGCTAAACCCATGCCCGATTCATTTACATCCTCATATAACCCAGGTTGGCGAAACCAGGTTATTTCCTCATCCCATCAGCCCTCCCGGACACAGTATAGACCCAGTAACCCTACACAAGGTTACTCGCACCCCATTTTTTCACAGGTTCATCCCCCAGCCCAACCTGCTTATACTCAACCCCATCCTCATGAGCCTTCATTTAGTCAATCCTTCCAAGATAGGATATTACAACTTTTGAGTTCCCATACGCAGTCAATAGCCAAGCTAGAGACTCAAATGGGACAATTGGTTGAGGCCTTCAGTAGGCAAAGAGAGGGGAACCCATCTAGTCAGTCTGTTGTCTCAAAGGGAGAGGATTCCATGTCATTTGACTTGCAACCCACTGATTCACATCATAAGCAAGTCAAATCTGTTACATCCCTTCAGTATGGGAAGGCGTGTCACCCCACTCAGGAATCGACTCATGAACCCCATATCATTTCTACTAACGAGTCGATCTCCATGATACCTCAGCAGAAGGGGCCTTACTCACAGCATACATTTTCATCATATAAAGCCCCATTTTCTCAGCCTTTAGGATCACCAATCGTTTTGAGTAAGCAAGAGGTGCAGATGCAGAAGGTGCTTGACCAAGTCAAGCCTGATCATATTCACCACTTGTCTGAAGTAGCATTTATTGATACTCGGTCGGTCCTAGACTCTCGATTCTTGACCAGTTTCTCAGATGAGATTAATATCCGTTCTTCATGTCAAGAGAGTTATGATCTTACAGTTAGAGGTAGACGGGATGGAAACACAGTGCGTAGTGTCACAGATGACACTCTTTTCTTCATAGAGCCCGGTTGAGTCTGACTTCATGTCCATTGATCTCATGGACGATGAAGGTTTTTCCAGGGATCCGTCTGGCTGGGGACGTGAAACTTAGCGCTTTATGGGAGGCAACCCATATCTTGTATATTATTAGATTTGCTTAGAATTTATAGATTTTATTTTGTTTTTACTTTTTCATAAGTTTTTCATGTTCTTTTTGTTTCATTCATGAGTTTTGTGTTTTGTCATGTATACATTGCATTTATTACATTCATAGAACGTGCATTTTTAATTCATGTCAGGTCATTTTACTCTTTTCCCTCATTTATTTCTCTCATGTGCATTCACTTAGTTTCATATAAGCATGGGGGAGTGCCACTGGGACAGTGTCATTCAAGCATGGGGGAGGGTGTAGAATGCACACCTTGATATTTCTGTTTACGTTCTTGCACATGTTTACACATCTCTCATGAAAAGTAGATTTTTAAAGAAATAGTTTGAACTTATATGAATGTTATTTCAAATCTGATGTTTTTAGAGGATTTTTTAAGCCCCACGAAACATTTTTCTGACATAAATCTAAAAATTATGGTTGTTTATGTGGATTTCGAGGAAATGATGATAGATACATGTTAGAATTTATTTTGAATCATAAATATGAATATGCACAGTTCTATTTTTGAAAAACTCAGCAAATGAACAAAAGTGTAAAAATGAGCTCAAAAGAAAAAGCATGCGTTAGGTTGTTTGGATAATTCCACAATCCTTAGTAGATGGAACTTAGATGTAAGTTGAAACTTTTAATTCCATTTCGAAAAGGAGAGTGGAAAACTTTGTGATCCTACGTAACTGAGAACCGATATAAGTTGAAATATTTGATTCTCATGTTATAAAGGTGAATGAAGGAAGTCACTTTTATGTCTTAGTTGATATCTTTTGGTATGTATTGAAAAAGTATAGAAGATATTGACATTGCACAAAGCATAGAAGCAGACCACACGCAAGCTATAAGAGAAAAATAAGTGCGCAAAAAGAAAAAGCGTGAAAAGAAAAAAAAAAAAAAAAGAGAGAGAAAAGAGCTTAAAAAGAAAGAAAAGTTCAGTGCTTAGAAGTATAATTAAGAAAACATGTGCAGAAAACATATGAGTGAGGATAAGTAAATAATAATATGTTTTTATTGGATTTTCTAAGAATAAAACATAAATAATTGTGATATTTAGAAAAGTGAAAGAAATTCTTTTCTGTGGTGGTGCATAAAAGACTCTAATTATATTTCGATTTTGAAATAACAGGAAATATTTGTGAAAATAAAGTCTTTCATTACCTACTACTTATGAGGATGTGTAATATTATGCATACATGAAAGAGATGTTTGTGGGTAGCATCACTGCAAACCCTCACGAGACCTTACTCGTCCACTGGGGTAACCCAGGGGTTGAAAGGGCTTATTGCATGAGCTAAATGCAACCGTGATTCCTACGAAAGTGAGTTAGGTGATAGTTTGATTTCGTGCATTTTTTCTAGTTTGCTCGAGGACTAGCAAAACATAAGCATGGGGGTATTTGATCATGCATATATTATAGGGTTTATTCATATAAAAAATATGCATGATTTCATAAAAATTTGATTTAAAACCCAATTTTATGTTGGTTTTTGAGTGAATGAGCTAAAATGAATTAAAAAGAGAAAATGCTTGAAAATTAGTGTTATTTTGCAATTTAATGAATATTTTAATGTTTGTCATTGTGAGTTCCTAAAAAATAAAATAAAAATTATAGTTGAGAATATAGTTAGTTAGTTAGTTTCAAAAAAAAAAAAAAATTTATAAAATAAGTTGAAATGAGGTTTAGTGTAAATATTTTTAAGAAAGAGTCTTTAGTTTAGTTGAGTTTTGAGGTTTTTAGCAAATAAAATTCTTTAAAACAGTTTTTAGATTTTTTTGAGAATAATAAAACAAACTGGTTTACACGGTTTGAGTGTTTTGAAGACATAGTTACAAACCGGTTTGTGATTTTGAAAATTAAAAATAAAATTCTGTTGCAAACCGGTTGAACCGGTTTGGAGTTTTTTTTAAATTGAAAAAACAAACAGCAACAAACCGGTTCAAACCGGTTTGCTTGCTGTTAAAAACCAAACGGAGGGGAAATTTTCCCCCGTCTCCCGTGTACGCCTGAACCTTGCCCTCTTTCCCTTCTTTCCCTCTCTTTCCCAACTTTCTCCTTCTCCTCCACCAACACCGGCCCCTTCTTACCTCTTTCTTCCTCTTCTACCTATTTTTCTCATCTTCCTCAACCGGTGGTGGTGATGGAACCTCAATCCGGCGACGGCGCACGGTGGATGACCGCCCTTCTTCTAATTCCCTCAGGTTCACGGTGAGTGCTGAGTGTTCTTCATCCTCTTATTCTTCTTCTTCTTCCTCTTATCCTTCAGTTCTTCTTTTTCTTCAGCCGATATATATTTTTTTTTTATTTCATCTTCTTCCGATTTCTGTCGCCACTTTTTCTTCCGATTTCTTCAGTTCCTCTTTTTCTTCATGCTCTGCATCTTCTGCAGCTTCTTCCTTCGATTTTTCTTCATCTAATCCTCTTCTTCTTCTTCTATTTCTTCCTCCTCTTCATTTTATTCTAATTCTTCATCTTCTTCTTCTTCTTTGTTTTTTTTCTGTTTTCTTTTTCAATCGATCATCTGTGTGTTTATGTTTTGTTTCAGAAAAAAGAAAGAAATAAAATCGATAGATGTGTTTTAGTTTTTGTTTTTTCATCAGCCGATCTGTTATTTTGTTAAGTTTTTCTTTAGATTTCATTTGCAATTTTGCTAATTCATTAGTTAACAGGTAAGTTGCGTAAGTTTTTTTCCTATCTTCATTTTTTTTATTTCCTGTTTTCATTTGTTGCATTTCTTCCTGGATTTCATATTTTTTTAATGACTTGATGTTTTTCCTGTTTGTGTGTCAATCTTGTTTTGCTGTTCTGTTCATTTCCAGAGTTTGTTTTTTTATTTTATGTTTTTAATTGTCTAATTGATTCATCTTTTCCCTGTTTTGCATTTTACTGATTTCTTATTGTTGTTTTTAGCATTTTAATTGATTTCCTGTTTGTGGCATTTCATGTTTTAATTTCAAAGCATTTGTTTTAATCTCCTTAATTCTTGTTTTTGATTGTTAATATAGATCTGCATCTGTGTTTTTTTTAGTATAGTCTGTAGTAATTGCAAATATAATTTCCTTTATTTCATTACATGAAGTTTCTGTTTTGTTTTAGTAAGTAGTTTACTTTCCTGTTAGACATTAGTTAATTGAGCATTAGTTAGTTGTTAGTTAAATAAGATAATTAGCATTTGTACTTAGTTGGTAATTAGTTAGTTAGATTTAATTAGAAATCAAGTGCATTTTGTTATTTAGATTTCTTGCTTAATTTCTTTTGTATTTTTAGCATTTAGTTAGTTTAGTATAATTTTCCTTTTATCTCTGGTACTGCTAGTGTTCCTTTGAATTGTGCAGGATAGCACAGGAGTGGAGCGGAAGCGATTACGTGACACGAAGTACGAAGAATAAAGTCTTTTTACTTTTTAGTTTAGATTTAGGAATTTAATTGGGTTTGTAAATATTGCACTTTACGCCCTCTTCGAAGGGTATTCATTTGTTGTAATAGTTAGTTGTTTTTACCTTTGCTGAACATTTTTACATTTCAATAATTCAGCAATAAAGATTAGTTTAGAATTGTGTACTTGAATACGAAATATTCCCGTTCCCTGAGTTCGACCCGGTCTCATCCACTAGTGAGAACCGGTTTTTATTATTTGATATCTGGTTTTCACATGTTTTTCATATAAAAATCTTTTCAAAATTACAACGATTTAAAAAAAGACATCAAATTTTTCGCGCCGTTGCCGGGGAACGGCGTAATATTAGTATTCACTTTATTGCCTAGTGTTTGTGTGCATTTAGGTTTAGAACCACGTATGTGCATATCTTAGAGACGAGCTTACTTTTCTGCACAGCCCACCTATTAGGATCCCCTTAGAGATGACTGTGTACGATTGGTACCGTACACATAGATTTTATATTTCTGTGCATAATCTCTTTTATGTGTAACTGCGTGGTGTTTGTTTAGTTTTTGTTTGTTTTTAGTTCACTCGCTTTGTGGTTTGCGTGGTTTGGCCGCTTAGTGCGTTAATTAGGTAGAAAACCCAAAGTTAGGACATGTGCTACACCGGTCTACTCCAAGGTGTACGCAATGGCTGACGATCATCAATTGATCCGTCCTTTGAGGGAGTACTTCATGCCAAATACGTACACTCCCACCTCCTGCATCACGAGACCTGATGTAGGAGCGAGCCATTTTGAGATTAAGGCCAGTGTGATTCAAATGTTACCTTCGTTTTATGGCCTTAGCAATGAAGACCCATATCGTCATCTCGACGAATTTCTTGAGATTTGCTCGACTGTGCGAATCAATAATTTTGGAGACGACGCTATGAGGTTAACTTTGTTTCCGTTCTCTCTCAAAGATAAAGCCAAGCACTGGTTAAAATCTCTTGAGACGGTTCGTATTACTACTTGGGAAGGAATGCAAAAAGAATTTTTAAAAAAATATTTCCCAATTAGTAAAACGAATCAGTTTCGTAAAGCTATAACCAGTTTTTCTCAAATTGAGGGAGAACAATTTCACGAGTCTTGGGAGAGATTAAAAGATCTTCTCCGCAAGTGTCCCCATCACCAGGTGCCTCGTTGGCAGTTGGTGCAGTATTTTTATGACGGGCTTACTGAAAAGCATCGTCAAATGGTTGATTCGTCTTGTGGGGGCACTTTTATGCTCAAAAGTGAGGACGAGGCGTGGTCTCTATTCGAGACCTTGAGTGAAAACACGATGCATCATACCTTGTCTTCACGGCTCGATAGGACTACATCTCTGTCTAGTGGTCCTAGGAAAGATGGGATTTCCGAAGTTAGGTCTGAGTTAGAATTGCGTACCAGGGTTGACCAGTTGACTAGGAAGTTAGATCAATTCCTAGCCAATTCTTCTAGAAATCCAGTAAAAAGAGTGTGCGAGCTATGTGCTAGCCCTGCACACTGTGTTTCAGATTGTCCAGCAGCTCCATTATATCCTGAATTCGTTCAGGAGCAGGTGAATGCTGCCCAAGGTTTCGCTAAACCCATGCCCGATTCATTTACATCCTCATATAACCCAGGTTGGCGAAACCAGGTTATTTCCTCATCCCATCAGCCCTCCCAGACACAGTATAGACCCAGTAACCCTACACAAGGTTACTCGCACCCCATTTTTTCACAGGTTCATCCCCCAGCCCAACTTGCTTATACTCAACCCCATCCTCATGAGCCTTCATTTAGTCAATCCTTTCAAGATAGGATATTACAACTTTTGAGTTCCCATACGCAGTCAATAGCCAAGCTAGAGACTCAAATGGGACAATTGGTTGAGGCCTTCAGTAGGCAAAGAGAGGGGAACCCATCTAGTCAGTCTGTTGTCTCAAAGGGAGAGGATTCCATGTCATTTGACTTGCAACCCACTGATTCACATCATAAGCAAGTCAAATCTGTTACATCCCTTCAGTATGGGAAGGCGTGTCACCCCACTCAGGAATCGACTCATGAACCCCATATCATTTCTACTAACGAGTCGATCTCCATGATACCTCAGCAGAAGGGGCCTTACTCACAGCATACATTTTCATCATATAAAGCCCCATTTTCTCAGCCTTTAGGATCACCAATCGTTTTGAGTAAGCAAGAGGTGCAGATGCAGAAGGTGCTTGACCAAGTCAAGCCTGATCATATTCACCACTTGTCTGAAGTAGCATTTATTGATACTCGGTCGGTCCTAGACTCTCGATTCTTGACCAGTTTCTCAGATGAGATTAATATCCGTTCTTCATGTCAAGAGAGTTATGATCTTACAGTTAGAGGTAGACGGGATGGAAACACAGTGCGTAGTGTCACAGATGACACTCTTTTCTTCATAGAGCCCGGTTGAGTCTGACTTCATGTCCATTGATCTCATGGACGATGAAGGTTTTTCCAGGGATCCGTCTGGCTGGGGACGTGAAACTTAGCGCTTTATGGGAGGCAACCCATATCTTGTATATTATTAGATTTGCTTAGAATTTATAGATTTTATTTTGTTTTTACTTTTTCATGAGTTTTTCATGTTCTTTTTGTTTCATTCATGAGTTTTGTGTTTTGTCATGTATACATTGCATTTATTACATTCATAGAACGTGCATTTTTAATTCATGTCAGGTCATTCTACTCTTTTCCCTCATTTATTTCTCTCATGTGCATTCACTTAGTTTCATATAAGCATGGGGGAGTGCCACTGGGACAGTGTCATTCAAGCATGGGGGAGGGTGTAGAATGCACACCTTGATATTTTTGTTTACGTTCTTGCACATGTTTACACATCTCTCATGAAAAGTAGATTTTTAAAGAAATAGTTTGAACTTATATGAATGTTATTTTAAATCTGATGTTTTTAGAGGATTTTTTAAGCCCCACGAAACATTTTTCTGACATAAATCTAAAAATTATGGTTGTTTATGTGGATTTCGAGGAAATGATGATAGATACATGTTAGAATTTATTTTGAATCATAAATATGAATATGCACAGTTCTATTTTTGAAAAACTAAGCAAATGAACAAAAGTGTAAAAATGAGCTCAAAAAAAAAAGCATGCGTTAGGTTGTTTGGATAATTCCACAATCCTTAGTAGATGGAACTTAGATGTAAGTTGAAACTTTTAATTCCATTTCGAAAAGGAGAGTGGAAAACTTTGTGATCCTACGTAACTGAGAACAGATATAAGTTGAAATATTTGATTCTCATGTTATAAAGGTGAATGAAGGAAGTCACTTTTATGTCTTAGTTGATATCTTTTGGTATGTATTGAAAAAGTATAGAAGATATTGACATTGCACAAAGCATAGAAGCAGACCACACGCAAGCTATAAGAGAAAAATAAGTGCGCAAAAAGAAAAAGCGTGAAAAGAAAAAAAAAGAGAGAGAAAAGAGCTTAAAAAGAAAGAAAAGTTCAGTGCTTAGAAGTATAATTAAGAAAACATGTGCAGAAAACATATGAGTGAGGATAAGTAAATAATAATATGTTTTTATTGGATTTTCTAAGAATAAAACATAAATAATTGTGATATTTAGAAAAGTGAAAGAAATTCTTTTCTGTGGTGGTGCATAAAAGACTCTAATTATATTTCGATTTTGAAATAACAGGAAATATTTGTGAAAATAAAGTCTTTCATTACCTACTACTTATGAGGATGTGTAATATTATGCATACATGACAGAGATGTTTGTGGGTAGCATCACTGCAAACCCTCACGAGACCTTACTCGTCCACTGGGGTAACCCAGGGGTTGAAAGGGCTTGTTGCATGAGCTAAATGCAACCGTGATTCCTACGAAAGTCAGTTAGGTGATAGTTTGATTTCGTGCATTTTTTCTAGTTTGCTCGAGGACTAGCAAAACATAAGCATGGGGGTATTTGATCATGCATATATTTTAGGGTTATTTCATATAAAAAATATGCATGATTTCATAAAAAATTGATTTAAAACCCAATTTTATGTTGGTTTTTGAGTGAATGAGCTAAAATGAATTAAAAAGAGAAAATGCTTGAAAATTAGTGTTATTTTGCAATTTAATGAATATTTTAATGTTTGTCATTGTGAGTTCCTAAAAAATAAAATAAAAATTAGAGTTGAGAATATAGTTAGTTAGTTTAAAAAAAAAAAAAAATTATAAAATAAGTTGAAATGAGGTTTAGTGTAAATATTTTTAAGAAAGAGTCTTTAGTTTAGTTAAGTTTTGAGGTTTTTAGCAAATAAAATTCTTTAAAACAGTTTTTAGATTTTTTTGAGAATAATAAAACAAACTGGTTTACACGGTTTGAGTGTTTTGAAGACATAGTTACAAACCGGTTTGTGATTTTGAAAATTAAAAATAAAATTCTGTTGCAAACCGGTTGAACCGGTTTGGAGTTTTTTTTAAATTGAAAAAACAAACAGCAACAAACCGGTTTGCTTGTTGTTAAAAACCCAACGGAGGGGAAATTTTCCCCCGTCTCCCCTGTACGCCTGAACCTTGCCCTCTTTCCCTCTCTTTCCCTCCTTTCTCCTTCTCCTCCACCAACATCGGCCCCTTCTTACCTCTTTCTTCCTCTTCTACCTATTTTTCTCATCTTCCTCAACCGGTGGTGGTGATGGAACCTCAATCCGGCAACGGCGCACGGTGGATGACCGCCCTTCTTCCAATTCCCTCAAGTTCACGGTGAGTGCTGAGTGTTCTTCATCCTCTTATTCTTCTTCTTCTTCCTCTTATCCTTCAGTTCTTCTTTTTCTTCAGCCGATATATTTTTTCTTTTTGATTTCATCTTCTTCCGATTTCTGTCGCCACTTTTTCTTCCGATTTCTTCAGTTCCTCTTTTTCTTCATGCTCTGCATCTTCTGCAGCTTCTTCCTCCGATTTTTCTTCATCTGATCCTCTTCTTCTTCTTCTATTTCTTCCTCCTCTTCATTTTATTCTAATTCTTCATATTCTTCTTCTTCTTTGTTTTTTTTCTGTTTTCTTTTTCAATCGATCATCTGTGTGTTTATGTTTTGTTTCAGAAAAAAGAAAGAAATAAAATCGATAGATGTGTTTTAGTTTTTGTTTTTTCATCAGCCGATCTGTTATTTTGTTAAGTTTTTCTTTAGATTTCATTTGCAATTTTGTTAATTCATTAGTTAACAGGTAAGTTGCGTAAGTTTTTTTCCTATCTTCATTTTTTTTATTTCCTGTTTTCATTTGTTGCATTTCTTCCTGGATTTCATATTTTTTTAATGACTTGATGTTTTTCCTGTTTGTGTGTCAATCTTGTTTTGCTGTTCTGTTCATTTCCAGAGTTTGTTTTTTTATTTTATGTTTTTAATTGTCTAATTGATTCATCTTTTCCCTGTTTTGCATTTTACTGATTTCTTATTGTTGTTTTTAGCATTTTAATTGATTTCCTGTTTGTGGCATTTCATGTTTTAATTTCAAAGCATTTGTTTTAATCTCCTTAATTCTTGTTTTTGATTGTTAATATAGATCTGCATATGTGTTTTTTTTAGTATAGTCTGTAGTAATTGCAAATATAATTTCCTTTATTTCATTACATGAAGTTTCTGTTTTGTTTTAGTAAGTAGTTTACTTTCCTGTTAGACATTAGTTAATTGAGCATTAGTTAGTTGTTAGTTAAATAAGATAATTAGCATTTGTACTTAGTTGGTAATTAGTTAGTTAGATTTAATTAGAAATCAAGTGCATTTTGTTATTTAGATTTCTTGCTTAATTTCTTTTGTATTTTTAGCATTTAGTTAGTTTAGTATAATTTTCCTTTTATCTCTGGTACTGCTAGTGTTCCTTTGAATTGTGCAGGATAGCACAGGAGTGGAGCGGAAGCGATTACGTGACACGAAGTACGAAGAATAAAGTCTTTTTACTTTTTAGTTTAGATTTAGGAATTTAATTGGGTTTGTAAATATTGCACTTTACGCCCTCTTCGAAGGGTATTCATTTGTTGTAATAGTTAGTTGTTTTTACCTTTGCTGAACATTTTTACATTTCAATAATTCAGCAATAAAGATTAGTTTAGAATTGTGTACTTGAATACGAAATATTCCCGTTCCCTGAGTTCGACCCGGTCTCATCCACTAGTGAGAACCGGTTTTTATTATTTGATATCTGGTTTTCACATGTTTTTCATATAAAAATCTTTTCAAAATTACAACGATTTAAAAAAAGACATCACATTTTTCGCGCCGTTGCCGGGGAACGGCGTAATATTAGTATTCACTTTATTGCCTAGTGTTTGTGTGCATTTAGGTTTAGAACCACGTATGTGCATATCTTAGAGACGAGCTTACTTTTCTGCACAGCCCACCTATTAGGATCCCCTTAGAGATGACTGTGTACGATTGGTACCGTACACATAGATTTTATATTTCTGTGCATAATCTCTTTTATGTGTAACTGCGTGGTGTTTGTTTAGTTTTTGTTTGTTTTTAGTTCACTCGCTTTGTGGTTTGCGTGGTTTGGCCGCTTAGTGCGTTAATTAGGTAGAAAACCCAAAGTTAGGACATGTGCTACACCGGTCTACTCCAAGGTGTACGCAATGGCTGACGATCATCAATTGATCCGTCCTTTGAGGGAGTACTTCATGCCAAATACGTACACTCCCACCTCCTGCATCACGAGACCTGATGTAGGAGCGAGCCATTTTGAGATTAAGGCCAGTGTGATTCAAATGTTACCTTCGTTTTATGGCCTTAGCAATGAAGACCCATATCGTCATCTCGACGAATTTCTTGAGATTTGCTCGACTGTGCGAATCAATAATTTTGGAGACGACGCTATGAGGTTAACTTTGTTTCCGTTCTCTCTCAAAGATAAAGCCAAGCACTGGTTAAAATCTCTTGAGACGGTTCGTATTACTACTTGGGAAGGAATGCAAAAAGAATTTTTAAAAAAATATTTCCCAATTAGTAAAACGAATCAGTTTCGTAAAGCTATAACCAGTTTTTCTCAAATTGAGGGAGAACAATTTCACGAGTCTTGGGAGAGATTAAAAGATCTTCTCCGCAAGTGTCCCCATCACCAGGTGCCTCGTTGGCAGTTGGTGCAGTATTTTTATGACGGGCTTACTGAAAAGCATCGTCAAATGGTTGATTCGTCTTGTGGGGGCACTTTTATGCTCAAAAGTGAGGACGAGGCGTGGTCTCTATTCGAGACCTTGAGTGAAAACACGATGCATCATACCTTGTCTTCACGGCTCGATAGGACTACATCTCTGTCTAGTGGTCCTAGGAAAGATGGGATTTCCGAAGTTAGGTCTGAGTTAGAATTGCGTACCAGGGTTGACTAGTTGACTAGGAAGTTAGATCAATTCCTAGCCAATTCTTCTAGAAATCCAGTAAAAAGAGTGTGCGAGCTATGTGCCAGCCCTGCACACTGTGTTTCAGATTGTCCAGCAGCTCCATTATATCCTGAATTCGTTCAGGAGCAGGTGAATGCTGCCCAAGGTTTCGCTAAACCCATGCCCGATTCATTTACATCCTCATATAACCCAGGTTGGCGAAACCAGGTTATTTCCTCATCCCATCAGCCCTCCCGGACACAGTATAGACCCAGTAACCCTACACAAGGTTACTCGCACCCCATTTTTTCACAGGTTCATCCCCCAGCCCAACCTGCTTATACTCAACCCCATCCTCATGAGCCTTCATTTAGTCAATCCTTCCAAGATAGGATATTACAACTTTTGAGTTCCCATACGCAGTCAATAGCCAAGCTAGAGACTCAAATGGGACAATTGGTTGAGGCCTTCAGTAGGCAAAGAGAGGGGAACCCATCTAGTCAGTCTGTTGTCTCAAAGGGAGAGGATTCCATGTCATTTGACTTGCAACCCACTGATTCACATCATAAGCAAGTCAAATCTGTTACATCCCTTCAGTATGGGAAGGCGTGTCACCCCACTCAGGAATCGACTCATGAACCCCATATCATTTCTACTAACGAGTCGATCTCCATGATACCTCAGCAGAAGGGGCCTTACTCACAGCATACATTTTCATCATATAAAGCCCCATTTTCTCAGCCTTTAGGATCACCAATCGTTTTGAGTAAGCAAGAGGTGCAGATGCAGAAGGTGCTTGACCAAGTCAAGCCTGATCATATTCACCACTTGTCTGAAGTAGCATTTATTGATACTCGGTCGGTCCTAGACTCTCGATTCTTGACCAGTTTCTCAGATGAGATTAATATCCGTTCTTCATGTCAAGAGAGTTATGATCTTACAGTTAGAGGTAGACGGGATGGAAACACAGTGCGTAGTGTCACAGATGACACTCTTTTCTTCATAGAGCCCGGTTGAGTCTGACTTCATGTCCATTGATCTCATGGACGATGAAGGTTTTTCCAGGGATCCGTCTGGCTGGGGACGTGAAACTTAGCGCTTTATGGGAGGCAACCCATATCTTGTATATTATTAGATTTGCTTAGAATTTATAGATTTTATTTTGTTTTTACTTTTTCATGAGTTTTTCATGTTCTTTTTGTTTCATTCATGAGTTTTGTGTTTTGTCATGTATACATTGCATTTATTACATTCATAGAACGTGCATTTTTAATTCATGTCAGGTCATTCTACTCTTTTCCCTCATTTATTTCTCTCATGTGCATTCACTTAGTTTCATATAAGCATGGGGGAGTGCCACTGGGACAGTGTCATTCAAGCATGGGGGAGGGTGTAGAATGCACACCTTGATATTTTTGTTTACGTTCTTGCACATGTTTACACATCTCTCATGAAAAGTAGATTTTTAAAGAAATAGTTTGAACTTATATGAATGTTATTTTAAATCTGATGTTTTTAGAGGATTTTTTAAGCCCCACGAAACATTTTTCTGACATAAATCTAAAAATTATGGTTGTTTATGTGGATTTCGAGGAAATGATGATAGATACATGTTAGAATTTATTTTGAATCATAAATATGAATATGCACAGTTCTATTTTTGAAAAACTAAGCAAATGAACAAAAGTGTAAAAATGAGCTCAAAAAAAAAAGCATGCGTTAGGTTGTTTGGATAATTCCACAATCCTTAGTAGATGGAACTTAGATGTAAGTTGAAACTTTTAATTCCATTTCGAAAAGGAGAGTGGAAAACTTTGTGATCCTACGTAACTGAGAACAGATATAAGTTGAAATATTTGATTCTCATGTTATAAAGGTGAATGAAGGAAGTCACTTTTATGTCTTAGTTGATATCTTTTGGTATGTATTGAAAAAGTATAGAAGATATTGACATTGCACAAAGCATAGAAGCAGACCACACGCAAGCTATAAGAGAAAAATAAGTGCGCAAAAAGAAAAAGCGTGAAAAGAAAAAAAAAAAAAAAGAGAGAGAAAAGAGCTTAAAAAGAAAGAAAAGTTCAGTGCTTAGAAGTATAATTAAGAAAACATGTGCAGAAAACATATGAGTGAGGATAAGTAAATAATAATATGTTTTTATTGGATTTTCTAAGAATAAAACATAAATAATTGTGATATTTAGAAAAGTGAAAGAAATTCTTTTCTGTGGTGGTGCATAAAAGACTCTAATTATATTTCGATTTTGAAATAACAAGAAATATTTGTGAAAATAAAGTCTTTCATTACCTACTACTTATGAGGATGTGTAATATTATGCATACATGAAAGAGATGTTTGTGGGTAGCATCACTGCAAACCCTCACGAGACCTTACTCGTCCACTGGGGTAACCCAGGGGTTGAAAGGGCTTATTGCATGAGCTAAATGCAACCGTGATTCCTACGAAAGTGAGTTAGGTGATAGTTTGATTTCGTGCATTTTTTCTAGTTTGCTCGAGGAGTAGCAAAACATAAGCATGGGGGTATTTGATCATGCATATATTTTAGGGTTATTTCATATAAAAAATATGCATGATTTCATAAAAATTTGATTTAAAACCCAATTTTATGTTGGTTTTTGAGTGAATGAGCTAAAATGAATTAAAAAGAGAAAATGCTTGAAAATTAGTGTTATTTTGCAATTTAATGAATATTTTAATGTTTGTCATTGTGAGTTCCTAAAAAATAAAATAAAAATTATAGTTGAGAATATAGTTAGTTAGTTTAAAAAAAAAAAAAAATTATAAAATAAGTTGAAATGAGGTTTAGTGTAAATATTTTTAAGAAAGAGTCTTTAGTTTAGTTAAGTTTTGAGGTTTTTAGCAAATAAAATTCTTTAAAACAGTTTTTAGATTTTTTTGAGAATAATAAAACAAACTGGTTTACACGGTTTGAGTGTTTTGAAGACATAGTTACAAACCGGTTTGTGATTTTGAAAATTAAAAATAAAATTCTGTTGCAAACCGGTTGAACCGGTTTGGAGTTTTTTTTAAATTGAAAAAACAAACAGCAACAAACCGGTTTGCTTGTTGTTAAAAACCCAACGGAGGGGAAATTTTCCCCCGTCTCCCCTGTACGCCTGAACCTTGCCCTCTTTCCCTCTCTTTCCCTCCTTTCTCCTTCTCCTCCACCAACATCGGCCCCTTCTTACCTCTTTCTTCCTCTTCTACCTATTTTTCTCATCTTCCTCAACCGGTGGTGGTGATGGAACCTCAATCCGGCAACGGCGCACGGTGGATGACCGCCCTTCTTCCAATTCCCTCAAGTTCACGGTGAGTGCTGAGTGTTCTTCATCCTCTTATTCTTCTTCTTCTTCCTCTTATCCTTCAGTTCTTCTTTTTCTTCAGCCGATATATTTTTTCTTTTTGATTTCATCTTCTTCCGATTTCTGTCGCCACTTTTTCTTCCGATTTCTTCAGTTCCTCTTTTTCTTCATGCTCTGCATCTTCTGCAGCTTCTTCCTCCGATTTTTCTTCATCTGATCCTCTTCTTCTTCTTCTATTTCTTCCTCCTCTTCATTTTATTCTAATTCTTCATCTTCTTCTTCTTCTTTGTTTTTTTTCTGTTTTCTTTTTCAATCGATCATCTGTGTGTTTATGTTTTGTTTCAGAAAAAAGAAAGAAATAAAATCGATAGATGTGTTTTAGTTTTTGTTTTTTCATCAGCCGATCTGTTATTTTGTTAAGTTTTTCTTTAGATTTCATTTGCAATTTTGTTAATTCATTAGTTAACAGGTAAGTTGCGTAAGTTTTTTTCCTATCTTCATTTTTTTTATTTCCTGTTTTCATTTGTTGCATTTCTTCTTGGATTTCATATTTTTTTAATGACTTGATGTTTTTCCTGTTTGTGTTTCAATCTTGTTTTGCTGTTCTGTTCATTTCCAGAGTTTGTTTTTTTATTTTATGTTTTTAATTGTCTAATTGATTCATCTTTTCCCTGTTTTGCATTTTACTGATTTCTTATTGTTGTTTTTAGCATTTTAATTGATTTCCTGTTTGTGGCATTTCATGTTTTAATTTCAAAGCATTTGTTTTAATCTCCTTAATTCTTGTTTTTGATTGTTAATATAGATTTGCATCTGTGTTTTTTTTAGTATAGTCTGTAGTAATTGCAAATATAATTTCCTTTATTTCATTACATGAAGTTTCTGTTTTGTTTTAGTAAGTAGTTTACTTTTCTGTTAGACATTAGTTAATTGAGCATTAGTTAGTTGTTAGTTAAATAAGATAATTAGCATTTGTACTTAGTTGGTAATTAGTTAGTTAGATTTAATTAGAAATCAAGTGCATTTTGTTATTTAGATTTCTTGCTTAATTTCTTTTGTATTTTTAGCATTTAGTTAGTTTAGTATAGTTTTCCTTTTATCTCTGGTACTGCTAGTGTTCCTTTGAATTGTGCAGAATAGCACAGGAGTGGAGCGGAAGCGATTACGTGACACGAAGTACGAAGAATAAAGTCTTTTTACTTTTTAGTTTAGATTTAGGAATTTAATTGGGTTTGTAAATATTGCACTTTACGCCCTCTGCGAAGGATATTCATTTGTTGTAATAGTTAGTTGTTTTTACCTTTTCTGAACATTTTTACATTTCAATAATTCGGCAATAAAGATTAGTTTAGAATTGTGTACTTGAATACGAAATATTCCCGTTCCCTGAGTTCGACCCGGTCTCATCCACTAGTGAGAACCGGTTTTTATTATTTGATGTCTGGTTTTCACATGTTTTTCATATAAAAATCTTTTCAAAATTACAACGATTTAAAAGAAGACATCAAAGAACAAGTAATTCATGATATTTACAATGCTCATTCATTCTATCTAAAATTGAAAATGTAAATTCTTATTAAGATCTAACTTATTACAAACTTGGAAATGTAAAGAAATAATAAGATCCTAGATCTAAGGCAATTTCAACAACTCTTGAATATTTCCTGCAAAAAATAAGGTTAATGTAAATGAAGAAAAGAAATGGAATGGTAGAAGGTGTTATGAGAATGTTGTGGAAGGTGCATGAAGTGGCAGCAAATGAATTTGAATATTAACAAGCTTAAATTCAGATGTTATATGCAAGGGCTACCGCAAAAGGTCAAGTAACGGTGAGGATGCACTGTATGCAAAGATGACTCACAAAAGGGGAAGGTACTATGCTGAAGAACGTGCAGATTCAGGTGAAAGTGCTTGGGTGTAGACGGTATAGCTAGTGCAAATGAATGCAATGTTGTGACATATTGATGCTAATCGAAGTTGAGCATTATAATCAATAGATGCCTGTGAGGTGTAACAGTTTGATGAAATGATGTGGAGTAAGAAGATGTAGATGCAGTAAGGTGTATTACATGCAAATACTACAGGGAAGACACAGATGGACTGGTACAAAGGGGGTGAGATGTATGCAACACAATAAACATTATACAAATGGAAAGGTGTTTCCCCACCATATATGTTAATAACCTGATTTCAATTCAGCCATGTATGTCAGTTTACAGTCAACCAAAAAGCTGATGCCCGAATCATTAGCTCAACACATTCCACAGTAGCTCCCACAGCCGATTTGGACGTTCTTGTCTAGCCTATGCTGGTGTTGTTTTTTTTTAGCAAGTCGATGAGCTTCCAGTATAGTAATTACAGCCCAAATTTCTGAGACACCTCTAGCCGATATGTTAGGCTATACTCTGTTGGTCATATCAACCTTACTCTGCCCAATGCATCAGGGCTTTTTCACAATGTGTATGGCCATGTTCTCCCAATGAAAGTGAGCTTAATGAATGTGTTCATCGCGTGTGAGCATTCAGCAGTGTTAATACATCCTTAGTGCATATAGTGTAAGGGAACATAATGTGTGTGTTGTGAAGGGCTGTGAAGTGGGGCTGAAAGTGGTGAAATGTAACCAAGCATGATGTAGGTGTGAAGAGGCGAAGTGATGAAACTCAGCTCAATAGAACTTGACCTCCTTTTACAAAGTGCAAAGTACAATAGTAATGAATCAATGTGCGTGAATGCTTTCAAAATTGAAAATTTAAAAAGAAACAGGAAATCGCAGGAATTTGTGCAAACGTAATGAGTGTGGGCTTATGAAAAGCGGGTATGGCAACTAATGATAGTGGAGGCATGAACCATCGAGGAAATGGTTCCAGATATTCTGCATCTGCCAAAAATAGATGAATCACTATATATATATATATATATATATATATAAAATAAATAAATTCGAGACACCGATGGAATCGGTGAAACTTACAGATACACTTCAAAGATTGCAAAGGGTGTTTTGATGATGAGATCCTGCAATCGATCCCAGGGGAAACTCGAACTCAAAAGAGAGGGAATCTCCCTTGTAGGACCTAGTCCCTCCGACTGGTAGCTTATTTGACTCATCCTCCGCAAGAACCCAAGACAAACTGGCTTCCTTGCAGACAGAAGCATAGAAGGATCTTATGATCTAACGTTTGAACCGATGATCATACCATCTTGTTGTGAACAAGGCATGTCCACGAGCAGTAGACAAAAGAAGACCAGTGAAGGTCATCATAGGGCATCAGATGATATTCGTTGTATCACTAGTTTGGCTGGCACAGAGGATGGAATGATGGTGGTGCTGGATCAAGGAGCTCAATGCTTAGGAATGTAAACGACACACAGGAAAAATAGAGTAAAAGGGGATCAAGGGATACGTATCAATAATCAGCAATCGCAGAGAGCTCAAGGGTATTGATGTTATTAACGCAAATCTGAAAATCAAAAAAAAAAAAGGGGCTTGTAGATCTGCGATTGGAAGATAATGCCGATCTGAGTAACAACAGGTAATGGAAACAACCAAAATGCCAACAAAATGAAGTGACTAATAAAAGCCAAAGCCAGTCGAATGTCCAGGCACAAACTATAACATTGACAGAAAATCCAAAACTCACCAAAAGGAAACAGAGGCAAAAGTTGAGAATTAATATTACTGAATCCGATATCGCGAGCTGAAGTAAATCGTTGAACAAACAAAAGAAACAAGAAGCGAAAAGAAGTGTGGGAATTAGAAAATTCCGCTTTGCTATTGCGAAGGGGTGAGGCAATCCTGCTATATGCAGATCGGCCCTATCACCGACGCGTAAAAAAAAAAAAAAACTAACAAAACAAGAGAAAACGGGAGCAAAACACAAATGGATATAATGAAATGGGAAGGAGATATTCAAAGGAGATCGAAGGGGGAAGGAAATGATTGCTTACCTCTCAACCACAGGGAATGGCTCGAAGTTTCGAAGCGTTGCAGGGACTTTGAAGGAGAGAAACTCTCCTTTCTTCTTTTTGTGGAACTCCTTTCTTCGATCAGGAAGCAAGGGGCAATAACGCAAAGGTGGATCCCCCACTCCTGATCCCCACAGTTGTTTATATAGGAAGTCCAGGAAAAATCGAGAAGAGGGGTTGTTAGAAATCGGTGGCTGAGAGAAGATGGTTGGCGATGAAGGGTTGAAGAAGGCCATGGACGATCGAAGGGTGGGTGATTGCTTGAGGATGGAAGAAGAAGAGGATCGGAGGGCGGTAGAGAGGAGATCACACATGGGGGGGTGGAAGCTTCGTGAAGGAGAGGGGGGCGATCGAGCCTTTCGTTGTAGATGGACGGGAGATGGAGGCTGTGATGGAGGTCGCACATGGGGGGGTCGGCCATGGAGCTCTCCTCCCTCAAAGGCGTCTCCCTCTCCTCTCTTACGAAGGAAAACCCTAAGCCACCAATTTATGAAAAAGGGTTCTTTCAAAAAAAAAGATTTTCAAAAAGGTGTTTTTCTAAAATGAGGTTTTTGGTAAAAGATGATTTTAAAAAGCTAAAACTCTTTTGTTTTTCTCGTAAATTTTCCAATTTTTTGGTTTTTAGTTTATTTTTCAATTTTTTTGTATCTTTAGGATAAAATCCTAAAGTTTCACGAGAAAACAAAGATTAAAACTATTTTTTTGTGTTTTTGCAAAAATATTTCTAAAAAGGGAATTTTTCCGAGATTAAAAAGCTATTTCGAGAAAATTTCTTCAAAATGGGTTTGGATCTGTATTTTGAGGAAATATTCGGGGTTTAAAACCTCGAATTGAGAAATACAGAGTTGTGGATCCAACAGGATGCCGGATGAGCTGTCCGAGCTATTCAAAGGCTATTTTTGGTATTTTCTATAATTTTAATTTAAAATTTGAACAAGGAGACTCAGATTTGGATTTGGACAATAGATCCAGATCCGAAATCAATTTAAACATATGAAATGAATTTAATTTCAATAAAACTAGAGAAATGAACTGGAATTTATATTTGAAATGACCCATTTGCTCAAAAAAATGAATTTAGGGGCAGAAAGGGAATATTTAAAAGATTTTGAAAAATTTGGGGTGTTCACAACGAGGCTCAGGTACAATCCTTACCCGAATGGATATGAAAAATATGGATTCCTCGTCAGAATAGAGAAACCACGATGGGACTGGAAGGAATACCTTATCAGAATGAGGCTCAGGTTTTACCCTTACCTAAATGGGAAGGAAACACCTCGAAAAATGAGGTTCAGGTTTAGCCCTTAACCTGAAAGGGGAATGAAAAATATGGATTCCTCGTGAGAATGGGGAAACCATGATGGGACTTCCGAATTTTGCACAAAGGATTCGAAAGTGGTTGCAAAAAAGGCAAGAAAAGTGAGATAGGAGGATGCAACTTGGAAGATGAATAAGGAAATTCTTTTGAAGAAGTAATAGGTAAAAATTTATCAGTGTGAATAAATGAATAAGGCAGCCCACTCAAAGAGGAGTAAGGCGATTCTTTTGATAATGCAAAGGATGAATAGAGAGATCCTTTCAGAGAGAAATATGGTGAATCTTTTGGTCAAAGTGAAAGATGAATAAGGAGATCCTTTTGAAGGGAAGAATGACGAATCTTCTAGTCAAAGCAAAAGATTAATGAGGCAATTCTTTTGACAATGTGAAAGACGAATAAGGTAATATGAGGCAATCCTTTTGGAGAGAAGTATGACGAATCTTTTGGTCAAAGCGAAAGATGAAAAAGGCGATCTTTTCAGATTGAAGAATGGCGAATCTTTTGGTCAAATCGAAAGATGAATAAGGCAATATGAGGTAATTCTTTCGACAACGCAACAAACGAATAAGGTAATATGAGGCAATTCTTTCGACAACGTGAAAGACGAATAAGGTAATATGAGGCAATTCTTTCGACAATACGAAAGATGAATAAGGCAATATGAGGCAATTTTTTTGACAATGTGAAAGACAAATAAGGTAATATGAGGCAATTCTTTTGACAATGCGAAAGACGAATAAGGTAATATGAGGCAATTCTTTCGACAACGCGAAAGACGAATAAGGCAATATGAGGCAATTCTTTCGATAATGCGAAAGATGAATAAGGCAACTCTATGAAGAAGGAGAATGCAACTCTTTTGACTATGCAAAAGAATGAAAAGACAACACCAGGATATATCAAAATGGACATCAAGTTTTTATTTCATATCAGGAAAGCCAAGAAAATTTTGCTAATAAAGTAAAAATATAACTGATTCAAATGTTGAAAATGTGCACGTATGTGCAGAAGATATTCCCTCTTTTACTTAGAGTATTTTCTCCAACGAGATTAACTCTATGGATTCAAGAGTAAGATTAAAATTTTGTTGTTATTGGGCTTCTTCAAGGACGTTATCCATTTCCTTGATATGAAAAAAAAAGAATTATTCTCAGTTTCATAAAAGCAAATGATGAAAGGACATTGATGAAAGAATTTCACATAAGAAAGGATAATTTCTGGCAACTTTGGCAGTTTGATATCTAAGATTTTCCCATGATGATCTTTTTATACTCTTTTTGAGACATTGAGCTTTCTTGGGTCTTGGCGAAAAGTTCATCACATCATCTTTCATCTTGGAGATGTTCTGACTTTCTCTAGAAGGGTACATTACACACTCCTTTAACTTGGAGATGATCTGATTTTCTTTGGAAGGGTACATCACACACTCCTTCAACTTGGAGGTGGTCTGAGTCTTCTTTGTCTTAGCAATTATACTGATGATATTGTTTCTTTAATTGAAATTTCTTGATGATAATCAAATATCTTTTAGGATTTTTCAGGAGGTTCATCGCATCAACCTTCAACTTGGCAATGATTTAAACTTTCCCTGGAAGGATTCATTACATGCTCCTTCAACTTGGAGATGACCCAAATCTTCTTTGTCCCCAGGGGTCTAACTCGCCTATCCGCCTGCAACTTGGTGATGATTGAGAGATCCCTTTTATAGATAATATATTAAGCTTGCTATATTAAGGAAATTGAATGGATTCTTTATTGATTAGGATATCTCCACTGCCTTATTGCCAGAAGAATTGTCTTTGAAATGTGCCATAGTTATGATCAATATCAGTTCATTTTTGGCTTTTCAAAATCATTGAATGCTCCTTTACAGCCATATCAGGGACTTTTTCCTTCATCCTTTCGGTTCACCAACAGGAAGAGAATTAAATTTTGCTCTTTTTTGCAGAGAGCTTCACCCTTTTGAAAGAAATAATAGAGGTAATTTGAGGTGATCTTTTTGTGCAATGAAATTTTGAGATCAACAAATAGCTTTGGTAGCAAATTGGCAAAATATCCTGGAATTCTTGGTGTAGGAATTTACTTGACATTTAAATCTATGGAATCCTTAGCGGGAATTTTGAAAGAAGGTCCTGCATAAAGATGGAATTGGAAGGAGAGCCCAGCACAAAGCTAGAATTAGAAGGGAATTCCAGCACAAAGTTGGATTTCGAAGGGAAGTCTAGCACAAAGCCGGCTCTAGAAGAAAAGTTCAGCATGAAACTGGCATTGGAAGGAAATTCCAGCATAAAGTTGGATTTGGAAGGAGAGTCCAGCACAAAGCTGGATCTGGAAGGAAAGTCCAACACAAAGTTGGAATAGGAAAGAAAATCTTGCACAAAGCCAGATTTGGAAGGAAAGTCCAACATAAAGCTGGAATTGGAAGGAAAGTCCAACATAAAGCTGGATTTAGAAGGAAATTTCAGCATAAAGCCAGATTTTGAGAAAAAATTTAGTACAAAGCAAGATTTTTTAAGGAAATTCCAGCATAAAGCTGAATTTTGAAGGAGATTTCAGCACAAAGTCAAAATTGGAGGGAAAGTTCATCGCAAAGCTAAAATTAGAAGGAAAGTCCAGCATAAAGCTGGATTTGGAGGAAAACTCTAATACAGAAAAGAGATTTTTGGGTCTGGAATTAAGCTGGAAAAAGGCAAATTTGAAGATAGAAATTTAAGAAGGGACATATGAAAATCAGATTTTGGATAGGAGATCAACCCAGGTGTTGTTTTTGGAAAAGATTGGTAAAAATTAAATTTAGAAAAGAAGACCACCCTAGGGATTGTTTTTGTAAAAGATTGATAAACATTAAATTTAGAAAAGGAGATCAACCCAGGGGTTGTTTTTGGAAAAGATTGATAAAAATTAGATTTAGAAAAGGAGACCAACCCAGGGGTTGTTTTTGGAAAAGATTGATAAACATTAAATTTAGAAAAGGAGACCAACCCAGGGTTGTTTTTGGAAAAGATTGATAAAAATTAGATTTAGAAAAGGAGACCAACCCAGAGGTTGTTTTTGGAAAAGATTGATAAAAAATAAATTTAGAAAAGGAGACCAACCCAGGGCTTGTTTCTGAAAAAGATCGGTAAAAATTAAATTCAGAAGAGGAGACCAACCCAGGGGTTGTTTTTGGAAAAGACTATTTTGAAACTAGTTTTTATAAAAGGAGATCAACACGAGGGTTGATCTTGAAAAGACCGATTCAAAACCAGTTTTTGTAAAAGGAGATCAACACGAAGGTTGATTTTGAAAAGATCGGTTCAAAACCAGTTTTTATAAAAGACTCAACCCGAGGGTTGATTTTTAAAAAAGATTGGTAAAAATTATCTTTGACAAAAATACTGAACTCATGATTTCGAAAAAGACCATTGCTTTAAAAGCTCTCAGTGATCATGATGGAGATTTTATAAAAATTTTCAAAGGTTCATGATTTTGGACAAACCCCTATGGGTAATCTTATCGCTTTCATGAATGATGTCAGGATTGTCCCTTATTCTGAATGAGACATTGGAATAGGAAATTGATACAAATTGGTGATGAAAGAGTTTGATCCTGCCTACATACATGACATTTTAAAGTAAAGATAATTTTTCAAAAAGATGCCCCAGTGTAACAGGGAAAAAGGATATTTGAAAAATGCTTTCTGAAGATAACAAGGTGATGAGCTTTTTGATTGATTCGGGAGGCCCTCTGATAGCGGTCACTCTTTGTAAAAGAAGACATTTTGCAAAAAGAATAAGAAGGAAAGAAGATGACATCAATCTATGAGGGAAATTGATGATTTTATTAATGCATTGAAGAAAGAGTGACAAAAGAAAGAAATGAGACTATATTGTCTCTTTAAAACAACAAAAGCAAAAAATTGAGAAATAAGAAAGCTCTGGCATTGTTAGTTTGAATGATCAGGGAAAGGCTTGGTCAGGACGGCTGGCTAGTCCTCTTCTTCATCTTCAACAAGGAGATTCTTGTTAATACAGTCTTGAACGATATTTTTGAAGATGAAGCAGTGGTTGGTGTCATGCCCTACTGCCTGATGGATTTTGCAGAACTGATTCATGAATCTTTCCATGATTGTGGGAGGATCTATGGCTCTTGGGAGCTTTATTAATCCCTTGGTTAACATGTATTCAAAGACTTCTTCAAGCGGATGCTCTAAGGTAGTAAACTTGCGGTCGCTACCCCAACCGTCACGCTTTTTTTTTTTTTTTGAAAGTTGGACTGAACAGGCTTATCATTTCGCTTGAAGAGCATCTCCTGTTGACCTGTATGTTTGTTCTTGCCACCCTTGTTGTTATTGGTGTTATCAGTGTTATTACTATTGGAATGGGCAGAGAAGGTAAAAAAAAATCTTCTTTGAATCTTGATTGTTCTTGACGAGGGTAATGCCTTCATAGACTCTGTTGTCCATCCCTATCTCGGGCGACTTAACTCATTTAGTAAGTTCAATGAACGACTTGGAAGGTGAAGTGGAAATAAGGCTTTTCAAAGGCTGAGAGAAATGGTTCAAGATAATCCAAAGTGCGTGCTCCTCTGAGATGGGGGTTCTCATTTTGTTGCAGGTGTCTCTTCATCTGCGAATGAAGTCTCTAGCTTTTTCTTTGTCATTCTACTTCAGATGATACAGGTGATTGAGGGTTGGCAGTGCCTTAGTATTGAACAAGAACCTTTCAATGAATAAATTGACAACTTTATCGAACTCTCATAGTTCAATCAGGTTGATGTGTTCAGCATACCATCTCGCCACAGCACCTTCTAGACTGCGCAGAAAACATATGAACAAGGCTATGTTGTCCATCTTAAACCGATTGTATTTTGCGAAGAACATGGCCAAATAAGCCTTGGGATTGCCGGTTCCATCAAATTTAATAAACTTTCAGGGAAGGTCCTCCAAGTTGTTATCCCCTTCTAAGCCATCGTAGAAATCTTCGCTGGTGTATACTTTCTTTCCTTTGTCTCGAGCCTGCAGATCTTTGACCATGCTACATCTTTTTTAATTTCAACTGGATCAGATCTTCCATCGGGATCTGAAACTTAGATTTGTTCAATGACTTAGGTTCTTCAATAATTTTCTTAGACTGATGTAGAGGGTTTTAGAAAAATGCAGGTTGCTCTTCCTTTAAGTCTTCTCCCACTGAATTTGCCCCTTCTGAATTGCTGTCAAGCTGAACCCTTTTCTTGGTAACTTTGACTTGTTTTCTCATGAAATTTACCTTGGATTTCTTCTTGGATGACTTCTTTCTTGAACATGCCTTGGCTTGATCTGATTGCATCTTGATCATCATCTTTTAAAATAAATGATACATGGTGGGATCGATGTCATCGCCGCCTGTCTGATCCTGACCTCTGGTTGATCTTGGAGAGTCCATTTCTTTTGTACCATTGTACTGTCTTCTTCTCAGATCACAATGCCAATGCTTCCTCTATAGAATAAAAGGGGTGGTTTAGACTGAAGAAATTTTGGAAGAAAGAAAGATGATAAAGGAGATATTTGAGAATTAGGTTGAAAATTTAAAAAAGATATCCCATTACCAGGGATTGGGTCGTCACTGAAGTCATGACAATCGCATTATTACTTTCATAAACGGAGTAAACAACTAAAATATGCCTTGTTACCCAAGCGGGGTCGCCAACCATGATAAAAGAATGAGTAAGAAAATAGAAGATTCGGGCTGTCAATTTCTCATTGAAATGATCAGGGAATTTATTGAAAAATGCGAAGAAGATAAGGTGAAGAGATTTGAAAATAAGATTGAAATATAGAGATTGAAAAGTACATGATTTTTGAGAAAAAAATAGCAGGCAGGATCAAAATAAGGTTGGGAATTCGAGATTCAGAAGAAAGGAAGAAAAAAAAAGAAAATCACCTATTATTTTTGGAAAACAAAGGAGAATTTTTAGAAAAAGATTTCCAGGGTTTTGAGAAAATTGATCTAAAGAAATGAAGAAAGAGGGAAATATACACCTGGTTTTTTGAAAAATAGAGAAATTTTTTGAAAGAAATATCTAGGGTTTGAAAAATATAACGAAATACCAGAAGTAAACAAGAGTTATAAGGTATCCACATTAGCAAGTAAAACTATACAAGAAATGATGCGAAGAACAATACTCCCTAAAAAACTGACTCTACATGTGAATATTTGAAAAGGCTTGTAGGACCTTAATCCTAACTCTAAGGTTTAGATCATCTGAATCCGATCAAGATATGCCAATATACTCAAGCCGAAGCTCGAAGTACGTGGCATAGAAATTTCTCTGGTTCTAAGGTAATGGTTTTTCCAACATCCTTGAGCGCCTGTGGCTATAGTTTGGACTATGACCCTTAGTACATGGTAGGGGGGGTATTAGCCCAAATAAGTGGCCCAGTTGTGAGGCTCTTTCCCAAACTATGGTTCAATGAGACAGCCCAGCAATGTGAAGACCGAGACAATATAGGTAGGGATGTTTTTTTTAAAATATGATTCAAGCATGCAAGAAATCAGATGACTCTAATGCAAAGTCCTAAAGAAATAGAATTTTGAAAATCATAAAGAAGCACAGACTTGCATACATTATTTTTATTCAATCCCTAGATTAAGGAGAGTTGTATTTCAGACCTAAGTTTAAGTGAGCATGCATAAATTTTCTCAATATGGTCCTACCAAACCAGACTTAATCCAATATGCATTAATGTCAGCTAGGTATTATTCTTGGTCTCCAAAACTGCATGAAAATGAAGCTAACATTGTAAAGAATAATGACTTAGACAAATTTAATCAAGGCAAAGGCATTAATTCGATCAGATGAAGATGAAAGGTCCCATCACAGTCGCCAAACCTGTGATCATTGTAAATTTTTTCCTTTTTCATTCTTCATTTTTTAGGGGAAAAAGAGAAGAGAAGTGAAACTCTTTGCAAGGTCTCACTTAACCTTTTAAAAAAGAAGATGTTTTGAAATTTACTCGCCTCCGTTTTGAAATTTTGTGAAAAAAATGGAGAGACGGGATTTGCTTGTCGGTATGAGGTTCAACCATTCTGAGCGCCTTTACAAGGGGTAATTGAACCAAGGATCAAATTTATGCCTTTTGCTTTGCCTAAATTTGTCTGAGAGATTATTCTGAAAATGCTAAATGCTCATGGAGTCAGGCTTGTGCTATGATTTTTGAATTTGAGGAATGTGAGCTTTTCTTGAAGATGTTTCAGAAATTTATATTTTTCCAAGTGATTTTTGAAGAAAAGGGTTTGAAAACATCCTTTTAGAAATATCTTTAAAGTTCAGAAAATGATTTTTAAAAGGTTAAAATTTGAAATAGACTTGCATTTGAAAGCTTGTAATTAAGGATTTAGAAGTTGGATTTAAAATTGAGGGCTTTGAAATCTGAAATTGATTGAAAACTGGAGTTGAACTGATTTTGAATTGAGAATCAAACTTAGAAATCGATTTTAAGATTTGAGATCATAATTGAACTTGAAATTTGAACTTGGACTTGAATTTGAAATTGAAGTTTGGATTTGAAATAGGATTTTAAATTAGAAAGTTTGAAATTGAAAGGAGAATTGAAATCAAAATTGAATTTACTTTAGATTTTGAAAATAATTTTGAAAATACTTTGAATTTTGCAAATGATTTTGAATTTGTAGTTAAAATTCAAGTTCAAATCAGCTTTTGAATTTAACTCTTGAAAATGGAAAAAGAAATTTCAAAAATCACTTGAAAATTTGAAAATCACTTGAAAGAATTTGAAAAAGATGGCAAATCATGATGCAACTCTACCTTAAATGATGAATGCATTTGAAAGAATTTGTTTAAAATTAGAATTTTAAAAGCAACTTTTATTCTTTAATATAATTGAAATAAGATTAAATTTAATATATTCATGACTATGGTCAAATATATATTTTAATTTAATCTTTATTTAAATTCCAAGAAAGAATAAAATAATTTTTTATGCTTTTATAAAATTAGAGCAAGATTAAATTTCTATATATTCATGACTATCGCCACAAATATATATTGATTTAATCTTTACTTTTAATTCTGATAAAAGGAAAAAATATATTTTGAAAATATGATTTTTTCAGAAAGGACCTAAAGTGTAGGCCAAATTTTATTCCATAAAAGATAAAAATCCTAAGTATTGTTCGCATTTTGACTATGGTCATAAATGCGAATCATTTACTTAGGGTTATTTACCTCTTATTAGAATAATGCACGTGCCATTCATATTTTTCTATAGTGCTTTTTGAAGAATAAAATAAAATGAAATGTCACAAGCAATTATGAGAATTTAAAATGCAACTATATGCTCATACATTCTAATCTAAACAGAAAAATAGAAATTCTTGTTAACATGAAATTATTACAATTGAAATTGAATATTGAAATTCCTAATCTAGGAAAAGAAATCAGCATCTTCCAGGCTTTCCTGCAAACACAAAATAACACAAGGCAACAAAAATGCAAAATATAGAAAAGAAATTGAAAACATCATGTTAAAACTAATATGCAAATGGTTATGTCTAAGCTGTAATGAAAATGCATATGCTAATGAAGATGCAATGCCTAATGTATGAATGAAATGCATGTGCATTTGCCTAAGTGCAATGCTTATGCTAATGAAGAAATGCATATGCATTTGCCTAAGTGCAATGCTTATGATAATGAAGAAATGCGCATGCATTTGCCTAAGTGCAATGCCTATGCTAATAAAGAAATGATATGCATCTACCTAAGTATGATCCTTATGCTGATAAAGGAATGCATATGCATCTACTTAAGTATGATGCTTATGCTAATGAAAGAATGCATATACATCTACCTAAGTATAATGCTTATGCTAAATGAAGAAATGTATATACTAGATTGAAAAATGCATATAATATATGTAAGGTAGAAATGCCTATGATATATGCGAAATGAGAAATGCATATGATATGCATAAGAAGCTACAGCAGCTCATGGGTTGTTGTGAATGCATATGACATGGAGATACAAAAACTCATAGGATGTTATGAATGCATATGAGGCTACAATAGCTCATGGGCTGTTGTTAATGCATATGAGGCTACAATAGTTCATGAGCTGTCGTGAATGCACATAACATGGAGATACAACAGCTCATGGGCTGCTATGAATGCATATGAGGCTATAGCAACTCATGGGCTGCTGTGAATGCATATAAGGCTATAATAGTTCATGGGATGCTGTGAATACTTGTGATGCTACAACAAGAAATGAAGTGTAGTAAATGTGGTAAGGTGCAGTGGATAGTGCAGGTGACTGATATACAAGTGCAGAGTGCTAGAGTGATGAAATGCAAGTGTTAAATCTAATGTGGGATGCAAGTGCTAGTAGGCAGTCACTGATCAATATCTGAAATACCCAGGCAAATTGACTTATCAATTCAATGACAAATCAACTTCAGCAAGTTGAATTCACTCAGCAATTTGAATTCTCAAATTTATTCAACACAGCACAGCAACACGATAAGTCACCTTCAGCAATAGCAAGTCAATTTGCAGCAGTATTATCAAATAAGTTTCAACAGCATTTATCCACAATATCAACCAATTGGTTTCAGACACATTAACAAATGGAATTCAACACATTAAACATTAGCCAATAGAAAGCCAGTGCAAAAGAAACATTACCCCATCAGACTCTAAACCTTACCTGTCTGATAAATTATTTGATGTGCTAGGTAATTTGATGAATAATGGTTTGTGAAGGAATGCTTCACGGTATCACTAAGGCATTCTTCTCCACATCTGGGTATTGCCCGTAGAAGGACAGTAAAGTGACTGGGATTTGGCAGAGGTTCCATGGGGTGTGCAAGCCGCAATTTAGAAATGCTCTTGTATTTCAAAATAAAGAAAAATGCAAATTGAAAGATATGATGTAAAGTGCAAGGCAGTGACTGATATTAAATTCGAAGCACAGATAAGTTGCAACACAGGTAGAAATGGATGCAGCTAGGGTAAAATGATGATACAATGGCTCTGTGACACAAATATACTTTGCAAATGATGTCACAACATAGCAGAGCACATTCAATGTGTCTCTTTGATTCACTGACTCAACAATAGGTGAATCAGTGAAGACATCAAGTGATTTGGTGGAAGAGAAGGTTGCTCTGGGCAATTTAAAGGTGCTAAGGCTGGACTGGATGCATATGTAAAACTAATCTGTCATTGGCTAACTAACATGCATATGCTAATATGATACGTAGGTGATTAAACTAAGTGTTGATGTGCTAACCAGTGGACTAACTAAAGGTTGTTCAATTTTCTGTGTTTAATCAAAGCTGGACTAAAATGAATATGCAAATGATATGCAAATATCTAACTGGACTGGATACCTATGCAAAATTAATCTGCAAATGACTAACTAATATGCAAATGATTTAAACTAAATGCTGAGTGATATGCTTATGCTTGGTGCAGGGACGATGTTGAATTAGGTACAAGGTGTGTGTGGTAACAGTGGGTGAAGGTGATGTAT
This sequence comes from Nuphar pumila, assembly GCF_984573655.1. Lineage (NCBI taxonomy): Eukaryota > Viridiplantae > Streptophyta > Magnoliopsida > Nymphaeales > Nymphaeaceae > Nuphar > Nuphar pumila. Next base: position 42,801,191 of record NC_143265.1, on the reverse strand, counting down.
TGCATGAGATGCAAAAAATGCAATTCAAAGCCAAAACGTATATGATGCATGAATTAATATGAAACAGAAGGAGTGCAAAAAAAAAAAAAAAAGATGCGCAGATGTTGGAAATCGATGCTGCAAGTAATGAATGCATGTTGATATGCAATGCAGATCTAATGTCAAACCACCATAAACATGGGTGGTAGAGGAAAATATTTGTTACAATTTCTTTATTGTCTCATTTCCCAACACATTATGTAATGAATCCAGGACAGCCAATGGATAGTCATACAATATACCCACAAAAAAGGCATAACGGACGTATCTTCCAGAATAACAGAATGCTCATAAATCTTCTTTCCATTTTTCTATTTTTTAAGACTGAGGCACCATCAGGAGCAGAAGTCATTGAACATCCCACATCTATGATTATATCAGCCCAAAGATCTCTATTATCATCATCTTTTATTACGACAATGAAGCCATACATGATACTTCAAGTACAAGGTTTTTATGATGAGCAAGTGGAATCAACTGCATTTCAGCTAAGGCTATGAAGAAATTGAAGAATTCGATGAAGAATCTTTGAAGACTAGTGTGCAAATGTTTAATTCATTAAAAAGTCTTAGATTCTTGTAAGAGCCTTACTTAGAGTGCATATTTAGGTTGCATTTTACCTAAAATGTCTTTAGAAAAACTTTTCTAAAAGAAGCCCTCTTGAAAATCTGTTTAGAAAAACTCTTTTCTTAAATTTTCGTGTTTATTAGTTGACCAATAGACTTACCAGTCGGCTAATCCTTTCGCGCCATATTTTCTAAAAAGTCATTTTTGTCAAATTAGTCGACCGAAGGTTTTATCAGTCGACTGGACAAAATGTCTGTTTTCTGGAAAATTAGCAGCAGTCGACTAATGGTTTTATCAGTCGACTGAACAAAACATGTGTTTTCTGAAAAATTTAGCAGCAGTCGACTAATGCTTTTATCAATCGACTGAACAAAATGTTTTTTTTTTAGAAGATTTTAGCAGTAGTCGACTGAAAGGTTTTTCAGTCTACTGATGATATTATCAGTCGACTATTTTTTCTCTAGTCGACTAAGTTTCAAAAGTTCAGATTTTCAAACGGCTCGATTAACAGATCAGTCGACCGACGATAACTGTCACTCTACTAATAACTAACTATTAGTCGACTAACTGATGTTTCAGTCGACTAATTTTGTCATTTTTTTGAAACTTCAAAAAAGGCGTGTCTTTTCATTTTTCAAATGTTTTGATCGATCAAAATGGACTGTTTTGACACCCTTTCATACTCTCAACGTATGAAATTTTTTAACTATAAATATGAGTGCATTTTACACTCAAATAAACAAGAATTCAATCGATTTGAATCATTTACTTCTTGCTTTTCACTCCTATTCATTCAAGTATTTGTTTTCTCACTCACTTGATATTTTCACTTCAGTTTTTCACTCAAATCCCTTTGAGAGATAGTGAATTCGTGAGTAGAGTATTTCAACAACCTCAAAAGCCAATTTCATCTCATTTGCATTCAAAAGAAAGGCTCATAGGTTGTATTGTAAGTTGTTACTTATTTTCTGTAAAAAGAAGGACTCCTTGGTTTAAAGGAGTTGTTTGCTTTCAGTAGAGTTGTTACTAAAAGTGGGATCAGTTTTGGTCTGTGTGATCTTGTAGTTAACAAGGTTGATAGTGGAAATCTCAAGCGGGTTTTGCTTGGGGACTGGATGTAGGTCGGGATAGACTGAACCAGGATAAAATCTTGTGTTCTTTGTGTGATTGCTTTTCAAATTGCAAAATCCTTTAATATTCCGCAGATTTTTTTAAAAGCACTATTCACCCCCCTCTAGTGCTCGTTGCCTCGATCCTAGTACACTTTCATTTGGTATCAGAGCAGGTTTGCTATTATTCTGATTTGATCATCATCTAGCATGACAACTACAACATCTGAGCACAAAGAAGGATGCTCCTCTGTTCGTCCTCCTCTCTTTGACGGAACAAACTATGGATAGTGGAAAGTGAGAATGACAATATTCTTGCAATCCATGGATCTCGATATTTAGAGAGTTGTTTCAGATAAGTACCAAACTCCATCAACTGATTTCAGCCGATGGACCGATGAAGAAAAGAAGACTGCTTCACTTAATGCCAAGGCAATGAATGCATTATATTGTGTCGTTGACAAGGTAGAGTTCAATTGCATCTCCCAATGCTCTACAACAAATGAAATCTGGCATACTCTTCTCGTGACTCATGAAGGTACATCAAAGGTAAATAAATCTAAAATTGCTTCTTTAGTTCATAAATTTGAATTGTTCAAAATGAAGCAAAATGAATCTATATCGGACATGGTAACTAGAATGACCGATATAACTAACACTTTGAAATCCCTTGGAAAAGAATATTCACAAGTGGATTTAGTCAGAAAGATTCTAAGGTGTTTAACTCCTGAATGAGAGAGAAAAACCGCTGCTATTGAAGAAGCAAATGATCTTAACACTCTCACTCTTGAAGATTTGGTTGGTAACCTTATGGCATATGAAGTCCAACTTCAAGACAGGCAAGAAGAGCCCAAGAAGAAATCTTTTGCTTTTAATGCTACTTCTGACTCAAAAAATTCAGAAGAAGATAAAGATGAAGATATTACCCTCATCACAAGGCAATTCAGAAGATTCATCAAAAAGGGAAGATTTCAAAGAAAGGTAAAGAAAGCAGATTCTTCCAATCCCAATGAAGTGAAGTGCTTTAACTGCCAAAAGGCAGGACATATCAAGAAAGATTGTCCTCTTCTCAAAATCAAGCCCAAGGACCAATTCAAGAAGAAAAAGGCATTTCAAGCATGTTGGGATGATAGTGACTCCTCTTCCGATGAAGAATCAAATGAAGAAGTTGCTAACATGTGTTTTATAGCACAAGAAGATTCGGTAAGTCAATTTGACTATGATGATTTGTTAGAAGCATTCAATGATTTATATGCTAAATTTAAGTCTAAGTTCTAAAAATAAAGAGTTAAAAACTGAAAATTTAACTCTTGACTCTCAAAATAAAGTGTTACTTCAAGAGATAGAAGATCTCAAAAAGGAAAACTCTTGCCAAGCATTTGAGATAAAAGAAATTGGAGTTAGAACCAATCTCTTACAAAAAGAAATATCTAGTCTAAAAGAAAAATCAAATGATCTTCTTTCCATAATGACCAAATTCATAAATGGTCAAGAGAATCTAGAAAAACTTCTTGGTTCTCAAAGATGCTCGGTTAATAAAACCGGATTGGGATATAGCTTCTTTGATACTAAAAAATAGACCTAACTATGTGGTGAAAAATCAAAGACATTATTCTCAACCATTTGTTAATAGAACTAAACTTTCTAGTTCTAATAGAAATGCATCCCATAAATACGAATTTCACCTAATTTGTTAACTCCCTAAGAGCTTATGCATGTGCCATTCGTGTCAACCATAGTGGATTTGAAAAAATGTGCATAAATCATACATCAGATATTGAAATTATACGAAAGCAAACTATATGCAATGCACCATATTCTAAGCAGAAAATGTAAATCTTATTCCAAATATTATATCTGATATTACATTGAATTGAATAAAAGAAGAATAAATAAAGTCTTCTTCCTTAATATCCCTGCAAAACTAGAAATTGGGGTTAACACAGAAATGTAGGTTTATCTGGATTTATCCGACAATATTGGGAAATTATCAGATTTTACCCAGATATAAACCCTGATTCATACCTCCCTGGTATAAACATGATAAATAAATGGATTAAAAATATGAAAATAATATTTGGAAATTCGAAATTAGGATGAAAATGACAAAAATGCCCCTAATAACAAGACTATGCCCTTGAAATCAGGATTTTTCAGAAAGACATTTTATAAAAATGAGATTTTGAAATTCAAATAATGATAAATCAAACACAAGATGATATGATGTGATGAAACTACAAAAAATAAAGTTTAGAAAATCGAAATTGAGGTAAAATGACCAAAATACCCTTGATAGCAAGACTATGGCCTTGAAATTAGGGTTTTCAGAAAGAATTTTTTGTAAAAATGCAATTTTTGAAATTTTGATGAATGAGAATGATATAGAAATCAACTATAACATGATATGAGATGATGACATGCATGTTAAAACCCTAAAAATGCAAAAATATCAAGAAGACATTGAATTTTGCTTGAACTTGATAAATTAACTAACACACAAAGCAAATAAACTTGAAATTACACCAAATTTGGTATGGAAACCTAGACTAACCCTAAGAATAGAATGGAATCCAAAAATCTATTTTTTTGGCATTTTTATAATATGAAAACTAACAAAGAATCCTAGAAAAAAAATAATTTTGCCCTTTAGCCTAGACCTAGCCTAATGACAACAGAGTTTTGGGTACTTACCTACTATAAAAATTCACCAAATTTTATGGGGTGACAGAAGACAGTTTGGCAAGGATTTTTTTTTTTTACATATTTAGGATTCAAGCTATTGTCGGAGATTTACAACTCCATCAAGTTTGGTTAGAATCCGGTGACTGTAGAATTGGGGGCAGACTGAAAGGTTTCTACAAAAAATCAGGAAAAAATGGCAAACTGTGGCCAAAATGGATGAAATTTTAGGGGGATGCCTCTGACACACAGAGGAACAAATCCTATTTTTACAGTTTTGGCATTAAGCCTATGGTTATAGAGGACATAAGGGATTATCAGACCTCTAATTCTGATAAAATTGGAATGACAGGAAATTAACTAGTGAACTTGTAAAATCTGGAAAAATAGAAATACGAGTCCTAAAAATTCTAAAATTTTGGGAAATGACAGAGGATGTTTTGAGTAACAATTCCTATTTTGATGGTTAAGGTATACAACATACAGATTGAAGTGTCACAGCAGATTAGGGTCAGTCTAGACCCTAACAAGCATACAACAAGATTTTCACAGGGTTTTGCCAAACCCAAAATTTTCAAGGCAGTAAACTTTATCCAAAAAATGTAATAAAATCTAGTAAAATACTAAATTTCATCACGAATTCACTGTATTTTACAGAGAGTGATTCAAATCTCCCATGAGGGAGATCCAAGATTCACAAGTCTGCTACCAGGAGATTTGGAATTCCCAGAGGGTTAAAAACCCGATTTGAGATATGATTTGTTTAATAAGGTTATAAAACCCGAATTGATTCAAATTTTTGTCAGAAAATTGATAACTAGCAACTCTAATTAACATAAATTTTTTGTAAATTATAGATTAAAACTTGCACATGCAATAACAATTGTACTATGCACCTAAATCAAAAGCTAAACACAAACTATATTACATGAACAAAATCATTAAAGAATAATAAAATGAGCCTAAGTGCAACTTCAAAAGTATAAAACCTACATGAAATTGATAAAAAAAGAAGTGAAATACTTAGGGGAAGGACATGACCTTTGTTTGATGTTATCTTTTGATGAGAAGGGATTCGATCTATCCGTTGGATGGACCCCTTTCTCATACATAGCTTTAACATGAAAGATAAAATCTCTTTTTAACCATATAAACCCAATTTTAAACTAAATTTTATATTAGATTCATCATTTTAAAAGAACAAAAATGATGTTTTTAAGGAAAATCATTATAGCATAGGGAGGAATACAGACTTACCTTGGATCAACTGTGATGGAAGGGGAACTTGCAAGTTGTAACTGGAGGTGGTTTGTTGCACCAATGGAAGTTGCTGCCGGCTACAGGGGACAGACCAATGGAGAAGGCTGGAGATCTTGGAGTGACTGGGCATTTTAGAGGTTGAAAACTGGGCATTTTAGAGGTTGAAAAATGGGTTGTAGTAAGGTTAGTACCAATGGAGGTTGTCAAGGAAGGAGATGGAGAGCAACGGCTGAAGGAAGAAAGGCCAATGAGAGACGATGGTGGTATTGGTGATGAAAGGCTGCACCAGTGTTGGTTGAAGCCTGCTATGGTTGGAGTTGTAGTTGCTGAAGGCAAGAGTGGAGGAGGCTGCAATGGAGGGATGCCTATTATATGGTTGGAGCTGATTGATGCTGCAAGAAGGTGAAGATAGGGATGGAGTTGCAGCCAAGGAGGCTGTCAAGGGTGGAGCGTGAAAGGGGATGAGAGTGAGAGAGATAGGGAGAGCTGGAGATAAGAGAGGGTAAGAGCGTTCAAAAAAATGGGGCAGCCATATGGTTAGTGTGATTAAAAGGAGAACTTAGGTTTTAATGAAAGGGATAGTTAGGGCTTGAAAGGGAGAGAATGAGAGGCTAAGGGGAATGCTCCAGTCGTGTGGTAGGTAAGGAATTGGAAAGAAGGAGATGGGGCCTTATGGTGTGGGTTGGACCAAGGAGGGAAAGGTAGGAAGGATGGAAAGGAAGAAGGAAAGAAAGGGAAGAAGAAGAAAGGAAAGAAGGAAGAAGAGAGAAAAGGAAAGAAAGAAGAGGAGAAGAAGAAAAGGGAAGGAAGAAAGGAGGAGGAGGAAAGAAGAAGGAAGAAAAGGAAAAAGGAAAGAAAGAAAGAAAGAAGGAAAAGGGAAAGAAAAGAAAAGAAGAAAAGAAAGAAGAGGAAGAGAAGAAAAAGAGAGAAAGGAAAGAAAAGAGGGGGAGGAAAAGGGAAAATGGAGAGAAGGAGGGGGGCGGCCCCTCTTGTGGGAAAATGGAGATGTGCGGCGGAGGACTGAACCCACACTCTTGAACTTGAAGATCTTGGCAGTGGTCTTTGGAAAAGGGAAATGATGTATATTGCTCACATATCAATTTGTAATAAATAAAATGTTTCTCCTTGTTGTTTCTTCCTGTGACCCGCTCAGAATTTCCAACTGTTTTTCCTTGCTAGTTTTCCTTTTTGTGCAATGCTTTCAAAAAAAAAATTTACTCTGAAAATTTAAGGATTTTCCAAGTTGGGATTTTGCGGCGTCACACTTCAGGATCACGGATAGTCCTGAAAACCATCATAAATAAAATTCAAATCTTTGGCCACCTTGGGTCGAGGATCTTGAATAAGTTCTCTTCATTGTCAGAATCTATTCATACATTTTGTCAAGCCTTCTAAAATCCGATCCCTTGGGTAGGAGTTATTTCCTTCCCGTCTGAGTTCCGACTCAGGTTTTGTTTTCATTTTATTTTTATTTTAGGAAGATCCGAGTCCCGACTTGGGTTTTCCCCTTTTATCCTTCGTCTGAAGTTTCGGGTTCTGACTCAGACTTCCTTTTGGATCCAACGCTCGTATTGGAACCAATTGTTACATCGAGAATTTGAGTTCTCAAACTCGATTCTCATTCATTCTTTTATTTTTGAAAAAATGGGTTTCGACTCGGATTTTCCCTTTTTTTTGTATATTCTCATTTCTGAAGCTCCGGGTTCCGATTCGAACCTCCTTTTGGATCCAACGCTCGTATTGGAACCAATTGCTACGTCGAGAATTCGAGTTCTCAAACTCGATTCTCATTCATTCTTTTATTTTTTTAAGAACCGGGTTCCGACTCGGATTTTTTTTTTTTTTATATTCTTATTTCTGAAGCTCTGGGTTCCGACTCGGACTTCTTTTTGGGATCCAACGCACGTTGGACCAATTGCTACATCGAGAATTCGAGTTCTCAAACTCGATTCTCATTCATTCTTTTATTTTTGAAAAACTGGGTTCCGACTCAAATTTTCCCTTCTTTTATATATTCTTATTTCTGAAGTTTCGGGTTCCGACTCGGACTTCCTTTTTTTTCCAATGCTCACGTTGGACCAATCGTTGCGTCGAGAATTCAAGTTCTCAAACTCGATTCTCATTCTTTCTTCTATTTTTTTTGAAAGAACCGGGTTTCGACTCAGATTTTCCCTTTTGTATATTCTTATTTCTGAAGTTCCGGGTTCCGACTCAGACTTCCTTTTTTTATCCAATGCTCACATTGGACCAATTGTTGCGTCGAGAATGCGAGTTCTCAAACTCGATTCTCACTTATTCTTTTATTTTGAAAAACCGAGTTCCGACTCGGATTTTTGCTTTTTGTATATTCTTATTTTCTCGAGTTCCGACTCGAACTTTTCTGTTCATCCAATGCTCGTGTTGGACCAAAAATTCTCCTTGCTTTTCCCTTTCAGGTTAAGGGACAAACCTGAACTTCCCCTTCAAGATAAGGGATAATCCTGAAGCACCGACAATCATTTTCGCTTAATTCTCAAGTATCTTCGGATGTCGGACTCTTCTTCAAATTCCCCATTAAAAAACCAGCGCTCGTACTGGTGTAGTTTCAAAACCCAGTGTTCGTGCTAGTGCAAAACCAGCGCTCGTACTTGTGTATCTTCAAAATCCAGTGCTCGTGCTGGTGTGTATTTCGAAAACCCAGTGCACGTACTGGTATGTATTTTCAAAACCCAGCGTTCGTACTGGGGGCATTTTGAAAAACCAATGCTCGTACTGGTATGCACTTTCGAAAACCCAGTGCTCGTACTGGTGTACATTTCGAAAACCCAGTGCCTGTACTGGTGTGCATTTTTGAAACCCAGTGCTCGTACTGGGGCATTTTGAAATCCAGTGCTCGTACTGGTGTGTTTTTTTCAAAACTCAGTGCTCGTGCTGGTACATCTAGCGCTCATGCTAGTGTCTGGCTGACTGATCAGTTAGCCCTCCAGGTTCAGTCTTTGTACTAATCAATCATCATAAATTCAAGCTCCAAATTCTCGATTTCAACCCTCGGATTACCATTCTATCAAAAATCAATCTTTTTCTCTTGCGAAGGACCCTCTTCAGGGAGAGTTCGAGGGAGCTCGTTCCTTTCGTATGCAACCATCTTTCGTTCCCAAGAACCCGCTTCCAGAGAGAGTTTGAAGTGACTCATTTTCTTCGCGAACAATTTGCAAAACAACAACCAACTCTATACAAAAGAACCCTTTTTCTAGGGAGAGCTTCGACAGAAGCTCGCATCTTTGTGTGGCCCCTGTTTTTCTTGTCTTTGGCCAACCCCTTCACACAGGACCCCCTTCTAGGGAGAGTGTGATGGACTCGTTCCTCTGTGATACTTTCTCAACTTTGTTTTTCGGCCGCCTTTCCATAAGAGAAGCCTAGAGATAGGGAGTTTTGATGAAAACTTAATTTCTTTTTGAAAGTTCTGTTTTGCAAACACCTCCTCTTTGGGGAAGAGAGGAGCATTTCCAACTTCCCATTCAGGTAAGGGCAAAGCCTAAGTCTCTCTTTTTGGAGAAAAAGATAGGAGAATTTTGTCACGGACGTGTTGATTTGATATCGAGCAATTACTTTCATCAAGGATTTTAAGAATATTTTGCCAATTTGTTATCAAAAGTCATTGTTGATCTCAAAATTTGCATCACATAAAGAATTTCCTCCAACTACCTTTAGTATTATTTCCAAAAGAGCAAGACTTTTGCGAAATAAAGAACTGAATTCAAGCTTTTCTGTTGGTCAATCAAGAGGATGAGGAAAAATCTTCGATATGACTGAAAAAGGAAAAATTCAATGATGTTGAAAAGCCATAAGCGAATCGATATTGATCATAGCTATGGCACATTCTTAAAGATCATTCTTTTGGCAGTAAGATAGCGGAAATATCCTGGGCAGTAGAAAAAGAACCTACCCAACCCATATCTCCTCAGTCATTTGAGCTGCAATCAAATATCTACAAAAGGGATCTCTCAATTGTTGTCAAGATGAAGATGAAATATGCGAGCTAGACCCTCGGGGCCAAAGAAGATTTGGATCATCTCCAAGATGAAGGAGTTTGTGAAGGATCCTTCCAGGGAACGTTCTTAGCACCGTCAAGATGAAGGCGACTGCGATGAGCCTCCCGACAAACCCTAAAAGATATTTGATTTCTGCTATCATCTAGAGATTTTAACCCAAAGAACCAATGTCATCAAGCCTAATTCCTGAGAAAGAAAAAGAAGGATCAGAGCATCTTCGAGATGAAGGAGTTTGTGACTTACCCTCCTCCGAAAAAGAGAGAAATGTCCGGACATCTCCAAAATGAAGGATGATGTAAAAAGCCCAAAAGATCTCTATGGTTCAAAAGAGTGCAAAAAGATCATCATGGGAAATGCCCAGGATATCAAACTGCCCAAAACTGTCAGGAATCATCTTTATCTATGTGAAATTCTTTTATCAATATCTTTTTACTCAAGTGCTTTTATGAAACTAAGAATATTTCTTCTCTTTTCATATCAAGAAAATTGATATCTTCCTTGAAGAAACTCAACAACAACAAAATTTGAATTTGGTTCTTGATTCTACGGAGTTAGCTCAATTGAAGTTAATATTCTAGGTAGAAAGAGGTGATATTTTTACACCTAAGCACAAATCAATCATTCTAAATCAACTACAATTTTGGCATCTTATTGACAATATTTTCTAGTTATCCCAACATGAAGTGCTAACTTGATATTTGCAGGAAATGTGTAAAGGATGTGGCTTCTCTTTGAGATTAGAGATTCTATAATTTCAATTCCATTAAAGATCTGTATTTCGTGCAATAGCAACGAGATGATAACATCCCAACATCCCTGATATATCTTTGTTTTGTTCATGTTGCAAAATCTTAATCTTGTTGGGCTCAGATCATCGGATCCGATAATCCGATGGGATTCATCCAGATCTCGGTCTAGATTTATGTTATTGTTGCAAATTGTTAAGCTTTGCTTTCACTTTGGATCTCCTATTCCCACTACGCAGCTCTATAGATCATGGTATTTCAATTATTGTTGTTTGGGGTTATGAAGATTTGCTAATCGTTGCAATTTCTTTTAGTACTCTGTATGATTTTTTCTTTCTTTTCGCTCTTGTGCTCTAAGCCGCGATATGCTAATATTTCAATTCCATCTCTGTAACTACACCTGTCTATTTCGTTTTTTTTTATGACACTCGATCTGATCCAGCATCAGATCAAGTTCTTTAAACAGAAATTTTCATTGATTTCGTGCTTCCTGTTCATTTCCTGGATTTGGCTCCCTGCCCTACTTGCGAGCCTTATCAATGCAATGTACTCGGCATTGCCAAGTCGTTTCTTTGTTTGTGTTAAATACCGTGATGTGTAAATATCAGATTCTATCTTCCCATTGTGTGATGCCATCGTTTTGACCCCCTGTTGATACCATGTGTTACAAAAAAAAAACAAAAAAAAAACTATTGCCAGCAGAAATTATGTATACTACAGGATGATCAGTCAAAGTATTCTACCTTCATGGACACCAAAATCTTGGGACCCAGCCTCATTTTTCTTTTAACTAATATTCAGCATATTATAGACATACCCCTTTTTTTTCTTTTTTTTTCTCTCTTTCTTCTTTCTTTTCGCTATTTTCATTAGCATTTGCAACTGGTATTTATACTTATGTTTAGTTTCCCACAAGTGTGATGACTTTCAATAGCTTCTGCATGTCATTATATAGTTGAACTCTATCAATCCTTTTTGTGTAATCAGGTTTGCATATGCAATTTTGATTTAATCTTAATGTCCATACCTCTGTGCCTGTAGCTATCCCCATGAACATGGTCAATTTCTCATGTTTATAATCTCAGTCGTTTTTGTTGTTGTACTTTCTTGTCTTCTTTATCTTGAACCTGCTGTTATATTCTCGACCTCTCGCCAGCCATGCACATTTTAATTGCCAGATAGATGTATTGATGTCAGAGAATTTTGGTTTTCGTATTCTATATTGGGTAAAAAAAAACATCAGACATGTCTGAGAGAGAATGACATTCTTAGTCTCAAGACTTGGAAATTTTGTATCAACATTTTTGGATGTATCAAGAGATTACTAGAAGTGGTTGAAATTAGATTTTCAAGGCTCGCCCACAGCAGGTTTGTACATCTCAACCCATACCCCTGAAGGTCGCGTGAGCAAAAGAAGCTCCAGTAGCAAGGTCTACCTCCGATTTGTTGATCTACTGTATCACAGTAGAAAGTGAATGGCTATTTGTTGTATATTATTGGTTTACATCAGTCTATGTTATATTTTGATATTTTCTTTCCAGAATTTATTTTTGTTATGGGTCAATATTTGAAATTGCTGTGAAACTTTATTCATCCTGATTTGCTGGAGAGAATGTTGGGATCTGGCCCGAGCTACTCTCAACCAAGAAGATCTGCACTAGCCGCCACCATTTCCCAGGCCTGCACAGCATGTCCAATCACTACCAGATTTCCTTTTAGTGTCGCATATAAATCTCTACAGATAAGCAGTCTGATGCCCCTGTATCAAACTAAATCGAATCCAACCCCAGAGGGCGTGACCCATCTGCAGAATTGTTGAAAAGTTCCTCTGATATGCGGGAATCTGAGGAGTCATTCAGAAAGCTTATAAAATAAAGGGTTCAGTACTGGTGCATCAACCTTCTCCACTAGATAATGAAAAACCTCCTGTTTGCTCCAGTGATTTGGCATCTTCATGTTCTCCTCCACTAAAAAAAAGGGGGGGGGGGAATCTCCATTATTGCACACCCATCTTTGCTATCTGATGCATTTTCTGAACATTTCCCAGACTTGTAGTAAGTATCTCCCAGTTTGTGTGTTAGGAGTCAATTTTTTTTTTATATCTTTAATGTGTATAGTAGCAATGAGTTTATCTTTACTAACTAAATGTTTTCCAGTTTATACATGCACCTCATGTCCTGCATAGTTATGGTCCCTCCTACCCATAACTTCCAGTTTTCCTCCCTGGAGAATCGTTTTCTCTCTAGGTATTGACTAGATATTTCAAAGCAAAAAAACGAAAAGTGATGTACAATATGCATATCACTTTATCCCAAGAGCGACACAGTGAAAGCGATTACCTAAAGCAAAAGGTATAATATATCAAGGATTTACAACTCTCTTTTGCAATAAATTTGTAAAGTAAGGGAAGCCTATGGATTCAAGAATCTTTCTTTTTTTTTCCACTTTGTCTTTTCCTCCAACCTTGCTGTGGGTGTTTCAACAACACCCTGGCACAAGCATTGCATTCCCCAGCACTCACCTGCACCACCATATCTGCATTCCCAGCACTCACAAAAAATTGAATATTTTGAGGAATATAATGTGTTCTGGTGTATTCATAGCATCATTGGTTGTTGCTTTTCTGTCCCATACCCATTTCCATCAATATATTTTCTACTAGTCTAAAGTGTTGCACATATTTTCTTGCATTAGCCTACACATCACGTTTAGGCTCATATATATGCATTCTCCATGAACCCTATAGTTAGATAGATTCATTCACATCTTATCACTAGTATAGGCATATGATCACTTATACGTTGATCTAGAGCATAGTCTATGCCATTTTCTTTGTGCTTTGTAAGTTTATCTTATGCTAACTTGATATTTGCAGGAAATGTGTAAAGGATGTGGCTTCTCTTTGAGATTAGAGATTCTATAATTTCAATTCCATTAAAGATCTGTAATAGCTAGATATAATGAGAAGGTTACATTTCCCGCTCTTAGATTAGAATGGATGAGCATGTAAATAACATTTGTTTCATTATTTTCCTTTGTTTCTGAAAAATCACAATGTTGAAACACGAATGAAACGTGCACCATTCTAATAGGAGGTGATTAATCCTAAGTTGATGATTTGCATCAATGGCCATAGCCAAGATGTGAACAAGACTTAGGACTTTCATCTTTTATGGAATAACACTAGATCTACACTAGATCTCTCTCGAAATTCATCATATTTTCTTCAAATATTTTTCTCTTTTCTCGAAGTTTAGTTTAAAATTGATTCAACATATATATCAATGGCCATAGTCAGGATATATTGAGAATTAATTTCATTTTAAACTCTATGAAAGCACCAAAATGTATTTTATTCTTCATTTGAATTTAGATATGATTATTATATAATACATTCGATGACCATAGTCAGGAGTGTATTATATCATTAATCTTATTTATATTCATTTAAAGAATGAAATAGGACTTTCAAATCCAATTTTAAAATTATTTAAATTCATTCATCATTTAGGATAGAATTGCATCATATTTTCAAAATTCCAGGTGATCCTTTTTCTTCATTTCTCAGATCAAATCTTATTTATAGATTCAAAATCAAATTCTATCTCATTTCAAGAGTCAAAAATTCAATTTCAAAGTCCAATTTGACTTTGAAATTTCAAAATCAAAATCCAAACTTCGAAGTTCAATTTAACTTTGAAGTCATCCTCGAATTTCAAAAATTCAAAAGCAAGTTTATCTTCAAATTCAAAATCAAAGTTTGAGATTAATTCTGAATCTCAAAATCCGACTCTTCCTAAATTTTAAATTCAATCTGGTATTTCAAAACCCAGATCCATCTTCAAAAGTCCCATTTGGACTTTCAAAATCCAAATCCAAAGTTAGACCCCGATCCCATCTTGGATTCCAGATCTTTGATCCAATTCCTTCTTTAGGATCCAGAATCCAACTCCATCTTGGATCTAAGACTTCAGATCGAATTCCATTTAAGATTCAGAGTTCAACTTCCTCTTGGATCTCAGACTTCAGATCCAATTCCCTTTAGGATCCAAAAATCCAACTTCCTCTTGGATCTCAAGCTTCAGATCCAAAATCCAATTTATGTTCCAGGTTCAGGATCCAATCCATTCTTGCATCTCAGACTTCAAATCCAAAGTCCATTTTAGGATCTAGAGCCCAATTCTCCTTTAGGATCCATATTTCAGTTCCAACTTTATCTCAGATCCTGGACTTCTGATCCAATTCCATCTATGATTCAGAATCCAACTTTATCTTGGATCTTAGACTTCGGATCCAATTCCATTCCAGAACCCAGATCCAACCCTAAAATCGGATCTTAGATCTCAGATCCAGTTCCATCTTTGGATATCAGACCTCAGATACAAATTCCATTCCTAATTCTAAATTTCAAATCCAAATCTATCTTGATTTCCAGATTTCAAATCCAAATTCCTTTTTCAGATCTCATTTGAACTTCCTAAATCCATTTCTATTTTTTTTTTACCATTTGGATTTCTAAAATCCATCCTGATTTCAAACTTTAAATTTAGAATTCAATATCACTTCAAATTTTATCTCCTTTTCTTAAAACCAGGTTCAAAATTCAAATTCAAATTCAAAGCCAATTTCTAACTTTGAAACTTCATTCCTTTTTCTTTTACCTCAGCTTTAAATCATTCTTTCCAAATTCAAAGATTTATTCTTCCAAACTCTGATTATTTCAAAAGACTTAGAACTTCTCCGACCTCTCTCAAGTTCTAAAGTTAGATTCAACTATTTATCATTTTCTCATTTCCATCATCACATTCACTTCATTTTCACTTGGAAAGTCTCAGATTTCCAAAATTGTTCTCTCAAAAACATACATTTCTGCATTTGCATTGCATAAGCATGATTCTTTGTGCATCTAGACTTAGAATAAATTCTTAAATAATGTTAAGGCAAAGCCAAAGGACTAAATTCGATCCTTGGTTTGATTACTGGTAAAGGCACCAGAAATGGTCAAACCTCGTACCGATGAGCGAGCCCCGTCTCCCAATTTTCCAGCAATATTTTCAAAACGGAGGCGAGTAATTTTCTAAATATTTTCAAATCAAGGTCAAGTGAGACCCCGCAAAAGAGTTTTTCTCTCTCTCTTCTTTTCTCTTCTCTCTTCTTTTCGGTCTTTTATTTTTCACCCTTCAAAAAGGAGGAATATAGAGGTTAGAAAAGAAAAAGAGGAGGAAAAGAGAGAAAGATACAAGAGAGGAAAAATTTTGCGATGATCACAGTTTTGGCGACCGAGATGGGACCCGTCTTTGTCCGGTTGAATCTATGCCTTTGCTTTGATTTGATATTGTCTAAATCTTTATTCTACAAATGTCAACTTCATTTTCATGCAAACCTTAGGAACCTAGACTCTATCCTAGCTGACATACTGCATATAGGATCTAAGTATGGTTTGGTAGGACCATATTAAGGAGATTATTTCATGTTCACATTAGACTTAGGTCTGAAATACAACTCTCCTCGAATCTAGGGATTGAATGCAAATAATGTATGCAAGTGTATGCTTCTCTTCATTTAAATTCTATCTCTTTTAGGACTTGCATTAGAGCTTTCTGGTTTTATTGCATGTTGAACATGTTCTCAAAAATATCCCTACCTATATTGTCCCAGTCTTCACATTGCTGGGCTGTCTCACTGAACCATAGTTCAGGAGAGAGCCTCACAACTGGACCACTTATTTGGGTTTGTGCCCCCTACCACATACCTAAGGGCCATAGTCCGAGGTATATCGGTAGGCGCTCAAGGATGTTGGGAAGTCATTACCTTAGAACCAGAGAATTATTTTTATGCCACGTACTTCGAGCTTCGGCTTGAGTATATCGACATACCTTGACTGGAATCAGATGATCTTAACCATAGAGTTAGGATTAAGGTCCTATAAGCCATTTCAAAATATTGCATTTAGAGTCAGCCTTTAGGGAGTGTTGTGTGTGCATCCTTGTTTGTGCAACACTAATTGTGCGATGTTTCCTTATATCCTCCTATATATATCAAACCTCTTCAAAACCCTGGGTATATTATTCAAAATTTCCCCTTTATTTTCAAAAACACCAGGTGTATATTTTTCCTTTTCCTACATTCTTTTTCTCTTTTGTGTCAAACTTTTCTTTAAAAACCCTAGAAATCCCTGTTTCTAAAAATCCTTGATCTTTCAAAATTTTCAGGAGATGTGTCTATCCTTTTCTTTCATCAAGAGTCTATCCGTAAGTCCTGCATTCTATCTAATTCTCTTCCTCTTTGTCTCAGTATCATTCCAATGTCGTCCAATTCCCTCAATATTGTCTTTCCCAGAGATCATGTCCTCTATCAAATGAGGGAAGGATCCCCGGATCATCGGATCATTGGGTCATCCAATCTCATCCTTTCTTCCCCCGGTGGTATTATTCTTGGTTCGCCACCTTCTCGCGTATGTTCCCGAACCACTTGGATGATTGTGGATTGGAGATGGCATCAACAGTGGGCAAGCAAACCATCAACGACAGTCTTATTGAAGCTATGGCAGAACGGTGGAATACACGTACCTGCACATTTTGGTTTTCATGGGAAAAGATGACTCTGCTAATGGACGAATTCAGTGACATCATGGGACTGCCAGAGCCAGCTGGTCAGCCAGATGATCCGGTCGAGCAGCAATTCTTGATCAATATCAAGGGGATAGATGTTCAAGAAGCGTTAGCCAGGGCTACATGGAGCAGATCTTGGCCTCTCACTGAGATCAACGGGACTCAGTTCATCGATCTGTTCGGACTCTACCGCAAGTATGGAGCCTATGAGGAAGTTGACACCTTGTCTCGAGGAGCGAAAGAAAGAATTCAGCATGCCATGATCCTATGCACAGTGGGATTAGCATTCTTTCAAGACGGTCAGAATTTCATTGATGTCAGAGTCGCCCAACTCTTTCAAAGATGGGGAAGCAAGCAGACCCACCAGCTTTCAGTGTCTATGGCAGCTCTAGCCTTTCTCTACCGAGGCTTAGCTCGTTTCGCCCTTGGAGAGACCATTTTGGTAGAAGGGTGCACATATGCCTTGTAGTCTTGGTTTCTGCGACATGTTCCATCGAAGGTCAGTTCCTTCAGATTCAGCAGCAAGAAGCCAAAGTCTGCCATTCAGTATCGAACTTTGATCGAGAGTCTGCATTAGGAAGAGATCCTTTGGGATTACTTCAACAGTGTGAACACCCCAATTTTTTCAAAAGTTTGTAAATATTTCCCTCTTGCCCTTTATGTTCATTTTCTGGGTAATTGAGTCACTTTTAAATATAAATTCCATTTTATTTCTCAAGTTTTCTGAAATTAAATTCATTTTGTGTATCTGACTCAATTTTGGATCCGGATCCAGATAAAAGATCCAAATCTGAGCTTCGTTGTCCAAATGTTTAAAATTAAATTCTCGAAATTTCCAAAATAACTTTTTGAAAAGCTCAGACAGTTCGTCTGGTATCTGTTTGGATTCATTGCATTGTATGTCTCGATTCGAGTTTCAAAACTCGAATATTTTCTCAAAACTTAGATTCGAACCCATTCTTTTGAAGAATTTTCTCCCAAATGGCCTGAAATTCTCGAAAAAACATTTAAATATATATGTATATTTATCAGGAAAATACAAAAATTTAGTGTTTTCATTTTTTTTTATAAATTTTAGTTTTCTATTACAAAAATACAAAAAAATGGAAAAACAACACAAAAACCAAAAAAATTTGAGAAAATATGGAGCTCCAACCCGCTTTGGAACTTGTTTTTGCTAAAAAACCCTCTTTAAAAAACACTTTTTGAAAAGTCATTATAAAGGAATCCTTTTTTTGAAAAAGAGGAAAGTTCACAACGGCCGCGGTTTCGCGAGTTTCCCTTCTCCACCCTCGATCGCCTGGGAGCCTCCCTCCTCCATTCATCCTCAACAAACCTCCGTCCTCTGGAGCCTTCCATTGTTCCTTTAAGAAGAGCTCTCCAGGATCCTTGGGGGGATCGGTTTTTCTTCTTTTGGCATCCATCGGCGCTTCAACCCACCACCTTCTGATTTCTCATCGCCTATTCCCTTCTTCTTCTTCAGCAGTGGGAAGGCCCAGTAGACAAAAAAAAGCCCTCCTCCCTCCTTTAGAACTCTGCGAAACTGAGAGCAAGGGGAGCGGAGAAAAGGGGAGTAGTAGTATCAAAAAGACATCCGGCTTCGACCCCATCGCCAGGCAATATCCGCCATTAACATCTCCATTCCTCTTCCTATTTCTTGTAGCATGAGGCTACCCAGAATGTTTTTTTTTATCAGCACGCAAATCATCTCAATAGGTCTTGGAATTTTGGCTAAAAGCAGTAAAAATTTGATTTCGTGTGTTCTCAGTCAAAGCCCTCAGAGGCAATGAATCTGCTGCAAATACCACCTATATTGTGAGGAAGTTTCAAATTCTTCTTCAGGGAGGACTGGCAGGGTCGATTGCCTCAATGTCAAATATATATGTGACATCTTGTTCTGCAGTATCTATGACAACCCCTCATTACAGAGCAGTTTTTTTTTTTACAAAACATCCATTGATGTGCACTCATTAGCACACACACCTCAAACCACCAGCCCACCTTTGGAATAGGTCACAAAGGGGGGTAACAATTCAACCTATTGTAGGATTGCCCTCTGTCACCCGCAGCAATGCATGCATTTCTCCTAGTAACCTCTACTGAGTGGCACACAACTATCCTTTCCATTGTCACTATTTGCATATAGCATAAGTCATATGCTTCCATTTTACTTACCCTCATAGCTCATCACCACTTACCTTCAGCCACATCTCTCATCCCATACAGGCGACTGATCGTGTGAAGCCAAAAGGGAAAAATCACTTTGTTGTGGCCCTTTACCCCCTTTGCAGTGGCTGCTTCCTTATTTTTATTGTTTTTTTCTCTTTGTTGTAGCTTTCTTTTGACCCCTACAGTGTTGTCAAGCACTGTTGTAGCTTGTGGGTGCCTACAACATTGTTAGCACTGTTGTAGGTCTTTCATGTCCTCACTAACACCTTCCTCTACTCAACTCCTACCTTGCAGATATCCACATTTGCTGTTACCACACTCAATCCACCTTCCATCATCACATTTCTGAATATTTGTAGCCCCATCTCCCTTCACAGCACCTTTAAGGCTGCTGTAGTTTCACTTTAGCCAGTCATAAAAGACCCTTCTATTTACTTCATACTTTTATTCCACAACACTTGCCACATCTTTTGTCTTATTCCAGCCCCATCGTACCTATCACTCACTTCTACACTTTCCAGTATCTCACTCAACGAAATCCCACACTCCATTCATTTGCATTGCTATCCATTTGCACTTTCCTGTACAACTTACCATCATGCATATACCTTCATTGCATTATAATGGTATCCATTCATGGCCACTTTCACAGCACATCAATTGTTCATCAAGCATTCTATACAGCATATGTATCATCTTGCATCTTAAATATGATATAACATGTCTCTTACTTCTTCTACCTTGTGCTGGCTTGGATTTTGCAGGAATTAAGTAGAAATTGTTTTTTCCTTCTTAGATTAGGAATTTGATTTCAATTTAAAATTCAATGTTGTAATAGTTAGATATCAATGAGAAGATTTGCATTCTTGTACCAGATTAGAATGTATGAGCATGCATTTTCATAGAATTACTTGTTTTCATATCATTTTCCCCTTACTTCTCAAAAATTCACAAATGGTGAAACACGAATGGCACGTGCACCATTTTTCGTAAAAGGTAATTGATCCTAAGTTGATGATCCATATCAATGGCCATAGTCAGGGTATGGACAAAACTTAGGTTTTTTAACTTTTACGAAATAACACTAGATCCATTTTCAAAATTCATCATATTTTTCCTAAATATTTTCTTCTTTTATCATAATTTAACTTAAAATTAACTCAAAATATATACCAATGGCCATAGTCAGGGTATGTTGAGAGTTAATTTCATTTTAAATTCTATAAAAGCACCAAATGTGTTTTATTCTTCACCTGAATTTAAATATAGATTATTATATAGTACATTCAATGACCATAGTCAGGGATGTATTATATCTTTAATCTTATTTTAATTCAGTTCAAGAATAAGATAGCTTTTCAAAATCTAAATTCAAATTCTTTAAATTCATTCATCATTTAGGATAGAGTTGCATCATATTTTCCAAATCCTTTTCATAAATCCAAGTGATTCTTTCCTTCATTTCTTAGATCAAAACCTATTCATAAATTCAAATTTCTCAAAAAGATTCAAGAATTCAATTTCAAGGTCCCATTTGACTTTGAAACTTCAGAATCATCTTGTATTTCAAATTCCAAATTTTATCTCAAATTCAAAGTACAATTTAACTTTGAAATTCATCTGTATATTCAAGATTCAATTTCTAAAATTCCTTTTTCCAAATTCAATTCAAACTTAGAAATTCTTGATTCATCTTCTAAATTCCAGATTCAAACTTCAAATTCAAAGTCCAATTTGACTTTGAAATTTATATTCCAAGTTCAAAATTCTCAAATCAAATTTTAAAATTCCAAATCCAAAGTTAGATCTTAAATCCAACTTGGATCCAGATTTCCAAGTACAAATCCCCACTTTTTGGATCTTAAATTCAGATCCAAAAACCCATTCTAGGATCCAGGATTCAATATTCACATTGGATCTCAGACTTCAGATCCAGTTCCATTTTAGGATTCAGGATCCGATTCCACTTTGGATCTCAGACTCCAGATCCAGTTCCATTTTTAGGATCCAGAGCCCAACTCTACATTAGCATCTCAGACTTCAGATCCACTCCATTCTATGATCCAGAACCCAATTCTATATTTGGATCTCAAACTTCAGATCCAATTCCATTCTAGGATCCAGAATCCCAATTTTACATTTGGATCTAAAACTTCAGATTCAAATCCATTTTATGATCCAGAACTCAATCCATTCTTAGGATCTAGAATCCAATTCCACTTTGGATTTCAGACTTCAGATCCAAATCCATTTTAGGATCCAGAATCCAATTCCACTTCTTGGATCTCAGACTTCAGATCCAAATCCATCTTAGGATCTAGAATCCAATTTTACATCGGACCTCCGATCCCAGATCTTAAATCCATTTCAAAATCTAGATTTCAAATCCAAGTCCATTTTCAGATCTCATTTGAACTCCCTAAATCCATTTCTATTTTAAATACCATTTGATTTTCTCAGACACATTCTAAGATTCAAATTCAATATCACTTCAAAACTTCATCTTCTTCTCTTAAATCCATAATTAAATTCAAAGTCCATTTCTGACTTTGAAACTTCATTTTCAAAACTTCAAATCATTCTTTCTCAAAGTCGAGATCTATCCTTCCAAATACTGATTTACTTCAAAAACTTGGAACTTCTCTGATCTATCTCAAGTTCTAAGTTAGATTCAATCATTTCTTCACTCTTTTACCAAGTTCATCTCAGAATACTTGGAAATTTCCAAAAACATTCTTTTCAAAAGAGCATACATCCTTGCATTGCACAAGTATGATTCTTTGTGCATTTAGAGTTAGAATAAATTCTTAGATTATATTTAGGCAAAGCAAAAGGCATAGATTCGATCCTTGGTTTGATTACCCCTGGTAAAGGCGCCAGGAACGATCGAACCTCATACCGACGAGTGAATCCCGTCTCTCCATTTTTCCTGCAAATTTTCAAAACGGAAGCGAGTTAAATTTCTAAATATTTTTCAAATCAAGGTCAAGTGAGACTGCGCAAAATAGTTCCTCTTCTCTTTTTCTTTCTTTCTTTTCTCTTCTCTCTTTCTTTTATTCTTCTCCCTTCAAAAAGGAGGAAAATAGAGGTTAGAAAAGGAAAAGAGAAGGAAGAGAGAGAAATCATAAGAGAGGAAATTTTTTGCGATGATCACAGTTTTGGCGACCGTGATGGGACACATCTCCGTCTGGTCGAATTATGCCTTTGCTTTGCTCTAATATTCTCTAAGTCTTTATTCTAACATATGTCAGCTACATTTTCCATGCAAACCTTAGGGGCCTAGACTCTGTCCTAAGCTGACATCATTGCATATAGGATCTAAGTATGGTTTGGTAGGACCATATTGAGGAGATTATTCCATGTTCACATTAGACTTAGGTCTGAAATACAACTCTCCTCAATTCTAGGGATTGAATGTAAACAATGTATGCAAGTGTATGCTATCTTCTTTTTAATCTATCTCTTTAGGACTTGCATTAGAGCCATATGATTTCTTGCATGTTGAGCATATTTTTGAAAACCTCCTTACCTATATTTGTCCCGGTCTTCACGTTGCTGGGCTGTCTCACTGAACCATAGTTTGGGAGAGAGCCTCACAACTGGACCACTTATTTGGGTTCGCGCCCCCCTACCACGTACCTAAGGGCCATAGCCTGAGGTATATCGATAGGTGCTCAAGGATGTTGGGAAGCCCTTACCTTAGAACCGGAGAAATATCTTATATGCCACATACTTCGAGCTTCAGCTTGAGTATATCAGCATATCTTGATTGGAATCAGATGATCTGAACCATAGAGTTATGATTAAGATCCTATTTGCCATTTCAAATAATGCATTTAGAGTCAGCCTTTAGGGAGTGCTGTGTGCGCATCCTTGTTTGTGCAGTTATAAGTGTATAATATCTTCTTGTATGCTCCTGTGTATATCAAAAACTTCTTTAAAACCCTGGGTACACTATTTAAAATTTCCCTCTATTTTCGAAAACCCCAGGTGCATATCTTCCCTTTACCTATATTCTTTTCTCTTTTGTATGTCAAAACTTTTCTTAAAACCCTGGAAAGTCTTTTTCAAGTCCCTTATTCTTTCCAAAATTTCCAGGATTTATGTTTGTCCTCTTCTTTCATCAAAAGTCTATCCGTAAGTCCTGCATTCTATCTGACTCTTTTCCTCTCTTGCCTCAGTATCATTTCGATGGCATCTGAATCTCCTGATGCTATCTTTCCCAGGGATCATGTCTTCTATCAAATAAGGGATGGAACCCCAGATCATCGGGTCATCCAGTCTCGTACCTTCTTCCCGCGGTGGTACTATTCTTGGTTCGCCACCTTCTCGCGTATGTTCCCAGACCACTTGGATGATTGTGGATTAGAGATGGCATCGACAGTTGGCAAGCAAATCATCAACGGCAGTCTGATTCAAGCTATGGCAAAACAGTGGAATCCGCCTACCTGCACGCTTTGGTTTCCATGGGGAGAGATGACTTTGCTAATGGATGAGTTTAGTGACATCATGGGGTTGCCTGAGCCAACTGGTCAGCCAGACGACCCGGTCAAGCAGCAGTTCTTGATCAATGTCAAAGGGATAGATGTTCGAGAAGCATTGACCAGAGCTATAGGGAGCAGATCTTGGCCTCTCACTGAGATCAATGGGAGTCAGTTCATCGATCTATTCGAACTATATCACAAGTATGGGGCCTATGAAGAAGTCGATACCTTGTCTCGAACAGAAAAGGAAAGAATTCAGCATGCCATGGTCCTATGCACAGTGGGACTAGCATTCTTTCAGGATGGTCAGAATTTCATTTATGTCAGAGTCGCCCAACTCTTTCGAAGATGGGGAAGCAAGCAAACCCGCCAGCTTTCGGTATCCATGGCAGCTCTAGCCTTTCTCTACAGAGGCTTAGCTCGTTTCGCCCTCTGAGAAACCATTCTAGTGGAAGGATGCACGTATGCCTTGCAGTCGTGGTTCCAACGACATGTGTCTTCAAATGCCAGTGCTTTCAGATTCAGCAGTAAGCAGCCAAAGTCAGCCATTCAGTGTCGAGCTTTGATCGAGAAATTGCATCAGGAGGAGATCGTTTAAGACTTCTTCGACAGAAGAGAGACCCGTTCCTTGATACACCTATGCTCGTGACAAGCGCTACAGATTGCTCGGCCCTTTCTTCTGCGTTGACTATCAACCAGAGAGGTGTCTCCGACAGTTCTTGCAGCGGCAGATTCGTGTCAACACCCGCTTCCCGACGGGCCGCATACCAAAGTTCGATCTACGGTCGGATCAGTGGTCTGGGGCATACCACGTCACCAAATACACTTGGGACTCTTTCATTTCTTTGTCTATATTTCCTGGTCCTAATGTATCATCAGAGTATCAAGATAGGTGGCAAACTGTCTGCCCACCTTCTCTTTGTATTTAAATTTTGTCATCAATGAAAATGCAAAGTTTTATTCTGATAAAGAGCTTTTTATGGCCAAAATTTTATTTTGTCACAATCCTCGGGACAACCTCATCCCCAGTGATGAGACTTCTCTCTTATATTCTTCTTCGATTATCTCTCGTCATGATAGACGACCTCGCCTAGGTTATAAGGCGCATTTTCGTTGCCGCAAAATGGTGACACAATTATTGCAAAATTTGTAATGATCCAATCCCTGGTAATGGGATAACTTGTTTAAATCGTCTATCAATTCCTTCTTTCATGTCTTTTTCTCAAAAGATCGCATTTTCAAAAATTCATCCGGACTCTAACCGTTCTTCTACTTCTACCCGAAATCATCTGGCATTATAAAAAATGGTGCAAACCAGAGCTGGAAAAGAGACTGCTCCTCAGCACAGCGACAGTGAAGTCGAGGCAGTCAGCTCTCGTAAGTCAGTCAGAGGGCAGAATCAGAATCAGGTCGATGATATAGACCCCACAATGTACAACCTGTTCAAAAGGATGATGACCAGAATGATGTCAGAACAGGCAGAAGCCAGTCAGAAGGAAGTTGCTCCGAAAAGCAAGCCCAAGAAGAAGGCTGTGAAAAGGCCAATCAGGATCATCAAGAAGAAAGTCCAGCCCGACACCACTTTTGAAGAAACAGAGTCAGTAGAAGAGGAATCAGAAGAGGAAGAGCAGTTTGTTTATCATCAGAATCCTCCGCTGCAGTTTGTAAAGACCGCTGCAGAGCTCGAATCAATCAACAAGCCCATTCCGGTTAATGACCCGATGCAAGAACAGATGAAAGAAATGAATCGGGCTATCAAGGATATTCAGACCAAAAGCAAGGGCAAGCAGACCTACTCCAGTGAAGATTTTTACCATGGCCTGGATGGAGATGACAATCTGGAAAACCTCCCTCGCAAGTTCCTTAAATTTGACGGAACGAGCAACCGTAAGGCTCATTTGGCCATTTTCTACGCTGAATGCGGCCGCTTCAGGAAAGAAAATCGGGCATTATTCATCTGTTTTCCTCACAGCCTAGAAGGTGTAGCGGCCAGGTGGTATGTAGACCACATTAATCCTATCGAACTACGAGAGTTCGATAAAGTTGTCAACTTGTTCATTGAGCGCTTCATGTTCAATGTTGAAGCCTCACCCACCCTCAATCATCTGTATAATCTGAAACAGAATGAGAATGAGAAAGCCAGTGAATTCATCCACAGGTGGAGAAGCACCTGTAACAGAATGAAGGTTCCCATCCCAGAGGAGCACGCCCTACAGATTATTCTGAACAACTTTGCCCAACCCCTGAGGAACCTCATTTCTACCTCGCCAGCCAAATCATTCATCAAACTAATTGAGAGAGCTGAATGGCTCGAGACTGGCCTAGACAATGGTCTTTAAGAAAAATATCCTTTTGTCAGAGGGAATTCTGATCAGAAGAAGAAGGCGCACGTCGCCTACTCTGCAGAATTTTCAAATCAGGGCAGCAGCAGCTCCAACAACAAGAAGGGTAAGAAAAATCGTAACAAGAACTCAGGGCACTCCAGGGCCGAAAGGACAAACTCTGCAGCCTAGAAGGGGAAGTTTGTCAAGCCACAGCCTATTCAGTCAGCACCTCAGCCAGAAGCAAAGCAGTCAGAAAAGCCAAAACACGAGGGTTGGATTTATGACCGAGAGTTCACAGCTCTGGAACAGTCCCGCGAGGACATCTTGGAATATATGATGTCTAAGGGAATGATCAAACTCCCCAAGGTGGCAGATCCTCTGGTCGCTATGGGCAAATGGACCGATAAATTC
The DNA here is from genome assembly GCF_984573655.1 of Nuphar pumila. Taxonomy (NCBI): domain Eukaryota; kingdom Viridiplantae; phylum Streptophyta; class Magnoliopsida; order Nymphaeales; family Nymphaeaceae; genus Nuphar; species Nuphar pumila. The sequence continues at coordinate 42,774,761 of NC_143265.1, read as the reverse complement.
TGCAAGTTTCACCGGACTGTGGGACATGATACCGAGCATTGCTTTGTTCTTAAGAACATCATCCAGGATTGTATTGACAAGAACCTGTTAATCGAGGATTGAGAAGAACAGCCGGAAATCCTATCCAAACCATTTCCCAAACATTCAGCTTCAGTCATCACAGAACATACATTTTCTCTGCAAGGTAGCATTCAACCATGTTCCAGCCAAGACATTCAGGATCAGTATCAGGTCCTCGCCCTCCGTCAAGCGCAGTCTTCCGCCAAGAAGGTGGATATCACTGCATTTTCCAGCAAAACAACAAAAACAACGGCAGAAATTGCCAAAATAGTCCCCAGAATCCCGAAGCGCTTTATCAAGTCAGCTTCAAAGAAAGAAGAGGCTTTAGGGTCAGTTCAGAAGCCGATTACTGCTTTATCCAACATTTCTATCATGGATCTGACCCACGCTTCACCTGAGCATCAGCAAGTGCTATAAGATCTGCTTAGAAAGATCAAGGTCAAACCCAGCACCACGCCGCAAGATATGGCTCAGATCGTCAATCAAGCAATGACGAATGCACCGATCACATTCTCGGATGAGGATTTGCCAAAGCCTCATTCATTTCACAACAACGCTCTCTACATAGTGGTGCAAACCAGGGGCATGACAGTCCCCCATGTGCTCGTCGATGGAGGCAGCAACCTCAATATCTGTCCTGAGATGACAGCTAAAGCATTGGGCCTAAAAGAAGAGGAATATACCCCAGATCCGATAACGATCTACGGTTTTGACAACCATGGGCAGACAACAAAGAGGAAGATATTCCTCGAAATCTTCATCAACTATTCGGTGCATACTGTCCTTTTCCACGTAGTGAATGTGTCACCTACGTACAATCTATTGCTTAGATGCACTTGGATCCACAACGCCAATGCTGTTCCATCAACCTTGCACCAATGCATCAAGTGGTCGAAGGGAGGCATGATCACTACGGTCCTAGGAGAGGACCCAGAAGAGCGACTCCCGCAGCCAATGATTCCCCGTCCTACTTTCACTGCCAACATCCTGAGCATCCGGGAAGTCGATGAAATCAATTTAAGTGAAAGCTTGGACATGATGAAGCTGAAAGAAGTCCAGCCGACAGAGAATGTTACAGCACTGGTTCAGTGGCAGGGACCTCGCTTCTTCAAGTTAGGTGGGCGCCTCGACTGCACTTCCTTTCAGGATCACCCTCTTTTTCCTCAGTTCTCAAAAGCTAAGAGAGGGTTTGATCTTCTGATAAAGCACGGTTATCAGCGCTTCAGGGGCCTGAGCAAGAATGAAGATGACATTCTAGAACCAATCGTCCCCGCTCAGCATATCGAAGGCACAGGCTTGGGTTTTACAGGTCAATCGTCCGGCAAGAAGACCATTTTCATCAAAGGAGCACAATGAAGACAATGCCAGTGTTTTCTGCTTTTTCTTTCCTGTTTGAGTCATCTTATAGGGGCAAAAGATCCGCCCCAGTTTTCTTTCTTTTTCTTCCGTCGTATGTAAATATCAAAGTTACTTAAAATCAATGAAATTTTGATTCCTATTTCTCATCTTGGTGTACACAAAATTCTTGCTTATATCTCTTTTCCATAATTGTCATTCTTTGTTTTCTTACAAAAGGCTATTTTTCAAAAAAAAACTATTTATCCTTTTCTCAAAAACCTTCGTTACGCTTTCAGGATTGCCGGGATCATGGCTCCTAAATCGCTCAGAAAACTCATCATCAATACCAATTTTTCTCAAAATAAATCCCGACCGGCCAGAATCTACAAGGCAAAGGCAGGAGCAGAAGTTAGCAGATTGACATAGCAGATCGAAGAGTTGGCAGAATTCGAATCGACGATTCAAGATTTGCCAGAATTTGCCAGTATTCAGATGCAAGATCAACCATCACCATTAGTTCAAGACCTGACAGAGGATGTCAACATCGGTTCAGAAGATGACCCGAAAATCCTCAAGATTGGTTCCAACTTGAACTCGGATGAGAAGGAAAGGCTCGTCTACTTCCTCAAGCAACATCAGGAAGTCTTCGCTTGGACTTATGAGGATATGCCAGGCTTAGACTCCAAGTTAGTCGAGCATCGCCTTATGTTGAAGCCAGATTGCAAACCAATCAAGCAGAAATTGAGAAAGATGGATCCTCGAGTGGCACCGCAAGTTAAAGAAGGACTTGAAGAATTATTAAAAGCAGGATTCATTCGGACCATTGAATATCCAGACTGGTTGGCGAACATCGTGGCAGTTCCCAAAAAGAATGGCAAAGTCCGGATTTATATTGACTTCAGAGATCTGAACAAAGCCACCCCAAAAGATGATTATCCACTCCCCAACATCGATCTTCTGATCGATAGCACGGCAGGCCATGCCATGTTTTTCTTTATGGATGGATACTCAGGCTATAATCAGATGAAATTGGTCGCTCGTGACCAATCCAAAACTTCCTTCACCACGCCTTGGGGTATATTTTGCTATACGGTCATGCCATTTGGGCTCAAGAATGCTGGGGCGACCTATCAGAGGGCCATGACAGTTATCTTTCATGACCAGATGCACAAGAACATGGATGCCTATGTGGATGACATCCTGATCAAGTCCAAAGAAGGAGAAGATCATCTTGATGCTCTCAACCAAGTCTTTGAAAGACTTATTCTCTACAAATTAAGACTCAATCCACAGAAATGCGTCTTCAGAGTGGAGTCAGGCAAGCTGCTTTGTTACATAATCAGCAAGAAAGGCATAGAGGTAGATCCTGCCAAGGCGAAGGCGATCATTGATATGCCGCCTCCTACCAATCTTAAAGAGCTGCGAAGCCTTCAAGGTCGTATTCAGTCAATTCGACGTTTTATCTCCAATTCGGCCATGAGGTGCGAACCCTTCAATCACTTGCTGAGAAAAGAAGTGAAGTTTGAGTGGGGACCAGAATGTCAGCTCTCATTTGAGCGCATCAAGCAGTATCTTCTCAATCCATTAGTTCTGAAACCACCAGAACTGGGAAAGCTGCTTCTCTTGTATATCTCCGTCAACCATAATGCTTGCGGGGGATTTCTTGCACAGTACGAGGAAGGCAGCCGGGTAGAGCATGTCATCTACTACATCAGCAAGACTTTCATCGATTATGAGAAGAGATACTCTCAGATGGAAAAGACATGTCTAGCCTTAGTGTGGATGTGTCAGAAGCTGAGACATTATCTGATGGCCTCAGAGATCAAAATTTTTTCAAGACTTAACCCTCTCAAGTACATCCTTGAACAACCTTTTCTCACTGGAAGGATTGCAAAATGGCAAGTCCTCCTAATGCAGTACGATTTGGAATATGTTTCTTAGAAGTCAGTCAAAGGTCAGTCCATCGCAGATCAGTTGGCAGATTTCCCGTTGACAGAAGAGATCAAAGCAGAAGATGATTTCCTTGACGATCGTATTTATAGTATTCAGGAATCCCCAATTTGGACTCTATTCTTTGATGGAGCCCGAAATATGTCTGGTATAGGAATTGGGATCTTGCTAATCACTCCTGAAAAGGAGATGCTCCCTTATTCCCTCAAACTCGACTTCCAATGTACTCATAACATGGCCGAGTATGAAGCTCTAATACAAGGCCTCAAAATTTTGCAAGACTTTGATGTCAAGTGAGTACATGCCTTTGGCGACTCATTGCTCGTTATAAGCCAAGTTAATGCTGAATGGCAAGTCAAGGATTCAAAGTTAATCCCTTATCAAAAGATTGCCTTAGTTCTCATAGGCAACTTTGAAGAATTTCAGCTTAATCATGTCAAGAGGGAATACAATCATATAGAAGATGGCTTAGCCTGTTTAGGCTCCATCCTGTCTTTTAAAGACAGTAAATCTTGTCGTTCATTCGAGATCAGAAGACTTGATCAACCTGCCTACATTCCAGCTGAACAAGTGAACCAAGCCACTCAGAAAGAAAAACCTTGGTACCAAGACATCAAAAATTTCATTGAAACTGGTAAACTCCCAGCAGAAATGCCAAGAAAGGAGCAACACGCGGTTCAATGCATGTCAGCCCGTTATTTCATCCTTGCCGATACTCTTTATCGCCGTGGGTTCAGTTCTGAGTACGCCAGATGCTTAGATAAAGATGAAGCCATGGAAGTTGTCCAAGAGGCACACGAGGGAATTTGTGGTGGTCACGTCGGTTACCAAACACTCGTCAAGCAAATTATCCGGGCAGGGTATTACTGGAAAACCATGCAGCAGAATTGCCATCAAGGAAGTGCGTCAAGTGTCAAATGCACGCACCTTCCATTCATGCGTCAGCCGCATACTTGCAATCCGTGGTCTCTCCTTGGCCCTTTTCGATGTGGGCCTTCGACGTAGTTGGTTTGATCACTCCTTCGGCTTCTAATGGCCACCGATATTTCCTCACAGCTACAAAATACTTCACCAAATGGGTCGAAGTTGTAACTCTGCGAACAGTAGAAGGCCGACATGTGGTCTCGTTTATCCATAAGAATCTTCTTTGCCGTTTCGGTGTCCCCCATGATATTGTGTCAGACAATGGCAGCCACTTCAAGAATGAGAAGATGAAGACTTTCTGCTCAAAGTTTAGGACTCATCACCACTTCTCAGCTCCTTATTATCTCCAAGGAAATGGCCAGGCAGAGGCAACTAACAAAATTTTGATTCGCATTCTAGAAAGAACCGTGGAAACGGGCCGCGATTGGCACGAGAAGATGCATGATGCACTTTGGGTATACCGAACCACCATTCGGACCCCAACCAATGCTACTCCTTCAGAGCTCGTCTACGGGACCGAGGTGGTGTTACCTCTCCATGTTCAGAAGCCTGCACTCAAGTTTGCATCGTTCATCAAGCTTCCGCTTAATCAGTATCAACAACAGAGGTTAGTACAACTGGATCTATTAGATGAGAAAAGGCTCAAGGCAGCGGAACACGCTCAGGCCTATCGTCAGAGGATAGCTCGGTACTACGCCAAATCAGTTATTGAGAGAAGATTTTGAGTCAATGATCTTGTGCTCAGATCAACAACTCATCTCAAGCATCGGCCGAAGGGCAAGTGGTCACCCAATTGGGAAGGCCCTTATGTGGTTAAAGAGGCGCTGCCCCGCAATTCCTATCGTTTGATCAATGCAGATGGAGTGGAGCTGCCAGATCCTATTAATGCTTTACATTTGAAAAGATTTTATACTTGAATTGTTCATCATGACCTTTTGTACTCTTCAAAAGTCTTTCAATAAAGCAATAATCTTCTATTAAATTCTCCCATCCTTCCCCCTGATACTGGGGCATTTTATTTTGATCTATACTTATCTTCCTTCATCATAATGCAGGCAGGATCAGACGAAACTTTTTCTAAAAATCTTACCAATCCTTTGTTAACTTGGTTATCTTCATCAAATTGCGTTCATTTCATTTTTTTTTTATCTAAACAAGTTTTATCAATTTATTATCAATTTTATCAATTTGTCAAATTTCATTAAGTTTCATTTTTACTAAATTTTATTCCTTTATCTTTAAAAACCCCTTGCAGGTTAAGGGATAAGCCTGATGCCTCTCTCCCATGAGGTATTCTTATATTTATTTTTTTCTCCCTTAGGTTAAGGAAAAAACCTGACCCGCGTTGTCCGAGGTGTTCCCATTTAGGATAAGGGATAATCCTGATACCCCTCATAGAAGCATCGCTACTACCCGTGAAAATTCTTTTTCAAAATAAATTTTCAGTAAATCTCTTTAAGTTCTTCTCCATTTTTATAAATTTTATTCTGCTTCAGGTTAAGGGATAAACCTGTATTATTTCCCATAAAATTCTTCAATTCACCTCTAATTTTGTTCTATACTCCCTCAGGATAAGGGGAAAAATCCTGAAGCCATCATAAATAAATTCGGATCTTAGGCCACCTTGGGTCAAGGATCTCGAAGGAATCTTTTTCATCGTCGAAATCTATTCATGCTTTTGTCAATACTTCAAATTCCGACTCCCGGGTTGGAATCGTTTCCTTCCCATCTGAGTTTTGACTCAGGATTTCATTTTTCCATTTTTGTTTTTCTCTTTCTAAAAACCGGGTTCCGACTCGGATTTTCCTTTTTTGTATATTCTTATTTTTGAAGTCTCAAGTTCCGACTTGAACTTCCTTTTGAATCCAATGCTCGTGTTGGACAAAATCGTTGTTTTGAGAATTCAAGTTTTCAAACTCAATTCTCATTCATTTTCTTATATTTAAAAAACCGGGTTCCGACTCGGATTTTCTTTTTTGTATATTCTTATTTTTGAAGTCTCAAGTTCCGACTTGAACTTCCTTTTGAATCCAATGCTCGTGTTGGACAAATCGTTGTTTTGAGAATTCGAGTTTTCAAACTCAATTCTCATTTCATTTTCTTATATTTAAAAACCGGGTTCCGACTCGGATTTTCCTTTTTGTATATTCTTATTTTTGAAGTCTCAAGTTCCGACTTGAACTTCCTTTTGAATCCAATGCTCGTGTTGGACAAATCGTTGTTTTGAAAATTCGAGCTTTCAAACTCAATTCTCATTTCATTTTCTTATATTAAAAAACCGGGTTCCGACTCAGATTTTTCTCTTTTTGCATTCTTATTTTTGAAGTCTCAAGTTCCGACTTGAACTTCCTTTTGAATCCAATGCTCGTATTGGACAAATCGTTGTTTTGAGAATTCGAGTTTTCAAACTCAATTCTCATTCATTTTCTTATATTTAAAAACCAGGTTCCGACTCAGATTTTTCTTTTGTATATTCTTATTTTTGAAGTCTCAGGTTCCGACTTGAACTTCTTTTGAGTCCAATGCTCGTGTTGGACAAATCATTGTTTTGAGAATTCGAGTTTTCAAACTCGATTCTCACTCATTTCTTATGTTTGAAAAAACCGAGTCTCGACTTGGATTTTTCGCTTTTATATATCCTTATTTTCTCTTGAATTTTCCCTGTCAATCTAATACTCGTATTTGGACCAGAGTTCTCCATGAACTTTCCCTTCAGGATAAGGGATAATCCTGAAAACGCCGGCAATCATTCTTATTCAATTCACAAACATCTTAGAATGTCATTCTCTTGTTCAAATCTCCGTTGAAAAATCCAGTGCTCGTGCTGGTATGCATTTTCGAAAACCCAGTGCTCGTACTGGGATGCATTTTTTTGAAAACCCAGTGCTCGTACCGGGGTACATCTCTCGAAAACCCAGCGCTCGTACTGGGGCATTTTTGAAATCCAGTGCTCGTGCTGGTACATCTAGCACTCGTGCTAGTTGTTTGGCTGACTGATCAGTTAGCCCTCCAGATTCAGTCTTTGTACTAACCAATCATCATTACTCAAGCTCTAAATTCTCAATTTCGACCTTCAGGTCATCATTTTATCAAATTTCAAATCTTTTTCTCTTGCGAAGGACCCTCTTCAGGGAGAGTTCGAGGGAGCTCCTTCCTTTCGCATACAACCATCTTTCGTTCGCAAGAATCCTTTTTCAGGGAGAGTTTGAAGGGACTCATTTTCTTCGCGAACAGTTTGCAAAACAATAACCAACTTTACACAAAAGAACCCTTTTTTCTAGGGAGAGCTTCGACGGAAGCTCGTTTCTTTTTGTGGCCCCCATTTTTCTCAAGTTTGGCCAACCCCTTCACAGAGGACCCTCTTCTAGGGAGAGTGTGATGGACTCGTTCCTCTGTGATACTTTCTCAACTTTGTTTTTTCGGCTATCTTTCCATAAGAGAAGCCTAGAGATAGGAAGTTTTGACGAAAACTTAATTTCTCTTCAAAAGTTCTGTTTTGCAAACACCTCCTCTTTGGGGAAGAGAGGAGTATTTCCAACTTCTCGTTCAGGTAAGGGCTAAGCCTGAGTCTCTCTTTTTGGGGAAAAAGAGAGGAGAATTTTGTCACAGACATGTCAATTCGATATCAAGCGATCTCTTTTTATCAAGGATTTTAAGAATATTTTGCCAATTTGTTATCAAGTCATCGTTGATCTCAAAATTTTTTCATCATATAACGAACTACCTCAAACTACCTCTAGTATTATTTCCAAAAGAGCAAGACTTTTGCGAATTAAGAACTGAATTCAAACTTTTTTTGTTGGTCAACCAAGAGGATGAAGAAAAATCTTCGATATGACCGACAAAGGAAAATTCAATGATGTTGAAAAGCTATAAGTGAATTGATATTGATCATAGCTATGGCACATTCTTAAAGATTATTCCTCTGGCAGTAAGACAGTGGAAATATCCTGGGCAGTAAAAAAAGAATCTACCCAATCCATTTCTCCCCAGTCATTTGAGCTGTAAATTAAATATCCGCAAAAGGGATCTCTCAATTGTCATCAAGATGAAGACGAATTATGCGAGCTAGATCTTCGGGGCCAAAGAAGATTTGGATCATCTCCGAGATGAAGGAGTTTGTGAAGGATCCTTCCAGGGAAAGTTCAGATCACCGTCGAGATGAAGGCGAGTGTGATGGACCTACCGACAAACCCTAAAAGATATTTGATTTCTGCTATCATCTAGAGAATTTTGACCAATGAACCTATATCATCAAGCCTAACTCCTGAGAAAAACAAGGATCAGAACATCTCCAAGATGAAGGAGTTTGTGACGTACCCTTCCTCGAAAAAGAGAGAAAAGTCAGGACATCTCCAAAATAAAGGATGATGTAAAAGCCCAAGAAAGCTCCATGACTCAAAAGAGTGCAAAAAGATCATCATGGGAAATGCCCAGGATATCAAACTGCCCAAAATTGCCAGAAATCATCTTTATCTGTGTGAAATTCTTTTATCAATGCCTTTTCAGTCAATTGTTTTTATGAAGCTGAGAATGTTTCCTCTCTTTTCATATCAAGGAAATCGATATCTTCCTTAAAGAAGTTCAACAGTAACAAATTTGAATTTGACTCTTGATTCTACAAAGTTAGCCCAATTGGAGCTAATACTCTAGGTAGAAAGAGGTGATATTTTTCATACACAATTCAATCATGCTGAATCAACTACAATTTTGACATCTTATTGGCAATATTTTCTCATTGCCCCAAAATGAAGGGTGAACTTGATGTTCGTTTTGACGTATCCTGACGTCATCCCTCCTTAGGACTGAAAAGACCTTTTCCTTCCGTTTGATCTGAGCGCTCTCAGATTCGCACACTTTCCTATGTTCCACACTACCCCTCCATGGACAGTTCCCGCTCAGGATAAGGGTTAAACCTGAACTTTTTGCAAAAGGCCTGTTATTGTCAAAATCTATTTTCAGTCTCAGCAATGAGGCGCCCAAGAACAACCCCTTTTCAAGCTTTAGGGATCCCCATTTTCATCCTTTTGCAAAAAAACCCTCTCGGACTTGTTGTGTAAAGTCTAGAGGTCCCATCACAGTTTTCCTTGCTCCTCGAGGATTCTGTATCCATTCAGGCTAAGGAGTAAACCTGTTACCTCGCTCCTCGGGGTATCTCCCAAACCTTCTGCGAGAGGTCGTCTGTTTTTAGAAAGCTGATTTTAGTCTCAGCAATGAGGCGCCCAAGATCATCCCCTTTCCAAAGCTTTAGGGAATCCCTTGTTCTTCTCTTCTCGCAAAACCCCATTCGGATTTGTTCGTCCAAATTCCGAAGATCCCATTATGGTTTCTTCATCCGAGGATTCTGTATGGTCGTCCCTTTCAGGTTAAGGGTTAAGCCTGAACCTCGCTCCGCAAGGTGTCCTTTCTGTTCAGGTTATGGTTAAACCTGAGTCTCATTTCAACTAGATATCCTTTCTAGTCCTTCCACGGTTTCTTCATTTGAGGACTTCGTGTGATCCCCCCACTCAGGTCAAGGGTTAAACCTGAATCTCGTTTTTGCGATGCATTTGTTGTCCCATCACGGCTTCCTCTTTCGAGGATTCTGTATGGTCGTCCCTTTCAGGATAAGGGTTAAGCCTGAACCTCGTGCCTCGAGGTATTTTCCTTTCTAAGGTTTGGGTTAAACCTGAGTCTCGTTTCGACAAGGTGTTTTCCTCCGGTCCCATCATGGTTCTTCCCGTTGAGGAATCCATGCTTTGTACATCCATCCAGGAAAGGACTATACTTGAAATTTCATCTCACGAGACATTTCTCTCAAAATGTCCCATCGAGGTCCACTTATATTCCTTTCTCCATCTCAAATTATCTCGATATATCTTTGTCCCATCCAGGTTAAGGGCTAAACCTGACACGTTCCAAAAAATTGATCTCGCCTCGCTGATGTGACTTGATCAAAATCCTTCACCATTTTTTTTCGGGACCTTCACTCAAAGTCCCATCACGAATTCCTCATTTCTATATATTCAGTCATATCATTTTCGAGGATTTCGTCCCCTAGAGCCATTTAGGACGAGGCTTTAAGCCTGAAAAGCCATAATTCTTCCACACCCAGTTCAGATCTGCTGACTGGAGCATTTTTCAAAATTTGGAGTGTTATCTTTGCCACTAAGCTCGGTTTCTTACCGGCTTAGTAGCAAAGAGGGGCATCTGTGAACACCTCAATTTTTTTAAAAGTTTGTAAATATTTCCCTCTTGCCCTTTATCTTCATTTTCTGGGTAATTGAGTCACTTTTAAATATAAATCCCATTTTATTTCTCAAGTTTTCTGAAATTAAATTCATTTTGTGTATCTGACTCAATTTCGGATCCGGATCCAAATAAAAGATCCAAATCTGAGCTTCGTTGTCCAAATGTTTAAAATTAAATTCTCGAAATTTTCAAAATAACTTTTTTAAAAGCTCAGACAGTTCGTCTTGTATCCGTTTAGATTCATTGCATTGTATTTCTCGATTCGAGTTTCAAAACTCGAATATTTTCTCAAAACTTAGGTCCGAACCCATTCTTTTGAAGAATTTTCTCCCAAATGGCCTAAAATTCTCGGAAAAACATTTTAAAATATATATATATATATGTATATTTCTCAGGAAAATACAAAATTTTAGTGTTTTCATTTTTTTTTTATAAATTTTAGTTTTCTATTACAAAACTACAAAAAAATGGAAAAACAACACAAAAACCAAATTTTTTTGAGAAAATATGGAGCTCCAACCCGCTTTGGAACTTGTTTTTGCTAAAAGCCCCTCTTTAAAAACCACTTTTTGAAAAGTCATTTTAAAGGAATCCTTTTTTTGAAAAAGAGGAAAGTTCACAACTGCCACGGTTTCGCGAGTTTCCCTTCTCCACCCTCGATCGCCTGGGAGCCTCCCTCCTCCATTCATCCTCAACAAACCTCCGTCCTCTGAAGCCTTCCATTGTTCCTTTAGGAAGAGCTCTCCAGGATCCCTGGGGGGATCGGTTTTTCTTCTTTTGGCATCCATCGGCGCTTCAACCCACCACCTTCTGATTTCTCATCGCCTATTCCCTTCTTCTTCTTCAGCAGTGGGAAGGCCCAGTAGACAAAAAAAAAGCCCTCCTCCCTCCTTCAGAACTCTGCAAAACTGAGAGCAAAGGGAGCGGAGAAAAGGGGAGGAGTAGTAGCAAAAAGACATCCGGCTTCGACCCCATCGCCAGGCAATATCCGCCATTAACATCTCCATTCCTCTTCCTATTTCTTGCAGCGTGAGGCTACCCGGAATGTTTTTTTTTATCAGCAAGCAAATCATCTCAATAGGTCTTGGAATTTTGGCTAAAAGCAGTAAAAATTTGATTTCTTGTGTTCTCAGTCAAAGCCCTCAGAGGCAATGAATCTGCTGCAAATACCACCTATATTGTGAAGAAGTTTCAAATTCTTCTTCAGGGACGACAGGCAGGGTCGATTGCCTCAAAGTCAAATATATATGTGACATCTTGTTCTGCAGTATCTATGACAACCCCTCATTACAGAGCAATTTTTTTTTTTTACAAAACATCCATTGTTGTGCACTCATTAGCACACACACCTCAAACCACCAGCCCACCTACATTTGGACCTCCAGCGTTCATCCTATGAATCTGATTGGAATAGGTCAAAAAGGGTGGTAACAATTTAACCTGTTGTAGGATTGCCCTCTGTCACCCGCAGCAATGCATGCATTTCTCCTAGTAACCTCTACTGAGTGGCACGTAACTATCCTTTCCATTGTCACTATTTGCATATAGCATAAGTCATATGCTTCCATTTTACTTACCCTCATAGCTCATCACCACTTACCTTCAACCACATCCCTCATCCCATACAGGCGACTGATCGTGTGAAGCCAAAAGGGAAAGATCACTTTGTTGTGGCCCTTTACCCCCTTTGCAGTGGCTGCTTCCTTCTTTTTATTATTTCTTTCTCTTTGCTGTAGCTTTCTTTTGACCCCTACAGTGTTGTCAAGCACTGTTGTAGCTTGTGGGTGCCTACAGCAGTGTTAGCACTGTTGTAGGTCTTTCATGTCCTCACCAACACCTTCCTCTACTGTAGCGCCCCGGATTTCCAAAACAAAGCTAAGTTAAAATTTTCATGAATTTCTTTTTTTTTTTCTTTGCAGTGGAATTTAGAAAAGCTTTTAGCAGCGGAATCAGACGATAATGAGTCGTCTGTTTTAGAAAACTCCGAGTACGTTGCAGGTATGTGGCCAAGCAACTCATTGACCACCAAAGTGTTCCATTTTATCGAAAACCACATGTTTATTACAACACTACTGCTTAGAAAAGCAGTGTAGGTTCAATAAAAAGGAAGCAGTACAACTCTGTTTAGAGAAACCCTGGAACTCGATGCCGCCTTGCTCCGCATATCGCCACGCAGGTACAACACCTGAAATCCCCATAAAACGGCGTCAGAACCACTAATGGTCTGGTAAGCATGCAGTCATACATCCATTCAACTCAAGTACGATAATGACCACTCAGGGTCGCAATGCGCAATAACGACGCTCAAGCCTCCAAGACTTAGCGTATATCGCAAGAGCCTCCGCAGGGCTATGAGTTGAACATCCGCTCAAGTCTCCATGACTTAGAGCAAGCCTTTTCAGGGCTGTGGTTTGAATAACCGCTTAAGTCTCCACGACTTAGCCATGACCACTTTCGGGTCTCAAAGTGATGTCTAGCTCAAGTCTTCATACTTGGCACATCCGTATCCCACGCACCTAAGGACAGCTCCTCGAGCTTCACTTAGTCGTGCGGATACAACACGGGTCTTTGCCCAGTCGGTCCAGTAGTATACCGAACATGACACCTTCACAAAGGTTATGCAGGACTGACTCAACACGTCATCCACTCATACATTCAAAGCATCGCTGTACCTAGAACTAATGCATTATTTCGATAATTAACCGCTCCCGCCTTTGGTACGCAGGTAGAGCTATTGTCCGGGCATCAACGCGACGTTCTGAGGGTTGATTATTCTATGTATTTTAGATACCCCAGAGGCCTGTTGACCCTATCCATAGTAGGGCAGTGTGTTTCAACTGGGAGAACCCTACTAGGCCCATATTCGGATGCATCCTCTACTTGCAGTAGTTGGGTTCAATCCTTAGATCTTAAGGATAACCACGACCCCAAAACCCATGAGTGACTGAGGCCATCGTGGACTCTATCAGGTCCAAAGTAAAATACATGTCACTCAAGGTTGTACCATGACTGTCATTCCACAGTGAGCATAATTCCTGAAGGGGTCTGTCTGTCTTACAATTACTTGGACAAAATCTGCATGCCATTTAGGCAGCCCGTGCTTTAGCACTACGGGAGTATGTACCCGACCCCATTCAGTCTGCCCCAACACAGTCATTACTGAGGGGGGGTACCCCTAACACGATTTTCAACCGCGGGGTATGTGCGACCTTAAGTCTTATTCATATGCATGCAGAACACCGCTCTTGGCACTTCGGCCACGACGAGCATCACACCTCTTTGGGTGGAAACAACACACTCTGGCTCTTCGGCCCTTACGAGTCTGGTTGTCTAATCATTCTTAATGAGCATGCATATGACTCGATCTAAATAGATCGGCTACTCGGCGTATTTTTACGCGACGAGTACAAACCTAGCCAAGGCGCAACCTCTACTCCGGCTCAACGGCCCTTACGAGCAAGGTGCCGTTGTAGGCATAAGGATACGAGCCGATCTGGCATCGTTCCTTCAACGGACATCATTATGCCGTTCAACTGGTTCCGGCAGCTCTTCTGCCAACCATTTTGTCAGCACCTCCCCTGCTCTACCGGCAGTGGTGCGACGAACCCTTCTACGTTGTAGAGGGCAAACCATGAACTGGGTAGCACTCTGCTATATGTCAAAGTATCCTGCTACGTTCTTTCTGAGCTATTCTTAGCTTCTTCAGAAATTTCAGCAGCACTTCCTCTCTTTTACAGAGAAAGCGTGCGTTTCTTTTATTCATTTCAGCGGCATCTCCCCTCTTTGGTAGGAAATCGCCACGCTTAATTCGGGGAAATGGATGTGCACCGTTGTGCGTACTTTGCATCCATCAAGGTTGCAGGAACCCTGGGCCATAGTCAGGCCATACGTAATTGACTTAGTCTTTACGTAAAGAGCATTTTGCCAAAAAGTGAAGCCTTTCCAATAGGGGCTTCATTCGTCAAGCAGAATCTTGAACGAGGAGCGGTCAGGGAATCACATTGGCGATTTGGAGTTTGATCTCCATTTGAATGCTCATTTATGCGCTATATATGTAGTATAAGCAGAAGCCTGTGCTTTATACAGCGGCGGCATAAAGAAATGCATATACTATTGTTGAGGGTGTGTAACTGAACGAAATATTCTACATATATAACAAAACAGAAGCCTTGGTATCGTTCGACGCGACGGCGTAAGTAAATACATTGCATAATCGGAAGTGCAATAATCGAAAATGCAGAAAACAGGGAGCCTTGGCATCATACGACGCGACAGCAAAGGTAAATTACATAGCCTGTGCGATATAAGATGCGTCGGCAGAATCAGCAGATATACACCTAGATCTGTATCAAACGATAGTTACGAGGCGAGTGAGTGAACACCGAAGTGTCCTAGAGGGCTCAACCAAGAACTAGGGCGAGATACTATTTTTGAAGAAAGCATATACTACATATTCGAACATATATATCCGGCGATAGTTACGAGGCGAGCGCGTGAACATCGAAGCGTCCTAGAGGGCTCAACCAAGAACTAAAGCAAGATACTACTTCAGAAAGTATATGATATATACAAACAATCAAATACTTGAGAGAGATGGTTTAATGAAGCGAACTTACTTCAAATCGCGGAAGAAACGGCTCCGGGTTGCTTCTTTGGCTTCGAGCCTTCCTTCGAGAGGTCAGACTAAGTCAGATGAAGCTGACTTAGTTGAGAAAGAGGTAGAGTAGGTCAAGCTACTCAACCTAAGTGGTTTAAACCAAACAGGGTTCGGTCCAAGTCAACTGGGTTCCGCAGGTTCGAGCTCAGCTCAAGTAGGCTAAGTCTGGGTTCAGAAATCCAAACCAGAATCTGGACAAAAAGGGACTTTGACTTTGACTTTAAACCCAACTAGGTTCAAGTCAAGTCAACTAGGTTCAAGTCAAGTCAACTAGGTTAGGACTAGGTCAAGTGGGTTCAGACCCAGGTCAGGTGAGCTAGGACCAGGTCAGGCAGGCTCAAACCAGGTCAGGCAGGCTCAGACCAGGTCAGGTGGGTTCAGGCCAGGTCAGGTGGGCTCAGACTCACTTGGGCTCACTAGGGGAGGTTTAGGAGAGAGAGAGAAGGCAAGAGAGAGAGGGGGGGTCGAAATTATGAGAAGAGAGAGAGTGGGGAGGGCTATTTATAGCCCAAGCCCACCTCCTCTTGGGAATTTTTATCCCCCTTTTGCCCCTGAGCTTTATTTTAATTCCAGGAGGTTCCTTTTGAGGTGGGGCCCACTAGATATTTCCATAGGATATTTTGTGGGTCCCACAAGATATTTTCTAAAGAATATTTTTGTGGGTCCCACCAACATTTCCGTGGGTCCCGCAAAAATTTCGGGTTTTCGGCGATTTTTTTCTGAAAAATTCTGAGTACTCCATTCTCTTCGTATTGACATAACTAAGAAAGTTGGCTCGAGGAAATCCTTTGATTTTGTTTAGTTAGGAAGTTATGGCTTCCAGAGTGTTTGAGCATATATTCACAAAGTGACGAATATCTCAAGTATAACTGGTTCGTACAAATCGATTTGATTCGTATTTCGGGTTCAGATGCTATTTTTTACTTGAAAATGCCTCATGAATTTCTTCAGAAAGATACTGAAAAATTATGGGTCTTACATCTACTCAACTCCTACCTTGCAGATATCCACATTTGTTGTTACCACACTCAATCTACCTTCCATCATCACATTTCTGAATGTTTGTAGCCCCATCTCCCTTCACAGCACCTTTAAGGCTGTTGTAGTTTCACTTTAGCCACTCATAAAAGACCCTTCTATTTACTTCATACTTTTATTCCACAACACTTGCCACATCTTTTGTCTTATTCCAGCCTCATCGTACCTATCACTCACTTCTACACTTTCCAGTATCTCACTCAACAAAATCCCACACTCCATTCATTTGCATTGCTATCCATTTGCACTTTCCTGTACAACTTACCATCATGCATATACCTTCATTGCATTATAATGGTATCCATTCCTGTTCACTTTCACAGCACATCAATTGTTCATCATGCATTCTATACAGCATATGTATCATCTTGCATCTTAAATATGATATAACATGTCTCTTACTTCTTCTACCTTGTGCTGGCTTGGATTTTGTAGGAATTAAGTAGAATTTGCTTTTTCCTTCTTAGATTAGGAATTTGATTTCAATTTAAAATTCAATGTTGTAATAGTTAGATATCAATGAGAAGATTTACATTCCTGTACTAGATTAGAATGTATGAGCATGCATTTTCATAGGATTACTTGTTTTCATATCATTTTCCCCTTACTTCTCAAAAATTCACAAATGGTGAAACATGAATGGCACGTGCACCGTTTTTCGTAAAAGGTAATTGATCCTAAGTTGATGATCCATATCAATGGCCATAGTCAGGGTATAGACAAAAACTTAGGATTTTTAACTTTTACGAAATAACACTGGATCCACACTGGATCCGTTTTCAAAATTCATCATATTTTCCCTAAATATTTTCTTCTTTTATCAGAATTTAACTTAAAATTAACTCAAAATATATACCAATGGCCATAGTCAGGGTATGTTGAGAGTTAATTTCATTTTAAATTCTATAAAAGCACAAAATGTGTTTTATTCTTCACCTGAATTTAAATATAGATTATTATATAATACATTCAATGACCATAGTCAGGGATGTATTATATCTTCAATCTTATTTTAATTCAGTTCAAGAATAAGATAGCTTTTCAAAATCTAAATTCAAATTCTTTAAATTCATTCATCATTTAGGATATAGTTGCATCATATTTTCCAAATTCTTTTCATAAATCCAAGTGATTCTTTCCTTCATTTCTCAGGTCAAAACCTATTCATAAATTCAAATTTGTCAAAAAGATTCAAGAATTCAATTTCAAGGTCCCATTTGACTTTGAAACTTCAGAATCATCTTGTATTTCAAATTCCAAATTCTATCTCAAATTCAAAGTACAATTTAACTTTGAAATTCATCTGTATATTCAAGATTCAATTTCTAAAATTCCTTTTTCCAAATTCAATTCAAACTTAGAAATTCTTGATTCATCTTCTAAATTCCAGATTCAAACTTCAAATTCAAAGTCCAATTTGACTTTGAAATTTATATTCCAAGTTCAAAATTCTCAAATCAAATTTTGAAATTCCAAATCCAAAGTTAGATCTTAAATCCAACTTGGATCCAGATTTCCAAGTACAAATCCCCACTTTTTGGATCTCAAATTCAGATCCAAAAACTCATTCTAGGATCCAGGATTCAATATTCACATTGGATATCAGACTTCAGATCCAGTTCCATTTTAGGATTCAGGATCCGATTCCACTTTGGATCTCAGACTCCAGATCCAGTTCCATTTTTAGGATCCAGAGCCCAACTCTACATTAGGATCTCAGACTTCAGATCCACTCCATTCTATGATCCAGAACCCAATTCTACATTAGGATCTCAGATTTCAGATCCACTCCATTCTATGATCCAGAACCCAATTCTACATTTGGATCTCAGACTTCAGATCCAATTCCATTCTAGGATCCAGAATCCCAATTTTACATTTGGATCTGAAACTTCAGATCCAAATCTATTTTATGATCCAGAACTCAATCCATTCTTAGGATCCAGAATCCAATTCCACTTTGGATCTCAGACTTCAGATCCAAATCCATTTTAGGATCCAGAATCGAATTCCACTTCTTAGATCTCAGACTTCAGGTCCAAATCCCCTTTAGGGTCCAAACTCAAATTCTACCTTGGATCTCAGACTTTAGATCCAAATCCATCTTAGGATCCAGAATCCAATTTTACATCGGACCTCCGATCCCAGATCTTAAATCCATTTTAAAGATCCAATTCCATTTCAAAATCTAGATTTCAAATCCAAGTCCATTTTCAGATCTCATTTGAACTCCCTAAATCCATTTCTATTTTAAATACCATTTGATTTTCTCAGACACATTCTAAGATTCAAATTCAATATCACTTCAAAACTTCATCTTCTTCTCTTAAATCCATAATTAAATTCAAAGTCCATTTCTGACTTTGAAACTTCATTTTCAAAACTTCAAATCATTCTTTCTCAAAGTCGAGATCTATCCTTCCAAATACTGATTTACTTCAAAAACTTGGAACTTCTCTGATCTATCTCAAGTTCTAAGTTAGATTCAATCATTTCTTCACTCTTTTACCAAGTTCATCTCAGAATACTTGGAAATTTCCAAAAACATTCTTTTCAAAAGAGCATACATCCTTGCATTGCACAAGTATGATTCTTTGTGCATTTAGAGTTAGAATAAATTCTTAGATTATATTTAGGCAAAGCAAAAGACATAGATTCGATCCTTGGTTCGATTACCTCTGGTAAAGGTGCCAGGAACGGTCGAACCTCGTACCGACGAGCGAATCCCGTCTCTCTATTTTTCCCGCAAATTTTCAAAATGGAGGCGAGTTAAATTTCTAAATATTTTTCAAATCAAGGTCAAGTGAGACCGCGCAAAATAGTTCCTCTTCTCTTTTTCTTTCTTTCTTTTCTCTTCTCTCTTTCTTTTCTTTCTTATATTCTTCTCCCTTCAAAAAGGAGGAAAATAGAGGTTAGAAAAGGAAAAGAGAAGGAAGAGAGAGAAACCATAAGAGAGGAAAAAATTTGCGATGATCACAAACAGGCAAGAGTCAGCTCCTCGCTACACTTATGCTTGTAGCAAGCATTACAAATTGCTTGGCCCTTTCTTCTGTGTCGACTATCAGCCAGAGAGGTGTCTCAGACAGTTCTCGCAGCGGTAGATTTGTGTCAATACTCGCTTTCCGACGGGCCACATGCTAGAGTTCCATCTACAATCGATCAGTGGTCTGGGGCATATCATGTAACCAAATACACTTAGGACTCTTTCATTCCTTTGTCTGTATTTCCTAGTCCTAATGTATCTTCGGAATATCGAGAATGGTGGCAAACTGTTTGCCCACCTTCTCTTTGTATTAAAATTTTTGTCATCAATAAAAATGCAACTTTGTGTTCTATTAAAAAGCTCTTTGTGACCAAAATTTTATTCTTTCAATTTGTTTTATGTGGTCACGATTCCCGTGACAACCTCATCCCTGGTGATGAGACTTTTCCTTATATTCTTCTTCAAATTATCTCTTATCATGGTAGACGACCTCGCCTAGGTAACAAGGCATATTTTTCCGTTATCACAAAATGGTGACACAATTATCACAAAATTTGTGATGACCTGATCCCTGGTAATGGGATAACCTGTTTAATTGTCTATCAATTCCTCTTTCCTTGTCTTTTTCTCAAAAGGTCATGTTTTCAAAAAAATTCTTCCGCGCTCTAACCATTCCTTTATTCCGCATAAATCATTGGCATTGACAAGATGGTTCAGACAAGAGCCGAAAAAGAGACTGCTCCTCAGCACAATGACAACAAAATTGAAGCAATGGACTCCCCCAAGTCAGTCAGAGGGCAGGGTCAGAGCAAAGGTGATGATATTGATCTCGCTATGTATAGTTTGTTTCAGAAGATGATGGCCAGAATGATGTCAGAACAGGCTGAGACAAGTCTGAAGAAGGTCGCTCCAAAGAGCAAACCAAAGAAGAAAGCTATGAAAAAGCCAGTTAGGATCGTTAAAAAGAAGGTCCAGCATGACACCACTTCTGAGGAATCGAAATCAGCCAAGGAAGAATCAGAGGAAGAATAACAGTTTGCCTACCATCAGAATCCTCCGCAGCAGTTCATGAAGATCGCTGTAGAACCCAAATCGATAAACAAGCCTATTCCAGCTAATGATTCGATGCACGAACAAATGAAAGAAATGAATCGAGCTATTAAGGATATCCAAGCCAAAAGCAAAGGCAAATAGACTTATTCTGGCGAAAATTTCTATAACGGCCTGGACGGGGATGACAATATGGAAAATCTCCCTCGCAAGTTCCTCAAATTTGATGGGACAAGCAATCCCAAGGCACATTTGGCCACATTCTATGCTTAGTGTGGCCGTTTTAGGAAAGATAACTGGGCTTTATTCATTTGCTTTCCTCGCAGCCTAGAAGGAATAGCAGCCCGGTGCTATGCAGACCACGTTAACCCTATTGAACTACGAGAGTTCGATAAAGTTGTGAACTTGTTCATTGAGCGCTTCATGTTCAATGTTGAAGCATCACCAACTCTCAACCATCTGTACAATCTAAAGCAGAACGAGAATGAGAGTGCTAGCGAATTCATTCACAGGTGGAGAAGCACCTGTAACAGAATGAAGGTCCCCATCCCAGAGGAGCATGCCCTGCAAATTATCTTGAACAACTTTGCTCAGCCTCTGAGGAACCTCGTTTCTACATCTCTTGTGAAGTCATTCATCAAGCTGATTGAGAGAGCCGAATGGCTCGAGACAGGATTGGACAATGGCCTATATGAAGGGTACTCTTTTGTTTGAGGGAATCCTGAACAAAAGAAGAAGGCACACATGGCTTACTCCACGGATTTTTCCAACAACAGCAGTAGCTCTGGCAGCAAGAAAAGCAAGAAAAGTCGCCACAAGAATGTTGGGCACTCCAAGGCCGAAAGAATGAACTCTGCGGCCCAGAAAGGGAAATTTGTTAAGCCACAGCCCGTCCAATCAGCACCGCAGCCCGAAGCAAAGCAGTCGAAAAAGCCAAAACACGAGGGATAGAGTTATGATCGTGAGTTTACCACTCTAGAGCAGTCCCGCGAAGACATCTTGGAATATATGATGTCGAAGGGAATGATCAAACTCCCCAATGTGGCAGATCCTCCCATTGTTATGGGAAAATGGACTGATAAATTTTGCAAGTTCCACCGGACTGTTGGACATGACACTGAGCACTATTTTGTCCTTAAAAACATCATTCAGGATTGTATTGACAAGAACTTATTAATCGAGGATGAGAAAGAACAGCCAGAAATCTTGTCCAAACCATTTCCTAAGCATTCAGTTTCAGTCATCACAGAACAGACATTTTCTCTGCATGGCAGTATCCAGCCATGTTCCAGTCAGGACAATCAAGACCAACATCGGGTCTTAGTCCTTCGTCAAGGGCAGTCTTCCGCCAAGAAGGTGAATATTACTGCATTTTCCAGCAACAAGAAACCAACCAATGAACCAGCAAAAGTAACGACCGAAATTGCCAAGCTAACTCTCAGGATTCTGAAGCGCTTCGCCAAAGCAGCTTCAAAGAAAGGTGACACCTCAGGGTCATTACAGAAGCCAGTTACCGCTTTATCCAATATCTTTATCCTGGATCTGACCCATACTTTCCTAGAGCACCAGCAAGTGCTAGAAGATCTACTAAGAAAGATCAAGGTCAAACCTAGCACAACACCGCAAGATATGGCGCAGATCGTCAACCAGGCCATGACAAACGCACCCATTACATTTTCGGATAAGGATTTGCTGAAACCCCATTCATTTCATAATAATGCCTTATATATAGTGGTGTGAACCAGGGGAATGATTGTCCCTCACGTGTTGGTTGATGGAGGCAGCAGCCTCAACATCTGTCCGGAGATGACAGCCAGGGCATTGGGTCTGAAAGAAGAAGAGTATACCCCAGATCCGATCACAATCTATGGTTTTGACAACCACGGGAAAAGTCTTTCTAGAAATTTTTATCAATTATTCAGTGCATACCGTGCTCTTCTATGTGGTCAATGTGCCGCCCACATATAACCTTTTGCTCGAGCGCACTTGGATCCACAACGCCAATGTTGTTCCTTTAACCCTTCACCAGTGCATCAAATGGTCGAAGAGAGGCATGATTACCACATTCCTAGGAGAGGATCCCGAGGAAAGACTCCGCAGCCAATGATTCCCAGTCCTACTTTCACTGCCGACATCCCGAGCATCCGAGAAGTCGATGAAATCAATCTAAGTGAAAGCCTGGACATGCTAAAACTGAATTAAGTCCAGCCAACAGAAAATGTCACCGCAGTGATCCAGTGGCAGGGACCTCGCTTCTTCAAGTTAAGTGGGCGCCTCAATTGCAGTTCATTCAAAGATCACCCTCTTTTCCCTCAGTTCTCAAAAACTAAGAAAGGGTTTGATCTTTTGATCAAACACGGTTATCAGCCCTTCAGGGGCCTGGGTAGAAATGAAGACGGCATCCTCGAGCCAATCGTCCCCACTTGGCATGTTGAGGGCATAGGTTTGGGTTTCATAGGTCAATCGTCCAGCAGAAAGACCACCTTCATCAAAGGAGCAGAATGAAGACAATGCCAATGTTTTCTGTTTTCTCTTTTTTAATGTCATATTGTAAGGGCAAAGATCCGCCCCAATTTCTTTCTTTCCTTCAAACAGTCGTATGTAAATATCAAAATCATTTCAATGAAAGTTTGATTTTCTATCCACATCTTGGCGCACACAAATTCTTTACTTATATCTTTATCTGTTTTGTCATTCTCTGTCTCTGTACAAAAGGCTATTTTTAAATATCTTACCTTTTTCTCAGAGACCTACTTTGCGCTTTCAGGATTGCCAAGATCTGCAAGGCAAAGGCAGGGGCAAAAATCAGCAAAGTGACAGGGCATATCGAAGAATTAACAGATTTTGACTCAGCAATTTAGGATTTGCCAGTATTCAGAAGTAGGATGAACCATCGCCATTGGTTCGGGATCCGACAGAGGATGTCAACATCGGTTCAGAAGATGATCCGAAAGTCCTCAAAATTGGTTCTAACTTGAGTCCAGATGAGAGAGAAAGGCTCATCCATTTTCTCAAACAGCATCAAAAAGTCTTTGCTTGGACTTATGAGGATATGCCAGGCTTAGATCCCAAGTTGGTCGAGCATCGTCTTGTGCTGAAGCCAGATTGCAAACCAATTAAGCAAAAATTGAGAAAGATGGATCCCCGAGTAGCACCACAAGTTAAAGAAGGACTTGAGGATTTGTTAAAGGCAGGATTTATCTGGACCATTGATTTTCCAGATTGGTTGACGAACATCGTAGCAGTTCCCAAAAATAATGGCAAAGTCCGGATTTGTATTGATTTCAAAGATCTGAATAAGGCCACCCCAAAGGATGATTATCCACTTGTAAACACCCCAAATTTTCCTCCTCATTCAGTGTTCATCCATTTCATGTGTCATTGCATATCACTGCATACATTTGGCACATCATCTCAATGCATTGCATAGCATTGCACATCATTACATCTCATTTTCGAGATCCAACACTCCTGTTTTCAAAATATTTAATCCAGATTCCATTTTAAAACTTTTCTTTCGAAATCAATTTCAAAACCTGGGTTTTTATTCAACATTCTGTCATTTTCCAACCCCCAGAACCTTATATTTGGAAGTGTTTTCTCAGAAAACAATATGGATTCATTTTAAACTCAATTTTGAATTGATTTCAATTCTCAGATGAGACCCGTTTAGGTGGTGTCACTTCTGGATTTCTTTATTTATCAAATTTCTCAAAATTTTGAGAGTTTCAGTCCGATCAGGACTCTGTCTCAGAGTTCTGATCCAGTCAAGAGTCTGTTTTGAAGTTTGTTTCACTTCCATTTTTCATTCTTTTCATTTGTTTTCAAAAGTTAGGGCGTGTTACAAAGTTCAGTTATTTCAGGGCTTTATTTCGGAGTTTCGGTCGAATTAGGAGTCTAACCCTGATAGTATTTTCGGACTTATTTCATCATTTCTGATAAATTCTTTTAAAAAAAATTTCATTTGGCTTTAAAATCCAAAATTTCAAAGTCCTAAGAGTTCAGGACTCTAACCCGAAGTTTCAGTTCACTTGAGACTCCATTTTTTTAGAAATTCTGACTTTCAATTATTGATTTTAACCCTTCTTCAAAGTTATTTTCAATATTTATTTCAAAAGTTTCAAAACTCGAGGTGGGCCCACTCGATTGGCACCATATCCAAAGGAGTTCTAACCCAGTTAGAACTCTATGCCATTTCAAAAAATTTAATTTCAAGTTTGCTTTTTAAAATCTTTTGAAAACTCTCTCAATTTCAAGTTTTAAAATCGTTTTTGGAAAACTCAAGTAGGGCCCACTCGAGGTGGCGCCACATTTGAGAAAGTCAGGGTTAGTCCAGGGTTAGTCAGTGTCTTGGTTAGTTTTAGAGAGTTAGAAGAGTCAAAATCTCTTTTGAAAATGTATTTTAAAAGGTGGTTTTAAACCATTATTTTTAAAGGTTTTTAAAAGAACTTTAAAAACCCAAATGTGGGAAATGCCAAGTGGCGCCACATTTGAGGACTTTTTAGGATTAGCTAGGGGTTAATTAGGCATTTTTTAGGATAATTTAGGCTAGGGGTAGTATAGTAACTCCACCAAAAAATCTCCCCCCCCCCTTTAGAGTCCAAAAATTTCAAAATTGTTATTTTTTAAACCTAATTGTTTTATTATAAAAAGCCCCTATGGGGGACGATTTTAGGGATCTCTCCTTTGGAAATTCTTGGAGCTTCTCTCTCCTCTCCAGCCCTTCATACATTGCTGCAACTCCAAGGTAATCATCTCCCCTAATTTTGGTTTTTATTTAACGTTTTAATAGTTTAAACATAGATTTAGCCTTGGATGCCCCTCCTTATGTGGATTCAGCCATGATTCAACCTCAAGAACCATAAAAAACGGTCCAAGAAGATGATCTAACTCTGTTTTGGTATTTTTACAGGGATTCTAATCCATTAGAATCGGTTTTAGCATTGACTTTTACATTATTAACCAATAAAACATGTGATTTACCCTTTTAATGGGTTAAATCCATGTTTTTAAAGGTAAAATCAAATCCCAGACATTGATTCCCTAAGTTTTATTTATTTCTTTGTTTGTTCATGTTTATTATACGTTTTACAACATAGAAATAATTTTTGTTTTACTGTTTTAGTTTTTATTTTATTGTTTTCATTAGTTAATGCATATTTTATTAGGTTTATTAGATTTCTGCGTGTTTTAAGTTTAGAACAGTCAAGAGGATGCTATTTTGGATTGAAATATTTACTGTTAATTCCTGATTTTTTTATATGTGATACATGCATATGTGGTTGAATTACTGTAAAAAAATCAAAGGGTTTGGGATTCGGGAACCCTGTCAGAAAAATCAGACATAAAATCTAGATTTTCAAGGTTTAAAATCGTTGTTAAAATCAAAAGGGTAACTTGCTGTTATGTTATTTTCCTCATCCAATATCCGATTTGAGATCCTTAAAGTGCTGTGGATTCATGTTGAGATAATCCATTTACTGTAAAATTTTGGTAATTTTTGGCCTCTGTTTAGTATTTTTCCTCTGTCAGAGACTCTGATGTTAAATTTAAAATTCGTCACAATTTTTGTGATATTTCTTGATTTTCGTGCATAAGTGTGTGATTTTAGGGTTTGTTCATATTTATAATCATATTAGGGTGTTTCATATTTGATTTTGTGTTTATTTCAATCATAAATCCCAAGTTTTTACCAAAATTTATTTCAGAAAACCCTGAATTCAAGGCCATAGTCTTGCTATCAGGGGTAATTTGGTCATTTGACCTCAATTTCGAAATTCTAAAACCCTAATTTTTATATTTTTAATCATGTCAGATCATATTTGATTTAATTTATCCTTATTTGAATTTTAAAACTTGCATTTTTACAAAATATTTTTCTAAAAACCCTGATTTCAAGGCCATAGTCTTGCTATCAGGGGTATTTTGGTCATTTTGACACCAATTTCGAAATTTCAAATTTCATTTTCATATTTATTATATCTTATTTCATATTTTATTAAGTTTATATAAGGGAATCATATGGAAAATGGCTTATATCTAGCAAAATCCAGTAATTTCTAGATATTACTGGATAAATCTAGAAAAGCCAACATATTTTCACTAACCAGTTTTTCTAGTTTTGCAGGAACATTGAAGACTTTATTTTCCTTTATTTCCTATATTTAAATTTGATTAGTGATGTAAATTGTAATTAAATTTGGAATAAGAATTTCAATTTCTGCATAGATTAGGATTTGCATTGCATATAGTTTTAAACTTTGATATATAACTGCAATGTATGCCAATTCATGCACATTCTTTACAAATTCACTATGGTCTACACGAATGGCACGTGCACTAGCTCTTATGGAGTTGACAAACTTGGTGGAATTTGTATTTATGGCCATAGTCAGAATACGAATGATACCCATATTTGTAATCTTCGTATTAGCCACATTCAGCCTACACTCTTAGGCTAACTTCAAAATGCACTGCATTTCTCAAAAATACAAAAAGGGTTTTCTCAATTCCTCAAAATCAAGACTTTCAAATCCATATTCATCCATTTCATTCATTTGCAAATTCCAATTTCAATTCAGAGAAATCGATTTTCTCAAAATTTTCTAAGTTTAATATAGAAATCGATTTTCTCAAAAAACATTGAGATTTCAAAGGATATTTCAAGTGTTTCTCAAGTTCAAAATCCTGATTTTCAAGTTATATTTCAAAGTTTAAATTCAGAGAAATAAAGTTTTTCCAAAGTTATTCCAAATTTCTCAAAATCGATTTTCATAAAACACTTGAATTCTTCAGAAATCGATTTTCACTTTCCTCAGAAATATTCTCTCACTAAGTTCATGATTTTCCAAGTATTATCTTTTCCAATAATTCTCCAAGTATTTCAAATCTCAAAGCAAACATCATGTTTTCAAACCTGCATTTTCAGAAATTCATAGCACATGCGTGATTCTTTGTGCATTTAGGAAATAAAATATGATTTAGACAAGTTGAGCAAAGTTAAGCATACAATTGATCCTTGGTTCAATTACCCCTAGTAAAGGCACCAGGAACGGTTGAACCTCGTACCGACAGGTGAGTCCCATTCTTCAGAATTATCCCGCATTTTAAAACGGAGGCGAGTTATTTTCAAAATCTTTTTCAAAGGTCAGTTTGACTTGCAAAAGTAAAAATTTTGCGATGATAACACCACTCCCCAACATCGACCTTTTGATCGATAGCACAGCAGGCCATGCCATGTTTTCCTTTATGGATGGATACTCAGGCTACAATCAAATCAAATTGGCCACTCGTGACCAATCCAAAACTTCTTTTACCACGCCTTGGGGTACATTTTGCTATACAGTCATGCCGTTTGGACTCAAGAATGCTGGGGCAACCTATTAGAGAGCAATGACAGTTATCTTTCATGACCAGATGCACAAGAACATGGATGCCTATGTGGATGACATCTTGGTCAAGTCAAAAGAAGGAGAGGATCATCTTGATGCTCTCGGCCAAGTCTTTGAAAGACTTATTCTCTACAAGTTGAGACTCAATCAGCAGAAGTGTGTCTTCGGAGTAGAGTCAGGCAAGCTACTTGGTTATATAATCAGCAAGAAAGGCATAGAGGTGGATCCTGCCAAGGAAAAGGCAATCATGGATATGCCGCCTCCCACCAATCTTAAAGAACTGCGAAGCCTTTAAGGTCGCATTCAGTCAATTCAGCGCTTCATCTCAAATTTGGCCATGAGATGCGAGCCCTTCAATCACTTGCTGAGAAAAGAAGTGAAATTTGAGTGGGGACCAGAATGTCAGCTCTCATTTGAGCGCATCAAGCAGTATCTCCTCAATCCACCTGTTCTGAAGCCACCGGAACTGGGAAAGCCACTTCTCCTATATATTTCTGTCAACCAAAATGCTTATGGCGGATTTCTTGCACAGTACGAGGAAGGCAGCCGGATAGAGCATGCCATCTACTACATCAGCAAGACCTTCATCGACTATGAGAAAAGATACTCTCAGATGAACAATACATGTCTAGCCTTAGTGTGGACGTGTCAGAAGCTGAGACATTATCTCTTAGCTTCAGAAATCAAAATTCTGTCAAGGCTTAATCCTCTCAAGTACATCCTTGAGCAGCCTTTCCTTACTGGAAGGATCGCAAAATGGCAAGTCCTCCTGATGCAGTACGATTTGGAGTATGTATCTCAGAAGTCAGTCAAGGGTCAGTCCATCGCAGATCAGTTGGCAGATTTCCTGTTGACAGAAGAGATCAAAGCGGAAGATGATTTTTCCGATGATCGTATCTGCAGTATTCAATAGTCCCCTGTTTGGATCCTTTTTTTTTACGGAGCCAGAAATATGTCCGGCATAGGGATTGGGTTCTTGTTGATCACTCCCGAAATGGAGATGATCCCTTATTCTCTCAGGCTCAACTTTCAATGTACTCACAACATGGTCGAGTATGAAGCTCTAATACAAGGCCTCAAGATTCTGCAAGATTTTAATGTCAAAAGAGTACATGCCTTTGGCGACTCATTGCTTGTTGTCAGTCAAGTTAATGTTGAATGGCAAGTCAAGGATTCAAAATTGATTCCCTATCAGAAGATTGCCTTAGCTCTCATAGGCAATTTTGAAGAATTTCAGCATAACCATGTCAAAAGGGAATACAATCATATAGCCAATGGCCTAGCCTGTCTGGGCTCCATTTTATCGTTCAAAGATAGTGAATCCTGTTGTTTCTTTGAGATTGCCAGACTTGATCATCCTGCCTACATTCCAGCTGAGCAAGCAAACCAAGCTACTCAGAAAGAGAAGCCTTGGTACCAAGACATCAAAAGCCTTATTAAAAGTGGTGAATTTCCACCGGAAATGCCAAGAAAGGAGCAATGTGTGATTCAGCGCATGTCAGCCCATTATTTCATCCTTGCCAATACTCTTTACTGTCGTGGA
The DNA here is from genome assembly GCF_984573655.1 of Nuphar pumila. Taxonomy (NCBI): domain Eukaryota; kingdom Viridiplantae; phylum Streptophyta; class Magnoliopsida; order Nymphaeales; family Nymphaeaceae; genus Nuphar; species Nuphar pumila. Next base: position 42,745,596 of record NC_143265.1, on the reverse strand, counting down.
TTCAGTTATGAATACGCTAGATGCTTAGACAAGGATGACACCATGGAAGTTGTCCAAGAGGCACACGAGGGAATTTGTGGCGGCCACGTTGGCTACCAAACGCTCGTCAAGCAAATCATCCGGGCAGGGTATTATTAGAAAACCATGCAGCAGGATTACCATCATTTTGTAAGAAAGTGCGTAAAATGTCAAATGCATGCACCTTCCATTCATGCGCCAGCCGCATACTTGCAGTCCGTGGTTTCTCCCTGGCCTTTTTCAATGTGGGCCTTCGACGTAGTGGGTCTGATCACTCCTTCAGCTTCTAATGGCCACCGATATTTCCTCGCAGCTACAGAATACTTCACCAAATGGGTCAAAGTTGTAACTTTGCGAACAATGGAAGGCTGACATGTGGTTTCTTTTATCCATAAAAATCTTTTTTGCCGCTTCGGCGTCCCACATGATATTGTATCAGACAATGACAGTCACTTCAAGAATGAGAGGATGAAGACCTTATGCTCGAAGTTCAGGATTCATCACCATTTATGAGCTCCTTATTATCCTCAAGGGAATGGCCAGGCAGAGGCCACCAACAAGATTTTGATCCGCATTCTGGAAAGAACTGTGAACACGGGCCGCGATTGGCACGAGAAGATGCATGATGCGCTCTAGGCGTACCAAACCACCATTCGGACCCCAACCAACGCTACTCCTTCAGAGTTTGTCTACGGGACCGAAGTAGTATTACCTCTCCACGTTCAAAAGGCCACACTCAAGTTTGTATCGCTCATTGAACTTCCGCTTGATCAATATCAACAGCAGAGGTTAGTACAACTTGATCTGCTAGACGAGAGAAGACTCAAGGCAGTAGAGCATGCTCGAGCCTATCGTTAGAGGATAGCTCGGCACTACGCCAAATCAGTTATTGAGAGAAGATTTCTAGTTAATAATCTTGTGCTCAGATCAACAACTCATCTTAAGCATCGACCACGGGGCAAGTGGTCACCCAATTAGGAAGGCTCTTATGTGGTTAAAGAAGCGCTGCCCCATAATTCCTATCGTTTGATCAACGCAGATGGAGTAGAACTGCCAAATCCTATTAATGCTTTATATTTAAAGAGATTTTACACTTAAATTGTTTATCCTAGCCTTTTGTAGTCTTCGAAAGTCTTTTTCAATAAAGCAATAATCTTCTATTGAATTCTCACATTCTTCTCTTTGATATTGGGGCATTTTATTTTGATCTATACTTATCTTCCTTCATCATGTGCAGGCAGGATCAAACGAATCTCTTTCTAAGAATCTTACCAATTTTTCGGTTAATCTTGTTATCTTTATTGAATTGCATTCATTTCATTTTTCAATTTAATCAAATTTTCATCAATTTATTGTCAATTTTATCAATTTTCTTAACTTTTATCAAGTTTTATCAATTTTATTAAAATTCATTAATCTCCTCTTTTAAACCCTTTCAGGTTATGGGATAAACCAGATGCCTTGTTTCAATGGGGTATTACCCTTTCAGGTTAAGGGATAAACCTGAACCTCATCCCACGAGGTCCTTTGTTTTCTTTCAGAACAAGGGATAGTCCTAAAATCGTTTTCATCAACTTTTCTCAAAATTCTGCCTATTTCTACCAATCCTTTTTCAAATTTTTATTGTCAATTTCATTAATTTTTCTCTTTTCTCAATTTCTTTGTTTTTTGTCAATCCCTGTCAATCTTTTCTGATTTTGTCAAATTCTCTTCAGAATCAAGGATTTTCCTAAAAACCATCCTAAATAAAATTCAAATCTTAGGCCACCTTGGGTCAAGGATCTTGAATAAGTTCTCTTCATTGTCGGAATCTATTCATACATTTTGTCAAGCTTTCTAAAATCCGACCCTTGGGTAGGAGTTATTTCCTTCTCATCTGAGTTCCGACTCAGGTTTTGTTTTCATTTTATTTTTATTTTTGGAAGATCCGAGTCCCGACTCGGATTTTTCCCTTTTATCATTCGTCTGAAGTTTCGGGTTCCGACTCGAACTTTCTTTTGGATCCAACGCTCGTATTAGAACCAATTGTTACATCGAGAATTCGAGTTCTCAAACTCGATTCTCATTCATTTTTTATTTTTGAAAAACCGGGTTCCGACTCGGATTTTCCCTTTTTTTGTATATTCTCATTTCTGAAGCTTCGGGTTCCGACTCGAACCTCCTTTTGGATCCAACGCTCGTATTGGAACCAATTGCTACGTCGAGAATTTGAGTTCTCAAACTCGATTCTCATTCATTCTTTTATTTTTTTAAGAACCGGGTTCCGACTCAGATTTTCCCTTTTTGTATATTCTTATTTCTTAGATGCTCCATGTTCTGACTCAGACTTCCTTTTGGGATCCAACGCAGGTTGGACCAATTGCTACATCGAGAATTTGAGTTCTCAAACATTGAGATTGCTCCAGCAGCGTTCATGGATTTGATGAACCGGATCTTTCGTCCATTTGTGGACTCGTTCGTGATAGTATTTATCGACGACATCTTGGTCTATTCGGAGAGTCCGGAGCAGCATCAAGAGCATCTGCGGATTATGTTGAGTACTCTACGTGAGCATCAGTTGTTCGCCAAATTCTCTAAGTGTGAGTTTTGGCTCGAGCGCGTCATATTTCTTGTCTACGTGATATTGAAGGATGAAGTATCCGTCGATCCAGCGAAAGTCGAAGCAGTTTTGGGATGGAAGCAGCCCCAGAATGTGTCTGATATTCATAGTTTTCTTGGATTGGCCGGTTATTATCGATGCTTTATCCAAGACTTTTTGAGGATCACATTACCTTTGACAAAGCTGCTACGTAAAGGTGTTAAGTTCGTATGGAACAGTGCCTGTGAGGACAGTTTCCAGATCCTGAAGTTGAAGTTGACAACCTCGCCGGTGTTAGCTTTACCCTCAAGAAGAGGTGGCTTTGTGGTGTACACAGACGCGTCTGGTGTGGCGCCCCAAACCCCGGCCTTGGAAAAAAAACTTGGGATTTCTGTAAATTTTTTTTTTGAAAGGTTTAAGTAGAAAACCAGCGGAAAGCAAGCGTGGGAAAACAACAAAGCCGCAAGTCTGAGCGGCCGCCACAGATAAGTGCAACAAGTGGAAACAGTGTAACCAACGATATGTACAAAAGTGTAACTGTGAAGTAAGAAGGGGAAACACCCCTACAGTTTAAAGAGTGTACAAAATGTAGGTACAAAAGTACAAAATAGAGAATATATATATATATCCCGACAACAACGAGAACCCAAAAACCACTGGGTACAGGATCTGCAGGTCAAGTGTGTGTGTGGGTCCTCAGAGCCTCCACCGTGTATCACCGCATTCGCACTACACCTGTTCGTCACCTACATCCCCATAAAACGGGGTCAGTCCTCTTGCGAGGTGGTGAAGAAACAACCATAAGCATTTATAGATATACCTTCTACACAGGAAAAACAGAAAAAGCTAACAAGTGTAAGTTCCCATGTCAGGTGAGTGCAAAGTGACAACTAGTCAACGACTACAGTAGCAGGGTAAACAAGTAGCTAAAACAATGAACTGAGCATCAAGTAACTAAAGAAGCAACAGTAACTGTAAGTCAAGTGCTCAAGGTAGCAACAACTGTAACAAGTGCTGAGCAGCAAAGTAACCAAGTAACAGCCGAACAAGAAGAAGCAACTGGAGTAAAGTCCACAACACAAGCATCTACAGTAATTCAGCTGATTGGTTATTCTTTAAGTTCTTCTGATTACTCCTTCGGGTACGCGAAGGAAACCTCGCATTCTGTGAGACATGCACCCGGCGTCTGTTATTAATTGTCTAGGGTGGTAACCGGGGAAGCTACAGACCGAGTCAACCTCATGCGAGCAGCACATGGCTTGGAGAAAACACTCGCATAGGCAAGGATTGCAATCCATACTATTGCAGTAGTGAGGTCCTAAGAAGGCAACCTCGACCTCCCTGACTCTGAGTGACTGGAGGCCAAAGGACGCTACAACTCCTGTCAAACATGTGTAGTAGTAACGACGAGTCACTCAGGGTTGTACCATCCACCCTCTCCCAAGGTGAACCATTTTGTGAATGGGAAGAAGCAGGTTTATCTTTCTTAAAGCTCATGTTCAATCATACCTCACAATAAGGAATCTGCCTCGTGGTCCCCGCAGGGTACGCAAAAACTGGGACTTGGCCTGCCCATCCACGTGCTTAGCCTCACACGGCCAACGGAGCACACTGCTCGTGAAAGCAGTCAAAACACCATATTATTTTGTTTATGTTTAGGGTATATCACACAAGAGTCCACAAAACACAAAGGCCACTGCCCGGAAACTTCAACTGAGCCCACAACAAAACATTTCAATATTCATACCCTATGGTGTTCAATTTTCTTTCTTTTCATTTCATAAGGTGAGTGCACCTAATGTGCTTACCGATGCCTCAAGCAATGTACCTCCTCAGGGTACACTCTACTCAGTAACAGTGTCAAAATGTGCCAAGTTCAAAGTGTTAGAGTATCACATGTTTCTATCTTTTGCACAAGTATAAATAACAGAGGCAGTTACATAATATGCGATAATTAAAAAGCACTAACATGCATACTTCAGCGTGAAGATTGCATCTAACTGTGCTTTCATATGTGGTTCAACACACTTACATGTTTATGGTGAAATCTGGGATATTCCCGTCTTATGGGAACAACATTAGATATTTCCATGGTATGGGGTGCCGCGTCTGCGGACCCGAAACAACCATAATTAAACAACACTTGTAATTCAACGTAGTTTCCAAGTATGTGGATTTGCAATAGTGTTCGTTTATATACTTAACTAGGTCGTTGCACGTAAATCAAGGCATAAGGATTTCCTTACGTAGTACGACACACTTACGTGTCAAAGATGATTTCTGAACTTAACCCATCTAATGGGTATAACATTGGCATTATCATAGTTCAGGGTGCCACGCCCGCGGACCCTAAACAAACCGTTTGTCCAAAACGAGCGTAGGACAACACTATGGAATTCATACTTAGCTCGGAGTATGGAATCATCTGAGGAAATACTTGGACGGGACAAGAGAGTCATGTGTTTTAATACACTTACATAAATTCATATGTACATATATATATATATATATATATATATATATATATATATATATATATATATATATATATATATATATCAACACTTTCAAACATACTCGACGAGGCACATACATATATGTATACGTATATACATATATATATATATATATATATATATATATATATATACATTCACATTTACATATATATATATATGAAAAGCTTACTCGAACCCGGTGCATCCCAAGGCATGCACTTATGCCAAACCTAACCGAAGTGCGAGGAGGGTGCGGGGCAATACAAAGGCTAGCTTGAACCTAATAGGGTTTGGCTCGAAGTAGGTGCGAGCTGGTTTTGATAGAAATGTGTTGACAACACAATAGTGGCATTGCGGGGCTGCAAGTATGCCAACACAAGGATCCGCACACTTGCTGCCAAAAGAGCTCCAACTCAACATTGGTTTGTTCCTTTGGACCAGACTGTCGTGCACACTAAACAGGGTCTGGTTCGACTATGGTTCGGACCAGATCACCAAAGGATTCGGTTGGGGCTGGTTCAAGCCCCCGACAAGGGTCAATCGACTAACATAGTGCAAGGGGTTCCAAGAGCGGATCGAGGTGTCTGGTCCCTAGGACCAGACAACTGCTAAAACGGATTAGGGTCTGAACCTTTTCAGTTCAGACCCGAGCCTAAGGTGGCTCAGCCGAAAGAGAGACTCGGGGGTGTCCAGCACTAAGTGGCTGGCACCCGGCTCCATCAAGGTGGAGCCGCGGCTAGCACTTGGTGCTAGCTGGGCTGCCAAAGGGTTCAGGTATGAACTTTGGTTCAGACCTGCACCCACTAGGTGCTAACCGAATGCCATGGGTGCACAACACCCAAGTGGTGTGCACCCAACTCCAACTAAGGAGAAAACGGGCTGGGCTAGGTTTGCACCCAAAAATGGTCAAACCGGCTATAGGGTCTGGTCCACCCGCATGGCACCCAGCTCAAACCAAAGTGCAGTTGGTTGGACAAAGGGTCTGTTCCGCTGGACCAGGCCGTGCCATCACTAGGGCCAAGGACCAGAGCCTATGGTTCACATCCAAACAGATGGAAGGAGTTGGGCGCCTGCCATTGGCCGGCCCCAACCCACAAGCAGAACCCGGTTGGTCATGCGCCAACCGTGCAAACCCAAAAGAAAAGAAAGCAAAATTGCTGGAGCCACGACTTCCCTCAGCAAACAGAGTTGGGTCACTCTATGACCCAAGCCAACCTTTATGGCTAAAGCACCAGTCCCAACGACTTGGGACTGGGCTGAGCCCATCACTACCAAGCACGGGAGTCCAAGGTAAGGGCGTCGGATACAGCATATGACTGGGCCTGCATGCACCCTAAACAGGCTCTAAAAGAGTTGGGTGCGTGCTGGACGGGCCCAGCTCAGTCCAGCTCACCCAACCTTGATTGCAATTTTAAAGAACAAACCAAAACCGAAGGAAGAAAGAGTAAAAACATTCATTACAGCATACTAATCAGAAATTACATGCTTTGGCAAAGAAAGGCTGAAAACGCACTTAGAAGAAAAAAAAAATAGAGGAAGCCTATTTCAAAACATGCAGCCATTAGGGAAATAAAAACCAACATGAACACCCATAGAGAAAATACTTTTTTTCTAGAGCTAATCCACCTCTTTGAAGCATGCACGCATGGAGTGCATTGCTTCGTGGGTTTCATATATATCGAAGTCCTTGAATCACAAAAAAAAAAATTTGTTGAAACTTCACCTTGGTTGGAGAGGGAAGGAAGTGTTAGTTGCAGCTCTCTCCTTCAAGAGACACCCACGGCTGGAAGTAGTAGACAAGAGAGGAGAGAGGAGGTTTGGGAGAGAGAAGAGTGAGAGAGGGTCCTATGAAAAATCGCCCAACAAGAGAGCCCATTTTTTCTAAAGGGTCTTATAGGGGGTTGAGTGGGAATGGATGACTATGATTTACCCCTCCAAGATGGAGAGTTGGGGTGCTCCACGCCCCCCCATAGCCAATGCATGTCATGCTTTTAAACTTTTTAGAAAGACTTTCAAAAATGCCATTTTGAAAAGCCATTAAAACTTTGAACAAATTACAAGGGGGCGCACTTGGCTGCCACCTAACTAGCCCAATCGATTTTAAGTATTTGAAAACATTCAAAATCTTTTCAAAAATGCCATGGGGCACCAGCCCCATGCTTCCCTTTTGGAAATGATGCCCCTCATAATGGCCTTCAAGCTCCATCATGAGGTTTTGGAAATGATATATGGCCAATAGAGGTCTAAGCTTTAAATCCATGCAAAAACCTTTTCAAAATTGCCATCCAGCTGGTCAGCCTTGACCAACTGGTCAACCAAGGACATGGACGTCCACTAAAGGGGTCGCCTAATGGGTTTGGGTCCTCTAGTCACTCCGGATCCAAATCCAAAATCGCCTATTGTATACATTTCAAAATAATGCTTATTTAATGCATTAAAATAATAATTTAATTCCAACAAATTATTTTATTCTCTTTATAATCTTAATTAACGTAGAATGGTTGATGCCTCTTGAGAAAATATTCTCTCGTTAGTTAAAATTAAACGTTTTAAGATTCGGGCTCCAAAATTAAGTCAAGACTCGTAATTCACATGCACTGACAAGGTCCTTTCGTCGTTCGGATCTCAAATAAGGGGTGTGTCACTTCAACCCTATTCCAAACTTACCCTGAAAGTTTCGGAGGTTGATCCACTCTAGATTTCCTGAAATTGCTCTATTTACATAAAATCACGCGATTTAACCCAGTTCTCAAAATAAGCAAATCTTCAGAAATTGCCAAAACATAAAAATTCATCGATTTCTATATAATTACACAATATACATGAAAATGAAAATCGTGGATCTTACATCCTCCCCTCCTTAAAAAGGATTTCGTCCGCGAAATCACCCTTAAAAGGTTACAAAAAGTTCTGGATAAGTCTCTCTCATGCTCGCTTCTGGTTCCCATGTGCATTCTTCAATGCCATGGTGTTGCCACCGTATCTTAACTAACCGAATAGTCTTTGTACACAAAACTTGATCTCGTCGGTCAATAATCTCGATAGGCCTTTCTAACAAAGTCAGATCTTCCTGTACGTCCATATCTTCGCACTGAATGATATGCGATGGGTCGGGAACGTACTTTCTGAGCATCGACAAGTGAAATACATTGTGAATGTGAGCATATTATGAAGGTAACTCGACACGATATGCCACTTCACCAATCCTCGCCATGATCTCGAACGGTCTAACATACCTTGGACTCAACTTCCCTTTCTTTTCAAAACGAAACATGCTCTTCGTCGGTGAAACTCTGACAAAAACCATGTCTCCAACTTCAAAGGACAATTCGCGATGTCTCTTATCGGCATAACTCTTCTGCCTATCTTGCACTGCCTTTAAACGCTCACGAATCTTCTGCACCTGTTGCGTATAGTGCTGAAGAACAATTGGCACTTCTCTCAATCTATCGCCGATGTCGTCTCAATAAGATGGCGACCGACAAGGTCTCCCATACAACGCTTCATACGGGGCCATCCTGATACTAGCGTGATAACTATTGTTATAAGCTGAAAGTGCACTAGGATCGAGGCAACGAGCACTAGAGTGGGGTGAATAGTGCTTTTAAAACTTTCTGCGGAATATTGAAGGATTTTGCAAATCTCAAAGCAAACACACAAAGAACACAAGATTTTATCCTGGTTCGGTCAAACCCGACCTACATCCAGTCCCCAAGCAAAACCCGCTTGAGATTTTCCACTATCAACCTTGTAAACTACAAGATCACACAGACCATAACCGGTCCCACTTTCAGTAACAATCCCACTGAAAGCAAACAACTCCTTTACACCAAGGAGTCCTTTTTACAGAAAAGAAATAAGAACTTACAATACAACCTATGAGCCTTCCTTTTGAATTGAAATGAGATGCAATTGGCTTTTGAGGTTGTTGAAACACTCTACTCACGAATTCACTATCTCTCAAAGTGATTTGAGTGAAAAACTGAAGTGAAAATATCACGTGAGTGAGAAAACAAATACTTGAATGAATAGGAGTGAAAAGCAAGATTCAAATCAATTGAATTGTTGTTTTTGAGTGTAAAATGCACTCATATTTATAGTTAAAAGATTCCATACGTTGAGAGTATGAAAGGGTGTCAAAACTGTCCATTTTGAATGATCAAAACGTTTGAAAAATGAAAAGACACGCCTTTTTGAAGTTTTAGGAAAACGACAAAATTAGTCGACTGAAACATCAGTTAATCGACTAATAGTTAGTTATTAGTAGACTGACAGTTATCGTCGGTCGACTGATCTGTTAATCGAGCCGTTTGAAAATCTGAACTTTTGAAACTTAGTCGACTGGAGAAAAGTTAGTCGACTGATAATATCATCAGTAGACTGAAAAACCTTTTAGTCGACTGCTGCTAAAAACTTCTGAAAAACAAACATTCTGTTCGGTCGACTGATAAAAAGCATTAGTCGACTGCTGCTAAATTTTTCAGAAAACAAATGTTCTGTTCAGTCGACTGAAAAAACCATTAGTCGACTGCTGCTAATTTTCCAGAAAACAGACATTCTGTCCAGTCGACTGATAAAACCTTTGGTCGACTAATTTGACAAGAATGACTTTTTAGAAAATATGGCGCGAAAGGATTAGTCGACTGATAAGTCTATTGGTCGACTAATAAACATGAAAATTTAAGAAAAGAGTTTTCTAAAAAGATTTTCAAAAGAGTTTCTTTTAGAAAAGTTTTTCTAAAGACTTTTAAGGTGAAATGCAACCTAATTATGCACTCTAAGTAAGGCTCTTACAAGAATCTAAGACTTTTAATGAATTAAACATTTGCACACTAGTCTTCAAGGATTCTTCACCGAATTCTTCAATTTCTTCATAGCTTTAGCTGAAATGCAGTTGATTCCACTTGCTCATCATCAAAACCTTGTACTTGAAGTATCATGTATGGCTTCATTGTCGTAACAATCTCCCCCTTTTTGATGATGACAAACTTAATCAAAGATGAAGCATTTAGATGCATAGATGGAGATTTTACTCCCCCTATCAATATGCTGCAAAACATTAAAAGTTAGCACATTTAAAGCACATATATCACATATTGATTGGTTTGCATTTCCATTCATCATTTCTTCATGCAAGATCTCCTGTAATGTAATTGCTATCATCTTTTTCTCAAGATCTCCTTGCAATTTCAAAGTAATGCTATCTTTATCTTTTTCTCCCCCTTTGTCAGAATCAAAAAGAGTAAGGGCAAAAAATAGCATAAGCAGAAATAGAGATAAGTTTAAAATATTACAACCCATAAAGTATGTTTTTCAAAGATCAAAGATCAGAAAAGAGAGTTTAGCAAATCCTTAATGGCAGTTACATCCTTCTGAATTGAGGCAAGTTGTTGAGTCACATCTTCACGAAAGGTGTGTTGATGCAGCTCCAACGCTTTCAGTCTCTGCATAACTTCATCATGGTCTAGATTTGTCGAAAATTTCTTTCTTTTTACATGAGATGAAGGTGTCGCAGAAGGTGAAGGTTCAGAAATGGATGGTTTATTAGGATCAGATGGTTCAGTTTGATCAACATTTAAGGGAGGCAGATATTTAATTTTCATTCTTTTAAAAATTGTTTGATCAAAGAACTCTTTTTGCTCAATGTACTTTTCATTTGTTAAAGGAACTTTAAAATGTCTAAAAATACGGGTTAAAAGACAACCATAAGGAAGAAATGGTTTTTGTTTCCACAAGTTTGTAAAATACACATTGGCCCAGTTGACAGAAATATTTCCAAATAAAACATAAAGAGCCGTAGATAGATCTGTGGAATAATAATCAAAAGAACCAGTTTTGGGTAGAACATTGTGGGCAAGGATTCGTCCAGCAATGCGTGCACGAGTTTGAAGATTAGTATTTTTAAAAGGAGGGCAGTGAGGTGCTTCTGGAAGAAGAATTTGTTCAAAAACTCTTTCATCATTCAATTCAATAGTGTTGAAAAGAGTGTCTGAAGGTGGAATTTCAAGAATTTCTCCAAGCAATTTCGAATCAAACTCGATTTCAACATCACGAACAAGAGAAGACAAAACTCCAGTTTCATGATTCATTTGTAAATTTGTGTAAAACAAGTGAATGAGAAAAGGATAGTGAAGGGTATCTGCACAAGCATCAAAAAGATGTGAAATACCAGGAAATAATTCTCTTATTTTGTAACGAGAAAACAAGTGAAATAGAACATTTCGGCCTGGTAAAATAGGTAGTGCAAAAATTGATCCAAAAGTGTCATAGAGAAGAGGGTTGCGAAGTAATCTTAGTGAAAAACCATGTCTTGAAGTAGGTGTAGGAGGAGGAGAACCTAAACCTTTTGCAGATGCAGACTTCGTGCGAGGCATGGTTACCAAAATGTCGGCTTCCAAATAACGTCCGGCAAGGGAAAAAAGCTTTCCGGCGTTCAAAAACAAAGGACGATGCGGTGGCTGACGATGAGGAGAGGTCGGCCAAAAGGGGATTCCGGTAATGCACTGTCACGGCAAGAGAGTTCCGACATGTTTTTGAAGATGCGCCAGTCACTACAAGAGGATTCCGGTGTTTGAAGATCACGGCCAGAAGATTCCGGCGTCTCCCTGTTACGGTAAGAAAATCCCGGCGTTGATGGAGTCGAATGGCACTCCGAGGGTTTTTCGGAAGAGAGAGAGAGGCAAAAGAGAAAGAGGGGTTTTTGGTTTAAGGGTTTCGTTTTTTTTTTTTTAAAAAAAAAACGAAAAGGTACGATGTGAAACGATGCCTCTTTTAAAAAACAGGTTTTAAAACAAATCCAAGGGGTGTCGGGTCCCTTCACTTAAAAATTTTTAAAAAAAATTTAGTCGACTAAAACTCTATCGGTCGACTTAAAAAAAGTGCGACTTATTCTAAAAAATATCATCAGTCGACTAGAAATATATCGGTCGACTAATATGGTGCGATACATTCCAAAATATAAAACACCAGTCGACTAGAATTTTATTGGTCGACTAATATAGTGCGATTTTGAGATTTTGTTCAAAAATCAGCATTTTTATAAATCCAAAAATGAGCAAATACCTAGTTCTCTCCTAATTCTCATAAAATCTTCATTTTTAAGAGGTTTAGTGAAGATATCGACATGTTGTTCTTTAGTGGAAATAAAATTTAACGAAATATCTCCTTTTAACACATGATCTCTTAAAAAATGATGTCGAACTTCAATATGCTTAGTTCTTGAGTGCTGAATAGGATTTTTCGAAAGGTTTATAGCACTAGTGTTATCACAATAAATAGTTGTTGTGGAGTAGTTTAAACCAAAATCTTTTAAGGTCTGTTTCATCCAAAGTACTTCTGAACATGCTAAACTAGCCGCTATATATTCAGCTTCAGTTGTTGAGAGTGATACTGAATTTTGCTTTTTACTAAACCAAGAGACTAAGGAATTTCCCAAGAAATAACAAGTTCCACTAGTACTCTTGTGATCAGATTTACTTCCTGCAAAATCTGCATCACTATATGAAACTAAATCAAAGGAAGATGATTTTGGGTAAAACAAACCGAAATCTGAAGTATCTTTCAAATAACGAAGAATTTGTTTTACTGTAGTTAAATGTGATTCCTTTGGATTAGCTTGAAATCTTGCACACATACAAACACTAAACATAATATCAGGTCGACTAGCAGTTAAGTATAATAGAGATCCAATCATACCTCTGTAGAGCTTAGTATCTACACTTTTACCATTTTCATCTTTATCAAGAGAAGTAGTTGTACTCATAGGATTCCTTCTTGATTTCGATGAGTCCATCCCAAATCTCTTGAGAAGTTCTTTTGTATACTTAGCCTGATTGATGAAGATTCCTTCTTCAGTTTGCTTTATTTGAAGTCCAAGGAAGTAGTTTAATTCGCCCATCAAGCTCATTTCAAACTCTTCCTGCATAGCTTTAGCAAATTCTTTACAAAGAGAATCATTAGTAGAACCAAATATTATGTCATCAACATAAATTTGCACAATAAGAATATCTGAATTAAAATGTTTAATAAATAAAGTGGAGTCTACCCGACCAATGGAAAAACCAGATTGTTCTAGAAAATTTCGTAGTCTTTCATACCACGCTCTTGGTGCTTGTTTGAGTCCATACAGAGCTCTTTTCAATTTGTAGACCTTTTCTGGATATTTCTCATTTTCAAAGCCTGGAGGTTGCTCTACATAAACTTCTTCATTGATGTGTCCATTTAAAAATGCACTCTTAACATCAATTTGATATAACTTGAAGTTCATGTAACTAGCAAAAGCAAGCATCATACGAATTGACTCTAATCGAGCCACTGGTGCATAGGTTTCATCAAAATCTATGCCTTCTTCTTGATTATAGCCTTGTGCCACTAGCCTTGCTTTGTTACGAATGACTTCACCATTTTCATCCAGCTTATTTCGGAAGACCCATCTTGTTCCAATTACTGGATGATCCTTTGGTCTATCAACTAGATCCCAAACATCATTCCTAGTAAATTGGTTAAGTTCTTCGGACATGGCTAAAAGCCAAAATTCATCATCACATGCCTCATTGATATTCTTTGGTTCTAATTTAGATATGAAAGCAACATTTGCAATATATTTTTCTAACTGCCTTCTAGTTTGGACACCACTCTTTATTTCACCAATAACTTGTTCATGTAGATGATTAGGAACTTCTTTCCAAACCGGTTGAAGAGGAATATTTTCTTGAGAAGTACTCTCTATCAAGGGTTCTTCTTGAAGTATTGCTTCTTCTTCTTCGCTTAGAGGAATAACCTGCTCACAATTCTCATCAAATACAACATGTAAAGATTCTTCAATACAAGATGTTCTTTTATTGAAAATACGATATGCTTTACTTCTAGAAGAATATCCAAGAAATATTGATTCATCTGATTTTGAATCAAACTTATCAAGATTATCTTTGGTATTTAACAAGAAACATTTACTACCAAAAAATTTGAAATATGAGATCTTTGGTATACGATCATAATACAATTCAAAACATGTTTTATGTAAAATTGGTCGAATAAGAACACGATTTAAGACATAACATGCTGTATTAATTTCTTCAGCCCAAAAATATTTTGGTAAATTTTTATCTTGAAGCATGGTTCTAGCACATTCTTGCAAAGTTCTATTCTTTCTTTCAACAACTCCATTTTGTGGAGCCGCTCTAGGAAAAGCAAAGTTGTGAGAGATACCATGTAAATCACAAAACTTTAGAAAAGATTCATTTTCAAATTCACCACCATGATCACTACGAATTTTAATAATAGATGTAGATTTTTCATTTGTAATTCTTCTACAAAGTTTAGAAAATTCTGAAAAAGCATCATTTTTGCTTTTTAGAAAAATCACTCATGTAAACCGAGAATAATCATCTACTATAACAAAAGCATACTTGCTACCATTCAAACTTTGAATTCTAGATGGTCCAAATAGATCTAAATGTAAAAGTTCAAGAGGACGTTTTGTTGAAACTATATCTTTAGCTTTAAAAGAACTCTTGATTTGTTTACCCCTTTGACAAGCATCACATAAGTGATCCTTTTTATATGGTATTCTAGGTAGGCCTCTTACAAGATCATTCTTGGATAATTTTGAAATAATTTTAAAATTAACATGTCCAAGTCTCTTGTGCCATAACCATTGAATTTCATTTGAAACAATAAGACATTTTTCATTAAAAGTGGGTAATTCATCTAGATATAGTTCTTACACATTGTTTCTTCTTTTACCTTTAAAAATGATCTTTTTAGATTGAAAATCAGAAATTAAGCATAAATTATTTTCAAAAGAAACATGAAAACCTTTATCACATAATTGACTAATAGATATTAAATTATGCTTTAAACCATCCACTAAAAGAACATTTTCTATCAAGGGAAATTTTGGATTACCAATATTACCAATACCTATCACTTTTCCCTTGTTATTGTCACCAAAGGTGACGGTTCCTCCATCCTTATTTTGGAGGGTGGAAAATAACTCTGGCCTTCCAGTCATATGTTTGAAACAGCCGCTGTCCAATATCCATTTGCTCCTTATGTTGTGTACCTACAACAAAATCAGAAAACAGAGCATTTGACCCCTTTCTATTTTCGGGTCCATGAGAGTTAGTCTTAGGAACCCATATCCATTTGGATTTTGGTTTCCTTTGATAATAAATATTCTTTCTATAAAAGGATTTAGAATAAACATTTCTAGAATAATCATTTCTAGATGCATTTCTATTAGAACTAGAAAGTTTAGTTTTATGAACAAAAGGTTGAGAATAATGTCTTTGATTTTTCACCACAAGGTTTGGTCTATTTTGAGTATCAAAGAAGCTATATCCCAAACCGGTTTTATTAACCGAGCATCTTTGAGAACCAAGAAGTTTTTCTAGATTCTCTTGACCATTTGTGAATTTGGTCACTATAGAAAGAAGATCTTTTGACTTTTCTTTAAGACTAAATATTTCATTTTGTAAGAGATTGGTTCTAACTCCAATTTCTTTTATCTCAAGTGCTTGGCAAGAATTTTCCTTCTTGAGATCTTCTATTTCTTGAAGTAACACTTTATTTTGAGAGTCAAGAGTTAAATTTTCAGTTTTTAACTCTTTATTTTTAGAACTAAGACTCTTAAATTTAGCATATAAATCATTAAATGCTTCAAATAACTCATCATAGTCAAATTGACTTACCGAATCTACTTGTGCTACAAAACACATGTTGGCGACTTCTTCATTTGATTCTTCATCGGAAGAGGAGTCACTATCATCCCAACAGGCTTGAAATGCCTTTTTCTTCTTGAATTGGTCCTTGGGCTTGAATTTGAGAAGAGGACAATCTTTCTTGATATGTCCTGTCTTTTTGCAGTTAAAGCACTTTACTTCATTGGGAATGGAAGAATCTGCTTTCTTTGCCTTTCTTTGAAATCTTCCCTTTTTGATGAATCTTCTGAATTGCCTTGTGATGAGGGCAATATCTTCATCTTCATCTTCTTTAGAATTTTCTGAGTCAGAAGTAGCCTTAAAAGCAAGAGATTTCTTTTTAGGCTCTTCTTCTTGTCTGTCTTGAAGTTGGACCTCATATGCCATTAGGTTACCAACTAAGTCTTCAAGAGTGAGAGTATTGAGATCATTTGCTTCTTCAATAGCAGTGGTTTTTCTCTCCCATTCAGGAGTTAAACACCTTAGAATTTTTCTGACTAAATCCACTTGTGAATATTCTTTTCCAAGGGATTTCAAAGTATTAGTTATATCGGTCATTCTAGTTACCATGTACGATATAGATTCATTTTGCTTCATTTTGAACAATTCAAATTTATGAACTAAAGAAGCAATTTTAGATTTCTTTACCTTTGACGTACCTTCGTGTGTTACAAGAAGAGTATGCCAGATTTCATTAGCTGTAGAACATTGAGAGATGCGATTGAACTCTACCTTGTCAATGCCACAATATAAGGCATTCATTGCCTTGGCATTAAGTGAAGCAGTCTTCTTTTCATCATCGGTCCATCGGCTGAAATCAGTTGATGGAGTTTGGTACTTTTCTGAAACAACTCTTCAGATATCGAGATCCATGGATTGCAGGAATATTGTCATTCTTACTTTCCAGTATCCATAGTTTGTTCCATCGAAGAGAGGAGGACGAACAGAGGAGCTTCCTTCTTTATGCTGAGATGTTGTAGTTGCCATTCTAGATGATGGTCAAATCAAAGTAATAGCAAACCTGTGCTCTGATACCAAATGAAAGTGCACTGGGATCGAGGCAACGAGCACTAGAGGGGCGGTGAATAGTGCTTTTAAAACTTTCTGCGGAATATTGAAGGATTTTGCAAATCTCAAAGCAAACACACAAAGAACACAAGATTTTATCCTGGTTCAGTCAAACCCGACCTACATCCAGTCCCCAAGCAAAACCCGCTTGAGATTTTCCACTATCAACCTTGTAAACTACAAGATCACACAGACCATAACCGGTCCCACTTTCAGTAACAATCCCACTGAAAGCAAACAACTCCTTTACACCAAGGAGTCCTTCTTTTTACAGAAAAGAAATAAGAACTTACAATACAACCTATGAGCCTTCCTTTTGAATGCAAATGAGATGCAATTGGCTTTTGAGGTTGTTGAAACACTCTACTCACGAATTCACTATCTCTCAAAGTGATTTGAGTGAAAAACTGAAGTGAAAATATCACGTGAGTGAGAAAACAAATACTTGAATGAATAGGAGTGAAAAGCAAGATTCAAATCAATTGAATTGTTGTTTTTGAGTGTAAAATGCACTCATATTTATAGTTAAAAGATTCCATACGTTGAGAGTATGAAAGGGTGTCAAAACTGTCCATTTTGAACGATCAAAACGTTTGAGAAATGAAAAGACACGCCTTTTTGAAGTTTCAGGAAAACGGCAAAATTAGTCGACTGAAACATCAGTTAATCGACTAATAGTTAGTTATTAGTAGACTGACAGTTATCGTCGGTCGACTGATCTGTTAATCGAGCCGTTTGAAAATCTGAACTTTTGAAACTTAGTCGACTGGAGAAAAGTTAGTCGACTGATAATATCATCAGTAGACTGAAAAACCTTTTAGTCGACTGCTGCTAAAAACTTCTGAAAAACAAACATTCTGTTCGGTCGACTGATAAAAAGCATTAGTCGACTGCTGCTAAATTTTTCAGAAAACAAATGTTCTGTTCAGTCGACTGAAAAAACCATTAGTCGACTGTTGCTAATTTTCCAGAAAACAGACATTCTGTCCAGTCGACTGATAAAACCTTCGGTCGACTAATTTGACAAGAATGACTTTTTAGAAAATATGGCGCGAAAGGATTAGTCGACTAATAAACATGAAAATTTAAGAAAAGAGTTTTCTAAAAAGATTTTTAAAAGAGTTTCTTTTAGAAAAGTTTTTCTAAAGACTTTTAAGGTGAAATGCAACCTAATTATGCACTCTAAGTAAGGCTCTTACAAGAATCTAAGACTTTTACTGAATTAAACATTTGCACACTAGTCTTCAAGGATTCTTCACCGAATTCTTCAATTTCTTCATAGCCTTAGCTGAAATGCAGTTGATTCCACTTGCTCATCATCAAAACCTTGTACTTGAAGTATCATGTATGGCTTCATTGTCGTAACATAAGCGAACTCTACCAAGCATAGGTGTGAATCCCATTCACCCTTCCAATCTAGCATACAAGCTCGCAACATATCTTCCAACGTTTGAATCGTTCGCTCGGACTGTCTATCTGTCTGAGGATGAAAGGTTGTACTAAATTTCAACTTCGTCCTCAAAGGAGATTGCAATTGACCCCACAGTCGCGAAGTGAATCAGGGATCATAATCGGAAATGATAGACCTCGACACACCATGAAGTCGAACGATCTCTCTAATGTACAAGTCAGCTAAACTCTCAAGCGACTGACTGATCTTGATTGGCAGAAAGTGGGCAGACTTGGTGAGTCTGTCCACGACTACCCAAATCACGTCGTTTTTACGCCTAGACAGTGGCAAACCAACCACAAGGTCCATCGTAACATCCTCCCATTTCCACTGTGGAATCTCAATCCTCTGCAAGGTACCACCTGGATGCTGATGTTCCGCTTTGACTTGTTGACAAGTCAAACACCTTACAATGTAAGTCGCTATCTCTCGCTTCATGCCATGCCACCAATACTTCCGATATAAGTCCTTGAACATCTTCGTTCCTCCCGGATGAATCGTGTACTTTGACATATGAGCTTCGTCAAGAATTTCTCTCTTCAGCTCTGGGTTGCTCGAAACCCAAAGGCGATCTCTCATACGAACGCTGCCATCTTCGGACACTCTGAAAGAAGAATCTACTTGCTCAGCCAAGGCTAGAAACTTGCCATACTTGTCGTCAAGCTTTTGAGCCACTACGATATTCCGCAAAAACTCGGATCGAATGGTCAGACCAGACAATCTGATTGAACCTTCACTAACAGAAAAAGGTTTTCAGGCTACGAACTCTTCAACAAGCTTCTGGCTCCACATAAGACTAGCCAGAACACCTCTCGTTTTGCAACTAAGTGCATCCACCACAATGTTCGCCTTACCAGGATGATAAGACAACGTGAAATCGTAGTCCTTGATAAACTCAAGCCATCGTTGCTGCCTCATGTTCAGCTCCTTCTGAGAGAACAAATACTTGAGGCTCTTGTGGTCTGAAAAGACCTCAAACGATTCCCCATAAAGGTAATGTCACCACAATTTCAAAGCAAACACGACTACTGCCAGTTCTAAATCGTGCGTTGGGTAATTCCGCTCATGAGTCTTCAACTGTCTGGAGGCATAGGCAATCACTCGGCCATGCTGCATAAGCACACAACCTAAATCGGTACCAGAGGCGTCTCTGTATACCACAAAACCACCTCTACCAAAAGGTAACGCTAACACTGGCGAGGTTGTCAACTTCGTCTTCAGGATCTGGAAGTTGTCTTCACAGGCACTGTTCCACACAAACTTAACACCCTTACGTAACAACTTCATCAAAAGTAGAGCGATCCTTGAAAAATCTTGGATAAAACATCGATAGTAACCGGCCAACCCAAGAAAACTACGAATCTCAGACACATTCTGAGGCTGCTTCCAGCCCAAAACTGCTTCGACTTTCGCTGGATCGACAGATACTCCGTCCTTCGATATCACATGGCCAAGGAACATGACCCGCTCAAGCCAAAACTCGCACTTAGAGAATTTGGCGAACAACTGATGTTCACGAAGAGTACTCAAAACAATCCGCAGATGCTCTCGATGTTGCTCCGGACTCTCCTAATAGACCAAAATATCATCGATGAATACTATCACGAACGAGTCCACAAATGGATGAAAGATCCGGTTCATTAAATCCATGAACGCTGCTGCAGCATTCGTGAGACCAAAAGGCATCACCACAAACTCATACAACCTGTATCTCGTTCTGAAAGTTGTCTTCGCAATATCATCCTCTCGGATACGAAGCTGATGGTAGCCCGATCTGAGATCAATCTTCGAGAAAACCTTCGCCTTTTGTAACTAATCGAAAAGATCTTCGATCCTAGGTAAAGGATACTTGTTCTTAATTGTAGCTTGGTTGAGCATCCGATAATTGATGCACAACCTCAGGGATTCATCCTTCTTCCGTACAAACAGTACTGGTGCTCCCCACGGTGAAGCACTAGGTCGAATAAAACCCTGATCGAGAAGTTCTTCCAATTGACGCTTCAACTCCTCAAGTTCCGCTGGGGCCATACGGTATGGTGCATTGGAAATCGATATCGTTCCAGGCAGCAACTTGATACCAAATTCGATCTCTCACCTCGGAGGTAACCCAGGTAGCTCCTCAGGAAACACATCGACAAAATCTCAGACCACGTCCAAGTCATCGATCAAAACCATCTCGGGTTCAACTGGGGCAATACAGACTAAGAAGGCAGTACCTGATCATGCATATATTTCAAGGTGAATTAACATTAAAATATGCATGATTTTATGAAAAAAATGTTTTAAAAACCCAAGTTTATGCTAGTTTTCATTAAATGAGCTAAAATGATTTCAAAACAGAAAATGTGTAAAAAAATAACTTTATTTGTATATTTTAGTACATATTTTAATGTTTGATATTAACATAGTAGTTTAGTTTTAGTTTTCAATAAAAATAAAAATAAAAAATAAAAAAAATGGAGAAAAATAGTTTTATATTGTTAATAAAATCATTTTAGTTGCTTGTTTTTTTTTAAAAAAGAAAAAATTAAATATAAATATAAATAGTTAGAGTAGTTTTAATTTTTTTTAAATGAGTTTCTTTGTAAATAAATAAGTTTTGTTTTCAAAGTTTTTAACTTTTGAAAATTTCTAAACAAACCGGTTTACACGGTTTGTGATTTTTTTGAAAAACTGAAAATAAAACAAACCGGTTCAAACCAGTTTGCTTTTTGTAAAAACTAAAAAAAAAAAAACAGAAAATAGTTACAAACCGGTTCAAGCCAGTTTGGGCTCTTTAAAACCCAAAAACAGAAGAAAAAAATGTGTCTCTCACCCTGTGCGCCATTGTCTCTCTTTCCCTATCTGTTTCAAATCTTTTCCCTCTCTCTGATCTTCCGGATCCTTTTCCTATTCTTTTCCCTCTCTTTTCCCCTACCTTTCTCTTCTCATTCTTTCTTTTCATCCTCGATCCGGTGGCAGAACTTCTTCAGTCGGCAGCAGCGCACGAGGTGGAGGCCATTCTTCCCTAACCCCTCTAAGGTATGGTAAGTCTTTTGATCTTCATCTTTATCTTCTTCTTCAGCTTCGTTATTCTTCTTCTTTACCTTTTCAATCGATGCTGTATTTGTTTTTGAAAAATGAAAAAAAAAAATAGATCGAAATCTGGATTATGCATTTGTTTCTCTGTTTCCGGTTTTAATCATTTACAGATTTGTGCAATCTTTTCACAGATCTGATTTTCTGTTTTGTTTTTGTCGATTATTATTATTTTTATTCATTGTTTCTGTATTATAATCCATTCATTGCAGTAGATTCTTATTTCCTAATTCTCGAACTATTTCAATTCCTGTTTTCATCTTTAGCATAGATCTGATTTTCATTTTATGTCTTGTTTGCTCTCATTTTTTTAATTTTCTATTTTCATTTTCGAGTTTTTCTGTTTTTCAATTCTATCATCTTCCTGTTTTTCTATTACATCATTTTTTCTAGTTTTTGAATTCAATTTTCGGTTATTTTAGTGGCTTTCTTGTTTTTAAATGTTTGTTGCCTCATTTTGTGAATTTCTCGATTTCCTATTTGTTCATTCTTATATTTTTTTTTTTAGTTGTTGATTTCCAATTTAATTCTTCATAGCAATACCTATTTTTTTTTATTTTCAGTTTTCCTGTCTTCACTTCTGATTCTTGTTTCGTGCTTTCATTTCATTCCTCGTTGCAATTTTTCCATGATTTCCTGTTTTCAAGTATTTTTTTTTATGTTTTGCTTCATTTAATCATGTATGCAATTTGTCTCTGCTATTCATTATTAGATATTTTGTGTAGTTTTCCAGTATTACTTACGTTTCTGAAATTTTATTTTTCATTGGTTCAAATTTTGAGTTTCATGTAGTTTAAGTTTTTTTTTTTTTTTAATATCTGTTCGTCATTTTACAAAACCTACTGCCTTTCATGCATTGTCTATTTTTCAAAGCATTTAGTTTTTTTTATTGTTGTTTTTACATTCATTTTCTGTTTTTTTTTAATACAGTGATTTCATGTCTTTTTCAATTCAGTAATTTCGTGTTTCCATCTTATTTTACATATTATTTCCTTGTTTTTTTGTAAATCACTCATTTCCTTGGTGTTTCAACTTTTCAGTTTCTGTGTTGTTAATTAGGTATTAGTTGTAATTGATTACTTAGTTATTTGTCATTAGATTGCTTTCATGTTTTAGCATTGAATTAGCATAAACTGTGTTTAGTATAGTTTTTACTTTTCTCTCTTGTACTGCTCGTGTTCATTTGAATTGTGCAGGATAGCATAGGAGTGGAGTGGAAGTGATTACGTGACACGAAGTACGAAGAGTAGAGCTTCTTTTTTCTTTTCAGTTTAGAATTAGGAATTTAATTGTGTTTGTAAATATTGCACTTTACGCCCTCTGTGAAGGGTATTCATTTGTTGTAATAGTTAATTGTTTTTACCTTTCTTGAACATTTTACATTTTAATAATACAGCAATAAAGATTAGTTTAGATTTGTGTGTTTGAATACAAAATATTATCGTTCCCTGAGTTCGACCCGGTCTCATCCACTAGTGAGAACCGGTTTTTATTATTTGATGTCTGGTTTTCACATGTTTTACATATAAAAAAATCTTTTCAAAATTACAACGATTTAAAAGAAGACATCAAATTTTTGGCGCCGTTGCCGGGGAACGGTGTAATATTAGTATTCACTTTATTGCCTAGTGTTTGCTTGCATTTAGGTTTAGAACCATGTATGTGCATATCTTAGAGACGAGCTTACTTTTCTGCATAGCCCACCTACTAGGAGCCCCTTAGAGGTGATTGTGTATGATTGGTACCGTACACATAGATTTCATATTTCTTTTGCATAATCTCTGTTATGTGTAACTGCGTGGTGTTTGTTTAGTTTTTGTTGTTTTTAGTTTACTCGCTTTGTGGTTTGCGTGGTTTGGCCGCTTAGTGCATTAGTTAGGTAGAAAACCCACAGTTAGGACGTGTGCTACACTGGTCTACTCCAAGGTGTACGCAATGGCTGACGATCATCATTTGATCCGTCCTTTGAGGGTGTACTTCATGCCAAATACGTATACTCCCGCCTCCTGCATCACGAAACCTGATGTAGGAGCGAGCCATTTTGAGATTAAGGCCAGTGTGATTCAAATGCTACCTTCGTTTTATGGCCTTAGCAATGAGGACCCATATCGTCATCTCGATGAATTTCTTGAGATTTGCTCGATAGTGCGAATCAATAACTTTGGAGATGACGCTATGAGGTTGACTTTGTTTCCGTTCTCTCTCAAAGATAAAGCCAAGCACTGGCTAAAATCTCTTGAGATGGTTCGTATTACAACTTGGGAAGGAATGCAGCATGAATTCCTCAAAAAGTACTTCCTAATTGGTAAAATGAATTAGTTTCGTAAAGCTATAACCATTTTTTCTCAAATTGAGGGAGAACAGTTTCACGAGTCTTGGGAGAGATTGAAAGATCTTCTCCGCAAGTGTCCCCATCACCAGGTGCCTCATTGGCAGTTGGTGCAGTATTTCTATGACGGGCTTACTGAAAAGCACCGTCAAATGGTTGATTCGTCTTATGGGGGCACTTTTATGCTCAAGAGTGAGGACGAGGCGTGGTCTCTATTTGAGACCTTGAGTGAAAACACGATGTATCATACCTTGTCTTCAAGGCTCGAAAGGACTACATCTCTGTCTAGTGGTCCATGGAAAATAGGGATTTCCGAAGTAGGGTCCGAGTTAGATTTGAGTACCAAGGTCGATCAGTTGACTAGAAAGTTAGATCAATTCCTAGCCAATTCTTCGCAAAGTCCAGTAGAAAGAGTGTGCGAGCTTTGTGCTAGCCCTGCACATTGTGTTGCGGATTGTCCGGCAGCGCCATTATATCCTGAATTCGGTCAGGAGCAGCTGAATGCTGCCTAAGGTTTCGCTAAACCCATGCTGGATTCATCATATAACTCAGGTTGGCGAAACCAGTCCATTTCCCTATTCCATCAGCCCTCCCAGACACAATATAGACCCAGTAACCCTTCACAAGGTTACTCGCATCCCATTTTTCCACAGGTTCATCCCCCAACCCAACCTGCTTATACTCAGCCCCATTCTCATGAGCCTTCACCTAGTCAATCCTTCCAAGATAGGATATTACAAGTTTTGAGCTCCCATATGCAGTCAATAGCCAAGCTAGAGACTCAAATGGGACAGTTGGTTGAGACCTTCAGTAGGCAAAGCCAGGGGAACCTTCATAGTCAGTCTGTTGTCACATCCAAGGGAGAGGAGCCCATGTCATTTGACTTGCAACCCACTGATTCACATCATGAGCAGGTTAAGTCTGTTACATCCCTTCAGAGCAGGAAGGCGTATCATCCCATTCATGAATCGACTCATGAACCTCATATCATTTCTACTGACGATTCGATCTCCATGATACCTCAGCAGAAGGGGCCTGACCTACATCATGCATTATCATTATATAGAGCCCCATTTTCTCAACCTTTAGTATCACCAATTCCTTTTAGTAAGCAAGAGGTACAGATGCAGAAGGTGCTTGACCAAGTCAAGCCAGATCATATTCACCACTTGTCTGAAGTTGCTTTCATTGATAGTCGGTCGGTTCTAGACTCTCAATTCTTGACCAGTCTCTCAGATGAGACTAATCTATGTTCTTCATGTCGAGAGAGATTTGATACTACATTTAGAGGTATAAGGGATGGAAACACAGTGCATAGTGTCACAGATGACACTCTTTTCTTTATAGCACCCGATTGAGCCTGACTTCATGTCCATTGATCTCATGGACAATGAAGGTTTTTTCAGGGATCCGTCTGGCTGGGGACGTGAAACTTAGCGCTTTATGGGAGGCAACCCATAGTTTGTACAGTATTACATTCGTTTTTAGGATTTGTAGATTTTATTTGGTTTTATTTTTCATTTTCTATGAGTTTCATGTTATGTCATGTATACATTGCATTCATTACATTCATAGAACATGCATTTTTAATTCATGTCAGTTGATTCTACTCTTTTCCCTCATTTATTTCCTCTCATGAGCATGGGGGAGTGTCACTGGGACAGTGTCATTTAAGCATGGGGGAGGGTGTAGTAGCACACCTTGAATATTTTTGTCTACATTCTTGCACATGTTTACACATCTCTCATGAAAAGTAGATTTTTAAAGAAAGAGTTTGAACTTATATGAATGTTATTTCAAATCTGGTGTTTTTAGAGGATTTTTAAGCCCCACGAAAAAAATTTCTGACATAGATCTAAAAATTATGGTTGTTTATGCAGATTTCGAAGAAATGATGATAGATACATGTTAGAATTTATTTTGAATTGCAAATATGAATATGCATAGTTGTATTTTTGAAAAACTAAGCAAATGAACAAAAGTGTAAAAATAAGCTTAAAAAAATGAAAAAAGAGCATGTGTTAGGTTGTTTGGATAATTCCACAATCCTTAGTAAATTGAACTTAGGTGTAAGTTGAAACTTTTAATTCCATTTCGAAAAGGAGAGTGGAAAACTTTGTGATCCTAAGTAGCTGAGAACAGATACAAGTTGAAATGTTTGACTCTCACGTTATAAAGGTGAATGAAGGAAGTCACTTTTATGTCTTAGTTGATATTTTTTTGTATGCATTGAAAAAATATAGAAGATATTAACATTGCACAAGGCATAAAAGCAGACCGCACGCAAGCTATAAGGGAAGAATGAATATGCAAAAAGAAAAAGCGTGAAAAAAAATCAAGAAAAGAGCTTAAAAAGAAAGAAAAGTTTAGTGCTTAGAAGTGTGATTGAGAAAACCTGTGCAGAAAACATATGAGTGAGGATAAGTAAATAATAACTTGTTTTTATTGGATTTTCCAAGAATAAAACATAAATAATTGTGATATTTAGAAAAGTGAAAGAAATTCTTTTTCTGTGGTGGTATATAAAAAAATCTAATTATATTTTGATTTTGAAATAACAAGAAATATTGGTGAAAATAAAGTCTTTGATTATCTACTGCTTATGAGGATGTGTAATATTATGCATACATGACAGAGATGTTTGTGGGTAGCATCACTGCAAACCCTCACGAGACCTTACTCGTCCACTGGGGTAACCCAGGGGTTGAAAGGGCTTGTTGCATGAGCTAAATACAACCGTGATTCCTACGAAAGTGAGTTAGGTGATAGTTTTCATTTCATGCATTTTTCTAGTTTGCTCGAGGACTAGCAAAACATAAGCATGGGGGTATTTGATCATGCATATATTTCAAGGTGAATTAACATTAAAATATGCATGATTTTATGAAAAAAATGTTTTAAAAACCCAAGTTTATGCTAGTTTTCGTTAAATGAGCTAAAATAATTTCAAAACAGAAAATGTGTAAAAAAATAGCTTTATTTGTATATTTTAGTACATATTTTAATGTTTGATATTAACATAGTAGTTTACTTTTAGTTTTCAATAAAAATAAAAATAAAAAAATAAAAAAATAGAGAAAAATAGTTTTATATTGTTAATAAAATCATTTTAGTTGTTTATTTTTTTTTAGAAAAGAAAAAATTAAATATAAATATAAATAGTTAGAGTAGTTTTAATTTTTTTCAAATGAGTTTCTTTGTAAATAAATAAGTTTTGTTTTCAAAGTTTTTAACTTTTGAAAAATTCTAAACAAACCGATTTACACGGTTTGTGATTTTTTTTGAAAAACTGAAAATAAAACAAACCGGTTCAAACCGGTTTGCTTTTTCTAAAAACTAAAAAAAAATTAATAAAACTGGAAATAGTAACAAACCGGTTCAAGCCGGTTTGGGCTCTTTAAAACCCAAAAACAGAAGAAAAAAATGGGTCTCTCACCCTGTGCTCCATTGTCTCTCTTTCCCCCTCTGTTTCAAATCTTTTCCCTCTCTCTTCTCTTCTCGATCCTTTTCCCTCTCTTTTCCCCTACCTTTCTCTTCTCATTCTTTCTTTTCATCCTCGATCCGGTGGCAAAACTTCTTCAGTCGGCAGCAGCGCATGAGGTGGAGACCATTCTTCCCTAACCCCTCTAAGGTACGGTAAGTCTTCTGATCTTCATCTTCATCTTCATCTTCTTCTTCTTCTTCTTCAGCTTCGTTATTCTTCTTCTTTACCTTTTCAATTGATGATGTATTTGTTTTTGAAAAATGAAAAAAAAATAGATCAAAATCTAGATTATGCATTTGTTTCTCTGTTTCTGGTTTTAATCATTTACAGATTTGTGCAATCTTTTCACAGATCTGATCTTTTGTTTTGTTTTTGTCGATTATTGTTTTTTTTATTCATTGTTTCTGCATTACAATTCATTCATTGCAGTAGATTCTTATTTCCTAATTCTCGAACTATTTCAATTCATGTTTTCATCTTTAGCATAGATCTGATTTTCATTTTATGTCTTGTTTGCTGTCATTTTTTTAATTTTCTATTTTCATTTTCGAGTTTTCCTGTTTTTCAATTCTATCATCTTCCTGTTTTTCTATTACTTCATTTTTTCTAGTTTTTGAATTCAATTTTCGATTATTTTAGTGGCTTTCTTGTTTTTAAATGTCTGTTGCCTCATTTTGTGAATTTCTCAATTTCCTATTTGTTCATTCTTATATATTTTTTTTAGTTGTTGATTTCCAGTTTAATTCCTCATAGCAATACCTGTTTTTTTTTTATTTTCAGTTTTCCTATCTTCACTTCTGATTCCTGTTTCGTGCTTTCATTTCATTCCTCGTTGCAATTTTTCCATGATTTCCTGTTTTCAAGTAATTTTTTTTCTGTTTTGCTTCATTTAATCATGTATGCAATTTGTCTCTACTATTCATTCTTTGATATTCTGTGTAGTTTTCCAGTATTACATACGTTTCTGAAATTTTATTTTTCATTGGTTCAAATTCTGAGTTTCATGTAGTTTAAGTTTTTTTTTTTTTTTGGTATTTGTTCTTTATTTTACTAAACTTACTGCCTTTCATGCATTGTCTGTTTTTCAAAGCATTTAGTTTTTTTTATTGCTGTTTTTACATTCATTTTCCATTTTTTTTTAATGCAGTGATTTCATGTCTTTTTCAATTCAGTAATTTCATGTTTTCATCTTATTTTACATATTATTTCCTTGTTTTTCTGTAAATCACTCATTTCCTTGGTGTTTCAACTTTTCAGTTTCTGTGTTGTTAATTAGGTATTAGTTGTAATTGATTACTTAGTTATTTGTCATTAGATTGCTTTCAAGTTTAAGCATTGAATTAGCATAAACTGTGTTTAGTATAGTTTTTACTTTTCTCTCTTGTACTGCTCGTGTTCATTTGAATTATGCAGGATAGCACAGGAGTGGAGCGGAAGTAATTACGTGACACGAAGTACAAAGAGTAGAGCTTCTTTTTACTTTTTAGTTTTGAATTAAGAATTTAATTGGGTTTGTAAATATTGCACTTTACGCCCTCTGTGAAGGGTATTCATTTGTTGTAATAGTTAATTATTTTTACCTTTCTTGAACATTTTACATTTTAATAATACAGCAATAAAGATTAGTTTAGATTTGTGTGTTTGAATACGAAATATTCTCGTTCCCTGAGTTCGACCCGGTCTCATCCACTAGTGAGAACCTGTTTTTATTATTTGATGTCTGGTTTTCACATGTTTTACATATAAAAAAATCTTTTCAAAATTACAATAATTTAAAAGAAGACATCAGTACCCCCGTTTCGCAGATACTTCTGAGCCTTGAAGGATGATATCATGCGGCTATCGCGCAGAGGTCGAGGAAGCTTGATCTCCAAAATAGGACGATCAGGACGAAAAAGAATGATCTTTCTCTCCCGACAAAAGACTTAAGCATGGTACTCGAAAAGTCAGTCCATGCCCAAAATCACATCATACTCGGTCATATCTACCAGGATAACGTCAGCTGACAGGTTCTGTTCTGCCACTAACACCTCAATGTTTGGGATATACGAGTCACAAAAGGACTGCTCTCTAGTTGGAGTGCGAACCTCTAACAGAAAATTCAAAGACTCGACTGCCAAAGGTAAGGTACGAGCAAATCTAGCTGCTATGAACGAATAAGTAGCACCACAATCAAACAAAGTAAATGCTTTATGTCCGGCTACTGAGATCGTACCTTGTACCAACTCTGCCTTGGTCACTTACTCAATTGTTGCCACGTATGCTCGACCGGCAATGACCTTCTGGTTCACTGGCCTCGGTGGATACAACTGCGGTTGATGCTGCTGCTGTGTCGAAGGTTGTCACTGCTGTGCTGGCTGGGAAGTACTCAGCGTATTCCTGCGTTGGTCATCCACCTGTTTCTTTATGCAGTCCCGGATATAATGACCCATCTTCCCACAATATAAGCATCTGCTTGTGTCCCGTGGGCAAGGTCGCCCTGGATGATCTGTAGTACATTTCGGACAACTGGCTGTGGTAAGTTGCTTCTACTGTGGCTGCTGGTGTTGCTGGTACTGGCGTCTACGGTTCTGATGCTGAATCTGGTGGGTGTTGTTGTTTCGCTGCTTCTTTGACTGAGGATGGAACTTCCTTCCACCCTGGTTCCTTTGGAATTGCCTCTTCCTTGGCCAACTCCTTTGGCCAGGATTCTGCTGTTGCTGACGTGGTGCGGGAGTCTTCTGCGATTCGGTTCAATCATACTCAAGCAAGGAGGCCGTCTCTAAAGCCTCATCGACCGTCATAGGTGCACGAGTGTACACCTTTGTCCGTAGTACCGGCTTCAACCCTCGAGAAAATTTAAGAGCTCGCTCCTTCTCTGTCGTGTATAAGTGCGGACAAAACCTCTCCAAGCTGCAAAAACGTGTGACCTATTCAGAGAAAGAAGAACTACCCTGTTGGAGGTCGAGAAACTCCTGCATTTTCCGGCTCCTCTCATGATCTGGAAAATATGCTGCATAGAATGCCTCTACAAACTGCTCCCAATCAAGTGACTGGTTATCGAATTTGATCTCCCAGGTGGTCGCCCACCACCTCTTTGCATCTTTCCTGAGACGATACATCCCAAAATCAACTTTCCGATCATCGCCGACTTGTAACACACGGAAAATACGCTCTATTTCTCTGATCCAGTCTTCGGCTGCTTCCGACGACGACTTCTCATCAAACGAGGGAGGGTTCAAGCTCATAAATTGCTTGTATGGGACTGCTGCAATAGGAACCTGAGCAGATGTTCCCTGTCCTTGGGCGGCTTGCTGGAGGTGCTCGCCCATGTTCCTCATAGCCTCTGCTTGTCGTCATACAACCTCTGTAAGGTTGTTCAAAGTCTTCATAAGATCATCACACCTGGTGCGCCACGCCATCTAAATACGCACACGTCCATACATAAGCAATCAGCCGATACACAAGGATAGGAAAATTCCACTTTATTAATAAGAAACTGAATCATTACAGAAGCACCCTTCATCAAGATAGGGTTAAACAAGCACTGCCAACAACTTAAACATGACAAAATAAAAAAAACGAAACACTAAGTCAGTGTTTCTAACGTCAAAACAACACATCACAAATTTATGATTTGCTGGTGTAGAAGTCCCTGTAGTCCTTCCGACTACCACAGCGCCTCGGTCTAGCACGTGGAGGAGAAACAACATTCCTCAGCGGTGTGTCAGAGATCTCCTGAACTTCCCTCAGAACCGGCAGCACATACTCTGAAGAAATGACATAGGGGTAGGACTCTGGAGAATATTGGGGAGAACCAATTGCTCAGAGCTTTTCTCCGTCCTGGCTATCCACTTCCACCACCAATGGTCCAGAGACCGAAGAAACGTCCTCGATGTCTTCCGCATTGTTCTTCCAGAACTCATCCCTCTGTTTCGTCTGGCATTCCTCTTCGACATGCCCACAAAGACTACAGTAGGGGCACTCAGCCAACTGATGGGGACAAATCTGCCCTGCGTGATCTTCCAAACACATGGCACATGGAGGTGCCAACATATGCACAACGTGCCAAATGTTGCGCAGCTCCACTCAGGGCCGATTCGCCTCGAGTCAGGTTTTGGAGAGCCTCCAAAAACTTGCCGTAGGTAGGGTTTGTCGACATCTATATATATACACAGAACCACAAACACAAACCATCTAAAAAGCAGGAAATAAAGAAGCTTAACTTATACTTACAGTGCAATGGATGATGCACGATGAAGCTCTGACCACACACTTAAACTCTGCTCTGATACCAAACACTGTGGCGCCCCAAACCCCAGCCTTGGAAAAAATGCTTGAGATTTCTATGGAATTTTTTTTTTGAAAGGTTTAAGTAGAAAACTAGCGGAAAGCAAGCGTGGGAAAACAACAAAGCCGCAAGTCTGGGCAGCCGCCACAGATAAGTGCAATAAGTGGAAACAGTGTAACTAACGATATGTACAAAAGTGTAACTGTGAAGTAAGAAGGGGAAACACCCCTATAGTTTAAAGAGTTTACAAAATGTAGGTACAAAAGTACAAAATAGAGAATATATATATATATATATATATATATATATATATCCCGACAACAACCAGAACCCAAAAACCACTGGGTACAGGATCTGCAGGTCAAGTGTGTGTGTGGGTCCTTAGAGCCTCCACAGTGTATCACCGCATTCGCACTACACCTGTTTATCACCTATATCCCTATAAAACGGGGTCAGTCCTCTTGCGAGGTGGTGAAGAAACAACCATAAGCATTTATAGATATACCTTCTACACAGGAAAAACAGAAAAAGCTAACAAGTGTAAGTGCCCATGTCAGGTGAGTGCAAAGTGACAACTACTAGTCAACGACTACAGTAGCAGGGTAAACAAGTAGCTAAAACAATGAACTGAGCGGCAAGTAACTAAAGAAGCAACAGTAACTGTAAGTCAAGTGCTCAAGGTAGCAACAACTGTAACAAGTGCTGAGCAGCAAAGTAACCAAGTAACAGCCGAACAAGAAGAAGCAAATGGAGTAAAGTCCACAGCACAAGCATCTACAGTAATTCAGCTGATTGGTTAGTCTTTAAGTTCTTCTGATTACTCCTTCGAGTACACGAAGGAAACCTCGCATTCTGTGAGACATGCACCCGGCGTCTGTTATTAATTGTCTAGGGTGGTAACCGGGGAAGCTACAGACCGAGTCAACCTCATGCGAGCAGCACATGGCTAGGAGAAAACACTCGCATAGGCAATGATTGCAATCCATACTACTGCAGTAGTGAGGTCCTAACAAGGCAACCTCGACCTCCCTGACTCTGAGTGACTGGAGGCCAAAGGACGCTACAGCTCCTGTCAAACACGTGTCGTAGTAACGATGAGTCACTCAGGGTTGTACCATCCACCCTCTCCCAAGGTGAACCATTTTGTGAATGAGGCGAAGCAGGTTTATCTTTCTTAAGGCTCATGTTCAATCATACCTCAAAACGAGGAATCTGCCTCGTGGTCCCCACAGAGTACGCAAAAACGAGGACTTGGCCTGCCCATCCACGTGCTCAGCCTCACACGGCCAACGTAGCACACTGCTCATGAAAGAAGTCAAAACACCATATTATTTTGTTTCTGTTTAGGGTATATCACACAAGAGTCCACACAACATAAAGGCCACTGCCCGGAAACTCCAACTGAGCCCACATCAAAACATTTCAATATTCATACCCTATGGTGTTCAATTTTCTTTCCTTTCGTTTCATAAGGTAAGTGCACCTAATGTGCTTACCAATGCCTCAAGCAATGTACCTCCTCATGGTACACTCTACTCAGTAACAGTGTCAGGATGTGCCAAGTGCAAAGTGTAAGAGTATCACATGTTTCTATCTTTTGCACAAGTATAAATAACAGAGGCAGTTGCATAATATGCGATAATTAAAAAACACTAACTTGCATACTTCAGCGTGAAGATTGCATCTAACTATGCTTTTATACGTGGTTCAACACACTTATATGTTTATGGTGAAATCTGGGATATTCCCGTCTTATGGGAACAACATTAGCTATTTCCACGGTATGGGGTGCCGCGCCTGCGGTACCGAAACAAAGATAATTAAACAACACTTGTAATTCAACGTAGTTTTCAAGTATGTGGATTTGCAATAGTGTTCATTTGTATACTTAACTAGGTCATTGCACGTAAATCAAGGCATAAGGATTATCCTTACGTAGTACGACACACCTGTCGAAGATGATTTCTGAACTTAACCCATCTAATGGGTATAACATTGGCATTATCACGGTTCGGGGTGCCACGCCTGCGGACCCTAAACAAACCGTTTATCCAAAATGAGCGTAGGACAACACTATGGAATTCATACTTAGCTCGGAGTATGGAATCATCTGAGGAAATACTTGGACGGGACAAGAGAGTCATGTGTTTTAATACACTTACATAAATTCATATGTACATATATATATATATATATATATATATATATATATATATATATATATATATATATCAACACTTTCAAACATACTCGTCGAGGCACATACATATATGTATACGTATATACATATATATATATACATTCACCTTTACATATATATATGAAAAGCTTACTCGAACCCGGTGCATCCCAAGGCATGCACTTTTGCCAAACCTAACTGAAGTGCGAGGAGGGTGCAGGGCAATACAAAGGCTAGCTTGAACCTAATAGGGTTCAACTTGAAGTAGGTGCGAGCTGGTTTTGATAGAAACGTGTTGACAGCACAATAGTGGCATTGCGGGGCTGCAAGTGTGCCAACACAAGGATCCGCACACTTGCTGCCAAAAGAGCTCCAACTCAACATTGGTCTGTTCCTTTGGACCAGACTGTCGTGCACACTAAACAGGGTCTGGTCCGACTATGGTTCGGACCAGATCACCAAAGGGTTCGGTTGGGGCTGGTTCAAGCCCCTGACAAGGGTCAATCGACTAACATAGTGCAGGGGTGCCAAGAGCGGATCGAGGTGTCTGGTCCCTAGGACCAGACAGCTGCTAAAACGTATTAGGGTCTGAACCTTTTCAGTTCAGACCTGAGCCTAAGGTGGCTCAATCGAAAGAGAGACCCGAGGGTGTCCAGCACTAAGTGGCTGGCACCCGGCTCCATCAAGGAGGATCCGCGACTAACACTAGGTGCTAGCTGGGCTGCCAAAGGGTTCAGGTATGAACTTTGGTTTAGACCTTCACCCACTAGGTGCTAACCGAATGCCATGGGTGCACAACACCCAAGTGGTGACCAAAGTGCAGTTAGTTGGACAAAGGGTCTAGTCCGCTGGACTAGTCCGTGCCATCACTAGGGCCAAGGACCAGAGCCTATGGCTCACATCCAAACAGATGGAAGGAGTTGGGCGCCTGCCATGGGCTGGCCCCAACCCACAAGCAGAACCCGGTTAGTCATGCGCCAACCGTGAAAACCCAAAAGAAAAGAAAGCAAAATTGCTGGAGCCACGACTTCCCACAGCAAACAGAGTTGGGGCACTCTATGACCCAAGCCAACCCCCATGGCTGAAGCACCAGTCCCAAGGACTTGGGACTGGGCTGAGCCCATCACTACCAAGCACGGGAGTCCAAGGTAAGGGCGTCGGCTACAACGTACGACTGGGCCTGCATGCACCCTAAACAGGCTCTAAAAGAGCTGGGTGCGTGCTGGACGGGCCCAACTCAGTCCAGCTCACCCAGCCATGATTGCAATGTTCAAGAACAAACCAAAATCGAAGGAAGAAAGAGTAAAAACATTCATTACAGCATACTAATCAGAAATTACATGCTTTGGCAAAGAAAGACTGAAAATGCACTTAGAAGAAAAAAAAATAGAGGAAGCCTATTTCAAAACATGCAGCAATTAGGAAAATAAAAACCAACATGAACACCCATAGAGAAAATACTTTTTTTCTAGAGCTAATCCACCTCTTTGAAGCATGCACACATGGAGTGCATTTCTTCGTAGGTTTCATATATATCGAATTCCTTGAATCACAAAAAAAAAGAAAGGTTGAAACTTCACCTTGGTTGGAGAGGGAAGGAAGTGTTAGTTGCAGCTCTCTCCTTCAAAAGACACCCACGACTGGAAGTAGGAGACAAGAGAGGAGAGAGGAGGTTTAGGAGAGAGAAGAGAGAGAGAGGGTCCTATGAAAAATCGCCCAACAAGAGAGCCCATTTTTTCTAAAGGGTCTTATAGGGGGTTCAGTGGGAATGGATGACTATGATTTACCCCTCCAAGATGGAGGGCTGGGGTGCTCCACGCCCCCCCATAGCCAATGCATGTCATGCTTTTAAACTTTTTAGAAAGACTTTCAAAAATGCCATTTTGAAAAGCCATTAAAACTTTGAACAAATTAATAGGGGGTGCCCTTGGCTGCCACCCAACTAGCCCAATCGATTTTAAGCATTTGAAAACATTCAAAAACTTTTCAAAAATACCATGGGACGCCAACCCCATGCTTCTCTTTTGAAAATGACGCCCCTCATGATGGCCTTCAAGCTCCATCATGAGGTTTTGGAAATGATATATGGCCAATAGAGGTCTAAGCTTTAAATCCATGCAAAAACGTTTTCAAAATGGCCATCCAGCTGGTAAGCCTTGATCAGCTGGTCAGCCTTGACCAGCTGGTCAACCAAGGACATGGACGTCCACTAAAGGGGTCGCCCAATGGGTTTGGGTCCTCTAGTCGCTCCGGATCCAAATCCAAAATCGCCTATTGTATACATTTCAAAACAATGCTTATTTAATGCATTAAAATAATAATTTAATTCCAATAAATTATTTTATTCTCTTTATAACCTTAATTAACGTAGAATGGTTGATGCCTCTTGAGAAAATATTCTTTCGTTAGTTAAAATTAAACGTTCTAAGATTCGGCTCCAAAATTAAGTCAAGACTCGTAATTCACATGCACTGACGAGGTCCTTTCGTCGTTCGGATCTCAAATTCGGGGTGTATCACTACAACCCTATTTCAAACTTACCCTGAAAGTTTCAGAGGTTGATCCGCTCTAGATTTCCCGAAATCGCATTATTTACATAAAATCACGCGATTAAACCTAGTTCTCAAAATAAGCAAATCTTCAGAAATTGCCAAAACATAAAAATTCATCAATTTCCATATAATTACACAATATACATGAAAATGAAAATCATGGATCTTACATCTGATACCGGTTTAGGTTGCATGCTTATGCAGCATGGCCGAGTGATTGCCTATGCCTTCAGACAGTTGAAGACTCATGAGTGGAATTATCCGACGCATGATTTAGAGTTGGCAGCAGTCGTGTTTGCTTTGAAATCATGACAACATTACCTATATGGGGAATCGTTTGAGGTCTTTTCAGACCACAAGCGCCTCAAGTACCTGTTCTCCCAGAAGGAGCTGAACATGAGGCAGGGACGATGGCTTGAGTTCATCAAGGACTACGATTTCACGTTGTCTTACCACCCTAGTAAGGTGAACGTTGTGGTGGGCACTTAGCCGCAAGGCGAGTGGTGTTCTGGCTAGCCTTGTGTGGAGTCAGAGGCTTATTGAAGATTTCGTAGCCTATAAGCCTTTTTCTGTTGGTGATGGTTCGATCAGATTGTCCAGTCTAACCATTCGATCGGAGTTTTTGTCGAAGATCGTAGAGGCTCATAAGCTTGACGACCAGTATGGAAAGTTTCTAGCCTTGGCTGAGCAAGCAGATTCTTCTTTCAGAATGTCTGAAGATGGCAACGTTCGTATGAAAGTTTGCCTTTGGGTTCTGAGCAACCCTGAGCTGAAGAGAGAAATTCTTGACGAAGCCCATATGTCGAAGTACACGATTCATCCCGGAGGAACAAAGATGTTCAAGGACTTACATCGGAAGTATTGGTGGCATGGCATGAAGCGCGAGATAGCAGCTTACGTTGCAAGGTGTTTGACTTGTCAGCAAGTCAAAGCGAAACATCAGCGTCCCGGTGGTACCTTACAGAGGATTGGGATTCCTCAATGGAAATGGGAGAATGTTACGATGGATTTTATGGTAGGTCTACCACTGACTATTTAAGCCCCACTATTTTTCTGAAGGATATTAATGATATATATACTTCATGATTGGGAAATTCTTGTTCGGCACGAGCAATACTCGTAATTTTGGCAATTATCGCTTTCTGAGGTTCTGAATCGAGTAGATTCGCTCTACAAGGTGATTCAAGGCAAATCGCGATGAATCGAACCTCAAGACTTGGGGATTATATTTATATTGTATTTATATGGGTTCGCTCCGATTTTAGAGCCTAAACGAGGAAAATATCTTGTTATTTCAAGTATTTGGCAAAAAATGGGTATATCGATAATTATGAGTCATACCGAGGCCCAATTTCGCCGCAGTTGAGAAATTAAATATACTTTATGATAGTTTAAATCTTAATTCACAAAATGTAATTTAAAATTTTAATTTTTAAATTAGTTTAGATGAGTCCATTTAAATACTCATTGTATTGAGTTTTACAAAAAAAAAAAGAAGTAAATTGCAAAATTGATAAAACCTTGAAGTAGGTTTTTAGAAAAATATTTTTTATAAAGGCTGGTTTTGGACATTTAGAAAATGTTTGGCATGGGCTTCACCTCAGCCCATGCCATTTTGAGGATTTATCAAAAAAGGATTTACAAAAAAACTCTTTTCAAAATGTAATTTTGAAAAGTTTGTAAAATGAAAACCTTGAAGGCTTTGTATGGGTTTTTAGAAAGTAAGTGGGCAAGGACCCACATTTTTTTTTCAAAAGGGCTGGGCACCCCATAAAGGGTAGCCTCTAGCCCATTTAATGGCATTAAAAAAAAAATTGAATTTTTGAAAAAAAAATGGTTTTTGAGGTGTTGACCTTGGCCTTGAGAGGTCAAGGCCAACCACTTCCCTTGAATCAAGGGGAGTGGTTGGGGATGGTTGGGGGCCAGCCCTTGACCCCCTTTGCTGGGATTAGGTAGGGGATTGAGGAGGACCCTCCATCTCCCCTCCTTTACTCCCCACCCTTCATCACCCTCAACTCCCTTTTAAGTGGAAAGAAAGGGAAGAGAGAGGGTCGACACCCTCTCCCTTCTCTTCTCTCCTTCTTCCTTCTTCTTCCCCTTCCTTCCTCATTTACCTAGCAAGGTGGTGGCAGCCCCTTCCAGCTGAACCCCCCCCAGCTTCAGCCGGTGAGAAAAAAAAATCCCCCCTTGCATTTCGTTTTGTGGTTTGAGCATAGGATGGCATGCTTTTGTACGAACCGGGAGGCACCCATAAGGTGCATACTGGCTCGTAATGGCTTCAAGCCATGGTTGTGCTCAGTGGAAACACATGAGCCTATGTCTTCATTTTAATCATAGTACATGTTTGATTTCTTTTTCAGTTTTGGTTTTTTTCTTAAAAATTGTTATTTCTTTCCTCGTTTTTCCGAGTTCTCAGAAAACCCTCCGGTAAAACAAGCATATATCCCTAGATACGCATCGAAACGGAGAGTTCTTGGGCATTTCGGAAAGCTCAGACCAAGCCCTACAATCTTGTGGTTATCCATTTTCACTGGTTCGGCTTTCAGAGCTGACGGAAATCAGCATCTTTGTCTAACATGTTTTTCCGTCAGCCACCCAGAAATGCCTCGAGAGATGTCTGTCTTTTTGGTGATATTTTCCGAACCGTTAATTGGATTTCAGATATCTTGGTTGCTGTAGAAAGCTTACAAAACCCTCTATGAGTTTTGTGTTTGGCGTTTTGGTCGGAGCAGCCTGTAGACTGCCAGAAAATGGCAGTCTTTCGGCTGCATTTTTATATATATATATATATATATATATGTATAAGTATATATATATATCGTGGGGGTTCGCGTTGCGTGGGAAGGGCCGCAGCACTGGTCCAAAACCCTACAAGACTCGGACCAGGGGGCTGCATAGCTCCTTCTTTCTCTTTCCTTGGGTTGCCTAGAGGCAGCACGGGACTAGGTGGCCTTGGCACCTAGGTTTTTGCCTTGGCGCACCCACTTGGTTGGGGTGCCGGCCAACGTTTGGCCTGGTCTGGACCCACTGTAGGGTCAGACCAGGAGCCACAGACCTTAGGTCTGTGGCCTTGCACGGTCTGGACCTGCATGGTCCAGACCATGCAGGCTGGCCGGCACCGACCTACAGGGTGACAGCACCATTGGCGCACCCTTGGGTGCGGGTGCAGCCTGGTCTGGACTCCTCTAGGAGACCAACCGAGGGACTGGGCTCAGCACACGCCCAGTGTGCTGCCCTGCCCCTTTTTGGGTTCAGTAGGGACTGGTCCCATAGGGCCCAGACCCCGCCCCCTTGTTGGCCCGCCTAGTCGGGTGTTCTGGGCTAGCCACACCCCACGCGGGTGTGGGCTTAGCCCAGCACCCTGGTCTGAACCCCCTGGGTTAAGACCAGGGGCCCTCATGTTAACCTAGCTGGGTCTGGTCTTTGTTGGACCAGACCTACAGGGAGGACTAGGCCCAGCCCTTTTGGGCCTAGCATCGCCGGAGCACCCGGGTGAGCTCGGTACCTGCGTGACCAGTGCCGCAGCCCAGCAGCACTTGGTTTGCACGTAGGGTGCAGATCAAGATGGTCGTTGGCCCCGTAGCCCGTCAGTGGCAGGCCCCCCATAGGCCTTGCTTCTTTTGGCCCTTGGCCCCAAGACCGGCGCCGAGCGCTGAGGCGATCGGTAGCTTCGCTACCTTTGGGCAGCCTTGAGCTGGACCCAGGCTCCTGTTCGGAGTTGCTAGCAGATTTGGTACAGGTGCCCGTGTCACCCATGAAGTTCCCGCAAAGGTCCGGTGGCGGCACCCGTTTCTCTCGTCGTTCCCAAGCGAAACTAGTTTGTTAAGGGGACAATGTTTATTGTCGTGGTGGTCGCATGCTTCGCATGCTCACACCCCACTGACTACCTTGGCAGCAAGGTGTTTGCGTCATGACTTATGTCACGGTACACGTTTGCGTGTACTTCGCTTGTTCTCTTC
Organism: Nuphar pumila; assembly: GCF_984573655.1. Taxonomy (NCBI): domain Eukaryota; kingdom Viridiplantae; phylum Streptophyta; class Magnoliopsida; order Nymphaeales; family Nymphaeaceae; genus Nuphar; species Nuphar pumila. Next base: position 42,705,433 of record NC_143265.1, on the reverse strand, counting down.
AGACGCTTGCGACGATTGGGCTTTGTGCCCCGGTTGCACGGGCAGAGTGCGACTATACTCTGATAGCGGCGATGTGTTTTCCATTCAGATGGGGTTGTTTTGACCTCGCTCTCGACACGCTTGGGTGTCAATTTTTGCGATGATTCTGCGCTGATGGCCTCGCTACGAGGGTTTTGGCCGCAGTGTGTGGGTTGAAATACGCGTATTGGGAAAATACGTATTTCAAGCCCTGGTCGCTCCTCGTTCATGCAATGAGCATCGCATATGTATTTTGAGCCTTGTGTCGCTCAGTTTTGGTAGTTGTGACACTTTACGAGTTTATTGGCATATCGTTGCTCACAACACGATACTTGTGTGAGATTGAAGTTTTGTGGTTTTTCATGTTTCGCACATGCACGTTGGCACATCCTGCCACATATGTCACTGGGTTCTGGTTGTCAAACTTGCATTTGATTGGCTCACATTCGTATATTGATGGATATACATTGCACCAGAGGCGTGCTTTGCACTCGACATGGCATACACTTGAAAAGAACTGAAAATACTGTAGGGTTTGACATCTTTGACCTGTTGAGGTTCTGAGACTCGGTTGGAGTCTACGGGCAATGGCCCGGGTTAGTGAGAATGTGTTTGTGTCACCCTAGGCATAAAATAAAATGGTATATTATCGTCTTCACAGGCGGTGTGCTCGTGGTGGCCGTGTGAGGCTGAGCACATGAATGAGCAGGCTAAGTCCTCGTTTGCGTACCCCACGCGGACCATGAGGCACGACTACCTCGAGAGGAGTTATGACTTGAAGTTTGAGCCTAAATAAGATAAACCTGTCGCGCCCCATTCACAATTTGGTCACCCAGGGAGAGGGTGAATGGTACAGCTTTGAGTGACGTGTCGTACTACGACTTGTTCTTTTGAGGAGCCGATGTGCCCTCTGACCTCCAATCACTCGGAGTTAGGGAGGTCGAGGTTGCCCCCTACAGGGACCTTTACTATTATAGTAGCACGGATTGCAATCCTTTACCCCTGCGAAAGGTTTCTTCTGGTTGCGTGTCGCCCGCAGGTGGTTTTCTCATTCTGTAGCATCCCCGATTACCATATTAGAAATTGAATAACAGACATTGGGTGCATGACTCACAGAACTCGAGGGTTTTCTTTCGCGTACCCGAAGGAGGTAAAAAGATGAACATAAGGACTAACCAAACAAACTGACTTACTTTAGTTGTTACTCTAGAGTAGTATACACTTTTGTTCAGTTGCTACACTCTGTTGGTTGGTTCCTACTCTGTTACTTTAGCTGCTACTTTCTGTTGTTCAGTTTCTGCTTTGTTACTTTAGTGGTTGCACTGTTACTTACTTGTAGTTTTATATTCTTGTGGCACGTGCACCTACCTGTCACGCACTTGTACTTTTATTTAAATGTTTCTAACTGTTCCATCATGCTAGTTTCAGTCTGGTACTTAGCACACTTGTAGCATGTTGCTTACTTTCTGCTTTTTCTTAAAATGATAATGCATGGATGGTTTGTCTCACCAACTCGCAAGAGTACTGACCCCGTTTTATGGGGATACAGGTGACGAGTAGACGTAGCGCGATGCGACGGCGCACAGCAGGAGCCTTGAGACCCACACTTTGCAGCAGATTCTGGCTTCTTCTGGTTTTGAGGTTTTGAGGAGTTGTACCCTTCCCTTTTGTGAGACTGACCTTTTTTGTACCCAGTCTCGTTTTTGTATCATTGTAACTATTGTGGAAATGAAAAATACTTTACTTGTCTACTGTGGTTTGGTTTTCTCACTGTGGCCCGCTCAGGCTTGCGGCCTTTGCTTTACCCCTGTTTCCTTCCTTTACTTCCGCTACTTGTTTTTCACTCTATTTATCCAAAAGAAAAAAAATTGCTAAAAAACCAAGGGTTTTTACAAGGTCGAGGTTTGGGGCGTCACAGACTAGGCGTAAACACGATGTGATTTGGGCAATCCTTTGCCCCTGCGAAAGGTTTCTCCTAGTCGCGTGCTGCTCGCAGGTGGTTTTCTCGGTCTGTAGCATCCCCGGTTACCACATTAGAAATTGAATAACAGACATCAGCTGCATGTCTCACAGAACTCAAGGGTTTTCCTTCGCATACCCGAAGGAGGTAAGAAGAAGAACATAAAGACTAACCAAACAGACTAACGTTCTGTAGTTGTTACTCTAGCACAGTTTATACTTTTGTTCAATTGCTACACTCTGTTGGTTAGTTCTTGTTCTGTTACTCTAGTTGTTCCACTATTACTTACTTTGTAGTTTTACAGTCTTGTGGCACGTGCACCTACCTGACACGCACTTGTACTTTTATTTAAATGTTTCTAACTGTTCCATCATGCTAGTTATAGCTTGGCACCTAGCACATTGTAGCATGCTGCTTACCTTCTGCTTTTCCATAAAAATGATATTGCATGGTGGTTTGTCTCACCAGCTCGCAAGAGTACTGACCCTGTTTTATGGGGATACACGTGACGAGTAGAGGCAGCGCGATACAACGACGCACAGAAGGAGCCTTGGGACCCACACTTTACAGCAGATCCTGACTTCTTCTGGTTTAGGGGTTTGAGGGGTTTTTCCTCTCTTTTTTGTGAGACTGTTCCTTTTTGTACTCAGTCTCCTTTTTGTATCATTGTAAATATTATAGAAATGAGAAGTACTTTACTTGTCTTGTGGTTTGGTTTTCTCACTGTGACTCGCTCAGACTTGCGGCTTTTGCGTTACCCCTGTTTTCGCTCCTTTACTTCTGCTAGTTATTTTTCACTTTGTATATCTGTAAACACCCCAAATTTTCACTCACCTCCCCGACATCTTCACCAAGCATCATCATCCAGCCTCTGAAATCGCTGGAGGGCAAAATGGTCATTTTTTGAGCCAGACCTTGCAAAAGTCCAAATTTCATCTGCAACTCTCAAAATTTCTCTAATTTTAACTCAGATGTTCAAAATTTTATTCCTGACAGGAGACAGACATCTCCAAGTCTTGATTCAAGATTGCATTTCATAAGACATGACATTGCATATCATTGCATGAACATTTCAAATCACTGCACTGCACAGCATGTCATTTCGAGGTCCAGAACTCTCGATTTCAAAATTTTCAATCCAGATTAGAATTTCAACTCTTTTCAAAATTGATTTCAAAACCCTAGGTCTTCAAAATTATCGGTTCTTCCCATTTTACCCCCAGGGCTCTGAATTTTAAAATATTTCCTCAGGAAAATGATCTGGATAGTTTTCAATATGGATTTCAGCCAATTCATCTCAGATTTTGCCAGTTTGTCAACAATTTCAAATATCTCCTTTTTACAAAATCGCCCCACAAAGGGCCAACTCTTTCCAAAAAAATTTTATTTTACCAATTATTCCAGATTTTATGAAAATTCCAAAAAAAGAGGTTTTGTTATTTTATCCTTATTTCAGTAAATAAGCAATGTGGGACCCACACTGGGGTGGTGTCACACAAGCTTTTCTTTTGAAATTTTGAATTTTGAAAAAACCCAAAAATATAGGAGCCTTGTCCCCTGGATTGGTGCCACTTGTCATTTCTCTCTCCTCCCATTTACATGCCATGTGTCAGCATAGGGTTCACCTAGAGTTGGTGCCACATGTCACGTTCCCTCTTCTGCCACGTGTCAGTGTGGGGCTACCCTAAGAAGCCGCCACATGTCATCCCATTTATCTGCCATGTGTCACCCTACCCATCCTGCGCCATGTGTCAATGCAGAGACTACCAGGAGATGCCAAGTGTCATAGGTTGTCCTGTCTAGAAAAGTGGAGCTTGTCTCCTCTGAGGTGGTGCCACTTGAAGTGTGTCTTCTGCAGAGGACACGTGTCAACCTCTCCCTCCTTCTAGAAAAGTAGGAGACACATGTCTCTCCCTACTTTTCTCAAAAAAGTAGGAGACATGTGTCACTCCTAAATTCCTACAGAAAAGGTAGGCTTGTCTCCTCTGAGATGGCGCCATCTGGAGTGTCTCCTGCAGAGGACACATGGCAAGTTCTCATTTCCTCAGAAAAAGCAAGTGCCATGTGTCATTTTCTGCTTTCTTCAGAAAAGCTAGAATTCAAATATTCAAAAATCCCCATAGGTGGCGAAAATCAAGAACTCCTACCTTTTTCATCCTGTCTGAGATGGCGGCACATGGCTTGGCCCACCTTCTCTCCCCTCTGCCATGTGTCATTCTCTGCTTCTTTCAGAAAAAGTAGAGGACACATGTCTTCTCCCTACTTCTTTCAGAAAAGTAGGAGACACATGTCACTCCTGGCTTTCTTCAGAAAAAGCAAACCATTCAAAATTCAAACAAGGCACTAGGTGGCGAAAATCCTGAGCTCTGATTTTTCCAGATGGCCTGAGATGGCGCCACATGTCCTTTCCCTCCTTTTCCTCCCTCTTGCCACATGGCATTGTAGGAGCCACCCTGAGGTGGCGCCACATGTCCACCCTCCATTCCTCCAGGGCCAACCTCCATTTGAATTTCAAACTTCCCCCTGAGGTGGCGCCATTTGAGAAAGCCTCTCCAGACAGCTGACACTTGTCCGCCACATGTCCAGATCTCCTTTCTCCAGAAAAGGTAGAATTCAAATTCCTCTGAGGTGGCGCCTTCTGAGCCCACTGCTCTGTCCTTCTGACATGTGTCAAACACCTTTTGAGGTGGCACCATTCCAGGACTCCACTTGGCTCCATTTTTATTTTTTTATTTTATTTTAATAAAGGTAGCCCACCATGAGGTGGCGCCACCTGAAGACTCCCTACAAAAAGCAAATTTGAAATTCAAACTCCAAGAGAGCACCCTCTGAGGTGGCGCCTTCTGGGAGTTCCCTGCAGAGAGAATCAAGCAAACTTTTAAAAAATTCCAAATCCCCCTGCTGAGGTGTCTCACCCACAAAATTTCCATTTTCTTTTATTTTTCTCAAAATCAAAACACCTTTTGAGGTGGCGCCACCTGAGGGTTCTCTGCAAAAGACAAATTCGAATTTCAAACCCCTCAGATGACACCCCCTGAGATGGCGCCACATGGAGGGCTCAGATTGAACCTGTTTGAATTTCAAAATTTTTCAGAAAATTTATAAAAACAAGGGTTCACGCCCAGCCTAGGGAGAGATCATTTTTTTTTAACTCTTGTGAACTTGGAAAATCCGACCTAGCCTTCCTAACATCTGATTTTGAATCTTGGAAATCGTGCCCTCTTTGGCGCATTGAAGAAGGTCGAGTAAAGCTCGTGCTGTGGCGAATTCGATTCCAACAGAGGTCGATTTTTGTGAACCATCCGAAGCCCGAAGCAAAGGACGAAGGAAGCTCGTGATAGCCGCCCCTTTCAAGAGCTCCTACGCTGCATAACGAAACAAGGTGCACTTCTTTTCCCATTGATTGGATGCCATGATTCGATTCGGGAGTCGTTTGAAGAAAGAGCTCATCTGAGGGATGGATTGAGCTATTCTCATAAAACGACATATATAAAAATGTTTTGTTATGCTTCCTTGATGATTTTTAACATTCATATAGTTAGCTAGGTTTAATTTGCATTTTATTTCATTCATTTAGCATATTTCATGAATTAATTAGGATTAATTTAGCCTTTATTTCAATTCTGCTTATTTTCAGTAGGTCTCTGTTTTTGTCAGTCAGTCCACACGTCATTTCATGCATTTGTTTTTTATTAAAAATCCCAAAAAAATCACGGAATGCGACCTTAGGTGTCCCTAAAATTTTTCCAAAAATTCGGAGTCATTTGAATTTGTTTACTGCGGTAAACATTCAAAATGGCAAGTCGGGTTTTGTTACCCGGGATACGTTTTGAAAATCATTTGCCGACTTGTAAAATCGAGATATCCCTCATGGGAGATCCGATTTTAGATACGAAAGCTGTTCGGAACTCTGTAGAATGTCTAGTTTTTAATATGATTTTCTCCGATTTTTATTATTTTTTTTATTGTCTGACAAAAATCAGAGATGTCGGTACACGTGTCAGAGCCTAATTTGGGCCTCTGAGATCTTGGATCGACTTAGGGCTATGGTTTCTCTTTGTGTGTTGCTCCAAATCCGAACCTGTAAAAAGTGAAAGTGGTGTCCGCGATGTCCTCTATTTGAATCTAAAATCCTGTAATTTTTATAACAGTTTTGACCCCTACTTCAGATTTTTCTTGTCAGCCCCCTGTTTTGCTACATTTGTCTGTTCTGTTAGTTTAGGCAGGAATAGTTATATTTTTATCTGTGTTTCCATTTATCAAATGCCGAAGTCATAAACATGAAAGTTTTTCATGTAATTGTCGTGCATAACTCTGATTAATTTCATAAATTGCCATGGCCGTTTTGTATTTCTTTAGCATTTTTCATCAGATTAGTGTGATTTTTACCTCTATCCGAACTAAATCTCTGTTATTGAACTCACCATGGCTCAAATCCCGAGGCTATAAAAACCAAAAATGTTCCATTTCGGGTCTTTTAGCAGTCTGAAAAATATCAGAAATTTCCATGGTGTAAATCTTGCGTTATCATATTAAACATTGCATTTGGTTCGGATCCATAGGCAAAATCCATCATTTTAGGACTTTCCTTGAATTTTAGCATTTAAATCATATCATTTCATGATTTTTAGCATTCTAGGTTGTTTATCAGAGTGTTTAGATGCTTCATACCGAATTTGGTGCAATTTGGAATCCATTTGAGGTTCGGATCATCCATAATACCAAAACAGGGTCCCGCAGGACCCAGATCCAAGCGAAAATCGCTATTTTTGATAAATTGCAAAATACCAAATTCTGATTTTACAGTCTTAATGTGTCTAGCAGCATGTCATCATATCTCTTACTGCATTTCATCATCATTTGATTCAATTTGAATTTCAAAATCTCAATTTTACCAAGTTTTCCTTCAAAAAACCCTGATTTTAAAGGTATAACTTTATAATTAGGGGTATTTTGGTCATTTTGACCCCGATTCCGAATTTCAAACTTTTTTTCACTGAATTCCCTGCATTTACATCATTTCAAAACATCAATGAAGCATGAGAATAGGGTTTATATCCAATTAAATCCAATAATTTCATAATATTATTGGAAAATCTTGGAAAAACCCACATATTTGAGCTAACTTTATTTCAAACTTGGCAGGGACATTCAAAAGAAGGAGCTAAAGTCTGCAAATTTGTTTTATTTCCTTTATTTAGTGATGTAATAATGTAAATTTTGGAATAAGAGAGTTAATTTCCTGCTTAGACTAGGATGCATATCATATAGTTTAAAATTTATGCAATATCCTGCTTATATGATTCATGCATTGTTATTTCAAAAGCACTATGGATGTTCACGAATGGCACGTGCACCAACTCTTAGGGAGTTGATGAACTCGGTGGAATCCATATTTACGGCCCTAGTCGGAATATGGACGAGACCCAGATCCATCATCTTTCTACTAGTCACATTGAGCCTACACTCTTAGGCTATCTTAAAATGCACATCATATTTCCAAAGTTTTCAAAATCATGTGCATCAAATCAACTAAATTCTGAACATATTCATGGCCACAGTCAGGATATGTGAAGGATTTATCTTGACTTAATGCACATTTTTCCAACAAATCTCTTAGAAAATCTTTTCAAAGGGCATTCATTCACTCATGTCATTTGCATTATGAAATCATTGATTTTATCAAGATTTTCTCAAGAAAACTTCATTCTCAAGAAATCGATTTCTCAAGAAACTCTAAGGATTTTTCAAAAATCGGTTTTCCAAAGACAAAGTTTTCCACAGTTTTCCCTGGAAAATGATATTTTCTTAAGAGATTCAAAAGAGTTTTCCAATCTTTCTCCAAGATCCAAAATCGATTTCCAAGTATTTCAAAAGGGTAAAATTCCCAGGATTTCAACTTCCCAGGTTTTGAATTTCCTTCTCCATGAGCTTTCCTATGAATTTCCATCATTTTCCTAAAAAAAAAAAAAACTCTCAAAGTCCAAGTTTTCCTAAGAAGTGTTTCCCTTTTCAAAAGGTTCATCTTTTCTCAAGAATCACTTCCATTTTCCCAAGAAATGCTTTTCAACTCCAAAAGTTTTCCTATGAATTTTCAATCCTCTTTCCAAATAAAATTTTCAGAGTTGGAGTTTTCCTGACAAGCATTTCCCTTCAAATGTTCACACTTTTCCTAAGAATTACTCACATTTTCTCAGGATTTCCAATCATTCATGATTTTCCCAAGTCTTTATAAACTTTCTCAAGATTTTAAATCTTTTCATCTGAGTTTCCTGAGAAATTTACTCTTTTCCTGAGAAATCTTTTCAACTTCAAATATTTTCCAAGCATATATCATGTTTTCCCAAGTTGCATTTTCCAAATCTCATAGCACATGCCTAAATTCTCTGTGCATTTAGGATAGAACATAACTTTGATAATTTCGCTAAGTCAAGCATAGTTTTGGTCCTTGGTTCGATTACCCCTGTTAAAGGCGGCAGGAACGGTCGAACCTCGTACCGACAGGTCGAGCCCCATCCCATGGATTTTCCCGCAATTTTCAAAAACGGAGGCGAGTATTTCAAAAACATTTTCCAAAATCCGGTCAAGTTTGAAGCGCGAAAGCGTTTCCTCTTTTTCTCTTCCGCAAGGAAGGGAAGACGAGGGAAAAATTTCGCGACGATAACAGGTTTGGCGACCGAGATGGGACCTGTCCTCGTCTGGTCAAAGTAGTGCTTGACTTAGTTCAATTATCAAAATTATGTTCATAAAATGTCAGCTCTTTTACTTTCAATATCATGTGAGCCTAGGAGCCTAGATTCTGACCCAGCTGACATTGACTGCATATAGCTTAGGCATGGTTTGGTAGGACCAGATTGAGGAGAAATTTTCATGCTCACATAGACTTAGGTCTAAATACAACTCTCCTCAATTTAGGATCTGAATGCAAACACTGTATGCTTCTTCAAAGATTTTCAAAAGTCTATCTCTCTAGGACTTAGAGCCCTCTATTTCTTGCATGTGACCATTTTTTCAAAACCTCAATTACCTATCAATACCCGGTCTTCACGTTGCTGGGCTCTCTTCCAGAACCATAGTTCGGGACAGAGCCTCACAACTGGGCCAACTATTTGGTCCCCCCTACCACGTACCGCGGGCCACAGTTCGAAGTATATCGGTAGGTGCTCAAGGATGTTGGAAAACCTTACCTTAGAACCGGAGTTGAAATTCTATGCCATGTACCTCGGATTTCGATTCGGGTATATCGGCATAACTGGATTGGACAAAGATGATCTGAACCTAGAGTTAGGATTAGGGTCCTACAGCTGTTTTCAAATTGATGCATCTAGAGTCAGCCTTTTAGGGAGTGCTGAATGTGCATAATAGTTTGTGCAGGATGAGTTTGTATGTATGATTTCCTCAATTCTTTATGTTTCCCAATGTTTTTCAACTCATTAGGTCTTTTTCCAAATATCCTTATTTTCCACGAGATCTTTTCTCAAACCCTGGATGATTTTCTCAAATATCCCATTTCTTTCAAAACTCCAGGTGATTTTTCATTCTACCTTTCTACTGGATCTCGAATTTCTAGCTGCATTTTCATCCTGCCTGCAAAATTTTTCAAAATTTCTCACATTTTCCTAAGTCTCATTCTGAGTCTTTCTCTGTTTTCAGTTCGATGGCATCCCGTCAAGTCGATCCTATCTTTCCTGAAGGTCACATCTCCTTCGAGGTGCGACAAGGTCGTCCTGAACATCGAGCCCTTAGCACCGGAACTTTCATTCCCCGGTGGTATTATTCCTGGCTAAAGAGCTTTTTTCGAATGTTCCCGGACCATTTGAGCGAGTGCGGATTGGAGCTGGCATCAGCAGTCGGAAAACCGACCATCAATGGCAACCTGATCCATGCAATGGCAGAGCGATGGAATCCTCGAACGTGTACCTTCTGGTTCCCGTGGGGAGAGATGACTGTTTTAATGGATGAATTTTCAGAAATCATGGGGTTGCCAGAACCAGCTGGTCGACCAAGCGACCCATTAGAGCATCAATTCCTTATCAATGTCAAGGGTTTGGACCCCCAAGACTCCTTAGCTCGTATGACAGGCCGCCGATCTTGGCCCCTGATCCAGTTAGAAGGAGATGAATATGTTGACCTACTTGAGTTGTACCGCCAGTACGGGACCTTTGTCGAAGTCAGCTCGCTATCAAGAACAGCCAAAGAAAAGATTCAGAATGCAATGGTTCTATGCACTGTAGGACTGTCCCTTTTCCCAGATGGACAGAACTACATGGACATCAGGATAATCCAACTTATGAGAAGATGGGGAAGTCGGCAAACCAATCGCCTCTCCATAGCCATGGCAGCGCTCGCCTTCTTATATCGTGGTTTGACTCGATTCTCACTTGGAGAATCCATTTTAGTTGAAGGATGCATCTACGCACTTCAGTCCTGGTTTTTCCAACACGTTCCAGCCCGAGCAAGCTCTTTCAGATACAATGGTCAAGAACTCCTTCCAGTGGCGCAGTACCGGTCTATGATCAACAACATTCAAGAGGATGACGTTGTTTGGGACTATTTTGATCGGCAAATATCTCCTCCCAGATATACGTACGCTTATGGCAAGCGGTTCAAGTTGCTGGGACCATTCTTCTGCACTTACTACCAACCAGAGAGATGTGTTCGACAGTTCTCTCAAAGGCAGCAGTACGTTGAAGCCCGATTGTTATCAGGAGCTATGGCAGAGTTCGATCTCACCTCCGCGCAATGGTCCGGGGCATATCATTCTACCCGCTACGGCTGAGATTCCTTTGTCTCTCTTAAAATCTTTCCAGGTCCTAGAGTGTCTGCCGACTATCGTGAATGGTGGCAAATTGTTTGTCCCCCACCTCTTTGTCAAGATCAATAAAATCTTATTCTTCTCATTTTAATAAAATTTTCTTTCCTTCCATTGTGGTTTGACGACCTCGCCTAGGTAACAAGGCATATTTTCGTTGTTTATTTCTTTTGCAGAAGGAATGACAACGCAATTGTCGTGATTCCCACGACGACTCAGTCCCTAGTAATGGGACATCTTTTCCAAATTGTCTACCATATTTTCAGCAAATATTTCTTCCAAAAGCTAATTCCTTCATAATCTAATCAGGTCTTTTGCCCTGCAGAGAGCATCCATACCATTTGATGGTTGAGACAAGGCCAGGCAAAAGAACCACGGCATCCCAGTACTCATCAGCCTCGGAAGAAGAAATGGGTTCCCCCCGGTCTGAGAAGAGTCGAGAGCAGCAGCAAGAAGACGATGGCATAGACCCTCAGATGTATGCCATGTTCAGAAAAATGATGAACAAAATGATGAATAAGCAGCCCGGGACCAGCTCAGAAAGAAATCCATTCAGAGAAAGGTTCCATGGTCGCAGGGATAAGAAGGCTCCCAAGAAACAGATCCAGCCAGAAGAGATTTCAGATGAATCAGATTCAACTGAAAACACAGATGAAGAATATGAGGTGCCTCCGGCATTTCAGAAGCGTGGCCAAAGTAAAAGCCGCATGTCACAAAGCAGAGATAAAGAAGAGCCTTTGCAAGCGCAATTTAAAGAAATGGCCCGAGTTGTCAAGGATCTGCAAGCCCGCGACAAGGGTAAGAAAGTCTTCACCAGAGAGGACTTTTATGACGGCTTAGAAGGGGATGATGATCTGGAGAATCTCCCTCGTAAATTCATCAAATTCGATGGTTCTGGCAACCCAAAAGCGCACCTCGCCACGTTCTTTGCTGAATGCTCTCGGTTCAAAAGGGATAACCGAGCATTGTTTCTATGCTTCCCCCGCAGCTTGGAAGGAGTTGCCGCCAAGTGGTATGCTGAGCATATCAACCCCATCGAGCTCAAGGAGTTCGATAAAGTTGTAAATCTCTTTATTGAACGCTTCTTGTTCAACACAGAAGCGCTGCCTACATTAAGTCATCTCTGCAATTTAAGGCAGAATGAGAATGAAAAAGCACGGGACTTCATTCATAGATGGAGATCAGCCTGTAATAAGATGAGAGATCCTATCTCGGAAACGCATGCATTGTCCCTAATCCTCAACAATTTCTCGCAGCCGTTAAGAGGATTGATCTCCACAGCGCCATCCAGGACTTTCATTGAGCTGACTGAACGAGCCGAATGGCTCGAGCTGAGTGTGGAAAATGGAGTCTATGAAGGCTTCACCTTTTCCAAGAACAACTCCCATGGTGAGCAGAAAAAGAAAGCTCACTTCACTTATTCTGCCAACAACAACAGCAAAGGCCGAAATCAGCACAAAGGGCAGAAGAAAGATTACTGCTACGGCACCGGCAATCCGAACAACAAGGACCAGAAAGCAAAGCCTGCTCCTCAGTACAGCAAGCCTCCTCAGCAGGATCAAGGGCCGAAACTGCGTGAGAAGACCAAACATGAAGGATGGAGTTACGACAAAAAGTTTACTCCTCTTGACCAATCACTCGAGGATGTGCTCGAGTACATGCTATCGAAAGAGATAGTCAAATTGCCCAGATTGGCCGATCCCCCTGTGCCCATGGGGAAATGGAAAGATCAGTTCTGCAAGTTCCACAGGACAGTGGGACACAATACCGAAAACTGCTTTGTTCTCAAAAACATCGTGCAAGATCTCATTGAAAAGAATCTATTAGTAGAAGGAGAAGAAGAAGAGAAAATGGACATTCTCAACCACCCCTTCCCTTCGCACACCACAGCAGTAGTGTCTGCACAACCCTTTCTGCCGCATGAACATATCAAGCCATGTTCTGCGCAAGATCTTCAAGTTCAGCATCAGGTGACGGTGCTACGACAAGCAGCTCCAGATTCTAAGAAGATAGACTTAATTTCAGCATTCGGTAAAATGAAAGTTGCGGAAGCACCTGTGAAGTCAGTTCCCAAATCAAAAGGAACTCCTGACTTCTTCAAGCAAATCGTTAGACCCAAGATGGAGAATTCAAGTCAGAAGCCTCTGACTGCTTTATCCAATGTCTCCATCCTTGACTTGGCCAAGAATTCCAGCAAGCACCGACAAGTACTGGAGGATTTACTCAAAAAAATCAAAGTTAAGCCCAGCACTACTCCTGAAGACATGGCACAGATTGTGAACTCCGCCATGACCAATGCACCAATCACTTTTTCGGATGAGGACCTTCCAAAGTCTCATTCCTTTCATAATAATGCCTTGTACATTGTTGTTCGAGTCAGAGGAATGACGGTTCCCCATGTGCTGGTCGATGGAGGCAGTAGCCTCAACATATGTCCCGAAATGACCGCAAAGGCATTAGGGATCAAGGACGAGGAATACATCCCAGATCCCATCACTATCTATGGGTTTGACAATCATGGTCAAACGGCCAAGGGCAAGATATTTCTGGAAGTGTTTATCAACTATTCGGTGCACTCCGTCCTTTTCCATGTGGTTAATGTACCACCAACCTACAACTTGTTGCTCGGTAGGACGTGGATTCACAATGCTAATGCAGTGCCTTCTACCCTCCATCAATGTGTAAAGTGGTCAAAAGGTGGAATGATTACCACAATACTGGGAGAAGACCCAGAAGAAAGGCTCCCGTAGCCCATGATTCCTCGGCCATCATTCAATGCAGATATTCCCAGCATCAGGGAAAGTGAAGAGATCAATCTCGGGGAGAATCGAGAAATACTTCAGGCACCATCAGAGCCATCTCTGCATACAGTAGCCACGACACGATGGAAAGGTCCTCAATTCTTCAAGGTTGGAGGTTGAATCGACTACAGCACCATTAAGGATCATCCCTTGTTTCCTCAATTCATGAAGTCAAGAAAGGGATTTGATTTACTCCTGAAGCATGGCTATCAACCCTTCAAGGGACTCGGCAAGAATGAAGATGGCCGCATCGAGCCAATGATCCAGAAACATCGTCCCCACAGGGCAGGATTGGGGTTCTCCGGAGGAAGCTCATCAAGGAAGACTGTTTTTGTCAAAGGGGCACAATGAAGACCATTTGTTTTTTCCTTTCTATTCTTTTCCAAATAAATGTCTCATTTTACCAATGTCATTGATCAATTCAAATAAAATTCCAAGTTTCTTTGTCTATCCGGATGCCATCTACTCCCTTTTTGTCTACCTCATCATTTCATAATTCAATGCCATTTTATGCATGGTTCTCTTCAAATGGTTGCTTGTCTTACTATAGGCCAATTTGTCTGAACCAGATTTCTTCTCCAAAATTTCAGAATGACTTCTCGGACAATCAAGAAGCTCGTTCTCAATCCCAAGGCCTTTCAGAAGCCGACAGCAATTCACAGAATCAAAGCAAGCACCGGAAATGATAAGATTGCAAAGCAGTCAGATGATCGTGCAGAATATGATCAGTCTCTTCAGGAATTACCGGAGTTCGCCGCAGTTTAGGAGCAGGACGAACCATCTCCTCTAGTACAAGATCCAACTGAAGGTGTCAATATCGGTTCAGAGGAAGATCCAAAAATTCTCCAGATCGGAACCAGTCTGAGTTCAGAAGAAAAGAAAAGGCTTACAGATTTTCTCAAGCGGCATGAAGAAGTGTTCGCATGGACATATGAAGACATGCCGGGCTTAGACCCCAAATTAGTCGAACACCGTCTTGTCTTAAAGCCGGATGCTAAGCCAGTCAAGCAGAAGCTGAGAAAAATGGATCCCAGAATAGAACAACAAGTCAAAGAAGGACTTGAAGATTTGCTCAAAGCAGGATTTATTCGAGCTATTGACTACCCAGATTGGTTAGCCAATATCGTCGTCATCCCAAAGAAAAGTGGCAAAGTAAGGATCTGCATAGACTTCAGAGACCTCAATAAGGCAACTCCGAAGGATGACTATCCACTTCCAAGCATCGATCTTCTAGTCGATAGCACGGCAGAACATGCCATGTTCTCTTTCATGGACGGATATTTCGGCTACAATCAGATCAAGTTGGCCGCCCGCGACCAATCCAAAACTTCTTTCACCACGCCTTGGGGCACTTTTTGCTATACAGTCATGCCTTTTGGGCTCAAGAATGCTGGAGCAACATATCAACGGACAATGGCTGTTATCTTTCACGATCAAATGCGCAAAATCATGGATGCGTATGTTGATGATATTCTCGTGAAATCTAAAGAGGGAGAAGATCACCTCGAAGCCCTTGATCAAGTCTTTAAGAGACTCATTCTTTACAAGTTAAGGCTTAACCCGCAAAAATGTGTCTTTGGAGTCGAATCAGGCAAATTGTTGGGTTTTCTGGTCAGCAAAAAGGGAATTGAAGTTGACCCAGCCAAAGCAAAGGCTATCATTGATATGCCACCCCCGAAGAATCTCAAAGAATTACGTAGCCTTCAAGGACGTATGCAGTCAATCCGGCGATTCATTTCCAATTTGGCGATGAGATGTGAACCCTTCAACCACTTACTCAGAAAAGGAGTGAAGTTCGAATGGGGGCCAGAATGCCAGCAATCGTTCGATTGAATCAAGAAGTATCTTCTTAATCCTCCCATCCTGAAGCCGCCAGAATTAGGAAAACCTCTTTTGTTATACATCTCAGTCAATCAAGTCGCATGCGGCGGATTCTTGGCGTAATACAAAGAAGGCAGCTTGATAGAGCATGCCATTTATTACGTGAGCAAGACTTTCATAGATTATGAAAAGAGATACTCTCAAATAGAGAAGACTTGCCTAGCTCTGGTATGGATGTGTCAGAAGCTAAGACACTACCTGTTGGCATCAGAGGTCAAAATCCTGTCTAAACTCAATCCTCTCAAGTATATCTTAGAGCAACCTTTTCACAGCGGACGAGTCGCAAAATGGCAAGTCTTACTGATGCAGTACGACCTAGAATATGTCTCGCAGCAATCAATCAAAGGCCAAGCAATTGCAGATCAATTGGCGGATTTTCCTTTGGCTGAAGAGGAGAGAGCCGAAGATGACTTCCCTGATGAGCAAATTTGCAATATCCAGCAATTTCCAGTCTGGAATTTGTTTTTCGATGGTTCTAAGAACATGGCCGGAATAGGCATCGGAATTTTATTAATCACTCCTGAGAAAGAAATGATTCCATTTTCTCTCAAGCTCGACTTTCAATGCACTCACAATATGGCTGAATACGAAGCCCTGATTCAAGGTCTAAAGATTCTACTAGACTTCAATGTTAAGAGAGTGCATGCCTATGGCGACTCATTACTCGTGGTTAATCAAGTTCGAGCCGAATGGCAGGTCAAAGATCAGAAGCTATTTCCCTATCAGAAAATTGTTTCAGCTCTTATCAGCAAGTTTGAAGAATTCCAGCTCTTCCATATCAAGAGAGATTTTAATCAAGTGGTCGATAGCCTAGCCAGTTTAGGCTCCATTATGGCATTCAAGAATGGAGAATCTTGTCGCTCTTTTGAAATTGGCAGACTTGACCAACCTGCCTTCATTCCAGCGGAACAGGTAAACCAGGCTGAACAAAGGAAGAAGCCTTGGTATTACAATATCAAAACTTTCATAGAAACTGGCGAGTTTCCTCCAGAACTCTCAAAGAAAGAGCAACAAGCAATCCAGCGTATGTCTACTCGATACTTCATTTTGGCCAATGTCCTCTATCGTCGTGGATTCAGTTCAGAGTATTCCAGATGTTTAGATGAAGACGAAGCCAAAGAAGTCGTGCGAGAAGCACATGAAGGCATTTGTGGCGGCCACGTCGGCTACCAAACCCTTGTCAAGCAAATCATCAGAGCAGGTTACTACTGGAAGACTATGCAACAAGACTGTTATCATTATGTGAAGAAGTGTGTACAATGTCAGATACATGCACCTTCCATCCATGCTCCAGAAACTTATTTACAGTCTGTTGTCTCTCCATGGCCATTTTCTATGTGGGCCTTCGATGTTGTAGGTCCCATCACTCCTTCAGCTTCAAATGGCCACAAATACTTCCTTGCCGCAACAGAATATTTCACCAAGTGGGTAGAAGCCATCAGTCTCCGCACAGTAGAAGGCCGACACGTGGTCTCTTTCATTCACAAGAACATCCTTTGCCGTTTCGACATCCCGCATGACATTGTGTCAGACAATGGCAGTCATTTCAAGAATGAAAAGATGAAGACATTCTGCTCAAAATTCAAGATCTATCACCATTTTTCCGCTCCATATTATCCTCAAGGGAATGGTCAGGCAGAGGCCACCAACAAGATTTTAATTCGTATCTTAGAGCGAACTGTGGAAACCGGCTATGACTGACATGAGAAGATCCATGATGCACTGTGGGCCTATCGGACCACCATTCGTACACCAACGAATGCTACCCCATCAGAGCTGGTCTATGGAACAGAAGTAGTATTACCGCTACATGTTCAGAAGCCCGCTTTGAAATTTGCTTCACTTCTGCAATTACCTCTTGACCAATACCAGCAGCAGCGACTAGTGCAGCTAGACTTACTCGACGAGAGAAGGCTAAAAGCAGCAGAGCATGCTCAATCCTATCGCCAGAGAGTAGCCAGGCAATATGCGAAATCTATCATCGAAAGAAGATTCAAAGTCAATGATTTAGTACTTCGATCCACAACTTATCTCAAGCATCGTCCCGGCGGCAAATGGTCGCCAAATTGGAAAGGTCTCTATGTTGTCAAAGAAGCATTACCCCGCAAATCATATCGGCTCATCAATGCTGATGGGGTAGAATTGCCAGATCCTATTAATGCTCGACACTTGAAAAAGTTTTATACTTGAAACATTTATCCTTCTCTTGTAATCCTTCCTGTTTCCTTCAAATAATGATCCAACTTTCTTTCCCAGTTACACTGGGGCATTTTAAAATTTTGTTCTATATGCAAGCAGGATAAACAAATTCCTCATTTCATGCACGTATGCATTCATAAGCATCAATTCACATTCATTTGCATTCAATTGCATTAACAACAATCTGGTCAGTATTGGGATTTCAACAAACAGTCCCATCACAATTCCTAATGATTCAAAATCAAAAGGTTATCACCAATACTGAACCAAAACCCAGCGCTCGTACTGGTATTATTCCAAAATCCAGTACTCAAACTGGCACATTTTCAAAATCCCAATTTTTCAGAAAACCGAGTTCCGACTCGAGTTTTTATTCAAATCATTTTCATCTGTTGATCCGAGTTCCGACTCGAGATCTCTCTATGTATTTGAGCTCTGATTTGAGCTCTTCATTTTCTTTTGTTGATCCGAGTTCTGACTCGTGTTCTCATTATCTTAATTGAGCTCTGATTCGAGCCTCTCATTTTCTTCTGTTGATCCGGGTTCCGACTCGTGATCTCATTACCTCGTTCGAGCTCAGATTCAAGCTCTTCACATTTTCTCTATTGACCCGAGTTCCGACTCATGATCTCTCTACATCATTCGAGCTCAAATGCGAGCTCTTGATTTTCTTTTGCTGATCCGGGTTCCGACTCGTGATCTCTATTTTATTCGAGCTCTGACTCAAACTCATCATTCTCCTTTGATTGATCCAAGTCATTTCAATCATCGGGGTATGTCAATTTCTCAAGTTTGACATTTTGCCCTCCAAATTTCAATTTAAATCTTCAAATCAATCAATTCTCAATTTCGACCTTCGGGTCACACAATTTCGACCTTTTTGGTCAAATCAATTCTCAATTTCGACCATCAGGTCATCCAATTTCGACCTTCAGGTCATTCAATTTTCAGCAACCAATTTTCCAATTTTCAATTTCGACCTTCGGGTCAATCAATCTCAATATCCAATTTCAATCATTTTCTCTTGCGAGAGACCCTTTTTAGGGAGAGTTCGAGGGAGCTCGTTCTTTTCGCATGCTATCCAATTCGTTCACTTAGCCCCTTTTCAGGGAGAGTTTGAAGGTACTCGCGTCTTTGTGAACCGTTTGCAAAACAATTTCCAATTTCACACAAGAAACCCTTTTAAAGGGAGAGGCTCGACGGAGACTCGCTTTTCTTGTGACCCCCCAATTTCATACTAGGCCATTTTTCGTCATGAAAGTCCCTCTTTGCAGGGAGAGAGTGATGGACTCGTTCCTTTCATGACCTAATTTTCAGACCTCACTATTATCGGCCCCCTTTCCATAAGAGAAGCCTAATATTAGGGAGCTTTGACGAAAGCTTAATTTCTCTTCGAAAGTTCGTTTTGCAAACACCTCCTCTTCAGGGAAGAGAGGAGTATTTTCCATTTCCCATTTAGGTAAGGGCTAAGCCTGAGTCTCTCTTTTTGGGGAAAAAGAGAGGAGAATTTTCGTCATGGATGTATTGAACCGGATTTCAAATACTCACTTTCACCAAGGATTTCAAGAAAATTCTGTCAATTTGTCAATCAATTGTTGATTTCAGAATCTTTATTGCACTAATATCTATCTCAATTTACCTTCAGCATCACTTCCAAAAGAGTGAAGCTTTTGCGAAAAGAGATTCAAACTTCAAATTCTTTCTATTGGCCAACCAAAAGGAGGAAGGATAAGTCCTCGATATGGCCAGAAAAGAAGATTCAATGTTATTGAAAAGTCATAGATGATTGATATTGATCGCAGTTATGGTACATCTTTAAGGATTATTCTTGTAAAGACAAGGCAGTGGAAATATCCTGAGCGCTAGAAAAGAGAGCATTTACCCAAGCCCCGTTTCCTCAAAATCACCTAAGCTGCAATTAAATATCCGCAAAAGGGATCTCTCACCTGTCGTCAAGATGAAGGCGAATTAGGCGAGTAGACCCCCGGGGCCAAAGAAGATTCGAAATATCTCCAAGATGACGGAGTTTGTGACAGATCCTTCCAGGGAAAGTCCAAAGCACTGTCGAGATGAAGACAGATGCGATGAACTTCTCGACAATCCCTAAAAGATATTTAATTTCAGCTATCGCCCAAAGATCTCCAAACCCATCATCCAAGAAGGATCAAAACATCTCCAAGTTGAAGGAGTTTGTGACGTACCCTTCCAAAAGAGAGAAAGAGAGGAAAAAGAAAGAGAGAAAAAGTAAGAGCATCTCCAAAATGAAGGAGAATATAGCCAAAAAAAAAACTCACAGAGAGCCAAAAGAGTGCAGAAAGACTATCATGAGAGAAGCTCTCAGGATATCAAACTGCCAAATCTATCAAGAATCCTCTTTAATCTTGTGAAATTCTATTATCAATATTCTTTCATCAATTGCTTTCATAATATCAAATTCTCTTTCCTGCTCATATCAAGGAAATTGATAGCTTCCTTGAAGAAGGTCAGTTGCAAGTAATTAGGGTTTCCAATTTCGATTCTACGAAGTGAACCTTGTTTGGAGGTAATGCTTTGGATAGAAAAGAAAGAATATCTTTGCAACAATGTGCAACATTTTCAAATATTTTGAATCAACAGCAAAATTTCCAACATTTTGACAATATTTTCTAGCTATCCTGACATGAAGTGAGAGCTTGAGGTCCGTTTTCAATGCATCCTGACACCAATTTTAAATCCCTCCTAAGGACTTGATTCCTTCCCTTTATTGAGAGCATGAACTCTCAGATTGCACACTTCCCTGTGTCCCCACTGTCCCACCATAGACAGTCCCATTTCGGTTCGAGGTCGAACCACCAATCATTTTCTCGCAAGAGGCAATTTCAAAAGCTGATTTTAGTCTCAACAAGGAGACGCCCAAGATCAATCCCTTTTCAAGCTTTAGGGACCCCATTTTCCTTCCTTTTAGAAAACCCCTGTCGGATTTACTGTGCAAAATCCGAAGGTTCCATCATGGTCTCTTCCTTCGAGGATTCCATTCCATTTTCCACCCGATCAGGATAAGGGTACAAACCTGAGCCTCAATCAAAGAGGTATTTCATTTTCCGCCCGATCAGGATAAGGGTACAAACCTGAGCCTCAATCAAAGAGGTATTCCATTTTCCGCCCGATCAGGATAAGGGTACAAACCTGAGCCTCATCCAAAGAGGTATTCCATTTTCCGCCCGATCAGGATAAGGGTACAAACCTGAGCCTCATCCAAAGAGGTATTTCATCTTCCGCCCGATCAGGATAAGGGTATAAACCTGAGCCTCATTCAAAGAGGTACTTCATTTTTCAGCCCGATCAGGATAAGGGTACAAACCTGAGCCTCATTTCGATGAGATATTCCATTCCCCAATCAGGTTAAGGGTCAAACCTGAGCCTCGTTCCATATGAGGTATTTTTGTCCCATCCAGGTCAAGGGCATAAACCTGAACTTCGCTCTCATAGAGCAAATCTTTCCTCTTCATTCTTCGCTTCATATCTACCATCTTCCTCGGGCTAATTCCTTCACACCCAGTCAGATCCTTCTAACTGGGGCATTTTTTTTATATAGCCCAAATTTGGTGTGTTTTTCTTTGCCACTAAGCTCGGCCATGAGCCGGCTTAGTAGCAAAGAGGGGCATCTGTAAACACCCCAAATTTTCACTCACCTCCCCGACATCTTCACCAAGCATCATCATCCAGCCTCTGAAATCGCTGGAGGGCAAAATGGTCATTTTCTGAGCCAGACCTTGCAAAAGTCCAAATTTCATCTGCAACTCTCAAAATTTCTCTAATTTTAACTCAGATGTTCAAAATTTTATTCCTGACAGGAGACAGACATCTCCAAGTCTTGATTCAAGATTGCATTTCATAAGACATGACATTGCATATCATTGCATGAACATTTTAAATCACTGCACTGCACAGCATGTCATTTCGAGGTCCAGAACTCTCGATTTCAAAATTTTCAATCCAGATTAGAATTTCAACTCTTTTCAAAATTGATTTCAAAACCCTAGGTCTTCAAAATTATCAGTTCTTCCCATTTTACCCCCAGGGCTCTGAATTTTAAAATATTTCCTCAGGAAAATGATCTGGATAGTTTTCAATATGGATTTCAGCCAATTCATCTCAGATTTTGCCAGTTTGTCAACAATTTCAAATATCTCCTTTTTACAAAATCGCCCCACAAAGGGCCAACTCTTTCCAAAAAAATTTTATTTTACCAATTATTCCAGATTTTACGAAAATTCCAAAAAAAGAGGTTTTGTTATTTTATCCTTATTTCAGTAAATAAGCAATGTGGGACCCACACTGGGGTGGTGTCACACAAGCTTTTCTTTTGAAATTTTGAATTTTGAAAAAACTCAAAAATATAGGAGCCTTGTCCTCTGGATTGGTGCCACTTGTCATTTCTCTCTCCTCCCATTTACATGCCATGTGTCAGCATAGGGTTCACCTAGAGTTGGTGCCACATGTCACGTTCCCTCTTCTGCCACGTGTCAGTGTGGGGCTACCCTAAGAAGCCGCCACATGTCATCCCATTTATCTGCCATGTGTCACCCTACCCATCCTGCACCATGTGTCATTGCAGAGACTACCAGGAGATGCCAAGTGTCATAGGTTGTCCTGTCTAGAAAAGTGGAGCTTGTCTCCTCTGAGGTGGCGCCACTTGAAGTGTGTCTCCTGCAGAGGACACGTGTCAACCTCTTCCTCCTTCTAGAAAAGTAGGAGACACATGTCTCTCCCTACTTTTCTCAAAAAAGTAGGAGACATGTGTCACTCCTAAATTCCTACAGAAAAGGTAGGCTTGTCTCCTCTGAGATGGCGCCATCTGGAGTGTCTCCTGCAGAGGACACATGGCAAGCTCTCATTTCCTCAGAAAAAGCAAGTGCCATGTGTCATTTTCTGCTTTCTTCAGAAAAGCTAGAATTCAAATATTCAAAAATCCCCATAGGTGGCGAAAATCAAGAACTCCTACCTTTTTCATCCTGTCTGAGATGGCGCCACATGGCTTGGCCCACCTTCTCTCCCCTCTGCCATGTGTCATTCTCTGCTTCTTTCAAAAAAAGTAGAGGACACATGTCTTCTCCCTACTTCTTTCAGAAAAGTAGGAGACACATGTCACTCCTGGCTTTCTTCAGAAAAAGCAAACCATTCAAAATTCAAACAAGGCACTAGGTGGCGAAAATCCTGAGCTCTGATTTTTCCAGATGGCCTGAGATGGTGCCACATGTCCTTTCCCTCCTTTTCCTCCCTCTTGCCACATGGCATTGTAGGAGCCACCCTGAGGTGGCGCCACATGTCCACCCTCCATTCCTCCAGGGCCAACCTCCATTTGAATTTCAAACTTCCCCCTGAGGTGGCGCCATTTGAGAAAGCCTCTCCAGACAGCTGACACTTGTCCGCCACATGTCCAGATCTCCTTTCTCCAGAAAAGGTAGAATTCAAATTCCTCTGAGGTGGCGCCTTCTGAGCCCACTGCTCTGTCCTTCTGACATGTGTCAAACACCTTTTGAGGTGGCACCATTCCAGGACTCCACTTGGCTCCATTTTTATTTTTTTATTTTATTTTAATAAAGGTAGCCCACCATGAGGTGGCGCCACCTGAAGACTCCCTACAAAAAGCAAATTTGAAATTCAAACTCCAAGAGAGCACCCTCTGAGGTGGCGCCTTCTGGGAGTTCCCTGCAGAGAGAATCAAGCAAACTTTTAAAAAATTCCAAATCCCCCTGCTGAGGTGTCTCACCCACAAAATTTCCATTTTCTTTTATTTTTCTCAAAATCAAAACACCTTTTGAGGTGGCGCCACCTGAGGGTTCCCTGCAAAAGACAAATTCGAATTTCAAACCCCTCAGATGACACCCATTGAGATGGCGCCACATGGAGGGCTCAGATTGAACCTGTTTGAATTTCAAAATTTTTCAGAAAATTTATAAAAACAAGGGTTCACGCCCAGCCTAGGGAGAGATCATTTTTTTTTAACTCTTGTGAACTTGGAAAATCCGACCTAGCCTTCCTAACATCTGATTTTGAACCTTGGAAATCGTGCCCTCTTTGGCGCATTGAAGAAGGTCGAGTAAAGCTCGTGCTGTGGCGAATTCGATTCCAACAGAGGTCGATTTTTGTGAACCATCCGAAGCCCGGAGCAAAGGACGAAGGAAGCTCATGATAGCCGCCCCTTTCAAGAGCTCCTACGCTGCATAACGAAACAAGGTGCACTTCTTTTTCCATTGATTGGATGCCATGATTTGATTCGGGAGTCGTTTGAAGAAAGAGCTCATCTGAGGGATGGATTGAGCTATTCTCATAAAACGACATATATAAAAATGTTTTGTTATGCTTCCTTGATGATTTTTAACATTCATATAGTTAGCTAGGTTTAATTTGCATTTTATTTCATTCATTTAGCATATTTCATGAATTAATTAGGATTAATTTAGCCTTTATTTCAATTCTGCTTATTTTCAGTAGGTCTCTGTTTTTGTCAGTCAGTCCACACGTCATTTCATGCATTTGTTTTTTATTAAAAATCCCAAAAAAATCACGGAATGCGCCCTTAGGTGTCCCTAAAATTTTTCCAAAAATTCGGAGCCATTTGAATTTGTTTACTGCGGTAAACATTCAAAATTGCAAGTCGGGTTTTGTTACCCGGGATACGTTTTGAAAATCATTTGCCGACTTGTAAAATCGAGATATCCCTCATGGGAGATCCGATTTTAGATCCGAAAGCTGTTCTGAACTCATAAGAATTTCTAGTTTTTCATATGATTTTCTAAGATTTTTCTGATTTTTTTTAATGTATGACAAAAATCCGAGATGTCGGTACACGTGTCAGAGCCTAATTTGAACCTCTGAGATCTTGGATCGACTTAGGGCTATGGTTTCTCTTTGTGTGTTGCTCCAAATCCGAAACTGTAAAAAGTGAAAGTGGTGTCCGAGATGTCCTATGTTTGAATCTAAAAGCCTGTAATTTTTAAAACAGTGTTGACCCCTGCTTCGAATTTTTCTTGTCAGCCCCTTGTTTTGCTACATTTGTCTGTTCTGTTAGTTTAGGCAGGAATAGTTATATTTTTATCTGTGCTTCTGTTGATCAAATGCCAAAGTTATAAACATGAAAGTTGTTCATGTAGATGTCGTGCATAACTCTGATTAATTTAATAAATTTCCATGGACGTTTTGTATTTCTTTAGCATTTTTCATCAGATTAGTGTGATTTTTACCTCTATCCGAACTAAATCTCTGTTATTGAACTCACCATGGCTCAAATCCCGAGGCTATAAAAACCAAAAATGTTCCATTTCGGGTCTTTTAGCAGTCTGCAAAATATCAGAAATTTCCATGGTGTAAATCTTGCGTTATCATATTAAACATTGCATTTGGTTCGGATCCATAGGCAAAATCCATCATTTTAGGACTTTCCTTGAATTTTAGCATTTAAATCATATCATTTCGTGATTTTTAGCATTCTAGGTTGTTTATCAGAGTGTTTAGATGCTTCATACCGAATTTGGTGCAATTTGGAATCCATTTTAGGTTCGGATCATCCATAATATCAAAACAGGTCCCGCAGGACCCAGATCCAAGCGAAAAACAAGCGAAAATCGCTATTTTTGATAAATTGCAAAATACCAAATTCTGATTTTACAGTCTTAATGTGTCTAGCAGCATGTCATCATATCTCTTACTGCATTTCATCATCATTTGATTCAATTTGAATTTCAAAATCTCAATTTTACCAAGTTTTCCTTCAAAAAACCCTGATTTTAAAGGTATAACTTTATAATTAAGGGTATTTTGGTCATTTTGACCCCAAATCCGAATTTCAAACTGTTTTTCACTGAATTCCCTGCATTTACATCATTTCAAAACATCAAGGAAGCATGAGAATAGGGTTTATATCCAATTAAATCCAATAATTTCATAATATTATTGGAAAATCTTGGAAAAACCCACATATTTGAGCTAACTTTATTTCAAGCTTGGCAGGGACATTCAAAAGAAGGAGCTGAAGTCTGCAAATTTCTTTTATTTCCTTTATTTAGTGATGTAATAATGTAAATTTTGGAATAAGAGAGTTAATTTCCTGCTTAGACTAGGATGCATATCATATAGTTTAAAATTTATGCAATATCCTGCTTATATGATTCATGCATTGTTATTTCAAAAGCACTATGGATGTTCACGAATGGCACGTGCACCAACTCTTAGGGAGTTGATGAACTCGGTGGAATCCAT
Source organism: Nuphar pumila (assembly GCF_984573655.1). Classification (NCBI taxonomy): domain Eukaryota; kingdom Viridiplantae; phylum Streptophyta; class Magnoliopsida; order Nymphaeales; family Nymphaeaceae; genus Nuphar; species Nuphar pumila. The sequence continues at coordinate 42,679,521 of NC_143265.1, read as the reverse complement.
ATTTACGGCCCTAGTCGGAATATGGACGAGACCCAGATCCATCATCTTTCTACTAGTCACATTGAGCCTACACTCTTAGGCTATCTTAAAATGCACATCATATTTCCAAAGTTTTCAAAATCATGTGCATCAAATCAACTAAATTCTGAACATATTCATGGCCACAGTCAGGATATGTGAAGGATTTATCTTGACTTAATGCACATTTTTCCAACAAATCTCTTAGAAAATCTTTTCAAAGGGCATTCATTCACTCATGTCATTTGCATTATGAAATCATTGATTTTCTCAAGATTTTCTCAAGAAAACTTCATTCTCAAGAAATCGATTTCTCAAGAAACTCTAAGGATTTTTCAAAAATCGGTTTTCCAAAGACAAAGTTTTCCACAGTTTTCCCTGGAAAATGATATTTTCTTAAGAGATTCAAAAAAGTTTTCCAATCTTTCTCCAAGATCCAAAATCGATTTCCAAGTATTTCAAAAGGGTAAAATTCCCAGGATTTCAACTTCCCAGGTTTTGAATTTCCTTCTCCAATGAGCTTTCCTATGAATTTCCATCATTTTCCTAAAAAAAAAAAAAACTCTCAAAGTCCAAGTTTTCCTAAGAAGTGTTTCCCTTTTCAAAAGGTTCATCTTTTCTCAAGAATCACTTCCATTTTCCCAAGAAATGCTTTTCAACTCCAAAAGTTTTCCTATGAATTTTCAATCCTCTTTCCAAATAAAATTTTCAGAGTTGGAGTTTTCCTGACAAGCATTTCCCTTCAAATGTTCACACTTTTCCTAAGAATTACTCACATTTTCTCAGGATTTCCAATCATTCATGATTTTCCCAAGTCTTTATAAACTTTCTCAAGATTTCAAATCTTTTCATCTGAGTTTCCTGAGAAATTTACTCTTTTCCTGAGAAATCTTTTCAACTTCAAATATTTTCCAAGCATACATCATGTTTTCCCAAGTTGCATTTTCCAAATCTCATAGCACATGCCTAAATTCTCTGTGCATTTAGGATAGAACATAACTTTGATAATTTCGCTAAGTCAAGCATAGTTTTGGTCCTTGGTTCGATTACCCCTGTTAAAGGCGGCAGGAACGGTCGAACCTCGTACCGACAGGTCGAGCCCCATCCCATGGATTTTCCCGCAATTTTCAAAAACGGAGGCGAGTATTTCAAAAACATTTTCCAAAATCCGGTCAAGTTTGAAGCGCGAAAGCGTTTCCTCTTTTTCTCTTCCGCAAGGAAGGGAAGACGAGGGAAAAATTTCGCGACGATAACAATATCCTTTCAAAAAAAAATTTTGCTCAAAAACCAAAGTTTTTTACAAGGTTGGGGTTTGGGGCATCACAGCGATTGGTATCAGAGATGTACTTTATGTGTGTGGGCCAAGACTTTTGCGTGCATAGTCAATCACACTGTAAGTATGTTCTGAATAGTTTTGCATACTTAATTAGTTATATAACTTCTTAGATGTCTGCTGATTCGAGGAATAAGCGAATGCTCAGTGCTCTTATCGACTTGATCTGAGGCACAGAGGCCCTCGGTCAAGCGGTTCAGCAGATTGTGCGGAGTGCTCGGATACTTGCACATCCGGCACCTCCTTGTGGGAGATGTGACCAGTATCACGCAGGACAGATTTGTCCTCGTGCTTTGAGCGTATGCCCCTACTGTAGTTTCAGGGGGCATATTGAAATTGAGTGTCAACGTAAGTTGGGCGATGAACTCGCGATGGGTAACGCTGAGACCGAAGAGAACGAGGCTTCTGAGGGCGGCCAGGCACAGTCAGCGGTTGACCCAGTGGGAGATACACAGGTTTCACCAGGTTCTCTCCAGTACACGCCAGCTTCCTACTCTCGATCAGTTTCTCCCGAGTACACGCCAGCTTCACCTCTGTGGTCTCAGGCAGTGAGTCTTTTTGAGTACACACCTTCTTCTCCTCCTCGTCCGATGCAGAGACGATACGGAAATTAGAACACCTACCGCAACTACTACACTCATAGGCAACGATGATCTTGGTTGTTCAGATATGGACATGTGTGGTTGGAACACTGAGTCAGTGTTCATTTGTTAGACTTTTTCTTTTTTGCGTTGTCGCAGAGATTTACGTGTTGTGACCTTGTTGTAAATGGGTAATTTTGGCTTGTACTGAATATATGTATGCTTCCTTTATTTGATGCAATGAAATTATGTTTTAGCTTGCCTCCTTGCTTATACGAGTCTATCTTCTTGTTTAAGATGGCATGGCGTGAACATTGCGACCGTATCATGGACACTTTGAACAACTTGGCAGAGGTTGTTAGCAGGCAGGCCGAGTCCATGCGTGCTATGGGGGAGAACATGCAAGCCTCTCAGGGATGAGAGACTTTGGCTCGTACTCCTCCATCAGCTCTAGTAGCAACAACTGTACCTTACAAGCAATTCATGGCTATGAACCCTCCATCGTTCGATGGGAAGTCTTCCCGTGAGGCAGCCGAAGACTAGATACGAGAGATCGAGTAGATCTTTCATGTGTTGCAGGTTAGTGACGATCGAAAGGTGGACTTCGGCACGTATCGACTCTGTAAGGATGCCAAAAGATGGTGGGCGACCACCTTGGATGTCAAATTTGCTGGTGGTGCAGTCATGTAGGAGAAATTCGTAGAGGTCTTCTACGCAGCCTACTTTCTGACCCACGAGCGTAGTTGGAAGATGCAGGAGTTCCTTGACCTTCAGCAGGGGAACTCTACTTTGGCGGACTATATCACGAGGTTCAGAAGCCTGGAGCGCTTCTGTTCGTATACATGACTGAGAAGGAACGAGCGATGAAGTTCACTCGCGGTTTAAAGTTAGCCTTGCGTTTGAGAGTGATCATGCGTGCTCCCTCGACTCTCGAGGAAGTCCTTGAGAATTCTACACTCCTAGAGCAGAAATAGACAGAATCCCAAAAGACTCCACAGTCTAAAGGAAACCAGTAGCAACAAGGTCAAAAGAGTTGGCCTAAGAAGCATTCATTTCAGTAGAATTGGGGTGAAAAGAAGCCTGCCCCGCCAGCAAAGAGGAACCATAACAACAACAACCGTCAGCGACAGACTCGTCAAGCCCCAACAGCAGCAGAGACAGGTGGTGGCAACATCGGGTTGCCCAAAATGTCGGATGGATCATCCTGGTCGACTGTGTCCACGGGACCTCGAAGGATGTATCTATTGTGGCAAGATGGGTCACTACATCAGGGATTTTCGGAAGTAGTCTGATGATCTAAGGAGGAACATGCCTGGAACGTCGCAGTCGTACTTGCTGCAGCAACCTTCCCAACAGAAGACAGGTAACCAGAGGACGGTGGCAGGGCATGCCTATGCAGCCACTATTGAGCAAGTGACCAAGGGAGAGTTGGTCCAAGGTACTATTCCAGTCTCTGGTCATGCAACTTTTAGCTTGTTTGACTGTGGTGCTTCACATTCTTTCATAACTTCGAGATTTGCTAGTTCTTTGCCTATGTCTGTTGTATTGTTGAATTATCCTTTGAAAGTTCGTATACCGACTGGTGATCAGTCTTTATGTACTTTATACATTCCAAGCATAGAGGAGTCAGTCGCAAGTCAGAACTTGCCAGCTGACTTGATCCTGCTAGAAATGACGGAGTTTGATGTCATTCTAGGCATGGATTGGTTGTTTGAGCACCATGCTCAAGTTCTGTGCAGAGAAGCAAGGTGGTGTTGTACCCTCCTGATCGTCCAGTTTTGGAGATCAGCCTTGCTCGACCTATTCGAGATAGTCGCTTGATTTCATCATTTAAGGTTCAAAAATATATGTGGAATGGGGGTACTGCATTTTTTGTCAGTATCACCCCAGTTGAACCAGTGTTGACCCCTATCAAGGACCTTGACGTAGTTCGGGAGTTCCCCGATGTGTTTCCTGAGGAACTGCCTGAATTACTTCCGAAGCATGAGATCGAGTTTTGTATCAAGTTGTTACCTGAAACGACTCCGATCTCTAAGGCACTGTATGGCTCCAGCAAAACTCGAAGAACTGAAGCATCAGTTGGAAGAGTTAATGGAGCATGGGTTTAGCAGAAACAATGCATCGTCGTGGGGTGCATCTGTTTTGTTCGTGAAGAAGAAAGACGGATACCTGAGGTTGTGCATTGACTATAGAATGCTCAACCAAGCGACGATTAAGAACAAGTATCCCTTGCCGAGAATAGAATATCTCTTTTATCTGTTGCAGAGAGCAAATATATTCTCGAAGATCGACATCAGATCGGGTTATCATCAACTCCGAATCAGAGAGAAAGATGTCTTGAAGACAATTTTTCGAACTAGATACGGGTTATACGAGTTCATGGGAATGCCTTTTGGGCTCACAAATGCACCAACAACATTCATGGATTTGATGAATCGTATTTTTCGTCCGTTCGGGGATACATTTGTGATCGTATTCATCAATGACATATTGATCTACTCAGAGACCTTTGAGCAGCACCGAGAGCATCTGCGCATTATGTTGGGAGTACTTCGGGAGCACAAATTGTTTGCCAAGTTCTTCAAGTGCGAGTTTTGGCTTCGACGAGTCATGTTTTTGGGTCATGTGATATCCAGTGATGGTGTGTTAGTTGATCCAGCGAAGGTTGAAGCAGTATTGGACTGGAAGCAGCCTCAGTCTGTTACAAACATCCGTAGTTTTCTCGAGTTAGTTGGTTACTACCGGCGTTTCATTCAGGACTTCTCCAGGATTGCACTTCCATTAACGAAGCTTTTGCGTAAGGGAGTCAAGTTCGAGTGGACTGACGCTTGCGAAGAGAGTTTTCGGATCCTGAAGACGAAGCTGACTATCTCTCCGGTGTTAGCTTTACCTTCGAGCAAAGCTGGTTTTGTGGTGTACACAGACGCCTTAGGTGCAAGATAGGGATGTGTGGTCATGCATCACAGTCGAGTCATTGTGTATGCTTCACGACAGGTGAAGATTCACGAAAGGAATTATCCGACTCATGACTTGAAGTTAGCAGCTGTGGTGTTCGCCTTCAGGTCCTAGCGACACTATCCGTTTGAAGATACCTTTGAGGTCTTTTCTGACCATAAGAGTCTCAAGTATTTATTTTCCCAGAAGGAATCAAATATGAGACAACGTCGTTGGCTTGAGTTTATCAAGGATTATGAGTGTGGCGCCCCAAACCTTAGATTTTCTGTGAATTTTTTTTAAAGGTTTTACTGAAAACAACGAAAAAAACAAGGTGCAAGGAAAGTGGAAAAGCCGCGAGTTTGGACGACCACAGGTGAGTGCAACAAAGTAGCTAACAGAGTAAATAAAAGTACAACCACAAATGTAAAGAGGGTATACAACCCGACAATTAAGGTTTACAAAATGAAATAGTACAAAGTCTCCAAAAAGAGGGAATATATATCCCAACCAAAAACCCAAAACCACTGGGACAGGATCTACAGCCTAAGTGTGGGTCCCCAAGCCTCCACCGTGTGTCGTCGCATCAGCACTGCACCTGTTCGTCACCTACATCCCCATAAAACGGGGTCAGTCCTCTTGCGAGGTGGTGAAGAAACAACCACATTATATATATAACAATCTAATAGGAAGCAAAAACAATAACTAACAAGTGCATGTGTCTGTGTCAGGTAAGTGTGTACGTGACAAGCGAAACAAGTAACGTAACTGAAGTAACTGTAAAGCAAGTAACTCAGAGCAGTAACATAACTGTAACAAGTGTTGAACAAGTAAGTAACTGAAGTAACAGCTGAACAAGTGAAGTAACTGAAGAGAAAACTACTGAACAAGTAAAATAGCAACTACAGTAAGTCAGTTGTGATTGGTTAGTCTTTAAGTTCTTCTTGTTACTCCTTCGGGTACGTGAAAGAACTTCACATTCTATGAGACATGCACTCGACACCTGTTATTCAAATTCTAGTGTGGTAACCGGGGATGCTACAGACTGAGTAAACCTCATGCGGGCAGCACGCAGCTGAGAGAAACTCTCGCATAGGCAAGGATTGCAATCCATACTACTACAGTAGTGAGGTCCGAAAAAGGTAACCTCGACCTCCCTGACTCTGAGTGACTGGAGGCCAAAGGGCGCTACGGCTTCTATCAAAACACGTGTCATAGTAACGACAAGTCACTCAGGGTTGTACCATCCACCCTCTCTAAGGTGAACCATTTTGTGAGTGGGGCGAAGCGGGTTTATCTTTCTTAGCTCATTGTTTAGTCATACCTTTGTGATCATCACAAAATTTTTCCTTTCTTATGGTTTCTCTCTCTTCCTTCTCTTTTCCTTTTCAACCCCTATTTTCCTCCTTTTTGAAGGGAGAAAATAAAAGACAGAAAAGAAGAGAGAAGAGAAAAGAAAAGAAAGAGAAGAGAGAGGAACTCTTTTACGGGGTCTCACTTAACCTTGATTTGAAAATATTTAGAAAATTACTCGCCTCCGTTTTGAAATATTTTGCGGGAAAATGGAGAGACGGGGCTTGCTCGTCGGTACGAGGTTCGACCGTTCCTGGCGCCTTTACGAATTTATGCCTTTTGCTTTGCCTAAATATTATCTAAGAATTTATCCTAAGTCTAAATGCACACAGAATCATGCTTGTGCAATGCAAGGATGTATGCTCTTTTGAGAAAATGTTTTGAAAATTTCCAAGTTTTCTGAGATGAACTTGATAATGGAGTGAAGAAATGATTTCTGAATGGTTAAATCTAACCTAGAACTTAAGATAAATTTAGGAAGGATATTTTGAAGTTTCTAAGTCTTTGAAATGATCGGAGTTGGGAAAATAAATCTTTGAATTTGAAAAGAATGATTGGAACATGAGTTAAAAAGGGAATGAAGTTTCAAAGTCAGAAATGGATTTTGAATTTGGATTTTAAACTTGGATTTAGGAGAGGAAATGAATATTTAAAGTGGAATTGAATTCTAGATTTAAGTTCGGAAATTTGGATGGAATTTGGACTTGAGCAATCCAAATGGAATTTAAAAATAAAAATAGATTTAAGAACTCCAGATGGGATCCAAAAGTGGATTTGGATTTGGAATCTAGAGTTGGATCTGAAGTCTGAGATCCAAAAGGAAGTTGAATTCCAAAATCTAGATTCCTAAATGGAATTTGGATCTGAAGTGTGAGATCCAAGATGGAATTGAATTCTGGATCTTAAATGGAATTTGGATCTGAAGTCTGAGATCCAAGGTGAAATTGGATTTTGGATCCTAAAATAGGTTTTGGATCTAAAGTTTGGATCCTAAAATAAAATTGAGATCCAAGATGAAACTGAATTCTGGATTTGGAATTCTAAATGGGATTTGGATCTGAAATCTGAGATCCAATGATGGAATTTGGATTTTGGATCTATAATCTGAGATCCAAGATGAAGTTGGATTTTGGATCCTAAAATGGAATTTGGATCTAAAGTCTGAGATCCAAGATGGAATTGGATTCTGGATCCTAAAATGGGTTTTGGATATGAAGTCTGAGATTCATGGTGGAACTGGATTCTGGATCCTAAAATAGAATTGGATCTGAAGTCTAAGATCCAAAGTGGAATTGGATTCTGGATCCTAAAATGGAATTGGATCTGAAGTCTGAGATCCAAGACGAAATTTGCTTTTGGAAATATGGATCCAAATTGGGATTAGGTTCTAATTTTGGGTTTGGATTTTGAAAGTCCAAATGGGACTTTTTGAAGATGGGTTTGGGTTTTAAAAACCTAGATTGAATTTAAAACTTAGGAAGGGTCAAGCTTTGAGATTCAGAATCAATCTCAAACTTTGGTTTTGAAGATAAGGAGATAAACTTGGTTTTGAATTTGAACATGAATCAGAAACTTCAAAGTTAAATTGAATTTTGAAAGTGAATTTTGAATTGAATTGGATTTTTAAAGTTTTGAAATACAAGATGATTTGGAAATTTTCAAAGTCAAATTGGACTTTGAAATTGAGTCTTGAAATGATAAATAATTGTATTTGAATCTAAGAAGTGAAGAAAAAGGATCACCTGGAATTTTGAAAATATGATGCAATTCTATCCTAAATGATGAATGAATTTAAATAATTTAAAAATTAGATTTGAAAGTCCTATTTCATTCTTTAAATGAATGTAAATAAGATTAATGATATAATACACTCCTGACTATGGTCATTGAATGTATTATATAATAATCTATATTTAAATTCAGGTGAAGAATAAAACATTTTGGTGCTTTTATAGAGTTTAAAATGAAATTAACTCTCAATATATCTTGACTATGACCATTGATATATATATATTGAGCTAATTTTAAACTAAAATCTGATAAAAGAAGAAAATGTAAAAATATGATGATTTTTTGAAGAGGGATCAAGTGTGGATCCGATGCTATTCCATAAAAGATGAAAATCCTAAGTCTTGTTTACATCCTGACTATGGCCATTGATGTAAATCATCAAGTTAGGATTAATCACCTTTTATAAAATGATGCATGTGTCATTCGTGGTTTACCATTGTGAGATTTTGGAAAGTGTAAACACCCCAAATTTTTCAAAGTTTTTTAAAAATGACCCTTTTGCCCCTAACCCCGTTTTCTGAGGAAATCAAATCAGTTCTTCAGATTCTCTGAATTAAAATTCATATTGATATATTCAAAATCAACTCCGGATCCGAATCCGGTGCTTTAAATCCATATTTCCTCAAAAACCGGATCTAAACCCATTTCTGAAGAAATTTCCTCAAAATAGTTTTAAAAATTCTCTGAAAATTTCCCTTTTGTAAATATTTTTACAAAAACACAAAAAAAATTAGTTTTAAATCTTTAACTTCTCGTAAAGCTTTAGGATTATTCTAAAAATACAAAAAAATAGAAAAATAACATAAAAAACAAAAAAAAAATCGAGAAAAAGCTACGAAGAAAACGGATGATTTTCAAACTTTTTGGACCATTTTTACCAAAAACCTCAGCTTGAACCACTTTTCAAAAAAAAAAAAATCTTTTTAAAAGAGGACCACCTTTTTGAAAATTTGGAAAAAATTTTAACGAACTCTCCCGCACGTTCTTCCCTTCTCTCACCACCGTCCAATTTGCAACAAACCCATCTTCTCCACACCGTTAATCTTCAACCAATTCTTCCTCCCAAACCTTCTGTTTCCCTTTAAGAATGAGCCTCCATCGCTTCTGTAGGGCATCCATTATTTTTCATTAAGATCGGACATCCACCTCGCATCACCCTCCATATCATCAAATTCCTATATCTACTTCTTCTCTTCTCTGGTGATCGGCCTTGGTCTCCTTGCAGAACAAAATAGGGAAGCATTCTTTCAGGGCACCTCCTTTGCAGTCGTCTGAAGGAAGGCTCCCTCGAGGATCCATCATCGCGAACCAACCTTCCACGGCTCCCTCTCCTTCTTCCCTTCCACTGTCTTATTCCACTTCTGCATAGTCGACCGAAGGGAACGGAGGTTGCAGCAACAACTCGGAGTCCAGTTGATCCCGAACCTTCGATCGCGGTAAACTCCCTCCCCTCTCTCTGATTTTCTTTGAACTTTTCCTTGTTTCTTCTGTTTTTAGCCATTATTAATGCACCATGGAGGATGTTCGGTTGCCTATAGCAAGCCAAACATCCCCTTGTGCTATAACGAAAGAATATCATGTTCCAACATCTTTTCCTCTTTGCTAATTCCTCCGTGGGTCCTTTCAGTTTTGCTTCCACGTTCATGCTATGCTCAATACCTTGTCGTAATAGTCTTTAGCTCATGTTGTTTATTATGTATCTGTGTTTTCATCCGCAACATTGCATTTTTTTTTTATTTTTTTGTTGCTTGTTTTGTTTAGTCGATTGATTTCCTGTTTCAAGATTTTCGAATTCCTGTTTTCTTCCCCTTGTATCACAGTTTGCGCATGCTATTTCATTGTATTTCATCTGTATTTTGCAATTCCTGTAAGATTTCCCCCTCCCTTGTGTCAATGACATATGTTGCCTTCTTGCCTAACGCCACCATGACTAGATTCCTTGTCACGATAACAAGCTTTGTGTTTCCTAAAAGCCCTCCTTGCTTCAGCTGTGAACCCTTCGGTGGAATGAGGAAACAGGGTAACGTAGCCCTTTGCATTGCTGTATGTGGTTCTGACCCTTCAGCAACAATAGAGTATTGAATTGGGGTTACCATCCTCCCACTCTCAGCTTCCTAAAAAAAAAGGAAAAGGGGTATAAATTTTGAGAGCTTATCATTCACTGTTTGAACCTGAGCAGTAATAGATTCACATTTTCTGTTCATCTCAGAATTTTGTTGATAAAGCATCAGAAGTATTGAGACTCTCTTTTGTCATGATGACGTTCGGATCATTAATATTTTTTTTTTGATGTTGTACATAATTCCTTGTTTTCGTGCACTATCATGGACATCTCTGTTTCAACTGCTGGGTTCTTTGCCTTATGATTTTCTTTGCAGGACTGACGTTTCTTGGTGTCTCCTAAATCATCAACGTTAAGACAAAATTAGGATACACCAAGATCCGTCTGGAAGAGGGTATATGTTTCTGATGAAATTCCCAACTACAGCTCTTGTTGATGGAACAAGAGTAAAAAAAAAAAAAATGTTGTATACCGTGATTCTCATAATCACAAAAGGATGATATAGAACCTTTGATTAGTCTTACTTGTGACTAATGACTGTTTTCTAAAGGTGATTGATTATATTTCTGAGAGGGACACGTTTTAAGCACATACCAAGCTTGGCAAGGTGAGATCGTTTCATGCTTCTTCTCCAACAAATTCATATGAGGATCTCACCCTCATCTAAACCAGATTCCTGTAGTAATGAGGGTTTAATCCAGAAAATGCTGAGTGTTAATTTCGTAGATTCCTGCATCTGCTGGAAAGTATTCATGTAAATAGTATTTGTTTGTCCCCTTCCATTTCTTTGCAGCAGACAGAAGAGATCTCTCGATCCCTACTTACCCGATTTGAACCTGGGAGTTCATCTTTCCAACAGCCAAACACTGATATGTTGAGCTGAGTCACATCCAACCTGGAATTAATTCAAATCCATCGGAGTCGCTTATGAGGTTTCTTGGTCAGTGATGTTCATCTCAAATGAGGTGGGATGTTGGTACAGAGGTTGTTTTTGTGATTGCTAAAAGGCCATCTATGCAAAATATTATATGGCTATGGTCATTCTCACATGGGTATCGAAAAATATTGACTTAGCATATATTTCTCATCATTTCCATTCCTTCATACATAGTCTCTTAGGTGTTTTGTATAAGTCTTGTTTATATTACTTTAGTAAGGGGTAAAGCTCTTTGTTTGACCAACTTGAATCATCCAACTCTGATGTATATTTTCTTAGACACCTGTTGGTTTGATACAACAGAGAGCCTTAGGGATATCGGCTTACTGTGTATTTTTCATACCCAATAAAAAAACATTTGGTCTAAACCTAATACTTGTGATCAGTTCCAAGCCTCTTGTATTCTATCCCAAGTTTTACCAGATTCTTTTTTTTTAAGAAACATCTGAATGTTAATTTTCTTTCGTTTTAGATGCACGAATATTTTTGTTCGCGTTTTCTGTTTTATAAATTTTTCAATTCTAAATTTCTGGGGAATTTCGAAGCCTACTTTATACCATTAGCTGTGCCTCCCAGCATAGCGTTGTTCCCTGGATGGGAAAGATGTCTGACCCTCTGAAAATTTCTGGAAGGCCCTACATCTAATGGGCATTGATATTCATTGTTGCCTACATCTGCACATTGTTGGCAGTATTTCTCATTTGAACATACATCAGGCTAGAGATACATTTTTTTTGCTGCCATCTGAGGGTACTTTACCTCGTCATTCTGGTTCTGAAACTGCAGACGAAATTGTTCATGTTTTTGGCCAATCCAAGTCCATTGTAAATATTTTAAATTAACCAAGTATTGAGCTTCATGTCTCCACTTGCTGAGAGAATGCTGAGTTCTTGGGTATAGATGAATGTATAATTGATAATTTTACCAAGTCTGAAAATCCTCCCCTAATTTATGAAATTGGAGTGTCTCTCAGTTTGATGGGATCTTGGATAAGAACCGTGGTGAACAAATCACCATTGTTCATGCTGAAGCTGATCCTACCAGCTATTCATTGCCTATCTCAGATGAAATCGATGGATAATAGATATATATATCCCTCGTATTTACCAGTTCCCCCATATATACATATACATATATAAGGTATACATACTTGTATATATATATGCGTATGTATATGTATATAATCATGTGTATAGATGCATGTATATATCTAAGATATACGATGTACATATATGTGTATGAACATAGGTATATATATATATCCCTCTTTCATCTTCTCGTACATCTTAACATAGGAGCAATTTTCCCTCTCTTTTATCACTAATCTGGTTGTTTTGCAGGAAATATGTAGAAGATATTATTACTTGGGGTTGTAAAATTGATCTTACATGTTGTAATAGCTAGATTTGAATGAGAAATTTACATTTCTTGCTTTAGGTAGAATGAATGAGCATCATAGAATACCATGAATTGTTTATTCCATGCATTTTTTCTTTATTTCTCAAATTCTCACAATGGTGAAACACGAATGGCACGTGCACCATTTCATAAAAGGTAAGTTAATTCTAAGTTGATGATTTACACCAACGGCCATAGTCGGGGGTGTAAACAAGACTTAGTATTCTTATCTTTTATGAAATAATACTGGATCCTCTTTCAAAAATCATCATATTCTTCAAATATTTTACCTTTTATTAGAGTTTAACTTAGAATTAATTCAATATATATACCAATGGCCATAGTCAGGGTATATTGAGAGTGAATTCCATTCTAAACTCTATAAAAGCACCAAAATGTATTACATTCTTCACTTGAATTTAAATGTGGTTATTATATAATATATCCAATGACCATAGTCAGGGATATATTATATCTTCAATCTCATTCTTAATTCATTTAAAGAATGAAGTAGCTTTTCAAAAGCCAATTTCAAAGGTTTAAATTCATTCATCATATAGGATAGAATTGCATCATATTTTCAAAACTTCCTTTTCAAAATTCCAAGTGATTCTTCTTCTTAAATCAAATCTTATCCAAATCCAATTCTATCTCATTTCAATATTCAAAAATTCAATTTCAAAGTCCAAATTTGACTTTGAAATTTCAAAATCATTTCATATTCAAACTTCAAATTTCCAAACTCAGTTCAAAACTCAATGTCAAAGTTCAATTTAACTTTGAAGTTTCCTAAATTCATCTTCTGATTCTAAATCCAGTTTTTCTTCAAAGTTTTGAATCAAAGTTAAGATTGACTTTGAATCTCAAAAACCCAAACCTTCTCAAGTTCAAATCTGGATCATCAAAAACCCAGATCATCTTTAAAGGTCCTATTTGGACTTCTCAAAACCCAAATCCAAAAACAAATCCTAGTCTCAACTTGGATCCAGATTTCCAAGTATAAGCTCCATTTCATTTCGGATCTCCCATCATGGATCCAAATTCCATTTAGGATCCAAATCCTTATTCTACTCTGGATCTTCCGTCACAGATCCAAATTCCATTTAAGGTCCGAACCCTTATTCCACTTTGGATCTCCCATCATAGATCCAAATTTCTTTTAGGATCCAGATCCTCATTCTACCATTGGATCTCAGATTCAGATCCAAACTTCAAATCTTAGGATCCAGATCTTCGTTCTACCATTGGATCTCAGATTCAGATCCAAAATTCCAATTCTTAGGATCTAGATCCTCATTCTACCTTTGGGTCTCATATTCAGATCCAAATTCCAATTCTTAGGATCCAGAACCCAATTCCACTTTGGATCTCCGAGTACAGATCCAAATTCCATCTAGGATCTAGATCCTCATTCCACTTTGGATCTCCAATTACAGATCCAAGTTCCATTTAAGATCCAGATCCTCATTCCACTATGGAGCTCAGATTTCAGATCCAAATTCCATTTAAGATCCAAGATCCAGATTTTTTACCTTGGATCTCAGCTACAGATCCAAATCCATTTGGGATCCAGAGTCCAATCCTATATTGGATCTCAGATTTCAGATCCGAATACCATCCTGGATTCCAAATCTTGAATCCAATTCCATTCAAAATTCCAAATCCAAATTCCAATTCTTAAAACCAATTCCATGTCATTCCAGATTTCAAATCAAGTTTCCATTTCAGATCCTAAATTCAAAATTCAACTTTGAACTCTATTCAGAATCTAGATATTGGATTTCATCTTGAAAATCCAACTTTTTAATCAATTCCATTTCTCAATTTCATTCAAAATTTCCCAATTCTATCTTCCCTTCTTATTCAATTCCATTTTCATTTCTATTCTGATTCAAAGTCCATCTACGACTTTGAAAATTCCTTTTATCTCAAAACTTCAAAATCATTTTTTTCAAAATCCAGATTTATTTTTCCAAGCTCTTGATCATTCTAAAAACTTAGAACTTCAATCTTAAGTTCTAAGTTAGAAATCATTTCTTCACTTTATCAGATTCATCTCAGAAACACTTGGGAATTCTTCAAAAACACTTTCAAAAGAGCATGCATTTTTTCATTTGCACAAGCATGATTCTTTGTGCATTTAGACTTAGGATAAATACTTAGATAATTTCTTAGCAAAGCAAAAGGCATTAATTCGACCCTTGATTCGATTACCCCTGGTAAAGGCGCCAGGAACGGTCGAATCTCGTACCGACGAGCGGATCCCGTCTCCCAGTTTTCCCGCAAATATTTCAAAAACGGAGGCGAGTTATTTCAAATATTTTTTTTAAAAAATTAAGGTCAAGTGAGACCCGCAAAAGAGTTATTCTTCTCTTCTCTTCTTTCTTTTCTCTTCTCTCTTTCTTTTTCGTTCTTTTATCTTTTCTCCCTTCAAAAAGGAGGAAAATAAGAGGTTGGAAAGGAAAAGAGAAAGAAGAGAGAGAATATTACGAGAGGAAAAATTTTGCGATGATCACAGGTTTGGCGACCGTGATGGGACTCGTCTTCGTCCAGTCGAATCTATGCCTTTTCTTTTGCTTTGACATTATCTAAGTCTTTTTTCTTCAAATGTCAGCTTCATGCAAACCTTAGGAAGCCTAGATTCCGTCCTAAGCTGACATCATTGCATATAGGATTTAAGTATGGTTTGGTAGGACCATATTGAGGAGATTATTCCATGCTCACATTAGACTTAGGTCTGAAATACAACTCTCCTCAATTCTAGGGATTGAATGCAAAACAATGAATGCAAGTGTATGCTTCTCTTCATTTTAATCTATCTATTTAGGACTTGCATTAGAGCCATCTGATTTCTTGCATGTTGAATATATTTTGAAAACCTCCTTACCTATATTGTCCCGGTCTTCACGTTGTTGGGCTGTCTCACTGAACCATAGTTCGGGAGAGAGCCTCACAACTGGACCACTTATTTGGGTTCGCGCCCCCCTACCACGTACCTAAGGGCCATAGTCCGAGGTATATCGGTAGGTGCTCAAGGATGTTGGGAAACCATTACCTTAGAACCGGAGGAATATTTCTATGCCACGTACTTCGAGTTTCAGCTTGAGTATATCGGCGTATCTTGATTGGAATCAGATGATTTTTGAACCCTAGAGTTAGGATTAAGGTCCTACAAGCCATTTTAAAATATTGTATTTAGAGTCAGCCTCTAGGGATTGTTGTTTGTGCATCCTTGTTTGTATATCAATGATTGTATGATATTTTATATCCCCTATATTTTCTGAAACCCTGGGTATATATTATTTCCTCTTTTAAAACCCAGGTGTATTTCCCTTTTCTTCTCTTAATTTCTTCTAAATCCTTTTTTATCCTGCCTGCAATTCTTCAAAATTTTCCTTTTCTATATTCTATCCATTTACATCTTTTGTCAGGATATGTCCTTTTCAAAATTTATCTTTATTCATATTTTTACGTGTCTATCCTTTTTCAGAAAAATAGTGCGGTTGTCACAAATTTTGGTGACAACCCGATCCCTCGTAATGGGATGTTTTCATTTTCAGATTATAATTTCCTCCTTTTTTAAAATTTCTTCCTAGATCTTTTCTAAAAGACCCATTTATAATCCACAGAGAGCATCAACACTATCAGTTGAGTCGGGCAAAACTCAGAGATCACGCTGCTCTAACATCCCAGTTACAAGCAGAGAGAGTAAGGAATGGATTCTCAAAAATCTGTCAGAAAGGGAGTTCAAGACAGCAAGAGTGAGATTGATCCTGCGATATATCAGTTATTCAAAAAGATGATGTTGGAGATATTATCCGAGCAAGCTGAAGCCAGTTGCGGAAAAGCTCCCACAGAAGGAAAGGCGCTCGTCACCCTCCCCATGAATAAACACGGCAATATCAGTACAGGAAATTCCAAAGCCAATAGGGGCAGCAATCAAGGCAACCAGGGCAGCGACTTGAGAGAGCATAAAAGCCAGATTGGAAAATATTGTGAAAATCGCGATAGACCTCTTCAATGCAGTCCTCAGCAAAAAGGCAAGAAGCAAGAAGAGCCAAAGCGCAAGGATTGGAGCAAGGATCGAGATTTCACTCCTTTAGATGAACCGCTTGACAAAATCCTCGAATACATGTTGTCCAGTGGATTACTCAGGCTCCCAAAAGCTGTCAGCCCTTCCACAATCATGGGAAAATATATGGACCAATTCTGTGGGTACCACCGAGCAATAGGGCATAACACTGAGCATTGCTTCATCTTCAAGAATATAGTTCAAGACTGCCTTGATAAGAATCTCTTTATCAAAATCGAAGAAGAAAGGCGTCCAGATCTCCTAAACATGCAAGATCAGTCCAGCTACCAGGTAGAGGTCAGCACTCGGCAGAGGTCAAACAAGCCGAAGAAAGCAAAGCATGAAGGTTGGGATCATGATCGTCAGTTTACCCCTCTAGGTCAGCCGATCGAAGAAGTTCTCAAATACTTGCTTGAAAAAGGCATGATTAAACTCCCAAGAAAGATTGATCCTCCTGTCATCATGGGAAAATGGAAAGATTGCTTCTGTAAGTTTCATCGAGCAAGGGGGCATGACACGGAGCGCTGCTTCGTCCTCCAAAACCTTGTGCAACACTACATTGATAAAGAGTTCCTGGTGCCAGAGGAAGGAGAAGAGCAGCCTGCAGTTTCAACTGAACCTTTTCCAGACCAATCAGAGAATTGAGAATACCAAGAGTTTTTCACTTTCATCCCTTTCTGTCAGTCGCTTTGTAGGGGCAAGTCAGCCCAGTCTTTGTGGCTCTTTTTAGTTAAAATACTTGTAAATATTCAGTTTTGTTATCAACTTTTGCTTATCAATGAAATATCGATTTTCTTTATATCTTTGATATTCAGTACTTTCTTCTTTTTCGCTATATTGGGGCATTAAATTTCTTTTTCAAAAATTCAGGACAATCCTGACATCATTCATGAGAGAAATGATATTACCTATGAGGGTCTTTCAAAAACCATGAAAATCTTAGTTCAAATATTTTATTACAACCTTTTTCAAAGATCAACCCTTGTGTTAATCATATTTTTCTACAAATTGATTTTGAATCATTGCATTTCAAAGATCAACCCTTGTGTTGATCATATTGATTTCGAATTATTTTATTTCAAAGATCGATCTTTATGTTGATCATATTTTCTAAAAATTTGGTTTTCAAAATATTACGTTTCAAAAGATCAACCCTTGTGTTGATCATATTTTCTAAAAATTTGGTTTTCAAATCATTACATTCAAAGATCAATCCCTGGTGTTGATCATATTTTTCAAAAAAATTGACTTCAAATCATTTCATTCAAAGATCAATCCCTTGTGTTGATCTCATTTTCCAAAAATTTGATTTCATTTCAAAGATCAATCCCTTGTGTTGATCATATTTTCTAAAAACTGATTTCAAATCATTACAATCAAGTATCAACCCTCGTGTTGATCATATTTTCTACAAATTGATTTTCAAATCATTGCTTCAAAAAAAATTAACCCTCATGATGATCTCTCATGAATGATCCCCTTTCAAAGATTAGCTCTCGTGGTTAATCCTTCTTTTCAAAAAAAATGATTTTCCCATCTTCTTCTCTCATTTTAAAAAATCCCACATGCAGACAGGATCAAACTCTTTTTTTCGATTTTTATCAACCTTTTGTTTATCCATCGTTATCAGTCTTATCAATTTTTTATTTATATTAATTATTCATCCATTTTTCTTCTTGATTCTTATTTCAAAAATTACCCTTTCAGGTTAAGGGACAAACCTGATGCCTCTTTTCCATGAGGAATTTCTTTTTCCTTCTTTTCTTTCTTTCTCCCCTCCGTCAGGTTAAGGGATAAACCTAAAAACTTATCCTACGAGGTTCTTCTTTCTTCAGGAGAAGGGATAGTCCTGAATGTCTTTCTCTTTTAAAGCTTCGTTAATCTCTGTTAAACCTTTTTCTTCATCCAAATTTTATCAATCTTAAGGGGCAATCAGATCATATGCAAATAAATTCAGTCCTCTAAATGGTCATTCTCATTCTCAGGTCCGGTCCTCGCACTGGCAAGATTTCAAAACTCAATCTTTTGATTAAAAACTTTCTGTCAAAAACCCGAGTTCTCATTTGAGCTTCTCCCTCTATTCTTTCATTTGAAGTTCCGAGCTCCGACTCGGACTTCCTTTTGAATCCAATCCTCGCATTGGAAAACAATCATTTCTTTATAAATTCGAGTTTTTCAAAACTCGGGTTTCTCTTTATCTTTTATCCGAGTTCCAGCTCGGGTTTTTCATTTATTATTTTCGTTTGAAGTTCCGAGTTCCGACTCGGACTTCCTTTTGAATCCAATCCTCGCATTGGAAAACAATCATTTCTTTATAAATTCGAGTTTTTCAAAACTCGGGTTTCTCTTTATCTTTTATCCGAGTTCAAGCTCAGGTTTTTCATTTATTATTTTCGTTTGAAGTTCCGAGTTTCGACTCGGACTTCCTTTTGAATCCAATCCTCGCATTGGAAAACAATCATTTCTTTATAAACTCGAGTTTTTCAAAACTCGAGTTTCTCTTTATCTTTTATCCGAGTTCCAGCTCGGGTTTTTCATTTATTATTTTCGTTTGAAGTTCCGAGTTCCGACTTCGACTTCCTTCTGAATCCAATCCTCGCATTGGAAAACAATCATTTCTTTAGAAATTCAAGTTTTTCAAAACTTGGATGTCTCTTTATCTTTTATTTTCTGATGATTCGAGTACCAACTCGGATTCTCTCCAACTGCCAGGCGGGACCTTCTTCCAAATTCCAGCCTTCCGGCTAATCCATTTCAAAAATTCAAGTTTATTCTCTTAAAAAAATTCTTCTTTCCCCTTCAAGTTAAGGGATAAACTTGATGCCTCCTAATAACAAGGTATTTTCTTTTCTTCCTTCTCGGTTCAGGATAAAAAGATAAATCCTGAAAACAGACCACTTTAAAGGATCCAACAATCGTTGGTCATATATTTCCAAAAGATCCAACAATCGTTGGTCATGTATTCCTAAAAGATCCAACACTCGTTGGTCATATATTTCCAAAAGATCCAACAATCGTTGGTCATGTATTCCTAAAGGATCCAACACTCGTTGGTCACGTATTTCCAAAAAATCCTGCTCCCGCTGGTCGTGTATTCCAAAAGATCAAACCTTTAGGGTGCGACTCCTCAATTCTATCATTTCAAGGTCTTCAATTCTATCAGTTTCCCAACCTCTGGTTGTAATATCCTCAAAGTCTTATCATTTTCTCAACCCTTGGGTTATAATCTCCCAAATTCAATCACTTTCAAACCATCAGATTAAATCCTTCATTTTCAAAATCCAGTATTTTTCACTGGTCGGGATTTGAAATCCAATTTTCATAACTGGTCGGGATTTGAAATCCAGTTTTCAAAACTGGTCGGGATTTGAAATCCAGTATTTTTCACTGGTCGGGATTTGAAATCTAGTTGTCATAACTGGTCGGGATTTGAAATCCAGTTTTTATAACTGGTCGGGATTTGAAATCCAGTTGTCACAACTTGTCGGGATTTGAAATCCAGTTGTCATAACTGGTCGGGATTTGAAATCCAGTTTTCATAACTGGTCGGGATTTGAAATCCAGTATTTTTTATTGGTCGGGATTTAAAATCCAGTTGTCATAACTGGTCGGGATTTGAAATCCAGTTTTCATAACTGGTCGGGATTTGAAATCCAGTATTTTTCACTGGTCGGGATTTGAAATCCAGTATTTTTCACTAGTCGGGATTTGAAATCCAGTATTTTTCACTGGTCGGGATTTGAAATCCAGTTGTCATATCTGGTCGGGATTTGAAATCTAGTTTTCATAACTGGTCGGGATTTGAAATCCAGTATTTTTCACTGGTCGGGATTTGAAATCCAATATTTTTCACTGGTCGGGATTTGAAATCCAGTTGTCATAACTGGTCGGGATTTGAAATCCAGTTTTTATAACTGGTCGGGATTTGAAATCCAGTTGTCATAACTGGTCGGGATTTGAAATCCAGTTTTCATAACTGGTCGGGATTTGAAATCCAGTATTTTTCACTGGTCGGGATTTGAAATCCAGTATTTTTCACTGGTCGGGATTTGAAATCCAGTTGTCATAACTGGTCAGGATTTGAAATCCAGTTTTATAACTTGTCGGGATTTGAAATCCAGTTGTCATAACTGGTCGGGATTTGAAATCCAGTTTTATAACTGGTCGGGATTTGAAATCCAGTTGTCACAACTGGTCAGGATTTGAAATCCAGTATTTTTCACTGGTCGGGATTTGAAATCCAGTGTTTTCACTGGTCGGGATTATCAAAAATCCAGTTTCTCATAAACTGGTCGGGATTTCCAAAACCTAATATATTTCATCTGTCCAGTTTTCTAAAGTCTGATTTCTTGCACCATTTCTTTAAATTACAACTAAATGTCTCATCAAAATCTATATTGAGTGATTATTTCACAAGAAATTCGTGAAAACTTTGCCAATTTGCTAAAAGCATTAGTTGATTCTAAAAGTCCGACTGCACGAAAAGAATTTTCTCAGATTACCTTTTCTATTTCCTTCCAAAAAAGGTGATACTTTTCGCGAAAAGAGGTAAAATTCAAATCTTTTCCTATTGATCAACCAAAAGGATATAAGAAATGTCCTCGATATGATCAATAAAAGAAATCTTCAATGATGTTGAAAAGTCAGAAGAGAATTGATATTGATCTTGGATATGGCGCATGTTTTAAAAATGATTTTCTGACAATCAGGCAGTGGAAATATCTTGAGCTATAAAAAGAATCCACTCAACCCATCCCTTCTCATTTTCGTTTAAAAGTTGCAATCAAATATCCGCAAAAGGGATCTCTCAATTGTCGTCAAGATGAAGGCGAATTAAGCGAGTAGATCCCCGGGGCCAAAGAAGATTTGAAACATCTCCAAGATGACGGAGTTTGTGACGGATCCTTCCAGGGAAAGTTCGGATCGCTGTCGAGATGAAGGCAAATACGATGAACCTACGACAAACCCTAAAAGATATTTGATTTCCGACCTTTTTGAGCTAATATCATATATAATCCCTGAGAGAAAGAAGGATCGGAGCATCTCCAAGATGAAGGAGCTTGTGACGTACCCTTCCCCGAAAAAGAGAGAAAAGTCAGGACATCCAAATGAAGGATGATGTGAAAAAACGAGAAAGCCCAATGACTCAAAAGAGTGCAAAAAGATCATCGTGGGAAAACACCCAGATATCAAACTGCCAAAGTTGCCAGGAGTCATCTTTTCTCATGCAAAATTCTTTTATCAATATCTTTTCATTACTTGCTTTTATGAAATTAAGAATATTTCTTCTATTCTCATATCAGGGAAATGGATAGCTTCCTTGAAGAAGATCATCAGTGCTAAAATTTTGAATTTGACTCTTAGAACTAAGGAGTTAACCTCATTGGAGGAAATACCCCAGGTAAAAGAGGGAATATCTTTTGCACATATGTGCACATTTTCAAGCACTTGAATCAGCTATAATTTTTATCTTATTGGCAAAATTTTCTAGCTATTCCAAAAGTGAAATAAAACATCAGATATCTATTCTGATGCAACCTAGCGTTGTTTATATCTTCTAGAAGAGTTGCCTCATCCAGTGAAAGTATCTCTTCCTGTCCCATCACGGTTTCTTCAGTCAAGGATTCCGTATGGTGTTCCCACTCAGATTAAGGGTCAAAACCTGAATTTTCTGCGAGAGGCCATTTGATTTCAAAAAGCTATTTCAGTCTCAGCAAAAGAGACACCCAAAATCATTCCTTTTTCCAAGCTCTAAGAACCCTATACTTCTCCTTTCGCAAATCCATTTCGGATTCTGTTCGTCCAAGTTCCGAAGATCCCATTATGGTTTCTCCGATTGAGAAACCCATATAGTAGATTTCCTGTCCAGGTTAAGAGTTAACCCGGAACCTCGCTTCGCGAGGTATCTTCCTTGCAGGTTTGGGTTAAACCTGAGTCTTGTTCCTACAAAGTTCCTCGTTTTAACGAGATGATTTCTCTCAGACCCATCATGGCTCCTCCCATCAGAGAACCCATACTTCATACATTCATCCAAAGGAAGGATCATACTCGGACTTCATTTCACAAGGCGTTTTCCAAAATGTCCCATCAAGGTCCCCGTGTATCCCTTTCCTCAATTCAAATTCACTTGATATATCTTCGTCCCATCCAGGTTAAGGGCTAAACCTGAATCATTCCAAAGAGAGTATCTTGTCTCACCCATGAGACCTGATCAAAATTTTCATTTCCCACCATTTCAGAATTTCCATCTAAAGTCCCATCACGATTTCCTCATCTCTTACTCAATGATATCATTTCGAGGATTTTGTTTCCTTAAAACCATTCAGGATAAGGTTCTAAGCCTGAAAAATCATATTTTCAAAATAATTCTTCCACACCCAGTTCAGATTTGCTGACTGGGGCATTTTTCAAAATTTGGAGTGTTGTCTTTGCCACTAAGCTCGGCTTTCAACCGGCTTATTAGCAAAGAGGGGCATCTGTAAACACCCCAAATTTTTCAAAGTTTTTTAAAAATGACCCTTTTGCCCCTAACCCCGTTTTCTGAGGAAATCAAATCAGTTCTTCAGATTCTCTGAATTAAAATTCATATTGATATATTCAAAATCAACTCCGGATCCGAATCCGGTGCTTTAAATCCATATTTCCTCAAAAACCGGATCTAAACCCATTTCTGAAGAAATTTTCTCAAAATAGTTTTTAAAATTCTCTGAAAATTTCCCTTTTGTAAATATTTTTACAAAAACACAAAAAAAATTAGTTTTAAATCTTTAACTTCTCGTAAAGCTTTAGGATTATTCTAAAAATACAAAAAAATAGAAAAATAACATAAAAAACAAAAAAAAAAAATCGAGAAAAAGCTATGAAGAAAACGGATGATTTTCAAACTTTTTGGACCATTTTTACCAAAAACCTCAGCTTGAACCACTTTTCAAAAAAAAAAAATCTTTTTAAAAGAGGACCACCTTTTTGAAAATTTGGAAAATTTTTTAACGAACTCTCCTGCACGTTCTTCCCTTCTCTCACCATCGTCCAATTTGCAACAAACCCATCTTCTCCACACCGTTGATCTTCAACCAATTCTTCCTCCCGAACCTTCTGTTTCCCTTTAAGAATGAGCCTCCATCGCTTCTGTAGGGCATCCATTATTTTTCATTAAGATCGGACATCCACCTCGCATCACCCTCTATATCATCAAATTCCTATATCTACTTCTTCTCTTCTCTGGTGATCGGCCTTGGTCTCCTTGCAGAACAAAATAGGGAAGCATTCTTTCAGGGCACCTCCTTTGCAGTCGTCTGAAGGAAGGCTCCCTCGAGGATCCATCATCGCGAACCAACCTTCCACGGCTCCCTCTCCTTCTTCCCTTCCACTGTCTTATTCCACTTCTGCATAGTCGACCGAAGGGAACGGAGGTTGCAGCAACAACTCGGAGTCCAGTTGATCCCGAACCTTCGATCGCGGTAAACTCCCTCCCCTCTCTCTGATTTTCTTTGAATTTTTCCTTGTTTCTTCTGTTTTTAGCCATTATTAATGCGCCATGGAGGATGTTCGGTTGCCTATAGCAAGCCAAACATCCCCTTGTGCTATAACGAAGGAATATCATGTTCCAACATCTTTTCCTCTTTGCTAATTCCTCCGTGGGTCCCTTCAGTTTTGCTTCCACGTTCATGCTATGCTCAATACCTTGTCGTAATAGTCTTTAGCTCATGTTGTTTATTATGTATCTGTGTTTTCATCCGCAACATTGCATTTTTTTTTTATTTTTTTGTTGCTTGTTTTGTTTAGTCGATTGATTTCCTGTTTCAAGATTTTCGAATTCCTGTTTTCTTCCCCTTGTATCACAGTTTGCGCATGCTATTTCAATGTATTTCATCTGTATTTTGCAATTCCTGTAAGATTTCCCCATCCCTTGTGTCAATGACATATGTTGCCTTCTTGCCTAACGCCACCATGACTAGATTCCCTGTCACGATAACAAGCTTTGTGTTTCCTAAAAGCCCTCCTTGCTTCAGCTGTGAACCCTTCGGTGGAATGAGGAAACAGGGTAACGTAGCCCTTTGCATTGCTGTATGTGGTTCTGACCCTTCAGCAACAATAGAGTATTGAATTGGGGTTACCATCCTCCCACTCTCGGCTTCCTAAAAAAAAAGGAAAAGGGGTATAGATTTTGAGAGCTTATCATTCACTGTTTGAACCTGAGCAGTAATAGATTCACATTTTCTGTTCATCTCAGAATTTTGTTGATAAAGCATCAGAAGTATTGAGACTCTCTTTTGTCATGATGACGTTCGGATCATTAATATTTTTTTTTTTTGATGCTGTACATAATTCCTTGTTTTCGTGCACTATCATGGACATCTCTGTTTCAACTGCTGGGTTCTTTGCCTCATGATTTTCTTTGCAGGACTGACGTTTCTTGGTGTCTCCTAAATCATCAACGTTAAGACAAAATTAGGATACACCAAGACCCGTCTGGAAGAGGGTATATGTTTCTGATGAAATTCCCAACTACAGCTCTTGTTGATGGAACAAGAGTAAAAAAAAAAAATTTGTTGTATACCGTGATTCTCATAATCACAAAAGGATGATATAGAACCTCTGATTAGTCTTACTTGTGACTAATGACTGTTTTCTAAAGGTGATTGATTATATTTCTGAGAGGGACACGTTTTAAGCACATACCAAGCTTGGCAAGGTGAGATCGTTTCATGCTTCTTCTCCAACAAATTCATATGAGGATCTCACCCTCATCTAAACCAGATTCCTGTAGTAATGAGGGTTTAATCCAGAAAATGCTGAGTCTTAATTTTGTAGATTCCTGCATCTGTTGGAAAGTATTCATGTAAATAGTATTTGTTTGTCCCCTTCCATTTCTTTGCAGCAGACAGAAGAGATCACTCGATCCCTACATACCCTATTTGATCCACGCTGGTGGTTCATCATACCTGGGAGTTCATCTTTCCAACAGCCAACCACTGATATGTTGAGCTGAGTCACATCCAACCTGGAATTAATTCAAATCCATCGGAGTCGCTTATGAGGTTTCTTGGTCAGTGATGTTCATCTCAAATGAGGTGGGATGTTGGTACAGAGGTTGTTTTGGTGATTGCTAAAAGGCCATCTATTCAAAATATTATATGGCTATGGTCATTCTCACATGGGTATCGAAAAATATTGACTTAGCATATATTTCTCATCATTTCCTTTCCTTCATACATAGTCTCTTAGGTGTTTTGTATAAGTCTTGTTTATATTACTTTAGTAAGGGGTAAAGCTCTTTGTTTGACCAACTTGAATCATCCAACTCTGATGTATATTTTCTTAGACACCTGTTGGTTTGATACAACAGAGAGCCTTAGGGATATCGGCTTACTGTGTATTTTTCATACCCAATAAAAAAACATTTGGTCTAAACCTAATACTTGTGATCAGTTCCAAGCCTTTTGTATTCTATCCCAAGTTTTACCAGATTCTTTTTTTTTAAGAAACATCTGAATGTTAATTTTCTTTCGTTTTAGATGCACGAATATTTCTGTTCGCGTTTTCTGTTTTATAAATTTTTCAATTCTAAATTTCTGGGGAATTTCGAAGCCTACTTTCTACCATTAGCTGTGCCTCCCAGCATAGCGTTGTTCCCTGGATGGGAAAGATGTCTGACCCTCTGAAAATTTCTGGAAGGCCCTACATCTAATGGGCATTGATATTCATTGTTGCCTACATCTGCACATTGTTGGCAGTATTTCTCATTTGAACATACATCAGGCTAGAGATACATTTTTTTTGCTGTCATCTGAGGGTACTTTACCTCGTCATTCTGGTTCTGAAACTGCAGACGAAATTGTTCATGTTTTTGGCCAATCCAAGTCCATTGTAAATATTTTAAATCAACCAAGTATTGAGCTTCATGTCTCCACTTGCTGAGAGAATGCTGAGTTCTTGGGTATAGATGAATGTATAATTGATCATTTTACCAAGTCTGAAAATCCTCCCCTAATTTATGAAATTGGAGTGTCTCTCAGTTTGATGGGATCTTGGATAAGAACCTTGGTGAACAAATTACCACTGTTCATGCTGAAGCTGATCCTACCAGCTATTCATTGCCTATCTCAGTTGAAATCGATGGATAATAGATATATATATCCCTCGTATTTACCAGTTCCCCCATATATACATATACATATATAAGGTATACATACTTGTATATATATATGCGTATGTATATGTATATAATCATGTGTATAGATGCATGTATATATCTAAGATATACATATGTACATATATGTCTATGAACATAGGTATATATATATCCCTCTTTCATCTTCTCGTACATCTTAACATAGGAGCAATTTTCCCTCTCTTTTATTACTAATCTGGTTGTTTTGCAGGAAATATGTAGAAGATATTATTACTTGGGGTTGTAAAATTGATCTTACATGTTGTAATAGCTAGATTTGAATGAGAAATTTACATTTCTTGCTTTAGGTAGAATGAATGAGCATCATAGAATACCATGAATTGTTT
This sequence comes from Nuphar pumila, assembly GCF_984573655.1. Classification (NCBI taxonomy): domain Eukaryota; kingdom Viridiplantae; phylum Streptophyta; class Magnoliopsida; order Nymphaeales; family Nymphaeaceae; genus Nuphar; species Nuphar pumila. The sequence continues at coordinate 42,652,521 of NC_143265.1, read as the reverse complement.
ATTCTATGCATTTTTTCTTTATTTCTCAAATTCTCACAATGGTGAAACACGAATAGCACGTGCACCATTTCATAAAAGGTAAGTTAATTCTAAGTTGATGATTTACACCAACGGCCATAGTCGGGGGTGTAAACAAGACTTAGTATTCTTATCTTTTATGAAATAATACTGGATCCACACTGGATCCTCTTTCAAAAATCATCATATTCTTCAAATATTTTACCTTTTATTAGAGTTTAACTTAGAATTAATTCAATATATATACCAATGGCCATAGTCAGGGTATATTGAGAGTGAATTCCATTCTAAACTCTATAAAAGCACCAAAATGTATTACATTCTTCACTTGAATTTAAATGTGGTTATTATATAATATATTCAATGACCATAGTCAGGGATATATTATATCTTCAATCTCATTCTTAATTCATTTAAAGAATGAAGTAGCTTTTCAAAAGCCAATTTCAAAGGTTTAAATTCATTCATCATATAGGATAGAATTGCATCATATTTTCAAAACTTCCTTTTCAAAATTCCAAGTGATTCTTCTTCTTAAATCAAATCTTATCCAAATCCAATTCTATCTCATTTCAATATTCAAAAATTCAATTTCAAAGTCCAAATTTGACTTTGAAATTTCAAAATCATTTCATATTCAAACTTCAAATTTCCAAACTCAGTTCAAAACTCAATGTCAAAGTTCAATTTAACTTTGAAGTTTCCTAAATTCATCTTCTGATTCTAAATCCAGTTTTTCTTCAAAGTTTTGAATCAAAGTTAAGATTGACTTTGAATCTCAAAAACCCAAACCTTCTCAAGTTCAAATCTGGATCTTCAAAAACCCAGATCATCTTTAAAGGTCCTATTTGGACTTCTCAAAACCCAAATCCAAAAACAAATCCTAGTCTCAACTTGGATCCAGATTTCCAAGTATAAGCTCCATTTCATTTTGGATCTCCCATCATGGATCCAAATTCCATTTAGGATCCAAATCCTTATTCTACTCTGGATCTTCCGTCACAGATCCAAATTCCATTTAAGGTCCGAACCCTTATTCCACTTTGGATCTCCCATCATAGATCCAAATTTCTTTTAGGATCCAGATCCTCATTCTACCATTGGATCTCAGATTCAGATCCAAACTTCAAATCTTAGGATCCAGATCTTCGTTCTACCATTGGATCTCAGATTCAGATCCAAAATTCCAATTCTTAGGATCTAGATCCTCATTCTACCTTTGGGTCTCATATTCAGATCCAAATTCCAATTCTTAGGATCCAGAACCCAATTCCACTTTGGATCTCCGAGTACAGATCCAAATTCCATCTAGGATCTAGATCCTCATTCCACTTTGGATCTCCAATTACAGATCCAAGTTCCATTTAAGATCCAGATCCTCATTCCACTTTGGAGCTCAGATTTCAGATCCAAATTCTATTTAAGATCCAAGATCCAGATTTTTTACCTTGGATCTCAGCTACAGATCCAAATCCATTTGGGATCCAGAGTCCAATCCTATATTGGATCTCAGATTTCAAATCCAAATACCATCCTGGATTCCAAATCTTGAATCCAATTCCATTCAAAATTCCAAATCCAAATTCCAATTCTTAAAACCAATTCCATGTCATTCCAGATTTCAAATCAAGTTTCCATTTCAGATCCTAAATTCAAAATTCAACTTTGAACTCTATTCAGAATCCAGATATTGGATTTCATCTTGAAAATCCAACTTTTTAATCAATTCCATTTCTCAATTTCATTCAAAATTTCCCAATTCTATCTTCCCTTCTTATTCAATTCCATTTCCATTTCTATTCTGATTCAAAGTCCATCTACGACTTTGAAAATTCCTTTTATCTCAAAACTTCAAAATCATTTTTTTCAAAATCCAGATTTATTTTTCCAAGCTCTTGATCATTCTAAAAACTTAGAACTTCAATCTTAAGTTCTAAGTTAGAAATCATTTCTTCACTTTATCAGATTCATCTCAGAAACACTTGGGAATTCTTTAAAAACACTTTCAAAAGAGCATGCATTTTTGCATTTGCACAAGCATGATTCTTTGTGCATTTAGACTTAGGATAAATACTTAGATAATTTCTTAGCAAAGCAAAAGGCATTAATTTGACCCTTGATTCGATTACCCCTGGTAAAGGCGCCAGGAACGGTCGAATCTCGTACCGACGAGCGGATCCCGTCTCCCAGTTTTCCCGCAAATATTTCAAAAACGGAGGCGAGTTATTTCAAATATTTTTTTTAAAAAATTAAGGTCAAGTGAGACCCGCAAAAGAGTTATTCTTCTCTTCTCTTCTTTCTTTTCTCTTCTCTCTTTCTTTTCCGTTCTTTTATCTTTTCTCCCTTCAAAAAGGAGGAAAATAAGAGGTTGGAAAGGAAAAGAGAAAGAAGAGAGAGAATATTACGAGAGGAAAAATTTTGCGATGATCACAGAAAGTAAAGGCAAAAAGCATGAAAAACCAACCATTTATGATATTTATAATGCTCATTCATTCTATCTAAAAGCTGGAAATGTAAATTCTCATTTAAGATCTAACTTATTACAACATTTGAAATTGAAAGTACAACTCCCAAATAATGACATTTTCCACATATTTCCTGCAAAACACTTGATTAGTATGAAAAATGGAAGAGAAATGACACATATTACAAGGATTTCAGAGGTGCAAGTGATGAGACACTCATATACCTATCTTGTGCTTAACGCCCAATGAAACATGGATGATCTAAGGTATAGAAGGGTAGCCAAATGTGTTTATATATATATACACATATATAACATGGATGTAGAGTAGGTGAGTGGCAGATGTGTATAGTGATAACGTAGGTGATGGAAGGTGATGGACTGTTGCAAGAGGCTTGGTGACATGCTATGATGATGAATGAAGATGCGAGGATGTATTAAAGGATGTTAAACATGGATGGTGCTGTTATGAGGGGGAAGGCAAACAGTGAATGCTAGGCTGCTGTTGTGGAGAAGTGCAAAGGATGCTGCTAATGGTTGTGTTTATGAAGCATAGCAGGAAATGAACAACATATGGCTGTTGTTGTAGCATACGTATGACTTGCGGCAGGTAGTGGCGGTAGGTAAACGCAGTAACACTATAGTGTTACTGTTACAAGGTGTGTAAATAGAACATGTAATGGAGATAGGGGTGCTAAGATGGCATATGCAATGGTGGAGAGGGGATAGATGTTGGTACAGATGTTCTTGTGCTAGTAGCACCTGCTGGAGTGGATTATGGAGTAGTTCTTTGAATGAGGGCAACAACTAGAGTTGAATTGGCTGGTCAGAAAAAGGGGCAAGGGGAAAGGTAGTGAAGGTGAACAGGGTGTAGCTAGAAGTATGACAGTTAGAGTGTGCATGTAATGGATGATATATGCATTGGAGGGTGGGAGAATGAGGAGGTGAATATATGATGATACATGGAAGGAAAATCACATATCTGGAAAATTTGGTATTGATGTATACAGGAAAAACCTATCCGATTCAACTAAAATGCAAGCCTTAGATCCTAATCTTTGATAGCAAAAGAAACCATTAAACCCTCTTAAGATGCTACACAGATACTCATACACCCATAATGAACAGGTATCTTGGATTTGATACTGTGATTTTGTAGATGATAGGCATCATGACTTTACCACTACCCATGAATCCATAAATATTTTGAAAAGAGATCTTAAATTATGGACCACCATCTGTATCTGATTACCTGTGAATGCGACTTTGTATACAAGTCAAGATGAAACTCCACTTCTTACAATTTATCATGAGGGAAATGTTATTATATTATCAGTTATCCACACTCAGGCACCATGCTTCCAAAAAAAAAATAATCCATACGCAGTCTAGTCTTTTGCGTGGACATCTGTGAATGAACTGAAAGGTGGCTTAAATCAGGACAGGCAATACAAATTACAATTTGTAAAGAAGCTACTGGATCTTTGTCATCCTTGTCATGGACTCCAGAACTAGTATTTTATTTAGGGATCAATGTTTATGATAACAATTCTTGAATGGCATCTTGTCCCGTAACACCCTTCTTTGGATCCTAGTTCACTAAAACCTCAGTAAACTACATAAAGGTAAAAGAATATACATACTTGAAAATCAAGAAGCAACTAATCAGCAAGGTTATAATAGTTAAGTGAAAGTATATGAAAGCCTCAGAGGAGTAAAATAAGGTAACTACAACACCAAAGATAAATACAAATTGGCAAAGGAGAGCATACACGATGAGGGATTTCGTAATTGCAGACGACTGGAGCGTGATGTAGGATGAATCGATTCACAGATGGATTTGAAGCGCTTGATTTTACACTCCTCATTGTATTTTGACAGGGAAATCTTGGAGGGCTTAACCTCTTGAAGGATGAACAAAGCCTGGAGATGGGGATTTCCAACCTTTGGCAGATTTCAACAATCTGCAAGAATTCCTGCAAAATCAATATGTTGTTAAATCTGATTTTGCTAAGACCTTTAATCATATGCCAAGATGCGCCATACTTTGGCATTTCCAGGATTTACATCAGCAATGGCTTTTGTTTCTCCAATAACCCAACAGGTTTTGGCAGATTGTGGGGTTTACGGTAAATCTCATTTTGAATCTGAGTTGGTTCCTAAGTGAATTGTTATAGCAGAAAAACAAAATAGGAACACCCCTTCTCCAATCATATGCTTTATCCCACACTAAGGTGATCAAATATATGGATACAAGAATACTAAAAAAAAATGCTCACTAATTAACACTCAAGAGATGTAGATGAAACTGATACACAGATGTCATTGGTAACCAGCAACTGGTGACAGAAAATCTGGTTTTAGTTTTTGGATATGCTATAGCCGTAAGCTTTGCAAAAAAAAAAAAAACACATATCTTCTGTGAAGAAATGGGATTAAGAATGGTGTATATGAGGAACCAGGTATGTACCAAACAATGTGCATTAAACATCAAGGACAGCTAGTATTATTGTTTTTTTTTATCAAGGCAACATCAATAGCAAGAAGTTGACAATGTGATGGGTGTTGTGTGTACTACAGTGAGGGGATCCTTAGTGAGATTAGGCAGCAAGTGATGGCACATTAGGACAATGAATGGGTATATGCAGATGCAGTGAAGCATAGATGCTAGGCAGATTTGAACACGGATGTGCAGGAATCAGAGTGGTGTTATTAGCTGTGCTATGTAAAAAGAAAGAAAGAAAGAAAAACAAAACAAAACAAACAAAGCAAGACTCATAAGCCTGGTGATAAACTAGCTGAAACTGAATTCCATAAACATACTAAAATACCTATTAACTCAGTACAGTGTGAAACAACATATGATAAGGGATGAGTAAATGAGGGTGAACATACGATATCAGAAACAAAACATTGGCATGCAAAGAATGGATCTACCTTCGTCAGAGGCAAAACAGAAGGATACCCCAACAAGACTAGATATCAAATCCACCAAAAGACAGATCTCTTGTGAAAAAGGGGGTTAGCAGTAAAGCCATGTAATCAATCCCCAAAATATACATCTATATTTTTAAGTTATCTTTTACCAAGAGGAATCACAGAATGGAAATATCACCCCTTACCATGGATGAGTGGGGACGATTATGAATCGATGTTCAGCACAATAAGGGTTTTGCTGAGACATTTATTGATGTGATGCTAATTCAGAAGAAGTCCTCCACCGATGTTCAAGGGTTTGAAAATTACTTTCAAGAATTCACCTCATAGGGCATCCCTTTCTCTGATTGAGCCTGTCTCATGGCTTTGATTCTGGAGGGCACATACTTAAAATTTTCGCAAGTCCCAGTATATAACAACCAGTCACTGGGCTTATGCTAATGACATCCCACAGTTGTCTTGATTCTCTCTCTTTTTTTTTTAGCCAGAAGAAAAAAAAGAAAGAAATGGCAATTTGAAGTTTAAACTCAAAAAGCTAAAAAATGTAAAAAGAGCAAACTGACACGATCAGTTTCCTATAACTGTCTACATGCTCGATTACACCAAACAAAATTTTTCTTAATCCACATTTTCATACGAATGACAGTATGTACTCTAGGACCAAGCACGGAACCCCATCCCCATAAAAAAATTAACTGACATCTTATGAAACAGGACATCCAGATTTTTGCTTGAGTTACAAACATTAAGGCTACGTTCATGAGCTACACCTCATGTTTAATGAAGCATTCCAGAGTCTGAGACAATGATTGTTTCTTTGATTCACAGTAACCGACTTTCATCTATTGATGTTCAGGATGGATCAAAACGAGCGCAACACAATAAAAGAAAAAGAAAGAAGAAAAAAAAAATGAACTCCAGGATTCAAAATGAGTTAAGACTGACATCAAAATAAACGGGAAATGACAATGTAAGCTGGACATCGAGATGTTAGGATATTACCATTCCTGTTAATTTTGCACAGTATGCATAGATCGATGCTTGCCACAGGCAAGATCAACACTATGTGAGTGCTCTGATGAAAGAAAAACAATAGATGAATAAATAAACATCCCTTACCGTGAATACAAGGGACTGTATGAGAAGGGTTCCTTCCTTGTGCTGCCCCTGAGTAGGATTCTTTTCCTCCGATTAAGTAAGCAGAGCAATTGTAGTTGCAGGAGCTCTGGAGAAGGTGTTAATCTGATTCCTTCAAATGGGGCAGAAGAGATAATATAGCTTGCTTGACTTTGCTGCGGTATCTTCTTCAGTCGATCAAAAAATAATAAAAATAACAAGGGAAAACTGAGAGAAGGAGAAAGGGAAATGGGAATGCAGAAGCTGTATCGATCAGAGAGGAAAAAGAAGGAAGGTGCGATGGTAGGGTGAAGGCCGATGATCCCCAGGGTTTCCTCATCGTGCCCTTCTTAAAGAGAAGGACGATGGTTCGGGAAGGGTAGACAGTTAGGAATCGATGGCAGGAGATCCATCTGTGGGCGATGGAGGAGAGAAAGAGAGGTTGTTGGTGATGGAGGGTTTGGAGGGCGATTGAGGAAGCTCCCAGAAGGCTGAGACCGTGCGAGAGAGAAGAGAGAGGGAGAAAGCCCCTGTAACCCTCATTTTTTTTCGTTAAAAAGCTTTTTATCAAAAGATTTTTAAAAGGTTGATTCTTTTCCAAAAGTTTTTGCAAAAAACTGGGTTTAGTCAAAAAGCTTATTTTTCAAAAAGAAGTTTTCAAAAACCGATTTTTTTTTCTTTTCTATATATATTTCTTCTTTTTTTTTCTTTTTCTTTGTATTTTCCATTTTTTTTTGGTATTTTATTATTTTATAATAAAACTATGAAACTAGAGAGAAATAAGGGGTTTACAAATTATTTTATAATAATAATTTTTTTTGAGAAATATTTACAAAAGAAGGATTTTTTGATAATTCAAAGCCATTTCTCTAAAAAAATCTTCAGAAAGCGAATTTATATCTAGATTTTAAGAAAATATTCGAGGTTTAAAACCGTGAATCGAGAAATGCAGAGCTGTGGATCTAACAGGATACCAGATGGGCTGTCTGAGCCTTTTAAATATTATTTTTGGTATTTTAAAATTTTAATTTAAAAATGAGGCTCAGATCTGAATTTTGGCAATGGATCTAGATCCGAAATTGAGTCAGATGTATAAAATGATTTTAATTTCAATAAAATTTGAGAAATAACTGGAATTTAAATTTAAAACTGGCTCGAGTGCTCAGAAAATGGGGTCAAAGGGCAAAAAGGAAATATTTACAACATTTTGAAAAAATTGGGGTGTTCACAGATGCCCCTTTTTGCTACTAAGCCGGTTGAAAGCCGAGCTTAGTGGCAAAGAAATACTCCAAATTTTGAAAAATGCCCCAGTCAGCAAACCTGAACTGGGTGCAGAAGAATTACTTTGAAAACATGGCTTTTCAGGCTAACCTTATCCTGAATGGTTCTTGAGGAGACGAAATCCTCGAAAATGATATGACTGAATGATAGAAATGAGGAGATCGTGATGAGATTTTGGATGAAAATCTCGAAAATGGTAGAAAATAAGGATTTTTTTATCAAGCTTCTTGGATAAGACAAGATCAACCTTTTGGAATGACTGAGGTTTAGCTCTTAACCTGGATGGGACGAAGATAGATCAAGGTAATTTGGATGGGAAAAGGAATATAGGTAGACCTCGATGGAACATTTTGGAGAGAAATGCCTCGTAAGACAAACTTCAAGTATGATCCTTTCCTGGATGCATGTACAGAGCATGGATTCCTTTGTGGGGAAAACCATGATGGGACTGGAAGGATTACCTCGTCGAAATGAGGTTCAGGTTTAAACCAAACCTAAAAGGAAGATACCTCATGGAATGAGGTTCAGGCTTCACTCTTATCCTGAAAGGGACGACCATACAGAATCCTCGAGCGAGGAAGCCGTGATGGGACAACGAAATGCATCGCAAAAATGAGATTCAGGTTTAACCCTTGACCTGAGTGGGGGGAATCATACGGAATCCTCGAATGAAGAAACCGTGATGGGACTAGAAAGGATATTTAGTCAAATCGAGACTCAAGTTTAACCCTAACCTGATTGGAAAGATACCTCGCGGAGTGAGGTTCAGGCTTAACCCTTAACCTGAAAGGGGCGACCATACAGAATCCTTGGATAAAGAAACTATGATGGGACCTTCGGAATTTGGACGAACAAATCCGAAAGGGGTTTGCGAGAAGAGAAAAACAAGGGATTCCCCATTGCTGAGACTAAATCAGCTTTCTAAAGACAGACGACCTCTCGCAGAATGTTTGGGTGATACCTCGAGGAGCGAGGTGACAAGTTTGATCCTTACCTTGGACGGATACAGAATCCTCGATGAGCGAGGAAACTGTGATGGGACCTCTAGACTTTGCACAACAAGTCCAAGAGGGGTTTGCAAAAGGATAAAAATGGGGGTCCCTAAAGCTTGAAAAGGGGTTGTTCTTGGGTGCCTCATTGCTGAGACTGAAAATAGCTTTTGACAATAACAGACCTCTTGCAGAAAGTTCAGGTTTAACCCTTATCCTGAGCGGGAACTGTCTATGGCGAGACAGTGGGGAACACAGGGAAGTGTGCAGATCTGAGAATGCCCAGATCAGACGGAAGGAGAAGGACTTTTCAGCCCTAATGAGGGATGACGTCAGGATACGTCAACACGAACATCGAGTTCTTGCTTCATTTTGGGATCATGAGAAAATATTGCTAATAAGATGTCAAAAAATTGTAGTTGATCCAGAATAATGGACTTGTGCTCATATGTGTGAAAATATCACCTCTTTCTACATAGAGTATTAACTCCATTAGGGCTAACTCTGTAGAATCAAGAGTCAAATTCAAATTTGTTGTTGTTGAGTTTCTTCAAGGATGATATCAATTTCTTTGATATGGAAAGAGAGAAAAAGTTTTTAGCTTCATAAAAGCAATTGGGTGAAAAGATATTGATAAAAGAATTTCACATAAATAAAGATGATTCCTGCCAGTTTCGGGCAGCTTGATATCCTGGGCATTTCCCGTGATGATCTTTTGCACTCTTTTGAGTCATGGAGCTTTCTTGGGCTTTTTACATCATCCTTCATTTTGAAGATGTCCTGACTTTTCTCTTTTTTTCGGGGAAGGGTACGTCGCAAACTCCTTCATCTTGGAGATGCTCTGATCCTTTTTTTCTTTCTCAGGAATTATGGTTGATGACATTGGTTCTTCGGTCATGGTCTTTGGATGATAGCAGAAATCAAATAGCTTTTAGGGTTTGTCGAGAGGTTCATTGCAGTCACATTCATCTTGACGGTGCTCCGAACGTTCCCTAGAAGGATCTGTCACAAACTCCTTCATCTCGGAGATGATCCAAATCTTCTTTGGCCCCGGGGGTCTAGCTTGCATATTTCGTCTTCATCTTGACGACAATTGAGAGATCCCTTTTGCGGATATTTGATTGCAACTTAGATGACTGAGGATATGTGGATTGGGTAGGTTCTTTTTACTGCCCAGGATATTTTCACTGTCTTACTGCCAAAAGAGTGATCTTTAAGAAATGTGCCATAGCTATGATCAATATCAATTTACTTATGGTTTTTCAATATCATTGAAGTTTTCTTTGTCGGTCATATCGAAGATTTTTCTTCATCCTTTTGGTTGACCAATAGAAAAAGCTTGAATTTAGTTCTTATTTCGCAAAAGTCTTGCTCTTTTGGAAATAATACTAAAGGTAATTTGGATGAAATTCTCTGTGCAATAAAAGCTTTGAGATCAACAATGACTTTTGATAGCAAATTGGCAAAGTATTCTAGAAATCCTTGATGAAAGAAATCGCTTGATATCGAATCGACACATCCATGACAAAATTCTCCTCTCTTTTTCCTTAAAAAGAGAGACTCAGGCTTAGCCCTTACCTGAATGGGAAGTTGGAAATACTCCTCTCTTCCTCAAAGAGGAGATGTTTGCAAAATGGAACTTTCGAAGAGAAATTAAATTTTCGTCAAAACTCCCTATCTCTAGGCTTCTCTTATGGAAAGGCGGCCGAAAAACAAAGTTGAGAAAGTATCACAGAGGAACAAGTCCATTACACTCTCCCTAGAAGAGTCTTCTGTGAAGGGGTTGGCCAAAGATGAGAAAAACGGGGACCATAATAAGAAACGAGCTTCCGTCGAAGCTCTCCCTGGAAAAAGAATTCTTTTGTGTAAAGTTGGTTGTTGTTTTGCAAACTGTTCGCGAAGAAAACGAGTCCCTTCAAATTCTCCCTGAAAGAGGGTTCTTCAGAACGAAAGATGGTTGTATGCGAAAGGAACGAGCTCCCTCAAACTCTCCCTGAAGAGGGTCCTTCGCAAGAGAAAAAGATTGATTTTTGACAAAATGGTAACCCGATAGTCGAAATCGAGAATTTAGAGCTTGAATTGTTGATGATTGGTTAGTACAAACATTGAACCTGGAGGGCTAACTAATCAGTCAGCCCGACACTAGCACGAGCACTAGATGTACCAGTACGAGTACTGGATTTGGAAATGTATTAGCACGAGCATTGGGTTTCGAAAAACACACCAGCACTAGATTTTGAAAAATGCCCCAGTACGAGCATTGGGTTTAAAAAATGCACACCAATACGAGCACTGGGTTTTCAAAATTGCACACCAGTACGAGCACTGGGTTTTCAAAATTGCACACCAGTACGAGCCGAAATTGCATACCAGCACGAACACTGGGTTTTTCGAAAATGCACACCAGCACGAGCACTGGGTTTTTGAAAGTGCACACCAGCACTGGTTTTCGAAAATGCACACCAGCACGAATACTGGGTTTTTCGAAAATGCACACCAGCACGAGCACTGGGTTTTCGAAATTGCAAACCAGTATGAGCACTCGTTTTCGAAAATGCATACCAGCATGAGCACTGGGTTTCAAAAAGTGAATACCAGTACGAGCACTGGATTTTCGAAATTGCATACCAGTACGAGCACTGGGTTTTCAAGATGCACCAGTATGAGCGCTGTTTTTTTTCAAAATGCACCAGTACGAGCACTGGTTTTTTTAATGGAGAATTTGAGGAAGAGACCGACATTCAAAGATATTTGAGAATTAAGCGAGAATGATTGTTGGTGTTTCAGGATTATCCTTGATCCTGAAGGGGAAGTTCAGGTTTATCCCTTAACCTGAAAGAGAAAGGCAAGGAGAATTTTGATCCAATACGAGCATTGGATTCAAAAGGAAGCCCGAGTCGGAACCCGGAACTTCAGAAATAAGAATATACAAAAAGGGAAAATCTGAGTCGGAATCTGGTTTTTCAAAAATAAAAGAATGAATGAGAATCGAGTTTAACTCGAATTCTTGACGTAGTCTAAATCATAGATTATAAATTCTAAATCTTGTCATATCTAAATTCAAGTCTCAGGTTATCTCTTCATAAAAATCTTCTATTTTCCCCTTCAGGTTAAGGGATAAACCTGAATCATTCTTTTCCTAAATTTCTCATCAAAATGTCTATTCTATTTTCCCTTCAGGATAAGGGATAATCCTGAAACCCTGGACATTCTTCTTGCTTTGATCTCTAAATATCTTAAATAGGCCAATCTCCTTCCCGACTCTCAGTTGAAAAACCTAGTGTTCGCACTAGCTATTTTGCTAAATTTTCAAAAATCTAAAAGATCAACTTCATCAGTCCTCGTGCTGTTTGTATCTCAGAAAAATCTCAATCTTAAATCAAGTAATTAAATGAAATGTCCCAGCTACTTCGCTGGTCGTTAAATGATTAAATGAAATGTCCCAGCTACTTCGCTGGTCGTTAAATGATTAAATGAAATGTCCCAGCTACTTCGCTGGTCGTTAAATGATTAAATGAAATGTCCCAGATACTTCGCTGGTCGTTAAATGATTAAATGAAATGTCCCAGCTACTTCGCTGGTCGCTAAATGAAATGTCCCAGCTACTTCGCTGGTCGTTAAATGATTAAATGAAATGTCCAGCTACTTCGCTGGTCGTTAAATGATTAAATGAAATGTCCCAGCTACTTCGCTGGTCGCTAAGTGAAATGTCCCAGTTACTTCGTTGGTCGCTAAATGAAATGTCCCAGCTACTTCGCTGGTCGCTAAATGAAATGTCCCAGCTACTTCGCTGGTCGCTAAATGAAATGTCCCAGCTACTTCGCTGGTCGCTAAATGAAATGTCCCAGCTACTTCGCTGGTCGCTAAATGAAATGTCCCAGCTACTTCGCCGGTCGCTAAATGAAATGTCCCAGCTACTTCGCTGGTCGCTAAATGAAATATCCCAGCTACTTCGCTGGTCGCTAAATGAAATGTTCCAGCTACTTCGCTGGTCGCTAAATGAAATGTTCCAACTCCTTCGTTGGTCGTTAAATGAAAGGTCCCAGATTTTTTTGGTCATTAAATGAAATGTCCCAGCTACTTCGCTGGTCGTTAAATGAAATGTCTCAGCTACTTCGCTGGTCATTAAATGAAAGGTTCCAGCTACTTCACTGGTCGTTAAATGAAAGGTCTCAGTTCACCGGTTAAAATATTCAAGATCATAAATTATAACTAAAGGTCGCATCAAAATCTATATTGAGTAAATATTTCACATAGAAGTCATGAAAACGTTGCCAATTTGCTAAAAATATTTGTTGATTCCAAATAAATCTTACTGCACAAAAGAATTACCTCAGATTACCTCTAGTATTTTCTTCATAAAAGGTGAAACTCTTTGCGAAAAAGAGGTAAAATTCAAATCTTTTTCCTGTTGATCAACCAAAAGGATGAAAGAAATATCCTTGGTATGATTAATGAAATAAATATTCAATGATGTTGAAAAGCCAGAAACGAATTGATATTGATCATGGCTATGACGCATGTTTAAAGATGATTTTCTGGCAATTAGACAGTGGAAATATCCTGAGCTATAAAAGAATTCACTTAATCCATATCTTCTCATTTTAAAGTTGCAATCAAATATCTGCAAAAGGGATCTCTCAATTGTCGTCAAGATGAAGGTGAATTAAGCGAGTAGACCCCCGGGGCTAAAGAAGATTTGAAACATCTCCAAGATGACGGAGTTTGTGACGGATCCTTCCAGGGAAAGTTCGGATCACCGTCGAGATGAAGGCGGATGTGATGGACCTACCAACAAACCCTAAATGATATTTGATTTCAGCTATCATCTAAAGACCTTTGAGTCAATATCATATACAATCCCTGAGAAAAATGAAGGATCAGAACATCTCCAAGATGAAGGAGTTTGTGACGTACCCTTCCCTGAAGAAGAGAGAAAAGTCAGGACATCTCCAAAATGAAGGATGATGTAAAGAACTCGAAAAAGCCCAATGACTCAAAAAGAGTGCAAAAGATCATCATGAGAAAACACTCAGATATCAAACTGCCTAAATTGCCAGAAGTCATCCTTTTTTATGCAAAATATCTGTTATCAATATCTTTTCTTTTCTTGCTTTTATGAAATTGAGAATATTCTTTCTCTTCTCATATCAAGGAAATGGATAGCTTCCTTGAAGAAAATCATCAGCGCAAAAATTTTGAATTTGACTCTTAAAAACCGAGGTGTTAACCTTGTTGGAGGAAATACTTTAGGTAAAAGAAGGAATATCTTTCGCACATACGTGCACATTTTTAAGCGTTGAAGTCAACTATAAATTTATCCTATTGGCAAAATTTTCTAGATATTCTGAGAATGAAATAAATATTTGATATCCATTTTGACACAACCTAGAGTTGTTTACATTCTCCATCTTTCGCTCTGTCGAGAGACTCGCCCTCTCCTTGATAAAAGGTTCGCCTTATTCATCTTTCACACCATCAAAAATTTCACCTCCTGTTACCTTATTCATCCTTCATTTTGTCTCACGTCTCCTTACTTTCCATTTCTCACATTTTCCGGAAGAGTTACCCCCATTTAGTTGAAGTATCTCTCCTGTCCCATCACGGCTTCGAGGATCCCGTCTGGTTGGTCCCACTCAGGTTAAGGGTCAAAACCTGTACTTCCTGTGAGAGGTCATTAAATTCAAAAGTTGGTTTCAGTCTCAGCAATGAGACGCCGAAGTTCACCCATTTTTCAAAACTTTAGGGAACCCCATTTCCTTCCTCCTCTCACAAACCCCTTTCGGATTTGTTCGTCCAAACTCCGAAGGTCCCATCATGGTCTCTTCACTCGAGGATTCCGTATGGTCGTCCCTTTAAGGTTAAGGGTTAAGCCTGAACCTCGTACCTCGAGGTATCTTCCTTCTTCAGGTTTGGGTTAAACCTGAGTCTCGTTTCGACGAGGTGTTTCTTCCTCCAGTCCCATCATGGTTCTTCCCTTCGAGGAATTCATGCTTTGTATATCCATCCAGGACAGGATCCTATTTGAGCTCCATCTCACAAGGCCTTCTCTCATAAATGTCCCATCAAAGTCCTCATATATTCCTTTCCCCATTCAGGTTATTTTGATATATATCTATCCCATCCAGGTTAAGGGCCAAACCTGAGTCATTCAAAAAGTTGCTCTTGTCTCGCCCACGAGACTTGATCAAAATGCTCATCTTTTATCATTTCGGGATTTTCAAAGTCCCATCACGATTTCCTCATTTCTATTATTCATTCATATCATTTTCGAGGATTTCGTCTACCCCAAGCCATTCAGGATAAGGTATTAAGCCTGAAAGCCCATGTCTTTCAAATAAAATTCCTCCACACCTAGTTCAGATCTGCTAACTGGGGCATTTTTCAAAATTTGGAGTGTTTTCTTTGCCACTAAGCTCGGCTTTCAACCTGCTTAGTAGCAAAGAGGGGCATCTGTGAACACCCCAAATTTTTCAATTTTTTTAAATATTCCCTTTTTGCCCCTAAATTCATTTTTTGAGTAAATGAGTCATTTTAAATCTAAATTCCAGTTCATTCCTCTAGTTTTATTGAAAATTAAATTCATTTCATATGTTTAAATTGATTTCGGATCTGGATCCATTGTCCAGGTCCAAATCTGAGCCTCCTTGTTCAAATTTTAAATTGAAATTATAGAAAATACCAAAAATAGCCTTTAAATAGCTCGGACAGTCCATTCGACATCCGTTTGGATCCATCACATTGTATTTCTCGATTCAAGTGTCAAAACTCAAACATTTTCTTAAAATCTGGGTCCAAACCCATTCTTCTGAAGAAATTTCCTCGAAATGGTCTAAAAATTCTCAGAAAAATACTTTTGTAAATATTTCTCAGAAAAATACAAAAAAATTAGTGTTTAACCTTTATTTTCGTGTAAAAACTTAGATTTTTGCTACAAAAATATAAAAAAATAGAAAAGCAATATGAAAATAAAAAAAATTGATTGAGAAAAAGCAAATAGTTTTTAAAAACTTGAAAAATGGAATTTTTGCCAAAAACCTCATTTTGAGCCATTTTACAAAAAACTTAAAGAGGGAATCCTTCTTTTGGAAATTTGAGAAAGAGGAAACGGCCATCTCTCGCACGCTCCAACCTCTCATTCTTACCCTCCATCTTCAACAACTTCTTCATCCCTCAGCCTTCCATCTTCAACCAAAATCCCCTCTCGAATGCTCTTCTTCAGCTTTAAGAGGAGATCACGGGGGGGAGGCAAAGGGACCGCTTCTTCACCTCCCCATTCCTGCACATAGCTCCCTCTTTTTCACGCACCACCGCCTTCACCCCAACACCCTTCTCTCTCCTTCAGAAGACCATCGCCATCTACCCTGAAGCTTCTCCTCTAATCGATTGAAAGATCTTTAGTTCCAGCAATACAAAGAAGCCAGGAGCGACTAAAGAGACCTCGATTCTTTCCTTCAAGACCCCTGTATGATCACGGAGGCTGACCATCCTACGCCAAGGTTACACATCTCTTTTGGGTCTGAAGCCATTATCGATCAATTGCAATCCCCCCTCTTTCGTAGTTCGACTCATCTTCTTCCTCCCACTGGAATCCCTGCAAAACTACGGTAAGCACCCTTCTTACTCTTAAATTTCAGATCCGTTTATAGTTTTTCTTTCTTGGGTCCCATAGATGCATATCAGGTAGTGTCGGTTTGCTTGTGCAATACCCAGCTACCCCTGTGCAACATCAACGGAACGACCCCGTTCCTACATTCTTTTCATCTCATTTTTTTTTTTGTCGTTGGCTTGATTTTAATGATATTTCTTTCTGTTTTCCTATGTATTATGTTTTATCTTCATTATCGTTTCACGTTCCTCATCCATTCATGTGTGAATTATTTTTTTTAACTTCTCATGGATATTCTGATTCTCTTTTCTATAATGGATTCCCTGTTTTATTTTGCACATCTGCACCTACTGGGTATATATTAACTTCCTGTTTTGCAGTTTATCTGTGTTTATTCTCATTTACATTATGATTCTGCATCTTGTTTCACAACAAGGTCACGCTCCCTGTCGCGTGCCCTGGCGTTTACATCAGATACCCAGTTCCATTTTTGACAGACATTTTTGATTTTTAGTTGTCTGTATTGTTTCTTTTCCTTCTTTTACTTTTTTTTTTTGGCTGATCGCAAACATTGGCCATGTTTGATTTCTTGTTTTCCCATTTAATTGTCTTCTAACGTCTGATTTCCTATCTTAACAGCATCACTTTCATTTCCTAGGTTTCATTTATCATATTTTTCTTTTTTTTTTACACTTAATCGTTCCTGTGCCCATTAGTTTCAACCGCCACTCTGTATTTTCACCACCGCTGCCATATGTTGTTGTATCTGTTAAGACTCTATAGAACTAGGAGTTGTTTCCCTGATTAACATCCATGTTTAGTTCTCTGCGAGTGTTATTATTTAATTCTGCAGGTAGTCCGATATGCTCATGGGAACCAGGTAAGTCAGGAGTGGCTATACGATCCCTCTCTTCAACTACTGTATTTCACTTGCCATGTTCATCTTATAGTTAGACATCGATAAAAAAAAAAAATCGTACCATGAATGTTACTGCTAATCTAAATCTTGTTGCTGCTACCTAATGATCATACATGCCAGGATGTGATTAACATAAAATTTTTACCAGCACATTCATTTAGGTATTATTATTATTATTTTTTTTTACTTTGTGATAAGTTTGTCCTCAGCTTAAACTGTCAATAGCATGAGCCCATAAATAAGATCTTTAGGATCTCGAAATGGTTGATGACCCATGACTTATCCCATTGCCTTGATATCAAGGAAATTCTTGTCTTCTTTTCCATGTTGTGCTTATAAAAGTTGGTCCTGGGTCATTGTCGAGGTTTAACCTCAATTCATTAATTAGCAGGATATTTCATAGGATCTTAAATCATCGAATCTGAGATGATGCCATTTACAGAAACCATCTGATCATGTTCTGTCAAAAAGGGTTCTCAAACCCCCATCTTCAAAGTAGTAGTATGACTTTTTGCCTACCAAAGAAAATAATTAATCTGGAGTTTTGGCAAGGCTCCATTCCAATGAGGTCTCGGCGGCAAAGATGCTCACATCCATAGCCACAGTGGATAACAGATGTGTTATGTTTTTACAGAAGTTTCTTCTCCCTTACAAAATTCGTCTCGGAGAGGAAAGGTGTGTATATGAAGGCAACAAAGAAGTGCATACAAGAATTGGTTTTAGAGATATGCTGGTTGAGGAGTCCAGTAGTACTGTCATCCCCTCACAACCATCACGTCAGGTTTCCAAAATGGTCAGAGCCGTCACCCATTACCCCAACTCCTGGTCATTGCAGGATTTGCAGGCTGAAATTGAATTATGGAAGCCGAACCGCGCTCCAATCAGATACTACTGCACCTTGTTCACAACACTCTCTATGATCATCTGTGCAATCATATCCTAGTAATCGCATATCCTCTCTTTAGCAATACCTAATAAAATTTTTGGTTGGCATATAGTAAGTTGCACATTTCTATCAGCTACACGTGTTCATGATATCTCTGCTTGCCACATTCAATGTAATTGGGTATCCACATTTAAATCCATCCTCTGCATATCCCATATTGCTGCAGGTGTGCAATATATGTTCATTTATCTGTCGTACCTTGATGTATAGTCTGTGCATCCATTATTCACATGTTAATACTCAGCTGATTATCATCATATCAGTACCGGTATACATCTTTCTGTTGGAAACGCGAATCTCTCATCGGATAAGTTGCAGCTGTATAAGTGACAAATAGAGATAGACCCATATTACTAATATTTGAAGCAAACTGGTAAGGTATTGAATGAGTCTTATTTTCTGTATTTTAAGTCTTTAATATGGTGGTAATAACATAACTGCTGAGTTTCGCATGTTTGTGGCCTATGAAATAGGAAGTGGTCCAACGTTGGCCCTAATAGCTTGTGATAATATGACTTGCTCTGGATTTATGACATCACTTGAAAATCCCTCTAAAACCTGGATCCGTGCCATCTCGGTTAATGTACATTGTCAAACCTTGGGAATATCTTTACGTCACTCCAAGCGATTAAGGACGACCTAAGGAGAGGCCAACATGTTATAAGTGGAACTAGACTGGCGGCTTGATTACTGGACTGAGAATTTCAGTCCCTATTATGCATGTATAGTCAGCTTCGCCAAGGCAAGTCAGGATGGGTACCGATGTGATTTCTAACATAAGCTGAAGGGAGAGATATCATATCAATTATTGAAGATCTGGTTCGGTTAGATGACTGCAACCATGCCAAATACAGCAAGGCCCAGTCTAGTGCTGTCTCAAATTTGACTTAACAATTGGCATCCACTATGTTTCATAGTACTTCCAGCACCCACTACCACTTGCTAAACTTTCACTGGTGCATCTTCTGTGCCAGTTACTGCCTCATAATCCCCACTTAATCGTGCAAAAAGCACCTTGCTGGGTCATCTTCTTGAGGTATGTTACAGTCACACCACTGTATCAAGTCAGTATGTTGTCCCTGTATAGCTGTCCTCCTTTTAACCATGTATATTACCTACATTTCCCTATTTAGTTTAGATGTAACGTTTAGGATCTATATATATGTCTGTTCTCCAACCAGCATGGGTATCACTCCCAGCTAAATACATCCTTTAGAAATAAAAACCTCTTTACTCCATATAGGCAATGTAAGATGCATTATGCATATTCACTCTAAACAGCTATATCCTCATTCAACATGGTCATATACATGTTGATTCCAATATGATGCATCTTCTTTCATGTTCATTTTTCTATTTCGCCTTGTATTAACTTATACTTTGCAGGAAATATATGGGAAAGATCATTATTTGAAGTTGTAAATTCAATTTTATGTATTTAGATCTTAAATAATAAAATTTTCTGTTCTAGATAGAATGAAAGAACATTGTAAATATCATAAATTGTCTATTTTCATGAATTTTGCCTTTATTTCTCAAATTCTCACAATGGTGAAACACGAATGGCACGTGCACCATTTTCGTAAAAGGTAATTAAGTTGACGATCCATACCAATGGCCATAGTCAGGGTATGGACAAAACTTAGGATTTTCATCTTTTACGAAATAACACTGGATCCACACTGGATCCATTTTCAAAATTCATCATATTTTCCTTAAAATATCTTTTTCTTTTATTAGAATTTAACTTAAAATTAATTCAAAATATATACCAATGGCCATAGTCAGGGTATATTGAGAGTTAATTTCATTTTAAATTCTATAAAAGCACAAAATGTGTCTTTTTCTTCACCTGAATTTAAATATAGATTATTATATAATGCATTCAATGACCATAGTCAGGGATGTATTATATCTTCAAATCTTATTCTAATTCAGTTCAAGAATAAGATAGCTTTTCGAAACCCAATTTCGAAAATTTAAATTCATTCATCGTTTAGGATAGAATTGCATCATATTTTCAAAATCCCTTTTTCAAAAACTCCAAGTGATGTAAATATCTTCCTCAAATCTATCTTCAAATTCTTATCATTTTTAAATTCAATTTCATTTTCAATCTCAAAGTTCAATTTAACTTTGAGATTTCAAATCCATTTTATATTCAGATTCAAAACAGATTTCAAAAATCAAATTTGATTTTGAAATTCTAAATTCATTCAAAACTCCAATCCAATCTCCAAATTCAATTTAACTTTGAGATTCTTGATTCATTTTCTAAATTTCAAAATCTAATTTAACTTTGAAATTCATCTGTATATTCAAAGATTCAATTTCTAAAATTCATTTTCCAAGTTCAAATTTAACTTGGAAGTTCTTGATATATCTTCTGAATTTAACTCCAAATCCATTTTAGGATCCAGGATTCAACTCCAAATCAAAGATCCGTGTTATTTCGTAAAAGATGAAAATCCTAAGTTTTGTCCATACCCTGACTATGGCCATTGGTATGGATCATCAACTTAGGATCAATTACCTTTTACGAAAACGGTGCACGTGCCATTCGTGTTTCACCATTATGAGAATTTGAGAAATAAAGGCAAAATTCATGAAAATAGACAATTTATGATATTTACAATGTTCTTTCATTCTATCTAGAACAGAAAATTTTATTATTTAAGATCTAAATACATAAAATTGAATTTACAACTTCAAATAATGATCTTTCCCATATATTTCCTGCAAAGTATAAGTTAATACAAGGCGAAATAGAAAAATGAACATGAAAGAAGATGCATCATATTGGAATCAACATGTATATGACCATGTTGAATGAGGATATAGATGTTTAGAGTGAATATGCATAATGCATCTTACATTGCCTATATGGAGTAAAGAGGTTTTTATTTCTAAAGGATGTATTTAGCTGGGAGTGATACCCATGCTGGTTGGAGAACAGACATATATATAGATCCTAAACGTTACGTCTAAACTAAATAGGGAAATGTAGGTAATATACATGGTTAAAAGGAGGACAGCTATACAGGGACAGCATACCGACTTGATACAGTGGTGTGACTGTAACATACCTCAAGAAGATGACCCAGCAAGGTGCTTTTTGCACGATTGAGTGGGGATTATGAGGCAGTAACTGGCACAGAAGATGCACCAGTGAAAGTTTAGCAAGTGGTAGTGGGTGCTGGAAGTACTGTGAAACATAGTGGATGCCAATTGTTAAGTCAAATTTGAGACAGCACTAGACTGGGCCTTGCTGTATTTGGCATGGTTGCAGTCATCTAACCGAACCAGATCTTCAATAATTGATATGATATCTCTCCCTTCAGCTTATGTTAGAAATCACATCGGTACCCATCCTGACTTGCCTTGGCGAAGCTGACTATACATGCATAATAGGGACTGAAATTCTCAGTCCAGCAATCAAGCCGCCAGTCTAGTTCCACTTATAACATGTTGGCCTCTCCTTAGGTCGTCCTTAATCGCTTGGAGTGACGTAAAGATATTCCCAAGGTTTGACAATGTACATTAACCGAGATGGCACGGATCCAGGTTTTAGAGGGATTTTCAAGTGATGTCATAAATCCAGAGCAAGTCATATTATCACAAGCTATTAGGGCCAACGTTGGACCACTTCCTATTTCATAGGCCACAAACATGCGAAACTCAGCAGTTATATTTTTACCACCATATTAAAGACTTAAAATACAGAAAATAAGACTCATTCAATACCTTACCAGTTTGCTTCAAATATTAGTAATATGGGTCCATCTCTATTTGTCACTTATACAGCTGCAACTTATCCGATGAGAGATTCGCGTTTCCAACAGAAAGATGTATACCAGTACTGATATGATGATAATCAGCTGAGTATTAACATGTGAATAATGAATGCACAGACTATACATCAAGGTACGACAGATAAATGAACATATATTGCACACCTGCAGCAATATGGGATATGCAGAGGATGGATTTAAATGTGGATACCCAATTACATTGAATGTGGCAAGCAGAGATATCATGAACACGTGTAGCTGATAGAAATGTGCAACTTACTATATGCCAACGAAATTTTTTATTAGGTATTGCTAAAGAAAGGATATGCGATTACTAGGATATGATTGCACAGATGATCATAGAGAGTGTTGTGAACAAGGTGCAGTAGTATCTGATTGGAGCGCGGTTCGGCTTCCATAATTCAATTTCAGCCTGCAAATCCTGCAATGACCAAAAGTTGGGGTAATGGGTGACGGCTCTGACCATTTTGGAAACCTGACGTGATGGTTGTGAGGGGATGACAGTACTACTGGACTCCTCAACCAGCATATCTCTAAAACCAATTCTTGTATGCACTTCTTTGTTGCCTTCATATACACACCTTTCCTCTCCGAGACGAATTTTGTAAGGGAGAAGAAACTTCTGTAAAAACATAACACATCTGTTATCCACTATGGCTATGCATCTGAGCATCTTTGCCGCCGAGACCTCATTGGGATGGAGCCTTGCCAAAACTCCAGATTAATTATTTTCTTTGGTAGGCAAAAAGTCATACTACTACTTTGAAGATGGGGTTTTGAGAACCCTTTTTGACAGAACAGGATCAGATGGTTTCTGTAAATGGCATCATCTCAGATTCGATGATTTAAGATCCTTTGAAATATCCTACTAATTAATGAATTGAGGTTAAACCTCGACAATGACCCAGGACCAACTTTTATAAGCACAACATGGAAAAGAAGACAAGAATTTCCTTGATATCAAGGCAATGGGATAAGTCATGGGTCATCAACCATTTCGCGATCCTAAAGATCTTATTTATGGGCTCATGCTATTGACAGTTTGAGCTGAGGACAAACTTATCACAGAGTAAAAAAAAAAAAATAATAATAATACCTAAATGAATGTGCTGGTAAAAATTTTATGTTAATCACATCCTGGCATGTATAATCATTAGGTAGCAACAACAAGATTTAGATTAGCAGTAACATTCATGGTACCATTTTTTTTTTTATCGATGTTTAACTATAAGATGAACATGGCAAGTGAAATACAGTAGTTGAAGAGAGGGATCGTATAGCCACTCCTGACTTACCTGGTTCCCATGAGCATATCGGACTACCTGCATAATTAAATAATAACACTCGCAGAGAACTAAACATGGATGTTAATCAGGGAAACAACTCCTGGTTCTACAGAGTCTTAACAGATACAACAACATATGGCAGCGGTGGTGAAAATACAGAGTGGCGGTTGAAACTAATGGGCACAGGAACGATTAAGTGTAAAAAAAAAAAGAAAAATATGATAAATGAAACCTAGGAAATGAAAGTGATGTTGTTAAGATAGGAAATCAGACGTTAGAAGACAATTAAATGGGAAAACAAGAAATCAAACATGGCCAATGTTTGCGATCAGCAAAAAAAAAAAAAAGTAAAAGAAGGAAAAGAAACAATACAGACAGCTAAAAATCGAAAATGTCTGTCAAAAATGGAACTGGGTATCTGATGTAAACGCCAGGGCACGCGACGGGGAGCGTGACCTTGTTGTGAAATAAGATGCAGAATCATAATATAAATGAGAATAAACACAGATAAACTGCAAAACAAGAAGTTAATATATACCCAGTAGGTGCAGATGTGCAAAATAAAACAAGGAATCCATTATAGAAAAGAGAATTAGAATATCCATGAGAAGTTAAAAAAAATAATTCACACATGAATGGATAAGGAACGTGAAACGATAATGAAGATAAAACATAATACATAGGAAAACAGAAAGAAATATCATTAAAATCAAGCCAATGACAAAAAAAAAATGAGACGAAAAGAATGTAGGAACGGGGTCGTTCCGTTGATGTTGCACAGGGGTAGATGGGTATTGCACAGGCAAACCGACACTACCTAATATGCATCTATGGGACCCAAGAAAGAAAAACTATAAACGGATCAGAAATTTAAGAGTAAGAAGGGTGCTTACCGCAGTTTTGCAGGGATTCCAGTGGGAGGAAGAAGATGAGTCGAACTACGGAAGAGGGGGGATTGCAATTGATCGATAATGGCTTCAGACCCAAAAGAGATGTGTAACCTTGGTGTAGGATGGTCAGCCTCCGTGATCATACAGGGGTCTTGAAGGAAAGAATCGAGGTCTCTTTAGTCGCTCCTGGCTTCTTTGTATTGCTGGAACTGAAGATCTTTCAATCGATTAGAGGAGAAGCTTCAGGGTAGATGGCGATGGTCTTCTGAAGGAGAGAGAAGGGTGTTGGGGTGAAGGCGGTGGTGTGTGAAAAAGAGGGAGCTATGTGCAGGAATGGGGAGGTGAAGAAGCGGTCCCTTTGCCTCCCCCCCGTGATCTCCTCTTAAAGCTGAAGAAGAGCATTCGAGAGGCGATTTTGGTTGAAGATGGAAGGCTGAGGGATGAAGAAGTTGTTGAAGATGGAGGGTAAGAATGAGAGGGAGGAGCGTGCGAGAGATGGCCGTTTCCTCTTTCTCAAATTTCCAAAAGAAGGATTCCCTCTTTAAGTTTTTTGTAAAATGGCTCAAAATGAGGTTTTTGGCAAAAATTCTATTTTTCAAGTTTTTAAAAACTATTTGCTTTTTCTCAATCAATTTTTGTTTATTTTCATATTGCTTTTCTATTTTTTTGTATTTTTGTAGCAAAAATCTAAGTTTTTACACGAAAATAAAGGTTAAACACTAATTTTTTTGTATTTTTCTGAGAAATATTTACAAAAGTATTTTTCTGAGAATTTTTAGACCATTTCGGGGAAATTTCTTCAGAAGAATGAGTTTGGACCCAGATTTTAAGAAAATGTTTGAGTTTTGACACTTGAATCGAGAAATACAATGTGATGGATCCAAACGGATGTCGAATGGACTGTCCGAGCTATTTAAAGGCTATTTTTGGTATTTTCTATAATTTCAATTTAAAATTTGAACAAGGAGACTCAGATTTGGATCTGGACAATGGATCCAGATCCGAAATCAATTTAAACATATGAAATGAATTTAATTTTCAATAAAACTAGAGGAATGAACTGGAATTTAGATTTAAAATGACTCATTTACTCAAAAAATGAATTTAGAGGCAAAAAGGGAATATTTAAAAAAATTTGAAAAATTTGGGGTGTTCACAGATGCCCCTCTTTGCTACTAAGCCGGTTGAAAGCCGAGCTTAGTGGCAAAGAAAACACTCCAAATTTTGAAAAATGCCCCAGTTAGCAGATCTGAACTGGGTGTGGAGGAATTTTATTTGAAAGACATGGGTTTTCAGGCTTAATACCTTATCCTGAATGGCTTGGGGGAGACGAAATCCTCAAAAATGATATGACTGAATAATAGAAATGAGGAAATCGTGATGGGACTTTGAAAATCCCGAAATGATAAAAGATGAGCATTTTGATCAAGTCTCGTGGGCGAGACAAGAGCAGCTTTTTGAATGACTCAGGTTTGGCCCTTAACCTGAATGGGATAGATATATATCAAAATAACCTGAATGGGGAAAGGAATATATGAGGACTTTGATGGGACATTTATGAGAGAAGGCCTTGTGAGATGGAGCTCAAATAGGATCCTGTCCTGGATGGATATACAAAGCATGAATTCCTCGATGGGAAGAACCATGATGGGACTGGAGGAAGAAACACCTCATCAAAACAAGACTCAGGTTTAACCCAAACCTGAAGAAGGAAGATACCTCGAGGTACGAGGTTCAGGCTTAACCCTTAACCTGAAAGGGACGACCATACGGAATCCTCGAGTGAAGAGACCATGATGGGACCTTCGGAGTTTGGACGAACAAATCCGAAAGGGGTTTGTGAGAGGAGGAAGGAAATGGGGTTCCCTAAAGTTTTGAAAAAGGGGTGAACTTCGGCGTCTCATTGCTGAGACTGAAACCAACTTTTGAATTTAATGACCTCTCGCAGGAAGTACAGGTTTTGACCCTTAACCTGAGTAGGACCAACCAGACGGGATCCTCGAAGCCATGATGGGACAGGAGAGATACTTCAACTGAATGGGGTAACTCTTCCGGAAAATGTGAGAAATGGAAAGTAAGGAGACGTGAGACAAAATGAAGGATGAATAAGGTAACAGGAGGTGAAATTTTCGATGGTGTGAAAGATGAATAAGGCGAACCTTTTATCAAGGAGAGGGCGAGTCTCTCGACAGAGCGAAAGACGGAGAATGTAAACAACTCTAGGTTGTGTCAAAATGGATATCAAATATTTATTTCATTCTCAGAGTATCTAGAAATTTTTGCCAATAGGATAAATTTATAGTTGACTTCAACGCTTAAAAATGTGCACGTATGTGCGAAAGATATTCCTTCTTTTACCTAAAGTATTTCCTCCAACAAGGTTAACACCTCGGTTTTTAAGAGTCAAATTCAAAATTTTTGCGCTGATGATTTTCTTCAAGGAAGCTATCCATTTCCTTGATATGAGAAGAGAAAGAATATTCTCAATTTCATAAAAGCAAGAAAAGAAAAGATATTGATAACAGATATTTTGCAAAAAAAAGGATGACTTCTAGCAATTTAGGCAGTTTGATATCTGAGTGTTTTTTCATGATGATCTTTTGCACTCTTTTTGAGTCATTGGGCTTTTTCGGGTTCTTTACATCATCCTTCATTTTGGAGATGTCCTGACTTTTCTCTCTTCTACAGGGAAGGGTACGTCACAAACTCCTTCATCTTGGAGATGTTCTGATCCTTCATTTTTCTCAGGGATTATATATGATATTGGCTCAAAGGTCTTTAGATGATAGCTGAAATCAAATATCATTTAGGGTTTGTTGGTAGGTCCATCACATCCGCCTTCATCTCGACGGTGATCCGAACTTTCCCTGGAAGGATCCATCACAAACTCCGTCATCTTGGAGATGTTTCAAATCTTCTTTAGCCCCGGGGGTCTACTCGCTTAATTCGCCTTCATCTTGACGACAATTGAGAGATCCCTTTTGCAGATATTTGATTGCAACTTTAAAATGAGAGGATATGGATTAAGTGAATTCTTTTATAGCTCAGGATATTTCCACTGTCTAATTGCCAGAAAATCATCTTTAAACATGCGTCATAGCCATGATCAATATCAATTCGTTTCTGGCTTTTCAACATCATTGAATATTTATTTCATTAATCATACCAAGGATATTTCTTTTATCCTTTTGGTTGATCAACAAGAAAAAGATTTGAATTTTACCTCTTTTTTGCAAAGAGTTTCACCTTTTATGAAGAAAATATTAGAGGTAATCTGAGGTAATTCTTTTGTGCAGTAAGATTTATTTGGAATCAACAAATATTTTTAGCAAATTGGCAAAGTTTTCATGACTTCTATGTGAAATATTTACTCAATATAGATTTTGATGTGACCTTTAGTTGTAATTTATGATCTTGGATATTCTAACCGATGAACTGAGACCTTTCATTTAACGACCAGTGAAGTAGCTGGAACCTTTCATTTAATGACCAGCGAAGTAGCTGGGACATTTCATTTAATGACCAGAAAAATCTGGGACCTTTCATTTAACGACCAACGAAGGAGTTGGAACATTTCATTTAGCGACCAACGAAGTAGCTGGAACATTTCATTTAGCGACCAGCGAAGTAGCTGGGACATTTCATTTAGCGACCAGCGAAGTAGCTGGGACATTTCATTTAGCGACCAGCGAAGTAGCTGGGACATTTCATTTACCGACCAGCGAAGTAGCTGGGACATTTCATTTAACGACCAGCGAAGTAGCTGGGACATTTCATTTAGCGACCAGCGAAGTAGTTGGGACATTTCATTTAGCGACCAGCGAAGTAGCTGGGACATTTCATTTAATCATTTAACGACCAGCGAAGTAGCTGGGACATTTCATTTAATCATTTAACGACCAGCGAAGTAGCTGGGACATTTCATTTAGCGACCAGCGAAGTAGCTGGGACATTTCATTTAGCGACCAGCGAAGTAGCTGGGACATTTCATTTAATCATTTAACGACCAGCGAAGTAGCTGGAACATTTCATTTAATCATTTAACGACCAGCGAAGTAGCTGGGACATTTCATTTAATCATTTAACGACCAGCGAAGTAGCTGGGACATTTCATTTAGCGACCAGCGAAGTAGCTGGGACATTTCATTTAGCGACCAGCGAAGTAGCTGGGACATTTCATTTAATCATTTAACGACCAGCGAAGTAGCTGGAACATTTCATTTAATCATTTAACGACCAGCGAAGTAGCTGGGACATTTCATTTAATCATTTAACGACCAGCGAAGTAGCTGGGACATTTCATTTAATCATTTAACGACCAGCGAAGTAGCTGGGACATTTCATTTAATCACTTGATTTAAGATTGAGATTTTTCTGAGATACAAATAGCACGAGGACTGATGAACTTGATCTTTTAGATTTTTGAAAATTTAGCAAAATAGCTAGTGCGAACACTAGGTTTTTCAACTGAGAGTCGGGAAGGAGATCGGCCTATTTAAGATATTTAGAGATCGAAGCAAGAAGAATGGCCGGGGTTTCAGGATTATCCCTTATCCTGAAGGGAAAATAGAAAAGACATTTTGATGAGAAATTTAGGAAAAGAATGATTCAGGTTTATCCCTTAACCTGAAGGGGAAAATAGAAGATTTTTATGAAGAGATAACCTGAGACTTGAATTTAGATATGACAAGATTTAGAATTTATGATCTATGATTTAGATGGACCAGGTATGTGACGAGGAATATAAAAAGAAATAAACTTTGAGAAGACAAAAGGATATAGATCTTTGAAAAAAATGTAGAACATTTGAGGGAATTGATTTATTTTGTGAAAAGAATTCTCACAGGTAGCATGGTTGCCCCTATGAGTGATCTTCAGGATTATCCCTTATCCTGAATGGGAAAAAGAATAGAATTTAAAGAGATTTAATGAAGGGAAATTGATATAAATCTAGAAAATCAACAAAGATTAACAAAACTTGTATTTTACAAAAGAATCCTCATAGGTAGCGTTATTGCTCCTACGAGGGGTTTTAGGATTATCTCTTATCCTGAATGGGAAAAGGAATAGAATTTAAAGCAAATTAATATAAATCTAGAAAATCAATAAAGATTGGAAAAACTTGTATTTACAAAAGAATCCTCATAGGTAGCGTTATTGCTCCTACGAGGGATCTCAGGATTATCCCTTATCCTGAATGGGCAAAAGAATAGAATTTAAGAAGGTGAAGAGAAATTGATATAAATTTAGAAAACCAATAAAGGTTGACAGAACTTGTATTTATAAAAGAATTCTCGTAAGTAGCGTTATTGCTCCTACGAGGGGTTTCAGGATTTTCCCTTATCCTGAATGGGAACACCTCGGACAACGAGAGTC
Organism: Nuphar pumila; assembly: GCF_984573655.1. Lineage (NCBI taxonomy): Eukaryota > Viridiplantae > Streptophyta > Magnoliopsida > Nymphaeales > Nymphaeaceae > Nuphar > Nuphar pumila. The sequence goes on along the minus strand of NC_143265.1, from coordinate 42,622,878 downwards.
AGGTTTATCTCTTAACCTGAGCGGGAACACCTCGGACAACGAGGGTCAGGTTTTTCCCTTAACCTGAAAGGGGGCACAAAGAATATTTAGAAAATACCTCATGGGAAAGAGGCATCAGGTTTGTCCCTTAACCTGAAAGGGTAAGAGGAATTGATAAAATTTAATGGAATTTGAGGAAATATTTGATAAACTTGATAAAATTTGATAAAATTGATGTAAACTTGATAAAACATGAATAAAATGAATGAAACTGATAAAGATATCAAAATTAACTGAAGATTTACAAGATTTGAGAAAAAGGAGTTTTTCTGATCCTGCCTGCATATGTGATTTTGAAAGGAAAACGTTTATTTGAAAGATAGGAGAAAAATTATTTTTGTGAAGAAAATCTATCGTAAGAAGAATGATCAGTGCGAGAACTGATACCTCAAATCAAACACGAGAGATCATCATGAGGGTCAATTTTTGAAGGCAATATTTTTGAATACTTAATTTTGAAGAAGAAGATCAACAATAGATCTGATTTCTAAAAATAACAGTTCGAAATTGATAATAAGATCAATACAAGGGTTGATCTTTGAAGGTAATGCTTAAAAACCAATCTTGGAAGGTAAGACCAACACAGGGTCGATCTTTGAATATAATGATTTAAAACTCATTTTTGGAAGATAAGACCAATGCAATGATTGATCTTTGAATATGATGATTTATAACCCATTTTTAAAAGATAAGAAAAACGCCAGGGTTGATCTTTGAAAAGTTTTGAGATCAATTTTGGAGGATAAGACCAACGCAAGGGTTGATCTTTTGAATAAAAAGATTTGAAACCCCTTTTGGAAGATAAGATCAATACGAGGATTGATCTTTGGATACAAAGGTTTTGAAATCCATTTTGAAAGATAAGGGTTGATCTATAAAGATTTGAAATCCATTTTGAAAGATAAGACCAACACAAAGGTTGATCTTTGAATATGAAGATTTAGAATCTATTTTTGAAAGATAAGATCAACACAAGGATTGATCTTTGAATATAAAAATTTAAAATTCAATTTGGAAGATAAGACCAACACAAGGGTTGATCTTTCAATATAATGGTTTGAAAAACTTATTTTTGAAGACATGATCAACACGAGGGTTGATTTTCTGTCAAAGGTTAGACCAAGGAATATTTGAACTCCTTGGTCATAACGAAGATTTTAAAATTTCATGATTTTTGAAAAAGCCCTCATAGGTAATATCATTTCTCTCATGAATGATGTCAGGACTGTCTCGCGTTCTGAAAAGAACAGAAAATTTAAATGCCCCAGTATGTCAAAGAGAAAAGAAGCAAAAAGTAAAAAAGAAACTGACATTAAGCAAAAGGTTTGATAACAAGACTGAATATTTACAAGAACTTCGAAAAGAAAGGATTCAAAAGACTGGGCTGACTTAACCCTACAAGACAACCGACAAAAAGAGACGAAAGCAAACAAAAACTTTGGCTTTATCAATTCTTTGAGTGGTCCGGGAATGGTTCTGTCAGGACTACTGGCAGCTTTTCTTCCTCGTCCTCAATCAACTCACTTCTATCAATGCAGTCTTGTATCATGTGCTTGAGGACGAAACAGTGCTCTGTGTCGTGCCCCGTTGCTCTATGGAATTTGCAGAATTGGTCCTTGAATTTTCCCAACATTACGGGAGGATCTGCGATTTTAGGGAGTTTGATCATCCCGTGCTTCAAAAGGTAATTCATAATCACTTCTAAACTCTCAGACAATGGAGTGAAGACTCGATCTTTCTCCCACTTGATGTTGTAAACACCCCAAATTTTCACTCACATTCTTGACATTGCCCTTAATCGGCACATTTCAGTTCTCCAGAAGCAATGAAGGGAAAAATAGTCATTTTCCAAGATTGAACCTTGCAGAAAGTCCTAAATTTCATTATTGAGCCTCAAAATTTCTATATTTAGGTTCAGAGACATCTTCAAATTGAAAATTTTCAAAATCCTTTTCCTGGAGAAGAAAGTAGAATTTCCACTTCCTGGTTCAGAGTGACATTTCACTGAAACATGTCTTTACATCGCATTGCATAGCATATCAGTTTGAGATCCAGAACTCCTAATTTTCAAAATTGTCCATCCAGATTTGATTTTTAAACTTTTCAAAATTGATTTTTAAAACCCTGGGTTTTCAAAATTGCCAATCTTTCCCATTTTACCCCCAGGACTTTGAATTACAAAAATTTTTCTCAAGAAAAACAATCTGGATATTTGGATATTGATTTTAAAGATTTTATCTCAAAACTTTTTGCAAAAGATTTTAAATTTCTTTACAAATTTTGTTTTTAACATTTATCCATATTTTTGCCCTGAAAACCCAATTTTTCCAAATTCTTGAAAAACAAATAATGTTTTATCTCGTATTTTCAAATAAATGGAGCGGGACCCGCCTTTGAACTAGCATCATACTCAGACTCTCAGGTAAGTATCTTATTCTCAAATGGGAACCACCCGGAGTTCGTACCAATTTGCAAAATTGTCTTTTTCATTTCTTATTTTTTATTATTTTTTTTATTTTTAGTTAGTGGGCCCGCACACATGTGGCACCCCAATTAAAAATAAAAGACTTTCAAAAACAAAACAAAACTTTATTTTCAAAAGGATTTTAAAAGTGGGTTGAGGTGGCATTTCCATAAAAGCCTCTCATTTTTTTTATTTTTTATTTTTTTGTTTTTGTTTAAATAAAGTTTTTAGAAGGAGGCAGCCTTAAATGGCACAGCCGAACTTCCAAAAAAAAAAAGTAATAAATTTGATTTCTATCTAAACTTAGGAAAGAAAACAAGGTTTTGAAAAAAAAAAAAACCCAAAGAGGCGCCTCTTTTAAAAATAGCAAGCTTTCAAAGCAATGAGGCAACGGTTTCATGCCTTTTGCAAAAAAAAATTTTAATTTTTTTTTTTTTAACGGAACCTCATTAAGGGGAAGGGGATGCGTTGCTTTTGGAGAGGAAAGGAAAGTTTTTTTGTTTTAGAAAGGGAGACACTCACGAAGGAGAAGAGGATGATCTGTTGATTGGGATTTTTCGGTTTTTGGCAGGGAGCTCAAAGGGGAAAGGGGAGAGTCGTTTTCAGGGGATTCAGCCCCAGCCATTGAGGGGGGATCAAGAACCATCTCCAGCCACAGCAGCCAGCGCCATCCTTCATCAGCCTTCAGCACCATCAACATCCGGTTCTTCTTCAGCTCCAACCGCAGGAGAGCCACCTCCTGCCCCATATTCATCTTCCTCAGCCCATTTACAAAAGAAAACGCCATCCAGCGTTTTCCCTACTCACCTCAGTCCAGCAATAGAAACAACAGCCGATTGAAGAAAGGTTGGATTTTCGGTTTTGCAGGGTCTTCCACCATCATCCACCTTCAGCAGGGTCTTCCACCACCAGCAGAGAGATCTACAATTCCTTCAGCCTACCTTTCCCTCAATCCAGCCGCAGGAGAAGCCATTCAGCAGATTTTCTTCAACATTCCACCTCCAGCCAACTATTGCTCCCATCTGCCTCCAAGCCCAACCGCAGAGGTCTTCCACTTCCAGCCAGCTGACGCCTCCTTCTTCAGACCATCAACAAAAGATCTCAGCTGTTCTTCCCCTTCTTCAACCTTCCACTTCCCAAACTTGTTCTCCAGCCAACGTTTCCCCATCTACACTTCAGCCCAGCCACAGGGCACCTCCAGCAAGTGGCTGTGTCTTCCTTCATTCCAGCCACAGCACAGCCCAACCTATGACTGTCCATCCCCTTTCTGCCCAGCCGCAGGAACCTCCAGCAATTGCTGCTCCCCATCTTCATTCAATCCAGCGGATTCATTTTTTTTTTTTATTAGCTCACCAACCGATTGAATACCATCCATCTTCACTTCAGCCAGCAGAGGACCAGCAGGAAGTTCCCCTTTCTTCAGCTCCACCAGCATAAGCTTTGCAAAACTGCTGTACATTCCTTTCAGCCAGGCTGCAAAAGTTGACCCCCAATCCGTTTTCTGCAGGGTGTCTGAAACAGGGGATATACAGGTAACGTATGTCTGTTCTGAGTTGTTAAAAATAAAATCTGGTTGCATAATGTTAGTGGGATTTTGATGAAAGATGAAGGGCCATTTGAAGATTCATTTTCAGCATAAGAAGCATATCTCCTATATTTACATTCTTCACCAACTTTTTCAGTAACTGCTATTGTAGATCTTATTATAACTTAGCTTGTTGTAATCAAAAGCTGGATTGTCTTAAGATATTCATCTATTTGTTATTCTCCTAGTGATGAATTACTTTTCTCTGATATAGTTGATTATCTTTGAACATTTGACCTCTTAGTAACATGCAGCCTACCTAGTAATGCTTGTAAAATATATGTTTTATCACCTACAACATATTTTTTTTTTTTTGTATTCATTTAGTTTCTCAATCTTTGTATTCATTGAAATTTTACACAGCATATTCTTTTTTTTGTATTCACTTAGTTTCCCAATCCTTGGTATTCACTGAAATTTCACACAGCACATTTTTTTTGTTCACTGTTGAAAGGACTATCTTGATAGTCAATCTCATCTCATGTTATCCTTAGATATTACCCATCTTATAGGTATAGCTACTGCCATTCTATCTTGTCTTAACAGAAAGTTGTTTAAGTTGCTGAAAATCTGTTTCAAGGAGCTATGAAATTTTTTTTTTTTTTAGTAAAGCATTTCTTTTGAAGGTTAAGTCTGGCCAATATGCGCGTGCTCAAGAAGATATACCTCGGATCTATGCATAGATTGATTGGCAGAAATAACTATTCATTGATATCTAAAAAAAAGGGAAATCCATCAACCCCTTGTACACAATTTGTTAAGCTATCCATTTTCTGCTGCAGGAGTGCAGTCTTGATTTTCGGCCACATTCATGAACGGATATATCCATATCCGTTCATGATCTTTTGACCATCTTTTACAGGTTTTGTTATTGATATATAGGGAAGCTCCATACCCGATTTTGTTGATAAATATGTTGTAATTTGGGAAATATGGCTGTGTAAAATCCCCTACAGAAACTGTCTATACCTGTATTTTCTGGTTTTACCCATTATATGAAATTTCCATTAAACATGTATATTTTCTCATTATATGTATATATATATATCTATGTATATGTATATCTATTATATATCTACCTATAGGTATGTGTATATATGTATATAAATATGTCTATATATATACATGTATATATACTTATATATATATATCCCATATCCCTTCATGTGCCCTTATTTTCATATATGAGTATCTATATATCTATTTCCTCATATAAATATATCTCCATTGTTACATATCATTTAGTATCAACTTTAGTAATTTTTGATATACATCTCTTTGTTGTATATAATATATATATATATATGTCCATTCTCTGGGTTATCTGGTACTAACTCTCTTTTTGCAGGAAAATCTAGAAGATGCTGATTCCTTGGCTCCATTTCAATTTTCTTTTACTTTATGTTATGCAATGTAACAATCCAATGTAAACTTTGGAATAAGATTTACTTTTACTGCTTAGATTAGGCCGCATCTCATATAGTTTGATTTCAGTAATATCCTGATTCTATGATGCGTAAATCTCAAATTTTCAAAATTCATCGTGGATGAACACGAATGGCACGTACACCAACTCTTAGAGAGTTGATGAACTCGGTGGAGTCCATATTTACGGCCCTAGTCGGAATATGGACGAGACCCAGATCCATCATCTTTCTACCAGTCACACTGAGCCTACACTCTTAGGCTATCTTGAAAATGCACCTCATATTTCCAATGTTTTCAAAATATTGTGAATTAACTCAAATAAACCCTGAATATATTCATGGCCACAGTCAGAATATATGAAGGATTTACTTTGGCTTAATCCACATTTTCCAATAAAATTTTCAGAAATCTTTTCAAAAGTGCATTCATTCATTCATATCATCTGCATCATTTGTTTTTCTCATGATTTTCTCAAAAGATTTTCACTTCATGGAATCGATTTTCTCAAGAAACTATGATGATATTCGAAGTTGGATTTTCCAAAATCAAAGTTTTTCCTATGATTTTCCTTGGAATGTTATTTTCTTAAGATTCTTTTCAAAAGGAATTTCTCATCTTTCTCAAAAATCAAAGTTGATTTTCAGACATTTCAAAGACAAGATTCTCAGGATTTCAATTTCCTAAGTTCTAAATTTTCTTCTCCAATGAATCTTTTCTATAAATTTCCTATCATTTTCTTAAGAAAATTCTCAAAGTCTGCATTTTCTCAACAAGTGTTTTCCTTTTCAAAAGTTCATATTTTCTCAAGAATTCTTAAAATTTTCCTGAGATTCTCATTTTTCTAAGTCTTTATAAACTTTCTTAAAATTTTCCTGAGATTCTTATTTCCTCATGGTTTTTCAAGTCTTTCTAAGCTTTCTTAAGATTTTCCTGAGATACCCATTTCTTCATAATTTTTCAAAGCTGATAAATTTCCTCAAGATTTTCCTGAGATTCTCATTTCTTCATGATTTTCCAGATCTTTATAAAATTTCTCAAGATTTTCTCGAGATTCTCATTTCTTCATGATTTTCCAAGTCCTTATAAACTTTCTCAAGATTTTCTCGAGATCCTCACTTCTTCAAGATTTTCTAAGTCTTTATAATTTCTCTCAAGATTTTTCTGAGATTCTCATCTAACTTTCTCAAGATTTTCTTGAAATTCTCATCTCTTCAAGATTTTCTAAGTCTTTATAAACTTTCCTGAGATTTTCAAACCTTCTTCGCCTGAGTTTCCTGAGAGATTAATTTCCATATTTTCCTGAGAAATGCTTTTCAACTTCAAGTCTTTCTAAGCATACATCATAGTTTTCCAACTTATATTTTACCAAATCTCATAGCACATGCCTGAATTCTATGTGCATTTAGGATAGAACACAATTTCGATGATTTTACTAAGTTAAGCATAATTTTGATCCTTGGTTCGATTACCCCTGTTAAAGGCGGCAGGAACGGTCGAACCTCGTACCGACAGGTCGAGCCCCATCCCGTAGATTTTCCCACAATTTTCAAAACGGAGGCGAGTATTTCAAAACAATTTCCAAAATCCGGTCAAGTTTGAATCGCGAAAGCATTTCCCTCTCTCTTCCGCAAGGAAGGGAAGACGGGAAAAATTTTGCGACGATAACAGATGTACTTGGGCTTCTCTTGAAGATCACCCTTTCGCTGAAGGCCAATTGGAAGTGGCTTATTATTGTTTTTAAATGATCCCTCCTTCTGCCCCTTGTTCTGATCTACTCTCGGACCGCTGCCACTGTTGTTCTTGTTTCCCTTGCTGCCGCTGCCAAGATTATTGCAAGAGGTATCGACTGAATGAGCAAACTGCGCTTTCTTCTTCTGGTCTTGGACATTCTTGACCATAGGCGTGCCCTCGTAAAGTCCGCTTTCTATTCCTGCTTCGAGCCATTCAGCTCGCTCAATCAACTTGATGAAGGATTTCGCCGGGGAAGTGGCGATGAGGCTTCTTATGGGCTGAGAGAAATTGTTGAGGATCACCTGCAGTGCGTGTTCCTCTGGAATGGGTACCTTCATCTTATTACAGGTGCTTCTCCATCTGTGAATGAAATCACCATCTCTTTCATTCTCTCCTTGCTTCAGGTTGTAAAGATGATTTAATGTAGGTGAGTCTTCAGTGTTGAATAAGAAGCGCTAGATGAACAGATTTACTACCTTATCAAACTCTCGTAGTTCGATAGGATTCACATGATCAGCATACCATCTGGCTGCTACACCCTCCAGACTGCGGGGAAAACAGATGAACAGAGCCCTGTTATCTTTCCTGAAACGGCTGCACTCTGCATAAAATATGGCCAAGTGGGCTTTAGGGTTGCCAGTCCCATCAAATTTGAGAAACTTGCGGGGAAGATTCTCCAGGTTATCATCCCCATCTAGACCATCATAAAAATCTTCGCCGGTGTAGGTCTGCTTGCCTTTACCCTTGGCTTGAATATCATTAATAGCTCGATTCATCTCCTTCATCTGCTTGCTAATCAGGTCCTCTGCTGGAGCCCCAGACTTGGGCTTGTTGACGGATTCAGGCTCTTCTGCAGCTATCTTTACAGTCTGTCTCGGAGGATTCTGTTTGTAGACAATCTGCTCTTCCTCTTCTGACTCTTTCTCGACTGACTTTGATTCCTCAGAAGCAGTGTCGGGCTGCACCTTCTTCCTGATGATTCTGACTTGCTTTTTCACAGGCTTCTTCTTCAGCTTGCTTTTAGGAACTGCCTCTTTCAGCTTGGCCTCGGCTTGTTCTGACATCATCCTTGCCATCATCTTTTGGAACATATCATACATAGCGGGGTCGATGTCATCTTTCTTGTTCTGACCCTGTCCCCAGGCCGATTTGGGAGAGCTCATCCCTTCCGCCTCACTGTCGCTGAGTTGAGGATCTGTTTCTATTTCTGCTCTTGTCGTGACCATTTTCAGATATCAACTCTCTCTGTAAAGAAAAGTGGAGGTTTTTAGATCAAAGAAACCTTTTTTTGGAAAAGTTTTGACAAGAGAGAGGATTTCAGGTTGAAATCTAAAAATTGTATCCCATTACTAGGGATGGGTTCGCCACAAAAATCGTGTTGTTTACTCCACGAGGAGAGTAACCAACTAAAATATGAAAGAAAATACCATTTTGAAAATGATATCTCTTGACGGAAAGAGATTTTTATGAAAACATAAACAAGAATATAAAATCAGAAGAAAATAAAAAATAAATGAAATTTGAGAACAAATGGTAAAGATTTAAAATTTTACGAACTAGCAGGCAGGATCAGAAGAATTTTTTTGAAGAATTTTTAGAAGAAGAAGAAGAAAAAGATAAAGAAAAATACACCTGGGTTTTAAAAATAAAGAGGACATTTTGAAACATATACCCAGGGTTTTGGAAAATATAAGGAAAATATCACACAATCACAGATATACAAGCAAGGATATTGTAAACACCCCAAATTTTTACCTTCATCCAGTGTTTGTCCATTTCATAAGTCATTACAAATCATTGCATGTCATTGCACGTATTCTGCATAGCATTGTATGACATCCCATCTCATTTTCGAGATCCAACACTCCTGTTTTCAAAACATTCAATCCAGATTTGAATTTTAAAGCTTTATTTCAAAATCAATTTCAAAACCTGGGTTTTTATTCAATACTCTGTCATTTTTCAACCCCAGGACGTTATATTTCGAAATATTTTCTCAAGGAAACAATCTGGATTCATTTCAAATTCAAATTTTAATCGATTTCAATTCACAGATGAGACCCATTGAGGTGGTATCGCTTCTGAATTCCTCTATTCATCAAATTTCTCAAATTTTTGAAAGTTTCAGTCCGATCAGGACTCTGTCTCAGAGTCCTAATCCAGTCAGGAGTCTGTTTTTAAGTCTGTTTTACTTCCATTTTCAGTCTTTTCGATTATTTTCAAAATTTAGGTCATTTTACAGAGTTCAGTTAGTTCAGGACTCTATTTTAGAGTTCGGTCGAGTTAGGAGTCTAACCCTGACTGTGTTTTCTAACTTATTTCATCATTTCTTGATAAAATCTTTTGAAAATTCTTTCATTTGGCTTTTAAAATCTAAAATCTCAGAGTCCTAAGAGTTCAGGACTCTAACCCGGAGTTCCAGTTCGCTTGAGACCCTATTTTCAAAGATCTTGAATTTCAAATGTCAATTTTAACCCTTTTTTAAAGCCATTTTCAGTGTTTATTTCAAAAATGTTCGAAATTCGATGTGGGCCCGCTCAGTTGGCACCATATCCAGAAGAATTCTAACTCAGTTAGAACCTTATGCCATTTCAAAAATCCTAACTTTAAGATTACTTTTGAAGATCCTTTTGAAAACTCCTTCAATTTCAAGTTTTAAAATCATTTTTTTTGAAAAACTCAAGTAGGGCCCACTCGGGGTGGTGCCATATTCGAGTCAGTCAGGGCTAGACTAGGGTTAGTTGATGTCTTGGTTAGTGTTAGAGGTTTAGAAGAGTCAAAACCATTTTGAAAAACTCATTTTTGAAAGTTAGTTTTTAAAACTATTATTTTTAAAGGTTTTTAAAGGAGTTTTAAAAACCCAATGTGAGAAAATGCCAAGTGGCACCACATTTGAGGATTTTTTAGGATTAGCTAGGGTTTAATTAGGCATTATTTAGGATAATTTAGACTAGGGGTAGTTAGGTAACTCCACCCCAAAATCGCCCCCCCTTTAGAAGTCCAAAAATTTCAAAATTGCTAATTTTTAAAACCTAAAAAATGGTTATAAAAGGCCCCCATAGGGGGGACGATTTTTCCAGCCACCTTGGGAGCAAATCTTGGAGCTTCTCTCTCCTCTCCAGCCCTTCCTCCATTGCTGCAACTCCAAGGTATGAACTTCTTCACTTTTCTTATTTTATTTAATGCTTTTTTAATGCTTTAAACCTAGATTTAGGCTTGGACACCCCTCCTTATGGAAGATCAACCATGGTTTCACCTCAAGAACTATCAAGAACCAGCAAGAACGGTCCAAGAAGGTGATCTAACCCTGTTTTGGATGATTTACAGGGATTTTAATCCATTAGAATTGATTTTAATATGATTCTTTACATTATTAACCTATAAAATACATGATTTACCCTTTTAATGGGTTAAATCTATGTTTTAAAGGTGATATCAAATTCCAGCCATTGATTCCCTGTTTTTAATTTATTTTCATGGTTTATTCATGTTTGTTTTACGTTCTATAGCATAGAAATAATTTTTATTTACTGTTTTATGGTTTATTTTATTTATTTACATTAGTTAATGCATGGTTTTTCAAGTTTCTTAAATTTCTGTGTGTTTTAGGTTTAGAACAGTAAAGATGATGTTATTTTGGATTGAAGAACTCATTGTTTATTTTTGATTTTTTTATATGTGATGCATGCATGAGTTATTGAGTTACTGTAGAAAAATCAGAGATTTTGGATCTCAGAAACCCTGTCAAAAAAATCAGACATCAAATCGGGTTTTTAAAGCTTTAAAATCGTGGTTAAAATCAAGAAGGTAACTTGCTGTGATGATATTCTCTCATCGTATATCCAATTTTAGATCTGTAAAGTGCTATGGATTCACATTGAATATATCTGTCTGCTGTGAAAATTTCGGATTTTTTGATCACTGTTTAATATTTTTCCCATTTTAGAGAATCTGTTTTTAAATTTAAAACTCGTTAGGGTTTACCAAAACCCTAATCAGACTTGTGTTAGTCATAAATCCCAAACCACAGATCCAATTCATGATCTGTAAAAAGTGAGTATTATTATTTTTCTGTCTACTGTTCACCACTAAAATGTCATAGATTTTTGTTTAGAATTGCTATTTATGTCTGTATTTTCAATCTGAAGTATCCGTTTTAATCCCTGTTAAAAGTGATATATTTTAGCTGAGATTGCCGGAAAGGTTTCTCCCTAACCGGAGATGCTTTTTCCGATCTGTAAATTGGGAAATCTCTGTTTTTCTTCTTAGTTAGTCTCTGTAAAATTCCATAAATTTCCATGGAGATTTGACTCCTGGTTCAGGTCTTGGATTGAAACTGGTTGGTGAATTAGGTCTAAAATAGCATATTTTTAGGGTTTAATGCAATTTTCGGATTAATTTAATGTCAAAAAAATTATTTTTATAATTCCAATTCGACATTAGGGTTATAACAAGTGCAGGTACCAATTTTTATGGATTTTGGAATCCATTTGATGGCTGAATCAAGCAAATTGCAAAACCGGGTTCCTGAAAGATCCAAAAACACTGCTAAAATCACAGTTTTTGAGATATTGTTGGATTTTCGTGCATAAGCATATATTTTTAGGGTTTAATCATGTTCATAATCATATTAGGATGCTTTAGGTTTAATTTGATGCTCATTTGATTTCATTTAGTGCATAAAACCTAAGTTTTTACCAAAAATCTATTTCTAAAAACCCTGATTTCAAGGCCATAGTCTTGCTATCGGGGGCAATTTGGTCATTTGACCTAAATTTCGAAATCCCTAGCCCTAATTTCATATTTTTAATCATGTCATATCATATTTAGCTTAGTTTATTCCATTCAAATTTCAAAACTTGCATTTTATCAAAATATCTTTCTAAAAACCCTAATTTCAAGGCCATAGTCTTGTTATTAGGGGTATTCTGGTCATTTTGACCCCAAATTCGAAATTTCATATCTTATCTTCCTTATTTATTCAATTTTGTTTCATACTTTATCATTTTGATTTAAGGGAATCATGGCAAAAAGGCTTATATCTAGCAAAATCCAATAATTTCCTCATATTGTTGGATAAATCTAGAAAAGCCAACATATATTCATTAACCAAGTTTTCTAGTTTTGCAGGTACATTGAAGACTTTATTTTTCATATATTTAAATTTCAATAGTGATGTAAACTAAATTAAACTTTGGAATAAGAATTTACATTTCCTGCTTAGCTTAGGTTGCATTGCATATAGTTTATTTTTTATAATTTTAATGTGTGATGGATGATGATTCATGTATATTTTTACAAACTCACCATGGTCTACACGAATGGCACATGCACCAGCTTCTATGAAGTTTATAAACTTGGTGGAATTTGTATTTATGGCCATAGTCAGAATATGAATGATACCTAGATTTATGATCTTCACATTAGCCACATTCAGCCTACACTCTTAGGCTAACTTCAAAAATGCACTGCATTTCTCAAAAATACAAAAAAGTATTTCTCAATTCCTCAAATTCATATTCATCCATTTCATGCATTTGCCAATTCAAATTTCAATTCAAAGAATTTCATTTTCTCAAAATTTTCTAAGTCATAGGGAGAAATCGATTTTCTCAGAATATGAAAATCTTAAAGTATGTTTCAAGTGTTTCTCAAAATTCAAAATTTGAAAATTCAAGTTATATTTTCAAGTTCAAAGTTGGAATTCAGAAAAACCAAGTTCTCTCAGAATTGATTTTCATAAAATCTCAAGATTTCCCTAGAAATCGATTTTTACTTTTCTCAGAAATATTTTTCAAGTCCTAATTCACGATTTTCCATGTGATATCATTTCCAAGATTTACATTTTCTTAGTATTTCTAAGTATTTCAAAGCAAACATCATGTTTTTCAAAATGTGCATTTTCTGAAAATTCATAGCACATGCCTGATTCTATGTGCATTTAGAAATTAGAATATGATTTAGACAAGTTGAATAGAGTAGAGCGTAAGATTGATCCTTGGTTCAATTACCCCTGTTAAAGGTGGCAGGAACGGTTGAACCTCGTACCGACAGGCGAGTCCCATTCTACGGAATTTTCCCGCATTTTAAAAACGGAGGCGAGTTATTTTCAAAAACTATTTCAAAGGTCAGTTTGATTTGCAAAATTAAAATTTTGCGATGATAACAGGTTTGGCGACCGTGATGGGACCTGTCTTTGCCTGATCAATCTAATGCTCTACTTAGTTCAAATTGTCAAAATCGATTTCCATGGAATGTCAGCTTTGCTTTATGCTATCATGTGAACCTAGGAGCCTAGACTTGAACCCAGCTGACATGGAATGCATATAGACTAGGTATGGTTTGGTAGGACCATATTGAGGAGAATTATTCATGCTCACATAGACTTAGGCCTAATACAACACTCCTCAATTTAGGAATTGTATGAAAACAATGTTTGCTTCTTCAAATATTTCAAAATTCTATCTCTTTAGGACTTAAAGCCTTCTGTTTGATTGCATGTGCTCATGTTTTTCAAAAATCACCCCACCTATATTGTCCCGGTCTTCACGTTGCTGGGCTCTCTTCCAGAACCATAGTTCGAGACAGAGCCTCACAACTGGGCCACCTATTTGGGTGAAAACCCCCCTGCCACGTACCAAGGGCCATAGACCAACGTATATCGGCAGGTGCTCAAGGATGTTGGAAAACTTGAACCTAGAACCGGAGAAATTGATTTTATGCCACGTACATCGAGCCTTGGCTTGAGTATATAGGCATAACTGGATTGGATACAGTTGATCTGAACCTTAGAGTTAGGATTAAGGTCCTACAGCCATTTCAAAATTTGTGCATCTAGAGTCAGCTTTTAGGGAATGTTGTATGTGCATACTTGTTTGTGCAGAATGTGATTGAATATGTTATAGTCATATTTTCTAAAAATACTGGACGATTTTTCAAAATTCCTCAGTCCATGTCCATGTACTGTCCATGTTTTAAATCCTGGATGATTTTCAAAACACTTCATTTTATAAAGTACTTCCTTATATTTCATTAAACCCTGGACGATTTTCATAAAATTCCTCCATTTTCTTCAAAACTCCAGGTGATTTTCCATCTTTCCTGTCTTCTGGATCTCGAATTTCCTGCTTTATTTTTATCCTGCCTGCATTTTTCTCAAAATTCCTGTATTTTTCTCAAATTTTATTCTAATTTCCATGTCTTCCAGTCCGATGGCATCCAGTCAGCTTGATTCAGTCTTCCCTGAGGGTCACATCTCCTACGAGGTGCGACAAAGTCTTCCCGAACATCGAGTCCTCAGCACCGGATCCTTCTTTCCCCGGTGGTACTATTCATGGTTCAAGAACTTCTCTCGTATGTTTCCGGACCATCTGGACGAGTGTGGATTGGAACTGGCGTCCGCAGTGGGAAAGCAGACAGTCAACAGCAACTTGATCCATGCACTAGCAGAGCGGTGGAATCCGAGCACTTCTACCTTCTGGTTCCTGTGGGGCGAGATGACAGTACTGATGGATGAATTTTCAGAGATTATGGGATTGCCCGAGCCAGCCGGTCAGCCTGGAGATCCATTGGAGAAGCAGTTTCTGATTAATGTCAAGGGTCTGGACCCAAAAGATGCTTTAGCTCGCATGACGGGACGCAAGTCTTGGCCATTGATAGAGGAGGATGGGAACGAATATGTGGATCTGCTCGAAATCTACAGACAGTATGGGACATTTGTGGAAGTCAGCTCGTTGTCCAGGACAGCTCGAGAGGGAATTCAGCATGCGATGGTTCTGTGCACGGCGGGATTGGCTTTCTTTCCCGACAGACGAAATTACATGGATATCAGAATAGTTCAGCTTCTAAGGAGATGGGGAAGTCGACAGACCAGCCGCCTCTCAATAGCCATGGCCGCACTCGCCTTTCTATACCGAGGGTTGACTCGTTTCGCACTCGGAGAGTCGATCCTAGTCGAAGGATGCACCTATGCCTTGCAGTCTTGGTTCCTCTGGCATGTGCCAGTCTGAGCCAGTTCCTTCAGATACAATGGTGAAAAGCTTCTTCCAGTTGCGCGATACCGGTTCTTGATCGACAACCTACAGGAGGAAGAGGTCGTATGGGACTACTTTGATCGCCAGGAATCACCTCCCAGATATACTTATGCATACGGCAAGCGATTCAGGCTACTGGGCCCATTTTTCTGCGCATACTATCATCCAAAGCGGTGTGTCAGGCAGTTCTCTCAGAGGCAGAAGCGCGTAGAGATTCGTCCACTAGCCGGGGTTCTGCCAGAATTCGATCTCACATCATATCAGTGGTCCGGAGCATACCATTCTGCCAGACATGGCTGGGATTCTTTTGTCAGTCTTACTATTTTTCCTGGTCCTCGTGTATCTTCTGATTATCTGGAGTGGTGGAAAATTGTTTGTCCCCCTCCCCTCTGTCAAGTGTATTATTGATAAAATCATGTTTTTCCTCTCAATAAAAATTCCTTTATTTTACATTGGTTTGACGACCTCGCCTAGGTAACAAGGCATATTTTTAGTTGTTTATCTTGCAAAGAATAGTAACGCAATTGTCGTAATCCCAGCGATGACTCAATCCCCAGTAATGGGATATTATTTCAATTGTCTACCAAAATTCTCAACAAATATTTTCCTCCAAACCAAATTTCCTTCAGAAGCCTAACCATCAGTTCTGCTCTGTAGAGAGCATCAGTAATATCCAAGAGAACATTTGCGATACCCGATGGTTGATACAAGATCCAGAAAGAAAGTCGCATCAGTTGAAGGCGTCGCGTACTCAGTAGCTTCAGAAGAAGAGATGGAATCACCTCGATCAATTCAGAGTCAGGGTCAGCAGGTGGATGATGGCATCGATCCCCAAATGTACGTCATGTTCAAAAAGATGATGACCAAGATGCTGGCAGAGCAAGCTGAGGCCAATACTGAGCAAATTCAGACCAAACAGAAAGATAAGGGTCATGCCGTCAAGAATGTAAAGATCAGTAAAAAGCAGAATCGTCATGAGGAAATGTCTGATGAGTCAGAATCAGCAGATGATACTGACAAAGAGTATGAAAACAAGCAAGAATTCAAAAGGTCGACTCAAGGGCAGGGGTCGGCCTACAAATCCAAGAATCAGTCTGTTGACGACCCTACGCAGTCACAACTCAAAGATGTGATGAAAATAGTTAAGGATCTTCAAACTCGTGACAAGGGCAAAAGAGTCTTTACAAGTGAAGACTTCTATGATGGACTTGATGGGGATGATGATCTTGATAATCTCCCCAAGAAATTTATCAAGTTTGATGGTTCGGGTGACCCAAAAGCGCATCTCGCCCTATTCTTCGCAGAATGTTCCAGGTTCAAGAGGAACAATCGTGCCTTATTTCTCTGCTTCCCTCGCAGTTTGGAAGGTGTCGCAGCAAAGTGGTACTCAGAGCACATTAATCCGATAGAACTGAAAGAATTCGACAAAGTGGTCAATTTATTTATTGAGCGCTTTCTATTCAATGTTGAAGCACTCCCGACTCTCAGTCATCTCTGCAGTCTGAGGCAAAAGGAAAACGAGAAGGCCAGGGATTTCATTCATAGATGGAGATCCGCTTGCAATAAGATGTGCGAGCCAATAGCAGAAAGACACGCACTATCTTTGATCCTGAGCAACTTCTCGCAACCCCTGAGGGGACTAATTTCTACATCTCCATCGAAGAGCTTCATAGAACTAACAGAACGAGCCGAATGGCTCGAGTTGAGTATGGAGAACGGGTCTTATGAAGGTTTTATGTTTACAAAGAATAACAGTCAACAAGAATCAAAGAAGAAAACCCATTTTACCTACTCTGCCAGTAACAGCAAGAATCAGAACAAAGGAAATGGAAAAAATCATAGTTATGCTTCAAGAGGGTCAAATCCCAACAAAAGTGATCAGAAAGGCAAGTCGATTATTCAATATGATAAGCAGCCACAGCAAATCCTCGAACAAAGATCAAGACCACAAGAAAAGCCGATGCGGGAAGGATGGAGTTATAACCGCAAGTTTACTCCTCTAGTGTAATACCCAAAATTTTTAATGATTTATAAATTCTGAAGAAAATTCAAGTTTTAATTTTTATTTATTCTGAATGTGAATTACAGTGTTAAAACCCTTATTTTTATGGTTAGTATTGTTCAAAGTAAAGATCTGAATATATATTTAAAATCCTGATAAAATTTTGTTGAGGCTTGTTCAAAAATCAGAATTCAGGGACATTCTAGTCATTAATCAAATTGTCAAAGGGTAGCTTAGTAATTTGCCAATTCAGTGGCATTTTTCGGTAAAATACCCAACTATATAAGGTCAAAATAGTAATCTTTCTTTTAGGATATTTTCAGGGAATTAATAAAATTGTCAGGGACGAAAATGGTAATTTACCATTCTCAATGGCAGGCTATGTAATTTATTGAACTGCAGAAGGACACTCAAGTAATTCTAAATTCCCTTATGGCAGTTCTGAAAGATGGGATTTGAATTAGGGTATAAAAGGTATAAAAAAATTAGCAATCAAATAAAATATAATATTTTATATTAAAATATTCATGAGACCATGGTTTTGGAAAACCACTGGCCCAAAACCAAGGGCAGCCATGGTTTTTCCAAAACCATGAGCTGACAAGTGTCACCTCACAATGAGGAGGTGACACCCATCCCTTTTCTCTCTCTGACACATGTCAAAAAAATGAATAAAATATTAAAGAAATGACAAGTGTCAAAATAAATTAATATTTTAATTAAATTAGGTGACAAATGTCACCAAAATGGGCCCCACAGGGGGGGGCGACCTCCCTTCTCTCTCCTATAAATACCCCTCACCCCCTCTCTCTCTACTCAAGTCCAAGACTCTTTCTCTCTCTAAGATCTCTCTCTCTCTCCTACTTTCTCTCTCTACCTTTGAATTTCTCTCTCTAGATTTTAGTTTAAAAACTCCGTAGAATCTCAGATTTTTTCTGAGAAACCTATTCTATCCCTTTTCCTCTTCCCTTAAGCGAAGTTCGTTCTTCTGCAAGAAGCTTCGTCATATCAGAAACAGCCTCAGAAGCGCTGCCTGCAGGAGTTCTACTAAACTTAGCAGAAAGGTCGGATTTGGATAGCGGAAGCGCTGCTCAAATCAACTAAACAAGGTTAGTATTTAGAAACCCTCTTCTAAATTTGAATTTATACTTTCTGAGCTTCCCTATTCTCTTTCTGAACCCCAACTCTATTTCTTTTGGATTTAAATTTTGGCAATTTTGCCAAAATTTAATCCAACCCAGCCTTTACATAGGGGAAGCTCTGTTCAAATTTTTCTAAATATTTTTAAGTATTCCGAACTACTTTAGCAGTAGTTCTGGCAAAATTTTATAAAAGACTTTTGAAAATTTGAGTTTTTATAACCAAAGTTCTGTCAAATGATTTAAAGATTTTTGAAAAAAGTAGAATTAGTATAGCAGTAATTCTGACCAAATTTTTAAATAATTTCTGAAAAAGATTAATTATTAGAATTCTGGCAAAAGTTTTTCAGATAGTTTAGAAATTTTCAGTTTATTTAGTAGAAGTTATATCAAAATTTTTATAACTATTTCAGAAAAAAATCGATTTTTATAAAGGAAATTCTGTTAAAATTTTCAAAAATCCTTTTAAATATTTAAATCAATTTTTTTGAAAAACCTTTATAAAAATATTTGTGACGCAAAGGCATGTTCGAATTCTTACAACTCGAATTCAAGTTCAAACCCTTTTTCGAACATTTGAGTTATTACAGAGGAAACTCTGTGAAAATTCTTATAAAAGTTTTAAAGTCAATTACAAATAAATTTTTAGATTTTTAATAATTTCTTCAAAAGATACTTCTTTAAAATATAGGGCAAATACTACTCGAAATTCGATATAAAAATATTAACTAATATAATGAATTCTATCAGATTAAATCAAAGCACGAGCGCTTTATCCTGTTCTCCTTAAGTTCTATCAAAATCTTATAATTTTATATTAGACATGCTTTTGATTCATGTTTTTAATTCATGCATGATTATCTAAATTTGATTATTGATCAAATGCATATTTTAATATCCGCATGAATAAATATTTGTTTTGAATGACAAGATTTTCAATCTTATGATTTGAATAAAATTTGGATGGATACTATGATCAAAACTTTGATTTTGATAAAAGAATTTTGTATAGCATGTTGATTTTCGAAAGATTTTATTGTTGCGGGAGTCATGTCTATACAAACTTAATTCTCGCCTTCATAGGCGAATGCTCGTTGTGATAGAGCAAAATTCTGGATGGGCTGGATACATATGAACCGTGTTTATTTGAAAGGAATGATTTGGCTATTGAGCCTAGTTTTTGAAAAGATGAAAAGTCCTATAAAAGAATCCTTCAAGCCCATCTAGGTTTAGCCTACCCTGGAAGGGGTAGTGGTACAACCAGGAGTGACATTGTGAAGATGATGATTGTTGGGAGCGATAGATTCCCTGGACCTCCTGTCACTCGGGTTGAGGAGGTCAAGACAACGGGTCTCAAGGCTGCCGCATGCCAGTGGATGCATCCAACTCTCCTTGTTTGCTCGCCATTGCTGAGAATCTTCCCGGTCGTTGACCGCTCGCATGGGAGCCCGTTTCACTCAGGTATCCGGGTAATCCACAATAGAATAATATACCCCCGGAATACTTAGTTTGAGATCGGAGTACTCTCCACCGTACCAGGAGGGCGTTAATATCGAAACAATGACCTTTTTTCTTTCACAGAATTTGATCTGAAATTATGCATTGTTGATATAATACATAATCATGTTTTAAATTGTTTTTAATTGTCGTATTTATAATTGCATAATTGTTCTTGAATGTATGCATTTTGATTTGTAAATTATTGAAATCATGCTTAATATTTGATTTGTATGGTTTTGATTAATGACTTACTTGGCTATCATAAGTCTAACCCTGTTTTATGGGGATTTCAGGTTCAAATATGGAATAGGAAATCTTACAATGGATGTTGGACAAGTGTGGCATCGAAGAATCCAGATTCCCAAGATCCTGAGATTAATTTAGGATTTATTTTGAATTTAATCCTAAATGTTTTCATTTTTGAACCTTGTAAAAAGATTATGTTATAATGTTAATATAAATTATTGTTGTTTTTGTTGTTAATTGGAATGTGACGTGCCTGAGGTTTAGGAAACCGAAAATCAAAAGTTATTTCCGCTGTTTAAAAAAAAAAAATTTGCATTTTTAAAGGTTTTAAAACCCCGGGGCGTTACAGTTGGTATCAGAGCAGAGTTTTGGGAAATCTGGTTCGAGATCCACCTTGTTCATACATTACACTGTAAGTATGTACTTTAAATTTTTATTTTATTATTATTGTTAAATCATTATTCTTCTTATAGATGACTCCTCAAGATCTGGTCAATATCATTAAAGAACTTGTCAAGGATGTTCAAAAGCTAGAAGAATCACAGACAGTACAAAAACGGGTGGTGGATAATTTAGAAAATCAAGTTCGAAGTCTCACAAAAGAGAAAGAAAACTTAGAAAAATGTCATTGGTGTTTACAGACCCATTTATCACAACCTTGCCCACTGGAATTGGAAGAATGTTTATTTTGTGAAGAAGTTGGGCATATAGAAAAAGAATGCCAAGTGAAGATGGGTTGCATTAAAAGACAGCAAGCCGCTGAAAACCTACCAGATCAACAATCTCGTGTGGTTATTCTTGCTCCTCCTCCTCCAATGGAACCTATTGTCATTTCATCTGACTCACCCATAGTACCTGCTTCTGCACCCACTTTAACTCCTTTGGACTTTGTATTTTCAGTCCAACACCCTGATCCTATATATACCCCAAGAGAACCTACGGATGATCTTAGCTTATATTTAGGAAATCCAGATAAACAAATTTATAATATAGATCCAAATGTTGCAGGACCTTCTCATCCACCAGGGCAGATTAGGAACAAGAGGAATTATTTGGGAAAATTCCTCAAGCTTCCATAGGATATCTTTTGTTAACTTTTGTTAAATATGTAAATTCTTGTAAATATGGGTTTTGATGTATATATATGTTCATATGAATAAATGTTCTTTCTACTTTAATCTAAGTCTGATCATTATTTATCAAGGATGCCTCGTCAAACATCAAAGAAGCAACCCAAGGAGCAGAATGGTCAACAAGAATTCATTATGGAAACATTAAATAATTTGGCAGCTGTTATAAGAGATCAGAATCAGAATAGGCAAGACTCAGCTACATCTTCAAAATCCTGTCAAAACCATAATGAAGTATCTTATGAGAAGTTTCTCAAATTAGATCCACCTACATTTTCAAGAAAGATGGATCCAGAAGCTGCAAGGGTTTGGATCCGAGAAATAGAAAAGATTTTTCGTGTTCTGACCGTACCTGAAGATCGTAAGGTCAACTATGCAGCATACAGATTAAAGGGAGATACAGAAAGATGGTGGGCATCCACCTTAGAAATTAAATTTAGCAATGGATCCGTTACTTGGGAGCAATTTGTTGAAATTTTCTATGCTGCATATTTCCCCAAGCATGAAAGAAGCCGTAAGATGAGGGAATTCCTTGAATTACTACAAGGAGGACTCTCTTTATCTGAATACATTACTAAATTCAGAAATTTAGAGAAGTATTGCCCAAATGTCTATAATACGAAAGACGAGAGGGCAATGAAATTTACTAGAGGATTGAAACCAGTTCTACGAACCAAAGTCCTCACTAGTAGACCAGAAACTTTAGACAAGGCGGTGGAAATAGCTACATTGATACAAGAAGATTGGGAAGAAATACAGAAGAATCAATCTGGCAGAACGGTTTCTCAATTCAGAGGCCAAAGGAGTTGGCCTAAAAGAAATTTTGAAGGAAGAAGGTTCATCCCTCCAGCAAAGAGGCCACGACAGCAGTTTCAAGTCAATCAACCACAATTACCAGCTACACAACTACCAGCTAGATCATGTCAGAATTGTTATCGATCCCATCCAGGACAACCCTGCCCCCAAACAACTGGTGGTTGTTTATATTGTGGTAAGTCTGGCCATTTCATTAAAGACTGCTATAAAAAGGAAATGGATGAACATGCTCGAGGCCTTATTAGACCTCGCCCTCAACAACAACCCCAGTATTCGTACCAGCAACATCAACAACAACAACAACGACGACCGCAGAATAAAAAAGTACCTGGTCGCGTTTATGCCGCCAATGTTGATCAACTACCTAAGGGTGACCTGATTCAAGGTACTTTATCTATAGCTGGACATGCTGCTTTTACTCTATTTGATTGCGGTTCAACTCATTCTTTTATTTCCAAGAAGTTTACTACTTTAATTAATATGCCTATCAAGTCTTTGAACTGTGCTCTGGAAGTGGTCAACCCAGTAGGATGTAAATCTTTTTGTGGGTTATACTTGCCGAATCTAGAAGTATATATTGAAGGACAGAATTTACCTGCTGACCCAATTCTATTAGACATGTCAGATTTTGATATTATATTGGGTATGGATTGGCTACATCAAAATCATGCAAGAATATTTTGTCAGGAAGGAAAAGTTACTTTTTCTCAACCAGGTATTCCTAACGTAGAATTTAGATTATCCAATTCTACTCCTAAAAATCGAGTTATTTCTTCTTTAAAGGCCCAAAAATATTTGAGGAATGGATGTACGGCCTTTCTAGTCAGCATTACTCTTGCCAGGCCAGCAGAATTTTCTCTTGAAAATCTGGATATTGTTCGTGAATTTTCAGATGTTTTTCCTGATGAATTACCAGGACTTCCTCCACATAGAGAGATAGAATTCGGTATTGAGTTAATGCAAGGAACTGCACCAATTTCTAAAGCTCCTTATAGGATGGCTCCAGCAGAACTCACAGAATTAAAAAAGCAATTATTGGAATTAATGGAGCTAGGATTTATTAGACCAAGTATGTCTCCCTGGGGTGCACCAGTATTATTTGTAAAGAAGAAAGATGGGTCATTAAGATTATGTATAGATTACAGACTTCTTAATCAAGTTACCATAAAGAATAAATATCCGTTGCCACAAATTGAAGATTTATTTGATCAATTACAGAAGGCTAAGGTATTTTCAAAGATTGATCTTAGATCTGGATATCATCAACTTAGAATCAAGGAAGAAGACATTTCTAAGACAACCTTTCGGACAAGGTATGGACACTATGAATTCACTGTCATGCCTTTTGGACTTACAAATGCACCAGCAGCCTTTATGGATCTTATGGACCGTGTGTTCAGACCGTTTGTAGATACATTTGTGATTATTTTTATTGATGATATTTTAATTTATTCTGAAAATAAGGAACAACACCAGGAACATTTAAGGATTATTTTGGATACTTTGAGGAAAAATCAGTTATATGCCAAATTTTCTAAGTGCGAATTTTGGCTGGAAAAAGTTATGTTTTTGGGTCATGTAATTTCGAAAGATGGAATCTTAGTGGATCCTGCTAAAGTGGAAGCAGTATTAGAATGGAAACAACCTAAGAATATTACAGATATTCGAAGTTTTCTTGGACTTGCAGGATACTACCGAAGATTCATTCAAGATTTCTCCCGTATAGCATCACCAATGACTAGACTTCTGAAGAAGGGTGTTAAATTTGATTGGGACATTAAATGTGAAGAAAGTTTCCAAATTTTGAAAGAAAAGCTCACTACATCTCCAGTACTTACTTTACCCTCGGGACATGGTGGATTTGAGGTATATGCAGATGCTTCTGGTACTGGTCTAGGTTGTGTATTGATGCAACACGGAAAAGTTATTGCTTATGCATCAAGACAGTTGAAAAATCATGAGAAGAATTATCCAACCCATGACTTAGAACTTGCGGCAGTTGTTTTTGCACTAAAGATCTGGAGACATTATTTATATGGAGAACAATTTGAAGTATTCAGTGATCACAAGAGCCTCAAATATTTGTTCTCGCAGAAAGAATTGAATATGAGACAACGACGTTGGCTAGAATTTATTAAAGACTATGAGTTCACACTTTCTTATCATCCTGGAAAGGCGAATATTGTAGCTGATGCTCTTAGTCGCAAAACTAGAGACACTTTGGCAAGTCTCATAGACAAAGAATGGAAACTTATTGAAGATTTCATTAATTGGAAACCCTTTGCAACTGATACATGAAGGATTTTATTATCAAACTTAATTGTTCAACCAGAAATCCTCATCCGAATTATTTCTGAACAAAGTAAGGATTCTCAACATGAAGAATTTTTAGCTCGAGCCCAATAGGAAGATGATGTTTCTTTTCGACTTAAAGAAGATGGGAGTATTTTGATGAATGATCGAATATGGGTACCAAATAACCCTGATTTGAGAAATGAAATCCTTGAAGAAGCCCATAAAAGCAAGTGTACTATCCACCCAGGAAGTACAAAGATGTTCAAAGATTTGCAAAGAAAGTACTGGTGGACTGGTATGAAGAGAGATGTGGCAAATTATGTTTCAAAGTGTTTGATTTGCCAACAAGTTAAGGCAGAACATCAGAAGCCAGGTGGAATGATGCAACAAATTGAAATTCCACAATGGAAATGGGAAGAAATTACTATGGATTTCATAGTGGGGTTTACCAAAAACTCGAAAACAGCATGATGCAATTTGGGTTATTATTGACCGATTAACTAAATCAGCTCACTTTCTACCTATTCGTATAAGTCAATCTTTGGAAAGTCTGGCAGATTTATACATTCAAGAGATTGTAAGACTACATGGAATACCATTTTCAATTATCTCTGATCGTGATCCCAGGTTTACTTCTCGATTCTGGAACCAACTTCAGCAGGCTTTGGGAACAAAGTTAAAGTTCAGTTCTGCATTTCATCCCCAAACTGATGGACAATCAGAGCGTACTATTCAAACTCTGGAAGATATGTTACGCGCCTGTATGCTAGAATGGAAAGGAGATTGGGATATTCATATTATGCTAGCTGAATTCGCTTATAATAATAGTTATCATACCAGTATTGGAATGGCGCCATACGAAGCTTTATATGGAAGACCTTGTCGATCGCCACTCTATTGGAATGAAATTGGTGAACGAAAGTTAGAGTCACCAATGATACTACAACATTATACTCAGCAAGTAAATTTGATCCGAGACAGACTACGAGCTGCCCAGAGTCGACAAAAAGGATATGCTGATCAAAGACGGAAAGAACTCGCTTTTGAAGTTGATGATATGGTCTTCGTCAAAGTATCTCCAACCAAAAGTATGTTCAGATTTGGAAAGAAGGGAAAGTTAAGTCCTAGATTTGTAGGACCTTTTAAGATTCTAGAACGAATCGGTGAAACTGCTTATAGAATCGAATTGCCTCCTCAGTATGCACAAATTCATAATGTATTTCATGTTTCAATGCTGCGAAAATATGTTTATGATCCATCTCATATTATCCAGCATTAAGATATAGCAATTCGAGAAGACATGACTGTTGAGGAAAAGCCTATAGAAATTATGGATAGAAGAGATCAAATTTTGAGAACAAAGACTATTCCTCTGGTTAAAGTCAGATGGCAGCATCACGAAATTGAAGAATGTACTTGGAAACCTGAAAACAGCATCAGAGAGAAGTATCCAGAATTGTTTGTTTAAATTGTACATAAATTTCGAGGACGAAATTTTTTCTTTTAGGGGGGTAGAATGTAATACCCAAAATTTTTAATGATTTATAAATTCTGAAGAAAATTCAAGTTTTAATTTTTATTTATTCTGAATGTGAATTACAGTGTTAAAACCCTTATTTTTATGGTTAGTATTGTTCAAAGTAAAGATCTGAATATATATTTAAAATCCTGATAAAATTTTGTTGAGGCTTGTTCAAAAATCAGAATTCAGGGACATTCTAGTCATTAATCAAATTGTCAAAGGGTAGCTTAGTAATTTGCCAATTCAGTGGCATTTTTCGATAAAATACCCAACTATATAAGGTCAAAATAGTAATCTTTCTTTTAGGATATTTTCAGGGAATTAATAAAATTGTCAGGGACGAAAATGGTAATTTACCATTCTCAATGGCAGGCTATGTAATTTATTGAACTGCAGAAGGACACTCAAGTAATTCTAAATTCCCTTATGGCAGTTCTGAAAGATGGGATTTGAATTAGGGTATAAAAGGTATAAAAAAATTAGCAATCAAATAAAATATATATTTATATTAAAATATTCATGAGACCATGGTTTTGGAAAACCACTGGCCCAAAACCAAGGGCAGCCATGGTTTTTCCAAAACCATGAGCTGACAAGTGTCACCTCACAATGAGGAGGTGACACCCATCCCTTTTCTCTCTCTGACACATGTCAAAAAAATGAATAAAATATTAAAGAAATGACAAGTGTCAAAATAAATTAATATTTTAATTAAATTAGGTGACAAATGTCACCAAAATGGGCCCCACAGGGGGGGGCGACCTCCCTTCTCTCTCCTATAAATACCCCTCACCCCCTCTCTCTCTACTCAAGTCCAAGACTCCTTCTCTCTCTAAGATCTCTCTCTCTCTCCTACTTTCTCTCTCTAGATTTTAGTTTAAAAACTCCGTAGAATCTCAGATTTTTTCTGAGAAACCTATTCTATCCCTTTTCCTCTTCCCTTAAGCGAAGTTCGTTCTTCTGCAAGAAGCTTCGTCAGATCAGAAACAGCCTCGGAAGCGCTGCCTGCAGGAGTTCTGCTAAACTTAGCAGAAAGGTCGGATTTGGATAGCGGAAGCGCTGCTCAAATCAACTAAACAAGGTTAGTATTTAGAAACCCTCTTCTAAATTTGAATTTATACTTTCTGAGCTTCCCTATTCTCTTTCTGAACCCCAACTCTATTTCTTTTGGATTTAAATTTTGGCAATTTTGCCAAAATTTAATCCAACCCAGCCTTTACATAGGGGAAGCTCTGTTCAAATTTTTCTAAATATTTTTAAGTATTCCGAACTACTTTAGCAGTAGTTCTGGCAAAATTTTATAAAAGACTTTTGAAAATTTGAGTTTTTATAACCAAAGTTCTGTCAAATGATTTAAAGATTTTTGAAAAAAAGTAGAATTAGTATAGCAGTAATTCTGACCAAATTTTTAAATAATTTCTGAAAAAGATTAATTATTAGAATTCTGGCAAAAGTTTTTCAGATAGTTTAGAAATTTTCAGTTTATTTAGTAGAAGTTATATCAAAATTTTTATAACTATTTCAGAAAAAAATCGATTTTTATAAAGGAAATTCTGTTAAAATTTTCAAAAATCCTTTTAAATATTTAAATCAATTTTTTTGAAAAACCTTTATAAAAATATTTGTGACGCAAAGTCATGTTCGAATTCTTACAACTCGAATTCAAGTTCAAACCCTTTTTCGAACATTTGAGTTATTACAGAGGAAACTCTGTGAAAATTCTTATAAAAGTTTTAAAGTCAATTACAAATAAATTTTTAGATTTTTAATAATTTCTTCAAAAGATACTTCTTTAAAATATAGGGCAAATACTACTCGAAATTCGATATAAAAATATTAACTAATATAATGAATTCTATCAGATTAAATCAAAGCACGAGCGCTTTATCCTGTTCTCCTTAAGTTCTATCAAAATCCAAGTAAGTTATTCTATCAAAATCTTATAATTTTATATTAGACATGCTTTTGATTTATGTTTTTAATTCATGCATGATTATCTAAATTTGATTATTGATCAAATGCATATTTTAATATCCGCATGAATAAATATTTGTTTTGAATGACAAGATTTTCAATCTTATGATTTGAATAAAATTTGGATGGATACTATGATCAAAACTTTGATTTTGATAAAAGAATTTTGTATAGCATGTTGATTTTCGAAAGATTTTATTGTTGCGGGAGTCATGTTTATACAAACTTAATTCTCGCCTTCATAGGCGAATGCTCGTTGTGATAGAGCAAAATTCTGGATGGGCTGGATACATATGAACCGTGTTTATTTGAAAGGAATGATTTGGCTATTGAGCCTAGTTTTTGAAAAGATGAAAAGTCCTATAAAAGAATCCTTCAAGCCCATCTAGGTTTAGCCTACCCTGGAAGGGGTAGTGGTACAACCAAGAGTGACATTGTGAAGATGATGATTGTTGGGAGCGATAGATTCCCTGGACCTCCTGTCACTGGGGTTGAGGAGGTCGAGACAACGGGTCTCAAGGCTGCCGCATGCCAGTGGATGCATCCAACTCTCCTTGTTTGCTCGCCATTGCTGAGAATCTTCCCGGTCGTTGACCGCTCGCATGGGAGCCCGTTTCACTCAGGTATCCGGGTAATCCACAATAGAATAATATACCCCCGGAATACTTAGTTTGAGATCGGAGTACTCTCCACCGTACCAGGAGGGTGTTAATATCGAAACAATGACCTTTTTTCTTTCACAGAATTTGATCTGAAATTATGCATTGTTGATATAATACATAATCATGTTTTAAATTGTTTTTAATTGTCATATTTATAATTGCATAATTGTTCTTGAATGTATGCATTTTGATTTGTAAATTATTGAAATCATGCTTAATATTTGATTTGTATGGTTTTGATTAATGACTTACTTGGCTATCATAAGTCTAACCCTGTTTTATGGGGATTTCAGGTTCAAATATGGAATAGGAAATCTTACAATGGATGTTGGACAAGTGTGGCATCGAAGAATCCAGATTCCCAAGATCCTGAGATTAATTTAGGATTTATTTTGAATTTAATCCTAAATGTTTTCATTTTTGAACCTTGTAAAAAGACTATGTTATAATGTTAATATAAATTATTGTTGTTTTTGTTGTTAATTGGAATGTGACGTGCCTGAGGTTTAAGAAACCGAAAATCAAAAGTTATTTCCGCTGTTTAAAAAAAAAAAAAAAAATCTGCATTTTTAAAGGTTTTAAAACCCCGGGGCGTTACATCTAGACCAGTCCCTCGAGACAGTATTAGAATATATGCTCGGCAGTGATATGATTAAGCTTCCAAGGGTAGTTGACCTGGGAAAAATGAAAGACAGATTCTGCAAGTTCCACCGAACTGTGGGACATGATACCGAGAACTGTTTCGTTCTCAAAAACATCATACAAGATTATATTGACAAAAATCTGTTGGTAGAAGGGGCTAAAGATGAGAAAATGGAGATTCTAAAATAGCCTTTCTTGCAACACTCAACAATAATGATATCTGATCATCCCTTTCAGCCACAAGATCATATCCGACCATGCCCTAGCAGCGATATCAAGGTACAACATCAGGTATTAGTGTTGCATAAGGCCCAATCCAGTTCCGAAAAGATGGACCTCGTTTCAGCATTCAGTAAGCTGAAAGTTTCGAGAGAGCCCGCTAGAGTATCTCCAGAGGTAGCCAAAAGAATGCCGTGGATACCCAAGAGCCTTGTCAAACCTACTTCAGAAAAAGGGAGAATATCAGAAGAAAAGGTCGATACAGTGCAAAGACCAATCACTGCCCTCTCTAATATCCCTATCCTTGAGTTGGCACGTGCCTCTCCTAAGCATCAGCAAGTCCTGGATGATTTACTGCGAAAAATCAAGGTCAAGCCAGACACCACACCTGAAGACATGGCTCAGATCGTTAATCAGGCCATGACCAATGCTCCCATAACCTTCTCAGATGAGGATCTGCCAAAACCTCACGCATTTCATAACAATGCCTTGTACATTGTGGTGCGAACCCGGGGAATGACTATACCCCACGTGCTTGTAGATGGAGGCAGTAGCCTCAACATTTGTCCTGAAATGACTGCCAAGGCTCTGGGTATAAAAGAAGAAGAGTATACACCGGATCCGATCACCATTTATGGGTTTGATAATCATGGACAGACAACAAAGGGAAAGATCTTCTTGGAAATATTTATCAACTACTCTGTTCATACAGTGCTTTTCCATGTCGTTAACGTGCCGCCAACGTATAATCTTCTACTGGGAAGAACATGGATTCATAATGCCAACGCCGTGCCATCCACTCTGCATTAGTGCATCAAGTGGTCTAAAGGTGGCATGATAACTACTGTTTTGGGGGAAGATCCTGAAGAGAGGCTACCTCAGCCTATGATCCCTAGGCCAACTTATACTGCTGATATCCCTAGCATTAGGGAAAGTGAAGAAATTGTTCTCAGTGAAAGCCTTGAAATGCTAAAGTTAGGAGCAACATCAGAGACAAATCACACAGCAGCGATGGTCCAATGGCAAGGACCACATTTCTTTAAGATTGGGGGTCGTCTCGATTACAGTACTTTCAAGGACCATCCTCTTTTCCCGCAGTTTGTTAGGACCAAGAAAGGATTTGACCTGTTACTGAAGCATGGTTATCAGCCTTTCAAAGGATTGGGCAAGAACGGAGATGGGCAAAAGATCTCTGACCATCATCCGCGCAGGGCAGGACTAGGATTCATGGGCAAAAGATCCCACAAAAATACCGTCTTCATTAAAGGGATCCATTAAAAATTTTCTACCATCTGTCTTTTCTATTTCATTCATTTGATTTTTGCAGTTTGTAGGGACAATGTCCCATTTCAGTTCATTTTAAATGTCCTTATTTCATTTCAAGTCTTCAATAAAGTTATCAATTTTTTCGTCTATCTGGATGTCATCTTTCTCTTATTCCTCTTCAATTTGTCTTCAAAATTCATTTGTTCTTATCTTTTTTATTCTCATGCAATTTATGTCATAGTAAAGGAGCTTTCTCTAAAAGCTATTCATTTTCAAAATTCCAGAATGTCTTCTCAACCGATAAAAAGGTTAGTCATTAATCCTTCAATCCTATCGAAACTGGCAAAGATATATCGGGTCCGAGCAAAAGCAGGGGACAGTAAGGTCACAAAGCAGTCAGAAGAAATGGCAGAATTCGATTCGTCGCTTCCAGAGTTGCCAGAATTTGCAGCGATTCAGAAACAAGATGAACCATCGACCCTAGTCCAGGATCCGACTGAGGACATCAATATTGGTTCAGAAGATAGTCCGAAAATTCTCAAGATCGGCACCAGCCTAAGTACAGATGAGAAGGAAAGGCTCATTGACTTTCTCAAGCAGCACCAAGAAGTATTCGCATGGACTTATGAAGATATGCCCGGTTTAGATCCTAAATGGGTGGAACATCGACTCGTTCTGAAGCCTGATGCGAAACCTGCTAAACAAAAGTTAAGGAAAATGGATCCTCGAATCGAGCAACAGGTCAAGGAAGGACTTGAGGACTTGCTTAAAGCAGGATTCATTCGAGCAATAGATTATCCGGACTGGTTGGCGAATATCGTTGCAGTTCCCAAGAAAAATGGCAAAGTGCGAATTTGTATCGACTTTCGCGATCTCAATAAAGCTACTCCGAAGGATGACTATCCCCTCCCAAATATTGACCTCCTAGTTGATAGCACGGCTGGGCATGCCATGTTTTCCTTCATGAACGGATACTCCGGATATAATCAGATCAAGTTAGCCGCTCGTGACCAATCCAAAACATCCTTCACTACGCCATGGGGCACTTTCTGTTATACAGTCACGCCGTTTGGGCTAAAAAATGCTGGGGCAACCTATCAGCGTGCAATGGCTGCCATTTTCCATGATCAGATGCACAAGACCATGGATGCATACGTTGATGACATCTTGGTCAAATCCAAGGAGGAAGAAGATCATATCGATGCCTTAAGTCAAGTCTTCAAGCGGCTTATTCTTTATAAGCTAAGACTCAACCCTCAGAAGTGCGTCTTCGGAGTTGAATCAGGCAAATTGCTAGGCTTCTTGGTCAGCAAAAAGGGGATAGAAATGGATCCCGCTAAAGCAAAGGCCATCATTGACATGCCACCTCCAACTACTCTTAAGGAATTGCGTAGTCTTCAGGGACATATGCAATCAATTCGGAGATTCATATCCAACCTTGTCATGAGATGTGAACCTTTCAATCATCTACTCAGAAAAGGAGTGAAATTTGAATGGGGACCAGAGTGTCAGCAATCGTTTGAGCGTATCAAGAAATATCTTCTTAATCCGCCTGTTCTAAAGCCACCAGAATTGGGAAAGCCTCTCTTGCTATACGTTTCACTTAACCAAGCCGCTTGTGGCGGATTCTTGGCACAATATGAAGAAGGCAGTTTGGTTGAACATGCCATTTACTATGTAAGCAAGACTTTCATTGACTACGAGAAGAAATATTCTCAAATAGAGAAGACATGCCTAGCACTGGTATGGATGTGTCAGAAGCTGAGACATTACTTGTTAGCATCAGAAGTCAAGATTCTCTCAAAACTTAATCCTCTAAAGTATATTCTCGAACAACCATTTCTTAGTGGACGGATTGCTAAGTGGCAAGTCCTGTTAATGCAGTATGATCTGGGGTATGTTTCTCAGCAATCTATCAAAGGTCAAGCAATTGCAGACCAATTGGCAAATTTTCCTTTAGCAGAAGATGTTAGAATCGAGGATAGCTTTCCCGATGAGCGGATCTATAATGTTCAACAATCCCCAGTTTGGAATCTGTTTTTCGACGGATCCAAGAACATGGCCGGCATAGGAGTCGGAATCTTGCTGATCACACCAGAGAAAGAGATGATCCCCTTTTCTCTGAAACTGGATTTTCAATGTACCCATAATATGGCTGAGTATGAAGCTTTAATACAAGGTATGAGAATTTTGCAAGACTTTAATGTTCAGAGGGTACACGCTTTCGGCGATTCATTGCTCGTTGTCAGCCAAGTCAACGCTGAATGGCAGGTAAAAGATCAGAAGTTGCTCCCTTACCAAAAGATCGTTTTATCCCTTATCAACAATTTCGATGAATTTCAGCTTTTCCATATCAAAAGAGAGTTTAATCAAATAGCTGATGGTTTGGCCAGCCTGGGCTCCATTATGTCTTTCAGAAATAGAGAATCCTGTCGCTCCTTTGAAATCGGTAGACTTGACCAACCTGCCTTCGTTTCGGTAATGCAAGTCAACCAGGCGGAATAGAAAAAGAAGCCTTGGTATCAAGATATCAAAAACTTTATTGAAACTAGTGAGCTTCCACCAGAACTATCAAAGAAGGAGCAAAAAGCAATTCAGCATATGTCCGCTCGCTATTTTATCCTTGCCAATGTTCTTTATCGTCGTGGGTTCAGTTCTGAGTATTCCAGGTGCTTAGACGAAGAAGAAGCTAAAGAAATCATATGAGAAGCGCATGAAGGTATTTGCGGTGGTCATGTTGGCTACCAAACCCTTGTTAAACAAATCATTCGGGCAGGATACTATTGGAGAACCATGCAGCAAGACTGCTATCGTTTTGTGAAGAAGTGCGTTCAGTGTCAGATACACGCACCTTCCATTCATGCGCCAGCCACGTACTTGCAATCAGTCGTGTCTCCATGGCCATTTTCTATGTGGGCCTTCAACGTCGTAGGACCCATCTCTCCTTCAGCTTCTAATGGTCATAAATATTTTCTTGCCGCAACAGAGTATTTCACCAAATGGGTTGAAGCCGTCACTCTGTTTACAGTGGAAGGTCGACATGTAGTCTCGTTCATTCATAAGAACATTCTTTGTCGTTTCGGTATACCACACGACATCGTGTCAGATAATGGTACTCATTTCAAGAATGAGAGAATGAAGATCTTTTGTACAAAATTTAGAATTCATCATCATTTTTCAGCTCCTTATTATCCACAAGGAAATGGTCAGGCAGAAGCAACCAACAAAAGTTTGATTCGCATCTTGGAAAGAACCGTTGAGACAGGTCATGATTGGCACGAGAAAATTCATGATGCACTTTGGGCATATCGAACTACCATTCGAACCCCAACCAATGCGACTCCTTCAGAACTTGTTTATGGGACTGAGGTGGTGTTACCTCTTCATGTTCAGAAACCCGCCCTTAAGTTCGCATCTCTTTTAGAGCTACCACTTGATTAGTATCAGCAACAGAGATTGGTACAGTTAGATTTACTCGATGAAAAAAGACTCAAAGCAGCAGAACACGCTCAGTCTTATCGTCAGAGGATAGCAAGGCAATATGTCAAGTCAGTCATCGAAAGGAGATTCCAAGTTAATGACTTGGTCCTTAGATCAACGGCTCATCTCAAGCATCGTCCACGTGGCAAATGGTCACCAAACTGGGAAGGTCCCTACGTGGTGAAAGAAGCGTTCCCCCTTAATTCATATCGTCTGATTAATGCAGACGGGGTAGAACTATCCGACCCCATTAATGCTCGACATCTGAAGAAATTCTATACCTAGAAAATCTCTATTCTATCTTTTGTATTCTTCAAAAATTCTCCTCAATAAATGATCAATTATTCTTTGGTCAAAATACCCCTCTTCCCCAGAATATACTGGGGCATTCTTGGTAAAGTTGCCTTTTATCCAAAACAATTTGTGTGCAGGCAGGATCTAATAAATCTCTCATTTTGCACGCATGTGCACTCAGTTGCATCCATTTGCATTTGCACGCATTCATCTGTGTCAATTTACATTCAATTTCCCATTCATGATAAGGGATAAATCCTGAGACCCCGGCAAGTCATCCAAGTCATCGCCAATTGATGACCCTTCAAAACCCAGTGCTTGTACTGGTAATCTTTTAAAAACTAGTGCTCGTACTGGTAATCTTTTAAAATACAGTGCTCATAATGGTAGTCTTTTAAAATTCAGTGCTCGTACTGATAACTTTTTAAAATCCAGTGCTCGTACTTGTAGCCTTTTAAAGTCCAGTGCTCGTACTGGTATCCTTTAAAAATCCAGTGCTCATACTGGTAATCTTTTAAAATCCAGTGCTCGTACTGGTAACCTTTTAAAGTCCAGTGCTCGTACTGGTATCCTTTAAAAATCCAGTGCTCGTACTGGTAATCTTTTAAAATACAGTGCTCGTATTGGTACTTTGTCAAAGTTCGATCTTCATACTGGTCGCAACATAACTCTCACCTTGAGGTTCAGGCTCAATCTTTAGACCTGCGAACCAAACAATTTGTATCAGACTCTTGGGTCGTTCCATTCTGTTAATCTGACATTCGGGTTGCCGATTTTGTCAAGACCTCTAGTCATTCGTGTTATCAAGCAGTTCTTTGAGTTATCAAAAGCTATCAAAATCAATCGCCAAGTATCTCTCTTGCGAGGGACCCTTTTTCCAGGGAGAGTTCGAGGGAGCTCGTTTCTTTTCGCATGTCTTTATTGTTCGTTCGTTGAACCCCTTTTTCTAGGGAGAGTTTGAAGGGACTCGTGATTCACGAACAGTTTGCAAAATAATCTTTGTTGTAACACAAGGAACCCTTTTTCTAGGGAGAGTTTCGACGGAAGCTCGTCCTCCTTGTAACCTTAAATGTCTTTTATTAGGCCACCCCCGTCGTCGAGGACCCTTTTTCCAGGGAGAGTGTGATGGACTCGTTCCTCTATGATATCCTTTCAATCTCTGTTAGCGGCCCCTTTCCATAAGATAAGCCTAGAAATAGGGAGTTTTGACGAAAACTCTATTTCTCTTCGAAAGTTCGTTTTGCAAACACCTCCTCTTCAGGGAAGAGAGGAGTATCTTTTGTTACCCGTTCAGGTAAGGGTCAAGCCTGAGTCTCTCCTATGGGGAAAGGAGAGGAGAATCTAGCCCCAGATGTGTCATATAGATCTCAAATGATTTCCTTCACCAAGGATTCCAAGAATATTTTGCCAATTTGCCATAAAAAAAAATAGTTGTTGATTTCAAAATCTTTATCGCATAAAATTGTACCTCAGAATACTTTCAGTATTACTTCCGAAGTGACAAAACTTTTGCGAAAAAGGATTCAAAATTCAAAATCTTTCTATTGGCCAACCAAAAGGATGAAGAATAAATCCGCGATATGGCCAGCAAAGAAAATTCAATGTTGTTACAAAGCCAAGAATGATTGATATTGATCGCAGTCAATGGCGCATTTTTAAAGACCATTCTTAGAAAATAAAAGCAGTTGAAATATCCTGGGTGACACAACCAAAAAAATCCATACCATCTCTACATCTCTGTTATCATCACAAAATTTTTACTTTTGCAAATCAAACTGACCTTTGAAAAAGATTTTGAAAATAACTCACCTCCGTTTTTAAAATGCGGGAAAATTCCGTAGAATGGGACTCGCCTATCGGTACGAGGTTCAACCGTTCCTGCCACCTTTAACAGGGGTAATTGAACCAAGGATCAATCTTATGCTCTACTCTATTCAACTTGTCTAAATCATATTCTAATTTCTAAATGCACAAAGAATCAGGCATGTGCTATGAATTTTCAGAAAATGCACATTTTGAAAACATGATGTTTGCTTTGAATGATTGAAATATTTAGAAAATGTAAATCTTGAAAAATCGTGAATTGGGATTTGAAATATACTTCTGAGAGAAATAAAAATCGATTTTGAGGAATCCTTGACATTTGGTGAAAATCGATTCTGAGAAACTTGGTTTCTCTGAATTCAAACTTTGAACTTGAAAATATAACTTGAAATTTCGAATTTTGAACTTGAGAAATACTTGAAACATACTTTGAGATTTTCATATTCTGAGAAAATCGATTTCTCCATATGACTTAGAAAATTTTGAGAAAATGAAATTCTTTGAATTCAAACTTTGAAATTGAAATTCTAACTTAGGGAATTTGAATTCGGAATTTGGGAAATACTTGAAATATCATTGGCAAACCGATTTTTGAATAAGACTTAGAAAAATTTTGATTTCTCTAACTTCAAACTTTGAAATTGACTGCATAACTTGGAAAATTGAGTTTATGAACTTGAAAAACACTTGAAATATTCTTTGAAATTCAATGCTTTTGGGAAAATCGATTTTGCTATAAGACTTAGGGGATTTTGAAAAAATGAACTTCTTTGAATTGAGATTGAAATTGGCAAATGAATGAATATGGATTTGAGGAATTGAGAAATACTTTTTGTATTTTTGAGAAATGTAGTGCATTTTGAACTTAGCCTAAGAGTGTAGGCTGAATGTGGCTAATGTGAAGATCATAAATCTAAGTATCATTCATATTCTGACTATGGCCATAAATATGAATTCCACCAAGTTTATAAACTTCATAAAAGCTAGTGCATGTGCCATTCGTGTAGACCATGGTGAATTTGTAAAAATATGCATGAATCATCATCCATCACACATTAACATTATTTAAAAAAATAAACTATATGCAATGCAACCTAAGCTAAACAGGAAATGTAAATTCTTATTCCAAAGTTTAATTACAAATTACATCACTATTGAAATTTAAATACATAAAAAATAAAGTCTTCAATGTACCTGCAAAACTAGAAAACTTGGTTAATGAATATATGTTGGCTTTTCTAGATTTATCCAACAATATCAGGAAATTGTTGGATTTTGCTAGATATAAGCCTCTTCCTTGATTCCCTTAAATAAAAATGATAAAGTATGCAATAAAATGGAATAAATATGAAAGAGAAGATATGGAATTTTCGAAATTGGGGTCAAAATGACCAAAATACCCCTAATAACAAGACTATGACCTTGAAATTAGGGTTTTTAGAAAGATATTTTGATAAAATGCAAATTTTGAAATTTTAATGGAATAAACTCAAACCAAATATGCTATGACATGATTAAAAATATGAAATTAGGGCTAGGTATTTCGAAATTTAGGTCAAATGACCAAATTGCCCCCGATAGCAAGACTATGGCCTTGAAATCAGGGTTTTTAGAAATAGATTTTTGGTAAAAACTTAGGTTTTATGCACTAAATGAAATCAAATGAGCATCAAATTAAACCTAAAGCATCCTAATATGATTATGAACATGATTAAACCCTAAAAATATATGCTTATGCACGAAAATCCAACAATATCTCAAAAACTGTGATTTTAGCAGTGTTTTTGGATCTTTCAGGAACCCGGTTTTGCAATTTGCTTAATTCAGCCATCAAATGGATTCTAAAATCCATAAAAATTGGTACCTGCACTTTTTATAACCCTAATGTCGAATTGGAATTATAAAAATAATTTTTTTGACATTAAATTAATCCGAAAATTGCATTAAACCCTAAAAATATGCTATTTTTGACCTAATTCACCAACCAGTTTCAATCCAAGACCTTAATCAGGGGTCAAATCTCCATAGAAATTTATGAAATTTTACAAAGACTAACTAGAAAGGAAAACAAAGATTTCCCAATTTACAGATCGGAAAAATAATCTCCGGTTAGGGAGAAACCCTTCCGGCAATCTGAGCTAACATATTTCACTCTTAACAGGGATTAAAACAGCTATTCCAGATTGAAAATACAGACATAAATAGCAAAATTAAACAAAAATCTCTGAAATTTTAGTGGTGAACAGTAGACAGAAAAATAACAATACTCACTTTTTACAGATCATGAATCGGATCTGTGGTTTGGGATTTATGACTAACACAAGTCTGATTAGGGTTTTGGTAAACCCTAACGAGTTTTAAATTTAAAAACAGATTCTCTAAAACGGGAAAAATACTAAACAGTGATCAAAAAAATCTGAAAATTTCACAGCAGACATATCTATTCAATGTGAATCCATAGCATTTTACATATCTAAAATCGGATATAAGATGAGAGAAATATCATCACAGCAAGTTACCTTCTTGATTTTAACCACGATTTTAAAGCTTTAAAAACCCGATTTGATGTCTGATTTTTTTGACAGGGTTCCCGAAATCCAAAACCTCTGATTTTTCTACAGTAACTCAATAACTCATGCATGCATCACATATAAAAAAATCAGAAATAAACAATGAGTGCTTCAATCCGAAATAACATCATCTTTACTGTTCTAAACCTAGAACACACAGAAATTTAAGAAACTTGAAAAACCATGCATTAACTAATGTAAATAAATAAAATAAACCATAAAACAGTAAATAAAACTTATTTCTATGCTATAGAACGTAAAACAAACATGAATAAACCATGAAAATAAATTAAAAACAGGGAATCAATGGCTGGAATTTGATATCACCTTTAAAACATAGATTTAACCCATTAAAAGGGGTAAATCATATATTTTATTGGTTAATAATGTAAAGAATCATATTAAAATCAATTATAATGGATTAAAATCTCTGTAAATCATCCAAAACAGGGTTAGATCACCTTCTTGGATCGTTCTTTCTGATTCTTGATGGTTCTTGAGGTTGAATCCATGGTTTAATCCATGAAGGGGATGACACCAATGGCTAAAATTTATTTAAAACATGAAAAAGTATTAAATAAAACTAAAAAATATTAAAAATATTACCTTGGTGCTTGCAGCTGCAATGGAGGAAGGTGGAGGTGCTGGAGAGGAGAGAGAGGCCACGAAAATTTGAGAGAAAAGAGCCCTCCTTTTGGCCCCCCTTAGGTCCCTTTTTATAGTTTTTCAAAAAGTCACTTAATTAGGGTTAATTAAGAGGTTTTTCATTTTTTAGGACTCTTTCTAATAAATCCACTAAAGGCAACGATTTTTTGTGGTTTTCTAACCTAGGTGGGACTCTAATTAATCCCTAATTAGCCCCTAACTAAACCTAGAAAACCCCCAAATGTGATGCCACTTGGCATCTTTCACATTTGGGTTTTTAAAACACCTTTAAAAACATTTAAAAACACTAGTTTTAAAAACTAATTTTCAAAATGAGTTTTCAAAATGGTTTTGACTCTTCTAAACCTCTAACACTAACCAAGACATCAACTAACCCTAGTCTAGCCCTGACTTACTCGAATATGGCGCCACCCCGAGTGGGCCCTACTTGAGTTTTTCAAAAAGTGATTTTAAAACTTGAAATTGAAGGAGTTTTCAAAAGATTTTCAAAAGTAAACTTAAAATTAGGATTTTTGAAATGGCATAAGGTCCTAACTGAGTTAGAATTCCTCTGGATATGGTGCCAACTGAGTGGGTCCACATCGAATTTTGAACATTTTTGAAATAAACACTGAAAATGGCTTTGAAAAGGGGTTAAAATTGACATTTGAAATTCAAGATCTTTGA
This sequence comes from Nuphar pumila, assembly GCF_984573655.1. Taxonomy (NCBI): domain Eukaryota; kingdom Viridiplantae; phylum Streptophyta; class Magnoliopsida; order Nymphaeales; family Nymphaeaceae; genus Nuphar; species Nuphar pumila. The sequence continues at coordinate 42,582,685 of NC_143265.1, read as the reverse complement.
AAATAGGGTCTCAAGCGAACTGGAACTCCGGGTTAGAGTCTTGAACCCTTAGGACTCTGAGATTTTAGATTTTAAAAGCGAAATGAAAGAATTTTCAAAAGATTTTATCAAGAAATGACGAAATAAGTCAGAAAACACAGTCAGGGTTAGACTCCTAACTCAACCGAACTCTAAAATAGAGTCCTGAACTAACTGGACTCTGTAAAATGACCTAAATTTCGAAAACAAATGAAAAAGATTAAAAATGGAAGTAAAACAGATTTCAAAACAGACTCCTGACCGGATCAGGTCTCTGAGACAGAGTCCTGATCGGACTGAAACTTTCAAAATTTTGAGAAATTTGATGAATAGAGGAATTCAGAAGCGACACCACCTCAATGGGTCTCATCTGTGAATTGAAATCGATTAAAATTTGAATTTCAAATGAATCCAGATTGTTTCCTTGAGAAAATATTTCGAAATATAAAGTCCTGGGGTTGGAAAATGACAGAGTATTGAATAAAAACCCAGGTTTTGAAATTGATTTTGGAATAAAAGCTTTAAAATTCAAATCTGGATTGAATGTTTTGAAATAGGAGTGTTGGATCTCGAAAATGAGATGCAATGACATGCAATGCTATGTAATGACATGCAATGCTATGCAGAATACATGCAATGACATGCAATGATCTGTAGTGACTTATGAAATGGACAAACACTGGATGAGGGTGAAAATTTGGGGTGTTTACAGATGCCCCTCTTTGCTGCTAAGTCGGTTGAAAGCCGAGCTTAGTGGCAAAGAAAACACACCAAATTTGGACTATAAAAATGCCCCAGTTAGATGAATCTGACTGGGTATGAAAGAATTAGTTCAAATGATGATGATAGATATGAAATGAAGAATAAGGAGAAAATTTTATTTCAAAAAGAAGTGAGATTCAGGTTTTTCCCTTAACCTGGATGGGACGGGAAATACCTCGTATGGAACGAAGCTCAGGCTTAACCCTTAACCTGACCGGGTTGAAAATGGAATACCTCATCAAAGGAGGCTCAGGTTTGTACCCTTAACCTGATCGGGTTGAAAATGAAATACCTCATCAAAGGAGGCTCAGGTTTATACCCTTAACCTGATTGGGTGGAAAATGGACGGAATCCTCGAAAGAAGAGACCGTGATGGAACCTTCGGATTTCCGCACAATGAATCCGATAGGGGTTTTGCAAAAGGAAGGAAATTGGGGTCCCTAAAGTTTGAAAATGGATTGATTTTGGGCGCCTCATTGCTGAGACTAATTAACTTTTGAAATTGCCTTTTGCTGAAATTGGTGGCTTAACCTCAAGCCGAAATTGGACTTTCTATGGTGGGACAGTGGGGACACAGGGAAGTGTGCGAATCTGAGAGCCCGTGCGCTTAGATTATATCAAAGAAGGGAAGGAATCTTGAAAACTCCCGTTATCAAGTCCTAAAAAAGATAACAACTGATGTCAGGATGTGCCAAAGATGAACCTCAAGCTCTCGCTTCACGTCAGGATAGCTAGAAAATATTGTCAAAATGTTTAAAATTGTTGTTGATTCAAAATAATTGAAAATGATGCACTTTGTTTTGAAAGTATTCCCTCTTGTCTACCTGAAGTATTACCTCCGACTGAGCTTAACTCCGTAGAATCAAGATTCAAATTCAAATTGCTTGCGATTGGCTTTCTTTCAAGGAAGCTATCAATTTCCTTGATATGGACGGGAAAGAAAGTATTCTTGATATTGCGAGAGCTATTGGTGAAAGAATATTTATAAAAGAATTTCACAAAATTAAAGAAGATTCTTGATAGATTCGGCAGTCTGATATCCTGGGATTCTTTTCTCATGATGATCTTTCTGCACTCTTTTTTGACAGAATTGGAGCTCTCTTGGATTTTTTGGGAATTACATCATCCTTCATTTTGGAGATGTCCTGACTTTTCTCTCTCTTTTTTTTTTTTGGGAAGGGTACATCACAAACTTCTTCATCTCAGAGATGTTTTGATCCTTCTTTTCTCTCAGGGGTTATCATGATGATTATTGGCTCATTGGTTGGGAATCTCTTGATGATAGCAGAAATTAAATATCTTTTAGGGTTTGTCGGTAGGCTCATCACACTCGCCTTCATCTCGACGGTGATCTGAACTTTCCCTGGAAGGATCCGTCACAAACTCCGTCATCTTGGAGATGATCCAAATTTTCTTTGGCCCCGGGGGTCGACTCGCTTAATTCGCCTTCATCTTGACGACAATTGAGAGATCCCTTTTGCAGATATTTAATTGTAGCTTAGGTGATTGAGGAGATATGAAAATTGAGTGGATTTTTTTGTATCATTCAGGATATTTCTACTGCTTTATTTTTCAAGAAAGGTCTTTAAAAATGTGCCATTAACTACGATCAATATCAATCACTCATGGCTTTGCAACAACATTGAATTCTCTTTGCTGGCCATATCGCGGATTTATTCTTCATCCTTTTGGTTGGCCAATAGAAAGATTTTGAACTTTGAATCCTTTTTCACAAAAGCTTTGTCCTTTCGGAAGTAATACTAAAGGTATTCTGAGGTACAATTTTATGCAGTAAAGATTTTGAGATCAACAACTATTTTCATGACAAATTGGCAAAATATTCCTGAAATCCTTGGTGAAAGAAATCACTTGAGATCTAAATGACACATCCGTGGCTAGATTCTCCTCTCCTTTCCCCAAAGGAGAGACTCAGAAATTGGAAATAGGATATTGGATGACCTGGAGATCAAAATTGTGATTTGGTCTACTGGAAGCGACATGGGTTCTATAGAGATTCATCCTAAGAATGACATTGGTTCAATTGAGAATGACATTGGTTCACTGAGAACAACATGAGTTCGATAGGTATTCAGCCTAAGAACGACATTGGTTCAATTGAGAACGACATTGGTTCAATTGAGAATGGCATTGGTTCACTGGGAACGACATGGGTTCAATAGGGATTCAGCCTAAAAACGACATTGGTTCAATTGAGAACGACATTGGTTCACTGGGAACAACATGGGTTCAATAGGGATTCAGCCTAAGAACGACATTGGTTCAATTGAGAACGGCATTGGTTCACTGGGAACGACATGGGTTCAATAGGGATTCAGCCTAAGAACGACATTGGTTCAATTAAGAACGACATTGGTTCACTGGGAACGACATGGGTTCAATAGGGATTCAGCCTAAGAACGACATTGGTTCAATTGAGAACGACATTGGTTCACTGGGAACAACATGGGTTCAATAGGGATTCAGCCTAAGAACGACATTGGTTCAATTAAGAACGACATTGGTTCACTGGGAACGACATGGGTTCAATAGGGATTCAGCCTAAGAACGTGGATAAGGAGGACTTCAACCTACAAATCATATATCTAAAAAATACCAATCCAAAAGGAGTTCGACCTAAGGACTGTAAAGAATATTGGATCAGGAGGACTTCAACCTACAGATCGAAATTTTTGAGAACGAGATTGGTTCGAAAGGGGTTCAACCTATGAGCCATATTGGTTTGACAGGCGTTCAACCTACAAATCACATTGACTCTGCAAGGGTTCGACCTACGAACTAACAATTCCATAGGGATTTAACCTAAGGATCACAATTTAAGAAGGAAGTGTTCAACTTATGGGTTTTGAATTTGGAAAATAAAAATTCTTGGTTCATGATTTGAATGGACCATCATAGTTAGCTTTTCAAAGCCTGTTTTCAGGATTAACCCCTTCTCCTGAGCGAGGAAGCTTGATGCAAATGCAGATGAATGCGAATGAATGCCTGCAAATGCAAATGAATGCAAATGTATGTAAAATTATATAAATGGGTGCACATGCGTGCAAAATGAGAGATTTGTTTGATTCTGCCTGCATACAGGATGTTTTGAAGACAATTTCCAAAGTAATGCCTCAGTGTAATGGGGGAATAAGAAAGGATAAGTAATTGATATTTGTTGAGAATTCTCTGAGGATAACGAGGTAAAACTGACAATGAGCTTCTTGGTTGATCAGAGAGGCACTTTGAAAAAGGTTACCCCTTATAAGAAGACATTTAAACATTTGCAAATGAAGAATATAAAAGATGACGCCAGGCCATAAGGAAGATTGACAAATTTATTAATGCATTGAAGAAGAAAATAACAAATTGATAGAAGAACTGAGACTACATTGTCGCTTCAAAATGACAAAATGATGAAAGTGACATAGTCTCGACATTGTCAATTTTCAGAAAACTTGCTCAGGATGGTCGACTGGTATTTTCCTCATCTTCAATAAGGATATTCTTGTCGATGCAATCTTGAATGATATTTTTCAGGACGAAACAATTCTCAGTGTCATGCCCTACTGCCCGATGAAATTTGCAAAATCTTTCTTTGAATCTACCCATGATTGTTGCGGGATCAGCTGCTTTAGGTAAATGGATCATATCTTTTGCAAGCATGTATTCCAGAACACTCTCTAGTGTTTGGTCCAGAGGGGTGAACTTTCGATCCGTACTCCAATCCTTGCGCTTTGGCTTTTCTTGATCTTTCTCTTTATGCTGAGGACTAGATTGAAGAGGTCTATCATTGTTGGAGAACTTTCCTTTTTGGCCCTTGGATCCCTCTGAATAGTGATGATGATTTTTCTTGTTGCTTTTGCTATCATTGGCAGAAAGAGTGAAGTGAGCCTTCTTCTTCTGCTCACTCTGATTGTTACCTTGTGTAAAGATGAAGCCTTCATAAACTCCATTTTCCATGCTTAGCTCGAGCCACTCGGCTCGTTCTGTCAGTTCGATGAAGGTTTTTGACGGTGCCGTGGAAATGAGACCTTTCAAGGGTTGTGAAAAATTATTCAAAATTAGTGACAATGCATGCCCTTCTGATATCGGGTCTCTCATCTTATTGCAAGCTGACCTCCATCGGTGGATAAAATCTCGGGCCTTCTCGCTTTCTTTCTGCTTGAGGCCGCAAAGATGACTGAGAGTCGGGAGTGCTTCAGTATTGAATAGAAAGCGCTCAATAAATAAATTGACCACTTTATCGAACTCTTTCAGCTCTATCGGGTTGATATGCTCTGAATACCACTTTGCCGCAATACCCTCTAAGCTGCGAGGGAAGCAGAGAAATAAGGCACGATTGTTCCTCTTGAACTTGGAACATTCTGCGAAAAATAGGGCGAGATGTGCTTTTGGGTCACCCGAACCATCAAACTTGATAAATTTCTTGGGGAGATTATCAAGATCATCATCCCCATCCAGTCCATCATAGAAGTCTTCACTTGTAAAGACTCTTTTGCCCTTGTCACGAGTTTGAAGATCCTTAACTATTTTCATCACATCTTTGAGTTGTGACTGCGTAGAGTCGTCAACAGACTGATTCTTGGATTTGTAGGCCGACCCCTGCCCCTGAGTCGACCTTTTGAATTCTTGCTTGTTTTTATACTCTTTGTCAGTATCATCTGCTGATTCTGACTCATCAGACATCTCCTCATGACGATTCTGCTTTTTACTGATCTTCACATTCTTGACGGCATGACCCTTATCTTTCTGTTTAGTCTGAGTCTGTTCAACACTGGCTTCAGCTTGTGCTGCCAGCATCTTGGTCATCATCTTTTTGAACATGATGTACATTTGGGGATCGATGCCATCATCTGCCTGCTGACCCTGACTCTGGATTGATCGAGGTGAGTCCATCTCTTCTTCTGAAGCTACTGAATATGCGACACCTTCAACTGATGTGGTTTTCTTTCTGGATCTTGTATTGACCATCGGGTATTGCAAATGTTCTCTTGGATGTTGTTGGTGCTCTCTGCAGGGCAGAACTGAGGGTTAGGCTTCTGAAGGAAATTTGATTTGGAGAAAAAAAATTGTTGAGAATTTTGGTAGACAATTGAAATAATATCCCATTACTAGGGATTGAGTTGTCGCTGGGATTACGACAATTGCGTTGCTATTCTTTGCAAGATAAACAACTGAAAATATGCCTTGTTACCTAGGCGAGGTCGTCAAACCAATAAAGGAATTTTTATAGAGAGGAAAAAAACATGATTTTATCAATAATACACTTGACAGAGGGGAGGGGGACAGACAATTTTCCACCACTCCAGATAATCAGAAGATACACGAGGACCAGGAAAAATAGTAAGACTGACAAAGGAATCCCAGCCATGTCTGGCAGAATGGTATGCTCCGGACCACTGATCTGATGTGAGATCGAATTCTGGCAGAACCCCCGCTAGTGGACGAATCTCTACGCGCTTCTGCCTCTGAGAGAACTGCCTGACACACCGCTCGAGATGATAGTATGCGCAGAAAAACGGGCCAAGTAGTCTGAATCACTTGCCGTAAGTATAAGTGTATCTGGGAGGTGATTCCTGACGATCAAAGTAGTGCCATACGACTTCTTCCTCCTGAAGGTTGTCGATCAAGAACCGGTATCGCGCAACTGGAAGAAGCTTCTCTCCATTGTATCTGAATGAACTGGCTTGGACTGGCACATGCCGGAGGAACCAAGATTGCAAGGCATAGGTGCACCCTTCGACTAGAATCGATTCTTCGAGTGCGAAACGAGTCAACCCTCGGTATAAAAAAGCGAGTGCGGCCATGGCTATCGAGAGGTGGTCTGTCGACTTCCCCATCTCCTCATAAGCTGAACTATTCTGATATCCATGTAATTCCGTCCGTCGGGAAAGAAAGCTAATCCCACCGTGCACAGAACCATCGCGTGCTGAATCCTCTCTCGAGTTGTCCTAGACAACGAACTGACTTCCACAAATGTCCCATGCTGTCTGTAGATTTCGAGCAGATCTACATATTCATTTCCATCTTCTTCAATCAATGGCCAAGACTTACGTCCTGTCATGCGAGCTAATGCATCCTTAGGGTTCAGACCCTTAACATTAATCAGAAACTGTTTCTCTAATGGATCTCCAGGCTGACCGGCTGGCTCGGGCAATCCCATAATCTCTGAAAATTCATCCATCAGTACTGTCATCTCGCCCCATGGGAACCAGAAGGTAGAAGTGCTCGGATTCCACCGCTCTGCTAGTGCATGGATCAAGTTGCCGTTGACTGTCTGCTTTCCCACTGCGGACGCCAGTTCCAATCCACACTCATCCAGATGGTCCGGAAACATACGAGAGAAGTTTTTGAACCATGAATAATACCACCTGGGAAAGAAGGATCCGGTGCTGAGGACTCGATGTTCGGGAAGACGTTGTCGCACCTCGTAGGAGATGTGACCCTCAGGGAAGACTGAATCAAGCTGACTGGATGCCATCAGAATAGACTGGAAAACATGGAAAATTTGGAATAAGACTTGGAAAATACAGGAATTTTGAGAAAAATGCAGGCAGGATAAAAATAAAGCAGGAAATTCGAGATCCAGAAGACAGGAAAGATGGGAAATCACCTGGAGTTTTGAAGAAAATGGAGGAACTTTATGAAAATCGTCCAGGGTTTAATGAAATATAAGGAAGTACTTTATAAAATGAAGTATTTTGAAAATCATCCAGGATTTAAAACATGGACAGTACATGGACATGGACTGGGGAATTTTAAAAAAAATCATCCAGTATTTTAGAAAATTGGGAAAAATATGGAAAATAAAAGGAGATGACTATAACATATTCAATCACATGCTGCACAAACAAGTATGCACAAACAGCATTCTCTAAAAGCTGACTCTAGATGCACAAATTTTGAAATAGCTGTAGGACCTTAATCCTAACTCTAAGGTTCAGATCAACTGTATCCAATCCAGTTATGCCTATATACTCAAGCCAAGGCTCGATGTACGTGGCATAAAATCAATTTCTCCGGTTCTATGTTCAAGTTTTCCAACATCCTTGAGCACCTGCCGATATACGTTGGACTATGGCCCTTGGTACGTGGCAGGGGGGGTTTCACCCAAATAAGTGGCCCAGTTGTGAGGCTCTGTCCCGAACTATGGTTCTGGAAGAGAGCCCAGCAACGTGAAGACCGGGACAATATAGGTGGGGGTGGTTTTTGAAAAACATGAGCACATGCAATCAAACAGAAGGCTCTAAGTCCTAAAGAGATAGAATTTTGAAATATTTAAAGAAGCAAACATTGTTTTCATACAATTCCTAAATTGAGGAGTGTTGTATTAGACCTAAGTCTATGTGAGCATGAATAATTCTCCTCAATATGGTCCTACCAAACCATACCTAGTCTATATGCATTCCATGTCAGCTGGGTTCAAGTCTAGGCTCCTAGGTTCACATGATATCATAAAGCAAAGCTGACATTCCATGGAAATCGATTTTGACAATTTGAACTAAGTAGAGCAGTAGATTGATCAGGCGAAGACAGGTCCCATCACGGTCGCCAAACCTGTTATCATCGCAAAATTTTTACTTTTGCAAATCAAACTGACCTTTGAAAAAGATTTTTAAAATAACTCGCCTCCGTTTTTAAAATACGAGAAAATTCCGTAGAATGGGACTCGCCTGTCGGTACGAGGTTCAACCGTTCCTGCCACCTTTAACAGGGGTAATTGAACCAAGGATCAATCTTATGCTCTACTCTATTCAACTTGTCTAAATCATATTCTAATTTCTAAATGCACAAAGAATCAGGCATGTGCTATGAATTTTCAGAAAATGCACATTTTGAAAACATGATGTTTGCTTTGAATGATTGAAATATTTAGAAAATGTAAATCTTGAAAAATCGTGAATTGGGATTTGAAATATACTTCTGAGAGAAATAAAAATCGATTTTGAGGAATCCTTGACATTTGGTGAAAATCGATTCTGAGAAACTTGGTTTCTCTGAATTCAAACTTTGAACTTGAAAATATAACTTGAAATTTCGAATTTTGAACTTGAGAAATACTTGAAACATACTTTGAGATTTTCATATTCTGAGAAAATCGTTTTCTCCATATGACTTAGAAAATTTTGAGAAAATGAAATTCTTTGAATTCAAACTTTGAAATTGAAATTCTAACTTAGGGAATTTGAATTCGGAATTTGGGAAATACTTGAAATATCATTGACAAACCGATTTTTGAATAAGACTTAGAAAAATTTTGATTTCTCTAACTTCAAACTTTGAAATTGACTGCATAACTTGGAAAATTGAGTTTACGAACTTGAAAAACACTTGAAATATTCTTTGAAATTCAATGCTTTTGGGAAAATCGATTTTGCTATAAGACTTAGGGGATTTTGAAAAAATGAACTTCTTTGAATTGAGATTGGAATTGGCAAATGCATGAAATGAATGAATATGGATTTGAGGAATTGAGAAATACTTTTTGTATTTTTGAGAAATGTAGTGCATTTTGAAGTTAGCCTAAGAGTGTAGGCTGAATATGGCTAATGTGAAGATCATAAATCTAAGTATCATTCATATTCTGACTATGGCCATAAATATGAATTCCACCAAGTTTATAAACTTCATAAAAGCTAGTGCATGTGTCATTCGTGTAGACCATGGTGAATTTGTAAAAATATGCATGAATCATCATCCATCACACATTAACATTATTTAAAAAAATAAACTATATGCAATGCAACCTAAGCTAAACAGGAAATGTAAATTCTTATTCCAAAGTTTAATTACAAATTACATCACTATTGAAATTTAAATACATGAAAAATAAAGTCTTCAATGTACCTGCAAAACTAGAAAACTTGGTTAATGAATATATGTTGGCTTTTCTAGATTTATCCAACAATATCAGGAAATTGTTGGATTTTGCTAGATATAAGCCTCTTCCTTGATTCCCTTAAATAAAAATGATAAAGTATGAAATAAAATGGAATAAATATGAAAGAGAAGATATGGAATTTTCGAAATTGGGGTCAAAATGACCAAAATACCCCTAATAACAAGACTATGACCTTGAAATTAGGGTTTTTAGAAAGATATTTTGATAAAATGCAAATTTTGAAATTTTAATGGAATAAACTCAAACCAAATATGCTATGACATGATTAAAAATATGAAATTAGGGCTAGGGATTTCGAAATTTAGGTCAAATGACCAAATTGCCCCCGATAGCAAGACTATGGCCTTGAAATCAGGGTTTTTAGAAATAGATTTTTGGTAAAAACTTAGGTTTTATGCACTAAATGAAATCAAATGAGCATCAAATTAAACCTAAAGCATCCTAATATGATTATGAACATGATTAAACCCTAAAAATATATGCTTATGCACGAAAATCCAACAATATCTCAAAAACTGTGATTTTAGCAGTGTTTTTGGATCTTTCAGGAACCCGGTTTTGCAATTTGCTTAATTCAGCCATCAAATGGATTCCAAAATCCATAAAAATTGGTACCTGCACTTGTTATAACCCTAATGTCGAATTAGAATTATAAAATTAATTTTTTTGACATTAAATTAATCCGAAAATTGCATTAAACCCTAAAAATATGCTATTTTTGACCTAATTCACTAACCAGTTTCAATCCAAGACCTAAATCAGGGGTCAAATCTCCATAGAAATTTATGAAATTTTACAGAGACTAACTAGAAAGAAAAACAGAGATTTCCCAATTTACAGATCGGAAAAATAATCTCCGTTTAGGGAGAAACCCTTCCGGCAATCTGAGCTAACATATTTCACTCTTAACAGGGATTAAAACAGCTATTCCAGATTGAAAATACAGACATAAATAGCAATCCTAAAAAAAATCTCTGAAATTTTAGTGGTGAACAGTAGACAGAAAAATAACAATACTCACTTTTTACAGATCATGAATCGGATCTGTGGTTTGGGATTTATGACTAACACAAGTCTGATTAGGGTTTTGGTAAACCCTAACGAGTTTTAAATTTAAAAACAGATTCTCTAAAAGAGGAAAAATACTAAACAGTGATTAAAAAAATCCGAAAATTTAACAGCAGATAGATCTATTCAATGTGAATCCATAGCATTTTACAGATCTAAAATCGGATATAAGATGAGAGAAATATCATCAGAGCAAGTTACCTTCTTGATTTTAACCACGATTTTAAAGCTTTAAAACCCCGATTTGATGTCTGATTTTTTTAACAGGGTTCCCGAGATCCAAAACCTCTGATTTTTCTACAGTAACTCAATAACTCATGCATGCATTACATATAAAAAAATCAGAAATAAACAATGAGTGCTTCAATCCAAAATAACATCATCTTTACTGTTCTAAACCTAGAACACACAGAAATTTAAGAAACTTGAAAAACCATGCATTAACTAATGTAAATAAATAAAATAAACCATAAAACAGTAAATAAAACTTATTTCTATGCTATAGAACGTAAAACAAACATGAATAAACCATGAAAATAAATTAAAAACAGGGAATCAATGGCTGGAATTTGATATCACCTTTAAAACATAGATTTAACCCATTAAAAGGGGTAAATCATATATTTTATTGGTTAATAATGTAAAGAATCATATTAAAATCAATTATAATGGATTAAAATCTCTGTAAATCATCCAAAACAGGGTTAGATCACCTTCTTGGATCGTTCTTGCTGATTCTTGATGTTTCTTGAGGTTGAATCCATGGTTTAATCCATGAAGGGGATGACACCAATGGCTAAAATTTATTTAAAACATGAAAAAGTATTAAATAAAACAAAAAAATATTAAAAATATTACCTTGGTGCTTGCAGCTGCAATGGAGGAAGGTGGAGGTGCTGGAGAGGAGAGAGAGGCCACGAAAATTTGAGAGAAAAGAGCCCTCCTTTTGGCCCCCCTTAGGTCCCTTTTTATAGTTTTTCAAAAAGTCACTTAATTAGGGTTAATTAAGAGGTTTTTCATTTTTTAGGACTCTTTCTAATAAATCCACTAAAGGCAACGATTTTTTGTGGTTTTCTAACCTAGGTGGGACTCTAATTAATCCCTAATTAGCCCCTAACTAAACCTAGAAAACCCCCAAATGTGATGCCACTTGGCATCTTTCACATTTGGGTTTTTAAAACTCCTTTAAAAACCTTTAAAAATAATAGTTTTAAAAACTAACTTTCAAAAATGAGTTTTTCAAAATGGTTTTGACTCTTCTAAACCTCTAACACTAACCAAGACATCAACTAACCCTAGTCTAGCCCTGACTGACTCGAATATGGCACCACCCCGAGTGGGCCCTACTTGAGTTTTTCAAAAAAAACGATTTTAAAACTTGAAATTGAAGGAGTTTTCAAAAGGATCTTCAAAAGTAATCTTAAAGTTAGGATTTTTGAAATGGCATAAGGTTCTAACTGAGTTAGAATTCCTCTGGATATGGTGCCAACTGAGCGGGCCCACATCGAATTTTGAACATTTTTGAAATAAACACTGAAAATGGCTTTGAAAAAGGGTTAAAATTGACATTTGAAATTCAAGATCTTTGAAAATAGGGTCTCAAGCGAACTGGAACTTCGGGTTAGAGTCTTGAACCCTTAGGACTCTGAGATTTTAGATTTTAAAAGCCAAATGAAAGAATTTTCAAAAGATTTTATCAAGAAATGATGAAATAAGTCAGAAAACACAGTCAGGGTTAGACTCCTAACTCAACCGAACTCTAAAATAGAGTCCTGAACTAACTGGACTCTGTAAAATGACCTAAATTTCGAAAACAAACGAAAAAGATTAAAAATGGAAGTAAAACAGACTTCAAAATAGACTCCTGACCGGATCAGGTCTCTGAGACAGAGTCCTGATCGGACTGAAACTTTCAAAATTTTGAGAAATTTGATGAATAGAGGAATTCAGAAGCGACACCACCTCAATGGGTCTCATCTGTGAATTGAAATCGATTAAAATTTGAATTTGAAATGAATCCAGATTGTTTCCTTGAGAAAATATTTCGAAATATAAAGTCCTGGGGTTAGAAAATGACAAAGTATTGAATAAAAACCCAGGTTTTGAAATTGATTTTGGAATAAAAGCTTTAAAATTCAAATCTGGATTGAATGTTTTGAAATAGGAGTGTTGGATCTCGAAAATGAGATGCAATGACATGTAATGCTATGTAATGACATGCAATGCTATGCAGAATACATGCAATGACATGCAATGATCTGTAGTGACTTATGAAATGGACAAACACTGGATGAGGGTGAAAATTTGGGGTGTTTACAATCTCCTCCATCACCTAAGCTGCAATTAAATATCTGCAAAAGGGATCTCTCAACTGTCATCAAGATGATGGCAAATTAGACGAGTCGACCCCTGGGGCCAAAGAAGATTTGGATCATCTTCAAGATGACAGAGTTTGTGACGGATCCTTCCAGGGAAAGTCCAGATCACCGTCGAGATGAAGGCGAGTGTGATGGATCTACCGACAAACCCTAAAAGATATTTAATTTCCGCTATCATCAAGAGACTTCCAACCAAAGAGTTAATAACCGTCAATATAATCCCTGAGAGAGAAGAAGGATCGGAACATCTTTGAGATGAAGGAGTTTGTGACGTACCCTTCCAAAAAAAAAAAAGAGAGAGACAAGTCAGGACATCTCCAAAATGAAGGATGATGTAATTCCCGAAAAATCCAAGAGAGCTCCAATTCTGTCAAAAAGAGAGTGCAGAAAGATCATCATGAGAAGAGAATCCCAGGATATCAGACTGCCGAATCTATCAATAATCTTCTTTAATTTTGCGAAATTCTTTTATCAATATTCTTTCACCAATAGCTCTTGTAATATCAAGAATGTATTCTTTTCCGCCCATATCAAGGAAATTAATAGCTTCCTTGAGAGAAAGTCAATGGCAATGATATTCGAATTCGAATCTTGATTCTACGGAGTTAAGTCCAGTCAGAGGTAATACTTCAGGTAGACAAGAGGGAATATTATTCATATATATATGTGCTTATCATTCTTGAATCAATTATAATATATTTTTTTTTATCTTATTGGCAATCTTTTAAGTTATCCTGACATGAAGTGAGAACTTGATGTTTATTTTGATGTATCCAGGCGTTGTTGTTATCCCTTTTAGGATCGGATGATGGGAGTTGTCCAAGATCCTTCCCTTCTTGTTTTGATCTGAGTGCCTGGGCTCTCAGATTCGCACACTTCCCTGTGCTCCCCACTGTCCCACCATAGACAGTTCCCGTTCAGGTTAAAGGTTAAACCTGAATTTTCTGCAAAAGGTCATCTGTATTATAAGCCATTCAGTCTTAGCAATGAGACGCCCAAGATCAATCTCTTTTCAAGCTTTAGGGAACCCCCTTTCTTCCTTTTGCAAACCCCTCTCGGATTTATTGTGCAGAACTCGAAGGTCCCATCATGGTTTCTTCATTTGAGGATTTCGTATATCGTCCCCTTTCAGGTTAAGGGTTAAGCCTGAGCCTCGTTTTTCCACGAGGTATCGTCCCCTTTCAGGTCAAGGGGTTAAACCTGAGCCTCATTCTGATGAGGTATTTCATTTATCATCCCCTTTCAGGTTAAGGGTTAAGCCTGAGCTTCGTTCCATACGAGGTATTTCCTGTCCCATCCAAGTTAAGGGCAAAACCTGAATCTCACTTCTTTTTGAAATAAAATTTTCTCCTTATTCTTCATTTCATATCTATCATCATCATTTGAACTAATTCTTTCATACCCAGTCAGATTCATCTAACTGGGGCATTTTTATAGTCCAAATTTGGTGTGTTTTCTTTGCCACTAAGCTCGGCTTTCAACCGGCTTAGCAGCAAAGAGGGGCATCTGTAAACACCCTAAATTTTTACCTTCATCCAGTGTTTGTCCATTTCATAAGTCATTACAGATCATTGCATGTCATTGCACGTATTCTGCATAGCATTGTATGACATCCCATCTCATTTTCGAGATCCAACACTCCTGTTTTCAAAACATTCAATCCAGATTTGAATTTTAAAGCTTTATTTCAAAATCAATTTCAAAATCTGGGTTTTTATTCAATACTCTGTCATTTTTCAACCCCAGGACGTTATATTTCGAAATATTTTCTCAAGGAAACAATCTGAATTCATTTCAAATTCAAATTTTAATCAATTTCAATTCACAGATGAGACCCATTGAGGTGGTATCGCTTCTGAATTCCTCTATTCATCAAATTTCTCAAATTTTTGAAAGTTTCAGTCCGATCAGGACTCTGTCTCAGAGTCCTAATCCAGTCAGGAGTCTGTTTTTAAGTCTGTTTTACTTCCATTTTCAGTCTTTTCGATTATTTTCAAAATTTAGGTCATTTTACAGAGTCCAGTTAGTTCAGGACTCTATTTTAGAGTTCGGTCGAGTTAGGAGTCTAACCCTGACTGTGTTTTCTAACTTATTTCATCATTTCTTGATAAAATCTTTTGAAAATTCTTTCATTTGGCTTTTAAAATCTAAAATCTCATAATCCTAAGAGTTCAGGACTCTAACCCGGAGTTCCAGTTCGCTTGAGACCCTATTTTCAAAGATCTTGAATTTCAAATGTCAATTTTAACCCTTTTTCAAAGCCATTTTCAGTGTTTATTTCAAAAATGTTCAAAATTCGATGTGGGCCCGCTCAGTTGGCACCATATCCAGAGGAATTCTAACTCAGTTAGAACCTTATGCCATTTCAAAAATCCTAACTTTAAGATTACTTTTGAAGATCCTTTTGAAAACTCCTTCAATTTCAAGTTTTAAAATCGTTTTTTTTGAAAAACTCAAGTAGGGCCCACTCGGGGTGGTGCCATATTCGAGTCAGTCAGGGCTAGACTAGGGTTAGTTGATGTCTTGGTTAGTGTTAGAGGTTTAGAAGAGTCAAAACCATTTTGAAAAACTCATTTTTGAAAGTTAGTTTTTAAAACTATTATTTTTAAAGGTTTTTAAAGGAGTTTTAAAAACCCTATGTGAGAAAATGCCAAGTGGCACCACATTTGAGGATTTTTTAGGATTAGCTAGGGTTTAATTAGGCATTATTTAGGATAATTTAGACTAGGGGTAGTTAGGTAACTCCACCCCAAAATCGCCCCCCCTTTAGAAGTCCAAAAATTTCAAAATTGCTAATTTTTAAAACCTAAAAAATGGTTATAAAAGGCCCCCATAGGGGGGACGATTTTTCCAGCCACCTTGGGAGCAAATCTTGGAGCTTCTCTCTCCTCTCCAGCCCTTCCTCCATTGCTGCAACTCCAAGGTATGAACTTCTTCACTTTTCTTATTTTATTTAATGCTTTTTTAAAGCTTTAAACCTAGATTTAGGCTTGGACACCCCTCCTTATGGAAGATCAACCATGGTTTCACCTCAAGAACTATCAAGAACCAGAAAGAACGGTCCAAGAAGGTGATCTAACCCTGTTTTGGATGATTTACAGGGATTTTAATCCATTAGAATTGATTTTAATATGATTCTTTACATTATTAACCTATAAAATACATGATTTACCCTTTTAATGGGTTAAATCTATGTTTTAAAGGTGATATCAAATTTCAGCCATTGATTCCCTGTTTATTAATTTATTTTCATGGTTTATTCATGTTTGTTTTACGTTCTATAGCATAGAAATAATTTTTATTTACTGTTTTATGGTTTATTTTATTTATTTACATTAGTTAATGCATGGTTTTTCAAGTTTCTTAAATTTCTGTGTGTTTTAGGTTTAGAACAGTAAAGATGATGTTATTTCGGATTGAAGAACTCATTGTTTATTTTTTATTTTTTTATATGTGATGCATGCGTGAGTTATTGAGTTACTGTAGAAAAATCAGAGGTTTTGGATCTCGGGAACCCTGTCAAAAAAATCAGACATCAAATCGGGTTTTTAAAGCTTTAAAATCGTGGTTAAAATCAAGAAGGTAACTTGCTGTGATGATATTTCTCTCATCTTATATCCGATTTTAGATCTGTAAAATGCTATGGATTCACATTGAATAGATCTGTCTGATGTGAAATTTTCGGATTTTTTTATCACTGTTTAATATTTTTCCTCTTTTAGAGAATCTGTTTTTAAATTTAAAACTCGTTAGGGTTTACCAAAACCCTAATCAGACTTGTGTTAGTCATAAATCCCAAACCACAGATCCAATTCATGATCTGTAAAAAGTGAGTATTGTTATTTTTCTGTCTAATGTTCACCACTAAAATGTCAGAGATTTTTGTTTAGAATTGCTATTTATGTCTGTATTTTCAATCTGAAGTAGCCGTTTTAATCCCTGTTAAAAGTGATATATTTTAGCTCAGATTGCCGGAAAGGTTTCTCCCTAACCGGAGATGCTTTTTCCGATCTGTAAATTGGGAAATCTCTGTTTTTCTTCTTAGCTAGTATCTGTAAAATTTCATAAATTTCCATGGAGATTTGACCCCTGGTTCAGGTCTTGGACTGAGACTGGTTGGTGAATTAGGTCAAAAATAGCATATTTTTAGGGTTTAATGCAATTTTCGGATTCATTTAATGTCAAAAAATTATTTTTATAATTCAAATTCGACATTAGGGATATAAAAAGTGCAGGTACCAATTTTTATGGATTTTGGAATCCATTTGATGGCTGAATCAAGCAAATTGCAAAACCGGGTTCCTGAAAGATCCAAAAACACTGCAAAAATCACAAAATTTGTGATATTATTGAATTTTTGTGTATAAGCAGATGGTTTTAGGGTTTTATTATGTTCATAAGCATCTTAGGATACTTTAGGTTTAATTTTGTGCTCATTTGATTTCATTTAGTGCCTAAAACCTAAGTTTTTACCAAAATCTCTTTCTAAAAACCCTGATTTCAAGGCCATAGTCTTGCTATTGGGGGCAATTTAGTCATTTGACCTAAATTTCGAAATCCCTAACCCTAATTTTCATATTTTTAAGCATGTCATATCATATTTAGCTTAGTTTATTCCATTCAAATTTCAAAACTTGCATTTTATCAAAATATCTTTCTAAAAACCCTAATTTCAAGGCCATAGTCTTGTTATTAGGGGTATTCTGGTCATTTTGACCCCAATTTCGAAATTTCATATCTTATCTTCCTTTTTTATTCAATTTTGTTTCATACTTTATCATTTTGATTTAAGGGAATCATGGCAAAAAGGCTTATATCTAGCAAAATCCAACAATTTCCTGATATTGTTGGATAAATCTAGAAAAACCAACATATATTCATTAACCAAGTTTTCTAGTTTTGCAGGTACATTGAAGACTTTATTTTTCATATATTTAAATTTCAATAGTGATGTAAACTAAATTAAACTTTGGAATAAGAATTTACATTTCCTGCTTAGCTTAGGTTGCATTGCATATAGTTTATTTTTTATAATTTTAATGTGTGATGGATGATGATTCATGCATATTTTTACAAATTCACCATGGTCTACACGAATGGCACATGCACCAGCTTCTATGAAGTTTATAAACTTGGTGGAATTTGTATTTATGGCCATAGTCAGAATATGAATGATACCTAGATTTATGATCTTCACATTAGCCACATTCAGCCTACACTCTTAGGCTAACTTCAAAAATGCACTGCATTTCTCAAAAATACAAAAAAGTATTTCTCAATTCCTCAAATCCATATTCATCCATTTCATGCATTTGCCAATTCAAATTTCAATTCAAAGAATTTCATTTTCTCAAAATTTTCTAAGTCATAGGGAGAAATCGATTTTCTCAGAATATGAAAATCTTAAAGTATGTTTCAAGTGTTTCTCAAAATTCAAAATTCGAAAATTCAAGTTATATTTTCAAGTTCAAAGTTGGAATTCAGAAAAACCAAGTTCTCTCAGAATTGATTTTCATAAAATCTCAAGATTTCCCTAGAAATCGATTTTTACTTTTCTCAGAAATATTTTCCAAGTCCTAATTCACGATTTTCCATGTGATATCATTTCCAAGATTTACATTTTCTTAGTATTTCTAAGTATTTCAAAGCAAACATCATGTTTTTCAAAATGTGCATTTTCTGAAAATTCATAGCACATGCCTGATTCTATGTGCATTTAGAAATTAGAATATGATTTAGACAAGTTGAATAGAGTAGAGCGTAAGATTGATCCTTGGTTCAATTACCCCTGTTAAAGGTGGCAGGAACGGTTGAACCTCGTACCGACAGACGAGTCCCATTCTACGGAATTTTCCCGCATTTTAAAAACGGAGGCGAGTTATTTTCAAAAACTATTTCAAAGGTTAGTTTGATTTGCAAAAGTAAAATTTTGCAATGATAACAGATATACAAACAACACTCCCTAAAGCTGACTCTATATGCAATATTTGAAATGGCTGATAGGACCTTAATCCTAACTCTAAGATTTATATCATCTGATTCCAATCAAGGTACGCCGATATACTCAAGCTGAAGCTCGAAGTACGTGGCATATGAAGTATTTACTCTGGTTCTAAGGTAAAGGCTTCCCAACATCCTTGAGCACCTACCGATATACCTCGGACTATGGCCCTTAGGTACGTGGTAGGGGGGCGCGAACCCAAATAAGTGGTCCAGTTGTGAGGCTCTCTCCTGAACTATGGTTCAGTGAGACAGCCCAGCAACGTGAAGACCGGGACAATATAGGTAGGGATGTTTTCAAAATATGATCAACATGCAATGAAATCAGAAGGCTCTAATGCAAGTCCTAAAGAGATAGATTTAAATAAAGAGAAGCATACACTTGCATACATTGTTTGCATTCAATCCCTAAATTGAGGAGAGTTGTATTTCAACCTAAATCTAATGTGAACATGGATATAATCTCCTCAATATGGTCCTACCAAACCATACTTAGATCCTATATGCAATGATGTCAGCTTAGGACAAAGTCTAGGCTCCTAAGGTTTGCATGAAAATGTAGCTGACATATGTTAGAATAAAGTCTTAGATTATATAATAGCAAAGCAAAGGCATAGATTCAACCGGACGAAGACAAAAGTCCCATCTCGGTCGCCAAAACTGTGATCATCGCAAAATTTTTCCTCTCTTGTGGTTTCTCTCTCTTCCTTCTCTCTTTTCCTTTTCCAACCTCTATTTTCCTCCTTTTTCAAGGGAGAAGAATAAAAGAAAGAAAAGAAAGAGAGAGAAGAAAAGAAAGAAAGAGAGAAGAGGAACTATTTTGCGCGGTTTCACTTGACCTTGATTTGAAAAATATTTAGAAAATCACTCGCCTCCGTTTTGAAAATATTGCGAGAAAAATGGAGAGACGGGATTCGCTCGTCGGTACGAGGTTCGACCGTTCTTAGCGCATTTACCAGGGGTAATCGAACCAAGGATCGAATCTTTGCCTTTTGCCTTGCCTAAATGTAATCTAAGAATTTATCCTAAAAGATCTAAATGCACAAAGAATCATGCTTGTGCAATGCAATAATGTATGCTCTTTTTGAAAGATATTTTGAAAATCTCCAAGTTATTCTTAGATGAATTTGGTAAGGAAGTGAAGAAATGATTGAATCTAACTTAGAACTTGAGATAGATCAGAGAATTTCTAAGTCTTTGAAGTAAATCGAAGTTGAAAGAGTAAATCTTTGACTTAGAGAAAGAATGATTTAAAGCTTTGAAAATGAAAGAAGATGAAGTTTTAAAGTCAGAAGTGAACTTTGAATTTAATCATGGATTTTAGAAGACAAGATAAGATTTGAAAAATGGAATTGATTTTAAGATTTGGAATTTGGAATGAATCTGAGAAATACCAATCATATAGAAATGAATTTAAGAAAATCTAAACATGATCTGTAAATGGATCTATCTTTGAGATCTGGAATATAATTGGCTTTGAATTTGAAAAAATAGAACTTGATTTGAAACATGGATTTCAAGATGGAATTTGAATTCAAAGTTTGGATGGGATCCGAGATTTGAGATGGATTTTGGATATGAGATCCAAGATGGATTTGAATTCTGGATCCTAAAATGGGTTTGGATCTGAAGTCTGAGACCCAAAAGTGGAGAATGGATTCCGGATCCTAAAACGGATTTGGATCTGAAGTCTGAGATCCAAGATGGAAGTTGAGTTTTGGATCCTAAAATAGATTTGGATCTGAAGTCTGAGATCCAAAGTGAAATTGGAGTCTGGATCCTAAAGGAGAATTGGATCTGAAGTCTGAGATCCAAAAGTGGAATTGGACTCTGGATCCTAAAGAGGAATTGGATCTGAAGTCCGAGATCCAATATGAGAGTTGAATCCTGGATCCTAAAATGGATTTGGAGTTAAATTCAGAAGATAAATCAAGAACTTCCAAGTTAAATTTGAACTTGGAAAATGAATTTTAGAAATTGAATCTTTAAATATACAGATGAATTACAAAGTCAAATTAGATTTTGAAATTTAGAAGATGAATCAAGAATCTCAAAGTTAAATTGAATTTGGAGATTGGATTGGAGTTTTGAATGAATTTAGAATTTCAAAATCAAATTTGATTTTTGAAATCTGTTTTGAATCATAATATAAAATGGATTTGAAATCTCAAAGTTAAATTTAACTTTGAGATTGAAAATGAAATTGAATTTAAAAATGATAAGAATTTGAAGATAGATTTCAGGAAGATATTTACATCACTTGGAGTTTTTGAAAAAGGGATTTTGAAAATATGATGCAATTCTATCCTAAATGATGAATGAATTTAAATTTTTGAAATTGGGTTTCGAAAAGCTATCTTATTCTTGAACTGAATTAGAATAAGATTTGAAGATATAATACATCCCTGACTATGGTCATTGAATGTATTATATAATAATCTATATTTAAATTCAGGTGAAGAATAAGACACATTTTGTGCTTTTATAGAATTTAAAATGAAATTAACTCTCAATATACCCTGACTATGGCCATTGGTATATATTTTGAATTAATTTTAAGTTAAATTCTAATAAAAGAAGAAGATATTTTAAGGAAAATATGATGAATTTTGAAAATGGATCCAGTGTGGATCCAGTGTTATTTCGTAAAAGATGAAAATCCTAAGTTTTGTCCATACCCTGACTATGGCCATTGGTATGGATCGTCAACTTAGGATCAATTACCTTTTACGAAAACGGTGCACGTGCCATTCGTGTTTCACCATTGTGAGAATTTGAGAAATAAAGGCAAAATTCATGAAAATAGACAATTTATGATATTTACAATGTTCTTTCATTCTATCTAGAACAGAAAATTTTATTATTTAAGATCTAAATACATAAAATTGAATTTACAACTTCAAATAATGATCTTTCCCATATATTTCCTGCAAAGTATAAGTTAATACAAGGTGAAATAGAAAAATGAACATGAAAGAAGATGCATCATATTGGAATCAACATGTATATGACCATGTTGAATGAGGATATAGATGTTTAGAGTGAATATGCATAATGCATCTTACATTGCCTATATAGAGTAAAGAGGTTTTTATTTCTAAAGGATGTATTTAGCTGGGAGTGATACCCATGCTGGTTAGAGAACAGACATATATATAGATCCTAAACGTTACATCTAAACTAAATAGGGAAATGTAGGTAATATACATGGTTAAAAGGAGGACAGCTATACAGGGACAGCATACTGACTTGATACAGTGGTGTGACTGTAACATACCTCAAGAAGATGACCCAGCAAGGTGCTTTTTGCACGATTGAGTGGGGATTATGAGGCAGTAACTGGCACAGAAGATGCACCAGTGAAAGTTTAGCAAGTGGTAGTGGGTGCTGGAAGTACTGTGAAACATAGTGGATGCCAATTGTTAAGTCAAATTTGAGACAGCACTAGACTGGGCCTTGCTGTATTTGGCATGGTTGCAGTCATCTAACCGAACCAGATCTTCAATAATTGATATGATATCTCTCCCTTCAGCTTATGTTAGAACTCACATCGGTACCCATCCCGACTTGCCTTGGCGAAGCTGACTATACATGCATAATAGGGACTGAAATTCTCAGTCCAGCAATCAAGCCACCAGTCTAGTTCCACTTATAACATGTTGGCCTCTCCTTAGGTCGTCCTTAATCGCTTGGAGTGACGTAAAGATATTCCCAAGGTTTGACAATGTACATTAACCGAGATGGCAGGGATCCAGGTTTTAGAGGGATTTTCAAGTGATGTCATAAATCCAGAGCAAGTCATATTATCACAAGCTATTAGGGCCAACGTTGGACCACTTCCTATTTCATAGGCCACAAACATGCGAAACTCAGCAGTTATGTTATTACCACCATATTAAAGACTTAAAATACAGAAAATAAGACTCATTCAATACCTTACCAGTTTGCTTCAAATATTAGTAATATGGGTCTATCTCTATTTGTCACTTATACAGCTGCAACTTATCCGATGAGAGATTCGCGTTTCCAACAGAAAGATGTATACCGGTACTGATATGATGATAATCAGCTGAGTATTAACATGTGAATAATGGATGCACAGACTATACATCAAGGTACGACAGATAAATGAACATATATTGCACACCTGCAGCAATATGGGATATGCAGAGGATGGATTTAAATGTGGATACCCAATTACATTGAATGTGGCAAGCAAAGATATCATGAACACGTGTAGCTGATAGAAATGTGCAACTTACTATATGCCAACAAAAAATTTTATTAGGTATTGCTAAAGAGAGGATATGCGATTACTAGGATATGATTGCACAGATGATCATAGAGAGTGTTGTGAACAAGGTGCAGTAGTATCTGATTGGAGCGCGGTTCGGCTTCCATAATTCAATTTCAGCCTGCAAATCCTGCAATGACCAGGAGTTGGGGTAATGGGTGACGGCTCTGACCATTTTGGAAACCTGACGTGATGGTTGTGAGGGGATGACAGTACTACTGGACTCCTCAACCAGCATATCTCTAAAACCAATTCTTGTATGCACTTCTTTGTTGCCTTCATATACACACCTTTCCTCTCCGAGATGAATTTTGTAAGGGAGAAGAAACTTCTGTAAAAACATAACACATCTGTTATCCACTGTGGCTATGGATCTGAGCATCTTTGCCGCCGAGTCCTCATTGGGATGGAGCCTTGCCAAAACTCCAGATTAATTATTTTCTTTGGTAGGCAAAAAGTCATACTACTACTTTGAAGATGGGGTTTTGAGAACCCTTTTTGACAGAACAGGATCAGATGGTTTCTGTAAATGGCATCATCTCAGATTCGATGATTTAAGATCCTTTGAAATATCCTGCTAATTAATGAATTGAGGTTAAACCTCGACAATGACCCAGGACCAACTTTTATAAGCACAACATGGAAAAGAAGACAAGAATTTCCTTGATATCAAGGCAATGGGATAAGTCATGGGTCATCAACCATTTCAAGATCCTAAAGATCTTATTTATGGGCTCATGCTATTGACAGTTTGAGCTGAGGACAAACTTATCACAGAGTAAAAAAAAAATAATAATAATAATACCTAAATGAATGTGCTGGTAAAAATTTTATATTAATCACATCCTGGCATGTATGATCATTAGGTAGCAGCAACAAGATTTAGATTAGCAGTAACATTCATGGTACGATTTTTTTTTTTATCGATGTCTAACTATAAGATGAACATGGCAAGTGAAATACAGTAGTTGAAGAGAGAGATTGTATAGCCACTCTTGACTTACCTGGTTCCCATGAAAATATCGGACTACCTGCAGAATTAAATAATAACACTCGCAGAGAACTAAACATGGATGTTAATTAGGGAAACAACTCCTGGTTCTACAGAGTCTTAACAGATACAACAGCATATGGCAGCGGTGGTGAAAATACAGAGTGGCGGTTGAAACTAATGGGCACAGGAACCATTAAGTGTAAAAAAAAAAGAAAAATATGATAAATGAAACCTAGGAAATGAAAGTGATGCTGTTAAGATAGGAAATCAGACGTTAGAAGACAATTAAATGGAAAAACAAGAAATCAAACATGGCCAATGTTTGCGATCAGCAAAAAAAAAAAAAGTTAAAGAAGGAAAAGAAACAATACAGACAGCTAAAAATCGAAAATGTCTGTCAAAATGGAACTGGGTATCTGATGTAAACGCCAGAGCACGCGACGGGGAGCGTGACCTTGTTGTGAAACAAGATGCAGAATCATAATGTAAATGAGAATAAACACAGATAAACTGCAAAACAAGAAGTTAATATATACTTAGTAGGTGCAGATGTGCAAAATAAAACAGGGAATCCATTATAGAAAAGAGAATCAGAATATCCATGAGAAGTTAAAAAAAATAATTCACACATGAATGGATGAGGAACGTGAAACGATAATGAAGATAAAACATAATACATAGGAAAACAGAAAGAAATATCATTAAAATCAAGCCAACGACAAAAAAAAAATGAGACAAAAAGAATGTAGGAACGGGGTCGTTCCGTTGATGTTGCACAGGGGTAGATGGGTATTGCACAGGCAAACCGACACTACCTGATATGCATCTATGGGACCCAAGAAAGAAAAACTATAAACGGATCAGAAATTTAAGAGTAAGAAGGGTGCTTACCGCAGTTTTGCAGGGATTCCAGTGGGAGGAAGAAGATGAGTCGAACTATGGAAGAGGGGGGATTGCAATTGATCGATAATGGCTTCAGACCCAAAAGAGATGTGTAACCTTGGCGTAGGATGGTCAGCCTCCGTGATCATACAGGGGTCTTGAAGGAAAGAATCGAGGTCTCTTTAGTCGCTCCTGGCTTCTTTGTATTGCTGGAACTAAAGATCTTTCAATCGATTAGAGGAGAAGCTTTAGGGTAGATGGCGATGGTCTTCTGAAGGAGAGAGAAGGGTGTTGGGGTGAAGGCGGTGGTGCGTGAAAAAGAGGGAGCTATGTGCAGGAATGGGGAGGTGAAGAAGCGGTCCCTTTGCCTCCCCCCCGTGATCTCCTCTTAAAGCTGAAGAAGAGCATTCGAGAGGGGATTTTGGTTGAAGATGGAAGGCTGAGGGATGAAGAAGTTGTTGAAGATGGAGGGTAAGAATGAGAGGGAGGAGCGTGTGAGAGATGGCCGTTTCCTCTTTCTCAAATTTCCAAAAGAAGGATTCCCTCTTTAAGTTTTTTGTAAAATGGCTCAAAATGAGGTTTTTGGCAAAAATTCCATTTTTCAAGTTTTTAAAAACTATTTGCTTTTTCTCAATCAATTTGTTTTTATTTTCATATTGCTTTTCTATTTTTTTTGTATTTTTGTAGCAAAAATCTAAGTTTTTACACGAAAATAAAGGTTAAACACTAATTTTTTTGTATTTTTCTGAGAAATATTTACAAAAGTATTTTTCTGAGAATTTTTAGACCATTTCGGGGAAATTTCTTCAGAAGAATGGGTTTGGACCCAGATTTTAAGAAAATGTTTGAGTTTTGACACTTGAATCGAGAAATACAATATGATGGATCCAAACGGATGTCGAATGGACTGTCCGAGCTATTTAAAGGCTATTTTTGGTATTTTCTATAATTTCAATTTAAAATTTGAACAAGGAGACTCAAATTTGGATCTGGACAATGGATCCAGATCCGAAATCAATTTAAACATATGAAATGAATTTAATTTTCAATAAAACTAGAGGAATGAACTGGAATTTAGATTTAAAATGACTCATTTACTCAAAAAATGAATTTAGGGGCAAAAAGGGAATATTTAAAAAAATTTGAAAAATTTGGGGTGTTCACACTTGGTCATCATCTTCTTGAACATGGCATACATCTGAGGATCAATGTCATCCTCAACCTGCTGCCCTTGATTTTTGCCCGAGCGCGGGGAATCCATCTCTTCGTCCGAAGTTGTTGAATATGTGATGCCTTCAACTGGTGCAGTTTTCTTCCCTGACCTTGTCTGAACCATTGAATGTCACGAATGCTCTCTGCAGGGCAAAATTGAGGGTTAAGCTTTCGAAAGAGATTTTGACTGGAAGAAAGATATTTGCTGAGAATTTTGGTAGACAATTGAAAGAATATCTCATTACTAGGGATTGAGTCGTCGCTGGGATTACGACAATTGTGTTGTCATTCCTTTGTAAAGAAAATAAACAACTAAAAATCATGCCTTGTTACCTAGGCGAGGTCGTCAAACCAAGAATTGAAGAATTTGCAAGATTTTTATTTTTTGGAAGAAAACATGATTGCATCAATAATAAACTTGGGAAAGAGGGGCCGGACAGACAATTTGCCACCACTCTTTATAACTAGCAGAGACACGAGGACCAGGAAAAAGCGGAAGAGTAACAAAAGAGTCCCAGCCATATCTGGCAGAATGGTATGCTCTGGACCACTGTGCTGATGTAAGGTCGAACTCTGGCACGACTCCTGATAGCAGCCGCATCTCTATGTGCTTCTGTCTTTGAGAAAACTGTCGAACACACCGCTCCGGATGATAGTAAGCACAAAAGAATGGACCAAGCAACTTGAATCTCTTGCCATATGCATAGGTGTATCTAGGAGGCGATAATTCTCGATCAAAATAGTCCAACACCACTTCTTCTTCCTGCAGATAGTCGATCATGAATCGGTACCGCGCAACTGGAAGAAGTTCCTTGCCATTGTATCTGAACGAACTAGCTCTGGTCGGTACATGCTGAAGGAACCAACACTGAAGAGCATAAGTACATCCCTCGACTAAGATGGACTCTCCAAGTGTGAAGCGGGTCAATCCTCTGTATAGAAAAGCAAGCGCAGCCATGGCTATCGAAAGACGACTGGTCTGTCGACTTCCCCATCTCCTTAGAAGCTGAACTATTCTGACATCCACATAGTTCTGTCCGTCTGGAAAGAAAGCAAGTCCCACAGTGCACAAAACCATCGCATGCTGAATTTTCTCTCAAGCTGTTCTGGACAGCGAGCTGACTTCTGCAAATTCTCCATACTGTCAGTAGATCTCGATCAGGCTCACGTACTCATTCCCATTTTCTTCAATCAGTGGCCAAGACTTGCGCCCTGTCATGCGAGCTACGACATCTTTGGGGTCCAGACCCTTGACATTGATCAGAAATTGCTGCTCTAACGGATCTCCAGGCTTACCGGCTGGCTCAGGTAGTCCCATAATCTCTGAAAATTCATCCATCAGTAGTGTCATCTTGCCCAACGGGAACAAGAACGTGCAAGTGCGCGGATTCCACCGCTCTGCCAGTGCATGAATCAGATTGCCGTTGACTGTCAACTTTCCCACTACAGATGCCAATCCAACCCGCAATCACTCAAGTGGTCCGGAAACATACGAGAGAAGTTTTTGAACCAGACATAGTACCACCGGGGGAAGAAGGGTCTGGTGCTAAGAGATCGATGCTCAGGAAGACTTTGTCGCACCTCGTAGGAGATGTGACCCTCAGGAAAAATAGAATCGAGCTGACTGGATACCATTGGACTGAAAGACAAGAAGACTGGAATTAGACTTTGGAAAAATACAAGAATTTTGAAAATTGCAGGCAGGATAAAATGAAAGCTGGAAATTCGAAGTCCAGAGGAACGACAGAATGGAAAATCTCCTGGAGTTTTGAAGGAAAAGGTGGATAATTTAGAAAAATCGTCCAGTTTTTTTTTAGAAAAAGGAGATATTTCACAAAAGATGGAAAATGAGGTATTTTGGAAAATTGTTCGGTATTTTGGAAAAATTGGGAAAAATATGAGAAAATAAGGTGAAAATAAATATCATACATTCAATTACAAACAATTATGCACATACAGCAATCCCTAAGAAGCCAACTCTAAATGCATTGATTTTGAAAGAGCTTTAGGACCCTAATCATGACTCTAGGCTCAGATCAACTGTGTCCAATCATGCTATGCCGATATACTCGAGTCGGGGCTCGATGTACGTGGCATAAAACTCATCTCCGGGTCTAGGCTTGTGTTTTCCCAACATCCTTGAGCGCCTGCCGATATACGTTGGACTATGGCCCTTGGTACGTGGCAGGGGGGTGTTAGCCCAAATAAGTGGCCCAGTTGTGAGGCTCTATCTCGAACTATGGTTCTGGAAGAGAGCCCAACAACATGAAGACCGGGTAGACATAGGTGGGGTGGTTTTTGAAATATGATCACATGCAGGCAAACAGAGGGCTCTAAGTCCTAAAGAGATAGAATTTTGAAAACTTTTGAAGAAGCAAACATTGTTTTCATACAAGTCCTAGATTGAGGAGTGTTGTATTTCAGACCTAAGTCTAAGTGAGCATGCATAATTCTCCTCAATATGGTCCTACCAAACCATGCCTAGTCTACATGCAATCCATGTCAGCTGGGTTCAAGTCTAGGCTCCTAGGTTCACATGATATCAGGAATTAAAGCTGACATTCCATATAACATAATTTTGATAATTGAGCTAAGTTAAAGCACATAATTGATCAGGCGAAGACAGGTCCCTTCACGGTCGCCAAACCTGTTATCGTCGCAAAAATTTTCCCCTCCCTTGCGAGAGAGAAACGAATTTCGCGAGTCAAACTGGACCAAAGTTTTGAAAATGGTTTTGAAAATTACTCGCCTCCGTTTTGAAAATTTGCGGGAAAATTCCATGGAATGGGATCCGCCTGTCGGTACGAGGTTCAACCGTTCCTGGCACCTTTACCAGGGGTAATTGAACCAAGGCTCAATTATGTGCTTTTAACTCAACTCAAATATCTAAATTATGCTCTATTTTTTCTAGAATGCACAAAGAATCAGGCTTGTGCTATGAAATTTTGAAAATATGCAAGTTTGAGAAAATATGATGTTTGCTTTGGGAAATTGAAATATGCTTGAAAAATGATTGAAAAAGTGCTTGAAACTGGAATTCCTGGGAAAATCATTGAATTTCATTGGAAATCAGAAATTTGATTGGAAAATGAATTCTTAGTACAACTTGAATCTTGGGGAAAATCAATTTTTGAAATTTGAAATTTCTTTTCTAAGAAACTGGATTTGAGAATTCTTAGGAAATCTAAGAAATTCATTGGAAAATGACTTTTGAAATGAAAAATGGATTCTCAGGAAACTGGGTTCTTAGGAAAATGGGAAACCTGAGAAAATCGATTTTTTTGAAAACTTGAGACTTTGAAATTTGAGAATTTCAAAACATTGGAAAATCTTGATTTGAACTTGGGAAATGCTTTGAAGTGTCATTTGAAAACTTAGGATTTTTGAGAAAATCAGATCCTGAGAAAAACTTGGAAATTCTTGAGAAAATTGATTTTTTTTTTAAATTGAAATTGGAAAATGAATTTGAAAATAATGCAATTCGAATGATATGAATGAATGAATATGAATTTGAAAAGAGAATTTCATTGAGGAATTGAGAAATCCTTTTGAGGTTTTGAAAAATGCAGTGCATTTTTGAAGTTAGCCTAATTGTGTAGGCTGAATGTGGCTAATATGAAGATCATAAATCTTGGTTTTCTTCGTATTCTGACTATGGCCATAAATACGAATTCCACCGAGTTTATAAACTCTATAAGATCTTGTTCACGTGCCATTCGTGTAAACCATAGTGAATTTGAAATAAATATGCATGAATGATACATTCAGATATTGAAATTTGCATAAATTAAACTATATGCAATGCAACCATATTCTAAGCAGAAAAGTAACTCTTATTCCAAATTATTATATTTGAGGTTACATTGAATTGAAAATAAAAAAAAATAAAAGCTAAGTCTTCTTCTTGAATGTTCCTGCAAAACTAGAAAACAAGGTTAGCACAAAAATGTAGGTTTTTCTGAATTTATCCGAAAATATGGGAAATTATCGGATATTATTCAGATATAAACCAAAATTCATACCCCCTTTGATATAAACATGATAAATAATGAATAAATTTCGAAAATAAACTTGAAAATTCGAAATTGGGGTCAAAATGACCAAAATACCCCTGATGACCTTGAAATCAGGGTTTTCTGAAAGAATTTTTATAAATTTTGAAATTTTGAAAATCAAATGAAATAAATCAAATATAATATGATAAAATATGATGATATGCATGAAATTTTGGAGAATTAGAAATTGAAATTTCGAAATTTAGGTCAAAATGACCAAAATACCCCCGATAACAAGACTATGGCCTTGAAACCAGGGTTTTCTGAAATAAATTTTGCAAAATGGGAAAATATGAAATGCAAATGACATTGAAATTAACCCTAATATAATTCTATATGCTCAGGTACATGATAAAAACCTTAAAATGACGAAAATATCATAAAATATCAAATTTAACTTGATTTTCGCTTGATTTTCGCTTCTGAATTTAAAGATAAACTAACACATGGAGCAAATAAACTTGAAATTAAGCCAAATTTGGCATGGACACTTAAAATAACCCTAAAAACAGAATGGAGCTCAAAAATTTATTTTTTTGTATTTTTAAATATAGAAATTCAAGTAAAAACCCTAAATTTTGTGATTTTTGCCTAAATTGTTGATTTTAAAGGGAATTTAGGATATCAAATTTCCATACAATTTTCCCAAATTTTATGGGGTGACAGAGGACAGTAAGGCAAGTATTTTTTTTTTTTACACTTTTTGGTTTTAACCTATGGTCGGAGCTGTGCCACTCCGGCAACTCGGATCGGAATCCGGCAACTCTAGTAAATGAAGGAAACAGACATGTTTCGGTAGCAAATGTGGGAAAAATAGTAAACAGATGGAAAAAAGGCTGAAATTGTGGGAAAAGGTTCTTGACAAACAGAGGAAGATTTGATTTTTTGACAACATTGGGATTTGGGTTACGGTTTGGAAACAGCCACACTGTTATCCGAGACCTAAATCTCTGGAATTTCGGGATATTGAAATCTGTGAGACAGAAATACAAATTTTAGGAAAAATACTGAAACAGTTCCAAAAATTCCCCAATTTTGGAAAATGACAGGAAAGTATATTAGAAACAACTTTCATGTTGAAAGTTTTTGCATAAAGGTTAAAGATTGGATAGACGCGGTGCATTAGGTTCTGTCTATACCCTGATGAAGGAAAATCGAGATTTTCCCAGAGAGCTGGGAATTCCGATTTTTTTCAGAGGTCAAAACTACTTGGAAAAACCTAAAAATTTCTGGATCACTATAAGATTCAATTATAAATCCACTGTGATTTTTGGAGGACAATCCAAATCTCCCACAAGGGTGGTGTCGGAGGTTTGTTTCTGCTAAAGCAGAAATTGGAAGTTCCAGAAATACAAAATCCCAATTTGGGATTTGATTTATTTGAGAATATTTTGAAATCCAAATCGTACTGGTTTTTTTTTAAGGTATCAGCAACAACCATGTGCATCCATGATAAAATTTTCAAGATTTATCATAAATAATTCCTATGTAAAATAATGGATATACGGATAGAATATTAACTTAACTTTAATGAAATCAGAATAACACCTAAGCAAAACACAAATGTAACTAGCATGATGTTTAAAGTATGTAACTAATCATGGAAAATAATGAAAATAAAAAAAAAGTAAGTGGGGGATATGAACCATTTTTTTTTATGTTGGCCGTAGAGATGAGGGATTCCATCCATAGAACAGATGGATCATATCATCCGGTAGCACTTTTATTGAAATATCATATATTTAAACAAATAAATATTGATGAAATGGGAGTCATACCTTGGATTCCACCTTGTAACGGATAGATTGACTGCAGCCTTGAACCTTGCTGGAAGAAAGTACTTTTGAGATGGGTTGTAGCCAATGGAGGGTGCTGATGGTGCTTTGAAGGAGGAGCTGGATGCTTGCATGAGTTGAAGGTGGGTTGCACCTTGTAGACGTTTCAATGTTGTTGGAACCGGGGTTGAATGATGGTGGTGGCTGGGGTCGTGGCTGCTGCAACCGGAAGGAGCTACTTCATAGTTGGAGCCGAAGGGATGGCAGCCATGGCTGAATGGAATGCAAG
Organism: Nuphar pumila; assembly: GCF_984573655.1. Lineage (NCBI taxonomy): Eukaryota > Viridiplantae > Streptophyta > Magnoliopsida > Nymphaeales > Nymphaeaceae > Nuphar > Nuphar pumila. The sequence continues at coordinate 42,550,056 of NC_143265.1, read as the reverse complement.
AGAGAGAGAGAGAGAGAGAGAGAGAGAGAGAGAGAGAGGTTAGGAGGTCAGCCGTGTCTTTCTTTTTTCTTTAAAATCTATACTTAGGCCCTAATCTCCCCCCCAACTTAGGTCTTCTTAGGTTTAATGAAAAGAAAGCTAAAAAGAGTTTACGTGAATGGCTGGGCAAGAGGGAAAGGAAGGGAGGAAGGAAGGGAAGAAGGAAGGGAACGAAAAAAGAAAGAAAAGGGAAAAAGAAAGGAAAGAAAGAAAGGAAAGAAAGAAAAGGAGGGAAAAAGGAAAAGGGAAAGAAAAAATGAGAAAAAAATGGAAAGTGGGGCTGGAAGGTGGGCTAGGGTGGTTGACCCCCTTGTGGGTCCCACCTTAGGAAAATAAAATAATAAAAATAAATAAATAAAACAAAAAAATAAAGAAAAAGGTAATTTTTTTTCTTTTTTATAAATCAAAACAGGAAATGCAAATGGATGGGCCATCTCAGAGCGGGTCCAAATTCCACTTTTGAAATTCATTTTGACGATTAAAGGGGAAAAATAGTCTTTTCAGAAAATTTCTAGATGAAATGAGCTATTTGGCAGTTTTTGAAACGAGCTCCGATTTTAAAGTTCAATACCCCGTTGCGAAGCAAATCCAGCGTAGAATTTGAAAAATTGAGTTTAGAAAAAATCCAGATTGTTTTTCTCAAGAAAATATTTCCAAATTTAGAATCTTGGGGGTAAAAATGTCAATTTTGGAAACCCGAGGCTTTGAAGTTAATTTCTGAAAGCTTTTAAAACTCGATCTAGATTGAAATTTATAAAACTGGAGTTTTGGACTTCAAAAATAAAATGAAATGTGATGAAATGTTATGAAATGTTGAGAAATGATATGAAATGATGAGAAATGACATGCGAAATGCAGACCTTGAATGAAGAATTTTGGATGTTAGACCCCGATTGGTAGTTGTACCAGTTCAAAAAGCATAAAAACTGATAAAATTTGCAAAATGGTTAAAGAAATGGTTTTCAGGCTCCACCGAGCTAGAGTGACACTGAAAATTGGGGTTCGAGCTGGATTTAAATGAGATGAGCTAGATTGAGTTGGGTTTTAGAGTTTCAGAACTCAAATAAACTGTCCAGGCACTGACTCAACTGACCTTTCCGACTGAATTTTCAAGAAAAACTGCCATTTTTAAAGAAATGGTACAGAATGATCATTGGAATGAAGTGACTTACGAACCTGAACTGGGTTTGAGCTGAAACAAAGGTCAGTAATACTGAGATGAACTAAAATCGAGGCTCAAACACTAGCTCAACTGACTGAACTCGGCTCAAATTCAGCTGAAAGAGCTGAAATGGACTAAAATGGGCTCCTGGACACTTAGAAGTGGTTTTGAACTGAAACGGGAGCACTCAAACTCCTAGTGAGCTCAAGTTAGACTCTGGGGAACATGACTGACTGAGAATGACTGACTCAGAGACAATTGGTTTGGATTTGAGTGAGAAATGAGCTCATTTCTGAAGAAATGATCCCATTTTGGCAGGAATGGTCAGAAATGAAAATGGTTTGTTCATTATGAGCTCAGATGAGCTTGAGATGATAAAATATGATGATATGCATGAAATTTTGGAGAATTAGAAATTGAAATTTCGAAATTTAGGTCAAAATGACCAAAATACCCCCGATAACAAGACTGGCCTTGAAACCGGGGTTTTCTGAAATAAATTTTGCAAAATGGAAAAATATGAAATGCAAATGACATTAAAATTAACCCTAATATAATTCTATATGCTCATGTACATGATAAAAAGCTTAAAATGACAAAAATATCAAAAAATATCAAATTTAACTTGATTTTCGCCTGATTTTCGCTTCTGAATTTAAAGATAAACTAACACATGGAGCAAATGAACTTGGAATTAAGCCAAATTTGGCATGGACACCTAAAATAACCCTAAAAACAGAATGGAGCTCGAAAATCTATTTTGTTTGTATTTTTAAATATAGAAATTCAAGTAAAAACCCTAAATTTTGTGATTTTTGCCTAAAATGTTGATTTTAAAGGGGATTTAGGATATCAAATTTCTATAAAATTTTCCCAAATTTTATGGGGTGACAAAGGACAGTAAGGCAAGGATTTTTTCTTTTTACACTTTTTGGTTTTAACCTATGGTCGGAGCTGTGCCACTCCGGCAAATCGGATCAGAATCCGACAACTCTAGTAAATGAAGGAAATAGACATGTTTCGGTAGAAAATGTGGGAAAAATAGTAAACAGATGTGAAAAAGATTCCTGACAAATAGAGGAAGATTTGATCTTTTGACAACATTGGGATTTGGGTTACGGTTTGGAAAAGGCCACACTGTTATCAGAGACCTAAATCTCTGGAATTTCGGGATATTGAAATCTGTCAGACAGAAATACAAATTTCGGGAAAAATACTGAAACAATTTCAAAAATTCCCAAATTTTGCGAAATGACAGGAAAGTATGTTAGGAACAACTTTCATATTGAAAGTTTTTTCATAAAGGTTAAAGATTGGATGGACGCGGTTAGGGTCTGTCTATACCCTGATGAAGGAAAATCAATATTTTCCCAAGGAGCTGAGAATTCCGATTTTTTTCAGAGGTCAAAACTACTTGAAAAAACCTAAAAATTTCCAGATCACTAGCAGATTCAATTATAAATCCACTGTGATTTTTGGAGGACAATCCAAATTTCCCACAAGGATGGTTTTGGAGGTTCGTTTCTGCTAAAGCAGAAATTGAAAGTTCCAGAAATACAAAATCCCAATTTGGGATTTGATTTATTTGAGAATATTTTGAAATCCAAATCGTACTAGGTTTTTTTTAAGGTATCAATAACAACCATGTGCATCCATGATAAAATTTTCAAGATTTATCATAAAGAATTCCTATGTAAAATAATGGATATACGAATAGAATATTAACTTAACTTTAATGAAATCAGAATAACACCTAAGCAAAACATAAATCTAACTAGCATGATGTTTAAAGTATGTAACTAATCATGGAAAATAACGAAAATAAAAAAAAGTAAGCAGGGGATATGAACCATTTTTTTTTATGTTGGCCGTAGAGATGAGGGATTCCATCCATAGAACGGATGGATCATATCATCCGGTAGCACTTTTATTGAAATATCATATATTTAAACAAATAAATATTGATGAAATGGGAGTCATACCTTGGATTCCACCTTGTAACAGATAGATTGACTGCAGCCTTGAACCTTGCTGGAAGAAAGTATTTTTGAGATGGGTTGTAGCCAATGGAGGGTGCTGATGGTGCTTTGAAGGAGGAGCTGGATGCTTGCTTGAGTTGAAGGTGGGTTGCACCTTGTAGACGTTTCAATGGAGCTGGAACCGGGGTTGAATGATGGTGGTGGCTGGGGTCGTGGCTGCTGCAACCGGATGGAGCTACTTCATAGTTGGAGCCGAAGGGATGGCAGCCATGGCTGAATGGAATGCAAGAGAGAGAGAGAGAGAGAGAGGTTAGGAGGTCAGCCGTGTCTTTCTTTTTTCTTTAAAATCTAAACTTAGGCCCTAATCTCCCCCCCCAACTTAGGTCTTCTTAGGTTTAATGAAAAGAAAGCTAAAAGGAGTTTACGTGAATGGCTGGGCAAGAGGGAAAGGAAGGGAGGAAGGAAGGGAAGAAGGAAGGGAAGGAAAAAAGAAAGAAAAGGGAAAAAGAAAGGAAAGAAAGAAAAGGAGGGAAAAAGGAAAAGGGAAAGAAAAAATGAGAAAAAAATAGAAAGTGGGGATGGAAGGTGGGCTAGGGTGGTTGACCCCCTTGTGGGTCCCACCTTAGGAAAATAAAATAATAAAAATAAATAAATAAAACAAAAAAATAAAGAAAAAGGTAATTTTTTTTCTTTTTTATAAATCAAAACTGGAAATGCAAATGTATGGGCCATCTCAGAGCGGGTCCAAATTCCACTTTTGAAATTCATTTTGACGATTAAAGGGGAAAAATAGTCTTTTCAGAAAATTTCTAGACGAAATGAGCTATTTTTGGCAGTTTTTGAAACAAGCTCGGATTTTGAAGTTCAATACCTCGTTGCGAAGCAAATCCAGTGTAAAATTTGAAAATTTAATTTTGAAAGAAATCCAGATTGTTTTTCTCGAGAAAATACTTCCAAATTTATTTCCAAACGAAACGAGCTATTTTTGGCAGTTTTTGAAACGAGCTCGGATTTTGAAGTTCAATACCTCGTTGCGAAGCAAATCCAGCATAGACGTTGAAAAGTTGAGTTTGAAAAAAATCCAGATTGTTTTTCTTAAGAAAATATTTCCAAATTTAGAATCTTGGGGGTAAAAATGTCAATTTTGGAAACCTGAGGCTTTGAAGTTAATTTCTGAAAGCTTTTAAAACTCGATCTAGATTGAAATTTATAAAACTGGAGTTTTGGACTTCGAAAATGAAATGAAATGTGATGAAATGCTGAGAAATGATATAAAATGATGAGAAATGACATGCGAAATGCAGACCCTGAATGAAGAATTTTGGATGTTAGACCCCGATTGGCAGCTGTACCAGTTCAAAAAGCATAAAAACTGATAAAATTTGCAAAATGGTTGTAGAAATGGTTTTCAGGCTCCACCGAGCTAGAGTGACACTGAAAATTGGGGTTCGAGCTGGATTGAAATGAGATGAGCTAGATTGAGTTGGATTTTAGAGTTTCAGAACTCAAATGAACTGTCCAGGCACTGACTCAACTGACCTTTCCGACTGAATTTTCAAGAAAAGCTGCCATATTTAGAGAAATGGTACAGAATGATCGCTGGAATGAAGTGACTTACGAACCTGAACTGGGTTTGAGCTGAAACAAAGGTCAGTAATACTGATATGAACTAAAATCTAGGCTCAAACACTAGCTCAACTGACTGAACTCGGCTCAATTTCAGCTGAAAGAGCTGAAATGGACTAAAATGGGCTCCTGAACACTTAAAAGTGGTTTTGAACTGAAACGGGAGCACTCAAACTCCTAGTGAGCTCAAGTTAGACTCTGGGGAACATGACTGACTGACTCGGAGACAATTGGTTTGGATTTAAGTGAGAAATGAGCTCATTTCTGAAGAAATGATCCCATTTTGGCAAGAATGGTCAAAAATGAAAATGGTTTGTTCATTATGAGCTCAGATGAGCTTGAGATGACTGATATTCTAACTGTCTTGAACTGATCAATGAGATTTGTTGACTCCGACTGACTGGGGTCCGGTATGACCTAGGAGTAAAATGGTAATTTTCCTAATGAAAGTTGGTAAAATGGTGATTTTCTAAAACTTACTCGGGGTTTGACTCCTACACTGACCTAACAGGGTTGGCACTGCACGAGGAGGGTTGTTTGAGAATGGATGTGGAAAATTTGGGGTGTTTACAACATCCTACATTAACATGCTTAAAGCTTAGGAGTTGAGATTTTCATATCTCATTCACACATATCACTCCATTAACTCCATGACCATCCAACCAGGCAAGTTAGTTCATCTTGAAGCCTTTCCATCATTTGATTTACAAACTTCACTTTCTGAATTTATTCATGTCCTAGTCTCTCCAAAATTAATGACCGTCTATCCACATCTCATCAAAGTGTTCTACACAAACCTTTCTGTAGACCATGAGACTTATCTTCCTTCATCACGTGTAGGCAGGATCAGATGAATCTTTTTCTAAAAAAAAAAAAAATCAACTTTTCGGTTAATCTTGTTATCTTTATTAAATTGCGCCATTTCACTTTTCAATTTAATCAAGTCTTCATCAATTCATTATCTATTTTGTCAATTTTGTCAAGTTTTATTTTTACTAAATTTTATCAAATCTTTATAAAACCCTTTTAGGTTAAGGGACAAACCTGATGCCTCGTTTCAATGGGGTATTTCCCTTTCAGATTAAGGGAGAAAACCCGAATCTCGTCCCGCGAGGCCCTTTATTTTCTTTCAAGATGGGGGATAATCCTAAATTCTTCTATCATCAATTTTTTCTCAAATTTCTATCAATTTCTACTAAATCTTTATTGTCAATTTCATTAATTTATTCCTTTTATCAATCCTTTTATCCTTTATCAATTTCTATCAATCCTTTTGACTTTGTCAATTTCTCTTCAGGATCGGGGATAATCCTGAAAACTATCATATATAAATTTTAGATCTTAGGCCATCTTGGGTCAAGGACCTTGAATAACTTCCTCATCCTCATCGTCGGAATCTATTCATGCTTTTTGTCAATCCTTCTAAAATCCGACTCTTGGGTAGGAGTTATTTCCTTCCCGTCTGAGTTCCGACTCAGGTTTTGTTTTCATTTTATTTTTATTTTTGGAAGATCCGAGTCCTGACTCGGGTTTTCCCCTTCTATCCTTCATTTGAAGTTTCGAGTTCCGACTCAAACTTCCTTTCAGATCCAATGCTCGTATTGGAACCAATTGCTAAGTCGAGAATTCGAGTTCTCAAACTCGATTCTCATTCTTTCTTTTATTTTGAAAAACCGGGTTCCGACTCGGATTTTCCCTTTTTTGTATATTCTTATTTCTGAAGCTGTGGGTTCCGACATGGACTTCCTTTCGGATACAATGTTCGTATTGGAACCAATTGCTACGTCGAGAATTCGAGTTCTCAAACTCGATTCTCAATCTTTCTTTTATTTTGAAAAACCGGGTTCCGACTCGGATTTCCCCTTTTTTGTATATTCTTATTTCTGAAGCTTCAGGTTCCGACTCGGACTTCCTTTCAGATCCAATACTCGTATTGGAACCAATTGCTACATCGAGAATTCGACTTCTCAAACTCGATTCTCATTCATTCTTTTATTTTTGAAAAAACGGGTTCCGACTCAGATTTTCCCTTTCATATATTCTTATTTCTGAAGTTCCGGGTTCCGACTCGGACTTCCCTCTGGATCCAATGCTCGTATTGGAACCAATTGCTACGTCAAGAATTCGAGTTAAACTCGATTCTCATTCATTCTTTTATTTTTGAAAAACCAGATTCTGACTCAGATTTTCCCTTTTTGTATATTATTATTTCTGAAGTTCCGGGTTTCGACTCGGGCTTCCTTTTGAATCCAATGCTCGTATTGGATCAAATATCTCCTTGCCTTTCTCTTTCAGGTTAAGGGATAAACCTGAACTTCCCCTTCAAGATCAAGGATAATCCTGAAACACCAACAATCATTCTCGCTTAATTCTCAAATATCTTTGAATGTCGGTCTCTTCCTCAAATTCTCCATTAAAAAACCCAGTGCTCGTACTGGTGCATTTTGAAAAAAACCAGCGCTCATACTGGTGCATCTTGAAAACCTAGTGCTCGTACTGGTATGCAATTTCAAAAATCCAGTGCTTGTACTGGTATGCACTTTTTGAAACCCAGTGCTCGTGCTGGTATGCATTTTCGAAAACGAGTGCTCATACTGGTTTGCAATTTCAAAAACCCAGTGCTCGTGCTGGTGTGCATTTTCGAAAAACCCAGTGTTCGTGCTGGTGTGCATTTTTGAAAACCAGTGCTGGTGTGCACTTTCAAAAACCCAGTGCTCGTGCTGGTGTGCATTTTCGAAAAACCCAGTGTTCGTGCTGGTATGCAATTTCGAAACCCAGTGCTCGTACTGGTGTGCAATTTCGAAAACCCAGTGCTCGTACTGGTGTGCAATTTCGAAAACCCAGTGCTCGTATTGGTGTGCATTTTTTAAACCCAATGCTCGTACTGGGGCATTTTTCAAAATCCAGTGTTGGTGTGTTTTTCGAAACCCAATGCTCGTGCTAATACATTTCCAAATCCAGTACTCGTACTGGTACATCTAGTGCTCGTGCTAGTGTCGGGCTGACTGATTAGTTAGCCCTACAGGTTTAGTCTTTGTACTAACCAATCATCAACAATTCAAGCTCTAAATTCTCGATTTCGACTATCGGGTTACCATTTTGTCAAAAATCAATTTTTTTCTCTTGCGAAGGACCCTCTTCAGGGAGAGTTTGAGGGAGCTCGTTCCTTTCGCATACAACCATCTTTCGTTCTGAAGAACCCTCTTTCAGGGAGAGTTTGAAGGGACTCATTTTCTTCGCGAACAGTTTGCAAAACAACAACCAACTTTACACAAAAGAACCCTTTTTCCAGGGTGAGCTTCGACGGAAGCTCGTTTCTTATTATGGTCCCCGTTTTTCTCATCTTTGGCCAACCCCTTCACAGAAGACTCTTCTAGGGAGAGTGTAATGGACTTGTTCCTCTGTGATACTTTCTCAACTTTGTTTTTCGGCCGCCTTTCCATAAGAGAAGCCTAGAGATAGGGAGTTTTGACGAAAACTTAATTTCTCTTCGAAAGTTCCATTTTGCAAACACCTCCTCTTTGAGGAAGAGAGGAGTATTTCCAACTTCCCATTCAGGTAAGGGCTAAGCCTGAGTCTCTCTTTTTAAGGAAAAAGAGAGGAGAATTTTGTCATGGATGTGTCGATTCGATATCAAGCGATTTCTTTCATCAAGGATTTCTAGAATACTTTGCCAATTTGCTATCAAAAGTCATTGCTGATCTCAAAGCTTTTATTGCACAGAGAATTTCATCCAAATTACCTTTAGTATTATTTCCAAAAGAGCAAGACTTTTGCGAAATAAGAACTAAATTCAAGCTTTTTCTATTGGTCAACCAAAAGGATGAAGAAAAATCTTCGATATGACCGACAAAGGAAAATTCAATGATATTGAAAAGCCATAAGTAAATTGATATTGATCATAGCTATGTCACATTTCTTAAAGATCACTCTTTTGGCAGTAAGACAGTGAAAATATCCTAGGCAGTAAAAAGAACCTACCCAATCCATATATCCTCAGTCATCTAAGTTGCAATCAAATATCCGCAAAAGGGATCTCTCAATTGTCGTCAAGATGAAGACGAAATATGCGAGCTAGACCCCCGGGGCCAAAGAAGATTTGGATCATCTCCGAGATGAAGGAGTTTGTGACAGATCCTTCTAGGGAACGTTCGGAGCACCGTCAAGATGAAGGTGACTGCAATGAACCTCTCGACAAACCCTAAAAGCTATTTGATTTTTGCTATCATCCAAAGACCATGACCGAAGAACCAATGTCATCAACCATAATTTCTGAGAAAGAAAAGAAGGATCAGAGCATCTCCAAGATGAAGGAGATTGCGACGTACCCTTCCCCGAAAAAAAGAGAAAAGTCAGGACATCTCCAAAATGAAGGATGATGTAAAAAGCTCAAGAAAGCTCCATGACTCAAAAGAGTGCAAAAGATCATCACGGGAAATGCCCAGGATATCAAGCTGCCCGAAACTGGCAGGAATCATCTTTATTTATGTGAAATTCTTTTATCAATATCTTTTCACCCAATTGCTTTTATGAAGCTAACAATTTTTTCTCTCTTTCCATATCAAATAAATTGATATCATCCTTGAAGAAACTCAACAACAACAAATTTGAATTTGACTCTTGATTCTACAGAGTTAGCCCTAATGGAGTTAATACTCTAGGTAGAAAGAGGTGATATTTTCACACATATGAGCACAAGTCCATTATTTTGGATCAACTACAATTTTTTGACATCTTATTAGCAATATTTTCTCATGATCCCAAAATGAAGCAAGAACTCGATGTTCATGTTGACGTATCCTGACGTCATCCCTCATTAAGGCTGAAAAGTCCTTCTCCTTCCGTCTGATCTGGGCGTTCTCAGATCTGCACACTTCCTTGTGTTCCCCACTGTCTCGCCATAGACAGTTCCCGCTCAGGATAAGGGTTAAACCTGAACTTTCTGCAAGAGGTCTGTTATTGTCAAAAGCTATTTTCAGTCTCAGCAATGAGGCACCTAAGAACAACCCCTTTTCAAGCTTTAGGGACCCCCATTTTTATCCTTTTGCAAACCCCTCTTGGACTTGTTGTGCAAAGTCTAGAGGTCCCATCACAGTTTCCTCGCTCATCGAGGATTCTGTATCCGTCCAAGGTAAGGATCAAACTTGTCACCTCGCTCCTCGAGGTATCACCCAAACATTCTGCGAGAGGTCGTCTGTCTTTAGAAAGCTGATTTAGTGTCAGCAATGGGGAATCCCTTGTTTTTCTCTTCTCGCAAACCCCTTTCGGATTTGTTCGTCCAAATTCCGAAGGTCCCATCATGGTTTCTTTATCCAAGGATTCTGTATGGTCGCCCCTTTCAGGTTAAGGGTTAAGCCTGAACCTCACTCCGCGAGGTATCTTTCCATTCAGGTTAGGGTTAAACTTGAGTCTCGATTCGACTAAATATCCTTTCTAGTCCCACCACGGTTTCTTTATTCGAGGATTCCGTACAATTCCCCCCACTTAGGTCAAGGGTTAAACCTGAATCTCGTTTTTGCGATGCATTTCGTTGTCCCATCACGGCTTCCTCGCTCGAGGATTCTGTATGGTCGTCCCTTTCAGGATAAGAGTGAAGCCTGAACCTCATTCCACGAGGTATCTTCCTTTTAGGTTTGGTTTAAACCTGAACCTCATTTCGACGAGGTAATCCTTCCAGTCCCATCATGGTTTTCCCCACAAAGGAATCCATGCTCTGTACATGCATCCAGGAAAGGATCATACTTGAAGTTTGTCTTACGAGGCATTTCTCTCCAAAATGTTCCATCGAGGTCTACCTATATTCCTTTTCCCATCCAAATTACCTTGATCTATCTTCGTCCCATCCAGGTTAAGAGCTAAACCTGAGTCATTCCAAAAGGTTGATCTTGTCTTATCCAAGAAGCTTGATAAAAAAAATCCTTATTTTCTACCATTTTCGAGATTTTCATCCAAAATCTCATCACGATCTCCTCATTTCTATCATTCAGTCATATCATTTTCGAGGATTTCGTCTCCCCAAGAACCATTCAGGATAAGGTTAGCCTGAAAAGCCATGTTTTCAAAGTAATTCTTCTGCACCCAGTTCAGGTTTGCTGACTGGGGCATTTTTCAAAATTTAGAGTATTTCTTTGCCACTAAGCTCGGCTTTCAACCGGCTTAGTAGCAAAAAGGGGCATCTGTGAACACCCCAATTTTTTTAAAATATTGTAAATATTCCCTTTTTTCCCTTTGACCCCATTTTCTGAGCACTCGAGCCAGTTTTAAATTTAAATTCCAGTTATTTCTCAGATTTTATTGAAATTAAAATCATTTTATACATCTGACTCAATTTCGGATCTAGATCCATTGCCAAAATCCAGATCTGAGCCTCATTTTTAAATTAAAATTTTAAAATACCAAAAATAAATTTTGAAAGGCTCAAACAGCCCATCTGGTATCCTGTTAGATCCACAACTCTGCATTTCTCGATTCACGGTTTTAAACCTCGAATATTTTCTTAAAATCTAGATATAAATTCGCTTTCTGAAGAATTTTTTAGAGAAATGGCTTTGAATTCTCAAAAAATCCTTCTTTTGTAAATATTTCTCAAAAAAAATTATTATTATAAAATAATTTGTAAACCCCTTATTTCTCCCTAGTTTCATAGTTTTATTATAAAATAATAAAATACCAAAAAAAAATGGAAAATACAAAGAAAAAGAAAAAAAAAGAAGAAATATATATAGAAAAGAAACAAAAATCGGTTTTTGAAAACTTCTTTTTGAAAAATAAGCCTTTTGACTAAACCCAGTTTTTTGCAAAAACTTTTGGAAAAGAATCAGCCTTTTAAAAATCTTTTGATAAAAAGCTTTTTAACGAAAAAAAATGAGGGTTACAGGGGCTTTCTCCCTCTCTCTTCTCTCTCGCACGGTCTCAGCCTTCTGGGAGCTTCCTCAATCGCCCTCCAAACCCTCCATCGCCAACAACCTCTCTTTCTCTCCTCCATCGCCCACCGATGGATCTCCTGCCATCGATTCCTAATTGTCTACCCTTCCCGAACCATCGTCCCTCTCTTTAAGAAGGGCACGATGAGGAAACCCTGGGGATCATCGGCCTTCACCCTACCATCGCACCTTCCTTCTTTTTCCTCTCTGATCGATACAGCTTCTGCATTCCCATTTCCCTTTCTCCTTCTCTCAGTTTTCCCTTGTTATTTTTATTATTTTTTGATCGACTGAAGAAGATACCGCAGCAAAGTCAAGCAAGCTATATTATCTCTTCTGCCCCATTTTAAGGAATCAGATTAACTCCTTCTCCAGAGCTCCTGCAACTACAATCGCTCTGCTTACTTAATCGGAGGAAAAGAATCCTACTCGGGGGCAGCACAAGGAAGGAACCCTTCTCATACAGTCCCTCATATTCACGGTAAGGGCTGTTTATTTATTCATCTATTGTTTTTCTTTCATCAAAGCACTCACATAGTGTTGATCTTGCCTGTGGCAAGCATCGATCTATGCATACTGTGCAAAATTAACAGGAATGGTAATATCCTAACATCTCGATGTCCAGCTTACATTGTCATTTCCCGTTTATTTTGATGTCAGTCTTAACTCGTTTTGAATCCTGGAGTTCATTTTTTTTTTCTTCTTTCTTTTTCTTTTATTGTGTTGCGCTCGTTTTGATCCATCCTGAACATCAATAGATGAAAGTCGGTTACTGTGAATCAAAGAAACAATCATTGTCTCAGACTCTGGAATGCTTCATTAAACATGAGGTGTAGCTTATGAACGTAGCCTTAATGTTTGTAACTCAAGCAAAAATCTGGATGTCCTGTTTTATAAGATGTCAGTTAATTTTTTTATGGGGATGGGGTTCCGTGCTTGGTCCTAAAGTACATACTGTCATTCGTATGAAAATGTGGATTAAGAAAAATTTTGTTTGGTGTAATCGAGCATGTAGACAGTTATAGGAAACTGATCATGTCAGTTTGCTCTTTTTACATTTTTTAGCTTTTTGAGTTTAAACTTCAAATTGCCATTTCTTTCTTTTTTTTCTTATGGCTAAAAAAAAAAGAGAGAGAATCAAGACAACTGTGGGATGTCATTAGCATAAGCCCAGTGACTGGTTGTTATATACTGGGACTTGCGAAAATTTTAAGTATGTGACCTCCAGAATCAAAGCCATGAGACAGGCTCAATCAGAGAAAGGGATGCCCTATAAGGTGAATTCTTGAAAGTAATTTTCAAACCCTTGAACATCGGTGGAGGACTTCTTCTGAATTAGCATCACATCAATAAATGTCTCAGCAAAACCCTTATTGTGCTGAACATCGATTCATAATCGTCCCCACTCATCCATGGTAAGGGGTGATATTTCCATTCTGTGATTCCTCTTGGTAAAAGATAACTTAAAAATATAGATGTATATTTTGAGGATTGATTACATGGCTTTACTGCTAACCCCCTTTTTCACAAGAGATCTGTCTTTTGGTGGATTTGATATCTAGTCTTGTTGGGGTATCCTTCTGTTTTGCCTCTGACGAAGGTAGATCCATTCTTTGCATGCCAATGTTTTGTTTCTGATATCGTATGTTCACCCTCATTTACTCATCCCTTATCATATGTTGTTTCACACTGTACTGAGTTAATAGGTATTTTAGTATGTTTATGGAATTCAGTTTCATCTAGTTTATCACCAGGCTTATGAGTCTTGCTTTGTTTGTTTTGTTTTTTTTTTCTTTCTTTCTTTCTTTTTACATAGCACAACTAATAACACCACTTTGATTCCTGCACATCTGTGTTCAAATCTGCCTAGCATCTATGCTTCACTGCATCTGCATATACCCATTCATTGTCCTAATGTGCCATCACTTGCTGCCTAATATCACTAAGGATCCCCTCACTGTAGTACACACAACACCCATCACATTGTCAACTTCTTGCTATTGATGTTGCCTTGATAAAAAAAAAACAATAATACTAGCTGTCCTTGATGTTTAATGCACATTGTTTGGTACATACCTGGTTCCTCATATACACCATTCTTAATCCCATTTCTTCACAGAAGATATGTGTTTTTTTTTTTGCAAAGCTTACGGCTATAGCATATCCAAAAACTAAAACCAGATTTTCTGTCACCAGTTGCTGGTTACCAATGACATCTGTGTATCAGTTTCATCTACATCTCTTGAGTGTTAATTAGTGAGCATTTTTTTTTAGTATTCTTGTATCCATATATTCGATCACCTCAGCGTGGGATAAAGCATATGATTGGAGAAGGGGTGTTCCTATTTTGTTTTTCTGCTATAACAATTCACTTAGGAACCAACTCAGATTCAAAATGAGATTTACCGTAAACCCCACAATCTGCCAAAACCTGTTGGGTTATTAGAGAAAAAAAAGCCATTGCCGATGTAAATCCTGGAAATGCCAAAGTATGGCGCATCTTGGCATATGATTAAAGGTCTTAGCAAAATCAGATTTAACAACAGATTGATTTTGCAGGAATTCTTGCAGATTGTTGAAATCTGCCAAAGGTTGGAAATCCCCATCTCCAGGCTTTGTTCATCCTTCAAGAGGTTAAGCCCTCCAAGATTTCCCTGTCGAAATACAATGAGGAGTGTCAAATCAAGCGCTTCAAATCCATCTGTGAATCGATTCATCCTACATCATGCTCCAGTCGTCTGCAATTACGAAATCCCTCATCGTGTATGCTCTCCTTTGCCAATTTGTATTTATCTTTGGTGTTGTAGTTACCTTATTTTACTCCTCTGAGGCTTTCATATACTTTCACTGAACTATTATAACCTTGCTGATTAGTTGCTTCTTGATTTTCAAGTATGTATATTCTTTTACCTTTATGTAGTTTACTGAGGTTTTAGTGAACTAGGATCCAAAGAAAGGTGTTACGGGACAAGATGCCATTCAAGAATTGTTATCATAAAAATTGATCCCTAAATAAAATACTAGTTCTGGAGTCCATGACAAGGATGACCAAGATTCAGTAGCTTCTTTACAAATTGTAATTTGTATTGCCTGTCCTGATTTAAGCCACCTTTCAGTTCATTCACAGATGTCCACGCAAAAGACTGGACTGCGTATGGATTTTTTTTTTTTTGGAAGCATGGTGCCTGAGTGTGGATAACTGATAATATAATAACATTTCCCTCATGATAAATTGTAAGAAGTGGAGTTTCATCTTGACTTGTATACAAAGTCGCATTCACAGGTAATCAGATACAGATGGTGGTCCATAATTTAAGATCTCTTTTCAAAATATTTATGGATTCATGGGTAGTGGTAAAGTCATGATGCCTATCATCTACAAAATCACAGTATCAAATCCAAGATACCTGTTCATTATGGGTGTATGAGTATCTGTGTAGCATCTTAAGAGGGTTTAATGGTTTCTTTTGCTATCAAAGATTAGGATCTAAGGCTTGCATTTTAGTTGAATCGGATAGGTTTTTCCTGTATACATCAATACCAAATTTTCCAGATATGTGATTTTCCTTCCATGTATCATCATATATTCACCTCCTCATTCTCCCACCCTCCAATGCATATATCATCCATTACATGCACACTCTAACTGTCATACTTCTAGCTACACCCTGTTCACCTTCACTACCTTTCCCCTTGCCCCTTTTTCTGACCAGCCAATTCAACTCTAGTTGTTGCCCTCATTCAAAGAACTACTCCATAATCCACTCCAGCAGGTGCTACTAGCACAAGAACATCTGTACCAACATCTATCCCCTCTCCACCATTGCATATGCCATCTTAGCACCCCTATTTCCATTACATGTTCTATTTACACACCTTGTAACAGTAACACTATAGTGTTACTGCGTTTACCTACCGCCAGTACCTGCCGCAAGTCATACGTATGCTACAACAACAGCCATATGTTGTTCATTTCCTGCTATGCTTCATAAACACAACCATTAGCAACATCCCCTGCACTTCTCCACAACAGCAGCCTAGCATTCACTGTTTGCCTTCCCCCTCATAACAGCACCATCCATGTTTAACATCCTTTAATACATCCTCGCATCTTCATTCATCATCATAGCATGTCACCAAGCCTCTTGCAACAGTCCATCACCTTCCATCACCTACGTTATCACTATACACATCTGCCACTCACCTACTCTACATCCATGTTATACATGTGTATATATATATAAACACATTTGGCTACCCTTCTATACCTTAGATCATCCATGTTTCATTGGGCGTTAAGCACAAGATAGGTATATGAGTGTCTCATCACTTGCACCTCTGAAATCCTTGTGATATGTGTCATTTCTCTTCCATTTTCATACTAATCAAGTGTTTTGAAGGAAATATGTGGAAAATGTCATTATTTGGGAGTTGTACTTTCAATTTCAAATGTTGTAATAAGTTAGATCTTAAATGAGAATTTACATTTCAAGCTTTTAGATAGAATGAATGAGCATTATAAATATCATAAATGGTTGGTTTTTCATGCTTTTTGCCTTTACTTTCCAAAATCTCACAATGGTAAACCACGAATGACACATGCATCATTTTATAAAAGGTGATTAATCCTAACTTGATGATTTACATCAATGGCCATAGTCAGGATGTAAACAAGACTTAGGATTTTTATCTTTTATGGAATAGCATCGGATCCACACTTGATCCCTCTTCAAAAAATCATCATATTTTTACATTTTCTTCTTTTATCAGAGTTTAGTTTAAAATTAGCTCAATATATATATCAATGGTCATAGTCAAGATATATTGAGAGTTAATTTCATTTTAAACTCTATAAAAGCACCAAAATGTTTTATTCTTCACCTGAATTTAAATATAGATTATTATATAATACATTCAATGACCATAGTCAGGAGTGTATTATATCATTAATCTTATTTACATTCATTTAAAGAATGAAATAGGACTTTCAAATCTAATTTTTAAATTATTTAAATTCATTCATCATTTAGGATAGAATTGCATCATATTTTCAAAATTCCAGGTGATCATTTTTCTTCACTTCTCAGATTCAAATACAATTATTTATCATTTCAAGACTCAATTTCAAAGTCCAATTTGACTTTGAAAATTTCCAAATCATCTTGTATTTCAAAACTTTAAAAATCCAATTCAATTCAAAATTCACTTTCAAAATTCAATTTAACTTTGAAGTTTCTGATTCATGTTCAAATTCAAAACCAAGTTTATCTCCTTATCTTCAAAACCAAAGTTTGAGATTGATTCTGAATCTCAAAGCTTGACCCTTCCTAAGTTTTAAATTCAATCTAGGTTTTTAAAACCCAAACCCATCTTCAAAAAGTCCCATTTGGACTTTCAAAATCCAAACCCAAAATTAGAACCTAATCCCAATTTGGATCCAGATTTCCAAAAGCAAATTTCGTCTTGGATCTCAGACTTCAGATCCAATTCCATTTTAGGATCCAGAATCCAATTCCACTTTGGATCTCAGACTTCAGATCCAATTCCATTTTAGGATCCAGAATCCAGTTACACCATGGATCTCAGACTTCATATCCAAAACCCATTTTAGGATCCAGAATCCAATTCCATCTTGGATCTCAGACTTTAGATCCAAATTCCATTTTAGGATCCAAAATCCAACTTCATCTTGGATCTTAGATTATAGATCCAAAATCCATTTTAGGATCCAAAATCCAAATTCCATCATTGGATCTCAGATTTCAGATCCAAATCTCATTTAGAATTCCAAATCCAGAATTCAGTTTCATCTTGGATCTCAATTTTATTTTAGGATCCAGACTTCAGATCCAAAACCTATTTTAGGATCCAAAATCCAATTTCACCTTGGATCTCAGACTTCAGATCCAAATTCCATTTAAGATCCAGAATTCAATTCCATCTTGGATCTCACACTTCAAGTCCAAATTCCATTTAGGAATCTAGATTTTGGAATTCAACTTCCTTTTGGATCTCAGACTTCAGATCCAACTTTAGATTCCAAATCCAAATCCACTTTTGGATCCCATCTGGAGTTCTTAAATCTATTTTTATTTTTAAATTCCATTTGGATTGCTCAAGTCCAAATTCCATCCAAATTTCCGAACTTAAATCTAGAATTCAATTCCACTTTAAATATTCATTTCCTCTCCTAAATCCAAGTTTAAAATCCAAATTCAAAATCCATTTCTGACTTTGAAACTTCATTCCCTTTTTCACTCATGTTCCAATCATTCTTTTCAAATTCAAAGATTTATTTTCCCAACTCCGATCATTTCAAAGACTTAGAAACTTCAAAATATCCTTCCTAAATTTATCTTAAGTTCTAAGTTAGATTCAACCATTCAGAAATCATTTCTTCACTCCATTATCAAGTTCATCTCAGAAAACTTGGAAATTTTCAAAACATTTTCTCAAAAGAGCATACATCCTTGCATTGCACAAGCATGATTCTGTGTGCATTTAGACTTAGGATAAATTCTTAGATAATATTTAGGCAAAGCAAAAGGCATAAATTCGATCCTTGGTTCGATTACCCCTGGTAAAGGCGCCAGGAACGGTCGAACCTCGTACCGACGAGCAAGCCCCGTCTCTCCATTTTCCCGCAAAATATTTCAAAACGGAGGCGAGTAATTTTCTAAATATTTTCAAATCAAGGTTAAGTGAGACCCCGTAAAAGAGTTCCTCTCTCTTCTCTCTTCTTTTCTGTTTTTTATTTTCTCCCTTCAAAAAGGAGGAAAATAGGGGTTGAAAAGGAAAAGAGAAGGAAGAGAGAGAAACCATAAGAAAGGAAAAATTTTGTGATGATCACAGAGGTATGACTAAACAATGAGCCTAAGAAAGATAAACCCGCTTCGCCCCATTCACAAAATGGTTCACCTTAGAGAGGGTGGATGGTACAACCCTGAGTGACTTGTCGTTACTATGACACGTGTTTTGATAGGAGCCGTAGCGCCCTTTGGCCTCCAGTCACTCAGAGTCAGGGAGGTCGAGGTTACCTTTTTAGGACCTCACTACTGTAGTAGTATGGATTGCAATCCTTGCCTATGCGAGAGTTTCTCTCAGCTGCGTGCTGCCCGCATGAGGTTTACTCAGTCTGTAGCATCCCCGGTTACCACACTAGAATTTGAATAACAGGTGTCGAGTGCATGTCTCACAGAATGTGAGGTTCTTTCACGTACCCGAAGGAGTAACAAAAAGAACTTAAAGACTAACCAATCACAACTGACCTACTGTAGTTGCTATTTTACTTGTTTAGTATTTTTCTCTTCAGTTACTTTACTTGTTCAGTTGTTACTTCAGTTACTTACTTGTTCAACACTTGTTACAGTTATGTTACTGCTCTGAGTTACTTGCTTTACAGTTACTTCAGTTACGTTACTTGTTTCGCTTGTCACGTACACACTTACCTGACACAGACACATGCACTTGTTAGTTCTTGTTTTTGCTTCCTATTAGATTGTTATATATATAATGTGGTTGTTTCTTCACCACCTCGCAAGAGGACTGACCCCGTTTTATGGGGATGTAGGTGACGAACAGGTGCAGTGCTGATGCGACGACACACGGTGGAGGCTTGGGGACCCACACTTAGGCTGCAGATCCTGTCCCAGTGGTTTTGGGTTTTTGGTTGGGATATATATTCCCTCTTTTTGGAGACTTTGTACTATTTCATTTTGTAAACCTTAATTGTCGGGTTGTATACCCTCTTTACATTTGTGGTTGTACTTTTATTTACTCTGTTAGCTACTTTGTTGCACTCACCTGTGGCCGTCCAAACTCGCGGCTTTTCCACTTTCCTTGCACCTTGTTTTTTTCGTTGTTTTCAGTAAAACCTTTAAAAAAAAATTCACAGAAAATCTAAGGTTTTTCTAAAGTCGGGGTTTGGGGCGCCACACTCATAATCCTTGATAAACTCGAGCCAACGACATTGTCTCATTTTGATTCCTTCTGGGAAAATAAATACTTGAGACTCTTATGGTCAGAAAAGACCTCAAAGGTATCTTCAAACGGATAGTGTCGCTAGGACCTCAAGGCGAACACCACAGCTGCTAACTTTAAGTCATGAGTCGGATAATTCCTTTCGTGAATCTTCACCTGTCGCGAAGCATACACAATGACTCGACTGTGTTGCATGACCACGCATCCCTATCTTGCACCTGAGGCGTTTGTGTACACCACAAAACCACCTCTGCTCGAAGGTAAAGCTAACACCGGAGAGATAGTCAGCTTCGTCTTCAGGATCCGAAAACTCTCTTCGCAAGCGTCAGTCCACTCGAACTTGACTCCCTTACGCAAAAGCTTCGTTAATGGAAGTGCAATCCTGGAGAAGTCCTGAATGAAACGCCGGTAGTAACCAACTAACCCGAGAAAACTACGGATGTTTGTAACAGACTGAGGCTGCTTCCAGTCCAATACTGCTTCAACCTTCGCTGGATCAACTGACACACCATCACTGGATATCACATGACCCAAAAACATGACTCGTCGAAGCCAAAACTCGCACTTGAAGAACTTGGCAAACAATTTGTGCTCCCGAAGTACTCCCAACATAATGCGCAGATGCTCTCGGTGCTGCTCAAAGGTCTCTGAGTAGATCAATATGTCATTGATGAATGCGATCACAAATGTATCCACGAACGGACGGAAAATACGATTCATCAAATCCATGAATGTTGTTGGTGCATTTGTGAGCCCAAAAGGCATCACCACGAACTCGTATAACCCGTATCTAGTTCGAAAAATTGTCTTCGAGACATCTTTCTCTCTGATTCGGAGTTGATGATAACCCGATCTGAGGTCGATCTTCGAGAATATATTTGCTCTCTGCAACTGATCAAAGAGATATTCTATTCTCGGCAAGGGATACTTGTTCTTAATCGTCGCTTGGTTGAGCAT
Source organism: Nuphar pumila (assembly GCF_984573655.1). Classification (NCBI taxonomy): domain Eukaryota; kingdom Viridiplantae; phylum Streptophyta; class Magnoliopsida; order Nymphaeales; family Nymphaeaceae; genus Nuphar; species Nuphar pumila. The sequence goes on along the minus strand of NC_143265.1, from coordinate 42,529,390 downwards.
TCTATAGTCAATGCACAACCTCAGGGATCCGTCTTTCTTCTTCACAAACAAAACAGATGCACCCCACGACGATGCACTGTTTCTGCTAAACCCATGCTCCATTAACTCTTCCAACTGATGCTTCAGTTCTTCGAGTTCTGCTGGAGCCATACAGTGCCTTAGAGATCGAAGTCGTTTCAGGTAACAACTTGATACAAAACTCGATCTCACGCTTCGGAAGTAATTCAGGCAGTTCCTCAAGAAAAACATCGGGGAACTCCCGAACTACATCAAGGTCCTTGATAGGGGTCAACACTGGTTCAACTGGGGCGATACTGACAAAAAATGAAGTAATTCCACATATATTTTTGAACCTTAAATGATGAAATCAAGCGACTATCTCGAATAGGTCGAGCAAGGCTGATCTCCAAAATTGGACGATCAGGAGGGTACAACACCACCTTGCTTCTCTGCACAGAACTTGAGCATGGTGCTCAAACAACCAATCCATGCCTAGAATGACATTAAACTCCGTCATTTCTAGCAGGATCAAGTCAGCTGACAAGTTCTGACTTGCGACTGACTCCTCTATGCTTGGAATGTATAAAGTACATAAAGACTGATCACCAGTCGGTATACGAACTTTCAAAGGATAATTCAACAATACAACAGACATAAGCAAAGAACTAGCAAATCTCGAAGTTATGAAAGAATGTGAAGCACCATAGTCAAACAAGCTAAAAGTTGCATGACCAGCGACTGGAATAGTACCTTGGACCAACTCTCTCTTGGTCACTTGCTCGATAGTGGCTGCATAGGCATGCCCTGCCACCGTCCTCTGGTTACCCGTCTTCTGTTGGGAAGGTTGCTGCAGCAAGTACGATTGTTGTTGTTGCTGAGGTGCTGACTGCGACGTTCCTGGCATGTTCCTCCTTAGATCATCAGACTACTTCTTCCGAAAATCCCTGATGTAGTGACCCATCTTGCCACAATAGATACATCCTTCGAGGTCCCATGGACACGGTCGGCCAGGATGATCCATCCGACATTTTGGGCAACCCGATGTTGCCACCACCTGTCTCTGCTGCTGTTGGGGCTTGACGAGTCTGTCGCTGACGGTTGTTGTTGTTATGGTTCCTCTTTGCTGGCGGGGCAGGCTTCTTTTCACCCAAATTCTATTGAAATGAATGCTTCTTAGGCCAACTCTTTTGACCTTGTTGCTACTGGTTTCCTTTAGATTGCAGAGTCTTTTGGGATTCTGTCTATTTCTGCTCTAGGAGTGTAGCATTCTCCAGGGCTTCCTCGAGAGTCGAGGGAGCACGCGTGATCACTCTCAAACGCAAGGCTAACTTTAAACCGCGAGTGAACTTCATCGCTCGTTCCTTCTCAGTCATGTATACGAACAAAAGCGCTCCAGGCTTCTGAACCTCGTGATATAGTCCGCCAAAGTAGAGTTCCCCTGCTGAAGGTCAAGGAACTCCTGCATCTTCCGACTACGCTCATGGGTCAGAAAGTAGGCTGCGTAGAAGACCTCTACGAATTGCTCCCACATGACTGCACCACCAGCAAATTTGACATCCAAGGTGGTCGCCCACCATCTTTTGGCATCCTTACAGAGTCGATACGTGCCAAAGTCCACCTTTCGATCGTCACTAACCTGCATCACACGAAAGATCTGCTCGATCTCTCGTATCTAGTCTTCGGCTGCCTCACGGGAAGACTTCCCATCGAACGATGGAGGGTTCATAGCCATGAACTGCTTGTAAGGTACGGTTGTTGCTACTAGAGCTGATGGAGGAGTACGAGCCAAAGTCTCTCATCCCTGAGAGGCTTGCATGTTCTCCCCCATAGCACGCATGGACTCGGCCTGCCTGCTAACAACCTCTGCCAAGTTGTTCAAAGTGTCCATGATACGGTCACAACGTTCACGCCATGCCATCTTAAACAAGAAGATAGACTCGTATAAGCAAGGAGGCAAGCCAAAACATAATTTTATTGCATCAAATAAAGGAAGCATACATATATTCAGTACAAGCCAAAATTACCCATTTACAACAAGGTCACAACACGTAAATCTCTGCGACAACGCAAAAAAAAAAGTCTAACAAATGAACACTGACTCAGTGTTCCAACCACACATGTCCATATCTGAACAACCAAGATCATCGCTGCTTATGAGTGTAGTAGTTGCGGTAGGTGTTCTAATTTCCGTATCGTCTCTGCATCGAACGAGGAGGAGAAGAAGGTGTGTACTCAGAAAGACTCACTGCCTAAGACCACAGAGGTGAAGCTAGCGTGTACTCGGGAGAAACTGATCGAGAGTAGGAAGCTGGCGTGTACTCGAGAGAACCTGGTGAAACTTGTGTATCTCCCACTGGGTCAACCGCTGACTGTGCCTGGTCGCCCTCAGAAGCCTCGTTCTCTTCGGTCTCAGCGTTACCCATCGCGAGTTCATCGCCCAACTTACGCTGACACTCAATTTCAATATGCCCCCTGAAACTACAGTAGGGGCATACGCTCAAAGCACGAGGACAAATCTGTCCTGCGTGATACTGGTCACATCTCCCACAAGGAGGTGCCAGATGTGCAAGTATCCGAGCACTCCGCACAATCTGCTGAACCGCTTGACCGAGGGCCTCTGTGCCTCAGATCAAGTCGATAAGAGCCCTGAGCATTCGCTTATTCCTCGAATCAGCAGGCATCTAAGAAGTTATATAACTAATTAAGTATGCAAAACTATTCAGAACATACTTACAGTGTGATTGACTATGCACGCAAAAGTCTTGGCCCACACACATAAACTGCATCTCTGATACCAATCGCTGTGATGCCCCAAACCCCAACCTTCTAAAAAACTTTGGTTTTTGAGCAATTTTTTTTTTGAAAGGATATACAAAGTGAAAAATAACTAGCAGAAGTAAAAGAGGAAAAACAGGGGTAACGCAAAAGCCGCAAGTCTGAGCGAGTCACAGTGAGAAAACCAAACCACAAGACAAGTAAAGTACTTCTCATTTCCATAATATTTACAATGATACAAAAAGGAGACTGAGTACAAAAAGGAACAGTCTCACAAAAAAAAAGAGGAAAAACCCCTCAAACCCCTAAACCAGAAGAAGTCAGGATCTGCTGTAAAGTGTGGGTCCCAAGGCTCCTTCTGTGCGTCGTTGCATCGCGCTGCGTCTACTCGTCACGTGTATCCCCATAAAACAGGGTCAGTACTCTTGCGAGCTGGTGAGACAAACCACCATGCAATATCATTTTTATGGAAAAGCAGAAGGTAAGCAGCATGCTACAATGTGCTAGGTGCCAAGCTATAACTAGCATGATGGAACAGTTAGAAACATTTAAATAAAAGTACAAGTGCATGTCAGGTAGGTGCACGTGCCACAAGACTGTAAAACTACAAAGTAAGTAATAGTGGAACAACTAGAGTAACAGAACAGGAACTAACCAACAGAGTGTAGCAACTGAACAAAAGTATAAACTGTGCTAGAGTTACGACTACAGAACGTTAGTCTGTTTGGTTAGTCTTTATGTTCTTCTTCTTACCTCCTTCGGGTATGCGAAGGAAAACCCTTGAGTTCTGTGAGACATGCACCTGACGTCTGTTATTCAATTTTTAATGTGATAACCGGGGATGCTACAGACCGAGAAAACCACCTGCGAGCAGCACGCGACTAGGAGAAACCTTTCGCAGGGGCAAAGGATTGCCCAAATCACATCGTGTTTACGCCTAGTCTGTGACGCCCCAAACCTCGACCTTGTAAAAACCCTTGGTTTTTTAGCATTTTTTTTTCTTTTGGATAAATAGAGTGAAAAACAAGTAGCGGAAGTAAAGGAGGAAAACAGGGGTAAAGCAAAGGCCGCAAGCCTGAGCGGGCCACAGTGAGAAAACCAAACCACAGTAGACAAGTAAAGTATTTTTCATTTCCACAATAGTTACAATGATACAAAAACGAGACTGGGTACAAAAAAGGTCAGTCTCACAAAAGGGAAGGGTACAACCCCTCAAAACCTCAAAACCAGAAGAAGCCAGAATCTGCTGCAAAGTGTGGGTCTCAAGGCTCCTACTGTGCGCCGTCGCATCGCACTACGTCTACTCGTCACCTGTATCCCCATAAAACGGGGTCAGTACTGTTGCGAGTTGGTGAGACAAACTGTAACGCCCCGGATTTCCAAAACAAAGCTAAGTTAAAATTTTCATGGATTTCTTTTTTTTTTTTCTTTGCAGCGGAACTTAGAAAAGCTTTTAGCAGCGGAATAAGACGATAATGAGTCGTCGGTTTTAGAAAACTCCGAGCACGTTGCAGGTATGTGGCCAAGCAACTCATTGACCACCAAAGTGTTCCATTTTATCGAAAGCACATGTTTATTACAACACTACTGCTTAGAAAAGCAGTGAAGGTTCAATAAAAAGGAAGCAGTACAACTCTGTCTAGAGAAACCCTGGAACTTGATGCCGCCTTGCTCCGCATATCGCCACGCAGGTTCAACACCTGAAATCCCCATTAAACGGGGTCAGAACCACTGATGGTCTGGTAAGTAGGCAAACACCTATCTATTCAACTCAAGTAAATGCATAGACCACTCAGGGTCGCAGTTCGTAATACGACGCTCAAGCCTCCATGACTTAGCGTATATCGCAAAAGCCTCATCAGGGCTATGAGTTGAACATCCACGCAAGTCGTCATGACTTCGCATAAGCCTCTTCAGGGCTGTGAGTTAGAATAACCTCTCAAGTCTCTACGACTTAGCCTTGACTTCCTTAGAGTCACGAATGGATGTCTAGCTCAAGCCTTTATGCTTGGCACATCCGTATCCTACGAATCTAAGGACAGCTCTCCGAGCTTCACTTAGTCGTACGGATATCAATGGGGTTCTTTCCCAATCGGTCCAGTAGTATACCGACCATGACACCTTCACAAAGGTTATGCAGGACTGACTCAACAACGTCATCCACTCATACATTCAAAGTAGCGCTGTACCTAAGCTAATGCTTTGTTTCGATAATTGCACCTCCCCCTGGGCTTAGGGGACTCATATCTGGGCGACAACGCGACGATCTGGGGGTTGATTATTCTATGTATTTTAGATACCCCAGAGGCCTGTTGACCCCATCCCCCTAGTAGGACGGTACAACATACCGGAAGAGATCCTTACTAGGTATCCGAATGCATTCTGCTACTGCAGTAGTTGGGTTCAATCCTTAGATATTTAAGGATAACCACGACCTCCATACCTCTGAGTGACGAAGGCCATCAATGAACTCTATCAGGTTCGGGTGAAATATATGTCACTCAAGGCTGCGCCAGCACCGTCTTCTTCGGTGAGAAATTCTGAAAGGGGCCTGCCAGTCTTACAATTACTTGACGAGCATTGCATGCCTATAGGGCAGCCTTTGAGAAGTATGTACCCGACCCCAATCAACCACACGGTTGTCACCGTGGAACAAAGGTTTTATTCATATGCATGCTTAACTCTGCTCACGGCACTTCGGCCTTGACGAGCACTTCACCTCTTTCGGTGCAAACAACACACTCCGGCTCAGCAGCCCTTACGAGTCTGGTTGTCTGATAATTCTCAATGAGCATGCACATGACTCGATCTCTACGGATCGGCTACTCGGCGTATTTTTACGCAACAAGCTCAGGACCTCGTCAAGGCGCTACCACTACTTTGGCGCAATGGCTCTTACAAGTATGATGCCCTTGCAGGTGTCAGGGAGACGAGTCATTCTGACATCGCTCCAACAAAGGACATCATTGTGCCACTTAACTGGTTTTGGCAGCTCTTCTGCCAACCATTCTGTCAACACCTTCTCTGCTCTACCGGCAGTGGTGCGACGAACCTTTCTACATCGTAGAAGGCGTTCCATAACTGGGTAGCACTTCTGCTACGTTCTTTCTGAGCCATTCTTAGCTCCTTCAGGAATTTTAGCAGCACTTCCTCTCTTTTACGGAGAAAGCGTGCGTTTCTTTTATCCATTTCAGCGGCATCTCCCCTCTTTGGTGGGAAATCGCTACGCTTAACTCGGGAAATGGATGCGTACCGTTGTGCGTACTTTGCATCCATCAAGGTTGCAGGAACCTTGGGCCATAGCTAGGCCATACGTAATTGATTTAGTCTTTACGTAAAGAGCATTTTGCCAAAAGGCGAAGCCTTTCCAATAGGGGCTTCATTCGTCAAGCAGAATCTTGTACGAGGAGCGGTAAGGGAATCGCATGGGCGATTTTGGAGTTGATCTCTGTTTGAACGCTCACTTACGCGCCATATATGTAATATAAGCAGAAGCCTGTGCTTTATACAGCGGCGGCGTAAAGGAAATGCATATACTATTGTTCAGGGTGTGTAACTGAACGAAATATTCTACATATATAACAAAACAGGAGCCTTGGCATCGTTCGACGCGACGACGTAAGTAAATACATTGCAGAAAGCAGGAGCCTTGGCATCGTTCGACGCGACGGCGTAAGTAAATGCATAATCGGAAGTGCAGTAATCGGAAGTACAGAAAGCAAGGAGCCTTGGCATCATACGACGCGACGGCAAAGGTAAATTACATGGCCTGTGCGATATAAGACGCGTCGGCAGTATCAGCAGATATACACCTAGATCTGTATCCAACGATAGTTACGAGGCGAGCGAGTGAACACCGAAGTGTCCTAGAGGGCTCAACCAAGAACTAGGGTGAGATACTATTTTGAAGAACGCATATACTGCGTATTCGAACATATATATCCGACGATAGTTACGAGGCGAGCGCGTGAACACCGAAGTGTCCTAGAGGGCTCAACCAAGAACTAAAGCAAGATACTACTTCAGAAAGTATATGCTATATACAAACAATCAAATACTTGAGAGAGATGGTTTAATGAAGCGAACTTACTTCAATTTGAGGAAGAAACGACTCCGATTGCTTCAAACGCTTCGAACGAGGCTCGACTTCGAAAAAGGATCAACTTCGAACTTTGGACGAAAAAGGACTTGGACTTTGACTTTGAACCAAACCAGGTTCAAGTCAAGTCAACTGGGTTCAGACTTAGGTCAAGTAGGTTCAGACCTAGGTCAGGTGGGTTAGGACCAGGTCAGGCAGGCTCAGACCAGGTCAAGCAGGCTCAGGCTAAGTCAGGCAGGCTCAGACCAGATCAGGTGGGCTCAGGTGGGCTAGGCTAGGTAGGGGAGGTTTGGAAAAGGAGGAGAGAGAGAGGGGTTGGCGATTTTTAAAGAGAGGGGGGCTCCTTTATTTATAGATTCTGAAACTTGGGCCCCAAGTTTCAGAATCTCCTCTTTACCCCTTGGCTTTTCAGAAATCCCTTCCATGGAAGGTGCTGGAAGGAGCTGAAAGGCTCTGGAAGGTGCTGGAAGGTGCTGGAATATTCTAGAATCTTCTAGAATATTTTCTGAGAAATATTTCTGTGGGTCCCACCCATATTTCTGTGGGTCCCAAAAGAATTTCGGGTTTTCGGCGATTTTTTTCCGAAAAATTCTGAGTACGCCATTATCTTCGTATTGATGCCACTAAGAAAGTTGGCTCGCAGGAATCCTTTGATTTTGTTCAGATAGGAAGTTATGGCTTCCAGAGTGTTTGAGCATATATTCGCGATTCGACGAATATCCTAAGTGTAACTGGCTCGCAGGAATTGATTTGTTTCGCATTCTGAGAAAAATGCCATTTTTACCGGTAAATGCCTCATGAATTTTATTCAGATATTTTCTGAAAAATTGCGGGTCTTACATCATTACCCCCTTAAAGGAATTTCGTCCGCGAAATTCAGCTAAGAGTACTAAGTGCGTAACTCGGGATATTTCTCCCATATGTTAAATTCATAATGTTGTTCACTTAGTTCAACATCGTATTTATTCCAATCATTACCTCATATCATGATTCCTGATCAATGAGGTATGTTTCTCATATCTGAGTTCAAATTATGCTACAACCACGATAGTTTGTTGAATCAATGTTCTTCCAACCGGCTATTTAACATAGCCATCTTGTGTAACTATTTCATACACACAGATCATTCTTCTAGAGATTAACCATATTGGAATAAGTCCCCTGTCAGACTACCTGGTATTGGAAACGTACCTCCTCACAGGTTCGCCTTCGTCAGACTTACCTGATATTGGATCAGTACACCCTCACAGAATCATACTAGCCAAGCTACTGGTTTTGGAACATATACACTCGCGCGGAGCTGTATACCCTCACAGGCTCACTCTGGCTAGACGATCTGATCTTGAATATGTAAAACCTCACAGGACTCTCTTCTTGGGAACAATTCCTCGATGGTTTATTTTATTAAGTGACTTTTATCGTTCTAATTACGCAAACTTAATTTCTCAATCATGGGGTCTATAGCCATCAACCTTTGGGCATAAGCACTTAAGATTTTATTTTGACAAATCCAAAATTTCTTTAGAGAGCAAGGATACATATCGATCCAGATGACCGTACACAAGGTCATAAGCCACTTGTCTCAAGCATTCATTGGATCTTGTCTTTCAATCGCTTTTTACCCATTACAACTCTATCTATCAAGGTATCCAGATTCCTTGATATGGTCATCATTCGTGAGTTGTTCGGCTGTCACCGCATAGACACGACCTGCCACAGGTTTCTGCTCTATTCTGGATAGTGGCAGTCGTTGTTGTTGTATTTGTTGAGAGGGTCCTCCAGATCCCATATTTCTTCGTTGAAGATCTGAGGCCTTCTTGCGGCATTCGCTTACACGATGCCCTGGTTTGCCGCAATACAGGCAACCTCCCGTATCGTGAGGACAAACCCCTCCGGGATGATCTGAGCTACACCTTGGGCATCGAAAATTAGACTGTTGGTAGAGCTGATTGGCTTCTACCATCTGTAATGGCCGCTCGGCCGGTGGAGTAAAATTGTTGTCTTGAAAATTCCTCTTATAAAAAGGTGGTCGTGAGTCCTGGCCACCTGGTAACGTCCTCTTATTGTTCCGACCATCAACTATGGGCCTCTTTGCTATAATCACCTTAGATCGCGCCCAATCCTCGCTAATCTTTGAAGATGCTGCTACAGCAGCTTGAAAAGTCGAGGGCATACTTGTTATTACACGAGATCGCAACCCTTCTTGCAATCCATTTATATATTTATCGGCCCTTTCTTGGTTAGTATCGAATAACGTGGAGCAATATCGTTCAAGGTTTTGAAATTTAGTGGTATAGTCCATCAGACTCATAACACCTTGCTCCAATTCCAGAAACTCCATCTTCTTCTTATTTCTGGAGTGTATCGGAAAGTAATTATCCAAGAAAGTTCTCCGAAAATCATCCCAAGGGATGACTTCAAGCTGAGAGAACTGGATTATCTTAGTGGTATCCCACCACTTTCGTGCATTATCCTTCAGCCTATATGTGCCGAAGTTAGTCTTTCTATCCTCTGGTACTCCCAATACCAGGAATGCACGCTCCGTCTCCTCGATCCAGCTTTCTGCGAGCTCTGGATCGGCACTACCAACGAAAACAGGTGGGTCGAGTTTAAGGAACTTTTCATAAGTCACTCCTCCCAGATTCTCATTGCGAGGTGGGGCTGGTGCTTGCCTTGATTCATGAATGGCAGACCCAAGCCTGTTGAGTGTTTCCAGCAGGAAGCCCTGTGTATGGGACTCTTCACTCGGCATGGTTCTCCTCGTCCTAGGAGCCATTTTATCTATTCACACAAATACACCCAAATCAGAGAAAGTATAAAATTTATACTTACAGTGCGATACCGCAAACACGACGGATCTCGAACCAGGTTTCTCAGACTCATGCTCTGATACCAATTCTGTAACGCCCCGGATTTCCAAAACAAAGCTAAGTTAAAATTTTCATGGATTTCTTTTTTTTTTCTTTGCAGCGGAACTTAGAAAAGCTTTTAGCAGCGGAATAAGACGATAATGAGTCGTCGGTTTTAGAAAACTCCGAGCACATTGCAGGTATGTGGCCAAGCAACTCATTGACCACCAAAGTGTTCCATTTTATCGAAAGCACATGTTTATTACAACACTACTGCTTAGAAAAGCAGTGAAGGTTCAATAAAAAGGAAGCAGTACAACTCTGTCTAGAGAAACCCTGGAACTTGATGCCGCCTTGCTCCGCATATCGCCACGCAGGTTCAACACCTGAAATCCCCATTAAACGGGGTCAGAACCACTGATGGTCTGGTAAGTAGGCAAACACCTATCTATTCAACTCAAGTAAATGCATAGACCACTCAGGGTCGCAGTTCGTAATACGACGCTCAAGCCTCCATGACTTAGCGTATATCGCAAAAGCCTCATCAGGGCTATGAGTTGAACATCCACGCAAGTCGTCATGACTTCGCATAAGCCTCTTCAGGGCTGTGAGTTAGAATAACCTCTCAAGTCTCTACGACTTAGCCTTGACTTCCTTAGAGTCACGAATGGATGTCTAGCTCAAGCCTTTATGCTTGGCACATCCGTATCCTACGAATCTAAGGACAGCTCTCCGAGCTTCACTTAGTCGTACGGATATCAATGGGGTTCTTTCCCAATCGGTCCAGTAGTATACCGACCATGACACCTTCACAAAGGTTATGCAGGACTGACTCAACAACGTCATCCACTCATACATTCAAAGTAGCGCTGTACCTAAGCTAATGCTTTGTTTCGATAATTGCACCTCCCCCTGGGCTTAGGGGACTCATATCTGGGCGACAACGCGACGATCTGGGGGTTGATTATTCTATGTATTTTAGATACCCCAGAGGCCTGTTGACCCCATCCCCCTAGTAGGACGGTACAACATACCGGAAGAGATCCTTACTAGGTATCCGAATGCATTCTGCTACTGCAGTAGTTGGGTTCAATCCTTAGATATTTAAGGATAACCACGACCTCCATACCTCTGAGTGACGAAGGCCATCAATGAACTCTATCAGGTTCGGGTGAAATATATGTCACTCAAGGCTGCGCCAGCACCGTCTTCTTCGGTGAGAAATTCTGAAAGGGGCCTGCCGGTCTTACAATTACTTGACGAGCATTGCATGCCTATAGGGCAGCCTTTGAGAAGTATGTACCCGACCCCAATCAACCACACGGTTTTCACCGTGGAACAAAGGTTTTATTCATATGCATGCTTAACTCTGCTCACGGCACTTCGCCCTTGACGAGCACTTCACCTCTTTCGGTGGAAACAACACACTCCGGCTCAGCGGCCCTTACGAGTCTGGTTGTCTGATAATTCTCAATGAGCATGCACATGACTCGATCTCTACGGATCGGCTACTCGGCGTATTTTTACGCAACGAACTCATGACCTCGTCAAGGCGCTACCACTACTTTGGCGCAACGACTCTTACAAGTATGATGCCCTTGCAGGTGTCAGGGAGACGAGTCATTCTGACATCGTTCCAACAAAGAACATCATTGTGCCACTTAACTGGTTTTGGCAGCTCTTCTGCCAACCATTCTGTTAACACCTTCTCTGCTCTACCGGCAGTGGTGCGACGAACCTTTCTACATCGTAGAAGGCGTTCCATAACTGGGTAGCACTTCTGCTACGTTCTTTCTGAGCCATTCTTAGCTCCTTTAGGAATTTCAGCAGCACTTCCTCTCTTTTACGGAGAAAGCGTGCGTTTCTTTTATCCATTTCAGCGGCATCTCCCCTCTTTGGTGGGAAATCGCTACGCTTAACTCGGGAAATGGATGCGCACCGTTGTGCGTACTTTGCATCCATCAAGGTTGCAGGAACCTTGGGCCATAGCTAGGCCATACGTAATTGATTTAGTCTTTACGTAAAGAGCATTTTGCCAAAAGGCGAAGCCTTTCCAATAGGGGCTTCATTCGTCAAGCAGAATCTTGTACGAGGAGCGGTAAGGGAATCGCATGGGCGATTTTGGAGTTGATCTCCGTTTGAACGCTCACTTACGCGCCATATATGTAATATAAGCAGAAGCCTGTGCTTTATACAGCGGGGGCGTAAAGGAAATGCATATACTATTGTTCAGGGTGTGTAACTGAACGAAATATTCTACATATATAACAAAACAGGAGCCTTGGCATCGTTCGACGCGACGGCGTAAGTAAATACATTGCAGAAAGCAGGAGCCTTGGCATCGTTCGACGCGACGGCGTAAGTAAATGCATAATCGGAAGTGCAGTAATCGGAAGTACAGAAAGCAGGGAGCCTTGGCATCATACGACGCGACGGCAAAGGTAAATTACATGGCCTGTGCGATATAAGACGCGTCGGCAGTATCAGCAGATATACACCTAGATCTGTATCCAACGATAGTTACGAGGCGAGCGAGTGAACACCGAAGTGTCCTAGAGGGCTCAACCAAGAACTAGGGTGAGATACTATTTTGAAGAACGCATATACTGCGTATTCGAACATATATATCCGACGATAGTTACGAGGCGAGCGCGTGAACACCGAAGTGTCCTAGAGGGCTCAACCAAGAACTAAAGCAAGATACTACTTCAGAAAGTATATGCTATATACAAACAATCAAATACTTGAGAGAGATGGTTTAATGAAGCGAACTTACTTCAATTTGAGGAAGAAACGACTCCGATTGCTTCAAACGCTTCGAACGAGGCTCGACTTCGAAAAAGGATCAACTTCGAACTTCGGACGAAAAAGGACTTGGACTTTGACTTTGAACCAAACCAGGTTCAAGTCAAGTCAACTGGGTTCAGACTTAGGTCAAGTAGGTTCAGACCTAGGTCAGGTGGGTTAGGACCAGGTCAGGCAGGCTCAGACCAGGTCAAGCAGGCTCAGGCTAAGTCAGGCAGGCTCAGACCAGGTCAGGTGGGCTCAGGTGGGCTAGGCTAGGTAGGGGAGGTTTGGAAAAGGAGGAGAGAGAGAGAGGTTGGCGATTTTTAAAGAGAGGGGGGCTCCTTTATTTATAGATTCTGAAACTTGGGCCCCAAGTTTCAGAATCTCCTCTTTACCCCTTGGCTTTTCAGAAATCCCTTCCATGGAAGGTGCTGGAAGGAGCTGGAAGGCTCTGGAAGGTGCTGGAAGGTGCTGGAATATTCTAGAATCTTCTAGAATATTTTTTGAGAAATATTTCTGTGGGTCCCACCCATATTTCTGTGGGTCCCGCAAGAATTTCGGGTTTTCGGCGATTTTTTTCTGAAAAATTCTGAGTACGCCATTATCTTCGTATTGATGCCACTAAGAAAGTTGGCTCGCAGGAATCCTTTGATTTTGTTCAGATAGGAAGTTATGGCTTCCAGAGTGTTTGAGCATATATTCGCGATTCGACGAATATCCTAAGTGTAACTGGCTCGCAGGAATTGATTTGTTTCGCATTCTGAGAAAAATGCCATTTTTACCGGTAAATGCCTCATGAATTTTATTCAGATATTTTCTAAAAAATTGCGGGTCTTACACAAACCATCCATGCATTATCATTTTAAGAAAAAGCAGAAAGTAAGCAACATGCTACAAGTGTGCTAAGTACCAGATTGAAACTAGCATGATGGAACAGTTAGAAACATTTAAATAAAAGTACAAGTGCGTGACAGGTAGGTGCACGTGCCACAAGAATATAAAACTACAAGAAAGTAACAGTGCAGCCACTAAAGTAACAAAGCAAAAACTGAATAACAGAAAGTAGCAGCTAAAGTAACAGAGTAGGAACCAACCAACAGAGTGTAGCAACTGAACAAAAGTGTATACTACTCTAGAGTAACAACTACAGTAAGTCAGTCTGTTTGGTTAGTCCTTATGTTCATTTTTTTACCTCCTTCTGGTACGCGAAAGAAAACCCTCGAGTTCTGTGAGTCATACACCCGACGTCTGTTATTCAATTTCTAATGTGGTAATCGGGGATGCTACAGAATAAGAAAACCACCTGCGGGCGACACGCAACCAGAAGAAACCTTTCGCAGGGGTAAAGGATTGCAATCCGTGCTACTACAATAGTAAAGGTCCCTGTAGGGGGCAACCTCGACCTCCCTAACTCCGAGTGATTGGAGGTCGAGGGCTCATCGGCTCCTCAAAAGAACAAGTCATAGTACGACACGTCACTCAAAGCTGTACCATTCACCCTCTCCCTGGGTGACCAAATTGTGAATGGGGCGCGACAGGTTTATCTTATTTAGGCTCAAACTTCAAGTCATACCTCCTCTCGAGGTAGTCGTGCCTCATGGTCCCCGTGGGGTACGCAAACGAGGACTTAGCCTGCCCATTCACGTGCTCAGCCTCACACGGCCACCACGAGCACACCGCCTGTGAAGACGATAATATACCATTTTATTTTATGCCTAGGGTGACACGAACACATTCTCACTAACCCGGGCCATTGCCCGTAGACTCCAACCGAGTCTCAGAACCTCAACAGGTCAAAGATGTCAAACACTATAGTATTTTCAGTTCTTTTCAAGTGTATGCCATGTCGAGTGCAAAGCACGCCTCTGGTGCAATGTATATTCATCGATATACGAATGTGAGCCAATCAAATGCAAGTTTGACAACCAAAATCCAGTGACATATGTGGCAGGATGTGCCAACGTGCATGTGCGAAACATGAAAAACCACAAAACTTCAATCTCGCACAAGTATCGTGTTGTGAGCAACGATACGCCAATGAACTGGTAAAGTATCACAACTACCAAAACTGAGCGACACAAGGCTCAAAATACATATGCGATGCTCATTGCATGAGTGAGGAGCGACCAGGGCTTGAAATACGTATTTTCCCAATACGCGTATTTCAACCCACACACTGCGGCCAAAACCCTCGTAGCGAGGCCATCGGCGCAGAATCATCGCAAAAATTGACACCCAAGCGTGTCGAGAGCGAGGTGAAAACAACCCCATCTGAATGGAAAACACATCGCCGCTATCAGAGTATAGTCGCACTCTGCCCGTGCAACCGGGGCACAAAGCCCAATCGTCGCAAGCGTCTGAAGAGAACAAGCGAAGTACACGCAAACGTGTACCGTGACATAAGTCATGACACAAACACCTTGCTGCCAAGGTAGTCAGTGGGGTGTGAGCATGCGAAGCATGCGACCACCACGACAATAAACATTGTCCCCTTAACAAACTAGTTTCGCTTGGCGACGACGAGAGAAACGCGTGCCGCCACCGGACCTTCGCGGGAACTTCATGGGTGACACGGGCACCTGTACCAAATCTGCTAGCAACTCCGAACAGGAGCCTGGGTCCAGCTCAAGGCTGCCCAAAGATAGCGAAGCTACCGATCGCCTCAGCGCTCGGCGCCGGTCTTGGGGCCAAGGGCCAAAAGAAGCAAGGCCTATGGGGGGCCTGCCACTGACGGGCTACGGGGCCAACGACCATCTTGATCTGCACCCTATGTGCAAACCAAGTGCTGCTGGGCTGCGGCACTGGTCACGCAGGTACCGAGCTCACCCGGGTGCTCCGGCGATGCTAGGCCCAAAAGGGCTGGGCCTAGTCCTCCCTGTAGGTCTGGTCCAACAAAGACCAGACCCAGCTAGGTTAACATGAGGGCCCCTGGTCTTAACCCAGGGGGTTTGGACCAGGGTGCTGGGCTAAGCCCACACCCGCGTGGGGTGTGGCTAGCCCAGAACACCCGACTAGGCGGGCCAACAAGGGGGCGGGGTCTGGGCCCTATGGGACCAGTCCCTACCGAACCCAAAAAGGGGCAGGGCAGCACACTGGGCGTGTGCTGAGCCCAGTCCCTCGGTTGGTCTCCTAGAGGAGTCCAGACCAGGCTGCACTCGCACCCAAGGGTGCGCCAATGGTGCTGTCACCCTGTAGGTCGGTGCCGGCCAGCCTGCATGGTCTGGACCATGCAGGTCCAGACCGTGCAAGGCCACAGACCTAAGGTCTGTGGCTCCTGGTCTGACCCTACAGTGGGTCCAGACCAGGCCAAACGTTGGCCGGCACCCCAACCAAGTGGGTGCGCCAAGGCAAAAACCTAGGTGCCAAGGGCACCCAGTCCCGTGCTGCCTCTAGGCAACCCAAGGAAAGAGAAAGAAGGAGCTATGCAGTCCCCTGGTCCGAGTCTTGTAGGGGTTCGGACCAGTGCTGCGGCCCTTCCCACGCAACGCGAACCCCCACGATATATATATACTTATATATATATATATATATATATATATATATATATATATATATATATATATATATATATATATATATATATATATATATAAAAATGCAGCCAAAAGACTGCCATTTTCTGGCAATCTACAGGCTGCTCCGACCAAAACGCCAAACACAAAACTCATAGAGGGTTTTGTAAGCTTTCTACAGCAACCAAGATATCTGAAATCCAATTAACGGTTCGGAAAATATCACCAAAAAGACAAGCGTCTCTCGAGGCATTTCTGGGTGGCTGACGGAAAAACGTGTTAGGCAAAGATGCTGATTTCCGTCATCTCTGAAAGCCGAACCAGTGAAAATGGATAACCACAAGATTGTAGGGCTCGGTCTGAGCTTTCCGAAATGCTCAAGAACTCTCTGTTTCGATGCGTATCTAGGGATATATGCTCGTTTTACCGGAGGGTTTTCTGAGAACTCGGAAAAACGAGGAAAGAAATAACGATTTTTAAGAAAAAAACAAAAACTGAAAAAGAAATCAAACATGTACTATGATTAAAATGAAGACATAGGCTCATGTGTTTCCACTGAGCACAACCATGACTTGAAGCCATTACGAGCCAGTATGCACCTTATGGGTGCCTCCCGGTTCGTACAAAAGCATGCCATCCTATGCTCAAACCACAAAACGAAATGCAAGGGGGGATTTTTTTTTCTCACCGGCTGAAGCTGGGGGGGGGTTCAGCTGGAAGGGGCTGCCACCACCTTGCTAGGTAAATGAGGAAGGAAGGGGAAGAAGAAGGAAGAAGGAGAGAAGAGAAGGGAGAGGGTGTCGACCCTCTCTCTTCCCTTTCTTTCCACTTAAAAGGGAGTTGAGGGTGATGAAGGGTGGGGAGTAAAGGAGTGGAGATGGAGGGTCCTCCTCAATCCCCTACCTAATCCTAGCAAAGGGGGTCAAGGTCTGGCCCCCAACCACCCCCAACCACTCCCCTTGATTCAAGGGAAGTGGTTGGCCTTGACCTCTCAAGGCCAAGGTCAACACCTCAAAAACCATTTTTTTTTCAAAAATTCAATTTTTTTTTTAATGCCATTAAATGGGCTAGGGGCTACCCTTTATGGGGTGCTCAGCCCTTTTGAAAAAAAAATGTGGGTCCTTGCCCACTTACTTTCTAAAAACCCATACAAAGCCTTCAAGATTTTCATTTTACAAACTTTTCAAAATTACATTTTGAAAAGAGTTTTTTTGTAAATCCTTTTTTGATAAATCCTCAAAATGGCATGGGCTGAGGTGAAGCCCATGCCAAACATTTTCTAAATGTCCAAAACCAGCCTTTATAAAAAATATTTTTCTAAAAACCTACTTCAAGGTTTTATCAATTTTGCAATTTACTTCTTTTTTTTTTGTAAAACTCAATACAATGAGTATTTAAATGGACTCATCTAAACTAATTTAAAAATTAAAATTTTAAATTACATTTTGTGAATTAAGATTTAAACTATCATAAAGTATATTTAATTTCTCAACTGTGGCGAAATTGGGCCTCGGTATGACTCATAATTATCGATATACCCATTTTTTGCCAAATACTTGAAATAACAAGATATTTTCCTCGTTTAGGCTCTAAAATCGGAGCGAACCCATATAAATACAATATAAATATAATCCTTAAGTCTTGAGGTTCGATTCATCGCGGTTTGCCCTGAATCACCTTGTAGAGCGAATCTACTCGATTCAGAACCTCAGAAAGCGATAATTGCCAAAATTACGAGTATTGCTCGTGCCGAACAAGAATTTCCCAATCATGAAGTATATATATCATTAATATCCTTCAGAAAAATAGTGGGGCTTAAATAGTCAGTGGTAGACCTACCATAAAATCCATCGTAACATTCTCCCATTTCCATTGAGGAATCCCAATCCTCTGTAAGGTACCACCGGGACGCTGATGTTTCGCTTTGACTTGCTGACAAGTCAAACACCTTGCAACGTAAGCTGCTATCTCGCGCTTCATGCCATGCCACCAATACTTCCAATGTAAGTCCTTGAACATCTTTGTTCCTCCGGGATGAATCATGTACTTCGACATATGGGCTTCGTCAAGAATTTCTCTCTTCAGCTCAAGGTTGCTCAGAACCCAAAGGAAAACTTTCATACGAACGTTGCCATCTTCAGACATTCTGAAAGAAGAATCTGCTTGCTCAGCCAAGGCTAGAAACTTTCCATACTGGTCGTCAAGCTTATGAGCCTCTACGATCTTCGGCAAAAACTCCGATCGAATGGTTAGACGAGACAATCTGATCGAACCATCACCAACAGAAAAAGGCTTATAGGCTACGAAATCTTCAATAAGCCTCTGACTCCAAACAAGGCTAGCCAGAACACCACTCGCCTTGCGACTAAGTGCCCACCACAATGTTCACCTTACTAGGGTGGTAAGACAACGTGAAATCGTAGTCCTTGATGAACTCAAGCCATCGTCGCTGCCTCATGCTCAGCTCCTTCTAGGAGAACAGGTACTTGAGGCGCTTGTGGTCTGAAAAGACCTCAAACGATTCTCCATATAGGTAATGTTGTCATGATTTCAAAGCAAACACGACTGCTGCCAACTCTAAATCATGCGTCGGATAATTCCACTCATGAGTCTTCAACTGTCTGGAGGCATAGGCAATCACTCGGCCATGCTGCATAAGCACGCAACCTAAACCGGTATCAGATGTAAGATCCACGATTTTCATTTTCATGTATATTGTGTAATTATATGGAAATCGATGAATTTTTATGTTTTGGCAATTTCTGAAGATTTGCTTATTTTGAGAACTGGGTTAAATCGCGTGATTTTATGTAAATAAAGCGATTTCGGGAAATCTAGAGCGGATCAACCTCTGAAACTTTCAGGGTAAGTTTGGAATAGGGTTGTAGTGATACACCCCGAATTTGAGATCTGAACGACGAAAGGACCTCGTCAGTGCATGTGAATTACGAGTCTTGACTTAATTTTGGAGCTGAATCTTAGAACGTTTAATTTTAACTAACGAAAGAATATTTTCTCAAGAGGCATCAACCATTCTACGTTAATTAAGGTTATAAAGAGAATAAAATAATTTATTGGAATTAAATTATTATTTTAAAGCATTAAATAAGCATTGTTTTGAAATGTATACAATAGGCGATTTTGGATTTGGATCCGGAGCGACTAGAGGACCCAAACCCATTGGGCGACCCCTTTAGTGGACGTCCATGTCCTTGGTTGACCAGCTGGTCAAGGCTGACCAGCTGGTCAAGGCTTACCAGCTGGATGGCCATTTTGAAAACGTTTTTCCATGGATTTAAAGCTTAGACCTCTATTGGCCATATATCATTTCCAAAACCTCATGATGGAGCTTGAAGGCCATCATGAGGGGCGTCATTTTCAAAAGAGAAGCATGGGGTTGGCGTCCCATGGTATTTTTGAAAAGTTTTTGAATGTTTTCAAATGCTTAAAATCGATTGGGCTAGTTGGGTGGCAGCCAAGGGCACCCCCTATTAATTTGTTCAAAGTTTTAATGGATTTTCAAAATGGCATTTTTGAAAGTCTTTCTAAAAAGTTTAAAAGCATGACATGCATTGGCTATGGGGTGCGTGGAGCACCCCAGCCCTCCATCTTGGAGGGGTAAATCATAGCCGTCCATTCCCACTCAACCCCCTATAAGACCCTTTAGAAAAAATGGGCTCTCTTGTTGGGCGATTTTTCATAGGACCCTCTCTCTCTCTTCTCTCTCCTAAACCTCCTCTCTCCTCTCTTGTCTCCTACTTCCAGTCGTGGGTGTCTTTTGAAGGAGAGAGCTGCAACTAACACTTCCTTCCCTCTCCAACCAAGGTGAAGTTTCAACCTTTCTTTTTTTTTGTGATTCAAGGACTTCGATATATATGAAACCCACGAAGCAATGCACTCCATGCGTGCATGCTTCAAAGAGGTGGATTAGCTCTAGAAAAAAAGTATTTTCTCTATGGGTGTTCATGTTGGTTTTTATTTCCCTAATGGCTGCATGTTTTGAAATAGGCTTCCTCTATTTTTTTTTTCTTCTAAGTGCGTTTTCAGTCTTTCTTTGCCAAAGCATGTAATTTCTGATTAGTATGCTGTAATGAATGTTTTTACTCTTTCTTCCTTCGATTTTGGTTTGTTCTTGAACATTGCAATCAAGGCTGGGTGAGCTGGACTGAGCTGGGCCCGTCCAGCACGCACCCAGCTCTTTTAGAGCCTGTTTAGGGTGCATGCAGGCCCAGTCGTACGCTGTAGCCGACGCCCTTACCTTGGACTCCCGTGCTTGGCAGTGATGGGCTCAGCCCAGTCCCAAGTCCTTGGGACTGGTGCTTCAGCCATGGGGGTTGGCTTGGGTCATAGAGTGCCCCAACTCTGTTTGTTGTGAGAAGTCGTGGCTCCAGCAATTTTGCTTTCTTTTCTTTTGGGTTTTCACGGTTGGCGCATGACCAACCGGGTTCTGCTTGTGGGTTGGGGCCGGCCCATGGCAGGCGCCCAACTCCTTCCATCTGTTTGGATGTGAGCCATAGGCTCTGGTCCTTGGCCCTAGTGATGGCACGGCCTAGTCCAGCGGACTAGACCCTTTGTCCAACCAACTGCACTTTGGTCACCACTTGGGTGTTGTGCACCCATGGCATTCGGTTAGCACCTAGTGGGTGTAGGTCTAAACCAAAGTTCATACCTGAACCCTTTGGCAGCCCAGCTAGCACCTAGTGTTAGTCGTGGCTCCTCCTTGATGGAGCCGGGTGCCAGCCACTTAGTGTTGGACACCCCCGGGTCTCTCTTTCGGCTGAGCCACCTTAGGCTCAGGTCTGAACTGAAAAGGTTCAGACCCTAATCCGTTTTAGCAGCTGTCTGGTCCTAGGGACCAGACACCTCGATCCGCTCTTGGCACCCCTGCACTATGTTAGTCGATTGACCCTTGTCGGGGGCTTGAACCAGCCCCAACCGAACCCTTTGGTGATCTGGTCCGAACCATAGTCGGACTAGACCCTGTTTAGTGTGCACGACAGTCTGGTCCAAAGGAACAGACCAATGTTGAGTTGGAGCTCTTTTGGCAGCAAGTGTGCGGATCCTTGTGTTGGCACACTTGCAGCCCCGCAATGCCACTATTGTGCTGTCAACACGTTTCTATCAAAACCAGCTCGCACCTACTTCAAGTTGAACCCTATTAGGTTCAAGCTAGCCTTTGTATTGCCCTGCACCCTCCTCGCACTTTAGTTAGGTTTGGCAAAAGTGCATGCCTTGGGATGCACCGGGTTCGAGTAAGCTTTTCATATATATATGTAAAGGTGAATGTATATATATATATATGTATATACGTATACATATATGTATGTGCCTCGTCGAGTATGTTTGAAAGTGTTGATATATATATATATATGTACATATGAATTTATGTAAGTGTATTAAAACACATGACTCTCTTGTCCCGTCCAAGTATTTCCTCAGATGATTCCATACTTCGAGCTAAGTATGAATTCCATAGTGTTGTCCTATGCTCGTTTTGGACAAACGGTTTGTTTATGGTCCGCGGGCGCGGCACCCCGAACCGTGATAATGCCAATGTTATACCCATTAGATGGGTTAAGTTCAGAAATCATCTTCGACAGGTGTGTCGTACTACGTAAGGATAATCCTTATGCCTTGATTTACATGCAACGACCTAGTCAAGTATACAAATGAACACTATTGCAAATCCACATACTTGGAAACTACGTTGAATTACAAGTGTTGTTTAATTATCTTTGTTTCGGTACCGCAGGCGCGGCACCCCATACCGTAGAAATAGCTAATGTTGTTCCCATAAGATGGGAATATCCCAGATTTCACCATAAACATATAAGTGTGTTGAACCACGTATAAAAGCATAGTTAGATGTGGTTGATATTTTGGAATGATCTTTTTAAAACAATTATTTTCAATAAAACTTTGGAAAATCGTCATCCAAAAATTTAAAAACCGACTTCCCACAAAGTGGTAAGTACGGGTCGAATCCACAGGGAACAGGAATTAAACACAATATTCCTATAAAATTCAATTTATTAATGACAAATGTCAATTTACAATTATAAAGCAAATTCAACTACAATTAAGCACTAAAAGAAAAGTAAGCAAGCATTCAGTCTTCTGCTCCACGCCAAGGGTATTTCAGTCTTTTCGCCACTTAGAGAATCTTCTCACTTGGACAATAACCCTGGACACTAAACATGCTTTTCAACCTAAAAATGCAGAAAAATACAAAGTTAGTTTTTTATTCTAACAATGAAAACAATAACTAAAACTATTTCTAATTTTACGAAAATATTAAAACAAATGCTATGTATCAAGCAAAAATTAAATCAAATAATAAATTAATTCTAAAATTAACCAACTTAACTCTACTAATGCTGTATGATGATGATGCAACTCCTAAAATGCAGAAATTACTGAAAACAAGTCTAAAATGCCGAAACTAAGAAAATTACGAAACTGCCCCTAACTAGTGTGAAATAGCATTCTGACAGGTTATCGGAAAACCACTGTTTGACAGAGCAAACGAGGTCCGATTTTCCCAAAATTTGTTCTGTTCTGCAACTGACAGATTAAACAAACTGACAGTTTTTACAGAATTGAAAAAAAGTATCTGTAACTCCAGATATAAACGTTTCAAAACAGGGAAAAATCAGGATATCGAAAGTCCTGTAATTTAAAATCCAGAAAATGCGGTTTTCACAAAACGCTTAAAAATCAGACCAAACCAACTCGGATTGAGCTGAAATTTGGTCTGCATACAATTAACACACCAATAAAGTGAATAGAAAAATAATATTTTGAAAACTCGGAAGTTTTGCACATGAAATGACGACAGTGTGACAGGGCAAAAATCGGGTTTTGATTTCAATGTACTATTCACTTTATAAATCTATTTTAAACACCCAAAAATGCAAATTAAACCTAATGCAACCTAAATGACATTAAATGACAGATTATATGCTGATGTTAAATGCAATGATGTTAAATGAAAGGTAAATGAAATATGATATGCACTTTATGACTAAGAACTGAATGAACTAATAATGCAATTGTAACTAATATACCTAAAAATGCACTTAGCTATATGAATGAATGAATGCAGTTAATACAAACTAAATGCGGCTGAGCTAATTGAATAACTACCAAAGACAATTATCAAACACACATTAAACGTGCAATGTAAAATCTACTAAATCGATTAAATGAAAACTGACACTAACTTATACTGAAATTAATCTAACTTAAAAATAAACATACTAAATCTCTAATTACCAAAGAGTGGTGGATTTAAGATAGGACTAGGTTTACGCCACACTTGGCTAGAATGACTGGGTTCACTAGGTGTACTTGACCTAGACTATGGGCACGACTCACTTACTTGGGTCAACTAGGTTGACTAAGTTAGGTCAATTATTGTAAACAAGGACTAAGTTAAACACTTAAGGTTAATATCTAAATAATTAAAACTAATAAACTATGACTCTATTAATTACACGCCTAAAAGACAAGACTTAATTAAAACTTAATTAATTACACACCTAATGCCTAACTAAGATTAGTATACTTAACTAAATTAAATAAATCTAAATCTTGACTCACTAAATATGAACGGTTAGAAGATCAAGAGAGAATAAATGCTCAAATAGAAGTTTGAAAAACTTTCTAAATCCAAAAACCGTCCAAATCCTGATTGCTTGCCTTGAATTGCATTAATTTGCAATGAAAAAAAAAATAAAAAGGTAAAACCGTCCAGCTAGGAGCAGTTATCTTATTGGAAATCTTTCAAGGCTAATTGAAAACATCCAAATCAAGAGAGTCTCAATGAATTCGACTTTCCAAACGTGTTTGGAAAGCAATTAAATTCCTCTATCCAAAAACGTGAGCTCCTTTTTAGAAAAGATTTGATATTCAATTCAACTTTCCAAAAATTCTTGATGCTATCTTGAATTTCCTTCTTTGAACCAATTTGCAAACTTACCTAAAATAAAATCCAACAAATTTGGAGCAATCATTGTTTGTCAAAATGTTTTTCTTTTTGAAGCATTTACTCTACTATTTCAACCTTCCTAAAACTACCACTAAAACGTCTAAAACTAACTCCCCTAATACAATGTATCTAGACACACTAAAAACACTTGCCTAAATTCTAAAACTTACCACAATGCTACAACTACCAAAAGTAGCCTAGAGCTCGACTGGAGCTCTAATGGCTGCCGCCCCACCTTGTGGGAGACGACTAACTAAATAACAATACAATTTTTTACTTAACCAACATAAAAGTGCAAAACTAAGCAAAGAAAATTATGCTAATGACAATTCTAACTTACACAAAACCTTAATGAATCTAATTACACTAAGAAAAGAAAACACATTAACAAAATATTATGCTGGGAATTACATGAACCAAAAGAATACTAACCTAACTACACGAATAAACTAAAACAATAAGAATCTAAGCTTATTTAGCCCTACAGTTATCACAACAAGGAAAAATCTATATTACTAAAAATTAATCAATTAATTAAACTAATGTAACAACTTGACTAAATGACTATTGGATTACGATTGGCTGGACACTACAATCAAGAACACACGAAAACTTAATTTTTGTACTTTTCTCAATATGACTAAACACCAAGACACCAAAGCACCAAACACCACACGATAAAAACAATATTTAGCAATATCCTAAACTAATGAAATGGACTAACACACTGTTACAAGCTGTGAAACCAGCAAACACACAAACAACTCACAACTTGAAACAAAAATTCACAAGCCTAAGCTTGACTTGAACTCTAACCCGATGATTATTTCAAAACAATCACAAGACAACCTTTAACCCTATCTTTAACTAGAACAGATCTAAAGCACACAGGACACCAACACAATGACCAAAATCACACAAGGACACTACAAAAAAATGGCAGACGTACACTTGCTGAAACACCAAGATCGGCTAGAGTTAATCTAGCCGATTTTTTTTTTCTTTTTAATTGAAACGATAATCAATCAAACACAGCTACTAAACTCATTCAAAATAAACTTTTTGAAATGAGTTTTCTAAAAAAAAAAAAAACTATAAATCACGCTGAACATACTTGGAGAATCAGCTTGATGAGGATCTAGCCGATTTTCACATTTTGGATGAAAAATGGTGGAAAGCAATACTCGAACATAAAAACAATGAAACAAAACCTAGATCTAGTGTGCTGGTCTATGCACGAACTCTATACTAAGGGTGAAACACGAAAAATACAGCAAACACACAAAAAAGTAAACATGAAAAACAAGCAAACACATTTTAGGCTTTATCTAGAAGAAAAGAGAGGAAAAGACCTACCTCAAGGGTGATCCGACGATCGTGGGGAAGAAGAGAGCGGACAATGGCCTTGGATTGACGTCCCGAACAGTTCGAGAATGCTGGAATGTCACCACGAACAGGATATCTACAGCTGCAACACGTTGGAGATCCACCGAAGATGGAACGGGTTCCGATTTGCGATCGGAGGGCTTAGAAAACCGGATGGAGGTAGGGCCGGCTCATCTTGTTGGGGGTGTTTCGCACTTCCAAGCAAGATTAATGGTCTCCACCTCTGCTACACATGCAAAAACACAGCAAATGGTGAGAAAACGCAGCAAGGATACTAAAGAAACGAAAAAGAATGGAAAGAGAGATAGAGTAATGCTTGATTTCTAAGCAAAAACCCAATTTTTGATGGAAATGAAGTGGGATGAGAGGTTGGAAGGTGCTGGAGCTAGAATCACTGTAGGAGGCGCCAATCCCAATGCCAAAGACCCTAGGGTTTGCTGGAAACTATAATTTATACTTTTGATAGTTTTCAGAAACAAGGTTATAAAAAAATATTTTACTAGGCGCCACTTTCTGAGAGGTTTTCTGCAAAACTTTTTGAAATGGGTATGGATATGTGTGTGGGTTGGATTTTGGGCTTTTTAAGAATTGATCCAAGGTCCAATTGACCTAATTGGGTCGGATATGGATCCGATCCACCTCGAAATCCGTGCCCAAACACTGAAATAGCCATAACTCTCTCATTTTAACTCTGATTTTTCTGAAATTTGAACCATAGCCCCTTACTATCAAAACACATCTAAACATGGGTTTAAAACCTTAAACTTGATACAAAATGCATGAAAAACTTGTTTACATGATGTGCATTTCATGCATCATCAAGATGCAATCTTCACGCTGAAGTATGCAAGTTAGTGCTTTTTAATTATCGCATATTATGCAACTGCCTCTGTTATTTATACTTGTGCAAAAGATAGAAACATGTGATACTCTTACACTTTGCACTTGGCACATCCTGACACTGTTACTGAGTAGAGTGTACCATGAGGAGGTACATTGCTTGAGGCATTGGTAAGCACATTAGGTGCACTTACCTTATGAAACGAAAGGAAAGAAAATTGAACACCATAGGGTATGAATATTGAAATGTTTTGATGTGGGCTCAGTTGGAGTTTTCGGGCAGTGGCCTTTGTGTTGTGTGGACTCTTGTGTGATATACCCTAAACAGAAACAAAATAATATGGTGTTTTGACTTCTTTCACGAGCAGTGTGCTCCATTGGCCGTGTGAGGCTGAGCACGTGGATGGGCAGGCCAAGTCCTCGTTTTTGCGTACTCTGTGGGGACCACGAGGCAGATTCCTCGTTTTGAGGTATGATTGAACATGAGCCTTAAGAAAGATAAACCTGCTTCGCCTCATTCACAAAATGGTTCACCTTGGGAGAGGGTGGATGGTACAACCCTGAGTGACTCATCGTTACTACGACACGTGTTTGACAGGAGCTGTAGCGTCCTTTGGCCTCCAGTCACTCAGAGTCAAGGAGGTCGAGGTTACCTTGTTAGGACCTCACTGCTGCAGTAGTATGGATTGCAATCATTGCCTATGCGAGTGTTTTCTCCTAGTCATGTGCTGCTCGCATGAGGTTGACTCGGTCTGTAGCTTCCCCGGTTACCACCCTAGACAATTAATAACAGACGTCGGGTGCATGTCTCACAGAATGCGAGGTTTCCTTCGCGTACTCGAAGGAGTAATCAGAAGAACTTAAAGACTAACCAATCAGCTGAATTACTGTAGATGCTTGTGTTGTGGACTTTACTCCAGTTGCTTCTTCTTGTTCGGCTGTTACTTGGTTACTTTGCTGCTCAGCACTTGTTACAGTTGTTGCTACCTTGAGCACTTGACTTACAGTTATTGTTGCTTCTTTAGTTACTTGTTGCTCAGTTCATTGTTTTAGCTACTTGTTTACCCTGCTACTGTATTCGTTGACTAGTAGTTGTCACTTTGCACTCACCTGACATGGGCACTTACACTTGTTAGCTTTTTCTGTTTTTTTTTGTGTAGAAGGTATATCTATAAATGCTTATGGTTGTTTCTTCACCACCTCGCAAGAGGACTGACCCCGTTTTATGGGGATATAGGTGATGAACAGGTGTAGTGCGAATGCGGTGATACACGGTGGAGGCTCTGAGGACCTACACACACACTTGACCTGCAGATCCTGTACCCAGTGGTTTTTGGGTTCTGGTTGTTGTCAGGATATATATATATATTCTCTATTTTGTACTTTTGTACCTACATTTTGTAAACTCTTTAAACTGTAGGGGTGTTTCCCCTTCTTACTTCACAGTTACACTTTTGTACATATCGTTGGTTACACTGTTTCCACTTGTTGCACTTATCTGTGGCGGCCGCCCAGACTTGCGACTTTGTTGTTTTCCCACGCTTGCTTTCCGTTAGTTTTCTACTTAAACCTTTCAAAAAAAAATTTCCACAGAAATCTCAAGCATTTTTTCCAAGGCTGGGGTTTGGGGCACCACAGTGTTTGGTATCAGAGCAGAGTTTAAGTGTGTGGTTAGAGCTTCATTGTGCATCATCCATTGCACTGTAAGTATAAGTTAAGCTTCTTTATTTCCTGCTTTTTAGATGGTTTGTGTTTGTGGTTCTGTGTATATATATAGATGTCGACAAACCCTACCTACGACAAGTTTTTGGAGGCTCTCCAAAACCTAACTCGAGGCGAAGAGGCCCTGAGTGGAGCTGTGCAACATTTGGCACGTTGTGCATATGTTGGCACCTCCATGTGCCATGTGTTTGGAAGATCACGCAGAGCAGATCTGTCCCCATCAGTTGGCTGAGTGCCCCTACTGTAGTCTTTGTGGGCATGTCGAAGAGGAATGCCAGACGAAACAGAGGGATGAGTTCTGGAAGAACAATGCAGAAGACATCGAGGACGTTTTTTCGGTCTCTGGACCATTGGTGGTGGAAGTGGATAGCCAGGACGGAGAAAGGCACTGAGCAATTGGTTCTCCCCAATATTCTCCCGAGTCCTACCCCTATGTCATTTCTTCAGAGTATGTGCTGCCGGTTCTGAGGGAAGTTCAGGAGATCTCTGACACACCGCTGAGGAATGTTGTTTCTCCTCCACGTGCTAGACCGAGGCGCTGTGGTAGTCAGAAGGACTACAGGGACTTCTACACCAGCAAATCATAAATTTGTGATGTGTTGTTTTGACGTTAGAAACACTGAGTTAGTGTTTCGTTTTTTTTATTTTGTCGTGTTTAAGTTGTTGGCAGTGCTTGTTTAAACCTATCTTGATGAAGGGTGCTTCTGTAATGATTCAGTTTCTTATTAATAAAGTGGAATTTTCCTATCCTTGTGTTCGGTTGATTGCTTACGTATGGACGTGTGCGTATTTAGATGGCGTGGTGCACCAGGTGTGATGATCTTATGAAGACTCTGAACAACCTTACAGAGGTTGTATGACGACAAGCAGAGGCTATGAGGAACATGGGCGAGCACCTTCAGCAAGCCGCCCAAGGACAGGGAACATCTGCTCAGGTTCCTGTTGCAGCAGTCCCATACAAGCAATTTATGAGCTTGAACCCTCCCTCGTTTGATGGGAAGTCGTCGTCGGAAGCAGCCGAAGACTGGATCAGAGAAATAGAGAGGATTTTTCGTGTGTTACAAGTCGGCGATGATCGGAAAGTTGATTTTGGGATGTATCGCCTCAGGAAAGATGCAAAGAGGTGGTGGGCGACCACCTGGGAGATCAAATTCGATAACCAGTCACTTGATTGGGAGCAGTTTGTAGAGGCATTCTACGCAGCATATTTTCCAGCTCATGAGAGGAGCCGGAAAATGCAGGAGTTTCTCGACCTCCAACAGGGTAGTTCTTCTTTATCTAAATAGGTCACACGTTTTTGCAGCTTGGAGAGGTTTTGTCCGCACTTATACATGACAGAGAACGAGCGAGCTCTTAAATTTTCTCGAGGGTTGAAGCCGGTACTACGGACAAAGGTGTACACCCGTGCACCTATGACGGTCGATGAGGCTTTAGAGACGGCCTCCTTGCTTGAGTATGATTGAACTGAATCGCAGAAGACTCCCGCACCACGTCAGCAACAGCAGAATCCTGGCCAAAGGAGTTGGCCAAGGAAGAGGCAATTCCAGAGGAACCAGGGTGGAAGGAAGTTCTATCCTCAGTCAAAGAAGCAGCGAAACAACAACACCCACCAGATTCAGCATCAGAACCGTAGACGCCAGTACCAGCAACGCCAGCAGCCACAGTAGAAGCAGCTTACCACAGCCAGTTGTCCAAAATGTACTACAGATCATCCAAGGCAACCTTGCCCACGGGACACAAGCGGATGCTTATGTTGTGGGAAGATGGGTCATTATATCCGGGATTGCATAAAGAAACAGGTGGATGACCAGCGCAGGAATACGCCGAGTACTTCCCAGCCAGCACAACAGTGACAACCTTCGACACAGCAGCAGCAACAAACGCAGTCGTATCCACCGAGGCCAGTGAACCAGAAGGTCATTGCCGGTCGAGCATACGTGGCAACAGTTGAGTAAGTGACCAAGGCAGAGTTGGTACAAGGTACGATCTCAGTAGCCGGATATAAAACATTTACTTTGTTTGATTGTGGTGCTACTTATTCGTTCATAGCAGCTAGATTTGCTCGTACCTTACCTTTGGCAGTCGAGTCTTTGAATTTTCTGTTAGAGGTTCGCACTGGTGGAAGCTTAGTGTAGGCTGTGGTGGGTAAATGATATAGGCATCATGGTTGTGAGTAAATGAAAGTGCAGAACATGGATGAAGTGAATGCGATGGAGTTTGAGCTAGGGATGAAGACAATAAACTGGGTATATACCGGGGATAAATGCCATGACAAGTCCTAATAGCAAGTTTTTACATAAATATGAAAACGAAATACACAGTTTAGACTGGAAAGAAAAAAAAAAAGTACCTGTAGATGGGGGTGCAGAAACCAAATGTCCTAAGGTGTCATGTGTGACACTATGAGGGACGGATTGCTGTGAATTAGAGTTTACTAGCAGACAGTTTCTTTCCAGGAATTGACAATACCTCTGCAGAACATAAGCTTGCCTTTTCTTCCTTTATTTCTTTTACCTCATCCCTTTTGATAACAGGTTCGAAGTTCTGGAATGTCACTCCTGCACCAATATCTTCCAAGACTCCCTCATAGATCATCACCAAGGTAAACCCTGCGCTGAACTTAGTTCACCAGAACCACTATTCGGAAATGGATTCACTAAATGTTATTTTCAGGCAAGAGGTTTTGGAAGATATTGTATACCCAAATTGGATGCTAAGATGTCTTTTATACAAACTTGATGGCCTTGGATCCATTGGGATGCCCAATTACACTTGGGTGTGAGGTATGAACGGAGAGGAATGTAGCCCAATATGAAGGACAAAGGGTTGATGTCGTGAATCAAACTGTGGTACCGATGTGCAATACAAAGAAGGAGAAAAGGAAAGAAAAAATGCATACAGAGGATCGAAATGAGAACTGATGGTATTGTAGTTGCAGGATAAACAACGATCTAACAAACTGAAATAGAAACTTGAAATGCTATGAATTAAAAAAAAAATTAGGAAATCAACGAGAGATTACCAGTAGGAATCAAGACTAATAGGAACAAAAATCAGAAGGCAAACAGAAGTCAAAACAGAAGTAAGAAAAATAACTAAGAAGCAAAATATGATTTGAAACAGGAAGCAAAAGCATAGATCAAAATAAGAATGGAACAAAAGCCTAAATGAATTTAAAATAGAGCATCAAGCAGAGATTGAAAATAAACTACAACAGGAAAGAAACAACTCAAAGAAAAGGAAATAAATGTAAATAAGAAATTAAGACGTAAATTAAAATCAAAATGGGCAGAAAATTGGAAAGTAAAATTGGCTACAGACTAAATCGTAAATAAAACAAAAAATGTAAAAGAAAGATATCGAAAAATATGTTGGAATTGAATGATTCCATCGATGTTGCATGGAGGTGGGTGGATATTGCAGGAGCAATTCAACACCACCACTAATGCGTGAAGTAGACTAAAAACAGATAAAAATAAAATAAAATAAAAAATAAAAAATAAAAAAAAAACAGAAGAAAGAAAGAGAAATTACAGAAGGAAGAAAGAGCACTTGTAGTTTGCAGGGGTTCTAGGGAAGAAGCGCTGTGAGGGAGGAGTTGAAGGCAACTACCGAGGAATAAGTAGAAATTTGATGGTGTTGTAGAAGACGGACTGATGTTGGCTGAGCCAGGAGGGATGAAGACGGATGACGATGGCAGGAGACGAGTTCGTGAAGGAAAAGAAGGTGGAGGGATAGAAGACCACCCTTTTCTTCCCCTGCGTGAACTCCTCTTAAAGATAAAGAAGAGCCTTCGAGAGGGGATTTGTTGGAGATGGAGGGAGGAAAACCCAGGAGATGGTTGGAGATCGATGGTGGAAAATAGAGGGAGGAGTGCGCGGGAGATGATCCGTTGTGGATTTTCCCTTTTTCCAAAAAGAGGTTTCCTTTTTAGGAAATTTTAAAAAAAATGGTTAAGAAATGAGGTTTTTGGCAAAAAGGTTTCAAAAAAGCTTAAAATCGTTCATTTTTCTTTGTAGTCTTTCCGAATTTTTTGGTTTTTTTTTGTTTTATTTTTATTTTTTTTTGTATTTTTGGAGTAGTAATCTAAGATTTTACGAGAAAACTAAGACTAAACATTAATTTTTTTGTATTTTTGTGGGAAATATTTACAAAAGTATTTTTCTGAGAATTTCCGACCATTTCGGGGAAATTTCTTCAGAAGAGTGGGTTTGGACCTAGATTTTGAAAAAATGTTCAAGTTTTGACACTCGAATCGAGGAATACAATGCAACGAATCAAAACAGATGTCGGAGGAACTGTCCAAGCTTATTTAAAAACTATTTTTGGTATTTTCTGTAATTTTAATTTAAAATTTGGACAACGAGGCTCAGATTTGGATCTGGACAATGGATCCAGATCCAAAATCAATTTAAACATATAAAATGAATTTAATTTCAATAAAACTAGAGAAATGGACTGGAATTTAGATTTGAAATGACCCATTTGCTCAGAAAATGATATTAGGGGCAAAAAGGAAATATTTAAAAGATTTTGAAAAATTTGGGGTGTTCACAGATGCCCCTCTTTGCTACTAAGCCAGTTGAAAGCCGAGCTTAGTGGCAAAGAAACACTCCAAATTTTGAAAAATGCCCCAGTCAGCCGATCTGAACTGGGTGTGGAAGAATTTATGTTGATAGCACGGCCGTTTAGGCTTGAAACCTTATTCTGAATGGTCCCGGGGGATGAAATCCTCGACAATGATACGACTGAATGATAAAAATGAGGAAATCGTGATGGGACTTTGGGCGAAGATCCCGAAATGGTGAAAGATAAGAAGTTTGATCAAGTCTCGT
Source organism: Nuphar pumila (assembly GCF_984573655.1). NCBI lineage: Eukaryota > Viridiplantae > Streptophyta > Magnoliopsida > Nymphaeales > Nymphaeaceae > Nuphar > Nuphar pumila. The sequence goes on along the minus strand of NC_143265.1, from coordinate 42,496,595 downwards.
GGGCGAGACAGGATCAATCTTTTGAAATGACTCAGGTTTGGCCCTTAACCTGGATGGGACGAAGATATATCAAAATAACCTGAATGGGGAAAGGAATATATGAGGATCTTGATGGGACATTTTTGAGAAAATGCCTCATGAGATGAAGATAAAGTAGGATTTTATTCTAGATGGATATACAAAGCATGGATTCCTCGATGGGAAGAACCATGATGGGACTGGAGGAAAACACCTCGTCGAAACGAGACTCAGGTTTAACCCAAACTTGAAAAAGGAAAAATACCTCGAGGGGCGAGGTTCAGGCTTAACCCTTAACTTAAAGGGGACGATCAAAATGGAATCCTCGAATGAAGAAACCATGATGGGACCTTCGGAGTTTGGACGAACAAATCCGAAAGGGGTTTGCGAAAGGAGGAAGAAAATGGGGCTCCCTAAAGCTTTGAAAAAGGGATGAACTTGGACGTCTCATTGCTGAGACTAAATCAACTTTTGAATTTAATGACCTCTCGCAGGGAGTACAGGTTTTGACCCTTAACCTGAGTGGGAACAACCATACGGATTTCTTGAAAACCTTGATGGGACAGGAGAGATGAGACAACTTTTATGGAAAATGTAAGAGATGAAAATAAGGATATGTGAGACAAATCGATGAATAAGGTGACAGGAGATGAATCTTTCGATGGAATGAAAGATGAATAAGGCGAACCCTTTATCAAGGAGACGAATCTCTTGACAAGGCAAAAAATGGAAGAGGGCAAATCCTTTGGACAGGAGAAGGTAAAAGCGAAATATGAAGATGGCGACAAAGATGGCAATAGTAAGAAGAAGGCGAAATGTGAAATATGAAGAAGGCAATCCTTTTAACAAGGAGAAGGAAATAATGTGAAATATGAAGAAGGCAATCCTTTTAATAAGGAGACGGCAAGATGTAAAATATGAAGAAGGCTATCCTTTTAACAAGGAGAAGGCAAGATGTAAAATATGAAGAAGGCTATCCTGTTAACAAGGAGAAGGCAAGATGTAAAATATGAAGAAGGCAATCCTTTTAACAAAGAGAAGGCAAGTCTCTCGACAAAGCGAAAGACGAGGAAGGTGATCATTTAATCAAGGAGAAAGGCAAATCTCTCGACAAAGCGAAAGACGGAGAAGGCAATCCTTTTATCAAGGAGAAGGCGAGTCTTTCGACAAAGCGAAAGACGGAGAAGGCAATCCTTTTATCAAGGAGAAGGCGAGTCTCTCGACAAAGCGAAAGACGGAGAAGGCAATCCTTTCATCAAGGAGAAGGTGAGTCTTTCGACAAAGCGAAAAAATGGAGAAGGCGAGTCTCTCGACAAAGCGAAAGACGGGGAAGGCGATCCTTTCATCAAGGAGAAGGCAAGTCTCTCGACAAAGCGAAAGACGGGGAAGGCAATCCTTTTATCAAGGAGAAGGTGAGTCTCTCGACAAAGCGAAAGACGGAGAAGGCGAGTCTCTCGACAAAGCGAAAGACGGGGAAGGCGATCCTTTCATCAAGGAAAAGGCAAGCCTCTCGACAAAGCGAAAGACGGGGAAGGCAATCCTTTTATCAAGGAGAAGGTGAGTCTCTCGATAAAGCGAAAGACGGAGAAGGCAATCCTTTTTAGAAAAAGAGAAGGCGAGTCTCTCGACAAAGTGAAAGACGGGGAAGGCAACACCAAGATGTATCAAAACAGATGTCAAGTTTTTATTTCTTTATCAGGAAAGCTGGAAAATTTTGCCAAAATGATAAAATTTTCAGTTGCTTCAAGGTAATTTTAAGGTAAGCACTTTTTGGAAGATGTTCCCTTTTCCACCTAGAGTATTACCCCCAACTAGGTTAACTCTATAGAATCCAGGATCAAAGTCAAATTTAGTTGTTGGTCTTCTTCAAGGATGCTATCAATTTCCTTGATATGAAAGGAGAGGAAATATTCTTAGCTTCATAAAAGTAATTAAATGAGAAGATATTGATAGAAGAATTTCACATAGATAAAGAAGATTCTTTGCAGTTTGGGCAGTTTGATATCCTGGGCATTTTCCCATGATGATCTTTTTGCACTCTTTTGAGTCATGGGGCTTTCTTGGGCTTTTACATCATCCTTCATTTTGGAGGTGTCCTAACTTTTCTCTCTTTTTCAGGGAAGGGTACGTCACAAACTCCTTCATCTTGGAGATGTTCCGATCCTTCATTTATCTCAGGGATTATATATGATGGTATTGGCTCAAAGGTACTTAGATGATAGCTGGAATCAAATATCTTTTAGGGTTTGTCGGTAGGTCCATCACATCCGCCTTCATCTTGACGGTGATCTGAACTTTCCTTGGAAGGATCTGTCACAAAATCCGTCATCTTGGAGATGTTTCAAATCTTCTTTAGCCCCGGGGGTCTACTCGCTTAATTCGCCTTCATCTTGACGACAATTGAGAGATCCCCTTTGCGGATATTTGATTTGCAGCTTAGCTGACTTGAGGAGACATGAATTGGGTAGGTTCTTTTCTGACTGCCCAGGATATTTCCACTGTCTTAATGCCAAAGAATAATCTTTAAGAATGTGCCATAGCTATGATCAATATCAGCTCATTTATGGCTCTTCAGCACCATTGAATATTTCCTTTACCGGTCATGTCGAAGATTTTTTTTTCTTCATCCTCTTGGTTGACAAACAGAAAATTTGGAGTTTGAGCCTTTCTTAACAGAAGCTTCACCCTTTTGGAAGGAATACTTTAAGGGATTTGAGGAAATTCTTTATGTAATAAAAGTTTGAGATCAACAACTATTTTATGGCAATTTGACAAGATATTCCTGAAATCCTTTGATGATGAAACCTTTGCTTAACATCAAATTTTGACACATCAGTGGGATTCTGGGGAAGAATCCAACATGAGATTGAATTCTGAAGGTAAATGTGAATTTAAAGTTCTGAAGGTAAGCTTGATATAAAACTGGATTTTGAAGGTAATCCTTTGAAAAGAGTATCAGGACTCGGATTCTACAAGGAAAATAGGGAAATTCGAGTAAAACTCGAATTTTCAAAGGAAAACTGGGAGGTTCGAGTCGGGGCTCGAATCTCAAAGGAAAACTTGAAAGTTCATTTATCGAAGGCAAGAAAACTCGAGATAAAACTCAAATTTTCGAAGGACAGCGGGAAGGTTCGAGTCAGGGCTCAAATCTCAAAGGAAAACTTGAAAGTTCATTTATTGAAGGCAAGAAAACTTGAGACAAAACTCAAATTTTCGAAGGGAAGCAAGAAGGTTCGAGTCAGGGCTCGAATCAAAATTTTGAAGGTTTATTTACTAAAGGCAAGAAAATTTAAAACTTAAATTTTTGAAGGAAAGTTGGAAAGTTCGGGCCAGGGCCCGAATTTCAAGGGAAAACTGGAAAGGTTCAGATTTGTGAAGGAACAGAAGACTTGAGTAAAAACCCAAACCTTCGAAGGAGAACTAAAAAATTCGAGTCAAGGCTCGAATCTCAAAGGAAAGAGTTGGAAGTTCAAGTCGAAAACTCGAATCTTCAAAGGAGAGTTGATGAGAATGGATAGAAGAAGACTGGCAAAATTTAAGGAAAATCGAGGAAAGATTGTAACATGAAGGCTTGAATTTGAGACTTGAATGACCCGAAGATCGATATTGGATTTAGAGCTCTGATTTTTTATGAAGGGTCAGTGCAAAAGACTGATCCTGAGAGGCTAACTGATCGGTCAGCCAGGCACTAGCATGAGTGCTAGGCTTACCTGTATGAGTACTGAATTCTTCAAAAATGCCCCAGTGTAAGTACTGGGTTTTCTGATGGAGATTTGAAGAAAAAGGGGACACCGACATTCTTTAAGATACTTGAGATTTTGAGCAAGAATGATTGTCGGCGTTTTCAGGATTTTCCCTTATCCTGAAGGGGAAATGGAATAGACATTTGATGAGAAAAAAGGAACGATTCAGGTTTACTCCTTAACCTGAAAGGGGAGAAAAATAAAATTTATAAAAATGGAGAAGAAGAAAGGAAAGAAATTTTGAAAATTTATTTTGGAAAGGAATTCTCACAGGTAGCATTGTTGCTCCTATGAGGGGTTTCAGGATTATCCTTTTATCCTGATTTTAAGAAAAGTAAAATGAAGGAAAATTGATATAAATCTAGAGAATCAATAAAGATTGGCAAAACTTGTATTTACGAAAGAATCCTCATAGGTAGCATTGTGGCTCCTACGAGGGGTTTCAGGATTGTCCCTTATCCTGAATGGGAACACCTCGGACAACGAGAGTCAGGTTTATCCCTTAACCTGAGCGGGAAAGATAAGAATAAAGGAAATACCTCATGGGAAAGAGGCATCAGGTTTATCCCTTAACCTGAAAGGGTAAAAAGATTGATAAGATTTAATGGATTTGAGGAAATATTGATAAACTTGATAAAAATTTGATAAAATTGATATAAACTTGAATAAAATGAATGAAACTAAAAAAAAATATCAAATTTAACTGAAAATTTATAAGATTTAAGAAAAAAGGAGTTTTTCTGATCCTGCCTGCATATGGGATCTTGAAAGGAAAATGTTTATCTAAAAGATAAACGAGAAATCATTTTGGGGGAAGAAAATCCGCCACAAGAAGAATGATCAGCGCGAGATCTGATCCTTTAAACCAAACATGAGAGATCATCATGAGGGTAAATTTTCGAAGGCAATGGTTTTGAATACCTAATTTTGAAGAAGAAGATCAACACTAGATCTGATTTCTAAAAATAACAGCTCGAAATTGATAATAAGATCAACACAAGGGTTGATCGTTGAAGGTAATGCTTAAAACCAATCTTGGAAGATAAGACCAACACAGGGTCGATCTTTGAATATAATGATTTAAAACCCATTTTTTGGAAGATAAGACCAATGCAATGATTGATCTTTGAATATGATGATTTATAACCCATTTTAAAAGATAAGAACAACGCCAGGGTTGATCTTTGAAAAGTTTTGAGATCAATTTTGGAGGATAAGACCAACGCAAGGGTTGATTTTTTGAATAAAAAGATTTGAAATCCATTTTTGGGAAGATAAGATCAATACAAGGATTGATCTTTGAATATAAAGGCTTTGAAATCCACTTTGAAAGATAAGGGTTGATCTATAAAGATTTGAAATCCATTTTGAAAGATAAGACCAACACAAAGATTGATCTTTGAATATAAAGATTTAAAATCCATTTTGAAAGATAAGATCAACACAAGGATTGATCTTTGAATATAAAAGTTTAAAATTCATTTTGGAAGATAAGACCAACACAAGGGTTGATCTTTCAATATAATGGTTTGAAAAACTTATTTTTGAAGACATGATCAACACGAGGGTTGATTTTTTGTCAAAGGTTAGACCAAGGAATATTTGAACTCCTTGGTCATAACGAAGATTTCATAATTTTTTGAAAAAGCCCTCATAGGTAATATCATTTCTCTCATGAATGATGTCAGGATTGCCCCGCATTCTGAAAAGAACGGGAATTAAAATGCCCCAGTATGGCAAAGAGAAAAGAAGCATTGAATATAAAAGATATAAAAAAAATTGACATTTCATTTGATAAGCAAAGGTTTGATAACAACTGAATATTTACAAGAACTTAAAAAGGAAAAAGACTCATAGAAGACTGGGCTGACTAGCCCCTACAAGACAACTGGCAAAAAGAGACTAAAGCAAACAAAAACTTTGGATTTATCAATTCTTTGGATGGTCTGGGAATGGTTCTGTCAGGACTGCTGGCTTCTTTTCTTCCTCGTCCTCTATCAGCTCACTTCTGTCAATGCAGTCTTGTATCATGTGCTTGAGGACGAAACAGTGCTCCGTGTCGTGCCCCATTGCTCTATGGAACTTGCAGAATTGGTCCTTGAATTTTCCCAACATTACGGGAGGATCTGCGATCTTAGGGAGTTTGATCATCCCATGCTTCAAAAGGTAATTCATAATCACTTCCAGACTTTCAGATAACGGAGTGAAGACTCGATCTTTCTCCCACTTGATGTACTTGGGCTTCTCTTGAAGATCACCCTTTTGCTGAGGGCCAATTGGAAGCGGCTTGTCATTGTTCTTTAAAAATCTCTCCTTTTGCCCCTTGCCCTGATCTACTCTTGGACCACTGCCACTGTTGTTCTTGTTTCCCTTGCTGCGGCTACCAAGATTATTGCAGGAGGCATCAATTGAATGAGCAAACTGCGCCTTCTTCTTTTGGTCTTGGACATTCTTGACCAGAGGCGTGCCCTCGTAAAGTCCGCTTTCTATTCCTGCTTCGAGCCATTCAGCTCGCTCAATCAACTTGATGAAGGATTTCGCCGGGGAAGTGGCGATGAGGCTCCTTATGGGCTGAGAGAAATTGTTGAGGATCACCTGTAATGTGTGTTCCTCAGGAATGGGTACCTTCATCTTATTACAGGTGCTTCTCCACCTGTGAATGAAATCACCTGCTCTTTTATTCTCTCCTTGCTTCAGGTTGTAAAGATGATTTAATGTAGGTGAGGCTTCAGTGTTGAATAAGAAGCGCTCGATGAACAGATTTACTACCTTATCGAACTCTCGTAGTTCGATAGGATTCACATGATCAACATACCATCTGGCTGCTACACCCTCCAGACTGCGGGGAAAACAGATGAACAGAGCCCTGTTATCTTTCCTGAAACGGCTGCACTCTGCATAAAATGTGGCCAAGTGGGCTTTAGGGTTGCCAGTCCCATCAAATTTGAGAAACTTGCGAGGAAGATTCTCTAGGTTATCGTCCCCATCTAGACCATCATAGAAATCTTCGCCGGTGTAGGTCTGCTTGCCCTTACCCTTGGCTTGAATATCCTTAATAGCTCGATTCATCTCCTTCATCTGCTTGCTCATCAGGTCCTCTGCTGGAACCCCAGACTTGGGCTTGTTGACGGATTCAGGCTCTTCTGCAGCTATCTTTACAGACTGTCTCAGAGGATTCTGCTTGTAGACAATCTGCTCTTCCTCTTCTGATTCTTCCTCGACTGACTCTGATTCCTCAGAAGTAGTATCTGGCTGCACCTTTTTTCTGATGATTCTGACTTGCTTCTTTACAGGCTTCTTCTTCAGTTTGCTTTTAGGAGCTGCCTCTTTCAGCTTGGCCTCAGCTTGCTCCGACATCATCCTTGCCATCATCTTTTGGAACATGTCATACATAGCGGGGTCGATGTCATCTTTCTTGTTATGACCCTATCCCCTGACTGATTTAGGAGAGCTCATCTCTTCCACCTCACTGTCGCTGAGTTGAGGATCTGTTTCTTTTCCCCCTCTTGTAGTGACCATTTTTAAAATATCAGAACTCTCTGTGGAGAAAAAGTGGTGATTTTTAGACAAAAGAAATTTTTGGAGATATTTTGACAAAGAGGGAGGATTTAAGTTAAAAATTTAATTGTATCCCATTACTAGGGATTGAGTCGCCACCAAATTTGTGACAATTGCGTTGTTTACTCTACGAGGGAGAGTAACCAACTAAAATATGAAAGAAAATACCATTTCGAAAAGGATATCTCTTTGACGGAAAGAGATTTTTATGAGAATATAAACAAGAATATAAAAACAGAAGAAAAACAGAAGAAAAAAAAAATGGAATTTTGAGAATAAATGGTAAGGATTTAAAATTTTGAAGAACTTGCAGGCAGGATCAGAAGAATTTGGAAGAATTTTTAGAAGAAAAAGAAGAAAAGGATAAAGAAAAATACACCTGGGTTTTAAAAATAAAGAGGACATTTTGAAACATATACCCAGGGTTTTGGAAAATATAAGGAAGATATAAAATATCACACAATCACAGATATACAAGCAAGGATATACAAACAGCATTCCCTAAAGCTGACTCTATATGCAATATTTGAAATGGCTGATAGGACCTTAATCCTAACTCTAAGATTTATATCATCTGATTCCAATCAAGGTATGCCGATATACTCAAACCGAAGCTCGAAGTACGTGGCATATAAGATATTTCTCTGGTTCTAAGGTAAAGGCTTCCCAACATCCTTGAGCACCTACCGATATACCTCGGACTATGGCCCTTAGGTACGTGGTAGGGGGGCGTGAACCCAAATAAGTAGTCCAGTTGTGAGGCTCTCTCCCGAACTATGGTTCAGTGAGACAGCCCAGCAACGTGAAGACTGGGACAAATATAGGTAGGGATGTTTTCAAAATATGATTAACATGCAATAAAATCAGAAGGCTCTAATGCAAGTCCTAAAGAAGATAGATTTAAATAAAGAAGAAGCATACACTTGCATACATTGTTTGCATTCAATCCCTAAAATTGAGGAGAGTTGTATTTAAAACCTAAGTCTAATGTGAACATGGAATAATCTCCTCAATATGGTCCTACCAAACCATACTTAGATCCTATATGCAATGATGTCAGCTTAGGACAGAGTCTAGGCTCCTAAGGTTTGCATGGAAATGTAGCTGACATATGTTAGAATAAAGACTTAGATTATATAAGAGCAAAGCAAAGGCATAGATCCAACCGGACGAAGACGGGTCCCATCACGGTCGCCAAAACTGTGATCATCGCAAAATTTTTCCTCTCTTTATGGTTTCTCTCTCTTCCTTCTCTTTTCCTTTTTTAACCTCTATTCTCCTCCTTTTTGAAGGGAGAAGGATAAAAGAAAGAAAAGAAAGAGAGAAGAGAAAAGAAAGAAAGAAAGAGAGAGAAGAGGAACTATTTTGCGGGTTTTCACTTGACCTTTATTTGAAAATATTTAGAAAATAACTCACCTTCGTTTTGAAAATTTACGATAAAAATGGAGAGACGGGATTCGCTCGTCGGTACGAGGTTCGACCGTTCCTGGCGCCTTTACCAGGGGTAATCGAACCAAGGATCGAATCTATGCCTTCTGCTTTGCCTAAATATAACCTAAGAATTTATTCTAAAGATCTAAATGCACAAAGAATCATACTTGTGCGATGCAAGGATGAATGCTCTTTCGAAAATTGATTTAGAAATTCCCAAGTATTCTGAGATGAACTTGGCAAAGGAGTGAAGAAATGATTTAATCTAATTTAGAACTTTGAGATAGATTAGAGGAGTTCTAAGTTTTTGAAGTAAATCAGGATTGAAAGGATAAGTGGGAAAAGATTACTTGAAGCTTTGAAATGAAAGGAAATAAAGTTTCAAAGTCAACAAAATGGACTTTGAATTTGAATTTGAATTTTAGGAAAGGAAATGAATACTTGAGATGGAATTGAATTTGGATTTTTAAGTTTGGAATGGATCTGAGATAATCAAATGGTTTTTAAGAATAGAAATGGATTTAAGGAGTTTTGGATGAGATCTGAAAGTGGAATTGGATTTGAAATCTAGAATTGGGAATGGAATTGGATCTAAAGATGGATTTAAGATCTGAGATCTGAGATCCGAGATAAAATTGGGTTCTGGATCCTAAGATGGACTTGGATCAGAAATCTAAGATCCAACATGTGATTGAATACTGGATCCTAAAACAGAACTGGATCTGAAGTCTGAGATCCAAAAGTGAAACTGGATTCTGGATCCTAAGATGGATTTGGATCTGAAGTCTGAGATCTAATGTGAAATTAGAGTCTGGATCCTAAAGGAGAATTGGACCTGAAGTCTGAGATCCAATGTAGAATTGTTTTTAGAAAACTGGATCCAAGTTGATCCCATTTCGGATTTGGAATTTCCAAAATTGATTTGAGAATTTGAATTTTGAATATGCAAATGAATTCTAAAGTCAGATTGGACTTCGAAGCTTGAATCTGGAATTTAGAAGATGAATCCATATTTCCAATTTTGAATTGAATTTGGAAAATGAAATTCAGGAATTGAATCTTGAATAAATGAATTTCAAAGTCGATTTAGACCTTGAATTTGAAGTTTGAATTTTGAAATGTAGAAGAGGAAGAGAATCTCAAAGTTGATTTGAACTTTGGATTTGGTTTGAAGTATTTGAATTTTGGAATTTTTGAAATTTTAAAGTCAAATTGGACTTTGAAATTGAAATCTAAATCTTTGAAATAAGATAGAAGAATGAATTGAAATAGCGATTGAAGAAGGATATTTAAGATTACTTGGAGTTTTGAAAAAGGAATTTTGAAAATATGATGCAATTCTATCCTAAATGATGGATGAATTTGAATTTTGAAATGGGTTTTTGAAAAGTTATTCCATTCTTTTAAATGAATTAAAATAAGATTGAAGATATAATACATCCTTGACTATGGTCATTGAATGTATTGTATAATAATCTATATTTAAATTCAGGTGAAGAATGAAACATATTTTGTGCTTTTATAGAGTTAAAAATGAAATTAATTCTCAATATACCCTGACTATGGCCATTGGTATATATATTGAATTAATTTTAAATTAAACTCTGATAAAAGATGAGATATTTGGAAATATGATGATTTTTGAAAACGGATCCAGTGTGGATCCAGTGTTATTTTGTAAAAGATAAAAATACTAAGTTTTGTCCACACCCTGACTATGGCCATTGATGTGGATCATCAACTTAGGATTGATTTACCTCTTACGAAACGGTGCACGTGCCATTCGTGTTTCACCATTGTGAGAATTTTGAAAAATAAAGGTAAAGATTCATGAAAAACGAGTAATTCATGATATCTACAATGCTCATTCATTCTAGCTAAAACTGGAAATATAAATTTTCATTAAGCTCTAACTATTACAACACACCAAAATTGAATTTATAACTCCTAATGATGATATGTTCCACATATTTCCTGCAAAAAGGGCAGAGTTAGCCAAATACAACAAACAACTATAAAAAGATATTACAAACACCAAATGATAAAATATTCATGCATATGCCTTATGTTAAAGAAATATAATATATCATGTTGATGAGAGATCATATATCTGAGTACCTAACGGATACTTTAAACTAAGAAGGAAAATGGATGCTAAAATGCATGCCTAATATCCTAATTTAATGAGAAAATAGATATGAGAAGATCTATACATGAACGTATATACACGCTAAAACTAAAGAAACCTAATTTGAGAAGGCATAGACAATGATAACATGTGAAATATTGGACCAAGATTACACCTTTTGCAGCAAATCAAATACTGATTTTGAATTAGCATACCAACTGCTTCCTGCTTTATCCAGAAACTAACATACAAACCGATGAATCCCAGTTTCATAGCAAAACTCCACTAACCTCATAGCTAGATGTGGATGAAGTGGTAATTCAGGTAGAAAATGTAGAGGTGAACTGAGAGGCTATGCAGTTTGATATAGGAAGTCATAGCAGAAGTCGGGCTCTGTTACCACAACAATGCTTATCACCGTTATAAGCACTATGAAGATGCAGTGCATTGTAAGGTGTTTAGGTGATGAAGTGAGCGGGGTGCAATATGCAGAGAAGCGACCAAGGTAAATGCATGGATGTAAGGTGATAAAAAATGAAGCACAATGTATAGTGTCATGGTGACTGGTGTTGGTGATGTACTGTGAAAGATGAAGGTGCTGGAATGGTATGTATCTTATTGCTGTGCAGCATGACAGTAATATAAAGAAAGAGAGAATCGTATGAGCATCAGATGATAGTAGGAAATGTCATAGATGACAGCAGGGGTACTACGGTGAGTCCACAAAAATAACTAATGGAAGACATATTGACTGTTTGGGCACATTTACTAGATGACTGATGTTAAGGTTATGATGAACCATGGTGAGTATCTGGCAGTATGCAACCAGAAAGGGTATGAATAATAACTAAAAGTGTAAGGTTTTAAACTGTAAGAAGAAAAGGACACATGCAGAGCACACATGAATCTTACTGCTGGGACTTAAGGGAGCAAATGTACAGGTGGTAAAAAAAAATGGTATATATAGTTCTAACAAGTAACTATGTCAATGTTGGGTGGATAAGGTGGAAGTGTAGCTGGGATCATCATGGAGATGGATGTAGTGTAATGAAGGATGGGGTTATAACAGCAACAAGTGAAGATAGGGTTTTAGCATGAACTGCACATCAGTAAGGAAGGTTTATGAAAGATAAGAAGGTTGTGGCAACAGGTAAGTAGGGACGCTGATGAAAAGGATACATGGAGTGATGATGTCAATCGTGTATCCAAGGAATAAACATAAAGATTTAAATGGTATTGAGTCAACAGATAACACTATCTAAATAATTTAACAATATGATGAACCCAAAAAATGAGATGGAAGATTGAGACAGAAAATGAACCGATTCCTGTCATGACCATGATGTAGACATTTACAAGGTGGCTGAAAACAGTGGATTTTAGGGGAATGGCTGGGACTGATGTTATGAAGTGGATTGAAGGGGAAGCTAGCCGCGAAGGGTGACCATAGTGGGCAGCACTTGGGTGGTTGAAAAGGTAAATTACAGCAGCTGTAAGCTTACTGTAAAACTCATAATTGAGAGAGGGCTGAAGTGGTGGTGTTGTAGTGCAGTGATAAGACGTGAGTGTGCAATGAAGGAGAATACATGCAATGGGAGGATATATGGAAGAGGTTGTAATAATATGTAATGTAAGGATGGAGCATAAGGTGTTGTGCTATTAAGGGCTGGGAGATGATTGGTCACAAAGTGGTCTTAATATGCTGATAGTGATGACAAGCAGTGAGGAGTGGGAATAAGACACAGTGGGCTGCCAAACTGTGGTCTGCTTGAGGATTCATGAGATCAAGTTCCTCACCCTGTTTTGTTAGCTCACAGGCTGGAAATATCAAAGCTTACCATGATTGCTTCAATTAGTTGCAGTTTGACATAGCCTGTCCAGTTTTATTTTATTTTATTTTTTTATCAAACTTAACTCCATGTCTCGTGAGGTGGCCCAGCCAAATCCATATACTTACAGAAATCCGACCTTTGCCTTGTTGGGGAGGTCATGAGGATAGATAGACGGAACACCTTGTGGTCAGCCAAGACCAGCACATATGTTCAAGCAAGGGTTGTCAGAAGCATTTACGCATCCCTTAAGGCTGCAGAACTGTAATTTGATGCCCTTCTCATCTGCAATGTCTTAAACACATTCTTTGAAAACTCTCTGAGCTTCGAGTTGAAACCTCTTAGATGGGAGACAGTGGTTTGCTCATTACAGAGCTTTTCCTCTTCTTCAATGTAGCCTTTAATGATCCAGCACCACCAGATTGTAAGGCTTCAATTGAAGAGGGGAAAAAGCAAAGCTTCCTGTGTATAATGGATATACTGGAGAGTGGTTGTGCCATGGTGGAAGCTTAGTGTAGGCTGTGGTGGGTAAATGATATAGGCATCATGGTTGTGAGTAAATGAAAGTGCAGAACATGGATGAAGTGAATGCGATGGAGTTTGAGCTAGGGATGAAGACAATAAACTGGGTATATACCGGGGATAAATGCCATGACAAGTCCTAATAGCAAGTTTTTACATAAATATGAAAACGAAATACACAGTTTAGACTAGAAAAAAAAAAAAAAAACGTACCTGTAGATGGGGGTGCAGAAACCAAATGTCCTAAGGTGTCATGTGTGACACTATGAGGGACGGATTGCTGTGAATTAGAGTTTACTAGCAGACAGTTTCTTTCCAAGAATTGACAATACCTCTGCAGAACATAAGCTTGCCTTTTCTTCCTTTATTTCTTTTACCTCATCCCTTTTGATAACAGGTTCGAAGTTCTGGAATGTCACTCCTGCACCAATATCTTCCAAGACTCCCTCATAGATCATCACCAAGGTAAACCCTGCACTGAACTTAGTTCACCAGAACCACTATTCAGAAATGGATTCACTAAATGTTATTTTCAGGCAAGAGGTTTTGGAAGATATTGTATACCCAAATTGGATGCTAAGATGTCTTTTATACAAACTTGATGGCCTTGGATCCATTGGGACGCCCAATTACACTTGGGTGTGAGGTATGAACGGAGAGGAATGTAGCCCAATATGAAGGACAAAGGGTTGATGTCGTGAATCAAACTGTGGTACCGATGTGCAATACAAAGAAGGAGAAAAGGAAAGAAAAAATGCATACAGAGGATCGAAATGAGAACTGATGGTATTGTAGTTGCAGGATAAACAATGATCTAACAAACTGAAATAGAAACTTGAAATGCTATGAATTAAAAAAAAAATTAGGAAATCAACGAGAGATTACCAGTAGGAATCAAGACTAATAGGAACAAAAATCAGAAGGCAAACAGAAGTCAAAACAGAAGTAAGAAAAATAACTAAGAAGCAAAATATGATTTGAAACAGGAAGCAAAAGCATAGATCAAAATAAGAATGGAACAAAAGCCTAAATGAATTTAAAATAGAGCATCAAGCAGAGATTGAAAATAAACTACAACAGGAAAGAAACAACTCAAAGAAAAGGAAATAAATGTAAATAGGAAATTAAGACGTAAATTAAAATCAAAATGGGCAGAAAATTGGAAAGTAAAATTGGCTACAGACTAAATCGTAAATGAAACAAAAAATGTAAAAGAAAGATATCGAAAAATATGTTGGAATCGAATGATTCCATCGATGTTGCATGGAGGTGGGTGGATATTGCAGGAGCAATTCAACACCACCACTAATGCGTGAAGTAGACTGAAAACAGATAAAAAAAAAAAAAAAAACAGAAGAAAGAAAGAGAAATTACAGAAGGAAGAAAGAGCACTTACTTGTAGTTTGCAGGGGTTCTAGGGAAGAAGCGCTGTGAGGGAGGAGTTGAAGGCAACTACCAAGGAATAAGTAGAAATTTGATGGTGTTGTAGAAGACGGACTGATGTTGGCTGAGCCAGGAGGGATGAAGACGGATGACGATGGCAGGAGACGAGTCCGTGAAGGAAAAGAAGGTGGAGGGATAGAAGACCACCCTTTTCTTCCCCTGCGTGAACTCCTCTTAAAGATGAAGAAGAGCCTTCGAGAGGGGATTTGTTGGAGATGGAGGGAGGAAAACCCAGGAGATGGTTGGAGATCGATGGTGGAAAATAGAGGGAGGAGTGCGCGGGAGATGATCCGTTGTGGATTTTCCCTTTTTCCAAAAAGAGGTTTCCTTTTTAGGAATTTTTTAAAAAAATGGTTAAGAAATGAGGTTTTTGGCAAAAAGGTTTCAAAAAAGCTTAAAATCCTTCATTTTTCTTTGTAGTCTTTCCGAATTTTTTGGTTTTTTTGTGTTTTATTTTTATTTTTATTTGTATTTTTGGAGTAGAAATCTAAGATTTTACGAGAAAACTAAGACTAAACATTAATTTTTTTGTAGTTTTGTGGGAAATATTTACAAAAGTATTTTTCTGAGAATTTCCGACCATTTCGGGGAAATTTCTTCAAAAGAGTGGGTTTGGACCCAGGTTTTGAGAAAATGTTCGAGTTTTGACACTCGAATCAAGGAATACAATGCAACGGATCAAAACAGATGTCGGAGGAACTGTCCAAGCTTATTTAAAAACTATTTTTGTTATTTTCTGTAATTTTAATTTAAAATTTGGACAACGAGGCACAGATTTGGATCTGGACAATGGATCCAGATCCAAAATAAATTTAAACATATGAAATGAATTTAATTTCAATAAAACTAGAGAAATGGACTGGAATTTAGATTTGAAATGACCCATTTGCTCAGAAAATGATATTAGGGGCAAAAAGGGAATATTTAAAAGATTTTGAAAAATTTGGGGTGTTCACACTCTACTCTTTGTACTTCGTGTCACGTAATTACTTCCGCTCCACTCCTGTGCTATCCTGCATAATTCAAATGAACACGAGCAGTACAAGAGAGAAAAGTAAAAACTATACTAAACACAGTTTATGCTAATTCAATGCTTAAACATGAAAGCAATCTAATGACAAATAACTAAGTAATCAATTACAACTAATACCTAATTAACAACACAGAAACTGAAAAGTTGAAACACCAAGGAAATGAGTGATTTACAGAAAAACAAGGAAATAATATGTAAAATAAGATGGAAACATGAAATTACTGAATTGAAAAAGACATGAAATCACTGTATTAAAAAAAATGGAAAATGAATGTAAAAACAGCAATAAAAAAAACTAAATGCTTTGAAAAACAGACAATGCATGAAAGGCAGTAAGTTTAGTAAAATGAAGAACAAATACCAAAAAAAAAAAAAAAACTTAAACTACATGAAACTCAGAATTTGAACCAATGAAAAATAAAATTTCAGAAACGTATGTAATACTGGAAAACTACACAGAATATCAAAGAATGAATAGTAGAGACAAATTGCATACATGATTAAATGAAGCAAAACAGAAAAAAAATTACTTGAAAACAGGAAATCATGGAAAAATTGCAACGAGGAATGAAATGAAAGCACAAAACAGGAATCAGAAGTGAAGATAGGAAAACTGAAAAAAAAAAAAAAACAGGTATTGCTATGAGGAATTAAACTGGAAATCAACAACTAAAAAAAATATATATATAAGAATGAACAAATAGGAAATTGAGAAATTCACAAAATGAGGCAACAGACATTTAAAAACAAGAAAGCCACTAAAATAATCGAAAATTGAATTCAAAAACTAGAAAAAATGAAGTAATAGAAAAACAGGAAGATGATAGAATTGAAAAACAGGAAAACTCGAAAATGAAAATAGAAAATTAAAAAAATGACAGCAAACAAGACATAAAATGAAAATCAGATCTATGCTAAAGATGAAAACAGGAATTGAAATAGTTCGAGAATTAGGAAATAAGAATCTACTGCAATGAATGAATTGTAATGCAGAAACAATGAATAAAAAAAACAATAATCGACAAAAACAAAACAGAAGATCAGATCTGTGAAAAGATTGCACAAATCTGTAAATGATTAAAACCAGAAATAGAGAAACAAATGCATAATCTAGATTTTGATCTATTTTTTTTTCATTTTTCAAAAACAAATACATCATCAATTGAAAAGGTAAAGAAGAAGAATAACGAAGCTGAAGAAAAAGAAGATGAAGATGAAGATGAAGATCAGAAGACTTACCGTACCTTAGAGGGGTTAGGGAAGAATGGCCTCCACCTCATGCGCTGCTGCCGACTGAAGAAGTTTTGCCACCGGATCGAGGATGAAAAGAAAGAATGAGAAGAGAAAGGTAGGGGAAAAGAGAGGGAAAAGAATGGGAAAAGGATCGAGAAGAGCAGAGAGAGGGAAAAGATTTGAAACAGAGGGGGAAAGAGAGACAATGGCGCACAGGGTGAGAGACCCATTTTTTTCTTCTATTTTTGGGTTTTAAAGAGCCCAAACCGGCTTGAACCGGTTTGTTACTATTTTCAGTTTTATTATTTTTTTTTTAGTTTTTAGAAAAAGCAAACCGGTTTGAACCGGTTTGTTTTATTTTCAGTTTTTCAAAAAAAATCACAAACCGTGTAAATCGGTTTGTTTAGAATTTTTCAAAAGTTAAAAACTTTGAAAACAAAACTTATTTATTTACAAAGAAACTCATTTGAAAAAAATTAAAACTACTCTAACTATTTATATTTATATTTAATTTTTTCTTTTCTAAAAAAAAACAAACAACTAAAATGATTTTATTAACAATATAAAACTATTTTTCTCCATTTTTTTATTTTTTTATTTTTATTTTTATTGAAAACTAAAAGTAAACTACTATGTTAATATCAAACATTAAAATATGTACTAAAATATACAAATAAAGCTATTTTTTTACACATTTTCTGTTTTGAAATTATTTTAGCTCATTTAACAAAAACTAGCATAAACTTGGGTTTTTAAAACATTTTTTTCATAAAATCATGCATATTTTAATGTTAATTCACCTTGAAATATATGCATGATCAAATACCCCCATGCTTATGTTTTGCTAGTCCTCGAGCAAACTAGAAAAATGCATGAAATGAAAACTATCACCTAACTCACTTTCGTAGGAATCACGGTTGCATTTAGCTCATGCAACAAGCCCTTTCAACCCCTGGGTTACCCCAGTTGACGAGTAAGGTCTCGTGAGGGTTTGCAGTGATGCTACCCACAAACATCTCTATCATGTATGCATAATATTACACATCCTCATAAGCAGTAGATAATCAAAGACTTTATTTTCACCAATATTTCTTGTTATTTCAAAATCAAAATATAATTAGATTTTTTTATATACCACCACAGAAAAAGAATTTCTTTTACTTTTCTAAATATCACAATTATTTATGTTTTATTCTTGGAAAATCCAATAAAAACAAGTTATTATTTACTTATCCTCACTCATATGTTTTCTGCACAGGTTTTCTCAATCACACTTCTAAGCACTAAACTTTTCTTTCTTTTTAAGCTCTTTTCTTGATTTTTTTTCACGCTTTTTCTTTTTGCGTATTCATTCTTCTCTTATAGCTTGCGTGTGGTCTGCTTTTATGCCTTGTGCAATGTTAATATCTTCTATATTTTTTCAATGCATACAAAAAAATATCAACTAAGACATAAAAGTGACTTCCTTCATTCACCTTTATAACGTGAGAGTCAAACATTTCAACTTGTATCTGTTCTCAGCTACTTAGGATCACAAAGTTTTCCACTCTCCTTTTCGAAATGGAATTAAAAGTTTCAACTTACACCTAAGTTCAATTTACTAAGGATTATGGAATTATCCAAACAACCTAACACATGCTCTTTTTTCATTTTTTTAAGCTTATTTTTATGCTTTTGTTCATTTGCTTAGTTTTTCAAAAATACAACTATGCATATTCATATTTGCAATTCAAAATAAATTCTAACATGTATCTATCATCATTTCTTCGAAATCTGCATAACAACCATAATTTTTAGATCTATGTCAGAAATTTTTTTCGTGGGGCTTAAAAATCCTCTAAAAACACCAGATTTGAAATAACATTCATATAAGTTCAAACTCTTTCTTTAAAAATCTACTTTTCATGAGAGATGTGTAAACATGTGCAAGAATGTAGACAAAAATATTCAAGTTGTGCAACTACACCCTCCCCCATGCTTAAATGACACTGTCCCAGTGACACTCCCCCATGCTCATGAGAGGAAATAAATGAGGGAAAAAAGTAGAATCAACTGACATGAATTAAAAATGCATGTTCTATGAATGTAATGAATGCAATGTATACATGACATAACATGAAACTCATAGAAAATGAAAAATAAAACCAAATAAAATCTACAAATCCTAAAAACGAATGTAATACTGTACAAACTATGGGTTGCCTCACATAAAGCGCTAAGTTTCACGTCCCCAGCCAGACGGATCCCTGAAAAAACCTTCATTGTCCATGAGATCAATGGACATGAAGTCAGGCTCAATCGGGCGCTATAAAGAAAAGAGTGTCATCTGTGACACTATGCACTGTGTTTCCATCCCTTCTACCTCTAAATGTAGTATCAAATCTCTCTCGACATGAAGAACATAGATTAGTCTCATCTGAGAGACTGGTCAAGAATTGATAGTCTAGAACCGACCGACTATCAATGAATGCAACTTCAGACAAGTGGTGAATATGATCTGGCTTGACTTGGTCAAGCACCTTCTGCATCTGTACCTCTTGCTTACTAAAAGGAATCGGTGATCCTAAAGGTTGAGAAAATGGGGCTCTATATAATGATAATGCATGATGTAGGTCAGGCCCCTTCTGCTGAGGTATCATGGAGATCGAATCGTCAGTAGAAATGATATGAGGTTCATGAGTCGATTCATGAATGGGATGATATGCCTTTCTGCTCTGAAGGGATGTAACAGACTTAACCTGCTCATGATGTGAATCAGTGGGTTGCAAGTCAAATGACATGGGCTCCTCTCCCTTGGATGTGACAACAGACTGACTATGAAGGTTCCCCTGGCTTTGCCTACTGAAGGTCTCAACCAACTGTCCCATTTGAGTCTCTAGCTTGGCTATTGACTGCATATGGGAACTCAAAACTTGTAATATCCTATCTTGGAAGGATTGACTAGGTGAAGGCTCATGAGAATGGGGCTGAGTATAAGCAGGTTGGGTTGGGGGATGAACCTGTGGAAAAATGGGATGCGAGTAACCTTGTGAAGGGTTACTGGGTCTATATTGTGTCTGGGAGGGCTGATGGGATAGGGAAATGGACTGGTTTTGCCAACCTGAGTTATATGATGAATCCGGCATGGGTTTAGCGAAACCTTAGGCAGCATTCAGCTGCTCCTGACCGAATTCAGGATATAATGGCGCTGCCGGACAATCCGCAACACAATGTGCAGGGCTAGCACAAAGCTCGCACACTCTTTCTACTGGACTTCGCGAAGAATTGGCTAGGAATTGATCTAACTTTCTAGTCAACTGATCGACCTTGGTACTCAAATCTAACTCGGACCCTACTTCGGAAATCCCTATTTTCCATGGACCACTAGACAGAGATGTAGTCCTTTCGAGCCTTGAAGACAAGGTATGATACATCGTGTTTTCACTCAAGGTCTCAAATAGAGACCACGCCTCGTCGTCACTCTTGAGCATAAAAGTGCCCCCACAAGACGAATCAACCATTTGACGGTGCTTTTCAGTAAGCCCATCATAAAAATACTGCACCAACTGCCAATGAGGAACCTGGTGATGGGGACACTTGCGGAGAAGATCTTTCAATCTCTCCCAAGACTCGTGAAACTGTTCTTCCTCAATTTGAGAAAAATTGGTTATAGCTTTACGAAACTGATTCATTTTACCAATTGGGAAGTACTTTTTGAGGAATTCACGCTGCATTCCTTCCCAAGTTGTAATACGAACCATCTCAAGAGATTTTAGCCAGTGCTTGGCTTTATCTTTGAGAGAGAACGGAAACAAAGTCAACCTCATAGCGTCATCTCCAAAGTTATTGATTCGCACTATCGAGCAAATCTCAAGAAATTCATCGAGATGACGATATGGGTCCTCATTGCTAAGGCCATAAAACGAAGGTAGCATTTGAATCACACTGGCCTTAATCTCAAAATGGCTCGCTCCTACATCAGGTTTCGTGATGCAGGAGGCGGGAGTATACGTATTTGGCATGAAGTACACCCTCAAAGGATGGATCAAATGATGATCGTCAGCCATTGCGTACACCTTGGAGTAGACCGGTGTAGCACACGTCCTAACTGTGGGTTTTCTACCTAACTAACGCACTAAGCGGCCAAACCACGCAAACCACAAAGCGAGTAAACTAAAAACAACAAAAACTAAACAAACACCACGCAGTTACACATAACAGAGATTATGCAAAAGAAATATGAAATCTATGTGTACGGTACCAATCGTACACAGTCACCTCTAAGGGGCTCCTAGTAGGTGGGCTATGCAGAAAAGTAAGCTCGTCTCTAAGATATACACATACATGGTTCTAAACCTAAATGCAAGCAAACACTAGGCAATAAAGTGAATACTAATATTACACCGTTCTCCGGCAACGGCGCCAAAAATTTGATGTCTTCTTTTAAATCGTTATAATTTTGAAAAGATTTTTTTATATGTAAAACATGTGAAAACCAGACATCAAATAATAAAAACCAGTTCTCACTAGTGGATGAGACCGGGTCGAACTCAGGGAACGATAATATTTTGTATTCAAACACACAAATCTAAACTAATCTTTATTGTTGTATTATTAAAATATAAAATGTTCAAGAAAGGTAAAAACAATTAACTATTACAACAAATGAATACCCTTCGCAGAGGGCGTAAAGTGCAATATTTACAAACCCAATTAAATTCCTAATTCTAAACTGAAAAGAAAAAAGAAGCTCTACTCTTCGTACTTCATGTCACGTAATCACTTCCACTCCACTCCTGTGCTATCCTGCACAATTCAAATGAACACGAGCAGTACAAGAGAGAAAAGTAAAAACTATAAACACAGTTTATGCTAATTCAATGCTAAAACATGAAAGCAATCTAATGACAAATAACTAAGTAATCAATTACAACTAATACCTAATTAACAACACAGAAACTGAAAAGTTGAAACACCAAGGAAATGAGTGATTTACAAAAAAACAAGGAAATAATATGTAAAATAAGATGGAAACACGAAATTACTGAATTGAAAAAGACATGAAATCACTGTATTAAAAAAAAACAGAAAATGAATGTAAAAACAACAATAAAAAAAACTAAATGCTTTGAAAAATAGACAATGCATGAAAGGCAGTAAGTTTTGTAAAATGAAGAACAGATAGTAAAAAAAAAAAAAAATTAAACTACATGAAACTCAAAATTTGAACCAATGAAAAATAAAATTTCAGAAACGTAAGTAATACTGGAAAACTACACAGAATATCTTAAGAATGAATAGCAGAGACAAATTGCATACATGATTAAATGAAGCAAAACATAAAAAAAAAATACTTGAAAACAGGAAATCATGGAAAAATTGCAATGAGGAATGAAATGAAAGCACGAAACAAGAATCAGAAGTGAAGACAGGAAAACTGAAAATAAAAAAAAATAGGTATTGCTATGAAGAATTAAACTGGAAATCAACAACTAAAAAAAAAATATAAGAATGAACAAATAGGAAATCGAGAAATTCACAAAATGAGGCAACAGACATTTAAAAACAAGAAAGCCACTAAAATAACCGAAAATTGAATTCAAAAACTAGAAAAAATGATGTAATAGAAAAACAGGAAGATGATAGAATTGAAAAACAGGAAAACTCGAAAATGAAAATAGAAAATTAAAAAAATGACAGCAAACAAGACATAAAATGAAAATCAGATCTATGCTAAAGATGAAAACAGGAATTGAAATAGTTCGAGAATTAGGAAATAAGAATCTACTGCAATGAATGAATTATAATACAGAAACAATGAATAAAAATAATAATAATCGACAAAAACAAAACAGAAAATCAAATCTGTGAAAAGATTGCACAAATTTGTAAATGATTAAAATCGGAAACAGAGAAACAAATGCATAATCCAGATTTCGATCTTTTTTTTTTTTCATTTTTCAAAAACAAATACAGCATCGATTGAAAAGGTAAAGAAGAAGAATAACGAAGCTGAAGAAGAAGATAAAGATGAAGACCAAAAGACTTACCATACCTTAGAGGGGTTAGGGAAGAATGGCCTCCACCTCGTGCGCTGCTGCCGACTGAAGAAGTTCTGCCACCGGATCGAGGATGAAAAGAAAGAATGAGAAGAGAAAGGTAGGGGAAAAGAGAGGGAAAAGGATCCGGAAGATCAGAGAGAGGGAAAAGATTTGAAACAGATAGGGAAAGAGAGACAATGGCGCACATGGTGAGAGACCCATTTTTTTCTTCTGTTTTTGGGTTTTAAAGAGCCCAAACCGGCTTGAACCGGTTTGTTACTATTTTCAGTTTTATTATTTTTTTTTTAGTTTTTAGAAAAAGCAAACCGGTTTGAACCGGTTTGTTTTATTTTCAGTTTTTCAAAAAAAATCACAAACCGTGTAAATCGGTTTGTTTAGAATTTTTCAAAAGTTAAAAAGTTTGAAAACAAAACTTATTTATTTACAAAGAAACTCATTTGAAAAAAATTAAAACTACTCTAAGTATTTATATTTATATTTAATTTTTTCTTTTCTAAAAAAAAACAAACAACTAAAATGATTTTATTAACAATATAAAACTATTTTTCTCCATTTTTTTATTTTTTTATTTTTATTTTTATTGAAAACTAAAAGTAAACTACTATGTTAATATCAAACATTAAAATATGTACTAAAATATACAAATAAAGCTATTTTTTTACACATTTTCTGTTTTGAAATTATTTTAGCTCATTTAACAAAAACTAGCATAAACTTGGGTTTTTAAAACATTTTTTTCATAAAATCATGCATATTTTAATGTTAATTCACCTTGAAATATATGCATGATCAGGTACTGCCTTCTTAGTCAGTATTGCCCCAGTTGAACCCGAGATGGTTTTGATCGATGACTTGGACGTGGTCTGAGATTTTGTCGATGTGTTTCCTAAGGAGCTACCTGGGTTACTTCCGAGGTGAGAGATCGAATTTGGTATCAAGTTGCTGCCTGGAACGACACCGATTTCCAATGCACCATACCGTATGGCCCCAGCGGAACTTGAGGAGTTGAAGCGTCAATTGGAAGAACTTCTTGATCAGGGTTTTATTCGACCTAGTGCTTCACCGTGGGGAGCACCAGTACTGTTTGTACGGAAGAAGGATGAATCCCTGAGGTTGTGCATCAATTATCGAATGCTCAACCAAGCGACAATTAAGAACAAGTATCCTTTACCTAGGATCGAAGATCTTTTCGATCAGTTACAAAAGGCGAAGGTTTTCTCGAAGATTGATCTCAGATCGGGCTACCATCAGCTTCGTATCCGAGAGGATGATATTGCGAAGACAACTTTCAGAACGAGATACAGGTTGTATGAGTTTGTGGTGATGCCTTTTGGTCTCACGAATGCTCCAGCAGCGTTCATGGATTTGATGAACCGGATCTTTCATCCATTTGTGGACTCGTTCGTGATAGTATTCATCGATGATATTTTGGTCTATTAGGAGAGTCTGGAGAAACATCGAGAGCATCTGCGGATTGTTTTGAGTACTCTTCGTGAACATCAGTTGTTCGCCAAATTCTCTAAGTGCGAGTTTTGGCTCGAGCGGGTCATGATCCTTGGCCATGTGATATCGAAGGACGGAGTATCTGTCGATCCAGCGAAAGTCGAAGCAGTTTTGGGCTGGAAGCAGCCTCAGAATGTGTCTGAGATTCGTAGTTTTCTTGGGTTGGCCGGTTACTATCGATGTTTTATCCAAGACTTTTCAAGGATCGCTCTACTTTTGACGAAGTTGTTACGTAAGGGTGTTAAGTTCGTGTGGAACAGTGCCTGTGAGGACAACTTCCAGATTCTGAAGACGAAGTTGACAACCTCGCCAGTGTTAGCGTTACCTTCTGGTAGAGGTGGTTTTGTGGTATACAGAGACGCCTCTGGTACCGATTTAGGTTGTGTGCTTATGTAGTATGGCCGAGTGATTGCCTATGCCTCCAGACAGTTGAAGACTCATGAGCGGAATTACCCAACGCATGATTTAGAACTGGCAGTAGTCATGTTTGCTTTGAAATCGTGGTGACATTACCTTTATGGGGAATCGTTTGAGGTCTTTTCAGACCACAAGAGCCTCAAGTATTTGTTCTCTCAGAAGGAGCTGAACATGAGGCAGCAACGATGGCTTGAGTTTATCAAGGACTACGATTTCACGTTGTCTTATCATTCTGGTAAGGCGAACGTTGTGGTGGATGCACTTAGTCGCAAAACGAGAGGTGTTCTGGCTAGTCTTGTGTGGAGCCAGAAGCTTGTTGAAGAGTTCGTAGCCTGAAAACCTTTTTCTGTTAGTGAAGGTTCAATCAGATTGTCTGGTCTGACCATTCGATCCGAGTTTTTGCTGAAGTTCGTAGTGGCTCAAAAGCTTGACGACAAGTATGGCAAGTTTCTAGCCTTGGCTGAGCAAGTAGATTCTTCTTTCAGAGTGTCCGAAGATGGCAGCGTTCGTATGAGAGATCGCCTTTGGGTTTCGAGCAACCCAGAGCTGAAGAGAGAAATTCTTGACGAAGCTCATATGTCGAAGTACACGATTCATCCGGGAGGAACGAACATGTTCAAGGACTTATATCGAAAGTATTGGTGGCATGGCATGAAGCGAGAGATAGCGACTTACATTGTAAGGTGTTTGACTTGTCAACAAGTCAAAGCGAAACATCAGCGTCCAGGTGGTACCTTGCAGAGGATTGAGATTCCACAGTGGAAATGGGAGGATGTTACGATGAACCTTGTGGTTGGTTTGCCACTGTCTAGGCGTAAAAACGACGTGATTTAGGTAGTCGTGGACAGACTCACCAAGTCTGCCCACTTTCTGCCAATCAGGATCAGTCAGTCGCTTGAGAGTTTAGCTGACTTGTATATTAGAGAGATCGTTCGACTTTATGGTGTGTCAAGGTCTATCATTTCCGATCGTGATCCCCAATTCACTTCGCGACTGTGGGGTCAATTGCAATCTGCTTTGAGGACGAAGTTGAAATTTAGTACAACCTTTCATCCTCAGACAAATAGACAGTCCGAGCGAATGATTCAAACGTTGGAAGATATGTTGCGAGCTTGTATGCTAGATTGGAAGGGTGAATGGGATTCACACCTATGCTTGGTAGAGTTCGCTTATGTTACGACAATGAAGCCATACATGATACTTCAAGTACAAGGTTTTGATGATGAGCAAGTGGAATCAACTGCATTTCAGCTAAGGCTATGAAGAAATTGAAGAATTCGGTGAAGAATCCTTGAAGACTAGTGTGCAAATGTTTAATTCATTAAAAGTCTTAGATTCTTATAAGAGCCTTACTTAGAGTGCATAATTAGGTTGCATTTCACCTTAAAAGTCTTTAGAAAAACTTTTCTAAAAGAAACTCTTTTGAAAATCTTTTTAGAAAACTCTTTTCTTAAATTTTCATGTTTATTATTCGACCAATAGACTTATCAGTCGACTAATCCTTTCGCGCCATATTTTCTAAATAGTCATTCTTGTTAAATTAGTCGACCGAAGGTTTTATCAGTCGACTGGACAGAATGTCTGTTTTCTGGAAAATTAGCAGCAGTCGACTAATGGTTTTTTCAGTCGACTGAACAGAACATGTGTTTTCTGAAAAATTTAGTAGCAGTCGACTAATGCTTTTTATCAGTCGACCGAACAGAATGTTTGTTTTTCAGAAGTTTTTAGCAGCAGTCGACTAAAAGGTTTTTCAGTCTACTGATGATATTATCAGTCGACTAACTTTTCTCCAGTCGACTAAGTTTCAAAAGTTCAGATTTTCAAACGGCTCGATTAACAGATCACTCGACCGACGATAACTGTCAGTCTACTAATAACTAACTATTAGTCGACTAACTGATGTTTCAGTCGACTAATTTTGCCGTTTTCCTGAAACTTCAAAAAGGCGTGTCTTTTCATTTTTCAAACATTTTGATCGTTCAAAATGGACAGTTTTGACACCCTTTCATACTCTCAACGTATGAAATCTTTTAACTATAAATATGAGTGCATTTTACACTCAAAAACAACAATTCAATTGATTTGAATCTTGCTTTTCACTCCTATTCATTCAAGTATTTGTTTTCTCACTCACGTGATATTTTCACTTCAGTTTTTCACTCAAATCACTTTGAGAGATAGTGAATTCGTGAGTAGAGTGTTTCAACAACCTCAAAAGCCAATTGCATCTCATTTGCATTCAAAAGGAAGGCTCATAGGTTGTATTGTAAGTTCTTATTTCTTTTCTGTAAAAAGGACTCCTTGGTGTAAAGGAGTTGTTTGCTTTCAGTGGGATTGTTACTGAAAGTGGGACCGGTTATGGTCTGTGTGATCTTGTAGTTTACAAGGTTGATAGTGGAAAATCTCAAGCGGGTTTTGCTTGGGGACTGGATGTAGGTCGTGTTTGACCGAACCAGGATAAAATCTTGTGTTCGTTGTGTGTTTGTTTTGAGATTTGCAAAATCCTTCAATATTCCGCAGAAAGTTTTAAAAGCACTATTCACCCCCCCTCTAGTGCCCGTTGTCTCGATCCTAGTGCACTTTCATTTGGTATCAGAGCACAGGTTTGCTATTACTTTGATTTGACCATCATCTAGCATGCAACTACAACATCTCAGCATAAAGAAGGAAGCTCCTCTGTTCGTCCTCCTCTCTTCGATGGAACAAACTATGAATACTGGAAAGTAAGAATGACAATATTCCTGCAATCCATGGATCTCGATATCTGGAGAGTTGTTTCAGAAAAGTACCAAACTCCATCAACTGATTTCAGCCGATGGACCGATGATGAAAAGAAGACTGCTTCACTTAATGCCAAGGCAATGAATGCCTTATATTGTGGCGTTGACAAGGTAGAGTTCAATCGCATCTCTCAATGTTCTACAGCTAATGAAATCTGGCATACTCTTCTCGTAACACACGAAGGTACATCAAAGGTAAAGGAATCTAAAATTACTTCTTTAGTTCATAAATTTGAATTGTTCAAAATGAAGCAAAATGAATCTATATCGGACATGGTAACTAGAATGACCGATTTAACTAATACTTTGAAATCCCTTGGAAAAGAATATTCACAAGTGGATTTAGTCAGAAAAATTCTAAGGTATTTAACTCCTGAATGGGAGAGAAAAACCACTGCTATTGAAGAAGCAATATTCTCACTCTTGAAGACTTAGTTGGTAACCTAATGGCATATGAGGTCCAACTTCAAGACAGACAAGAAGAAGAGCCTAAAAAGAAATCTCTTGCTTTTAAGGCTACTTCTGACTCAGAAAATTCTGAAGAAGATGAAGATGAAGATGAAGATGAAGATGAAGATGAAGATATTGCCCTCATCACATAGCAATTCAGAAGATTCATCAAAAAGGGAAGATTTCAAAGAAAGGCAAAGAAAGCAGATTCTTCCATTCCCAATGAAGTAAAGTGCTTTAACTGCAAAAAGGCAGGACATATCAAGAAAGATTGTCCTCTTCTCAAATTCAAGCCCAAGGACCAATTCAAGAAGAAAAAGGCATTTCAAGCCTGTTGGGATGATAGTGACTCTTCTTCCGATGAAGAATCAAATGAAGAAGTCGCCAACATGTGTTTTGTAGCACAAGTAGATTCGGTAAGTCAATTTGACTATGATGAGTTATTTGAAGCATTTAATGGTTTATATGCTAAATTTAAGAGTCTTAGTTCTAAAAATAAAGAGTTAAAAACTGAAAATTTAACTCTTGACTCAAAATAAAGTGTTACTTCAAGAAATAGAAGATCTCAAGAAGGAAAATTCTTGCCAAGCACTTGAGATTAAAGAAATTGGAGTTAGAACCAATCTCTTACAAAATGAAATATTTAGTCTTAAAGAAAAGTCAAAAGATCTTCTTTCTATAGTGACCAAATTCACAAATGGTTAAGAGAATCTAGAAAAACTTCTTGGTTCTCAAAGATGCTCGGTTAATAAAACCGGTTTGGGATATAGCTTCTTTGATACTCAAAATAGACCAAACCTTGTGGTGAAAAATCAAAGACATTATTCTCAACCTTTTGTTCATAAAACTAAACTTTCTAGTTCTAATAGAAATGCATCTAGAAATGATTATTCTAGAAATGTTTATTCTAAATCCTTTTATAGAAAGAATATTTATTATCAAAGGAAACCAAAATCCAAATGGATATGGGTTCCTAAGACTAACTCTCATGGACCCGAAAATAGAAAGGGGTCAAATGCTCTATTTTCTGATTTTGTTGTAGGTACACAACATAAGGAGCAAATGGATATTGGACAGCGGCTGTTCCAAACATATGACTGGAAGGCCAGAGTTATTTTCCACCCTCCAAAATAAGGATGGAGGAACTGTCACCTTTGGTGACAATAACAAGGGAAAAGTGATAGGTATTGGTAATATTGGTAATCCAAAATTTTCTTTGATAGAAAATGTTCTTTTAGTGGATGGTTTAAAGCATAATTTAATATCTATTAGTCAATTATGTGATAAAGGTTTTCATGTTTCTTTTGAAAATAATTTATGCTTAATTTCTGATTTTCAATCTAAAAAGATCATTTTTAAAGGTAAAAGAAGAAACAATGTGTAAGAACTATATCTAGATGAATTACCCACTTTTAATGAAAAATGTCTTATTGTTTCAAATGAAATTCAATGGTTATGGCATAAGAGACTTGGACATGTTAATTTTAAAATTATTTCAAAATTATCCAAGAATGATCTTGTAAGAGGCCTACCTAGAATACCATATAAAAAGGATCACTTATGTGATGCTTGTCAAAGGGGTAAACAAATCAAGAGTTCTTTTAAAGCTAAAGATATAGTTTCAACAAAATGTCCTCTTGAACTTTTACATTTAGATCTATTTGGACCATCTAGAATTCAAAGTTTGAATGGTAGCAAGTATGCTTTTGTTATAGTAGATGATTATTCTCGGTTTACATGGGTGATTTTTCTAAAAAGCAAAAATGATGCTTTTTCAAAATTTTTTAAACTTTGTAGAAGAATTAAAAATGAAAAATCTACATCTATTATTAAAATTCGTAGTGATCATGGTGGTGAATTTGAAAATGAATCTTTTCTAAAGTTTTGTGATTTACATGGTATCTCTCACAACTTTGCTTTTCCTAGAGCGGCTCCACAAAATGGAGTTGTTGAAAGAAAGAATAGAACTTTACAAGAATGTGCTAGAAGCATGCTTCAAAATAAAAATTTACCAAAATATTTTTGGGCTGAAGCAATTAATACAACATGTTATGTCTTAAATCGTGTTCTTATTCGACCAATTTTACATAAAACATGTTTTGAATTGTATTATGATCGTATACCAAAGATCTCATATTTCAAAATTTTTGGTAGTAAATGTTTCTTGTTAAATACCAAAGATAATCTTGATAAGTTTGATTCAAAATCAGATGAATCAATATTTCTTGGATATTCTTCTAGAAGTAAAGCATATCGTATTTTCAATAAAAGAACATCTTGTATTGAAGAATCTTTACATGTATTTGATGAGAATTGTGAGCAGGTTATTCCTCTAAGCGAAGAAGAAGAAGCAATACTTCAAGAAGAACCCTTGATAGAGAGTACTTCTCAAGAAAATATTCCTCTTCAACCGGTTTGGAAAGAAGTTCCTAATCATCCACATGAACAAGTTATTGGTGAAATAAAGAGTGGTGTCCAAACTAGAAGGCAGTTAGAAAAATATATTGCAAATGTTGCTTTTATATCTAAATTAGAACCAAAGAATATCAATGAGGCATGTGATGATGAATTTTGGCTTTTAGCCATGTCTGAAGAACTTAACCAATTTACTAGGAATGATGTTTGGGATCTAGTTGATAGACCAAAGAATCATCCAGTAATTGGAACAAGATGGGTCTTCCGAAATAAGCTTGATGAAAATGGTGAAGTCATTCGTAACAAAGCAAGGCTAGTGGAACAAGGCTATAATCAAGAAGAAGGCATAGATTTTGATGAAACCTATGCACCAGTGGCTCGATTAGAGTCAATTCAAATGATGCTTGCTTTTGCTAGTTACATGAACTTCAAGTTATATCAAATTGATGTTAAGAGTGCATTTTTAAATGGACAGATCAATGAAGAAGTTTATATCCAGAAAAGGTCTACAAATTGAAAAGAGCTCTGTATGGACTCAAACAAGCACCAAGAGCGTGGTATGAAAGACTACGAAATTTTCTAGAACAATCTGGTTTTTCCATTGGTCGGGTAGACTCCACTTTATTTATTAAACATTTTAATTCAGATATTCTTATTGTGCAAATTTATGTTGATGACATAATATTTGGTTCTACTAATGATTCTCTTTGTAAAGAATTTGCTAAAGCTATGCAGGAAGAGTTTGAAATGAGCTTGATGGGCGAATTAAACTACTTCCTTGGACTTCAAATAAAGCAAACTGAAGAAAGAATCTTCATCAATCAGGCTAAGTATACAAAAGAACTTCTCAAGAGATTTGGGATGGACTCATCGAAATCAAGAAGGAATCCTATGAGTACAACTACTTCTCTTGATAAAGATGAAAATGGTAAAAGTGTAGATACTAAGCTCTACAGAGGTATGATCAGATCTCTATTATACTTAACTGCTAGTCGACCTGATATTATGTTTAGTGTTTGTATGTGTGCAAGATTTCAAGCTAATCCAAAGGAATCTCATTTAACTGCAGTAAAAAAAATTCTTCGTTATTTGAAAGATACTTCAGATTTCGGTTTGTTTTACCCAAAATCATCTTCCTTTGATTTAGTTTCATATAGTGATGCAGATTTTGCAGGAAGTAAATCTGATCGCAAGAGTACTAGTGGAACTTGTTATTTCTTGGGAAATTCCTTAGTCTCTTGGTTTAGTAAAAAGCAAAATTCAGTATCACTCTCAACAACTAAAGCTGAATATATAGCGGCTAGTTTAGCATGTTCACAAGTACTTTGGATGAAACAGACCTTAAAAGATTTTGGTTTAAACTACTCCACAACAACTATTTATTGTGATAACACTAGTGCTATAAACCTTTCGAAAAATCCTATTCATCACTCAAGAACTAAGCATATTGAAGTTAGACATCATTTTTTAAGAGATCATGTGTTAAAAGGAGATATTTCGTTAAATTTTATTTCCACTAAAGAACAACATGCCGATATCTTCACTAAACTTCTTAAAAATGAAGATTTTATGAGAATTAGGAGAGAACTAGGTATTTGCTCCTTTTTGGATTTATAAAAATGCTGATTTTTTAACAAAATCTCAAAATCGCACTATATTAGTCGACCGATAAAATTCTAGTCGACTGGTGTTTTATATTTTGGAATGTATCGCACCATATTAGTCGACCGATATATTTCTAGTCGACTGATGATATTTTTTAGAATAAGTCGCACTTTTTTTAAGTCGACCGATAAAGTTTTAGTCAACTAAATTTTTTTTAAAAAATTTTAAGTGAAGGGACCCGACACCCCTTGGATTTGTTTTAAAACCCGTTTTTTAAAAGAGGCATCGTTTCACTTCGTACCTTTTCGTTTTTTTTTTTTTAAAAAAAAATGAAACCCTTAAACCAAAAACCCCTCTTTCTCTTTTGCCTCTCTCTCTCTCTTCCGAAAAACCCTCGGAGTGCCGTTCGACTCCATCAACGCTGGGATTTTCTTACCGTAACAGGGAGACGCCGGAATCTTGTGGCCGTGATCTTCAAACGCTGGAATCCTCTTGTAGTGACTGGCGCATCTTCAAAAACACGCCGGAACTCTCTTGCCGTGACAGTGCATTACCGGAATCCCCTTTTGGCCGACCTCTCCTCATCGTCAGCCACCGCATCGTCCTTTGTTTTTGAACGCCGGAAAGCTTTTTTCCCTTGCCGGACGTTATTTGGAAGCCGACATTTTGGTAACCATGCCTCGCACGAAGTCTGCATCTGCAAAAGGTTTAGGTTCTCCTCCTCCTACACCTACTTCAAGACATGGTTTTTCACTAAGATTACTTCGCAACCCTCTTCTCTATGACACTTTTGGATCAATTTCTGCACTACCTATTTTACCAGGCCGAAATGTTCTATTTCACTTGTTTTCTCATTACAAAATAAGAGAATTATTTCCTGGTATTTCACATCTTTTTGATGCTTGTGCAGATACCCTTCACTATCCTTTTCTCATTCACTTGTTTTACACAAATTTACAAATGAATCATGAAACTGGAGTTTTGTCTTCTCTTGTTCGTGATGTTGAAATCGAGTTTGATTCGAAATTGCTTGGAGAAATTCTTGAAATTCCACCTTCAGACACTCTTTTCAACACTATTGAATTGAATGATGAAAGAGTTTTTGAACAAATTCTTCTTCCAGAAGCACCTCACTGCCCTCCTTTTAAAAATACTTATCTTCAAACTCGTGCACGCATTGCTGGACGAATCCTTGCCCACAATGTTCTACCCAAAACTGGTTCTTTTGATTATTATTCCACAGATCTATCTACGGCTCTTTATGTTTTATTTGGAAATATTTCTGTCAACTGGGCCAATGTGTATTTTACAAACTTGTGGAAACAAAAACCATTTCTTCCTTATGGTTGTCTTTTAACCCGTATTTTTAGACATTTTAAAGTTCCTTTAACAAATGAAAAGTACATTGAGCAAAAAGAGTTCTTTGATCAAACAATTTTTAAAAGAATGAAAATTAAATATCTGCCTCCCTTAATTGTTGATCAAACTGAACCATCTGATCCTAATGAACCATCCATTTCTGAACCTTCACCTTCTGCAACACCTTCATCTCATGTAAAAAGAAAGAAATTTTCGACAAATCTAGACCATGATGAAGTTATGCAGAGACTGGAAGCGTTGGAGCTGCATCAACACACCTTTCGTGAAGATGTGACTCAACAACTTGCCTCAATTCAGAAGGATGTAACTGCCATTAAGGATTTGCTAAACTCTCTTTTCTGATCTTTGATCTTTGAAAAACATACTTTATGGGTTGTAATATTTTAAACTTATCTCTATTTTTGCTTATGCTATTTTTTGCCCTTACTCTTTTTTATTCTGACAAAGGGGGAGAAAAAGATAAAGATAGCATTACTTTGAAATTGCAAGGAGATCTTGAGAAAAAGATGATAGCAATTACATTACAGGAGATCTTGCATGAAGAAATGATGAATGGAAATGCAAACCAATCAATATGTGATATATGTGCTTTAAATGTGCTAACTTTTAATGTTTTGCAGCATATTGATAGGGGGAGTAAAATCTCCATCTATGCATCTAAATGCTTCATCTTTGATTAAGTTTGTCATCATCAAAAAGGGGGAGATTGTTACGACAATAAAGCCATACATGATACTTCAAGTACAAGGTTTTGATGATAAGCAAGTGGAATCAACTGCATTTCAGCTAAGGCTATGAAGAAATTGAAGAATTCGGTGAAGAATCCTTGAAGACTAGTGTGCAAATGTTTAATTCATTAAAAGTCTTAGATTCTTGTAAGAGCCTTACTTAGAGTGCATAATTAGGTTGCATTTCACCTTAAAAGTCTTTAGAAAAACTTTTCTAAAAGAAACTCTTTTGAAAATCTTTTTAGAAAACTCTTTTATTAAATTTTCATGTTTATTAGTCGACCAATAGACTTATCAGTCGACTAATCCTTTCGCGCCATATTTTCTAAAAAGTCATTCTTGTCAAATTAGTCGACCGAAGGTTTTATCAGTCGACTGGACAGAATGTCTGTTTTCTGGAAAATTAGCAGCAGTCGACTAATGGTTTTCTCAGTCGACTGAACAGAACATGTGTTTTCTGAAAAATTTAGCAGCAGTCGACTAATGCTTTTTATCAGTCGACCGAACAGAATGTTTGTTTTTCAGAAGTTTTTAGCAGCAGTCGACTAAAAGGTTTTTCAGTCTACTAATGATATTATCAGTCGACTAACTTTTCTCCAGTCGACTAAGTTTCAAAAGTTCAGATTTTCAAACGGCTCGATTAACAGATCAGTCGACCGACGATAACTGTCAGTCTACTAATAACTAACTATTAGTCGACTAACTGATGTTTCAGTCGACTAATTTTGCCGTTTTCCTGAAACTTCAAAAAGGCGTGTCTTTTCATTTTTCAAACGTTTTGATCGTTCAAAATGGACAGTTTTGACACCCTTTCATACTCTCAACGTATGAAATCTTTTAACTATAAATATGAGTGCATTTTACACTCAAAAACAACAATTCAATTGATTTGAATCTTGCTTTTCACTCCTATTCATTCAAGTATTTGTTTTCTCACTCACGTGATATTTTTACTTCAGTTTTTCACTCAAATCACTTTGAGAGATAGTGAATTCGTGAGTAGAGTGTTTCAACAACCTCAAAAGCCAATTGCATCTCATTTTCATTCAAAAGGAAGGCTCATAGGTTGTATTGTAAGTTCTTATTTCTTTTCTGTAAAAAGGACTCCTTGGTGTAAAGGAGTTGTTTGCTTTCAGTGGGATTGTTACTGAAAGTGGGACCGGTTATGGTCTGTGTGATCTTGTAGTTTACAAGGTTGATAGTGGAAAATCTCAAGCGGGTTTTGCTTGGGGACTGGATGTAGGTCGGGTTTGACCGAATCAAAATAAAATCTTGTGTTCTTTGTGTGTTTGCTTTGAGATTTGCAAAATCCTTCAATATTCCACAGAAAGTTTTAAAAGCACTATTCACCCCCCCTCTAGTGCTCGTTGCCTCTATCCTAGTGCACTTTCAGCTTATAACAATAGTTACCACGCTAGTATCAGGATGGCTTTGTATGAAGCGTTGTATGGGAGACCTTGTCGGTCGCCATCTTATTGAGACGACATCGGCGATAGATCGAGAGAAGTGCCAATTGTTCTTCAGCACTATACGCAGCAGGTGCAGAAGATTCGTGAGCGTTTAAAGGCAGCGCAAGATAGGCAGAAGAGTTATGCCGATAAGAGACGTCGCGAATTGTCCTTTGAAGTTGGAGACATGGTTTTTGTCAGAGTTTCGCCGACGAAGAGCATGTTTCATTTTGGAAAGAAAGGGAAGTTGAGTCCAAGGTATGTTGGACCGTTCGAGATCATGGCGAGGATTGGTGAAGTGGCATATCGTGTCAAGTTACCTTCATAATATGCTCACATTCACAATGTATTTCACATGTCGATGCTCAGAAAGTACGTTCCCGACCCATCGCATATCATTCAGTGCGAAGATATGGACGTACAGGAAGATCTGACTTTGTCAGAAAGGCCTATCGGGATTATTGACCGACGAGATCAAGTTTTGTGTACAAAGACTATTCCGTTAGTTAAGATACGGTGGCAACACCATGGCATTGAAGAATGCACATGGGAACCAGAAGCGAGCATGAGAGAGACTTATCCAGAACTTTTTATAACCTTTTAAGGGTGATTTCGCAGACGAAATCCTTTTTAAGGAGGGGAGGATGTAAGATCCACGATTTTCATTTTCATGTATATTGTGTAATTATATAGAAATCGATGAATTTTTATGTTTTGGCAATTTCTGAAGATTTGCTTATTTTGAGAACTGGGTTAAATCGCGTGATTTTATGTAAATAGAGCGATTTCAGGAAATCTAGAGTGGATCAACCTCTGAAACTTTCAGGGTAAGTTTGGAATAGGGTTGAAGTGACACACCCCGAATTTGAGATCCGAACGACGAAAGGACCTCGTCAGTGCATGTGAATTACGAGTCTTGACTTAATTTTGGAGCCGAATCTTAAAACGT
This sequence comes from Nuphar pumila, assembly GCF_984573655.1. Lineage (NCBI taxonomy): Eukaryota > Viridiplantae > Streptophyta > Magnoliopsida > Nymphaeales > Nymphaeaceae > Nuphar > Nuphar pumila. The sequence goes on along the minus strand of NC_143265.1, from coordinate 42,459,941 downwards.
TTAATTTTAACTAACGAGAGAATATTTTCTCAAGAGGCATCAACCATTCTACGTTAATTAAGATTATAAAGAGAATAAAATAATTTGTTGGAATTAAATTATTATTTTAATGCATTAAATAAGCATTATTTTGAAATGTATACAATAGGCGATTTTGGATTTGGATCCGGAGTGACTAGAGGACCCAAACCCATTAGGCGACCCCTTTAGTGGACGTCCATGTCCTTGGTTGACCAGTTGGTCAAGGCTGACCAGCTGGATGGCAATTTTGAAAAGGTTTTTGCATGGATTTAAAGCTTAGACCTCTATTGGCCATATATCATTTCCAAAACCTCATGATGGAGCTTGAAGGCCATTATGAGGGGCATCATTTCCAAAAGGGAAGCATGGGGCTGGCGCCCCATGGCATTTTTGAAAAGATTTTGAATGTTTTCAAATACTTAAAATTGATTGGGCTAGTTAGGTGGCAGCCAAGTGCGCCCCCTTGTAATTTGTTCAAAGTTTTAATGGCTTTTCAAAATGGCATTTTTGAAAGTCTTTCTAAAAAGCTTAAAAGCATGACATGCATTGGCTATGGGGGGGCGTGGAGCACCCCAGCCCTCCATCTTGGAGGGGTAAATCATAGCCATCCATTCCCACTCAACCCCCTATAAGACCCTTTAGAAAAAATGGGCTCTCTTGTTGGGCGATTTTTCATAGGACCCTCTCTCACTCTTCTCTCTCCCAAACCTCATCTCTCCTCTCTTGTCTACTACTTCCAGCCGTGAGTGTCTCTTGAAGGAGAGAGCTGCAACTAACACTTCCTTCCCTCTCCAACCAAGGTGAAGTTTCAACATTTCTTTTTTTTTGTGATTCAAGGACTTCGATATATGAAACCCACAAAGCAATGCACTCCATGCGTGCATGCTTCAAAGAGGTGGATTAGCTCTAGAAAAAAAGTATTTTCTCTATGGGTGTTCATGTTGGTTTTTATTTCCCTAATGGCTGCATGTTTTGAAATAGGCTTCCTCTATTTTTTTTTCTTCTAAGTGCGTTTTCAGCCTTTCTTTGCCAAAGCATGTAATTTCTGATTAGTATGCTGTAATGAAAGTTTTTACTCTTTCTTCCTTCGGTTTTGGTTTGTTCTTTAACATTGCAATCAAGGTTGGGTGAGCTGGACTGAGCTGGGCCCGTTCAGCACGCACCCAACTCTTTTAGAGCCTGTTTAGGGTGCATGCAGGCCCAGTCGTATGCTGTATCCGACGCCCTTACCTTGGACTCCCGTGCTTGGTAGTGATGGGCTCAGCCCAGTCCCAAGTCATTGGGACTGGTGCTTTAGCCATGGGGGTTGGCTTAGGTCATAGAGTGACCCAACTCTGTTTGCTGAGGGAAGTCGTGGCTCCAGCAATTTTGCTTTCTTTTCTTTTGGGTTTGCATGGTTGGCGCATGACCAACCGGGTTCTGCTTGTGGGTTGGGGCCGGCCAATGGCAGGCGCCCAACTCCTTCCATCTGTTTGGATGTGAACCATAGGCTCTGGTCCTTGGCCCTAGTGATGGCACGGCCTGGTCCAGCGGAACAGACCCTTTGTCCAACCAACTGCACTTTGGTTTGAGCTGGGTGCCATGCGGGTGGACCAGACCCTATAGCCGGTTTGACCATTTTTGGGCGCAAACCTAGCCCAGCCTATTTTCTCCTTAGTTGGAGTTGGGTGCACACCACTTGGGTGTTGTGCACCCATGGCATTCGGTTAGCACCTAGTGGGTGCAGATCTGAACCAAAGTTCATACCTGAACCCTTTGGCAGCCCAGCTAGCACCAAGTGCTAGCCGCGGCTCCACCTTGATGGAGCCGGGTGCCAGCCACTTAGTGCTGGACACCCCCGAGTCTCTCTTTCGGCTGAGCCACCTTAGGCTCGGGTCTGAACTGAAAAGGTTCAGACCCTAATCCGTTTTAGCAGTTGTTTGGTCCTAGGGACGAGACACCTCGATCCGCTCTTGGAACCCCTTGCACTATGTTAGTCGATTGACCCTTGTCGGGGGCTTGAACCAGCCCCAACCGAATCCTTTGGTGATCTGGTCCGAACCATAGTCGAACCAGACCCTGTTTAGTGTGCACGACAGTCTGGTCCAAAGGAACAAACCAATGTTGAGTTGGAACTCTTTTGGCAGCAAGTGTGCGGATCCTTGTGTTGGCATACTTGCAGCCCCGCAATGCCACTATTGTGTTGTCAACACATTTCTATCAAAACCAGCTCGCACCTACTTCGAGCCAAACCCTATTAGGTTCAAGCTAGCCTTTGTATTGCCCCGCACCCTCCTCGCACTTCAGTTAGGTTTGGCATAAGTGCATGCCTTACGATGCACCGGGTTCGAGTAAGCTTTTCATATATATATATATGTAAATGTGAATGTATATATATATATATATATATATATATATAATTATGTATATACGTATACATATATGTATGTGCCTCGTCGAGTATGTTTGAAAGTGTTGATATATATATATATATATGTACATATGAATTTATGTAAGTGTATTAAAACACATGACTCTCTTGTCCCGTCCAAGTATTTCCTCAGATGATTCCATACTCCGATCTAAGTATGAATTCCATAGTGTTGTCCTACGCTCGTTTTGGACAAACGGTTTGTTTAGGGTTCGCGGGCACGGCACCCCAAACTGTGATAATGCCAATGTTATACCCATTAGATGGGTTAAGTTCAGAAATCATCTTTGACACGTAAGTGTGTCGTACTACGTAAGGAAAATCCTTATGCCTTGATTTACGTGCAATGACCTAGTTAAGTATATAAACGAACACTATTGCAAATCCACATACTTGGAAACTACGTTGAATTACAAGTGTTGTTTAATTATGGTTGTTTCGGGTCCGCAGACGCGGCACCCCATACCATGGAAATATCTAATGTTGTTCCCATAAGACGGGAATATCCCAGATTTCACCATAAACATGTAAGTGTGTTGAACCACATATGAAAGCATAATTAGATGCAATCTTCACGCTAAAGTATGCACATTAGTGCTTTTTAATTATCGCATATTATGTAACTGCCTCTGTTATTTATACTTGTGCAAAAGATAGAAACATGTGATACTCTGACACTTTGAACTTGGCACATTCTGACACTGTTACTGAGTAGAGTGTACCCTGAGGAGGTACATTGCTTGAGGCATCGGTAAGCACATTAGGTGCACTCACCTTATGAAATGAAAAGAAAGAAAATTGAACACCATAGGGTATGAATATTGAAATGTTTTGTTGTGGGCTCAGTTGAAGTTTCCGGGCAGTGGCCTTTGTGTTGTGTGGACTCTTGTGTGATATACCCTAAACATAAACAAAATAATATGGTGTTTTGACTGCTTTCACGAGCAGTGTGCTCCGTTGGCCGTGTGAGGCTAAGCACGTGGATGGGCAGGCCAAGTCCCAGTTTTTGCGTACCCTGCGGGGACCATGAGGCAGATTCCTCATTGTGAGGTATGATTGAACATGAGCCTTAAGAAAGATAAACCTGCTTCTTCCCATTCACAAAATGGTTCACCTTGGGAGAGGGTGGATGGTACAACCCTGAGTGACTCGTCGTTACTACTACACATGTTTGACAGGAGCTGTAGCGTCCTTTGGCCTCCAGTCACTCAGAGTCAGGGAGGTCGAAGTTGCCTTCTTAGGACCTCACTACTGCAATAGTATGGATTGCAATCCTTGCCTATGCGAGTGTTTTCTCCTAGCCATGTGATACTCGCATGAGGTTGACTCGGTCTGTAGCTTCCCCGGTTACCACCCTAGACAATTAATAACAGACCGGGTGCATGTCTCACAGAATGCGAGGTTTCCTTCGCGTACCCGAAGGAGTAATCAGAACTTAAAGACTAACCAATCAGCTGAATTACTGTAGATGCTTGTGCTGTGGACTTTACTCCAGTTGCTTCTTCTTGTTCGGCTGTTACTTGGTTACTTTGCTGCTCAGCACTTGTTACAGTTGTTGCTACCTTGAGCACTTGACTTACAGTTACTGTTGCTTCTTTAGTTACTTGCTGCTCAGTTCATTGTTTTAGCTACTTGTTTACCCTGCTACTGTAGTCATTGACTAGTAGTTGTCACTTTGCACTCACCTGACATGGGCACTTACACTTGTTAGCTTTTTCTGTTTTTCCTGTGTAGAAGGTATATCTATAAATGCTTATGGTTGTTTCTTCACCACCTCGCAAGAGGACTGACCCCATTTTATGGGGATGTAGGTGACGAACAAGTGTAGTGCGAATGCGGTGATACACGGTGGAGGCTCTGAGGACCCACACACACACTTGACCTGCAGATCCTGTACCCAGTGGTTTTTGGTTTCTCGTTGTTGTCGGGATATATATATATTCTCTATTTTGTACTTTTGTACCTACATTTTGTAAACTCTTTAAACTGTAGGGGTGTTTCCCCTTCTTACTTCACAGTTAAACTTTTGTACATATCGTTGGTTACACTGTTTCCACTTGTTGCACTTATCTGTGGCGGCCGCTCAGACTTGCGGGTTTGTTGTTTTCCCACGCTTGCTTTCCACTGGTTTTCTACTTAAACCTTTCAAAAAAAAAAATCTACAGAAATCCCAAGCTTTTTTTCCAAGGCCGGGGTTTGGGGCGCCACACCAGAGGCGTCTGTGTACACCACAAAGCCACCTCTTCTTGAGGGTAAAGCTAACACCGGCGAGGTTGTCAACTTCAACTTCAGGATCTGGAAACTGTCCTCACAGGCACTGTTCCATACGAACTTAACACCTTTACGTAGCAGCTTTGTCAAAGGTAATGTGATCCTCAAAAAGTCTTGGATAAAGCATCGATAATAACCGGCCAATCCAAGAAAACTATGAATATCAGACACATTCTGGGGCTGCTTCCATCCCAAAACTGCTTCGACTTTCGCTGGATCGACGGATACTTCATCCTTCAATATCACGTGGACAAGAAATATGACGCGCTCGAGCCAAAACTCACACTTAGAGAATTTGGCGAACAACTGATGCTCACGTAGAGTACTCAACATAATCCGCAGATGCTCTTGATGCTGCTCCGGACTCTCCGAATAGACCAAGATGTCGTCGATAAATACTATCACGAACGAGTCCACAAATGGACGAAAGATCCGGTTCATCAAATCCATGAACGCTGCTGGAGCAATCTCGATGTTTGAGAACTCAAATTCTCGATGTAGCAATTGGTCCAACGTGCGTTGGATCCCAAAAGGAAGTCTGAGTCGGAACATGGAGCATCTAAGAAATAAGAATATACAAAAAAGGGAAAATCTGAATCGGAACCCGGTTCTTAAAAAAATAAAAGAATGAATGAGAATCGAGTTTGAGAACTCGAATTCTCGACGTAGCAATTGGTTCCAATACGAGCGTTGGATCCAAAAGGAGGTTCAAGTCGGAACCCGAAGCTTCAGAAATGAGAATATACAAAAGAAAGGGAAAATCCGAGTCGGAACCCATTTTTTCAAAAATAAAAAATGAATGAGAATCGAGTTTGAGAACTCGAATTCTCGATGTAACAATTGGTTCTAATACGAGCGTTGGATCCAAAAGAAAGTTCGAGTCGGAACTCGAAACTTCAGACGAATGATAAAAGGGAAAAATCCGAGTCGGGACTCGGATCTTCCAAAAATAAAAATAAAATGAAAACAAAACCTGAGTCGGAACTCAGATGAGAAGGAAATAACTCCTACCCAAGGGTCGGATTTTAGAAAGCTTGACAAAATTTATGAATAGATTCTGACAATGAAGAGAACTTATTCAAGATCCTTGACCCAAGGTGGCCTAAGATTTGAATTTTATTTAGGATGGTTTTTAGGAAAATCCTTGATTCTGAAGAGAATTTGACAAAATTAGAAAAGATTGACAGGGATTGACAAAGAACAAAGAAATTGAGAAAAGAGAAAAATTAATGAAATTGACAATAAAAATTTGAAAAAGGATTGGTAGAAATAGGCAGAATTTTGAGAAAAGTTGATGAAAACGATTTTAGGACTATCCCTTGTTCTGAAAGAAAACAAAGGACCTCGTGGGATGAGGTTCAGGTTTATCCCTTAACCTGAAAGGGTAATACCCCATTGAAACAAGGCATCTGGTTTATCCCATAACCTGAAAGGGTTTAAAAGAGGAGATTAATGAATTTTAATAAAATTGATAAAACTTGATAAAAGTTAAGAAAATTGATAAAATTGAAAATAAATTGATGAAAATTTGATTAAATTGAAAAATGAAATGAATGCAATTCAATAAAGATAACAAGATTAACCGAAAAATTGGTAAGATTCTTAGAAAGAGATTCGTTTGATCCTGCATGCACATGATGAAGGAAGATAAGTATAGATCAAAATAAAATGCCCCAATATCAAAGAGAAGAATGTGAGAATTCAATAGAAGATTATTGCTTTATTGAAAAAGACTTTCGAAGAGTACAAAAGGCTAGGATGAACAATTTAAGTGTAAAATCTCTTTAAATATAAAGCATTAATAGGATCTGGCAGTTCTACTCCATCTGCGTTGATCAAACGATAGGAATTATGGGGCAGCGCTTCTTTAACCACATAAGGGCCTTCTTAATTGGGTGACCACTTGCCCCGTGGTCGATGCTTAAGATGAGTTGTTGATCTGAGCACAAGATTATTAACTAGAAATCTTCTCTCAATAACTGATTTGGCATAGTGCCGAGCTATCCTCTAACGATAGGCTCGAGCATGCTCTACTGCCTTGAGTCTTCTCTCGTCTAGCAAATCCAGTTGTACCAACCTCTGCTGTTGATATTGATCAAGCGGAAGTTCAATGAGCGATGCAAACTTGAGTGTGGCCTTTTGAACGTGGAGAGGTAATACTACTTCGGTCCCGTAGACAAACTCTGAAGGAGTAGCGTTGGTTGGGGTCCGAATGGTGGTTCGGTATGCCCAGAGCGCATCATGCATCTTCTCGTGCCAATCGCGGCCCGTGTTCACAGTTCTTTCCAAAATGCGGATCAAAATCTTGTTGGTGGCCTCTGCCTGGACATTCCCTTGAGGATAATAAGGAGCTCATAAATGGTGATGAATCCTGAACTTCGAGCATAAGGTCTTCATCCTCTCATTCTTGAAGTGACTGTCATTGTCTGATACAATATCATGTGGGACGCCAAAGCGGCAAAAAAGGTTTTTATGTATAAAAGAAACCACATGTCAGCCTTCCATTGTTCGCAAAGTTACAACTTCGACCCATTTGGTGAAGTATTCTGTAGCTGCGAGGAAATATCGGTGGCCATTAGAAGCTGAAGGAGTGATCAGACCCACTACGTCGAAGGCCCACATTGAAAAAGGCCAGGGAGAAACCACGGACTGCAAGTATGCGGCTGGCGCATGAATGGAAGGTGCGTGCATTTGACATTTTACGCACTTTCTTACAAAATGATGGCAATCCTGCTGCATGGTTTTCTAATAATACCCTGCCCGGATGATTTGCTTGACGAGCGTTTGGTAGCCAACGTGGCCGCCACAAATTCCCTCGTGTGCCTCTTGGACAACTTCCATGGTGTCATCCTTGTCTAAGCATCTAGCGTATTCATAACTGAATCCACGACAGTAAAGAGTATTGGCAAGGATGAAATAATGGGCTGACATGCGCTGAATCGCACGTTGCTCCTTTCTTGGCATTTCCTGTGGAAATTCACCACTTTTAATAAGGCGTTTGATGTCTTGGTACCAAGGCTTCTCTTTTTGAGTAGCTTGGTTTGCTTGCTCAGCTGGAATGTAGGCAGGATGATCAAGTCTACCAATCTCAAAAAAACAACAGGATTCACTATCTTTGAACGATAAAATGGAGCCCAGACAGGCTAGGCCATTGGCTATATGATTGTATTCCCTTTTGACATGGTTATGCTGAAATTCTTCAAAATTGCCTATGAGAGCTAAGGCAATCTTCTGATAGGGAATCAATTTTGAATCCTTGACTTGCCATTCAGCATTAACTTGACTGACAACAAGCAATGAGTCGCCAAAGGCATGTACTCTTTTGACATTAAAATCTTGCAGAATCTTGAGGCCTTGTATTAAAGCTTCATACTCGACCATGTTGTGAGTACATTGAAAGTTGAGCCTGAGAGAATAAGGGATCATCTCCATTTCGGGAGTGATCAACAAGATCCCAATCCCTATGCCAGACATATTTCTGGCTCCGTCAAAAAAAAGGATCCAAACAGGGGACTATTGAATACTGCAGATACGATCATCGGAAAAATCATCTTCCGCTTTGATCTCTTCTGTCAACAGGAAATCTGCCAACTGATCTGCGATGGACTGACCCTTGACTGACTTCTGAGATACATACTCCAAATCGTACTGCATCAGGAGGACTTGCCATTTTGCGATCCTCTCAGTAAGGAAAGGCTGCTCAAGGATGTACTTGAGAGGATTAAGCCTTGACAGAATTTTGATTTCTGAAGCTAAGAGATAATGTCTCAGCTTCTGACACATCCACACTAAGGCTAGACATGTCTTCTTCATCTTAGAGTATCTTTTCTCATAGTCGATGAAGGTCTTGCTGATGTAGTAGATGGCATGCTCTATCCGGCTGCCTTCCTCGTACTGTGCAAGAAATCCGCCATAAGCATTTTGGTTGACAGAAATATATAGGAGAAGTGGCTTTCCCAGTTCTGGTGGCTTCATAACAGGTGGATTGAGGAGATATTGCTTGATGCGCTCAAATGAGAGCTGACATTCTGGTCCCCACTCAAATTTCACTTCTTTTCTCAGCAAGTGATTGAAGGGCTCGCATCTCATGGCCAAATTTGAGATGAAGCGCCGAATTGACTGAATGCGACCTTAAAGGCTTCGCAGTTCTTTAAGATTGGTGAGAGGCGGCATATTCATGATTGCCTTTGCCTTGGCAGGATCCACCTCTATGCCTTTCTTGCTGATTATATAACCCAGTAGCTTGCCTGACTCTACTCCGAAGACACACTTCTGCGGATTGAGTCTCAACTTGTAGAGAATAAGTCTTTCAAAGACTTGGCCGAGAGCATCAAGATGATCCTCTCCTTCTTTTGACTTGACCAAGATGTCATCCACATAGGCATCCATGTTCTTGTGCATCTGGTCATGAAAGATAACTGCCATTGCTCTCTAATAGGTTGCCCCAGCATTCTTGAGTCCAAACGGCATGACTGTATAGCAAAATGTACCCCAAGGCGTGGTAAAAGAAGTTTTGGATTGGTCACGAGTGGCCAATTTGATTTGATTGTAGCCTGAGTATCCATCCATAAAGGAAAACATGGCATGGCCTGCCGTGCTATCGATCAAAAGGTCGATGTTGGGGAGTGGTGTTATCATCGCAAAATTTTTACTTTTGCAAGTCAAACTGACCTTTGAAAAAGATTTTGAAAATAACTCGCCTCCGTTTTAAAATGCGAGATAATTATGAAGAATGGGACTCACCTGTCGGTACGAGGTTCAACCGTTCCTGGTGCCTTTACTAGGGGTAATTGAACCAAGGATCAATTGTATGCTTAACTTTGCTCAACTTGTCTAAATCATATTTTATTTCCTAAATGCACAAAGAATCAGGCATGTGCTATGAATTTCTGAAAATGCAGGTTTGAAAACATGATGTTTGCTTTGAGATTTGAAATACTTGTAGAATTCTTGGAAAAGATAATACTTGGAAAATCATGAACTTAGTGAGAGAATATTTCTGAGGAGAGTGAAAATCGATTTCTGAAGAATTCAAGTGTTTTATGAAAATCGATTATGAGAAATTTGGAATAACTTTGGAAAAACTTGATTTCTCTGAATTTAAACTTTGAAATATAACTTGAAAATCAGGATTTTGAACTTGAGAAACACTTGAAATATCCTTTGAAATCTCAATGTTTTTTGAGAAAATCGATTTCTATATTAAACTTAGAAAATTTTGAGAAAATCAATTTCTCTGAATTGAAATTGGAATTTGCAAATGAATGAAATGGATGAATATGGATTTGAAAGTCTTGATTTTGAGGAATTGAGAAAACCCTTTTTGTATTTTTGAGAAATGCAGTGCATTTTGAAGTTAGCCTAAGAGTGTAGGTTGAATGTGGCTAATACGAAGATTACAAATATGGGTATCATTTGTATTCTGACTATGGCCATAAATACAAATTCCACCAAGTTTGTCAACTCCATAAGAGCTAGTGCACGTGCCATTCGTGTAGACCATAGTGAATTTGTAAAGAATGTGCATGAATTGGCATACATTGCAGTTATATATCAAAGTTTAAAACTATATGCAATGCAAATCCTAATCTATGCAGAAATTGAAATTCTTATTCCAAATTTAATTACAATTTACATCACTAATCAAATTTAAATATAGGAAATAAAGGAAAATAAAGTCTTCAATGTTCCTGCAAAACTAGAAAAACTGGTTAGTGAAAATATGTTGGCTTTTCTAGATTTATCTAGTAATATCTAGAAATTATTGGATTTTGCTAGATATAAGCCATTTTCCATATGATTCCCTTATATAAACTTAATAAAATATGAAATAAGATATAATAAATATGAAAATGAAATTTGAAATTTCGAAATTGGTGTCAAAATGACCAAAATACCCCTGATAGCAAGACTATGGCCTTGAAATCAGGGTTTTTAGAAAAATATTTTGTAAAAATGCAAGTTTTAAAATTCAAATAAGGATAAATTAAACCAAATATGATATGACATCATTAAAAATATAAAAATTAGGGTTTTAGAATTTCGAAATTGAGGTCAAATGGCCAAATTACCCCTGATAGCAAGACTATGGCCTTGAATTCAGGGTTTTCTGAAATAAATTTTGGTAAAAACTTGGGATTTATGATTGAAATAAACACAAAATCAAACATGAAACACCCTAATATGATTATAAATATGAACAAACCCTAAAATCATACACTTATGCACGAAAATCAATAAATATCACAAAAATTGTGATTTTGGCAGCGTTTTTGGATCTTTCATGGATCTTGTTTTGCAATTTTATTAATTCAAGCATCAAACGGATTCCAAATTTTATAAAAATTGGTACCTGTACTTTTTATGCCTTTGAGATCAGATTGAAATAATAAACATGATTTTTTTACATTATTTTAATCCAAAAATTGCATTAAAACCCTAAAATAAGCTATTTTTAACCTAGGTTACAAACCAGTTTCAGAGTTAGACCCGAATCAGGGGTCAATTCTCCATGAAAACTTGTAAATTTTTACAGAGATAAACTGGAAAGAAAAATAGAGATTTATCAATTTACATATCGGAAAAAGCATCTTTGGTTAGGGAGAAACCATTCCGGCAATCTGAACTAAAATCTAACAAGGGTTAAAACAGCTACTTAGAATTGAAAATATATAAATAAATAACAAACTTAATCAAAAATTTCTAAAATTTTAGAAGTGAAAATTAGACAAAAAAATAATGAAACTCCTTTTTTACAGATCATGAATCGGATCTGTGGTTTGAGATCTATGGTCATTACAAGTCTGATTAGGGTTTTGGTAAACCCTAACGAGTTTTAAATTTAACATCAGAGTCTCTGACAGAGGAAAAATACTAAACAGAGGCCAAAAATTACCAAAATTTTACAGTAAATGGATTATCTCAACATGAATCTACAGAACTTTACGGATCTCAAATCGGATATTGGATGAGGAAAATAACATAACAGCAAGTTACCCTTTTGATTTTAACAATGATTTTAAAGCTTGAAAATCCAGATTTGATGTCTGATTTTTTTGACAGGGTTCCCGAATCCCAAACCCTCTGATTTTTTTACAGTAATTCAACCACATATGCATGTATCACATATAAAAAAATCAGGAATTAACAGTAAATATTTCAATCCAAAATAGCATCCTCTTGACTGTTCTAAACTTAAAACACGCAGAAATCTAATAAACCTAATAAAATATGCATTAACTAATGAAAACAATAAAATAAACACTAAAACAGTAAAACAAAAATTATTTCTATGCTGTAAAACGTATAATAAACATGAACAAACAAAGAAATAAATAAAACTTAGGGAATCAATGTCTGGGATTTGATTTTACCTTTAAAAACATGGATTTAACCCATTAAAAGGGTAAATCACATGTTTTATTGGTTAATAATGTAAAAGCCAATGCTAAAACCGATTCTAATGGATTAGAATCCCTGTAAAAACACCAAAACAGAGTTAGATCATCTTCTTGGACCGTTCTTGATGGTTCTTGAGGTTGAATCATGGCTGAATCCACATAAGGAGGGGCATCCAAGGCTAAATCTATGTTTAAACTATTAAAACGTTAAATAAAAACCAAAATTAGGGGAGATGATTACCTTGGAGTTGCAGCAATGTATGAAGGGCTGGAGAGGAGGGAGAAGCTCCAAAAATTTCCAAAGGAGAGATCCCTAAAATCGTCCCCCATAGGGGCCTTTTATAATAAAACAATTAGGTTTAAAAAATAACAATTTTGAAATTTTTGGACTCTAAAGGGGGGGGGGAGATTTTTTGGTGGAGTTACTATACTACCCCTAGCCTAAATTATCCTAAAAAATGCCTAATTAACCCCTAGCTAATCCTAAAAAGTCCTCAAATGTGGCGCCACTTGGCATTTCCCACATTTGGGTTTTTAAAGTTCTTTTAAAAACCTTTAAAAACAATGGTTTAAAACCACCTTTTAAAATACATTTTCAAAAGAGATTTTGACTCTTCTAACTCTCTAAAACTAACCAAGACATTGACTAACCCTGACTTTCTCAAATGTGGCACCACCTCGAGTGGGCCCTACTTGAGTTTTCCAAAAACGATTTTAAAACTTGAAATTGAGAGAGTTTTCAAAAGATTTAAAAAAGCAAACTTGAAATTAAAATTTTTGAAATGGCATAGAGTTCTAACTGGGTTAGAACTCCTCTGGATATGGTGCCAATTGAGTGGGCCCACCTCGAGTTTTGAAACTTTTGAAATAAATATTGAAAATAACTTTGAAGAAGGGTTAAAATCAATAATTGAAAGTCAGAATTTCTAAAAAAATGGAGTCTCAAGTGAACTGAAACTTCGGGTTAGAGTCCTGAACTCTTAGGACTTTGAAATTTTGGATTTTAAAGCCAAATGAAATTTTTGTTAAAAGAATTTATCAGAAATGATGAAATAAGTCCGAAAATACTATCAGGGTTAGACTCCTAATTCGACCAAAACTCCGAAATAGAGCCCTGAAATAACTGGACTTTGTAACACGCCCTAACTTTTGAAAACAAATGAAAAGAATGAAAAATGGAAGTGAAACAAACTTCAAAACAGACTCTTGACTGGATCAGGACTCTGAGACAGAGTCCTGATCGGACTGAAACTCTCAAAATTTTGAGAAATTTGATAAATAAAGGAATCCAGAAGTGACACCACCTAAATGGGTCTCATCTGAGAATTGAAATCAATTGAAAATTGAGTTTAAAATGAATCCAGATTGTTTTCTGAGAAAACACTTCAAAATATAAGGTTCTGGGGGTTGGAAAATGACAGAATGTTGAATAAAAACCCAGGTTTTGAAATTGATTTCGAAAGAAAAGTTTTAAAATGGAATCTGGATTAAATATTTTGAAAACAGGAGTGCTGGATCTCGAAAATGAGATGTAATGATGTGCAATGCTATGCAATGCATTGAGATGATGTGCCAAATGTATGCAGTGATATGCAATGACACATGAAATGGATGAACACTGAATGAGGAGGAAAATTTGGGGTGTTTACAAGTGGATAATCATCCTTTGGGGTGGCCTTGTTCAGATCTTTGAAATCAATACAAATCCGGACTTTGCCATTCTTTTTGGGAACTGCTACGATGTCCGTCAACCAATCTGGAAAATCAATGGTCCAGATAAATCCTGCCTTTAACAAATCCTCAAGTCCTTCTTTAACTTGTGGTGCTACTCGGGGATCCATCTTTCTCAATTTTTGCTTGATTGGTTTGCAATCTGGCTTCAGCACAAGACGATGCTCGACCAACTTGGGATCTAAGCCTGGCATATCCTCATAAGTCCAAGCAAAGACTTTTTGATGCTGTTTGAGAAAATGGATGAGCCTTTCCCTCTCATCTGGACTCAAGTTAGAACCAATTTTGAGGACTTTCGGATCATCTTCTGAACCGATGTTGACATCCTCTGTCGGATCCCGAACCAATGGCGATGGTTCATCCTACTTCTGAATACTGGCAAATCCTAAATTGCTGAGTCGAAATCTGTTAATTCTTCGATCTGCTCTGTCATTTTGCTGATTTTTGCCCCTGCCTTTGCCTTGCAGATCTTGGCAATCCTGAAAGCGCAAAGTAGGTCTTTGAGAAAAAGGTAAGATATTTAAAAATAGCCTTTTGTACAGAGACAGAGAATGACAAAACAGATAAAGATATAAGTAAAGAATTTGTGTGCGCCAAGATGTGGATAGAAAATCAAACTTTTATTGAAATGATTTTGATATTTACATACGACTGTTTGAAGGAAAGAAAGAAATTGGGGCGGATCTTTGCCCTTACAATATGACATTAGAAAAGAGAAAACAGAAAACACTGGCATTGTCTTCATTCTGCTCCTTTGATGAAGGTGGTCTTTCTGCTGGACGATTGACCTGTGAAACCCAAACCTGTACCCTCAACATGCCGAGTGGGGACGATTGGCTCGAGGATGCCGTCTTCATTTCTACCCAGGCCCCTGAAGGGCTGATAACCGTGTTTGATCAAAAGATCAAACCCTTTCTTAGTTTTTGAAAACTGAGGGAAAAGAGGGTGATCTTTGAATGAACTGCAATTGAGGCACCCACTTAACTTGAAGAAGCGAGGTCCCTGCCACTGGATCACTGCAGTGACATTTTCTGTTGGCTGGACTTAATTCAGTTTTAGCATGTCCAGGCTTTCACTCAGATTGATTTCATCGACTTCCCGGATGCTCGGGATGTCGGCAGTGAAAGTAGGACGGGGAATCATTGGTTGCGGGAGTCTTTCCTTGGGATCCTCTCCTAGGAATGTGGTAATCATGCCTCTCTTCGACCATTTGATGCACTGGTGAAGGGTTGAAGGAACAACATTGGCGTTGTGGATCCAAGTGCGCTCGAGCAAAAGGTTATATGTGGGCGGCACATTGACCACATGGAAGAGCACGATATGCACTGAATAATTGATAAAAATTTCTAGAAAGACTTTTCCCTTGGCTGTCTGCCCGTGGTTGTCAAAACCATAGATTGTGATAGGATCTGGGGTATACTCTTCTTCTTTCAGACCCAATGCCCTGGTTGTCATCTCCGGACAGATGTTGAGGTTGTTGCCTCCATCAACCAACACGTGAGGGACAATCATTCCCCTGGTTCACACCACTATATATAAGGCATTATTATGAAATGAATGGGGTTTCAACAAATCCTTATCCGAAAATGTAATGGGTGCGTTTGTCATGGCCTGGTTGACGATCTGCGCCATATCTTGCGGTGTTGTGCTAGGTTTGACCTTGATCTTTCTTAGTAGATCTTCTAGCACTTGCTGGTGCTCTAGGAAAGTATGGGTCAGATCCAGGATAAAGATGTTGGATAAAGCGGTAACTGGCTTCTGTAATGACCCTGAGGTTTCACCTTTCTTTGAAGCTGCTTTGGTGAAGCGCTTCAGAATCCTGAGAGTTAGCTTGGCAATTTCTGCCGTTACTTTTGCTGGTTCATTGGTTGGTTTCTTGTTGCTGGAAAATGCAGTAATATTCACCCTCTTGACGGAAGACTGCGCTTGACGAAGGACTAGGACCCGATGTTGGTCTTGATTGTCCTGACTGGAACATGGCTGGATACTGCCATGCAGAGAAAATGTCTGTTCTGTGATGACTGAAACTGAATGCTTAAGAAATGGTTTAGACAAGATTTCTGGCTGTTGTTTCTCATCCTCGATTAATAAGTTCTTGTCAATAGAATCCTGAATGATGTTTTTAAGGACAAAATAGTGCTCAGTGTCATGTCCAACAGTCCGGTGGAACTTGCAAAATTTATCAGTCCATTTTCCCATATCAATGGGAGGATCTGCCACATTGGGGAGTTTGATCATTCCCTTCGACATCATATATTCCAAGATGTCTTCGCGGGACTGCTCTAGAGCGGTAAACTCACGATCATAACTCCATCCCTCGTGTTTTGGCTTTTCCGGCTGCTTTGCTTCGGGCTGCGATGCTGATTGGACGGGCTGTGGCTTAAAAAAATTCCCTTTCTGGGCCGCAGAGTTCGTTCTTTCGGCCTTGGAGTGCCCGACATTCTTGTGGCGACTTTTCTTGCTTTTCTTGCTGCCAGAGCTACTGCTGTTGTTGGAAAAATCCGTGGAGTAAGCCATGTGTGCCTTCTTCTTTTGTTCAGGATTCCCTCGAACAAAAGAGTACCCTTCATATAGGCCATTGTCCAATCCTGTCTCGAGCCATTCGGCTCTCTCGATCAGCTTGATGAATGACTTCACAAGAGATGTAGAAACGAGGTTCCTCAGAGGCTGAGCAAAGTTGTTCAAGATAATTTGCAGGGCATGCTCCTCTGGGATGGGGACCTTTATTCTGTTATAGGTGCTTCTCCACCTGTGAATGAATTCGCTAGCACTCTCATTCTCGTTCTACTTTAGATTGTACAGATGGTTGAGAGTTGGTGATGCTTCAACATTGAACATGAAGCGCTCAATGAACAAGTTCACAACTTTATCGAACTCTCGTAGTTCAATAAGGTTAACGTGGTCTGCATACCACCGGGCTGCTATTCCTTCTAGGCTGCGAGGAAAGCAAATGAATAAAGCCCAGTTATCTTTCCTGAAACGGCCACACTAAGCATAGAATATGGCCAAATGTGCCTTGGGATTACTTGTCCCATCAAATTTGAGGAACTTGCGAGGGAGATTTTCCATATTGTCATCCTCGTCCAGGCCGTTATAGAAATCTTCGCCAGAATAAGTCTGTTTGCCTTTTCTTTTGGCTTGGATATCCTTAATGGCTCGATTCATTTCTTTCATTTGTTCGTGCATCGAATCATTAGCTGAAATAGGCTTGTTTATCGATTTGGGTTCTGCAGCGATCTTCATGAACTGCTGCGGAGGATTCTGATGGTAGGCAAACTGTTATTCTTCCTCTGATTCTTCCTTGGCTGATTTCGATTCCTCAGAAGTGGTGTCATGCTGGACCTTCTTTTTAACGATCCTAACTGGCTTTTTCACAGCTTTCTTCTTTGGTTTGCTCTTTGGAGAGACCTTCTTCAGACTTGCCTCAGCCTGTTCTGACATCATTCTGACCATCATCTTCTGAAACAAACTGTACATAGCGAGATCGATATCATCACCTTTTCTCTGACCCTGCCCTCTGACTGACTTGGGGGAGTCCATTGCTTCAATTTTGCTGTCATTGTGCTGAGGAGCAGTCTCTTTTTCGGCTCTTGTCTGAACCATCTTGTCAATGCCAATGATTTATGCGGAATAAAGGAATGGTTAGAGCGCGAAAGAATTTTTTTGAAAACACGACCTTTTGAGAAAAAGACAAGGAAAGAGGAATTGATAGACAATTAAACAGGTTATCCCATTACCAGGGATGAGGTCATCACAAATTTTGTGATAATTGTGTCACCATTTTGTGATAACAGAAAAATATGCCTTGTTACCTAGGCGAGGTCGTCTACCATGATAAGAGATAATTTGAAGAAGAATATAAGGAAAAGTCTCATCACCAAGGATGAGGTTGTCACGGGAATCGTGACCACATAAAACAAATTGAAAGAATAAAATTTTGGTCACAAAGAGCTTTTTAACAGAACACAAAGTTGCATTTTTATTGATGACAAAAATTTTAATACAAAGAGAAGGGCAAACAGTTTGCCACCATTCTCGATATTCCGAAGATACATTAGGACTAGGAAATACAGACAAAGGAATGAAAGAGTCCCAAGTGTATTTGGTTACATGATATGCCCCAGACCACTGATCCGATTGTAGATGGAACTCTAGCATGTGGCCCGTCGGGAAGCGAGTATTGACACAAATCTGCCGCTGTGAGAATTGTCTGAGACACCTCTCTGGCTGATAGTCGACACAGAAGAAAGGGCCAAGCAATTTGTAATGCTTGCTACAAGCATAAGTGTAGCGAGGAGCTGACTCTTGCCTGTTTGTGATCATCGCAAAATTTTTCCTCTCTTATGGTTTCTCTCTCTTCCTTCTCTTTTCCTTTTCTAACCTCTATTTTCCTCCTTTTTGAAGGGAGAAGAATATAAGAAAGAAAAGAAAGAGAGAAGAGAAAAGAAAGAAAGAAAAAGAGAAGAGGAACTATTTTGCGCGGTCTCACTTGACCTTGATTTGAAAAATATTTAGAAATTTAACTCGCCTCCGTTTTGAAAATTTGCGAGAAAAATGGAGAGACGGGATTCGCTCGTCGGTACGAGGTTCGACCGTTCCTGGCACCTTTACCAGAGGTAATCGAACCAAGGATCGAATCTATGTCTTTTGCTTTGCCTAAATATAATCTAAGAATTTATTCTAACTCTAAATGCACAAAGAATCATACTTGTGCAATGCAAGGATGTATGCTCTTTTGAAAATAATGTTTTTAGAAATTTCTAAGTATTCTGAGATGAACTTGGTAAAGGAGTGAAGAAATGATTGAATCTAACTTAGAACTTGAGATAAATCAGAGAAGTTCCAAGTTTTTGAAGTAAATCAGAGTTTGGAAGGATAGATCTCGACTTTGAGAAAGAATGATTTGAAGTTTTGAAAATGAAGTTTCAAAGTCAGAAATGGACTTTGAATTTAATTATGGATTTAAGAGAAGAAGATGAAGTTTTGAAGTGATATCGAATTTGAATCTTAGAATGGGTCTGAGAAAATCAAATGGTATTTAAAATAGAAATGGATTTAGGGAGTTCAAATGAGATCTGGAAATGGACTTGGATTTGAAATTTAGATTTTGAAATGGAATTGGATCTTTAAAATGAATTTAAGATCTAGGATCGGAGGTCCGATGTAAAATTAGATTCTGGATCCTAAGATGGATTTGGATCTGAAGTCTGAGATCCAAGGTAGAATTTGAGTTTGGACCCTAAAGGGGATTTGGACCCGAAGTCTGAGATCTAAGAAGTGGAATTCGATTTTGGATCCTAAAATGGATTTGGATTTGAAGTCTGAGATCCAAAGTGGAATTGGATTCTGGATCCTAAGAATGGATTGAGTTCTGGATCATAAAATGGATTTGGATCTGAAGTTTCAGATCGAAATGTAAAATTGGGATTCTGGATCCTAGAATGGAATTGGATCTGAAGTCTGAGATCCAAATGTCGAATTGGGTTCTGGATCATAGAATGGAGTGGATCTGAAATCTGAGATCCTAATGTAGAATTGGGTTCTGGATCATAGAATGGAGTGGATCTGAAGTCTGAGATCCTAATGTAGAGTTGGGCTCTGGATCCTAAAAATGGAACTGGATCTGGAGTCTGAGATCCAAAGTAGAATCGGATCCTGAATCCTAAAATGGAACTGGATCTGAAGTCTGATATCCAATGTGAATATTGAATCCTGGATCCTAGAATGGGTTTTTGGATCTGAATTTGAGATCCAAAAAGTGGGGATTTGTACTTGGAAATCTGGATCCAAGTTGGATTTAAGATCTAACTTTGGATTTGGAATTTCAAAATTTGATTTGAGAATTTTGAACTTGGAATATAAATTTCAAAGTCAAATTGGACTTTGAATTTGAAGTTTGAATCTGGAATTTAGAAGATGAATCAAGAATTTCTAAGTTTGAATTGAATTTGGAAAAAGGAATTTTAGAAATTGAATCTTGAATATACAGATGAATTTCAAAGTTAAATTGTACTTTGAATTTGAGATAGAATTTGGAATTTGAAATACAAGATGATTCTGAAGTTTCAAAGTCAAATGGGACCTTGAAATTGAATTCTTGAATCTTTTTGAGAAATTTGAATTTATGAATAGGTTTTGATCTGAGAAATGAAGGAAAGAATCACTTGGATTTATGAAAAGGATTTGAAAAATATGATGCAACTATATCCTAAATAATGAATGAATTTAAATAATTTGAATTTAGATTTTGAAAAGCTATCTTATTCTTTAACTGAATTAAAATAAGATTGAAGATATAATACATCCCTGACTATGGTCATTGAATGTATTATATAATAATCTATATTTAAATTCAGGTGAAGAATAAAACACATTTTGTGCTTTTATAGAATTTAAAATGAAATTAACTCTCAACATACCCTGACTATGGCCATTGGTATATATTTTGAGTTAATTTTAAGTTAAATTCTGATAAAAGAAGAAAATATTTAGGGAAAATATGATGAATTTTGAAAACGGATCCAGTGTGGATCCAGTGTTATTTCGTAAAAGTTAAAAATCCTAAGTTTTTGTCTATACCCTGACTATGGCCATTGATATGGATCATCAACTTAGGATCAATTACCTTTTACGAAAAACGGTGCACGTGCCATTCGTGTTTCACCATTTGTGAATTTTTGAGAAGTAAGTGGAAAATGATATGAAAACAAGTAATCCTATGAAAATGCATGCTCATACATTCTAATCTAGTACAGGAATGTAAATCTTCTCATTGATATCTAACTATTACAACATTGAATTTTAAATTGAAATCAAATTCCTAATCTAAGAAGGAAAAAGCAAATTCTACTTAATTCCTACAAAATCCAAGCCAGCACAAGGTAGAAGAAGAAAGAGACATGTTATATCATATTTAAGATGCAAGATGATACATATGCTGTATAGAATGCATGATGAACAATTGATGTGCTGTGAAAGTGAACATGAATGGATACCATTATAATGCAATGAAGGTATATGCATGATGGTAAGTTGTACAGGAAAGTGCAAATGGATAGCAATGCAAATGAATGGAGTGTGGGATTTTGTTGAGTGAGATACTGGAAAGTGTAGAAGTGAGTGATAGGTACGATGAGGCTGGAATAAGACAAAAGATGTGGCAAGTGCTGTGGAATAAAAGTATGAAGTAAATAGAAGGGTCTTTTATGAGTGGCTAAAGTGAAACTACAACAGCCTTAAAGGTGCTGTGAAGGGAGATGGGGCTACAAACATTCAGAAATGTGATGATGGAAGGTGGATTGAGTGTGGTAACAGAAAATGTGGATATCTGCAAGGTAGGAGTTGAGTAGAGGAAGGTGTTGGTGAGGACATGAAAGACCTACAACAGTGCTAACACTACTGTAGGCACCCACAAGCTACAACAGTGCTTGACAACACTGTAGGGGTCAAAAGAAAGCTACAGCAAAGAGAAATAAACAATAAAAAGAAGGAAGCAGCCACTGCAAAGGGGGTAAAGGGCCACAACAAAGTGATCTTTCCCTTTTGGCTTCACACGATCAGTCGCCTGTATGGGATGAGGGATGTGGTTGAAGGTAAGTGGTGATGAGCTATGAGGGTAAGTAAAATGGAAGCATATGACTTATGCTATATGCAAATAGTGACAATGGAAAGGATAGTTACGTGCCACTCAGTAGAGGTTACTAGGAGAAATGCATGCATTGCTGCGGGTGACAGAGGGCAATCCTACAACAGGTTGAATTGTTACCCCCCTTTTTGACCTATTCCAATCAGATTCATAGGATGAACGCTGGAGGTCCAAATGTAGGTGGGCTGGTGGTTTGAGGTGTGTGTGCTAATGAGTGCACAACAATGGATGTTTTGTAAAAAAAAAAACTGCTCTGTAATGAGGGGTTGTCATAGATACTGCAGAACAAGATGTCACATATATATTTGACATTGAGGCAATCGACCCTGCCAGTCCTCCCTGAAGAAGAATTTGAAACTTCCTCACAATATAGGTGGTATTTGCAGCAGATTCATTGCCTCTGAGGGCTTTGACTGAGAACACAAGAAATCAAATTTTTACTGCTTTTAGCCAAAATTCCAAGACCTATTGAGATGATTTGCTTGCTGATAAAAAAAAACATTCCGGGTAGCCTCACGCTGCAAGAAATAGGAAGAGGAATGGAGATGTTAATGGCGGATATTGCCTGGCGATGGGGTCGAAGCCGGATGTCTTTTTGCTACTACTCCTCCCCTTTTCTCCGCTCCCCTTGCTCTCAGTTTTGCAGAGTTCTGAAGGAGGTTGGAGGGCTTTTTTTTTTATCTACTGGGCCTTCCCACTGCTGAAGAAGAAGAAGGGAATAGGCGATGAGAAATCAGAAGGTGGTGGGTTGAAGCGCCGATGGATGCCAAAAGAAGAAAAACCGATCCCCCCAGGGATCCTGGAGAGCTCTTCCTAAAGGAACAATGGAAGGCTTCAGAGGACGGAGGTTTGTTGAGGATGAATGGAGGAGGGAGGCTCCCAGGCGATCGAGGGTGAAGGGAAACTCGCGAAACCGTGGCAGTTGTGAACTTTCCTCTTTTTCAAAAAAAGGATTCCTTTATAATGACTTTTCAAAAAGTGGTTTTTAAAGAGGGGTTTTTAGCAAAAACAAGTTCCAAAGCGGGTTGGAGCTCCATATTTTCTCAAAAAAAATTGGTTTTTGTGTTGTTTTTCCATTTTTTTGTAGTTTTGTAATAGAAAACTAAAATTTATAAAAAAAAAAACGAAAACACTAAATTTTTGTATTTTCCTGAGAAATATACATATATATATATTTTTTAAAATGTTTTTCCGAGAATTTTAGGCCATTTGGGAGAAAATTCTTCAAAAGAATGGGTTCGGACCAAAGTTTTGAGAAAATATTCGAGTTTTGAAACTCGAATCGAGAAATACAATCCAATGAATCTAAACGGATACAAGACGAACTGTCTGAGCTTTTCAAAAAGTTGTTTTGAAAATTTCGAGAATTTAATTTTAAACATTTGGACAACGAAGCTCAGATTTGGATCTTTTATCTGGATCCGGATCCGAAATTGAGTCAGATACACAAAATGAATTTAATTTCATAAAACTTGAGAAATAAAATGGGATTTATATTTAAAAGTGACTCAATTACCCAGAAAACGAAGATAAAGGGCAAGAGGGAAATATTTACAAACTTTTAAAAAAATTGGGGTGTTCACAGATGCCCCTCTTTGCTACTAAGCCGGTAAGAAACCGAGCTTAGTGGCAAAGATAACACTCCAAATTTTGAAAAATGCTCCAGTTAGCAGATCTGAACTGGGTGTGGAAGAATTATGGCTTTTCAGGCTTAAAACCTCGTCCTAAATGGCTCTGGGGGACGAAATCCTCGAAAATGATATGACTGAATAGATAGAAATGAGGAAATCGTGATGGGACTTTGAGTGAAGGTCTCGAAAAAAAATGGTGAAGGATTTTGATCAAGTCACATCAGCGAGGCGAGATCAATTTTTTGGAACGTGTCAGGTTTAGCCCTTAACCTGGATGGGACAAAGATATATCGAGATAATTTGAGATGGGTAAAGGAATATAAGTGGACCTCGATGGGACATTTTGAGAGAAATGTCTCGTGAGATGAAATTTCAAGTATAGTCCTTTCCTGGATGGATGTACAAAGCATGGATTCCTCAACGGGAAGAACCATGATGGGACCGGAGGAAAACACCTCATCGAAACGAGACTCAGGTTTAACCCAAACCTTAGAAAGGAAAATACCTCGAGGCACGAGGTTCAGGCTTAACCCTTATCCTGAAAGGGACGACCATACAGAATCCTCGAAAGAGGAAGCCGTGATGGGACAACAAATGCATCGCAAAAACAAGATTCAGGTTTAACCCTTGACCTGAGTGGGGGGGATCACACGAAGTCCTCAAATGAAGAAACCGTGGAAGGACTAGAAAGGATATCTAGTTGAAATGAGACTCAGGTTTAACCATAACCTGAACGGAAAGGACACCTCACGGAGAGAGGTTCAGGCTTAACCCTTAACCTGAAAGGGACGACCATACAGAATCCTCGGATGAAGAAACCATAATGGGATCTTCGGAATTTGGACGAACAAATCCGAATGGGGTTTTGCGAGAAGAGAAGAACAAGGGATCCCCTAAAGCTTTGGAAAGGGGATGATCTTGAGCGCCTCATTGCTGAGACTAAAATCAGCTTTCTAAAAACAGACGACCTCTCGCAGAAGGTTTGGGAGATACCCCGAGGAGCGAGGTAACAGGTTTACTCCTTAGCCTGAATGGATACAGAATCCTCAAGGAGCGAGGAAAACTGTGATGGGACCTCTAGACTTTGCACAACAAGTCTGAGAGGGGTTTTTTGCAAAAGGATGAAAATGGGGATCCCTAAAGCTTGAAAAGGGGTTGTTCTTGGGCACCTCATTGCTGAGACTGAAAATAGCTTTTGACAATAACAGGCCTTTTGTAAAAAGTTCAGGTTTAATCCTTATCCTGAGCGGGAACTGTCCATGGAGGGATAGTGTGGAACATAGGAAAGTGTGCGAATCTGAGAGCGCTCAGATCAAACGGAAGGAAAAGGACTTTTCAGTCCTAAGGAGGGATGACGTTAGGATACGTCAAAACGAACATCAAGTTCACACTTCATTTTGGGGCAATGAGAAAATATTGTCAATAACATGTCAAAATTGTAGTTGATTCAGCATGATTGAATTGTGTATGAAAAATATCACCTCTTTCTACCTAGAGTATTAGCTCCAATTGGGCTAACTTTGTAGAATCAAGAGTCAAATTCAAATTTGTTATTGTTGAACTTCTTTAAGGAAGATATCGATTTCCTTGATATGAAAAGAGAGGAAACATTCTCAGCTTCATAAAAACAATTGACTGAAAAGTCATTGATAAAAGAATTTCACACAGATAAAGATGATTTCTGGCAATTTTGGGCAGTTTGATATCCTAGGCATTTCCCATGATGATTATTTTGCACTCTTTTGAGTCATGAAGCTTTCTTGGGCTTTTACATCATCCTTTATTTTGGAGATGTCCTGACTTTTCTCTCTTTTTCGAGGAAGGGTACGTCACAAACTCCTTCATCTTGGAGATGTTCTGATCCTTGTTTTTCTCAGGAGTTAGGCTTGATGATATAGGTTCATTGGTCAAAATTCTCTAGATGATAGCAGAAATCAAATATCTTTTAGGGTTTGTCGGTAGGTCCATCACACTCGCCTTCATCTCGACGGTGATCTGAACTTTCCCTGGAAGGATCCTTCACAAACTCCTTCATCTCGGAGATGATCCAAATCTTCTTTGGCCCCGAAGATCTAGCTCGCATAATTCATCTTCATCTTGACGACAATTGAGAGATCCCTTTTGCGGATATTTAATTTACAACTCAAATGACTGGGGAGATATGGATTGGGTAGATTCTTTTTTTACTGCCCAGGATATTTCCACTGTCTTACTGCCAGAGGAATAATCTTTAAGAATGTGCCATAGCTATGATCAATATCAATTCACTTATAGCTTTTCAACATCATTGAATTTTCCTTTGCCGGTCATATCGAAGATTTTTCTTCATCCTCTTGGTTGACCAACAAAAAAAGTTTGAATTCAGTTCTTAATTCGCAAAAGTCTTGCTCTTTTGGAAATAATACTAGAGGTAGTTTGTTATATGATGAAAAAATTTTGAGATCAACGATGACTTGATAACAAATTGGCAAAATATTCTTAAAATCCTTGATAAAAAGAGATCGCTTGATATCGAATTGACATGTCCGTGACAAAATTCTCCTCTCTTTTTCCCCAAAAAGAGAGACTCAGGCTTAGCCCTTACCTGAACGGGAAGTTGGAAATACTCCTCTCTTCCCCAAAGAGGAGGTGTTTGCAAAACAGAACTTTCGAAGAGAAATTAAGTTTTCGTCAAAACTTCCTATCTCTAGGCTTCTCTTATGGAAAGGCAGCCGAAAAAACAAAGTTGAGAAAGTATCACAGAGGAACGAGTCCATCACACTCTCCCTAGAAGAGGGTCCTCTGTGAAGGGGTTGGCCAAACTTGAGAAAAATGGGGGCCACAAAAAGAAACGAACTTCCGTCGAAGCTCTCCCTAGAAAAAAGGGTTCTTTTGTGTAAAGTTGGTTGTTGTTTTGCAAACTGTTCGCGAAGAAAATGAGTCCCTTCAAACTCTCCCTGAAAAAGGATTCTTGCGAACGAAAGATGGTTGTATGCGAAAGGAAGGAGCTCCCTCGAACTCTCCCTGAAGAGGGTCCTTCGCAAGAGAAAAAGATTTGAAATTTGATAAAATGATGACCTGAAGGTCGAAATTGAGAATTTAGAGCTTGAGTAATGATGATTGGTTAGTACAAAGACTGAATCTGGAGGGCTAACTGATCAGTCAGCCAAACAACTAGCACGAGTGCTAGATGTACCAGCACGAGCACTGGATTTCAAAAATGCCCCAGTACGAGCGCTGGGTTTTCGAGAGATGTACCCTGGTACGAGCACTGGGTTTTCAAAAAAATGCATCTCAGTACGAGCACTAGGTTTTCGAAAATGCATACCAGCACGAGCACTGGATTTTTCAACGGAGATTTGAACAAGAGACTGACATTCTAAGATGTTTGTGAATTAAATAAGAATGATTGCCGACATTTTCAGGATTATCCCTTATCCTGAAGGGGAAGTTCAAGAAGAACTCTGGTCCAAATACGAGTATTAGATTGACAAGGAAAATTCAAGAGAAAATAAGGATATATAAAAGCGAAAAATCCAAGTCGGGACTCGGTTTTTTCAAACATAAGAAATGAGTGAGAATCGAGTTTGAAAACTCGAATTCTCAAAACAATGATTTGTCCAACACGAGCATTGGACTCAAAAGAAGTTCAAGTCGGAACCTGAGACTTCAAAAATAAGAATATACAAAAGAAAAATCTGAGTCGGAACCTGGTTTTTAAATATAAGAAAATGAATGAGAATTGAGTTTGAAAACTCGAATTCTCAAAACAACGATTTGTCCAATACGAGCATTGGATTCAAAAGGAAGTTCAAGTCGGAACTTGAGACTTCAAAAATAAGAATGCAAAAAGAGAAAAATCTGAGTCGGAACCCGGTTTTTAAATATAAGAAAATGAAATGAGAATTGAGTTTGAAAGCTTGAATTCTCAAAACAACGATTTGTCCAACACGAGCATTGGATTCAAAAGGAAGTTCAAGTCGGAACTTGAGACTTCAAAAATAAGAATATACAAAAAGGAAAATCCGAGTCGGAACCCGATTTTTAAATATAAGAAAATGAAATGAGAATTGAGTTTGAAAACTCGAATTCTCAAAACAACGATTTGTCCAACACGAGCATTGGATTCAAAAGGAAGTTCAAGTCGGAACTTGAGACTTCAAAAATAAGAATATACAAAAAAGAAAAACCGAGTCGGAACCCGGTTTTTTAAATATAAGAAAATGAATGAGAATTGAGTTTGAAAACTTGAATTCTCAAAACAACGATTTTGTCCAACACGAGCATTGGATTCAAAAGGAAGTTCAAGTCGGAACTTGAGACTTCAAAAATAAGAATATACAAAAAAGGAAAATCCGAGTCGGAACCCGGTTTTTAGAAAGAGAAAAACAAAAATAGAAAAATGAAATCCTGAGTCAGAACTCAGATGGGAAGGAAACGATTCCAACCCGAGAGTCGGAATTTGAAGGATTGACAAAAGCATGAATAGATTTCGACGATGAAAAAGATTCCTTCGAGATCCTTGACCCAAGGTGGCCTAAGATCCGAATTTATTTATGATGGCTTCAGGATTTTTCCCCTTATCCTGAGGGAGTATAGAACAAAATTAGAGGTGAATTGAAGAATTTTATGGGAAATAATTAGGTTTATCCATTAACCTGAAGCAGAATAAAATTTATAAAAATGAAGAAGAACTTAAAGAGATTTACTGAAAATTTATTTTGAAAAAGAATTTTCACGAGTAGTAGCGATGCTTCTATGAAAGGTATCAGGATTATCCCTTATCCTGAATGGGAACACCTCGGACAACGAGGGTCAGGTTTTTTCCTTAACCTGAGGGGGAAAAAAATAAATATAAGAATACCTCATGGGAGAGAGGCATCAGGCTTATCCCTTAACCTGAAAGGGGTTTTTAAAGATAAAGGAATAAAATTTAGTAAAAATGAAACTTAATGAAATTTGACAAATTGATAAAATTGATAAAATTTATAATAAATTGATAAAACTTGTTTAGATAAAAAAAAAATGAAATGAACGCAATTTGATGAAGATAACCAAGTTAACAAAGGATTGGTAAGATTTTTAGAAAAAGTTTTGTTTGATCCTGCCTGCATCATGATGAAGGAAGATAAGTATAGATCAAAATAAAATGCCCCAGTATCAGGGGGAAGGATGGGAGAATTTAATAGAAGATTATTGCTTTATTGAAAGACTTTTGAAGAGTACAAAAGGCCATGATGAACAATTCAAGTATAAAATCTTTTCAAATGTAAAGCATTAATAGGATCTGGCAGCTCCACTCCATCTGCGTTGATCAAACGATAGGAATTGCGGGCAGCGCCTCTTTAACCACATAAGGGCCTTCCCAATTGGGTGACCACTTGCCCTTCGGCCGATGCTTGAGATGAGCTGTTGATTTGAGCACAAGATCATTGACTCAAAATCTTCTCTCAATAACTGATTTGGCGTAGTGCCGAGCTATCCTCTGACGATAGGCCTGAGCGTGTTCCGCTGCCTTGAGCCTTTTCTCATCTAATAGATCCAGTTGTACTAACCTCTGTTGTTGATACTGATCAAGCGGAAGCTCGATGAACGATGCAAACTTGAGTGCAGGCTTCTGAACATGGAGAGGTAACACCACCTCGGTCCCGTAGACGAGCTCTGAAGGAGTAGCATTGGTTGGGGTCCGAATGGTGGTTCGGTATACCCAAAGTGCATCATGCATCTTCTCGTGCCAATCGCGGCCCGTTTCCACGGTTCTTTCTAGAATGCGAATCAAAATTTTGTTAGTTGCCTCTGCCTGGCCATTTCCTTGGAGATAATAAGGAGCTGAGAAGTGGTGATGAGTCCTAAACTTTGAGCAGAAAGTCTTCATCTTCTCATTCTTGAAGTGGCTGCCATTGTCTGACACAATATCATGGGGGACGCCGAAACGGCAAAGAAGATTCTTATGGATAAACGAGACCACATGTCGGCCTTCTACTGTTCACAGAGTTACAACTTTGACCCATTTGGTGAAGTATTTTGTAGCTGTGAGGAAATATTGGTGGCCATTAGAAGCCGAATAAGTGATCAGACCAACTACGTCGAAGGCCCACATCGAAAAGGGCCAAGGAGAGACCACGGATTGCAAGTATGCGGTTGGCGCATGAATGGAAGGTGCGTGCATTTGACACTTGACGCACTTCTTTGATGGCAATCCTGCTGCATGGTTTTCCAGTAATACCCTGCCCGGATAATTTGCTTGACAAGTGTTTGGTAACCAACGTGACCACCACAAATTCCCTCGTGTGCCTCTTGGACAACTTCCATGGCTTCATCTTTATCTAAGCATCTGGCGTACTCAGAACTGAACCCACGGCGATAAAGAGTATCGGCAAGGATGAAATAACGGGCTGACATGCGTTGAACCGCGTGTTGCTCCTTTCTTGGCATTTCTGCTGGGAGTTTACCAGTTTGAATGAAATTTTTGATGTCTTGGTACCAAGGTTTCTCTTTCTGAGTGGCTTGGTTCACTTGTTCAGCTGGAATGTAGGCAGGTTGATCAAGCCTTCCGATCTCGAAGGAACGACAAGATTTACTGTCTTTAAAAGACAGGATGGAGCCTAAACAGGCTAGGCCATCTTCTATATGATTGTATTCCCTCTTGACATGATTAAGCTGAAATTATTCAAAGTTGCCTATGAGAACTAAGGCAATCTTTTGATAAGGGATTAACTTTGAATCCTTGACTTTCCATTCAGCATTAACTTGGCTTATAACGAGCAATGAGTCGCCAAAGGCATGTACTCACTTGAGATCAAAGTCTTGCAAAATTTTGAGGCCTTGTATTAGAGTTTCATACTCGGCCATGTTATGAGTACATTGGAAGTCGAGTTTGAGGGAATAAGGGAGCATCTCCTTTTCTGGAGTGATTAGCAAGATCCCAATTCCTATACAAGACATATTTCGAGCTCCATCAAAGAATAGAGTCCAAATTGGGGATTCCTGAATACTACAAATATGATCGTCAAGGAAATCATCTTCTGCTTTGATCTCTTCTGTCAACGGGAAATCTGCCAACTGATCTGCGATGGACTGACCTTTGACTGACTTCTAAGAAACATATTCCAAATCGTACTACATTAGGAGGACTTGCCATTTTGCAATCCGTCCAGTGAGAAAAGGTTGTTCAAGGATGTACTTGAGAGGGTTAAGTCTTGACAAAATTTTTATCTCTGAGGCCATCAGATAATGTCTCAGCTTCTGACACATCCACACTAAGGCTAGACATGTCTTTTCCATCTGAGAGTATCTCTTCTCATAATCGATGAAAGTCTTGTTGATGTAGTAGATGGCATGCTCTATCCGGCTGCCTTCCTCGTGCTGTGCAAGAAATCCCCCGCAAGCATTATGGTTGACAGAGATATACAAGAGAAGCAACTTTCCCAGTTCTGGTGGTTTCAGAACTAATGGATTGAGAAGATACTGCTTGATGCGCTCAAATGAGAGCTGACATTCTGGTCCCCACTCAAACTTCACTTCTTTTCTCAGCAAGTGATTGAAGGGTTCGCACCTCATGGCCAAATTGGAGATAAAACGTCGAATTGACTGAATACGACCTTGAAGGCTTCGCAGCTCTTTAAGATTGGTAGGAGGCGGCATATCAATGATCGCCTTCCCCTTGGCAAGATCTCCCTCTATGCCTTTCTTGCTGATTATGTAGCCAAGCAGCTTGCCTGACTCCACTCTGAAGACGCATTTCTGTGGATTGAGTCTTAATTTGTAGAGAATAAGTCTTTCAAAGACTTGGTTGAGAGCATCAAGATGATCTTCTCCTTCTTTGGACTTGATCAGGATGTCATCCACATAGGCATCCATGTTCTTGTGCATCTGGTCATGAAAGATAACTGCCATGGCCCTCTGATAGGTCGCCCCAGCATTCTTGAGCCCAAATGGCATGACCGTATAGCAAAATGTACCCCAAGGCGTGGTGAAGGAAGTTTTGGATTGGTCACGAGCGGCCAATTTCATCTGATTATAGCCTGAGTATCCATCCATAAAGGAAAACATGGCATGGCCTACCGTGCTATCGATCAGAAGATCGATGTTGAGGAGTGGATAATCATCTTTTGGGGTGGCTTTGTTCAGATCTCTGAAGTCAATACAAATCCTGACTTTGCCATTCTTTTTGGGAACTGCCACGATGTTCGCCAACCAGTCTGAATATTCAATGGTCCGAATGAATCCTGCTTTTAATAATTCTTCAAGTCCTTCTTTAACTTGCGGTGCCACTCGAGGATCCATCTTTCTCAATTTCTGCTTGATTGGTTTGCAATCTGGCTTCAATATAAGGCGATGCTCGACTAACTTGGAGTCTAAGCCTGGCATATCCTCATAAGTCCAAGCGAAGACTTCCTGATGCTGCTTGAGGAAGTAGACGAGCCTTTCCTTCTCATCCGAGTTCAAGCTGGAACCAATCTTGGGGATTTTCGGGTCATCTTCTGAACCGATGTTGACATCCTCTGTCGGGTCTTGAACTAATGGTGATGGTTGATCTTGCATCTGAATACTGGCAAATCTTAAATCGTCGATTCGAATTCTGCCAACTCTTCGATCTGCTATGTCAATCTGCTGACTTCTGCTCCTGCCTTTGCCTTGTAGATTCTGGCCGGTCGGGATTTATTTTGAGAAAAATTGGTATTGATGACGAGTTTTCTGAGCGATTTAGGAGCCATGATCCCGGCAATCCTGAAAGCGTAACGAAGGTTTTTGAGAAAAGGATAAATAGTTTTTTTTTGAAAAATAGCCTTTTGTAAGAAAACAAAGAATGACAATTATGGAAAAGAGATATAAGCAAGAATTTTGTGTACACCAAGATGAGAAATAGTTATCAAAATTTCATTGATTTTAAGTAACTTTGATATTTTACATACGACGGAAGAAAAAGAAAGAAAACTGGGGCGGATCTTTTGCCCCTTATAAGATGACTCAAACAGGAAAGAAAAAGCAGAAAACACTGGCATTGTCTTCATTGTGCTCCTTTGATGAAAATGGTCTTCTTGCCAGACGATTGACCTGTAAAACCCAAGCATGTGCCTTCGATATGCTGAGCGGGGACAATTGGTTCTAGAATGTCGTCTTCATTCTTGCTCAGGCCCCTGAAGGGCTGATAACCGTGCTTCATCAGAAGATCAAACCCTCTCTTAGATTTTGAGAACTGAAGAAAAAAGAGGGTGATCCTGAAAGGAAGTGCAGTCGAGGCGCCCACCTAACTTGAAGAAGCGAGGTCCCTGCCACTGAACCACTGCTGTAACATTTTCTGTCGGCTGGACTTCTTTCAGCTTCATCATGTCCAAGCTTTCACTTAAATTGATTTCATCGCTGGACTTCTTTCAGCTTCATCATGTCCAAGCTTTCACTTAAATTGATTTCATCGACTTCCCGGATGCTCGGGATGTCGGCAGTGAAAGTAGGACGGGGAATCATTGGTTGTGGGAGTCGCTCTTCTGGGTCCTCTCCTAGTACCGTAGTGATCATGCCTCCCTTCGACCACTTGATGCATTGGTGCAAGGTTGATGGAACAACATTGGCGTTGTGTATCCAAGTGCATCCAAGCAATAGATTGTACGTAGGTGACACATTCACTACGTGGAAAAGGACAGTATGCACCGAATAGTTGATGAAGATTTTGAGGAATATCTTCCTCTTTGCTGTCTGCCCAAGGTTGTCAAAACCGTAGATCGTTATCGGATCTGGGGTATATTCCTCTTCTTTTAGGCCCAATGCTTTAGCTGTCATCTCAGGACAGATATTGAGGTTGCTTCCTCCATCGACGAGCACATGGGGGACTGTCATGCCTCTGGTTTGCACCACTATGTAGAGAGCGTTGTTGTGAAATGAATGAGGCTTTGGCAACTCCTCATCCGAGAATGTGATCGGTGCATTCGTCATTGCTTGATTGACGATCTGAGCCATATCCTGCGGCGTGGTGCTGGGTTTGACCTTGATCTTTCTGAGCAGATCTTATAGCACTTGCTGATGCTCAGGTGAAGCGTGGGTCAGATCCATGATAGAAATGTTGGATAAAGCAGTAATCGGCTTCTGAACTGACCCTAAAGCCTCTTCTTTCTTTAAAGCTGACTTGATAAAGCGCTTCGAGATTCTGGGGACTATTTTGGCAATTTCTGCCGTTGTTTTTGTTGTTTTGCT
Organism: Nuphar pumila; assembly: GCF_984573655.1. Classification (NCBI taxonomy): domain Eukaryota; kingdom Viridiplantae; phylum Streptophyta; class Magnoliopsida; order Nymphaeales; family Nymphaeaceae; genus Nuphar; species Nuphar pumila. The sequence goes on along the minus strand of NC_143265.1, from coordinate 42,426,662 downwards.
GGAAAATGCAGTGATATCCACCCTCTTGGCGGAAGACTGCGCTTGACGGAGGGCGAGGACCTGATACTGATCCTGAATGTCATGGCTGGAACACGGTTGAATGCTACCTTGCAGAGAAAATGTATGTTCTGTGATGACTGAAGCTGAATATTTGGGAAATGGTTTGGATAGGATTTTCGGCTGTTCTTCTCAATCCTCGATTAACAGGTTCTTGTCAATACAATCCTGGATGATGTTCTTAAGAACAAAGCAATGCTCGGTATCATGTCCCACAGTTCGGTGAAACTTGCAGAATTTATCAGTCCATTTGCCCATAGCGACCAGAGGATCTGCCACCTTGGGGAGTTTGATCATTCCCTTAGACATCATATATTCCAAGATGTCCTCGCGGGACTGTTCCAGAGCTGTGAACTCTCGGTCATAACTCCAACCCTCGTGTTTTGGCTTTTCTAACTGCTTTGCTTCTGGCTGAGGTGCTGACTCAATAGGCTGTGGCTTGACAAACTTCCCCTTCTAGGCTGCAGAGTTTGTCCTTTCGGCCCTGGAGTGCCCTGAGTTCTTGTTACGATTTTTCTTACCCTTCTTGTTGTTGGAGTTGCTGCTGCCCTAATTTGAAAATTCTGCAGAGTAGGCGACGTGCGCCTTCTTCTTCTGATCAGAATTCCCTCTCACAAAAGGATATCCTTCGTAAAGACCATTGTCTAGGCCAGTCTCGAGCCATTCAGCTCTCTCAATTAGTTTGATGAATGATTTGGCTGGCGAGGTAGAAATGAGGTTCCTCAGGGGTTGGGCAAAGTTGTTCAGAATAATCTGTAGGGCGTGCTCCTCTGGGATGGGAACCTTCATTCTGTTACAGGTGCTTCTCCACCTGTGGATGAATTCGCTGGCTTTCTCATTCTCATTCTGTTTCAGATTATACAGATGATTGAGGGTGGGTGAGGCTTCAACATTGAACATGAAGCGCTCAATGAACAAGTTGACAACTTTATCGAACTCTCGTAGTTCGATAGAATTAGTGTGTTCTGCATACCACCTGGCCGCTACACCTTCTAGGCTGCGAGGAAAACAGATGAATAATGCCCGATTTTCTTTCCTGAAGCGGCCGCATTCAGCGTAGAAAATGGCCAAATGAGCCTTAGGGTTGCTCGTTCTGTCAAATTTAAGGAACTTGCGAGGGAGGTTTTCCAGATTGTCATCCCCATCCAGACCATGGTAAAAATCTTCACTGGAGTAGGTCTGCTTGCCCTTGCTTTTGGTCTGAATATCCTTGATAGCCTGATTCATTTCTTTCATCTGTTCTTGCATCGGGTCATTAACCGGAATGGGCTTGTTGATTGATTCAAGCTTTGCAGCGGTCTTTACAAACTGCGGCGGAGGATTCTGATGATAAACAAACTGCTCTTCCTCTTCTGATTCCTCTTCAACTGACTCTGTTTCTTCAAAAGTGGTGTCGGGCTGGACTTTCTTTTTGATGATCCTGATTGGCCTTTTCACAGCCTTCTTCTTGGGCTTGCTTTTCGGAGCAACTTCCTTCTGACAGGCTTCTGCCTGTTCTGACATCATTCTGGTCATCATCCTTTTGAACAGGTTGTAGATCGTGGGGTCTATATCATCGACCTGATTCTGATTCTGCCCTCTGACTGACTTACGAGAGCTGACTGCCTTGACTTCACTGTCGCTGTGCTGAGGAGCAGTCTCTTTTCCAGCTCTGGTTTGCACCATTTTTTATAATGCCAGATGATTTCGGGTAGAAGTAGAACGGTTAGAGTCTGGATGAATTTTTGAAAATGCGATCTTTTGAGAAAAAGACATGAAAGAAGGAATTGATAGACGATTTAAACAAGTTATCCCATTACCAGGGATTGGGTCATTACAAATTTTGCAATAATTGTGTCACCATTTTGCGGCAACGAAAATGCGCCTTATAACCTAGGCGAGGTCGTCTATCATGACGAGAGATAATCGAAGAAGAATATAAGAGAGAAGTCTCATCACTAGGGATGAGGTTGTCCCGAGGATTGTGACAAAATAAAATTTTGGCCATAAAAAGCTCTTTATCAGAATAAAAGTTTGCATTTTCATTGATGACAAAATTTAAATACAAAGAGAAGGTGGACAGACAGTTTGCCACCTATCTTGATACTCTAATGATACATTAGGACCAAGAAATATAGACAAAGAAATGAAAGAGTCCCAAGTGTATTTGGTGACGTGGTATGCCCCAGACCACTGATCCGACCGTAGATCAAACTCTGGCATGCGGCCCGTCGGGAAGCGGGTGTTGACACGAATCTGCCGCTGCGAGAACTGTCAGAGACACCTCTCTGGTTGATAGTCAACGCAGAAGAAAGGGCCGAGCAATCTGTAGCGCTTGTCACGAGCATAGGTGTATCGAGGAACGGGTCTCTCTTCTGTCGAAGAAGTCTTAAACGATCTCCTCCTGATGCAATTTCTCGATCAAAGCTCGGCACTGAATGGCTGACTTTGGCTGCTTACTGCTGAATCTGAAAGCACTGGCATTTGACGACACATGTCGTTGGAACCACGACTGCAAGGCATACGTGCATCCTTCCACCAGAATGGTTTCTCAGAGGGCGAAATGAGCTAAGCCTCTGTAGAGAAAGGCTAGAGCTGCCATGGATACCGAAAGCTGACAGGTCTGCTTGCTTCCCCATCTTCGAAAGAGTTGGGCGACTCTGACATCAATGAAATTCTGACCATCCTGAAAGAATGCTAGTCCCACTGTGCATAGAACCATGGCATGCTGAATTCTTTCCTTTGTTGTTCGAGACAAGGTATCGACTTCTTCATAGGCCCCATACTTGTGATATAGTTCGAATAGATCAATGAACTGACTCCCGTTGATCTCAGTGAGAGGCCAAGATCTGCTCCCTATAGCTCTGACCAATGCTTCTTGAACATCTATCCCTTTGACATTGATCAAGAACTGCTGCTCGACCGGGTCGTCTAGCTGACCAGTTGGCTCTGGCAACCCCATGATGTCACTAAACTCATCCATTAGCAAAGTCATCTCTCCCCATGGAAACCAAAACGTGCAGGTAGGCGGATTTCACTGTTCTGCCATAGCTTGAATCAGACTGCCGTTGATGATTTGCTTGCCAACTGTCGATGCCATCTCCAATCCACAATCATCCAAGTGGTCTGGGAACATACGCGAGAAGGTGGCGAACCAAGAATAGTACCACCGCGGGAAGAAGGTACGAGACTGGATGACCCGATGATCTGGAGTTCCATCCCTTATTTGATAGAAGACATAATCCCTGAGAAAGATAGCATCGGGAGATTCAGATGCCATCGAAATGATACTGAGGCAAGAGAGGAAAAGAGTCAGATAGAATGCAGGACTTACGGATAGACTTTTGATGAAAGAAGAGGACAGACATAAATCCTGGAAATTTTGGAAAGAACAAGGGACTTGAAAAGGACTTTCCAGGGTTTTAAGAAAAGTTTTGACATACAAAAGAGAAAAGAATATAGGTAAAGGGAAGATATGCACCTGGGGTTTTCGAAAATAGAGGGAAATTTTAAATAGTGTACCCAGGGTTTTAAAAAAGTTTTTGATATACACAGGAGCATACAAGAAGATATTATACACTTATAACTGCACAAACAAGGATGCGCACACAGCACTCCCTAAAGGCTGACTCTAAATGCAATATTTGAAATGACAAATAGGATCTTAATCTTAACTCTATGGTTCAGATCATCTGATTCCAATCAAGATATGTTGATATACTCAAGCTGAAGCTCGAAGTATGTGGCATATAAGATATTTCTCCGGTTCTAAGGTATGGGCTTCCCAACATCCTTGAGCACCTACCGATATACCTCAGGCTATGGCCCTTAGGTACGTGGTAGGGGGGCGCGAACCCAAATAAGTGGTCCAGTTGTGAGGCTCTCTCCCAAACTATGGTTCAGTGAGACAGCCCAGCAACGTGAAGACTAGGACAAATATAGGTAAGGAGGTTTTCAAAAATATGCTCAACATGCAAGAAATCACATGGCTCTAATGCAAGTCCTAAAGAGATAGATTAAAAAGAAGATAGCATACACTTGCATACATTGTTTACATTCAATCCCTAGAATTGAGGAGAGTTGTATTTCAGACCTAAGTCTAATGTGAACATGGAATAATCTCCTCAATATGGTCCTACCAAACCATACTTAGATCCTATATGCAATGATGTCAGCTTAGGATAGAGTCTAGGCCCCTAAGGTTTGCATGGAAAATGTAGCTGACATATGTTAGAATAAAGACTTAGAGAATATTAGAGCAAAGCAAAGGCATAATTCGACCAGACGGAGACGTGTCCCATCACGGTCGCCAAAACTGTGATCATCGCAAAAAATTTCCTCTCTTATGATTTCTCTCTCTTCCTTCTCTTTTCCTTTTCTAACCTCTATTTTCCTCCTTTTTGAAGGGAGAAGAATAAAAGAAAGAAAAGAAAGAGAGAAGAGAAAAGAAAGAAAGAAAAAGAGAAGAGGAACTATTTTGCGCGGTCTCACTTGACCTTGATTTGAAAAATATTTAGAAATTTAACTCGCTTCCGTTTTGAAAATTTGCAGGAAAAATGGAGAGACGGGATTCACTCGTCGGTATGAGGTTCGACCGTTCCTGGCGGCTTTACCAGAGGTAATCAAACCAAGGATCGAATCTATGCCTTTTGCTTTGCCTAAATATAATCTAAGAATTTATTCTAACTCTAAATGCATAAAGAATCATACTTGTGCAATGCAAGGATGTATGCTCTTTTGAAAAGAATGTTTTTGGAAATTTCCAAGTATTCTGAGATGAACTTGGTAAAAGAGTGAAGAAATGATTGAATCTAACTTAGAACTTGAGATAGATCAGAGAAGTTCCAAGTTTTTGAAGTAAATCAGTATTTGGAAGGATAGATCTCGACTTTGAGAAAGAATGATTTGAAGTTTTGAAAATGAAGTTTCAAAGTCAGAAATGGACGTTGAATTTAATTATGGATTTAAGAGAAGAAGATGAAGTTTTGAAGTGATATTGAATTTGAATCTTAGAATGTGTCTGAGAAAATCAAATGGTATTTAAAATAGAAATGGATTTAGGGAGTTCAAATGAGATCTGGAAATGGACTTGGATTTGAAATCTAGATTTTGAAATGGAATTGGATCTTTAAAATGGATTTAAGATCTGGGATCGGAGGTCCGATGTAAAATTGGATTCTAGATCCTAAGATGGATTTGGATCTGAAGTCTGAGATCCAAGAAGTGGAATTGGATTCTGGATCCTAAAATGGATTTGGATCTGAAGTCTGAAATACAAAGTGGAATTGGATTCTAGATCTTAAGAATGGATTGAGTTCTGGATCATAAAATGGATTTGGATCTGAAGTTTCAGATCCAAATGTAAAATTGGGATTCTGGATCCTAGAATAGAATTGGATCTGAAGTTTGAGATCCAAATGTAGAATTGGGTTCTGGATCATAGAATGGAGTGGATCTGAAGTCTGAGATCCTATTGTAGAGTTGGGCTCTGGATCCTAAAAATGGAACTGGATCTGGAGTCTGAGATCCAAAGTGGAATCGGATCCTGAATCCTAAAATGGAACTGGATCTGAAGTCTGAGATCCAATGTGAATATTGAATCCTGAATCCTAGAATGGGTTTTTGGATCTGAATTTGAGATCCAAAAAGTGGGGATTTGTACTTGGAAATCTGGATCCAAGTTGGATTTAAGATCTAACTTTGGATTTGGAATTTCAAAATTTGATTTGAGAATTTTGAACTTGGAATATAAATTTCAAAGTCAAATTGGACTTTGAATTTGAAGTTTGAATCTGGAATTTAGAAGATGAATCAAGAATTTCTAAGTTTGAATTGAATTTGGAAAAAGGAATTTTAGAAATTGAATCTTGAATATACAGATGAATTTCAAAGTTAAATTGTACTTTGAATTTGAGATAAAGTTTGGAATTTGAAATACAAGATGATTCTGAAGTTTCAAAGTCAAATGGGACCTTGAAATTGAATTCTTGAATCTTTTTGAGAAATTTGAATTTATGAATAGGTTTTGATCTTAGAAATGAAGGAAAGAATCACTTGGATTTATGAAAAGGATTTGGAAAATATGATGCAACTCTATCCTAAATGATGAATGAATTTAAAGAATTTGAATTTAGATTTTGAAAAGCTATCTTATTCTTGAACTGAATTAAAATAAGATTAAAGATATAATACATCCCTGACTATGGTCATTGAATGTATTATATAATAATCTATATTTAAATTCAGGTGAAGAATAAAACACATTTGGTGCTTTTATAGAATTTAAAATGAAATTAACTCTCAACATACCCTGACTATGGCCATTGGTATATATTTTGAGTTAATTTTAAGTTAAATTCTGATAAAAGAAGAAAATATGATGAATTTTGAAAACGGATCCAGTGTGGATCCAGTGTTATTTCGTAAAAGTTAAAAATCCTAAGTTTTGTCCATACCCTGACTATGGCCATTGATATGGATCATCAACTTAGGATCAATTACCTTTTACGAAAAACGGTGCACGTGCCATTCATGTTTCACCATTTGTGAATTTTTGAGAAGTAAGGGGAAAATGATATGAAAACAAGTAATTCTATGAAAATGCATGCTCATACATTCTAATCTAGTACAAGAATGCAAATCTTCTCATTGATATCTAACTATTACAACATTGAATTTTAAATTGAAATCAAATTCCTAATCTAAGAAGGAAAAAGCAATTTCTACTTAATTCCTGCAAAATCCAAGCCAGCACAAGGTAGAAGAAGTAAGAGACATGTTATATCATATTTAAGATGCAAGATGATACATATGCTGTATAGAATGCATGATGAACAATTGATGTGCTGTGAAAGTGGCCAGGAATGGATACCATTATAATGCAATGAAGGTATATGCATGATGGTAAGTTGTACAGGAAAGTGCAAATGGATAGCAATGCAAATGAATGGAGTGTGGGATTTCGTTGAGTGAGATACTGGAAAGTGTAGAAGTGAGTGATAGGTACGATGGGGCTGGAATAAGACAAAAGATGTGGCAAGTGTTGTGAAATAAAAGTATGAAGTAAATAGAAGGGTCTTTTATGAGTGGCTAAAGTGAAACTACAGCAGCCTTAAAGGTGCTGTGAAGGGAGATGGGGCTACAAACATTCAGAAATGTGATGATGGAAGGTGGATTGAGTGTGGTAACAGCAAATGTGGATATCTGCAAGGTAGGAGTTGAGTAGAGGAAGGTGTTGGTGAGGACATGAAAGACCTACAACAGTGCTAACACTGCTGTAGGCACCCACAAGCTACAACAGTGCTTGACAACACTGTAGGGGTCAAAAGAAAGCTACAACAAAGCGAAAAAAACAATAAAAAGAAGGAAGCAGCCACTGCAAAGGGGGTAAAGGGCCACAACAAAGTGATCTTTCCCTTTTGGCTTCACACGATCAGTCGCCTGTATGGGATGAGGGATGTGGCTGAAGGTAAGTGGTGATGAGCTATGAGGGTAAGTAAAATGGAAGCATATGACTTATGCTATATGCAAATAGTGACAATGGAAAGGATAGTTGCGTGCCACTCAGTAGAGGTTACTAGGAGAAATGCATGCATTGCTGCGGGTGACAGAGGGCAATCCTACAATAGGTTGAATTGTTACCCCCCTTTTTGACCTATTCCAATCAGATTCATAGGATGAACGCTGGAGGTCCAAATGTAGGTGGGCTGGTGGTTTGAGGTGTGTGTGCTAATGAGTGCACATCAATGGATGTTTTGTAAAAAAAAAAAACTGCTCTGTAATGAGGGGTTGTCATAGATACTGCAGAACAAGATGTCACATATATATTTGACATTGAGGCAATCGACCCTGCCAGTCCTCCCTGAAGAAGAATTTGAAACTTCCTCACAATATAGGTGGTATTTGCAGCAGATTCATTGCCTCTGAGGGCTTTGACTGAGAACACAAGAAATCAAATTTTTACTGCTTTTAGACAAAATTCCAAGACCTATTGAGATGATTTGCTTGCTGATAAAAAAAAAACATTCCAGGTAGCCTCACGCTGCAAGAAATAGGAAGAGGAATGGAGATGTTAATGGCGGATATTGCCCGGCGATGGGGTCGAAGCCGGATGTCTTTTTGCTACTACTCCTCCCCTTTTCTCCGCTCCCCTTGCTCTCAGTTTTGCAGAGTTCTGAAGGAGGTTGGAGGGTGTAAACACCCCAAATTTTCACTCACCCTCTCGACATCGCCCTCAATCGGCACGTGTCAGTTCTCCAGAAGCAATGAAGGGCAAAATAGTCATTTTCCAAGATTGAACCTTGAAGAAAGTCCTAAATCTCATTCTTGAGCCTCAAAATTTCTTTATTTAGGTTCAGAGACATCTTCAAATTGCAAAATTTCAAAATCCTCTTTCTGGACAAAAGTTAGAATTTTCAAGTCCGAGCTCAGAGTGACATTTCACTGAAACATGTCTTTGCATCGCATTGCATGAACACTTTGCATCATTTCATTACATAGCATATCAGTTTGAGATCCAGAACTCCTGATTTGCAAAATTATCCATCCAGATTTGATGTTTAAACTTTTTATTGATTTTTAAAACCCTGGGTATTCAAAACTACCAAATTTTCCCATTTTACCCCCAGGACTTTGAATTACAAAAATTTTCTCAACAAAACAATCTGGATATTTGGATATTGATTTTAAAGATTTTATCTCAAAACTGTTTTTGCAAAAGATTTTAAATCTCTTTACAAATTTTGTTTTTACATTTATCCATATTTTTGCCCTGAAAACCCAATTTTTCCAAATTCTTGAAAAAAACAAAAAAAAAAAACAAAAAAAAAAACAAAAACAAAAAAAAAAACAAATAAGGTTTTATCTCGTATCTTCAAATAAATGGAGCGGGACCCACCCGAAATCCATACCAATTTGCAAATTTTCTTTTTTTATTTTTCTCAATATTATTCATTTTTAGTTAGTGGGCCCACACACATGTGGCACCCCACTTGAAAATAAAAGATTTGCAAAAACAAAATAAAGCTTTATTTTCAAAAGGATTTTAAAAGTGAATTGAGGTGGCATTTCCATAAAAGCCTCTCATTTATTTCCTTTTTATTTTATTTGTTTTAATAATTTTTTTTTTTTTTTTTTAGAAAGAGGCAGCCTTAAAGTGGCACAACCGAACTTCCAAAAAAAAAAAAAAATATAATATAATAAATTTACCTAAAACTTAGGTAAATGAAGCAAAGTTTTGAAAAAAACCAAGATACGCTTTTTTTTTTAAAAAATAGCAAGTTTTAAAAATTCGGTTACAAAACTTTCAAAAAGTTTTCAAAAAAAAAAAAAAAGGAAGAGAAAAGGGTAACGGAAAGGAAAACCTGCGTTTTTTTTTTTTAAGAGGGGAAAGTTTCTTTTTAAAAAGGGGCAAAGGATTCACGAAAAAGGGGGGATTGACGGTTTTTCTTTTGGGGATTTCTGCAGGGATTTCATCCTGGACGTGTGCTGGCTTTCCCCGATTTTTTTGATTCAGCCCAGCCACCAAGCCTTGCAACGATTGCCATCACCCTTCAGCCAACAAAGACCCAGCTCATTCCCATCTTCTTCAACTCATTTCATTCAGCCTTCAGCCCACCATCCTTCAGTCGACAGAAGATCCAGCAGAAAAAGGGGCTGGGCCGATTGATTTTGGGGGATTTTCTGTTCTTATTGCAGGTGATTCACAAAGCTGGGGAGCATTTCCTTCAACCCAAGAGACTGCCATCATCCTGCAGCCCAGCCAACAGAAGCTATAGCCAGCTTGAACCGCCCAACAGAAAAGAACGACTCTCATTTGTTGTTTACAAGAGTTACACACTGCAGAACGTTGCTGCCCTTTTTCCTTCAGCCCACCAGCAGTAAGAAATCCAGCTGGCGATTCCTCCATCCAGTGTGAAGACTATTCACCTTTCAGTCCAGCACGGGTCTTCTTATCAAACGTGAAGCTGCCCTCTTCCTTCCCCTTCTCCGTCCCCTGACTCCTCTCCCGATTTCGTGGAAGTTTTGATCCATCCCAGCATACAAAGGAAGCATCTTCTTTCTGGTCTCAAGCCCAGCCAACTGTTGTCCGTCCCCTTTAATCCAGCCAGCGTTTCCCTCTTTCCTTCAACCTCAGCAGGGAATCAATCCCTGCTTGTTGGATGCAAAGAGCATCGATCCAGCATTGCCTCTTTCCTTCAAATCCAGCCATTAGCTCCTTCACGTTGCCTTCAGACAGCAATAAGCCCTACGTTGCAGCCTCTTCTTCAGCCTATCAACAGGGTATACAACAGAGATCAATCTAGCCATCAGAGCCTTGACATTGCCTTCATACAACAGGTCGTCTCATCCTTCACTAGTTCCAGCAGCAGAGAGCCATCTTTTCCTGCCATTTACAAACCCATTGGAAGCGAAAGATCTGCAGAGCTGCTGCTCATTTCTCCAGCCCAGCAGTAAAGCACGGTTTTTTTTTTTTTTTTGTCTTCATTGGCTGATTGCAAGGCTCATATAGTGCAGGAATTTACAAGGTAATGCAAAGTTCTGATTCTTTCATACTTGCATTCAATTTTATCAAATAAAAAAAAAAAAAATCTTATTTGCATTTGGTTAGCTTGAATAAACGTAAGGTGAATATCCATTTATGACTTTATCTTCAGCACAGTAGCAAAAATTCCTTAATGTATTTATTTGAAGGAAGAGCTGTATTTGATGTTTCTACTGGAAATAGATGATGGATTACATCTACAGCCACCTAATGCCAGCTTGTCTCATGCTTCTAGATTCATGTTGGTTTTCATAATTTCATCATTCATTTGTTCAATGGAACTGGGCATGATTTCATTCCAGGAATATGCTTGTGTTTTTCCTTGCATTTACTAAACATTTTTCAATGATATTGCTATCAACATTGTTTATCATGCTTGAGTTTTAAGAAGAGTCTTTGCAGCCAGCATTCTATGTTACAAGCTTAGTGGCAGTTGAGATTCTCTGTGCTCACGATGGAGTTCAACAAACAGTAGATACATTTGATGTCTCCTGTGGTCTAAGTTTGGGAAAATATACAACTCTTGTGTTGCTGAAATTTTTAGCTTCAAAGATGGGCTCAAGCTTGTGAAGTTGAGAGGTGAAGCTATGCAGGAAGCTGCAGATGAGTTCAATTATTATGTGATGTAGCAAATGAAAAGCCCATGACCAACCTTCATCAAATTCTTGCAGAATTTGAATCACATACCCATACTTAGATATATCATTTATATACACAACCTTGTTACAATTTTATGGAAGACAGCCCATTGTTCCCACAATGCAAATTTTTTTACACATCACATTATGTGTGGTATTTATCATCTTCTGCAGGTATGCAGTCTTGATAATCGGCTATGTTCATGAACGGATATATCCATATCCGTTCATGATCTATCTGCCCTCTTTGGCGTGCTTCATTACTGATATATGGAGAATCTCTATACCCGATTTTGTTGCGAAATATGTTGTAATTTGTGAAATATGACTGTGTAAAATTGCCTACAGAAAATGTATATATCTGTATTTTCTGGTTTTACCCATTATATGAATTTTCCATTTATATGTATATGTTTCCCATTACATGTATATATATTTATACATATATATATATATCTATTGTATATCTACCTATATGTATACGTGTATATGTATATATGGATATATATATGTGTATATATATGTATAGATATACTTATATATATATATATATATATATATATATATATATCCCTTCATGAGTATTTGCTATTACATGTATTTTTCTTTTCTCTTACTCTTGTAAATACATCATCATTTAATTTATGAAATTTTTGTTTAGCTGGATGTTTAAAATTCTGGTTTTATGAAGTTATGGCTGGAACTTTCTCATTTGATGTTCAAAATTTCTGTTTTATGAAGCTATGGCTGGAACATCACCCTTGGTTTTATGAAATTTTGCTTAGCTTAGTGCTAAATTCTTGTTTACTATATCACTCCATTTGCAGCACTAATTCTACATATAATTTCATCATTTTCCATGACATTTTCACCTATTCACCAAGCTTTCATCTCTTTTTCATGATATCTTTGAAATAGCCCATGATGCTTCTACAACCCATTTCATGCACATATTCATTTTCTGCTGCAAGTGTGCAGTCTTGATATTTAGCCATATTCATGAACGGATATCTCTATATCCAATCGTGATCTCCCAACCATCTTTGGTGTGCATCATTATGGATATATAGGGAGGCTCCATACCCATTTTTGCTGAAAATTGCATTATAATTTGAAAAGTATAGTTGTGTAAAATCACCTATAGAAACTGTATATACCTGTAATTTCTGGTTTTACCTATTATATGTAATTTCCATTAGTATGTACATATTTTCTTATTATATGTATATATATATATATCTATATATATATATCTATATATATTTATCTATATGTATACGTATATATGTATATATATATATATGTATATATATATACATAGATATATACTTATATATATATATATCTTCATGTGCTCTTATTTCCATGTATGAACATCCATATATTTTCTCATATAGTTACACCTCCATCGTTACATGACATTTAGCACCTATTTTAGCATTTTGATATATGTATATGTCTCTTCGTTGTATATATTATATATATATATGTCCATTTCCTTGTTTATTTTGTACTAACTCTCATTTTGCAGGAAAATCTAAAAGATGCAGATTCCTTGGATCCATTTCAATTTTATGTTACTTTATGTTATGCAATGTAACAATCTAATGTAAACCTTGGAATAAGATTTATTTTTACTGCTTAGATTAGGTCGCATCTCATATAGTTTGATTTCAGTAATATCCTGATTCTATGATGTATATATCTCAATTTTCAAAACCCACCGTGGATGAACACGAATGGCACGTGCACCAACTCTTAGAGAGTTGATGAACTCGGTGGAGTCCATATTTACGGCCCTAGTCGGAATATGGACGAGACCCAGATCCATCATCTCTCTACCAGTCACATTGAGCCTACACTCTTAGGCTATCTTGAAAATGCACCTCATATTTCCAATGTTTTCAAAATATTGTGAATTAACTCAAATAAACCCTGAATATATTCATGGCCACAGTCAGAATATATGAAGGATTTACTTTGGCTTAATCCACATTTTTCCAATAAAATTTTCAGAAATATTTTCAAAAGTGCATTCATTCATTCACATCATCTGAATCATTTGTTTTTTTTTTCTCATGATTTTCTCAAAAGATTTTCACTTCATGGAATCGATTTTCTCAAGAGACTATGATGATATTCGGAGTTGGATTTCCCAAATCAAATGTTTTCCTGTGATTTTCCTTAAAAAGTTATTTCCTTAAGATTCTTTTCAAAGGAGTTTCTCATTTTCTAAAAAATCCAAATTGATTTTCAGATATTTCAAAAAACCAGATTCTCAGGATTCCAATTTCCCAAGTTCTGAATTTCCTTCTCCAAAGAGTTTTCCTACAAATTTTCCATCATTTTCCTAAGAAAATTCTCAAAGTTCAAGTTTTCCTGAGAAGTTCTTTCCTTTCAAGTATTCATCTTTTCTCAAGAATTCCTTCCAATTTTCCCGAGATTCTCATTTCTTCATAATTTTCCAAGTCTTTATAACTTTCTCAAACTTTTCCTGAGATTCTCATTTCTTCATGGTTTTCCAAGTCTTTCCAAGCTTTCTTAAAATTTTCCCGAGATTCTTATTTCCTCATGGATTTCCAAGTCTTTCTAAACTTTCTCAAAATTTTCCTGAGATTCCCATTTCTTCATGATTTTCAAATCTGACAAACTTTCTCAAGATTTTCTCGAGATTCTCATTTTTTTCATGATTTTCCAAGTCCTTATAAACTTTCTCAAGATTTTCTCGAGATTCTCTCTTCTTCAAGATTTTCCAACTCTTTATAAACTTTCTCGAGATTTCAAACCTTCTTCGTCTGAGTTTTTCTGAGAGATTGATTTCCATCTTTTTCCTGAGAAATGCTTTTCAACTCCAAATGTTTTCTAAGCATACATCATATTTTCCAACTTGCATTTTACAAAATTGCATAGCACATGCCTGAATTCTCTGTGCATTTAGGATAGAACACCATTTCGATGATTTTACTAAGTCAAGCACAATTTTGGTCCTTGGTTCGATTACCCCTGTTAAAGGCGGCAGGAACGGTCGAACCTCGTACCGACAGGTCGAGCTCCATCCCATGGATTTTCCCGCAATTTTCAAAACGGAGGCGAGTATTTCAAAACATTTTCCAAAATTCGGTCAAGTTTGAATCGCGAAAGCATTTCCCTCTCTCTTTCGCAAGGAAGGGAAGACGGGAAAATTTTGCGACGATAACAGGTTTGGCGACCGTGATGGGACCTGTCCTTGTCTGACTAAAATTGTGCTTGACTTAGTTCAATTATCGAAATTATGTTCACAAAATGTCAGCTTTTACTTTCAATATCATGTGAGCCTAGGAGCCTAGATTTTGACCTAGCTGACACTGATTGCATATAGACTAGGCATGGTTTGGTAGGACCCGATTGAGGAGATATTTTCATGTTCCCATAGACTTAGGTCTAAATACAACTCTCCTCAATTTAGGATCTGAATGCAAACAATGTATGCTTCTTCAAAGATTTTCAAAGTCTATCTCTCTAGGATTTAGAGCCCTCTATTTCTGGCATGTGATCATTTTTCAAAATCTCCATTACCTATTATTACCCGGTCTTCACGTTGCTGGGCTCTCTTCCAGAACCCTAGTTCGGGACAGAGCCTCACAACTGGGCCAATGATTTGGGTTAACACCCCCCTACCACGTACCGCGGGCCACAGTCCGAAGTATATCGGTAGGCGCTCAAGGATGTTGGAAAACCTTACCTTAGAACCGGAGTTGAAATTATATGCCACGTACCTCGAATTTCGGTTCGGGTATATCGGCATAACTGGATTGGACGAAGATGATCTAAACCTAGAGTTAGGATTAAGGTCCTACAGCTATTTTTCAAATTGATGCATCTAGAGTCAGCCTTTTAGGGAATGTTGTATGCGCATAAATGTTTGTGCAGGATGTGATTGTATGGGTGTTATTTCTTCAATTCTTTATATTTCCCAATATTTTTTCAACTCATTAGGTCTTTTTCAAAATATCCTTATTTTCCACAAGGTCTTTTTCTCAAACCCTGGAAGATTTTCCCAAATATCTAATTTTTTTTTCAAAACCCCAGGTGATTTTACATTCTACCTTTCCACTGGATCTCAAATTTCTAGCTGCATTTTATCCTGCCTGCAAAATTTTTCAAAATTTCTCATATTTTCCTAAGTCTCATTCTGAGTCTTTCTCTGTTTTCAGTTCGATGGCATCCAGTCAAGTCGATCCTATCTTTCCTGAAGGTCACATCTCCTTCGAGGTGCGACAAGGTCGTCCTGAACATCGAGCCCTTAGCACCGGAACTTTCATTCCCCGGTGGTATTATTCCTGGCTAAAGAGCTTTTCCCGAATGTTCCCGGACCATTTGAGCGAGTGCGGATTAGAACTGGCGTCAGCAGTCGGAAAGCAGACCATCAATGGCAACTTGATCCATGCAATGGCGGAGCGATGGAATCCTCGGACGTGCACCTTCTGGTTCCCATGGGGAGAGATGACCGTTTTAATGGATGAATTTTCAGAAATCATGGGGTTGCCAGAACCAACCGGTCAACCAAGCGATCCATTAGAACATCAATTCTTGATCAATGTCAAGGGTTTAGACCCCCGAGACTCCTTAGCTCGTATGACAGGCCGCCGATCTTGGCCCCTGATCCAGTTAGAAGGAAATGAATATGTTGACCTACTAGAGTTATACCGCCAGTACGGGACCTTCGTCGAAGTCAGCTCGTTATCAAGAACAGCCAGAGAAAGGATTCAGAATGCAATGGTTCTGTGCACTGTAGGATTATCCCTCTTCCCAGATGGACAGAATTACATGGACATCAGAATAATCCAGCTTATGAGAAGATGGGGAAGTCGGCAAACCAATCGTCTTTCTATAGCCATGGCAGCGCTCGCCTTCCTATATCGAGGTCTGACTCGATTCTCACTTGGAGAATCTATCTTAGTTGAAGGATGTATCTATGCGCTTCAATCCTGGTTCTTTCAGCATGTTCCAGCCCGAGCAAGCTCTTTTAGATACAATGGACAAGAGCTCCTTCCAGTGGCCCAGTACCGGTCTATGATCAACAACATTCAAGAGGATGACGTAGTTTGGGACTATTTTGATCGACAACTATTTCCTCCTAGATACACCTATGCTTATGGTAAGAGGTTCAAGTTACTGGGCCCATTCTTCTGCACTTACTACCAACCAGAGAGGTGTGTCCGGCAGTTCTCCCAGAGACAGCAGTACGTCGAAGCCCGATTGTTATCAGGTGTTGTGGCAGAGTTTGATCTCACCTCCGCGCAATGGTTCGGGGCCTATCATTCTGCCCGCTACGGCTGGGATTCCTTTGTCTCTCTTAAAAATTTTCCTGGTCCTAGAGTGTCTGCTGATTATCGTGAATGGTGGCAAATTGTCTGTCCTCCACCTCTTTGTCAAGATCAATAAAATCATGTTTTCTCATTTTAATAAGATTCTCTCTTTTTCTATTATGGCTTGATGACCTCGCCTAGGTAACAAGGCATATTTTCGTTGTTTGTTTCTCGTGCCAAGAATTAACAACACAATTGTCGTGATTCTCGCGACGACTCTGTCCCTAGTAATGGGATATCTTCTTCAAATTGTCTACCATATTTTTCCAAAAGCCAATTCCTTCATAATCTAATCAGGTCTTTGCCCTACAGGAGAGCATCCACAGCAAAATCTGAGAGCATCCATAACATTTGATGGTTCAGACAAGATCAGGCAAAAGAACAACGGCATCGCAATACTCGTCAGCCTCAGAAGAAGAGATGGGCTCTCCCCGATTCGAGAAGAGTCAAGAGCAGCAACGAGAGGATGATGGCATAGACCCTCAAATGTACGCCATGTTCCGAAAGATGATGAATAAAATGATGAATGAACAGGCTGGAACTAGTGCAGAAAAAAATCAATTCAGAGAAAAGTTCCACGGACATAAGAATGAGAAAGCTCCCAAAAAGCAGATTCAGTCAGAAGAAATCTCAGATGAATCCGAATCAACTGAAGACACTGAGGAAGAATATGAGGTGCCTCCGGCATTTCAGAAACGTGGCCGAGAACAAAGGAGGAGCCGCAAAGCAAAGAATCAAGTCACAGAAGAACCTCTGCAGTCACAATTCAGGGAAATGGCCCGAGTTGTTAAGGATCTCCAAGCCCGCGACAAGGGCAAGAAAGTCTTCACCAGTGAGGACTTCTATGACGGCTTCGAAGGGGATGACGATCTCGAAAATCTTCCCCGAAAATTTATCAAGTTCGATGGTTCTGGCGATCCGAAAGCCCATCTCGCCACTTTCTTCGCAGAGTGCTCAAGATTCAAGAGAAATAACAGAGCACTGTTCCTGTGTTTCCCTCATAGCTTGGAAGGAGTTGCAGCTAAATGGTATGCTGAGCATATCAATCCCATCGAGCTCAAGGAGTTCGATAAAGTGGTGAATTTATTTATTGAACGCTTTTTGTTCAATACAGAAGCGCTCCCGACATTAAGTCATCTCTGCAGTCTGAGGCAGAATGAGAATGAAAAAGCACGGGATTTCATTCACAGGTGGAGGTCAGCCTGTAATAAAATGAGAGATCCCATTTCAGAAAGGCACGCCCTGTCCCTAATCCTCAATAACTTTTCGCAGCCGTTAAGAGGATTAATCTCTACCGCACCGTCCAGGACCTTCATTGAATTAACTGAGCGAGCAGAATGGCTCGAGCTGAGCGTAGAAAATGGAGTCTATGAAGGCTTCACTTTTTCCAAAAATAACCCCCAAGGTGAGCAGAAGAAGAAAGCTCACTTCACCTTCTCTGCCAACAATAATAACAACAATAGCCGAAATCAGTACAAAGGGCAGAAGAAAGATTACTGTTACGGCGCAGGCAATCCCAACAATAAAGGAGATCAGAAAATGAAGCCTGTTCCTCAGTTCAGCAAGCCTTCTTAGCAAGACCAAGGGCCTAAATTGCGTGAAAAAGTTAAACATGAAGGATGGAGTTATGATCGAAAATTCACTCCTCTCGATCAATCACTCGAAGATGTGCTCGAGTATATGTTGTCGAAGGAAATGGTCAAATTACCGAGGTTGGCTGATCCCCCTGTGCCTATGGGGAAATGGAAGGATCAATTCTGCAAGTTCCACAGAACAGTGGGACACAGCACTGAGAATTGTTTCGTTCTCAAGAACATTGTGCAGGATCTTATCGATAAAAATCTATTGGTAGAAGGAGAAGAAGAAGAAAAAATGGACATTCTTAAGCAGCCTTTTCCTTCACACACCACAGCAGTAGTATCTGCCCAACCATTTCTGCCACATGAGCGCATCAAGCCATGTTCTGCACAAGATCTTCAAGTTCAACATCAGGTATCAGTACTTCGACAAGCAACTCCTGATTCTAAGAAAATGGATCTAATCTCAGCATTGGGTAAGATGAAAGTCTCCGAAGCATCGGTAAAGTCAGTCCCCAAGGCAAAGGGACTTCCTGATTTTCTCAATCAAATCATCAAGCCCAAGCCGGGGAATTCAAGTCAGAAGCCTCTGACCGCTTTGTCCAATATTTCCATTTTTGACTTGGCCAAAAGTTCCTGCAAGCATCAGCAAGTACTGGACGATCTGCTCAGAAAAATCAAAGTTAAGCCCAGTACCACTCCTGAAGACATGGCACAAATTGTGAATTCAGCCATGACTAATGCGCCGATCACTTTCTCAGATGAGGACCTTCCAAAGCCTCATTCCTTTCACAATAATGCTCTTTACATCGTCGTTCGGGTCAGGGGAATGACAGTACCCCATGTGCTAGTAGATGGAGGTAGCAGCCTCAATATATGTCCTGAAATGACCGCAAAGGCGCTAGGCATTAAGGAAGAAGAATACATTCCAGACCCTATTACCATCTATGGGTTTGACAATCATGGTCAGATGGCTAAAGGGAAGATATTCCTGGAAGTATTCATTAATTATTCGGTACATTCCGTGCTTTTTCATGTGGTCAATGTGCCACCCACCTACAATTTGCTGCTCGGAAGGACATGGATTCATAATGCAAATGCAGTGCCTTCCACCTTACATCAATGCGTAAAATGGTCAAAAGGTGGAATGATTACAACTGTGCTCGGAGAGGACCCAGAAGAAAGGCTCCCACAGCCTATGATACCTCGACCATCATTTACTGCAGATATTCCTAGCATCAGAGAGAATGAAGAAATCAGTCTCAAAGAAAGTCAGGAGATACTCCAGGCAACATCAGAATTATCCCTGCACACTGTAGCCATGACCCGATGGAAAGGTCCCAAGTTCTTCAAGATTGGAGGTCGTGTCAGCTACGACATTGTCAAAGATCATCCATTGTTTCCCCAATTTATGAAAGCAAGAAAGGGATTTGATTTACTTCTGAAGCATGGTTATCAACCCTTTAAAGGACTGGGCAAAAATGAAGATGGTCGTGTCGAGCCAATGATCCAAAAGCATCATCCCCACAGGGCAGGACTAGGGTTTTTCGGCGGAAACTCACCAAAGAAGACTGTTTTTGTCAGAGGGGCACATTGAGAATCGTTGTTGCATTTCCTTCTATTCCTTTCAAAATAAATGTCTCCATGTCTTTTATCAATTCAAATCAATAAAATGTCAATTTTCTCTGTTTATCTGGGTGTCATCTGCCTCTTTTGTCTCTACATTCTCATTTTATAACTCAATGTCATTTTATGCATAATTCTTTTTGAGGGTGTGTCGTATGATGGACGATTTTTCCTGAATCACATTTCTTATCCAAAATTTCAGGAATGTCTTCCCGAGCAATCAAGAAACTCGTTATCAATCCAAAGGTTTTCCAGAAATCGGCAGCAATTCACCGAGTCAAAGCAAGCACAGGAGACAGCAAGGTTGCAAAGCAGTTAGATGATTATGCAGAATTTGACCCGTCTCTTCAGGAATTACCAGAATTCACCTCAGTTCAGAAGCAAGATGAACCATCTGCTCTAGTACAAGATCCTACTGAAGATGTCAATATCGGCTCAGAGGAATATCCCAAGATTCTCAAGATCGGTATCAGTCTAAGTCCGGAAGAGAAAGAAAGACTTACAAATTTTCTCAAGCAGCATGAAGAAGTGTTCGCATGGACATATGAAGATATGCCGGGTTTAGATCCCAAATTGGTCGAACATCGACTCGTTTTGAAGCCGGATGCTAAGCCAGTTAAGCAAAAGCTGAGAAAAATGGATCCTAGAATAGAGCAACAAGTCAAAGAAGGACTTGAAGATCTGCTCAAAGCAGGATTTATCCGACCTATTGACTATCCAGATTGGTTAGCCAATATCGTCGTTGTCCCAAAGAAAAGCGGCAAAGTCAGGATTTGTATAGACTTCAGAGATCTCAATAAGGCAACTCCGAAAGATGACTATCCACTGCCAAGCATTGATCTTTTGATTGACAGCACAGCAGGACACGCCATGTTCTCCTTCATGGATGGATATTCCGGCTACAACCAGATTAAGTTGGCCGCCCGCGACCAATCTAAAACTTCCTTTACTACGCCTTGGGGCACTTTCTGCTATACGGTTATGCCTTTTGGGCTCAAGAATGCTGGAGCAACATATCAACGGGCAATGGCTGTTATATTTCATGATCAAATGCGCAAAATCATGGATGCGTATGTTGATGATATTCTCGTGAAATCTAAAAAGGGAGAAGATCACCTCGAAGCCCTTGATCAAGTCTTTAAGAGACTCATTCTTTACAAGTTAAGGCTTAACCCGCAAAAATGTGTCTTTGGAGTCGAATCAGGCAAACTGTTGGGTTTTCTGGTCAGTAAAAAGGGAATTGAAGTTGACCCGGCCAAAGCCAAGGCTATCATTGATATGCCACCCCCGAAAAATCTCAAAGAGTTGCGTAGCCTTCAGGGACGCATGCAATCAATCCGGCGATTTATTTCCAACTTGGCGATGAGATGTGAACCTTTCAACCACTTGCTCAGAAAAGGAGTGAAATTCGAATGGGGACCAGAATGTCAGCAATCGTTCGATAGAATCAAGAAGTATCTTCTCAATCCTCCAATCCTGAAGCCGCCAGAATTGGGAAAACCTCTTCTGTTATACATCTCAGTCAATCAAGTCGCATGTGGCGGATTCTTGGCACAATACAAAGAAGGCAGCCTGATAGAGCACGCCATTTATTATGTGAGTAAGACTTTCATAGATTATGAAAAGAAATACTCTCATATAGAGAAGACCTGCCTAGCTCTGGTATGGATGTGTCAGAAGCTAAGACACTACCTGTTGGCATCAGAAGTCAAAATCTTGTCTAAACTCAATCCTCTCAAATACATCTTGGAGCAACCTTTTCTCAGCGGACGAGTCGCCAAATGGCAAGTCTTATTGATGCAGTATGACTTAGAATATGTTTCACAACAATCAATCAAAGGCCAAGCAATTGCAGATCAATTGGCAGATTTTCCTCTAGTAGAAGAGGTGAAAGCCGAAGATGACTTTCCTGATGAGCAAATTTGCAATATCCAGCAATCTCCAGTCTGGAATCTATTTTTCGATGGTTCTAAGAATATGGCCGGAATAGGCATCGGAATTTTATTAATCACTCCTGAGAAGGAGATGATTCCATTTTCCCTCAAGTTAGATTTTCAATGCACTCATAATATGGCTGAATATGAAGCCCTAATTCAAGGTCTAAAGATTCTACTAGACTTCAATGTCAAGAGAGTACATGCCTACGGTGACTCATTACTTGTTGTCAATCAAGTTCGAGCCGAATGGCAGGTCAAAGATCAGAAGTTGTTTCCCTATCAAAAGATTGTTTCAGCTCTTGTCAGCAAGTTTGAAGAATTTCAGTTATTCCACATCAAGAGAGATTTTAATCAAGTAGCCGATAGTCTCGCCAGTTTAGGCTCCATTATAGCATTCAAAAATGGAGAATCTTGTCGCTCTTTTGAAATTGGCAGACTTGACCAACCTGCTTTCATTCCAGCAGAACAAGTAAACCAAGCTGAGCAAAGGAAAAAGCCTTGGTATTACAACATCAAAAATTTCATAGAAACTGGCGAATTTCCTCCAGAACTCTCAAAGAAAGAGCAACGAGCAATCCAGCGTATGTCTACTCGATATTTTATTTTGGCCAATGTCCTCTATCGTCGTGGATTCAGTTCAGAGTATTCCAGATGTTTAGACGAAGATGAAGCCAAAGAAGTCGTGCGAGAAGCACACGAAGGCATTTGTGGTGGCCACGTCGGTTACCAAACCCTTGTCAAGCAAATCATCAGAGCAGGTTACTACTGGAAGACTATGCAACAAGACTGTTATCATTATGTGAAGAAGTGTGTGCAATGCCAGATACACGCACCTTCCATCCATGCTCCGGCAACTTATTTACAGTCTGTTGTCTCTCCATGGCCATTTTCTATGTGGGCCTTCGATGTCGTAGGTCCCATCACTCCTTCAGCTTCAAATGGCCATAAATATTTCCTTGCTGCAACAGAATATTTCACCAAGTGGGTAGAAGCTATCACTCTTCGCACAGTAGAAGGCCGACACGTGGTCTCTTTTATTCACAAGAACATCCTTTGCCGTTTCGGCATCCCACATGACATTGTGTCAGACAATGGCAGTCATTTCAAGAATGAAAAGATGAAAACATTCTGCTCAAAATTCAAGATCTATCACCATTTTTCCGCTCCATATTATCCTCAAGGGAATGGTCAGGCAGAGGCCACCAACAAGATTTTAATTCGTATTTTGGAGCGAACTGTGGAAACAGGCCGTGACTGGCATGAGAAAATCCACGACGCACTATGGGCCTATCGGACCACCATTCGTACACCAACGAATGCTACCCCATCAGAACTGGTCTATGGAACAGAAGTAGTGTTGCCGCTACACGTTCAAAAGCCCGCTTTGAAATTTGCATCGCTTCTGCAATTACCCCTTGATCAATGCCAGCAGCAGCGACTAGTGCAGCTAGACTTACTCGACGAGAGAAGGCTAAAAGCAGCAGAGCATGCTCAATCCTATCGCCAGAGAGTAGCCAGGCAATATGCGAAATCTATCATCGAAAGAAGATTCAAAGTCAATGAGTTAGTGCTTCGATCCACAGCTTATCTCAAGCATCATCCTGGCGGTAAATGGTCGCCAAATTGGGAAGGCCCATATGTCGTCAAAGAAGCATTACCCCGCAACGCATATCGGCTCATCAATGCCGATGGGGTAGAATTGCCAGATCCTATTAACGCGCGACATTTGAAAAAGTTTTATACTTGAAACATTTATTCTTCTCTTGTAAATCCTTCCTGTTTCCTTCAGATAATGATCCAACCTTCTTTCCCAGTTACACTAGGGGCATTTTTAAATTTTTGTTCTGTATGCAGGCAAGATAAACAAATTTCTCATTTCATGCACTTGTGCATTCATAGGCATCAATTCATATTCATTTGCATTCAACTGCATGAACAACAATCCAGTCAGTATTGGGATTTCAACAAACAGTCCCATCACAATTCCTAACGATTCAAAATCAAAAGGTCATCACCAATACTGAACCAAAAACCCAGCGCTCGGACTGGTATTATTCCAAAATCCAGTACTCAAACTGGCACATTTTCAAAAATCCCAATTTTTCAGAAAACCGAGTTCCGACTCGGGTTTTATTTCAAATCATTTTCATTGGTTGATCCGGGTTCCGACTCGTGATCTCTGTATTTCATTCGAGCTTTGACTCGAATTCATTATTCTCATTTGTTTATCCAAGTTATTTCGATCATCAGAGTCTGTCAGTTGCTCAAAATTCGATGTTTTGCCCTCTAAATTCCAATTTAAATATTCAAATCAGGCAATTCTCCAATTTCGACCTCTGGGTCACCCAATTTTCAATTCTCAATTTCAAATACCAATTTCCAATTTTGACCTTCGGGTCAATCAATTTCCTACCTTCAACTTTCGGGTCAATCAATTTTTGATCTGTTGGGTCGCCCAATTTCCGAAATTTCGACCTTTCGGTTAACCAATTCCAAATTTTCGACCTTCGGGTCAATCAATTCTCAATTTCGACCGTTAGGTCATTCAATTCCCAATTTTGACCCCAGAGTCACCCAATTTTCAATTTCAAATTCCAATTCTCAAATTTCGACCTTCGGGTCACTCAATTTCCAAATTTCGACCTTCGAGTCACATAATTTCGATCTTTTGGTCAACCAATTCTCAATTTCGACCGTCAGGTCATCCAACTTTGACCTTCGGGTCAATCAATCTCAATATCTAATTTCAATCATTTTCTCTTGCGAGAGACCCTTTTTAGGGAGAGTTCGAGGGAGCTCATTCTTTTTGCATGCTATCCAACTCGTTCACTTAGCCCCTTTTCAGGGAGAGTTTGAAGGGACTCGCGTCTTTGTGAACCGTTTGCAAAACAATTTCCAATTTCACACAAGAAACCCTTTTAAAGGGAGAGGCTTGACGGAGACTCGCTTTTCTTGTGACCCCCCAATTTCATACTAGGCCATTTTCGTCATGAAAGACCCTCTTTGCAGGGAGAGTGTGATGGACTCGTTCCTTTCATGACCCAATTTTCAGACCTCACTATTTTCGGCCCCCTTTCCATAAGAGAAGCCTAATATTAGGGAGCTTTGACGAAAGCTCAATTTCTCTTCGAAAGTTCGTTTTGCAAACACCTCCTCTTCAGGGAAGAGAGGAGTATTTCCCATTTCCCATTCAGGTAAGGGCCAAGCCTGAGTCTCTCTTTTTGGGGAAAAAGAGAGAAGAATCTTCGTCACGGATGTGTTGAACCGGACTTTAAATACTCACTTTCACCAAGGATTTCAAGAAAATTTTGTCAATTTGTCAATCAATTGTTGATCTCAGAATCTTTATTGCACAAATCTTTATTTCAGTTTACCTTCAGCATCATTTCCAAAAGAGTGAAGCTTTCGCGAAAAGAGATTCAAAACTCAAATTCTTTCTATCGGCCAGCCAAAAGGATGAAGGATAAATCCTCGATATGGCCAGCAAAGAAAATTCAATGTTTTGCAAAGCCATGGATGATCGATATTGATCGCAGTCAATGGCGCATCTTTAAAGGCTATTCTTGTAAAGACGAGGCAGTTGAAATATCCTGAGTGCTAGAAAAGAGAGCATTTACCCAAGCCTTGTCTCCTCAGAATCATCTAAGCTGCAATTAAGTATCCGCAAAAGGGATCTCTCACCTGTCATCAAGATGAAGGCGAATTAGGCGAGTCGACCCCCGGGGCCAAAGAAGATTCGAAACATCTCCAAGATGACGGAGTTTGTGACGGATCCTTCCAGGGAAGGTCCAAAGCACTGTCAAGATGAAGGCAGATGCGATGAACCTCTCGACAATCCCTAAAAGATATTTAATTTCAGCTATCATCCAAAGATCTCTAGCCAAGAAGCCAATATCGTCAAAGAAGGATCGAAACATCTCCAAGTTGAAGGAGTTTGTGACGTACCCTTCCCAAAAGAGAGCAAGAAAGGAAAAAGAGACAGAGAGAAAGTCAGAACATCTCCAAAATGAAGGAGAATATAGCCAAAACACCAAAGAGGCCCAAAAGAGTGCAGAAAGATTATCAAGAGAGAAGCTCTCAGGATATCAAACTGCCAAATCTATCAAGAATCCTCTTTAATCTTGTGAAATTCTATTATCAATACTCTTTCATCAACTGCTTTCACAATATCAAATTCTCTTTCTTGTTCATATCAAGGAAATTGATAGCTTCCTTGAAGAAGGTCAATTGCAAGCAATTTGGATTTCAAGTCTCGATTCTACGAAGTGAACCTTGTTTGGAGGTAATACTTTGGGTAGAAAAGAAAGAATATCTTTGCAACAATGTGCAACATTTTCAAAAATTTCGAATCAACAGCAAAATTTCCAACATTTTGACAATATTTTCTAGTCATCCTGACGTGAAGCGAGAGCTTGATGTTCGTTTTCGATGCATCCTGACACCAATTTTAATCCCTCTGAAGGACTTGATTCCTTCCCTTCTTTGAGAGCATGAACTCTCAGATTGCACACTTCCCTGTGTCCCCACTGTCCCATCATAGACAGTCCCATTTCGGTTCGAGGTCGAACCAACAATCATTTGTCGCAAAAGGTAATTTCAAAAGCTATTTAGTCTCAGCAATGAGACACCCAAAATCAATCCTTTTTCAAGCTTTAGGGACCCCATTTTCTTTCCTTTTGCAAAACCCCTGTCGGATTTATTGTGCAAAATCCGAAGGTTCCATCACGGTCTCTTCTTTCGAGGATTCCATCCATTTTCCACCCGATCAGGATAAGGGTATAAACCTGAGCCTCATTCAAAGAGGTATTCCATTTTTCCACCCGATCAGGTTAAGGGTATAAACCTGAGCCTCATTCAAAGAGGTATTTCATTTTTCGCCCAATCAGGTTAAGGGTGCGAACCTGAGTCTCACTTCGATGAGATATTCCATTCCCCAATCAGGTCAAGGGTTGAAACCTGAGCTTTGTTCCATACGAGATATTTCTGTCCCATCCAGGTTAAGGGCATAAACCTGAATTTCACTCTCACAGAGTGAGTCTTTTCTCTCCATTCTTCGCTTCATATCTACCATTTTCCTCGGGCTAATTTCCTCACACCCAGTCAGATCCTTCCAACTGGGGCATTTTTTTTTTATATATAGCCCAAATTTGGTGTGTTTTCTTTGCCACTAAGCTCGGCCATAAGCCGGCTTAGTAGCAAAGAGGGGCATCTGTAAACACCCCAAATTTTCACTCACCCTCTCGACATCGCCCTCAATCGGCACGTGTCAGTTCTCCAGAAGCAATGAAGGGCAAAATAGTCATTTTCCAAGATTGAACCTTGAAGAAAGTCCTAAATCTCATTCTTGAGCCTCAAAATTTCTTTATTTAGGTTCAGAGACATCTTCAAATTACAAAATTTCAAAATCCTCTTTCTGGACAAAAGTTAGAATTTTCAAGTCCGAGCTCAGAGTGACATTTCACTGAAACATGTCTTTGCATCGCATTGCATGAACACTTTGCATCATTTCATTACATAGCATATCAGTTTGAGATCCAGAACTCCTGATTTGCAAAATTATCCATCCAGATTTGATGTTTAAACTTTTTATTGATTTTTAAAACCCTGGGTATTCAAAACTACCAAATTTTCCCATTTTACCCCCAGGACTTTGAATTACAAAAATTTTCTCAACAAAACAATCTGGATATTTGGATATTGATTTTAAAGATTTTATCTCAAAACTGTTTTTGCAAAAGATTTTAAATCTCTTTACAAATTTTGTTTTTACATTTATCCATATTTTTGCCCTGAAAACCCAATATTTCCAAATTCTTGAAAAAAAAAAAAAAAAAAAAAACAAAAAAAAAAACAAATAAGGTTTTATCTCGTATCTTCAAATAAATGGAGCGGGACCCACCCGAAATCCATACCAATTTGCAAATTTTCTTTTTTTATTTTTCTCAATATTATTCATTTTTAGTTAGTGGGCCCACACACATGTGGCACCCCACTTGAAAATAAAAGATTTGCAAAAACAAAATAAAGCTTTATTTTCAAAAGGATTTTAAAAGTGAATTGAGGTGGCATTTCCATAAAAGCCTCTCATTTATTTCCTTTTTATTTTATTTGTTTTAATAATTTTTTTTTTTTTTTTTTAGAAAGAGGCAGCCTTAAAGTGGCACAACCGAACTTCCAAAAAAAAAATATAATATAATAAATTTACCTAAAACTTAGGTAAATGAAGCAAAGTTTTGAAAAAAACCAAGATACGCTTTTTTTTTTAAAAAATAGCAAGTTTTAAAAATTCGGTTACAAAACTTTCAAAAAGTTTTCAAAAAAAAAAAAAAGGAAGAGAAAAGGGTAACGGAAAGGAAAACCTGCGTTTTTTTTTTTTAAGAGGGGAAAGTTTCTTTTTAAAAAGGGGCAAAGGATTCACGAAAAAGGGGGGATTGACGGTTTTTCTTTTGGGGATTTCTGCAGGGATTTCATCCTGGACGTGTGCTGGCTTTCCCCGATTTTTTTGATTCAGCCCAGCCACCAAGCCTTGCAACGATTGCCATCACCCTTCAGCCAACAAAGACCCAGCTCATTCCCATCTTCTTCAACTCATTTCATTCAGCCTTCAGCCCACCATCCTTCAGTCGACAGAAGATCCAGCAGAAAAAGGGGCTGGGCCGATTGATTTTGGGGGATTTTCTGTTCTTATTGCAGGTGATTCACAAAGCTGGGGAGCATTTCCTTCAACCCAAGAGACTGCCATCATCCTGCAGCCCAGCCAACAGAAGCTATAGCCAGCTTGAACCGCCCAACAGAAAAGAACGACTCTCATTTGTTGTTTACAAGAGTTACACACTGCAGAACGTTGCTGCCCTTTTTCCTTCAGCCCACCAGCAGTAAGAAATCCAGCTGGCGATTCCTCCATCCAGTGTGAAGACTATTCACCTTTCAGTCCAGCACGGGTCTTCTTATCAAACGTGAAGCTGCCCTCTTCCTTCCCCTTCTCCGTCCCCTGACTCCTCTCCCGATTTCGTGGAAGTTTTGATCCATCCCAGCATACAAAGGAAGCATCTTCTTTCTGGTCTCAAGCCCAGCCAACTGTTGTCCGTCCCCTTTAATCCAGCCAGCGTTTCCCTCTTTCCTTCAACCTCAGCAGGGAATCAATCCCTGCTTGTTGGATGCAAAGAGCATCGATCCAGCATTGCCTCTTTCCTTCAAATCCAGCCATTAGCTCCTTCACGTTGCCTTCAGACAGCAATAAGCCCTACGTTGCAGCCTCTTCTTCAGCCTATCAACAGGGTATACAACAGAGATCAATCTAGCCATCAGAGCCTTGACATTGCCTTCATACAACAGGTCGTCTCATCCTTCACTAGTTCCAGCAGCAGAGAGCCATCTTTTCCTGCCATTTACAAACCCATTGGAAGCGAAAGATCTGCAGAGCTGCTGCTCATTTCTCCAGCCCAGCAGTAAAGCACGGTTTTTTTTTTTTTTTGTCTTCATTGGCTGATTGCAAGGCTCATATAGTGCAGGAATTTACAAGGTGATGCAAAGTTCTGATTCTTTCATACTTGCATTCAATTTTATCAAATAAAAAAAAAAAAAAATCATATTTGCATTTGGTTAGCTTGAATAAACGTAAGGTGAATATCCATTTATGACTTTATCTTCAGCACAGTAGCAAAAATTCCTTAATGTATTTATTTGAAGGAAGAGCTGTATTTGATGTTTCTACTGGAAATAGATGATGGATTACATCTACAGCCACCTAATGCCAGCTTGTCTCATGCTTCTAGATTCATGTTGGTTTTCATAATTTCATCATTCATTTGTTCAATGGAACTGGGCATGATTTCATTCCAGGAATATGCTTGTGTTTTTCCTTGCATTTACTAAACATTTTTCAATGATATTGCTATCAACATTGTTTATCATGCTTGAGTTTTAAGAAGAGTCTTTGCAGCCAGCATTCTATGTTACAAGCTTAGTGGCAGTTGAGATTCTCTGTGCTCACGATGGAGTTCAACAAACAGTAGATACATTTGATGTCTCCTGTGGTCTAAGTTTGGGAAAATATACAGCTCTTGTGTTGCTGAAATTTTTAGCTTCAAAGATGGGCTCAAGCTTGTGAAGTTGAGAGGTGAAGCTATGCAGGAAGCTGCAGATGAGTTCAATTATTATGTGACGTAGCAAATGAAAAGCCCATGACCAACCTTCATCAAATTCTTGCAGAATTTGAATCACATACCCATACTTAGATATATCATTTATATACACAACCTTGTTACAATTTTATGGAAGACAGCCCATTGTTCCCACAATGCAAATTTTTTTACACATCACATTATGTGTGGTATTTATCATCTTCTGCAGGTATGCAGTCTTGATAATCGGCTATGTTCATGAACGGATATATCCATATCCGTTCATGATCTATCTGCCCTCTTTGGCGTGCTTCATTACTGATATATGGAGAATCTCTATACCCGATTTTGTTGCGAAATATGTTGTAATTTGTGAAATATGACTGTGTAAAATTGCCTACAGAAAATGTATATATCTGTATTTTCTAGTTTTACCCATTATATGAATTTTCCATTTATATGTATATGTTTCCCATTACATGTATATATATTTATACATATATATATATATATCTATTGTATATCTACCTATATGTATACGTGTATATGTATATATGGATATATATATGTGTATATATATGTATAGATATACTTATATATATATATATATATATATATATATATATATATATCCCTTCATGAGTATTTGCTATTACATGTATTTTTCTTTTCTCTTACTCTTGTAAATACATCATCATTTAATTTATGAAATTTTTGTTTAGCTTGATGTTTAAAATTCTGGTTTTATGAAGTTATGGCTGGAACTTTCTCATTTGATGTTCAAAATTTCTGTTTTATGAAGCTATGGCTGGAACATCACCCTTGGTTTTATGAAATTTTGCTTAGCTTAGTGCTAAATTCTTGTTTACTATATCACTCCATTTGCAGCACTAATTCTACATATAATTTCATCATTTTCCATGACATTTTCACCTATTCACCAAGCTTTCATCTCTTTTTCATGATATCTTTGAAATAGCCCATGATGCTTCTACAACCCATTTCATGCACATATTCATTTTCTGCTGCAAGTGTGCAGTCTTGATATTTAGCCATATTCATGAACGGATATCTCTATATCCAATCGTGATCTCCCAACCATCTTTGGTGTGCATCATTATGGATATATAGGGAGGCTCCATACCCATTTTTGCTGAAAATTGCATTATAATTTGAAAAGTATAGTTGTGTAAAATCACCTATAGAAACTGTATAT
Source organism: Nuphar pumila (assembly GCF_984573655.1). Lineage (NCBI taxonomy): Eukaryota > Viridiplantae > Streptophyta > Magnoliopsida > Nymphaeales > Nymphaeaceae > Nuphar > Nuphar pumila. The sequence goes on along the minus strand of NC_143265.1, from coordinate 42,395,618 downwards.
ACCTGTAATTTCTGGTTTTACCTATTATATGTAATTTCCATTAGTATGTACATATTTTCTTATTATATGTATATATATATATATATATCTATATATATATATATCTATATATATTTATCTATATGTATACGTATATATGTATATATATATATATGTATATATATATACATAGATATATACTTATATATATATATATCTTCATGTGCTCTTATTTCCATGTATGAACATCCATATATTTTCTCATATAGTTACACCTCCATCGTTACATGACATTTAGCACCTATTTTAACATTTTGATATATGTATATGTCTCTTCGTTGTATATATTATATATATATATGTCCATTTCCTTGTTTATTTTGTACTAACTCTCATTTTGCAGGAAAATCTAAAAGATGCAGATTCCTTGGATCCATTTCAATTTTATGTTACTTTATGTTATGCAATGTAACAATCTAATGTAAACCTTGGAATAAGATTTATTTTTACTGCTTAGATTAGGTCGCATCTCATATAGTTTGATTTCAGTAATATCCTGATTCTATGATGTATATATCTCAATTTTCAAAACCCACCGTGGATGAACACGAATGGCACGTGCACCAACTCTTAGAGAGTTGATGAACTCGGTGGAGTCCATATTTACGGCCCTAGTCGGAATATGGACGAGACCCAGATCCATCATCTCTCTACCAGTCACATTGAGCCTACACTCTTAGGCTATCTTGAAAATGCACCTCATATTTCCAATGTTTTCAAAATATTGTGAATTAACTCAAATAAACCCTGAATATATTCATGGCCACAGTCAGAATATATGAAGGATTTACTTTGGCTTAATCCACATTTTTCCAATAAAATTTTCAGAAATATTTTCAAAAGTGCATTCATTCATTCACATCATCTGAATCATTTGTTTTTTTTTTCTCATGATTTTCTCAAAAGATTTTCACTTCATGGAATCGATTTTCTCAAGAGACTATGATGATATTCGGAGTTGGATTTCCCAAATCAAATGTTTTCCTGTGATTTTCCTTAAAAAGTTATTTCCTTAAGATTCTTTTCAAAGGAGTTTCTCATTTTCTAAAAAATCCAAATTGATTTTCAGATATTTCAAAAAACCAGATTCTCAGGATTCCAATTTCCCAAGTTCTGAATTTCCTTCTCCAAAGAGTTTTCCTACAAATTTTCCATCATTTTCCTAAGAAAATTCTCAAAGTTCGAGTTTTCCTGAGAAGTTCTTTCCTTTCAAGTATTCATCTTTTCTCAAGAATTCCTTCCAATTTTCCCGAGATTCTCATTTCTTCATAATTTTCCAAGTCTTTATAACTTTCTCAAACTTTTCCTGAGATTCTCATTTCTTCATGGTTTTCCAAGTCTTTCCAAGCTTTCTTAAAATTTTCCCGAGATTCTTATTTCCTCATGGATTTCCAAGTCTTTCTAAACTTTCTCAAAATTTTCCTGAGATTCCCATTTCTTCATGATTTTCAAATCTGACAAACTTTCTCAAGATTTTCTCGAGATTCTCATTTTTTTCATGATTTTCCAAGTCCTTATAAACTTTCTCAAGATTTTCTCGAGATTCTCTCTTCTTCAAGATTTTCCAACTCTTTATAAACTTTCTCGAGATTTCAAACCTTCTTCGTCTGAGTTTTTCTGAGAGATTGATTTCCATCTTTTTCCTGAGAAATGCTTTTCAACTCCAAATGTTTTCTAAGCATACATCATATTTTCCAACTTGCATTTTACAAAATTGCATAGCACATGCCTGAATTCTCTGTGCATTTAGGATAGAACACCATTTCGATGATTTTACTAAGTCAAGCACAATTTTGGTCCTTGGTTCGATTACCCCTGTTAAAGGCGGCAGGAACGGTCGAACCTCGTACCGACAGGTCGAGCTCCATCCCATGGATTTTCCCGCAATTTTCAAAACGGAGGCGAGTATTTCAAAACATTTTCCAAAATTCGGTCAAGTTTGAATCGCGAAAGCATTTCCCTCTCTCTTTCACAAGGAAGGGAAGACGGGAAAATTTTGCGACGATAACAGAGGGCTTTTTTTTTTGTCTACTGGGCCTTCCCACTGCTGAAGAAGAAGAAGGGAATAGGCGATGAGAAATCAGAAGGTGGTGGGTTGAAGCGCCGATGGATGCCAAAAGAAGAAAAACCGATCCCCCCAGGGATCCTGGAGAGCTCTTCCTAAAGGACCAATGGAAGGCTTCAGAGGACGGAGGTTTGTTGAGGATGAATGGAGGAGGGAGGCTCCCAGGCGATCGAGGGTGGAGAAGGGAAACTCGCGAAACCGTGGCAGTTGTGAACTTTTCTCTTTTTCAAAAAAAGGATTCCTTTATAATGACTTTTCAAAAAGTGGTTTTTAAAGAGGGGTTTTTAGCAAAAACAAGTTCCAAAGCGGGTTGGAGCTCCATATTTTCTCAAAAAAAATTGGTTTTTGTGTTGTTTTTCCATTTTTTTGTAGTTTTGTAATAGAAAACTAAAATTTATAAAAAAAAAACGAAAACACTAAATTTTTGTATTTTCCTGAGAAATATACATATATATATATATATTTTTTAAAATGTTTTTCCGAGAATTTTAGGCCATTTGGGAGAAAATTCTTCAAAAGAATGGGTTCGGACCAAAGTTTTGAGAAAATATTCGAGTTTTGAAACTCGAATCGAGAAATACAATGCAATGAATCTAAACGGATACAAGACGAATTGTCTGAGCTTTTCAAAAAGTTGTTTTGAAAATTTCGAGAATTTAATTTTAAACATTTGGACAACGAAGCTCAGATTTGGATCTTTTATCTGGATCCGGATCCAAAATTGAGTCAGATACACAAAATAAATTTAATTTCAGAAAACTTGAGAAATAAAATGGAATTTATATTTAAAAGTGACTCAATTACCCAGAAAACGAAGATAAAGGGCAAGAGGGAAATATTTACAAACTTTTGAAAAAATTGGGGTGTTCACACTGTTGAAGTAATCCCAAAGGATCTCTTCCTGATGCAGACTCTCGATCAAAGTTCGATACTGAATGGCAGACTTCGGCTTCTTGCTGCTGAATCTGAAGGAACTGACCTTCGATGGAACATGTTGCAGAAACCAAGACTACAAGGCATATGTGCACCCTTCTAACAAAATGGTCTCTCCAAGGGCGAAACGAGCTAAGCCTCGGTAGAGAAAGGCTAGAGCTGCCATAGACACTGAAAGCTGGTGGGTCTGCTTGCTTCCCCATCTTTGAAAGAGTTGGGCGACTCTGACATCAATGAAATTTTGACCGTCTTGAAAGAATGCTAATCCCACTGTGCATATGATCATGGCATGCTGAATTCTTTCTTTCGCTCCTCGAGACAAGGTGTCAACTTCCTCGTAGGCTCCATACTTGCGGTAGAGTCCGAACAGATCGATGAACTGAGTCCCGTTGATCTCAGTGAGAGGCCAAGATCTGCTCCATGTAGCCCTGGCTAACGCTTCTTGAACATCTATCCCCTTGATATTGATCAAGAATTGCTGCTCAACCGGATCATCTAGCTGACCAGCTGGCTCTGGCAGTCCCATGATGTCACTGAATTCGTCCATTAGCAGAGTCATCTTTCCCCATGAAAACCAAAATGTGCAGGTACGTGTATTCCACCATTCTGCCATAGCTTGAATAAGACTGTCGTTGATGGTTTGCTTGCCCACTGTTGATGCCATCTCCAATCCACAATCATCCAAGTGGTTCGGGAACATACGCGAGAAGGTGGCGAACCAAGAATAATACCACCGGGGGAAGAAAGGATGAGATTGGATGACCCAATGATCCGATGATCCGGGGATCCATCCTTCATTTGATAGAGGACATGATCTCTGGGAAAGACAATTTTGAGGGAATTGGACGCCATTGGAATGATACTGAGACAAAGAGGAAGAGAATTAGATAGAATGCAGGACTTACGGATAGACTCTTGATGAAAGAAAAGGATAGACACATCTCCTAAAAATTTTGAAAGATCAAGGATTTTTAGAAACAGGGATTTCTAGGGTTTTTAAAGAAAAGTTTGACACAAAAGAGAAAAAGAATGTAGGAAAAGGAAAAATATACACCTGGTGTTTTTGAAAATAAAGGGAAAATTTTGAATAATATACCCAGGGTTTTGAAGAGGTTTGATATATATAGGAGGATATAAGGAAACATCGCACAATTAGTGTTGCACAAACAAGGATGCACACACAGCACTCCCTAAAGGCTGACTCTAAATGCAATATTTTGAAATGGCTTATAGGACCTTAATCCTAACTCTATGGTTAAGATCATCTGATTCCAGTCAAGGTATATCGATATACTCAAGCCGAAGCTCGAAGTACGTGGCATAGAAATAATTCTCTGGTTCTAAGGTAATGACTTCCCAACATCCTTGAGCGCCTACCAATATACCTCGGACTATGGCCCTTAGGTATGTGGTAGGGGGGCACAAACCCAAATAAGTGGTCCAGTTGTGAGGCTATCTCCTGAACTATGGTTCAGTGAGACAGCCCAGCAATGTGAAGACCGGGACAATATAGGTAGGGATATTTTTGAGAACATGTTCAACATGCAATAAAACCAGAAAGCTCTAATGCAAGTCCTAAAAGAGATAGAATTTAAATGAAGAGATGCATACACTTGCATACATTATTTGCATTCAATCCCTAGATTCGAGAAGAGTTGTATTTCAGACCTAAGTCTAATGTGAACATGAAATAATCTCCTTAATATGGTCCTACCAAACCATACTTAGATCCTATATGCAGTATGTCAGCTAGGATAGAGTCTAGGTTCCTAAGGTTTACATGAAAATAAAGTTGACATTTGTAGAATAAAGATTTAGACAATATCAAATCAAAGCAAAGGCATAGATTCAACCGGACAAAGACGGGTCCCATCTCGGTCGCCAAAACTGTGATCATCGCAAAATTTTTCCTCTCTTGTATCTTTCTCTCTTTTCCTCCTCTTTTTCTTTTCTAACCTCTATATTCCTCCTTTTTGAAGGGAGAAAAATAAAAGACCGAAAAGAAGAGAGAAGAGAAAAGAAGAGAGAGAGAGAAACTCTTTTGCGGGGTCTCACTTGACCTTGATTTGAAAATATTTAGAAAATTACTCGCCTCCATTTTGAAAATATTGCGGGAAAATTGGGAGACGGGGCTCGCTCATCGGTACGAGGTTTGACCATTTCTGGTGCCTTTACCAGTAATCAAACCAAGGATCGAATTTATGCCTTTGGCTTTGCCTTAACATTATTTAAGAATTTATTCTAAGTCTAGATGCACAAAGAATCATGCTTATGCAATGCAAATGCAGAAATGTATGTTTTTGAGAGAACAATTTTGGAAATCTGAGACTTTCCAAGTGAAAATAAAGTGAATGTGATGATGGAAATGAAAAAATGATAAATAGTTGAATCTAACTTTAGAACTTGAGAGAGGTCGGAGAAGTTCTAAGTCTTTTGAAATAATCAGAGTTTGGAAGAATAAATCTTTGAATTTGGAAAGAATGATTTAAAGCTGAGGTAAAAGAAAAAGGAATGAAGTTTCAAAGTTAGAAATTGGCTTTGAATTTGAATTTTGAATCTGGTTTTAAGAAAAGGAGATGAAATTTGAAGTGATATTGAATTCTAAATTTAAAGTTTGAAATCAGGATGGATTTTAGAAATCCAAATGGTAAAAAAAAAATAGAAATGGATTTAGGAAGTTCAAATGAGATCTGAAAATGAAATTTGGATTTGAAATCTGGAAATCAAGATAGATTTGGATTTGAAATTTAGAATTAGGAATGGAATTTGTATCTGAGGTCTGATATCCAAAGATGGAACTGGATCTGAGATCTAAGATCCGATTTTAGGGTTGGATCTGGGTTCTGGAATGGAATTGGATCCGAAGTCTAAGATCCAAGATAAAGTTGGATTCTGAATCATAGATGGAATTGGATCAGAAGTCCAGGATCTGAGATAAAGTTGGAACTGAAATATGGATCCTAAAGGAGAATTGGGCTCTAGATCCTAAAATGGACTTTGGATCTGAAGTCTGAGATGCAAGAATGGATTGGATCCTGAACTTGAGATCCAAGAGGAAGTTGGATTTTTGGATCCTAAAGGGAATTGGATCTGAAGTCTGAGATCCAAGAGGAAGTTGAACTCTGAATCTTAAATGGAATTGGATCTGAAGTCTTAGATCCAAGATGGAGTTGGATTCTGGATCCTAAAGAAGGAATTGGATCCAAGATCTGGAATCCAAGATGGGATCGGGTTCTAACTTTGGATTTGGATTTTGAAAGTCCAAATGGGACTTTTGAAGATGGATCAGGGTTTTGAAAAACTAGATTGAATTTAAAATTTAGGAAGAGTCGGATTTTGAGATTCAGAATTAATCTCAAACTTTGACTTTGAATTTAAAGATAAGAAGATAAACTTGCTTTTGAATTTTTGAAATTCGAGGATGACTTCAAAGTTAAATTGAACTTTGAAGTTTGGATTTTGATTTGGAAATTGAAATTTGAATACAAAATGATTTTGAAATTTCAAAGTCAAATTGGACTTTGAAATTGAATTTTTGAATCTTGAAATGAGATAGAATTTGATTTTGAATCTATAAATAAGATTTGATCTGAGAAATGAAGAAAAAGGATCACCTGCAATTTTGAAAATATGATGCAATTCTATCCTAAATGATGAATGAATTTAAATAATTTTAAAATTGGATTTGAAAGTCCTATTTCATTCTTTAAATGAATATAAATAAGATTAATGATATAATACACTCCTGACTATGGTCATCGAATGTATTATATAATAATCATATCTAAATTCAAATGAAGAATAAAATACATTTTGGTGCTTTCATAGAGTTTAAAATGAAATTAATTCTCAATATATCTTGACTATGGCCATTGATATATATGTTGAATCAATTTTAAACTAAACTTCGATAAAAGAGAAAAATATTTGAAGAAAATATGATGAATTTCGAGAGAGATCTAGTGTAGATCCAGTGTTATTCCATAAAAGATGAAAGTCCTAAGTCTTGTTCACATCTTGGCTATGGCTATTGATGCAAATCATCAACTTAGGATTAATCACCTCCTATTAGAATGGTGCGCGTTCCATTCGTGTTTCAACATTGTGATTTTTCAGAAACAAAGGAAAATAATGAAACAAATGTTATTTACATGCTCATCCATTCTAATCTAAGAGCTGGAAATGTAACCTTCTCATTATATCTAGCTATTACAGATCTTTAATGGAATTGAAATTATAGAATCTCTAATCTCAAAGAGAAGCCACATCCTTTACACATTTCCTGCAAAGATCAAGTTAGCATAAGATAAACTTACAAAGCACAAAGAAAATGGCATAGACTATGCTCTAGATCAACGTATAAGTGATCATATGCCTATACTAGTGATAAGATGTGAATGAATCTATCTAACTATAGGGTTCATGGAGAATGCATATATATGAGCCTAAACGTGATGTGTAGGCTAATGCAAGAAAATATGTGCAACACTTTAGACTAGTAGAAAATATATTGATGGAAATGGGTATGGGACAAAAAAGCAACAACCAATGATGCTATGAATACACCAGAACACATTATATTCCTCAAAATATTCAAATTTCTGTGAGTGCTGGGAATGCAGATACGGTGGTGCGGGTGAGTGCTGGGGAATGCAATGCTTGTGCCAGGGTGTTGTTGAAACACCCACAACAAGGTTGGAGGAAAAGACAAAGTGGAAAAAAAAAGAAAGATTCTTGAATCCATAGGCTTCCTTACTTTACAAATTTATTGCAAAAGAGAGTTGTAAATCCTTGATATATTGTACCTTTTGCTTTAGGTAATCGCTTTCACTGTGTCGCTGTTGGGATAAAGTGATATGCATATTGTACATCACTTTTCGTTTTTTTGCTTTGAAATATCTAGTCAATACCTAGAGAGAAAACGATTCTCCAGGGAGGAAAACTGGAAGTTATGGGTAGGAGGGACCATAACTATGCAGGACATGAGGTGCATGTATAAACTGGAAAACATTTAGTTAGTAAAGATAAACTCATTGCTAATATACACATTAAAGATATAAAAAAAAAATTGACTCCTAACACACGAACTGGGAGATACTTACTACAAGTCTGGGAAATGTTCAGAAAATGCATCAGATAGAAAAGATGGGTGTGCAATAATGGAGATTCCCCCCCCCCCTTTTTTTTAGTGGAGGAGAACATGAAGATGCCAAATCACTGGAGCAAACAGGAGGTTTTTCATTATCTAGTGGAGAAGGTTGATGCACCAGTACTGAACCCTTTATTTCATAAGCTTTCTGAATGACTCCTCAGATTCCCGCATATCAGAGGAACTTTTCAACAATTCTGCAGATGGGTCACGCCCTCTGGGGTTGGATTCGATTTAGTTTGATACAGGGGCATCAGACTGCTTATCTGTAGAGATTTATATGCGACACTAAAAGGAAATCTGGTAGTGATTGGACATGCTGTGCAGGCCTGGGAATTGGTGGCGGCTAGTGCAGATCTTCTTGGTTGAGAGTAGCTCGGGCCAGATCCCAACATTCTCTCCAGCAAATCAGGATGAATAAAGTTTCACAGCAATTTCAAATATTGACCCATAACAAAAATAAATTCTGGAAAGAAAATATCAAAATATAACATAGACTGATGTAAACCAATAATATACAACAAATAGCCATTCACTTTCTACTGTGATACAGTAGATCAACAAATCGGAGGTAGACCTTGCTACTGGAGCTTCTTTTGCTCACGCGACCTTCAGGGGGATGGGTTGAGATGTACAAACCTGCTGTGGGCGAGCCTTGAAAATCTAATTTCAACCACTTCTAGTAATCTCTTGATACATCCAAAAATGTTGATACAGAATTTCCAAGTCTTGAGACTAAGAATGTCATTCTCTCTCAGACATGTCTGATGTTTTTTTTTTTACCCAATATAGAATACGAAAACCAAAATTCTCTGACATCAATACATCTATCTGGCGATTAAAATGTGCATGGCTGGCAAGAGGTCGAGAATATAACAGCAGGTTCAAGATAAAGAAGACAAGAAAGTAAAGCAACAAAAACGACTGAGATTATAAACAGGAGAAATTGACCATGTTCATGGGGATAGCTACAGGCACAGAGGTATGGACATTAAGATTAAATCAAAATGGCATATGCAAACCTGATTACACAAAAAGGATTGATAGAGTTCAACTATAAAATGACATGCAGAAGCTATTGAAAGTCATCACACTTGTGGGAAACTAAACATAAGTATACATACCAGTTGCAAATGCTAATGAAAATGGCGAAAAGAAAGAAGAAAGAGAGAAAAAGAAAAAGAAAAAAAGGGGTATGTCTATAATATGCTGAATATTAGTTAAAAGAAAAATGAGGCTGGGTCCCAAGATTTTGGTGTCCATGAAGGTAGAATACTTTGACTGATCATCCTGCAGTATACAAAATTTCTGCTGGCAATAGTTTTTTTTTTTGTTTTTTTTTTGTAACACATGGTATCAACAGGGGGTCAAAACGATGGCATCACACAATGGGAAGATAGAATCTGATATTTACACATCACGGTATTTAACACAAACAAATAAATGACTTGGCGATGCCGAGTACATTGCATTGATAAGGCTCGCAAGTAGGGCAGGGAGCCAAATCCAGGAAATGAACAGGAAGCACGAAATCGATGAAAATTCCTGTTTAAAGAACTCGATCTGATGCTGGATCAGATCGGGTGTCATAAAAAAAAATGATATAGACAGGTGTAGTTACAGAGATGGAATTGAAATATTAGCATATCACGACTTAGAGCACTAGAGCGAAAAGAAAGAAAAAATCATGCAGAGTACTAAAAGAAATTGCAATGATTAGAAGATCTTCATAACCCCAAACAACAATAATTGAAATACCATGATCTATAGAGCTGCGCAGTGGGAATAGGAGATCCAAAGTGAAAGCAAAGCTTAAGAATTTGCAACAATAACATAAATCTGGACCGAGATCTGGATGAATCCCATCGGATTATCGGATCCGATGATCTGAGCCCAACAAGAGTAAGATTTTGCAACATGAACAAAACAAAGATATATCAGGGATGTTGGGATGTTATCATCTCATTGCTATTGGCACGAAATACAGATCTTTAATGGAATTGAAATTATAGAATCTCTAATCTCAAAGAGAAGCCACATCCTTTACACATTTCCTGCAAATATCAAGTTAGCATAAAATAAACTTACAAAGCACAAAGAAAATAACATAGACTATGCTCTAGATCAACGTATAAGTGATCATATGCCTATACTAGTGATAAGATGTGAATGAATCTATCTAACTATAGGGTTCATGGAGAATGCATATATATGAGCCTAAACGTGATGTGTAGGCTAATGCAAGAAAATATGTGCAACACTTTAGACTAGTAGAAAATATATTGATGGAAATGGGTATGAGAAAGAAAAGCAACAACCAATGATGCTATGAATACACCAGAACGCATTATATTCCTAAAAAATATTCAAATTTTTGTGAGTGCTGGGAATGCAGATATGGTGGTGCAAGTGAGTGTTGAGGAATGCAATGCTTGTGCCAGGGTGTTGTTGAAACACCCACATCAAGGTTGGAGGAAAAGACAAAGTGGAAAAAAAAAGAAAGATTCTTGAATCCATAGGCTTCCTTACTTTACAAATTTATTGCAAAAGAGAGCTGTAAATCCTTGATATATTGTACCTTTTGCTTTAGGTAATCTCTTTCACTGTGTCGCTGTTGGGATAAAGTGATATGCATATTGTACATCACTTTTCATTTTTTTGCTTTGAAGTATCTAGTCAACACCTAGAGAGAAAACGATTCTCCAGGGAGGAAAATTGGAAGTTATGGGTAGGAGGGACCATAACTATGCAGGACATGAGGTGCATGTATAAACTGGAAAACATTTAGTTAGTAAAGATAAACTCATTGCTAATATACACATTAAAGATATAAAAAAAAAAATTAACTCCTAACACACGAACTGGGAGATACTTACTACAAGTCTCGAAAATGTTCAGAAAATGCATCAGATAGCAAAGATGGGTGTGCAATAATGGAGATTTCCCCCCCCCCCTTTTTTTTAGTGGAGGAGAACATGAAGATGCCAAATCACTGGAGCAAACAAGAGGTTTTTCATTATCTAGTGGAGAAGGTTGATGCACCAGTACTGAACCCTTTATTTCATAAGCTTTCTGAATGACTCCTCAGATTCCCGCATATCAGAGGAACTTCTCAACAATTCTGCAGATGGGTCATGCCCTCTGGGGTTGGATTCGATTTAGTTTGATACAGGGGCATCAGACTGCTTATCTGTAGAGATTTATATGCGACACTAAAAGGAAATATGGTAGTGATTGGACAGGCTGGGCAGGCCTGGGAAATGGTGGCGGCTAGTATCTTCTTGGTTGAGAGTAGCTCGTGCCAGATCCCAACATTCTCTCCAGCAAATCAGGATGAATAAAGTTTCACAGCAATTTCAAATATTGACCCATAACAAAAATAAATTCTGGAAAGAAAATATCAAAATATAACATAGACTGATGTAAACCAATAATATACAACAAATAGCCATTCACTTTCTACTGTGATACAGTAGATCAACAAATCGGAGGTAGACCCTGCTACTGGAGCTTCTTTTGCTCACGCGACCTTCAAGGGGATGGGTTGAGATGTACAGACCTGCTGTGGGCGAGCCTTGAAAATCTAATTTCAACCACTTCTAGTAATCTCTTGATACATCCAAAAATGTTGATACAGAATTTCCAAGTCTTGAGACTAAGAATGTCATTCTCTCTCAGACATGTCTGATGTTTTTTTTTTTACCCAATATAGAATACGAAAACCCAAATTCTCTGACATCAATACATCTATCTGGCGATTAAAATGTGCATGGCTGGCGAGAGGTCGAGAATATAACAACAGGTTCAAGATAAAGAAGACAAGAAAGTACAGCAACAAAAACGAATGAGATTATAAACAGGAGAAATTGACCATGTTCATGGGGATAGCTACAGGCACAGAGGTATGGACATTAAGATTAAATCAAAATGGCATATGCAAACCTGATTACACAAAAAGGATTGATAGAGTTCAACTATAAAATGACATGCAGAAGCTATTGAAAGTCATCACACTTGTGGGAAACTAAACATAAGTATACATACCAGTTGCAAATGCTAATGAAAATGGCGAAAAGACAGAAGAAAGAGAGAAAAAAAAAGAAAAAAAAGGGGTATGTCTATAATATGTTGAATATTAGTTAAAAGAAAAATGAGGCTGGGTCCCAAGATTTTGGTGTCCATGAAGGTAGAATACTTTGACTTATCATCCTGTAGTATACATAATTTCTGCTGGCAATAGGTTTTTTTTTTGTTTTTTTTTTGTAACACATGGTATCAACAGGGGGTCAAAATGATGGCATCACACAATGGGAAGATAGAATCTGATATTTACACGTCACGATATTTAACACAAACAAAGAAACGACTTGGCAATGCCGAGTACATTGCATTGATAAGGCTCGCAAGTAGGGCAGGGAGCCAAATCCAGGAAATGAACAGGAAGCACGAAATCGATGAAAATTCCTGTTTAAAGAACTCGATCTGATGCTGGATCAGATCGGGTGTCATAAAAAAAAATGATATAGACAGGTGTAGTTACAGAGATGGAATTGAAATATTAGCATATCACGACTTAGAGCACTAGAGCGAAAAGAAAGAAAAAATCATGCAGAGTACTAAAAGAAATTGCAATGATTAGAAGATCTTCATAACCCCAAACAACAATAATTGAAATACCATGATCTATAGAGCTGCGCAGTGGGAATAGGAGATCCAAAGTGAAAGCAAAGCTTAAGAATTTGCAACAATAACATAAATCTGGACCGAGATCTGGATGAATCCCATCGGATTATCGGATCCGATGATCTGAGCCCAACAAGAGTAAGATTTTGCAACATGAACAAAACAAAGATATATCAGGGATGTTGGGATGTTATCATCTCATTGCTATTGGCACGAAATACAGATCTTTAATGGAATTGAAATTATAGAATCTCTAATCTCAAAGAGAAGCCACATCCTTTACACATTTCCTGCAAATATCAAGTTAGCATAAAATAAACTTACAAAGCACAAAGAAAATAACATAGACTATGCTCTAGATCAACGTATAAGTGATCATATGCCTATACTAGTGATAAGATGTGAATGAATCTATCTAACTATAGGGTTCATGGAGAATGCATATATATGAGCCTAAACGTGATGTGTAGGCTAATGCAAGAAAATATGTGCAACACTTTAGACTAGTAGAAAATATATTGATGGAAATGGGTATGAGAAAGAAAAGCAACAACCAATGATGCTATGAATACACCAGAACGCATTATATTCCTAAAAAATATTCAAATTTTTGTGAGTGCTGGGAATGCAGATATGGTGGTGCAAGTGAGTGTTGAGGAATGCAATGCTTGTGCCAGGGTGTTGTTGAAACACCCACATCAAGGTTGGAGGAAAAGACAAAGTGGAAAAAAAAAGAAAGATTCTTGAATCCATAGGCTTCCTTACTTTACAAATTTATTGCAAAAGAGAGCTGTAAATCCTTGATATATTGTACCTTTTGCTTTAGGTAATCTCTTTCACTGTGTCGCTGTTGGGATAAAGTGATATGCATATTGTACATCACTTTTCATTTTTTTGCTTTGAAGTATCTAGTCAACACCTAGAGAGAAAACGATTCTCCAGGGAGGAAAATTGGAAGTTATGGGTAGGAGGGACCATAACTATGCAGGACATGAGGTGCATGTATAAACTGGAAAACATTTAGTTAGTAAAGATAAACTCATTGCTAATATACACATTAAAGATATAAAAAAAAAAATTAACTCCTAACACACGAACTGGGAGATACTTACTACAAGTCTCGAAAATGTTCAGAAAATGCATCAGATAGCAAAGATGGGTGTGCAATAATGGAGATTTCCCCCCCCCCTTTTTTTTAGTGGAGGAGAACATGAAGATGCCAAATCACTGGAGCAAACAAGAGGTTTTTCATTATCTAGTGGAGAAGGTTGATGCACCAGTACTGAACCCTTTATTTCATAAGCTTTCTGAATGACTCCTCAGATTCCCGCATATCAGAGGAACTTCTCAACAATTCTGCAGATGGGTCATGCCCTCTGGGGTTGGATTCGATTTAGTTTGATACAGGGGCATCAGACTGCTTATCTGTAGAGATTTATATGCGACACTAAAAGGAAATATGGTAGTGATTGGACAGGCTGGGCAGGCCTGGGAAATGGTGGCGGCTAGTATCTTCTTGGTTGAGAGTAGCTCGTGCCAGATCCCAACATTCTCTCCAGCAAATCAGGATGAATAAAGTTTCACAGCAATTTCAAATATTGACCCATAACAAAAATAAATTCTGGAAAGAAAATATCAAAATATAACATAGACTGATGTAAACCAATAATATACAACAAATAGCCATTCACTTTCTACTGTGATACAGTAGATCAACAAATCGGAGGTAGACCCTGCTACTGGAGCTTCTTTTGCTCACGCGACCTTCAAGGGGATGGGTTGAGATGTACAGACCTGCTGTGGGCGAGCCTTGAAAATCTAATTTCAACCACTTCTAGTAATCTCTTGATACATCCAAAAATGTTGATACAGAATTTCCAAGTCTTGAGACTAAGAATGTCATTCTCTCTCAGACATGTCTGATGTTTTTTTTTTTACCCAATATAGAATACGAAAACCCAAATTCTCTGACATCAATACATCTATCTGGCGATTAAAATGTGCATGGCTGGCGAGAGGTCGAGAATATAACAACAGGTTCAAGATAAAGAAGACAAGAAAGTACAGCAACAAAAACGAATGAGATTATAAACAGGAGAAATTGACCATGTTCATGGGGATAGCTACAGGCACAGAGGTATGGACATTAAGATTAAATCAAAATGGCATATGCAAACCTGATTACACAAAAAGGATTGATAGAGTTCAACTATAAAATGACATGCAGAAGCTATTGAAAGTCATCACACTTGTGGGAAACTAAACATAAGTATACATACCAGTTGCAAATGGTAATGAAAATGGCGAAAAGACAGAAGAAAGAGAGAAAAAAAAAGAAAAAAAAGGGGTATGTCTATAATATGTTGAATATTAGTTAAAAGAAAAATGAGGCTGGGTCCCAAGATTTTTGGTGTCCATGAAGGTAGAATACTTTGACTTATCATCCTGTAGTATACATAATTTCTGCTGGCAATAGGTTTTTTTTTTGTTTTTTTTTTGTAACACATGGTATCAACAGGGGGTCAAAATCATGGCATCACACAATGGGAAGATAGAATCTGATATTTACACGTCACGATATTTAACACAAACAAAGAAACGACTTGGCAATGCCGAGTACATTGCATTGATAAGGCTCGCAAGTAGGGCAGGGAGCCAAATCCAGGAAATTAACAGGAAGCACAAAATCGATGAAAATTTCTGTTTAAAGAACTCGATCTGATGCTGGATCAGATCGAGTGTCATAAAAAAAACAAAATAGACAGGTGTAGTTACAGAGATGGAATTGAAATATTAGCATATCGCGGCTTAGAGCACAAGAGGGAAAAGAAAGAAAAAATCATGCAGAGTACTAAAAGAAATTGCAACGATTAGCAGATCTTCATAACCCCAAACAACAATAATTGAAATACCATGATCTATAGAGCTGCGCAGTGGGAATAGGAGATCCAAAGTGAAAGCAAAGCTTAAGAATTTACAACAATAACATAAATCTGGACCGAGATCTGGATGAATCCCATCGGATTATCGGATCCGATGATCTGAGCCCAACAAGATTAAGATTTTGCAACATGAACAAAACAAAGATATATCAGGGATGTTGGGATGTTATCATCTCGTTGCTATTGCACGAAATACAGATCTTTAATGGAATTGAAATTATAGAATCTCTAATCTCAAAGAGAAGCCACATCCTTTACACATTTCCTGCAAATATCAAGTTAGCACTTCATGTTGGGATAACTAGAAAATATTGTCAATAAGATGCCAAAATTGTAGTTGATTTAGAATGATTGATTTGTGCTTAGGTGTAAAAATATCACCTCTTTCTACCTAGAATATTAGCTTCAATTGAGCTAACTCCGTAGAATCAAGAACCAAATTCAAATTTTGTTGTTGTTGAGTTTCTTCAAGGAAGATATCAATTTCCTTGATATGAAAAGAGAAGAAATATTCTTAGTTTCATAAAAGCACTTGAGTAAAAAGATATTGATAAAAGAATTTCACATAGATAAAGATGATTCCTGACAGTTTTGGGCAGTTTGATATCCTGGGCATTTCCCATGATGATCTTTTTGCACTCTTTTGAACCATAGAGCTCTTTTGGGCTTTTTACATCATCCTTCATTTTGGAGATGTCCGGACATTTCTCTCTTTTTCGGAGGAGGGTACGTCACAAACTCCTTCATCTCGAAGATGCTCTGATCCTTCTTTTTCTTTCTCAGGAATTAGGCTTGATGACATTGATTCTTTGGGTTAAAATATCTAGATGATAGCAGAAATCAAATATCTTTTAGGGTTTGTCGGGAGGCTCATCGCAGTCGCCTTCATCTTGACGGTGCTAAGAACGTTCCCTGGAAGGATCCTTCACAAACTCCTTCATCTCGGAGATGATCCAAATCTTCTTTGGCCCCGAGGGTCTAGCTCGCATATTTCATCTTCATCTTGACAACAATTGAGAGATCCCTTTTGCAGATATTTGATTGCAGCTCAAATGACTGAGGAGATATGGGTTGGGTAGGTTCTTTTTCTACTGCCCAGGATATTTCCGCTATCTTACTGCCAAAAGAATGATCTTTAAGAATGTGCCATAGCTATGATCAATATTGATTCGCTTATGGCTTTTCAACATCATTGAATTTTTCCTTTTCCAGTCATATCGAAGATTTTTCCTCATCCTCTTGATTGACCAACAGAAAAGCTTGAATTCAGTTCTTTATTTCGCAAAAGTCTTGCTCTTTTGGAAATAATACTAAAGGTAGTTGGAGGAAATTCTTTATGTGATGCAAATTTTGAGATCAACAATGACTTTTGATAACAAATTGGCAAAATATTCTTAAAATCCTTGATGAAAGTAATTGCTCGATATCGAATCAACACGTCCGTGACAAAATTCTCCTATCTTTTTCCCCAAAAAGAGAGACTCAGGCTTTGCCCTTACCTGAATGGGAAGTTGGAAATGCTCCTCTCTTCCCCAAAGAGGAGGTGTTTGCAAAACAGAACTTTCGAAAAGAAATTAAGTTTTCATCAAAACTCCCTATCTCTAGGCTTCTCTTATGGAAAGGCGGCCGAAAAACAAAGTTGAGAAAGTATCACAGAGGAACGAGTCCATCACACTCTCCCTAGAAGGGGGTCCTGTGTGAAGGGGTTGGCCAAAGACAAGAAAAACAGGGGCCACACAAAGATGCGAGCTTCCGTCGAAGCTCTCCCTAGAAAAAGGGTTTTTTTGTATAGAGTTGGTTATTGTTTTGCAAATTGTTCGCGAAGAAAATGAGTCACTTCAAACTCTCCCTGGAAGAGGGTTCTTGCGAACGAAAGATGGTTGCATACGAAAGGAACGAGCTCCCTCGAACTCTCCCTGAAGAGGGTCCTTCGCAAGAGAAAAAGTTTGATTTTTGATAGAATGGTAATCCGAGGGTTGAAATCGAGAATTTGGAGCTTGAATTTATGATGATTGGTTAGTACAAAGACTGAACCTGGAGGGCTAACTGATCAGTCAGCCAGACACTAGCATGAGCGCTAGATGTACCAGCACTGGGTTTTGAAAAAAACACACCAGTACGAGCACTGGATTTCAAAATGCCCCAGTACGAGCACTGGGTTTCAAAAATGCACACCAGTACAGGCACTGGGTTTTCGAATTGTACACCAGTACGAGCACTGGGTTTTCGAAAGTGCATACCAGTACGAGCACTGGTTTTTCAAAATGCCCCCAGTATGAACGCTGGGTTTTAAAAATACATACCAGTACGTGCACTGGGTTTTCGAAATACACACCAGCACGAGCACTAGATTTTGAAGATACACAAGTACGAGCGCTGGTTTTGCACCAGCACGAACACTGGGTTTTGAAACTACACCAGTACGAGCACTGGTTTTTCAAAATGCACCAGTACGAGCGCTGGTTTTTTAATGGGGGAATTTGAAGAAGAGTCCGACATCCGAAGATACTTGAGAATTAAGCAAAAATGATTGTCGGTGCTTCAGGATTATCCCTTATCTTGAAGGGGAAGTTCAGGTTTGTCCCTTAACCTGAAAGGGAAAAGCAAGGAGAATTTTTGGTCCAACACGAGCATTGGATGAACAGAAAAATTCGAGTTGAAACTCGAGAAAATAAGAATATACAAAAAGCAAAAATCTGAGTCGGAACTCGGTTTTTCAAAATAAAAGAATGAGTGAGAATCGAGTTTGAGAACTCGCATTCTCGACGCAACAATTGGTCCAATGTGAGCATTGGATAAAAAAAGGAAGTCTGAGTCGGAACCCGGAACTTCAAAAATAAGAATATACAAAAGGGAAAATCTGAGTCGAAACCCGTTTCTTTAAAAAAAAATAGAAGAAAGAATGAGAATCGAGTTTAAGAACTTGAATTCTCGACGCAACGATTGGTCCAACGTGAGCATTGGAAAAAAAAGGAAGTCCGAGTCGGAACCCGAAACTTCAGAAATAAGAATATATAAAAGAAGGGAAAATTTGAGTCGGAACCCGGTTTTTCAAAAATAAAAGAATGAATGAGAATCGAGTTTGAGAACTCGAATTCTCGATGTAGCAATTGGTCCAACGTGCATTGGATCCCAAAAGGAAGTCCGAGTCGGAACCCAGAGCTTCAGAAATAAGAATATACAAAAAAAAGAAAATCCGAGTCGGAACCCGGTTCTTAAAAAAATAAAAGAATGAATGAGAATCGAGTTTGAGAACTCAAATTCTCGACGTAGCAATTGGTTCCAATACGAGCGTTGGATCCAAAAGGAGGTTCGAATCGGAACCCGGAGCTTCAGAAATGAGAATATACAAAAAAAAGGGAAAATCCGAGTCGAAACCCATTTTTTCAAAAATAAAAGAATGAATGAGAATCGAGTTTGAGAACTCAAATTCTCGATGTAACAATTGGTTCCAATACGAGCGTTGGATCCAAAAGGAAGTCTGAGTCAGAACCCGAAACTTCAGACGAAGGATAAAAGGGGAAAACCCAAGTCGGGACTCGGATCTTCCTAAAATAAAAATAAAATGAAAACAAAACCTGAGTCGGAACTCAGACGGGAAGGAAATAACTCCTACCCAAGGGATCGGATTTTAGAAGGCTTGACAAAATGTATGAATAGATTCTGACAATGAAGAGAACTTATTCAAGATCCTCGACCCAAGGTGGCCAAAGATTTGAATTTTATTTAGGATGGTTTTCAGGACAATCCCTGATCCTGAAGTGTGACGCCCCAAAATCCCAACTTGGAAAATCCTTAAATTTTCAGAGTAAATTTTTTTTTTGAAAACATTGCACAAAAAGGAAAACTAGCAAGGAAAAACAGTTGGAAATTCTGAGCGGGTCACAGGAAGAAACAACAATGAGAAACATTTTATTTATTACAAATTGATATGTGAGCAATATACATCATTTCCCGTTTCCAAAGACCACTGCCAAGATCTTCAAGTTCAAGAGTGTGGGTTCAGTCCTCCGCCGCACATCGCGCTCCATCGCACCACTAGAAGCCAAACACTTGTATCCTGATAAAACGGGGTCAGTACTCTTGCGAGCTGGTGAGATAAACCATCCATACATTTATCATCTCTAAGGAAAAGCATAAGGTATAAAGCATGAAACAGGAGACAGATATGTCATGCTTGGAAACTACAAGTAACAGGCTATTGCTAACATGATGGAACAGTTAGAAACATTTAAACCAAAGTACAAGTGCGTGTGTCAAGTAAGCAAGTGTATGTGTTACAAGTCTAGGCAATAGTGAAAGTAGCAAGTACAACAACTACTACGAACTGAACAAGAAAAACAAGCCCAGCAACCACTGAACAACAAAACGAGGGAACTAAGCAAACCAAAGGATTGAGCCAAACAACTGCTGAGACAACAAAATGACTAAGGAACCAAGCACGAGACAAGTGCAAGAACAGTACCAACACAAGCAGTGAAGCAAAAATAATACTAAGTGATAAGCGATAATGTCAAGACTTAACACGTTTAGATAGTAACGTCAAACATCTGAGTAAGTAAGCAAGGTAACGAATACTTCCAAGTGATAAGCGATGGTGTCGAACACTAACAACTTAGACAGTGACGGCAACCATCTAAGCGAGTAAGCAAAGAAGCTACAACTCTAGCATCACGATCAAGGATGAGCAACACTATCGTGATCAAATGGTTAGCATTCACATTCCAAGGCAACGATGAATGTTCATTAATTATATATCCAAGGCACACAGGATATACTACAAGAAAAAATACACGTAACCACACATCCTTAGCACAGGTGAGCTCAACTCACGAGATGGATCTATCGCCCACAAGAACTTTCCACGGAGTTCATCACCTCCAAACTCGTCTCAAGACAAGCATATATTCTTAAAATACGTTATAAGTCCCCTTTGTACTTACGGGACAGATCACGAGGTAAGTCGTGTGCCTAATGCAAATGCATACGAAACTAATTCGATATTTAAGCAATAAAGCACTTAATTAAAGGAGCCATTACGATGATGAAAATCATCGTGTACACCAAACCATAATTTGCGTATCTAGTCACAATTCCTCCTTCCGAGGTACTTAGGTCCATCTGGCCTTGTGTCCCTCGCAGGGCAACACGAGCAGAAATGTCGAGGTCACACTCGAACATTTATGTGCTTCAGCACAACCAGCATAGTGGAGAGCCTTGCCGACAAAGGCGATAATCATACATTACAATCAGGGGATGCGACAAGCATTAGCTTGATGCCAAGAGGTGAACTACCACATATATATGTGTATCGATGTCGCATATGATCCATATGGCGTACATGTCAATAGGTGCAAAAGCAGAGTATAGTTGCTACACCATCAAACGTAAATGTTCATATTTACGTATCTCCTTTCTATCCACATGCGAATATGTGTAAGGGCTAAGTGGTGTTCAACAAAGCATAAAACAAGTGATCACACTGTGATGTTCGCACTATGACAATGCACGCATATCCAACACGTGCCCTTTTTGCATAAATTTAAAACTTCACAATTGCCTCGTCGTCCCCACGGGGTACGCATCGAGGTCTTAGCCATATCATTCACGTGCTCGTCCTCACATGACCCAAGAAAGAGCACGTCACCGGTAAAAGCGATCTCACACCATGATCCTTTCCATCTCCAGGGTATCACAGTGTGTGAGCTCTCTCACGATCCTGGGGCTAGTGCCCAGATACTCCAGCCGAGTCACAACCTTCAATAGGGGTTCTGTGCCAATACCCAGACGGTGATCCAGTTTCCAAGTGTATATCGCGTTGAGTGGGAAGCACGCCTCTGGTGTGTTAAACAGTCATTAATACATGAACATGAACCATGTAACACTCGACAAACCACAACTAGTGACATATATGTCAAGATGTGCTAAAGTGCACGTGCAAAAACAGGGAAAACTACGAAGTCTCAATTTTGCATAAGTATCGTGTGATGAACAACGATACCATAATATTTTATTAACATGGCACAGCTCATTATTTCTAAGTGGCACGAGGCTCAAAATGCATATACGATAGCTATTGTATATGCGACGAGTGTCTAGAGCCTGGAATATGTATTTTCCCAAATATGTGTATTTTAACCGTCATATCGCGGCAATTCTCGCATAGTGAAACCTTTTGTGAAGGACCTTCACAAAATTGACAATCAAGTGTGTCGAGAGCAAGACCTAACTTAATCCCACTCGTATGGAAATTACATTACCATATCCAAGTGCGTGGCCGCACTCTGCCTGCACCAAAAAGGGGCACGAACGATGCTATCTGCCTGAGGCGTCCGACGCAGGTGGGAAAGTACATGCAAGTGTGTAGCATGACACACGTCACAAGCTCAACACATCACTGTCACGATAGGACAATGAGGCACGGGCATCCGGTGCCCAAGATCGCAACTATCTCGTTGCTCACTAGCTAATTTCTCGCGTTATAGCTACTTCCTCGCCTTGCAGGTTCGCTGCGACGAAGGGGAAGTTGCAACTAGTCTGCTGAGCTCCCAAGAGATGCTAAGCTAGGTCTGGTCCCAGTGGGATCAGACCCGGCTAGGCCCACAAACCCACCTTGGTCTGAATCCAAGGTGGTTCGGACTGAACTGGTGCCACCACGGGGGACCAGTTGGTGGTGTCCCAACCGACCCAAAGGCAAAGTCGTAAGGTCTAGTCCTTTGAACCAGACCACTTGTGGTAAAAAAGACATAGGTCTGAGCCTGAGAATGGCTCAGACCATGGGCGGCCTACCCAGCCCCACCGGTTGCTAAGGGGGCGACAGGGTAGACGGTGCCTTAGCACCCGGTGCCAACTTGGCACCAAGGCAAAGATTGAGGCCCAAGTGGGGCATGCTGTATGACTGGGCCACTGGACCCAAGTCAAACTAGGTTTGCACCTTAAGTGCAGACCAACTGCTGCCTTGATGCAGCACTGGCCAAGGGCCAAAGCCCAGCTCACCCGGGTGCATCCGCATCCGGCTGTGCCTAGGCGAGCTCCCATAGTGGGGCTCGGCAGGGTCAAATGCCCAAGTGGGCAAGGGCTAAAACCCACACCAGCAGGGTCTGGTCCAAGGGTGACCAGACCCAGATGGGCCACAAGAAAAGCCCCTGGTCTGAACCCAGGGGGTTCAGACCAGGGGTAGCAGGCCCAGCCCGCACCCAAGGGGCGCGCGGCTAGCCCGCACCCAAGGGGCGCGCGGCTAGCCCGCACCCAAGGGGCGCGCGGCTAGCCCAAAGACCTCCCTCCGGGGGTCAAGCCAACCAGCATGGTCTGGACCCTGTGGGTCTAGACCCAGCTAGTTCAAAAGAGACAGGGTAGCACACAGAGGTGTGTGCTACTCCTGTATCCCTGGTCGGACCCAGGGAAGGGTCCGAACCAAGGCTGCAGACCGCTGCTCGCACTCGCACCTAAGTGCTCCCAAAAGAGGTGGGGGTGCCTAGCGCCCGGCGGCCAAAGGCTGCGCCAAAAGGTCCAGCTAGGTGCACTTGGTCGAACTCATGCTCGGACCAGTGTGCACCTAGTTGGGTCTGTCCCGAATGGTACAGACCGGACAGGTAGCACCATCCCACAAGGAACGGACAGGACGTTAGGGACTAAAAACACTGAACACTATATATATATATATATATATATATATATATATATATTTTCTAAACTGCAGCCAAAAAGGCTGCCATTTTTCGGTGGCCTACAGGCTGTTTCGGCGAAAATGCCAAACATACGAGTTGTGGAGCTACTCGTTATCTTTCCACAGACTCCAAAAAGTCAGCGTTTTGCTGAAAGGTTTGGGAGATATAGAGGAAACACCGGACAATATCCGGGTCGTTTCCTGACTGCTGATGAAACAAGGTATCCGCCAATGAATAGCGATTTTTGGCGACTCTACAGGCCGAGTCAGATAGAGTGATCAACTATAACATTTTAGATCTCTGTCTGATCTTTCTGAAATGCCCAAAAACTCTCCAAACCAACACGTATCCAGGGATATATGCTCATTTTACCGGAGGGTCCTCTGCCAACTCGGGAAAACGAGAAACGAAATCAATCAACTAGTTACGTTTTCAAGAGGCAAACCATAAACAAAATTTCTTTTGCATAACATATGGCTTCAAATGCAATCCTAGTGCTTTCTTAGCACAACCATGGCACGAAATTGCAATGGATTGGTTTGCACTTCGCAAGTGCAAACCGGATTCCATGCCTAAACCATTCACATTTTACCAAAGAAAGGAAAATGTAAGGAGGGCTTTACTCACCTTGCGAAAGAAGTCGGATTTTTCTTTCGGTTGGAGGGGATCTTCTTCCAGCTAGAGGCTGTGCCACAATCACCCACACAAAAATCTCAGCTAAGTGAGGGGGGAGAGAAAGAGGAGAGAAGGGAAGGGAGGAGAGAGAATGAAAAGAGGAGAGAAGGGAAGGGATGAGAGAGAAAGAAAAGAGGCGAGAAGGGCCAACCGGTTGGACCCCTTCTCCCTCTTCCAAGCTAAAAACCCCATTGGACAGTTGGGATAGCATGAGAAGGATGGAGGGTCCTCCATCCTCACGCCCCCCCCCCCCCCTCTCTAGGATGCCTAGGTTTGACCCTTGAAAGACCCCTTTCAAGGGTCCAACCACTCTTACCTAACCTTTCACCCACTTTCCTAAAATCAAGGGTCATTGTCCCTTGCTTGACTTTTTCAAACCTTTTTTTTTTTTTTTGAAATGACATTCATTAAATGGGGTATGGGCTACCCCCTAGAGGCTCCCAGCCCTTTTTGAAAGAAACGTTGGCTCTTTAGCCAGCTACTTCCTCTTTTTCCAAAATAAGCCCCAAATTTTGTTTTTTTTGCAAACTTTTCAAAAACACTTTACAAAGTGTATTTTTTTTTAGATTCTTTTTAATTTTAAATTAAAGTAGCATGGGATGAAGTGGGCCCCATGCCAACCACTCTCTAATAATTCCAAGAACAAGCTCTCCTTTTTAAAAAATTTGAAAAAGTCTCACTTATGTTTTGTAAAATTGCAATTTAGTTATTAAAAAAAAAAACTAATTGCTTTCTTAATTAGAAGCTAGGTTTTTACTATTCCAAATGTCTTATTTCAAACTTATTTTTCATAAAATACAACCTATGTGTTAAAATCATTTACATAGGTTTTCAAATCTGACAAATTTTATCCTCATTATGACTCATATTTTACCAATATACCCCTTTTTCGCCAATTACATAAAATAAGGAGGTAATATCCTCGTTTAGGTTCTAAATTCGAGGTAAGTCTAATCGGGTATAATATAAATCAGCTCTAGTAATATCGAGATTTAATTCATCGTGGTTTGCCCTGAATCACCTCGTAAAGCAAGTTTACACGATTCCGAACCTTAGAAAGCAATAAATGCATAAATTACGAGCAATTCTCGAGTTAAAGCAAGAGATCACCAACACAGAAATATATTACACATAAAATTTCCTCAGCAATACAGTGGGTCTTAGATCCTACCCTCCTTAAAGAGGATTTCGTCTGCGAAATCACAAACACAAAAGTCAGGATAGTCTTCCCTTATACACGCTTCAGGCTCCCATGAGCATTCTTCGATGCCATGGAGTCGCTAACACAACTTGACCAACAGAATGGTCTCGGTATACAAAACTTTGATCTTGATGATCAACGATCTTGAAAGCTTCCTCGTTCATCATCACATCATCTTCTGTCGATCGAGCTTAATCAGCATAAGCAAGGTCTCCAATAGACCTCTTCGGACAAAACTTAGCAATATGCCCTGGTTGTTCACACTTGAAACACTTGCCGTTATAGAGAGGGCAAACTCCGAAAGCATGATCTCTGTTGCACCGTCTACACTTTCGTTGAACACTTTGTTGTCGAGATCGACTTCGTGGT
Organism: Nuphar pumila; assembly: GCF_984573655.1. Taxonomy (NCBI): domain Eukaryota; kingdom Viridiplantae; phylum Streptophyta; class Magnoliopsida; order Nymphaeales; family Nymphaeaceae; genus Nuphar; species Nuphar pumila. Next base: position 42,369,895 of record NC_143265.1, on the reverse strand, counting down.
TGGCGATTCTGGTAGTCTTCTTAACGCTTTTGCTTCTTTGCAGGCGGTATGGACTCATCCCCTCTGGGATCCTTCTCACTGGTACATGCGAGAATCTTTGTCTGTGATCAGGATCCACTCCACTGGTTTTTCTGCTCTTCGATCTGAGCTTCTTCCAACAGTGTTGCTACCTCAATGGCCTCGTCAAGTGACTTTGGTCCGTTAGTAAACACGTTGGTTCTCAGAGTAGGCTTTAACCCATGAGCGAACTTTATTGCTCGATCCTTTTCCAGGACGTACACATTCGGACAATATCGCTCCAAACCACGAAACTTAGTGATATAATCGGACAGGGTCATTGTCCCCTGTTGCAGATCCAAAAACTCTTGCATCTTCTTTGTAAGATCCACGATTTTCATTTTCATGTATATTGTGTAATTATATGGAAATCGATGAATTTTTATGTTTTGGCAATTTCTGAAGATTTGCTTATTTTGAGAACTCGGTTAAATCGCGTGATTTTATGTAAATAGAGCGATTTCGGGAAATCTAGAGCGGATCAACCTCCGAAACTTTCAGGGTAAGTTTGGAATAGGGTTGTAGTGATACACCCCAAATTTGAGATCCGAATGACGAAAGGACCTCGTCAGTGCATGTGAATTACAAGTCTTGACTTAATTTTGGAGCTGAATCTTAGAACGCTTAACTTTACTAACGAGAGAATATTTTCTCAAGAGGCATCAACCATTTTACGTTAATTAAGGTTATAAAAAGAATAAAATAATTTGTTGGAATTAAATTATTATTTTAATGCATTAAATAAGCATTGTTTTGAAATATATACAATAGGTGATTTTGGATTTGGATCCGGAGCAACTAGAGGACCCAAACCCATTGGGCGACCCCTTTAGTGGATGTTCGTGTCCTTGGTTGACCAGCTGGTCAAGGCTGACCAGCTGGATGGCAATTTTGAAAAGGTTTTTGCATGAATTTCAAGCTTAGACCTCTATTGGCCATATATCATTTTCAAAACCTCATGATGGAGCTTGAAGGCCATCATGAGGGGCGTCATTTCCAAAAGGGAAGCATGGGGCTGGCGCCCCATGGCATTTTTGAAAAGTTTTTGAATGTTTTCTCATGATGCATGAAATGCACATCATGTAAACAAGTTTTTCATGCATTTTGTATCAAGTTTAAGGTTTTAAACCCATGTTTAGATGTGTTTTGATAGTAAGGGGCTATGGTTCGAATTTCAGAAAAATCGGAGTTAAAATGAGAGAGTTATGGCTATTTCAGTGTTTGGGCATGGATTTCGAGGTGGATCGGATCCATATCCGACCCAATTAGGTTAATTGGACCTTGGATCAACTCTTTAAAAGTCCAAAACCCAACCCACACGCCTATCCAGATCCATTTCAAAAAGTTTTTCTGAAAACCCCCCAAAAAGAGGCGCCTAGAAAATATTTTTTTTATAACATTGTTTTTGCAAATTCCAAAAAGTATAAATATACTTTTTAGAGAAGCCCTAGGCGTCTTTGGCTGTGTTTGGATGCCCCCTACAGTGACTCTACAGCAGCAGCTCCTTCCTCTCCATCTTCCCCACGTGTTGGCCATTGAAGATCGACCTATGCTTGATTTTCAAGCATATTTTCGAGCTTTCTTTTGTTGCTTTTCATTTCTTTCTTGTTCCTTGCTGTCTTTTCACCCATTTTTTGTACTTTTGCAGGTGTAGCAGAGGTGGAGACCACTAACCTTGGGCGGGAGTGCGCAACACACCACCAAGGTGAGCCGGCCCTACCTCCATCCGGCTTTCTACACCCTTCGATCGAGAATCGGCTCACATTCCATCATCGGTGGATCTCCAACGTGTAGCAGCTGCAATAGGTGCCGTTTTTGGTGAAGTACAGCATCCTTGAACTATATAGGACGTCCATCTCCAGCCACGGTCCGCTCTTCTTCATCCCCCCGGTCGTCGGATCTTCCAAAAGGTAGGTCTTCTTCTTTCTTCTCTTCTTGATAAAACCGATTTGTGTGTGGATTTTGTTTTGTTATTTTCTGTATGTTTCTTAGTTTTCTTTTTGTTTCAACCTTAGAGTAGCATTCGTGCATACACCAGCACGTTAGATTAGGTTTATGTGTTTGGTTGATTCGTTGGAATCGAGTTTTTATTACTTTTTTCATCCTTTTTATAAAAATCGGCTAGATCTTCATCTAGCCGATTCTTCAAGTTTGTCATAAGTGTTCTTGGTGTTGTTTTACAGAAAATCCAATAAAGAAAGTGTTCATTTTGATTCATCTTAATCGGTTTTGTGTGTGGGTTGCATTTGATTTTAATTGAAAATAAAAATTCAAAAATCGGCTAGACTTATTCTAGCCGATTCTTGATTTTTACAAAAATATTTTTCTGTTTTGATATTTTTGTTTTGTCCAGCATGTGTCTTGTATTGTGTTGCTGAAAATCTCATTAGGAAATTTCATTTTAGTTTATTCTAAGCCGTGGGTTGTGCTTGTGTTTCGATTTGATTTTATTTTTTTTGAAAAAGAAAAAAAATCGGCTAGAGATATTCTAGCCGATCTTTGTATTTTGGTTAAATGTTTGTGTTGATGTGAATACACCGTGGAGTTTGCTGTGTATTTGTATGTTAACAGTAGTATAAATTGGTGTTAGTCATTTCATTGTTTTAGGATTGATTTAATTAATTGTATTAATCATTTTTCATTTTTGTGTTTTGAGTCTATAGTAGAAAATTACAAAAATCAAGTTTTTGTTTTCTCTCATGTTTTTAATTCCAGCATAGTGCTGTTCTTGTTAGCTTTTGTGTAATTAGGTGTAAGACCCATAATTTTTCAGTATCTTTCTGAAGAAATTCACGAGGCATTTTCAAGTAAAAATAACATCTCAACCCGAAATACAAATCAGATCGATTTGTACGAACCAGTTATACTTGAGATATTCGTCGCTTTGCGAATATATGCTCAAACACTATGGAAGCCATAACCTCTTAACTAAACAAAAACAAAGGATTTCCTCGAGCCAACTTTCTTAGTTACGTCAATACGAAGAGAATGGCGTACTCAGAATTTTTCGGAAAAAAATCGCCGGAAACCCGAAATTCTTGCGGGACCCACGGAAATATTGGTGGGACCCACAGAAATATTCCTCAGAAAATATCTTGTGGGACCCACAAAATATCCTATGGAAATATCTAGTGGGCCCCACCTCAAAAAGAACCTCCTGGAATTAAAATAAAGCTCAGGGGCAAAAGGGGGATAAAAATTCCCAAGAGGAGGTGGGCTTGGGCTATAAATAGCCCTCCCCACTCTCTCTCTTCTCATAATTTCGACCCCCCTCTCTCTCTTGCCTCCTCTCTCTCTCCTAAACCTCCCCTAGTGAGCCCAAGTGAGTCTGAGCCCACCTGACCTGGCCTGAACCCACCTGACCTGGTCTAAGCCTGCCTGACCTGGGTCTGAACCCACTTGACCTAGTCCAAACCTAGTTGACTTGACTTGAACCTAGTTGGGTTTAAAGTCAAAGTCAAAGTCCGTTTTGGTCCAGATTCCGGTTTGGATTTCTGAACCCAGACTTAGCCTACTTGAGCTGAGTTCGAACCTGCTGAACCCAGTTGACTTGGATCGAACCCTGTTTGGTTCAAACCACTTAGGTTGAGTAGCTTGACCTACTCTACCTCTTTCTCAACTAAGTCAGCTTCATCTGACTTAGTCTGACCTCTCGAAGGAAGGCTCGAAGCCAAAGAAGCAACCCGGAGCCGTTTCTTCCACGATTTGAAGTAAGTTCGCTTCGTTGATCCATCTCTCTCAAGTATTTGATTGTTTGTATATAGAATATACTTTCTGAAGTAGTATCTTGCTTTAGTTCTTGGTTGAGCCCTCTAGGACGCTTCGGTGTTCACGCGCTCGCCTCGTAACTATCGTCGGATATATATGTTCGAATACGCAGTATATGCGTTCTTCAAAATAGTATCTCACCCTAGTTCTTGGTTGAGCCCTCTAGGACACTTCGGTGTTCACTCGCTCGCCTCGTAACTATCGTTGGATACAGATCTAGGTGTATATCTGCTGATTCTGCCGACGCGTCTTATATCGCACAGGCTATGTAATTTACCTTTGCCGTCGCGTCGTATGATGCCAAGGCTCCCTATTTTCTGCACTTCCGATTACTGCACTTCCGATTATGTATTTACTTACGCCGTCGCGTCGAACGATGCCAAGGCTTCTGCTTTGTTATATATGTAGAATATTTCGTTCAGTTACACACCCTGAACAATAGTATATGCATTTCTTTACGCCGCCGCTGTATAAAGCACAGGCTTCTGCTTATACTACATATATAGCGCATAAATGAGCGTTCAAATGGAGATCAACTCCAAATCGCCCAGGCGATTCCTTGACCGCTCCTCGTTCAAGATTCTGCTTGACGAATGAAGCCCCTATTGGAAAAGCTTCGGTTTTTGGCAAAATGCTCTTTACGTAATGACTAAGTCAATTTCGTATGGCCTGGCTATGGCCAAGGGTTCCTGCAACCTTGATGGATGCAAAGTACGCACAACGGTGCGCATCCATTTCCCGAATTAAGCGTGGCGATTTCCTACCAAAGAGGGGAGATGCCGCTGAAATGGATAAAAGAAACGCACACTTTCTCCGTAAAAGAGAGGAAGTGCTGCTGAAATTTCTGAAGAAGCTATGAATAGCTCAGAAAGAACGTAGCAGGATACTCTGACATATAGCAGAGTGCTACCCAGTTCATGGTTTGCCCTCTACAACGTGGAAGGGTTCGTCGCACCACTGCCGGTAGAGCAGGGGAGGTGCTGACGAAATGGTTGGCAGAAGAGCTGCCGGAACCAATGGAACGGCATAATGATGTCCGTTGATGGAACGACGCCAGATCGGCTCGTATCCTTGTGCCTGCAAGGGCACATTGCTCGTAAGGGCCGCTGAGCCGGAGTAGAGGTTGCACCTTGGCTAGGTTTGGACTCGTTGCGTAAAAATACGCCGAGTAGCCGATCTATTTAGATCGAGTCATATGCATGCTCATTGAGAACGGTTACACAACCAGACTCGTAAGGGCCGAAGAGCCAGAGTGTGTTGTTTCCACCCAAAGAGGTGTGATGCTCGTGGTGGCCGAAGTGCCAAAGAGCGGTGTTCTGCATGCATATGAATAAGACTTAAGGTCGCACATACCCCGCGGTTGAAGATCGTGTTAGGGGTACCCCCTCAGTAATGACTGTGTTGGGGAAGACTGAATGGGGTCGGGTACATACTCCCGTAGTGCTGAAAGCACGGGCTGCCTAAATGGCATGCAGATTCTATCCAAGTAATTGTAAGACTGGCAGACCCCTTCAGGAATTATGCTCACTGTGGAATGACAGTGATGGTACAGCCTTGAGTGACATGTATTTTACTTTGGACCTGATAGAGTCCACGATGGCCTCAGTCACTCATGGGTTTTGGGGTCGTGGTTATCGTTAAGATCTAAGGATTGAACCCAACTACTGCAAGTAGAGGATGCATCCGAATATGGGCCTAGTAGGATTCTCCCAGTTGAAACACACTGCCCTACTATGGATAGGGTCAACAGGCCTCTGGGGTATCTAAAATACATAGAATAATCAACCCCCAGAACGTCGCGTTGATGCCCGGACAATAGCTCTACCTGCGTACCAAAGGCGGGAGTGGTTAATTATCAAACAATGCATTAGTTCTAGGTACAGCGATGCTTTGAATGTATGAGTGGATGACGTGTTGAGTCAGTCCTGCATAACCTTTGTGAAGGTGTCATGTTCGGTATACTACTGGACCGACTGGGCAAAGACCCGTGTTGTATCCGCACGACTAAGCGAAGCTCGAGGAGTTGTCCTTAGATGCGTGGGATACGGATGCGCCAAGTATGAAGACTTGAGCTAGACATCACTTTGAGACCCGGAAGAGGTCATGGCTAAGTCGTGGAGACTTATGCGGCTATTCAAATCACAGCCCTGAAAAGGCTTGCTCTAAGTCATGAAGACTCGAGCGGATGTTCAACTCATAGCCCTGAGGAGGCTCCTGCGATATACGCTAAGTCTTGGAGGCTTGAGCGTCGTTATTGCGCATTGCGACCCTGAGTGGTCATTATCGTGCTTGAGTTGAATGGTTACATGATTGCATGCTTACCAGACCATCAGTGGTTCTGACCCCGTTTTATGGGGATTTTAGGTGTTGGACCTGCGTGGCGATATGCGGAGCAAGGCGGCATCGAGTTTCAGGGTTTCTCTAGACAGAGTTGTACTGCTTCCTTTTATTGAACCTATACTGCTTTTCTAAGCAGTAGTGTTGTAATAAACATATGTTTTCGATAAAATGGAACACTTTGGTGGTCAATGATTTGCTTGGCCACATACCTGCAACGTGCTCGGAGTTTTCTAAAACTGACGACTCATTATCGTCTGATTCCGCTGCTAAAAGCTTTTCTAAGTTCCGCTGCAAAGAAAAAAAAAAGAAATTCATGAAAATTTTAACTTAGCTTTGTTTTGGAAATCCGGGGCGTTACAGAATTGGTATCAGAGCATGAGTCTGAGAAACCTGGTTCGAGATCCGTCGTGTTTGCGGTATCGCACTGTAAGTATAAATTTTATACTTTCTCTGATTTGGGTGTATTTGTGTGAATAGATAAAATGGCTCCTAGGACGAGAAGAACCATGCCGAGTGAGGAGTCCCATACACAGGGCTTCCTGCTGGAAACACTCAACAGGCTTGTGTCTGTCATTCATGAATCAAGGCAAGCACCAGCCCCACCTCGCAATGAGAATCTGGGAGGAGTGACTTATGAAAAGTTCCTCAAACTCGACCCACCTGTTTTCGTTGGTAGTGCCGATCCAGAGCTCGCAGAAAGCTGGATCGAGGAGACGGAGCGTGCATTCCTGGTATTGGGAGTACCAGAGGATAGAAAGACTAACTTCGGCACATATAGGCTGAAGGATAATGCACGAAAGTGGTGGGATACCACTAAGATAATCCAGTTCTCTCAGCTTGAAGTCATCCCTTGGGATGATTTTCGGAGAACTTTCTTGGATAATTACTTTCCGATACACTCCAGAAATAAGAAGAAGATGGAGTTTCTGGAATTGGAGCAAGGTGTTATGAGTCTCATGGACTATACCACTAAATTTCAAAACCTTGAACGATATTGCTCCACGTTATTCGATACTGACCAAGAGAGGGCCGATAAATATATCAATGGATTTCGGGAAGGGCTACGATGTCGAGTCATAACTAGCATGCCCCAAACATTTCAAGCCGCTGTGGCAGCAGCTTCAAAGATTAGTGCAGACTGGGAGCGATGCAAAGGGGTCGTAGTAAAGCGACCGGTAGCAAGTAATGGGAACAACAAGAGGACGTTTCCCGGTGGCCAAGAATCACGACCAACTTTTTATAAGAGGGATTTTCAGGAGAACAACTTTACTCCACCGGCCGAGCGGCCATTACAGATGGTAGAAGCCAATCAGCCCTACCGACAGTCTAATTTTCGATGCCCGAGGTGTAGCTCAGATCATCCCGGAGGGGTTTGTCCTCGCGATACAGGGGGTTGCCTGTATTGCGGCAAACCAGGGCATCGTGTAACAGAATGCCGCAAGAAGGCCTCAGATCTTCAACGAAGAAATATGGGATATGGAGGACCCTCTCAACAACAACGTCTGCCATTACCTGGGGCAGAGCAGAAACCCATGGCAGGTCGTGTCTATGCGGTGACAGCCGAACAACTCACGAATAATGACCATATCAAGGAATCTGGATACCTTGATAGATAGAGTTGTAATGGGTAAAAAGCGATTGAAAGACAAGATCCAATGAATGCTTGAGACAAGTGGCTGACGATCTTGTGTACGGTCATCTGGATCAATATGTATCCTTGCTCTCTAAAGTAATATTGGATTTGTTAAAATTAAATCTTAAGTGCTTATGCCCAAAATTTATGGCTATAGACCACATGATTGAGAAATTAAGTTTGCGTAATTAGAACGTTAAAAGTTACTTAATAAAATAAACTATCGAGGAATTGTTCCCAAGAAGCGAGTCCTGTGAGGTTTTACATATTCAAGATCAGATCGTCTAGCCAGAGTGAGCCTGTGAGGGTATACAGCTCCGTGCGAGTGTATATGTTCCAAAACCAGTAGCTTGGCTAGTATGATTCTGTGAGGGTGTACTGATCCAATATCAGGTAAGTCTGACGAAGGCGAACCTGTGAGGAGGTACGTTTCCAATACCAGGTAGTCTGACAGGGGACTTATTCCAATATGGTTAATCTCTAGAAGAATGATCTGTGTACAAAATAGTTACACAGGATGGCTATGATAATAGCCGGTTGGAAGAACATTGATTCAACAAACTATCGTGGTTGTAGCATAATTTGAACTCAGATATGAGAAACATACCTCATTGATCAGGAATCATGATATGAGGTTATGATAGGAATAAATACGATGTTGAACTAAGTGAACAACATTATGAATCTAACATATGGGAGAAATATCCCGAGTTACGCACTTAGTACTCTTAACTGAATTTCGCGGACGAAATTCCTTTAAGGGGGTAATGATGTAAGACCCATAATTTTTCAGTATCTTTCTGAAGAAATTCACGAGGCATTTTCAAGTAAAAATAACATCTCAACCCGAAATACAAATCAGATCGATTTGTACAAACCAGTTATACTTGAGATATTCGTCGCTTTGCGAATATATGCTCAAACACTCTGGAAGCCATAACCTCTTAACTAAACAAAAACAAAGGATTTCCTCGAGCCAACTTTCTTAGTTACGTCAATACGAAGAGAATGGCGTACTCAGAATTTTTCGGAAAAAAATCGCCGGAAACCCGAAATTCTTGCGGGACCCACGGAAATATTGGTGGGACCCACAGAAATATTCCTCAGAAAATATCTTGTGGGACCCACAAAATATCCTATGGAAATATCTAGTGGGCCCCACCTCAAAAGGAACCTCCTGGAATTAAAATAAAGCTCAGGGGCAAAAGGGGGATAAAAATTCCCAAGAGGAGGTGGGCTTGGGCTATAAATAGCCCTCCCCACTCTCTCTCTTCTCATAATTTCGACCCCCCTCTCTCTCTTGCCTCCTCTCTCTCTCCTAAACCTCCCCTAGTGAGCCCAAGTGAGTCTGAGCCCACCTGACCTGGCCTGAACCCACCTGACCTGGTCTGAGCCTGCCTGACCTGGTCCTAGCTCACCTGACCTGGGTCTGAACCCACTTGACCTAGTCCAAACCTAGTTGACTTGACTTGAACCTAGTTGGGTTTAAAGTCAAAGTCAAAGTCCGTTTTGGTCCAGATTCCGATTTGGATTTCTGAACCCAGACTTAGCCTACTTGAGCTGAGTTCGAACCTGCTGAACCCAGTTGACTTGGATCGAACCCTGTTTGGTTCAAACCACTTAGGTTGAGTAGCTTGACCTACTCTACCTCTTTCTCAACTAAGTCAGCTTCATCTGACTTAGTCTGACCTCTCGAAGGAAGGCTCGAAGCCAAAGAAGCAACCCGGAGCCGTTTCTTCCACGATTTGAAGTAAGTTCGCTTCGTTGATCCATCTCTCTCAAGTATTTGATTGTTTGTATATAGAATATACTTTCTGAAGTAGTATCTTGCTTTAGTTCTTGGTTGAGCCCTCTAGGACGCTTCGGTGTTCACGCGCTCGCCTCGTAACTATCGTCGGATATATATGTTCGAATACGCAGTATATGCGTTCTTCAAAATAGTATCTCACCCTAGTTTTTGGTTGAGCCCTCTAGGACACTTCGGTGTTCACTCGCTCGCCTCGTAACTATCGTTGGATACAGATCTAGGTGTATATCTGTTGATTCTGCCGACGCGTCTTATATCGCACAGGCTATGTAATTTACCTTTGCCGTCGCGTCGTATGATGCCAAGGCTCCCTGTTTTCTGCACTTCCGATTACTGCACTTCCGATTATGTATTTACTTACGCCGTCGCGTCGAACGATGCCAAGGCTTCTGCTTTGTTATATATGTAGAATATTTCGTTCAGTTACACACCCTGAACAATAGTATATGCATTTCTTTACGCCGCCGCTGTATAAAGCACAGGCTTCTGCTTATACTACATATATAGCGCATAAATGAGCGTTCAAATGGAGATCAACTCCAAATCGCCCAGGCGATTCCTTGACCGCTCCTCGTTCAAGATTCTGCTTGACGAATGAAGCCCCTATTGGAAAAGCTTCGGTTTTTGACAAAATGCTCTTTACGTAATGACTAAGTCAATTTCGTATGGCCTGGCTATGGCCAAGGGTTCCTGCAACCTTGATGGATGCAAAGTACGCACAACGGTGCGCATCCATTTCCCGAATTAAGCGTGGCGATTTCCTACCAAAGAGGGGAGATGCCGCTGAAATGGATAAAAGAAACGCACACTTTCTCCGTAAAAGAGAGGAAGTGCTGCTGAAATTTCTGAAGAAGCTATGAATAGCTCAGAAAGAACGTAGCAGGATACTCTGACATATAGCAGAGTGCTACCCAGTTCATGGTTTGCCCTCTACAACGTGGAAGGGTTCGTCGCACCACTGCCGGTAGAGCAGGGGAGGTGCTGACGAAATGGTTGGCAGAAGAGCTGCCGGAACCAATGGAACGGCATAATGATGTCCGTTGATGGAACGACGCCAGATCGGCTCGTATCCTTGTGCCTGCAAGGGCACCTTGCTCGTAAGGGCCGCTGAGCCGGAGTAGAGGTTGCACCTTGGCTAGGTTTGGACTCGTTGCGTAAAAATACGCCGAGTAGCCGATCTATTTAGATCGAGTCATATGCATGCTCATTGAGAACGGTTACACAACCAGACTCGTAAGGGCCGAAGAGCCAGAGTGTGTTGTTTCCACCCAAAGAGGTGTGATGCTCGTGGTGGCCGAAGTGCCAAAGAGCGGTGTTCTGCATGCATATGAATAAGACTTAAGGTCGCACATACCCTGCGGTTGAAGATCGTGTTAGGGGTACCCCCTCAGTAATGACTGTGTTGGGGAAGACTGAATGGGTCGGGTACATACTCCCGTAGTGCTGAAAGCACGGGCTGCCTAAATGGCATGCAGATTCTGTCCAAGTAATTGTAAGACTGGCAGACCCCTTCAGGAATTATGCTCACTGTGGAATGACAGTGATGGTACAGCCTTGAGTGACATGTATTTTACTTTGGACCTGATAGAGTCCACGATGGCCTCAGTCACTCATGGGTTTTGGGGTCGTGGTTATCCTTAAGATCTAAGGATTGAACCCAACTACTGCAAGTAGAGGATGCATCCGAATATGGGCCTAGTAGGATTCTCCCAGTTGAAACACACTGCCCTACTATGGATAGGGTCAACAGGCCTCTGGGGTATCTAAAATACATAGAATAATCAACCCCCAGAACGTCGCGTTGATGCCCGGACAATAGCTTTACCTGCGTACCAAAGGCGGGAGCGGTTAATTATCAAACAATGCATTAGTTCTAGGTACAGCGATGCTTTGAATGTATGAGTGGATGACGTGTTGAGTCAGTCCTGCATAACCTTTGTGAAGGTGTCATGTTCGGTATACTACTGGACCGACTGGGCAAAGACCCGTGTTGTATCCGCACGACTAAGCGAAGCTCGAGGAGTTGTCCTTAGATGCGTGGGATACGGATGTGCCAAGTATGAAGACTTGAGCTAGACATCACTTTGAGACCCGGAAGAGGTCATGGCTAAGTCGTGGAGACTTATGCGGCTATTCAAATCACAGCCCTGAAAAGGCTTGCTCTAAGTCATGAAGACTCGAGCGGATGTTCAACTCATAGCCCTGAGGAGGCTCCTGCGATATACGCTAAGTCTTGGAGGCTTGAGCGTCGTTATTGCGCATTGCGACCCTGAGTGGTCATTATCGTGCTTGAGTTGAATGGTTACATGATTGCATGCTTACCAGACCATCAGTGGTTCTGACCCCGTTTTATGGGGATTTCAGGTGTTGGACCTGCGTGGCGATATGCGGAGCAAGGCGGCATCGAGTTTCAGGGTTTCTCTAGACAGAGTTGTACTGCTTCCTTTTATTGAACCTATACTGCTTTTCTAAGCAGTAGTGTTGTAATAAACATATGTTTTCGATAAAATGGAACACTTTGGTGGTCAATGATTTGCTTGGCCACATACCTGCAACGTGCTCGGAGTTTTCTAAAACTGACGACTCATTATCGTCTGATTCCGCTGCTAAAAGCTTTTCTAAGTTCCGCTGCAAAGAAAAAAAAAAGAAATTCATGAAAATTTTAACTTAGCTTTGTTTTGGAAATCCGGGGCGTTACAGAATTGGTATCAGAGCATGAGTCTGAGAAACCTGGTTCGAGATCCGTCGTGTTTGCGGTATCGCACTGTAAGTATAAATTTTATACTTTCTCTGATTTGGGTGTATTTGTGTGAATAGATAAAATGGCTCCTAGGACGAGAAGAACCATGCCGAGTGAGGAGTCCCATACACAGGGCTTCCTGCTGGAAACACTCAACAGGCTTGTGTCTGTCATTCATGAATCAAGGCAAGCACCAGCCCCACCTCGCAATGAGAATCTGGGAGGAGTGACTTATGAAAAGTTCCTCAAACTCGACCCACCTGTTTTCGTTGGTAGTGCCGATCCAGAGCTCGCAGAAAGCTGGATCGAGGAGACGGAGCGTGCATTCCTGGTATTGGGAGTACCAGAGGATAGAAAGACTAACTTCGGCACATATAGGCTGAAGGATAATGCACGAAAGTGGTGGGATACCACTAAGATAATCCAGTTCTCTCAGCTTGAAGTCATCCCTTGGGATGATTTTCGGAGAACTTTCTTGGATAATTACTTTCCGATACACTCCAGAAATAAGAAGAAGATGGAGTTTCTGGAATTGGAGCAAGGTGTTATGAGTCTCATGGACTATACCACTAAATTTCAAAACCTTGAACGATATTGCTCCACGTTATTCGATACTGACCAAGAGAGGGCCGATAAATATATCAATGGATTTCGGGAAGGGCTACGATGTCGAGTCATAACTAGCATGCCCCAAACATTTCAAGCCGCTGTGGCAGCAGCTTCAAAGATTAGTGCAGACTGGGAGCGATGCAAAGGGGTCGTAGTAAAGCGACCGGTAGCAAGTAATGGGAACAACAAGAGGACGTTTCCCGGTGGCCAAGAATCACGACCAACTTTTTATAAGAGGGATTTTCAGGAGAACAACTTTACTCCACCGGCCGAGCGGCCATTACAGATGGTAGAAGCCAATCAGCCCTACCGACAGTCTAATTTTCGATGCCCGAGGTGTAGCTCAGATCATCCCGGAGGGGTTTGTCCTCGCGATACAGGGGGTTGCCTGTATTGCGGCAAACCAGGGCATCGTGTAACAGAATGCCGCAAGAAGGCCTCAGATCTTCAACGAAGAAATATGGGATATGGAGGACCCTCTCAACAACAACGTCTGCCATTACCTGGGGCAGAGCAGAAACCCATGGCAGGTCGTGTCTATGCGGTGACAGCCGAACAACTCACGAATAATGACCATATCAAGGAATCTGGATACCTTGATAGATAGAGTTGTAATGGGTAAAAAGCGATTGAAAGACAAGATCCAATGAATGCTTGAGACAAGTGGCTGACGATCTTGTGTACGGTCATCTGGATCAATATGTATCCTTGCTCTCTAAAGTAATATTGGATTTGTTAAAATTAAATCTTAAGTGCTTATGCCCAAAATTTATGGCTATAGACCACATGATTGAGAAATTAAGTTTGCGTAATTAGAACGTTAAAAGTTACTTAATAAAATAAACTATCGAGGAATTGTTCCCAAGAAGCGAGTCCTGTGAGGTTTTACATATTCAAGATCAGATCGTCTAGCCAGAGTGAGCCTGTGAGGGTATACAGCTCCGTGCGAGTGTATATGTTCCAAAACCAGTAGCTTGGCTAGTATGATTCTGTGAGGGTGTACTGATCCAATATCAGGTAAGTCTGACGAAGGCGAACCTGTGAGGAGGTACGTTTCCAATACCAGGTAGTCTGACAGGGGACTTATTCCAATATGGTTAATCTCTAGAAGAATGATCTGTGTACAAAATAGTTACACAGGATGGCTATGATAATAGCCGGTTGGAAGAACATTGATTCAACAAACTATCGTGGTTGTAGCATAATTTGAACTCAGATATGAGAAACATACCTCATTGATCAGGAATCATGATATGAGGTTATGATAGGAATAAATACGATGTTGAACTAAGTGAACAACATTATGAATCTAACATATGGGAGAAATATCCCGAGTTACGCACTTAGTACTCTTAACTGAATTTCGCGGACGAAATTCCTTTAAGGGGGTAATGATGTAAGACCCATAATTTTTCAGTATCTTTCTGAAGAAATTCACGAGGCATTTTCAAGTAAAAATAACATCTCAACCCGAAATACAAATCAGATCGATTTGTACAAACCAGTTATACTTGAGATATTCGTCGCTTTGCGAATATATGCTCAAACACTCTGGAAGCCATAACCTCTTAACTAAACAAAAACAAAGGATTTCCTCGAGCCAACTTTCTTAGTTACGTCAATACGAAGAGAATGGCGTACTCAGAATTTTTCGGAAAAAAATCGCCGGAAACCCGAAATTCTTGCGGGACCCACGGAAATATTGGTGGGACCCACAGAAATATTCCTCAGAAAATATCTTGTGGGACCCACAAAATATCCTATGGAAATATCTAGTGGGCCCCACCTCAAAAGGAACCTCCTGGAATTAAAATAAAGCTCAGGGGCAAAAGGGGGATAAAAATTCCCAAGAGGAGGTGGGCTTGGGCTATAAATAGCCCTCCCCACTCTCTCTCTTCTCATAATTTCGACCCCCCTCTCTCTCTTGCCTCCTCTCTCTCTCCTAAACCTCCCCTAGTGAGCCCAAGTGAGTCTGAGCCCACCTGACCTGGCCTGAACCCACCTGACCTGGTCCTAGCTCACCTGACCTGGGTCTGAACCCACTTGACCTAGTCCAAACCTAGTTGACTTGACTTGAACCTAGTTGGGTTTAAAGTCAAAGTCAAAGTCCGTTTTGGTCCAGATTCCGGTTTGGATTTCTGAACCCAGACTTAGCCTACTTGAGCTGAGTTCGAACCTGCTGAACCCAGTTGACTTGGATCGAACCCTGTTTGGTTCAAACCACTTAGGTTGAGTAGCTTGACCTACTCTACCTCTTTCTCAACTAAGTCAGCTTCATCTGACTTAGTCTGACCTCTCGAAGGAAGGCTCGAAGCCAAAGAAGCAACCCGGAGCCGTTTCTTCCACGATTTGAAGTAAGTTCGCTTCGTTGATCCATCTCTCTCAAGTATTTGATTGTTTGTATATAGAATATACTTTCTGAAGTAGTATCTTGCTTTAGTTCTTGGTTGAGCCCTCTAGGACGCTTCGGTGTTCACGCGCTCGCCTCGTAACTATCGTCGGATATATATGTTCGAATACGCAGTATATGCGTTCTTCAAAATAGTATCTCACCCTAGTTCTTGGTTGAGCCCTCTAGGACACTTCGGTGTTCACTCGCTCGCCTCGTAACTATCGTTGGATACAGATCTAGGTGTATATCTGTTGATTCTGCCGACGCGTCTTATATCGCACAGGCCATGTAATTTACCTTTGCCGTCGCGTCGTATGATGCCAAGGCTCCCTGTTTTCTGCACTTCCGATTACTGCACTTCCGATTATGTATTTACTTACGCCGTCGCGTCGAACGATGCCAAGGCTTCTGCTTTGTTATATATGTAGAATATTTCGTTCAGTTACACACCCTGAACAATAGTATATGCATTTCTTTACGCCGCCGCTGTATAAAGCACAGGCTTTTGCTTATACTACATATATAGCGCATAAATGAGCGTTCAAATGGAGATCAACTCCAAATCGCCCATGCGATTCCTTGACCTTTCCTCGTTCAAGATTCTGCTTGACGAATGAAGCCCCTATTGGAAAGGCTTCAGTTTTTGGCAAAATGCTCTTTACGTAATGACTAAGTCAATTTCGTATGGCCTGGCTATGGCCAAGGGTTCCTGCAACCTTGATGGATGCAAAGTACGCATAACGGTGCGCATCCATTTCCTGAATTAAGCGTGGCGATTTCCTACCAAAGAGGGGAGATGCCGCTGAAATGGATAAAAGAAACGCACGCTTTCTCCGTAAAAGAGAGGAAGTGCTGCTGAAATTTCTGAAGAAGCTATGAATAGCTCAGAAAGAACGTAGCAGGATACTCTGACATATAGCAGAGTGCTACCCAGTTCATGGTTTGCCCTCTACAATGTGGAAGGGTTCGTCGCACCACTGCCGGTAGAGCAGGGGAGGTGCTGACGAAATGGTTGGCAGAAGAGCTGCCGGAACCAATGGAACGGCATAATGATGTCCGTTGATGGAACGACGCCAGATCGGCTCGTATCCTTGTGCCTGCAAGGGCACCTTGCTCGTAAGGGCCGCTGAGCCGGAGTAGAGGTTGCACCTTGGCTAGGTTTGGACTCGTTGCGTAAAAATACGCCGAGTAGCCGATCTATTTAGATCGAGTCATATGCATGCTCATTGAGAACGGTTACACAACCAGACTCGTAAGGGCCGAAGAGCCAGAGTGTGTTGTTTCCACCCAAAGAGGTGTGATGCTCGTGGTGGCCGAAGTGCCAAAGAGCGGTGTTCTGCATGCATATGAATAAGACTTAAGGTCGCACATACCCCGCGGTTGAAGATCGTGTTAGGGGTACCCCCTCAGTAATGACTGTGTTGGGGAATACTGAATGGGGTCGGGTACATACTCCCGTAGTGCTGAAAGCACGGGCTGCCTAAATGGCATGCAGATTCTGTCCAAGTAATTGTAAGACTGGCAGACCCCTTCAGGAATTATGCTCACTGTGGAATGACAGTGATGGTACAGCCTTGAGTGACATGTATTTTACTTTGGACCTGATAGAGTCCACGATGGCCTCAGTCACTCATGGGTTTTGGGGTCGTGGTTATCCTTAAGATCTAAGGATTGAACCCAACTACTGCAAGTAGAGGATGCATCCGAATATGGGCCTAGTAGGATTCTCCCAGTTGAAACACACTGCCCTACTATGGATAGGGTCAACAGGCCTCTGGGGTATCTAAAATACATAGAATAATCAACCCCCAGAACGTCGCGTTGATGCCCGGACAATAGCTTTACCTGCGTACCAAAGGCGGGAGCGGTTAATTATCAAACAATGCATTAGTTCTAGGTACAGCGATGCTTTGAATGTATGAGTGGATGACGTGTTGAGTCAGTCCTGCATAACCTTTGTGAAGGTGTCATGTTCGGTATACTACTGGACCGACTGGGCAAAGACCCGTGTTGTATCCGCACGACTAAGCGAAGCTCGAGGAGTTGTCCTTAGATGCGTGGGATACGGATGTGCCAAGTATGAAGACTTGAGCTAGACATCACTTTGAGACCCGGAAGAGGTCATGGCTAAGTCGTGGAGACTTATGCGGCTATTCAAATCACAGCCCTGAAAAGGCTTGCTCTAAGTCATGAAGACTCGAGCGGATGTTCAACTCATAGCCCTGAGGAGGCTCCTGCGATATACGCTAAGTCTTGGAGGCTTGAGCGTCGTTATTGCGCATTGCGACCCTGAGTGGTCATTATCGTGCTTGAGTTGAATGGTTACATGATTGCATGCTTACCAGACCATCAGTGGTTCTGACCCCGTTTTATGGGGATTTCAGGTGTTGGACCTGCGTGGCGATATGCGGAGCAAGGCGGCATCGAGTTTCAGGGTTTCTCTAGACAGAGTTGTACTGCTTCCTTTTATTGAACCTATACTGCTTTTCTAAGCAGTAGTGTTGTAATAAACATATGTTTTCGATAAAATGGAACACTTTGGTGGTCAATGAGTTGCTTGGCCACATACCTGCAACGTGCTCGGAGTTTTCTAAAACTGACGACTCATTATCGTCTGATTCCGCTGCTAAAAGCTTTTCTAAGTTCCGCTGCAAAGAAAAAAAAAGAAATTCATGAAAATTTTAACTTAGCTTTGTTTTGGAAATCCGGGGCGTTACATTAGGAGTCATTTGAATTTATTTCTAAGTTAGTTTTATCAAAATAGTGGTTATTTCGTTTATTGTTTTTTTGTTAATTTACAAATTTTATTTTTTTTATTATTTTCGTGTGGTTCTTCTTCCCCAAGGTGGGGCGGCAGCCATTAGAGCTCTCCTTGAGCTCTTGGTCGATTTTTTTTAGTAAGTTTTAATGGAGTTAGGTAGGTGTAATTAGGTTGTCTAGGTTCAATGTATTAGAGCTTAGTGTCTTAGCCGTTTTTAGGGGTTATTTAAGTTAAGTTTTGGGAATTAGGTTAGCATTAACTCCTAGGAAATCATTTTTTTTATTTAGTTCCTTTTATTCCCTAGGTAAATTTAATTCTTTTATTTAGAAAGTAGGATTTTTAGAAGTTGGCGATTTTTGAGAAGGGAGATAATTAAAGTAATTGAAACTTGGAAATCTTTTGGAAATAGGAGGTTCATCAAAAATCGTGTGAGGCATTTAATGGAGATTTGAATTTAGCATATGCATTAAAGAAGGAGTTACTCTTCCATTTTGGAAAGTGTTTTGAATTTACATAAAAATTCTAATTTAGGCTCCACAATTTTCATAAAGAATTAAAGGCATTCAATTCCATCGTCAAAAGCAAAAATCGTGGATTTCTATATTAGACCTTTCCATTTTCCAAAAGGAGCTTTAAAAGCAATTAAGGAGTGTAACCCCCACTTTAAATGGGGCGATTTTTGAGAATCCAAAGCATTTCAAAGTTTGGAATTTGGTAATTATTATATTCCTTTTCCAACCCTCTCCATTAAAATCGTTAACCTTGAATTAATTGTAGGAATTAATAGGTTACTACTTTAGTCTAGACCTAACCTAGTCAAACTGAGCCTAGGTCGAGTCAAACTCTAGTCTACACCCCCTTCGAGTCTAGTCAAACCCTAAGTTGGGTCCAACTTAGTTGAGCCTAAGTCAACTCGAACCTAGTTGACTAAGTCAAACTTAAACCGAGTTCAACCTAGTCTTAATAAGCCTAAGTCCAAGACCTAGACCTAGCCCTAGTCAAGACTAAGTCAAACCCTAACCTAGTCTAAGTCAAAGTCAAGACCAACCCGAGGTCGAGTCAACCTTAGCCAAACCCAACCCAACCTTAACTAAGGTCAAACCGAGTCCACCTAAGTCAACCGAACCTAGTTGACTAAGGCAACTCAAAACTGAACCCAATTAGTGAGTCAACCTTAGCTCGAGCCTATCTCTTTCAACCTAGTCAAAATCGAGCCTACCTAATCCCATCCGAGTGCATTTAAACCCAATCCGAACCTACTCAAGCCAAAACCGATCATAGTCGAGTCAACCGAGTGAACCCTAACCTTAACCTTCGTTCTTTAGTGAAGTAAGTTCATTTAGTATTATTTCTTTTGATTTCTATACTAATTAGTTTATTTATCTAATTTAGTTTTAGTGTAGAAGTGTGTGTACGTATAGCGTATTTGTTTAGTATGTGTGAAATGTGTTTTGTTGTAGTTTGAATGATAGTTAGATATTAGTTAACTTAGTAGTTAGATTGTATTTTATTATTTAGCATAGTTGCATTTCCATTGTTAGTTAACGTAGTTCTAGTCATAAATTGCTTGTCGTGTTTTGTTCGTCGTGCATTTAGTGTATTCATAATTATCAACTGCATATACACTGTTATACAGTGTCATTTAGATTGCATTAGGTGTAGATTGCATTTGATAGTGTTTACATAGGTTCATAAAGTGAATAGTGCACTCAAATAAAAACCAGATTTTTTCCCTGTTGCAACAGAATTATTTTCTCTGCAAAAATTCTGTGTTTTCCAAAAATTTTTCTTCTATTCACTTTATTGACGTGTTATTTAACTGCAGACCAAATTTCAGCTCATTCGGAGTTGATTTGGTCTGATTTTTAAGCGTTTTGCGAAAACCGCTTTTTTCTGGATTTTAAATTACAGGACTGGCGATATCCTGATTTTTCCTGGATTTGAAACGCTTATATCTGGATTTCCAGATACTGTTTTTCAATTCTGTAAAAACTGTCGTTTTGTTCAATCTGTCAGTTGCAGAACAGAACAAATTTCGGGAAAATCGGACCTCGTTTGCCCTGTCAAACAGTGGTTTTCCGATAACCTGTCAGAATGCTATTTTACACTAGTTAGGGGCAGTTTCGTAATTTTCTTAGTTTCGGCATTTTAGATTTGTTTTCAGTAGTTTCTGCATTTTAGGAGTTGCATCATCATCATACAGCATTAGTAGAGTTAAATTGGTTAATGTTAGCATTAATTTAGTATTTTATTTAATTTTTGCTTGATAAATAGTATTTGTTTTACAATTTTCGTAAAATTAGAAATAGTTTTAGTTATTGTTTTCATTATTAGAATAGAAAACTAACTTTGTATTTTTCTGCATTTTTAGGTTGAAAAACATATTTAGTGTCCAGGGGTATTGTCCAAGTGAGAAGATTCTCTAAGTGGCGAAAAGACGGAAATACCCTTGGCGTGGAGCAGAAGACTGATTGCTTGTTTACTTTTCTTTTAGTGTTTAATTGTAGTTGTATTACTTTATAATTGTAGGTTGACATTTGTCATTAATAAATTGAATTTTATAGAAATATTGTGTTTAATTCCTGTTCCCTGTGGATTCGACCCGTACTTACCACTTGGTGGAAAGTCGGTTTTTAAAATTTTTGGTTGACGATTTTCCAAAGTTTTATTGCAAATAAGTGTTTTAAAAAAAGAGCATCTCAAAATATCAACCAAATTTTGGTGCCGTTGCCGGGGAACGGCGAATTAATTACTTTATTTCTTAGAGTTTGATTTATTAATTGGTTTTAGTTAATTAATTGTTTTATTTTTAGTTAGTAGGATTAGTAAGTGAACATAGGATTAACATAGTTAGTAAATATAGGATTCACGTTCTGTCTTTCTAGGATTCACTTGAAATTCATTCTGCAAGGAGCGATTAGACAGGTGGGTTTTAGAAAAACTTAGTTTGTGATTTCCTGTATTTATCTTTTCAGTACTTTAGAGTAGTTTAATTTGTTATTTCATTTACTTAGTTAGATCATTCTGACATAATTAGTTTAGCATATTTGTTTAGTAGTTGTTTATTTTGTATTATTTACATTTTAGTACCTGTGTAGTTTAGATTTAGAGTTAGGTCGTTTGCTTACATCTGGTCTTAGCACCAGTGTATGCAGGGTCGACGAGGTCTAGGAACCCCATTACACCCATTTGTTGACAACCCAGAGAGAATTTTACATTCTCATCGAAGTTCGGCAACAATGGCTGACATGGATCCTCCACCTCCACCCCCAGTTCTTTCACGCCCTCTGCGGGAATATTTCATTCCCACAGACTATGTTCAGGCATCCTGCATTCGGAGACCCGATGTAGGAGCGCCACATTATGAGATTAAGGCCAGCATTATTCAGATGCTTCCATCCTTTTATGGCCTTAGTCATGAGGATCCCTACCGACATTTAGATGAATTCCTCGAAATCTGTTCTACTGTTAAGATACAGAATTTTGATGATGATGCTTTAAGGTTGACTCTATTCCCCTTTTCATTGAAGGACAAAGCCAAGTATTGGCTGAAGTCCTTAGATTCTGTAGAAATAGAGTCATGGGATCAATTGCAACAGGAGTTTCTTCGGAAATATTTTCCCATTGGTCATACGAACCAATATCGTAGAGCCATCACTAGCTTTTCAGAGCTAGATGGTGAGCGCTTTCATGAGACCTGGGAGAGAATGAAGGATCTCCTTAGGAAATGTCCCCATCATC
This sequence comes from Nuphar pumila, assembly GCF_984573655.1. Classification (NCBI taxonomy): domain Eukaryota; kingdom Viridiplantae; phylum Streptophyta; class Magnoliopsida; order Nymphaeales; family Nymphaeaceae; genus Nuphar; species Nuphar pumila. The sequence continues at coordinate 42,348,047 of NC_143265.1, read as the reverse complement.
AGGTGCCGAAATGGCAACTGGTGCAGAGCTTCTACGACGGATTGTCTGACAAGAATCGTCAAATGATCGACGCTTCATGTGGAGGGACATTCATGCTGAAGAGCGAGGATGAAGCATGGAGGTTATTTGATACATTGGCCGAGAATTCTTTCCACCATGCTTCGAGCTCTCATTCTGATAGAGCCAAACCCAGCATTCAGAAGAAAGCTGGTGTTCTTGAAGTTGCACTACAAGAAAATTGTTAATTAGCGACGGAAATTAGCGATAGATTTTTCCCGTCGCTACTTAGCGACAGATTAGCTAGAGATAGAATCTGTCGCTAATTTGCGACGGATTAGCGAGGAAACGACTTTTATCGCTAATCTGTCGCTACTTAGCGACGGATTAGCGACTGCATGTTTTTGTCGCTACTTTTTATTACAAGAACACCATTTTAGCGACGAATTTAGAGAGGGAACTCTATCGTCGCTAATCCGTCGCTAATTAGCGACGGAGTAGCGACAGAATATATTCCGTCGCTTTTTTGGTATTTTGGTTTCGCGACGGCTTAGCGACGGAATTTTTCCGTCGCTAAGCCGTCGCTAAATGTCGCGTAAATCCCTAATCCCATCCCTCTTTCTCTTTTCCCTGTTTCGCTGTATTGCTCCCTCCCGCCGCCCGTCAGCTCTCGCCACCGTCCGGCCACCGCCGCTCGCCAGCCGCCGCTCCCCGTCCACCGCTCGACAGCCGGCGCTCGCCAGCTGCCGCTCCCCGTCAACCTCCCGCCACCGTCCGGCGAAGCGCAGGTAATATTCTTCTTCTTCTTCTTCTTCTTCTTCTTCTTCTTCTTCTTCTAAACGCAGGGGGTACGCCCCTTCCCTGCCGGAAACGCAGGGGGTTTAACCCCCTGCCGTGCTTTCCGGCAGGCGGGGTCGACCCCCTGCCGGAAAGGCATGGAGGGTCGACCCCCTGCCGGAAACGCATGGGGGGTCGACCCCCCTGCCGTAAAGGCATGGCAGGGGGTCAACCCCCCATGCCGGAACTGCCTTTCCGGCAGGGGGTTTAACCCCCTTCCCTGCCGGAAAGGCAGGGGGTTTAACCCCCTGCCGTGCTTTCCGGCAGGGGGGGTCGACCCCCTGCGTTATGCTGCCTAAGTGACTTGTCAAAAAAAAAATTCTGTTTTTGAATGCCTATGCTGCCTATATGAATCGTTTGAAAAATAAAATCTGTAGTAGGAATAACATGCTGCCGATGTGTATTGCTTTTGAAAAAAACAATCTGTTATGAGATATATTATGCTGTCTATGTGAATTGGTTTAAAAAAAATCTGTTTTTTAATGCATATGCTGCCTATGTAAATCAGTTTGAAAAAAAAATCTTTAGTAGGAATACTATGTTGCCTATGTGTTTGTTTGAAGAAAAAAATTTGTTATGAGATACCTATGTTGCCTATGTGATCTGTTTTGAAAAGAATTTTTGTTATGGATACTTATGCTGCCCATGTGATCTCTTTTTAAAAAAAAAAAAGTTATTATGTGATCCCTATGTTGTCCATGTGATTAGCTTGAAAAAAAAATTGTAATATGTGTATATAAGATGTCCATATGGTTTTAAGTGTAGTTTGCATATATGTTGTCCATATGGATTTTAAGTTGAAATTTTTTTTGTAATGTATATATACAAGTTGTCCATGTTGTTCAATTTGTTAGTTTGTTAATGTCTACTGGTAGTTAGTTTTACTTCAATTTGTTTTCTTGAAATCTGGTTAGTTAGAGTATTTCAATCTATTAGTCTTTTATAATTATATTTTTCTTAGATAGATTGGTATTTAATGTTCTCACAATCAGTTAGTTAGATTAGGGCTATTTGAATTCTTTATGATAGTGGTGGTTAAACGGAGTTCACATCTTTTCTAGTAAACTAATTGATTGATTTACTATTCCTTTGCTAAGTAGTTCAGATTAGAAATTGTCTATGACTTTATGTTAGTCGACTGGTTCAACATGTTATAGCTGGTTTGTTAAATTAGCATCTTCTAGTTAGATTTGGCTTAACATATATACTATTTTTCTTTTCTCTTCTTTCAATTAGTTAGAGTTGTTTTAATTTGTTTTAATTTGTTTTAATTTTTTTAGTTAGTGTTTCATCTTGTTTCATGATTAGTTAGTTTGTTACTTAATTTGTTTTGTTTTTGTGCAGATTTTTCAACGGAACCAACTCGTGCTCGGCCACCTGTGGTAAGTAAATGACAAAAACAATGCAAATCGGGTAAATACCCATGGTGAGTAAGTGATGCAAACGTATGACATGTTATTTAATTTATTGAATGCAGCACTTTATTGTTCACACACTCACTTAGTTGTTGATATCTAGGACTGCTTTGTTGGAGTTCGGAGATCATGCTGAGCATGATTTTAATGTAGAAATATGGAAGTGTTCTTATTTTTGGAGTACGGAGTCCATGCTAAGCATGGTAGTAGTTAGTGAGATATTGAAGTGTGTTTGCTGCAGGTACATGTTTGCCATTTATTTGATATGAATGATTATGATGTATTGCAATGTTTGATGTAATTGTATCCATGCTTGCATGTAGTTACTTTCAATTTGATTTTGACTTCCATGTGAAATTTTATAATAAAAGCATGCTTCAAATGATTGTATCATGTCATTAATAGTTTGCACATGAAAATATTAAGTTATCAATGCATGCATCAAAATTCTTGTTATTGTTTGACATAGTATATTGCATGATAAATTTGATATTTTCTTCATCGTCGCATTCTGATTGTTTTTTTCTTAATTCGTTAGGATACTATTCGTAACATCATACAACAGAATGACTGCAAACCGTGAATGGATGTACCGTAGGATAGTGGACAATGAGTTATCGCATGAATATATGGATGGTGTCGATAGTTTTATTGAATTTGCAACGGCGAGTGTCAGTACGGTAGATCCCACAGGTCGGATTAGGTGTCCCTGCAAGATTTGTAAGAATAATCGATTTGTAGAACCTCATGGCGTTAGACATCACCTATACAGGAAGGGTTTTGTGAGTGATTATCAGAACTGGGCGTTTCATGGAGAAGAATTTAGAAACGATTTTGATGCACGGGTGAATGTGGTGCACGATAATCCATATACGAATTTGATATTTGATGCTGCAGGAACAGAACTGGGTTCTGCTATGAGTTCTAGTGATGTAAGAACTGTCGTAGATGAAGAATCACCAAACGATGCAGCTAGTAGATTTTATGATTTACTTAAAGATGCTGATGAGCCACTTTGGAACGGTTGTGAGAGTCACACTATCTTGTCTGCAGTTCTTCAACTAATGAATTTGAAGTCCGAGTATAATTTGAGTCAATCATGTTTTGACCGTTTGTGCATGATTGTGAAGAGTATGTTGCCTAAAGATGAGAAATTGCCACAAAATTTCTATCGTGCGAAAGTTATGGTCAACGCTCTAGGTATGGGTTACAAAAAGATTGATGCTTGTCCAAATCACTGCATGTTGTATTTCAAGGAGCAGGAAAACGACATATCATGCCCGTCATGTGGGCATCCTCGGTTCAAGCCAAAGACAAGAGGCAATGGTAGCACGAGATCAAAGGAAGTTTCATACAAGTCGCTCCGCTACTTTCCTATCACTCTTAGATTGCAACGATTGTATATGTCTTCAAAGACAGCTAAACACATGAGATGACATGCAAATAAAGTTCGACACGATGAAAACAAGATCACGCATCCTGTTGACGCTGAAGCTTGGAAGCACTTTGATCGTACTCATCAGAACTTCGCAATGGAAGTGCGAAATGTTAGACTCGGTCTATGTACAGATGGATTTAATCCATTTGGGGGTAGATCAACTCCATACTCATGCTGGCCAGTATTTGTAACTCCATACAACCTTCCACCAAGCTTGTGTATGAAACGTCCAAATCTTTTCTTGTCTCTGTTGATCCCTGGTCCGACCTCACCTGGCCAAAATCTTGATGTATATCTAAGGCCATTGATTGATGAATTAAAAGTACTGTGGGATGACGGTGTTACCACGTATGATGCCCACAAAAAACAAAATTTCAACATGAAGGCCGCTGTTCTATGGACAATCAGTGATTTCCCTGCATATGGTATGTTATCTGGTTGGAGCACACATGGGAGGTTGGCTTGTCCGTACTGCATGGAGGATTCCAAAGCTTTTAGATTGAGGCATGGAAGGAAGCCTTGCTGGTTTGATTGCCATCGTCGATTTCTACCCAGCGATCATCCGTTCCGACGTCAAAAGAATGCATTTACAGCAGGCACAACTGAAATGGAAGGTCCATCCTCAAGATTGTCTGGCATAGAGATTTTAAGAAGATTGCGATACTTTCCAGATGTATTAACAGATGCCCGCAGTCCTACACCCTTCCGTGGATTTGGGAAGGAACACAATTGGACGAAAAAATCTATTTTTTGGGAACTACCGTATTGGCCGACCCTATTGATACGACATAATTTGGATGTGATGCATGTAGAGAAAAATGTGTTTGATAATGTGTTCAATACAGTAATGAATATTAAAGGAAAAACGAAGGATAATCCTAAGGCCCGTATGGATTTAAAATTAATATGTAAAAGACCAGAATTGGAACTCAAAGAGTATAATGGCAAAGTACTGAAACCAAAGGCGAAGTACGTGCTCGGACCTGATCAAATAAAACATGTATGTCAATGGTTGAGACAACTGAGATTTCCAGATGGATATGTCTCTAACATTGCTCGGGCTGTGAAGATTGACGATGGACAGTTATATGGGTTGAAGAGCCATGATTGTCATATCTTTATGCAACGATTGATACCCCTAGCATTCCATGATATGTTAGACAAACCTATATGGGGGGTATTGTCTGAGTTGAGCAGATTTTTCAGAACATTGTGCGCATCGGAGGTCATTGTATCAGATGTAAAGAATCTCGAGGACTCTGTCATCACCACTGTTTGTCTGTTAGAAAAGATATTTACGCCAGCATTTTTCGATGTTATGGAACATTTGATCATACATTTGTCATATGAACTAAGGGTTGGTGGCCCTGTGCAATATCGATGGATGTACCCATTTGAAAGGTATATGTTTTTTTATATTTGTCTCTTTAATGACAGATATTTAAAATTTGAAATGTATATTCTTGTCAGATGCATGTTCGACCTAAAAAAAAAGGTTCGTAATAAAGCAAGAATAGAAGGCTCTATTTGTGAGGCGTACACTTTAGAAGAGATTTCAAATTTCTCATCTATGTACTTCGAACCTCATATTTCAACACGTTACACATGCCCGCCCCGTAACGATGATGGAGAACAAGTAACTGTAGCTGACAAGCTGTCGATATTTCAACGACTTGGGCATGCATTTGGTAGTTGCCAATCAAGGCTATTGACAGATCGAGAGCAAGATGCAGCACACATCTATATTCTTTTTAATTGTTCAGCGATCGACCCATACATCGAGTAAGTATATGTATATGCAACTCAATTATAAATCCTTTTATGTTCTATATGTGGATACATGGCTCGGTAATATAAGTATTTGTGGTTTGCAGACGATTTGATCTGGAGTTGCAAAGCAAAGTTTCACATCTCACTAATGCAGAAGTACAAAAAGAACATGAAACTAAGTTTGTGGAGTGGTTGAAACAGTTGGTAAAGAAGCTAACATAAATTTTGTACTTATAAACAACACTAAGTTACTTAATTGATCGTGATCACAATAATTGTTTATGTCTGTGCGTAGGTTCGCCATGGTGATGTTAAAGATCAAGGAATATGTGATTTAGAAAATGGTCCGACCAAAGTTGTGCAATGCTACAACGGGTATATCGTAAATGGTTATCGATTCCATACAAAAGACTACGGTATAAACAAATCAACGATAAATAGTGGCGTGTGTGTCAAGGGTAGCAGCTACGGTGAAAATGAACATGATTACTACGGTGTTATAGAGGAAATAATGGAGTTGACTTACTTAGGCATGAATAACAGGGTTACGGTATTCAAGTGTCATTGGTTTGATCCAACTGCAACAAGACTCGACAAAGCTTCAGGCATTGTGGAGGTGAATCATAAATCCAGGTTTGGAACATATGAACCATTCATATTAGCCTTGCAAGCTCAACAAGTTTATTATACTTCATATCCGAGTATAAAAAAGTCAGATAGAAATGAATGGTGGGCAGTTTGCAAGGTGAAATCCAAACTATACCCCGAGTATGATCAGTTACAAGAAGATGAGTTAGCTGAAGACAGTGATTACTATCAATCAGATGATGTCTGTGACTTCGCTTATGGTCACGATGTTGCGCATGATATGCATGTCATATCTCCATTGGCTGATGAAACATTCATAGAGGAATGTGATCCAAATGATGTACCAAGTGGATGGGCAAACAATGAAGAAGAAGAAGAAGAAGAAGAAAGTCAAACTAGTGACGAGGAAGAATTCTCAAGCTAGTGAGCAAAATCTTATACTACAAACCTCTATTTAAATGCATTGTAATACTTGATGTGAGTTGTATTGCAATACTTGGTGTGAATGATTAAAAATTTTATTTCAATGTATTGTAATACTTGATACGAATGATTCGAATGCATTGTAATACTTGATGTGAATGATTTCAATTATCTGAATGTATTATAATTTATGCAATTAACGAATGATTTGAATTAGTGCAATACTTGATGTCAATGATTTGAATTATTTGAATGTATTGCAATGCTTGATGTGAATGACTTGAATGCATTGTAATACTTGATGTGAATTATTTGAATGTATTGTATGACATATGTTATTTGTTAGAATATGGTTCGTGGAGGTTATAGTGGTCCCTCATCCAGTAGTAGCCAGGCTCAACCTTCATCTTCACGGGCTCCTGTGATAGGTATATCATATAACTAATTAGATGCTTGATTAGTTCAAATGCACATTCTGAGAACTTGGTGTGTATTTTTTTACAGATGATGTTGCGCCTGTACACGACCCACCTACACCAGTTGATCGCACAAGTCAACAGCCAACACAGGAAACAGGGTCTTCTCAGGCTGGCACAAGAAGACTCATTCGAATAGTGTATATCGATAATCGACCGTAAGTATTTTGTTTTCAATTATTGCATATCTTTTAAATATTTTATATTGATATTTACTGTGTAACAATTCATGTGCAGCACGAGGTTTGAGCCACAAGAAGTAGTACGGGAGATTAGGAATTCACTTCTTCAACATCTACCAGGACCAGTTGCTCAATGGAAAGAGTACCCAAAGGAGGTATTAGACAGATTGTGGTCCTCATTCATGGTATACAGTTGTTCCTCATAGTTAATGTGTTTCATATTTAATTTATTTAAGCAATGTCTACTAACTTTCTGAAAATATTTGTAGGCTTCGAATCGCTTTGCAACTACGGTGGAAGAAAATGATGCAAGGAAGGTGTGGCAGAAGGTGGCTGCCAATCGATTTGCAGACATGCTGCACACTATGAAGACTGCAGCAAAAAAAGCATCTGGCGTAGTAGATGATCCATTACTGTGGAAGGGCCATGGTCCTATTACTATCAGGAGAGATTACTGGGATGAAATGTGCGATATGTGGGCGGGAGATGCATTTAAAAATCGCTCTGCGAAGGCTTCACAAAATCGATCGAAGATGCCCGAAGCCCATCTACACACAGGTGGATCTAAGACATTTGGGAGCCACCTAAAGAAAATGGTAACTCATCAATATATAATATTAATTTTATAAGTATAGTTGCAAATTTGTGTACTAAATCTTTTGTCATTTAACTTCGCAGGAAGCAGAAAAAGGAGGCAGTGTACCATATAAGGATGTGTTTGTAGAAACACATAAACGGAAGACCACGGGAGTCTTCGTATCAGAGAAGGCGAGAACGACAACGGTATGTATTAATTCTATTAATAATCATTGCAATATATATGCAAGTCATCATAATGTTATCATTAATTATTAATGAATACTTTAAACATTATTTTGTAGGAGGCATATGAGCAACAAATGGTAGAGCGATATGGCGAAGACGCTACTCAGCATCCATCATTTGATCCTACAGCATGGGTGACTGCAGCAGGTGAACCCAAAAAAAGTCACGTGTTCGGGTTTGGGAGTAATATGAATACTTCACCAGTTATTGGTTCTTCCAGTTACGGCTCACCAACTTCTTGCTCCGACATAAGCTCCAAGCAGCCGACTATTCTTTCCGGTGATGATGTACGCGAGATCATTAATGAATCACTGAATAACTACTTCCAATACACCGTCGCCCCCTTTCTCCGAAATGAGATCAAGGCCGCTGTTCAGGATAGGGGATCTTCGATTCCAGGTCCCTCTCAGGTATAATCACATATATAGTTTTTTTGACTGTCTTAAAGCACATCTGAGCATGGTAGAATCACATATAGAGTTTTTCTAGATGCCTTAGAACACATATGAACATGCTATAATCACATATTCAATTTTTTTACTGCCTTAGCACACATATGAGCATGATAGAATCACATATATATATATATATATATATATATATATATATATATTTAACTTTTTGTCTGTCTTAGAGCACATATGAGCATGATAGAATCACATATAAAGTTTTTTTTATTGCATTAGAACACATAAGCATGCTATAATCACATATTCAGTTTTTTTACTGCCTAAGAACACATATGAGCATATTATAATCACATATTCTGTTTTTTGACTGCCTTAGCACACATATGAATATGCTATAATAACATATAGAGTTTTTTAACTGCCTTAGAACACATATGAACATGTTATATATCATTTATGATAGAATCACATATAAAATTTTTGGCTTTGCCTGCCTTAGAGCACATATGAGCATGCTATATTCACATATTCAATTTTTTTACTGCCTTAGCATACATACGAGCATGATCGAATCACATATATAGTTTTTTGCCTGCCTTAAAGCACATCTGAGCATGGTAGAATCACATATAGAGTTTTTTTATATGCCTTAGAACACATATGAACATGCTATAATCACATATTCAATTTTTTGACTGCCTTAGCACACATATGAGCATGATAGAATCACATATAGAGTTTTTTTATTGCCTTAGATCACACATGAGCACATGATAGAATCACATATAGTGTGTAATTTATTTCATTATATTTTGTTTATCAATACTGACTGTTCTTTTCTTGTGTAGGCTGCTAGCGATAATCAGGGTAGTGGAGCTGAAGGGACAGATAAAGACAATGAACAAGAAGACGCACAAAATCTTGGCGATGATTAGAGGACTGTGTTGAAGAAGTTCTATTTTTTTTATTTTTCCTAATTGTAATTGTTGAATTGTAAATAATTAAACTTCTTAGTTTTAAGGTGGAACGATTAATTATTATAGATACTTGTTATATGAATTTTTTTTTGTGGTTTGTTTTTTATTTACAGGAAATATAAATTATACAGGAAATATAAATTGTACAGTTCTCGGTAATTAATTTTTAAATAAAAATTTTTTTGATTTTTTTTCGTTTTTGCGACGGATTAGCGACGGATGATTCCGTCGCTATTCATATTAATCTAGCGATGGCTTAGCGATGGAATTAAATCCGTCGCCACGCCGTGGTCGCCGTTTAGTACCGGCGGATTGGCGACGGAATATAGCGCTCGTTATTCCGTCGCAATTAGCGACGGACTTGGCGACGGAATTATTCTGTCGCCAGTTAGCGTCGAAATATTCGCGACGTAAGCATACTGTCGCCGCGTTGTCGCTAATCCGTCGCTAACATGGTTAGCGACGGATTAGCGATGGATTAGCGACGGAATGTGGTCGTCGCTAATCTACTGCTTTGTTGTAGTGTTGGTCCATCTACTGCTCTACAGTGCAAGGTAGACATGATTGCTCAGAAGCTGGACCAGCTTCTCTCAGGACCATCCACCACACAGCAGGTGTGTACTCTTTGTGCCAGTCCGGCACACGAGATCACTGAGTGCCCTTCGGCAGCTCAGTACCCTGAATTTGTTCAAGAACAAGTTCAGGCAGCTCAGGGTTACGTGAGAACGCCGATAAACCCATTTTCATCGACATACAATCCGGGTTGGCGTAACCATCCCAATTTTTCATGGAAGAATCCACAGTCTTCCATGCAGATGCCTACATCCTCTCAGCCAGTTCGGCAACCATCTTTTACTCAGTCATTTCAAAGACCGAACTACGCTCAGTCTTCTTCTTCTTCTGTTACTCCCCCGATTCAGCAGGAGTCTGCCCCACAGACATCTTTTGAGGAGAGACTTCTCCAGGCATTCCAAGAGGTGAAAACCTCTAATCAGAACGCCTTCGAGAAGTGTAGCCAGATTTTGAGCTCGCATACGCAGTCCATTGCGAAGTTAGAGTCGCAAATGGGACAGTTAGCTGAGGCTATTAGTAGGAGACCCGAGGGTACATTGCCGAGTCAGGCTGTCATGAACCCGAAGGGTAAGGACCAGATGACTGGAGGCCTATTTCATACTGAGACACAGCAGCAAGGTAAATCAGTTATGGCCTTGAGGAGCGGACGTGAGTATCACGTCGAGAGCAGAGAGCGAGAGAGTAGAGAGAGGATAGAGGAGCCAAAGACCATTGTTTCACCTACGTCGGCTCAATCATCATCCCCATCCCCATCATCACCTTCACCATCTTCATCCTCAGAGAAGAAGAAGAATGATAGGAGTGAGCATTCTCACAAAAAGGAGGAGCCAGCAGAGTATATTCCCCCACCACCCTATCCCAAAGCATTAGAGTCTCCTGGTTATAGAGGGAAGCATGGTGCGAAGATCCAGGACATGCTTGACATCTTCAAGCATGTGCAGATCAACCTACCTTTGCTCGATGCTATTCAGCAGGTGCCGGCATATGCCAAATTCCTGAAGGAACTATGTACGCAGAAGCGTAAATCTAGAGAGCGAGTTCCTAACAGGGTCCATCTGACTGAGCAGGTGAGTTCAGTACTTCAGCATCAGACACCACCAAAGCTCAAGGACCCTGGAGCCCCTATCATTGCTTGTACTATAGGGAACATCCGGATAGAACGTGCATTGCTCGATCTTGGAGCAAGCATGAATATTCTGCCCGGATATTTCTTTGATTCTTTCGGGCTAGGAGAGATGAGATCGACTCTGATTACACTGCAGCTGACAGATCGTTCCATCAAGGTACCGAGAGGTGTCTTGGAGGACGTGCTAGTTAAGGTGGATGACTTTTATTTTTCAGTCGATTTCATTATTCTTGACATGGAAGGTGTAGATAGCCAACACCAGACTCCGATTATTTTAGGTAGACCATTCTTGGCAACTGCCAATGCGTGTATCAATTGCAGAACCGGAGCCATGGATCTCTCATTCGGCAATAGGAAGGTAAAGCTGAATATTTTCAATGCCGCAATGGGACCAGCAGGAGACATGGATTGCTTTCATGTAGACATTGCACAGGAGTTAGTGGAGGAGCAGCCCGAGTTGTACATTACTGAGGATTCTTTAGATTTGTACCATATAGAGAAGAATAGTAGTGTAGATAGTGTAGATGTGTCTAGAGTGTCGTCAGAGAGACCACCTTGGAGAGCGGTCAGGGAGCCTCTTCCACCACTTGCTGAGACCCCCGCCAAGTCTTCGATCGAGTCACCTCTGAAACTTGAGCTGAAACCCTTACCGGATTCACTCAAGTATGCATACCTCGGAGATGATGAGACTCTGCCTGTGATTATCTCGTCTTTGCTCACTAAGGAGCAGGAACAGAAATTGCTGACTATTCTTCAAGAGCACAAGGCAGCGATTGGATGGGGAGTTGCTGATCTAAAGGGGATTGATCCTTCATTCTGCATGCATAGGATCCATTGTAATGAGGAAGTCAAGCCATTTTGGGATATGCAGAGAAGGCTAAATCCCAACATGAAGGAAGTGGTGAAGAAAGAGGTGGTGAAGTGGTTGGATGCCGGAATCATTTACCCTATTTCTGATAGCCAGTGGGTCAGTCCGATTCAAGTTGTGCCGAAGAAGTCAGGACTCACTGTGGTTGAGAATGAGAAGGGTGAGAGAATTCCGATGAGGACCACTACAGGATGGCGAGTCTGCATCTATTATAGGAAGCTGAATGTGGCAACTAGGAAAGATCATTTCCCATTGCCATTCATTGATCAGATCTTAAAGAGACTCGCAGGACAAAGCTACTACTGCTTTCTAGATGGATATTCAGGATACAATCAGGTAGCTGTCCATCCTGATGACCAGGAGAAGACCACGTTTACATGTCCTTATGGCACCTTCGCGTTTAGACGTATGCCTTTTGGGCTCTGTAATGCCCCAGCTACTTTTCAGAGGTGCATGCTTGCTATCTTCTCGGACATGATTGATGATGTGATGGAAGTTTTTATGGATGACTTTTCAGTGTATGGCTCTTCTTTTGAAGATTGCCTCCAAAAACTTGCTCGAGTACTGAGTAGGTGTGCGGAGACCAATCTCGTCCTGAGTTGGGAAAAGAGCCATTTTATGGTCCAGGAGGGGATTGTGCTAGGACACATTGTGTCCAAGCGTGGTATTGAGGTTGACAGAGAGAAGGTGGAATCCATTTCCCGTTTGACTCCACCCACCTCTGTGAGGCAGATTCGATCATTTTTAGGGCATGCGGGATTTTACAGGCGGTTCATAAAAGATTTCAGCAAAATCTCTCGACCGCTTTGCACGTTATTGGAGAAAGACCAGCCCTTTATTTTCGGTGAGGATTGTATGAAGGCCTTTGAGATTCTCAAAGAGGCCTTGATTACTGCACCTATTTTGAGACCTCCAGATTGGACTCTCCCATTTGAAATTATGTGCGATGCATCTGATTATGCTATGGGGGCCATTTTAGGACAACACATTAATAGGAAGCCCTATGTGATCTACTATGCGAGTAGAACTCTGTCTGATGCTCAGATGAATTATACTACGACAGAGAAGGAACTACTTGCGGTAGTTTTCGCATTGGATAAATTTAGGTCCTATTTACTCGGTTCGAAGGTGGTTGTCTATTCTGACCAATCTGCATTGAAATATTTGTTGAATAAGAAAGACACCAAACCGAGATTGATTCGTTGGGTCCTACTACTACAGGAGTTTGATCTCGAGATTCGAGATAAGAAGGGAAGCGAGAATGTAGTAGCAGACCATCTTTCCAGACTGATCGTGGAGACCACGCAGGATCAGAGGCCGATCAGTGATTCTTTCCCCGACGAGCAGATCATGTCAGTCAGTACATTGCAGTTACCATGGTTTGCAGATATTGTGAACTATCTGGTTTCGAGGCAGATACCTGAGCATTGGAACAAGAATGAGCGTGAGAGATTCCTATCTCAGGTGAGGCACTATTATTGGGATGAACCAGAGTTGTTCAAATACTGTGCAGACCAGATCATTAGGAGATGTGTTCCGGAGGAAGAGTACCAGTCCATTCTGAATTTTTCTCATTCATTAGCCTGTGGAGGGCATTTTAGTAGTAGGAAGACGGCTGCAAAGGTTTTGCAGTCAGGATTTTATTGGCCCACACTCCACAGGGACGCGCATGAGTTCTGTAGGCGATGCCTGCGATGTCAGCAGATTGGAAACATGTCCAAGAGGGACATGATGCCCTTGCTTCCGATTTTGATAGTCGAGATTTTTGATGTTTGGGGCATTGATTTCATGGGACCATTTCCGCCCTCATTCGGAAATTTATACATTCTGGTGGCGGTTGATTATGTGTCCAAATGGGTCGAGGCTGTGGCAACCAAGACCAACGATCACAGAGTAGTGCTTAAGTTCATTAAGCACAACATTTTCAGTCGTTTTGGGGTGCCACGTGCGATGATTAGCGATGGTGGCAAGCATTTTAGGAATATACATATAGCTTCTCTATTGAGAAGATATTATGTCAATCATAGATTTACCACTCCATATCATCCACAGGCTAGTGGACAGGTTGAAGTGTCCAATAGGGAGATTAAGCGAATTTTAGAAAAGACAGTTCGTCCGGACCGCAAGGATTGGTCCCAACGCTTAGATGATGCACTTTGGGCATATAGAACTGCATTTAAGACTCCCATTGGCATGTCCCCGTATCGCCTTGTATTCGGGAAAGCATGCCATCTTCCTGTCGAGCTAGAGCATAGAGCGTATTGGGCTATCAAGAAATTGAATTTTGATCTCACCCAGGCTGGCAAAGAGAGAGCACTGCAGCTCTCAGAATTAGAAGAACTCAGGAATGATGCATATGAGAATGCCAAATTATACAAAGCTCGCACAAAAGCATTTCATGATAAGCATATTGTCAGAAAAGTGTTTGAGCCAGATCAGAAAGTGTGGCTATATAATTCTCGTTTACATTTATTCCCAGGGAAGTTAAGATCGAGATGGACAGGTCCGTACATTGTGAAAGAAGTATTTCCCCATGGAGCAATGACACTATTCGATCCTATGACCCAAGGTACATTCAAGGTAAATGGGCAAAGACTGAAGCCATTCATTTCAGATGCCTTGCAGGATGGTGAGTGTGAAATAGTGCATCTCACTAAGGCATGAGGGTTCGACCAGAGGGATGTATCATATGTACATTATTTCTTTTTCATTTCAGAGTTTTTATTTATTTAGTATTTCATTTCACATGTGCTAATTTGTGTTTTGATGTATGCAGGAAGAACTTAACAATTAGTGTATCAATTACCAGGTACAGAGAAGAGCTTTCAAAGAATTCAAGGATCAGAGGAAAATCAACTTCAGAAGCTTAGAGAAAATCAGGTTGTATCTATCCTTTCTCCCATATTTTTGTTAGTGTCTTTTAGTGTGCATTTGCATTACATTTTTATTCATTTTGTATGCTACTAGGGACAGTGTCATTCAAGCATGGGGGGGTGGTTTAGATGCATGCACACAAAAATTTAAATTTTTTTTTTATGACTGGTAATCAAAGTAGGCATTTGAGAACAAAGTGTAGCATATATGATTGTTTTTGGCATAATCTAACAGTTTATAAATTTTTAAGCCCCATAAAAATTTTATTTTCTGAACTGAGTCAAATAGAGTAGTTATTCATGAGAAAATTCAAAGAAAAGATAGTACTCGATTGTTAGAAAATTTTGAATCACTTTAGTATAAGTATGCACAGTATGTTTTCTGAAAGAAATAAACAATGGAAAGATGTGTTTGAAAAATGAGTTTAAAAGAATAGAGCTACGTTTAGTTGTTGATGTCTTCGTGAATCCTAGTAGTAGAACTCAGACACGAGATGAAGTGTTTGAGTATCTTAACGAAAAGGATAACGAAGGAGATCATCTTCTTGTCTAAGTCGATATCTGTGGCCTTTGTAGTTCGAGTAAGTAGAATCTGAAGGGTGTTTTACACCTGGTGCCCCAAAGCCAACTGGTTTGGGAGCCACTGGTTTGAAAGCTTGTTACATGGACTGCATAGAAAGCCTAAGAGATAGAGACATTGCACAGGACGAGAGGAAGACTATACGTAAACTATTAGAATAGAAGGTCTAGTGACTCGAGCAATTAAGTCTGAGGGATACTCTGTATCTAGTGCCCTAAGGTCGGCCGACTTGGGAGTCACTGACCCAAAGCTCGCTACACGGGTCACGAAAACTGACTATTCGAAATAGTGCTCATATGAGAAGAATGCACAAGAGATCAAAAGTTGAAAAAAAAAAAGAAAAAAAAAGAGTGAAAATGAAAGAAAAAAATGGGCTGAAGGAGAAAATTTTCATTGCTTAGGCATATATGTGTATTACTGTGCAGAAAATATACAACTGAGAATAAATGAGTAAAACATGAGAATACTTGACTTTCAGAGAAAAATCATGAACTAGCTACAATATTAGAAAAGTGAAGAAAAAGAATTTTTACTGTGGCGGCATGAGATTTTAAACTTGTTTTGAGAATGTCAATTACATGAAATATTTGTTCCAACTGCATTCTTAAGAGCCTCATATTTTTGAAAAATCATCCTCGTATTTCATTGATGTTTGTGGGTAGCGTCTCTGCAAACCCTCACGAGACCTTACTCGTCCACTAGTGTAAGCTAGGGGTTTAAAGGGCTTGTTGCATACGCTAAATGCAACCGTGATTCCTACGAAAGTGAGTTAGTATTATGCATTCATGCTTAGCATTTCTTGTCTTCAGTGCATATCATGATTAGGGTTTGTTAAGGGACTAACAAACATTCAAGCATGGGGGTATTTGATGATGCATAAAATGCACATCATGTAAACAAGTTTTTCATGCATTTTGTATCAAGTTTAAGGTTTTAAACCCATGTTTAGATGTGTTTTGATAGTAAGGGGCTATGGTTCGAATTTCAGAAAAATCGGAGTTAAAATGAGAGAGTTATGGCTATTTCAGTGTTTGGGCACGGATTTCGAGGTGGATCAGATCCATATCCGACCCAATTAGGTTAATTGGACCTTGGATCAACTCTTTAAAAGTCCAAAACCCAACCCACACGCCTATCCAGATCCATTTCAAAAAGTTTTTCTGAAAACCCCCCAAAAAGAGGCGCCTAGAAAATATTTTTTTTATAACATTGTTTTTGCAAATTCCAAAAAGTATAAATATACTTTTTAGAGAAGCCCTAGGCGTCTTTGGCTGTGTTTGGACGCCCCCTACAGTGACTCTACAGCAGCAGCTCCTTCCTCTCCATCTTCCCCACGTGTTGGCCATTGAAGATCGACCTATGCTTGATTTTCAAGCATATTTTCGAGCTTTCTTTTGTTGCTTTTCATTTCTTTCTTGTTCCTTGCTGTCTTTTCACCCATTTTCTGTACTTTTGCAGGTGTAGAAGAGGTGGAGACCACTAACCTTGGGCGAGAGTGCGCAACACACCACCAAGGTGAGCCGGCCCTACCTCCATCCGGCTTTCTACACCCTCCGATCGAGAATCGGCTCACATTCCATCATCGGTGGATCTCCAACGTGTAGCAGCTGCAATAGGTGCCGTTTTTGGTGAAGTACAGCATCCTTGAACTGTATAGGACGTCCATCTCCAGCCACGGTCCGCTCTTCTTCATCCCCCCGGTCGTCGGATCTTCCAAAAGGTAGGTCTTCTTCTTTCTTCTCTTCTAGATAAAACCGATTTGTGTGTGTGGATTTTGTTTTGTTATTTTCTGTATGTTTCTTAGTTTTCTTTTTGTTTCAACCTTAGAGTAGCATTCGTGCATAGACCAGCACGTTAGATTAGGTTTATGTGTTTGGTTGATTCGTTGGAATCGAGTTTTTATTACTTTTTTCATCCTTTTTATAAAAATCGGCTAGATCTTCATCTAGCCGATTCTTCAAGTTTGTCATAAGTGTTCTTGGTGTTGTTTTACAGAAAATCCAATAAAGAAAGTGTTCATTTTGATTCATCTTAGTCGGTTTTGTGTGTGGGTTGCATTTGATTTTAATTGAAAATAAAAATTCAAAAATCGGCTAGACTTATTCTAGCCGATTCTTGATTTTTACAAAAATATTTTTCTGTTTTGATATTTTTGTTTTGTCCAGCATGTGTCTTGTATTGTGTTGCTGAAAATCTCATTAGGAAATTTCATTTTAGTTTATTCTAAGCCGTGGGTTGTGCTTGTGTTTCGATTTGATTTTATTTTTTTTGAAAAAGAAAAAAAATCGGCTAGAGATATTCTAGCCGATCTTTGTATTTTGGTTAAATGTTTGTGTTGATGTGAATACACCGTGGAGTTTGCTGTGTTTTTGTATGTTAATAGTAGTATAAATTGGTGTTAGTCATTTCATTGTTTTAGGATTGATTTAATTAATTGTATTAATCATTTTTCGTTTTTGTGTTTTGAGTCTATAGTAGAAAATTACAAAAATCAAGTTTTTGTTTTCTCTCATGTTTTTAATTCCAGCATAGTGCTGTTCTTGTTAGTTTTTGTGTAATTAGGAGTCATTTGAATTATTTTCTAAGTTAGTTTTATCAAAATAGTGGTTATTTCGTTTATTGTTTTTTTGTTAATTTACAAATTTTA
Source organism: Nuphar pumila (assembly GCF_984573655.1). Classification (NCBI taxonomy): domain Eukaryota; kingdom Viridiplantae; phylum Streptophyta; class Magnoliopsida; order Nymphaeales; family Nymphaeaceae; genus Nuphar; species Nuphar pumila. Next base: position 42,330,042 of record NC_143265.1, on the reverse strand, counting down.
TTTTATTTTTTTTTTCGTGTGGTTCTTCTTCCCCAAGGTGGGGCGGCAGCCATTAGAGCTCTCCTTGAGCTCTTGGTCGAATTTTTTTAGTAAGTTTTAATGGAGTTAGGTAGGTGTAATTAGGTTGTCTAGGTTCAATGTATTAGAGCTTAGTGTCTTAGCCGTTTTTAGGGGTTATTTAAGTTAAGTTTTGGGAATTAGGTTAGCATTAACTCCTAGGAAATCATTTTTTTTATTTAGTTCCTTTTATTCCCTAGGTAAATTTAATTCTTTTATTTAGAAAGTAGGATTTTTAGAAGTTGACGATTTTTGAGAAGGGAGATAATTAAAGTAATTGAAACTTGGAAATCTTTTGGAAATAGGAGGTTCATCAAAAATCGTGTGAGGCATTTAATGGAGATTTGAATTTAGCATATGCATTAAAGAAGGAGTTACTCTTCCATTTTGGAAAGTGTTTTGAATTTACATAAAAATTCTAATTTAGGCTCCACGATTTTCATAAAGAATTAAAGGCATTCAATTCCATCGTGAAAAGCAAAAATCGTGGATTTCTATATTAGACCTTTCCATTTTCCAAAAGGAGCTTTAAAAGCAATTAAGGAGTGTAACCCCCTCTTTAAATGGGGCGATTTTTGAGAATCCAAAGCATTTCTGTAAACACCCCAAATTTTCCTCCTCATTCAGTATTCATCGATTTCATGTGTCATTGCTTATCATTGCATGAATTCAGCATATCATTGCATGTCATTGCATAGCATTGCATCTCATTTTCGAGATCCAGCACTCCTATTTCAAAACATTCAATCCAGATTTGAATTTTAAAGCTTTTATAACAAAATCAATTTCAAAACCTGGGTTTTTATTCAATACTTTGTCATTTTCCAACCCCTGGACTTTATATTTCGAAATATTTTCTCAAGCAAACAATCTGGATTCATTTCAAATTCAAATTTTAATCGATTTCAATTCACAGATGAGACCCATTGAGGTGGTGTCGCTTCTGAATTCCTCTATTCATCAAATTTCTCAAAATTTTGAAAGTTTCAGTCCGATCAGGACTCTGTCTCAGAGACCTGATTCGGTCAGGAGTCTGTTTTGAAGTCTGTTTTACTTCCATTTTTAATCTTTTTCGTTTGTTTTCGAAATTTAGGTCATTTTACAGAGTCCAGTTAGTTCAGGATTCTATTTTAGAGTTCGGTCGAGTTGAGAGTCTAACCCTGACTGTGTTTTCTGACTTATTTCATCATTTCTTGATAAAATCTTTTGAAAATTCTTTCATTTAGCTTTTAAAATCTAAAAACTCAGAGTCCTAAGGGTTCAGGACTCTAACCCGGAGTTCCAGTTCGCTTGAGACCCTATTTTCAAAAATCTTGAATTTCAAATGTCAATTTTAACCCTTTTTCAAAGCCATTTTCAGTGTTTATTTCAAAATTTCTAAAACTCGATGTGGGCCCACTCAGTTGGCACCATATCCAGAGGAATTCTAACTCAGTTAGGACCATATGCCATTTCAAAAATCCTAATTTTAAGTTTACTTTTGAAAATCTTTTGAAAACTCCTTCAATTTCAAGTTTTAAAATCACTTTTTGAAAAACTCAAGTAGGGCCCACTCGGGGTGGCGCCATATTCGAGTAAGTCAGGGCTAGACTAGGGTTAGTTGATGTCTTGGTTAGTGTTAGAGGTTTAGAAGAGTCAAAACCATTTTGAAAACTCATTTTGAAAATTAGTTTTTAAAACTAGTGTTTTTAAATGTTTTTAAATGTTTTTAAAGGTGTTTTAAAAACCCAAATGTGAAAGATGCCAAGTGGCATCACATTTGGGGGTTTTCTACGTTTAGTTAGGGGCTAATTAGGGATTAATTAGAGTCCCACCTAGGTTAGAAAACCACAAAAAATCGTTGCCTTTAGTGGATTTATTAGAAAGAGTCCTAAAAAAATGAAAAACCTCTTAATTAACCCTAATTAAGTGACTTTTTGAAAAACTATAAAAAGGGACCTAAGGGGGGCCAAAAGGAGGGCTCTTTTCTCTCAAATTTTCGTGGCCTCTCTCTCCTCTCCAGAACCTCCACCTTTCTCCATTGCAGCTGCAAGCACCAAGGTAATATTTTTAATATTTTTTAGTTTTATTTAATACTTTTTCATGTTTTAAATCAATTTTAGCCATTGGTGTCATCCCCTTCATGGATTAAACCATGGATTCAACCTCAAGAATCAGCAAGAACACTCCAAGAAGGTGATCCAACCCTGTTTTGGATGATTTACAGAGATTTTAATCCATTAGAATTGATTTTAACATGATTCTTTGCATTATTAACCAATAAAATATATGATTTACCCTTTTTAATGGGTTAAATCTATGTTTTAAAGGTGATATCAAATTACAGCCATTGATTCCCTGTTTTTAATTTATTTTCATGGTTTATTCATGTTTGTTTTACGTTCTATAGCATAGAAATAAGTTTTATTTACTGTTTTATGGTTTATTTTATTTATTTACATTAGTTAATGCATGGTTTTTCAAGTTTCTTAAATTTCTGTGTGTTCTAGGTTTAGAACAGTAAAGATGATGTTATTTCGGATTGAAGCACTGGTTGTTTATTTCTGATTTTTTTATATGTGGTGCATGCATGAGTTATTGAGTTACTGTAGAAAAATCAGAGGTTTTGGATTTCGGGAACCCTGTCAAAAAAATCAGACATCAAATCGGGTTTTTAAAGCTTTAAAACCGTGGTTAAAATCAAGAAGGTAACTTGATGTGATGATATTTCTCTCATCTTATATCCGATTTTAAATCTGTAAAATGCTATGGATTCACATTGTGTAGATCTGTCTGTTGTGAAACTTTAAGATTTTTTTATCACTGTTTAGTATTTTTCCCCTTTTAGAGAATATGTTTTTAAAGTTTAAACTCGTTAGGGTTTACCAAAACCCTAATCAGACTTGTATTAGTCATAAATCCCAAACCACAGATCCGATTTTAGATATGTAAAAAGTGAGTATTGTTATTTTTCTGTCTACTGTTCATCACTAAAATTTCAGAGATTTTTTATTAGGTTTTCTATTTATTCCTGTATTTTCAATCTGAAGTAGCCGTTTTAATCCCTGTTAAGAGTGATATATTTTAGCCCAGGTTGCCGGAAGGGTTTCTCCCTAACCGGAGATGATTTTTCCAATATGTAAATTGGGAAATCTCTGTTTTTTTTTCTAGTTAGTCTCTGTAAAATTTTATAAATTTCTATGGAGATTTGACCCCTGATTCAGGTCTTGGATTGAAACTGGTTGGTGAATTAGGTCAAAAATTAGCATATTTTTAGGGTTTAATGCAATTTTCGGATTAATTTAATGTCAAAAAATTATTTTTATAATTCCAATTCGACATTAGGGTTATAAAAAGTACAGGTACCAATTTTTATGGATTTTGGAATCCATTTGATGGCTGAATTAAGCAAATTGCAAAACCGGGTTCCTGAAAGATCCAAAAACACTGCAAAAATCACAAAATTTGTGATATTATTGGATTTTCGTGCATAAGCATATATTTTTAGGGTTTAATCATGTTCATAATCATGTTAGGATGCTTTAGGTTTAATTTGATGCTCATTTGATTTCATTTAGTGCATAAAACCTAGGTTTTTACCAAAATCTATTTCAGAAAACCCTGATTTCAAGGCCATAGTCTTGCTATCGGGGGTAACTTGGTCATTTGACCTAAATTTCGAAATCCCTAACCCTAATTTCATATTTTTAATCATGTCATAGCATATTTGGTTTGGGTTTATTCCATTCAAATTTCAAAATTTGCATTTTATCAAAATATCTTTCTAAAAACCCTAATTTCAAGGCCATAGTCTTGTTATTAGGGGTATTTTGGTCATTTTGACCCCAATTTCGAAATTCCATATCTTCTCTTTCATATTTATTCAATTTTATTTCATACTTTATCATTTTTATTTAAGGGAATCAAGGAAGAGGCTTATATCTAGCAAAATGCAACAATTTCCTGATATTGTTGGATAAATCTAGAAAAGCCAACATATATTCATTAACCAAGTTTTCTAGTTTTGCAGGTGCATTGAAGACTTTATTTTTTATGTATTTAATTTTCAATAGTGATGTAATTTGTAATTAAACTTTGGAATAAGAATTTACATTTCCTGCATAGATTAGGTTGCATTGCATATAGTTTATTTTTATCATGTTAATGTGTGATGGATGATGATTCATGCATATTTTTACAAATTCACCATGGTCTACACGAATGGCACATGCACCAGCTTCTATGAAGTTTATAAACTTGGTGGAATTTGTATTTATGGCCATAGTCAGAATACGAATGATACTCAGATTTATAATCTTTACATTAGCCACATTCAGCCTACACTCTTAGGCTAACTTCAAAAATGCACTGCATTTCTCAAAAATACAAGAAGTATTTCTCAATTCCTCAAAATCATATTCATTCATTTCATGCATTTGCCAATTCCAATTCAAATTTCAATTCAAATAAGTTCATTTTCTCAAAATCTCCTAAGTCTTATAGCAAAATCGATTTTCCCAAAGACATTGAATTTCAAAGGATATTTCAAGTATTTCCCAAGTTCCAAATTCAAATTTTCTAAGTTAGAATTTCAATTTCAAAGTTTGAATTCAGAGAAACCAAGACTCAGAATCGATTTTCACCAAATGTCAAGGATTTCTCAAAATCGATTTTTATTTCTCTTAGAAGTATATTTCAAATCCCATTTCACGATTTCTCATGTGATATCATTTCCAAAATTTACATTTTCTGAATATTTCAATCATTCAAAGCAAACATCATGTTTTCAAATGTGCATTTTCTGAAAATTCATAGCACATGCCTGATTCTATGTGCATTTAGAAATTAGAATATGATTTAGACAAGTTGAATAGAGTAGAACATAAGATTGATCCTTGGTTCAATTACCCCTGTTAAAGGTGGCAGGAACGGTTGAACCTCGTACCGACAGGCGAGTCCCATTCTTCGAAATTTTCCCGCATTTTAAAAAACGGAGGCGAGTTATTTTCAAAAACTTTTTCAAAGGTCAGTTTGATTTGCAAAAGTTAAAATTTTGCGATGATAACAGGTTTGGCGACCGAGATGGGACCTGTCTTCGCCTGATCAATCTAATGCTCTACTTAGTTCAAATTGTCAAAATCGATTTCCATGGAATGTCAGCTTTGCTTTATGATATCATGTGAACCTAGGAGCCTAGACTTGAACCCAGCTGACATGGAATGCATATAGACTAGGTATGGTTTGGTAGGACCATATTGAGGAGAATTATTCATGCTCACATAGACTTAGGTCTAATACAACCCTCCTCAATCTAGGCTTGATTGAAAACAATGTTTGCTCCTTCAAAATTTTCAAAATCTCTATCTCTTTAGGTTTTAGAGCCTTCTGATTTGATTGCATGTGCTCATGTTTTCAAAAACCACCCCACCTATATTGTCCCGGTCTTCACGTTGCTGGGCTCTCTTCCAGAACCATAGTTCAGGACAGAGCCTCACAACTAGGCCACCTATTTGGGTGAAAACCCCCCTGCCACGTACCAAGGGCCATAGTCCAACGTATATCGGCAGGTGCTCAAGGATGTTGGAAAACTTGAACCTAGAACCGGAGAATTTGATTTTATGCCACGTACATCGAGCCTTGGCTTGAGTATATAGGCATAACTGGATTGAATACAGTTGATCTGAACCTTAGAGTTAGGATTAAGGTCCTACAGCCATTTCAAAATTTGTGCATCTAGAGTCAGCTTTTAGGGAATGTTGTATGTGCATACTTGTTTATGCAGAATTTGATTGAATATGTTATTTCCTTTTTATTTTTCATATTTTCTAAAAATACTGGACGATTTTTCAAAATTCCCCAGTCCATGTCCATGTACTGTCCATGTTTTAAATCCTGGACGATTTTCAAAATACTTCATTTTATAAAGTACTTCCTTATATTTCATTAAACCCTGGACGATTTTCATAAAGTTCCTCCATTTCCTTCAAAACTCCAGGTGATTTCCCATCTTTCCTGTCTTCTGGATCTCGAATTTCCTGCTTTATCCTGCCTGCATTTTCCTCAAAATTCCTGTATTTTCCAAGTCTTATTCCAATTTCCATGTCTTCCAGTCCGATGGCATCCAGTCAGCTTGATTCAGTCTTCCCTGAGGGTCACATCTCCTACGAGGTGCGACAAAGTCTTCCCGAACATCGAGTCCTCAGCACCGGATCTTTCTTTCCCCACTGGTATTATTCATGGTTCAAGAACTTCTCTCGTATGTTTCCAGACCATCTGGACGAGTGTGGATTGGAACTGGCGTTCGCAGTGGGAAAGCAGACAGTCAACGACAACTTGATCCATGCACTAGCAGAGCGGTGGAATCCGAGCACTTCTACCTTTTGGTTCCCGTGGGGCGAGATGACAGTACTGATGGATGAATTTTCAGAGATTATGGGATTGCCCGAGCCAGCCGGTCAGCCTGGAGATCCATTGGAGAAACAGTTCCTGATTAATGTTAAGGGTCTGGACCCTAAGGATGCATTAGCTCGCATGACAGGACGCAAGTCTTGGCCTCTAATTGAAGAAGATGGAAATGAATATGTGGATCTGCTCGAAATCTACAGACAGCATGGGGCATTTGTGGAAGTCAGTTCATTGTCCAGGACAGCTCGAGAGAGAATTCAGCACGCGATGGTTCTGTGCACGGTGGGACTAGCTTTCTTTCCCGATGGACGGAATTACATGGACATCAGAATAGTTCAGCTTCTAAGGAGATGGGGAAGTCGACAGACCAGCCGCCTCTCAATAGCCATGGTCGCACTCGCCTTTCTATACCGAGGGTTGACTCGTTTCGCACTCGGAGAATCGATTCTAGTCAAAGGATGCACCTATGCCTTGCAGTCTTGGTTCCTCCGGCATGTGCCAGTCCGAGCCAGTTCATTCAGATACAATGGAGAGAAGCTTCTTCCAGTTGCGCGATACCGGTTCTTGATCGACAACCTTCAGGAGGAAGAAGTTGTATGGGACTACTTTGATCGCCAGGAATCACCTCCCAGATATACTTATGCATACGGCAAGCGATTCAGGCTACTTGGCCCATTTTTCTGCGCATACTATCATCCAGAGCGGTGTGTCAGGCAGTTCTCTCAGAGGCAGAAGCGCGTAGAGATTCGTCCACTAGCCGGGGTTCTGCCAGAATTCGATCTCGCATCAGATCAGTGGTCCGGAGCATACCATTCTGCCAGACATGGCTGGGATTCCTTTGTCAGTCTTATTATTTTTCTTGGTCCTCGTGTGTCTTCTGATTTTGTAGAGTGGTGGAAAATTGTTCCTCCCCCTCCCCTCTGTCAAGTGTATTATTGATAAAATCATGTTTTTCCTCTCAATAAAATTCCTTTACATTTCACTTTGGTTTGACGACCTCGCCTAGGTAACAAGGCATATTTTCAGTTGTTTATCTTGTAAAGAATAGCAACGCAATTGTCGTAATCCCAGCGACGACTCAATCCCTAGTAATGGGATATTATTTCAATTGTCTACCAAAATTCTCAACAAATATTTTCCTCCAAACAAAATTTCCTTCAGAAGCCTAACCATCAGTTCTGCCCTGCAGAGAGCATCAACAACACCCAAGAGAACATTTGCGATACCTGATGGTTGATACAAGATCCAGAAAAAAAGCCGCATCAGTTGAAGGCGTCGCGTACTCAGTCGCTTCAGAAGAGGAAATGGACTCACCCCGTAGTCAGGGTCAGCAAGCAGAGGATGACGTGGATCCCCAGATGTACGTCATGTTTAAGAAAATGATGACCAAGATGTTGGCAGAGCAAGCTGAAGCTAGTGCTGAACAGACTCAGATCAAACAGAAAGATAAGAGTCATGCCGTCAAGAATGTGAAGATCAGTAAAAAGCAGAATCATCATGAGGAAATGTCTGATGAGTCAGAATCAGCAGATGATACTGACAAAGAGTATGAAAACAAGTAAGAATTCAAAAGGTCGACTCAAGGGCAGGGGTCGGCCTACAAATCCAAGAATCAGTCTGTTGACGACCCTACGCAGTCACAACTCAAAGATGTGATGAAAATAGTTAAGGATCTTCAAACTCGTGACAAGGGAAAAAGAGTCTTTACAAGTGAAGACTTCTATGATGGACTGGATGGGGATGATGATCTTGATAATCTCCCCAAGAAATTTATCAAGTTTGATGGTTCGGGTGACCCAAAAGCACATCTCGCCCTATTCTTCGCAGAATGTTCCAGGTTCAAGAGGAACAATCGTGCCTTATTTCTCTGCTTCCCTCGCAGCTTGGAGGGTATTGCGGCAAAGTGGTATGCAGAGCATATCAACCCGATAGAGCTGAAAGAGTTCGATAAAGTGGTCAATTTATTTATTGAGCGCTTTCTATTCAATGCTGAAGCACTCCCGACTCTCAGTCATCTTTGCGGCCTCAAGCAGAAAGAAAACGAGAAGGCCCGAGATTTTATCCACCGATGGAGGTCAGCTTGCAATAAGATGAGAGACCCGATATCAGAAGGGCATGCATTGTCACTAATCTTGAATAATTTTTCACAACCCTTGAAATGTCTCATTTCCACGGCACCGTCAAAAACCTTCATCGAACTGACAGAACGAGCCGAGTGGCTCGAGCTAAGCATGGAAAATGGAGTTTATGAAGGCTTCATCTTTACACAAGGTAACAATCAGAGTGAGCAGAAGAAGAAGGCTCACTTCACTCTTTCTGCCAATGATAGCAAAAGCAACAAGAAAAATCATGATCACTATTTAGAGGGATCCAAGGGCCAAAAAGGAAAGTTCTCCAACAATGATAGGCCTCTTCAATCTAGTCCTCAGCATAAAGAGAAAGATCAAGAAAAGCCAAAGCGCAAGGATTGGAGTATGGATCGAAAGTTCACCCCTCTGGACCAAACACTAGAGAGTGTTCTGGAATACATGCTTGCAAAAGATATGATCCGTTTACCTAAAGCAGCTGATCCCGCAACAATCATGGGTAGATTCAAAGAAAGATTTTGCAAATTTCATCGGGCAGTAGGGCATGACACTGAGAATTGTTTCATCCTGAAAAATATCATTCAAGATTGCATCGACAAGAATATCCTTATTGAAGATGAGGAAAATACCAGTCGACCATCCTGAGCAAGTTTTCTAAAAATTGACAATGTTGAGACTATGTCACTTTCATCATTTTGTCATTTTGAAGCAACAATGTAGTCTCAGTTCTTCTATCAATTTGTTATTTCCTTCTTCAATGCATTAATAAATTTGTCAATCTTCCTTATGGCCTGGCGTCATCTTTTATATTCTTCATTTGCAAATGTTTAAATGTATTCTTATAAGGGGTAACCTTTTTCAAAGTGCCTCTCTGATCAACCAAGAAGCTCATTGTCAGTTTTACCTCGTTATCCTCAGAGAATTCTCATCAAATATCAATTACTTATCCTTTCTTATTCCCCCATTACACCGAGGCATTACTTTGGAAATTGTCTTCAAAACATCCTGTATGCAGGCAGGATCAAACAAATCTCTCATTTTGCACGCATGTGCATCCATTTATATCATTTTACATACATTTGCATTCATTTGCATTTGCAGGCATTCATTCGCATTCATCTGCATTTGCATCAAGCTTCCTCGCTCAGGAGAAGGGGTTAATCCTGAAAACAGGCTTTGAAAAGCTAACTATGATGGTCCATTCAAATCATGAACCAAGAATTTTTATTTTCCAAATTCAAAACCCATAAGTTGAACCCTTCCTTCTTAAATTGTGATCCTTAGGTTAAATCCCTATGAAATTGATAGTTTGTAGGTCGAACCCCTGCAGAGTCAATGTGATTTATAGGTTGATCGCCTGTCAAACCAATACGGCTCATAGGTTGAACCCCTTTCGAACCAATCTCGTTCTCAAAAATTTCGATCTATAGGTTGAAGTCCTCCTGATCCAACATTCTTTACAGTCCTTAGGTCAAACTCCTTTTGGATTGGTATTTTTTAGATATATGATTTGTAGGTTGAAATCCTCCTGATCCACATTCTTAGGCTGAATCCCTATTGAACCCATGTCGTTCCCAGTGAACCAATGCCGCTCTCAATTGAACCAATGTCGTTCTTAGGCTGAATCCCTATTGAACCCATGTCGTTCCCAGTGAACCAATGTTGTTCTTAATTGAACTCATGTTGTTCCCAGTGAACCAATGTCGTTCTTAATTGAATCAATGTCGTTCGTAGGCTGAATACCTATCGAACCCATGTCGTTCCTAGTGAACCAATGCCGTTCTCAATTGAACCAATGTCGTTCTTAGGCTGAATCCCTATTGAACCCATGTCGTTCCCAGTGATCCAATGTCGTTCCCAGTGAACCAATGTCGTTCTTAGGCTGAATTCCTACAGAACCCATGTCGTTCCCAGTGAACCAATGTCGTTCTCAATTGAACCAATGTCGTTCTTAGGCTGAATTCCTACAGAACCCATGTCGTTCCCAGTGAACCAATGTCGTTCTCAATTGAACCAATGTCGTTCTCAATTGAACCAATGTCGTTCTTAGGCTGAATCCCTATTGAACCCATGTTGTTCCCAGTGAACCAATGTCGTTCTCAATTGAACCAATGTCATTTTTAGGCTGAATCCCTATTGAACCCATGTCGTTCCCAGTGAACCAATGCCGTTCTCAATTGAACCAATGTCGTTCTTAGGCTGAATTCCTACAGAACCCATGTCGTTCCCAGTGAACCAATCTCGTTCTCAATTGAACCAATGTCGTTCTTAGGCTGAATTCCTACAGAACCCATGTCGTTCCCAATGAACCAATGTCGTTCTCAATTGAACCAATGTCGTTCTTAGGCTGAATCCCTATTGAACCCATGTCGTTCCTAGTGAACCGATGTCGTTCTTAATTGAACCAATGTCGTTCTTAGGCTGAATCCCTATAGAACCCATGTCGTTCCCAGTGAACCAATGTCGTTCTTAATTGAACCAATGTCGTTCTTAGGCTGAATCCCTATTGAACCCATGTCGTTCCCAGTGAACCAATGCCGTTCTCAATTGAACCAATGTCGTTCTTAGGCTGAATCCCTATTGAACCCATGTCGTTCCCAGTGAACCAATGTCGTTCTTAGGCTGAATCCCTATTGAACCCATGTCGTTCCCAGTGAACTAATGCCGTTCTCAATTGAACCAATGTCGTTCTTAGGCTGAATCCCTATTGAACCCATGTCGTTCCCAGTGAACTAATGTCGTTCCCAGTGAACCAATGTCGTTCTTAGGCTGAATTCCTACAGAACCTATGTCGTTCCCAGTGAACCAATGTCGTTCTCAATTGAACCAATGTCATTCTTAGGATGAATCCCTACAGAACCCATGTCGTTCCCAGTGAACCAATGTCGTTCTCAATTGAACCAATGTCGTTCTTAGGCTGAATACCTATCGAACTCATGTTGTTCTCAGTGAACCAATGTCATTCTCAATTGAACCAATGTCATTCTTAGGATGAATCCCTACAGAACCCATGTCGCTTCCAGTAGACCAAATCACAATTTTGATCTCCAGGTCATCCAATATCCTATTTCCAATTTCTGAGTCTCTTCTTTGGGGAAAGGAGAGGAGAATCTAGCCACGGATGTGTCATTTAGATCTCAAGTGATTTCTTTCACCAAGGATTTCAGGAATATTTTGCCAATTTGTCATGAAAAATAGTTGTCGATCTCAAAATCTTTACTGCATAAAATTGTACCTCAGAATACCTTTAGTATTACTTCCGAAAGGACAAAGCTTTTGTGAAAAAAGATTCAAAATTCAAAATCTTGCTATTGGCCAACCAAAAGGATGAAGAATAAATCCGCGATATGGCCAGCAAAGAAAATTCAATGTTGTTGCAAAGCCATGAGTGATTGATATTGATCGCAGTCAATGGCACATTTTTAAAGACCATTCTTGAAAAATAAAACAGTCGAAATATCCTAGGTGATATAGAAAAATCCATACCATCTCTACATCTCCTCCATCACCTAAGCTGCAATTAAATATCTGCAAAAGGGATCTCTCAACTGTCGTCAAGATGAAGGCGAATTAGACGAGTCGACCCCCGGGGACAAAGAAGATTTGGATCATCTCCAAGATGACGGAGTTTGTGACGGATCCTTCCAGGGAAAGTTCAGATCACCGTCGAGATGAAGGCGAGTGTGATGAGCCTACCGACAAACCCTAAAAGATATTTAATTTCTGCTATCATCAAGAGATTCCCAACCAATGAGCTAATAACCGTCAATATAATCCCTGAGAGAGAAGAAGGATCGGAACATCTCTGAGATGAAGGAGTTTGTGACGTACCCTTCCAAAAAAAATAAAGAGAGAAAAGCCAGGACATCTCCAAAATGAAGGATGATGTAATTCCCAAAAAATCCAAGAGAGCTCCAATTCTGTCAAAAAAGAGTGCAGAAAGATCATCATGAGAAAAGAATCCCAGGATATCAGACTGCCGAATCTATCAAGAATCTTCTTTAATTTTGTGAAATTCTTTTATCAATATCCTTTCGCTAATAGCTCTCGCAATATCAAGAATACATTCTTTTCCGTCCATATCAATGAAATTGATAGCCTCCTTGAAGGAAAGTCAATTGCAAGTAATTTGAATTCGAATCTTGATTCTACGGAGTTAAGCCCAGTCGGAGGTAATACTTCAGGTAGAAAAGAGGGAATATTTTTCATATATATATGTGCTTATCATTCTTGAATTAACTACAATTTTTTTTATCTTATTGGCAATCTTTTTAAATTATCCTGACATGAAGTGAGAACTTGATGTTTATTTTGATGTATCCAGGCGTTGTTGTTATCCCTTTTAGGATCGGATGATGGGAGTTGTCCAAGATCCTTCCCTTCTTGTTTTGATCTGAGTGCCTGGGCTCTCAGATTCGCACACTTCCCTGTGCTCCCCACTGTCCCACCATAGACAGTTTCCGTTCAGGTTAAGGGTTAAACCTGAATTTTCCGCAAAAGGTCATCTGTCTTAAAAGCCATTCAGTCTTAGCAATGAGACGTCCAAGATCAATCCCTTTTCAAGCTTTAGGGAACCCAATTTCCTTCCTTTTGCAAAACCCCTATCGGATTCATTGTGCGGAAATCCGAAGGTTCCATCACGGTCTCTTCTTTCGAGGATTCCGTCCATTTTCTGCCCAATCAGGTTAAGGGTAAAAACCTGAGCCTCCTTTGATGAGGTATTCCATTTTCTGCCCAATCAGGATAAGGGTACAAACCTGAGCCTCCTTTGATGAGGTATTCCATTTTTTAACCCGATCAGGTTAAGGGTACAAACCTGAGCCTCCTTTGAAGAGGTATTTCATTTTCAACCTAATCAGGATAAGGGTACAAACCTGAGTCTCCTTTGATGAGGTATTCCATTTTCATTTCCCGGTCAGGTTAAGGGTCAAACCTGAGCTTCGTTTCTACACGAGGTATTTTCTGTCCCATCCAGGTTAAGGGCAAAACCTGAATCTCACTTCTTTTCGAAGCAAAATTTTCTCCTTATTCTTCATTTCATATCTATCATCATCACTTGAACTAATTATTTCATACCCAGTCAGATTCATCTAACTGGGGCATTTTTATGATCCAAATTTGGTGTGTTTTCTTTGCCACTAAGCTCGGCTTTCAACCGGCTTAGCAGCAAAGAGGGGCATCTGTAAACACCCCAAATTTTCCTCCTCATTCAGTATTCATCGATTTCATGTGTCATTGCTTATCATTGCATGAATTCAGCATATCATTGCATGTCATTGCATAGCATTGCATGACATTGCATCTCATTTTCGAGATCCAGCACTCCTATTTCAAAACATTCAATCCAGATTTGAATTTTAAAGCTTTTATTCCAAAATCAATTTCAAAACCTGGGTTTTTATTCAATACTCTGTCATTTTCCAACCCCAGGACTTTATATTTCGAAATATTTTCTCAAGGAAACAATTTGGATTCATTTCAAATTCAAATTTTAATCGATTTCAATTCATAGATGAAACCCATTGAGGTGGTGTCGCTTCTGAATTCCTCTATTCATCAAATTTCTCAAAATTTTGAAAGTTTCAGTCCGATCAGGACTCTGTCTCAGAGACCTGATCCGGTCAGGAGTCTGTTTTGAAGTCTGTTTTACTTCCATTTTTAATCTTTTTCGTTTGTTTTCGAAATTTAGGTCATTTTACAGAGTCCAGTTAGTTCAGGATTCTATTTTAGAGTTCGGTCGAGTTGAGAGTCTAACCCTGACTGTGTTTTCTGACTTATTTCATCATTTCTTGATAAAATCTTTTGAAAATTCTTTCATTTAGCTTTTAAAATCTAAAAACTCAGAGTCCTAAGGGTTCAGGACTCTAACCCGGAGTTCCAGTTCGCTTGAGACCCTATTTTCAAAAATCTTGAATTTCAAATGTCAATTTTAACCCTTTTTCAAAGCCATTTTCAGTGTTTATTTCAAAATTTCTAAAACTCGATGTGGGCCCACTCAGTTGGCACCATATCCAGAGGAATTCTAACTCAGTTAGGACCTTATGCCATTTCAAAAATCCTAATTTTAAGTTTACTTTTGAAAATCTTTTGAAAACTCCTTCAATTTCAAGTTTTAAAATCACTTTTTGAAAAACTCAAGTAGGGCCCACTCGGGATGTAAGACCCGCAATTTTTCAGATAACTCTGAATAAATTCCTGAGGCATTTTTCCAGTGAAAAATAGCATTTTTATCGTAAAACGAATCAAACTGATTCCTGCGATCCAAATATACTTAGGATATTCGTATCTTCACGAATATATGCTCAAACGCTCTGGAGATCATAACTTCCTCCCTGCTCGAAATCAAGAGATTCCTGCGAGCCAACTTTCTTAGTTGCATAAATACGAAGAAAATGGCCTACTCAGAATTTTTCGGAAAAAAATCGCCGAAAACCCGAAATTCTTGCGGGACCCACAGAAATATGGGTGGGACCCACAGAAATATTTCTGAGAAAATATTCTAGAAGATTCTAGAATATTCCAGCACCTTCCAGCACCTTCCAGAGCCTTCCAGCTCCTTCCAGCACCTTCCATGGAAGGGATTCTCAGAAAAGCCCAAGGGTAAAGAGGGGATTCTGAAACTTGGGGCCCAAGTTTCAGAACCTATAAATAGAGGACCCCCCCTCCTTTAGAAAATCGCCAACCCCTCTCTCTCTCCTCCTTTTCCAAACCTCCCCTACCTAGCCTAGCCCACCTGAGCCCACCTGACCTGGTCTGAGCCTGCCTGACTTAGCCTGAGCCTGCTTGACCTGGTCTGAGCCTGCCTGACCTGGTCCTAACCCACCTGACCTAGGTCTGAACCTACTTGACCTAAGTCTGAACCCAGTTGACTTGACTTGAACCTGGTTTGGTTCAAAGTCAAAGTCCAAGTCCTTTTTCGTCCGAAGTTCGAAGTTGATCCTTTTTCGAAGTCGAGCCTCGTTCGAAGCGTTTGAAGCAATCGGAGTCGTTTCTTCCTCAAATTGAAGTAAGTTCGCTTCATTAAACCATCTCTCTCAAGTATTTGATTGTTTGTATATAGCATATACTTTCTGAAGTAGTATCTTGCTTTAGTTCTTGGTTGAGCCCTCTAGGACACTTCGGTGTTCACGCGCTCGCCTCGTAACTATCGTCGGATATATATGTTCGAACACGCAGTATATGCGTTCTTCAAAATAGTATCTCACCCTAGTTCTTGGTTGAGCCCTCTAGGACACTTCGGTGTTCACTCGCTCGCCTCGTAACTATCGTTGGATACAGATCTAGGTGTATATCTGCTGATACTGCCGACGCGTCTTATATCGCACAGGCCATGTAATTTACCTTTGCCATCGCGTCGTATGATGCCAAGGCTCCCTGCTTTCTGTACTTCCGATTACTGCACTTCCGATTATGCATTTACTTACGCCGTCGCATCGAACGATGCCAAGGCTCCTGCTTTCTGCAATGTATTTACTTACGCCGTCGCGTCGAACGATGCCAAGGCTTCTGCTTTGTTATATATGTAGAATATTTCGTTCAGTTACACACCCTGAACAATAGTATATGCATTTCCTTTACGCCGCCGCTGTATAAAGCACAGACTTCTGCTTATATTACATATATGGCGCGTAAGTGAGCGTTCAAACGGAGATCAACTCCAAAATCGCCCATGCGATTCCCTTACCGCTCCTCGTACAAGATTCTGCTTGACGAATGAAGCCCCTATTGGAAAGGCTTCGCCTTTTGGCAAAATGCTCTTTACATAAAGACTAAATCAATTATGTATGGCCTGGCTATGGCCCAAGGTTCCTGCAACCTTGATGGATGCAAAGTACGCACAACGGTGCGCATCCATTTCCCGAGTTAAGCGTAGCGATTTCCCACCAAAGAGGAGAGATGCCGCTAAAACGGATAAAAGAAACGCACGCTTTCTCCGTAAAAGAGAGGAAGTGCTGCTAAAATTCCTGAAGGAGCTAAGAATGGCTCAGAAAGAACGTAGCAGAAGTGCTACCCAGTTATGGAACGCCTTCTACGATATAGAAAGGTTCGTCGCACCACTGCCGGTAGAGCAAAGAAGGTGTTGACAGAATGGTTGGCAGAAGAGCTGCCAAAACCAGTTAAGTGGCACAATGATGTCCTTTGTTGGAACGATGTCAGAATGACTCGTCTCCCTGACACCTGCAAGGGCATCATACTTGTAAGAGCCGTTGCGCCAAAGTAGTGGTAGCGCCTTGACGAGGTCCTGAGCTCGTTGCGTAAAAATACGCCGAGTAGCCGATCCGTAGAGATCGAGTCATGTGCATGCTCATTGAGAATTATCAGACAACCAGACTCGTAAGGGCCGCTGAGCCGGAGTGTGTTGTTTCCACCGAAAGAGGTGAAGTGCTCGTCAAGGCCGAAGTGCCGTGAGCAGAGTTAAGCATGCATATGAATAAAACCTTTGTTCCACGGTGAAAACCGTGTGGTTGATTGGGGTCGGGTACATACTTCTCAAAGGCTGCCCTATAGGCATGCAATGTTCGTCAAGTAATTGTAAGACCGGCAGGCCCCTTTCAGAATTTCTTACCGAGGAAGACGGTGATGGCGCAGCCTTGAGTGACATATATTTCACCCGAACCTGATAGAGTTCATTGATGGCCTTCGTCACTCAGAGGTATGGAGGTCGTGGTTATCCTTAAATATCTAAGGATTGAACCCAACTACTGCAGTAGCAGAATGCATTCGGATACCTAGTAAGGATCTCTTCTGGTATGCTGTACCGTCCTACTAGGGTGATGGGGTCAACAGGCCTCTGGGGTATCTAAAATACATAGAATAATCAACCCCCAGATCGTCGCGTTGTCGCCCAGATATGAGTCCCCTAAGCCCAGGGGGAGGTGCAATTATCGAAACAAAGCATTAGCTTAGGTACAGCGCTACTTTGAATGGATGAGTGGATGACGTTGTTGAGTCAGTCCTGCATAACCTTTGTGAAGGTGTCATGGTCGGTATACTACTGGACCGATTGGGAAAGAACCCCATTGATATCCGTACGACTAAGTGAAGCTCGAAGAGCTGTCCTTAGATTCGTAGGATACGGATGTGCCAAGCATAAAGGCTTGAGCTAGACATCCATTCGTGACTCTGAGGAAGTCAAGGCTAAGTCGTAGAGACTTGAGAGGTTATTCTAACTCACAGCCCTGAAGAGGCTTATGCGAAGTCATGACGACTTGCGTGGATGTTCAACTCATAGCCCTGATGAGGCTTTTGCGATATACGCTAAGTCATGGAGGCTTGAGCGTCGTATTACAAACTGCGACCCTGAGTGGTCTATGCATTTACTTGAGTTGAATAGATAGGTGTTTGCCTACTTACCAGACCATCAGTGGTTCTGACCCCGTTTTATGGGGATTTCAGGTGTTGAACCTGCGTGGCGATATGCGGAGCAAGGCGGCATCGAGTTCCAGGGTTTCTCTAGACAGAGTTGTACTGCTTCCTTTTTATTGAACCTTCACTGCTTTTCTAAGCAGTAGTGTTGTAATAAACATGTGCTTTCGATAAAATGGAACACTTTGGTGGTCAATGAGTTGCTTGGCCACATACCTGCAACGTGCTCGGAGTTTTCTAAAACCGACGACTCATTATCGTCTTATTCCGCTGCTAAAAGCTTTCTAAGTTCCGCTGCAAAGAAAAAAAAAAAGAAATTCATGAAAATTTTAACTTAGCTTTGTTTTGGAAATCCGGGGCGTTACAGAATTGGTATCAGAGCAAGAGTCTGAGAAACCTGGTTCGAGATCCGACTTGTCCACTATATCGCACTGTAAGTATATTTTATACTTCTTGTTCTGATCTGGGTGCATCTTTGTATAGATGGCAACTCACGACTCCCGAGGATACTGCTATCGTTGCGGGATCATGCACGATGAGTGGGTATGCCCATATGAAGTCCAAGACTGTCAATATTGTGGCGAAAAAGGGCATTCCGTCAACGAATGTCAAATGAAGCATACCGCCGATATGGGTCGGCGGGGATCGCTTGGTCTTAGGGATGAGACCTCGCATGTTAGTGGGCCACATTACTCCAGTAGAAGGAGTAGCCGTACTCCAGCAACTTCTGATGAACTACCGTCTCTGGTAGGATTTGACTTGAACTTCCTTGAGGGATTTGGTCAATCGCAAGGCTATCAACAGGCATCATGTACGCCTAGCTTGCACAGTTGGGAGGAGGGATGCAACAACTCCTTCTATAATCCCATTATGATTTCAGATTCCTCGAATCAAAGTACTATTATATGGGGAAACAGAGCGGCTACACCAACGCCGAGTCTGAATGGCCAGGAAGAGGGATACAACCTATATCATCCCGTTATGGTCTCGGATTCTCCGAGCCATGATGCCACTGAATGGGCAAGTGGACCGGCATCACTGATCTATCCACAAGAGTCGCTTGAGAGTGCGGAAGTGCCGCCCAAGCCAAAGCTAGTTGTGCCTGCACCAAGGCAATGTGGAAGTAAACGATACTTTGGGTTCTTTGGGTCAAGAAAGAAATCCAGTTCCTAGAAGAGACTGGTAGTGTTTTGGAGTCAATAGACTCATGTACCTAGTTTCTCAACGCCTAAAAGTCTGCCAGTGCGGCATGACGTTTTGTTTAAGGCGATGCTTGTGTAAATGTGATGTATATTAAGTAAATAAAACTTTGCTTCGATATATACATTGTGAAACTAAAACACGTTGTTTGTATGTGGTAGATAAATGGCTCCTACGACGAGGAGAACCATACCAAGCGAGGAGTCCCATACTCAAGGATTTCTGCTGGAAACACTCAACAATTTGGTTACTGCCATTCGAGAAACAAGGCCAGAACCAGTCGCACCTCGAAGCGAAAACCTTGGTGGAATAACCTATGAAAAATTCCTCAAGCTCGATCCACCAGTCTTCGCCGGTAGAGCCGATCCTGAACTGGCAGAAGGTTGGGTCGAAGAGACCGAACGTGCCTTTCTGGTGCTGGGAGTACCAGAAGAAAAGAAGACCAACTTTGGCACGTACAGGCTGAAAGACAACGCACGGAAGTGGTGGGATACCACTAAGATTATCCAGTTCTCGGGAGTTGAAGTCATTCCTTGGACTGACTTCCGGAGAGCTTTCATGGATAATTACTTTCCATTACACTCCAGAAACAAGAAGAAGATAGAGTTTCTGGAATTGGAGCAGGGTGGCATGAATCTGATTGACTATACCACCAAATTTCAAAACCTTGAGCGGTACTGCTCTCGGTTATTCGATACTGACCAAGAGAGGGCCGATAAATATATCAATGGATTTCGGGAAGGGCTACGATCTCGAGTGATAACTAGCATGCCCCAAACATTTCAAGCCGCTGTGGCAGCAGCTTCAAAGATTAGCGCAGACTAGGAGCGATGCAAAGGGGTCGTAGTAAAGAGATTGGTAACAAGTAATGGGAACAATAAGAGGACGTTCTCAGGTGGCCAGGACTCACGACCACCTTTTTATAAGAAGTACTTTCAGGAGAACAACTTTACTCCACCGGCCGAGCAGCCATTGCAGATGGTAGAAGCCAATCAACCCTACCAACAACCTAATTTTCGATGCCCGAGGTGTAGCTCAGATCATCTAGGAGGGGTTTGTCCTCGCGATACGGGAGGTTGCCTGTATTGCGGCAAACCAGGGCATTGTGTGAGAGAATGTCGCAGGAAGGCCTCAGATCTTCAACAGAGAAATATGGGATCTGGAGGACCCTTTCAACAAATACAACAACAACGACTGTCACTACCCAGAATAGAGCAAAAACCTGTGGCAGGTCGTGTTTATGCGGTGACAGCCGAACAACTCACGGATAATGATCGTATCAAGGAATCTGAATACCTTGATAGATAGAGTTGTAATGGGTAAAAAGCGATTGAAAGACAAGATCCAATGAATGCTTGAGACAAGTGGCTTATGACCTTGTGTACGGTCATCTGGATCGATATGTATCCTTGCTCTCTAAAGTAATTTTGGATTTGTCAAATTAAAATCTTAAGTGCTTATACCCAGAAAATGATGGCTATAGACTCCATGATTGAGAAATTAAGTTTGCGTAATTAGAACGTTAAAAGTTACTTAATAAAATAAACCATCGAGGAATTGTTCTCAAGAAGAGAGTCCTGTGAGGTTTTACATATTCAAGATCAGATCGTCTAGCCAGAGTGAGCCTGTGAGGGTATACAGCTCCGTGCGAGTGTATATGTTCCAAAACCAGTAGCTTGGCTAGTATGATTCTGTGAGGGTGTACTGATCCAATATCAGGTAAGTCTGACGAAGGCGAACCTGTGAGGAGGTACGTTTCCAATACCAGGTAGTCTGACAGGGGACTTGTTCCAAAATTGTTAAATCCTAGTAAGAAGGATCTGTGTATGAAATAGTTACACGAGATGGCTATGTTGATAGCCGGTTGGAAGAACGTTGATTCAACAAACTATCGTGGTTGTAGCATGATTTGAACTCAGATATGAGAAACATACCTCATCGATCATGAATCATGATATGAGGTTATGATTGAAATGAATACGATGTTGAACAAAGTGAATAAAATTATGAATCTAACATATGGGAGAAATATCCCGAGTTACGCACTTAGTACTCTTAACTGAATTTCGCGGACGAAATTCCTTTAAGGGGGTAATGATGTAAGACCCGCAATTTTTCAGATAACTCTGAATAAATTCCTGAGGCATTTTTCCAGTGAAAAATAGCATTTTTATCGTAAAATGAATCAAACTGATTCCTGCGATCCAAATATACTTAGGATATTCGTATCTTCACGAATATATGCTCAAACGCTCTGGAGATCATAACTTCCTCCCTGCTCGAAATCAAGAGATTCCTGCGAGCCAACTTTCTTAGTTGCATAAATACGAAGATAATGGCCTACTCAGAATTTTTCGGAAAAAAATCGCCGAAAACCCGAAATTCTTGCGGGACCCACAGAAATATGGGTGGGACCCACAGAAATATTTCTCAGAAAATATTCTAGAAGATTCTAGAATATTCCAGCACCTTCCAGAGCCTTCCAGCTCCTTCCAGCACCTTCCATGGAAGGGATTCTCAGAAAAGCCCAAGGGTAAAGAGGGGATTCTGAAACTTGGGGCCCAAGTTTCAGAACCTATAAATAGAGGACCCCCCCTCCTTTAGAAAATCGCCAACCCCTCTCTCTCTCCTCCTTTTCCAAACCTCCCCTACCTAGCCTAGCCCACCTGAGCCCACCTGACCTGGTCTGAGCCTGCCTGACTTAGCCTGAGCCTGCTTGACCTGGTCTGAGCCTGCCTGACCTGGTCCTAACCCACCTGACCTAGGTCTGAACCTACTTGACCTAAGTCTGAACCCAGTTGACTTGACTTGAACCTGGTTTGGTTCAAAGTCAAAGTCAAAGTCCTTTTTCGTCCGAAGTTCGAAGTTGATCCTTTTTCAAAGTCGAGCCTCGTTCAAAGCGTTTGAAGCAATCGGAGTCGTTTCTTCCTCAAATTGAAGTAAGTTCGCTTCATTAAACCATCTCTCTCAAGTATTTGATTGTTTGTATATAGCATATACTTTCTGAAGTAGTATCTTGCTTTAGTTCTTGGTTGAGCCCTCTAGGACACTTCGGTGTTCACGCGCTCGCCTCGTAACTATCGTCGGATATATATGTTCGAACACGCAGTATATGCGTTCTTCAAAATAGTATCTCACCCTAGTTCTTGGTTGAGCCCTCTAGGACACTTCGGTGTTCACTCGCTCGCCTCGTAACTATCGTTGGATACAGATCTAGGTGTATATCTGCTGATACTGCCGACACGTCTTATATCGCACAGGCCATGTAATTTACCTTTGCCGTCGCGTCGTATGATGCCAAGGCTCCCTGCTTTCTGTACTTCCGATTACTGCACTTCCGATTATGCATTTACTTACGCCGTCGCGTCGAACGATGCCAAGGCTCCTGCTTTCTGCAATGTATTTACTTACGCCGTCGCGTCGAACGATGCCAAGGCTTCTGCTTTGTTATATATGTAGAATATTTCGTTCAGTTACACACCCTGAACAATAGTATATGCATTTCCTTTACGCCGCCGCTGTATAAAGCACAGGCTTCTGCTTATATTACATATATGGCGCATAAGTGAGCGTTCAAACGGAGATCAACTCCAAAATCGCCCATGCGATTCCCTTACCGCTCCTCGTACAAGATTCTGCTTGACGAATGAAGCCCCTATTGGAAAGGCTTCGCCTTTTGGCAAAATGCTCTTTACATAAAGACTAAATCAATTACGTATGGCCTGGCTATGGCCCAAGGTTCCTGCAACCTTGATGGATGCAAAGTATGCACAACGGTGCGCATCCATTTCCCGAGTTAAGCGTAGCGATTTCCCACCAAAGAGGGGAGATGCCGCTGAAACGGATAAAAGAAACGCACGCTTTCTCCGTAAAAGAGAGGAAGTGCTGCTAAAATTCCTGAAGGAGCTAAGAATGGCTCAGAAAGAACGTAGCAGAAGTGCTACCCAGTTATGGAACGCCTTCTACGATATAGAAAGGTTCGTCGCACCACTGCCGGTAGAGCAAAGAAGGTGTTGACAGAATGGTTGGCAGAAGAGCTGCCAAAACCAGTTAAGTGGCACAATGATGTCCTTTGTTGGAACGATGTCAGAATGACTCGTCTCCCTGACACCTGCAAGGGCATCATACTTGTAAGAGCCGTTGCGCCAAAGTAGTGGTAGCGCCTTGACGAGGTCCTGAGCTCGTTGCGTAAAAATACGCCGAGTAGCCGATCCGTAGAGATCGAGTCATGTGCATGCTCATTGAGAATTATCAGACAACCAGACTCGTAAGGGCCGCTGAGCCGGAGTGTGTTGTTTCCACCGAAAGAGGTGAAGTGCTCGTCAAGGCCGAAGTGCCGTGAGCAGAGTTAAGCATGCATATGAATAAAACCTTTGTTCCACGGTGAAAACCGTGTGGTTGATTGGGGTCGGGTACATACTTCTCAAAGGCTGCCCTATAGGCATGCAATGTTCGTCAAGTAATTGTAAGACCGGCAGGCCCCTTTCAGAATTTCTTACCGAGGAAGACGGTGATGGCGCAGCCTTGAGTGACATATATTTCACCCGAACCTGATAGAGTTCATTGATGGCCTTCGTCACTCAGAGGTATGGAGGTCGTGGTTATCCTTAAATATCTAAGGATTGAACCCAACTACTGCAGTAGCAGAATGCATTCGGATACCTAGTAAGGATCTCTTCTGGTATGCTGTACCGTCCTACTAGGGTGATGGGGTCAACAGGCCTCTGGGGTATCTAAAATACATAGAATAATCAACCCCCAGATCGTCGCGTTGTCGCCCAGATATGAGTCCCCTAAGCCCAGGGGGAGGTGCAATTATCGAAACAAAGCATTAGCTTAGGTACAGCGCTACTTTGAATGGATGAGTGGATGACGTTGTTGAGTCAGTCCTGCATAACCTTTGTGAAGGTGTCATGGTCGGTATACTACTGGACCGATTGGGAAAGAACCCCATTGATATCCGTACGACTAAGTGAAGCTCGAAGAGCTGTCCTTAGATTCGTAGGATACGGATGTGCCAAGCATAAAGGCTTGAGCTAGACATCCATTCGTGACTCTGAGGAAGTCAAGGCTAAGTCGTAGAGACTTGAGAGGTTATTCTAACTCACAGCCCTGAAGAGGCTTATGCGAAGTCATGACGACTTGCGTGGATGTTCAACTCATAGCCCTGATGAGGCTTTTGCGATATACGCTAAGTCATGGAGGCTTGAGCGTCGTATTACAAACTGTGACCCTGAGTGGTCTATGCATTTACTTGAGTTGAATAGATAGGTGTTTGCCTACTTACCAGACCATCAGTGGTTCTGACCCCGTTTTATGGGGATTTCAGGTGTTGAACCTGCGTGGCGATATGCGGAGCAAGGCGGCATCGAGTTCCAGGGTTTCTCTAGACAGAGTTGTACTGCTTCCTTTTTATTGAACCTTCACTGCTTTTCTAAGCAGTAGTGTTGTAATAAACATGTGCTTTCGATAAAATGGAACACTTTGGTGGTCAATGAGTTGCTTGGCCACATACCTGCAACGTGCTCGGAGTTTTCTAAAACCGACGACTCATTATCGTCTTATTCCGCTGCTAAAAGCTTTCTAAGTTCCGCTGCAAAGAAAAAAAAAAAGAAATTCATGAAAATTTTAACTTAGCTTTGTTTTGGAAATCCGGGGCGTTACACGGGGTGGCACCATATTCGAGTAAGTCAGGGCTAGACTAGGGTTAGTTGATGTCTTGGTTAGTGTTAGAGGTTTAGAAGAGTCAAAACCATTTTGAAAACTCATTTTGAAAATTAGTTTTTAAAACTAGTGTTTTTAAATGTTTTTAAAGGTGTTTTAAAAACCCAAATGTGAAAGATGCCAAGTGGCATCACATTTGGGGGTTTTCTAGGTTTAGTTAGGGGCTAATTAGGGATTAATTAGAGTCCCACCTAGGTTAGAAAACCACAAAAAATCGTTGCCTTTAGTGGATTTATTAGAAAGAGTCCTAAAAAAATGAAAAACCTCTTAATTAACCCTAATTAAGTGACTTTTTGAAAAACTATAAAAAGGGACCTAAGGGGGGCCAAAAGGAGGGCACTTTTCTCTCAAATTTTCGTGGCCTCTCTCTCCTCTCCAGCATCTCCACCTTCCTTCATTGCAGCTGCAAGCACCAAGGTAATATTTTTAATATTTTTTAGTTTTATTTAATACTTTTTCATGTTTTAAATCAATTTTAGCCATTGGTGTCATCCCTTTCATGGATTAAACCATGGATTCAACCTCAAGAACCATCAAGAATCAGCAAGAACACTCCAAGAAGGTGATCCAACCCTGTTTTGGATGATTTACAGAGATTTTAATCCATTAGAATTGATTTTAACATGATTCTTTGCATTATTAACCAATAAAATATATGATTTACCCTTTTTAATGGGTTAAATCTATGTTTTAAAGGTAATATCAAATTACAGCCATTGATTCCCTGTTTTTAATTTATTTTCATGGTTTATTCATGTTTTTTTTACGTTCTATAGCATAGAAATAAGTTTTATTTACTGTTTTATGGTTTATTTTATTTATTTACATTAGTTAATGCATGGTTTTTCAAGTTTCTTAAATTTCTGTGTGTTCTAGGTTTAGAACAGTAAAGATGATGTTATTTCGGATTGAAGCACTGATTGTTTATTTCTGATTTTTTTATATGTGGTGCATGCATGAGTTATTGAGTTACTGTAGAAAAATCAGAGGTTTTGGACTTCGGGAACTCTGTCAAAAAAATCAGACATCAAATCAGGTTTTTAAAGCTTTAAAACCGTGGTTAAAATCAAGAAGGTAACTTGATGTGATGATATTTCTCTCATCTTATATCCGATTTTAAATCTGTAAAGTGCTATGGATTCACATTGAGTAGATATGTCTGTTGTGAAATTTTCGGATTTTTTGATCACTGTTTAGTATTTTTCCCCTTTTAGAGAATATGTTTTTAAAGTTTAAACTCGTTAGGGTTTACCAAAACCCTAATCAGACTTGTATTAGTCATAAATCCCAAACCACAGATCCGATTTTAGATCTGTAAAAAGTGAGTATTGTTATTTTTCTGTATACTGTTCATCACTAAAATTTCAGAGATTTTTGTTTAGGTTTTATATTTATTCCTGTATTTTCAATCTGAAGTAGCCGTTTTAATCCCTGTTAAGAGTGATATATTTTAGCCCAGGTTGCCGGAAGGGTTTCTCCCTAACCGGAGATGATTTTTCCAATCTTTAAATTGGGAAATCTCTGTTTTACTTTCTAGTTAGTCTCTGTAAAATTTCATAAATTTCTATGGAGATTTGACCCTTGATTCAGGTCTTGGATTGAAACTGGTTGGTGAATTAGGTCAAAAATAGCATATTTTTAGGGTTTAATGCAATTTTCGGATTAATTTAATGTCAAAAAATTATTTTTATAATTCCAATTCGACATTAGGGTTATAAAAAGTACAGGTACCAATTTTTATGGATTTTGGAATCCATTTGATGGCTGAATTAAGCAAATTGCAAAACCGGGTTCCTGAAAGATCCAAAAACACTGCAAAAATCACAAAATTTGTGATATTATTGGATTTTCGTGCATAAGCATATATTTTTAGGGTTTAATCATGTTCATAATCATGTTAGGATGCTTTAGGTTTAATTTGATGCTCATTTGATTTCATTTAGTGCATAAAACCTAGGTTTTTACCAAAATCTATTTCAGAAAACCCTGATTTCAAGGCCATAGTCTTGCTATCGGGGGTAATTTGGTCATTTGACCTAAATTTCGAAATCCCTAACCCTAATTTCATATTTTTAATCATGTCATAGCATATTTGGTTTGGGTTTATTCCATTCAAATTTCAAAATTTGCATTTTATCAAAATATCTTTCTAAAACCCTAATTTCAAGGCCATAGTCTTGTTATTAGGGGTATTTTGGTCATTTTGACCCCAATTTCGAAATTTCATATCTTCTCTTTCATATTTATTCAATTTTATTTCATACTTTATCATTTTTATTTAAGGGAATCAAGGAAGAGGCTTATATCTAGCAAAATCCAACAATTTCCTGATATTGTTGGATAAATCTAGAAAAGCCAACATATATTCATTAACCAAGTTTTCTAGTTTTGCAGGTGCATTGAAGACTTTATTTTTCATGTATTTAATTTTCAATAGTGATGTAATTTGTAATTAAACTTTGGAATAAGAATTTACATTTCCTGCATAGATTAGGTTGCATTGCATATAGTTTATTTTTATCATGTTAATGTGTGATGGATGATGATTCATGCATATTTTTACAAATTCACCATGGTCTACACGAATGGCACATGCACCAGCTTCTATGAAGTTTATAAACTTGGTGGAATTTATATTTATGGCCATAGTCAGAATACGAATGATACTCAGATTTATAATCTTTACATTAGCCACATTCAGCCTACACTCTTAGGCTAACTTCAAAAATGCACTGCATTTCTCAAAAATACAAGAAGTATTTCTCAATTCCTCAAAATCATATTCATTCATTTCATGTATTTGCCAATTCCAATTCAAATTTCAATTCAAATAAGTTCATTTTCTCAAAATCTCCTAAGTCTTATAGCAAAATCGATTTTCCCAAAGACATTGAATTTCAAAGGATATTTCAAGTATTTCCCAAGTTCTAAATTCAAATTTTCTAAGTTAGAATTTCAATTTCAAAGTTTGAATTCAGAGAAACCAAGACTCAGAATCGATTTTCACCAAATGTCAAGGATTTCTCAAAATCGATTTTTATTTCTCTCAGAAGTATATTTCAAATCCCATTTCACGATTTCTCATGTGATATCATTTCCAAAATTTACATTTTCTGAATATTTCAATCATTTAAAGCAAACATCATGTTTTCAAATGTGCATTTTCTGAAAATTCATAGCACATGCCTGATTCTATGTGCATTTAGAAATTAGAATATGATTTAGACAAGTTGAATAGAGTAGAGCATAAGATTGATCCTTGGTTCAATTACCCCTGTTAAAGGTGGCAGGAACAGTTGAACCTCGTACCGACAGGCGAGTCCCATTCTTCGGAATTTTCCCGCATTTTAAAAAACGGAGGCGAGTTATTTTCAAAACTTTTTCAAAGGTCAGTTTGATTTGCAAAAGTTAAAATTTTGCGATGATAACAATTTCAAAGTTTGGAATTTGGTAATTATTATATTCCTTTTCCAACCCTCTCCATTAAAATCGTTAACCTTGAATTAATTGTAGGAATTAATAGGTTACTACTTTAGTCTAGACCTAACCTAGTCAAACTGAGCCTAGGTCGAGTCAAACTCTAGTCTACACCCCCTTCGAGTCTAGTCAAACCCTAAGTTGGGTCCAACTTAGTTGAGCCTAAGTCAACTCGAACCTAGTTGACTAAGTCAAACTTAAACCGAGTTAAACCTAGTCTTAATAAGCCTAAGTCCAAGACCTAGACCTAGCCCTAGTCAAGACTAAGTCAAACCCTAACCTAGTCTAAGTCAAACTCAAGACCAACCCGAGGTTGAGTCAACCTTAGCCAAACCCAACCCAACCTTAACTAAGGTCAAACCGAGTCCACCTAAGTCAACCGAACCTAGTTGACTAAGGCAACTCAAAACCGAACCCAATTAGTGAGTCAACCTTAGCTCGAGCCTATCTCTTTCAACCTAGTCAAAATCGAGCCTACCTAATCCCATCCGAGTGCATCTAAACCCAATCTGAACCTACTCAAGCCAAAACCGATCATAGTCGAGTCAACCGAGTGAACCCTAACCTTAACCTTCGTTCTTTAGTGAAGTAAGTTCATTTAGTATTATTTCTTTTGATTTCTATACTAATTAGTTTATTTATCTAATTTAGTTTTAGTGTAGAAGTGTGTGTACGTATAGCGTATTTGTTTAGTATGTGTGAAATGTGTTTTGTTGTGGTTTGAATGATAGTTAGATATTAGTTAACTTAGTAGTTAGATTGTATTTTATTATTTAGCATAGTTGCATTTCCATTGTTAGTTAACGTAGTTCTAGTCATAAATTGCTTGTCGTGTTTTGTTCGTCGTGCATTTAGTGTATTCATAATTATCATCTGCATATACACTGTTATACAGTGTCATTTAGATTGCATTAGGTGTAGATTGCATTTGATAGTGTTTACATAGGTTCATAAAGTGAATAGTGCACTCAAATAAAAACCAGATTTTTGCCCTGTTGCAACAGAATTATTTTCTGTGCAAAAATTCTGTGTTTTCCAAATTTTTTTCTTTTATTCACTTTATTGACGTGTTATTTAACTGCAGACCAAATTTCAGCTCATTCGGAGTTGATTTGGTCTGATTTTTAAGCGTTTTGCGAAAACCGCTTTTTCTGGATTTTAAATTACAGGACTGGCGATATCCTGATTTTTCCTGGATTTGAAACGCTTATATCTGGAGTTCCAGATATTTTTTTTCAATTCTGTAAAAACTGTCGTTTTTTTCAATCTGTCAGTTGCAGAACAGAACAAATTTCGGGAAAATCGGACCTCGTTTGCCCTGTCAAACAGTGGTTTTCCGATAACCTGTCAGAATGCTATTTTACACTAGTTAGGGGCAGTTTCGTAATTTTCTTAGTTTCGGCATTTTAGATTTGTTTTCAGTAGTTTCTGCATTTTAGGAGTTGCATCATCATCATACAGCATTAGTAGAGTTAAATTGGTTAATGTTAGCATTAATTTAGTATTTTATTTAATTTTTGCTTGATAAATAGTATTTGTTTTACAATTTTCGTAAAATTAGAAATAGTTTTAGTTATTGTTTTCATTATTAGAATAGAAAACTAACTTTGTATTTTTCTGCATTTTTAGGTTTAAAAACATATTTAGTGTCCAGGGGTATTGTCCAAGTGAGAAGATTCTCTAAGTGGCGAAAAGACGGAAATACCCTTGGCGTGGAGCAGAAGACTGATTGCTTGTTTACTTTTCTTTTAGTGTTTAATTGTAGTTGTATTACTTTGTAATTGTAGGTTGACATTTGTCATTAATAAATTGAATTTTATAGAAATATTGTGTTTAATTCCTGTTCCCTGTGGATTCGACCCGTACTTACCACTTGGTGGAAAGTCGGTTTTTAAAATTTTTGGTTGACGATTTTCCAAAGTTTTATTGCAAATAAGTGTTTTAAAAAAAGTGCATCTCAAAATATCAACCAAATTTTGGCGCCGTTGCCGGGGAACGGCGAATTAATTACTTTATTTCTTAGAGTTTGATTTATTAATTGGTTTTAGTTAATTAATTGTTTTATTTTTAGTTAGTAGGATTAGTAAGTGAACATAGGATTAACATAGTTAGTAAATATAGGATTCACGTTCTGTCTTTCTAGGATTCACTTGAAATTCATTCTGCAAGGAGCGATTAGACAGGTGGGTTTTAGAAAAACTTAGTTTGTGATTTCCTGTATTTATCTTTTCAGTACTTTAGAGTAGTTTAATTTGTTATTTCATTTACTTAGTTAGATCATTCTGACATAATTAGTTTAGCATATTTGTTTAGTAGTTGTTTATTTTGTATTATTTACATTTTAGTACCTGTGTAGTTTAGATTTAGAGTTAGGTCGTTTGCTTACATCTGGTCTTAGCACCAGTGTATGCAGGGTCGACGAGGTCTAGGAACCCCATTACACCCATTTGTTGACAACCCAAAGAGAATTTTACATTCTCATCGAAGTTCGGCAACAATGGCTGACATGGATCCTCCACCTCCACCCCCAGTTCTTTCACGCCCTCTGCGGGAATATTTCATTCCCACAGACTATGTTCAGGCATCCTGCATTCGGAGACCCGATGTAGGAGCGCCACATTATGAGATTAAGGCCAGCATTATTCAGATGCTTCCATCCTTTTATGGCCTTAGTCATGAGGATCCCTACCGACATTTAGATGAATTCCTCGAAATCTGTTCTACTGTTAAGATACAGAATTTCGATGATGATGCTTTAAGGTTGACTCTATTCCCCTTTTCATTGAAGGACAAAGCCAAGTATTGGCTGAAGTCCTTAGATTCTGTAGAAATAGAGTCATGGGATCAATTACAACAGGAGTTTCTTCGGAAATATTTTCCCATTGGTCGTACGAACCAATATCGTAGAGCCATCACTAGCTTTTCAGAGCTAGATGGTGAGCGCTTTCATGAGACCTGGGAGAGAATGAAGGATCTCCTCAGGAAATGTCCCCATCATCAGGTGCCGAAATGGCAACTGGTGCAGAGCTTCTACGACGGATTGTCTGACAAGAATCGTCAGATGATCGACTCTTCATGTGGAGGAACATTCATGCTGAAGAGCGAGGATGAAGCATGGAGGTTATTTGATACATTGGCCGAGAATTCTCTCCACCATGCTTCGAGCTCTCATTCTGATAGAGCCACACCCAACATTCAGAAGAAAGCTGGTGTTCTTGAAGTTGGTCCATCGACTGCTCTACAGTGCAAGGTAGACATGATTGCTCAGAAGCTGGACCAGCTTCTCTCAGGACCATCCACCACACAGCAGGTGTGTACTCTTTGTGCCAGTCCGGCACACGAGATCACTGAGTGCCCTTCGGCAGCTCAGTACCCTGAATTTGTTCAAGAACAAGTTCAGGCAGCTCATGGTTACGTCAGACCGCCAAATAACCCATTTTCATCGACATACAATCCGGGTTGGCGTAACCATCCCAATTTTTCATGGAAGAATCCACAGTCTTCCATGCAGATGCCTATATCCTCTCAGCCAGTTCGGCAGCCATCTTTTACTCAGTCATTTCAAAGACCGAACTATGCTCAGTCTTCTTCTTCTTCTGTTACTTCCCCGATTCAGCAGGAGTCTGCCCCGCAGACATCTTTTCAGGAGAGACTTCTCCAGGCATTCCAAGAGGTAAAAACCTCTAATCAGAACGCCTTCGAGAAGTGTAGCCAGATTTTGAGCTCGCATACGCAGTCCATTGCGAAGTTAGAGTCGCAAATGGGACAGTTAGCTGAGGCTATTAGTAGGAGACCCGAGGGTACATTGCCGAGTCAGGCTGTCATGAACCCGAAGGGTAAGGACCAGATGACTGGAGGCCTATTTCATACTGAGACACAGCAGCAGGCTAAATCAGTTATGGCCTTGAGGAGCGGACGTGAGTATCACGTCGAGAGCAGAGAGCGAGAGAGCAGAGAGAGGATAGAGGAGCCAAAGACCATTGTTTCACCTACGTCGGCTCAATCATCATCCCCATCCCCATCATCACCTTCACCATCTTCATCATCTTCATCCTCAGAGAAAAAGAAGAAGGATAGGAGTGAGCATTCTCACAAAGAGGAGGAGCCAGCAAAGTATATTCTCCCACCACCCTATCCCAAAGCATTAGAGTCTCCTGATTATAGAGGGAAGCAAGGTGCGAAGATCGAGGACATGCTTGACATCTTCAAGCATGTGCAGATCAACCTACCTTTGCTCGATGCTATTCAGCAGGTGCCGGCATATGCCAAATT
Organism: Nuphar pumila; assembly: GCF_984573655.1. NCBI lineage: Eukaryota > Viridiplantae > Streptophyta > Magnoliopsida > Nymphaeales > Nymphaeaceae > Nuphar > Nuphar pumila. The sequence goes on along the minus strand of NC_143265.1, from coordinate 42,297,475 downwards.
CCTGAAGGAACTATGTACGCAGAAGCGTAAATCTAGAGAGTGAGTTCCTAACAGGGTCCATCTGACTGAGCAGGTGAGTTCAGTACTTCAGCATCAGACACTACCAAAGCTCAAGGACCCTGGAGCCCCTATCATTGCTTGTACTATAGGGAACATCCGAATAGAACGTGCATTGCTCGATCTTGGAGCAAGCGTGAATATTCTGCCCGGATATTTCTTTGATTCTTTCAAGCTAGGAGAGATGAGATCGACTCCGATTACACTGCAGCTGGCAGATCGTTCCGTCAAGGTACCGAGAGGTGTCTTGGAGGACGTGCTAGTTAAGGTGGATGACTTTTATTTTCCAGTCGATTTCATTATTCTTGACATGGAAGGTGTAGATAGCCAACACCAGACTCCGATTATTTTAGGTAGACCATTCTTGGCAACTGCCAATGCGTGTATCAATTGCAGAACCGGAGCCATGGATCTCTCATTCGGCAATAGGAAGGTAAAGCTGAATATTTTTAATGCCGCAATGGGACCAGCAGGAGACATGGACTGCTTTCATGTAGACATTGCACAGGAGTTAGTGGAGGAGCAGCCCGAGTTGTACATTACTGAGGATTCTTTAGATTTGTATCATATAGAGAAGAATAGCAGTGTAGATAGTGTAGATGTGTCTAGAGTGTCGTCAGAGAGACCACCTTGGGGAGCGGTCAGGGAGCCTCTTCCACCACTTGCTGAGACCCCCGCCAAGTCTTCGATCGAGTCACCTCCGAAACTTGAGTTGAAACCCTTACCGGATTCACTCAAGTATGCATACCTCGGAGATGATGAGACTCTGCCTGTGATCATCTCGTCTTTGCTCACTAAGGAGCAGGAACAGAAATTGCTGACTATTCTTCGAGAGCACAAGGCAGCGATTGGATGGGGAGTTGCTGATCTAAAGGGGATTGATCCTTCATTCTGCATGCATAGGATCCATTGTAATGAGGAAGTCAAGCCATTTAGGGATATGCAGAGAAGGCTAAATCCCAACATGAAGGAAGTGGTGAAGAAAGAGGTGGTGAAGTGGTTGGATGCCGGAATCATTTACCCTATTTCTGATAGCCAGTGGGTCAGTCCGATTCAAGTTGTGCCAAAGAAGTCAGGACTCACTGTGGTTGAGAATGAGAAGGGTGAGAGAATTCCGATGAGGACCACTACAGGATGGCGAGTCTGCATCGATTATAGGAAGCTGAATGTGGCAACTAGGAAAGATCATTTCCCATTGCCATTCATTGATCAGATCTTAGAGAGACTCGCAGGACAGAGCTACTACTGCTTTCTAGATGGATATTCAGGATACAATCAGGTAGCTGTCCATCCTGATGACCAGGAGAAGACCACGTTTACATGTCCTTATGGCACCTTCGCGTTTAGACGTATGCCTTTTGGGCTCTGTAATGCCCCAGCTACTTTTCAGAGGTGCATGCTTGCTATCTTCTCGGACATGATTGATGATGTGATAGAAGTTTTTATGGACGACTTTTCAGTGTATGGCTCTTCTTTTGAAGATTACCTCCAAAAACTTGCTCGAGTACTGAGTAGGTGTGAGGAGACCAATCTCATCCTGAGTTGGGAAAAGAGCCATTTTATGGTCCAGGAGGGGATTGTGCTAGGACACATTGTGTCCAAGCATGGTATTGAGGTTGACAGAGCGAAGGTGGATCTCTCAATTGTCGGTAAGATAGTGGAAATATCCTGGGCAGTAAAAAAGAACCTACCCAATCCATACCTCCTCAGTCATCCCAGCTAAGCTGCGATCAAATATCCGCAAAAGGGATCTCTCAATTGTCGTCAAGATGAAGGCGAATTAAGCGAGTGGACCCCTGGGGCCAAAGAAGATTTGAAACATCTCCAAGATGACGGAGTTTGTGACGGATCCTTCCAGGGAAAGTTCGGATCACCGTCGAGATGAAGGCGGATGCGATGAACCTACCGACAAACCCTAAAAGATATTTGATTTCTGCTATCATTTAGAGATTTCAACCCAAGAACCAATGTCATAATTCCTGAGAAAGAAAAAGAAGGATCGGAGCATCTCCAAGATGAAGGAGTTTGTGACGTACCCTTCCTCGAAAAAGAGACAAAAGTCAGGACATCTCCAAAATGAAGGAGGATGTAAAAAGAACCCAGAAAAGATCCGTGATTCAAAAGAGTGCAAAAAGATCATCATGGGAAATGCCCAGGATATCAAACTGCCCGAAACTGTCAAGAATCATCTTTATCTATGTGAAATTCGTTATCAATATCTTTTCGCTTAATTGCTTTTATGAAGCTAAGGATGTTTCCTCTCTTTCATATCGAGGAAATTGATATCTTCCTTGAAGAAACTCAACGGCAAACAAATTTGAATTTGATTCTTAAATTCTACAGAGTTAGCCTTGTTGGAATTAATACTCTAAGTAGAAAGAGGTCATATTTTCACACATGAGCACAATTCAATCATTCTGAATCAACTACAAATTTTTGTCACCTTATTGGCAATATTTTCTAATTATCCCAACATGAAGTGTGAACTTGAGGTCGTTTTGACGTATCCTGACGTCATCCCTCCTTAGGACTGAAAGGTCCTTCCCTTCCGTCTGATCTGAGCGCTCTCAGATTCACACACTTCCCTGTGTTCCCCACTGTCTCTCCATAGACAGTTCCCGCTCAGGATAAGGGTTAAACCTGAACTTTTTGCAAAAGATCTGTTATTGTCAAAAGCTATTTTCAGTCTCAGCAATGAGACGCCCAAGAACAACCCCTTTTCAAGCTTTAGGGACCCCTATTTTTATCCTTTTGCAAAAACCCCTCTTGGACTTGTTGTGCAAAGTCTAGAGGCCCATCACCGTTTTCTCGCTCCTCGAGGATTCTGTATCCATTCAGGCTAAGGATTAAACCTGTTACCTCGCTCCTCGAGGTACCACCCAAACCTTCTGCGAGAGGTCGTCTATTTTTAGAAAGTTGATTTTTAGTCTCAGCAATGAGGCGCCCAAGATCATCCCTTTTCCAAGCTTTAGGGAATCCCATGATTTTCTCTTCTCGCAAAACCCCCTCTCGGATTTGTTCGTCCAAATTCCGAAGGTCCCATCATGGTTTCTTCATCCGAGGATCCCGTATGGTCGTCCCTTTCAGGTTAAAGGTTAAGCCTGAACCTCACTTCATGAGGTACGTTCCGTTCAGGTTAGGGTTAAACCTGAGTCCCATTTCGACTAGATATCCTTTCTAGTCCCATCACCGTTTCCTCGCTCCTCGAGGATTCTGTATCCATTCAGGCTAAGGATTAAACCTGTTACCTCGCTCCTCGAGGTACCACCCAAACCTTCTGCGAGAGGTCGTCTGTTTTTAGAAAGATGATTTTTAGTCTCAGCAATGAGGCGCCCAAGATCATCCCTTTTCCAAGCTTTAGGGAATCCCTTGGTTTTCTCTTCTCGCAAAACCCCTTTCGGATTTGTTCGTCCGAATTCCAAAGGCCCCATCATGGTTTCTTCATCCGAAGATTCTGTATCATCCCTCACTCAGGTCAAGGATTAAAATCTTAAATCTTCTTCTGATGATATATTCCTTCTTGTCTCATCACAGCGTCCTCGTTCGAGGGTTCTGTATGGTCACCCCTTTCAGGATAAGGGTGAAGCCTGAACCTCACTCCATGAGGTACCTTCCTTTCAGGTTTGGGTTAAACCTGAGCCTCGTTTCGACGAGGTAATCCTCCCCATCCCATCATGGTTTTCCCCCCACAAAGGAATCCATGCTCTGTATATCCATCCAGAAAGGGATCATGCTAAAGTTTCATCTCGCGAGGCATTTCTCTCAAGAAATATCCCATCGAGGTCTGCTTATATTCCTTTCCCCATCCGAATCATCTTGATATATCTTCGTCCCATCCAGGTTAAGGGCTAAACCTGAGTCATTCCAAAGGGCTGATCTTCTCTTACCCATGAGACTTGATCAAAATTCTTATCTTTCACCATCCCTGGGATTTTCACCTAAAGTCCCATCACGATTTCCTCATTCAGTCGTATCATTGTCAAGGATTTCATCCCCCCAGGACCATTCAGGATGAGGTTTTAAGCCTGAAAAGTCGTGTTTTCAAAATAAATTCTTCCACACCCAGTTCAGATCGGCTAACTGGGGCATTTTTCAAAATTTGGAGTGTTTCTTTGCCACTAAGCTCGGCTTTCAACCGGCTTAGTAGCAAAGAGGGGCATCTGTGAACACCCCAAATTTTTCAAAAAGTTGTAAATATCCCCTTTTTGCCCTTTTCCCCCATTTTCTGGGTAATTGAGTCAGTTTCTAATCTAAATTCCATTTTATTTCTCAATTTTTTCTGAAATTAAATTCATTTTACATATCTGACTCAATTTCGGAACCGGATCTAGAACAAAATCCAAATCTGAGCTTCATTATCCAATTTTTTTAATCAATTTCTAAAAATTACCAAAATAACTTTTGAAAAGCTCAGACACTTCGTCCGGTATCCGTTTGGATCCATCGAATTGTATTTCTCAATTCGAGGTTTAAAACTTAAACATTTTCTCAAAACTTGGGTCCAAACCCATTCTTCTGAAGAAATTTCCCCAAAATGGTCTGAAATTCTCAGAAAAATACTCTTGTAAATATTTCTCAGAAAAATACAAAAAAATTAGTGTTTAATCTTTGTTTTCGTGTAAAAAAAACTTAAATTTTGTCCCAAAAATACAAAAAAAATGGAAAATCATGCAAAAAACCAAAGAAATTAGGAAAAAAACTACGTGGTTTTTGAAGATTTTTGCCAAAAAAAACTCACCCTTAACCACCTTTTTAGAAAAACCTGAAAAGGAGGCCCCTTTTTGGAAAAACTGATTTTCAATGTTTAAGGGTCGAGTTAGGGTTTTGAAAACCCTAACTCGCCTTCCTCCCTCAGCCGCCGCTCTCCTTCCCTCTCCGTGATGCTCTCCTCTCTCGCCGGAACCCTCCGATCGCCTCCATCGTCCTCCTCCTTCGTTCATCACCTTCGCCCTTCATCTCCTCCATCCATCCCGCCATCACCAAGCCCCCCCCATGTGCGAAACCCCCTCTCGATGCCCCCATGGCCTCCATTCGCCCTTCATCTGCAACGGCTTCGCACGCCCCTTTTCTTCAACCCTCAGATTTTTTTTTCTGGGTTCTTCATCCGTCGATCTTTAACCAACCCTTGCTTCCAGACCTTTCCTCCTCTCTCTATAAGAGAGGCACAAAAGGAAAGGGAAAAGAGGGGGGGGACTATGAAACCCTTCGGGAGCCATTCTCTTTCCGACAATCCTTGAATCAAGCAAGGCGCTACCTCTTTCTACCCCTGGTACAAAGAGCTGAAGAAAGGTCCCTCATCCCAGCAAGAGATTCCTCGGCTATACCCGGAAAGAAGTTGACTCACCGTGGCCAGAGGTAGGCGAATCATCCTTTCCTCCCCCATCTTTCGCGCTGTTCATTTCTTCTGCCCCTTTATTGCATTCATCCTTTACTTTTCCCAGGCATCTCCTGTTGATTTTCCCCTTTGAACCTGTTAATGCACCCTTGAGGAAGTTGGGCTGCTCATAGTAGTATCAGCTCCTCTCTTGCGCAAAATCAAACAGAATGAATAATTCCAACACTTGTTTATCCATTTGATCCCAACTTCCATTGATAAAATGTAGCATCCCTTACGAAGTCATCATGTTATTTCATATACTTTCGTTTTCATGCCCAATACCAGAGAGTATTAGGCCTTCCAGTCTATCACCTCTGAAAATTCTGTCAGCACCTCGATGGCATCCGATCTAATCATGTATTGGATTGGGTTCATCAGGTAGGGATCCCCCATCGACATCACATCCCCTTCATAATTTTGTCATATTTTATTTAGTTACTTATTTATTTATCTTTTTCTTCTTCTGCGAGCTGGCCCTTTATATCTCTGTTAATTCCAGTCTGTTTATTGCCTTGTTTTGATTTCCTTTCCTGTTGAACCTACTTTGATGTTGGGTCTGCGTTTTCAATCTTCAGATTCTCTATCCTTCATGGGATGATTGGATCTGATGTTATTTTTTTTTTATGTTATTCTCTGTTCCCCATTTTGATTATTATCATTATCATCTGGTCTTGCTACGACCTTGTTGGAGAATGTCGTCTCTGTTCTGTCTTCCACATATTTATTTGTTTTTTTTTTATTCATTATGATCTTCGGAATCTCGTTCCAGTACGAGGGGAAGAGTATCACCATATATCGGCAGCCCACAGCGGCAGCTAACGATCTGGAACTCAGATCAGAGCTGCTGGAAAATCCAGCATCTGACCTGGGCCTGTTAAGCAAATGGAGTTGCCTAAATTCTAGTTTGATCTAAAAAAAAAAAAAAACTCTCTTCACAAGTAATAGCTTATGAATAAAGTCTGAGCCGCTGGGAATAATCCCACTCATAGTAACTGAATCTCTCTCGATCTGCTGCAAGAGACATCTTACTGATCGCAAATCTCTCTGCTAAAGGGGGTGGGGTATTCTGTTCTGAGTAGCCATCAGATTCATTGAATGATTTGTGTAAGATGCCATTTCCTCTTTTACTTCATCTGTTTTCATTGATATGTAGTTTAAAGTTGATCATTACGGTATATAAAGGTCATTCTGGTATGTATTTCTGATTCATGGTATCTAAATCCACGTGTATATGTCTCACCAATTTTTACCATCTTGTAAATATAAAATGCTCACTAGAAGTTTAGAATTAATGGTGAGATGAACCCATCTTCCTAGGTTTGATCATGGCCTGAGAGCAGGCCAGGCCCCAAATATAAATACTCATTTCATCATCAGTAGTCCAGCATTTTTTTTTTCTCCCTGTATCATAGCGTTCAAAATTTCGTTGTAGATGTTGGCTCATGCTTTTGATATTTGGTAATTCCAACGTAACTGGTTGCCTCTGTTTCATTAGGATCCATATATGTGTTGTGATCTGTTGGTAATTTCATTGTCATTTCTAACTCATTTGTATTATGCTTACAGGATTTCCTCATGGATGGTTGTGTTTATCTACATTGCAACACTCATAGCTAAACCCTGTATATTGTCAAATCCATTTAAGATAATTAGTTGCACTCTCTAAATCCAATCTGATTTCTCTTTCAGTAATATCACTTCTTCTTTACAGTTGGATTGTTCATTGTTATTTAGACTCCATTTTTTTGAGATATCTCTATAAGTAAACCTGTAAGCAATAGCCAGACCACGGACGTCTCCAGGGCATCTTGCCTTAACAAAAGGCACCATGGTTTAAGCTGGGGCATACATGTCACGGCTGTGTAAATCTGTCACTAGAAGTAGGCCTGGGGCAATTAGGCAGGATACAATAGCCACAGAGTCACTATCGCAGGGAAATGTCTTCAGTGATCCTGTATTAAATCTGATGTTGGGAACCCCTTTTCTCAATATCCTGGTTGGGTTAATCTCTCCTGAGTGTCAGGATTAGGTAGTCCCCGTTCCCCCACAGGTTACACCATTTTTTTTTTACCCCAGCCCTCCTGTTAAGAAAGGTGTAGTCCAGAATTCCAGGATTCTCGCAGCCTGTTCGACTGCCGAAGGCAGCCTAAGAAACATGTTTTTCATGGCAAATCAAATAAGAAGATATCTTACAGTTAAAAACCTGGTCACTGGCAGCAACCCTGGAGGTCAAGGGATCTCTAAGCTCCAGTTCAGTTCAGACTCCTTGACTGGTTGAAGGGATTAAGAAAGAAGTCTAGGACTGTTACTAAATTTGATATCCTTGACATAGGCCACGTTGAGTATGGTTTGTGGTAGTGGCGTATGCCTAAAAACCCTGGTTATGGACATCTGTGAGATGTGCGATTTCGTCTGGATAGGGCAGATTCAAATAACACTTTGTCCTATCAGTGGCCACAATTTTAAATTATGCTTTGTTGTTATCAATCCATCCTGTATAAATACGAGAGGAGTAATAATGCGATTTTTTTTTTTTGGTTACATAGCACCTCCCTCATCTCTGCATAAAACACTCCAGCACCCATGTTTACCTCTGTTACAGTAGGATAGGCTTTTGTGCATCAGTGACCTACTGTCTGTATCACATAGCACTTTACAAGAGGTCTTCCTATGCACATGATGTTGTAATCCCCTGGACACACCACCTCATTACCATAACACAGCATCTCCTGTAAAAAAAAAAAAACTTTTCTTGTCTCCTTCTTTTCCTGCAAACATGTTTTGACAGGTAAAACTGCTGTATGTATATATTCCTTAAAGTATGTCGTGTCCAAGTATTTATCTTATCTACAGTATATCTTCTAAAAAAAAAAAAAACCAAACCATTAGTTACAACACTCTTACTAGACACTGCCTTTATCCAACATCTTCTCACGGGGATGGCTTCAAGGGTTCTAAAAATAGCTTACAGGCTTCTAAATGGCAATAGCCTGACTGGAAATCACTCTGAGCAACCTTTGGGGAAATAAGTAGGCATGAGGAGATCACCACTAATGCTCGTAATTGATGGTGCCAGCCTTGTTTGTATAATGGCCAGTGATCTGGAAAATGTGCTTTTAATTTAGCAATTTTTAATTGCCTACTACTAACATCTTTTGTCTTGGATCATTATTTTCATATCTCCTGTTTACAATAGCATATGCTCTCTCTCTCTCTATCTCTTCAAGCCTCCCTGGTGAGTATATGATTCAATACATTTGGAAACTGTTAATTTGGGAATATAATAGATACTGACTTGGCTACTTGTTTCTTTGCAGGAGTATTTGATTACTCTCGGATATTGCGCATTTATCAGTTAAGTATCTAAGGTCGCCCCTGAAAATTTAATTTAATTTTTTTTTCTTTTTGCTATAAGATGTTGAACTTCGGTAGTCTCATCCTTCTTTCTTTCTGTGCACAAATGACTCTCCATATACAGCTAGGAAATTATGTTTGCCCTTAACAGATGTTACTTAGAGTATGGCAATTATCCTAGTATTTTCTGAATGATACTTGAAAGATGATGTTCCACATAAGGATACAAATCTGATGTCAAATTTGCCACAAAATTTTTTTTTTTTGCTCAGGACTAGTTGGTCAGTACCTCAAAACTAGCCTAAACCATGTTCGGGTCACTAATAAATTCAGGCACTTTAAAGATAATAGTCATTAGTATGTTGAATCAGGAAGGTATATAGGCGTGTTGGTCCAAAGCATTATCAGTATGCATAGACCTAAGGTCAGATCACTATTTGACTGCAAGAGGAAACTTTTTTTTTTTTTTAGTGATGGTGCTGTAAATCAGTGATTGATTATATAAATATGTCATTCGCAACCAAGAGAATTTGGCTGTGATAAATCTCGGTTCTTTGATACGTTAAATATTCCTATCTTAATAACCAACACGCTGGGATTTCTTTATAAACTCCCTGTGAGGTAGCAGTCCATTGCTGTATGGCTGGGACTATTGAACCAATTAAGGGTGGGACCAATAACTTGACATTGGCTGTAGCCAATGGGGCCAATAATGTATCAATGACCTAGATAGCTGGTGATAGAGTCAGAATATACGTGCCTCTTCATGAAACCACCCTGCGTATTCATTACAGGTTGTAGTCAGTCTGCATATAGGTATATCATCAAAAAGCATTAAACCCTATATAGGAGTGGGGCTGTTACGTTTCACAGTGGTCTATCTCGAACCATCCTAGCTCTTGACTTCACCTATTATACATACCTTTCTCATTTAGCATGAGCCTAGCACCTTGCATTAGGATCAATACAAATCACATACAATTTTGCTTTCAATAAAACATCTTTTTCCATACTCATTTCTTTGCAGGGAAGTCGTGGAAAACTTATACTGTTTTCTTAGATTAGAGATGTCATTATTTTAAATCTCAAGGATTGTAACAACTTAGATATAAATAAGAAATTCAAATTTCCAGCTCTTAGATAAAATGAATGAGCATTGTAAGATACCATTGAATTACTTGTTTTCATGCATCTTGCCTTTATTTTTATCGCAAATGGGAACACGAATGGCACGGACACCATCTCGTAAGAGGTAAATTAATACTAAGTTGATGATCCACATCAATGGCCATAGTCAGGGTGTGGACAAAACTTAGGATTTTTATCTTTTACAAAATAACACTGGATCCATTTTTCAAAATTCATCATATTTCCTTAAATATTTTCTTCTTTTATTAGAATTAAACTTAAAATTGACTCAAAATATATACCAATGGCCATAGTCAGGGTATATTGAGAGTTAATTTCATTTTAAATTCTATAAAAGCACCAAATGTATTTTATTCTTCACCTGAATTTAAATATAGATTATTATATAATACATCCAATGACCATAGTAAAGGATGCATTATATCTTCAATCTTATTTTAATTCATTTAAAGAATGGAATAGCTTTTCAAAATCCAATTTCAAAAATCTAGATTCATTCATCATTTAGGATAGAATTGCATCATATTTCCGAAATTCCCTCTTCAAAAACTCCAAGTAATGTAAATACTTTCTTCAAATCTGTCTTCAATCCTTATCAAATCCAATTCATTCTTTCAATTTTCAAAATTCTATTTCATTTTTAAAATCTCAAAGTTCAATCTAACTTTGGGATTTCAAATTCATTTTATATTCAAATTTCAAAGTTCAATTTGACTTTGAAATTCCAAATTCATTTTATATTAAAAAACTCCAATCAAATTCAAAGTTCAATTTAACTTTGAAATTCTTGACTCCAGATTCAAGCTTCAATTTCAAAGTCCAATTTGACTTTGGAAATTCAAAATCATCTCATATTCAAACTTCAAACTTCCAGCTCAATTCAAAATTCAATTTCAAAGTTCAATTTAACTTTGAAGTTATCTTCTGATTTCAAAGTCAAGTTCACCTTCTCTATCTTCAATCAAGATTTGAATTTGAATCTCAAAACTTAATTTTTGGGTTTTCTAAAAAACCCAAATCCATCTTTAAAGGTCCTATTTGGACTTTTCATAACCCAAATCCAAAGTTAAATCCTAGTCTCAACTTGGATCCAGATTTCCAAGTATCAATTCAATTCACCTTGGATCTCAGACTTCAGATCCAAATCCATCTTAGGATCCAGAGCTCAACTTCCACTTTTGGATCTCAGACTTCAGATCCAATTCTCCTTTAGGATCTAGACTCCAATTTCACTTTGGATCCCAGAACACAGATCCAAATCCATGTTAGGATCCAGAATCCGACTCTATATTGGACCTCAGACTTCAGATCCAAATCCATGTTAGGATCCAAAATCCGACTCTATATTGGATCTCAGACTTCAGATCCAAATCCATGTTAGGATCCAGAATCCAAACTCTATATTGGATCTCAGACTTCAGATCCAAATCCATCTTAGGATCCAGAACCCAATTTTATATCGGACCTCAGATTTCAGATTTTAAATCCATCTTTAGATCCAATTCCATTCCCAATTCTAGGTTTCAAATCCAATTCCATTTTCGTATCTCCTCCAAAAACTCTTTAAATCCATTTCTATTCTTAAATACCATTTGATTACCTCAGATCCATTCCAAACTTAAAAATTCAAATTCAATTCCATCTCAAGTATTCATTTCCTTTTCTAAATTCAAATACAAATTCAAAGTCAATTTTGACTTTTTATTTTTTTTCATTTCAAAGTTTCAAGTCATTCTTTATCATTTATTTTTCCCAACTCTGATTTACTTCAAAGACTTAGAACTCCTCTGATCTATCTCAAGTTCTAAGTTAAGATTAAATCATTTTCTTCACTCATTTACCAAGTTCATCTCAGAATACTTGGAAATTTCTAAATCAATTTTCAAAAGAGCATACATACATTGCACAAGCATGATTCTTTGTGCATTTAGAGTTAGATTAAATTCTTAGATTATATTTAGGCAAAGCAAAAGGCATAGATTCAATCCTTGGTTCAATTACCCCTGGTAAAGGCGCCAGGAACGGTCGAACCTCGTACCGACGAGCGAATCCCGTCTCTCCATCTTTTTCCCGCAAATTTTCAAAACGGAGGCGAGTTAAATTTCTAAATATTTTCAAATCAAGGTCAAGTGAGACCGCGCAAAAGAGTTCCTCTCTCTTTCTTTCTTTCTTTTTCTCTTCTCTCTTTCTTTTCTTTCTTCTTCCTTCAAAAAGGAGGAAAATAGAGGTTAGAAAAGGAAAAGAGAAGGAAGAGGAGAAACCGATGAAAGAGGAAATATTTTTGTGATGATCACACTATATCACCCCTGCACTTCACTACACTCAGCACATTTATTATATAATGTATAGCCTATGCAGTCACATCCCATTACATCCTGTTGCACTCACATTTCCCTGTGCATCTGCATATTCATTACATAGCAAGTATAATCCGGTATACCTCATATAACTACAATACCCTGTGGTTGATATTTTGAGATGCTCTTTTTTTAAAACACTTATTTGCAATAAAACTTTGGAAAATCGTCAACCAAAAATTTTAAAAACCGACTTTCCACCAAGTGGTAAGTACGAGTCGAATCCACAGGGAACAGGAATTAAACACAATATTTCTATAAAATTCAATTTATTAATGACAAATGTCAACCTACAATTACAAAGTAATACAACTACAATTAAACACTAAAAGAAAAGTAAACAAGCAATCAGTCTTCTGCTCCATGCCAAGGGTATTTCCGTCTTTTTGCCACTTAGAGAATCTTCTCACTTGGACAATACCCCTGGACACTAAATATGTTTTTCAACCTAAAAATGCAGAAAAATACAAAGTTAGTTTTCTATTCTAATAATGAAAACAATAACTAAAACTATTTCTAATTTTACGAAAATTGTAAAACAAATACTATTTATCAAGCAAAAATTAAATAAAATACTAAATTAATGCTAACATTAACCAATTTAACTCTACTAATGCTGTATGATGATGATGCAACTCCTAAAATGCAGAAACTACTGAAAACAAATCTAAAATGCCGAAACTAAGAAAATTACGAAACTGCCCCTAACTAGTGTAAAATAGCATTCTGACAGGTTATCGGAAAACCACTGTTTGACAGGGAAAACGAGGTCCAATTTTCCCGAAATTTGTTCTGTTCTGCAACTGACAGATTGAACAAAATGACAGTTTTTACAGAATTGAAAAACAGTATCTGGAACTCCAGATATAAGCGTTTCAAATCTGGGAAAAATCAGGATATCGCCAGTCCTGTAATTTAAAATCCAGAAAAAAGCGGTTTTCGCAAAACGCTTAAAAATCAGACCAAATCAACTCCGAATGAGATGAAATTTGGTCTGCAGTTAAATAACACGCCAATAAAGTGAATAGAAGAAAAAAATTTGGAAAACACAGAATTTTTGCACAGAAAATAATTCTGTTGCAACAGGGCAAAAATCTGGTTTTTATTTGAGTGCACTATTCACTTTATGAACCTATGTAAACACTATCAAATGCAATCTACACCTAATGCAATCTAAATGACACTGTATAACAGTGTATATGCAGATGATAATTATGAATACACTAAATGCACGACGAACAAAACACGACAAGCAATTTATGACTAGAACTACGTTAACTAACAATGGAAATGCAACTATGCTAAATAATAAAATACAATCTAACTACTAAGTTAACTAATATCTAACTATCATTCAAACCACAACAAAACACATTTCACACATACTAAACAAATACGCTATATGTACACACACTTCTACACTAAAACTAAATTAGATAAATAAACTAATTAGTATAGAAATCAAAAGAAATAATACTAAATGAACTTACTTCACTAAAGAACGAAGGTTAAGGTTAGGGTTCACTCGGTTGACTCGACTATGATCGGTTTTGGCTTGAGTAGGTTCGGATTGGGTTTAGATGCACTCGGATGGGATTAGGTAGGCTCGATTTTGACTAGGTTGAAAGAGATAGGCTCGAGCTAAGGTTGACTCACTAATTGGGTTCGGTTTTGAGTTGCCTTAGTCAACTAGGTTCGGTTGACTTAGGTGGACTCGGTTTGACCTTAGTTAAGGTTGGGTTGGGTTTGGCTAAGGTTGACTTGACCTCGGGTTGGTCTTGACTTTGACTTAGACTAGGTTAGGGTTTGACTTAGTCTTGACTAGTGCTAGGTCTAGGTCTTGGACTTAGGCTTATTAAGACTAGGTTGAACTCGGTTTAAGTTTGACTTAGTCAACTAGGTTCGAGTTGACTTAGGCTCAACTAAGTTAGACCCAACTTAGGGTTTGACTAGACTCGAAGGGGGTGTAGACTAGAGTTTGACTCGACCTAGGCTCAGTTTGACTAGGTTAGGTCTAGACTAAAGTAGTAACCTATTAATTTCTACAATTAATTCAAGGTTAACGATTTTAATGGAGAGGGTTGGAAAAGGAATATAATAATTACCAAATTCCAAACTTTGAAATGCTTTGGATTCTCAAAAATCGCCCCATTTAAAGAGGGGGTTACACTCCTTAATTGCTTTTAAAGCTCCTTTTGGAAAATGGAAAGGTCTAATATAGAAATCCACGATTTTTGCTTTTCACGATGGAATTGAATGCCTTTAATTCTTTATGAAAATCGTGGAGCCTAAATTAGAATTTTTATGTAAATTCAAAACACTTTCCAAAATGGAAGAGTAACTCCTTCTTTAATGCATATGCTAAATTCAAATCTCCATTAAATGCCTCACACGATTTTTGATGAACCTCCTATTTCCAAAAGATTTCCAAGTTTCAATTACTTTAATTATCTCCCTTCTCAAAAATCGCCAACTTCTAAAAATCCTACTTTCTAAATAAAAGAATTAAATTTACCTAGGGAATAAAAGGAACTAAATAAAAAAAATGATTTCCTAGGAGTTAATGCTAACCTAATTCCCAAAACTTAACTTAAATAACCCCTAAAAACGGCTAAGACACTAAGCTCTAATACATTGAACCTAGACAACCTAATTACACCTACCTAACTCCATTAAAACTTACTAAAAAAATTTGACCAAGAGCTCAAGGAGAGCTCTAATGGCTGCCGCCCCACCTTGGGGAAGAAGAACCACACGAAAATAATAAAAAAAATAAAATTTGTAAATTAACAAAAAAACAATAAACGAAATAACCACTATTTTGATAAAACTAACTTAGAAAATAATTCAAATGACTCCTAATTACACAAAAGCTAACAAGAACAGCACTATGCTGGAATTAAAAACATGAGAGAAAACAAAAACTTGATTTTTGTAATTTTCTACTATAGACTCAAAACACAAAAACGAAAAATGATTAATACAATTAATTAAATCAATCCTAAAACAATGAAATGACTAACACCAATTTATACTACTATTAACATACAAAAACACAGCAAACTCCACGGTGTATTCACATCAACACAAACATTTAACCAAAATACAAAGATCGGCTAGAATATCTCTAGCCGATTTTTTTTCTTTTTCAAAAAAAATAAAATCAAATCGAAACACAAGCACAACCCACGGCTTAGAATAAACTAAAATGAAATTTCCTAATGAGATTTTCAGCAACACAATACAAGACACATGCTGGACAAAACAAAAATATCAAAACAGAAAAATATTTTTGTAAAAATCAAGAATCGGCTAGAATAAGTCTAGCCGATTTTTGAATTTTTATTTTCAATTAAAATCAAATGCAACCCACACACAAAACCGACTAAGATGAATCAAAATGAACACTTTCTTTATTGGATTTTCTGTAAAACAACACCAAGAACACTTATGACAAACTTGAAGAATCAGCTAGATGAAGATCTAGTAGATTTTTATAAAAAGGATGAAAAAAGTAATAAAAACTCGATTCCAACGAATCAATCAAACACATAAACCTAATCTAACGTGCTGGTCTATGCACGAATGCTACTCTAAGGTTGAAACAAAAAGAAAACTAAGAAACATACAGAAAATAAAAAAACAAAATCCACACACACAAATCGGTTTTATCTAGAAGAGAAGAAAGAAGAAGACCTACCTTTTGGAAGATCCGACGACCGGGGGGATGAAGAAGAGCGGACCGTGGCTGGAGATGGACGTCCTATACAGTTCAAGGATGCTGTACTTCACCAAAAACGGCACCTATTGCAGCTGCTACACGTTGGAGATCCACCGATGATGGAATGTGAGCCGATTCTCGATCGGAGGGTGTAGAAAGCCGGATGGAGGTAGGGCCGGCTCACCTTGGTGGTGTGTTGCGCACTCTCGCCCAAGGTTAGTGGTCTCCACCTCTGCTACACCTGCAAAAGTACAGAAAATGGGTGAAAAGACAGCAAGGAACAAGAAAGAAATGAAAAGCAACAAAAGAAAGCTCGAAAATATGCTTGAAAATCAAGCATAGGTCGATCTTCAATGGCCAACACGTGGGGAAGATGGAGAGGAAGGAGCTGCTGCTGTAGAGTCACTGTAGGGAGCGTCCAAACACAGCCAAAGACGCCTAGGGCTTCTCTAAAAAGTATATTTATACTTTTTGGAATTTGCAAAAACAATGTTATAAAAAAAATATTTTCTAGGTGCCTCTTTTTGGGGGGTTTTCAGAAAAACTTTTTGAAATGGATCTGGATAGGCGTGTGGGTTGGGTTTTGGACTTTTAAAGAGTTGATCCAAGGTCCAATTAACCTAATTGGGTCGGATATGGATCCGATTCACCTCGAAATCCGTGCCCAAACACTGAAATAGCCATAACTCTCTCATTTTAACTCCGATTTTTCTGAAATTCGAACCATAGCCCCTTACTATCAAAACACATCTAAACATGGGTTTAAAACCTTAAACTTGATACAAAATGCATGAAAAACTTGTTTACATGATGTGCATTTCATGCATCATCAAATACCCCCATGCTTGAATGTTTGTTAGTCCCTTAACAAACCCTAATCATGATATGCACTGAAGACAAGAAATGCTAAGCATGAATGCATAATACTAACTCACTTTCGTAGGAATCACGGTTGCATTTAGCGTATGCAACAAGCCCTTTAAACCCCTAGCTTACACTAGTGGACGAGTAAGGTCTCGTGAGGGTTTGCAGAGATGCTACCCACAAACATCAATGAAATACGAGGATGATTTTTCAAAAATATGAGGCTCTTAAGAATGCAGTTGGAACAAATATTTCATATAATTGACATTCTCAAAACAAGTTTAAAATCTCATGCCGCCACAGTAAAAATTCTTTTTCTTCACTTTTCTAATATTGTAGCTAGTTCATGATTTTTCTCTGAAAGTCAAGTATTCTCATGTTTTACTCATTTATTCTCACTTGTATATTTTCTGCACAGTAATACACATATATGCCTAAGCAATGAAAATTTTCTCCTTCAGCCCATTCTTTTCTTTCATTTTCACTCTTTTTTTTTTTCTTTTTTTTTTCAACTTTTGATCTCTTGCGCATTCTTCTCATATGAGCACTATTTCGAATAGTCAGTTTTCGTGACCCGTGTAGCGAGCTTTGGGTCAGTGACTCCCAAGTCGGCCGACCTTAGGGCACTAGATACAGAGTATCCCTCGGACTTAATTGCTCGAGTCACTAGACCTTCTATTCTAATAGTTTACGTATAGTCTTCCTCTCGTCCTGTGCAATGTCTCTATCTCTTAGGCTTTCTATGCAGTCCATGTAACAAGCTTTCAAACCAGTGGCTCCCAAACCAGTTGGCTTTGGGGCACCAGGTGTAAAACACCCTTCAGATTCTACTTACTCGAACTACAAAGGCCACAGATATCGACTTAGACAAGAAGATGATCTCCTTCGTTATCCTTTTCGTTAAGATACTCAAACACTTCATCTCGTGTCTGAGTTCTACTACTAGGATTCACGAAGACATCAACAACTAAACGTAGCTCTATTCTTTTAAACTCATTTTTCAAACACATCTTTCCATTGTTTATTTCTTTCAGAAAACATACTGTGCATACTTATACTAAAGTGATTCAAAATTTTCTAACAATCGAATACTATCTTTTCTTTGAATTTTCTCATGAATAACTACTCTATTTGACTCAGTTCAGAAAATAAAATTTTTATGGGGCTTAAAAATTTATAAATTGTTAGATTATGCCAAAAACAATCATATATGCTACACTTTGTTCTCAAATGCCTACTTTGATTACCAGTCATAAAAAAAAAAATTAAAATTTTTGTGTGCATGCATCTAAACCATTTTCAAATGCTTAAAATCGATTGGGCTAATTGGGTGGCAGCCAAGGGCCCCCTTGTAATTTGTTCAAAGTTTTAATGGCTTTTCAAAATGGCATTTTTGAAAGTCTTTCTAAAAAGTTTAAAAGCATGACATGCATTGGCTATGGGGGGGCGTGGAGCACCCCAGCCCTCCATCTTGGAGGGGTAAATCTTAGCCGTCCATTCCCACTCAACCCCCTATAAGACCCTTTAGAAAAAATGGGCTCTTTTGTTGGGCGATTTTTCATAGGACCCTCTCTCTCTCTTCTCTCTCCCAAACCTCCTCTCTCCTCTCTTATCTCCTACTTCCAGTCGTGGGTGTCTCTTGAAGGAGAGAGCTGCAACTAACACTTCCTTCCCTCTCCAACCAAGGTGAAGTTTCAACCTTTCTTTTTTTTTGTGATTCAAGGACTTCAATATATATGAAACCCACGAAGCAATGCACTCCATGCATGCATGCTTCAAAGAGGTGGATTAACTCTAGAAAAAAAGTATTTTCTCTATGGGTGTTCATGTTGGTTTTTATTTCCCTAATGGCTGAATATTTTGAAATAGGCTTCCTCTATTTTTTTTTCTTCTAAGTGCGTTTTCAGCCTTTCTTTGCCAAATCATGTAATTTCTGATTAGTATGCTGTAATGAATGTTTTTACTTTTTTTTCCTTCGGTTTTGGTTTGTTCTTGAACATTGCAGTCAAGGTTGGGTGAGCTGGACTGAGTTGGGCCCATCCAGCACACACCCAACTCTTTTAGAGCCTGTTTAGGGTGCATGCAGGCCCAATCGTATGTTGTAGCCGACGCCCTTACCTTGGACACCCGTGCTTGGTAGTGATGTGCTCAGCCCAGTACCAAGTCGTTGGAACTGGTGCTTCAGCCATGGGGGTTGGCTTGGGTCATAGAGTGACCTGTTATCATCGCAAAATTTTTACTTTTGCGAGTCAAACTGACCTTTGAAAAAGATTTTGAAAATAACTCGCCTCCGTTTTAAAATGCGGGATAATTCCGAAGAATGGGACTCGCCTGTCGGTACGAGGTTCAACCATTCCTGGTGCCTTTACCAGCGGTAATTGAACCAAGGATCAATTGTATACTTAACCTTGCTTAAATTGTCTAAATCATATTCTATTTTCTAAATGCACAAAGAATCAGTCATGTGCTATGAATTTCTTGAAAATGTAGTTTTGAAAACATGATGTTTGCTTCAAGATTTGAAATACTTGGAAAATTTTAGAAAAGATAACACTTGGAAAATCGTGAACCATGTTGAAAGAATATTTCTGAGGAAAATGAAAATTGATTTCTGAAGAATCCAAGTGTTTTGTCAAAATGGATTTTTGAGGAATTTCAAATAACTTTGGAAAACTTGATTTTTCTAAATTTAAACTTTGAAATTGAATATATAACTTAGAAAATTGAATTTTGAACTTTGAAAAATACTTGAAATATCATTTGAAAACTTAGAGTTTTGAGAAAATCGATTTTAGAATAAGACATAGAACTTTTGAGAGAATTGATTTCTTTGAATTGAAATTTGCAAATGAATGAATTGAATGAATATGGATTTGAAAGACTTGATTTTGAGGAATTGAGAAATTCTTTTTGTATTTTTGAGAAATGCAGTGCATTTTGAAGATAGCCTAAGAGTGTAGGCTGAATGTGGCTAATACAAAGATTACAAATCTGGGTCTCATTCGTATTCTGACTATGGCCATAAATACAAATTCCACCAAGTTTTTCAACTCCATAAGAGCTAGTGCACGCGCCATTCGTGTAGACCATGGTGAATTTGTAATATGTGCATGAATTGGCATACATTGCAGTTATATATCAAAGTTTAAAATTATATGCAATGCAAATCCTAATCTAAGCAGAAATTGAAATTCTTATTCCAAAGTTTACATTTAATTTACATCACTATGTGAATTTAAATACAGGAATTTAGAGGAAAGTAAAGTCTTCAATGTTCCTGCAAAACTAGAAAAACTGGTTAATAAAAATATGTTGGCTTTTCTAGATTTTATCCAATAATATCTGAAAATTGCTGGATTTTGCTAGACATAAGCCTTTTCCATGATTCCCTGATATAAACTTAATGAAATATGAAATAAAATTTAATAAATAATGGAAATAAGATTTGAAAATTCGAAATTGGGGTCAAAATGACAAAAATACCCCTGATAGCAAGACTATGGCCTTGAAATCAGGGTTTTTAGAAAGATATTTTGTAAAATGCAACTTTTGAAATACAAATAAGGATAAATTAAATTAAATATGATATGATATGAATTGATCAAAAATATGAAAATTAGGGTATAGAATTTCGAAATTTAGGTCAAATGACCAAATTACCCCTGATAGCAAGACTATGGCCTTGAAATCAGGGTTTTCTGAAATAAATTTTAGTAAAAACTTGGGATTTATGAATAAAATAAACACAAAATCAAACATGAAACACCCTAAAATGATTCTAAACATGAACAAACCCTAAAAAAATGAAATTACACACGAAAATCAAGAAATATCTCAAATATCATGATTTTGACAGTGTTTTTGAATCTTTTAGGGACCCTGTTTTGCAATTTGATCAATTCAGACATCAAACGGATTCCAAAACTCATAAAAAATGGTACTTGCACTTTTTATGACCCTAAAATCAGATTGAAATCATAAAAATAATTTTTTGGCATTATTTTAATCCGAAAATTGCATTAACAACTTAAAATAAGCTATTTTTAACCTAGGTCACAAACCAGTTTCAGAGTTAGACCCAAATCAGGGGTCAATTCTCTATGAAAATTTCTGAAATTTCACAAAGACTAACTAGACATAAAAACAAGGGTTTTCCTTTTTATAGATCGGAAAACGCATCTCTAGTTAGGGAGAAACCCTTCCGACAATCTGAACCAAAATATAACAAATCTAACAGGGGTTAAAACAGATACTTCGAGTTGAAAATACAGAAATAAATAGTAAACTTAATTAAAAATTTCTGAAATTTTTGCCATGAATAGAAGATAAATAAATAATGAACCTCCTTTTTTACAAATCGTGAATCGGATCTGTGGT
This sequence comes from Nuphar pumila, assembly GCF_984573655.1. Classification (NCBI taxonomy): domain Eukaryota; kingdom Viridiplantae; phylum Streptophyta; class Magnoliopsida; order Nymphaeales; family Nymphaeaceae; genus Nuphar; species Nuphar pumila. The sequence goes on along the minus strand of NC_143265.1, from coordinate 42,276,219 downwards.
TTGAGATCTATGGTCATTACAAGTTTGATTAGGGTTTTGGTAAACCCTAACGAGTTTTAAATTTAAAATCAGACTCTCTGTCAGAGGAAAATTAATAAACAGAGTCTAAAAATTACCAAAATTTCACAGTAAATATATCATCTCAACACAAATTCATATCATTTTACGGATCTCAAATCGAATATAGGATGAGAAAAATATCATAACAGCAAGTTACCCTTTTGATTTTAACAATGATTTTAAAGTTTGAAAATCCCGATTTGATGTCTGATTTTTCTGACAGGGTTCCCGAATCCCAAAACCTCTTATTTTTTTAAAGTGGTTAATTCACACATTCATGTATCACATATAAAAAAATCAAAAATTAATACTGAATATTTCAATCCGAAACAGCATACTCTTTTATGTTCTAAACTAAAAACACATAGAAATTTGATAAAACCTAATAAATCATGCTTTAACTAATGAAAATAATAATAAAAAATACCAAACAGCAAAACAAAATTAATTTATATGCTAAAAAACATGTAATAAACATAAATAAGTAAAAAAATAAATAAACACAGGGAATCCATGGCTGAAATTTGATTTTACCTTAAAAAGCATGGATTTTACCCATTTAATGGGTAAATCACATGTTTTAATGGTTAAGAACATGAAAAACCACACTATAATTGATTCTAATGTATTAGAATCCCTGGAAAAACATTAAAACAGAGTTAAATCATCTTCTTGAACCTCTCTTGAGGTTCTTGAACTTGAATCCATGGTTTAATCCATGAAGGGTATGGCACCAATGGCTAAAATTGATTTAAAACATGAAAAGTAATGAATAAAGCTAAAAAAAATATTAAAAATATTACCTTGGTACTTGCAACAATGGAAGAAGGGATGAAGAGGAGAGAGAAGCTCCAAGAATCAAATAGGAGAGAGATTTATAAAATTGTCCCCCCTATGGAGACTATTTATAGAATTTTTTTTAGGTTTAAAAATTGGGAATTTTGGAAATTTTGGACTCTAAAGGGGGGGGGGGGGATTTTGGGGTGGATTTACCTAACTACCCCTAGTCTAAATTATCCTAATTAACCCCTAGCTAATCTTAAAAAGCCCCCATATGTGGTGCCACTTGGCATTTTCTCACGTTGGGTTTTTAAAGTTTTAACTAAAACTTTTAAAAACAACAATTAAAAAAACCAAACTTTAAAAATGAGTTTTCAAAATAGATTTTGACTCTTCTAAACTTCTAAAACTAACCAAGACACTGACTAAGCCTAAGCTAACCCTGACTTTCTCAAATGTGGCGCCACCCCGAGTGGGCCCTACTTGAGTTTTTCAAAAAATGATTTTAAAACTTGAAATTGAGAGAGTTTTCAAAAGATTTTCAAAAACAAACTTGAAATTAAAAGTTTTGAAATAGCATAGAGTTACAACTGGGTTAGAACTCCTATGGATGTGGCGCCAACTGAGTGGGCCTCCACCAGGTTTTGAAAAATTTGAAATAAACACTGAAAATAACTTTGAAAAGAGGTTAAAATCAATAATTGAAATTCAAGATCTTTGAAAATAGAGTCTCAAGCGAACTGAAACTCCGGGTTAGAGTCTTGGATTTATAGGACTCTGAGATTTTGGGTTTTAAAAGCCAAATGAAGGAGTTTCTGAAAAGATTTTATCAAAATGATGAAATAAATTAGAAAATACGGTCATGGTTAGACTCCTAACTCAATCAGAACTCTGAAATAGAGTCCTGGATTAACTGGACTCTACAAAATGACATAAATTTTGAAAACAAATAGAAAAGAACGAAAATGAAAGTAAAAACAGACTTCAAAACAAACTCCTGACTGGACTGGGACTCTGGGACAAAGTCCTGATCAGACTGAAACTCTAGATTTTTTGGTATTTTCTGAAAAACAAATGAAAGAACTTGTCAAAACAGAGAAAACAATAACAAATATTGGAATAAAACAGAGTTCTGATTCAACTGAGACTTTGAGGACAGAGTCCTAATTGAACTAAGACTCTCAGATTTTTGGATTTTCTGAGAAAACAAATGAGAGAATTTTAAAAAAATAGTTAAAAACAGGATGAAATTGAAGTTTTGGTTCAGAGTCCTGATCTGATTAGGACTCTGAGAAAGAGTCCTGATTCGATCAGAACTCTAAGAATTTTGGTTTTCTGATAAGCAAATGATGAAATTTGGGCAAAGCTTTTAGAAACCAGTGAAAATGAAGTATGAAAACCAATTTTGGATAGAGTCCTGATTCGATCAGGACTCTAGGGGTAGAGTCATGATTTGATCAGGACTCTGGGCTAAAACCTTAGAATTTTGAAATTCTTTGATAAAAGTATAATAGTTTTGGTAGATTGAAAGATTTCTGAAAGATTCTCTCAAAATTGAAATCAGGATCAGAGTCCTGATCTAACTAGAACTCTTCAAACAGAGTCCTGGTTCAACTAGAACTCTGAATTTTTTACTCATTTTGAAAGATTTGATTAAAAATGGATAAAATAGTTGTAAAAGATTAGAGTCCTAATCCGATTAAAACTCTAAAGAAGAGTATTGATCCGACTGGACTCTAGAAAAAGAGTCCTGATCCAACTAGGAGTCTAAGATTTTGGTCAGAACAGAAGATTTTAAAAGGTTTTCACCAAAAACAGGTAAAAAGGTAGTGAAAAGTAGAGTTCTGATCCGACTGGATTCTAAAAAAGAGTCTTGATCCAACTAGGACTCTAAAATTTTAGAGATTTTTGACAAGTAAATGAATCCAGAAGCGACACCAGCTAAATGGGTCTCATCTGAGAATTAAAATCAGTTGAAAATTGAGTTTAAAACGAGTCCAAATTGTTTTCTGAGAAAAACACTTCAAAATATGAGGTCCTGGGGGTGGGCGAATGACATAATGTTTATTAAAACCCCAGGTTTTAAAATTGATTTTGAAAGAAAAGTTTAAAAAGTTCGAATCTGGATTTAATATTTTGAAAACAGGAGTTTTGGATCTTGAAAATGAGATGTAATGACATGCAATGCTATGCAATGCAATGAAATGATATGTCGAATGCATGCAATGATATGCAATGACACATGAAATGTAAGCACTGGATGAGGGTGAAAATTTGGGGTGTTTACAGATGCTCCTCTTTGCTGCTAAGTTGGTTGAAAGCCGAGCTTAGTGGCAAAGAAAATACACCAAATTTGGATTATAAAAATGCCCCAGTTAGAAAATTTTGGCTGAGTATGAAAGAATTAATTCCGACGGTGATCATGATAGGTATGAAATGGAGAATAAAGAAGAAATATTCATTCTGCGAGATTGAAGTTCAAGTTTTGCCTTTATCCTAGATGAGACAGAAATACCTCGTATGAAACGACGCTCAGGTTTTATCCCTTGACCTGATTGAGGGAAAATGAAATACCTCATCAAAGGAGGCTTAGGTTTATATCCTTATCCTGACTGGGCAGAAAATGAAATACCTCATCAAAGGAGGCTCAGGTTTATACCCTTAACCTGATTGGGTAGAATCCTCGAAAGAAGAAACCGTGATAGAACCTTCGAATTTTGCACAGTAAATCCAATAGGGGTTTTGCAAAAGGATGAAATCGGGGTCCCTAAAGTTTGAAAAGGGGTTTGATTTTGGACGCCTCATTGCTGAGACTGAATAACTTTTGCATTTGATGACCTTTTGCGAAAAAGTGATTTATGACTTAACCTCAAGCCGAAATTGGACTGTCTATGGTGGGACAGTGGGGACATAGGGAAGTGTGCGAATCTGGAAGCCCAAGCACTCAGATTATACCAAAGAAGGGAAGGAATCTTGAAAACTCCTGTTATCAAGTCCTAAAAGGGATAACAACTGATGTCAGGATGTGCCAAAGATGAACCTCAAGACGTTGCTTCACGCCAGGATAGTTAGAAAGTATTGTCAAAATGTTAAAAATTATTGTTGATTCAAAGTAATTGAAAATGATACACATTGTTTTGAAGATATTCCCACTTTTCTACCTAAAGTATTACCTCCGACAAAGCTTAACTCCGTAGAATCAAGATTCGAATTCAAATTGCTTGCAATTGGATTTCTTCCAAGGAAGCTATCAATTTCCTTGATATGAACAGAAAAGAGAGTATTCTTGATATTGTAAAAGCAATTGGTGAAGGAATATTGATAATAGAATTTCACAAAATTAAAGAAGATTCTTGGTAGATTTAGCAGTTTCATATCCTGAGATTCTTTTTTCATGATGGTCTTTTTGTACTCTTTTGGGCTTTCTTGGGCTTTTGAGGATTACTTCATCCTTCATTTTGGAGATGTCCTTTTTTCTCTCTTTTTTTTTGGGAAGGGTACGTCACAAACTCCTTCATCTCAGAGATGTTCAAATCCTTCTTTTCTCTCAGGGATTATATTGACGGTTATTGGCTCTTTGGTTGGAAATCTCTTGATGATAGCAGAAATTAAATATCTTTTAGGGTTTGTCAGGAGGTTCATCGCATCTGCCTTCATCTCGACAGTGCTTTGGACTTTCCCTGGAAGGATCCGTCACAAACTCCGTCATCTTGGAGATGATCCAAATCTTCTTTGGCCTTGGGGGTCTACTCGCTTAATTCGCCTTCATCTTGATGACAATTGAGACATTCCTTTTGCAGATATTTAATTGCAGCTTAGGTGATTGAGGAGATATGGAGATTGTATGGATTTTCTGTATCACCCAGGATATTTTGACTAACTTATTTTCCAAGAATGATCTTTAAAAATGTGTCATTGACTGCGATCAATATCGATCACTTATGGCTTTGCAACAACATTGAATTTTCTTTGTTGGCCATATCGAGGATTTATTTTGCGTCCTTTTGGTTGGCCAATTGAAAGATCTTGAATTTTGAATCCTTTTTCGCGAAAGCTTTGTCCTTTCGGAAGTAATACTGAAGGTATTCTGAGGTAATGTTTTTGTGTGATAAAAATTTTGAAGTCAACAAATATTTAATAACAAATTGGCACAATTTTCTTCAAATCCTTTGTGAAAGCGAGCGTCTGAAGTACGACTCAATGCGTCCACGACAGAAATTTTCTTCTCCTTTCCCCAAAGGAGAAGATTCAATAATTTGGAAATAGGAATTACTTCTCTCTTCCATGAAGAGGAGGTGTTTGCAAAACGAACTTTCGAAGAGAAATTAAGCTTTCGTCAAAACTTCCTAACATTAGGCTTCTCTTATGGAAAGGGGGCCGATAATGGTGAGGTCGGTGAATTGGTCATGAAGGAGCGAGTCCATCACACTCTCCCTGAAAAGAGGGTCCTTCATGATGAAATGGCCTAGTACGAAATTGTAGTCACAAGGAAGGCGAACTTCCGTCGAAGCTCTCCCTGAACTAAGGGTTCCTTGTATGAAATTGGAATTTTGTTTTGCAAACGGTTCAGAAAGACACGAGTCCCTTCAAACTCTCCCTAAAAACGGGCTAAGTGAACAAAGGATAGCATGCGAAAAGAACGAGCCCCCTCGAACTCTACCTGTACAAAGGGTCTTTTGCAAGAGAAAATTATTGGAATCTGTATTGGGTGACCAAAAGGTCGAAATTTGAAAGTTGAAATTTTGAATTTTTGAAATTTGAATTTTGATATTTGAAATTGGAAGTTTGGAATTTGGACATTAATATTCGGAAATTGGAAATTGGAAATTGAAAATTGAAAATTGAAAATTGAAAATTGAAAATTGAAAATTTGGAATTTGGAAATTGATATTTGGAAATTGGAAATTGGAAATTGGAAATTGGAAATTGGAAATTGAAAATTTGGAATTTGGAAATTAACATTTGGAAATTGGAAATTTGGAATTTGAAAATTGATTGACCCAAAGGTCGAAATTTAAATTGATTGACCCGGATGTCGAAATTGACAATTTGAAAATTAGAGTTTTGAATTTTGATGAATGATCAGTGCGAAAACTGACCCCAAGAGGTTGACTGACACGACCAACCAGTGATAGACTAATCACGAGTGCTCAATTTGGAAAGAATACCGGTATGAATATCGGGTTTTGAGAATATGTCATCATGGACATTGGATTTTGAAAATATATCAGTTTGAGCACCGAATTTTGAAAATATACCAGTTTGAGCATCGGGTTTTAAAAATGTACTTTATTTTTAAATTGAATCTTTGAAATTCAGAAAGAGACCTAGGCTCTTAAAGTATTTGGAAATTGATAACGAGAATGACTGTCAGGGTCTCAGGATTATCCCTTATCCTGAATGGGTATTGAATTTGGTGCAAATGCATGCCAACGAATACCGACACAAATGAACGCAGATATATGCAGATATGAAAATGGTATAAATGAGTGCATATGCATGCAAAATGAGAGATTTGTTTATCCTGCCTACATACAGGGTATTTGTAGATAAAAACAAAATTTTAAAAATGCCCCAGTGTAACTGGGAAAAGAGAATCTTGATCATTATTTGAAGAAAATTTTGGAGGAATTACAAAGGATAAGACATGATTTAAGTATAGAATTTTTTCAAATGTTGAGCATTGATGGGATCTGGTAATTCCACTCCATCAGCATTGATGAGCCGATATGAGTTACGAGGTAATGCCTCTTTGACAACATAGGGACCTTCCCAATTTGGTGACCACTTGCCACCTAGGCGGTGTTTGAGATAAGTTGTTGATCTGAGCACTAGGTCATTGACTCGAAATTTTCTTTCAATAACACATTTTGCATATTGTCTGGCTATCCTTTGACGATACAATTGAACGTGCTCTGTTGCTCAAAGCCTTTTCTCATCTAGCAAATCAAGTTGTACTAGCCACTGTTGCTGATATTGATCAAGAGGTAATTGTAGAAGTGATGCAAATTTCAGAGCAGGTTTCTGAACATGTAGAGGCAGTACTACTTTAGTTCCGTAGACAAGTTCTGACGGAGTAGCATTAGTTGGAGTTCGAATGGTGGTTCTATATGCCCACAACGCATCATGAATCTTTTCATGCCAGTCACAACCTGTTTCCAAGGTTCGCTCCAGGATTCGAATCAGAATCTTATTGGTGGCCTCTGCTTGACCATTCCCTTGAGGATAATAAGGAGCAGAAAAATGATGATGGATTTTGAACTTTGTGCAAAATGTCCTCATTCTCTCATTCTTGAAATGACTGCCATTATCTGACATAATATCATGCGGTATGCCGAAACGACATAAGATATTCTTGTGGATGAATAAGACCACATGTCGGCCTTCTACTGTGCGTAGAGTGACTGCTTCTACCCATTTAGTAAAATATTCTGTTGCGGCAAGAAAGTATTTGTGGCCATTTGAGACAGACGAAGTAATGGGGCCTACAACATCAAAAGCCCACATGGAAAATGGTCATGGTGAGACGACAGATTGCAAGTATGTCGTCGGCGCATGAATATAAGGTGCATGCATCTGACATTGAACATACTTCTTCACAAAATGATAGCAATCTTGTTGCATAGTTCTCCAGTAATATCCTGCTCGGATGATTTGTTTGACAAGAGTCTGGTAGCCAACATGACCACTGCAAATGCCTTCATGTGCTTCCTGCATAACTTCTTTGGATTCTTCTTCGTCCAAACATCTGGAATATTCAGAACTGAATCCACGATGATAGAGGACGTCGACAAGAATAAAATATCGAGTAGACATGCGCTGAATTACTCGCTGCTCTTTCTTTGAGAGTTCCGGAGGAAATTTGCCAGTTTTAATGAAATTCTTGATGTCATGATACCAGGGCTTCTTCTTTTGCTCAGCCTGGTTTATCTGCTCTACTGGGACGAAAGCAGGTTGATCAAGTCTACCAATTTCAAAGGAGCGACAAAATTCTCCGTTCTTAAAAGACATGATGGATCCCAGATTGGCTAAACTGTCTGCAACTTGATTGAAGTCTCTCTTGATATGGAAAAGTTGGAATTCTTCAAATTTGTCAGCAAGAGCTGAGACGATCTTCTGATAAGGAAGTAATTTCTGATCCTTCACTTGCCATTCGGCTAGGACTTGATTTACGACAAGCAAAGAATCGCCATAAGCATGCACTCTTTTGACATTAAAGTCTTGTAGAATTTTCAGACCCTGTATCAAAGCTTCATACTCGGCCATATTGTGAGTGCACTGGAAATCCAATTTAAGAGAAAAGGGGATCATCTCTTTCTCTGGTGTGATTAGCAGAATCCCATTTCCGATGCCTGCCATATTATTGGAACCGTCGAAGAATAAATTCCAAATTGGGGATTGTTGAATATTGCAGATCTGCTCATCGGGGAAATCATCTTCGGCTTTAACATCCTCTGTTAGAGGAAAATCTGCCAATTGATCTGCAATTGCTTGGCCTTTGATAGATTGCTGAGAGACATATTCCAAGTCGTATTGCATCAATAGGACTTGCCATTTGGCAATCCGTCCACTGAGGAATGGTTGCTCTAGGATGTACTTAAGAGGATTTAATTTGGATAGAATCTTGACTTCAGATGCCAGCAAATAGTGTCTCAATTTCTGACACATCCAAACCAGATCTAGACATGTCTTTTCTATTTGAGAGTATTTTTTCTCATAATCAATGAAGGTTTTGCTTACATAGTAAATAGCATGCTCTATCAGACTGTCTTCTTCGTATTGTGCCAAGAATCTGCCACAAGCGGCCTGGTTAATTGAAACATAAAGCAAAGAGGCTTTCTCAATTCTGGTGACTTCAGAACGGGTGGGTTAAGAAGATATTTCTTGATACGATCAAACGATTGTTGACATTCTGGTCCCCATTCAAACTTCACTTTTTTTCTGAGTAAATGATTGAAAGGCTCACATCTCATGGCGAGATTGGATATGAATCTCTGAATTGATTACATATGTCCCTGAAGGCTACGCAATTCTTTGAGATTAGTCGAGGGTGGCATGTCAATGATGGCCTTGGCCTTAGTGAGATCCACTTTTATCCCCTTTTTGCTAACTAGAAAGCCTAACAACTTGCCATATTCGACTCCAAAAATACATTTTTGTGGATTGAGTCTTAGCTTGTAAAGAATAAGTTGCTTAAAAACTTGATTGAGAGCTTTGATGTGATCTTACTCTTCTTTGGACTTTACCAGAATATCATCGAAATATGCATCCATGTTTTTGTGTATCTGATCATGGAAAATAACAGCCATAGCACGCTGATAGGTGGCTCCAGCATTTTTAAGCCCAAATGGCATGACTGTATAACAAAAAGTGCCCCAAGGGGTAGTGAAAGATGTCTTGGACTGATCGCGAGCGGGCAACTTAATCTGATTATATCTGGAATATCCGTTCATACTAGAGAACATGGCATGGCCCGCCATGCTGTCAATCAAAAGATCAATATTAGGAAGCAGATAATCATCCTTAGGAGTCACTTTATTGAGATCTCTGAAGTTGATGCAAATTCGAACTTTGCCATTCTTCTTGGGAACGACGACAATATTTGCTAGCCAATCTGGATAGTCAATGGTTCGAATGAACCCTACTTTGAGTAGGTCTTCTAGACCTTCCTTAACTTGTTGTTTCACTCGGGGATCCATCTTTCTCAGCTTCTGCTTAACTGGCTTGACATCTGGTTTTAGAACGAGGCGATGCTCAACCAATTTGGTATCCAGACCTGGCATATCTTCATACGTCCATGCAAACACTTCTTCATGTTGCTTGAGGAATTTGATGAGTCTTTCTTTCTCTTCCGGACTCAAGCTGCTACCAATCTTGAGAATTTTAGGATCATCTTCTGATCCGATATTGATATCCTCAGTCGGATCTTGAACTAAGGATGATGGCTCATCTTGTTTCTGAATTGCTGCAAATTCTGGTAGTTCTTGAAGAGCTGAATCGAACTCTATAGGTTCTTCTGACTGCTTTGTATTTTGACTGCTTTCTGCTCTTATTTTAATTTGACGAATCACTGCTGACTTTGAAAAGGCATTTGGATTAAGAACAAACTTCTTGATAGATCGGAAAGACATTCTGAAAATTGGAGAATAAACTGATTCAGGGAAATCGCCTATCATAAAACAAATTGTTTTTATTGAGAAAATAATCGAAAAGATAAAATAGCAAAATAATGGTAATTTTGAAAAGATTTGATAATAAGAAGTATAGAGACAAAAGGCATCCAGACAGATAAAGAAAATCTACAACTTTATTGAAAGATTGAATTGATCATATGACGATGATGAAAATGAAATGGGATATCATCCCAACAAAAGAATAGAAATGAAAGGACAAGCAAATTCTTTTAATGTGTCCCTTTGACGAAAATAGTGCCCTTCTGAGATCTTCTGCCAGTGAAACCCAATCCGACTCCTTTAGGGTAGTGCTGAGGAATCACAGGTTCGAGATGACCATCTCCATTTTTGCTGAGGCCTTGAAAAGGTTGATAACCATGCTTCATTAATAGATCAAATCCTCTTTTGGCCTTCATAAACTGAGTGAACAAAGGATGGTCTTTGAATGTACTATAGTCAATTTGTCCTCCAATTTTGAAGAACTGTGGGCCTCTCCATCGAGTCGTAGCCACTGTATGCTCTGGTTGCTCTGTCATCTGCATTATTCCTGAATTTTCTTCAATGCTGACTTCATCAATGCCCCTAATGCTAGAGATATCGGTAGTAAAAGTGGGTCTATGAACCATAGGCTGTACTAGCCTCTGCTCTGGGTCTTCGCCCAAGACTGTTGTGATCATTCCGCCTTTTGACCACTTGACACACTGATGCAGAGTAGATGGCACATCGTTCGTATTGTGAATCCATGGTCTCCCGAGAAGCAGATTATAGGTAGGTGGCACATTGACCACATGAAAGAGAATTGAATGGTCCGAATAATCAATGAAAATCTCTAGGAAGATTTTTCCTTTCGCTATCTGGCCATGATTATCGAACCCGTAGATGGTGATCGGGTCTGGGATATATTCCTCTTCTTTGATGCCCAAAGCTTTGGCCGTCATTTCCGGGCATATATTGAGACTGCTACCTCCATCTATTAGCACATGAGGAACTGTCATCCCTCTGGTTCAAATCACAACATACAGAGCATTGTTGTGAAATACATGAGGCTTAGGGAGATCCTCATCTGAGAAAGTGATTAGAGCATTCGTCATGGCCTGATTGACTATTTGGGCCATGTCTTCAGGAGTTATGCTTGGTTTTACCTTGATTTTCCGCAACAGATCATCCAACACTTGCTTATGCCTGGTGGAAGCTTGGGCTAAATCCAAAATTGAGACATTGGACAATGCAGTAATTGGTTTTGGTGCAGATGTCTCACTTTTTTCTGGGGCGGGCTTAATAAAATGTTTGGGGAACCATGGCATTCTTTTAGCTACCATGGGAGACACCCCAGCGGGCTCGACAGATATTTTTATTTTTCTAAAGGCTGAGATAAGATCCATCTTCTGAAGTTTTGACTGAGCCTGCTGCAGTACAAGGACCTGATGATGAGCTTGCATATCCTTTTTAGAGCATGGCCGGATATGCTCTTGTGGCTGAAAAGGTTTCTCAGAAATAACTGCCGCAGAATGATGGGGAAATGGTTTCTTCAAAATATCCATGTTTTCATCTTCGGCACCCTCTACCAGAAGATTCTTATCAATGAGATCTTGAACAATATTCTTGAGAACGAAGCAGTTCTTAGTATTATGCCCTACTGTTATGTGGAATTTACAAAATTGGTTCTTGAATTTTCCCATGGGCATAGGGGGATCGACTAGCCTGGGTAATTTGACCATCTCTTTGGTCAACATGTACTCGAGCACAGTCTCGAGTGATTGGTCTAGTGGAGTGAACTTCCTATCATAGCTCCACCCTTCATGCTTTACTTTCTCTCGGGGTTTCGGTCCCTGCTCTAGCTGAAGTGGCTTGGTGAATTGCGGGATCGACTTTGCTTTCTGATCATTTTTGTTTGAACTTCCTGCCCCATAACAGAAATCTCCATTCTGCCCCTTGCGATGATTCCATTTATCATTTCTAGCAGAGTGAGTGAAATGAGTCTTCTTCTTTGACTCATTCTGATTGTTGTTCTTAGCAAAAGTGAAGCCTTCATAAAAACCGTTTTCCATACTTGACTCAAGTCATTCGGCTCGCTCTGTTAACTCAATAAATGTTCTGGATGGTGAAGTAGAGATGAGGCCTTTTAGAGGTTGTGAGAAATTACTCAAAATTAGGGACAAAGCATGCCCCTCTGATATGGGGTCTCTTATCTTATTGCAAGCTGACCTCCAGCGATGAATGAAATCTCTGGCTTTTTCATTTTCTCTCTGCTTGAGGCCGCAGAGATGACTGAGAGTGGGAAGCGCCTTAGCATTAAAGAGGAATCATTCTATGAACATGTTTACCACTTTGTTAAATTCTTTCAGCTCGATTGGGTTAACATGCTCTAAGTACCATTTGGCTGCTGGTCCCTCCAGACTGCGAGGGAAACAAAGGAAAAGTGCTCGGTTGTCTCGCTTTCCGTACTACTGCAGTAGCAAAGGTCCCTGTAGAGGGCAACCTTGACCTCCCTAACTCTGAGTGACTGGAAGTCAGAGGGCACATCGGCTCCTCAAAAGAACAGGTCGTAGTAACGACACGTCACTCGGGGTTATACCATTCACCCTCTCCCTAGGTGACCAAATTGTGAATGGGGCGCGACAGGTTTATCTTATTTAGGCTCAAACTTCAAGTCATACCTCCTCTCAAGGTAGTTGTGCCTTGTGGTCTCCGTGGGGTACACAAACAAGGACTTGGTCTGCCCATTCACATGCTCAGCCTCACACGGCCACCACGAGCACATCGCCTGAGAAGGCGATAATATACCATTTTCATTTTATGCCTAGGGTGAAACAATTACATGAGCACACTCTCACGAACCTGGGCCATTGCCCATAGACTCCAACCGTGTCTCAAAACCTCAACAGTTCAGAAGTGTCGAACCCTATAGTGTTTTCAGTTCTTTCAAATGTATGTCACGTCGAGTGCAAAGCATGCCACTGGTGCATCATATATCCATTGATATACAAATGACACCCAAACAAGAAGACACTCGGCAACTGATCTAGTGACATACGTGTCAGGATGTGCCAACGTGTATGTACGAAACAGGAAAAACCAGAAAGATATAATCTCGCACAAGTGTCGTGCTATGAGCAACGATACGTCAACAAGCTGGTAAAGTGGCATAACCCACAATTATGAGTGGCACAAGGCTCAAAATGCATATACAATAGTTATGGTATATGTGAGGAGCATCCAGAGTCTGGACTACGTATTTTCCAAATACACGTGCTCCAACCAGCGTATCGTGGTGAATCTCGCATAGCGAAGGCTTCCACGAAGAACTGTCACCAATTCAACACTCATGAGTGTCGAGAGCAAGACTCAACCAGAATCCATCCAAATATAAATCACACTACCAATTCCCAAAGCGCGTTCGCGCTCTGCCCGCATGACGGGGTACAAACATGACTATCAGCCTGTAAAGTCCGCTGAAAGGACAAACCCGTGCAAGCGTGTGTCGCGACACTGGTCGCGAGCTCAACCACCTTGCTACCCCTATGGGGCAGCGGGGCACGAGCAACGGAAACTTGAAGCTGCAACCTACGTTGCTTGCAAGCAAGGAAACTTCGATTCAAGGCTAAACTTCGTTTGTCGGTTGACGGTACGGAAGGGCAGTTGCCGCCATAGGTGAGTTCCCATGGGAACTTAATGGGCACCCTGCCAAGTCATTCAAGGTCTGCTAACCGCTCGGACAAAGAGCTGGGGTCTAGCCCCCAAGCGGCCCATAGGAAAAGGGTATCAGGTGCCTTTGCACCCGAGGCCACACTTTGGCGTCGAGGGGGAGGAGCAAGGCCCAGGTGGGGCCTGTTATAGACTGAGGCACCTGGCCCTGCCCCATCCATATGGCACCCCACTTGCAGCCCGACTACTGCCGGCTGCAGCGCTAGGCCAAGAACCACAACCCAGCCCACCCTGGTGCACTAGCACCCGGCTAGGCCCAGAGCCCCGGAATGGCTCGGTTTGGCTAAATGCCCAAGGTGCTGCGCTAAGGCCCACCAAGCGGGGTCTGGTCTGGAGATGACCAGACCTCGGCTTGGCCCTAACCACGACCCTAGTCTGAACCCTAGGGGTTCGGACCAGGTTGGCTTGCCCAAACAACTCCCCCAAAGGGGGAGCAGCCATCACACCCACCCCAACCGGGTGGGTCACAAGCCACCCGTCTAGACCCAGGCCCTGTGGGCCCCGATCTAGCTGAGCCAAGAGATGCAGAGGCACACCAGAGTGTGCCCCAGAGGTGCCTTTGGTCTAACTTAGACCAGGGCGCAGCTGGTCTCGCCCTTGCATCAAGGGCGCCCAAGAAATTTGGGGGCATCACCCAATTGGGTGATGCTGACCAGATTGTATGGTCTGGACCATACAGGTCCAGACCGTACAGTGCCAAGGGGGGGGGGGGGGGGGGGGGCTACAGACTAAGGGTATGTAGTCTCTTGGTTTGGCCGAACTGTGGGTCCAAACCAGGCTAAAAAAAGGGGTCCCAGGGCACCACCCGGTTGGTGCGCCCAACTCAACCAACCAAACCCAAACCGGGTGCCTTGAGCACCCAGTTCGAAGGTGCTGCCCAACACCACCAAGTCGAAGGGGAGGGGGAAGGGGCTACAGACGTGGGTCTGACCCAGATCCTGGGTCAGACCAGGTCACTGGTTGACGGTGCCTCACCAAGTGGGTGCGCCAAGCTGAACCCGGGTGTTCAAAGCACCCGCTTCACCTAAAAGGGGGAGGGGGTCAACCACACCCAAGTGGGTGCCAGCCATGGGTCAGGGTCCTCTTGTGGCTCAGACCAACTGGCCACAATACAAAAGAAGGGTTGCAGCAGCTGCTTGGCTGGCTGCTGCAGCAAAACCCCTTAACGCACCAAGGGGAGGGGAGCAGTCCAGCCATTGGGCCCGAACTGACCGACCCATGGTCTGTCTGTGGCCTGTGTCGGGCTTGCAGCAAGCCAAATAGGGCCCAACGTGGCCCCCAAGAGTCGGGCTAGCCATGAAGGTGCCCAGTCCGGCAACACTAGACCCTCAAGAAGGGGGTGTTACCCACCAAAAAAGAAGATTTAAAATTTTATTTTTTTTGTGAACATTGGAAACAAACATAGAATGGAGAAACCAGAGGTTTTCCCAGCACTTTGTGGGTTTGACCCACTGATGATGCATGAAATGCACATCATGTTAACACATTTTTCATGCATTTTGTAATGAGTTTAAGGTTTTAAACCCATATTTAGAAGTGTTTTGATAGTAAGGGGTTATGTTTCGAATTTCAAAAAAATCGGAGTTAAAATGAGAGAGTTATGGCTATTTTAGTGTTTGGGCACAAATTTCGAGGTGGATCGGATCCATATCCGACCCAATTAGGTTATTTGGACTTTGGATCAACCCTTAGAAAGCCCAAAACCCAATCCACATGCCTATCCATATCCAAATTAAAAAGTTTTGCAGAAAACCCCCCAGAAAGTGGCGCCTAGCAAAAATTTATTTTTTAACCCTCTTTCTGAGAAAGGTCAAAACTATAAATAGTTTTTTTTAAAGAACCCTAGGCGTCTTTGGCTGTGTTTGGATGCCTCCTACAGTGATTCTACTCCATCAGCTCCTTCCTCCCCATCTCCCTCACGTTTTGGCCATTGAAGACCAGTCTATGCTTGATTTTCAAGCATATTTTCGATCTCCCTTGTGTTCTTTTCCATTTCTTTCCTTCTCCTTGCTGTAGTTTCACCACTTTTCTGTATTTTTGCAGGTGTAGCAGAGGTGGAGACCATTAGCCTTGTGCGGGAGTGCGAAACACACCAACAAGGTGAGCCGGCCCTACCTCCATCCGGCTTTCTACACCCTCCGATCGAGAATCAGCTCACATTCCATCGTCGGTGGATCTCCAACGTGTAGCAGCTGAAAAGGTGCTGTTTTTTGGTGAAGTCCAGCATCCTCGAACTGTTTAGGACGTTCTACTCTAGCCACGGTCCGCTCTTCTTCATCCCCCCGGTCGTCGGATCTTCCAAGAGGTAGGTCTTCCTCTTCCTTCTCTTCTAGCCAAAACCGAATTGGGTGTTGGTTTTCTTTTTTTTATTTTCTGAGTATTTCTTGTTTTCTTTTTGTTTTCAACCTTAGAATAGAGTTCGTGCATAGGCCAGCACGTTAGCTTAGGTTTATTTGTTTGATTGATTCATTTGAATCGAGTTTTTGTTGATTTTTCATCCTTTTCATTAAAATCGGCTAGATCTTCATCTAGCCGATTCTTCAAGTTTGTCATAGGTGTTTTTGGTGCTGTTTTATAGAAAATCCAATTATAAAAGTTCATTTTAAGTCATTTTATTCGGGGGTTGTGCTTGTGTCTTGTTTGTTTTCATTTTTGAAAAAGAAAAAAATTCGGCTAGACTTATTCTAGCCGATCTTTACATTTTAGTTAAATTTGTGTTTTTAGGTTAGTAAGTTGTGTGGTTTGCTGTATGTTTTGGATGTTAACAGCAGCATAAAGTTGTGTTAGGTCATTTCATTCATTTAGAATAGTTCTAAATAATCGTTTTTAGCATTTTGTGTTTTTGGTGTTTTGGATCTATTGAAAACAAAAAATTACAAAAGTCGAATTTTTATTTCTTTATGTTTTTAATAAATTCCAGCATAGTATGGTTCATGTCTGCATTTGTGTAATTAGAAGTTTGTTTTTACATTTTCATTTAGTTTTATCAAATTGTTTGATATTTAGTTTAATCGATTTTTGATAGATTATATTTTATTTTTTGGTCTTCTTCTTCCCCAAGGTGGGGCGGCAGCCATTAGAGCTCCAATTGAGCTCTAGGTCAATTTTTTTAGAAAGTCTTAATTGCCATTAGTTGAATTAGGAAGGTGTCTAGGTTCAATGTATTAGGGTTTTCTTTCCTAGCCGTTTTTAGGGGTCAATTAAGTAGGTTTTAGGAATTAGAGTAGCATTTAATCTTAGGAAATCGATTTTCTATGTAAGTCATTTCATTCCCTAGGTGGCTTTAATTGCCTTAGTTTAGAAAGTAGCACCAATTGATGTGGGCGATTTTTGAGAAGGGAGATAATTAAAATAATTGAAATTTGGAAAGTTTTTGAAAAGAAGAGTTTCTTCAAAAATCATGTGAGGTATTTAAGGGAGATTTAAATCTTGAATGGGCATTAAAGAAGGAGTTACTCCTTAACTTTGGAAAATGTTTTTGGAATTAAACAAAAATTCCAATCTAGGCTCCACGATTTCCATAGAGCATTAAAAACACTTTAATTCCATCTTGAAAAGCAAAAATCGTGGATTTCTAGATTGGCCTTTTCATTTTTCCAAAATGAGCTTTAAAGGCAATTAAGGAATGTAACCCCCTCTTTAAATCGGGCGATTTTTGAGAATCCAAAGCATTTCAAAGTTTGAACATTGGTAATTATTACATTCTTTTTCCAACCCTCTCCATTAAAATCGTTAACTTTGAATTAATTGTAGGAATTAAGAGGTTACTACTTTAGTCTAAACCTAACCTAGTCAAACCGAGCCTAGGTCGAGTCAAACCCTAGTCTACACCCCTTTGAGTCTAGTCAAAACCTAGCCTAGCCTAAGTCAAAGCCTAGACCACGCCTAGGTCGAGTCAACCTTAGTCCACCTATTGAAACCTAACCTAACCGAGTTAACCTAGTTGACTTAGTTAGGTGTGCCTTGTGTCCAAGTCAACTTGAACCCTAGCCAAAGTCAAACCCTAATTTAAACCCAGGTCGAGTCCAAAACCAAGACCCAACTCTAGTCAAGCCTAGTTGAGTCAAACCTAAGCCCTACTTAACCCAACTCGAGCCTAGTCAAAGACCTAGACCTAACCCGAGTCAAGTTTTAGTCTAACTCAGGGTGAGTCAAAACCGAGTCTAAGTCAAGTCAACTCTAGTCTAAGTCAAACCTAACCTAATCTAAGCCAAGCATAGTTGATTCAAACTTAGTCCGAGCCCACCTAAACCCAATCAACCTTAGTTGACTAAGTCAACTCAAAACCGAGTCCAACCTAGTTTTAGTTAAACCTAACTTAGTCAAAACCCAAGACTAAGTCAAGTCATAGACCAAACCGAAACCAATCCTAAGTCAACCGAACCCAACTAGTTAGGTCAAGCCTAGCCGAGTCCACATTAGTCCGAGTCGAGTCAACCTTAGCTCGAACCTATCTCTCTCAACCTAACCCAAACCGAGCCTACCTAATCCAAATCGAGTTCACCCAAACCAACCGAACCTACCCAAGCCAACACCAAGCTTAGTTGAGTCAACCGAGTGAACCCTAATCCTATCCTTGTTCTTTAGTGGATTTAATGTCATTTAGATTTTATTTATGTTGATTTTAGATTAATTAGTTTAGTTATTTGATTTAATATAGTATAGAAGTGTGTGTGTAGAGTGTATTTGTTTTGCATGTGTGATTTGTGCATTGTGTGTCATTGACTTGTAGTTATTTAGCGTTTAACATAGTTAATTAGAATCACATTTCATTGAGTAGTATAGTTGCATTCGCATAATTAGTTAACATACCTTTAATCATAACTTGCTTAGCGTATTCCATTCGTCATACATTTAGCCTAGTTGTAATACTCATCTGCATATACACTGTGATACAGTGTCATTTAGACTGCATTAGGTTTAATTTACATTTTCTAGTGTTTAAATAGATTCATAAAGTGAATAGTGCACTCAAAGAAAAAACCGATTTTTTCCTTGTCGCACAAGCGTTTTTTTCTGTGCAAAAATTTCGTGTTTTCCAAACATTTTTGTTCTATTCACTTTATTTATGTGTTATTTGACTGCAGATCAAATTTCAGCTCTTTTGGAGTTGATTTGGTCTGATTTTTAAGCGTTTTGTGAAAACCGCTTTTTCTGGATTTCAAATTACAGGACTTTCGATATCCTGATTTTTCCCAGATTTGAAACGCTTATATCTGGAGTTCCAGACACTGTTTTTCCATTCTGTAAAAACTGTCAAATTTTTTAATCTGTCAGTTGCAGAACAGAAGAAATTTCGGGAAAATCGGACCTCGTTTGTCTTGTCAAACAGTGGTTTTCCGATAACCTGTCAGAAAGCTATTTTGCACTAATTAGGGGTAGTTTCATAATTTTCTTAGTTTCGGCATTTTAGACCTATTTTCAGTAGTTTCTGCATTTTAGGAGCTTCATAATCATCATACAGCATTAGTAGAATTAATTTGGTTAATTTTAGAATTAATTTAGTATTTTATTTAATTTTTGTTTGATAAGTAGCATTTGTTTTATTATATTCGTAAAATTAGAATTAGTTTTAGTTATTGTTTGCATTGGTAGAATAAAATACTAACTTTTTTTTTTTCTGCATTTTTAGGTTGAAAAGCATATTTCTTTTCCAGGGTTATTTTCCAAGTGCGAAGAACGAATAATTGGCGAAAAGACGAAAGTACCCTTGGTGTGGAGCAGAAGATTTAATTGCTTTTTCATCTTTACTTTAGTGATTAATTGTAGTTGTATGAACTTTATAATTGTAGATTGATATTTGTAATTAATAAATCAAATCTTTCTAGAAATATCTTGATTAATTCATGTTCTCTGAGGATTCGACCCGAACTTACCACTTGCGGAAAGTCGGTTTTTATATTTTTGGTTGACGATTTTCCAAAGTTTATTGCAAATACTTGTTTTAAAAAGATCATTTCAAAATATCAACCAAATTTTGGCGCCGTTGCCGGAGAACGGCGAATTAATTATTTTATTTCTTAGAGTTTGATTTATTAATTGGTTTTAGTTAATTAGTTGTTTTCTTTTTTGTTAGTAGGATTAGTAAGTGAATATAGGATTAACATAGTTAGTAAATATAGGATTCACGTACTGTTCTTTCTAGGATTCACTTAATTCTCATTCTGCAAGGAGCGATTAGACAGGTGGGTTTTAGAAAAACTTAGTTTGTGATTTCCTGTATTTATTTGTTTCAGTATTTTAGAATAAGTTACTTTGTTATTTATTTATTTAGTTATAGAATTCTGACATAGATAGATAGCATATCTGTTTCTTAGTACAATTGTTTGTTTTATTTACAGTTTAGTACTAGTGTTAGTTTAGATTTAGAGTTAGGTCGTTTGCTTACATCTGGTCTTAGTACCAGTGTGTGCAGGGGCGACGAGGTTTAGGAACCCCATTACACCCATTTGTTGACAACCCAGAGAGAATTTTACATTCTCATCGAAGTTCGGCAACAATGGCTGACATGGATCCTCCACCTCCACCCCCAGTTCATTCACGTCCTCTGCGGGAATACTTCATTCCCACAGACTATGTTCAGGCATCCTGCATTCAGAGAACCGATGTAGGAGCACCGCATTATGAGATTAAGGCTAGCATTATTCAGATGCTTCCATCCTTTTATGGCCTTAGTCATGAAGATCCCTACCGACATTTATATGAATTCCTCGAAATCTGTTCTAGTGTTAAGATACAGAATTTTGACGATGATGCTTTGAGGTTGACTCTATTCCCCTTTTCATTGAAGGACAAAGCCAAGTAGTGGCTAAAATCCTTAGATTCTGTAGAAATAGAGTCCTGGGATCAATTGCAACAGGAGTTTCTTCGAAAATATTTTCCCATTGGTCGTACAAACCAATATCGTAGAGCCATCACTAGCTTTTCAGAGCTAGATGGTGAGCGCTTTCATGAGACCTGGGAGAGAATGAAGGATCTCCTCAGGAAATGTCCCCATCATCAGGTGCCGAAATGGCAACTGGTGCAGAGCTTCTACGATGGATTGTCTGACAAGAATCGTCAGATGATCGACTCTTCATATGGAGGGACATTCATGCTGAAGAGCGAGGATGAAGCATGGAGGTTATTTGATACATTGGCCGAGAATTCCCTCCACCATGCTTCGAGCTCTCATTCGGATAGAGCCACACCCAGCATTCAGAAGAAAGCTGGTGTTCTTGAGATTGGTCCATCGACTGCACTACAGTGTAAGGTAGACATGATTGCTCAGAAGCTGGACCAGCTTCTCTCAGGATCATCCACTACACAGCAGGTGTGTACTCTTTGTGCTAGTCCGGCACACGATATCACTGAGTGCCCTTCGGCAGCTCAGTATCCTAAATTTGTTCAAGAACAAGTTTAGGCAGCTCAGGGTTACGTCAGACCGCCGAATAACCCATTTTCATCGACATATAAACCGGGTTGGCGTAACCATCCCAATTTTTCATGGAAGAATCCACAGTCTTCCATGCAGATGCCTACATCCTCTCAGCCAGTTCGGCAGCCATCTTTTACTCAGTCATTTCAAAGACCGAACTATTCTCAGTCTTCTTCTTCTTCAGTCACTCCCCTGATTCAGCAGGAGTCTGCTCCGCAGACATCTTTTAAGGAGAGACTTCTCCAGGAATTCCAAGAGGTGAAAACCTCTAATCAGAACGCCTTCGATAAGTGTAGTCAGATATTGAGCTCACATACGCAGTCCATTGCAAAGTTAGAGTCGCAAATGGGACAGTTAGCTGAGGCTATCAGTAGGAGACTTGAGGGTACATTACCGAGTCAGGCTGTCATGAACCCGAAGGGCAAGGACCAGATGACTGGAGGCCAGTTTCATACTGAGACACAGCAGCAGGCCAAATCTGTTATGACCCTGAGGAGTGGACGTGAGTTTCATGTCGATAGTAGAGAGAGGATAGAGGAGCCAGAGACCATTATTTCACCTACTTTGGCTCAGCTATCATTATCATCCCCATCTCCATCATCATCTTCATCATCTTCATTATCTTCATCATCATCATCTTCATCCTCAGAGAAGAAGAAGGATAGGAGTGAGCCTTCTCACAAAGAGGAGGAGCCAGCAGAGTATATTCCCCCACCACCCTATCCCAAAGCATTAGAGTCTCCCGGGTTTAGAGGGAAGCAGGGTGCGAAGATCCAGGACATGCTCGACATATTCAAGCATGTGCAGATCAACCTACCTTTACTCGATGCGATTCAGCAGGTGCTGGCATATGCCAAATTCCTGAAGGAATTATGTACGTAGAAGCGTAAATCTAGAGAGAGTTCCTAACAGGGTCCATCTGACTGAGCAGGTGAGTTCAGTACTTCAGCATCAGACACCACCAAAGCTCAAGGACGCTGGAGCCCCGATCATTGCGTGTACCATAGGGAACATACGGATAGAACGCGCATTGCTCGATCTTGGAGCAAGCGTGAACATTCTGCCCGAGTATTTCTTTGATTCTTTCGGGCTAGGAGAGATGAGATCGACTCCTATTACACTTCAACTGGCAGATCGTTCTATCAAGGTACCGAGAGGTGTCTTGGAGGACGTGCTAGTTAAGGTGGATGATTTTTATTTCCCAGACGATTTCATTATTCTTGATATGGAAGGAGTAAACAGCCAACACCAGACTCCGATCATTTTAGGCAGACCATTCTTGGCGACTGCCAATGCATGCATCAATTGTAGAACCGGAGCCATGGATCTCTCATTCGGCAATCGAAAAGTCAAGCTGAATATTTTCAATGCCGCGATGGGTCCAGCAGGAGACATGGACTGCTTTCATGTAGATATTGCGCAGGAGTTATTGGAGGAGCAACCCGATTTGTATATTACTGAGGATTCTTTAGATTTGTACCATATAGAGAAGAATGGTGGTGTAGAGAGTGTAGATGTGTCTAGAGTGTCGTCGGAGAGACCACCTTGGGGAGCCGTCATTGAGACTCTCCCACCACTTGCGGAGACCCCCGCCAAATCTTCGATCGAGTCACCTCCGAAACTTGAGCTGAAACCCTTACCAGATTCACTCAAGTATGCTTATCTCGGAGATGATAAGACTCTGCCTGTGATCATCTCGTCCCTGCTCACTGAGGAGCAGGAGCAGAGATTGCTGACTATTCTTCGAGAGTACAAGGCAGCGATTGGCTGGGGAGTTGCTGATCTGAAGGGGATTGATCCTTCATTCTGCATACATAGAATACATTGTGATGAGGAAGTGAAGCCCTTTAGGGATATGCAAAGAAGGCTAAATCCCAACATGAAGGAAGTGGTGAAGAACGAGGTGGTGAAGTGGTTGGATGCCGGAATCATTTAGCCTATTTCTGATAGCCAGTGGGTCAGTCCGATTGAAGTTGTGCCGAAGAAGTCAGGACTCACTGTGGTTGAGAACGAGAAGGGTGAGAGAATTCCGATGATGACCACTACAGGATGGCGAGTTTGCATCGATTATAGGAAGCTGAATGTGGCAACTAGAAAAGATCATTTTCCATTGCCATTCATTGATCAGATCTTAGAGAGACTCGCAGGGTAGAGCTACTACTGCTTTCTAGATGGATATTCAGGATACAATCAGGTAGCTGTCCATCCTGACGACCAGGAGAAGACCATGTTTACATGTCCTTATGGCACCTTCGCATTTAGACGTATGTCGTTCGGGCTCTGCAATGCCCCGACCACTTTTCAGAGGTGCATGCTTGCTATTTTTTCGGACATGATAGATGATGTGATGAAAGTTTTCATGGACGACTTTTCAGTGTATGGCTCTTCTTTTGAAGATTGCCTCCAAAAACTTGCTCGAGTACTGAGTAGGTGTGCGGAGACAAATCTCGTCCTGAGTTGGGAAAAGAGCCATTTTATGGTCCAAGAGGGGATTGTGCTCAGACACATTCTGTCCAAGAGTGGTATTGAGGTTGACAAAGCGAAGGTGGAATCCATTTCCCGTTTGACTCCACACACCTCTGTGAGGCAGATTCGATCATTTTTAGGGCATGTGGGCTTTTATAGGCGGTTCATAAAAGATTTTAGTAAAATCTCTCGACCGCTTTGCACTTTATTAGAGAAAGACCAGCCCTTTGTTTTCGGTGAGGATTGTATGAAGGCCTTTGAGATTCTCAAAGAGGCCTTGATTACTGCGCCCATTTTGAGACCTCCAGATTGGACTCTCCCATTTGAGATTATGTGCGATGCATCTGATTATGCTATGGGGGCTATTTTAGGACAACACATTGATAGGAAACCCTATGTGATCTACTATGCTAGTAGAACTCTGTCTGATGCTCAGATGAATTATACTATGACAGAGAAGGAGCTACTTGCGGTAGTTTTCGCATTGGATAAGTTTAGGTCCTATTTACTCGGTTCGAAGGTGGTTGTCTATTCTTACCATGCAGCATTGAAATATCTTTTGAATAAGAAAGACACCAAACCGAGATTGATTCGTTGGGTTCTACTACTACAGGAGTTTGATCTCGAGATTCAAGATAAGAAGGGAAGCGAGAATGTAGTAGCAGATCACCTATCCAGACTGATCGTGGAGACCATGAAGGATCAGAGACCGATCAGTGATTCTTTCCCCGACGAGCAGATCATGTCAGTCAGTACACCGCAGTTACCCTGGTTTGCAGATATTGTGAACTATCTGATTTCGAGGCAGATACCTGAGCATTGGAACAAGAATGAGCGTGAGAGATTCCTATCTCAGGTGCGGCACCATTATTGGGATGAACCAGAGTTGTTCAAATATTGTGCAGACCAGATCATTAGGAGATGTGTTCCGGAGGAGGAGTACCAGTCCATTCTGAATTTTTCCCATTCATTAGCCTGTGGAGGACATTTTAGTAGTAGAAAGACGGCTGCAAAGGTTTTGCAGTCAGGATTTTATTGGCCCACACTCCACAGGGATGCGCATGAGTTCTGTAGGCGATGTCTTCGATGTCAGCAAATTGGGAACATGTCCAAGAGGGACATGATGCCCTTGCTTCCGATTTTGATAGTCGAGATTTTTGATGTTTGGTGCATTGATTTCATGGGACCATTTCTGCCTTCATTCAGAAATTTATACATTCTTGTGGCGGTTGATTATGTGTCCAAGTGGGTCGAGGCTGTGGCAACCAAGACCAATGATCACAGAGTAGTGCTTAAGTTCATTAAGCACAACATTTTCAGTCGTTTTGGTGTGCCACGTGCGATGATTAGCGATGGTGGCAAGCATTTTAGGAATGTACAGATAGCTTCTCTGCTGAGAAGATATTCTGTCAATCATAGATTTACCACTCCATATCATCCGCAGACTAGTGGACAGGTGGAAGTGTCCAATAGGGAGATTAAGCGAATTTTAGAAAAGACAGTTCGTCCGGACCGCAAGGATTGGTCCCAGCGCTTAGATGATGCACTTTGGGCATATAGAACTGCATTTAAGACTCCCATTGGCATGTCCCCGTATCGCCTTGTATTCGGGAAAGCATGCCATCTTCCTGTCGAGCTAGAGCATAGAGCGTACTGGGCTATCAAGAAATTGAATTTTGACCTTACCCAGGCTGGCAAAGAGAGAGCGTTGCAGCTCTCAGAATTAGAGGAACTCAGGAATGATGTGTATGAGAATGCCAAATTATACAAAGCTCGCACAAAAGCATTTCATGATAAGCATATTGTCAGGAAAGTGTTTGAGCCAGATCAGAAAGTGTAGTTATACAATTCTCGTTTGCATTTATTCCCAGGGAAATTGAGATCGAGATGGACAGGACCTTACATTGTGAAAGAAGTATTTCCCCATGGAGCAGTGACATTATTCGATCCTATGACCCAAGGTACATTCAAGGTGAATGGGCAAAGATTGAAGCCCTTTATTTCAGATTCCTTGCAGGATGGTGAGTGTGAGATAGTGCATCTCATGAAGGCATGAGGATTCGACCAGAGGGATGTATCATATGTACATTAGTTTGTTTTTCATTTCAGTATTTTTCTTTATTCAGTATTTCATTTCATATGTGCTAACATTTGTTTTGATGTATGCAGGATGAATCAAACATTTAGTGTATCAGTTACCAGGTACAGAGCAGAGCTTTCAAAGAATTCAAAGATCAGATGAAATTCAACTTCAGAAGCTCAAGAGCAAATCAGGTTGTATCTATCCTTTCTCCCATATTTTATTGGATTTTAGGGTGCATGTGCATCGTATTGTTATATATTTTGTATGCCACTAGGGACAATGTCATTCAAGCATGGGGGGTGGTTTAGATGCACAAAAATTTCAAAAAAAAATTTATGACTGGTAATCAAAGTAGGCATTTGAGAACAAGTTGTAGCATATATGAGTGTTTTTGGCATAATCTAACAGTTTATAAATTTTTAAGCCCCATAAAAAAAAAAAAATCCCTGAACTGAGTCAATTAGAGTAGCTATTTATGAGAAAATTCAAAGAAAAGATAGTATTTGATTGTTAGAAAATTTTGAATCACTTTAGTATAAGTATGCACAGTGTGTTTTGTGAAAGAAATAAGCAATGGAAAGATGTGTTTGAAAAATGAGTTTAAAAGAATAGAGCTACGTTTAGTTGTTGATGTCTTCGTGAATCCTAGTAGTGGAACTCAGACACGAGATGAAATGTTTGAGTCTCTTAACGAAAAGGATAACGAAGGAGATCATCTTCTTGTCTAGTTGATATCTGTGGCCTTTGTAGTTCGAGTAAGTAGAATCTGAAGGGTGTTTTACACCTGGTGCCCCAAAGCCAGCTGGTTTGGGAGCCACCGGTTCGAAAGCTTGTTACATGGACTGCATAGAAAGCCTAAGAGATAGAGACATTGCACATGACGAGAGGAAGACTATACGTAAACTACTAGAATAGAAGGTCTAGTGACTCGAGCAATTAAGTCCGAGGGATACTTTGTATCTAGTGCCCTAAGGTTGGCCAGCCTGGGAGTCACTGACCCAAAGCTCGCTACACGGGTCACGAAAACTGACTATTCGAAATAGTGCTCATATGAGAAGAATGCTCAAGAGATCAAAAGTTAAAAAAAAAAAAGAGTGAAAATGAAAGAAAAAGAATGTGCTGAATGAGAAAATTTTCATTGCTTAGGCATATATGTGTATTACTGTGCAGAAAATATACAAGTGAGAATAAATGAGTAAAACATGAGGATACTTGACTTTCTGAGAAAAATCATAAACTAGCTACAATATTAGAAAAGTGAAGGAAAAAGAATTTTTAAGGTGGTGGCATGAGATTTTTAAACTTGTTTTGAGAATGTCAATTACATGAAATATTTGTTCCAACTGCATTCTTAAGAGCCTAATATTTTTGAAAAATCATCCTCGCATTTCATTGATGTTTGTGGGTAGCATCTCTGCAAACCCTCACGAGACCTTACTCGTCCACTAGTGTAAGCTAGGGGTTTAAAGGGCTTGTTGCATATGCTAAATGCAACTGTGTTTCCTACAAATGCGAGTTAGTATTATGCATTCATGCTTAGCATTTCTTGTCTTCGTTGCATAGAATAATTAGGGTTTGTTAAGGGACTAACAAACATTCAAGCATGGGGGTATTTGATGATGCATGAAATGCACATCATGTTAACAAGTTTTTCATGCATTTTGTAATGAGTTTAAGGTTTTAAACCCATATTTAGATGTGTTTTGATAGTAAGGGGTTATGGTTCGAATTTCAGAAAAATCGGAGTTAAAATGAGAGAGTTATGGCTATTTTAGTGTTTGGGCACGGATTTCGAGGTGGATCGGATCCATATCCGACCCAATTAGGTTATTTGGACTTTGGACCAACCCTTAGAAAGCCCAAAACCCAATCCACATGCCTATCCATATCCAAATTAAAAAGTTTTGCAGAAAACCCCCCAGAAAGTGGTGCCTAGCAAAAATTTATTTTTTAACCCTCTTTCTGAAAAAGGTCAAAACTATAAATAGTTTTTTTTAAAGAACCCTAGGCGTCTTTGGCTGTGTTTGGACGCCCCCTACAGTGATTCTACTCCAGCAGCTCCTTCCTCCCCATCTCCCTCACGTTTTGGCCATTGAAGACCGGTCTATGCTTGATTTTCAAGCATATTTTTTATCTTCCTTGTGTTCTTTTCCATTTCTTTCCTTCTCCTTGTTGTAGTTTCACCACTTTTCTCTATTTTTGCAGGTGTAGCAGAGGTGGAGACCATTAACCTTGTGCGGGAGTGCGAAAAACACCAACAAGGTGAGCCGGCCCTACCTCCATCCGGCTTTCTACACCCTCCGATCGAGAATCGGCTCACATTCCATCGTCGGTGGATCTCCAACGTGTAGCAGCTGCAAAGGTGCTGTTTTTTGGTGAAGTCCAGCATCCTCGAACTGATTAGGACGTCCTACTCCAGCCACGGTCCGCTCTTCTTCATCCCCCCGGTCGTCGGATCTTCCAAGAGGTAGGTCTTCCTCTTCCTTCTCTTCTAGCTAAAACCGAATTGGGTGTTGGTTTTCTTTTTTTTATTTTCTGAGTGTTTCTTGTTTTCTTTTTGTTTTCAACCTTAGAATAGAGTTCGTGCATAGGCCAGCACGTTAGCTTAGGTTTATTTGTTTGATTGATTCATTTGAATCGAGTTTTTGTTGATTTTTCATCCTTTTCATTAAAATCGGCTAGATCTTCATCTAGCCGATTCTTCAAGTTTGTCATAGGTGTTCTTGGTGCTGTTTTACAGAAAATCCAATTATAAAAGTTCATTTTAAGTCATTTTATTCGTGGGTTGTGCTTGTGTCTTGTTTGTTTTCATTTTTGAAAAAGAAAAAAATTTGGCTAGACTTATTCTAGCCGATCTTTGCATTTTAGTTAAATTTGTGTTTTTAGGTTAGTAAGTTGTGTGGTTTGCTGTATGTTTTGGATGTTAACAGCAGCATAAAGTTGTGTTAGGTCATTTCATTTGTTTAGGATAGTTCTAAATAATCGTTTTTAGCATTTTGTGTTTTTGGTGTTTTGGATCTATTGAAAAACAAAAAATTACAAAAGTCGAATTTTTATTTCTTTATGTTTTTAATAAATTCCAGCATAGTATGGTTCATGTTTGCATTTGTGTAATTAGAAGTTTGTTTTTACATTTTCATTTAGTTTTATCAAATTGTTTGATATTTAGTTTAATCGATTTTTGATAGATTATATTTTATTTTTTGGTCTTCTTCTTCCCCAAGGTGGGGCGGCAGCCATTAGAGCTCCAATTGAGCTCTAGGTCGATTTTTTTAGAAAGTCTTAATTGCCATTAGTTGAATTAGGAAGGTGTCTAGGTTCAATGTATTAGGGTTTTCTTTCCTAGCCATTTTTAGGGGTCAATTAAGTAGGTTTTAGGAATTAGAGTAGCATTTAATCTTAGGAAATCAATTTTCTATGTAAGTCATTTCATTCCCTAGGTGACTTTAATTGCCTTAGTTTAGAAAGTAGCACCAATTGAAGTGGGCGATGTTTGAGAAGGGAGATAATTAAAATAATTGAAATTTGGAAAGTTTTTGAAAAGAAGAGTTTCTTCAAAAATCGTGTGAGGTATTTAAGGGAGATTTAAATCTTGAATGGGCATTAAAGAAGGAGTTACTCCTTAACTTTGGAAAGTGTTTTTGGAATTAAACAAAAATTCCAATCTAGGCTCCACGATTTCCATAGAGCATTAAAAGCACTTTAATTCCATCTTGAAAAGCAAAAATCGTGGATTTCTAGATTGGCCTTTTCATTTTTCCAAAATGAGCTTTAAAGGCAATTAAGGAATGTAACCCCCTCTTTTAATGGGCGATTTTTGAGAATCCAAAGCATTTCAAAGTTTGAACATTGGTAATTATTACATTCCTTTTCCAACCCTCTCCATTAAAATCGTTAACTTTGAATTAATTGTAGGAATTAAGAGGTTACTACTTTAGTTTAAACCTAACCTAGTCAAACCGAGCCTAGGTCGAGTCAAACCCTAGTCTACACCCCTTTGAGTCTAGTCAAAACCTAGCCTAGACCTCGCCTAGGTCGAGTCAACCTTAGTCCACCTATTGAAACCTAACCTAACCGAGTTAACCTAGTTGACTTAGTTAGGTGTGCCTTGTGTCCAAGTCAACTTGAACCCTAGCCCAAGTCAAACCCTAATTTAAACCTAGGTCGAGTCCAAGACCAAGACCCAACTCTAGTCAAGCCTAGTTGAGTCAAACCTAAGCCCTACTTAACCCAACTCGAGCCTAGTCAAAGACCTAGACCTAACCCGAGTCAAGTTTTAGTCTAACCCAGGGTGAGTCAAAACCGAGTCTAAGTCAAGTCAACTCTAGTCTAAGTCAAACCTAACCTAATCTAAGCCAAGCATAGTTGATTCAAACTTAGTCTGAGCCCACCTAAACCCAATCAACCTTAGTTGACTAAGTCAACTCAAAACCGAGTCCAACCTAGTTTTAGTTAAACCTAACTTAGTCAAAACCCATGACTAAGTCAAGTCATAGACCAAACTGAACCCAATCCTAAGCCAACCGAACCCAACTAGTTAGGTCAAGCCTAGCCGAGTCCACATTAGTCCGAGTCGAGTCAACCTTAGCTCGAACCTATCTCTCTCAACCTAACCCAAACCGAGCCTACCTAATCCAAATCGAGTTCACCCAAACCAACCGAACCTACCCAAGCCAACACCAAGCTTAGTTGAGTCAACCGAGTGAACCCTAATCCTATCCTTGTTTTTAGTGGATTTAATGTCATTTAGATTTTATTTATGTTGATTTTAGATTAATTAGTTTAGTTATTTGATTTAATATAGTATAGAAGTGTGTGTGTGTGTAGAGTGTATTTGTTTCGCATGTGTGATTTGTGCATTGTGTGTCGTTGACTTGTAGTTATTTAGCGTTTAACATAGTTAATTAGAATCACATTTCATTGAGTAGTATAGTTGCATTCGCATCATTAGTTAACATAGCTTTAATCATAACTTGCTTAGAGTATTCCATTCGTCATACATTTTGCCTAGTTGTAATACTCATCTGCATATACACTGTGATACAGTGTCATTTAGACTGCATTAGGTTTAATTTACATTTTCTAGTGTTTAAATAGATTCATAAAGTGAATAGTGCACTCAAAGAAAAAACTGATTTTTGCCCTGTCGCACAAGCGTTATTTTCTGTGCAAAAATTTTGTGTTTTCCAAAAATTTTTGTTCTATTCACTTTATTGACGTGTTATTTGACTGCAGACCAAATTTCAGCTCTTTTGGAGTTGATTTGGGCTGATTTTTAAGCGTTTTGTGAAAACCGCTTTTTTTGGATTTCAAATTACAGGACTTTCGATATCCTGATTTTTCCTAGATTTGAAACGCTTATATCTGGAGTTCCAGATACTGTTTTTCCATTCTGTAAAAACTGTCAGATTGTTTAATCTGTCAATTGTAGAACAGAATAAATTTCGGGAAAATCGGACCTCGTTTTCTTTGTAAAACAGTGGTTTTCCGATAACCTGTCAGAAAGCCATTTTGCACTAGTTAGGGGCAGTTTCGTAATTTTCTTAGTTTCGGCATTTTAGACCTATTTTCAGTAGTTTCTGCATTTTAGGAGTTGCATAATCATCATACAGCATTAGTAGAATTAATTTGGTTAATTTTAGAATTAATTTAGTATTTTATTTAATTTTTGTTTGATAAGTAGCATTTGTTTTATTATTTTCGTAAAATTAGAATTAGTTTTAGTTATTGTTTGCATTGGTAGAATAAAATACTAACTTTGTTTTGTTTTTGTTTTTTTTTCTGCATTTTTAGGTTGAAAAGCATATTTCTTTTCCAGGGTTATTTTCCAAGTGCGAAGAACGAATAATTGGCGAAAAGATGAAAGTACCCTTGGTGTGGAGCAGGAGATTTAATTGATTTTTCATCTTTACTTTAGTGATTAATTATAGTTGTATTAACTTTGTAATTGTAGATTGATATTTATAATTAATAAATCAAATCTTTCTAGAAATATCTTGATTAATTCCTGTTCCCTGAGGATTCGACCCGAACTTACCACTTGTGGAAAGTCGGTTTTTATATTTTTGGTTGACAATTTTCCAAAGTTTATTGCAAATACTTGTTTTAAAAAGATCATTTCAAAATATCAACCACCCACCCACGAACCCACTGCACCATGTGTGCAAAAGAGAGTGGGCTGGGCCCAAGCCCCAAACCGAAAGCATAAAA
Organism: Nuphar pumila; assembly: GCF_984573655.1. NCBI lineage: Eukaryota > Viridiplantae > Streptophyta > Magnoliopsida > Nymphaeales > Nymphaeaceae > Nuphar > Nuphar pumila. Next base: position 42,244,325 of record NC_143265.1, on the reverse strand, counting down.
AAAAGAATAAAAAAAAACTTGGAAGCTTTAACCAAAAATGGGAAAACATGGAGAAGGGCTCACCTTGTTGTTGGGGTTGATGCAGGATGCTCAGCTGGGAGGGCTGATGTGCCTTTCCAAGAGGAAGTGAGAGACGGTGGGGGGGGGGGGGAAGAGAGAGGAAGAGGAGAGAGGGTGTCGACCCTCTCTTCCTTCCACTTAAAAAGAAGGAGATGTAGATGGGTGGTGGGGAGTGAAGGAGAGGAGATGGGTGGCCTCCTTCTCTTACGCCCCACCCTAGTGGCTATGGGTCTAAAAAGGGGTCAAGGGTGGCCCCAACCACCCCCAACTACTCCCCTTGCTTCAAGGGGAGTGGTTGGCCTTGACCTCTCAAGGCCAAGGTCAACCCTTTTAAAAAAAAATCGATTTCTCATATTTTTTTTTTGAAACCATTACTTTTCTTCTTCTTCTTTTTGAAAATGGTAGGGGCTACCCCCTAAGGGGCGCCCAGCCTACCCCCTCAAAACGTGGCCTGAGCCCACTAACTTTTCAAAATGCCTTTTTAAGGCTCTGATGATGCATGAAATACACATCATGTTAGTTATTTATTCATGCATTTTGTGGTGATTTTAAGGTTTAAAACCCATGATTTGATGTATTTTGATAATAAGGGGTTGTGGTTCGAATTTCAGAAAAATCAGAATTAAATTAAGAGAGTTATGGCTATTTTAGTGTTCGGGCATAGATTTCGAGGTGGATCAGATCCATATCTGACCCAAATAGGCTATTTTGGACCTTGGATCAATGTTTAAAAAGCCTAAATCCAACCCACACATGAATCCATATCCATTTAAAAAAGATTTTCAGAAAAACCCCTCTAAAAGTGGCGCAGGGCAATATTTTTCATTTTAAACCCTTTTCTGAAAAGTGCCAAAATTATATAATCTCTTTTTCACTCAGCCCTAGACGTTTTTGGCTTTGGAATTTGCGCTCCTCTTTTGATTCTTGCTTTGGCCACCATCTTCCCCACTCATTCCACGCCACCTCCATTGAAGACTTGGGTTTTGCTTGAGATTCAAGCATTCTTTCGTGTCTTCGTCATATCTTTCATATGTTTCTTCTTATCCTTGTTGTTTATTCACCATAGTTGCTGTATTTTGCAGGTGTAGCAGAGGATGAAGACACCTTTTCTTGTGTGGAAGTGCGAGACACTCCAACAAGAAGGATCGGCTCTACCTCCATTCGATCTTCTAAGCCACCCGATCGAGAATTGGTTCCTTCTCCATCCTCGGTGGACTTCAAACGTGTTGCAGCTGTAAAAGGAAGTTGTATGGTGACATTCTAGCATTCTTGAAGAAGACGGAATGCAATTCCAAAGACATCTTCTTCTCTTTCCTTCCCCACAGTCGTCAAATCACCCTGGAGGTTGGTCTTTCTCTTTTCACCATTCATTTAGATAGATTCGAGTCCACCTAGTCAATTCTCTTTCTCTCAACCCATTTTCTGCATTTTTCTTGTTCTTTGATAGCAAACCACTGTCATTTTTATGTTATTTTCTGTTTTAAAATGTCGGTTTGAGTCTAGAGTAGATCTCCTTCGTGATTTGCAATTCAGTTTCATCAAAAAGTGAAAATCGGCTAGACCCTTTTCTAGCCGATTTTAATATTTTCAATTTTCGGTTCTTTGTGTTATTTTAACAGAAAAATGTGTTTCAAATTCCATTTTTGATCCAGGTTTGTCGTTGGGTTTGAGTTATAGTGTCGTTCTAGTATAAATCCAAAAATCGGCTAGATTCCTTCTAGCCGATCTTGGCATTTTAGGGTGTGTGTCTGAAATTTTTTCTTCTACAGATAGAACGTGTCAATCAGACCTCGTTCAAGTGTGTGTCTAAAAGATCTATACATGGTTTTGGGACTGGATTTAAATGTTATCCTTTCTTTCTAAAATAACCAAAAACGTGTTTAAGGTCTTGGGTAATGTTTTCAAAAATTGCCTAGTGCTTTTAATGCTAAATTGAAAACGTGTGGGACCCTCCTTCTTGCTGGACGGTTTTCTATTTTGAAGCTTCCTGTTTGATTTCATAAAGCATTTATAGTGAGTCATTCCATTGCCAAAATCGTTTTTCTTTTGCATTAATCCCCTACTCTTCTAACTTGCCATATTAACCTAGCTTAGAGTGGGTATTAATCTTTTTTAGTTAAGTTTGTATTAATCTTAGGTTAGTATTTGAATCATTATTTAGGTAGGTTAATTAGATTAATTGCAATTCATTTAGGCGTGGACTTTAATTAGATTCATTTAACTAATCTTGTCTTTTCTAAATTTTCGGTTTGCATAGGTAGTTGTTAGTCATTAATCGTCCATCTTAGGTAAGTTGCAATTAGAGTTAATATAGTGAGTCAGTAGAGGATGTGAACCTAGTCCAAGTCAAACTATAAACCGCACCCTCCATTAGTTCTTAGTTCCCTAATTGAATCTAGTTCTTGATTAACATTAGATAGTTTTGCAAGTTAGTTCAGTTAGTTAGTAAATTAAGTGAAAGATTCTGTATAAGTGCATGCTCATTTAGCTTTTAATTGTTCTTTGCATGTTTTATTTCAGTATTTTGTTTAGGTCATTGAATGAGATTTAATTAGTTTAATCTTTTAGGCATTGTAGTTAGTATTACATCTTTAGTTAGGTTATTTTATATTTGATGTGTTATTTAGATTAAATCTAACCTTGATCTGCATACTTTATGTGCTTTTTTGTGTATTCAGGTTAAGTGAATTCATTTTCTGTCTGTGGCAGGCATTTAGGGTTATTGACTCTGTTTTTGCATTTAATTCGCATTCATAGTGTCAAAAGTGTATTCCCAAAGTGAATAGTGCACTGAATTTGAAAACTGATTTTTTCCCTGCCTTGCATTTGTCATTTTATGTGCAACATTTTCCAGTTTTCTGAAAATTCTTGTTCTATTCTCTTTATTGGCGTGTTCACTATCTTCAGACCAAATTTCAGCTCATTTCGAGTTGATTTGGTCTGATTTTTAAGCGTTTTGTGAAAACAGCTTTTTCGGGTTTCTCAATTTCGGATCCTACGATTTTCAAAATTTTCCTGGTTTTGAAATGCTTATATCTGGAGTTCCAGAAAGAATTTTTCAAGTCCGTAAAAATTGACAAGTTTTTGAATCTGTTAGTTATAGAACAGAAGAAATTTCGGGAATTTTGGACTTCATTTTCTCTGTCAAACAGTCTGTTTGTGAAAAACTATCAAAAGTCATTTTTGTACTAGTTAGGGGTAAGATAGTCATTTCATTGTTTTATTCATTTTCGGTTAATTTTCAGTGATTTCTGTATTTTAATTAGTGCATCTGCATCCATTAACGTAGTTAGACCTAGATTAATTACTTTTTAGAATTATCTTGATATTTTATTTGATCCGTAAAAACTGTCAGATTCTTGAATCTGTTAGTTACAAAACAGAAGAAACTTCGGGAATTTTGAACTTTGTTTGCCCTGTCAAACAGTGCGTTTGTAAAAAGCTGTCAAAAGTCATTTTTGCACTAGTTAGGGGTAAGATAGTCATTTCATTATTTTATTCATTTTCGGTTAATTTTCAGTGTTTTCTGCATTTTAATTAGTGCATCTGCATCCATTAACGTAGTTAGACCTAGATTAATTAGTTTTTAGAATTATCTTGGTATTTTATTTGATCTTTAATGTTAATTAGGATTTAAGTTAGTCAATTTCTTTAGAATTAGGTTTATTTTAACTTTTAGATTAATTTGATATAACTGTTTACTAACTTTGTATTTTCTTTGTTTTAGGTTGAAAAGCATATTAAAGATTTCAAGGCTATTCTTGTCCAGCGTGAAAAAATTGATAATTGATGAAAGGACAGAATTGCCCTTGGCGAGCAGAAGAAGACTTCAATTGCTTTTCTAGTTAATTTTAGTTTTTAATTTATAATTTTGGTAGAATTGTACTTGTTGACTAGAATTATACAATTAATAAATTGAATTTCTCAGAATTAATTGAATATTTCCTGTTCCCTGTGGATTCGACCCGTACTTGCCACTTCGGTGGAAAGTCGGTTATTTACTTTTGGTTGACGATTTTTCCATTGTTTTGATTGAAAAATTATATTTTAAAAATTACCATTCCAAAAAAAAAAAGTCCAACCAGGCTCATATCAATTTTATTTCAAGCTTTTCAAAACTACCTTTAAAAGGTGAGTTTTTTGAAAAAGGTATTTGAGTTTTTTGTTTTTTTAAATATCATGGGCTGAGGTGGGTCCCATGCCAACCACCTTCCCTAATGCCCAAACCAACCCTTATTTAAAATATTTTTGAAAACCCACTTCAAGGTTTTATAGATTTTGCAATTCACTTTATAAAAACCCAATTCAATTGTTATTTAAATGGACATGATTAAATTAATCTAAAAACTAAGTTTTTTAATTACATTTCATGAATTAAAGTCTAAATTATAATAATGTATATTTAATTCCCCAATTCCAATGAAATTGGGCCTCAATATGACTCATAATTACCGATATACCCTTTTTTGCCAAAATACATGAAATAACGAGATATTTTTCTTGTTTAGGCTCCAAATTTGGAGCAAACCCAAATGAATATAATATAAATCTAATCTACAAGTATTGAGGATTGATTCATCATAGTTTGCACTGAATCACCTCGTAGAGCAAATCTACGTGATTCAAGACCTCAGAAAGCAATATATGCCAGATTTACGAGCAATGCTCATGCCGAAACAAGAAATTTCCCCACAATGGAATACATATCAATTAAAATTCTTTATAAAAATAGTGGGTCTTACATATTTTAATATTCAGGTTATATTTGAATTTTTGTCAGGTTTGAGACCAAATAGGGGGGGGGGGTTGACCTAGCCCATGGTCGACCATATGTGGATATGGATAACCCTGGAGACCAACTGGTCAAGTTGACCAAGCTAGGAGGTGGCTATTTTGTAATTTAAGGAAAGACTTTTTTCTGAAATGATTCTGATTGGTTCCAGCCATGGGACACTTCTTGAAAATTTTTAAAGGCAAGAGGGCATAATAGAACTTAATTAATGACATTCTTGAAAGACTTTTTAGAGAATTCAAATGAAATAAGCTTATTGGTGCTGGAAAAGTAAAACTAAAGTATTACAAGTATGTCATCACCTAGAAGTGTGTGACATACATCCTAGCCATTCATTTCTAACTTTTAATCTCATTCATCTACTTAAAACCCTATCATATTTAACCTTTGAGAAGAGAGAGAAAGTCATTCTCTCCTCTTCTTTCTCTCTCCCTCTTCTCTCCCCCCTCTCTCTCTCCCAAAATTGTGGGGCTCCCACCATAGCCAACCTTCTTTCTCTCCACCTTGCTAGTGTGTAGGGTTGGGTACCACGTGGGACTCCATCCTACACACCCAAGCAAGAGGAGATTCCCTCCATCATTCTGGAAGTCATTGAAAGTGAGTTTTCTTACATCTTCCATTTTCAAATAGTTTATTTTCATTTTAAAGAAATATATGTGATTGTATCTTCTTCCTTCATGAAACTGGATTTCTCAAATGCATGTATATGAGTTGTATGTGTATTAGATTTGTGTGTTGTTCCTTATATTCAGTTTATAGAACTTGTGTGAGATACGTCATGTGAACACACACACTTATATTTCAAAAAAAATATATGTATTTTGTAAAAACGAGTTTCCCAAATCTAGAGTTGTCAAAGACACCATCAAAGATTGGATCGTATCTCCCTAGATACTGGTTGGATTTTAGTGTTCTTGGACATTATGGAAAGCCCAAACAGAGTCCGCCAACTTTATAGTTAAGAACGTTTCCAGATACGGAATTAAAAGTTCTCTAAAAGCTCCGTAAAAAATGTTATTTTTGCATGCATTGATTCTTTCCCAAATCCAAAGTTGTCAGAGACACCTCTGATAAATCGACTGTATCGCTCTAGATACATGTCCAATTTTGGTGTTCTTGGACATTCTGGAAAGCTTAGATAAAAATCTATAACTTTTTAGTTGAAAATGTGGTTTGATTTGGTTTGCATAGTCCTCTATAATCTCTGTTATAAAATCTCATTTTTGCATGCATTGGTTTTTCCCGAATCCAGAGTTGTCAGAGACACCTCTGATAAATCAACTATATCGCTTTGGATACATGTTCGATTTTGATGTTCTTAGACATTCTTGAAATCTAAAATGCAAATATCTAACTTTTTAGTTGAAGGTTTGGTCTAATTTGGTGTGCATGCTTCTCTAAAATCTCTATTAAAAATGTCATTTTTGCAAGCATTGGTTTTTTCTGAATTCAGAGTTGTCAGAGACACCTCTACTAAATCGATTGTATCACTCTGGATACATGTACGATTTTGGGGTTCTTGGACATTCTGGAAATCTCAGATGCAAATATCTAACTTTGTAGTTGAAGTTTTGGTCTGATTCGGTCCGCATAGTCCTATAAAATCTCTGTTAAAAATGTCATTTTTGCATGCATTGTTTTTTCCCGAATCCAGAGTTGTTAGAGACACCCTTGATAAATTGATTGTATCGCTCTGGATACATGTCTGATTTTGGGGTTCTTAGACATTCTGGAAAGCTCAGATGCAAATCTCTAACTTTGTAGTTGAATGTTTGGTCTGATTCGGTCTGCATGGTCCTATACAATCTCTGCTAAAAATGTCATGTTTATATGCATTGGTTTTTCCCGAATCCAGAGTTGTCAGAGATACCTATGATAAATCGATTGTATTGCTCTAGATACATGTCATATTTTAGTGTTGTTAGATATTCTGAAAAGCTCAGATGCAAATATCTAACTTTGTAGTTGAAGGTTTAGTTTGATTCGGTCTTCATGATCCTCTAAAATCTCTGTTAAAAATGTCATTTTTGCATGCATTGGTTTTTCCGAAATCCAGAGTTGTTAGAGACATATCTGATAAATTGACTGTATCGCTATGGATACATGTCCGATTTTAGGGTTGTTAGACATTCTGTAAAGCTAAAATGCAAATCTCTAACTTTGTAGTTGAAGGTTTGGTCTGATTCGGTTTGCATGGTCCTCTAAAATCTCTGTTTAAAATATCATGTTTCATGCATTAGTTTTTCCCGAATCCAGAGTTGTCAGAGATACCTCTAATAGATCAACTGTATCGCTTTAGATACATGTCCGAGTTTAGTCTTCTTGGACATTCTGGAAAGCTAAGATGCAAATATTTAACTTTGTAGTTGAAGGTTTGGTTTGATTTGGTCCTCATGGTCCTCTAAATTCTCTGTTAAAAATGTCATTTTTGCATGCAATGGTTTTTCCTGAATCCAGAGTTGTCAAGGACACCTTTGATAAACTGACTGTATCGCCTTGGATACAGGTCGGATTTTCATGTTCTTAGATATTTTGGAAAGCTAAGACACAATCCTCCAACTTTGTGGTTGATGACTTGTCCTGATTAGGTCCGAAGAGTCTTTAAAATCTGCTGTTAAAATATTAAATATTCAGATTTTTGTCAGTCCCTGTTCAGTCTAGGATGCTATGGATAATGTCCCGTATTTTTGAGATTTCTCCTGACTCCCTCCATGAAAATTCGATTGTTTTGATTTTGTGGAAAGCTAAGAGATAACTCTACAACTTTTATATTTAGAGATAGGGCTGAATCTTCGTTTAAATATCTCAAAAATATCAATCTTTCTGTTGTTATAAGAAGTCATGATTTTCTTTAAACTTGTTTTAAATCTCTCTCCTTTTGGGGCCAAGTTGGGTGTAGCCCAGCTGAGACACCAAGTCACTGAACTCAAACGGCCTAATTAAGTTTGTTTATCATCTAATATGGTCGAAGTTGAGATTAGCTAACATGCGATATCATGCTTGTGTTATTTTGATTTAGGTACGCTTACACACTACATGAGAACAATGTGACATAAATGCTATGACACGATTAAGTACTTTCACTTGCACATCATGTCACCAAACTTAGAGTAATTGCGTAAATTATGTTGATAATGCAAGTGTCTTAGTATTTAATGAATATTTGATTGTGTTTCATGTACGTTTGCATTGATCACACGATTCACCTTTGGCACTTGATCTGTCCTGTAAGTATAAAGGGGACTTAAGGCACCTTGTAAGAGCGTATTTGTCTGTCAAATTTTATGGAATGCTAAAATCTCTATGGCGGGTTAGTGTGGACAATAGACCCACCTTGTGAGTTGAGCTCACTTATGTCAGAAATGTGCAGTTACCCGTACTTTCTTTCTTATGAATATCTCATGCGATATAATTCTAGAGAGGTCTTCCTTTGGTTAGATAATTAATGAAATATTCATTGTTGAATGCTAATGTCAATCATGTTAGTTGATTGATCATGATCGTACTGCGTATCTTTGATCATAATGCTAGAGCTGTATCTTTCTTGCTCACTTGCTAGATAATTGATGTTACTACCTAAGTATGTTAGTGGTTGACGTTGTCGTTTATTTCTTGGCATAATTTTATACTTATTGCAGTTACACTTATTTAATCACTTCAATTATGTTAATTGTCTCACCATGATGCACATATATGTTCACTTGTATATATGCATTGATTGCGATATTTTACTTGTTTTGTCATGATAAATTCACTTGTGCTATTGCTCTGGTTAATTATGTTATTAGATACATATCATGTTATGAATGCTATGATTTGCACAAATGGATTGTTGTGGTTGATTTTTCACCAACTCGCAAGAATACTGACCCCGTTTTATGGGGCTACAGGTGTTTTGACTTCTCGTGGTGCGATGGAGCTCGATGTGTGGCGGAGGACTGAACCCACACTTCTAGAACGTCAAAGATCTTGGTAGTTGGTTTTTGTAAAAAGGGAAATGTTGTATCATCTTATAAAATGTGGTTAATAAAATGTTTTATCTTGTTGTTCTATGTAACTCGCCCATAATTTTCACTTATTTTTTCCTTTTGGTTTTTCTGATTTGCACAATGTATTTTAAAAAAAAAAATTATCCTGAAAATCTAAAGGATTTTCCAAGCTGGGATTCTGGGGCGTTACAAAGGCAGTCAAAAATTTTTTATAGTGATTCAATCATTCATATATGTGTTCTAAGGTGGTCAAACAAATTTCATAGTGATTCAATCTTGCATATATGTGTTCTAAGGTTGTCGCAAAAATTTCATAGTGATTCAATCTTGCATGTATGTGTTCTAAGGCTGTCAAAAAAATTTCATAGTGATTCAATCATGCATGTATGTGTTATAAGGTTGTCACAAAAAATTCATAGTGACTCAATCATGCATATATGTGCCCTAAGGCTGTCATAGAAATTTTATAGTGAGTCAATCTTCCATATATGTATTCTTAGGCGGTCAAAAAAATTTAATAGTGATTGAATCATGCATATATGTGTTCTAAAACTGTTAAAAAAAATTCATAGTGATTCAATCATGCAAATATGTGTTCTAATGTTGTCAAAAAAAAATGATAGATATTCAATCATGTATATATGCATTCCAAGGGTGTCAAAAAAAAAATTCATAATGATTGAATCATGCATATATGTGTTATAGGCAGTCAAATTTTTTTTATAGTGATTAAATCATTCATATATGTATTTTAGGATGTTCAAAAAAATTCATAGTGATTTAAACATGCATATATGAGTTCTAAGGCTGTCAAAAAAATTTCATAATGATTTAATCATGCATATCTGTATTCTAAGGCTGTCACAAAAATTTCATAGTGATTCAATCATGCATATATTTGTTCTAAGGCTGTCATAAAAATTTTATAGGGATTCAATCATGCAAATATGTGTTTTAAGGCTATCAAAAAAATTATATAGTGATTCAATAATGCTTATATGTGTTCTAAGGCTGTCAAAAAAAATTGATACTGATTTAATCATGCATATATGTTTTATAAGTATGTCATAAATTTTTTATAGAGATTCAATCATGCATATATGTGTTCTAAGGTTATCAAAAAACTATATAGTGATTCAATCACGCTTATATGTGTTTTATGGCTGTCGAAAAAAAATCATAGCGATTTAATCTTGCATATATAAGTTCAAAGGCAGTAAAAAAAAAATCATAGTGATTGAATCATGCATATATGTTTTCTAAGGTTGTTATAAAAATTTCATAGTGATTCAATCTTGCATATATATGTTCTAAGGCTATCAAAATAAATCATGCATATATGTGTTCTAAGGCTATCAAAAAAATTATATAGTGATTCAATCATGCTTTTATGTGTTCTAAGCTGTCAAAAAAATTTCATAGTGATCCAATCACGCATATATGAGTTCTAAGGCTGTCAAAAAAAATTGATAGTGATTCAATCATGTGTATATGTGTCTAAGGCTGTCATAAAAATTTGATTGAGATTCAATCATGTATATATGTGTTCAAAGGCTGTCAAAAAAAATTCATAGTGATTCAATCATGCATATACGTGTTCTAAGGCTGTCAAGAAAATTTCAAAGTGATTCAATCACAAATATATGTGTCCTAAGCTTGTCAACAAAATATTATAGTGATTCAACAATGGATATATGTGTCCTACGGTTGTCTAAAAACTTTATAGTGATTCAATCATAAATATATGTGTTTTAAGTTTGTCAAAAAAACATTATTAGAGATTCAATCATGCATATATGTGTTCTAAGGTTGTAAAAAAAAATTAATAGTGATTCAATCTTGCATATATGTGTTCTAAGGCTGTCAAAAAAAAATTGTAGTGATTTAATCATGCATATATGTTTTCTAATGCTCTAAAAAAAAATTCATAGTGATTCAATCATGCATATATGTGTTCTAATGTTGTAAAAAAAAATCATAGTGATTCAATCTTGCATATTTGTGTTTTGAGGCTGTCAAAAAAACTTCATAGTGATTCAATCATGCATATATGTGTTCTAAGGCTGTCAAAAAAATTATATAGAGATTCAAAGTTGCATATATTGTTCTAAGGTTGTCATGAAAAATTTATAGTAATAGGCTGTCAAAAACATTTCGTAGTGATTCAATAATGCATATATTTGTTCTAGTTCTGTAAAAAAAAATTCATAGTGATTCAATCATGCATATATGTGTTCTAATCTTAAAAAAAAAAATTCATAGTGATTCAATCATGCATATAAGTGTTCTAATGCAGCAAAAAAAAATCATAGTGATTAAATCATGCATATATGTGTTCTAATGCTGTCAAAATAATTTTATAGTGATTCAATCATGCTTATATATGTTCTATTCTGTCAAAAAAAATTCATAGAGATTCAATCTTGCATATATCTGTTCTAGGGTTGTCAAAAAAAATTTATAGTGATTCAATTTTGTGTATATGTCTTCTAAGGCTGTCAAAAAAAAAATGGTGATTTAATCATGCATATATGTGTTCTAGTGCTCTCAAAAAATTTTATAGTGATTCAATCTTGCATATTTGTGTACTAAGGCTGTCAAAAAAAATTCATAGTTATTCAATCATGCATATACATGTTCTAAGGCTGTCAAAAAAGTTATATAGTGATTCAATCTTGCATATATGTGTTCTAAGGTTGTAAAATTTTTTTTTATAGTGATTCAATCATGCATATATGTGTACTAAGGCTGTCAAAAAATTTTTATAGTGATTCAATCATGTTTATATGTGTTCCCAAGCTCTCAAAAAAAATTCAAAGTGATTCAATCAAGCATAGATGGGTTTTAATGCTGTCAAAACAATTTCATAGTGATTCAATCAAGCATATATATGTTCTAATGCAGCCAAAAAAAATTCATAGTGACTTAATCTTGCATATATGTGTTCTAAGGCTGTCAAAATTTTTTTATGGTGTTTGAATCATGCATATATGTGTTCTAATGCTCTCAAAAAAAATTCATAGTGATTCAATCACACATATTTGTATTCTAATGTTGTAAAAAAAATTCATAGTGAGTCAATCTTGCATATTTGTGTTCTAAGTCTGTCAAAAAAAAATCATAGTTATTCAATCATGCATATTTGTGTTCTAAGGCTGTCAAAAAAATTATATAGTGATTCAATCTTGCATATATGTGTTCTAAGGTTGTCAAAAAAAAATTATAATGATTCAATCATGTATATATGTGTTCTCTAGCTGTCAAAAAAATTTCATAGTGATTCAATCATGCATATATGTGTTCTAATGCTGTCAAAAAAATCATAGTGATTCAATCATGCATATAGATGTTCTAATGCAGCCAAATAAATTTCATAGTGATTCATTCATGCATATATGTGTTCTATTGCTGTCAAAAAAAAATCTTAATGATTCAATCATGCATATATATTTCTATTCTGTAAAAAAAAAATCATACAGATTCAATCATGTATATGTGTGTTCTAAGGCTGTCAAAAATTTTTCATAATGATTGAATCATGGATATATGTGTTATATGCTGTCAAACAAATTTTATAGTGATTAAATCATTCATATATGTATTTTAAGGCTGTTCAAAAATTTTCATAGTGATTTAAACAAGTATATATATATATATATTCTAAGGCTGTAAAAAAAATTTCATAGTGATTCAATCTTGCATATCTTTGTTCAAAGGTTGTCGAAAAAAAATCATAGTCTATCAATCATGCATATATGTTGTCTAAGGCTGTTATAAAAATTTCATAGTTTTTCAATCTTGCATATATGTGTTCTAAGGCTGTCAAAAATTTTTTATGGTGTTTGAATCATGCATATATGTGTTCTAATGCTCTCAAAAAAATTTCATAGTGATTCAATCATACATATTTGTATTCTAATGTTGTAAAAAAAATTCATAGTGAGTCAATCTTGCATATTTGTGTTCTAAGTCTGTCAAAAAAAAATCATAGTTATTCAATCATGCATATTTGTGTTCTAAGGTTGTCAAAAAAATTATATAGTGATTCAATCTTGCATATATGTGTTCTAAGGTTGTCAAAAAAAAATTATAATGATTCAATCATGTATATATGTGTTCTCTGGCCGTCAAAAAAATTTAATAGTGATTCAATCATGCATATATGGGTTCTAATGCTGTCAAAAAAAATTCATAGTGATTCAATCATGCATATATGTGTTCTAATGCTGTAAAAAAAATCATAGTGATTCAATCATGCATATAGTTGTTCTAATGCAGCCAAATAAATTTCATAGAGATTCATTCATGCATATATGTGTTCTATTGCTGTAAAAAAAAAATCATAGTGATTCAATCATGCATATATATTTCTAATCTGTAAAAAAAAAATCATACAGATTCAATCATGTATATGTGTGTCTAAGGCTGTCAAAAATTTTTCATAATGATTGAATCATGGATATATGTGTTATATGCTGTCAAACAAATTTTATAGTGATTAAATCATTCATATATGTATTTTAAGGCTGTTCAAAAATTTTCATAGTGATTTAAACAAGTATATATATATATATTCTAAGGCTGTCAAAAAAATTTCATAGTGATTCAATCTTGCATATCTTTGTTCAAAGGTTGTCGAAAAAAATTCATAGTCTATCAATCATGCATATATGTTGTCTAAGGCTGTTATAAAAATTTCATAGTTATTCAATCTTGCATATATGTGTTCTAAGGCTGTCAAAATTTTTTTATGGTGTTTGAATCATGCATATATGTGTTCTAATGCTCTCAAAAAAATTTCATAGTGATTCAATCACACATATTTGTATTCTAATGTTGTAAAAAAAATTCATAGTGAGTCAATCTTGCATATTTGTGTTCTAAGTCTGTCAAAAAAAATCATAGTTATTCAATCATGCATATTTGTGTTCTAAGGTTGTCAAAAAAATTATATAGTGATTCAATCTTGCATATATGTGTTCTAAGGTTGTCAAAAAAAAATTATAATGATTCAATCATGTATATATGTGTTCTCTGGCTGTCAAAAAAATTTCATAGTGATTCAATCATGCATATATGGGTTCTAATGCTGTCAAAAAAATTTCATAGTGATTCAATCATGCATATATGTGTTCTAATGCTGTAAAAAAAATCATAGTGATTCAATCATGCATATAGTTGTTCTAATGCAGCCAAATAAATTTCATAGTGATTCATTCATGCATATATGTGTTCTATTGCTGTCAAAAAAAAATCATAGTGATTCAATCATGCATATATATTTCTATTTTGTAAAAAAAAAATTATACAGATTCAATCATGTATATGTGTGTTCTAAGGCTGTCAAAAATTTTTCATAATGATTGAATCATGGATATATGTGTTATATGCTGTCAAACAAATTTTATAGTGATTAAATCATTCATATATGTATTTTAAGGCTGTTCAAAAATTTTCATAGTGATTTAAACAAGTATATATATATATTCTAAGGCTGTCAAAAAAATTTCATAGTGATTCAATCTTGCATATCTTTGTTCAAAGGTTGTCGAAAAAAATTCATAGTCTATCAATCATGCATATATGTTGTCTAAGGCTGTTATAAAAATTTCATAGTTATTCAATCTTGCATATATGTATTCTAAGGCTGTCAAAATTTTTTTATGGTGTTTGAATCATGCATATATGTGTTCTAATGCTCTCAAAAAAATTTCATAGTGATTCAATCATACATATTTGTATTCTAATGTTGTAAAAAAAATTCATAGTGAGTCAATCTTGCATATTTGTGTTCTAAGTCTGTCAAAAAAAAATCATAGTTATTCAATCATGCATATTTGTGTTCTAAGGCTGTCAAAAAAATTATATAGTGATTCAATCATGTATATATGTGTTCTAAGGTTGTCAAAAAAAAATTATAATGATTCAATCATGTATATATGTGTTCTCTAACTGTCAAAAAAATTTCATAGTGATTCAATCATGCATATATGGGTTCTAATGCTGTCAAAAAAAATTCATAGTGATTTAATCATGCATATATGTGTTCTAATGCTGTAAAAAAAATCATAGTGATTCAATCATGCATATAGTTGTTCTAATGCAGCCAAATAAATTTCATAGTGATTCATTCATGCATATATGTGTTCCATTGCTGTAAAAAAAAAATCATAGTGATTCAATCATGCATATATATTTCTATTCTGTAAAAAAAAAATGATACAGATTCAATCATGTATATGTGTGTTCTAAGGCTGTCAAAAATTTTTCATAATGATTGAATCATGGATATATGTGTTATATGCTGTCAAACAAATTTTATAGTGATTAAATCATTCATATATGTATTTTAAGGCTGTTCAAAAATTTTCATAGTGATTTAAACAAGTATATATATATATTCTAAGGCTGTCAAAAAAATTTCATAGTGATTCAATCTTGCATATCTTTGTTCAAAGGTTGTCGAAAAAAATTCATAGTCTATCAATCATGCATATATGTTGTCTAAGGCTGTTATAAAAATTTCATAGTTATTCAATCTTGCATATATGTGTTCTAAGGCTGTCAAAATTTTTTTATGGTGTTTGAATCATGCATATATGTGTTCTAATGCTCTCAAAAAAATTTCATAGTGATTCAATCATACATATTTGTATTCTAATGTTGTAAAAAAAATTCATAGTGAGTCAATCTTGCATATTTGTGTTCTAAGTCTGTCAAAAAAAAATCATAGTTATTCAATCATGCATATTTGTGTTCTAAGGCTGTCAAAAAAATTATATAGTGATTCAATCATGTATATATGTGTTCTAAGGTTTTCAAAAAAAAATTATAATGATTCAATCATGTATATATGTGTTCTCTGACTGTCAAAAAAATTTCATAGTGATTCAATCATGCATATATGGGTTCTAATGCTGTAAAAAAAAATTCATAGTGATTTAATCATGCATATATGTGTTCTAATGCTGTAAAAAAAATCATAGTGATTCAATCATGCATATAGTTGTTCTAATGCAGCCAAATAAATTTCATAGTGATTCATTCATGCATATATGTGTTCCATTGCTGTAAAAAAAAAATCATAGTGATTCAATCATGCACATATATTTCTATTCTGTAAAAAAAAAATGATACAGATTCAATCATGTATATGTGTGTTCTAAGGCTGTCAAAAATTTTTCATAATGATTGAATCATGGATATATGTGTTATATGCTGTCAAACAAATTTTATAATGATTAAATCATTCATATATGTATTTTAAGGCTGTTCAAAAATTTTCATAGTGATTTAAACATGTATATATATATATATTCTAAGGCTGTCAAAAACATTTCATAGTGATTCAATCTTGCATATCTTTGTTCAAAGGTTGTCGAAAAAAATTCATAGTCTGTCAATCATGCATATATGTTGTCTAAGGCTGTTATAAAAATTTCATAGTTATTCAATCTTGCATATATGTGTTCTAAGGGTGTCAAAAAATTTTATAGAGATTCAATCATGCATATATGTGTTCTAAGTCTATCAAAAAAATTATATAGTGATTCCATAATGCTTATAAGTGTTCCAATGCTGTCAAAAAATATTCATAGTGAATCTATCATGCATATATGTGTTCTAAGGCTCTAAAAAAAATTGATAGTGATTCAATCTTGCATATATGTGTTCTAATATTGTCAAAAATATTTGATTGACATTCAATCATACATATATGTGTTCTAAGGCATTCAAAAAAAAATCATAGTGATTCAATCATGCATATATGTGTTCTAAAACTGTAAAAAAAAATTCATAGTGATTTAATCATGCATATATGTGTCATAAGCTTGTCAACAAAATTTTATAGTGATTCAATAACGCATATATGTGTTCTTCGGTTGTCAAATTTTTTTTATAGTGATTCAATCATGCATATATATGTTCTAATTTTGTCAAAAAAAATTTATTAGAGATTCAATCATGCATATATGTGTTCTAAGGCTGTAAAAAAAATTCATAGTGATTCAATCTTGCATATATCTGTTCTAAGGCTGTCAAAACTTTTTTATAGTGATTTAACCATGCATATATGTGTTCTAATGCTCTCAAAAAAAAATTCATAGTGATTCAATCATGCATATGTGTTCTAATGTTGTAAAAGAAATTCATAGTGATTCAATCTTGCATATTTGTGTTCTAAGGCTGTCAAAAAATTTCATAGTGATTCAATCATGCATATAAATGTTCTAAGGCTGTCAAAAAAATTATATAGTGATTCAATCTTGCATATACGTGTTCTAAGGTTGTAAAAAAAAAATTATATTGATTCAATCATGTTTATATGTCTTCTGAGGCTGTCAAAAAAAATTCATAGTGATTCAATCATGCATATATCTGTTCTAATGCTGTCAAAAAAATGTCATAGTGATTCATAAAAGTGCAGTAGGATCGAATCAACGAGCACTAGAGGGGGGGGGGGTGAATAGTGCTTTTAAAAATTGTCTGCGGAATTTTCACGGATTTTGCAATTCACAAAGCAAACACACAAAGAACACAGAAATTTATCCTGATTCGGTCTTGCCCAACCTACATCTAGTCCCCAAGCAAAACCCACTTGAGATTTCCACTATCAACCTTGTGTAACTACAAAATCATATAGACCAAATCTGGTTCCACTTCCAGTAACACACCTACTGAAAGCAAACAACTCCTTTAAACCAAGGAGTCCTTCCTTTTTAAAAAAATTGAAACAAGTAACAACTTACAATACAACCTATGGGCCCTTTTTTTGAATGCAAATGAGATGCAATTGGCTTTTGAGGTTGTTGAAATACTCTACTCACGAATTCACTATCTCTCAAAGGAATTTGAGTGAAAAACTAAAGTGAAAAATATCACGTGAGTAAGAAAATGAATATGAGTGAAAAGCAAAGAGTAATTGATTCAAATTGATTGAATTGCAGTGCTTTTGAGTGTAAAATGCACTTATATTTATAGTTGAAAGTTTTCATACGTTGAGGGTATGAAAGGGTGTCAAAACAACCCATTTTGAACGATCAAAACGTTTGAAAAATGAAAAGACACACCTTTTTAAAGTTTTAGGAAAAATAGCAAAATTAGTCGACTGGAAAACCAGTTAGTCGGCTAATAATTAGTTATTAGTAGACTGACAGTTATCGTCGGTCGACTGATCTGTTAATCGATTCGTTTAAAAATCTGAACTTTTCAAACTTAGTCAACTAGAGAAAAGTTAGTCGACTGATAATATCATCAGTAAAAAACACAAGTTCTGTCCGGTCGACTGATAAAAGCATTAGTCGACTGCTGCTAAATTTCTAAAAAACACATGTTATGTCCAGTCGACTGATAAAGTCATTAGTCGACTGCTGCTAAAATTTTCAAAAAACAACCATTTTGTCAGGTCGACTAATTTTATAAAAATGACTTTTTAGAAAATATGGCGCGAAAGGGTTAGTCGACTAGTGAGTCTATTGGTCGACTAATAAATACAAAAATTTAAGAAAAGAGTTTTCTAAAAAGATTTACATGAAGGGTTCTTTTAGAAAAGTTTTTCTAAAGACTTTTTAGGTAAAATGCAATCGAAATATGTACTCTAAATAAGACTCTTACAAGAATCTAAGACTTTAAATGAATTTTACATTTGCACACAAGTCTTCAAAGATTCTTCATCGCCTTAGCTGAAATGCAGTTGATTTACTTGTTCATCATAAAAGCCTTGTACTTTGAAGTATCATGTACGGCTTCATTGTTGTAACAATCTCCCCCTTTTTTATGATGACAAACTTAATCAAAGATGAAGCATTTAGATGCATAAATGGAGATTTTACTCCCCCTATCAATATGCTGCAAAACATTAAAAGTTAGCACATTTAAAGCACATATATCACATATTGTTTGGTTTGCATTTCTATCATTACTTCATGCATTTTTAAACTTTTTCAAGAATGCAATTTTCAATGCTTTCTCATGATGTAATTTCCATGTCATAATGCAATATTCAATTTCTATCTTTTTCTCTTAATTTCGCTTTTCTCATGCAAGCTTTTCTCATGCAAGGTCTATCTTTTACTCCTGCAATTTCCATCATGTGTCTACCAAGAGACACCAAGTTATCTTTTTCTCCCGCTTTGTCATAATAAAAAAGAGTAAGGGCAAAAATAGTATAAGCAAAATGTAAATTCAAGTTCAAAATATTACAACCCTTAAAGTATCAAAGTTCAGTAAAGACATAAAACAAAGATCAGAAAAGTGAGTTAAGCAAGTCCTTGATTGCAGTAATATCTTTCTGAATCAAAGAAAGTTGTTGAGTCACATCTTCACGAAAAGTGTGTTGATGTAGCTCCAAAGCTTCCAGTCACTGCAAAACTTCATCATGGTCTTGACTTGTAGAAAATTTCTTTCTTTTTGCTTGAGATGAAGGTGTCGCAGAAGAAGGTGAGGGTTCAGAAATTGATGGTTCAGTAGGATCAGATGGTTCAGTTTGATCAAAATTTAAAGGAGGCAGATATTTGATTTTCATTCGTTTAAAAATAGTTTGATCAAAGAACTCCTTTTGCTCAATATATTTTTCATTTGTTATGGGAACTTTGAAATGTCTGAAAATACGAGTTAGAAGACATCCATAAGGAAGAAATGGTTTTTGTTTCCACCAATTAATAAAATATACGTCGGCCCAATTTACAGAAATATTTCAAAATAATACATAAAGAGTCATAAATAGATTTGTGGAATAGTAATCAAAAGAACCAGTTTTAGGTAAAACATTGTGGGCAAGGATTCGTCCAGCAATGCGTGCACAAGTTTGAAGATTAGTATTTTTGAAAGGAGGGCAATGAGGTGCACCAGGAAGAAGAATTTGTTCAAAAATTCTTTCATCATTAAGTTCAATAGTATTGAAAAGAGTGTCTGAAGGTGGAATTTCTAGGATTTGTCCAAGTAGTTTAGAATCAAACTCAATTTTAACATCACGAACAAGCGAGGAAAGAACTCTAGTTTCATGATCAATTTATAAATTTGTATAAAACAAGTGAATCAAAAAAGGATAATGAAGGATGTCTGCACAGGCATCAAAAAGATGTGAAATACCTAGAAATAATTCTTTGATTTTGTAACGAGAAAACATGTGAAAGAGGACATTTTGGCCTGGTAAAATAGGAAGTGCATAAACCAATCCAAAAGTATCATATAAAAGAGGATTTCAGAGTAATCTGAGAGAAAATTCGTATTTTGCTAAAGGTGTAGGAGGAGAAGAACCTTTTGTGGATGCAGTCTTTTGACGAGGCATGGTTGAAACAAATTCACCCAAAAAAAATTCAGTTGCAGAGGACACAGTCGTTCAGAAGAATAGTTGATGTCGGCTTCCAAATGGCGTTCGGCGGGAAGAAGTTGTTGTCGTGTGTCGTGCAACAGAAATAGAGGAGGATACGGTGGCTGACGGCGAGTGAGAAGGCTGCCATAAGGGGATTCCAAGAACTGAAGATGCACTAAGCATGACAAGAGGATTCCGGCAAGAACTGAAGATACGACAGTCACTACAAGAGGATTCCGGCAACTCTCTGTCACGACCAGAAGGTTTCGGCGAGGAGAGGTTCGAACGACACTCCAAGGGTTTTTCGGAAGAGAGAGGAGAAAGAGAGAGAGAGAGGGTTTCGTTTTTCAAAGGGTTTCGTTTTTAAGAAAAATGAAAAGGTGCGAAAAAAAGGAAATGATGCTCTTTTTAAAAAAAATTGGGTGTAAAAAAAATCCAAGGGGTATCGGGTCCCTTCAGTTGATTTTTTTTTTTTTTTTTAAATTTAGTCGACTAAAATTTTATGGGTCGACTAATAAGGGGCGACTTATTCTAAATTTTTTTTTTAAAGCATTAGTCGACTAGAAATTTATCGGTCGACTAATATGGTGCGATTTTGAGATTTTGTTCAAAAAATCAGCATTTTATAAATCCAAAAATGAGCAAATGCCTAGTTCTCCCCTAATTCTCATAAAATCTTCATTTTTAAGTGGTTTAGTGAAGATATCAGCATGTTGTTCATTAGTGAAAATAAAATTTAACGAAATGTCTCCTTTTAACACATGATCTCTTAAGAAATGATGTCTAAATTCAATATGTTTAGTTCTTGAGTGCTGAACAAGATTTTTTGAAAGATTTATAGCACTAGTGTTATCACAATAAATGGTTGTTGTGGAGTAATTCAAACCAAAATCTTTTAAGGTCTTGTTTCATCCATAAAACTTGTGAACACGCTAAACTAGCTGTTATATATTCTGCTTCAGTTGTAAAGAGTGACACTGAATTTTGCTTTTTACTAAACCAAGAGACTAAGGAACTTCCTAAGAAATGACAAGTTCCGCTATTACTCTTGCAATCAGATTTACTTCCTGCAAAATCTGCATTACTATATGAAACTAAATCAAAGAAAAATGATTTTGGGTAAAACAAACCAAAATTTGAAGTATCTTTCAAGTAACGAAGAATTTGTTTTACTGTAGTTAAATGGGATTCCTTTGGATTAGTTTGAAATATTGCACACATACAAACACTAAACATTATATCAGGTCGACTAGCAGTTAAGTATAATAGAGATCCGATCATACCTCTGTAGAGCTTAGTATCTACATTTTTACCATTTTCATTTTTATCAAGAGAAGTAGTTGTACTCATAGGATTTCTTCTTAATTTTGATGAGTCCATCCCAAATCTCTTGAGAAGTTCTTTTGTATACTTAGCCTGATTGATGAAGATTTCTTCTTCAGTTTGCTTTATTTGAAGTCCAAGGAAGTAGTTTAATTCGCCCATCAAACTCATTTCAAACTCTTTCTGCATAGCTTGAGCAAATTCTTTACAAAGAGAATCATTAGTAGAACCAAATATTATGTTATCAACATAAATTTGCACAATAAGAATATCTGAATTAAGATTTTTAATAAATAAAGTGGAGTCTACCCGACCAATGGAAAAAACAGATTGTTCTAGAAAGTTCCGTAGTCTTTCTTACCATGCTCTTGGTGCTTGTTTAAGTCCGTACAAAGCTCTTTTCAATTTGTAGACTTTTTATGGATATTTCTCATTTTCAAAGTCTGGAGGTTTCTCTACATAAACTTCTTCATTGATGTATCCATTTAAAAATGCACTCTTAACATCAATTTGATATAAATTGAAATTCATGTAACTAGCAAAAGCAAGCATCATTCGAATTGACTCTAATCGAGCCACTGGTGCATAGGTTTCATCAAAATCTATGCCTTCTTCTTGATTATAGCCTTGTGCTACTAGCTTTGCTTTGTTTCGAATGACTTTGCCATTTTCGTCCAGCTTATTTCGGAAGACCCATCTTGTTCCAATTACTGGATGATCCTTTGGTCTATCAACTAGATCTCAAACATCATTCCTAGTAAATTGGTTAAGTTCTTCAGACATGTTCAAAAGCCAAAACTCATCATCACAAGCCTCATCGATATTCTTTGGTTCTATTTTAGATATGAAAGCAATATTTGCAATATATTTTTCTAATTTCCTTCTTGTTTGGAAACCACTCTTTATTTTTCCAATAACTTGTTCATGTGGATGATTGGGAACTTCTTTCCAAACAGGTTGAAGAGAAACATTATCTTGAGAAGTACTCTCTATCAAAGATTCTTCTTGAAGTATTACTTCTTCTCCTTCGCTTAGAGGTATAACCTGCTCACAATTCTCATCAAATGAAACATGTAAAGATTCTTCAATGCAAGATGTTCTTTTATTTAAAACACGATAAGCTTTACTTCTAGAAGAATATCCAAGAAATATTGATTCATCTGATTTTGAATCAAACTTATCAAGATTATCTTTGGTATTTAACAAGAAACATTTACTACCAAAAAATTTAAAATATGAGATCTTTGGTATACGATTATAATACAATTCAAAACATGTTTTATGTAAGATTGGTCGAATAAGAACACGGTTTAAAACATAACATGTTGTATTTATTGCTTCAGCCCAAAAGTATTTTGGTAAATTTTTATCTTGAAGCATGGTTCTAGCACATTCTTGCAAAGTTCTATTCTTTCTTTCAACAACTCCATTTTGTGGAGCCACTTTAGGAAAAGCAAAGTTGTGAGATATACCATGTAAATCACAATACTTTAGAAAAGATTCATTTCCAAATTCACCACCATGATCACTATAAATTTTAATAATAGATGTAGATTTTTCATTTGTAATTCTTCTACAAAGTTTGGAAAATTCAGAAAAAGCATCATTTTTGCTTTTTAGAAAAATCACCTATGTAAATCGAGAATAATCATCTACTATAACAAAAGCATACTTGCTACCATTCAAACTTTGAATTCTAGATGGTCCAAATAGATCTAAATGTAAAAGTTCAAGAGGACATTTTGTTGAAACTATATCTTTTGCTTTAAAAGAACTCTTGATTTGTTTACCCCTTTGACAAGCATCACATAAGTGATCTTTCTTATATGGTATTCTAGGTAGGCCTCTTACAAGATCATTCTTGGATAACTTGGAAATAATTTTAAAGTTAACATGTCCAAGTCTCTTGTGCCATAACCATTGAATTTCATTTAAAACAATAAGACAATTTTCATTAAAAGTGGGTAACTCATCTAGATAAAGTTCATACACATTGTTCCTTCTTTTACCTTTAAAAATGATCTTTTTAGATTGAAAATTAGAAATTAAGCATAAATCATGTTCAAAAGAAACAAGAAAACCTTTATCACATAATTGACTAAATGATAATAAATTCTGCATTAAACCATCTGTTAAAAGAACATTTTCTATCAAGGGAAATTTTGGATTACCAATACCTATTACTTTTCCCTTGTTATTATCACCAAAAGTGACAGTTCCTCCATCTTTATTTTGGAGGGTGGAAAATAACTCTGGCCTTCTAGTCATATGTTTGGAACAATCGCTGTCCAATATCCATTTGTTCCTTATTTTGTGTACCTACAACAAAATTAGAAGACAAAGCATTTGACCCCTTTCTATTTTTGGGTCCATGAGAGTTAGTCTTAGGAACCCATATCCATTTGGATTTTGGTTTTCTTTGATAATAAATATTTTTTCTATAAAAAGATTTAGCATTTATGGAGTAATCATGTCTAGGCTTATAAGCATTATAAGTTCCATGATTAAATGCATTTCTATTAGAACTGGAAAATTTAGTTCTATGAACAAATGGTTGAGAATATTGTTTTTGATTCTTCACCACATAGTTTGGTCTATTTTGAGTATCAAAGAAGCTATATCCCAAACCTGTTTTATTAACCGAGCATCTTTGAGAACCAAGAAGTCTTTCTAGATTCTCTTGACCATTTATGAATTTGGTCACTATAGAAAGAAGATCATTTGATTTTTCTTTTAGACTAGTTATTTCTTTTTGTAAGAGATTGGTTCTAATTCCAATTTCTTTTATCTCAAAAGCTTGACAAGAGTTTTCCTTCTTGAGATCTTCTATCTCTTAAAGTAACACTTTATTTTGAGAGTCAAGAGTTGAATTTTCAGTTTTTAACTCTTTGTTTTTAGAACTTAGACTATTAAATTTATCATATAAATCATTAAATACTTCTAATAAATCATCATACTCAAATTGACTTACCGAGTCTTCTTGTGCTACAAAGCACATGTTGGCGACTTCTTCATTTGATTCTTCATCGGAAGAAGAGTCACTATCATCCCAACATGCTTGAAATGCCTTTTTCTTCTTGAATTGGTCCTTGGGCTTGATTTTGAGAAGAGGACAATCTTTCTTGATGTGTCCTGCCTTTTTGCAGTTAAAGCACTTGACTTCATTGGGATTGGAAGAATCCACTTTCTTTACCTTTCTTTGAAATCTTCCCTTTTTGATGAATCTTTTGAATTGCATTGTGATAAGGGAAATATCTTTATCTTCATCTTCATATTCTTCTGAGTTTTCAGAGTCAGAAGTAGCCTTAAAAGCAAGAGATTTCTTCTTGGGTTCTTCTTCTTGTCTGTCTTGAAGTTGAACTTCATATGCCATTAAGTTACCAACCAAATCTTCAAGAGTGAGAGTGTTTAAATCATTTGCTTCCTCAATAGCTGTAGTTTTTCTCTCCCATTCAGGAGTTAAACACCTTAGGATTTTTCTGACTAAATCCACTTGTGAATATTCTTTTCCAAGGGATTTCAGAGTATTAGTGATATTAGTCATTTTTGTTACCATGTCCGATATAGATTCATTTTGCTTCATTTTAAACAATTCAAATTTATGAACTAAAGAAGTAATTTTAGATTCTTTTACCTTTGACGTACCTTCGTGAGTCACGAGAAGAGTATGTCAGATTTCATTTGTTGTAAAGCATTGAGAGATGTGATTGAACTCTACCTTGTCAACGGCACAATACAATGCATTCATAGCCTTGGCATTAAGTGAAGCAATCTTCTTTTCTTCATCGGTCCATTGACTGAAATCAGTTGATGGCATTTGGTACTTTTCTGAAACGATTCTCCAAATTTCGAGATCCATGGATTGTAAGAATATTGTCATTCTCACTTTCCAGTATCCATAGTTTGTCTCGTCGAAGAGAGGAGGATGAACAGAGGAGCATCCTTCTTTGTGCTGAGATGTTGTAGTTGTCATGCTAGATGATGGTTAAATCAAAATAATAGCAAACCTGCTCTGATACCAAATGAAAGTGCAGTAGGATCGAGGCAACGAGCACTAGAGGGGGGGTGAATAGTGCTTTTAAAAATTGTCTGCAGAATTTTCATGGATTTTGTAATTCACAAAGCAAACACACAAAGAACACAGTAATTTATTCTGGTTCGGTCTTTCCCGACCTACATCCAGTCCCCAAGCAAAACCCACTTGAGATTTCCACTATCAACCTTGTGTAACTACAAGATCATACAGACCAAATCTGGTCCCACTTTCAGTAACACACCTACTGAAAGCAAATAATTCCTTTAAACCAAGGAGTCCTTCCTTTTACAGAAAATTGAAACAAGTAACAACTTACAATACCACCTATGAGCCCTTCTTTTGAATGCAAATGAGATGCAATTGGCTTTTGAGGTTGTTGAAATACTCTACTCACGAATTCACTATCTTTCAAAGGAATTTGAGTGAAAAACTGAAGTGAAAAATATCACGTGAGTAAGAAAATGAATATGAGTGAAAAGCAAACAGTAATTAATTCAAATTGATTGAATTACAGTGCTTTTGAGTGTAAAATGCACTCATATTTATAGTTGAAAGTTTTCATACGTTGAGGGTATCAAAGGGTGTCAAAATAGTTTATTATGAATGATCAAAATGTTTGAAAAATAAAAAGACACGTCTTTTTAAAGTTTCAGGAAAAACAACAAAATTAGTCGACTGGAACAGTAGTTAGTCGACTATTAATTAGTTATTAGTAGAGTGACAGTTCTCGTAGGTCGACTGATCTATTAATCGAGCCGTTTAAAAATCTGAACTTTTGAAACTTAGTCGACTAGAGAAAAGTTAGTCGACTGATAATATCATCAGTAAAAAACACAAGTTCTGTCTGGTCGACTGAGAAAAGCATTAGTCGACTGCTGCTAAATTTCCAGAAAACACATGTTCTGTCCAGTCGACTGATAAAGTCATTAGTCGACTGCTGCTAAAATTTCCAGAAAACAACCATTCTGTCTGGTCGACTAATAAAACCTTCGGTCGACTAATTTGATAAAAATGACTTTTTAGAAAATCTGGCGCGAAAGGGTTAGTCGACTGGTGAGTCTATTGGTTGACTAATAAACACAAAAAATTAAGAAAAGAGTTTTCTAAAAAGATTTTCATGGAGGGTTATTTTAGAAAAGTTTTTCTAAAGATGTTTTAGGTAAAATGCAATCGAGATATGCACTCTAAGTAAGGCTCTTACAAGAATCTAAGACTTTAAAAGAATTTTACATTTGCACACAAGTCTTCAAAGATTCATCATCGAATTTATCAATTTCTTCATTGCCTTAGCTGAAATGCAGTTGATTTACTTGTTCATCATCAAAACCTTGTACTTTGAAGTATCATGTATGGTTTCATTGTCGTAACAATTCAATCATGCAAATATGTGTTCTAATGCTGTAAAACAAACTTCATAGTGATTTAATCATGCATATAAGTGTTCTAATGAAGCAAAAAAAAATCATAGTGATTAAATCATGCATATATGTGTTTTAATGCTGTCAAAAAAAGTCATAGTGATTCAATCATGCTTATATATGATCTATTCTGTCAAAAAAAATTCATGGAGATTTAATCATTCATATATGTGTTCTAAGGCTGTCAAAAAAATTTCTTAGTGATTCAATCTTGCATATATGTGTTCTAAGGCTGTCAAAAAAAATTTATGGTGATTTAATCATGCAAATATGTGTTCTAATGCTCACAAAAAAAATTCATAGCGATTCAATCATAGATATATATGTTCTAATCTTGTAAAAAAAAATCATAGTTACTCAATCTTGCATATTTGTGTTCTAAGGTAGTCAAAGAAATTTGATAGTTATTCAATCATGCATATATGTGTTCTAAGGTCGTCAAAAAAATTATATAGTGATTCAATCATTCATATATGTGTTCTAAGGTTGTCAAAAAAAGTTTATAGTGATTCAATCATGTATATATGTGTCCTAAGGCTGTCAAAAAAAATTCATAGTGATAAAATCATGCATATATGTGTTCTACGGCTATCAAAAAATTCGATAGTGCTTCAATTGTGCATATATGTGTTATAAAGCTGTCAAAAAATTTTGATAGAGATTCAATCATGCATATATGTGTTCTAAGGCTGTCATAAAAATTTCATAATGATTCAATCATTCATATATATGTTGTAAGTCTGTCAAAAAAAATTTATTGTGATTCAATCATGCATATATGTGCAGCAGGGCTGTCATAAAATTTTCATAGTGATTCAATCATGCATATATATGTTGTAAGGCTGTCAAAAAAATTATATAGTGATTCAATCTTGCATATATGTGATCTAAGGTTGTCAAAAAAAATTGATAGTGATTCAATCAATCATATATGTGTTCTAAGGCTGTCAAAAAAATTTCATAGTGATCCAATCATGCATATGTGTTTTATGGCTGTCATAAAAATTTCATAGTGATTCAATCATACATATATGTGTTATAAGGTTGTCACAAAAAATTTCATTGTGATTCAATCATGCATATTTGTGTTCTAAGTCTGTCACAAAATTTTCATAGTGATTCAATCATTCATATATGTGTTCTAAGGCTGTGATAAAAATTTCATTGTGAGTAATCATGCATATATGTGTTGTAATGTAGTAAAAAAAAATCATAGTGATTCAATCTTGCATATTTGTGTTCTATGTCTATCAAAAAAATTTGATAGTGATTCAATCATGTATATATGTGTTCTAATGTTGCCAAAAAAATTTGATTGAGATTCAATCATGAATATATGTGTTCTAAGGCTCTCAAAAAAATTTATAGTGTTTCAATCATGCACATATGTGTTCTAAGGCTGTCAAATAAGTTTCATAGTGATTCAAGCATGCATATATGTGTCCTAAGCTTGTTAACAAAATTTTATAGTGATTTAATAATGCATATATGTGTTCTACGGTTGTCAACAACATTTTATAGTGATTTAATCTTGCATATATGTGTTCTAATTTTGTCAAAAAAATATCATAGAGATTCAATTATGCATATATGTGTTCTAAGGCTGTCAAAAAAAATTCATAGTGATTCAGGCATGCATATATATGTTCTATTCTGTCAAAAAAATTTCATACATATTCAATCATGTATATATGTGTTCTAAGGTTGTCAAAATAATTTCATATTGATTCAATCATGCATATATGTGTTCTAAGGATTTAAAAAAAATTCAAATTCAATCATGCATATATGTGTTCTATGGCTGTAAAAAAATTTTCATAGTGATTCAATCATGCATATATGTGCTCTAATGCTGTTAAAAAAAAATTTAGTGATTCAATCATGCATATATATGTTCTAAGGCTGTCAAAAAATTTTCATAGTGATTCAATCTTTCATATATGTGTTCCAAGGCTGTCGAAAAAAAATCTTAGTGATTCAATCATGCATATATGTGTTCTAGGGTTGTCAAAAAAATTATATTGTGATTCAATCTTGCATATATGTGTTCTAAGGCTGTCAAAATAATTTCATAGTGATTCAATCATGCATATATGTGTTCTAAGGCTATCAAAAAAATGTCACTGTTATTGATTCATGCATATATATGTTCTAATGGTGTAAAAAAAAATTTATAGAGATTCAATGATGCATATATTTATTCTAAGGCTATCAAAAAAAATTTATAGTCATTCAATCATGCATATATGTGTTCTAGGTTGTCAAAATTTTTTTATAGTGATTCAATCATGCATATATGTGTTCTAAGGCTGTCAAAAAAATTTGATAGAGGTTCAATCATGTATATATGTTCTAAGACTGTAAAAAAAAATTGATAGTGATTCAATCATATATATGTGTGCGAATGCCATCAAAAAAAATTCTTAGTGACTCAATCGTGCATATATGTGTTCTAAGGCTATGAAAAAAAAATCATTGTGATTCAATCATGCTTATATGTGTTGTAAGACTATAAAAAAATTATATAGTGATTCAATCCTGCGTATATGTGTTCTGAGGCTGTAAAAAAAATTTCATTGTGATTGAATAATTCATATATGTGTTATAAGGCAGTAAAAAAAAATCATAGTATTTCTGGTGTGAGTTTTGAATTACCTTTTTTAAAACTATAATTATGAATTAAAATCCAGTGAAATCCAGACACCAAAAATATAAAAACCGGCTCACACGAGTGGTGGAGTCTAGGTCAATCTCAGAGAATGGGATATACTAGTATTTAGACACACAACTATGCTACTTTTTATTGCCACAATAAAGAAAATGAATTAATTGAATAAATAAATCACTAAAAAGTACTGTCCTACGCAAAGGGCTTAACGAATAAAAGAATGAAAAGGCCTTATTACAAACCAATGAATTGAATGGATGAAATAAAATCCTAGTCTAAAAAGAAAATAAAATGCTTCAGTGCTTCGAGTCTTTTTGTTCGTCCTTGAGGTAATGTATGTTTTCTTGAACTTTTGCTTTTCTGAGGGCTCCCTGAGGGGTACTTCTGAAGGTTCCTTGAGGGGTACTTCTGTGGGTCTGAGGATACCTTGAGGGACCGCAGAGGGCTCTCAAGGGGCAAGAAATAGCTTCTCCCGCAAGACCACCTGCTTCCCTACAACATAAAAACTTGAAGCATGCAACAGAAATGAGAAATCTACAAGAGAATCAAACAGAAATATGATGAAAAAACACAAAACATAAGTGCAAGAACTATGAACAACTATAATAAGAGTCCAGATATAAGAATGAATTCCTAACTACTAACAAATTCAACACTAACAATGACTATGATGCAAACAAGAAAACAAGGCAAAAATACTGAATGCACTCATAACTAATGAGAAAGACAAATAACAACTACAGAATTAACGTCTATTACTAATTATTCAATCATGCATATATGTGTCCTAATCCTGTCAAAAAAAATTCATAGAGATTCAATCATGTATATATGTGTTCTAAGGCTGTCAAAAAAAATTATAGTGATTCAATCATGCATATATGTGTTCTAAGTCTGTCAAAAAAATTTCATAGTGATTCAATCATACATATATGTGTTCTAAGGCTGTCAAAAAAAATTTATAGGGATTCATTCATGCATATATATGTGTCGTAAGGTTCTAAAAAAAAAATCATAGTGATTCAATCATACATATATGTGTCCTAAGGTTCTTAAAAAAAATTCATAGTGATTCAATAATGCATATATGAGTTTAAAAAAAAATCATAGTGATTCAATCATAAATATATGTATTCTAATGCAGTACAAACAATTCATAGAGATTCATTCAAGCATAATATGTGTTCTAAGGCTGTAAAAAAAAATCAATAGTGATTCAATCATGCATATATGTATTTTAAGGCTGTCAAAAAAATTTCATAGTGATTCAATCATGTATATGTGTGTTCTAAGGCTATCAAAAAAAATTTATAGTGATTTAATCATGCATATATGTGTTCTAAAGCTGTCTAAAAAATTTCATAGAGATTCAATCATGTATATATGTGTTCTAAGGCTGCCAAAAAAAATTTATAGTGACTCAATCATGCATATATGTTTTCTAAGGCTCTCAAAAAAATGTCATAGTGATTCAATCATACATATATGTGTTCTAAGGCTTTCAAGAAAATTTCATAGTGATTCATTCATAAATATATCTATCCTAAGGTTCTAAAAAAAATTCATAATGACTCAATCATGCATATATGCGTCCCAAGGTTCTAAAAAAAATTCCATAGTGATTCAACAATGCATATATGTGTTAAAAAAAATCATACTGATTCAATCATGCATATATGTATTCTAATGCAGTAAAAAAAAAATCATGGAGATTCATTGATGCATATATGTTTTCTACGGCAATAAAAAAAAATCATAGTGATTCAATCATACATATATGTGTTCTAAGGCTGTCAAAAATTTTTTAAATTCAATCATGCATATATGTGTTCTAAGGCTGTAAAAAAAAATTGTAGTGATTCAATTATGCATATATGTTTTCTAAGGCCATCAAAAAAATTTCATAGTGATTCAATCACGCATATATGTTTTCTAAGGCTATCAAAAAAATTTCATAGTGATTCAATCATGCATATATGTGTTCTAAGGCCATCAAAAAAAATTTCATAGTGATTCATTCATGCATATATCTGTCCTAAGGTTCTCAAAAAAAATTCATAGTCATTCAATCATGCATATATGTGTCGTAAGGTTCTAAAAAAAATTCATAGTGATTCAACAATGCATATATGTGTTAAAAAAAATCATAGTGTTCAATCATGCATATATGTATTCTAAAGCACTCAAATTTTTTTTATAGAGATTCATTCATGCATATATGTGTTCTAAGGCTGTCAAAAAAAATTCATAAGGATTCAATCATGCATATATGTGTTCTAAGGCTGTCAAAAAATTTTTAAATTCCATCATGCATATATGTGTTCTAAGGCTCTTTAAAAATTTTTATAGTGATTCAATCATGCATATATGTTTTCTATGGCTATCAAAAAAATTTCATAGTGATTCAATCATGCATATATTTGTTCTAAGGCTATCAAGAAAAATTTATAGTGATTCAATCATGCATATATGCATTCTAATGCTACCAAAAAACTTTCACAGAGATTTAATCATGTATATATGTGTTCTAAGGCTATCAAAAAAATTTCATAGTGATTCAATCATGCATATATGTGTTCTAATGCTGTCAAAAAAAATTCATGGAGATTCAATCATGTATATATGAGTTCGAAGGCTGTTAAAAAAATTTCATAGTGATTCAATCATGCATATATGTGTTCTAAGGCCATAAAAAAAAATCAATTTCAATCATGCTATATGTGTTCTAAGAATGTCAAAAAAAAATCATAGTGATTCAATCATTCATATATGTGTTCTAATGTTGTAAAAAAAATTGATAGTGATTTAATCTTGCATATATGTGTTCTAATGCTGTCAAATTTTTTTTATAGTGATTCAATCATGTATGTATGTGTTCTAAGGCTGTAAAAACAATCATAGAAATTCAATCATGTATATATGTGTTCTAATGCTGTAAAAAAAAATTCATAGTGATTCAATCATACATATATGTTCTCTAAGGCTATCACAAAAATTTCATAGTGATTCTATCATGCATATATTTCTCCTAAGGCTGTCAAAAAAATTTTATAGTGATTCAATCAAGCATATATGTGTTCTTTGGCTATCAAAAAATTTTATAGTGATTTAATCATGCATGTATGTGTTCTAATGCTGTCAAAAAAATTTCATAATGATTCAATCATGCATATATGTCTTCTAATGCTGTCAAAAAGTTTTTTATAGTGATTTAATCATGTATATATGTGTTCTAAGGCAGTCAAAAAAAATTTGTTGTGATTCAGTCATGCATATATGTGTTATAGGTCTGTAAAAAACATTATCGTGATTCAATCTTGCGTATATGTGTTCTATGGCTGTCAAAAAAAATTTATAGTGATTTAATCATGCATATATGTGTTCTAAGGCTGTCAAAAAAAATCCATACCTATTCAAATAGGCATATATATGTCCTAAGGCTGTTAAAAAAAATTCATAGTGATTCAATTTTGCATATATATGTTCTAAGGCTGTGAAAAAAATTTTATAGTGATTGAATCATGCATGTATGTGTTCTAAGGCAGTCAAAAACATTCATAGTGATTCAATCATGCATATAAATGTTCTAAGGCTATCAAAAAAATTTCATTGTAATTCAATCATGCATATATATATGTTCTAATGCTGTCAAAAAAATTTGATAGAGATTCAATCATGCGTAAATGTGTTCTAAGGATGTCAAAAAAAGTTCCTAGTGATTCAATCATGCATATATGTGTTCTAAGGCTGTCAATTTGTTTTTAATTCAAACACACATATATGTGTTCTAATGCTGTAAAAAAAAATTGATAGTGATTCAATCAAGCATCTATATATTCAAATGATGTCAGAAAAATTTCTTAGAGATTTAATCATGCATATATGTGTTCCAATGCTCTAAAAAAAAACTGATAGAGATTCAATCATGCCTATATGTGTTCTAAGGATGTCAAAAAAAATCATAGAGATTCAATCATGCAGATTTGTGTCTTAATCCGATCGAAAAAAATGTGTAGTGATTCAATCATGCATATATGTGTTCTAAGGCTATCACAAAAATTTTATAGTGATTTAATCTTGCAAGTATGTGTTCTAAGGCTGTAAAAAAAAATTCAAATTCAATCAGGCAAAAATGTGTTCTAAGGCTGTCAAAAAACTTTTATAGTGATTCAATCATGCATATATGTGTTCTAAGGCTGTCCAAAAAAAATCATAGAAATTCAATCTTGTATATTTGTGTTCTAATGCTGTAAAAAAAAATTCATAGTGATTCAATCATACATATATGTTCTCTAAGGCTATCACAAAAAATTCATAGTGATTCTATCATGTATATATTTCTCCTAAGGCTGTCAAAAAAAAATTATAGTGATTCAATCATGCATATATGTGTTCTTTGGCTATCAAAAAAAATTATAGTGATTTAATCAAGCATGTATGTGTTCTAATGCTGTAAAAAAAAATTCATAATGATTCAATCATGCATATATGTGTTCTAATGCTGTCAAAAAGTTTTTTATAGTGATTTAATCATGTATATATGTGTTCTAAGGCTGTCAAAAAAAATTTGTTGTGATTTAATCATGCATATATGTGTTCTAGGTTTGTAAAAAAACATCACTATGATTCAATCTTGCGTATATGTATTCTAAGGCTGTAAAAAAAAAATTTAGTGATTTAATCATGAATATATGTGTTCTAAGGCTGTCAAAAAAATTTCATACAGATTCAAATAGGCATATATATGTCCTAAGGATGTTAAAAAAAATTCATAGTGATTCAATCTTGCATATATATATTCTAAGGCTGTGAAAAAAAATCATAGTGATTGAATCATGCATATATG
The DNA here is from genome assembly GCF_984573655.1 of Nuphar pumila. Classification (NCBI taxonomy): domain Eukaryota; kingdom Viridiplantae; phylum Streptophyta; class Magnoliopsida; order Nymphaeales; family Nymphaeaceae; genus Nuphar; species Nuphar pumila. The sequence goes on along the minus strand of NC_143265.1, from coordinate 42,209,879 downwards.
TGTTTAAAGGCAGTCAAAATTTTTTTATAGCGATTCAATCATGCATATATATGTTCTAAGGCTGTCAAAAAAAATTCATAGTAATTCAATCATGCATATGTATGTGTTCTAATGCTGTCAAAAAATTTTGATAGAGATTCAATCATGCGTAAATGTGTTCTAAGGATGTCAAAAAAAATTCCTAGTGATTCAATCATGCATATATGTGTTCTAAGGCTGTCAAAATGTTTTTTAATTCAAACACACATATATGTGTTCTAATGCTGTAAAAAAAATTGATAGTGATTCAATCATGCATCTATATATTCAAATGATGTCAGAAAAATTTCATAGAGATTTAACCATGCATATATGTGTTCCAATGCTCTAAAAAAAATTTGATAGAGATTCAATCATGCATATATTTGTTCTAAGGATGTCAAAAAAAATTCATAGAGATTCAATCATGCAGATATGTGTCCTAATGCTATCGAAAAAATTTTGTTGCGATTCAATCATGCATATATGGGTTCTAAGGCTATCACAAAAATTTTATAGTGATTTAATCAAGCAAGTATATGTTCTAAGGCTGTCAAAAAAAATTCTAATTCAATCAGGCAAATATGTGTTCTAACGCTGTCAAAATTTTTTTATAGTGATTCAATCATGCATATATGTGTTCTAAGGATAACAAAAAAAATTCATAGTAATTCAATCACGCATATTTGTGTTCTATGGCTGTCAAATTTTTTTTATAGGGATTCAATCATGTATATATGTGTTGTAAGGCTGTCAAAAAAATTTAATAGTGATTCAATCATGCATATGTGTTCTAAGGATGTCAAAAAAATTTCATAGTGATTGAATCATGCATATATGTATTTTAAGGCTGTCAAAAAAAATTCAAAGTGATTGAATCATGCATATATGTGTTCTAAAGCTGTCAAAAAAATTTCAAAGTGATTCAATTATGCATATATATGTTCTAGTGTTGTCAAAAAAAATTTATAAAGATTCATTCATGCATATATGTGTTATAAGGATGCCAAAAAAATTCTATAGTGATTCACTCATGCATATATGTGTCCTAATGCTCTCAAAAAAATTGTGTGGTGATTCAATCTTGCATATATGTGCTCTAAGGCTCTCACAAAAATTTCATAGTGATTTAATCATGCATATATGTGTTCTAAGGATGTAAAAAAAAAGTCAAATTCAATCATGCATATATAAGTTCTAACGCTGTCAAAAAAAAATCATAGTGATTGAATCATGCGTTTATGTGTTCTAAGGGTATCAAAAAAATTTCATTGTGATTCAATTATGCATATATGTGTCCTAATGTTGTCAAAACCATTTCATAGAGATTCATTCATGCATATATGTATTCTAAGGCTGTCAAAAACATTTCATAGTGATTCAACCATGCATATATATGTTCTAAGGCCTTCAAAAAAAATTCATAGTGATTCATTCATGCACATATGTGTCTGAAGGTTCTCAAAAGAATTTCATAGTGATTCAATCATGCATATATACGTCCTCAGGTTCCCAAAAAAAATTCATAGTGATTCAAAAATGCATATATGTGTTTAAAAAAAATCATAGTGATTGAATCATGCATATAAGTATTCTAATTCTGTCAAAAAAAATTCATAGGGATTCATTCATGCATATATGTGTTCTAAGGCTGTAAAAAAAAAGTCATAGTGATCCAATCATTCATATATGTGTTCTAAGGCTGTCGAAAAAAATTAAATTCAATCATGCATATATGTGTTAAAAGGCTGTCAAAAAAATTTCGTAGTGATTCAATCATGTATCTGTGTGTTCTAAGGCTGTCAAAAAACTTTTATAGTGATTCAATCATGCATATATGTGTTGTAAGGCTGTCAAACAAATTTCATAAAGATTCAATCATGTATATGTGTGTCCTAGGTTGTCAAAAAAAAATCATAGTGTTCAATCATGCATCTATGAGTCCTAACGTTCTTTAAAAAATTTCCTAGTGATTCAATCAAGCATATATGTGTCCCAAGGTTCTCAAAAAAAATTCATAGTGATTAAATAATGCATATATATGTTCAAAAAATAATCATAGTGATTCAATCATGCATATATGTATTCTAACGCAATCAAAAAAATTTCATAGAGATTCATGCATATATGTGTTCTAAGGTTGTCACAAGAAATTTATAGTGATTCAATCATGCATTTATAAGTTCTAAGGCTGTAAATTTTTTTTTAAATTCAATCATGCTTATATGTGTTCTAAGGCTGTCAAAAAAAAATTGTAGTGATTCCATCATGCATATATGTTTTCCAAGCCAATCAAAAAAATGTTATAGTGATTCAATCATGCATATTTGTGTTCTAAGGCTATCAAAAATATTTCATAGTGATTAAATTACGCATATATGTGTTCTAATGCTGCCAAAATATTTTCATAGAGATTCAATCATGCATATAAGTGTTCTATGGCTATCAAAAAAATTTCATAGTGATTCAATCATGCATATATTTGTTCTAATGCTGTCAATTTATTTTATAGAGATTCAATCACGTATATATGTGTTTTAAGGCTATAAAAAAAATTCATAGTGATTCAATCAGGCATATATGTGTTCTAAGGCTCAAAAAAATTTCATAGTGATTCAATCATGCATATATCTGTTCTAAGGCCATCAAAAAAAAATTCAATTTCAATCAAGCATATATGTGTTCTAAGGCTGTCAAAAAAATCATAGTGATTGAATCATGCATATATATGTTCTAAGGCTATAAAAAAAAATTCATAGTGATTCAGTCATGCATATATGTGTTCTAAGGCCATAAAAAAAATTCAATTTCAATCTTGCATATATGTGTTCTAATGCTATCAAAAAAATTTCATAGTGATTCAATCAGGCATATATGTGTTCTAATGCTATAAAAAAAATGATAGAGATTCAATCATGCATATATTTTTTCTAAAGCTGTCAATTTTTTTTTATTGTGATTCAATCATGCAAATATGTGTTCTAGGCTGTCAAAAAAAATCATAGTGATTCAATCATGCATATATGTGTTCTAAGCTTGTCAAAAAAATTTCATAGGGATTCAATCGTTGATATGTGTGTTCAAAGGCTGTCAATTTTTTTTTATAGTATTTCAATCATGCATATATGTGTTCTAAGGTTGTCAGAAAAATTTCATAGTCATCCAATCATGCATATAAGTATTCTAAGGCTGTCACAAAAATTTCATAGTGACTCACTCATGCAAATATGTGTTTTAAGGCTGTCTAAAAAAAATTAAATTCAATCATGCATATATGTGTTCCAAGGCTGGCAAAACAATTTCGTAGTGATTCAATCATGATTATGTGTGTTCTAAGGCTGTCAAAAAACTTTTATAGTGATTCAATCATTTATATATGTGTTCAAAAGCTATCAAAAAAAATTCATAGAGATTCAATCATGTATATAAGTGTTCTAAGGCTGTGAAAAAAAAATTATAGTGATTCAAATCTTCATATATATATGTGTTCTAAGGCTGTTAAAATAATTTCACAGTGATTCAATCATGCATATATGTGTTCTAAGGCTGTTAAAAACATTTTATAGTTATTCATTCATGCATATTTCTGTCCGAAGATTCTAAAAAAAAAATCATAGTGATTCAATCATGCTTATATGTGTCCTAAGGTTCCCAAAAAAATTTCATAGTGATTCAATAATGCATATATGTGCTCAAAAAAAATCATAGTGATTCAATTATGCATATATGTATTCTAATGCAGTAAAAAAAAATCATAGAGATTCATGCATATATGTGTTCTAAGGTTGTCAAAAAAATTTGATAGTGATTCAATCATGAATTTATGTGTTCTAGGGCGGTGAAAAAAAACTTAAATTCAATCATGCATATATGTGTCTTAAGGCTGTCAAAAAAAATTCGTAGTGATTCAATCATGCTCATATATTTTCTAAGCCTATCAAAAAAAAATTCATAGTTATTTAATCATGCATATATGTATTCTAAGGCTATCAAAAAAAATTTATTGTGATTCAATCATGCAGATATATGTTCTAAGGCTCTCAAAAAAAATTTATAGTGATTCAATCATGCATATATGTTGTAAGGCTGTTAAAAAATTTCATAGTGCTTCCATCATTCATGCATGTGTTCTAATGCTGTCAAAAAACATTTATAGTGATTTCATCATGTATATATGTGTTCTAATGCTCTAAAAAAATCATAGTGATTCAATCAAGCAGATATGTGTTCCAAGGCTATCAAAAACATTTTATAGTGATTCAATCCTCTAGATACGTGTTCTTATGCTATCAAAATTGTTTTATAGTGATTTAATCATGCATATACATGTCCTAAGGCAGTCAAAAAATTTAATAGTGATTCAATCATGCATATATGTGTTCTAAGGATGTCAAAAAAAATTCATAGTGATTCAATCCTGCATATACGTGTTCTATGGCTGTAAAAAAAATTCATAGTGATTCAATCATTCATTAATGTGTTCTGAGGCTGTTAAAAAAATTTCATTGTAAATCAATCATGTATATATGTGTTCTAACGCTGTCAAAAAAAATTCATAGTGATTCAATCATGCAATTATGTGTTCTAGGGCTGTGAAAAAACCCTAAAATAAATCATGCATATATGTTTTTTAAGGCTGTCAAAAAAAATTCGTAGTGATTTAATCATGCATATATGTTTCCTAAGCCCATCAAAAAAATTTCATAGTGATTCAATCATGCATATATGTGTTCTAAGGCTATCAAAAAAAATTCATAGTGATTCGATCATGCAGGTATATGTTCTAAGGCTGTCAAAAAAATTTCGTAGTGATTCAATCGTGCATATATGTGTTCTAAGGCTGTTAAAAAATTTCATAGTGCTTTCATCTTTCATGCATGTGTTCTAATGCTGTAAAAAAAAAAATCATAGTGATTTCATCATGTATATATGTGTTCTAATGCTCTAAAAAAAATCATAGTGATTCAATCATGCAGATATGTGTTCCAACTCTATAAAAAACATTTTATAGTGATTCAATCCTCTAGATACATGTTCATATGTTGTCAAAATTTTTTATAGAGATTTAATCATGCGTATACATGTTATAAGGCAGTCAAAAAAACTTAATAGTGATTCAATCATGTATATATGTGTTCTAAGCATGTCAAAAAAAATTCATAGCGATTCAATCTTGCATATACGTGTTCTATGGCTGTAAAAAAAAATCATAGTGATACAATCATTCATATATGTGTCCTAAGGCTGTCAAAAAAATTTCATTGTGAATCAATCATCCATATATGTGTTCAAAGGCTGTAAAAAAAAATTTAGAGTGATTCAATTATGCATATATGTGTTTTATGGCTGTCAAAAAAACTTCATAGTGATTCAATCATGCATATATGTGTTCTAAGGGTGTCAGAAAGTTTTCATTGTCATTCAATCATGCATATATGTGTTCTAAGGTTGTCAAAGAAACTCATAGTGCTTTAATCATGCATGTACGTGTACTTGGCTGTCAAATTTTTTTTATAGAGATTCAATCATGCATATATGTGTTCTAAGGCTATCAAAAAAAAATTATAGTTATTCATTCATGCATATTTCTGTCCTAAGGTTCTCAAAAAAAATTTGTAGTGATTCAATCATGGATATATGTGTCCTAAGGTTCTAAAAAAAAAATTCATAGTGATTCAATAATGCATATATGTGTCAAAAAAATCATAGTGATTCAATCATGCATATATGTATTCTAATGCAGTCAAAAAAATTTCATAGAGATTCATGCATATTTGTGTTCTAACCCTGTAAAAAAAAATCATAGTGATTCAATCATGTATTTATGTGTTCTAAGTCTATCAAAAAATGTAAATTCAATCATGCATGTACGTGTTTTAAGGCTGTCAAAAAAAAATTGTAGTGATTCAATCATGCATATATGTTTTCTAAGCCTATCAAAAAAATTTCATAGTGAATAAATCATGCAGATATATGTTCTAAGGTTGTCAAAAAAATTTCATAGTGATTCAATCATGCATATATGTGTTCTAAGGCTGTTAAAAAATTTCATAGTGCTTCCATCATTCATGCATGTGTTCTAATGCTGTCAAAAAAAAATCATAGTGATTCCATCATACATATATGTGTTCTAATGCTCTAAAAAAAATCATAGTGATTCAATCAAGCAGATATGTGTTCCAAGGCTGTCAAAAACATTTTATAGTGATTCAATCCTCTAGATACGTGTTCCAATGCTGTCAAAATTATTTTATAGAGATTTAATCATTCATATATATGTTCTAAGGGAGTCAAAAAAATTTAATAGTGATTTAATCATTGATGATGCATAAATATCACATTTTATTAATACAATTTCATTGCATAAATGCATCATCTATAGGTTAAAAGCATACACTTAGGTGCATAATGTTATTATAGAGCTGGGGTTTGAATTTCATTGAAATCGAACTTAAAACGAAGGAATTATGGCATTTACAGTGTAACGGGTCAAATCTCAAAGCAGAATTAGAAGATCTGGCTCCAGACGCCCTTTTGGACCTTGGATCTGAACCAAATTACATGGATTTAACCCTTCTTTAGCCCACTTAAGTTTTGTAAAAACATTTTCTAAAAACCCCATGCAGAAAGAGGTGCCCATAAATTATTTTTATTTTAATCCTGTTTTTGTAAAATAGCCAAAAGTGGCCAAATCGTCTAAAAGAAGAGGGGCGCCCATTGATGCTCTTGTCTTTGCCTTGGTTTTTGTGCCCTAGGGGAACGAATCTAACTCCAGCACCCTTCTCATCCTCCATCTTCACGCCATCTCCATTAGAGCACGAAAACAAGCTTGAGATCCAAGCTTTTTCTTGCCTTCTTTCACAACCTCTCCATTTCTTTATCTTCCATGTTGTTTAATCTCCATTGTTTCTGTGTTTTGCAGGTGCAGCAGAGGTGGGAAACACTTTTCTCGGGTGGAAGTGCGAAACACTCCAACGAGAAGGGCCGACTCTACCTCCATCCGGTCTTCTACGCCCCCCGATCGAGAATCGGTTTACATTTCATCTTCGGTGGATTTTCAACGTGTTGCAGCTGTAGGACATGGTACCATGGTGTATTTTCAGCATCAACGAGGTCCCGAATGGTGCGAAGCCAAGCAAAGTCCTCTCTTCTCTTTTCCCCCTCATTCCTCAGATCGCCCAAGAGGTAGGTCTTCTTCTCCCTTCTCTTCTAGCTAAAACCTATCATGTGCGTGTGTAATGTATTGTGTGTTTTTCTGTATTTTCATCAGCCTTAGTATAGGTTTTGTTCGTGCAAAGGCCAGCACGTAGAATGTTTAGGTTTTGGTGTTTCTAAAATAATGTTTTTTTATTCCATTGATGGTGCGTGGGGTGTGTGCGTGTATTTGAAGTAATGCTGCTATATGTCTGCGTCTTCCTATTGTTATCTCAGTTACAGATAGATCTTAATATGTTTTGTTAGCAGTAGATGTTATGGATCTTTTCCCATTTGATATTGTTAGTGATTTCCTAGTTGATTAATTGATTTTTGTACATAACGTGTCATGTAGGTTGTCCTAATTCATTAGTTAAAATTAGTTAGAATATTTTTTGTAGATCAGTAATGTAGATAGATTAAATTGATTTAAGTTGGTTGCTGTGTAGTTTTAAATTCGTTTCTCGTAATGTTTTAGGTTTAGGTTTAGATTAAATTATATTTTGTTTTAGCAAAAGTCGATTGTAATAGATTCTTGTTTAGCGATTTTCTGTTTTGTGTAGTTTAATTTCCTGCATGTTAATGATATTATGTTAGTGTTTCATAGATTAAATAGTCATGTCTAATCGTGTGATAATGTAGTGCATCGTGATTAAATAGTTGATTAGATTTGTATCTTTAGTTCCTTAGTCGAATTATGTGTTCTTTGTAGATTTCGTGCAATAGTATATTTAGTTTTGTGTGGATTTAGCTTAATTTTATTTCATAGATTCATGTAGAATTTTAGTTAACTATATTCAGTTTTTGATTTCTGTAGTGAAGTAAGATATGTTAATGTGTGCCTTAGAACATGTAGGATATTTAGATTTAGATAATTTCGTTTTACTCATGTGATATTTGCTTTAGCTAGGTCGAGTTTTAGTGTAGTCGTCTTCTCCAATTGTAGGGTGTCGGCCATTAGAGGTCCAGCAAAGTAATAAAGTCCATGTGGTAAGTTATTAATTTTTAGGAAATTTTAATTAATAGGTCTAAGTTCATTGTATTAGTTTTAGGTAATTTAGAATGTAGGATATCGATTTTGGTATAGTGTTAATTAGGTGGTTTTGCAATTCGTGATTTAGGTAGCTCATAATCTTTGCATTAATTGTAAATTTATTAATTTAGCTAAGGGTAGTCTAGTTTAGCCAAGTAATTCAACTTGCTTTGTAGATAGAAGGGCAATGTGGTCTTTAAATTGAGAATTCGATTTTGGTATGAAGACACCTATTCCCAATTCGTGGATAGCACTTAACAAGGTTACCTTTTCCAATCCAACCATAAATGAGTTATATTTTTAAAGTTGGAAACCGTTTGGAATTCCAAAGGGCCTTTTAAATAGGGTTACACGATTTTAGGAAAACCTTTGGAATTCCAAAGGTCCTTTATGTCTACACGTTTTTGGAGAAAGATTTGAAATTCTAAATGTGCATTTAAAGCTAACCCAAAAACGTGTAGAGGGCTTTGAAGAAGGTTTTCAAAAAGGATCTTTAGCTTTTAATGCTTTGGGGAATGTTTTCAAAAAGATGATTTAATGCTTGGAGGTTTCCAAAATGGTTTATTCGAGTTTGGCATAAATTTAAATGCTACTTCTTCTTTTAAGACTAGTCAAAATCGAGTAGTGTGATTTTGGAAGGTTTTCAAAAAGGATTCAATAGTTTTTAATGCCTATTTGGAAAAACGTGTGAATTAAATGGGTTGGATGGTTTTTGAATATTACACTTTCCCAATGTGCAATTAAACCAAGAAAATGGGGGAGGTAACTCATACCAAATTCGTTGTCTATCATTGAAAGCCCTATTTACTACTTTCGTTATTTGAATTAGCATTAATTAGGCGTAATTAATTTAGTAAGGTGTGCTTTAGGGTAGGTTTTATAAAATCGTGTAGAGTTATTTAGGTAGTGCTAATTCTAGTGTATATTTAATTTAGGAATTAATTTAGGTTTACTTTAGTGTATTAGGAAATACCAATTAGTTATTAGCCTAATTTAGAGTAGCGTGTAATCAATGCCTTATTCAAAATCGCCACTCTAATTCCCTTTAATTAGTCTAACCCTAGTTAATACTAACTAACCCTAGGTACCTACCCCAGTTAGTTAAACCCTAGCTAACATTAACCGTAGTTAGTATCTAACCTTTGGTAGTTAGTCTAGTTAATTAGTTAGCCCTAACCGTACCTTAACTACCCATGTTTAGTTAACCTTACCTTAGTTAGTTAGGAAGTAACCCAACTAGGGTGGCATGAACCCATTTGAATCCCATATCATTAAACCGCCACCTAGACTAACCCTAGTTAGTTAAACCTAACCCTAGTTAGAACAAACCTTAGTTAGTCACCCCAACCGTACCCTAGTTAGAATCTTAGTTAACCCTACCTTATCCCATCCGACCGTTGTTCATCATAGTAAACCCTAGTCAAACCTTAGTTAAACCTATCTACCTTAGCTAACCCTAGTGAATCCTAACTAACCTTAGTTAATAGTTAGTCCTAAGTAGATTAACCTTAGATAGTAGTTACTAACCCTAACCGACCCATATCAATCATAGTTAGACCCTAACCCACGTAGTTAGAACCCTAGTTTAACCTATAGTCAACCATAGCTAACCCTAGTTGACCTAATTTAGGAACTAACTGTAGTTAGTGTATAACTCTAGTTAATGTTAATTATCCTGACCTTAGGTTTCTAATTGTACTTTGTTGTTTACCCTTAGTTAACCTCGTTTGACCTTAGTTAACCCTACCTAATCCCAATCGCCCCCTAGTTAAATCCATACCCTAACCATACCTTAACTACCTTTAGTTCATATTTAACCCTTGTTAGTAATTAGTGCTAGTTAGAATAACTCTAGTTAAATACCTAACCTTAGTTAGTTACTAGACTTAAGTAGTTAGTCTAACCATAGTTAATTACTAACCCTAGCCTTAGTTAAACCCCTAACCTTAGTTAGTAAAATAACCCTAGTTAGTTAGTTAACATAGTTAGTGTTTAATTTAGTTAGTAAGTAATCTTAGCTAGTTAGACTAACCGTAAGTTAGTAGTTGTTTTAGTAAGTTAGAATTAATGTTAGAATAGATAGTTAATTTAGTTAGTGATATTAGATGTTATATATTATGTCTAGTTAGAGTTTATATTTATTTAGGTATCTTATTTAGAGTATTAGTGAGTTTAGGTTAGGTTATTTCTTAGATTTTATAATTTAGTTTAATTGTTATTGTTTGCTGTAGTTTAACAATAGGTTAGGTTCAGTTAGGACTGTTTTTTTACGTGGTTCAATGTCCAAATGTCAATTGTGGATTCAAAGGGATGAATAGTGCACTGAACCAAAACCCTAATTTTTACCATTTCGTGCATGCGTTATTTTATGTGGATTTTTATTGAGTTTTCCAAAAATTATTTTTCTATTCTCTACATCGGTGTGTTAACTGTCTGCAGACCAAATTTCAGCTTGATTCGAGTTGATTTGGTCTGGTTTTTAAGCATATTATGAAAACAGCTTTTTTGGATTTTGAAATTTCGGGTCCTGCGATTTTCCAAATTATCCTTATTTTGAAACGCTTCGTTCTGGAGATCCAGAACGTATTTTTAACTTATGTAAAATGTGTCAGTTTCTTGGATCTGTATTTTACAGAATAGAAGTTATTTGACGAATTTTGGAATTCGTTTGACCCCTCAAACAGTTGTTTTGCAAAAAGCTGTCAGAATCTAATTTTTGCCTTCTGTAGGGACAAAACAGTCTTTTACTTATTTGTCTGATTTCGTGTAGTTTTACTGTTTTCTAACATTGTAGTTAGTATATTAACAGTATTTAGAGTAATTAGAGTTGCTTAGCTTAGTTAGTTCACTTAGTTAGTATAACTTTAGTTTTATATATTTAAATTAACTGTAGTTTAATGTAGAAATAGTTTAGAATTAGTTATAGATGTAATTTAGCTGAATTCTGGATTTAGTTACTGACTTTTTGTTTTTATTATGTAGGTTGTTAAGTTAGAACAGGTCCACAGATGCAATTCAATTGTGATGTGCGACTGCACTTGATGTGAAAAGACAATTTTGCCCCTGGAGACCTGCTGAAGACTTAGCCGCCTATTGTAGTTTATTTTCATAGTTAGAATGTTATTTAATGTAACTTGTAAACATTGACATAGATTGTAAACTTTGTTTGATTAATAAAGTGTTATTTTAGAAGTATTTCAGAATTATCCCGTTCCCTGTGGATTCGACCCGTACTCGCCACTTCGGTGGAAAGTTGGTTTTTATATCTTTGGTTGACGATTTTCCTTTGTGTTTATTGAAAAATATTGTTTAAAAATATCACTTCCAAAAGTGCAACCAAATTTTGGCCGTTGCCGGGGAACAGCGATATATTATGAATATTTCTGAGATATCATTTTATTAATATGTGTTTAGTTTAATTTAGTTTGTTTTAATTGTTTTAGTTTGTAGAATTAACATAGAAAAATATAGGGTTCATTTGATGTTTTTCTTAAAGATTCACTGAATTCCATGCTTCAATGATTTATTAAACAGGTGAGTCTTAGATAAAATAGTTGTGAATTCCTGTATTTACTGATATTGTGTTTTAGATTATATTGTCTTTTATTTTATAGAGTAATTAGCTTAGTTTAACATTGTTAACATAGATTGCATAAACTAATTAGATAGTGTTAACATAGTTTAAAATAGTTTAGTGTTTAACTCTCTGATTTAGAGTAGATGCTTTTATTTCATAGATTAATTAGATTAGTTTAACATAGTTTAAAATAGAATAGTTGCTAACTTGCTGATTTAGATTAGCTTAATCTTCATAGTTTAATTCTAACATAGGTTAGCTGCTATTTTGTTCATTGTTTTACTGATTTAGACCTAGATTTAGGTTTACTAATTGCATTGATAGATTATTTTGACATAGTCTAGTCATTTTATGTATTAGTGTTCTTTTGTTATTAACTATAGTGTATGATGTATCATATGTAAATTAAAATAAAGTAGTAGTTGTTTATGTTTTTTATTTTGAATGTTGTTTTGATTTCATTTGAATTTCATGCTTGACATGTATGAACATCCGATCCATCAATGTATGAGTTCAAGTAACCGGATATGAAGAAGCCTTCAAGAGTAGAACATTGACCAAATGAGCAGAAAGCTATGCATTTGTACATGCATAGTGGTAGTGCAGAGTCCAGTCAATCGACAACTTCAGAAGTTTGAGTATGCCAGGTTGTATCAATCCTTCTTCCTTATTCATTTTATTGTTCTGTAGTGTGCATCTGCGTTGCATATTTGCATTATTCTATATGCCACTAGGGACAGTGTCATTCAAGCATGGGGGGATGGTTTAGATACACAAATTTAAAAAAAAAAATTCTTTATGTCTGATAGCTTAAAACTCATAAATGTAGGTCTTTAAGAATAAGTTGTAGCATTTATGATTGTATTTCTGCATGATCTGACAATTTAGAAATGTATAAGCCCCATGTGAAATTTTTTTTTCTGATCTTATTTAAATAGAGTAGTTGTTTATGAAATAGTTTAAAGAAAAGATAGTATTTACATGTTATAAAGTTTTGAATCACTGTAGTATAAGTATGCACAGTGTGTTTTATGAGAAAAGTGAGCAATTGAATTATGTTTTTGAAAAATGAGCTTAATAGAATAGAGCTACGTTTAGTTGTTGATTTCTTCGTGAATCCAAGTAGTAGAACTCAGACACGAGTTGAAATGTTTGAGTCTCTTACAAAATGGATAACGAAGGAGATCATTCTCTTATCTAGTCGACATCTATGGCCTTTGTAGCTCGAGTAAGTAGAGTCTGAAGGGTGTTTTACACCTGGTGCCCTAAAGCCAGCTGGTTTGGGACATCGGTTCGAAAACTTGTTACATGGACTGCATAGAAAGCCTAAGAGATAGAGACATTGCACGTGATGAGAGGAAAACTATACGCAAACAATTAGAATAGAAGGTTTAGTGACTCGAGCAATTAAGTTCGAGGGATACTTTGTATCTAGTGCCCTAAGATCGGCCGACCTGGGAGTCACTGACCCAAAGCTTGCTACACGGGTTACGAGACTGGATATTCGAAATAGTGCTCAATTTAGAAGATTGAAAAAGAGTGAAAATTGAATATCAAAAGAAAAAGAATGAGCTTAAAGAGAGAAATTCAATGCTTAAGAATAATTATTGAATTACTGTGCAGAAAATATACAGGTGAGGATAAATGAGTAAAACATGATAATACTTGATTTTCTGAAAAAGATTCATAAATAATTACAAGTTTAGAGAAGTGAAAGAAAAATGATTTTTACTGTGGTGGCATAGAAATTTCTGAATTTGTTTTGAAAATGTAGATTACATGAAATATATGTTTACAAAGAGTTCTTAATTGCCTATTATTTCTAAAAAAAAAATATTCATGCATGATTTTGATGTTTGTGGGTAGCATCTCTGCAAACCCTCACGAGACCTTACTCGTCCACTGGGGTAACCCAGGGGTTTAAAGGGCTTGTTGTATAAGCTAAATGCAACCGTGATTCCTATGAAAGTGAGTTAGTTTTTATTTCTTTAGTATTTTTTTTTTCATGTTAAATGGGTAGTCCATATTTTCATTGCATGGTAGAGTATATTGCTAGGGGCTACCAATTATTCTAGCATGGGGGTATTTCATGATGCATAAATATCACGTTTTATTAATACAATTTCATTGCATAAATGCATCATCTATAGGCTAAAAGCATACACTTAGGTACATAATGTTATTATAGAGCTTGGGTTCGAATTTCATTGAAATCGGACTTAAAACGAAGGAATTATGGCATTTACAGTGTAACGGGTCAAATCTCGGAGCAAAATTAGAAGATCTGGATCCAGACGCCCATTTGGACCTTGGATCTGGATCAAATTACATGGATTTAACCCTTCTCTAGCCCACTTAAGTTTTGTAAAAACATTTTCTAAAAACCCCCTGCAGAAAGAGGTGCCCAGGAATTATTTTTATTTTAATCTTGTTTTTGTAAAATAGCCAAATCGTCTAAAAGGAGAGGGGCGCCCATTGATGCTCTTGTCTTTGCCTTGGTTTTTGTGCCCTAGGGGCACGAATCTAACTCCAGCCCCCTTCTCATCCTCCATCTTCACGCTATCTCCATTAGAGCACGAAAACAAGCTTGAGATCCAAGCTTTTTCTTGCCTTCTTTCATAACCTCTCCATTTCTTTATCTTCCATGTTGTTTAATCTCCATTGTTGCTGTGTTTTGCAGGTGCAACAGAGGTGGGAAACACTTTTCTCGGGTGGAAGTGTGAAACACTCCAATGAGAAGGGCCGGCTCTACCTCCATCCGGTCTTCTACGCCCCCCGATCGAGAATCGGTTCACATTTCATCTTCGGTGGATTTTCAACGTGTTGCAGCTGTAGAACATGGTACCATGGTGTATTTCCAGCATCAATGAGGTCCCGAATGGTGCAAAGCCAAGCAAAGTACGCTCTTCTCTTTTCCCCCTCAATCCTCGGATCGCCCAAGAGGTAGGTCTTCTTCTCCCTTCTCTTCTAGCTAAAACCTATCATGTGCGTGTGTAATGCGTTGTGTATTTTTATGTATTTTCGTCAGCCTTAGTAAAGTTTTTGTTCATGCAAAGGCCAGCACGTTGAATGTTTAGGTTTTGGTGTTTCTAAAATAATGTTTTTTTATTCCATCGATGGTGAGTGGGGTGTGTGCGTGTATTTGAAGTAATGCTGCTATATGTCTGTATCTTCCTCTTGTTATCCCAGTTATAGATAGATCTTAATATGTTTTGTTAGCAGTAGATGTTATGGATCTTTTCCCATTTGATATTGTTAGTGATTTCCTAGTTGATTAATTGATTTTTATACATAACGTGTCATGTAGGTTGTCCTAATTCATTAGTTAAAATTAGTTAGAATGTTTTCTGTAGATCAGTAATGTAGATAGATTAAATTGATTTAAGTTGGTTGCTGTGTAATTTTAAATTCGTTTCTCATAATGTTTTAGGTTTAGGTTTAGATTAAATTATATTTTGTTTTAGCAATAGTCGATTGCAATAGATTCTTGTTTAGCGATTTTCTGTTTTGTGTAGTTTAATTTCCCGCATGTTAATGATATTATGTTAGTGTTTCATAGATTAAATAGTCATGTCTAATCGTGTGAGAATGTAGTGTATCATGATTAAATAGTTGATTAGATTTGTATCTTTAGTTCCTTAGTCGAATTATGTGTTCTTTGTAGATTTCGTGCAATAGTATGTTTAGTTTTGTGTGGATTTAGCTTAATTTTATTTCATAGATTCATGTAGAATTTTAGTTAACTATATTCATTTTTTGATTTCTGTAGTGAAGTAAGATATGTTAATGTGTGCCTTAGAACATGTAGGATATTTAGATTTAGATAATTTCGTTTTACTCATGTGATATTTGCTTTAGCTAGGTCGAGTTTTAGTGTAGTCGTCTTCTCCAATTGTAGGGTGTCGGCCATTAGAGGTCCAGCAAGGTAATAAAGTCCATGTGGTAAGTTATTAATTTTTAGGAAATTTTAATTAATAGGTCTAAGTTCATTATATTAGTTTTAGGTAATTTAGAATGTAGGATATCGATTTTGGTATAGTGTTAATTAGGTGGTTTTGCAATTCGTGATTTAGGTAGCTCATAATCTTTGCATTAATTGTAAATTTATTAATTTCTCTAAGGGTAGTCTAGTTTAGCCAAGTAATTCAACTTGCTTTGTAGATAGAAGGGCAATTTGGTCTTTAAATTGAGAATTCGATTTTGGTATGAAGACACCTATTCCCAATTCGTGGATAGCACTTAACAAGGTTATCTTTTCCAATCCAACCATAAATGAGTTATATTTTCAAAGTTGGAAACCCTTTGGAATTCCAAAGGCCCTTCTAATTATGTCTACACGTTTTTGGAGAAAGATTTGAAATTCTAAATGTGCATTTAAAGCTAACCCAAAAACGTGTAGAGGGCTTTGAAGAAGGTTTTCAAAAAGGATCTTTAGCTTTTAATGCTTTGGGGAATGTTTTCAAAAAGATGATTTAATGCTTGTAGGTTTCCAAAATGGTTTATTCAAGTTTGGCATAAATTTAAATGCTACTTCTTCTTTTAAGACTAGTCAAAATCGAGTAGTGTGATTTTGGAAGGTTTTCAAAAAGGATTCAATAGTTTTTAATGCCTATTTGGAAAAACGTGTGAATTAAATGGGTTGGATGGTTTTTGAAGATTACACTTTCCCAATGTGCAATTAAACCAAGAAAATGGGGGAGGTAACTCATACCAAATTCGTTGTCTATCATTGAAAGCCCTATTTACTACTTTCGTTATTTGAATTAGCATTAATTAGGCGTAATTAATTTAGTAAGGTGTGCTTTAGGGTAGGTTTTATAAAATCGTGTAGAGTTATTTAGGTAGTGCTAATTCTAGTGTATATTTAATTTAGGAATTAATTTAGGTTTACTTTAGTGTATTAGGAAATACCAATTAGTTATTAGCCTAATTTAGAGTAGCGTGTAATCAATGCCTTATTCAAAATCTTCACTCTAATTCCCTTTAATTAGTCTAACCCTAGTTAATACTAACTAACCCTAGGTACCTACCCCAGTTAGTTAAACCCTAGCTAACATTAACCGTAGTTAGTATCTAACCTTAGGTAGTTTGTAAGACACGCAATTTTTCAGAAAATATCTGAATAAAATTCATGAGGCATTTACCGCTAAAAATGGCATTTTTCTCAGAATGCGAAATGAATCAATTCCTGCGAGCCAGTTACACTTAGGATATTCGTCGAATCGCGAATATATGCTCAAACACTCTGGAAGCCATAACTTCCTATCTGAACAAAATCAAAGGATTCCTGCGAGCCAACTTTCTTAGTGGCATCAATACGAAGATAATGGCGTACTCAGAATTTTTCGGAAAAAAATCGCCGAAAACCCGAAATTCTTGTGGGACCCACAGAAATATGGGTGGGACCGACCGAAATATTTCTCAAAAAATATTCTAGAATAATCTAGAATATTCCAGCACCTTCCAGCATCTTCCAGAGCCTTCCAGCATGTTCTAGCACCTTCCATGGAAGGGATTCTCAGAAAAGCCCAAGGGTAAAGAGGGGAATCTGAAACTTGGGGCTCAAGTTTCAGAACCTATAAATAGAGGACCCCCCTCCTTTAGAAAATCGCCAACCCCTCTCTCTCTCCTCCTTTTCCAAACCTCCCCTACCTAGCCTAGCCCAACTGAGCCCACCTGACCTGGTCTGAGTCTGCCTGACTTAGCCTGAGCCTGCTTGACCTGGTCTGAGCCTGCCTGACCTGGTCCTAACCCACCTGACCTAGGTCTGAACCTACTTGACCTAAGTCTGAACCCAGTTGACTTGACTTGAACCTGGTTTGGTTCAAAGTCAAAGTCCAAGTCCTTTTTCGTCCAAAGTTCGAAGTTGATCCTTTTTCGAAGTCGAGCCTCGTTCGAAGCGTTTGAAGCAATCAGAGTCGTTTCTTCCTCAAATTGAAGTAAGTTCGCTTCATTAAACCATCTCTCTCAAGTATTTGATTGCTTGTATATAGCATATACTTTCTGAAGTAGTATCTTGCTTTAGTTCTTGGTTGAGCCCTCTAGGACGCTTCGGTGTTCACGCGCTCTCCTCGTAACTATCGTCGGATATATATGTTCGAATACGCAGTATATGTGTTCTTCAAAATAGTATCTCACCCTAGTTCTTGGTTGAGCCCTCTAGGACACTTCGGTGTTCACTCGCTCGCCTCGTAACTATCGTTGGATACAGATCTAGGTGTATATCTGCTGATACTGCCGACGCGTCTTATATCGCACAGGCCATGTAATTTACCTTTGCCATCGCGTCGTATGATGCCAAGGCTCCTGCTTTCTGCAATTTCCGATTACTGCACTTTCGATTATGCATTTACTTACGCCGTCGCGTCGAACGATGCCAAGGCTCCTGCTTTCTGCAATGTATTTACTTACGCCGTCGCGTCGAACAATGCCAAGGCTCCTGTTTTGTTATATATGTAGAATATTTCGTTCAGTTACACACCCTGAACAATAGTATATGCATTTCCTTTACGCCGCCGCTGTATAAAGCACAGGCTTCTGCTTATATTACATATATGGCGCGTAAGTGAGCGTTCAAATGGAGATCAACTCCAAAATCGCCCATGCGATTCCCTTACCGCTCCTCGTACAAGATTCTGCTTGACGAATGAAGCCCCTATTGGAAAGGCTTCGCCTTTTGGCAAAATGCTCTTTACGTAAAGACTAAATCAATTACGTATGGCCTGGCTATGGCCCAAGGTTCCTGCAACCTTGATGGATGCAAAGTACGCACAACGGTGCGCATCCATTTCCCGAGTTAAGCGTAGCGATTTCCCACCAAAGAGGGGAGATGCCGCTGAAATGGATAAAAGAAAATGCACGCTTTCTTCGTTAAAGAGAGGAAGTGCTGCTGAAATTCCTGAAGGAGCTAAAGAATGGCTCAGAAAGAACGTAGCAGAAGTGCTACCCAGTTTATGGAACGCCTTCTACGATGTAGAAAGGTTCGTCGCACCACTGCCGGTAGAGCAGAAAAGGTGTTGACAGAATGGTTGGCAGAAGAGCTGCCAGAACCAGTTAAGTGGCACAATAATGTCCTTTGTTGGAACGATGTCTGAATGACTCGTCTCCCTGACACCTGCAAGGGCATCATACTTGTAAGAGCCGTTGCGCCAAAGTAGTGGTAGCGCCTTGACAAGGTCCTGAGCTCGTTGCGTAAAAATACGCCGAGTAGCCGATCCGTAGAGATCGAGTCATGTGCATGCTCGTTAAGAATTATCAGACAACCAGACTCGTAAGGGCCGCTGAGCCGGAGTGTGTTGTTTCCACCGAAAGAGGTGAAGTGCTCGTCAAGGCCGAAGTGCCGAGAGCAGAGGTAAGCATGCATATAAATAAAACCTTTGTTCCACGGTGAAAACCGTGTGGTTGATTGGGGTCGAGTACATACTTCTCAAAGGCTGCCCTATAGGCATGCAATGTTCGTCAAGTAATTGTAAGACCGGCAGGCACCTTTCAGAATTTCTCACCGAGGAAGACGGTGATGGCGCAGCCTTGAGTGACATATATTTCACCCGAACCTGATAGAGTTCATTGATGGCCTTCGTCACTCAGAGGTATGGAGGTCGTGGTTATCCTTAAATATCTAAGGATTGAACCCAACTACTGCAGTAGCAGAATGCATTCGGATACCTAGTAAGGATCTCTTCCGGTATGCTGTACCGTCCTACTAGGGGGATGGGGTCAACAGGCCTCTAGGGTATCTAAAATACATAAAATAATCAACCCCCAGATCGTCGCGTTGTCGCCCAGATATGAGTCCCCTAAGCCCAGGGGGAGGTGCAATTATCGAAACAAAGCATTAGCTTAGGTACAACGCTACTTTGAATGTATGAGTGGATGACGTTGTTGAGTCAGTCCTGCATAACCTTTGTGAAGGTGTCATGGTCGGTATACTACTGGACCGATTGGGAAAGAACCCCATTGATATCCGTACGACTAAGAGAAGCTCGGAGAGCTGTCCTTAGATTCGTAGGATACGGATGTGCCAAGCATAAAGGCTTGAGCTAGACATCCATTCGTGACTCTGAGGAAGTCAAGGCTAAGTCGTAGAGACTTAAGAGGTTATTCTAACTCACAGCCCTGAAGAGGCTTATGCGAAGTCATGACGACTTACGTGGATGTTCAACTCATAGCCCTGATGAGGCTTTTGCGATATACGCTAAGTCATGGAGGCTTGAGCGTCGTATTACAAACTGCGACCCTGAGTGGTCTATGCATTTACTTGAGTTGAATAGATAGGTGTTTGCCTACTTACCAGACCATCAGTGGTTCTGACCCCGTTTTATGGGGATTTCAGGTGTTGAACCTGCGTGGCGATATGCGGAGCAAGGCGGCATCAAGTTCCAGGGTTTCTCTAGACAGAGTTGTACTGCTTCCTTTAATTGAACCTACACTGCTTTCCTAAGCAGTAGTGTTGTAATAAACATATGTTTTCGATAAAATGGAACACTTTGGTGGTCAATGAGTTGCTTGGCCACATACCTGCAACGTGCTCAGAGTTTTCTAAAACCGACGACTCATTATCGTCTTATTCCGCTGCAAAGAAAAAAAAAAAGAAATTCATGAAAATTTTAACTTAGCTTTGTTTTGGAAATCCGGGGCGTTACAGAATTGGTATCAGAGCATGTGTCTGAGAAACCTGGTTCGAGATCCGTCTTGTCCACCATATCGCACTGTAAGTATATTTTGTACTTCTTGTTCTGATCTGGGTGCATCTTTGTATAGATGGCAACTCACGACTCCCGAGGATACTGCTATCATTGCGGGATCATGCACGATGAGTGGGTATGCCCATATGAAGTCCAAGACTGTCAATATTGTGGCGAAGGAGGGCATTCTGCCAACGAATGCCAAATGAAACATACCGCCGATATGGGTCGGCGGGGATCGCTTGGCCTTAGGGATGAGACCTCACGTGTTAGTGGGCCACATTACTCCAATAGAGGGAGTAGCCGTACTCCAGCAACTTCTGATGAACTACCGTCTCTGGTAGGATTTGACTTGAACTTCCTTAAGGGATTTGGTCAATCGCAAGGCTATCAACAGGCATCATGTACGCCTAGCTTGCACAGTTGGGAGGAGGGATGCAACAACTCCTTCTATAATCCCATTATGATTTCAGATTCCTCGAATCAAAGTACTATTATATGGGGGAACAGAGCGGCTTCACCAACGCCGAGTCTGAATGGCCAGGAAGAGGGATACAACCCCTATCATCCTGTTATGGTATCGGATTCCCCGAGCCAAGATGCCACTGAATGGGCAAGTGGACCGGCATCACTGATCTATCCACAAGAGTCGCTTGAGAGTGCGGAAGTGCCGCCCAAGCCAAAACTAGTAGTGCCTGCACCAAGGCAATGTGGAAGTAAACGATACTTCGGGTTCTTTGGGTCAAGAAAGAAATCCAGTTCCTAGAAGAGACTGGTAGTGTTTTGGAGTCAATAGACTCATGTACCTAGTTTCTCAACGCCTAAAAGTCTGCCAGTGCGGCATGACGTTTTGTTTAAGGCGATGCTTGTGTAAATGTGATGTATATTAAGTAAATAAAACTTTGCTTCGATATATACATTGTGAAACTAAAACACGTTGTTTGTATGCGGTAGATAAATGGCTCCTACGACGAGGAGAACCATACCAAGCGAGGAGTCCCATACTCAAGGATTTCTGCTGGAAACACTCAACAATTTGGTTACTGCCATTCGAGAAACAAGGCCAGAACCAGTCGCACCTCGAAGCGAAAACCTTGGTGGAATAACCTATGAAAAATTCCTCAAGCTCGATCCACCAGTCTTCGCTGGTAGAGCCGATCCTGAACTGGCAGAAAGTTGGGTCGAAGAGACCGAACGTGCCTTCCTGGTGCTGGGAGTACCAGAAGAAAAGAAGACCAACTTTGGCACATACAGGCTGAAAGACAACGCACGAAAGTGGTGGGATACCACTAAGATTATCCAGTTCTCGGAAGTTGAAGTCATTCCTTGGACTGACTTCCGGAAAGCTTTCATGGATAATTACTTTCCATTACACTCCAGAAACAAGAAGAAGATGGAGTTTCTGGAATTGGAGCAGGGTGGCATGAATCTGATTGACTATACCACCAAATTTCAAAACCTTGAACGGTACTGCTCCCGGTTATTTGAGACCGACCAAGAAAGGGCCGACAAGTGCATCAATGGACTGCGAGAAGGGCTAAGGTCACGGGTTATCACCAGCATGCCCCAAACGTTTCAAACGGCTATGGCAGCAGCTTCAAAAATACAAGTGGATTGGGAGCGATCAAAAGTGATCATAGCAAAAAGGCCCATAGTTGATGGTGGGAACAAGAAGAGAATATTTCCAAGTGGCCAGGGTTCACGACAACCCTTTCAGAAGAAAAGGTTCCAAGGTGGGAACAACACTCAACAAGTTGTAAGGCCAAGGCAGAACATGGCTCCAAACAACCTGCAGTCCAACCCAAACTGCCCAAAATGCCATGTTAATCACGCAAGAGGACCATGTCCACGTGACACAGGGGGATGCTTCTACTGTGGCAAAGTGGGCCACATTGCAAGACAATGCAGGAAGAAGCTTATTGATGAGCAGAGGAGGAATGCCGGATCTGCCGGACCCTCTCAACAAGTACCACAACGAACACTAGTCCAACGACCCCCACCTAGAGTAGAACAAAGGCCTGCTGCAGGTCGTGTATACGCTGTAACGACTGAACAAGTCGAAACCGGTGACCTCATTGAAGGCACCGTACCTGTTAATGGACATGCAGCTTACGTCTTGTTTGATTGTGGTGCTACTCATACGTTTATCTCTGACGATTTCACCGAACAACTCCACGCCTCGGTGCAATCGATTGATAAAATGATCGAAGTATATAACCCGTTAGGTTTACGCACCAAATGTATCCGGTGTGTGAAAAAATTGGATATTGAGATAGCAGGGCAACACTTGCCTACTGACGCCATCCTGATCGATATGATACAGTACGATGTCATTCTGGGAATGAATTGGTTGGCTCAGAATAATGCCAAGATTCTGTGCCGCGAGGGCAGAGTAATTCTATCTCGACCCGGATTGCCTAAGATGGAATACCGGTTATCCAAACCAGTTCCACAAAAAAGGCTCATATCAGCACTTAAGGTACAAAAATACCTTAGGAAGGGTTGTGTGGCCTTCCTGTTGAGTCTCTCGGTGGAAAAATCCAACGACCAACCCCTTGAGAGTTTGGAAGTAGTGCAGGAGTTTCCCGATCTGTTTCCTGAGGAATTGCCAGGACTTCCGCCACTTTGTGAGGTTGAATTTGGAATTCAATCCTTACCTGGAACAACGCCGATATCCAAAGCCCCTTATCGTATGGCACCAGCTGAACTCAGTGAGTTGAAATGTCAGTTGGAAGAACTGATGGAACAAGGGTTCATCCGACCAAGTATGTCACCATGGGGAGCCCCAGTGCTGTTTGTAAAGAAGAAGGATGGATCCCTTCGGTTATGCATCGATTATCGGATGCTTAACCAGGCAACCGTTAAAAATAAGTACCCGTTGCCTCGGATTGAGGACTTATTCGATCAGCTCATAACAGCGAGAGTGTTCTCCAAGATCGACCTCAGGTTTGGATACCATCAGCTCAGAGTTAAGGAGGAGGATATACCTAAGACTGCCTTCAGAACGAGATATGGCCATTATGAGTTCGTAGTAATGCCCTTCGGACTTACTAATGCGCCTGCTGTCTTTATGGACCTGATGAACCGAGTGTTCAAGCCATACTTAGACACTTTTGTCATCGTCTTCATTGATGACATTCTCGTGTATTCAGAGAATGAGGAACAACACAAGGAGCACTTGAGAATCGTCTTGAAAACCCTTCAAGATAATCAGTTATATGCCAAGTTTTCAAAATGTGAATTCTGGCTAGACAAAGTAATGTTCCTTGGCCATGTGATCTCCAAAGATGGAATTGCAGTAGATCCTGCTAAGGTCGAAGCTGTGATAGACTGGAAGCAGCCAGAAAATATCACTGAGGTCCGCAGCTTCCTTGGACTTGCCGGATATTATCGAAAGTTCATACAAGACTTCTCCCGAATCGCCGTACCGATGACAAAATTGTTGAAAAAGGGAGTCAAGTTCGAATGGACTGACCAGTGTAAGGAGTGCTTTGAGGTTCTCAAACAGAGGCTTACCACTGCCCCTGTCCTTACCTTACATGTTGGTCAGGGAGGCTTCGTGGCTTATACCGATGCCTCGGGAACAGGTCTGGGTTGCGTATTGATGCAGTATGACAAAGTAATCGCCTATGCATCCCGTCAGTTAAGAATTCATGAGAAAAACTATCCAACCCACGATCTTGAGCTTGCCGCGGTAGTGTTCGCACTTAAAATATGGCGACACTACCTTTATGGAGAGAAATTTGAGGTCATGTCGGACCATAAAAGCCTAAAATACCTCTTTTCTCAAAAGGAACTCAATATGCGGCAACGGCGATGGCTGAAATTCCTCAAAGACTATGAATTCACGCTTTCTTATCACCCTGGAAAAGCGAATGTTGTAGCAGATGCCCTTAGTCGCAAGACTGTTGGCACTCTGGCCAGCCTCACCGGACAATGGAAGCTGATGGAGGATTTTGTCAGTTGGAAGCCATTCCTGGCTGACCCAGGAAAGATTCGATTGTCATGCCTGACAATCCATATCGAGATCCTCGATCGCATTGTAGCCGAACAGTTCAAGGACCCCCAGTACTTGGAATTAAAAGCTCGTGCTGAAAGAGATGACACTTTCTTCCATTTAAAAGAAGATGGAGGAATATGGATGGAAGAAAGGATTTGGGTTTCAAATAACCCTGAGCTAAGACAAGAAGTACTCCAGGAGGCTCATAACAGCAAGTACACCATTCACCCTGGAGGTACAAAAATGTTTCGGGACTTACAGAGAAAGTACTGGTGGAGGGGTATGAAACGTGATGTGGCTACATTTGTCTCAAGGTGTTTAATCTGCCAGCAAGTAAAAATTGAGCATCAACGACCTGGTGGAAAAATGCAACGGATCGAGATTCCAGAATGGAAATGGGAAGGCATTACGATGGATTTCATCGTTGGATTGCCTCGGTCCAAGAGACAACACGATTCAATATGGGTGATCGTGGACAGACTCACCAAGTCTGCTCACTTCCTGCCGATCAACACTCGATACTCAACTGAGCGGTTGGCAGAGATCTACATTCGGGAAATCGTTAGACTCCATGGAGTGCCGATTTCGATCATATCCGATCGTGACCCGAAGTTCACCTCTCACTTTTGGGAGCAGCTTCAAAGAGCCCTGGGGACGAAACTTAAGTTCAGTACAGCATTCCATCCCCAAACAGATGGGCAATCAGAACGAACCATACAGACTCTTGAAGATATGCTAAGAGCCTGTATGCTAGAATGGAAAGGTGATTAGGATTCCCACCTAGCGTTGGCTGAATTTGCTTATAATAATAGCCACCACGCTAGCATTGGGATGGCACCGTATGAAGCCTTGTACGGGCGACCCTGTCGATCACCAATCCATTGGGGTGAAGTGGGTGAGCGAACCTTGGACTCGCCCATAATGTTGCAGCATTATACTGAGCAGGTCCACATGATCAGGAAGAAGCTACTGACTGCTCAGAGTCGACAGAAGAGCTACGCTGATCAGCGGCGTAGGGAACTCACTTTTGCGGTTGGAGATAAGGTTTTTATCAAGGTCTCCCCAATCAAGAGTGTGTTTCGTTTCGGAAAGAAGGGGAAGCTCAGCCCCAGATTCGTTGGTCCCTTCGAGGTTTTGAGCCGGATAGGAGAGACCGCCTACAGAGTAGCATTGCCACCGCAGTATACACAGATACACAATGTATTTCACGTGTCAATGCTTAGAAAATACGTTCACGACCCTTCCCACGTCATCCAACATGAAGATATTGACATCCAGGAGGATATGACGGTGGAAGAAAGGCCAGTAGAGATCATGGACCGACGGGAGCAAGTGTTAAGGACAAAGGTCATTCCACTTGTCAAAGTGAGATGGCAACATCACGGAGTCGATGATTGCACTTGGGAGCCCGAATCGGATATGCGGGATAAATATCCTGAACTCTTCACCTTGTACTCTTAGCTGAATTTCGCGGACGAAATTCCTTTAAGGGGGTAATGATGTAAGACCCGCAATTTTTCAGAAAATATCTGAATAAAATTCATGAGGCATTTACCGCTAAAAATGGCATTTTTCTCAGAATGCGAAATGAATCAATTCCTGCGAGCCAGTTACACTTAGGATATTCGTCGAATCGCGAATATATGCTCAAACACTCTGGAAGCCATAACTTCCTATCTGAACAAAATCAAAGGATTCCTGCGAGCCAACTTTCTTAGTGGCATCAATACGAAGATAATGGCGTACTCAGAATTTTTCGGAAAAAAATTGCCGAAAACCCGAAATTCTTGCGAGACCCACAGAAATATGGGTGGGACCCACAGAAATATTTCTCAGAAAATATTCTAGAATAATCTAGAATATTCCAGCACCTTCCAGCATCTTCCAGAGCATTCCAGCATGTTCGAGCACCTTCCATGGAAGGGATTCTCAGAAAAGCCCAAGGGTAAAGAGGGGAATCTGAAACTTGGAGCCCAAGCTTCAGAACCTATAAATAGAGGACCCCCCCTCCTTTAGAAAATCGCCAACCCCTCTCTCTCTCCTCCTTTTCCAAACCTCCCCTACCTAGCCTAGCCCACCTGAGCACACCTGACCTGATCTGAGCCTGCCTGACTTAGCCTGAGCCTGCTTGACCTGGTCTGAGCCTGCTTGACCTGGTCCTAACCCACCTGACCTAGGTCTGAACCTACTTGACCTAAGTCTGAACCCAGTTGACTTGACTTGAACATGGTTTGGTTCAAAGTCAAAGTCCAAGTCCTTTTTCCTCCAAAGTTCGAAGTTGATCCTTTTTCGAAGTCGAGCCTCGTTCGAAGCGTTTGAAGCAATCGGAGTCGTTTCTTCCTCAAATTGAAGTAAGTTCACTTCATTAAACCATCTCTCTCAAGTATTTGATTGTTTGTATATAGCATATACTTTCTGAAGTAGTATCTTGCTTTAGTTCTTGGTTGAGCCCTCTAGGATGCTTCGGTGTTCACGCGCTCGCCTCGTAACTATCGTCGGATATATATGTTCGAATACGCAGTATATGCATTCTTCAAAATAGTATCTCACCCTAGTTCTTGGTTGAGCCCTCTAGGACACTTCGGTGTTCACTCGCTCGCCTCGTAACTATCGTTGTATACAGATCTAGGTGTATATCTGCTGATACTGCCGACGCGTCTTATATCGCACAGGCCATGTAATTTACCTTTGCCGTCGCGTCGTATGATGCCAAGGCTCCTGCTTTCTGCAATTTCCGATTATGCATTTACTTACGCCGTCGCGTCGAACGATGCCAAGGCTCCTGCTTTCTGTAATGTATTTACTTACGCCGTCGCGTCGAACGATGCCAAGGCTCCTGTTTTGTTATATATGTAGAATATTTCGTTCAGTTACACACCCTGAACAATAGTATATGCATTTCCTTTACGCCGCCGCTGTATAAAGTACAGGCTTCTGCTTATATTACATATATGGCGCGTAAGTGAGCGTTCAAATGGAGATCAACTCCAAAATCGCCCATGCGATTCCCTTACCGCTCCTCGTACAAGATTCTGCTTGACGAATGAAGCCCCTATTGGAAAGGCTTCGCCTTTTGGCAAAATGCTCTTTACGTAAAGACTAAATCAATTACGTATGGCCTGGCTATGGCCCAAGGTTCCTGCAACCTTGATGGATGCAAAGTACGCACAACGGTGCGCATCCATTTCCCGAGTTAAGCGTAGCGATTTCCCACCAAAGAGGGGAGATGCCGCTGAAATGGATAAAAGAAAACGCACGCTTTCTTCGTTAAAGAGAGGAAGTGCTGCTGAAATTTTTGAAGGAGCTAAAGAATGGCTCAGAAAGAACGTAGCAGAAGTGCTACCCAGTTTATGGAACGCCTTCTACGATGTAGAAAGGTTCGTCGCACCACTGCCGGTAGAGCAGAAAAGGTGTTGACAGAATGGTTGGCAGAAGAGCTGCCAGAACCAGTTAAGTGGCACAATAATGTCCTTTGTTGGAACGATGTCTGAATGACTCGTCTCCTTGACACCTGCAAGGGCATCATACTTGTAAGAGCCGTTGCGCCAAAGTAGTGGTAGCGCCTTGACAAGGTCCTGAGCTCGTTGCGTAAAAATACGCCGAGTAGCCGATCCGTAGAGATCGAGTCATGTGCATGCTCATTAAGAATTATCAGACAACCAGACTCGTAAGGGCCGCTGAGCCGGAGTGTGTTGTTTCCACCGAAAGAGGTGAAGTGCTCGTCAAGGCCGAAGTGCCGAGAGCAGAGTTAAGCATGCATATGAATAAAACCTTTGTTCCATGGTGAAAACTGTGTGGTTGTTTGGGGTCGGGTACATACTTCTCAAAGGCTGCCCTATAGGCATGCAATGTTCGTCAAGTAATTGTAAGACCGGCAGGCCCCTTTCAGAATTTCTCACCGAGGAAGACGGTGATGGCGCAGCCTTGAGTGACATATATTTCACCCGAACCTGATAGAGTTCATTGATGGCCTTCGTCACTCAGAGGTATGGAGGTCGTGATTATCCTTAAATATCTAAGGATTGAACCCAACTACTGCAGTAGCAGAATGCATTCGGATACCTAGTAAGGATCTCTTCCGGTATGATGTACCGTCCTACTAGGGGGATGGGGTCAACAGGCCTCTAGGGTATCTAAAATACATAAAATAATCAACCCCCAGATCGTTGCGTTGTCGCCCAGATATGAGTCCCCTAAGCCCAGGGGGAGGTGCAATTATCGAAACAAAGCATTAGCTTAGGTACAACGCTACTTTGAATGTATGAGTGGATGACGTTGTTGAGTCAGTCCTGCATAACCTTTGTGAAGGTGTCATGGTCGGTATACTACTGGACCGATTGGGAAAGAACCCCATTGATATCCGTACGACTAAGAGAAGCTCGGAGAGCTGTCCTTAGATTCGTAGGATACGGATGTGCCAAGCATAAAGGCTTGAGCTAGACATCCATTCGTGACTCTGAGGAAGTCAAGGCTAAGTCGTAGAGACTTAAGAGGTTATTCTAACTCACAGCCCTGAAGAGGCTTATGCGAAGTCATGACGACTTGCGTGGATGTTCAACTCATAGCCCTGATGAGGCTTTTGCGATATACGCTAAGTCATGGAGGCTTGAGCGTCGTATTACGAACTGCGACCCTGAGTGGTCTATGCATTTACTTGAGTTGAATAGATAGGTGTTTGCCTACTTACCAGACCATCAGTGGTTCTGACCCCGTTTTATGGGGATTTCAGGTGTTGAACCTGCGTGGCGATATGCGGAGCAAGGCGGCATCGAGTTCCAGGGTTTCTCTAGACAGAGTTGTACTGCTTCCTTTTATTTAACCTACACTGCTTTCCTAAGCAGTAGTGTTGTAATAAACATATGTTTTCGATAAAATGGAACACTTTGGTGGTCAATGAGTTGCTTGGCCACATACCTGCAACGTGCTCGGAGTTTTCTAAAACCGACGACTCATTATCGTCTTATTCTGCTGCTAAAAGCTTTCTAAATTCCGCTGCAAAGAAAAAAAAAAGAAATTCATGAAAATTTTAACTTAGCTTTGTTTTGGAAATCTGGGGCGTTACATAGTTAGTCTAGTTAATTAGTTAGCCCTAACCGTACCTTAACTACCCATGTTTAGTTAACCTTACCTTAGTTAGTTAGGAAGTAACCCAACTAGGGTGGCATGAACCCATTTGAATCCCATATCATTAAACCGCCACCTAGACTAACCCTAGTTAGTTAAACCTAACCCTAGTTAGAACAAACCTTAGTTAGTCACCCCAACCGTACCCTAGTTAGAATCTTAGTTAACCCTACCTTATCCCATCCGACCCTTGTCCATCATAGTAAACCCTAGTCAAACCTTAGTTAAACCTATCTACCTTAGCTAACCCTAGTGAATCCTAACTAACCTTAGTTAATAGTTAGTCCTAAGTAGATTAACCTTAGATAGTAGTCACTAACCCTATGCGACCCATATCAATCATAGTTAGACCCTAACCCACTTAGTTAGAACCCTAGTTTAACCTATAGTCAACCATAGCTAACCCTAGTTGACCTAATTTAGGAACTAACCGTAGTTAGTGTATAACTCTAGTTAATGTTAATTAGCCTGACCTTAGGTTTCTAATTGTACTTTGTTGTTTACCCTTAGTTAACCTCGTTTGACCTTAGTTAACCCTACCTAATCCTAATCGCCCCCTAGTTAAATCCATACCCTAACTGTACCTTAACTACCTTTAGTTCATATTTAACCCTTGTTAGTAATTAGTGTTAGTTAGAATAACTCTAGTTAAATACCTAACCTTAGTTAGTTACTAGACTTAAGTAGTTAGCCTAACCATAGTTAAACCGTAGTTAATTATTAACCCTAGCCTTAGTTAAACCCCTAACCTTAGTTAGTAAAATAACCCTAGTTAGTTAGTTAACATAGTTAGTGTTTAATTTAGTTAGTAAGTAATCTTAGCTAGTTAGACTAACCGTAAGTTAGTAGTTGTTTTAGTAAGTTAGAATTAATATTAGAATAGATAGTTAATTTAGTTAGTGATATTAGATGTTATATATTATGTCTAGTTATAGTTTATATTTATTTATGTATCTTATTTAGAGTATTAGTGAGTTTAGGTTAGGTTATTTCTTAGATTTTATAATTTAGTTTAATTGTTATTGTTTGCTGTAGTTTAACAGTAGGCTAGGTTCAGTTAGGACTGTTTTTGTACGTAGTTTAATGTGCAAATGTCAATTGTGGATTCAATGGGATGAATAGTGCACTGAACCAAAACCCTAATTTTTACTATTTCGTGCATGCGTTATTTTATGTAGATTTTTATTGCATTTTCTGAAAATTATTTTTCTATTCTCCACATCAGTGTGTTAACTGTCTGCAGACCAAATTTCAGTTTGATCCGAGTTGATTTGGTCTGGTTTTGAAGCGTATTATAAAAACAGCTTTTTCGGATTTTGAAATTTCGGGTCCTGCGATTTTCCAAATTATCCTGATTTTGAAACGCTTCGTTCTCGAGATCCAGAACGTATTTTTCACTTCTGTAAAATGTGTCAGTTTTTTGGATCTGTCTTTTACAGAATAGAAGTTATTTGACAAATTTTGGAATTTTTTTGACCCATCAAACAGTCGTTTTGCGAAAAGCTGTCAGAATCCAATTTTTGCCTTCTGTAGGGACAAAACAGTCTTTTACTTATTTGTCTGATTTCCTGTAGTTTTACTGTTTTCTAACATATTAGTTAGTATATTAACAGTATTTAGAGTAATTAGAGTTGCTTAGCTTAGTTAGTATAACTTTAGTTTTATATATTTAAATTAACTGTAGTTTAATGTAGAAATAGTTTAGAATTAGTTATAGATGTAATTTAGCTGAATTCTGGATTTCGTTACTGACTTTTTGTTTTTATTATGTAGGTTGTTAAGTTAGAACAGGTCCACAGATGCAATTCAATTGTGATGTGCGACTACACTTGATGTGAAAAGACAATTTTGCCCCTGGAGACCTGCTGAAGACTTAGCCGCCTATTGTAGTTTATTTTCATAGTTAGAATGTTATTTAATGTAACTTGTAAACATTGACATAGATTGTAAACTTTGTTTGATTAATAAAGTGTTATTTTAGAAGTATTTCAGAATTATCTCGTTCCCTGTGGATTCGACCCGTACTCGTCACTTCGGTGGAAAGTCGGTTTTTATATCTTTGGTTGACGATTTTCCTTTGTGTTTATTGAAAAATATTGTTTAAAAATATCACTTCCAAAAGTGCAACCAATCATGCATACATATTTTCTAAGGATGTCAAAAAAAATTCATAGTGATTTAATCTTGCATATATGTCTTCTCTGGCTGTCAAAAAAAATTCATAGTGATTCAATCATGCATATATGTGTTCTAAGGTTGTCAAAAAAAATTCATTGTGAATCAATCACGCATATATGTGTTCTAAGGCTGTCAAAAAAAAGTCATAGTGATTCAATCACGAATATATGTGTTCTAAGGCTGTAAAAATATATTTATAGAGATTTAATCATGCATATATATGGTCTGAGGCTGTCAAAAAAATTTAATAGTGATTCAATCATGTATATGTGTGTTCTAAGGATGTCAAACAAATTTCATAGTGATTCAATCGTGCATATATGTGTTTTAGGGCTGTCAAAAAAAATTCATTGTGATTCAATCATGCATATATGTGTTCTAAGGCTGTCAAAAAAAATTCATAGTGCTTCAATCATGCATGTACGTCTTCTAGGCTGTCAAAATTTTTTTATAGTCATTCAATCATGCATATACGTGTTCTAAGGCTGTAAAAAAAAAATCATAGTGATTCAATCACGCATATATATGTTCTAATGTTGCCAAAAAAAGTTCATAGAGATTCAATCATGCATATATGTGTTCTAATGTTGTCAAAAAAACTTCATAGTGACTCAAAAATGCATGTGTTGTACGACTGTAAAAAAAAATTCATAGTGATTCAATCATGCATATATGTGTACTAAGGTGTCAAAAAAGATTCATAGTGATTCAAACATGCATATATGTGTTCTATGGCTGTCAAAAAAGTTTCATCGTGATTCAATCATGCAGATATGTGTTCTAACATAGTAAAAAAAAATTATAGGGATTTACTCTCGCATACTTATGTTCTAATACTGTCAATTTTTTTTTACAGTGATTCAATCATGCATATATGTGTTCTAAGGTTATCAAAAAAAATTTATAGTGATTCAATCATGCATATATTTGTTCTAAGGTTGTCAGACAAATTTCATAGTGACTCAATAATCCATATATGTGTTCTAAGGCTGTCAAAAAAATTTTGTAGTGATTCAATCATGCATATTTGGGTCCTAAGGTTGTCAAAAAAAATTCATAGTGATTCAATCATGCAAATATGTGTTCTAAGGCTATCAAAAAAAATTCAAAGTCATTCAATCATGCATATATGTATTCTCATGCTTTAAAAGAAATCATAGTGATTCAATCATGCCGATATGTGTTCTAAGCCTGTCAATTTTTTTTTATAGTAATTCAATCATGCATATGTTTGTTCTAATGCAGTCAATTTTTTTTTATAGAGATTCAAACATGCATATATATGTTCTAACTCTGTAAAAAAAAATTAATATTGATTCATTCATGCATATATGTGTTCTAAGGCTGTCAAAAAAATTGTATAGTGATTCAATCTTGCATATATGTGTGCTATGGCTCTAAAAAAAATCATAGTGATTCAATCATGCATATATGTGTTCTAAGGCTGTCAAAAAAAATTCATTCTGATTCAATCATGCATATATGTGTTCTAAGGCTGTCAAAAAAATTTCATTGTGATTCAATCATGCATATATGTGTTCCAAGGCTGTCAAACAAAATTTCATAGTGATTCAATCATGCATATATGTTTTTTAAGGCTGTAAAAAAAATTTCATAGTGACTCAATCATGCATATATGTGTTCTAATGCAGTAAAAAAAAATTCATAGAGATTCAATCATGCATATATGTGTTCTAAGGCTGTCAAAAAAATTTCATCTTTATTCAATCATGCATATATGTGTTCTAAGGCTGTCAAAAAAATTTCAAATTCAATCTAGCGTATGTGTTTTAAGGTTGTCAAAAAAAAATTAT
Source organism: Nuphar pumila (assembly GCF_984573655.1). Classification (NCBI taxonomy): domain Eukaryota; kingdom Viridiplantae; phylum Streptophyta; class Magnoliopsida; order Nymphaeales; family Nymphaeaceae; genus Nuphar; species Nuphar pumila. The sequence continues at coordinate 42,176,257 of NC_143265.1, read as the reverse complement.
AGTGATTGATTCATGCATATATGTGTTCTAAGACTGTAAAAAAAAATTCATATTCAATCTTGCGTATGTGTTCTAAGGCTGTCACAATTTTTTTGTAGTGATTCAATTATGCATATATATGTTCTAAGGCTGTCACTAAACTTTCATAGTGATTGAATCATGCATATATGTGTTCTAAGGCTGTCAAAAAAATTTCATAGTGATTCAATCATGCATATATGTGTGCTAAGGCTGCCAAAAAAATTTCCTTGTGATTCAATCATGCATATATGTGTTCTAAGGCTGTCAAAAAAAATTTATAGCAATTCAATCATGTATATCTGTGTTCTAAGGCTGTCAAAAAAAATTCATAGTGATTCAATTTTGCATATATGTGTTCTAAGGCTGTCAAAAAAACTTGATAGAGATTCAATCATTCATATATGTGTTCTAAGGTTGTGTAAACAAACTGAAATTTTCAAGTCCATTCCAGACATTCCTTTTAGCGGATGCCAAACCTCTACAGGGAAGGGTAGAGTCTCTCCCTTGGGTTCATTCCAGTCTAGAGGCCAGTTTACCTCATTTTGACAATAAATTTATCATTTTTCCCCTGAGTCACCTTAAGCCCTTCGTCTGTCCTTCGTAGCCAAACACATTCTAAAGTTCAGGAGAGTTAGAATGTCGGTCATTTCTAGCTCCACTGAACTCACGAATGAGCTTTGTCAGTTCATTCGAACTAAATTAGTTCTTTTCAAGCAAAATAAGCTTATTTTAGCTCAAATTCCATCCGACTGTCCTTGAGTCACCCAATTCTGGTAGATCCTATCCCTTTGTGTCTAATTTGAGCTCACGAGAAGTTTTAATAACCCAGTTTTAGTTCAAAGTCACCTTTCACACGCTCGGACCTTCGTTTCAACTAATTTTAGTTTGTCTGAGCTCAATTCAGTCCAAATTGAGCTAATTCAAGTCAGTTGAGCTAGTATTCAAGCTCCGAATTTAGTTAACCTAAGTATAACTGACTTCGAATTCAGTCCATTCCAAACCTATCCAGTTCAAGTTAGTTTAGACTTGTTTAGTACCATGTTTCTACCCCTGCAAGGCGAAAACAAAAAAATAAAATTTACTCAAGATACTGTTTTTGACAATTTTCTAAACTGGGATAAGTCTTAATTCACACTCGAATCAATTCCTTTATCTTCGATTTCATCAATATTCGAGATCCAATCCATTTCAAATTGGATTGGGGATCTAATGCTAGATCTGGTGTCTAATTTTCTTCCTAGACCTGGATTTTTTATCTGATTCATTCTATAATTCATATCCAGAGTCCAATTTATTCATCGAACATGAAATATCCCATCGGATGTCTAGGATCCAATTTATCATTTCAGATCCATTTCAGTCTGGATCCACCTTCTGATCCACTCAGAAGGTTAATTGAATCAATTTCTGAACTCAGATTCACTTCTGGGATTCTGATCCAGATCCAAGATCCAATTCTATTCTCTGAGCTGGATCCAAGATCCAAAGCCAAAATCCCAATTTGCATTATGAATTTAGGGTTTTTTATTTTCAATTCTTCAGAAATCTATATTCAGGGTTTGATTCCCATTTCAAACCAATTTCCTTCAAATCGAGATCCAGATCCAATCTTTTTCAAAACCTCCGATCTAGACCCTTTTCAAAATTTAATTTTTATTCTAATTTCAAAATCAATTATCAAAATTTAAATTCAAATCCATCATTTTATAAAAATCTTTTTAAAATATCCTGAATCCAATTCATAATTCAATCTGGATTTCAAAATACCAAAATGGATCCAGATCCGAATTCAAAATCTCATTTTTATTCAAAATCAATTCTTGGGTTTCAAATTCAAAATCAAAATCTAATTTTTATCTCAATTTAAAAAATAATCTTTGAATTTTAAATCCAAATTCAATATTTTTGCAAAAAATTCTCAAAATTCAATCTAGATCTAGTTCTAACTCAATTTGGATTTCGAAAATCAAAATTGGATTTTTGAATCCAATTACTTTCAAAATTCTCCTTTTTATTTCTCATATTTTATTTCACTTTTCATCTTAATTGTAAAATCAAAAAGACAAAAAAAAAACATTTTCAAAGGACTCCACTTGGCATTTTAAAGAATTATATCAAAATTGCTTTTTTTTAATCCACCTTTAAAACCCCCCTTTTGCTTTTAAAAACACACATGGTCATCACTTGCCAAGTGATGCCATGTGTCAAAATTTCCATCAAATTCCCCTTCTACCCATTTATAAAACCTAGAAAAGACTCATATGGGCACCCACTTGCAAGAGGGTGTCATGTGTCAACACTTTTTGCAAAAGGGCAATTATGCCCATTTAAAAATACAAAAATTACCCACATGGGGTTGGTGCCAACCCCATGTGATCCTTCTTGCCACCTCAGCCCTAGGCCTTCCAAATATCTAAAATTTGAAGTTCCTAAAAATCCCCCAAGTTGGGCTATAAATAAGACCCCTGGGGGTCTCTTTTTCATAAGTTGAAATTTTGAGAAATTGAGATAATCACAAGAATTCTCTCTTTCTCTCGTCTTCTCTCTCTCTCTTCTTCCTTCCTCCTTAGGATTGGCACCAAATAGGGAGAAAAATATCCCCTCTTCAGCCCAAACGTAAGTCCCTTCTTTCTTCTTTTGATTTTTTTTTCTTTCTCTTTCTTTTCTTTTATAATTTTTTATTTTTGTAGTTAGATCTTTTCTTTTCTTTCAATTTCTTTTCTTAAATAGCAATGTAGATTGGTTGATATTTTGAAATGATCTTTTTAAAACAATTATTTTCAATAAAACTTTGGAAAATCGTCAACCAAAAATATAAAAACCGACTTTCCACAAAGTGGTAAGTACGGGTCGAATCCTTAGGGAACAGGAATTAATCAAGATATTTCTAAAAAAATTGATTTATTAATTACAAATATCAATCTACAATTATAAAGTTACTACAATTACAATTAAGCACTAAAAGGAAAATGAAAAAGCAACTAAATCTTCTGCTCCACACCAAGGGTATTTCCGTCTTTTCGCCAATTAGAGAATCTTCGCACTTGGACAATAACCCTGGAAATTAAATATGCTTTTCAACCTAAACATGCAGAAAAATATAGAGTTAGTATTCTATTCTAACAATGCAAACCATAATTAAAACTAATTCTAGTTTTACGAAAATAATAAAACAAATGCTAATTATCAATCAATAATTGAATAAAATACTAAACTAAGTCTAAAATTAACTAAGTTAATTCTACTAATGCTGTATGATGCTTATACAACTACTGAAATGCAGAAACTACTGAAAACAGGTCTAAAATGCCAAAATTAAGAAAATTACGAAACTGCCCCTAACTAGTGTAAAACAGAATTCTGACAGGTTATCGGAAAACCACTGTTTGACAGGGCAAATAAGGTCCGATTTTCCCAAAATTTATTCTGTTCTGCAACTGACAGATTAAACAAACCGACAATTTTTACAGAATGGAAACACAGTATCTGGAACTCCAGATATAAGCGTTTCAAATCTGGGAAAAATCAGGATATCGAAAGTCCTGTAATTTGAAATCCAGAAAAAGCGGTTTTCGCAAAACGCTTAAAAATCAGACCAAATCAACTCTGAATGAGCTGAAATTTGGTCTGAAGTCAAATAACACGTCAATAAAGTGAATAGAATAACTTTTTTTGGAAAACACAGATTTTTTGCATAGAAATTACTGCTGGTGCGACAGGGCAAAAATCGGGTTTTTATTTGAGTGCACTATTCACTTAATGAATCTATTTAAACACTAGAAAATGTAAATCAAACCTAATGCAGTCTAAATGACACTGTATCACAGTGTATATGCAGATGAGTATTACAACTACGATAAATGCACGACGAAAAAAATACGATAAGCAAATTAGGACTAGAACTACATTAACTAACGATGTAAATGCAACTATGCTAAACAATAAAATGCAATTCGACTACTTAGTTAAATACTATCTAACTACCAATCAAACAATCACAAAACACATTTCACACATACGAAACAAATACGATATACGTACACACACTTCTACACTAAAACTAAATTAGATAAATAATCTAATTAGTATAAAAATCGAAATAAAGAATACTAAATGAAATTAATTCACTAAAGAACAAAGGCTAGGGTTAGGGTTCACTCGGTTGACTCAGGTTTGGGTTCGGTTGACTTAGGTGGACTCGGTTTAGCCTTAGCTAAGGTTGGTTTGACTTGGCTAAGGTTGACTCGACCTCGGGTTGGTCTTGACTTTGACTTAGGTTGGACTTGGGCTTGACTAGGATTGGCTAGGGTTTGGTCTTAGTCTTATACTTAAGCTAGACTCGGTTTTGGGTTGAATTAGTCAACTAAGATTGGTTGGGTTTAGGTGGGCTCGGATTAAGTTTGAATCAACTAGGCTTGACTTGGATTAGGTTAGGTAGACTCGGTTGACCTAAACTTAGGTTAAGGTTGACTAAGTCTTAACTAGGGTTATGTCTTGGTCTTTGACTTGGGCTTGGTAGACTCGGTTAGGTTGGATGTAGACTAGGGTTAACTTAGTCAACTAAGGTTCGGTTTTACTTAATTGGAATCGGTTGGACTTAGATAGGGTTGGACTAAAGCTTGACTAGGGTTAGGTCTAGGTCTTTGACTAGGCTCGAGTTGGGTTAAGTAGGGGTTAGGTTTGACTCAACTAGGCTTGACTTAGATTAGGCTAGGTTTTGACTAGACTCAAAGGGTTTAGACTAGGGTTTGACTCAACCTAGGCTCGGTTTGACTAGGTTAGGTTTAGACTAAAGTAGTAACCTCTTAATTCCTACAATTAATTCAAAGTTAACGATTTTAATGGAGAGGGTTGGAAAAGGAATGTAATAATTACCAAAGTTCAAACTTTGAAATGCTTTGGATTCTAAAAAATCGCCCCATTTAAAGAGGGGGTTACACTCCTTAATTGCTTTTAAAGCTCCTTTTGGAAAATTGAAAAGGCCAATCTAGAAATCCACGATTTTTGCTTTTCAAGATGGAATTAAAGTGCTTTTAATGTTCTATGGAAATCGTGGAGCCTAGATTGGAATTTTTGTTTAATGCCAAAAACACTTTCCAAAGTTAAGGAGTAACTCCTTCTTTAATGCCCATTCAAAATTCAAATTTTCCTTAAATGCCTCACACGAATTTTGAAGAACCTCCTTTTTCCAAAATCGCCAACTTCAATTGATGCTACTTTCTAAACTAATAGAATTAAATCTACCTAGAAAATAAAAGAACTTAAATGGAAAATCTATTTCCTAGGAGTTAATGCTAACCTAATTCCCAAAACCTACTTAATTGACCCCTAAAAACGGTTAGGAAAGAAAACCCTAATACATTGAACCTAGACACCTTCCTAACTCAACTAATGGCAATTAAGACTTTCAAAAAAATCGACCTAGAGCTCAATAGGAGAAGATCCACACCAAAAATTAGAAAAAAATATAAATTAACCAAAAAACAATAAAACTAAATAACCACTATTTTGATAAAACTAAATTAGAAAATAATAAAAAGAACTCCTAATTACACAAAAGCAAACATGAACAGCAATATGCTGGAATTTATTTTAAACATAAAGAAAAGAAAAATCGATTTTTGTAAAAAAAAAAAATTCATAGATCCAAAACACTAAAAACACAAGAGGATAAAAACAATTATTTAGAACTATCCTAAACGAATGACATGAACTAACACAACCTTATACTGCTGTTAACACCCAAAACACACAGCAACCACACGATTGACCAACATCAACACCCACATTTAACGAAAATACAAAGATCGGCTAGAATAATCCTAGCCGATTTTTTTTTTTCTTTTTCAAAAATACAATCAAAACAAGACGAGCAACACCCACGAATAAAATGAATTAAAATGAACTTTTAAAATGGGATTCTCAGCAAAATAACTCAATACACATGCTGGACATAAAAAATTCAAAACAAAAAATTATTTTTGTGAAAATCAAGAATCGGCTAGAATAAGTCTAGCCGATTTCTTTGTATTTTGCTTTTCAATTGAACAAAACAATCACAACACACAAACAACCGACTAAGGTGAATCAAAATGAACACTTTTTTATTGGATTTTCTGTAAAACAGCACCAAGAACACCTATGACAAACTTGAAGAATCGGCTAGATGAAGATCTAGCCGATTTTTATAAAAAGGATGAAAAATCAACAAAAACTCGATTCAAATGGATCAATCAAATAAATAAACCCAACCTAACGTGCTGGCCTATGCACGAACTCCATTCTAAGGTTGAAAACAAAAAGAAAACAAGAAACACTCAGAAAATAAAAAAAAGAAAACCAACACTCACTTTCGGTTTTAGCTAGAAGAGAAGGAAGAAGAAGACCTACCTCTTGGAAGATCCGACGACCGGGGGGATGAAGAAGAGCGGACCGTGGCTGGAGATGGACGTCCTACACAGTTCGAGAATGCTGAACTTCACCAAAAAATGGCACCTTTGCAGCTGCTACACGTTGGAGATCCACCGACGATGGAATGTGAGCCGATTTTTGATCGGAGGGTGTAGAAAGTCGGATGTAGGTAGGGCCGGCTCACCTTGGTGGTGTGTTTCGCACTCCCGCACAAGGTTAATGGTCTCCACCTCTGCTACACCTGCAAAAATACAGAAAAATGGTGAAACTACAGCAAGGAGAAAGAAAGAAATGAAAAGAAAACGAAAGAGGGATCAAAATATGCTTGGAATCCAAGCATAGACCGGTCTTCAATGGCCAAAACGTGGAGGGGATGGAGGGGAAGGAGTTGCTGGAGTAGATTCACTGCAAGGGGCGTCCAAACACAGCCAAAGACGTCTAGAGCTTCTCTAAAAAGTATATTTATACCTTTTGGAATTTGCAAAAACACTGTTATAAAAAATATATTTTCTAGGCGCCTCTTTCTGGGGGGTTTTCAGAAAAACTTTTTGAAATGGATATGGATAGGCGTGTGGGTTGGGTTTTGGGCTTTCTAAGAGTTGATCCAAGGTCCACTTAACCTAAATGGGTCGGATATGGATCCAATCCATCTCAAAATCCGTGCCCAAACACTGAAATAGCCATAACTCTCTCATTTTAACTCCGATTTTTCTGAAATTCGAACCATAACCCCTTACTATCAAAACACCTCTAAACATGGGTTTAAAGTCTTAAACTTGATACAAAATGCATGAAAAACTTGTTTACGTGATGTGCATTTCATGCATCATCATAGATCTACCTTAGTTCCATTTTAATCTTCATTTTATGCTTTTGCATTGCTATTTGATTTGTGTATTTTCATTCTAGCTATTAGAATTATGAGATCTAATCCTCAATAGATCAAATCTCATATTCAATGGGCTAAATCAATTTTAATTTTTGCCTCAATACTTTCAATTCTATTTTTAGATGCTTTTAATTTATTTTTACATCATTTTCATCATCATCTATGATTTGAAATGATAGATCTCATGTTTGATCATTAGATCAATTCACTAATGAGGTTTTATTCCATTCAATCATGTTTAGATGATATTTTCCATTCTTGTGCGATTTTAATTTCATTAATTCGCATAAAATTAAGCATCATTTTAATTTGATTTTTTTACTGTATTTTCATGCATATGTTTTCAGAATATCCAACAAAAATCAAATCAATACAGATCTAAAAAATGATCTCCCATTTGCGAGATATGACTCTAACAAAATGAGCTAAAAACTGAATTATTTAAATGATAGTATAACAGGGTCATGGTTTCTGACCAAAATTAGGCATAAAAGCACCATAAAAATTGATAAAAATTGGCATGAATAAACTAGATTCAATGTTGGAGACATCCCTTTTTACATATTGGAGATTTCATCTCTGGTTAGTGAGAAATCACTCTAACACGTTGGTCCAATTTTGGGTCAAATCTGGATGAGGCCAAATGATAAGGTCTGAATCCTGATTTTTAAAATAGGTTAAATCAATTGCCCAGGATTGACTTATTTCATTCATATCTCCCCAATGGGAGATTAATTTTCAAATATATAAAAAGGAGTTTCTTACTTAGAATGTCTGGTTATTCATGCCAATTTTTATAAACTTTTATTTCCTTTCCATCTACCATTCGGATAAAAAACTAGAACCCTGTCAATTTTCTTTGACAAGCTTTTCTTAGGTTTTGACCCAAATTGTTTGGATTGGATCTCCCTAATGGTAGATCATTTTCTAGATCTGTAAATTGGATCTTTATCTTTTGCATTTCTAGGTTATCGCTGCAAATTTTCAACTATTTTTATGGAATTTTCATGATTGATTCTGATAAAAAATCAAATTTTTGTCATTTTGCCTCATTGAGCATTACTTAAATTTTCTAGATCTGTAAATTGAAAACTCATTTTTAAAATCTATAAAAAAGGTTTATTTCCATTTTGAGTATAGTTTAGCCATGTTAAATTTCATAAACTTTTATGCTCATTTGGTATTCCAAATCTATTAAAAACCTGAACTGAGTACAAAACTTCAAATTTTGTAACAAGACCATTTCCTGAGATGAAACAGTGACTTCCCAAAGTCACCATTTCCAAACACGGATTTATTTTTCATTTTTATAATTTGGGATTGTTTCTTGGTTAAATTAAAAAATGTCTCCCATAAATTTAGAGGAAATTGAGTCGGTTTAACCTCTGAAACACTAAAATTACATAAACTTGTCTGTTAAAATCCAATTCCCTATTTCTAAAATTAATTCTCTAGTGTTTTAGTCATATCTCATGTTTTAAAAATAATTTTCAAGTTTTATAAAGGAAAAATGTTTCTATTATGTGTCATGAATCCATGGATTTATTTTGAGCTTCATTTGAGTTGTTTCCTTCATTCACCCAAAATACTCTGACAATGTCTGTTTATATATCCTGATTTTATAAAATCCTATTTTAATTAGATAAAAAGCCTCAATTCAGATTTTTCTTCAAACTTTCTTTACATTTTTCAATTTTAGAGTCTTTCTAAGGTTGTTAGGAGTCTTCAGATCAAATTTTTAAAATTTATATGGTCATTTGACCCTTCATTCATTGTAATTTTCAAAAACCAATTTTGTAAAAGGCATTATTTTGTTAAAATGAAGTTAAATTGGCCATTTTAATACTTTTAAATTTAATTTTCAAATATAATTCATATATTTCACGAATTGAAAATATCTTTTATCAACTTAGAATGCCTTAACTTCATTTTAAACAAATTTTGGAGTTTATTTCCCCTTTTATTTCAATCACTTTCAATATATTTTTCATAAAAACCTTAATTTCAAAGTTAAGTTCATTTTAAATTCAAGTTTCAAGATAAATTTACATGTTTTAAACCTCAATTTCTAAAATTAAAAATGCTAAAACATATTTTCAAAATGCTTTTCCAAAGGCCATGCATCATTTGTATTTATTTCTAATTTTTCTTTATTCTTTTTGTTTTTAGGCATAAAAGGCTAATTTAGATATTTTCTTCAATTTTTCAATAATTGAAGAAAATTCATAAATGTATACATTTATTTCTAACATGTTTGCTAATTTTGCATGATTTTTTTTTCAATTATTGTAATTAATTCAAGGGTTGTAATAATTCCATTAATGAGAATGTTATTTTATGCTTAGTTTAGAATGAATGAGCATATAGTTTAATTTTATATTAATTTGTTTCATTCTTTATTTTTCTTTTTAAATACACTATGGAAACACGAATGACATATGCACCATTTAATAAAGAATAAATAAAACTAAGTAAAGTTCATATTTATGGCCATAGTCAGAATACAAATAATACTTAAAATTATTATTCTTTATTAAATAAAAATTTGACCTACACTCTTAGGTCAATTTCAAAAATCATCATTTTCTTTTTCAAAATTAATTCACTTTTCTTTCTTTATTTGAATTTAAATATAGATTAAGTTAAAGTATATTTGTGGCCATAGTCATGAATAAATAAAAATTAATCTTATTTTAATTCTATAAAGGCACAAAAAATTATTTTCCTTCTTTATTCGAATTTTAATAAAGATTAATTCAAAGTATATTTGTGGCCATAGTCATGAATATATGGAAATTAATATTGTTTTAATTCCATAAAAGTACAAAAATTTCTTTAAAATTTAAATAATTTTTCAAAATTAGCATATTTATCATTTAAGATAGAATTGCATCATTTTTTTTTAAATTATTCAAGTTATTTTCAAATTTCCGAGTGATTTTCGAAATAATTTTTAAAAACAAATTCCATTTTAAAACTCAAAGTCATTTTCAATTTTATTCTCTAATTCAAAATTAAATTTTGATTTCATTTTCTAATTCAAAATTATTTGTTAATTCAAAATATTTTCAAAATTATTTTCAAAATTCCAAGCATTTTCAAAATATTTTCCATGTCACTTTCAATTCATTTCCAAACATTTCTCAAATTCTTAAAATTTTAAAACCTTATTTCAATTTCAAATATTAATTTCTATTTCCAAATTTTGAGTTTTACTTTAAATTCAAATATCAACTTTCCATTTTCAAACTCCAATTTTAATTTTAAGTTTCATCTCATAGTCAAATTTCAATTTTAAATTCAAAATTCAATTCTCAATTTCAATCTTAATTCCAAATTAAATTTCGAATTTCATTTGAATTTTCAATTCTAAATTCCATGTTCAAATTCCAACTTTTAGTTTTCAATTTAAACTTTCGAATTCAGTTACATTTTTAATTTCAAATTTTCAATTTAAAATCTTTAAAATTCAAAGTTCAAATTTTAATTTGCAATTTCAATTCTAATTCTGATTTTCAACTTCAATGTTAAAATTCTAAATTTAATTTCAAATTCCAATTTCGATTTCTAGATTCAATTCTAATTTCAACATTCAATCTCAAGTTCGATCTTAATTTTTAATCTCAATCCTGATTTTGAATCAATTTCAAAATTCCAAATTCTTAAAAATTCCAACTCTAAAACTTCAAACCTTAGATTTCAATCTCAAATTTAAACTTCAAATTCCACTTTCAAATCCATTTTCAAATTGAAACTCAAATTCATTTCAAAGTCCAAAATTCAGATTCAATTTCACATATGATTTCAAATTCAATTTTCAATCTCAAAACCGTTTTCTAAAGGATGTTTTCAAATCCATTTCAAAATCACTTAGAAAATCTAAATTTCTGAAATATTTCTAAAAATATACATATCTTCAAGTTCAAAATCATAGCACAAGCATGATTCTATGTGCATTTCTAGGACTTAGAATAATTTCTTGGACAAATTTAGACAAAGAAAAGGCATGAATTTGATCCTTGGTTCAATTACCTCTGTTAAAGGCGTCAAGAATGGTTGAACCTCGTACCAACGAGCGAGCCCCGTCTCTCTATTTCTCCATATTTTTTAAAAATGAAGGCGAGTTATTTTTCAAAATATTTTCAAAAAGCCAAGTGGACCTTGTGAGAATTTTTCTTTCCCTAAAAAGAAAGGAAATTTTTTGCAATGAATACAGTTTTGGCGACCGTGATGGGACACATCTTTGTCTGATTGAATTAATGCCTTTGCCTTGTTTAAATTTTTCTAAGTCATTATTCTTTAAAATGTCAGCCTCATTTCTTGCAACCTTATGAGCCTAGACTCTGACCCAGCTGACACGATACATATAAGCTTAAGTATGGTTTTGTAGGACCAAATTGAGGAGATTTATTCATGCTCACTTAGTCTTAGGTCTGAAATAAAACTCTCCTCAATCTAGGGATTGAAAGCAAACAATGTATTCAAGTGTATGCTTCTTACAAATTTTCAAAATTCTATCTCTTTAGGACTTTGCATTAGAGACATCTGATTTCTTGCAAGGTTGATCATATTTCTAAAAAAATCCTCTACCTATGTTGTCCTGGTCTTCACGTTACTAGGCTTTCTCACTAAACCATAGTTCAGGAAAAAGCCTCACAACTGGGCCACTTATTTGGGTTAATACCCCCTACCACGTACTAAGGGCCATAGTCCAAAGTATATCGGCAGACGCTTAAGGATGTTGAAAAACCATTACCTTAGAACCAAAGAAATTCTTATGCCACATAATACGAGCTTCAACTCAAGTATATCGACATATCTTGATTGAATTCAGATGATTTAAACCTTAGAGTTAGGGTTAAGGTCCTACAAACTTTTTCAAATATTGCATGTTAGAGTCAGCTTCTTATGGAGTATTATTTGCGCATCCTTGTTTGTATGGTTCGGCTGTAATTTTGCAATTCTTATTTGTTTCTTATATTTCTTTATATCTTCAGAATAATTTTTCTCAAACCTTGGATATTTTTTTCAAAATTTCCTTTCTATTTTTAAAATCCAAGTGTATATTTTCTTCTTTCTTCCTTTCTTTAGATCCATTTTCAAAAAACCCTGAAAATGTTTTCTAAAATCTCCTTTATTTTCCAAAAATTCCAGGTGTATACCTTTTTCTTCCCTTATGGATCTCGATTTTTTTCAATTCTACCTTCTATTTTCTTCAAAGCACTGCAGTTTATCATCATTGTGAATCCTTTCTATTTTTCAGCCCTAGTGTATCTCAAAGGCATCCTTTCTGAGCTTTTCTGTCAAAAGATATCCTTTTTCAAAACCTTTGGCATTTTCATCATGGTTGATGACCCTGCTTGAATAACAAGGCATATCTTAGTCATTTACTTTCTTTATGGGAATGATGACACAATTGTCACAACTTCTGTGATGACCCAATCCCTGGTAATAGGATATTCTCTCCAATTGTCAACCTGATTCTAACTCTTGCTTATTTGTCATTTTCTTTACCAAACTTGCTTTTTCAAAACCTTCTATCAGTTTAAACCATCCCCTTTGTTCTGCAGAGAGCTTTGGCATTGTCACAAGATCCGGCTAGAGGACTGCATCATCCAAGCGTGTCAATAGAAAGTAGGAGATGGATTCTCCAAGATTAGCCAGAGGGTAGAATCAGCCAAATGATGATGACATCATTACAATAATATACATAATGTTTCAGAAAATGATGGTTAAAATGATGTCTAAGCAAGCTGAAGCCAGTTTCAGAAATGCCCTCGCCAAGAAGAAAACACCTTTCACCTTCTCCAAGAACATCACTAGCAACAGTAGCAGCATGGAAGGTTGTAAGCCTGACAGAAGCAGTAATGGAGGCAAAAAGGGAGATACCTTTAAGCAAGATTACAAGCCATTTCAGTCAAGCTCTCACCAGAAATCCTTGTAGAAAGAAAAGATAAAGCGTGATGGTTGGGATAGCGACTGCCAGTTTACTCCTCTATATCAGCCACATAAAGAAATCCTTGAATACATGCTGACCAAGGGACTAGTAAAGCTCCCAAGAGCCACAGACCCTCCCACAATCATGGGAAGATTCTTGAATTAGTTATGTAAATTTCATCGGGCAGTAGGACATGACACTGACCAATGCTTTATCTTCAAAAATATCATTCAAGACTACATCGACGAGAGTTTCCTTGTCAAAGACAAAGAAGAGGATCATTCGGCCGTTTGGACCAAGCCTTCCCAATCCAACTCCCAACAGAAAGCAAGTACTCGGCAGAAACCAAAGAATGATGGTTAGGGTTACAGTCACAAATTCACTCCTCTAGATCAGCCCCTCGAGAAGGTTCTTGAATATATGCTGGTCAAGGGAATGGTTAAACTCCCAAAGGTTGTTGATCCTCCTATCACCAAGGGCGAATGGAAGGATTGATTTTGCAAATTCTATCAAGCAATAGGGCACAATGCTGAATGTTGTTTCATCTTTAAGAACATTGTGCAGGATTGCATCGACAGAAAGCTTCTTGCAATAGATGAGGAGGAGAGTCAGCCAGCTATCTTGCCGACACCTTCCCTGCCCACTTAAGAGGATGATGATGCCAATGCTCTCATTCCTTTTATTTTGTTTTTGCCATTTTTAAGGGACAGTGTAGTCCCAATTTCCTTTTTTATATGTCCTCCTTAGGATGCCATTTTTGTCCCCAATCACTTGTTAACATTTCATCAATAAAGTACCAATTTTTTGTATATCTTTGATATTCAATATCTCTTTCCTTTGCTATACCGGGGCATCTTTTATAATGAAACTCTATTTTCACTTTAAATGTTCTGTATGCAGGCAGGACCCAAAAGCAAAATCTTTTCATCATCAATTTTTATTAATTTCTATTAATTTTTATCAATTTTCTCCCCTTCAGGATAATGGACAATCCAGACATCACTCATAAGAGCGATAGGATTACCTATAGGGGTCTGTCCAAAATCATGAAGATTTTAAAAAAAATTGCAAAATCTCCATCATGATCATCAGAGCTTTTCAAAGCAACAGTTTTTTTTTCAAAATCTTGGGTTGAGTCTTTTTCGTCAAAAACCAGTTCTTACTGATCTCTTTTTAAAATTCAACCTTCAAGTTGAGTCTTTTCTTTAAAAAATAAATTTTTTGAAGATCGATTCTCGGGTTGAGTCTCTTACAAAAACTATTTTCGAACCGGTCCTTTCAAAATCAACCCTCGTGTTGATCTTCTCTTACCAAAACTATTTTTGAACGGGTTATTTCAAATCAACCCCGTATTGATCTTCTTTTACAAAAACTGATTTCAAACCGATCATCTCAAATCAACCATCGTGTTGATCTTCTTTTACAAAAACTGGTTTCGAACCGGTCATTTCAAATCAACCCTTATGTTGATCTTCTTTTGCAAAAACTGGTTTTGAACCAGTCATTTCAAATCAACCCTCGTGTTGATCTTCTTTTATAAAAATTGGTTTCAAACCGATCTTTTCAAATTAACCCTCATGTTGACCTTCTTTTACAAAAACTAGTTTTGAACCGGCCCTTCCAAAATCATCCCTCATGTTGATCTTCTTTTACAAAATTTGGTTTTGAACCAATCTTTTCAAATTGACCCTCGTGTTTATCTTCTTTTATAAAAACTATTTTTAAATTGATCATTTTCCAAAATCAGCTCCTGGGTTGATCATTTTTTAAAATCAACCGTCGTGTTGATCATTTTTCAAAATCAACCCTTCTGTTAATTAGCTAATCAAAATAAACCCTCATGTTGATCATTTTCCAAAATCAACTCGCATGTTGATCATTTTCCAAAATCAACCCTCGTGTTGATCATTTTTCAAAATCAACCCTCATGTTGATCATTGTCCAAAATCAACCCTCATTTTGATCATTTTCTCAAAATCAACCCTCGATCACGCATATATGTGTTCTAATGTTGTCAAACAAATTTCAAAGTCATTCAATCATGCATATAAGTGTTCTAAGGCAGTAAAAAAAAATTATAGTGATCAATCATGCATATATGTGTTCTAAGGCTGTCAAAAAAATTTCACAGTGATTCAATTATGCATATATGTGTTCTAAGCCTGTCACAAAAATTTCATAGTGATTTAATCATGAATATATGTATCCTAAGGTTGTAAAAAGAAATCATAGTAATTCAATCATGCATATATGTGTTCTAAGGCTATAAAAAACATTCATAGTGATTCAATCATACATATATGTGTTCTAAGGCTGTCAAAAAAAAAATAGTGAATCAATCATGCAGATATGTATTCTAAGGCTGTCAAAAAAAAATCATAGTGATTCAATCATTCAAATATGTGTTCCAAGGCAGTAAAAAAAAATCATAGTGATTCAATCATGCATATATACATTCTAAGGCTGTCAAAAAATTTTAATAGTGATTCAATCACACATATATGTGTTCTAAGGCTGTCAAAGAAATTTCATAGTGATTCAATCATGTATATATGTGTTTTATGGCTGTCAAAAAAAATTCATAGTGATTCAATCACGCATATATGGGTTCTAAGCCTGTAAAAAAAATTCATTGTGATTTAATCATGCACATATGTGTTCTAATGCTGTCAAAAAAAAAATATAGGGATTAAAACAAGCAATTATATGTTCAAATGCTGTCAAATTTTTTTTATAGAGATTCAATCATGCATATATGAGTTCTAAGGTTGTCAAAAAAAATTCACAGTAATTCAATCAAGCACATATGTGTTCTAAGGCTGATAAAAAAAATTCTTGGGATTAAAACACGCATATATGTGTTCTAATGTTGTCAAATCTTTTTTATAGAGATTCAATCATGCATATATGTGTTCTAAGGTTGTCAAAAAAATTACATAGTGATTCAATCATGCACATATATGATCTAAGGCTGATAAAAAAAATCCATTGTAATTGAATCATGCATATATGTGTTCTAAGGCTGTCAATTTTTTTTATAGTGATTCAATCATGCATATATGTGTACTAAGGGTGTCAAAAAAAAATTATAGTGATTCAATCATGCATATATGTGTTCTAAGGCTGTCAAAAAAGTTTCATAGTGATTCAATCATGCATATATGTGTTCTAAGGCTATCAAAAAAAAATCATAGTGATTCAGTAATGCATATATGTGTTCTAAGGCTGTCAAAAAAATCTCATAGTGATTCTATCCTGTATATATGGGTTCTAAGGCTGTCAAAAAAAATTCATAGTGATTTAATAATGCATATATGTGTTCTAAGGTTGTCAAACAAATTTCTTACTGATTCAATCATGCATACATGTGTTCTAATGTAGTCAAAATTTTTTTATTGTGATTCAATTATGCAATTATGTGTTCTAATGCTGTCAAAAAAATTTGATAGAGATTCAATCATGCATATATGAGTTGTAAGGCTATAAAAAAAATTTCATAATGATTCAATCATGCATATGTGTGTTCTAAGGCTGTCAAAAATAATTCACAGTGATTTAATTATTCATATCGTTTTCAAAGGCTATCAAAAAAATTTCACAGTGATTGAATCATGCATATATGTGTTTTACGACTATCAAAAAATGTTCTTAGGGATACAATCATCGATATATGTGTCTTAGGGTTGTCAAAAAAAATTATATTGATTCAATCATGCATATATGTGTTCTAAGTCTATCAAAAAAAATCTTAGTGATTCAATCATGCATACATGTGTGCTAACGCTGTAAAAAAAAATTCATAGTGATTCAATCTTGCAGATATGTGTTCTAAGGCTGTCAAAAAAATTTCATAGTGATTCAATCATACAGATATGTGTTCTAAGGCTGTCAAAAAAAATTCATTGTGATTCAATCATGCATATATGAGTTCTAAGGATGTCAATTTTTTTTTATAGAGATTCAATCATTTGTATATATGTTCTAAGGCTGTCAAAAAAATTTAATAGTGATTCAATCATGCATATATGTGTTCTAAGGCTATAAAAAAAAGTCATAGTGATTCAATCATGCATATAGGTGTTCTATGCCTGTAAAAAAAATCATAGTGATTCAATCATGCATATAAATGTTGTACGACTGTAAAAAAAAATTCATTATGATTCAATCATGCATATATGTGTTCTAAGGCTATCAAAAAAAATTTAATTCAATCATGCATATATTTGTTCTAATTCTGTTAAAAAAAGGTCATAGTAATTCAATAATGCATATGTGTGTTCTAAGGCAGTCAAAAAAATCTTATAGTGTTTCAATCATGCATATATGTGTCCTAAGGTTGTCAAAAAAAATTCATAGGGATTCAACAATGCATATATGTGTTCAACAGTTGTCAAACAAATTTCATAGTGATTCAATCATGCATATATGTGTTCTAAGGCTGTCAAAAAAATTTCTTAGTGATTCAATCATGCATATATATGGTCTAAGGCAATAAAAAAAATCAAAGTGATTCCATCCAGCATATATGTGTTCTATAAGGCTGTATAAAAAATTTCATAGTGTTTCAATCTTGCATATATGTGTTCTAAGGTTGTCAAAAAAATTTCACAGTGATTCAATCATGCATATATGTGTTCTAAGGATGACAAAAAAATTCATCGTGATTCAATCATACATATATGTGTTCTAATGCTGTCAAAAATTTTTGATAGAGATTCAATCTTACATAAATGTGTTCTAAGTCTGTCAAAAAAAGATCATAGTGATTTAATCAAGAATATACGTGTTCTATGCTGTAAAAAAAAATGTAATAGTGATTCAATCATGCATATTTCTGTTCTAATGCTGTCAAAAAAAATTTATAGTGATTCAATCATTCATATCTGTGTTCTATGGCTTTCCAAAAATTTCATAGTGATTCAATCATTCATATGTGTTCTAATGCTATCAAAAAATTTTTATAGTGATTCAATCATGCATATATGTGTTCGAAGACTAAAAACAAATTTCAAAGTGATTCAATCAAGCGTATATATGCTCGAAGGTAGTAAAAAAAAATCATAGTGATTCAATCTTGCATATATCTGTTCTAACATTTTTAAAAAATAATTATAGTGATTTAATCATGCATATATGTGTTCTAATGTTGTCAAAAAAAAAATAGTGATTCAATCAGGCATATATGTGTTCTAAGGCTGTAAAAAAAAATGATTGTGATTCAACCATGCATATATCTGTTCTAAGGCAGTAAAAAAAAATCATAGTGACTCAGTCATGCATTTATGTGTTCTAAGGCTTTCAAAAAAAATTCATAGTGATTCAATCATGCTTTTATGTGTTTTACGGATGTCAAAAAAAATTCATTGTGAGTCAATCATGCATATATGTATTCTAAGGCTGTCAATTTTTTTTATAGCGATTCAATCGTGCATATATGTGTCCTAAGATTGTCAAAAAAATTAAATAGTGATTCAATCATGCATATATGTGTTCTAAGGTTATAACAAAAAATTCATAGTGATTCAATTATGCATATATGTGTTTTAAGAACTTCAAAAAAAAATTCATAGTGATTCAATCATACAGATATGTGTTCTAAGGCTGTCAAAAAATTTTCATAGTGATTCAATCATACAGATATGTGTTCTAAGGCTATTAAAAAAAATCATAGTGATTCAATCATGCATATATGTGTTCTAATTCTGTTAAAAAAATTATAGGGCTTCAGTCATGCATATATTTGTTCTAAGGCTGTCAAGAAAATTAAAAGTTGATAGATATTTGTTCATAGTAATCACTATAATTTTTTTGACAGTAGTAGAACATATATATGATTTTTTTTTATCGCCATAGAACACCTATACCCATGATCGAATCACTATGATTTTTTTTTTACAGCCTTACAACACATATACGCATGATTGAATCACTATTCAATTTTTTCGACTGCCTTAGAACATATATACATATGATTGAATCTCTATAAAAAAAAGTTGACAGCATTAGAACAATATATATGTATGATTGTATCAATACCAAATTCTTTTGACAGCCTTAGAACACATTTTTGTATGATTGAATAACTATGATTTTTTTTTGATAGCATTAGAACACATATCTGCTTGATTGAATTACTATGAGTTTTTTCTGACAGCCTTAGAACACATATATGCTTGATTGAATCACTATGATTTTTTTTTATAGCCTTAGAACACATATATGCTTGATTGAATCAATATAAAATTTTTTTGACAACCCTAGGACAGATTTATCCGTGGTTGTGTCTCTATGAATTTTTTTGACAGGCGTAGAACACATATATGCATGATTGAATCTCTGTGAAATTTTTTTGACATCCTTTGAACACATATATGAATGATTAAATCACTATGATTTTTTTTTGACAGCCTTAGAACACATATATGCATGATTGAATCATTATGAATTTTTTTTTACTGCATTGGAACTCATATATGCATGATTAAAGCTCTATCATTTTTTTTTGACAACATTAGAACATATATATTCTAGATTGAATCACTATAATTTTTTTTTACAAGCTTAGAACACCTATATATATTTTCCCATTTCTCCATCCTTCTAACTGGAGCATCATTAGGCCTTCGCCGAATATGTCCAAACCACCGTAAATGATTCTCTCTCATCTTTTTTTCAATGGGTGCAATGCCTACCTTCTTACGTATCTCCTCGTTCTGAATCTTATCTTTTATTGTATTTCCACACATCCATCTCAACATACGCATCTCAACTACACTCATTTTTTGAATATGATGTCTCTTGGGAGCCCAACATTCCGTACCATATAGTAAAGTGGGCCTAATAGTTGTCCTATAAAACTTTCCCTTCAACCGCAATGGCATTCTACGATCGCACAACAATCCAGTTGCACTTTTCCATTTCATCCACCCAACCTTTATCCTATGATTTACATCTCCATCAATTTCTTCATACTTTTGAATGATAGATCCCAAATATTTGAAACAATCTGCCACCGGTATTTCTTGCTCACCAAGCTTTACTACACTCCCATCACTACTTCGTTGCTTACTAAACTGACATTCCATGTATTCTGTCGTACTCTTACTCAACTTAAAACCTCTTGCTTCCAATGTCTGTCTCCATAATTCTAACTTAGCATTAACCCCAGCTCTAGACTCATCAATCAAAACAATATCATCAGCAAACAATATACACCATGACACATTTTCTTGAATTGATCTCATAAGCTCATCCATCACTATAGCAAATAGGAAAGGGCTTAAAGCAGATCCTTGATGTATACCAACCGTTATAGGAAAATTGGTTGTCACCCCTCCACAAGTGCGGACATTGGTTACTATTCCTTCATACATATCCTTAATTATACTAATGTACTTGAGAGAAACACCTTTCTTCATCATTGTCCACCAGAGAACGTCCCTAGGTACTCTATCGTAAGCCTTCTCCAAATTAATAAAAATCATATGCGAACCTATGTTCCTCTCTCTATTTCTCTCAAAAAGTTGTCTAAGAAGACGTATAGCTTCCATAGTTGATCTTCTAGGCATATGTGTTCTAATGCTGTTAAAAAAAATTTATAGTGATTAAATCATGCATACATGTCTTCTAATGCTATCAATTTTTTTTTATTGAGATTCAATCATGCAAATATATGTTCCAAGGCTGTAAAAAAAAATCATAGTGATTCAATCATGCATATATGTATTCTAAGGCTGTCGAAAAAATTTCATAGTGATTCAATCATGCATATATGTGTTCTAAGGCAGTAAAAAAAAATTCATTATGATTCAATCATGCATATATGTGTTCTAATGCTGTCAAAAATATATATATAGGGAATTGAGCTTGCATATATGTGTTCTAAGGCT
Source organism: Nuphar pumila (assembly GCF_984573655.1). Lineage (NCBI taxonomy): Eukaryota > Viridiplantae > Streptophyta > Magnoliopsida > Nymphaeales > Nymphaeaceae > Nuphar > Nuphar pumila. The sequence continues at coordinate 42,155,109 of NC_143265.1, read as the reverse complement.
GTCAAAAAAATTTCATAGTTATTCAATCATGCATATATGTTTTGTCAAAATTTTTTTATAGTGATTCAATTATGCATATATGTGTTCTAAGGCTGTCAAAAAAATTTGATAGAGATTCAATCATGCATATATCTGTTCTAAGGCTGTCAAAAAAATTTAATAGGGATTCAATCATGCATATATGTCTTATAAGGCTGTCAAAAAAAATTCAAAGTCATTCAATCATGCATATATGTGTTCTAATGCGGTCAAAAAAATTTCATAGTGATTCAATCATGCATATATGAGTTCTATGGCTGTCAAAAAATTTTCATAGTCATTCAATCATGCATATATGTGTTCTAAGGCTGTTAAAAAAATTCATAGTGATTAAATCATGCATATATGTGTTCTTGACTGACAAAAAAAATTCAAAGTGATTCAATCATGCATATTCGTGTTCTAATGCTGTCAAATTTTTTTTATAGAGATTCAACCATACATATATATGATTAAAGGCTGTTAAAAAATTTTAATAGTGATTCAATCATGCATATATGTATTCTAAGGCTGTCAAAAAAATTTCATAGTGATTCAATCATGCATATATGTCTTCTAAGGCTGTCAAAAAAATTTAATTTTGATTCAATCATAAATATATGTGTTGTAAGGCTGTAAAAAAAATCATCATGATTCAATCATGCATATATGTGTTCTAATGTTGTCAAAAAAAATTTATAGTGATTCAATCATGCATATATGTGTTCTAAGGTTGTCACCAAAATTTCATAGTGATTCAATCATGCATATATGTGATCTAATGCTATAAAAAAATCATAGAGATTCAATCATAAATATATGTGTTCTAAGGCCGTAAAAAAAAAATCACAGTGATTCAGTTACGCATATGTGTTCTAAGGTTGTCACCAAGGTTTCATTTTCAATCATGCATATGTGTTCTAAGGCTAACAAAAAGATTTCATGGTGATTCAATAATGCATATATGTGTTCTAATGCTGTAACAAAAAATCATTTACATTCAATCATGCATATATGTGTTCTAAGGCTGTCAAAAAAATTTCATAGTCATTCAATCATGCATATATGTGTTCTAATGGGGTCAAAAAAATTTTAAAGTGATTCAATCATGCATATATGTGATCCAAGGCCGTCGAAAAAGTTTCATAGTGATTCAATCATGCATATATGTGTTCTAAGGCTATCAAAAAATTTTCATAATGATCCAATCATGCATATATGTGTTCTAAGGCTATCAAAAAAAATTTATAGATATTCAATCATGCATATATGTGTTATAAGGCCGTACAAAAAAATTAATAATGATTAAGTTATGCATATGTGTGTTCTAAGGCTGTCATAAAAGTTTCATATTCAATATTGCATATATGTGTTCTAAAGCTGTCAAAAAAACTTTCGTAGTGATTCAATCTTGCATATATGTGTTCTAATATTGTCAAAAAAAATGGATAAAGATTCAATCGTGCACGTATGTGTTCTAAGGTTGTCAAAAAAATTTCATAGTGATTCAATCTTGCATATATGTGTTCAAGGCTGTAAAAAAAAAATCATAGTGATTCAATCATGCATTTATGTGTTTTAATGCTCTCAAATTTTTTTTATTGAGATTCAATCATGCATATTTGTGTTCTAATGCTGTAAAAAAAAAATCCATAGTGATTTAATCTTGCAAATACGTGTTCTAAGGTTGTCAAAAAAATTTCATAGTGACTCAATCATGCATATATGTGTTATAAGGCAGTCAAAACAATTTTATACTGATTCAATCATGCATATATGTGTCCTAAGGTTGTCCAAAAAATTCCATAGTGATTCAATAATGCATATATGTGTTCTACGTTTGTCAAAAAAAAAATTTGTGATTCAATCATGCATATATGTGTCCTAAGGGTATAAAAAAAAATCATAATGATTCTATCGTTCATATAAGTGTTCTAAGGCTGTCAAAAAAATTTCATTGTGATTCAATCTTGCATATATGTGTTCTAATGCAGTTAAAAAATAATGTATAGTGATTAAATCAAGCATATATGTGTTCTAATGTTGTCCAATTTTTTTTATGGAGATTCAATCATGCATATATGTGTTCAAAGTCTATCAAAATTTTTTTATAGTGATTCAATTAAGCATATATGTGCTGTTAGGTAGTCAAAAAAATTTCATAGAGATTCAATGAAGCATATACGTGTTCTAAGGCTGTCAAAAAAAAATCATAGTGATTCAATCAAGCATATATGTGTTCTAATGCTGTCAAAAAAAATTGATAGAGATTCAATCATGCATATATCTGTTCTAAGGCTGTCAAAAAACTTTCATAGTGATTTAATCATGCATATATTTGTTTTGAGCTATGAAAAAAAATTCAAAGTGATTCAATCATGCATATATGTTTTCTAATGCTGTCAAAAAATTTTATAGAGATTTGACCATGCATATATATGTTCTAAGGCTGTCAAAAAAATTTAATAGTGATTCAATCATGCATACATGAGTTCTAAGGCTGTAAAAAAAAAATCATTGTGATCCAATGATGCATATATGGGTTCTAAGGTCGTAAAAAAAAATTCATTGTTATTCAATCATCCATATATGTGTTCTAATGCTGTCAAAAAAAAATTATAGTGATTAAATCATGCATATATGTGTTCTAATGATATCAATTTTTTTTTATTGAGATTCAATCATGCAATATGGTCTAAGGCTGTCAAAAAAATATATAGTGATTCAATCATGCATATATGTGTCCTAAGGTTGTCAAAAAAAATGTATAGTGATTCAATAATGCATATATATGTTCTACGATTGTCAAACAAATTTCATAGTGATTCAATCATGCATATATGTGTCCTAAGGGTATAAAAAAAAATCATAATGATTCTATCGTGCATATAAGTGTTCTAAGGCTGTCAAAAAAATTTCATTGTGATTCAATCTTGCATATATGTGTTCTAATGCAGTTAAAAAATAATGTATAGTGATTAAATCAATCATATATGTGTTCTAATGTTGTCCAATTTTTTTTATGGAGATTCAATCATGCATATATGTGTTCAAAGTCTATCAAAATTTTTTTATAGTGATTCAATTAAGCATATATGTGCTGTTAGGCAGTCAAAATTTTTTTATAGATATTGAATGAAGCATATACGTGTTCTAAGGCTGTCAAAAAAAAATTCATAGTGATTCAATCAAGCATATATGTGTTCTAATGCTGTCAAAAAAAATTGATAGAGATTCAATCATGCATATATCTGTGCTAAGGCTGTCAAAAAACTTTCATAGTGATTTAATCAAGCATATATTTGTTTTGAGCTATGAAAAAAAATTCAAAGTGATTCAATCATGGATATATGTTTTGTAATGCTGTCAAATAAATTTATAGAGATTTGACCATGCATATATATGTTGTAAGGCTGTCAAAAAAAATTAATAGTGATTCAATCATGCATACATGAGTTCTAAGGCTGTAAAAAAAAATTCATTGTGATCCAATGATGCATATATGGGTTCTAAGGTCGTAAAAAAAAAATCATTGTTATTCAATTATCCATATATGTGTTCTAATGCTGTCAAAAAAAATTTATAGTGATTAAATCATGCATATATGTGTTCTAATGATATCAAATTTTTTTTATTAAGATTCAATCATGCAATATGGTCTAAGGCAGTCAAAAAAATATATAGTGATTCAATCATGCATATATGTGTCCTAAGGTTGTCAAAAAAAATTTATAGTGATTCAATAATGCATATATATGTTCTACGATTGTCAAACAAATTTCATAGTGATTCAATCATGCATATATGTGTTCTAAGGCTGTAAAAAAAATCATAGTGATTCAATCATGCATATATGTATTCTAAGGATATTAAAAAAGATTCATTCTGATTCAATCATGCATATATGTGCTTAAATGCTAAAAAAAAGAAAATCATAGTTATTCAATCATGCATATATGTATTCTAAGGCTGTCAAAAAAATTTCATAGTGATTCCATCATGCATATATGTGTTCTACGCTATCAAAAAAATTAAAAGTGATTCAATCAACCATATTTGTGTTCTAATGCTGTCAAAAGAATTTTTTAGATATTGAACCATGCATATATATGTTCTAAGGTTGTCAAAAAAAAATCATAGTGATTCAATCATGCATACATGTGTTCTAAGGCTGTAAAAAAAATCATAGTGATTCAATCATGCATATATGTGTTCTAAGGCTGTCAAAAAAATTAAATAGTGATTCAATTATGCATATATGTGTTCTAAAGTTGTCAAAAAAAAATTATAGTGATTCAATCGTGTACATATGTGCTCTAAGGCTATAAAAAAAATTTCATAGTGATTCAATCATGCATATATGCATTCTAATGCTTTCAAAAACAATTGATAGAGATTCAATCATGTATATATGCATTCTAAGGCAGTCAAAAAAATTTCAAAGTGATTCAATCACGCATATATATGTTCTAGGTTGTCAAAAAAAATTCAAAGTGATTCAGTCATGCATATATCTGTTCTAATGTTGTCAATTTTTTTTTATAGAGATTCAATCATGCATATATATGTTCTAAGGCTTTCAAAAATTTTTAAAAGTGATTCAATCATGCATATATGTGTTCTAAGGCTGTCAAAAAAATTTCATAGTGATTCAATCATGCACATATGTGTTCTATGGATGTCAAAAAAAATTCATTGTGATTCAATCATGTATATATGTGTTCTAAAGCAGTAAAAGAAATTATATAGTAATTCAATCATGCATATATGTGTTCTAAGGTTGTCAAAAAAAATTCTTAGTGATTCAATCTTGCATTAATGTGTTCTAAGGCTGTAAAAAAAATTCATAGTGATTCAATCATGTATATATGTGTTCTAATGCTATCACAAAAATTTTGTTGTGATTCAATCATGCAAATATGTTTTCTAAGGCTGTTAAAATAATTTCATAGTGATTCAATCCTGCGTATATGTGTTCTAAGCTGTCAAAAAAAATTCATTATGATTCAATCATGCATATATGTGTTCTAAGGCTGTCAAAAAAATTTCATAGTGATTCAATCATGCATATATGTGTTCTAAGGTTGTCAAAAAAATTTAATAGTAACTCAATCATGCATATATCAATTCTAAGTTTGTAAAAAAAATTCATAGTGATTCAATCATCCATGTATGTGTTCTAAGGCTGTAAAAAAAAAATCATAGAGATTCAATCATGCATATGTGTGTTCTAATGCTGTAAAAAAAAATTATAGTGATTAAATCATGCATATATGCATTCTAATGCTGTTAAAAAAAATTTATAGAGATACAATTTTGCATATATGTGTTCTCCAGCTCTTAAAAAAAATTTATAGCCATATGTGTTCTACGGTTGTCAAAAAAAATTCATAGTGGTTCAATAAAGCATATATGTGTTCTACGGTTGTCAAAAAAAATTCATAGTGATTCAATCATGCATATATGTGTTCTAAGGCTGTAAAAAAAATCATAGTGATTCAATCATGCATATGTGTGTTCTAAGGCTGTCAAAAAAATTAAATAGTGATTCAATTATGCATATATGTGTTCTAAAGTAAGCCCCACTATTTTTCTGAAGAATTTTAAATGAGATATACTTCATTGTTGGAGAATTTCTTGTTTCGGCACGAGCAATACTCGTAATTTTGGCAATTATCGCTTTCTGAGGTTCTGAATCGCGTATATTTGCTCTACGGGGCGATTCGGGGCAAACCGCGACGAATCAAACCTCAATATTTGTAGATTATATTTATATTGTATTCACATGGGTTCGCTCTGGATTTGGAGTTTAAACGAGAGCAATCTCTTGTTATTTCGTGGATTTTGGCGAAATAGGGGTATATCGGTAATTATGAGTCATACCGAGGCCCAATTTCGCCGTAATTGGAAAATTAAATATACTTTATGAAAGCTTAAATCTTAATTCACATAAACTAATTTAAAATTTTGATTTTTAAATTAGTTTAGATTAGTCCTTTTTAATTACTCATTACATTGAGTTTTTACAAAAAAGAGGAAGTGAATCGCAATTTAGTAAAAACCTAGAGGAGGGTTTTTGAAACTATTTCTACATGTGGTGGGTTTTGGGTATTTAGAAAGGTTTGGCATGGGCTCCACCTCAACCCATGTCCTTTTTAGAGTTTATGAAAAGCATAATTTGCGAAAAAGCTCACTTTTCATAGGCATTTTTGAAAAGCTAGAAAAATTTCATTATGGGGCCTTAAAAAGGCATTTTGTAAAGTGGGTGGGCTCAGCCCACGTTTTATGGGGAGTAGGCTGGGTGCCCCTTAGGGGGTAGCCCCTACACCTTTCAAAAAAAATATATATATTAAAAAAAAAGAAAAAGAAAAGAAGAGGGGTGATTTTTTTGTGGGAGACCTTGACCTTGACCTTGACCTTGAAAGGTCAAGGCCAACCACTCCCCTTAGATTAAGGGGAGTGGTTGGGAGGTACTTGGTACCTTAGTCCCCCCCCCCCCCTAGGGTCTTTAGAGTAGGGTGGGGTGTGGGAGGGGGAGACCACACATCTCCCCTCCTTCACTCCCCACCACCCATCTCTTCTCCCCCTTTTGAAGCAAGGGAAGAGAGAGAGGGTCGACACCCTCTCTCTCCTTCCACTCTTCTCCAACTTCTTCTTTCTCTTCTACTCTCTCTCCCTCCCTCTTGGTGCAGTTGCTCAGCTGGGCCAACCTAGCACAAGGTGAGCTCCCCTTCCCTTTTTCATTTTAACTATGGTTTAAAAAAAAATGTGTTTTCTTGTCCATGCTTGTTTCCTTTTTTTCTTTCAATAGTGGTAGAACGCCTTTTTGGGGCTGGTGCTTGGTAGGGCGCTGGGCTGAGCCTTTGCACGGCTAGCCCAGGTCGTTTTGATGACCTTGCCGAGCCCACAGCTGGTGGGCTGGGCCGTTGTAGGCCCTGAAGTGAGCCCCGGACTGACCAAAAGTTGGTCAGTCCGGCTTTTCCTTTTTTTGGCTGGGCTGACTGCAGCCCACGGTTGGCAGGGTGGTCTGGGCCATCCTGGACCCAGACCCACCCGAAGCGGACCCATCCATGGGTGAGCCCCCCCCCCCCCCCCTTCCTTGGTTAGCAGCAAACGCACCACCCGGGTGCCTTAGCACCCGGGGGTTTTGGTTTAGGGTTTGACCTGCAGGGTCAAGGGCTACAGCCCTGGTTCAAGCCACCATTTGGCTCAAACTAGGGGCCTGTATGGGCCCCTTTTCTTGGTTTTTCCCCTGGTCGCTGCCTAATGGCAGCAGGAGGCCTGGTGCGCGTGGCACCTGGGCCACCTCCTTGGCGCACCCACTTAGTAGGCGCACCAGGTAGGTGCGGCCTGGCTCAGCCCATGGCTGGGTTGAGCCAGATGCTACAAACCTAGAGTCTGTAGTAGGTGGCTGACCCCCCCCCCCCCCGCCCCCCTTGACTTGGTTGGCTGCTGTGCAGCCTGGGCCTGGGTGCTTAGAGCACCCGGGCTTGGTGCTGGGCGCACCACTTGGTGGCGCGCTGGCCCCTTGTGGGCCTGGTCTGGACCCGTGGCTGGGTCAGACCAGGCGTGGCCTACCCCCAGCAACCTCAGTTGCTGGGGTAGTCAGGCTGGGTCTGGACCCTCGGTGGTCCAGACCACCACCTTGGTATGGCGCCACCTAACCCGGGTGGGCGCCCCACCTTAGTCCCTCCTTTGGCGCCCCTTGTGGGCTGGCATGCACCCGCTAGGTCCCTTGGTCTGGACCCACTCTTGGGCCAGACCAGGGGTGCCTGTGAGGCACGCCCCCATGTGCCCCTGCCCCCTTGCAGTCAGTTGAGCGTAGGCCAATAGGGCCCAGGCCAGATCAGTGGGGCTGACCCACTTGGTGGTGTGCTTGGGTTAGCCGTACCCTCAAGGGTGTGGGCTAAGGCCCAACACCCTAGTCCGAACCCACGGGTGGGTTCAGACCAGGGGGTTTTCGTGACCCAGCTAGGTATGATCACGTGTGGACCAGACCTCGCTTGAGGTCTTGGTTGGCCGTTCGGCCCTGGGCTAAGCCTAGCACCCTTGCAGGCGCTCTAGGCTTAGCCGGGTGTTGTTAAACCCGGTGTAAGACCCATAATTTTTCAGTATCTTTTTGAAGAAATTCACGAGGCATTTTCAAGTAAAAATAGCATCTGAGCCCGAAATACGAATCAGATCGATTTGTACGAGCCAGTTATACTTAGGATATTCGTCGAATTGCGAATATATGCTCAAACACTCTGGAAGCCATAACTTCCTAACTAAACGAAATCAATAGATTCGTACGAGCCAACTTTCTTAGTTACGTCAATACGAAGAAAATGGCGTACTCAGAATTTTTCGGAAAAAATCGCCAGAAACTTGAAATTCTTGCGGGACCCAAGGAAATATTTGTGGGACCCACAGAAATATTCCTCACAAAATATCTTGTGGGACCCACAAAATATCCTATGGAAATATCTTGTGGGCCCCACCTCAAAAGGAACCTCCAGGAATTAAAATATAGCTCAGGGGTAAAAGGGGCATGGAAAAACCCAAGAGGAGGTGGGCTTGGGCTATAAATAGCCCTCCCCACTCTCTCTCTTCTCATAATTTCGACCCCCCCTCTCTCTCTTGCCTTCTCTCTCTCTCCTAAACCTCCCCTAGTGAGCCCAAGTGAGTCTGAGCCCACCTAACCTGGCCTGAACCCACCTGACCTGGTCTGAGCCTGCCTGACCTGGTCCTAGCTCACCTGACCTGGGTCTGAACCCACTTGACCTAGTCCTAACCTAGTTGACTTGACTTGAACCTAGTTGGGTTTAAAGTCAAAGTCAAAGTCCCTTTTTGTCCAGATTCCGGTTTGGATTTCTGAACCCAGACTTAGCCTACTTGAGCTGAGTTCGAACCTGCTGAACCCAGTTGACTTGGATCGAACCCTGTTTGGTTCAAACCACTTAGGTTGAGTAGCTTGACCTACTCTACCTCTTTCTCAACTAAGTCAGCTTCATCTGACTTAGTCTGACCTCTCGAAGGAAGGCTCGAAGCCAAAGAAGCAACCCAGAGCCGTTTCTTCCACGATTTGAAGTAAGTTCGCTTCGTTGATCCATCTCTCTCAAGTATTTGATTGTTTGTATATAGAATATACTTTCTGAAGTAGTATCTTGCTTTAGTTCTTGGTTGAGCCCTCTAGGACGCTTCGGTGTTCACGCGCTCGCCTCGTAACTATCGTCGGATATATATGTTCGAATGCGCAGTATATGCGTTCTTCAAAAATAGTATCTCACCCTAGTTCTTGGTTGAGCCCTCTAGGACACTTCGGTGTTCACTCGCTCGCCTCGTAACTATCGTTGGATACAGATCTAGGTGTATATCTGCTGATTCTGCCGACGCGTCTTATATCGCACAGGCTATGTAATTTACCTTTGCCGTCGCGTCGTATGATGCCAAGGCTCCCTCTTTTTGCACTTCCGATTACTGCACTTCCGATTATGCATTTACTTACGCCGTCGCGTCGAACGATGCCAAGGCTCCTGCTTTCTGCAATGTATTTACTTACGCCGTCGCGTCGAACGATGCCAAGGCTTCTGCTTTGTTATATATGTAGAATATTTCGTTCAGTTACACACCCTGAACAATAGTATATGCATTTCTTTACGCCGCCGCTGTATAAAGCACATGCTTCTGCTTATACTACATATATAGCGCATAAATGAGCGTTCAAATGGAGATCAACTCCAAATCGCCCATGCGATTCCTTGACCGCTCCTCGTTCAAGATTCTGCTTGACGAATGAAGCCCCTATTGGAAAGGCTTCGCTTTTTGGCAAAATGCTCTTTACGTAAAGACTAAGTTAATTACGTATGGCCTGGCTATGGCCAAGGGTTCCTGCAACCTTGATGGATGCAAAGTATGCACAACGGTGCGCATCCATTTCCCCAAATTAAGCGTGGCGATATCCTACCAAAGAGGGGAGATGCCGCTGAAATGGATAAAAGAAACGCACGCTTTCTCCGTAAAAGAGAGGAAGTGCTGCTGAAATTTCTGAAGAAGCTAAGAATAGCTCAGAAAGAACGTAGCAGGATACTCTGACATATAGCAGAGTGCTACCCAGTTCATGGTTTGCCCTCTACAACGTAGAAGGGTTCGTCGCACCACTGCCGGTAGAGCAGGGGAGGTGCTGACGAAATGGTCGGCAGAAGAGCTGCCAGAACCAATGGAACGACATAATGATGTCCGTTGATGGAACGATGCCAGATCGGCTCGTATCCTTGTGCCTGCAAGGGCACCTTGCTCGTAAGGGCCGCTGAGCCGGAGTAGAGGTTGCGCCTTGGCTAGGTTTGTACTCGTTGCGTAAAAATACGCCGAGTAGCCGATCCATTTAGATCGAGTCATATGCATGCTCATTGAGAACGGTTACACAACCAGACTCGTAAGGGCCGAAGAGCCAGAGTGTGTTGTTTCCACCCAAAGAGGTGTGATGCTCGTGGTGGCCGAAGTGCCAAAGAGCGGTGTTCTGCATGCATATGAATAAGACTTAAGGTCGCACATACCCCGCGGTTGAAGATCGTGTTAGGGGTACCCCCTCAGTAATGACTGTGTTGGGGAAGACTGAATGGGGTCGGGTACATACTCCTGTAGTGCTGAAAGCACGGGCTGCCTAAATGGCATGCAGATTCTGTCCAAGTAATTGTAAGACTGGCAGACCCCTTCAGGAATTATGCTCACTGTGGAATGACAGTGATGGTACAGCCTTGAGTGACATGTATTTTACTTTGGACCTGATAGAGTCCACGATGGCCTCAGTCACTCATGGGTTTTGGGGTCGTGGTTATCCTTAAGATCTAAGGATTGAACCCAACTACTGCAAGTAGAGGATGCATCCGAATATGGGCCTAGTAGGATTCTCCCAGTTGAAACACACTGCCCTACTATGGATAGGGTCAACAGGCCTCTGGGGTATCTAAAATACATAGAATAATCAACCCCCAGAACGTCGCGTTGATGCCCGGACAATAGCTCTACCTGCGTACCAAAGGCGGGAGCGGTTAATTATCAAACAATGCATTAGTTCTAGGTACAGCGATGCTTTGAATGTATGAGTGGATGACATGTTGAGTCAGTCCTGCATAACCTTTGTGAAGGTGTCATGTTCGGTATACTACTGGACCGACTGGGCAAAGACCCGTGTTGTATCCGCACGACTAAGCGAAGCTCGAGGAGTTGTCCTTAGATGCGTGGGATACGGATGTGCCAAGTATGAAGACTTGAGCTAGACATCACTTTGAGACCCGGTAGAGGTCATGGCTAAGTCATGGAGACTTAAGCGGCTATTCAAATCACAGCCCTGAAAAGGCTTGCTCTAAGTCATGAAGACTCGAGCGGATGCTCAACTCATAGCCCCAAGGAGGCTCTTGCGAAATACGCTAAGTCTTGGAGGCTTGAGCGTCGTTATTGCGCATTGCGACCCTGAGTGGTCATTATTGTATTTGAGTTGAATGGATGTATGACTGCATGCTTACCAGACCATCAGTGGCTCTGACCCCGTTTTATGGGGATTTCAGGTGTTGGACCTGCGTGACGATATGCGGAGCAAGGCGGCATCGAGTTCCAGGGTTTCTCTAGACAGATTTTGTACTGCTTCCTTTTATTGAACCTATACTGCTTTTCTAAGCAGTAGTGTTGTAATAAACATGTGGTTTTCGATAAAATGGAACACTTTGGTGGTCAATGAGTTGCTTGGCCACATACCTGCAACGTGCTCGGAGCTTTCTAAAACCGACGACTCATTATCGTCTTATTCCGCTGCTAAAAGCTTTTCTAAGTTCCGCTGCAAAGAAAAAAAAAAGAAATTCATGAAAATTTTAACTTAGCTTTGTTTTGGAAATCCGGGGCGTTACAGAATTGGTATCAAAGCATGAGTCTGAGAAACCTGGTTCAAGATCCGTCATGTTTGCGGTATCGCACTGTAAGTATAAATCTTATACTTTCTCTGATTTTGGTATATTGCGTGAATAGATAAATGGCACCTAGGACGAGGAGAACCATGCCGAGCGAGGAGTCCCATACACAGGGCTTCCTGCTAGAGACACTCAACAGGCTTGCGTCTGCCATTCGTGAATCAAGGCAAGCACCAACCCCACCTCGCAATGAGAACCTTGGAGGAATAACATATGAAAGGTTCCTCAAACTCGACCCACCTGTTTTCGTTGGCAGTGCCGATCCAGAGCTCGCAGAAAGCTGGATCGAGGAAACAGAGCGTGCATTCCTGGTATTGGGAGTACCAGAGGATAGAAAGACTAACTTCGGCACATATAGGCTGAAGGATAATGCACGAAAGTGGTGGGATACCACTAGGATTATCCAGTTCTCACTTCACGAAGTCATCCCTTGGAATGATTTTCGGAGGGAATTTTTGGATAACTACTTTCCGATACACTCCAGAAATAAGAAAAAGATGGAGTTTCTGGAACTAGAGCAGGGTGGTATGAGTCTTATCGACTATACTACCAAGTTTCAGAACCTTGAGCGGTACTACTCTCGGTTATTCGATACTGACCTAGAGAGGGCCGATAAATATATCAATAGATTTCGGGAAGGGCTACGATCTCGAGTCATAACTAGCATGTCCCAAACATTTCAAGCCGCTGTGGCAGCAGCTTCAAAGATTAGTGCAGACTGGGAGCGATGCAAAGGGGTCGTAGTAAAGCGACCGATAGCAAGTAATGGGAACAACAAGAGGACGTTCCCTGGTGGCCAAGAATCACGACCAGCTTTTTATAAGAGGGATTTTCAGGAGAACAACTTTACTCCACCGGCCGAACGACCATTACAGATGGTAGAAGCCAATCAGCCCTACCAACAGTCTAATTTTCGATGCCCAAGGTGTAGCTCAGATCATCCTGGAGGGGTTTGTCCTCGCGATACAGGAGGTTGCCTGTATTGCGGCAAACCAGGGCATCGTGTAAGAGAATGCCGCAAGAAGGCCTCAGATCTTCAACAAAGAAATATGGGATCTGGAGGACCCTCTCAACAAATACAACAACAACGACTGCCACTACCCAGGATAGAGCAGAAACCTGTGGCAGGTCGTGTCTATGCGGTGACAGCCGAACAACTCACGGATAATGATCGTATCAAGGAATCTGAATACCTTGATAGATAGAGTTTTGTTGGGTAAGAAGCAATTGAAAGACAAGATCCAATGAATGCTTGAGACAAGTGGCTTATGACCTTGTGTACGGTCATCTGGATAGATATGTATCCTTGCTCTGTAAAGTAAATTTTTGGATTTGTCAAATAAAAATCTTAAGTGCTTATGCCCAAAATTTATGGCTATAGACCCCATGATTGAGAAATTAAGTTTGCATAATTAGAACGTTAAAAGTTACTTAATAAAATAAACCATCGAGGAATTGTTCCCAAGAAGAGAGTCCTGTGAGGTTTTACATATTCAAGATCAGATCGTCTAGCCAGAGTGAGCCTGTGAGGGTATACAGCTCCGTGCAAGTGTATATGTTCCAAAACCAGTAGCTTGGCTAGTATGATTCTGTGAGGGTGTACTGATCCAATATCAGGTAAGTCTGATGAAGGCGAACCTATGAGGAGGTACGTTTCCAATACCAGGTAGTCTGACAGAGGACTTATTCCAATATGGTTAATCTCTAGAAGAATGATCTGTGTGTACAAAATAGTTACACAGGATGGCTATAATAATAGCCGGTTCGAAGAACATTGATTCAACAAACTATCGTGGTTGTAGCATAATTTGAACTCAGATATGAGAAACATACCTCATTGATCAGGAATCATGATATGAGGTTATGACTGGAATAAATACGATGTTGAACTAAGTGAACAACATTATGAATCTAACATATGGGAGAAATATCCCGAGTTACGCACTTAGTACTCTTAACTGAATTTCGCGGACGAAATTCCTTTAAGGGGGTAATGATGTAAGACCCATAATTTTTCAGTATCTTTTTGAAGAAATTCACGAGGCATTTTCAAGTAAAAATAGCATCTGAACCCGAAATACGAATCAGATCGATTTGTACAAGCCAGTTATACTTAGGATATTCGTCGAATTGCGAATATATGCTCAAACACTCTGGAAGCCATAACTTCCTAACTAAACGAAATCAATAGATTCGTACGAGCCAACTTTCTTAGTTACGTCAATACGAAGAAAATGACGTACTCAGAATTTTTCGGAAAAAATCGCCGGAAACTTGAAATTCTTGCGGGACCCACGGAAATATTGGTGGGACCCACAGAAATATTCCTCAGAAAATATCTTGTGGGACCCACAAAATATCCTATGGAAATATCTTGTGGGCCCCACCTCAAAAGGAACCTCCAGGAATTAAAATTTAGCTCAGGGGTAAAAGGGGCATGGAAAAACCCAAGAGGAGGTGGGCTTGGGCAATAAATAGCCCTCCCCACTCTCTCTCTTCTCATAATTTTGACCCCCCCTCTCTCTCTTGCCTTCTCTCTCTCTCCTAAACCTCCCCTAGTGAGCCCAAGTGAGTCTGAGCCCACCTGACCTGGCCTGAACCCACCTGACCTGGTCTGAGCCTGCCTGACCTGGTCCTAGCTCACCTGACCTGGGTCTGAACCCACTTGACCTAGTCCTAACCTAGTTGACTTGACTTGAACCTAGTTGGGTTTAAAGTCAAAGTCAAAGTCCCTTTTTGTCCAGATTCCGGTTTGGATTTCTGAACCCAGACTTAGCCTACTTGAGCTGAGTTCGAACCTGCTGAACCCAGTTGACTTGGATCGAACCCTGTTTGGTTCAAACCACTTAGGTTGAGTAGCTTGACCTACTCTACCTCTTTCTCAACTAAGTCAGCTTCATCTGACTTAGTCTGACCTCTCGAAGGAAGGCTCGAAGCCAAAGAAGCAACCCAGAGTCGTTTCTTCCACGATTTGAAGTAAGTTCGCTTCGTTGATCCATCTCTCTCAAGTATTTGATTGTTTGTATATAGAATATACTTTCTGAAGTAGTATCTTGCTTTAGTTCTTGGTTGAGCCCTCTAGGACGCTTCGGTGTTCACGCGCTCGCCTCGTAACTATCGTCGGATATATATGTTCGAATGCGCAGTATATGCGTTCTTCAAAAATAGTATCTCACCCTAGTTCTTGGTTGAGCCCTCTAGGACACTTCGGTGTTCACTCGCTCGCCTCGTAACTATCGTTGGATACAGATCTAGGTGTATATCTGCTGATTCTGCCGACGCGTCTTATATCGCACAGGCTATGTAATTTACCTTTGCCGTCGCGTCGTATGATGCCAAGGCTCCCTGCTTTCTGCACTTCCGATTACTGCACTTCCGATTATGCATTTACTTACGCCGTCGCGTCGAACGATGCCAAGGCTCCTGCTTTCTGCAATGTATTTACTTACGCCATCGCGTCGAACGATGCCAAGGCTTCTGCTTTGTTATATATGTAGAATATTTCGTTCAGTTACACACCCTGAACAATAGTATATGCATTTCTTTACGCCGCCGCTGTATAAAGCACAGGCTTCTGCTTATACTACATATATAGCGCATAAATGAGCGTTCAAATGGAGATCAACTCCAAATCGCCCATGCGATTCCTTGACCGCTCCTCGTTCAAGATTCTGCTTGACGAATGAAGCCCCTATTGGAAAGGCTTCGCTTTTTGGCAAAATGCTCTTTACGTAAAGACTAAGTTAATTACGTATGGCCTGGCTATGGCCAAGGGTTCCTGCAACCTTGATGGATGCAAAGTACGCACAACGGTGCGCATCCATTTCCCCGAATTAAGCGTGGCGATATCCTACCAAAGAGGGGAGATGCCGCTGAAATGGATAAAAGAAACGCACGCTTTCTCCGTAAAAGAGAGGAAGTGCTGCTGAAATTTCTGAAGAAGCTAAGAATAACTCAGAAAGAACGTAGCAGGATACTCTGACATATAGCAGAGTGCTACCCAGTTCATGGTTTGCCCTCTACAACGTAGAAGGGTTTGTCGCACCACTGCCGGTAGAGCAGGGGAGGTGCTGACGAAATGGTCGGTAGAAGAGCTGCCGGAACCAATGGAATGGCATAATGATGTCCGTTGATGGAACGATGCCAGATCGGCTCGTATCCTTGTGCCTGCAAGGGCACCTTGCTCGTAAGGGCCGCTGAGCCGGAGTAGAGGTTGCGCCTTGGCTAGGTTTGGACTCGTTGCGTAAAAATACGCCGAGTAGCCGATCTATTTAGATCGAGTCATATGCATGCTCATTGAGAACGGTTACACAACCAGACTCGTAAGGGCCGAAGAGCCAGAGTGTGTTGTTTCCACCCAAAGAGGTGTGATGCTCGTGGTGGCCGAAGTGCCAAAGAGCGGTGTTCTGCATGCATATGAATAAGACTTAAGGTCGCACATACCCCGCGGTTGAAGATCGTGTTAGGGGTACCCCCTCAGTAATGACTGTGTTGGGGAAGACTGAATGGGGTCGGGTACATACTCCCGTAGTGCTGAAAGCACAGGCTGCCTAAATGGCATGCAGATTCTGTCCAAGTAATTGTAAGACTGGCAGACCCCTTCAGGAATTATGCTCACTGTGGAATGACAGTGATGGTACAGCCTTGAGTGACATGTATTTTACTTTGGACCTGATAGAGTCCATGATGGCCTCAGTCACTCATGGGTTTTGGGGTCGTGGTTATCCTTAAGATCTAAGGATTGAACCCAACTACTGCAAGTAGAGGATGCATCCGAATATGGGCCTAGTAGGATTCTCCCAGTTGAAACACACTGCCCTACTATGGATAGGGTCAACAGGCCTCTGGGGTATCTAAAATACATAGAATAATCAACCCCCAGAACGTCGCGTTGATGCCCGGACAATAGCTCTACCTGCGTACCAAAGGCGGGAGCGGTTAATTATCAAACAATGCATTAGTTCTAGGTACAGCGATGCTTTGAATGTATGAGTGGATGACGTATTGAGTCAGTCCTGCATAACCTTTGTGAAGGTGTCATGTTCGGTATACTACTGGACCGACTGGGCAAAGACCCGTGTTGTATCCGCACGACTAAGCGAAGCTCGAGGAGTTGTCCTTAGATGCGTGGGATACGGATGTGCCAAGTATGAAGACTTGAGCTAGACATCACTTTGAGACCCGGTATAGGTCATGGCTAAGTCATGGAGACTTAAGCGGCTATTCAAATCACAGCCCTGAAAAGGCTTGCTCTAAGTCATGAAGACTCGAGCGGATGCTCAACTCATAGCCCCGAGGAGGCTCTTGCGAAATACGCTAAGTCTTGGAGGCTTGAGCGTCGTTATTGCGCATTGCGACCCTGAGTGGTCATTATTGTATTTGAGTTGAATGGATGTATGACTGCATGCTTACCAGACCATCAGTGGCTCTGACCCCGTTTTATGGGGATTTCAGGTGTTGGACCTGCGTGACGATATGCGGAGCAAGGCGGCATCGAGTTCCAGGGTTTCTCTAGACAGATTTTGTACTGCTTCCTTTTATTGAACCTATACTGCTTTTCTAAGCAGTAGTGTTGTAATAAACATGTGGTTTTCGATAAAATAGAACACTTTGGTGGTCAATGAGTTGCTTGGCCACATACCTGCAACGTGCTCGGAGCTTTCTAAAACCGACGACTCATTATCGTCTTATTCCGCTGCTAAAAGCTTTTCTAAGTTCCGCTGCAAAGAAAAAAAAAAAAAATTCATGAAAAATTTAACTTAGCTTTGTTTTGGAAATCCGGGGCGTTACACCCGGGTTTGCAAGCGTGGGCTGAAGCCAATGTGGCTGTCAACCCCACTTGGACTGCCGCTGGGCTTGGACAAGGATGGCAGGGCCCCCGTGGCCTGGCCACTTGTTCAGCCCATCTGGGTTTTTGGTCCCTTGTCGGCGCCAATTCGGCACCGGGTGCCAAGACACCCGGCCACCTTGATGCCAGTGTGAGAAGCCCTTGTTGGACTCCGACATGGGGCCCGAACCACTCACAGATTTCGGCAAGATGGGCACGACTTCGTGGAGTCCCACGGGAACTCCCCCGTGGTGACGTTTGCTCATCCGTGTTGATAGGAAAAGTTCGAGCCTTATAGTGGAACGCGTCGCTTGTTAGCAACGTACTTGCCGCTTCAGGTTTTGGTTTCTTGTATCCCGCATTTCCCGTAGGGGTGGCCATGCAGTTGAGCTTGCAAGCAGTGTTGTGACACACGCTTGCGTGGGGTTGTCCGGTACTACGGACCTTTCAGGTTGCGGTTTTGTTCGTGCCCCAGTCGTGCAGCCGCGCTTCTGGATATGCCAATGTTATTCCCATTAGCATGGGATTAGGTTGGATTCTATCCCTTGACAATCGTCAGTGTCAGGCTCGTAAAGATCCCTAGCGGATGGCTTCACTACGCGAGATTCTGTCGCGTTATGATAATGGTACGCGTTTTTGGATGAACTTACACCTGTGTGAGTTGTTCGGGTTTAGTACGTGAAAGTCGGCACATTTTGACAAGTATGTCACTGGCCCAAATGTCGAGTGCTTCCCTGTTTGACTTCCGTTCGTATATCTACGGACATACACTGCACCAGAGGCGTGCTTTACACTCGACATGGCATACACTTGGAAATGAACTGGAATTATCGTAGTGTTTGACACTTTTTGACCTATTGAGGTCTTGAGACTCGGTTGGAGCCTACGGGCAATGGCCAGAAGTAGTGAGAATGTGCTCACAAGTTCGTGTCGCCCTAGGCATAAATAAAATGATATATTATCGTCGTCACAGGCGATGTGCTCGTGGTGGCCGTGTGAGGCTGAGCACGTGAATGGGCTGGCCAAGTCCTCGTTTGCGTACCCCGTGGGGACCACGAGGCGCGACTACCTCGAGAGGAGGTACAACCGGAAGTTTGAGCCTAAATAAGATAAACCTGTCGCACCCCATTCATATTTTGGTTACCCAGAGAGAGGGTGAATGGTACAGCCCCAATTGACGTGTCGTTACTACGACTTGTTCTTTAGAGGAGCCGATGTGCCCTCTGACCTCCATTCACTCAGAATTAGGGAGGTCAAGGTTATCCTCTACAGGGACCTTTGCTACTGCAATAGTACGGATTGCAATCATTTACCCCTGCGAAAGTTTCTCCTAGCTGCGTGTCGCCCGCAGGTGGTTTTCTCGTTCTGTAGCATCCCCGGTTACCATATTAGAAATTGAATAACAGACGTCGGGTGCATGACTCACAAAACTCAAGGGTTTTCCCTTCGCGTACCCGAATGAGGTAAAAAGATGAACATAAAGACTAACCAAACAGACTGACTTACTGTAGTTGTTACTCTAGAGCAGTACATACTTTTGTTCAGTTCCTACCCTGTTACTTTAGCTGCTACTATCTGTTGTTTAGTTTCTGTTTTGTTACTTTAGTAGCTGCACTGTTACTTACTTCCAGTTTTACTGTCTTGTGGCACGTGCACCTACCTGATACACACTTGTACTTTTGTTTCAAATGCTTTTAATTGTTCCATTATGATAGTTGTAGTTTGGTATTTAGCATACATGTGTCATGCTGCCTACTTTCTGTTTTTCCTTTAAAATGAAAATCTATGGATGGTTTGTCTCACCAGCTCGCAAGAGTACTGACCCCGTTTTATGGGGATACAAGTGATGAGTAGATGCAGCGCGATGCGAGGGCGCGCAGCAGGAGCCTTGAGACCCACACTTTGTAGTAGATTTTGGGCTTCTTCTGGTTTTGGGGTTTGAGGGGTTGTACCTCTCCTTTTTGTGAGACTGTCCCTTTTTGTACCCATTCTCGTTTTTGTATCATTGTAACTATTGTGGAAATGAAGAATATTTTACTTGTCTACTGTGATTTGGTTTTCTCACTGTGGCTCGCTCAGACTTGCGGCCTTTGCTTTACCCCTGTTTCCCTCATTTACTTCCGTTAGTTGTTTTTCACTATGGATATCCTTCAAAAAAAAATTTGCTCAAAAACCAAGGGTTTTTATAAGGTCGGGGTTTGGGGCGTCACAGAGATTGGTATCAGAGCTGTAGTTTATAAGTGTGGTCCAAGACTTCTGCGTGCATCGTCCATCGCACTGTAAGTATGTTCTGAATGATTTCTGTTGTATTTAGTTATGCATGCTTGATTAGTTGCATAACTTGTTAGATG
This sequence comes from Nuphar pumila, assembly GCF_984573655.1. Lineage (NCBI taxonomy): Eukaryota > Viridiplantae > Streptophyta > Magnoliopsida > Nymphaeales > Nymphaeaceae > Nuphar > Nuphar pumila. The sequence goes on along the minus strand of NC_143265.1, from coordinate 42,134,971 downwards.
CCTGCTGATTCGAGAAACGAGCGAATGCTCGGAGCTCTTATCGACTTGATTCGAGGCACAGAGGCCCTCGATCAAGCGGTTCAGCAAATTGTGCGGAGTGCCCGGATACTTGCATATCCGGCACCTCCTTGTGGGAGATGTGATCAGTATCACGCAGGACAGATTTGTCCTCGTGCCTTGAGCATATGCCCCTACTGTGGCTTTAGGGGGCATATTGAGATCGAGTGCCAGCGTAAGTTGGGCGACGAACTCATAATGGGTAACGCTGAGACTGAAGAGAACGAGTCTTCTGAGGGCGGTCGGGCACAGTCAGCAGTTGACCCAGCAGGAGATGCATAGGTTGCACCGGGTTCTCCCGAGTACACGCCAGCTTCCTACTCTCGATCAGTTTCTCCGGAATACACACCTTCTTCTCCTCCTCGTCCGATGCAGAGACGATACGGGAATCGGAACACCTACCGCAACTACTACACTCGTAGGCAGCGGTGATTGTGTTTGTTCATATGTGAACATGTGTGGTTGGAACACTGAGTCAGTGTTCATTTTGTAGCCTTGCTTTGTTTTGGCTTTTGTTGCGGAGGTTTATGTATGGTAACCCTGTAGTAGAGGGTAATATTTGGCTTGTACTGAAGATTTGTATGCATCTGCTTTTTAAGTAATGAAATTATGTTTTGACTTTTCTCATCGCTTATACGTGTCTTCTTTTGTTAAGATGGCTTGGCGTGAGCGTTGCGATCGTATCATGGACACCGTGAGCAACCTGGCTGAGGTTGTAGGCAGGCAAGCCGAGGCCATGCGTGCTATGGGAGAGAACATGCGGACCTCTCAGGAACAAGAGACTCTGCTTCCTACTCCCTCTCGAGTTCCAGCGACAGTCGTGCCCTATAAGCAGTTCATGGCTATGAACCCTCCCTCCTTCGATGGGAAGTCTACACCCGAGGCGGCCGAGGACTGGATACGAGAGATCGAGCGGATCTTTCGAGTGTTGCAGGTCAGTGACGACCGAAAGGTGGATTTCGGCACGTATCGGCTCCGAAAGGATGCTGAGAGGTGGTGGGCGACCACCTTGGATGTCAAGTTTGGAGGCGGAGCAGTTCATAGAAGTCTTCTACGCGGCCTATTTTCCGACCCACGAGCGCAGCCGAAAGATGCAGGAGTTCCTTGACCTTCAGCAGGGGAACTCTACCTTGGCGGACTACATCACGAAGTTCAGAAGCCTGGAGCGTTTCTGCCCTCATGTCTATGTGACCGAGAAGGAACGAGCGATGAAGTTCGCTCGTGGATTGAAGTTAGCCTTGCGCCTGAGAGTGTTCACGCGTGCTCCCTCGACTCTAGAGGAAGCCTTGGAGACGGCTACACTTCTGGAGCAGGAATGGACCGAATCCCAGAAGACTTGCAGTCCAAGGGTAACCAGCAGCAGCAAGGCCAAAAGAGTTGGCCTAAGAAGCGTCCATTTTAGCATAATTCGGGTGGAAAGAAGTCTGCCCCACCAGCAAAGAGGAATCACAACAACAACCGGCAGCGACAGAATCGCCAGCCCCAGTAGCAGCAGCAAAGATAGATGGTGGCAGCATCGGGTTGCCCAAAATGTCGGATGGTTCATCCTGGCCGACCGTGTCCACGGGAGCTCGGAGGATGCATCTACTGTGGCAAGATGGGCCACTACATCAAGGATTGTCGGAAGAAGCAGTCCGACGATCTAAGGAGGAACACGCCAGGAACATCGCAGCCGGCACCTCAACGACTTCCTCAACAGCAGCAGCAGCAGCAGCAACAGCAGTCATACCCGCCGCAGCAATCTTCCCAGCAGAAGACGGGTAACCAGAGGACGGTGGCAAGGGGGGCCTACGCAGCCACTATCGAGCAAGTGACCAAGGGAGAGTTGGTCCAAGGTACTATTCCAATCGTTGGTCATGCAACTTTTACCTTGTTTGACTGTGGTGCTTCGCATTCTTTCATAGCTTCGAGATTTGCTAGTTCTTTGCCTATATCTGCTGTATTGTTGAATTATCCTTTGGAAGTTCGCACACCGACTGGTGATCAATCTTTATGTACTTTGTACATTCCGAGCATAGTGGTGTTAGTGGCAAGTCAGAACTTGCCAGCTGACTTAATCCTGCTAGATATGACGGAGTTTGATGTCATTCTAGGCATGGATTGGTTATTTGAGTATCATGCCCAAGTTCTGTGCAGAGAAGACAAGGTGGTGTTGTACCCTTCTGATCGTCCAGTTTTGGAGATCAGCCTTGCTCGACCTATTCGAGACAGTCGTATGATTTCATCATTTAAAGTTCGGAAATATCTGCGAAATGGGGGTACTGCTTTCTTGGTCAGTTGTGAACACCCCAAAATTTTTCAAAATCTTTTAAATATTCCCTTATTGCCCTTAAATTCATTTTTTGAGCAAATGGGTCATTTCAAATCTAAATTCCAGTTCATTTCTCAAAGTTTTATTGAAATTAAATTCATTTCATATGTTTAAATTGATTTCGGATCTGGATCCTATGTCCAGATCCAAATCTGAGTCTCCTTGTTCAAATTTTAAATTAAAATTATAGAAAATACCAAAAATAGCCTTTAAACAGCTCGGATAGTCCATTCGACATCCGTTTGGATCCATCACATTGTATTTCTCGATTCGAATGTCAAAACTCGAACATTTTCTCAAAACCTGGGTCCAAACCCATTCTTCTGAAGAAATTTTCCCGAAATGATCTGAAGTTCTCAGGAAAATACTTTTGTAAATATTCTTTTTAGAAATATACAAAAAATTAGGGATTTAGTCTTTGTTTTCTCAGATTGTCATTCCCAAAAATACAAAAAAATAAAAATTCAAGAAAAGAACAAAAAATCAAAAATAATGAAAGAAAAATTACAAAAAATAGAAATGGTTTTAGGAGAAACCCGTTTTTGAAAAAGATTTTTTTAAAAGAGGCTCCTTTTAGGAAAAACTTTATTTTAAGAGTCGAGTTAGGGTTTTGAAAACCCTAACTCTCGCCTTCCCTTTTCACTTCCTCTTGCGAAACCCTCAGCCATCTTCCCCTCTTTCCTTCCCTCCATCCCCAAAAAACCTTCTGGAAGCCTCCTCACCATCGGACTCGATCGATCGCCATGGCCATTCGCCTCAATCGCTCATCTTCAACGGCCTCACCCTTCTCGAGCCTTCTTGTTTTCCCTTAAAAAGACATCCAGAAATCCATTTTCTCTTGACCCGTCTTCACCCCTCCATCTCGACATTTTTTTTTTCTACTTCTTTCTTCTTCCCCTCCCCCCTTCTTCTTCTTCTTTGTATTTGATCCCTCTGGTTTTCTCCCACTTGACTGAAGAAAGTTGATCACCCTCAAGCAAGCTAAGAAATCTCATCTCGTACAGAGGATCCCAAAGACTTCTTTCCTTTGTCTTGGGTTCTGAAGAAAACCCTACAGCCGAGGCTTCTTCTCTCTTTGGCCCTCATCTCCATCTTCTAACAGAAGTCGATCGGCCATTCCTGCAGTCGTAGGTAAGTAATCGCCCCTTTCTTTTTCTTTTTTTCCTCTTCCTCTTTCTTTTCTTTTTTTTCCTTTCTCTAATTCTTCATAGAAACTCGTTTTTCCTCCGTAACATTTTAAAATCCCATCTTCTTACAAAGCAAAGGGGTGGAATCGGTCTGCATATGCCAGAACCGACCCATCTGTGTGCAAAATCAAAGGAATATATATATTCCTACATCTTTTCATTCCCCTTTTATAATTTGTTTCTGAATTTATTAGTTCCAATATCTATTGATGCTATTATGCGTTAAATCCAGTATGTTTCTTCACCGATTTTTTTTTCTTCATTGTTGTTTTGCTTGTTCGTTTGTTTTCTTCTTTCCCTTTTACCTGTAGTATATTTCATTGATAGATTCTCACCTGCCTTTAGCTCATAAACATTTTATTTAGCATATCACTTTGTTCACCTTTTGACCCCGTAGCTCTCGGTGGAGCTCATTTCAGTCAATGTCCTGCTTCAATAGGGTTTAATGGTATTTTGTTCATCGAGTTATGGTTAAGTCCCTTGTAATCTTGAGTTGTATACCATCGACATTAACGTGATACACTGCAAGTGTTACGAGAAAACAACTCAAACAACTTCTGATATCAAGAAGTTTCTGAACTGATTCTGCCCCATCGGATCATTTGAAGATACCCCAGACAGAGGAGACATTAGGGCTGGCGTCTGAGGTAACAGATAACTCACCAGCATCTACCATCTCTTCTCACCTCTTTGTTACCTGATATTATTTGGTGATTAAGTGGCTTCACAGGTTGCAGGGTTTCGAGATCATTATATGCCTAAAGTCTGAAGCTTTTCTCGATCCATCTGTGCGAAATAAATTTTAGAGGATCAATTAGATTTTATGAAAATAAAATATTCCTGTTAAGTTGTTCATGCCTCTATGATGTCTTTGATTTGCCCCATAATATCTCTTTTTATAACAAGCATTGGGAATCTTGATGTCTCTGTCACGACCTTGGAGATATCTTTCCTAAAGACCGCTGAAGGTGATCTTGATAAAGTTAAGCTTGTTAACCTTGCTGAAGTCCATAATCAGAAATGGATGAGTACTTCCATGTGCTTCTCATTCTTGTTCTACACTGGAGGATTGGCATGAGAAGTCATTATTAGGGGGCTGTTAGTATTCAAATCACCATGTTGTAGCTGTGGAAGATTGTGACCCTGCTGAGGATAATCCAGAAAATTTCTTCTGAATGATTTAGTTTGATGAAACTAAGTCACTGGTGCCCATGGTCGTCTGGTGGTCCACCAGAAGGTTCATCCAGCCGTTTGACCAAAGGTAAGTTCTCATTGTTCAGCAAAATGAATATTGCATTAAGGTATTTCATACTAGATCCCTGTACATCCCATTCCCTTAGACCTACCACTCGATATATTATTGCATTAATGTTTCTTTTGAGCATTTCCTTCAAATGGTTTGCAGGGTTGACCACTCGAATTCATTTGCTTCTTATTCGTCATCATATTTTAGCATAGAAATTTTCTGCTAGATCTTGCAATATTCATCGGATGTAATTTTTCTTGTCCCTGTTATATCTGATATGACTTTCTCTTTTCTTTACATTGATGGCGTTTTTTGATCTACTGTGTTGGTTACAATGGCAGTTATGAGTTCTAAGGGATTCGTGTTGTCCATAGATCAGAGACGATAAAGCTCTGCTCATCAATTTCCTTGCTCATAGTTTGTTAGTTTATTTTCCAGAATTAGATCAAGTATATACATCCCCCCTTTAGATTGCTCTATTACAAGAATATTCCGTGCTTCTACATTTACCTATTTCCCATATTTAACATCATTTGTTTTGCACTATTGACATGACCAAATCAAGTTTGTTCATACTATGGAAGCATAAGTCGTTGGATTCAGTCAACCGAAGCCCACCCACTGCAATGGAGTGTACTGCAAAAGTAGCCAAGTGATATCCAGTTGTTTACTGCGTGGTATCCTTTTCACCTGCAAAAAGAAAAAGCACTGTTAAAAGCAAGGTGTTCAATTGAAAGAGCTCAGATGTTATTGTAAGATTGATACCACTACTGAACACCATCTCTATGCTTCCAACCATCCTTGCATCTCCACTCGCCATTTTTCACAGCACCAAGTCTGCTTTGAAAGGAACATTGTCATCTCTTCTTGGTGGATATTGCTGATCTAGAAATGGATTCCTGAATCTGGGCCTTACTATGAAATGCTATTGTCCTTAGGGTTGATTTTGCTATTAAACTGACCTTTTTAATGTGTATGAGGGACTGCCTTATGATTTACTCAAATTGATATTAGTAGAGTCATGTTAGCTATGTGTAATACCATACATGATTGGATGATAACTGTCATACTCAATTTCGGGTTTATATGTATATATTTTTTTTTTCGTTTTCTACAGTTTCTGCTAGCACCAACACTTACCAGGACAACATTCCTCAATTACACAGTCTGTGCACACTCCATTTATCTACTGTCCACCTACACCCACTATGCACATGCTTATCACTATGTCCATGTTGCATCCATTTTATTTCACCATCTTGTATGTCCACCTATAATTTCCCTGTTGCACCATCCCCTTTTCACTTAATACACAACACCCATCTTCATCATATTACAATGCTGCCTCCTTTTCTCTTGTCGCCATATGTGAGATCATTCAAGGGTAGGTTCTTCCCCGCTAATTCTGAGGCAACTGAAGCTGCAGTGACAAATGACCCGTGGCACTTGAAAAGTCTGTACCCGAAATTGAATGCCAGTACCTTAGCTTTTAAGGCTAAAGCTAAGGAAAAGTCGAATGTTTAGGGTCACGTTTTTGAAGAGCACCTGATGGGTATTATCTTTGAATTTTCAACAGGACTGGGCAAAGGATACTTTCAAAAGAAAGTGCCTCATTAGCCGACCTAAGCAAATCTCGCCAATCGGCTCCAAAAAGTTGTTTTAAAGTCACTTTCAAGGATTAAGTTGGCAATCAAGTTGTTATGATTGGGGGGGGGGGGGGCAACCCACATATCTGTTTCAGGTATTGTTTTAAACTCATTCTCTGAATAAATGTCTCTGTTAATACCCGCATACCAATGTAAATTATGGCATTAGTGTGTTAAATAAATATACTTGTTATGTCAAGACATTCCATAGCATATCGATGGATGTTACACATTATGCCCATCCCACATTCACATCTTTTATTTTTACCTTGGTATCACCTGCTGTGCAACATATGTCACCATATCCACTCTCAATCCCTGTGCATTACAAATAGCACCTGTATATTCACAAAAATGCACATTCCACCTGCTATGTCTACAATGGCCTTTGTATAGTGTAAATACCAAACAGCATGTCTCCTGTACATTTGAATATCATGATTAGCATCTCACTTATTACAGTAGCCTCACTCTATTTTGATATGTTCATATGATTTAGCTTATCACAGTATAACATATTCTTCATATTCTTTTATATTTTACTTATGTTTACTTAAAATTTTGCAGAAATCAGGTAGAGATGTCATTAGTTTAGAATTCTATAAAGAATTCAAAATTGTGATAGGCAGATATCAACGAAAAACTTTACATTTCCCAGCTTTTAGATAGAATAAATAAGCATTTAAATATCATAAATTATCTATTTTCATATTTTTTTTCTTTTATTTTCAAAATCTCACAAATGGTGAAACACGAATGGCACGTGCACCATTTCGTAAGAGGTAATTAATCCTAAGTTGATGATTTACATCAATGGCCATAGTCAGGATGTAAACAAAACTTAGGATTTTTGTCTTTTATAAAATACCATTGGATCCATACTGGATCCTCTTCAAAAATCATCATGTTTTTCCAAATATTTCCTTCTTTTATTAGAGTTTAACTTAAAATTAACTCAATATATATACCAATGGCCATAGTCAGGGTATATTGAGAGTTAATTTCATTTTAAACTCTATAAAAGCACCAAAAATGTATTTTATTCTTCACTTGAATTTAAATGTGATTATTATATAATACATTCAATGACCATAGTCAGGGATATATTATATCTTCAATCTTATTTTAATTCATTTAAAGAATGAAATAGCTTTTCAAAATCCAATTTCAAAAATTTAAATTCATTCATCATTTAGATAGAACTGCATCAAATTTTCAAAATTCCTTTTTCAAAAACTCCAAGTGATGTAAATATCTTCCTCAATCTATCTTCAATTCTTATAAAAACCAATTCATCCTTTTTCATCTTCAAATTCAATTTCATTTTCAATCTCAAAGTTCAATTTAACTTTGAGATTCCAAAGTCATTTTTATTCAAATTCAAATCAGATTTCAAAGTTCAAATTGACTTTGAAATTCCAAATTCATTTTATCTTCAAAACTCCAATCAAAATCAAAGTTCAATTTAACTTTGAGATTCTTGATTCATCTTCTGAATTTAACTCCAAATCCATTTTTAGGATCCAGGATTCAACACTCATATTGGATCTCAGACTTCAGATCCAATTCCTCCTTAGGATCCAGACTCCAATTTCACTTTGGATCTTAGACTTCAGATCCAATTTCCTTATAGGATCCAGAATCCAATTTCACCTTGGATCTCAGACTTCAGATCCAAATCCAACTTAGGATCCAAAGTCCAACTCTACATTGGATCTCAGACTTCAGATCCAAATCCATCTTAGGATCCAGAGTCCAACTTTGCATTGGATCTCAGACTTCAGATCCAAATCCATCTTAGGATCCAGAGTCCAACTCTACATTTGGATCTCAGACTTCAGATCCACTCCATTTCAGGATCCAGAATTCAAAGTCCATCTTGGATTCCAAATCTCGGACCCCATTCTGTTTAGGATCCAAAATCCAATTCCAATTCTAGATTTCAAATTTCATTTTCGGATCTAATCCGAATCTCTTAAATCCATTTCTATTCTTAAATACCATTTAATTTTCTCAGTCCTTTCCAAAATTCAAAACTTCAAAATCTAAATTCAATTCCACCTCAAGTATTCATTTCCTTTCCTAAATTCAAGTTCAAAATTCAAAGTCCATTTCCGACTTTGAAACTTCATTTCCTTTCATTTCAAAACTTCAAATCATTCTTTCTCAAAATCAAGATTTATTCTTCCAATCCTGATTTACTTCAAAAACTTAGAACTTCTCTGATCTATCTCAAGTTCTAAAGTTAGATTCAAATCATTTCTTCACTCCTTTATCAAGTTCATCTCGGAATACTTGGAAATTTCCAAAACATTCTTTTCAAAAGAGCATACATCCTTGCATTGCACAAGTATGATTCTTTGTGCATTTAGATCTTTTAGGATAAATTCTTAGATTATATTTAGGCAAAGCAAAAGGCATAGATTCGATCCTTGGTTCGATTACCCCTGTTAAAGGCGCCAGGAACGGTCGAACCTCGTACCGACGAGCGAATCCCGTCTCTCCATTTTTTCTGCAATATATTTCAAAACGGAGGCGAGTTAAATTTCTAAATATTTTTCAAATAAAGGTCAAGTGAAAACCCGCAAAAGAATTCCTCTTCTCTTTCTTTCTTTCTTTTTCTCTTCTCTCTTTCTTTTCTTTCTTTTATTTTTCTCCCTTCAAAAGGAGGAAAATAGAGGCTGGAAAAGGAAAAGAGAAGGAAGAGAGAGAAACCACAAGAGAGGAAAAATTTTGCGATGATCACATCAGTATTGCCCCAGTTGAATCGATGATAACCTCTATCGAGGATCTTGAAGTAGTTCAGGAGTTCCCCGATGTGTTCCCTGAGGAACTGCCTGGATTACCTCTGAAGCGTGAGATCGAGTTTTGTATTGAGTTGTTACCTGGAACGACTCCGATCTCAAAGGCACCCTATCGTATGGCTCTGGCAGAACTCGAAGAACTGAAGCGTCAGTTGGAAGAGTTGATGGAGCGAGGGTTTATCAAAAATAGTGCATCGCCGTGGGGTGCACCTGTTTTGTTCGTGAAGAAGAAAGACAGATCCCTGAGGTTGTGCATTGACTACAAAATGCTCAACCAAGCGACGATTAAGAATAAGTATCTGTTGCCGAAAATAAAAGATCTCTTTGATCAGTTGCAGAGAGCGAAGATATTCTCGATAATCGACCTCAGATCGGGTTATCATCAACTGCGGATCAGAGAAGAAGATGTCTCGAAGATGGCTTTTCGAACTAGGTACGAGTTGTACGAGTTCGTTGTGATGCCTTTTGGGCTCACAAATGCACCAACAACATTCATGGATTTGATGAATCGCATTTTCCGTCCATTTGTGGATACATTTGTGATCGTATTTATCGATGATATCTTGATCTACTCAGAGACCCCTGAGCAGCACCGAGAGCATCTGCGTATTGTGTTGGGAGTACTTCGGGAGCACAGATTGTTCGCCAAGTTCTCCAAGTGCGAGTTTTGGCTTCGACGAGTTATGTTTTTGGGTCATGTGATATCCAGTGATGGTGTGTCAGTTGATCCAGCAAAGGTCGAAGCAGTGTTGGACTGGAAGCAGCCTCAGTCTGTTACCGATATTCACAGTTTTCTCGGGTTAGCAGGTTACTACCGGCGTTTTATACAAGACTTCTCCAGGATTGCGCTTCCTTTGACGAAGCTCCTGCATAAGGGAGTCAAGTTCGAGTGGACTGACTCTTGCGAAGAGAGTTTTCAGATCCTGAAGACGAAACTGACTGCCTCTTCGGTGTTAGCTTTACCTTCTGGTAGAGGCAGTTTTGTGGTGTATACAGACGCCTCGGGTACAGGATTGGGATGTGTGCTCATGCAGCACGATCGTGTTATTGCATATGCTTCGCGGCAGCTGAAGATTCACGGGAGAAATTACCCGACCCATGACTTGGAGTTAGCAGCTGTGATGTTCGCCTTGAAGTCTTGGCGACACTATCTGTACGGAGATACATTTAAGGTCTTTTCTGACCACAAGAGTCTCAAGTATTTATTTTCCCAGAAGGAATTGAATATGAGACAGCATCGTTGGCTCAAGTTTATTAAGGACTATGAGTTTACGTTGTCTTACCACTCTGGTAAAACGAACGTCGTTGCAGATGCGCTTAGTCGCAAATCGAGCAGTGTTTTGGCTAGTCTTGTGTGGAGCCAGAAGTTGGTCAAAGATTTCATGGCTTGGAAGCCATTTGCGATCGGAGACAGAACGATCAGACTGTCTGGGTTGGCCATCTGATCAGAGTTCTTGCCTAAGGTTATCGAGGCACAGAAGCGGAACGCTCAATATCAGAAGTTTGTCGACCGAGCTCGTGAAGAGGGCTCAGTCTTTTGCTTAGACGATAGCGGTTGTATCCGCATGAAGGATCGACTTTGGGTGCCAAATGACCCCGAGTTGAGAAAGGAGATTCTTGATGAGGCACATCTGTCGAAGTACACCATCCATCCTGGTGGTACTAAGATGTTTAAGGATCTTCAACGAAGATATTGGTGGAACGGGATAAAGTGTGAAGTCGCAACGTATGTTTCGAGGTGTTTGACTTGTCAGCAAATCAAGACCGAGCACCAACGTCCTGGTGGCTCCATGCAGAGGATTGAGATTCCTCAGTGGAAATGGGAGGATATCACGATGGATTTCGTGGTAGGTTTGCCGCAAACCAGGCGAAAGCACGATGCGATATGGGTGATTGTGGACAGACTCACTAAGTCTGCTCACTTCTTACCTATCCGGATCAGTCAGCCGCTTGAGAGCTTAGCAGACTTGTATATCCGAGAGATTGTACGGTTACATGGTGTACCTACGTCTATCATTTCGGATTGTGATCCCAGATTCACGTCGCGACTGTGGGGACAGTTGCAGTCAGCTTTGGGAACGAAGTTAAAGTTTAGTACAGCCTTTCACCCTCAGACTGATGGTCAATCAGAGAGAACGATTCAGACGCTTGAAGATATGTTGCTGGCTTATATGCTCGACTAGAAAGGTGATTGGGATTCACACTTGTGTTTGGTCGAGTTTGCCTACAACAATAGTTATCATGCTAGTATCGGTATGGCTCCGTACGAGGCTTTGTACGGGAGACCTTGCCGATCACCGTCATATTGGGATGATATTACGATCGATCCAGTGAATCGTCGATTGTTCTTCAGCACTACACTCAGCAAGTGCAGAAGATCCGAGAACGTCTGAAGGCAGCTCAGGACAGACAGAAAAGTTACGCCGATAAGAGGCGGCGAGAGCTTCAATTTGATGTGGATGACATGGTTTTCGTAAAAGTATCACCGACGAAGAGCGTATTTCGTTTCGGAAAGAAAGGGAAGTTGAGTCCTAGATACGTTGGGCCGTTCAGGATCCTTGAGAGGATTGGTGGAGCAGCCTATCGGATTGAGCTACCGCAGCAGTATGCTCAAATTCATAATGTTTTTCTCGTGTCGATGCTGAGGAAGTACATTCCAGACCCATCGCACGTCATCCGATATGAAGATGTCGAAGTACAAGAGGACTTAACTGTGGCCGAGAGACCTATTGAGATCGTCGATCGTCGCGATCAAGTTCTGCGTACCAAGAGCATTCCGTTGGTCAAGGTACGATGGCAACACCATGGCATCGAAGAATGCACATGGGAGCCAGAGGCCAGTAGGAGGGAGAGATACCCTGACCTTTTTGTGGCCTAGCATTCGTGATTTCGCGGATGAAATCCCTTTTTAGGAGGGAAGGATGTAAGCCCCACTGTTTTTCTGAAGAATTTTAAATGAGATATACTTCATTGTTGGAGAATTTCTTGTTTTGGCACGAGCAATACTCGTAATTTTGGCAATTATCGCTTTCTGAGGTTCTGAATCGTGTAGATTTGCTCTACGGGGTGATTCGGAGCAAACCGCGATGAATCAAACCTCAATATTTGTAGATTATATTTATATTGTATTCACATTAGTTTGCTCCGGATTTGGAGTTTAAACGAGAGCAATATCTCTTTATTTCATGGATTTTGGCGAAATAGAGGTATATCGATAATTATGAGTCATACCGAGGCCCAATTTCGCCGTAATTGGGAAATTAAATATACTTTATGAAAGCTTAAATCTTAATTCACATAAACTAATTTAAAATTTTGATTTTTAAATTAGTTTAGATTAGTCCTTTTTAATTACTCATTACATTGAGTTTTTACAAAAAAGAGGAAGTGAATCGCAATTTAGTAAAAACCTAGAGGAGGGTTTTTGAAAATATTTCTACATGGGGGGGGGGGTTGGGTATTTAGAAAGGTTTGGCATGGGCCCCACCTCAGCCCATGTCCTTTTTAGAGTTTATGAAAAGCATAATTTGCAAAAAAGCTCACTTTTCATAGGCATTTTTGAAAAGCTAGAAAAATTTCATTATGGGGCCTTAAAAAGGCATTTTGTAAAGTGGGTGGGCTCAGCCCACGTTTTATGGGGAGTAGGCTGGGCGCCCCTTATGGGGTAGCCCCTACACCTTTAAAAAAATATATATATAAAAAAAAAAGAAAAAGAAAAGAAGAGGGGCAATTTTTTTGTGGGAGACCTTGACCTTGACCTTGAAAGGTCAAGGCCAACCACTCCCCTTAGATTAAGGGGAGTGGTTGGGAGGTACTTGGTACCTTAGACCCCCCCCCCCCCTAGGGTCTTTAGAGTAGGGTGGGGCGTGGGAAGGGGAGACCACACATCTCCCCTCCTTCACTCCCCACCACCCATCTGTTCTCCCCGTTTTTAAGCAAGGGAAGGGAAGAGAGAGAGGGTCAACACCCTCTCTCTCCTTCCACTCTTCTCCAACTTCTTCTTCCTCTTCTACTCTGTCTTCCTCCCCCTTGGTGCTGCTGCTCAGCTGGGCCAACCTAGCACAAGGTGAGCTCCCCCTTCCCTTTTTCATTTTAACTATGGTTTAAAAAAAAAATGTGTTTTCTTGTCCATGCTTGTTTCCTTTTTTTTTCTTTCAATAGTGGTAGAACGCCTCTTTGGGGCTGGTGCTTGGTAGGGCTCTGAGCTGAGCCTTTGCACGGCCAGCCCAGGTCGTTTTGATGACCTTGCCGAGCCCACAGCTGGTGGGCCGCGCCGTTGTAGGCCCTGAAGTGAGCCCCGGACTGACCCAAAGTTGGTCAGTCCGGCTTTTCCTTTTTTTGGCTGGGCTGGCTGCAGCTCGTGCTGCAGCCCACGGTTGGCAGGGTGGTCTGGGCCATCCTGGACCCAGACCCACCCGAAGCGGACCCATCCATGGGTGAGCCCTCCCCCCTTCCTTGGTTAGCAGCAAACGCACCACTCGGGTGCCTTAGCACCCGGGGGTTTTGGTTTAGGGTTTGATTTGCAGGGTCAAGGGCTACAGCCCTGATTCGAGCCACCATTTGGCTCGAACCAGGGGCCTGTATGGGCCCCTTTTTCTTGGTTTTGCCCCTGGCCGCTGCCTAATGGCAACAGGAGGCCTAGTGCGCGTGGCACCCGGGCCACCTCCTTGGTGCACCCACTTAGTAGGCACGCCAGGTAGGTGCGGCCTGGCTCAGCCCATGGCTGGGTTGAGCCAGATGCTACAGACCTAGGGTCTATAGCAGGTGGCTAACCCCCCCCCCCCTTGACTTGGTTGGCTGTTGTGCAGCCTAGAACTGGGTGCTTAGAGCACCCAGGCTTGGTGCTGGGTGCACCACTTGGTGGCGCGCTGGCCCCTTGTGGGCCTGGTCTGGACCCGTGGCTGGGTCAGACCAAGCGTGGCCTGCCCCCAGCAACCTCAGTTGCTGGGGTAGTCAGGCTGGGTCTGGACCCTTAGTGGTCCAGATCACCACCTTGGTATGGCGCCACCTAACCCGGGTGGGCGCCCCACCTTGGTCCCTCCGTTGGCGCCCCTTGTGGGCTGGCATGCACCCGCTGGGTGCCTTGGTCTGGACCCACTCTTGTGCCAGACCAGGGGTGCCTGTGAGGCACGCCCCCTTGTGCCCCTGCCCCCTTGCAGTCGGCTGAGCCTGGGCCAATAGGGCCCAGGCCAGATCAGTGGGGCTGACCCACTTGGTGGTGTGCTTGGGTTAGCCGTACCCTCAAGGGTGTGGGCTAAGGCCCAACACCCTGGTCCAAACCCACAGGTGGGTTCAGACCAGGGGGTTTTCGTGACCCAGCTAGGTCTGGTCACGTGTGGACCAGACCTCGCTTGAGGTCTTGGTTGGCCGTTGGGCCCTGGGCTAAGCCTAGCACCCTTGCAGGTGCTCTAGGCTTAGCCGGGTGTTGTTACACCCGGGTTTGCCAGCGTGGGCTGAAGCCATTGTGGCTGTCAGCCCCACTTGGACTACCGGTGGGCTTGGACAAGGATGGCAGGCCCCCCGTGGCCTGGCCACTTGTTCAGCCCCTCCGGGTTTTTCGTCCCTTGTCGGCGCCAATTCGGCACCGGGTGCCAAGGCACCCGGCCACCTTGACGCCAGTGTGAGCAGCCCTTGTTGGACTCCGACATGGGGCCCAGACCACTCACAAATTTCGGCAAGATGGGCACGACTTCGTGGAGTCCCACGGGAACTCCCCCGTGGTGACGTTTGCTCATCCGTGCCGATAGGAAAAGTTCAAGCCTTATAGTGGAATGTGTCGCTTGTTAGCAACGTACTTGCCGCTTCAGGTTTTGGTTTCTCGTATCCCGCATTTCCCGTAGGGGTGGCCATGTGGTTGAGCTTGCACGCGGTGTCGTGACACACGCTTGCGTGGGGTTGTCCGGTACTACGGACCTTTCAGGTTACGGTTTTGTTAATGCCCCAGTCGTGCAGACGCGCTTCTGGATATGCCAATGTTATTCCCATTAGCATGGGATTAGGTTGGATTCTATCCCTTGACACTCGTCAGTGTCGGGCTCGCGAAGATCCCTAGCGGATGGCTTCGCTACGCGAGATTCTGCCGCGTTATGATAATGGTACGCGTTTTTGGATGAACTTACACCCGTGTGAGTTGTCCGGGTTTAGTACGTGCAAACCGGCACATTTTGACAAGTATGTCACTGACCGAAATGTTGAGTGCTTCCCTGTTTGACTTCTGTTCGTATATCGACAGACATACACTGCACCAAAGGTGTGCTTTACACTCGACATGGCATACACTTGGAAAGGAACTGGAATTATCGTAGGGTTTGACACTTTTTGACCTATTGAGGTCTTGAGACTCGGTTGGAGTCTACGGGCAATGGCCCGGGGTAGTGAGAATGTGCTCACAAGTTCGTGTCGCCCTAGGCATAAATAAAATGATATATTATTGTCGTCATAGGCGATGTGCTCGTGGTGGCCGTGTGAGGCTGAGCACGTGAATGGGCAGGCCAAGTCCTTGTTTGCGTACCCCGCAGGGACCACGAGGCGCGACTACCTCGAGAGGAGGTACAACCGGAAGTTTGAGCCTAAATAAGATAAACCTGCCACACCCCATTCAGAATTTGATCACCCAGGGAGAGGGTGAATGGTACAACCCCGAGTGACGTGTCGTTACTACAACTTGTTCTTTAGAGGAGCCGATGTGCCCTCTGACCTCCAGTCACTTGGAGTTAGGGAGGTCAAGGTTACCCTCTACAGGGACCTTTGCTACTGCAGTAGTACGAATTGCAATCCTTTACCCCTGCAAAAGGTTTCTCTTGGTTGCGTGTCGCCCGCAGGTGGTTTTCTCGTTCTGTAGCATCCTCGGTTACCACATTAGAAATTGAATAACAGACGCCGGGCCGGGTGCATGACTCACAGAACTCGAGGGTTTTCCCTTCGCGTATCCGAAGGAGGTAAAAAGATGAACATAAAGACTAACCAAAAAGACTGACTTACTATAGTTGTTACTCTAGAGCAGTACAAACTTTTGTTCAGTTCCTACCCTGTTACTTTAGCTGCTACTATCTGTTGTTTAGTTTCTGTTTTGTTACTTTAGTAGTTGCACTGTTATTTACTTGCAGTTTTACTGTCTTGTGGCACGTGCACCTACCTGACACACACTTGTACTTTTGTTTCAAATGCTTCTAACTGTTCCATTATGATAGTTGTAGTTTGGTATTTAGCATACTTGTGTCATGCTGCCTACTTTCTGTTTTTCCTTTAAAATGAAAATGTATGGATGGTTTGTCTCACCAGCTCGCAAGAGTACTGACCCTATTTTATGGGGATACAGGTGACGAGTAGATGCAGCGCGATGCGACGGTGCACAGCAGAAGCCTTGAGACCCACACTTTGCAGCAGATTTTGGGCTTCTTCTGGTTTTGGGGTTTGAGGGATTGTACCTCTCCTTTTTGTGAGACTGTCCCTTTTTGTACCCAGTCTCGTTTTTGTATCATTGTAACTATTTTGGAAATGAAGAATATTTTACTTGTCTACTGTGATTTGGTTTTCTCACTGTGGCTCGCTCAGACTTACGGCCTTTGCTTTACCCATGTTTCCCTCCTTTACTTCCGCTAGTTGTTTTTCACTCTGGATATCCTTCAAAAAAAAATTTGCTAAAAAACCAAGGGTTTTTACAAGGTCGGGGTTTGGGGCATCACACTAAAGCTGTCAAAAAAAATTTATAGTGATTCAATAATGTATATATGCGTTCTATGATTGTCAAAAAAAATTCATAGTGATTCAATGATACATATATATGTTCTAAGGTTGTAAAAAAAATGATAGTGATTCAATCATACATATATATGTTCTAAGGTTGTCAAAAAGATTTCATAGTAATTCAATCATGCATATATTTGTTCTAAAGCTGACAAAAAAAAATTATAGTGAATCAATCAAGCATATATGTGTTCTAAGGCTATCAAAAAAATTTCAAAGTGATTCAATCATGCATATATGTGTTATAATGCTTAAAAAAAAATGATAGAGATGAAATCATGTATATATGTGTTCTAAGGCTGTCAAAAAAAAATTGAAGTGATTCAATCATTCATTTTTGTGTTCTAGGCTGTCAAAAAAATTTTAAAGTGATTCAATCATGCATATATGTCTTCTAAAGCTATAATTTTTTTTTATAGAGATTCAATCATGCACATATATGTTCTAAGGCTATCAAAAAAATTTAATAGTAATTCAATCAAGCATGTATGTGTTCTAAGGCTGTCAAAAAAATTTCATAGTGATTCAATCATTCATATATGTGTTCTAAGGCTGTCAAAAAATTTTGTATTGTGATTCAATCATTCATATATGTGTTCTAATGCAGTAAAAAAAATATATAGTGATTTAATCTTGCATATATGTGTTCTAAGGCTATCAAAAAAAATTCTTAGTGATTCAATCATGCATATATGTGTTCTAATGCTGTAAAAAAAAAATCATAGTGATTCAATCATGCATATATGTGTTCTAAGGCTGTAAAAAAAAATCATAATGATTCATTCATGCATATATTTGTTCTATTGCCCTCAACAAAATTTCATAGTGATTCAATCTTGAATATATATGTTATAAAGCTGTCAAAAAAATTCATTGTGATTCAATCATGCATATATGTGTTCTAAGGCTACCAAAAAAATTTCATAGAGATTCCATCATGCATATATGTGTTCTAATGCTGTTAAAAAAGTTATATAGTGATTAAATTATGCATGCATAAGGCTGTAAAAAAAATTCATTGTGATTCAATCTTGCATATATATGTTCTAAGGTTGTCAAAAAATAATTATAGTGATTCAATCATGCATACTTGTGTTCTACGACTGTCAATTTTTTTTTATAGAGATTCAACCTTGCATATATATGTTCTAAGGCTGTCAAAAAAATTTAATAGTGACTCAATCATGCATATATGTATTCTAAGGCTGTGAAAAAAATTTCATTGTGATTCAATCATGCATATGTGTGTTCTAATGCTGTCAAAACAAAATTATAGTGATTAAATCATGCGTATATATGTTCTAATGCTGTCAAAAATTTTTTTATTAAGATTCAATCCTGCATATATATGTTCTAATGCTGTCAAAAAATTTATACTTATTCAATCATGTATATATATGTCCTAAGGTTGTCAAAAAAAATTCATAGTGATTCAATAATGCATATATGTGTTCTACGGTTGTCAAAAAAAATTCATAGTGATCCAATCATGCATATATGTGTACTAAGGATGTAAAAAACAATCATAGTGATTCTATCTTGGATATATGTGTTCTAAGGCTGTCAGAAAAATTTCATAGCAATCCAATAATAGATATATATGTCCTAAGGTTGTAAAAAAAAAATCATAGTAATTCGATAATGCATATATGTGTTCTAATGCTATAAAAAAAATTCATTGTGATTCAATCATGCTCATATGTATTCTAAGGGTGTCAAAAAAAATTATAGTGATTCAATCATGCTTATATGTATTCTAAGGGTGTCAAAAAAATTTCATAGTGATTCAATCATGCGTATATATGTTGTAAGGTTGTCAAAAAAAATTCAAATTCACTCTTGCATATATGTGTTCTAATGCTGTCAGAAAATTTTCATAGAGATTCAATTATGAATATATGTGTTCTAAGTCTGGCAAAAAAAATTCATAGTGATTCAATCATGAAAATGTGTTCTACGGCTTTCAAAAAAATTTCATAATGATGCAATCATGCATATATGTGTTCTAATTCTGTCTAAAAAATTTGTGGTGATTCAATCATGCATATATTTGCTCTATGGCTGTCAAAAAAATTTCATTGTGATTCAATCATGCATATATGTGTTCTAAGGCAATCAAAAAAATTTCATAGTGATTCAATCATGCGTATGTGTGTTATAATGCTGTAAAAAAAATTATATAGTGATTCAATCATGCATATATGTGTTCTAAGGCTCTCAAAAAAAAATTCATAGTGATTCAATCATGCATATTTGTGTTCAAAGGTTGTCAAAAAAAATTCATAGTGATTCAATCATGCATATATGTGTTCAAAGCTGTCAAATTTTTTTTATAGAGATTCAACCCTGAATATATATGTTTTAAGGCTGTCAAAAAATTTAATAGTGATTCAATCATGCAAATATGTGTTCTAACGCAGTCAAGAAAATTTCATAGTGATTCAAACATGCATATATGTGTTCTAAGGCTGTCAAATTTTTTTTATTATGATTCAATCATGCATATATGTGCTCTAATGCAGTAAAAAAAAATTTATATGGATTAAATCATGTGTGTATGTATTCTTATGCCCTCGAATTTTTTTTATTGAGATTCAATCATGCATATATGTGTTCTAAGGCTGTCAATTTTTTTTATAGTGATTCAATCATGAATATATGTGTTCTAAGGCTATCAAAAAAAACTCATAGTGATTCAATAATGCATATATGTTTTCCAAGGCTGTCAATTTTTTTTTTATAGTGATTCAATACTGCATATATATGTCCTAAGGTTGTCAAAAAAAATTCATAGTGTTTCAATAATGCATATATGTGTTCTATGGTTGTCAAAAAAAAATCATAGTGATTCTATCTTGGATATGTGTACTATGGCTGTAAAAAAAAAAATCATCGTGATTCAATCCTACATATATGTGTCCTAATGTTGTAAAAAATATTTCATAGTGATTCAATCATACATATATGTGTTCTAAGGCTGTCAAAAAATTTTCATTGTGATTCAATCATGCATATATGTGTTCTAATGCAGTAAACAAAATTATATAGTGATTCAATCATGCGTATATGTGCTCTAAGGCTGTCACAAAAAAGATCTTAGTGATTCAATCATGCATATATGTGTTCTAAGGCAGTAAAAAAAAATTCATAGTGATCCAATCATGCATATATGTGTTCTAATGCTATCAAAAAAATTTCACAGTGATTCAATCATGCATATATGTGTTCT
Source organism: Nuphar pumila (assembly GCF_984573655.1). Lineage (NCBI taxonomy): Eukaryota > Viridiplantae > Streptophyta > Magnoliopsida > Nymphaeales > Nymphaeaceae > Nuphar > Nuphar pumila. Next base: position 42,114,745 of record NC_143265.1, on the reverse strand, counting down.
AAGGCTGTCAAAATAATTTCATAGTGACTCAATCTTGCATGTATGTGTTCCAAGTTGTAAAAAAAAATTCATAGTGATTCAATCATGCATATATTTTTTTTTTTTATGATTCAATCATGCATATGTGTGCTCTAATGCAGTAAAAAAATTATACAGATTAAATCATGTGTATATGTGTTCTAACGCAGTCAAATTTTTTTTATTGAGATTCAATCATGCATATATGTATTCTAAGGCTGTCAAAAAAAATTTATAGTGATTCAATCATGCATATATGTGTTCTAAGGCTATCAAAAAAAATTTCACCGTGATTCAATCATTCATATATATGTTCCAAGGCTGTCAAATTTTTTTTATAGTGATTCAATCCTGCATATATATGTCCTAAAATTGTAAAAAAAAAAATCATAGTGATTCAATAATGCATATATGTGTTCTACGGTTGTCAAAAAAAAATCATAGTGATTCAATCATGCATGTATGTGTTCTAAGGCTGTAAAATAAATTCATAGTGATTCAATCATGCATATATGTGTTTTAAGACTGTCAAAAAAATTTCATAGTGATTCTCTCTTGGATATATGTGTTCTAAGGCTGTAAAAACAAATTACTAGTGATTCAATGATACATATATGTGTCCTAAGGTTGTCAAAAAAATTTCATAGTGATTCGATAATGCATATATGTGTAATAAGGCAGTAAAAAAAAATCATAGTGATTCAATCATGCATATATGTGTTCTAACATTGTCAAAAAATTTATATAGTGATTCAATCATGCATATATGTGTTCTAAAACTATCAAAAATTTTTTATAGTGATTCAATCATGCATATATGTGTTCTAGGCTGTCAAAATTTTTTCAAAGGGATTCAATCAGTCATATATGTGTTCTAATGCTGTCAATTTTTTATTATAGAGATTTAATCATACATATATATTTGCTATGGCTGTCAAAAAAATTTAATAGTGATTCAATCATGCACATATGTGTGCTAAAGCTGCCAAAAAAAATTCAGAGTGATTCAAACATGCATATATATGTTCTAAGGGTGTAAAAAAAAAATCATTGTGATTCAATCATGCATATATATCTTCTAATGCAGTAAACAAAATTATATAGTGATTAAATCATACATATATATGTATTAAGGCTGTCAAAAAAAAATCTTAGTGATCCAATCATGCATATATGTGTTCTAAGGCTGTAATTTTTTTTTTATTATGATTCAATCATGCATATGTGTGCTCTAATGCAGTAAAAAAAATTATATCGATTAAATCATGTGTATATGTGTTCTAATGCAGTCAATTTTTTTTTATTGAGATTCAATCATGCATATATGTATTCTAAGGCTGTCAAAAAAAAATTATAGTGATTCAATCATGCATGTATGTGTTCTAAGGCTATCAAAAAAATTTCACCGTGATTCAATCATGCATATATGTGTTCCAAGGCTGTCAAAATTTTTTTATAGTGATTCAATCCAGCATATATATGTCCTAAAATTGTCAAACAAAAATCATAGTGATTCAATAATGCACATATGTGTTCTACGGTTGTCAAAAAAAAATCATAGTGATTCAATCATGCTTGTATGTGTTCTAAGCCTGTAAAATAAATTCATAGTGATTCAATCATGCATATATGTGTTTTAAGACTGTAAAAAAAAATTCATAGGGATTCTGTCTTTGATATGTGCTCTAAGGCTGTAAAAACAAATTACTAGTGATTCAATGATACATATATGTGTCCTGAGTTTGTCAAAAAAAATTCATAGTGATTCGATAATGCATATATGTGTACTAAGGCAGTAAAAAAAAATCATAGTGATTCAATCATGCATATATGTGTTCTAACACTATCAAAAAAATTATATAGTGATTCAATCATGCATATGTGTGTTCTAAAGCTGTCAAAATTTTTTTATAGTGATTCAATCATGCATATATGTGTTCTAGGCTGTCAAAAAATTTTCAAAGGGATTCAATCAGGCATATATGTGTTCTAATGCTGTCAATTTTTTTTTCAAGATATTTAATCATACATATATACTTTCTATGGTTGTCAAAAAAATTTAGAAGTGATTCAATCATACACATATGTGTTCTAAAGCTATTAAAAAAAATTCAGAGTGATTCAATCATGCATATATATGTTCTAAGGCTGTCAAAAAAAATTCATTGTCATTCAATCATGCATATATGTCTTCGAATGCAGTTAACAAAATTATATAGTAATTCAATCATACATATATATGTACTAAGCCTGTCAAAAAAATTTCTTAGTGATCCAATCATGCATATATGTGTTCTAATGCTGTCAAAAAAATATCATAGTGATTCAATCATGCATATATGTGTTCTAATGTTGTCAAAAAAAATTTATAGTGATTCAATCATGCATATAAGTGTTCTAATTTATAGTGATTCAATCTTGCATATAAGTGTTCTAAGGCTGTCTAAAATTTTATTGTGATTCAATCATGCATATATGTGTTCTAAGGCTATCAAAAAAATTTCATAGAGATTCAATCATGCATATGTGTGTTATAACGTATAAAAAAATTTATATAGTGATTCAATTATGCATATATGTGTTCTAAGGGAGTCAAAAAAAATTCATAGTGATTCCATCATGCATATTTGTGTTCTAAGGCTGTCAAAAAAATTTCATACTGATTCAATCAGGCATATATGTGTTCTAAGGCTGTCAATTTTTTTTATAGAGATTCAACCATGCATATATATGTTCTAAGGTTGTCAAAAAAAATTAATAGTGATTCAATCATGGATATATGTGTTGCAACGCTGTCAAGAAAATTTCATAGTGAATTCAATCATGCATATATGTGTTCTAAATTTGTCAAATTTTTTTTATTATGATTCAGTCATGCATATATGTGTTCTAAGGCAATTAAAAAAGTTTCATAGTGATTCATTAATATATACATATATATATGTGTTCCAAGGCTGTCAAATATTTTTTATAGTGATTCAATCCTACAGATATATGCCCTAAGGTTGTCAAAAAAAAAATCATAGTGATTCAATATTGCATATATGTGTTCTACGGTTGTCAAAAAATTTTTATAGTCATTCAATCATGCATATATGTGTTCTAAGGTTGTAAAAAAATTTATACTTTTTCAATAATGTATATATGTGTTCTAAGGCTGTCAAAAAATTTCATAGTGATTCTATCTTGGATGTATGTGTTCTAAGGCTGTCAAAAAAATTTCACAGTGATTCAATCATACATATATGTGTCCTAAGGTTGTCACAAAAATTTCATAGTAATTCGATAATACAGATATGTTTTCTAATGCCATAAAAAAAATCATAGTGATTCTTTCATGCATATATGTATTATAAATAAGGCTATCAAAAAAAATTCAGAGTGATTCAATCATGCATATATGTGTTCTAATGCTGTAAGAAAAAAATCATAGAGATTCAATCATGTATATGTGTGTTCTAAGTCTTTCAAAAAAAAATCTTAGTAATTCAATCATGCATATATGTGTTCTAAGGCTCTCAAAAAATTTTCCTAGTTATTCAATCAGGCATATGTGTGTTCTAATGTTGTAAAAAAAAAATTATAGTGATTCAATCATGCATATATGTGTTCTAAAGGCTGTCAAAAAAATTTCATTGTGATTCCATCATGTATATATGTGTTCTAAAGGCTATCAAAAAAATTTCATTGTGATTCAATCATGCATATATGTGTTCTATGGCACTGAAAAAAAAATTGTAGTGATTGAATCTGGCATATGTGTGTTCTAATGGTGTCAAAAAAAATTTATAGTGATTCAAACATACATATATCTGTTCTAAGGTTGTCAAAAGTTGTTTTCAGAGATTCAACCATGCATATATATGTTCTAAGGCAGTCAAAAAAATTTAATAGTGATTTAATCATGCATATATGTGTTCTAACGCTGTCAAGAAAATTTCATAGTAATTCAATCATGCATATATGTGTTCCAAGGCAGTCAAAGAAAATTATAGTGATTAAATCATCCGTATATGTGTTCTAGTGCTGTCAATTTTTTTTTATTGAGATTCAATCATGCATATATCTGTTCTAAGGCTATCAAAATAATTTCATAGTGATTCAATCATGCATATGTCTATTCTAAAACTATCAATAAAATTTCATAGTAATTCAATCATGCATATATGTGTTCCAAGGCTATCAAAATTCTTTTATACTGATTCAATCTTGCATATATGTGTTCTATGGTTGTCAAAGAAGTTTTATACTGATTCAATCATAAATACATGTGTTCTAAGGCTGTCAAAAAAATTTCATAGTGATTCGATCTTGCATATATGTGTTCTAAGGCTGTAAAAAAAAATTCATAGTGATTAAGTACATATATGTGTCCTAAGGTTCTAAAAAAAATCATAGCGATTCAATAATGCATATATGTGTTCTAATGCTGTCAAAAAAAATATAGAGAGATTCAATGATGCATATATGTGTTGAAAGGTTGTAAAAAAAATTTCAAATTCAATCATGCATATATGTGTTCTAAGGTTGTCAAAAAAAGTTCATAGTGATTCAATAATGCATACATGTGTTCTAATGCTGTCAAAAAATTTTCATTGAGATTCAATCATGCATATATGTGTTCTAAGCTTGTCAAAAAAAATTCATAGTAATTCAATCATGCATATATGTCTTCTAAGGCTGTCAAAAAAATTCAAATTCAATCATGCATAAATAGTGGTTCAATCACGCATATATGTGATAAAAGGCTATCACAAAAAATTCATTGTGATTCAATCAGGCATATATGTGTTCTAAAGCTTTGAAAAAAAAGTCATAGTGATTCAATCATACATATATGTGTCCTAAGGCTGTAAAAAAATTTCATAGTGGTTCGATCATGCAGATATGTGTTCTAAGGCTGTCAAAAAAAATTCATAGTAATTTAATCATAAATATATGTGTTTTAAGGCTATAAAAATAAATTCATAGTGATTCAATCATGCATATATGCATTCTAAGGCTATCAAAAAAATTTTATAGTGATTAAATAATGCATATATTGTTCTAAGTCAATCAAAAAAAATTCATAGTGATTCAATCATGCATATATGTGTCTTAAGCTTGTCAATAAAAAATCATAGTGATTCAGTAAAGCATATAGGACTTCTATTGTTGTCAATTATTTTATAGTGATTCAATCATTCATATATGTGTTATATGGTTGTCACAAAAATTTCATACTGATTGAATCTTGCATATATGTGCTCCAGGCTTTTCATAAAATTTTCATAGTGATTCAATCATGTACATATATGTTATAAGGCTGTCCAAAAAATTATCTAGTGATTCAATCTTTCATATTTGTGTTCTAAGGCTATCAAAAAAATTTCATAGTGATTCAATCTTGCATATATGTGTTCTAAGGTTGTCACAAAAATTTCATAGTAATTTAATCTTGCATATATGTGTTTTAAGGCAGTAAAAAAAATTTGTAGTGACTCAATCATGCAGATATGTGTTATAAGGTTGTCACAAAAATTTCACAGTGATTCAATCATGCATATATGTGCCCTAAGGCTGTCGTAAAAATTTTATAGTGATTCAATCAAGCATTTATATATTCTAAGGCTGTCAAAAAAATTATATAGTGATTCAATCTTGCTGATATGTGTTCTAAGGCTGTCAAAAAAAATTCATAGTGATTCAATCCTACATATATGTTTTCTAAGGCTGTCAAAAAAAAATTTGTAGTGATTCAATCATTCATAATTGTATTCTAATGTTGTCAAAAAAATTTGATAGAAATTCAATGATGTATATTTGTTTTCTAAAGCTGTCAAAAAAAATTCATAATAATTGAATCATGCATATATCTGTTATAGGCTGTCAAAAAAAAAATATAGTGATTCAATCATTCATATATGTACTTTAAGGCTGCTTAAAAATTTTCATAGTGGTTCAAACATCCATATATGTGTTCTAAGGCTGTCGAAAAAAATTCATAGTGATTCAATCATGAATATATGTGTCCTAAGCTTGTCTACAAAATTTTATGGTGATTCAATAATGCATACATGTGTTCTACGGTTCTCAAAAAACTTTTATAGTGATTCAATTATGCTTATATGTGTTTTAATTTTGTTAAAAAAAATCATAGAGATTCAATCATGCATATATATGTTCCAAGGCTATCAAAAAAATTCATAGTGATGCAATCTTGTATATATGTGTTCTAAGGCTGTCAAAAAAAAATTATAGTGATTTAATCACGCATATATGTGTTCTAATGCTCTAAAAAAAATTCATAGTGATTCAGCCATGCATATATGTGTTCTAATGTTGTAAAAAAATTCATAGTGATTCAATCTTGCATATTTGTGTTCTAAGGTTGTCAAAAATACTTCATAGTGATTCGATCATGCATATATATATTTTTAAGGCTGTCAAAAAAATTATATATTGATTCAATCATGCATATATGTGTTTTAAGGTTGTCAAAAAAAATTTGTAGTGAATCAATCATGTATACATGTGTTCTGAGGCTATTAAAAAAATTTCATAGTGATTCAATCATGAAATTATTTGTTCTAATGCTGTCAAAAAAATGTCATAGTGATTCAATCATGCATATAAGTATTCTAATACAGCCAAAAAAAATTCATGGTGATTAAATCATGCATATATGTGATCTAATGATGTCAAAAAAAAATCATAGTGATGCAATCATGCATATATATGTTCTATTCTATCTAAAAACATCATACAAATTCGATCATGTATATATGTGTTCTAAGGCTGTCAAAAAAAATTCATAGTGATTCACTCAAGCGTATATGTGTTCTAAGGCTGTAAAAGAAATTTCAAATTCCATCAAGCATATATGTGTTCTAAGGTTATCAAAAAAATTATATAGTGATTCAATCATGCTTATATGTGTTCTAGGGCTGTCACAAAAATTTCATAGTGATTGAATCATGCATGTATGTGTTCTAAGGCTGTTAAAAATTTTTTATAGTGATTCAATCATGCATATATGTGTTATAAGGCTGTCATAAAAGTTTTATAGAGATTCAGTCATGCATATATGTGTTCTAAGGTTATCAAAAAAACTATATAGTGATTCAATTATGCTTATATGTGTTCTATGGCTGCCACAAAAATTATATATTGATTCAATCATGCATATATGTGTTCTAAGGCTGCTAAAAAATATTCATAGTGATTCAATCATGCATATATGTGTCCTACGGTTGTCCACAAAAAATCATACTGATTCAATAAAGCATATAAGTCTTCTACGGCAGTCAAAAATAATTCATTGTGACTGAATCATTCGTATATGTGTTATAAGGTTGACACAAAAATTTCATAGAGATTGAATCATGCATATATGTGTTACAGGGCTGTCATACAATTTTCTTAGTGATTCAAGCATGCATATTTGTGTTGCAAGGCTATCAAAAAATTTATACAGTGATTCAATCATCCTTATATGTGGTCTAAAGTTGTCAAAAAAAATTCATAGTGATTCAATCATGCATATATGTGTTCTAAGGCTGTCAAAAAAATTTCATAGTGATTCAATCATGCGTATATGTGATCTAATGTTGTCAAACAAATTTGATTGAGATTCAATCATGCATATATTTGTTCTATGGCTGTCAAAAAAATTTCATAGTGATTCAATCATGCATATATGTGTTCTAAGGCTGTCAAAAAAAATTTATAGTGATTCAATCATGCATATATGTGTCCTAAGATTGTCAACAAAGCTTTATAGTGATTCAATAATGCATATATGTGTTTACGGTTGTCAAAAAAAAATTATAGTGATTCAATCATGCATATATGTCTTCTAATTTTGTCAAAAAAATTTCATAGTGATTCAATCATCCATATATGTGTTCTATAGCTGTCAAAAAAAAATTATAGTTATTCAATCTTTCATATATGTGTTCTAAGTCTATCAAAAAAAATGTATAGTGATTTAATCATGCATATATGTTTTTTAATGCTCTAAAAAAAATTCATAGTGATTCAATCATGCATATATGTGTTCTAATGTTGTAAAAAAAAAATCATAGTGATTCAATCTTGCATATTTGTGTTCTAAGGCTGTCAAAAAAATTTGATAGTGATTCAATCATAAGTATATGTGATAAAATGTTGTCAAAAAATTTTTATTGAGATTCAATCATGCATATATGTGTTCTAAGGCTGTCAAAAAAAATTTATAGTGATTCAATCATGCATATATGTGTCCTAAGATTGTCAACAAAGCTTTATAGTGATTCAATAATGCATATATGTGTTCTACGGTTGTCAAAAAAAAATTACAGTGATTCAATCATGCATATATGTCTTCTAATTTTGTCAAAAAAATTTCATAAAGATTCAATCATTCATATATGTGTTCTATAGCTGTCAAAAAAAATTTATAGTTATTCAATCTTTCATATATGTGTTTTAAGTCTATCAAAAAAATTTTATAGTGATTTAATCATGCATATATGTTTTTTAATGCTCTAAAAAAAATTCATAGTGATTCAATCATGCATATATGTGTTCTAATGTTGTAAAAAAAAAATCATAGTGATTCAATCTTGCATATTTGTGTTCTAAGGCTGTCAAAAAAATTTGATAGTGATTCAATCATAAGTATATGTGATCTAATGTTGTCAAAAATTTTTTATTGAGATTCAATCATGCATATATGTGTTCTAAGGCTGTCAAAAAAATTTCAGTGTTTCAATCATGTATATAGGTGTTCTAACGCTATAAAAAAAATTTCATAGTGATTCAATCATGCATATATGTGTCCTAAGCTTGTCAACAAAATTTTATAGTCATTCAATAATGCATATATGTGTTCTACGGTTGTCAAAAAAAATTCATAGTGATTCAAGCATGCATATATGTGTTCTAATTTTGTTAAAAAAAAATATAGAGATTCAATCATGCATGTATGTGTTCTAAGGCTGTCAAAAAAATTTTACAGTGATTCAATCATGCATATAGATGTTCTATTCTGCCATAAAAATTTCATACAGATTCAATCATGTACATATGTGTTCTAAGGCTGTCAAAAAAATTTCATAGTGATTCAATCATGCATATATGTGTTCTAAGGATTTAAAAAAAAATTCAAATTCAACAATGCATATATGTGTTCTAAGGCTGTCAAAGAAAATCATAGTGATTCAATCATGCATATATGGGTTCTAATGCTGTCAAAAAAAATTATAGTGATTCAATCATGCATATATATGTTCTAAGGCTGTAAAAAAAATTCATTGTGTTCAATCTTGCATATTTGTGTTCCAAGGCAGTAAAAAAAAATTCATAGTGATTCAATCTTGAATATATGTGTTCTAGGTTTGTCCAAAAAATTATATAGTGATTCATGCTTGCATATATGTGTTCTAAGGCTGTCAAAAAAAAATTCATAGTGATTCAATCATGCATATATGTGTTCTAAGGCTGTCAAAAAAAATTCACAGTTATTGAATCATGCATATATATGTTCTAATGGTGTAAAAAAAAATTTGTAGAGATTCAATCATGCATATATTTGTTCTAAGGCTGTCAAAAATTTTTTATAGTCATTCAATCATGCATATATGTGTTCTAGGCTGTCCAAAAAAAGTTGTATTGATTCAATCATGCATATATGTGTTCTAAGGCTATAAAAAAAAAATGATAGAGATTAACTCATGCATATATGTGCTCTAAGACTGTAAAAAAAGTTTGATAGTGATTTAATAATGTATATATGTGTTCAAATGATTTCAAAAAAATTTCATAGTGATTCAATCATGCATGTATGTGTTCTAAGGCTGTCAAAAAATTTGTAGTGATTCAATCATGTATATATGTGTTCTAAGGTGTGAACACCCCAAATTTTTCAAAAAATTGTAAAAATGACCTTCTTGCCCCTGGTTTCATTTTCTAAGAAAACCAAAGCTAATTTTTTATCATTCTTCAGATTTTCTGAATTAAAATCCATACTGATATATTCAAAATCAACTCCGGATCTGAATCCAGTACTTTAAATCCATATTTCCACAAAATCCGGATCAAAACCCATTTCTGAAGAAATTTTCTCAAAATAGCTTTTAAATTCTTAGAAAAATTCTCTTTTGTAAATATTTTACAAAAACACAAAAAAATTAGTTTTAACCTTTGATTTCTCATAAAACTTTAGGCTTTTATTTTAAAAATACAAAAAATTGAAAAATAACAAAAACCAAAAAAAAAAATTGGAAAAAAAAACTACAAGAAAAGCAAATGATTCTCAAGGTTTTAAAAAGCTTCTTGCTGAAAACCTCAATTTTTGAACTATTTTACAAAAATTTTCTTTTAAATGAACCTCCTTTTTGAAAAAGAGAAAATGGCAAATGGTCGCAGGCTCACCCTTTTCCCGCATATTTTGCCTCTGGAAGCATCCATTACAAGAGGGCCCTCACCACCGTCAATCTTCAACAGTCGTCACTGTTCTTCACCTTCCATCCGCAGCGGACTTCCTCTCGAACCCTCTAGTTTCACTTTAAGAAGGGGTCTCTGAGACTCTGAAAGGCAGCCAGCAACGGCATCGCTTCTCTGAAAAATCGTGAACCAACCTTTCCCCTTCCCCTTTCCCCTTTACATTATCTTCCATTTTCGGCATAATCAACGGAAGGAGACGGAGATTGCAGCAAAACCCTCTGGAGTCCAGTCAATCCGTGAATCCTCAATCGCAGATCTGATCATCCATTGCAACACGCAATCTTACCTCCTTCGGAGCATCTTGATTCCCCCTCATTTCCTCAGACTTGTGGTGAGCATCTCTACCTTCTGGTTTTCTCTCTTTTCTCCTCTTTCTGTTTTCTCTGAATCTTTATGTTCCTACTTCTTCAAACGCATCTTTGGTAAGCATCGATTTGCTTATAGCAAATCGATTTACCTAGATGCAACATCATCAGGAATGCTTATGTTCCGATATCCTTTTCTTTTGAATCTCATTTTTTTTTATCACCCTATGTATTGCAAATTTGTATCCTGTTTCTTTTTTTTATTTCTGTCCTGCATCTAATTTCCGATTCTAGTTTTGATAATAACGCTTGCGTTTTGATTCCCTTTTGTTCTTGATGTCCTAATTCTACTGTGATTTACATCCACATCGTTCATGATATCTTTTGCTTGTTATTGGGTGTATGCTTGTATATTCATATGTTTCCCATTCTATCTATCATCCCATAACGACCCATCAGATGTCCTCCATTGGGCGTTGGCATCGTTTCACCATTTCATTGAATGTCACTCATGTATATGGTATTTTGATTATCACTTTGCCTTCGTCACCATCTGGAATCGCACGCTCGTTGCTTACAGATAGCCTGAGTCCTCTGTAACCATCGCCTTATACCTTATACCCCTTTATTTCCCTACATTTCAAGCATTTTTTTTTCTTTCTTTCTTTCTTAAATTCCTTTTTTTTTTTTGGCATCGACTTTAGGTCTTTGCTCCCTTAGTGCAGGATGTGCAGCGGTGATCTGTTTGTTGCAGTATCAACCTGCATTATGCAACAAAGCATTGGTTTTCCTTTGCTTCAACTATTACTTTTTTTTTTTTTTGATTCGTTGTTTATTCTTGTTGATTTGCTTATTTATGTTTCCAATAGTTATCTCATTTGATTGATGATTTCTCTGATCCTATTTTCTTGGATCAATAACATTCTGTTTCAAAGATTGTTTAATCCAATTTGTTCTCACAAGACAGAAGCAGCAGAATGAGATCTACTGTGTATAATTCAGCAGAAATAGGTTCGATATGATTCGACCACTTCATCTCCTAATGGAGGTTAAGTAGTTAAAACCATATCAGACTCGCTATGGCTCTATTAATTCATGGCCTAGCAGAACTTCAACACATATTCTGATTGCTCTATGTCGTTTTGCCTTTCCTTGGGATTTTGATCAATGTTTGCACTCTTGAGTATTATGGCTTGTAGCCATAGCACCGTTAGTATTATTGCCAAGTAATTTAGCATCATATGTGGTTTTTATTCCCCCCCTCCATTCCCCCCTGGAGGAGTTTCATTTACAAGTGCAACAATCATCTGAACACAACCAGGAGCAATATCTGCCCACTCAAATTGACGATATACCACAGAATCTAGATCGCCGTTTTAGCCTCAATTCTTTCCCTGAAGTGATTCATTCCTTTTTAAGAAGTCAAAAGAAATTCTGTTAACTTCTGGAAGAGCATCCAAGATTGATGTAGATGTTTCTGGAGCAGCTGAGTTAACTGCAAGGAAATGAAGGGGTTAGTTGCCTAAGTAAAATCAATTCTCAAAACATTAACAGGATTTACTGTCTCCAGGTCCTGGGTGTTTTTATTGTTGCGAGCCATGAAGCAATACAAAAGATAAATGGGTGATTTAAGGACATGTGGTTTGCGTTTTCTTATTTCTCCTGAGTTTTCATCCAATTTAATATGCTTGGAAATATTTCATTTTCTGCTTCCATTTACAGGAAAAGATAGCTGAACATCTAGAAATGTTATGAATGGTAATGAGGCCTCGAGGATAGTAGCTTGATACAGACATCTAGAATTGGCCATCTGTGCATCCTCACTCACCATCATCTCTATATCCTGCGCACAGCAGATGCATTTTATGCTCAACTCCAGCACACCTTACTATTCACATCTGCTACACAGATGTAACTTTGAGTTACTACAGTTGCTAGTTGAAGTTTGACAGCAGCTGAATTTCTGCCGCTACAGCCCCATGGATGTCATATTTCACTGAAATCAACATCTTATACCCCTTTTACTTGTCTCATATCTGTTGCACGACATTCCCTCTGCATGTTCTACCATTTCAACACCAATGTCACCTTCTTTTGATTTGTATAACATCTATCATGCTCAAAAATCATTTCTAAAAAAAAAAAAAGCTGCACCCTGCAATACACGTTAAGCACCTCCCCATTTGCTGTAAGCTATGCGGCATTATGCTACTATTCATGGCAAAATCATACTAGCTCTCATACTGGGTACCTATCAACCATTTTCTCTATGAAAATCAGGTTGTACCTTCATCTTTGTCATATTGCACCCATCTTCACAACTGTGTGCCACAAATCATACAACCCTACCAACATTTCTCCAACAAGTTTACTCTGTCACCTAGGCCATCGTGGCATCAAGTTTTCCTAATCAGGTTAGGAAACACTTGATTTGCCACATCCTCTAGCACAACCACCTGTGAAGTGCCCACGTTCACTCCCATTGCCCAGCCCACCTTCATATCATCACATTTCCTGTTGTAAAGTGTATAAACATTATTGTGCATCCTCATTTGTTCCTGCCTGTATCACCTCCCCTTTGCTGTGTTTTCCTGCAAACAGCACCACCGACACAACCACCCACATTCCAGCACAGTTACAGCCACACCTCTTCACTCCCTTTCACTCCATCATACACCGCTACCTATCACCCCCTTTGCAGTGGCCTATGTGTGATCATTCACCCGGCTGCATACTACTGTGCATATACCCATCATCTTTCAATCTTCATAACTCACCTTATAGATACCTATAGACCCCTGTATACCAGTTCTTCACAGCAGCATTTAGTATTCCATTTCATCATGTATGTTTCCTGCAAAATCTGCATATCATCTATGGATCATGTTGAATTTCACATATTCATCTTGACACTCACCTAATATACTTAAGAAGTCATTCAATATATGTTATTATATGCCTGTGTTTTATCATATTAGCATTTGTCCTTCATAGTCATCTCCAAAAGTGTTGACTATTAAAGACCCATTTCATTTCCAACACTTTTCATTGGCTTCACCCATCTACCTTGAATATATGTTATACTCGGACATATGTATGTATGTGTATAAACTCTCATGTCTATACATAGGTATGCATATCTCTTTCTATCCTTTTTATCTTAACATATGGGCCTTTTCACTATTGATTTCCATATAATATATGTGATTTTCCTTCTCTTTTCATTACTAACCCGTTTGTTTTGTAGAAAATATGTGAAAGATATCATTACTTGGGGTTGTAAATTTGCTTTCACATGTTGTAATAGCTAGATTTGAATGAGAATTTACATTTCCTGCTTTAGGTAGAATGGATGAGCATTGTAAACAACATAAATTGCTTGTTCTCATGCATTTTTGCCTTTATTTCTCAAACTCTCACCATGGTGAAACACGAATGGCACGTGCACCATTTCGTAAGAGGTAATTAATACTAAGTTGACGATCCACATCAATGGCCATAGTCAGGGTGTGGACAAAACTTAGCATTTTTATCTTTTACAAAATAACACTGGATCCACACTGGATCCAATTTCAAAATTCATCATATTTTCCTTAAATATTTTCTTCTTTTATCAGAATTTAACTTAAAATTAACTCAAAATATATACCAATGGCCATAGTCAGGGTATATTGAGAGTTAATCTCATTTTAAATTCTATAAAAGCACAAAAAAATGTATTTTATTCTTCACTTGAATTTAAATGTAGTTATTACATAATACATTCAATGACCATAGTCAGGGATGTATTATGTCTTCAACCTCATTTTTAATTCATTTAAAGAATGGAATAGCTTTTCAAAATCCAATTTCAAACTCTTTAAATTCATTCATCATTTAGAATAGAAATGCATCATGTTTTTCAAAAGATCCAGCTTTTGCCGGTCATGTATTTCCAAATGATCCAACACTCGTTGGTCATGTATTCCCAAAAGATCCAGCATCTCGCTGGCCATGTATTTCCAAAAGATCCAACACTCGTTGGTCATTTCTTTCCAAAAGATCTAGCTTTTGCCGGTCATGTATTTCCAAAGGATCCAACACTCGTTGGTCATGTATTTTCAAAGGATCCAGCATCTCACTGGTCATGTATTTCCAAAGGATCCAGTTTTGGCGACCGTGATGGAACACCTCTCCGTCCGGTCGAATTATGCCTTTTTCTTTTGCTTTGACATTATCTAAGTTTTTATTCTTCAAAATGTCAGCTATATTTCCATGCAAACCTTAGGGGCCTAGATTTTTTTCTAAGCTGACATCATTATATATAGGATTTGAGTATGGTTTGGTAGGACCATATTGAGGAGATTATTCCATGCTCACATTAGACTTAGGTCTGAAATACAACTCTCCTCAATTCTAGGGATTGAATGCAAAAACAATGTATGCAAGTGTATGCTTCTCTTCATTTTAATCTATCTCTTTAGGACTTGCATTAGAGCCATCTGATTTCTTGCGTTTTGAGCATATTTTGAAAACCTCCTTACCTATATTGTCCCGGTCTTCACGTTGCTGGGCTGTCTCACTGAACCATAGTTCGGGAGAGAGCTTCACAACTGGACCACTTATTTGGGTTCGCGCCCCCCTACCACGTACCTAAGGGCCATAGTCCGAGGTATATCGGTAGGTGCTCAAGGATATTGGGAAGCCATTACCTTAGAACCGGAGAAATATTTCTATGCCACGTACTTCGAGCTTCGGCTTGGGTATATCGGCGTATCTTGATTGGAATCAGATGATCTGAACCCTAGAGTTAGGATTAAGGTCCTACAATCCATTTCAAATATTGCATTTAGAGTCATCCTTTAGGGAGTGTTGTATGCACATCCTTGTTTGTGCAGCTTTAGCTGGGTGATATTTCTCTTATTCTCTCATATGTATGTACCAAACCCTTTTCAAAAACCCTGGGTGTATTATTCAAAACTTCTCCTTATTTTCAAAAACCCCAGGTGTATATTTTTCTCCACCTACATTTCTTTTCTCTTATAGATCAAATTTTCTTCAAAAACTCTAGAAAAATCCTTTAAAATTTTCTTAAACCTTTTCAAAATTTCCAGGTTTGTATCTTCAAAGAGTCTATCCGTAAGTCCTGCATTCTATCTAATTCTCCTTATTTTTTCTTTACCCTAGTATCATTTCAATGGCGTCTGATTCTCTCAATGCGGTCTTTCCCCGAGATCATGTCTTCTATCAGATTCAGGATGGATCCTCGGATCTACGGGTCATCCAGTCTCGTCCTTTCTTCCCTCGGTGGTATTATTCTTGGTTCGCCACCTTCTCACGTATGTTCCCAGACCACTTGGATGATTGTGGGTTGGAGATGGCATCAGCGGCAGGCAAGCGAACCATCAATGAAGCTCTGATTCAGGCCATGGCAGAACGGTGGAATCCGCGTACCTGCACATTCTGGTTTCCATGGAGAAAGATGACTCTACTGATGGATGAGTTCAACAATATCATGGGATTACCCGAACCAGCTGGTCAGCTAGATGATCCTGTCGAGCAGCAGTTTTTAATCAACATCAAAGGGGTAGATGTTCGAGAAGCCTTGGCCAGAGCAACAGGGAGCAGATCCTAGCCCCTTATTGAGATTAATGGGAATCAATTCATCGACCTGTTCGAACTCAATCGCAAGTACGGAACTTATAAAGAGGTTGGCACTCTGTCTCGAGCAGCGAAAGACAGAATTCAACATGCCATGATCTTGTGCACAGTAGGGTTAGCTTTCTTCCAAGATGGTCAGAATTTCATAGATATCAGAGTCGCCTAGCTCTTTCGAAGATGGGGAAGTAAGCAGACTCGTCAGCTTTCAGTTTCTATGGCAGCCTTAGCCTTTCTTTACAGTGGCTTGGCTCGATTTGCTCTTGGGGATACCATTCTAGTAGAAGGATGCACTTACGCCCTGCAGTCGTGGTTCCTGCGACACGTTCCCTCGAAGGCCAGTTCTTTCAGGTTCAACAGTAAGTAGCCAAAGACAGCCATCCAATGTCGAGCTCTGATCGAGAAACTGCATCAGGAGGAAATTACTTGGGACTTCTTTGACAGAAGAGAGACCGTTCTTCAATACATCTACGCTCGCGACAAGCGCTACAGGTTGATGGGCCCTTTCTTTTGTGTCGATTATCAGCCAGAACGATGTCTCAAGCAGTTTTCGCAGCAGCAGATTCGTGCCAACACCCGCTTCCCGACAGGCAACATGCCAGAATTCAACCTGCAGTCGGATCAGTGGTCTGGGGCATATCATGTCGCTAAATATACCTGGGACTCCTTTATTTCTCTGTTTGTATTTCCTGGACCAAATGTATCATCTGAATATCGAGAGTGGTGGCAAACTGTCTGCCCACCCTCTCTTTGTCTTTGAATGTTAATATCAATAAAAATTACTTTTTGGCCAAAATTTTATTTCTTGTATTTTGTTTATAGCACAAATAGTCACAAATTTTTTGGTGATGACCTCATCCCGGGTAAATGGGACATTCCTCCCACATTTTCTTCAATATATTTTCTCATGGTTGACAACCTCGCCTAGGTAACAAGGCACATTTCTCTGTTATCATCAAATGATAACACAATTATCACAAATCGTGTGATGATCCAATCCCGGGTAATGGGATAATCTCTTGAAATTGTCTACCGAAATCCTTCATTCTTTTTCCTTAAAAGTTATAATTTTCAAAAAGCTTCTCCATACTTTAACCATTCCCATATTTTTACAGGAAAACTTTGGCATCCAAAGATGGTTCATACAAGGGCTGGTAAACAGGCTGCTCAGCGGCATATTGACAGCGAACCAGAGGAGATGAACTCTCCCCGATTATCCAAAAAGCATGACTCGGGAGATGAGAGCGATGTTGATCCGGCCATGTACCGGGTTTTTCAGAAAATGATGACCAAGATGATGGTTGAGCAATCCAAGGCTGTTCCTAAGAAGGCAGCTCCTAAGAGCAAAGCCAAAAAGAAGCCCATGAAGAAGTCAGTCAAAATCAGCAAGCAGAAAGTACAACGTGACAATACTTCTGAAGATTCTGAGTCAGCAGAAGAGAATTCTGAAAAAGAGCAGCTAATCTACATCCCGAAACATCTGCGGCAATCCAAGAGGCCAGTAGAAGAACCAGTGTCAGTAAACAAGCCCAAGTATGAGGCCCCCGCAGAGGATTCAATCCAGGCACTGACCAAAATTGTTAAAGACCTGCAAGTTCGGGATAAAGGGAAAAGGTCATACACTAGACAGGATTTTTACCTCGGCTTAGAAGGGGACATCAATTTGGAGAACCTCCCCAGAAAGTTCATTAAGTTTGATGGATCCGGGGATCCTAAGGCTCACCTTGCCATGTTCTTTGCGGAATGCGCCCAATTTAGCGAAGACAACCGTGCTCTATTTCTCTGTTTTCCCCACAGTCTGGAGGGGATAGCTGCTAAATGGTACGCTGAGCATGTCAATCCCATCGAATTGAGGGATTTTGATAAAGTTGTCAACATGTTCGTTGAACGCTTCCTGTTCAACACGGAAGCCCTACCTACCCTGAACCATTTATGCAACCTGAAGCAAGAGCCCAATGAAAAGGCTAGAGATTTCATCCACAAGTGAAGGAGCCTTTGCAACAAAATGAGAAACCCTATTTCTGAGGAGCATGCTCTCCAAGTCATTCTCAACAACTTCTCCCAGCCCTTAAAAAGCCTCCTCTTCCCATACCCTTCCAAATCCTTTATCGAACTAACAGAGAGAGCAGAATGGCTCGAGATGGGGGTAGAAAACGGGATGTATGAAGGTGTTGCTTTGGCCAAAAATATCTCGGACCCAAAGAAGAAGGCACACTTTACTTATTCTGCTGATGTTCCCAAAGATAATCAGGGCAGTAGCAGCAAGCATGGCAGCAACAGTGGCACGAAGCTCGAGCAGAACAGGGGAAGAAAGGGCAAATTCTTCAAGAGCAATGACTAACCTCTCCCAACCGGTCCTCAACAAAAGGGGGACCTTTAAGAAAAACCTAAGCATATAAACTGGAGCAGGGATCGAAAATTCACTCCCCTCGACCATCCTCTAGAGAACATTCTGGAATACTTGTTGTCTCACGAAATGGTGAAACTTCCCAAAGTTGCAGATCCGCCAGTGATCATGGGAAGATTCAAGGAACAGTATTGTAAATTCCACAAAGCAATGGGCCATGACACTGAATATTGCTTCATCCTGAAGCATCTGATCCAAGACTGCATCGATAAAAGCATCCTCATTGAGGATGAAGAAGAAGGCAAAATGGACATCCTGTCCGCCCCATTCCCAAAGCATTCAGCATCAACCATTTCTGAACATTCCTTCCTACCGCAGAACCACATACGTCCATGTTCTAGCGAAGAGATAAGTTTGCAGCATCAGGTGATGGTTCTACATTAGGATCAACCTGCATTTCAGAGACGGGATATCCTCTCATTTTTAAATATAAGAAACATGTCAGTTGAGAGTGGAAAAACCCAAGTTTTTCCAAAGAGATTTTTTAAAAAGGAAGCCTGCACAGAGAAAGCAGAAACCTCCGAGGCAGCAGAAGAGCGGGCCAAAAGCCTTCAGAAGCCTATTACAGCGCTCTCCAACATATCCATTTTCGAGTTGACTCATGATTCTCCCCAGCATCAGGAAAAGTTGGACGATCTATTAAGAAAGATTAAGGTGAAGTTGGGCACCACACCCGAAGATATGGCGCAGATTGTAAATCAAGGAATGACTAACGCGCCTATTACCTTCTCTGATGAGGATTTGCCTAAGCCTCATTCATTTCACAATAATGCACTATACATTGTAGTAAGAACCTGGGGCATGACTGTCCCGCATGTGCTCGTTGATGGAGGTAGCAGCCTCAACATTTTCCCAGAGATGACGCCAAATGCCCTGGGATTAAAAGAAGAAGAGTACGTGCCTGATCACATTACCATCTACGGCTTTGATAACCGCGGGCAGACTGCCAAGGGCAAGATCTTCCTAGAAATCTTCATTAATTACTCAGTGCATACGGTGCTATTCCATGTCGTCAATGTGCCACCGACTTACAATCTTCTGTTAGGACGAACGTGGATCCACAATGCCAATGTCGTTCCATCAACTCTCCACCAGTGCATCAAGTGGTCCAAGGGTGGAATGATTACTACCGTTTTGGGCGAAGACCCTGAAGAAAGGCTGCCTGTAAGACCCGCAATTTTTCAGAAAATATCTGAATAAAATTCATGAGGCATTTACCGGTAAAAATGGCATTTTTCTCAGAATGCGAAACGAATCAATTCCTGCGAGCCAGTTACACTTAGGATATTCGTCGAATCGCGAATATATGCTCAAACACTCTGGAAGCCATAACTTCCTATCTGAACAAAATCAAAGGATTCCTGCGAGCCAACTTTCTTAGTGGCATCAATACGAAGATAATGGCGTACTCAGAATTTTTCGGAAAAAAATCGCCGAAAACCCGAAATTCTTGCGGGACCCACAGAAATATGGGTGGGACCCACAGAAATATTTCTCAGAAAATATTCTAGAAGATTCTAGAATATTCCAGCACCTTCCAGAGCCTTCCAGCTCCTTCCAGCACCTTCCATGGAAGGGATTCTCAGAAAAGCCCAAGGGTAAAGAGGGGATTCTGAAACTTGGGGCCCAAGTTTCAGAACCTATAAATAGAGGACCCCCCCCTCCTTTAGAAAATCGCCAACCCCTCTCTCTCTCCTCCTTTTCCAAACCTCCCCTACCTAGCCTAGCCCACCTGAGCCCACCTGACCTGGTCTGAGCCTGCCTGACTTAGCCTGAGCCTGCTTGACCTGGTCTGAGCCTGCCTGACCTGGTCCTAACCCACCTGACCTAGGTCTGAACCTACTTGACCTAAGTCTGAACCCAGTTGACTTGACTTGAACCTGGTTTGGTTCAAAGTCAAAGTCCAAGTCCTTTTTCGTCCGAAGTTCGAAGTTGATCCTTTTTCGAAGTCGAGCCTCGTTCGAAGCGTTTGAAGCAATCGGAGTCGTTTCTTCCTCAAATTGAAGTAAGTTCGCTTCATTAAACCATCTCTCTCAAGTATTTGATTGTTTGTATATAGCATATACTTTCTGAAGTAGTATCTTACTTTAGTTCTTGGTTGAGCCCTCTAGGACACTTCGGTGTTCACGCGCTCGCCTCGTAACTATCGTCGGATATATATGTTCGAATACGCAGTATATGCGTTCTTCAAAATAGTATCTCACCCTAGTTCTTGGTTGAGCCCTCTAGGACACTTCGGTGTTCACTCGCTCGCCTCGTAATTATCGTTGGATACAGATCTAGGTGTATATCTGCTGATACTGCCGATGCGTCTTATATCGCACAGGCCATGTAATTTACCTTTGTTGTCGCGTCGTATGATGCCAAGGCTCCCTGCTTTCTGTACTTCCGATTACTGCACTTCCGATTATGCATTTACTTACGCCGTCGCGTCGAACGATGCCAAGGCTCCTGCTTTCTGCAATGTATTTACTTACGCCGTCGCGTCGAACGATGCCAAGGCTTCTGCTTTGTTATATATGTAGAATATTTCGTTCAGTTACACACCCTGAACAATAGTATATGCATTTCCTTTACGCCGCCGCTGTATAAAGCACAGGCTTCTGCTTATATTACATATATGGCGCGTAAGTGAGCGTTCAAACGGAGATCAACTCCAAAATCGCCCATGCGATTCCCTTACCGCTCCTCGTACAAGATTCTGCTTGACGAATGAAGCCCCTATTGGAAAGGCTTCGCCTTTTGGCAAAATGCTCTTTACGTAAAGACTAAATCAATTACGTATGGCCTAGCTATGGCCCAAGGTTCCTGCAACCTTGATGGATGCAAAGTACGCACAACGGTGCGCATCCATTTCCCGAGTTAAGCATAGCGATTTCCCACCAAAGAGGGGAGATGCCGCTGAAATGGATAAAAGAAACGCACGCTTTCTCCGTAAAATAGAGGAAGTGCTGCTGAAATTCCTGAAGGAGCTAAGAATGGCTCAGAAAGAACGTAGCAGAAGTGCTACCCAGTTATGAAACGCCTTCTACAATGTAGAAAGGTTCGTCGCACCACTGCCGGTAGAGCAGAGAAGGTGTTGACAGAATGGTTGGCAGAAGAGCTGCCAAAACCAGTTAAGTGGCACAATGATGTCCTTTGTTGGAACGATGTCAGAATGACTCGTCTCCCTGACACCTGCAAGGGCATCATACTTGTAAGAGCCGTTGCACCAAAGTAGTGGTAGCGCCTTGACGAGGTCCTGAGCTCGTTGCGTAAAAATACGCCGAGTAGCCGATCCGTAGAGATCGAGTCATGTGCATGCTCATTGAGAATTATCAGACAACCAGACTCGTAAGGGCCGCTGAGCCGGAGTGTGTTGTTTCCACTGAAAGAGGTGAAGTGCTCGTCAAGGCCGAAGTGCCGAGAGCAGAGTTAAGCATGCATATGAATAAAACCTTTGTTCCACGGTGAAAACCGTGTGGTTGATTGGGGTCGGGTACATACTTCTCAAAGGCTGCCCTATAGGCATGCAATGTTCGTCAAGTAATTGTAAGACCGGCAGGCCCCTTTCAGAATTTCTCACCGAGGAAGACGGTGATGGCGCAGCCTTGAGTGACATATATTTCACCCGAACCTGATAGAGTTCATTGATGGCCTTCGTCACTCAGAGGTATGGAGGTCGTGGTTATCCTTAAATATCTAAGGATTGAACCCAACTACTGCAGTAGCAGAATGCATTCGGATACCTAGTAAGGATCTCTTCCGGTATGCTGTACCGTCCTACTAGGGGGATGGGGTCAACAGGCCTCTGGGGTATCTAAAATACATAGAATAATCAACCCCCAGATCGTCGCGTTGTCGCCCAGATATGAGTCCCCTAAGCCCAGGGGGAGGTGCAATTATCGAAACAAAGCATTAGCTTAGGTACAGCGCTACTTTGAATGTATGAGTGGATGACGTTGTTGAGTCAGTCCTGCATAACCTTTGTGAAGGTGTCATGGTCGGTATACTACTGGACCGATTGGGAAAGAACCCCATTGATATCCGTACGACTAAGTGAAGCTCGGAGAGTTGTCCTTAGATTCGTAGGATACGGATGTGCCAAGCATAAAGGCTTGAGCTAGACATCCATTCGTGACTCTGAGGAAGTCAAGGCTAAGTCGTAGAGGCTTGAGAGGTTATTCTAACTCATAGCCCTGAAGAGGCTTATGCGAAGTCATGACGACTTGCGTGGATGTTCAACTCATAGCCCTGATGAGGCTTGTGCGATATACGCTAAGTCATGGAGGCATGAGCGTCGTATTACGAACTGCGACCCTGAGTGGTCTATGCATTTACTTGAGTTGAATAGATAGGTGTTTGCCTACTTACCAGACCATCAGTGGTTCTGACCCCGTTTAATGGGGATTTCAGGTGTTGAACCTGCGTGGCGATATGCGGAGCAAGGCGGCATCAAGTTCCAGGGTTTCTCTAGACAGAGTTGTACTGCTTCCTTTTTATTGAACCTTCACTGTTTTTCTAAGCAGTAATGTTGTAATAAACATGTGCTTTCGATAAAATGGAACACTTTGGTGGTCAATGAGTTGCTTGGCCACATACCTGCAACGTGCTCGGAGTTTTCTAAAACCGACGACTCATTATCGTCTTATTCCGCTGCTAAAAGTTTTTCTAAGTTCCGCTGCAAAGAAAAAAAAAAAGAAATCCATGAAAATTTTAACTTAGCTTTGTTTTGAAAATCCGGGGCGTTACACTGCCACAGCCTATGATTGGGACGAACGTGGATCCACAATGCCAATGCCGTTGCATTAACTCTCCACCAGTGCATCAAGTGGTCCAAGGGTAGAATGATTACCGTTTTGGGCGAAGACCCTGAAGAAAGGCTGCCACAACTTATGATTCCCCGTCCAACATTTACAGCAGATATTCCCAGCATCCGAGAGGCAGAGGAAATCAATCTCAGTGACAACCTAGAGATGCTGAAATTAAAAGATGTCATGGACGAAAAGAATGTTGCAGCCACGGTCCAATGGCAGGGACCCAGTTTCTTCAAACTAGGGGGACGAATTAATTACACCTCCTTCAAAGATCATCCTTTATTCCCTCAATTTTCTAAAGCAAGAAAGGGTTTCGATTTGTTGATCAAACATGGATATCAGTCATTCCGTGGCATGGGGAAAGATAAAGACGGCATGATAGAGCCCATCATTCCAGTTCGACATGCGGACAGTTCAGGGTTGGGGTTCACCGGCCAGGATTCCAGCAAGAAGACCATTTTTGTTAGAGGAAGCCAATGAAGTGATGATGCCTCACTTTTCCTGCTTTTCTGCTCTTATTTCTTTGTTTAAATCTTGTAGGGACAATACAGTCCCATCTTTTGTCAGTATCTTGTAAATACTTTGCTTCAATCAATGAAAGATCAATCTTTTTCCTCATATTTGAGCATCTATCATTTTTTTCTTATACTTTGTCTATGTCATTGTTCTTTACTTTATACAAAAATTTGATTTGGCTCGTACTTTCTCTTAAACAACCTTTCTTACATTTTCAGGACAATTAACTCCTGAATCAATGACAAGATTTGTTATCAATCCCAAATATCTGAAATTGGCAAGGTTTCCTGAGATGAAAGAAAGAGCAGAGGTCAGTCAGGCAACAGATAAGACCGAAGAGCCAGCCGAATCTGATTCCACCATTCAGGAATTGCCATAATTTGCTCACATTCAGAAGTTGGATGAACCCTCATCTTTGGTTCAGGATCCAACTGAGGATATCAACATTGGGTCGGAAGACCATCCGAAAATTCTCAAAATCGGGTCAAGTCTAAGCGAAATTGAAAAAGCTAGACTCATCCAATTCCTCGAAAAGCATCAGGAAGTATTTGCCTGGACTTATGAAGATATGCCAGGATTGGATATCAAGCTGGTTGAGCATCGACTCAAGTTGAAACCAGAAGCCAGACCAATCAAGCAGAAATTGAGGAAATTAGACCCTCGAATTGAGCAGCAAGTCAATGAAGGACTTGAAGATTTGCTAAAAGCAGGCTTCATCCGGGCCATTGATTATCCAGATTGGTTGGCAAATATCGTGGCAGTCCCTAAAAAGAATGGAAAAGTTCGGATTTGCATCGATTTCAGGGATCTCAATAAGGCCACCCCGAAAGATGATTATCCACTTCCTAATATTGACCTATTGATCGATAGCACAGCAGGTCATGCCATGTTTTCTTTCATGGATGGATATTCAGGTTATAATCAGATCAAGCTGGCTGTTCGTGATCAGTCCAAGACTTCATTTACTACCCCATTGTGATCATCACAAAATTTTTCATATTCTCTTATGGTTTCTCTCTCTTCCTTCTCTTTACCTTTTCTAACCTCTATTCTCCTCCTTTTTGAAGGGAGACGAATAAAAGAAAGAAAAGAGAAAGGGAAGAGAAGAGAAAAGAAAGAAAGAAAGAGAGAAGATGAACTATTTTGCACGGTCTCGTTTTTTAAAATATTACGGGAAAATCGAGAGACGGGATTCGCTCGTCGGTACGAGGTTCGACCGTTCCTGGCGCCTTTACCAGGGGTAATCGAACCAAGGATCGAATCTATGCCTTTTGCTTTGCCTAAATATAATCTAAGAATTTATTCTAACTCTAAATGCACAAAGAATCATGCTTGTGCAATGCAAGGATGTATGCTCTTTTGAAAGATGTTTTTTGAAAATTTCCAAGTATTTTTTAGATAAACTTGATAAGGGAGTGAAGAAATGATTGAATCTAACTTAGAACTTGAGATAGATCAGAGAAGTTCTAAGTTTTTGAAATAAATTAGAGTTTAGAAGAATGAATCTTGATATTGATGAAAGAATGATTTGAAGCTTTGAAATGAAAGAAAAATGAAGTTTCAAAGTCAGAAATGGATTTTGAATTTTGAATTTTGAACTTGAATTTAGGAAAGGGAATGAATACTTTAAGATGGAATTGAATTTAGATTTTTGAAGTTTGAAAATTGGAAAGGACTGAGAAAAACAAATGGTATTTAAGAAAAAATGGATTTAAGAGATTCAGATTAGATCCGGAAATGGAATGAAAATCTAGAACTGGAATTGGATTCCGGATCCTAAATAGAATGGGATCCGAGATTTAGAATCCAAGATGGACTTGGGTTCTGGATCCTAAAAATGGAGTGGATCTGAAGTTTGAGATCCAAAAGTAGAATAGGGTTCTGGATCCTAAGATGGATTGTGGATCTGAAGTCTGAGACCCAATGTAGAGTTGGACTCTGGATCCTAAGATGGATTTGGATCTGAAGTCTGAGATCCAATGTGAACTTGGATTCTGGATCCTAAAGGGGAATGGATCTGAAGTCTAAGATCCAATGTGGAATTGGATTCTGGATCCTAAGATGGATTTGGAGTAAAATTCAGAAGATGAATCAAGAATTTCTAAGTCTGATTTGAATTTTGGAAAAGGAATTTTAGAAATTGAATCTTGAATATACAAATGGATTTCAAAGTTAATTTGAACTTTGGATTTGATTTAGAATTTGGATTTTGAAATACAAGATTATTCTGAAGTTTCAAGGTCAAATGGGACCTTGAAATCGAATTCTTGAATCCTTTTGAGAAATAGAGTTGAATTTTGAATTTATAAATAGGATTTGATCTGAGAAATGAAGGAAAGACGATTCACTTGGAATTTTGAAAAGGAAATTTTGAAAATATGATGCAATTCTATCCTATATGGTGAATGAATTTAAAGAATCTTTTGAAATTGGATTTTGAAAAGCTATTCCATTCTTTAAATGAATTAAAACAAGATTGAAGATGTAATACATCCTTGACTATGGTCATTGGATGTATTATATAATAATCTATATTTAAATTCAAGAGAAGAATAAAATACATTTGGTGCTTTTATAGAATTAAAAATGAAATTAACTCTCAATATACCCTGACTATGGCCATTGGTATATATTTTGAGTCAATTTTAAGTTAAATTCTAATAAAAGGAGAAAATATTTAAGGAAATATGATGAATTTTAAAAACGGATCTGGTGTGGATCCAGTGTTATTTCGTAAAAGATAAAAATCCTAAGTTTTGTCCACACCCTGGCTATGGCCATTGATGCGGATCATCAACTTAGGATTGATTACCTCTTACGAAAATGGTGCACGTGCCATTCGTGTTTCACCATTCATGAGATTTTAGGAAAACAGAGGAGAAAATATGAGAACAAGTGATTCATGATATTTATAATGTTCATTCATTCTATCTAAAAAGCTGGAAATGTATATTCTCATTTAAAATCTAACTATTACAATACACGAGATTGAATTCATAATTCCGAGTAATGACCTTCTTCACATATTTCCTGCAAAACATTCAATTAAATATGGAAAATGGAATTGAATTATACATATCACCTGGATTTCAGAATATGCCAATGGTAAGAGAAAGTGCTCATATGTCAAGACATTTATGATGGAAAGATAGGAAGTGATGTATGTACCTATATACATACTTATATATATATATATATATATATATATGAGTGTGTATATATACATATACATACATAGGTATAGATTTATGTATATATATATACATATATTTATATAAATATATATATACACATATATATATATATATATATTACATATATACATTCAATATAGGTGGATGATAGTGGCGATATTGTGAGCATAATGGTGCTTGTGGGAGCTAGCAATACATGTGAGTGCCGTGGGGTAGATCACGACAGTGTCATTGAAAAATGTGAGCATGCTGAGGTATAATGCAGGAGGGATGTGTCCTGATAATGGGCGGATCCAGGCAGTTTGAGCCGATCCAGCAAAATATTTTCGATTAACACATTAGACAAGACTCAATCAACCATGTTGAAATGATCCTACTTGATGTATTAGGGCTTTAGAAATATGCAATTGCACATGATGAGGATTTTTCCCAGTGAATCAGATTTGCCATTCTTTAGCAAATCGAATCTAACTATTCCTATTCATTTTCCTTGTCCTAAGGCGAGAGCTTAATAGCTTTATACAACATTCAAACTTGATATAGCAGTGATGTGGGCTCTGATGTCACGAGTTCATAATAAATGCAAACCGAAATGCTAAATCAAAACAGATGCTAAGTGGTTACGTAACTAACTATGTATATCAATGAACGATGCAACCCAGAACTGCTGCTATACTAGAACTCCTTTTGTTTCCTGAAATGAATGCTGATGACTGTGAACTCTTTTACTATACCAACAGATTCCAAAAAAAAATCATACTTGAAGCATCAATGAAAATGCTATTGTCAGACTGAATCCTGAAATTCAGCCAAGAAGCTATTTGATTTATATCTCAGCAGATGCTTCAAAGCAAGTCCTGGCAGGCACAGAAAATGCATAAAGCTTTGGATAAACAAACATTTCAGTTGCATCCACCAAATGAGAGTTAATGCTAACCAGGTGTTATTAATGTGGATCTGATGGACTAAAATCAGCATTCCCGAGGTGAAACAACAAGGGGGGGGGGGGGGGAGAACTGTGGTGTGCACATAACCGGGGGGGTCACATACAGAAAATCGATGCTATTCAATAATACAGGTACAACCATAGAGTATATTATAGATGCTGATGTGATGCCTATGAAGTAATGGCATGGAGGGTGACAGGCACATACCGTGATTAGGAGAGATAGATATGTTGACTTATGTGCAGATATGCAAGGCTACGCTAATTGCCACCGCTTGACTGGCGACTTTATCCCGTAGTCCTGATGGGGTGGACTTCTCTTAATAGATCTTTGTCTGTTGTCATGGAACTTCAAAGCTTGAGGAGATAGAAGGCCAATGGAGATCGGATCGTGCCTTCTTTGCTGAGATTCTACTTAGGAGGGCTGGAGCTGATTGAATTCCTTCGGTTGAGGCAGAAGAAAATCAGAGAAAGAGGAAGTTGTGGTGATGATGGGTCGTTGAAGGAGAAGAAAGAGAAGGTGCAGGGTGGGGTGAAACGCGGTTGCGTGAAGGAGAAGAAGGGGAAGAAGAGAGGTAATGGTGGGGTGATAACGGATGAAAGAAAATGAAGAGGGGAACATGCGGGGGTGAAGAGCGATGGATTTAGGGTTCCCCTTTGCGTCCTTTAAAAGAGGGAGGCGATGGCTCTGGAAGAAGTAATGTCGTTGGTGATGGAGGGATCGGGTGAAGTAGGAGGAGGATGGACGAAAGAGAAGGGGGGAAGGCGAGATGGATGGTGGAGGAGCTCGGTGGTTTGTTGTAGATGGAAGGTGAAGAGGCGGTTTCGTGATGGGCGGCTTGGGTGAGGCCTCTGGAGGGTTCGGTGGAAGCCATGGAGGAGTGCGGCTGAAGGCTTCGAGAGTGAGAGGGGGAGAAAATGTTCGGCCTCCGACCTCTTGCGAGAAAAACCCTAAAAAAATGTTCAGTCCCTCAGATTTACGTAATTTCCAAAAAGAAGGCCCGTTCAACAAGATTTTTTTGTAAAAATGGTTTTGGAATGAGTTTTTTAGCAAAATTGACTTTAAAACTCATTCATTTTTCTTGTAATTTTTCCAATTTTTTTGGTTTTTAT
The DNA here is from genome assembly GCF_984573655.1 of Nuphar pumila. NCBI lineage: Eukaryota > Viridiplantae > Streptophyta > Magnoliopsida > Nymphaeales > Nymphaeaceae > Nuphar > Nuphar pumila. Next base: position 42,085,346 of record NC_143265.1, on the reverse strand, counting down.
GTTATTTTCATTTTTTGTATTTTTGGAATAAAAATCTAAGATTTTATGAGAAAACTGAGATTAAACACTAATTTTTTTGTATTTTTCTGAGAAATATTTATAAAGGTATTTTTCTGAGAATTTCAGACCATTTTGGGGAAATTTCTTCAGAAGAATGGGTTTGGACCCAGGTTTTGAGATGTTCTAGTTTTGACACTCGAATCGAGAAATACAATGTGAAGGATCCAAACGAATGTCGAATGGACTGTCCGAGCCATTTAAAGGCTATTTTTGGTATTTTCTTTAATTTAAAATTTGAACAAGAAGACTCAAATTTGGATCTGGACAATGGATCCAGATCCGAAATCAATTTAAACATATGAAATGAATTTAATTTCAATAAAACTAGAGAAATGAACTAGAATTTAGATTTAAAAACGACTTATTTGTTAAAAAAATGAATTTATGGGCAAGAAGGGAATATTTAAAAGATTTTGAAAAATTTGGGGTGTTCACAGATGCCCCTCTTTGCTACTAAGCCGGTCGAAAGCCGAGCTTAGTGGCAAAGAAAACACTCCAAATTTTGAAAAAATGCCCCAGTCAGCAGAGCTGAACAGGGTGTGGAAGAACTTGATTTAAAAGACTTGGTTTTTCAGATTTTATCCTTGAATGGCTTTGGGAGGACGAAATCTTCGAAAATGATATGATTGAATGATAGAGATGAGGAAATCGTGATGGAATTTTGGGTGAAGATCCCGAAATGATGAAAGGTAAGAATTTTGATCAAGTCTCATGGGTGAGACAAAATCAGCTTTTCAGAATGACTCAGGTTTAGCCCTTAACCTGGATGGGACGGAGATATATTAAGATAAGCTGAATGGGGGAAGGAATATTGCGAGGACCTTGATGGGATATTTATGAGAGAATGCCTCGCGAGATAAAGCTCAAATAGGATCCTGTTCTGGATGGATATACAAAGCATGAATTCCTCGATGGGAAGAACCATGATGGGACTGGAGGAAGAAATACCTCGTCGAAACGAGAATCAGGTTTAACCCAAACCTGAAAAAGGAAGATACCTCGAGGTACAAGGTTCAGGCTTAACTCTTAGCCTAAAGGGGACAACCATACGGAATCCTTGGATGAAGAAACCGTGATGGGATCTTCGGAGTTTGGACGAACAAATCCGAAAGAGGTTTGCGAAAGGAGGAAGGAAATGGGGTTCCCTAAAGCTTTGAAAAAGGGATGAACTTGGGCGTCTCATTGCTGAGACTAAAAATAACTTTTGAATTTAATGACTTCTCGCAGAAAATACAGGTTTTGACCCTTAACCTGAGTGGGAACAACCATACAGATTTCTCGAAACCGTGATGGGACAGGAGAGATACTTCAACTGAATGAGGCAACTCTTCTGGAATGTGAGAGATGGAAAATAAGGGGATGTAAGAAAAAAATGAACGATGAGTAAGGTAACAGGAGGTGATTCTTTTGATGGGGTGAAAGATGAATAAGGCGAACTTTTTATCAAGGGGACGAATCTCTTGACAAGACGAAAAGATGGAAGAGGGCATATCCTTTGGACAGGAGAAGGTGAAAGCAAAATATGAAGATGGCGATGAAGATGGCAATCCTTTTAGCAAGGAGAAGGTAAAATATGAAGATATGAAGATGGCAATAGTAAGGAGAAGGCGAAATGTGAAATATGAAGAAGGCAATCCTTTTAACAGGGAGAAGGCAAAATGTAAGATATGAAGAAGGCAATCCTTTTAACAAGGAGAAGGCAAAATGTAAGATATGAAGAAGGCAATCCTTTTAACAAGGAGAAGGCAAGTCTCTCGACAAAGCGAAAGACGAGGAAGCCGATCATTTAATCAAGGAGAAAGGCAAATCTTTTGACAACGCAAAAGACGGGGAAGGTGATCCTTTTATCAAAGGAGAAGGCGAGTCTCTCGACAAAGCGAAAGACGGAGAAGGCAAATCCTTTTATCAAGGAGAAGGCGAGTCTCTCGACAAAGCGAAAGACGGAGAAGGCAATTATTTAATCAAGGAAAAGGCGAGTCTCTCGACAAAGCGAAAGATGAACAAGGCGATTCTTTAATCAAGGAAAAGGCGAGTCTCTCGACAAAGCGAAAGACGAAGAAGGCAACCCTTTTTAGAAAAGGAGAAGGCAAGTCTCTCGACAAAGCGAAAGACGAAGAAGGCAATCCTTTTTAGAAAAGGAGAAGGCAAGTCTCTCGACAAAGCGAAAGACGAAGAAAGCAATCCTTTTTAGAAAGGAGAAAGGCAAATCTTTTGACAACGCAAAAGACGGGGAAGGCAATCCTTTTATCAAGGAGAAGGCGAGTCTCTCGACAAAGCGAAAGACAAAAAAGGCAACTCTTATGAAAGAGGGAAAGGCAACTCTTTCGACTACGCGAAAGAAGGAAAAGGCAACACCAAGATATATCAATAACAGATGTCAAGTTCTTATTTCTCTATTAGGAAAGCTGGAAAATTTTGCCAAAAATGATAAAATTTATAGTTGATTCAAGGTAATTTTAAGGTAAGCACTTTTGAAAGATGTTCCTTCTTCCACCTAGAGTATTACCCCCAACCAGGTTAACTCTATAGAATCTAGAATCAAAGTCAAATTTTGTTGTTGGTTTTTCTTCGAGGATGCTATCAATTTCCTTGATATGAAAGGAGAAGAAATTTTCTTGGCTTCATAAAAGAAATTGGATGAAAAGATATTGATAAAAGAATTTTACATAGATAAAGAAGATTCTTTGCAGTTTGGGCAGTTTGATATCCTGGGCACTTTCCCATGATGATCTTTTTGCACTCTTTTGAGTTATGGGGCTTTCTTGGGCTTTTACATCATCCTTCATTTTGGAGATGTCCTGACTTTTCTCTCTTTTTCGGGGAAGGGTACGTCACAAACTCTTTCATCTTGGAGATGCTCTGATCCTTCATTTCTCTCAGGGATTATATATGATGGTATTGGCTCAAAGGTCTTTAGATGATAGCTGGAATCAAATATCTTTTAGGGTTTGTCGGTAGGTCCATCACATCCGCCTTCATCTCGATGGTGATCCGAACTTTCCCTCGAAGGATCCGTCACAAACTCTGTCATCTTGGAGATGTTTCAAATCTTCTTTGGCCCCGAGGGTCTACTCGCTTAATTCGCCTTCATCTTGACGACAATTGAGAGATCCCTTTTACGGATATTTGATTTGCAACTTAGCTGACTTGAGGAGACATGAATTGGGTAGGTCCTTTTTTGACTGCCCAGGATATTTCCACTGTCGTACTGCCAGAGAATAACCTTTAAGAATGTGCCATAGCTATGATCAATATCAGCTCATTTATGACTCTTCTGCATCATTGAATATTTCCTTTACCGGTCATGTCGAAGATTTTTCTTCATCCTCTTGGTTGACCAACAGAAAATTTGGAGTTTGAGCCTTTCTTAACAGAAGCTTCACCCTTTTGGAAGGAATACTTAAGGAGATTTGAGGAAATTCTTTATGTAATAGAAGTTTTGAAATCAACAACTATTTTATGGCAATTTGGCAAGATATTCCTGAAATCTATGATGACGAAACCTTTGCTTAACATCGAATTTTGATAATATCAGTGGGATTCTGGGGAAGAATCCAACATGAGGCTGAATTCTGAAGGTAAATCTAAATTTAAAGTCCTGAAGGCAAGTTTGGCATAAAACTAGGTTTTGAAGGTAAGCCTTTGAAAAGAGTATCCGAATCAGGACTCGGATTCTACAAGGAAAACAGGGAAATTCGAGTTTAAAACTCGAATTTTCAAAGGAAAACTGGGAGGTTCGAGTCGGGGCTCGAATCTCAAGGGAAAACTTGAAAATTCATTTATTGAAGGCAAGAAAACTCGAGATAAAACTCAAATTTTTGAAGGACAACCGGAAGGTTCGAGTCAGAGCTCGAATCTCAAAGGAAAACTTGAAAGTTCATTTATTGAAGGCAAGAAAACTTAAGACAAAAACTCAACTTTTTGAAGGAAAGTAGGAAGGTTCGAGTCAGGGCTCGAATCTCAAAGGAAAACTTGAAAGTTCATCTATTGAAGGTAAGAAAACTTGAGACAAGACTCCAATTTTTTAAGGAAAGTAAGAAGGTTCGAGTCAGGGCTCGAATTTCAAAGGAAAAACTTGAAAGTTCATTTATTGAAGGCAAGAAAACTTGAGATGCAACCCAAATTTTTGAAGGGAAGCAGGAAAGTTCAAGTCAGAGCTCGAATCTCGAAGGAAGACTTGAAAGTTGTTAGATTTTTAAAGGAAAGAAGACTCAAGTTAAGACCCAAATCTTCAAAGGAAAGCTGGAAAATTCGAGTCAGGGCTCGAATCTCAGGGAAAGAGTTGGAATTTCGAGTCGAAACTTGAATCTCCAAGGAGAATTTGATGAGAAGGGATAGAAGAAGATTGGCAGAATTTTAAGGAGAATTGAGGAAAGATTGTAACATGAAGGCTTGAATTTGAGATTTGAATGACCCGAAGGTCAACATTGGATTTAGAGCTTGGATTTTTTATGAAGGGTCAGTGCAAAGACTGATCCTGAGAGGCTAATTGAGCTGTCAGCCAGACACTAGCACGAGTGCTAGGCTTACCTGTATGAGTACTGAATTTTTCAAAAATGCCCCAGTATGAGTACTGGGTTTTCTGACGGAGATTTGAAGAAAAAAGAGACACCGACATTCTTTAAGATACTTGAGATTTGAGCAAGAATGATTGTCGGCGTTTTCAGGATTTTCCCTCATCCTGAAGGGGAAATGGAATAGATATTTGATGAGAATTTAGAAAGGAATGATTCAGGTTTACCCCTTAACCTGAAAAGGGGAGAAGAATAAAATTTATAAAAATGGAGAAGAAGAAAAGAAATTTATTTGAGAATTTATTTTGGAAAAGAATTCTCATAGGTAGCATTGTTGCTCCTATGAGGGGTTTCAGGATTAACACTTATCCTGAATGGGAAAAAGAATAAAATTTAAAGAGTCTTAATGAAGGGAAATTGATGTAAATCTAGAAAATCAACAAAGATTGATAAAACTTGTATTTACAAAAGAATCCTCATAGGTAGCGTCATCGCTTCTACGAGGGATCTCAGGATTTTCCCTTATCCTGAATGGGAGCAACTCAGACAACGAGGGTCAGGTTTATTCCTTAACCTGAGCGAGAAAAATAAGAATAAAGGAAATACCTCATGGGAAAGAGGCATCAGGTTTATCCCTTAACCTGAAAGGGTAGAAGAATTGATAAAATTTTAATGGAATTTGAGGAAATATTTGATAAACTTGATAAAACTTGATAAAATTGATATAAACTTGACAAAAATATGGATGAAACTGATAAAAATATAAAATTTAACTGAAATTTTATAAGATTTAAGAGGAAAAGGAGTTTTCTGATCCTGCCTGCATATGGGATCTTGAAAGGAAAATGTTCATTTAAAGGTAAGTCAAAAATCATTTTGGGAAGAGAATCTACCATAAGAAGAATGATCAGTGCGAGAACTGATCCTTCAAATCAAACACGAGAGATCATCATGAGGGTCAAATTTTGAAGGCAATGGTTTTGAAAATCTAATTTTTGAAAAAGAAAATCAACAACAAAATTGATTTCTAAAAATAACAGTTTGAAACTGATAACAAGATCAATACAAGGGTTGATCTTTGAAGATAATGTTTAAAAATCAACCTTGGAAGATAAGATCATTCACAGGGATTGATCTTTGAATATAATGATTTAAAACCCATTTTTGGAAGATAAGATCAATGCAAGGATTGATCTTTGAATATGACGGTTCAAAAAACCAAACTTGGAAGACAAGACCAGCACAGGGGTTGATCTTTGACTATAATGATTTAAAATCAATTTTTTGGAAGATGAGACCAATGCCAGGATTGATCGCTGAATATAACGTTTTGAAAAAAAACCACTTTTGGAAAATATGATCGACATAAGATTTGAGACCTATTTTGGAAGATAAGACCAACACAAGGGTTGATCCTTCAATGCAATGGTTCAAAAACCTATTTTTGAAAACATGATCAACACGAGGGTTGATTTTTGAACGAAGCTTGGACCGAAGAATATTTGAACTCTTTGGTCATAACAAAGACTTTTTGAAATTTCATGATTTTTGAAAAGGCCCTCATAGGTAATATCATTTCTCTCATGAATGATGTTAGGATTAGTCCCGCATTCTGAAAAGAACAGGAATTTAAATGTGTTTTTAATAGAAGCCGATGAAGAGATTTTTGAAATATAGATTTTCAAAAGCGAATGCCCCTATGTGGCAGAGGAAGAAAGTATTGTGATATTAGAGATATAAAGGAAAATTGACATTTCATTTGACGAGCAAAACTGATAACAAAGAACTAAAATATTTACAAGTATTTTGACCAAAAGGTCACAAAAGGACGGGACTGACTGCCCCCCTACAAGGTGACTTGGTAAAAAGGGAAAAAGTAGAAGAATTCTGACATCTTCAATCTTCTGAGTAGCCGGGGAGAGACTTGGTCATGACGGCTAGGTCATCTTCCTCTTCGTGTTCAATAAAGAGACTCTTGTTGACGCAGTCCTGAACAATATTTTTGAAGACGAAGCAGTGATCGATGTCATGCCCCACTGCTCGATGGAATTTGCAGAACTGATTTGTGAATCTTCCCATGACTGTAGGAGGATCTGCGACTTTTGGGAGTTTAACCAATCCTTTGGCCAACATGAATTCAAGGGCTTCTTCGAGCGTCTGCTTCAGAGGAGTGAACTCACGATCATTACTCCAACCTTCACGCTTTATCTTTTCCTTTTGCGGAAAGTTAGACTGAGATGGCTTGTTATTCTGCTTGGAAGACTTCTCCCTTTGAGCTGTGTCGTGGTTCTGACCATTCTTGTTGTCATTTTTGTTTCTTCTGCTGTTATCAAGATCATTGCTAGAGGTATCAGCTGCATGAGTGAACTGCGCTTTCTTTTTCTGATCTTGGATATTTTTGGTCAGAGGCATGCCTTCGTAAAGCCCACTTTCTATTCCTGCCTCGAGCCATTCGGCTCGTTCAATTAACTTGATAAAGGATTTTGCCGGAGAAGTGGCAATGAGGCTTCTCAGGGGCTGAGAGAAATTGCTGAGGATTATTTGCAATGCATGTTCCTCTGGAATGGGAACTTTCATCTTGTTGCAGGTGCTTCTCCATCTGTGGATGAATTCTCCTGCTCTTTCAGTCTCATTTTGCTTTAGGTTGTAAAGGTGATTGAGCGTAGGTGAAACCTCAGTATTGAATAGGAAGCGCTCAATGAACAAATTTACCACTTTATCGAACTCTCGTAGTTCGATAGGATTGATGTGGTCGGCATACCACCTGGCTGCTATACCCTCTAGACTGCGGGGAAAACAGATGAACAGAGCCCTATTATCTTTTCTGAAACGGCTGCATTCTGCATAAAATGTGGCTAAATGGGCTTTAGGGTTGCCAGTTCCATCAAACTTGAGAAATTTACGAGGAAGGTTCTCCAGGTTATCATCCCCATCTAGACCATCGTAAAAATCTTCGCCAGTATAGGTCTGCTTGCCCTTAGCCTTGGCTTGAATATCCTTAATAGCTCGATTCATCTCCTTTATCTGCTTGCTCATCAGGTCCTCTGCTGGAGCCCCAGACTTGGCCTTGTTGACGGATTCAGGCTCTTCTGCAGCTATTTTTACGGACTGCCTTGGAGGATTCTTCTTGTAGACAATCTGCTCTTCCTCTTCCGATTCTTCCTCGACTGACTCTGATTCCTCAGAAGTAGTGTCTGGTTGTACCTTCTTCCTGATGATTTTGACTTGCTTCTTTACAGGCTTCTTCCTCAGCTTGCTTTTAGGAACTGCCTCTTTCAGCTTGGCCTCGGCTTGCTCCGACATCATCCTTGCTATCATCTTTTGGAACATGTCATACATAGCGGGGTCGATGTCATCTTTCTTGTTCTGACCCTGTCCCCTGACTGATTTAGGAGAGCTCATCTCTTCTGCCTCACTGTCGCTGAGTTGAGGATCTGTTTCTTTTCCCGCTCTTGTCGTAACCATTTTTTAATATCAGTGCTCTCTGTAGAGGAAAGAGGAGGTTTTTAGACAGAAGAAACTTTTTGGAGAAGTTTTGACAAGAGGGAGTATTTAGGTTGAAATCTAAACAATTGTATCCCATTACTAGGGATTGAGTCACCACAAAATTTGTGACAATTGTGTTGTTTACTCCACGAGGGAGAGTAACCAACTAAAATATGAAAAAAATACCATTTTGAAAAGGATATCTCTTGACGGAAAGAGATTTTTATGAAAATATAAACAAGAATATAAAAACAGAAGAAAATAAAAGGAAAAATGGAATTTGAGAATGAATGGTAAGGATTTAAAATTTGAAGAACTTGCAGGCAGGATCAGAAGAATTTTTTTTTGAAGAATTTTTAGAAGAAGGAGAAAAGGATAAAGAAAAATACACCTGGGTTTTAAAAACAAAGAGGAAATTTTGAAATATATACCCAGGGTTTTGAAAAATATAAGGAAGATATATATATATAAAATATCACACAATCACAGATATACAAGCAAGGATACACAAACAGCACTCCCTAAAGCTGACTCTATATGCAATATTTGAAATGGCTGATAGGACCTTAATCCTAACTCTAAGATTTATATCCTCTGATTCCAATCAAGGTACGCCGATATACTCAAGCCGAAGCTCGAAGTACGTGGCATATAAGGTATCTCTTCAGTTCTAAGGTAAAGGCTTCCCAACATCCTTGAGCACCTACCGATATACCTCGGACTATGGCCCTTAGGTACGTGGTAGGGGGGCGCGAACCCAAATAAGTGGTCCAGTTGTGAGGCTCTCTCCCGAACTATGGTTCAGTGAGACAACCCAGCAACGTGAAGACCGGGACAATATAGGATGTTTTCAAAATATGATCAACATGCAATAAAATCAGAAGGCTCTAATGCAAGTCCTAAAGAGATAGAATTTAAATGAATAGAAGCATACACTTGCATACATTGTTTGCATTCAATCCCTAGAATTGAGGAGAGTTGTATTTAAGACCTAAGTCTAATGTGAGCATGGAATAATCTCCTCAATATAGTCCTACCAAACCATACTTAGATCCTATATGCAATGATGTCAGCTTAGGACAAAATCTAGGTTTCCTAAGGTTTGCATGAAAATGTAGCTGACATATGTTAGAATAAAGACTTAGATTATATAAAAGCAAAGCAAAGGCATAGATTCAACCGGACGAAGATGAGTCCCATCACGGTCGCCAAAACTGTGATCATCGCAAAATTTTTCCTATTCTCTTATGGTTTCTCTCTCTTCCTTCACTTTTCCTTTTCTAACCTCTATTCTCCTCCTTTTTGAAGGGAGACGAATAAAAGAAAGAAAAGAGAAAGGGAAGAGAAGAGAAAAGAAAGAAAGAGAGAAGAGGAACTATTTTGCACGGTCTCACTTGACCTTAATTTGAAAACATTTAGAAATTTAACTCGCCTCCGTTTTTGAAAATATTGCGGGAAAATGGAGAGACGGGATTCGCTCGTCAGTACGACGTTCGACCGTTCCTGGCGCCTTTACCAGGGGTAATCGAACCAAGGATCGAATCTATGCCTTTTGCTTTGCCTAAATATAATCTAAGAATTTATTCTAACTCTAAATGCACAAAGAATCATGCTTGTGCAATGCAAGGATGTATGCTCTTTTGAAAGATGTTTTTTGAAAATTTCCAAGTATTTTTGAGATAAACTTGATAAGGGAGTGAAGAAATGATTGAATCTAACTTAGAACTTGAGATAGATCAGAGAAGTTCTAAGTTTTTGAAATAAATCAGAGTTTAGAAGAATGAATTTGATATTGAGAAAGAATGATTTAAAGCTTTGAAATGAAAGAAAAATGAAGTTTCAAAGTCAGAAATGGATTTTGAATTTTGAACTTGAATTTAGGAAAGGGAATGAATACTTTAAGATGGAATTGAATTTAGATTTTTGAAGTTTGAAAATTGGAAAGGACTGAGAAAAACAAATGGTATTTAAGAAAAAATGGATTTAAGAGATTCAGATTAGATCCGGAAATGGAATGAAAATCTAGAACTGGAATTGGATTTCGGATCCTAAATAGAATGGGATCCAAGATTTAGAATCCAAGATGGACTTGGGTTCTGGATCCTAAAAATGGAGTGGATCTGAAGTCTGAGATCCAAAAGTAGAATAGGGTTCTGGATCCTAAGATGGATTGTGGATCTGAAGTCTGAAACCCAATGTAGAGTTGGACTCTGGATCCTAAGATGGATTTGGATCTGAAGTCTGAGATCCAATGTGAAGTTGGATTCTGGATCCTAAAGGGGAATGGATCTGAAGTCTAAGATCCAATGTGGAATTGGATTCTGGATCCTAAGATGGATTTGGAGTTAAATTCAGAAGATGAATCAAGAATTTATAAGTCTGATTTGAATTTTGGAAAAGGAATTTTAGAAATTGAATCTTGAATATACAAATGGATTTGAAAGTTAATTTGAACTTTGGATTTGATTTAGAATTTGGATTTTGAAATACAAGATGATTCTGAAGTTTCAAGGTCAAATGGGACCTTGAAATCGAATTCTTGAATCCTTTTGAGAAATAGAGTTGAATTTTGAATTTATGAATAGGATTTGATCTGAGAAATGAAGGAAAGAAGAATCACTTGGAATTTTGAAAAGGAAATTTTGAAAATATGATGCAATTCTATCCTATATGGTGAATGAATTTAAAGAATCTTTTGAAATTGGATTTTGAAAAGCTATTCCATTCTTTAAATGAATTAAAACAAGATTGAAGATGTAATACATCCTTGACTATGGTCATTGGAAGTATTATATAATAATCTATATTTAAATTCAAGAGAAGAATAAAATACATTTGGTGCTTTTATAGAATTTAAAATGAAATTAACTCTCAATATACCCTGACTATGGCCATTGGTATATATTTTGAGTCAATTTTAAGTTAAATTCTAATAAAAGGAGAAAATATTTAAGGAAATATGATGAATTTTAAAAACGGATCTGGTGTGGATCCAGTGTTATTTCGTAAAAGATAAAAATCCTAAGTTTTGTCCACACCCTGACTATGGCCATTGATGCGGATCATCAACTTAGGATTGATTACCTCTTACGAAAATGGTGCACGTGCCATTCGTGTTTCACCATTCATGAGATTTTAGGAAAACAAAGGAGAAAATATGAGAACAAGTGATTCATGATATTTATAATGTTCATTCATTCTATCTAAAAAGTTGGAAAAGTACATTCTCATTTAAAATCTAACTATTACAATACACGAGATTGAATTCATAATTCCGAGTAATGACCTTCTTCACATATTCCCTGCAAAACATTCGATTAAATATGGAAAATGGAAGAGAATTATACATTGCACCTGGATTTCAGAATATGTCAATGGTAAGAGAATGTGCTCATATGTCAAGACATTTATGATGGAAAGATAGGAAGTGATGTATGTACCTGTATACATACTTATATATATATATATATATATATGAGTGTGTATATATACATATACATACATAGGTATAGATTTATGTATATATATATATACATATATTTATATAAATATATATATATATATATAAACATATATATATATATATAAACATATATATATATATATATATATATATATATATTACATATATACATTCAATATAGGTGGATGATAGTGGCGATATTGTGAGCATAATGGTGCTTGTGGGAGCTAGCAATACATGTGAGTGCCGTGGGGTAGATCATGACAGTGTCATTGAAAAATGTGAGCATGCTGGGGTATAATGCAGGAGAGATGTGTCCTGATAATGGGCGGATCCACGTAGTTTGAGCCGATCCAGCAAAATATTTTCGATTAACACATTAGACCAGACTCAATCAACCATGTTGAAATGATCCTACTTGATGTATTAGGGCTTTAGAAATATGCAATTGCACATGATGAGGATTTTTCTCAGTGAATCAGATTTGCCATTCTTTAGCAAATCGAATCTAACTATTCCTATTCATTTTCCTTGTCCTAAGGCGAGAGCTTAATAGCTTTATACAACATTCAAACTTGATATAGCAGTGATGTGGGCTCTGATGTCACGAGTTCATAATAAATGCAAACCGAAATGCTAAATCAAAACAGATGCTAAATGGTTACGTAACTAACTATGTATATCAATGAACGATGCAACCCAGAACTGCTGCTATACTAGAACTCCTTTTGTTTCCTGAAATGAATGCTGATGATTGTGAACTCTTTTACTATACCAACAGATTCCAAAAAAAAATCATACTTGAAGCATCAATGAAAATGTTATTGTCAGACTGAATCCTGAAATTCAGCCAAGAAGCTATTTGATTTATATCTCAGCAGATGCTTCAAAGCAAGTCCTGGCAGGCACAGAAAATGCATAAAGCTTTGGATAAACAAACATTTCAGTTGCATCCACCAAATGAGAGTTAATGCTAACAAGGTGTTATTAATGTGGATCTGATGGACTAAAATCAGCATTCCCGAGGTGAAACAACAAGGGGGGTCACATACAGAAAATCGATGCTATTCAATAATACAGGTACAGCCATAGAGTATATTATAGATGCTGATGTGATGCCTATGAAGTAATAGCATGGAGGGTGACAGGCACATACCGTGATTAGGAGAGATAGATATGTTGACTTATGTGCAGATATGCAAGGTGATGTCTTCTTTTAAATCATTGTAATTTTGAAAAGATTTTTATATGAAAAACATGTGAAAACCAGACATCAAATAATAAAAACCGGTTCTCACTAGTGGATGAGACCGGGTCGAACTCAGGGAACGGGAATATATCGTATTCAAGCACACAAATCTAAACTAATCTTTGTTGCTGAATTATTGAAATGTAAAATGTTTCAAAAGAGGTAAAAACAACTAACTATTACAACAAATGAATACCCTTCGCAGAGGGCGTAAAGTGCAATATTTACAAACCCAATTTCAAATTTCTAATTCTAAACTAAAAAGTAAAATGAAGCTTTATTCTTCGTACTTCGTGTCATGTAATCAATTCCGCTCCAATCCTGTGCTATCCTGCACAAGTAGAAAGAACACGAGCAGTACCAGATCTAGAACATAAAAGAAATGATAAAAGACATCTAAATGACTAATTACAATTGAAAAACTAATTCTAATTAAATCTACTAACCAACTAATTAGAAAACATTTAACTAACAATTACTTAACTACTAACTAATGATTACTTAACAAAAGATGAATGTAAAAACAAAACAGGAAATTAGAAAAAAAACAGAAAATAGAAAATTACTAAATGACTAAAACATGAATTCAAGGATTTGTAAAACAGGAATTTGCTGAATGAAGGTATAGAAACTTAAAAATTTCAGAAAACAAAATATGAGAAAAAAAACAGGAAAATCAGGACATGAATTTCAGAAAAGAAAGTAAATGAAACAGAAATTTAACAAGTGAACAATAAAACCGAATGTTAATGCAATGCAAGACATATAAAAAAAACAAACAAACAGGAACTTAATGCAATGAAAAATATTGTAACATTACTAACAATTCAGGAAAAATATGAAATGGAAAACTTGAAAAATGAATTTAACGAAAGCATATAATGAATATAAAAGCAAGAAAAACAGAAAATTACAACATTCAGGAAAATAAGAACATGCTATGCTTCAAAAAAAAATTTAAAAACAGGAAATTCAAACAGAAATCTACTCTATGTGATGAATGAAAAACAGAATTCAATAACAAATAATGAACTACTTATGAAACTAAAATACAGATCTAAGTAACTACTTAACAAAATACAAATCAGAAAATGAACAGAAAAAGGAAAAAAATATGAAACATAACTATCGTTTTTTTTTTTCTTTTGTTTTAAATTTTTTTTATTCTGTTTTTCATAATCAATACAGCTGAAGAAAAAACATTAACAAAGCTGAAAAAGAAGAAGAAGAAGAGAAGAAGATTAAGAAGAAGAAGAAAAACTGAAAATCGGAGGAAGAAGAAGAAGAAGAAGAAGAAGAAGAAGAAGAAATAGAAGATGAAGATCGGATTGGAAAAAGAAGAAGAAGAAAATCTGAAGGAGAAGAAGAAAGAAGAAATAGGATGAAGAAGAAATAAAGAAGAAGAAGAAGAATAAGAGGAAAAATCGGGATAAGAAGAAGAAGAAGAAGATATCAGAAGAGAAGAACCAGACTTACCGTGAATCACACATGGAATGGTTAGAAAAGAAGTCGGTCATCCACCCTGCGCCATCGCCGGAATGAGGATCCATCACCACCGGCTGCTGGAGTTTCAATAGAGGAAAAAGGGAGAAGGGGAAGTTAGGGAAAGAAGCAGCTACCGGCGATGGTGGAAGAAATTGAGAAAAGAGGGAAGAGAGGGAAAGAGGGAAAAGAGGGAAGGTTCAAGCGTACAGGGGAGACAAATGAATTTTTTTCCTTCGTGGGTTTTAAAACCCCAAACCGGCTGGAACCGGTTTGAAACCGATTTTTTCAGTTTAAAAAAACGCAAACCGGTTCCAGCCGGTTTGCTATTATTTTTTTTTTAGTTTTTAAAATTCAAAAACCAAACCGTGTAAACCGGTTTATTAGAAAAATTTTTTTTTTCAAAAAGTTATAAACAAAACTTTATTTCATTTTTAAGGAAAATAAAAATTATTCTACTAATTTTTTCTTCTTTTCTAAAAAAAACAAACATTTAAAATGATTTTAAAAACTATTTTCTCTATTTTTTTATTTTATTTTTAATTAAAAACTAAAACTAAACTACTATGAATATAACAAAAACTAAAATATGTATAAAAATGTAAAATAAAACTATTTTTCATGCATTTTCTATTTTTAAATCATTTTAGCACATTTACTCGAAAACTAACATAAAATTGGGTTTTGAAACATTATTTTATAAAATCATGCATATTTAAATGTTAATAAACCCTGAATTATATGCATGATCAAATACCCCCATGCTTATGTTTTGCTAGTCCTCGAGCAAACTTAGGAAAATGCAAGAAATCAAACTATCACCTAACTCACTTTCGTAGGAATCACGGTTGCATTTAGCTCATGCAACAAGCCCTTTCAACCCCTGGGTTACCCCAGTGGACGAGTAAGGTCTCGTGAGGGTTTGCAGTGATGCTACCCACAAGCATCTCTGTCATGTATGCATAATAATACACATCCTCATAAGCAGTAGGTAATTAAAGACTTTGTTTTCACAAATATTTCCTATTATTTCAAAATCAAAATATAATTAGAATCTTTTATGTACCACCACAGAAAAAGAATTTCTTTCACTTTTCTAAATATCACAATTATTTATGTTTTATTCTTAGAAAATCCAATAAAAACATATTATTATTTACTTATCCTCACTCATATGTTTTCTGCACAGGTTTTCTCAATCATACTTCTAAGCACTGAACTTTTCTCTCTTCTTCAGCTCTTTTCTCGATTTTTTCATTCTCTTTTCTCGATTTTTTCATTTTTTTTCACGCTTTTTCTTTTTGCGCACTTATTTTTCTCTTATAGCTTGCGTGTGGTCTGCTTTTATGCCTTGTGCAATGTCAATATCTTTTATACTTTTTTCAATACATATCAAAAGATATCAACTAAGACATAAAAGTGACTTCCTTCATTCACCCTTATAACATGAGAGTCAAACATTTCAACTTGTATCTGTTCTCAGTTACTTAGGATCATGAAGTTTTCCACTCTCCTTTTCGAAAATGGAATTAAAAGTTTCAACTTACATCTAAGTTCCATCTACTAAGGATTGTGAAATTATCCAAACAACCTAACACATGCTATATTTTTTTCTTTTGAGCTCATTTTTTACGCTTTTGTTCATTTGCTTAGTTTTTCAAAAATAAAACTGTGCATATTCATATTTATGATTCAAAATAAACTTTAACATGTATCTATCATAATTTCCTCGAAATCCGCATAAACAACCATAATTTTTAGATCTATGTCAGAAAAAAAATTTCGTGGGGCTTAAAAATCCTCTAAAAACATCAGATTTGAAATAACATTCATATAAGTTCAAACTCTTTCTTTAAAAATCTACTTTTTATGAGAGATGTGTAAACATGTGTAAGAACGTAAACATAAATATCAAGGTGTGCACTCTACACCCTCCCCCATGCTTGAATGACACTGTCCCAGTGGCATTCCCCCATGCTTGAATGAAACTAAGTGAATGCACATGAGAGAAATAAATGAGGGAAAAGAGTAGAATGACCTGACATGAATTAAAAATGCACGTTCTATGAATGTAATGAATGCAATGTATAAATGACAAAACATGAAAACCATGAATGAAACAAAAAGAACCTGAAAAACTCATGAAAAAGTACAAGCAAAATAAAATCTATAAATTCTAAGCAAATCTAATAATATACAAGATATGGGTTGCCTCCCATAAAGCGCTAAGTTTCACGTCCCCAGCCAGACGGATCCCTGGAAAAACCTTCATCGTCCATGAGATCAATGGACATGAAGTCAGACTCAACCGGGCTCTATGAAGAAAAGAGTGTCATCTGTGACACTACGCACTGTGTTTCCATCCCGTCTACCTCTAACTGTAGGATCATAACTCTCTCGACGTGAAGAACAGAGATTAGTCTCATCTGAGAGACTGGTCAAGAATCGAGAGTCTAGGACCGACCGAGTATCAATGAATGCTACTTCAGACAAGTGGTGAATATGATCAGGCTTGACTTGGTCAAGCACCTTCTGCATCTGCACCTCTTGCTTACTCAAAACGATTGGTGATCCTAAAGGCTGAGAAAATGGGGCTTTATATGATGAAAATGTATGTTGTGAGTAAGGCCCCTTCTGTTGAGGTATCATGGAGATCGACTCGTCAGTAGAAATGATATGAGGTTCATGAGTCGATTCCTGAGTAGAGTGACACGCCCTCCCATACTGAAGGGATGTAACAGATTTGACTGGCTCATGATATGAAGTAGGTTGCAAGTCAAATGACATGGAATCCTCTCCCTTGGATGTGACAATAGACTGACTAGATGGGTTCCCCTCTCTTTGCCTACTGAAGGCCTCAACCAATTGTCCCATTTGAGTCTCTAGCTTGGCTATTGACTGCGTATGGGAACTCAAAAGTTGTAATATCCTATCTTGGAAGGATTGACTAAATGAAGGCTCATGAGGATGGGGTTGAGTATAAACAGGTTGGGCTGGGGGATGAACCTGTGAAAAAATGGGGTGCGAGTAACCTTGTGAAGGGTTACTGGGTCTATACTGTGTCTGGGAGGGCTGATGGGATGGGGAAATAGACTGGTTTCGCCAACCTAGGTTATATGAGGATGTAAATGAATCGGGCATGGGTTTAGCGAAACCTTGGGCAACATTCACCTGCTCCTGAACGAATTCAGGATATAATGACGCTGCCGGACAATCCGCAACACAGTGTGCAGGGCTAGCACATAGCTCGCACACTCTTTCTACTTGATTTCTCGAAGAATTGGCTAGGAATTGATCTAACTTCCTAGTCAACTGGTCAACCTTGGTACGCAATTCTAATTCGGACCCAACTTCGGAAATCCCAACCTTCCTAGGACCACTAGACAGAGATGTAGTCCTATCGAGCCGTGAAGACAAGTTATGATGCATCGTGTTTTCACTCAAGGTCTCGAATAGAGACCACGCCTCGTCCTCACTTTTGAGCATAAAAGTGCCCCCACAAGACGAATCAACCATTTGACGATGCTTTTCAGTAAGCCCGTCATAAAAATACTGCACCAACTGCCAACGAGGCACCTGGTGATGGGGACACTTGCGGAAAAGATCTTTCAATCTCTCCCAAGACTCGTGAAATTGTTCTCCCTCAATTTGAGAAAAACTGGTTATAGCTTTACGAAACTGGTTCGTCTTACCAATTGGGAAATATTTTTTTAAAAATTCTTTTTGCATTCCTTCCCAAGTAGTAATACGAACTGTCTCAAGAGATTTTAACCAGTGCTTGGCTTTATCTTTGAGAGAGAACGGAAACAAAGTTAACCTCATAGCGTCGTCTCCAAAATTATTGATTCGCACAGTCGAGCAAATCTCAAGGAATTCGTCGAGATGACGATATGGGTCCTCATTGCTAAGGCCATAAAACGAAGGTAACATTTGAATCACACTGGCCTTAATCTCAAAATGGCTCGCTCCTACATCAGGTCTCGTGATGCAGGAGGTGGGAGTATACGTATTTGGCATGAAGTACTCCCTCAAAGGACGGATCAATTGATGATCGTCAGCCATTGCGTACACCTTGGAGTATACCGGTGTAGCACACGTCCTAACTTTGGGTTTTCTACCTAACTAACGCACTAAGCGGCCAAACCACGCAAACCACAAAGCGAGTAAACTAAAAACCACAAAAACTAAAAAAACACCACGCACTTACATATAACAAAGATTATGCAAAAGAAATATAAAATTTATGTGTACGGTACCAATCGTACACAGTCACCTATAAGGGAATCCTAATAGGTGGGCTGTGCAGAAAAGTAAGCTCGTCTCTAAGATATGCACATACGTGGTTCTAAACCTAAATGCAACACAAACACTAGGCAATAAAGTGAATACTAATATTACGCCGTTCCCCGGCAACGGCGCCAAAAATTTGATGTCTTCTTTTAAATCGTTGTAATTTTGAAAAGATTTTTATATGAAAAACATGTGAAAACCATACATCAAATAATAAAAACCGGTTCTCACTAGTGGATGAGACCGGGTCGAACTCAGGGAACGGGAATATATCGTATTCAAGCACACAAATCTAAACTAATCTTTATTGCCGAATTATTGAAATGTAAAATGTTTCAAAAGAGGTAAAAACAACTAACTATTACAACAAATGAATACCCTTCGCAGAGGGCGTAAAGTGCAATATTTACAAACCCAATTTCAAATTTCTAATTCTAAACTAAAAAGTAAAATGAAGCTTTATTCTTCGTACTTCGTGTCATGTAATCAATTCCGCTCCAATCCTGTGCTATCCTGCACAAGTAGAAAGAACACGAGCAGTACCAGATCTAGAACATAAAAGAAATGATAAAAGACATCTAAATGACTAATTACAATTGAAAAACTAATTCTAATTAAATCTACTAACCAACTAATTAGAAAACATTTAACTAACAATTACTTAACTACTAACTAATGATTACTTAACAAAAGATGAATGTAAAAACAAAACAGGAAATTAGAAAAAAAACAGAAAATAGAAAATTACTAAATGACTAAAACATGAATTCAAGGATTTGTAAAACAGGAATTTGCTGAATGAAGGTAAAGAAACTTAAAAATTTCAGAAAACAAAATATGAGAAAAAAACAGGAAAATCAGGACATGAATTTCAGAAAAGAAAGTAAATGAAACAGAAATTTAACAAGTGAACAATAAAACCGAATGTTAATGCAATGCAAGACATATAAAAAAAACAAACAAACAGGAACTTAATGCAATGAAAAATACTGTAACATTACTAACAATTCAGGAAAAATATGAAATGGAAAACTTGAAAAATGAATTTAACGAAAGCATATAATGAATGTAAAAGCAAGAAAAACAGAAAATTACAACATTCAGGAAAATAAGAACATGCTATGCTTCAAAAAAAATTTAAAAACAGGAAATTCAAACTGAAATCTACTCTATGTGATGAATGAAAAACAGAATTCAATAACAAATAATGAACTACTTATGAAACTAAAATACAGATCTAAGTAACTACTTAACAAAATACAAATCAGAAAATGAACAGAAAAAGGAAAAAAATATGAAACATAACTATCGGTTTTTTTTTCTTTTGTTTTAAATTTTTTTTATTGTGTTTTTCATAATCAATACAGCTGAAGAAAAAACATTAACAAAGCTGAAAAAGAAGAAGAAGAAGAGAAGAAGATTAAGAAGAAATCGGAAGAAGCTGAAGAAGAAGAAGAAGAAGAAGAAGAAGAAGAAGAAGAAAAACTGAAAATCGGAGGAAGAAGAAGAAGAAGAAGAAGAAGAAGAAGAAGAAATAGAAGATGAAGATCGAATTGGAAAAAGAAGAAGAAGAAAATCTGAAGGAGAAGAAGAAAGAAGAAATAGGATGAAGAAGAAATAAAGAAGAAGAAGAAGAATAAGAGGAAAAATCGGGATAAGAAGAAGAAGAAGAAGATATCAGAAGAGAAGAACCAGACTTACCGTGAATCACACCTGGAATGGTTAGAAAAGAAGTCGGTCATCCACCGTGCGCCATCGCCGGAATGAGGATCCATCACCACCGGCTGCTGGAATTTCAATAGAGGAAAAAGGGAGAAGGGGAAGTTAGGGAAAGAAGCAGCTACCGGCGATGGTGGAAGAAATTGAGAAAAGAGGGAAGAGAGGGAAAGAGGGAAGGTTCAAGCGTACAGGGGAGACAAATGAATTTTTTTCCTTCGTGGGTTTTAAAACCCCAAACCGGCTGGAACCGGTTTGAAACCGATTTTTTCAGTTTAAAAAAACGCAAACCGGTTCCAGCCGGTTTGCTATTATTTTTTTTTTTAGTTTTTAAAATTCAAAAACCAAACCGTGTAAACCGGTTTATTAGAATTTTTTTTTTTTTCAAAAAGTTATAAACAAAACTTTATTTCATTTTTAAGGAAAATAAAAATTATTCTACTAATTTTTTCTTCTTTTCTAAAAAAAACAAACATTTAAAATGATTTTAAAAACTATTTTCTCTATTTTTTTTATTTTATTTTTAATTGAAAACTAAAACTAAACTACTATGAATATAACAAAAACTAAAATATGTATAAAAATGTAAAATAAAACTATTTTTCATGCATTTTCTATTTTTAAATCATTTTAGCACATTTACTCGAAAACTAACATAAAATTGGGTTTTTGAAACATTATTTTATAAAATCATGCATATTTAAATGTTAATAAACCCTGAATTATATGCATGATCACAAGGCTACGCTAATTGCCACCGCTTGACTGGCAACTTTATCCCGTAGTCCTGATGGGGTGGACTTCTCTTAATAGATCTTTGTCTGTTGTCATGGAACTTCAAAGCTTGAGGAGATAGAAGGCCAATGGAGATCGGATCGTGCCTTCTTTGCTGAGATTCAACATAGGAGGGTTGGAGCTGATTGAATTCCTTCGGTTGAGGCAGAAGAAAATAAGAGAAAGAGGAAGTTGTGGTGATGACGGGTCGTTGAAGGAGAAGAAGGAGAAGGTGCAGGGTGGGGTGAAACGCGGTTGCGTGAAGGAGAAGAAGGGGAAGAAGAGAGGTAATGGTGGGGTGATAACGGATGAAAGAAAATGAAGAGGGGAACATGTGGGAGTGAAGAGCGATGGATTTAGGGTTCCCCTTTGCATCCTTTAAAAGAGGGAGGCGATGGCTCTGGAAGAAGTAATGTTGTTGGTGATGGAGGGATCGGGTGAAGCAGGAGGAGGATGGACGAAAGAGAAGGGGGGAATGCGAGATGGATGGTGGAGGAGCTCGGTGGTTTGTTGTAGATGGAAGGTGAAGAGTGAAGAGGCAATTTCGTGATGGGCGGCTTGGGTGAGGCCTCTGGAGGGTTCGGTGGAAGCCATGGAGGCGTGCGGCTGAAGGCTTCGAGAGTGAGAGGGGGAGAAAATGTTCGGCCTCCGACCTCTTGCGAGAAAAACCCTAAAAAAATGTTCAGTCCCTCAGATTTACGTAATTTCAAAAAAGAAGGCTCCTTCAACAAGATTTTTTTGTAAAAATGGTTTTAGAATGAGTTTTTTAGCAAAATTGACTTTAAAACTCATTCATTTTTCTTGTAATTTTTCCAATTTTTTTGGTTTTTTTGTTATTTTCATTTTTTGTATTTTTGGAATAAAAATCTAAGATTTTACGAGAAAACTGAGATTAAACACTAATTTTTTTGTATTTTTCTGAGAAATATTTACAAAGGTATTTTTCTGAGAATTTCAGACCATTTTGGGGAAATTTCTTCAGAAGAATGGGTTTGGACCCATGTTTTGAGAAGATGTTCGAGTTTTGACACTCGAATCGAGAAATACAATGTGAAGGATCCAAACGAATGTCGAATGGACTATCCGAGCTATTTAAAGGCTATTTTTGGTATTTTCTTTAATTTAAAATTTGAACAAGAAGACTCAGATTATAAAAATTACCAAAAATAGCCTTTCAATAGCTCGGACAGTCCATTCAACATCCGTTTGGATCCATCACATTGTATTTCTCGATTCGAGTGTCAAAACTTGAACATTTTCTCAAAACCTGGGTCAAAACCCATTCTTCTGAAGAAATTTCCCCGAAATGGTCAGAAATTCTCAGAAAAATACTTTTGTAAATATTTCTCAGAAAAATACAAAAAATTAGTGTTTAAAACTTAGTTTTCTTTTAAAATCTTAGTTTTCTACTACAAAACTACAAAAAATGGAAAATGATGCAAAAATCGAAAAAATTGGGGAAAGCAAAAGGTTTTAAAACTTGAAAAATTGAATTTTTGCCAAAAACCTCTCTTGAACCACTCTTTTTACAAAAATTCTTTCAAAGGGGGCCTTCTTTTGGAAATTTGGAAAATCTCCAACAGCTTCTTCCCGTGCACTCGCCTTCTCCTACCACAACCTCTCATCTTCAAACAAACTCCTTCTCCCTCAGCCCCTGATCTTCAACCACCTCCCTCTCTCGAAGGCTCCTCTTCCCCTTTAAGAGGAGAGCACGCAGAAGGATCCAGGCCCCGTCTCCTACCTCTCCATCGGCATCCAGCATCCTTCCTCGCAGCCATCGTCTCATACCTCCTCTCTGCAGCCCGTTTCGGTAAGTATCTTTTCCTCTCTTTCCCTTTGAACTCTCTATTAAATGGCTGTGAATACGCTTTGTTCTCATAGATTTTGTTAATTTCCTCAGTTCACCTTGATTTTTCCTTTTTCCTTTTTTTTTTTTTTTGAAACACCTCTGTAACGCCGATTTATTACTCATGATAAAATCGGCTTACACAGTGTGAAATTAATGGAATGTTTATATTCCTACACTCTGATCTCCCTTCTCTTTTTTTTTTTTCTTTTTATGATTCCCTTTTGATTTTCATTTTTCTTTGCATTTCGTGATGTTTAAGACCTTGTTCCATCGTCTGAGCATCGTCCCATACCAGCAGCCCATGGCAGCAGTTAGTAATCTGAAACTCAGATCAGAGGGGTTTTGAGATCCGGCATCTAACCATGGGTCTGCTGGGCAAGCGGGTCTGCGTCAATCTTCATTTGATTTTACCTTTCCTCTTCTTTTTTTTTTTCACTTACGCACTTTAGTTTTACATGGCCATTTCTTTTCTTTTTTATCAATTTCGTTAATAGTTTAATGTCAGCATCTATTACCTGAGCAGTCTTGACCATACCTTCTCTTTTACACCCTGCGATATGTGCAAATCCCCTTGGTCGAGCTTTTGATTTTCTGTAGCTTTTACTTATTTTGTTTCATAGTATTAGATCATCCGGTATCTCTCATTCCAATCTCCCTATACTGTCTTTCTGTCCAGCCATTATAGTCACTCTAGCAACCGAGAATCGTTACAATAGTCCCCATGCCAAATTTGAAAATCATAGGGGTACTATGTTACATTTCCACAGCCGTTTCCCTCTTGTTCTGTTTAGCATCTGCTCTGTGATGCCTGGCATGCGTAAACAAGTTCCCCAGGGCAGAATCTCATGAGATGAAGAATGCCTGATATGTTTCAGAAGCCTTGGATGAGTATGTTTCAGAAGCCTTGGAACCGACATTATGTAAAGTTTGTTTTGTGTTTGAAGCCAAAATTATGAGAGTCGATCCTCATTTTTGCTCATAGTAAGAATAAAAAAAAAAAACTGGGCTTATCCCAGATGGGATAATCATATTCAATGCAAGTGAGATTGTAGATTTTGGGAATATCCAGGATATGTGTTTAAAACTACCCTTGGCAGATCAGAGTTCATAGATGACCAGATCGAATCAGGTAAGAAAGATACACTACAAACACCTATTTACCTGTTGCAATCATCTCGTCGCTATATCCATGCCCTCGCTGCGTCCCTTCATTTCATGAAGTATCTTTTTACTTGTTTCCTTGTTAATATTTTAGCCTGCCTAATTCAGTTGTATGATCCCATGATATTTCACTCATGTTATCCTTTTCTTCTCTCTTTCTAAAAGCAAGCTATTTTCCTTTTAGCTTTGGGTTAACTTTCCTCTGTTGTAGTTGTTGGCGTCATTAAATTGCAGTGCTCTGGGTGTTGATTTTTTTTTAATATCCCTCTATCACCTTGGCTTCTTCCACTGGTTACTCCAATGCAATCCCCCGCAAGATCTAAAATCTTGACCTGAGAGTGTCGCGTAAGAGCTATTGATTCGAGGGCATACCATTAAGGACTGGCGTTCAAACTTTGAAAGATCCCCAGTACATTTGAATTTGCTTAAGGATTTGCGCTGGGACAACTGCAGTTTGTTCATCGTCTTCTGATGCTCAGGTCTGGGATTTCGCATTCACGGATATCCAAAATTTCAAGGTAAACCGGAGTTGAAAGGATCACTTCCTCTGAATAGGCCACTGGGCACTAGAATGAATGATTTTGCTGTGTTAATTTTAGTAAACTTCAAATCTTTGTCCCCCTCCTTTTCAAAAGACAAACGAAAGAAAATATCACGGCACCGGTGGGATTGGAAAGGATATGTATTGGTCGGTGAGAACAACCTGATAAAATTATCTCACATACATTGATGCAGTATTATTCTTTATTTTGCCAGGTTGTATAAGTATCTTACTATTAAAAAGGTATTTGGCACCTGTCGCTGCTGATTTTTCATATCAGGGACTATCCATTCCATGTTGCCATTTTCATTACATTGATATCAGTATGCAGCATCTGCATATACTATCCCTTGTGCATCTATCATATAGATCTCCCTGATTGAGTCTATTATCTTCTGTAAATACCACCACCAATACCACCAACTCACTCCATCCATACATTCCTGCACAACTACCACTGCCCAGCACAACATTTTCCCTCTGTGCTTAGCATTGTGCTCAACCTCACCGACTACATCTTACCTTTACCCGTCACAAAATGTTTTTACTGCTAAAGGGCTGCTTACAGTAGCCTGAATATAACCTGTCCCTTCACAAGCATTTCCTTTCCAGCCACACCACAGTCCACCTGCGTACCCTGCTGTGTGGATATAACTATATTTACCTTCTGATAGCTATGCTATCTGTATAGCTGTGGCTATATTCCTGCACTTGCCCTACACAGCCTTCACCTTCCAAAAATGCATTATCACTACATCTACTATCCACCAATACAGTGCATTCTTGTTAATATTTTCCCAGCAGATGCCCCTGCATCTGCACATTGTTACATTCATAATATGTTCTTCACTTATCCTTGGTGTTTTATCACTTCCTATCCATTTATCTATCACTGTTCACCCATGGCTCATCTTTAGCCCACACTTACTGCATTCACTGCAGACTTTCACAGCAATACATCACTGCTGCCACACGTTTTCCCTGTTATCTTAGCAGACCAATACCCATTCGTTGTTGTATAACATGTTTCATTATCTCATCCACCATTTAGCACCCCACCACTACATGTTAGTCAGTTGCATTGCAACCATCAGTTGTATTCACCTCATTATGTCCCAGTCGATCCATCCCCTGTCACCTATCTTCATTCATATTTATATTTCATATCATATGGCCTTGCATAGTAGCACCGATTCATCATGTTGCAAACCAGCCACATTATTCCACTTATCTTAGATATGACTATATGTCTTTGTCAGCATCTTGGCATCCGATTCAGTCATCCCTTTTCCAACACATGCCTAACTTCCAGCAAGTCGTGTACTACCTATATAATTCCTCCCCATTTATCTATATACACACATATATATATATATATATATACATATATATACATATATATGTATGTATATACATTCATATGTATATAGACATACGTATATATAGGTGTACATATATACATATCTATGTATGTATATACGTACATAGATATACATCATCTTCATCTTTCCATACTTTAGATCTTAAATATCTTAGCATATAAATATTTTACCATTGACATCCAGGGGATATATACAATTCTCTTCTATTCTCATGTCTAACCAAGTATTTTGCAGGGAAACAAGTGGAAAAAGTCATTATTTGGAGTTATAAATTCAATTTCATGTATTGTAATAGTTAGATCTTAAATAAGAATTTACATTCCCTGTTTTAGGTAGAAGGGATGAGCATTATGAACACCATGAATTGCTTGTTTTCATGCATTTTTGCCTTTATTTCTCAAATTCTCACAATGGTGAAACACGAATGGCACGTGCACCATTTCGTAAGAGGTAAATCAATCCTAAGTTGATGATCCGCATCAATGGCCATAGTCAGGGTGTGGACAAAACTTAGGATTTTTATCTTTTACAAAATAACACTGGATCCACACTAGATCCATTTTTCAAATTCATCATATTTCCTTAAATATTTTCTCCTTTTATTAGAATTTAACTTGAAATTGACTCAAAATATATACCAATGGCCATAGTCAGGGTATATTGAGAGTTAATTTCATTTTAAATTCTATAAAAGCACCAAATGTGTTTCATTCTTCATCTGAATTTAAATATAGATTATTATATAATACATTCAATGACCATAGTCAAGGATGTATTATATCTTCAATCTTATTTTTAATTCATCTAAAGAATGGAATAGCTTTTCAAAATCCAATTCTAAAAATTTAAATTCATTCATCATTTAGGATAGAATTGCATCATGTTTATAAAATTCTTTTTCATAAATCCAAGTGATTCTTTCCTTCATTTCTCAGATCAAAACCTATTCGTGAATTCAAATTTCTCAAAAAGGATTCAAGAATTCAATTTCAAGGTCCCATTTGACTTTGAAAACTTCAGAATCAGCTTATATCCAAAATTCAAATTCTAAATTCAAAGTCCAAATTGACTTTGAAATTCATTTTATATTCAAAACTCCAAATCAAATCCAAAGTTCAATTTAACTTTGAGATTTTCTTCATCTTCTAAAATTCAAATTCAAAGTCTAAATTGACTTTGAAATTCATTTGTATATTCAAGATTCAAATTATAAATTTCAAGGTCAATTCAAATTCTTGATTCATCTTCTAAATTTAAACAACTCCAAAAATCCATTTTAGGATCCAGGATTCAACATTTACATCGGGTCTCCGAGTTCAGATCCAAATCCGTGTTAGGATCCAGAATCCAACTCTACATTGGATCTCAGACTTCAGATCCAAATCCATCTTAGGATCCAGAACCCAATTCTACATTTGGATCTCAAACTTCAGATCCAAATCCATCTTAGGATCCAGAACCCAATTTTATATCGGATCTCAGATTTCAGATTTTAAATCCATCTTTAGATCCAATTCCATTCCCAATTCTAGATTTCAAATCCAATTCCATTTTCAGATCTCATCCAAAACTCTATAAATCCATTTCTATTCTTAAGTACCATTTGATTATCTCAGATCCATTCTAAACTTAAAAATCCAAATTCCATCTCAAAATTCATTTTCTTTCCTAAATTCAAATTCAAAATTCAAAGTCCATTTCTGACTTTGAAACCTCATTTCCTTTCGCTTCAAAGCTTCAAAATCATTCTTTCTCAAAATCAAGATTTATTCTTCCAACTCTGATCTACTTCAAAGACTTAGAACTCCTCTGATCTATCTCAAGTTCTAAGTTTGATTAAATCATTTCTTCACTCCTTTACCAAGTTCATCTCAGAATACTTGGAAATTTCTAAATCAATTTTCAAAAGAGCATACATACATTGCACAAGCATGATTCTTTGTGCATTTAGAGTTAGATTAAATTCTTAGATTATATTTAGGCAAAGCAAAAGGCATAGATTCGATCCTTGGTTCGATTACCCCTGGTAAAGGTGCCAGGAACGGTCGAACCTCGTACCGACAAGCGAATCCCGTCTCTCCATCTTTTTCCCACAAATTTTCAAAACGGAGGCGAGTTATTGGCTAAATATTTTCAAATTAAGGTCAAGTGAGACCGCGCAAAATAGTTCCTCTTTTCTTCTCTCTTTCTTTCTCTTCTTTTCTCTTCTCTCTTTCTTTTTCTTTCTTTTATTCTTCTCCCTTCAAAAAGGAGGAAAATAGAGGATTAGAAAAGGAAAAGAGAAGGAAAAGAGAGAAACCCCAAGAGAGGAAAAATTTTGCGATGATCACAGGCCGTCATTTTCCACGATCAAATGCACAAGAATATGGATGCATATGTGGATGACATTCTGGTTAAGTCTAAAGAAGAAGAGGATCACCTTGATGCTCTTAGTCAAGTTTTTGAAAGACTTATTCTCTATAAATTGAGACTTAACCCTTAAAAATGTGTTTTTGGAGTGGAGTCCGACAAACTGCTCGGCTTCATTATCAACAAGAAAGGGATCGAGGTGGACCCAGCTAAGGCAAAAGCCATTATTGACATGCCGCCTCCAACTAATCTGAGAGAACTGTGAAGCCTTCAAGGGCGTATTCAGTCTATTCGCAGGTTCATCTCAAATTTGGCCATGAGATGTAAACCTTTCAATCATTTGCTAAGAAAAGGAGTTAAATTTGAATGGGGATCGGAATGTCAGATCTCGTTTGAGCGCATCAAGCAGTATCTCCTAAATCTGCCAGTCTTGAAGCCGCCTAAGTTGGGAAAACCTCTCCTACTATACATTTATGTCAATCAGAATGCCTGTGGTGGATTCCTCGTGCAGTATGAAGAAGGCAGCCTAATAGAGCACGCCATCTACTATGTGAGCAAAACTTTCATTGATTATGAGAAGAAGTATTCTCAGATGGAGAAGACTTGTCTAGCTCTGGTTTGGATGTGTCAGAAGTTAAGACATTACTTATTGGCTTCTGAAATCAAATTTCTGTCAAAACTTAATCCTCTCAGATACATTTTGGAACAACCCTTTCTCACTGGACGGATTGCAAAGTGACAAGTCCTTCTAATGCAATATGACTTAGAGTATGTTTCTCAAAAGTCAATTAAAGGCCAAGCGATCGCAGATCAGTTGACAGATTTCCCTTTGACGGAAGAAATTAAAGCAAAAGATGATTTTCCTGATGAGCACATTTGTAATATCCAACAGCCCCAGTTTGGAACCTTTTCTTCGATGACTCTAAAAACATGTCTCGCATCGGGATTGGAGTCTTGCTGATCACTCCAGAAAAAGAAATGATCCCTTATTCTCTTAAGCTTGGTTTTCAATGCACTCATAACATGGCCGAGTTTGAAGCTTTAATACAAGGCCTCAAAATTCTGCAAAGTTTCAATGTCAAAAGGGTGCATGCCTTTGGTGATTCACTACTTGTTGTCAGTCAAGTTAACACTGAATGGCAAGTGAAAGATTCCAAATTAATTCCGTATCAGAAGATCGTCCTAGCTCTTGTGGACAGCTTCGAAGAATTTCAGTTCAATCATATCAGAAGAGAGCATAATTAGTTAGCCGATGGTTTAGCTAGTTTGGGCTCCATTTTATCCTTCAAGGGCAGTGAATCATGTCATTCTTTTGAAGTCGGCAGACTTGAACAACCCACTTTCGATTTAATTATGCAAGTAAACCAGGTTAATCAGAAGGAAAAACCTTGGTATCAAAATATCAAAAATTACATTAAAACCGGTGAATTTCCACCAGAAATGCCAAAAAGGGAGCAACGTGTAATTCAGCGCATGTCTACCCGCTATTTTATTCTGGCCAATGTCCTCTACCGCCGTGGGTTCAGTTCTGAGTATTCAAGATGCTTAGACAAAGAAGAGGCTATGGAAGTTATCCAAGAGGCGCATGAAGGGATTTGTGGTGGCCATGTTGGCTATCAAACTCTCATTAAGCAGATCGTTCGAGCATGGTACTATTGGAATACCATGCAGCAGGACTGTCATAGATTTGTAAAGAAGTGCATCAAGTGCCAATTACACGCGCCTTACATTCATGCTCCGGCCGCATATCTGCAATCAGTTGTTTCTCCTTGGCCATTTTCTATGTGGGCTTTTGACGTCGTCGGCCCGATTACTCCTTCTGCTTCCAACGGCCACAATTACTTCCTGGCTGCGACATAGTATTTCACGAAATGGGTCGAAGCTATTACTCTACGCATAGTAGAAGGCCGCCACGTGGTTTCTTTCATTCACAAGAACATTCTTTGCCGCTTCGGCATTCCACACGATATTGTCTCAGATAATGGAACCCACTTTAAAAATGAGAGGATGAAAACATTTTGTTCTAAATTCAGAATTTCTCATCATTTCTCAGTTCCCTACTATCCTCAAAGGAACGGCCAAGCAGAGGCTACCAATAAGATCTTAATCCGTATTTTGGAAAGGACTGTGAAGACAGGTCGAGATTGGCATGAGCAGATTCATGACGCACTTTGGGCATATCGGACCACCAGTCGGACTCCGACTAATACCACTCCTTCAGAACTTGTTTACGGAACTGAAGTGGTGTTACCTCTCTATGTTCAAAAGCCCGCTCTCAAATTTGCTTCCCTTATAGAATTGCCACTCGATCAGTATCAGTAGCAGAGATTGGTGCAGCTGGATCTGCTAGATGAAAAAAGGCTCAAGGCAGTAGAGCACGCTCAAGCTTATCGACAGAGGATAGCTCGACACTATGCTAAGTCCGTCATTGAGAGAAAATTTCGAGTTAACGATTTGGTACTCAGATCGACAGCTCATCTTAAGCATCGACCACGAGGCAAGTGGTCACCCAATTGGGAAGGCCCTTATGTGATTAAGGAAGCGCTTCCTCGCAATTCATATCGTTTAATCAACGCAGATGGAATGGAGATGCCAGATCCCATCAATGCTCTGCATTTGAAGAAATTTTATACTTAGAATTTTTATTCTAAAGCCTTTTGTAATATTCAAAGAGCCATTTCAATAAAACAATAATCTTCTATCAATTCTTACATTCTTCTCCATGATACTGGGGCATTTTTATTTTAATTCATAATCATCTTCTTCCGTCATATGCAGACAGGATTAGACGAAAGCTCTTTTCCTCAAATTTTGTTAATTCTTAATTAATCTTGTGATCTTTATTTTTCATTTCATTTGATTCAGTTTTGGTTTGATCAAATTTACATCAAGCTGATGCTCATTTGTGTCAAGTTTTAACAAATTTTTCAATCTTATTAAAATTTCATCTACCTTTATCTTTAAAATGTACCCTTTCAGATTAAGGGATAAACCTGATGCCTCCTTTCAATGAGGTATTCTTTTTATTATTTCCCCTGTTCAGGATAAGGGGATAAATCCTGAATTATCTTCTAAAAACTCATTTTGAAAATCTAGCTCATCTTCAAAACCTAGTTCTCGCACTGTTTATTCATCAAAATTGAGCTCATTTGGAAAATTCGGTTCTCACACTGGTAACCTTCTAAAATCAGTCTTCTGACCAAAGACCTTTCTCCTTCTAAATTCAAGTTCTGACTTAAAACTCCCAAAACTTCATGTATTTTCAAAAGATCCAGCTTTTGCCGGTCATGTATTTCCAAATGATCCAACACTCGTTGGTCATGTATTCCCAAAAGATCCAGCATCTCGCTGGTCATGTATTTCCAAAAGATCCAACACTCATTGGTCATTTCTTTCCAAAAGATCCAGCTTTTGCCGGTCATGTATTTTCAAAGGATCCAACACTCGTTGGTCATGTATTTCCAAAGGATCCAGCATCTCACTGGTCATGTATTTCCAAAGGATCCAACACTCGTTGGTCATGTATTTCCAAAAGATCCAGCATCTCGCTGGTCATGTATTTCCAAAAGGACCCAACACTCGTTGGTCATGTATTTCCAAAGGATCCAGCATCTCGCTGGTCATGTATTTCCAAAAGATTCAGCATCTCGCTGGTCATGTATTTTCAAAAGGACCCAACACTCGTTGGTCATGTATTTCCAAAGGATCCAGCATCTCGCTGGTCATGTATTTCCAAAAGATCCAGCATCTCGCTGGTCATGTATTTCCAAAGGATCTAGCATCTCGTCGGTCCTGTATTCCAAAAGATCCAGCCCCCGCTGGTCATGTATTCCAAAAGATCAAACCCTTAGGGTGCGACTCCTCAATTCTATCATTTCCAAGATCTTCAATCTTTCAAATTCTATCAGTTTCCCAACCTTTAGTTGCAATATCTTCAAAATCTCATCATTCTCTCAACTCTCGGGTTATAACCTCCCAAATTCAATCACTTTCAAACCATCAGATTAAATCCTTCATTTTCAAATCCAATTTTATAATTGGCCGGGATTTTCAAATCCAGTGTTTTCACTGGTCGGGATTTTCAAATCCAGTTTTTATAACTGGTCGAGATTTTCAAATCTAGTTTTTTATAACTGGTCGGGATTTTCAAATCCAGTGTTTTCACTAGTCGAGATTTTCAAATCCAGTTTCTATAACTGGTCGGGATTTTCAAATCCAGTTTTTTATAACTGGTCGGGATTTTCAAATCCAGTGTTTTCACTGGTCGGGATTTTCAAATCCAGTTTCTATAACTGGTCGAGATTTTCAAATCCAGTTTCATAACTGGTCAGGATTTTCAAATCCAGTCTTCATAACTGGTCGGGATTTGAAATCCAGTGTTTTCACTGGTTGGGATTATCAAAATCCAGTTTCTCATAAACTGGTCAGGATTTCCAAAACCTAATGTATTTCATCAGTCCAGTTTTCTAAAGTCTGATTCTTACGCCATTTCCTTAAATTACAACTCAAGGTCTCATCAAAATCTATATTGAGTGATTATTTCACAAAGAATTCGTGAAGACTTTGCCAATTTGCTAAAAGCATTTGTTGATTCTAAATATTCTTACAACACAAAGAGAATTTTCTCAGATTACCTCCAGTACTTTCTTCCAAAAGGTGAAACTCTTTGCGAAAAAGAGGTAAAATTCAAATCTTTTCCTGTTGATCAACCAAAAGGATGTGAGAAATATCCTCGATATGATCAGTGAAAGAAATCTTCAATGATGTTGAAAAGCCAGAAGCGAATTGATATTGATCTTGGCTATGGCGCATGTTTTAAATAACTTTCTGGCAATCAGGCAGTGAAAATATCTTGAGCTATAAAAAGAATCCACTCAACCCATATCTTCTCATTTTCGTTTAAAAAGTTGCAATCAAATATCCGCAAAAGGGATCTCTCAATTGTTGTCAAGATGAAGGCGAATTAAGCGAGTAGACCCCCGGGGCCAAAGAAGATTTGAAACATCTCCAAGATGACGGAGTTTGTGACGGATCCTTCCAGGAAAAGTTCAGATCACCGTCGAGATGAAGGCGAGTGGGATGAACCTACCGACAAACCCTAAAAGATATTTGATTTCTGCTATCATCTAAAGACCTTTTGAGCCAATGTCATCAATAGAATCCTTGAGATAAAAGAAGGATCGGAACATCTCCAAGATGAAGGAGTTTGTGACGTACCCTTCCCTGAAAAAAGCGAGAAAAGTCAGGACCCATCCAAATGAAGGATGATGTAAAAAACCGAGAAAGCCCAATGACTCAAAAAGAGTGCAAAAAGATCATCGCAAGGAAAACACCCATATATCAAACTGCCAAAGTTGCCAAAAGTCATCTTTTCTCATGCAAAATTCTTTTATCAATATCTTTTCATTACTTGCTTTTATGAAATTAAGAATATTTCTTCTATTCTCATATCAAGGAAATAAATAGCTTCCTTGAAGAAAATCATCAGCGCTAAAATTTTGAATTTAACTCTTAAAACTGAGGAGTTAACCTCATTGGAGGAAATACTCTAGGTAAAAGAGGGAATACCTTCGCACATATGTGCACATTTTCAAGCATTTGAATCAGCTATAATTTTATCTTATTGGCAAAATTTTTTAGTTATTCCAAGAATGAAATAAACATTTGATATCTATTCTGATGCAACCTAGCGTTGTTTATATCTTCCAGAAGAGTTGCCTCATCCAGTTGAAGTATCTCTTCCTGTCCCATCGCGGTTTCTTCAATCAAGGATTCCATATGGTGTTCCCACTCAGGTTAAGGGTCAAAACCTGAATTTTCTGCGAGAGGTCATTGATTTCAAAAAGCTATTTCAGTCTCAGCAAATGAGACGCCCAAAATCATTCCTTTTTCCAAGCTTTAGGGAACCCTATATTTTCCTCCTTTCGCAAAACCCCTTTCGGATTTGTTCGTCCAAATTCTGAAGGTCCCATTATGGTTTCTCCATTTGAGAAATCCGTATGGTAGATTTCCTATCCAGGTTAAAAGTTAACCCGAAACCTCGTTTCGCGAGGTATCTTCCTTGCAGGTTTGGGTTAAACCTAAGTCTCGTTCCAACGAGATTCCTCGTTTGGACAAGATGATTTCTTTCAGTCCCATCATGGCTCTTCCTATCAAGGAATCCATGCTTTGTATATCCATCCAGGATAGGATTCCTACTTGAGCTTTATTTCACGAGGCATTTTTCAAAATGTCCCATCAAGGTTCTCATGTACTCCTTTCCTCATTCAAAACACTTTTTGATATATCTTCGTCCCATCCAGGTTAAGGGCTAAACCTGAATCATTCCAAAAAGAGTATCTTGTCTCATCCATGAGACCTGATCAAAATTCTCATTTCCCACCATTTTGGGATTTTCACCCAAAGTCCCATCACGATTTCTTCATTTCTATCATTTGATCACACCATCTTCAAGGATTTCGTCTCCCCAAAACCATTCAGGATAAGGTTTCAAAGCCTGAGAAGCCATGTTTCCCAAATAAATTCTTCCACACCCAGTTCAGATCTGTTGACTGGGGCATTTTCAAAATTTGGAGTGTTATTTTTGCCACTAAGCTCGGCTTTCAACCGGCTTAGTAGCAAAGAGGGGCATCTGTGAACACCCCAAAATTTTCAAAAATTTGTAAAAATGACCTTTTTGCCCCTGGTTTCATTTTCTGAGAAAATCAAAGCTAAATTTTGATCATTCTTCAGATTTTCTGAATTAAAATCCATATTGATATATTCAAAATCAACTCTGGATCCGAATCCAGTACTTTAAATCCATATTTCTTCAAAATATGGATCAAAACCCATTTCTGAAGAAATTTTCTCAAAATAGCTTTTAAATTCTCAGAAAAATTCTCTTTTGTAAATATTTTACAAAAACACAAAAAAATTAGTTTTAACCTTTGATTTCACGTAAAACTTTAGGATTTTATTTTAAAAATACAAAAAATTGAAAAATAAAAAAAACCAAAAAAAAAATTGGAAAAAAAAAAACTACAAGAAAAGCAAATGATTCTCAAGGTTTTAAAAAGCTTCTTGCTGAAAACCTCAATTTTTGAACTATTTTACAAAAAAATTCTTTTAAATGAACCTCCCTTTTGAAAAAGAGAAAATGGCAAACGGTCGCAGGCTCGCCCTTCTCCCACATATTTTGCCTCTGGAAGCATCCATTACAGGAGGGACCTCACCACCATCGATCTTCAACAGTCGTCATTGTTCTTCACCTTCCATCCGCAGCGGACTTCCTCTCGAACCCTCTACTTTCCCTTTAAGAAGGGGTCTCTAAGACTCTGAAAGGCAGCCAGCAACGGCATCGCTTCTCTGAAAAATCGTGAACCAACCTTTCCCCTTCTCCTTTCCCCTTTACATTATCTTTCATTTTCGGCATAATCAACGGAAGGAGACGGAGATTGCAGCAAAACCCTCTGGAGTCCAGTCAATCCGTGAATCCTCAATCGCAGATCTGATCATCCATTGCAACACGCAATCTTACCTCCTTCGGAGCATCTTGATTCCCCCTCATTTCCTCAGACTTGTGGTGAGCATCTCTACCTTCTGGTTTTCTCTCTTTTCTCCTCTTTCTGTTTTCTCTGAATCTTTATGTTCCTACTTCTTCAAACGCATCTTTGGTAAGCATCAATTTGCTTATAGCAAATCGATTTACCTAGATGCAACATCATCAGGAATGCTTATGTTCCGATATCCTTTTCTTTTGAATCTCATTTTTTTTTATCACCCTGTGTATTGCAAATTTGTATCCTGTTTCTTTTTTTATTTCTGTCCTGCATCTAATTTCCGATTCTAGTTTTGATAATAACGCTTGCGTTTTGATTCCCTTTTGTTCTTGATGTCCTAATTCTATTGTGATTTACATCCACATCGTTCATGATATCTTTTGCTTGTTATTGGGTGTATGCTTGTATATTCATATGTTTCCCATTCTATATATCATCCCATAACGACCCATCAGATGTCCTCCATTGGGCGTCGGCATCGTTTCACCATTTCATTGAATGTCACTCATGTATATGGTATTTTGATTATCACTTTGCCTTCGTCACCATCTGGAATCGCACGCTCGTTGCTTACAGATAGTTTTAGTCCTCTGTAACCATCGCCTTATACCTTATACCCCTTTATTTCCCTACATTTCAAGCATTTTTTTTCTTTCTTTCTTTCTTAAATTCCTTTTTTTTTTTGGCATCGACTTTAGGTCTTTGCTCCCTTAGTGCAGGATATGCAGCGGTGATCTGTTTGTTGCAGTATCAACCTGCATTATGCAACAAAGCATTGGTTTTCCTTTGCTTCAACTATTACTTTTTTTTTTTTTTATTCGTTGTTTATTCTTGCTGATTTGCTTATTTATGTTTCCAATAGTTATCTCATCTGATTGATGATTTCTCTGATCCTATTTTCTTGGATCAATAACATTCTGTTTCAAAGATTTTTAATCCAATTTGTTCTCACAAGACTGAAGCAGCAGAATGAGATCTACTGTGTATAATTCAACAGAAATAGGTTCGATATGATTCGACCACTTCATCTCTTAATGGAAGTTAAGCAGTTAAAACCATATCAGACTCGCTATGACTCTGTTAATTCATGGCCTAGCAGAACTTCAACACATATTCTGATCGCTCTATGTCGTTTTGCCTTTCCTTGGGTTTTTGATCAATGTTTGCACTCTTGAGTATTATGGCTTGTAGCCATAGAACCGTTAGTATTATTGCCAAGTAATTTAGCATCATATGTGGTTTTTATTCCCCCCCTCCATTCCCCCTTGGAGGAGTTTCATTTACAAGTGCAGCAATCATCTGAACACAACCAGGAGCAATATCTGCCCACTCAAATTGATGATATACCACAGAATCTAGATCGTCGTTTTAGCCTCAATTCTTTCCCTGAAGCAATTCATTCCTTATTAAGAAGTCAAAAGAAATTCTATTAACTTCTGAAAAAGCATCCAAGATTGATGGAGATGTTTCTGGAGCAGCTGAGTTAACTGCAGGGAAATGAAGGGGTTAGTTGCCTAAGTAAAATCAATTCTCAAAACATTAACAGGATTTACTATCTCCAGGTCCTGGGTGTTTTTATTGTTGCGAGCCATGAAGCAATACAAAAGATAAATGGGTGATTTAAGGACATGTGGTTTGCGTTTTCTTATTTCTCCTGAGTTTTTATACAATTTAATATGCTTGGAAATATTTCATTTTCTGCTTCCATTTACAGGAAAAGATAGCTGAACATCTAGAAATGTTATGAATGGTAACGAGGCCTCGAGGATAGTAGCTTGATACAGACATCTAGAATTGGCCATCTGTGCATCCTCACTCACCATCATCTCTATATCCTGCGCACAGCAGATGCATTTTATGCTCAACTCCAGCACACCTTATTATTCACATCTGCTACATAGATGTAACTTTGAGTTACTATAGTTGCTGGTTGAAGTTTGACAGCAGCTGAATTTCTGCCGCTACAGCCCCATGGATGTCATATTTCACTGAAATCGACATCTTATACCCCTTTTACTTGTCTCATATCTGCTGCACGACATTCCCTCTGCATGTTCTACCATTTCAACACCAATGTCACCTTCTTTTGATTTGTATAACATCTATCATGCTCAAAAATCATTTCTAAAAAAAAAAAAAACCTGCACCCTGCAATACACGTTAAGCACCTCCCCATTTGTTGTAAGCTATGTGGCATTATGCTACTATTCATGGCAAAATCATTCTAGCTCTCATACTGGGTACCTGTCAACCATTTTCTCTTTGAAAATCAGGTTGTACCTTCATCTTTGTCATATTGCACCCATCTTCACAACTGTGTGCCACAAATCATACAGCCCTACCAACATTTCTCCAACAAGTTTACTCTGTCACCTAGGCCATCGTGGCATCAAGTTTTCCTAATCAGGTTAGGAAACACTTGATTTGCCACATCCTCTAGCACAGCCACCTGTGAAGTGCCCACGTTCACTCCCATTGTCCAGCCCACCTTCATATCATCACATTTCCTGTTGTAAAGTGTATAAACATTATTGTGCATCCTCATTTGTTCCTGCCCGTATCACCTCCCCTTTGCTGTGTTTTCCTGCAAACAGCACCACCGACACAACCACCCACATTCCAGCACAGTTACAGCCACACCTCTTCACTCCCTTTCACTCCATCATACACCGCTACCTATCACCCCCTTTGCAGTGGCCTATGTGTGATCATTCACCCGGCTGCATACTACTGTGCATATACCCATCATCCTTTCAATCTTCACAACTCACCTTATAGATACCTATAGACCCCTGTATACCAGTTCTTCACAGCAGCATTTAGTATTTCATTTCATCATGTATGTTTCCTGCAAAACCTGCATATCATCTATGGATCATGTTGAATTTCACATATTCATCTTGACACTCACCTAATATACTTAAGAAGTCATTCAATATATGTTATTATATGCCTGTGTTTTATCATATTAGCATTTGTCCTTCATAGTCATCTCCAAAAGTGTTGACTATTAAAGACCCATTTCATTTCCAACACTTTTCATTGGCTTCACCCATCTACCTTGAATATATGTTATACTCGGACATATGTATGTATGTGTATAAACTCTCATGTCTATACATAGGTATGTATATCTCTTCCTATCCTTTTTATCTTAACATATGGGCCTTTTCACTATTGATTTCCATATAATATATGTGATTTTCCTTCTCTTTTCATTACTAACCTGTTTGTTTTGCAGAAAATATGTGAAAGATATCATTACTTGGGGTTGTAAATTTGCTTTCACATGTTGTAATAGCTAGATTTGAATGAGAATTTACATTTCCTGCTTTAGGTAGAATGGATGAGCATTGTAAACAACATAAATTGCTTGTTCTCATGCATTTTTGCCTTTATTTCTCAAACTCTCACCATGGTGAAACACGAATGGCACGTGCACCATTTCGTAAGAGGTAATTAATACTAAGTTGACGATCCACATCAATGGCCATAGTCAGGGTGTGGACAAAACTTAGCATTTTTATCTTTTACAAAATAACACTGGATCCAATTTCAAAATTCATCATATTTTCCTTAAATATTTTCTTCTTTTATCAGAATTTAACTTAAAATTAACTCAAAATATATACCAATGGCCATAGTCAGGGTATATTGAGAGTCAATCTCATTTTAAATTCTATAAAAGCACAAAAAAATGTATTTTATTCTTCACTTGAATTTAAATGTAGTTATTACATAATACATTCAATGACCATAGTCAGGGATGTATTATGTCTTCAACCTCATTTTTAATTCATTTAAAGAATAAAATAGCTTTTCAAAATCCAATTTCAAACTCTTTAAATTAATTCATCATTTAGGATAGAACTGCATCATATTTTCAAAATTCCTTTTTCAAAAACTCCAAGTGATGTAAATATCTTCCTCAATCTATCTTCAGTTCTTATAAAATCCAATTCATCCTTTCATTTTCAAATTCAATTTCATTTTCAATCTCAAAGTTCAATTTAACTTTGAGATTTCAAAGTCATTTTTTTTTATATATATATTCAAATTCCAATCAGATTTTAAAGTTCAATTTGACTTTGAAATTCCAAAATCATTTTATATTCAAAACTCCAATCAAACTCAAAGTTCAATTTAACTTTGAAATTCTTGATTCCTCTTCTGAACTCCAAATTCAAGCCCCGAAATTCAAAGTCCAATTTGACTTTGAAATTCATTTGTATATTCAAAATTCTAAATTTCATTTTCCAAGTTCAATTTGAACTTGAAATTTCTTAATTCATCTTCTGAATTTAACAAGTCCAAATCCATTTTAGGATCCAGGATTTAGCATTCATATTGGATCTCAGATTTCAGATCCAATTCCATTTTAGGATCCAGAATCCAATTTCACTTTGGATCTTAGACTTCAGATCCAATTCCCCTTTAGGATCCAGAATCCAATTTTGCTTTGGATCTCAGATTACAAATCCAAATTCCACTTAGGATCTAGATCCCCATTCTACATTGGATCTCAGACTTCAGATCCAAATCCATTCTAGGATCCAGAACCCAATTCACCTTGGATCTCAGATTACAGATCCAAATTCCATTCTAGGATCCAGAACCCAATCCTACATTGGATCTTAGACTTCAGATCCAAATCCATTCCAGGATCCAGAATCCAACTCTACTTTGGATCCCAGACTTCAGATCCGATTCCATCTTAGGATCCAGAGTCCAACCCTATCTTGGATCTCAAATCTCAGATCCAAATATCATCTTGGATTCCAAATCTTGAATCCAATTCCATTCAAAATTCCAAATCCAAATCCCACTTTAATTCCAATTCTTAAAACCGATTCCATTTCATTCCAGATTTCAAATCAAGTTCCCATTTCAGATCCTAAATTCAAAATTCAACTTTGAACCCTATTAAGAATCCAGATCTTGGATTCGGATTTCATCTTGAAATTCCAACTTTTAAATCAATTCCACTTCTCAATTTTATTCAGATTTCCCAATTCTATCTTTCCTTCTGATTCAATTCCATTTTCATTTCTATTCTGATTCAAAGTCCATTTATGACTTTGAAAAAATTCCTTTCTTCTTCTTTTATCTCAAGACTTCAAAATCATTTTCCAAAATCCAGATTTATTTTCCCAAGCTCTTGATTATTCTAAAAACTTAGAACTTTAATCTTAAGTTCTGAGTTAGAAATCATTTCTTCACTTTATCAGATTCATCTCAGAAACACTTGGAAATTCTTCAAAACATTTTCAAAAAGAGCATACATCTTTGCATTTCGCACAAGCATGATTCTTTGTGCATTTGGACTTAGAATAATTTCTTAGATAAATTCTCAGCAAAACAAAAGGCATAAAATTCGACCCTTGGTTCGATTACCCCTGGTAAAAGCGCCAGGAACGATCAAACCTCGTACCGACGAGCGGATCCCGTCTCCCAGTTTTCCTGCAAATATTTCAAAAATGGAGGTGAGTTATTTCAAAAAATTTCAAAATTAAGGTCAAGTGAGACCCGCA
This sequence comes from Nuphar pumila, assembly GCF_984573655.1. NCBI lineage: Eukaryota > Viridiplantae > Streptophyta > Magnoliopsida > Nymphaeales > Nymphaeaceae > Nuphar > Nuphar pumila. Next base: position 42,043,958 of record NC_143265.1, on the reverse strand, counting down.
AAAGAATTCCTCTTCTTCTTTTCTCTTCTTTTCTCTTCTTTTCTCTTCCCTCTTTCTTTCCATCTTTTATTTTCTCCCTTCAAAAAGGAGGAAATAGAGGTTAGAAAGGAAAAGAGAAGGAAGAGAGAAAAATACACAAGAGAGGAAAATTTTTGCGATGATCACATAAGGCTGTCACAAAAATTTTATGGTTATTCAATCATGCATATATGTGTTCTAAGGCTATGAAAAAAACTTCATAGTGATTCAATCATGTATATATTTTTTATAAGACTATCAAAAATCTTATATAGTGATTCAATCATGCATATATGTGTTCTAAGGCTGTCAAAAAAAAATCATAGTGATTGAATAATGCATATATGCGTTATAAGGCAGTAAAAAAAAATTCATAGTGTTTCTGGTGTGTGTTTTGAAAAACCCTTTTTAAAATTATAATTTTGAATTAAAATTCAGTGAAAGCCAGACACCAAAAATATAAAAACCGGCTCACACGGGTGATGGAGTCCACGTCGATCTTAGAAAATGGATATACTAGTATTTAGACACACAACTATGCTACTTTTTATTGCCAAAATAAATAAAATGAATTAATTGAATAAATAAATTACTAAAAAGTACTGCCCTACGCAGAGGGTTTGGTGAATAAAAGAACAGAAAGGCCTTATTACAACCCAATGAATTGAATGGATGAAATAAAATTCTAGTCTAAAAAGAAAAGAAAATGCTTCAGTGCTTCGTGTCTTTTTGTCCCTCTTTGAGGTAATGTATGTTTTCTTGAACTTTTGCTTTTTTGAGGGCTCCCTCAGGGTACTTCTGAAGGTTCCCTGAGGGGTACTTCTGAGCATCTGAGGATATTGATGATGCATGAAATGCACATCAAGTTAGTAATTTATTCATGCATTTTGTGTTAATTTTAAAGTTTAAAACCCATGATTAAATGTATTTTGATATCAAGGGGTTGTGGTTAAAATTTCAGAAAAATTGAAGTTAAATTGAGATAGTTATGGCTATTTTAGTGTTTGGACATGAATTTCGAGGTGGATTGGATCCATATTTGACCCAATTAAGCTATTTTGGATCTTGGATCAATGTCTAAAGAGTCTAAATTCAACCCACACGCATATCCATACCCATTTAGAAAAGATTTTCAGAAACCCCCCTCAGAAAGTGGCACAGGGTAAAATATTTTATTTTAAACCCCTTTCTGAAAAAGGCAAAAAGTATAAAATATCTTTTTCACTCAGTCCTAGACGTTTTTTGCTTTGAAATTTGTGCCCCCCTTGTGATTCTTGATCCAGCCCCCTTCCAATCTCCCATCTCACACCATTTGCAATTGAAGATCAAGAGTGTGCTTGGAATCCAAGCATTCCTTCATCTCTTCTTCCCATCTCTTCCATTTCTTTTTCTTCCTTGGTGGTTCTAACTGTGTGTGCTGTGTTTTTGCAGGTGTAGCAGAGGTTGAAGGCACCTTCTCTTGCATGGAAGTGCGAGACACTCCAACAAGAGGGATCGGCTCTACCTCCATCCGTTCTTCTAAGCCCTCCGATCGTGAATCGACTCATTTCCCATCTTCGGTGGACTTCAAACGTGGTGCAGCTACAACACACATTTCCATGGTGACGTTCCAGCTTCCTTGAAGAAGACGGGACGCAAATCCAAAGACATCTTCTGCTCTCTCCTTCCCCACAATCGTCGGATCGCCCTGGAGGTAGGTCTTCTTCTTCCCCTTCTTCTAGTTAAAACCCAACGTGTGTGTGCATGTGTGCTGTTTTATTTTTTTTATGTGTGTTGTGTGTTTTGTATTTTCAACCTTAGTGTAGACGTGTGGTGCTTGAGACCAGCATCGTAGGATCTAGGTTTTCTTTCTTTGTTTTGTGCGTTTTCAGTTTTTAGGAAAAATCAAAAATCGATCTTGTGTTTTGCTGTTTGTTTTTTATTATTTTGTCGTTCAGCCACTAATTTTGTTTTTGCTGTTTGCTGGGTTATTTCAGCAGAAAACGTGTTTCAAATCCTATTCTAGTTCTAGATTTGTTGTTGGGTTGTGTTGTTCTTGTTAAAAGCTAGAAATCAGCTAGAATCTTTCTAGCTGATTTTGGTGTTTTAAGGAGAATGTGTTAGGTCCATCAAATTCGTGAGTTTTTATGGTTGTATGTTAGTATTGTTTGGGTTGAAAGAGAGTCTAGTGATAGGATTGTCTTAGTTCTTTATTCTGAAAATTTGTTTTATCCAGAAGAAAAATAAAAAAAAAGTATAGAAATCGGCTAGACATAGTCCTGCCGATTTGGGCGTGTTTTCGTTTTCTGTCATTTGAATTTTCGGGTAGCATAAGGTGCTAATTCATTGGAGTTCAGTAATTTAGTACTAATTTAGCTTGTAGATTATAGTGAATTTTGTTTGTGTTTTAATTATCATGTCATAGTGATTAACATGTTAATGTGTTTAGTTTGATGTTAGCATTTTGAGAGAGTTTGTTAGATTAAATTTAATTTTTCTTCAAATTTAATTGTTGTGCGTGTTGGATCTGTAGTTAGTGGATTTTAGATTCATTTGCATCTATAATGCTTTAGGAGTTGATTCAATAGAAAAAGAGCAAAAATTTCATTTTATTGGAATCGTTTTTCTCAATTAGGAGAATCGGTTTTTTTAGGTTAGGTGAGTCTTTTTCCCCAAGTTAGGCATCAGCCATTAGAGCTCCAATAGAGCTCTAGGCTTCATTTGGTAGATTTCATTGAATATAGAAGGTTCATTTCTTGGTCCAGATTCATTTGTGTGGAAACATTTTTAGTATTGTTTTAGGTAAGTCTTGATTTTAGGAGTAGCTCAATTAGATGTTTGAAAATATTATGTTTTTAGTATTAACTTTGTTCTTGATGTAGGTAGATACTAAGTACTTGAAATAGGATAGTATAATTTAATTAGTAGGTATTGACGTTTTTGTGAAAGAGGATAATTGAGTGATTTAGAAATTGAATTTGGAAACCTTAGATTTCCTCAATTTCGTGTGATCCAATTTAAGGAAGCTTTGAATTTGGGTGTCCAGCCTAAAGAGTAAGAATTGAGCTCGTGTATTTTGAGAAATAAAAATTGAAATCTTAAAGTGCTTTCCAAAAGGGTTGTCTACGGTTTTGAGAAAAGGATTTAATTGTTATATAAACTTTTTAGAAAGCTCCAACCATGTGGGTCCTCTATTATTGGACGGTTTCATCTCTTTACCTCCTAATTTGATGTTGAAAGCAATTAAGGTAAGTAATATTCTTTTGAGCTGGACGATTTAGCCTTCTCCAATTTCCTGAATTGGGTTTGAAAGCAATAAAGGAGAAGATTCTCCTTGGGTTGGATGGTTTTATCTTAATAAAGCTTCCTAAGTTGGTTTCTCAAGCAATTAAGGAGAGTTAAGGTTTTACTAAATCCATTTTTAGCATTTATAATCCTCTTTGCTAATTTTCTCTATTCACATATATTAGATTTATGATTAATTATTTTAGTTAATCGTGTTAACCTTAGGTAGTAATTAGGTCCTTAGTTAGGTAGGTCTTAATTAGGGTTTAATATATTTAAATTAGGCGTGTAAGGTATATAGAGTCATTATTCTTAATTGTCTTTGTTAGTTTTAATTAATTAGATTTTAATTTTTAGTTTTCTAATTTAGTAAGTGTCTACCCTAGTCCACCGAGTTGATCCATCTAGGTGTGGCGTGAGCATAGTCAAAGTCAAACCTCATTACAAACCGTCTCACCTACTCAATTTTAGTTTCATAGTTAATCCTAATTTGTAATTAACTCTAGATAGTACTTGTCTTAATTGAAGTAAGTAGTCTAATTGCAATTAGGTTCTTGGTGATCTCAATGTTTACTTAAGTTGAAAGGTGTATTGTGTGTCCTTCGTTTAACAATGAGTTATGTTAACGTGTTAATCTGATTTAATTCCAGTTTGTTAGTCGATTTAAATAGCATACCACATTAGTGAGGATAGCTTCCGTGTTGAGTGTTAGTTATATTACATTTAGCATCTAATTTGTATGGGATATTTACTTTGTTAAGTAGTTAATTTCATCGCATTTATTTTCTGTATCTTGACTGTTATTTAGCAGCATTTAGGCATGTATTTGCATTTAGTTAGCATTCATAGTGTCAAAAATAGATTTCCAAAGTGAATAGTGCATTGATTTTGAAAACCGATTTTTTCTCTGTCGCACAATCGTCATTTTATGTGCAAAATTTTCGGTTTTTATGGAAATTCTTTTTCTATTCTCTTTATTGGCGTGTTTACTATCTGCAGACCAAATTTCAGCTCAGTCCGAGTTGATTTGGTATGGTTTTTAAGTGTTTTGTGAAAACAGTTTTTTCGGATTTTCAAATTTCGGGTCCTGCGATTTCCAAAATTTTCCCGGTTTTGAAACGCTTATATCTGGAGTTCCAGATATCATTTTTTAATTTTGTAAAAACTGTCAGATTCTTGAATCTATTAGTTACAGAATAGAATAAATTTCGGGAATTTTGGACTTTGTTTGCCTTGTCAAACAGTCTGTTTGTGAAAAGCTGTCAGAAGTCATTTTTGCACTATTTAGGGGTAAGATAGTCATTTCACTATTTTATTCATTTTTGGTTAATTTTCAGTGTTTTATGCATTTTAGTTAGTGCATCTGCATCAATTAACATAGTTAGACCTAGATTACTTAGCTTTCAGAATTATTCTAATAGTTTATTTGATCTTTAGTGTTAATTAGGATTTAAGTTAGTAATTTCTCTAGAATTAGGTTTAGTTTTATTTTTAGATTTATTTGTTATAATTGATCACTGACTTTATATTTTTCTTTGTGTTAGGTTGAAAAGCATACTAAAAATTTCAGGATATTCTTGTCAGAGCGTGAAAAGTCGATAATTGGTGAAAGGACAGAATTGCCCTTGGCGAGCAGCAGAAGACTTGTATTGCTTTTCTATTTAGTTTTAGTTTTAATTTGTAATTGTTATTCAAATTGTACTTGTTGACTTAGATTTGTGAATTAATAAATTGATTTTTTTAGAAATAATTAAATAATTCTCGTTCCCTGTGGATTCGACCAGTGCTTGCCACTTTTGTGGAAAGTCGGTTATTTACTTTTGGTTGACGATTTTCCAAGTATTTTATTGAAAATTATCTTTTAAAAAGAGCATTCATAAAAACTCAACCAGATACCTTGAGGGACCTCAGAAGGCTCTCAAGGGGCATGAAATAGCTTCTCTCGCACGATCATCTGCTTCCCTATAACACAAAAACACGAAGCACGCAGCATAAACGAGAAATCTACAAGAGAATCAAACAGAAATATGTTGAAAAATCACAAAGCATAAGTGCAAGAACTATGAACAACTATAATAAGGGTCGAGATATAACAATGAATTCCTAACTACTAACAAATTCAGCACTAACAATGACTATGATGCTAACAAGAAAACTAGGCAAAAACACTGAATGCACTCATGACTAATGAGCAAGACAAATAACAACTACAAAATTAACGTGTATTACTAATGAATTAAATAATGTGACTGATAACTATGCAGAGGGAATAACTAAATAATGCACCTAATAGCTAATACAATGACTGCATGAATGCAATGCAACTAACCAAAATAATCCCTATGCATCTAGCATTAATTCTCTGTGATAAACAAATGATCTATGCAGTTAACAAACAGAAAAACATTGATTAATAGAATGACTAATAGCTTAGGAAACAGGAAAATGCTAACATGGCTGAACAAAAACGCCCAGCGAAAACCTGCTTAATGAATAGTGCATAAACTATAATAATTAAAGAACTACAGTCAATTACTTCTAAATAAAAGTGGTTGTTATGGACCTAACTATTAGACCTAAAATATTGATTGAACAATATAAATGAAAACCGACAAGAATGCATATAGACTACCAAGTATGACACTTAAATATAACAGACAACAACTAAAACTGAAACTACCCTAATTTAATCCCTAAACTAATCTGATGCTTGATAAAACAAACAAACTGTCAAAACTTAGAGCACAGCCAACAAACTACCTAAACATCATTAGTCTATGCAGGAATCAAGAAGAAAATGACTAACCTAACAAAACCTAGGCATGAAGAGAACCCACGGCTAAAACTTAACCTAATGGGCTAAAACTAACAAAAAAAAACCAATTAATAATATGCAGGACTGACCTAACCTTGTTGACCCCACAGACTCAATAGACTACCCGAACAATGTTAATCATGTTGAAACAAAACATGCTGACACACGTTGTCATGACTGATACTACCAAAAAGGGGGGGAAAATAAAGCAAGATCAACTAACTACACAAGACATTATCAATGCAACAAGGAAGCACCAAAAATGTTAAACAGGATGAAACTAAATACCAAAACACACAGACTCAATACTTAGACTGACTCAGTAGACCTAAACACTAATAAATGTTGTTAAAAGAAAAAAAACTAAGACATGCTGAAACAAAATAAAGGATTTAACTCTAGAAATAAAACTAAAGTTATTAGACAAACTCAAAGAATCAAGATTAGCCTCTATCTGCCTACAACCCACACATTACCATAAAAACACTGAAGTTTGGATTATTTTGATTTCCCTCTTTTTTTCTTTTCTTTTCTGATTTTTTTTGGAGTTTTTCAAATAATGGTTATTAAGTTGTGCAGATCTAAGATGCAATGCAACTAACTACGGTGAAGAAATGGGAATAAGGAGAAGGTTACTCACCGAGTGATTCTATGGACTGGTTGCAAAAAGAATGACTAATCTCGGGCTGCTGCTGCACCTTCCCAATGAAGAAGATGGAATAACCGGTGTTGGAGAGAATACAACAAGAAGAACAAGAAAAGGAAGAAGGAGAGGAAAAAGAAAGAGAGGGAGAAGAAGTGAAAACCAGTTTTTGAGATAGAAAGGAAGCAAGAGAGAGAGAAGAGGGGGGAGGCATGAACTCAGACGAAAAAAAAACGTGTTTTCCCTTTGGCAACTACTATTTATAATATAAAATTTAGGTTAACTACTTTTTTTTAAAACCAGTCCATAGTATTTTTGATAATTTCTCCAAGAGGCTTTTCTAAAAAAAAAAATATTTCCTAAAATGATTATTCCTACATTGATTAAACTAAACTAAGTAGAACCTAATCTAATTAAAATATAAATGAAAGAAAATTTCTAAACTACTAAAACACAAAAAAAACACAGGATATGGACTTGAAATTCATGATTTTTTTGATATTTCCCTTTTCTGCGTGATTTCTCAAAACTAACAATAAAATCGAGAATTCAATGCAATTTTCACTGGATCATGCATAAATTAATATAGATAAAATATGAAATGTATGTATGATCAAATACCCCCATACTTAGTGTTTGATAGTCCTCGAGCAAACTGAAGCAAAATGTAAAAAAATCATGCTACTCAAAACTAACTCACTTTCGTAGGAATCACAGTTGCATTTAGTATATGCAACAAGCCCTTTCGACCCCTGGGTTACCCCAGTGGAGGAGTAAGGTCTCGTGAGGGTTTGCAATGATGCTACCCACAAAAATCTTTATCGTGTATGCATAATATTACACATCTTCACCAGCAGTAGGTAGTTAAAGACTTTGTTTTCACAAATATTTCTTGTTATTACATAATCAAAACATAAAGTCATTTATATACCACCACAAAATAAAAAGATTTCTTTCACTTTTCTAAATATCACAATTATTTATATTTTATTCTTGAAAAACCAAAAAAAAACATATTATTTATTCATTCTCACTCCTATGTTTTCTGCACAGGTTTTCTCAAACACACTTCTAAGCAGTGAACTTTTTCTTTTTAAGCTCTTTTCTTTTTCTTGATTTTTTTTTCACACTTTTTCATTTTACGCACTATATATTTTATGGCTTGCGTATGGTCTGCTTTTATGCCCTACGCAATGTCAATATCTTTTATACTTTTTCAATATATGCCAAAGATATGGATTAGGGCACAAAAGTGACTTCCTTCATTTACCTTTTCATCATGAGATTTAAACACTTCAACTTGTGTCTACTCCCAACTGCTAGGGATCACGAAGATTTTCACTCGCCTTTTTGAAATGAAACTTAAACGCTTGAACTTGCGTCTGAGCCCAACTACTAGGGATTGTGAAATTATCCAAACAACCTAACACATGCTCTTTTACACTTTGGAACTCATTTTTGTGCTATTGTTCATTTGCTTAGTTTTACAAAAAAAAAATATACATATTCATATTTGTGATTCAAAATAAACTCTAACATGTATCTATCATCATTTCTTCAAAATCTGCATAAATAACCACAAATTCTAGATCCATGTCAGAAAAAAAAAATTGTGGGCCTTAAAAATCCTCTAAAAACATTAGATTTGAAATAGCATTCATATAAGTTCAAACTCTTTCTTTAAAAACCTACTTTTCATGAAAGATGTGTAAACATGTGTAAGAACGTAAACAGAAATATCAGGGTGTGCAAACTACACCCTCCCTCATGCTTTGAATGACATTGTCTCAGTGGCACTCCCCCATGCTTATATGATACTAAGTGAATGCACATGAGAACAAGATAATTGGGAGAAAAGAGTAGAAGTCACTCAATATGACATATGAATGCATGTCCTACGATTACACAAAAATTCATACCTGATCTAACAATATACTCATGAGATACAAGAAAGCAAAGCAAAATAAAGAAAACACCATCTATGAACATCTACTAGATCCTACTAAAGATACAACATACAAACCTGTTGCCCGTTTGAGAGTCCAAAAGATTTATCGCTCCATGTGGAAAAACTCTATGAACTATGAACGGTCCATCCCATCTGGACTTCAGCTTCCCTAAAAAAAGATGGAGACGTGAATGATAAAGTCAAACCTTTTGACCAGGCTCGAACTACTTCCTCACAATATGTTGATCATGAAAATACTTGGTTCGAGCCTTGTAAATCTTAGTACTCTCGTAAGCCTCATTGCACAACTCCTCAAGCTCACTCAATTGCAATTTTCTCTCAGCACCAGCTTGGGCCATATCAAAATTGAACTTTTTGATAGCCTAATATGCCCTTTGCTCCAACTCAACAGGGAGGTGGCATGGTTTTTCAAAAACTAGTCGGTATGGGGACATGCCAATCAGAGTCTTGAAAGCAGTCCTATAAGCCCAAAGGGCATCATAGAGGTGCTGAGACTAGTCCTTGTGGTCTGACCAAACTGTCTTTTCAAGAATTTGCTTGATCTCTCTGTTGGAGACCTCGACCTGGCCACTAGTCTGTGGGTGGTATGGTGTGAAAATTTGATGATGTACCGAGTATTTCCTAAGTAAGGAAGCTACTTGCATATTTTGGAAGTGCGTACCACCATCACTAATCATCACTCTCGGGACTCCGAACCTACTAAAGATATTGTGCTTGATAAATCGAAGCACCTCTTTATGATCATTGGTCTGGGTGGTCACGGCCTCGACCCACTTGGAGACATAATCAACCGCCACTAAAATATACACAAATCTGAATGAAGGAGGGAAATGACCTATAAAATCAATGCTCTATACATAAAAAATCTCAACAATCAAAATAGGAAGAAGGGGCATCATGTCACACTTGGCGATGCATCATGTCGGCTGACAACGCAAGCACCTCCTACAAAAATTATGGGCATCTCTATACAGTGTCGGCCACCAAAAAGTTGATGATATACGTGAACTAGGGCAGACACTTGACATGAAAGAGCTGCTCATCCAGAAATGAATCATCAATCTGTCCTGATTAGTGGATGTATCCACTGTTAGTCTAGACAGATGATCTGCTACAAGGTTCTCACATCCACTCTTATCTCGAATCTTGAGATCAAATTCTTATAGAAAAAGGATCCAATGGATGAGACACGGTTTGGCATCCTTTTTACTCATCAGATACCGCAGAGCGGCATGGTCTAAGTAAACGATAACCTTAGAGCCCAACAAATCATAACAGAACTTCTCAAAAGCAAAGACTACGGCTAGCAATTCCTTCTCTATGGTGGTATAATGCATCTGCGCATCAGAGAGGGTCCTACTAGCGTAATAAATGATGTGAGATTGTTGTTCTATCTTCTTGCCAAGAATGGCTCCAACCGCATAATCAGACGCATGCAAATAATCTCAAAAGGCACTGACCAATCGGGAGAACGAAGAATAGGAGCTGTGGTCAGGGCCTCTTTCAGAGACATAAATGCATTCAGACATGCATCATCAAAGACAAACGGCTAGTCTTTCGACAGCAAGTTGCATAACGGCCTAGAAATCCTACTGAAATCCTTGATGAACCGTCGATAAAAACTTTCATGCCCTAGGAATGAACGCACCTGCCGCACAGAGGTTGGTGAAGATAATCTAGCAATGGACTCCACTTTGGCCTTGTCAACCTCAATCCCTTTCTCGAACACAATATGCCCAAGAACAATCCCTAGTTGAACCATGAAATGACTCTTCTCTCAACTAAGCACAAGATTTGTCTCCCTACAACATTGAAGCACACGAGATAGCTTCTGGAGACAATCATCAAAGGAAGAGACATAGACCAAAAAATCGTCCATGAAAATCTCAAGGACGCCATCCATCATATGCGAGAAGATCACCATCATGCACCGCTGAAATATTGTCGGGGCATTACAGAGCCCAAACGACATTCTTCTATAAGCAAAAGTGCCATACGGGCAGGTGAACGTTGTCTTTTCATGGTCCTCGGGATGAACGACCACCTGATTGTATCCTGAATAACTATCCAGGAAACAAAAATATTGTTGGCCCACGAGTTTCTCCAAGATCTGGTCGATGAACGACAATGAGAAGTGATCCTTCCTAGTTGCACTATTCAAATTCCTAGAATCAATACACACTCACCATCCCGTGGTAGTTCTCATGGGGATGCTTTCTCCTTTTTTATTCATCTTCATGGTGAGCCCAGACTTCTTGTGGACAACCTGGGTGGGGCTCACCCACTGACTATCGAAGATGGGATAAATGATCCCCACGTCCAACCATTTGACTACCTCCTTCTTCACCACCTCATTCATATGAAGATTTAACCTCCTCTGCGCCTCTCTTGAGGGCTTGGCACCCTCATTCATGATGATCTTATGCATGCAAAAGGAGGGATTTATCCCCTTCAAATCCGCCACCGACCATCCAATTGCCTCTTTATATTCATGCAGGACCTACAAAAGCTGACACTCGTGGGGTGTTAGTCAGGTCTGCAAAAATGATGACGGGGAGAGTCCAATCCTTGCCTAAAAAGGCATACTTGAGTGTGACCAGTAAGGGCTTCAACTCCAGCTCGGATGAACTCTCTATGGATGATCGGGCTAGCTTCTCTGTCAACTCCGGAAGCGATTCAAAGTGCTAGGTCCAACTCATATCACCTGCCCGACTCTCCATCGACCCATGGCAATCTTCTTCGAGTGATTCATTAACCTCCTCCTGAGGTGGATCACTCAATAACTAGGCATGCTCTGCTTCTACCAGGTCCTAAATGAAGTTGACCTCGAAAGAAGACTCATCTTCGGCAGACCCCAACACCGCATGAAAAATGTTTAGCCTCATCTTTCTGTTGCCAAATGAGACATCCATCATGCATGTGCGGTAATTAATGCACGCATTGGCAATGGCTAAGAAGGAACGTCCAAGAATGATGGGGGTCTGCCACAGATCATTTACTCCCTCCATATCTAAAATGATGAAGTCGACACGGAAGTAGAAGTCCTCCACCTTGACTAGAACATCTTCAAGAATCCCTCGCGGGACCTTGATTGATCTATCTGTAAGCAGAGCCATAGGTGTTGGCTTTATCTCCTTTAATCTGAACTTGTCATAAAAGAAATCTGGCAAGATATTGACACTTGCCTCAAGGTCGAGCAATGCATGCTCAACAGTGATGTCTCCAATGACACACGAAATAATCGAAGTCCCTAGGTCCTTAAGCTTTGGTGGGGTTTGGTGTTGCAACACCACTCACCTGCTTAGTCAAGTATATCTTCTTTGGCACTTGAGACCTCAACTTCTTTTTCTGCGTGCAAATCTCCTTTAGGAACTTTGTGTATGTAGAGACTTGCTGGATGGCATCAAGCAAGAGGAGGTTTATCTAAAGGTGCTTGAATATCTCAAGCATCTCTTGCATGTTCACTTTTGGCTTGCCTAATGACCTCGGTCTCCCTAGCATCTCAGGAAAGGGGTCTTTGGGAGTATATGACTTTGAAGGCTTAGATGGTAGAGCCCTCTCGCTTTCCTGAAGTGGGATGGTAGGGATGAGCTGCTTCTCACTCGTACTCTCTCTTTCTTTTGTAGCCTCCCTCGCTTGGTATTGCTTCTCATTCCTAAGGGTGATTACCACTTGAGCTTGCTCTTGATGGGCATCTGTTATATGTGGCCATGCATTGGCTCCTTACCCCTAGGATTCACCACCGGCTGGCTAGGTAAAGCCCCCTCACTTTACCTACTAAGCACCTCGACGAGTTGTCCCATTTGCGTCTCAAGCTTTGCAATCAAATGTGTATGGGAGCTGAGATTTGCCTTGATATTTGAGAAGACTTACAACATCTTGTCCTCAAAGGACTGGTTGGACGAAGGCTCTTGGGACTGGGGCTAACTATAAGTAGGTTGAGCTGAAGGGTAGCTGATTCTCTAAAATTCAGACGCATAACCGCTTTGCCTGGGTTGGCTTTGGGAAGGGTTGGGAGGTTGGGCTTGTGTATTTCTCCACGAAAAATTGGGATGGTTCCACCAGCCCGGGTTATATGTACTGGAATATGGATTGGGTGCGGGCTTGAGCTTGCTCCTAGACAAACTCAAGCTACTGTGGCGCAATGAAGCAGTCAACAACATGGTGTGCAGAGCTAGCACACAACGCACACACCTACAAAGCTGGAGAGAGACCTGACAATAGTTGATCCAATTTTTGGGACAGCTGGTCGACCTTGTTTTGCACCAAAATATATTTTGCAAAAATTTAAACTATGGGCACGGTACCAATCATGCGCAGTCACCTCTATGGGTTGCCTAATAGGTGGGTCATGCAAGAAAGGTAAGCTGGTATCTAGAGTTTGCAAGCAACGTGGTTCTAAACCTAAATGCAAAAAGTAAACTAAGCAATTCTAAGTAATTAACTAAGAAAGTAAACAAAAAAATACCTACGCAAAGGGCTTAACGAATAAAAGAATAGAAAGGCCTTATTATAACCCAATGAATTGAATGGAAGAAATAAAATCCTAGTCTAAAAAGAAAAGAAAATGCTTCAGTGCTTTGAGTCTTTTTGTCCCTCCTTGAGGTAATGTATGTTTTCTTAAACTTTTTGCTTTTCTAAGGGCTCCCTGAGGGATACTTCTGAAGGTTCCTTGAGGGGTACTTCTAAGGGTCTAAGGATACCTTGAGGGACCTCAGAGGGCTCTCAAAGGGCATGAAATAGCTTCTCTCGCACGACCACCTGCTCTCAAATGGCTCATAGAGATTCAATCATGCATATATGTGTTCTAATGCTATGAGGTTTTTTTATAAATATTCAATAATGCATATATATGTTCTAAGCCAATCAAAAAAAATTTAATAGTGATTCAAACATGCATGTATGTGTTCTAAGGTTGTCAAAAAAATATAATAGTCATTGAATCATGCATATATGTGTTCTAAGGCTGTCACAAAATTTATATAGACATTCAATCAGGCATACATGTGTTCTGAGGCTGTCAAAAATTTTTAGTGTTTCATCCAAGCATATATATGTTCTAATGCTATTAAAAAAATTTGATAGACAATCAATCACGCATATATGTGTTCTAAGGATGTCAACAAAATTTCATAGTGATTCACTCATGCATATATGTGTCCTAATGTTGTAAAAAAAATTGTCTAGCGCTTCAATCATGCATATATGTGTTCTAAGGCTGTCAAAAAAATTCAAATTCAATCATGCATATATATGTTCTAAGGCTGTCAAAAAAATTTCTGAGTGATTCAATGATGCATATTTGTGTTCTAAGGCTATGAAAAAAAAATCATAGTGATTCAATCATCCATATATGTGTTCTAAGGATATCAAAAAAATTTCATAGAGATTCAATCATGCATATATGTGTCCTAACGTTGTCAAAAAATTTTCATAGAGATTCCATGATGTATATATGTGTTCTAAGGCTGTCAAAAAAAATTGCAGTGATTCAATCATGCATATATGTGTTCTAAGGCTGTCAAAAAAAATTTGTAGTGATTCAATTATGCATATATTTGTTCTAGGGCTGTCAAAAAAATTTCATAGTGATTCAATCATGCATATATGTGACCTAAGGTTGTAAAAAAAAATTCATAGTGATTCAATAATGCATATATGTGTTCTACGGTTGTAAAAAAAATTACACAGTGATTCAATCATGCATATATGTGTTCTAATGCTGTCAAAAAAATTTCATAGTGATTCAATCATGCATATATGTATTCTATGGCTATCAAAAAAATTCCAAATTCAATCATGCATATATGTGTTCTAAGGCTGTAAAAGAATTTTCATAGTGATTCAATCATGCATATGTGTGTTCTAAGGCTGTCAAAAAAAATTCAAATTCAATCATGCATATATGTGTTCTAAGGCTATCAAAAAAAATTCATAGCGATTCAGTCACGCATATATGTGTTTTAATGGAATCGAAAAAAATTCATAGTGATTAAATCAAGCATATATGTGTTCTAATGCTGTAAAAAAAAATTATAGTGATTCTAATGCAGTCAATTTTTTTTTATAGTGATTCAATCTTGCATATATGTGTTCAAATGTGTCAAACAAAATTCATAGGAAGTTAATCAAGCATATATGTGTTCTAATAATTTCCAAAAAATTCGATAGAGATTCAATCTTGCATATATGTGTTCTAAGGATATAAAAAAAAATCATATTCAATAATGCATATATGTGTCCTAATGTTGTCGAAAAAACTGTGTAGTGATTCAGTCATGCATATATGAGTTCTAAGGCTGTCACAAAAATTTCATAGTGATTTAATCATGCATATATGTTTTCTAAGGCTGTAAAAAAAAATTCAAATTCAATCATGCAAATATGTGTTCTGAAGCTGTCAAAAATTTTTTGTAGTGATTCAATCATGCATATATGTGTTCTAAGGCTATCAAAAAAAATTCAGAGTAATTCAATCATGCATATTTGTGTTCTAAGGCTGTCAAAAAAATTTTATAGTGATTCAATCATGTATATATGTGTTCTAAGGTTATCAAAAAAATTTCATAGTGATTCAATCAGGCATATATATATTCTAATGTTGTCGAAAAAAATTTATAGAGAATCAATCATGTATATATGTGTTCTAAGGCTGTCCAAAAATTTTTATAGTGATTTAATCATGCATATATGTGTTCTAAGGTCGTAAACAAAAATTCAAATGCAATCATTAATGTATGTATTCTAAGGCTGTGAAAAGAATTTCATTTTGATTCAATCATTAATATATGTGTTCTAATGGTATCCAAAAAATTTTATAGTGATTCAATCATGCATATATGTGTTCTAATGCTGTAAAAAAAATTCAGAGTGATTCAGTCATGTATATATGTGTTCTAATAATGTAAAAAAAAATCATAGTGATTAAATCAAGCATATATGTGTTCTAAGGATGTCAAAAAAATCCCACAGTGATGCACGCATGCATATATGTGTCCTAATGCTCACAAAAAAATTATGTAGTGATTCAATCAAGCATTAATGTGCTCTAAGGCTGTCACAAACATTTCATAGTGATTAAATCATGCATATATGTGTTCCAAGGTTGTAAAAAAAATTCAAATTCAATCATACATATATAAGATCTAAGGCTGTCAAAAAAAATTCATAGTGATTCAATCATGCGTATATGTTTTCTAAGGCTATCAAAAAAGTTTCATAGTGATTCAATCATGCATATATTTGTTTTAAGGCTATCAAAAAAAAGTCATAGTGATTCAATCATGCATATATGTGTCCTAATGCTGTGAAAAAAATTTTATGGAGATTCAATCATGTATATATGTGTTTCAAGGCTGTCAAAATTTTTTTATAGTGATTCAATCATGCATATATGTGTTTTAAGGCTATCAAAAAAAATTCATATTGATTCAATCATGCATATATGTGTCCTAATGCTGTGAAAATTTTTTTATGGAGATTCAAACATGTACATATGTGTTTCAAGGCTGTCAAAATTTTTTATAGTGATTCAATCATGCATATATGTGTTCTAAGGCTATCAAACAAATTTCATAGTGATTTAATCATGCATATATGTGCTCTAAGGCTGTCAAAAAAAATTCATAGTGATTCAATCATGCATATATGTCTATTAAGGCTCTCAAAAAAATTTCGCAGTGATTCAATCATGCATATATGTATCCTAAGGTTCTCAAAGAAAATTCATAGTGATTCAATAATGCATATATGTGTTCAAAAAAATTTCATAGTGATTCAATCATGCAAATATGTGTTCTAATGTAGTAAAAAAAAATCATAGAGATTCATTCAAGCATATATGTGTTCTAAGGCTGTCAAAAAAAAATCGTAGTGATTGAATTATGCAAATATGTGTTCTAAGGCAGTAAAAAAAAATTCAAATTAAATCATGCATATATGTGTTCTAAGGCTGTCAAAAAAAAATCATAGTGATTCAATCATGCATATATGTTTTCTAAGGCTATAAAAAAAAATTCATAGTGATTCAATCATGCGTATATGTGTACTAAGGCTATCAAAAAAAATTTATAGTGATTCAATCAAGTATATATGTGTTCTAAGGCTATCAAAAAATTTTCATAGTGATTCAATCATGCATATAAATGTTGTAATGCTGTCAAAAAAAATTCAAAGAGATTCAATCAGGTATATATGTGTTATAAGGCTGTCAAAAAAATTTCATAGTGATTCAATCATGCATATATGTGTTCTAAGGCCATCAAAAAATTTCAATTTCAATCAAGCATATATGTGTTCTAAGGCTGTAAAAAAAAATTCATATTCATTCAATCATGCATATATGTGTTTTAATGTTGTAAAAAAAATTTAGAGTGATTCAATCTGGCATATATGCGTTCTAATGCTGTAAAAAAAAATCATAGTGATTCAATCATGCATATATGTGTTCTAATTCTGTCAAAAAATATTCATATTAATTCAATGATGCATATATATGTTCTAAGGAAGTAAAAAAAATTCATATTGATTGAATCTTGCATATATATATTCTAAGGCAGTAAAAAATATTTCATAGTGATTCAATAATGCATATATGTGTCCTAAGTTTGTTAAAAAAAAATCATAGTGACTGAATAATGCAAATATTTGTTCTACGATTCTAAAAAAAATATATAGTGATTTAATCATGCATATATGTGTTCTAATGATGTCAAATATTTTTTATAGTGATTCAATCACGCATATACTTGTTCTAAGGCTGTCAAAAAAACTTATAATGATTCAATCATGCATATATGGGTTCTAAGGCTAACAAAAAAAAATCGTAATGATTTAATCATGCATATATGTGTTCTAAGGCTATCAAAAGAATTTTATAGTGATTCAATCATGCATATATGTGCTCTAAGGCTATCAAAAAAAAATTATATTGATTCAATCACGCATATATATGTCCTAATGCTGTAAAAAAAATTCATAGTGATTCAATCATGCATATATGTATCCTAAGGCTGTCAAAAAAAATTTATAGTGTTTAGATAATGCATATTTGTGTTCTACAGTTGTCAAAAACATTTCATAGTGTTTCAATCATTCATATATGTATTCTAAAGCTGTCAAAAATTTTCAAAGAGATTCAATCTTGCATATATGGGTTCTAAGGCTATCAAGAAAACTTCATAGTTATTCAATCATGCATATATGTGTCAGAAGGCTGTCAAAAAAAAATCAAATTCATTCAAGCATATATATGGTCTATGGCTATCAATAGAATTTCATAGTGATTCAATCATACATATATGTGTTCTAATGGAATAAAAAAAATTCCATAGTGATTAAATCATGCATATATGTCTTCTAATGCTGTAAAAAAAAATCATAGTGATTCAATCATGCATATATGTGCACTAAGGCTATCAAAAAAATTATAGAGATTTAATCATGCATATACATGTTCTAATACTGTGATTTTCTTTTATAGAGATTCAATAATACGTATATATCTTCTAAGGCTGTCAAAAAAAATTCATAGTGAATTAATCATGCATATATGTGTTCTAAGGTTGTAAAATAAATTCATAGTGATTGAATCTTGCATATATATGTGTTCTAAGGCTGTCAAAAAATTTTTATAGTGATTCAATCATGCATTTATGTGTTTTAAGGCTATAAAAAAAATTCATAGTTAATTAATCATGCATATATATGTTCTACTGCTGTCAAAAAAATTTGATAGAGATTCAATCATGCATATATGTGTTCTAAGGATGTCAAAAAAAATACCTAGCGATTCAATCATGCATATATTGTTCTATGGCTATCAAAAAAAATTCATAGTGATTCAATCATGCATATATATGCTCTAAGGCTATAAAAAAAAATTAAATTGATTCAATCATGCATATATATATATATATATATATCCTAATGCTGTAAAAAAAATTCACAGTGATTCAATCATGCATATATGTGTCCTAAGGCAGTCAAAATTTTTTTATAGTGATTCAATAATGCATATTTGTGTTCTACAATTGTCAAAAAAAATTCTTAGTGATTCAATCTTGCATATATGTGTTCTACAGCCCTCAAGAAAATTTCACAGAGATTAAATCATGGATATATGTATTCTGATGCTGTAAAAAAAATTCATAGTGATTCAATCATGCATATATGTGTTTTAAGGCTATAAAAAAAAATTCATAGTGAATCAATCATGCATATATGTGTCCTAATGCTGTCCAAAAAATTTCCTAGAGATTTAATCATGTATATATGTGTTCTAAGTCTATCCAAAAAAATTTATAGTGATTCAATCATGCATATATGTGTTCTAAGGCAATCAAAAAGAAATTTTATAAAGATTTAATCATGCATATACATGTGCTAATACTGTGATTTTTTTTTTACAGAGATTCAATAATGCATATATATCTTCTAAGGCTGTCAAAAAAAAATCATAGTGATTAAATCATGTATATATGTGTTCTAAGGTTATCAAAAAAAATTTATAGTGATTGAATCATGCATATATGTGTTGTAAGACTGTCAAAAAAAATTCATAGTATGTGGTCTATGGCTGTCAAAATTTTTTTATAGTGATTCAATCATGATATATATGTTCCAATGCTGTCAAAAAAAATTGATAGAGATTCAATCATGCATATATGTGTTCTAAGGATGTCAAAAAAAATTCCTAGTGATTTAATCATGCATGTATGTGTTTGAAAGCTATCAAAAAAATAGTGATTCAATTATGCATATATGTGCTCTAAGGCTATAAAAAAAATTCATATTGATTCAATCATGCATATATATGTCCTAATGCTGTAAAAAAAATTACAGTGATTCAATCTTGCATATATGTGTCCTAAGGTTGTCAAAAACTTTTTATAGTGATTCAATAATGAATATTTGTGTTCTACTGTTGTCAAATTTTTTTTATAGTGATTCAATCTTGCATATATGTATTCTAAAGCCCTAAAAAAAAATCATAGTGATAAAATCAAACATATATGTGTTCTAATGCTGTAAAAAAAATTCATAGTGATTCAATCATGCATATATGTGTTTTAAGTTTATAAAAAAAAAATCATAGTGAATCAATCATGCATATATGTGTCCTAATGCTGTCAAAAAAAAATCATAGAGATTTAATCATGCATATAAATGTTCTAAGGCGGTCCAAAAAATTTTGTAGAGATTTAATCATGCATACACATGTGCTAATATTGTGAATTTGTTTTTACAGAGATTCAATAATGCATATATATCTTCGAAGGCTATAAAAAAAAATTCATAGTGATCATATCATGCATATATGTGTTCTAAGGCAGTAAAAAAAAATCATAGTGATTGAATCATGCATATATGTGTTCTAAGGCTGTCACAAAAATTTCAAAGCGATTCAATCATGCATATATGTTTTCTAAGGCTGTCAAATAAAATCAAATTCAATCATGCATATATGTGTTCTATGGCTGTTAAAAAATATTCACATTGATTAAATCATGCATATATGTGTTCTAATTCTGTCAGAAAAATTTGATAGTGGTTCAATCATGCATATATATGTTCAAATGCTGTCAGAAAAATTTCATAGAGATTTAATCATACATATATGTGTTCTAATGCTCTAAAACAAAATTCATAGAGATTCAATCATGCATATATGTGTTATAAGGATGTCAAAAAAAAATCATAGAGATTTAATCATGCATATATGTGTCCTATTCCTGTCGAAAAAATTATGTAGTGATTCAATCACCCATATATGTGTTCTAAGGCTTTCAAAAAAATTTACAGTCATTTAATCATGCATGTATGTGTTCTACGGATGTAAAAAAAAATTCAAATTCAATCATGCAAATATGTATTGTAAGGCCATCAAAAAAATTTTGTAATGATTCAATCATGCATAAATGTGTTCTGAATCTATCAAAAAAATTCATAGTAATTCAATCACGCATATTTGTGTTCTAACGCTGTCAAATTTTTTTTATAGTGATTCAATCATGTATATATGTGTTCTAGAGTTATCAAAAAAAATTCATAGTGATTCAATCAGGCATATATATGTTCTAATCCTGTCAAAAAAAATTATTGAGATTCAATCATGCATATATGTGTTCTAAGGCAGTAACAAAAATTCATAGTGATTCAATCATGCATATATGTGTTCTAAGGTTGTAAACAAAAATTCAAATTCAATCATTCATATATATGTTCTAAGGCTATAAAAAAAAATTAATAGTGATTCCATTATGCATATATGTGTTGTAAAGATGTCATAAAAATTTAATAGTGATTGAATCATGCATATATGTGTTATAAGGCTGTCGAAAAAAAATCATAGTGATCTAATAATACATATATCTGTTCTAAACCTGCCAAAAAAAATTTATAGTGATTCAATCATGCATATATGTTCTAATGTTGTCAAAAAAAATTGAAAAAGACTCAATTATGCATATTTGTGTTCTAAGGATGTCAGAAAAATTCCATAGTGATACACTCATGCATATATGTGTCCTAATGCTCTCAAAAAATTTGTGTAGTGATTCAATCATGCATATATGTTCTCTAAGGCTGTCACAAAAATTTCATAGTGATTTAATCATGCATATATGTGTTCGAAGGCTCTCAAAAAAAATTCAAATTCAATCTTGCATATATAAGTTCTAAGGCTGTCAAAAAAAATTCATAGTGATTCAATCATGCATATATGTGTCCAAAGGTTCTCAAAAAAATTTCATAGTGATTCAATAATGCATATATGTGTTAAAAAAAAATCATAGCCATTCGAACATACATATATATATTCTAATGCGGTCAAAAAAGTTTCATAGAGATTCATTCATGCATATCTGTGTTCTGAGGCTGTCAAAAAAAAATCATAGTGATTCAATCATGCACATATGCTAAGGTTGTAAAAAAAAATTCATAGTGATTCAATCATGCATGTATGTGCTCTAACGTTGTCAAAAAAAAATTAAATTCAATCATGCGTATATGTGTTCCAAGGCTGTCAAAAAAAACTTATAGTGATTCAATGATGCATATATGTGTTCTAAGGCTATCAAAAAAAATTAATAGAGGTTCAATCATGTATATATGTGTTCTAAGGCTGTCAAAAAAAATTATAGTGATTCAATCTTGCATATATTTGTTCTAAGGTTCTAAAAAAAAATTCATAGTGATTCAATCATGCATATATCTGTCCCGAGGTTCTAAAAAAAAATTCATAGTGATTCAATAACGCATATATGTGTTCATAAAAAAATCATAGTGATTCAAGCATGCATATATGTATTCTAATGCAGTCAAAAAAATTTCATAGAGATTCATTCTTGCATATATGTGTTCTAAGGCTGTTAAAAAAAATTCAATGTGATTCAATTATGCATACATGTGATCTAAGGTTGTCAATTTTTTTTTTAATTCAATCATGCATATATGTGTTTTATGTCTGTAAAAAAAAATCGTATTGATTCAATCATGCATCTATGTTTTTTAAGGCTATAAAAAGAATTTCATAGTGATTCAATCATGCATATATGTGTTCTAAGGCTATAAAAAAAAGTTTATAGTGATTCAATCATACATATATGTGTTTTAATGCTGCCCAAAAAAATTTATAGACATTCAATCATGTATGTGTGTGTTCTAAGGCTATCAAAAAATTTTCATAGTGTTTCAATCATACATATATATGTTCTAATGATGTCAAAAAATATTCATTGAGATTCAATCATGTATATATGTGTTCTAAGGCTGTCAAAAAAAATCATAGTGATTCAATCATGCATACATGTGTTCTATGGCATTAAAAAAAAATCAATTTCAATCATGCATATATGTGTTCTAAGGCTGTCAAAAAAATCTCATAGTGATTCAATCATGCATATATGTGTTCTAATGCTGTCAAAAAGATTTCATAGTGATTCAAATAGGCATATATATGTCCTAAGGCTGTTAAAAAAAATTCAAAGTGATTCAATCTTGCATATATATGTTATAAGGAAGTCAAAACAATTTAATAGTGATTCAATATTGCATATATGTGTCCTAAGTTTTTTATAAAAAGATCATAGTAATTGAATAATGAAAATATTTGTTCTACGATTCTAAAAAAAAATACATAGTGATTCAATCATGCATATATGTGTTGTAATAGAGTCAAATTTTTTTTGTAGTGATTCAATCATGCATATACGTGTTCTAAGGCTGTCAAATAAAATTTATAGTGAATCAATCATGCGTATATATGTTCTAAGGTTGTCAAAAAAAATTCATAATGATTCAATCATGCATATTTGTAATCTAAGGCTATCAATAGATTTTCATAGTGTATCAATCGTGCTTATATTTGCTCTAAGGCTATAAAAAAAATCATATTGATTCAATCATGCATATATATGTCCTATTGCTGTAAAAAAAATCACAGTGATTCAATCATGCTTATTTCCTAAGGCTGTCAAAATTTTTTTATAGTAATTCAATAATAAATATTTGTGTTTTACAGTTGTCAACAAAATTTTTATAGTGATTCAATCATGCATATATGTGTTCTACGACTGTCAAAAAAAAAATCATAGTGATTCAATCATGCATATATGTGTTTTAAAGATGTCAAAAAAATTTCATTGTGATTCAATCATGCATATAAGTGTCCTAATGTTGTAAAAAAAAATTCATAGTGATTCAATCATGTATATATGTATTCTAAGGCTGTAAAAAAAAAATGTTGTGATTCAATCATGCATATATGTGTTCAAGGTTGGTAAAAGAACATCATGGTGATTCAATCTTGCGTATATGTGTTCTAAGGCTGTCAAAAAACTTTCATAGTGATTCAATCATGTATATATGTGTTCTAAGGCTGTCAAAAAAATTTCATAGTGATTCAAACCGGCATATATATGTCCTAAGGCTGTAAAAAAAATTCATAGTGATTCACTCTTGCGTATATATGTTCTAAGGCTGTAAAAAAAATTCATAGTGATTCAATCATGCATATATGTGTCCTAGGTTTGTTAAAAAAAATTATAGTGATTGAATAATGCATATATCGGTTCTACGATTCTTAAAAAAATACGTAGTTATTCAATCTTGCATATATATGTTCTAATGTTGTCAAATTTTTTTTTTAGTGATTCAATCCCGCATATACATGTTCTAAGGCTGTCAAAAAAATTTATAGTGATTCAATCATGTGTATATGTGTTCTAAGGCTGTCAAAAAAAAATCATAATAATTTAATAATGCATATATGTGTTTTAAAACTATAAAAAAAAATTCATAGTAATTCAATCATGCATATATGTGCTCTAAGGCTATCAAAAAAATTCATATTGGTTTAATCATGCATATTTGTATCCTAAGGCTGTAAAAAAAAATTTATAGTGATTCAATAATGCATATTTGTGTTCTACAATTTTCAAGAGAAATTCATAGTGATTCAATCATGCATATATGTGTTCAAAAGCTGTCAAAAAAAATTCATAGGGATTCAATCTTGAATATATGTGTTCTAAGGCTGTCAAAAAAAAAATCATAGTGATTCAATCATGCATATCTGTGTTCTAAGGCTCTGAAAAAAATTCAAATTCAATCATGCGTATATGTGTCCTAAGGCTGTAAAAAAAAAAATCATAGTGATTAAATCATGCATATATGTGTTCTAAGGCTCTGAAAAAAATTCAAATTCAATCATGCGTATATGTGTCCTAAGGCTGTCGAAAAATTTCATAGAGATTCAATTATGCATATATACGTTCTAAGGCTATCAAAAAAATCCATAGTGATTCAATCATGCATATATGTGTTCTATGGTTGTCAAAAAAAATTCAGAGTGATTCAATCATGCATGTATGTGTTTTAAGGATGTCAAAAAATTTTCATTGTGATTCAATCATGCATATATGTGTTATAATGTTGTCAAAAAAGATTTATAGTGATTAAATCTTTCATATATGTTTTCTAATGCTATCAAAATTTTCTTATAGTGATTCAATAATGCATATATGTGTTTTAAGCCTGTCAAAAAAAATCATAGTGATTCATTCAGGCATATATGTGTTTTAAGGCTCTTCAATTTTTTTAATAGTGATTCTATCATGCATATATGTGTCCTAAGTTTGTCAAAAAAAATTCCTAGTGATTCAATAATGCATATATGTGTTCTACGACTGTAAAAAAATTTCATGATGATTCAATCATGCATATATGTGTTTTAAAGGTGTCAAAAAAATTTAATAGTGATTCAATCATGCATATATGTGTTCTAAGGTAGTCGAAGAAATTTCATAGTCATTCAATCATGAATATATAGGTTTTAAGGCTGTCAAAAAAAATCTTAGTGATTCAGTCATGCAGATAGGTGTTCAAAGGCTGTCAAAAAAATTTGGTACGGACTCAATCAAGCATTTATGTGTCCTAATGTTGTCAAAAAAAAATCATAGTGATTCAATAACGCATATATATGTTCTACAGTTGTCAAAAAAAAGTTATAGTGATTCAATCATGCATATATATGTTCAAAGGCTTTCAAAAAAAATTTATAGTTATTCAATCATGCATATATGTGTTCTTTAAGGCTGTCAAAAAAAATTTAAATTCCATCATACATATACGCATAAGGCTGTGAAAAAATTTCATAGTGATTCAATCATGCATATATGTGTTCTAACGCTGTCAAAAAAAAAATTAGTGATTCAATCATCCATATTTCTGTTCTATTGTTAACTCAAAATTTTCATAGTGATTCAATCATGCATATATGTGTTCTAAGACAGTGAAATTTTTATTATTGTGATAAAATCATGCATATATGTGTTCTAAGAATGTCAAAAAAATTATATAGTGATTCAATCTTGCATACATGTGTTCTAAGGCTATCAAAACAACTTCATAGTGATTCAATCATGCATATATGTGTTCTAAAGTTGTCAAACAAATTTGATGGAAATTTAATCATGCATATATGTTTTCTAAGGTGGTAAAAAAAAATTCATAATGCTTCAATGATGCATGTATGTGTTCTAGGCTGTCAAAAAATTTTCATAGTGATTCATTCATACATATATATGTTCTAAGGCAGTTAAAAAAAAATCATAGTGATTCAATCTTTCATATATCTATTCTAAGGTTATTAAAACAATTTCATAGTGATTCAATCATGCATATGTGTGTTCTAAGGCTGTCAAAAAAAATTCATAGAGATTCAAAAATACATATGTATGTTATAATGCTATCAAAAAAAATTCATATAGATTCAATCATTTATATATGTGTTCTAAGGCTGTCAAAAAAAATTCATAGTGATTCAATCATGCATATATGTGTTCTAAGGCCAGCAACAAAATTTCAATTTCAATCATGCATATATATGTTCTAAGGCTGTCAAAAAAATTTCATAGCAATTCAATCATGCATATATGAATTCTAATGCGGTAAAAAAAAAATCATAGTGATTCAAACAGGCATATATATGTACTAAGGCTGTTAAAAAAATTTCATAGTGATTCAATCTTGCATATATATGTTCTAAGGCTGTCAAAAAAAATTCTTAGCGATTCAATCATGCATATATGTGCCCTAAGTTTGTTAAAAAAAAAATCATACTGATTAAATAATGCAAATATCTCTTCTACGCTTCTAAAAAAAAAATACATAATGATTCAATCATGCATATATGTGTTCTAATGCTGTAAAAAAAAAAATTAGTGATTCAATCACGCATATATGTGTTATAAGGCTGCAAAAAAAATTATAGTGATTCAATCATGCATATACGTGTTCTAAGGCTGCAAAAAAACATTCATAATGGTTAAATCAAGCATATATGTGTTCTAAGGCTATCAAAAAAATTTCACAGTGATTCAATCATGCATATATGTGCTCTAAGGCTATCACAAAAATTTCATATTGATACAATCATGCATATATATGTCCTAATGCTATAAAAAAAAGTCACAGAGATTCAATCATGCATATATGTGTCCTAAGGCTCTCAAAACAAATTTAAAGTGATTCAATAATGCATATTTGTATTCTGCATTTGTCAAAAAAAAATCATAGTGACAAAATCATGCATATATGTGTTCTACGACTGTCAAAAAAAATTCATAGTGATTTAATCGTGCAAATATGTGTTTTAAAGGTGTCAAAAAAAATCATAGTGATTCAATCATCCATATATGTGTTCTAAGGCTGTCGAAGAAATTTCATAGTCATTCAATCATGAATATATATGTTCTAATGCAGTAAAAAAAATTCTTAGTGATTCAGTCATGCAGATAGGTGTTCTAAGGCGGTCAAAAAAATTCATATTGATTCAATCAAGCATATATGTGTTCTAAGATTGTCAAAAAAATTTCATAGTGATTCAATAATGCATATATGTGTTCTACAGTTGTCAAAAATATTTTATAGTGATTCTATCATGCATATATATGTTCTAAGGCTATGAAAAAAATATAGTGATTCAATCATGCATATATGTGTTCTAAGGCTGTAAAAAAAGACCATAGAGATTCAATCATGCATATATGTGTTCTATTGGTGTAAAAAAAGATCATAGTGATTCAATCATGCATATATGTGTTCTAATGCTGTCAAAAAAATTTTATAGCGATTCAATCATGCATATATGTGTTCTAATGCTGTCAAAAAAAATTTATAGTGATTCAATCATGCATATATGTGTTCTAAGACTGTAAAAACAAAATCATAGTAATTCAATCATATATATATGTGTTCTAATGCTCTCAAAAAAAAATCAAGGTGATTCAATCATACATATATGTGTTCTAAGGCTATCACAAAAATTTCATTGTGATTCTATCATGCATATATTTCTTCTAAGGTTGTAAAAAACAAATTATAGTGATTCAATCATGCATATATGTGTTCTTTGGCTATCAAAAAGTTTATAGTGATTTAATCATGCATATTTGTGTTCTGATGCTGAAAAAAAAAATCATACAATCATGCATATATGTGTTCTATTGCTGTAAAAAAAAATTCGTCGTGACTCAATCATCTATATATGTGTTCTAAGGCTGTCAAAAAAACAATTGTGATTCAATCATGCATGTATGTGTTGTAAGGCTGTCCAAAAGACATCATAGTGATTCAATCATGCATATATGTGTTCTAAGGCTGTAAATAAAAAATTAGAGTGATTCAAACAGGCATATATATGTCCTAAGGTTGTTAAAAAAAATTCATAGTTATTCAAACAGGAATATATATGTCCTAAGGCTGTTAAAAAAATTTCATAGTTATGCAATTATGCATATATATGTTCTAAGGCTATAAAAAAAAATTCATAGTGATTCAATCATTCATATATGTGACCTAGGTTTTTAAAAAAAAATTCATAGTGATTGAATTATGCATATATCTGTTCTACGATTCTAAAAAAAATGCAGTCATTCAATCATGCATATATGTGTTCTAATGCTGACAAATTTTTTTTGTAGTGATTCAACCCTGCATATACGTGATCTAAGGCTGTCAAAAAAAATTTATAGTAATTCAATCATGCATATATGTGTTTTAAGGCTGTCAAAAAAAATTCATAATAATTTAATTATGCATATATGTGTTCTAATTGTATAAAAAAAAATCATAGTGATTTAATAATGCATATATGTGATGTAAGGCTATAAAAAAAATTCATATTGATCTATCATGCATATACGTGTCCTAATGTTGTCAAAAAAATTTCACAATGATTCAATCATGCATATATGTGTCCTAAGGCTGTCAAAATTTTTTTATTGTGATTCAATAATTCATATTTGTGTTCTACAGTTTTCAAGAAAAGTTCATAGTGATTCAATCATGCATATATGTGTTCAAAAGCTGTCAAAAAAAATCATAGAGATTCAATCTTGCATATATGTGATCTAAGGCTGTCAAAAAAATTTCATAGTGATTCAATCAAGCATATATGTCTTCTAAGGCTCTAAAAAAAAAATTCAAATTCAATCAAGCATATTTGCGTTCTAAGGCTGTAAAAAAAATGTCATAGTGATTTAATCACGCAAATATATGTTATAAGGCTATCAAAAAAAAATTATAGAGATTCAATCATGCATATATACGTTCTAAGGCTATAAAAAAAAATCCATAGTGATTCAATCGTGCGTATATGTGTTCTATGGTTGTAAAAAAAAATTCATAGTCATTCTATCAAGCGTATATGCGTTCTAATGTTGTCAAAAAAAAATTATAGTGATTAAATTATGCATATATGTTTTCTAATGCTATCAATTTTTTTTTACGGTGATTAAATCATGCATATATGTTTTCTAATGCTATCAAATTTTTTTACGGTGATTCAATCATGCATATATGTTTTCTAAGGGTGTCAAAAAAAATCATAGTGATTAAATCAAGCATCTATGTGTTTTAAGGCTATCAAAAAAATTCATAGTGATTCATTCATGCATATATGTGTTTTAAGGCTCTTCAAATTTTTTAATAGTGATTCAATCATGCATATATGTGTCCTAAGGTTGTCAAAAAAAATTCATAGTGATTCAATATTTCATATATTTTTCTACGGCAGTCAAAAAAATTCCATTGTGATTCAATCATGCATACATGTGTTTTAAAGGTGTAAAAAAAAAATCATAGTGATTCAATAACACATATATGTGTTCTAAGGCCGTCAAAAAAATTCTTTGAGATTCAGTCATGCATATAGGTGTTTGAAGGCTATCAAGAAAATTTCATATTGATTCAATCTAGCATATATGTGTCCTAAGGTTGTCATAAAAAATTCATAGTGATTCTATAATGCATATATGTGTTCTACAGTTGTCAAAAAAAATTTATAGTGATTCAATCATGCATATATATGTTCTAAGCCTATCAAAAAAAAATTATAGTGACTCAATAATGCATATATGTGTACCAAGGGTATCAAAAAAAATTCATTGTGATTCAATCTTGCATATACATGTTCTAATGCTGTAAAACAAAAATCAAAGATATTCAATCATGCATATATGTGTTCTAAGGCTTTCAAAAAAATTTCATAGTGATTCAATCATACATATATGTGTTCAATCATGCATATATGTGTTCTAAAGCCAAAAAAAAAAAATCAATTTCAATCATGTATATATGTATTCTAAGCCTGTCAAAAAAATTTCATAGCGATTCAATCTTGCATATATGTGTTCTAATGCTATAAAAAAAAATCATAGTGATTCAATCATGCATATATGTGTTTTAATGCTGTAAAAAAAAAAATTATGGTGATTCAATGGTGCATATATGTGTTCTAAGGCTGTCAAAAAAAAAATCATAGTAATTCAATCATGTATATATGTGTTCTAATGCAGTAAAAAAAATCATAGTGATTCAATCATACATATATGTGTTTTAAGGCTATCACAAAAATTTCATAGTGATTCTATCATGCATATATTTCTTCTAAGGCTATCAAAAAAAATTTATAGTGATTCAATCATGCATATATGTGTTCTTTGGCTATCAAAAAAACTTAGTGATTTAATCATGTATATATATGTTCTAATGTTGTCAAAAAAAACTCATAATGATTCAATCATGCATATACGTGTTCTAATGCTGTAAAAAAAAATTTATAGTTATTCAATCACGTAAATATGTGTTTTAAGGCTTTCAAAAAATTTTTTTTGTGATTCAATCATGCATATATGTGTACTAGTGCTGTAAAAAAACATCATAGTGATTCAATCTTGCGTATATGTGTACTAAGGCTGTAAAAAAAAAATCATAGTGATTCAATCTTGCGTATATGTGTTCTAAGGTTGTCAAAAAAATGTCATAGTGATTCAATCATGCATATATGTGTTCTAAGGCTGTAAAAAAAATTACATAGTGATTCAATCATGCATATATGTGTTCTAAGGCTGTCAAAACATTTTCATAGTGATTCATTCATGCATATATGTGTCCTAAGTTTCTTAAAAAAATTTATAGTGATTGAATAATGCAAATATCTATCCTATATGTGTTCTATGCTATCAAAAAAAAATTAGTGATTCAATCATGCATATATGTGTTCTAAGACCGTCAAATTTTTTTATAGTGATTCAATCTTGCATATATGTGTTCTAATGCTGTAAAAAAAAATCATAGTGATTCAATCATGCATATATGTGTTTTACTGCTGCGAAAAAAAATTTATAGCGATTAAATCATGATATATGTGTTCTAAGGCTGTCAAAAAAAATTCATAGTGATTCAACCATGCAGATATATGTTATATGGCTATAAAAAAAAATTCGTAGAGATTCAATCATAAATATATACGTTCTAAGGCATTCAAAAAAATCTATAGCGATTCAATCATGCATATATGTGTTCTATGGTTGTCAAAAAATATTCTTAGTGATTCAATGATGCATATATGTGTTCTAATATTCTCAAAAAAAAATTATAGTGATTAATTCTTGCATATATGTTTTCTATTGCTATCAAATTCTTTTTATAGTGATTCAATCATGCATATATATTTTTCTAAGGCTGTGAAAAAAATTCACAGTGATTCAATCATGGATATGTATGTTTTAAGGCTGTAAAAAAAAATCATAGTGATTCATTCATGCATATATGTGTTCTAAGGCTCCTCAAATTGTTTAATAGTGATTCAATCATGCTTAAATGTGTCCAAAGGTTGTCTACAAAATTTCAGAGTGATTAAACTATGCATATATGTATTCTGCGGCTGTCAAAAAAAAATCATAGTGATTAAATCATGCATATATGTGTTTTAAAGGTGTCAAAAAAAAATTCATAGTGATTCCATCATGTATACATGTGTTTTAAGGCTTTCGAAGAAATTTCATAGTCATTCAATCATGATATATTTGTTCTATGACTGTCAAAAAAAATTCTTAGAGATTCAGTCATCCAGATAGGTGTTCTAAGGCTATCAAAAAAATTTCATATTGATTCAATCAAACATATATGTGTCTTAAGGTTGTCGAAAAAATTTCATATTGATTTAATAATGCATATATGTGGTCTATAGTTGTCAAAAAAAATTTATAAAGATTCAATCATGCATATGTATGTTCTATGGCTATCAAAAAAATTTATAGTGATTCAATCATGCATATATGTGTTCTAAGGCTATCAAAAAAAGTTCATTGTGATTCAGTCATGCATATATCTATTCTAACGTTGTTAAAAAAAATTATAGTGATTCAATCATGCATATGGGTGTTCTAAGGCTATAAAAAAAAAATCATAGTGATTCAATCATGCAGATATGTATTCTATGGCTATCAAAAAAAATTATAGTGATTAAATCATGCAGCGAAAAAAATCCATAGTGATTCAATCATGCAGATATGTGTTCTAAGGCTGTCAAAAATATTTCATAGTGATTCAATCATGTATATATGTGTTCTATTGCTGTCAAAATTTTTTTACAAAGATTCAATCTTGAACATATATTTTCTAAGGCTGTCAAAAAATTTTAATAGTGATTCAATCATTCGTATATGTGTTTTAAGGCTGTCAAAAAAATTTCATAGCGATTCAATCAAGCATATATGTGTTTTAAGGCAATAAAAAAAGTTCATATTGATTGAATCATGCAAATATATGACCAAATATTGTCAAAAAAATGTCAGAGAGATTCAATCATGTATATATGTATTCTAAGGCTGTCAAAAAAAAATTATAGTGATTCAATCATGCGTATATATGTTCTAAGGCTGTAAAAAAAAATTCATAGTGATACAATCATGCATATATATGTTCTAAGGCTGTCAAAAAAATTTCATAGTGATTCATTCATGCATATATGAGTCCTAAGGTTGTCAAAAAAAATTCATAGTGATTCAGTCATGCATATATGTGTCCTAAGGTTCTCAAAAAAATTTCATAGTGATTCAGTAATTCATATATGTATTCTAATGCAGTCAAAAAAATTTCATAGACATTCATTCATACATATATTCGTTCTAAGGCTGTCAAAAAAAAAATCATACTGATTCAAGCATGCATATATGTGTTCTAAGGCTGTCAAAAAATTTTTAAATTCAAACATGCATATATGTGTTCTAAGGCTGCCACAAAAATTTTGTAGTGATTCAATCATGTATATATGTGTTCTAAGGCTGTCAAAAAAAATTTATAGTGATTCAATCATGAGTATATGTGTTCTAAGGCTGTCAAAAAAATTTCATAGAGACCCAATCATGTATATATGTGTTCTAAGGCTGTCAAAAAAAAATTTATAGTGATTCTGTCATGCATATATGTGTTCTATGGTTGTCATAAAAAATTCATAGTGATTCAATCATGCATATATGTGTTCTAAGGCTGTCAAAAAAAATTCATAGTGAGTCATTCATGCATATATGTGTCCTAAGGTTCTCAAAAAAAATTCATATTGATTCAATCATGCATATATATGTCCTAAGTTTCTCAATAAAAATTTATATTGATTCAATAATGCAAATATGTGTTCAAAACAAAATCATAGTGATTCAATCATGCATATATATGTCCTAAGTTTCTCAATAAAAATTTATATTGATTCAATAATGCAAATATGTGTTCAAAACAAAATCATAGTGATTCAATCATGCAAATATGTATTCTAATGCAGTCAAAAAAATTTCATAGAGATTAATTCATGCATATATTTGTTCTAAGTCTGTCAAAAAAAATTCATAGTGACTCAATCATGCATATATGTGTTCTAAGGCTGTCAAAAAAAATTTATAGTGATTTAATCACGCAAATTTGTTTTCTAAGGCTATCAAAGAAACTTATAGTGATTCAATCATGCATATACATGTTCTAAGGCTATCAAAAAAAATTCATAGTGATTCATTCAAGCATATATATGTTCTAATGCTGCCAAAAAAAAATCATAGAGATTCAATCATGTATATATGTATTCTAATGATATAAAAAAAAATTCATAGTGATTCAATCATTCATATATATGTTCTAATGCTGTAAAAAAAAATTCATCGAGATTCAATCATGTATATATGTGCTCTGAGGCTGTCAAAAAAATTTTGTAGTGATTCAATCATGCATGTATGTGTTTTAAAGCCATAAAAAATATTTCAATTTCAATCATGTATATATGTGTTTTAAGCCTGTCAAAAAATTTTCAAGGTGAATTAATCTTGCATATATGTGTTCTAATGCTGTAAAAAAAAATCATTGTGATTCAATCATGCATATATGTGTTTTAGTGCTGTAAAAAAAAAATTATAGTGATTCAATGGTGCATATATGTGTTCTAAGGTTGTCAAAAAAAAATCATTGTAATTCAATCATGTATATATGTGTTCTAAGCGGTAAAAAAAATCGTAGTGATTCAATCATACATCTATGTGTTTTAAGGCTATCACAAAAATTTCATAGTGATTCTATCATGCATATATTTCTTCTAAGGCTGTCAAGAAAATTTTATAGTGATTCAATCATGCATATATGTGTTCTTTGGCTGTCAAAACAATTTAGAGATTTAATAATGCATATATATGTATAATGTTGTCAAAAAAAATCTATAACGATTCAATCATGCATATACGTGTTCTAATGCTGACAAAAAAATTTCATAGTGATTCAATCATGTATATATGTGTTCTAAGGCTTTCAAAAAAAATTTGTTGTGATTCAATCATGCATATATGTGTACTAGTGTTGTAAAAAAACATCATAGTGTTTCAATCTTGCGTATATGTGTTCTAAAGCTGTTAAAAAAAATTCATAGTGATTCAATCTTGCGTATATGTGTTCTATGGCTGTCAAAAAAACTTCATAGTAATTCAATCATGCATATATGTGTTCTAAGACTGTAAAAAAAATTACATAGTGATTCAATCATGCGTATATGTGTTCTAAGGCTGTCAAAACATTTTCATAGTGATTCATTCATGCATATATGTGTCCTAAGTTTCTTAAAAAAAAATCATAGTGATTGAATAATGCAAATATCTATCCTATATGTGTTCTATGCTATCAAAAAAAAAAATTAGTGATTCAATCATGCATATATGTGTTCTACGACCGTCAAATTTTTTTTATAGTGATTCAATCTTGCATATATGTGTTCTAATGCTGTAAAAAAAATCATAGTGATTCAATCATGCATATATTTGTCGTAAGGATGTCAAAAAAATTTATAGTGATTCAATAATGCATATTTGTGTTCTATAGTCGTCAAAAAAAATTCATAGTGATTCAATGGTGCATGTATGTGTTCTAAGGCTGTCAAAAAAAATTCATAGTAATTCAATAATGTATATATGTGTTCTAAGCGGTAAAAAAAAATGGTAGTGATTCAATCATACATATATGTGTTTTAAGGCTATCACAAAAATTTCATAGTGATTCTATCATGCATATATTTCTTCTAAGGCTGTAAAAAGAATTTTATAGTGATTCAATCATGCATATATGTGTTCTTTGGCTATAAAAAAAAATTAGTGATTTAATAATGCATATATATGTCTAATGTTGTCAAAAAAAATTCATAATGATTCAATCATGCATATATGTGTTCTAATGCTGACAAAAAAAATTCATAGTGATTCAATCACGTATATATGTGTTCTAAGGCTTTCAAAAAAAAATTGTTGTGATTCAATCATGCATATATGTGTACTAGTGCTGTAAAAAAACATCATAGTGATTCAATCTTGCGTATGTGTTCTAAGGCTGTTACAAAAATTTTATAGTGATTCAATCTTGCGTATATGTGTTCTAAGGCTGTCAAAAAAATTTCATAGTGATTCAATCATGCATATATGTGTTCTAAGGCTGTAAAAAAAATTACATAGTGATTCAATTGTGCATATATGTGTTCTAAGGCTGTCAAAACATTTTCATAGTGATTCATTAATGCATATATGTGTCCTAAGTTTCTTAAAAAAAAATCATAGTGATTGAATATTGCAAATATCTATCCTATATGTGTTTTATGCTATAAAAAAAAATTAGTGATTCAATCATTCATATATGTGTTCTACGATCGTCAAAATTTTTTTATAGTGATTTAATCTTGCATATATGTGTTCTAATGCTGTAAAAAAAATCATAGTGATTTAATCATGCACATATTTGTCGTAAGGCTGTCAAAAATTTTTTATAGTGATTCAATAATGCATATTTGTGTTCTACAATTGTCAAAACAAAATCATAGTGATTCAATAATGCATATATGTGTTCAAAAGCTGTAAAAAAAATTCATAGAGATTCAATCTTGCATATATATGTGTTCTAAGGCTATCAAAAAAAATTCATAGTCATTCAATCACGCTTATATGTGTTCTAAGGATGTCAAAAAAAATTCAAATTCAATCATGCATATATGTGTTCTAGGGCTGTCAAAAGAAATTCATAGTGATTCAATCATGCAGATATACGTTATATGGCTATCAAAAAAATTTCATAGTGATTCAATCATGTATATATGCATTCTAAGGTTGTCAAAAAAAATCCATAATGATTCAATCATACATATATGTGTTCTAATGCTGTCAAAAAAGTTTCATAGTGATTCAATCTTGTATATATGTGTTCTAAGGCTGTCAAAAAAATTTTGTTGGGATTCAATCATGCATATATGTGTTCTAAGGCAGTAAAAAAACAACATAGTGATTCAATCTTGCGTATATGTTTTCTAAGGCTGTCCAACAAAAATCATAGTGATTCAATCATGCATATATGTGTTCTAATGGTGTCAAAAAAAAATCATAGTGTTTCAAACAAGTATATGTATGAAGTAAGGCTATTAAAAAAAAATCATTGTCATTCAATCTTGCATATATATGTTCTAAGGCTATCAAAAAAATTTCATAGTGATTCAATCTTGGATATATATGTCCTAAGTTTGTTAAAAAAAAATCATAGTGATTGAATAATTCAAATATCTGTTCTACGATAATAAAAAAAAATACATAGTGATTATCTTGAATATATGGATTCAAATGCCGTCAAAAATTTTTTGTAGTTATTCAATACCGCATATACATGTTCTAAGGCTGTCAAAAAAAAATTATAGGGATTCAATCATGCATATATATGTTCTAAGGCTGTCAAAAAAAAAAGCATAACGATTCAATCTTTCATATATGTGTTCTAAGGCTATCAAAAAAAAATCATAGCCATTTAATCATGCATATATGTGCTCTAAGGCTATAAAAAAAAAATTCATATTGCTTCAATCAGGCATATATGTGTCATAATGATGTCAAAAAAATTTCACAGTGATTCAATTATGCATATATGTGTCGTAATGCTGTCAAAAAAAGTTTATAGTGATTCATTAATGCATATTTGTGTTCTATAGTGGTAAAAAAGAATTCATAGTGATTCTGTCATGCATATATGTGTTCAAAAGCTGTAAAAAAAAAATCATAGAGATTCAATATTGCATATATATGTGTTCTATGACTGTCAAAAAACTTCCATAGTCATTCAATCACGCATATGTGTGTTCTAAGGCTGTCGAAAAAAATTCAAATTCAATCATGCATATATGTGTTCTAAGGCTGTGAAAAAAATTTCATAGTGATTCAATCATGCACATATAAGTTATATGGCTATCAAAAAAATTTAATAGTGATTCAATCATGTATATGTGCGTTCTAAGGTTTGCAAAAAAAAATCCATAGTGATTAAATCATGCATATAAATGTTCTATGGTTTAAAAAAAAATCATAGTGACTCAATCATGCATATATGTGTTCTAAGGCTCTCATAAAAAATTTATTGTGATTTAATCATGCATATTTGTGTTCTAATGTTGTCAAAAAAATTTTATAGTGAATAAATCATGCACTTATGTTTTCTAAGGCTGTCAAAAAGTTTTCATAGTGATTCAATCATGCATATATATGTCCTAAGTTTGTCAAAAAAAATTCATAGTGATTCAATAGTTCATATATGTGTTCTAAGGTTCTCAAAAAAATTTCATAGCGATTCAATCTTGCATATATGTGTTCTAAGGCTGTCAAAAAAAATTCATTGTGATTCAATCAGGTATATATGTGTTCTAAAGCTGTTTAAATTTTTTTATAGTGAACCAATCATGCAAATATATGTTCTAAGGCTATCAAAAACTTTTCATAGTGATTCAATCATGCATATATGTGTTCTAAGGCTGTCAAAAAAAGTTCATAGTGATTCAATCATTCATATATATGTCTTGCAATTGTCAAAATGTTTTTATACTGATTCAATAATGCATATATATGTTCGACAGTTGTCAAAAAAAATTTATAGTGATTCAATCATGCATATATGTGCTTTAAGGCTATCAAGAAAATGTCATTGTGATTCGATCATGAATATATGTGTTCTAAGGCTATCAAAAAAATTTTATGGTGATTGATTCATGCATATATGTGTTCTAATGCTGTCAGCAAAATTTCATAGATATTCAATCATGTATATATGTGTTCTAAGGCTGTCAAAAAAATTTCGTAGTGTTTCAATGGTTCATATATGTGTTCTAAGGCTGTCAAAAAAAAAATTATAGTGAATCAATCACACATATATGTGTTCTAATGCAGTAAAAAAAAAATTATAGTGATGCAATCATGCATATATGTGTTCTAATGTTGTCACAAAAATTTCATAGTGATTCAATCATGCATATATGTGTTTTAAGGATGACAAAAAAATTTATTGTAATTCAATCATGCATATATGTGTTTTAAGGATGACAAAAAAAGTTCATAGTGATTGAATCATGCATATATGTGTTCTAAGGGTGACAAAAAAAGTTCATAGTGATTAAATCATGCATATATGTGTTCTAAGGCTGTCAAAAAAATTTCATAGTGATTCAATCATGCATATATGTGTTCTAAGGTTGTCAAAAAAAACTCATAGTGATTCAATCATTCATATATGTGCTATAAGGCAATCAAAAAAAATTTAGAGTGATTCAATCATGCATATATGTGTTCTTATGATGCCAAAAAAAAATCAAAGTGAATCAATCATGCATATATGTGTTTTTAGACTTTCAAAAGAATTTAATTGTGAGTCAGTCATGCATATTTGTGTTCTAATGCTATCAAAAAATTTTCAAAGTGATTCAGTCATGCGTATATGTGTTCCTAGGATGTCAAAAAAAAATCATAGTGATTCAAACTTGCATATATGTGTTCTAGTGCTATTAAAAAATTTCATAGAGACTCAGTCACACAAATATGTGTCTTAAGGCTGTCAAAAAAAAATTGTAGTGATAAGCATGCTTATATGTGTTCTAAGGCTGTCAAAAAAAATTTGTAGTGATAAGCATGCTTATATGTGTTCTAAGGCTGTCAAAAAAATATCATAGTGATTCAATCATGCATATAAGTGTTCTAAAAATGTAAACAAAATTTCATAGTAATTCAATCATACATATATGTGCTCTTATGCTGTCAAAAAAAATCATAGTGATTCAATCATGCATGTATGTGTTCTTAGTATGTCAAAAAAATTTCAAAGTGATTCAACCTTGCATATATATGTTCTAATGCTGTCAACAAAATTTCATAGTGATTCAATCATGCATATTTGTGTTCTATGGTTGGCAAAAAAATCTCATAGTGATTCAATCATGCATATATGTGTTGTAAGGCAGTGAAAAAAAATTCACAGTGATTTAATCATACATATATGTGTTCTAATGCTGTCAAAATTTTTTTTTACAGATTCAATCATGCATATATGTATTCTAAGTCTCTGAAAAAAAATTTATAGTGGTTCAATCATGCATATATGTGTTCTAAGGTTGTCAAAAAAAATTTATAGTGATTCAATCATGCATATATGTGTTCTAAAGTTGTCAATAAAATTTCATAGTGATTCAATCATAGATAAGTGTGTTCTCTTGCTGTCAACGAATTTTTACAGTGATTCAATCATGCGTATATGTGTTATTTGGATGCCAAAAAAATTTCATAGTGATTCAATTTTGCATATATGTGTTATAATGCTGTCAAAAAAATTTCATTGTGATTCAGTCATGCATATTTTTGTTCTAAAGTTGTCAAAAAAGATTCATAGTGATTTAATCATGCATATATGTGTTCTAAGGCAGTAAAAAAAAGTGATAGTGATTCAATCATATATATATGTGTTCTAATGCTCTCAAACAAATTTTGTAGTGATTCAATCATTAATATATGTGTTCTTAGGCTATCAAAAAAATTTCATAGTGATTCAATCATTCATATATGTGTTCTTAGGCAGTAAAAAAACCTTCATAGTAATTCAATCATACATATATGTGTTCTAATGATTCAATCATGCATATATGTTTGCTAAGGCTTTCAAAAAAATTTCATAGTGATTCATATAGCATATATGTTTGCTAAGGCTTTCAAAAAAAAATCATAGTGATTCAATAAAGCATATATGTGCGCTAAGGTTGTCAAAAAAACTTTATATTGATTCAGTAATGCATATATGTGATCTACATTTGTCAAAAAAAATCATAGTGATTCATTCCTGGATATTTGTTTTCTAAGGCTATCAAAAAAATTTCATAGTTCGTTTATGGGTTCTTAAGATGAAAAAAATAATCATAGTCATTCGACCTTGCATATATGTGTTCTAGTGCTGTCAAAAAAAGTCCATAGAGATTCAATCTTGTGTATACGTCTTCTAAGGGTATCAAAAAGATTTCACAGTGATTAAGTCATGCATATATGTGTTCTAAGGGTGTCAAAAAAAATTCAAGGTGATTCAATCATGCATATACTTTTTTAAAGGCTGTCAACAAAATTTTATAGTAACTCAATCATATATATGTGTTCAAATGTTGTCAAAAACTTTTCATAGTGATTCAATCATGCATATCTGTGTTCTTAGGATGTCAAAAAAATTTCATAGTGATTCAATCTTGCAAATATGTGTTCTAATGCTGTAAAAAAAAAATCATAAAGATTCAATCATGCATATATGTGTTCTAAGGCTGTCAAAAAAAATTTATAGTGATTCAATCATGCATATTTGTGTTCTAAGGTTGTCAAAAAAAAATTCAATCATGCATATATGTGTTGTCTGTAAAAAAAAAATCATAGTGATTCAATCATACATATATGTGTTCACTCATAGTGATTCTAATGAGTGAATTTTATAGTGATTCAATCTTGCATATATATGTTCTAAGGCTATCAATTTTTTTTTACTGTGATTTAATCATGCATATATGTGTTCTTAGGACGTCAAACAAAAATCATAGTTATTCAATCTTAAATATATGTGTTCTAGTGCAGTCAAAAAATTTTTATAGTGATTCAATCTTACATATATGTGTTCTAAGGCTGTCAAAAAAATTTCATAGTGATTTAATCAAACAAATGTGTCCTAAGGTTGTCAAAAAAGATTCATTGTGATTCAATCATACATATATGTTTTCTAAGGTTGTCCAAAATTTTATAGTGATTCTATCCCACAGATATGCATTCTAAGGCTGTAAAAAAAAATCATAGTGATTCAATCATGCATATATGTGTTCTTAGGATGTCAAAAAAATTTCATAGCGATTCAATCTTGCATATATGTGTTCTAAGTTTGTCAAAAAAATTTAATTGTGATTCAATCATGTGTATATGTGTTCTACTGATATCAAAAAAATTTCATAGTGTTTTAATCTTGCATATATGTGCGCTTAGGATGTCAAAAAAAATTCATAGTGATTCAAATTTGCCTATATGTGTTCAAGTGCTCTCAGAAAAAATTCATAGAGATTCAATCATGCATATATCTTTTCTAAGGCTATCAAAAAAATTTCATTGTGATTCAATCATGTGCACATATGTTCTAAGGCTGTCAACAAAATTTTTTAGTGATTCAATCATAGATATATGTGTTCTAATGCGGTAAAAAAAATTTCTTAGTGATTCAATCATGCATATATGTGCTCTTAGGATGTCAAAAAAAATTCATAGTGATTCAATCTTCCATATAAGTGTTCTAATGCTGTAAAAAAAAAATTTATTGACTCAATCATGCATATTTGTGTTCTCAGCTTATCAAAAAAAAATTATAGTGATTCAACCATGCATATATGTGTTCTAAGGCTGTAAAAAAAAATTGTAGTGATTCAATAATTCATACATGTGTTCTAAGGCAGTCAAAAAAAAATCATAGTGATTCAATCAGGCATATATGTGTTATACAGCTATAAAAAAAACTTCACAGTGATTCAATCATGTATATATGTGCGCTAAAGCTGTCAAACAAATTTCATAGTGATTCAATCAAGCATATATATGTCCTAATGTTGTAAAAAAAAATTCATAGTGATTCAATCCTGCATAAATGTGTTCTAAGGTTGTCAAAAAAAATTCATAGTGATTCTATACTACATATATGCGTTCTAAGGCTATAAAAAAAATTCATAGAGATTCAATCATGCATATGTGGGTTCTTAGGATGTCAAATTTTTTTTATTACTGATTCAATCTTGCATATATATGTTGTAAGGCTGTCAAAATTTTTTTATTGTGATTCAATCATGCATATATGTGTTCTAATGCTATCAAAAAAATTAAATAGTGATTTAATCATGCATATATGTGTTCTTAGGATGTCAAAAAAATTTCATAGTGATTTAATCTTGCATATTTGTGTTCTAAGTTTGTCAAAAAAAAATTAATAGTTATTCAATCATGTATATATGTGTTCTAATGCTATAAAAAAAAATTCATAGTGATTCAATCATGCATATATTTGCTCTTAGGATGTCAAAAAAAAATCATAGTGATTAAATCTTGCGTATATGTGTTCTAGTGCTATCAGAAAAAAATCATAGAGATTCAATCATGCATATATGTTTTCTAACGCTGTCAAAAAAATTTCATTGTGATTCAATCAAGTGAATATATGTTGTAAGGCTGTCAACAAAATTTCACAGTGATTCAATCACACATATATGTATTCTAATGCGGTAAAAAAAAAATCATAGTGATTCAATCATGCATATAGGTCTTCTTAGGATGTCAAAAAAAAATCATATTGATTCAATCTTGCATATGTGTGTTCCAATGCTGCAAAAAAAATTATTAGTGATTCAATCATGCATAATTTTGTTCTAAGGTTGTCAAAAGAAATTTATAGTGATTCAATCATGCATATATGTGATCTAAAGCTATAAAAAAAAATCATAGTCATTGAATCTTTCATATGTGTTCTAAGGCAATCAAAATTTTTTTTTAGTGATTCAATCTTGCATATATGTGTTATAAGGCTATAAAAAAAACTTCATAGTGATTTAATCAAACATATATGTGTGCTAAGGCTGTCAAAAAATCTTTATAGAGATTCAGTCATACACATATGTGTTCTAAGGCTGTTAAAAAAAATTTATAGTGATTCAATCATACATATATCTGTTCTAATGCTGTCTAAAAAAATTAGTAATGATTCAATCATTCATATATGTGTTCTAATACTATTAAAAAAAATTTA
Source organism: Nuphar pumila (assembly GCF_984573655.1). Lineage (NCBI taxonomy): Eukaryota > Viridiplantae > Streptophyta > Magnoliopsida > Nymphaeales > Nymphaeaceae > Nuphar > Nuphar pumila. Next base: position 42,000,794 of record NC_143265.1, on the reverse strand, counting down.
TAGTGATTCAATCATTCATATATGTTTTCTAAGGCAGTCAAAAAAAATTCACAGTGATTCAATCAAACATATATATGTTCCAACTCTTTCAAAAAAAATTCATAGTGGTTCAATCAAGCATATATGAATGCTAAGGTCATCAAAAAAGTTTTTATTCATTCAATAATGCATATATGTGTTCTACGCTTGTCAAAAAAACTTCATAGTGATTCATTCATGCATATATGTGATCTAAGGCTATAAAAAAAAATTCATAGTGATTAAATCATGCATATATGTGTTCTTAGGATGTCAAAAAAAATCATAGTGATTCAATCCTGCATATATGTGTTCTAATGCTGTCAAAAATAACACATAGAGAATCAATCAAGCATATACGTGTTCTAAGGCTGTCAGAAAGATTTCGTAGTGATTCAAACATGCATATATGTGTTCTAAGGCTGTCAAAAAAATTTCATAGCATTTTAATCACGCATCTATGTGTTCTTAAAAATTTCATAGTGATTCAATCTTGCATTTATCGGTTCTAATGTTGTAAAAAAAAAATCATAGAGATTCAATCATGAGTATATGTGTTCTAAGGCTGTCAAAAAAAATTCATAGTGATTCAATAAAGCATATTTGTGTTCTAAGGTTATCAAAAAATTTCATAGTTATTAAATCATGCATATTTGTGTTCTAAGGCGGTCAAACAAAATTCATAGTGATTCAATCGTACATATATGTGTTCTAATGCTATCAAAAAAAATTTGTAGTGATTTAATCATGCATATATGTGTCCTAAGGCTGTCAAGAAAAGTTCATAATAATTCAATCATTCATATATGTGTTCTAAGGAAGTCAAAAAAAATTCATAGTGATTTAATCATGCACATATGTGTTCTAAGGCTGTCAAAACAATTTCGTAGTGATTCAATCAAGCATATATGTGTGCTAAGGTTGTCAAAAAAATTTATAGTGATTCAGTAATGCATACATGTGTTCTACGGTTGTCAAAAAAAATTCATAGTGATTGATTCATGCATATTTGTGTTCTAAGGCTGTAAAAAACATTTCACAGTGATTCAATCAAGCATATATGTGTCATAATGTACTAAAAAAAAATTCATAGTGATTCAATCATGAATATATGTGTTCTAAGGTTGTCAAAAAAATTTCATAGGGATTCAATCTTGCATATATGTGTTCTAATGCTGTAAAAAAAAAATCATAGTGATTCAATCATGTGTATTTGTGTTCTAAGGTTGTCTAAAAAATTTAGTAGAGATTCAATCACAAATGTATGTGTTCTAGGGTTGTCAAAAAAAATTAATAGTGATTCAATCATTCATATATGTGTTCTAAGGCAGGTAAAAAAAAATTTGTAGTCATCCAGTCATGCATACATGTGTTATGAGGCTATCAAAAAAATTTCATAGTGATTCAATCAAGATATATATGTGCTAAGGATGTCAAAAAAAATTTGTAGTGATCCAATCATGCATATATGTGTGATAGGGATATCAAAAAAATTCATAGTGATACAATCATGCATATATGTGTTCTAAGGTTGTCAAAAAATTTTCATTGTGATTCAATCGTGCATATATGTGTTCTAAGGCTCTAAAAAAAATTTTATAGTGATTTTATCCTACATATATGCATCCCAAGGCTTTAAAAAAAAATTTGTAGTGATTCAATCATGCATATATGTGTTCTTAGGATGTCAAAAAAATTTCATAGCGATTCAATCTTGCATATATGTGTTCTAAGGCAGTCAAAAAAAATTAATAGTAATTCAATCACATATATATGTGTTCTAATGCTATCAAAAAAATTTCATAGTGATTCAATGTCTTATATATGTGATCTTGTGCTATCAAAAAAATTGCATAGAGATTCAATCATGAATAAATGTTTTCTAAGGATGTCAAAAAAATTTATTGTGATTCAATCATGTGCATATATGTTCTAAGGCTGTCAACAACTTTTTATAGTGATTCAATCATACATATATGCGTTATAATGCGGTAAAAAAAGTTTCATAGTGATTCAATCATGCATATATGTGTTCTAATGTTGTACAACAAATTATATAGTGATTCAGTCATGCACATTTGTGTTCTAAGGTTGTCAAAAAAAAAAATTGTAGTGATTCAATCAAGCATATATGTGTTCTGTGGGTTTCAGAAAGATTTCGTAGTGATTCAATCAGGCATATATATGTTCTAAGGCTGTCAAAAAAAATTCATAGTGATTCAATAAAGCATCTATGTGTTCTTAGGATGTCAAAAAAAACTCATAGTGATTTAATCTTGCATATATCGGTTCTAATGCTGTCAACAAAATTTCATAGAGATTTAATCATGCGTATATGTGTTCTAAGGCTGTCAAAAAAATTCATAGAGATTAAATCATGCATATTTGTGTTCTAAGGATATCAAAAAAAATTATGGTGATTCAATCATGCATATTTGTTTTCTAAGGTTGTCAAACAAAATTCAAAGTGATTCAGTCATACATATATGTGTTCTAATGATGTAAAAAAAAAATTATAGTGAGGCAATCTTGCATATATGTTTCCTAAGGCTGTCAAAAAAAATTCATAGTAATTCAGTCATTCATATATGCGTTCTAAGGTAGTCAAAAAAAATTTATAGTGATTTAATCATGCATATATGTGTTATAAGGCTATCAAAAAAAATTTATAGTGATTAATTCATGCATATAAGTGTTCTAAGGCTGCCAAACAAATTTCATAGTAATTCAATCAAGCATGTATGTGTGCTAAGGTTGTAAAAAAGCATTTATAGTGATTCAATAATGCATATATGTGTTCTACGGTTGTCAAAAAAAAATCATAGGGATTGATTCATGCATATATGTGTTCCAAGGCTATCAAAAAAATCATGTGTTCCAAGGCTATCACAGTGGTTTAATCATGCATATATGTGTTCTAAGGCTGTCAAAAAAATTTCATAGTGATTCATTCAAGCATATATGCATCCTAATGTTGCCAAAAAAAAATCATAGTGATTCAATCAAGCATATTTGTGTTCTACGATTGTCAAAAAAAATTCATAGTGATTCAATCTTGCATATATGTGTCCTAATGCTGTAAAAAAATTTCTTAGTGATTCAATCATGCATATTTGTGTTTTAAGATTGTCAAAAAAAATTTGTAGTGATTCAATCATGCATATATGTGATCTAAGGATGTCAAATAAAAATCAAAGTGATTAAATCATTCATATATGTGTTTTAAGGCAGTCAAAAAAATTTCATAGTGATTCAATCATGCATATCTGGGTTATAAGGCTATCAAAAAAAAATCATAGTGATTCAATTAAACATATATGTGTGCTAAGGCTGTCAAAAAAAATTTATAGTGATTCAATCATCCACATAATTGTGATAAGGATATCAAAAAAAAATTATAGTGTTTCATTCATTTATATATGTGTTATAAGGCTGTTAAAAAACATTTATAGTGATTCAATCATACATATATGTGTTCTAATGCTGTCTAAAAAAATTTATAATGATCCAATCATGCGTATATGTGTTCTAATACTGTCAAAAAAAATTCAAAGTGATTCAATCACTCATATATGTTTTCTAAGGCAGTCAAAAAAATTTCACAGTGATTCAATCATGCATTTATAAGTTCTAAGGCTTTCAAAAAAAAATCATAGTGGTTCAATCAAACATATATGTGTGCTAAGGTCATCAAAAAAGTCTACATTCATTCAATAATGCATATTTGTGTTCTACGGTTGTCAAAAAAAAATCATAGTGATTCATTCATGCATATATGTGATCTAAGGCTATCAAAAAAAATTCATTGTGATTCAATCTTGCAGATATGTGTTCTAGTGCTGTCAAAAACAATTCATAGAGATTCAATCATGCATATATGTGTTCTAAGGCTGTCAAAAAAATTTCATAGTGTTTTAATCATGCATCTATGTGTTCTTCGAATGTCATAAAAATTTCATAGTGATTCAATCTTGCATATATGGGTTCTAATGCTGTAAAAAAAAAATCATAGAGATTCAATCATGAGAATATGTGTTCTAAGAACGTCAAAAAAATTCATAGTGATTCAATCCTGCATATTTGTATTCTAAGTTTATCAAAAAAAATCATAGTGATTCAATCATGCATATTTGTGTTCTAAGGTGGTCAAAAAAAATTCATAGTGATTCAATCATACATATATGTGTTCTAAAGCTGTCAAAAAAAAATTTAGTGATTCATTCATGCATATATGTGTCCTAACGCTGTCAAAAAAAGTTCTTATTACTTCAATCATTCATATATGTGTTCTAAGGCTGTCAAAAAAATTTCGTAGTGAAATAATCTTGCATATATGTGTTCTAAGGCTGTCAAACAAATTTCATAGTGATTCAATCAAGCATATATGTGTGGTAAGGTTGTCAAAAAAATTTATAGTGATTCGATAATGCATATATGTGTTCTATGGTTGCAAAAAAAAAAAACATAGTGATTGATTCATGCATATATGTGTTCTAAGGCTGTCAAAAAAAAAAATCATACTGATTCAATCTTGCATATATGTGTTTTAAGGTTGTCAAATAAAATTCATAGGGATTCAATCTTGCATATTTGTATTCTAATGCTCTAAAAAAAATTCATAGTGATTCAGTCATGCATATTTGTGTTCTAAGCTTGTCAAAAAAATTTAGTAGTGAATAAATCATGCATATATGTGTTCTAAGGCTGTAAAAAAAAATTCATAGTGATTCAATCTTTCATATATGTGTTCTAAGGCATCCAAAAAAAAAAATTTAGTGATTCAATCATGCATATATGTATTATAAGGCAATCAAAAAATTTTTATAGTGATTCAATCAAACATATATGTGTTTTAAGGCTGTCAAAAAAAAATTCTAGTGATTCAATCATGCATATAAGTGTTCTAAGGTTGTCAAAAAAAAATCATTGTGATTCAATTATGCATATATGTGTTCTAAGGTTGTCAAAAAAAAATTATAGTGATTCTATACTACATATATGCATTCTAAGGCTGTAAAAAAAAAATACATAGTGATTCAATCATGAATATATGTGTTCTTAGGATGTCAAAAAAATTTCATAGTGATTCAATCTTGCATATATGTGTTCTAAGGCAGTAAAAAAATAATAATAGTGATTCAATCACGTATATCTGTGTTCTAATACTATAAAAAAAATCATAGTGATTCAATCATGCATATATGTGCTCTTAGGATGTCAAAAAAAAATCATAGTGGTTCAATCTTGCATATATGTGTTCTAGAGCTATCAGAAAAATTTTATAAAGATTCAATCATGCATATATGTTTTCTAAGGCTGTAAAAAAAAATTCATTCTTATTCAATCATGTGCATATATGTTCTAAGGCCCTCAACAAAATTTCATAGTGATTCAATCAGACATATATGTGTTCTAATGCGGTCAAAAAAATTCATATTGATTAAATCATGCATATAAGTGTTCTTAAGATGCCAAAAAAAATCATAGTGATTCAATCTTGCATATATGTGTTCCAATGCTGCAAAAAAAATTCATAGTGATTCGATCATGCATATTTGTGTTCTAAGCTTGTCAAAAAAAATTTACAGTGATTCAATCATGCATATATGTGTTCTAATGCTGTAAAAAAAAATCATAGTGATTCAATCATTCATATATGTGTTCTAAGGCAGTCACAAAAATTTCATAGTGATTCAATCTTGCATATATGTGTTATAATGCTATAAAAAAAAATTCATAGTGATTCAATCAAGCATGTATGTGTGTTAAGGTTGTCAAAAAAAATTTGTAGTGATTTAATCATGCATATATTTGTGATAGGGATATAAAAAAAAATTCATAGTGACTCAATCATGCATATATGTGTTCTAAGGCTGTTAAAAAAAAATTATAGCGATACAATCATACATATATGTGTTCTAATACTGTCAAAAAAAAATTGTAGTGATTCAATCATGCATATATGTGTTCTTAGGATGTCAAAAAAATTTCATAGCGATTCAATCTTGCATATATGTGTTGTAAGGCTTTCAAAAAAGATTAATAGTGACTCAATCACGTATATATGTGTTCTAATACTATAAAAAAAAATTCATAGTGATTCAATCAGGCATATATGTGCTCTTAGGATGTCAAAAAAAAATATTAGTGATTCAATCTTGCATATATGTGTTCTAGAGCTATCAGAAAAATTTCATAAAGATTCAATCAAGCATATATGTTTTCTATGGCTATAAAAAAAATTCATTCTTATTCAATCAAGTGCATATATGTTCTAAGGCCCTCAACAAAATTTAATAGTGATTCAATCAGACATATATGTGTTCTATTACGGTCAAAAAAATTCATATTGATTCAATCATGCATATAAGTGTTCATTGATGCCAAAAAAAATTCATAGTGAATCAATTTTGCATATATGTATTCTAATGCTGTAAAAAAAAATCTTAGTGATTCAATCATGCATATTTGTGTTCTAATTTTGTCAAAAAAAAATTTACAGTGATTCAATCATGCGTAAATGTGTTCTAAGGCTGTAAAAAAAATTCATAGTGATTCAATCATTCATATATGTGTTCTAAGGCAGTCAAAAAAAAATCATAGTGATTCAATCTTGCATATATGTGTTATAATGCTATAAAAAAATTCATAGTGATTCAATCAAGCATATATGTGTGTTAAAGCTGTCAAAAAAATTTTGTAGTGATTTAATCATGCATATATGTGTGATAGGGAACAAAAAAAAAATTCATAGTGATTCAATCATGCATATATGTGTTCTAAGGCTGTTAAAAAAAAATTATAGCGATTCAATCATACATATATGTGTTCTAATACTGTCAAAAAAAAATTGTTGTGATTCAATCAAGGATATATGTGTTCTTAGGATGTCAAAAAAAATTCATAGCGATTTAATCTTGCATATATGTGTTCTAAGGCTTTCAAAAAAGATTAATAGTGATTCAATCATACATATATGTGTTCTAATGCGGTCAAAAAAAATTGATAGTGATTCAATCATGCATATATGTGTTCTTTGGATGTCAACAAAATTTCATAGTGATTCAATCTTGCATATATGTGTTCTAATATTGTAAAAAAAATCATAGTGATTTAATCATGCATATTTGTGTTCTAAGGTTGTCAAAAAAAATTTGTAGTGATTCAATCATGCATATATGTGGTCTAAGGTTGTCAAAAAAAATTTACAGTGATTCAATCATGCATATATGTGTTCTAAGGCTGTAAAAAAAAATTCATAGTGATTCAATCATTCATATATGTGTTCTAAGGCAGTCAAAAAAATTTCATAGTGATTCAATCTTGCATATATGTGTTATAATGCTATAAAAAAAAATCATAGTGATTCAATCAAGCATATATGTGTGTTAAGGCTGTCAAAAAAAATTTGTAGTGATTTAATCATGCATATATGTGTGATAGGGATATCAAAAAAAATTCATAGTGATTCAATCATGCATATATGTGTTCTAAGGTTGTTAAAAAAAAATTATATCGATTCAATCATACATATATGTGTTCTAATACTGTCAAAAAAAAATTGTAGTGATTCAATCTTAGGATGTCAAAAAAATTTCATAGCGATTTAATCTTGCATATATGTGTTCTAAGGCTTTCAAAAAAGATTAATAGTGATTCAATCACGTATATTACTGTTCTAATACTATAAAAAAAATTCATAGTGACTAAATCATACATATATTTGCCCTTCGGATGTCAAAAAAAAATCATAGTGATTCAATCTTGCATATATGTGATGTAGTGCTATCAGAAAAATTTCATAGAGATTCAATCATGCATATATGTTTTCCAATGCTGTGAAAAAATTTCATTGTGATTCAATCATGTTCTTTTAAGTTCTAAGGCTTTCAAAAAAATTTCATAGTGATTCAATCATATATATATATGTGTTCTAATGCGTTAAAAAAAAATTCATAGTGATTCAATCATGCATATATGTGTTCTTAGGATGTCAACAAAATTTCATAGTGATTCAATCTTGCATATATATGTTCTAATATTGTAAAAAAAATTCATAGAGATTCAATCATGCATATTTGTGTTCTAAGGTTGTCAAAAAAAATTTGTAGTGATTCAATCATGCATATATGTGTTCTAAGGCTGTCAGAAAGATTTTGTAGTGATTCAATCATGCATATATGTGTTCTAAGGCTGTCAAAAAAATTTCATAGTGATTCATTCATGCATCTATGTGTTCTTATGATGTCAAAAAAATATCATAGTGATTCAATCTTGCATATATCGGTTCTAACGCTATAAAAAAAAATGGTAGAGATTCAATCATGCGTATAAGTGTTTTAAGGCTGTCAAAAAAAATCATAGTGATTCAATCATGCATATTTATGTTCAAGGGTTATCAAAAAAAATTTATGGTGATTCAGTCATGCATGTTTGTGTTGTAAGGCTCTCAAAACAATTCATAGTGATTCAATCATACATATATGTGTTCTAATGCTATCAAAAAAAATTTATAGTGATTCAATCTTGCATATATGTCCAAAGGCAGTCAAAAAAATTTCATAGTGATTTAATCAAGCATATATGTGTTCTAAGGTTATAAAAAAAAATTCACAGTGATTAATTCATGCATATATGTGTTCTAAGGCTGTCAACAAAATTTCATAGTGGTTCAATCAAGCATGTATGTGTGTTAAGGTTGTCAAAAAAAATTGATAGTGATTCAATAATGTATATATGTGTTCTACAATTGTCATAAAAAAATCATAGTGATTGATTCATGCATATATGTGTTCTAAGGCTATCAAAAAAATTTCACAGTGATTTAATCATGCATATATGTGCTCTAAGGCTTTCAAAAAAAATTCATAGTGATTTAATCAAAGATATATGCCTCCTACTATAGTAAAAAAAAATTCATAGTGATTCAATCATGAATATTTGTGTTCTATGGCTGTCAAAAAAATTTAATAGTGATTCAATGTTACATATATGTGTTCTAATGCAGTAAAAAAAATTCTTAGTGATTCAATCATGCATATTTGTTTTCTAAGGTTGTCTAATAAATTTTGTAGTGATTCAATCATGCATATATGTGTTCTAAGGTTATAAAAAAAAAATCATAGTGATTCAATCATTCATATATGTATTCGAAGGCAGTCAAAAAAAATTTGGTAGTGATTCAATCATGCATATATGTGTTATAAGGCTATCAAAAAAATTTCATTGTGATTCAATCAAGCATATATGTGTGCTAAGGCTGTCAAAAAAAATTTATAGTGATTCAATCATGCATATATGTGTGATCGGGGTATCAAAAAAAGTCATAGTGATTCAATCATGCATATATGTTTTCTATGGTTGTCAAAAAAACTTCATTGTGATTCAATTGTGCATATATGTGTTCTACGGCTATAAAAAAAAATTTGTAGTGATCCTATCGTGCATATAAGCATTCTAAGTCTGTAAAAAAAAAATCATAGTTAATCAATCATGCATATATGTGTTCTTAGGATGTCAAAAAAATTTCATAAAGATTCAATCATGCATATATATGTTCAAAGGCTGTCAAAAAAATTAATAGTGATTCAATCATGTATATATGTGTTCTAGTGCTATCAAAAAAAATTCATAGTGATTTAATCATGCATATATGTGTTCTAAGGTTGTCAAAAAAAATTCATTGTGATTCAATTATGCATATATGTGTTCTAAGGCTATCAAAAAAATTTTATAGTGATTCTATCCTACATATATGCATTCTATGGCTCTAAAAAAAAATTCATAGTGATTCAATCATCCATATATGAGTTCTTAGGATGTAAAAAAAATCTCATAGTGATTCAATCTTGCATATATGTGTTCTAAGGCTATCAAAAAAAATTAATAGTGATTCAATCATGTATATATGTGTTCTAATGCTATAAAAAAAAATTCATAGTGATTCAATCTTGCATATATGTGCTCTTAGGATGTCAAAAAAAATTCAAAGTGATTCAATCTTATATATATGTGTGCTAGTGCTATAAAAAAAAATCATTTTGATTCAATCATGCATATATGTTTTCTAAGGCTGTCCAAAAAATTTCATTATGATTCAATCATGTGCATATATGTTCTAAGGCTGTCAACAAAATTTCATGGTGATTCAATCAGACATATATGTGTTCTAATGCAGTAAAAAAAAAATCATAGTGATTCAATCATGCATATATTTGTTCTTAGGATGCCAAAAAAATTTCATAGTGATTCAATGTTGCATTTATGTATTCTAATGCAGTAAAAAATTTTCTTATTGATTCAATCATGCATATTTGTGTTCTAAGTTTGTCAAAAAAAATTTATAGTGATTCAATCTTGCATATATGTGTTCTAAAAAAATTCATAGTGATTCAATCATTCATACATGTGTTCTAGGGCAGTCAAAAAAATTTCATAGTGATTCAATCATGCATATATGTGTTATAAGCCTATCAAAAAAAAATCATAGTGATTCAATCAAGCATATATGTGTGTTAAGGTTGTCAAAAAAAATTTATAGTGATTCAATCATGCATATATGTGTGATAGGGATATGAAAAAAAATTCATAGTGATTCAATCATGCATATATGTGTTCTAAGGCTGTTAAAAAAAATTTATAGTGATTCAATCATCCATATATGAGTTCTTAGGATGTAAAAAAAATCTCATAGTGATTCAATCTTGCATATATGTGTTCTAAGGCTATCAAAAAAAATTAATAGTGATTCAATCATGTATATATGTGTTCTAATGCTATAAAAAAAAATTCATAGTGATTCAATCTTGCATATATGTGCTCTTAGGATGTCAAAAAAAATTCAAAGTGATTCAATCTTATATATATGTGTGCTAGTGCTATAAAAAAAAATCATTTTGATTCAATCATGCATATATGTTTTCTAAGGCTGTCCAAAAAATTTCATTATGATTCAATCATGTGCATATATGTTCTAAGGCTGTCAACAAAATTTCATGGTGATTCAATCAGACATATATGTGTTCTAATGCAGTAAAAAAAAAATCATAGTGATTCAATCATGCATATATTTGTTCTTAGGATGCCAAAAAAATTTCATAGTGATTCAATGTTGCATTAATGTATTCTAATGCAGTAAAAAATTTTCTTATTGATTCAATCATGCATATTTGTGTTCTAAGTTTGTCAAAAAAAATTTATAGTGATTCAATCTTGCATATATGTGTTCTAAAAAAATTCATAGTGATTCCATCATTCATACATGTGTTCTAGGGCAGTCAAAAAAATTTCATAGTGATTCAATCATGCATATATGTGTTATAAGCCTATAAAAAAAAAATCATAGTGATTCAATCAAGCATATATGTGTGTTAAGGTTGTCAAAAAAAATTTATAGTGATTCAATCATGCATATATGTGTGATAGGGATATCAAAAAAAATTCATAGTGATTCAATCATGCATATATGTGTTCTAAGGCTGTTAAAAAAAATTTATAGTGATTCAATCATACATATATGTGTTCTAATGCTTTAAAAAAAGTTTTGTAGTTATTCAATCACGCATATATGTGTTTTAGTACTGTCAAAAAAAATTTATAGTGATTCAATCATTCATATATGTGTTCTAAGGCAGTGAAAAAAAAATCACATTGATTCAATCATGCATACATATGTTCTAAGGCTTTCAAAAAAAAATCTTAGTGATTCAATCAAGTATATATGTCTACTAAGGTCGTCAAAAAAATTTATATTGATTCAATAATGCATATATGTGTTCTACGGCTATCTAGAAAATTTCATAGAGATCCATTCATGCATTTATGTGATCTAAGGCTATCAAAAAATTTTCATAGTGATTCAATCATGCATATATGTGTTCTTAGGATGTCAAAAAAAAATCATAGTGATTCAATCTTGCATATATGTGCTCTAGTGCTGTGAAAAAAAAGTCATAGAGATTCAATCATGCATATATGTGTTCTAAGTCTGTCAGAAAGATTTCATAGTGATTCAATCATGAATATAAGTGTTCTTCAAACATGCATATAGGTGTTTTAAGGCTATCAAAAAAATTTCATAGTGATTCAATCTTGTATATATCTGTTCTAATGTTGTCAAAAAAAATTCATAGAGATTCAATCATGCATACATATGTTCTAAGTCTGGCAAAAAAAATTTATAGTGATTTAATCATGCATATTTGTGTTATAAGGTTATCAACAAAATTTTTTGGTGATTCGATCATGCATATTTGTGTTCTAAGGCTGTCAAACAAAATTCATAGTAATTCAATCATACATGTATGTGTTCTAATGTAGTAAAAAAAGTTGTAGTGATTTAATCCAGCATATATGTGTCCTAAGGCTGTCAAAAAAAATTCATAGTAATTCAATCATTCATATATGTGTTCTAAGGCATTAAAAAAAAGTTTATAGTGATTTAATCATGCATATATGTGTTCTAAGGCTGTCAAAAAAAATTCATAGTGATTCAATCAAGCATATATATGTGGTAAGGTTGTCAAAAAAAAATTTATAGTGATTAAATAATGCATATATGTTTTCTACGCTTGTCAAAAAAACTTCATAGTGATTCATTCATGCATATATGTGTTATAAGCCTATAAAAAAAAAATCATAGTGATTCAATCAAGCATATATGTGTGTTAAGGTTGTCAAAAAAAATTTATAGTGATTCAATCATGCATATATGTGTGATAGGGATATCAAAAAAAATTCATAGTGATTCAATCATGCATATATGTGTTCTAAGGCTGTTAAAAAAAATTTATAGTGATTCAATCATACATATATGTGTTCTAATGCTTTAAAAAAAGTTTTGTAGTTATTCAATCACGCATATATGTGTTTTAGTACTGTCAAAAAAAATTTATAGTGATTCAATCATTCATATATGTGTTCTAAGGCAGTGAAAAAAAAATCACATTGATTCAATCATGCATACATATGTTCTAAGGCTTTCAAAAAAAAATCTTAGTGATTCAATCAAGTATATATGTCTACTAAGGTCGTCAAAAAAATTTATATTGATTCAATAATGCATATATGTGTTCTACGGCTATCTAGAAAATTTCATAGAGATCCATTCATGCATATATGTGATCTAAGGCTATCAAAAAATTTTCATAGTGATTCAATCATGCATATATGTGTTCTTAGGATGTCAAAAAAAAATCATAGTGATTCAATCTTGCATATATGTGCTCTAGTGCTGTGAAAAAAAAGTCATAGAGATTCAATCATGCATATATGTGTTCTAAGTCTGTCAGAAAGATTTCATAGTGATTCAATCATGAATATAAGTGTTCTTCAAACATGCATATAGGTGTTTTAAGGCTATCAAAAAAATTTCATAGTGATTCAATCTTGTATATATCTGTTCTAATGTTGTCAAAAAAAATTCATAGAGATTCAATCATGCATACATATGTTCTAAGTCTGGCAAAAAAAATTTATAGTGATTTAATCATGCATATTTGTGTTATAAGGTTATCAACAAAATTTTTTGGTGATTCGATCATGCATATTTGTGTTCTAAGGCTGTCAAACAAAATTCATAGTAATTCAATCATACATGTATGTGTTCTAATGTAGTAAAAAAAGTTGTAGTGATTTAATCCAGCATATATGTGTCCTAAGGCTGTCAAAAAAAATTCATAGTAATTCAATCATTCATATATGTGTTCTAAGGCATTAAAAAAAAGTTTATAGTGATTTAATCATGCATATATGTGTTCTAAGGCTGTCAAAAAAAATTCATAGTGATTCAATCAAGCATATATATGTGGTAAGGTTGTCAAAAAAAAATTTATAGTGATTAAATAATGCATATATGTTTTCTACGGTAGTCAAAAAAGTTCAAAATGATTGATTCATGCATATTTGTGTTCTACAGCTGTTAAAAAAATTTCATATTGATTTAATCATGCATATATGTGTTCTAAGGTTGACAAAAAAAATTCATAGTGATTCAATCAAGCATATGTGTGTGCTAAGGTTGTCAAAAAAATTTATAGTGATTCAATAATGAATATATGTGTTCTATGGTTGTCAAAAAAAATTCATAGTGATTGATTCATGCATATATGTGTTCTAAGGCTGTCAAAAACATTTCATAGTGATTCAATCAAGCATATATGTGTCATAATGGTGTCAAAAAAAAATCATAGTTATTCAAACATGCATATAAGTGTTCTAAGGCTGTCAAAAAAAATTCATAGGGATTCAATCTTGCATATATGTGTTATAATGGTATAAAAAAAATTCATAGTGATTCAATCACGCATATTTGTGTTCTAAGGTTTTCAAAAAAATTTAATAGTGATTCAATCATGCATATATGTGTTCTAAGGCTGTCAAAAAAAATTCTTAGTGATTCAATCATTCATATATGTGTTCTAAGGCAGTCTAAAACAAATTCGTAGTGATCCAATCATGCATACTTGAGTTATAAGGATATCAAAAAAAATTTATAGTGATTCAATCAAGATATATATGTGCTAAGGCTGTCAAATTTTTTTTATAGTGATTCAATCATGCATATATGTGTGATAGGGATATCAAAAAAATTCATAGTGATTCAATAATGCATATATGTGTTCGAAGGCTGTAAAAAAAAATTTATAGTGTTTCTATCATACATATATGCATTCTAAGGCTGTAAAAAAAATTCATAGTGATTCAATCATGCATATATGTGTTCTTAGGATGTCAAAAAAATTTCATGGTGATTCAATCTTGCATATATTTGTTCTAAGGCTTAAAAAAAAAATTAATAGGGATTCTATCACGTATATATGGGTTCTAATGCTATAAAAAAAAATCATAGTGATTCAATCATGCATATATGTGATTTGCTATGAGAAAACTTTCATAGAGATTCAATCATGCATAAATATTTTCTAAGACTGTCAAAAAATTTCATTGTGATTCAATCATGTGCATATATGTTCTAAGGCTGTCAACAAAATTTCATAATGATTCAATCATATATATATGTGTTCTAATGCGGTCAAAACAGTTTCATAGTGATTCAATCTTGCATATATGTCTTCTTAGGATGTCGAAAAAAATTCATAGTGATTCAATCTTGGATATATGTGTTCTAATGCTGTAAACAAAATTACATAGTGATTCAATCATGCATATTTGTGTTCTAAGGTTGTCAAAAAAAAATTGTAGTGGTTAAGTCATGCATATATGTCTTCTATGGCTGTCAGAAAGATTTCGTAGTGATTCGATCATGCATATATGTGTTCTAAGGCTGTCAAAAAAAATTCATAGTGATTCAATCATGCATCAATGTTTTCTTAGGATGTCAAAAAAATTCATAGTGATTCAATCTTGCACATGTCCGTTCTAATGTTGTCAACAAAATTTCATAGAGATTTTATCATGCGTATATGTTTTGTAAGGCTGTCAAAAAAAAATTCATAGTGATTTGATCATAAATATTTATGTTCTAAGGATATCCAAAAAAGTTTATGGTGATTCAATTATGCATATTTGTGTTCTAAAGCTGTCACGCAAAATTTATAGTGATTCAATCATACATATATTTGTTCTAATGCTGTAAAAAAAAAATTGTAGTGATTCAATCTAGCAAATATGTGTCCGAAGGCTGTCAAAAAAATTTCACAATAATTCAGTCATTCATATATGTGTTCTAAGGCAGTCAAAAAAAATTCACAGTGATTTAATCATGCATATATGTGTTCTGATTCATCAAAGAAATTTCATAGTGATTAATTCATGCATATGAGTGTTCTAAGGCTGCCAAAAAAAATTCCTAGTGATTCAATCAAGCATGTAAGTGTGCTAAGGTTGTCAAAAAAAATTTATTGTGATTCAATAATGCATATATGTGTTCTACGGTTGTAAAAAAAAATCATAGTGATTGACTCATGCATATATGTATTCTAAGGCTGTCGAAAACATTTCATAGTGATTCAATCAAGCATATATGTGTCATAATTTTGTCAAAAAAAATTCATAGTTATTCATTCATGCATTTAAGTGTTCTAAGGCTGTCAAAAAAATTTCATAGGGATTCAATCTTGCATATATGTGTTATAATGCTATAAAACAAATTCAAAGTGATTCAATCATGCATATTTGTGTTCTAAGGTTTTCAAAAAAAATTAATAGTGATTGAATCATGCATATATGTGTTCTAAGGCTGTCAAAAAAAATTCATAGTGATTCAATCATTCATATATGTGTTCTAAGGCAGTCAAAAAAAATTCGTAGTGATCCTATCATGCATTCATGTGTTATAAGGATATCAAAAAAAAATTATAGTGATTCAATCAAGATATTTAAGTGCTAAGGCTGTCAAAAAAATTTTGTAGTGATTCAATCATGTATATATGTGTGATAGAGATATCAAAAAAAGTCATAGTGATTCGATCATGCATATATGTGTTCGAAGGTTGTAAAAAAAAAATTATAGTGATTCTATCTTACATATATGTATTCTAAGGCTGTAAAAAATTCATAGTGATTCAATCATGCATATATGTGATCTAAGGCTATCAAAAAAATTTCATAGAGATTCAATCATGCATATATGTGTGATAGGGATATCAAAAAAATTCATAGTGATTCAATCATGCATATATGTGTTCGAAGGCTGTAAAAAAAAATTTATAGTGATTCTATCTTACATATATGCATTCTAAGGCTGTAAAAAAAATTCATAGTGATTCAATCATGCATATATGTGTTCTTAGGATGTCAAAAAAAATTCATGGCAATTCAATCTTGCATATATTTGTTCTAAGGCTTTCAAAAAAAATTAATAGGGATTCTATCACGTATATATGGGTTCTAATGCTATCATAAAAATTTCATAGTGATTCAATCATGCATATATGTGATTTGCTATGAGAAAACTTTCATAGAGATTCAATCATGCATAAATATTTTCTAAGACTGTCAAAAAATTTCATTGTGATTCAATCATGTGCATATATGTTCTAAGGCTGTCAACAAAATTTCATAATGATTCAATCATACAAATATGTGTTCTAATGCGGTCAAAACAGTTTCATAGTGATTCAATCTTGCATATATGTGTTCTTAGGATGTCAAAAAAAATTCATAGTGATTCAATCTTGGATATATGTGTTCTAATGCTGTAAAAAAAATTACATAGTGATTCAATCATGCATATTTGTGTTCTAAGGTTGTCAAAAAAAAATTATAGTGGTTCAATCATGCATATATGTCTTCTATGTCTGTCAGAAAGATTTCGTAGTGATTCGATCATGCATATATGTGTTCTAAGGCTGTCAAAAAAAATTCATAGTGATTCAATCATGCATCAATGTTTTCTTAGGATGTCAAAAAAAATCATAGTGATTCAATCTTGCACATATCCGTTCTAATGTTGTCAACAAAATTTCATAGAGATTCTATCATGCGTATATGTTTTCTAAGGCTGTCAAAAAAAAATTGATAGTGATTTGATGATAAATATTTATGTTCTAAGGATATCCAAAAAAGTTTATGGTGATTCAATTATGCATATTTGTGTTCTAAGGCTGTCACGCAAAATTTATAGTGATTCAATCATACATATATGTGTTCTAATGCTGTAAAAAAAAATTTGTAGTGATTAAAACTAGCAAATAGGTGTCCGAAGGCTGTCAAAAAAAATTCACAATAATTCAGTCATTCATATATGTGTTCTAAGGCAGTAAAAAAAAATTCACTGTGATTTAACCATGCATATATGTGTTCTAATTCATCAAAGAAATTTCATAGTGATTAATTCATGCATATGAGTGTTCTAAGGCTGCCAAAAAAAATTCCTAGTGATTCAATTCAGCATGTAAGTGTGCTTAGGTTGTCAAAAAAACATTATAGTGATTCAATAATGCATATATGTGTTCTACGGTTGTAAAAAAAATTCATAGTGATTGACTCATGCATATATGTATTCTAAGGTTGTCGAAAACATTTCATAGTGATTCAATCAAGCATATATGTGTCATAATGTTGTCAAAAAAAATCATAGTTATTCAATCATGCATATAAGTGTTCTAAGGCTGTCAAAAAAATTTCATAGGGATTCAATCTTGCATATATGTGTTATAATGATATAAAACAAATTCATAGTGATTCAATCATGCATATTTGTGTTCTAAGGTTTTCAAAAAAGTTTAATAGTGATTGAATCATGCATATATGTGTTCTAAGGCTGTCAAAAAAAATTCATAGTGATTTAATCGTTCATATATGTGTTCTAAGGCAGTAAAAAAAAATCGTAGTGATCCAATCATGCATTCATGTGTTATAAGGCTATCAAAAAAAATTATAGTTATTCAATCAAGATATTTGAGTGCTAAGTCTGTCAAAAAATGTTTGTAGTGATTCAATCATGCATATATGTGTGATAGAGATATCAAAAAAATTCATATGGATCAATCATGCATATATGTGTTCGAAGGTTGTAAAAAAAAAATTTTAGTGATTCTATCTTACATATATGCATTTTAAGGCTGTAAAAAATTCATAGTGATTCAATCATGCATATATGTGATCTAAGGCTTTCAAAAAAATTTCATAGTGATTCAATCATGCATATATGTGTTCTTAGGATGTCAAAAAAAAATCATAGTGATTCAATCTTGCATATATGTGCTCTAGTGCTGTGAAAAAAAAGTCATAGAGATTCTATCATGCATATATGTTTACTAAGTCTGTCAGAAACATTTCATAGTGATTCAATCATGAATATAAGTGTTCTTCAAACATGCATATATGTGTTTTAAGGCTATCAAAAAATTTTCATAGTGATTCAATCTTGTATATCTGTTCTAACGGTGTCAAAAAAATTTCATAGAGATTCAATCATGCATACATATGTTCTAAGTCTGGCAAAAAATTTTCATAGTGATTTAATCATGCATATTTGTGTTATAAGGTTATCAACAAAATTTTTTGGTGATTCGATCATGCATATTTGTGTTCTAAGGCTGTCAAACAAAATTCATAGTAATTCAATCATACATGTATGTGTTCTAATGTACTAAAAAAAGTTGTAGTGATTTAATCAAGCATATATGTGTCCTAAGGTTGTCAAAAAAAATCATAGTAATTCAATCATTCATATATGTGTTCTAAGGCATTAAAAAAAAGTTTATAGTGATTTAATCATGCATATATGTGTTCTAAGGCTGTCAAAAAAAATTCATAGTGATTCAATCAAGCATATATATGTGGTAAGGTTGTCAAAAAAAATTTATAGTGATTCAATAATGCATATATATTTTCTACGGTTGTCAAAAAAAGTTCAAAATGATTGATTCATGCATATTTGTGTTCTAAAGCTATTAAAAAAATTTCACAGTGATTTAATCATGCATATATGTGTTCTAAGGTTGACAAAAAAAAATCATAGTGATTCAATCAAGCATATGTGTGAGCTAAGGTTGTCAAAAAAATTTTTAGTGATTCAATAATGCATATATGTGTTCTAAGGCTGTCAAAAACATTTCATAGTGATTCAATCAAGCATATATGTGTCATAATGGTGTCAAAAAAAATTCATAGTTATTCAATCATGCATATAAGTGTTCTACGGCTGTCAAAAAAATTTCATAGGGATTCAATCTTGCATATATGTGTTATAATGCTATAAAAAAAAATCATAGTGATTTAATCACGCATATTTATGTTCTAAGGTTTTCAAAAAAATTTAATAGTGATTCAATCATGCATATATGTGTTCTAAGGCTGTCAAAAAAAATTCTTAGTGATTGAATCATTCATATATGTGTTCTAAGGCAGTCAAAAACAAATTCGTAGTGTTCCAATCATGCATACATGAGTTATAAGGATATCAAAAAAAATTTATAGTGATTCAATCAAGATATATATGTGCTAAGGCTGTCATATTTTTTTTATAGTGATTCAATCATGCATATATGTGTGATAGGGATATCAAAAAAAATCATAGCGATTCAATCACGCATATATGTGTTCGAAGGCTGTAAAAAAAAATTATAGTGATTCTATCTTACATATATGCATTCTAAGGCTGTAAAAAAAATTCATAGTGATTCAATCATGCATATATGCGTTCTTAGGTTGTCAAAAAAAATTCATGGCGATTCAATCTTGCATATATTTGTTCTAAGGCTGTCAAAAACAATTAATAGGGTTCTAATGCTATCAAAAAAATTTCATAGAGATTCAATCATGCATAAATATTTTCTAAGGCTGTCAAAAAATTTCATTGTGATTCAATCATGTGCATATATGTTCTAAGGTTGTCAACAAAATTTCATAATGATTCAATCATACATATATGTGTTCTAATGCGGTCAAAACAGTTTCATAGTGATTCAATCTTGCATATATGTGTTCTTAGGATGTCAAAAAAAATTCATAGTGATTCAATCTTGGATATATGTGTTCTAATGCTGTAAAAAAAATTACATAGTGATTCAATCATGCATATTTGTGTTCTAAGGTTGTCAAAAAAAATTTGTAGCGGTTCAATCATGCATATATGTCTTCTATGGCTGTCAGAAAGATTTCGTAGTTATTCGATCATGCATATATGTGTTCTAAGGCTGTCAAAAAAAAATCATAGTGATTCAATCATGCATCAATGTTTTCTTAGGATGTCAAAAAAAATCATAGTGATTCAATCTTGCACATATCCGTTCTAATGTTGTCAACAAAATTTCATAGAGATTCTATCATGCGTATATGTTTTCTAAGGCAGTCAAAAAAATTTTCATAGTGATTTGATCATAAATATTTATGTTCTAAGGATATCCAAAAAAGTTTATGGTGATTCAATTATGCATATTTGTGTTCTAAGGCTGTCACGCAAAATTTATAGTGATTCAATCATACATATATGTGTTCTAATGCTGTAAAAAAAAATTTGTAGTGATTCAATCTAGCAAATATGTGTCCGAAGGCTGTCAAAAAAATTTCACAATAATTGAGTCATTCATATATGTGTTCTAAGGCAGTAAAAAAAAATTCACTGTGATTTAACCATGCATATATGTGTTCTAATTCATCAAAGAAATTTCATAGTGATTAATTCATGCATATGAGTGTTCTAAGGCTGCCAAAAAAAATTCCTAGTGATTTAATCAAGCATGTAAGTGTGCTTAAGTTGTCAAAAAAAATTTATAGTGATTCAATAATGCATATATGTGTTCTACGGTTGTAAAAAAAAATTCATAGTGATTGACTCATGCATATATGTGTTCTAAGGCTGTCGAAAACATTTCATAGTGATTCAATCAAGCATATATGTGTCATAATGTTGTAAAAAAAAATTCATAATTATTCAATCATGCATATAAGTGTTCTAAGGCTGTCAAAAAAATTTCATAGGGATTCAATCTTAAATATATGTGTTATAATGCTATAAAACAAATTCATAGTGATTCAATCATGCATATTTGTGTTCTAAGGTTTTCAAAAAAAATTAATAGTGATTCAATCATAAGTATATGTGTTCTAAGGCTGTCAAAAAAAATTCATAGTGATTCAATCATTCATATATGTGTTCTAAGGTAGTCAAAAAAAAAATCGTAGTGATCCAATCATGCATTCATGTGTTATAAGGCTATCAAAAAAAAATTATAGTGATTCAATCCAGATATTTAAGTGCTAAGGCTGTCAAAAAAAAAATTGTAGTGATTCAATCATGCATATATGTGTGATAGAGATATCAAAAAAAATCATAGTGATTCAATCATGCATATATGTGTTCGAAGGTTGTAAAAAAAAATTTATAGTGATTCTATCTTACATATATGCATTCTAAGGCTGTAAAAAATTCATAGTGACTCAATCTTGCATATATGTGTTCTTAGGATGTCAAAAAAATTTCATGGTGGTTCAATCTTGCACATATGTGTTCTAAGGCTTTCAAAAAAAATTAATAAGGATTCAATCACGTATATATGGGTTCTAATGCTATCAAAAAAAATTTGTAGTGATTCAATCGTGCATATATGTGATCTAGTGCTATTAGAAAAATTTCATAGAGATTCAATCATGCATAAATATTTTCTAAGGCTGTCAAAAAATTTTATTGTGATTCAATCATGTGCATATATGTTCTAAGCCTGTCAACAAAATTTCATAATGATTCAATCTTGCATATATGTGTTCTAATGCGGTCAAAAAAGTTTCATAGTGATTCATTCTTGCATATATGTGTTCTTAGGATGTCAAAAAAATTTCATAGTGATTCAATCTTGCATATATGTGTTCTAATATTGTAAAACAAATTACATAGTGATTCAATCATGCATATTTGTGTTCTAAGGTTGTCAAAAAAAGTTTGTAGTGATTCAATCATGCATATATGTGTTATGTGGGTTTCAGAAAGATTTCGTAGTGATTCAATCAGGCATATATATGTTCTAAGGTTGTCAAAAAAAAATCATAGCGATTCAATCAAGCATCTATGTGTTCTTAGGATGTCAAAACAAATTCATAGTGATTCAATCATGCATATATCATTTCTAGTGCTGTCAACAAAATTTCATAGAGATTGAATCATGTGTATATGTGTTCTAAGGCTGTCAAAAAAAATTCATAGAGATTCAATCATGCATATTTGTGTTCTAAGGTTATCAAAAAAAAAAATTGGTGATTCAAACATGCATATTTGTGTTCTAAGGCTATCAAACAAAATTCAAAGTGACTTAGTCATACATATATGTGTTCTAATGCTGTAAAAAAAAATTATAGTGATTCAATCTTGCATATATGTTTCCTAAGGCTGTCAAAAAAAAATCATAGTAATTCAGTCATTCATATATGTGTTCTAAGGCAGTCAAAAAAATTTCATAGTGATTTAATCATACATATATGTGTACTAAGGCCATCAAAGAAATTTCTTAGTGATTAATTCTTGCATATACGTGTTATAAGGCTAACAAAAAAAATTCCTAGTGATTCAATCAAGCATATATGTGTTATAAGGCTATCAAAAAAAATTCATTGTGATTTATTCATGCATATAAGTGTTCTAAGGCTGCCAAAAAAAATTCATAGTAATTCAATCAAGCGTGTATGTGTGCTAAGGTTGTAAAAAAAAAATTCTAGTGATTCAATAATGCATATATGTGTTCTACGGTTGTCAAAAAAAAATCATAGGGATTGATTCATGCATATATGTGTTCCAAGGCTATCAAAAAAATCATGTGTTCCAAGGCTATCACAGTGATTTAATCATGCATATATATGTTCTAAGGCTGTCAAAAAAATTTCATAGTGATTCATTCAAGCATATATGCGTCCTAATGTTCTAAAAAAAAATCATAGTGATTCAATCAAGCATATTTGTGTTCTACGGCTGTCAAAGAAGTTTTATAGTGATTCAATCTTGCATATATGTGTTCTTAGGATGTCAAAAAAAAATCATAGTGATACAATCTTGGATATATGTGTTCTAATGCTGTAAAAAAAATTACATAGTGATTCAATCATGAATATTTGTGTTCTAAGGTTGTCAAAAAAAATTTGTAGTGGTTCAATCATGCATATATGTCTTCTATGGCTGTTAGAAAGATTTTGTAGTGATTCAATCATGCATATATGTGCTCTAAGGCTGTCAAAAAAAAATCATAGTGATTCAATCATGCATCTATGTGTTCTTAGGATGTCAAACAAAAATCATATTGATTCAATCTTGCACATATTCGTTCTAATGTTGTCAACAAAATTTCATAGAGATTCAATCATGCGTATATGTTTTCTAAGGCTGTCAAAAAAAAATTCATAGTGATTCGATCACGAATATTTGTGTTCTAAGGTTATCCAAAAAAATTTATGGTGTTTCAATCACGCATATTTGTGTTCTAAGGCTGTCACGCAGAATTTATAGTGATTTAATCATACATATATGTGTTCTAATGCTGTCAAAAAAAAATTATAGTGATTCAATCTAGCATATATGTGTCTGAAGGCTGTCAAAAAAATTTCACAGTTTTTTAGTCATTCATATATGTGTTCTAAGGCAGTCAAAAAAATTTCACGGCCATAAAAAAAAATTCATAGTGATTAATTCTTGCATATAAGTGTTCTAAGGCTGCCAAAAGAAATTTCCTAGTGATTCAATCAAGCATGTATGTGTGCTTAGGTTGTCAAAATTTTTTTATAGTGATTCAATAATTCATATATGTGTTCTACGGTTCTAAAAAAAAAATTCATAGTGATTGATTCATGCATATATGTGTTCCAAGGCTGTCAAAAAAAATTCACAGTGATTTAGTCATGCATATATGTGTTCTAAGGCTGTCAAAAAAAATTCATAGTGATTCAATCATGCATCAATGTTTTCTTAGGATGTCAAAAAAAATCATAGTGATTCAATCTTGCACATATCCGTTCTAATGTTGTCAACAAAATTTCATAGAGATTCTATCATGCGTATATGTTTTCTAAGGCTGTCAAAAAAAAATTGATAGTGATTTGATCATAAATATTTATGTTCTAAGGATATCCAAAAAAGTTTATGGTGATTCAATTATGCATATTTGTGTTCTAAGGCTGTCACGCAAAATTTATAGTGATTCAATCATACATATATGTGTTCTAATGCTGTAAAAAAAAATTGTAGTGATTAAAACTAGCAAATAGGTGTCCGAAGGCTGTCAAAAAAAATTCACAATAATTCAGTCATTCATATATGTGTTCTAAGGCAGTAAAAAAAAATTCAATGTGATTTAACCATGCATATATGTGTTCTAATTCATCAAAGAAATTTCATAGTGATTAATTCATGCATATGAGTGTTCTAAGGCTGCCAAAAAAAATTCCTAGTGATTCAATTCAGCATGTAAGTGTGCTTAGGTTGTCAAAAAAAAATTATAGTGATTCAATAATGCATATATGTGTTCTACGGTTGTAAAAAAAAATTCATAGTGATTGACTCATGCATATATGTATTCTAAGGTTGTCGAAAACATTTCATAGTGATTCAATCAAGCATATATGTGTCATAATGTTGTCAAAAAAAAATCATAGTTATTCAATCATGCATATAAGTGTTCTAAGGCTGTCAAAAAAATTTCATAGGGATGCAATCTTGCATATATGTGTTATAATGATATAAAACAAATTCATAGTGATTCAATCATTCATATTTGTGTTCTAAGGTTTTCAAAAAAATTTAATAGTGATTGAATCATGCATATATGTGTTCTAAGGCTGTCAAAAAAAATTCATAGTGATTTAATCGTTCATATATGTGTTCTAAGGCAGTAAAAAAAAATCGTAGTGATCCAATCATGCATTCATGTGTTATAAGGCTATCAAAAAAAATTATTGTTATTCAATCAAGATATTTGAGTGCTAAGTCTGTCAAAAAATGTTTGTAGTGATTCAATCATGCATATATGTGTGATAGAGATATCAAAAAAATTCATATGGATCAATCATGCATATATGTGTTCGAAGGTTGTAAAAAAAAAATTTTAGTGATTCTATCTTACATATATGCATTTTAAGGCTGTAAAAAATTCATAGTGATTCAATCATGCATATATGTGATCTCAGGCTTTCAAAAAAAATTCATAGTGATTCAATCATGCATATATGTGTTCTTAGGATGTCAAAAAAAAATCATAGTGATTCAATCTTGCATATATGTGCTCTAGTGCAGTGAAAAAAAAGTCATAGAGATTCTATCATGCATATATGTTTACTAAGTCTGTCAGAAAGATTTCATAGTGATTCAATCATGAATATAAGTGTTCTTCAAACATGCATATATGTGTTTTAAGGCTATCAAAAAATTTTCATAGTGATTCAATCTTGTATATCTGTTCTAACGCTGTCAAAAAAATTTCATAGAGATTCAATCATGCATACATATGTTCTAAGTCTGGCAAAAAATTTTCATAGTGATTTAATCATGCATATTTGTGTTATAAGGTTATCAACAAAATTTTTTGGTGATTCGATCATGCATATTTGTGTTCTAAGGCTGTCAAACAAAATTCATAGTAATTCAATCATACATGTATGTGTTCTAATGTACTAAAAAAAGTTGTAGTGATTTAATCAAGCATATATGTGTCCTAAGGCTGTCAAAAAAAATCATAGTAATTCAATCATTCATATATGTGTTCTAAGGCATTAAAAAAAAGTTTATAGTGATTTAATCATGCATATATGTGTTCTAAGGCTGTCAAAAAAAATTCATAGTGATTCAATCAAGCATATATATGTGGTAAGGTTGTCAAAAAAAATTTATAGTGATTCAATAATGCATATATATTTTCTACGGTTGTCAAAAAGAGTTCAAAATGATTGATTCATGCATATTTGTGTTCTAAAGCTATTAAAAAAATTTCACAGTGATTTAATCATGCATATATGTGTTCTAAGGTTGACAAAAAAAAATCATAGTGATTCAATCAAGCATATGTGTGAGCTAAGGTTGTCAAAAAAAAATTTAGTGATTCAATAATGCATATATGTGTTCTAAGGCTGTCAAAAACATTTCATAGTGATTCAATCAAGCATATATGTGTCATAATGGTGTCAAAAAAAATTCATAGTTATTCAATCATGCATATAAGTGTTCTACGATTGTCAAAAAAATTTCATAGGGATTCAATCTTGCATATATGTGTTATAATGCTATAAAAAAAATTCATAGTGATTTAATCACGCATGTTTGTGTTCTAAGGTTTTCAAAAAAATTTAATAGTGATTCAATCATGCATATATGTGTTCTAAGGCTGTCAAAAAAAATTCTTAGTGATTCAATCATTCATATATGTGTTCTAAGGCAGTCAAAAACAAATTCGTAGTGTTCCAATCATGCATACATGAGTTATAAGGATATCAAAAAAAATTTATAGTGATTCAATCAAGATATATATGTGCTAAGGCTGTCATATTTTTTTTATAGTGATTCAATCATGCATATATGTGTGATAGGGATATCAAAAAAATTCATAGCGATTCAATCACGCATATATGTGTTCGAAGGCTGTAAAAAAAAATTATAGTGATTCTATCTTACATATATGCATTCTAAGGCTGTAAAAAAAATTCATAGTGATTCAATCATGCATATATGCGTTCTTAGGTTGTCAAAAAAAATTCATGGCGATTCAATCTTGCATATATTTGTTCTAAGGCTGTCAAAAACAATTAATAGGGTTCTAATGCTATCAAAAAAATTTCATAGTGATTCAATCATGCATATATGTGATTTGCTATGAGAAAACTTTCATAGAGATTCAATCATGCATAAATATTTTCTAAGGCTGTCAAAAAATTTCATTGTGATTCAATCATGTGCATATATGTTCTAAGGTTGTCAACAAAATTTCATAATGATTCAATCATACATATATGTGTACTAATGCGGTCAAAACAGTTTCATAGTGATTCAATCTTGCATATATGTGTTCTTAGGATGTCAAAAAAAATTCATAGTGATTCAATCTTGGATATATGTGTTCTAATGCTGTAAAAAAAATTACATAGTGATTCAATCATGCATATTTGTGTTCCAAGGTTGTCAAAAAAAAATTGTAGCGGTTCAATCATGCATATATGTCTTTTATGGCTGTCAGAAAGATTTCGTAGTTATTCGATCATGCATATATGTGTTCTAAGGATGTCAAAAAAAAATCATAGTGATTCAATCATGCATCAATGTTTTCTTAGGATGTCAAAAAAAATCATAGTGATTCAATCTTGCACATATCCGTTCTAATGTTGTCAACAAAATTTCATAGAGATTCTATCATGCGTATATGTTTTCTAAGGCTGTCAAAAAAAAATTCATAGTGATTTGATCATAAATATTTATGTTCTAAGGATATCCAAAAAAGTTTATGGTGATTCAATTATGCATATTTGTGTTCTAAGGCTGTCACGCAAAATTTATAGTGATTCAATCATACATATATGTGTTCTAATGCTGTAAAAAAAAATTTGTAGTGATTCAATCTAGCAAATATGTGTCCGAAGGCTGTCAAAAAAATTTCAGAATAATTGAGTCATTCATATATGTGTTCTAAGGCAGTAAAAAAAAATTCACTGTGATTTAACCATGCATATATGTGTTCTAATTCATCAAAGAAATTTCATAGTGATTAA
The DNA here is from genome assembly GCF_984573655.1 of Nuphar pumila. NCBI lineage: Eukaryota > Viridiplantae > Streptophyta > Magnoliopsida > Nymphaeales > Nymphaeaceae > Nuphar > Nuphar pumila. Next base: position 41,972,642 of record NC_143265.1, on the reverse strand, counting down.
TTCATGCATATGAGTGTTCTAAGGCTGCCAAAAAAAATTCCTAGTGATTTAATCAAGCATGTAAGTGTGCTTAGGTTGTCAAAAAAACTTTATAGTGATTCAATAATGCATATATGTGTTCTACGGTTGTAAAAAAAAATTCATAGTGATTGACTCATGCATATATGTGTTCTAAGGCTGTCGAAAACATTTCATAGTGATTCAATCAAGCATATATGTGTCATAATGTTGTAAAAAAAAATTCATAATTATTCAATCATGCATATAAGTGTTCTAAGGCTGTCAAAAAAATTTCATAGGGATTCAATCTTAAATATATGTGTTATAATGCTATAAAACAAATTCATAGTGATTCAATCATGCATATTTGTGTTCTAAGGTTTTCAAAAAAAATTAATAGTGATTCAATCATGCGTATATGTGTTCTAAGGCTGTCAAAAAAAAATCATAGTGATTCAATCATTCATATATGTGTTCTAAGGTAGTCAAAAAAAAAATCGTAGTGATCCAATCATGCATTCATGTGTTATAAGGCTATCAAAAAAAAATTATAGTGATTCAATCAAGATATTTAAGTGCTAAGGCTGTCAAAAAAAAATTTGTAGTGATTCAATCATGCATATATGTGTGATAGAGATATCAAAAAAAATCATAGTGATTCAATCATGCATATATGTGTTCGAAGGTTGTAAAAAAAAATTTATAGTGATTCTATCTTACATATATGCATTCTAAGGCTGTAAAAAATTCATAGTGACTCAATCTTGCATATATGTGTTCTTAGGATGTCAAAAAAATTTCATGATGGTTCAATCTTGCATATATGTGTTCTAAGGCTTTCAAAAAAAATTAATAAGGATTCAATCACATATATATGGGTTCTAATGCTATCAAAAAAAATTTGTAGTGATTCAATCGTGCATATATGTGATCTAGTGCTATTAGAAAAATTTCATAGAGATTCAATCATGCATAAATATTTTCTAAGGCTGTCAAAAAATTTTATTGTGATTCAATCATGTGCATATATGTTCTAAGCCTGTCAACAAAATTTCATAATGATTCAATCTTGCATATATGTGTTCTAATGCGGTCAAAAAAGTTTCATAGTGATTCATTCTTGCATATATGTGTTCTTAGGATGTCAAAAAAATTTCATAGTGATTCAATCTTGCATATATGTGTTCTAATATTGTAAAACAAATTACATAGTGATTCAATCATGCATATTTGTGTTCTAAGGTTGTCAAAAAAAGTTTGTAGTGATTCAATCATGCATATATGTGTTATGTGGGTTTCAGAAAGATTTCGTAGTGATTCAATCAGGCATATATATGTTCTAAGGTTGTCAAAAAAAAATCATAGCGATTCAATCAAGCATCTATGTGTTCTTAGGATGTCAAAACAAATTCATAGTGATTCAATCATGCATATATCATTTCTAGTGCTGTCAACAAAATTTCATAGAGATTGAATCATGTGTATATGTGTTCTAAGGCTGTCAAAAAAAATTCATAGAGATTCAATCATGCATATTTGTGTTCTAAGGTTATCAAAAAAAAAAATTGGTGATTCAAACATGCATATTTGTGTTCTAAGGCTATCAAACAAAATTCAAAGTGACTTAGTCATACATATATGTGTTCTAATGCTGTAAAAAAAAATTATAGTGATTCAATCTTGCATATATGTTTCCTAAGGCTGTCAAAAAAAAATCATAGTAATTCAGTCATTCATATATGTGTTCTAAGGCAGTCAAAAAAATTTCATAGTGATTTAATCATACATATATGTGTACTAAGGCCATCAAAGAAATTTCTTAGTGATTAATTCTTGCATATACGTGTTATAAGGCTAACAAAAAAAATTCCTAGTGATTCAATCAAGCATATATGTGTTATAAGGCTATCAAAAAAAATTCATTGTGATTTATTCATGCATATAAGTGTTCTAAGGCTGCCAAAAAAAATTCATAGTAATTCAATCAAGCGTGTATGTGTGCTAAGGTTGTAAAAAAAAAATTCTAGTGATTCAATAATGCATATATGTGTTCTACGGTTGTCAAAAAAAAATCATAGGGATTGATTCATGCATATATGTGTTCCAAGGCTATCAAAAAAATCATGTGTTCCAAGGCTATCACAGTGATTTAATCATGCATATATATGTTCTAAGGCTGTCAAAAAAATTTCATAGTGATTCATTCAAGCATATATGCGTCCTAATGTTCTAAAAAAAAATCATAGTGATTCAATCAAGCATATTTGTGTTCTACGGCTGTCAAAGAAGTTTTATAGTGATTCAATCTTGCATATATGTGTTCTTAGGATGTCAAAAAAAATTCATAGTGATTCAATCTTGGATATATGTGTTCTAATGCTGTAAAAAAAATTACATAGTGATTCAATCATGAATATTTGTGTTCTAAGGTTGTCAAAAAAAATTTGTAGTGGTTCAATCATGCATATATGTCTTCTATGGCTGTTAGAAAGATTTTGTAGTGATTCAATCATGCATATATGTGCTCTAAGGCTGTCAAAAAAAAAATCATAGTGATTCAATCATGCATCTATGTGTTCTTAGGATGTCAAACAAAAATCATATTGATTCAATCTTGCACATATTCGTTCTAATGTTGTCAACAAAATTTCATAGAGATTCAATCATGCGTATATGTTTTCTAAGGCTGTCAAAAAAAATTTCATAGTGATTCGATCACGAATATTTGTGTTCTAAGGTTATCCAAAAAAATTTATGGTGTTTCAATCACGCATATTTGTGTTCTAAGGCTGTCACGCAGAATTTATAGTGATTCAATCATACATATATGTGTTCTAATGCTGTCAAAAAAAAATTATAGTGATTCAATCTAGCATATATGTGTCTGAAGGCTGTCAAAAAAATTTCACAGTTTTTTAGTCATTCATATATGTGTTCTAAGGCAGTCAAAAAAATTTCACAGTGATTTAATCATACATATATGTGAACTAAGGCCATAAAAAAAAATTCATAGTGATTAATTCTTGCATATAAGTGTTCTAAGGCTGCCAAAAAAATTTCCTAGTGATTCAATCAAGCATGTATGTGTGCTTAGGTTGTCAAAATTTTTTTATAGTGATTCAATAATTCATATATGTGTTCTACGGTTCTAAAAAAAAAAATCATAGTGATTGATTCATGCATATATGTGTTCCAAGGCTGTCAAAAAAAATTCACAGTGATTTAGTCATGCATATATGTGTTCTAAGGCTGTCAAAAAAATTCATAGTTATCCAATCAAGCATATTCGCATCCTAATGTTGTCAAAAAAGGTTCATAGTGATTCAATCATGCATATTTGTGCTCTACGGCTGTCAAAAAAAATTCACAGTGATTCAATCTTGCATATATGTGTTCTAATTCTGTAAAAAAAAATCATAGTGATTTAATCATGCATAAATGTGTTCTAAGGCTATCAAAAAAATTTCATAGTGATTCCATCAAGCATATATGCATCCTAATGTTGTCAAAAAACTTCATAGTGATTCAATCATGCATATTTCTGTTCTACGTCTGTCAAACAAATTTCATAGTTATTCAATGTTGCATATATGTGTTCTAATGCAGTAAAAAAAATCATAGTGATTCAATCATGCATATATGTGTTCTAAGGCTATCAAAAAAAATTTCATAGTGATTCAATCATTCATATATGTGTTCTACGGCAGTAAAAAAAAATCGTAGTGATTCAATCATGCATATATGTGTCATAAGGCTATCAAAAAAATTTCATGGTGATTCAATCAAGCATATATGTGTGTTAAGGCTGTCAAAAAAAAATTATAGTAATTTAATCATGCATATATGTGTGATAGGGATATCAAAAAAATTAATAGTGATTCAATCTTGCATATATGTGTTCTTGGTTGTCAAAAAAGACTCATTGTCATTCAATTATTTATATGTGTTCTAAGGCTATCAAAAAAAAATTATAGTGATTCTATCATACATATATGCATTCTAAGGCTGTAAAAAAATTTCATAGTGATTCAATCATGCATATATGTATTCTTAGGATGTCAAAAAAAATTCATAGTGATTCAATCTTGCATATATGTGTTCTAAGGCAGTCCAAAAAAAATTAATAGTGATTCAATCATGTATATATGTGTTCTAAAGCTATCAAAAAATGTTTATAGTGATTCAATTATGCATATATGTGTTCTAAGGTTGTCAAAAAAAATCATTGTGATTCAATCTTGTAAAAATGTGTTTAGTGCCATCAGAAAAATTTCATTTTGATTCAATCATGCATATATATTTTCTAAGGCTGTCAAAAAAATTTCATTACGATTCAATCATGTGCATATATGTTCTAAGGCTGTCAACAAAATTTCATAGTGAATCAATCATACATATGTGTTCTAATGCGGTCAAAAAAAATTCTTAGTGATTCAATCATGCATATATGTGTTTTTAGGATGTCAAAAAAAATTCATAGTGATTCAATCTTGCGTATATATGTTCTGATGTTGTAAAAAAAAATCATAGTGATTCAATCATGCATATTTGTGTTGTAAGGTTGTCAAATTTTTTTTATAGTGATTCAATCATGCATATATGTGTTCTAAGGCACTAAAAAACAATTCATAGTGATTCAATCGTGCATATTTGTGTTATAAGGCTATCAAAAAAATTTCATAGTGATTCAATCAAGCATATATGTGTGTTAGGCTGTCAAAAAATTTTTATAGTAATTCAATCATGCATATATGTGTGATACGGATGTCAAAAAAAATTCATAGTGATTCAATCATGCATATATGTGTTTAGGTTGTTAAAAAAAATTTATTGCGATTCAATCATACATATATGTGTTCTAATGATGTCAAAAAAAAAAATTAGTGATTCAATCATGCATATATGTGTTCTAATACTATCAAAAAAAATTCATAGTGATTCAATCATTCATAAATGTGTTCTAAGGCAGTCAAAAAAAATTCACAGTGATTTAATAATGCATATATATGTTCTAAGGCTTTCAAAAAAAATTCATAGTGATTCAATCAAGCATATATGTGTGCTAAGGTTGTAAAAAAAAATTATATTGATTCAATAATGCATATATGTGTTCTACGGCTGTCAAAAAAATTTTATAGTGATTCATTCATGCACATATGTGATCCAAGGCTATCAAAAAAATTTCACAGTGATTCAATCATGCATATATGTGTTCTAAGGATGTTAAAAAAAATCATAGTGATTCAAACTTGCATATATGTGTTCTAGTGCTGTCAAAAAAAATTCATAGATATTCAATCATGCATATATGTCTTCTAAGGCTGTCAGAAAGATTTTGTAGTGATTCAATCATGCATATATGTGTTCTTCAATCATGCATATATCTGTTCTAATGCTTTCAAAAAAAATTCATAGAGATTCAATCATTCATAAATGTGTTCTAAGGCAGTCAAAAAAAATTCACAGTGATTTAATAATGCATATATATGTTCTAAGGCTTTCAAAAAAAATTCATAGTGATTCAATCAAGCATATATGTGTGCTAAGGTTGTAAAAAAAAATTATATTGATTCAATAATGCATATATGTGTTCTACGGCTGTCAAAAAAATTTTATAGTGATTCATTCATGCACATATGTGATCCAAGGCTATCAAAAAAATTTCACAGTGATTCAATCATGCATATATGTGTTCTAAGGATGTTAAAAAAAATCATAGTGATTCAAACTTGCATATATGTGTTCTAGTGCTATCAAAAAAATTTCATAGATATTCAATCATGCATATATGTCTTCTAAGGCTGTCAGAAAGATTTTGTAGTGATTCAATCATGCATATATGTGTTCTTCAATCATGCATATATCTGTTCTAATGCTTTCAAAAAAAATTCATAGTGATTCAATCATTCATAAATGTGTTCTAAGGCAGTCAAAAAAAATTCACAGTGATTTAATAATGCATATATATGTTCTAAGGCTTTCAAAAAAAATTCATAGTGATTCAATCAAGCATATATGTGTGCTAAGGTTGTAAAAAAAAATTATATTGATTCAATAATGCATATATGTGTTCTACGGCTGTCAAAAAATTTTTATAGTGATTCATTCATGCACATATGTGATCCAAGGCTATCAAAAAAATTTCACAGTGATTCAATCATGCATATATGTGTTCTAAGGATGTTAAAAAAAATCATAGTGATTCAAACTTGCATATATGTGTTCTAGTGCTGTCAAAAAAATTTCATAGATATTCAATCATGCATATATGTCTTCTAAGGCTGTCAGAAAGATTTTGTAGTGATTCAATCATGCATATATGTGTTCTTCAATCATGCATATATCTGTTCTAATGCTTTCAAAAAAAATTCATAGAGATTCAATCATGCGTACATGTGTTCTACGACTGGCAAAAAAAAATCATAGTGATTCAATCATGCATATTTGTGTTCTAAGGTTATCAAAAAAAATTTATGATAATTCAATCATGCATATTTGTGTTCTAATGCTGTCAAACAAAATTCATAGTAATTCAATCATACATGTATGTGTTCTAATGCAGTCAAAAAAATTTGTAGTGATTCAATCATGCGTATATGTGTCCTAAGACTGTCAAAAAAAATTCATAGTCATTCGGTCATTCATATTTGTGTTCTAAGTTTGTCACAAAAAATTCATAGTGATTTAATCAGGCATATATGTGTTCTAAGGCTATAAAAAAAAATTCACTGTGATTAAATCATGCATATATGTGTTCTAAGGCTGTGAAAAAATTTTCATAGTGATTCTATCAAGCGTATATGTGTGCTAAGGTTGTCCAAAAAATTTTACACTGATTCAATAATTCATATTTGTCTTCTACGGTTGTAAAAAAAAATTCATGATGATTTATTCATGCATATATGTATTCTAAGGCTATAAAAAAAAATTCAGAGTGATTTAATCATGCATATATGTGTTCTAAGGCTGTCAAAAAAAAATCATAGTGATTCAATCAAGCATATATGTGTCCTAATGTTGTCAAAAAAAATTCATAGTGATTCAATGATGCATATATGAGTTCTAAGGATATAAAAAAAATTCACAGTGATTCAATCATTCATGTATGTGTTCTAAGTCTGTCAAAAAAAATTCATAGTGATTCAATCAGGCATATATGTGTACTAATGTTGTCAAAAAAATTTTATAGTGATTTAATAATGCATATATATGTTCCACGGTTGTCAAAAAAAATTCATGGTGATTCATTCATGCATATATGTGTTCTAAGGCTGTGAAAAAAATTTCATAGTGATTCAATCATACATAAATGTGTTCTAATGCTATCCAAAAAAAAAAATTGTGATTCAATCATGCATATATGTGTTCTAAGGCTGTCAAAAAAAATCATATTTCTTCAGTTTTGCATATATGTGTTCTAAGGCTGTTAAAATTTTTTTATAGGGATTCAATCATGCATATATGTGTTCTAAAGTTGTTAACAAAATTTCATAGTGATTCAATTATGCATATATGTGTTCTAAGGCTATAAAAAAATTCATAGTGATTCCGTCATGCATGTACATGTTCTAATGCTGCTAAAAAAAATTGAGAGGGATTCAATCTTGCATATATGTGTTCTAAGGATGTCAAAAAAATTTGATAGTGATTCAATCATTCATATATGTATTCTAAGGCCGGCTAAAAAATTTCGTAGTGATTCAATCATGCCTATACGTGTTCTAAGGCTCTCAAAGAAATTTCAAAGAGATTCAATCATAAATATATGTGTTCTATTGCAGTCATAAAAACTTCATAGTGATTGAATCATGCATATATGTGTTCTAAGGCTGTCAGAAAAATTTCATAGTGATTCAATCATGCATATATGTCCTAAGGTTGTCAAAAAAAATCATAGTGTTTCAGTCATGCATATATGTGTTCTAAGGATGTCAAAAAAATTTCATAGTGATTCTCACTTGCATTAATGTATTCTAAGGCTATCAAAAAAATTTCATAGTGATTCAATCATGCATATATGTGTTCTAAGGTTGTCAAAAAAAATTTAAGGTGATTCAATCATGCATATATGTGTTCTAATGCTGTTAAAAAAATTTTATAGTGATTAAATCATGCATATATGTGTTCTAAGGTTGTCAAAAAAAATTCATAGTGATTGAATCACGCATATATTTGTGATAAGGTTGTCAAAATTTTTTTATAGTGAGTCAATCATGCATATATGTGTCCTATGGTTGTAAAAAAAAATTCATAGTGATTCAATCATTCATATATGTGTTCTAAGGCTATCAAAAAAATTTCACAGTGATTCAATTAGGCAATATGTGTTCTACTGCTTTCAAAAAAATTTCACAGTGATTCAATCATGTATATATGTGTTCTAAGGCTGTCAAAAAAAAATCATAGTGATTCAATCAAGCATATTTGTGTCTTAAGGTTGTCAAAACAATTTTTACAGTGATTTAATCATGTATATATGTGTTTTATTGCTGTAATAAAAGCTTCATAGTGAATCAATAATTCATATATGTATTCTTAGGCTCTAAAAAAAAATTCATCGTAATTCAATCATGCATATATGTGTCCTAAGGTTGTAAAATAAAATTCATAGTTACTCAATCATGTATATATGCCTTCTAAGGCTGTAAAAAAAAAATCAAATTCAATCATGCATATATGTGTTCTAAGGCTGTCAAAAAAATTTCATTGTAATTCCATCATGCATATATGTGTTCTAAGGCTGTAAAAAAAAATCATAGTCATTCAATCATACATATATGTGTTCTATGGCTGTCAAAAAAAAATTATAGTGATTCAATCATGCATGTCTCCTAAGGTTGTCAAAAAAACAATCATAGTGATTCAGTCATGCATATATGTGTTCTAAGCCTGTCAAAAAAATTTCAGTCAATCTATATTTCATATATATGTTCTAAGGCTGTCAAAAAAATTCATAGTTATTAAATCAAGCATGTATGTGTTCAAAAGCTGTAAAAAAAATTCATTGTGATTCAATCATGCATATATGTTGTGAGGCTATAAAAAAAAAATTGTAGTGATTCAATCATGCATATATGTGTCTTAAGGTTGTCAAAAAAAAATCATAGTGATTCAATCATGCCTATATGTGTTCTACGGTTGTCAAAATTTTTTTATAGTGATTCAATCATGCATATATGTGTTCTAAGGCTATCAAAAAAAATTCGTAGTGATTCAATCATGCATATGTGTGTTATAATGCTATCAAAAAAATTTCATAGAGATTCAATCATGCATACATGTTCTAATGTTGTAAAAAAAATCCTTAATGATTCAATGTTGCATATACGTGTTCTAAGGCTGTCAAAACAATTTTTTAGTGATTTAAGCATGCATATATGTGTTCTAAGGCTGTCAAAATAAATTCAGAGTGATTCAATCATGCACATATATGCTCTAAGGTTGTCAAAAAAATTTTATAGTGATTCAATCATGGTTATATGTGTTATAAGGCTGTCAAAAAAATTTGATAGTGATTCAATCACGCATATAGGTGTTCTAAGGATGTGAAAAAAAAATCATATTAATTCAATCATGCATATATGTGTCTAAGTCTATCAAATAAATTTTAGAGTGATCCAATCAAGCATACATGTGTTTTAATGCTGTCAAAAAAATTTGATGGAGATTCAATCATGCATATATGTGTTCTAAGGATGTCAAAAAAAATTCATAGTGGAATAATGCATATATGTGTTCTAAGGATATAAAAAAAAAATCATATTGATTCAATCATGCATATATGTGTTCTAAGGCTATAAAAAAATTTGAGTGATTCAATCATGCATATATGTGGTCTAGTGCTCTAAAAAAAATTTGATAAAGATTCACTCATGCATATATGTGTTCTAAGGCTGTCAAAAAAAATTCATAGTGATTAAATCATGCATATATGTGTTCTAGCACTGTCAAACAAATTTCATAGTGATACAATCTTGCATATCTGTGTTCTAAGCTTGTCAAAAAATTTGATAGTGATTCAATTATGCATATATGTGTTCTTAGGATGTCAAAAAAATTTCTTTGTGATTCAATCTTGCATATATGTGTTCTAATAGTGTCAAAGAAATTTCATAGTGATTCAATAATGCATATATGAGTTCTAATGCTATCATAAAACTTTCATAGTGATTCAATCTTGCATATATGTGCTATAATATTGTCATTAAAATTTCATAGTGATTCAATCATGCATATGAGTGTTCTAAGGCTGTCAAAAAAAATCATAGTGATTCAATCATGCATACATTTGTTCTAAGGCTGTCAAAAAAATTCCATAGTGATTCAATCATGGATATATGTGTTCTAAGGCTGTAAAAACAATTTTATAATGATTCAATCATGCATATGTGTCCTAATGTTGTCAAACAAAAAATCATAATGATTCAATCATGCATATATGTGTTCTAAGGCTATCAAAAAAAATTCATAGTGATTCTATCTTGCATATATGTGTTCTAAGGCTATCAAAAAAGTGTCATAGTGATTCATTCATGCATATATATGTTCTAAGGTTATGAAAAAAACTTCATTGTGATTCAATCATGCATATATATGTTCTAATGCTATCGAAAAAATTTCACAGTTATTTATTCAAGCATATATGTGTCCTAAGGATGTAAAAAAAAATTTATAGTGATTCAATCATGTATATATGTGTCCTTAAGTTGTAAAAAAAAATTTATAAGGATTCAATAATGCAGATATGTGTTCTACGGTTGTCAAAAAAATTTCATAGTGAATCATTCATGCCTATATGTGTTCTAAGGCTATAAAAAAAAATTCATAGTGATTCAATCTTGCATATATGTGTTCTTAGGATGTCAAAAGAACTTCATAGTGATTCAATCTTGCATATATATGTTCTAATGCTGTAAAAAAAAAATCATATAGATTCAATCATGCATATATGTGTTCTAAGGCTGTCAAAAAAATGTCATAGTGATTCAATCATGCACATATGTGTTCTAAGGCTGTCAAATAAATTTTAGAGTGATTCAATCATGCACATATGTGTTCTAAGTTTGTCAAAAGGTTTTTATAGTGATTCAATCATGCATATATGTGTTCTAAGGCTATGAAATAAAGTTTAGAGTGATCCAATCATGCATATATGTGTTCTAATGTTGTAAAAAAAATTTGGTAGAGCTTCAATCATGAATATATGTGTTCTAAGGCTGTAAAAAAAAAATCATAGTGATACAATCATGCATATATGTGTTCAAATCTTGTCAAAAAAAATTCATAGGGATTCAATCATGCATATGTGTGTTTTAAGGCTATAAAAAAAATCATATTGATTCAATCTTGCATATATGTGTTCTAAGGCTATAAAACAATTTCTCAGTGATTCAATCATGCATCTTCAAAAAAATTTGATAAAGATTCACTCATGCATATATGTGTTCTAAGGCTGGCAAAAAAAATTCATAGTGATTCAATCATGCATATTTGTGTTCTTCAACTGTCCAAAAAAATTCATAGTGAAACAATCAAGCATATATGTGTTCTAAGCTTGTCAAAATTTTTGATACTTATTCAATCTTTTATATGTATTCTAATAGTGTCAAAAAAATTTCATAGTGATTCAAAAATGCATATATGAGTTCTAAGGTTGTCATAAAAATTTCATAGTGATTCAATCTTGCATATATGTGTTTTTATGCTGCCATTAAAATTTCATAGTGATTCAATCTTGCATATATGTGTTTTTATGCTGCCATTAAAATTTCATAGTGATTCAATCTTGCATATGTTAGTTCTAAGGCTGTAAAAAAAAATCATTGTTATTCAATCGTGCATATATGTATTCTAAGGATCTCAAAAAAAATTTATAGTGATTCAATCATGCATATATGTGTTCTAAGATTGTCAAAACAATTTTATAATGATTCAGTCGTGCATATGTGTCCAAAGGTTATCAAACAAAAAATCATAATGATTCAATCTTGCATATATGTGTTCTAAGGCTATCAAAAAAAATTCATAGTGATTCTATCTTGCATATATGTGTTCTAAGGCTATCGAATAAAATTTATAGTGATTCATTCTTGCATATATGTGTTATAAGGGTGTCAAAATAAATTCATTGTGATTCAATCATGCATATATGTGTTCTAATGTTATAAAAAAAAAATCACAGTTATTAAATCAAGCATATATGTGTCCTAAGGTTGTCAAAAAAAATTTATTGTGATTCAATGATGTATATATGTGTGCTTAGGTTGTCAAAAAAAATTTATAGGGATTCAATAATGCATATATGTGTTCAATGGTTGTCAAAAAAAATTCATAGTGATTCATTTATGCATATATGTGTTTTAAGGCTATCAAAAAATTTTCATAGTGATTCAATCTTGCATATATGTGTTCTTAGGATGTCAAAAGAATTTCATAGTGATTCAATCTTGCATATATGTGTTCTAATGCTATAAAAAAAAATTCATATAGATTAAATCAGGCAAATATGTGTTCTAAGGTTGTCAACAAAATGTCATAGTGATTCAATCATGCATATATGTGTTCTAAGGCTGTCAAAAAATTTTCATAGTGATTCAATTATGTATGTATGTGTCCTAAGGCTGTAAAAAAAAATTCATACTGATTCAATCTTGCATATATATGTTTTTAGGCTGTCAACAAAATTTTATAATGACTCAATCATGCATATATGTGTTCTAAGGCTGTCAAAAAAATTTCAGAGTGATTCAATCCGGCACATATGTGTTCTAAAGCAGTCAAAAAACTTTTATAGTGATTCAATCTTGCATATAAGTGTTCTAAAACTATAAAAAAAATCATAGTGATTCAATCATGCATATATGTGTTCTAATGCTATCAAGAAAAATTGATAGAGATTCAGTGATGCATGTATGTGTTCTAAGGGAGTAAAAAAAAATTCATAGTGATTCAATCAAGTATATATGTGTTACAAGGCTGTCGAAAAAAATTCATAGTGATTAAATCATTCATATATGTGTTCTAAGACTGCAAAAAAATTTAATGGTGATTCAATCATGCATATATATGTTCTAAGGCTTTCAAAAAAATTTCATAGTTATTCAATCATGCATATATATTTTCTATTGTTGTCATAAAATTTTCATAGTGATTCAATCATGCATATATGTGTTCATAGGCTTTCAAAAAAATTTCATAGTTATTCAATCATGCATATATGTGTTCTAAGGCTATAAAAAAAAAATCATAGTGATTCTAACTTGCATATTTGTGTTCTAAGGCTATCTAAAAAAATTCATAGTGATTCAATCATGCATATATGTGTTCTAAGGGTCTCAAAAAAAATCATTGTGATTAAATCATGCATATATGTGTTCAAATGCTCTCAAAAAAATTTATAGTGGTTAAATCTTGCATATATGTGTTCTAAGGCTCTCAAAAAAAAATCATAGTGATTCAATCTTGCATATATGTGTTCTAAGGCTATAAAAAAAATTCATAGTGTTTGAATCATGCATATATATGTTATAAGGCTGTTAAATTTTTTTTATAGTGATTCAATCATTCATATATGTGTCCTAAGGTTGTCATAAAAATTCATAGTGATTCAATCATGCATATATGTGTTCTAAGGCAATCAAAAAAAATTCATAGTGATTCAATCATTCATATATGTGTTCTAAGGCAGTCAAAAAAATTTCACTGTGATTTAATAATGTATATATATATGTTCTAAGGCTTTCAAAAAAAAATCATAGTGATTCAATCAAGCATATATTTGTGCTGTGGTTGTCAAAAAAATTTATATTGATTCAATAATGCATATATGTGTTCTATGGCTGTCAAAAAAATTTTATAGTGATTCATTCATGCACATATGTGATCCAAGGCTATCAAAAAAATTTCATAGTGACTCAATCATGCATATATGTGCTCTAAGGATGTCAAAAAAAATCATAGTGATTTAATCTTGCATATATGTGTTCTAGTGCTGTCAAAAAAAATTCATAGAGATTCAATCATGCATAGATGCCTTCTAAGGCTGTCAGAAAGATTTTGTAGTGATTCAATCTTGCGTATATGTGTTCTTCAATCATGCATATATCTGTTCTAATGCTTTCAAAAAAATTTCATAGAGATTCAATCATGCGTACATGTGTTCTACGGCTGGCAAAAAAATTTCAAAGTGATTCAATCATGCATATTTGTGTTATAAGGTTATCAAAAACAAATTATGATAATTCAATCATGCATATTTGTGTTCTAATGCTGTCAAACAAAATTCATAATAATTCAATCATACATGTATGTGTTCTAATACAGTAAAAAAAAATTGTAGTGATTCAATCTTGCGTATATGTGTCCTAAGACTGTAAAAAAAAAAATCATAGTAATTCAGTCATTCATATTTGTGTTCTAAGGTACTCACAAAAAATTTATAGTGATTTAATCATGCATATATGTGTTCTAAGGCTATCAAAAAAATTTCACAGTGATTAAATCATGCATATATGTGTTCTAAGGCTGTCAAAAAAATTTCATAGTGATTCTATCAAGCATATATGTGTGCTAAGGTTGTAAAAAAAATTTTATAGTGATTCAATAATTCATATATGTTTTCTACGGTTGTCAAAAAAAATTCATGATGATTGATTCATGCATATATGTATTCTAAGGCTATGAAAAAAAATTGACAGTGATTTAATCATGCATATATGTGTTCTAAGGCTGTCAAAAAAAATTCCTAGTGATTCAATCAAGCATATATGTGTCCTAATTTTATCAAAATAAATTCATAGTGATTTAATGATGCATATATGAGTTGTAAGGATATAAAAAAAAAATCACAGTGATTCAATCATTCATATATGTGTTCTAAGGCTGTAAAAAAAAATTCATAGTGATTCAATCAGGCATATATGTGTACTAAGGTTGTCAAAAAAAATTTATAGTGATTTAATAATGCATATATATGTTCTACGGTTGTCAAAAAAAATTCATGGTGATTCATTCATGCATATATGTGTTCTAAGGCTGTGAAAAAGATTCCATAGTGATTCAATCATACAAAAATGTGTTCTAATGCTATAAAAAAAATTAGTGATTCAATCTTGCATATATGTGTTCTAAGCCTGTAAAAAAAAAATCATATTTCTTCAATCTTGCATATATGTGTTTTAAGGCTGTCAATTTTTTTTTTATAGTGATTCAATCATGCATATATGTGTTCTAAAGTTGTTAACAAAATTTCATAGTGATTCAGTTATGCATATATGTGTTCTAAGGCTATAAAAAAAATTCATAGTAATTCCATCATGCATGTACATGTTCTAATGTTGCTAAAGAAATTTGAGAGAGATTCAATCTTGCATATATGTGTTCTAAGGTTGTCAAAAAAAATTCATAGTGATTCAATCATGATTATATGTGTTCTAAGGATGTCAAAAAAATTTCATAGTGATTCAATCATTCATATATGTATTCTAAGGACGGCAAAAAAATTTCGTAGTGATTTAATCATGCCTATACGTGTTCTAAGGCTCTCAAAGAAATTTCACAGAGATTCAATCATATATATATGTGTTCCATTGCGGTCATAAAAACTTCATAGTGATTGAATCATGCATATATGTGTTCTAACGCAGTCAAAAAAATTTCATAGTGATTCAATCATGCATATATGTCCTAAGGTTGTCAAAAAAAATCATAGTGTTTCAGTCATGCATATATGTGTTCTAAGGCTGTCAAAAAAATTTCATAGTTATTCTAACTTGCATTCATGTGTTCTAAGGCTATCAAAAACAATTCATAGTGATTCAATCATGCATATATGTGTTCTAAGGTTGTCAAAAAAATATCAAGGTGATTCAATCATGCATATATGTGTTCTAATGCTGTTAAAAAAAAAATTAGCGGTTAAATCATGCATATATGTGTTCTAAGGTTGTCAAAAAAAATTAGTAGTGATTGAATCACGCATATGTTTGTGATAAAGCTGTCAAAAAATTTTTATAGTGAGTCAATCATGCACATATGTGTCCTATGTTTGTAAAAAAAAAATCATAGTGATTCAATCATTCATATATGTGTTCTAAGTTTATAAAAAAAAATTCACAGTGATTCAATTAGGCATATATGTGTTCTAATGCTTTCAAAAAAATTTCACAGTGATTCAATCATGTATATATGTGTTCTAAGGCTGTCAAAAAAAAAATATTGTGACTCAATCAAGCATATCTGTGTCCTAAGGTTGTCAAAACAAATTTTATAGTGAATTAATCATCTATATATGTGTTTTATTGCTGTAATAAAAACTTCATAGTGAATCAATAATGCATATATGTATTCTTAGGCTCTTAGAAAAATTTCATCGTGATTCAATCATGCATATATGTGTCCTAAGGTTGTAAAATAAAATTCATAGTTACTCAATCATGCATATATGCCTTCTAAGGCTGTAAAAAAAAATTCAAATTCAATCATGCATATATATGTTCTAAGGCTGTCAAAAAAATTTCATTGTAATTCCATCATGCATATATGTGTTCTGAGGCTGTAAAAAAAAAATCATAGTCATTCAATCATGCATATATGTGTTCTATGGATGTCAAAAAAATTTTATAGTCATTCAATCATGCATGTGTTCAAAGGTTGTAAAAAAAAATTCATAGTGATTCAATCATGCATATATGTGTTCTAAGCCTGTCAAAAAAAATGCAGTCATTCTATATTTCATATATGTGTTCTAAGGCTGTCAAAAAATATTCATAGTTTTTAAATCAAGCATGTATGTGTTCAAAGGCTGTAAAAAAAATTCATTGTGATTCAATCATGCGTATATGTGTTCTAATTATGTCAAAAAAAATTTGTGGTGATTAAAGCATGCATATATGCGTTCTAAGGCTGTCAAAAAAATTTTATGGTGATTCAATTATGTATATATGTGTTCTAAGGCTGTCAAAAAAAATTTATAGTGATTCAATCATGTATATATATGTGTTGTGAGGCTGTCAAAAAAAATTTGTAGTGATTCAATCATGCATATATGTGTCCTAAGGTTGTCAAAAAAAAATCATAGTGATTCAATCATGCCTATATGTGTTCTACGATTATCAAAATTTTTTTATAGTGATTCAATCATGCATATATGTGTTCTAAGGCTATCAAAAAATAATCGTAGTGATTCAATCTTGCATATATGTGTTATAATGCTATCAAAAAAATTTCATAGAGATTCAATAATGCATACGTGTTCTAATGCTGTAAAAAAAATTCTTAATGATTGAAACTTGCATATACGTGTTCTAAGGCTGTCAAAAAAAAATTTAGTGATTTAATCATGCATATACGTGTTCTAAGGCTGTCAAAAAAAATTCAGAGTGATTCAATCATGCACATATGTGCTCTAAGCTTGTCAAAAAAGTTTTATAGTGATTCAATCATGGTTATATGTGTTATAAGGCTGTCAAAAAAATTTGATAGGGATTCAAACACGCATATAAGTGTTCTAAGGATGTAAAAAAAAATCAAATTGATTAATTCATGCATATATGTGTCTAAGTCTATCAAATAAATTTTAGAGTGATCTAATCAAGCATATACGTGATTTAATACGTTCAAAAAAAATTGATGGAGATTCAATCATACATATATGTGTTCTAAGGATGTCAAAAAAATTTCATAGTGGAATAATGCATATATGTGTTCTAAGGATATCAAAAAAATTTCACAGTGATTCAATCATGTATATATGTGTTCTAAGGATGCCAAAAATTTTTTATAGTGATTCAATCAAGCATATCTGTGTCCTAAGGTTGTCAAAACAAATTTTACAGTGATTTAATCATCTATATATGTGTTTTATTGCTATAATAAAAACTTCATAGTTTATCAATAATGCATATATGTATTCTTAGGCTCTCAAAAAAATTTCATCGTTATTCAATCTTGCATATATGTGTCCTAAGGTTGTAAAATAAAATTCATAGTTACTCAATCATGCATATATGCCTTCTAAGGCTGTCAAAAAAATTTCATTGTAATTCCATCATGCATATATGTGCTCTAAGGCTGTAAAAAAAAAATCATAGTCATTCAATCAAGCATATATGTGTTCTATGGATGTCAAAAAAAAATTATAGTGATTCAATCATGCATGTGTCCTAAGGTTGTAAAAAAAAATTCATAGTGATTCAATCATGCATATATGTGTTCTAAGCCTGTCAAAAAAATTTCAGTCATTCTATATTTCATATATGTGTTCTAAAGCTGTCAAAAAAAATTCATAGGTATTAAATCAAATATGTATGTGTTCAAAGGATGTAAAAAAAAATTCATTGTGATTCAATCATGCAAATATGTGTTCTAATTATGTCAAAAAAAATTATGATGATTAAAGCATGCATATATGCGTTCTAAGGCTGTCAAAAAAATTTCATGGTGATTCATCTATGCATATATGTGTTCTAAGGCAGTCAAAAAAAATTTATAGTGATTCAATCATGCATATATATGTGTTGTGAGGCTGCCAAAAAAAATTTGTAGTGATTCAATCATGCATATGTGTCCTAAGGTTGTCAAAAAAAAATCATAGTGATTCAATCATTCCTGTATGTGTTCTACGGTTGTCAAATTTTTTTTATAGTGATTCAATCATGCATATATGTGTTCTAAGGCTATCAAAAAAAATTCGTAGTGATTCAATCATGCATATATGTGTTATAATGCTATCAAAAAAATTTCATAGAGATTCAATCATGCATACGTGTTCTAATGCTGTAAAAAAAATTCTTAATGATTCAATCTTGCATATACGTGTTCTAAGACTGTAAAAAAAAAATTAGTGATTTAAGCATGCATATATGTGTTCTAAGGTTGTCAAAAAAAATTCAGAGCGATTCAAGCATGCACATATATGCTCTAAGGTTGTCAAATTTTTTTTATAGTGATTCAATCATGGTTATATGTGTTATAAGGCTGTCAAAAAAATTTGATATTGATTCAATCACGCATATAAGTGTTCTAAGGATATAAAAAAAAATCATATTGATTCATTCATGCATATATGTGTCTAAGTCTATCAAATAAATTTTAGAGTGATCCAATCAAGAATATACGTGTTTTAATGCTGTAAAAAAAAATTGATGGAGATTCAATCACGCATATATGTGTTCTAAGGATGTCAAAAAATTTTCATAGTGGAATAATGCATATATGTGTTCTAAGGATATAAAAAAAAATCATATTGATTCAATCATGCATATATGTGTTCTAAGGCTATAAAAAAAAAATTGAGTGATTCAATCATGCATATATGTGTTCTAGTGATCTCAAAAAATTTTGATGAAGATTCACCCATGCATATATGTGTTCTAAGGCTGTCAAAAAAATTTCATAGTGATTCAATCATACATATATGTATTCTAGCGCTGTAAAAAAAAATCATAGTGATACAATCTTGCATATCTGTGTTCTAAGCTTGTCAAAGAAATTTGATAGTGATTCAATCATGCATATATGTGTTCTTAGGATGTCAAAAAAATTTCATTGTGATTCAATCTTGCATATATGTGTTCTAATAGTGTCAAAGAAATTTCATAGTGATTCAATAAAGCATATATGAGTTCTAATGCTGTCACTAAAATCTCATAGTGATTCAATCTTGCATATATGTGCTCTAATATTGTCAGTAAAATTTCATAGTGATTCAATCATGTATATGGGTGTTCTAAGGCTATCAAAAAAAATAATAGTGATTCAATCATGCATACATTTGTTCTACGGCTGTCAAAAAAATTCCATAGTGATTGAATCATGCATATATGTTTTCTAAGGCTGTCAAAACAATTTTATAATGATTCAATCATGCATATGTGTCCTAAGGTTGTCAAACAAAAAATCATAATGATTCAATCATGCATATATGAGTTCTAAGGCTATCAAAAAATTTTCATAGTGATTCTATCTTGCATATATGTGTTCTAAGGCTATCAAAAAAATGTCATAGTGATTCATTCATGCATATATGTGTTCTAAGGCTGTCAAAAAAAATTCATTGTGATTCAATCATGCATATATGTGTTCTAATGCTATAAAAAAAAATTCACAATTATTCATTCAAGCATATATGTGTCCTATGGCTGTCAAAAAAAAATTATAGTGATTCAATCATGTATATATGTGTCCTTAAGTTGTCAAAAAAATATTAATGGTGATTCAATAATGCGTATATGTGTTCTACGGTTGTCAAAAAAAAATCATAGTGAATCATTCATGCATATGTGTGTTCTAAGGCTATAAAAAAAAATTCATAGTGATTCAATCTTGCATATATGTGTTCTTAGGATGTCAAAAGAACTTCATAGTGATTCAATCTTGCATATATATGTTCTAATGCTGTAAAAAAAAAATCATATAGATTCAATCCTGCATAAATGTGTTTTAAGGATGTCAAAAAAATGTCATAGTGATTCAATCATGCACATATGTGTTCTAAGGCTGTCAAATAAATTTTACAATGATTCAATCATGCACATATGTGTTCTAAGTTTGTCAAAAAAAATTTATAGTGATTCAATCATGCATATATGTCTTCTAAGGCTATGAAATAAATTTTAGAGTGATCCAATCATGCATATATGTGTTCTAATGCTATCAAAAAAATTTGGTAGAGATTCAATCATGAATATATGTGTTCTAAGGCTGTCAAAAAAAATTCATAGTGATACAATCATGCATATATGTGTTCAAAGCTTGTCAAAAAAATTTCATAGGGATTCAATCATGCATATGTGTGTTTTAAGGCTATAAAAAAAATTCATATTGATTTAATCTTGCAGATATGTGTTCTAAGGCTATAAAAAAAATTCTCAATGATTCAATCATGCATATATTTGTTCTAAAGCTGTCAAAAATTTTTGATAAAGATTCACTCAGGCATATATGTGTTCTAAGCTTGTCAAAAATTTTGATAGTTATTCAATCATTCATATGTGTTCTAATAGTGTCATAAAAAATTCATAGTGATTCAATAATGCATATATGAGTTCTAAGGCTGTCATAAAAAATTCATAGTGATTCAATCTTGCACATATGTGTTCTAATGCTGCCATTAAAATTTCATAGTGATTCAATCATGCATATGTTAGTTCTAAGGCTGTCAAAAAAAATCATAGTGATTCAATCATGTATATATTTGTTCTAAGGCTGTTAAAAAAAATCGATAGTGATTCAATCACGCATATATGTTTTCTAAGGATCTCAAAAAAAAATTATAGTGACTCAATCATGCATATATGTGTTCTAAGGTTGGCAAAACAATTTTATAATGATTCAGTCGTGCATATGTGTCCTAAGGTTGTCAAACAAAAAATCATAATGATTTAATCATGCATATATGTCTTCTAAGGCTATCAAAAAAATTTCATAGTGATTCTATCTTGCATATATGTGTTCTAAGGCAATCGAAAAAAATTTATAGTGATTCATTCTTGCATATATGTGTTATAAGGGTGTCAAAATAAATTCATTGTGATTTAAGCATGCATATATGTGTTCTAATGTTATAAAAAAATCACAGTTATTAAATCAAGCATATATGTGTCCTAAGGCTGTCAAAAAAAAATTATTGTGATTCAATCATGTATATATGTGTCCTTAGGTTGTCAAAAAAAATTTATAGGGATTCAATAACGCATATATGTGTTCAAAGGTTGTCAAAAAAAATTCACAGTGATTCATTCATGCATATATGTGTTTTAAGGCTATCAAAAAAAAATCATAATGATTCAATCTTGCATACATGTGTTCTTAGGATGTCAAAAGAATTTCATAGAGATTCAATCTTGCATATATGTGTTCTAATGCTGTCAAAAAAAATTCATATAGATTAAATCAGGCAAATATGTGTTCTAAGGCTGTCAACAAAATGTCATAGTGATTCAATCATGCATATATGTGTTCTAAGGCTATCAAAAAAAATCCTAGTGATTCAATCATGTATGTATGTGTCCTAAGGCTGTCAAAAAAAAATCATAGTGATTCAATCTTGCATATATATGTTCAAAGGCTGTCAACAAAATTTTATAATGACTCAATCATGCATATATGTGTTCTAAGGCTGTCAAAAAAATTTCAGAGTGATTCAATCCTGCACATATGTGTTCTAAAGCAGTCAAAAAACTTTTATAGCGATTCAATCATGCATATAAGTGTTCTAAAACTATAAAAAAAAATCATAGTGATTCATTCATGCATATATGTGTTCTAATGCTATCAAGAAAATTTGATAGAGATTCAATCTTGCATGTATGTGTTCTAAGGGATTAAAAAAAAATTCATAGTGATTCAATCAAGTATATATGTGTTACAAGGCTGTCAAAAAAAGTTCATAGTGATTCAATCATTCATATATGTGTTCTAAGACTGCAAAAAAAATTAATGGTGATTCAATCATGCATAAATGTGTTCTAAGGCTTTCAAAAAAATTCAAAGTGATTCAATCATGCATATATATTTTCTATTGTTGTCATAAAATTTTCATAGTGATTCAATCATGCATATATGTGTTCATAGGCTTTCAAAAAAATTTCATAGTTATACAATAATGCATATATGCGTTCTAAGGCTATAAAAAAAAATCATAGTGATTCTAACTTGCATATTTGTGTTCTAAGGCTATCAAAAAAAATTCATAGTGATTCAATCATGCATATATGTGTTCTAAGGCTTTAAAAAAAAAATCATAGTGATCAATCATGCATATATGTGTTCTAAGGCTCTAAAAAAAAATCATTGTGATTAAATCATGCATATATGTGTTCTACTGCTCTCAAAAAAATTTATAGTGATTAAATTTTGCATATATGTGTTCTAAGGCTGTCAAAAAATTTTTAAGGCTATGTCTGTCAAAAAAACTTCATATAGATTAAATCAGGCAAATATGTGTTCTAAGGCTGTCAACAAAATGTCATAGTGATTCAATCATGCATATATGTGTTCTAAGGCTGTCAAAAAAAATCCTAGTGATTCAATCATGCATATATGTGTTCTAAGGCTGTCAAAAAAAATCCTAGTGAGTCAATCATGTATGTATGTGTCCTAAGGCTGTCAAAAAAAAATCATAGTGATTCAATCTTGCATATATATGTTCAAAGGCTATCAACAAAATTTTATAATGACTCAATCATGCATATATGTGTTCTAAGGCTGTCAAAAAAATTTCAGAGTGATTCAATCCTGCACATATGTGTTCTAAAGCAGTCAAAAAACTTTTATAGTGATTCAATCATGCATATAAGTGTTCTAAAACTATAAAAAAAAATCATAGTGATTCATTCATGCATATATGTGTTCTAATGCTATCAAGAAAATTTGATAGAGATTCAATCATGCATGTATGTGTTCTAAGGGAGTCAAAAAAAATTCATAGTGATTCAATCAAGTATATATGTGTTACAAGGCTGTCGAAAAAAATTCATAGTGATTCAATCATTCATATATGTGTTCTAAGACTGCAAAAAAAATTAATGGTGATTCAATCATGCATAAATGTGTTCTAAGAATTTCAAAAAAATTCAAAGTGATTCAATCATGCATATATATTTTCTATTGTTGTCATAAAATTTTCATAGTGATTCAATCATGCATATATGTGTTCATAGGCTTTCAAAAAAATTTCATAGTTATTCAATAATGCATATATGTGTTCTAAGGCTATAAAAAAAAATCATAGTGATTCTAACTTGCATATTTGTGTTCTAAGGCTATCAAAAAAAATTCATAGTGATTCAATCATGCATATATGTGTTCTAAGGCTTTCAAAAAAAATTCATAGTGATTCAATCATGCATATATGTGTTCTAAGGCTCTAAAAAAAAATCATTGTGATTAAATCATGCATATATGTGTTCTACTGCTCTCAAAAAAATTTATAGTGATTAAATCTTGCATATATGTGTTCTAAGGCTGTCAAAAAATTTTATAGTGATTTAATGATGCACATATGTGTTTTAAGGCTATAAAAAAAATTCAGTGTTTGAATCATGCATATATGTGTTATAAGGCTGTTAAATTGTTTTTATAGTGATTGAATCATTCATATAAAAAAAATTTTATTGTGATTCGATCATCCCTATATATGTTCTAAGGCTGCCAAAAAAATTTCACAGTGATTCAATCATGGAAATATGTATTTTAAGGTTGTCAAAAAAAATTTAGTGATTTAATCATGCATATGTGTGTTCTAATGCTCTAAAAAAAATTGTAGTGATTCAATCAAGCATATATGTGTTCTAAGGCTGTCAAAAAAATTTCATTGTGATTCAATCCTACATATATGTGTTATTAGGGAGCAAAATAACTTCTTAGTGATTCAGTCATGCATATATGTGTTCTAAGGTTGTCAAAAAAAATTAATAGTGATTCAATCATGCTTATACATGTTCTAAGGCTGTCACAAAAAAGTTATAGTGATTCAATCATTTATATGTGTTCTAATGCTCTCAATAAATTTTGTATTGATTCTAAGACTGGCAAAAAAAATTCATCGTGATTCAATCATGCATATATGTGTTTTATGGCTGCAAAAATACTTCATAGTGAATCAATCATACATATATATGTTCTAAGGATGTCAAAAAAATCTCATAGTGATTCAATCAGGCATACATGTGTTCTTTGGTTGTCAAAAAAATTTCAAAGTGATTCAATCATGTATATATGTGTTCTAAGGCTATCAAAAAAATTCCATAGTGATTCAATCATGCATGTACGTGTTCTAAGGCTACCAAAAAATGTTTAAACTGATTCAATCTTACATATATGTGCTCTAACATTGTCAAAAAAAATTCATAGTGATTTAATCATCCATATATGTGTTCTAAGGGAGTAAAAAAAATCATAGTGATTTAATCATGTATATATGTGTTATAAGGCTGTCAAAAAAATTTCATAGTGATTCAATCATGCTTATATGTGTTCTAAGGCTGTCAAAAAAAAATCATAGTGATTCAATCATGCATATATGTGTTCTACTGCCATAAAAAAAATTAGTGATTCAAACATGCATATACGTGTTCTAAGGCTATAAAAAAAAATTTATAGTGATTCAATCAAGCATATATATGTTCTAGGACTGTAACAAAGTTTTCATAGTAATTGAATCATGCATATATGTGTTCTAAGGTTGTGAAAAATATTTCATAGTGATTCAATCATGGATATGTGTGTTCTAAGGCAGTCAATAAGATTTCATAGTCATTCAATCATGCATATATTTGTTCTAAGTCTGTCAAAAAAAATTCATTGTGATTCAATCATGCATATATGTGTTCTAAAGCAATAAAAAAAATCATAGTGATTGAATCATGCATATATGTGTTCTAAGGTTGTGAGAATTCTTTTATAGTGATTAAATCATGCA
Source organism: Nuphar pumila (assembly GCF_984573655.1). Taxonomy (NCBI): domain Eukaryota; kingdom Viridiplantae; phylum Streptophyta; class Magnoliopsida; order Nymphaeales; family Nymphaeaceae; genus Nuphar; species Nuphar pumila. The sequence continues at coordinate 41,947,222 of NC_143265.1, read as the reverse complement.
TATATGGGTTCATAGGTTGTCAAAAAGATTTCAAAGTGATTCAATCATGCAAATATGTGGTATAAGGCTGTCAAAAAAATATATTGATTTAACAAGCATATATGTGTTCTAAGGCTGTCAAAGAAATATTTATAATGATTTAATAATGCATATATGTGTTCTAATGCTCTCAAAAAAAATTTATAGTGATTTAATCTTGCAAATATGTGCTCTAAGCTTGTCAAAAAAAATTTATTGTGATTCAATCATTTATATGTGTTCTAATGCTCTCAAAAAAATTTGTAGTGATTCTAAGACTATCCAAAAATTTTCATAGAGATTCAATTAGGCATATATGTGTTCTTAGGCAACATGAAGAATTCATAGTGACCCAATCATGGATATATGTGTTCTAAGGCTGTCAAAAAAATCTTTAGTGATTCAATCATGCATATATGTGTTCTATGGTTGTCAAAAAAAATCATAGTGATTCAATCCTACATATATGTGTTATAAGGCTGCAAAAAAAAATTCATATCTATTCAATCATGCATATATGTGTCCCAGGGCTATCAAAAAAAATTATATTGATTCAATCATGCATATATGTGTTATAAGGCTATCAAACAAATTTCATAGTGATTCAGTCATGCATATATCAGTTCTAAGACTGTAAAAAAAAATCATAGTGATTCATTCAGGCATATATATTTTCTAAGTTTGTCAAAAAAAATTTATAGTGATTTAATCATGCATATATTTGTAATAATGCCCTAAAAAAAATTATAGTGATTCAATCAGGCATATATGTGTTCTAAGGCGCGCCAAAAAAAATCATGGAGATTCAATCATGCTTATATGCATTGTGAGGCTGCAAAAAAATTTCCATAGTGATCCAATCATGCATATATATATTCTAAGACTGTCAAAAAAAAATCATAGTGATTCAATCATGCAGATATATGTTCTAAGGTTGTAAAAAAAAATTATAGTGATTAAATCTTGCATATATGTGTACTAATGACCTCAAAAAAATTTTGTAGTGATTCAATCAAGCATATATGTGTTCTATGGCTGTAAAAAAAAATTCATAGTGATTCAATCATACCTATATATGTTCTTAGGTTGCAAAATATTTTCATAGTGATTCAATCATGCATATATGTGTTCTAAGGCTGTCAAAAAAAATTTATAGTGATTGAATCATGCTTATATGTGTTCTAAGGCTGTAAAAAAAAATTCATAGTGATTCAATCACGCATATATGTGTTATACTGCTCTCAAAAAAAAATTTGTAGTGATTCAATCATGCATATATGTGTTCTAAAGCTGTCAAAAAAAATTCATAGTGATTCAAGCAGGCATATATATATTCTAAGGTTGTAAACAAGTACTCATAGTGATTGAATCATGCATATATGAGTACTAAGGTTGTGAAAAAAAATTCATAGTGATTCAATCATGCATATATGTGTTCTATGGCAGTCAATAAGATTTCATAGTGATTCAATCCTGCATATATGTGTTCTAAGGCTGTCAAAAAAAATTTGTAGTGACTCAATCATGCTTATATGTGTTCTAAGGCTGTCAAACAAAATTCAAAGTGATTCAATCATGCATATATGAATTCGACTGCTCTCAAAAAAAAATTTAGTGATTCAATCATACATATATTTGTTCCAAGGCTGTAAAAAAAAATTCATAGTGGCTCAATCATGCATATATATGTTCTAAGGCTATAAAAAAGTTTTCATAGTGATTGAATCATGCATATATGTGTTCTAAGGTTTTGCAAAATATTTCATAGTGATTCAATCATGCATATATGGGTTCTAAGGCAGTCAATAAGATTTCATAGTGATTCAATCATGCATATATGTGTTCTAAGTCTGTCAAGAAAACTTCATAGTGATTAAATCTTGCATATATGTGTTCTAAGGCAGTAAAAAAAAATTCAGAGTGATTGAATCATGCATATATATGTTCTAAGTATGCCAAAAATATTTTTATAGTGATTCTATCATGCACATATGTGTTCTAAGGCTGTCAAAAAAAGTTTATATTGACTCAATCACGCATATATGTGTTCTATGGCTGTCAAAAAAAATTCATAGTGATTCAATCATGAATATATGTGTTTTAAGTCTGTCAAAATTTTTTTATAGTGATTCAATCAGGCATATATGGGTTCTAAGGCTGTCAAAAAAATTCATAGTGATTCAATCATGCAGATATATGTTCTAAGGTTGTCAAAAAAAATTTATAGTGATTCAATGACGCATATATGTGTTTTAATGTTGTCAAAAAAAAATTAAAGTGATTCATTCATGCATATATGTGTTATAAGGCTGGCAAAAAAAAATCATAGTGATTCAATCATGCATATATGTGTTCTAAGGGTGAAAAAAAAATCATACTGATCCAATCAAGCATATATATGTTCTAAGGCTCTAAAATAAATTTTGTAGTGACTCAACCATGCATATATGTGTTCTAAGGCTGTCAAAAAAAGTTCACAATGATTCAATCATGAATGTATGTGTTCTAAGGTTGTCAAGAAAAATTCCTACTGATTCAATCCTACATATATGTGTCCTAAGGTAGTAAAAAAAAAATCATAGTGATTCAACAATGCAGATATATGTTATAAGGTTGTCAAAAAAATTTAATACTGATTCAATGATGCGTATATGTGTTCTAATGCTCTCAAAAAAATTTGTAGTGATTCTGCCAGGCATATATTTGTTCTAAGGCTGGCCAAAAAATTTCGTAGTGGTTCAAACATGCATATATGTATTCTAAAGTAGAAAAAAAAATTGATAGTGATCCAATCATGCATATATATGTTTTAGGGCTGTCAAAAAATTTTCTTAGTGATTCAATCATGCACATATGTGTTATAAGGCTGTCAAAAAAATTGCATAGTGATTCAATCATGCATATTTGTGTTATAAGTCTGTCAAAAAAAAATTATAGTGATTCAATCTTGCATATACGTCTTCTAAGGCTGTCAAATAAATTTCATAGTGATTCAATCATGCAGATATGTGTTCTAAGGTTTTCAAAAAAAAAATCATAGTGATTCAATCATGCATATATGTGTTCTAGGTCTATAAAAACAATTTCATTGTAATTCAATCAGGCGTATAAGTGTTGTACGACTGTCCAAAAAAATTCATAGTGATTTAATCATGCATTTATGTGCTCTAACGCTGTCAAAAAAAAATCATAGTGATTCAATCATGCATATATGTGTCCTAAGGTATTAAAAATAAATCATAGTGATTCAAACATGCAAAAATTTGATCTAAGGCTGTCAAATTTTTTTTATAGTCGCTCACTCTTGAATATATGTGTCATAAGGCTGTCAAAAAAAATCACAAAGATTTAATCATGCATATATGTGTTGTAAGGCAGTCAATAAGATTTCATAGTGATTCAATCATGCATATATATAAGTTCTAAGGCTATAAAAAAAACTCCATAGTGATTCAATCATGCACATATGTGTTCTAAGGCAGTAAAAAAAAAATCATAGTGATTGAATCATGCATATATGTGTTCTAAGGATGTCAAAAATAATTCATAGTGATTCAATCATGTATATATGTGTTCATAGGTTGTCAAAAAGATTTTATAGTTATTCAATCAGGCAAATATGTGGTCTAAGGATATCAAAAAGTTTTCATATTGATTCAATCACGCATATACGTGTTCTAAGGCTATAAAAAAAAATTACAATGATTCAATCATGAATGTATGTGTTCAAAGGCAGTTAAAAAAAAAGTCCTTGTGATTTAATCACGCATATATGTGTCCTAAGGTAGTAAAAAAAAAATCATAGTGATTCAATCATATAGATATTTGTTCTAAGGTTGTCTAAAATTTTTTATAGTGATTCAATGACGCATATATGTGTTCTAATGCTCTCAAAAAAAATTGGTAGCGATTCAATCATGCATATATGTGTTATAAGGCTAGCCAAAAAAATTCATAGTGATTCAATCTTGCATATATGTGTTCTAGGGCTGACAAAAAAATTTCATAGTGATCCAATCAAGCATATATATGTTCTAAGGCTGTCAAAAAAAATTCATAGTAATTCACTCTTGCATATATGTGTTATAAGGCTCTCAAAAACATTTCATAGTGATTAAATCATGCGTATATATGTTCTAGAGCTGTAAAAAAAAATTCAAAGTGATTCAGTCCTACATATATGTCTTCTAAGGCTGTCAAATAAATTTTATAGTGATTCAATCATGCAGATATGTGTTCTAAGGTTTTTAAAAAAAAACATAGTGATTCAATCATGCATATATGTGTTCTAGGACAATAAAAACAATTTCATAGTGATTCAATCATGCATATATGTGTTATAAGGCTGTCCAAAAAATATCATAGTGATTCAATCATGCATAAATGTGTTCTAAGGCTGTCAAAAAAAAATTCCTAGTGATTCAATCATGCATATATGTGTCCTAAGGTAGTAAAAAAAAATCATAGTAATTCAAACATGCATATATGTGTCCTAAGGCTGTCAAATTTTTTTTATAGTGATTCAATCTTGCATATATGTGTCCTAAGGTTGTCAAAAAAAAATCACAAAGATTTAATCATTCGTATAGGTGTTCTAAGGCTCTAAAAAGATATTTATTGTGATTCAATCATGCATATATATGTTCTAAGGCTATCAAAAATTTTTATAGTGACTCAATCATGTATGTATATGTTCTAAGGATGTCAAAAAAAAATCATAGTGACTCAATCATGCATATATGAGTTTTAAGGGTGCCAAAAAAAATTCATAGTGACTTAATCAGGAATATATGTGTTCTATGGCTGTTGAAAAAAAAACATAGCGATTTAATCATGCATATATGTGTTCTATGGCTGTCAAAACATTTTCATAGTGATTCAATCATGCATATATGTGTTCTAAGGTTTTAAAAAAAAACTATATTGATTCAATTTTGCATATATGTGTTCTAATGATGTCAAATTTTTTTATAGAGATTCATAGTGACTCAATCATGCATATATGTGTTTTGAGGTGTCAAAAAAATTTCATAGTGATTCAATCATGCATATATGTATTCTAAGGTTATCAAAAAAAAATCACAGTGATTTAATCAAGCATATATGTGTTCTGAGGCTGTAAAAAAAATTTATAGTGACTTAATCATGCGTATGTGTTATAAGGTTTCCAAAAAAATATTTATAGTTATTCAATCATGCATATATGTGTTCTAAGGCTGTCCAAAAAATTTCATAGTGATTCAATCATCCATGTATGTGTTCTAAGGTAGTAAAAAAAAATCATAGTGATTCAAACATGCATAGATGTATTCTAATGCTGTCAAAACTTTTTTATAGTGATTCAATCGTGCATACATGAATTCTAAGGCTGTAAAAAAAATCACATTGATTCAATCATGTATATATGTGTTCTAAGGTTGCAAAAAAAAAATCATAGTGATTCAATCATGCATATATGTGTTCTAAGGTTGTAAAAAAAATTTATAGTGATTCAATCATGCATATATGTGTTCTAAGGCTGTAAAAAAAAATTCATAGTGATTCAATCGTGCATATATGTGTTCTAAGGCTGTCAAAAAAAAATCATAGTGATTCAATCATGCATTTATGTGTTTTAAGGTTATCAACAAAAATTCAAAGTGACTCAATCATGAATATATGTATTCTAAGCCCTCCGAAAAATTTCATAGTGATTCAATCTTACATATATGTGTTTTAAGGCAGTAAAAAAAATCATAGTGATTCAATCAGGCATATTTGTATTCTAAGGTTCTCAAAAAGATTTCTTAGTGAATCAATCAGGCAAAATATGTGTTCTAAGGTTGTCAAAAAAAAATTCACAGTGATTCAATCATGCCGATATGTGTTCTAAGGTTGTCAAAAAAAATTATAGTGATTAAATCATGAGGGTATGTGTTCCAAGGTTGTCAAAAAAAATTCAAAGTGATTTAATCAAGCATATATGTGTTCTAACGCTACAAAAAAATTATAGTGATTTAAACATGTGTATATGTGTTCTAAGGTAGTCAAAAAAAAATCATAGTGATTCAATCATGCAGATATGTGTTCTAAGGTTGTCAAAAAAAAAATTATAGTTATTCAATCCTGCATATATGTGTTCAAATGCTCTCAAAAAAAATTATAGTGATTCAATCAAGCATGTATGTGTTCTAAGGCTGACAAAAAAATTTGATAGTGATTGATCTTGCATATATGTATTCTAAGGCTACAAAAAAATTTTGTAGTGATTCAATCATGCCTATATATGTTCTAAAGCTGTCAAAAAACTTTCGTAGTGATTCAATCATGCAAATATTTGTTTTAAGGTTGTCAAAAAAAATTATAGTGATTCAATCACGCATATGTGTGTTCTAATGCTCTAAAAAAAATTATAGTGATTCAATCAAGCATATATGTGTTCTAAGCCTGTCAAAAAATTATAGTGATTCAATCACGCATATGTGTGTTCTAATGCTCTAAAAAAAATTTGTAGTGATTCAATCATTCATATATGTGTTCTAAGGCTGGCCACAAATTTTCGTAGAGGTTCAATCATGCATATATGTGTTCTAAGGGAGAAAAAAAAATCATAGTGACACAATCATGCATATATATGTTATAAGACTGTCAAAAAAATTTATGTGTGATTCAATCATGCATATATGTGTTATAAGACTGTCAAAAAAAATTTATAGTGATTAAATCATGCTTATATGTCTTCTAAGTATGTCAAAAAAAAATCATAGTGATTCAATCATGCATATATGCATTCTAAGGCAGTCAAAAAAATTTCAAAGTGATTTAATCTTGCATATACATCTTCTAAGGCTGTCAAACAAATTTCATAGTGATTCAATCATGCAGATATGTGTTCTAGGTCTATAAAAACAATTTCATTGTAATTCAATCATGCATATATGTGTTATAAGGCTGTCCAAAAAATTTCATAGTGATTCAATCATGCATATATGTGTTATAAGGCTGTCAAAAAAATTCCTAGTGATTCAACCATGCATATATGTGTCCTAAGGTATTAAAAAAATCATAGTGATTCAAACATGCACATATGTGTCCTAAGGCTGTCAAAAAAAAATCACAAAGATTTAATAATGTATATATGTGTTGTAAGGCAGTCAATAAGATTTCATAGTGATTCAATCATGCATATATGTGTTCTAAGGCTGTCAAAAAAACTTCGTAGTGATTCAATCATGCGTATATGTGTTCTAAGGCAGTAAAAAAAAATCATAGTGATTGAATCATGCATATATATATGTTCTAAGGATGTCAAAAATATTTCATAGTGATTTAATCATCCATATACGTGTATGTGGTCTAAGGTTGTCAAAAAAAATTCATATTGATTCAATCACGCATATATGTGTTCCAAGGCTTTCAAAAAAATTTCACAATGATTCAATCATGAATGTATGTTCTAAGGCAGTTAAAAAAAAATCCTTGTGATTCAATCATGCATATATGTGTCCTAAGGTAGTCAAAAAAAAATCATAGTGATTCAATCATGCAAATATATGTTCTAAGGTTGTCAAAAAATCTTTATAGTGATTCAATGATGCATATATGTGTTATAATGCTCTCATAAAAAAATTGTAGGGATTCAATCATGCATATATGTGTTCTAAGGCTGGCCAAAAAAATTCATAGTGATTCAATCATGCATATAGGTCTTCTAGGGCTGAAAAAAAAAATCATAGTGATCCCATCATGCATATATATGTTCTAAGGCTGCCAAAAAATTTTTATAGTGATTCAATCTTGCATATATGTGTCCTAAGGTTGTCAAAAAAAAATCACAAAGATTTAATCATTCGTATATGTGTTCTAAGGCTGTAAAAAAATATTTATTGTGATTCAATCATGCATATATGTGTTCTAATGCTATCAAATTTTTTTTTAGTGACTCAATAATGTATGTATATGTTCTAAGGATGTCAAAAAAAATTCATAGTGATTCAATCATGCATAAATGGGTTTTAAGGGTGTCAAAAAATATTCATAGTCACTCAATCATGCATATATGTATTCTATGGCTGTTAAAAAAAAAACATAGTGATTTAATTATGCATATATGTGTTCTATGGCTGTCAAAACATTTTCATAGTGATTCAATCAAGCATATATGTGTTCTAAGGTTTAAAAAAAAAAATTGTGATTCAATCTTGCATATATGTGTTCTGATGATGTCAAATTTTTTTATAGAGATTCATAGTGATTCAATCATGCATATATGTGTTCAAAGGCTATCAAAAAAAATTCAAAGTGATTCAATCATGCATATATGTGTTCTGAGGTGTCAAAAAAATTTCATAGTGATTCAATCATGCATATATGTATTCTAAGGTTGTCAAAAAAAAATCATAGTGATTCAGTCAAGCATATATGTCCTCTGAGGCTGTATAAAAAATTTATAGTGACTTAATCATGCGTATAAGTGTTTTAAGGCTGTCAAAAAAAAATTATAGTTATTCAATCTTGCATATATGTGTTCTAAGGCTTTCAAAAAAAATTCATAGTGATTCAATCATGCATATATGTGTTCTAAGGTAGTAAAAAAAAATCATAGTGATTCAAACATGCATATATGCAATCTAATGCTGTCAAAACTTTTTTATAGTGATTCAATCGTGTGCATACATGAGTTCTAAGGTTGTAAAAAAAAATCACATAGATTTAATCATGCATATATGTGTTCTAAGGATGCAAAAAAAAATCATAGTGATTCAATCTTGCATATATGTGTTCTAAGCCTGTGAAAAAAAATTTATAGTGATTCAATCATGCATATATGTGTTCTAAGGCTGTAAAAAAAAAATCATAGTGATTCAATCGTGCATATATGTGTTCTAAGGCTGTCAAAAAAAATTCATAGTGATTCAATAATGCAATTATGTGTTCTAAGGTTGTCAAAAAAAATTCAAAGTGGCTCAATCATGCATATATCTAATCTAAGCTCTACAAAAATTTCATAGTGATTCAATCTTACATATATGTGTTTTAAGGCAGTAAAAAAAAATTCATAGTGATTCAATCAGGCATATTTGTATTCTAAGTTTGTTAAAAAGATTTCTTAGCTAATCAATTAGGCAAATATGTATTTTAAGGTTGTCAAAAAAAAATCATAGTGATTCAATCGTGCTGATATGTGTTTTAAGCTTGTCAAAAAAATTTATAGTGATTCAATCATGAGGACATGTGCTGCATGGTTGTCAAAAAAAATTTAGAGTGATTCAATCAAGTATATATGTCTTCTAATGTTCTCAAAAAAAAATTATAGTGATTCAATCATGCATATGTGCATTCTAATGCTGCCAAAAAAAATTCAAAGTGATTCAATCATGCATATAAGTGTTCTAACACTACAAAAAAAAATTATAGTCATTTAAACATGTGTATATGTGTTCTAAGGTAGTCAAAAGAAATCATAGTGATTCAATCATGCAGATATATGTTGTAAGGTTGTCAAAAAAAAATTTATAGTTATTCAATCCTGCATATATGTGTTCAAATGCTCTAAAAAAAGATTTGTAGTGATTCAATCACGCATGTATGTGTTCTAAGGCTGACAAAAAAATTTGATAGTGATTCATCTTGCATATATGTGTTCTAAGGCTACAAAAAAATTTTATAGTGATTCATTCATTCTTATATATGTTCTAAGGCTGTCAAAAAACTTTCATAGTGATTCAATCATGCAAATATGTGTTATAAGGTTGTCAAAAAAATTTATTGTGACTCAATCAAGCATATATGTGTTCTAAGATTGCCAAAAAAAATTCATAGTGATTCAATCATGCATATATGTGTTATTAGGCTGCAAAATAATTTCTTAGTGATTCAATCAAGCATATATGTGTTCTAAGGTTGTCAAAAAAAATTCATACTCATTCAATCATACTTATAGATGTTCTAAGGCTGTCAAAAAATATTATAGTGATTCAATCATGCATAAATGTGGTCTAAGGCTTTCAAAAAAAAAATTTATTGATTCAATCAAACATATATGTATTTTAAGGTTGTCAAATAAATCTAATAGTGATTCAATAATGCATATATATGTTCTATGGTTGTAAAAAAAAAATCATATTGATTTAGTCATTCATATATGTGTTCTAAGGGTGTCAAAAAAAATCATAGTGATTCAATCATGCATAAATGTGTTCCAGTGCAGTCAAAAAATTTCCATAGTGATTCAATCATTCATATATGTGTTATAAGGCTATCAAAAAAATCTCATAATGATGGAATCATGCATATATGTGTTCTATGGTTGTCAAAAAAAATTCATAGTGATACAATCATGTATATATGTGTTCTAAGTACGTCAAAAAAAATTCATAGTGATTTAATCATGCATATATATGTTCTAAGGCTGACAAAAAAATTTCATAGTGATTTAATCATGCATATATATGTTCTAAGGCTGTCAAAAAAATTTCATAGTGATTCAATCATGCATATATGTTTTCTAAGGCTGTCAATAAACTTTTATAGTGATTCAATGATGTATATATGTGTTTTAATGCTCTCTAAAAAAAATTATAGTGATTAAATCATGCATATATGTGTTTCAAGGCTAGCCAAAAAATTTTATAGTGATTCAATCATGCATATATGTGTTCTAAGGGTGCAAAAAGGTTTCATAGTGATACAATCATGCATATATATGTTTTAAGGCTTTCAAAAAAAAATTATAGTGATTAAATCCTGCTTATAAGTGTTCTAAGGCTGTCAAAAAAATTTCATAGTGTCTCAAGCATGCATATATGTGTTCTAAGGCTGTCCAAAAAAAATTTGTGATTCAATCAAGCAAATATGTGTTCTAAGGTTGTCAAAAAAATTTGTATTTATTCAATCATACGTATATGTGTTCTAAGGCCTGCCAAAAAAATTTCATAGTGATTCAATCATGCATATATGTGTTCTAAGGCTATCAAAAAAATTGCATAGTGATTCAATTATGCATGTATATGTTCTATGGCTGTAAAAAAAAAATCAAAGGGTTTGAATCATGCATATATGCGTTCAAAGGTTGTTAAAAATATTCCATAGTGATCGAATCATGCATATATGTGTTTTAAGGCTGTCAAAAAGATTTCATAGTGATTCAATCATGCATACATGTGTTCTAAGGCTGTCAAAAAAAATTCATGTTGATTCAATCATACATATATGTGTTCAAAGGCCATAAAAAAAATCATAGTGATTCAATCATGCAAAAATGTGTCATTAGGTTCTCAAAAAAAATTTATAATGATTTAATGATGCATATATGTGTTCTAACGCTCTAAAAACAAAATTGTAGTGCTTCAATCACACAAATATGTGTTCTTAGGGTGGACAAAAAATTTCATAGTGGTTCAATCATCCATATATGTCTTCCAAGGATGCAAAAAAAAATCATAGTGATCCAATTATGCGTATATATGTTCTAAGGCTTTCAAAAAAAATTTATTGTGTTTCAATCATTCATATATGTGTTATTAGGCTGTCAAAAAAATTTCATAGTGATTAAATCATGCTTATATGTGTTCTACGGCGTTAAAAAATAATCATAGCGATTTACTCATGCATATATGTGTTTTAAGGCTGTCAAAAAAAAATTGTTGTGATTCAATCATGCATATATGTGTTCTAAGGTTGTCAAAAAAAAATTTATTTATTCAATCATACAAATTTGTGTCCTATGGTTGTCAAAAAAAACTTATAGTTATTCAATCATGCATATATGTGTTCTATGATTGTCAAAAAAAAATCACAGTGATTCAATCATTCATATAAGTGTTCTAAGGCTACAAAAAATTTTCATAGTGATTCAATCATGCATGTATGTGTTCTAATGCTAAAAAAAAAATTCATAGTGATTCAATCGTGCATATATGTGTTCTAAGGCTGTCAAAAAAAAATCCTAATGATTCAATCACGCATATATGTGTTCTAAGGCTGTCAAAAAAAAATCCTAATGATTCAATCACGCATATATGTGTTCTAAAGCTGTCAAAAAAAAATTATAGTGTTTCATTATGGTAGATTGTGTTCTAAGGTTGTAAAAAAAAAATTATAGTTATTTAATCATGCATATATGTGTTTCAATGCTATAAAAAAAAATTGATAGTTATTTAATCATGCATATATATGTGTTGTAAGGCTGTCAAAAAAATTTCATAGTGATTCAATCATTCATATATGTGTTACATATACATGTTCTAAGGCTGTCAAAAAGAATTCATTGTGATTTAATCAAGCTTGTATGTGTTCTAAGGTTGTCAAAAAAAATTCATAGTGATTCAATCATGCATATATGTGTTCTTAGGCAGTCAAAAAAAATTGTAGTTATTTAATCATGCAAATAGGTGTTCTAATTCTATAAAAAAAAATTATATTGATTCAATCATGCATATATGTGTTCTAGGGCTGTCAAAAAAATCTTAAAATGATTCAATCATGCATATATGTGTTCTACGGTTGTCAAAAAAAAATCATAATGTTTCAATCATTCATATATGTGTTCTAATGCTGTAAAAAAAAATACTAGTGATTAAATTAGGCATATATGTGTTCTATGGCTGTCAAAAAAATTCCATAGCGACTCAATCATGCATATATATGTTATAAGGCTGTCACAAAAAATTCATAGTGATTCAATACTGTATATATGTGTTCTACGACTGTCAAAACAATTTCATAGTGATTCAATAATGCAGACATGTGTTCTAAGGTTGTCAAAAAAAATTATAGTGGTACAATCATGCACATATTTGTTCTGATGTTGTGAATTTTTTTTTATAGAGATTGAATCATGCAAATATGTGTTCTAAGGTTGTCAAAAAAATATCATAGTGATTCAATCATGCGTATATGTGTTCTAAGTCTGCAAAAAAAATTCATTTTGATTCAATCATGCAGATATGTACTCCAAGGTTGCCAAAAAAAATTGATGGTGATTCTATCATGAAGATATGTGTTTTAAGGTTGTAAAAAAAATTTAAAGTGATTCAATCATGCTTAGATGTTTTCTAAGGCTGTCCATAAAATTTCATAGCGATACAATCATGCATGTATATGGTCTAAGGCAGTCATAAAAAATTCATAGTGATTCAATCATGCATATATCTGTTCTAAGGCTGCAAAAAAAAATCATACTGATTCAAACATGTGTATATGCGTTCTAAGGTTGTCCAAAAAAAATCATAGTGATTTAATCATGCAGATATGTATTCTATGTTTGTCAAAAAAAAATTATAGTTATTCAATCATGCTTATATGTGTTCAAATTTTGTTCAAAAACAAAATAGTGATTCAATCACGCATATATATCCTCTAAGGCTGTCAAAAAAAATTGATAGTGATTCATCATGCATATATGTGTTCTAAGGCTGCAAAAAAAATTCATAGTGATTCAATCATGCATATATGTAATCTAAGGCTGTCAAAAAAATTCATAGTGGTTCAATCATGCAGATATGTGTTTTAAGGTTGTCAAAAAAATTTATAGTGATTCAATCATCCATATATGTGTTGTAAGGCTGTAAAAAAAAATTCATAGTGATTCAATCTTGCATATATGTGTTATTAGGCTTCAACATAATTTCATAGTGATTCAATCATGCATATATGTGTTCTAAGGTTGTCAAAAAAAATATCATAGTGATTTAATTATGCTTATACGTGCTCTAAGGCTGTCAAAAAAAATTCATAGTGATTTAATCATGCATATATGTGTTCTAAGGTGGTAAAAAAAAAATTATAGTAATCATGCATATATGTGCTCTAAGGCTGTCAAAAAAAAATTCTAGTGATTCAATCAATCATAATCTAAGGCTGTCAGAAACATCTCATAGTGGTTCAATGATGCATATATATGTTCTACGGTTGTCAAAAAAATGTCATAGTGCTTCAGTCATTCATATATGTGTTCTAAGGTTGTCAAAAAAAATTCATAGTGATTCAATCATGCATATAAGTGTTCTAAGGCTGTCAAAAAAATTACATAGTGATTCAATCATGCATATAAGTGTTATAAGGCTATCAAAAAAAATTCATAGTGATTCAATTTTTAATATATGTGATCTACGGCTATCAAAACAATTTCATAGTGATTCAATCATACAGATATGCGTTATAACGTTGTCAAAAAATATTTATAGTGATATAATCATCCATATATCTCTTCTGATGCTGTCAAAAAAAATTATATTGATTCAATCATGCATATATCTATTCTAAGGTGGTCAAAAAAAATTCATAGTGATTCAACAATGCATATATATGTTCTAAGGCTGTAAAATAATTATTACAATGATTGAATCAAGCATATATGTGTTCTATGGTTGTGAAAAAAAATTATAGTGATTGAATCATAAATATATGTGTTCTAAGGCTGTGAAAAAGATTTCATAGTGACTCAATCATGCACATATGTGTTCTATGGCAGCAAAAAAAAATCATATTAATTCAATCATGCATATATGTGTTCTAAGGCTGTCAAAAAAAATTCATAGTGATTAAATCAATCATATATATGTTCTAAGGCTATCAAAAAATTTTCATAGTGATTCAATCATGCATATGTGTTCAAAAACTGTCAAAAAAAATTATAGTCATTCAATCATGCATATATGTGTTCTAAGGTTGTCAAAAAAATTTATAGTGATACAATCAAGCATATGCCTGTTCTGATGCTGTCAAAATTTTTTTATCGAGATTCAATCACACAAATATGTGTTCTAAAACTGTCAAAAAAACTTCATAGTGATTCAATCATGCATATATATATTCTAAGGCTGTAAAAAAAAATCAAAGTAATTCAATCATGCATATATGTGTTCCAAGTTTTTAAAAAATATTACATCGTGATTGAATCATGCATATACGTGTTCTAGGGCTGTCAAAAAGATTTCATAGTGATACAATCATGCATATATATGTTCCAAGGCTGCAAAAAAAAATCATAGTGATTCAATCATGCATATATGTGTTCTAAGGCTGTCAAAAAAATTCATAGTGATTCAATCATGCATATATTTGTTATAAGGCTGTCAAAAAAACTGATAGTGATTAAATCATGCTTATACGTGTTCAGAGGTTGTCAAAAAAATTATAGTGATTCAATCATGCATATATTTGTTCTAAGGTTGTTAAAAAAAAATTGAAGTGATTCAAGCATGCATATATGTGTTCTAAGGCTGTAAAAAAAAATTATTTATTCAATCATACATATACGTGTCCAAAGGCTGTAAAAAAAAACTCACTGTGAATCAATCATGCATATATGTGTTCTACGATTGTGAAAAAAATTTCTTTGTGATTCAATCATTCATATATGTGCTCTAAGGCTGTCAAAAAAAAAATCATATCCATTCAATCATGCATATATGTGTTCTAAGGCTATCAAAAAAAATTATAGTGATTCAATCAATCATATATGTGTTATAAGGCTATCAAAAAAAATTTATAGTGATTCATTCAAGCAAATATGTGTACTAAGGTTGTCAAAAAAAATTTATAGTGAATTAATCATTTATATATGTGTTCTAATGCTCTCAAAAAAAAATTATAGTGATTCAATCATAAATATATATGTTCTGAGGCTGGCCAAAAAACTTTATAGTGATTCAATCATGCATATATGTGTTTTAAGGCTGCAAAAAAATTTCATAGTGATCTAATCATGCATATATATGTTC
The DNA here is from genome assembly GCF_984573655.1 of Nuphar pumila. NCBI lineage: Eukaryota > Viridiplantae > Streptophyta > Magnoliopsida > Nymphaeales > Nymphaeaceae > Nuphar > Nuphar pumila. The sequence continues at coordinate 41,931,500 of NC_143265.1, read as the reverse complement.
TAAGGCTGCCAAAAAATAAATTCATGGTGATTCAATCATGCAAATATGTGTTCTAAGGTAGTAAAAAAAAATTATAGTCATTCAATCTTGCATATATGTGTTCTAATGCTCTCAAAAAAAAATTGTAGTGATTCAATCAAGTATATATGTGTTCTAAGGCTGTCAAAAAAAAATCATAGTGATTCAATCATGTATACATGTGTTCTTATGCTGCAAAAAAAAATTAGAGTGATTGAATCTTGCTTATATGTGTTCTAAGGATGTCAAAAAAATCCTTACTGATTCAATCATGCATATATGTTCTAAGGCTGTCAAAAAAAATTCATTGTGATTCAATCATGCATATATGTGTTCTAAGGCTTTCAAAAAATTTCCATAGTGATTTAAACATGCATATATGTGTTTTAAGGCTGTGAAAAATATTTCATAGTGATTCAATCATGCATATATGTGTTCTAAGGGAGTCAATAAGATTTCATAGTGAGTCAATAATGCATATATGTATTCTAAGGCTGTCAAAAAAATCATATTTATTCAATCATGCATATCTATGTTCTGAGGCAGTCAAAAAAATTTTATAGTGATTCAATCTTGTAGATATGTGTTCTAAGGTTGTCAAAAAAAAATTATTGTCATTCAATGATGCATATATGTGTTCTAATGCTCTCAAAAAAAAATTATAGTTATTCAATCATGGATATATGTGTCCTAAGGATGGCCAAAAAAATTTATAGTGATTAACTCATGCATATATGTGTTTCAAGGCTGCAAAAAAAAATCCTAGTGATCCAATCATGCATTTATATGTTCTAAGGCTGGTAAAAAAAATTCATAGTGATTCAATCTTATATATATATATATATATATATATATATATATATATATATATATATATATATATATATATATATGTGTGTGTGTGTGTGTGTGTGTTCTAAAGCTGTCAAAAAAATCTCATAGTGTTTCAATCATGCATATATGTGTTCTATGGCTGTGAAAAAAAATCATAGTGCTTCAATTAGTCATATATGTGTTCTAAGGTTGCCAAAAAAAGTTCATAGTGATTCAATCATGCATATATGTGTTCTAACGCTGTAAAAAAAAATCCATAGTGATTCAATCATCCATATATATGTTCTAAGGTTGTCCAAAAAAATTCATTGTGATTCAATCATGCATATATGTGTTATAAGGCTGTCAAAAAAAATCATAGTGATTCAATCATGCATATATGTGTTTTATGGCTGTGAAAAATATTTCATAGTGATTCAATCATGCATATATGTGTTCTAAGGGAGTCAATAAGATTTCATAGTGACTCAGTCATGCATATATGTATTCCAAGGCTGTCAAAAAATTTCATATTGATTCAATCATGCATATATGTGTTCTGAGGTAGTCAAAAAAAAATTATAGTGATTCAATCTTGTAGATATATGTTCTAACGTTGTCAAAAAAAAATTATAGTCATCCAATGACGCATATATTTGTTCAAATGCTCTCACAAAAAAATCTAGTGATTCAATCATGGATATATGTGTCCTAAAAATGGCCAAAAAAAATTATAGTGATTCAGTCATTCATATATGTGTTCCAAGGCTGCAAAAAAAAATCATATTCATCCAATCATGCATAAATATGTTCTAAGGCAGTCAAAAAAAATCATAGTGATTCAATCATATATTTAAGTGTTCTAAGGCTGTCAAAAAAATCTCATAGTGTTTCAATCAAGCATATATGTGTTCTATGGCTGTCAAAAAAAATCATAGTAATCCAATCATTCATATATGTGTTCTGGGGATGCAAAAAAATTTTATAGCGATTCAATCATGCATATATGTGTTCTAAGTCATTCAAAACAAAATTATAGTGATTCAATCATGCATAAATGTGTTCTAAGGCTATCAAAAAAATTTCATAGTGATTCATGCTTGCAGATATTTGTTCTAATGCTCTAAAAAAAAATTTGTAGTGATTCAATCATGTATATATGTGTTGTATGGCTGGCCAAAAAATTTCATAGTGATTCAATCATGCATATGTGTGTTCTAATGCTAAAAAAAAAATCATAGTGATCCAATCATGCATACATATGTTCTACGGTTGTAAAAAAAAATCATTGTGATTCAATCATGAAGATGTGTGTTCTAAGGTTGTCCAAAAACAAATTATAGTGATTCAATCTAGCGTATATATGTTGTAAGGTTGTCAAAAAAATTTTATAGTTATTCAATTCTGCATATATGTGTTCAAATGCTCTCAAAAAAGATTTGTAGTGATTCAATCACGCATGTATGTGTTCTAAGGATGACAAAAAAATTTGATAGTGATTCATCTTGCATATATGTGTTCTAAGGCTACAAAAAAAATTTATAGTGATTCAATCATGCTTATATATGTTCTAAGGCTGTCAAAAAACTTTCATAGTGATTCAATCATGCAAATATGTGTTATAAGGTTGTCAAAAAAAATTATTGTGATTCAATCACGCATATGTGTGTTCTAATGCTTTAAAAAAGATTATAGTGATTCAATCAAGCATATATGTGTTCTAAGATTGTCAAAAAAAATTCATAGTGATTCAAGCATGCATATATGTGTTATTAGGCTGCAAAATAATTTCTTAGTGATTCAATCATGCATATATGTGTTCTAAGGTTGTCAAAAAAAATTCAAACTAATTCAATCATACTTATAGATGTTCTAAGGCTGTCAAAAAATATTATAGTGATTCAATCATGCATAAATGTGCTCTAAGGCTTTCAAAAAAAAAATTTCTTGATTCAATCAATCATATATGTATTCTAAGGTTGTCAAATAAATCTAATAGTGATTCAATAATGCATATATATGTTCTGTGGTTGTCAAAAAAAAATCATATTGATTTAGTCATTCATATATGTGTTCTAAGGGTGTCAAAAAAAAATCATAGTGATTCAATCATGCATAAATGTGTTCCAGTGCAGTCAAAAAATTTCCATAGTGATTCAATCATGCATATATGTGTTATAAGGCTATCAAAAAAATCTCATAATGATGGAATCATGCATATATGTGTTCTATGGTTGTCAAAAAAAATTCATAGTGATTCAATCATGTATATATGTGTTCTAAGTACGTCAAAAAAAATTCATAGTGATTTAATCATGCATATATATGTTCTAAGGCTGTCAAAAAAATTTCATAGTGATTCAATCATGCATATATGTTTTCTAAGGCTGTCAATAAACTTTTATAGTGATTCAATGATGCATATATGTGTTTTAATGCTCTCTAAAAAAAATTGTAGTGATTAAATCATGCATATATGTGTTCCAAGGCTAGCCAAAAAAATTTATAGTGATTCAATCTTGCATATATGTGTTCTAAGGGTGCAAAAAGGTTTCATAGTGATACAATCATGCATATATATGTTCTAAGGCTTTCAAAAAAAAATTATAGTGATTAAATCCTGCTTATATGTGTTCTAAGGCTGTCAAAAAAATTTCATAGTGTCTCAAGCATGCATATATGTGTTCTAAGGCTGTCCAAAAAAAATTTGTGATTCCATCAAGCAAATATGTGTTCTAAGGTTGTCAAAAAAGATTTGTATTTATTCAATCATATGTATATGTGTTCTAAGGCCTGCCAAAAAAATTTCATAGTGATTCAATCATGCATATATGTGTTCTAAGGCTATCAAAAAAATTGCATAGTGATTCAATCATGCATGTATATGTTCTACGGCTGTAAAAAAAAATTCAAAGGGTTTGAATCATGCATATATGCGTTCAAAGGTTGTTAAAAATATTCCATAGTGATTGAATCATGCATATATGTGTTTTAAGGCTGTCAAAAAGATTTCATAGTGATTCAATCATGCATACATGTGTTCTAAGGCTGTCAAAAAAATTCATGTTGATTCAATCATACATATATGTGTTCGAAGGCCATAAAAAAAATCATAGTGATTCAATCATGCAAAAATGTGTCATAAGGTTCTCAAAAAAAAATTATAATGATTTAATGATGCATATATGTGTTCTAACGCTCTAAAAACAAAATTGTAGTGTTTCAATCACACAAATATGTGTTCTTTGGGTGGACAAAAAATTTCATAGTGGTTCAATCATCCATATATGTCTTCCAAGGATGCAAAAAAAAATCATAGTGATCCAATTATGCGTAAATATGTTCTAAGGCTTTCAAAAAAAATTTATTGTGTTTCAATCATTCATATATGTGTTATTAGGCTGTCAAAAAAAAATCATAGTGATTAAATCATGCTTATATGTGTTCTACGGCGTTAAAAAACAATCATAGTGATTTACTCATGCATATATGTGTTTTAAGGCTGTCAAAAAAAAATTGTTGTGATTCAATCATGCATATATGTGTTCTAAGGTTGTCAAAAAAAAATTTATTTATTCAATCATACAAATTTGTGTCCTATGGTTGTCAAAAAAAACTCATAGTTATTCAATCATGCATATATGTGTTCTATGATTGTCAAAAAAAAATCATAGTGATTCAATCATTCATATAAGTGTTCTAAGGCTACAAAAAATTTTCATAGTGATTCAATCATGCATGTATGTGTTCTAATGCTAAAAAAAAAATTCATAGTGATTCAATCATGCATATATGTGTTCTAAGGCTGTCAAAAAAAAATCCTAATGATTCAATCACGCATATATGTGTTCTAAAGCTGTCAAAAAAAAATTATAGTGTTTCATTATGGTAGATTGTGTTCTAAGGTTGTAAAAAAAAAATTATAGTTATTTAATCATGCATATATGTGTTCCAATGCTATAAAAAAAAATTGATAGTTATTTAATCATGCATATATATGTGTTCTAAGGCTGTCAAAAAAAATTTATAGTGATTCAATCATTCATATATGTGTTACATATACATGTTCTAAGGCTGTAAAAAAGAATTCATTGTGATTTAATCAAGCTTGTATGTGTTCTAAGGTTGTAAAAAAAAATTCATAGTGATTCAATCATGCATATATGCGTTCTTAGGCAGTCAAAAAAATTTTGTAGTTATTTAGTCATGCAAATAGGTGTTCTAATTCTATAAAAAAAAATTATATTGATTCAATCATGTATATATGTGTTCTAGGGCTGTCAAAAAAATCTTAAAATGATTCAATCATGCATATATGTGTTCTACGGTTGTCAAAAAAAAATCATAATGTTTCAATCATTCATATATGTGTTCTAATGCTGTAAAAAAAATACTAGTGATTAAATTAGGCATATATGTGTTCTATGGCTTTCAAAAAAATTCCATAGCGACTCAATCATGCATATATATGTTATAAGGCTGTCACAAAAAATTCATAGTGATTCAATCCTGTATATATGTGTTCTACGACTGTCAAAACAATTTCATAGTGATTCAATAATGCAGACATGTGTTCTAAGGTTGTCCAAAAAAATTATAGTGGTACAATCATGCACATATTTGTTCTGATGTTGTGAATTTTTTTTTATAGAGATTGAATCATGCAAATATGTGTTCTAAGGTTGTCAAAAAAATATCATAGTGATTCAATCATGCCTATATGTGTTCTAAGTCTGCAAAAAAAATTCATATTGATTCAATCATGCAGATATGTACTCCAAGGTTGCCAAAAAAAATTTATAGTGATTCTATCATGAAGATATGTGTTTTAAGGTTGTAAAAAAAAATTAAAGTGATTCAATCATGCATAGATGTTTTCTAAGGCTGTCTATAAAATTTCATAGCGATACAATCATGCATGTATATGGTCTAAGGCAGTCATAAAAAATTCATAGTGATTCAATCATGCATATATCTGTTCTAAGGCTGCAAAAAAAAAATCATAGTGATTCAAACATGTGTATATGCGTTCTAAGGTTGTCCAAAAAAAATCATAGTGATTTAATCATGCAGATATGTATTCTATGTTTGTCAAAAAAAAATTATAGTTATTCAATCATGCTTATATGTGTTCAAATTTGGTTCAAAAACAAAATAGTGATTCAATCACGCATATATATCCTCTAAGGCTGTCAAAAAAAAATCATAGTGATTCATCATGCATATATGTGTTCTAAGGCTGCAAAAAAAATTCATAGTGATTCAATCATGCATATATGTAATCTAAGGCTCTCAAAAAAAAATCATAGTGGTTCAATCATGCAGATATGTGTTTTAAGGTTGTCAAAAAAATTTATAGTGATTCAATCATCCATATATGTGTTGTAAGGCTGTAAAAAAAAATTCATAGTGATTCAATCTTGCATATATGTGTTATTAGGCTTCAACATAATTTCATAGTGATTCAATCATACATATATGTGTTCTAAGGTTGTCAAAAAAAATATCATAGTGATTTAATTATGCTTATACGTGCTCTAAGGCTGTCAAAAAAAATTCATAGTGATTTAATCATGCATATATGTGTTCTAAGGTGGTAAAAAAAAATTTATAGTAATCATGCATATATGTGCTCTAAGACTGTCAAAAAAAAAATTCTAGTGATTCAATCAATCATAATCTAAGGCTGTCAGAAACATCTCATAGTGGTTCAATGATGCATATATATGTTCTACGGTTGTCAAAAAAATGTCATAGTGCTTCAGTAATTCATATATGTGTTCTAAGGTTGTCAAAAAAAATTCATAGTGATTCAATCATGCATATAAGTGTTCTAAGGCTGTCAAAAAAATTCCATAGTGATTCAATCATGCATATAAGTGTTATAAGGCTATCAAAAAAAATTCATAGTGATTCAATTTTTAATATATGTGTTCTACGGCTATCAAAACAATTTCATAGTGATTCAATCATACAGATATGTGTTATAACGTTGTCAAAAAATATTTATAGTGATATAATCATCCATATATCTCTTCTGATGCTGTCAAAAAAATTTATATCGATTCAATCATGCATATATCTATTCTAAGGTGGTCAAAAAAAATTCATAGTGATTCAACAATGCATATATATGTTCTAAGGCTGTAAAATAATTATTACAATGATTGAATCATGCATATATGTGTTCTACGGTTGTGAAAAAAAATTATAGTGATTGAATCATAAATATATGTGTTCTAAGGCTATGAAAAAGATTTCATAGTGACTCAATCATGCACATATGTGTTCTATGGCAGCCAAAAAAAATCATATTAATTCAATCATGCATATATGTGTTCTAAGGCTGTCAAAAAAAATTCATAGTGATTAAATCATGCATATATGTGTTCTAAGGCTATCAAAAAAATTTCATAGTGATTCAATCATGCATATGTGTTCAAAAACTGTCAAAAAAAATTATAGTCATTCAATCATGCATATATGTGTTCTAAGGTTGTCAAAAAAAATTTATAGTGATACAATCAAGCATACGCCTGTTCTGATGCTGTCAAAATTTTTTTATCGAGATTCAATCACACAAATATGTGTTCTAAAACTATCAAAAAAACTTTATAGTGATTCAATCATGCATATATATATTCTAAGGCTGTAAAAAAAAATCAAAGTAATTCAATCATGCATATATGTGTTCCAAGTTTTTAAAAAATATTACATCATGATTGAATCATGCATATACGTGTTCTAGGGCTGTCAAAAAGATTTCATAGTGATACAATCATGCATATATATGTTCCAAGGCTGCAAAAAAAAATCATAGTGATTCAATCAAGCATATATGTGTTCTAAGGCTGTCAAAAAAAATTCATAGTGATTCAATCATGCATATATTTGTTATAAGGCTGTCAAAAAAACTGATAGTGATTAAATCATGCTTATACGTGTTCAGAGGTTGTCAAAAAAAATTATAGAGATTCAATCATGCATATATTTGTTCTAAGGTTGTTAAAAAAAATTTGAAGTGATTCAAGCATGCATATATGTGTTCTAAGGCTGTAAAAAATTTTTTATTTATTCAATCATACATATACGTGTCCAAAGGCTGTCAAAAAAAACTCACTGTGATTCAATCATGCATATATGTGTTCTACGATTGTGAAAAAAATTTCTTTGTGATTCAATCATTCATATATGTGCTCTAAGGCTGTCAAAAAAAAAAATCATATCCATTCAATCATGCATATATGTGTTCTAAGGCTATCAAAAAACATTATAGTGATTCAATCAATCATATATGTGTTATAAGGCTATCAAAAAAAATTTATAGTGATTCATTCAAGCAAATATGTGTACTAAGGTTGTCAAAAAAATTTTATAGTGAATTAATCATTTATATATGTGTTCTAATGCTCTCAAAAAAAAATTATAGTGATTCAATCATAAATATATGTGTTCTGAGGCTGGCCAAAAAACTTTATAGTGATTCAATCATGCATATATGTGTTTTAAGGCTGCAAAAAAATTTCATAGTGATCTAATCATGCATATATATGTTCTAAGGCTGCCAAAAAATAAATTCATAGTGATTCAATCATGCAAATATGTGTTCTAAGGTAGTCAAAAAAAATTATAGTCATTCAATCTTGCATATATGTGTTCTAATGCTCTCAAAAAAAAATTGTAGTGATTCAATCAAGTATATATGTGTTCTAAGGCTGTCAAAAAAAAATCATAGTGATTCAATCATGTATACATGTGTTCTTATGCTGCAAAAAAAATTAGAGTGATTGAATCTTGCTTATATGTGTTCTAAGGATGTCAAAAAAATCCTTACTGATTCAATCATGCATATATGTTCTAAGGCTGTCAAAAAAAATTCATTGTGATTCAATCATGCATATATGTGTTCTAAGGCTTTCAAAAAATTTCCATAGTGATTTAAACATGCAAATATGTGTTTTAAGGCTGTGAAAAATATTTCATAGTGATTCAATCATGCATATATGTGTTCTAAGGGAGTCAATAAGATTTCATAGTGAGTCAATAATGCATATATGTGTTCTAAGGCTGTCAAAAAAATCATATTTATTCAATCATGCATATCTATGTTCTGAGGCAGTCAAAAAAAATTTATAGTGATTCAATCTTGTAGATATGTGTTCTAAGGTTGTCAAAAAAAATTTATTGTCATTCAATGATGCATATATGTGTTCTAATGCTCTCCAAAAAAAATTATAGTTATTCAATCATGGATATATGTGTCCTAAGGATGGCCAAAAAAATTTATAGTGATTAACTTATGCATATATGTGTTTCAAGGCTGCAAAAAAAAATCATAGTGATCCAATCATGCATTTATATGTTCTAAGGCTGGTAAAAAAATTTCATAGTGATTCAATCATATATATATATATATATATATATATATATATATATATATATATATATATATATATATATGTGTGTGTGTGTGTGTGTGTGTGTGTGTGTGTGTGTGTGTGTGTTCTAAAGCTGTCAAAAAAATCTCATAGTGTTTCAATCATGCATATATGTGTTCTATGGCTGTGAAAAAAAATCATAGTGCTTCAATTAGTCATATATGTGTTCTAAGGTTGCCAAAAAAAAATCATAGTGATTCAATCATGCATATATGTGTTCTAACGCTGTCAAAAAAAATCCATAGTGATTCAATCATGCATATATATGTTCTAAGGTTGTCCAAAAAAAATCATTGTGATTCAATCATGCATATATGTGTTATAAGGCTGTCAAAAAAATCATAGTGATTCAATCATGCATATATGTGTTTTAAGGCTGTGAAAAATATTTCATAGTGATTCAATCATGCATATATGTGTTCTAAGGGAGTCAATAAGATTTCATAGTGACTCAGTCATGCATATATGTATTCCAAGGCTGTCAAAAAAATTCATATTGATTCAATCATGCATATATGTGTTCTGAGGTAGTCAAAAAAAAATTATAGTGATTCAATCTTGTAGATATATGTTCTAAGGTTGTCAAAAAAAAATTATAGTCATCCAATGACGCATATATTTGTTCAAATGCTCTCACAAAAAAAATCTAGTGATTCAATCATGGATATATGTGTCCTAAAAATGGCCAAAAAAATTTATAGTGATTCAGTCATTCATATATGTGTTCCAAGGCTGCAAAAAAAAAATCATATTCATCCAATCATGCATAAATATGTTCTAAGGCAGTCAAAAAAAATCATAGTGATTCAATCATATATTTAAGTGTTCTAAGGCTGTCAAAAAAATCTCATAGTGTTTCAATCAAGCATATATGTGTTCTATGGCTGTCAAAAAAAATCATAGTAATCCAATCATTCATATATGTGTTCTGAGGATGCAAAAAAAATTTATAGCGATTCAATCATGCATATATGTGTTCTAAGTCATTCAAAAAAAAATTATAGTGATTCAATCATGCATAAATGTGTTCTAAGGCTATCAAAAAAATTTCAGTGATTCATGCTTGCAGATATTTGTTCTAGTGCTCTAAAAAAAATTTTGTAGTGATTCAATCATGCATATATGTGTTGTATGGCTGGCCAAAAAATTTCATAGTGATTCAATCATGCATATGTGTGTTCTAATGCTAAAAAAAAAATCATAGTGATCCAATCATGCATATATATGTTCTACGGTTGTAAAAAAAAATCATTGTGATTCAATCATGAAGATGTGTGTTCTAAGGTTGTCAAAAAAAAAATTATAGTGATTCAATCTAGCGTATATGTGTTCTAATGCACTCAAAAAAATTTGTAGTGACGCAATCATGCATATATATGCTCTAAGGCTGTAAAAAAATTGTATTGATTCAATCATGCATATATGTGTTCTAAGGCTGTTAAGAAAATCTCATAGTGACTCAATCATGGATATACGGGTTCTATGATTGTCAAAAAAAAATCATAGAGATTCAGTCATTCATATGTGTGTTCTACGGCTGTCAAAAAAATTTATAGTGATTTAATCATGCATATATGTGTTCTAAGGCTGTCAAAAAAAATCCATAGTGATTCAATCATGCATATATGTGTTCGAAGGCTATAAAAAAAATTTTATAGTGACTCAATCCTGCATATATGTGTTCTACGGCTATCACAACTATCTCATCGTGATTCAATCACGCATATCCGTGTTCTAAGGTTGTCAAAAAAACATTATAGTGATACAAGCATGCATGTCTTTTTTGAAGATGTAAAAAAAAAATTATAGAGATTCAATCATGCATATACTTGTTCTATGGCTATTAAAAAAATCTCATAGTGATTCAATCATGCATATATGTGTTCTATGGTTGTCAAAAAATATTTCATAGTGTTTCAATCAATCATATATGTGTTCTAAGGCTGTCATAAAAATTTCATAATGATTCAATCATGCATATATGTGTTCTAAGGCTGTAAAAAAAAATTCATAATGATTCAATCATACATATATATTTTCTAAGGCTGTCAAAAATAATTTGTATTGATTCAATCATGCATATATGTGTCCTAAAGCTATCAAAAAATATATATAGTGATTCAATCATGCATATATGTGTTCTATGGTTGAAAAAAAAATATTATAGTGATTCAATCATGCATATATGTGTTCTAAGGCAGTCAAAAAAATTTCCTAGTGATTCAATCTTGCATACATATGTTCTAAGGCTATCAAAAAAAATTCATAGTGATTCAATCTTGCATATGTGTTCTAAGGCTGTCAAAAAAATTTTATAGTGAATCAATGATGCATATATGTGTTCTAATCGATCAAAAATTTTTTGTAGTGGTCCAATCATGCATATATGTCATCTAATGCTGGCCAAAAAAATTCATAGTGATTAAATCTTGCATATATGTGTTCTAAGACTGCAAAAAAGTTTTATCGTGATCCAATCATGCATATATATGTTCTACGGCTGTCAAAAAAAATTCATGTTGATTAAGTCATGCGTATATGTGTTCTAAGGCTGTCAAAAAAGTTCATAGTGCGTCAAGCATGCATATATGTGTCCTAAGTCTATCAAAAAATATTTGTAGTGATTCAATCATGCAAATATGTGTTCTAAGGCTGTCAAAAAAAATTTGTTTTTATTGAATCATATGTATATGTGTTGTAAGGCTTTAAAAAAAGTTTATATCGATTCAATCACGCATATATGTGTTCTACGACTGTCAAAAAAAATTCAAAGTGATTCAATCATGCATATATGTGTTCTAAGGCTGTCAAAAAAATTCCATAGTATTCATTCATACAAATATGTGTTCCAAGGTTATTAAATAAAATGTATAGTGATTTAATCATACATATATGAGTTCTAATGCACTAAAAAAAATTTATAGTGATTCAATCAAGCATATATGTGTTCGAAGGCTAGCCAAAAAATTTCATATTGATTCAATCATGCATATGTGTTCTAAGGTTTCAAAAAAAAATCATAGTGATCCAATCATGGATATATATGTTCTAAGTCTGTCAAAAAAAATTCATAGTGATTCAATCATGCAGATATGTGTTCTAAGGTTGTCAAAAAAAATTTAGTGTGATTCAATCTTGCATATATGTGTTCTAATGATCTCAAAAAAAATTTATAGTGATTCAATCATGCATATATGTGTTCTAAGGCTGTAAAAAAAATTGTATTGATTCAATCATGCATTAATGTGTTCAAAGGCTGTCAAAAAAAATCTCATAGTGACTCAATCATGCATATATGTGTTCTATGGATGTCAAAAAAAATTCATAGTGATTCAGACAATTATATATGTGTTATAAGTCTGTAAAAAAAATTCATAGGGATTCAATCATGCATATATATGTTCTAAATCTGTCAAAAAAAATCCATGGTGATTCAATCATGCATATATGTGTTCTATGGCTATCAAAAAAATTGCATAGTGACTCAATCCTGCATACATCTGTTCTATGACTATCAAAACTATTTTATAGTGATTCAGTCATACATATAAGTGATATGGGGTTGTCAAAAAAATTTTATAGCGATACAATCATGCGTATATCTATTCTAATGCTGTCAAAAAACATTAATAGAGATTCAATCTTGCATATATGTGTTCTAAGGTTGTCAAAAAAACTCATAGTGATTCAATGATGCATATATGTGTTTTATGGTCATCAAAAATATTTCATATTGATTCAATCATTCATATATGTGTTCTAATGGTATAAAAAAAAAATCATAATGATTCAATCATGAATATCTGTGTTCTAAGGCTGTGTAAAAAAAATTCATAGTGATTCAATCATACATATATGTGTTCTAACATTGTCAAAAAGAATTTTTATTGATTCAATCATGCATATATATGTTCTAGGGCTTTCAAAAAAATCTCATAGTGATTCAATCATGCATATATATGTTCTAAGGCCATAAAAAAAAATTCATAGTGATTCAATCATGCATATATGTGTTCAAAGGCTGTCAAAAAAAATTTGTAGTAATTCAATCATGCAAATATGTGATCTAAGGATGTCAAAAAAACTTTTGAGTAGATTTAATCTTGCATATATGTGTTCTAAGGTTGTCAAAAATATTTCATAGTGATTCAATCATCCATATGTGTGTTATAAGGCTGTAAAAAAAAATCATAGTGATTCAATCATGTAGATATGTGTTCTAAGGTTGTCCAAAATTTTTTATAGTGTTTCAATCATGTGTCTATCTGCTCTAATGCGCTCAAAAAATTAGTGTAGTGATTTAATCACGCATTTATGAGTTCTAAGGCTGTAAAAAAAAATCATAGTGCTTGAATCATGCATATATGTGTAAGCCAGCAAAAAAAATGTATACATTCGTATATATGTTCTAAGGCTACCAAATTAATTTCATAGTGGTATAATCAAGCATATATGTGTTCTAAGGTTGTCAACAAAATTTCATAGTGATTAAATCACGCATATATGTGTTCTAAGGCTCTAAAAAAAAAATCATAGTAATTCAATTATGCGTATATGTGTTCTAAGGGTGTCAACAAACCTTCATAGTGATTTAATCACACGTATAAGGCTATCAAAAAAATTTCATAGTGATTCAATCATGCAGATATGTCTTCTAAGGTCGTCACAAAAATTTTGTAGTGATTCAATCATGTATATATGTGTTCTAATTCTTTCAAAAAAAAATGTAGTGATTCTAAGGCTGGAAAAAAATTCATATTGACTCAATCATGCATATGTGTGTTCTAAGGCTGCAAAAAAAGTTCATAGTGATTCAATCAAGCATATATGTGTTCTAAGGCTATCAAAAAAATCTCATAGTGATTCAATCAAGCATATATGTGTTCTATGGTTCTAAAAAAATTTCATAGTGACCCAATTATGCATATATGTGTTCTAAGGCTGTCAAAAAAAATTCATAGTGATTAAATCATGCATATATATGTGTTCTAAGGTTGTAAAAAAAAGTTACTGATTCAATCATGCATTTATATGTTCTAAGGCTGCCAAAAAAATCCTATAGTGATTCAATCATGGCTATATGTGTTCTATGGCTGTCAAACAAATTTCATAGTGATTCAATCATGCAAATATGTGTTCTAAGGTAGTCATAAAATATTTGTAGTGATTCAATCATTTATATATTTGTTCTAATGCTCCCAAAAGAAATTGTAGTGATTCTAAGGCTCGCCAAAAACTTTTATAGTGATTCAATCTTGTATATATGTGTTCTAAGGCTGTCAAAAACATCTCATAGTGATTGAATCATGCATATATATGATCTATGGTTGCCAAAAAACATTTCATAGTGATTCAATCATTCATATATGTGTTCTAAGGCTGTCACAAAAATTTCATACTGACTCAATCATGCATATATAAGTTCTAAGGCAGTCAAAAAAAAATCATAATGATTCAATCATACAAATCTGTGTTCTAAGGCTGTCAAAAAATTTTGTATTGATTCAATCATAAACATATGTGTTCTAAGGCTATCAAAATAATCTCATAGTGATTCAATCATGCACATATATGTTCTATGGATGTAAAAAAAATCATAGTGATTCAATCATGTATATATGTGTTCTAAGGCCGTCAAACAAAATTCATAGTCATTCAATCATGCATATATATGTTCTAAGGCTATAAAAAAAAGTTTTGAATTGATTCAATCTTGCATTTATGTGTTCCAAGGTTGTCAAAAATATTTTATAGTGAGTCAATCATCCATATATGTGTTCTAAGGCTGTCAAAAAAAATTCATAGTGATACAATCATGCGTATAGGTGCTCTAAGGCAGTCAAAAAAATTTCATAGTGATTCAGTCATGCAGAAATGAGTGCTAAGGTTGTCCAAAATTTTTTATAGTGATTTAATCATGTGTCTATGTGTTCTAATGCTCTCAAAAACTAGTGTAGTGATTCCATCACGCATATATGTGTTCTAAGGTGGTCAAAAAAATTTCTTAGTGCTCGAATCATGCATATATGTGTTCTAAGGCAGTAAAAAAATTTCATAGTGATTCAATCATGCATATATGTGTTCTTAGGCTGTAAAAGAAAATTTGTAGTTATTCAATCATGCGTATATGTGTTCTAAGGGTGTCAAAACTCATAGTGATTTAATCACACATATATGTGTTCTAAGGTTATCAAAAAATATTCATAGTGATTCAATCATGCAGATATGTGTTCCAAGATTGTCACAAAATTTTTTTAGTGATTCAATCATGCATATATGTGTTCTAATTCTTTCAGAAAAAATTATAGTGATTCTATGGCTGGCCAAAAAAAATCATATTGATTCAATCATGCACATTTGTGTTCTGTGGCAGCAAAAAAAATTCATAGTGATTGAATCATGCATGTACGTGTTCTCAGGCTATCAAAAAAATCTCATAGTGATTCAATCAGGCATACATGTGTTCTATGGTTGTGAGAAAAAATTCATAGAGATTCAATCAGCCATATATCTATTCTAATGCTGTCAAAAAAAATTCATAGTGATTAAATCATGCATATATGTGTTCTAAGGCTGTCAAAAAAAAATTGCTGATTCAATCATGCATATATGTGTTCTAAGGCTGCCAAAAAAATCCCATAGTGATTCAATCATGCATATATGTGTTATATGGCTGTCAAAAAAATATGTAGTGATTCAATCATGCAGATATGTGTTCTAAGGAAGTCACACAAATTTTGTAGTGATTCAATCATTTATATATGTGTTCTAGTGCTCTCAAAAAAATTTGTAGTGATTCTAAGGCTGGCCAAAAACTTTTATAGTGATTCAATCTTGTATATATGTGTTCTAAGGCTGTCAAAAAAATCTCATAGTGATTCAATCATGCATATATATGTTCTATGGTTGTCAAAAAACATTTCATAGTGTTTCAATCATTCATATATGTGTTCGAAGTCTATCACAAAAATTTCATAGTGATTCAATCATGCATATATACGTTCTAAGGCAGTAAAAAAAAATCATAGTGATTCAATCATACATATATGTGTTCTAAGGATGTCAATAAAATTTGTATTGATTCAATCATAAACATATGTGTTCAAAGGCTATCAAAAAAATCTCATAGTGATTCAATCATGCACATATTTGTTCTATGGATGTAAAAAAAAAATCATTGTGATTCAATCATGTATATATGTGTTCTAAGGCCTCAAACAAAATTCATTGTCATTCAATCAGGCATATATATGTTCTAAGGCTATCAAAAAAAGTTTTGAATTGATTCAATTTTGCATATATGTGTTCCAAGGTTGTCAAAAATATTTCATTGTGAGTCAATCATCCATATATGTGTTCTAAGGCTGTCAAAAAAATTTCATAGAGATTTAATCATGCGTTTAGGTGCTCTAAGGTAGTAAAAAAAAATTCATTGTGATTCAGTCATGCAGAAATGAGTGCTAAGGTTGTCCAAAATATTTTATAGTGATTCAATCATGCATCTATGTGTTCTAATGCTCTCAAAAAAATAGTGTAGTGATTCCATCACGCATATATGTGTTCTAAGGCTGTCAAAAAAAATTCATAGTGCTTGAATCATGCATATATGTGTTCTAAGGCAGTAAAAAAATTTCATAGTGATTCAATCATGCATATATGTGTTTTAAGGCTGTAAAATTAAATTCGTAGTGATTCAATCATGTGTATATGTGTTCTAAGGTTGTGAAAAAAAATTTATGGAGATTTAATCAGTCATATATGTGTTCTGTCGCTGTCAAAAAAATTCATAGTGATTAAATCATGCATATATGTGCTCTAAGGCGGTCAAAAAAAAAATTGATTCAATCATGCATATATGTGTTCTAAGGCTGCCAAAAAAATCCCATAGTGATTCAGTCACGCATATATGTGTTCTATGGCTGTAAAAAAAATTTATAGTGATTCAATCATGCAGATATGTGTTCTAAGTTTGTCACAAAAAATTTGTAGTGATTCAATCATTTATATATGTGTTCCAATGCTTTCAAAAGAATCTCTAGTGATTCGATCATGCATATATGTGTTCTAAGGGAGTTAAAAAAAAGTCATATTGATTCAACCACACATATATGTGTTCTAAGGCTATCAAAAAAAAATCACAGTGATTCATTCATGCATATATGTGTTCTAAGCTTGTCAAAAAAACTTTTAAATTGATTCAATATTGCATATATGTGTTCTAAGGTTGTCAAAAATATTTCATAGTGAGTAAATCATTCATATATGTGTTCTAAGGCTGTCCAAACAAATTCATATGGATTCAATATTGTATATGTGTGTTATAAGGCTGTCAAAAAAACTTCATAGTGATTGAATCATGCAAATATTTGTTCTAAGGCCATCAAACAAATTTCATAGATTCAATCATGCATACATGAGCACTAAGGCTATCAAAAAAAAATCATAGTGATTTAATCATGCATATATGTGTTCTAAGGTTGTCCAAAAATATTTATAGAGACTCAGTCATGCGTCTATGTGTTCTAAGGTGGTCAAAAAAAAATTGTACTGATTCAATCATATATATATGCTCTAAAGCTGTCCAAAAAAATTATTATTGATTTAATCATGCATATATGTGTTCTAAGGTTGTCAAAAAAAATTCATAGTAATTTAATCATGCATATATGTGTTCTCTATTTGTCAAAAAAAACTCATAGTGATTCAATCATTCGTATATGTGTTCTAAGGCCATCACAAAAAATTCATAGTGATTCAACCATGAATATATGAGTACTAAGGCTGAAAAAAAAATCATAGTGCTTGAATCATGCATATATGTGTTCTAAGGCAGCAAAAAAAATTCATACTGGTTCAAACATTCGTATATATGGTCTAAGGCAACCAAATTACTTTCATAGTGGTATAATCAAGCATATATGTGTTCTAAGGCTGTCAAAAAAATTTCCTATTGATTAAATCACGCATATATGTGTTCTAAGGCTGTAAAAAAAATTTGTAGTAATTAAATCATGCGTATATGTGTTCTAAGGGTGTCAAAAAACTTTCATAGTGATTTAATCACACATATAAGACTGTCAAAAAAAATTCATAGTGATTCAATCATGCAGATATGTGTTCTAAGGTTGTCACAAAAATTTTGTATTGATTCAATCATGTATATATGTGTTCTTATTCTTTCAAAAAAAATTGTAGTGATTCTAAGGCTAGCAAAAAAATTTCATATTGACTGAATCATGCATATGTGTGTTCTAAGGCTGCAAAAAAAGTTCATAGTGATTCAATAAAGCATATATGTGTTCTAAGGCTATCAAAAAAATCTCATAGTGATTCAATCAAGCATATATGTGTTCTATGGTTCTGAAAAGATTTCATAGTGACTCAATTATGCATATATGTGTTCTAAGGCTGTCAAAAAAAATTCATAGTGATTGAATCATGCATATATATGAGTTCTAAGGCTGTAAAAAAAAAATTCTACTGATTCAATCATGCGTATATATGTTCTAAGGGTGCCAAAAAAATCCTATAGTGATTCAATCATGCATATATGCGTTCTATGGCTGTCAAACAAATTTCATAGTGATTTAATCATGCAAATATGTGTTCTAAGGTAGTCATAAAAATTTTATAGTGATTCAATCATTTATATATGTGTTCTAATGCTCTCAAAAAGAATTGTAGTGATTCTAAGGCTGGCCAAAAACTTTTATAGTGATTCAATCTTGTATATATGTGTTCTAAGGCTGTCAAAAAAATCTCATAGTGATTCAATCATGCATATATATGTTCTATGGTTGTCAAAAAACATTTCATAGTGATTCAATCATTCATATATGTGTTCTAAGAATGTCACAAAAATTTCATAGTGATTCAATCATGCATATATACGTTCTAAGGCAGTCAAAAAAAATCATAGTGATTCAATCATACATATATGTGTTCTAAGGCTGTCAAAAAATTTTATATTGATTCAATCAAAAACATATGTGTTCTAAGGCTATCAAAAAAATCTCATAGTGATTCAATCATGACCATATGTGTTCTATGGATGTAAAAAAAAATCATAGTGATTCAATCATGTATATATGTGTTCTAAGGCCGTCAAACAAAATTCATAGTCATTCAATCAGGCTTATATATGTTCTAAGGCTATCAAAAAAAGTTTTGAATTGATTCAATCTTGCATATATGTGTCCCAAGGATGTCAAAAATATTTCATAGTGAGTCAATCATCCATATATGTGTTCTAAGGCTTTCAAAAAAAATTCATAGTGATTCAATCATGTGTACAGGTGCTCTAAGGCAGTAAAAAAAAATTCATAGTAATTCAGTCATGCAGAAATGAGTGCTAAGGTTGTCCAAAATTTTTATAGTGATTCAATCATGTGTCTATGTGTTCTAATGCTCTCAAAAAATAGCGTAGTGATTCCATCACGCATATATGTGTTCTAAGGTTGTCAAAAAAGTTTCATAGTGCCTGAATCATGCATATATGTGTTCTAAGGCAGTAAAAAAAATCATAGTGATTCAATCATGCATATATGTGTTCTAAGACATTAAAATAAAATTTGTAGTGATTCAATCATGCGTATATGTTTTCTAAGGGTGTCAAAAAAATCATAGTGATTTAATCACACATATATGTGTTCTAAGGCTATCAAAAAATATTCATAGTGATTCAATCACGCAGATATGTGTTCGAAGGTTCTCACAAAAATTTTATAGTGATTCAATCATGCGTATATGTGTTCTAATTCCTTCAGAAAAATTTATAGTGATTCTATGGCTGGCCAAAAAAATCATATTGATTCAATCATGCACATTTGTGTTCTGCGGCTGCAAAAAAAAATCATAGTGATTGAATCATGCATGTACGTGTTATAAGGCTATCAAAAAAATCTCATAGTGATTCAATCATGCATATATGTGTTCTATGGTTGTGAAAAAAAAATCATAGAGATTCAATCAGGCATATAAGTGTTCTATTGCTGTCAAAAAAAAATTCATAGTGATTAAATAATGCATATATGTGTTCTAAGGCTGTCAAAAAAATTTTGTTGATTCAATCATGCATATATGTGTTCTAAGGCTGCCAAAAAAATCTCGTAGTGATGCAATCATTCATATATGTGTTCTATGGCTGTCAAAAAAAAATTATATTGATTCAATCATGCAGATATGTGTTCTAAGATAGTCAAAGAAATTTTGTAGTGATTTAATCATTTATATATGTGTTCTAATGCTCTCAAAAAAATTTGTAGTGATTCTAAGGCTAGCCAAAAACTTTTATAGTGATTCAATCTTGTATATATGTGTTCTAAGGCTGTCAAAAAAATTCCATAGTAATTCAATCATGCATATATATGTTCTATGGTTGTCAAAAAACATTTCATTGTGATTCAATCATTCATATATGTGTTCTAAGTCTGTCACAAAAATTTCATAGTGATTCAATCATGCATATATACGTTCTAAAGCAGTTAAGAAAAAATCATAGTGATTCTATCATACATATATGTGTTCTAAGGATGTCAATAAAATTTGTATTGATTCAATCATAAACATATGTGTTCTAAGGCTATCAAAAAAATCTCATAGTGATTCAATCATGCACATATTTGTTCTATGGATGTAAAAAAAAAATCATTGTGATTCAATCATGTATATATGTGTTCTAAGGCCTCAAACAAAATTCATTGTCATTCAATCAGGCATATATATGTTCTAAGGCTATCAAAAAAAGTTTTGAATTGATTCAATTTTGCATATATGTGTGCCAAGGTTGTCAAAAATATTTCATAGTGAGTCAATCATCCATATATGTGTTCTAAGGCTGTCAAAAAAATTTCATAGTGATTCAATCATGCGTATAGGTTCTCTAAGGCAGTCAAAAAAATTCATAGTGATTCAGTCATGTAGAAATGAGTGCTAAGGTTGTCCAAATTTTTTTTATAGTGATTCAATCATGCGTCTATGTGTTCTAATGCTCTCAAAAAAATAGTGAAGTGATTCCATCACGCATATATGTGTTCTAAGGCTGTCAAAAAAAATTTATGGTGCTTGAATCATGCATATATGTGTTCTAATGCAGTAAAAAATTTTCATAGTGACTCAATCATGTATATATGTGTTTTAAGGTTGAAAAATTAAATTCGTAATGATTCAACCATGTCTATATGTGTTCTAAGGGTGTCAAAAAAAATTCATAGTGATTTAATCACACATATATGTGTTCTAAGGCTATCAAAAAATATTCATAGTGATTCAATCAGGCAGATATGTGTTCTGAGGTTGTCACAAAAATTTTGTTCATGCATATATGTGTTCTAATTCTTTCAGAAAAATTTATAGTGATTCTATGGCAGGCCAAAAAAATCATATTTATTTAATCATGCACATTTGTGTTCTGTGGCTGCAAAAAAAATTCATAGTGATTGACTCATGCATATACGTGTTCTAAGGCTATCAAAAAAGTCTGAAAGTGATTCACTCATGCATGTATGTGTTCTATGGTTGTGAAAAAAAAATCATGGAGATTCAATCAGGCATATATGTGTTTTGTCGCTGTCAAAAAAAATTTATTGATTCATTCATGCATATATGTGTTCTAAGGCTGCCAAAAAAATCACATAGTGATTCAGTCATGCATATATGTGTTCTATGGCTGTCAAAAAAAAAATTGTAGTGAGTCAATCATGCAGATATGTGTTCTAAGGTTGTCACAAAAAATTTGTAGTGATTCAATCATTTATATATGTGTTCCAATGCTTTCAAAAGAATCTCTAGTGATTCTAAAACTGGCCAAAAACTTTTTTTGTGATTCAATCATGCATATATGTTTTCTAAGGAACTTAAAAAAAATCATATTAATTCAACCACACATATATGTGTCCTAAGGCTATCAAAAAATTTTCACAGTGATTCATTCATGCATATATGTGTTCTATGCTTGTCAAAAAATTTTTTAAATTGATTCAATATTGCATATATGTGTTCTAAGGTTGTCAAAAATATTTCATAGTGAGTCAATCATTAATGTATGTGTTCTAAGGCTATCTAAACAAATTCATAATGATTCAATATTGTATATGTGTGTTATAAGGCAGTCAAAAAAACTTCATAGTGATTCAAACATGCAAATATCTGTTCTAAAGCCATCAAACAAATTTTATAGAGATTCAATCATGCATATATGTGCACTAAGGCAATAAAAAAAAATTCATAGTGATTTAATCATGCAGATATATGTTCTAAGGTTGTCCAAAATTTTTTATAGAGACTCAATCATGCGTGTATTTGTTCTAAGGTGGTAAAAAAACTTTGTAGTGATTCAATCATATATATATGCTCTAAAGCTGTCCAAAAAAATTATTATTGATTTAATCATGCATATATGTGTTCTAATGTTGTCAAAAAAAAATCATAGTGATTTAATCATGCATATATGTGTTCTATATTTGTCAAAAAAAACTCATAGTGATTCAATCATTCTTATATGTGTTCTAAGCCCATCACAAAAAAATCATAGTGATTCAACCATGAATATATGTGTTCTAAGGCTGTCAAAAAAATTCCATATTGATTCAATCATGCATATATGTGTTATAAGGCTGTCAAAAATATTTCATAGTGATTCAATTATGCATATATGTGTTTTAAAGCCGTCAAAAAACTTTCATAGTGATTCAAGTATGCATATATGTGTTCTAAGCCAGTCAAAAAAATTCATAGTGATTCAATCATGCATATATGTGTTCTAAGGCTGCCAAAAAAAAATCATTGTGATTCAATCATGCATATATGTGTTCTAAGGCTGTCAAAAAAAAATCATGGTGTTTCAATCATGTAGACATGTGATCTAATGCTCTAAAAAAAATTCCAGTGATTCAATCACGCATATAAGTGTTCTAAGGCTGTCGAAACAATTTCATAGTGATTCAATCATGCATATATGAGTTCTAAGGCTGCAAAAAAAAATCATAGTAATTCAATCATTCATATATGTGTTCTAAGGCTGCAAAAAAACTTCATAGTAATTCAATCATGCATATATGTCTTCTAAGCCTGTAAAAAAAATCGTGTGGATTAAATCATGCTCATAAGTATTCTAAGGGTGTCAAAAAAATTTCATAGCCATTCAATTTTTCATATATGTGTTCTAAGTCTGTCAAAAAAATTTCAAAGTGATTCAATAATCTAGATATGTGTTCTAAGGTTGTCAAAAAAAATTATACTGATTCAATCATGCATATAAGTGTTGTAATGCCCTCCAAAAAAAATTGTAGTGATTCAATCATGCATATATGTGTTCAAAGGCTGTCAAAAAAAATTCATAGTGATTCAATAATGCATAAATGTTTTTTTGGCTTCAAAAAAATTTCATAGTGATTCAATCATGCATATATGTGTTCTATGGTAGCTAAAAAAAATTTATAGTGATTCAATCATTCATATATATGTTCTAAGGTTGTTAAAAAAAATCATAGTGATTCAATCATGCATATATGTCTTCGCAGGCTATCAAAAAAATTCAATAGTGATTCTAGCATGCATATAAGTGTTCTAAGGCTGTCAAAAGAAATTCATAGTAATTCAATCATGCATATATGTGTTCCAAGGCTGTCAAAAAAATTGATAGTAATTCAATCATGCATATATGTGTTCTAAGCCTGTAAAAAAAATCATGGTGATTAAATCATGCTTATAAGTGTTCTAAGGTTGTCAAAAAAAATCATAGTGATTCATTCATGCATATATGTGTTTTGAGGCTGTCAAAATAAATTAAAAGTGATCGAATCATGCATATATTTGTACTACAACCTCAAAAAAAATTCATAGAGATGCAATCTTGCATATATGTGTTCTAAGGCTGTCAAAAAAATTTTATAGTGATTCAATCATGCATATATGTGTTCTAAGGCTATAAAAAAAAATCATAGTGATAAAATCCTGCATATATGTGTTCTTAGGTTGTCAAAAAAATTTGTAGTGATTAAATCATGCATATATGTGTTTTAAGGCTGTCAAAAAATTTGTATTGATTTAAACAAGCATATATATGTTCTAAGGCTGCAAAAAAAATTCATAGTGATTCAATAATACATATATGTGTCCTAAGGCTGTCAAAAAAATTTCATAGTAATTCAATCATGCATATATGTGTCATAAGCTTGTAAAAAAAAAATCATTGTGATTAAATCATGCTGATAAGTGCTCTAATTCATAAATGTGTTCTATGGCTGTCAAAAAAATTAATAGTGATTCAATAATGCAGATATGTGTTCAAAGGTTGTCAAAAAAAATTTATAGTGATTCAATCATGCATATAAGTGTTCTAATGCTCTTCAAAAAAATTTGTAGTGATTTAATCATGCATATATGTGTTCTAAGGCTCTCAAAAAAAAATCATAATGATTTAATCTTGCATATATGTGTTCTAAGGCTACAAAAAAATTTCATACTGATCTAATCATGCGTATATGTGTTCTATGGTTGTTAAAAAAATTTCGTTGTGATTCAATCATTGATATGTGTTCTAAGGTTGTCAAAAAAATTTGATAGTGATTCAATCATGCATATATGTGTTCTCAGGCGGTCAAAAAAAATCCATAGTGATTCAATCATGCATATATGTATTTTAAGGTTGTCAAAAAAATTCATAGTGATTCAATCATGCATATATGTGTTCTAAGGCTGTCAAAAAAGTTTCATAGTGATTCAATCATGCATATATGTGTTCTTAGGCTACAAAAAAAATTCATAGTGATTCAATCGTGTATATATGTGTTCTAAGGTTGTCAATAATATTTCATAATGATTTAATCATGCATATATGTGTTCTAAGGCAGTAAAAAAAATCATATCCTTCAAATCATGCTTATATGTGTTCTAGGGCTATCAAAAAAATTCATAGTGATTCAATCATGCATATATGTGTTCTAAGGCTGTCAAAAAAAAATTATTGTGATTCAATCATGCATATTTGTGTTCTTATGCTGGAAAAAATTTCATAGTGATTCAATCGTGCATATATGTGTTTAAAGGCTGCCAAAAAATGTTCATCGTGATTCAATCATGCATAAATGTGTTCTAAGGCTGTAAAAAAAATTTAAAGTGATTAAATCATGCATATGTGTGTTCTAAGGCTGCAAAAAAAGTTCATAGTGATTCAATCAAGCATATATGTGTTCTAAGGCTATCAAAAAAATCTCATTGTGATTTAATCAAGCATAAATGTGTTCTATGGTTCTGAAAAGATTTCATAGTGACTCAATTATGCATATATGTGTTCTAAGGCTGTAAAAAAAAATTTCTACTGATTCAATCATGCATATATATGTTCTAAGGGTGCCAAAAGAATCCTATAGTGATTCAATCATGCATATATGTGTTCTATGGCTGTCAAACAAATTTCTTAGTGATTTAATCATGCAAATATGTGTTCTAAGGTAGTCATAAAAATTTTGTAGTGATTCAATCATTTATATATGTGTTCTAATGCTCTCAAAAAAATTTGTAGTGATTCTAAGGCTGGCCAAAAACTTTTATAGTGATTCAATCTTGTATATATGTGTTCTAAGGCTGTCAAAAAAATCTCATAGTGATTCAATCATGCATATATATGTTCTATGGTTGTCAAAAAACATTTCATAGTGATTCAATCATTCATATATGTGTTCTAAGTCTGTCACAAAAATTTCATAGTGATTCAATCATGCATATATACGTTCTAAGGCAGTAAAAAAAAATCATAGTGATTCAATCATACATATATGTGTTCTAAGGCTGTCAAAAAAAATTATATTGATTCAATCAAAAACATATGTGTTCTATGGCTATCAAAAAAATCTCATAGTGATTCAATCATAACCATATGTGTTTTATGGATGTAAAAAAAAAATCATTGTGATTCAATCATGCATATATGTGTTCTGAGGTCGTCAAACAAAATTCATAGTCATTCAATCAGGCTTATATATGTTCTAAGGCTATCAAAAAAAGTTTAGAATTGATTCAATCTTGCATATATGTGTTCCAAGGTTGTCAAAAATATTTGATAGTGAGTCAATCATCCATATATGTGTTCTAAGGCTGTCAAAAAAAATTCATAGTGATTCAATCATGCGTATAGGTGCTCTAAGGCAGTCAAAAAAAATCATAGTGATTCAGTCATGCAGAAATGAGTGCTAAGGTTTTCCAAAATTTTTATAGTGATTCAATCATGTGTTTATGTGTTCTAATGCTCTCAAAAAATAGTGTAGTGATTCCATCACGCATATATGTGTTCTAAGGCTGTCAAAAAAGTTTCATAGTGCGTGAATCATGCATATATGTGTTCTAAGGCAGTAGAAAATTTTCATAGTGATCCAATCATGCATATATGTGTTCTAAGGCAGTAAAATAAAATTTGTAGTGATTTAATCATGCGTATATGTGTTCTAAGGATGTCAAAAAATTCATAGTGATTTAATCACACATATATGTGTTCTAAAGCTATCAAAAAATATTCATAGTGATTCAATCACGCAGATATGTGTTCCAAGGTTGTCACAAAAAATTTATAGTGATTCAATCATGAATATATGTGTTATAATTCCTTCAGAAAAAATTATAGTGATTCTATGGCTGGCCAAAAAATTTCATATTGATTCAATCATGCACATTTGTGTTCTGTGGCTGCAAAAAAAATTCATAGTGATTGAATCATGCATGTACGTGTTCTAAGGCTATCAAAAAAATCTAATAGTGATTCAATCATGCATATATGTGTTCTATGGTTGTGAAAAAAAATTCATAGAGATTCAATCAGGCATATAAGTGTTTTAATGCTGTAAAAAAAAATTGGAGTGATTAAATCATGCATATATATGTGTTCTAAAGTTGTCCAAAAAATTTTGTTGATTTAATCATGCATATATGTGTTCTAAGGCTGCCAAAAAAATCCCATAGTGGTTCAATCATTCATATATGTGTTCTATGGCTGTCAGAAAAAATTCATAGTGATTCAATCATGCAGATATGTGTTCTAAGATAGTCACAAAAATTTTGTAGTGATTCAATCTTTTATATATGTGTTCTAATGCTCTCAAAAAAATTTGTAGTGATTCTAAGGCTAGCCAAAAACTTTTATAGTGATTCAATCTTTTATATATGTGTTCTAAGGCTGTCAAAAAAATCTCATAGTGATTCAATCATGCATATATATGTTCTATGGTTGTCAAAAAACATTTCATTGTGATTCAATCATTCATATATGTGTTCTAGGTCTGTCACTAAATTTTCATAGTGATTCAATCATGCATATATACATTCTAAGGACGTCAAAAAAAAATCATAGTGATTCAATCATACATATATGTGTTCTAAAGCTGTCAAAAAATTTTGTATTGATTCAATCATAAACATATGTGTTCTAAGGCTATCAAAAAAATCTCGTAGTGATTCAATCATGCACATATTTGTTCTATGGATGTAAAAAAAAAATCATAGTGATTCAATCATGTATATATGTGTTCTAAGGCCGTCAAACAAAATTCATAGTCATTCTATCAGGCTTATATATGTTCTAAGGCTATCAAAAAAAGTTTAAAATCGATTCAATCTTGCATATATGTGTGCCAAGGTTGTCAAAAATATTTCATAGTGAGTCAATCATCCATATATGTGTTCTAAGGCTGTCAAAAAAATTTCATAGTGATTCAATCATGCGTAAGGCAGTCAAAAAAAAATTCATAGTGATTCAGTCATGCAGAAATGAGGGATAAGGTTGTCCAAATTTTTTTTTTAGTGATTCAATCATGCGTCTATGTGTTCTAATGCTCTCAAAAAAATAGTGTAGTGATTCCATCACGCATATATGTGTTCTAAGGCGGTCAAAAAAATTTGATAGTGCTTGAATCATGCATATATGTGTTCTAAGGCAGTAAAAAAATTTTATAGTGATTCTATCATGCATATATGTGTTTTAAGGCTGTAAAATTAAATTCGTAGTGATTCAATCATGCGTATATGTGTTCTAAGAGTGTAAAAAAAATTCATAGTGATTTAATCACACATATATCTGTTTTAAGGCTATCAAAAAATATTCATAATGATTCAATCATGCAGATATGTGTTCTAAGGTTGTCACAAAAAATTTGTAGTGATTCAATCATGCATATATGTGTTCTAATTCTTTCAGAAAAATTTCTAAGGATTCTATGGCAGGCCAAAAAAAATCATATTGATTCAATCATGCACATTTGTGTTTTGTGATTGACTGCAAAAAAAAAATCATAGTGATTGACTCATGCATATACGTGTTCTAAGGCTATCAACAAAGTCTGAAAGTGATTCAATCATGCATATATGTGTTCTATGGTTGTGAAAAAAAATTCATGGAGATTCAATCAGGCATATATGTGTTCTGTCGCCATCAAAAAAATTTCATAGTGATTAAATCATGCATATATATGTTCTAAGGCTGTCAAAAAAAATTTATTGATTCAATCAGGCATATATGTGATCTAAGGCTGCCAAAAAAATCCCATAGTGATTCAGTCATGCATATATGTGTTCTATGGCTGTCAAAAAAAAATTGTAGTGATTCAATCATGCAAATATGTGTTCTAAGGATGTCACAAAAATTTTGTAGTGATTCAATCATTTATATATGTGTTCCAATGCTTTCAAAAGAATCTCTAGTGATTCTAAAGCTGGCCAAAAACTTTTATTGTGATTCAATCATGCATATATGTGTTCTAAGGGACTTAAAAAAAATCATATTGATTCAACCACACATATATGTGTTCTAAGGCTATCAAAAAAAATTTACAGTGATTCATTCATGTATATATGTGTTCTTAGCTTGTCAAAAAACCTTTTAAATTGATTCAATATTGCATATATGTGTTCTAAGGTTGTCAAAAATATTTCATAGTGAGTCAATCATTCATATATGTGTTCTAAGGGTATCCAAACAAATTCATATTGATTCAATATTGTATATGTGTGTTATAAGGCTGTCAAAAAAACTTCATAGTGATTCAATCAGGCAAATATCTATTTTAAGGCCATCAAACAAATTTTATAGTGATTCAATCATGCATATATGTGCACTAAGGCTATCAAAAAAAATCATAGTGATTTAATCATGCAGATATGTGTTCTAAGGTTGTCCAAAAATTCTTATAGAGACTCAATCATGCGTCTATGTGTTCAAAGGTGGTCAAAAAACTTTTGTAGTGATTCAATCATATATATATGCTCTAAAGCTGTCCAAAAAAAATCATAGTGATTTAATCATGCATATATGTGTTCTATATTTGTCAAAAAAAACTCATAGTGATTCAATCATTCTTATATGTGTTCTAAGCCCATCACAAAAAAATCATAGTGATTCAACCATGAATATATGTGTTCTAAGGCGGTCAAAAAAATTCCATACTGATTCAATCATGCATATATGTGTTCTAAGGCTGTCAAAAATATTTCATAGTGATTCAATCATGCATATATGTGTTTTAAAGCCGTCAAAAAACTTTCATAGTGATTCAAGTATGCATATATGTGTTCTAAGCCAGTCAAAAAAATTCATAGTGATTCAATCATGCATATATGTGTTCTCAGGCTGCCAAAAAAAAATCATTGTGATTCAATCATGCATATATGTGTTCTAAGGCTGTCAAAAAAAATTCATGGTGATTCAATCCTGTAGACATGCGATCTAATGCTCTAAAAAAAATTTCTAGTGATTCAATCACGCATATAAGTGTCCTAAGGCTGTCAAAACAATTTCATAGTGATTCAATCATGGATATATGTGTTCTAAGGCTGCAAAAAACAATCATAGTAATTAAATCATGCGTATATGTGTTCTAAGGCTGCAAAAAAAAATCATAGTAATTCAATCATGCATATATGTCTTCTAAGCCTGTAAAAAAAATCGTGTGGATTAAATCATGCTCATAAGTATTCTAAGGGTGTCAAAAAAATTTCATAGCCATTCAATTTTTCATATATGTGTTCTAAGTCTGTCAAAAAAATTTCAAAGTGATTCAATAATCTAGATATGTGTTCTAAGGTTGTCAAAAAAAATTATACTGATTCAATCATGCATATAAGTGTTGTAATGCCCTCCAAAAAAATTTGTAGTGATTCAATCATGCATATATGTGTTCAAAGGCTGTCAAAAAAAATTCATAGTGATTCAATAATGCATAAATGTTTTTTTGGCTTCAAAAAAATTTCATAGTGATTCAATCATGCATATATGTGTTCTATGGTAGCTAAAAAAAAATTATAGTGATTCAATCATTCATATATGTGTTCTAAGGTTGTTAAAAAAAATCATAGTGATTCAATCATGCATATATGTCTTCGCAGGCTGTCAAAAAAATTCAATAGTGATTCAAGCATGCATATATGTGTTCTAAGGCTGTCAAAAGAAATTCATAGTGATTCAATCATGCATATATGTGTTCCAAGGCTGTCAAAAAAATTGATAGTAATTCAATCATGCATATATGTGTTCTAAGCCTGTAAAAAAAATCATGGTGATTAAATCATGCTTATAAGTGTTCTAAGGTTGTCAAAAAAAAATCATAGTGATTCATTCATGGATATATGTGTTTTAAGGTTGTCAACATAAATTAAAAGTGATCCAATCATGCATATATTTGTACTACAACCGCAAAAAAAATTCATAGTGATCCAATCTGGCATATATGTGTTCTAAAGCTATCAACAAAAATTTATAGTGATTCAATCATGCGTATATATGTTCTAAGGCTATAAAAAAAATCATAGTGATAAAATCATGCATATATGTGTTCTTAGGTTGTCAAAAAAAATTGTAGTGATTAAATCATGCATATATGTGTTCTAAGGCTGAAAAAAAAATTTTATTCATTCAAACAAGCATATATATGATCTAAAGTTGTCAAAAAAATTTGTATTGATTCAAACAATCATATATATGTTCTAAGGCTGCAAAAAAAATTCATAGTGATTCAATCATACATATATGTGTCCTAAGGCTGTCAAAAAAATTTCATAGTAATTCAATCATGCATATATGTGTCATAAGCTTGTAAAAAAAATCATCGTGATTAAATCATGCTTATAAGTGCTCTAAGGGTGTCAAAAAAAATTAAGTGACTTAATAATTCATAAATGTGTTTTATGGCTGTCAAAAAAATTTAATAGTGATTCAATAATGCAGATATGTGTTCTAAGATTGTCAAAAAAAAATTATCGTGATTCAATCATGCATATAAGTGTTCTAATGCTCTTCAAAAAAATTTGTAGTGATTTAATCATACATATATGTGTTCTAAGGCTCTCAAAAAAATTTCATAATGATTTAATCTTGCATATATGTGTTCTAAGGCTGCAAAAAAAATTCATACTGATCTAATCATGTGTATATGTGTTCTATTATTGTTAAAAAATTTTCATTGTGATTCAATCATTGATATGTGTTCTAAGGTTGTCAAAAAAATTACATAGTGATTCAATCATGCATATATGTGTTCTCAGGCTGTCAAAAAAAATTTATTGTGATTCAATCATGCATATATGTGTTCTTAGGTTGGAAAAAAATTTCATAGTGATTCAATCGTGCATATATATGTTTAAAGGCTGCCAAAAAAATGTTCATCATGATTCAATCATGCATATATGTGTTCTAAGGCTGTAAAAAAAACTTAAAGTGATTAAATCATGCTTATGTGTGTTCTAAGGCTGTCAAAAAAAATTTATAGTGATTCAATCACGCATATATTTGATCTAAGGGGGTCCAAAAAAATTTGTAGTGTTTCAATCATATGTATATGTGTTCTACAGCTGTCAAAAAAATTTGTATTGATTCAATCAACCATATATGTGTCATAAGGCTGTCAAAAAAATCTCATAGTGATTCAATCATGCATATATGTGTTCTATGGTTGTCAAAAAAACTTAATAGTGATTCAGTCACTCATATATGTGTTCTAAGGCTATCAAAAAAAAATTCATAGTGATTTATTCATTAATATATGGGTTCTAAGGTTGTCAAAAATATTTCATAGTGATTCTACGATTGTCAAAAAAAAATTATACTGATTCAAGCATCCATATATGTGTTCTAAGGTTGTCAAAGAAAATTTATAGTGATTCAATCAATTATTAATGTGTTCGAAGGCTGTCAAAAAAATATTATAGTGATTTAATCATGAAGATATGAGTTTTATGTTTGTCCAAAAAAAATTATAGTGATTCAATCATGCAAATATGTGTTCTAAGGCTGTCAAAAAAAATTCTAAGTGATTCAATCATGCATATAATTGTTCTAAGGCTGTCAAAAAACATTCATAGTGATTCAATCATGTATATATGTGTTCTAATGCTATAAAAAAAATTCTAATGTTTCAATCACACATATATGTATTTTAAGGTTGTCAAACCAGTTTCATAGTGATTCAAACATGCATATTTGTATTCTAAGGCTCTAAAAAATGTCATAATGATTTAACCATTCATATATGAGTTCTAAGGTTGCCAAAAAAATTTCACAATCATTCAAACATTCATATATGTGTTCTAATGTTGTAAAAAAAAAATCATAGTAATTCAATCACGTATATATGTGTTCGAAGGCTCTCAAAAAAATTTATAGTGATTAAATCATGCTCATAAGTGTACTAAGGGTGTCAAAAAAAATTCATAGTTATTCAATCATGCATATATGTGTTCAAAAAAATTCATAGTTATTCAATCATGCAGATATGTGTTCTATGGTTGTCAAAAAATATTTATAAAGATTCAATCATGCATATATTTGTTCTAATGCTCTCAAAATAAAATTCTAGTGATTCAATCATGCATATATGTGTTCTAAGGTTGTCAAAACAATTTCATAGTGATTCAATCATGCTTATATGTCTTCTAACTATGCCAACAAAAATTGATAGCAATTCAGTCATGCATATATGTGTCCTAAAGCCTGTAAAAAAAAAATCATGGTGATTAAATCATGCTCATAAGTGTTCTAAGGGTGTTAAAACAAAATCATAATGATTCAATCATGGATATATGTGTTCTAAGGCTGGCAAAAAAATTTCATAGTGATTAAATCATGAATATATGTGTTCTAAGGTTGTCAAAAAAAATTATAGTGATTCAATCACGCTTATATGTGTTCCAAGGTTGTCAAAAAAATTTATAGTGATTCAATCATGCATATATGTGTTCTAAGGCGGTTAAAAAAAATCCATAGTGATTCAATCTTGCATATATGTGTTCTAAGGTTGTCCAAAAAATTTTATGGAGATTCAATCATGCATATATGTGTTCTAATGCTCCCAAACAAAAATTCTAGTGCTTCAATCATGCATATATGTGTTCTAAGGCTGTGAAAACAATTTCATAGTCATTCAATCATGCATATATGTGTTCTAACTATGTCAAAAAAAATTGATAGTAGTTCAATCATGCATATATGTGTTCTAAAGCCTGTAAAAAAAAATCATGCTGATTAAATCATGCTCATAAGTGTTCTAAAGCTGTCAAAAAAAATCATAATGATTCAATCATGGATATATGTGTTCTAAGGCTGTCAAAAAAAAATCATAGAGATTCAATCTTGCATATATGTGTTTTAAGGCTATTCAAAAAAAATCATTGTGATTAAATCATACATATATATGTTCTAAGGCTGTGCAAAAAAATTTGTAGTGATTAAATCATGCATATATGTGTTCTAAAGCTGTCATAAAAACAATTTATTGATTCAATCAAGCATATATCTTTCCTAAGGCTGTCAAAAAAATCTGATAGTGATTCAATCAAGCTTATATGTTGTCTGTGGTTGTCAAAAAAAATTCATAGTGATTCAATCATTAATATATGTGTTCTAAGGCTATCAAAAAAAATCATAATGATTCAAGCATGCGTATATGTGTTCTAAGGATGTCAAAAAAATTTCATAGTGATTCACTCATGCATATATGAGTTCAACGGCTGTCAAAAAAAAATTATAGTGATTCAATCATGTATATATGTCTTCTAAGGATGTCAAAAAAAAATCATAGTGATTCAATCATGCATACATGTGTTCTAAGGCTGTCAAAAAAATTTCATAGTGCTTCAATAATGTAGGTATGTGTTCTAAGGTTCTCAAAAAAAAATTTAGCGATTCAATCATGTATATATGTGTTCTAAAGCCCTCAAAAAAACTTCTAGCGTTTTAATCATACATATATGTATTCTAAGGTTGTCAAACTAGTTTCATAGTGATTCAATCATGCATGTCTGTGTTATTAGGCTCTAAAAAAAAGTCATAGTGATTCAATCATCAATATATGCGTTCTAAGGCTGTCAAAATAATTTCATAGCAATTTAATCATGCATATATGTGTTCTAAGCTTGTCAAAAAAAATTTAGTGACTAAATCAAGCCCATAAGTGTTCTAGGGGTGTCAACAAAAATCATAGGGACTCAATCATGCATATATGTGTTCTAAGGCTGTCAAAAAAAATTCATAGTGATTCAATAATGCAGATATGTGTTTTAAGGTTGTCAAAAAAAAATTATAGTGACTGAATCATATATATAAGTGTTCTAATGCAAATCAAAAAAGTTAATTGTGATTCAATCATGCATATATGTGTTTTAAGGCTATCAAAAAAACTTCATAGTGATTCAATCATGCATATATGTGTTCCAAATCTGCAAAAAAAATCATATTGATTCAATCATGCATATATGTGTTTTATGGTTGTTAAAAAAAAATCATAGTGAATCAATCATTCTTATATATGTTCTAAGGTTATCAGAAAAAATTCATAGTGATTTAATCATGCATATATGTGTTCTAAGGCTATCAAAAAAATTTCATAGTGATTCAATCAAGCATATATGTGTTCTAAGGCTGTCAAAAAAATTGCATAGTGTTTCAATCATGCATATGTGTGTTCTTAAGTTGCAAAAAACATTCATAGTGATTCAAACTTGCATATATGTGTTCTAAGGCTGTTAAAAAAAATCATAGTGATTAAATTATGCTTATGTGTTCTATGGCAGTAAAAAAAAATTTATAGCGATTCAATCTTGCATATATGTGTTCTATGGTTGTTAAAAAAAATTCACAGTCAATCAATCATTCATATATTTGTTCTAAGGTTGTCAAAAAAATTTCATAGTGATTCAATCATGCATATATGTGTTTTATGATTGTTAAAAAAATTTCATAGGGATCAATCTTGCATATATGTGTTTTAAGGCTATAAAAGAAATCATTGTGATTAAATCATGCATATATGTGTTCTAAGGCTGTACAA
This sequence comes from Nuphar pumila, assembly GCF_984573655.1. Taxonomy (NCBI): domain Eukaryota; kingdom Viridiplantae; phylum Streptophyta; class Magnoliopsida; order Nymphaeales; family Nymphaeaceae; genus Nuphar; species Nuphar pumila. Next base: position 41,895,931 of record NC_143265.1, on the reverse strand, counting down.
AAATATTTATAGTGATTAAATCATGCATATTTGTGTTCTAAGGCTGTCACAAAAATTTATAGTGATTCAATCATGCATATATGTGTTTTCGGGCTGTCAAAAAAACATTTGTTGATTCAATGAAGCATATATATGTCCTAAGGCTGTCAAAAAAATCTCATAGTGATTCAATCATGCATATATGTGTTCTATGGTTGTCAAAAAAAATTCATAGTCATTCAATCATTCATAATAGTCTTCTAACGCTATCAAAAAAAATTTATAATGAATCAAGCATGCATATATGTGTTCTAAGGCTGTCAAAAAAACTTCATAGTGATTCACTCATGCATATATGAGTTCTAAGGCTGTCAAAAAAAAATTATAGTGATTTAATCATGCATTAATGTCTTCTAAGGATGTGAAAAAATTTTCATAGTGATTCAATCATGCATACATGTGTTCTATGACTATCAAAAAAAAATCATAGTGATTGAATAATGCAGATATGTGTTCTAAGGTTGTCAGAAAATATTTTAGTGATTCAATCATGCATATATGTGCTCTAATCCCCTAAAAAAAAATTCTAATGTTTCAATCATGCATATATGTATTCTAAGGCAGTCAAACCAGTTTCATAGTGATTCAATCAAGCATATTTGTGTTATTATGCTCTAAAAAAAATTCATAGTGATTCAATCATGCATATATGTTTTCTAAGGCTGTCAAAATAATTTCATAGTGATTCAATCATGCATATATGTGTTCTAAGGTTGTCAAAAAAAATTATAGTGATTAAATCATGCCCATAAGTGTTCTAAGGGTGTCAAAAAAAATTCATAGTGATTCAATCATGCATATATGTGTTTTAAGGTTGTCAAAAAAAATCATAGTGATTCAATAATGCATGTGTCTTCTAAGGTTGTCAGAAAAAATTTATACTGATTGATTCATACATATAAGTGTTCTAATGATCATCAAAAAAGTTTATAGTGATTCAATCATGCATATATGTGTTCTAAGGCTGTCAAAAAAACTTCATAGTGATTCAATCATGCATATATGTGTTCTAAGGCTGTCAAAAAAAATTCATAGTGATTCAATCATGCATATATGTGCTCTAAGGTTTTTAAAACAATTTTATAGTGAATAAATTATGCTTATTTGTCATCTATGGTAGTAAAAAAAATCATAAAAATTCAATCTTGCATATATATGTTTTGTTGTTGTTAAAAAATATTTATGGTGATTCAATCATTCATATATTTGTTCTAAGGTTGTCAAAAAAAATTATAGTGATTCAATCATGCATATATGTGTTTTATGGTTGTTAAAAAAATTTCACAGTGATACAATCATTCATATAAATGTTCTAAAGTTGTCAAAAAAATTTCATAGGGATTCAATAATGCGTATATGTGTTCTATGGCTGTCATTAAAATTTCAAAGTGAGTCAATCAAGCATATATTTTCTCTAAGGCTCTCAAAAAAATTTCATTATGATTCAATCATGCAGATATGTGTTTTAAGGTTGTCAATAAAAATTTTATAGTGATTCAATGATGCATAAATGTTTTCTTTGGCTGCAAAAAAAATCATAGTGATTCAACCGTGCATATATGTGTTCTAAGGTTGTCAAAAAAAATTCATACTATTTCAATCATGCATATTTGTGTTCTAAGGCTACCAAAAAAATGTCATATATATTAAATCATGCTTATATGTGTTCTAAGACAGTCAAAAAAATTTCATAGTGATTAAAATATGCATATATGTGTTATAAGGTGGTCAAAAAAAATTTAAAGTGATACAATCATATATATATGTGTGTTCTGAGGCTGTCAAAAAAAATTGTATTGATTCAATCATCCATATATGTGTTCCAAGGCTCTCAAAAAAATCTCATAGTGATTCAATCATGGATATACGAGTTCTAAGACTGTCAAAAAAATCATAGTGATTCAATCATGCATATATGTGTTCTAAGGCTGCAAAAAAAAATCATAGTGATATAATGATGCATGCATTTATGTGTTCTAAGGCAGTCAAAAAAATTCATAGTGATTCAATCATGCATATATGTGTTTTAAGGCTATCAAAAAAAATTCATTGTGATTAAATCATGCATATATGTGTTCTAAGGTTGTTAAAATTTTTCATAGTGATTAAATCATGAATATATGTGTTCTAAAGCTGTAAAAACAAATTATAGTGATTCAATCTTGCGTATATGTGTTCTAAGGCTGTAAAAAAATTGTATTGATTTAATCAAGCATATATATGTTCTAAGGCTGTCAAAAAAATCTTATAGTGATTATTCATGATTATATGTGTTTTATGGTTGTTAAAAAAATTTCATAGTGATTCAATCATTCATATATGTGTTCTAAGGCTATCAAAAAAAATTCATAATGATTCAAGCATGCATATATGTGTTCTAAGGCTGTAAAAAAAAAATCATAGTAATTCACTCATGCATATATGTGTTCTAAGGCTGTTAAAAAAAATTATAGTGATTCATTCATGCATATATGTGTTTCAAGGATGTCAAAAAAAAATCATAGTGATTCAATCATGCATATATTTGTTCTAAGGCTGTCAAAAAAAATTCATAGTGATTCAATCATGTAGGTATGTGTTCTAAGGTTGTCAAAACAATTTATATTGATTCAATCATGCATATATGTGTTCTAATGCTCTCAAAAAAAATTCTAACATTTCAATCATAGATATATGTAATCTAATGTTGTCAAACTTGTCTCATAGTGATTCAATCATGCATATTTGTGTTCTAAGTCTCCAAAAAAAATTCATAGTGATTCAATCATCCATATATGTGTTTTAAGGCTGTCAAAATAATTTTATAGTGATTCAATCATGCATATATGTGTTTCTAAGCCTCACAAAAAGAAATTATAGTAATTAAATCATGCTCATAAATATTCTAAGGGTGTCAAAAAAAAACTCATAGTGATTTAATCATGCATATATGTGTTCTAAGGATGTGAAAAAAAATGCATACTGATGCAATAATGCAGATATGTTTTCTAAGGCTGCCAAAAAAATTCATAGTGATTCAATCATGCATATATAAGTTATATGGTTGTTAAAAAAAAATTATAGTGATTTAATTGTTCATATATGTGTTCTAAAGTTATCAAAAAAATTGCATAGTGATTCAATCATGCATATATGTGTTTTAAGGCTGTCAAAAAAAATTCATAGTGATTCAATCCTGCATATATATGTTCTAAGGTTGTCAACAAATTTCATAGTGATTCAATCATGCATCTATGTGTTCTAACACTGTCAAAAATATTTCATAGTGATTCCATAGTGCATATATGTGTTCTAAGGTTGTCAAAAAATTTTTGTAGAGAATTAATCATGCATATATGTGTTCTGAGGCTGTCAAAAAAAAAATCATATAGATTAAACCATGCATATATGTGTTCTAAGGCTGTCAAAAAATTTTCATGGTAATTCAATCATGCATATATGTGTTCTAAGGATGACAAAAAAAATCATAGTGATTCAATCAAGCATATATGTGCTTTAAGGCGGTCAAAAAAAATTCATAGTGCTTCTATAATGTATGTATGTGTTCTAAGGCTGTCAAAAAAAATTATAGTGATTCAATCATTCATATATATGTTCTAAGGATGTCAAAAAAAATTCATGGTGATTAAACCATGCATATATGTGTTCTAAGGCTGTCAAAAATTTTTATGCTGATTCAATCATACATATATGTGTTCTAAGGCTGTCAAAAAAAAATTATAGTGATTTAATCATGCATATATGCATTCTAAGGCTGTCAAAAAAATTTTGTATTGATTCAATCAAGCATATATACGTTCTAAGGCTGTTAAAAAAATCTCATAGTGATTCAATCATGCATATATGTGTTCTATGGATGTCAAAAAAAAATTATAATGATTCAATCATTCATATATGTGTTCTTAGGCTATCAAAAAAAATTATAGTGATTCATGTATGTATATATGTGTTTTAAGGCTGTTCAAAAAATTTTATAGTGATCGAATCATGCATATATATGTTACAAGGCTGACAAAAAAATTTCTTAGTGATTCAATCATGCATATATGTGTTCTAAGGCCATCAAAAAAATTCCATAGTGATTGAATCAAACATATATGTGTTCCAACACTGCCAAAAAAAAATTATAGTGATTGAATAATACATATATGTGTTCTATGGCTGTAAAAAAAAATCATAGTTATTCGATCATGAATTTGTGTGTTCTAAGGCTGTCGAAAAAAATCATAGTGATTCAATTCTGAATATGTGTGTTCTAAGGCTGTCAAAAAAAAAACGTAGTTATTCAAGCATGCATATACGTGTTCTACGACTGTCAAAAAAATTTCATAGTGATTCAATCATGCATATATTTTTTCTAAGGTTGTCAAAAAAAATCATAGTGATTCAATCATGCATATTTATGTTCTAAGGCTGTCAAAAAATTTCATAGTGACTCAATCATGTAGATATGTGTTCTAAGGTTGTCAAAAAAAATTATAGTGAATCAATCACGCAATATGTGTTCTAATGCTCTTAAAAACAATTCTAGTGATTCAATCATGCATATATGTGTTATAAGGATGTCAAAACAATTTCATAGTGATTCAATCATTCATACATGTGTTCAAAGGCTGTCAAAAAAATTTATAGTGATTCAATCACATATATATGTGTTCTAAGGCTGCCGAAAAAAATCATAGCAATTCAATCATTCATATATGTGTTCAAAGGTTGTCAAAAAAATTTCATAGTGATTCAATCATGTATATATGTGCTTTAAGCCTGTCAAAAAAATTTCATAGTGATTGAATCATGCATAAATGTGTTATAAGGCTGTCAAAAAAAATTCATAGTGATTCAATCGTGCATATATGTGTTCTAAGGGTGTCAAAAAAATTCTATAGTGATTCAATCATGCATTTTTGTGTTCTAATGTTGCCTGAAAAGTTTTATAGTGATTGAATAATGCATACATGTGTTCTATGGCTGTCAAAAAAATTTCATAGTGATTCAATCATGAATATATGTGTTCTAAGGCTGTCAAAAAAAATCATAGTTATTCAAGCACGCATATACGTGTTCTAGGGCAGTCAAAAGAATCATAGTTATTCAATCATCTAGATATGTGTTCTAAGGTTGTAAAAAAAATTATAGTGATTTAATCATGCATGTATGTATTCTAATGCTTTAAAAAAAAAATTCTAGTGATTCAATCACGCATATATGTGTTCTAAGGCTGTCAAAACAATTTCATAGTGATTCAATCATACATACATGTGTTCAAAGGCTGTTAAAAAAAATTATAGGGATTCAATCATGTATATATGTGTTCTAAGTCTGAAAAAAAGTCATAGTGATTCAATCATGCATATATGTGTTCTCAGGCTACCAAAAAAAAATCATAGTGATTAAATCATGCATATATGGGTTCTAAGGCTGTCAAAAAAATTTCATAGTAATTCAATCATGGATATTTGTATTCTAAGCCTGTTAAAAAAAATATTCATGGTGATTAAATTATGCTCATAATTTTTCTAAGGGTGTCAAAAAAAATTATAGTGATTCAATCTTTTGTATATATATTCTAAGGCTATCAAAAAAATTTCATAGTGATTCAATAATGCAGATATGTGTTCCAAGGTAGTCAAAAAAAATTATAGTAATTCAATAATGCATATAAGTGTTCTAATGCTCTCCTAAAAAATTTATAGTGATTCAATCATCAATATACATGTTCTTAGGCTGTCAAAAAAAAATCATAGTGATTTAATCATGCATATATGTGCTTTAAGGATGCAAAAAAACATCATAGTGATTCAATCATGCATATAGGTGTTCTAAGGTTGTCAAAAAAAATCATGGTAATTAAATCATGCATATATGTGTCCTAAGGCTTTCAAAAAAAATTTATAGTGATTCAATCAAGCATATATGTGTTCTAAGGCTGTCAAAAAAATGTATAATGATTCAATCATGCATATATACGTTCTAAGGCTGTCAAAAAAAAATTGTAATGATTAAATCTAGCATATATACGTTCTAAGGCTGTCAAAAAAATCTCATAGTGATTTAATCATGCATATATGTGTTTTGAGGTTGTCAAAAAATTTTATGGTGATTCAATCATTCATATAAGTGTTCTAAGCCTATCAAAATATTTTCAGAGTGATTCAAGCATGCATATATGTGTTCTAAGGCTGTCCAAAAAATTTTATAGTGATTCAATCATGCGTATATGTGTTCTCAGGCTGTCGAAAAAAATTTATAGTGATTCAATCATGCATATATGTGTTCTAAGACTGTCAAAACAATTTCATAGAGATTCAATCATGCATATATGAGTTCTAAGGCTGTCAAAAAAAATTCATAGTGGTTCAATCATGCATATATGTGTTCTAAGGCGGTCAAAAAAATCTCATAGTGATTCAATCATATGGATATGCGTTCTAAAGTTCACAAAAAAAGTTTGTAGTGATTTAATCATGCACATATGTGTTCTTAGGCTATAAAAACAATTTCATAGTGATTCAATCATGCATATATGTGTTCTAAGGCTATCAAAAAAAATTCATGGTGATTCAATCATGCATATATGTGTTCTAAGGCTGATAAAATAAATATTTTATTGATTTAATCAAGCATATATACATTTTAAGGTTGTCAAAAAAAATTGTATTGAATCAATCATGCATATATCTGTTCTAATGTTGTTAAAAAAAAATCATAGTGATTCAATCATGCATATATATGTTCTAAGGCTGTCAAAATCATGCATATATGTGTTATAAGGTTGTCAAATTTTTTTTATTGTGATTGAATATTGCATATATGTGTTCTATGGCTGTCAAAAAAAATTCATGGTGATTTAATCATGAATATACGTGTTCTAAGGCTATAAAAAAAAAATCATAGTTATTCAAGCATGCATATATGTGTTCTAAGGCTGTAAAAAATATTTCATAGTGTTTCAATCATGCATATATTTTTTCCAAGGCTGTCAAAAAAAAATCATAGTGATTCAATCACACATATATGTGTTCTAAGGCAGTCAAAAAAAATTCATGGTGAAGCAATATTGTAGATATGTGTTCTAAGGTTGTCAAAAAACAGTTATAGTGACTCAATCATGCATATATGTATTCTATTTTTCTCTAAAAAAAAATATTAGTGTTTCAATCATGCTTATATGTGTTCTAAAGCAGTCAAAACAATTTCATACTGATTCAATCATGCATACATGTGTTCAAAGCCTGTTAAAAAAATTTATAGTGATTAAATCATGCGTATATGTGTTCTAAGGCTGCTAAAAAATCGTAGTGACTCAATCATGCATATATGTGTTCCAAGGTTGTCAGAAATATTTCATAGTGATTCAATCATGTAAATATGTGTTCTAAGGCTGTCAAAAAAATTTCAAAGTGATAAAATCATGCATATATGTGTTCTAAGGCTGTCAAAAAAATCATAGTAATTCAACCATGGATATATGTCTTCTAAGCCTGTAAAAAAATATTCATGGTGATTAAATCATGCTCATGAGTGTTCTTAGGGTGTCAAAAAAATGTCAAAGTGATTCAATCATGTACATTTGTATTCTAAGGCTATCAAAAAAATTTCATAATGATTCAATAATGCAGATATGTGTTCTAAGGTTGTCTGAAAAAATTTATAGTGTTTCAATCATGCATACAAGTGTTCTAATGCTCTCCAAAAAAGTTTGTGGTCAGTCAATCATGCATATACGTGTTCTAAGGTTGTCAAAAAAATTTCATAGTGATTTAAACATGCATATATGTGTTTTCAGGCTGCAAAAAAAATCATAGTGATTCAATAATGCTTATATGCATTCTAAGGCTCTCAAAAACGTTCATAGTAATTAAATCATGCATATAAGTATTCTAAGGCTAATAAAGGAATTTATAGTGATTCAATCTTGCATATATGTTTTCTAAAGCTATCAAAAAAATTATAGTGATTCAAGCATGCATATATATGTTCTAAGGCTCTCAAAAAAAATTTGTATTCATTCAATCAAGCATATATACATTCTAAGGTTATCAAAAAAAATCTCATAGTGTTCAATCATGCATACAAGTGTTCTACGGTTGTCAAATAAATTCATAGTGATTCTATCATTCATATATGTGTTCTAAGGCTGTCAAGAAAATTTCATAGTGGTTCAATCATGCATATATGTTTTCTAAGGCTGTCAAAAAAATTTCATAGTGATTCAATCATGCATATATGTGTTCTAAGGTTGTCAAAACAATTTCATACTGATTGAATCATGCATATATGAGTTCTAAGTCTGCAAAAAAAAATTATAGTGAATCAATCATGCATATATGTGTTCTAAGGCAGTCAAAAAAATTCATAGTGATTCAATCATGCATATATATGTTATAAGGCTGTCAAAACAATTTCATAGTGATTCAATCATGCATGCATGTGTTCAAAGGCTGTTAAAAAAATTTATAGTGATTCAATCATGTATATATGTGTTCTAAGGCTGCAGAAAAAAATCATAGTGATTCAATCATGCATATATGTGTTCAAAGGTTGTCAAAAAAATTTCATAGTGATTCAATCGTGTATATATGTGTTTTAAGCCTGTCAAAAAAATTTCAAAGTGATTGAATCATGCATAAATGTGTTATAAGGTTGTCAAAAAAAAATATAGTGATTCAATCGTGCATATATGTGTTCTAAGGCTGTCAAAAAAATTCTATAGTGATTCAATCATGCGTTTATGTGTTCTAACGTTTCCTAAAAAGTTTTATAGTGATTGAATAATGCATACATGTGTTCTATGGCTGTCAAAAAAAATCATAGTGATTCAATCATGAATATATGTGTTCTAAGCTGTCAAAAAAAAATCATAGTAATTCAACCATGCATATACGTGTTCTACGACTGTCAAAAAAAAATCATAGTGATTCAATCATGCATATATTTTTTCTAAGGTTAATCATGCATATATATGTTCTAAGGCTGTCAAAAAAATTTCATATTGATTCAATCATGTAGATATGTGTTCTAAGGTTGTCAAAAAAAATTATAGTGATTCAATCACGCAATACGTGTTCTAATGCTCTAAAAAAAAATTCTAGTGATTCAATCATGCATATATGTGTTATAAGGCTGTCAAAACAATTTCATAGTGATTCAATCATGCATACATGTGTTCAAAGGCTATTAAAAATTTTTATAGTGATTCAATCATGTATATATGTGTTCTAAGGCTGCAGAAAAAAATCATAGCGATTCAATCATGCATATATGTGTTCAAAGGTTGTCAAAAAACTTTCATAGTGATTCAATCATGTATATATGTGTTTTAAGCCTGTCAAAAAAAATTCATAGTGATTGAATCATGCATAAATGTGTTATAAGGCTGTCAAAAAAAATTCATAGTGATTCAATCGTGCATATATGTGTTCTAAGGCTGTCAAAAAAATTCTATAGTGATTCAATCATGCGTTTATGTGTTCTGACGTTGCCTAAAAAGTTTTATAGTGATTGAATAATTCATACATGTCTTCTATGGCTGTCAAAAAAAATTCATAGTGATTCAATCATGAATATATGTGTTCTAATGCTGTAAAAAAAAAATCATAGTTATTCAAGCATGCATATACGTGTTCCAGGGCAGTCAAAAAAATTCATAGTTATTCAATCATCTAGATATGTGTTCTAAGGTTGTAAAAAAAAATTATAGTGATTTAATCATGCATGTATGTGTTCTAATGCTCTCAAAAAAAAATTTTAGTAATTCAATCACGCATATATGTGTTCTAAGGCTGTCAAAACAATTTCATAGTGATTCAATCATGCATATATTGTTGAGAAACTCTATTTTGATGACACATAATATGATACATTGTCTTATTTGATTTCATATGATATGATAATATGTCTTCTTGAAAAATTTTATATTATGACTGGATATGTTTTGCCATATATCTAACGAGTATTTGATGCAAGGATATCTTACCCAAAAAGGATGGAGACCTCCTGTTCAAGTACAACTATGATGCAATCATACTCCTTGAAGAAAAAGCTTGATGAGCCATGCATTCCTAAAGATCATCTAAAGAGATCGACTACCTCAAGATGAAGACCTTTTTTCTTCTTTAGAGTCATATGTAACAGAACCTTCAGATGCATACATATTGCATATTACATACACATTCATAAAAGCTATATTTCATAAAAGTATACGATAGTTTCAAAAAACTCCTTTTTGAAAACAAATAATTGTACCTTCTTACAACCCTTTATGAAAAAGGTATTTTGACATGATTTCAAAAAGTAATAATTGTACCTTCTATCATATACAAGACAACTTGAAAAGTAATGATTTTAAATAAGTAGGAAAAAGACAAAACATGGAAATCGGCTAGACAAAGAAAAACAAATATAATATGTTTTAAAAAGACTTTAGTTACCTTTTTACAAACCCATAGAATGTCGACTTACTTGAAGTCATCATTCTCTTTGTATAGCATTAAATACCTCCTCTAAAAAATCTTTGTTAATATCTATCTCAAGAATGTCGACTTGCTTAAAGTCTTCATTCTCTCCGTAGACATTGAAAAACACATCATAAAGAAAACTCTTGATATGACTATGTACAAATAAAGATCTCAAAGCATTTATTGTACTTACACTCATTTAAGTAAAGAAGTACTTATGTACTACAAATCATTAATTAGAATAAAGACAAAACTACATGATAGCCTACAATCCAACGTTCAATGTACTATTGTAAGAAATAGACTTTTTACATAATATATATAATACCTAAAATATTACAATGACTACTTGTAAACACCCCAAATTTTCACTCACTTCTTGACATTGCCCTCAATCGGCACATTTCAGTTCTCCGGAAGCAATAAAGGGCAAAATGGTCATTTTTTGAGATTGAACCTTGCAGAAAGTCCTAAATTTCATTCTTGTGCCTCAAAATTTCTATATTTAGGTTCAGAGACATCTTCAAATTGCAAAATTTCAAAATCCTCTTTCTGGACAAAAAGTTAGAATTTCCAAGTCCAAGCTCAGATTGACATTTCATAGAACATGTTGTTGCATAGTATTGCATCATTTCACTGCATAGCATGTCATTTTGAGATCCAGAACTCTTGATTTTCAAAATTTTCAATCCAGATTTGATTTTTAAACTTTTTCGAATTGATTTTTAAAACCCTGGTCTTTCAAAATTATCAAATTTTCCCATTTTACCCCAGGACTTTGAATTACAAAAAATTTCTCAAGAAAAACAATCTGGATATTTTGGATATTGATTTTAAAGATTTTATCTCAAAACTTTTTGCAAAAGATTTTAAATCTCTTTACAAATTTTTTTACATTTATCCATATTTTTTCCCTGAAAAACCAATTTTTCCAAATTCTTGAAAACAAATAATGTTTTTATCTCGTATGTTCAAATAAATGGAGCGGGACCCGCTTTTGAACTAGCATCATACTCAGACTCTCAGGTAAGTTTCTTATTCTCAAGCGGGACCTACCCGAAGTTCATACCAATTTGCAAATTTTTCTTAATTTCTCAATATTTATTTATTTATTTATTTATTTATTTATTTAGTGGGCCCACACACATGTGGCACCCCAATTGAAAAAAAAAACTTTCAAAAACAAAACAAAACTTTATTTTCAAAAGGATTTTAAAAGTGGAGTGAGATGGCGTTTCCATAAAAGCCTCTCATTTATTTCATTATCCATTTTTTTTTTTTACTTCTTTTCATTAATTTGCTTACCTTAAAATTGTAAAAGGAAACGGCCCAAACGGCGCCACAGCCATATTTTCAAAAAAAAATTCATTTTACCCAAAACTTAGGTAAATGAAGCACATTTTTTTGAAAAAAAGGCAGGAGGCGCCCTTTTGAAAACGACTACCTTTAAAGCTACGGTTTTAAAAAAAAATTTAACGAAAGGTAACGGATTTTCAAAGGGGAAAGGAAGCTGGATTTTTTTGAAAGAGGAGGAAAATCTTTAAAAAGGGGTCTGGACCGATTGAAAGAGAGGAGGGGAAAAAGATTGTGATTTGCGGTTTTTGTTGGGTTTTGCAGGGGCCTTCTTCTTAGCAGCAGAAGACACAGGGGATCCAACAGCCCATCCTTCTTCAGCCAACGTGTTCTTCATCCTCTTCAACCCCAGCCAGCGGGTTTACCATCTGCATCTTCTTCAGCACCAGCCGCAGGTCTTCCACCACCATCCGATACTTCTTCAGCAGCAGCCGCAAGAGCACCACCATCCAACGCCTACCTTCCTTCAACCCAGCCAACAGAGGACGCAGACTGTTGTTCATCCCCACTTCAAGCCAGCCGCAACCCACCAGCTCCTACCCATTTTCCTTCAGCCCAACGATTTCTGCTCCCTCTTTCCTTCAAGCCAGCCACAAATCACACGGCAGCAAGGGATCCAGGGGATCTCTCTTTTTCTTCAGCTTCACCAACAGAAGTTTTGCAAAACTGTTGTCTATTCCTTTCAGCCCGGCTGCAAAAAGTTGACCCCCAATCTGTTTTCTGCAGGGCATTTCAAACAGGGGATATACAAGGTAACGCATGGCTGTAGTTTATTTTCATTTCATTCTTTGTGATTTGCTATTTTGATTTTGTTGCTAATTGCTTTTGATTTCCTGCATTAACAGTTTCAATACACTGTTTGAGTTATTGTTATGTTTCAGTTTACAAGTAAATTTCTGTTTCAATACATTGTTTTCATTAGTTAATGTTGTGTTATTTTTTTTTTTTTATTTACTGAATTTCATGTTTGTTTCAATGTTATGTTTTCTTGTGGCTTTTACTTCTTGAATGTCATGTTTGTTTTATTTCCTGAATTTCCAGTTTTCTTTTTTTTATTGTTTTCTTTCAAATTCCTATTTTCTAAGCATCTTCCTATAGTGTTTTCGTTCATACTTCTTCCTTTATCCAATTTTTCTTTTTTTGTCATCACTTCCATATATCTCAGTTTTCCTGTTTATTGCAATTTTCATTTTGCAGTTAGTTCACGTTCATCAAATTCCTGTTTTGCAATTGCTCTTCTTATTTTCCTGTTTTTATTATATCTTTTTTTTTTTTTTTTACAAAACCATTTGCTGTGTTCATCATTTCATGGTTCAATTGTTGAAATTGATTCCAGTTTTCTATTGTATGTTTGTTTTTCTGATTTTTTGTTTTGTAGTGCCATTATCATTTACTCCACCATTCATTTGTAGTGACACCATCCTTCACAGCCGAAATGGCCACCTTCTTGGATGCATCTAGTGTTAGGTTTGCTCAGGGGAATTTCCATACTGGGGTTATCATGGATTGTTATTATATCTGCCATCATGTTCTATGGTTAAGTTTTATTATTTCCTGAAATGCATGGGACACTACCACATTGAAATGATGCCAATGTCTCTGTGTGAGAACATGTCCATCCTTAGATATCTCATTTATACACACAGCATTGTCACAATTTTCTTGAAGACAGTCCATTGTTCCCACAATGCACTTCTTACACATCACGTATGTGTTATATTTACCATCTTCTGCAGGTATGCAGTCTTGATAATCGGCTATGTTCATGAACGGATATATCCACATCCGTTCATGATCTATATGTCATCTTTTGCAAGCGTCATTACTGATATATAAAGAAGCTCTATACCCATTTTTATTGAAAATTACCCTGTAATTTGGGAAATACGGCTGCGCGAAATCACCTACAGAAACTGTATATACCTGTATTTTCTGATTTTACCCATTATACGGAATTTTCCTTTATATGTATATTTTCTTATCATAGGTATATATATATCGATATCCATTGTATGTCTACCTATATATATATGTATATATGTATATATATATGTATATATGTATATATATATGTATATATGTATATATATATATGTATATATATATATGTATATATATATATATATATATATATATATATATATATATATATATATATATATATATCCCTTCATGAGTATTTGCTATTACATATATTTTTCTTTTCTCTTACTCTTGTAAATACATCCTCATTTGATTTATGAGCTTGATGTTCAAAATTCTTGTTTTATGAAGTTATGGCTGGAACATCATCATTTGATTTATGAGCTCTGTTTTATGAAGCTATGGGCTGGAATATCATCATTTGATTTATGAGCTTGATGTTAAAATCCCTGTTTTATGAAGCTATATGGCTGGAACATCACCCTTGGTTTTATGAGATTTTGCTTAGCTTAGTGCTAAATTCTTGTTTGCTATATTGTTATAATATCACCCCATTTGCAGCACCAATTATACATATTGTTTCATCATTTTCCACGACATTTTCACCTTTTCACCAAGCTTTTCATATCCTTTTCATAATATCCTTGAAATAGTCCAGGATGCTTCCACAACCCATTTCCTGCACATTCATTTTCTTCTGCAAGTGTGCAGACTTGATATTTGGCCATATTCATGAACGGATATCTCTATATCCAATCGTGATCTCCCAACCATCTTTGGCGTGCTTCATTATGGATATATAGGGAAGCTCCATACCCATTTTTACTGGAAATTGCATTATAATTTGAGAAGTATGGTTGTGTGAAATCACCTACAGAAACTGTCTATACCTGTATTTTCTGATTTTACCCATTATATGGAATTTTCATTTATATGTATATTCTCTTATTATAAGTATATATATATTGATATGTATGTATATCTACCCATATGTATACATATATATGTATATATATATGTATATATGTATATATATATACATATATATATACTTATATATATATACCTTCATGTGCATTGGATATCACATATATTTTTCCTTTTCTTTTACTTTTTTGCAAATATATCTTCATTACCATATATCATTTAGCATAAATTCAAATATTTCTATATCTACATATATATATCTTTGTTGTATATAGTATATATGTCCATTTCCTTGGTTATTTTGTACTAACTCTCATTTTGCAGGAAAATCTAGAAGATGCAGATTCCTTGGCTCCATTTCAATTTTCTTTTACTTTATGTTATGCAATGTAACAATCCAATGTAAACCTTGGAATAAGATTTACTTTTACTGCTTAGATTAGGCCGCATCTCATATAGTTTGATTTCAGTAATATCCTGATTCTATGATGCATATATCTCAAATTTTCAAAATTCACCATGGATGAACACGAATGGCACGTGCACCAACTCTTAGAGAGTTGATGAACTCGGTGGAGTCCATATTTACGGCCCTAGTCGGAATATGGACGAGACCCAGATCCATCATCTCTCTACCAGTCACATTGAGCCTACACTCTTAGGCTATCTTGAAAATGCACCTCATATTTCCAATGTTTTCAAAATATTGTGAATTAACTCAAATAAACCCTGAATATATTCATGGCCACAGTCAGAATATATGAAGGATTTACTTTGGTTTAATCCACATTTTTTCAATAAAATTTTCAGAAATCTTTTCAAAAGTGCATTCATTCATTCACATCGTCTGCATCATTTGTTTTTCTCATGATTTTCTCAAAAGATTTTCACTTCATGGAATCGATTTTCTCAAGAAACTATGATGATATTTGGAGTTGGATTTCCCAGATCAAATGTTTCCTGTGATTTTCCTTAAAAAGTTATTTCCTTAAGATTCTTTTCAAAGGAATTTCTCATTTTCTCAAGAATCCAAGTTGATTTTCAGATATTTCAAAAAACCAGATTCTGAGGATTTCAATTTCCTAAGTTTTGAATTTCCTTCTCCAATGAATCTTTCCTATAAATTTTCTATCCTTTTCTTAAGAAAATTCTCAAAGTCTCAGTTTTCCCAACAAGTACTTCTTTTTTTCCAAATGTTCATATTTTCTCAAGAATTCTTACAGTTTTCCTGAGATTCTTATTTCCTCATGATTTTCCAAGTCTTTCTAAGCTTTCTCAAGATTTTCCTGAGATTCTCATTTCTTCATGATTTTCCAGATCTTTATAAAAGTTCTTAAGATTTTCTCGAGATTCTCACTTCTTCATGATTTTCCAAGTCCTTATAAACTTTCTCAAGATTTTCTCGAGATTCTCACTTCTTCAAGATTTTCTAACTCTTTATAAACGTTCTCGAGATTTCAAACCTTCTTCGTCCGAGTTTTCCTGAGAGATTTATTTCCATCTTTTTCCTAAGAAATGCTTTTTAACTTTAAATGTTTTCTAAGCATACATCATATTTTCCAATTTACATTTTTTAAGATTCTCATAGCACATGCCTGAATTCTCTGTGCATTTAGGATAGAACACAATTTCAATGATTTTACTAAGTTAAGCACAATTTTGGTCCTTGGTTCGATTACCCCTGTTAAAGGCGGCAGGAACGGTCGAACCTCGTACCGACAGGTCGAGCCCCATCCCATGGATTTTCCCGCAATTTTCAAAACGGAGGCAAGTATTTCAAAAACAATTTCCAAAATCCGGTCAAGTTTGAATCGCGAAAGCATTTCTCTCTCTCTTCCGCAAGGAAGGGAAGACGGAAAAAATTTTGCGACGATAGCAGGTTGGCGACCGAGATGGGACCTGTCCTTGTCTGACCTAAATTATGCTTGACTTAGTCCAATTATCGAAATTATGTTCACAACATGTCAGCTCTTTACTTTCAATATCATGTGAGCCTAGGAGCCTAGATTCTGACCTACCTGACATTTACTGTATATAGCTTAGGCATGGTTTGGTAGGACTATATTGAGGAGATATTTTCATGCTCACATAGATTTAGGTCTAAATACAACTCTCTTCAATTTAGGATCTGAATGCAAACAATGTATGCTTCTTCAAAGATTTTCAAAATCTATCTCTCTAGGTTTAGAGCCATCTATTTCTTGCATGTGATCATTTTTTTTCAAACCTCCATTACCTATCATTACCCGGTCTTCACGTTGCTGGGCTCTCTTCCAGAACCCTAGTTCGGGACAGAGCCTCACAACTAGGCCACCTATTTGGGTTAACACCCCCTACCACGTACCGCGGGCCACAGTCCGAAGTATATCGGTAGGCGCTCAAGGATGTTGGAAAACCTTACCTTAGAACCGAAGTTGAGATTATATGCCACGTACCTCGAATTTTGGTTCGGGTATATCGACATAACTGGATTGGACAAAGATGATCTGAACTTAGAGTTAGGATTAGGGTCCTACAGCTGTTTTCAAAATAATGCATCTAGAGTCAGCCTTTTAGGGAGTGTTGTATGTGCATGAATGTTTGTGCAGGATATGATTGTTTGTATGTTACCTCTATTTCCTTACATTTTCCCAAAAATATTTTCAAATACCTATATTTTTTCGTGTTTTTCCTTTATTTTCTCAAACCCTGGATGATTTTTCTAAATATCCAATTTCTTTCAAAACTCCAGGCGATTTTCCCCATTCTACCTTTCTACTGGATCTCGAATTTCTAACTGCATTTTATCCTGCCTGCAAAAATTTTCAAAATTTCTTACATTTTCCTAAGTCTCATTCCGAGTCTTTTTCTATTTTCAGTTCGATAGCATCCAGTCAAGTTGATCCTATCTTCCCTGAAGATCACATCTCCTACGAGGTGCGACAAGGTCGTTCTGAACATCGAGCCCTTAGCACCGGAACTTTCGTTCCCCGGTGGTATTATTCTTGGCTCAAAAGCTTTTCCCGAATGTTCCCGGACCATTTGAGCGAGTGCAGATTAGAATTGGCGTCAGCAGTTGGGAAGCAGACCATCAACGGCAACTTGATCCATGCAATGGCGGAGCGATGGAATCCTCGAACATGTACATTCTGGTTCCCGTGGGGAGAGAAGACTATTTTAATGGATGAATTTTCAGAAATCATGGGATTACCAGAACCAGCCGGTCAGCCAAGCGATCCATTAGAACATCAATTCCTGATCAATGTCAAGGGTTTGGAACCCCGAGATTCCTTAGCTCGTATGACAGGCCGCCGATCCTGGCCCCTGATCCAATTGGAGGGAAATGAATATGTTGACCTGCTTGAGTTGTATCGCCAGTACGGAAACTTCGTTGAAGTCAGTTCGCTATCCAGGACAGCTAAAGAAAGGATTCAGAATGCAATGGTGTTGTGCACTGTAGGATTATCCCTCTTTCCAGATGGACAAAACTACATGGACATCAGAATGATCCAGCTTATGAGAAGATGGGGAAGTCGACAAACCAATCGCCTCTCCATAGCCATGGCAGCGCTCGCTTTCCTATATCGAGGTCTGACTCGATTCTCACTTGGAGAATCCATCTTAGTTGAAGGATGCATCTACGCACTTCAATCCTGGTTCTTTCAGCATGTTCCAGCCCGAGCAAGCTCTTTCAGATATAATGGTCAAGAACTTCTTCCAGTGGCACTGTACCGGTCTATGATCAACAATATTCAAGAAGATGACGTAGTCTGGGACTATTTTGATCAGCAACTATCTCCTCCTAGATACACATACGCTTATGGCAAGCGGTTCAAGTTGCTGGGACCATTCTTCTGCACTTACTACCAACCAGAGAGATGTGTTCGGCAGTTCTCCCAGAGACAGCAGTACGTCGAAGCCCGATTGTTATCAGGAGTTATGGCAGAATTTGATCTCACTTCCGCACAATGGTCTGGGGCATATCATTCTGCCCGCTACGGCTGGGATTCCTTTGTCTCTCTTTTTGTCTCTCTTAAAATTTTTCCTGGTCCTAGAGTGTCTGCTGATTATCGTGAATGGTGGCAAATTGTTTGTCCTCCACCTCTTTGTCAAGATTAATAAAATCATGTTTTCTCATTTCAATAAAATTCTCTCTTTTTCTATTATGGTTTGACGACCTCGCCTAGGTAACAAGGCATATTTTCGTTGTTTGTTTCTCGTGCTAAAAGAGTCGACAACACAATTGTCGTGATTCTTGCGACGACTCAGTCCCTAGTAATGGGACATCTTCTTCAAATTGTCTACCATATTTTCAATAAATATTTCTTTCAAAAGCCAATTCCTTCATAATCTAATCAGGTCTTTGCCCTGCAGAGAGAGCATCCACAGCTACATTATAGCATCCACAGCATTTGATGGTTCGAACAAGGTCAGAAAGAAGAACCACATCACCTCAACACTCCTCAGCCTCAGAAGGAGAAATGGATCATCCTGTGAATCAAGATCAACAGCAAGAGGATGATGGCATAGACCCGCAAATGTATGCCATGTTCCAAAAGATGATGAATAAAATGATGAGTGAACAAGCTGGGACTAGTGCAGAAAAAAATCAATTCAGAGAAAAGTTCCACTGGCACAAGAATAAGAAGGCTCCCAAGAAGCAGATTCAGCTAGAAGAAATCTGAGATGAATCAGAATCAACGGAAGACACTGAGGAAGAATATGAGGTGCCACCGATATTTCAGAAACGTGGCCGAGAACAAAGGAAGAGCCGCAAATCAAATAATCAGGTCACAGAAGAACCTCTGCAGTCACAATTTAGGGAAATGGCCCGAGTTGTTAAGGATCTCCAAACCCGCGACAAGGGCAAGAAAGTCTTCACCAGTGAGGACTTCTACGACGGCCTCGAAGGGGATGACGATCTCGAAAACCTTCCCCAAAAATTCATCAAGTTCGATGGTTCTGGCGATCCGAAAGCACATCTCGCCACTTTCTTTGTTGAATGCTCAAGGTTCAAAAGGGATAACCGAGCATTGTTTCTGTGTTTCCCGCGCAGCTTGGAAGGAGTTGCAGCTAAATGGTATGCTAAGCATATCAATCTCATCGAGCTCAAGGAGTTCGATAAAGTGGTGAATTTATTTATTGAACATTTTTTTTGTTCAACATAGAAGCGCTCCCGACATTAAGTCATCTCTGCAGTCTGAGGCAGAATGAGAATGAAAAAGCACGAGATTTCATTCACATATGGAGGTCAGCCTGCAACAAAATGAGAGATCCCATATCTGAAAGGCACGCTTTGTCATTAATCCTCAAGAATTTTTCTCAACCATTAAGAGGATTAATCTCTACTGCACCGTCCAAGACCTTCATTGAATTAACTGAGCGAGCAGAATGGCTCGAGCTAAGCGTAGAGAATAGAGTCTATGAAGGCTTCATTTTTTCCAAAAATAACCCCCAAGGTGAGCAGAAGAAGAAAGCTCACTTCACCTTCTCTGCCAACAACAACAACAACAATAGCCAAAATCAGTACAAAGGGCAGAAGAAAGATTACTGCTACGGCGCAGGCAATTCCAACAATAAAGGAGATCAGAAAATGAAGCTTGCTCCTCAATACAGCAAGCCTTCTCAGCAAGACCAAGGGCCGAAATTGCGTGAAAAAGTTAAACATGAAGGATGGAGTTATGACCGAAAGTTTACTTCTCTAGATCAATCACTCGAAGATGTGCTCGAGTATATGTTGTCGAAGGAAATGGTCAAGTTACCGAGGCTGGCCGATCCCCCTGTGCCTATGGGGAAATGGAAGGATCAATTCTGCAAGTTCCACAGAACAGTGGGACACAGCACTGAGAACTGTTTCGTTCTCAAGAACATTGTGCAGGATCTTATTGACAAGAATTTATTGGTAGAAGGAGAAGAAGAAGAAAAAATGGACATTCTTAAGCAGCCTTTTCCTTCACACACCACGGCAGTGGTGTCCGCACAGCCATACCGCATGAGCACATCAAGCCGTGTTCTGCACAAGATCTCCAAGTTCAGCACCAGGTGTCAGTTTTACGACAAGCAACTCCTGATTATAAGAAGATGGATCTAATCTCAACATTGGGCAAGATGAAAGTTTCTGAAGCACCTGTAAAGTCAGCCCCCAAGTCAAAGGGACTTCCTGATTTTCTCAATCAAATCATCAAGCCCAAGCCGGAGAATACAAGTCAGAGACCTCTGACCGCTTTGTCCAATGTTTCCATTCTTGATTTGGCCAAGAGTTCCTGCAAGCATAGCAAGTACTGGATGATCTACTCAGAAAGATCAAAGTTAAGCCCAATACCACTCCTGAAGACATGGCACAAATAGTGAATTCGGCCATGACCAACGCGCCAATCACTTTCTCGAATGAGGACCTTCCAAAGCCTCATTTCTTTCACAATAATGCTCTTTACATCGTCGTTCGGGTAAGGGGAATGACAGTACCCCATGTGCTAGTAGATGGGGGCAGCAACCTCAATATATGTCCTGAAATGACCGCAAAGGCACTAGGCATTAATAAAGAAGAATACATTCCAGATCCTATTACCATCTATGGGTTTGACAACCATGGTCAAACGGCAAAAGGGAAGATATTCCTGGAAGTGTTCATCAATTATTCTGTGCATTCAGTGCTTTTTCATGTGGTCAATGTGCCACCCACCTACAATTTGTTGCTCGGAAGGACATGGATTCATAATGCAAATGCAGTGCCTTCCACTTTGCATCAATGCGTAAAATGGTCCAAAGGTGGAATGATTACCACAGTGCTTGGAGAGGACTCGGAAGAAAGACTCCCACAGCCTATGATTCCTCGACTATCATTCACTGCAGATATTCCTAGCATTAGAGAGAATGAAGAAATCAGTCTCAAAGAAAGTCAGGAAATACTCCAGGCAACATCAGAATTATCCCTGCACACTGTAGCAATGACCCGATGGAGAGGTCCCAAGTTCTTCAAGATTGGAGGTCGTGTCAGCTACGACACTGTCAAAGATCATCCATTGTTTCCACAATTCATGAAAGTAAGAAAGGGATTCGACTTACTTCTGAAGCATGGTTATCAACCCTTTAAAGGACTGGGCAAAAATGAAGATGGTCGTGTCGAGCCAATGATCCAAAAGTATCGTCCCCACAGGGCAGGATTAGGGTTTTCCGGCGGGAGCTCACCAAAGAAGACTGTTTTTGTTAAAGGGGCACATTGAGAATCGTTGTTGCATTTTCTTTCTATTCCTTTCAGAATAAATGTCTCAATGTCTTTTATCAAGTGAAATCAATAAAATGTTAAGTTTCTTTGTCTATCTGGATGCCATCTATCTTCCTTCTTTATCTCCTCATTATATAACTCAAATGTCATTTTATGCATAATTCTTTTTAAATAATTGTTTGTCATATGATAGACGGTTTTTTTTTCCTGAATCCAATTTCTTATCCAAAATTTCAAAAATGTCTTCCCAAACAATCAAGAAACTCGTTATCAACCCAAAAGCTTTCCAGAAATCGGCAGCAATTCACCGAGTAAAAGCAAGCACAGGAGATAGCAAGGTTGCAAAGCAGTTAGATGATTATGCAGAATTTGATCCGACTCTTCAGGAATTATCAGAGTTCGCCTCAGTTCAGAAGCAAGATGAATCATCCGCTCTAGTACAAGATCCTACTGAAGATGTCAATATCGGCTCAGAGGAAGATCCCAAGATTCTCAAGATCGGCACCAGTCTAAGTCCGGAAGAGAAAGAAAGGCTCACCAATTTTCTCAAACAATATAAAGAAGTTTTTGCATGGACATATGAAGATATGCCGGGCTTAGATCCCAAATTGGTCGAACATCGACTCGTTTTGAAGCCAAATGTAAAGCCAGTTAAGCAAAAGCTGAGAAAAATGGATCCCAGAATAGAACAACAGGTCAAAGAAGGACTTGAAGATCTTCTCAAAGCAGGATTTATCTGACCTATTGACTATCCAGATTGGTTAGCCAATATCGTCGTTGTCCCAAAGAAAAGTGGCAAAGTCAGGATTTGCATAGACTTCAGAGACCTCAACAAGGCAACTCCGAAGGATGACTATCTACTGCCAAGCATTGATCTTCTGATTGACAGCACAGCAGGACATGCCATGTTCTCCTTCATGGATGGATATTCCGGCTACAACCAGATTAAGTTGGCCGCCGGCGACCAATCTAAAACTTCCTTTACTACGCCTTGGGGCACTTTTTGCTATACAGTTATGCCTTTTGGGCTCAAGAATGCTGGAGCAACATATCAACGAGCAATGGCCGTTATCTTTCATAATCAAATGCGCAAAATCATGGATGCGTATGTTGACGATATTCTCGTGAATCTAAAGAGGGAGAAGATCACCTCGAAGCCCTTGATCAAGTCTTTAAGTGGCTCACTCTTTACAAGTTAAGACTTAACCCGCAAAAGTGTGTTTTTGGAGTCGAATCAGGCAAATTGTTGGGTTTTCTGGTCAGCAAAAAGGGAATTGAAGTTGACCCGGCCAAAGCAAAGGCTATCATTGATATGCCACCCCCGAAAAATCTCAGAGAATTGCGTAGCCTTCAGGGATGCATGCAATCAATCCGGCGATTTATTTCCAACTTGGCGATGAGATGTGAACCTTTCAACCACTTGCTCAGAAAAGGAGTGAAGTTCGAATGGGGACCAGAGTGTCAGCAATCGTTCGATAGAATCAAGAAGTATCTTCTCAATCCTCCAATCCTGAAGCCGCCAGAATTGGGAAAACCTCTTCTATTATACATTTCAGTCAATCAAGTCGCATGTGGCGGATTCTTGGCACAATACAAAGAAGGCAGCCTGATAGAGCACGCCATCTATTATGTGAGTAAGACTTTCATAGATTATGAAAAGAAATACTCTCACATAGAGAAGACCTGCTTAGCTCTGGTATGGATGTGTCAGAAGCTAAGACACTACCTGCTGGCATCTTAAGTCAAAATTTTGTCTAAACTCAATCCTCTCAAGTATATTTTAGAGCAGCCTTTCCTCAGCGGACGAGTCGCAAAATGGCAAGTCTTACTGATGCAGTATGACTTAGAATATGTCTCGCAGCAATCAATCAAAGGTCAAGCAATTGCAGATCAATTGGCAGATTTTCCTCTAGCAGAAGAGGTGAAAGCCGAAGATGACTTCCCTGATGAGCAAATTTGCAATATCCAGCAATCTCTAGTCTGGAATTTATTTTTCGATGGTTCTAAGAATATGGCCGGAATAGACATTGAAATCTTATTAATCACTCCAGAGAAAGAAATGATTCCATTTTCTCTCAAGTTAGATTTTCAATGTACCCATAATATGGCTGAGTATGAAGCCCTAATTCAAGGTCTAAAAATTCTACTAGACTTCAATGTCAAGAGAGTGCATGCTTACGGTGACTCATTACTCATCGTCAATCAAGTTCGAGCCGAATGGCAAGTGAAAGATCAGAAGTTATTCCCCTATCAGAAAATTGTTTCAGCTCTTGTCAGCAAGTTTGAAGAATTTCAGTTATTCCACATCAAGAGAGATTTTAATCAAGTGGCCGATAGTCTAGCCAGTTTAGGCTCCATTATGACATTCAAAAATGGAGAATCTTGTCGCTCTTTTGAAATTGGCAGACTTGACCAACCTGCTTTCCTTCCAGACCAGGCTGAGCAAAGGAAGAAACCCTGGTATTACAACATCAAAACTTTCATAGAAACCGACGAATTTTCTCCAGAACTCTCAAAGAAAAAGCAGCGAGCAATCCAGCGTATGTCCACTCAATATTTCATTTTGGCCAATGTCCTCTATCGTCGTGGATTCAGCTCAGAGTATTCCAGATGTTTAGATGAAGAAGAAGCCAAAGAAGTCGTGCGAGAAGCACACGAAGGCATTTGTGGTGGCCACGTCGGCTACCAAACCCTTGTCAAGCAAATCATAAGAGCAGGGTACTACTGGAAGACTATGCAACAAGACTGTTATCATTATGTGAAGAAGTGTGTGCAATGCCAAATACATGCACCTTCTATTCATGCTCCAGCAACTTATTTACAGTCTGTTGTCTCTTCATGGCCATTTTCTATGTGGGCCTTCGATGTTGTGGGTCCCATCACTCCCTCAGCTTCAAATGGCCACAAATACTTCTTTGCCGCAACAGAATACTTCACCAAGTGGGTAGAAGCTATCACTCTTTGCACAGTAGAAGGCCGACACGTGGTCTCTTTTATTCACAAGAGCATCCTTTGCCGTTTCGGCATCCCGCATGACATCGTGTCAGATAATGGCAGTCATTTCAAGAATGAAAAAATAAAGACATTCTGCTCAAAGTTCAAGATTTATCATCATTTCTCTGCCCCATATTATCCTAAGGGAATGGTCAGGCAGAGGCCACCAACAAGATCTTAATTCGCATCTTGGAGCGAACTGTGGAAACAGGTCGTGATTGGCATAAGAAGATCCACGATGCACTATGGGCTTACCGGACCACTATTTGCACTCCAACGAATGCTACTCCATCAGAACTGGTCTATGGAACAGAAGTAGTGTTGCCACTACATGTTCAGAAGCCCGCTTTGAAATTCGCATCGCTTCTGCAATTACCTCTTGATCAATACCAGCAGCAGCGACTGGTACAGTTAAACTTGCTCGACGAGAGAAGGTTAAAAGCAGCAGAGCATGCTCAATCCTATCGCCAGAGAGTAGCCAGGCAGTATGCGAAGTCTGTCATCGAAAGAAGATTCAAAGTCAATGATTTCGTACTTCGATCCACAGCTTATCTCAAGCATCATACCCGCGGGAAATGGTCGCCAAATTGGGAAGGCCCATATGTCGTCAATGAAGCATTACCCCGCAACTCATATCGGCTCATCAACGCTGATGGGGTAGAATTGCCAGATCCCATTAATGCTCGACACTTGAAAAAGTTCTACACTTGAAACATTTAGTCTCCTCTTGTAATCTTCCCGTTTCCTTCAAATAATGATTCAACTTTCTTTCCTAGTTACACTGGGGCATTTCTTTTAAAATTTTGTTCTGTATGCAGGCAGGATAACAAATTCCTCATTTCACGCACTTGTGTATTCATGTGCATCAATTCATATTCATTTGCATTCAACTACATTAACAACAATCCAGTCAGTATTGGGATTTCAACAAACAGTCCCATCACAATTCCTAATGATTCAAAATTGGAAAGTAATCACCAATACTGAACTAAAACCCAGTGTTCAAACTGGTATTGTTTCAAAATCCAATGTTTAAACTGATACATTTTCAAAATCCCAAACTTTTCGAAAAATCGAGTTCCAACTCGGGTTTTATTTCACATGATTTTCTTTTGTTGATCCGGGTTCCGACTCGTGATCTCTATATTTTATTCGAGCTCTGACTCGAACTCATCATTCTCCTTTGATCAATCCAAGTCATTTCAACCATCACGGTCTGTCAATTGCTCAAATTTGATATTTTGCCCACTAATTTCCAAATTCAATCTTTGGATCATGCAATTCTCTAATTCCGACCCCTAGGTCACCCAATTTTCAATTTCAAATCCAATTCTCAATTCTCAATTTTGACCTCCAGGTCATTTAATTTCTAATTTTCGATCTTCGGGTCACTCAATTCTCAATTTCGACCTTCGGGTCACACAAATTCGACCTTTTGGTCTATCAATTCCCAGTTTCGACCGTAAGGTCATTCAATTATCCAATTTCGACTTCCGGGTCATCCAATTTCCAAACAAGCAATTTTCCAATTTCCAATTTCCAATTTCGACCTTTGCGTTAATCAAATTTCAATATCCAATTTCAATCATTTTCTCTTGCGAGAGACCCGTTTAGGGAGAGTTCGAGGGAGCTCGTTCTTTTCGCATGCTATCCAATTTGTTCACTTAGCCCCTTTTCAGGGAGAGTTTTGAAGGGACTCGTGTCTTCGTGAACCGTTTGCAAAACAATTCCCAATTTCACACAAGGAACCCTTTTAAAGGGAGAGGCTCGACAGAGACTCGCTTTTCTTGTAAACCCCCAATTTCATACTAGGCCACTTTCGTCATGAAAGACCCTCTTTGCAGGGAGAGTGTGATGGACTCGTTCCTTTCATGAACCAATTTTCAGACCTCACTATTATCGGCCCCCTTTCCATAAGAGAAGCCTAATCTTAGGGAGCTTTGACGAAAGCTTAATTTCTCTTCGAAAGTTCGTTTTGCAAACACCTCCTCTTCAGGGAAGAGAGGAGTATTTCCCATTTCCCATTCAGGTAAGGGCTAAGCCTGAGTCTCTCTTTTTGGGGAAAAAGAGAGGAGAATTTTTGTCACGGATGTATTGAGCCGGACTTCAGATATTCACTTTCACCCAGGACTTCAAGAAAATTTTGTCAATCAAAGTATCTATTGATTTCAGAATCTTTATTACACAAATCTCTATTTACCTTCAGCATTACTTCCAAAAGAATAAAGCTTTTGCGAGAAGAGATTCAAAATTCAAATTCTTTCTATTGGCTAACCAAAAGGATGAAGGATAAGTTCTCGATATGGCCAGAAAAGAAGATTCAATGTTATTGAAAAGCCATAGATGATCGATATTGATCGCAGTTATGGCACATCTTTAAAGTCTATTCTTGTAAAGACGAGGCAGTGGAAATATCCTAAGTGCTGGAAAAGAGAGCATTTACCCAAGTCTTGTCTCCTTAAAATCACTTAAGCTGCAATCAAATATCCGCAAAAGGGATCTCTCACTTGTCGTCAAGATGAAGGCGAATTAGGCGAGTAGACCCTCGGGGCCAAAGAAGATTCGAAACATCTCCAAGATGACGGAGTTTGTGACGGATCCTTCCAGAAAAAGTCCAAAGCACTGTCGAGATGAAGGCAGATGCGATGAACCTACCGACAATCTCTAAAAGATATTTAATTTCAGCTATCCTTCGAAATCCCCAGCCAATGAGCCAATATCATCAACATGACCCCTGAGGCAAAGAAGGATCGAAACATCTCCAAGTTGAAGGAGTTTGTGACATACCCTTTTCAAAAGAGAGAAAGAGAGGAAAAGAAAAGAGAAAAAAATCAGAACATCTCCAAAATGAAGGAGAATGCAGCCGAAATACAAGAGAGCCAAAAGAGTGCAGAAAGATTATCATGAGAGAAGCCCTCAGGATATCAAACTGCCAGATCTATCAAGAATCCTCTTTAAATTTGTGAAATTCTATTATCAATACTCTTTCATCAACTGCTTTCACAATATCAAATTCTCTTT
The DNA here is from genome assembly GCF_984573655.1 of Nuphar pumila. Classification (NCBI taxonomy): domain Eukaryota; kingdom Viridiplantae; phylum Streptophyta; class Magnoliopsida; order Nymphaeales; family Nymphaeaceae; genus Nuphar; species Nuphar pumila. The sequence continues at coordinate 41,868,013 of NC_143265.1, read as the reverse complement.
CCTGCTCATATCAAGGAAATTGATAGCTTCCTTGAAGAAGGTCAATTGCAAGCAATTTGGATTTCAAGTCTCGATTCTACGAAGTGAACCTTGTTTGGAGGTAATGCTTCAGGTAGAAAAGAAGGAATATCTTTGCAACAATGTGCATCATTTTCAAATATTTTGAATCAACAACAAAATTCTCAACATTTTGATAATATTTTCTAGCTATCCTGTCATGAAGTGAGAGCTTGATGTTCATTTTCAATACATCCTGACACCAATTTTAAATCCCTCTTAAGGACTTGATTCCTTCCCTTCTTTGAGAGCATGAACTCTCAGATTTGCACACTTCCCTGTGTCCCCACTGTCCCACCATAGACAGTCCAATTTCGGTTTGAGGTCGAACCACCAAACATTTCTTGCAAAAGGCAATTTCAAAAGCTGATTTTAGTCTCAGCAATGAGACACCCAAAATCAATCCCTTTTCAAGCTTTAGGGACCCCATTTTCCTTCCTTTTGCAAAAGCCCTGTCGGATTTATTGTGCAAAATTCGAAGGTTCCATCATGGTCTCTTCCTTCAAGGATTCCATCCATTTTCTACCCAATCAGGATAAGGGTATAAATCGGAGCCTCATTCAAAGAGGTATTTCATCTTCCGCTCGATCAGGATAAGGGTACAAACCTGAGCCTCATTCAAAGAAGTATTCCATTTTCCGCCCGATCAGGATAAGGGTACAAACCTGAGCCTTCTTCAATGAGGTATTCCATTTTTTGCCCGATCAGGTTAAGGGTCAAAGACTGAGTTTCGTTCCATACGAAGCATTTCCTGTCCCATCTAGGTTAAGGGCATAAACCTGAACTTCGCTCTCTCAGAGCAAATCTATTTTCTCTTTATTCTCCATTTCATATCTATCATATTCCTCGGGCTAATTTCTTCCTACCCAGTCAGATCCTTCTAACTGGGGCATTTTTTTTACATATAGCCCAAATTTGGTGTGTGATTTTTGCCACTAAGCTCAGCCATGAGACTGCTTAGTAGCAAAGAGGGGCATCTGTAAACACCCCAAATTTTCACTCACTTCTTGACATTGCCCTCAATCGGCACATTTCAGTTCTCCGGAAGCAATAAAGGGCAAAATGCTCATTTTCTGAGATTGAACCTTGCAGAAAGTCCTAAATTTCATTCTTGAGACTTAAAATTTCTATATTTAGGTTCAGAGACATCTTCAAATTGCAAAATTTCAAAATCCTCTTTCTGGACAAAAAGTTAGAATTTCCAAGTCCAAGCTCAGATTGACATTTCATAGAACATGTCGTTGCATAGTATTGCATCATTTCACTGCATAGCATGTCATTTTGAGATCCAGAACTCTTGATTTTCAAAATTTTCAATCCAGATTTGATTTTTAAACTTTTTCGAATTGATTTTTAAAACCCTGGTCTTTCAAAATTATCAAATTTTCCCATTTTACCCCAGGACTTTGAATTACAAAAAATTTCTCAAGAAAAACAATCTGGATATTTTGGATATTGATTTTAAGGATTTTATCTCAAAACTTTTTGCAAAAGATTTTAAATCTCTTTACAAAATTTTTTACATTTATCCATATTTTTGCCCTGAAAAACCAATTTTTCCAAATTCTTGAAAACAAATAATGTTTTTATCTCGTATGTTCAAATAAATGAAGCGGGACCCGCTTTTGAACTAGCATCATACTCAGACTCTCAGGTAAGTTTCTTATTCTCAAGCGGGACCTACCCGAAGTTCATACCAATTTGCAAATTTTTCTTAATTTCTCAATATTTATTTATTTATTTATTTATTTATTTATTTATTTATTTATTTATTTATTTATTTATTTTAGTTAGTGGGCCCACACACATGTGGCACCCCAATTGAAAATAAAAGACTTTCAAAAACAAAACAAAACTTTATTTTCAAAAGGATTTTAAAAGTGGAGTGAGATGGCATTTCCATAAAAGCCTCTCATTTATTTCATTATCCATTTTTTTTATTTCTTTTACTTCTTTTCATTAATTTGTTTACCTTAAAATTGTAAAAGGAAACGGCCCAAACGGCGCCACAGCCATATTTTCAAAAAAAAAATCATTTTACCCAAAACTTAGGTAAATGAAGCACATTTTTTTGAAAAAAAGGCAGGAGGCGCCCTTTTGAAAACGGCTACCTTTAAAGCTACGGTTTTAAAAAAAAATTCAACGAAAGGTAACGGATTTTCAAAGGGGAAAGGAAGCTGGATTTTTTTGAAAGAGGAGAAAAATCTTTAAAAAGGGGGCTGGACCGATTGAAAGAGAGGAGGGGGAAAAGATTGTGATTTGCGGTTTTTGTTGGGTTTTGCAGGGGCCTTCTTCTCAGCAGCAGAAGACACAGGGGATCCAACAGCCCATCCTTCTTCAGCCAACGTGTTCTTCATCCTCTTCAACCCCAGCCAGCGGGTTTACCATATGCATCTTCTTCAGCACCAGCCGCAGGTCTTCCACCACCATCCGATACTTCTTCAGCAGCAGCCGCAAGAGCACCACCATCCAACGCCTACCTTCCTTCAACCCAGCCAACAGAGGACGCAGATTGTTGTTCATCCCCACTTCAAGCCAGCCGCAACCCACCAGCTCCTACCCATTTTCCTTCAGCCCAACGATTTCTGCTCCCTCTTTCCTTCAAGCCAGCCACAAATCACACGGCAGCAAGGGATCCAGGGGATCTCTCTTTTTCTTCAGCTTCACCAACAGAAGTTTTGCAAAACTGTTGTCTATTCCTTTAAGCCCGACTGCAAAAAGTTGACCCCCAATCTGTTTTCTGCAGGGCATTTCAAACAGGGGATATACAAGGTAACGCATGGCTGTAGTTATTTTCATTTCATTCTTTGTGATTTGCTATTTTGATTTTGTTGCTAATTGCTTTTGATTTCCTGCATTAACAGTTTCAATACACTGTTTGAGTTATTGTTATGTTTCAGTTTACAAGTAAATTTCTGTTTCAATACATCGTTTTCATTAGTTAATGTTGTGTTATTTTTTTTTTTTTTATTTACTGAATTTCTTGTTTGTTTCAATGTTATGTTTTCCTGTGGCTTTTACTTCTTGAATGTCATGTTTGTTTTATTTCCTGAATTTCCAGTTTTCTTTTTTTTATTGTTTTCTTTTTTTTATTGTTTTCTTTCAAATTCCTGTTTTCTAAGCATCTTCCTATAGTGTTTTCGTTCATACTTCTTCCTTAATCCAATTTTTCGTTTTTTGTCATCACTTCCATATATCTCAGTTTTCCTGTTTATTGCAATTTTCATTTTGCAGTTAGTTCACGTTCATCAAATTCCTGTTTTGCAATTGCTCTTCTTATTTTCCTGTTTTTATTATATATATATATATATATATATATATATATATATATATATATATATATTTACAAAACCATCTGCTGTGTTCATCATTTCAGGGTTCAATTGTTGAAATTGATTCCAGTTTTCTATTGTATGTTTGTTTTTCTAATTTTTTGTTTTGTAGTGCCATTATCATTTACTCCACCATTCATCTGTAGTGACACCATCCTTCACAGCCGAAATGGCCACCTTCTTGGATGCATCTAGTGTTAGGTTTGCTCAGGGGAATTTCCATACTGGGGTTATCATGGATTGTTATTATATCTGTCATCATGTTCTATGGTTAAGTTTTATTATTTCCTGAAATGCATGGGACACTACCACATTGAAATGATGCCAATGTCTCTGTGTGAGAACATGTCCATCCTTAGATATCTCATTTATACACACAGCATTGTCACAATTTTCTTGAAGACAGCCCATTGTTGTAAGCCCCACTGTTTTTCTGAAGAATTTTAAATGAGATATACTTCATTATTAGTAATTCCTTGTTCCAGCACGAGCAATACTCGTAAATTTAGCAATTATCGCTTTCTGAGATTCTGACTCGCGTAGATTTGCTCTACGAGGCGATTCGGGGCAAACCGCGATGAATCCAACCTCAATATTGGTAGGTTATATTTATATTGTGTTTGCATGAGTTCACCCCGGATTTGGGGTTTAAACGAGAGCAATATCTCGTTATTCCATGGATTTTGGCGAGATAGGGGTATATTGGTAATTATGAGTCATACCAAGGCCCCAATTTCTTTGTAATTGAGAAGTTAAATATACTTTATGAAAGCTTAAACCTTAATTTACAAAATATAATTTAAAATCTTGAGTTTTAAATTGGTTTAGATTAGTTCTTTTCTTAAATACTTCTTGAGATTTTACAAAAGGAAAGAAATGAGGTAAATTGCAAAATCCTCAAAACCTAGTAGAGGGTTTATGAAAATGTTTTACAAGGGGTAGGTTTGTGAATTTAGAGAAGTTGACATGGGCTCCACCTCAGACCATGTCTCCTTTTAAAGGCTTATAAAAAGGCATATTTACAAAAAACCACTTTTCAAAATGGAGATTTTTAAAAGTTGGAAAATTTTCAACAAGAAGCCTTAAAAAGGCATTTATAAAAGTGGGTGGGCTCAGCCCACATTTTTGGGAGTAGGCTGGGCGCCCCCTTAGGGGGTAGCCCCTACAAGGTTTTTCAAAAAAAAAAAAAGGGGGCGATTTTTGGAGGGAGGCTTTGACCTTGACCTTGAAAGGTCAAGGCCAACCACTCCCCTTTGATTAAGGGGAGTGGTTGGGAGGTACATGGTACCTTAGACCCCCCACCCCCCTTTAGGGTTTTAGGGTAGGATGGGGCGTGGGAGGGGGAGACCACACATCTCCCCTCCTTCACTCCCCACCATCCATCTTCCCCCTCCCGCTTTTTAAGCAAAGCAAGGGAAGAGGGGGAGGGTCGATGCTCCCTTCTTCCTCCCTTCTCCTACTTCTCTCTCTCTCCTTCCACTCTTCTCCTTCTTCCTCTTCTACACTCCCTCCTTTCCCCTTGGAGCTGCTGTTCAGCTGGGCCAACCTAGCACAAGGTGAGCCCTCCTTCCCTTGTTTCATTTTAGCTTTTGTCAAAAAAAAAAAGTTGTAGCTTGCTCGTTTTTCCTTTTTTTTTCTTGTTCATAATGGTAGAACGCCCCTTGGTGGCTGGTGCTGGGCAAGGTCCATGGCTGGACCCTTGTACGCCCAGCCCAGGCCGTTTGGTGGCCTGGCTGAGCCCACCAGTGGTGGGCTGGGCCGTTGCAGGCCCTGGGGTGAGCCCCGGACTGACCCCAAGTTGGTCAGACTGGCTCCTCCTTTAGGATGGGCTGACTGCAGCTGGTGCTGCAGTCAGCGGTTGGTTTGGGTGGTCTGGGCCACCCTGGACCCAGACCTACCCGGGGTGAGCCCACCCAGGGGCGAGCCCACCACGGGTAAGCCCACCATGGGTGAACACCCTCCCTCCCCTTCTTTCCTTGGTTGGTGCACACGCACCACCCGGGTGCCTTAGCACCTGGGGATTTTTGGTTAGGGTTTGACCTGCCGAGTCCGGGCTACAGCCCTGGTTCGAGCCACCATTTGGCTCAAATCAGGGGCCTGTATGGGCCCCTTTTTCTTAGTTTTGCCCCTGGCTGCTGCCTAATGGCAGCAGGAGGCCTGGTGCGCGTGGCACCCGGGCCACCACCTTGGCGCACCCACTTAGTAGGTGCGCCAGGTGGGTGCGGTCTGGCTCGGCCCCTGGCTGGGTTGAGCCAGATGCTACAGACCTAAGGTCTGTAGCAGATGGGTGAACACACACACCCCCCCTTTGGCTTGGTCGGCTGCTGTGCAGCCTGGAGCCGTGTGCTTAGTGCACCCGGGGTTGGTGCTGGATGCACCACTCAGGGGTGCGCAGGCCCCTTGTGGGCCTGGTCTGGACCCACGGTTGGGTCAGACCAGGTGTGGTCTGCCCCCAGCAAATTCAGTTGCTGGGGTAGTCAGGCTGGGTCTGGACCTTTAGTGGTCCAGACCACCACTTGGGTATGGCACCACCCAACTCGGGTGGGCGCCCCCACCTCGGTCCCTCCTTCGGCGCCCCTTGTGGGCTGCGTGCACCCGCTGGGTGCCTTGGTCAGGACCCATCCTGGGGTCAGACCAGGGGTGCCTGTGGGGCACCTCAGCTAGTGCCCCTGCCCCTTTTTTTTTTTTAGTTGGTCGGGCCTGGACCAATCGGGACCAGACCAGAGCCTTTGGCTTGGCTCACCTAACCGGGTGGGTGGGTTAGCCGCACCCCTATGGGTGTGGGCTAAGGCCCAACACCCTGGTCCGAACCCACGGCTTGGTTCAGACCAGGGGTTTTTCATGACCTAGCTAGGTCTGGTCATGAGCGGGTTGGACCTCGCTTGAGGTCTCGGTTGGCCCGTAGGGCCCTGGGCTAAGCCTAGCACCCTTGTGGGCGTTTAGGCTTAGCCGGGTGCTGGCACACCCGGGTTGGCGCGTGCGGGCTGAGGCCAGTATGGCTGTCAGCCCCACTGAGCCAGTTGCTAGGTGGGGGCCAAGGGTGGCAGGGCCCCCGTGGCCTAGCCACTTGGTCAGCCCCCTCCCCCCCCCTTTTCGGTTGTTAGGTTCCCAAGTTGGCGCCACAGCGGCACCGGGTGCTAAGGCACCCGGTAACCTTGTCACCTTGTTGGGCAGCCCCTTGGAGTGCTTTGACCCGGGGTTTGAACCCCTTATGGGTAGCAACAAGGTTGGTGCAACCCCTGGGAGTTCCATGGGAATTCATCTGTGGCAGCGGTTGACTTTCCATGCCGTTAGGAAATGTCGAGCCTTAGGCGGAGTGTGTCTCTTGCTAACAACCTATGTTGCGGTTGGAGGCTTCCGTTGCTCGTACCCCGCAACCTCGTAAGGGAGGCAGTGCGGACGGGGTTCAAGCGGTGTGTGACACATACACGCATAGGGATGTCCGGTTCTATGAACCTTTAGAGTTGCGGTCACATTCGTGCCCGAGGCATGCGGACCCCACTTTTGGATATGCCAATGTTATTCCCATTAGCATGGGATAATATTGATTTCTTTTCCCCTGACACTTGTGAGTGTGGGACTCGCGAGGATCCCTGGTGGATGGCTTCGCTACACGAGAGTTTGTCGCGTTATAATTGTACGCATTTTGTTTGACGAACTTGCACCTATGCGGGTTGTCCCATTTCGTGAGAGCAAGTTGGCACGTTCGGACACTTACATCACCAACTCACTTGTCGAGCATCTTCGTGTTTGACCCCTCTCGTATATCGATAGATATACACTGCACCAGAGGTGCGCTTTACATGGCATACACTTGAAAAGGTACTCGAATTATCGTAGGGTTTGACACTCTTGCCCTGTTGAGGTTTTGAGACTCGGTTGGAGTCTACAGGCAGTGGCCCGGGTTCGTGAGAATGTGCTCACATGTTCGTGTCACCCTAGGCATAAATTAAAATGGTATATTATCGCCCTCACAGGCGGTGTGCTCATGGTGGCCGTGTGAGGCCAAGCACGTGAATGGGCTGGGTCCTCGTTTGCGTACCCCGCGGGGACCACGAGGCACGACTACCTCGAGAGGAGGTATGACCTGAAGTTTGAGCCTAAATAAGATAAACCTGCCGCGCCCCATTCACAATTTGGTCACCCAGGGAGAGGGTGAATGGTATAACCCCAAGTGACGTGTCGTTACTACGACTTGTTCTTTTGAGGAGCCGATGTGCCCTCTGACCTCCAGTCACTCGGAGTTAGGGAGGTCAAGGTACCCTCTGCAGGGACCTTTGCTACTGCAGTAGCGCGGATTGCAATCCTTTACCCCTGCGAAAGGTTTCTCCTGGCTGCGTGTCGCCTGCAGGTGGTTTTCTCGTTCTGTAGCATCCCCGGTTACCACATTAGAAATTGAATAACAGACATCGGGTGCATGACTCACAGAACTCGAGGGTTTTCCTTCGCGTACCCGAAGGAGGTAAAAAGATGAACATAAGGACTAACCAAACAGACTGACTTACTGTAGTTGTTACTCTAGAGTAGTATACACTTTTGTTCAGTTACTACCCTCTGTTGGTTGGTTCCTACTCTGTTACTTTAGCTGCTACTTTGTGTTGTTCAGTTTCTGCTTTGTTACTTTAGTGGTTGCACTGTTACTTACTTGTAGTTTTACAGTCTTGTGGCACGTGCACCTACCTGTCACGCACTTGTACTTTTATTTCAAATGTTTCTAACTGTTCCATCATGCTAGTTATAGTCTGGTACTTAGCACACTTGCAGCTTGTTGCTTACCTTTTGTTTTTCCTTACAAACGATAATATATGGATGGTTTGTCTCACCAACTCGCAAGAGTACTGACCCCATTTTATGGGGATACAGGTGACAAGTAGACGCAGCGCGATGCGACGGCGTACAGCAGGAGCCTTGAGACCCACACTTTACAGCAGATTCTGGCTTCTTCTGGTTTTGGGGTTTGAGGGGTTGTACCTCTCCTTTTTGTGTGACTGTCCCTTTTTGTACCCAGTCTCATTTTTGTATCATTGTAACTATTGTGGAAATGAAGAATACTTTACTTGTCTACTGTGGTTTGGTTTTCTCACTGTGGCTCGCTCAGACTTGCGACCTTTGCTTTACCTCTGTTTCCCTCCTTTACTTCCGCTAGTTGTTTTTCACTCTGTATATCCTTCAAAAAAAAAATTTGCTCAAAAACTCAAGGTTTTTACAAGGTCGGGGTTTGGGGCGTCACAGAGATTGGTATCAGACCTGCAGTTTATAAGTGTGGTCCAAGACTTCTGCGTGCAATGTTCATCGCACTGTAAGTATGTTCTGAATTATTACTTTCATTTGTTTCTTAATGATTTATGTTGTACTTAGCTTTGCATGCTTAACTTGTTGCATAACCTGTTAGATGCCTGCTGATTCGAGAAATGAGCGAATGCTCGGAGCTCTTATTGACTTGATTCGAGGCACAGAGGCCCTCGATCAAGCGGTTCAGCAAATTGTGCAGAGTGCCCGGATACTTGCACATCCGGCACCTCTTTGTGGGAGATGTGATGAGTATCACGCAGGACAGATTTGTCCTCGTGCCTTGAGCATATGCCCCTACTGTGGCTTTAGGGGGCATATTGAGATCGAGTGTCAACGCAAGTTGGGCTACGAGCTCATTATGGGTAACGCTGAGACCGAAGAGAACAAGGCTTCTGAGGGTGGTCAGGCACAGTCAGCAATTGACCCAGTGGGAGATGCATCGGTTGCCCCGGTTGCACCAGGTTCTCCCGAGTACACGCCAGCTTCTTTCTCACGCTCTGTTTCTCCCGAGTACACGCCAGCCTCACCTCCATGGTCTCAGGCAGTGAGTCCTCCTGAGTACACACCTGCTTCTCCTCCTCGTCCGATGCAGCGACGATACGGGAATCGGAACACCTACCGCAACTACTACACTCGTAGGCAGCGGTGATTGTGTTTGTTTATATGTGAACATGTATGGTTGGAACACTGAGTTAGTGTTCATTTTGTAGACTTGCATTGTTTTTGCTTTTGTTGCGGAGGTTTATGTATCGTAACCCTGTTATAGAGGGTAATTTTGGCTTGTACTGATGATATGTATGCATCTGCTTTTTAAGTAATGAAGTTATGCTTTGACTTGTCTCCTCGCTTACACGTATCTTCTTTTTGCACAAGATGGCTTGGCGCGAGCGTTGCGATCGTATCATGGACACTATGAGCAACCTAGCTGAGGTTGTGGGCAGGCAGGCTGAGGCCATGCATGCTATGGGAGAGAACATGCGGACCTCTCAGGAGCGAGAGACCCCGGTTCTTACTCCCTCTCTTGTTCCAGCGACAGTCGTGCCCTATAAACAGTTCATGGCTATGAACCCTCCCTCCTTTGATGGAAAGTCTACACCCGAGGCAGCCGAGGATTGGATACGAGAGATTGAGTGGATCTTCCGTGTGCTGCAGGTCAGTGATGACAGGAAAGTGGACTTTGGCTCATATCGGCTCCGGAAGGATGCCGAAAGGTGGTGGGCGACCACCTGGGATGTCAAGTTTGGAGGCGGACCACTTACGTGGGAGCAGTTCGTGGAGGTCTTCTACGCGGCCTATTTTCCGACCCACGAGCGCAGTCGTAAGATGCAGGAGTTCCTCGACCTTCAGCAGGGGAGCTCTACCTTGGCAGACTACATCACGAAGTTCAGAAGCTTGGAGCGCTTCTGTCCACATGTGTACATGACCGAGAAGGAACGAGCGATGAAGTTTGCTCGTGGACTGAAGTTAGCCTTGCGCCTGAGAGTGTACACGCGTGCTCCCTCGACTCTTGAGGAAGCCCTGGAGACGGCTACACTTCTGGAGCAGGAGTGGACAGAATCCCAGAAGACTCCGCAGACCAAGGGTAACCAGCAGCAGCAAGGCCAAAAGAGTTGGCCTAAGAAGCGTTCATTCCAGCAAAATTCGGGTGGAAAGAAGTCCGCCCCGCCAGCAAAGAGGAATCACAACAACCGGCAGCGACAGAATCGCCAGCCCCAGCAGCAGCAACAGCAGAGACAGGTGGTGGCAACATCAGGTTGCCCAAAATGTCGGATGGATCATCCTGGTCGACCGTGTCCACGGGACCTTGGAGGATGCATCTACTGTGGCAAGATGGGCCACTACATCAAGGATTGTCGGAAGAAGCAGTCCGACGATCTGAGGAGGAACACGCCAGGAACATCACAGCCAGCGCCTCAGCGACTTCCTCAGCAGCCGCAGCAGCAGCAGATGTACCCGCCGCAGCAATCTTCCCAGCAGAAGGCGGGTAACCAGAAGACGGTGGCAGGGCGTGCCTACGCAGCCACTATCGAGCAAGTGACCAAGGGAGAGTTGGTCCAAGGTACTATTTCAGTCGCTGGTCATGCAGCTTTTACCTTGTTTGACTGTGGTGCTTCGCATTCTTTCATAGCTTCGAGATTTGCTAGTTCCTTGCCTATGTCTGCTGTATTGTTGAATTACCCTTTGGAAGTTCGTACGCCGACTGGCGATCAGTCTCTATGTACTTTGTACATTCCGAGCGTAGATGTGTCAGTGGCAAGTCAGGACTTGCCAGCTGACTTGATCCTGCTATATATGACGGAGTTTGATGTCATTCTAGGCATGGATTGGTTATTTGAGTATCATGCTCAAGTTTTATGCAGAGAAGGCATGGTGGTTTTGTACCCTCCTGATCGTCCGGTTTTGAAGATCAACCTTGCTCGACCTATTCGAGGCAGTCGTATGATTTCGTCATTTAAGGTTCAGAAATATTTGCGGAATGGGGGTACTGCTTTTTTGATCAATATCGCCCCGGTTGAATCGGTGTTAACCCCTATCGAGGATCTTGAGGTAGTTCGGGAGTTCCCCGATGTGTTTCCTGAGGAACTGCCTGGATTACCTCCAGAGCGTGAGATCGAGTTTTGTATTGAGTTGTTACCTGGAACGACTCCGATCTCAAAGGCACCATATCGTATGGCTTCGGTAGAACTCGAGGAACTGAAGCGTCAGTTGGAAGAGTTGATGGAGCAAGGGTTTATCAGAAACAGTGCATCGTCGTTGGGTGCACCTGTTTTGTTCGTAAAGAAGAAAGACGGATCCCTGAGGTTGTGCATTGACTATAGAATGCTTAACCAAGCGACGATTAAGAATAAGTATCTGTTGCCGAGAATAGAAGATCTCTTTGATCAGTTGCAGAGAGCGAAGATATTCTCGAAAATCGACCTCAGATCGGGTTATCATCAACTCCGGATCAGAGAAGAAGATGTCTCGAAGATGGCTTTTCGAACTAGGTACGGGTTGTACGAGTTCGTTGTGATCCTTTTGGGCTCACAAATGCACCAGCAGCATTCATGGATTTGATGAATTGTATCTTCCATCCGTTCGTGGATACATTTGTGATCGTATTTATCGATGATATCTTGATCTACTCAGAGACCCCTGAGCAGCACCGAGAACATCTGCATAGCGTATTAGGAGTACTTCGGGAGCACAGATTGTTCGCCAAGTTCTCTAAGTGCGAGTTTTAGCTTCGACGCGTCATGTTTTTGGGTCATGTGATATCCAGTGATGGTGTGTCAGTGGATCCAGCAAAGGTCGAAGCAGTGTTAGACTGGAAGCAGCCTCAGTCTGTTACGGATATTCGCAGTTTTCTCAGGTTAGCTGGTTACTACCGGCGTTTCATACAGGACTTCTCCAGGATTGCGCTTCTTTTGACGAAGCTTCTGCGTAAGGGAGTCAAGTTCGAATGGACTGACTCTTGCGAAGAGAGTTTCAAGATCCTAAAGACGAAGCTGACTACCTCTCCGGTGTTATCTTTACCTTCTGGTAGAGGCGGTTTTGTGGTGTACACTGATGCCTCAGGTACAGGATTGGGATGCGTGCTTATGCAGCACGGTCGTGTTATTGCGTATGCTTCGTGGCAGCTGAAGATTCACGAGAGGAATTATCCGACTCATGACTTGGAGTTAGCAGCTGTGGTGTTCGCCTTGAAATCCTGGCGACACTATCTGTACGGAGATACGTTCGAGGTCTTTTCTGACCATAAGAGTCTCAAGTATTTATTTTCCCAGAAGGAGTTGAATATGAGACAGCGTCGTTGGCTCGAGTTTATCAAGGATTATGAGTTTACGTTGTCTTACCACCCTGGTAAGGCGAACGTCGTTGCAGATGCGCTTAGTCGCAAATCGAGCAGTGTTCTGGCTAGTCTTGTGTGGAGCCAGAAATTGATCGAAGATTTTGTGGCTTGGAAGCCCTTTGCGATCGGAGGCGGAACGATCAGATTGTTTGGGTTGGCCATTCGATCAGAATTCTTGCCTAAGGTTATTGAGGCGCAGAAGCAGAATGCTCTATATCAGAAGTTTGTCGACCGAGCTCGTGAAGAGGGCTCAGTCTTTCGTGTTGACGATAGCGGTTGTATCCGCATGAAGGATCGACTTTGGGTACCGAATGACCCCGAGTTGAGAAAGGAGATTCTTGATGAGGCACATCTGTCGAAGTACACCATCCATCCTGGTGGTACTAAGATGTTTAAGGACCTTCAGCGAAAATATTGGTGGAACGGGATGAAGCATGAAGTCGCAGCGTATGTTTCGAGGTGTTTGACTTGTCAGCAAATCAAGATCGAGCACCAACGTCCCGGTGGCACCATGCAGAGGATTGAGATTCCTCAGTGGAAATGGGAGGATATCACGATGGATTTCGTGGTAGGTTTACCGCGAACCAGGCGAAAGCATGATGCAATATGGGTGATTGTGGATAGACTCACCAAGTCTGCTTACTTCTTACCTATCCGGATTAGTCAGCCGCTTGAGAGCTTAGCAGACTTGTATATCCGAGAGATTGTACGGTTACATGGCGTACCTACATCTATCAATCATTTCGGATCGTGATCCCAGATTCACGTCACGATTATGGGGACAGTGCAGTCAGCTTTGGGAACGAAGTTGAAGTTCAGTACCGCCTTTCACCCTAAGACTGATGGCTAGTCAGAGAGAACGATTCAGACGCTTGAAGATATGTTGCGGGCTTGTATGATCGACTGGAAAGGTGATTGGGATTCACACTTATGTTTGGTCGAGTTTGCCTACAACAATAGTTATCACGCTAGTATCGGTATGGCTTCGTATGAGGCATTGTACGGAAGACCTTGCCGATCACCGTCCTATTGGGACGATATCAGCGATCGATCCAGCGAATCGCCGATTGTTCTTCAGCACTACACTCAGCAAGTGCCGAAGATCCAAGAACGTCTGAAGGTAGCCCAGGACAGACAGAAGAGTTACGCCGATAAGAGGCGGCGAGAGCTATAGTTTGATGTCGATGACATGGTTTTTGTGAAAGTATCCCCGACAAAGAGCGTCTTTCGTTTCGGAAAGAAAGGAAAGTTGAGTCCTAGATACGTTGGGCCGTTCAGGATCCTCGAAAGGATCGGTGGAGCAGCCTATCGGATTGAGCTACCACACCAGTATGCTCAAATTCATAATGTTTTTCATGTGTCGATGCTGAGGAAATACATTCCGGACCCATCGCACGTTATCCGATACGAAGAAGTCGAAGTGCAAGAGGACTTAACTGTGGCTGAGAGACCAGTTGAGATTGTCGATCGTCGTGATCAAGTTCTGCGTACCAAGACCATTCCATTGGTTAAGGTGCGGTGGTGTAAACACCCCAAATTTTCCACATCCATTCTCAAACAATCCTCCTCAGGCAGTGCCAACCCTATTAGGTCAGTGTAGGAGTCAAACCCCGAGTCAGTTTCAGAAAATCACCATTTTACCCATTTTCACTAGGAAAATTACCATTTTACCCCTAGGTCATCCCGGACCCCAGTTAGTCAGAGTCAACCAAACTTGTTGGTCAGTTTAGAATATTTAGAATATCAGTCATTTCAAGCTCATCTGAGCTCACAATGAACAGACCATTTTCATTTCTGACCATTCCTGCCAAAATGGGATCATTTCTTCAGAAATGAGCTCATTTCTCACTCAAATCCAAGCCAATTGTCTTTGAGTCAGTCATTCATAGTCAGTCATACTCCACAGAGTCTAACTTGAGTTCAGCAGAAGTTCAAGTGCTCTAGTTTCAGTTCAAAACCATTTCTAAGCGTCCAGAAGCCCATTTTAGTCCAGTTCAGCTCTTTCAGCTGAAATTGAGTTGAGTTCAGTCAATTGAGCTAGTGTTCGAGCTTTGATTTTAGTTCATGTCAATATTACTGACCTTTGTTACAGCTCAAACCCAGCTCAGATTCGTAATTCACTTCGCTTCAGTGACCATTCCGTACTATTTCTCTAAAAATGGCAGCTTTTCTTGAAAATTCAGTCAAAAAGGTCAGCTGAGTCAGTGCCTTGTCAGCTCATTGGAGTTTTGAAACTCTAAAACCCAGCTCAATCTGGCTCATCTCAGTTCAATCCAGCTCGAACCCCAATTTTCAGTGTCACTCTGACCCAGTAGAGTCCCGAAAACCATTTCTTGAGCTATTTTGCAAATTTTATCGGTTTTTATGCTTTTTGAACTGGTACAGCTGCCAATCAGGGTTTAAAATCTAAAATTCTTCATTCAAGGTTAGCATTTCACATGTCATTTCATGTCATTTCTCATCATTTCATATCATTTCTCAGCATTTCATCACATTTCATTTCATTTTCGAAGTCCAGAACTCCAGCTTTATAAATTTCAATCCAGATTGAGTTTTAAAAGTTTTCAGAAATCAATTTCAAACCTCGGGTTTCCAAAATTGACATTTTCACCCCAGGAGTCTAAATTTGGAAATATTTTTTCAAGAAAAATAATCTGGATTTATTTCAAAATCAAATTTTCAAATTTTACACTGGATTTGCTTCGCAATGAGCTATTGAACTTCAAAATCTGAGCTCATTTCAAAAACTGCCAAAAATAGCTCATTTTGTTGAAAGCATTTTCTCGAGAAAAACAATCTGGATTTCTTTCAAAATTACATTTTCAAATTCTACACTGGATTTGCTTCGCAAGGGTATTGAACTTCAAAATTCGAGCTCGTTTAAAAAACTGCCAAAAATAGTGCGCTTCGTCTGGAAACTTTCTGAAAAGACTATTTTACCCCTCTAATCTTCAAAATGAATTTCAAATTGAAATTTGGACCCGCTCTGAGATGGCCCATTCATTTGCATTTCTATTTTATTAAAAAAAAAAGATGCTTCTTTTTATTTGTTTATTTTTGTTTTTATTGATTTTTATTTATTTTTTATTTTTATTTTTTTTAGAGAGGTGGGACCCACAAGGTGGTCGCCCAAACCTCCAGCCCCTCTATTTCTCCATTTCCTTTCTCTCCTCCAATTCTTTCCCTTTCCTCCTTCCTTTCTTTCCTTCTTTCTTTCTTTTCTTTCTTTCTTCTTCCTTTTTCTTTTCTTTCTTTCTTTCTTTATTTCCTCCTTTCTTTCCTCTCTCTCCACTCGCGTATGGTTCTTCCAGCCCCCTCTTCTTCTTTCCCTCTCCTTTCTTCCCTTTTTTTTTCCTTTTCCTTCTTTCCCTCTTCTTTCCTTTTCCTTCCCTTCCTTCTTTCCCCTTTCTTCCTTACTTCCTTTGAAATTCTCTCAAAAGCCAAGGCTGCAGCTATTCACGGATAGCCATTCACGTATGGCTGTAGACAAAAAAATAAAGTCAGCTATTATTATTAGCAACTTAGGTTTTAATGAATAAAAACCTAAGTTACTAACCAAACAAAAAAAGAGAAAGGGAGAACGGCTGCAGCTATTCCTCTCATCTGACGACTCTCTCTCTCTCTCTCTCTCTCTCTCTCCCTTTACCTCTCTTCTTCTCTCCTTGGCTGCTACAGCCACAGCAATTCCAGCCTCTCCACAACAGCTCTCCCCTTGGCTGCAACTTCCTTCAGCCATTGAAGCCACCACCAGAGCTTCTCCTCCATGCCTAGCAGCACCAGCCATTGCCACCACTAACTGCAGTAGCCCTTGCACCTCTAGCAGCCTCAACAAGCTTTTTCTAGCAGCCATAAGGAAGCTCTACGCCCAGCAGCTCCAGACCATCTTCAACCTCCAGCCTAAGCAAGTGCAGCCTACTCCAGCCACTAGCACCCCAAGCTTGAAGCTCCAGCTCTACCAGTTCAACAGCAGGTCCATCATTGTTTCCAGCCATACAGCTGCAGTCACCACACAAAGGGGACGTCCAGCCGGCGACCACTTCCTTCAGCCGGCGCAGCCACCTTGGTTCCAGCCAGTCCAACTCCTTCAGCCGATGTATCAGCACCCTCCTTTTGCCTCCATCTTCTTTAACTGTTGCAGCTTCAAGCCTTCATCAACCCTCATCCTCCATTGTTCATACCACACCAAAGCATCGCACGTTAGCCTCCTTCAATCAACAATAGTTGCAGTCATCTTCCAGCAAACCCATGGTAAGAGCTTCATTTTTTTTTTACTTTTTTTTTATTTTTTTTTCTTATTTTCTTGCTTAAGGCTACATGGAGTATGGGATCCCTCCGATAGATGGATCGGATCCCCTATCACCATAGCCAAAATTAAGTTTAGATTATACCCCCTGATTATTTTTGTTTTATCATTGAATTCATGTAAATTTCGTATTATAGGCCTCATATTTAGATTATTTTAATGCTTTATAGGTATTTTGATTAGTTTCTTTAATATTTGCTTATTAGTTTATAGGTTTTGATTTTAAGCGCCAGTCCAGCCTTCGTTTCATGTTTAATTGTTCATCTTTAAATTTCAAAAATTTTATGATAGATGTATGGGTTAATCATTCATTTCTCTGCAAAAATTCGGATCGATTTGAGTTTAATAACTCTATCTAATAAATCCAAAGTCCAGATCAGGTTTTAAACCCTCTGGAAATTCCAGATTCCCATTTAGCAGGGTTGTCGACCCAAGATCGCCTCCATGGATGATTCAATTTTCCCTCAAAAAATCATAGTGGATTCATCATTGAATATACTTGTGATCTGGAAATTTTGAGGTTTTTCCAGTTATCTTTGACCTCTGTAAAAAAATCATATTTTCTCAGACCCATGGGAAAATATCGATTTTCTTTCGTCAGGGTATAGACAGACCCTAATGCACTGAGTCTATCCAATCTGTAATCCGTCTGCAAAAACTTTCAACATGAACGTTGTTTCTAATATAATTTCCTGTCATTTCCCAAAATTTGGGAATTTTTGAATCTGTTTCATTATTTTTCCCAGATTTTCGCTTTCTGTCTAACAGATTTCAATATCTTGAAATTCTAGAGATTTAGGTGTCTGATAACAGTGTGCCCTTTTCCAAACCATAGCTCGAATCCCAATGATGTCAAAAGATCAAATCTTCCTATGTTTGTCAGATACATTTTCCTACAATTTCATATTTTTTCCTATCTGTCTTTTATTTTTCCTATGTTTTCTACCGAAACCTGTCTGTTTCCCCTAAATCCTAGAGTCGCCAGATTCCGATCCGACTTGCCGAAGTGGCACAGCTCCGACCATAGGTCAAAACCAGAAAGTGTAAAAGGAAAAAATACTTTCCTTATTGTCCTCTATCACCCCATAAAATTTGGGAAATTTTTATGGAAATTTGATATCCTAAATCTCCTTTAGAATCAACATTTTAGGCAAAAATCACAAAATTTAGGGTTTTTATTTGAATTTCCATATTTAAAAATACAAAAAAATATATTTTTGAGCTTCAATATGTTTATAGGGTTATTTTAGGTGTCCATGCCAAATTTGGTTTAATTCCAAGTTCATTTTCTCCATGTGTTAGTTTATCTTTAAATTCAGAAGCGAAAATCAGGTTAAATTTGATAATGCTGATATTTTCGCCATTTTAGGGTTTTTATCATGTACATAAGCATGTAGAATCATATTAGGGTTAATTTCAATCTCCTTTGCATTTCATATTTTTCAATTTTGCAAAATTTATTTCAGAAAACCCTGGTTTCAAGGCCATAGTCTTGTTATCGGGGGTATTTTGGTCATTTTGACCTAAATTTCGAAATTTCAATTTCTAATTCTCCAAAATTTCATGCATATCATCATATTTTATCATATTATGTTTGATTTATTTCATTTGATTTTCAAAATTCCAAAATTTACAAAAATTCTTTCGTAAAACCCTGATTTCTAGGTCATCAGGGGCATTTTGGTCATTTTGACCCCAATTTCGAATTTCCAAGTTTATTTTCAAAATTTATTCATTATTTCTCATGTTTATATCAAAGGGGGTATGATTATGGGTTTATATCTGAATAATATCCGATAATTTCCCATATTTTCGGATAAATTCAGAAAAACCTACATTTTTGTGCTAACATTGTTTTCTAGTTTTGCAGGAATATTCAAGAAGAAGATTTTATTTTATTATTTTATTTCAATTCAATGTAACATCAAATGTAATAATTTGGAATAAGAGTTACATTTCTGCTTAGAATAGGGCTGCATTGCATATAGTTTAATTTATGCAAATTTCAATATATGATGTATGATTCATGAATAGTTATTTCAAATTCACTATGGTTTACACGAATGGCATGTGCACAAGCTTTTATGGAGTTTATAAACTCGGTGGGATTCGTATTTATGGCCATAGTCAGAATACGAAGAAAACCAAGATTTATGATCTTCATATTAGCCACATTCAGCCTACACTCTTAGGCTAACTTCAAAAATGCACTGCATTTCTCAAAGTTTCAAAAGGATTTCCCAATTCCTCAATGAAATTCCCTTTTCAAATTCATATTCATTCATTCATATCATTCAAATTGCATTATTTTCAAACTCATTTTCCAATTTCAATTTTAGAAAATTCAATTTTCTCAAGAATTTCCAAGTCTTTCTCAAGATCTGATTTTCTCAAAATCCTAAGTTTTCAAATGACATTTCAAAGCATTTCCCAAGTTCAAATCAAGATTTTCCTATGTTTTTAAATTCTCAAATTTCAAAATCCCAAGTTTTCAGAAATTCATTTTCTCATATTTTCCAGTTTTCTTGAGAATTCATTTTCCATTTCAAAAGTCATTTTCCAATGAATTTCTTAGATTTTCTCAGAATTCTCAAATCTATTTTCTCAGAAAAGCAATTCCAAATTTCAAAATCGTTTTTCTAAAGTTCAAATTTTCCTGAGAAATCACTTTCCAATGCAAATTTCTGATTTTCAATAAAATTCAATGATTTTCCCAGGAATTCCATTTTCAAGCGTTTTCCAGTCATTTTCTAAATGCATTTCAATTTTCCAAAGCAAACATCATAATTTCTCAAACTTGCATTTTTCAAAATTCTATAGCACAAGCCTGATTCTTTGTGCATTCTAGGAAAAATAGAGCATAATTTAGATATTTGAGTCAAGTTAAAGCACATAATTGGTCCTTGGTTCAATTACCCCTGGTAAAGGCGCCAGGAACGGTTGAACCTCGTACCGACAGGTGGATCCCATTCCATGGAATTTTCCCGCAAATTTTCAAAACGGAGGTGAGTAAATTTTCAAAACAATTTTCAAAACTTTGGTCGAGTTTGACTCGCGAAATTCGTTTCTCTCTCGCAAGGGGGGGAAAAATTTTGCGATGATAACAGGTTTGGCGACCGTGATGGGACCTGTCTTCGCGTGATCAATTATGTGCTTTAACTTAGCTCATTTATCAAAATTATGTTCTATGGAATGTCAGCTTTAATTCCTGATATCATGTGAACCTAGGAGCCTAGACTTGAACCCAGCTGACATGGATTGCATGTAGACTAGGCATGGTTGGGTAGGACCATATTGAGGAGAATTATGCATGCTCACTTAGACTTAGGTCTGAAATACAACACTCATCAATCTAGGACTTGTATGAAAACAATGTTTGCTTCTTCAAAAGTTTTCAAAATTCTATCTCTTTAGGACTTAGAGCCCTCTGTTTGCCTGCATGTGATCATATTTCAAAAACCACCCCACCTATGTCTACCCGGTCTTCACGTTGCTGGGCTCTCTTCCAGAACCATAGTTCGGGACAGAGCCTCACAACTGGGCCACTTATTTGGGCTAACGCCCCCCTGCCACGTACCAAGGGCCATAGTCCAACGTATATCGGCAGGTGCTCAAGGATGTTGGGAAAAAACAAGCCTAGACCCGGAGATGAGTTTTATGCCACGTACATCGAGCCTCGGCTCGAGTATATCGGCATAGCATGATTGGACACAGTTGATCTGAGCCTAGAGTCAGGATTAGGGTCCTAAAGCTCTTTCAAAATCAATGCATTTAGAGTTGGCTTCTTAGGGATTGCTGTATGTGCATAATTGTTTGTAATTGAATGTATGATATTCATTTTCGTCTTATTTTCTCATATTTTTCCCAATTTTTCCAAAATACCGAACAATTTTCCAAAATACCTCATTTTTCGTCTTTTGTGAAATATCTCCTTTTTCTCAAAAACCCTGGACGATTTTTCTAAATTATCCACCTTTTCTTTAAAACTCCAGGAGATTTTCCATTCTTTCGTTCCTCTGGACTTCGAATTTCCAGCTTTCATTTTATCCTGCCTGCAATTTTCAAAATTCTTGTATTTTTCCAAAGTCTAATTCCAGTCTTCTTGTCTTTCAGTCCAATGGCATCCAGTCAGCTCGATTCTGTTTTTCCTGAGGGTCACATCTCCTACGAGGTGCGACAAAGTCTTCTTGAGCATCGATCTCTTAGCACCGGACCCGTCTTCCCCCGGTGGTACTATGTCTGATTCAAAAACTTCTCTCGTATGTTTCCGGACCACTTGAGCGATTGCGGGTTGGAATTGACATCTGCAGTGGGAAAGTTGTCAGTCAACGGAATCTGATTCATGCACTGGCAGAGCGGTGGAATCTGCGCACTTGCACGTTCTGGTTCCCGTGGGGCGAGATGACACTACTGATGGATGAATTTTCAGAGATTATGGGACTGCCTGAGCCAGCCGGTCAGCCTGGAGATCCGTTAGAGCAGCAGTTTCTGATCAATGTCAAGGGTCTGGACCCCAAAGATGTCGTAGCTCGCATGACAGGGCACAAGTCTTGGCCACTGATTGAAGAAAATGGGAATGAGTACGTGAGCCTGATCGAGATCTATCAACAATATGAGGCATTTGCAGAAGTCAGCTCATTATTTAGAACAACTCGAGAGAGAATTCAGCATGCGATGGTTTTGTGCACTGTGGGACTTGCTTTCTTTCCAGATGGACAGAATTATGTGGATGTCAGAATAGTTCAGCTTTTGAGAAGATGAGGAAGTTGACAGACCAACCGTCTCTCGATAGCCATGGCCGCGCTTGCTTTTCTATACAGAGGATTGACCCACTTCACACTTGGAGAGTCCATCCTAGTCGAGGGATGTACCTATGCTCTTCAGTCTTGGTTCCTTCAGCATGTGCCGACTAGAGCTAGTTCGTTCAGATACAATGGCAAGGAACTTCTTCCAGTTGCGCGGTACCGATTCATGATCGATTATCTGTAGGAAGAAGAAGTAGTGTGGGACTACTTTGATCAAGAATTATCACCTCCCAGATACACCTATGCATATGGCAAGAGATTTAAGCTACTTGGCCCATTTTCCTGTACCTACTACTATCTAGAGTGATGCATCAGGCAATTCTCTCAGAGACAAAAGCGTGTAGAAGCTCGGCTACTATCAGGGGTTATGCCAAAGTTCGACCTTACATTAGCGCAATGGTCCGAAACATGCCATTCTGCTAGATATGGCTGGGATTCTTTCATAATTCTCACTCTTTTCCTTGGTCCTCGTGACTCTGCTGATCGTTAAGAGTGGTGGCAAACTGTCTATATGATCCCTCTTTCCCAAGTCCACTATTGATGCAATCATATTTTTCCTTCAATAAAAAAAAAATCCTTCAATTTTCATTCTATCATGGTTTGACGACCTCGCCTAGGTGACAAGGCATATTTGCAGTTGTTCGTTCTCCTTGCAAAGAATGACAACATAATTGTCGTGACTCTAGCGGCGACCCAATCCCTAGTAATGGGATGTTCTTTTAATTATCTACCAAATTCTCATCAAATATTCTTCTTATATTCATTTCTATCATAAATTTTCATCATCGAAATTTAATCATCTATCTCATTCTGTAGAGAGCATCAGTATTCCCAAGTGGTTCTGATCAGATCAAGCAAGAAGACGCCACTGTGTCAGTGCATCAGTGATTTTAGAAGCAGGCAAGAAGAAATGTATTCTCCAAGATCTGCCAGAAGACAGAGTATGAATGATAGGGATGACATTGATCCGGCTACATATCAGATGTTCAAGAAAATGATGATTAGGATGATGTCTGAGCAGGCTGAAGACAGTCTCAGAAAGGCTCCCATCAAGGAGAAGACATTTGTCTCCTTCTCTCAGAATATCACTGGCAAGAGCAACAAGTGATTTGGCGCGTGTCTGCTCGATATTTTATTCTCGTCGATGTCCTCTATTATCGTGGATTCAGTTCTGAATATTCCAGATGCCTAGACGAAGTTGAAGCCAAAGAAGTCGTGTGAGAGGTACACTAAGGCATTTGCGGTGGTCACGTCGGCTACCAAACTCTTATCAAGCAAATCATCTGGGCGGGATATTATTGGAAGACTATGGTACAAGATTGCTAGCATTTTGTGAAGAAGTGTGCTCTATGCTAGATACATGCACCTTTCATTCATGCGTCAGCATCATATTTGCAATCTGTTATCTTTCCATGGTCGTTTTCTATGTGGATCTTTGATGTTGTGGGCCCCATCACTCCTTCTGCTTCAAATAGCTACAAATATTTTCTTGCTGCAACAGAATATTTTACTAAATGGGTAGAAGCAGTCACTCTACGCACAATAGAAGGTCGACATGTGGTCTCATTCATCCATAAGAATGTTCTATGTCGTTTTGGCATACCACATGATATTGTGTCAGATAATGGCAGTCATTTCAAGAATGAGAGAATGAGGACTTTCTGTTTGATGTTCAAAATCCATCATCATTTCTCCGCTCCTTATTATCCTCAAGGAAATGGCCAAGCAGAGGCCACCAATAAGATTTTGATTCGAATCCTGGAGCGAACTTTGGAAACAGGCCGTGACTGGCATGAGAAGATTCATGATGCATTGTGGGCGTATCGAACCACCATTCGAACTCCAACTAATGCTACTCCGTCAGAACTTGTCTACGGAACCGAAGTAGTATTGCCTCTACATGTTCAGAAACCTGCTCTGAAATTTGCATCACTTCTCGAATTACCTCTTGATCAGTATCAGCAACAACGGCTAGTACAACTTGATTTGCTAGATGAAAGAAGACTCAGAGCAGCAGAGTACGCTCAATCATATCGTCAGAGGATAGCCAGACAATATGCAAAATCAGTCATTGAAAGAAAATTTCGAGTCAATGATCTAGTGCTCAGATCAACGGCTTATCTCAAGCACCGCCCAGGTGGAAAGTGGTCACCAAATTGGGAAGGTCCGTATGTTGTCAAAGAGGCACTACCTCGTAATTCATATCGACTCATCAATGCCGACGGAGTGGAATTACCAGATCCCATCAATGCTCAGCATTTGAAAAAAATCTATACTTAAACCATGTCTTATTCTTTGTAATTCCTCCAAATTTTGTTCAATAATAGTTAAATTCTCCTTTCCCAGTTATACTGGGGCATTTTTAAAATTTTGTTTTTATCTACAAATATCCTGTATGCAGGCAGGATAAACAAATCTCTCATTTTGCACGCATGTGCATTCATTTATATCATTTTCATATTTGCATACATCTGCATTCATTGGCATGCATTTGCATCAAGTTCGCTACCCATTCAGGATAAGGGATAATCCTGAGGCCCCGACAGTTGTCCAAGTCGTCGTGAGGGTAAAGATTGAAAATCTTCTATCAAAATCAATTAGTAATTCTTCAAAATCCAGTGTTCGTATTGGTAATTTTTCAAAAAACCAGTGTTCGTGCTATTAATTTTTTAAAAAAAATCCAGTGTTCGTGCTGGAAAATTTCCAGAAACCAGTGTTCGGGCTGGTAAATTTCCAAAACCCATTGTTCGTGCTGGTAAAATTTCAAAAAACCAGTCTTCGAGCTGGTAAATTTCCAAAACCCAGTGTTTGTGCTGGTAAAATTTCAAAAACCCAGTGTTCGTGCTGGTAAATCTCCAAAACCCAGTGTTCATGCTGGTAAATTTTTAAAAAATCCAGTGTTCGTGCTGGTAAGATTTTCAAAAACCAGTGTTCGTGCTGGTAAAATTTTCTAAATCCAGTGTTTGTGCTGGTAAATCTTCAAAATCCAGTGTTCGTGCTGGTAATTCTTCCAAAAACAGTATTCGTACTGATCCATTTTCAAAATCCAGTACTTATATTGGTTCATTTCCAAAATCCGGTATTCACACTAGTACATCTTTCAAAATCCAATTGTTATTGGTCGGACTTTCAAAATCCAATTTTTATTGGTCAAACTTTCTAAATCTGGTTTACTGGTTAATGTTTTCAAACCTAATCCATGCTAGTCTAGTTTTCCTTCGGGATTCGAGTTCCGACTCGAATTTTCTTTCCTTCTAATTAGTCTAGTTTTCCTTCGGGATTTGAGTTCCGACTCGAATGTTCTTTCCTTCTAACCGGTCTAGTTTTCCTTTGGGATTCGAGTTCCGACTCGAATTTTCTTTCCCTCTAACCGGTCTAGTTTTTCTTCAGGATTCGAGTTCCGACTCAAATTTTATTTCCTTCTAATCAGTCTAGTTTTCCTTCAAGATTCAAGTTCCGACTCGAATTTCCTTTCCTTCTAATTGATCTACTTTTCCTTCAGGATTCGAGTTCCGACTCGAATTTCTTTTCCTTCCACAATGGATCTAGTTTTCCTTCAAAGATTCGAGTTCCGACCCGAGTTTTCTTTTCCTTCTGAATCGGTCTAGAAAATTAGAGTTCCGACTCGAATTTTCTTCCAAATCCAATTCGATTGGCTTTTCTTTAAAGGTTTGAACTCCTACTCAAACTTTTCTATAATTTAGTAATTGGTCTAGAAGATCCAAGTTCCGACTTGAATTTTTCTTTCAAAACCCAATTCATTTAGTTTTTCTTTGAAGATTTGAATTATGATTCAAATCTTCCCTTAAAACCCAGTTTAACACCTGGTCCATTCAAAGCTCACAAGTTGAATCCTTACTTCTTAGACTGTGATCCCTAGGTTAAATTCCTATGGAATTGATAGTTCTTAGGTTGAATCCCTATTGAACCCATGTCGTTCCCAGTGAACCAATGTCGTTCTCAACAGAACCAATGTCGTTCTTAGGTTGAATTCCTATTGAACACATATTTTTTCCAGTATGGCAATTCTCAATTTTGACTTTCAGTTCATCCAATTTCCAATTTTCTAATTCCCAATTCTCTATTTCAACCTTCGGGTCACTCAATTTCTAATTTTGACCTTCGGGTCATTCAAATCCTCAATTTCGACCTTCGGGTTATTCAATCCTTCAATCTCAACCTTTGATTTCCCATTTCGACCCCTTGTGTCATTCGACTCCCAATTTCGACCTTCGGGTCATGTAATTCTCAAATCTTGACCTTCGGGTCATCCAATTTGATCAATCAGGCCTCTGGGCCGTCCACTCTATCAGATTCTCAATTCAAGCCTTCGGGTTACGATCTTACCAACATCAATCATTCTCCTGCCTTCGGTTTACAACTTTGTCAATATCTATCACTTTCCAAGCCTTCGGGTTACAATTTCATTAATGTCAATCATTTTTAAATCAACAAAATCCTGCTTTCGAGCTGGTCGGTCAACAAATCCTGCTTTCGAGCCGGTCGGTCAATAAATTCTGCTTTCGAGCTGGTCGATCAACAAATCCTGCTTTCGAGCTGGTCGGTCAACAAATCCTGCTTTCGAGCTGGTCGGTCAACAAATCCTGCTTTCGAGCTGGTCGGTCAACAAATCCTGCTTTCGAGCTGGTAAATCAAAACAAATCCTGCTTTCGAGCTGGTCGGTCATCAAATCCTGCTTTCGAGCTGGTCGGTCAAACCAAATCCTGCTTTCGAGCTGGTCGGTCAACAAATCCTACTTTCGAGCTGGTCGGTCAACAAATCCTGCTTTCTAGCTGGTCGGTCAACAAATCCTACTTTCGAGCTGGTCGGTCAAACCAAATCCTGCTTTCGAGCTGGTCGGTCAACAAATCTTGCTTTCGAGCTGGTCGGTCATCAAATCCTGCTTTTGAGCTGGTAAAACAAAACAAATCCTGCTTTTGAGCTGGTTCGTCAAAACAAATCCTGCTTTCGAGCTGGTAAATCAAAACAAAACCTAACTTTCAAGTTGATCTCTTATTAAAGTATTTTCAGGATTCAGTTTAGTCATGGATGTGTTGCGTTGTGCTTCAAATGCTCGCTCTCACCAAGGATTTCAAGAAAATCTTGCCAATTTGTCATTAAATATTTGTTGATTTCAAAAAATTTATTACACAAAAACATTACCTCAGAATACCTTCAGTATTATTTCCAAAAGGTCAAAGCTTTTGTGAAAAAGGATTCAAAATTCAAATGCTTTCTATTGGCCAACCAAAAGGATGACGAATAAATCCTTGATATGGCCAGCAAAAGGAAATTCAATGTTGTTGCAAAGCCATAAGTGATCGGTATTGATCGCAGTCAATGACACATTTTTAAAGATCATTCTTGAAAAATAAAGCAGTCGAAATATCCTGGGTGATACAGAAAAATCCATTAAATCCCTATATCTCCTCAATCACCTAAGCTGCAATTAAATATCTGCAAAAGGGATCTCTCAATTGTCGTCAAGATGAAGGCGAATTAGGCGAGTAGACCCCCGGGGCCAAAGAAGATTTGAATCATCTCCAAGATGACGGAGTTTGTGACAGATCCTTCCAGAGAAAGTTCAGAGCACCGTCAAGATGAAGGCGACTGCGATGAGCCTCCCGACAAACCCTAAAGGATATTTAATTTCTGCTATCATCAAGAGATTTCCAACCAAAGAGCCAATAACCGTCGATATAATCCCTGAGAGAAAAAGAAGGATCGGAACATCTCTGAGATGAAGGAGTTTGTGACGTACCCTTCCAAAAAAAAAAGGAAAGAAAAGTCAGGACATCTCCAAAATGAAGGATGATGTAATAAAATCTCCAAAAACCTAAGAGAGCTCTAATTCTGCCAAAAAAAGAAAAAAAAAGTGGGCAGAAAGATCATCATGAGGAAAGAATCCCAGGATATGAGACTCCCAAATTTGCCAAAGAATCTTCTTTAATTTTGTGAAATTCTATTATCAATATTCTTTCACCAATTGCTCTCACAATATCAAGAATACTCTCTTTTCTGCTCATATCAAGGAAATTGATAGCTTCCTTGAAAGAAAGCCAATTGCAAGCAATTTGAATTTGAATCTTGATTCTACGGCGTTAAGCCTAGTCGGAGGTAATACTTCAGGTAGAAAAGAGGAAAGATTTTTATACCAATATACATCAATCTCAAGCATTTTGAATCAACAAACAATTTTTAACATTTTGGCAATATTTTCTTACTATCTTGACATGAAGTGAAGAGCTCGATGTCCATCTTGACACATCTTGATATCACCTTTTACCTCCTTGAGAGAGTAACCTTTATCATCTTTCGCGTTGTTGAAAGATTAGCCTTTTCTGTGAAAGCATCGCCTATGTTATCTTTCGTGTTGTCGAAAGAATTCATCTTTTGCGTTGTCAAAAGAATCGCCTTACTCCTTTGGATCGCCTTGTCATCTTTCGCGTTGTTGAAAGAATCGCCTTGTTCATTTGGATCACCTTTTTTCATCTTTTGCGTTGTCGAAAGAATTCATCTTTTGCGTTGTCAAAAGAATCGCCTTGCTCTTTTGGATCGCCTTGTCATCTTTCACGTTGTTGAAAGAATTGCCTTGTTCCTTTGGATCGCCTTTACCATCTTTCGCGTTGTCGAAAGAATTCATCTTTTGCGTTGTCAAAAGAATCGCCTTACTCCTTTGGATCGCCTTGTCATCTTTCGCGTTGTTGAAAGAATCGCCTTGTTCCTTTGAATCACCTTTTTCCATCTTTCGCGTTGTCGAAAGAATTCATCTTTTGCGTTGTCAAAAGAATCGCCTTGCTCCTTTGGATCGCCTTGTCATCTTTTGCGTTGTTGAAAGAATCGCCTTGTTCCTTTGGATCGCCTTTACTATCTTTCGCGTTGTCGAAAGAATTCATCTTTTGCGTTGTCAAAAGAATCGCCTTGCTCCTTTGGATCGCCTTGTCATCTTTTGCGTTGTTGAAAGAATCGCCTTTACTATCTTTCGCGTTGTCGAAAGAATTCATCTTTCGTGTTGTTGAAAGAGTCACCTTATTCCTCTTCAAGAAAATTGTCTTATTCACCATCCAACTTACCATTTTCATTTCCCGGTCAGGTTAAGGGTTAAACCTGGGCCTCATTTTGATGAGGTATTTCATTGCCCAATCAGGATAAGGGTATAAACCTGAGCCTCCTTTGATGAGGTATTTCATTTTCCGCCCAATCAGGATAAGGGTACAAACCTGAGCCTCCTTTGATGAGGTATTTCATTTTCTGCCCAATCAGGATAAGGGTATAAACCTGAGCCTCCTTTGATGAGGTATTTCATTTTCCTCTCAATCAGGATAAGGGTACAAACCTGAGCTTCCTTTGATGAGGTATTTCATTCTCCGGTCAGGTTAAGGGTTAAACCTGAGCTTCGTTTCTACACGAGGTATTTTTTTTGTCCCATCCAGGTTAAGGGCAAAACCTGAATCTCACTTCCTTTTAAAGTAAAATTTTCTTCTTTAGTCTTCACTTCATATCTATCATTTTCATCAGGACTAAATCTCTTCATATCCAGTCAGATCCTTCTAACTGGGGCATTTTTATAGCCAAAATTTGGTGTGTTTTTCTTTGCCACTAAGCTCGTCTTTAAGTCGGCTTAGTAGCAAAGAGGGGCATCTGTAAACACCCCAAATTTTCCACATCCATTCTCAAACAATCCTCCTCAGGCAGTGCCAACCCTATTAGGTCAGTGTAGGAGTCAAACCCCGAGTCAGTTTCAGAAAATCACCATTTTACCCATTTTCACTAGGAAAATTACCATTTTACCCCTAGGTCATCCCGGACCCCAGTCAGTCAGAGTCAACCAAACTTGTTGGTCAGTTTAGAATATTTAGAATATCAGTCATTTCAAGCTCATCTGAGCTCACAATGAACAGACCATTTTCATTTCTGACCATTCCTGCCAAAATGGGATCATTTCTTCAGAAATGAGCTCATTTCTCTCTCAAATTCAAGCCAATTGTCTTTGAGTCAGTCATTCATAGTCAGTCATACTCCATAGAGTCTAACTTGAGTTCACCAGAAGTTCAAGTGCTCTAGTTTCAGTTCAAAACCATTTCTAAGCATCCAGGAGCCCATTTTAGTCAAGTTCAGCTCTTTCAGCTGAAATTGAGTTGAGTTCAGTCAATTGAGCTAGTGTTCGAGCTTTGATTTTAGTTCATGTCAGTATTACTGACCTTTGTTATAGCTCAAACCCAGCTCAGATTCGTAATTCACATCGCTTCAGTGACCATTCCGTACTATTTCTCTAAAAATGGCAACTTTTCTTGAAAATTCAGTCAAAAAGGTCAGCTGAGTCAGTGCCTTGTCAGCTCATTGGAGTTTTGAAACTCTAAAACCCAGCTCAATCTGGCTCATCTCAGTTCAATCCAGCTCGAACCCCAATTTTCAGTGTCACTCTGACCCAGTAGAGTCCCGAAAACCATTTCTTGAGCTATTTTGCAAATTTTATCGGTTTTTATGCTTTTTGAACTGGTACAGCTGCCAATCAGGGTTTAAAATCTAAAATTCTTCATTCAAGGTTAGCATTTCACATGTCATTTCATGTCATTTCTCATCATTTCATATCATTTCTCAGCATTTCATCACATTTCATTTCATTTTCGAAGTCCAGAACTCCAGCTTTATAAATTTCAATCCAGATTGAGTTTTAAAAGTTTTCAGAAATCAATTTCAAACCTCGGGTTTCCAAAATTGACATTTTCACCCCAGGAGTCTAAATTTGGAAATATTTTTTCAAGAAAAATAATCTGGATTTATTTCAAAATCAAATTTTCAAATTTTACACTGGATTTGCTTCGCAATGAGCTATTGAACTTCAAAATCTGAGCTCATTTCAAAAACTGCCAAAAATAGCTCATTTTGTTGAAAGCATTTTCTCGAGAAAAACAATCTGGATTTCTTTCAAAATTACATTTTCAAATTCTACACTGGATTTGCTTCGCAAGGGTATTGAACTTCAAAATTCGAGCTCGTTTAAAAAACTGCCAAAAATAGTGCGCTTCGTCTGGAAACTTTCTGAAAAGACTATTTTACCCCTCTAATCTTCAAAATGAATTTCAAATTGAAATTTGGACCCGCTCTGAGATGGCCCATTCATTTGCATTTCTATTTTATTAAAAAAAAAAGATGCTTCTTTTTATTTGTTTATTTTTGTTTTTATTGATTTTTATTTATTTTTTATTTTTATTTTTTTTAGAGAGGTGGGACCCACAAGGTGGTCGCCCAAACCTCCAGCCCCTCTATTTCTCCATTTCCTTTCTCTCCTCCAATTCTTTCCCTTTCCTCCTTCCTTTCTTTCCTTCTTTCTTTCTTTTCTTTCTTTCTTCTTCCTTTTTCTTTTCTTTCTTTCTTTCTTTATTTCCTCCTTTCTTTCCTCTCTCTCCACTCGCGTATGGTTCTTCCAGCCCCCTCTTCTTCTTTCCCTCTCCTTTCTTCCCTTTTTTTTTCCTTTTCCTTCTTTCCCTCTTCTTTCCTTTTCCTTCCCTTCCTTCTTTCCCCTTTCTTCCTTACTTCCTTTGAAATTCTCTCAAAAGCCAAGGCTGCAGCTATTCACGGATAGCCATTCACGTATGGCTGTAGACAAAAAAATAAAGTCAGCTATTATTATTAGCAACTTAGGTTTTAATGAATAAAAACCTAAGTTACTAACCAAACAAAAAAAGAGAAAGGGAGAACGGCTGCAGCTATTCCTCTCATCTGACGACTCTCTCTCTCTCTCTCTCTCTCTCTCTCTCTCTCTCTCCCTTTACCTCTCTTCTTCTCTCCTTGGCTGCTACAGCCACAGCAATTCCAGCCTCTCCACAACAGCTCTCCCCTTGGCTGCAACTTCCTTCAGCCATTGAAGCCACCACCAGAGCTTCTCCTCCATGCCTAGCAGCACCAGCCATTGCCACCACTAACTGCAGTAGCCCTTGCACCTCTAGCAGCCTCAACAAGCTTTTTCTAGCAGCCATAAGGAAGCTCTACGCCCAGCAGCTCCAGACCATCTTCAACCTCCAGCCTAAGCAAGTGCAGCCTACTCCAGCCACTAGCACCCCAAGCTTGAAGCTCCAGCTCTACCAGTTCAACAGCAGGTCCATCATTGTTTCCAGCCATACAGCTGCAGTCACCACACAAAGGGGACGTCCAGCCGGCGACCACTTCCTTCAGCCGGCGCAGCCACCTTGGTTCCAGCCAGTCCAACTCCTTCAGCCGATGTATCAGCACCCTCCTTTTGCCTCCATCTTCTTTAACTGTTGCAGCTTCAAGCCTTCATCAACCCTCATCCTCCATTGTTCATACCACACCAAAGCATCGCACGTTAGCCTCCTTCAATCAACAATAGTTGCAGTCATCTTCCAGCAAACCCATGGTAAGAGCTTCATTTTTTTTTTACTTTTTTTTTATTTTTTTTTCTTATTTTCTTGCTTAAGGCTACATGGAGTATGGGATCCCTCCGATAGATGGATCGGATCCCCTATCACCATAGCCAAAATTAAGTTTAGATTATACCCCCTGATTATTTTTGTTTTATCATTGAATTCATGTAAATTTCGTATTATAGGCCTCATATTTAGATTATTTTAATGCTTTATAGGTATTTTGATTAGTTTCTTTAATATTTGCTTATTAGTTTATAGGTTTTGATTTTAAGCGCCAGTCCAGCCTTCGTTTCATGTTTAATTGTTCATCTTTAAATTTCAAAAATTTTATGATAGATGTATGGGTTAATCATTCATTTCTCTGCAAAAATTCGGATCGATTTGAGTTTAATAACTCTATCTAATAAATCCAAAGTCCAGATCAGGTTTTAAACCCTCTGGAAATTCCAGATTCCCATTTAGCAGGGTTGTCGACCCAAGATCGCCTCCATGGATGATTCAATTTTCCCTCAAAAAATCATAGTGGATTCATCATTGAATATACTTGTGATCTGGAAATTTTGAGGTTTTTCCAGTTATCTTTGACCTCTGTAAAAAAATCATATTTTCTCAGACCCATGGGAAAATATCGATTTTCTTTCGTCAGGGTATAGACAGACCCTAATGCACTGAGTCTATCCAATCTGTAATCCGTCTGCAAAAACTTTCAACATGAACGTTGTTTCTAATATAATTTCCTGTCATTTCCCAAAATTTGGGAATTTTTGAATCTGTTTCATTATTTTTCCCAGATTTTCGCTTTCTGTCTAACAGATTTCAATATCTTGAAATTCTAGAGATTTAGGTGTCTGATAACAGTGTGCCCTTTTCCAAACCATAGCTCGAATCCCAATGATGTCAAAAGATCAAATCTTCCTATGTTTGTCAGATACATTTTCCTACAATTTCATATTTTTTCCTATCTGTCTTTTATTTTTCCTATGTTTTCTACCGAAACCTGTCTGTTTCCCCTAAATCCTAGAGTCGCCAGATTCCGATCCGACTTGCCGAAGTGGCACAGCTCCGACCATAGGTCAAAACCAGAAAGTGTAAAAGGAAAAAATACTTTCCTTATTGTCCTCTATCACCCCATAAAATTTGGGAAATTTTTATGGAAATTTGATATCCTAAATCTCCTTTAGAATCAACATTTTAGGCAAAAATCACAAAATTTAGGGTTTTTATTTGAATTTCCATATTTAAAAATACAAAAAAATATATTTTTGAGCTTCAATATGTTTATAGGGTTATTTTAGGTGTCCATGCCAAATTTGGTTTAATTCCAAGTTCATTTTCTCCATGTGTTAGTTTATCTTTAAATTCAGAAGCGAAAATCAGGTTAAATTTGATAATGCTGATATTTTCGCCATTTTAGGGTTTTTATCATGTACATAAGCATGTAGAATCATATTAGGGTTAATTTCAATCTCCTTTGCATTTCATATTTTTCAATTTTGCAAAATTTATTTCAGAAAACCCTGGTTTCAAGGCCATAGTCTTGTTATCGGGGGTATTTTGGTCATTTTGACCTAAATTTCGAAATTTCAATTTCTAATTCTCCAAAATTTCATGCATATCATCATATTTTATCATATTATGTTTGATTTATTTCATTTGATTTTCAAAATTCCAAAATTTACAAAAATTCTTTCGTAAAACCCTGATTTCTAGGTCATCAGGGGCATTTTGGTCATTTTGACCCCAATTTCGAATTTCCAAGTTTATTTTCAAAATTTATTCATTATTTCTCATGTTTATATCAAAGGGGGTATGATTATGGGTTTATATCTGAATAATATCCGATAATTTCCCATATTTTCGGATAAATTCAGAAAAACCTACATTTTTGTGCTAACATTGTTTTCTAGTTTTGCAGGAATATTCAAGAAGAAGATTTTATTTTATTATTTTATTTCAATTCAATGTAACATCAAATGTAATAATTTGGAATAAGAGTTACATTTCTGCTTAGAATAGGGCTGCATTGCATATAGTTTAATTTATGCAAATTTCAATATATGATGTATGATTCATGAATAGTTATTTCAAATTCACTATGGTTTACACGAATGGCATGTGCACAAGCTTTTATGGAGTTTATAAACTCGGTGGGATTCGTATTTATGGCCATAGTCAGAATACGAAGAAAACCAAGATTTATGATCTTCATATTAGCCACATTCAGCCTACACTCTTAGGCTAACTTCAAAAATGCACTGCATTTCTCAAAGTTTCAAAAGGATTTCCCAATTCCTCAATGAAATTCCCTTTTCAAATTCATATTCATTCATTCATATCATTCAAATTGCATTATTTTCAAACTCATTTTCCAATTTCAATTTTAGAAAATTCAATTTTCTCAAGAATTTCCAAGTCTTTCTCAAGATCTGATTTTCTCAAAATCCTAAGTTTTCAAATGACATTTCAAAGCATTTCCCAAGTTCAAATCAAGATTTTCCTATGTTTTTAAATTCTCAAATTTCAAAATCCCAAGTTTTCAGAAATTCATTTTCTCATATTTTCCAGTTTTCTTGAGAATTCATTTTCCATTTCAAAAGTCATTTTCCAATGAATTTCTTAGATTTTCTCAGAATTCTCAAATCTATTTTCTCAGAAAAGCAATTCCAA
Organism: Nuphar pumila; assembly: GCF_984573655.1. Lineage (NCBI taxonomy): Eukaryota > Viridiplantae > Streptophyta > Magnoliopsida > Nymphaeales > Nymphaeaceae > Nuphar > Nuphar pumila. The sequence continues at coordinate 41,833,337 of NC_143265.1, read as the reverse complement.
ATTTCAAAATCGTTTTTCTAAAGTTCAAATTTTCCTGAGAAATCACTTTCCAATGCAAATTTCTAATTTTCAATAAAATTCAATGATTTTCCCAGGAATTCCATTTTCAAGCGTTTTCCAGTCATTTTCTAAATGCATTTCAATTTTCCAAAGCAAACATCATAATTTCTCAAACTTGCATTTTTCAAAATTCTATAGCACAAGCCTGATTCTTTGTGCATTCTAGGAAAAATAGAGCATAATTTAGATATTTGAGTCAAGTTAAAGCACATAATTGGTCCTTGGTTCAATTACCCCTGGTAAAGGCGCCAGGAACGGTTGAACCTTGTACCGACAGGTGGATCCCATTCCATGGAATTTTCCCGCAAATTTTCAAAACGGAGGTGAGTAAATTTTCAAAACAATTTTCAAAACTTTGGTCGAGTTTGACTCACGAAATTCGTTTCTCTCTCGCAAGGGGGGGGGGAAATTTTGCGATGATAACAGGTTTGGCGACCGTGATGGGACCTGTCTTCGCGTGATCAATTATGTGCTTTAACTTAGCTCATTTATCAAAATTATGTTCTATGGAATGTCAGCTTTAATTCCTGATATCATGTGAACCTAGGAGCCTAGACTTGAACCCAGCTGACATGGATTGCATGTAGACTAGGCATGGTTGGGTAGGACCATATTGAGGAGAATTATGCATGCTCACTTAGACTTAGGTCTGAAATACAACACTCATCAATCTAGGACTTGTATGAAAACAATGTTTGCTTCTTCAAAAGTTTTCAAAATTCTATCTCTTTAGGACTTAGAGCCCTCTGTTTGCCTGCATGTGATCATATTTCAAAAACCACCCCACCTATGTCTACCCGGTCTTCACGTTGCTGGGCTCTCTTCCAGAACCATAGTTCGGGACAGAGCCTCACAACTGGGCCACTTATTTGGGCTAACGCCCCCCTGCCACGTACCAAGGGCCATAGTCCAACGTATATCGGCAGGTGCTCAAGGATGTTGGGAAAAAACAAGCCTAGACCCGGAGATGAGTTTTATGCCACGTACATCGAGCCTCGGCTCGAGTATATCGGCATAGCATGATTGGACACAGTTGATCTGAGCCTAGAGTCAGGATTAGGGTCCTAAAGCTCTTTCAAAATCAATGCATTTAGAGTTGGCTTCTTAGGGATTGCTGTATGTGCATAATTGTTTGTAATTGAATGTATGATATTCATTTTCGTCTTATTTTCTCATATTTTTCCCAATTTTTCCAAAATACCGAACAATTTTCCAAAATACCTCATTTTTCGTCTTTTGTGAAATATCTCCTTTTTCTCAAAAACCCTGGACGATTTTTCTAAATTATCCACCTTTTCTTTAAAACTCCAGGAGATTTTCCATTCTTTCGTTCCTCTGGACTTCGAATTTCCAGCTTTCATTTTATCCTGCCTGCAATTTTCAAAATTCTTGTATTTTTCCAAAGTCTAATTCCAGTCTTCTTGTCTTTCAGTCCAATGGCATCCAGTCAGCTCGATTCTGTTTTTCCTGAGGGTCACATCTCCTACGAGGTGCGACAAAGTCTTCTTGAGCATCGATCTCTTAGCACCGGACCCGTCTTCCCCCGGTGGTACTATGTCTGATTCAAAAACTTCTCTCGTATGTTTCCGGACCACTTGAGCGATTGCGGGTTGGAATTGACATCTGCAGTGGGAAAGTTGTCAGTCAACGGAATCTGATTCATGCACTGGCAGAGCGGTGGAATCTGCGCACTTGCACGTTCTGGTTCCCGTGGGGCGAGATGACACTACTGATGGATGAATTTTCAGAGATTATGGGACTGCCTGAGCCAGCCGGTCAGCCTGGAGATCCGTTAGAGCAGCAGTTTCTGATCAATGTCAAGGGTCTGGACCCCAAAGATGTCGTAGCTCGCATGACAGGGCACAAGTCTTGGCCACTGATTGAAGAAAATGGGAATGAGTACGTGAGCCTGATCGAGATCTATCAACAATATGAGGCATTTGCAGAAGTCAGCTCATTATTTAGAACAACTCGAGAGAGAATTCAGCATGCGATGGTTTTGTGCACTGTGGGACTTGCTTTCTTTCCAGATGGACAGAATTATGTGGATGTCAGAATAGTTCAGCTTTTGAGAAGATGAGGAAGTTGACAGACCAACCGTCTCTCGATAGCCATGGCCGCGCTTGCTTTTCTATACAGAGGATTGACCCACTTCACACTTGGAGAGTCCATCCTAGTCGAGGGATGTACCTATGCTCTTCAGTCTTGGTTCCTTCAGCATGTGCCGACTAGAGCTAGTTCGTTCAGATACAATGGCAAGGAACTTCTTCCAGTTGCGCGGTACCGATTCATGATCGATTATCTGTAGGAAGAAGAAGTAGTGTGGGACTACTTTGATCAAGAATTATCACCTCCCAGATACACCTATGCATATGGCAAGAGATTTAAGCTACTTGGCCCATTTTCCTGTACCTACTACTATCTAGAGTGATGCATCAGGCAATTCTCTCAGAGACAAAAGCGTGTAGAAGCTCGGCTACTATCAGGGGTTATGCCAAAGTTCGACCTTACATCAGCGCAATGGTCCGAAACATGCCATTCTGCTAGATATGGCTGGGATTCTTTCATAATTCTCACTCTTTTCCTTGGTCCTCGTGACTCTGCTGATCGTTAAGAGTGGTGGCAAACTGTCTATATGATCCCTCTTTCCCAAGTCCACTATTGATGCAATCATATTTTTCCTTCAATAAAAAAAAAATCCTTCAATTTTCATTCTATCATGGTTTGACGACCTCGCCTAGGTGACAAGGCATATTTGCAGTTGTTCGTTCTCCTTGCAAAGAATGACAACATAATTGTCGTGACTCTAGCGGCGACCCAATCCCTAGTAATGGGATGTTCTTTTAATTATCTACCAAATTCTCATCAAATATTCTTCTTATATTCATTTCTATCATAAATCTTCATCATCGAAATTTAATCATCTATCTCATTCTGTAGAGAGCATCAGTATTCCCAAGTGGTTCTGATCAGATCAAGCAAGAAGACGCCACTGTGTCAGTGCATCAGTGATTTTAGAAGCAGGCAAGAAGAAATGTATTCTCCAAGATCTGCCAGAAGACAGAGTATGAATGATAGGGATGACATTGATCCGGCTACATATCAGATGTTCAAGAAAATGATGATTAGGATGATGTCTGAGCAGGCTGAAGACAGTCTCAGAAAGGCTCCCATCAAGGAGAAGACATTTGTCTCCTTCTCTCAGAATATCACTGGCAAGAGCAACAAGTGATTTGGCGCGTGTCTGCTCGATATTTTATTCTCGTCGATGTCCTCTATTATCGTGGATTCAGTTCTGAATATTCCAGATGCCTAGACGAAGTTGAAGCCAAAGAAGTCGTGTGAGAGGTACACTAAGGCATTTGCGGTGGTCACGTCGGCTACCAAACTCTTATCAAGCAAATCATCTGGGCGGGATATTATTGGAAGACTATGGTACAAGATTGCTAGCATTTTGTGAAGAAGTGTGCTCTATGCTAGATACATGCACCTTTCATTCATGCGTCAGCATCATATTTGCAATCTGTTATCTTTCCATGGTCGTTTTCTATGTGGATCTTTGATGTTGTGGGCCCCATCACTCCTTCTGCTTCAAATAGCTACAAATATTTTCTTGCTGCAACAGAATATTTTACTAAATGGGTAGAAGCAGTCACTCTACGCACAATAGAAGGTCGACATGTGGTCTCATTCATCCATAAGAATGTTCTATGTCGTTTTGGCATACCACATGATATTGTGTCAGATAATGACAGTCATTTCAAGAATGAGAGAATGAGGACTTTCTGTTTGATGTTCAAAATCCATCATCATTTCTCCGCTCCTTATTATCCTCAAGGAAATGGCCAAGCAGAGGCCACCAATAAGATTTTGATTCGAATCCTGGAGCGAACTTTGGAAACAGGCCGTGACTGGCATGAGAAGATTCATGATGCATTGTGGGCGTATCGAACCACCATTCGAACTCCAACTAATGCTACTCCGTCAGAACTTGTCTACAGAACCGAAGTAGTATTGCCTCTACATGTTCAGAAACCTGCTCTGAAATTTGCATCACTTCTCGAATTACCTCTTGATCAGTATCAGCAACAGCGGCTAGTACAACTTGATTTGCTAGATGAAAGAAGACTCAGAGCAGCAGAGTACGCTCAATCATATCGTCAGAGGATAGCCAGACAATATGCAAAATCAGTCATTGAAAGAAAATTTCGAGTCAATGATCTAGTGCTCAGATCAACGGCTTATCTCAAGCACCGCCCAGGTGGAAAGTGGTCACCAAATTGGGAAGGTCCGTATGTTGTCAAAGAGGCACTACCTCGTAATTCATATCGACTCATCAATGCCGACGGAGTGGAATTACCAGATCCCATCAATGCTCAGCATTTGAAAAAAATCTATACTTAAACCATGTCTTATTCTTTGTAATTCCTCCAAATTTTGTTCAATAATAGTTAAATTCTCCTTTCCCAGTTATACTGGGGCATTTTTAAAATTTTGTTTTTATCTACAAATATCCTGTATGCAGGCAGGATAAACAAATCTCTCATTTTGCACGCATGTGCATTCATTTATATCATTTTCATATTTGCATACATCTGCATTCATTGGCATGCATTTGCATCAAGTTCGCTACCCATTCAGGATAAGGGATAATCCTGAGGCCCCGACAGTTGTCCAAGTCGTCGTGAGGGTAAAGATTGAAAATCTTCTATCAAAATCAATTAGTAATTCTTCAAAATCCAGTGTTCGTATTGGTAATTTTTCAAAAAACCAGTGTTCGTGCTATTAATTTTTTAAAAAAAATCCAGTGTTCGTGCTGGAAAATTTCCAGAAACCAGTGTTCGGGCTGGTAAATTTCCAAAACCCAGTGTTCGTGCTGGTAAAATTTCAAAAAACCAGTCTTCGAGCTGGTAAATTTTCAAAACCCAGTGTTTGTGCTGGTAAAATTTCAAAAACCCAGTGTTCGTGCTGGTAAATCTCCAAAACCCAGTGTTCATGCTGGTAAATTTTCAAAAAATCCAGTGTTCGTGCTGGTAAGATTTTCAAAAACCAGTGTTCGTGCTGGTAAAATTTTCTAAATCCAGTGTTTGTGCTGGTAAATCTTCAAAATCCAGTGTTCGTGCTGGTAATTCTTCCAAAAACAGTATTCGTACTGATCCATTTTCAAAATCCAGTACTTATATTGGTTCATTTCCAAAATCCGGTATTCACACTAGTACATCTTTCAAAATCCAATTGTTATTGGTCGGACTTTCAAAATCCAATTTTTATTGGTCAAACTTTCTAAATCTGGTTTACTGGTTAATGTTTTCAAACCTAATCCATGCTAGTCTAGTTTTCCTTCGGGATTCGAGTTCCGACTCGAATTTTCTTTCCTTCTAATTAGTCTAGTTTTCCTTCGGGATTTGAGTTCCGACTCGAATGTTCTTTCCTTCTAACCGGTCTAGTTTTCCTTTGGGATTTGAGTTCCGACTCGAATTTTCTTTCCCTCTAACCGGTCTAGTTTTTCTTCAGGATTCGAGTTCCGACTCAAATTTTATTTCCTTCTAATCAGTCTAGTTTTCCTTCAAGATTCAAGTTCCGACTCGAATTTCCTTTCCTTCTAATTGATCTACTTTTCCTTCAGGATTCGAGTTCCGACTCGAATTTCTTTTCCTTCCACAATGGATCTAGTTTTCCTTCAAAGATTCGAGTTCCGACCCGAGTTTTCTTTTCCTTCTGAATCGGTCTAGAAAATTAGAGTTCCGACTCGAATTTTCTTCCAAATCCAATTCGATTGGCTTTTCTTTAAAGGTTTGAACTCCTACTCAAACTTTTCTATAATTTAGTAATTGGTCTAGAAGATCCAAGTTCCGACTTGAATTTTTCTTTCAAAACCCAATTCATTTAGTTTTTCTTTGAAGATTTGAATTATGATTCAAATCTTCCCTTAAAACCCAGTTTAACACCTGGTCCATTCAAAGCTCACAAGTTGAATCCTTACTTCTTAGACTGTGATCCCTAGGTTAAATTCCTATGGAATTGATAGTTCTTAGGTTGAATCCCTATTGAACCCATGTCGTTCCCAGTGAACCAATGTCGTTCTCAACAGAACCAATGTCGTTCTTAGGTTGAATTCCTATTGAACACATATTTTTTCCAGTATGCCAATTCTCAATTTTGACTTTCAGTTCATCCAATTTCCAATTTTCTAATTCCCAATTCTCTATTTCAACCTTCGGGTCACTCAATTTCTAATTTTGACCTTCGGGTCATTCAAATCCTCAATTTCGACCTTCGGGTTATTCAATCCTTCAATCTTAACCTTTGATTTCCCATTTCAACCCCTTGTGTCATTCGACTCCCAATTTCGACCTTCGGGTCATGTAATTCTCAAATCTTGACCTTCGGGTCATCCAATTTGATCAATCAGGCCTCTGGGCCGTCCACTCTATCAGATTCTCAATTCAAGCCTTCGGGTTACGATCTTACCAACATCAATCATTCTCCTGCCTTCGGTTTACAACTTTGTCAATATCTATCACTTTCCAAGCCTTCGGGTTACAATTTCATTAATGTCAATCATTTTTAAATCAACAAAATCCTGCTTTCGAGCTGGTCGGTCAACAAATCCTGCTTTCGAGCCGGTCGGTCAATAAATCCTGCTTTCGAGCTGGTCGATCAACAAATCCTGCTTTCGAGCTGGTCGGTCAACAAATCCTGCTTTCGAGCTGGTCGGTCAACAAATCCTGCTTTCGAGCTGGTCGGTCAACAAATCCTGCTTTCGAGCTGGTAAATCAAAACAAATCCTGCTTTCGAGCTGGTCGGTCATCAAATCCTGCTTTCGAGCTGGTCGGTCAAACCAAATCCTGCTTTCGAGCTGGTCGGTCAACAAATCCTACTTTCGAGCTGGTCGGTCAACAAATCCTGCTTTCTAGCTGGTCGGTCAACAAATCCTACTTTCGAGCTGGTCGGTCAAACCAAATCCTGCTTTCGAGCTGGTCGGTCAACAAATCTTGCTTTCGAGCTGGTCGGTCATCAAATCCTGCTTTTGAGCTGGTAAAACAAAACAAATCCTGCTTTTGAGCTGGTTCGTCAAAACAAATCCTGCTTTCGAGCTGGTAAATCAAAACAAAACCTAACTTTCAAGTTGATCTCTTATTAAAGTATTTTCAGGATTCAGTTTAGTCATGGATGTGTTGCGTTGTGCTTCAAATGCTCGCTCTCACCAAGGATTTCAAGAAAATCTTGCCAATTTGTCATTAAATATTTGTTGATTTCAAAAAATTTATTACACAAAAACATTACCTCAGAATACCTTCAGTATTATTTCCAAAAGGTCAAAGCTTTTGTGAAAAAGGATTCAAAATTCAAATGCTTTCTATTGGCCAACCAAAAGGATGATGAATAAATCCTTGATATGGCCAGCAAAAGGAAATTCAATGTTGTTGCAAAGCCATAAGTGATCGGTATTGATCGCAGTCAATGACACATTTTTAAAGATCATTCTTGAAAAATAAAGCAGTCGAAATATCCTGGGTGATACAGAAAAATCCATTAAATCCCTATATCTCCTCAATCACCTAAGCTGCAATTAAATATCTGCAAAAGGGATCTCTCAATTGTCGTCAAGATGAAGGCGAATTAGGCGAGTAGACCCCCGGGGCCAAAGAAGATTTGAATCATCTCCAAGATGACGGAGTTTGTGACAGATCCTTCCAGAGAAAGTTCAGAGCACCGTCAAGATGAAGGCGACTGCGATGAGCCTCCCGACAAACCCTAAAGGATATTTAATTTCTGCTATCATCAAGAGATTTCCAACCAAAGAGCCAATAACCGTCGATATAATCCCTGAGAGAAAAAGAAGGATCGGAACATCTCTGAGATGAAGGAGTTTGTGACGTACCCTTCCAAAAAAAAAAGGAAAGAAAAGTCAGGACATCTCCAAAATGAAGGATGATGTAATAAAATCTCCAAAAACCTAAGAGAGCTCTAATTCTGCCAAAAAAAGAAAAAAAAAGTGGGCAGAAAGATCATCATGAGGAAAGAATCCCAGGATATGAGACTCCCAAATTTGCCAAAGAATCTTCTTTAATTTTGTGAAATTCTATTATCAATATTCTTTCACCAATTGCTCTCACAATATCAAGAATACTCTCTTTTCTGCTCATATCAAGGAAATTGATAGCTTTCTTGAAAGAAAGCCAATTGCAAGCAATTTGAATTTGAATCTTGATTCTACGGCGTTAAGCCTAGTCGGAGGTAATACTTCAGGTAGAAAAGAGGAAAGATTTTTATACCAATATACATCAATCTCAAGCATTTTGAATAAACAAACAATTTTTAACATTTTGGCAATATTTTCTTACTATCTTGACATGAAGTGAAGAGCTCGATGTCCATCTTGACACATCTTGATATCACCTTTTACCTCCTTGAGAGAGTAACCTTTATCATCTTTCGCGTTGTTGAAAGATTAGCCTTTTCTGTGAAAGCATCGCCTATGTTATCTTTCGTGTTGTCGAAAGAATTCATCTTTTGCGTTGTCAAAAGAATCGCCTTACTCCTTTGGATCGCCTTGTCATCTTTCGCGTTGTTGAAAGAATCGCCTTGTTCATTTGGATCACCTTTTTTCATCTTTTGCGTTGTCGAAAGAATTCATCTTTTGCGTTGTCAAAAGAATCGCCTTGCTCTTTTGGATCGCCTTGTCATCTTTCACGTTGTTGAAAGAATTGCCTTGTTCCTTTGGATCGCCTTTACCATCTTTCGCGTTGTCGAAAGAATTCATCTTTTGCGTTGTCAAAAGAATCGCCTTACTCCTTTGGATCGCCTTGTCATCTTTCGCGTTGTTGAAAGAATCGCCTTGTTCCTTTGAATCACCTTTTTCCATCTTTCGCGTTGTCGAAAGAATTCATCTTTTGCGTTGTCAAAAGAATCGCCTTGCTCCTTTGGATCGCCTTGTCATCTTTTGCGTTGTTGAAAGAATCGCCTTGTTCCTTTGGATCGCCTTTACTATCTTTCGCGTTGTCGAAAGAATTCATCTTTTGCGTTGTCAAAAGAATCGCCTTGCTCCTTTGGATCGCCTTGTCATCTTTTGCGTTGTTGAAAGAATCGCCTTTACTATCTTTCGCGTTGTCGAAAGAATTCATCTTTCGTGTTGTTGAAAGAGTCACCTTATTCCTCTTCAAGAAAATTGTCTTATTCACCATCCAACTTACAAATTTCATTTCCCGGTCAGGTTAAGGGTTAAACCTGGGCCTCATTTTGATGAGGTATTTCATTGCCCAATCAGGATAAGGGTATAAACCTGAGCCTCCTTTGATGAGGTATTTTATTTTCCGCCCAATCAGGATAAGGGTACAAACCTGAGCCTCCTTTGATGAGGTATTTCATTTTCTGCCCAATCAGGATAAGGGTATAAACCTGAGCCTCCTTTGATGAGGTATTTCATTTTCCTCTCAATCAGGATAAGGGTACAAACCTGAGCTTCCTTTGATGAGGTATTTCATTCCCCGGTCAGGTTAAGGGTTAAACCTGAGCTTCGTTTCTACACGAGGTATTTTTTTTGTCCCATCCAGGTTAAGGGCAAAACCTGAATCTCACTTCCTTTTAAAGTAAAATTTTCTTCTTTAGTCTTCACTTCATATCTATCATTTTCATCAGGACTAAATCTCTTCATATCCAGTCAGATCCTTCTAACTGGGGCATTTTTATAGCCAAAATTTGGTGTGTTTTTCTTTGCCACTAAGCTCGTCTTTAAGTCGGCTTAGTAGCAAAGAGGGGCATCTGTAAACACCCCAAATTTTCCACATCCATTCTCAAACAATCCTCCTCAGGCAGTGCCAACCCTATTAGGTCAGTGTAGGAGTCAAACCCCGAGTCAGTTTCAGAAAATCACCATTTTACCCATTTTCACTAGGAAAATTACCATTTTACCCCTAGGTCATCCCGGACCCCAGTCAGTCAGAGTCAACCAAACTTGTTGGTCAGTTTAGAATATTTAGAATATCAGTCATTTCAAGCTCATCTGAGCTCACAATGAACAGACCATTTTCATTTCTGACCATTTCTGCCAAAATGGGATCATTTCTTCAGAAATGAGCTCATTTCTCTCTCAAATTCAAGCCAATTGTCTTTGAGTCAGTCATTCATAGTCAGTCATACTCCATAGAGTCTAACTTGAGTTCACCAGAAGTTCAAGTGCTCTAGTTTCAGTTCAAAACCATTTCTAAGCATCCAGGAGCCCATTTTAGTCAAGTTCAGCTCTTTCAGCTGAAATTGAGTTGAGTTCAGTCAATTGAGCTAGTGTTCGAGCTTTGATTTTAGTTCATGTCAGTATTACTGACCTTTGTTATAGCTCAAACCCAGCTCAGATTCGTAATTCACTTCGCTTCAGTGACCATTCCGTACTATTTCTCTAAAAATGGCAACTTTTCTTGAAAATTCAGTCAAAAAGGTCAGCTGAGTCAGTGCCTTGTCAGCTCATTGGAGTTTTGAAACTCTAAAACCCAGCTCAATCTGGCTCATCTCAGTTCAATCCAGCTCGAACCCCAATTTTCAGTGTCACTCTGACCCAGTAGAGTCCCGAAAACCATTTCTTGAGCTATTTTGCAAATTTTATCGGTTTTTATGCTTTTTGAACTGGTACAACTGCCAATCAGGGTTTAAAATCTAAAATTCTTCATTCAAGGTTAGCATTTCACATGTCATTTCATGTCATTTCTCATCATTTCATATCATTTCTCAGCATTTCATCACATTTCATTTCATTTTCGAAGTCCAGAACTCCAGCTTTATAAATTTTAATCCAGATTGAGTTTTAAAAGTTTTCAGAAATCAATTTCAAACCTCGGGTTTCCAAAATTGACATTTTCACCCCAGGAGTCTAAATTTGGAAATATTTTTTCAAGAAAAATAATCTGGATTTATTTCAAAATCAAATTTTCAAATTTTACACTGGATTTGCTTCGCAATGAGCTATTGAACTTCAAAATCTGAGCTCATTTCAAAAACTGCCAAAAATAGCTCATTTTGTTGAAAGCATTTTCTCGAGAAAAACAATCTGGATTTCTTTCAAAATTACATTTTCAAATTCTACACTGGATTTGCTTCGCAAGGGTATTGAACTTCAAAATTCGAGCTCGTTTAAAAAACTGCCAAAAATAGTGCGCTTCGTCTGGAAACTTTCTGAAAAGACTATTTTACCCCTCTAATCTTCAAAATGAATTTCAAAATTGAAATTTGGACCCGCTCTGAGATGGCCCATTCATTTGCATTTCTATTTTATTAAAAAAAAAAAGATGCTTCTTTTTATTTGTTTATTTTTGTTTTTATTGATTTTTATTTATTTTTTATTTTTATTTTTTTTAGAGAGGTGGGACCCACAAGGTGGTCGCCCAAACCTCCAGCCCCTCTATTTCTCCATTTCCTTTCTCTCCTCCAATTCTTTCCCTTTCCTCCTTCCTTTCTTTCCTTCTTTCTTTCTTTTCTTTCTTTCTTCTTCCTTTTTCTTTTCTTTCTTTCTTTCTTTATTTCCTCCTTTCTTTCCTCTCTCTCCACTCGCGTATGGTTCTTCCAGCCCCCTCTTCTTCTTTCCCTCTCCTTTCTTCCCTTTTTTTTTCCTTTTCCTTCTTTCCCTCTTCTTTCCTTTTCCTTCCCTTCCTTCTTTCCCCTTTCTTCCTTACTTCCTTTGAAATTCTCTCAAAAGCCAAGGCTGCAGCTATTCACGGATAGCCATTCACGTATGGCTGTAGACAAAAAAATAAAGTCAGCTATTATTATTAGCAACTTAGGTTTTAATGAATAAAAACCTAAGTTACTAACCAAACAAAAAAAGAGAAAGGGAGAACGGCTGCAGCTATTCCTCTCATCTGACGTCTCTCTCTCTCTCTCTCTCTCTCTCCCTTTACCTCTCTTCTTCTCTCCTTGGCTGCTACAGCCACAGCAATTCCAGCCTCTCCACAACAGCTCTCCCCTTGGCTGCAACTTCCTTCAGCCATTGAAGCCACCACCAGAGCTTCTCCTCCATGCCTAGCAGCACCAGCCATTGCCACCACTAACTGCAGTAGCCCTTGCACCTCTAGCAGCCTCAACAAGCTTTTTCTAGCAGCCATAAGGAAGCTCTACGCCCAGCAGCTCCAGACCATCTTCAACCTCCAGCCTAAGCAAGTGCAGCCTACTCCAGCCACTAGCACCCCAAGCTTGAAGCTCCAGCTCTACCAGTTCAACAGCAGGTCCATCATTGTTTCCAGCCATACAGCTGCAGTCACCACACAAAGGGGACGTCCAGCCAGCGACCACTTCCTTCAGCCGGCGCAGCCACCTTGGTTCCAGCCAGTCCAACTCCTTCAGCCGATGTATCAGCACCCTCCTTTTGCCTCCATCTTCTTTAACTGTTGCAGCTTCAAGCCTTCATCAACCCTCATCCTCCATTGTTCATACCACACCAAAGCATCGCACGTTAGCCTCCTTCAATCAACAATAGTTGCAGTCATCTTCCAGCAAACCCATGGTAAGAGCTTCATTTTTTTTTTACTTTTTTTTTATTTTTTTTTCTTATTTTCTTGCTTAAGGCTACATGGAGTATGGGATCCCTCCGATAGATGGATCGGATCCCCTATCACCATAGCCAAAATTAAGTTTAGATTATACCCCCTGATTATTTTTGTTTTATCATTGAATTCATGTAAATTTCGTATTATAGGCCTCATATTTAGATTATTTTAATGCTTTATAGGTATTTTGATTAGTTTCTTTAATATTTGCTTATTAGTTTATAGGTTTTGATTTTAAGCGCCAGTCCAGCCTTCGTTTCATGTTTAATTGTTCATCTTTAAATTTCAAAAATTTTATGATAGATGTATGGGTTAATCATTCATTTCTCTGCAAAAATTCGGATCGATTTGAGTTTAATAACTCTATCTAATAAATCCAAAGTCCAGATCAGGTTTTAAACCCTCTGGAAATTCCAGATTCCCATTTAGCAGGGTTGTCGACCCAAGATCGCCTTCATAGATGATTCAATTTTCCCTCAAAAAATCATAGTCAATTCATCATTAAATATACTAGTGATCTGGAAATTTTTAGGTTTTTCCAGTTATTTTTTACCTCCGTAAAAAATCATATTTTCTCAGACCCCTGGGAAAATATCGATTTTCTTTCGTCAGGGTATAGACAGACCCTAATGCACTGAGTCCATCTAATCTGTAACCCGTCTGCAAAAACTTTAAACATGAAAGTTGTTCCTAACATAATTTCCTGTCATTTCCCAAAATTTGGGAATTTTTGAATCTGTTTCATAATTTTTCCCAGATTTTCTCTTTCTGTCTAACAGATTTCAATATCTTGAAATTCTAGAGATTTAGGTGTCTAATAACAGTGTGCCCTTTTCCAAACCATAGCTCTAATCCCAATCGTGTCAAAAGATCAAATCTTTCTCTGTTTTTCAGAGACACGTTTCCATAATTTCAGCTTTTTTTCCATCTGTCTTTTATTTTTCCTATGTTTTCTACCAAAACCTGTCTGTTTCCCCTAAATCCTAGAGTCGCCGGATTCCGATCCGACTTGCCGGAGTGGCACAGCTCCGACCATAGGTCAAAACTAGAAAGTGTAAAAGGCAAAAATCCTTTAATTATTGTCCTCTGTCACCCCATAAAATTTGGGAAATTGTTATGGAAATTTGATATCCTAAATCTCCTTTAGAATCAATATTTTAGGCAAAAATCACAAAATTTAGGGTTTTTATTTGAATTTCCATATTTAAAAATACAAAAAAATAGATTTGAGAGCTCCAATATGTTTATAGGGTTATTTTAGGTGTCCATGCCAAATTTGGTTTAATTCCAAGTTCATTTGCTCCATGTATTAGTTTATCTTTAAATTCAGAAGCGAAAATCAGGCGAAAATCAGGTTAAATTTGATATTTCTGATATTTTCGCCATTTTAGGGTTTTTATCATGTACATAAGCATGTAGAATCATATTAGGGTTAATTTCAATCTCCTTTGCATTTCATATTTTTCAATTTTGCAAAATTTATTTCAGAAAACCCTGGTTTCAAGACCATAGTCTTGTTATCGAGGGTATTTTGGTCATTTTGACCTAAATTTCGAAATTTCAATTTCTAATTCTCCAAAATTTCATGCATATCATCATATTTTATTATATTATGTTTGATTTATTTCATTTGATTTTCAAAATTCCAAAATTTACAAAAATTCTTTCGTAAAACCCTGATTTCAAGGTCATCAGGGGCATTTTGGTCATTTTGACCCCAATTTCGAATTTCCAAGTTTATTTTCAAAATTTATTCATTATTTCTCATGTTTATATCAAAGGGGGTATGATTATGGGTTTATATCTGAATAATATCTGATAATTTCCCATATTTTCGGATAAATTCAGAAAAACCTACATTTTTGTGCTAACATTGTTTTCTAGTTTTGCAGGAATATTCAAGAAGAAGATTTTATTTTCTTATTTTATTTCAATTCAATGTAACATCAAATGTAATAATTTGGAATAAGAGTTACATTTCTGCTTAGAATAGGGATGCATTGCATATAGTTTAATTTATGCAAATTTCAATATATGATGTATGATTCATGAATAGTTATTTCAAATTCACTATGGTTTACACGAATGGCACGTGCACAAGCTTTTATGGAGTTTATAAACTCGGTGGGATTCGTATTTATGGCCATAGTCAGAATACGAAGAAAACCAAGATTTATGATCTTCATATTAGCCACATTCAGCCTACACTCTTAGGCTAACTTCAAAAATGCACTGCATTTCTCAAAGTTTCAAAAGGATTTCCCAATTCCTCAATGAAATTCCCTTTTCAAATTCATATTCATTCATTCATATCATTCAAATTGCATTATTTTCAAACTCATTTTCCAATTTCAATTTCAGAAAATTCAATTTTCTCAAGAATTTCCAAGTCTTTCTCAAGATCTGATTTTCTCAAAATCCTAAGTTTTCAAATGACATTTCAAAGCATTTCTCAAGTTCAAATCAAGATTTTCCTATGTTTTCAAATTCTCAAATTTCAAAATCCCAAGTTTTCAGAAATTCATTTTCTCATATTTTCCAGTTTTCTTGAGAATTCATTTTCCATTTCAAAAGTCATTTTCCAATGAATTTCTTAGATTTTCTCAGAATTCTCAAATCCATTTTCTCATAAAAGCAATTCCAAATTTCAAAATCATTTTTCTAAAGTTCAAATTTTCCTGAGAAATCACTTTCCAATGCAAATTTCTGATTTTCAATAAAATTCAATGATTTTCCCAGGAATTCCATTTTCAAGCGTTTTCCAGTCCTTTTCTAAATGCATTTCAATTTTCCAAAGCAAACATCATAATTTCTCAAACATGCATTTTTTAAAATTCTATAGCACAAGCCTGATTCTTTGTGCATTCTAGGAAAAATAGAGCATAATTTAGATATTTGAGTCAAGTTAAAGCACATAATTGGTCCTTGGTTCAATTACCCCTGGTAAATGCGCCAGGAACGGTTGAACCTCATACCCACAGGCGGATCCCATTCCATGGAATTTTCTCGCAAATTTTCAAAACGGAGGCGAGTAAATTTTCAAAACAATTTTCAAAACTTTGGTCGAGTTTGACTCGCAAATTCGTTTCTCTCTCTCAAGGGAGGGGAAAAATTTTGCGATGATAACAGGTGGCAACACCATGGCATTGAGGAATGCACATGGGAGCCAGAGGCCAGTATGAGGGAGAAATACCCTGACCTTTTTGTGGCCTAGTATTCATGATTTCGCGGACGAAATCCCTTTTTAGGAGGGAAGGATGTAAGCCCCACTGTTTTTCTGAAGAATTTTAAATGATATATACTTCATTATTAGTAATTCCTTGTTCCAGCACGAGCAATACTCGTAAATTTAGCAATTATTGCTTTCTGAGATTCTGACTCGCGAAGATTTGCTCTACGAGGCGATTCGGGGCAAACCGCGATGAATCAAACCTCAATATTGGTAGGTTATATGTATATTGTGTTCGCATGAGTTCACCCCGGATTTGGGGTTTAAACGAGAGCAATATCTCGTTATTCCATGGATTTTGGCGAGACAGGGGTATATCGGTAATTATGAGTCATACCGAGGACCAATTTCGCCGTAATTGAGAAGTTAAATATACTTTATGAAAGTTTAAACCTTAATTTACAAAATATAATTTAAAATCTTGAGTTTTAAATTGGTTTAGATTAGTTCTTTTCTTAAATACTTCTTGAGATTTTACAAAAGGAAAGAAATGAGGTAAATTGCAAAATCCTCAAAACCTAGTAGAGGGTTTATGAAAATGTTTTACAAGGGGTAGGTTTGTGAATTTAGAGAAGTGGACATGGGCTCCACCTCAGCCCATGTCTCCTTTTAAAGGCTTATAAAAAGGCATATTTACAAAAAACCACTTTTTAAAATGAAGATTTTTAAAAGTTGGAAAATTTTCAACAAGAAGCCTTAAAAAGGCATTTTTAAAAGTGGGTGGGCTCAGCCCACATTTTTGGGAGTAGGCTGGGCGCCCCCTTAGGGGGTAGCCCCTACAAGGTTTTTCAAAAAAAAAAAGGGGGCGATTTTTGGTGGGAGGCTTTGACCTTGACCTTGAAAGGTCAAGGCCAACCACTCCCCTTTGATTAAGGGGAGTGGTTGGGAGGTACATGGTACCTTAGACCCCCCCCCCCCCGTTTAGGGTTTTAGGGTAGGATGGGGCATGGGAGGGGGAGACCACACATCTCCCCTCCTTCACTCCCCACCATCCATCTTCCCCCTCCCTCTTTTTAAGCAAAGCAAGGGAAGAGGGGGAGGGTTGATGCTCCCTTCTTCCTCCCTTCTCCTACTTCTCTCTCTCCTTCCACTCTTCTCCTTCTTCCTCTTCTACACTCTCTCCTTTCCCCTTGGAGCTGCTGTTCAGCTGGGCCAACCTAGCACAAGGTGAGCCCTCCTTCCCTTGTTTCATTTTAGCTTTTGTCAAAAAAAAAAAAAGTTGTAGCTTGCTCGTTTTTCCTTTTTTTTTCTTGTTCATAATGGTAGAACGCCCCTTGGGGGCTGGTGCTGGGCAAGGTCCATGGCTGGACCCTTGTACGCCCAGCCCAGACCGTTTGGTGGCCTGGCTGAGCCCACCAGTGGTGGGCTGGGCCGTTGCAGGCCTTGGGGTGAGCCCCGGACTGACCCCAAGTTGGTCAGTCTGGCTGCTCCTTTAGGATGGGCGGACTGCAGCTGGTGCTGCAGCCAGCGGTTGGCTTGGGTGGTCTGGGCCACCCTGGACCCAGACCTACCCAGGGTGAGCCCACCCAGGGGCGAGCCCACCACGGGTAAGCCCACCATGGGTGAACACCCCCCCCCTTCTTTCCTTGGTTGGTGCACACGCACCACCCGGGTGCCTTAGCACCCGGGGATTTTTGGTTAGGGTTTGACCTGCCGAGTCCGAGCTACAGCCCTGGTTCGAGACACCATTTGGCTCGAATCAGGGGCCTGTATGGGCCCCTTTTTCTTAGTTTTGCCCTTGGCTGCTGCCTAATGGCAGCAGGAGGCCTGGTGCGCGTGGCACCTGGGCCACCACCTTGGCGCACCCACTTAGTAGGTGCGCCAGGTGGGTGCGGTCTGGCTCGGCCCCTGGCTGGGTTGAGCCAGATGCTACAGACCTAAGGTCTGTAGCAGATGGGTGAACACACCACCCCCCCCCCCTTTGGCTTGGTCGGCTGTTGTGCAGCCTGGAGCCGTGTGCTTAGTGCACCCGGGGTTGGTGCTGGACGCACCACTCAGGGGTGCGCTGGCCCCTTGTGGGCCTGGTCTGGACCCACGGTTGGGTCAGACCAGGTGTGGTCTGCCCCCAGCAAATTCAGTTGCTGGGGTAGTCAGGCTGGGTCTGGACCTTTAGTGGTCAAGACCACCACTTGGGTATGGCGCCACCCAACCCGGGTGGGCGCCCCCACCTCGGTCCCTCCTTCGGCGCCCCTTGTGGGCTGCGTGCACCCGCTGGGTGCCTTGGTCAGGACCCACCCTGGGGTCAGACCAGGGGTGCCTGTGGGGCACCTCAGCTAGTGCCCCTGCCCCTTTTTTTTTTTAGTTGGCCGGGCCTGGACCAATCGGGACCAGGCCAGAGCCTTTGGCTTGGCTCACCCAACCGGGTGGGTGGGTTAGCCGCACCCCTATGGGTGTGGGCTAAGGCCCAACACCCTGGTCCGAACCCACGGCTGCGTTCAGACCAGGGGTTTTTCATGACCCAGCTAGGTCTGGTCATGAGTGGGCCGGACCTCGCTTGAGGTCTCGGTTGGCCCGTAGGGCCCTGGGCTAAGCCTAGCACCCTTGTGGGCGTTTAGGCTTAGTCGGGTGCTGGCACACCCGGGTTGGCGCGTGCGGGCTGAGGCCAGTATGGCTGTCAGTCCCACTGAGCCAGTTGCTAGGTGGGGGCCAAGGGTGGCAGGGCCCCCGTGGCCTAGCCACTTGGTCAGCCCCCCCCCCCTTTTCGGGTGTTAGGTTCCCAAGTTGGCGCCACAACGGCACCGGGTGCTAAGGCACCCGGTAACCTTGTCACCTTGTTGGGCAGCCCTTTGGAGTGCTTTGACCCGGGGTTTGAACCCCTTATGGGTAGCAACAAGGTTGGTGCAACCCCTGGGAGTTCCGTGGGAATTCATCTGTGGCAGCGGTTGACTTTCCATGCCGTTAGGAAATGTCGAGCCTTAGGCGGAGTGTGTCTCTTGCTAACAACATATGTTGCGGTTGGAGGCTTCCGTTGCTCGTACCCCGCAACCTCGTAAGGGCGGCAGTGTGGACGGGGTTCAAGCGGTGTGTGACACATACACGCATAGGGATGTCCGGTTCTATGAACCTTTAGAGTTGCGGTCACATTCGTGCCCTAGGCGTGTGGACCCCACTTTTGGATATGCCAATGTTATTCCCATTAGCATGGGATAATATTGATTTCTTTTCCCCTGACACTTGTGAGTGTGGGACTCGCGAGGATCCTTGGTGGATGGCTTCGCTACACGGGAGTTTGTCGCGTTATAATTGTACGCATTTTGTTTGACGAACTTGCACCTATGCGGGTTGTCCCATTTTGTGAGAGCAAGTTGGCACGTTCAGACACTTACATCACCAGCTCACTTGTCGAGCATCTTCGTGTTTGACCCCTCTTGTATATCGATAGATATACACTGCACCAGAGGTGCGCTTTACATGGCATACACTTGAAAAGGTACTCGAATTATCGTAGGGTTTGACACTCTTGCCCTGTTGAGGTTTTGAGACTCGGTTGGAGTCTACGGGCAATGGCCCGGGTTCGTGAGAATGTGCTCACATGTTCGTGTCACCCTAGGCATAAATTAAAATGGTATATTATCGCCCTCACAGGCGGTGTGCTCATGGTGGCCGTGTGCGACCAAGCACGTGAATGGGCAGGCCAAGTCCTCGTTTGCGTACCCCACGGGGACCACGAGGCACGACTACCTCGAGAGGAGGTATGACCTGAAGTTTGAGCCTAAATAAGATAAACCTGTCGCGCCCCATTCACAATTTGGTCACCCAGGGAGAGGGTGAATGGTACAACCCCGAGTGACGTGTCGTTACTACGACTTGTTCTTTTGAGGAGCCGATGTGCCCTCTGACCTCCAGTCACTCGAAGTTAGGGAGGTCAAGGTACCCTCTGCAGGGACCTTTGCTACTGCAGTAGCGCGGATTGCAATCCTTTACCCGTGCGAAAGGTTTCTCCTGGCTGCATGTCGCCTGCAGGTGGTTTTCTCGTTTTGTAGCATCCCCGGTTACCACATTAGAAATTGAATAACAGACGCCGGGTGCATGACTCACAGAACTCGAGGGTTTTCCTTTGCGTACTCAAAGGAGGTAAAAAGATGAACATAAGGACTAACCAAACAGACTGACTTACTGTAGTTGTTACTCTAGAGCAGTATACACTTTTGTTCAGTTACTACCCTCTGTTGGTTGGTTCCTACCCTGTTACTTTAGCTGCTACTTTGTGTTGTTCAGTTTCTGCTTTGTTACTTTAGTGGCTGCACTGTTACTTACTTGTAGTTTTACAGTCTTGTGGCATGTGCACCTACCTGTCACGCACTTGTACTTTTATTTCAAATGTTTCTAACTGTTCCATCATGTTAGTTATAGTCTGGTACTTAGCACACTTGCAGCTTGTTGCTTACCTTTTGTTTTTCCTTAAAAACGATAATATATGGATGGTTTGTCTCACCAACTCGCAAGAGTACTGACCCCGTTTTATGGGGATACAGGTGACGAGTAGACGCAGCGCGATGCGACGGCGTACAGCAGGAGCCTTGAGACCCACACTTTGCAGCAGATTCTGGCTTCTTCTGGTTTTGGGGTTTGAGGGGTTGTACCTCTCCTTTTTGTGAGACTGTCCCTTTTTGTACCCAGTCTCATTTTTGTATCATTGTAACTATTTTGGAAATGAAGAATACTTTACTTGTCTACTGTGGTTTGGTTTTCTCACTGTGGCTCGCTCAGACTTGCGGCCTTTGCTTTACCCCTGTTTCCCTCCTTTACTTCCGCTAGTTGTTTTCACTCTGTATATCCTTCAAAAAAAAATTTTGCTCAAAAACTCATGGTTTTTACAAGGTCGGGGTTTGGGGCGTCACAATTGTTCCTACAATGCACTTCTTACACATCACGTATGTGTTATATTTACCATCTTCTGCAGGTATGCAGTCTTGATAATCGGCTATGTTCATGAACGGATATATCCACATCCGTTCATGATCTATATGCCATCTTTTGCAAGCGTCATTACTGATATACAGAGAAGCTCTATACCCATTTTTATTGAAAATTATCTTGTAATTTGGGAAATACGGCTGCGCGAAATCACCTACAGAAACTCTATATACCTGTATTTTCTGATTTTACCCATTATACGGAATTTTCCTTTATATGTATATTTTCTTATTATAGGTATATATATATCGATATCCATTGTATGTCTACCTATATATATACGTACATATGTATATATATATATATATGTATATATATATATATATATATATATATATATATATATATATATATCCCTTCATGAGTATTAGCTATTACATATATTTTTCTTTTCTCTTACTCTTGTAAATACATCATCATTTGATTTATGAGCTTGATGTTCAAAATTCTTGTTTTATGAAGTTATGGCTGGAACATCATCATTTGATTTATGAGCTTGATGTTCAAATTCTTGTTTTACGAAGTTATGGCTGGAGCTTCATCATTTGATGCTACAATTTCTGTTTTATGAAGCTATGGGCTGGAATATCATCATTTGATTTATGAGCTTGATGTTAAAATCCCTGTTTTATGAAGCTATGGCTGGAACATCACCATTGGTTTTATGAGATTTTGCTTAGCTTAGTGCTAAATTCTTGTTTGCTATATTGTTATAATATCACCCCATTTGCAGCACCAATTATACATATTGTTTCATCATTTTCCACGACATTTTCACCTTTTCACCAAGCTTTTCATATCCTTTTCATGATATCCTTGAAATAGTCCATGATGCTTCCACAACCCATTTCCTGCACATATTCATTTTCTGCTGCAAGTGTGCAGTCTTGATATTTGGCCATATTCATGAACGGATATCTCTATATTTAATCGTGATCTCCCAACCATCTTTGGCGTGCTTCATTATGGATATATAGGAAAGCTCCATACCCATTTTTACTGGAAATTGCATTATAATTTGAGAAGTATGGTTGTGTGAAATCACCTACAGAAACTGTCTATACCTGTATTTTCTGATTTTACCCATTATATGGAATTTTCATTTATATGTATATTCTCTTATTATAAGTATATATATATTGATATGTATGTATATCTACCCATATGTATATGTATATATGTATATATATATGTATATATGTATATATATATATATACATATATATACTTATATATATATACCTTCATGTGCATTGGATATCACATATATTTTTCCTTTTCTTTTACTTTTTTGCAAATATATCTTCATTACCATATATCATTTAGCATAAATTCAAATATTTCTATATCTATATATATATCTTTGTTGTATATAGTATATATGTCCATTTCCTTGGTTATTTTGTACTAACTCTCATTTTGCAGGAAAATCTAGAAGATGCAGATTCCTTGGCTCCATTTCAATTTTCTTTTACTTTATGTTATGCAATGTAACAATCCAATGTAAACCTTGGAATAAGATTTACTTTTACTGCTTAGATTAGGCCGCATCTCATATAGTTTGATTTCAGTAATATCCTAATTCTATGATGCATATATCTCAAATTTTCAAAATTCACCGTGGATGAACACGAATGGCACGTGCACCAACTCTTAGAGAGTTGATGAACTAGGTGGAGTCCATATTTACGGCCCTAGTCGGAGTATGGACGAGACCCAAATCCATCATCTCTCTACCAGTCACATTGAGCCTACACTCTTAGGCTATCTTGAAAATGCACCTCATATTTCCAATGTTTTCAAAATATTGTGAATTAACTCAAATAAACCCTGAATATATTCATGGCCACAGTCAGAATATATGAAGGATTTACTTTGGTTTAATCCACATTTTTCCAATAAAATTTTCAGAAATCTTTTCAAAAGTGCATTCATTCATTCACATCGTCTGCATCATTTGTTTTTCTCATGATTTTCTCAAAAGACTTTCACTTCATGGAATCGATTTTCTCAAGAAACTATGATGATATTCGGAGTTGGATTTCCCAGATCAAATGTTTCCTGTGATTTTTCTTAAAAAGTTATTTCCTTAAGATTCTTTTCAAAGAAATTTCTCATTTTCTCAAGAATCCAAGTTGATTTTCAGATATTTCAAAAAACCAGATTCTCAGGATTTCAATTTCCTAAGTTTTGAATTTCCTTCTCCATTGAATCTTTCCTATAAATTTTCTATCCTTTTCTTAAGAAAATTCTCAAAGTTTCAGTTTTCCCAACAAGTACTTTTTTTTCAAATGTTTATATTTTCTCAAGAATTCTTACAGTTTTCCTGAGATTCTTATTTCCTCATGATTTTCCAAGTCTTTCTAAGCTTTCTTAAGATTTTCCTGAGATTCTCATTTCTTCATGATTTTCCAGATCTTTATAAAAGTTTTCAAGATCTTCTCGAGATTCTCACTTCTTCATGATTTTCCAAGTCCTTATAAACTTTCTCAAGATTTTCTCGAGATTAACTTCTTCAAGATTTTCTAACTCTTTATAAACGTTCTCGAGATTTCAAACCTTCTTCGTCTGAGTTTTCCTGAGAGATTGATTTCCATCTTTTTCCTAAGAAATGCTTTTTAACTTTAAATGTTTTCTAAGCATACATCATATTTTTCAATTTACATTTTTTAAGATTCTCATAGCACATGCCTGAATTCTCTGTGCATTTAGGATAGAACACAATTTCAATGATTTTACTAAGTTAAGCACAATTTTGGTCCTTGGTTCGATTACCCCTGTTAAAGGCGGCAGGAACGGTCGAACCTCGTACCGACAGGTCGAGCCCCATCCCATGGATTTTCCCGCAATTTTCAAAACGGAGGCGAGTATTTCAAAAACAATTTCCAAAATCCGGTCAAGTTTGAATCGCGAAAGCATTTCTCTCTCTCTTCCGCAAGGAAGGGACGGGAAAAATTTTGCGACGATAACACTACTATACCCCATATATTACTTTTATGAAAAGAAGACTTTTTCGAAAATCCATAAAGATGGTTTTTGAAATGACATGACATCTCACATCTCAAAAAGACTATCATTTCAAAAAGATAATGACTACTTTTTTAAAACTATATAAACACACTCAAATAAACTATTCAGACCATGGACATGTGAGCTTACAAAGAGAAAAAATCTTATTCGATATTTGAAAGAGAGCCTAGAAAAAGAAAGAGAAAAGAAAGAGAAAAAGTCAAGAATAGCTCTTTGACAAAGGGTATCCTCTGAGTGAAAAAAACAGAACATTCTGAGAATCCTTCATTCGTGCATTCATATCATTCTAAAGGTTCTATAGGAAGTATTGCAACTTTCTGTTATTCACTGTGTTCCTTCTTTGTTGAAAGAAGTAGACCTCTGAGAAAGAGGGTGTTGCCCTTCTCTGTTGAGAGAAGAAGACCTCTGTGAAAGAGGGTGTTTCCCTTCTCTGTTGAGAGAAGAAGACCTCTGTGAAAGAGGGTGTTCCCCTTCTCTGTTGAGAGAAGAAGACCTCTGAGGAAGAGGGTGTTGTACTATTTATCCGGTAACTCGGATGTTATAGTGGAAAGCTCAAGTAGTTTGCTTGGGGACTGGATGTAGGTCAGGGTTTTGACTGAACCAGTATAAATTTTGTGTTTATGTGTTGTATCTTTTATTGCATTATATTTTTAATTCATCGATCTATTTAGTATTTCACTATTCACCCCCCCCCCTCTAGTGAAATTTCATTTGGTATCAGAGCAGGTTTGCTAGTTTCGACATAACAAGTCTTCCAGCACAAATGACATCTACCTCTTATGCTCGTGATATTGAAGGTCAACACGCATCTCGTCCTCTTTTCTTCAACGGCTCCAACTATGGATACTGAAAGTGCAGAATGGCTATATTTCTCAAATCCGTAGATTTTGCTGTATGGAAAATTGTTGAGCATCCATACACATCTCCATCCGCAGACTATAGCTTATGGTCTAATAAAGAAAAGAAAATGGCAAATCTAAATGCAAAATCTATGAATGTCTTATATTGTGCCATTGATCAGAATGAATTCAATAGAATATCTATATGTGAATCTGTATATGATATTTGGCATTCTTTGGAGGTTATTCATGAAGGAACCAACAAAGTGAAAGAAGTCAAAATCTCATCGCTTGTCAGAAAATATGAGTTGTTCAAAATGAATAAAGATGAACCCATCACAGAGATGTTCACCAGATTCACCAACATCACCAACGATCTGAAATCTCTGGGTGTAACCCATTCCCAGACAGATAAGGTGAAGAAAATATTGAGATCTCTCACAACTGATTGGGAGAAAAAGACTACTGCTATTGAAGAAGCTCAAGATTTATCCAAGCTTACCCTGGACGACTTAATAGGCAATCTTATGGCATATGAAGTCCACATGAAGGAAAGAAGGGAAGAGGAACAACCTTTAAAGAAAACTCTAGCCTTCCCAGCCCTTTCTGAGAATGAGGACTCAGAAAAAGAAACTGAAATTGCGCTACTCACCAGAAAATTTCAGCGCTTTATGAGAAGGAACTGGCTTCCAAATAAGCACAAAGAAAGAAAAGACCCCAAGGAAGATTCCATGTGCTACCAGTGTAATAAGCCAAGTCACTTAAGATGTGACTGTTCTCTTCTCAAAAGAAAATCCAAGACTGAGGAACCAAAGAAGAGGTTCTTCAAGAAAAAGGCTCTGCATGCTCAATGGGATGATTCAGAACCATCCACAAGTGATGAGTCAAGTGATGATGAAGCAGAAACCGCTAACATGTGCTTCATGGCAGAAAGCTCTGTAAGTGAATCCCTTGATTTCTCCTTTGAAGAACTTCAAAATGCTTTTCAGGAACTTTTTGAAGAATCAAGGAAAACAATTCTCAAAAATAGACATTTGAAATCTGAGAATCTAGAGCTTATACTGAAAAATGAAAAACTCAGTATTGAAAATTCTGAGTTACAAAAGAAAATTTTTCTTATTACTTCTGAAATCTCTTCTACTAGCTCCAAGACTCAAAATCTGCAAGTAGAAATTTCAGAATTAAAAAGTAAAACTGAGAACCTTATGAAAACAGTTTTCAAGTTTACTAAAGGAAAAGAGAACTTGGATAAACTCCTATCCTCTCAAAAAGTCTCTTTCTACAAGAATGGTATTGGCTACTCTCATTTCAACAAGCCTTCTTGTATGAATCAAAAGACCACTTTTGTAAAAAGTTCTTCTGAACCTAAAAAGGAGTATTATAATTTTAATTCCTTGAACTCCTCTAAAGTTGTAGACAAACCCAAATCAAAATGGATTTGGGTTCCAAAGTCTAACAAAAAGGGACCCGACTGGGTACCAAAAAGAAGTTTTACTTAATGTTTTGCAGGCTCCAAAGAAGAAGAACAGATGGATACTAGACAGTGGATGTTCAAAGCACATGACAGGACATCCAGACCTTTTTGTTGTTCTTCATCATAAAGAAGGAGGAACTGTCACCTTTGGAGATAACAACAAAGGTTTGATAATTGGTATTGGTAATATTGATAAACCTCTTATCAAAGACGTTCTCCTTGTTCAAGGCTTAAAACATAACCTCCTAAGTATCAGTCAAATGTGTGACACAGGTTATAATGTTAGCTTTAATCATGATACATGCCTTATAGCAGACACCAACGAAAACATCATCTTAAAAGGTATAAGAAGAAATAATATATATGAACTATACCTAGAAAACATTACTGAACATTGCCTTATAGCTAATAATGACACTCAACATTTATGGCACATGAGAATGGGTCATGTCAACTCCAAATACATGTCCAAATTAGTTAAAAACAAGTTAGTACGTGGGTTACCCAAAATATCTTTTAAAAAGGATGATTTTTGTGATGCATGTCAATTAGGAAAACTGTCTAAATCATCTTTCAAATCAAAAAATATTATTTCTAGTAAAAGACCTTTAGGGCTTCTCCACCTGGATCTTTTTGGTCCTTCTAGAGTAGCTAGTCTTAATCACAATAAATATGCTTTTGTCATTGTAGATGACTACTCAAGATTTACTTGGGTAATATTTTTGAAAAATAAAAGTGACACGTTTTATCAATTTGAAATTTTATGCAAAAAATTACAAAATGAAAAATCTTGTTCCATTGTGAAAATCCGTAGCGACCATGGAGGAGAATTTGATAATGAACTTTTTGTAAATTTTTGTAACTTGCATGACATTTCTCATAACTTTGCCTTTCCTAGAGCTGCACCTCAAAATGGTGTAGTGGAAAGAAAGAATAGAACCCTACAGGAATCTGCTAAAACTATGCTCCAACATAATAATCTTACCAAATCTTTTTGGGCAGAAGCTGTTAATACTGCATGCTATATAACAAATAGAGTTCTTATTAGACCCTTGTTAAATAAAACTCCCTATGAATTATTCTATGACAGAACTCCAAGAATAGACTATTTTAAAGTCTTTGGATGTAAATGCTTTATCCTTAACACAAAAGATAGCCTGGATAAATTTGATGCAAAATCTATTGAAGGCATATTCTTAGGATATTCAAGTCATAGTAAAGCATACAGAGTTTTTAATAAGAGTTCATATTCTATTGAAGAATCTATGCATGTCAGTTTTTGTGAATCTATTGATCAATCTGTTCTTAAGCAAACTAACAATGATGATGTTGAAAGTACAGATTTATTCCTAGATAACACAGCTAAATCCAATGAAGATGATCATCAAAGAACATTTGTTGAAATCAAAGATCATCCTCAAAAACAGATTTTGGGAGACCTGACCAAGGGGGTTCATACTAGAGCTTAGCTAGAACGGATTGCAAATATGGCATTCATTTCTCAACTTGAACCAAAGAAGATTGATGAAGCCATCATCGATGAGTTCTGGATGCTAGCCATGACTGAAGAACTGAATCAATTCCAAAGGAATGAAGTTTGGGATCTTGTACCAAGACCAAAGGATCATCAGATCATTGGGACAAGATGGTTCTTCAGAAACAAGCTAGATGAAACAGGTAATGTTATAAGAAACAAGGCAAGACTAGTAGCTCAAGGATACAACCAGGAGGAAGGTATTGATTTTGATGAAACATTTGCTCCTGTTGCTAGACTCTATTAGGATGTTTTTAGCATATGCAAGCTATATGGATTTTAAACTTTATCAAATGGATGTTAAAAGTGCCTTTCTAAATGGTTTTATAAATGAAGAAGTTTATGTAAAACAACCTCCAGGCTTTGAAAATAAACAATATCCAGATCATGTTTTCAAACTAAAACGTGCCTTATATGGATTAAAACAAGCACCTCGTGCTTGGTATGATAGACTCAAAACCTTTTTATTAAAAACTGGTTTTTCAATAGGCAAAGCAGACTCTACTCTATTTGTAAAAATGGTGAATAATCATACCTTAATTGTTCAAGTTTATGTGGACTATATCATCTTTGGATCTACTAACAGCACTCTCTGTGAAGAATTTTCTAAGTCCATGCAGAAAGAATTTGAAATGAGCATGATGGGAGAACTCAACTACTTTCTTGGACTGCATATCAAGCAAACCACAGATGGAGTTTTCATCAATCAATCCAAGTATGCTCATGAACTTCTAAAGAGGTTCAACATGAACTCAACTGCTTCAAAAACCACTCCTATGAGCACAACCACTGTTTTGGACAAAGATGAAGATGGTAAGTCTGTTGATACAAAGGTATACCGAGGTAAGATAGGATCACTACTCTATTTAACTGCTAGCCGTCTAGATATTATGTTCAGTGTTTGCTTGTGTTTTAGATTTCAGTCAAATCCAAAAGAATCACATCTTAAAGCTGTAAAAAGAATAATGAGATATTTAAAAGACACAGTTGATTTTGGATTATTCTATTCAAAATCCTCTACATTTGATCTAATCCATACAGCGATGCTGACTTTGCTGGAAGTAAATCTGACAGAAAAAACACAAGTGGAACACGTCATATGCTAGGGCACTCACTAGTTTCATGGTTCAGTAAGAAACAAAACTGTGTATCCTTATCTACTACTGAAGCTGAATACATAGCTGCTAGCCTAGCCTATACACAAGTCATCTGGATGAAACAAACTTTGAAAGATTTTGGTTTAAATTTTGAAAATACAACTATTTTTGGTGATAATACTAGTGCTATAAACCTATCTAAAAATCCTATTTTACACTCACGAACTAAGCATATTCAAATAAGACACCACTTCTGAAGAGAACAAGTCTTAAACAACATAATTAAACTCGAATTCATACCCACTAATCAACAGTTAGCAGACATCTTCACCAAACCATTGAAACATGAAGACTTTACACGAATTAGAAGAGAATTAGGAATATGCAAACTAAGTGACTTATAAATCAATCACACTTATTAAAACATCTTATATGTTATGTTAAAATTTTATTTTAAAAGGTTTTCTTCTTATCGATTTTTTTATGTGTACATTTTTTGTTGTTGTTTTTTCCACTTTTCAAAATCAAACTATGTTCACGAATACTCTAATCACTCATAAAAACACATTCATCATGACACATTCTTTATGTCTTTCAACTTGTCATCTTTCAAGTACACTCCATTCACTCATATCCATAAGAATTATTTATATTAAGTAAAAGCTATCATGACATTGTTCCAATCACTCATCTCATAACACCTTTTATCACTTTTGTCCTCTTGTGAAAATCTCTCTTACGATAAGCTAGCCAAACTTCAACATGATATTGTGTTCCTCACTTATTTTATCATACCTTTAATCATTCAAGTGATATATCCCTTTTCATGCCTTCCCTTCCTTCTTTCAAGACACTTCACTCAACTTTATGTTATCGAGTGTTTTATCCTTCTTATTTTCACCACCTTTTTTAAGGACAAATTATTATAATTCACGTAAAAAATTTTACTATATCATATATTATATCATAGCTTAAGTACAATCAATTATCGTCCTTTCATCCTTCACATCTTTTATGAAAAAAATATTATAAAGTCTCATTTTCGACATCTTGTACTCCACTCTTTTTTATTATTATTCTCATAAGTACTATTAGTACCACCTTTTTCTTTCCTCTCTCTCTCTATCTCATACGAAGAGACTCTCCATCCGTGACCATTGACCATTACATTTTTTAAATTTATCTTTTTCAAAAACCATGAACTTCCTCCATTGAAACCTTGTCCTTTAAGCAAAACATCAATTCATATCAATCATAACTTTATTTTATGTCATACATCAAGTGTTTGTTGTCCTTTATGATCTCTCTCTCTCTTTCAAATTCGTATATCAACTCACCTTTCTTTATAACTATTCACACTCCTTCCATGCATACCTATAAAAATACTTCTTAAATAAGAAATTATTGCATCTTACTCATATATCCTTGTTTGTCTTATTCCAAATTCATTTCTCACGGATTTAGAATGCTTTCATATAAAGTAAAATCATGTATAAAAAGTTGCTTGTTTTATTAGGCCATTATTTCCTTCACTCCATAACTATTCTTACATCTCTTCACTTCACGAAAATCTTTAGAGTATTCACCTTCTTGACTTTATTCATTCATCACACGTGAAGTCCAATAGGACACTCCATACTCAATACATGACACATCTCACAATTCGATAACTTCTCCAAAAGTTATTCAAAACTATGTTCTTCTTAACATACAATATACTATCTTCCAAAAACTGATTTGATTTGTCATTCACAAGCCTCTTAATTTACAACTCACGAATTTCCTTATTCAACTAAAATCTAAAAATCCTTCACTTCCAATGTCATTCATTTCTTATCACAATTATCTTCTTCCTTCTATTTAATAGATTGGTTCATCCCTCACCAATTGCACACAAATTCTCTTACAAACTACTACTCCTTCCAAGCTCTTCTTTCTTAGTCTCCTTTTCCTAAAAACTCTTGCAATGGCTTCTTCCTCATACAATGTGATCACCGCTGCCGATCTGAGGTTTCCAGATCTATTTCATCACTACAACTCACTTTGCTCACGTCCAATTCATGAAGGTGAATTGGTTCACTATGAAGACTTTGCATCCTTTGACCTCGAAAGATCTCTCTTTGAACTTAAACACTTACTAGGATCTTCATCCCAAGCTGCCTACTATCCCGAACTTGTTCGTCTCTTCTACACAAATCTTTCCACCAATCATAACCGCACTACCATCACCACCAAGGTCCGAGGACGCATGATGTTCTTTGATGCTTCCTCACTAGGCAATATTCTCAACCTTCCTTCCACCGACACCGATCTAACAAACATAGTATCACTCGGTACTTCGAAAAAATCTTCTCTGTACTCACTTCACACACCTTCCCTGGCACATGAGAAATCTCCAACCTCATGCTCAACTGCTTGCTCAAATTCTTCTTCACAACATCTATCCCAAGCCTCCTCGCAAGGGATTAGTGCCAAGAAAAATCTCTCTCCTCCTCTATGCAATCTTCTGCTCTACTCCAATAAACTGGTCCAACATCATCTTCGCGCACTTTATTCGCTATCAAAAATTTCAGCCTCTTCTTTTTGGGTGTTTTATAACTCCCATTTTAAAATACTTCAAGGTACCCCTTCAAAATGAAGTTATCACCTATCCCTCGCAGATCCTTTATGCTACTTCCTTCAATCCAAGGTTTCTGCACCCTACCAATACCGGCTCTGATATAGAAGATCCTCCATCCGACTTTGATTACTTCTCTGCGATTACGGATGTCCAGCAAACTTAGGATCTTATTCTTCAGAATCAAGCCTTGATGTAGCAGACCCTACAAACCCTACAGCAGGATCACAACGCCCGAACACATCAATCATCTCCACCTTCGGAGTAAACTTATTTTTGGTCTGTAATAACTTTACATCATTTTGGTCTGTAATAACTCTGCTTACTCTGATCCCTTCCTTTTTATCCATGACAAAGGGAGAGAAAAACATGTCTCCATTATTGGAGAAAAATACTCTCTTTGACATTTTTTAATATTTTTATGATATTATTATTTCTATGCATAATGTCTTTTTGACAGGGGGAGCATATTTTGTCTTCATCAAAAAGGGGGAGAATGTTGAGAAACTCTATTTTGATGACACATAATATGATACACTGTCTTATTTGATTTCATATGATATGATAATATGTCTTCTTGAAAAATGTTATATTATGACTGGATATGTTTTGCCATATATCTAACGAGTATTTGATGCAAGGATATCTCACCCAAAAAGGATGGAGACCTCCTGTTCAAGTACAACTACGGTGCAATCATACTCCTTGAAGAAAAAGCTTGATGAGCCATGCATTCCTAAAGATCATCTAAAGAGATTGGCTACCTCAAGATGAAGACCTTTTTTCTTCTTTAGAGTCATATGTAACAGAACCTTCAGAAGCATACGTATTGCATATTACATACTCATTCATAAAAGCTATATTTCATAAAAGTATACGATAGTTTCAAAAAGCTCCTTTTTGAAAACAAATAATTGTACCTTCTTACAACCCTTTATGAAAAAGTATTTTGACATGATTTCAAAAAGTAATAATTGTACCTTCTATCATATACAAGATAACTAGAAAAGTAATGATTTTAAATAAGTAGGAAAAAGACAAAACATGGAAATCGGCTAGACAAAGAAAAACAAATATAATATGTTTTAAAAAGACTTTAGTTACCTTTTTACAAACCCAGAGAATGTCGACTTACTTGAAGTCATCATTCTCTTTCTATAGCATTAAATACCTCCTCTAAAAAATCTTTGTTAATATCCATCTCAAGAATGTCGACTTGCTTAAAGTCTTCATTCTCTCTATAGACATTGAAAAACACATCATAAAGAAAACTCTTGATATAACTATGTACAAATAAAGATCTCAAAGCATTTATTGTACTTACACTCATTTAAGTAAAGAAGTACTTATGTAGTACAAATCATTAATTAAAATAAAGACAAAACTACATGATAGCCTACAATCCAACGTTCAATGTACTATTGTAAGAAATAGACTTTTTAGATAAAATATATAATACCTAAAATATTACAACGACTACTGTACCCCATATATTACTTTTATGGAAAGAAGACTTTTTCGAAAATCCATAAAGATGGTTTTTGAAACGACATGACATCTCACATCTCAAAAAGACTATCATTTCAAAAAGATAACGACTACTTTTTTAAAGCTATATAAACACACTCAAATAAACTATTCAGACCATGGACATGTGAGCTTACAATGAAAAAAAATCCTATTCGATATTTGAAAGAGAGCCTAGAAAAAGAAAGAGAAAAGAAAGAGAAAAAGTCAAGAATAGCTCTTTGACAAAGCTCTTTGACAAAGGGTATCCTCTGAGTGAAAAGAACAGAACATTCTGAGAATCCTTATATCATGCATTCATATCATTCTGAAGGTTCTATAGGAAGTATTGTAACTTTCTGTTATTCACTGTATTCCTTCTTTGTTGAAAGAAGTAGACCTCTGAGAAAGAGGGTGTTGCCCTTCTCTGTTGAGAGATGAAGACCTTTGTGAAAGAGGGTGTTCCCCTTCTCTGTTGAGAGAAAAAGACCTCTGTGGAAGAGGGTGTGCCCCTTCTCTGTTGAGAGAAGAAGACCTCTGAGGAAGAGGGTGTTGTACTATTTATTCGGTAACTCAGATGTTATAGTGGAAAGCTCAAGTGGTTTGCTTGGGGACTGGATGTAGGTCAGGGTTTTGACCGAACCAGTATAAATTCTGTGTTTATGTGTTGTGCCTTTATTGCATTATATTTTTAATTCATCGATCTATTTAGTATTTCACTATTCACCCCCCCTCTAGTGGAATTTCATATATGTGTTCTAAGGTTGTCAAAAAAAAATCATAGTGATTCAATCATGCATATATGTGTTCTCAGGCTGCCAAAAAAAAATCATAGTGATTAAATCATGCATATATGGGTTCTAAGGCTGTCAAAAAAATTTCATAGTAATTCAATCATGGATATTTGTATTCTAAGCTTGTTAAAAAAAATATTCATGTTGATTAAATTATGCTCATAAGTGTTCTAAGGGTGTCAAAAAAAATTTATAGTGATTCAATCATTTATATATGTATTCTAAGGCTATCAAAAAATTTCATAGTGAATCAATAATGCAGATATGTGTTCCAAGGTAGTAAAAAAAAATTATAGTAATTTAATAATGCATATAAGTGTTATAATGCTCTCCTAAAAAAAGTATAGTGTTTCAATCATGCATATACATGTTCTTAGGCTGTCAAAAAAAAATTCATAGTGATTTAATCATGCATATATGTGCTTTAAGGATGCAAAAAAACATCATAGTGATTCAATCATGCATATAGGTGTTCTAAGGTTGTCAAAAAAATCATGGTAATTAAATCATGCATATATGTGTCCTAAGGCTTTCAAAAAAATTTATAGTGATTCAATCAAGCATATATGTGTTCTAAGGCTGTCAAAAAAATTTATAATGATTCAATCATGCCTATATACGTTCTAAGGCTGTCAAAAAAAATTTGTAATGATTAAATTAATCATATACACGTTCTAAGGCTGTCAAAAAAATCTCATAGTGATTTAATCAAGCATATATGTGTTTTGAGGTTTTCAAAAAAATTTTAGGGTGATTCAATCATTCATATAAGTGTTCTAAGCCTATCAAAATATTTTCAGAGTGATTCAAGCATGCATATATGTGTTCTAAGGATGTCAAAAAAATTTCATAGTGATTCAATCATGCGTATATGTGTTCTTAGGCTGTCAAAAAAAAATTATAGTGATTCAATCATGCATATATGTGTTCTAAGGCTGTCATAAAAAATTTATAGTGATTCAATCATGCATATATGTGTTCTAAGGCTGTCAAAACAATTTCACAGAGATTCAATCATGCATATATGAGTTCTAAGGCTGTCAAATAAAAATCATAGTGGTTCAATCATGCATATATGTGTTCTAAGGCGGTCAAAAAAATCTCATAGTGATTCAATCATATGGATATGTGCTCTAAGGTTCACAAAAAAAGTTTGTAGTGATTTAATCAGACACATATGTGTTCTATGGCTATAAAAACAATTTCATAGTGATTCAATCATGCATATATGTGTTCTAAGGCTATCAAAAAAAATTCATGGTGATTCAATCATGCATATATGTGTTCTAAGGCTGCCAAAAAAATTTTGTAGTGATTCAATCATGCATATATGTGTTCTAAGGCTGATAAAATAAATATTTTATTGATTCAATCAAGCATATATATATTTTAAGGTTGTCAAAAAAAATTATATTGAATCAATCATGCATATATGTGTTCTAAGGTTGTTAAAAAAAATTCATAGTGATTCAATCATGCATATATATGTTCTAAGGCGGTCAAAAAAATTCTATAGTGATTCAATCATGCATATATGTATTCTAAGGCTGTAAAAATTTTTTTATTGTGATTGAATATTGCATATATGTGTTCTATGGCTGTCAAAAAAATTTCATGGTGATTCAATCATGAATATACGTGTTCTAAGGTTGTAAAAAAAAAATCATAGTTATTCAAGCATGCATATATGTGTTCTAAGGCTGTAAAAAATATTTCATAGTGTTTCAATCATGCATATATTTTTTCCAAGGATGTCAAAAAAAATCATTGTGATTCAATCACGCATATATGTGTTCTAAGGCAGTCAAAAAATTTTCATAGTGAAGCAATATGGTAGATATGTGTTCTAAGGTTGTCAAAAAACAGTTATAGTGACTCAATTATACATATATGTGTTCTATTTTTCTCTAAAAAAAAATATTAGTGTTTCAATCACGCATATATGTGTTCTAAAGCAGCCAAAACAATTTCATAGTGATTCAATCATGCATACATGTGTTCAAAGGCTGTTAAAAAAATTTATTGTGATTAAATCATGTATATGTGTTCTAAGGCTGCTAAAAAAATCTTAGTGACTCAATCATGCATATATGTGTTCCAAGGTTGTCAGAAATATTTCATAGTGATTCAATCATGCAAATATGTGTTCTAAGGCTGTCAAAAAAATTTCAAAGTGATAAAATCATGCATAGATGTGTTCTAAGGCTGTCAAAAAAATCATAGTAATTCAACCATGGATATATGTCTTCTAAGCCTGTAAACAAATATTCATGGTGATTAAATCATGCTCATGAGTGTTCTTAGGGTGTCAAAAAAATGTCAAAGTGATTCAATCATGTACATTTGTATTCTAAGGCTATCAAAAAAAATTCATAATGATTCAATAATGCAGATATGTGTTCTAAGGTTGTCTGAAAAAAATTATAGTGTTTCAATCATGCATACAAGTGTTCTAATGCTCTCCAAAAAAATTTGTGGTCAGTCAATCATGCATATACGTGTTCTAAGGTTGTCAAAAAAAATTCATTGTGATTTAATCATGCATATATGTGTTTTCAGGCTGCAAAAAAAATCATAGTGATTCAATCATGCATATATGTGTTCTAAGGCTCTCAAAAAAATTCATAGTGATTAAATCATGCATATAAGTGTTCTAAGGCTAATAAAGGAATTTATAGTGATTCAATCTTGCATATATGTGTTCTAAGTCTATCAAAAAAATTTATAGTGATTCAATCATGCATATATATGTTCTAAGTCTCTCAAAAAAAATTTGTATTAATTTAATCAGGCATATATACATTCTAAGGCTATCAAAAAAAATCTCATAGTGTTCAATCATGCATACATGTGTTCTATGGCTGTCAAATAAATTCATAGTGATTCTATCATTCATATATGTGTTCTAAGGCTCTCAAGAAAATTTCATAGTGGTTCAATCATGCATATATGTTTTCTAAGGTTGTCAAAAAAAATTCATAGTGATTCAATCATGCATATATGTGTTCTAAGGTTGTCAAAACAATTTCATACTGATTGAATCATGCATATATGAGTTCTAAGTCTGCAAAAAAAAATCATAGTGATTCAATCATGCATATATGTGTTCTAAGGCAGTAAAAAAAATTCATAGTGATTCTATCATTCATATATGTGTTCTAAGGCTGTCAAGAAAATTTCATAGTGGTTCAATCATGCATATATGTGTTCTAAGGCTGTCAAAAAAAATTCATAGTGATTCAATCATGCATATATGTGTTCTAAGGTTGTCAAAACAATTTCATACTGATTGAATCATGCATATATGAGTTCTAAGTCTGCAAAAAAAAAATCATAGTGATTCAATCATGCAATAAAGATATTTACATTTTAATGACTATTTAAAAAAAAATGTGATTATATTTGTATGTATTTTTTGTTTTTTTTTCTTCTTACAAATATATTTATTTGTCTTTATTTTTTCCAATAAAAACACAATAAATGTGATTGTTTTCAATCTCGCGAGAATTTGGATGTTGTGATTTTGCCATTTTAACATTTTTCATGTCACTATTCATACAATCTTGGCATATGTTGATTCAAACCAGAGTTACCTCAAGTGCCTAGGCAAAAGAGGAAGCGCGATACGTCACGCTTCCGAAGCATGAGGGGAAGCGTCCCCCTTTTTTGGGAAGTGTGTTCCCCCACGCTTCCCCATTTTCCATTTTTTTCGCTTCCCCGTCGCTTCCGGTTTGCTTCCTAGGTCACTTCCGAGACGGTACAAATTTTTTTTCTAAGTGGTCCCACACTTCCCCGCTTCCTAAATTTTTGAAAGTGTCTTGCTTCCCGCTCCCGCTTCCCGCTCCCGCTTCTCGTATTGCTTCCCTTTCCTGCTTCCTCGACTGGTAACTCTGATTCAAACATCATAGTGATTCAATCTTGCATATATGTGTTCTAAGGCTGTCAAAGAAATTTCATAGTGATTCAATCATGTATATATGTGTTCTAATGCTGTCTAAAAAATTTGTAGTGATTCAATCATGCGTATATGTGTTCTAAGCCTGTCAAAAAAAAATCATATTGATTAAACCATGCATATATGTGTTCTAAGGCTGTAAAAAAAATCATGGTAATTCAATCATGCATATATGTGTTCTAAGGCAGTGAAAAAAATTTTGTAGTGATTCAATCATGCATATATGTGTTCTAAAGCAGAAAAAAAATTTATAGTTACTCAATCTTGAATATATGTGTTCTAAGGCAGTCAAAAACATTTCATAGAGATTCAATCATGCATATATGTGTTCTAAGGCTGTCAAAAAAAATTCATAGTGATTAAATCATACATTTATGTGTTCTAAGGATGTCAAAAAATTTCAGAGTGATTCAATCATGCATATATGTGTTCTAAGGCGGTCAAAAAAATTCATAGTGATTTAAAAATGCATATATGTGTTCTA
This sequence comes from Nuphar pumila, assembly GCF_984573655.1. Classification (NCBI taxonomy): domain Eukaryota; kingdom Viridiplantae; phylum Streptophyta; class Magnoliopsida; order Nymphaeales; family Nymphaeaceae; genus Nuphar; species Nuphar pumila. The sequence continues at coordinate 41,795,268 of NC_143265.1, read as the reverse complement.
AGGCTGTCAAAAAAAAAGTATAGTGATTCTATCATTCATATATATGTTGTATGGCTGTCAAACAAATTTCATGGTGATTAAACCATGCATATATGTGTTCTAAGGCTGTCAAAAAAATTTCATGTTGATTCAATCATGCATATATGTGTTCTTAGGCTGTCAAAAAAAATTCATGCTGATTTAATCATGCATATATGTGTTCTAAGGCTGTCAAATAAAATTTATAGTGATTCAATCATGCACATATGTGTTCTAAGATTGTCAAAAAAAAATTATATTGATTCAATCAAGCATATATACATTCTAAGGCTGTCAAAAAAATCTCATTGTGATTCAGTCATGCGTATATGTGTTCTATGGCTGTCAAGAAAAATTTATAGTGATACAATCATTCATATATGTGTTCTAAGGCTATTAAAAAAATTTCATAGTGATTCAAGCATGTATAGATGTGTTTTAAGGCTATCAAAAAAATTTCATAGTGATTCAATCATGTATTTATGTGTTATATGGCTGTCAAACAAAATTCATAGGGATTCAATCACGCATATATGTGTTCAAAGGCTATCAAAAAAATTCCATATTGTTTCAATCATGCATATATGTGTTCTAACGCTGCCAAAAATTTATATAGTGATTGAATAATGCATATATGTATTCTATGGCTGTCAAAAATTTTGAAGTGATTCAAACATGAATATATGTGGTCTAAGGCTGTCAAAAAAATTTCATAGTTATTCAAGAATGCATATACGTGTTCTAGGGCTGTCAAAAATATTTCATAGTGATTCAATCATGCATATATTTTTTATAACGTTGTCAAAAAAAAATCATAGTGACTCAATCATGCATATATATCTTCTAAGGCTATTAAAAGTTTTTCATAGTGATTCAATCATGTAGATATGTATTCTAAGGTTGTCAAAAAAAAATTATAGTGATTCAATCATGCATACATCTGTTCTACTGCTCTGGAAAAAAAAATCTAGTGATTCAACCATGTATATATATGTTCTAAGGCTGTCAAAACAATTTCATAGTGATTTAATCATGCATACATGTGTTCAAAGGCTGTTAAAAAAATTTATTGTGATTCAATCATGTATATGTGTGTTAAGAGGCTACAAAAAAAATCATAGTGATTCAATCATGCATATATGTGTTCTAAGGTTGTCAAAAAAATTTCATAGTGAATAAATCATGCATATATGTGTTCCATGGCTGTCAAAAAACTTTCATAGTAATTCAATCATGGATATATGTGTTCTAATCTTGTAAAAAAATATTCATGGTGATTAAATCATGCTCATAAGTGTTCTAAGGGTGTCAAAAAAATGTTATAGTAGTTCAATCATGTATATATGTATTCTAAGGCTATCAAAAAAATTTCATAGTGATTCAATAACGAAGATATGTGTTCTAAGGTTGTCAAAGAAAATTTATATTGATATAATCATGCATATAAGTGTTCTAATGCTCTCCAGAAAAAATTAGTCATTCAATCTTGTATATACGTGTTCTAAGGCCCTCAAAAAAATTTCATAGTGATTTAATCATGCATATATGTGTTTTAAGTCTACAAAAAATTTTCATAGTGATTCAATCATGCATATAGGTGTTCTAAGGTTGTGAAAAAAAATCGTGGTCATTGAATCGTGCATATATGTATTCTAAGGCTATCAAAAAAAATTTATAGTGATTCAATCAAGCATATATGTGTTCTAAGGCTGTCAAAAAAAATTATAATGATTCAATCATGCATATATATGTTCTAAGGCTGTCAAAAAAAAATTATATTGATTTAATCAAGCATATATAAATTCTAAGGCTGCCAAAAAAATCTCATAGTGATTAAATCGTGCATACAGTGGCGGAGCCAGGGGTGGGCATGGGTGGGCAGTCGCCCACCCCAGAATCTGAAACCGAAAAAAAAATAATGTGCCTCCATCGATATTTCCTAAAGAAACAAAGAATCTGATTTTAACTCTTGTATGCTAATGCCTACCGCTATGTGTGTTTTAATTTGTCTGGTGTGTGACAAACAGAAAATAAGTGTATGTTTACTTTTAATCTAGCAATTTGTTCTGGATATTATTGTCTGTGGTGTGTTGTCATTTAGATGCAGTTTGTTTTAGGTGGCGAGCACTCGCCCAGGACAGCAATCAGCAAGTGGTGCTGACACATTTATGTCTTTCTGTGGCAGCGGTATCACATACACCCTAAGCTTCCACCTAATTTGGACCCGCGTTTGTCACTTCCCGAGTTCGAATTTGCATTCAACCGGATTCTGGATTGTGCGTTTTAAGCTTTAGAAGCTGCTTTCGGAAAGCAGCGTAATGTCCTGGTTCCTTGCTGTTTATTTGAGCTGAATGTATGCAAGACTGATCTCAAATAATTTGAGTATATTGTGATAAATATTGTTGTTTTTTTTTACATTGATAACCAATAGATTTCAATATAATTTAAAGACTTATTTAAGTTTTATCTCTTCACCAACCAAATTTTTTTGGCCCCTCCGTTGATCTGAATAAATGGATCGTCCTTCAAGACCATAGCATTGTCCTCGAGACCCGAGGTCTGCCCACCCAAGGAAAAACTTCTGGCTCCGCCGCTGCGTGCATATATGTGTTCTGTGGTTGTCAAAAAAAAATTATAGTGATTAAATCATTCATATATGTGTTCTAAGCCTATCAAAATATTTTCAGAGTGATTGAAGCATGCATATATGTGTTCTACGGCTGTCAAAAAAAAATCATAGTGATTCAATCATGCGTACATGTGTTCTAACACTGTCAAACAAAAATTCATAGTGATTCAGTCACGCATATATGTGTTCTCATGTTGTCATAAAAATTTCATAGTGATTCAATCATGCATATATGTGTTCAAAGGCTGTCAAAACAATTTCACGGTGATTCAATCATGCATATATGTCTTCTAAGGCTATAAAAAACAATTCATAGAGACTCAATCATGCATATATGTGTTCTAAGGCTGTCAAAAAAAATTTATAGTGATTCAATAATGCAGATATATGTTCTAAGGTTGTCAAAAAAAATTATAGTGATTCATTCATGCATATAAGTCTTCTAAAACTCTCAAAAAAAAATTATAGTGATTCAATCATGCATATGTTTTCTAAGGCTGTCAAAAAAAAATTTAAATGATTCAATCATATATATGCGTTCTAAGTCTGACAAAAAACTTTATAGTGATTTAATCATGCATATATGTGTTCTTAGGCAGTAAAAAAAATTCATAGTGATTCAATCATGCATATATGTGTTATAAGGCTGTCAAAAAAAATTCATAGTGATTAAATCATGTGTATTTGTGTACTAAGGCTTTAAAAAAAATTAGAGTAGTTCAATCATGCATATATCTGTTCTAAGGCTCTCAAAAAACAATTTATATTGATTCAATCATGCATATATGTGTTCTAAGGCTGTCAAAAAAACTTATATTGAATCAATCATGCATATATGTGTCCTAACTCTGTAAAAAAAATATCATAGTGATTCAATCTTGCATATAAGTGTTCAATGGTAGTTACAAAAAAATCATAGTGATTCAATCATGCATATATGTGTTCTAAGGCTGTCAAAAAAAATTCATTATGATTGAATCAAGCATACACATGTTCTAAGGTTGTCAAAATTATTCCATAGTCATTCAATAATGCATATATGTGTTCTAAGGCTGTCAAAAAAAATCATAGTGATTCAAGCTTGCATATATGTGTTTTAAGGCTGTCGAAGAAAACTCATCGTGGTTCAATCATCCATATATGTGTTTTAAGGTTGTCGAAGAAAACTCATCGTGGTTCAATCATCCATATATGTGTTCTAAGATTGTCAAAAAAAATCCATAGTGATTCAATCAAGAGGATATGTGTTCTAAGGTTCACAAAAAAAATTATAGTGATTCAATCAGGCACATATGTGTTCTAAGGCTATAAAAATTATTTCACAGTGATTTAATCATGCATATATGAGTTCTAAGGCTGTCAAAAAATTTTTATAGTGATTTAATCAAGCATATATGTGTTTTAAGTCTGCAAAAAAATTTCATAGTGATTCAATCATGGATATAGGTGTTCCAAGGTTGTCAAAAAAAATTCGTGGTCATTGAATCGTGCATATATGTGTTCTAAGGATATCAAAAAAAATTTATAGTGATTCAATCAAGCATATATGTGTTTTAAGGCTGTCAAAAAATTTATTATGATTCAATCATTCATATATATGTTCTAAGGCAGTAAAAAAAATTTGTATTGATTTAATCAAGCATATATAAATTCTAAGGCTGTCAAAAAAATCTCATAGAGATTTAATCCTGCATATATGTGTTCTATTGTTGTCAAAAAAAATTATAGTGATTCAATAATTCATATATGTGTTCTAAGGCTATCAAAATGATTTCACAGTGATTCAGGCAAGCATATATGTGTTCTACGACTGTCAAAAAAAATTCATAGGGATTCAATCATGCGTATATGTGTTCTAATGTTGTAAAAAAAAAATCATAGTTATTCAGTCATGCATATATGTGTTTCAAGGTTGTCATAAAACTCATAGTGATTCAATCATGCATACCTGTGCTCTAAGATTGTCAAAAAAAATTATATTGATTAAATCATGCTTATATGTGTTCTAAGGATGTCAAAAAAAAAATCTAAGTATTCAATAATGCAAATACTCGATTAAATCGTGCATATACGTGTTCTAAGGCTATCATAAAAATCTCATAGTGATTCAATCATGCATATAAAGGCTGTCAAAAAATCTCATGGTGTTTCAATCACGAATTATGTGTTGTAATGTTGTCAACAAAATTTCATAGTGATTTAATCATGCTTATATGTGTTTCAAGGCTGTCAAAAAACATTCATAGTGATTCAATCAAGCAAATGTGTGTTTTCAGGCTGTCAAAAAAATTATAGTGATTCAATCAAGCATATATTTGTTATAAGGCTGTCAAAAAATTTTCAAATTGATTCAATCATGCATATTTGTGTTCTAAGCTTGTCAAAAAAAATCATTGTCATTAAATCATGCTTATATGTGTTGTAAGGGTGACAAAAGAAATCATAGTGATTAAATCATGCATATATGTCTTCTAAGGCTGTCAAAAAAAAATTATACGGATTCAATCATGCATATATGTGTTCTATGGCTGTCAAAAAAATCTCATAGTGATTCACTCATACATATATGTGTTCTAAGGCTGTCAAAAAATTTCATGGGGATTTAATCTTGTAGATATGTGTTCTATGGTTGTCAAAAAAAAAATTATAGTGATTTAATCATGCATATATGTGTTATAAGGTTGCCAAAAAAAAATTTATAGTGATTAAATCATGCTTGTATGTGTTCCAAGGGTGTCAAAAAAGTTTCATAGTGATTCAATCATGCATATATGTATTTTAAGGCTATCAAAAAAATTTCATAGTGATTCAATCTTGCATATCTGTGTTCTAAGGATGTCAAAAAGAAACTTTCGTGATTAAATCATGCTTATATGTGTTCTAAGGGTGTCAAAAAAAACTTATAGTGATTCAATCATGCATATATGTGTTCTAACGCTGTAAAAAATTTCATAGTGATTAAATCATGCAGATATGTGTTCTGAGGTTGTCAAAAAAAATTTATAGTCATTCAATCAGGCATATATATGTTCTAAGGCTGTCAAAAAAAATTCGTAGTGATTCAATAATGCATATATGTGTTCTAAGGCTGTCAAAAAAATAATTAGTCATTAAATCATGCATATGTGTTCTAAGGCTATAAAAAAAAATTATAGTGATTCAATCATGCATGTGTGTCTTCTATGGCTTCAAAAAAATTTCATAGTGACAATCATGCATATATGTGTTCTAAGGCTGTCAAACAAATTTCATACTGATTCAATCATGAAAATATGTGTTCTAAGGTTGTCAAAAAAAATTTATAGATATTCAATCATACCTATATGTGTTCTATGGTTGTCAAAAAAAACTATAGTGATTCAATCAAGCATGAATGTAATATAAGGCTGTCAAAAAATTTTCAAACTAACTCAATCATACATATATGTAAAACCCGTAAAATTTCGATAATTATCAAACTAAATAAAGGATAAAATCCTTTGAAATAAATACGATAAAATGATATAGAGTCGATCCAAATGGATCTTAAAATTTAAACTGGATCAACTGGATCCAGTATTTGGATTCAGGTACGATGAATGAATTCGGATCCTGGATGGATCCGAAACCCAATTAGAATCCAATTGGATCTAAAGAGATCCAAATAGGGTCGAACCATAATTAAGATCCAGAAATGTAGTTAGAAAGTTCATAAGATTTAAAATATAATTATTATCCAACTCATATTTGAGATTCATCGAGAATCAATAAGTATATAAGAGAATTTTAGTTGCAAGAATGAGCAACTAAAGAGGAGTTGGTGTATTGGTCAAGATGATGTACTCACAAGGAAGAGAACCTTAGTTCAAATCCCCCTGTGCACTGAGCCATTTTGACAAAAATATTTTTTTGTTACTTTTGTTAAAATTCGAAAAGACCTTAGAACTTCTCATTTAAGAGGGCTTAAATGAGGAATGACATTTTCAAGGGGGTGGTGGCTGACCGATTTTCCAAATTGGAAACCTAATTAAGGACATTGAAGAGGGTGAGAAAAAAAAAACGTTTTGGGAAGACCACCATGCCCACGATTTTAGAATTGGGAGGAGTCTTAAATGAGAATGACGGTTCCAAGAAAAGAAATAAATACCATCAGACGTCTATAAGTGGTTAAATAAAATTTTGTTGCAAAGATATGCAACGAAATTGTATATGGCACACTGGTGGGGCTCGTTACCCCTTGCAGATGAGGTCCCTAGTACAAATCCCCTGGGCGTCATCAATAAAAAGTATTTTGCAAAAAGGTAAGCTATTGATAATTTTTTTTTATGGAAATTTTAAAGAGGGGCGTTTCACCTTCCCATTTAAGACGGATTAAATGGGGAAAGGGGGGAAGACACACAAAGAAAGAGGGCTGGGCGTTTTCCCAAAGGGAAAGCCCAACCAAATACGTTAATGAAAAAGAAAAAAATAACGGATGGAGAAGGGGCTTTACAAAAAAAAATCAATTTTGGGATTCATCTTCATCCCTCTTCACGTTTTCTCTATACCAGCCATTGCCACCATTGTTGCTCTATCTCCACCTCGGTGACTCCCGGTAAGAACCCGTAAGGAGACTTGTGGAGCAAGAGGAAGCACTCTCGCAAAACTCTTTCGGTCTTCAACAAGGTAAGAACATCTTCTCCTTATGTATATGCTCAGCGCCATGGGGTACTCGTATGGGTTCAAATAACTGAATAATCATCAACGTCATGAGGTGGATAAGATTGTTACTTCTGTACCTGTGAGTGTAATGGCGTTTTGATATGCTGAAAAGAATACCTATAGAATGGCGGTATAGTCATGAACACGTAACTAGCAGACTATGTATGTATACAAGTTTTTAAAACAGTATTTTCCCTTAGATCTGATCTAATCTTTTGATAGCTAAACTAACATTTGGATAACCATGGAAGGGTAAAATAGTTGGGGCATCCATAACTATGAAAAACGAAATTGCCTTGGCATACCTTTGAAAAAAAAAAGAAAAAAAAAAGGGGAACTTACATTTGATGTTCTACATCCGTAGGCAGATTATAATAAGCCAAACAACCATAGAATATAATTACACGTAAGCATTATCTCATGGAGATACATAATCCAGTTTATATATCCATGAAAACCCTTCATTCTTTGATCATTTTACACCCTTAAATTTCAAATTACAAACATGTACGAGGGTTCTTCTCTAACTATGGAAAGGCACAGGGTGGACCAATGGAACTGCATTTATTCACTAGATGATTTGTATTTACCACCATGATATTTTTATTTCCAGCACTATGGAAACAAAGGTGAACGTAACTTCACGTTTTGACTATTTAAAGTTAGTCTGATAACATAATGCATGGGATTCAATGAAATAATATCATCTAGTACCTAATTGGGTTACTTAATTAGGTTGTATCAAATTGGATACTTAACACTGCAGGTTAAACTACTGTATTGATCCAACGTGAACATATATATATATATATATATATATATATATATATATATATATATATATTTTAGAGAACAAACCGAGTGTAAGTTTGTAGTTTTCTTTTTGGTCCAGTGAGAAATTTACCCACATCATAGTTGATTTAGTAAATTAGCATAAATAATATATATATATAGCTATATACTACAAGATCGATAGTTGTTGTAAATTGTCAAGGAGAAAACCAAGTGTATATTCGTTTCCCCCTTTTCATGTTCGATTCATGGTGCATCCGGGTTGCAGCCAATGTTGTGACTTTTGCTACACTGCAAGGTGTATGTCGCCCAGTCTACAATGCAGCGACATGTGCACTGCAACAAGGGTTGCTTGGCAGCCACAGTGTGATGGCGATCTTGAACAGTGTGGTGTGGCTGAAGGTTGCATGCTTGACATATCAACGCTGCTACTATGCGGTGGTATTGAAACCCCCCGAAATTTACCAAGCTGGCCTATGCGGGGACGTTATCAACTGGGGTGCGCCTATAACCACGTGCACCCTGTTGCACCAGTCCAAGTAAGGGGGCTGCGGTGACTTCCACCATAGCAGTTACCGCTGGATGGAGTTTGATCATAAACATATACTCTTGTCATTTGCGAAACCCAAACAATTAAGATTGTGGGTTCAGGTAAGTGACAACCAGTTTACCGTTGTTGTTTACTAAACCAAAAATTTTGGTGGTGGGGGTGGTGCCTCCGTCTTGTGGGCTGCTGACGTATTTCAGCAGGGAACCCACAACCTCATATACATATCGAGTTGCTCATGGCCCGTTCTGAGAAGCCGATCGTGGACCATAGTACCCGCAGTGGTGGCATGTCATATTTAGGTCCAAATTACCACCTAGTCAACTTAGCAATTTTGGGACCCATCGTAGTGGGATTGGTCGGATGTTCACACCTACGGTTGGAAGTATGGCTTTGTTGCCACAAGCCATCCTCCCCGAGCCAAACAAATAAGGAATATGCGAAAAACACCTTCTGTGGTTAAATTAAACATCCCGTTGGACCAAGTGACCTCGGTGGATCCGTGAACCCAAATGAAACCTTAGTAGTACCCTGGAAGGTATATGCCAAGTTGGTCCAGAGTGTCCTTCAAGAAAATGTTTGAATTACCATGACACACGAAACATGTGTTATCAAGTGATAAAAAGTGTTCAATGGTCGATATCCTGAAACTAAAACTATAATCATGGATTTTGGTATAGAGAGAAGAGATATATATATAATACAATACTTTGTGAGACTAAAGTCTTAGTGTAATCTTATAAATGCTAAAATACTTATATTCAGCAAACGTCAAGCGTGTACATAATCTTGTTCTATTTGATGATCTAAAGAAGAATGAAAAAAAATTGGGTGGGCTTTTGGCCACCATAGCGTACACACACTCTTGTCGCAAAAGCTGCATATTGCCCTATTGATTCCCTGAAATGAATGCTTATCTGGTTCTCGAGTTACGAAATACAATTATACTTGTGAATTTTCCTACAAATGGAATGTGTGTTACATTGAGAATCACCGTTATGCATATCTGCTTAAGAATGTTACGTATTAATGAAGGTGACAATGAATGAGATTTCAATGATGTATTCTTAGAGCATAATGGTTTGTAGGGGGCTTGTTGTAAATGCATATGTTCGTTATAATTGCTCAATTCAGAAAAATCTACAGTGGTATGGTAGTACAATATGGAAACTATGCATACAAAACTCTTGTAGTGTCATGTGGGCACTTATGATATAATGTGGTTTTATGGTAATTGCATACAAACAATTATTTCCATGTCCAGTGTCAATTTGTATATGCTTGATTGCAAAAGCTAGCTAAATAAAAGGCATTTGATCTGCCATGAGCATGTGAAAGTTTAAATTTGAGCTTACAGCTTCGCAGAAAGTTGATAGTGTCGTACGAGCACTTATGAGTTGTTAAAGTTGGGTTATGCCATATTGTAGCATAACCAGTGGGGTACAATACGTATACCCTGGCAACAAAAATAAAAGCTAAATTAAAATATGTTCACATGAATGAAAAATCTGGATCCTGGATATACCTGAAAGACGGTATTTGTTACCAGTTTCTATTTGGGATTCTAGGTATACCTGAAAGAGGGTATATGTTACTAGATTTTCTCCAAAGTTCTAGGTACATCTGACAGACGGTGTATGTTATTGGATCCAAACAAAGAAAGAATGAAAATCATGCACATATAAAATAATATATGGGATTCTGGGTATACCTGAAATGGTATATGTTACTGGTTTATTGGGATACTGGATATACCTGACAACGGTATATGTTACTAGTTTCTCAGGGCTCTGGGTACACCTGAAAGATGGTGTATGTTACTGGACCCATGGTCTACCTTGGAGAGGGTAGATGGTACAAGCTCCGTGGGACAATTTTTGTTTTGGTGAGAGCGAGGCGTCTCATCCGGTCCCCAGTCCTTGGAGTTAGGGGACCAGGACTACCAATTTGTCCTAGGTGGTAGATCCAAGTCTTCTGCAGAAGTACAGAATGCATCCTAATTCTAGTTCTAGCCATTGGGGAGTACTCTCTCGGTCGTGAACCGTCCCCTTTGGATATCTGTACGGCTAGTCACACGGGTTATAAAATAATAGACCCTCGTGTGGTCTCGGACCGCTACGATGTCGAATGCCTGTGCGTACCCACAAGGTAATTAACAAGATGAAACATAAAGTTAGTGCATTAAGAAAGATCTTTAAGTAGTTGCATATTGCTCGATGTTGAAATTGTTGGAGTAAGTTGTGACTCCTGTAGAGCATGATTCAAATTAGTTTTCCGTTATATGGAAATTGTGATAACTTATGAATGATGTGTTGAGCGTTGATGTTTGTGCTTTATACACACTTTACATTAATTGCTTTAGTTAAGCCAGGTGTACGTCCTCATTAGTTCCAAAGGTGTTATTGCTTATATAAATATGGTTCATGCATATGATATATCGTGCTTTGACGTTGATGGAATATATCATGAAATACTTGACTTTGGTGACCTGTACATTTATCACATGTTAAATGGTTATTAGTTCTATCTAAACATGTTGCACATATACTTGTACACGTGACACTGTGCACATTCATATGGATATTATGCTTCTTACTCAGACGTGGTAGTCTGACCCTTTCTGAATTAATGTTTTTCAGGAAACTGAATGACGAGCAATTGCGGTCGTCGCTACCACATATATGTGTTCTAAGGTTGTTAAAAAAATTTCATTATGATTCAATCATGCGAATTTGCGTAATTCGACTTTCAAAAAAAAAATCATAGTGACTCAATCATGCTGATATGTGTTCTATGGATGTAAAAAAAATTTATAGTGATTCAATCATGCATAAATATGTTTGAAGGTTGTCAAAAAAAATTCATAGTGATTTAATCATGCATATATGTGTTCTACAGCTGAAAAAAAAATTCATCAGGACAATCATGCATATTTGTTCTAAGGCTGTCAAAAAAAAATTTATAGTGATTCAATCCTCCATATATGTGTTCTAAGGCTGTCAAAAAAATTTCATAGTGATTCAATCAAGCAAATATGTGCTATAAGGGTGCAAAAAAAATAATTTGTGATTTAATCATGGATATATATGTTCTAAGGTTGTAAAAAAAAATCATAGTGATTCAGTCATGCATATATGTGTTTTTTAGTTGTCGAAAATTTTTTATTATGAATCAATCACGCATATATGTGTTCTAAGACTGTCAAAAAAAATTCATACTGATTCAATCATGCCTATATGTCTTATAAGGTTGTCAAAAAAAATTTATAGTGATTCAATCAGGCAAATATGTATTCTAAGGCTGTCACAAAAAATTATAGTGATTTAATCAAACATATATGTGTCATAAGGCCGTCAAAAAAATTTATTGTGTTCAATCATGCATATATGTGTTCTAAGGCTGTCAAAAAAAATTCATAGTGATTAAATCATGCTTATATGTGTTCTAAGGGTGGCAACAAAATTTTATAGTGATTCAATCTTGCAAATATGTGCTCTAAGGCTGTCAAAAAAAATTATATGGATTTAATCATGGATATATGTGTTCTATGGTTGTCAAAAAACTCTCATAGTGACTCAATCTTTCATATATGTGTTCTACGATTGTCAAAAAAAAATCATAGTGATTCAATCATGCATATATGAGTTCTAAGGCTATCAAAAAATTTTCATTGTGATTCAATCATGCATATAGGTGTTCTAAGGCTATCAAGAAAATTTCAAAGTGATTCAATCATGCATATATGTGTTCTAAGGCTATCAAAATTTTTATATAGTGATTCAATCATGCATATATGTGTTCTATGGCTGTCAAAAAAATCATAGTAATTCAATACTCCATATATGTGTTCTAAAGCTGTAAAAAAAAATCATAGTGATTCAATCATGTATATATCTGTTCTAAGGCTACAAAAAAATTATAGTGATTCAAACATGCATGTATATGTTCTAAGCTTGTCGAAAAAAATTCATGGTGATTCAATCATGCATATATGTGTTCTAAGGCTGTCAAAAAAAATCGTAGTGATTAAATCAATGTTATATGTGTTCTAACGGTGTCAAAAAAAATTCATTGTGATTCAATCATGCATATATGTGTTCTAAGGCTATCAAAAAAAATCATAGTGATTAAATCAAAGTTATAAGTGTTCTAAGGGTGTCAACAAAATTTCATTGTGATTCAATCATGCATATATGTGTTCTAAGGCTGTCAAAAAAAATCATAGTGATTTAATCATGCATATATTTGTTCTAAAGCAGTCAAAAAATATTCATAGTGATTAAATCAAGCATATGCATTCTAAAGCTGTCAAAAAACTTTGATGGTGATTAAATCAAGCTTATATGTGTTCTAAAGGTGAGAAAAAAATTTCATAGTGATTCAATCATGCAAATATGTGTTCTAAGGCTGTCAAAAAATTTTGTACGGATTCAATCTTGCATATATGTGTTCTATGGTTGTCAAAAAACTCTCATAGTGATTCAATCTTTCATATATGTGTTCTACGGCTGTCAAAACAAATTCATAGTGTTTCAATCATGCATATATGAGTTCTAAGGCTATCAAAAAAAATATTATGATTCAATCATGCATATATGTGTTGAAAGGCTGTCAAAAAAATCATAGTGATTAAATCATGCATATGTGTTCTAAGGCTGTCAAAAAAAAATCATAGTGATTCAATCCTCCATATATGTGTTCTAAGTCTGTCAAAAAGAATTCATACTGATTGAATCATGCCTATATATGTGTTTTAGGCCTACAAAAATGATTCATAGTGATTTAAACATGCATATATATGTTCTAAGGTTGTAAAAAATATCATGGTGGTTCAATCATGCATATATGTGTTCTAAGGCTGTCAAAAAAAATCGTAGTGATTAAATCAAAGATATATGTGTTCTAAGGGTGTCAAAAAAATTTCATAGTGATTCAATAATGCATATATGTGTTCTAACGCTGTCAAAAAAATTCATAGTCATTTAATCATGCATATATGTGTTCTAAGGCTGCCAAAAAAAATTCATAGTGATTAAATCAAGCATAAGTATTCTAAGGCTATCAAAAAAATTTCATAGTGATTCAATCCTCTATATATGTGTTCTAAGGATGTCAAAAAAAAATCATAGTGATTAAATCATGCATATATGTGTTCTAAGGCTCTCAAAAAAATTTCAGTGTGATTAAATCATACTTATATGTGTTCTAAGGGTGACAAAAAAAATTTATAGTGCTTCAATCATGCATATATGTGTTTTAAGGCTGTCAAAAAAATTTTACAGCGATTAAATCATGCTTATATATGTTATAAGGGTGACAAAAAAATTCATAGTGCTTCAATAATGCATATATGTGTTCTAAGGCGGTCAAAAAAATTACATTGATTAAATCATGGTTATATGTATTCTAAGGGTGTCAAAAAAAATCATAGTGATTCATTGATGCTTGTATGTGTTCTAAGGCTGTAAAAAAACTATTGTATGGATTTAATCAAGCATATACCTGTTTTAAGGCTGTCAAAAAAATCTCATAGTGATTCAATCAAGTATATATATGTCCTATGGTTGTTAAAAAAAGTTTTATAGTGATTCAATCCTTCATATATTTGTTCTAAGGCTTTCACAAAACTTTCATAGTGAATAAATCATGCATATATGTGTTCTAAGGTTGTCAAAAAAATTTATTAGTGATTGAATCAAGCATATATGTGTTATAAGGCTGACAAAAAAATTTTATAGCGATTCAATCATGCACATATGTGTTCTAAGGCTGTCAAAAAAATTTTATGGTGATTAAATCATGCTTATATGTGTTCTAATGGTGTCAAAAAAAAATCATAGTGATTCAATCATGCATACACGTGTTCTAAGACTGTTAAAAAAACCTTATAGTGATTCAATCATGCATATATATGTTCTATGCTTGTCAAAAAAAAATTGTAGTGACTCAATCCTTTATATATGTGTTCTAAGGCTGTCAAAAAAAATTTATAGTGATTCAATCACGCATATATGTGTTCTAAGACTGTGAAAAAAAATTCATGGTGATTCAAGCATCCATATATACACTCTAAGGCTGTCAAAAAAAAATCATTGTGATTAAATCAAAGCTATATGTGTCCTAAGGGTGTCAAAAAAAATCCATTGTGATTCAATCGTGCATATATGTGTTCTAAGGCTGTCAAAAAAAATACATGGGGATTAAATCATGCAGATATGTGTTCTAAGGTTGTCAAAAAATATTTATAGTGATTCAATCATGCATATATGTTATCTAATGTTGTCAAAAAAATTTCTAGTGATTCAATCATGCATATATGTGTTCTGAGGATGTCAAAAAAAATTCAGAGTGACTCAATCATGCATATATGTCTTCTAAGGCTGAAAAAAAATTCATAGTGATTCAATCATGCATATATGTGTTCTAAGGATATCAAAAAAAAATTATAGTGATTCAATCATGCATATCAGTATTCTAAGGATGTCAAAAAAAACTTATCGTGATTAAATCATGGTTATATGTGTTCTAAGCATGTCAAAAAAAAAATATAGTGATTCAATCATGCATGTATGTGTTCTAAGGCTGTCAAAAAACTTTCATAGTGATTCAATAGTGCATATATGTGTTTTAAGGCTGTCAAAAAAATTTATAGTGATTAAATTATGCATATATATTCTAAGGCTGTCAAAAAAAATTATAGTGATTCAATCCTCGATATATGTGTTCCAAGGGTGTCAAAAAAATTTCATACTGATTCAATCATGCATGTATATTATAAGGCTGCAAAAAAAATTCATAGTGATTCAATCATGCATATATGTGTTCTAACGCTGTCAAAAAAAATTCATAGTGATTCAATCATGCAAATATGTGTTCTAAGGTTTTCCAAAAAAAATTATAGTGATTCAATCATGCATATATTTGTTATATGGTTGTTAAAACAAAATTGTAGTGATTCAATCAAGCATATATGTAATCTAAGGCTCTCAAAAAAAATTCATACCAACTCATTCGTGCATATATGTGTTTTAAGGTTGTCAACAAATTTCATCGGGATTCAATCATGCATATCTGTTCTAAGGCTGTCAAAAAAATTTCATGGTGATTCAATCCTCCATATATGTGTTCTAAGGATTACAAAAAAAATTCTTAGAGATTCATTCATGCATATATATGTTCTATGGCTGCAAAAAAAATTCATAGTGATTCCATCATGCATATATGTATTCTCAGGCTGTCAAAAAAAAATCATACTGATTCAATCATGCAGATATGTATTCTAAGGTTGTCAAATAAAATTTATAGTGATTCAGTCATGCATATATGTGTTCCAACGCTGTCACAAAATTATATAGTGATTCAATCATGCAAAAATGTGTTCTAACGCTATTAAAAAAATTTATAGTGATTCTATCATGCATATATGTGTTCTAACGCTGCCAAAAAAAATTCATACTAATTCAATCATGCGAATATATTTCCAAAGGTTGTCAAAAAAAATTTATAGTGATTCAATCATGCTTATATATGTTCTAAGGGTGTCAAAAAAATTTATAGTGATTCAGTCACGCATATATGTGTTCTAAGGTTGTCAAAAAAATTCCATAGTGATTCAAACATGCATATATGTGTTTTAACGATGTCAAAAAAAATTATAGTGATTAAATCATGCAGATATGTATTCTAAGGTTGTCAAAAAAAAATTACTGATTCATGTTGAGAAACTCTGTTTTGATGTCACATAATATGATACACTGTCGTATTTGATTTTATATGATATGATAATATGTCCTCTTGAAAAATGTTATATTATGACTGAATATGTTTTGCCATAAATCTAACGAGTATTTGATGCAAGGATATCTCACCCAAAAAGGATGGAGACTTCCTGTTCAAGTACAACTAGTGCAATCATACTCCTTGAAGAAAAAGCTTGATGAGCCATGCATTCTTAAAGATCAACTGAAGAGATCGGTTACCTCAAGATGAAGATTTTTTTCTTCTTTAGAGTCATATGTAACAGAACCTTCAGGAACATGCATATTGCATATTACATACTCATTCATAAAAACTATATCATAAAAGTATACGATATTTTCAAAAAGCTCCTTTTTGAAAACTAATAATTATACCTTCTTACAACCCTTTATGAAAATGGTATTTTGACATGATTTCAAAATGTAATAATTGTACCTTACATCATATACAAGACAACATGAAAAGAAATGTAGGAAAAAGACAAAACATGAAATCTGCTACATAAAGAAAAACAAATATAATATGTTTTTGAAAAGACTCTAGTTACCTTCTTTAAAAAAATGATTTCAAATATGGGTAAAAGACAAAACATGAAAATCGGCTACATAAAGAAAAACAAATATAATATGTTTTTGAAAAGACTCTAGTTACTTTCTTTAAAGAAATGATTTCAAATATGGGTAAAAGACAAAACATGAAAATCGGCTACACAAAGAAAACAAATATAATAAAGGTTTTGAAAAGACTCTAGTTACCTTTTTACAAACCCATAAAATGTCGAATTACTTGAAGTCATCATTCTCTTTGTATAGCATTAAATACCTCCTGTAAGAAATCCTTGTTAAAATATTCTTCTCAAAGAATGTCGACTTTCTTGTAGTCCTCATTCTCTCTAAAGACTTTGTAAACCACAACATAAAGAAAACACTTGACATGACTATGTACAAATAAATATCTCAAAGCACTCATTGTACTTACACTCATTTAAAGTAAAGAAGTACTTATGTACCTCAAATCATTAATTAGAATAAAGACAAAACCACAATCCAACGTTCAATGTACTATTGTAAGAAATAGACTTTTTACATAAAATATGTATTACCTAAAAAAATTACAATGACTAGTGTACCCTATATTTTACTTTTATGGAAAAAGACTTTTTCGAATTTCTCTAAAGATGTTTTTGAAATGACATATCATTTCACATCTCAAGAAGGTTACGATTTCAAAATATAACGACTACTTTTTTAAAAGCTATATAAACACACTCAAATAAACTATTCAACATGGAATGGACATGTGAGCTTACAACAAGAAAAATTCCTATTCGATATTTGAAAAGAGAGTCTTGAAAAAGAAAGAGAAAAAGAAAAGAAAGAAAAGAGAAAAAGTCAAGTCCAGCTCTTTGACAAAGAGTATCCTCTGAGTGACAAACAGAACATTCTGAGAATCCTTCATTCGTGCATTCATATCATTCTGAAGGTTTTATAGGAAGTATTGTAACTCTGTTATTCACTGTTTTCCTTCTTTGTTGAAAGAAGTAGACCTCTGTGAAAGCGGGTGTTGTCCTTCTCTGTTGAGAGAAGAAGACCTATGTGGAAGAGGGTGTGCCCCTTCTTTATTGAGAGAAGAAGACCTCTGAGGAAGAGGGTGTTGTACTATTTATCCGGTGACTCGGATGTTATAGTGGAAAGCTCAAGTGGTTTGCTTGGGGACTGGATGTAGGTCTGGGTATTGACCGAACCAGTATAAATTCTGTGTTTTATGTGTTGTGCCTTATTGCCTGATTATTTTATTTTATCGATCTTTATCGTATCTCACTATTCACCCCCCCTCTAGTGGAATTTCATTTGGTATCAGAGCAGGTTTGTTGGTTTCGACATAACAAGTCTTCCAGCACAAATGGCATCTACCTCTTATGCTCACGATATTGAAGGTCAACACGCATATGGTCCTCCTTTCTTCAATGGCTCCAACTATGGATAATGGAAGTGCAGAATGGCTATATTTCTCAAATCCATAGATTTTGCTGTATGGAAAATTGTTGAACATCCATACACATCTCCATCCGCAGACTATAACTTATGGTCTGATGAAGAAAAGGAAATGGCAAACCTAAATGCTAAGGCTATGAATGCCTTATATTGTGCCATTGATCAGAATGAATTCAATAGAATATCTATATGTGAATCTGCATATGATATTTGGCATTCTTTGGAGGTTATTCATGAAGGAACCAACAAAGTGAAAGAAGCCAAAATCTCATCTCTTGTCAGAAAATATGAGTTGTTCAAAATGAACAAAGATGAACCCATCACAGAGATGTTTACCAGATTCACCAACATCACCAACGATCTGAAATCTCTGGGTGTAACATATTCCCAGACAGAAAAGGTGAAGAAAATCTTGAGATCTCTCACAACTGATTGGGAGAAAAAGACTACAGCCATTGAAGAAGCTCAAGATTTATCTAAGCTTACTCTAGATGACTTAATAGGCAATCTTATGGCCTATGAAGTCCACATGAAAGAAAGAAGGGAAGAAGAACAACCGATAAAGAAAACTCTAGCTTTCCCAGCTCTATCTGAGAATGAAGACTCAGATAAAGAATCCGAAATTGCGCTACTAACCAGAAAATTCCAGCGCTTCATGAGAAGGAACCGGCTTCCAAACAAGCACAAGGAAAGAAAAGTTCCTAAGGAAGATCCCATGTGCTATCAGTGTAATAAGCCAGGTCTCTTGAGGCGTGACTGTCCCCTTCTCAAAAGAAAGTCCAAGACCGAGGAACCAAAGAAGAGGTTCTTCAAGAAAAAGGCTCTGCATGCTCAATGGGATGACTCAGAACCATCCACCAGTGAAGAGTCAAGTGATGATGAAGCCGAAACTGCAAACATGTGCTTCATGGCAAACGAAAGCTCTGTAAGTGAAATTTCTGATTTTTTCTTTGAAGAACTTCTAGATGCTTTTCAAGAACTATTTGAAGAATCTAGAAAATTAAGCTTCAAAAATAAAACTTTAAAATCTGAAAATTTAGAGCTTTCCCAGAAAAATGAAAAACTCAGCAGTGAAAACTCTGAGTTGAAAAAGAAAAATCTTCTTATTGCTTCTGAAATCTTATCCACTAGCTTCAAGACTAAAAATCTGCAAGAAGAAATTTCAGAATTAAAAAGTAAAACTGAAAACCTTATGAAAACGGTTTTCAAGTTTACTAAAGGAAAAGAGAACTTGGATAAACTCCTATCTTCTCAAAAAGTCTCTTTCTACAAGAATGGTATTGGCTACTCTCATTTCAACAAGCCTTCTTGTATGAATCAAAAGACCACTTTTGTGAAAAGTTCGTCTGAACCAAATAAGGAGTATTATAATGTTAATTTTTTTAACTCTTCTAAGGTTGTAGACATACCCAAATCCAAATAGATATGGGTTCCAAGGTCTAACAAAAAGGGACCCGATTGGGTACCAAAAAGAAATTTTACTTAATGATTTGCAGGCTCCAAACAAGAAGAACAGATGGATTCTAGACAGTGGATGTTCAAAACACATAACTGGACATTCAAACCTCTTTGTTGTTCTTCATAAAAAAGGAGGAACCGTCACCTTTGGTGATAACAACAAAGGTTTGATAATAGGTATTGGTAATATTGGAAATATAGATAAACCTCTTATCAAAGACGTTCTCCTCGTTAAAGGCTTAAAACATAACCTTCTAAGTATTAGTCAAATGTGTGATACAGGTTATAAAATTAGCTTTAATCATAATGCTTGTCTTATAGCAGACACCAACGAAAATATTATCTTAAAAGGTATAAGAAAAAATAATATATATGAACTATACCTAGAAAACAACACAGAACATTGCCTCATAGCTAATAATGACTCTCAACATCTATGGCACATGAGAATGGGTCATGTCAATTCTAAATACATGTCTAAATTAGCTAAAGATAAGTTAGTACATGGATTACCCAAAATATCTTTTAAAAAGGATTATTTTTGTGATGTCAATTAGGAAAACTGTCAAAATCTTCTTTCAAATCAAAAAATATCATTTCAAGCAAAAGACCTTTAGAGCTTCTCCACCTGGATCTTTTTGGTCCTTCTAGGATAGCTAGTCATAATCACAATAAATACGTTTTTGTCATTGTAGATGACTACTCAAGATTTACTTGGGTGATATTTTTGAAAAACAAAAGTGATACGTTTTGTCAATTTGAAATTTTATGTAAAAAATTACAAAATGAAAAATCTTGTTCTATTGTTAAAATCCGTAGTGACCATGGAGGAGAATTTGAAAATGAACTTTTTGAAAATTTTTGTAACTTGTATGGTATTTCTCATAACTTTGCCTTTCCTAGAGTTGCACCTCAAAATGGTGTAGTAGAAAGAAAGAATAGAATCCTTCAGGAATCTGCTAGAACTATGCTCCAACACAATAATCTTGCTAAATCTTTTTGGGCAGAAGCTGTTAATACTGCATACTACATAACTAATAGAGTTCTCATTAGACCCTTATTAAATAAAACTCCCTATGAACTATTCTATGACAGAACTCCAAGAATAGACTATTTCAAAGTCTTTGGTTGTAAATGCTTTATCCTAAACACAAAAGATAGCCTGGATAAATTTGATGCTAAATCTATTGAAGGCATATTTTTAGGATATTCAAGTCATAGTAAAGCATACAGGGTTTTCAATAAGTGTTCTAAGTCTATTGAAGAATCTATGCATGTTAGTTTTTGTGAATCTATTGATCAATCTGTTCATAAGCAAACTAACGATGATGATATTGAAAGTACAGATTTATTTTTAGATAACACAGCTAAGTCTAATGAAGATGATCATCAAAGAACATTTGTCGATATCAAAGATCATCCTCAAAAGCAGATTTTGGGAGAACTGACAAAGAGGGTTCAGACTAGAGCTCAGCTAGAATGGATTGCAAATATGGCATTCATTTCTCAACTTGAACCAAAGAAGATTGATGAAGCCATCATCGATGAGTTCTGGATGCTAGCCATGACTGAAGAACTGAATCAATTCCAAAGGAATGAAGGATACAACCAAGACCAAAGGATCATCCAATCATTGGGACAAGATGGATCTTCAGAAACAAGCTAGATGAAACAGGTAATGTTATAAGAAATAAGGCAAGACTAGTAGCTCAAGGATACAACCAAGAGGAAGGTATTGATTTCGATGAAACATTTGCTCATGTTGCTAGACTTGAATATATTAGAATGTTTTTAGCATATGCAAGCTATATGGATTTCAAATTATATCAAATGGATGTTAAAAGTGTTTTTCTAAATGGTTTTATAAATGAAGAAGTTTATGTAAAACAACCTCCAGGATTTGAAAATGAACAATATCCAGATCATGTTTTCACACTCAAACGTGCTTTGTATGGTCTAAAACAAGCACCTCGTGCTTGGTATGATAGACTTAAAACCTTTTTGTTAAAAACTGGTTTTTTTGTAGGCAAAGCAGACTCTACATTATTTGTAAAAATAGTGAATAATCATACCCTAATTGTTTAAATATATGTAGACGATATCATCTTTGGATCTTCTAACAACACTCTTTGTGAAGAATTTTCTAAGTCCATGCAGAAAGAATTTGAAATGAGTATGATGGGAGAACTCACCTACTTTCTTGGACTGCATATTAAGCAAACCAAGGATGGAGTTTTCATCAATCAATCTAAGTATGCTCGTGAACTTCTGAAGAGGTTCAACATGAACTCAACTGCTTTAAAAACAACTCCTATGAGCACTACTACTGTTTTGGACAAAGATGAAGATGGTAAGTCTGTTGATACAAAGGTATACCGGGGTATGATAGGATCACTTCTCTATTTAACTGCTAGCCGTCCAGATATTATGTTCAGTGTTTGCTTGTGTGCTAGATTTCAGTCAAATCCAAAAGAATCACATCTTAAGGCTGTAAAAAGAATAATGAGATATTTAAAAGACACAATTGATTTTGGATTATTCTATTCAAAATCCTCTACATTTGATTTAATCTCATACAGCGATGCTGACTTTGCTGGAAGTAAATCTGACAGAAAAAGCACAAGTGGAACATGTCATATGCTAGGGCACTCAGTTGTATCATGGTTCAGTAAGAAACAAAACTGTGTATCCTTATCAACTACTGAAGCCGAATACATTGTTGCTAGCCTAGCCTGTACACAAGTTATCTGGATGAAACAAACCTTAAAAGATTTTGGTTTAAATTTTGAAAATACAACTATTTTCTGTGATGATACTAGTGTGATAAACTTATCTAAGAATCCTATTTTACACTCACGAACTAAGCACATTCAAATAAGACACCACTTCTTAAGAGAACAATTCTTAAACAATATAATTAAACTGGAATTCATACCCACTAATCAACAGTTAGCAGACATTTTCACTAAACCATTGAAACATGAAGACTTTACACGAATTAGAAGAGAACTAGGAATATGCAAACTAAGTGACTTATAAATTAATCACTTATTATAATACTTCTTATAAGTTTTGTTTTAAAAGTTTTTCTTCTTATCGATTTTTGTTAGTCAAACTAGATTTCCATATTTACGTACACTTTAAAACTCTTATAAGACACATTCTTTATGTCTTTTAACTTGTCATCTTTTCAAGTACACATCCATTATGACTTCTTGTCCTATCTCCTTTCACTCATATCCATAAAAACTAATTATATTAAAAGCTATCATAACATTGTTCACATCACTCATCTCATAACTCCTTTATTATTTTTGTCCTTTTGTAAAAACTTCTCTTACGATAAATTGATTCACCTTCAACATGAAAACATATTAGAACTCTTGCTTTTCGAATTATTAGTTAAAATCGAATGTTTATTTTGGTTCTTTTACCTTTCTCTACAAAAACAAAAAAAAAATCTAGTTGTTATGTTCTCACGTAAATTTTTACTATATCATTTAATATATCATAGATTACGTACACTCTATTATATCTCACATAAAATTTTACTATATCATCTGTTATATCATAGCCTAAAGAACTATCTATTATCATC
This sequence comes from Nuphar pumila, assembly GCF_984573655.1. Classification (NCBI taxonomy): domain Eukaryota; kingdom Viridiplantae; phylum Streptophyta; class Magnoliopsida; order Nymphaeales; family Nymphaeaceae; genus Nuphar; species Nuphar pumila. The sequence continues at coordinate 41,771,794 of NC_143265.1, read as the reverse complement.
TCTTCATGCTTTACATCTTTTACAAAAAGTATTTGTACTCCACCCATTAGTACGTTTTGTATCACCTTCTTTTTTATCTCTCTCTATATATATATATTATACGAAGCTCCTTTTCATTTGTGACCATCACTCTCTCATTTTATATTTCTCTCCAATAGAGACTCATTAAAACCTTGTCTTTTATTTTTATTCTCTTAAGTACCTTTAGTACTTTCTCTCTCTTATACAAATTGAGTCTCCATTCTTGTCAAACCGAGTTTGTGACTCCTTTACTAGTTTAAAACTTAACTTTATTCTCTATGAACTTCCTCAAATCGAGTTTCTTTAAAAATATGTTTATCAAATAAACAATAATTCATATCAATCATAACTTTATGTCTTTTATCAATCATGATTTTTTTATTACTTCTTATCCTACTCGAAAATCCATATATGTCATCTCACTTTTCTCTATGACTACTCTCACTCCTTCCACGCATATCCATAAAAATATTTCTTATACAAGCAATTATTACTCTTCATTCATAAATATCTTTTTGTCTCATCACTATTCATAGTCAAAGTGTGTCCCTCTCATCTTTACGTATACTCATAAAACAATACAAATGTGAAGACACATTAATCATGACACATTTTTTTAAGGCATTCTTTTCTTTCAAAAATGTCATATCTTTCAAACCACATATCCGTATCACCCTTCTTTATGTCTAGTCATTCTTTTTCCACACATATCAAAATATATACTTATTAAATAACAAATTATTGCCTCTCACTCTCTTATCTTTGTTTGTCTTATTCCAAAATCACTCTTCACGAATTTGGAATGCTTCCACATCAAGTAATATCATGTAGAAAAAGTTGTTTGTTTTATTAGGCCATTATTTTCTTCACTCTCTTCAATATGTCACTCCATACTCCATTCATAACATTTCTCACTACTCGATACACTCTCCCATAGTATATTTGTTCAAATCTATGTCCTTCTTAACTTACATACCAATATGATACACTATCTTCCACCATTGATTTGATTTGTCATTCACAAGCCCCTTAACTTACAACTCACGAATTTCCTTATTCAAACTACAATCCAAAAATCATTCACTTCTATTGTCATTCAATTATTGTCACAATTATTTTCTCTCTTCTATTTAATCGTTTGGTTCATTCCTCACCATTACCACTCGTAGCTCACTATCTTCATACATACTTTCAAACTCCTTCTCTCTCAACTTCCTTTTGCAATGGCTTCCTCTTCAACCTCTGCAATCACGGCTGCAGATCTTAGGTATTCAAGTCTTTTTCATGACTACAACTTACTTTGTTCTCGACCCATTCATGAAGGAAAATTAGTTCACTATGAAGACTTCATGCTATTTGACCTAGACAACTATCTCCCCGAACTCAAACATCTACTAGGATCTTCATCCCAAGCTGCCTACTATACTGAACTAGTTCGACTATTCTATACAAACTTTTCTACTGATCATGAACAAACTACAATCACCAGTAAAGTCCGAGGAAAGCTGATATTTTTCGATGCTTCCGACCTAGGTAGAATTTTAAACCTACCTTCCACCGCCACCGACCTCAACAACATAGTACCAATCGAACGATCGGTACTTCGAAAAATTCTTCTCTGCACCAACTGCCACCAACTTTCCTGGCAAATGAGGAATCTCCAACCTCATGCTCAATTACTTGCCCAGATTCTTCTCCACAACATCTATTCCAAGCTTCCCCGCAAGGGATTAGTTCCACAAAAAATCTCTCTCCTTATCTACGCAATTTTCTCTTCTACTCCGATAAACTGGTCCTCTATTCTTTTCGACCTTTTTATTCGTTATCAAAAATTCAAGCCTCTTCTTTTTGGGTGTTTTATAACTCCCATCCTAAAATACTTCAAAGTACCCCTTCACAATGAAGTTATCCTCCATCCCTCTCAGGTCCTCGATGCTACTACCTTCAATCTAAGGTCCCTGCACATGCCCGGCTCTGATGAAGAAGATCCAACATCCACCTTCAATTACTTCCCTGCTCTGATGGATGTCCAGCGTTCTCAGGATCGTATTCTTCGTCGTCAAGCCTCGTTGCAGCAAACTCTACAGACCCTCCAGTCGGATCAAGTCAACCGAACACATCAACCTACTCCACCTTCGGGATAAACTTATTTTTTTTACTGTAATATTTATTATTGGTCTGTAATAACTCTCTTACTCTGATCCCTTCCTTTTTGTCTCTGACAAAGGGAGAGAAAACCTGTCTCCATTATTGGAGAAATACTCTCTTTAAACATTTTTCAATATTTTATCATATTATTATTTCTATGCATAATGTTTTTTTTGACAGGGGGAGCATATTTTGTCATCATCAAAAAGGGGGAGAATGTTGAGAAACTCTGTTTTGATGTCACATAATATGATACACTGTCGTATTTGATTTTATATGATATGATAATATGTCCTCTTGAAAAATGTTATATTATGACTGAATATGTTTTGCCATAAATCTAACGAGTATTTGATGCAAGGATATCTCACCCAAAAAGGATGGAGACTTCCTGTTCAAGTACAACTAGTGCAATCATACTCCTTGAAGAAAAAGCTTGATGAGCCATGCATTCTTAAAGATCAACTGAAGAGATCGGTTACCTCAAGATGAAGATTTTTTTCTTCTTTAGAGTCATATGTAACAGAACCTTCAGGAACATGCATATTGCATATTACATATTCATTCATAAAAACTATATCATAAAAGTATATGATAGTTTCAAAAAGCTCCTTTTTAAAAACTAATAATTGTACCTTCTTACAACCCTTTATGAAAAAGGTATTTTGACATGATTTCAAAATGTAATAATTGTACCTTACATCATATACAAGACAACATGAAAAGAAATGTAGGAAAAAGACAAAACATGAAATCGGCTACATAAAGAAAAACAAATATAATATGTTTTTGAAAAGACTCTAGTTACCTTCTTTAAAGAAATGATTTCAAATATGGGTAAAAGACAAAACATGAAAATCGGCTACACAAAGAAAACAAATATAATAAAGGTTTTGAAAAGACTCTAGTTACCTTTTTACAAACCCATAAAATGTCGACTTACTTGAAGTCATCATTCTCTTTGTATAGCATTAAATACCTCCTATAAGAAATCCTTGTTAAAATATCCTTCTCAAAGAATGTCGACTTTCTTGTAGTCCCCATTCTCTCTGAAGACTTTGAAAACCACAACATAAAGAAAACACTTGACATGACTATGTACAAATAAATATCGCAAAGCACTCATTGTACTTACACTCATTTAAAGTAAAGAAGTACTTATGTACCTCAAATCATTAATTAGAATAAAGACAAAACCACAATCCAACGTTCAATGTACTATTGTAAGAAATAGACTTTTTACATAAAATATGTATTACCTAAAAAAATTACAACGACTAGTGTACCCTATATTTTACTTTTATGGAAAAAGACTTTTTCGAATTTCTCTAAAGATGTTTTTGAAATGACATATTATTTCACATCTCAAGAAGGCTACGATTTCAAAATATAACGACTACTTTTTTAAAAGCTATATAAACACACTCAAATAAACTATTCAACATGGAATGAACATGTGAGCTTACAACGAGAAAAATTCTTATTCGATATTTGAAAAGAGAGCCTTGAAAAAGAAAAAGAAAAAGAAAACAAAGAAAAGAGAAAAAGTCAAGTCCAGCTCTTTGACAAAGAGTATCCTCTGAGTGACAAACAGAACATTCTGAGAATCCTTCATTCGTGCATTCATATCATTCTGAAGGTTCTATAGGAAGTATTATAACTCTGTTATTCACTGTTTTCCTTCTTTGTTGAAAGAAGTAGACCTCTGTGAAAGAGGGTGTTGTCCTTCTCTGTTGAGAGAAGAAGACCTTTGTGGAAGAGGGTGTGCCCCTTCTCTGTTGAGAGAAGAAGACCTCTGAGGAAGAGGGTGTTGTACTATTTATCCGGTGACTCGGATGTTATAGTGGAAAGCTCAAGTGGTTTGCTTGGGGACTGGATGTAGGTCAGGGTATTGACCGAACCAGTATAAATTCTGTGTTTTATGTGTTGTGCCTTATTGCCTGATTATTTTATTTTATCGATCTTTATTGTATTTCACTTTCACCCCCCCTCTAGTGGAATTTGAATTCAATCATGCATATATGTGTTTTAAGGCTATCAAAAAAATATCATAGTGATTCAATCATGCAGATATGTGTTCTAAGGATGTCAAAAAAAATTATAGTGATTCAATCATGCATATATGTGTTCTAATGCTGTCAAAAAAAATTTATAGAGATTTAATCATGCATATATGGGTTTTAAGATAGTCAAAAAAAAATTATTGTGAATCAATCTTGCATATATGTGTTTTAGGGCTGTCAAAAAAAATTAATAGTGATTCAATAATGCATATATGTGTTCTAAGGCTGTCAAAAACATTTTATAGTGATTCAATAATGCATATGTGTCCTAAGGTTGTCCAAAATAAAATCATAGTGATTCATTCATGTAGATATGTGTTCTAAGATTGTCGAAAAAAAATTAGAGTGATTCAATCATGCATAAATGTGTTCTGATGCTGTCAAAAAAAATTATAGAGCTTCAGTCATGCATATATGTATTCTAAGGCTGTCAAAAAAAATTTATAGTGATTCAGTTTTGAATATATATTTTCTATCGCTGTCAAAAAAAATCATTGTGATTCAATCATGCATATATGTATTCTAAGGCTGTCAAAAACATTTCATAGTGATTCAATGAGGCATATATGTGTCCTAAGGTTGTCAAAAAAAATCATAGTGATTCAATAATGCATATATATGTTCTATGATTGTCAAAAAACTTTCATAGTGATTTAATCTTGCAGATATGTGTTCTATGGCCATCAAAAAAAATTCACAGTGATTCAATCATGCATAGATGTGTTCGAAGTCTGTTAAAAAAAATCATATTGATTCAATCTTGCATATATGTGTTCTACGCCTGTTAAAAACAAATCATAGTGATTCAATCATGCATATATGTGTTCTAAGGTTGTCAAAGATGTTTCATAGTAATTCAATCATGCATATAGGTATTCTAAGGGTGTCAAAAAAAATTAATTGTGACTAAATCATGCATATATGTATTCTAAGGCCGTTAAAAAAAATTTACAGTGATTCAATCATGCATATATGTGTTCTAAGGCTGTCAAAAAAATTATAGTGATTCAATCATGAATATATGTGTTCTATGGCTGTCAAAAAAATTCATAGTGATTTAATCATGCATATATGTGTTCTATGGTTGTCAAAAAAAAATCATATTGATTCAATCTTGCATATATGTGTACTACGTTTGTTAAAAAATTTCCATAGTTGTTCAATTAGGCATATAAGTGTTCTAAAGCTGTCAAAAAAAAAGCATAGTGATTCAATCATGTATATATGTGTACTAAGATAGTAAAAAATATTTCATAGAGATCCAATCCAGCGGATATGTGTTCTAAGGCGGTCATAAAAAATTTATAGTGATTCAATAATGCATATATATGTTCTAAGGATGTCAAAAAAAATCATTGTGATTTTATCATAAATATATATGTGTTATAAGGTTGTCAAAAAAAAATCATACTGGTTAATCATACAGATATGTGCTCTAAGGTTGCTAAAAAAAATTATAGTGATTCTATCTTCAAAATATGTGTTTTAATGTTATCAAAAGTGACTCAATCTTGCATATATTTGTCCCATGGCAGTCAAAAAAAAATCATAGGGATTAAATCAAGCATATATATGTTCTAAGGCTGTCAAAAAAAATCATAGTGATTCAATTTTGCATATATGTGTTCTAAGGTTGTCAAAAGAATTCCATAGTGTTTCAGTCAAGCATATATGTGTTCTAATGCTGTCAAAAAAAGTTCTTAGGAATTCAATCTTGCATTTATGATAAGGCTGTCAAAAAAAATTATAGTCATTCAATCATGCATAATTGTTCTAAGGTTATCAAAAAAAAATTATACGGATTCAATCTTGCAGATATATGTTCTACGGTTGTGAAAATAATTTTATAGTGATTCAATCTTGCATATATGTGTTCTAAGGCTGTCAAAAAAATTAAATAGTGATTTAATCAAGCATATATGTGTTATAAGGCTGTCAAAAAAATTCATAGAGATTCAATCATGCATATATGTGTTCTTAGGCTGTCAAAAAAATTTAATAGTGATTCTATCATGCATATATGTGTTCTAAGGCTGTCAAAAAAAATTGTACTGATTCTATCATGCATATATGTGCTCTGAGGTTGTCAAAAAAAAAATCATGGTGATTCGATCATGCATATATGTGTTGTAAGGCTGTAAAAAATATTTAATAGAGATTCAATCATGCATATATGTGTTATGGAGCTGTCAAAAAAAATTCATAGTGACTCAATCATGCATATATGTGTTATGGGGCTGTCAAAAAAATTTCATAGTAATACAATCATGCATATATCTGTTCCAAGGTTCTCAAACAAAATTCATAGTGATTCAATGAGGCACATATGTGTTTTATGGTTGTCAAAAAAAATTCATAATGATTCAATCAATCATATATGTGTTCTAACGCTGTCAAAAAAAATGCATAGAGATTCAATCATGCATATATGTGTTCTAAGGCTGTCAAAAATATTTCATAGTGATTCAATCATCCATATATGTGTTCTAAGGGTGTCAAAAAAATTTCATTGTGATTCAATCATGCACATATGTGTTCTAAGGCTTTCAAAAAAAATCATAGAAATTCAATCTTGCATATATGTGTTCTAAGGCTGTCAAAAAAAATTCACAATGATTCAATCATGCAGATATGTGTTTTATAGTTGTCCAAGCATGCAGATATGTCTTCTAAAGTTAAAAAAAAAATTATAGTGATTCAATGATGCATATATTTATTTTATGTTGTCAAAATTTTTTTGAAGTGATTCAATCATGCAAATATGCGTTCAAAGGCTGTCAAAAAAAATTCAAAGTGAACCAATCACAAATATATGTGATCTAAGGCTGTCAAAAAAAATCATAGTGATTCAATCTTGCATATATGTGTTCTAAGGCTGTCAAAAAAATTTAATAGTGATTCAGTCAAGCATATACATGTCCAAAGCTTGTCAAAAAAAATAATACTGATTAAATAACGCATATATGTGTTCTATGTTTGTCAAAAAAAGTTTACAGTTATTCAATCATTCATATATGTGTTCTAATGCTGTCAAAAAAATTCATAGTTATTCAATCTTGCATATATGTTCAAAGGATATTTAAAAAATTTTATAGTGATTGAATCATGCATATATGTGCTCTAAGGCTGTCAAAAAAAAGTCATAGTAATTAAATCATGCTTATAAGTGTTCTAAGGCTGTTAAAAAAAATCATAGTGATTCAATCATGCATATATGCGTTCTAATGTTGTCAAAAATAGTTGTAGTGATTCAATCATCATGCATATATGTGTTATAAGGCTATCAAAAAAAAATTAGTGATTCAGTCATGCATATATGTGTTTTAAGGCTGATAAAAAAATCTCATAGTGATTTAATCATGCATATATGCGTTCTATGGTTGTCAAAAAAATGTCATAGTGATTCAATCATTCAGAAATGTGTTCTAAGGCTGTCAAAAAAAATTCATAGTGATTGAATCATGCATATATGTGTTCTAAGGCTGTCAAAAAAAATCCATAGTGATTCAATCATACAAATATGTGTCCTAAATTTGTCAAAAAAATATCATAGTGATTTAATCATGCATGTATATGTTCTAAGTATGTCAAAAAAATTCATAGCAATTCCATCATGCATCTATGTTATCTAAAGCTGTCAAAAATATTTTATAGTGATTCAATCATGCAATTATAGGTTCTGGGGTTGTCAAAAAAAATTCATAGTGATTCAATCTATCATATATGTGTTCTGAGGCTGTCAAAAATATTTCATAGTGATGCAATCTAGCATATATGTATTCTAAGGCTATCAAAAAACTTTCATAGTAATTCAATCAAGCATACAAGTTTTCTAAGGCTGTCCAAAAAAAATAATACTGATTCAATCATGCTTACATGTGCTCTAAGGCTGTCAAAAAAAAATCATAATGATTAAATCATGCTTATATGTGTTCTAAGGCTGTCAAAAAAAAAATCATAGCGATTCAATCATGCATGTATGTGTTCTAATGTGGGCAAAAACAGTTGTCAATATATAATCATGCATATATTTGTTATATGGCTGTCAAAAAAAAATTAGTGATTCCATCCGGCATATATGTGTTCTAAGGCAAATAAAAAAATCTCATAGTGATTTAATCAAGCATATATGTGTTCTATGGTTGTCAAAAAATTATCATTGTGATTCAATCATTCAGAAATATGTTCTAAGGCTGTAAAAAAAAAATCATAGTAATTGAATCATTCATATATGTGTTCTAAGGCTGTCAAAAAAAATCCATAGTGATTCAATCATAGAAATATGTGACCTAAATCTGTCAAAACAATTTCATAGTGATTTAATCATGCAGATATGTGTTCTAAGGTTGTCAAAAATACTTTATATTGATTTAATCATGCATATATATGTTCTAAGGCTGTGAAAAAAAATTCATCGCAATTCGATCATGCATATATGTGTTCTAAAGCTATCAAAATTATTTTATAGTGATTCAATCATGCATATGTGGGTTCTGGGGTTGTCAAAAAAATTTCATAGTGATTCAGTCTTGCATATATGTGTTCTAAGGCTGTCAAAAAAAAAATCATTATGATAAAATCATGCATATATGTGTTCTAAGGCTGTAAAAAATATTTCATAGTGATTCAATCTAGCATATATGTGTTCTAAGGCTATCAAAAAACTTTCATAGTAATCCAATCATGCATACAAGTTTTCTAAGGCTGTAAAAAAAAATTATACTGAGTCAATCATGGATATTTGTGTTCTAAGTCTGTCAAAAATATTTCATAGTGACTCAATCATGCATATATGTGTTTTGGGTCAGTCATAAAAAAATTCATAGTGATTCAATCTTGCAGTCATCTGTTATAAGGTTGTCAAAAAAATTTATAGTGATTTAATCATTCATATGTGTGTTCTAATGCCATCAAAATAATTTTGTAGTGATTCAATAATGTATATATGTTTTCTAAAGCTGTCAAAAAAAATTTATAGTCATTCAATCATGCACATATGTGTTCTAAGGATGTAAAAAAAAATTATAGTGATTGAATCAGGCATATATGTGTCCAAAGGGTGTTAAAAGCATTTTATAATGATTCAGACATTCTTATATGTGTTCAAAGGCTATAAAAAAATTTATTGTGATCCTATCATGCATATATGTGTTCTAAGACTGTCAAAAAAATCATAGTGATTCAATCATCCATATTTGTGTTTTAAGGCTGACAAAAAATTTAAATCATGCATGTATATGCTCTAAGGTTATCAAAAAAAATTAATAGTGATTCAATCATTTATATATGTGTTCTAAGGCTGTAAAAAAAAATCGTAGTGATTCAGTGATGCATATATATGTTCTAAGGCTGTAAATAAAATTTCATAGTGATTCAATCTTGCATATATGTGGTCTAAGGCTGTCAAAAAAAAATCACAATGATTCAATCATGCACATATGTGTTCTAAGATTGTCCAAGCATGCAGATATGTCTTCTAAACTTTAAAAAAAAAAATTAATAGTGATTCAATCATGCATATATATGTGTTCTAAGGCTATAAAAAAATTTCATAGTGATTGAATCAGGCATATATGTGTCCAAAGGGTGTCAAATACATTTTATAGTGATTCAGTCATTCTTATATGTGTTCAAAGGCTATAAAAAAATTATAGTGATCCTATCATGTATATATGTGTTCTAAGGATGTCAAAAAAAATTATAGTGATTCAATTATCCATATATGTATTCTAACGCTGTCAAAAAAATTAAATCAAGCATATATATGCTCTAAGGTTATCAAAAATTTTTATTAGTGATTCAATCATTTATATATGTGTTCTAAGGTTGTCAAAAAAATTTATAGTGATTCAGTCATGTATATATGTGCTCTAAGGCTGTAAATAAAATTTCATAGTGATTCAATCTTGCATATATGAGTTCTAATGTTGTCAAAAAAAAATCAGAAAGATTCAATCATGCAAATATGTGTTCTAAGATTGTCCAAACATGCAGATATGTCTTCTAATGTTAAAAAAAAAAATAGTGACGCAATCATGCATATTTATGTTTTATGTTGTAAAAAAAAAATTGAAGTGATTCAATCATGCATATATGTGTTCAAAGGCTGTAAAAAAAATTCAAAGTGATCCAAACATAAATATATGTGATCTCAGGCTGTCAAAAAAAATCATAGTGATTCAATCTTGCATATATGTGTTCTAAGGCTGTCAAAAATTTTTAATAGTGATTCAGTCAAGCATATACGTGTCCAAAGCTTGTCAAAAACAAATAATAGTGATTAAATAATGCATATATGTGTTCAATGTTTGTCAAAAAAAATCATAGTTATTCAATCATTCATATATGTGTTCTAATGCTGTAAAAAAAAATCATAGTTATTCAATCTTGCATATATGTATTCAAAGGATATTTAAAAAAATTCATAGTGATTCAATCATGCATATATGTGCTCTAAGACTGTCAAAAAAAATCATAGTGATTCAATCATGCATATATGTGCTTAATGTTGGCAAAAACAGTTATAGTGATATAATCATGCATATATGTGTTATAAGGCTGTCAAAAAAGAAATTTAGTGATTCAATTAAGCATATATGTGTTCTAAGGCTAATAAAAAAATCTTATAGTGATTTAATCATGCATATATGTGTTCTATGGTTGTCAAAGAAATTTCATAGGGATTGAATCATTCAAAAATGTATTCTAAGGCTGTCAAAAAAAATTTATATTGATTGAATCATGCATATATGTGTTCTAAGGCTGTCAAAAAAAATCCATAGTGATTCAATCATACAAATATGTGTCCTAAATCTGTCAAAACAATTTCATAGTGATTTAATCATGCAGATATGTGTTCTAAGGTTGTCAAAAATATTTTATAGTGATTTAATCATGCATATATATGTTATAAGGCTGTGGAAAAAAATTCATAGCAATTCGATCATGCATATATGTGTTTTAAAGCTGTCAAATTTTTTTTATAGTGAGTCAATCATGCATATATGGGTTCTGGAGTTGTCAAAAAAAAATTATAGTGATTCAATCATGCATATATGAGTTCTAAGGCTGTCAAAAAAAAATTCATAGTGATAAAATCATGCATATATGTGTTCTAAGGCTGTCAAAAATATTTCATAGTGATTCAATCTAGCATATATGTGTTCTAAGGCTATCAAAAAACTTTCATAGTAATTCAATCATGCATACAAGTTTTCTAAGGCTGTCAAAAAAAATCATACTGATTCAATCATGGATATTTGTGTTCTAAGTCTCTCAAAAATATTTCATAGTGACTCAATCATGCATATATATGTTTTGGGTCAGTCATAAAAAAATTCATAGTGATTCAATCTTGCAGTCATCTGTTATATGGTTATCAAAAAAAATTATAGTGATTTGATCATTCATATGTGTGTTCTAATGCCATCAAAATAATTTTGTATTGATTCAATAATGTATATATGTTTTCTAAAGCTGTCAAAAAAAATTTATAGTCATTCAATCATGCATACATGTGTTCTAATGCTGTAAAAAGATTTCATTGTGATTGAATCAGGCATATATGTGTCCAAAGAGTGTCAAAAACATTTTATAGGGATTCAGTCATTCTTATATGTGATCAAAGGCTATAAAAAAATATTTATAGTGAAGCAATCATGTATATATGTGTTCTAAGGCTGTCAAAAAAAATCATAGTGATTCAATCATCCATATATGTGTTCTAAGGCTGTCTAAAAATTTAAATCATGCATATATATGTTATAAGGTTATCAAAAAAATTTATTAGTGATTCAATCACTTATATATGTGTTTTAAGGCCATAAAAAAAAATTCGTAGTGATTCTGCCATGAATATATGTGTTCTAAGGCTGTAAAAAAAAATCAAAGTGATTCAATCTTGCATATGTGTGTTTTAAGGCTGTCAAAAAAAATTCACAATGATTCAATCATGCAAATATGTGTTCTAATGCTGCCCAAGCATGCAGATATGTCTTCTAAAGTTAAAAAAATTTTATAGTGATTCAATCATGCATATATATTTTTATGTTGTCAAAAAAAATTTAAAGTGATTCAATCATGTATATATGTGTTCTAAGGCTGTCAAAAAATTTAAATCATGCATATATATGCTGTAAGGTTATCAAAAAAATTTAATAGTGATTCAATCATTTATATATGTGTTCTAAGGCTGTAAAAAAAATTCGTAGTGATTCAGTCATGCATATATGCGTTCTAAGGCTGTAAATAAAATTTCATAGTGATTCAATCATGAATATATTTGTTCTAATGCTGTCAAAAAAATTTATAGTGATTCAATCTTGCATATATGTGTTCGAAGGCTGTCAAAAAATTTGCATGGTGATATAATCATGGATATATGTGTTCTAAGGCTGTCAAAAAAAATTTATAGTGATTTAATCACGTAGATATGTGTTCTAAGGTTGTAAAAAAAAAATTATAGTGGTTCAATCATGCATATATGTGTTCTATTGTTGTCAAAAAAAATTATAGAGATTGAATCATGCATATATGTGTTCTGAGTAGGGTTGGCAATTTCTGACACGACCCGCCAACCTGACCCACCAACCCGCTTCTTAGCCAGGTTCGGGTTTGGCTTAAACGGGTCTGTGTCGTAAATGGGTCGACCCTCCTAAGTGGGTCAAGTTCGTGTTAGAGGTATGCCAACCCGCCAAGTCGGTTAATAAGCGGGTTAGGCGGGCGGGTCAATCGGTTTACCCGACCCGCCGACCCGTAAACTTTCAAATGTAAAACCCCAAACCCGACCCGCCAACCCGTTTTCCCGACCCGACCCGTTTATTATACATGTTAACTGTGTCGTGTCGAGTTACCCGTTTAATAAATCGGTCGGGTTCGTGTTTGCCACAGCTGACCCATTTAATATATGGGTTGAGTTCATGTTGAGGTATGCTGACCTGATTGCCACCCCCTAGTTCTAAGGTTGTCGAAAAAATTTCAAAGTGATTGAATCATGCATATTCCTGTTCTATGGTTGTCAAAGAAATGTCATAGTGATTCAATCATTCATATATGTGTTCTAAGGCTATCAAAAAAAATCATAGTGATTCAATAATGCATATATGTATTCTATGATTGTTAAAAAAAAATTCCTAGTGATTGAATCATGTATATATGTGTTCTAAGGATATAAAAAAAAATCGTAGTGAATCAATAATGCAGATATCTGTTCTATGGTTGTCAAAAAAAATTCATAGAGGTTCAATCTTGCATATATGTGTTCTAAGGTTGTCAAAAAAATTTCATAGTGATTCAATCATGCAGATATGCAGTCTAAGGTTGTCAAAAAAATTATAGTGATTCAAACATGCATAAATGTGTTCAAATGCTGTCAAGATTTTAACGTAGTGATTCAATCATGCATATAAGTGTTCTATGTCTTTTAAACAAATTTCATAGTGATTCAATCATGCATATATGTGTTATAAGGCTGTCAAAAAAAACTCACAGTGATTCAATCATGCATATATGTGCTCAAAGGCTATAAAAAAAAAATTGTACTAATTCAATCATGCAGATATGTGTTCTAACACTGTCAAAAAAATTTATAATGATTCAATCATGCATATATGTGTTCTAATGCAATAAAAAAAATTTAGTGATTCAATCATGCATATATGTGTTATAAGGCTGTCAAAAAAAATCATAGTAAATCATGCATATATGTGTTCTAAGGATGTCAAAAAAAATTCATAGTCATTCAATCATCCATATATGTGTTCTAAGGCTGTCAAAAAAAATTCGTAATGATTCAATCTTGCATATATGTGTTCTAAGTCTGTCAAAAAAATATAGTGATTCAATCTTGCATATATGTTTTCTAATGTTGTGACAAATACTTTCTAGTGATTCAATCATTCATGTATGTGTTCTAAGGCTGTCAAAAAAATTGCATAGTGATTCAATCAAGCAGATATGTGTTCGTTGGTTGTCAAAAAAAATTTATAGTGATTCAATCATGCATATATGTGTTATAAAGTTGTCAAAAAAAATTGTTGCGATTCAATCACATATATATGTGTTCTAAGACTGTAAAAAAAATTTGTAGTGATTCAATCATGCATATATTTGTTCAAAGGCTGTCAAAAACAATTCATAGTCATTTAGCCATGCATTTATGTGTTCTAATGCTGTCAAAAAAAATTCATAGTGATTCAATCTTGCATATATGTGTTCTAAGGCTGTCAAAAAAATCATAGTGATTTAATCTTGCATATATGTGTTCAAAGCCTATCAAAATAATTTCATATTGATTCTATCATGCATATACGTGTTCTAAGGCTATCAAAAAAAAATCATAGTGATTCTATCATGCAGATATGTGTTCAAAGTTTGTCAAAAAAATTATAGTGATTCAATCAAGCATTTATGTGTTCTAATGCTGTAAAAAAAAATTATAGTGATTCAATCATTCATATATGTGTGTTCTAAGGCTGTGAAAAAAATTTCATAGTGATTCAATCATGCATATATGCATTCAAAGGCTGTCAAAAAAAATCATAGTGATTCAAACCTGCATATATGTGTTCTAAAGCTGTAAAACATATTTCATAGTGATTCAATCTTGCATATATGTGTTCTATGGTTGTAAAAAAAAATTTATAGTAATTCAATCCTGCATATGTGTTATAAGGTGTTCCAAAAAAATTTATAGTGATTCAATCCTGCATATATGTGTTCTAAGGGTGTAAAAAAAATCATAGTGAGTCAATCATGCAAATATGTTTTCATAGGCTTTCAATAAAAATGTCATAGTGATTCAATCTTTTATATATGTGTTCTAAGGCTGTCAAAAAAATTTCATAGTGATTCAATCAAGCATATATGTGTTCTAAGGCTTTCAAAAAAAAATCATAGTGATTCAATCACGCAGATATGTATTCTGAGTCTGTCAAAAAAAATTTATAGTGATTCAAACATGCATATATGTGTTCTAATGCTGTGAAAAAAAAAATTACTAATTCAATCATGCATATATGTGTTCTAAGGCTCTCAAAAAAATTCATAATGATTCAATCATGCATGTGTTTTGCGGTTGTCAAAAAATTTTCATAGTGATTCAATCATGCATATATGTATTCTAAGGCTGTCAAAAAAATTTCATTGTTATTCAATCATGCATATATGTGCCCTATGGTTGTCAAAAAAAATTAATATTGATTTATTCATGCATATATTTGTTCTAAGGTTGTAAAAAAAAATTCATAGTGATTCATTCATGCATATATGTGTTCTAAGGCTGTCAAAAAAATTTCATAGTGATTTAATCATACATATATGTGGTTTAAGCCTGTCAAAAAAAATTCAATCATGCATATATGTGTTCTAACGTTATAAAAAAAATCATAGTGATGCAATCATGCATTTGTTCTTAGGCTGTCAAAAAAAATTCATATTGATTTAATCATGCATATATGTTTTTTAAGGTTATCAAAAATATTTCATAGTGATTCAATCATGCATATATGTGTTCTAAGGTTGTCCAAAAAATTTCATAGTGATTCAATCATGCATATATGTGTTCTAAGGTTGTAAAAAAAAATTCATAGTGATTCAATCTAGCATATATGTGTTCTAAGGTTGTCAAAAAATTTTATAGATCTTGTTTGGGTCGGGTTCGGCCCGGAACATGTTTGGATCGGGTCTGATCCTGATCACGTTTGAATCGGGTTCGAGCAAGTTTTTATTTGTCTCCGGTCTGGCACAAATCTTGTTTGGATCGGGTCTCGCCCGTATCCTGCTTGGATCGGTTCTGACCCGGATCCTATTTGTATCAGATCCAATCTGGATCATGTTTGGATCAGGTCTGTCTGAGATCTTGTTTGGGTCCGACATAGATCCTATTTGGATCGTTTCCATTCTGGATAAAGTTTGGATCGGATCTAATCCGGATCACGTTTGGATGGGGTCCGACTAGGATCATGTTTGTTTCGGATCCAAACCGGATCCTATTTGAATCGGGGCTGATCCGTATCCGATTTGGGATATGTCTGAACCGGTTCTGGTTTCGATCGGGTCAAACCTATATCCGGTTTGTATTGGGTGTTGCTCGGATCCTATTTGGGTCGGGTCTGAACCAGATCCTGTTTGGATTGGGTCACACCCGGATCCGGTCTAGATCGGGTCCATCCCGTATCATGTTTTGGTCTGGTCCAGACCAGATCCTATTTGGATCAGGGTCGATCCAGACCCGGTTTTGGATAGGTCTGACCGTGTTCCAGTTTTGATGAGGTCAGACTCAGATCCAGTTTGGATCAGATGTCGCCCAAATCTTGTTTGGGTTAGGTTTGGACCGAATCCTGTTTGGATTCGGTATGGATCGGGTCTATCTCAAATCCTATTTATATGGGGTCAGACCAGTTTCAGCGTTAGATCGGGTGCGGCTCGGATTATGTTTGGATTGGGTTGAACCCGGATCATGTTTCGATCTTGTTGGACCTGAATCATGTTTGTATCGGGTTGAACCTGGATCCGGTTTGGATCGGTCTGGCCCGACTTCTGGCCCGATCCAAATTTGGATGGGTCCGACTCGGATCCTGTTTGGGACATTTCCAACCCTGATCCTGTTTGGATCAGATTCGGCCCGAATCCTGTTTGGGATGGGTCTGGCCCAGATCGGGTTTGATCCAAACAGGATTTGGATCGGGTCGAACCCAAATTATGTTTGGATCGGGTCTGACCCGAATCCGGTTTGGATCGGGTCGAACTTAGATCCGGTTCATTTTGAGTCTGACCTAAATCTTTTTGGATCGGGTCCGACCTGGTTTTGGTTGGATTGGGTCAGACCTGGATCCAATTTGGATCGGGTCTAGCCTGGATCCAGTCGGACCTGGATTATGTTTGGATCGGGTCGATCCCGCATCTTGTTTGAATCGGGTCAGACACAGTTTCAGATTGGATCGGGTCTGATTCAGATCATGTTTGGAACGAATTAGACACGGATTATGTTTGTATCGACTTGAACCCGGATCAGGTTTGGATCGGGTCTGACCCGAATCCTATTCAAGACCAATCCAGATCCGGTTTGGATTTGATTTGGCCGAATTGGATCGAATAAGATTTGTTATAGGGTCTAGGCACTATTTATACCTAAACTAGATCAGTGACCTATACGGCCCTTTCTGGGACCAGTTCAGAGCTATTTTTGACCAGTTCTTTTTAGTTTTTCACTGATTTCGAGATGTAGAGACCCTATTTTCATGAATCCATAAAAAGATAGGGATTTTCTCATTCAGTTATAGGGTTGTTTGTTCATGTATTATACTGGTTCATTAGCTTCAAAACCAGTTCAGAGTCTTAGATGGTTGATTCTGAGCTGTTTCAGACCGGTTCGAGGTGTTTTTAAATCGGTCCTAGCTTAAGGATTCCGGGTTTTACCTATTTGACCTTGTTTTTGTTATTTTTCCGTGCTTTATAAGTGTTCATTGCTAAGAAAACTTGATTTGTGCATGTTAATTCACGTGTTTTATATTGGTTAATTTATAAATAATGTTTTTAAGACTGAATTACGTGACATTTTATCATCAAAATTAGCTTATGCATACAAGTTGAAGCATAATATTTAGGTTTTATCACGTATAAAAGTAAGAGGCATTGAGAAAGCAATAAAAAAGTACATATTTTTAACGTTTTCACGTATCTAAGATTACACAAAGGGATTAACAAACAAAAGTGCTAATGTCACAGCCAGGTCATAAGTTGTTAAAGCTTCCATAAAGGCTAGACGAAGCAATAAAGTACCTCGTATTTGACCCTCTTCTTCTAGTTGACTAACGATACCTTCTACGGCTTGGCCTATACCAGTACCTTGACTGACTCTGGGTCCAATAGAAGCAAGTTTTATGAACAATCCAGTAGCAATAACGGAAGCAGCAGAAATTAGGGGATTCACGGTAAGCTCCTCACAACAAAAAATGAAGAAATGGTTAATGATATAACCAAATAAACCAATGAGTTGTTATATTAATTTAATACCCAAAATATATGATTAAATTAGGTAGGAGAGTAGAAAAAAAATTTGTTGAATGTTCTACCATGTTCCATCAACACACTAAAGGGGGGGTTATACGAGATATTAGCTGTGGAAGTAGGCCAACAACATTTCTATTGGCAAATAAGAGGTTTCCAAGTGCATGCCCAAGTACTTATAACTTATTTAGTCGTAATTGCTATCTTATTAGGTTCAGCTGCTATAGCCGTTCAGAATCCACAAACTATTCTGACCGACGTCCAGAATTTTTTAGAATATGTTCTTGAATTCATTCAAGACGTGAGCAAAATTCAAGATGGACAAGAAAAATATGGTCATTGGGTTCCTTTTATTGGAACTCTGTTCCTATTTATTTTTGTTTCTAACTGGTAAGGTGCGATTTTACCTTGAAGAATCATGCAGTTACCTCATGGGGAGTTAGTTGCACCTACGAATGATATAAATAATATTGTTGCTTTAGCATTACTCATGTCAGTGACACATTTCTATGCAAGCCATACTAAAAAGGGATTGGGTTATTTCAGTAAATAGATTCAACCAACTTCAATACTTTTACCAATTAATGTCTCAGAAGATTTCACAAAACCTTTATCACTTAGTTTTGGACTTTTCATAAATATATTGGTCGATGAATTAGTAGTTGTTGTTCTTGTTTCTTTAGTACATTTAGTGATTCCTGTATGTGTGATGTTCCTCAGATTATTCATCATTAAGTAGCTTTCCATCAAATAAATAATACTTTGAATTTTAAAGAGTCGCTTTTTCTTTTTTAATTGATTTAAATTCAAAATTAAGTAAGCACATGAATCTTATTCCAATAATTAATTCATGCATAGCTCAAGATACCTTCTTGAGGAACATGATTGATATAAATTTATTTATTTACGATATGTAGTATATAGTGTAGGAAGAAAACAAGAGCAAGAGAAATATATGTACAATATCAATATTTATTATATACACTACAGAATTGTAAAAAAAGGGCAGAATTCCCAATTTTTTCCAAGATCCCCTTTTGTCCTATTCATGTCATACATTTCCTTTATTTTTTCAGTCAATTACGACGATTCATAATTGGGGTAATAATTGTGAATCGTGAAATCTGGTGTATGCTTAGAAGCATGATTCCAGAGTCCAATCCCATTAAATAGAAAAAAGATGATGATGGTTTATATGGAAAAAACACATGTATATGTGATAGTTGATATTCAATAGTTATATATAGACTACCCATGTATATTATTTCATTCCCTATATTACTACTAACTTTATATAGGTATAGATTCCAATTTCTCCATATGGATTACGATATATGCCCTTCTTTTTCTGTTTGTGACTGTATATGGGATTGAATACAATGTCAAGCCTAAGAATGCGTTTAAAGAAGATGAAGGAGATATTAAAGTATGGGTTTGGATATTATATGGATTTACAAAAACTTGGATAGGGAATAAAAATGAGATATTGAAGTAGTTTTGATGATTTAGAAATATCAAATATCATCCCTTCTCAAATTAGGTTGGGAGTTCTTAGTTTAGTTGGATGGATCTTAGTGATGGAATATGAAATACTAAGTAATGCAACTAATTAATATTATAAATATATAAATAACATTAATCAAGCACACTAATCAAGTAATATATAATAATTCATTTGTTTATTTGATTGTATCATTAACCATTTCTTCATTTTTTTGTTGTGGGGAGCTTAATATGAATCCCCTAATTTCTGTTGCTTTAGTCAAGGTACTCATGGAAGCTTTAACCGTTTACGGCATGTTTGTGGCATTATCACTTTTATTTGCTAATACCTTGTGTAATCTGAGAAACGTGAAAACGTGAAAAATACGTATTCTTTTATTGCTTTGGCCATGCCGCTTGTCTTCTTTAAATTATATCAACTCAACACTTCACTCCTACAATTCTAAAGAGACATGATTGGAGTGCACTAACAAGTTAACTTGTTTTGACCATATCTTTCTAATCATGCATGCTTTTGATGTATGGTTTAATGAGTTTAGTTTAAATTATAGTAAAAAACAAATTTGGCCAAATTAAATGTCAAAATCAGAATTAAAGTAAAATTTTCCTAAAAACATGTTTTTGGGGTAGTCAAACTGACTTGTTTTGATTATAACTTTGTGCATAGACATCCAAATGACTCATTTTTTTTTTAAAGATATTCATCATTATTTTGGATAAAATCATTTCGGATGTTGTTTTATAGTAAAAAAATATAGTGAACATAGAGAGTATGTCGAAAATGACTCTAGGCAACTTGTTCTTTGAAATATGACCATTACACGAGACTACAAGGCCAAAATTGGGGTGTTTACAAATTGTATCTCTTTTTTATCAACCATGTAAAGATAACAAAAAAGTAGACACTGATTTTATAGAATGGATAAGATTAACATTGAGATCAAATTCATCAACTTAACACGAGGGTCTCTCTGTCATAATCAGTTTTTAAACACTCTAATTGATTTCACAAATCATTGATCCTATGTTGGACCACCTCTAATCATTTCACAATCAATGTTAATCTTATCCAAACTGCCTTTTCACTCAAGGACCAGCTGATCTTGGGCATTTTTTAAGCCCCTAGTGATGGATCGACCTGGACCCTAAATGTTGATTTCAAATTTAGATTTCTGGTTCATATTGGTTGACCTTGAATATCTCTTGGATGATCTAGAAATCATAGTAGGATCCAATGATGTATGTATTATGATTCATATCGAGTGGATAAAGGGACTTGAAGCCTCATTGTTAGCTTGGAAGGCTAAGGTTATAGGCGACGTTGATTCATCATTTTTAACGTCTATAATTCAAAACCGAACATGAAACTTTGGTTTCATTCGACTGCTTTATGGAATATGGATCGCTTCCTAGATTTAAGGCATTAAATGATCTAATCGGAAAAAAATTACGATGTATGATATATTATGTGGTTAATTAATTAATTATTTTAGTACCAGAAATATATGATTAACTTATGAAGAGTAGAAAAAGAAATGGTTGAATCAAAATAATTCCTTCTTAAGTTCCATTTTTGTCAGAGGGTACTACGAATGTTCTACCATGTTCTATCACCACACTAAAAGGATTATGTGGGATATTCGGTGTAGAGGTTTCTAAGAATATGCCCAAATTCTTATAACTTCTTGGGTTGTAATTGTTGTCTTATTAGGTTCAGCCGGTACAGCCGTTCGGAATCCACAAACTATTCTAACCCACATACAAAATTTATTCTAATGTGTTCTTGATTTCATTCAAGACATGAGCAAAGCTAAAAATGGGGAAGAATATGGTCCTTGGGTTCCTTTTATTGGAAACTCTATTCCTATTTGTTTTCGTTTCTAACTGGTCAGGTGCGCTTTTACCGTGGAGAATCAAACGGTTACCTCATGGGGAGTTAGTTGCACCTACAAATGATATAAATACTACTATTATTGTAGCTTTACTCATGTCAGTGGTACATTTCTTTGCAGGCTTTTCTAGAAAGGGACTGTGGTTATTTCAGTAAATATATTCAACCAACTCCGCTACTTTCACCAATTAATGCCTTTGAAGATTTCACAAAACCATTATCACTTAGTTTTTGACTTTTCAGGAATATATTGGCCAATGAATTAGTAATTGTTGTTCTTGTTTCTTTAGTACACTTAGCCATGGAAGGTCATCATTCAGTAGCTTTTCATCCAAATAAACAATAAAATAATGCTTATATTTTCAGAGTCGCTTTTCCTAAGATCCTTTGTCCTATTCATGTCATACAACTCCTTTATTTTCTTAGTCAATTATGATGATTCATAATTTGGGTAAAAATTGTTACTTGTTTGGGGCGTGCAACGTAACAATAAGACTGCTTCTAGATTGCTGCTAGATTGGCCATAGAACTTTCTGCTATTGGACCTAGAGTCGGTCAAGATACTACTGCGGGCCAATCCGTAGAAGGTATCGCTAGTCAACCAGAAGCAGAGGGTAAAATATGAGGTACTTTATTGCTTAATCTTGCTTTTATGGAAGCTTTAACAATTTAAGGCCTAGTCGTCGGATTAGGACTTTTATTTGCTAATCTCTCTGTGTAATCCCAGAAACGTGAAAACGTGAAAAATACTTACTTTTTTTATTGCTTTGATCTTGCATCTTCTCTTCTTTAAATTATATCAACACTTCACTCCTAAAATCCTAGACATGCTTGGACGGCACTAACAAGTTAACTCGTTTGGACTATATCTTTCCAATCATGCATCTTTTTGAGGTATGGTTTAACGCGTTTTGTTTAAATTATAGTGAGAAAACAAATTTGGCAAATTTGAATGTCAAAATCAAAACTAAAGTCAAATTTACATAAAAACAAGTTTTTTAGGTAGTCAAACCGACTTGTTTTGGTTATAACTTTGTGCTTAGACATCAAAATGACTTATTTTTTTTCATGTTTGAAAGATATTCATCATTCTTTTGGACAAAAACCTTTAGGATGTTTTATATGCAAAAAAATATAGTGAAAATAGAGAGTATGTCGAAAATGACTCGGGGCAACTTGTTTTTTTGAAATATGACATTTGACACAAGAATACTAAGACAAAATTGGGGTGTTTACTTATTGTATTTCTTTGTTATCAAGCATTAGATTATGACAAAAAAGTAGGCACACTGATTTTGTAGAACGGATAAGATTAACATTGAGATCAAATCCATTTAAAAAAAAGTTGTTTTTGAGGAAGATAAAGATAAAAGTATGAATAAGAAGCTTAAAGCATGTATGCAACTTAACACGAGGATCTCTTTGTGATGCCTCCTAATCAGTTTTTAAACACTGTAATTGATTTCACAAATCATTGATCCTTTGTTGGACCACATCTAATCATTTCACAATCAATGTCAATCTTATCCAAGTTGCCTTTTGACTACAAGACCAAGTGACTTTGGCATTTTTTATGCCCCTAGTGATGGGTCGACCTGGACCATATTGGTTGACATTGAATATCTCTTGGATGATCTAGAAATCTTAGGAGGATCCAATGGTGTATGTGTTATGATTCGTATCGAGCAGTCAAATGGACACAAACCCGCACCGTTAGATTGAAAGGAAGGCTAGGGTATACCTGAAAATGGTATATGTAATTGGTTTCTCGGGATACTAGGTATACAATGATTCCAAGGTCCGATGCGATTCAAAAAAAAAAAGATGATTGTTTACATTATGGAAGAAACCCATGTACATGTTATAGTAGATATTCAATAGTTATATATGCACTACCCATGTGTATTATTTTGTTTCCCATATTACTACCGACTTTGTATAAATATAGATTCCACTTTCTATATATGGATTACGATGTAAGTTCTTTTTGTATGTGACTGTATGTGTGGAATGAATTTGAAGTCAAGCCTATGAATGCGTTTAAAGAAGATGAAGGATCAAAGAATTGAAGGATTGGGTTTGGTGCAAAGAAATAGAATAACTATATTATAAGGATTTACAAAAACTTGGATAGGGAATAAAAATGAGATATTGAAGTAGTTCTAATGATACAATAATAAGAAATATAATCACTTCTTAAATTAGGTTCGGAGTTCTTAGTTTAGATGAATCTTAGTGATGGAATGTGAAATACTAAGCAATGTAACTAGTTTATATTATAAATATGTAAATAACATTAATTAAGTACACTAATTAAGATATATATAATAATTTATTGGTTTATTTGATTATATCATTAATCATTTCTTTATTTTTTGTTGTGAGGAGCCTAACATAAATCCCAAAATTTTTGTTGCTTCCGTTTTAGCTGCAGGATTGGCTATAGAACTTGCTTCTATTCGGCCCAAAGTCGCTTAAAGTACTGCTGCGGGCCAAGCCGTAGAAGGTATCGCTAGTAAATCAAAAGCAGATGAAAAATATGAGGCACTTTATTGCTTAATCTGGCTTTCATAGAAGCTTTAACAATTCACGGCCTGGTCGTCGTATTAGCACATTTATTTGCTAATCCTTTTGTACAATCCTAGAAACGTGAAAACGTCAAAAATATGTACTTCTTTCATTCCTTTAACCCTGCCTCTTCTCTTCTTTAAATAATATCTACTCAACACTTGTTCCTAAAATCCTAGACATGCTTGGACTGCACTAACAAGTAAACTTGTTTTCACCATCTTTTTCTAATGATGCATCCTTTTGAGGTATGGTTTAATGCGTTTAGTTTGAATTATAGTAAAAAAACAAATTTGGCCAATTTGAAAGTCAAAATCAGAATTAAATTAAAGTCTTCAAAAAAAAAGTTTTTGGGTTGTCAAACCGACTTGTTTTGGTCATAACTTTGTACTTTGATATCTAAATGACAAATTTTTTTCTCTAGTTTCATCATTCTTTTGGACAAAAACCATTAGGATGTCGCTTTATAAGCAAAAAATACAGTGAAAATAGAAAGTATGTTGAAAATGATTCTAGGCAATTTGTTTTTTGAAATATGACCATTGACAGAAGACTACAATGCCAAAATTGGGGTGTTAACATATTGTGATTCTTTATTATCAGGCATGTGAAGCTCTATCAATAGCAAAAAAGTAGACAAACCGAATTTGTAAAATAGATAAGATTAACATTGAGACCAAATCCATTTCTAAAAATGAAGATGAAAGTATGAATAAGCAGCTTAAAGCATGTATGCAACATAACACGAGGGTCTCTCTACGATGCCTCATAATCAGTTTTAAAACAATCTAATTGATTTCACAAATCATTGATCCTAGGTTGGACCATCTCTAATGCGCCGCCATCATTTCTAACATCTATAATTCAAAACCGAACATGAAACTTTGGTTTCATTCGGCTCCTTTTTGGAATATGGATTGATTCTAGGCTTTAGGGCGCAAAGTTACCTAAACAAAAAAATTTACGATGTGTGATATATTACGTGGTTAATTCATTAATTAATTTAGTACCCGGAATATATGATTAAATTAGGTAGGAGAATAGAAAAAAATGGTTGAATCAAAATAATTCTTTCTTAAATTCCATTTATGTGAGAGGGTACTACGTTATGTACTACCGTGTTCCATCAACACACTAAAGGGGTAATGCGCGATACTGTGCATAAGTAGGCCAACATTTCAATTGGCAAGTAGGAGGTTTCCATGTGCACGCCAAAGTACTTATAACTTCTTGGATTGCAATTGCTAACATATTATGTTAAGCCACTATAGCCGTTCGGAATACACAAACTATTTTGACTGACGACCTGAATTTCTTTGAATATGTTCTTGAATCCATTCAAGACGTGAGCAAAACTCAAAATGGAGAAAGAATATGGTCCTTGGGTTCCTTGTATTAGGACTCTGTTCCTATTTGTTTTTATTTCTAACTGGTTAGTGCACTTTTACCTTGGAGAATCATACACTTACCTCATGTGGAGTTAGTTGCACCTACGAATGATATAAATACTACTATTGGTTTAGCTTTACTCACGTCAGTGGCACATTTCTATGCAGGCCTTAATATTTTCTAACGTATTACACTACGGAACTGTAAAAAAGGGGGAAATTTCCATTTTTTCTTAAGATCCCCTTTTGTCATATTCATGTCACACATATCCTTTATTTTCACAGTCAATTACGCTGATTCATAATTGGGGTAAAAATAGTTACTCATTTTGGGTGTGAGACGAAACAACAAGAACTGTTATGCGAAACCGTAGCTATTTCATTTCATCCTATGCAACAATTAACAAAAAATGGAATTAAGCAATTGGATATATCAATTATCAAATCTTGATCTGGGATGATTTGATTTGATGAATCTCTTCGTTTGCATTGATGTGAGTTAAAAATCACGTAGGTTAGGTGGGTCGAGCTAGATAGCCAGCTACATATTATACGTGAACTCCAGTGTATGCTTAGAAGAATGATTCCAAGGTCCAATCCGATTCAAATGAAATAAGATGACGATGGTTTACATTATGGAAGAAACACATTTATATGTGATAGTAGATATTCAATAGCTACATATGGACTACTCATGTATATTATTTCATTCCTCATATTACTACCGACTTTATATAGATATAGATTCCGCTTTCTCTATCTCGATTACAATATAAGCTCTCCATTTTCTATCTGTGACTATATGTGTGGATTGAATATGAAATCAAGCTTATGAATGCGTTTAAAGAAGATGAAGGAGCGAAGGATTGAAAGGATGGGTTTCGATAAAAAAAATGAATAACTATATTATATGGATTTATCATATCTTTGGATAGGGAATAAAAATGAGATATTGAGGTAGTTCTGATGTTTCAATAATATCAACATCACTTCTCAAATTAGGTTGGAGTTCTTAGTTTTGTTGTATGATCCAAATTTATGGTGGAATATGAAATACTAAGTAATGTAACTAATTAAGTAATATAATTCATCACATAATATATCATACACCATAATTTTTTTCGTTTAGGTCACTTTGCGCCCTAAATGATGGAATCTATCCATATTCTATGAAGGAGCCGAATAAAACTAAATTTTCATGTTCGGTTTTGAATTATAGACATTAAATATGATGAATCGACGAATATAACCAGAGCCTTCCAAGCTAAGGATGCAGGTTCGAGTCCCATTATTCGCTCAATATGAATGATAAAACATACATCATTGGATTATCCTAAGATTTTCTAGATCATCCTAGAGATATTCAAGCTCAACTAATATGGACTAGATATCTAAATTTGAAACCAATCTTCAGAGTCCAGGTTGACCCATCAATAGGGGCTTAAAATACGCCAAAGGTCAGTTGGTCCTGGAGTCAAAAGGCAATTAATATAAGATTGACAATGATTGTGAAATGATTAGAGGTGGTCCAGCAAAGTATCAATGATTTGTGAAATCAATTAGAGTGTTTAAAAACTGATCATGAGGCATCAAACAGAGACCCTCATGTTAAGTTGCTTATTCATACTTTCATCTTCATCTTCGTCAAAAACAATTTATAGAAATAGATATGATGTCAATGTTAATCTTATCCATTCTACAAAATCGATGTGTTACTTTTTTGTCATCATCTCATGCTTGATAACAAAGAAATACAATATGTAAACACCCCAATTTTGGCCTAGTCGTCTTGTGTCAATTGTCAAATTTCAAAAAATAGGTTTTCGAGAGTCATCTTTGACATATTCTCTATTCTCACTATATTTTTTGCATATAAAACAACATCCTAAACACGTTTTTGTCAAAAAGAATGATGAATATCTTTCAAAGATGAAAAAATAAGTCATTTAGAGGTTTAAGCACAAAGTGATTTAGTCATTTAGAAAGGCATGCATAGAAATGTGCCACTGACATAAGTAAAGCTAAAGCAACGGTAGTATTTATATCATTCGTAGGTGCAACTCACTCCCCTTGAGGTAGTTGTTTGATTCTCCAAGGTAAAAGCGCACCCGACCAGTTAGAAACGAAAACAAATCGGAATAGAGCTCCAATAAAAGGAACCTGAGGACCTTATTCTTCTCCATTTTGAGTTTTGCTCACACGTCTTGAATAAAATAAAGAATATATAAGAAGAAATTCTGGCCGTGAGTCAGAATATACCGGCTGAACCTGATAAGATAGCAATTACGACCCAAGAAGCTATAAGTACTTGGGCATGCTCTTGGAAACCCCTTATTTGCCAATAGAAATGTTATTTACTTCCGCACTGAATATTTCACATACCCCTTTTGCGTGTTGATCGAACATGGTAGAACATTCATAGTACCCTTTAACAGAAATGAAAGTTAAGAAGGTATTATTTTGATTCAATCATTTCTGTTTCTACTCTCCTACCTAATTTAATCATATATTATGAGTACTAAATTAATTAATGAATTAACGACGGAATATATCACACATCATAATTTTTTTCATTTATGTCACTTATCCATATTCCATGAAGGAGCCGAATGAAACCAAATTAAGGACATTAAAAATGATTAATCGACGTCGACTATAAACCTAGCCTTCCAAGTTCGGATGTGGGTTCGAGTCCGTTTACCCATTTTACAATATCTAAAAACTGATTATGAGGCATCATAGAGAGACCATCGTGTTAAGTTGCGTACATGCTTTAAGCTGCTTATCCTATCCATTTTACAAAATCGGGGCATCTACTTCTTTATTATTAACATGTTTGATAACAAAGAGATACAGTATGTACACGCCCCAACTTGTGTCATACTCAAATTTCAAAAACATGTTGCCCAGAGTCGATTTCGACATAGTCTTCATTTTCGCGATATTTTTTGATATAAAACATCCTAAAAGTTTTTGTCCAAAAGAATGATGAATATATTTCAAACATGAAAAAAATAAGTAATTTTGATGTCAAATCACAAAGTTATAACCAAAACAAATCGGTTTTGACTTTCCAAAAAACTTTTTTTTTATGAAAATTTTACTTTAATTCTTATTTTAAATAATTAAGTACGTATTTTTCACTTTTCTAGTATTACACAAAGGGATTAGAAAATAAAAACCAGACTAGCGATACCTTCTATGGCATATAGTTGTACAATTAAGTACCTCATATTTTACCATATGCTTCTGGTTGACTAGCGATACCTTCTATGGCTTGGCCCACAGTACTACCTTGACCGACTCTGGGTCCAATAGAAGCAAGTAATATGTCCAAATCAGCACCAATAAGGTAAGCAAAAGAAATTAAATAAACCAATAAATTATTATATATTACTTAATTAGTATACTTAAATAATGTTATTTATATATTTATAATATTAATTAGTTACATTACTTAGTATTTCATATTGCGTCACTAAGATCCGTACAACTAAACTAAGAACTCCCAACCAAAATAGAGAAGTGATGACATTTGATATAACTAAATCATCAAGATTAGTTCAATATATCATTTTTATTCTCAAGATTTTGTAAATCCATATAATATAGTTCATCTATTTCTTTGCTCCAAACCCTTTCTTTCAATTCTTCTCTCCTCCATCTTCTTTAAACGCATTCATATGCTTGACTGTTGAATATCTATTGTCACCGACAAAAAACAAATAGCTTATATCATAATCCATATAGAGAAAGTGGAATCTATGCCCATATTATGTCGGTAGTAATATATGGGTAATGAAATAATATACATGGGTAGTCCATATATAACTACTGAATGTCTACTATCACATATACATGTATTTCTTCCATAGTCTAAACCATCATCATCTTATTTCTTTTGAATTGGATCGGACCTTGGAATCATTCTTCCTGGCAAACACTAGAGTTCATGTATAATATGTAGCTACGGCTACCATGCTCGACCCACGTAAACTACGTGATTTTCACTTGTCTTCACATCGATTCGAACGAAGAGATTCTTCAAAGTGAACCATCCCATACCAAGTAATATGCGAACCATCCCACATATAATAGCAACAGTTTCGCAGAACATAGTTCTTGTTGTTTCGTCACACGTGCCATTGAAGGTATCGCTATTCTACCAGAAGTAGATGAAAAAATACAAGGTACTTTATTGCTGATTCTGGCTTTTATTGAAGCTTTAACCATTTACGGCCTGGTCGTGGTATTATCACTTTTATTGCTTTAACCATTTGTGTAACCCTAGAAACATGAAAACATGAAATGACAATTTTTTGTGTAATCTTTTATTGCTTTGACCCTGCCTCTTATCTTCTTTAAATTATATCAACTCAACACTTCACTCCTAAAATCCTAGACATGCTTGGACAACACTAACAAGTTAACTTGCTTTGACCATATCTTTTTCATTTTGAAGTGTGGTTTAATGCATTTTGTTTAAATTATATTAAAAAACCAATTTGGCTAATTTGAATGTCAAAATCAGAATCTAATTAAAATTTTTATAAAAACAGGTTTTTTGGGTAGTCAAACCGACATGTGTGGGTCAAAACTTAGTACGAAATGACAATCTTTTTTTATGTTTGAAAGATAAGACTCTAGTTTCATCATTTTTTTGAAAAAAACCTTTAGGATGTTGTTTGATATGCAAAAAATATAGTGAAAATAGAAAATATGTAAAACGACTCAGGGCAATTTTTTTTCGAAATATGACCATTGACACAAGACTACTATGCCAAAATTGGGGTGTCTACATATTGTATTTTTTTGTTATCAAGCATGTGAAGCTTTGCCAATAACAAAAAAGTAGACAAACTGATTTTGTAGATTGGATAAGATTAACATTGAGATCAAATCCATTTCTAAAAAAGTTCCTTTTGACAAAGATTAAGGTGAAAGTATGAATAAGCAGCTTAAATCATGTACGCAATTTAACGCAATGGTCTCTCTATAATACTTCATAATCAGTTTTTAGATACTGTAATTTATTTCACAAATCATTGATCATATAGGGTAGACCACATCTAATTCTCGGCCATCCAAATTGCCTTTTAACTGTAATACCAACTGAACTTGGGCCTTTTTTAAGCCCCTAGTGATGATGGGTTGACCTAGACCCTAAAGGTTGGTTTCAAATTTACATTTCTGGTCCATATTGGTTGACTTTGAATATCTCTTGGAAGATTGAGAAATCACACAAGGATCCAATGATGTATGTATTATGATTCATATCGAGCAGGTAAAGGGACTCGAACCCACATCGTAACTTGGAAGGCTAGAGTTATAGTCGACGTCGATTCTTCATTTTTAACATCCTTAATTCAAAACCGAACATGAAACATTGGTTTCGTTCAGCTCCTTTATGGAGTATGGATAAATTCAAGGATTTAGGGTGCAAAGTGACATAAACGAAAAAATTTATGATGTGTAATATATTACGTATTTCTATAATTAATGTAGTACTCGAAATATATGATTAAGTTAGGTAGGAGAGTAGAAAAAGAAATGGTTGAATCAAAATAATTTCTTAAGTTCCATTTTGATAAAAGGGTACTACGAATGTTCTACCATGTTCGATTAACACACTAAAGGGTTACGCGAAACATTCGGTGTGCAAGTAGGTAACATTTTTATTGGCAAATAGGAGGTTTCCATGTGCATGCTCAAGTACTGATAACTTCTTGGGTCGTAATTGCTATCGCATTAGATTCATCCTCTGTAGCCGAACGGAATACACAAACTATTCTGACCGACGGCGAAAAATTCTTGAGATATGTTCTTGATTTCAATCAAGAAGTGGGCAAAACTCAAAATGGAGAACATTATGGTAATTAGGTTCCTTTTATATGAACTCCATTCCTATTTGTTTTTCCTTCTAACTGGTCAGGTGTGCTTTTACCTTTGAGAATCATACAGTTACCTCATGATGAGTTAGTTGTACCTACGAACGACATAAATACTACTGTAGGTTTAGCTTTATTGATGTCAGTGGCACATTTCTTTGTAGGCCTTTCTAAAAAGGAACTGGGTTTTTTAGGTAAATGTATTCAACCAACTCCAATATTTCACCAATTAATGTCTTAGAAGATTTCACAAAACCTTTATCACTTAGTTTTCAAATTTTCAAGAATATATTGGCTGATGAATTAGTAATTGTTGTTATTGATTATTTTAGTACACATAGCCGTGGAAGGTCATCATTGAGTGGCTTTTCATCCAAAAAATAATAAAATAATGCTTTAATTTTAAGAATCACCTTTCCTAAGATTCCCTTTGTCCTACTTATGTCATTAATCTCCTTTATTTTCCCAGCCAATTACGATGATTCATAATTGGGGTAATAATTGTTACTCTGTTGGGTCGTGCGACGAAACAATAGGAACTTTGTTCTACGAAACCACTGCTATTTCATTCCATTTTATTCAACAATTAACCAAAATTGGAATTAATTGCAATTAAATCAATTAATCATCACATCTTGATATAGGATGATTGGCTTTGAAGCACTTTTATTTGCTAATCCCATTGTGTAATCTGAGAAACGTGGAAACATGAAAAATACTTATTTTTATTGATTTGGCAGACATGATTGGACTGCACTTCTTGCTTCTTGTCTTCTTTAAATTATATCAGCTCAACACTTCACTCCTACAATCCCAGACAAACATGATTGGACTGCACTAACAAAACTTGTTTTGACTGTATCTTTCTAATCATGAATGCTTTTGTTGCTTGGTTTAATGAGTTTAGTTTAAATTATAGCAAAGAAACAAATTTGGTTTGAATGTCAAAATCAAAATTAAAGTCAAATTTATCGTAAAACATGTTTTTTAGTTTGTCAAACCGACTTGTTCTGGTAATAACTTTGGTCTTAGACATCTAAATGACTTATTTAATTTCATGTTTGAAAGATATTCATCATTCTTCTCTGGACTAAAACCTTTAGGATGTAGTTTTATATGCAAAAAATAGTAAAAATAAAGAGTGTCGAAAATGACTATGGGCAACTTGTTTTTTGAAATATCACAATTGACACACGACTACTAAGGCCCAAATTGGGTATTTACATGTTGTATCTCTTCGTTATCAACCATGAGATGGTGACTAAATAGTAAACACATCGATTTTGTAGAATGGATAAGATTAACATTGAGATCAAATCCATTTATAAAAAGTCTTTTTTGACGAATATGAAGATGAAATTATGAATAAGCAACTTAAAGCATGTAAGAACATCTCATAATCAGTTTTTCAACACACTAATTGATTACAGAAATCATTGATCCTATTCAGGACCACCTCGAATCATTTAACAATGAATGTTAATCTTATCAGAATTGCGTTTTGACTCCACGACTAGCTGACCTTAAGCATTTTTTAATCCCCTAGTGATGGGTCGACCTGGACCCTAAAGGTTTGTTTCAAATTTAGATTTTCAGTCCATATTGGTTGACCTTGAATATCTCTTGGATGATTTAGAAATCCTAGAAGGATTCAATGATGTATGTATTATCATTCATATCGAGCGGATAAAGTGACTCGAACTTGCATCGTTAGCGTGGAAATCTATGGTTATAGTCAAGGTTGATTCATCATTTTTAACGTGAAATATTACATGGTTAATTTTTTAATTATTTTAGTACCCAAAATATATGATTAAATTATGTACTAGAGTAGAAAAAGAAATGGTTGAATCAAAATAATTCCTTCTTAAGTTCCATTTTCGTCAGTGGGTACTACAAATGTTCTACCATGTTCGATCAACACACTAAAGGGTTGTGAGAGATATTCAGTGTGGAAGTAGGCAATATTTCTATTGGCAAATAGGTGGTTTCCAAGTGCACGCCCAAGTGCGGAATCCACAAACTATTCTTACCCACGGCCAGAGTTTCTTCTGATATGTTCTTGATTTCATTCAAGATGTGTGCAAAACTCAAAATGGAGAAGAATATGGTCCTTGGGCTCCTTTTATAGGAACTTTGTTACTATTTGTTTTCGTTTCTAACTGGTCAGGTGCGATTTTACCTTGGGGAATCATACACTTACCTCATGGGGTGTTAGTTGCACCTACGATTGATATAAATACTACTCTTGCTTTAGCTTTATTCATGTTAGTGCAACAATTCTATGCATGCCTTTCTAGAAAGGGACTCGGTTATTTCGGTAAATATATTCAACCAACTCCAACACTTGTTCACAAATTAATGTCTTAGAAGATTTCACAAAACATTTCACTTAGTTTTTGACTTTTTAGGAATATATTGGCCAATCAATAAGTTATTGTTGTTATTGTTTCTTTAGTACATTTAGCCATGCAACATCATAATTGAGTAGCTTTTCATCTAAATAAATAACAAAATAATTCTCTAATTTTCAGTCACTTTTTCTTTTTGAGTTGATTAAAATTCAAAATTAAGTAAGCTCATGAATCTTATTGCAATAATTAATTCATACATAGCTCAAGATACGTGCTTGTGGAACATGATTGATATAAATATGCTTATTTACGGTATGTATTATATAGTGTAGGAAGAAAACAAGAGCAAGTCAAATATATGTACGATAATAATATTTCTTATATTACGTATTACACTACAGAATTGTAAAAAAAGCAAGGAATTCCCAATATTTCCTAAGATCCCATTTGTTCTATTCATGTCGTACATCTTTATTTTCCCAGTCAATTATGACGATTCATAATTGGGTTATGTTTCTCGCTTGGGGGCGTGCAACGTAACAACATGACTGCTTCTAAACTGCTGATAGATTGGCTTGCTGCTATTGGACCCAGAGTCTGTCAAGATACTGCTGCGGGCCAAGTTGTTGAAGGTATCGCTTGTCAATCATAAGCAGAGGGTAAAATATGAGGTACTTTATGGAAGCTTTAACAATTTGCATCCTAAACGTCCTATTGGTAATTTTATTTGCTAATCTCTTCGTGTAATTCGAGAAACCTGAAAAATACATACTTCTTTCACTGCTTTGGTCATGCTTCTTATTTTCTTTAAATTATAGCAACTCAACACTTCATTCCTAAAATCTTAGACATGCTTGGACTGCACTAGAAAGTTAACTTGTTTTCACCATATCTTTCTAATCATGCATCATTTTGAGATATTGTTTAACGCGATCAGTTTGAATTGTAGTAAGAAAACAAATTTGTCAAATTTGAATGTCAAAATCAAAACTAATTCAAATTTACCTTAAAAAAAATTTAGGTAGTCAAACTGACTTGTTTTAGTTATAACAATGTGCTAAGACATTTAAATGACTTATTTTTTTCATGTTTGAAAGATATTCAGCATTTTTTTGGACTAAAACCTTTAGGATGTTGTTTTATATGAAAAAAAATAGTTAAAATAGAGAGTATGTCAAAAATGACTATGGGCTACTTGTTTTTTGAAATATGACAATTGATACAAGAGGACTATGCCAAAATTTGGGTGTTTACATATTATATCTCTTCGTAATAAACCTAGTGATGATGACGAAATACTAGACACACCAATCTTGTACAATGCTTAAGATTAACATTGAGACCAAATCCTTTTCTAAAAAGTTGTTTTTGACGATGATGAAGATGAAAGTATGAATAAGCAGCTTAAAGCATGTATGCAACTTAACATGAGGGTCTCTCTGTGATGCCTCATAATCAGATTTTAAACATTCTAATTGATTTCACAAATCAATGATCCATTGCTTGACCACCTCCAATCATTTCATAATTAATGTCAATCTTATCCAAATTGTCTTTGGCATTTTTAAGCACCTAGTGATGGACCCTAAAGGTTGGTTTCAAATTTACATTTCAGGTCCATATTGGTTGACCTTGAATATCTCTTGGATGATCTAGAAATCTTAGGAGGATCCAATGATGTATGTCTTATGAATCATATCGAGCGGATAAAGGGACTCCAACCCGGATCATCAGCTTGGAAGTCTAGGGTTATAGTCAACGTCGATTCATCATTTTTAAAATCTATAATTCAAAATCGAACACGAAACTTTGCTTTCAATTGGCTGCTTTATGGAATATGGATAGCTTCCCAGATTTTGGGTGTGATGTGATCTAATAAAAAAAATTATGATGTACGATATATTACGTCCGTTCAGAATGCACAAACTATTCTGACCAATGGCCAAAATTTCTTCTGATATGTTCTTGATTTCATTCAAGACGTAAGCAAAACTCAAAATGGAGAAGAATATGGTCCTTGGGTTCCTTTTATTGGAACTCTGTTCCTTTTTGTTTTTGTTTCTAACGGGTCAGGTGCACTTTTAACTTGAAGAATCATACAATTACCTCATGTGGAGTTAGTTGGACCTACGAATGATAATAAATACCAATGTTGCTTTAGCTTCGATCACGTCAGCAACACATTTCTATGCATGCCTTACTAAAAAGGGATTGGGTTTCTTCGGTATATAGATTTAACCAACTCCAATAGTTTTTCCAATTAATGTCTTAGAAGATTTCACTTTGTTTAGTAAATCCTTGAATTTATCCATATTTCATGAAGGAACCGAATGAAACTAAAGTTTCATGTTCGGTTTTGAATTAAGGACATTAAAAATGATTAATCGACGTCGACTATAAACCTAGCCTTCCAAGTTCGGATGTGGGTTCGAGTCCGTTTACCCACTCGATATGAATCATATAATATACATCATTAGATCCTCCTATTTCTGGATCATCCAAGAGATATTCAAGGTCAACCAATGTGGATCAGAAATTTAAATTTGAAACCAAGCTTTAGGGTCCAGGGCGATCCATCACTAGGGGTTAAAAATGCCCAATGTCAGTTGGTATTAGAGTCAAAAGAGATTTTGGATGGCCTAGCATTAGAAGTGGTCCACCTAGGATCAATGATTTGTGAAATCCATTACAATATCTAAAAACTGATTATGAGGCATCATAGAGAGACCATCGTGTTAAGTTGCGTACATGCTTTAAGCTGCTTATCCTATCCATTCTACAAAATCGGTGCTTGATAACAAAGAGATACAGTATGTACACGCCCCAACTTGTGTCATACTCAAATTTCAAAAACATGTTGCCCAGAGTCGATTTCGACATAGTCTTCATTTTCGCGATATTTTTTGATATAAAACATCCTCAAAGTTTTTGTCCAAAAGAATGATGAATATATTTCAAACATGAAAAAAATAAGTAATTTTGATGTCAAATCACAAAGTTATAACCAAAACAAATCGGTTTTGACTTTCCAAAAAACTTGTATTTATGAAAATTTTACTTTAATACTTATTTTAAATAATTAAGTACGTATTTTTCACTTTTCTAGTATTACACAAAGGGATTAGAAAATAAAAACCAGACTAGCGATACCTTCTATGGCATATAGTTGTACAATTAAGTACCTCATATTTTACCATATGCTTCTGGTTGACTAGCGATACCTTCTATGGCTTGGCCCGCAGTACTACCTTGACCGACTCTGGGTCCAATAGAAGCAAGTATTATGTCCAATACAACACCAATAAGGGAAGCAACAGAAATTAAATAAACCAATAAATTATTATATATTACTTAATTAGTATACTTAAATAATGTTTTTTAGATATTTATAATATTAATTAGTTACATTACTTACTATTTCATATTGCATCACTAAGATCCGTACAACTAAACAAAGAACTCCCATCCGAAATAGAGAAGTGTTGATATTTGATATAACTGAATCATCAATATTACTTCAATATATCATTTTTATTCTCAAGATTTTGTAAATCCATATAATATAGTTCATCTATTTCTTTGCTCCAAACTCTTTCTTTCAATTCTTCTCTCCTTCATCTTCTTTAAACTCATTCATATGCTTGACTATTGAATGTCTCCTGTCACAGACAAAAAACAAATAGCTTATATCATAATCCATATAGAGAAAGTGGAATCTATGTCCATATTATGTCGATAGTAATATAGGTAATGAAATAATATACATGGGTAGTCCATATATAACTATTGAATGTCTACTATCACATATACATGTATTTCTTCCATAGTCTAAACCATCATCATCTTATTTCTTTTGAATCGGATCGGACCTCTAAATCATTCTTCCAGGCAAACACTGGAGTTCATGTATAATATGTAGCTACGGCTACCTTGCTCGACCCACGTAAACTACGTGATTTTCACTTGTCTTTATTATATCTCACATCGATTCAAATGAAGAGATTCTTCAAAGTGAACCATCCCATATCAAGTAATATGCGAACCATCCCACTTATAATAGCAACGGTTTCGCAGAACATAGTTCTTGTTGTTTTGTCACACGTGCCATTGAAGGTATCGCTATTCTACCAGAAGCAGATGAAAAAATATGGGGTACTTTATTGCTGATTGTGGCTTTTATTGAAGTTTTAACTTTTTAATGGTCGTGGCATTATCACTTTTATTAGCTAATCCCTTTGACTAATCCTAGAAACATGAAAACATGAAAAATACATACTTCTTTTATTGCTTTGACCCTGCCTCTTATGTTCTTTAAATTATATCAACTCAACACTTTACTCCTAAAATCCTAGACATGCTTGGACAACACTTACAAGTTAAGTTGCTTTGGCAATATCTTTTTAATCATGCATCATTTTGAAGTGTAGTTTAATGCATTTTGTTTAAATTATATTAAAAAACCAAATTGGCTAATTTGAATGTCAAAATCAGAATCTAATTAAAATTTTCGTAAAAACAGGTTTTTTGGGTAGTCAAACCGACATGTGTGGGTCATAACTTAGTACGAAATGACCATTTTTTTTCATGTTTGAAAGATAAGACTCTAGTTTCATCATTTTTTTGAAAAAAAACCTTTAGGATGTTTGATATGCAAAAAATATAGTGAAAATAGAAAATATGTTGAAAACGACTCAAGGCAATTTTTTTTCGAAATATGACCATTGACACAAGACTACTATGCCAAAATTGGGGTGTCTACATATTGTATTTTTTTGTTATCAAGCATGTGAAGCTCTGCCAATAACAAAAAAGTAGACAAACTGATTTTGTAGATTGGATAAGATTAACATTGAGATCAAATCCATTTCTAAAAAAGTTCCTTTTGACAAAGATTAAGGTGAAAGTATGAATAAGCAGCTTAAATCATGTATGCAATTTAACGCAATGGTCTCTTTATGATGCTTCATAATCAGTTTTTAGATACTGTAATTTATTTCACAAATCATTGATCATATAGGGTAGACCACATCTAATTCTCGGCCATCCAAATTGCCTTTTAACTGTAATACCAACTGAACTTGGGCCTTTTTTAAGCCCCTAGTGATGATGGGTTGACCTAGACCCTAAAGGTTGGTTTCAAATTTACATTTCTGGTCCATATTGGTTGACTTTGAATATCTCTTGGAAGATTGAGAAATCACACGAGGATCCAATGATGTATGTATTATGATTAATATCGAGCAGGTAAAGGGACTCGAACCCACATCGTAACTTGGAAGGCTAGAGTTATAGTCGACGTCGATTCTTCATTTTTAACATCCTTAATTCAAAACCGAACATGAAACATTGGTTTCATTCAGCTCCTTTATGGAGTATGGATAAATTCAATGATTTAGGGTGCAAAATGACATAAACGAAAAAATTTATGATGTGTAATATATTACGTAGTTCATTAATTCAATGAAGAAGTGGGCAAAACTCAAAATGGAGAACATTATGGTAATTAGGTTCCTTTTATTTGAACTCCATTCCTATTTGTTTTTGTTTCTAACTGGTCTGGTGTGCTTTTACCTTTGAGAATCATACAGTTACCTCATGAGGAGTTAGTTGCACCTACGAACGACATAAATACTACAGTAGGTTTATCTTTATTGATGTCAGTGGCACATTTCTATGCAGGCCTTTCTAAAAAGGAACTGGGTTTTTTAGGTAAATGTATTCAACCAACTCTAATATTTCACCAATTAATGTCTTAGAAGATTTCACAAAACCTTTATCACTTAGTTTTCAAATTTTCAAGAATATATTGGCCGATGAATTAGTAATTGTTGTTATTGATTATTTTAGTACACATAGCCATGGAAGGTCATCATTGATTAGCTTTTCATCCAAAAAATAATAAAATTATGCTTTAATTTTAAGAATCACTTTTCCTAATATTCCCTTTGTCCTACTTATGTCATTAATCTCTTTTATTTTCCCAGCCAATTACAATGATTCATAATTGGGGTAATAATTGTTACTCTGTTGGGTCGTGCGACGAAACAATAGGAACTATGTTTTACGAAACCACTGCTATTTCATTCCATTCTATTCAACAATTAACCAAAATTGGAATTAATTGCAATTAAATCAATTAATCATCACATCTTGATATAGGATGATTGGCTTTGATGAATCTCTTCGTTTGAATCTTTGTAAGATAATGATAGACTAGTAAAAATTAAGTAGGGTATGTGGGTTGAGCTTGATAGCATAGCTACATATTATACGTGAACTTCATTGTATGCTTTGAAGAAAGATTCCAGGGTCTGATCCCATTCAATATAAATAAAATGATGATGGTTTACAATATTTAAGAAATACTTGTATATGTGATAGTAGACATTCAATAGTTATATGGACTACCCATGTATGTTATTTCATTCCCCATATTACTATCGACTTTATATATTCCACTTTCCCTGTATGAATTATGATATAAGCTCTTCTTTTTTTGCCTGTGACTATATGTGT
Organism: Nuphar pumila; assembly: GCF_984573655.1. NCBI lineage: Eukaryota > Viridiplantae > Streptophyta > Magnoliopsida > Nymphaeales > Nymphaeaceae > Nuphar > Nuphar pumila. The sequence goes on along the minus strand of NC_143265.1, from coordinate 41,731,447 downwards.
GGATTGAATATGAAATCAAGCCTATGAATGCAATTAAAGAAGATGAAGGAGCGAAGGATAGAAATAATGGCTTGGGAGCAAAGAAATAGAAGAACTATATATGGACTTAGAAAAACTCGAATAGGGAATAAAAATGAGATATTGAAGTAGTTGTGATGATTCAACAATATCAAATATCATCCCTTCTCAAATTAGGTTGGGAGTTCATAGTCTAGTTGGATGGATCTAGTGATTGAATATGAAATACTAAGTAATGCAACTAATTAATATGATAATTATATAAATAACATTAATTAAACACACTAATTAAGTAATATATAATAATAAATTTGTTTATTTGATTATATCATTAACCATTTCTACATTTTTTTGTTGTGAGGAGTTTAATATGAATACCATTTCTGCTGCATCAGTCGGGGTACTCTTGCGGGCCAAGTCGTAGAAGGTATCGCAAGTCAACCAGAAGCAGAGGCGAAAATATGAGGTACTTTATTGCTTAATCTGGCTTTTATGGAAGCTTTAACAATTTACGTCCTGGTCGTGGCATTAGCACTTTTATTTGCTAATCCCATTGTGTAATCCGAGAAACATGAAAACATGAAAAATACTTATTTTTATTGCTTTGGCAGACATGATTGGACTGCACTTCTTGCTTCTTGTCTTCTTTAAATTATATGAGCTCAACACTTCACTCCTACAATCCCAGACAAACATGATTGGACTCCACTAACAAAACTTGTTTTGACTGTATCTTTCTAATCATGGATGCTTTTGTTGCTTGGTTTAATGAGTTTAGTTTAAATTATAGCGAAGAAACTAATTTGGTTTGAAAGTCAAAATGAAAATTAAAAATTCAAATTTATCGTAAAACATGTTTTTTAGTTTGTCAAACCGACTTGTTTTGGTTATAACTTTAGTCTTAGACATCTAAATGACTTATTTTTTTTCATGTTTGACAGATATTCAGCATTCTTCTGGACTAAAACCTTTAGGATGTTGTTTTATATCCAAAAATTAGTAAAAATAAAGAGTATGTCGAAAATGACTATGGGCAACTTGTTTTTTGAAATATCACAATTGACACACGACTACTATGGCCAAAATTGGGTGTTTACATATTGTATCTCTTCGTTATCAAGCATGAGATGGTGACTAAATAGTAAACACATCGATTTTGTAGAATCGATAAGATTAACATTGAGACCAAATCCATTTTGAAAATGCCATTTTTGACGAAGATGAAGACGAAATTATGAATAAGCAACTTAAAGCATGTAAGAACAACTCATAATCGGTTTTTCAACACTCTAATTGATTACACAAATCATTGATCCTATTCTGGACCACCTCGAATCATTTAACAATCAATGTTAATTTTATCCGAATTGCGTTTTCACTCCACGACTAGCTGACCTTGGGCATTTTTTAAGCCCCTAGTGATGGGTCGACCTGGACCCTAAAGGTTCGTTTCAAATTTAGATTTTCAGTCCATATTGGTTGACCTTGAATATCTCTTGGATGATTTAGAAATCCTAGAAGGATTCAATGATGCATGTATTATCATTCATATCGAGCGGATAAAGCGACTCAAACTCGCATCGTTAGCATGGAAATCTATGGTTATAGTCAATGTCGATTCATCATTTTTAACAAGATATATTACGTGGTTAATTTTTTAATTATTTTAGTACCCAAAATATATGATTAATATATGTACTAGAGTAGAAAAAGAAATGGTTGAATCAAAATAATTCCTTCTTAAGTTCCATTTTCGTCAGTGGGTACTACGAATGTTCTACCATGTTCGATCAACACACTAAAGGGTGAGAGATATTCAGTGTGGAAGTAGGCAACATTTCTATTGGCAAATAGGTGGTTTCCAAGTGCACGCCCAAGTACTTATAACTTCTAGTGTCGTAATAACAGTATAGCCGTTCGCAATCCATAAACTATTCTTGCCCACGGCCAGAGTTTCTTCTAATATGTTCTTGATTTCATTCAAGATCTGTGCAAAACTCAAAATAGAGAAAAATATGGTCCTTGGGTTCCTTTTATAGGAACTTTGTTACTATTTGTTTTCGTTTCTAACTGGTCAGGTGCGATTTAACCTTGGGGAATCAAACACTTACCTCATGGGGTGTTAGTTGCACCTACGAGTGATATAAATACTACTGTTGCTTTAGCTTTATTCATGTTAGTGCAACAATTCTATGCATGCTTTATTCATGTTAGTGCAACACTTTTTCACCAATTAATGTCTTAGAAGATTTCACAAAACATTTAACACTTATTTTTTGTACTTTTTAGGAATATATTGGCCAATCAATAAGTTATTGTTGTTATTGTTTCTTTAGTACATTTAGCCATGCAACATCATCATTGAGTAGCTTTTCATCCAAATAAATAACAAAATAATTCCCTAATTTTCAGTCACTTTTTCTTTTTGAGTTGATTAAAATTCAAAATTAAGTAAGCCCATGAATCTTATTGCAATAAATAATTCATACATAGCTCAAGATACGTGCTTGTGGAACATGATTGATATAAATATGCTTATTTACGGCATGTTTTATATAGTGTAGGAAGAAAACAAGAGCAAGTCAAATATATGTACGATAATAATATTTCTTATATTACGTATTACACTACGGAATTGTAAAAAAAGCAAGGAATTCCCAATATTTCCAACCATCCCATTTGTTCTATTCATGTCGTACATCTTTATTTTCCCAGTCAATTATGACGATTCATAATTGGGGTATGTTACTCGCTTGGGGGCGTGCAACGTAACAACATGACTGCTTCTAAATTGCTGCTAGATTGGCTTGCTTCTATTGGACCCAGAGTCTGTCAAGATACTGCTGCGGGCCAAGCTGTTGAAGGTATCGCTTGTCAATCATAAGCAGAGGGTAAAATATGAGGTACTTTATGGAAGCTTTAACAATTTGCGGCCTAAACGTCCTATTGGTAATTTTATTTGCTAATCTCTTCGTGTAATTCGAGAAACCTGAAAAATACATACTTCTTTCACTGCTTTGGTCCTGCCTCTTATCTTCTTTAAATTATAGCAACTCTTCATTCCTAAATTCTTAGACATGCTTGGACTGCACTAGAAAGTTAACTTGTTTTGACCATATCTTTCTAATCATGCATCATTTTGAGATATTGTTTAACGCGATCAGTTTGAATTGTAGTAAGAAAACAAATTTGTCAAATTTGAATGTCAAAATCAAAACTAAATCAAATTTACCTTAAAACAAAGGAGTGAAAGAAGATAAGATTAACATTGAGACCAAATCCCTTTCTAAAAAGTTGTTTTTGACGATGATGAAGATGAAAGTATGAATAAGCAGCTTAAAGCATGTATGCAACTTAACACGAGGGTCTCTCTGTGAAGCCTCATAATCAGATTTTAAACATTCTAATTGATTTCACAAATCAATGATCCTTTGCTTGACCACCTCCAATCATTTCACAATTAATGTCAATCTTATCCAAATTGTCTTTGGCATTTTTAAGCACCTAGTGATGGGTCGACCTGGACCCTAAAGGTTGGTTTCAAATTTACATTTCAGGTCCATATTGGTTGACCTTGAATATCTCTTGGATGATCTAGAAATCTTAGGAGGATCCAATGATGTATGTCTTATGCATCATATCGAGCGGATAAAGGGACTCCAACCCGGATCATCAGCTTGGAAGTCTAGGGTTATAGTCAACGTCGATTCATCATTTTTAAAATCTATAATTCAAAATCGAACACGAAACCTTGCTTTCAATTGGCTGCTTTATGGAATATGGATAGCTTCCCAGATTTTGGGTGTGATGTGACCTAATCAAAAGAATTTACGATGTACGATATATTACGTCCGTTCAGAATACACAAACTATTCTGACCAACGGCCAAAATTTCTTCTTATATGTTCTTGATTTCATTCATGACGTAAGCACAACTCAAAATGGAGAAGAATATGGTCCTTGGTTTCCTTTTATTGGAACTCTGTTCCTATCTGTTTTTGTTTCTAACGGGTGCACTTTTAACTTGGAGAATCATTAAATTACCTCATGTGGAGTTAGTTGGACCGACGAATGATAATAAATAGCAATGTTGCTTTAGCTTCACTCACGTCAGCAACACATTTCTATGCATGCCTTACTAAAAAGGGATTGGGTTTCTTCGGTATATAGATTTAACTAACTCCAATAGTTTTACCAATTAATGTCTTAGAAGATGTCACAAAACCTTTAGCACATAAAATTTGACTTTTCATGAATATATTGGCCGATGATTTAGTAATTGTTGTTCTTGTTTCTTTTGTACATTTAGCCATGGAAGGTCATCATTGAGTAGCTTCCATCCAAATAAATAATAAAATAATACTTTTAATTTCAAAGAGTTGCTTTTTCTGTTTGAATTTATTTAAATTCAAAATTAAGTAAGCCCATGAATCTTTTTCCAATAATTAATTCATGCGTATCTCAAGATAGATACCCACTTATGAAATATGATTAATATAAATGTATTTATTTACGATATAGTGTAGAAAGAAAACAAGAGCAAGAGAAATATATTTATCATATTAATATTTGTTATATTCCGTGTTACACTACAGAATTGTAAAAAAAAGGGGGAATTCCCAGTTTTTCCAAAGATCCCCTTTTGTCCTATTCATGTCATACATCTTCTTTATTTTCCCAGCCAATTACGACGATTCATAATTGGGTATGACCATGAGACCAAACAATAAGAACTATGTTATGTGAAACCATAGCTATTTCATTCCATCCTATTCAAGAATTAACAAAATTTGGAATTAATTGCAATTGAATCAATCAATCATCAAATCTTGATTTGGGATGATTTGCTTTGATAAATCTCTTCATTTGAATCGATGTGAGATAAAAATCACGTAGGTTAGGAGGGTCGAGGTAGATAGTCGTATCTACATATTATATGTGAACTCCGGTGTATACTTAGAAGAATGTTTCCAAGGTCTGATCCGTTTCAAAAGAGATAAGATGATGATGGTTTACATTATGGAAGAAACACATGTATATGTGATAGTAGATGTTCAATAGTTATATATGGACTACCCATGTATGTTATTTCATTCTCATATTACTATTGACTTTATATAGATATAGATTCCACTTTCCCTGTATGGATTATAATACAGACTCTTATTTTTTTGTCTGTTACTGTATGTGTGAATTGAATTTGAAATCAAGCCTGTGAATGCATTTAAAGAAGATGAAGGAGCGAATGATTGAAATAATGGGTTGGGAGCAATAAAATAGAGTAACTATATTATATGGGTTTACAAAAACTTGGATAGGGAATAAAAACAAGATATTGAAGTGGTTTTGATGATTCAACAATATCAAATTTCATCACTTCTGATGAAGTGCTTTGAGTCCCTTTATCTGCTGGATATGAATCATAAAACATACATCATTGGATGCTCCTAAGATTTCTAGATCATCAAAGAGCTCTATTCAAGCTCAACCAATATGAACCAGAAATCCAAATTTTAAACGAACCTTTTGGGTTCAGGTGGACCCATCGCTAGGGGCTTACAAAATGCCCGAGGTCAATATATTTTTTGCCTATAAAACAACATCCTAAAGATGGTCAAAACAAGTCTACTTTTTAGTGCAGTCCAAGCATGTCTAGGATTTTAGGAGTAAAGTGTTGAGTTGATATAATTTAAAGAAGAGAAAAGGCAGCAGGGTCAAAGCAATAAAATACGTATTTTTCAAGTTTTCACGTTTTTAAGATTACACAAATTGATTAACAAATAAAAGTGCTAATGCGACGACTAGGCCGTGAAATGTTAAAGCTTCCATAAAAGCAATAAAGTATATCGTATCTTACCATCTGCATGCTTCTGGTTGACTAGCAATACCTTTTACGGCTTGGCCCACAGCAGTACCTTGACCGACTCCGGGTCGAAACGAAGCAAGTTTTGTGGCCAATCCAGCACCAATAACCGAAGCAACAAAATTTTTGGGATTCATGGTAAGCTCCTTACAACAAAAAATAAAGAAATGGTTAAGCATGTAATCAAATAAACCAATGAATTATTATATATATCTTAGTTAGTATACATAATTAATGTTATTTACATATTTATAATATTAATTAGTTACATTACTTAGTATTTCATGTTCCATCACTAAGATCCATACAACTAAACTAAAAACTCCCAACCTATTTTGAGAAGAGATGATATTTGTTATTATTGTATTATCAAGACTACTTCAATATGTCATTTTTATTCCATATCCAAGTTTTTGTAAATTCTTATAATATTGTTCTTCTATTTTTTTGCTCCAAACCCATTCCTTCAATTCTTCGCTCATTCATCTTCTTTAAACGCATTCATGGGCTTGACTTCATATTCAATCCACACAAACAGTAACAGACAGAAAATAAAGAGCTTATATCGTAATCCATATCGAGAAAGTGGAATATACGTGGGTAGTCTGTAGTAATATCGGAATTGAAATAATATACGTGGGTAGTCTGTATATAACTATTGAATATCTACTATCACGTGTACATGTGTTTCTTCCATAATGAAAACCATCGTCCTCTTATTTCTTTTGAATCACATCGGACCCGAGAATCATAATTCAATGTATACCTCAGAGTTCACGTATAACATGTAGCTACGGCTATCTACCTCGACCTGCGTAAACTATGTGATTTTTTCTTGTCTGTCTCACATCGATTCAAACAAAGAGATTCATCAAAGCGAACCATTCCATATCAAGATTTGATGATTGATTCATCCAATTACAATTAATTCTAATTTTTGTTAATTGTTGAATAGGATGGAATGAAATAGCAACGGTTCCGCAGAACATAGTTCTTGTTTCTTCGCACGTTCCAAATGAGTAAGAATTATTACCCCTATTATGAATTGTTGTAATTGACAGGGAAAATATAAGAGATGTACGACGTGAAAATGATAAAAGGGGATCTTTAAAAAATTTGTGAACTACCCATTTTTTTACAATTCCGTAGTGTAATACGTAATATAATAAATATTAATATTGTACATATATTTCTCTCGCTATTGTTTTCTTCCTACACTATATCATACATATCATAAATAAACATATTTATATCAATCATGTTTCTCAAGCCGATATCTTGAGCTACGCATGAATTAATTATTGTTATAAGATTTATGGGCTTACTTAATTTTGAATTTTAATCAATTCAAATACAAAAGGCGACTCTTTGAAATTCAGGAACAACAATGACTAGTTCATCGGCCAATATATTCTTGAAAAGTCGAAAACTAAGTTTGGACTGCAATCCCAGCCAGACAAGATTGGACTGCACTAACAAAACTTGTTTTGACTGTATCTTTCTAATCATGGATGCTTTTCATGTATGGTTGAATGAGTTTAGTTTCAATTATAGCAAAGAAACAAATTTGGTTTGAACGTCAAAATCAAAACTAAAGTCAAATTTACCGTAAAAAAAGTTTTTTAGTTTGTCAAACAGACTTGTTTTGGTTATAACTTTGTTCCTAGACATTTAAATGACTTATTTTTTCATGTTTGAAAGATATTCATCATTCTTTTTGACAAAAACCTTTAGGATGTTGTTTCATATGCAAAAAATAGTGAAAATAAAGAGTATGTCGAAAATGACTATGGGCAACTTGTTTGTTGAAATATCACAATTGACATATCTCTTTATCATAATCAGTTTTTCAACACTCTAATTGATTTCACAAATCATTGATCCTATTCTGGACCACCTCAAATCAATTAACAATCAATGTTAATCTCATCCAAATTGCCTTTTGACTCAAGGACCCTTGGGCATTTTTTAATTCCCTAGTGCTGGGTCGACCTGGATCCTAAAGGTTGGTTTCAAATTTAGATTTCCAGTCCATATTGGTTGACCTTAAATATCTCTTGGACGATCTAGAAATCCTTGAAGGATCCAATGATGTATGTAATATGATTCATATCGAGCGGATAAAGAGACTCAAACCCACATCATTAGCATGGAAGGCTATGGTTATAGTCAATGTCGATTCATCATTTTTAACGTGATATATTACATGGTTAATTTATTAATTATTTTAGTACCAAAAATATATGATTAAATTATGTACTAGAGTAGAAAAAGAAATCGTTGACTAAAAATAATTCCTTCTTAACTTCCATTTTTGTGAGGGGGTACTACGAATGTTCTTCCATTTTCGATCAACACACTAAAGGGTTGTGCGAGATATTCATTGTAGAAGTATGCAACATTTCTATTGGCAAATAGGTGGTTTTCAAGTGCATGCTCAAGTACTTATAACTTCTAGGGTCGTAATTCAGGTATAGTCGTTCGGAATCTACAAACTATTCTTACCCACGGCCAGAGTTTCTTCTGATATGTTCTTGATTTCATTCAAGATGTGAGCAAAACTCAAAATGGAGAAGAATATGGCCTTGGGCTCCTTTTATTTGGACTTTGTTCATATTTGTTTTCGTTTCTAACTGGTCAGGTGCGATTTTACCTTAAAGAGTCAAATACTTACCTCATGGGGTGTTAGTTGTACCTACGAATCATATAAATACTACTGTTGCTTTATCTTTACTCATGTTAATGCAACATTTCTATGCAGGCCTATCTAGAAAGGGACTCGGTTATTTCGTTAAATATATTCAACCAACTCCAATACTTTTTCACCAATTAATGTCTTAGAAGATTTCACAAAACCTTTATCACTTAGTTTTTGACTTTTTAGGAATATATTGGCCAATCAATTAGTGATTGTTGTTCTTGTTTCTTTAGTACATTTAGCCATGGACATCATCATTGAGTAGCTTTTCATCCAAATAAATAATAAAATAATTCTCTAATTTTCAGTCATTTTTTTCTTTTTGAATTAATTAAAATTCAAAATTAAGTAGGCCCATGAATCTTATTGCAATAATTAATTCATACATAGCTCAAGATACCTGCTTGTGGAACATGATTGATATAAATATGCTTATTTACGATATGTATTATATAGTGTAGGAAGAAAACAAGAGCAAGAGAAATATATGTATGATATTAATATTTACTATATTACGTATTACACTACGGAATTGTAAAAAAAGCAAGGAATTCTGAATATTTCATAAGATCCCTTTTGTTCTATTCATGTCGTATGTCTTTATTTTCCCAGTCAATTATAACGATTCATAATTGGGGTAAAAATTGTTACTCGTTTGGGGGTGTGTAACGTAACAACAAGACTGCTTCTAAATTGCTGCTCGATTGGCTTGCTTCTATTGGACCCAGAGTCGGTCAAGATACTGTTGCGGGCCAAGCTATTGAAGGTATCGCTTGTCAATCAGAAGTAGAGGGTAAAATATGAGCTACTTTGTCGAAGCTTTAACAATTTACGGCCTAAACGTCGCATTAGCAATTTTATTTGCTAATCCTCTTGTGTAATCCGAGAAACCTGAAAAATACATACTTCTTTAACGGCTTTGGCCCTGCCTGTTATCTTCTTTAAATTATAGCAACTCAACACTTGATTCGTAAAATCTTAGACATGCTTGCAAGTTAACTTGTTTTGACCATATCTTTCTAATCATGCATCCTTTTGAGATATTGTTTAACGTGATCAGTTTGAATTGTAGTAAGAAAATAAATTTGGCAAATATGAATGTCAAAATAAAAAAACTAAATCAAATTTACCTTACAACAAGTTTTTTAGGTAGTCAAACCAACTTGTTTTAGTTATAAGTTTGTGCTGACATTTAAATGACTTGTTTTTTCATGTTGAAAGATATTCATCATTCTTTTGGACTAAAACCATTAGGATGTTTAATATGAAAAAATAGTGAAAATAGAGAGTATGTCAAAAATGGCTATGGGCAACTTGTTTTTTGAAATATGACAATTGATACAAGACTACTAGGCCAAAAAATGGGGTGTTTACATTCTCTTCGTAATGAAGCATGTGATGATGACAAAGTAGTAGACACACCAATTTTGTAGAATGCATAAGATTAACATTGAGACCAAATCCCTTTCTAAAAAGTTGTTTTTGATGAAGATGAAGATGAAAGTATGAATAAGCAGCTTAAAGCATGTATGTAACTTAACACGAGGGTCTCTCTGTGATGCCTCATAATCAGTTTGTAAACACTCTTAATTGATTTCACAAATCAATGATCCTTTGGTGAACCACCTCCAATCATTTTACAATCAATGTCAATCTTATCCAAATTGTCTTTGGCATTTTTTAAGCACCTAGTGATGGGTCGACTTGGACCCTAAAGGTTGGTTTCAAATTTACATTTCAGGTCCATATTGGTTGAACTTGAATATCTCTTGAATGATCTAGAAATCTTAGGAGGATCCAATGATGTATGTATTATGATTCATATCGAGCCGATAAAGGGACTCCAACCCGGATCATCAGCTTGTAAGGTTAGGGTTATAGTCAACGTCGATTCATCATTTTTAACGTCTATAATTCAAAATCAAACATGAAACTTTGCTTTCATTTGGCTGTGTGATTCATATGTTCGGTTTTAAATGATAGACGTTGAAAATGATGAATCGACGTCGACTATAACCCTAGCCTTCCAAGCTAATGATGCGGGTTTGAGTCCCTTCACCCGCTCGATATCATCAAAGACATATTCATGGTCAACCAAGATGGACAAGAACTCTAAATTTAAAATCAACCTTTTTGGTCCAGGTGGACCCATCACTAGTGGTTTAAAAATGCGAAAGGTCAGTTGGTTCTGGTGACCAAAGGCAATTTGGAAAAGACTTACATTGATTGTGAAATGATTAGAGGTGGTCTAGAAAACGATCAATGATTTGTGAAATCAATTAGAGTGTTTAAAAACTTATTATGAGGCATCACAAAGAGACTCTCGTGTTAAGTTGCATACATGCTTTAAGTTGCTTATTCATACTTTCATCTACATCCTCCACAAAAACAACTTTTTAGAAATGGATTTGATCTCAATGTTAATATTATCCATTCTACAAAATCGGTGTCTTCTTTTTTGTCATCATCTCATGCTTGATAACAAAGAGATACAATATGTAGACATCCCAATTTTGGCCTAGTAGTCTTGTGTCAATTGTCATATTTCAAAAAACAAGTTGTCCATAGTCATTTTCGACATACTCTCTATTTTCACTGTATTTTTTGCATATAAAACAACATCCGAGAGGTTTTTGTCTAAACAAATGATGAATATCTTTCAAACATGAAAAAAAACAAGTCATTTAGATGTCTAAGCACAACGTTATTACCAAAACAAGTCTGTTTGACTACCTAAAAAACTTGTTTTAAGGAAAATTTGACCTTTGTTTTGATTTTGACATTCAAATTTGCAAAATTTGTTTTCTTATAATTTAAACTAAACACAATTAACCATACTTCAAAAGGATGCATGAATAGAAAGATATGGTCAAAACAAGTTAACTTGTTAGTGCATTCCTAGCTTGTCTAGGATTTTAGAAGTGAAGTGTTGAGTTGATATAATTCAAAGAAGAGAAGAGGCAGGGCCAAAGCAAAAAAAGTAGGTATTTTTCACATTTTCACGTTCTAGGATTATAGAAAGAGATTGGCAAATAAAAGTGCTACTGCGACGATCGGGCCATAAATTGTTAAAGCCTCCATAAAAGCCAGAATAAGCAATAAAGTACCTCATATTTTACTAGTAATACCTTCTTCGGCTTGGCCGGCAGCAGCATCTTGACCGACTCTCAGTCTAATAGATGCAAGTTCTATGGCGAATCTAGCAGCAATCTTAGAAGCACTCATGTTGTTATGTCGCACGCCCCAAATGAGAAACAATTATTACCCCAAATATGAATCGTCGTAATTGATTGAGAAAATAAAGATGTATGACGTGAATAGGACAAAGGTGATCTTAGGACGAATTCGGAATTCCCCCTTTTTTTTACAATTCCGTAGTGTAATACGTAATATAATAAATATTAATATCGTATATATATATTTCTCTTGCTCTTATTTTCTTCCTACACTAACATACATATAGTAAATAAACATATTTATATCAATCATGTTCTTCAAGCAGGTACCTTGAGCTACGCATGAATTAATTATTGCAATAAGATACATGGGCTTACTTAATTTTGAATTTAAATCAATTGAAAAAGAAAAAGAAACTCTTTGAAAATGAAAGCATTATTTTATTATTTATTTTGATGGAAAGCTACTCAATGATGACCTTCGGTTAAGTGTATTAAAGAAACATCAACAACAATTACTAATTCATCAACCAATATATTCTTGAAAAGTCGAAAACTAAGTGATAAGCTTTTGTGAAATCTTCTAAGACATTAGACTTGGAGTTGGTTGAATCTATTTACCAAAATAACCCAGTGCCTTTTTAGTAAGGCCTGCATAGAAATGTGCCACTGACATGTGTAAAGCTAAAGCAGTAGTATTTATATCATTCGTACGTGCAACTAACTCCCCATGGGTAACGATTTGATTCTTCTCCAAGGTAACTAGTTAGAAACGAAAACAAATAGGAAGAGAGTTCCAATAAAAGGAACCCATGTAGCATATTATTCTCCATTTAATCAAGAACATAGCAGAAGAAATTCTGGCCGTCGGTAAGAATAGTTTGTGGATTCCGAACGGTTATACCGGCTGAACCTAATAAGATAGTAATTACGACCCAAAAAGTTATAAGTACTTGGGCATGCACTTGGAAACCTAATATTTTCCAATAGAAATATTGCATACTTCCACACCGAATATCTCGCATAATCCTTTAGTGTGTTGATCGAACATGGTGGAACATTCATAGTACCCTCTGACAAAAATAGAACTTAAGATGGAGTTATTTTGATTCAACCATTTCTTTTTCTATTCTCCTACATAATTTAATCATATATTTTGGGTACTAAAATTATTAATGAATTAACTAACCACTTATATCATACATCATAATTTTTTTTATTAGGTCACTTTATGCCCTAAATCCAGGAAGCTATCCATATTCCATAAAGGAGCCGAATGAAACCAAAGTTTCATGTTCGGTTTTGAATTATAGATGTTAAAAATGATGAATCAACGTCGACTATAACCCTAGCCTTCCAAGCTAACGATGCGGGTTCGAGTCCCTTTATCTGCTCGATATGAATCATACATACATCATTAGATCCTACTAAGATTTCTAGATCATCCAAGAGATATTCAAGGTCAATCAATATGAACAAGAAATCTAAATTTGAAACCAACCTTTAGGGTCCAAGGCTATCAGTAGAGGCTTAAAAAATGCCCAAGGCCAATTGGTCCTTTAGTCAAAAGGCGATTTTGATAAGATTAACATTGATTGTGAGATTAGAGGTGGTCCAACATAGGATCATTGATTTGTGAAATCAATTAGAGTGTTTAAAGACTGATTATGATAGAGAGACCCTCGTGTTAAGATACATACATGCTTTAAGCTGCTTATTCATACTTTTAACTTCATCTTTGTCAAAAACAACTTTTTAGAAATGGATTTGTTGTCAATGTTAATCTTTATCCATTATACAAAATCGGTGTGTCTACTTTTTTGTCATCTTTACAGATAACAAAGATATACAATTTCTAAACACCCCAATTTTGGCGTAGTAGTCTTGTGTCAATGGTCATATTTCAAAAAACAAGTTGCCCAGAGTTATTTTCGACATACTCTCTATGTTCACTATATTTTTTTTATATAAAACAACATCTAAAGGATTTTGTCCAAAAGAATGATGAATATCTTTCGACAATGAAAAAAACAAGTCATTTTGATGTCTAAACAAAAAGTTATAACCAAAACAAGTCGGTTTGACTGCCCAAAAAACTTATTTTATGAAAATTTTACTTGAATTCTGATTTTGACATTCAAATTGGCCAAATTTATTTTTTTTACTATGATTTAAACTATACGCATTAAACAATACATCAAAAGCATGCTTGATTAGAAAGATATGGTGAAAACTTGTTAAGTTGTTAGTGCAGTCCAATCATGTCTGACCAGGATTGTAGGAGTGAAGTGTTGAGCTGATATAATTTAAAGAAGACAAGAGATAAGGCCAAAGCAATAAAAGTACGTATTTTTAACGTTTTCACTTTTCTCAGATTACACAAAGAGATTAGCAAATAAAAGTACTAATGCCACGACCATGCCGTAAATTGTTAAAGCTTCCATAAAAGCCAGATTAAGCAATAGAGTACCTCATATTTTAACCCTCTGCTTCTGGTTGACTACCGATACCTTCTATGGCTTGGCCCGCAACATTACCCTGACTGAAGCAGAAGAAATTAGAGGATTCATATTATATATTTTTGATATAATCAAATAATCAAATTACAGAAATTAGGGAATTCATATTAAGCTCCTCACAACAAAAAATGAAGAAATGGTTACTGATATAATCAAATAAACAAATGAATTATTATATATTACTTAAATAATGTGCTTAATTAATGTTATTTATATATTTCTAATATTAATTAGTTGTATTACTTAGTATTTCATATTCCATCACTAAGATCCATCCAACTAAACTTAGAACTCCCAACCTAATTTGAGAAGGGATGATATTTGATATTACAGAATCATCAGAACTACTTCAATATCTCATTTTTATTCCCTATTGAAGTTTTTGTAAATCCATATAATATAGTTCTTCTATTTCTTTGCTCCAAACCGATTCTTTCAATTCTTGTCTCTCCTTCATCTTCTTTAAACACATTCATAGGCTTGACTTCGTATTCAATCCACATATACAGTCACAGACAGAAAAGGAAAGGCTTATATCATAATCCATATGGAGAAAGTGGAATCTATACCTATATAAAGTCGGTAGTAATATCGGGAATGAAGTAACATACATGGGTAGTCTATATATAACTATTGAATATCAACTATCACATAAACATGTGTTTCCTCCATAATGTAAACCATCATCATCTTATTTCTATTGAATGGGATCGGACCCGGGAATCATTCTTCTAAGCATACACCCGAGTTCACGTATAATATGTAGCTACGCTATCTAGCTCAACCCACATAACCTACTTGATTTTTACTTGTCTTTATCATTATCTCACAAGGATTCAAACAAAGAGATTCATCAAAACGAATCATCACATATCAAGATTTTATGATTGATTGATTCAATTGCAATTAGTTCCAATTTTGGTTAATTGTTGAATAGAATGGAATGAAATAGCAACGGTTTCGCAGAACATAGTTCCTGTTGATTCGTCGCACGACCCAAACGAGTTACAATTATTATCCCAATTATGAATCATCGTAATTGAGATGAAAAATAAAGTTGATGTATGACATGAATAGGACAAAAGGGCATCTTAGAAAAAAATGGGAATTCCCCCTTTTTTTACAATTCCATAGTGTAATACGTAATATAATAAATATTAATATTATACATATATTTCTCTTGCTTTAGTTTTCTTCCTACACTATACTACATGTAAATAAATATATTTTTATCAATCATGTTCCTCAAGCAGGTGTCTTGAGCTATGCATGAATTAATTATTGGAATTAAGATTCATGGGCTTACTTAATTTTGAATTTAAATCAATTCAAAAAGAAAAAGCGTCTCTTTGAAATTCAAAGCATTATTTTATTATTTATTTGATAGAAAGCTACTTAATGATGACCTTCCATGGATTCACCTATATAAGCCACAAATAAGGTTGCCAAAATCATAGCCTGAATACCGCTCGTGAATAATACGAGGAACATCACACGAATCACTAAATGTACTAAAGAAACAAGAATAACTACTAATTCAACGGCCAATATATTCTTGAAAAGTCAAAAAATAAGTGATAAAGGTTTTGTGAAATCTTCTTAGACATTAATTGGTAAAAGTAATGAAGTTGGTTGAATTTGTTTACTGAAATAACCCAATCTCCTTTTAATAAGGCCAACATAAAAATGTGCCACTAACGTGAGTAAAGCTAAAGCAAGAGTAGTATTTATATCATTCGTAGGTGCAACTAACTCTCCATGAGGTAACTGCATGATTCTCCAAGGTAAAAGCGTGCCAGACCAGTTAGAAACAAAAATAAATAGGAACAATGTTCCAATAAAAGGAATCCAAGGACCATATTCTTCTTGTCCATTTTGAGTTTTGCTCACGTCTTGAATGCATTCAAGAACATATTCAAAGAAATTATGGCTGTTGGTCAGAATAGTTTGTGGATTCCAAACGGCTATAGCAGACGAACTTAAGCAATTACGACCAAAGATGTTATAAGCACTTGGGCATGCACTTGGAAACCTCTTATTTGCCAATAGAAATGTTGGCTTACTTCCACACCGGATATCTAGCATAACCCCTTTAGTGCTTGATGAAACATGGTAGAACATTCGTAGTACCCTCTCACAGAAATGGAACTTAAGCATGAATTATTTTCATTCAACCATTTATTTTTCTACTCTCCTACCTAATTCAATCATATATTTCAGGTACTACATTAAAATAACAATTCATTGGTTTATTTGATTATATAATTAACCATTTCTTCATTTTTTGTTGTGAAGAACTTACCATGAATCTCCTAATTTCTGCTGCTTCCGTTATTGCTTCTGGATTGACCATAAAACTTTGCTTCTATTGGACCTAGAGTCGGTCAAGGTATTGTTGTAGGCCAAGCCGTAGAAGGTATTGCTTGTCAACAAGAAGAAGAGGGTCAAATACAAGGTACTTTATTGCTTAGTCTGGCTTTATGAAAGCTTTAACAAATTACGGCCTGGCCGTGGAATTAACACTTTTATTTGTAAATCCCTTTGTGTAACCTTAGATACGTGAAAACGTTAGAAATATGTACTTTTATTGCTTTCCCCAAGTCTATTACTTTTATACGTGAAAAAACCTAAATACTATGCTTCAACTTATATACATAAGCTTATTTTGATGATAAAATATGTTGAATTTAGTCATAATTCATACTTAAAAATGATTCTGGGTATACCTGAAAATGGTATATGTAATTGGTTTCTCGGGATACTAGGTATACAATGATTCCAAGGTCCGATGTGATTAAAAAAAAAAAGATGATTGTTTACATTATGGAAGAAACCCATGTACATGTTATAGTAGATATTCAATAGTTATATATGGACTACCCATGTGTATTATTTTGTTTCCCATATTACTACCGACTTTTTATAAATATAGATTCCACTTTCTATATATGGATTACGATGTAAGTTCTTTTTGTATGTGACTGTATGTGTGGAATGAATTTGAAGTCAAGCCTATGAATGCGTTTAAAGAAGATGAAGGATCAAAGAATTGAAGGATTGGGTTTGGTGCAAAGAAATAGAATAACTATATTATAAGGATTTACAAAAACTTGGATAGGGAATAAAAATGAGATATTGAAGTAGTCCTGATGATACAATAATAAGAAATATCACCACTTCTTAAATTAGGTTCGGAGTTCTTAGTTTAGATGAATCTTAGTGATGGAATGTGAAATACTAAGCAATGTAACTAATTCATATTATAAATATGTAAATAACATTAATTAAGTACACTAATTAAGATATATATAATAATTTATTGGTTTATTTGATTATATCATTAACCATTTCTTTATTTTTTTTTCTGAGGAGCCTAACATGAATCCCAAAATTTCTGTTGCTTCCGTTTTAGCTGCAGGATTGGCTATAGAACTTGCTTCTATTCGGCCCAAAGTCGCTTAAAGTACTGCTGCGGGCCAAGCCGTAGAAGGTATCGCTAGTAAATCAAAAGCAGATGAAAAATATGAGGCACTTTATTGCTTAATCTGGCTTTCATAGAATCTTTAACAATTCACGGCCTGGTCGTCGTATTAGCACATTTATTTGCTAATCCTTTTGTACAATCCTAGAAACGTGAAAACGTCAAAAATATGTACTTCTTTCATTCCTTTAACCCTGCCTCTTCTCTTCTTTAAATAATATCTACTCAACACTTGCTCCTAAAATCCTAGACATGCTTGGACTGCACTAACAAGTAAACTTGTTTTCACCATCTTTTTCTAATGATGCATCCTCTTGAGGTATGGTTTAATGCGTTTAGTTTGAATTATAGTAAAAAAACAAATTTGGCCAATTTGAAAGTCAAAATCAGAATTAAATTAAAGTCTTCAAAAAAAAAGTTTTTGGGTTGTCAAACCGACTTGTTTTGGTCATAACTTTGTACTTTGATATCTAAATGACAAATTTTTTTCTCTAGTTTCATCATTCTTTTGGACAAAAACCATTAGGATGTCGCTTTATAGGCAAAAAATACAGTGAAAATAGAAAGTATGTTGAAAATGATTCTAGGCAATTTGTTTTTTGAAATATGACCATTGACAGAAGACTACAATGCCAAAATTGGGGTGTTAACATATTGTGATTCTTTATTATCAGGCATGTGAAGCTCTATCAATAGCAAAAAACTAGACAAACCGAATTTGTAAAATAGATAAGATTAACATTGAGACCAAATCCATTTCTAAAAATGAAGATGAAAGTATGAATAAGCAGCTTAAAGCATGTATGCAACATAACACGAGGGTCTCTCTACGATGCCTCATAATCAGTTTTAAAACAATCTAATTGATTTCACAAATCATTGATCCTAGGCTGGACCATCTCTAATGCGCCGCCATCATTTCTAACATCTATAATTCAAAACCGAACATGAAACTTTGGTTTCATTCGGCTCCTTTTTGGAATATGGATTGATTCTAGGCTTTAGGGCGCAAAGTTACCTAAACAAAAAAATTTACGATGTGTGATATATTACGTGGTTAATTCATTAATTAATTTAGTACCCGGAATATATGATTAAATTAGGTAGGAGAATAGAAAAAAATGGTTGAATCAAAATAATTCTTTCTTAAATTCCATTTATGTGAGAGGATACTACGTATGTACTACCGTGTTCCATCAACACACTAAAGGGGTAATGCGCGATACTGTGCATAAGTAGGCCAACATTTCAATTGGCAAGTAGGAGGTTTCCATGTGCACGCCAAGTACTTATAACTTCTTGGATTGCAATTGCTAACATATTATGTTAAGCCACTATAGCCGTTCGGAATACACAAACTATTTTGACTGACGACCTGAATTTCTTTGAATATGTTCTTGAATCCATTCAAGACGTGAGCAAAACTCAAAATGGAGAAAGAATATGGTCCTTGGGTTCCTTGTATTAGGACTCTGTTCCTATTTGTTTTTGTTTTTAACTGGTTAGTGCACTTTTACCTTGGAGAATCATACACTTACCTCATGTGGAGTTAGTTGCACCTACGAATGATATAAATACTACTATTGGTTTAGCTTTACTCACGTCAGTGGCACATTTCTATGCAGGCCTTAATATTTTCTAACGTATTACACTACGGAACTGTAAAAAAGGGGGAAATTTCCATTTTCTCTTAAGATCCCCTTTTGTCATATTCATGTCACACATATCCTTTATTTTCACAGTCAATTACGCTGATTCATAATTGGGGTAATAATAGTTACTCATTTTGGGTGTGCGACGAAACAACAAGAACTGTTATGCGAAACCGTAGCTATTTCATTTCATCCTATGCAACAATTAACAAAAAATGGAATTAAGCAATTGGATATATCAATTATCAAATCTTGATCTGGGATGATTTGATTTGTTGAATCTCTTCGTTTGCATTGATGTGAGTTAAAAATCACGTAGGTTAGGTGGGTCGAGCTAGATAGCCAGCTACATATTATACGTGAACTCCAGTGTATGCTTAGAAGAATGATTTCAAGGTCCAATCCGATTCAAATGAAATAAGATGACGATGGTTTACATTATGGAAGAAACACATTTATATGTGATAGTAGATATTCAATAGCTACATATGGACTGCTCATGTATATTATTTCATTCCTCATATTACTACCGACTTTATATAGATATAGATTCCGCTTTCTCTATCTCGATTATAATATAAGCTCTCCATTTTCTATCTGTGACTATATGTGTGGATTGAATATGAAATCAAGCTTATGAATGCGTTTAAAGAAGATGAAGGAGCGAAGGATTGAAAGGATGGGTTTCGATAAAAAAAAATGAATAACTATGGATTTATCAAATCTTTGGATAGGGAATAAAAATGACATATTGAGGTAGTTCTGATGTTTTAATAATATCAACATCACTTCTCAAATTAGGTTGGAGTTCTTAGTTTTGTTGTATGATCCAAATTTATGGTGGAATATGAAATACTAAGTAATGTAACTAATTAAGTAATATAATTCATCACATAATATACCATACACCATAATTTTTTTCGTTTAGGTCACTTTGCGCCCTAAATGATGGAATCTATCCATATTCTATGAAGGAGCCGAATAAAACCAAATTTTCATGTTCGGTTTTGAATTATAGACGTTAAATATGATGAATCGAAGAATATAACCCGAGCCTTCCAAGCTAAGGATGCAGGTTCGAGTCCCTTTATTCGCTCAATATGAATGATAAAACATACATCATTGTTCTAGATCATCCAAGAGATATTCAAGCTCAACTAATGTGGACTAGATATCTAAAACTGAACTTTGGCCTTTTTGATGCCCCTAGTGATGATGGGTCGACCTAGACCCTAAAGGTTGGTTTCAAATTTATATTTCTGGTCCATAATGGTTGACTTTGAATATCTCTTGGATGATTGAGAAATCACACGAGGATCAAATGATGTATGTAGTATGATTCATATCGACGGGGTAAAGGGACTCGAACCCACATCGTAACTTGGAAGGCTAGAGTTATAGTCGACGTCGATTCTTCATTTTTAACATCCTTAATTCAAAACCGAACATGAAACTTTGGTTTCATTCAGCTCCTTTATGGAATATGGATAAATTCAAGGATTTAGGTCGCAAAGTTACAAAAACGAAAAAAATTTATGATGTGTGATATATTACGTAGTTCATTAATTAATTTAGTACCCGGAATATATGATTAGAAAAAGAAATGGTTGAATCAAAATAATTCCTTAAGTTCCATTTTGATAAAAGGGTACTACGAATGTTCTACCATGTTCGATTAACACACTAAAGGGTTATCTGAAACATTCGGTGTGCAAGTCGGTAACATTTCTATTGGCAAATAGGAGGTTTCCAAGTGCATGCTCAAGTACTGTTAACTTCTTGGGTCGTAATTGCTATCGCATTTGATTCATCCTCTGTAGCCGAACGGAATACACAAACTATTCTGACCGACGGCGTAAAATTCTTGAGATATGTTCTTGATTTCAATGAAGAAGTGGGCAAAACTCAAAATGGAGAACATTATGGTAATTAGGTTCCTTTTATTTGAACTCCATTCCTATTTGTTTTTGTTTCTAACTAGTCCGGTGTGCTTTTACCTTTGAGAATCATACAGTTACCTCATGAGGATTTAGTTGCACCTACGAACGACATAAATACTACTATAGGTTTATCTTTATTGATGTCAGTGGCACATTTCTGTGCAGGCCTTTCTAAAAAGGAACTGGGTTTTTTAGGTAAATGTATTCAACCAACTCCAATATTTCACCAATTAATGTCTTAGAAGATTTCACAAAACCTTTATCACTTAGTTTTCAAATTTTCAAGAATATATTGGCCGATGAATTAGTAATTGTTGTTATTGATTATTTTAGTACACATAGCCATGAAAGGTAATCATTGATTAGCTTTTCATCCAAAAAATAATAAAATAATGCTTTAATTTTAAGAATCACTTTTCCTAAGATTCCCTTTGTCCTACTTATGTCATTGATCTCTTTTATTTTCCCAGCCAATTACAATGATTCATAATTGGGGTAATAATTGTTACTCTGTTGGGTCGTGCGACGAAACAATAGGAACTATGTTCTACGAAACCACTGCTATTTCATTCCATTCTATTCAACAATTAACCAAAATTGGAATTAATTGCAATTAAATCAATTAATCATCACATCTTGATATAGGATGATTGGCTTTGATGAATCTCTTCGTTTGAATCTTTGTAAGATAATGATAGACTAGTAAAAATTAAGTAGGGTATGTGGGTTGAGCTTGATAGCATAGCTACATATTATACGTGAACTTCATTGTATGCTTTGAAGAAAGATTCCAGGGTCCGATCCCATTCAATATAAATAAAATGATGATGGTTTACAATATTTAAGAAATACTTGTATATGTGATAGTAGACATTCAATAGTTATATATGGACTACCCGTGTATGTTATTTCATTCCCCATATTACTATCGACTTTATATATTCCACTTTCCCTGTATGAATTATGATATAAGCTCTTCTTTTTTTGCCTGTGACTGTATGTGTGGATTGAATATGAAATCAAGCCTATGAATGCAATTAAAGAAGATGAAGGAGCGAAGGATAGAAATAATGGCTTGGGAGCAAAGAAATAGAAGAACTATATATGGACTTAGAAAAACTCGAATAGGGAATAAAAATGAGATATTGAAGTAGTTGTGATGATTCAACAATATCAAATATCATCCCTTCTCAAATTAGGTTGGGAGTTCATAGTCTAGTTGGATGGATCTAGTGATTGAATATGAAATACTAAGTAATGCAACTAATTAATATGATAATTATATAAATAACATTAATTAAACACACTAATTAAGTAATATATAATAATAAATTTGTTTATTTGATTATATCAATAACCATTTCTACATTTTTTTGTTGTGAGGAGTTTAATATGAATACCATTTTTGCTGCATCAGTTGGTAGAAGGTATCGCAAGTCAACCAGAAGCAGAGGCGAAAATATGAGGTACTTTATTGCTTAATCTGGCTTTTATGGAAGCTTTAACAATTTATGTCCTGGTCGTGGCATTAGCACTTTTATTTGCTAATCCCATTGTGTAATCCGAGAAACATGAAAACATGAAAAATACTTATTTTTATTGCTTTGGCAGACATGATTGGACTGCACTTCTTGCTTCTTGTCTTCTTTAAATTATATCAGCTCAACACTTCACTCTTACAATCCCAGACAAACATGATTGGACTCCACTAACAAAACTTGTTTTGACTGTATCTTTCTAATCATGGATGCTTTTGTTGCTTGGTTTAATGAGTTTAGTTTAAATTATAGCGAAGAAACTAATTTGGTTTGAACGTCAAAATGAAAATTAAAAATTCAAATTTATCGTAAAACATGATTTTTAGTTTGTCAAACCGACTTGTTTTGGTTATAACTTTAGTCTTAGACATCTAAATGACTTTTTTTTTCATGTTTGACAGATATTCAGCATTCTTCTGGACTAAAACCTTTAGGATGTTGTTTTATATCCAAAAATTAGTAAAAATAAAGAGTATGTCGAAAGTGACTATGGGCAACTTGTTTTTTGAAATATCACAATTGACACACGACTACTAAGGCCAAAATTGGGTGTTTACATATTGTATATCTTCGTTATCAAGCATGAGATGGTGACTAAATAGTAAACACATCGATTTTGTAGAATGGATAAGATTAACATTGAGACCAAATCCATTTCTCAAATGCCGTTTTTGACGAAGATGAAGATGAAATTATGAATAATCAACTTAAAGCATGTAAGAACAACTCATCATCGGTTTTTCAACGCTCTAATTGATTATACAAATCATTGATCCTATTCTGGACCACCTCGAATCATTTAACAATCAATGTTAATTTTATCCGAATTGCGTTTTGACTCCACGACTAGCTGACCTTGGGCATTTTTTAATCCCCTAGTGATCGACCTGGACCCTAAATGTTCGTTTCAAATTTTGATTTTCAGTCCATATTGGTTGACCTTGAATATCTCTTGGATGATTTAGAAATCCTAGAAGGATTCAATGATGTATGTATTATCATTCATATCGAGCGGATAAAGCGACTCGAACTCGCATCGTTAGCAGGGAAATCTATGGTTATAGTCAATGTCGATTCATCATTTTTAACATGATATATTACGTGGTGAATTTTTTAATTATTTTAGTACCCAAAATATATGATTAATATATGTACTAGAGTAGAAAAAGAAATGGTTGAATCAAAATAATTCCTTCTTAAGTTCCATTTTCGTCAGTGGGTACTACGAATGTTCTACCATGTTCGATCAACACACTAAAGGGTGAGAGATATTCAGTGTGGAAGTAGGCAACATTTCTATTGGCAAATAGGTGGTTTCCAAGTTCACGCCCAAGTACTTATAACTTCTAGTGTCGTAATAACAGTATAGCCGTTCGGAATCCACAAACTATTCTTACCCACGGCCAGAGTTTCTTCTGATATGTTCTTGATTTCATTCAAGATGTGTGCAAAACTCCAAATAGAGAAAAATATGGTCCTTGGGCTCCTTTTATAGGAACTTTGTTACTATTTGTTTTCGTTTCTAACTGGTCAGGTGCGATTTTACCTTGGGGAATCAAACACTTACCTCATGGGGTGTTAGTTGCACCTACGAGTGATATAAATACTACTGTTGCTTTAGCTTTACTCATGTTAGTGCAACAATTCTATGCAAGCCTTTCTAGAAAGGGACTCGGTTATTATGGTAAATATATTCAACCAACTCCAACACTTTTTCACCAATTAATGTCTTGGAAGATTTCACAAAACATTTAACACTTATTTTTTGTACTTTTTATGAATATACTGGCCAATCAATAAGTTATTGTTGTTATTGTTTCTTTAGTACATTTAGCCATGCAACATCATCATTGAGTAGCTTTTCATCCAAATAAATAACAAAATAATTCCCTAATTTTCAGTCACATTTTCTTTTTGAGTTGATTAAAATTCAAAATTAAGTAAGCCCATGTATCTTATTGCAATAATTAATTCATACATAGCTCAAGATACGTGCTTGTGGAACATGATTGATATAAATATGCATATTTACGGTATGTTTTATATAGTGTAGGAAGAAAACAAGAGCAAGTCAAATATATGTACGATAATAATATTTCTTATATTACGTATTACACTACGGAATTGTAAAAAAAGCAAGGAATTCCCAATATTTCCTACGATCCCATTTGTTCTATTCATGTCGTACATCTTTATTTTCCCAGTCAATTATGACGATTCATAATTGGGGTATGTTACTCGCTTGGGGGCGTGCAACGTAACAACATGACTGCTTCTAAATTGCTGCTAGATTGGCTTGCTTCTATTGGACCCAGAGTCTGTCAAGATACTGCTGCGGGCCAAGCTGTTGAAGGTATCGCTTGTCAATCATAAGCAGAGGGTAAAATATGAGGTACTTTATGGAAGCTTTAACAATTTGTGTCCTAAACGTCGTATTGGTAATTTTATTTGCTAATCTCTTCGTGTAATTCGAGAAACCTGAAAAATACATACTTCTTTCACTGCTTTGGTCCTGCCTCTTATCTTCTTTAAATTATAGCAACTCTTCATTCCTAAATTCTTAGACATGCTTGGACTGCACTAGAAAGTTAACTTGTTTTGACCATATCTTTCTAATCATGCATCATTTTGAGATATTGTTTAACGCGATCAGTTTGAATTGTAGTAAGAAAACAAATTTGTCAAATTTGAATGTCAAAATCAAAACTAAATCAAATTTACCTTAAAACAAAGGAGTGAACGAAGATAAGATTAACATTGAGAACAAATCCCTTTGTAAAAAGTTGTTTTTGACGATGATGAAGATGAAAGTATGAATAAGCAGCTTAAAGCATGTATGCAACTTAACACGAGGGTCTCTCTGTGATGCCTCATAATCAGATTTTAAACATTCTAATTGATTTCACAAATCAATGATCCTTTGCTTGACCACCTCCAATCATTTCACAATTAATGTCAATCTTATCCAAATTGTCTTTGGCATTTTTAAGCACCTAGTGATGGGTCGACCTGGACCCTAAAGGTTGGTTTCAAATTTACATTTCAGGTCCATATTGGTTGACCTTGAATATCTCTTGAATGATCTAGAAATCTTAGGAGGATCCAATGATGTATGTCTTATGAATCATATCGAGCGGATAAAGGGACTCCAACCCGGATCATCAGCTTGGAAGTCTAGAGTTATAGTCAACGTCGATTCATCCTTTTTAAAATCTATAATTCAAAATCGAACAGGAAACCTTGCTTTCAATTGGCTGCTTTATGGAATATGGATAGCTTCCCAGATTTTGGGTGTGATATGACCTAATCAAAAGAATTTACGATGTACGATATATTACGTTTGTTAAGAATACACAAACTATTCTGACCAACAGCCAAAATTTCTTCTTATATGTTCTTGATTTCATTCATGACGTAAGCACAACTCAAAATGGAGAAGAATATGGTCCTTGGTTTCCTTTTATTGGAACTCTGTCCTATTTGTTTTTGTTTCTAACGGGTCAGGTGCACTTTTAACTTGGAGAATCATTCAATTACCTCATGTGGAGTTAGTTGGACCGACTAATGATAATAAATAGCAATGTTTCTTTAGCTTTACTCACGTCAGCAACACATTTCTATGCATGCCTTACTAAAAAGGGATTGGGTTTCTTCGGTATATAGATTTAACTAACTCCAATAGTTTTACCAATTAATGTCTTAGAAGATGTCACAAAACCTTTAGCACATAAAATTTGACTTTTCATGAATATATTGGCCAATGATTTAGTAATTGTTGTTCTTGTTTCTTTTGTACATTTAGCCATGGAAGGTCATCATTGAGTAGCTTCCATCTAAATAAATAATAAAATAATACTTTTAATTTCAAAGAGTTGCTTTTTCTGTTTGAATTTATTTAAATTCAAAATTAAGTAAGCCCATGAATCTTTTTCCAATAATTAATTCATGCGTATCTCAAGATAGATACCCACTTATGAAACATGATTAATATAAATGTATTTATTTACGATATAGTGTAGAAAGAAAACAAGAGCAAGAGAAATATATTTGTAAGACCCGCAATTTTTCAGAAAATATCTGAATAAAATTCATGAGGCATTTACCGGTAAAAAAATAGCATTTCTTCTCAGAATGCAAAACGAATCAATTCCTGCGAGCCAGTTATACTTAGGATATTCGTCGAATCGCGAATATATGCTCAAACACTCTGGAAGCCAT
This sequence comes from Nuphar pumila, assembly GCF_984573655.1. NCBI lineage: Eukaryota > Viridiplantae > Streptophyta > Magnoliopsida > Nymphaeales > Nymphaeaceae > Nuphar > Nuphar pumila. The sequence continues at coordinate 41,704,344 of NC_143265.1, read as the reverse complement.
AACTTCCTACCTGAATGAAATCAAAGGATTCCTACGAGCCAACTTTCTTAGTTACGTCAATACGAAGAAAATGGCGTACTCAGAATTTTTCGGAAAAAATCGCCGGAAACCCGAAATTCTTGCGGGACCCACGGAAATATTGGTGGGACCCACAGAAATATTCCTCAGAAAATATCTGGTGGGACCCACAAAAATATCCCATGGAATATCCAAGTGGGCCCCACACCAAGGAACCTCTTGGAATTAAAAAGAAGCCAAGGGGGTAGAAGGGGCATGAGAAAATCCAAGAGGAGGTGGGCTTGGGCTATAAATAGCCCTCCCCACTCTCTCTCTTCTCATAAAAATCGACCCCCTCTCTCTCTCTTGCCTTCTCTCTCTCTCCTAAACCTCCCCTACCTATCCTAGCCCACCTGACCTGGTCTGAGCCTGCCTGACCTGGTCCTAACCCACCTGACCTGGGTCTGAACCCACTTGACCTGGTCCAAAACCAGTTGACTTGACTTGAACCTAGTTGGGTTTAAAGTCAAAGTCAAAGTCCTTTTTGGTCCAGATTCCGGTTTGGATTTCTGAACCCAGACTTAGCCTACTTGAGCTGAGTTCGAACCTGCTGAACCCAGTTGACTTGGATCGAACCCTGTTTGGTTCAAACCACTTAGGTTGAGTAGCTTGACCTACTCTACCTGTTTCTCAACTAAGTCAGCTTCATCTGACTTAGTCTGACCTCTCGAAGGAAGGCTCGAAGCCAAAGAAGCAACCCGGAGCCGTTTCTTCCACGATTTGAAGTAAGTTCGCTTCGTTGATCCATCTCTCTCAAGTATTTGACTGTTTGTATATAGAATATACTTTCTGAAGTAGTATCTTGCTTTAGTTCTTGATTGAGCCCTTTTTGGACACTTCGGTGTTCACCCGCTCGTCTCGTAACTATCGTCGGATATATCTATGTTCAAACACGCAGTATATGCGTTCTTCAAAATGGTATCTCGCTTTAGTTCTTGGTTGAGCCCTTTAGGACACTTCGGTGTTCACCCGCTCGCCTCGTAACTATCGTTGGATGCGGATCTAGGTGTATATCTGCTGATTCTGCCGACGCGTCTTATATCGCACAGGCTATGTAATTTACCTTTGCCGTCGCGTCGTATGATGCCAAGGCTCCCTGTTTTCTGTACTTCCGATTACTGCACTTCCGATTATGCATTTACTTACGCCGTCGCGTCGAACGATGCCAAGGCTCCTGCTTTCTGCACTGTATTTACTTACGCCGTCGCGTCGAACGATGCCAAGGCTTCTGCTTTGTTATATATGTAGAATATTTCGTTCAGTTACACACCCTGAACAATAGTATATGCATTTCTTTACGCCGCCGCTGTATAAAGCACAGGCTTCTGCTTATACTACATATATAGCACATAAATGAGCGTTCAAATGGAGATCAACTCCAAATCGCCCATGCGATTCCTTGACCGCTCCTCGTTCAAGATTCTGCTTGACGAATGAAGCCCCTATTGGAAAGGCTTCGCTTTTTGGCAAAATGCTCTTTACGTAAAGACTAAGTTAATTACGTATGGCCTGGCTATGGCCCAGGGTTCCTGCAACCTTGATGGATGCAAAGTACGCACAACGGTGCGCATCCATTTCCCGAATTAAGCGTGGCGATTTCCTACCAAAGAGGGGAGATGCCGCTGAAATGGATAAAAGAAACGCACGCTTTCTCCGTAAAAGAGAGGAAGTGCTGCTGAAATTTCTAAAGAAGCTAAGAATAGCTCAGAAAGAACGTAGCAGGATACTCTGACATATAGCAGAGTGCTACCCAGTTCATGGTTTGCCCTCTACAACGTAGAAGGGTTCGTCGCACCACTGCCGGTAGAGCAGGGGAGGTGCTGACAAAATGGTCGGCAGAAGAGCTGCCGGAACCAATGGAACGGCATAATGATGTCCGTTGATGGAACGATGCCAGATCGGCTCGTATCCTTGTGCCTGCAAGGGCACCTTGCTCGTAAGGGCCGCTGAGCCGGAGTAGAGGTTGCGCCTTGGCTAGGTTTGGACTCGTTGCGTAAAAATACGCCGAGTAGCTGATCTATTTAGATCGAGTCATATGCATGCTCATTGAGAACGGTTACACAACCAGACTCGTAAGGGCCGAAGAGCCAGAGTGTGTTGTTTCCACCCAAAGAGGTGTGATGCTCGTGGTGGCCGAAGTGCCAAAGAGCGGTGTTCTGCATGCATATGAATAAGACTTAAGGTCGCACATACCCCGCGGTTGAAGATCGTGTTAGGGGTACCCCCTCAGTAATGACTGTGTTGGGGAAGACTGAATGGGGTCGGGTACATACTCCCGTAGTGCTGAAAGCACGGGCTGCCTAAATGGCATGCAGATTCTATCCAAGTAATTGTAAGACTGGCAGACCCCTTCAGGAATTATGCTCACTGTGGAATGACAGTGATGGTACAGCCTTGAGTGACATGTATTTTACTTTGGACCTGATAGAGTCCACGATGGCCTCAGTCACTCATGGGTTTTGGGGTCGTGGTTATCCTTAAGATCTAAGGATTGAACCCAACTACTGCAAGTAGAGGATGCATCCGAATATGGGCCTAGTAGGATTCTCCCAGTTGAAACACACTGCCCTACTATGGATAGGGTCAACAGGCCTCTGGGGTATCTAAAATACATAGAATAATCAACCCCCAGAACGTCGCGTTGATGCCCGGACAATAGCTCTACCTGCGTACCAAAGGCGGGAGCGGTTAATTATCGAAACAATGCATTAGCTTAGGTTCAGCGATGCTTTGGATGTATGAGTGGATGACGTGTTGAGTCAGTCCTGCATAACCTTTGTGAAGGTGTCATGTTCGGTATACTACTGGACCGACTGGGCAAAGACCCGTGTTGTATCCGCACGACTAAGCGAAGCTCGAAGAATTGTCCTTAGATGCGTGGGATACGGATGTGCTAAGTATGAAGACTTGAGCTAGACATCACTTTGAGACCCGGTAGAGGTCATGGCTAAGTCATGGAGACTTAAGCGGCTATTCAAATCCCAGCCCTGAAAAGGCTTGCTCTAAGTCATGAGGACTTGAGCGGATGCTCAACTCATAGCCCTGAGGAGGCTCTTGCGAAATACGCTAAGTCTTGGAGGCTTGAGCGTCGTTATTGCGCATTGCGACCCTGAGTGGTCATTATTGTATTTGAGTTGAATGGATGTATGACTGCATGCTTACCAGACCATTAGTGGCTCTGACCCCGTTTTATGGGGATTTCAGGTGTTGGACCTGCGTGACGATATGCGGAGCAAGGCGGCATCGAGTTCCAGGGTTTCTCTAGACAGATTTTGTACTGCTTCCTTTTATTGAACCTATACTACTTTTCTAAGCAGTAGTGTTGTAATAAACATGTGGTTTTCGATAAAATGGAACACTTTGGTGGTCAATGAGTTGCTTGGCCACATACCTGCAACGTGCTCGGAGCTTTCTAAAACCGACGACTCATTATCGTCTTATTCCGCTGCTAAAAGCTTTTCTAAGTTCCGCTGCAAAGAAAAAAAAAAGAAATTCATGAAAATTTTAACTTAGCTTTGTTTTGGAAATCCGGGGCGTTACAATATTTATCATATTAATATTTGTTATATTCCCTGTTACACTACGGAATTGTAAAAAAAAGGGGGAATTCCCAGTTTTTCCCAAGATCCCCTTTTGTCCTATTCATGTCATACATCTTCTTTATTTTCCCAGCCAATTACGACGATTCATAATTGGGTGTGACCATGAGACCAAACAATAAGAACTATGTTATGTGAAACCGTAGCTATTTCATTCTATCCTATTCAGGAATTAACAAAAATTGGAATTAATTGCAATTGAATCAATCAATCATCAAATCTTGATTTGGGATGATTTGCTTTGATAAATCTCTTCATTTGAATCGATGTGAGATAAAAATCACGTAGGTTAGGAGGGTCGAGGTAGATAGTCGTATCTACATATTATATGTGAACTCCGGTGTATACTTAGAAGAATGTTTCCAAGGTCTGATCCGTTTCAAAAGAGATAAGATGATGATGGTTTACATTATGGAAGAAACACATGTATATGTGATAGTAGATGTTCAATAGTTATATATGGACTACCCATGTATGTTATTTCATTCCCATATTACTATTGACTTTATATAGATATAGATTCCACTTTCCCTGTATGGATTATAATACAGACTCTTATTTTTTTGTCTGTTACTGTATGTGTGGATTGAATTTGAAATCAAGCCTGTGTATGCATTTAAAGAAGATGAAGGAGCGAAGGATTGAAATAATGGGTTGGGAGCAATAAAATAGAGTAACTATATTATATGGGTTTACAAAAACTTGGTTAGGGAATAAAAACAAGATATTGAAGTGGTTTTGATGATTCAACAATATCAAATTTCATCACTTCTGATGAAGTGCTTTGAGTCCCTTTATCTGCTGGATATGAATCATAAAACATACATCATTGGATGCTCCTAAGATTTCTAGATCATCAAAGAGCTCTATTCAAGGTCAACCAATATGAACCAGAAATCCAAATTTTAAACGAACCTTTTGGGTTTAGGTGGACCCATCGCTAGGGGCTTACAAAATGCCCGAGGTCAGTATATTTTTTGCCTATAAAACAACATCCTAAAGGGTTTTGTCCAAAAGAATGATGAAACTAGAGTCTAACATGAAAAAAAATTGTCATTTTGGTATATAAGTACAAAGTTATGAACAAAACAAGTCGGTTTGACTACCAAAAACTTTTTTTAAGAAGACTTTACATTAATTCTGATTTTGACATTCAAAGACTTTACATTGGAAAGAGATGGTCAAAACAAGTCTACTTTTTAGTGCAGTCCAATCATGTCTAGGATTTTAGGAGTAAAGTGTTGAGTTGATATAATTTAAAGAAGAGAAAAGGCGGCAGGGTCAAAGCAATAAAATACGTATTTTTCAAGTTTTCACGTTTTTAAGATTACACAAATTGATTAACAAATAAAAGTGCTAATGCGACGACCAGGCCGTGAAATGTTAAAGCTTCCATAAAAGCAATAAAGTATATCGTATCTTACCATCTGCATGCTTCTGTTTGACTAGCAATACCTTTTACGGCTTGGCCCGCAGCAGTACCTTGACCGACTCCGGGTCGAAACGAGGCAAGTTTTGTGGCCAATCCAGCACCAATAACCGAAGCAACAAAACTTTTGGGATTCATGGTAAGCTCCTTACAACAAAAAATAAAGAAATGGTTAAGCATGTAATCAAATAAACCAATGAATTATTATATATATCTTAGTATACATAATTAATGTTATTTACATATTTGTAATATTAATTAGTTACATTACTTAGTATTTCATGTTCCATCACTAAGATCCATACAACTAAACTAAAAACTCCCAACCTATTTTGAGAAGAGATGATATTTGTTATTATTGTATTATCAAGACTACTTCAATATGTCATTTTTATTCCATATCCAAGTTTTTGTAAATTCTTATAATATTGTTCTTCTATTTCTTTGCTCCAAACCCATTCCTTCAATTCTTCGCTCATTCATCTTCTTTAAACGCATTCATGGGCTTGACTTCATATTCAATCCACACAAACAGTAACAGACAGAAAAGGAAGAGCTTATATCGTAATCCATATCGAGAAAGTGGAATATACGTGGGTAGTCTGTAGTAATATCAGAATTGAAATAATATACGTGGGTAGTCTGTATATAACTATTGAATATCTACTATCACGTGTACATGTGTTTCTTCCATAATGAAAACCATCGTCCTCTTATTTCTTTTGAATCACATCGGACCCGAGAATCATAATTCAATGTATACCTCAGAGTTCACGTATAACATGTAGCTACGGCTATCTACCTCGACCTGCGTAAACTATGTGATTTTTTCTTGTCTGTCTCACATCGATTCAAACAAAGAGATTCATCAAAGCGAACCATTCCATATCAAGATTTGATGATTGATTCATCCAATTACAATTAATTCTAATTTTTGTTAATTGTTGAATAGGATGGAATGAAATAGCAACGGTTCCGCAGAACATAGTTCTTGTTTCTTCGCACGTTCCAAATGAGTAAGAATTATTACCCCTATTATGAATTGTTGTAATTGACAGGGAAAATATAAGAGATGTACGACGTGAAAATGATAAAAGGGGATCTTTAAAAAATTTGTGAACTACCCATTTTTTTACAATTCCGTAGTGTAATACGTAATATAATAAATATTAATATTGTACATATATTTCTCTCGCTATTGTTTTCTTCCTACACTATATCATACATATCATAAATAAACATATTTATATCAATCATGTTTCTCAAGCCGATATCTTGAGCTACGCATGAATTAATTATTGTTATAAGATTTATGGGCTTACTTAATTTTGAATTTTAATCAATTCAAATACAAAAGGCGACTCTTTGAAATTCAGGAACAGCAATGACTAGTTCATCGGCCAATATATTCCTGAAAAGTCGAAAACTAAGTTTGGACTGCAATCTCAGCCAGACAAGATTGGACTGCACTAACAAAACTTGTTTTGACTGTATCTTTCTAATCATGGATGCTTTTCATGTATGGTTGAATGAGTTTAGTTTCAATTATAGCAAAGAAACAAATTTGGTTTGAACGTCAAAATCAAAACTAAAGTCAAATTTACCGTAAAAAAAGTTTTTTAGTTTGTCAAACAGACTTGTTTTGGTTATAACTTTGTTCCTAGACATTTAAATGACTTATTTTTTCATGTTTGAAAGATATTCATCATTCTTTTTGACAAAAACCTTTAGGATGTTGTCTCATATGCAAAAAATAGTGAAAATAAAGAGTATGTCGAAAATGACTATGGGCAACTTGTTTGTTGAAATATCACAATTGACATATCTCTTTATCATAATCAGTTTTTCAACACTCTAATTGATTTCACAAATCATTGATCCTATTCTGGAGCACCTCGAATCAATTAACAATCAATGTTAATCTCATCCAAATTGCCTTTTGACTCAAGGACCAGCTGACCTTGGGCATTTTTTAATCCCCTAGTGATGGGTCGACCTGGATCCTAAAGGTTGGTTTCAAATTTAGATTTCCAGTCCATATTGGTTGACCTTAAATATCTCTTGGACGATCTAGAAATCCTTGAAGGATCCAATGATGTATGTAATATGATTCATATCGAGCGGATAAAGAGACTCAAACCCACATCATTAGCATGGAAGGCTATGGTTATAGTCGATGTTGATTCATCATTTTTAACGTGATATATTACATGGTTAATTTATTAATTATTTTAGTACCAAAAATATATGATTAAATTATGTACTAGAGTAGAAAAAGAAATCGTTGACTAAAAATAATTCCTTCTTAACTTCCATTTTTGTGAGGGGGTACTACGAATGTTCTTCCATTTTCGATCAACACACTAAAGGGTTGTGCGAGATATTCATTGTAGAAGTATGCAACATTTCTATTGGCAAATAGGTGGTTTTCAAGTGCATGCTCAAGTACTTATAACTTCTAGGGTCGTAATTCAGGTATAGTCGTTCGGAATCTACAAACTATTCTTACCCACGGCCAGAGTTTCTTCTGATATGTTCTTGATTTCATTCAAGATGTGAGCAAAACTCAAAATGGAGAAGAATATGGCCTTGGGCTCCTTTTATTTGGACTTTGTTCATATTTGTTTTCGTTTCTAACTGGTCAGGTGCGATTTTACCTTAAAGAGTCAAATACTTACCTCATGGGGTGTTAGTTGTACCTACGAATCATATAAATACTACTGTTGCTTTATCTTTACTCATGTTAATGCAACATTTCTATGCAGGCCTATCTAGAAAGGGACTCGGTTATTTCGTTAAATATATTCAACCAACTCCAATACTTTTTCACCAATTAATGTCTTAGAAGATTTCACAAAACCTTTATCACTTAGTTTTTGACTTTTTAGGAATATATTGGCCAATCAATTAGTGATTGTTGTTCTTGTTTCTTTAGTACATTTAGCCATGGACATCATCATTGAGTAGCTTTTCATCCAAATAAATAATAAAATAATTCTCTAATTTTCAGTCATTTTTTTCTTTTTGAATTAATTAAAATTCAAAATTAAGTAGGCCCATGAATCTTATTGCAATAATTAATTCATACATAGCTCAAGATACCTGCTTGTGGAACATGATTGATATAAATATGCTTATTTACGATATGTATTATATAGTGTAGGAAGAAAACAAGAGCAAGAGAAATATATGTATGATATTAATATTTACTATATTACGTATTACACTACGGAATTGTAAAAAAAGCATGGAATTCCGAATATTTCTTAAGATCCCTTTTGTTCTATTCATGTCGTATGTCTTTTTTTTCCCAGTCAATTATAACGATTCATAATTGGGGTAAAAATTGTTACTCGTTTGGGGGTGTGTAACGTAACAACAAGACTGCTTCTAAATTGCTGCTAGATTGGCTTGCTTCTATTGGACCCAGAGTCGGTCAAGATACTGTTGCGGGCCAAGCTGTTGAAGGTATCGCTTGTCAATCAGAAGTAGAGGGTAAAATATGAGCTACTTTGTCGAAGCTTTAACAATTTACGGCCTAAACGTCGCATTAGCAATTTTATTTGCTAATCCTCTTGTGTAATCCGAGAAACCTGAAAAATACATACTTCTTTGACGGCTTTGGCCCTGCCTGTTATCTTCTTTAAATTATAGCAACTCAACACTTGATTCGTAAAATCTTAGACATGCTTGCAAGTTAACTTGTTTTGACCATATCTTTCTAATCATGCATCCTTTTGAGATATTGTTTAACGTGATCAGTTTGAATTGTAGTAAGAAAATAAATTTGGCAAATTTGAATGTCAAAATAAAAAAACTAAATCAAATTTACCTTACAACAAGTTTTTTAGGTAGTCAAACCAACTTGTTTTAGTTATAAGTTTGTGCTGACATTTAAATGACTTGTTTTTTCATGTTGAAAGATATTCATCATTCTTTTGGACTAAAACCATTAGGATGTTTTATATGAAAAAATAGTGAAAATAGAGAGTATGTCAAAAATGGCTATGGGCAACTTGTTTTTTGAAATATGACAATTGATACAAGACTACTAGGCCAAAAAATGGGGTGTTTACATTCTCTTCGTAATGAAGCATGTGATGATGACAAAGTAGTAGACACACCAATTTTGTAGAATGCATAAGATTAACATTGAGACCAAATCCCTTTCTAAAAAGTTGTTTTTGATGAAGATGAAAGTATGAATAAGCAGCTTAAAGCATGTATGTAACTTAACACGAGGGTCTCTCTGTGATGCCTCATAATCAGTTTGTAAACACTCTTAATTGATTTCACAAATCAATGATCCTTTGGTGAACCACCTCCAATCATTTCACAATCAATGTCAATCTTATCCAAATTGTCTTTGGCATTTTTTAAGCACCTAGTGATGGGTCGACTTGGACCCTAAAGGTTGGTTTCAAATTTACATTTCAGGTTCATATTGGTTGAACTTGAATATCTCTTGAATGATCTAGAAATCTTAGGAGGATCCAATGATATATGTATTATGATTCATATCGAGCCGATAAAGGGACTCCAACCCGAATCATCAGCTTAGAAGGTTAGGGTTATAGTCAACGTCGATTCATCATTTTTAACGTCTATAATTCAAAATCAAACATGAAACTTTGCTTTCATTTGGCTGTGATTCATATGTTCAGTTTTAAATGATAGACGTTAAAAATGATGAATCGACGTCGACTATAACCCTAGCCTTCCAAGCTAATGATGCGGGTTTGAGTCCCTTCACCCGCTCGATATCATCAAAGACATATTCATGGTCAACCAATATGGACAAGAACTCTAAATTTAAAATCAACCTTTTTGGTCCAGGTGGACCCATCACTAGGGGTTTAAAAATGCGAAAGGTCAGTTGGTTCTGGTGACCAAAGGCAATTTGGAAAAGACTTACATTGATTGTGAAATGATTAGAGGTGGTCTAGAAAACGATCAATGATTTGTGAAATCAATTAGAGTGTTTAAAAACTTATTATGAGGCATCACAAAGAGACTCTCGTGTTAAGTTGCATACATGCTTTAAGTTGCTTATTCATACTTTCATCTTCATCCTCCACAAAAACAACTTTTTAGAAATGGATTTGATCTCAATGTTAATATTATCCATTCTACAAAATCGGTGTCTTCTTTTTTGTCATCATCTCATGCTTGATAACAAAGAGATACAATATGTAGACACCCCAATTTTGGCCTAGTAGTCTTGTGTCAATTGTCATATTTCAAAAAACAAGTTGTCCATAGTCATTTTCGACATACTCTCTATTTTCACTGTATTTTTTGCATATAAAACAACATCCCAGAGGTTTTTGTCTAAACGAATGATGAATATCTTTCAAACATGAAAAAAAACAAGTCATTTAGATGTCTAAGCACAACGTTATTACCAAAACAAGTCTGTTTGACTACCTAAAAAACTTGTTTTAAGGAAAATTTGACCTTTGTTTTGATTTTGACATTCAAATTTGCAAAATTTGTTTTCTTATAATTTAAACTAAACACAATTAACCATACTTCAAAAGGATGCATGAATAGAAAGATATGGTCAAAACAAGTTAACTTGTTAGTGCATTCCTAGCTTGTCTATGATTTTAGAAGTGAAGTGTTGAGTTGATATAATTCAAAGAAGAGAAGAGGCAGGACCAAAGCAAAAAAAGTAGGTATTTTTCACATTTTCACGTTCTAGGATTATAGAAAGAGATTGGCAAATAAAAGTGCTACTACGACGATCGGGCCATAAATTGTTAAAGCCTCCATAAAAGCCAGAATAAGCAATAAAGTACCTCGTATTTTACTAGCGATACCTTCTTCGGCTTGGCCGGCAGCAGCATCTTGACCGACTCTCAGTCTAATAGATGCAAGTTCTATGGCGAATCTAGCAGCAATCTTAGAAGCACTCATGTTGTTATGTCGCACGCCCCAAATGAGAAACAATTATTACCCCAAATATGAATCGTCGTAATTGATTGAGAAAATAAAGATGTATGACGTGAATAGGACAAAGGTGATCTTAGGACTAATTCGGAATTCCCCCTTTTTTTACAATTCCGTAGTGTAATACGTAATATAATAAATATTAATATCGTATATATATATTTCTCTTGCTCTTATTTTCTTCCTACACTAACATACATATAGTAAATAAACATATTTATATCAATCATGTTCTTCAAGCAGGTACCTTGAGCTACGCATGAATTAATTATTGCAATAAGATACATGGGCTTACTTAATTTTGAATTTAAATCAATTGAAAAAGAAAAAGAAACTCTTTGAAAATGAAAGCATTATTTTATTATTTATTTTGATGGAAAGCTACTCAATGATGACCTTCGGTTAAGTGTACTAAAGAAACATCAACAACAATTACTAATTCATCAACCAATATATTCTTGAAAAGTCGAAAACTAAGTGATAAGCTTTTGTGAAATCTTCTAAGACATTAGACTTGGAGTTCGTTGAATCTATTTACCAAAATAACCCAGTGCCTTTTTAGTAAGGCCTGCATAGAAATGTGCCACTAACATGTGTAAAGCTAAAGCAGTAGTATTTATATCATTCGTACGTGCAACTAACTCCCCATGGGTAACGATTTGATTCTTCTCCAAGGTAACTAGTTAGAAACGAAAACAAATAGGAAGAGAGTTCCAATAAAAGGAACCCATGGAGCATATTATTCTCCATTTAATCAAGAACATAGCAGAAGAAATTTTGGCCGTCGGTAAGAATAGTTTGTGGATTCCGAACGGTTATACCGGCTGAACCTAATAAGATAGTAATTACGACCCAAAAAGTTATAAGTACTTGGGCATGCACTTGGAAACCTAATATTTTCCAATAGAAATATTGCATACTTCCACACCGAATATCTCGCATAATCCTTTGGTGTGTTGATCGAACATGGTGGAACATTCATAGTACCCTCTGACAAAAATAGAACTTAAGATGGAGTTATTTTGATTCAACCATTTCTTTTTCTATTCTCCTACATAATTTAATCATATATTTTGGGTACTAAAATTATTAATGAATTAACTAACCACTTATATCATACATCATAAATTTTTTTATTAGGTCACTTTATGCCCTAAATCCAGGAAGCTATCCATATTCCATAAAGGAGCCGAATGAAACCAAAGTTTCATGTTCGGTTTTGAATTATAGATGTTAAAAATGATGAATCAACGTCGACTATAACCCTAGCCTTCCAAGCTAACGATGCGGGTTCGAGTCCCTTTATCCGCTCCATATGAATCATACATACATCATTAGATCCTACTAAGATTTCTAGATCATCCAAGAGATATTCAAGGTCAATCAATATGAACAAGAAATCTAAATTTGAAACCAACCTTTAGGGTCCAAGGCTATCACTAGAGGCTTAAAAAATGCCCAAGGCCAATTGGTCCTTTAGTCAAAAGGCAATTTTGATAAGATTAACATTGATTGTGAGATTAGAGGTGGTCCAACATAGGATCATTGATTTGTGAAATCAATCAGAGTGTTTAAAGACTGATTATGATAGAGAGACCCTCGTGTTAAGATACATACATGCTTTAAGCTGCTTATTCATACTTTTAACTTCATCTTTGTCAAAAACAACTTTTTAGAAATGGATTTGTTGTCAATGTTAATCTTTATCCATTATACAAAATCGGTGTGTCTACTTTTTTGTCATCTTTACATGCTTGATAACAAAGATATACAATTTCTAAACACCCCAATTTTGGCGTAGTAGTCTTGTGTCAATGGTCATATTTCAAAAAACAAGTTGCCCAGAGTTATTTTCGACATACTCTCTATGTTCACTATATTTTTTTTTATATAAAACAACATCTAAAGGATTTTGTCCAAAAGAATGATGAATATCTTTCGACAATGAAAAAAACAAGTCATTTTGATGTCTAAGCAAAAAGTTATAACCAAAACAAGTCGGTTTGACTGCCCAAAAAACTTATTTTATGGAAAATTTTACTTGAATTCTGATTTTGACATTCAAATTGGCCAAATTTATTTATTTTACTATGATTTAAACTATACGCATTAAACAATACATCAAAAGCATGCTTGATTAGAAAGATATGGTGAAAACAAGTAAAGTTGTTAGTGGAGTCCAATCATGTCTGACCAGGATTGTAGGAGTGAAGTGTTGAGCTGATATAATTTAAAGAAGACAAGAGATAAGGCCAAAGCAATAAAAGTACGTATTTTTAACGTTTTCACTTTTCTCAGATTACACAAAGAGATTAGCAAATAAAAGTACTAATGCCACGACCATGCCGTAAATTGTTAAAGCTTCCATAAAAGCCAGATTAAGCAATAGAGTACCTCATATTTTAACCCTCTGCTTCTGGTTGCTACCGATACCTTCTATGGCTTGGCCCGCAACATTACCCTGACTGAAGCAGCAGAAATTAGAGGATTCATATTATATATTTTTGATATAATCAAATAATCATATTACAGAAATTAGCGAATTCATATTAAGCTCCTCACAACAAAAAATGAAGAAATGGTTACCGATATAATCAAATAAACAAATGAATTATTATATATTACTTAAATAATGTGCTTAATTAATGTTATTTATATATTTATAATATTAATTAGTTGCATTACTTAGTATTTCATATTCCATCACTAAGATCCATCCAACTAAACTAAGAACTCCCAACCTAATTTGAGAAGGGATGATATTTGATATTACAGAATCATCAGAACTACTTCAATATCTCATTTTTATTCCCTATTGAAGTTTTTGTAAATCCATATAATATAGTTCTTCTATTTCTTTGCTCCAAACCGATTCTTTCAATTCTTGTCTCTCCTTCATCTTCTTTAAACACATTCATAGGCTTGACTTCGTATTCAATCCACATATACAGTCACAGACAGAAAAGGAAAGGCTTATATCATAATCCATATGGAGAAAGTGGAATCTATACCTATATAAAGTCGGTAGTAATATCGGGAATGAAGTAACATACATGGGTAGTCTATATATAACTATTGAATATCAACTATCACATAAACATGTGTTTCCTCCATAATGTAAACAATCATCATCTTATTTCTATTGAATGGGATCGGACCCTGGAATCATTCTTCTAAGCATACACCCGAGTTCACGTATAATATGTAGCTACGCTATCTAGCTCAACCCACATAACCTACTTGATTTTTACTTGTCTTTATCATTATCTCACAAGGATTCAAACAAAGAGATTCATCAAAACGAATCATCACATATCAAGATTTTATGATTGATTGATTCAATTGCAATCAGTTCCAATTTTGGTTAATTGTTGAATAGAATGGAATGAAATAGCAACGGTTTCGCAGAACATAGTTCCTGTTGATTCGTCGCACGACCCAAACGAGTTACAATTATTATCCCAATTATGAATCATCGTAATTGAGATGAAAAATAAAGTTGATGTATGACATGAATAGGACAAAAGGGGATCTTAGAAAAAAATGGGAATTCCCCCTTTTTTTACAATTCTGTAGTAATACATAATATAATAAATATTAATATTATACATATATTTCTCTTGCTCTAGTTTTCTTCCTACACTATACTACATGTAAATAAATATATTTTTATCAATCATGTTCCTCAAGCAGGTGTCTTGAGCTATGCATGAATTAATTATTGGAATAAGATTCATGGGCTTACTTAATTTTGAATTTAAATCAATTCAAAAAGAAAAAGCGTCTCTTTGAAATTCAAAGCATTATTTTATTATTTATTTGATAGAAAGCTACTTAATGATGACCTTCCATGGATTCGCCTATATAAGCCACAAATAAGGTTGCAAAAATCATAGCCTGAATACCGCTCGTGAATAATACGAGGAACATCACACGAATCACTAAATGTACTAAAGAAACAAGAATAACTACTAATTCAACGGCCAATATATTCTTGAAAAGTCAAAAAATAAGTGATAAAGGTTTTGTGAAATCTTCTTAGACATTAATTGGTAAAAGTAATGAAGTTGGTTGAATTTGTTTACTGAAATAACCCAATCTCCTTTTAGTAAGGCCAACATAAAAATGTGCCACTAACGTGAGTAAAGCTAAAGCAAGAGTAGTATTTATATCATTCGTAGGTGCAACTAACTCTCCATGAGGTAACTGCATGATTCTCCAAGGTAAAAGCGTGCCTGACCAGTTAGAAACAAAAATAAATAGGAACAATGTTCCAATAAAAGGAATCCAAGGACCATATTCTTCTTGTCCATTTTGAGTTTTGCTCACGTCTTGAATGAATTCAAGAACATATTCAAAGAAATTCTGGCTGTTGGTCAGAATAGTTTGTGGATTCCAAACGGCTATAGCAGGCGAACTTAAGCAATTACGACCAAAGATGTTATAAGTACTTGGGCATGCACTTGGAAACCTCTTATTTGCCAATAGAAATGTTGGCCTACTTCCACACCGGATATCTAGCATAACCCCTTTAGTGCGTTGATGAAACATGGTAGAACATTCGTAGTACCCTCTCACAGAAATGGAACTTAAGCATGAATTATTTTCATTCAACCATTTATTTTTCTACTCTCCTACCTATATCAATCATATATTTCAGGTACTAAATTAAAATAACAATTCATTGGTTTATTTGATTATATAATTTACCATTTCTTCATTTTTTGTTGTGAAGAACTTACCATGAATCTCCTAATTTTTGTTGCTTCCGTTATTGCTACTGGATTGACCATAAAACTTTGCTTCTATTGGACCTAGAGTCGGTCAAGGTACTGTTGTAGGCCAAGCCGTAGAAGGTATTGCTAGTCAACAAGAAGAAGAGGGTCAAATACAAGGTACTTTATTGCTTAGTCTGGCTTTATGAAAGCTTTAACAAATTACGGCCTGGCCGTGGAATTAACACTTTTATTTGTTAATCCCTTTGTGTAATCTTAGATACGTGAAAACGTTAGAAATATGTACTTTTATTGCTTTCTCCATGTCTATTACTTTTATACGTGAAAAAACCTAAATACTATGCTTCAGCTTATATGCATAAGCTTATTTTGATGATAAAATATGTTGAATTTAGTCATAATTCATGCTTAAAAACTTTATGCATAACTTAACAAATGTAAAACAAATGAATTAACATGCACAAGTCAAGTTTTCTTAACAATGAACACTTATAAAGCATGAAAAAATAATTAAAACAAGCTCAAATAGGTAAAACCCAAAGTCCTTAAGATAGGACCGATCTAAAAATACCCTGAACCAGGTCGGACAGACCCAAACATGATCTGGGCCAGACCCAAACATGATCTGGGCCAGACCTGACAAAACAGGATCCGAGCTGGACCCGTCCCAAACATGATCCAGGCCAGAGCCATTCAAAATAGTATCCAGGTCAGACCCGTCCAAAACAGGACCCAGGTCAAACCATATCCAAACCGGATCCGGAGTAGAACCGTCCCAAACAGGATCCGGGTCAGACCCGTCCAAAACAAGAGCTAGACCGAACCCGATCCAAACCGGATCTAGGTCCAACCTGAAATAAACATGATCTGGGTCCAACCCAATCCAAACTGGATCTTGTCTCGACGTGACCCGCAGAAGATCCGAGCGACACCCGATACAAACCAGATCTGGTTTGCACCCGAACCAAACATGATCCGGGATGGACCCGATCCATACCAGATACAGATCTGACCCAATCCAAATATGATCAGGTCCGGACCTGACACAAACAGGATCTGGGTGACACCCGAACCAAACCAGATCGAGGTCCGACTTGTCCCAAAATGGGTCAGACCTGTCCCAAACCGAGTAAGGATCAACCCTGATCCAAACAGTATCCGGTCTGGACCAGACCCAAACATGATCCCTGTTAAACCCGATCCAAACGTGATTCTGGTCACACCCGATCCAAACGTGATCCAGATCAGACCTGATCTAAACTTGATCTGGGCCAGAACCGATCCAAACAGGGTCCATATCGGACCAAACCCACACAGGATCTAGGATGGACCTGATCCAAACATGATCCGGAATAGACCCGATCCAAACAGGATTCAGATTGGAACCGATCCGAACAAGATACACGTGGACCCGATCCAAACAGGATCTGTGTCGAACTGTACCCAAACAAGATGCGAGTACAACCCAATCCAAACGTGATCTGGATCGGACCTAATTCAAACATGATGTGGGCCGAACCCGACCCAAACAAGATCTGGGTCAGGACTGATCCAAACACATATATGCATGATTGAATCACTATAAAAAAATTTGACAACCTTAGAACACATATATGCAAGATTGAATCACTATGACATTTTTTTAACAGCCTTAGAATACATATATGGATGATTGAATCACTATCAATTTTTTTAACCAGCCTCAGAACACATATATGCATGATTTAATCACTACGAAATTTTCTTGACAACCTTAGAACACATATATGCATGATTGAATCACTATCAATTTTTTTTGACAACCTTATAACACATATATGCATGATTGAATCACTATGATTTTTTTTTGACAACCTTAAAACACATGTATGCAAAGATGGAATCACTATGATTTTTTTTGACAGTTTTAGAACACATATCTGCATGATTGAATCACTATAATATTTTTTTGACAGCTTTAGAACACATATATTCGTGATTGAATCACTATAAAATATTTTTGACAGCCTTAGAACACATATATGCATGATTGAATCACTATGAACTTTTTTTGATAGACTTATAACACATCTATGCATGATTGAATCACTATGATTTTTTTTACAACGTTAGAACCCATATATGCAATATTGAGTCACTATGATTTTTTTTAACGGCGTTAGAACACATATATGCATGATTGAATCACTATGATTTTTTTTTAGAGCCTTAGAACACGTGTATATATGATTGAATCACTATAAAGCTTTTTGATAGCCTTAGAACACATATATGCATGATTAAATCACTATGAATTTCTTTTGACAACCTTAGAAAACATATATGCATGATTGAATCACTATAAAATTTGTTTGACAAAGTTAGACCACATATACACATGATTAAATCACAATAAATTTTTTTGACAGCCCTAAAACCCATATATGCATGATTGAATATATGCATAATTTTTTTATAGCCTTAGAACTCAAAAATGGATGATTGAATCACTATAATTTTTTTTGGAACGCCTTAGAATAAATATTTGCATGATTGAATCACTATGATATTTTTTTACAACGTTAGAACATGGAACAAATATATGCATGATTAAATCACTATGATTTTTTTTTGACAAACTTATAACACATATATGCATCAATGAATCACAATAAATTTTTTTTGACAGTCTTAAAACACATATATGCATGATTGAATTACTATGAAATTGTTTTGACAGACTTAGAACAGATATATGATGATTGAGCTACGTAAATAAATATATTTTTATCAATCATGTTCCTCAAGCAGGTGTCTTGAGCTATGCATGAATTAATTATTGGAATTAAGATTCATGGGCTTACTTAATTTTGAATTTAAATCAATTCAAAAAGAAAAAGTGTCTCTTTGAAATTCAAAGCATTATTTTACTATTTATTTGATAGAAAGCTACTTAATGATGACCTTCCATGGATTCACCTATATAAGCCACAAATAAGGTTGCAAAAATCATAGCCTGAATACCGCTCGTGAATAATACGAGGAACATCACACGAATCACTAAATGTACTAAAGAAACAAGAATAACTACTAATTCAACGGCCAATATATTCTTGAAAAGTCAAAAAATAAGTGATAAAGGTTTTGTGAAATCTTCTTAGACATTAATTGGTAAAAGTAATGAAGTTGGTTGAATTTGTTTACTGAAATAACCCAATCTCCTTTTAATAAGGCCAACATAAAAATGTGCCACTAACGTGAGTAAAGCTAAAGCAAGAGTAGTATTTATATCATTCGTAGGTGCAACTAACTCTCCATGAGGTAACTGCATGATTCTCCAAGGTAAAAGCGTGCCAGACCAGTTAGAAACAAAAATAAATAGGAACAATGTTCCAATAAAAGGAATCCAAGGACCATATTCTTCTTGTCCATTTTGAGTTTTGCTCACGTCTTGAATGAATTCAAGAACATATTCAAAGAAATTCTGGCTGTTGGTCAGAATAGTTTGTGGATTCCAAACGGCTATAGCAGACGAACTTAAGCAATTACGACCAAAGATGTTATAAGTACTTGGGCATGCACTTGGAAACCTCTTATTTGCCAATAGAAATGTTGGCTTACTTCCACACCGGATATCTAGCATAACCCCTTTAGTGCTTGATGAAACATGGTAGAACATTCGTAGTACCCTCTCACAGAAATGGAACTTAAGCATAAAATATTTTCATTCAACCATTTATTTTTCTACTCTCCTACCTAATTCAATCATATATTTCAGGTACTAAATTAAAATAACAATTCATTGGTTTATTTGATTATATAATTAACCATTTCTTCATTTTTTGTTGTGAAGAACTTACCATGAATCTCCTAATTTCTGCTGCTTCCGTTATTGCTACTGGATTGACCATAAAACTTTGCTTCTATTGGACCTAGAGTCGGTCAAGGTACTGTTGTAGGCCAAGCCGTAGAAGGTATTGCTTGTCAACAAGAAGAAGAGGGTCAAATACAAGGTACTTTATTGCTTAGTCTGGCTTTATGAAAGCTTTAACAAATTACGGCCTGGCCGTGGAATTAACACTTTTATTTGTAAATCCCTTTGTGTAATCTTAGATACGTGAAAACGTTAGAAATATGTACTTTTATTGCTTTCTCCATGTCTATTACTTTTATACGTGAAAAAATCTAAATACTATGCTTCAACTTATATACATAAGCTTATTTTGATGATAAAATATCTTGAATTTAGTCATAATTCATGCTTAAAAATGATTCTGGGTATACCTGAAAATGGTATATGTAATTGGTTTCTCGGGATACTAGGTATACAATGATTCCAAGGTCCGATGCGATTCAAAAAAAAAAAGATGATTGTTTACATTATGGAAGAAACCCATGTACATGTTATAGTAGATATTCAATAGTTATATTTGCACTACCCATGTGTATTATTTTGTTTCCCATATTACTACCGACTTTGTATAAATATAGATTCCACTTTCTATATATGGATTACGATGTAAGTTCTTTTTGTATGTGACTGTATGTGTGGAATGAATTTGAATTCAAGCCTATGAATGCGTTTAAAGAAGATGAAGGATCAAAGAATTGAAGGATTGGGTTTGGTGCAAAGAAATAGAATAACTATATTATAAGGATTTACAAAAACTTGGATAGGGAATAAAAATGAGATATTGAAGTAGTCCTGATGATACAATAATAAGAAATATCATCACTTCTTAAATTAGGTTCGGAGTTCTTAGTTTAGATGAATCTTAGTGATGGAATGTGAAATACTAAGCAATGTAACTAATTCATATTATAAATATGTAAATAACATTAATTAAGTACACTAATTAAGATATATATAATAATTTATTGGTTTATTTGATTATATCATTAACCATTTCTTTATTTTTTGTTGTGAGGAGCCTAACATGAATCCCAAAAATTTCTGTTGCTTCCGTTTTAGCTGCAGGATTGGCTATAGAACTTGCTTCTATTCGGCCCAAAGTCGCTTATAGTACTGATGCGGGCCAAGCCGTAGAAGGTATCGCTAGTAAATCAAAAGCAGATGAAAAATATGAGGCACTTTATTGCTTAATCTGGCTTTCATAGAAGCTTTAACAATTCACGGCCTGGTCGTCGTATTAGCACATTTATTTGCTAATCCTTTTGTACAATCCTGGAAACGTGAAAACGTCAAAAATATGTACTTCTTTCATTCCTTTAACCCTGCCACTTCTCTTCTTTAAATAATATCTACTCAACACTTGCTCCTAAAATCCTAGACATGCTTGGACTGCACTAACAAGTAAACTTGTTTTCACCATCTTTTTCTAATGATGCATCCTCTTGAGGTATGGTTTAATGCGTTTAGTTTGAATTATAGTAAAAAAATAAATTTGGCCAATTTGAAAGTCAAAATCAGAATTAAATTAAAGTCTTCAAAAAAAAAGTTTTTGGGTTGTCAAACCGACTTGTTTTGGTCATAACTTTGTACTTTGATATCTAAATGACAAATTTTTTTCTCTAGTTTCATCATTCTTTTGGACAAAAACCATTAGGATGTCGCTTTATAGGCAAAAAATACAGTGAAAATAGAAAGTATGTTGAAAATGATTCTAGGCAATTTGTTTTTTGAAATATGACCATTGACAGAAGACTACAATGCCAAAATTGGGGTGTTAACATATTGTGATTCTTTATTATCAGGCATGTGAAGCTCTATCAATAGCAAAAAAGTAGACAAACCGAATTTGTAAAATAGATAAGATTAACATTGAGATCAAATCCATTTCTAAAAATGAAGATGAAAGTATGAATAAGCAGCTTAAAGCATGTATGCAACATAACACGAGGGTCTCTCTACGATGCCTCATAATCAGTTTTAAAACAATCTAATTGATTTCACAAATCATTGATCCTAGGCTGGACCATCTCTAATGCGCCGCCATCATTTCTAACATCTATAATTCAAAACCGAACATGAAACTTTGGTTTCATTCGGCTCCTTTTTGGAATATGGATTGATTCTAGGCTTTAGGGCGCAAAGTTACCTAAACAAAAAAATTTACGATGTGTGATATATTACGTGGTTAATTCATTAATTAATTTAGTACCCGGAATATATGATTAAATTAGGTAGGAGAATAGAAAAAAATGGTTGAATCAAAATAATTCTTTCTTAAATTCCATTTATGTGAGAGGGTACTACGTATGTACTACCGTGTTCCATCAACACACTAAAGGGGTAATGCGCGATACTGTGCATAAGTAGGCCAACATTTCAATTGGCAAGTAGGAGGTTTCCATGTGCACGCCCAAGTACTTATAACTTCTTGGATTGCAATTGCTAACATATTATGTTAAGCCACTATAGCCGTTCGGAATACACAAACTATTTTGATTGACGACCTGAATTTCTTTGAATATGTTCTTGAATCCATTCAAGACGTGAGCAAAACTCAAAATGGAGAAAGAATATGGTCCTTGGGTTCCTTGTATTAGGACTCTGTTCCTATTTGTTTTTGTTTCTAACTGGTTAGTGCACTTTTACCTTGGAGAATCATACAGTTACCTCATGTGGAGTTAGTTGCACCTACGAATGATATAAATACTACTATTGGTTTAGCTTTACTCACGTCAGTGGCACATTTCTATGCAGGCCTTAATATTTTCTAACGTATTACACTACGGAACTGTAAAAAAGGGGGAAATTTCCATTTTCTCTTAAGATCCCCTTTTGTCATATTCATGTCACACATATCCTTTATTTTCACAGTCAATTACGCTAATTCATAATTGGGGTAATAATAGTTACTCATTTTGGGTGTGCGATGAAACAACAAGAACTGTTATGCGAAACCGTAGCTATTTCATTTCATCCTATGCAACAATTAACAAAAAATGGAATTAAGCAATTGGATATATCAATTATCAAATCTTGATCTGGGATGATTTGATTTGATGAATCTCTTCGTTTGCATTGATGTGAGTTAAAAATCACGTAGGTTAGGTGGGTCGAGCTAGATAGCCAGCTACATATTATACGTGAACTCCAGTGTATGCGTAGAAGAATGATTTCAAGGTCCAATCCGATTCAAATGAAATAAGATGACGATGGTTTACATTATGGAAGAAACACATTTATATGTGATAGTAGATATTCAATAGCTACATATGGACTGCTCATGTATATTATTTCATTCCTCATATTACTACCGACTTTATATAGATATAGATTCCGCTTTCTCTATCTCGATTATAATATAAGCTCTCCATTTTCTATCTGTGACTATATGTGTGGATTGAATATGAAATCAAGCTTATGAATGCGTTTAAAGAAGATGAAGGAGCGAAGGATTGAAAGGATGGGTTTCGATAAAAAAAAAATGAATAACTATGGATTTATCAAATCTTTGGATAGGGAATAAAATTGAGATATTGAGGTAGTTCTGATGTTTCAATAATATCAACATCACTTCTCAAATTAGGTTGGAGTTCTTAGTTTTGTTGTATGATCCAAATTTATGGTGGAATATGAAATACTAAGTAATGTAACTAATTAAGTAATATAATTCATCACATAATATACCATACACCATAATTTTTTTCGTTTAGGTCACTTTGCGCCCTAAATGATGGAATCTATCCATATTCTATGAAGGAGCCAAATAAAACCAAATTTTCATGTTCGGTTTTGAATTATAGACGTTAAATATGATGAATCGAAGAATATAACCCGAGCCTTCCAAGCTAAGGATGCAGGTTCGAGTCCCTTTATTCGCTCAATATGAATGATAAAACATACATCATTGTTCTAGATCATCCAAGAGATATTCAAGCTCAACTAATGTGGACTAGATATCTAAATTTGAAACCAATCTTCAGGGTCCAGGTTGACCCATCAATAGGGGCTTAAAATACGCCAAAGGTCAGTTGGTCCTGGAGTCAAAAGGCAATTAATATAAGATTGACAATGATTGTGAAATGATTAGAGGTGGTCCAACAAAGTATCAATGATTTGTGAAATCAATTAGAGTGTTTAAAAACTGATCATGAGGCATCAAACAGAGACCCTCATGTTAAGTTGCTTATTCATACTTTCATCTTCATCTTCGTCAAAAACAATTTATAGAAATAGATTTGATGTCAATGTAAATCTTATCCATTCTACAAAATCGATGTGTTACTTTTTTGTCATCATCTCATGCTTGATAACAAAGAAATACAATATGTAAACACCCCAATTTTGGCCTAGTCGTCTTGTGTCAATTGTCAAATTTCAAAAAATAGGTTTTCGAGAGTCATCTTTGACATATTCTCTATTCTCACTATATTTTTTGCATATAAAACAACATCCTAAACACGTTTTTGTCAAAAGAATGATGAATATCTTTCAAAGATGAAAAATAAGTCATTTAGAGGTTTAAGCACAAAGTGATTTAGTCATTTAGAAAGGCATGCATAGAAATGTGCCACTGACATAAGTAAAGCTAAAGCAACGGTAGTATTTATATCATTCGTAGGTGCAACTAACTCCCCTTGAGGTAGTTGTTTGATTCTCCAAGGTAAAAGCGCACCCGACCAGTTAGAAACGAAAACAAATCGGAATAGAGCTCCAATAAAAGGAACCTAAGGACCTTATTCTTCTCCATTTTGAGTTTTGCTCACACGTCTTGAATAAAAAAAGGAACATATAAGAAGAAATTCTGGCCGTGAGTCAGAATATACCGGCTGAACCTGATAAGATAGCAATTACGACCCAAGAAGCTATAAGTACTTGGGCATGCTCTTGGAAACCCCTTATTTGCCAATAGAAATGTTATTTACTTCCGCACTGAATATTTCACATACCCCTTTTGTGTGTTGATCGAACATGGTAGAACATTCGTAGTACCCTTTAACAGAAATGAAAGTTAAGAAGGTATTATTTTGATTCAATCATTTCTGTTTCTACTCTCCTACCTAATTTAATCATATATTATGAGTACTAAATTAATTAATGAATTAACGACGGAATATATCACACATCATAATTTTTTTCATTTATGTCACTTATCCATATTCCATGAAGGAGCCGAATGAAACCAAATTAAGGACATTAAAAATGATTAATCGACGTCGACTATAAACCTAGCCTTCCAAGTTCGGATGTGGGTTCGAGTCCGTTTACCCACTCGATATGAATCATAAAATATACATCATTAGATCCTCCTATTTCTGGATCATCCAAGAGATATTCGAGGTCAACCAATGTGCATCAGAAATTTAAATTTGAAACCAAGCTTTAGGGTCCATGGCGATCCATCACTAGGGGCTTAAAAATGCCCAATGTCAGTTGGTATTAGAGTCAAAAGAGATTTTGGATGGCCTAGCATTAGAAGTGGTCCACCTAGGATCAATGATTTGTGAAATCCATTACAATATCTAAAAACTGATTATGAGGCATCATAGAGAGACCATCGTGTTAAGTTGCGTACATGCTTTAAGCTGCTTATCCTATCCATTCTACAAAATCGGTGTGTCTACTTCTTTATTATTAACATGCTTGATAACAAAGAGATACAGTATGTACACGCCCCAACTTGTGTCATACTCAAATTTCAAAAACATGTTGCCCAGAGTCGATTTCGACATAGTCTTCATTTTCGCGATATTTTTTGATATAAAACATCCTAAAAGTTTTTGTCCAAAAGAATGATGAATATATTTCAAACATGAAAAAAATAAGTAATTTTGATGTCAAATCACAAAGTTATAACCAAAACAAATCGGTTTTGACTTTCCAAAAAACTTGTTTTTATGAAAATTTTACTTTAATTCTTATTTTAAATAATTAAGTACGTATTTTTCACTTTTCTAGTATTACACAAAGGGATTAGAAAATAAAAACCAGACTAGCGATACCTTCTATGGCATATAGTTGTACAATTAAGTACCTCATATTTTACCATATGCTTCTGGTTGACTAGCGATACCTTCTATGGCTTGGCCCGCAGTACTACCTTGACCGACTCTGGGTCCAAAAGAAGCAAGTAATATGTCCAAATCAGCACCAATAAGGGAAGCAAAAGAAATTAAATAAACCAATAAATTATTATATATTACTTAATTAGTATACTTAAATAATGTTATTCATATATTTATAATATTAATTAGTTACATTACTTAGTATTTCATATTGCGTCACTAAGATCCGTACAACTAAACTAAGAACTCCCAACCAAAATAGAGAAGTGATGACATTTCATATAACTAAATCATCAAGATTACTTCAATATATCAGTTTTATTCTCAAGATTTTGTAAATCCATATAATATAGTTCATCTATTTCTTTGCTCCAAACCCTTTCTTTCAATTCTTCTCTCCTCCATCTTCTTTAAACGCATTCATATGCTTGACTGTTGAATATCTATTGTCACCGACAAAAAACAAATAGCTTATATCATAATCCATATAGAGAAAGTGGAATCTATGCCCATATTATGTCGGTAGTAATATATGGGTAATGAAATAATATACATGGGTAGTCCATATATAACTATTGAATGTCTACTATCACATATACATGTATTTCTTCCATAGTCTAAACCATCATCATCTTATTTCTTTTGAATCGGATCAGACCTTGGAATCAATCTTCCAGTCAAACACTGGAGTTCATGTATAATATGTAGCTACGGCTACCATGCTCGACCCACGTAAACTACGTGATTTTCACTTGTCTTTATTATTATCTCACATCGATTCCAACGAAGAGATTCTTCAAAGTGAACCATCCCATACCAAGTAATATGCGAACCATCCCACATATAATAGCAACGGTTTCGCAGAACATAGTTCTTGTTGTTTCGTCACACGTGCCATTGAAGGTAGGGGTGGCAATTTCTGACACAACCCGCCAACCCGCCTCTTAGGCGGGTTCAGGTTGGGCTTAAGCCAACCCGTTTAATAAACGGGTCGACCCGCGTAACCTGTTTATTAAACAGGTCGGGTTCGGGTTGGGGGTATGCCAACCCGCCAACCCGGCTGACCCGTTTAATAAACGGGTTAGGCGGGTGGGTCAACCCGCCAACCCGTCTGCCCGACCCGTCAACCCGCCAACCCGACCCGTCAACCCGTCAATCCGACCCGCCAACCTGCCTACCTGCCAACCCGATTCGTCAACCGCCAACCCGACCCGCCAATCTGACCTGCGAACCTGAAAACCCGTTTACCCGACTCAACTCATTTATTAAATGGGTTGGCGGGTCGTGTCGGGTTACCCGTTTATTAAACGGGTCGGGTTCGTGTTTGCCACAGCTGACCCGTTTAATAAATGGGTCAGGTTCGGGTTGAGGTATGCTGACACGCCAACCCGCCAACCCGACCAGATTGCCACCCCTAATTGAAGGTATCGCTATTCTACCAAAAGTAGATGAAAAAATATGAGGTACTTTATTGTTGATTCTGGCTTTTATTGAAGCTTTAACCATTTACGGGGCCTGGTCGTGGTATTATCACTTTTATTGCTTTAACCATTTGTGTAATCCTAGAAACATGAAAACACGAAATGACAATTTTTGTGTAATCTTTTATTGCTTTAACCCTGCCTCTTATCTTCTTTAAATTATATCAACTCAAAACTTCACTCCTAAAATCCTAGACATGCTTGGACAACACTAACAAGTTAACTTGCTTTGACCATATCTTTTTCATTTTGAAGTGTGGTTTAATGCATTTTGTTTAAATTATATTAAAAAACCAATTTGGCTAATTTGAATGTCAAAATCAAAATCTAATTAAAATTTTCGTAAAAACAGGTTTTTTGGGTAGTCAAACCGACATTTGTGGGTCAAAACTTAGTACGAAATGACAATCTTTTTTTATGTTTGAAAGATAAGACTCTAGTTTCATCATTTTTTTGAAAAAAACCTTTAGGATGTTTTATATGCAAAAAATATAGTGAAAACAGAAAATATGTCGAAAACGACTCAGGGCAATTTTTTTTTGAAATATGACCATTGACACAAGACTACTATGCCAAAATTGGGGTGTCTACATATTGTATTTTTTTGTTATCAAGCATGTGAAGCTCTGCCAATAACAAAAAAGTAGACAGACTGATTTTGTAGATTGGATAAGATTAACATTGAGATCAAATCCATTTCTAAAAAAGTTCCTTTTGACAAAGATGAAGGTGAAAGTATGAATAAGCAGCTTAAATCATGTACGCAATTTAACACAATGGTCTCTCTATGATGCTTCATAATCAATTTTTAGATATTGTAATTTATTTCACAAATCATTGATCATATAGGGTAAACCACATCTAATTCTCGGCCATCCAAATTGCCTTTTGACTGTAATACCAACTGAACTTGGGCATTTTTTAAGCCCCTAGTGATGATGGGTTGACCAAGACCCTAAAGGTTGGTTTCAAATTTACATTTCTGGTCCATATTGGTTGACTTTGAATATCTCTTGGAAGATTGAGAAATCACACGAGGATCCAATGATGTATGTATTATGATTCATATCGAGCGGGTAAAGGGACTCGAACCCACATCATAACTTTGAAGGCTAGAGTTATAGTCGACGTCGATTCTTCATTTTTAACATCCTTAATTCAAAACCGAACATGAAACATTGGTTTCATTCAGCTCCTTTATAGAGTATGGATAAATTCAAGGATTTAGGGTGCAAAGTGACATAAACGAAAAACTTTATGATGTGTAATATATTACGTAGTTCATTAATTAATGTAGTACTCGAAATATATGATTAAGTTAGGTAGGAGAGTAGAAAAAGAAATGGTTGAATCAAAATAATTCCTTAAGTTCCATTTTGATAAAGGGTACTACGAATGTTCTACCATGTTCGATTAACACACTAAAGGGTTACGCGAAACATTCGGTGTGCAAGTAGGTAACATTTCTATTGGCAAATAGGAGGTTTCCAAGTGCATGCTCAAGTACTGATAACTTCTTGGGTCGTAATTGCTATCGCATTAGATTCATCCTCTGTAGCCGAACAGAATACACAAACTATTCTGACCGACGGCGAAAACTTCTTGAGATATGTTCTTGATTTCAATCAAGAAGTGGGCAAAACTCAAAATGGAGAACATTATGGTAATTAGGTTCCTTTTATATGAACTCCATTCCTATTTGTTTTTCCTTCTAACTGGTCAGGTGTGCTTTTACCTTTGAGAATCATACAGTTACCTCATGATGAGTTAGTTGCACCTTCAAACGACATAAATACTACTGTAGGTTTAGCTTTATTGATGTCAGTGGCACATTTCTATGCAGGCCTTTCTAAAAAGGAACTGGGTTTTTTAGGTAAATGTATTCAACCAACTCCAATATTTCTCCAATTAATGTCTTAGAAGATTTCACAAAACCTTTATCACTTAGTTTTCAAATTTTCAAGAATATATTGGCCGATGAATTAGTAATTGTTGTTATTGATTATTTTAGTACACATAGCCATGGAAGGTCATCATTGAGTAGCTTTTCATCCAAAAAATAATAAAATAATGCTTTAATTTTAAGAATCACCTTTCCTAAGATTCCCTTTGTCCTACTTATGTCATTAATCTCCTTTATTTTCCCAGCCAATTACGATGATTCATAATTGGAGTAATAATTGTTACTCTGTTGGGTTGTGCGACGAAACAATAGGAACTTTGTTCTACGAAACCACTGCTATTTCATTCCATTTTATTCAACAATTAACCAAAATTGAAATTAATTGCAAATAAATCAATTAATCATCACATCTTGATATAGGATGATTGGCTTTGAAGCACTTTTATTTGCTAATCCCATTGTGTAATCCGAGAAACGTGGAAACATGAAAAATACTTTTTTTTATTGCTTTGACAGACATGATTGGACTGCACTTCTTGCTTCTTGTCTTCTTTAAATTATATCAGCTCAACACTTCACTCCTACAATCCCAGACAAACATGATTGGACTGCACTAACAAAACTTGTTTTGACTGTATCTTTCTAATCATGAATGCTTTTGTTGCTTGGTTTAATGAGTTTAGTTTAAATTATAGCAAAGAAACAAATTTGGTTTGAATGTCAAAATCAAAATTAAAGTGAAATTTATCGTAAAACATGTTTTTTAGTTTGTCAAACCGACTTGTTCTGGTAATAACTTTGGTCTTAGACATCTAAATGACTTATTTAATTTCATGTTTGAAAGATATTCATCATTCTTCTCTGGACTAAAACCTTTAGGATGTAGTTTTATATGCAAAAAATAGTAAAAATAAAGAGTGTCGAAAATGACTCTGGGCAACTTGTTTTTGGAAATATCACAATTGACACACGACCACTAAGGCCCAAATTGGGTATTTACATATTGTATCTCTTCGTTATCAACCATGAGATGGTGACTAAATAGTAAACACATCGATTTTGTAGAATGGATAAGATTAACATTGAGATCAAATCCATTTATAAAAAGTCTTTTTTGACGAATATGAATATGAAATTATGAATAAGAAACTTAAAGCATGTAAGAACATCTCATAATCAGTTTTTCAACACACTAATTGATTACAGAAATCATTGATCCTATTCTGGACCACCTCGAATCATTTAACAATCAATGTTAACCTTATCCGAATTGCGTTTTGACTCCACGACTAGCTGACCTTAAGCATTTTTTAATCCCCTAGTGATGGGTCGACCTGGACCCTAAAGGTTTGTTTCAAATTTAGATTTTCAGTCCATATTGGTTGACCTTGAATATCTCTTGGATGATTTAGAAATCCTAGAAGGATTCAATGATGTATGTATTATCATTCATATCGAGCGGATAAAGCGACTCGAACTTTCATCGTTAGCATGGAAATCTATGGTTATAGTCAATGTCGATTCATCATTTTTAACGTGATATATTACATGGTTAATTTTTTAATTATTTTAGTACCCAAAATATATGATTAAATTATGTACTAGAGTAGAAAAAGAAATGGTTGAATCAAAATAATTCCTTCTTAAGTTCCATTTTCGTCAGTGGGTACTACAAATGTTCTACCATGTTTGATCAACACACTAAAGGGTTGTGAGAGATATTCAGTGTGGAAGTAGGCAACATTTCTATTGGCAAATAGGTGGTTTCCAAGTGCACGCCCAAGTGCGGAATCCACAAACTATTCTTACCCAGGGCCAGAGTTTCTTCTGATATGTTCTTGATTTCATTCAAGATGTGAGCAAAACTCAAAATAGAGAAGAATATGGTCCTTGGGCTCCTTTTTAAGGAACGGTTATTTCGGTAAATATATTCAACCAACTCCAACACTTGTTCACAAATTAATGTCTTAGAAGATTTCACAAAACATTTCACTTAGTTTTTTACTTTTTAGGAATATATTGGCCAATCAATAAGTTATTGTTGTTATTGTTTCTTTAGTACATTTAGCCATGCAACATCATCATTGAGTAGCTTTTCATCTAAATAAATAACAAAATAATTCTCTAATTTTCAGTCACTTTTTCTTTTTGAGTTGATTAAAATTCAAAATTAAGTAAGCCCATGAATCTTATTGCAATAATTAATTCATACATAGCTCAAGATACGTGCTTGTGGAACATGATTAATATAAATATGCTTATTTACGGTATGTATTGTATAGTGTAGGAAGAAAACAAGAGCAAGTCAAATATATGTACGATAATAATATTTCTTATATTACGTATTACACTATGGAATTGTAAAAAAAGCAAGGAATTCCCAATATTTCCTAAGATCCCATTTGTTCTATTCCTGTCGTACATCTTTATTTTCCCAGTCAATTATGACGATTCATAATTGGGTTATGTTTCTCGCTTGGGGGCGTGCAACGTAACAACATGACTGCTTCTAAATTGCTGCTAGATTGGCTTGCTGCTATTGGACCCAGAGTCTGTCAAGATACTGCTGCGGGCCAAGTTGTTGAAGGTATCGCTTGTCAATCATAAGCAGAGGGTAAAATATGAGGTACTTTATGGAAGCTTTAACAATTTGCGTCCTAAACGTCCTATTGGTAATTTTATTTGCTAATCTCTTCATGTAATTCGAGAAACCTGAAAAATACATACTTCTTTCACTGCTTTGGTCATGCCTCTTATTTTCTTTAAATTATAGCAACTCAACACTTCATTCCTAAAATCTTAGACATGGTTGGACTGCACTAGAAAGTTAACTTGTTTTGACCATATCTTTCTAATCATGCATCATTTTGAGATATTGTTTAACGCGATCAATTTGAATTGTAGTAAGAAAACAAATTTGAATGTCAAAATCAAAACTAAATCAAATTTACCTTAAAAAAAAATTTAGGTAGTCAAACTGACTTGTTTTAGTTATAACAATGTGCTAAGACATTTAAATGACTTATTTTTTTCATCTTTGAAAGATATTCATCATTTTTTTGGACTAAAACCTTTAGGATGTTGTTTTATATGAAAAAAATAGTTAAAATAGAGAGTATGTCAAAAATGACTATGGGCTACTTGTTTTTTCAAATATGACAATTGATAC
Source organism: Nuphar pumila (assembly GCF_984573655.1). NCBI lineage: Eukaryota > Viridiplantae > Streptophyta > Magnoliopsida > Nymphaeales > Nymphaeaceae > Nuphar > Nuphar pumila. Next base: position 41,672,064 of record NC_143265.1, on the reverse strand, counting down.
AAGAGGACTACGCCAAAATTTGGGTGTTTACATATTATATCTCTTCGTAATAAACCTAGTGATGATGACGAAATACTAGACACACCAATCTTTTAGAATGCTTAAGATTAACATTGAGACCAAATCCCTTTCTAAAAAGTTGTTTTTGACGATGATGAAGATGAAAGTATGAATAAGCAGCTTAAAGCATGTATGCAACTTAACACGAGGGTCTCTCTGTGATGCCTCATAATCAGATTTTAAACATTCTAATTGATTTCACAAATCAATGATCCATTGCTTGACCACCTCCAATCATTTCACAATTAATGTCTATCTTATCCAAATTGTCTTTGGCATTTTTAAGCCCCTAGTGATGGACCCTAAAGGTTGGTTTCAAATTTACATTTCAGGTCCATATTGGTTGACCTTGAATATCTCTTGGATGATCTAGAAATCTTAGGAGGATCCAATGATGTATGTCTTATGAATCATATCGAGCGGATAAAGGGACTCCAACCCGGATCATCAGCTTGGAAGTCTAGGGTTATAGTCAACGTCGATTCGTCATTTTTAAAATCTATAATTCAAAATTGAACACGAAACTTTGCTTTCAATTGGCTGCTTTATGGAATATGGATAGCTTCCCAGATTTTGGGTGTGATGTGACCTAATAAAAAAAATTTACGATGTACGATATATTACGTCCGTTCAGAATACACAAACTATTCTGACCAACGGCCAAAATTTCTTCTGATATGTTCTTGATTTCATTCATGACGTAAGCAAAACTCAAAATGGAGAAGAATATGGTCCTTGGGTTCCTTTTATTGGAACTCTGTTCCTTTTTGTTTTTGTTTCTAACGGGTCAGGTGCACTTTTAACTTAAAGAATCATACAATTACCTCATGTGGAGTTAGTTGGACCTACGAATGATAATAAATACCAATGTTGCTTTAGCTTCGATCACGTCAGCAACACATTTCTATGCATGCCTTACTAAAAAGGGATTGGGTTTCTTCGGTATATAGATTTAACCAACTCCAATAGTTTTTCCAATTAATGTCTTAGAAGATTTCACTTTGTTTAGTAAATCCTTGAATTTATCCATATTCCATGAAGGAACCGAATGAAACTAAAGTTTCATGTTCGGTTTTGAATTAAGGACATTAAAAATGATTAATCGACGTCGACTATAAACCTAGCCTTCCAAGTTCGGATGTGGGTTCGAGTTCGTTTACCCACTCGATATGAATCATAATATACATCATTAGATCCTCCTATTTCTGGATCAATCAAGAGATATTCAAGGTCAACCAATATGGATCAGAAATTTAAATTTGAAGCCAACCTTTAGGGTACAGGGCTATCCATCACTAGGGGCTTACAAAATGCCCAGGTCAGTTGGTATTAAAGTCAAAAGACATTTTGGATGGCCTAGCATTAGAGGTGGTCCACCTAGGATCAATGATTTGTGAAATCCATTACAATATCTAAAAACTAATTATGAAGCATCATAGAGAGACCATCGTGTTAAGTTGCGTACATGCTTTAAGCTGCTTATTCCTATCCATTCAACAAAATCGGTGCGTCTACTTCTTTGTTATTAACATGCTTGATAACAAAGAGATACAGTATATGTACACACCCCAACTTGTGTCATACTCAAATTTCAAAAACATGTTGCCCAGAGTCGATTTCAACATAGTCTTCATTTTCGCGATATTTTTTCATATAAAACATCCTAAAAGTTTTTGTCCAAAAGAATGATGAATATCTTTCAAACATGAAAAAAATAAGTTATTTTGATGTCAAAACAACTTGTATTTATGAAAATTTTACTTTAATTCTTATTTTAACTAATTAAGTACGTATTTTTCATGTTTCTAGGATTACACAAAGGGATTAGAAAAAAAAACAGACTAGCGATACCTTCTGTGGCATATAGTTGTACAATTAAGTGCCTCATATTTTACCATATGCTTCTGGTTCACTAGCGATACCTTCTCTGGCTTGGCCCGCAGTACTACCTTGACCGACTCTGGGTCCAATAGAAACAAGTAATATGTCCAATACAACACCAATAAGGGAAGCAACAGAAATTAAATAAACCAATAAATTATTATATATTACTTAATTAGTATACTTAAATAATGTTATTTAGATATTTATAATATTAATTAGTTACATTACTTACTATTTCATATTGCATCACTAAGATCCGTACAACTAAACAAAGAACTCCCAACCGATATAGAGAAGTGATGATATTTGATATAACTGAATCATCAAGATTACTTCAATATATCATTTTTATTCTCAAGATTTTGTAAATCCATATAATATAGTTCATCTATTTCTTTGCTCCAAACTCTTTCTTTCAATTCTTCTCTCCTTCATCTTCTTCAAACTCATTCATATGCTTGACTATTGAATGTCTCCTGTCACAGACAAAAAACAAATAGCTTATATCATAATCCATATAGAAAAAGTGGAATCTATGTCCATATTATGTCGGTAGTAATATAGGTAATGAAATAATATACATGGGTAGTCCATATATAACTATTGAATGTCTACTATCACATATACATGTATTTCTTCCATAGTCTAAACCATCATCATCTTATTTCTTTTGAATCGGATCGGACCTCTGAATCATTCTTCCAGGCAAACACTGGAGTTCATGTATAATATGTAGCTACGGCTACCTTGCTCGACCCACGTAAACTACGTGATTTTCACTTGTCTTTATTATATCTCACATCGATTCAAAAGAAGAGATTCTTCAAAGTGAACCATCCCATATCAAGTAATATGCGAACCATCCCACATATAATAGCAACGGTTTCGCAGAACATAGTTCTTGTTGTTTTGTCACACGTGCCATTGAAGGTATCGCTATTCTAAAAGAAGCAGATGAAAAAATACGGGGTACTTTATTGCTGATTGTGGCTTTTATTGAAGTTTTAACCTTTTAATGGTCGTGGCATTATCACTTTTATTTGCTAATCCCTTTGTCTAATCCTAGAAACATGAAAACATGAAAAATACATACTTCTTTTATTGCTTTGACCCTGCCTCTTATGTTCTTTAAATTGTATCAACTCAACACTTCACTCCTAAAATCCTAGACATGCTTGGACAACACTAACAAGTTAAGTTGCTTTGGCAATATCTTTTTAATCATGCATAATTTTGAAGTGTGGTTTAATGCATTTTGTTTAAATTATATTAAAAAACCATTTTGGCTAATTTGAATGTCAAAATCAGAATCTAATTAAAATTTTCGTAAAAACAGGTTTTTTGGGTAGTCAAACCGACATGTGTGGGTCATAACTTAGTACGAAATGACCATTTTTTTCGTGTTTGAAAGATAAGACTCTAGTTTCATCATTTTTTTGACAAAAACCTTTAGGATGTTGTTTTATATGCAAAAAATATAGTGAAAATAGAAAATATGTCGAAAACGACTCAGGGCAACTTTTTTTTGAAATATGACCATTGACACAAGACTACTATGACAAAATTGGGGTGTTTACATATTGTATTTTTTTGTTATCAAGCATGTGAAGCTCTGCCAATAACAAAAAAGTAGACAGACTGATTTTGTAGATTGGATAAGATTAACATTGAGATCAAATCCATTTCTAAAAAAGTTCCTTTTGACAAAGATGAAGGTGAAAGTATGAATAAGCAGCTTGAATCTTGTACGCAATTTAACGCAATGGTCTCTCTATGATGCTTCATAATCAGTTTTTAGATACTGTAATTTATTTCACAAATCACTGATCATAGGGTAGACCACATCTAATTCTCGGCCATCCAAATTGCCTTTTGACTGTAATACCAACTGAACTTTGGCCTTTTTGATGCCCCTAGTGATGATGGGTCGACCTAGACCCTAAAGGTTGGTTTCAAATTTATATTTCTGGTCCATATTGGTTGACTTTGAATATCTCTTGGATGATTGAGAAATCACACGAGGATCAAATGATGTATGTAGTATGATTCATATCGACGGGGTAAAGGGACTCGAACCCACATCGTAACTTGGAAGGCTAGAGTTGTAGTCGACGTCGATTCTTCATTTTTAACATCCTTAATTCAAAACTGAACATGAAACTTTGGTTTCATTCAGCTCCTTTATGGAATATGGATAAATTCAAGGATTTAGGTCGCAAAGTTACAAAAACGAAAAAAATTTATGATGTGTGATATATTACGTAGTTCATTAATTAATTTAGTACCCGGAATATATGATTAAGTTAGGTAGGAGATTAGAAAAAGAAATGGTTGAATCAAAATAATTCCTTAAGTTCCATTTTGATAAAAGGGTACTACGAATGTTCTACCATGTTCGATTAACACACTAAAGGGTTATCTGAAACATTCGGTGTGCAAGTAGGTAACATTTCTATTGGCAAATAGGAGGTTTCCAAGTGCATGCTCAAGTACTGTTAACTTCTTGGGTCGTAATTGCTATCGCATTAGATTCATCCGCTGTAGCCGAACGGAATACACAAACTATTCTGACCGACGGCATAAAATTCTTGAGATATGTTCTTGATTTCAATGAAGAAGTGGGCAAAACTCAAAATGGAGAACATTATGGTAATTAGGTTCCTTTTATTTGAACTCCATTCCTATTTGTTTTTGTTTCTAACTAGTCTGGTGTGCTTTTACCTTTGAGAATCATACAGTTACCTCATGAGGATTTAGTTGCACCTACGAACGACATAAATACTACTATAGGTTTATCTTTATTGATGTCAGTGGCACATTTTTGTGCTGGCCTTTCTAAAAAGGAACTGGTTTTTTTAGGTAAATGTATTCAACCAACTCCAATATTTCACCAATTAATGTCTTAGAAGATTTCACAAAACCTTTATCACTTAGTTTTCAAATTTTCAAGAATATATTGGCCGATGCATTAGTAATTGTTGTTATTGATTATTTTATTACACATAGCCATGAAAGGTAATCATTGATTAGCTTTTCATCCAAAAAATAATAAAATAATGCTTTAATTTTAAGAATCACTTTTCCTAAGATTCCCTTTGTCCTACTTATGTCATTGATCTCTTTTATTTTCCCAGCCAATTACAATGATTCATAATTGGGGTAATAATTGTTACTCTGTTGGGTCGTGCGACGAAACAATAGGAACTATGTTCTACGAAACCACTGCTATTTCATTCCATTCTATTCAACAATTAACCAAAATTGGAATTAATTGCAATTAAATCAATTAATCATCACATCTTGATATAGGATGATTGGCTTTGATGAATCTCTTCGTTTGAATCTTTGTAAGATAATGATAGACTAGTAAAAATTAAGTAGGGTATGTGGGTTGAGCTTGATAGCATAGCTACATATTATACGTGAACTTCATCGTATGCTTTGAAGAAAGATTCCAGGGTCCGATCCCATTCAATATAAATAAAATGATGATGGTTTACAATATTTAAGAAATACTTGTATATGTGATAGTAGACATTCAATAGTTATATATGGACTACCCATGTATGTTATTTCATTCCTCATATTACTATCGACTTTATATATTCCACTTTCCCTGTATGAATTATGATATAAGCTCTTCTTTTTTTGCCTGTGACTGTATGTGTGGATTGAATATGAAATCAAGCCTATGAATGCAATTAAAGAAGATGAAGGAGCGAAGGATAGAAATAATGGCTTGGGAGCAAAGAAATAGAAGAACTATATATGGACTTAGAAAAACTCGAATAAGAAATAAAAATGAGATATTGAAGTAGTTGTGATGATTCAACAATATCAAATATCATCCCTTCTCAAATTAGGTTGGGAGTTCATAGTCTAGTTGGATGGATCTAGTGATTGAATATGAAATACTAAGTAATGCAACTAATTAATATGATAATTATATAAATAACATTAATTAAACACACTAATTAAGTAATATATAATAATAAATTTGTTTATTTGATTATATCAATAACCATTTCTACATTTTTTTGTTGTGAGGAGTTTAATATGAATACCATTTTTGCTGCATCAGTTGGTAGAAGGTATCGCAAGTCAACCAGAAGCAGAGGCGAAAATATGAGGTACTTTATTGCTTAATCTGGCTTTTATGGAAGCTTTAACAATTTATGTCCTGGTCGTGGCATTAGCACTTTTATTTGCTAATCCCATTGTGTAATCCGAGAAACATGAAAACATGAAAAATACTTATTTTTATTGCTTTGGCAGACATGATTGGACTGCACTTCTTGCTTCTTGTCTTCTTTAAATTATATCAGCTCAACACTTCACTCCTACAATCCCAGACAAACATGATTGGACTCCACTAACAAAACTTGTTTTGACTGTATCTTTCTAATCATGGATGCTTTTGTTGCTTGGTTTAATGAGTTTAGTTTAAATTATAGCGAAGAAACTAATTTGGTTTGAACGTCAAAATGAAAATTAAAAATTCAAATTTATCGTAAAACATGATTTTTAGTTTGTCAAACCGACTTGTTTTGGTTATAACTTTAGTCTTAGACATCTAAATGACTTTTTTTTTCATGTTTGACAGATATTCAGCATTCTTCTGGACTAAAACCTTTAGGATGTTGTTTTATATCCAAAAATTAGTAAAAATAAAGAGTATGTCGAAAGTGACTATGGGCAACTTGTTTTTTGAAATATCACAATTGACACACGACTACTAAGGCCAAAATTGGGTGTTTACATATTGTATCTCTTCGTTATCAAGCATGAGATGGTGACTAAATAGTAAACACATCGATTTTGTAGAATGGATAAGATTAACATTGAGACCAAATCCATTTCTCAAATGCCGTTTTTGACGAAGATGAAGATGAAATTATGAATAATCAACTTAAACCATGTAAGAACAACTCATCATCGGTTTTTCAACGCTCTAATTGATTATACAAATCATTGATCCTATTCTGGACCACCTCGAATCATTTAACAATCAATGTTAATTTTATCTGAATTGCGTTTTGACTCCACGACTAGCTGACCTTGGGCATTTTTTAATCCCCTAGTGATCGACCTGGACCCTAAATGTTCGTTTCAAATTTAGATTTTCAGTCCATATTGGTTGACCTTGAATATCTCTTGGATGATTTAGAAATCCTAGAAGGATTCAATGATGTATGTATTATCATTCATATCGAGCGGATAAAGCGACTCGAACTCGCATCGTTAGCATGGAAATCTATGGTTATAGCCAATGTCGATTCATCATTTTTAACATGATATATTACGTGGTTAATTTTTTAATTATTTTAGTACCCAAAATATATGATTAATATATGTACTAGAGTAGAAAAAGAAATGGTTGAATCAAAATAATTCCTTCTTAAGTTCCATTTTCGTCAGTGGGTACTACGAATGTTCTACCATGTTCGATCAACACACTAAAGGGTGAGAGATATTCAGTGTGGAAGTAGGCAACATTTCTATTGGCAAATAGGTGGTTTCCAAGTGCACGCCCAAGTACTTATAACTTCTAGTGTCGTAATAACAGTATAGCCGTTCGGAATCCACAAACTATTCTTACCCACGGCCAAAGTTTCTTCTGATATGTTCTTGATTTCATTCAAGATGTGTGCAAAACTCCAAATAGAGAAAAATATGGTCCTTGGGCTCCTTTTATAGGAACTTTGTTACTATTTGTTTTCGTTTCTAACTGGTCAGGTGCAATTTTATCTTGGGGAATCAAACACTTACCTCATGGGGTGTTAGTTGCACCTACGAGTGATATAAATACTACTGTTGCTTTAGCTTTACTCATGTTAGTGCAACAATTCTATGCAAGCCTTTCTAGAAAGGGACTCGGTTATTTCGGTAAATATATTAGACCAACTCCAACACTTTTTCACCAATTAATGTCTTGGAAGATTTCACAAAACATTTAACGCTTATTTTTTTTACTTTTTATGAATATATTGGCCAATCAATAAGTTATTGTTGTTATTGTTTCTTTAGTACATTTAGCCATGCAACATCATCATTGAGTAGCTTTTCATCCAAATAAATAACAAAATAATTCTCTAATTTTCAGTCACTTTTTCTTTTTGAGTTGATTAAAATTCAAAATTAAGTAAGCCCATGAATCTTATTGCAATAATTAATTCATACATAGCTCAAGATACGTGCTTGTGGAACATGATTGATATAAATATGCTTATTTACGGTATGTTTTATATAGTGTAGGAAGAAAACAAGAGCAAGTCAAATATATGTACGATAATAATATTTCTTATATTACGTATTACACTACGGAATTGTAAAAAAAGCAAGGAATTCCCAATATTTCCTACGATCCCATTTGTTCTATTCATGTCGTACATCTTTATTTTCCCAGTCAATTATGACGATTCATAATTGGGGTATGTTACTCGCTTGGGGGCGTGCAACGTAACAACATGACTGCTTCTAAATTGCTGCTAGATTGGCTTGCTTCTATTGGACCCAGAGTCTGTCAAGATACTGTTGCGGGCCAAGCTGTTGAAGGTATCGCTTGTCAATCATAAGCAGAGGGTAAAATATGAGGTACTTTATGGAAGCTTTAACAATTTGTGTCCTAAACGTCGTATTGGTAATTTTATTTGCTAATCTCTTCGTGTAATTCGAGAAACCTGAAAAAGACATACTTCTTTCACTGCTTTGGTCCTGCCTCTTATCTTCTTTAAATTATAGCAACTCAACACTTCATTCCTAAATTCTTAGACATGCTTGGACTGCACTAGAAAGTTAACTTGTTTTGACCATATCTTTCTAATCATGCATCATTTTGAGATATTGTTTAACGCGATCAGTTTGAATTGTAGTAAGAAAACAAATTTGTCAAATTTGAATGTCAAAATCAAAACTAAATCAAATTTACCTTAAAACAAAGGAGTGAACGAAGATAAGATTAACATTGAGAACAAAACCCTTTGTAAAAAGTTGTTTTTGACGATGATGAAGATGAAAGTATGAATAAGCAGCTTAAAGCATGTATGCAACTTAACACGAGGGTCTCTCTGTGATGCCTCATAATCAGATTTTAAACATTCTAATTGATTTCACAAATCAATGATCCTTTGCTTGACCACCTCCAATCATTTCACAATTAATGTCAATCTTATCCAAATTGTCTTTGGCATTTTTAAGCACCTAGTGATGGGTCGACCTGGACCCTAAAGGTTGGTTTCAAATTTACATTTCAGGTCCATATTGGTTGACCTTGAATATCTCTTGGATAATCTAGAAATCTTAGGAGGATCCAATGATGTATGTCTTATGAATCATATCGAGCGGATAAAGGGACTCCAACCCGGATCATCAGCTTGGAAGTCTAGGGTTATAGTCAACGTCGATTCATCCTTTTTAAAATCTATAATTCAAAATCGAACAGGAAACCTTGCTTTCAATTGGCTGCTTTATGGAATATGGATAGCTTCCCAGATTTTGGGTGTGATGTGACCTAATCAAAAGAATTTACGATGTACGATATATTACGTCCGTTCAGAATACACAAACTATTCTGACCAACGGCCAAAATTTCTTCTTATATGTTCTTGATTTCATTCATGACGTAAGCACAACTCAAAATGGAGAAGAATATGGTCCTTGGTTTCCTTTTATTGGAACTCTGTTCCTATTTGTTTTTGTTTCTAACGGGTCAGGTGCACTTTTAACTTGGAGAATCATTCAATTACCTCATGTGGAGTTAGTTGGACCGACGAATGATAATAAATAGCAATGTTGCTTTAGCTTCACTCACGTCAGCAACACATTTCTATGCATGCCTTACTAAAAAGGGATTGGGTTTCTTCGGTATATAGATTTAACTAACTCCAATAGTTTTACCAATTAATGTCTTAGAAGATGTCACAAAACCTTTAGCACATAAAATTTGACTTTTCATGAATATATTGGCCGATGATTTAGTAATTGTTGTTCTTGTTTCTTTTGTACATTTAGCCATGGAAGGTCATCATTGAGTAGCTTCCATCTAAATAAATAATAAAATAATACTTTTAATTTCAAAGAGTTTGTTTTTCTGTTTGAATTTATTTAAATTCAAAATTAAGTAAGCCCATGAATCTTTTTCCAATAATTAATTCATGCGTATCTCAAGATAGATACCCACTTATGAAACATGATTAATATAAATGTATTTATTTACGATATAGTGTAGAAAGAAAACAAGAGCAAGAGAAATATATTTATCATATTAATATTTGTTATATTCCGTGTTACACTACGGAATTGTAAAAAAAAGGGGGAATTCCCAGTTTTTCCCAAGATCCCCTTTTGTCCTATTCATGTCATACATCTTCTTTATTTTCCCAGCCAATTACGACGATTCATAATTGGGTATGACCATGAGACCAAACAATAAGAACTATGTTATGTGAAACCGTAGCTATTTCATTCTATCCTATTCAAGAATTAACAAAAATTGGAATTAATTGCAATTGAATCAATCAATCATCAAATCTTGATTTGGGATGATTTGCTTTGATAAATCTCTTCATTTGAATCGATGTGAGATAAAAATCACGTAGGTTAGGAGGGTCGAGGTAGATAGTCGTATCTACATATTATATGTGAACTCCGGTGTATACTTAGAAGAATGTTTCCAAGGTCTGATCCGTTTCAAAAGAGATAAGATGATGATGGTTTACATTATGGAAGAAACACATGTATATGTGATAGTAGATGTTCAATAGTTATATATGGACTACCCATGTATGTTATTTCATTCCCATATTACTATTGACTTTATATAGATATAGATTCCACTTTCCCTGTATGGATTATAATACAGACTCTTATTTTTTTGTCTGTTACTGTATGTGTGGATTGAATTTGAAATCAAGCCTGTGAATGCATTTAAAGAAGATGAAGGAGCGAAGGATTGAAATAATGGGTTGGGAGCAATAAAATAGAGTAACTATATTATATGGGTTTACAAAAACTTGGATAGGGAATAAAAACAAGATATTGAAGTGGTTTTGATCATTCAACAATATCAAATTTCATCACTTCTGATGAAGTGCTTTGAGTCCCTTTATCTGCTGGATATGAATCATAAAACATACATCATTGGATGCTCCTAAGATTTCTAGATCATCAAAGAGCTCTATTCAATGTCAACCAATATGAACCAGAAATCCAAATTTTAAACGAACCTTTTTGGTTCAGGTGGACCCATCGATAGGGGCTTACAAAATGCCCGAGGTCAGTATATTTTTTGCCTATAAAACAACATCCTAAAGTGTTTTGTCCAAAAGAATGATGAAACTAGAGTCTAACATGAAAAAAAATTGTCATTTTGGTATATAAGTACAAAGTTATGAACAAAACAAGTCGGTTTGACTACCAAAAACTTTTTTTAAGAAGACTTTACATTAATTCTGATTTTGACATTCAAAGACTTTACATTGGAAAGAGATGGTCAAAACAAGTCTACTTTTTAGTGCAGTCCAAGCATGTCTAGGATTTTAGGAGTAAAGTGTTGAGTTGATATAATTTAAAGAAGAGAAAAGGCAGCAGGGTCAAAGCAATAAAATACGTATTTTTCAAGTTTTCACGTTTTTAAGATTACACAAATTGATTAACAAATAAAAGTGCTAATGCGACAACCAGGCCGTGAAATGTTAAAGCTTCCATAAAAGCAATAAAGTATATCGTATCTTACCATCTGCATGCTTCTGGTTGACTAGCAATACCTTTTACGGCTTGGCCCGCAGCAGTACCTTGACTGACTCCGGGTCGAAACGAGGCAAGTTTTGTGGCCAATCCAGCACCAATAACCGAAGCAACAAAATTTTTGGGATTCATGGTAAGCTCCTTACAACAAAAAATAAAGAAATGGTTAAGCATGTAATCAAATAAACCAATGAATTATTATATATATCTTAGTATACATAATTAATGTTATTTACATATTTATAATATTAATTAGTTACATTACTTAGTATTTCATGTTCCATCACTAAGATCCATACAACTAAACTAAAAACTCCCAACCTATTTTGAGAAGAGATGATATTTGTTATTATTGTATTATCAAGACTACTTCAATATGTCATTTTTATTCCATATCCAAGTTTTTGTAAATTCTTATAATATTGTTCTTCTATTTCTTTGCTCCAAACCCATTCCTTCAATTCTTCGCTCATTCATCTTCTTTAAACGCATTCATGGGCTTGACTTCATATTCAATCCACACAAACAGTAACAGACAGAAAAGAAGAGCTTATATCGTAATCCATATCGAGAAAGTGGAATATACGTGGGTAGTATGTAGTAATATCGGAATTGAAATAATATACGTGGGTAGTCTGTATATAACTATTGAATATCTACTATCACGTGTACATGTGTTTCTTCCATAATGAAAACCATCGTCCTCTTATTTCTTTTGAATAACATCGGACCCGAGAATCATAATTCAATGTATACCTCAGAGTTCACGTATAACATGTAGCTACGGCTATCTACCTCGACCTGCGTAAACTATGTGATTTTTTCTTGTCTGTCTCACATCAATTCAAACAAAGAGATTCATCAAAGCGAACCATTCCATATCAAGATTTGATGATTGATTCATCCAATTACAATTAATTCTAATTTTTGTTAATTGTTGAATAGGATGGAATAAAATAGCAATGGTTCCGCAGAACATAGTTCTTGTTTCTTCGCACGTTCCAAATGAGTAAGAATTATTACCCCTATTATGAATTGTTGTAATTGACAGGGAAAATATAAGAGATGTACGACGTGAAAATGATAAAAGGGGATCTTTAAAAAATTTGTGAACTACCCCTTTTTTTACAATTCCGTAGTGTAATACGTAATATAATAAATATTAATATTGTACATATATTTCTCTCGCTATTGTTTTCTTCCTACACTATATCATACATATCATAAATAAACATATTTATATCAATCATGTTTCTCAAGCCGATATCTTGAGCTACGCATGAATTAATTATTGTTATAAGATTTATGGGCTTACTTAATTTTGAATTTTAATCAATTCAAATACAAAAGGCGACTCTTTGAAATTCAGGAACAACAATGACTAGTTCATCGGCCAATATATTCCTGAAAAGTCGAAAACTAAGTTTGGACTGCAATCCCAGCCAGACAAGATTGGACTGCACTAACAAAACTTGTTTTGACTGTATCTTTCTAATCATGGATGCTTTTCATGTATGGTTGAATGAGTTTAGTTTCAATTATAGCAAAGAAACAAATTTGGTTTGAACGTCAAAATCAAAACTAAAGTCAAATTTACCGTAAAAAAAGTTTTTTAGTTTGTCAAACAGACTTGTTTTGGTTATAACTTTGTGCCTAGACATTTAAATGACTTATTTTTTCATGTTTGAAAGATATTCATCATTCTTTTTGACAAAAACCTTTAGGATGTTGTCTCATATGCAAAAAATAGTGAAAATAAAGAGTATGTCGAAAATGACTATGGGCAACTTGTTTGTTGAAATATCACAATTGACATATCTCTTTATCATAATCAGTTTTTCAACACTCTAATTGATTTCACAAATCATTGATCCTATTCTGGAGCACCTCGAATCAATTAACAATCAATGTTAATCTCATCCAAATTGCCTTTTGACTCAAGGACCCTTGGGCATTTTTTAATTCCCTAGTGATGGGTCGACCTGGATCCTAAAGGTTGGTTTCAAATTTAGATTTCCAGTCCATATTGGTTGACCTTAAATATCTCTTGGACGATCTAGAAATCCTTGAAGGATCCAATGATGTATGTAATATGATTCATATCGAGCGGATAAAGAGACTCAAACCCACATCATTAGCATGGAAGGCTATGGTTATAGTCAATGTCGATTCATCATTTTTAACATGATATATTACATGGTTAATTTATTAATGATTTTAGTACCAAAAATATATGATTAAATTATGTACTAGAGTAGAAAAAGAAATCGTTGACTAAAAATAATTCCTTCTTAACTTCCATTTTTGTGAGGGGGTACTACGAATGTTCTTCCATGTTCGATCAACACACTAAAGGGTTGTGCGAGATATTCATTGTAGAAGTATGCAACATTTCTATTGGCAAATAGGTGGTTTTCAAGTGCATGCTCAAGTACTTATAACTTCTAGGGTCGTAATTCAGGTATAGTCGTTCGGAATCTACAAACTATTCTTACCCACGGCCAGAGTTTCTTCTGATATGTTCTTGATTTCATTCAAGATGTGAGCAAAACTCAAAATGGAGAAGAATATGGCCTTGGGCTCCTTTTATTTGGACTTTGTTCATATTTGTTTTCGTTTCTAACTGGTCACGTGTGATTTTACCTTAAAGAGTCAAATACTTACCTCATGGGGTGTTAGTTGTACCTACGAATCATATAAATACTACTGTTGCTTTATCTTTACTCATGTTAATGCAACATTTCTATGCAGGCCTATCTAGAAAGGGACTCGGTTATTTCGTTAAATATATTCAACCAACTCCAATACTTTTTCACCAATTAATGTCTTAGAAGATTTCACAAAACCTTTATCACTTAGTTTTTGACTTTTTAGGAATATATTGGCCAATCAATTAGTGATTGTTGTTCTTGTTTCTTTAGTACATTTAGCCATGGACATCATCATTGAGTAGCTTTTCATCCAAATAAATAATAAAATAATTCTCTAATTTTCAGTCATTTTTTTCTTTTTGAATTAATTAAAATTCAAAATTAAGTAGGCCCATGAATCTTATTGCAATAATTAATTCATACATAGCTCAAGATACCTGCTTGTGGAACATGATTGATATAAATATGCTTATTTACGATATGTATTATATAGTGTAGGAAGAAAACAAGAGCAAGAGAAATATATGTATGATATTAATATTTACTATATTACGTATTACACTACGGAATTGTAAAAAAAGCATGGAATTCCGAATATTTCATAAGATCCCTTTTGTTCTATTCATGTCGTATGTCTTTTTTTTCCCAGTCAATTATAACGATTCATAATTGGGGTAAAAATTGTTACTCGTTTGGGGGTGTGTAACGTAACAACAAGACTGCTTCTAAATTGCTGCTAGATTGGCTTGCTTCTATTGGACCCAGAGTCGGTCAAGATACTGTTGCGGGCCAAGCTGTTGAAGGTATCGCTTGTCAATCAGAAGTAGAGGGTAAAATATGAGCTACTTTGTCGAAGATTTAACAATTTACGGCCTAAACGTCGCATTAGCAATTTTATTTGCTAATCCTCTTGTGTAATCCGAGAAACCTGAAAAATACATACTTCTTTGACGGCTTTGGCCCTGCCTGTTATCTTCTTTAAATTATAGCAACTCAACACTTGATTCGTAAAATCTTAGACATGCTTGCAAGTTAACTTGTTTTGACCATATCTTTCTAATCATGCATCCTTTTGAGATATTGTTTAACGTGATCAGTTTGAATTGTAGTAAGAAAATAAATTTGGCAAATTTGAATGTCAAAATAAAAAAACTAAATCAAATTTACCTTACAACAAGTTTTTTAGGTAGTCAAACCAACTTGTTTTAGTTATAAGTTTGTGCTGACATTTAAATGACTTGTTTTTTCATGTTGAAAGATATTCATCTTTCTTTTGGACTAAAACCATTAGGATGTTTTATATGAAAAAATAGTGAAAATAGAGAGTATGTCAAAAATGGCTATGGGCAACTTGTTTTTTGAAATATGACAATTGATACAAGACTACTAGGCCAAAAAATGGGGTGTTTACATTCTCTTCGTAATGAAGCATGTGATGATGACAAAGTAGTAGACACACCAATTTTGTAGAATGCATAAGATTAACATTGAGACCAAATCCCTTTCTAAAAAGTTGTTTTTGATGAAGATGAAGATGAAAGTATGAATAAGCAGCTTAAAGCATGTATGTAACTTAACACGAGGGTCTCTCTGTGATGCCTCATAATCAGTTTGTAAACACTCTTAATTGATTTCACAAATCAATGATCCTTTGGTGAACCACCTCCAATCATTTCACAATCAATGTCATTCTTATCCAAATTGTCTTTGGCATTTTTTAAGCACCTAGTGATGGGTCGACTTGGACCCTAAAGGTTGGTTTCAAATTTACATTTCAGGTCCATATTGGTTGAACTTGAATATCTCTTGAATGATCTAGAAATCTTAGGAGGATCCAATGATGTATGTATTATGATTCATATCGAGCCGATAAAGGGACTCCAACCCGGATCATCAGCTTGGAAGGTTAGGGTTATAGTCAACGTCGATTCATCATTTTTAACGTCTATAATTCAAAATCAAACATGAAACTTTGCTTTCATTTGGCTGTGATTCATATGTTCGGTTTTAAATGATAGACATTAAAAATGATGAATCGACGTCGACTATAACCCTAGCCTTCCAAGCTAATGATGCGGGTTTGAGTCCCTTCACCCGCTCGATATCATCAAAGACATATTCATGGTCAACCAATATGGACAAGAACTCTAAATTTAAAATCAACCTTTTTGGTCCAGGTGGACCCATCACTAGGGGTTTAAAAATGCGAAAGGTCAGTTGGTTCTGGTGACCAAAGGCAATTTGGAAAAGACTTACATTGATTGTGAAATGATTAGAGGTGGTCTAGAAAACGATCAATGATTTGTGAAATCAATTAGAGTGTTTAAAAACTTATTATGAGGCATCACAAAGAGACTCTCGTGTTAAGTTGCATACATGCTTTAAGTTGCTTATTCATACTTTCATCTTCATCCTCCACAAAAACAACTTTTTAGAAATGGATTTGATCTCAATATTAATATTATCCATTCTACAAAATCGGTGTCTTCTTTTTTGTCATCATCTCATGCTTGATAACAAAGAGATACAATATGTAGACACCCCAATTTTGGCCTAGTAGTCTTGTGTCAATTGTCATATTTCAAAAAACAAGTTGTCCATAGTCATTTTCGACATACTCTCTATTTTCACTGTATTTTTTGCATATAAAACAACATCCCAGAGGTTTTTGTCTAAACGAATGATGAATATCTTTCAAACATGAAAAAAAACAAGTCATTTAGATGTCTAAGCACAACGTTATTACCAAAACAAGCCTGTTTGACTACCTAAAAAACTTGTTTTAAGGAAAATTTGACCTTTGTTTTGATTTTGACATTCAAATTTGCAAAATTTGTTTTCTTATAATTTAAACTAAACACAATTAACCATACTTCAAAAGGATGCATGAATAGAAAGATATGGTCAAAACAAGTTAACTTGTTAGTGCATTCCTAGCTTGTCTAGGATTTTAGAAGTGAAGTGTTGAGTTGATATAATTCAAAGAAGAGAAGAGGCAGGGCCAAAGCAAAAAAAGTATGTATTTTTCACATTTTCACGTTCTAGGATTATAGAAAGAGATTGGCAAATAAAAGTGCTACTGCGACGATCGGGCCATAAATTGTTAAAGCCTCCATAAAAGCCAGAATAAGCAATAAAGTACCTCGTATTTTACTAGCGATACCTTCTTCGGCTTGGCCGGCAGCAGCATCTTGACCGACTCTCAGTCTAATAGATGCAAGTTCTATGGCGAATCTAGCATCAATCTTAGAAGCACTCATGTTGTTATGTCGCACGCCCCAAATGAGAAACAATTATTACCCCAAATATGAATCGTCGTAATTGATTGAGAAAATAAAGATGTATGACGTGAATAGGACAAAGGTGATCTTAGGACTAATTCGGAATTCCCCCTTTTTTTACAATTCCGTAGTGTAATACGTAATATAATAAATATTAATATCGTATATATATATATTTCTCTTGCTCTTATTTTCTTCCTACACTAACATACATATAGTAAATAAACATATTTATATCAATCATGTTCTTCAAGCAGGTACCTTGAGCTACGCATGAATTAATTATTGCAATAAGATACATGGGCTTACTTAATTTTGAATTTAAATCAATTGAAAAAGAAAAAGAAACTCTTTGAAAATGAAAGCATTATTTTATTATTTATTTTGATGGAAAGCTACTCAATGATGACCTTCGGTTAAGTGTACTAAAGAAACATCAACAACAATTACTAATTCATCAACCAATATATTCTTGAAAAGTCGAAAACTAAGTGATAAGCTTTTGTGAAATCTTCTAAGACATTAGACTTGGAGTTGGTTGAATCTATTTACCAAAATAACCCAGTGCCTTTTTAGTAAGGCCTGCATAGAAATGTGCCACTGACATGTGTAAAGCTAAAGCAGTAGTATTTATATCATTCGTACGTGCAACTAACTCCCCATGGGTAACGATTTGATTCTTCTCCAAGGTAACTAGTTAGAAACGAAAACAAATAGGAAGAGAGTTCCAATAAAAGGAACCCATGGAGCATATTATTCTCCATTTAATCAAGAACATAGCAGAAGAAATTCTGGCCGTCGGTAAGAATAGTTTGTGGATTCCGAACGGTTATACCGGCTGAACCTAATAAGATAGTAATTACGACCCAAAAAGTTATAAGTACTTGGGCATGCACTTGGAAACCTAATATTTTCCAATAGAAATATTGCATACTTCCACACCGAATATCTCGCATAATCCTTTGGTGTGTTGATCGAACATGGTGGAACATTCATAGTACCCTCTGACAAAAATAGAACTTAAGATGGAGTTATTTTGATTCAACCATTTCTTTTTCTATTCTCCTACATAATTTAATCATATATTTTGGGTACTAAAATTATTAATGAATTAACTAACCACTTATATCATACATCATAATTTTTTTTATTAGGTCACTTTATGCCCTAAATCCAGGAAGCTATCCATATTCCATAAAGGAGCCGAATGAAACCAAAGTTTCATGTTCGGTTTTGAATTATAGATGTTAAAAATGATGAATCAACGTCGACTATAACCCTAGCCTTCCAAGCTAACGATGCGGGTTCGAGTCCCTTTATCCGCTCGATATGAATCATACATACATCATTAGATCCTACTAAGATTTCTAGATCATCCAAGAGATATTCAAGGTCAATCAATATGAACAAGAAATCTAAATTTGAAACCAACCTTTAGGGTCCAAGGCTATCACTAGAGGCTTAAAAAATGCCCAAGGCCAATTGGTCCTTTAGTCAAAAGGCAATTTTGATAAGATTAACATTGATTGTGAGATTAGAGGTGGTCCAACATAGGATCATTGATTTGTGAAATCAATTAGAGTGTTTAAAGACTGATTATGATAGAGAGACCCTCGTGTTAAGATACATACATGCTTTAAGCTGCTTATTCATACTTTTAACTTCATCTTTGTCAAAAACAACTTTTTAGAAATGGATTTGTTGTCAATGTTAATCTTTATCCATTATACAAAATCGGTGTGTCTACTTTTTTGTCATCTTTACATGCTTGATAACAAAGATATACAATTTCTAAACACCCCAATTTTGGCGTAGTAGTCTTGTGTCAATGGTCATATTTCAAAAAACAAGTTGCTCAGAGTTATTTTCGACATACTCTCTATGTTCACTATATTTTTTTTTATATAAAACAACATCTAAAGGATTTTGTCCAAAAGAATGATGAATATCTTTCGACAATGAAAAAAACAAGTCATTTTGATGTCTAAGCAAAAAGTTATAACCAAAACAAGTCGGTTTGACTGCCCAAAAAACTTATTTTATGGAAAATTTTACTTGATATCTGATTTTGACATTCAAATTGGCCAAATTTATTTATTTTACTATGATTTAAACTATACGCATTAAACAATACATCAAAAGCATGCTTGATTAGAAAGATATGGTGAAAACATGTAAAGTTGTTAGTGCAGTCCAATCATGTCTGACCAGGATTGTAGGAGTGAAGTGTTGAGCTGATATAATTTAAAGAAGATAAGAGATAAGGCCAAAGCAATAAAAGTACGTATTTTTAACGTTTTCACTTTTCTCAGATTACACAAAGAGATTAGCAAATAAAAGTACTAATGCCACGACCATGCCGTAAATTGTTAAAGCTTCCATAAAAGCCAGATTAAGCAATAGAGTACCTCATATTTTAACCCTCTGCTTCTGGTTGACTACCGATACCTTCTATGGCTTGGCCCGCAACATTACCCTGACTGAAGCAGCAGAAATTAGAGGATTCATATTATATATTTTTGATATAATCAAATAATCATATTACAGAAATTAGGGAATTCATATTAAGCTCCTCACAACAAAAAATGAAGAAATGGTTACCGATATAATCAAATAAACAAATGAATTATTATATATTACTTAAATAATGTGCTTAATTAATGTTATTTATATATTTATAATATTAATTAGTTGCATTACTTAGCATTTCATATTCCATCACTAAGATCCATCCAACTAAACTAAGAACTCCCAACCTAATTTGAGAAGGGATGATATTTGATATTACAGAATCATCAGAACTACTTCAATATCTCATTTTTATTCCCTATTGAAGTTTTTGTAAATCCATATAATATAGTTCTTCTATTTCTTTGCTCCAAACCGAGTCTTTCAATTCTTGTCTCTCCTTCATCTTCTTTAAACACATTCATAGGCTTGACTTCGTATTCAATCCACATATACAGTCACAGACAGAAAAGGGACTCTAATTATATTTCGATTTTGAAATAATAGGAAATATTTGTGAAAACAAAGTCTTTAATTACTTACTGCTTATGAGAATGTGTAATATTATGCATACATGACAGAGATGTTTGTGGGTAGCATCACTGCAAACCCTCACGAGACCTTACTCGTCCACTGGGGTAACCCAGGGGTTGAAAGGGCTTGTTGCATGAGCTAAATGCAACCGTGATTCCTACGAAAGTGAGTTAGGTGATAGTTTGATTTCTTGCATTTTTCTAGTTTGCTCGAGGACTAGCAAAACATAAGCATGGGGGTATTTGATCATGCATATATTTTAGGGATTTTTCATATAAAAATATGCATGATTTCATGAGAAAATGATTTAAAAACCCAATTTTATGTTAGTTTCGAGTAAATGTGCTAAAATGATTTAAAAATAGAAAATCATGAAAAATAGTTTTATTTTACATTTTAATGCCTATTTTAGTGTTTGACATAATTATAGTAGTTTAGTTTTTGAAAATCATAAAAAAATTAGAGTTAAAATAGACTTAGTTTTGTATTTTCTAAAACATAGTCATTTTGAGTTGTTTTGTAAATAACTTTTTGAAGAGAAGTTTTTGAAATGCAATTTGACAAAGAAGAGGGACTTATGGAGAAAAGTTCAAATCTTTAAATATGATACGTAGGGGGAAGAGAGGTTGGTCTTCTCTCTTTTGCCCAAGCCCTCTCTTCTTCCCCTTCGTCTCCACCTCTTCTTACCTCTTCTTCTTCTTCTCCCTAATTTCCCCTCTTTTTCTCATCCTCTTTCCGGTGGAGAATTCCGGCAATGGCTGAAGCAAGATAGAGGATTCCAACCTCTCTTCCCAACCAAGTCTGTAAGTGTATCCTTCTCTTCTTCTTCTTCTTCTTCTTTTCCTCTTCTTCTTTTTCTTCTTCTTCTTCTTCTTCTTCTTTATGAATTTTCATTTTGATTTCTGTTAAGCATTCATAGCTCATATTAAAAGAAATATGTTTTGATTTACAGTTTTTGTTTCATAAAATTTTTAATTCGTAGTTACATGAATCGGTTCTGCATAAATAAATAAAAGAAAAAAGAAAAAAATTTGCCGATGAATCTTAGAACTCCTGTAGCCTTTCCGGTTTTCTTAGATCTGAAGTCTTGATAAAACATCAGAGTTAAAACATTAAAAACAGAAAAATTTTGTTCAGCAATCGGTGGATTTCAATATTTCTACAGGAACTAATCTGAAATCTACTGTCGGATTTCAACAAAATTTCTACAGAAGCTTGATCGATCATCTGGATCGATTTCCATTAATTTTTTTTTTTATCCGGCGATCATTATTTTCAAAGCTTACTAAATTGATTTCTAACTATCAATCAGAGAACTGGATCAAATCCAGTTGATTATAATCTCTTTGTTCTCTGATTGATAGTTGAAATCCTCTTATGTAGCCGGATTCACATCACATGTATCGTGAAAATGTGAAAGAGGCACTTTCATTTGAGTTACCGTGAAATTCATTTCACGGCTGTTGAAGAATTCCAGTATGCTGTTGAAGAATTCCGGTGGAGGCTGTTGAGAGTTCCAGTAGACTGTTGTGATTTTCGGTGGGCTGTTGTGATTTTTCGGTGGAAGATATTGAGAGTTTCGGTGGAGGATTCGCCGGAAGTTCTGGTGGTTCAGCTCCCTGAAATGGTGGGAACCGAACTCACCTGTCTGAGGTCGTGTATTGTGATTCAATCGTGAATTGTTGATATTGTATTTTTTCTCATTTTCACGGCAAAGAATTATTTTGAAAAAAATGTTTTCAGCAAGTGTAGCTGTTCCTAATCTTTGGTGATTATTGTTTGAAGGTTGATTGATGGATTTTTGGCATTAATCAGATGTCTGTTTTAGATCAAACTAGTGATTTCTGAATGTATAAGATCTAAAAATGTTAGTTTGAGTGTATTAAAGAGCATTTGATTGAATGAATAAATTGCTACTTGAACATTGATTTTTGAGCTTTGTAGAGCTACTGGTTTCTTGATTAATCTGATTATCGATCATCTTTCCAATTTCTAAGCAATATCTGGCCTACATATTTGATGAATGATCAGTAGTGTTAATTTTTGAACATATGTTACTAGTTGATTAGTAATTACTTTTAATTAGTTGTTTTGAATTTAGGTTTAATTAGTTGATTTGAAATAATTAGCAATGGTAATTGCTTTGTAATTAGAATATTTAACTAATTAGTAATTAGTTTACTTAGTAAAGAAATATGATGTTAGTTTTTGGATACTATTTTTAGTCTTAGAATTAATTAGTTAATTGTCATTAGCTTCCTTTCATGATATCTTTTAGAATTTTTTTTTTAGTGTACTTTGTTTAGTATAATTTTTACTTTTATCTCGTATACTGCTCGTGTTCATTTGAATTGTGCAGGATAGCACAGACTGGAGCGGAAGAGATTACGTGACACGAAGTACGAAGAATAAAGTTTTTTTTTTGTAGTTTAGAATTAGGCATTTAATTGGGTTTGTAAATATTGCACTTTACGCCCTCTGCGAAGGGTATTCATTTGTTGTAATAGTTAGTTGTTTTTACTTTTCTTGAACATTTTACATTTCAATAATTCGGCAATAAAGATTAGTTTAGATTTGCGTGTTTGAATACGAAATATTCCCGTTCCCTGAGTTCGACCCGGTCTCATCCACTAGTGAGAACCGGTTTTTATTATTTGATGTCTGGTTTTCACATGTTTTTCATATAAAAATCTTTTCAAAATTACAACGATTTAAAAGAAGACATCAAATTTTTGGCGCCGTTGCCGGGGAACGACGTAATATTAGTATTCACTTTATTGCCTAGTGTTTGTGTGTGCATTTAGGTTTAGAACCACGTATGTGCATATCTTAGAGAAGAGCTTACTTTCCTGCACAGCCCACCTATTAGGATCCCCTTAGAGGTGACTGTGTACGATTGGTACCGTACACATAGATTTTATATTTCTCATGCATAATCTCTGTTATGTGTAACTGCGTGGTGTTTGTTTAGTTTTTGTTGTTGTTTTTAGTTTATTCGCTTTGTGGTTTGCGTGGTTTGGCCGCTTAGTGCGTTAGTTAGGTAGAAAACCCAAAGTTAGGACGTGTGCTACACCGGTCTACTCTAAGGTGTACGCAATGGCTGACGATCATCATTTGATCCGTCCTTTGAGGGAGTACTTCATGCCAAATACGTATACTCCTGCCTCCTGCATCACGAGACTTGATGTAGGAGCGAGCCATTTTGAGATTAAAACCAGTGTGATTCAAATGTTACCTTCGTTTTATGGCCTTAGCAATGAGGACCCATATCGTCATCTCGACGAATTCCTTGAGATTTGCTCGACTGTGCGAATCAATAATTTTGGAGACGATGCTATGAGGTTAACTTTGTTTCCATTCTCTCTCAAAGATAAAGCCAAGCATTGGTTAAAATCTCTTGAGACGGTTCGTATTACTACTTGGGAAGGAATGCAAAAAGAATTTTTAAAAAAATATTTCCCAATTAGAAAAACGAATCAGTTTCGTAAAGCTATAACTAGTTTTTCTCAAATTGAGGGAGAACAATTTCACGAGTCTTGGGAGAGATTGAAAGATCTTCTCCGCAAGTGTCCCCATCACCAGGTGCCTCGTTGGCAGTTGGTGCAGTATTTTTATGACGGGCTTACTGAAAAGCATCGTCAAATGGTTGATTCGTCTTGTGGGGGCACTTTTATGCTCAAAAGTGAGGACGAGGCGTGGTCTCTATTTGAGACCCTGAGTGAAAACACGATGCATCATAATTTGTCTTCACGGTTCGATAGGACTACATCTCTGCCTAGTGGTCCTAGGAAAGTTGGGATTTCCGAAGTTGGGTCCGAGTTAGAATTGCGTACCAAGGTTGACCAATTGACTAGGAAGTTAGATCAATTCCTAGCCAATTCTTTGAGAAATCCAGTAGAAAGAGTGTGCGAGATATGTGCTAGCCCTGCACACTGTGTTGCGGATTGTCCGGCAGCGCCATTATATCCTGAATTCGTTCAGAAACAGGTGAATGTTGTCCAAGGTTTAGCTAAACCCATGCCCGATTCATTTACATCTTCATATAACACAGGTTGGCGAAACCAGTTCAGTTCCCCATTCCATCAGCCCTCCCAGACATAGTATAGACCCAGTAACCCTTCACAAGGTTACTCGCATCCTATATTTCCACAGTTTCATTCCCAGTATTGTTTACCTTCTCCTCAGGAGCCCATTCCAAGTTCATCATTTCAAGAGAAGATGTTAAAAGCTTTTTCTGATATCAAGGCCACTCTTTGTTCCCATACGTAGTCAATAGCCAAGCTAGAAACTCAAATGGGACAGTTAGCTCAGACATTGAGTAGACAAAGTCAGGGGAACCTTCATAGTCAGTCTGTTGTCATATCCAAGGGAGAGGACTCCATGTTATTTGACTTGCAACCTACTTCACATCATGAGCAAGTCAAATCTATTACATCCCTTCAGTATGGGAAGGCGTGTCACTCCACTCAGGAATCGACTCATGAGCCCCATATCATTTCTGCTGACGAGTCGATCTCCATGATACCTCAACAGAAGGGGCCTTACTCACAGCATACATTTTCATCATATAAAGCCCCATTTTCTCAGCCTTTAGGATCACCAATCGTTTTGAGTAAGCAAGAGGTGCAGATGCAGAAGGTGCTTGACCAAGTCAAGCCTGATCATATTCACCACTTGTCTGAAGTAGCATTCATTGATACTCGGTCGGTCCTAGACTCTCGATTCTTGACCAGTCTCTCAGATGAGACTAATCTTTGTTCTTCATGTCAAAAGAGTCATGGTACTACATTTGGAGGTAGAAGGGATGGAAACACAGTGCGTAGTGTCACAGATGACACTCTTTTCTTCATAGAGCCCGGTTGAGTCTGACTTCATGTCCATTGATCTCATAGACGATGAAGGTTTTTCCAGGGATCCGTCTGGCTGGGGACGTGAAACTTAGTGCTTTATGGGAGGCAACCCATATCTTGTACATTATTAGGTTTACTTAGAATTTATAGATTTTGTTTTTACTTTTTAGTTTTCTTCATGAGTTTTTCATATTCTTTTTGTTTCATTCATGAGTTTTGTGTTTTGTCATGTATACATTGCATTTATTACATTCATAGAACATGTATTTTTAATTCATCTCAGGTCATTCTACTCTTTTCCCTCATTTATTTCTCTCATGTGCATTCACTTAGTTTCATATAAGCATGGGGGAGTGCCACTGGGACAGTGTCATTCAAGCATGGGGGAGGGTGTAGAGTGCACACCTTGATATTTCTGTTTACGTTCTTGCACATGTTTACACATCTCTCATGAAAAGTAGATTTTTAAAGAAATAGTTTGAACTTATATGAATGTTATTTCAAATCTGATGTTTTTAGAGGATTTTTAAGCCCCACGAATTTTTTTTTCTGACATAGATCTAAAAATTATGGTTGTTTATGTGGATTTCGAGGAAATGATGATAGATACATGTTAGAGTTTATTTTGAATCATAAATATGAATATGCACAGTTTTATTTTTGAAAAACTAAGCAAATGAACAAAAGCATAAAAATGAGCTCAAAAAGTGAGAAAAGCATGCGTTAGGTTGTTTGGATAATTCCACAATTCTTAGTAGATGGAACTTAGATGTAAGTTGAAACTTTTAAGTCCATTTTCATAAAGGAGAGTGGAAAACTTCGTGATCCTAAGTAACTGAGAACATATACAAGTTGAAATATTTGACTCTCATGTTATAAAGGTGAATGAAGGAAGTCACTTTTATGTCTTAGTTGATATCTTTTGGTATGTATTGAAAAAATATAGAAGATATTGACATTGCACAAGGCATAAAAGCAGACCACACGCAAGCTATAAGAGAAGAATAAGTGCGCAAAAAGAAAAAAACGTGAAAAAATGAAAAAATCGAAAAAAGAGCTTAAAAAGAAAGAAAAGTTCAATGCTTAGAAGTGTGATTGAGAAAACCTGTGCAGAAAACATATGAGTGAGGATAAGTAAATAATAATATGTTTTTATTGGATTTTCTAAGAATAAAACATAAATAATTATGATATTTAGAAAAGTGAAAGAAATTCTTTTTCTGTGGTAATGCATAAAAGACTCTAATTATATTTCGATTTTGAAATAATAGGAAATATTTGTGAAAACAAAGTCTTTAATTACTTACTGCTTATGAGAATGTGTAATATTATGCATACATGACAGAGATGTTTGTGGGTAGCATCACTGCAAACCCTCACGAGACCTTACTCGTCCACTGGGGTAACCCAGGGGTTGAAAGGGCTTGTTGCATGAGCTAAATGCAACCGTGATTCCTACGAAAGTGAGTTAGGTGATAGTTTGATTTCTTGCATTTTTCTAGTTTGCTCGAGGACTAGCAAAACATAAGCATGGGGGTATTTGATCATGCATATATTTTAGGGATTTTTCATATAAAAATATGCATGATTTCATGAGAAAATGATTTAAAAACCCAATTTTATGTTAGTTTCGAGTAAATGTGCTAAAATGATTTAAAAATAGAAAATGCATGAAAAATAGTTTTATTTTACATTTTAATGCCTATTTTAGTGTTTGACATAATTGTAGTAGTTTAGTTTTTGAAAATTATAAAAAAATTAGAGTTAAAATAGACTTAGTTTTGTATTTTCTAAAACATAGTCATTTTGAGTTGTTTTGTAAATAACTTTTTGAAGAGAAGTTTTTGAAATGCAATTTGACAAAGAAGAGGGACTTATGGAGAAAAGTTCAAATCTTTAAATATGATACGTAGGGGGAAGAGAGGCTGGTCTTCTCTCTTTTGCCCAAGCCCTCTCTTCTTCCCCTTCCTCTCCACCTCTTCTTACCTCTTCTTCTTCTTCTCCCTAATTTCCCCTCTTTTTCTCATCCTCTTTCCGGTGGAGAATTCCGGCAATGGCTGAAGCAAGATAGAGGATTCCAACCTCTCTTCCCAACCAAGTCTGTAAGTGTATCCTTCTCTTCTTCTTCTTCTTCTTCTTCTTTTCCTCTTCTTCTTTTTCTTCTTCTTCTTCTTCTTCTTTATGAATTTTCATTTTGATTTCTGTTAAGGATTCATAGCTCATATTAAAAGAAATATGTTTTGATTTACAGTTTTTGTTTCATAAAATTTTTAATTCGTAGTTACATGAATCGGTTCTGCATAAATAAAAAAAAAAAGAAGAAAAAAATTTGCCGATGAATCTCAGAACTCCAGTAGCCTTTCCGGTTTTCTTAGATCTGAAGTCTTGATAAAACATCAGAGTTAAAACATTAAAAACAGAAAAATTTTGTTCAGCAATCGGTGGATTTCAATATTTCTACAGGAACTAATCTGAAATCTACCGTCGGATTTCAACAAAATTTCTACAGAAGCTTGATCGATCATCTGGATCGATTTCCATTAATTTTTTTTTTATCCGGCGATCATTATTTTCAAAGCTTACTAAATTGATTTCTAACTATCAATCAGAGAACTGGATCAAATCCAGTTGATTATAATCTCTTTGTTCTCTGATTGATAGTTGAAATCCTCTGATGTAGCCGGATTCACATCACATGTATCGTGAAAATGTGAAAGAGGCACTTTCATTTGAGTTGCCCTGATATTCATTTCACGGCTGTTGAAGAATTCCAGTATGCTGTTGAAGAATTCCGGTGGAGGCTGTTGAGAGTTCCGGTAGGCTATTGTGATTTTCGGTGGGCTATTGTGATTTTTCAGAGGAAGATATTGAGAGTTCTGGTGGAGGATTCGCCGGAAGTTCTGGTGGTTCAGCTCCCTGAAATGGTGGGAACCGAACTCACCTGTGTGAGGTCGTGTATTGTGATTCAATCGTGAATTGTTGATATTTATTTTTTCTCATTTTCACGGCAAAGAATTATTTTGAAAAAAATGTTTTCAGCAAGTGTAGCAGTTCCTAATCTTTGGTGATTATTGTTTGAAGGTTGATTGATGGATTTTTGGCATTAATCAGATGTCTGTTTTAGATCAAACTAGTGATTTCTGAATGTATAAGATCTAAAAATGTTAGTTTGAGTGTATTAAAGAGCATTTGATTGAATGAATAAATTGCTACTTGAACATTGATTTTTGAGCTTTGTAGAGCTACTGGTTTCTTGATTAATCTGATTATCAGTCATCTTTCCAATTTCTAAGCAATATCTGGCCAACATATTTGATGAATGATCAATAGTGTTAATTTTTGAACATATGTTACTAGTTGATTAGTAATTACTTTTAATTAGTTGTTTTGAATTTAGGTTTAATTAGTTGATTTGAAATAATTAGCAATGGTAATTGCTTTGTAATTAGAATATTTAGCTAATTAGTAATTAGTTTACTTAGTAAAGAAATATGATGTTAGTTTTTGGATACTATTTTTAGTCTTAGAATTAATTAGTTAATTGTCATTAGCTTCCTTTCATGATATCTTTTAGAAATTTTTTTTTAGTGTACTTTGTTTAGTATAATTTTTACTTTTATCTCGTATACTGCTCGTGTTCATTTGAATTGTGCAGGATAGCACAGACTGGAGCGAAAGAGATTACGTGACACGAAGTACGAAGAATAAAGTTTTTTTTTTGTAGTTTAGAATTAGGCATTTAATTGGGTTTGTAAATATTGCACTTTACGCCCTCTGCAAAGGGTATTCATTTGTTGTAATAGTTAGTTGTTTTTACTTTTCTTGAACATTTTACATTTCAATAATTCGGCAATAAAGATTAGTTTAGATTTGCGTGTTTGAATACAAAATATTCCCGTTCCCTGAGTTCGACCCGGTCTCATCCACTAGTGAGAACCGGTTTTTATTATTTGATGTCTGGTTTTCACATGTTTTTCATATAAAAATCTTTTCAAAATTACAACGATTTAAAAGAAGACATCAACAACCTTAGAACACATATATGCATGATTGAATCACTATAAATTTTTTTTGACAATGTTAGAACACATATATGAATGATTGAATCACAACGATTTTTTTTTAACAGCCTTAGAACCCATACATGCATATTTGAATCACTATGAATTTTTTTTGATAGCCTTAGAAAACATATATGCTTGATCGAATCACTCTGAAATTTTTTTGGCAGATGTAGAATACATATATGCATGGTTGAATCACTATGATTTTTTTTTTTAAAACTTAGAACACATATGTGGAAGATTGAACCACTCTAAAAAAGTTTTGAAGGCCTAAGAACACATATATGCATGATTGAATCACTAAGAATTTTTTATGACAACCTTTTAAGCATGATCGAATCACTAAATTTTTTTTTGAAAGCCTTAAAAAATATATTTGCATGATTGAATGACTGAATTTTTTTTACAACGTTAGAACATAGAACACAAATCCGCATGATTAAATCACTATGAATTTTTTTTGACAACTTTGGAACACATATATATGCATGAATGAATCACAATAATTTTTTTTGATAGCCTTAGAACATATATATGCATGATTGAATCACTATGAATTTTTTTTTATAGCCTTAAAACACATATATGCATGATTGAATCACTATAAAATATTTTTGACAGCCTTAGAACACATATATGCATTATTGAATCACTACAAATTTTTTTTGACACATATGCATGATTGAGTCACTCTAATTTGTTTTTGACAGGCTTAGAACACATATATACATGATTGAATCACTGTGAAATTCTTTTGACATCCTTAGAACACATATATGCAACATTAAATCACTTGAATTTTTTTTTGGCATACTTAAAACACATATATGCATGATTGAATCACTATGATTTTTTTTTGACAACATTAGAACACATATATGCAAGATTGAATCTCTACAAATTTTTTTGACAACCTTAGAACACATTTATGCTTGATTGAATCAGTATGATTTTTTTTGACACCCTTAGAAAACATATATGCAAGATTGAATCACTACAATTTTTTTTTGACAGCCTTTGAATACATATATCCGTCATTAAATCACTATGAATTTTTTTTGACAACCCTAAAGACATCTGCATACTTAACTCACTATAAATTTTTTTAGACAGCCATAGAACACATATTTGCATGATTGAATTACTATGATTTTTTTTAACAACCTTAGAACACATATATGCATGATTGAATTACTGTCAAATTTTTTTAACAACCATAGAACACATTCATTTATGATTGAATCACTATAAATCTTTTTAGACTGCATTAGAACATATATATGCCTGATTCAATCACTATGAAATTTTTTTAAGAGCCTTAGAACACATATATGCATGATTGAATCACTATAAATTTTTCCTGACAGCCTTAGAACACATATATGCATGAGTGAATCACTATAATTTTTTTTGACAATGTTAGAATAAATATATAGATGATTAAATCACTGTGAATTTTTTTTTACTGCATTAGAACACATATCTGCTTGATTGAATGAATATAAATTTTTTTTGACAACCTTAGAACAATTATATGCATGACTGAATCACTATACATTTTTTTTGACAGACTTAGAACATATATATGCATGGCTGAGTCACTATTAAATTTTTTTGACAACCGTAAAACTCATATATGCATGATTGAATCACTATAACTTTTTTTGACAGCCTTATAACTCATATATGCATGATTGACTCACAATGAAAGTTTTTTTACCAATGTTAAAATAAATATCTACATGATTAAATCACTATAAGTTTTTTTTACAGCATTTGAACACATAAATGCATGATTGAATCACTATAAATTTTTTTTGACAGGCTTAGAACACATATATGCCTGATTGAATCACTGATTTTTTTTTGATAGCCGTAAATGTTATAACACATATATGTATGATTGAGTCACTATAATTTATTTTTGACAACCCTAGAACAGATATATTAAAGATTGAATCGCTATAAATTTTTTTTGATAGCCTTGAACACATATATGCATGATTGAATCAATATGAAATTTTTTAGACAGCCTTAGAACCCATATATGCATGATTGAATCACTATGATTTTTTTTGACAACCTTAGAACACATAAATGCATGTTCTATGATTTTTTTTTACAGCATTAAAACACATATATTCATCATTTAATCACTATAATTTTTTTTGACAACCATAGAACACAAATACGCTTGATTGAATCACTATAATTTTTTTTTGACAGTCTTAGAACAGATATATGCATGATTGAATCACTATATATTTTTTTTACAACCTTACAACACATATATGCATGATTCAACAACTATGACTTTTTTTTCACAACCTTAGAACATATGTATGCATGATTGAATCACTATGATTTTTTTTTACCACATTAGAACAAATATATGCATTATTGAATCACTATAAAATGTTTTTGACAGCCTTAGAACACATATACGCATGATTGAATCACTATGAAATATTTTTGACAACCTTAAAACACATATATGCATTATTGAATCACTACAAATTTTTTTGACACATATATGCATGATTGAATCTCTATAAATTTTTTTGACAACCTGAGAACACATATATGCAAGGTTGAATCTATGATTTTTGTTAGACAGCCTTAGAACACAGATATGCATGATTGAAACACTATGAATTTTTTTTTGACAACCTTAGAACACATATACAAATGATTGAATCACAATAAATTTGTTTTGACAACATTAGAACACATATATTTATGATTGAATCACTATAATGTTTTTTTTGACAACCTTAGAAAACATACATTCAAGATTGAATCACCATAATTTTTTTTTGACAGTCTTAGAACACATATATGCAAGATTGAATCACTATGAATTTTTTTGACAACCATAGAACACATATGTATGATTATATCACTATGATTTTTTTTGACTGATTTAAAAACAAATATATGCATAACTAAAATATTAGAAATTTTTTTGACAACCTTAGATCACATATATGCATGATTGATTCACTATGTTTTTTTTTAACAAACTTGAAACATATATATGAATGATTGAATCACTATGAAACGTTTTTAGCAGCCTTAGAACACGTACATGCACGATTGAATCATAGCGAATTTTTGTTGACATCCTTAAAACACATATATACAAGATTGAATCACTATGAAATTTTTTTGACAGCCTTAGAACACATGTTTGCATGATTGATGTTTTTTTTGACATTCTTAGGACACATATATGCATGATTGAATCAGTGTAACTTTTTTTTTGACAACCTTAGAACACATATATGCATGATTAAATCACTATGAAATTTTCTTGACAGCCTCAGAAAACATACATGCATTATTGAATCACTATGAATTTTTTTTGTCAAACTCAGAACATATATATGCATGATTTCATAATGATTTTTTTTTGATAGCCTAGGAACATATATATGTATGATTAAAAGACTATGAAGTTTTTTGACAATGTTAGAACACATATATGCATGGTTGAATCACTATAAATTTTTTTGACAACATTAGAAGACATATATGCATGATTAAATCACTATAATTTTTTTTGACAGCATTAGAAGACATATATGCATGATGAAATCACTACAATTTTTTTTTGACAGCATTAGAACACATATATGCCTGATTAAATGACTAAATTTTTTTTGACATCCTTAGAACACATATATGCCTCATTAAATCACTATGATTTTTTTTTGACAATGTTAGAACACATATATGCATGATAGAATCACTACGAATGTTTTTTGATTGCCTAATAACACATATGCATGATTGAATCAGTATAATTTTTTTTGACAACCTTAAAACACATAAATGCATGATTTAATCACTACAAAAATTTTTGACTGCATTAGAACACATATATGCATGATTGAATCACTATAAACATTTTTTGACAACCTTAGAACACATATATGCATGATTGAAATACTATAAAAAAATTTTGACAGCCTTAGAACACATATATGCAAGATTAAATCACTATAATTTTTTTTTTACAGCTTTAGAACACATATATGCATGATTGAATTACTATGAATTTTTTTTGACAACATTAGAACACATGTATTCCTGATAGAATCACTACAAATTTTTTTGACAACCTTAGAACACATATATTCAAGATTGAATCACTATAAATTTTTTTTGACAGCCTTAGAACACATATATGCGTAATTGAATCACTATGAATTTTTTCTGACAACCTTTGAACACATATGTATGATTGTATCACTAAGAAATTTTTTGATAGATTTAGAACCAATATATGCATGATTGAATCTCTAGAACTTTTTTTGAGAACCTTAGAACAAATATATGCATGATTGAATTACTATAATTTTTTTTAACAAACTCAGAACATATATATGAAAGATTGAATCACTATGAATATTTTTTAACAACCTTAGAACACATACATGCGTGATTGAATCATAGTGATTTTTTTTGCTAGCCTTAGAACACATATATGCATGATAGATTTTTTTTTTGACATTCTTAGAACACATATATGCTTGGTTGGATCACTATGAAAAATTTTGGACAACCTTAGGACACATATTCATGATTGAATCACCATAAAATTTTTTGACAGCCTTAGAACACATATATGCATGATTGAATCAGTGCGATTTTTTTTTGATAGCATTAGAACACATATATGCAAGATTTAAATTTTTTTGACAGCCTTAGAACACATATGTGCATGATTGAATCACTATAAATTTTTTTTGACTGCCTTAGAAAACATAAATCCATGATTGAATCGCTATGAATTTTTTTGTGACTGCCTTAGAAAACATATATGCATGATTGAATCACTAAGAAATTTTCTTCACAAATTTAGAACACATATATGCATGATTTAATCATAATGAAATTTTTTTCACAGCCTAGCAACATATATATGTATGATTAAACGACTATGGAATTTTTTGAGAACCTTAAAATACATATATGCATGATTGAATCACTATAAATTTTTGTTGACCATATTAGAACATATATATGCATGATTCTATAACTATGAAATTTTCTTGACTGCCTTATAGCACATATATATGCATGATTGAATCACTATAATTTTTTTTTGACAACCTTAGAACACATATATGTATGATTGAATCACTATTTTTTTTGACAGCATTAGAACACATATATGCATGATTCAATTATTATAAATTTTTTTTGAGAACCTTATAACACATACATGCAACATTGAATCATTATGTAATTTTTTTGACAGCCTTAGAACACATATATGCAAGATTGAATCACTAGGATTTTTTTTTGACTATCTTAGAACACATATATGCATGATTGAATTGCTTTGAATTTTTTTCGATAGCATTAGAACACAAATATGCCTGATTCCACTATAATTTTTTTTGACAACCTTAGAACAAATACATGCATGATTGAATCAGTAAATTTTTTTTTGACAGTCTTAGAACACATATATGCATGTTTGAGTCACTATCAATTTTTTTGACAGCCGTAGAACACAAATATGCGTGATTGAATCACTATGAAATTTTTTTGCTGGCCTTAGAACATATATATCCAAGATAGAATCACTGTGAAATTTTTAAGAATGCCTTATAAAAATTTATATGCTTGATTGAGTCACTATGAAATATTTTGATAGCCTTAGAACACGTATATGCATGATTGAGTCACTATGAAAGTTTTTTGACAGCCTTAGAATACATCTATGCATGATTAAAT
The DNA here is from genome assembly GCF_984573655.1 of Nuphar pumila. Classification (NCBI taxonomy): domain Eukaryota; kingdom Viridiplantae; phylum Streptophyta; class Magnoliopsida; order Nymphaeales; family Nymphaeaceae; genus Nuphar; species Nuphar pumila. The sequence goes on along the minus strand of NC_143265.1, from coordinate 41,636,740 downwards.
GACTACAATTTTTTTTTTGACAACAATAGAACACATATATGCTAATTGAATCACTATAAATTTTTTGATTGCCTCAGAACACATATATGCATGATTGAATCACTATGATTTTTTTTTTACCATATTAGAACATATCTATGCATGATTGAATCACTATAAGTTTTTTTTGACAACCTTAGATCACATATATGCATGATTGAATCACTATGAATTTTTTTTGACAGCCTTAGAACACATATACACATGATTATATCTCTATGAAACTTTTTTGACAACCTTTGACACATATATGCATGATTAAGTCACTATAAAATTTGTTTGATAGCGTTAGAACACATATATCCATGATTGAATTACTATAAATTTTTTTAAAAACTTTAGAATACATATATGTTGGATTGAATCACTATGAACACAACTTTGCTGGATTGAATCATTATGATTTTTTTTGACAACCTTAGAACACATATATGCATGATTGAATCACTATGAAAGCTTTTTGACAGCCTTAGATTACATATAGGCATGATTGAACCACTATAAATTTTTTTTGACAACCTTAGAACAAATATATGCAAGATTGAATCACTATGATTTTTTTTTGACAACCTTAGAATACATATATGCATGATTGAATCACTACAATTTTTTTTTATAACATTAGAACATATATATGCAAGATTGAATCACTAACATTTTTTAGGAACGTTAGAACACATATATGCAAGATTGAATCACTATGATTTTTTTTTGACATTCTTAGAACACATAAATGCATGATTCAATCACAATGAAATTCTTTTGACAGCCGTACGACACATATGAGCATGATTGAATCACCATAAAATTCTTTTGACAGCCTTAGAACACATATATGCATGATTGAATCATTATAAATTTTTTTTTACAACATTAAAACACATATATGCATGATTGAATCACTAATAGTTTTTTTTGGACAACGTTATAACATATATATACATGATTGAATGACAATGAATTTTTTTTTACAGCCTTAGAACAGTTATATGTATGATTGAATCACTATGAATTTTTTTTGCCAGCCTAGAACACATATATTCATGATAGAATCGCTATAAAACTTTTTGACAACGTTAGAACATATTTATGCATCATTAAATCACAATGATTTTTTTTTACAGCCTTATAACACATATATGCATGATTGAATCACTATGAATTTTTTTTGACAAACTTAGAACACATATACACATGATTGAATCATAATAAAAATTTTTTCATGGCCTTAGAATGCATATATGCAAGATTGAATCACAATCATATTTTTTAACAGCCTTAGAACACATAAATACATGATTCAATGACTGATTTTTTTTGACAATCACTAGAATTTTTTTACCGCATTAGAACATATATATGCATGATTCAATCAATATGAATTTTTTGTAACTGCCTTAGAACACATATATGCATCATTAAATCACTATAAAAATTTTTACCGCATTGGAACAAATATATGCATGATTAAGTCACTATAAAAGTTTTTTAACAATCTTAGAACAAATATATGAATGATTGAATCACAAACTTTTTTTAACTGCATTATAACACATATATGCATGACTGAAACACTACAAATTTTTTTGACAGCCTTAGAACACATATATGCATGATTGAATCATTACAATTTTTTTTTACAACATTAGAACACCTATATGCATGTTAGAATCACTAGAAGTTTTTTTTGGACAGCCTTATAACACATATATACATGATTGAATCACTATTTTTTATTTTTGACATTCTTAAAATAGATATATGCATGATTGAATCACTATGAATTTTTTTGGCCAGCCTTAGAACACATATATACATGATTAAATGACTATGATTTTTTTTGAGAACCTTGGAACACATATATGCATGATTGAATCACTAGAATTTTTTTTTACCGCATTAGAACATATATATGCATATGATTTTTTTGTAACAGCCTTAGAACATATATATGCATGATTGAATCACTAAGAAATTTTTGACCGCATTAGAACACATATATGCATGATTGAGTCACTATAAAAGTTTTTTAACCGTCTTAGAACAAATATATGAATGATTGAATCACAAGTTTTTTTTAACAACATTAGAACACATATATGTATGATTGAATCACTATAAATTTTTTTGACAGCCTTAGAACACATATATGCATGATTGAATCATTATAATTTTTTTTGACAACATTAGAACACATATATGCATGATTGAATCACTAATAGTTTTTTTGGACAACGTTATAACATATATGTACATGATTGAATGACTATGAGTTTTTTTTGACAGCCTTAGAACAAATATATGCATGATTGAATCATTATGATTTTTTTTGCCAGCCGTAAAACACATATATTCACGATAGAATCGCTATAAAGCTTTTTGACAGCGTTAGAGCATATTTATGCATCATTAAATCACAATGATTTTTTTTTACATCCTTATAACACATATATATGCATGATTGAATCACTACGAAAAGTTTTTGACAACGTTAGAACTCATATATGCATGATTGAATTAGAATCAAATTTTTTTGATAGCCTTGAACACATACATGCGTGGTTGAATCACTATGAAATTTCTTTGATAGTCTTAGAACACATATATGCATGATTGAGTCACTATAATATTTTTTGACAGCCTTAGAATGCATATATGCATGATTGAATCAGTATAATTTTTTTTTTAACATTAGAACACATATATGCATGATTGAATCACTATAAATTTTTTTTACAACCTTAGAACACATATATGCATGATTGAATTACTATGAAATTTTGTGACAACCTTAGAACACATATATGCATGATTGAATCAATAATTTTTTTTCACAACCTTAAAATAAATATATACAAGATAAAATCTGTATAATTTTTTTGACAACCTTAGAATGCATATATGCATGATTGAATCACTGTGTAATTTTTTTGACAACCTTAGAACACATATATGCATGATTGAATAACTATGATTTTTTTTTAGAGCCTTAGAACTCATATATGCACAATTGAATCACTATGAAATTTGTTTGACAGCCTTAGAATACATATACACGTGATTGAATCACTATAGTTTTTTTTGACAGCATTAGAACACATATAGGCATGATTGAATCCCTATAATTTTTTTTGACAATGTTACAACAAATATATTTAAGTTTGAATCACTGATTTTTTTTTACAGCCTTAGAACACATATATGCTTGATTGAATAACTATGAATTTTTTTTGGTAGCCTTAGAACACATATATGCATGATTGAATCACTTTGATTTTTTTTTTAAAACGTTAGAACAGATATATGATTGAATGAGTCACTAATATTTTTTTTGACAGCCTTAGAACACATATATGCATGATTGAATCACTACAATTTTTTTTTGACAACATTAGAACACATATATGCATGATTGAAAAACTATAAATGCAAGATGGAATCACTATAAATTTTTTTAACAGCCTTAGAACACATATATGGATGATTGAATTACTATGAGTTTTTTTTGGAGCGTTAGAACACATATATGTATGATTGAATCACTATTAATTTTTTTTGACAACGTTAGAATAGATATATGCACGATTGAGTCACTACAAAAATTGTTGGACAACATTAGAACACATACATAGAGGATTAAATCACCATGAAATTTTTTTACAACATTAAAACACATATATGCAAGATTGAATGACTATAAAATTTTTTTGACAACCTTAGTACACATATATGCATGATTCAATCACTATAAATTTTTTATGACACCCTTAGTACACATATATGCATGATTGAATCAGTATAATTTTTTTTTTAAATCCTTAGAACATATATATGCATGATTGAAACAATATAAATTTTTTTGACAACCATACTACACACATATGCATGATTGAGTCACTATAATTTTTTTTTTATAACGTTAGAACAAATATATGCATGATTGAGTCACTGTGAATTTTTTTGACAGCCTTAGAACACACATATGCATGATTGAATCACTATAATTTTTTTTGACAACTTTAGAACATATATATGCATGATTAAATCACTATAAATTTTTTTGAGTACTTTAGAACACATATGCAAGATTGAATCACTATAAAATTTTTTGAGTACTTTAGAACACATATGCATGAATGAATCACTATGATTTTTTTGACAATGTTAGAACTCATATAAGCAATATTGAGTCACTATGAATTTTTTTTAACGGCGTTAGAACACATATATGCATGCTTGAATCACTATGAATTTTTTTTGAGAGCCTTAGAACACATGTGTATTTGATTGAATAACTATGCAGTTTTTTGACAACCTTAGAACACATAAATGCCTGATTAAAACACTATGAATTTCTTTTGACAACATTAGAAAACATATATGCATGATTGAATCACTATAAAATTTGTTTGACAAAGTTAGACCACATATATGCATGATTGAATCACAATAAATTTTTTTTGACAGCCACAAAACCCATATATGCATGATTGATACACTATAAATTCTTTTCGAGCCTTAGAACACAAATATGCATGATTGAATCACTATAAATTTTTTTGGACAGCCTTAGAACAAATATTTGCATGATTGAATCACTATGAAATTTTTTTTACAATGTTAGAACATAGAACAAATATATGCATGATTAAATCACTATGATTTTTTTTGACAAACTTACCACACATATATGCATGAATGAATCACAATATAATTTTTTTGACAGCCTTAAAACACATATATGCATGATTGAATTACTATAAAATTGTTTTGACAGACTTAGAAAACATATATGCATGATTAAATCACTATGAATTTTTTTTGACAACCTTAGAACATATATATATGCCTGATTAAATTACTATAAATTTTTTTGACAACCTTAGGACACATATATGCATGATTGAACCACTATGAAATTTTTTGGGAGCCTTAGAACACATATATGCATGATTGAATCACTATAAAGTATTTGTGACAACCTTAAAACACATATATGCATGACTTAATCAGTATGAAATTTTTTGACAGCCTTACAAACACATATATGCATATTTGAATTACTATGAATTTTTTTTACAACACTAGAACTCATATATGCAGGATTGAGTCACTATAATTTTCTTTTAATGGCGTTAGAACACATATATGCATGATTAATCACTATAACTTTTTTTGAGAGACTTAGAACACAAGTATTCAAGATTGAATAACTATGGTTTTTTTTGAAAGCCTTAGAACACATATGCATGATTTATTCACTATGATTTTTTTGACAGCTTTAGAACTTATATATGCATGATTGAATCACTATAAATTTTTTTTTAACAGTGTTAGAACACATATATGCATGATTAAATCACTTTAATTTTTTTTAGAGCATTAGAACACATATATGCATGATTGAATCACTATAATTTTTTTTTGCAAACCTTAGAACACATATATGCTTGATTAAATCACTATGATTTTTTTTGACAACCTTAGAACACATACATGCATGATTGAATCACTATAAATTTTTTTTGACAATGTTAGAACACATATATGAATGATTGAATCACAATAAATTTTTTTTGACAGCCTTAGAACGCATACATGCATATTTGAATCACTATGAAATTTTTTTGATAGCCTTAGAAAACATATATGCTTGATCAAATCACTCTTAAATTTTTTTGGCAGCCTTAGAATACATATATGCATGATTGAATCACAATGATGTTTTTTTGAAAAACTTGGAACACATATATGCAAGATTGAACCACTCTTAATAAATTTTGACGGCTTAAGAACACATATATGCATGATTGAATCACTAAGAATTTTTTTAGACAGACTTTTATGCATGATCAAATCACTAAATGTTTTTTGACAGATTTAAAACATATATTTGCCTGATTGAATGACTATGATTTTTTTTTACAACGTTAGTACATAGAACACATATCTGCATGATTAAATCACTATGAATTTTTTTTGTCAACCTTGTAACACATATATGCATGAATGAATCACAATTTTTTTTTGATAACCTTAGAACATATATATGCATGATTGAATCACTATGAATTTTTTTTGACAGCCGCAAAACACATATATGCATGATTAAACACTATGATTTTTTTTGACAGCCTTAGAACACATATATGGATGATTGAATCACTATAAATGTTTTTTGACAACCTTAGAACACATATATGCAAGATTGAATTACTGTGAAATTTTTTGACAACCTTAGAACACATATATGAATGATTGAATCACAATTAAATTTTTTTAACACCCTTAGAACACATATATGAATGATTAAATGACTATTGATTTTTTTTTCAACCTTAGAACACATATATGCATGATTGAATCACTACAAATATTTTTTGACGGCGTTAGAACATATATATGCATGATTCAATCACTATGAATTTTTTTTGACAACCTTAGAACACATATATACATGATTGAATCGCTATGATTTTTTTTGACAAACTTAGAACACATATATTCATGATTGAATCACTATAAATTTTTTTTGATAACCTTAGAACACATATACGCATGATTGAATCAGAATGAAATATTTTTTACAGCCTTAATACACATACATGCATGATTTAGTGAGTACCAATTTTTTTTACAGCCTTAGAACACATATATGCATGATTGAATCACTATAATTTTTTTGGACAACCTTAGAACACATCTACCGGATTGAATCAATATAAATTTTTTTTGACAAACATCGAACACATATATGCTTGATTGAATCTCTGTGAAATTCTTTTAACAGCCTTAAAACACATATATGCAAGATTGAGTCACTATAAATTTTTTTTGACAACCTTAGAACACATATGTGCATGTTTGAATCACCATGAAATTTTTTTGGCAACCTTAGAACACTTATATGCATTATTCAATTTCTATGAAATTTTTTTGACAGCCTTAGAATACATTTATGCTTGATTGAATCATAATGATTTTTTTTAATAGAATTAGAACACATATATGCATGATTAAATGACTATAAAAATTTTTCAACACCCTTAGAACACATATATGCATGATTGAATCACCATAATTTTTTTAACCGCATTACAACATATATATGCATGATTCAATCACAATGATTTTTTTTAACAGCCTTAAAATACATTTATGCATGATTGAATCACTATTTTTTTTTTGACAACCTTAGAACACATATATGCAAGATTGAATTACTATGAATTTTTTTTGACAACCTTAGAACAAATATATGCATGATTGAATCGCTATAAATTTTTTTTGACAACCTCTGAACATGTACAAGCATGATTTAATCACTATTAATTTTTTTTGACAGCCTTATAACACATATATGCATGATTGAATCACTATGAATTTTTTTTGACAACCTTAGAACACATATATGCATGATTGAATCACTATGAATTTTTTTGCAGCCTTGGAACATATATATGCAAGATTGAATCACTATGAAATCTTTTTGACAGCCGTAGAACATATATATGCATGATTGAATCACTATGAATTTTTTTATCTGCCTTAGAACAAATATATGCATGATTAAATGAGTATTGAATTTTTTTGACAACCTTAGAACACATATACGCAGGATTGAATCACTATAACTTTTTTTTGACCGCATTTAAACATATATATGCATGATTCAATCACAATGATTTTTTTTTGACGGCCTTAGTACATATATATGCATGATTGAATCACTATGATTTTTTTGATAGCCTTAAAACACATATACGCATGATTGAATCACTATAAAATATTTTTGACAGCCTTAGAACACTTATATGCATTATTGGATCACTACAATTTTTTTTGACACATATATGCAAGATTAAGTCACTTTAATTTTTTTTTGACAGACTTAGAACACATATATACAAGATTGAATCACTGTGAAATTCTTTTGACATTCTTAGAACACATATATGCAAGATTGAATCACTTGAATTTTTTTTGACATACTTAGAACACATATATGCATGATTGAATCACTATGATTTTTTATAGCATTAGAACACATATATGCAAGATTGAATCTCTATAATTTTTTTTTGACAACCTTAGAACACATTTATGCCTGATTGAATCAGTATGATTTTTTTTTGACACCCTTAGAAAACATATATGCAAGATTGAATCACTATAAATTTTTTTGACAGTCTTTGAATACATATATGCATCATTAAATCATTATGAATGTTTTTTGACAACCCTAGAGACATCTGCATACTTAAATCACTATAAAATTTTTTAGACAGCCTTAGAACACATATATGCAAGATTGAATTACTATAAATTTTTTTTAACAACCTTGGAAAACATATATGCATGATTGAATTACTGTCAAATTTTTTTAACAACCTTAGCACACATACATTTATGATTGAATCACTGTAAAACTTTTTAGACTGCATTAGAACATATATATGCCTGATTCAATCACTATGAATTTTTTAAAGAGCCTTAGAACACATATATGCATGATTGAATCACTATAAATTTTTTCTGACAGCCTTAGAACACATATATGCTTGATTGAATCACTATAATTTTTTTTACCAATGTTAGAATAAATATATACATGATTAAATCACTGTGATTTTTTTTTGACAACACTAGAACACATATCTGCTTGATTGGATGAATATAAATTTTTTTTGACAACCTTAGAACAAATATATGCATGATTGAATCACTATACATTTTTTTTGAAAGCCTTAGAACATATATATGCATGGCTGAATCGCTATTAAATTTTTTTGACAACCGTAAAACTCATATATGCATGATTGAATCACTATAATTTTTTTTGACAGCCTTAAAACTCATATATGTATGATTGAATCACAATCAAAGTTTTTTTACCAATGTTAAAATACATATATGCATGAGTTAATCACTATAAGTTTTTTTTGACAGCATTAGAACACATAAATGCATGATTGAATCACTATAATTTTTTTTCAACGCGCTTAGAACACATATATGCTTGACTGAATCACTATGAGTTTTTTTTGATATCCTTAAATGTTAGAACACATATATGTATGATTGAGTCACTATAAATTTTTTTTGCCAACCCTAGAACACATATATTAAAGATTGAATCACTACAAAATTTTTTTGATAGCCTTGAACACATATATGCATGATTGAATCAATATGAAATTTTTTGGACAGCCTTAGAACACATATATGCATTATTGAATCACTACAATATGAAATGGTTGATTCACTATGATTTTTTTTGACAACCTTAGAACACATATATGCATGATCTATGAATTTTTTTTGACAGCATTAGAACACATATATTCATCATTTATTCACTATAATTTTTTTGACAGACATAGTACAGAAATACGCTTGATTAAATCACAATAAATTTTTTTTGACAGCCTTAGAACAGATATATGCAAGATTGAATCACTATATATTATTTTTACAACCTTATAACACATATATGCATGATTGAATCACTATGATTTTTTTTTCAAAACCTTAGAACATATGTATGCATGATTAAATCACTATGACTTTTTTTACCGCATTAGAACACATATATGCATGATTGAATCACTATAAAATGTTTTTGACAGCCTTTGAACACATATACACTTGATTTAATCACTATGAAATATTTTTGACAACCTTAGAAAACATATATGCATCATTGAATCACTACAATTTTTTTTGACACATATATGCATGATTGAATCTCTATAATTTTTTTGACAACCTTAGAACACATATATGCAAGGTTGAATCAATGATTTTTTTTAGACAGCCTTAGAACACAGATATGCATGATTGAAACACTATGAAATTTTTTTGACAACCTTAGAACACATATACAAATGATTGAATCACTATAAATTTATTTTGACAACATTAGAACACATATATTTATGATTGAATCACTATAAATTTTTTTTGACAACCTTAGAATACATACATTCAAGATTGAATCACTATAATTTTTTTTTGACAGCCTTAGAAGACATATATGCAAGATTGAATCACTATGAATTTTTTTTGACAACCTTAAAACACATATATATGATTGTATCACTATGATTTTTTTTACTGACTTAGAACAAATATATGCATAATTGAAAGATTAGATTTTTTTTTTGACAACCTTAAAACACATATATGCATGATTGAATCACTATGATTTTTTTTAACAAACTCAAAACATATATATGAATGATTGAATCACTCTGAAACTTTTTTAACAGCCTTAGAAAACATACATGCGAGATTGAATCATAGTGAATTTTCGTTGATAGCCTTAGAACACATATATACTTGATTGAATCACTATGAATTTTTTTTGACAGCCTTAAGACACATATATGCATGATTGAATCACTGTAACTTTTTTTTTGACAGCCTTAGAACACATATATGCATGTTTGAATCACTGAAATATTTTTGACTGCCTTAGAACACATATATGCAAGATTGAATAACTCTGATTTTTTTTTAGAGCGTTATAATACATATATGAAAAATTTAATTTTTTTTGACAGCCTTAGAACACATATATGCATGATTGAATCACTATGAAATTTTCTTGACAGCCTTAAAAAACATACATGCATGATTGAATCACTATGATTTTTTTTGACAAACTGAGAACATATATATGAATGATTTCATAATGAATTTTTTTTGATAGCCTAGGAACATATATATGTATGGTTAAATGACTAAGAAATTCTTTGACAACCTTAGAACACATATATGCGTGTTTGAATCACTTTAATTTTTTTTTGACAGCATTAGAAGACATATATGCATGATTAAATCATTACAATTTTTTTGACAGCATTAGAACACATATATGCATGATTAAATGACTATAATTTTTTTTTGACATCCTTAGAACACATATATGCCTGATTGAATCACTATAAAAGTTTTTGAGAGCATTAGAACACATATATGCATGATTGAATCACTATAATTTTTTTTAACAACCTTAGAACACAAATATGCATGATTTAAACACTCTGAATTTTTTTAACAACTTTAGGACAAATATATGTGTGATTGAATCACTATGATTTTTTTTAGAGCATTAAAACATATATATGCATGAATGAATCACTATAACTTTTTTTTAACAAACTTAGAATGCATATATGCATGATTGAATGAATGTGTAAATTTTTTGACAACCTTAGAACACATTTATGCATGATTGAATCACTATGAATTTTTTTAGATTGCCTTAGAACGTATATATGCATGATTAAGTCACTCCAATTTTTTTTGACAGCCTTAGAACACATAAACACATATTGAATCACTACAAAATTTTTTTACAGCATTAGAACACATATAGGCATGATTGAGTCACTATACATATTTTTGACAACTTTAGAAAAAATATATTGAAGTTTGAATCACTATGAAATTTTTTTGACAGCATTAGAACACAGATACACATGATTGAATTAGTCTATTTTTTTTTGACAACGTTAGAACAGATATATGCATGATTGAGTCACTATGAATTTTTTTTGACAGCCTTAGAACACATATATGCATGATTGAATCACTAATTTTTTTTTGACAAGATTAGAACACATATATGCATGATTGAATCACTATAAAATTTTTATAGAACCTTAGAACACATATATGCATGATTTGATAACTATGAATTTTTTTTGTCAGCCTTAGAACACATATATGCATGATTGAATCACTATAAATTTTTTTTGACAACCTTAGAACACATATATACATGATTGAATCACTATGAATGTTTTTTGACAGCCTTAGAACAGATATATGCTTGATTGAATCACTATGAATTTCTTTTGCCAACCATAGAACACATATATATAAGATAGAATCACTATAAATCTTTTTGACAACATTAGAACACATTTATGCATGATTAAATCACTATGAAATTTTTTTGCTGCCTAAGAACACATATATGCATGATTAAATCACTATGAAATTTTTTTGATAGCCTTAGAACAAATATATGCATGATTGAATCAATATAATGTTTTTTTGATAGCCTTTGAACTCATATATGTATTGATGAATCTCTATGATTTTTTTTACAGCCTTAGACCACATATATGCATGATTGAATCACTACAATTTTTTTTGATAGCATTAGAACACATATATGCATGATTGAATCACTAAATTTTTTTTGACAACCTTAGAACACATATATGCATGATTGAAATAGTGTAATTTTTTTTTGACAACCTTAGGACACATATACGCGTGATTGAATCACTATGAATTTTTAATGACAGCATTAGAATATATATGCATGATTAAATCATCAAAATTTTGTTTGACAACCTTAGAACACATATACGCATGATTGATTAACTATTAAATTTTTTGACAACCTTAGAATGCAAATATGTATGATTGAATCAATGTGTAAATTTTTTTGACAACATTAGAAAACATATATGCTATACTAAACCACTATGAAATTTCTTGACTGCATTAGAACACATATATGCATGATTGAATATTCGACTATAAATTTTTTTTGCTAGCCTTAGAACACATATATAGGAGATAGAATCACTATAAAGCTTTTTGACAGCCTTTGAACACATTTATGCATGATTAAATCACTATGAGTTTTTTTTGACAGTGTTAGAACACGTATATGCATGATTGAATCACTATGGAATTTATTTAATATCCTTAGAACACATATATGCATGATTGAATCACTCTAAATTTTTTTTGACATCGTTAGAACCGGTATATGCTTGATTGAGTCATTCTTATTTTTTTTTGACAACCTTACAACACATATATGCTCGATTGAGTCACTATAATTTCTTTTTAAAAATATTAGAACACATATATGCATGACTCAGTCACTATAATTTTTTTTTTGAAAATATTAGAACACATATATGCATGATTGAATCACAATGAATTTTTTTTGAGAGCTTTAGAACACATATAAGCATGATTGAATCACTCTGAATTTTTTTTGATAGCCTTAGAACACATATATGCATGATTGAATCACTATAAAATTTTTTATAGACTTAGAACACATATATGCAGAATTGAATCACTATGATTTTTGTTTGATAACATTAGAAGAAATATATGCATGATTGAGTCACTATAAATTTTTTTGCAGCTTTAGAACACGTATATGTAGGATTAAATCACTATGGAAATTTTTGACAGCATTAGAACACATATATGTCATAGTGAATGACTATAATTTTTTTTGACATCCTTAGAACACATATATGGAAGATTGAATCTCTATAAAAATTTTTTGAGAGCCTCAGAACACGTATATGCATGATTGAGTCACGATGAAATTTTTTTGCCTGCCTTAGAAGACATATATACACGTTTGAATCACTATAAAGCTTTTTGACAATCTTGAAACACATTTATGCATGATTAAATCACTATGAACTTTTTTTGACAACCTTAGAACACATATACACATCATTGAATCACAAGGGAATTTTATTAACAACGTTAGAAACATATATGCCTGATTTAGTCACTATGAATTTTTTTTTATTGCCTTAGAACACATATATGCATGATTGAGTCACTATAAAATTTTTTTGACAACCGTAGAATGCATATATGCATGATTGAAACACTAAAGTTTTTTTGACAACTTTAGAACATATATATGCATGATTGAATCACTATGAATTTTTTTTACCCCATTTGAACATATATATGCATGATTAAATCACTATAAATTTTTTTGACAGCGTTAGAACACATTATGCATGATTGAATGACTATAAACCTTTTTTTGACAACCTTAGTACACATATATGCATGATTGAGTCTTTATAAATTTTTTTTTACAGCCTTAGAACACATATATGCATGATTGAATCACTATAAATTTTTTTTGCCAGCCTTAGAACACATATATGCGTGATTGAATCACTACCATTTTTTTTGGATAGCATTAGAACTGCAATATGCAAGAGTGAATCAAATTTTTTTTGACAACCTTAGAACACATATATGCAGGATTGAAACACTGTGATTTTTTTTGACAACCTTAGGACATACATATGCGTGATTGAATCACTATGAATTTTTTTTGACAGCATTAGAACACATATATGCAGGATTAGATCAATATAGAATTTCTTGACAGCATTTGAACACATTATGCAAGATTGAATGACTATAAACCTTTTTTTATCAACCATAGAACAAATATATGCATGATTGAATCACTATAAAATTTTTTTTACAGCCTTAGAACACATATATTCATGAATGAATCACTATGATTTTTTTTTGCCAGCCTTAGAACACATACATGCTTGATTGAACCACTACCATTTTTTTTGGACAGCATTAGAACTCATATATGCATGAGTGAATCTAATTTTTTTTACAACCTTAGAACACATATATGCAGGATTGAAACACTGCGATTTTTTTGACAACATTAGAACATATATAAGTATGATTGGATCACAAATTTTTTTTGGACAATCTCAGAACATATATGTGCATGATTGAATCACTACTAATTTTTTTGACCAGCTTAGAATGCATATATGCATGATTGAATCATTGTGTAAAATTTTTAACAACCTTAAAACACATACATGCATGATTGAATCACTATGAATTTTTTTTGACAGCCTTAAAACATATATATGCATGATTAAATCACTATGAAATTTTTTGACAGCCTTAGAACACATATACGCATTATTGAATCACTACAAAATTTTTTTGACAGCCTTAGAGCACATATATGCATGATTGAATCCCGATAATTTTTTTTTTAAGAACCTTAGAACTCATATAATCAAGATTAAATCACTATAATTTTTTTTTACAGCATTAGAACACATATATGCATGATTGAATCACTATAAATTTTTTTTGACAGCCTTAGAACACATATATGCATGATTGAATCACTATAATTTTTTTTTGCAATGTTAGAACAGATATATGCATGATTGAGTCACTATAAATTTTTTTTGACAGCATTAGAACACATATATGCAGGATTAAGTCACTATAATTTTTTTTGACAGCTTTAGAACACATATATGCATGATTCAATGACTATATTTTTTTTTCACAACCTTAGAAAACATACATGCATTATTGAATCACTATAAATTTTTTTGACAGCCTTAGAACACATATTTGCAAGACTGAATCACTACGAATTTTTTTTGACAAGGCTAGAATAGATACATGCATGATTGAGTCACTATGATTTTTTTTTACAGCATTAGAACACATATATGCAGGATTAAATCACTATGATTTTTTTTTACAGCATTAGAACACATATATACATGATTGAATGACTATAAATTTTATTTGACAACCTTAGAACACATATATGCATGATTGAATGACTATTTTTTTTTTACAGCCTTAGAACACACATATGCATGATTGAATAACTATGATTTTTTTTGACAACCTTAGAACACATATACGCATGATTGAAACACTATGAATTTTTTTTGACAACTTTAGGACACATATATGCGTGATTGAATCTCTATGATTTTTTTGGACAGCAATAGAACAGTTATATACATGCATGAGTTACTATAATCGTTTTTTAACCTTAGAATGCAAATATGATTGAATCACTGTGTAAATTTTTCGACAACCTTAAAACACATATATGCGTGATTGAATCACTATGATTTTTTTTTTACTGCCTTAGAACATATATATGCATGGATTAATCACTATGAAATTTGTTTGACCACCTTAGAACACATATATGCATGATTGAATCACTATAAATTTTTTTTGACAACCTTAGAACAAATATATTTAACTTTGAATCACTATGAATTTTTTTTAACAGCCTCAGAACATATATATACATGATTGAATCACTATGAAATCTTTTTGACAGCCTTATGACACATATATGCATTATTAAAACACTATGAAATTTTTTTGACAGCCTTAGAACACATATATGCATGATTGAATCAGTCTAAATTTTTTTTAACAATGTTAGAACAAACATATGCATGATTAAGTCAGTATGCATGATTGAATCTCTATAAATTTTTTTTGACAAAATTAGAACACATATATGCATGATTGAATCACTATAAAATTTTTTTGAGAACTTAAAACACATATATTCATAATTGAATCACTATAATTTTTTTTTGATTGCCTTAGAACACATATATGCATGATTGAATCACTACAAAGATTTTTTGACAGCCTTAGAACACATATATGCATGATTGAATCACTATGAATTTTTTTGGATAACGTTACAATACATATATGCATGATCGAGTCACTATGAAAATTTTTTGACGGCATTAGAACACATATATTCAGGATTAAATCACTATGAATTTTTTTGTCCCTTAGAACACATATTTGAAAGACTGAATCACTATGATTTTTGACAACGCTAGGATAGATATATGCATGATTGGGTCACTATGAAATTTTTTGACAGCTTTTGAATACATATATGTTGGAATAAATCACTATGATTTTTTTTGACAGCATTAGAACACATATATGCATGATTGAATGACTATAAATTTTTTTCGACAACCTTAGAACACATATATGCATGATTGAATAACTATAATTTTTTTTTACAGCCTTAGATCACATATATGCATGATTGAATCACTATGAGTTTTTTTTTGACAACCTTAGAACACATATATCCATGATTGAATCACTATGATTTTTTTTTGACAACGTTAGAACAAATATATGCATAATTGAGTTACTATAATTTTTTTTGACAGCCTTAGAACACATATATACTTGATTGAATCACTACAAATTTTTTTTGACAACAATAGAACATATATATATGCATGATTGAATCACTATAAAATTTTTTAAGAACCGTAGAACACATATAATAAGCAAGATTGAATCATTATCAAAGTTTTTTGACAGCCTTAGAACACATATACTCATGGTTGAATCACTATGATTTTTTTTGTCAGCCTTAGAACACATACATGTATGATTGAATCACTATGATTTTTTTTTGACAAACTTAGAATACATATATACATGATTGAATCATAATTTTTTTTCATAGCCTTTGAAAACATATATGGATGATTCAATCACAATGATTTTTTTTAACAGCCTTAGAAGACATATATACATGATTAAATGACTATGAATTTTTTTTGACAACCTTATAACACATATATGCATGATTGAATCACTACAAATTTTTTTACCGCATTAGAAGTTATCTATGCAAGATTCAATCACTATGAAATTTTTTTAACAGCCTTAGAAAACATATATGCATGATTGAATCACTATAAAATTTTTGACCGCATTAGAACAAATACATGCATGATTGAGTGATTATAAACATTTTTTAACAATCTTAAAAGAGATATATGAATGATTGAATCACAATAATTTTTTTTTGACAACATTATTACACATATATGCATGATTGAATCACTATAAATGTTTTTGATAGCCATAGAACACATATATGGATGATTGAATCACTATGAATTTTTTTTGACAACATTAGAACACATATGTGCAAGATTGAATCACTATTAATTTTTTTTGACAGACTTAGAATTGATATATGCATGATTGAATCACTATAAATTTTTCTTGCCAGCCTTAGAACACATATACATGAAAAAATCACTATAAAGCTTTTTGACAACCTTAGAACACATTTATGCAAGATTAAATCACTATAATTTTTTTTTGACAGCATTAGAACACATATAAGCATGATTGAATCACTAAGAAATTGTTTTGACAACGTTAGAACACATATATGCATGATTGAATTAGAATCAATTTTTTTTTACAGCATTAGAACACATACGCGTGATTGAATCTCTATGAATTTTTTTTGATAGCCTTAGAACACATATATACTTGATTGGGTCACTATGAATTTTTTTGATGACCTTAGAACACATATATGCATGATTGAATCACTACAGATTTTTTTTGACAACCTTAGAACACATATATGCATGATTGAGTCGTTATAATTTTTTTTGACAACCTTAGTACACATATATGCATGATTGAATCACTATAATTTTTTTTGACAACCTTAGAACACATATGTGCATGATTGAATCACTATAAAATTTTTTGAGAGGATTAGAACACATATATACATGATTGAATCCCTATAAATTTTTTTGAAAACCTTGGAACACAAATATGCATGATTAAAACATTGTGATTTTTTTTGACAACCTTAGGACATATATATGCGTTATTGAATCACTATGATTTTTTTTTGATAGGATTAGAAAAAATATATGCATGATTGAATGTCCTATTTTTTTTTAAACCTTAGAACAAATATATGCATGAATGAATCACTATAATTCTTTTTGACAACCTTAGAGTGCATATATGCATGATTAATTCAGTGTGTAAATTTTTTGATAACCTTAGAACACATATATGCATGATTGAATCACTATGATTTTTTTGACTACTTAGAACATATATTTGCATGATTAAATCACTCTAATTTTTTTTGACTGCCTTAGAACACATATACGCATGATTGAATTACTACAAATTTTTTTATAGCATTAGAACACATCTAGGTATGATTGAATCACTTTAAAATGTTTTTGACAACCTTAGAGCAAATATATTTAAGTTTGAATCACTTTAAAAAATTTTTGACAGCCTTAGAACACATATATGCAAGATTGAATCACTATGAATTTTTTTTGGCAGTCTTAGAACACATATATGTATGATTGAATGACAGAATTTTTTTTGACAGGCTTAGAACACATATATGCATGATTGAATCACTAATTTTTTTGACAACTTTAAAACACATATATGCATGATTGAATCACTATAAAATTTTTTTGAGAACCTTAGAACACATATATGCATGTTTGAATCCCTATGAATTTTTTTTGACAGCGTTAGAACACATATATGCTTGATTGAATCAAAATGAGTTTTTTTTGACAGGCTTCAAACACATATATGGATTATTTAATCACTATAAATTTTTTTGACAGCCTTAGAACACATATATACATGATTGAATCACTTTGAATTTTTTTTGACAGCCTTAGAATAGATATATGCATGATTAAATCACTATAAAATATTTCTACCATCCTTAGAACACGTACATACATGATAGAATCACTATAAAACTTTTTGACAGGCTTAGAACACATTTGTTCTAATGCTGTCAAACAAATTTTGTAGTGATTCAATCATGCATATATGTGGTCTAAGGCTATCAAAATTTTTTATAGTGATTGAATCATGCATATTTGTGTTCTAAGGCTGTCTAAAAAAATTTATAGTGACTCAATCATGCATATATGTGTTCTAAGGCTATAAAAAAAAATCATAGTGATTCAATCACGTACATGTGTTCTAACGCTGTCAAAGAAATTTGATTCTAATTCATTCATGCATATATTTGTTTTAACATTGTCAAAACAATTTCTTAGTGATTCAATCATGCATATATGTGTTGTAAGGCTGTCAAAATCTTTTTAAAGTGATTCAAACTTAAATATATTTGCTATAAGGTTGTCAAAAAGATTTTAAAGTGATTCAATCATACCTAGATGTGTTCTAATGCTATAAAAAAAATTGTAGTAATTCAATCATGCGTATATGTGTTCTAAGGAAGTAAAAAAAAATTAGAGTGATTTAATCATGCATATATATGTTCTAAGCAGTAAAAAAAAATCATAGTGATTCAATCATGCATATATATGTTCTAAGGTTGTCAAAAAATTTACACACTGAATTAATCATGCATATATGCACTCTAAGGTTGTCAAAAAAAATTATAGTGATTCATTCATGCATATATGTGTTCTAACGCTGTAAAAAAAAATTCATAGGGATTCAAACATGCATATATGTGTTCTAAGGTTCTCAAATTTTTTTTATAGTGATTCAATCATGCATATATGTGTTTTAAAGTTGTCAAAAAAAAATAGTGATTCAATCATGCATATATGTGTTCTAAGGCTGTCAAAAAAATTCTGTCATTAAATCATATATATATGTGTTCTAAGACTGTCAAAAAAAATTCATAGTGATTCAATCTTGCATATATGTGTTCTAAGGCTGTCAAATTTTTTTTAAAGTGATTCAAAGTTAAATATATTTGCTCTAAGTTTGTCAAAAACATTTTAAATTGATTCAATCATACCTAGATATGTTCCAATGCTATAAAAAAAAATTGTAGTAATTCAATCATGCGTATATGTGTTCTAAGGCAGTAAAAAAAAATAGAGTGATTTAATCATGCATATATATGTTCTAAGCAGTAAAAAAAATCATAGTGATTCAATCATGCATATATGTGTTCTAAGGTTGTCAAAAAATTTCTTAGTGATTCAATATAATTTTTTTTGACTACCTAAGAATATAAAATATGCGTGATTGAATCACTATGATTGTTTTTGACAACATTAGAACATATATTTGCAAGATTAAATCACCAAAATATTGTTTGACAACCTTGGAACAAATATATGCAAGATTGAGTCACTATAAATTTTTTTGACAATCTTAAAATGCATATATGTATGATTGAATCAATTTGTAAATTTTTTTGACAACATTAGAACACATATATGCAGCATTAAATCACTATGAATTTTTTTGATAGCAATAAAATACATATATGCATGATTGAATGACTGTAATTTTTTTTGACAATGAATCACTGTAAATTTTTAATTTACAGCCTTAGAACACATATATGCATGATTGAATCACTATGAATTTTTTTTTGCCAGCCATAGAACACATATACACATGATAGAATCACTATAAAGCTTTTTGATAGCCTTAGAACACATTTATGCATGATTAAATCACGACAAATTCTTTTTGACTACCTTAGAACACATACATGCATGATTGAATCACAATGAAATTTTTTTGTCAGCCTTAGAACAAATATATGCATGATTGAATCATTCTGAATTTTTTTTAGCAACATTAGAACCGATATATGCATGATTGAGTCACTATGATTTTTGTTGACAGCCGTAGAACACATATATGCATGATTGAATCACTATAATTTTTTTTTGAAAACATTAGAAGACATATATCCATGATTGAATCACTATAAAATTTTTTTAGAGATTGAATCACTATGAAGTTTTTTTGACGGCCTTAGAACACATATACGCATGATTGAATCACTCTAAGATTTTTTTGACAGCCTTAGAACACGTATATGCATGATTGAATCACTATAAATTTTTTTGACAGCTTTATTAGACATATATGCACGATTGAATCACTATAAAAAAATTTTGGCAGCCTTAGAACACATATATGCATGATTGAATCACTATGAATTTTTTTGACAACATTAGAACAAATATAAGCATGATTGAGTCACTATGAAATTTTTTTGAAAGCATTAGAACACATATATGCAGGATTAAATCACTATGGGAATTTTTGACAACATTAAAACACATATATGCATGAGTTAATGAATATAATTTTGTTTTGACATCCTTAGAACACATATATGCATGATTGAATCTCTATAAATTTTTTTTGATAGCCTAAGAACACGTATATGCATGATTGATTCACTATGAATTTTTTTTGCCTGCCTTAGAACACATATATATAGGATAGAATCACTATAAAGCTTTTTGACAGCCTTAGAACACATATATGCATGATTGAATCACAAGGAATATTTATTGACAAGTTTAGAACATATATATGCCTGATTTAGTCACTATAAAGTTTTTGTGCAGCTTTAGAGCACATATATGCATGATTGAGTCACTATAATTTTTTTTGACCACCTTAGAACACATATATGCATGAATAAATCACAATAAAGTTTTTTTGACAGCCTTAGAACTCTTATATGCCTAATTGAATCACTGCAAATTTTTTTTGACAGCATTACACACAGTGAGTTTTTTTGACAACCTTAGGACACATATATGCATGATTTAATCACTATGATCTTTTTTACACCATTTGAACATTTTATATATGCTTGATTGAATCACCAATTTTTTTTGACTACCTTAGACCAGATATATGCATGATTGAATCACTATAAACTTTTTTTGACAACCTTAGAACATGTATATGAATGATTGAATCACTATGATTTTTTTGACAGCCTTAGAACACATATACACATGATTGAATCACATTTTTTTTGACAGCATTAGAACACATATAGGCATGATTGAATCACTATAAAATTTTTTTTACAACCTTAAAACACATATACAGAAGATTGAATTGCTATGAATTTTTTTTGGCAACATTAGAACACATACATCCAAGATTGAATCACTACAGTTTTTTTAACAACATAAAAACACATATATGCATGATTGAAGAGGTATGAATTTTTTTTGACAACTTTAGGACACATATATGCATGATTGAATCTCTATGATTTTTTTTGACAGCAATAGAACATATATATGCATGATTGAATCACTATTTTTTTTGACAACCTTAGAACAAATATATGCATGATTGAAACACTATAATTTTTTTTAACCTTAGAATGCATATATGCAGAATTAAATCTCAGTGTAATTTTTTTGACAAGCTTAGATGACATATATGCATGATTGAATCACTATAAATTTTTTTTGACAACCTTTGAACATATATATGCGTGATTGAATCACTATCAAATTTTTTGACACACTTAGAACACATATACGCATAATTGAATCACTATAAATTTTTTTGACATTATTTGAACACATATAGGCAAGATTGAGTCACTATAAATTTTTTTTGACAACCTTAGAACAAATATATGTAAGTTTGAATCACTATGCAATTTTTAAGATTGCCTCAGAACACATATATGCATGATTGAATCACTATGAACTTTTTTGGCAGCCTTAGAACAAATATATGCATGATTGAATCACTATGAAATTTTTTTGACTGCCTTAGAACACATATTTGTATCATTCAATCACTATGGGAATTTTTCACAGCATTAGAACACATATATGCTTGACTGAATGAATATAATTTTTTTATGACATCCTTAGAACACATATATGCATGATTGAATCTCTATAAAAATTTTTTGACAGCCTCAAAACAAGTATATGCATGATTGAGTCACTATGAATTTATTTTGCTAGCCTTAGAAGAAATATATACATGATAGAATCACTATAAAGCTTTTTGAGAGCCTTAGAACACATTTATGCATGATTAAACCACTGAAATTTTTTTGACAGCCTTAGAACACATATATGCATGGTTGAATCATAAAGAAATTTTATTGACAAAGTTAGAACACTTATATGCCTGATTTAGTCACTATAAAGTTTTTATGACAGCCTTAGAACACATATATGCATGATTGAGTCACTATAATTTTTTTTTAAACCACCTTAGAACACATATATGCATGAATGAATCACAATAAATTTTTTTTGCAGCCTTAGAAAACGTATATGCTTAATTGAATCACTACAAATTTTTTTGACAGCATTAGACACTGTGATTTTTTTTTACAACCTTAGGACACTTATATGCGTGATTGAATAACTATGATTTTTTTTTTACACCATTTGAACATATAAACGCATGATTGAATCACCATTTTTTTTTGACAACCTTACAACAGATATATGCATGATTGAATCACTATAAATTTTTTTTGACAACCTTAAAACATATATATGAATGATTGAATCACTATGAATTTTTTTTACAGCCATAGAACACATATACGCATGATTGAATCACTAATTCTTTTTTGACAGCATTAGAACACATATAGGTCCGATTGAATCATTATAAATTTTTTTTTGACAACCTTAGAACACATATATGCATGATTGAATCACTATAATTTTTTTTACAGCCTTAGAACAGATATATGCATGAATGAATCACTATGAATTTTTTTTGCCAGCCTTAGATCACATATATAGATGATAGAATCACTATAAAGCTTTTTGACGGCCTTAGAACACACTTATGCATGATTAAATCACTCTGAATTTTTTTTGACAGCCTTAGAACACATTTATTAATGATTGAATCACTAAGAATTTTTTTTGACAACGTTAGAACACATATATACATGATTGAATTAGAATCATTTTTTTTTTCAACCTGAGAACACATATGCATGATTGAATCACTCTGAAGTTTTTTTGACAATGTCAGAACAGATATATGCATGATTGAGTCACTATTGATTTTTTTGAGATCCTTAGAACACATATATGCATGATTGAATCAGTACAAACTTTTTTTGACAACATTATAACACATATATGCATGATTGAAACACTATGAAATTTTTTTGACAGCCTTAGAACACATAAATGTATGATTGAATCAATATAATTTTTTTTGACAGCCTTAGAACATATACATGCATGATTGAATCACTATAAATTTTTTTTGACAGCCTTAGAACACATATATGCATGATTGAATCAGTATGAATTTTTTTTGACAGCATTAGAACACATATATGCAAGATTAAATCACTCAATTTTTGTTTTACAGCATTAGAACACATATATGCATGATGGAATCACTATGAATTTTTTTTTACAGCCTTTGAACAAATATATGCATTATTGAATCACTATGAAATTTTTTTGACTGCCTTAAAACACATATTTGTATCATTCAATCACTATGGGAATTTTTGACAGCATTAGAGCACATATATGCTTGACTGAATGAATATAATTTTTTTATGACATCCTTAGAACACATATATGCATGATTGAATCTCTATAAATTTTTTTGACCGCCTCAAAACAAGTATATGCATGATTGAGTCACTGATTTTTTTTGCCAGCCTTAGAAGAAATATACACATGATAGAATCACTATAAAGCTTTTTGAGAGCCTTAGAACACATTTATGCATGATTAAACCACTATGAAAATTTTTTGACTGCCTTAGAACACATATATGCATGATTGAATCACAAAGAAATTTTATTGACAATGTTAGAACACATATATGCCTGATTTAGTCACTATAAAGTTTTTGTGCTGGATTAAATCACTCAATTTGTTTTTAAACCTCCTTAGAACACATATATGTATGAAATCACAATAAAATTTTTTGACAGACTTAGAAAACATATATGCTTAATTGAATCACTACAATTTTTTTTGACAACCTTAGGACACTTATATGCGTGATTGAATCACTATGAATTTTTTTTGACACCATTTAAACATATATATGCATGATTGAATCACCAAATTTTTTTTGACAACCTTAGAACAGATATATGCATGATTGAATCACTATAAATTTTTTTACACAGCCTTAGAACATATATATATGAATGATTGAATCACTATGATTTTTTTTGACAGCCATAGAACACATATACACATGATTGAATCACTATTTTTTTTTGACAACATTAGAACACATATGCCACGATTGAATCATTATAATTTTTTTTTGACAACCTTAGAACACATATATGCATGATTGAATCACTATAAATTTTTTTTTACAGCCTTAGAACAAATATATTTATGAATGAATCACTATGAATTTTTTTTGCCAGCCTTAGAACATATATATAGATGATAGAATCACTATAAAGTTTTTTGACGGCCTTAAAACACATTTATGCATGATAAAATCACTATAATTTTTTTTTGATAGCCTTAGAACACATTTATTAATGATTGAATCACTAAGAAATTTTTTTGACAACGTTAGAACACATATATACAAGATTGAATTAGAATCATTTTTTTTTCAACCTTAGAACACATATGCATGATTGAATCACTCTGAATTTTTTTTGACAACTTCAGAACAGATATATGCATGATTGAGTCACTATTGATTTTTTTTGAGATCCTTAGAACACATATATGCAGGATTGAATCAGTACAAACTTTTTTTGACAACATTATAACACATATATGCATGATTGAAACACTATGAAATTTTTTTGACAGCCTTAGAACACATAAATGCATGATTGAATCAATATAAATTTTTTTTGACAGCCTTAGAACAAATACATGCATGATTGAATCACTATAAATTTTTTTTGACAGCCTTAGAACACATATATGCATGATTGAATCAGTATGAATTTTTTTTGACAGCATTAGAACACATATATGCAAGATTAAATCACTCAATTTTTGTTTTACAGCATTAGAACACATATATGCATGATGGAATCACTATGAATTTTTTTTTACAGCCTTTGAACAAATATATGCATTATTGAATCACTATGAAATTTTTTTGACTGCCTTAAAACACATATTTGTATCATTCAATCACTATGGGAATTTTTGACAGCATTAGAGCACATATATGCTTGACTGAATGAATATAATTTTTTTATGACATCCTTAGAACACATATATGCATGATTGAATCTCTATAAATTTTTTTGACCGCCTCAAAACAAGTATATGCATGATTGAGTCACTGATTTTTTTGCCAGCCTTAGAAGAAATATACACATGATAGAATCACTATAAAGCTTTTTGAGAGCCTTAGAACACATTTATGCATGATTAAACCACTATGAAAATTTTTTGACTGCCTTAGAACACATATATGCATGATTGAATCACAAAGAAATTTTATTGACAATGTTAGAACACATATATGCCTGATTTAGTCACTATAAAGTTTTTGTGCTGGATTAAATCACTCAATTTTTTTTTAAACCTCCTTAGAACACATATATGTATGAAATCACAATAAAATTTTTTGACAGACTTAGAAAACATATATGCTTAATTGAATCACTACAATTTTTTTTGACAACCTTAGGACACTTATATGCGTGATTGAATCACTATGAATTTTTTTTGACACCATTTAAACATATATATGCATGATTGAATCACCAAATTTTTTTTGACAACCTTAGAACAGATATATGCATGATTGAATCACTATAAATTTTTTTACACAGCCTTAGAACATATATATATGAATGATTGAATCACTATGATTTTTTTTGACAGCCATAGAACACATATACACATGATTGAATCACTATTTTTTTTTGACAACATTAGAACACATATGCCACGATTGAATCATTATAATTTTTTTTTGACAACCTTAGAACACATATATGCATGATTGAATCACTATTAATTTTTTTTTACAGCCTTAGAACAAATATATTTATGAATTTTTTTTGCCAGCCTTAGAACATATATATAGATGATAGAATCACTATAAAGTTTTTTGACGGCCTTAAAACACATTTATGCATGATAAAATCACTATAATTTTTTTTTGATAGCCTTAGAACACATTTATTAATGATTGAATCACTAAGAAATTTTTTTGACAACGTTAGAACACATATATACAAGATTGAATTAGAATCATTTTTTTTTCAACCTTAGAACACATATGCATGATTGAATCACTCTGAATTTTTTTTGACAACTTCAGAACAGATATATGCATGATTGAGTCACTATTGATTTTTTTTGAGATCCTTAGAACACATATATGCAGGATTGAATCAGTACAAACTTTTTTTGACAACATTATAACACATATATGCATGATTGAAACACTATGAAATTTTTTTGACAGCCTTAGAACACATAAATGCATGATTGAATCAATATAAATTTTTTTTGACAGCCTTAGAACATATACATGCATGATTGAATCGCTATAATTTTTTTTACAGCCTTAGAACACATATATGCATGATTGAATCAATATGATTTTTTTTTGACAGCATTAGAACACATATATGCAGGATTAAATCAATCAAATTTTTTTTACAGCATTAGAACACATATATGCATGATTGAATCACTATGATTTTTTTTGACAGCCTTAGAACAAATATATGCATTATTGAATCACTATGACATTTTTTTGCCAGCCTTAGAAAACATATATACATGATAGAATCACTATAAAGTTTTTTGACAACCTTAGAACACATTTATGCATGATTAAATCACTATGAATTTTTTTTGACAGACTTAGAACACATATATGCATGATTGAATCAATGGGAATTTTTTTTGACAGCCTTAGAACACATATATGCATGATTAAATCACTATAAATTTTTTTGACAACCTTAGAACACATTTATAAATGATTGAATCACTACAAATTTTTTTGATAGCCTTAGAACACATATATGCAAGATTGAATCACCATGAAATTTTTTTGACAGCATTAGAATACATATATGCAGGATTAAATCACTATGAAATTTTTTGACAGCATTAGAACACATATATGCAAGATTGAGCGAATATAATTTTTTTTGACAGTTTTAGAACTCATATATGCATGATTAAATCACTATATATTTTTTTTACAACCTTAGAACACATATACGCATGATTGCATCACTATGATTTTTTTTTGCCTACCTTAGAACACATATATACATGATAGAATCACTATAAATCTTTTTGACAGCCTTAGAACACATATATGCATGATTGAATCACTAAGAAATTTTTTTGACAGCCTTAGAACACATATATGCATAATTAAATAACTGAGAAATTTATCGACAATGTTAGAACATATATTTGCATGATTTTGTGTCTATCAATATTTTTTGATAGCCTTAGAACACATATATGCATGATTGAGTCACTATAATTTTTTTTTTGACAACCTTAAAACAGATATATGCATGAATGAATCACAATAAATTTTTGTTTGACAGCCTTAGAGCACATATATGCATGATTAAAAAACTGTGATTTTTTTTTACAACCTTAAGACACATATATGCATGATTGAATCACTCTGAAATGTTTTTGACAGCATTAGAACATATATATGCATGATTGAATCACTAAATTTTTTTATTGACAACCTTAGAACAGATATATGCATGATTGAATCATTATATATTTTTTTGACAACTGTAGAATGTATATATGCAAGATTGAATCACTGTGTCAAATTTTTAACAACCTTAGAACACATATATATGCATGAATGAATCTCTATGAATTTTTTTTGACAGCCTTGAAACTTATACATGCATGATTGAATCACTATGATTTTTTTTGATTGCCTTAGAACACATATACGCATAATTGAAATACTATGATTTTTTTTGACGACATTAGAACACATATAGGCATGATTCAATCACACAAACATTTAAGTTTAAATTACTATCAAATTTTTTTGATAGCGTTATAAGACATATATGCATCATTGAACCACTATTAATTTTTTTTGACAACCTTAAAACAAATATTTGAATGATTGAGTCACTATGAAAATTTTTGACAGCCTTATAACACATATATGCATGATTGAATCACTTTGAATTTTTTTTTACAACATTAGAATATATATATGCATGATTGAATCACTATAAATTTTTTTTGAGAACCGTAAAACACTTATTTGCAAGATTGTGTCACTATAAAATTTTTTTGACAGCCTTAGAACTCATATATTCATGATTGAATCACTCCAATTTTTTTTGACAACCTTAGAACACATATATGCATGATTGAATCACTATGATTTTTTTTGGGCAGCCTTAGAACACATATATGCATGATTGAATCTCTATAAAATTTTCTTGACAACTTTAGAACACATTTATACATGATTGAATCACTATAAATTTTTTTTGCCAACCTTGGAACACATATATGCATGATTGAGTGATTATAACTTTTTTTGACAGCCTTAGAACACATGTATGCACAATAGAATCACTATAAAGCTGTTTGACATCCTTCGAACAGATATATGCTTGATTAAATCACTATAAAAATTTTTTCACAGCCTTTGAACCCATATATGCCTGATCGAATCACTCTAAAATTTTCTTGTTATCCTTGGAACACATGTATACATGATTGAATCACTATGATTTTTTTTTTGGCAGCATTATAACACATTTATGCATGATTGAAACACTATAAATTTTTTTGACAGCCTTAGAACACATATATGGCGGATTGAATCAGTATGATTTTTTTCTGACAATGTTAGAATACATATATGCATGATTGAGTCACTATGACTTTTTTTTTTGACAACCTTAGAACACATATATGCATGATTGACTCACTATGGATTTTTTTGGACTTTCTTTGATCACAAATATGCAGGATTGAAACACTTTATATTTTTTTGACAACTTTAGAACAGATTTATGCAAGATTGAATCACTGTGAATTTTTTTTGACAGCCTTAGAACAAATATATGCATGATTGAGTTTGAAAATTTTTTAACAGCCTTAGAGCACATATATGCATGATTGAATCACTATAAACTTTTTTTTAGAACCTTAGCAGACATGCAAGATTGAATCACTATGATTTTTTTTTGATATACTTATTACACATATATGCATGATTGCATCACTACAAATTTTTTTTAACACAGTAGATGGTATAAATGCATGATTCAATCACTATGAAATTTTTTCAAAAGCCTTTGAACACATATATGCAAGATTGAATCACTATAAAATTTTTGACTGCATTAGAACACATATATAATTGATTGAGTCACTATAAAAGTTTTTTAACAGTCATAGAATAGATATATGAATTATTGAATCATAATAATTTTTTTGACAGAATTATAACACATATATGCATGATTGGATCACTATAAGTTTTTTTGACAGCTTTAGAACACATATATGAAAGATTGAATCACTATGAATTTTTTTTGACAACATTATAACACATAAATGCAAGATTGAATCACTACAGTTTTTTTCACAGCATTAAAAGACATATCTGCATGATTGAAACACTATGATTTTTTTTTGACAACTTTAGGACACACATATGCGTGATTGAATCTCTATAATTTTTTTGACAGCAATAGAACATATATATGCATGATTGAATCACTATTTTTTTTTGACAACCTTAGAATAGGTATAAGCATGAATGAATCACTGTAAATTTTTTTTAACCTTAGAATGCATATATGCAGGATTGAATCACTGTGTAAATTTTTCGACAAGCTTAGAATATATATATGCATGATTGAATCACTATAAATTTTTTTGACAGCCTTGGAACATATGTATGCATGATTGGATCACTATGAAATTTTTTGACACCCTTAGAACACAAATACACATAATTAAAACACTATGATTTTTTTTGACAACTTTAGAACACATATATGCATGATTGAATCATTATAAATTTTTTTTGAGAACCTTAGATCACATATATTCAAGATTGAATCACTATAAATTTTTTTTGACAGCCTTGCAACACATATATGCTTGATTGAATAACTCTAAAATTTTTTTGACAACCTTAGAACACATATATGCCTGATTGAATCACTATGATTTTTTTTTGACAATGTTAGAACCGATATATGCTTGATTGAGTTACTATGATTTTTTTTTTACAGCATTAGAACACATATATATGCATGATTGAATCACTATAAATTTTTTTTAACAGCATTAGAACATATATATGCAAGATTCAATCACTATTTTTTTTTGACAAACTCAGAATAGATATATCCATGATTGAATAAATATAATTTTTTTTTTGACAATCTTCGCATGCATATATGCATGATTGAATCATTTTATAAACTTTTAAACAGCCTTATCACACATATATGCATGATTGAATCACTATGAATTTTTTTTTACAGCTTTAAAACATATATATGTATGATTGAATCACTATAAATTTTTTTTGTCAGCCTTAGAACACATATACGCATGATTGAAACACTATAAATTATTTTAGACAGCATTAGAACACATATAGCCAGGATTGAATCACTATAAAATTTTTTTGACACCCTTAAAACAAATATATTTTATTTTGAATCACTATGATTTTTTTTTGATAGCGTTAGAACACATATATGCATGATTCAATCACTATGAAATTTTCTTGACAGCCTTAAAACCAATATATGCATGATTGAATCACTATAACTTTTTTTTGACAGCCTTAGAACACATATATGCGTGATTAAATCACTCTGAAATTTTTTTGACAACATTAAAATACATATATGTATGACTGAATCACTATAAATTTTTTTGAGAACCTTAGAACACATATATGCAAGAGTGAATCAGTATAGTTTTTTTTGACAGCCTTAGAACACATATGCATGATTGACTCACTATAATTTTTTTGACAGTTTTAGAACACATATATGCATTATTGAATCACTATGAATTTTTCTTGACAGCCTCAGAACACATGTATGAATGATTGAATCACTATAAATTTTTTTTACAGCGTTAGAACACGTATATGCATGATTGAATCACTAATTTTTTTTTGATGGCCTTAGAACAAATATATGCATTATTGAATCACTAAGAAATATTTTTGACTGCCTTAGAACACATATTTGTATCATTCAATCACTATGAGAATTTTTGACAGCATTAGAACACATATATGCTTGACTGAATGAATATGATTTTTTTATGACATCCTTAGAACACATATATGCATGATTGAATCTCTATAAAATTTTTTTGACCGCCTCAGAACAAGTATATGCATGATTGAGTGACTATGATTTTTTTTGCCAGCCTTAGAAGAAATATACACATGATAGAATCACTATAAAGCTTTTTGAGAGCCTTAGAACACATTTATGCATGATTAAATCACTCTTAAATTTTTTTGACAACATTAAAATACATATATGTATGACTGAATCACTATAATTTTTTTTTGAGAACCTTAGAACACATATATGTAAGATTGATACAGTATATTTTTTTTTGACAGCCTTAGAACACATATATGCATGATTGACTCACTATAAATTTTTTTGACAGTTTTAGAACTCATATATGCATTATTGAATGACTATGAATTTTTTTTGACAGCCTTAGAACACATATATGCATGAATGAATCACTATAAATTTTTTTTTACAGCCTTAGAACACATATATGCAAGATTGAATCACTATGATTTTTTTTTGACAGCATTAGAACACATAAATGCAGGATTAAATCACTATAAAATTTTTGGACAGCATTAGAACACATATATGAAGGATTGAATAACTATAAATTTTTTTGACAACCTTAGAACACATATATGCGTGATTGAATCACTATAAATTTTTTTTACAGCCTTAGAACACATATACATGATTGAATCACTATGAAGTTTTTTTTCAGCCTTAGAACACATATATACATGATAGAATCACTAAAAAACTTTTTGACAGCCTTAGAACACATTTATGCATGATTAAATCACTATAATTTTTTTTTGACAACCTTAGAACACATAAATGCATAATTGAATCACTATTTTTTTTTGACAGCCTTAGAACACATATATTTATAATTAAATCACTGAGAAATTTTATTGACAACATTAGAACACATATTTGCATGATTTAGTCACTTTCAAATTTTTTTGATAGCCTTAGAACACATATATGCATGATTGAGTCACTATAATTTTTTTTTGACAACCTTAAAACACTTATATGCATGAATGAATCACAATAAGTTTTTTTTTGACAGCCTTAGAACACATATATTCGTGATTGAATCACTACCAATTTTTTTTGACAGCATTAGAACTCATATATGCATGATTGAATCACTATAAATTTTTTTTGACAACCTTAGAACACATATATGCATGATTAAAACACAGTGAATTTTTTTGACAACCTTAGGACACATATATGCATGATTGAATCACTGTGAAATTTTTTTGTCAGCATTAGAACATATATATGCATGATTGAATCACTAAATTTTTTTATTGACAACCTTAGAACATATATAGGCATGATTGAATCAATATATTTTTTTTGACAACCATAGAAAGCATATATGCCAGATTGAATCACTGTGTAAATTTTTTAACAAGCTTAGAACACAAATATGCAAGATTGAATCACTATGAATTTTTTTTGACATCCTATAACACATATACGCATTATTGAATCACTATGATTTTTTTTTATTGCCTTAGAACACATATACGCATGATTGAATCACTACAAATTTTTTTTGACAACATTAGAACACATATAGGCATGATTGAATCATTATAAATTTTTTTTGACACCCTTAGAACAAATATATTTAAGTTTAAATCACTATCATTTTTTTTGATAGCGTTATAACACATATATGCATGATTGAATCACTATGAATTTTTTTTGACAACCTTAAAACAAATATATGCAAGATACTTTGAAATTTGTTTCACAGCCTTAGAACACATATATGCATGATTGAATAACTCTAAATTTTTTTTGACAACCATAGAATACATGTATGCATGATTAAATCACTATGATTTTTTTTGGACAACCTTAGAGCACATGTATGCATGATTGAATCACTATAAATTTTTCTTGCCAACCCTAGAACACATTTATACATGATTGAATCACTTAAATTTTTTTTGTCAACCTTGGAACACATATATGCATGATTGAGTGATTATAAAATTTTTTGACAGCCTTAGAACACGTATGCACGATAGATCATTGTAATGCTTTTTGACATTCTTCGAACACATATATGCTTGAATGAATCAATATAAATTTTTTTTCACAGCCTTAGAACCCATATATGCATGATCAAATCGCTATAATTTTTCTTTGTTAGCCTTAGAACACATGTATGCATGATTGAATCACTATGATTTTTTTTGGCAGCATTAAAACACATATATGCTTGATTGAATCACTATAAATTTTTTTGACGGCCTTATAACACATATATGGAGGATTGAATAAATATGATTTTTTTCTAACAATGTTAGAAGACATATATGCATGATTGAGTCACTATGATTTCTATTTGACAGCCTTAGAACACATATAAGCATGATTGGCTCACTATGGAGTTTTTTTTGAATTCCTTTTATCACAAATATGTAGGATAGAATCACTTTAAATCTTTTTGACAGCTTTAGAACACATATATGCATGAATGAGTCATTATAATTTTTTTTGACAACCTTAAAACACATGTATGCATGAATGAATCACAATAATTTTTTTTTGACAACCTTAGAACACATATATGCGTGATTGAATCACTACCAAATGGTTTTGACAACTTTAGAACTCATATATGCACTATTGAATCACTATAATTTTTTTTGACAACCTTAGAACACATATATCCATGATTGAGACACTATGATTTTTTTTGACACCGTTAGGACACATAATATGCCTGATTAAATCACTATGATTTTTTTTTGACAGCATTAGAACATATATATGCATGATTGACTCACTAAATTTTTTTGTTGACAACCTTAGAACAGATATATGCATGATTGAGTCACTATAAATTTTTTTTGACAACCATAGATTGGATATATGCATAATTAAATCATTGTGTAAATTTTTTAACAACCTTAAAACACATATATGCATGATTGAATCACTATGATTTTTTTTAACAGCCTTAAAACATATATATGCATGATTGAATGACTATGAATTTTTTTTGATAGCCTTAGAACACATATACGCTTGATTGAATCACTACAATTTTTTTTTGACAGCATTAGAACACATATAGGGATGATCGAATCACTATAAAATGTTTTTGACACCCTTAGAATAAATATATTTAAGTTTAAATCGCTATTAATTTTTTTTGATAGCGTAATAACCCATGTATGCATGATTGAATCACTATGATTTTTTTTGACAACCTTAAAACAAATATATGCTTGATTGAATCACTATGAATTTTTTTTGACAACATTAGAATACATATATGCATGATTGGATCACCATAATTTTTTTTTGAGAACCGTAGAACCCATGTATGCATGATAGACTCACTATAATTTTTTTTGACAGCCTTAGTACACATATGTGCATGATTGAATCACCATAAATTTTGCTGACAGCGTTAGAATACATATATGACTGATTGAATCACTATGATTTTTTTTTGACAACCTTAGAACACATATATGCATGATTGAATTACTATGATTTTTTTGACTTCCTTAAAACATAAATATGTGTGATTGAATCACTACAAAGTTTTTTTAATGCATTAAAACACATATATGCATGATTGAATCACTATTAATTTTTTTGACAACCTTAGAACACATATATGAAAAATTGAATCGCCTTGAATTTTTTTTGACAACCTTAGAACACATATATGCATGATTGAATCACTATGAATTTTTTTAGACAGCTTTAGAACACATATATGTATGATTGAATCACTATAAAAGTTTCTTGACAACCTTAGAACACATTTATACAAAATTGAATCACTATAATTTTTTTTGACAGCCTTGGAACACATATATGCATGATTGAGTCACTATAAGTTTTTTCACAGTCTTAAAACACAAATATGCACGGTAGAATCACTATAAAGCTTTTTAACATCCTTCAAACACATATATGCTTGAATAAGTCACTATAATTTTTTTTCACAGGGTTATAACTCATATATGCATGATCAAATCACTATAAATTTTTTTGGATAGCCTTAGAACCCATGTATGCATGATTGAATCACTATGATTTTTTTGTTGGCAGCATTATAACACATATATGCATGATTGAATCACTATAATTTTTTTTGACAGCTGTAGAACTTATGTAGGATTGAATAAGTATGATTTTTTTCTGACAATGTTAGAACACATATATGCATGATTGAGTCACTATGATTTTTTTGACTACCTTAGAACACATATATGCGTGATTGACTCACTATGCAATTTTTTGACTTCTTTAGACCACAAATATGCATGATTGAATCACTTTAATTTTTTTTTACAGCATTAGAAAACATACATGGAAGATTGAATCACTATAATTTTTTATTGAAAAACTTAGAACACATATATGCAATATTGAATCACTATAAATTTTTTTTGACAGCCTTAGAACACATATATGCATGATTGAATCACTATTAAAATTTTTAGACAGCCTTAGAACACATATATGTATGATTGAATCACTATGATTTTTTTTGACAACCTTAGTACACATATATTCATTATTGAATCACTATAAATTTTTATGACAACCTCAGAACACATATATGCATGATTGTATTACTCTGATTTTTTTTAAAAGCATTATATAACTAATTTATGCGTCATTGAATCACTAGAAATTTTTTGACAACATTATATAACAAATGTATGCATGATTGAGTCACTATAATTTTTTTTTCAAAGCCTTTGAACACATATATGCATGATAGATTCATTGTAAAGCTTTTTGACATCCTTCAAACACATATAGGCTTGATTAAATCAGTATGAATTGTTTTTTCACAGCCTAAGAACCCAATAATGCATGATTGAATCACTATAAAATTTTTTTGATAACTTTAGAACACATGTATGCAAGATTAAATAACTATGATTTTTTTTTGGCAGCATTAGAACACATATATGCATGATTGAATCACTATAAATTTTTTTGATAGCATTAGAACACATATATGCAGGATTGAATCAGTATGCTTTTTTTCTCACAATCTTAGAACACATTTATTAATGATTGAATCACTAAGATTTTTTTTTGACAACGTTAGAACACATATATACATGATTGAATTAGAATCATTTTTTTTCAACCTTAGAACACATATGCATGATTGAATCACTCTGAAATTTTTTTGACAACGTCAAAACAAATATATGCATGATTGAGTCACTATTGATTTTTTTTGAGATCCTTAGAACACATATATGCATGATTGAATCAGTACAAACTTTTTTTGACAACATTATAACACATATATGGATGATTGAAACACTATGAATTTTTTTTGACAGCCTTAGAACACATAAATGCATGATTGAATCAATATAAAATTTTTTGACAACCTTGGAACATATACATGCATGATTGAATCGCTATAATTTTTTTTTGACAGCCTTAGAACACAGATATGCATGATTGAATCAGTATGATTTTTTTTTTTACAGCATTAGAACACATATATGCAGGATTAAATCACTCAAATTTTTTATTACAGCATTAGAACACATATATGCATGATTGAATCACTATGATTTTTTTTGACAGCCTTAGAACAAATATATGAATTATTGAATCACTATGAAATTTTTTTGCCAGCCTTAGAACACATATATGCATGATAGAATCACTATAAAGTTTTTGACAGCCTTAGAACACATTTATGCATGATTAAATCACTATGAATTTTTTTTGACAGCCTTAGAACATATATGCATGATTGAATCAATGAGAATTTTTTTTGACAGCCTTATAACACATATATGCATGATTAAATCACTATAAAATTTTTTTACAGCCTTAGAACACATATATGCATGATTGAATCACTAGAATTTTTTTTGACAGCCTTAGAACACATATATGCAAGATTGAATCACTATGAAATTTTTTTGACAACATTAGAACACATATATGCAGGATTAAATCACTATGACATTTTTTGACAGCATTAGAACACATATATGCAAGATTGAGTGACTATAATTTTTTTTGACAACCTTACAACTCATATATGCATGATTAATGATTGAATCACTAAGATTTTTTTTTGACAACGTTAGAACACATATATACATGATTGAATTAGAATCATTTTTTTTCAACCTTAGAACACATATGCATGATTGAATCACTCTGAAATTTTTTTGACAACGTCAAAACAAATATATGCATGATTGAGTCACTATTGATTTTTTTTGAGATCCTTAGAACACATATATGCATGATTGAATCAGTACAAACTTTTTTTGACAACATTATAACACATATATGGATGATTGAAACACTATGAATTTTTTTTGACAGCCTTAGAACACATAAATGCATGATTGAATCAATATAAAATTTTTTGACAACCTTGGAACATATACATGCATGATTGAATCGCTATAATTTTTTTTTGACAGCCTTAGAACACAGATATGCATGATTGAATCAGTATGATTTTTTTTTTTACAGCATTAGAACACATATATGCAGGATTTAATCACTCAAATTTTTTATTACAGCATTAGAACACATATATGCATGATTGAATCACTATGATTTTTTTTGACAGCCTTAGAACAAATATATGAATTATTGAATCACTATGAAATTTTTTTGCCAGCCTTAGAACACATATATGCATGATAGAATCACTATAAAGTTTTTGACAGCCTTAGAACACATTTATGCATGATTAAATCACTATGAATTTTTTTTGACAGCCTTAGAACATATATGCATGATTGAATCAATGAGAATTTTTTTTGACAGCCTTATAACACATATATGCATGATTAAATCACTATAAAATTTTTTTACAGCCTTAGAACACATATATGCATGATTGAATCACTAGAAATTTTTTTGACAGCCTTAGAACACATATATGCAAGATTGAATCACTATGAATTTTTTTTGACAACATTAGAACACATATATGCAGGATTAAATCACTATGACATTTTTTGACAGCATTAGAACACATATATGCAAGATTGAGTGACTATAATTTTTTTTGACAACCTTACAACTCATATATGCATGATTGAAACACTATGAATTTTTTTTGACAGCCTTAGAACACATAAATGCATGATTGAATCAATATAAAATTTTTTGACAACCTTGGAACATATACATGCATGATTGAATCGCTATAATTTTTTTTTGACAGCCTTAGAACACAGATATGCATGATTGAATCAGTATGATTTTTTTTTTACAGCATTAGAACACATATATGCAGGATTAAATCACTCAAATTTTTTATTACAGCATTAGAACACATATATGCATGATTGAATCACTATGATTTTTTTTTAACAGCCTTAGAACAAATATATGAATTATTGAATCACTATGAAATTTTTTTGCCAGCCTTAGAACACATATATGCATGATAGAATCACTATAAAGTTTTTGACAGCCTTAGAACACATTTATGCATGATTAAATCACTATGAATTTTTTTTGACAGCCTTAGAACATATATGCATGATTGAATCAATGAGAATTTTTTTTGACAGCCTTATAACACATATATGCATGATTAAATCACTATAAATTTTTTTTACAGCCTTAGAACACATATATGCATGATTGAATCACTAGAAATTTTTTTGACAGCCTTAGAACACATATATGCAAGATTGAATCACTATGAAATTTTTTTGACAACATTAGAACACATATATGCAGGATTAAATCACTATGACATTTTTTTACAGCATTAGAACACATATATGCAAGATTGAGTGACTATAATTTTTTTTGACAACCTTACAACTCATATATGCATGATTAAATCACTATATTTTTTTTACAACTTTAGAACACATATATGCATGATTGCATCACTATGAATTTTTTTTGCCTGCCTTATAACACATATATACATGATAGAATCACTATAAATTTTTTTGACTGCTTTAGAACACATATATGCATGATTGAATCACTAAGAAATTTTTTTGACAGCCTTAGAACACATATATGCATAATTAAATAACTGAGAAATTTATCGACAATGTTAGAACACATATTTGCATGATTTAGTGTCTATCAATTTTTTTGATAGCCTTAAAACACATATATGCATGATTGTGTCACTATGAATTTTTTTTGACAACCTTAAAACATATATATGCATGAATGAATCATAATAAATTTTTGTTTGACAGCCTTCGAGCACATATATGGATGATTAAAAAACTGTGATTTTTTTTACAACCTTAGGACACATATATGCATGATTGAATCACTCTGAAATTTTTTTGACAGCATTACAACATATATATGCATGATTGAATCACTAAATTTTTTTATTGACAACCTTAGAACAGATATATGCATGATTGAATCACTATATATTTTTTTTGACAACTGTAGAATGCATATATGCCAGATTGAATCATTGTGTCAATTTTTTAACAACCTTAGAACACATATATATGCATGATTGAATCACTATGAATTTTTTTGACAGCCTTGAAACTTATACATGCATGATTGAATCACTATGATTTTTTTTTATTGCCTTAGAACACATATACGCATAATTGAAATACTATGAATTTTTTTTGACGACATTAGAACACATATAGGCATGATTCAATCACTATAAAATTTTTTTGACACCCTTAGAACCAATATATTTAAGTTTAAATTACTATCAAATTTTTTTGATAGCGTTATAAGACACATATGCATGATTGAACCACTATTAATTTTTTTCCACAACCTTAAAACAAATATATGCAAGATTGAGTCACTATGAAATTTTTTGACAGCCTTAGAACACATATATGCATGATTGAATCACTTTGAATTTTTTTTGACAACATTAGAATACATATATGCATGATTGAATCACTATAATTTTTTTTTTAGAACCGTAAAACACTTATCTGCAAGATTATGTCACTATAATTTTTTTTTGACAGCCTTAGGACTCATATATGCATGATTGAATCACTCCAAATTTTTTTTGACAACCTTAGAACACATATATGCATGATTGAATCACTATAAATTTTTTTGGACAGCCTTGGAACACATATATGCATGATTGAATCACTATAAAATTTTCTTGACAACCTTAGAACACATTTATACATGATTGAATCACTATAAAATTTTTTTGGCAACCTTGGAACGCATATATGCATGATTGAGTGATTATAACTTTTTTTGACAGCCTTGGAACACATGTATGCACAATAGAATCACTATAAAGCTTTTTTACATCCTTCGAACAGATATATGCTTGATTAAATCACTATCAATTTTTTTTCACAGCCTTAGAACCCATATATGCCTGATCGAATCACTCTAATTTTTTTTTGTTATCCTTGGAACACATGTATACATGATTGAATCACTATGATTTTTTTTTGGCAGCATTATAACACATTTATGCATGATTGAATCACTATAAATTTTTTTGACAGCCTTAGAACACATATATGGCGGATTGAATCAGTATGATTTTTTTCTGACAATGTTAGAACACATATATGCATGATTGAGTCACTATGACTTTTTTTTTGACAACCTTAGAACACATATATTCATGATTGACTCACTATGGAATTTTTCGGACTTTCTTTGATCACAAATATGCAGGATTGAAACACTTTAAATTTTTTTGACAACTTTAGAACACATTTATGCAAGATTGAATCACTATGATGTTTTTTTGACAGCCTTAGAACAAATATATGCATGATTGAGTTTGAAAATTTTTTAACAGCCTTAGAGCACATATATGCATGATTGAATCACTATAAACTTTTTTTTAGAACCTTAGAAGACATGCCAGATTGAATCACTATGATTTTTTTTTGATATCCTTAGAACACATATATGCATGATTGCATCACTACAAATTTTTTTTACCACAGTAGATGGTATAAATGCATGATTTAATCACAGAATTTTTTTCAAAAGCCTTAGAACACATATATGCATGATTGAATCACCATAAAATTTTTGACCGCATTAGAACACATATATGCTTGATTGAGTCACTATAAAAGTTTTTTAACAGTCATAGAATAAATATATGAATTATTGAATCATAATGAATTTTTTTGACAGAATTAAAACACTATGATTTTTTTTTACAACTTTAGAACACATATATGCATGATTGAATCATTATAAAATTTTTTTGAGAACCTTAGATCACATATATTCAAGATTGAATCACTATAAAAATTTTTTGACAGCCTTAGAACACATATATGCTTGATTGAATAACTATAAATTTTTTTTGACAACCTTAGAGCACATATATGCCTGATTGAATCACTATGAAATTTTTTTGACAATGTCAGAACCGATATATGCTTGATTGAGTTACTATGATTTTTTTTTGACAGCATTAGAACACATATATATGCATGATTGAATCACTATAAATTTTTTTTATCAGCATTAGAACATATATATGCAAGATTCAATCACTAAATTTTTTTTGACAAACTCAGAATAGATATATCCATGATTGAATTACTATAATTTTTTTTGAAAATCTTTGCATGCATATATGCATGATTGAATCATTGTATAAACTTTTAAACAGCCTTATAACACATATATGCATGATTGAATCACTATGAATTTTTTTTGACAGCTTTAAAACATATATATGTATGATTGAATCATTATAAATTTTTTTGACAGCCTTAGAACACATATACGCATGATCGAATCACTATAATATATTTTAGACAGCATTAGAACACATATAGCCAGGATTGAATCACTATAAAATTTTTTTGAAACCATTAGAACAAATATATTTTATTTTGAATCACTATGATTTTTTTTTATAGCGTTAGAACACATATATGCATGATTCAATCACTATGAAATTTTCTTGACAGCCTTAAAACCAATATATGCATGATTGAATCACTATAAAATTTTTTTGACAGCCTTAGAACACATATATGCGTGATTAAATCACTCTGAAATTTTTTTGACAACTTTAAAATACATATATGTATGACTGAATCACTATAAATTTTTTTTGAGAACCTTAGAACACATATATGCAAGATTGAATCAGTATTATATTTTTTTTGACAACCTTAGAGCACATATATGCCTGATTGAATCACTATGAAATTTTTTTGACAATGTTAGAACCGATATATGCTTGATTGAGTTACTATGATTTTTTTTTGACAGCATTAGAACACATATATATGCATGATTGAATCACTATAATTTTTTTTGACAGTTTTAGAACATATATATACATTATTGAATCACTATGATTTTTTTTTGACAGCCTTAGAACACATATATGCATGATTGAATCACTTTGAAAATTTTTTGACAGCCTTAGAACACATATATGCATGATTGAATCACTAAATTTTTTTTTGATGGCCTTAGAACAAATATTTGCATTATTGAATCACTATGAAATTTTTTTGACTGCCTTAGAACACATATTTGTATCATTCAATCACTATGGGAATTTTTGACAGCATTAGAACACATATATGCTTGACTGAATGAATATGATTTTTTTATGACATCCTTAGAACACATATATGCATTATTGAATCTCTATAAAATTTTGTTGACCGCCTCAGAACAAGTATATGCATGATTGAGTCACTATGATTTT
Source organism: Nuphar pumila (assembly GCF_984573655.1). Taxonomy (NCBI): domain Eukaryota; kingdom Viridiplantae; phylum Streptophyta; class Magnoliopsida; order Nymphaeales; family Nymphaeaceae; genus Nuphar; species Nuphar pumila. The sequence continues at coordinate 41,592,503 of NC_143265.1, read as the reverse complement.
TTTTGCCAGCCTTAGAAGAAATATACACATGATAGAATCACTATAAAGATTTTTGAGAGCCTTAGAACACATTTATGCATGATTAAATCACTCTGAATTTTTTTTGACAACATTAAAATACATATATGTATGACTGAATCACTATAATTTTTTTTTTAGAACCTTAGAACACATATATGCAAGATTGAATCGGTATATTTTTTTTGACAGCCTTAGAACACATATATGCATGATTGACTCACTATAATTTTTTTGACAGTTTTAGAACACATATATGCATTATTGAATCACTATGAATTTTTTTTGACAGCCTTAGATCACATATATGCATGATTGAATCACTATAAATTTTTTTTACAGCCTTAGAACAGATATATGCATGATTGAATCACTAAATTTTTTTTTGACGGCCTTAGAACACAAATATGCAAGATTGAATCACTATGAAATTTTTTCGACAGCATTAGAACACATATATGCAGGATTAAATCACTATAAAATTTTTGGACAGCATTAGAACATATATATGCAGGATTGAATAACTATAATTTTTTTTTGACAACCTTAGAACACATATATGCGTGATTGAATCACTATATATTTTTTTTACAGCCTTAGAACACATATACATGATTGAATCACAATGAATTTTTTTTTCAGCCTTAGAACACATATATACATGATAGAATCACTAAAAAACTTTTTGACAGCCTTAGAACACATTTATACATGATTAAATCACTATAAATTTTTTTTCACAACCTTAGAACACATATATGCATAATTGAATCACTATTTTTTTTTGACAGCCTTAGAACACATATATTCATAATTAAATCACTGAGAAATTTTAGTGACAACGTTAGAACACATATTTGCATGATTTAGTCACTTTCAAATTTTTTTGATAGCCTTAGAACACATATATGCATGATTGAGTCACTATATGTTTTTTTGAAACCTTAAAACACATATATGTATGAATACAATAAATTTTTTTTGACAGTCTTAAAACACATATATACGTGATTGAATCACTAGCAAATTTTTTTGACAGCATTTGAACTCATATATGCATGATTGAATCACTATAAATTTTTTTTGACAACCTTAGAACACATATATGCATGATTAAAACACAGTGAATTTTTTTGACAACCTTAGGACACATATATGCGTGATTGAATCAATATGATTTTTTTTTGTCAGTATTAGAACATATATATGTATGATTGAATCACTAAATTTTTTTATTGACAACCTTAGAACATATATAGGCATGATTGAATCAATATATTTTTTTTGACAACCATAAAATGCATATATGCCAGATTGAATCACTGTGTAAATTTTTTAACAAGCTTAGAACTCAAATATGCAAGATTGAATCACTATGAATTTTTTTTGACAGCCTTAAAACACATATACGCATGATTGAATCACTATGATTTTTTTTTTATTGCCTTAGAACACATATACGCATGATTGAATCACTACAAATTTTTTTTGACAACATTAGAACAGATATAGGCATGATTGAATCATTATAAAATTTTTTTGACACCCTTAGAACAAATATATTTAAGTTTAAATCACTATCAATTTTTTTTGATAGCGTTATAACACATATATGCATGATTGAATCACTATGAAATTTTTTTGACAACCTTAAAACAAATATATGCAACATTGAATCACTTTGAAAATTTTTTGACAGCCTTAGAACACATATACGCTTGATTGAATAACTCTAAATTTTTTTTGACAACCTTAGAATACATATATGCATGATTAAATCACTATGATTTTTTTTGGACAACCTTAGAGCACATATATGCATGATTGAATCACTATAAATTTTTCTTGACAACCCAAGAACACATTTATACATGATTGAATCACTTAAATTTTTTTTGTCAACCTTGGAACACATATATGCATGATTGAGTGATTATAAATTTTTTTGACAGCCTTAGAACACGTATGCACGATAGAATCACTGTAATGCTTTTTGACATCCTTCGAACACATATATGCTTGAATGAATCACTATGAATTTTTTTTCACAGCCTTAGAACCCATATATGCATGATCAAATCGCTATAACTTTTCTTTGTTAGCCTTAGAACACATGTATGCATGATTGAATCACCATGATTTTTTTTTGGCAGCATTAAAACACATATATGCTTGATTGAATCACTATAATTTTTTTTGACGGCCTTATAACACATATATGGAGGATTGAATCAGTATGATTTTTTTCTAACAATGTTAGAAGACATATATGCATGATTGAGTAACTATGATTTCTATTTGACAGCCTTAGAACACATATATGCATGATTGGCTCACTATGGAGTTTTTTTTTAATTCCTTTTATCACAAATATGTAGGATAGAATCACTTTAAATCTTTTTGACAGCTTTAGAACACATATATGGATGATTGAATCACTATAACTTTTTTTTTGACAACTTTAGAACACATATATGCAAGGTTGAAACACTATGATTTTTTTTTGACATCCTTAGAACAAATATATGCATTATTGAATTTGATTTTTTTTAACATCCTTAGAGCACATATATGCATGATTGAATCACTAAAAAAGTTTTTTTAAAATCTTAGAACACATATATGCATGATTGAATCACGATTAATTTTTTTGATAGCCTTAGAACACATATATGCAAGATTGAATCACTATAATTTTTTTTTACCACAGTGGAAGATATAAATGCATGATTCAATCACTATGATTTTTTTTTAACAGCGTTAGAACACATATATGCACAATTGAATCACTATAAAATTTTTGACCGCATTAGAACACATATATGCATGATTGGGTCACAATAAAAGTTTTTTACAGTGTTAGAATAGATATATGAATGATTGAATCATAATAAATTTTTTTGACATAATTAGAACACATATATGCATGATTGGATCACTATAAGTTTTTTAGACAGCCTTAGAACACATATATGGAAGATTGAATCACTATAAAAATTTTTTGACAACATTAGAACACATATATGCAAGATTGAGTCACTATAGTTTTTTTTTGACAGAATTAAAACACATATATGGATGATAGAAACACTATGAAATTTTTTTGACAACATTGGAACACATAAATGCAAGATTGAATCACTATAAATTTTTTTCGAGAACCTTAGAACACATATATTCAAGATTGAATCACTATTTTTTTTGAAAGACTTAGAACACATATATGCACGATTGAATCACTATAAAAATGTTTTGACAACCATAGAACACGTACATGCATGATTGAATCACTATGATTTTTTTTTGACAATGTTAGAATAGATATATGCATGATTGAGTCACTATGAAAATTTTTTATCAGCATTAGAACACATATATGCAGGATTAAATCACTATGAAATTTTTTGACAGCTTTAGAACACATATATACATGATTGAATGACTATAAACTTTTTTTGACAACCTTAGAAAACATATATGCATGATTGAATCACTATAATTTTTTTAGACAGCCTTAGAACACATATTTGCAAGACTGAATCACTATGAATTTTTTTTGACAATGTTAGAATAGATACTTGCATGATTGAGTCACTATGATATTTTTGACAACATTAGAAAATATATATGCAGGATTAAATCACTATGATTTTTTTTGACAGCATTAGAACACATATATGCTTGATTGAATGTCTAGAAATTTTTTTTGACAACCTTAGAACACATATATGCATGATTAAATCTCTATAAATTTTTTTTGACAGCCTTAGAACTCATATAAGCATGATTGAATAACTATTATTTTTTTTGACAACCTTAGAACACATATATGCATGATTGAAATGCTATGATTTTTTTTGACAAAGTTTGGACACATATGCGTGATTGAATCTCTATGAATTTTTTTTTGACAGCAATACAACAAATATATGCATGATTGAATCACTATAATTTTTTTTTAACCTTAGAATGCATATATGCAAGTTTGAATCATTGTGTAAATTTTTTGACAACCTTAGAACACATATACGCTTGATTGAATCACTATGAATTTTTTTTGACAGCCTTAGAACATATTTATGCATGATTGAATCACAACGAAATTTGTTTGACAACTTTAGAACACATATACGCATGATTGAATCACTATAATTGTTTTTTACAGCATTAGAACACATATAAGCCTGATTGAGTCACTATAAATTTTTTTTGAGAACCTTGGAATAAATATCTTTAAGTTTGAATCACTATAGTTTTTTTTTGAAGACTTATATCACATATACGCATGATATATGAATGATTGAATCATAATAAAAGTTTTTTGTCAACATTATTACACAAATATGCGTGATTGAATCACTATAAATTTTTTTGATAGCCATAGAACACATATATGCATGATAGAATCACTATGATTTTTTTTGGACAGCCTTAAAACAGATATATGAATGATTGAATCACTATAAATTTTTTCTGCCATCCTTAGAACACATATATACATGATAAAATCACTATAAAACTTTTTGACAGCCTTAGAACACGTTTATGCATGATTAAATCACTATATTTTTTTTGACAGCCTTAGAACCCATATATACATGATTGAATCACTAAGAAATTGTTTTATATGCATGATTAAATAACTATGAAATTTTTTTGACAGCCTTAGAACACATATATGCATGATTGAATCACTAGGAAATTTTTTGGACAACGTTAGAACACATATATGCATGATTGAATTATAATTAATTTTTTTCTCAGTCTTTGATCACATATATGCATGATTGAATCACTATGAATTTTTTTTAATAGCCTTAGACGCGCATATGCATGATTGAGTCACTATGAAATTTTTTTGACAGCCTTAGAAAATATATATGCTTGATTGAATCACTATAAATTTTTTTTGATAGCATTAGAACACAAATATGTTTGATTGAATCACTATAAATTTTTTTTGACATCCTTACAACACATATATGCATGATTGAATCACTGTGATTTTTTTTGACAACCTTAGAACATATATATGCATGAATGAATCACTATGATTTTTTTTTACAGAATTCGAACACATATATGCATGATTGAATCACTATAAATTTTTTTTGACAACCTTATAACACATATATTCATGATTGAATCACTATAATTTTTTTTTGACAACCTTCAAATGCATATATTTAGGATTGAATCACAGTGAATTTTTTTTGACAACCTTAGAACACATATATTTATGATTGAATCACAGTGATTTTTTTTTTGACAGCCTTAGATCACATATATGAATGATTGAATCACTATGAATTTTTTTGGACAGCCTTCGAACACATGTATGCATGATTGAATCACTATAAAATGTTTTTGACAGCCTTAGAACACATATATACATGATTGAATAACTATGAAATGTTTTTGACAAACTTAGAACACATATATGCATGAATAAATCACTCTAAATTTTTTAATCACATTAGAACATATGTATGCATGATTTATTCACAATGAATTTTTTCTGACAGCCTTAGAACAAATATATGCTTTAATTGAATTACTATAAATTTTTTTGACAGCCTTAGAACATATATATGCACAATTTGATCAATATAATTTTTTTTGACATCCTTAGAACACATATATGCATTGATTGAATCACTATAATTTTTTTTTTACAGAAATAGAACATATATATGCATGATTGAGTCTCTATAAAATCTGTTTGACAGCATTAGAACACATATAAGAATGATTCACTCACTATAAGTTTTTTTGACCACATTTGAACATATATATGCATGCTTTAATCACTATGAAATGTTTTTGATTACCTTAGAACACATATATGAAAGATTGAATCACTATGAAATACTTTTGATAGCCTTAGAACATATATATGCATGATTGAATCTGACAACCTTATAACACATATATTCACGTTTGAATAACTCTAAATTTTTTTGACAACCTTAGAATGCATATATGGATGATTGAATCACTGTGAATATTTTTTGACAACCTTAGAACACACATATTTATGATTGAATCACAAATTTTTTTTGACAGCCTTAGAACACATATATGTATGATTGAATCACTATAAATTTTTTTCGACATCCTTAGAACACATATATGCATGATTGAATCACTATATGAATTTTTTGACAACCTTAGAACTCATATATGCTTGATTGAATAACTATGATTTTTTTCTACAACCTTAGAGTACATATATGCATTATTGAATCTCTATAAATTTTTTTGACCACATTTGAACATATATATGCATGATTTAACCACAATGAATATTTTTTGACAGCCTTAGAACAAATATTTGCATTACTTGAATCACTATGAATTTTTTTTGACAGCCTTATAACACATATATTCATGATTGATGCACTATAAATGTTTTTTGACAATGACAAAATGCATATATGCATGATTGAATAACTGTGAATTTTTTTTTGACAACCTTAGAACACATATATTTATGATTGAATCATAATGATTTTTTTTTGACAACCTTAGAACACATTAATGCATGATTAAATGACTATGAAATGTTTTTGACAACCTTAGAACACATATATGCATGAGTGAATCACTATAAAATTTTGTGACCACAATAGGACATATATATGCAAGATTTAATGACTATGAAATTTTTTTGACAGCCTTACAACAAATATATGCATTGATTGAGTCACTATAAAACTTTTTTGCCTGCCTTAGAACATATATATGCACGATTGAATCACTAAAAATTTTTTTTGACAGCCATAAAAGACATATATGCATTGATTGAATCTCTAATTTTTTTTTTGATAGCATTGGAACACATATATGCATGATTGAATCACTATAATTTTTTTTGACAGCCCTAAAATACATATATGAAAGATTGACTCACTATAAGTTTTTTCTGACAAGCTTAGAACACATATATGCGTGATTGAATCACTGTGAATTTTTTTTTAGAGCATGAGAACACAAATATGAATGATTGAATCACTATGAATTTTTTTGATAGACTTAGAACACAAATATAAATGATTTAATCACTAATTTTTTTTTGACAACCTTAGACACAAATATGCAAGAGTAAATCATTATAATTTTTTTTGACAGGCTTAGAGCACATATATGCAAAGTTGAATCACCATGAAAATATTGTGACATTCTTAGAACACATATATGCAGGATTGAATCACTATTAATTTTTTTTGACAACCTTAGAACACATATATGCATGATTGAATCACTATAAATTTTTGTTGACTGCCTTAGAACTCATATATGCTTGATTGATTAACTATGATTTGTTTTTGACAATGTTACAATACAAATATGCATGATTATATCACTAGTTTTTTTTTTATAGCATTAGAACACATATATGCATGATTGAATGACTATAAAATTTGTCAGACAACCTTAGAACACATATATACATGAGTGAAATCACTATAAATTTTTTTGACTGCCTTAAAACACATATATGCATGATTGAATCACTATGATTCTTTTTTGACAGCCTTAGAACGCATATATGCATGATTGAATCACTATGATTTTTTTTTTACAGCTTTAGAATACATATATGCATGATTAAATCTCTAAGAATCGTTTTTGACAATGTTAGAACACATATATGCATAATTGGATTAGAATGATTTTTTTTTACAACCTTGGATCACATATACACATGTTTGATTCACTATGAAAGTTTTTTGATCGCCTTAGAAGACATATGTGCATGATTGAGTCACAATAATTTTTTTTTGACAGCCTTAGAACATAAATACACATGATTCCTATAAATTTTTTTGGATAGCATTAGAACATAAATATACGTGATTGAATCACTATAAATTTTTTTGACTACATTAGAACACATATGCATGATTGAATCATAATAAAATTTTTTTGACAGCCTTAGAATACATATATGCATGATTGAATCACAATGAATTTTTTTTGATAGTCTTAGAACACATATATGCACGATTAAATGACTATGAAATCTTTTTAACAACCTTACAACACATATATGCATGATTGAATCACTATAAATTTTTTTTGACCACATTAGAACATATATATGCATGATTCAATCAATATGAATTTTTGTTGACAACCTTAGAACACATATATGCATTGGTTGAATCACAATGATTTTTTTTTTGAAACCTGTAGAACACATATATGCATGCTTGAATCACTACAATTTTTTTTCAACATCATTAGAACACATATATGCATGATTTAATCGCTCTAATTTTTTTTTGACAACCTTAGAACAGATATCTGCAGGATGGAATCGTTATGTTTTTTTTAAGAGATTTAGAATACATATATGCAAGAATGAAATTTTTTTGACAGCCTTAGAACACATATATGCATGATTGAATTACTAAGAATTTTTTTTGACAATCTTAGAACACATATATGCATGATTGAATCACTATGATTTTTTTTGACAAATTTAGAACACATATATGAATGATTTAATCATAATGAAATTTCTTTGGCAGCCTTAGAACAATTATATGCTTGATTGAATCTCAATGAATTTTTTTTGTCAGCCTTATAACACATATATGCTTGATTGAATCACTATAAGTTTTTTTACCACATTATAGCATATATATGCATGATTCAATCACTATGATTTTTTTTAGAGACTTAGAACACATATATGCACTGAGTGAATCAGTATAATTTTTTTTGACAGCCTTAGAACAAATATATGCATAATTGAATCACTATAATTTTTTTTTGAAAGCATTAGAACACATATATGCATGATTGAATCACTATAAATTTTTTTTGAACACCTTAAAACACATATTTGTAGGATCGAATCATTATGATTTTTTTTGACAACCTTATAACACATGTATTTATGATTGAATCACTATGATTTTTTTTGACAAACTTAGAATACATATATGCATTATTCAATCATAATGAAATTTTTTTAATTGCCTTATTACACATTTATGCATGATTGAATCACAATGAATTTTTTTTGAAAGCCTTAGAACAGATATATGCATGATTAAACGACTATGAATTTTTTTTGACAGCCTTAGAACACATATATGCAAGATTGAATCACAATAATTTTTTTTAGACAACCTTAGAATATAGATATGCATGAATGAATTTTTTTTTATAGCATTAGAAGATACATATGCATGATTTTATCACTATGTTTTTTTTTGACAGCCTTAGAACACATGCCTATAGGATTGAATCACTATGAAATATTTTTGACATCCTTAGAACACATATATGCAACAATGAATCACTATGAATTTTTTTTGAAAGCATTAGAACACATGTATGCTTGATTGAATAACTATAATTTTTTTTGACAGCCTTAGAACACATATATGCATGATTGAATCATTATTAATTTTTTTGACAGCCTTAGAACACATATATGCAAGATTGAATCACTATGAAATTTATTTGACATCCTAAGAACATATATATGCTTGATTGAATCACTATGATTTTTTTTTACAGCCTTAGAATGCATATATGTACAATAGAATCACTATAAATTTTTTTTGACAACCTTAGAACACATATATACACAATTGAATCACAATGATTTTTTTTTGACAACCTTAGAACACATATATGTATGATTGAATCACTATGAATTTTTTTGATAGCATTAGAACACATGTATACATGATTGAATCACTATTAATTTTTTTTACTGCCTTAGAACACATATATTCATGATTGAGTCACTATGAATTTTTTTTGATAGCCTTAGAACACATATATGCATGATTGAATCACTATTAATTTTTTTGCCAGCCTTATAACACTTATAAGCAGAAAAGAATCACTGTAAAGCTTTTTGACATCCTTAGAACATATATATGCATGGTTAAATCACTATGATTTTTTTTTTGACATTGTTGGAACACTTATGTGCATTATTGAATCATTATGAATTTGTTTTATTGCCTTAGAACACATATATGCGTGATTGGTTCACTATGAAATTTTTTGATGGACTTAGAACACATATATGCATGATCGACTCACCATGATTTTTTTTTGATAGCCTTAGAACACATATATGCATGAGTGAATCACTATGAAATTTTTTTAACAGCCTTAGAAGACTTATATGCATGATTGAATCACTATAATTTTTTTTTGAGAGCCTTAGAACACATATATGCATGATAGAATCACAGTGAATTTTTTTTTATAGGCTTAGAACACATATATGCATGATTGAATGGCTTTGAATTTTTTTTTGACAATGTTAGAACAAATATATGCATGATAGAGTCACTATGAATTTTTTTTGACAGCTTTAGAATACATATATGCAAGATTCAATCTTTATGAATTTTTTTACTGCTTTATTACACATATGTGCATGATTGATTCACTATAATTTTTTTTGACAGCCTTAGAATACATATGCACACAATAGAGTCACTATAAAGCTTTTTGACATCCTTAGAACATATATATGCATGATTAAATCACTATGATTTTTTTTTGACAGCATTAAAACACATATATGCATGATTGAATCACTATGAATTTTTTTTGACAAGTTACAACATATATTTGCACGATTGAATCAAAATGATTTTTTTTTGACAACCTTAGAACTCATATATTCTTGATTGAATCGCTATAAAATTTTTTTGATAGCCTTAGAGCACATATATATTTATGATTGAGTCACTATGAAATTTGTATGCCTGCCTTAGAACAAACATATGCATGATTGAATCACTATAAATTTTTTTGACAGCATTGAACACATACATGCATGATTGAATCACTATAATTTGTTTGATATACTTAGAACACATATATGCAAGATTGAATAACAGAGAAATTTTTTTGGGAGCCTTAGAACACATATATGCATGATTGAATCACTATGAATTTTTTTTGACTGCCTTAGAACACATATGTGCGTGATGGAATCATAATGAATTTTTTTTGACAGCCTTAGAACACATATATGAATGATTCAATCACTATAACATTTTTTTGACAGCATTAGAACACATATAGGCATGATTAAATCACTATAATTTTTTTTGACAACCTTAGAACACATATATGCAAGATTAAAGCACTATGAAATTTTTTGGACAGGCTTAGAACACATATATGCATGATTAAATCACAATAAAATTTTTTGAGCAGGCTTAGAACACATTATGCATGATTGAATCAATATGATTTTTTTTTGACAACCTTAGAACACATATATGCATGACTGAATCTCTATGATTTTTTTTTTATGCATTAGAACACATATTTGCTTAATTGAATCACTAATTTTTCTTTTGACAACCTTAGAATACATATATGCATGATTGAATCATTATGAAGTTTTTTTGACAGCCTTAGGACACATATATGCTTGATTGAATCACAATAAATTTTTTTGAGAGCATTACAACACATATATGCATGATTGAATCAATATAAAAAAATTTTGACAGCCTTAGAACACATATTTGGATGATTTAATCATTATGATTTTTTTTTGACAGCCTTAGAACACATACATGCATGATTGAATCACTATGATTTTTTTTTGAAAGCCTTAGACCACATATATGCAGGATTGAATTACTATAGAATTTTTTTGACATCCTTAGAAAACATATTTGCATGATTGAAATACAAATTGAAAATATCACTATGACTTTTTTTGAAGAACTCTAGAACACATATATACATGATTGAGTCACTAAGAATTTTTTTTGCTAGACTTAGATCACATATATACAAGATTGAAATGCTATAAATTTTTTTGAACAACCTTAGAACACATACATGCTTGATTGAATCATTATGAAATGTTTTTGACCGCCTTAGAACACATATATGCATGATTGAATCCTTGTGAATTTTTTTTGACCAACTTAGAACACATATATGCATGATTGAAATACTATTAAATATTTTTGAGAGCCTTAAAACACATATATGCATGATTGAATTACTATAATTTTTTTTTGACAAACTTAGAACACGTATATGCATGATTGAATTACCTTGAAATTTTTTTGACAGCATTAGAACACATATGTGCATGATTGAATCATTATAAATTTTTTTTGACAACCTTAGAATAGATATATATTTGATTGAATCAGTATAAACTTTTTTTGACAACCTTAGAACACATATATGCTTGATTGAATCACAATGAAATCTTTTTGACAGCTTTAGAACACATATATGCTTGATTGAAACACTATAAGTTTTTTTTACCACATTAGAGCATATATATGCATGATTCAGTCACTATGATTTTTTTTTTAGCCTTAGAACACATATATGCTTTGAGTGAATTAGTATAATTTTTTTTTGACAGCCTTAGAACATATATATGCATGATTCAATCACTATAATTTTTTTTGACAGCATTAGAACATATATATGCATGATTGAATCACTATAAATTTTTTTTGAACACCTTAAAGAACATATCTATAAGATCAAATCATTATGATTTTTTTTGACAGCCTTATAACACATGTATGCATGATTGAATCACTATGATTTTTTTTACAAGCTTAGAACACATATATACATGATTGCTTTGCTTTGAATTTTTTTTTACAGCATTACAACAAATATATGCATGGTTGAATCACTAGATTTTTTTTTGACAACCTTAGAACATATATATGCGTGATTGAATCACTATAAATTTTTTTCGACAACCTCAGAACAAATATATGCAAGATTGAATCACTAGGAATATGCATGATTGAATCATAGTGACTTTTCTTTGAAATTCTTACAACCTATATAGGAATGATTGAATCACTATGAATTTTTTTTTACAGCCTTAGGACAAATATATGCTAGATTGATTCACTATGTTTTTTTTTTTAGTGCCTTAACAAACATATATGCAAGAATGATTTTTTTTTGACAGCCTTAGAACACATATATGCAAGATTGAATCACTATGAATTTTTTTTGACAGCTTAGAACACATATATCCATGATTGAGTCACTATAAATTTTTTTTGACAAACTTGGAACACATATATGGTTGATTGAATCAATATGATTTTTTTTTGATAGCTTTAGAACATATATATGCATGATTGAATCACAATGAAATTTTTTGACAACCTTAGAACACTTATATGCATGACTAAATGACTATAAAATCTTTTTGACAACCTTAGAACACATATATGCTTGATTGAGTCACAACAAACTTTTTTTGACCACATTAGAACATATATATGCATGATTCAATCACTATGAAATTTTTTTAACAGCCTTATAACACATAGAACACGTATATGCATGATTGAATAATAATGAAATTTTCTTGACAGCTTTAAAACACAAATATGCATCATTGAATCACAATGTAATTTTTTTGCATATGTGCATGATTAAATGAGTATGATTTTTTTTCGACAACCTTCAGAACACATATGTACATGATTAAATGAGTATGAATTTTTTTTGACATCCTTAGAACATATATATGCATGATTGAATCACTCGATTTTTTTTTACCGTAATAAAACATATATACGCATGATACAATCACTATGGAATTTTTTTGATAGCCTTAGAACACATATATGCATGATTGAATCACTGCGATTACTTTAATTTTTTTTGATAACCTTAGAACACATATCTATTGGATTGAATCATTATGAATTTTTTTTCATAGCCTTAGAAAACATATATGCAAGATTGAATCACTATGAAATTTTTTTGACAGCCGTAGGACATATATATGCATGATTGAAACACTATGAAATTTTTTTGACTGCCTTAGAACGCATATAGGCATGATTGAATCACTATAATTTTTTTTTGACAACCTTATAACAAATATATGCAAGATTGAATCACTATGAATGTTTGTGACCGCCTTAGAACACATATATGCAAGGTTGAATCACTATGATTTTTTTTTGACAGTCTTAGACACATATATGTATGTTTAAATCACTATAATTTTTTTTTGACAGCCTTAGAACACATATATGCATGATTGACTTACCATGAAATTTTTTTAACAACCTTTGAACCCATATATACAGGATTGAATCACTATGAATTTTTTTGACAGCCTTAGAACACATATATGCATGATTGAATAACTATAATTTTTTTTTGACAACCTTAGAGCACATATATGCATGTTTGAATCCCTATGATTTTTTTTGACAGCATTAGTACACATTTATGCATGGTTGAATCACTATGATTTTTTTTAGACAACCTTAGACACATATATGCATGATTAAATCACTATTTTTTTTAACAACGTTAGAACCCATATATGCATGATTGAATCACTAAGTAAATTTTTTGACAGCATTAGAACACAGATATGCATGATTGAATCACTATTAAATTTTTTGACAGGCTTAGAATACATATATGCATGATTGAATCACTATGATTTTTTTTTGTCAGCCGTAGAACACATAAATGCATGATTGAATCACTATAAGTTTTTTTTGACAACCTTAAACACATAAATGCATGATTAAATCACTAAAAGTTTTTTTGGCAGCCTGACATATATGCATGATTGAATTACTCTGAATTTGTTTTAACAACCTTAGAACACATAGATGTAAGATTGAATTACTATGATTTTTTTTTATATTCTTAGAACACATATATTCATGATTGAATTACAATGAATTTGTTTTAACAACCTTTGAACACATATATGACAAATTGAATCACTGTGAATTTTTTTTGACAACCTTAGAACACATATATGCATGATTGAATCACTATTAAATTTTTTTGACAACCTTAGAACATATATATGCACGATTCAATCACTTTGATTTTTTTTTGACATCATTAGAACACATATAAGCTTGATTGAATCATTATAATTTTTTTTTACAACCTTAGAACACATATATGCATGATTGAATTACTGTGATTTTTTTGATAGCCTTAGACTACATATATGTATGATTGAATTGCTATAAGTCCTTTTTGACAACCTTAGAACATTTATATGCATGATTAAATCACTATAAATTTTTTTGACAGCCTTAGAGCACATATATGCTTGATTGAATCACTATGAATTTTTTTGACAGCCTTAGAACGTATATATGCATGATTGAATCACTATGATTGTTTTTTGACAACCTAACACATATATGCATGATTAAAACACTAAGTTTTTTTTGACAGCCTTAGAACACATATATGCATGATTGAATTACTATGATTTTTTTTTAACATCCTTAGAAGACATACATGCTGAAATGAATCACAATAATTTTTTGTTGACAGCCTTAGAAGACATATATGCATGACTGAATCACTATTAATTTTTTCTGACAACCTTAGCAGACATAGATGCATGATTGAATCACTATAATTTTTTTGACAACCTTGGAACACATATATGCATGATTGAGTTACTATGAATTTTTTTTAACAACCTTACAAGACATATATGCATGATTGAATCACTATGATTTTTTTTTGACAGCCTTAGAACACATATATGCATGATTGAATCACTATGAATTTATTTGACAACCTTAGACACATATATGCATGATTAAATAACTAATTTTTTTTTTACAACCTTAGAACACATATATGCATGATTGATCTACAATAATTTTTAATTAAACCTTAGAACACATACATGCAGTATTGAATTACTATAATTTTTTTTTGACAGCCTTAGAACATATATATGCATGATTGAATCACTATGATTTTTTTTTTATAATATTAGAATACATATGTCCATGATTGAATCACTATGATTTTTTTTTTACAACATTAGAACACATATATGCATGATTAAATCACCATAAATTTGGTTTGACAACCTTACAACACATATATGCAAGATTGAAACACTATTGATTTTTTTGACCGCCTTAGAACCCATATATGTGTGATTGAATCACTATGATTTTTTTTGCCAGCCTTAGAACTCATATATGCATGATAGAATCTCTATAAAGCTTTTTGACAACATTAGAACACATGCATGATTAAATCACTATGAATTTTTTTTGAAACCCTTAGAACACATATATGCATGATTGAACCACTAGGAAATTTTTTGGACAATGTTAGAACACATATATGCATGATTGAATTAAAATTAAATTTTTTTCTCAGCCTTTGATCACATATATGCATGATTGAATCACTATGATTTTTTTTAATAGCTTTAGAATGCGTATATGCATGGTTGAGTCACTACGAATTTTTTTTGACAGATTTAGAATACATAAATGCTTGATTGAATCACTACAAATTTTTTTTGATAGCTTTACAACAAAAATATGTTTGATTGAATCACTATAATTTTTTTTGACATCCATACAACATATATATGCATGATTGAATCACTGAATTTTTTTTTTGACAACCTTAGAACATATATATGCATGATTGAATCACTATGAATTTTTTTTAACAGCATTCGAACACATATATGCATGATTGAATCACTATAATTTTTTTTTTGACAACCTTATAACACATATATTCATGATTGAATTACTATAAATTTTTTTTAACAACCTTTGAATGCATATATTTATGATTGAATCATAGTGAATTGTTTTTTACAACCTTAGAACACATATATTTATGATTGAATCACAGTGAATTTTTTTTGACAGCCTTAGAACACATATATGAATGATTGAATCACAATGAAATTTTTTGGACAGCCTTCGAACACATGTATGCATGATTGAATCACTATAAATTTTTTTTGACAGCCTTAGAACACATATATACATGATTGAATAACTATGAAATGTTTTTGACAAACTTAGAACACATATATGCATGAATCAATCACTATAACCTTTTTGATCACATTAGAACATATATATGCATGATTTATTCACGATGAAATTTTTTTGACAGCCTTAGAACAAATATATGCTTTAATTGAATAACTATAAAAATTTTTTGACAGCCTTAGAACATATATATGCATGATTGAATCACTATAAATTTTTTTTGACAGCCTTAGAACACATATTTGCATTGATTGAATCACTATAATTTTTTTTTTACGGAAATAGAACATATATATGCATGATTGAGTCTCTATAAAATCTTTTTGACAGCATTAGAACACATATAAGAATGATTAACTCACTATAAGTTTTTTTGGACCACATTTGAGCATATATGTGCATGCTTTAATCACTATGAAATGTTTTTGATAATCTTAGAACACATATATGCAATATTGAATCATTATAAATTTTCTTTGTCAACCTTATAACACATATATTCATGATTGAATCTCTCTAATTTTTTTTGACATCCTTAGACTGCATATATGGATAATTGAATCACAGTGAAATTTTTTTGACAACCTTAGAACACATATATTTATTATTGAATCACTGTGAATTTTTTTTGACAACGTTAGAACACATATATGTATGCTTGAATCACTATAAAATTTTTTGGACAACCGTAGAACACATATATGCATGATTGAATAACTATAAGATTTTTTTGACAACCTTAAAACTCATATATGCTTGATTGAATAACTATGATTTTTTTTGACAAAATTAGAAGACATATATGCATTATTGAATCACTATAAATTTTTTTGACCACATTTGAACATATATATGCATGATTTAACCACAATGAATTTTTTTTGAAAGCCTTAGAACAAATATTTGCATTACTTGAATCACTATGAATTTTTTTTGACAGCCTTAGAACATATATATGCACGATTGAATCACTATAAATTTTTTTGACAGCCTTAGAACACTTATATGCATTGATTGAATCACTATAAACTTTTTTTTACAGCCTTAGATCACATATATGGATGATTGAATCACTATAAAATTTTTTTGACAACCTTATAACACATATATTCAAGATTGATTCAATATAATTTTTTTTTGACAATGACAGATTGCATATATGCATGATTGAATCACTGTGAATTTTTTTTGACAACCTTAGAACACATATATTCATGATTGAATCACAATGAATTTTTTTTGACAATCTTAGAACACATATATGCATGATTAAATGACTAAGAAATGTTTTTGACAACCTTAGAACACATATATGCATGAGTGAATCACTATAATTTGTTTTGACCACAATAGAGCATATATATGCAAGATTTAATCACTATGAAATTTTTTTGACTGCCTTAGAACAAATATATGCATTGATTGAATTACTATAAAACTTTTTTGACAGCCTTAGAACATATCTATGCACGATTAAATCACTATAAATATTTTTTGACAGCCTTAGAAGACATATATGCATTGATTGAATCTCTATTTTTTTTTTGATAGCATTCGAACACATATATGCATGATTAAATCACTATAAATTTTTTTGACAGCCCTAGAACACATATATGAAAGATTGACTCACTATAAGTTTTTTTGACAAACTTAGAACACATATATGCATGATTGAATTACTGTGAATTTTTTTTTAGAGCATGATAACACAAAAATGAATAATTGAATCACTATGAAATTTTTTTGATAGACTTAGAACAAATATTTAAATGATTTAATCACTATAATTTTTTTTGACAAACTTAGACACAAATATGCAAATGTAAATCATTATAAATTTTTTTGACAGGCTTAGAGCACATATATGCAAGATTGAATCACCATGAAAATATTTTGACATTCTTAGAAGACATATATACATGATTGAATCACTATTAAATTTTTTTGACAACCTTAGAACACATATATGCATGATTGAATCACTATAAATTTTTTTTGACCGCCTTAGAACTCATATATGCTTGATTGATTAACTATGATTTTCTTTTGACAATGTTAGAATACATATATGCATGATTATATCACTATGATTTTTTTTTGACAGCATTAGAACACATATATGCATGATTGAATGACTATAAAATTTTTCACACAACCTTGAATCACTATAATTTTTTTGACTGCTTTAGAACACATATATGCATGATTGAATCACTATGATTCTTTTTTGACAGCCTTAGAACACATATATGCATGATTGGATCACTATGACTTTTTTTTGACAGCTGTAAAACATGTATATGCATGATTAAATCACTAAGATTTTTTTTTGACAACGTTAGAACACATATATGCATGATTGAATTAGAATGAAATCTTTTTGACAACCTTAGATCACATATATGCATGATTGATTCACTATGAAAGTTTTTTGATAGCCTTAGAATACATATATGCATGATTGAGTCACAAATTTTTTTTTTGACAGCCTTAGAACATAAATACGCATGATTCTTATAAATTTTTTTTTGATAGTATTAGAACATAAATACACGTGATTGAATCACTATAATTTTTTTTGACAAAGTTAGAACATATATATGCATGATTCAATCATAATAAATTTTTCTTGACAGCCTTAGAACACATATAGGCATGATTGAATCACAAAGAAATTTTTTTGATAGCCTTATAACACATATAGGCATGATTGAATCACAAAGAAATTTTTTTGATAGCCTTAGAACACATATATGCATGATTAAATGACTATGAAATCTTTTTGTCAACCTTACAACACATATATGCATGATTGAATCACGATAAATTTTTTTTTACCACATTAGAACATATATATGCATGATTCAATCAATATGAATCTTTGTTTACAGACTTAGAACACATATATGCATTGATTGAATCACTATGAAACTTTTTTTGACAGCTGTAGAACACATATATGCATGCTTGAATCACTACAAAATTTTTTCAACAATATTAGAACACATATATGCATGATTGAATCACTATAAATTTTTTTTGACAACCTTAGAATAGATATCTGCAGGATGAAATCGTTATGATTTTTTTTTGAGAGCTTTAGAATACATATATGCATGAATGATTTTTTTTTGACAGCCTTAGAACACATATATGCATGATTGAATCACTAAGAATTTTTTTTGACAACCTTATAACACATATATGCATGATTGAATCACTATGATTTTTTTTTGACTAACTTAGAACACATATATGAATGATTGAATCATAATGAATTTTTTTTGACAACCTTATAACACATATATGCTTGATTGAATCACAATGAAATCTTTTTAACAACCTTAGAACACATATATGCTTGATTGAATCACTATAAGTTTTTTTTACCGCATTAGAGCATATATATGCATGATTCAATCACTATGATTTTTTTTAGAGCCTTAGAACACATATATACACTCAGTGAATCAATATAATTTTTTTTTGACAGCCTTAGAACATAAATATGCATGATTGAATCACTATAAATTTTTTTTGATAGCATTAGAACACATATATGCATGATTGAATCACTATAAATTTTTCTGAACACCTTAAAACACATGTGTAGGATTGAATCATTATGATTTTTTTTGACAGCCTTATAACACATGTATGCATGATTGAATCACTATGATTTTTTTTACAAGCTTAGAACACGTATATGCATGATTGCTTTGCTATGAATTTTTTTTGACAACATTAGAATAAATATATGCATAGTTGAATCACTAGTTTTTTTTTTGACAACATTAAAACACATATATGCATGATTGAATGACTATAAAATTTGCCAGACAACCTTAAAACACATATATACATGAGTGAATCACTATAATTTTTTTTGACTGCCTTAGAACACATATATGCATGATTGAATCACTATGATTCTTTTTTGACAGCCTTAGAACGCATATATGCATGATTGGATCACTATGACTTTTTTTGACTGTTGTAGAACACATATATGCATGATTAAATTACTAAGAATCTTTTTTGACAATGTTAGAACACATATATGCATGATTGAATTAGAATGAATTTTTTTTGACAACCTTGGATCACTTATACGCATGTTTGATTCACTATGAAAGTTTTTTGATCGCCTTAGAAAACATATATGCATGATTGAGTCACAATAATTTTTTTTGACATCCTTAGAACATAAATACACATGATTCCTATATTTTTTTTTTGATAGCATTAGAACATAAATATACGTGATTGAATCACTATAAATTTTTTTGACAACGTTAGAACACATATGCATGATTGAATCATTATAAATTTTTTTTTATAGCCTTAGAACACATATATGCATGATTAAATGACTATGAAATCTTTTTGACAACCTTACAACACATATATGCATGATCGAATCACTATAATTTTTTTTGACCACATTAGAACATATATATGCATGATTCAATCAATATGAATTTTTGTTGACAGCCTTAGAACACATATATGCATTGATTGAATCACCATGATTTTTTTTTGAAACCTGTAGAACACATATATGCATGCTTGAATCACTACAAAATTTTTTCAATATCATTAGAACACATATATGCATGATTGAATCACTATAAATTTTTTTGACAACCTTAGAACTTATATCTGCAGGATGGAATCATTACGATTTTTTTTTTGAGAACTTTAGAATACATATATTCAAGAATGATTTTTTTTTGACAGCCTTAGAACACATATATGCATGATTAAATTACTAAGAATTTTTTTTGACAACCTTAGAACACATATATGCATGATTGAATCAATATGATTTTTTTTGACAAACTTAGAACACATATATGAATGATTGAATCATAATAAAATTTCTTTGACAACCTTAGAACAAATATATGCTTGATTGAATCACAATGAAATCTTTTTGTCAGCCTTATAACACATATATGCTTGATTGAATCACTATAAGTTTTTTTATCACATTAGAGCATATATATGCATGATTCAATCACTATGATTTTTTGTAGAGCCTTAGAACACATATATGCACTAAGTGAATAAGTATAATTTTTTTTGACAACCTTAGAACATATATATGCATGATTGAATCACTATAATTTTTTTTTGACAGCATTAGAACACATATATGCATGATTGAATCACTATATTTTTTTTTAAACACCTTAAAACACATATTTGTAGGATCGAATCATTATGATTTTTTTTGACATCCTTATAACACATTTATGCATGATTGAATCACTATGATTTTTTTTTACAAGCTTAGAACACATATATGCATGATTGCTTTGCTATGAATTTTTTTTGACAACATTAGAACAAATATATGCAAGGTTGAATCACTAGATTTTTTTTTTGACAACCTTAGAACATATATATGCGTGATTGAATCACTATAATTTTTTTTTTTACAGCCTTAGAACACATATATGCATGATTGAATCATAGTGAAATTTTTTTGATAGTCTTAGAACACATATTCAATATAGAATCACTATGATTTTTTTTTGACAGCCTTAGAACACATATATGCAAGATTGAATTTTTTTTGACAGCCTTTGAGCATATATATGAATGTTTAAATCACAACGATTTTTATTTGACAACCTTAGGACACACATTTGCATGATTGAATCCCTATAAAAAAATTTTGACTGCCATAAAACACACATTTGCATAATTGAATCACTATGATTTTTTTTATAGCTTTAGAACACATATATTCAAGATTGAGTCAGATTGAATTTTTTTTTACAGCCTTAGAATACATATATGCAAGATTGAAATTTTTTTGACGACCTTAGAACACATATATGCATGATTGAATCACTATAATTTTTTTTTGTAGCCTTACAACACATATATGCTTGATTGAATCCCTATGATTTTTTTTGACAAACTTAGAATACATATATGCATTATTCAATCATAATGAATTTTTTTTAATTGCCTTAGAACACATATATGCATGATTGAATCACAATGAATTTTTTTTGACAGCCTTAGAACAGATATATGCTTGATTAAACGACTATAAAATTTTTTTGACAGCCTTAGAACACATATATGCAAGATTGAATCACAATGATTTTTTTTGACAACCCTAGAATATAGATATGCACGATTGAATTTTTTTTGATAGCATTAGAAGATATATATGCATGATTGAATCACTATGGTTTTTTTTACAGCCTTAGAACACATGCCTATAGGATTGAATCACTATGAAATATTTTTGACATCCTTAGAACACATATATGCAACAATGAATCACTATGAATTTTTTTTGAAACATTAGAACACATATATGCTTGATTGAATAACTATAAATTTTTTTTGACAGCCTTAGAACACATATATGCATGATTGAATCACTATTAATTTTTTTGACAGCCTTAGAACACATATATGCAAGATTGAATCACTATGAAATTTTATTGACATCGTAAGAACATATATATGCATGATTGAATCACTATGATTTTTTTTTTACAGCCTTAGAATGCATATATGTATGATAGAATCACTATAAAATTTTTTTGACAGCCTTAGAACACATATATGCACAATTGAATCACAATGATTTTTTTTTTACAATCTTAGAACACATATATGCATGATTGAATCACTATGAATTTTTTTTATAGCATTAGAACACATGTATACATGAGTGAATCACTATTAATTTTTTTTGACTGCCTTAGAACACATATATTCATGATTGAGTCACTATGAATTTTTTTTGACAGCCTTAGAAAACATATATGCATGATTGAATCACTATTAATTTTTTTTCCAGCCTTATAACACTTATTAGCACAAAAGAATCACTGTAAAGCTTTTTGACATCCTTAGAACATATATATGCATGGTTAAATCACTATGAATTTTTTTTGACATTGTTGGAACACATATGTGCATGATTGAATTAGAATGAATTTGTTTTATTGTTTAGAACACATATATGCGTGATTGGTTCACTATGAAAATTTTTGATGGCCTTAGAACACATATATGCATGATCGACTCACCATGAATTTTTTTTTATAGCCTTAGAACACATATATGCATGGGTGAATCACTATGAAAATTTTTTAACAGCCTTAGAAGACATATATGCATGATTGAATCACTATAAATTTTTTTTGAGAGCCTTATAACACATATATGCATGATAGAATCACAGTGAAGTGTTTTTGACAGACTTAGAACACATATATGCATGATTAAATGGCTATGAATTTTTTTTGACAATGTTAGAACAAATATATGCATGATTGAGTCACTATGAATTTTTTTTGACAGCCTTAGAATTCATATATGCATGATTCAATCTCTATGGTTTTTTTTTACTGCATTAAAACACATATATGCATGATTGATTCACTATAATTTTTTTTTGACAGCCTTAGAACACATATATGCATGATTGAATACATATACACACGATAGAGTTACTATAAAGCTTTTTGACATCCTTAGAACATATATATGCATGATTAAATCACTATGATTTTTTTTTTACAGCCTTAAAACACATATATGCATGATTGAATAACTATGAAATTTTTTAGACAACGTTACAACATATATATGCACGATTGAATAAAAATGAATTTTTTTTGACAACCTTAGAACTCATATATTCTTGATTGAATCCTTATAAATTTTTTTTGATAGCCTTAGAACACATATATTAATGATTGAGTCACTATGAAATTTGTATGACTGCCTTAGAACAAACATATGCGTGATTGAATCACTATAAATTTTTTTTTGACAACATTAAACACATACATGCATGATTGAATCACTATATTTTTTTTTTATATACTTAGAACACATATATGCAAGATTGAAATACAAAGATTTTTTTTGGCAGCCTCAGAACACATATATGCATGATTTAATCACTATGAAACTTTTTTGACTGCCTTAGAACACATATGTGCATGATGGAATCATAATGAATTTTTTTTGACAGCCTTAGAATATATATATGAATGATTCAATCACTATAATGTTTTTTTGACAGCATTAGAACACATATATGCATGATTAAATCACTATAATTTTTTTGACAACCTTAGAACACATATATGCAAGATTAAAGCACTATGAAATTTTTTGGACAGGCTTAGAACACATATATGCACGATTGAATCACAATAAATTTTTTTGAGCAGACTTAGAACACATTATGCATGATTGAATCACTATGAATTTTTTTGAGCAGACTTAGAACACATTATGCATTACTGAATCTCTATGATTTTTTTTTTAGGCATTAGAACACATATTTGCTTGATTGAATCACTAATTTTTCTTTTGACAACCTTAGAATACATATATTCATGATTGAATCATTATGAAGTTTTTTGATAGCCTTAGGACACATACATGCTTGATTGAATCACAATAATTTTTTTGATAGCATTACAACACATATATGCATGATTGAATCAATATAAATTTTTTTGACAGCCTTAGAACACATATTTGGATGATTTAATCATTATGATTTTTTTTGATAGCCTTAGAACACATACATACATGATTGAATCACTATGATTTTTTTTGAAAGCCTTAGACCACATATATGCAGGATTGAATTACTATAGAATTTTTTTGACATCCTTAGAAAACATATTTGCATGATTGAAATACAAATTGAAAAAATCACTATGACTTTTTTTGAAGAACTCTAGAACACATATATACATGATTGAGTCACTAAGAAATTTTTTTGCTAGCCTTAGATCACATATATACAAGATTGAAATGCTATAAAAAATTTTGAACAACCTTAGAACACATATATGCTTGATTGAATCACTATGAAATGTTTTTGACTGCCTTAGAACATATATGCATGATTGAATGCTTGTGAATTTTTTTGACCGCCTTAGAACACATATATGCATGATTGAAATACTATTAAATATTTTTGAGAGCCTTAAAACACATATATGTGATCATGCATATAATTCAGGGTTAATTAACATTAAAATATGCATGATTTTATAAAATAAAGTTTCAAAAACCCAATTTTATGTTAGTTTTTGAGTAAATGTGCTAAAATGATTTAAAAATAGAAAATGCATGAAAAATAGTTTTATTTTACATTTTTATGCATATTTTAGTTTTTGTTATAGTCATAGTATTTTAGTTTTAGTTTTCAATAAAAATAAAAATAAAAAATAAAAAAAATGGAGAAAAATAGTTTTATATTCATTTTAAGTGTTTGTTTTTTTAGAAAAGAAGAAAAAAAATTAGTAGAATAGTTTTATTTTCTTTATAAATAAAAAAAGTTTTGTTTATAACTTTTTGAAAAAAATTTCTAATAAACCGATTTACACGATTTTTGAATTTTAAAAACTAAAAAATTAATAAGCAAACCGGCTGGAACCGGTTTGCATTGTTTTAAAACTGAAAAATTTCTGTTTGAAACCGGTTTCAGCCAGTTTGGGGCTTTTAAAACCCAATAACTGAAAAAAAATGGGGCGCTTCCCCATTCACGGCTGGAGCTCTCTTCTTTCCCCCTCTTTTCCTTCTCTTTTCTCCTTTCCCCACTACCGCCGGACCCTTCTTCCTCTCTTTTCCCCTATCCTTATCCCTTCTTCCTCTTTCCCTTTCTTTCAAGTCGGTGGTGGTGGACTCTTCAGTCCGGTGACACCAGTGGTGGAGGAAGCCGCCACACATTTCTCTGATTTCTTCCAGCTCCATTTCACGGTAAGTCTGTTTCTTTTCTTTCGATTTATTCTTCCTCTTCTTCTTCCTCTTCTTCTTCTTCTTCTTCTTCCTCTTCTCCTTCAAATTTTTCATCTTCTCTATGCTCCATTGATGCTGTGTGAAAAACAAAAATGGAAAAAAAATACTCATTGTTATTCCTGATTTTGTTCTGTTCATTGTTCGATCTTATGTTTTTTTTTTTCATTCATCCGATCTTCTATTTTGTTGATTCTTTAGCTAAAATTCTCTGGATGCATTTTCAATTCTGTTTTTCTTTGATTTAGTTTGATTGTTATTGCTTCATTTCTATTTTTTTTCTTTGTTCTTTTGTTCTTTCGTTTCATTTCTGTTGCATTTTAAATCTGTTAGATTTGTATCTCTTATTTTCATTGTATCTGAAATTTTTCATTGCTTAGCTTGTTTTCAGTAGATTACATTTTATCGCATGGTATTATCTGATCTCATTTTATTACATGTTTTAATTTTTTTTAATAAAAAGTTAAGTGTGATCATCGGGTCTGATCAGTTGTCTTTGTATTGGATATGGAGAAATTATGTAAACATAATCGTGTTCTTCTGCATGAGATATCTTGATCTATTGGAATTTATCTTACCCATTGCTGTGAAAAATTGATCGAATAGTTACTTCAATTCCCATTGTTGTGCCTCTACTGTTCTCCAGTGTGTAACTGTTTGATTGTTGAGTGAGGGAGTTCAGGAAATCGATTAATTGATTTCTGTTTTGATACTTGAAGCCAAACCTATTTGTTTTTTTCGGCAAGGGTGTTGTGTGGCTAAACCAGATTAATTGGATATCTGAATCCGGTTTGAGCTACTGAAGTACTGATGTCTGATTGAATGGTTGGATCCGATGTTAATGATTAACTGTTTTCTTAGATATTACTTAGTAGGTAGATTGCTTAGTGTGTCGATAATAGGTTACTGAGTTGATTGGTTGATTCTTTGATATTAAAAATAGTTGTTAATCACTTTGAAATTACATTAAGTATTAGGCTTAATTAGTGATTTGTCATGAGGTTTAACATAGTTAATAGTATTACTTAGTGTTTGATGTTGTTAGTAGTGATTTAAAGTAGTTAGTAGTTACCTTGCATATCATAGCATTAACATTGTATTACTTGTCATTTAGCATTTAGTAATCATTTTCATTCAAACTTGTCATCACATATCTTTCACATCATCTTTCCTTGTTTTAGTATTGAATTATCATAAACTGTGTTTAGTATAATTTTTCCTTCTATCTCTGGTACTGCTCGTGTTCATTTGATTTGTGCAGGATTGCACAAGAATGGAGCGGAAGTGATTACGTGACACGAAGTATGAAGAATAAAGCTTCTTTTTGCTTTTATTTTTAGAATTAGGAATTTGATTGGGTTTGTAAATATTGCACTTTACGCCCTCTGCGAAGGGTATTCATTTGTTGTAATAGTTAGTTGTTTTACTTTTCTTAAACATTTTACATTTCAATAATTCAGGCAATAAAGGTTAGTTTAGACTTGTGTGTTTGAATACAAAATATTCCTGTTCCCTGAGTTCGACCCGGTCTCATCCACTAGTGAGAACCGATTTTTATTATTTGATGTCTGGTTTTCACATGTTTTTCATATAAAAATCTTTTAAAAATTACAACGATTTAAAAGAAGACATCAAATTTTTGGCGCCGTTGCCGGGAAACGGCGTAATATTAGTATTCACTTTATTGCCTAGTGTTTGTGTGCATTTCGGTTTAGAACCACGTATGTGCATATCTTAGAGACGAGCTTACTTTTCTGCACAACCCACCTACTAGGACCCCCTTAGAGGTGACTATGTACGATTGGTACCGTACACATAGATTTCATATTTCTTTGCATAATCTCTGTTATGTGTAACTGCGTGGTGTTTGTTTAGTTTTTGTTGTTTTTAGTTCACTCGCTTTGTGGTTTGCATGGTTTGGCCGCTTAGTGCGTTAGTTAGGTAGAAAACCCAAAGTTAGGACGTGTGCTACACCGGTCTACTCCAAGGTGTACGCAATGGCTGACGATCATCAATTGATCCGTCCTTTGAGGGAGTACTTCATGCCAAATACGTATACTCCCGCCTCCTGCATCACGAGACCTGATGTATGAGCGAGCCATTTTGAGATTAAGGCCAGTGTGATTCAAATGTTACCTTCGTTTTATGGCCTTAGCAATGAGGACCCATATCGTCATCTCGACGAATTCCTTGAGATTTGCTTGACTGTGCAAATCAATAACTTTGGAGATGATGCTATGCGGTTGACTTTGTTTCCGTTTTCTCTCAAAGATAAAGCCAAGCACTGGCTAAAATCTCTTGAGACGGTTCATATTACTACTTAGGAAGGAATGCAAAGAGAATTTTTAAAAAAATATTTCCCAATTGGTAAGACGAACCAGTTTCGTAAAGCTATAACCAGTTTTTCTTAAATTGAGGGAGAACAGTTTCACGAGTCTTGGGAGAGATTGAAAGATCTTCTCCGCAAGTGTCCCCATCACCAGGTGCCTCGTTGGCAGTTGGTGCAGTATTTTTATGACGGGCTTACTAAAAAGCATCGTCAAATGGTTGATTCGTCTTGTGGGGGCACTTTTATGCTCAAGAGTGAGAACGAGGCATGGTCTCTATTCGAGACCTTGAGTGAAAACACGATGCATCATGCTTTGTCTTCACGGCTTGATAGGACTACATCTCTGTCTAGTGGTCCTAGGAAAATAGGGATTTCTGAAGTAGGGTCCGAGTTAGAATTGCGTACCAAGGTTGATCAGTTGACTAGGAAGTTAGATCAATTCCTAGCCAATTCTTTGAGAAGTCCAGTAGAAAGAGTGTGCGAACTATGTGCTAGCCCTGCACACTGTGTTGCGGATTGTCCAGCAGCACCATTATATCCTGAATTCGTTCAGGAGCAAATGAATGCTGCCCAAGGTTTCGTTAAACCCATGCTCGATTCATTTACATCCTCATATAACCCAGGTTGGCGAAACCAGTTTATTTCCCCATCCCATCAGCCCTCCCAGACACAGTATAGACCCAGTAACCCTTCACAAGGTTACTCGCATCCTATATTTTCACAGGTTCATCCCCAGTATTGTCTACCTTCTCCTCGACTGTGCGAATCAAGAGAAGATGTTAGAAGCCTTTTCTGATATCAAGGCCACTCTTTGTTCCCATACGCAGTCAATAGCCAAGCTAGAGACTCAAATGGGACAGTTAGCTCATACATTGAGTAGACAAAGTCAGGGGAACCTTCATAGTCAGTCTGTTGTCACATCCAAGGGAGAGGATTCCATGTCATTTGACTTGCATCATGAGCAAGTCAAATCTGTTACATCCCTTCAGTATGGGAAGACATGTCACCCCACTCAGGAATCGACTCATGAACCCCATATCAATTCTACTGACGAGTCGATCTCCATGATACCTCAACAGAAGGGGCCTTACTCACAACATGCATTATCATCATATAAAGCCCCATTTTCTCAGCCTGTAAAATCACCGATTGTTTTTAGTAAGCAAGAGGTGCAGAAGCAGAAGGTGCTTGACCAAGTCAAGCCTGATCATATTCACCACTTGTCTGAAGTTGCATTCATTGATAGTCGGTCGGTCCTGGACTCTCATTTCTTGACCAGTCTCTCAGATGAGACTAATCTCTGTTCTTCACGTCGAGAGAGTTTTGATACTACAGTTAGAGGTAGACGGGATGGAAACACAGTGCGTAGTGTCACAGATGACACTCTTTTCTTTATAAAGCCCGGTTGAGCCTGACTTCATGTCCATTGATCTCATGGACGATGAAGGTTTTTCTAGGGATCCGTCTGGCTGGGGACGTGAAACTTAGCGCTTTATGGGAGGCAACCCATATCTTGTATATTATTAGATTTGCTTAGAATTTATAGATTTTATGTTGTTTTTACTTTTTCATAAGTTTTTCATATTCTTTTTGTTTCATTCATGAGTTTTATGTTTTGTCATGTATACATTGCATTTATTACATTCATAGGACGTGTATTTCTAATTCATGACAGGTCATTCTACTCTTTTCCCTCATTTATTTCTCTCATGTGCATTCACGTAGTTTCATATAAGCATGGGGGAGTGCCACTGGGACAGTGTCATTCAAGCATGGGGGAGGATGTAGTTTGCACACCTTGATATTTATGTTTACGTTCTTGCACATGTTTACACATCTCTCATGAAAAGTAGATTTTTAAAGAAAGAGTTTGAACTTATATGAATGTTATTTCAAATCTGATGTTTTTAGAGGATTTTTTTTAAGCCCCACGAAAATTGTTTCTGACATAGATCTAAAAATTATGATTGTTTATGCGGATTTCAAAGAAATGATGATAGATACATGTTAGAATTTATTTTGAATCATAAATATGAATATGCACAGTTCTATTTTTGAAAAAGTAAGCAAATGAACAAAAGCGTAAAAATGAGCTCAAAAAGTGAGAAAAAGCATGCGTTAGGTTGTTTGGATAATTCCACAATCCTTAGTAGATGGAACTTAGATGTAAGTTGAAACTTTTAATTCCATTTTCGAAAAGGAGAGTAGAAAACTTCGTGATCCTAAGTAACTGAGAACAGATACAAGTTGAAATGTTTGACTCTCATGTTATAAGGGTGAATGAAGGAAGTCACTTTTATGTCTTAGTTGATATATTTTGGTATGCATTGAAAAAGTATAGAAGATATTGACATTGCACAAGGCATAAAAGCAGACCACACGCAAGCTATAAGAGAAGAATAAGTGCGCAAAAAGAAAAAGCATGAAAAAAATGAAAAAATCGAGAAAAGAGCTGAAAAAGAAAGAAAAGTTCAGTGCTTAGAAGTGTGATTGAGAAAACCTGTGTAGAAAACATATGAGTGAGGATAAGTAAATAATAATATATTTTTTTATTGGATTTTCTAAAAATAAAACATAAATAATTGTGATATTTAGAAAAGTGAAAGAAATTCTTTTTCTGTGGTGGTATATAAAAGACTCTAATTATGTCTTGATTTTGAAATAACATAAAATATTTGTGAAAATAAAGTCTTTGATTACCTACTGATTGTGAGGATGTGTAATATTATGCATACCTGACAGAGATGTTTGTGGGTAGCATCACTGCAAACCCTCACGAGACCTTACTCGTCCACTGGGGTAACCCAGGGGTTGAAAGGGCTTGTTGCATGAGCTAAATGTAACCGTGATTCCTACGAAAGTGAGTTAGGTGATAGTTTCCATTTCATGCATTTTTCTAGTTTGCTCGAGGACTAGCAAAACATAAGCATGGGGGTATTTGATCATGCATATAATTCAGGGTTAATTAACATTAAAATATGCATGATTTTATAAAATAATGTTTCAAAAACCCAATTTTATGTTAGTTTTCGAGTAAATGTGGTAAAATGATTTAAAAATAGAAAATGCATGAAAAATAGTTTTATTTTACATTTTTATGCATATTTTAGTTTTTGTTATAGTCATAGTATTTTAGTTTTAGTTTTCAATAAAAATAAAAATAAAAAAATAAAAAATGGAGAAAAATAGTTTTATATTCATTTTAAGTGTTTGTTTTTTTAGAAAAGAAGAAAAAAAATTAGTAGAATAGTTTATTTTCTTTATAAATAAAAAAAGTTTTGTTTGTAACTTTTTAAAAAAAAAATTCTAATAAACCGGTTTACACGGTTTTTGAATTTTAAAAACTAAAAAATTAATAAGCAAACCGGCTAGAACCGGTTTGCATTGTTTTAAAACTGAAAAATTTCTGTTTGAAACCGGTTCCAGCCAGTTTGGGGCTTTTAAAACCCAATAACTGAAAAAAATGGGGCGCTTCCCCATTCACGGCTGGAGCTCTCTTCTTTCCCCCTCTTTTCCTTCTCTTTCCTACTTTCCCCACTACCGCCGGACCCTTCTTCCTCTCTTTTCCCCTATCCTCTTCCCTTCTTCCTCTTTCCCTTTCTTTCAAGCCGGTGGTGGTGGACTCTTCAGTCCGGTGACAACAGTGGTGGAGGAAGCCGCCACACATTTCTCTGATTTCTTCCAGCTCCATTTCACGGTAAGTCTGTTTCTTTTCTTCCGATTTATTCTTCCTCTTCTTCTTCTTCTTCTTCTTCTTCTTCTTCTTCCTCATCTCCTTCAGATTTTTCATCTTCTCCATGCTCAATTGATGCTGTGTGAAAAACAAAAACGGAAAAAAAATACTCATTGTTATTCCTGATTTTGTTCTGTTCATTGTTCGATCTTATGTTTTTTTTTCATTCATCCGATCTTCTATTTTGTTGATTCTTTAGCTAAAATTCTCTGGATGCATTTTCAATTCTGTTTTTCTTTGATTTAGTTTGATTGTTATTGCTTCATTTCTGTTTTTTTTCTTTGTTCTTTTGTTCTTTTGTTTCATTTCTGTTGCATTTTAAATCTGTTAGATTTGTATCTCTTATTTTCATTGTATCTGAAATTTTTCATCGCTTAGCTTGTTTTCAGTAGATTACATTTTATCGCATGGTATTATCTGATCTCATTTTATTACATGTTTTAATTTTTTTTAATAAAAAGTTAAGTGTGATCATCGGGTCTGATCAGTTGTCTTTGTATTGGATATGGAGAAATTATGTAAACATAATCGTGTTCTTCTGCATGAGATATCTTGATCTATTGGAATTTATCTTACCCATTGCTGTGAAAAATTGATCGGATAGTTACTTCAATTCCCATTGTTGTGCCTCTACTGTTCTCCAGTGTGTAACTGTTTGATTGTTGAGTGAGGGAGTTCAGGAAATCGATTAATTGATTTCTGTTTTGATACTTGAAGCCAAACCTATTTGTTTTTTTCGGCAAGGGTGTTGTGTGGCTAAACCAGATTAATTGGATATCTGAATCCGGTTTGAGCTACTGAAGTACTGATGTCTGATTGAATGGTTGGATCCGATGTTAATGATTAACTATTTTCTTAGATATTACTTAGTAGGTAGATTGCTTAGTGTGTCGATAATAGGTTACTGAGTTGATTGGTTGATTCTTTGATATTAAAAATAGTTGTTAATCAATTTGAAATTACATTAAGTATTAGGCTTAATTAGTGATTTGTCATGAGGTA
The DNA here is from genome assembly GCF_984573655.1 of Nuphar pumila. Lineage (NCBI taxonomy): Eukaryota > Viridiplantae > Streptophyta > Magnoliopsida > Nymphaeales > Nymphaeaceae > Nuphar > Nuphar pumila. The sequence goes on along the minus strand of NC_143265.1, from coordinate 41,558,797 downwards.
GTGTTTGATGCTGTTAGTAGTGATTTAAAGTAGTTAGTAGTTACCTTGCATATCGTGGCATTAACATTGTATTACTTGTTATTTAGCATTTAGTAATCATTTTCATTCAAACTTGTCATCGCATATCTTTCACATAATCTTTCCTTGTTTTAGTATTGAATTATCATAAACTGTGTTTAGTATAATTTTTCCTTCTATCTCTGGTACTGCTCGTGTTCATTTGATTTGTGCAGGATTGCACAGGAATGGAGCGGAAGTGATTACGTGACACAAAGTACGAAGAATAAAGCTTCTTTTTGCTTTTATTTTTAGAATTAGGAATTTGATTGGGTTTGTAAATATTGCACTTTACGCCCTCTGCACAGGGTATTCATTTGTTGCAATAGATAGTTGTTTTACTTTTCTTAAACATTTTACATTTCAATAATTCAGGCAATAAAGGTTAGTTTAGACTTGTGTGTTTGAATACAAAATATTCCTGTTCCCTGAGTTCGACCCGGTCTCATCCACTAGTGAGAACCGGTTTTTATTATTTGATGTCTGGTTTTCACATGTTTTTCATATAAAAAACTTTTCAAAATTACAACGATTTAAAAGAAGACATCAATATGCATGATTGAATTACTATAAATTTTTTTTGACAAACTTAGAACACGTATATGCATGATTGAATTACCTTGAAACTTTTTTGACAGCATTAGAACACATATGTGCATGATTGAATCACTATAAAATTTTTTTGACAACCTTAGAATACATATATATTTGATTGAATCAGTATAATTTTTTTTGACAACCTTAGAACACATATATGCTTAATTGAATCACAATGAAATCTTTTTGACAGCCTTTGAACACATATATGCTTGATTGAATCACTATAAGTTTTTTTTACCACATTAGAGCTTATATATGCATGATTCAATCACTATGATTTTTTTAGAGCCTTAGAACACATATATGCACTGAGTGAATTAGTATAATTTTTTTTTGACAGCCTTAGAACATATATATGCATGATTGAATCACTATAAATTTTTTTTGACAGCATTAGAACACATATATGCATGATTGAATCACTATAAATTTTTTTTGAACACCTTAAAGCACATATCTATAGGATCGAATCATTATGATTTTTTTGACAGCCTTATAACACATGTATGCATGATTGAATCACTATGATTTTTTTTACAAGCTTAGAACACATATATGCATGATTGCTTTGCTATGAAATTTTTTTGACAACATTAGAACAAATATATGCATGGTTGAATCACTAGATTTTTTTTTACAACCTTAGAACATATATATGCGTGATTGAATAATAGTGACTTTTGTTTGAAATTCTTACAACCTATATATGCATGATTGAATCACTATGATTTTTTTTTTATAGCCTTAGGACAAATATATGCAAAGATTGATTCACTATGATTTTTTTTTTAGAGCCTTAAACAAACATATATGCAAGTATGATTTTTTTTTTAACAACCTTAGAACACATATATGCAAGATTGAATCACTAAGAATATTTTTTGACAACTTAGAACACATATATCCATGATTGAATCACTATAAATTTTTTTTGACAAACTTGGAACACATATATTCTTGATTGAATCAATATGAATTTTTTTTGACAGCCTTAGAACATATATATGCATGATTGAATCACAATGAAATTTTTTTACAGCTTTAGAACACTCATATGCATGATTAAATGACTATAAAATCTTTTTGACAACCTTTGAACACATATATGCTTGATTGAATCACAATAAACTTTTTTTGACCACATTAGAAAATATATATGCATGATTCAATCACTATGAAATTTTTTTAACAGCCTTATAACACATATATGCATTGATTCAATTACTATGAAACTTTTTTGACAGACTTAAAACGCATATATGCATCATTAAATCACTATAAAACTTTTTGACAACCTTTGAACACATATCTGTAGGATTAAATCATTATGATTTTTTTTACAGCCTTAGAACACATATATGCATGATTTATTAAATATGATATATTTTTGACAGCCTTAGAACACATATAAGCAACATTTAAATCACGATGAATTTTTTTTGACAACTTTAGAACATATGTATGCATGATTGAATCACTATGAAGCTTTTTTAACAGCATTAGAACACATATATGCATGATCAAATCAGTTTAATTTTTGTTTGACAAACTTACAACAAATATTTCCAAGATTGAATCATTATGATTTTTTTTTTCCTTAGAATATATACATGCATGTTTGAATCACTATGAAATATTTTTGATATCATTAGAACACATATAAGCAAGATTGAATCAGTATGAAATTTTTTTGACAGTCTTAGAGCACATATATGCATGATTGAATCACTATGAAATTTTTTCACAGCATTAAAACACACACATATATATATATATATGATTGAAGCATTATAAATTTTTTTGGACAACCTTAGAACACATATCTGTAGGATTGAATTATTATGATTTTTTTTACAGCCTTAGAACACATATATGTATGATTGAATCACTAAAAAATATTTTTGATGGCCTTAGAACACATATAAGCTAGATTGAGTCAGCATGATTTTTTTTTTACAGCTTTAGAACACATATATGCGTGATTGAATCACTATGATTTTTTTTCGTACAACATTAGAACATAGATATGCATGATTGAATCACTATAATTTTTTTTACTGGCTTAGAACTCATATTTATTGAATTGAATCATTATGATTTTTTTATAGCCTTAGAACACATATATGTGTGATTGAATCACTATGACATTTTTGATAGCCTTAGAACCCATATAAGCAAGATTAAATCCCTATGATTTTTTTTATAGCCTTAGAAAACGTATATGCATGATTGAAACACTACGAAATATTTTTGACAGCCTTAGAACATATATATATATATATATATATATATATGCATGATTGAATCATAATGAATTTTTTTTGACAGCCTTAGAACACATATATGCAGGATTGAATGACTATGAAATCAGTACAATTTTTTTTTACAGCTTTAGAACACATATATGCATGATTAAATCACTATGAAATATTTTTGACAGCCTTATAACACATATGAGCAAGATTGAATCACTATGAAAGTTTTTTGACAGCCTTAGAACACATATAAGCTGTATTGAATCACCATGATTTTTTTTGACATCCTTAGAACACATAAATGCATGATTGAATCACTAATTTTTTTTTATGGCCTTAGAACACATATATACAAGATTAAATGAGTATGAACTATTTTTGACAGCTTGATAACACATATAAGGATGATAGAATCACTATGAATTTTTTTGATAGCCTTAGAACACATATATGCATGAATGAATCACTATAATTTTTTTTTGACACCCTTAGAATGCATATCCGCAGGATTCAATCATTATGATTTTTTTTACAACTTTATAACACGTATATGCATGATTGAATCACTATGAAATAATTTTCACGGACTTAGAACACAAATATGACTGATTGAATCACTATGAAATAATTTTGACTACCGTAGAACACATATATGCACGATTGAATCACTATAAGCTTTTTTTACAGCGTTAGAACACATATATGCATGATTGAATCAGTATAAAATGTTTTTGACAGCCTTAGAACACATATAAGAAAGATTTAATCACTATAGATTTTTTTTTTGACAGCTTTAGAGGACATATATGCATGATTAAATCACTATGAATTTTTTTTGATAGCATTAGAACATATATATACATGATTAAATCACTATAATTTTTTTTTTGACAACCTTAGAACACATATCTGCACGCTTGAATCATTATGAATTTTTTTTTATAAACTTAAAACACATATATCCATGATTGACTCACTATGAAATATTTTTTGCAGCCTTAGAACACATATAAGCAAGAATTAATCACTATGATTTTTTTTTGACAGCCTTAGCACACATATCTGCCTGATTGAATCACAATAATTTTTTTTTATAGCCTTAGAACACATATATGCATGATTGAATCACTATGAAATATTTTTGACAGCTATAAAACACATATATGCATGATTAAATCAGTAAAAAAATTTTTTACAGCCTTAGAACACATATATGCATGATTGAATTACTGTAATTTTTTTTGACAACCTTAGAACACATATATGCATGATTGAATCACTATGGAATTTTTTTAACAACCTTTGAACATTTGTATGCATGATTCGATCACTATTAAGATTTTTTGACAACCTTAGACTTTATATATGCATGATTGAATCACTATTAAATTTTTTTGACAATGTTAGAAAACATATATGGATTATTAAATCCCCATAAATTTTTTTTGATAGCATTAGAACATAAATATGCATGATTAAATCACTATAATGTTTTTTGTCAACCTTAGAACACATATATGCATGATGGAATCACTATGAAAATTTTTTGTCAGCCTTATAACACATATATGCATGATTGACTCACTATAACTTTTTTTTGCCACCCTTAGAACACCTACTTGCACGATAGAATCACTATAAAGCTTTTTGATATCCTTAGAACACATATATACATGATTTAATCATAGTGAATTTTTTTTGACAGCCTTAGAACACATATATTCATTCTTGAATCACAATGTTTTTTTTTTTTATAATGTTTGAACACATATATGCATGATTGAATTAGAATGAAATTTTTTTGACCGTCATAATACACATATATGCATGGTTGAATCACTATAATTTTTTTTGATATCCTTAGAACACATATATGCAAGATTGAATCACTATGATTTTTTTTGACAGCCTTAGAACACATATATGCATGATTGAATCATAGTGAATTTTTTTAGACATCCTAAGAATACATATATGCATGATTATATCATATGAAATTTGTTTGACAACCTTATAACACATATATGCATGATTGAATTTTTTTTGACATCCTTAGCACACACTTATGTGTGATTGAATAACTATGAATTTTTTTATCAACCTTAGGACACATATATGCATGATTGAATCGCCATTAAATTTTTTTGTGAGCCTTAGAACACATGTATGCAGAATTGATTGCTATGAATTTGTTTTGAGAACCGTAGAATACATATATTCAAGAATGAGATTTTTTTGACAGACTTAGAACAAATATACGCAAGATGAAATAAATAAGATTTTTTTTGACAGCATTAGAACATATATATGCATAATTGAATCACTAAGATTTTTTTTTGACAAACTTAAAACACATATATGCGTGATTGAATCATAAAAATTTTTTTCTCACAGACTTAGAACACATATGCATGATTGACTGACTATAATTTTTTTTTGACAACCTTAGAACAAATATCCGCAGATTGAATCATTATGATTTTGTTTTTGCGTCAGAAAACATATATGCATGATTGAATCACTATGAAAAACTTTTGACAGCCATATAACACATATATGCATGATTCAGTCACTATCAAATTTTTTTGACCACCATAGAAAACATATATGCATGATTGAATCACTATAATTTTTTTTTACAGCCTTAGAACACATCTATGCATGATTGAGTTAGTATGAACTATTTTTGACGACCTTAGAACATATATAAGCAAGATTGAATTACTATGATTTTTTTTTTACAGCCTTAGAACTTATATATGCATGATTGAATCCCTATTAAATTTTTTTGGCAGCATTAGAAAAAATATATGCATGATTGAATCACTATAAGTTTTTTTTGACAACCTTAGAACACATATCTGCAGGATTGAATCATTATGGTAATTTTTCTACAGCCTTGGAACACATATATGCATGATTGAACACCTATGAAAATTTTTTGCAGCCTTAGAACACATAAAAGGAAGATTGAATCACTATGATTTTTTTTTGACAACCTTAGAACCCATATATGCATGATTAAATCACTATACATTTTTTTTGACAGCAATAGAACACATATATGCATGATTGAATCACTATAATTTTTTTTGACAACGTTAGAACTTATATTTTCAGGATTGAATCATTATGAGATCTTTTTATAGCCTTAGAACACATATATGCATGATAGAATCACTATATAATAATTTTGACTGCCCCAGAACACATAAAAAATCTATAGATGATTGAGTCACTATCTAACTTTTTTGAATGCATTAAAACACATACATGCAAGATTGAATCATTATGAATTTTTTTTAGAGCCTTAGAACACATATATGCATGATTGAATATATGTGTTGACAGCCTTAGATAGTGAACACATATATGAATGATTGAACACATATATACATGCTGAAATTTTGTTGACAGCCTTAGAAAAAATCTATAGATGATTGAGTCACTATCTAAGTTTTTTGAATTCATTAAAACACATACATGCAAGATTGAATCATTATGAATTTTTTTTAGAGCCTTAGAACACATATATGCATGACTGAATCACTATGAAATATTTTCGATAGCCTTAGAACACATATAAATAAGATTGAATCACTATCAATTTTTTTTGACAACTTTAGAACACATATATGCATGATTAAATCATTATGATTTTTTTTTGACAACATTAGAACACATGTATGCATGATTGAATCACTATAATTTTTTTGTATATTCTTAGAACACATATATGCATGATTGAGTCACGATGAAATATTTTTGACAGCCTTAGAACACATATGTGCATGACTGAATCACTATGAATTTTTTTTGACAACCTTAGAACACATGTGCATGATTGAATTACTGGAAATTTTTTTGCAGCCTTAGAACACATATTTGCATGACTGAATCAGTATGAACTATTTTTGACAGCCTTAGAACACATATAAGCAAGATTGAATCACTATGAAAATTTTTTGACAGCCTTAGAACACATATATGCATGATTGAATCAATATGATTTTTTTTTTAAAACACTAGAACACATATATGCATGATTGAATCAATATGAATTTTTTTTGAAAACACTAGAACACATATTTGAATGATTGAAACACTATAAAATACTTTTGAAACACTATAGATAGTGAACACATATATGCATGATTGAACACATATATATGTGTTGACAGCCTTAGATAGTGAACACATATATGCATGATTGAACACATATATACATGCTGAAATTTTGTTGACAGCCTTAGAAAAAATCTATAGATGATTGAGTCACTATCTAACTTTTTTGAATGCATTAAAACACATACATGCAAGATTGAATCATTATGATTTTTTTTAGAGCCTCAGAACACATATATGCATGATTGAATCACTATGAAATATTTTCGATAGCCTTAGAACACATATAAATAAGATTGAATCACTATCAATTTTTTTTGACAACCTTAGAACACGTATATGCATGATTAAATCATTATGAATTTTTTTTTGACAACATTAGAACACATGTATGCATGATTGAATCACTATAATTTTTTTGTATATTCTTAGAACACATATATGCATGATTGAGTCACGATGAAATATTTTTGACAGCCTTAGAACACATATGTGCATGATTGAATCACTATGAATTTTTTTGACAACCTTAGAACACATGTGCATGATTGAATTACTGTAAAATTTTTTGCAGCCTTAGAACACATATATGCATGACTGAATCAGTATGAACTATTTTTGACAGCCTTAGAACACATATAAGCAAGATTGAATCACTATGAATTTTTTTTGACAGCCTTAGAACACATATATGCATGATTGAATCAATATGATTTTTTTTTGAAAACACTAGAACACATATTTGAATGATTGAAACACTATAAAATACTTTTGACAACCTTAATCACTATGAAATATTTTTGACAACCTTAGAACACATATAAGCAAGATTAAATCGTTATGAATTTTTTTTTGACAGCCTTAGAACACAAATATGCATGATAGAATCACTATGAATATGTTTGGCAGCATTAGAACACATATATGCATGATTGAATCACTATAAGTTTTTTTTGACAACCTTAGAACACATATATGCAGCATTGAATCATTATGATAATTTTTCTATAGCCTTGGAACACATATATGCATGATTGAACACCTATGAAATATTTTTGCAGCCTTAGAACACATACAAGGAAGATTGAATCACTATGATTTTTTTTGACAACCTTAGAACCCATATATGCGTTATTAAATCACTATATATTTTTTTTTACAGTATTAGAACACATATATGCATGATTGAATCACTATAAATTTTTTTTGACAACGTTAGAACTTATATTTCCAGGATTGAATCATTGTGATATCTTTTTTATAGCCTTAGAACACATATATGCATGATAGAATCACTATAGAATATTTTTGACTGCCCCAGAACACATATAAGTAAGATTGAATCCCTCTGAAATTTTGTTGACAGCCTTAGAAGAAATATATAGATGATTGAGTCACTATCTAACTTTTTTGAATGCATTAGAACACATACATGCAAGATTGAATCATTATGATTTTTTTTTAGAGCCTTAGAACACATATATGCATGATTGAATCACTATGAAATATTTTCGATAGCCTTAGAACACATAAGCAAGATTGAATCACTATCAATTTTTTTTGACAGCCTTAGAACACGTATATGCATGATTAAATCATTATGATTTTTTTGACAACATTAGAACACATGTATGCATGATTGAATCACTATAATTTTTTTGTACATTCTTAGAACACATATATGCATGATTGAGTCACGTTGAAATGTTTTTGACAGCCTTAGAACACATATCTGCATGATTGAATCACTATGATTTTTTTTGACAACCTTAGAACACATATGTGCATGATTGAATCACTGTAAAATTTTTTGCAGCGTTCGAACACATATATGCATGACTGAATCAGTATGAACTATTTTTGAAAGCCTTAGAACACATATAAGCAAGATTGAATCACTATAAATTTTTTTTGACAGCCTTAGAACACATATATGCATGATTGAATCAATATGAAATTTTTTTGACAACACTAGAACACATATTTGAATGATTGAAAAACTATAAAATACTTTTGACAACCTTAGTCACTATGAAATATTTTTGACAACCTTAGAACACATATAAGCAAGATTAAATCATTATGAAATTTTTTTGACAGTCTTAGAACACAAATATGCATGATAGAATCACTATGAAATTGTTTGACAACATTAAAAGACATATATACAAGATTGAGTCACTAAAATTTTTTTTTGACAGCCTTAGAACACATATCTGCAGAATTGAATCATTATGATTTTTTTACACCCATAGAACACATATAAGCATGTTTTGATGACTATGAATTTTCTTTGACAGCCTTAGAACACATATACGCATGATTGAATCACTATGAGTTTTTTTTACAACCTTAGATCACATATATGCAAGATTGAATCACTATGACTTTTTATTGACGACCTTAGAACACATATATGCAAGATTGAATCACTATGATTTTTTTTACAGCCTTACGACGCATATATGCATGATTGAATCATAGTGGAATTTTTTTGATAGTCTTAGAACACATATTCAAGATTGAATCACTATGAAATTTTTTTGACAGCCTTAGAACACATATATGCAAGATTGATTTTTTTTTACAACCTTTGAACACAGATATGCATGTGTAAATCTCAATGATTTTTATTTGACAACCTTAGGACACACATTTGCATGATTGAATACCCATAAATTTTTTTTGACTGCCATAAAACACATATATGCATGATTGAATCACTATGATTTTTTTATAGCCTTAGATCACATATATTCAAGATTGAGTCAGATTAAATTTTTTTTGACAACCTTAGAATACATATATGCAATACTGAATTTTTTTTGATGACCTTAGAACACATACATGCGTGATTGAATCCCTATGATTTTTTTTGACAAACTTACAAAACATATATGCATTATTCAATCATAATGATTTTTTTTAATTGCCTTAGAACACATATATGCATGATTGAATCACAATGAATTTTTTTTGATAGCGTTCGAATAGATATATGCATGATGAAATGACTATGATTTTTTTTTGACAGCCTTAGAACACATATATGCAAGATTGAATCACAATGAATATTTTTTGACAAGCTTAGAACATAGATATGATGATTGAAATTTTTTTGATAGCATTAGAAGATATATATGCATGAATGAATCACTATAATTTTTTTTTGACAGCCTTACAACACATGCCTATAAGATTGAATCATATGAAATATTTTTGACATCCTTAGAACACATATATGCAAGAATGAATCACTATGAATTTTTTTTGACAACATTAAAACACATATATGCTTGATTGAATAACTATAATTTTTTTTGACGGCCTTAGAACACATATATGCATGATTGAATCACTATTAATTTTTTTTGACAGCCTTAGAACACATATATGCAAGATTGAATAGCTATGAAATTTTTTTGACATCCTAAGAACACATATATGCATGATTGAATCACTATGATTTTTTTTAGAGCCTAAGAATGCATATATGTACTATAGAATCACTATAATTGAATCGCAATGAATTTTTTTTTTGACAACCTTAGAACACATTTATGCATGATTGAATCACTATGAAATTTTTTTGATAGCATTAGAACACATATATACATGATTTAATCACTATTATTTTTTTTTTACTAGCTTAGAACACATATATGCATGATTGAGTCACTATGATTTTTTTTGACAGCCCTAGAACACATATATGCATGATTGAATCACTATTTAAATTTTTTGCCAGCCTTAGAACACTTATAAGCACTAACGAATCACTGTAAAGCTTTTTGACATCCTTAGAACATATATATGCATGATTAAATCACTATGATTTGTTTTTGACATTGTTAGAACACATATGTGCATGATTGAATCAAAATGAATTTGTTTTATTGCCTTAAAACACATATATGCATGATTGGTTCACTATGAAATTTTTTGATGGCCTTAGAACACATATATGCATGATCGACTCACCATGGTTTTTTTTTGATAGCCTTAGAACACATATAAGCATGAGAGAATCACTATGAACTTTTTTTAATAGCCTTAGAAGACACATATGCATGACTGAATCACTATATAATTTTTTTGAGATCCTTAGAACATATATATGCATGATTGAATCGCTGTGAAATTTTTTTGACAGGCTTAGAACACATATATGCATGATTGAATCGCTATGATTTTTTTTTTGACAATGTTAGAACACATATATGCATGATTGAGTCTCTATGATTTTTTTTCCGAAAGCCTTAGAATACATATATGCATGATTGAATCTCTATGATTTTTTTTTTACTGCATTAGAACACATATATGCATGATTGATTCACTATGAAATTTTTTTAAGAGCCTTAGAATACATATACGCACGATAGAGTCACTATAAAGCTTTTTGACATCCTTAGAACATATATATGCATGATTAAATCACTATGAATTTTTTTTGACAGCCTTAAAACACATATATGCATGATTGAATCACTATGAATTTTTTTTTACAACGTTACAACATATATATGCACGATTGAATCAGAAAGGAATTTTTTTTGACAACCTTAGAACTCATATATTCTTGATTGAATTGCTATAAAAATTTTTTGATAGCCTTAGAACACATTTATTTATGATTGAGTCACTATGAAATTTGTATGACAGCCTTAGAATAAACATATGCGTGATTGAATCACTATAAATTTTTTTTGACAGCATTAAACACATATCTGCATGATTGAATCACTATAAATTTTTTTGATATACTTAGAACACATATATGCAAGATTGATTGACAGAAATTTTTTTTTGGCAGCCTTAGTTCACATACGTGCATGATTGAATCACTATGAATTTTTTTTTACTGCCTTAGAACACATATGTGCATGATGGAATCATAATGATTTTTTTTTGACAACCTTAGAACACATATATGAATGATTCAATTACTATAAATTTTTTTGACAGCATTAGAACACATATCTGCATGATTAAATCACTATAAATTTTTTTTCACAACCTTAGAACACATATATGCAGGATTAAAGCACTATGAATTTTTTTGGACAGGCTTAGAATACATTTATGCATGATTGAAGCACAATGAAATTTTTTGAGCAGGCTTAGAACACATTATGCATGATTGAATCACTATGAATTTTTTTGACAACCTTAGAACACGTATATGCATGACTGAATCTCTATAATTTTTTTTTGACAGCATTAGAACACATATTAGCTTGATTGAATCACTAATTTTTTTTTGACAATCTTAGAATACATCTATGCATGATTGAATCATTATAAAGTTTTTTTGATAGCCTTAGGACACATATATGCTTGAGTGAATCACAATAAATTTTTTTTGATAGCATTAGAACACATATATGCATGATTGAAACACTATAAAATTTTTTTGACGGCCTTAGAACACATATTTGGATGATTTAATCAATATGAATATTTTTTGACATCCTTAGAACTCTTATATGCATGATTGTCACTATGATTTTTTTTTTGACAGCCTTATACCACATATATGTAGGATTGAATTACTATAGATTTTTTTTTGACAACCTTAGAAAACATATTTGCGTGATTGAAATACAAACTCAAAAAATCACTATGAATTTTTTTGAAAAACTCTAGAACACATATATACATGATTGAGTCACTAAGATTTTTTTTCCAGCCTTAGATCACATATATACATGATTGAAACGCTATAAAATTTTTGGACAACCTTAGAACACATATATGCTTGATTGAATCACTATGATTTTTTTTTGAAAGCCTTAGAACATATATGCAAGATTGAATCCTTGTGATTTTTTTTTTACCACATTAGAACACATATATGCATGATTGAAATACTATTAAATATTTTTGAGAGCCTTAAAACACATATATGCATGATTGAATTACTATAATTTTTTTGACAAACTTAGAACACATATATGCATGATTGAATTACTTGAATTTTTTTTGACAGCATTAGAACACATATATGCATGATTGAATCACTATAATTTTTTTTTGACAACCTTAAAACACATATTTGCTTGATTGAATCAGTATAATTTTTTTTGATTGCCTTAGAACACATATATGCATGATTGAATTAGAATTAAATTTTTTTCCCAGCCTTTGATCACATATATGCATGATTGAATCACTATGATTTTTTTAATAGCCTTAGAACACATATATGCTTGGTTGAGTCACTACAAAATTTTTTCGACAGCCTTAGAACACATATATGCTACATTGAATCACTACAAATTTTTTTCGATAGCATTAGAACACAAATATGCTTGATTGAATCACTATAAAAAATTTTGGACTACCTTAGAACACATATATGCATGATTGAATCATTGTACATTTTTTTTGACAACCTTACAACCTTAGAACATATATATGTGTGATTGAATCACTATGATTTTTTTTTGACAGCATTAGAATACATATATGCATTATTGAATCACTATAAATTTTTTTTGACAACCTTAAAAACACATATATTCATCATTGAATCACTATAAACGTTTTTGGACAACCTTAGAATGCATATATGCATGATTAAATCACTGTGAAATATTTTTGACAGCCTTAAAACACACATATTTATGATTAAATCACAATGAATTTTTTTGACAGCCTTAGAACACATATATGTTTGATTGAATCACTATGAAATTTTTTGAACAGCCTTAGAACGCATATATGCATAACTGAAACACTATAAATTTTTTTTGACAGCCTTAGCACTCATATATGCATGATTGAATAACTATGAAATGTTTTTGACAACCATAGAACACATATATGCATGAATGAATCACTATAAATTTTTTTTATCACAGTAGAACATATATATGCATGATTTAATCACTATAAGTTTTTTTTGACAGCCTTAGAACAAATATATGCATTGATTGAATTACTATGATTTTTTTTTTACAGCCTTAGAACACATATATGCCTTGATTAAATCACTATAATTTTTTTTTACAGCCATAGAACATATATATGCATGATTGAATCTCTATAAAATCTTTTTGACAACATTAAAACACATATAAGAATGATTGACTCATTATAATTTTTTTTTGACAACCTTAGAACACATATATGTATGATTGAAGCACTATGATTTTTTTTGGTATCCTTAGAACACATATATGCATGATGGAATCACTATGAGCTTTTTTTGACAGACTTAGAACACATATATAAATGATTGAATCACTATAATTTTTTTTGACAACCACAAAACACATAAATGCATGATTACATCACTCTAAAATTTGTTTGGCAACCTTAGAACACATATACGTAAGATTGAATCACTATAATTTTTTTGACCGCCTTAGAACACATATATGCATGATTGAATCACTATGAAATTTTTTTGACAGCCTTAGAACATATATATGCATGATTGGATCACTATGAATTTTTTTTGACAGCCTTAGAACACATATATGCAAGATTAAATCACTAAGATTTTTTTTTGACAACGTTAGAATACATATATGCATGATTGAATTAGAATGAATTTTTTTTGACAGCCTTAGATCACATATATGCATGATTGAGTCACAATAAATTTTTTTTAACAACCTTAGATCATAAATATGCATGATTGAATCCCTATAAATTTTTTTGATAGCATTAGAAAACAAATATACGTGATTGAATCACTATAAATTTTTTTTGACAATGTTAGAACTTATATATGCATGATTGAATCATAGTGAATTTTTTTTGACAGCCATAGAACACATATATGCAAGATTGAATCACAATGATTTTTTTTTGATAGCCAGAGAACACATATATCCATGATTCAATGACTATGAAATCTTTTTGACAACATTAGAACACATATAAGCATGATTGAATCACTATAAACTTTTTTTAACCACATTAGAATGTATATATGCATGATTCAATCAATATAATTCTTTTTGACAACCTTCGAACACATATACGCATTAATTGAATCAGTATGATTTTTTTTTTGACAGCCTTAGAACACATATGTGCATGATTGAATCGCTACAAAATTTTTTCAACAACATTAGAACACATATAAGCATGATTGAATCACTATAAATTTTTTTTGACAACCATTGAACAAATATTTGCAGAATGAAATTATTATGAATTTTTTTTTAGAGCCTTAGAGTACATATATGCAAGAATGAAAACTTTTGGACAGCCTTAGACAAAATTTTCTTTTGACAACCTTAGAACAAAGATATGCATGATTGAATCACTATGATTTTCTTTTGACAAACTTAAAACAAATATATGAATGATTGAATCATAATGAAATTTTTTCAACAGCCTTAGAACACATATATGCTTGATTGAATCACAGTGAAATCTTTTTGACAGCCTTAGAACACATATATGCTTGATTGAATCACTATAATTTTTTTTACCACATTAGAACATATATATGCATGATTCAATCACTATGACTTTTTTTTAGGGCATTAGCACACATATATGCAATGAGTGAATGAATATATTTTTTTTGACAGCATTAGAACACATATATGCATGGTTGAATCACTATAAATGTTTTTTGACAACCTTAGAACATATACCTGCAGGATTGAATCATTATAATTTTTTCTTGAGAGCCTTAGAACACATATATGTATGATTGAATCACTATGACTTTTTTTTACAAGCTTAGAACACATATATGCATGATTGCTACACTATGAATTTTTTTTGACATCATTAGAAAAAATATATGCATGGTTGAATCACTAGAATTTGTTTTTGACAACCTTAGAATATATATACACGTGATTGAATCACTATAAATTTTTTTCGACAACCTCAGAACAAATATATGCAAGATTGAATCACTATGAATTTTGTTTACAGACTTAGAACACATATATGCATGATTGAATCATAGTGACTTTTGTCTGAAGTTCTTACAACCCATATATGCCTGATTGAATCACTATAATTTTTTTTTGACAGCCTTAGGACAAAGATATGCAAGATTGATTCACTATGTAATTTTTTTGAGAGCCTTAGCAAACATATATGCAAGAGTTATTTTTTTGACAGCCTTAGAACACATACATGCAAGATTGAATCACTAAGAAATTTTTTTGACAGCTTAGAACACATATATGCAAGATTGAATCCCTATGATTTTTTTTGACAAAATTAGAACATATATATGCATGATTGAATCAATATGAAATTTTTTTGACAGCCTTAGAACATATATATGCATGATTGAATCACAATGAAATTTTTTGATAGCCATAGAACACATATATGCATGATTAAATGACTACAAAATCTTTTTGGCAACCTTAGAACACATATATGCCTAATTGAATCACTGAATTTTTTTTACCACATTAGTACATATATATGCATGATTCAATCACTATGAAATTTTTTTGACAGCCTTAGAACACATATATGAATGACTAAATCACTATGAATTTTTTTTGACAACCATAGAACATATATATGCATTATTGAATCACTATGAGATTTATTTGACAACCTTAGAATACATATATGATTGATTGAATCAATAAATTTTTTTTTTGAAAGCCTTAGAGCACATATATGCATGATTGAATCACTATAATTTTTTTTGATAGCATTAGAACACATATATGCATCATTGAATCACTATAAATTTTTTTGACAACTTTAGAACACATATCTGTAGGATTAAATCGTTATGAATTTTTTTAAACAGCCTTAGAACACATATATGCATGATTGAATCACTATGAAATATTTTTGATAGCCTTAGAACATATATAAGCAAGATTAAATTACTATGAAATATTTTTGATAGCCTTAGAACACATATACGCATGATTGAATCACTATAAATTTTTTTTGACAACCTTATAACACATATATTCATGACTGAATCACTATAAATTTTTTTTGACAACCTTAGAATGCATATATGTATGATTGAATCACTGTGAAATTTTTTTGACAACCTAAGAAGACTTATATATATGATTGAATCACAATGATTTTTGTTTGACAGCCTTAGAACACATATGTATGATTGAATCACTATAAATTTTTTTGGACAACCTTAGAACACATATATGCATGATTGAATCACTATAAATTTTTTTTGACAGCCTTAGAACTCATATATGTTTGATTGAATAACTATGATTTTTTTTAACAACCTTAGAACACATATATGAAAGATTGAATCACTCTAAATTTTTTTGACCACATTAAAACATATATATGCATGATTTAGTCACTATGAATTCTTTTTGACAGCCTTAGAACAAATATATGCATTGATTGAATCACTATGAATTTTTTTTGACAGCCTTAGAACAAACATATTCATGATTGAATCACTATAATTTTTTTTTGACACCCTTGGAACACATATGCATTTATTAAATCACTATAAACTTTTCTTACAGACTTAAAACACATATATGCATGATTGAATCACTATAATTTTTTTTTGACAACCTTATAACACATATATTCTTGATTGATTCAGTATAATGTTTTTTTTGAAAACCATAGAATGCATATATGCATGATTGAATCACTGTGAAATTTTTTTGACAACCTTAGAACACATATATTTATGATTGAATCATAATGATTTTTTTTGATAGCCTTAGAGCACATATATGTATGATTAAATGACTATAAAATGTTTTTGACAACCTTAGAGCATATATATGCATGATTGAATCACTCTGAAATATTTTTGATAGCCTTAGAACACATATATGCATGATTGAATCACTATAATTTTTTTTTGACAACCTTATAACAGATATAATCATGTTTTAATCACTATAATTTTTTTTTGACAACATTAGAATGCATATATGTATGATTGAATCACTATGAATTTTTTTTTACAACCTTAGAACACATATATTTATGATTGAATCACAATGAATTTTTTTTTGACAACCTTAGTACGTATATATGAATGATTGTATGCATGATTGAATCACTATGAAATTTTTTTGACAACATTAGAACACATATATAAACGATAAAATGAGTATGAAATTTTATTGATAGCATTTGAAAACATATATGTATGATTGAATCACTATAAAAATTTTTTTACAGCCTTAGAACACATATATGTATGATTGAATCACTATGAAATATTTTTGACAGCCATAGAACACATATATGCATGATTAAATTAGTAAAAAAAATTTTGACAGCCTTAGAATACATATATGCATGATTGAATTACTATAATTTTTTTTTGTTAACCTTAGAACACATATATGCAGAATTGAATCACTACAAGATTTTTTTAACAACCTGAGAACATTTATATGCATGATTGAATCACTTTTAATTTTTTTGACAACCTAAGACTTCATATATGCATGATTGAAACACTATTAAATTTTTTGAGAATGTTAAAGTACATATATGCATTATTAAATCTCTATAAATTTTTTTTGGTGGCATTAAAACATAATTATATGTGATTAAATCACTATAAATGTTTTTGACAACCTTAGAACACATATATGCATGATTGAATTAGCAGAATTTTTTTTGAGAGCCGTATAACACATATATGCACGATGGAATCACTCTGAAATTTTTTTGACAGCCTTAGAACACATATATGCATGATTGACTCATTATACCATTTTTTTGCCGGCCTTAGAACACCTACATGTATGATAGAATCACAGTGAATTTTTTTTGACAGCCTTATTACACATATATGCATTGTTGAATCACAATGATTTTTTTTTATATTGTTTGAACACATATATGCATGATTGAATTAGAATGATTTTTTTTTGACTGCCTTAGAACACATATATGCATGGTGGAATCACTATGAATTTATTTTGATAGCCTTAGAACAGATATATGCAAGATTGAATCACTATGAATTTTTTTTTTTACAGACTTTACACATATATGCATGATTGAATCATAGTGAAATTTTTTTGACATCCTAAGAACACATATATGCATGATTGAATCACTATGAAATTTGTTTGACAACCTTATAACACATATATGCATGATTGAATCACTATGAAATTTGTTTGACAACCTTATAACACATGCATGATTGGATTTTTTTTATAGCCTTAGAAGACATTTTTGTGTGATTGAATGACTCTAAATTTTTTATAACAACTTTAGGACACATATATGCTTGGTTGATTCACCACAACTTTTTTTGTCAGCCTTAGAAGACATATACGCAAGATTGAATCACTATGATTTTTTTTAAGAACCTTAGAATACATATATGCAAGTATGAGATTTTTTTGACAGCCTTAGAACAAATATACGCATGATTAAATCACTAAGAATTTTTTTTGACAGCATTAGAATACATATATGAATGATTGAATCACTATGATTTTTTTTGACAAACCTGGAAAAAATATATGCGTGATTGAATCATAAATAAATTTTTTTCACAGATTTAGAACACATATGCATGATTGACTGACTATAAATTTTTTTTGGCAACCTTAGAACAAATATCTGCAAATAGAATCATTATGAATTTTTTTTACTACGTCAGAACCCATATATGCATGATTGAATCACTATGAAATACTTTTGACAGCCATAGAACACATATATGCATGTTTGAATCACTATCAATTTTTTTTTACTAGCTTATAAAACATATATCCATGATTGAATCACTATAACTTTTTTTACAGCCTTAGAACACATATATGCATGATTGACTTAGTATGAACTATTTTTGATGGCCTTAGAACATATATAAGCAAGATTGAATTACTATGATTTTTTTTTACAGCCTTAGAACACATATATGCATGACTGACTCATTATGAAACTTTTTTGATAGCATTAGAACACATATATGCATGATTGAATCACTATAAGTTTTTTTTGGCAACCTTATAACACATATCTACAAGATTGAATCACTATGATTTTTTTTTGACAGCCTTAGAACATATATATGCTTGATTAAATCACTATACATTTTTTGACGACATTAAAACACATATATGCATGATTGAATCACTATACATTTTTTTGACAACATTAGAACACATATTTTCTGGATTGAATCATTATGATAATTTTTTATAGCCTTAAAACACATATATGCATCATAGATTCACTTTAGAATATTTTTGACAGCCCCAGAACACTTATAAGCATAATTGAATCCCTCTGAAATTTTGTTGACAGCCTTAGAACACATATATGCATGATTTATTCACTGTGTAATTTTTTTGACAACATTGAAACACATACATGCATGATTGAATCACTATAAATTTTTTTTGACAACCTTAGAACACATATCTGCAGGATTGAATCATTATGATTTTTTTTTTACAGCCTTTGGATTCCATTATGAGTTTTTTTTATAGCCTTAGAAAACATATATGCAAGATTGAATCACTATGAAATATTTTAGACAGCCTTAGAACACATATAAGGAAGATTAAATCACTATAATTGTTTTTTGATATATGCATGATTAAATCATTATGAATTTTTTTTGACAACATTAGAACACATGTATGCATGATTGAATCACTATAATTTTTTTGTACATTCTTAGAACACATATATGCATGATTGAATAACTATGAAATATTTTTGACATCCTTAGAACATATATAACGAAGATTGAATCACTATAATTTTTTTTGACAGCCTTAGAACACATATAAGCAAGATTAAATCACTACGAATTTTTTTTGACAAACTTAGAACACATATGTGCATGATTGAATCACTGTAAATTTTTTTACAGCCTTGGAACACATATATGCATGACTGAATCAGTATGAACTGCTTTTGACAACCTTACAACACATATAATCTAGATTGAATCACTATGATTTTTTTTTGACAAACTTAGAACACATATGTGCATGATTGAATCAATAAGAATTTTTTTTGATAACATTAGAACACATATATGCATGATTGAAACACTAGTAAATATTTTTGACAACCTTAATCGGTATGAAATATTTTTGATAGCCTTAGAACACAATTAAGCAAGATTGAATCACTATAAATTTTTTTTGACAGCCTTAGAACACAAGTATGCATGATAGAATGACTATGAAATTTTTTGACTTTATTAGAAGACATATATACATGATTGAGTCACTATAATTTTTTTTTTACAGCCTTAGAACACATATCTGCAGGATTTAATCATTATGATTTTTTTACACCCTTAGATCGGATTTAAGCATGATTTAATGACTATGAATTTTTTTTGACAGCCTTAGAACATATATATGCATGATTGAATCACTGAAATTTTTTTACAACCTTAGATCACATATATGCATGATTGAACCACTATAACTTTTTTTTGACAACCTTAGAACACATATATGCAAGGTTGAATCACTATGATTTTTTTTACACCCTTAGAACACATATATGCATGATTGAATCATAGTGAATTTTTTTTTACATCCTTTGAACACATATATTAAAGATTGAATCACTATGATTTTTTTTTAACCACCTTAGAACACATATATGCAAGATTGAATTTTTTTTGACATCCTTAGAACACATATATGCATGTTTAAATCACTATGATTTTTTTTGACAATCTTAGGACACATATTTGCATGATTGAATCCCCATAAAATTTTTTTGACAGCTTTAAAATACATATATGGATGATTGAATCACTATGAATTTTTTTTATAACCTTAGAGCACATATATTCAAGATTGAGTCAGATTGATATTTTTTTGACAGCCATAGAATACATATATGCAAGATTGAATTTTTTTTGACGACCTTAGAACACATATATGTATGATTGAATCACTATAATTTTTTTTTGGTAGCCTTAGAACACATATATGCTTGATTGAATCTGTATGAATTTTTTTGACAAACTTAGAATACATATATGCATTATTGAATCATAACGATTTTCTTTTAATAGGCTTAGAGCACATATATGCATGATTGAATCACAATGAAATTTTTTTGACAGCGTTAGAACATATATATGAATGATTAAATGACTATGAATTTTTTTTGTCAGCCTTAGAACACATATATGCAAGCTTGAATCACAATAATTTTTTTTTACAACCTTAGAACATAGATATGCACAATTGAATTTTTTTTGAAAGCATTAGATAATATATATGCATGATTGAATCACTATAAATATTTTTTGACGACCTTAAAACACATCCCTGCAGGATTGAATCACTATGAAATCTTTTTGACAGCCTTAGAACACATATATGCAAGAATGAATCAGTATAAAATTTTTTCGACAACATTAAAACACATATATGCATGATTGAATATCTATAATTTTTTTTTGCCAGCATTAGAACACATATATGCATGATTGAATCACTATTAATTTTTTTTTGCCAGCCTTAGAACACTTATAAGCACAAAAGAATCACTGTAAAGCTTTCTGACATCCTTAGAACATTTATATGCATGATTAAATCACTATGAATTTTTTTTTGACATTGTTAGAACACATATGTGCATGATTGAATCAGAATGAATTTGTTTTATAGCCTTAGAAAACATATATGCATGATTGAGTCACTTTGAAATTTTTTGATAGCCTTAAAACACATATATGCATGATCGAGTCACCATGATTTTTTTTTATATTCTTAGAACACATATATGTGTGAGTGAATCACTATGATTTTTTTTAACAGCCTTAGAACACATATATTCAAGATAGAATCACTATAATTTTTTTTTGAGAGCCTTAGAACACATATATGCATGATTTTATCACTATGAAATTTTTTTGACTGCCTTAGAACACATATATGCATGATTGAATCACTATGATTTTTTTTTTGACAATGTTAGAACACATATATGCATGATTGAGTCACTATGAATTTTTTTTGACAGCCTTAGAACACATAGATGTATGATTGAATCTCTATGAATTTGTTTTACTGCATTAGAACACATATGTGCATGATTGAATCACTATAAAATTTTTATTACAACCTTAGAATACATATATATATGATAGAGTCACTATAAAGCTTTTTGACATCCTTAGAACATATATATGCATGATTAAATCACTGTGATTTTTTTTTTACAGCCTTAAAACACATATATGCATGATTGAATCACTATGAATTTTTTTTGACAACGTTACAACATATATATGCACGGATTGAATCAGAATGATTTTTTTTTGACAGTCATAGAACATATATATTCTTGATTCAATCGATATAAATTTATTTTGATAGCCTTAGAACACATATATTTATGATTGAGTCACTATGAAATTTGTTTGACTGCCTTAGAACAAACATATGCGTTGTTGAATCACTATAAATTTTTTTTGACAGCTTTCAAACACTTGCATGCATGATTGAGTCACTATAATTTTTTTTGATAAACTTGGAACACATATATGCAAGATTGAATCATAGAGAAAATTTCTTGACAGCCTTAGAACACATATATGCATGATTGAATCACTATGAAATATTTTAGACAGCATTAGAACACATATATGAATGATTCAATCACTATAATTTTTTTTTATAGCATTAGAACACATATATGCGTGATTAATTTTTTTTGACAAGCTTAGAACACATATATGCAAGTTTAAAGCACTATGAAAGTTTTTGGATAGGTTTAGAACACATATATGCATGATTAAATCACAATGAAATTTTTTGGACAGACTTAGAACACATTATGCACGATTGAATCACTATGAATTTTTTTTGACAACCTTAGAACACATATGTGCATGACTGGATCACTATGAAATTTTTTGACAGCCTTAGAACACATGTATACAACATTGAATCACTATAAATTTTTTTAACAGCCGTAGAACACATATATGCATTATTTAATCACCAAATTTTTTTTTGGCAATCTTAGAACATATATATGCAAAGATTGAATCACTATGAGTTTTTTTGACAACCTTAGAACACTGATATGCATGATTGAATCACTATGATTTTTTTTTGACAACCTTAGAACATATATTTGCATGATTGAATCACTATGAAATTTTATTGACAATGTTAGAATATATATATGCATGATTGAGTCAATATGATTTTTTTTACGGACTTAGAAAACACATATGCATGATTTAATGACTATTTTTTTTAAAAGCCTTAGAGCACATATATGCATGATTGTATCACTATAATTTCTTTTTTATAGCATTCAAACACATATATGCTTGATTGAATCACCATAAATTTTTTTTGACAACCTTAGAACACATATATGCATGATTGCATCTCT
The DNA here is from genome assembly GCF_984573655.1 of Nuphar pumila. Taxonomy (NCBI): domain Eukaryota; kingdom Viridiplantae; phylum Streptophyta; class Magnoliopsida; order Nymphaeales; family Nymphaeaceae; genus Nuphar; species Nuphar pumila. The sequence continues at coordinate 41,534,435 of NC_143265.1, read as the reverse complement.
ATATTTTTTTGACAGCATTAGAACACATATATGCATGATTGAATCTCCATAATTTTTTTTTGACAACCTTAGAACACATATATGCAAGATTGAATGACTATGGAATTTTTTGGACAGCCTTAGAACACATACATATATGCTTGATTGAATCACAATGAAATTCTTTTGACAACCTTAGAACACATATATGCTTGATTAAGTCACCATGATTTTTTTTGGACAGCATTAGAACACAAATATACAAGACTTAATCACTATAATTTTTTTCTGACAAGCTCAGAACACATATATGCAAGATTGAATCACTGTGAATTTTTTTTGACAACTTTAGACCACATATATGCAAGATTGAATCACTGTGATTTTTTTTTTGACAACCTTAGACCACATATATGCAAGATTGAATCACTGTGATTTTTTTTTGACAGCCTTAGAACACATATATGCATGATAGAAAATTTTTGGATTGCCTTATAAGGCATATATGCATGATTGAATAGTATGAATTTTTTTTGACAACCTTAGAACAAATATATGCATGATTGAATCACCATAAGTTTTTTTTGATAGGCTTAGAATACACATATGTAGGATTGAATCACTATGAATTTTTTTAACAACCTTAGAACATATATATGCAAGAATGAATCACTATGAATTTTTTTTGAGAGCCTTAGAATACATATATGCAAAATTGAAATTTTTTTGACAGCCTTAGAAAACATATATGGATGATTGAATCACTATTAATTTTTTTTGACAGCCTTGAAAAATATATAAGCATGATTGAATCACTACAAAATTTTTTTGACAGCATTAAAACACATGTAGGAATGATTAAATCACTATGAATTTTTTTGATAGCCTTAGTACATATATATGCAAGAATGAATCACTATAAAATTTTCTTGAGAGCCTTAGAATACATATATGCAAAATTAATTTTTTTTTTACAGCCTTAGAACACATATATGGACGATTGAATCACTATGAATATTTTTAGACAGCCTTAGAAAATATATATGCATGATTGAATCACTACAATTTTTTTTTGACAACATTAGAACACATTTAGGAATGATTGAATCACTATAGAAAATTTTTGACAACCTTAGAACACATATATGCTTGATTGAATCACTATGGAATTTTTTGACAGCCTTAGAACACATATATGCATGATTGAATTACTATGAACTTTTTGTAACAACCATGGAATACATATATGCTTGATTAAATCATTATGAAATTTTTTTGGACAGCCGTACAACACATGGTTGGAAGATTGAATCACTACAAAATATTTTTGACAACCTTAGAAGACATATATACAACATTGAATCGCTATAAATTTTTTTTGACAGCCTTAGAACACATATATCCATGATTGAATCACTATAAATTTTTTTGACAAGCGTAGAACACATATATGCAAAGATTGAATCACTATGAATTTTTTTTGACAACCTTAGAACACATAGATGAATGATTGAATCACTATGAAATTTTTTTGATAACCTTAGAACACATATATGTAAAGATTGAATCACTAAGAATATTTTATGACAACCTTAAAGAACATATATGCAAGATTGAATCACTACGGAATATTTTTGACAGCCTTACAACACATATATGCAACATTGAATAACTATAATTTTTTTTCACAGCCTTAGAAAACATATATGCATGATTGAATCACTATAAATTTTTTGACAACATTAGAACACATATACACATGATTGAATCACCATAAATGTTTTTGAAAACCTCAGAACACATATATGCAAGATTGAATCAATATGAATGTTTTTGGACAGCCTTAAAACACATATATGCTTGATTGGATCACAATGAAATTTTTTTGACAACCTTAGAACACATATATGCATGATTGAATCAACATAAAACTTATTTGACAACATTAGAACACATATATACGAGATTGAATCACTGTAAATTTTTTTTGATAACCTTAGAACACATATATGCATTATTGAGTCACTATAAGTTTTTTTTGATATTCTAAGAACACATATATCCCTGATTGAATCACTATGATTTTTTTTTTACAATCGTAAAACATATATAAGCATGATTGTATCACTATGAAATTTTGTTGACAGCATTAGAACAAATATATGCATGTTTGAATCACTGTGAAACATTTTTGACAGCCTTAGAACACATATGTAAATGATTGAATCACTGTAAATTTTTTTTGAAAGCTTTAGAACACATATATAGATGATTGAATTTTTTTGGATGGACTTATAACATATATATAGATGATTGAATCACTATGATTTTTTTTGACAACCTTAGAACACATATATGCATGATTGAATCACCATAAAAAAAATTTGACAGCCTAAGAACACATACATGCATGATTGAATCACAATGAAATTTTTTTAGCAGCCTTCAAACACATATATCCATGATTTAATCACTATGGAATTTTTTTGAGAGCCTTAGATTACATATATGCAAGATTGAAATTTTTCTGACAGCCTTAGAACACATATATACACGTTTGAATCACTTTGAATTTTTTTAAAAGCCTTAGAACACGTATATGCTTGAGCGAATCATAATGATTTTTTTTTGACAACTTAAAACACATATATGCAATATTGAATCACAATAAAATTTGTTTGACAGCCTTAGAACATAAATATGTATGATTAATTGACTGTAATTTTTTTTGACAACCTTAGTACACATATATGCGAGATTGAATCACTACAAATTTTGTTTGACAAAGTTAAAGCACATATATGCAAGATTGAATCACTATGACTTTTTTTGGGCAGCCTTAGAACAAATATATGCATGATTGAATTACTATGGAATTTTTTTGACATCCTTAGAACACATATATGCAAGATTGAATCACTATGATTTTTTTTTGACAATTTTTAAACACATATATGCATGATTGAATCAGTAATTTTTTTTTTACTGCATTAGAACACATATATAAGTGATTGAATCGCACTAAATTAGAACACATATGCAAGATTGATTCGCTATGAAATTTTTTGGACTGCTTTAGAACACATATATGCATGATTGAATCACTATGAATTCTTTTTTACAACCTTAGAACACATATATGCATGATTCAATCACTATGATTGTTTTTTGACAACTTTAGAACACGTATATGCATGATTGAATGACTATAATTTTTTTTGACTATCTTAGATCACATATATGTAGCCTTAGAACATATATATGCATGATTGAATCACTATTAAATTTTTTTGGCAACCTTAGGACACATATATGCATGATTGTATCACTATAATTTTTTTTACAGTATTAGAATGAATATATGCATGATTAAATCACTAGATTTTTTTTTTTACAACCTTAGAATACATATATGCTTGATTGAATCACTATAAATTTTTTTGACAAGCTCAAAACACATATAAGCAAGATTGAATCCCTATGAAATTTTTTTGACTGCCTCAGAACACATATATGCATGATTGAATTACTATAATTTTTTTTGACAGCCTTAGAACATAAATATGCATTAATGAATCACTATAGAATTTTTTTGACAACCTTAGAAAACATATATGCATGATTGAATCAACATGGAATTTTTTTGACAGCCTTAGAACACATATATAAGTGATTGAATGACTACATGATTTTTTTGATAGCATTAGAACACATGTATGCGTGATTGAATCACTATAATTTTTTTTTGACAACCTAAGAACTCATATATGCAAGATTGAATCACTATGATTTTTTTTTGAAAGACTTAGAACTCATATATGAATGATTCAATCACTATGAAGTTTTATGGACTGACTTAGAACACATATATGCATGATTGAATCACTATGAAGCCTTTTTAACAACGTTAGAACACATAAATGCATGATTGCAATTTTTTTGACAGCATTAGAACACATATATACATTAATGAATCACTATGAAATTTTTTTGACAACATTATAACACATATATGCATGATAGAGTCACCACGAATTTTTTTTTACAGCCTTAGAACAGATGTATGCATGATTGAATCACTATGATTTTTTTTTATTGCCATAGAACACATATATGCATGATTAAATCACTATAAAATTTTTTTGACTTCCTTAGAAAAGATAAATGCCTTAGAACACATATACACATGATAGAATCACTATGAAATTTTTTTGACAACGTTAGAACACATATATACATGATTGAATTTTTTTTGACAGCCTTAGAACACATATATGCATGATTGAATCACTATGGATTTTTTTTTATAGCCTTAGAACATATATATGAATGATTGAATCACTATGATTTTTTTTTTACAACTTTAGAACACATATATGCATGATTGAATAACTATAAATTTATTTTGACAATCTTAGAACACATATATGCATGATTGAGCAACTATGATTGTTTTTTATAGCCTTAGAACACATATTTGCATGATTGAATCACTTTAATTTTTTTTTGGCAGCATTAGAAGACATATATGAATGATTGAATCACTAAAAATTGTTTTTGACAACCGTAGAACACATATATGTATTATTGAATCACTATGATATTTTTTTGACAACCTTAGGAGACATATTTATACATGATTGAATCACTATGATTTTTTTTGACATCCTTAGACACATATATGCAAGATTACATCACTGTAAATTTTTTTTGACAGCTTTAGAACACATATAGGCATGATTGAATTACTATGAATTTTTTGTCACAACCTTAGAACATATATATGCAAGATTGAGTTACCTTGATTTTTTTTTGACAACCTTAGAACACATATATGCATGATAGAATCACTATAATTTTTTTTTGACAACCTTAGAGCACATATATGCATAGTTGAATCACTATGAATTTTTTTTTATAGCATTAGAACTGATATATGAAAGATTGAATTACTATGATTTTTTTTTTACAATGTTAGAATACATATATGCATGATTGAATGACAAGTTTTTTTTGAGTGCCTTAGAACATTTATATGCAAGATTGAATCAATACAAAATTTTTTTTATAACCTTAGAAGACATATATGCATGATTGAGTCACTATGAAATTTTTTTGGCAGCATTAGAAGGCATATATGGATGATTGAATCACTATTAAAAAATTTTGACGCCCTCGAACATATATATATGCAAGATTAAATCATTATGATTTTTTTTTTACAGCCTTAGAACACATATATACACGATTGAATCACTATGATTTTTTATTGACATCCTTAGACCACATATATGCATGATTGAATCATTATGGATTTTTTTTGACATCCTTAGAACACATATATGCATGATTGAATCGCTATGAAATTTGTTTGAGAACGCTAGAACACATATATGCATGATTGAATCGCTATGAAATTTTTTTGAGAACGCTAGAACACATATATGCATGATTGAGTCACTAATAATTTTTTTGACATGCATAGAACATATATATGCATGATTGAATCACTATGAAATTTTTTTGATAGCCCTAGAACCCATGTACGCATGATTGAAACACTACAAATTTTTTTTGACAGCACTATAACACATATCTGCATGATTGAATATCTACAATTGTTTTTTGACAACCTTAGAAAACATATATGCAAAATTCAACAACTACGATTTTTTTTTGACAGCCTTAAAAAAATATATTTTGCATGATTGAATCACTAAAATGTTTTTTGGACAGCCTTAGAACACATATATGCAACATTGAATCACTATGATTTTTTTTTGACAACCTTAGAACATATATATTCTTGATTAAATCACTATCAAATTTGTTTGACGGGCTTAGAACACATGTATGCATGATTGAATCACTACAAAAGTTTTTTGACAGCATTAGAACACATATATGCGAGATGAAATCACTATGATTTTTTTTTACAACCTTAGAATACATATATGCAAGATTAAATCACTATGAATTTTTTTGGATCACCTTAGAACTCATATATGCATGATTGAGTCACTATGAAATTTTTTTGGCAGCCTTAGAATACATATATGCATGATTAAATCACTATAATTTTTTTTATAGCATAAGAACACATATCTTTTGGAATAAATCACTATAAACTTTTTTGACAACCTTAGAACACATATGTGAAGGATTGAATCATTATGAATTTTTTTTTTATTGCATTAGAACACATATATGCATGATTGAATCACTATGAATTTTTTTTGACAGCCTTAGACCACATATGTGCATGATTGAATCAGTATAGAATTTTTTTCACATCCTTAGAACACATATATGCTTGATTGACTCACTATTAAATTTTTTTGACAATGCTAGAACACATATATGCAAGTTTGAGTCACTAAGAAATTTTTTTTACAACGTTTGAGCACTTATATGCTTGATTGAATCACTATAATTTTTTTTGACAGCCTTAGAACAAATATTTGCTTGATTGACTCACTATGAGATTTTTTTGATGGCCTTGGAACACATATATGTGTGATTGAATCACTATGAATTTTTTTTATACCCTTAGAATATATATATGCATTATTTTATCACTATGAATTTTTTTTGACATCCTTAGACACATTTATGCAAGATTAAATCACTATAAAAAAAATTTGACAGCCTTAGAACACATATAGGCATGAATGAATTACTATAAATTTTTTGTCACAACCTTATTACACATATATGCATGATTGAGTTACCTTGAATTTTTTTTGACAACCTTAGAACACATATATGCATGATTATATCACTATATATTTTTTTGACAACCTTAAAAAACATATATGCGGAATTGAATCACTACAAATTTTTTTTGACCTTAGAACTCATATGAAAGATTGAATCACTATGATTTTTTTTTTATAATGTTAGATTACATGACCAATTTTTTTTCAGTGCCTTAGAACATTTATATGCAGGATTGAATCACTATAAAAAATTTTTGTCTGCCTTAGAACACATATATGCATGATTGAGTCACTATGAAAGTTTTTTGGCAGCATTAGAACACATATATGCATGATTGAATCACTATAAATTTTTTTTGACAGCCTTAGAACACATATATATGCAAGATTGAATCATTATGTTTTTTTGTTTACAGCATTAGAACACATATATACTTGATTGAATCACTATGAATTCTTTTTTACAACCTTAGAGCACATATATGCATGATTGAATCACTCTGGATTTTTTTTGACATTCTTAGAACACATATATGCAAGATTGAATCACTATGATATTTTTTTTAAAATGGTAGAACACATATATGCATGATTGAGAAACTGAAATTTTTTTGGACGACGATAGTACATATATGTGCATGATTGAATCACTATGAGATATTTTTGAAAGCCTTAGAAAAAATATATCTATGATTGAATCGCTATAAATTTTTTTTGACAGCATTAGAACAAATATCTGCATGATTGAATAACTATAATTTTTTTTGACAACCTTAAAAACATATATGGAAAATTTAACAACTATGACATATTTTTAACAGCCTTACAACACATATAGGCATGACTGAATCACTATAGATTTTTTTGGACACCCTTAGAACACATATATGCATGATTGAATCACTATGAATTTTTTTTGACAATCTTTGAACATATATATGCATGATTAAATCACTTTGAAATTTGTTTGACTTCCTTAGAACACATATATGCATAATTGAATCACTATAAATGTTTTTTTACAGCATTAGAACACATATATGCGTGATTAAATCATCATAATTTTTTTTAACAACCTTGGAACACATATATGCAAGATTAAATCACTATAATTTTTTTTGACATACTTAGAACACATATATGCATGATTAAATCACAATGAAATTTTTGTAACAGACTTAAAACACATATATGCATGATTGAATCATTCTGAATTTTTTTTGATAGCCTTAGAACACATATATGCAAGATTGAGTCACTATGAAATTTGTTTGACAGCCTTAGAACATATATATGCATGATAGAATCACAAGATTTTTTTTTGACAACATTAGAACACATATTTTCATGATTAAATCACTATAATTTTTTTTTGACAACCTTAGAACACATATTTGCAAGTTTGAATCATTATGATTTTTTTATAGCATTGGAACATATATATGCATCATTGAATCACTATGAATTTTTTTTGACAGCCTTAGACCACATATATGCATGATTGAATCACTATGAAATTTTTTTGACATCCTTCAAACACATAAATGCCTGATTGAGTCACTATGATTTTTTTTTGACAGCCTTAGAACACAGATATGCAAGATTAAATCACTATAAAAAATTTTAGATAGCCTGAGAACACAAAAATGCAAGATTGAATCACTATAAAATTTCTTTGACAACCTTGGATCACATATATGTAAGATTGAATCAGTATGCAATTTTTTTGACAACCTTAGATCACATATGCATGATTGAATCACTCTAATTTTTTTTCAAAAGCCTTAGAACACATATATGCATGATTAAATCTCTATTAATCTTTTTTGACATCCTAAACACATATATCCATTATTAAATCACTATCTAATTTTTTTAATAACATTAGAACACATATATGCATTATTGAATCACAATAAAAAGTTTTTGGCAGCCTTACAACAAATATATGCTAGATTGAGTCACTATAATTTTTTTTGGACATCCTAGGAACCCATATAACTCCATCTGTGTATAACTGTTTAGTTCTACACTGCCGGTCCCAAGCCCAGATAAAGGAGGAGGGTTGCGGTAGGCCTATGACAGCCAACATAAAAACTTTGTCATATCCTATGAAAATGAACCAATATGAGAATTTCGTTGGGGCGTTCCCTACTGAGCGACGCGCTGTACTCTCTAGGCCCGGAGGCAGTGATAAATGGGCAAGGGTTGCTAGGTCGTCGCCCAGAAGCGATGCGTCACACCGGCGCCCGGGTGTGGTGTCAAATAGGCAAGGGTTCCCTCACTTTGTTGGACGGGTGGGGGTAAAGAAGTTAGTCAAAAGACCATAAAATTAGGCTAGCCACTTGGAACATAGGGTCTTTAACTGGTAAGTTGGTAGAGTTAGTAGATGTTATGTGTAGGAGAAAGATTGATATTTTATGTCTTCAAGAGACCAAATGGGTAGGTGAGAAAGCTAAAGTGATAGAACCTTGGGGATATAAGATTTGGTATACAGGAATAAATAGGAATAGGAATGGCGTAGGGATTGTTATGAGTCGTCAGTTTATAGATAATGTAGTTGAGGTCCGTAGGAAGGGTGATAGAATTTTACTTATTAAATTAGTATTAGGTACGAATATTATTAATATTATTAGTGTTTATGCACCTCAAGTAGGTTTAGATGATTCCATTAAGCATCAATTTTGGGAAGATTTAGATGGAGTAGTACAAGGGATATCTTATGGAGAAAAGCTTTTCATCGGCGGTGACCTTAATGGACATGTAGGCATTAGTAGGGATGGATTTGAGAGTATCCATGGAGGCTACGGTATAGGAGAAAGAAATGAAAGTGGAGAAAGGATTTTAGATTTTTGTTTGTCCTATGATATGATCTTAGCAAATACTTGGTTTAGGAAGAGGGAGTCTCACCTAGTAACATTTAAAAGTGGGGTTAATACGAGTCAGATAGATTTTTTCCTACTTAGAAAGAGAGATAGGGGTTGTTGCATCGATTGTAAGGTTATACCGGGAGAAAGTGTAGCTACACAACATAGAGTCTTAATTTTAGATCTTAGAATTAGACAATGCCGCAAAAGGGATAGACATAGGATAGATCCTAGAATTAAGTGGTGGGCACTGAAAGGAGCTAAACAAGAAATGTTTGTAGAGCAGGTAGTTAAGGAAGCTGATTGGTGTCTCGAGGAGGATTCAGAATCAATGTGGAATAAGATAGCGGGTGGCATGAGAAAAGTGGCTAAGGAGGTATTGGGTGAGTCTAAAGGCAGTGCACCACTAGGTAAGGATACATCATGGTGGAACGAGGATGTCAAATTAGCTATTAAGGTTAAAAGAGAGTGTTATAAAAATCTAAGTAAGAGTCATGATAATGAGAATTTGGAGAAGTATATGATAGCAAAGAAGGAAGCTAAAAAAGTTGTTCGAAACGCAAGGGCTAAGGTATATAAGGAGGTTTATGACAAGTTGGATACCAAAGAAGGCGAGAAGGATATTTATAAGCTTGCAAAGATGAGAGATAAAAAATCGAAGGATTTGGGTATGGTTAGATGTATCAAAGATGAAACGCAAAAGGTTTTAGTCAAAGATGAGGAGATTAACGAGAGATGGAAAGATTATTTTGATAAGCTATTTAATGATAGTCATGCTCAAGATCTTGGAGACTTCTCCATTCCTTTTCATGAGATTAATCGTGACTTCATGCGCAAGATTCAAAAGAAAGAAATTGCAGAGGCTTTGAAGAAAATGAAATCAAGAAGGGCAGTTGGCCCAGATGGTATACCTATCGAGGCTTGGAAATGCTTGGGAGATAAAGGTTTAGAATGGTTGACAAATCTTTTTAACTTGATTTGGCGAACAAATAAGATGCCTAATGAGTGGAGGAAGAGTACTTTGGTGCCTTTATATAAGAATAAGGGTGATATACAAGATTGCACAAACTATCGTGGTATAAAACTCATGAGTCATACTATGAAACTTTGGGAGAGGGTGATTGAGTCTAGGTTGAGAAAGATTGTCATGATATCAGAGAATCAATTTGGTTTTATGCCTAGAAGATCAACTATGAAAGCTATACATCTTCTTAGACAACTTATTGAAAGATATAGAGAGAGGAACAAAGATTTGCATATGGTTTTTATTGATTTAGAGAAGGCATACGATAGAGTACCTAGGGACGTTCTCTGGTGGACAATGATGAAGAAAGGTGTTTCTCTCAAGTATATTAGTATAATTAAAGATATGTATGAAGGAGTAGTAACCAATGTCTGCACTTGTGGAGGGGTGACAACCAATTTTCCGATAACGGTTGGGTTACATCAAGGACCTGCTTTAAGCCCTTTCCTATTTGCGATAGTGATGGATGAGCTTACGAGATCAATTCAAGAAAATGTGTCATGGTGTATGTTGTTTGTTGATGATATTGTTTTGATTGATGAGTCTAGAGCTGGGGTTAATGCTAAGTTAGAATTATGGAGACAGATATTGGAAGCAAGAGGTTTTAAGTTGAGTAAGAGTAAGACAAAATATATGGAATGTCGGTTTAGTAAGCAACAAAGTAGTGATGAGAGTGTAGTGAAGCTTGGTGAGCAAGAAATACCGGTGAATGATTATTTCAAATATTTGGGATCCATCATTCAAAAGTGTGGAGAAATTGATGGAGATGTAAATCATAGGATAAAGGTTGGGTGGATGAAATGGAAAAGTGCAACTGGAGTGCTGTGCGATCGTAGAATGCCATTGCGGTTGAAGGGAAAGTTTTATAGGACGACTATTAGACCCGCTTTACTATATGGTACGGAATGTTGGGCTGCTAAGAGACATCATATTCAAAAAATGAGTGTAGCTGAAGTGCAGACGCTTAGATGGATGTGTGGAAATACAATAAAAGATAAGATTCAGAACAAGGAGATACGTAAAAAGGTAGGTGTTGCACTCATTGAAAATAAGATGCGAGAGAATCGTTTACGGTGGTTTGGACATATTCGGCGAAGGCCTAATGATGCTCCAGTTAGAAGGTTAGAGAAATGTGAAAATATATTAGTTAAAAGATGTCGGGGTAGGCCTAGGAAGACTTGGATGAAGATGATAGGAAAGGATATGAATGCTTTGAACCTCACTGAGGACATGGCATTGGATAGAAATGATTGGAGGAAAAGGATTCATGTGGAAGACCCAAAATGAATTTCTTTTTTGGTTCATATCGCTGACCCCAATTGTTTTGGGATGAAGGCGTAGTTGTTGTTGTTGTTGTTGTATCCTAGGAACCCATATATGCCGGATTTAACGACTATGAATTTGTTTTGACAGCCTTAGATCACATATGCATGATTAAATCACTATAAATTTTTTTTGACAACCTTAGAAAACATATATGCTCGATTGAATTACTATGAAATTTTTTTGACAGTCTTAGAACACATATATGCATGATTGAATCACTGAGAATTTTTTTTGACAACCTTAGATACCATATATGCGTGATTCTATCACTATTATTTTTTTTTTACTACCTTAGAACACATATATGCATGATTTAATCACTATAATTTTTTTTTGAAAATCTTAGAACACTTATATGCAAGATTTCATCACTATGAAAACTTTGTGACAACCTTAGAACACATATATGCATGATTGTATTACTATGAAATTTTTTTGATATCATTAGAACAAATATATGCATGATTGAATCACTAGAAAATTTTTATGACTACCTTAGAACACATATACGCATGATTGGATCACTATAAAATTTTTTTGACAAGATCAGGACACATATAAGCAAGATTAAATCCCTATGAAATTTGTTTGACAGTCTCAGAACATATATATGCATGATTGAACTCCTATGACTTTTTTTTTACGGCTTTAGAGCATATATATGCATGATTGAATCACTATGGATTTTTTTTGACAACCTTAGAACACATATATGCAATATTTAATCACTACGATTTTTTTTTGACAATTTTAGAACACATATATGCATGATTGAAGCAGTAAAAAATTTTTTTGACTGCATTAGAACACATATATAAGTGATTGAATCACTATAAATTTTTTTTGACAACCTTAGAAAACATATGCAAGATTGAGTTACTATGAATTTTTTTGGATAGCCTTAGAACACATATATGCATGATTGAATCACTATGATTTTTTTTTACAAGCTTAGAACACATATATGCATGATTCAATCACTATGATTTTTTTTTTACAACTTTAGAACACGTATATACATGATTGAATGACTATAAATTTCTTTTACAATCCTTAGAACATATATATGCATGATTGAATCACTATTAAAAATTTTTGACAACCTTAGAACACATATATGCATGATTGTATCACTATAATTTTTTTTACAGTATTAGAACGAATATATGCATGATTGAATCACTAAAATCACATATAAGCAAGATTGAATCCCTATGAAAAGTTTGTGACAGCCACAAAATACATATATGCATGATTGAATCATTATGAATTTTTTTTGACCGCCTTAGAACATATATATGCATGATTGAATCACTATGGATTTTTTTTCACAACCTTGGAACATATATATGCATGATTGAATCACCATGGAATTTTTTTGACAGCTTTAGAACACATATATGCGTGATTTGACTATAAGATTTTTTTGACAGCATTAGAACACATGTATGCATGATTGAATCACTATAATTTTTTTGACAGCCTTACAACACAAATATGCAAGATTGAATCACTATGAATTTTTTTTGACAGACTTAGAACACATATATGCATCATTCAATCACTATGAAGTTTTATTGACTAGCTTAGAATTCATATATGCACGATTGAATCACTATGAAGTTTTTTTTACAATGTTCGAACACATATATGCATGATTAAATCACTATGATTTTTTTTAAACAGCCTTAGAATACATATATGCATGATTGAATTTTTTTTTGACAGCCTTAGAACACATATATGCAAGATTGAATCACTATGAATTTTTTTTGACAACATTATAATACATATATGCATGATAGAGTCACCATGATTTTTTTTTACAGCATTAGAATAGATGTATGCATGACTGAATCAATATGATTTTTTTTTATTGCCTTAGAACACATATATGCATGATTGAATCACTATTAATTTTTTTTTATTTCCTTAGAACAAATAAATGCATGATTGAGTCACTATGAATTTTTTTTGACTGCCTTAGAGCACATATACGTATGATAGAATCTCTATGAATTTTTTTTGAGAGAGTTAGAAAACATATATGCATGATTGAAATTTTTTTGAGTGTTAGAAAACATATATGCATGATTGAAATTTTTTCGACAGCCTTGGAACACATATATGCATGAATGAATCACTATGAATTTTTTTTGATAGCCTTAGAACACATACGCATGATTGAATCACTAAGATTTTTTTTTGACAACTTTATAACACATATATGTATGATAAAGTCACTATGGATTTTTTTTGACAGCCTTAGAATAGATGTATGCATGATTGAATCACTATAAAAAATTTGGGAGTGCCTTAGAACACATATATGCATGATTGAATCACTATAAATTTTTTTTGAGAGCATTAGAAAAAATGTAAGCATGATTGAATAACTATAAAATTTTTTTAACAACCTTAGACCACATATATGCACGATTGAACCACTATGAATTTTTCTTGATAGCCTTAGAACACATATATGCATGATTGAATCACTTCAATTTTTTTTTACAGCTTTAGAAAACATATATGTAAGATTGAGTCACTATAAATTTTTTTGACAGCCTTAGAACAAATATATGCTTGATTGAATCACTATGAATTTTTTTACAGCATTAGAACACATATATGCATGATTGAATCACTATAATTTTTTTTTGACAACCACAAAACACATACATGCAAGATTAAATCACTATGAATTTTTTTTGCAAGCCTTACAACACATATATGCATGATAGAATTACTATAAAGTTTTTTGACATCCTTAAAACACATATATGCATGATTTAATCACTATGAATTTTTTTATAGCTTTAAAGCATGTATATGCTTGATTGAATCTCTAGATTTTTTTTTGAATACCTTAGAACACATATTTGCATGATTGAATCACTATAATTTTTTTTTGACAGCCTTAGAACACATATATGCATGATTGAAACACTGAAATTTCATTGACAACCTTAGAAAACATATATGCATGATTGAATTACTGAGAAAATTTTTTGACAGCCTTAGAACACATATATGTATGCTTAAATCACTATGAATTTTTTTTAAGAACCTTATACAACAAAAATACATGATTGTATCACTATAAAAAATTCTTTGATAGCCTTAGAACATATATATACATGATTGAATAACTATAATTTTTTTTTAGAGCATTAGAACACATATACGTGTGATTGAATTACTATAAATTTTTTTTGACAACCTTAGAACAAATGTATGCAAGATTGAATCACCATGATTTTTTTGAGAGAAACTTAGAACACATATATGCATGATTGAATCACTATGAAATTTTTTGGACATGCTTAGGACACATATATGCATGATTGAATCATTATAAAGTTTTTTTGACAACCTTAGAACACATATATGCATGATTGAATCACTATGAAATTTTTTTGACAGCATTAGAACACATATATGCTTGATTGAATCACTATAAAAATTTTTTGACAACCTTAGAACACATATACATGATTGAATCACTATGAATTTTTTTTGATAGCCTTAGAACATATATATCCATGATTGACTTACTATGGAATTTTTTTGACTTCCTTAGAACATATATATGCATGATTGAATACCCATGAATTTTTTTTGACAATGTTAGAACACATATATGCATGATTGAGTCACTATAAATTTTTTTTGACAATGTTATTATACATATATGCATGATGGAGTCACGATGAAATTTTTTTTACAACCGTAGAATGCATATATACATGATCAAGTCACTATAAATTTTTTTTGATAGCCTTTGATATCTGCATGATTGAATCACTATAAAGTTTCTTTTACAACCTTAGAACACTTCTCAGAACGATTAAACCACTCTGAAATTTTTTTGACAGCCCTAGTCACATATTTGCATGATTAAATCACTATGATTTTTTTTTTACAGCCTTAGAAAATATATATGCAGGATTAAATCACAATAGGATTTTTTTTGACCACCTTAGAACTCATATATGGTAGATTAAATCACCATTAAATTTTTTGGACAATGTTAGAACACATATAAGCATGATCGAGTCACTAGGAAATTTTTTTGACAGCATTAGAACACATATATGCAAGACTGAATCACTACAAGTTTTTTTTGGTAGCATTAGAATACATATATGACTGATTGAATCACTATAATTTTTTTTTTACAAACTTAGAACATATATATGCAAGATTGAATCTCTATAAGTTTTTTTTTGACAGCCTTAGAACACCTAAATGCGTGATTGAATCACTATGAAATTTTTTGGCCAGCATTAGAACACACATATGCATGATTCAGTCACAATAAAAATTTTTTGACAACCTTAGCGCATAAATATGCATGATTGAATCACTATAAATTTTTTTTGACAATCTTTGAACACATATATGCTTGATTAAAACACCATGAAATTTTTTTGACCACCTTAGAACACATATATGCATGATTGTATCACTATGAAATTTTTTTGACAGCATTAGAACAAATATATGCATGATTGAATCGCTAGAAAATTTTTTTGACAACCTTAGAAAACATATATGCATGATTGAATCACTATAAAAAAAATTTGATAGCCTTAGAACACTTATATGCATGATGGGATTTTTTTTTGACAGCCTTAGAACACATATATACATGATTGAATCACTATGGATTTTTTTTTAGTGCCTTATAACCGATATATGCACGATTGAATTACAATGAAATTTTTTTGAGTGCCTTAGAACAGACATATGGATGATTGAGTCTCTATGAATTTTTTTTGATAGCCTTAAAACACATATATGCATGATTAAGTCACTATGAAAAATTTTTTTTGATAGCCTTAAAACAGCCTTAGAACACATATGTTCTTGATTGAGTCACTATGATTTTTTTTTTGATAGCCTTAGAACACATATATGCATGATTGAATAAGTATAAATTTTTTTTGAGAGCAATAGAACACATAAACGCATGATTGAATCACTATAACTTTTTTTTGACAACCTGAGAACAAATATATGCAAGATTGTGTTACTATGATTTTTTTTTTTGATAAACTTAGAACACATATGTGCATAATTGAATCACTATGAAATTTTTTGGACAAGCGTAGAACACATATATGCATGCTTGATCACTATGATATTTTTTGACAACCTTAGAACACATATATGCCTGATTGAATCACTATGAATTTTTTTTGACAACATTACAACACATATTTGCATGGTTGAATCTTTATAATTTTTTTTGACAACCTTAGAACACATATATACATGATTGAATCACTTTGAATTTTTTTTTATAGCCTTAGAACAAATATATGCATGATTGAGTCACTATGAATTTTTTTTGACAACCTCAGAACACATATATGCATGATTGAGTCACAACAATTTTTTTTTACCGTATTAGAATAGATATATGCTTGATTGAATCACTATAAATTTTTTTTGACAACATTAGAACACATATATGCAAGATTGAATCACTATGAATTTTGTTTGACAGCCTTAGAACATATATATGCTTGATTGAATCACTATGAAAACTTTTTGGCAGCCCTATAACATATATATGCATGATTGAGTCACTAGGGAAATTTTTTGACATCTTTAGAACACATATATGCATATTGAATCACTATGAATTTTTTTTGACAACGTTAGAATAAATATATGCATGATTGAGTCACTATGAAATTTTTTTGACAACGTTAGAATAAATATATGCATGATTGAGTCACCATGAAATTTTTTTTACAGTTTTAGAAACCATATATACCTGTTTGAATCACTAAATTTTTTTTTGGACAACCTTAGATATATGCATGATTGAATCACTATAAATTTGTTTTAACAACCTTAGAACACATATAGGAATAATTGAACCACTATGAAATTTTTTTGACAGCCCTGGAACTGATATATGCATGATTGAATCACTATGAATTTTTTTTACAGCCTTCGAACACAGATATGCATCATTGAATAACTATGATTTTTTTTTTATAGCCTTAGAACATACATATGCATGATGATTTTTTTTTATAGCCTTAGAACATATATATGCATGATTCAATCTTTTTACTTTTTTTGTGACAATGTTAGAACACTTATATGCATGATTTGAGTTACTATGATTTTTTTGACAGCCTTAGAACACATATATGCATGATTGAATTGCTATGAATTTTTTTTGACGGACTTAATACACTTATATGCATATTGGAATTTATTTTGGCAGCCTTGGAACACATACATACATGATTGAATCAATACGAAATTTTTAGACAACTTTAGAACGCACACACACACACATATATATATATATATATATATATATATATATATATATATATATATATATATATATATATTTATATGAATGAATCACTATGAAGTTTTTTTGACAATGTTATAACACATATATGCAAGATTGAGTTTTTATAAAAAAAATTTGACTTCCTTAGAACTCATATATGCATGATTGAATCACTATGAAATTTTTTGACAGCCTTAGAACACATATATGCATGATTAAATTTTTTGTGACAACCTTAGTACACTTATATGCGAGATTGAATCACTATGTAATTTTTTTGAACACCTTTGACCACATATATGCGTGACTGAATCAATATATTTTTTTTTGACAGCCTTAGAACACATATATGCATGATTGAATCAATGTGATTTTTTTTGACAATTTTAGAACTCGTGCATGCAAGATTGAATCACTATGAATTTGTTTTGACATTCTTAGAACACATATATGCATGATTGAATCACTAGGAATTTTTTTTGACAATGTTAGAACACATATATGCATGATTGAGTCACTATGAATTTTTTTTAACAGCCTTAGAACACATATATGCATGAGAGATTGACTTTGAAATTTTTTTGATAGCCTTAGAACGCATTTTTGCATGATTGAATCACTATAATTTTTTTTTTACAATGTTAGAACACATATATGCATGATTGAGTGACTATTAATTTTTTTTATTGCCTTAGAAATATTATATGAATGATTGATTGAATCACTATAAAATTTTTTGATAGCCTTAAAACACATATATGCATGATTGAATAACTACGATTTTTCTTTTGACTGCCATAGAACACATATATGTAAGATTGAATCACTCTAAATTTTTTTTGACAAACTTAGAACACATATATGCATGATTGTATCACTATGAATTTTTTTGACAACTATACAACTCATATATGCATGATTGAATCACTATGAGAGCATTAGAACACACATATGCATGATTGAATGACTATAATTTTTTTGTGAAAACCTTAGAACCGCCTTAGCACACTTATATGGATGATTGAATCACCCTGAAATGTTTTTTGACAGCCTTAGAACATATATATGCTTGATTGAATCACTCTGAAATTTTTTTGACAGCCTTGGAACACATATATGAATGATTGAATCACTATGAATTTTTTTTGACAACCATAGAACACCCAAATGCGTGATTGAACCACTATGAGATTTTTTTGAAAGCCTTAGAACACATATATGCATCATTAAATCAATACAAATTTTTTTTATAGCCTTAGAAGACATATGCAGGATTGAATCACTATGAAATTTTCTTTACAGCCTTAGAACACATATATAAATGATTGAATAACTAAAAATGTGTTTTTACAACCATAGAACACATATTTGCATGATTGAATCAATATGAGTTTTTTTTAACAGCCTTAGAACATATATATTCATGATTGAATCAATACAAATAGTTTTTGACATCATTAGAACACATATATGCATCATTGAATAACTATTAAAAAATTTTGACAGCCTTAGAACACATATAAGTAGGATTGAATCACCCTAAAATGTTTTTTGATAGCCTTAGAACACATATATGCATGATTGAATCACTCTGAAATTTTATTGACAACCTTGGAACACATATATGAATTATTGAATCACTATGAAAATTTTATGACAACCATAGAACACGCATACGCATGATTGAGTCACTATGCGATTTTTTTCAAACCCTTAGAACACATATATGCATGATCGAATCAATACAATTATTTTTGACAGCCTTAGAATACATATATGCATGATTGAATCACTATTAAATTTTCTTGACAGCCTTTGAACACATATATGAATGATTGAATCAATGTAAAAAATTTTTGACAACCATAAAAAACATATTTGCATGATTGAATCCCTATTAGATTTTTTTGACAGCCTTAGAACACATATATGCATGATTGAATCAATAAATTTTTTTTGACACCCTTAGAACACATATATGCTTGATTGAATTACTATGAATTTTTTTTGACAACCTTAAAACACATTTATGAATGATTGAGTCACTATGAAATGTTTTTGCTACCTTAGAACACAAATATGCAAGATTGAATCACTATGATGTTTATTGAGAGCATTAGAACACATATATGCTTGATGAAATCACTCTAAAATTTTTTTTCACAACCTTAGAACACATATTTGCTTTATTGAATTACTATGAAATTTTTTTGACAGCCTTAGAACACATATATGAATGGTTGAATCACTGTGAATTTTTTTTGATAGACTTAGAACACATATATGCATGATTGAATCACTATGATTTTTTTTGACAACTATACAACACATATATGCATGATTGAATCACTATGTGATTTTTTTGACAGCCTTAAGAAACATGTAGCATAATTTAATCAATATAATTTTTTATTGACAGCCTTAGAACACATATATGCATGATTGAATCACTATGAATTTTTTTTGCACTCCTAGAACACATATATGGATGATTGAATCACTATAAAACTTTTTTGACGCCGTTACAACACATATAAGGATGATTTAATTACTATAATTTTTTTTAACTTACCTAGAAAACATATATGCATGATTGAAACACTATAAAATTTTTTGATTGCCTTAGCACACACATATACATGATGAAATCACTGTGAAATTTATTTGACATCCCTACAACATATATATGCATGATTGAATCACTCTGAATTTTTTTTGACAGCCTTAGAATACACATATGCATGATTGAATCACAATAAAATTTTTTGGACAGCCTTAGAACATATATGCAAGTTTGAATCACTATGATTTTTTTTTATAGCCTTAGAACACATATAAGCATGATTTAAATACTAAGATATTTTTTTGACAGAGTTAGAACACATATATGTATGATTTAATTACTATGATTTTTTTTGACAACCTTAGAACACATATATATATGATTAAATCACTATGAAATTTTTTGATAGCCTTAGCATACATATATGCGTGATTGAATCACTATGAAAGTTATTTGACAGCTTTAGAGCACACATACGCTGGGTTGGATCACTCTAATTTTTTTTGATAGCCTTAGAACACTTATATGCTTGATTGAATCGCTATGGAATGTTTTTGACAGCGTTAGAACACATATATAAATGATTGAATCACTGTGAAATTTTTTGACAGCCTTAAAACACATATATGCATGATTGAATCACTGTGAGATTTTTTTGACAGCGTTAGAACACATATATGCATGATTGAATCACTATAAAAAATTTTGGACAGCCTTAGAACACATATATGCATGATTGAAGCACTACGATTTTTTTTTAAAAGCCTTATATATAAGCATGATTTAATTACCATGAAGTTTTTTTGACAGAGTTAGAACACATATATGCTTGATTTATTTACTATGATTTCTTTTTTTGCTGACTTAGAACACATATATGCAAGATTGTATCACTATGAAATTTTTTAATGGCCATAGAAAATATATATGCCTGATTGAATCACTGTGATTTTTTTTTACAGCCTTAAAACAAATATATATAAGTTTGAATCACTCTAAATTTTTTTTTACAGCCTTAGCACACATATATGCATGATTGAATCATGAAGGAATTTTTTTGACGGCCATAGTACACATATATGCATGATAGAATCACTATGAGAATTTTTTGACTGCCTTAGAATACATATATGAATGATTGAATCACTATGACATTTTTTTGACAACCATAAAACACATATATGTATGATTGAATCACTATGAGATTTTTTTGACAGCCTTAGAACACATATATGCATGATTGAATCAATCCAATTTTTTTTTATAGCCTTAGAAAACATATATGCATGATCGCATCACTATAATTTTTTTTGACATCCTTATAACAATTATATGCATGATTGAAAATTTTTTAATTTTTTTTGCTGCGTTAGAACACTTATATGCATGATTAATCACTATGAAATTTTTTTGACAGACTTAGAACAAATGTCTGCATGATTCAACCACTATGAAAAGTTTTGAGAGCATTAAAACACATATATGCATGATTGAATCACTATGAATTTTTCTGATAGCCTTAGAACACATATATGCATGATTGAATCACTATGAAATTTTTAGGTAGCCTTAGAACATATATATGTGTGATTGAATCACTATGAAATTTATTTGACAGCCTTAGAACACATATATGCATGATTGAATCACTATGAAATTTTTTTGGTAGCCTTAGAACACATATATGTGTGATTGAATCACTATGAAATTTATTAGACAGCCTTAGAACACATATATGTAGGATTGAATCACTCTAATTTTTTTTTACAGCTTTAGAACACATATATGCATGATTGAATCACTATGGATTTTTTTTTACAACCTTAGAACACATATATGCATGATTGAATTGCTGTGAAATTTTTTGACAGCCTTAGAACACATATATGCATGATTGAATCACTATAAGATTTTTTTGATAGCCTTAAAACACATATATGTATGATTGAATCACTACAAAATTTTTTGGACAGCCTTAGAACACATATATGCATGATTGAATCACTATCAATTTTTTTTTATAGACTTAGAACACATATATCATGATTGAATCACTATGTAAGTTTTTGACAGGCTTATCACATGTATATGGATAATTGAATGAATGAATCACTATGAATTTTTTTTTACAGCCTTAGAACATATATATGTCTGAATGAATCAATTTAAAACAAATTTGACAGCTTTAGAAAACATATGTGCATTATTGAATCTCTATAAAAAAATTTTACAGCCTCGAAATACATATATGCATGATTTAATGACTATGAAATTTTTTTGACAGCCTTAGAACCCACATATGCATGATTGAATCACTATGAGATATTTTTGATAGCCTTAGAACACATATATGCCTGATTGAATCAATACAATTTTTTTTTTGATAGCCTTAGAACACATATATGCATGATGGAATCACTATGGAATTTTTTTGACAGCCTTATAACACATTTATGCATGATTGAATCTCTATGAAATTTTTGTGACAACCTTAGAAGACGTATATGAATGATTGAATCACTATAATTTTTTTTTGACAACAATAGAACACATATATGCAAGATTAAATCACCATGAGATTTTTTTGATAGCCTTAGAACACATATACGCATGATTGAATCAATGATTATTTTTTTTAACAGACTTAGAACGTATTTATGCATGATTGAATCACTTTTTTGATAACATTTGAACACATATATGCTTAACTGAATCACAATGAAAATTTTTTGACAGCCTTGGAACACATATAAGCATTATTTAATCACTATAATTTTTTTTGATATCCTTATAACACATATGCATCATTAAATCACTATGAATCACTGTGAATTTTTAATTACAGCCGTAGAACATATATATAAGATGGAATCACTCTAAATGTTTTTTGAGAGACTTAGAACACATATTTGCATGATTGAATCAATACAATTTTTTTTACAGTCGTAGAACACATATATGCATGATTGAATTACTATGAAATTATTTTGACTGCCTTAGAACACATATATGAATGATTGAATCACTATGAAATTATTTAGACAACCAAAAAACACATATATGCATGATTGAATCACTATGAGATTTTTTTGACAGCCTTAGGACACATATATGCATGATTGAATCACTATAATTTTTTTTTACATCCTTAGAACAAATATATGCATGATTAAATCAATTTGAAATTTTTTTGCTGACTTAGAACACGTATATGCATGATTGAATCACTATGAATATTTTTTTGATAGCCTTAGAACACATATATGCGTGATTGAATCACTATAATTTTTTTTGACAACCTTAGAACACATATATGAATGATTGAAACAATAATTTTTTTTTTGACAGCCTGAGAACACATATATGCATGATTGAGTCACTATGAATTTTTTTTGACAACCTTAGAACACATATATGAATGATTGAATCACTAGGAATTTTTTTTTACAACCATAGAACTTATATTTGCATAATTGAACCACTATGGGAATTTTTTTGACAACCTTAGAACACATATATGCAGAATTGAATCAATACAAATTTTTTTTGATAGCCTTTAAACACATATATGTATGATTAAATCACTAAATTTTTTTTTTGAACACCTGAGAACACATATATGCATGATTTAATCACTATGGAATTTTTTTGACAGCCTTAGAACACATATATGAATGATTGAATCACAATAATTTTTTTTTAACAACGTTAGAACAAATATAAGCCTGATTATTCATGATTTTTTTTGACAACCATAAAACACATATATGCATGATTGAATCACTACAAGATTTTTAGGACTGCCTTATAACTCATATATGCTTGATAGAATCAATACAAATTCTTTTTGACAGCCTTAGAACACATATATGCATAATTGAATCACTATAAATTTTTCTTGACAGCTTTAGAACATATATATGCGTGATTGAATCACTATGAATTTTTTTTGACAGCCTTAGAACACATATAAGTATGATTTAATGTCTATGAATTTTTTTGACAGCCTTAGAACACATATATGCATGATTGAATCACTACAATATTTTTTTGAGAGCATTAGAACACCTATATGAATGATTGAATTACTATAAAAATTTTTTGACAACCATATAAAACATATTTGCATGATTGAATCACTATGAGATTTTTTTGACAGCCTTAGAACACATATATGCATAATTCAATCAATACAATTTTTTTTTACAGCCTTAGAACACATATACGTAAGATTGAATCAGTATAATTTTTTTTTTATGGCCTTAGAACACATATATGCATGATTGAATCACTATGAAAATTTTTTGACAGCCTTAGAACACATATAAGCATTTGATAGTCACTCTGAATTTTTTTGACAGCCTTAGAACTTATATATGCATGATTGAATCACTATAAATTTTTTTTGACACCCTTAGAACACATATATGCATTAATGAATCACTATGAAGTGTTTTTGCAGCCTTAGAGCATGTATATGCTTGATTGAATCACTTTGAATTTTTTTTTCCATTTTTTGAACATATATATGCGTGAGTGAATGACTAAAATTTTTTTTTACAACCTTAGTACACATGTGGTTGATTGATTCACTATGAATGTTTTTTTACAACCTTAGCACATATATATGAATGATTTAATCACTATGATTTTTTTTTGACAACCATAGAACACATAGATACATGATTGAATATCTATGAGATTTTTTTGACAGCCTTAGAACACATGTATGCATGATTGATTCAATACAAATTTTTTTGACAGCCTTAGAACACGTATATGCATGATTAAATCACTATAATTTTTTTTGACAGCCTTAGAACACATATATGCATGAGGGAATCACTATGAAATTTTTTTGACAGCCTTAATACACATATAAGTATGATTTAATTACTATATTTTTTTTGACAGACTTAGCACTTGTATATGCATGATTTAATTACTATGATTTTTTTTTAATAAACTTAGAACATATATATGCTTGATTGAATCATTATGAAATTTTTTGATAGCCTTAGAAATAAAAATGCAAGATTGAATCTCTGTGATTTTTTTTTTATAGCCTTAGAACACATATATGAAAGATTGAATCACTATAACATTTTTTTGACAGCCATAAAACACATATATCATGATTAAATAACTATGGATTTTTTTTGGAAGCCTTAGAACACATATATGCGTGATTGAATCACTATAATTTTTTTTAGAGCATTAGAACTTATATATGCAAGACTGAATCACTATAATTTTATTATGACAACCTTAGAACACATATCTGCGTGATTTAATCACTGTGATTTTTTTTGACAGCCTTAGAATACATATATGCATGATTGAATCAATATAATTTTTTTTTGACACCCTTAGAACACATATATGCATGATTTAGTTACTATAAAATTTATTTGACACACTTAGAACATATATATGCATGGTTGAATCACTATGAAGTTTTTTTATAGCCTTAGGGCACATATATGAATGATTGAATCACCATGAAAGTATTTTAACAGCCTTAGAACATATATATGCATGATTGAATCACTATGGAATTTTGTTTGACAGCCTTATAACACATATATGCATGATTGAATCCCTATGAAATTTTTTTGACAGCCTTAAAACATATATATGAATGATTGAATAACTTTGATTTTTTTTCACAACCACAAAATACATATATGCATGATTGAATCACTATGAGATTTTTTTGCAAGCCTTAGAACACATATATGAATGATTGAATCACTATAATTTTTTTTTGACAACCATAGAACACATATATGCTTGATTGAATCAGTATCAGATTTTTTGGACAGCCTTAGGACACATATATGCATGATTGAATTAATACAAAAAAAATTTGACACCCTTAGAACACATATATGCATGACTGAAATACTACAAAACTTTTTTGACAGCCTTAGAACACATATATGCAGTATTGAATAACTATGAAATTTTTCTGAATGAATTGCAACACATATATGCATGATTTAATTACCATGAAATTTTTTAACACACTTAGAACACATATATGAATGATTGAATCACTATAAATTTTTTGATAGCCTTAAAACACATATATGCATGATTGAATAACTACGATTTTTTTTTTGACTGCCATAGAACACATATATGTAAGGTTGAATCACTCTAATTTTTTTTTGACAGGCTTAGAACACATATATGCATGATTGTATCACTATGATTTTTTTTGACAACTATACAACATATATATGCATGATTGAATCACTATGAGAGCATTAGAACACACATATGCATGATTGAATGACTATAAATTTTTTGTGAAAACCTTAGAACCGCCTTAGCACACTTATATGGATGATTGAATCACCCTGAAATGTTTTTTGACAGCCTTAGAACATATATATGCTTGATTGAATCACTCTGAAATTTTTTTGACAGCCTTGGAACACATATATGAATGATTGAATCACTATGAATTTTTTTTGACAACCATAGAACACCCAAATGCGTGATTGAACCACTATGAGATTTTTTTGAAAGCCTTAGAACACATATATGCATCATTAAATCAATACAAAATTTTTTTATAGCCTTAGAAGACATATGCAGGATTGAATCACTATGAAATTTTCTTGACAGCCTTAGAACACATATATAAATGATTGAATAACTAAAAATGTGTTTTTACAACCATAGAACACATATTTGCATGATTGAATCAATATGAGTTTTTTTTAACAGCCTTAGAACATATATATTCATGATTTAATCAATACAAATAGTTTTTGACATCATTAGAACACATATATGCATCATTGAATAACTATGAAAAAATTTTGACAGCCTTAGAACACATATAAGTAGGATTGAATCACCCTAAAATGTTTTTTGATAGCCTTAGAACACATATATGCATGATTGAATCACTCTGAAATTTTATTGACAACCTTGGAACACATATATGAATTATTGAATCACTATGAAAATTTTATGACAACCATAGAACACACATACGCATGATTGAGTCACTATGCAATTTTTTTAAAACCCTTAGAACACATATATGCATGATTGAATCAATACAATTATTTTTGACAGCCTTAGAACACATATATGCATGATTGAATCACTATGAAATTTTCTTGACATCCTTTGAACACATATATGCTCGATTGAATCACTATGAAATTTTTTTGACAACCTTAAAACACATTTATGAATGATTGAGTCACAATGAAATGTTTTTGCTACCTTAGAACACAAATATGCAAGATTGAATCACTATGATGTTTATTGAGAGCATTAGAACACATATATGCTTGATGGAATCACTGTAAAAATTTTTTTCACAACCATAGAACACATATTTGCTTGATTGAATTACTATGATTTTTTTTTGACAGCCTTAGAACACATATATGAATGGTTGAATCACTGTGAATTTTTTTTGATAGACTTAGAACACATATATGCATGATTGAATCACTATGAATTTTTTTTGACAACTATACAACACATATATGCATGATTGAATCACTATGTGATTTTTTTGACAGCCTTAAGAAATATGCAGCATAATTTAAGCAATATAATTTTTTATTGACAGCCTTAGAACACATATATGAATGATTGAATCACTATGAATTTTTTTTGACAACCATAGAACACCTAAATGCGTGATTGAACCACTATGAGATTTTTTTGAAAGCCTTAGAACACATATATGCATCATTAAATCAATACAAATTTTTTTTATAGCCTTAGAAGACATATGCAGGATTGAATCACTATGAAATTTTCTTGACAGCCGTAGAACACATATATAAATGATTGAATAACTAAAAATGTGTTTTTACAACCATAGAACACATATTTGCATGATTGAATCAATATGAGTTTTTTTTAACAGCCTTAGAACATATATATTCATGATTGAATCAATACAAATAGTTTTTGACATCATTAGAACACATATATGCATCATTGAATAACTATTAAAAAATTTTGACAGCCTTAGAACACATATAAGTAGGATTAAATCACCCTAAAATGTTTTTTGATAGCCTTAGAACACATATATGCATGATTGAATCACTCTGAAATTTTATTGACAACCTTGGAACACATATATGAATTATTGAATCACTATGAAAATTTTAGGACAACCATAGAACACACATACACATGATTGAATCACTATGCGATTTTTTTCAAACCCTTAGAACACATATATGCATGATTGAATCAATACAACTATTTTTGACAGCCTTAGAACACATATATGCATGATTGAATCACTATGAAATTTTCTTGACATCCTTTGAACACATATATGAATGATTGAATCAATGTAAAAAAAATTTGACAACCATAGAAAACATATTTGCATGATTGAATCCCTATTAGATTTTTTTGACAGCCTTAGAACACATATATGCATGATTGAATCAATAAATTTTTTTTTGACACCCTTAGAACACATATATGCTTGATTGAATCACTATGAAATGTTTTTGACAACCTTAAAACACATTTATGAATGATTGAGTCACTATGAAATGTTTTTGCTACCTTAGAACACAAATATGCAAGATTGAATCACTATGATGTTTATTGAGAGCATTAGAACACATATATGCTTGATGGAATCACTCTAAAAATTTTTTTCACAACCATAGAACACATATTTGCTTGATTGAATTACTATGAATTTTTTTTGACAGCCTTAGAACACATATATGAATGGTTGAATCACTGTGAATTTTTTTTGATAGACTTAGAACACATATATGCATGATTGAATCACTATGGGTTTTTTTTGACAACTATACAACACATATATGCATGATTGAATCACTATGTGATTTTTTTGACAGCCTTAAGAAACATGTAGCATAATTTAATCAATATAATTTTTTATTGACAGCCTTAGAACACATATATGCATGATTGAATCACTATGAATTTTTTTTGCTCTCCTAGAACACATATATGGATGATTGAATCACTATAAAACTTTTTTGATGCCGTTACAACACATATAAGGATGATTTAATTACTATAATTTTTTTTTAACTTACCTAGAAAACATATATGCATGATTGAAACACTATAAATTTTTTTGATTGCCTTAGCACACACATATACATGATGAAATCACTGTGAAATTTATTTGACATCCCTACAACATGTATATGCATGATTGAATCACTCTGAATTTTTTTTGACAGCCTTAGAATACACATATGCATGATTGAATCACAACAAAATTTTTTGGACAACCTTAGAACATATATGCAAGTTTTTATCACTATGATTTTTTTTTTATAGCCTTAGAACACATATAAGCATGATTTAAATACTAAGACTTTTTTTTTGCAGAGTTAGAAAACATATATGAATGATTTAATTACTATGAAATTTTTTTGACAACCTTAGAACACATATATACATGATTAAATCACTATGAAATTTTTTGATAGCCTTAGCATACATATATGCGTGATTGAATCACTATGAAAGTTATTTGACAGCTTTAGAGCACACATACGCTGGGTTGGATCACTCTAATTTTTTTTGACAGCCTTAGAACACTTATATGCTTGATTGAATCGCTATGGAATGTTTTTGACAGCGTTAGAACACATATATAAATGATTGAATCACTGTGAAATTTTTTGACAGCCTTAAAACACATATATTCATGATTGAATCACTATGAGATTTTTTTGACAGCGTTAGAACACATATATGCATGATTGAATCACTATAAAAATTTTTGGACAGCCTTAGAACACATATATGCATGATTGAAGCACTATGATTTTTTTTTCAAAGCCTTATATATAAGCATGATTTAATTGCCATGAAGTTTTTTTGACAGAGTTAGAACACATATACGCTTGATTTATTTACTATGATTTTTTTTTTGCAGACTTAGAACACATATATGCATGATTGAATCACTAAGAAATTTTTTAGTGGCCTTAGAAAATATATATGCCTGATTGAATCACTATGATTTTTTTTTACAGCCTTAGAACAAATATATATAAGTTTGAATCACTCTAATTTTTTTTTTACAGCCTTAGCACACATATATGCATGATTGAATCATGATGGAATTTTTTTGACGGCCTTAGAACACATATATGCATGATTGAATCACTATGAGATCTTTTTGACTGCCTTTGAATACATATATGAATGATTGAATCACTATGACATTTTTTTTACAACCATAAAACACATATATGTATGATTGAATCACTATGAGATTTTTTTGACAGCCTTAGAACACATATATGCATGATTGAATCAATCCAATTTTTTTTTGATAGCCTTAGAAAACATATATGCATGATCGCATCACTATAATTTTTTTTGACATCCTTATAACAATTATATGCATGATTGAAAATTTTTTAATTTTTTTTGCCGCGTTAGAACACTTATATGCATGATTAATCACTATGAAATTTTTTTGACAGAATTAGAACAAATGTCTGCATGATTCAACCACTATGAAAAGTTTTGAGAGCATTAGAACACATATATGCATGATTGAATCACTATGAATTTTTCTGATAGCCTTAGAACACATATATGCATGATTGAATCACTATGAAATTTTTAGGTAGCCTTAAAACACATATATGTGTGATTGAATCACTATGAAATTTATTTGACAACCTTAGAACACATATATGCATGATTGAATCACTATGAAATTTTTTGGTAGCCTTAGAACACATATATGTGTGATTGAATCACTATGAAATTTATTTGACAGCCTTAGAACACATATATGTAGGATTGAATCACTCTAATTTTTTTTTGACAGCTTTAGAACACATATATGCATGATTGAATCACTATGGATTTTTTTTGACAACCTTAGAACACATATATGCATGGTTGAATCACTATGGATTTTTATTGACAACCTTAGAACACATATATGCATGATTGAATTGCTGTGAATTTTTTTGACAGCCTTAGAACACATATATGCATGATTGAATCACTATAAGATTCTTTTGATAGCCTTAAAACACATATATGTATGATTGAATCACTACAAAATTTTTTGGACAGCCTTAGAACACATATATGCATGATTGAATCACTATCAATTTTTTTTTATAGACTTAGAACACATATATCATGATTGAATCACTATGTAAGTTTTTGACAGGCTTATCACATGTATATGGATAATTGAATGAATGAATCACTATGAATTTTTTTTTACAGCCTTAGAACATATATATGTCTGAATGAATCAATTTAAAACAAATTTGACAGCTTTAGAAAACATATGTGCATTATTGAATCTCTATAAAAAAATTTTACAGCCTCGAAATACATATATGCATGATTTAATGACTATGAAATTTTTTTGACAGCCTTAGAACCCACATATGCATGATTGAATCACTATGAGATATTTTTGATAGCCTTAGAACACATATATGCCTGATTGAATCAATACAATTTTTTTTTTGATAGCCTTAGAACACATATATGCATGATGGAATCACTATGGAATTTTTTTGACAGCCTTATAACACATTTATGCATGATTGAATCTGATGTCTTCTTTTAAATCGTTGTAATTTTGAAAAGATTTTTATATGAAAAACATGTGAAAACCAGACATCAAATAATAAAAACCGGTTCTCACTAGTGGATGAGACCGGGTCGAACTCAGGGAACGGGAATATATCATATTCAAGTACACAAATCTAAACTAACCTTTATTGCCTGAATTATTGAAATGTAAAAATGTTCAAGAAAAGTAAAAACAACTAACTATTACAATAAATGAATACCCTTCGCAGAGGGCGTAAAGTGCAATATTTACGAACCCAATTAAATTCCTAATTCTAAAAATAAAAGCAAAAAGAAGCTTTATTCTTCGTACTTCGTGTCACGTAATCGCTTCCGCTCCAGTCCCGTGCTATCCTGCACAATTCAAATGAACACAAGCAGTACACCAGATAGAAGTAAAAAACTATATTAAGCAAATTATACAAATTAATTGCTTAAAAACATGAAAGAATTCTAATGACAATTAAAACTATATTTAACAATTGACACTTAACCAAATTTCAACTCAGTAATACTTAACTACATGAAATCTAACTACTTCAATTAACTAATAGTGAAGACAATTAACAACTAACACTTCCTCAACAAAACATGAAGAATACACGATTAAGGAATTAAATCAAGGACGTGATATGAAACAAGAAGACTAGTAAACTGAAAATAGCATAAAAAGGAATTGTAAAAACATATATTTAGTAAAAAAAAAATATTTAAAAACAGGAATTACATGTAATGAAAGACAGGAAACCTAAAAAATTGAATTCAGGAGATGAAAAACAAGGACTTACTAAAAAAAAAATTGAAGAAAAACTAAATATAAAGGAAGACATGAGAATTTTCAGAAAACATAATAATCGATGAAATCAGAAAAACAATCAGAAATCGGCTAAAAATAACTATCATTACAATTGAAAAACAAGGAAACTGAAATCTAATTCAGTAAGCAATCAGAAACACAAAACTATCATTACAATTGAAATGAAATGTGTACTAAAACAGGAAATCCAATGATGAATGAAAAAAATTATGATGAACCAGAATTGGAAATCAAACAAAATGAATCTAAAATTGAACAAGATTAAAACAGGGATGAAGAGCTGATGATAAGATCAAAGTTCTTTTTACCAGTTTTTTTCTTTTTTTTTTTCCTTTTTTGAAACAAAACAGAAACACACAGATGATCGATTAAAAACAAAAACAGAAAAAAAAAAACAAAGAAGAAGAAGTAAATGAAGAATTGGAATAAGATGAAGAGGAGGAAGAAGTAGAAGAAGAAGAAGCTGAAGAAGAAGAAGAAGAGGAAGAAGAAATTGGAAGAAGAAACAGATCGGATGAAGAAAAATCAGAGGATAAAGAAGAAGAAATGAAAAAGAAGAAGATCTAAAGATGAAAGAAGAAGAAGAAGCTGCAGAAGAAGAAGATTCGGATGAAGAAGAAGAAATGAAAAAGAAGAGGAGGAAGAAAACTCACCGTGAACCAGAAGATGGATTAGGGAAAGAAGGGCGGCGGCCTCCACCATGCGCCATTCACCGGACTGAAGAGTCCTCCACTGCTGCCGGCTGGAATGTAGACAGAGAAAGAGAGAGAAGGGGGAGGTAGGGAAGAGGAGATGCCGGTGTTAGTGGAGGATGGTGAGAAAAGAGGGAAAGAGAGGGAAAGAGGGGAAAACCAGAGGAAGTTTCAGGCGTATGGAAGAGGCGCCTGAAATTTTTGATTTTTGGGGGTTTTAAAACAAACAAACTGGCTGGAACCGGTTTGAAAAAAATGCAAACCGGTTCAAGCCGGTTTTGTTTATTATTTTTTCAGTTTTAAAAAAATACAAACCGGTTTGAATCGGTTTGGTTTATTATATATTTTTTTCAGTTTTTTTTAAAAAAAAACAAAACTATGTAAACTAATTTATTAGAAGATTTTCAAAAACTCAAATCAAAACTTATTTATAAAGAAACTAAAAAAAATATTCTAACTATTTATATTTATATTTAATTTTTTTCTTTTCTAAAAAAAACAAACATTTAAAATGGTTTAAAAAAAAAACTATTTTCTCTATCTTTTATTTTTAATTGAAAACTAAAACTAAACTACTATGAATATAACAAAAAAACTAAAATATGTATAAAAATGTAAAATAAAACTATTTTTCATGCATTTTCTATTTTTAAATCATTTTAGCACATTTACTCGAAAACTATCATAAAATTGGGTTTTTGAAACATTATTTTATAAGATCATGCATATTTAAATGTTAATAAACCCTGAATTATATGCATGATCAGAATCTCTAAGAAATTTTTGTGACAACCTTAGAAGACATATATGAATGATTGAATCACTATAATTTTTTTTTTACAACAATAGAACACATATATGCAAGATTAAATCACCATGAGATTTTTTTGATAGCCTTAGAACACATATAGGCATGATTGAATCAATGATTATTTTTTTTAACAGACATAGAACGTA
Organism: Nuphar pumila; assembly: GCF_984573655.1. Taxonomy (NCBI): domain Eukaryota; kingdom Viridiplantae; phylum Streptophyta; class Magnoliopsida; order Nymphaeales; family Nymphaeaceae; genus Nuphar; species Nuphar pumila. Next base: position 41,499,553 of record NC_143265.1, on the reverse strand, counting down.
TATATGCATGATTGAATCACTATGGAATTTTTTTGATAACATTTGAACACATATATGCTTAACTGAATCACAATAAAAAAAATTTTACAGCCTTGGAACACATATAAGCATTATTTAATCACTATAAAAAATTTTTGATATCCTTATAACACATATGCATCATTAAATCACTATGAATCACTGTGAATTTTTAATTACAGCCATAGAACATATATATAAGATGGAATCACTCTAAAATTTTTTTGATAGACTTAGAACACATATTTGCATGATTGAATCAATACAATTTTTTTTATAGTCGTAGAACACATATATGCATGATTGAATTACTATGAAATTATTTTGACTGCCTTAGAACACATAAATGAATGATTGAATCACTATGAAATTATTTAGACAACCAAAAACACATATATGCATGATTGAATCACTATGAGATTTTTTTGATAGCCTTAGAACACATATATGCATGATTGAATCACTATAATTTTTTTTACATCCTTAGAACAAATATATGCATGATTAAATCAATTTGAATTTTTTTTGCTGACTTAGAACACATATATGCATGATTGAATCACTATGAATATTTTTTTGATAGCCTTAGAACACATATATGTGTGATTGAATCACTATAATTTTTTTTGACAGCCTTAGAACACATATATGAATGATTGAAACAATATTTTTTTTTTGACAGCCTGAGAACACATATATGCATGATTGAGTCACTATGAATTTTTTTTGTCAATCTTAGAACACATATATTAATGATTGAATCACTAGGAATTTTTTTTGACAACCATAGAACTTATATTTGCATAATTGAACCACTATGGGAATTTTTTTGACAACCTTAGAACACATATATGCAGAATTGAATCAATACAATTTTTTTTTGATAGCCGTTAAACACATATACGCATGATTGAATCACTACAATTTTTTTTTTACCAACTGAGAACACATATATGCTTGATTTAATCACTATGATTTTTTTTTGACAGCCTTAGAACACATATATGAATGATTGAATCACAATAATTTTTTTTTAACAACGTTAGAACAAATATAAGCCTGATTATTCATGAATTTTTTTTGACAACCATAAAACACATATATGCATGATTGAATCACTATGAGTTTTTTAGGACTGCCTTATAACACATATATGCTTGATAGAATCAATACAAATTCTTTTTGACAGCCTTAGAACACATATATGCATAATTGAATCACTATAAATTTTTTTTGACAGCTTTAGAACATATATATGTGTGATTGAATCACTATGAATTTTTTTTGACAGCCTTAGAACACATATAAGTATGATTTAATGTCTATGAATTTTTTTGACAGCCTTAGAACACATATATGCATGATTGAATCACTACAATATTTTTTTGAGAGCATTAGAACACCTATATGAATGATTGAATTACTATGAAATTTTTTTCACAACCAAATAAAACATATTTGCATGATTGAATCACTATGAGATTTTTTTGATAGCCTTAGAACACATATACGTAAGATTGAATCAGTATAAACTTTTTTTGATGGCCTTAGAACACATATATGCATGATTGAATCACTATGAAATTTTTTTGACAGCCTTAGAACACATATAAGGATTTGATAGTCACTATGAATTTTTTTGACAGCCTTAGAACTTATATATGCATGATTGAATCACTATAAATTTTTTTGACACCCTTAGAACACATATATGCATTAATGAATCACTATGAAGTGTTTTTGCAGCCTTAGAACATGTATATGCTTGATTGAATCACTTTGAATTTTTTTTTCCATTTTTTGAACATATATATGCGTGAACACATATATGCGTGAGTGAATGACTAAAATTTTTTTTTACAACCTTAGTACACATGTGGTTGATTGATTCTCTATGAATTTTTTTTTACAACCTTAGCACGTATATATGAATGATTTAATCACTATGAAATTTTTTTGACAGTCTTAGAACACATATATGCATGGTTGAATCACAATGATTTTTTTTGACAACCATACAACATATATATGCATGATTCAATCACTATGAGATTTTTTTGACAGCCTTAGAAGACATATATGCATGATTGAATTAATATAAATTTTTTTTGACAGCCTTAGAACAAATATATGCATGATTGAGACACTACAAAATTTTTTAGACAGCCTTAGAACACATATATGCTTGATTGAGTCACTATGATTTTTTTTGGCAACCATAGAACACATATTGCATGATTTAAACACTATTAAATTTTTTTAACAACCTTAGAAAACAAATGCATGATTAAATCACTCTGAATTTTTGTTGACACACTTAGAACACATATATGCATGACTGAATAACTAAATTTTTTTTTAGTGGATTAGAACACATTTATGCGTGATTGAATCAGCATAAAATTTTTTTGACAACTTTAGAACACATATCTGCATGATTGAATCACTATGAATTTTTTTTGACAGACTAAGAACACATATATGCGTGATTGAATCACTATGAATTTTTTGTGAGAGCCTTAGAACACATATATGCATGATTGAATCACTATCAGATTTTTTTGGTAGACTTAGAACACTTTTATGCGTGATTGAATCACAACAATTTTTTTTTTACATCCTTAGAACAAATATATGCATGATTAAATCAATTTGAAATTTTTTGCTGACTTAGAACACATATATGCATGATTGAATCACTATGAGTATTTTTTTGATAGCCTTAGAACACATATATGCGTGATTGAATCACTACAATTTTTTTTGACAACATTAGAACGCATTTATGCATGATTGAATCACTATAACATTTTTTTGACAGCCTTAGAACACATATCTGAGTGATTGAATCACTCTGAATTTTTTTTGACTGCCTTAGAACATACATATGCATGATTGAATCCCTATGAAATATTTTTGTCAGCCTTAGAACACATATATGCTGCTTTGAATTACTCTAAAATATTCTTGACAACCTTAGACGACATATAAGCATGATTATATTGCTATGAATTTGTTTTGACAACATTAGAACACTTATACGCTTGATTGAATCACTATAACATTTTTTTGACAGCTTTAGAACACATATATGAGTGATTGAATCACTCTTAACATGTTTAGACAGCCTTAGAACATACATATGCATGATTGAATCCCAATGAAATTTTTGTGACAGCCTTAGAACACATATATGCATGATTGAATCACTTGAATTTTTTTTTACAGCGTTAGAACACATATATGCATGATTTTATCACTATGAATTTTTTTTTGACTACCTTAGAACACATATATGCATAATTGAATCACTTGAAACTTTTTTTGACAACCTTAGAACACTTATATGTAAGATTGAATCACTATGAATTTTTTTTGACAGCCTTACAACAAATATATACATGATTGAATCACTATGATTTTTTTTGATAGCCTTAGATCACATATATGCATGATTGAATATATGATTGAATCACTATAAAAAAAATTTGATAACCTTAGGCAACATATATGCATGATTGTATCACTATGATTTTTTTTGACAATATTAGAACACATATATGCTTGATTGAATCACTATAAATTTTTTTTGAAACCTTAGAACACATATATGTATTATTGAATCACTATGAATTTTTTTCAGTAAATTAGAACACATATATGCATGATTGAATCACTATGATTTTTTTTACAGCCTTAGAACACATATATGCATGATTGAATCACTATGAAATCTTTTTGATAGCCTTAGAACACATATATGAATGATTAAATCACTATGAAGTATTTTTGAGAGCCTAAGAACACATATATGCATGATTGAATCACTATAAAAAAAATTGACAACCTTAGAACACATATATGCAGGATTGTATCAGTATGAAATTTTTTTTACTACCTTAGAACACATATATGCATGATTGAATCACTTGAATTTTTTTTGGCTTTAGAAGACATATATGCAGGATTGAATCACTATGAAATTTTTTTGACAGCCTTAGAACACGTATATGCATGATTGAAAAGCTATGAAAGATTTTTGAGAGGCTCAGATCACATATATGCATTATTGAATCACTTTGAAATTTGTTTGACAACCTTAGAACACATATAAGCACGATTGAATTACTATGAATTTTTTTTGGCAGCCTTACAACACATATATGCAAGATTGAATCATTACGAAATTTTTTGACATCCTAAGAACACATATAGGCAAGATTGAATCACTATAACATTTTTTTGACAGTCTTAGAATAAATATATGCTTGATTGAATCACTATGACATTTTTTTGACATCCTTATAACACATATATGCATGATTGAATGAATAAGAATTTTTTTTTACAGACTTAGAACACATATATGCTTGATCGAACCACAACAATTTTTTTTTTCAACCGTAGAACACATATATGCGAGATTGAATCACTATGAATTTTTTTTACATTCTTACAACACATATATGCATGATTGAATCACTATGAATTTTTTTTGACCACGTTAGAACACATATACGCCTGATTGAGTCACTTTGTATTTTTGCTTACTACATTAGAACACATATACGCTTGATTGAGTCACTATCAATTTTTTTTTATAGCCTTAGAACACATACATGCATGATTGGGTCACTATGATTTTTTTTACAACGTTAAACCACCTATATGCACGATTGAGCCACTATGATTTTTTTTTTATTGAATGATTATGAAATTTTTTTGACAGCCTTAGAAAACATATATGCATGATTGTATTACTATGAAATTTGTTTGACAACCTTAGAACACTTATATACACGATTGAATCGCTACAAAGTTTTTTTGACAGCCTTAGAACACATATAAGCACGATTGAATCACTATAACAATTTTTTGACCGCCTTAGAACACATATGAGTGATTGAATCACTTTGATTTTTTTTTACAGCCTTAGAAAAAATATATGCAAGATTGAATCACTGTGATTTTTTTTTGACAACCTTAAAACAAATATATGCATGATTCAATCACTATAAAAAAAAATATGATAGCCTTAGAAAACATATGTGCATGATTGTATCACTATGAATATTTTTTTACTGTCATAGAACACATATATGCATGATTGAATCACTGAATGTTTTTGACAGCCTTAGAACACATATATGCATGATTGAATCACTATAAAAAAATTTTGACAGCCATAAAATATATATATGCATGATTTTATCACAATGAATTTTTTTTACTGCCTTTGAACACATATATGCATGACTGAATTACTATGAATTTGTTTGATAGCGTTAGATCACATATATGCATGATTGAATCACTAGGAATTTTTTTTGGCATCCTTGGATCATGTATATGCATGATTGAGTCACAATGAAATTTATTTGACGGCCTTAGAACACATATATGCATGACTAAATCACTATAAATTTTTTTGATAGCCTTAGAACACATGTATTCATGATTAAATCACTTGAATTTTTTTTGACACCCTTAGAACACATATATGCACGATTGAATCACCAAATTTTTTTTTACTACCTTAGAACACATATATGCATGATTGAATCAGTTGAAATTTTTTTGTACAACCTTAGAACACATATATGTAAGAATGAATCACTGCGAATTTTTTTTGACATCCTTAGGCCACATATATGCATGATTGAATTACTATAAATTTTTTTAGACATCCTTAAATCACATATATGCATGATTGAATCACTATAATTTTTTCTTCATAGCCTTAGAACACATATATGCTTGATTGAATCACTTTGAATTTTTTTGGAAGCCTTAGAACACATATTTGCATGATTGAATCACTATAAATTTTTTTTGACAATCTTAGACAACATATATGCATGATTGTATACTATGATTTTTTTTTGACAAAATTAGAACATATATATGCAAGATTGAATCACTAATTTTTTTTTTTTGACTACCTTAGAACAAATATATGCATGATTGAATCATTATAATTTTTTTTGACAACCTTAGAACACATATAAGAACAATTGTATCACTATGAAATATTTTTGACAGCCATAGAAAACATATATGCAAGATTAAATCATAATGATTTTTTTTTTACAGCCTCAGAATGCATCTATGCTTGATTGAATCACAATAAATTTTTTTGACAGCCTTTGAACATATTATTCATGATTGTATCACTATAAAATGTGTTTGACAACCTTAGAACACATATATGCATAATTGAATCACTATGATTTTTTTTTTACAACATTAGAACACATATACGCACGATTGAGTCACTATAAAATTTTTTTGACAGCCTTAGAACACATATATGCATGATTGAACCACTGTAAAAAAAAATTCACAGCCTTAGAACACATATATGCATGATTGAATCACTATAACATTTTTTGACCGCCTTAGAACACATATATGAGTGATTTAATCACTATGATTTTTTTTTTATAGCCTTAGAACACATATAAACGTGATTGAATCAGTGTGATTTTTTTTACAGCCTCAGAACAAGTATATGCATGATTCAATCACTATAAAAAAAATATGACAGCCTTAGAACACATATATGCATGATTGTATTACTATGATTTTTTTTTTACTGCCTTAGAACACGTATATGCATGATTGAATCACTGTATTTTTTGACAGCCTTAGAACACATATATGCCTGATTGAATCACTATAAAAAATTTTTGACAGCCTTAGAACACATATGAATGATTGTAACACTATGATTTTTTTTTAATGGCTTTGAACACATATATGCATGATTTTATCACTATGAATTTTTTAGAGAGCCTTATATCACATATATGCATGATTGAATCACTATGAAATTTTTTTGACATCCTTAGATCACGTATATGCATGATTGAATAACTATGAAATACTTTGACAGCCTTAGAACACATATATGCATGACTGAATCACTATGATTTTTTTTTGACAGCCTTAGAACACATATATTCATGATTGAATCACTTGGAATTTTTTTGACAGCCTTAAAACACATATATTCACGATTGAAACACCATTTTTTTTTACTACCTTAGAACACATATATGCATGATTGAATCAATTGAATTTTTTTTTACTACCTTAGAACACATATATGTAAGATTGAATTACTGTGAATTTTTTTTGACAACCTTAGATCATATATATGCATGATTGAATCACTACGAATTTTTTTTGACATCTTCAGATCACATATATGCATGATTGAATCACTATAAAAAAATTTTCACAGCCATAGAACACATATATGCTTGATTGAATCACTCTGAAATTTTTTTGACAGCCTTAGAATACATATATGCATGATTAAATCTCTATGAAATTTTTTTGACAACCATAGACAACATATTTGCAAGCTTGAATGACTATAAAATTTGATTTACAGCCTTAGAACACATATCTGCATGATTGAATCACTAAGAAATTTTTTTGACAGCCTTAGAATACATATATGCATGATTGAATCACTAGATTTTTTTTTTTACTACCATAGAACACATATATGCAAGATTTAATCACTATAATTTTTTTTTAACAACCTTAGAACACATATATGCACAATTGAATCACTATGAAATATTTTTTATAGCCTTAGAAAACATATATGCTTGATTAAATCGCTATGAATTTTTTTTTACAACCTTAGAACACATATATGCATGATTGAATCATAATGAATTTTTTTTTACAGCCTCAGAACACATCTATGCTTGATTGAATCACAATAAACTTTTTTTGACAACCTTAGAACACATATATGCATGATTGAATCACTATGAAATTTTTTTGACAACCTTACACACGTATATGCATGATTGAATCACTACAATTTTTTTTTGACAATCTTAGAACAAATATATCCATGATTGAATCACTATGAAATTTTTTGGACAACCGTAGAACATATATATGCATAATTAAATCACTATGAATTTTTTTTACAAACTTAGAACACATATATGAATGATTGAAGAACTATGATTTTTTTTTTATATGCTTAGAACACATATTTGCATGATTGAATCACCATGAATTTTTTTTTACAACGTTAGAACACATATATGCATGATTGAGTCACTCTGAGATTTGTTTGATAACGTTAGAACACATACATGCTTGATTGAGTCACTATGATTTTTTTTTGACATCCTTAGAACACATATATGCATGATTGAGTCACTATGAATTTTTTTTACAATGTTAGAACACATATATGCATGATTGACTCACTATGATTTTTTTTTACATCCTTAAAACATGTATATGGATTTTTGAATCACTATGAAATTTTTTAGAGAGCCTTAGAACACATATATGCATGATTGTATCACTATGAAATTTTTTTACAGCCTTAGAACACATTTATGCACAATTGAATCACTATGAATTTTTTTTGACAACCTTATAACACATATATGCATGATTGAATCACTAAGAATTTTTTTTTACAAGGTTAAAACACATATATACATGACTAAGTCACTCTAAAATATTTTTGACAATGTTAGAACACATATACGCAAGATTGAGTCACAATTAAATTTTTTTGACAACATTACAACATAAATATTTATGATTGAATCACTATGATTTTTTTTTACAACGTTAGAACACATATATGCATGATTGAATCACTGTGAATTTTTTTTCACATTCTTAGAACACATATATGCATGACTGAATCACTATGAAATTTTTTAGACAACCTTAGAACATATATATGCATGATTGTATCACTATGAATTTTTTTTTAGAGCCTTAGAACACATATACGCATAATTGAATCACAATGAAGTTTTTTTGATAGCCTTAGAACACATATATGCATGATTGAATCACTATAACCTTTTTTTGATAGTTTTAGAATACATATATGAGTGATTGTATCACTATGAAATTTTTTTGACAGCCTTAGAACAAGTATATACAAGATTGAATCACTATGAAATTTTTTTGAGAGACTTAAAACACATATATGCATGCTTGAAACACTATGATTTTTTTTTACAACCTTTGAACACATATGTGCAAGATTGAATCACAATAAAATTTTGCTGACAGTCATAGAACACGTATATGCTTGATTAAATCACATTGATTTTTTTTTACAGAATTAGAACACACATATGCATGATTGAAGCACTATGAATTTTTTTTTACAACCTTGAAACACAGATATGCAAGATTGGATCACTATGAACTTTTTTTGACATTCTTAGAACACATATACGTATTATTGAATCACTATGATTTTTTTTTTAGAATGTTAGAACACATATACAAATGATTCTAAAACTCTAATTTTTTTTTGAAAATGTTAGAAAAGATATACGCTTGAGTCAACCACTATAAAAATTTTTTGACAGCCTTTGAACATAAATATGCATGATTGAGTCACTATGAATTTTTTTTGACAACCTTAGAACATAAAGATGCATGATTGAGTCACTATGATTTTTTTTTATAACCTTGGAACACATATATGCATAATTGAATCACTACGAATCACTATGTGCATGATTGATTTTTTTTTACAGCATTAGAACACATATGTGCATGATTGAATCACAATAACATTTTTTTGATAGCCTTAGCACATTTATGAGTGATTGAATCACTATAAAATTTTTTGACAGCCATATAACACATATATGCACAATTGAATCACTACGAAGTTTTGATAGCCTTAGAACACATATATGCACGACTGAATCACTATAACATTTTTTTGACGGCCTTAGAACACATATATGAGTGATTGAATCACTATGAAATGTTTTTGAAAGCTTTAGAACACATATATGCATGATTGAATCACTACGAATTTCTTTTGACTGCCTTAGAACACATATATGCATGATTGAATCACTATAAAAAAAATTTGACAGCCTTGGAACACATATATGCATGATTCTATCACTATGAATTTTCTTTTACTATCTTTGAACACATATATGCATGATTGAATCACTATGAATTTTTTTTACAGTCATTGATCACATATATGCATGATTGAATCACTATGAAATTATTTTGACAGCCTTAGAACACATATATGCATGACTGAATCACTATGAATTTTTTTTCACAGCCTTAGAACACATATTTTCATGATTGAATCACTTTAAATTTTTTTAACAGCCTTAGAACACATATATGCATGATTGAATCACTATGAAATTTTTTTGACAACCTTACACACGTATATGCATGATTGAATCACTACAATTTTTTTTTGACAATCTTAGAACAAATATATTCATGATTGAATCACTATGAAATTTTTTGGACAACCGTAGAACATATATATGCATAATTGAATCACTATGAATTTTTTTTACAAACTTAGAACACATATATGAATGATTGAAGAACTATGATTTTTTTTTATATGCTTAGAACACATATTTGCATGATTGAATCACCATGAATTTTTTTTGACAACGTTAGAACACATATATGCATGATTGAGTCACTCTGAGATTTTTTTGATAATGTTAGAACACATACATGCTTGATTGAGTCACTATGATTTTTTTTTGACATCCTTAGAACACATATATGCATGATTGAGTCACTATGATTTTTTTTTTACAATGTTAGAACACATATATGCATGATTGACTCACTATGATTTTTTTTTTACATCCTTAAAACACGTATATGGATTTTTGAATCACTATGAAATTTTTTAGAGAGCCTTAGAACACATATATGCATGATTGTATCACTATGAAATTTTTTTACAGCCTTAGAACACATATATGGACAATTGAATCACTATGAATTTTTTTTGACAACCTTATAACACATATATGCATGATTGAATCACTAAGAAATTTTTTTTACAAGATTAAAACACATATATACATGACTAAGTCACTCTAAAATATTTTTGACAATGTTAGAACACATATACGCAAGATTGAGTTACAATTAAATTTTTTTGACAACATTACAACATAAATATTTATGATTGAATCACTATGATTTTTTTTTACAATGTTAGAACACCTATATGCATGATTGAATCACTGTGAATTTTTTTTCACATTCTTAGAACACATATATGCATGACTGAATCACTATGAAATTTTTTAGACAACCTTAGAACATATATATGCATGATTGTATCACTATGATTTTTTTTTAGAGCCTTAGAACACATATACGCATAATTGAATCACAATGAAGTTTTTTTTATAGCCTTAGAACACATATATGCATGATTGAATCACTATAACCTTTTTTTGATAGTTTTAGAATACATATATGAGTGATTGTATCACTATGAAATTTTTTTGACAGCCTTAGAACAAATATATACAAGATTGAATCACTATGAAATTTTTTTGACAGACTAAAAACACATATATGCATGCTTGAAACACTATGATTTTTTTTTACAACCTTTGAACACATATGTGCAAGATTGAAGCACTATAAAATTTTGCTGACAGTCATAGAACACGTATATGCTTGATTAAATCACATTGATTTTTTTACATTTTCAAATCCTAGTGCTCGTACTAGTATGCTTTTTCAAAATCCAGTGCTCGTACTGATGTGTTTTTTTCAAAAACCCAGTGCTCATACTGGTACCTTTTTCAAAATCCAGTGTTTGCACTGGTGCACATTTTCAAAAACCCAGCGTTCATGCTAGTGCATTTTCAAAACCCAGTGCTCGTACTGGTGTGCACTTTTGAAAACCCAATGATCGTACTGGTGTGTACTTTCGAAAACCCAGCGCTCATATGGGTGCATTTTCGAAATCCAGTGCTCGTACCAGTGTGTTTTTCAAAACCCAGTGCTAATACTGGTACATCTTTAAAATCCAGTGCTCATACTGGTACATCTAGCGCTCGTGCTAGTGTCTGGCTGACTGATTAGTTAGCCCTCTAGGTTCAGTCTTTGTACTAACCATTCATCAACAATTCGAGCTCTAAATCTCAATTTCAACCTTCGGGTTACCATTCTGTCAAAAATCAATCTTTTTCTCTTGCGAAGGACCCTCTTCAGGGAGAGTTTGAGGGAGCTCGTTCCTTTCGCATGCAACCATCTTTCGTTTGCAAGAACCCTTTTCCAAGGAGAGTTTGAAGGGACTCATTTTCTTCGCGAACAGTTTGCAAAACAACAACCAACTTTACATAAAAGAACCCTTTTGCCAGGGAGAGCTTCGACGACAGCCCGTTTCTTTTTGTGACCCCCATTTTTATGATTTTGGCCACCCCCCTTTACAGAGGACCCTCTTCTAGGGAGAGTGTGATGGACTTGTTCCTCTGTGATACTTTTTCAACCTTTATTGTCGGCTGCCTTTCCATAAGAGAAGCCTAGAGATAGGGAGTTTTGACAAAAACTTAATTTCTCTTCAAAAGTTTCATTTTGCAAACACCTCATCTTTGGGGAAGAGAGAAGTATTTCCAACTTTCCATTCAGGTAAGGGCTAAGCCTGAGTCTCTTTTTTTGGGGAAAAAGAGAGGAGAATTTTGTCACGAACGTGTCGATTCGATAACAAGCAATTACTTTCATTAAGGATTTCAAGAATATTTTGCGAATTTGCTATCAAAAACCATTGTTGATCTCAAAGCTTTCATCGCACAAAGAATTAACTCAAACTACCTTTAGTATTATTTCCAAAAGAGCAAGACTTTTGCGAAATAAGAACAAAATTCAAGTTTTTTTTCTGTTGGTCAAACAAGAGGATGAAGAAAAATCTTCGATATGACCAACAAAGGAAAAATTCAATGATGTTAAAAATCCATAAGTGAACTGATATTGATCATAGTTATGGCACATTCTTAAAGATCATTCTTCTGGCAGTAAGGCAGTGGAAATATCCTAGGCGATAAAAGAACCTCCTCAATACATATCTCCTCAGTCATTTGAGCTGCAAATCAAATATCTGCAAAAGGGTCTCAATTGTCGTCAAGATGAAGACAAATATATGAGCTAGATCCCCGGGGCCAAAGAATATTTAGATCATCTCCAAGATGAAGGAGTTTGTGATGGATCCTTCCAGGGAACGTTCAGATCACCATCAAGATGAAGGCGACTGCGATGAACCTCCCAACAAACCCTAAAAGATATTTGATTTCTACTATCATCCAGAGATTCTGACCAATGAACCAATATCATCAGTATAATTCCTAAGAAAAAGAAGAATCAGAGCATCTCCAAGATGAAGGAGTTTGTGACGTGCCCTTCCCCGAAAAAGAGAGAAAAGTTAGGACATCTCTAGAATGAAGGATGATGTAAAAAGCTTCTCGCCAAAACCCAAGAAAGCTCCATGACTCAAAAGAGTGCAAAAAGATCATCATGGGAAAATCCCTAGGATATCAAACTGCCTGAAACTGCCAGGAATCATCTTTATCTATGTGAAATTCTTTTATCAATATCTTTTCACTCAATTACTTTTATGAAGCTAAGAATATTTTCTTTCTTTTCATATCAAGGAAATTGATATATCCCTTGAAGAAACTCAACAACAATAAATTTGAATTTGATTCTTGATTCTACAGAGTTAGCTCAATTGGAGTTAATACTCTAGGTAGAAAGAGGTGATATTCTCACACATATATGCACAATTCAATCATTCTGAGTCAATTACAATTTTTGGCATCTTATTGGCAATATTTTCTCGTTATCCCACCATGAGGTAAAGAACTTGACGTTTGTTTTGACGTATCCTGCCGTCATTTCTCCTTAGGACTGAAAAGTCCTTTCCTTTCGTGTGATCTGAGTGCTCTCAGATTTGCACACTTCCCCGTGTTCCTCATTGTCCCGCCATAGACAGTTCCCGCTCAGGATAAGGGTTAAACCTAAACTTTATGCAAAAGGTTTGTTATTGTTAAAAGCTATTTTAGTCTCAGCGATGAGGCGCCTAAGATCAACCCCTTTTCAAGCTTTAGGGACCCCCATTTTCATCCTTTTGCAAACCCCTCTTTGACTTGTTGTGCGAAGTCTAGAGGTCCCATCACAGTTTTCTCGCTCCTCGATGATTCTGTATCCATTCAGGCTAAGGATTAAACATGTTACCTCACTCCTCGAGGTATCACCCAAACCTTCTGGGAGAGGTTGTCTGTTTTTAAAAGCTGATTTAGTCTCAGCAATGAGACGCCCCAGATCATCCCTTTTTCAAGCTTTAGGGAACCCCATTTTTCTCTTCTCGCAAATCCCTTTCGGATTTGTTCGTCCAAACTCCGAAGGTCCCATCACGGTTTCTTCATCCAAGGATTCCGTATGGTCGCCCCTTTTAGGTTAAGGGTTAAGCCTGAACCTCACTCCACGAGGTATTTTTTCCATGCAGGTTGGGTAAAACCTGAATCTCGTTTCGACTAGATATCCTTTCTAGTCCCATCACGATTTCTTCATCCGATGATTCTGTATGGTCCCCCCACTCAGGTCAAGGGTTAAACCAGAATCTCGTTTTGGCGATGTATTTCTTTTTGTCCCATCATAGTTTCTTCGTTCGAGGATTCCGTATGATCGTCCCTTTCAGGATAAGGGTTAAGCCTGAACCTCGCTCCTCGAGGTATCATCCCATTCAGGTTAAGGGTTAAGCCTGAACCTCACTCCATGAGGTATCTTCCATTCAGGTTTGGGTTAAACTTGAGCCTCGTTTTGACGAGGCAATTCTCCCGGTCCCATCATGGTTTTTTTCCCCACAAAGGAATCCATGCTTTGTACATCCATCCAGAAAGGATCACGCTTGAGCTTCACCTCACGAGGCATTTTTCTCAAAAATCTTCCATCAAGATCTTCATGTATCCCTTTCCCATTCAGGTAAGGGTAGAACCTGAAATTCATCATGATATATCTTCGTCCCATCCAGGTTAAGGGCTAAACCTGAATCATTCCAAAAGGTTGATCTTGTCTCACCCATGAGACTTGATCTAAATTCTTATTTTCTGTCGTTTGGAGACTTTCACCCAAAGTCTCAACACGATTTCCTCATTTCTGTTATTCAGTCATATCATTTTCGAGGATTTCGTCCCCCCCCCCCCCCAATACCATTCAGGATAAGGTATTAAGCCTGAGAAACCATGTTTTTCAAAATAATTCTTCCACACCCAGTTCAGGTTTGATGACTGGGGCATTTTTCAAAATTTGGTGTGTTTTCTTTGCCACTAAACTCGGCTTTCAACCGGCTTAGTAGCAAAGAGGGGCATCTGTGAACACCCCAAAATTTTCAAAATTTTATAGATATTTCCTCTTTGTCCCTGGCCCCGTTTTCTGAGTATAATTGACTCATTTTTCACTCAAAATTTCAGTTTATTCCTCGAACTTACTGGAATCAAATTCATTTTATGTATCTGACTCAATTTCGGATCCGGATCCAATATCAAAATCCAAATCTGAGCCTCGTTGTTCAGTTTTTTTAATTAAAATTATAAAATACCAAAAATAGTTTTTGAATGGCTCGGACAGTCCATCCGACATCCGTTTGGATTCACTGCTCTATATTTCTTAGTTCAAGGTTCAAAAACTCAAAAATTTTCTCAAATTCTAAATCCAAACCCGTTTTCTGAAATTTTTTCAGAGAATAGCCTTGAATTCTCGAAAAACCTTTCTTTTGTAAATATTTTCAATTTTTACAAGAATATGTCAAAAATCCTTTGTTTTCTCGTAAATTTTAGAGTTTTATTTTCAAAAATAAAAAAAATACAAAAAATAAAAAAATACATAAAATACCAAGGAAAACAAAAAAACCAAAAAAAAATCAAAAAAATATGCGAAAAAATGAGTAGTTTAAACTCTTTGAAGCTTGTTTTGCTAAAAAACCTCTCTTGAGAACCATTTTATGAAAAACGTTTTTTAGGAGCCCCTTTTTGAAAATTGGGGAAGGTTGCAATGGCCTCCTCCCGTTCGCGAGAAGCTTCTCCCTCTCTCGCCAGAACCCTCCATCTACCTCCTCACAGATCTTCGGTTCATCTTCAACTTCCTCCACTTCCAGACCCTTCCTCACTTCTCTATAAAAAGTTCTCAAGGGGAAGGGAGTGGCATCCACGAAGCATCCATTTGCATCGATCTTCACTAGAGATTTCATCCATTATCCATCTTCGAACCTCAGCATTCCTTTCTTCTTCTTCATCCGGACTTCCCTCCTTCAGGAATCCCTGTAAACAAGGTAAAAAAAAAACCCTCTCTCTAGTCTCTGATTTTCGATCTCCTTCATTCCAGTCCCGTTAGAGCACTACCGTGATATCAGTTTTGCTTATTGCAAACATTGATTCATGCACATTGTGCAATATCAAACAAAATCCTTAGGTTTCAATATCTTATTCCTTTAATTACGAATTTTCTT
Organism: Nuphar pumila; assembly: GCF_984573655.1. Classification (NCBI taxonomy): domain Eukaryota; kingdom Viridiplantae; phylum Streptophyta; class Magnoliopsida; order Nymphaeales; family Nymphaeaceae; genus Nuphar; species Nuphar pumila. The sequence continues at coordinate 41,483,217 of NC_143265.1, read as the reverse complement.
TAGGCTTAGATTTTTTTTTTCCATGCGTTTTCTCTGTTATTTTCTATAATTTGTAATGTGAAGACACTTTTCTTTTCTGGCGTTAATACCGTCTGCTGTGTGTTATGTACATTGCATCAACATCCTTCATTTTACATTATGATTTCTACTATTTAGTTAAATTTTTGTAATATCTCTGTTATTTGGTTGATTTTCTATTGCATTTTGTTATTGTAGTTCTTGCCTATATTTCATTTGTATATGTCGTTACATGCTTGTCAATGAATTCCCATTTTTTTTCTCTCTTTTCCCTTTTTTTTCTCTTCTTCTTCTTGTGGATTCTTGATTTTCTGTCTATATTTAATCCCCCCCCTGTTTGCATCTAATCGTTTGGATTATGTTCAATCTCCCATTTGAATAACAATTAATCATTCTCCTGATTGCATGTTTAATCATGTTATTCTGTTTGTTTCAATTACATTTTTGTTTCATTGAATTTAAAATTATCCATGGCACCAAATTATTCACATTAGTCTATACACCATGAGAATCACTTTATTTAGAGGTAATCTGCACAAATCACAGATTAGATTGGGGCAGTCTCAGCAAGAATGATAAGAGACGAGATCTGAGGTTGAACATCTTGTGCAACAGTGCAATCTGTGGTTAATGGCTCAAAAGATTATATGCTTGCAGGCAAATAATACCATAGTGTAAACACCCCAAATTTTCCACATCCATTCTCAAACAATTCTCCTCAGGCAGTGCCAACCCTATTAGGTCAGTGTAGGAGTCAAACCCCGAGTCAGTTTCAGAAAATCACCATTTTACCCATTTTCACTAGGAAAATTACCATTTTACCCCTAGGTCATCCCGGACCCCAGTCAGTTGGAGTCAACAAAGCTCACTGGTCAATTTAGAACATTTAACATATCAGTCATCTCAAGCTCATCTGAGCTCACAATGAACAAACCATTTTCATTTCTGACAATTCCTGCCAAAATGGGATCATTTCTTCAGAAATAAGCTCATTTCTTGCTCAAATCCAAGCCAATTGTCTCAAAGTCAGTCATTTATAGTCAGTCATACTCCCCAGAGTCTAACTTGAGCTCACCAGGAGTTCAAGCGCTCCAGTTTCAGTTCAAAACCATTTCCAAGTGTTCAGGAGCCCATTTTAGTCCATTTCAGCTCTTTCAGCTGAAATTGAGCTGAGTTTAGCCAATTGAGCTAGTGTTCGAGCTTCGATTTTAGTTCACGTCAGTATTATTGACCTTTTTCTTAGCTCGAAGTCAGTTGAAGTTCGTAATTCACTTCACTCCAGCGACCATTCTGTACCATTTCTCTAAAAATGGCAGTTTTTCTTCAAAATTCAGTCGGAAAGGTCAGTTGAGTCAGTGCCTTGTCAGCTCATTGGAGTTCTGAAACTCTAAAACCCAGCTCAATCTGGCTCATTTCAGTTCAATTCAGCTCGAACCCCAATTTTCAGTGTCACTCTGACCCAATAGAGTCTCGAAAACCATTTCTTGAGCTATTTTGCAAATTTTATCAATTTTAATGCTTTTTAAACTGGTACAAGTGTCAATCGGGGTCTGACATCCAAAATTCTTTATTAAGGGTCTGCATTTCGCATGTCATTTCATGTCATTTCTCATCATTTCATATCATTTCTCAGCATTTCATAACATTTCATCACATTTCATTTCATTTTTGAAGTCCAGAACTCCAGTTTTATAAATTTCAATCCAGATCGAGTTTTAAAAGCTTTCATAAATTAACTTCAGAACCTCGGGTTCCCAAAATTAACATTTTTACCACCGGGAGTCTAAATTTGGAAGTATTTTCTCGAGAAAAACAATCTGGATTTCTTTCAAAATCAAATTTTCAAATTTTACACTGGATTTGCTTCGCAATGAGCTATTGAACTTCAAAATCCAAGCTCATTTCAAAAACTGCCAAAAATAGCTCATTTTGTTTGAAGCATTTTCTCGAGAAAAATAATCTGGATTTCTTTCAAAATGAAATTTTCAAATTCTACACTGGATTTGCTTCGCAACGAGGTATTGAACTTCAAAATCCGAGCTCGTTTAAAAAACTGCCAAAAATAGCTCATTTCGTCTAGAAATTTTCTGAAAAGACTATTTTACCCCTTTAATCGTCAAAATGAATTTCAAAAGTGGAATTTGGACCCGCTCTGAGATGGCCCATCCATTTGTATTTTCTATTTTAATTTATAAAAAAAAAGAAAAAATTTTATTTACCTTTTTATTTATTTTTTTGTTTGTTTTATTTTTTATTTTATTTTATTTTATTATTTTATTTTCCTAAGGTGGGACCCACAAGAGGGGGTCGACCACCCCAGCCCCTTTTCCAGCCCATTTTCTTTCTTTCTTCCTCCATTTTCTTTTTATATATATATATATATTTATTTATTTTTATTTTCTTTTCTTTTCTTCTTTATTTCTTTTCTTTCTTTCTTTTTTCATCCTCTTTCTTTCTTTTTTCTTCCTCTTTCTTTCCTCCTTTATTTCCTCTCCAGCACACTCACGTAAACCCCTTCCAGCCTTCCTTCAGCCCACCTCTTCACGCCTCCCTCTCTCTCTCTCTCTCTCTCCCTTGAGCTCTTCCCTTTGCTTCTACAGCCCACAACAGCTCTCCCCTTTGCTGCTACAAACCTCCAGCCACACCTTACCAGCAACAAACACAGCAGCAACTTCAGCCCTCCTCCAGGGTGACCATATCCACCTCCTTGGCAGCTTCAGTCGGCTCCTCCTCCATGCCCAGCAGCTGCTCCACATCCAAGCCGGCGACCACACCTCCATTGCTGCCACATCTTTTTGTTGCAGCCACGTCCAGCCGATCCATCAATGGCTCTAGCTCCAGCAAGGAACCATACATCTTCCCCAGCTGGTGACCATCCTCTTCAAGTCGCAGCTACATTCATTACAGCCGGCACCTCCTTTGCAGCCATTCCAACGCCCAGCAGTCCACCTTCTTTCCCTTTGCTCCAGTCGATCCAGCGCCATCTTCTTCATTCGCCGTAGCAAGGCCATAAGGTAAGCCTTTTCCCCTTTTACTACTACAATTTCCTCTGTGATTCTAGCATGAATCCGGTTAAAAAACCGGATTCACCCAGTTACAAAAGTAATTTTCTGAGGTTATAGCATTGATTAAGGCTGTACCGAATAGAGGGATCCATCCATCCGATTGATGGATCGGATCCCCCATTTCGATTAGCCAATATTAAAGAGGATCGGATTTCCCCTGCTGTTTTATTTTCCTTTTATCATCATATTTCATGTGATTTCGTATTTTAAAGATAGCATCTAGATTAGTTTTTAATATTTATTCAATTTGTTTTACTATCTTGCTTTTATTAACTTAGAATCATAGATTTTCCAGTTATATGCAGAATTTAGTTATTATTTCATGAGTGTAATTTCGTTAAAAAATCCAAAATAAAATTTTGATATCTCTAGTTGCATGTCTTTGTTTTACTTCCAAAAACTTGAATCTATTTGAGTTTTGGAATCCTTCTAAACAAATCAAATCCTAAACCGGGATTCTGCATTTCTGGAACTTCCAGTTTGCGCTTTAGCAGACAAAAACCTCCGACACCACCCTTGTGGGAGATTTGGATCATCCTACAAAAATCACAGTAGATTTATAATTGAATCTACTAGTGATATGGAAATTTTGAGGTTTTTTCAATTAACTTTGACCTCTGTAAAAAAACGGATTTCTTAGACCTCTGGGAAAATATCGATTTTCTTTTGTCAGGGTATAGACAGACCCTAATGCACCGATTTCATACAATCTGTAATTCGTCTGCAAAAAATTTCAACATGAAAGTTTTTTCTAACACAATTTCCTGTCATTTCCCAAAATTTGGGAATTTTTGGATCTGTTTCATTATTTGTCCTGGATTTTCTCTTTCTGTCTAACAGATTCTAATGTCCAGAAATTCCAGAGATTTAGGTCTCTGATAACAGTGTGGATTTTTCCAAACCATAACCGGAATCCCAATGGTGTCAAAAAATCAAATCTTCCTCTGTTTGTCAGGGACATTGTCCCACAATTTCAGCCATTTTACCATCTGTCTGCCATTTTTCCCACATTTTCTACCGAAACCTGTCTGTTTCCTTCATTTACTAGAGTCGCCGGATTCCGATCCGACTTGCCGGAGTGGTACAGCTCAGACCATAGGTCAAAACCAGAAAGTGTAAAAGGAAAAAATTCTTGCCCAACTGTCCTATGTCACCCCATAAAATTTGGGAAATGTTTATGGAAATTTGATATCCTAAATCCCCTTTGGAATCAATATTTTAGTCAAAAATCATAAAATTTAGGGTTTTTATTTGAATTTCCATATTTAAAAATACAAAAAAATAGATTTTCGAGCTCTATTATGTTTATAGGGTTATTTTAGGTGTCCATACCAGATTTGGTTTAATTCCAAGTTCATTTGCTCCATGTCTTAGTTTATCTTTAAATTCAGAAGCGAAAATCAGGCGAAAATCAGGTTAAATTTGATATTTATGATATTTTCGCCATTTTAGGATTTTTATCATGTACATAAGCATGTAGAATCATATTAGGGTTAATTTCAATCTCCTTTGCATTTCATATTTTTCAATTTTACAAAATTTATTTCAGAAAACCCTGGTTTCAAGGCCATAGTCTTGTTATTGGGGGTATTTTGGTCATTTTGACATAAATTTCGAAATTTCAATTTCTAATTCTCCAAAATTTCATGCATATAATCATATCTTATCATATTATGTTTGATTTATTTTATTTGATTTTCAAAATTCTAAAATTTACAAAAAATTCTTTCAGAAAACCCTGATTTCAAGATCATCAGGGGTATTTTGGTCATTTTGACCCCAACTTCGAATTTCCAAGTTTATTTTCAAAATTTATTCATTATTTCTCATGTTTATATCAAAGGGGGTATGAATTTGGGTTTATATCTGAATAATATCCGATAATTTCCCATATTTTCGGATAAATTCAGAAGAACCTACATTTTTGTGCTAACATTGTTTTCTAGTTTTGCAGGAATATTCAAGAAGAAGATTTTATTTTCTTATTTTATTTCAATTCAATGTAACATCAAATGTACTAATTTGGAATAAGATTTACGTTTTCTGCTTAGAATAGGACTGCATTGCATATAGTTTAATTTATGAAAATTTTAATATGTGATGTATGATTCATGCACATTATTTCAAATTCACTATGGTTTACACGAATGACACGTGCACAAGCTCTTATGGAGTTTATAAACTCGGTGGGATTTGTATTTATGGCCATAGTCAGAATGCGAAGAAAACCAAGATTTATGATCTTCATATTAGCCACATTCAGCCTACACACTTAGGCTAACTTCAAAATGCACTGCATTTCTCAAAGTTTTAAAAGGATTTCCCAATTCCTTAGTGAAATTCCCTTTTCAAATTCATATTCATTCATTCATATCATTCAAATTGCATTATTTTCAAATTCATTTTCCAATTTTAATTTCAGAAAAATCAATTTTCTCAAGGATTTACCAAGTCTTTCTCAGGATTGGATTTTCACAGAATTCTAAATTTTCAAATGAGATTTCAAAGTATTTCCCAAGTTCAAATCAAGATTTTCCTATGTTTTAACATTCTCAAATTTCAAAAACCCAAGTTTTCAGAAATCTATTTTCTCAGAATTCCCATTTTCCTGAGAACCCAGTTTCCTGAGAATCCATTTTTCATGTCAAAAGTCATTTTCCAATGAATTTCTTAGATTTCTTCAGAATTCTCAAATCCATTTTCTCATAAAATCAATTCCAAGTTTCCAATCTCAAAACCAATTTTCTCAGATTTTCAAGTTTTCCTGAGAAATCACTTTCCAATGCAAATTTCTGATTTCCAATGAAATTCAATGATTTTCTCAAGAATTCAATTTTCAAGTACTTTTCCAATCAATTTTCAAGCATATTTCAATTTTCCAAAGCAAACATCATATTTTCTCAAACATTGCATTATTTTCAAAATTTCATAGCACAAGCCTGATTCTCTGTGCATTCTAGGAAAAATAGAGCATAATTTAGATATTTGAGTCAAGTTAAAGCACATAATTGATCCTTGGTTCAATTACCCCTGGTAAAGGCGCCAGGAACGGTTGAACCTCGTACCGACAGACGGATCCCATTCCATGGAATTTTCCCGCAAATTTTCAAAACGGAGGCGAGTAAATTTTTAAAACCATTTTCAAAACTTTGGTCGAGTTTGACTCGCGAAATTCGTTTCTCTCTCGCAAGAGAGGGGAAAAATTTTGCGATGATAACACATAGATTCCCCCTACAATGATCGTGTTCTCATTGCTACTGTGGTCTTTGCTGTTATTCCCATTTTACTTGATCAACATGTAGGGGACCCATCTGAAAAGATTTCATAATTTTCCCTTGAACCAGATTTCATTTCCCCTCATGTCCATGTCTTCTTGGTCCTTGAGTTTAGTGCATCATTTCATTTCTCTGGAGGTGGCTGCAGCCTAGGCATTAACGGAGTTATAGAAGACAGGGCCGATAAACGATTGATGACCATGATCAACAAGCTTATATAGAGGGCATGTGTGCTGATATCAGTTGCTTCCATATATCTATCATTTGTAGTAATCAGGGCCCATTTCAACATGGTTGACAATCACTGCCACGATCATAGGTCCACTCGTAGTGGTAACGATACTGGGTATGTTTGGTTCCCTGATAATCAGACATCGCATGAAGGTCAAAAGTAAGTATCTTGAGAGGTCATCTATAAGTCTATTAAAATCCTTGTCGAATACACCTAATTCAGAAAATGATCCCATTGATCATATGGCAATGAGGTCCTTCTAGTTGATCTTACGAACAACCCATGCTTACTGTTGCTTGTAAAGTAAGAATCCCATTGCAATGCCAGGATAACAGGGGTATTCGTGAAGTAGTAAATCAAACATGACTATTGTATATATGTGAGTTGGTTTGAATTATTTGGCAACGAGGTTGCCCAAAAAAAAGAGAGAAGATAGAGTCAGCCTCAGTTATGTTTTATACAGTCTGAAGGAACACTTTGTACTAATGGTTGGCGCCAAGGTATGTTATCTGCATTTTTTTTATCTCTAGGTGTTCATTAGGTTTCATTTCCCTTTCTTTTCTTTTTTTTTCTTTTTCTCTCAACATTCCCTACATCATGATGTATTTATGTTACTTGTCATTCCACTTCACTCATACGTCCAGCTCATCATCCTTACCAACATCTACCACAGTCATTTGCAACCATCACCTGCAAATGACACTGTTCACCAACACTAGAACACATAACTTCGCCATTGCCTATACCCTTCAGCACCACATCCTAGGTAGTCATCCACACAACACATGTTATTGATGTTTTCTTGTATTCTCTACACACACTACTATTCCCCTCATCACCATCTACCCTCTCACCCCATATACAACATTATATTCACTGTTATGCATCATCAATGCTTGACATCTTCACTTAGCATTGCCTATGGTATTCACTTCCAGTGTCATACCACCATCATCATTGTTATCCTTGTCCACCACACTCACGATATATATCACTCTGCCCATACTCCCTACACATCAACCTCTCATTGCTCATCTCTCCAAGCATAGTCATTTGTGGCCTACACAAAAGTACTTACTATTCCCCTATTACCTATGCAATTCATCTTCAACCGCCAAATCTACACAGCTGTTGTAGCTCCATATCATCAAGACACTTTGCCACAGGCATCCACAGTATGCTTGAAAGCTACTATGGCATTTTTGCCTTCACTGCACCTATAAATGCTCATATTCACTATACATATTGCATTACCTATGCTCCATCTGCTAAGGCCTTACATCCCATTTTCTCCACCTGCTGTGCACTCATTCACTAGCACCACCAATACCCTCCGTTCCACCTCCCTGCCACCTTAGCCTCCCCATCTCCATTATGAGTTTTCACTAACTACACAGTATCACCTTACTGTTTTCATTCACCCACCACACACTTGCTTATGCACCTACACAGCACATCCCAAGCTGCCACCAACTTCCAGTTTCCCAACATTTTTTACCCTATTGCAACTTACAACATTCATGCCTTCACTCTCCAATACCATTTCTGTATATTATGCACATTCATTTACTGTTATCTCCACATACCTACAACAGTGTTGGGTACTACTGTAGCATCTTACATGCTTACAGTAGTGCCCATGCACTGCTGTGTTTTCCTCTGTTAAGCAGTGTTTAGGCACTGCTGTGATTCCATCTTAGGCACCTGCAGAGGTGCTAGTCACCTCCAGTATCTATGTCGTAATCTTCCTTCAGCCCATCTATGCACTATTTGCACTTGCTGGAGCCTCACTACTTGTCAACACCCCAATCCCTTTTGCATATCATCCATCCTATCTACTTGTCACATTAGCTTTTGTCAATTCTTCCTGTTCTATCTATACTTCCATATCCAGCAACCAGATTGCTTCCCACTGTCACCTTACTTGCTGAAACTCAATACACATCATCCCTTGTATATAGCCTCCACCTTCATACCAACATCCATCACATAACCATTCCCTCACAACCCTCCATTTCATTTTCATTTCTAGTATTTTCTGCACTCACATCCTGTCACAACACTCACTAAGTGTGCATATAGTCTGCCCTCATTAGCATATAAACATCTTCATAGGGACTTTAGCTTCAATGTAAACTCTTAATTTCTTTTATATTTTATACATTTGCCTTGTACTAACCTTGTTTTGCAGAAATACATGGAAGATATTGCTCTTCTTTCTTAGTTTAAGGAATTTTGATTCCAATTTGATTCAAAGTTGTAATAGCTAGATATAATGAGAATCATTTACCTTTCTTGTCTTAGATTAGAATGTATGAGCATGCACATATCTTAGAAATCGCTCATTTTCACATCATTTCCTCCTTTATTGCAAAAATTCCATGAATGGGAACATGAATGGCACGTGCACCATTCTAATAAAAGGTGATTAAATCATAAGTTGACGATTTGCGTCAATAGCCATAGTCAAGATGTGAACAAAACTTAAGATTTTCATCTTTTATGGAATAATACTGGATCCACACTGGACCCCTTTTCAAAAATCATCATATTTTTAAATATTTTCTTCCTTTATCAGAGTTTAATTTAGAATTAACTCAAGATATATATCAATGGCCATAGTCCGGATATATTGAGAGTTAAGTTCATTTTAAACTCTATGAAGGCACCAAAATGTATTTTATTCTTCACTTGAATTTAAATATGATTACCATATAATACATTCAATTACCATAATCAGGGATGTATTATATCTTCAATCTTATTTCAATTCATTTAAAGAATGAAATATGCTTTTCAAAATCCAATTTTAAATTCTTTAATTCATTTCATCATTTAGGATAGAATTACATCATATTTTCAAAAATTCTTTTTATTTCAAAATCCAAGTGATTTTTGAGATAAATCTTCAAATACCTTCTTCATTCCTCAAATCAATTCTTATTTATAAATTCAAATTCTATCTTATTTCAAGATTCAAAATTCAATTTCAAAATCCAATTTGACCTTGAAATTTCAAATTCATTTTTATATTCAAAATTTCATCTCCAATTCAAATCAAATTTCAAAGTTCAATTAAACTTTGAAATTCCAAATTCATTTTTCAGGATTCAATTTCAAATTCAATCCCAAATCCAATTTCAAAGTTCAAACTTTGAAATTTCTGATTTATCTTCTGATTTCAAATTCAAACTTTAAAATCAAGTTTATTCTTTATCTTCAAAGTTCTATCTAAAGATTGAGTCTTGATTCTCAATTCAAAATCGAAGTTTTGAGATTGATTCTGAATCTCAAAATCCAATTTTTCCTAAAAATTTAAATCCCACTTTTAAATTCAAATATGGATTTCCAAAATCCAGATCCATCTTAAAAGTCCCATTTATACTTTCAAAATCCAATTCTAGATTTAGAATTCTAATTCCATTTAGGACTCCGGACTTCGGATCCAACTCCATCTTGGATCTCAGACCTCAGATCCAAATTCCATTTAGGATCCCAGATTTCAGATCCAACTCCATCTTAGATCTCAGACTTCGGATCCAAATTCCATTTAGGATTCTAGATTTCAGATTCAGCTCCATTTTGGATTCAAGACTTCGGATCCAATTCCATTTTGGATTCCAGATTTCAAATCCAACTCTACTCCCAATTCCAGATTTCAAAACCAATTCCATTTTCAAATCACATCTGGACTTCGATCCAATTTTCAAATTCCATTTGGATTTCTCAAATCCGAATTCCATCTTGATTTCAAACTTTAAATCTGGAATTCAATTCCATTTCAAATTTCATCATCTACTTCGAAATCCAGATTCAAAATTCAAATTCAAAGTCTATTTTGACTTTAAAAACTTCATTTTTTCTATCTCAGCTTCAAAATTCTCCTTTCCTTCATTCTTTTTAAAATCTAGTTTTATTTCTCCAACTCTGATGATTTCAAGACTTAGAACTCCAAATATCTTCCCAAGATGTATCTCAAAGTTCTAAGTTAGATTCAAACTTTGAAAAAACCATTTTCTTCACTCCATTATCAAATTCATTTCGGAAATCACTTAGAAAATCTCAAATTTCCAAACTATTTTCTCAAAAAAGCATACATCCTTGCATAGCACAAGCATGATTCTTTGTGCATTTTAGACTTAGAATAAATTCTTAGATGATATTTTAGCAAATCAAAAGGCATAAATTCGATCCTTGGTTCGATTACCCCTGGTAAAGGCGCCAGGAACGGTCGAACCTCGTACCGACGAGCGAAACCCATCTCTCCATTTTTTTTGAAAATTTTCAAAACAGAGGCGAGTAATTTTAAAGTATTTTTTTTTAATTTTGGTCAGATGAGACCTTGCAAAAGAGTTCCTCTCTCTTCTTTATTTTTCTCACTCTCTCTTCTTTTGTCATTTATTCCCCCTCAAAAAGGGAATAGAGGCTAGAAAGGCAAAGGGAACGAAAAAGAGGAACGAGAAGAAAAATTTTGCATGATCACACTGGGGTACCCCTTTTTATTTGCTCAAGACCAGAATCAGGAAGTTTTAGAGAAAAGAAAGATTGAAGCAAAATCGGATGGGAACTTTACCACTTTCTCAATCAAAATCTCAGTTGATGTCGCCCCCAAATAGATGAAAGAGTGTCAACTAAATGCAGGTTTTCCACTTTTACTAGCATCAGAAATCCATCATTGAAATACAATTGGGACGGGAATGAAACAAGGAAGCCACTACAATTTATAATAAATGAATGCAGACATTTCTCAAACAAGTGTCTGGACATATATGGGCTAATATATTGTATCATACAGAGTTTCTTTACAGCAATTCAGAACATGAACTTCTTGCCCAATAAATCCCAGATTATCCCTACCTCTTGAGATAATTTCTAAATGAGAGAGGGTTATACCCATAGACGATGCTACTATGAGAGTTATAAAAAGAAAAAAAGAAAAAAAAGTCTTTTAAAAATCTTGAAAATAACCAGAACACCGACTAAGAGCTACGATATTAAAAACTATATAATCTATGGTCACAGATGTTGTTCAAATGCAAAACTCAAAACCAATACGTTGGCCATTTTCTGGAATGATAGAAAACAAAAAATGGTATTTTGCAGGCCTAGAACATGAAGCTACCAATGATGATGAAATCCTATGGGTAGCAATACAAAGGAATTTGTACATACTGTGTGAGAATTTGAAAGACAGATGGACCACACGATAACATGGCATGAGTGTATCGGTCCCTTATGTAGGGTGTAAAAAAAAAGATGAGCATAATGGGGAGCGCACCCTGGTTTCTTTACTTGAGTGGATAATGCATAACAGCCTAGCATTGTACCTATATAGATCTGAGCAACAACACACTGATTCCTCGATCTTGCAGGAACTCCGGAGATGGATAGAGCTTCCCTCTCCCTTTCTTTTGAAACTCTTTTCAAACGAAAAGAGAAGGAGAGGAGACTCGATCATGGAGGAAAAGGTGGGTGTGAGAGTCAGAGCCCAATCCTCGACCCCTTCCCTTGTGCCTCTTTTTATAGAGAGAGAAGAACGATCACGAAGGGAGAGGTTGTTGGTGATCGACGGGGGAGACGAGGCGAGGATGATCGAAGGGTGAGAAAGGGAGAAGACGATCGAAGGGTGGAAAGCCATCGCCACCATCGCCTCTCCTGCGTTTTCCTCGTATGGATGGCCATTGGGGTCTTTCAAGGGAGGTCCAATTTTTTTAGATTTTTCAAAACAATGGTTTGCTTTCTAATTTTTTTTCAAAAGAGTGTTTTTAGCTAAAGAAATGTTTTCAAAAAGAGGTTTTTAGGCTATTTATGTATATTTTTTTTGTTCTTTTTTTTGTATTTTCTATTTTTTTGTGTTTTTGTCATAAAACTCTAAAACTAAGGGATTTAATACTATTTTTATAAAAAAATTCATAAAAATATTTACAAAAGAGGGGTTTTCTTAGAATTCGGGGTTTGAATTTTGAAAATTTCTTCAGAATAAGGGTTTTTGCTCCGGGTTTTGAGGAAATATTCGAGTTTTGAACGTCAAACTGAGAAATAAGAGCAGTGGATCCAAATGGATACCAGATGGACTGTCTGAGCCTTTCAAAAATTATTTTTGGTATTTTTGCAAATTTAATTTAAAAATTGGGTAACGAGGCTCAAATTTGGATTTTAATGCTGGATTCGGATCCGAAAACTGAGTCAGTTATAAAGATGGATTTGTGATCATGCATATATTTCAGGGTTAATTAACATTAAAATATGCATGATTTTATAAAAAAATGTTTCAAAAACCCAAATTTATGTTAGTTTTCAGTAAATGAGCTAAAATGATTGAAAATCAGAAAATGCTTGATAAAGTAGCTTTATTTTGCATTTTAGTACATATTTTAATGTTTGTACTTACGTAGTAGTTTTAGTTGTAATTAAAAAATTTAAAAAATAAAGAAAATAGAGAAACATAGTTTCATTTTGCAATTTATTTAAATCATTTTGGTTTTCTTTATAGAAAAGAAGAAAAAAAATATTAAATATATAGATTAGAATAGTTATATTTTTTTAGAAAAAAAAAATAATAATAATCAAATAAGGTTTTTAGGTTTTTAGCAAATAAAAACTTTTAAATAGTTTTTAAAAGAAAAAAAAATAAACCAAACTGGTTCAAACCGGTTTGCATTTGTTAAAAAAAAAACTGAAAAAAAAAAATAATAAGCAAATCGGCTTGAACCGGTTTGAATTTTTAAAAACTGAAAAATTTTCTATTTCAAACCGGTTCCAGCCGGTTTGGATTCTGTTAAAAAAAAAACGGTTTGGGCTCTTTAAAAACCCAAGAAACAGAAAAAACTGGGGTCTCCCCCTTCCTATGCCACAACCCTCTCTTCTTCTCCTTCCTCTCCACTTCTCCTCATCTCTTCTTCCCCTTCTCCCTCTTTCTCTCTTCTTCCCTGCTTTTGGTGGAGAGATTTCCAGCAACGGCGGCGGCGTACGGGATGTGGCCGGCCACTTTTTTAATTTCTAACCCCTCTCAAGGCACGGTGAGTTCTTCCTCTTCTTCTTCTTCTTCTTTATCTTTCTGAATGTTAATCTTCATAATGTTTGAATGTTAATTTGAAAAGAAAAGAAAAGAAAGAAAACATAAAAAGAAAGAAAAAATGTCTGAAGAGGAATCCGGCAATTGACAGGGATCTACCGGAATAGTGTTCTGATGAAGAATTTTGATCATTTCTTGCATTAATTTTTTATAAAAAAATTCTTGATCGGAATCTGCTGAAGGAATTTCTGTATATTGAATCTAAATCAATATTAGTAGTAGATGAATTGAATCTAAAATTCTGTCGATCGTATGAATTGAAATCTGAGTTCCGGCAGATGAATTCTAGCTTGAATGAGTTTTCTGGTGCTGGATTGTTTGAGTGTGAACGATTAGATGTCTGGATCAAATATCTCCAAGTGATTCCTGATTTACATTGTTTGATCTTCAAATTGAAAATATCGGATTACTGATCAAAGTAATTTCAGTAATCGGCTGAATCTCTGCCGGAATCCCCTGATTTTTGAATCAGTTTTTCTGTTGTTTTTTTTTCTGGTAACTGAATTGTGACTCAGTTTTACTGATTTTTCCGGTGATCGGTTGTTGAAATTCCATAGAATATAGTGTTTTACTGATCTCCAACTGATTCCACCTGTGTAAGCTGTATCATCGAGAGTTTTGATATTCACTATATCAGTAAACTTCAAATCTGATTACCAGAATTTTTTTTACTGATATTCACTATATCAGATTTGAGTTTTGTTGATTATTAAGTGGATTTTGATTAAAGTTGAAAATCTAAAGTTTATTACAGTTTGCTAATGGTATCATATATGGGATGTTAAAATTCATTGATTGAACTTCATTGATTGAATTACTGAATTTCACTGAATTTTACATGTATTTTACTAAGTGTCTCACTGATTTTTACGAAGTGTTTTGATAATAGTGATTAAGTTAGCTGTTAGTTGTAATTAGATTACTTAGTTAATTAGCAGTTAGTATTACTTAGTTAAGAAAATATTGTTAGTTTTTGATATTACAATTAGTCTTAAAATTTCTTAATGAATTGTCATTTCAGTATTAACATTTAGTTAGTTAGTTTTTGTTTTTCTTTCGTGTATTGCTTGTGTTTTGTTGGACTTGTGCAGGATTGCAAGGGATTGGAGCGGAAGTGATTACGTGACACGAAGTACGAAGAATAAAGCTTCTTTTTACTTTTTAGTTTAGAATTAGGAATTTAATTGGGTTTGTAAATATTGCACTTTACGCCCTCTGCGAAGGGTATTCATTTGTTGTAATAGTTAGTTGTTTTTACTTTTCTTAAACAATTTTACATTTCAATAATTCGGCAATAAAGATTACTTTAGAATTGTGTACTTGAATACGAAATATTCCCGTTCCCTGAGTTCGACCTGGTCTCATCCACTAGTGAGAACCAGTTTTTATTATTTGATGTCTGGTTTTCACATGTTTTTCATATAAAAATCTTTTCAAAAGTACAACGATTATAAAGAAGTCATCAATTTGATTCTAGTAAAGTCCGAGAAATAATTGGGATTTAGATTGAAAATGACTCAATTTACTTAGAAAATAGGATCCAGGGGCAAAAAAAGAATATTTGCAAAATTTTGAAAAATTTGGGTTGTTCACAGATGCCCCTCTTTGCTACCAAGCCGGTTGAAAGCCGAGCTTAGTGGCAAAGAAAACACTCCAAATTTTGAAAAATGCCCCAGTCAGCAGATCTGAACTGGGTGTGAAAGAATTATTTTGAAAACATGGTTTTTCAGGCTTAAAACCTTATCTTGAACGGCTTTGAGGAGACGAAATCCTCAAAAATGATATAACTAAATAACAGAAATAAGGAAATCATGATGGGACTTCGGGATGAAGATCCCGAAATGGGGAAAAATAAAAATTTTGTTCAAATCTCATGGGTGAGACAGAATCAACTTTTTGGAATGACACAGGTTTAGCCCTTAACCTGGATGGGACGAAGATATATCGAGATGAATTGAATAGAGAAAGGAATACATGAGGACCTTGATGGGACATTTTTGAGAAAAATGCCTCGTGAGATGAAACTCAAATATGATCCTTTCTTGGATGGATATGAAAAGCATGGATTCCACGAAGGGGAAAACCACGATGGGACCGAGAGAACCATCTTGTTGAAATGAGGAACCTCGTTGGAATGAGGCTCAGGTTTAACCCAAACCTGAATGGGTGATACCTCATGGGGCGAGGTTCAGGCTTAACCCTTATCCTGAAAGGGATGATACCTCGAGGAGCGAGGTTCAGGTTTAACCCTTAACCTGAAAGTGACGACCATATAGAATCCTCGAATGAAGAAACCATGATGGGACCTTCGGAGTTTGGACGAACAAGTCCAAAAGGGGTTTGCGAAAGGAGAAAAATGGGGTTCCCTAAAGCTTGGAAAAGGGATGTTCTTGGGTGCCTCATTGTTGAGACTAATTCATCTTTTAAAAACAGATGACCTCTCGCAGAAAGTTAAGGTTTGATCATTAACCTAAGCGGGTGATACCTCGAGGAGCGAGGTAACTGGTTTAATCCTTAGCCTGAATGGATACAGAATCCTCGAGGGGCGAGAAAACTGTGATGGGACCTCTGAATTTTGCACAACAAATCCAAGAGGGGTTTGCAAAAGGAGAAAAATGGGGTTCTCTAAAGCTTGAAAAGGGGTTGATATGGGGCGCTTCATTGTTGAGACTGAAATAGCTTTTAAAAACAGAAGACTTCTTGCAGAAAGTTCAGGTTTAACCCTTATCCTGAGCGGGAACTGTCTATGGCGAGACAGTGGGGAACACAGGGAAGTGTGCATATCCGAGAGACTCGGATCAAACAGAAGGAAAGGACTTTTCAGTCCTAATGAAGGATAATGCCAGGATATGTCAAAAATGAACATCAAGTTATTGCTTCAAGTTGGGATAACTTGAAAATATTGTCAATAAGATGCCAAAAATTGTAGTTGATTCAGAATGATTGAATTATGCATATATGTGTGAAAATATTTGCTCTTTTTACCTAGAGTATTAACTCCAATTGGGCTAACTCTGTAGAGTCAAGAATCAAATTCAAATTTGTTGTTGTTGAGTTTCTTTAAGGAAGATATCATTTTCTTTGATATGAAAAGAGAGAAAATATTCTTAGCTTCATAAAAGCAATTGAATGAAAAGACATTGATAGAAGAATTTTACATAGATAAAGATGATTCTTCGCAGTTTTGACAGTTTGATATCCTGGGGCTTTTCCCATGATGATCTTTTTGCACACTTTTGAGTCATGGAGCTTTCTTGGGTTTTTGAGAGAAGCTTATTACATAATCCTTAATTTTGGAGATGTCCTGACTTTTCTTTTTTTCTGTGAAGGGTATGTCACAAATTCCTTCATCTTGGAGATGGTTTGAATTTTCTTTCTTTCTCAGGAATTATACTGATGATATTGTTTCTTTGGTCAAAAATCTCTAGATGATTGTAGAAATCAAATATCTTTTAGGGTTTGTCGGGAGGTTCATCGCAGTCGCCTTCATCTTGACAGTGATCTGAACTTTCGCTGAAAGGATCCATCATAAACTTCTTTATCTCGAAGATGATTGATGTCTATTTGCAATCATTGTAATTTTTGAAAAGATTTTTATATGTAAAACATGTGAAAACCGGACATCAAATAATAAAAACCGGTTCTCACTAGTGGATGAGACTGGGTCGAACTCAGGGAAAGGGAATATTTCGTATTCAAGCACAAAAATCTAAACTATTCTTTATTGCCGAAATGTAAAATATAAAATGTGCTAGAAAACCAAGCAACTAATTATTACAACAAATGAATACCCTTCGCAGAGGGCGTAAAATGCGATATTTACAAACCCAGAATTAAATTCCTAATTCTAAAAATAAAGCAAAAATCTTCTACTGTTGTGCTTCTGTGTCACTCAATCGCTTTCACTCCACTACTGTGTGATTCTGCACAAATCAAATAAACACGAGCAGTACAAGAGATAGAAAAAGAAACTATACTAACAAAGTATACTAATTAAATGCTAACACTGAAATAAAAATTCACTAAAAAATGCTGGACATGGAATATTATCACTTCCTAACTATTAAACTAACAATCAAAGCAATTAACAACTAATTAAATATAGCTAATTCCTTACTAACATCTATATTATATTAATCACTCACAACTTACTAACTACTAATCTAAATGACTAACTCTATTACTCAAAATAACAAAAACCAGTGAAATTCAGCAAATGAAATTGCGGTTAACATTCAGCCAAACTTAATTGGAAATTGTAAAAACTGTGTTCCATTCACCGAAAATCAGACACTTAATGATAACAGAGCTATCTTGAAAATGCAAGCTAGATGTAATGTTGAATGATAAAGCATTGGATTTAATTCATATTAACTCCAAATCTGTTCAGATACTTGCTAAAAATTTTCATTATATTTTCCAGAAATCAGGTAACAATACTGTCGGAACTCAGCTCTCGCTGGAAGCAATCAAATAGTAAAAGGACCGAGTTCACCAGAATTTCAGCCGGAGATCACACAGATATACCAGAATTCAACCGAAATTGCAACAAAAAATAATCAAAACTTGAAGCAACTATCAATTTAATCAGAGATGTGGTGAACAGTAATCACCGAAAATGGTAACTATTCACGATTCTAATCATGAATTGAAAATATCAGCATCATTGATTCTCACTGGAATTCCACTCAACAGAATCGTTCACCGGAAAACAGGCACATCGTCATATCAAAATCCACCAGAAATGAACACCGCATCAGATATATTCACTGGAATGTGAATTTTTTCAGATTCTCAAATTGAAATCCAGCGGAATGAATCTGCCGGATAGATATTATGGCAGATTCAGATTCAAATTTATCATTGTAATTTTGGGTGTCTTGCAGATGATCTAGATTTAGGTGAACAAAAAAAAAACAGGAACAAGAAACGATCCAGATCCAGATGATCTGGATGCTCTAATACTTGAGAAAATATATGAAATTCGGCGACAAATTCAGATCATGGTAAACCGCAGAGAACTTCAGGTGGATCCATTTTTTCCTGTTTAATTTCACGGTTGTTCTGCAATGAGGACGCTAGATTCACACTTTCACGGTCAAATAGTAGAGGATTTCACCGTGAATCCAAGGATCTTATGTTAATTTTGAAATGAATCCGGCTAAAGCACTTTTGATTTTCACGGTCGATCAAA
Organism: Nuphar pumila; assembly: GCF_984573655.1. Taxonomy (NCBI): domain Eukaryota; kingdom Viridiplantae; phylum Streptophyta; class Magnoliopsida; order Nymphaeales; family Nymphaeaceae; genus Nuphar; species Nuphar pumila. Next base: position 41,464,358 of record NC_143265.1, on the reverse strand, counting down.
TTTGCTTCCACAATGATTAAAAGAGGTAGATACTGAAGTAGTTTCAGCAGATCTGAAACGGATTCCGGTAGCTTGCTATAGAGGATTTCACTGTGACTTTGAAATGCAATTGACTGAAAAATAAATTCCTAAATTCTAGAATAACTAAATCAGATCAAATTCTAAAACTGAAAAAAAACATCAGATTTTAAATCAAAGTAAACTGGAAACAAATCTCAAGGCTACCTGTACGCACACTGCAATGCTGAAGAAAAAGCTTAAAAACAAACAAACAAATAGCAAAAAAAACAAATGGAAATAGACATAATGCGCAGAATGAATCTATGAATGAAAAGAAAATATGCTGAAAATTCAGATGCTAATGCTTATGCTTACATTTGATGAATTCAAAAATGAAAACTGGAATTGGAAAAGGAGAAGAAGAAGAAGAAGAAGAAGAAGAACTCACCGTAATTGGAGGGGTTAGATGAGAGGTTGGAATCCTCTCTCTTGCTTCAGCCATTGTCTAAATTCTCCACCAATAAGAGGACGAGAAAAAGAGGGGAAAATAGGGAGAAGGAGAAGAAGAGGCAAGAAGAGGTGGAGAGGAAGGGGAAGAAGAGAAGGCTTAGACAAGAAAGAGAAGACAAGTTTCTCTTCCCCCTACGTAGCCTATTTATAAATTTGAACTTTTGTCCATGTTATCATCGCAAAATTTTTACTTTTGCAAATCAAACTGACCTTTGAAAAAGATTTTTGAAAATAACTCGCCTCCGTTTTTAAAATGCGAGAAAATTTCGTAGAATGGGACTCGCCTGTCGGTACGAGGTTCAACCGTTCCTGCCACCTTTAACAGGGGTAATTGAACCAAGGATCAATCTTATGCTCTACTCTATTCAGCTTGTCTAAATCATATTCTAATTTCTAAATACACAAAGAATCAGGCATGTGCTATGAATTTTCAGAAAATGCACATTTGAAAACATGATGTTTGCTTTGAATGATTGAAATATTTAGAAAATGTAAATCTTGGAAATGATATAATATGAGAAATTGTGAAATGGGATTTGAAATATACTTCTGAGAGAAATAAAAATCGATTTTGAGGAATCCTTGACATTTGGTGAAAATCGATTCTGAGAGACTTGGTTTCTCTTAATTCAAACTTGGAAATTGAAATTCTAACTTAGAAAATTTGAATTTGGAACTTGGGAACTACTTGAAATATCCTTTGAAATTCAATGTCTTTGGGAAAATCGATTTTGATATAAGACTTAGGAAATTTTGAGAAAATGAACTTCTTTGAATTAAGATTGGAATTGGAATTGGCAAATGCATGAAATGAATGAATATGATTTTGAGGAATTGAGAAATACTTTTTGTATTTTTGAGAAATGCAGTGCATTTTTGAAGTTAGCCTAAGAGTGTAGGCTGAATGTGGCTAATGTGAAGATCATAAATCTAAGTATCATTCATATTCTGACTATGGCCATAAATACAAATTCCACCAAGTTTATAAACTTCATAGAAGCTAGTGCATGTTCCATTCGTGTAGACCATGGTGAATTTGTAAAAATATGCATGAATCATCATCCATCACACATCAAAATTATAAAAATAAACTATATGCAATGCAACCTAAGCTAAGCAGGAAATGTAAATTCTTATTCCAAAGTTTAATTACAAATTACATCACTATTGAAATTTAAATACATGAAAAATAAAGTCTTCAATGTACCTGCAAAACTAGAAAACTTGGTTAATGAATATATGCTGGCTTTTCTAGATTTATCCAACAATATCAGGAAATTGTTGGATTTTGCTAGATATAAGCCTCTTCCTTGATTCCCTTAAATAAAAATGATAAAGTATGAAATAAAATGGAATAAATATGAAAGAGAAGATATGGAATTTCGAAATTGGGGTCAAAATGACCAAAATACCCCTAATAACAAGACTATGGCCTTGAAATTAGGGTTTTTATAAAGATATTTTGATAAAATGCAAATTTTGAAATTTGAATAGAATAAACTCAAACCAAATATGCTATGACATGATTAAAAATATGAAATTAGGGCTAGGGATTTCGAAATTTAGGTCAAATAACCAAATGGCCCCCGATAGCAAGACTATGGCCTTGAAATCAAGGTTTTTAGAAATAGATTTTTGGTAAAAACTTAGGTTTTATGCACTAAATGAAATCAAATGAGCATCAAATTAAACCTAAAGCATACTAATATGATTATGAACATGATTAAACCCTAAAATCATATGCTTATGCACGAAAATCCAATAATATCTCAAAAACTGTGATTTTAGCAGTGTTTTGGATCTTTCAGGAACCCGGTTTTGCAATTTGCTTAATTCAGCCATCAAATGGATTCCAAAATCCATAAAAATTGGTACCTGAACTTTTTATAACCCTAATGTCGAATTGGAATTATAAAAAATATTTTTTGACATTAAATTAATCCGAAAATTGCATTAAACCCTAAAAATATGCTATTTTTGACCTAATTCACCAACCAGTTTCAGTCCAAGACCTGAACCAGGGGTCAAATCTCCATGGAAATTTATGAAATTTTACAGAGACTAACTAAAAAGAAAAACAAAGATTTCCCAATTTACAGATCGGAAAAATCATCTCCGGTTAGGGAGAAACCCTTCCGGCAATCTGAGCTAAAATATATCACTTTTAACAGGGATTAAAACAACTATTCCAGATTGAAAATACAGGAATAAATAGCAATCCTAAACAAAAATTTCTGAAATTTTAGTGGTGAACAGTAGACATAAAAATAATAATACTCACTTTTTACAGATCTAAAATTGGATCTGTGGTTTGGGATTTATGACTAACACAAGTCTGATTAGGGTTTTGGTAAACCCTAACAAGCTTTAAATTTAAAAACAGATTCTCTAAAAGGGTAAAAAATACTAAACAGTGATAAAAAAATCCGAAACTTTCACAGAAGACAGATATACTCAATGTAAATCCAAAGCATTTTACAGATCTAAAATCGGATATAAGATGGGAGAAATATCATAACAGCAAGTTACCTTCTTGATTTTAACCACGATTTTAAAGCTTTAAAAACCCGATTTGATGTCTGATTTTTTTGACAGGGTTTCCGAGATCCAAAACCTCTGATTTTTCTACAGTAACTCAATAACTCATGCATGCACCACATATAAAAAAATCAGAAATAAACAATGAGTTCTTCTATCCGAAATAACATCATCTTTACTGTTCTAAACCTAGAACACACAGAAATTTAAGAAACTTGAAAAACCATGCATTAACTAATGTAAATAAATAAAATAAACCATAAAACAATAAATAAAACTTATTTCTATGCTATAGAACGTAAAACAAACATGAATAAACCATGAAAATAAAATAAAAACAGGGAATCAATGGCTGGAATTTGATATCACCTTTAAAACATAGATTTAACCCATTGGGCAAATCATATATTTTATTGGTTATTAATGCAAAGAATCATATTAAAATCAATTCTAATGGATTAAAATCTCTGTAAATCACCCAAAACAGGGTTGGATCACCTTCTTGGATTGTTCTTGCTGATTCTTGATGGTTCTTGAGGTTGAATCCATGGTTTAATCCATGAAGATGATGGTACCAATGGCTAAATCATGTTTAAAACAATGAAAAACATTAAATAAAAACTAAAAATTAGAGAAAATAGTTACCTTGAGGTTGCTGCAATGGAGAAAGGGCTGGAGAGGAGAGAGAAGCTCCAAGAATCCAAAGGAAAGCCAATTGGGAAAAATCGACCCCCCTATGGCCTCTATTTATAGAAAATTTTTTAGGTTTAAAAATTGACAATTTTGAAAATTTTGGACTCTAAAGGGGGGGGCGATTTTGGGGTGGAGTTACCTAACTACCCCTAGTCTAAATTATCCTAAATAATGCCTAATTAACCCCTAGCTAATCCTAAAAATCCCCCAAATGTGGTGCCACTTGGCATTTTCTCACATTGGGTTTTTAAAACACCTTTAAAAACCTTTAAAAATACTAGTTTTAAAAACTAACTTTCAAAATGAGTTTTTCAAAATGGTTTTGACTCTTCTAAACCTCTAACACTAACCAAGACATCAACTAACCCTAGTCTAGCCCTGACTGACTCGAATATGGCACCACCCCGAGTGGGCCCTACTTGAGTTTTTTAAAAAAAAATGATTTTAAAACTTGAAATTGAAGGAGTTTTCAAAAGCTTTTCAAAATCAAACTTTGAAATTGAAAATTTTGAAATGATATAGGATCCTAACTGAATTAGAATTCCTCTGGATATGGTGCCAACTGAGTGGGCCCACATCGAGTTTTAGAAATTTTGAAATAAACACTGAAAATGGCTTTGAAAAAGGGTTAAAATTGACATTTGAAATTCAAGATTTTTGAAAATAGGGTCTCATGCGAACTGGAACTCCGAGTTAGAGTCCTGAACTCTTAGGACTCTGAGATTTTAGATTTTAAAAGCCAAATGAAAGAATTTTCAAAAGATTTTATCAAGAAATGATGAAATAAGTCAGAAAACACAGTCAGGGTTAGATTCCTAACTCGACCGAACTCTAAAATAGAATCCTGAACTAACTGGACTCTGTAAAATGACCTAAATTTCGAAAACAAACAAAAAAGATTAAAAATGGAAGTAAAACAGACTTCAAAACAGACTCCTGACCGGATCAGGTCTCTGAGACAGAGTCCTGATCGGACTGAAACTTTCAAAATTTTGAGAAATTTGATGAATAGAGGAATTCAGAAGCGACACCACCTCAATGGGTCTCATCTGTGAATTGAAATCGATTAAAATTTGAATTTGAAATGAATCCAGATTGTTACCTTGAGAAAATATTTCGAAATATAAAGTCTTGGTGTTGGAAAATGACAGAGTATTGAATAAAGACCCAGGTTTTGAAATTGATTTTGAAATAAAAGCTTTAAAATTCAAATCTGGATTGAATGTTTTGAAATAGAAGTGCTGGATCTCGAAAATGAGATGCAATGACCTGCAATGCTATGCAATGACATGCAATGCTATGCAGAATACATGCAATGACATGCAATGATCTGTAATGACTTATGAAATGGACAAACACTGGATGAGGGTGAAAATTTTGGGTGTTTACAGATGCCCCTCTTTGCTGCTAAGCCGGTTGAAAGCCGAGCTTAGTGGCAAAGAAAACACACCAAGTTTGGATCATAAAAATGCCCCAGTTAGATGAATCTGACTGGGTATGAAAGAATTAGTTCAAGTGATGATGATAGATATGAAATGGGGAATAAGGAGAAAATTTTATTTCAAAAAGAAGTGAGATTCAGGTTTTGCCCTTAACCTGGATGGGACAGAAAATACCTCATGTAGAAACGAAGCTCAGGTTTGACCCTTAACCTGACCGGGAAATGAAAATGGAATACCTCATCAAAGGAGGCTCAGGTTTGTACCCTTAACCTGATCGGGTTGAGAATGAAATACCTCATCAAAGGAGGCTCAGGTTTGTACCCTTAACCTGATCGGGTTGAAAATAAAATACCTCATCAAATGAGGCTCAGGTTTGTACCCTTAACCTGATCGGGTTGAAAATGAAATACCTCATCAAAGGAGGCTCAGGTTTGTACCCTTAACCTGATTGGGCAGAAAATGAAATACCTCATCAAAGGAGGCTCAGGTTTATACCCTTAACCTGATCGGGCAGAAAATGAACGGAATCCTCGAAAGAAGAGACCGTGATGGAACCTTCGGATTTCCGCACAATGAATCCGATAGGGGTTTTTGCAAAAGGAAGGAAATTGGGGTCCCTAAAGTTTGAAAAGGGATTGATTTTGGGCGCCTCATTGCTGAGACTAATTAACTTTTGAAATTGCCTTTTGCTGGAATTGGTGGCTTAACCTCAAGCCGAAATTGGACTGTCTATGGTGGGACAGTGGGGACACAGGGAAGTGTGCGAATCTGAGAGCCCGTGCGCTCAGATTATACCAAAGAAGGGAAGGAATCTTGAAAACTCCCGTTATCAAGTCCTAAAAGGGATAACAACTGATGTCAGGATGCGCCAAAGATGAACCTCAAGCTCTCGCTTCACGCCAGGATAGCTAGAAAATATTGTCAAAATGTTGAAAATTATTGTTGATTCAAAATAATTGAAAGTGATGCGCATTGTTTTGAAAGTATTCCCTCTTTTCTACCTGAAGTATTACCTCCGACTGGGCTTAACTCCGTAGAATCAAGATTCAAATTCAAATTGCTTGCGATTGGCTTTCTTTCAAGGAAGCTATCAATTTCCTTGATATGGACGGGAAAGAAAGTATTCTTGATATTGCGAGAGCTATTAGTGAAAGAATATTGATAAAAGAATTTCACAAAATTAAAGAAGATTCTTGATAGATTCGGCAGTCTGATATCCTGGGATTCTTTTCTCATGATGATCTTTCTGCACTCTCTTTTTAGCAGATTAGAGCTCTCTTGGATTTTTTTGGGAATTACATCATCCTTCATTTTGGAGATGTCCTGACTTTTCTCTCTTTTTGGGAAGGGTACGTCACAAACTCCTTCATCTCAGAGATGTTCCGATCCTTCTTTTCTCTCAGGGATTATCTTGATAGTTATTGGCTCTTTGGTAGGAAATCTCTTAATGATAGCTAAAATCAAATATCTTTTAGGGTTTGTCGGTAGGCTCATCACACTCGCCTTCATCTCGACGGTGATCTGAACTTTCCCTGGAAGGATCCGTCACAAACTCCGTCATCTTGGAGATGATCCAAATCTTCTTTGGCCCCGGGGGTCGACTCGCTTAATTCGCCTTCATCTCGACGACAATTGAGAGATCCCTTTTGCAAATATTTAATTGCAGCTTAGGTGATTGAGGAGATATGAAAATTGAGTGGATTTCTCTGTATCACCCAGGATATTTCGACTACTTTATTTTTCAAGAATGGTCTTTAAAAATGTGCCATTGACTGCGATCAATATCAATCACTCATGGCTTTGCAACAACATTGAATTCTCTTTGCTGGCCATATCGAGGATTTATTCTTCATCCTTTTGGTTGGCCAATAGAAAGATTTTGAACTTTGAATCCTTTTTCGCGAAAGCATTACCCTTTCGGAAGTAATAATGGAGGTATTCTAAAGTAATAATTTTGTGCAATAAAGATTTTTGAAATCAACAAATATTTAAGGACAAATTGGCAAAACTTTCTTGAAATCCTTTTGTGAAATCGAGCATTTGAAGCACAACGCAACACATTTCTGACAAAAATTCTCTTCTCCTTTCCCCAAAGGAGAAGATTCAGAAATTGGAATTGGGAATTACTCCTCTCTTCCCTGAAGAGGAGGTGTTTGCAAAATGAACTTTCGAAGAGAAATTAAGCTTTCGTCAAAACTTCCTAACATTAGGCTTCTCTTATGGAAAGGGGACAGGAATTGGTGAGGTTGGTAAATTGGTCATGAAGGAACGAGTTCATCACACTCTCCCTGAAAAGAGGGTCCTTCATGATGAAATGGCCTAGTCTGAAATTATGGGGCCACAAGGAAAGCAAGTCTCCGTCGAGTCTCTCCCTATAAAAAGGGTTCCTTGTGTGAAATTTGGAATTTTGTTTTGCAAACGGTTCACAAAGACACGAGTCCCTTCAAACTCTCCCTGAAAAGGGGCTAAGTGAACGAATTGGATAGCATGCGAAAAGAGCGAGCTCCCTCGAACTCTCCCTATACAAAGGGTCTCTCACAAGAGAAAATGATTGAAATTGGTATTGGGTGACTCAAAAGGGTCAAATTTTGGAAATTGGAATTTTGAAATTTGATATTTAAAATTGGAAATTAGAAATTTGGAAATTTGGAAATTGATAATTGGAAATTGGAAATTGGAAATTTGGAAATTGGGAATTTGGAAATTGGGAATTTGATGAGTGATCAGCACGAGGACTGAACTCAAGAGGTCGACTGACATGACACGAGTGCTTGATTTTGAAAAGATACCTGTATGCATACTGGTTTAAAAATGTACCAGTTTGGATACTGGATTTTGGAAGATTACCAGTACGAGCGCTGGATTTTGAAAGATTTCCAGTACGAGCGCTGGATTTTAAAAGGTTACCAGTACGAGCGCTGGATTTTAAATGGTTACCAGTACGAGCGCTGGATTTTAAATGGTTACCAGTACGAGCGCTGGGTTTTGGAAATTTACCAACACGAACACTGGATTTTGAAAGTTTACCAGCACGAACACTGGATTTTTGAAAGTTTACCAGCCCGAACACTGGATTTTTGAAAAATTACCAGCACAAACACTGGATCCTGAAGAATTACTAATTGATTTTGATGGAAAATTTTCAGTCTTCACCCTCACGACGACTCGGACAACTGTCGGGGACTCAGGATTTATCCCTTATCCTGAATGGGTAATCGATGCTAATGCAAATTGATGCAGACGAATGTGAATGAATGCATGCAAATGCAAATGAATGTAAATGGGTGCACAGGCGTGCACAAGTGCGTGAAATGAGAGATTTGTTTATCCTGCCTGCATACGGAATATTTGTAGATAAAAACAAAATTTTAAAATGCCCCAGTGTAACTGGGAAAAGAATTTTGATCATTATTGAAGAAAATTTGGAAGGATTACAACGAATAGAGAATTGTTCAAGTATAGAATTTTTTCAAATGTCGAGCATTGATGGGATCTGGTAATTCTATTCCATCAGCATTGATGAGTCGATATGAATTGCGAGGTAGTGCCTCTTTGACAACATAAGGACCTTCCCAATTTGGCGACCATTTGCCACCCGGGCGATGCCTGAGATAAGTTGTTGATCTGAGCACTAGATCATTGACCCGAAATTTTCTCTCAATGACAGATTTTGCATATTGTCGGGCTATCCTCTGGCGATAGGATTGAGCATGCTCTGCTGCTCTGAGCCTTCTTTCATCAAGCAAATCAAGTTGTACCAGTCGCTGTTGCTGATACTGATCAAGAGGTAATTCTAGAAGTGATGCAAATTTCAGAGCAGGTTTCTGAACATGTAGAGGCAGCACTACTTCAGTTCCGTAGACAAGTTCTGACGGAGTAGCATTCGTTGGAGTTTGAATGGTGGTTCTGTATGCCCATAATGCATCATGAATCTTTTCATGACAGTCACGGCCCGTTTCTAAAGTTCGCTCCAGGATTCGAATCAGAACCTTGTTGGTGGCCTCTGCCTGACCATTCCCTTGAGGATAATAAGGAGCAGAAAAATGATGATGAATTCTGAATTTTGAGCAGAATGTCCTCATTCTCTCATTCTTGAAATGACTGCCATTATCCGACACAATATCATGCGGTATACCGAAGCGGCAAAGGATATTCTTATGGATGAAAGAAACCACATGCCGACCTTCTACTGTGCGTAGAGTGACTGCTTCTACCCATTTAGTAAAATATTCTGTTGCGGCAAGAAAATATTTATGACCATTGGAGGCTGAAGGAGTGATGGGGCCTACAACATCGAAAGCCCACATGGAAAATGGCCATGGCGAGACGACAGATTGCAAGTATGTCGCTGGCGCATGAATGGAAGGCGCATGCATCTGACATTGAACGCACTTCTTTACAAAACGATAGCAATCTTGTTGCATAGTTCTCCAATAATATCCTGCTCGGATGATTTGTTTGACGAGAGTCTGATAGCCAACATGGCCACCGCAAATGCCTTCATGTGCTTCTTGCACAACTTCTTTGGCTTCTTCTTCGTCCAAACATCTGGAATATTCAGAACTGAATCCACAACGATAAAGGACGTCGATAAGAATAAAATATCGAGCAGACATGCGTTAAATTGCTTGCTGCTCTCTCTTTGATAATTCTGGAGGAAATTCGCCAGTTTTAATGAAATTTTTGATATCATGATACCAAGGCTTCTTCTTCTGCTCAGCCTGGTTTATCTGCTCTACTGGAACGAAAGCGGGTTGATCAAGTCTGCCAATTTCAAATGAGCGACAAGAATCTCCACTCCTGAAAGACATGATGGATCCCAGATTGGCTAAACTGTCTGCAACTTGGTTGAAATCTCTTTTGATATGAAAAAGTTGGAATTCTTCGAATTTGTTGGCAAGAGCTGAGACAATCTTCTGGTAAGGAAGTAGTTTCTGATCTTTCACTTGCCATTCGGCCAGAACTTGATTGACGATTAACAAAGAATCGCCATAAGCATGCACTCTTTTGACATTGAAGTCCTGTAGAATTTTCAGACCTTGTATCAAAGCTTCATACTCGGCCATATTATGAGTGCACTGAAAATCCAGTTTAAGAGAAAAGGGAATCATCTCCTTCTCTGGTGTAATTAGCAGAATTCTGATTCCTATGCCTACCATATTCTTGGAACCGTCGAAGAATAAATTCCAAATTGAGGATTGTTGAATATTGCAGATCCGCTCATCGGGGAAATCATCCTCAGCTTTAACATCCTCTGCTAGAGGAAAATCTGCTAATTGGTCTGCAATTGCTTGGCCTTTGATAGATTGCTGAGAGACATATTGCAAGTCGTATTGCATTAATAGGACTTGCCATTTGGCGATCCGTTCGCTGAGAAGTGGTTGTTCAAGAACGTACTTGAGAGGATTTACTTTAGATAGAATCTTGACTTCAGACGCCAATAGATAATGCCTCAATTTCTGACACATCCATACCAGAGCTAGGCATGTCTTCTCTATCTGAGAGTATTTCTTCTCATAATCAATAAAGGTCTTGCTCACATAGTAAATGACATGTTCTATCAAGCTGCCTTCTTCGTATTGTGCCAAGAATCCGCCGCAAGCAACTTGATTAACTGAAATGTATAGCAATAGGGGGGTTTCCCTAATTCTGGCGGCTTTAAAACAGGAGGATTGAGAAGATATTTCTTGATGCGTTCGAACGATTGCTGACACTCTGATCCCCATTCAAACTTCACTCCTTTTCTGAGCAAATGATTGAAAGGCTCACATCTCATGGCCAAATTAGAAATGAATCGCCGAATTGATTGCATGCGTCCTTGAAGGCTACGCAATTCTTTGAGATTAGTCGGAGGCGGCATGCCAATGATAGCCTTGGCCTTAGCAGGATCCATCTCTATCCCCTTCTTGCTGACTAAGAAGCCTAGCAACTTGCCAGATTCGACTCCAAAAACACATTTTTGTGGATTGAGTCTTAGCTTGTAAAGAATGAGCCGCTTGAAAACTTGATTGAGAGCTTCGATGTGATCTTCCTCTTCTTTGGATTTTACTAGAATATCATCAACATATACATCCATGATTTTGTGCATCTGATCATGGAATATAACGGCCATAGCGCGCTGATAAGTGGCTCCAGCATTCTTGAGCCCAAAAGGCATGACTGTATAACAGAAAGTGCCCCATGGCGTGGTAAAGGATGTTTTGGATTGGTCACGAGCAGCCAACTTGATTTGGTTATATCCTGAGTATCCGTCCATAAAGGAAAACATAGCATGCCCGACTGTGCTATCGACTAGGAGATCAATGTTTGGGAGCGGATAGTCATCCTTTGGAGTGGCTTTATTGAGATCACGGAAGTCGATACAGATTCGCACTTTCCCATTCTTCTTAGGAACTGCTATGATATTCGCCAACCAATCCGGATAATCAATTGCTCGGATGAATCCTGCTTTAAGCAGATCCTCAAGTCCTTCCTTGACCTATTGCTCGATTCGAGGATCCATTTTTCTCAACTTCTGCTTGACTGGTTTCGCCTCAGGCTTCAAAATGAGGCGATGTTCCACCAATTTCGGATCTAAACCTGGCATATCCTCATAAGTCCATGCGAATACTTCTTCATGCTGCTTGAGGAAATTAGTGAGCCTTTCTTTCTCTCCTGGGCTCAAACCACTGCCAATTTTGAGAATTCTAGGATTGTCTTCTGATCCGATATTGATATCCTCAGTCGGATCTTGAACCAAGGATGATGGCTCATCTTGCCTCTGAATCGATGCAAATTCTGGCAGTTCCTGAAGAGCTGAATCGAACTCTGCGGGTTCTTCTGACTGCTTTGCAGTTTGACTACATTCTGCTCTTATTCTGACCTGATGAATTACTGCTGATTTCGAACAAGCTTTTGGATTAAAGACGAGCTTCTTGATAGATCGGGAAGACATTCTGAAAATTGGAGGATAAATTGATTTAGGGAAATTGCTCATCATGAAATAAATTGCTTTTATTGAAAATAATTGGAAAGATAAAAGAGCAAAATGATTTCAATTTTGTGAAGATTTAATACTGAGGAATAAAGAGACAAATGGCACCAAGATACACAAAGAAAACTGGCAACTTTATTGAAAGATAGAATTAATCAAAATGACAATGATGAAAATGAAATGGGATATCATCCCGATAACAGAATAGAAAAAGAAAGACAAAGGAATTCTTCTAATGTGCTCCCTTAATGAAAACAGTCCCTTTCTGAGACCTTCGACCATTAAAGCCCAATCCGGCTCTTTTAGGGCAGTGCTGAGGAATCACTGGTTCAAGACGACCATCTTCATTTTTGCTTCGGCCTCGAAAAGGCTGGTAGCCATGCTTTACTAGTAAATCAAATCCTTTTTTAGCCTTCATAAATTGGGAGAATAGGGGATGACCCTTAAGAGTGCTGTAATCAATTCGTCCTCCAATCTTGAAGAACTGTGGACCTCCCCATCGGGTCGCAGCCACTGTATGCTCGGGCTGCTCTGCCGTCTGCATTATTCCTGAATCCTCTTCGAAGCTAACCTCTTCAATACCCCTAATGCTAGGGATATCAGTAGTGAAAGAGGGCCTGGGAACCATGGGCTGTGCTAGCCTCTGCTCCGGATCTTCGCCTAAGACTGTCGTGATCATACCACCTTTTGACCACTTGATGCATTGATGCAGAGTGGATCCATAGTCTCCCGAGAAGTAGATTGTAAGTGGGCGGCACATTGACCACGTGAAAGAGAATTGAATGGACCGAGTAGTCAATGAAGATCTCTAGGAATATTTTTCCTTTCGCTGTTTGGCCATGATTGTCAAACCCATAAATGGTGATTGGATCTGGAATGTATTCTTCTTCTTTTATGCCCAAAGCTTTGGCGGTCATTTCCGGACATATATTGAGGCTGCTGCCTCCATCGATCAGTACATGAGGAACTGTCATCCCTCTGGTTCGAACCACAACATACAAGGCATTGTTGTAAAATACATGAGGTTTAGGGAGATCCTCATCGGAGAAAGTAACTGAAGCATTAGTCATGGCCTGATTGACTATATGGGCCATGTCTTCAGGAGTTGTGCTTGATTTCACCTTGATTTTTTGTAGCAGATCATTCAACACCTGCTGATGCTTGGCGGAGGCTTGAGTTAAGTCCAAAATTGAGACATTTGATAATGCTGTAATAGGCTTTAGAGTTGATGTCTCGCTTTTCTTTGTGGTGGACTTAATGAGATGCTTAGGGAGCCATGGCATACTTCTGGCTACCTCGGGAGATATCCCAGCGGACTTGTCAGACACTTTCAATTTGCCGAAAGCTGAAATAAGGTCCATCTTCTGGGCCTTGGACCGAGCCTGCTGCAATACCAGGACTTGATGCTGAGCTTGCATGTCATTTTCAGAGCATGGCCTGATATGCTCCTGTGGTTGAAACGACTGTTCGGTGATGACTACTGTAGAATGACGAGGAAATGGCTCTTTTAGAATATCTATATTTTCATCTTCCGCGCCTTCTACCAGAAGATTTTTATCAATAAGGTCCTGAACAATATTCTTCAAAACAAAGCAGTTCTCAGTATTGTGCCCCACTGTTCTGTGGAACTTGCAGAATTGGTCTTTGAATTTTCCCATAGGAACGGGAGGATCGGCCAGCCTTGGCAACTTGACCATCTCCTTGGTCAACATGTACTCGAGCACAGTCTCGAGTGATTGATCTAATGGAGTGAATTTCCTGTCATAGCTTCATCCTTCATGCTTCACTTTTTCTCGGGGTTTTGGTCCCTGCTCCAGCTGAAGCGGCTTATTGAATTGCGGGATCGACTTCCCTTTCTGATCATTCCTGTTTGAACCTCCTGCCCCATAACAGAAGTCTCTGTTCTGCCCCTTGCGATGATTCCATTTATTATTATTGACAGAATTAGTAAAGTGAGTCTTCTTTTTTGACTCGTTCTGGTCGCTGTTCTTGGTGAAAGTGAAACCTTCATAGAAGCCATTCTCCAGACTTAATTCGAGCCATTCGGCTTGCTCTGTTAATTCAATAAAGGTTCTGGATGGTGCGGTGGAGATGAGGCCTTTCAGAGGCTGCGAGAAATTGCTTAGAATTAAGGACAAAGCATGCCCCTCTGATATGGGATCTCTCATTTTATTACAAGCTGACCTCCAGCGGTGGATAAAATCTCGGGCCTTTTCATTTTCTCTCTGTTTCAGGCCACAGAGGTGGCTGAGGGTCGGGAGTGCCTCAGCGTTGAATAAAAAGCGCTCAATAAACAAATTGACCACTTTATCAAACTCTTTCAGCTCTATGGGATTAATATGCTCTGAATATCATTTTGCTGCAATACCCTCCAAACTGCGAGGGAAACAAAGAAATAAGGCCCTGTTATTCCTCCTGAACTTGGAACACTCTGCGAAGAAAAGGGCGAGGTGCGCCTTTGGATCACCCGAACCATCAAACTTAATGAATTTCTTGGGGAGGTTATCGAGATCATCATCCCCATCCAATCCATCATAGAAGTCTTCGCTGGTGAAGATTTTCTTGCCCTTGTCGCGGGCCTGCAGATCCTTAACCATTTTCATCACATCTTTCAGTTGTGACTGCGTACGGTCGTCAACAGACTGATTCTTGGATTTGTAAGCTGACCCCTGACCCTGAGTCGACCTTCTGAATTCATATTTATTTTCACATTCCTTGTCAGCATCGTCAGCTGATTCTGACTCATCAGATATTTCCTCGTGACGACTCTGCTTTTTGCTGATCTTCACATTCTTGACGGCCTGACCCTTATCTTTCTGTTTATTTTGAATTTGCTCAGTACTGGCCTCAGCTTGCTCTGCCAGCATCTTGGTCATCATCTTTTTGAACATGATATATATTTGGGGATCGATGCCATCATCCGCCTGCTGACCCTAACTCTGGATTGATCGAGGTGAGTCCATCTCTTCTTCTGAAGCTACTGAATATGCGACACCTTCAACTGATGTGGTTTTCTTTCTGGATCTTGTATTGACCATCGGGTATTGCAAATGTTCTCTTGGATGTTGTTGATGCTCTCTGCAGGGCAGAACTGATGGTTAGGCTTCTGAAGGAAATTTGGTTTGGAAGAAAATATTTGTAGAGAATTTTGGTAGACAATTGAAATAATATCCCATTACTAGGGATTGAGTCGTCGCTGGGATTACGACAATTGCGTTGCTATTCTTTGCAAGATAAACAACTGAAAATATGCCTTGTTACCTAGGCGAGGTCGTCAAACCAAAGTGAAATATAAAAGAATTTTATTGAGGGAAAAAACATGATTTTATCAATAATACACTTGACAGAGGGGAGGGGGACGAACAATTTTCCACCACTCTACAAAATCAGAAGACACACGAGGACCAGGAAAAATAGTAAGACTGACAAAGGAATCCCAGCCATGTCTGGCAGAATGGTATGCTCCGGACCACTGATCTGATGCGAGATCGAATTCTTGCAGAACCCCCGCTAGTGGACGAATCTCTACGCGCTTCTGCCTCTGAGAGAACTGCCTGACACACCGCTCGGGATGATAGTATGCGTAGAAGAACGGGCCAAGTAGTCTGAATCGCTTGCCATAAGTATAAGTGTATCTGGGAGGTGATTCCTGACGATCAAAGTAGTCCCATACGACTTCTTCCTCCTGAAGGTTGTCGATCAAGAACCGGTATCGCGCAACTAGAAGAAGCTTCTCTCCATTGTATCTGAATGAACTGGCTCGGACTGGCACATGCCGGAGGAACCAAGATTGCAAGGCATAGGTGCACCCTTTGACTAGAATCGATTCTCCGAGTGCGAAACGAGTCAACCCTCGGTATAGAAAAGCGAGTGCGGCCATGGCTATCGAGAGGCGGCTGGTCTGTCGACTTTCCCATCTTCTCATAAGCTGAACTATTCTGATATCCATGTAATTCCGTCCGTCGGGAAAGAAAGCTAATCCCACCGTGCAAAGAACCATCGCGTGCTGAATTCTCTCTCGAGCTGTCCTAGACAACGAACTGACTTCCACAAATGTCCCATGCTGTCTGTAGATTTCGAGCAGATCTACATATTCATTTCCATCTTCTTCAATCAATGGCCAAGACTTGCGTCCTGTCATGCGAGCTAATGCATCCTTAGGGTCCAGACCCTTAACATTAATCAGAAACTGTTTCTCCAATGGATGTCCAGGCTGACCGGCTGGCTCGGGCAATCCCATAATCTCTGAAAATTCATCCATCAGTACTGTCATCTTGCCCCACGGGAACCAGAAGGTAGAAGTGCTCGGATTCCACCGCTCTGCTAGTGCATGGATCAAGTTGCCATTGACTGTTTGCTTTCCCACTGCGGACGCCAGTTCCAATCCACACTCGTCCAGATGGTCCAGAAACATACGAGAGAAGTTCTTGAACCATGAATAATACCACCGGGGAAAGAAAGATCCGGTGCTGAGGACTCGATGTTCGGGAAGACTTTGTCGCACCTCGTAGGAGATGTGACCCTCGGGGAAGACTGAATCAAGCTGACTGGATGCCATCAGAATAGACTGGAAAACATGGAAAATTTGGAATAAGACTTGGAAAATACAGGAATTTTGAGGAAAATGTAGGCAGGATAAAAATAAAGCAGGAAATTCGAGATCCAGAAGACAGTAAAGATGGGAAATCACCTGGAGTTTTGAAGGAAATAGAGGAATTTCATGAAAATCGTCCAGGGTTTTAATATTTCATAAAATGGAGTATTTGAAAATCGTCCAAGGCTTAAAACATGGACAGTACATGGACATAAATTGGGGAATTTTGAGAAAATCGTCCAGTATTTTTAGAAAATTGGGGAAAATATGGAAAATAAAAGGAGATGACTATAACATATTCAATCACATTCTGCACAAACAAGTATGCACAAACAGCATTCTCTAAAAGCTGACTCTAGATGCACAAATTTTGAAATGGCTGTAGAACGTTAATCCTAACTCTAAGGCTCAGATCATTTGTATCCAATCCAGTTATGCCTATATACTCAAGCCAAGGCTCGATGTACGTGGCATAAAATCAATTTCTCCGATTCTAGGTTCAAGTTTTCCAACATCCTTGAGCACCTGCCGATATACGTTGGACTATGGCCCTTGGTACGTGGCAGGGGGGCTTTCACCCAAATAGGTGGCCCAGTTGTGAGGCTCTGTCCCGAACTATGGTTCTAGAAGAGAGCCCAGCAACGTGAAGACCGGGACAATATAGGTGGGGGTGGTTTTTGAAAAACATGAGCACATGCAATCAAACAGAAGGCTCTAAGTCCTAAAGAGATAGAATTTTGAAATATTTGAAGAAGCAAACATTGTTTTCATACAATTCCTAAATTGAGGAGTGTTGTATTAGACCTAAGTCTATGTGAGCATGAATAATTCTCCTCAATATGGTCCTACCAAACCATACCTAGTCTATATGCATTCCATGTCAGCTGGGTTCAAGTCTAGGCTCCTAGGTTCACATGATATCATAAAGCAAAGCTGACATTCCATGAAAATCGATTTTGACAATTTGAACTAAGTAGAGCATTAGATTGATCAGGCGAAGACAGGTCCCATATCGGTCGCCAAACCTGTTATCATCGCAAAATTTTTACTTTTGCAAATCAAACTGACCTTTGAAAAAGATTTTTGAAAATAACTCGCCTCCGTTTTTAAAATGCGGGAAAATTCCGTAGAATGGGACTCGCCTGTCGGTACGAGGTTCAACCGTTCCTGCCACCTTTAACAGGGGTAATTGAACCAAGGATCAATCTTATGCTCTACTCTATTCAGCTTGTCTAAATCATATTCTAATTTTTAAATACACAAAGAATCAGGCATGTGCTATGAATTTTTAGAAAATGCACATTTGAAAACATGATGTTTGCTTTGAATGATTGAAATATTTAGAAAATGTAAATCTTGGAAATGATATCACATGAGAAATCGTGAAATGGGATTTGAAATATACTTCTGAGAGAAATAAAAATCGATTTTGAGGAATCCTTGACATTTGGTGAAAATCGATTCTGAGAGACTTGGTTTCTCTTAATTCAAACTTGGAAATTGAAATTCTAACTTAGAAAATTTGAATTTGGAACTTGGGAAATACTTGAAATATCCTTTGAAATTCAATGTCTTTGGGAAAATCGATTTTGCTATAAGACTTAGGAAATTTTGAGAAAATGAACTTCTTTGAATTAAGATTGGAATTGGAATTGGCAAATGCATGAAATGAATGAATATGATTTTGAGGAATTGAGAAATACTTTTTGTATTTTTGAGAAATGCAGTGCATTTTGAAGTTAGCCTAAGAGTGTAGGCTGAACGTGGCTAATGTGAAGATCATAAATCTAAGTATCATTCATATTCTGACTATGGCCATAAATACAAATTCCACCAAGTTTATAAACTTCATAGAAGCTAGTGCATGTGCCATTCGTGTAGACCATGGTGAATTTGTAAAAATATGCATGAATCATCATCCATCACACATCAAAATTATAAAAATAAACTATATGCAATGCAACCTAAGCTAAGCAGGAAATGTAAATTCTTATTCCAAAGTTTAATTACAAATTACATCACTATTGAAATTTAAATACATGAAAAATAAAGTCTTCAATGTACCTGCAAAACTAGAAAACTTGGTTAATGAATATATGTTGGCTTTTCTAGATTTATCCAACAATATCAGGAAATTGTTGGATTTTGCTAGATATAAGCCTCTTCCTTGATTCCCTTAAATAAAAATGATAAAGTATGAAATAAAATGGAATAAATATGAAAGAGAAGATATGGAATTTCGAAATTGGGGTCAAAATGACCAAAATACCCCTAATAACAAGACTATGGCCTTGAAATTAAGGTTTTTATAAAGATATTTTGATAAAATGCAAATTTTGAAATTTGAATGGAATAAACTCAAACCAAATATGCTATGACATGATTAAAAATATGAAATTAGGGCTAGGGATTTCGAAATTTAGGTCAAATGACCAAATGGCCCCCAATAGCAAGACTATGGCCTTGAAATCAGGGTTTTTAGAAATAGATTTTTGGTAAAAACTTAGGTTTTATGCACTAAATGAAATCAAATGAGCATCAAATTAAACCTAAAGCATCCTAATATGATTATGAACATGATTAAACCCTAAAAACATATGCTTATGCACGAAAATCCAATAATATCTCAAAAACTGTGATTTTAGCAGTGTTTTGGATCTTTCAGGAACCCGGTTTTGCAATTTGCTTAATTCAGCCATCAAATGGATTCCAAAATCCATACAAATTGGTACCTGCACTTTTAATAACCCTAATGTCGAATTGGAATTATAAAAAATATTTTTTGACATTAAATTATTCCGAAAATTGCATTAAACCCTAAAAATATGCTATTTTTGACCTAATTCACCAACCAGTTTCAGTCCAAGACCTGAACCAGGGGTCAAATCTCCATGGAAATTTATGAAATTTTACAGAGACTAACTAAAAAAAAAAACAGAGATTTCCCAATTTACAGATCGGAAAAATCATCTCCGGTTAGGGAGAAACCCTTCCGGCAATCTGAGCTAAAATATATCACTTTTAACAGGGATTAAAACAGCTATTCCAGATTGAAAATACAGGAATAAATAGCAATCCTAAACAAAAATTTCTGAAATTTTAGTGGTGAACAGTAGACATAAAAATAACAATACTCACTTTTTATAGATCTAAAATTGGATCTGTGGTTTGGGATTTATGACTAACACAAGTCTGATTAGGGTTTTGGTAAACCCTAACGAGCTTTAAATTTAAAAACAGATTCTCTAAAAGGGGAAAAAATACTAAACAGTGATCAAAAACTCCAAAAATTTCACAGAAGACAGATCTACTCAATGTGAATCCATATCACTTTACAGATCTAAAATCGGATATAAGATGAGAGAAATATCATAACAGCAAGTTACCTTCTTGATTTTAACCACGATTTTAAAGCTTTAAAAATCCGATTTGATGTCTGATTTTTTTGACAGGGTTCCCGAGATCCAAAACCTCTGATTTTTCTACAGTAACTCAATAACTCATGCATGCACCACATATAAAAAAATCAGAAATAAACAATGAGTTCTTCTATCCGAAATAACATCATCTTTACTGTTCTAAACCTAGAACACACAGAAATTTAAGAAACTTGAAAAACCATGCATTAACTAATGTAAATAAATAAAATAAACCATAAAACAATAAATAAAACTTATTTCTATGCTATAGAACGTAAAACAAACATGAATAAACCATGAAAATAAAATAAAAACAGGGAATCAATGGCTGGAATTTGATATCACCTTTAAAACATAGATTTAACCCATTGGGCAAATCATATATTTTATTGGTTATTAATGCAAAGAATCATATTAAAATCAATTCTAATGGATTAAAATCTCTGTAAATCACCCAAAACAGGGTTGGATCACCTTCTTGGATTGTTCTTGCTGATTCTTGAGGTTGAATCCATGGTTTAATTCATGAAGATGATGGTACCAATGGCTAAATCATGTTTAAAACAATGAAAAACATTAAATAAAAACTAAAAATTAGAGAAAATAGTTACCTTGAGGTTGCTGCAATGGAGGAAGGGCTGGAGAGGAGAGAGAAGCTCCAAGAATCCAAAGAAAAGCCAATTGGGAAAAATCGACCCCCCTATGGCCTCTATTTATAGAAAATTTTTTAGGTTTAAAAATTGACAATTTTGAAAATTTTGGACTCTAAAGGGGGGGGCGATTTTGGGGTGGAGTTACCTAACTACCCCTAGTCTAAATTATCCTAAATAATGCCTAATTAACCCCTAGCTAATCCTAAAAATCCCCCAAATGTGGTGCCACTTGGCATTTTCTCACATTGGGTTTTTAAAACACCTTTAAAAACCTTTAAAAATACTAGTTTTAAAAACTAACTTTCAAAATGAGTTTTTCAAAATGGTTTTGACTCTTCTAAACCTCTAACACTAACCAAGATATCAACTAACCCTAGTCTAGCCCTGACTGACTCGAATATGGCACCACCCCGAGTGGGCCCTACTTGAGTTTTTAAAAAAAAAAACGATTTTAAAACTTGAAATTGAAGGAGTTTTCAAAAGCTTTTCAAAAGCAAACTTTGAAATTGAAATTTTTGAAATGATATAGGATCCTAACTGAATTAGAATTCCTCTGGATATGGTGCCAACTGAGTGGGCCCACATCGAGTTTTAGAAATTTTGAAATAAACACTGAAAATGGCTTTGAAAAAGGGTTAAAATTGACATTTGAAATTCAAGATTTTTGAAAATAGGGTCTCATGCGAACTGGAACTCCGAGTTAGAGTCCTGAACTCTTAGGACTCTGAGATTTTAGATTTTAAAAGCCAAATGAAAGAATTTTCAAAAGATTTTATCAAGAAATGATGAAATAAGTCAGAAAACACAGTCAGGGTTAGATTCCTAACTCGACCGAACTCTAAAATAGAATACTGAACTAACTGGACTCTGTAAAATGACCTAAATTTCGAAAACAAACAAAAAAGATTAAAAATGGAAGTAAAACAGACTTCAAAACAGACTCCTGACCGGATCAGGTCTCTGAGACAGAGTCCTGATCGGACTGAAACTTTCAAAATTTTGAGAAATTTGATGAATAGAGGAATTCAGAAGCGACACCACCTCAATGGGTCTCATCTGTGAATTGAAATCGATTAAAATTTGAATTTGAAATGAATCCAGATTGTTTCCTTGAGAAAATATTTCGAAATATAAAGTCCTGGGGTTGGAAAATGACAGAGTATTGAATAAAGACCCAGGTTTTGAAATTGATTTTGAAATAAAAGCTTTAAAATTCAAATCTGGATTGAATGTTTTGAAATAAGAGTGCTGGATCTCGAAAATGAGATGCAATGACCTGCAATGCTATGCAATGACATGCAATGCTATGCAGAATACATGCAATGACATGCAATGATCTGTAATGACTTATGAAATGGACAAACACTGGATGAGGGTGAAAATTTGGGGTGTTTACAGTCCATAAGTCCATCTTTTTGTTAAAATTGCATTTCAAAACCTCTCTTCAAAAAATTATTTACAAAACAACTCAAAATGACTATGTTTTAAAAAATACAAAACTAAGTCTATTTTAACTCTAATTTTTATTATTTTAAACAAAACTAAACTACTACACAATGACAAAAACTAAAATATGCATTAAAATGTAAAGTAAAACTATTTTTCATGCATTTTTTATTTTTAAATCATTTTAGCACATTTACCTAATAACTAACCCAAAATTGGGTTTTTAATATGTTTTCTTATGAAATCATGCATATATTAATATGAAATAAACCCTAAAGTATATGCATGATCAAATACCCCATGCTTATGTTTTGCTAGTCCTCGAGCAAACTAGAAAAATGCAAGAAATCAAACTATCACTATTTCACTTTCATAGGAATCACGGTTGCATTTAGCATATGCAACAAGCCCTTTCAACCCCTGGGTTACCCCAGTGGACGAGTAAGGTCTCGTGAGGGTTTGCAGTGATGCTACCCACAAACATCTCTGTCATGTATGCATAATATTACATATCTTCACAATTAGTAAGTAATTAAAGACTTTGTTTTCACAAAATATTTCCTGTTATTTCAAAATCAAAACATAATTAGAGTCTTTATATACCACCACAGAAAAAGAATTTCTTTTACTTTTCTAAATATCACAATTATTTATGTTTTATTCTTGGAAAATCCAATAGAAACAAGTTATTATTTATTTATTCTCACTCATATGTTTTCTGCACAGATTTTCTCAATCACACTTCTAAGCACTGAACTTTTCTTTCTTTTTAAGATCTTTTTTTTTCACACTTTTTCTTTTTGCGCATTCATTCTTCTCTTATAGCTTGCGTGTGGTCTGCTTTTATGCCTTGTGCAATGTCAATATCTTTTATATTTTTTTCAATGCATACCAAAAGATATCAACTAAGACATAAAAGTGACTTCCTTCATTCACCTTTGCAACGTGAGAGTCAAGCACTTCAACTTGTGTCTGTTTGTAAACACCCCAAATTTTTCAAAATCTTTTAAATATTCCCTTCTTGCCCCTAAATTCATTTTTTTAGCAAATAAGTCATTTCTAAATCTAAATTCCAGTTCATTTCTCTAGTTTTATTGAAATTAAATTCATTTCATATGTTTAAATTGATTTTGGATCTGGATCCATTGTCCAGATCCAAATCTAAATCTCCTTGTTCAAATTTTAAATTAAAAAATATACCAAAAATAGCCTTTAAATAGCTCGGATAGTCCATTCGACATCCGTTTTGATCCATCACATTGTATTTCTCGATTCGAGTGTCAAAACTCGAACATTTTCTCAAAACCTGAGTCCAAACCCATTCTTCTGAAGAAATTTCCCCGAAATGGTCTAAAATTCTCAGAAAAATACTTTTGTAAATATTCCTCAGAAAAATACAAAAATTTAGTGTTTAAAACTTAGTTTTCTTTTAAAATCTTAGTTTTCTATTACAAAACTACAAAAAATGGAAAAATGATGCAAAAATCGAAAAAAAATTGAGGAAAGCAAAAGGTTTTAAAAATTGAGGAGTTGCCAAAAACCTCTTGAACCACTCTTTTTACAAAAATTCTTTCAAGGAGGCCTTCTTTTGGAAATTTGGAAAAATCCACAAACGGATCACTCCCGCGCACTCGCCTTCTCCACCAGCCCCTGATCTTCAACCACCTCCCTCTCTCGAAGGCTCCTCTTCCCCTTTAAGAAGAGAGCACGCAGAAGGATCACAGATCCGTCTCCACCTCTCCACTTGCATTCTTCATCCAGCTTCACCCTCTCACATTCTCCATTACGATCCATTCCTTATCCTTCCACTGCAATATTCTCAAGCGATTCCATCGATCAACCTCCTTCCTCCCTGCAAGATCACAAGTAAGCATCCGATCTCTTGGGCTCTCCATAGATTTTTTTTCTTTTTCTTTCTTCCTTTTTTTTCCTTCCAAGCTTTATCTTTCTGCATTATCTTCTCTGCTTCCTTTTGTTTTTAAAGCAAAATGGTATAGCCGATCTGCCTATAGCAGAATCGACTCACCCCCTCTGCAACAGTAAAATGGAATTCCAACATTTCTTTTGATTTTTGTTTTATGTCTTTTGTCAGTTATGCGAATTACTATTGCTTTATTTGTGACATCAGATTTAATAATCCTCTATAGTTCATTTGCATCCCAATCCAATCTTCTTGACAATTCCCCGTTTTCTTTTTTTAGTTCCTGTTTTGATCTCTACTCTTGACGGTGGAATCTTTGTTTTTATTGATTATTTTTCTGATTCTTATCGGCATTGAGATTTTTTTGTACCTGGTTATTTGCTTTTATTTGGATCAATATTATTGTTAAATAGCAGATCTGTAAGCCTCATAGCTTCAGATTTGCATTAACATCATACCCCATGGCATTGACACCATTGAATGACCCATGTTGCTGATGATTCAATATGCATTTCGTGGTCTTCTCTTCTCCTGTTTTCATGACCTATGGGGTTGGAATTTTCTTCGGTATGTGAAAGTTTTGAGGGGTTCAATACCTCTCTTAGTAGTTCAGCCTCGACCGACCCCCCCCCACTCGTTGTGGAAATATATCATTTCATAAATTCCTCCCAAACATTCTAAATAGCTAACTTTATTCAGTTTCATATCATAACACTCGATCATGATTTGCATTTTTTTTTTGTGTTGTTGTTTTTATGATTATCGGGTCATGCTTTTACTATTTTGCTATCCCTGCTTTCACGTTATTCCTCTGTTATCATGCTTCGGTTTCTCACTGGTAGACCCCTGTGAAGCTCGACATTTCTCAGCATTCATATAATCCCCTCTGTATCATGGTTGGCTGTGTTATCTCTGTCTGTTGAACCCCTGATCATACCTTGCCCATGATATCAAAGGAGTGACCAGCATGATATGCGATGGCCAAGACAAGAGTGTAAAAAAAAAAAGGGAGGAGAAAAGAGGGGTCTCACGCCCGGGTTTTCATTTGCTGCAGATCATGTGATCTTCATTTATTGCATCAATGGTCAGTGTTTTGAGAATGTTAGGGAAGATCCCCCTTCAAATTGATTGGATTCCTTGGTTATTCCCCAACTTGGGATAACTCTTCTGATGATTGGTTCAGCCAAATTATCCTGCAATATGATCATTGCTGGATGCAATCCCTATGCCATTAACGTTCTAGGAGTTTTAGCTGCTGTGAGGGATTAAGGTGGACATATGGGCATTACCGAATTTATCTTAGCTTGATTGATATCAATGTTCACGAGGTATTTTTTTTTCTTCTCTCTATCATTTCTTAATTTGTTCTTATATTGATGGTATACATTTTCTTTTTGCTATGATATTGTCTTTTAACTATCTTATCCCCTGTTACATACATATGTCCTGTATATACGTTCATGGATATCATATTTTCCAAATATCCTGTACCCATGTGTTCATTAGCTGTTATAACCCCTCATAAGTCTCCATTATAGTTGCACTTTTCAGCATTTCTGAATATATTGCCACCATTTTTTTTTTTGGTATGTTATATCCCTGCGTTTTGTTTTTATTATTACTTATGTTTTGCACCTACAAGATTAACTCCCTGTTTTGGGGACACTATGTCATCACCAACGCTTTATATTGTTCTCTTTTCCATGTAAATACATTTGATGGGAAACTCACTTTTTGCTTTTTTTTTTTGTGTTTGCAGGGTCAATTTCTTACTTCTAATATAATGTCGTCACTATTATTTTTGTCTCTCTAAATCCTATGATATATCTTGTTTAATGGATTGATTTAACATCAAAATTTACAAACCCTATGTGTGATTCCACACTGCATTTTCATATTAGGTTCAACACAGCATTAGGGTCATCTTCTTTGCCAAATCTCTGCACAAACCTATCACACAGCAACACTTCTGCTGCAAGTTACATCCCATTCACCCAGTTATCACTTCCTGTAGCCCCTGCTATTACTATTATAGCCATCACAAACAGCACCTTGCTGCAATCCTAGTTGCAGCAACATCACTGTAGCCTCTTTGGATTTACAACAGTACCACTGTCGTGCTCCTTCCTACACCTACAGCCATATAAAGTACTGCTGTATATACCAAGTGTAGCAACCTCCAACACTCTCCGGCACCATTTTCACTATATTGTTACCGAACCAACACACCACTACACTAATCACTCCCTGCAATTATACTTACCTATTATATAGCATCTTCAGCACTATTACATTCACAGCAGTACACACTGTTGTCACCCAGTCATTGCTGCACATTGCCCACCATCAGCACAGCACCTGCTGCAGCATTGTCTATGCATTGAAGCCCTTGAAAATGACCTGCAAAATTGAATCTTAGCAAAACTTCAGCGCATCGTAGAATTTTTCCTCTTTCCATTTTCTGCAATCACTACTGTAGATTCATTAGGAACACCCACATCCACCCACTGTATTTTCAGTTCCTTGCACTGATATTGCTTTGATCCATGATGGTTAGTTGTCCTTTACATTAACTAATGTTGCATTGATGTATTTTCAATCCCCTGAGAACTGTTTGCACTCTATTTTATACCAACACCCACTCTACATCCAGGTCATATATATATCTATATATAAGTATATGTCTATATATATATACATATATATATATATGTATATGTGTATATATATGTACCTATATATATACATTAATGGCTATCCTTCCATGCCTTAGATCATCAATATTACTTCATCAAGGTATTAAGCACAAGGTAAGTATATGAATGCCTCATGATTTGCATCTTTGAAATCAAAATAATATATGCAATTCTTCTCCCTTCATACTAATCAGTTGCTTTGCAGGAAATCCGTGGAAAACATCATTACTTGGGATTTGTATTTTCAATTCTAAGTATTGTAATAAGTTAGGTCTTAAATGAGAAATTACATTTCCAGCTTTTAGATAGAATGAATGAGCATTATAAATATCATGAATCACTTGTTCTCATATTTTTTCCTTTATTTTCAAAAATTCACATGTGGGAACACAAATGGCACGTGCACCATTTTCGTAAGAGGTAATTGACCCTAAGTTGATGAACCACATCAATGGCCATAGTCAGGGTGTGGACAAAACTTAGGATTTTTATCTTTTACAAAATAACATTGGATCCACACTGGAAACGTTTTCAAAATTTATCATATTTTCCTTAAATATTTTTTTCTTTTATCAGAATTTAACTTAAAATTAATTCAAAATATATACCAATGGCCATAGTCAGGGTATATTGAGAGTTAATTTCATTTTAAATTCTATAAAAGCACCGAATGTGTTTCATTTTTCACCTGAACTTAAATATAGATTATTATATAATACATTCGATGACCATAGTCAAGGATGTATTATATCTTCAATCTTATTTTAATTCATTTAAAGAATGGAATAGCTTTTCAAAATCCAATTTCAAAAATTTAATTTCATTCATCATTTAGGATAGAATTACATCATATTTTCAAAATTCTTTTCATAAATCCAAGTGATTCTTTTCTTCATTTCTCAGATCAAATCCCATTCATAAAATTCAAATTCAACTCTATTTCTCAAAAGGATTCAAGAATTCAATTTCAAGGTCCCATTTGACTTTGAAGCTTCAGAATCATCTTGTATTTCAAAATTCCAAATTCAGTTTATATTTAAAACTCCAATCAAACTCAAAACTTTGAGATTCTTGATTCATTTTCTAAAATTCCAAATTCAAGCCCCAAATTCCAAATCCAATTTGACTTTGAAATTCATATTCCAAGTTCAAAAATTCGCAAATCAAATTCTAAATCCAAAGTTAGATCCTAAATCCAACTTGGGTCCAGATTTCCAAATACAAATCCCCACTTTTTTTTTTTATCTCAAATCTAGATCAAAAACTCATTCTAGGATCCAGGATTCAACATTCACCTTGGATCTCAAATTACAAATCCAAAATCCATCCTAGGATCCGGAATCCAACTCTACTTTGGGTCTTAAACTTCAGATCCAAATCCATCTTAGGATCCAGAACCCAATTTTATATCGGATCTCAGGTCTCAGATTTCAAATCCATCTTTAGATCCAATTTCATTCCCAATTCTAGATTTTAAATCCAAGTTCATTTTCAGATCTCATCTAAACTCCCTAAATCCATTTCTATTCTTAAATACCATTTGATCATCTCAGATCCATTCCAAACTTAAAAATCCAAATTCATATCCATCTCAAGTATTCATTTCCTTTCCTAAATTCAAATTCAAATTCAAATTCAAATTCAAAGCCCTGAAACTTCATTTCCTTTCATCTCAAAGCTTCAAGTCATTCTTTCTCATTTATTCTTCCAATCCTGATTTACTTCAAAAAAACTTAGAACTCCTCTGATCTATCTCAAGTTCTAAGTTAGATTCAAACATTTCTTCACTCCTTTACCAAGTTCATCTCAGAATACTTAGAAATTTCTAAATCAATTTTCAAAACAGCATACATCCTTGCATTGCACAAGCATGATTCTTTGTGCATTTAGAGTTAGAATAAATTCTTAGATTATATTTAGGCAGAGCAAAAAGGCATAGATTCGATCCTTGGATCGATTACCTCTGGTAAAGGCACCAGGAATGGTCGAACCTCGTACCGACGAGCGAATCCCGTCTCTCCATTTTCCCGCAAATATTTTCAAAACGGAGGCGAGTGATTTTCTAAATATTTCCAAATCAAGGTCAAGTGAGACCGCGTAAAATAGTTCCTCTTCTCTTTTTCTTTCTTTCTTTTCTCTTCTCTTTCTCTTTTTCTTTCTTTTATTCTTCTCCCTTCAAAAAGGAGGAGAATAAAGGTTAGAAAAAGGAAAAGAGAAGGAAGAAAGAGAAACCACGAGAGAGGAAAAATTTTGCGATGATCATAGTTTTGGCGACCGAGATGGGACCCGTCTCCGTCTGGTCGAATTATGCCTTTGCTTTGCTTAAATATTTTCTAAGTCTTTATTCTAACATATGTCAGCTACATTTTTCATGCAAACGTTAGGAGCCTAGACTCTGTCCTAAAGCTGACTTCATTGCATATAGGATCTAAGTATGGTTTGGTAGGACCATATTGAGGAGATTATATTCATGTTCACATTAGATCTAGGTTGAAATACAACTCTCCTCAATTCTAGGGATTAAATGCAAAACAAATGTATGCAAGTGTATGCTTCTTCTCATTTAAAATCTATCTCTTTAGGACTTGCATTAGAGCTTTCTGGTTTTATTTGCATGTTGATCATATTTTGAAAACATCCCTAGCTATATTTGTCCCGGTCTTCACGTTGCTGGGCTGTCTCATTGAACCATAGTTCGGGAGAGAGCCTCACAACTGGACCACTTATTTGGGCTCGTGCCCCCCTACCACGTACCTAAGGGCCATAGTCTGAGGTATATCGGTAGGTGCTCAAGGATGTTGAGAAGCCATTACCTTAGAACCGAAGAGATATCTTATATGCCACGTACTTCGAGCTTCGGCTTGAGTATATCGGCGTACCTTGATTGGAATCAGATGATATAAATCTTAGAGTTAGGATTAAGGTCCTACAAGCCATTTCAAATATTGCATATAGAGTCAGCTTTAGGGAGTGCTATTTGTGCATCCTTGCTTGTATGTCTGTGATTGAATGATATTATATATGTATATGTATATGTATCTTCCTTATATTTTCCAAAACCCTAGGTATATATTATTCAAAATTTCCTCTTTTCAAACCCCAGGTGTATTACCTTTTTCTTTCTAATTTCTTCAAAATCTTTTTGATCCTGCCTGCTATTTTTCCAAAATTTTTAAATCCTTGTCGTCTATTTTCAAAAATTTGTTTTCCTCCATCATGAGAGAAATGATATTGACTATGAGGATTTTCAAAATCATAAAATTTCTGCAAAATTCTTCAAAAATTTAAATATTTTGATCTAAATCCCTTTTTAAATAAATTAACATGCTGATTTTACTTTTCCAAATTAGGTTTTAAAAATCATTTATCTTCAAAATCATCACCTCATGTTTGTTTTCTTTTTCAAAAATTGATTTTTAAACCACTATTTTCGAAATCAAACCTCATGATGATCTCTCATGATGATTCCCCTTCTTAAAGGATCAGATCTTGCACTGATCATTCTTCTTGCAGTGGATTTTCTTTCAAAAAGTAATTTTTCACCTATCTTTTTAAAACCATTTTCCTTTTAAATATCCCATATGTAGGCAGGATAAGAAAAACTCTTTTTTCTCAAATCTTGTAAATCTTTAGTTAAATTTGATATCTTTATCAGTTTCATTCATTTTATTCATATTTTTATCAAGTTTATATCAATTTTATCAAGTTTTATCAAGTTTTATCAAGTTTATCAATATTTCCTCAATTCTATTTTTTTATCAATTCTTCTACCCTTTTAGGTTAAGGAATAAACCTGATGCCTCTTTCCCATGAGGCATTTCCTTTTATTCTACCCCTTTCAGGTTAAGGGATAAACCTGACCCTCGTTGTCCGAGGTGTTCCCGCTCAGGTTAAGGGATAAACCTGACCCTCGTTGTCCGAGGTGCTCCCATTCAGGATAAGAGAAAATCCTGAGACCCCTTGTAGGAGCAAGAATGCTACCTATGAGGATTCTTTTATAAATACAAGTTTTGTTAATCTTTATTGATTTTCTAGATTTATATCAATTTGCCTTCGCTAAATTTTCTTAAATTCTATTCTTTCCCCATTCAGGATAAGGGAAAATCCTGAAACCCCTCGTAGGAGCAATAATGCTTCCTATGAGAATTCTTTTGTAAATAAAAGTTTTGTCAACCTTTATCGATTTTCTAAATTTATATCAACTTCTCTTCACCTTCTTAAATTCTATTCTTTTTCCCATTCAGGATAAGGGATAATCCTGAAACCCCTTGTTGGAGCAACGACGCTACCTATGAGGATTCTTTTGTAAATACAAGTTTTGTTAATCTTTATTGATTTTCTAGATTTATATCAATTTGCCTTTGCTAAATTTTCTTAAATTCTATTCTTTTCCCATTCAGGATAAGGGATAATCCTGAGACCCCTCGTAGGAGCAATAACGCTACCTATGAGGATTCTTTTGTAAATACAAGTCTTGTCAATCTTTCTTCATTCAATTTTTCTTAAATTCTATTCTTGTTCCCATTCAGGATAAGGGAAAATCCTGAAACCCCTCGTAGGAGCAATAACGCTACCTATGAGGATTCTTTTTGTAAATACAAGTTTTGTTAATCTTTTTTTATTTTCTAGATTTATATCAATTTCCCTTCATTTAATCTCTTTAAATTCTATTCTTGTTCCCATTCAGGATAAGGGAAAATCCTGAAACCCCTCGTAGGAGCAATAACGCTACCTATGAGAATTCTTTTTGTAAATACAAGTTTTGTTAATCTTTTTTGATTTTCTAGATTTATATCAATTTCCCTTCATTAAATCTCTTTAAATTCTATTCTTGTTCCCATTCAGGATAAAGGAAAATCCTGAAACCCCTCGTAGGAGCAATAACGCTACCTATGAGGATTCTTTTTGTAAATACAAGTTTTGCTAATCTTTGTTGATTTTCTAGATTTATATCAATTTCCCTTCATTTTTAAATTCTATTCTTGTTCTCATTCAGGATAAGGAAAAATCCTGAGACCCCTCGTAGGAGCCACAATGCTACCTATGAGGATTCTTTTGTAAATACAAGTTTTGTCAATCTTTGTTGATTTTCTAGATTTATATCAATTTCCCTTCATTAAATCTCTTTAAATTCTATTTTTTTCCCCATTCAGGATAAGGGATAATCCTGAGATCACTCATAGGGGCAACCATGCTACCTGTAAGAGTTCTTTTTACAAAAATAAAATCAAATTTTCCTCAAATGTTCTACATTTTTTTCAAAGTTCTATATCCTTTTGTCTTCTCAAAGTTTATTCTTTTTATATTCCCCGTCACATACCTGGCCCATCTAAATCATAGATCATAAATTCTAAATTTTGTCATATTCCTTCTAAATTCAAATCTCAGGTTACCTTTTCATAAAATCTTCCATTTCCCCTTCAGGTTAAGGGATAAACCTGAATCATTCTTTTCCTAAATTCTCATCAAATGTATATTCTTTTCCCTTTCAGGTCAAGGAGTAAACCTGAATCATTCCTTTCTAAATTCTCATCAAATATCTATATAAAGGATAATCCTGAAACCCCGACCATTCTTCTTGCTTCGATCTCTAAATGTCTTAAATAGGCCAATCTCCTTCCCGACTCTCGGTTGGAAAAACCCGGTGCTCGCACTGGTTATTTTGCTAAATTTTCAAATCTAAAGATCAAGTTCAGTCCTCGTGCTGTTTGTTCCTCAGAAAGTCTCAAATCTTAGATCAGATCATTAAATCAAAGGTCGTTAAATAAAAGTTCCCAGCTACTTCGTTGGTCGTTAAATGATTAAATAAAATGTCCCAGCTATTTCGCTGGTCGTTAAATGATTAAATGAAATGTCCCAGCTACTTCACTGGTCGTTAAATGATTAAATAAAATGTCTCAGCTACTTCGCTGGTCGTTAAATGATTAAATGAAATGTCTCAGTTACTTCGCTGGTCGTTAAATGATTAAATGAAATGTCCCAGCTACTTCGCTGGTCGTTAAATGATTAAATGAAATGTCCCAGCTACTTCGCTGGTCGTTAAATGATTAAATGAAATGTCCCAGCTACTTCGCTGGTCGTTAAATGATTAAATAAAATGTCCCAGCTACTTCGCTGGTCGTTAAATGATTAAATGAAATGTCCCACTTACTTCGCTGGTCGTTAAATGATTAAATGAAATGTCCCAGCTACTTCGCTGGTCGTTAAATGATTAAATGAAATGTCCCAGCTACTTCGCTGGTCGTTAAATGATTAAATGAAATATCCCAGCTACTTCGCTGGTCGTTAAATGATTAAATGAAATGTCCCAGCTACTTCGCTGGTCGTTAAATGATTAAATGAAATGTCCCAGCTACTTCGCTGGTTGTTAAATGATTAAATGAAATGTCCCAGCTACTTCGATGGTCGTTAAATGATTAAATGAAATGTCCCAGCTACTTCGCTGGTCGTTAAATGATTAAATGAAATGTCCCAGCTACTTCGCTGGTCGCTAAATGAAATATCCCAGCTACTTCGCTGGTCGTTAAATGAAATGTCCCAGCTACTTCGCTGGTCGCTAAATGAAAGGTTCCAGCTACTTCGCTGGTCGTTAAATGAAAGGTCCCAGTTTTTACTGGTCATTAAATGAAATGTCTCAGCTAGTTCGCTAGTCGTTAAATAAAATGTCCCATCTACTTTGCTGGTTGTTAAATAAAAGGTTCCAGCTCCTTCGTTGGTCGTTAAATGAAAGGTTCCAATTTTACTGATCAGAATGTCCAAAATCATAAATTGTAACTAAGGGTCGCATCAAAATCTATATTGAGTAAATATTTCACATAGAAGTCATGAAAACTTTGCCAATTTGCTAAAAATATTTGTTGATTCCCAAATAAATCTCACTGCACAAAAGAATTACCTTGGATTACCTCTAGTATTTTCTTCATAAAAGGTGAAACTCTTTGCGGAAAAGAGGTAAAATTCAAATCTTTTTCCTGTTGATCAACCAAAAGGATGAAAGAAATATCCTCAGTACGATTAGTGAAATAAATATTCGATGACATTGAAAAGCCGAAA
This sequence comes from Nuphar pumila, assembly GCF_984573655.1. NCBI lineage: Eukaryota > Viridiplantae > Streptophyta > Magnoliopsida > Nymphaeales > Nymphaeaceae > Nuphar > Nuphar pumila. Next base: position 41,430,420 of record NC_143265.1, on the reverse strand, counting down.
GCGAATTGATATTGATCATAGCTATGATGCATGTTTAAAGACGATTTCCTGGCAATTAGACAGTGGAAATATCCTAAGCCATAAAAGAATCCACTTAATCCATACCACCTTATCCAATTTAAAGCTGCAATCAAATATCGGCAAAAGGGATCTCTCAATTGTCGTCAAGATGAAGGCGAATTAAGCGAGTAGACCCCCGGGGCCAAAGAAGATTTGAAACATCTCCAAGATGACGGAGTTTGTGACGGATCCTTCCAGGGAAAGTTCGGATCACCGTCGAGATGAAGGCGGATGTGATGGACCTACCGACAAAACCTAAATGATATTTGATTTCAGCTATCATCTAAAGACCTTTGAGCCAATATCATATATAATCCATGAGAAAAAGAAGGATCAGAGCATCTCCGAGATGAAGGAGTTTGTGACGTACCCTTCCCTGAAAAAAAGAGAAAAGTCAGGAACATCCAAAATGAAGGATGATGTAAAAGCCCGAAAAAGCTCAATGACTCAAAAAGAGTGCAAAAAGATCATCGTGAGAAAACACCCAGATATCAAACTGCCGAAATTGCCAGAAGTCATATTTTCTCATGCAAAATTCTTTTATCAATGTCTTTTCACTACTTGCTTCTATGAAATTGAGAATATTTTATTCTCTTCTTATATCAAGGAAATAGATAGCCTCCTTGAAGAAAATCATCAGCGCTAAAATTTTGAATTTAACTCTTAAAACCGAGGAGTTAACCTCGTTGGAGGAAATACTCTAGGTAAAAGAGGGAATATCTTTGCACACATGTACACATTTTCAAGCGTTGAAGTCAACTATAAATTTATCTTATTGGCAAAATTTTCTAGATATTTCAAGAATGAAATAAGCATTCGATATCCATTTTGGTGCAACCTAACGTTGTTCATATCTTTCAGAAGAGTTACCCCATTCAGTTGAAGTATCTCTCCTGTCCCATCACGGTTTCGAGAAATCCGTATGGTTGTTTCCCACTCAGGTTAAGGGTCAAAACCTGTACTCCCTGCGAGAGGTCATTAAATTCAAAAGCTGATTTAGTCTCAGCAATGAGACGTCCAAGTTCATCCCGTTTTCAAGGCTTTAGGGAACGCCATTTCCTTCCTCCTTTCACAAACCCCTTTCGGATTTGTTCGTCCAAACTCCGAAGGTCCCATCATGGTCTCTTCACCCGAGATTCCATATGGTCGTCCCCTTTAGGTTGTGGTTAAACCTGAATCTCGTTCCAACGAGTTTCCCTCATTTCGACGAGGTGTTTTCCTCCAGTCCCATCATAGTTCTTTCCATCGTGGAATCTGTACATCCATCCAGGACAAGATCTTGCTTTAGCTTCATCACGAGGCATTTTCACAAAAATGTCCCATCAAAGTCCTCATATATTCCTTTCCCCATTCAAGTTATCTTGATATATCTTCGCCCCATCCAGGTTAAGGGCTAAACCTGAGTCATTCCACAAAGCTGATCTAGTCTCACCCACGAGACTTGATCTAAATTCCTTATCTTTCATCATTTCGATATCATCACCCAAAGTCCCATCACGATTTCCTTATTTTCTACTCAATCATATCACTTTCGAGGATTTCGTCTCCCCCAAGCCATTCAAGGATAAAGTTTTAAACCTGAAAAACCATGTCTTTTAAATAAATTCTTCCACACCCAGTTCAGACCTGCTGACTGGGGCATTTTTCAAAATTTGGAGTGTTATCTTTGCCACTAAGCTCGGCTTTCAACCGGCTTAGTAGCAAAGAGGGGCATCTGTAAACACCCCAAATTTTTCAAAATCTTTTAAATATTCCCTTCTTGCCCCTAAATTCATTTTTTTAGCAAATAAGTCATTTCTAAATCTAAATTCGAGTTCATTTCTCTAGTTTTATTGAAATTAAATTCATTTCATATGTTTAAATTGATTTTGGATCTGGATCCATTGTCCAGATCCAAATCTGAATCTCCTTGTTCAAATTTTAAATTAAAAAAAGTACCAAAAATAGCCTTTAAATAGCTCGGATAGTCCATTCGACATCTGTTTTGATCCATCACATTGTATTTCTCAATTCGAGTGTCAAAACTCGAACATTTTCTCAAAACCTGAGTCCAAACTCATTCTTCTGAAGAAATTTCCCCGAAATGGTCTAAAATTCTCAGAAAAATACTTTTGTAAATATTCCTCAGAAAAATACAAAAATTTAGTGTTTAAAACTTAGTTTTCTTTTAAAATCTTAGTTTTCTATTACAAAACTAAAAAAAATGGAAAAATGATGCAAAAATCAAAAAAAAATTGAGGAAAGCAAAAGGTTTTAAAAATTGAGTTGTTGCCAAAAACCTCTCTTGAACCACTCTTTTTACAAAAATTCTTTCAAGGGGGCCTTCTTTTGGAAATTTGGAAAAATCCACAAACGGATCACTCCCGCGCACTCGCCTTCTCCCTTTGCCCCTGATCTTCAACCACCTCCCTCTCTCGAAGGCTCCTCTTCCCCTTTAAGAAGAGAGCACGCAGAAGGATCACAGATCCGTCTCCACCTCTCCACTTGCATTCTTCATCCAGCTTCACCCTCTCACATTCTCCATTACGATCCATTCCTTATCCTTCCACTGCAATATTCTCAAGCGATTCCATCGATCAACCTCCTTCCTCCCTGCAAGATCACAAGTAAGCATCCGATCTCTTGGACTCTCCATAGATTTTTTTTCTTTTTCTTTCTTCCTTTTTTTTTTTTTTTCCTTCCAAGCTTTATCTTCTCTGCTTCCTTTTGTTTTTAAAGCAAAATGGTATAGCCGATCTGCCTATAGCAGAATCGACTCACCCCCTCTGCAACAGTAAAATGGAATTCCAACATTTCTTTTGATTTCTGTTTTATGTCTTTTGTCAGTTAGGCGAATTACTATTGCTTTATTTGTGACATCAGATTTAATAATCCTCTATAGTTCATTTGCATCCCAATCCAATCTTCTTGACAATTCCCCGTTTTCTTTTTTTAGTTCCTGTTTTGATCTCTGCTCTTGACGTTGGAATCTTTGTTTTTATTGATTATTTTTCTGATTCTTATCGGCATTGAGATTTTTTTGTAGCTGGTTATTTGCTTTTATTTGGATCAATATTATTGTTAAATAGCAGATCTGTAAGCCTCGTAGCTTCAGATCTGCATTAACATCATACCCCATGGCATTGACACCATTGAATGACCCATGTTGCTGATGATTCAATATGCATTTCGTGGTCTTCTCTTCTCCTGTTTTCATGACCTATGGGGTTGGAATTTTCTTCGGTATGTGAAAGTTTTGAGGGGTTCAATACCTCTCTTAGTAGTTCAGCCTCGACCGACCCCTCCCCATTCGTTGTGGAAATATATCATTTCGTAAATTCCACTCAAACATTCTAAATAGCTAACTTTATTCAGTTTCATATCATAACACTCGATCATGATTTGCATTTTTGTTTTGTGTTGTTGTTTTTATGATTATCGGGTCATGCTTTTACTATTTTGCTATCCCTGCTTTCACGTTATTCCTCTGTCATCATGCTTCGATTTCTCACTGGTAGACCCCTGTGAAGCTCGACATTTCTCAGCATTCATATAATCCCCTCTGTATCATGGTTGGCTGTGTTATCTCTGTCTGTTGAACCCCTGATCATACCTTGCCCATGATATCAAAGGAGTGACCAGCATGATATGCGATGGCCAAGACAAGGGTGTAAAAAAAAAAAAAGGGAGGAGAAAAGAGGGGTCTCACGCCCAGGTTTTCATTTGCTGCAGATCATGTGATCTTCATTTATTGCATCAATGGTCAGTGTTTTGAGAATGTTAGGGAAGATCCCCCTTCAAATTGATTGGATTCCTTGGTTATTCCCCAACTTGGGATAACTCTTCTGATGATTGGTTCAGCCAAATTATCCTGCAATATGAGCATTGCTGGATGCAATCCCTATGCCATTAACGTTCTAGGAGTTTTAGCTGCTGTGAGGGATTAAGGTGGACATATGGGCATTACCGAATTTATCTTAGCTTGTTTGATATCAATGTTCACGAGGTATTTTTTTTTCTTCTCTCTATCATTTCTTAATTTGTTCTTATATTGATGGTATACATTTTCTTTTTGCTATGATATTGTCTTTTAACTCTCTTATCCCCTGTTACATACATATGTCCTGTATATACGTTCATGGATATCATATTTTCCAAATATTTTGTACCCATGTGTTCATTAGCTGTTATAACCCCTCATAAGTCTCCATTATAGTTGCACTTTTCAGCATTTCTGAATACATTGCCACCATTTTTTTTTTTTGGTATGTTATATTCCTGCGTTTTGTTTTTATTATTACTTATGTTTTGCACCTACAAGATTAACTCCCTGTTTTGGGGACACAATGTCATCACCAACGCTTTATATTGTTCTCTTTTCCATGTAAATACATTTGATGGGAAACTCACTTTTTGCTTTTTTTTTTGTGTTTTGCAGGGTCAATTTCTTACTTCTAATATAATGTCGTCACTATTGTTTTTGTCTCTCTAAATCCTATGATATATCTTGTTTAATGGATTGATTTAACATCAAAATTTACAAACCCTATGTGTGATTCCACACTGCATTTTCATATTAGGTTGCACACAGCATTAGGGTCATCTTCTTTGCCAAATCTCTGCACAAACCTATCACACAACAACACTTCTGCTGCAAGTTACATATCATTCACCCAGTTATCACTTCCTGTAGCCCCTGCTATTACTATTATAGCCATCACAAACAGCACCTTGCTGCAATCCTACTTGCAGCAACATCACTGTAGCCTCTTTGGATTTACAACAGTACCACTGTCGTGCTCCTTCCTACACCTACAGCCATATAAAGTACTGCTGTATATACCAAGTGTAGCAACCTCCAACACTCTCCAGCACCATTTTCACTATATTGTTACCGCACCAACACACCACTACACTAATCACTCCCTGCAATTATACTTACCAATTATATAGCATCTTCAGCACTATTACATTCACAGCAGTACACACTGTTGTCACCTAGTCATTGCTGCACATTGCCCACCATCAGCACAGCACCTGCTGCAGCATTGTCTATGCATTGAAGCCCTTGAAAATGACCTGCAAAATTGAATCTTAGCAAAACTTCAGCACATCGTAGCATTTTTCCTCTTTCCATTTTCTGCAATCACTACTGTAGATTCATTAGGAGCACCCACATCCACCCACTGTATTTTCAGTTCCTTGCATTGATGTTGCTTTGATCCATGATGGTTAGTTGTCCTTTACATTAACTAATGTTGCATTGATGTATTTTCAATCCCCTGAGAACTGTTTGCACTGTATTTTATACCAACACCCACTCTACGTCCAGGTCATATATATATATCTGTATATAAGTATATGTCTATATATATATACATATATATATATATATATATATATATATGTATATGTGTATATATATGTACCTATATATATACATTAATGGCTATCCTTCCATGCCTTAGATCATCAATATTACTTCATCAAGGTATTAAGCACAAGGTAAGTATATGAATGCCTCATGATTTGCATCTTTGAAATCAAAATAATATATGCAATTCTTCTCTCTTCATACTAATCAGTTGCTTTGCAGGAAATCCGTGGAAAACATCATTACTTGGGATTTGTATTTTCAATTCTAAGTATTGTAATAAGTTAGGTCTTAAATGAGAAATTACATTTCCAGCTTTTAGATAGAATGAATGAGCATTATAAATATCATGAATCACTTGTTCTCATATTTTTTCCTTTATTTTCAAAAATTCACAAGTGGGAACACGAATGGCACGTGCACCATTTTCGTAAGAGGTAATTGACCCTAAGTTGATGATCCACATCAATGGCCATAGTCAGGGTGTGGACAAAACTTAGGATTTTTATCTTTTACAAAATAACATTGGATCCACACTGGATCCGTTTTCAAAATTCATCATATTTTCCTTAAATATTTTCTTCTTTTATCAGAATTTAACTTAAAATTAATTCAAAATATATACCAATGGCCATAGTCAGGGTATATTGAGAGTTAATTTCATTTTAAATTCTATAAAAGCACCGAATGTGTTTCATTTTTCACCTGAACTTAAATATAGATTATTATATAATACATTCGATGACCATAGTCAAGGATGTATTATATCTTCAATCTTATTTTAATTCATTTAAAGAATGAAATAGCTTTTCAAAATCCAATTTCAAAAATTTAATTTCATTCATCATTTAGGATCGAATTACATCATATTTTCAAAATTCTTTTCATAAATCCAAGTGATTCTTTTCTTTATTTCTCAGATCAAATCCCATTCATAAAATTCAAATTCAACACTATTTCTCAAAAGGATTCAAGAATTCAATTTCAAGGTCCCATTTGACTTTGAAGCTTCAGAATCATCTTGTATTTCAAAATTCCAAATTCAGTTTATATTCAAAACTCCAATCAAACTCAAAACTTTGAGATTCTTGATTCATTTTCTAAAATTCCAAATTCAAGCCCCAAATTCCAAATCCAATTTGACTTTGAAATTCATATTCCAAGTTCAAAAATTCTCAAATCAAATTCTAAATCCAAAGTTAGATCCTAAATCCAACTTGGGTCCAGATTTCCAAATACAAATCCCCACTTTTTTTTATCTCAAATCTAGATCAAAAACCCATTCTAGGATCCAGGATTCAACATTCACCTTGGATCTCAAATTACAAATCCAAAATCCATCCTAGGATCCGGAATCCAACTCTACTTTGGGTCTTAAACTTCAGATCCAAATCCATCTTAGGATCCAGAACCCAATTTTATATTGGATCTCAGGTCTCAGATTTTAAATCCATCTTTAGATCCAATTTCATTCCCAATTCTAGATTTTAAATCCAAGTTCATTTTCAGATCTCATCTAAACTCCCTAAATCCATTTCTATTCTTAAATACCATTTGATCATCTCAGATCCATTCCAAACTTAAAAATCCAAATTCAATTCCATCTCAAGTATTCATTTCCTTTCCTAAATTCAAATTCAAATTCAAAGCCCTGAAACTTCATTTCCTTTCATCTTAAAGCTTCAGGTCATTCTTTCTCATTTATTCTTCCAATCCTGATTTACTTCAAAAAAACTTAGAACTCCTCTGATCTATCTCAAGTTCTAAGTTAGATTCAATCATTTCTTCACTCCTTTACCAAGTTCATCTCAGAATACTTGGAAATTTCTAAATCAATTTTCAAAAGAGCATACATCCTTGCATTGCACAAGCATGATTCTTTGTGCATTTAGAGTTAGAATAAATTCTTAGATTATATTTAGGCAGAGCAAAAAGGCATAGATTCGATCCTTGGTTCGATTACCCCTGGTAAAGGCACCAGGAACGGTCAAACCTCGTACCGACGAGCGAATCCCGTCTCTCCATTTTCCCGCAAATATTTTCAAAACGGAGGCGAGTGATTTTCTAAATATTTCCAAATCAAGGTCAAGTGAGACCGCGTAAAATAGTTCCTCTTCTCTTTTTCTTTCTTTCTTTTCTCTTCTCTTTCTCTTTTTCTTTCTTTTATTCTTCTCCCTTCAAAAAGGAGGAGAATAATGGTTAGAAAAAAGAAAAGAGAATGAAGAAAGAGAAACCACGAGAGAGGAAAAATTTTGCGATGATCATAGTTTTGGCGACCGAGATGGGACCCGTCTCCGTCTGGTCGAATTATGCCTTTGCTTTGCTTAAATATTTTCTAAGTGTTTATTCTAACATATGTCAGCTACATTTTCCATGCAAACCTTAGGAGCCTAGACCATGTCCTAAAGCTGACTTCATTGCATATAGGATCTAAGTATGGTTTGGTAGGACCATATTGAGGAGATTATATTCATGTTCACATTAGATCTAGGTTGAAATACAACTCTCCTCAATTCTAGGGATTGAATGCAAAACAAATGTATGCAAGTGTATGCTTCTTCTCATTTAAAATCTATCTCTTTAGGACTTGCATTAGAGCTTTCTGGTTTTATTTGCATGTTGATCATATTTTGAAAACATCCCTACCTATATTTGTCCCGGTCTTCACGTTGCTGGGCTGTCTCATTGAACCATAGTTCGGGAGAGAGCCTCACAACTGGACCACTTATTTGGGCTCGCGCCCCCCTACCACGTACCTAAGGGCCATAGTCTGAGGTATATCGGTAGGTGCTCAAGGATGTTGAGAAGCCATTACCTTAGAACCGAAGAGATATCTTATATGCCACGTACTTCGAGCTTCGGCTTGAGTATATCGGCGTACCTTGATTGGAATCAGATGATATAAATCTTAGAGTTAGGATTAAGGTCCTACAAGCCATTTCCAATATTGCATATAGAGTCAGCTTTAGGGAGTGCTATTTGTGCATCCTTGCTTGTATGTCTGTGATTGAATGATATTATATATGTATATGTATATGTATCTTCCTTATATTTTCCAAAACCCTAGGTATATATTATTCAAAATTTCCTCTTTTAAAACCCCAGGTGTATTACCTTTTTCTTTCTGTTTTCTTCAAAATCTTTTTGATCCTGCCTGCTATTTTTCCAAAATTTTTAAATCCTTGTCGTCTATTTTCAAAAATTTGTTTTCCTCCATCATGAGAGAAATGATATTGCCTATGAGGATTTTCAAAATCATAAAATTTCTGCAAAATTCTTCAAAAATTTAAATATTTTGATCTAAATCCCTTTTTAAATAAATTAACATGCTGATTTTACTTTTCCAAATTAGGTTTTAAAAATCATTTATCTTCAAAATCATCACCTCATGTTTGTTTTCTTTTTCAAAAATTGATTTTTAAACCACTATTTTTGAAATCAAACCTCATGATGATCTCTCATGATGATTCCCCTTCTTAAAGGATCAGATCTTGCACTGATCATTCTTCTTGCAGTGGATTTTCTTTCAAAAAGTAATTTTTCACCTATCTTTTTAAAACCATTTTCCTTTTAAATATCCCATATGTAGGCAGGATCAGAAAAACTCCTTTTTCTCAAATCTTGTAAATCTTTAGTTAATTTTGATATCTTTATCAGTTTCATTCATTTTATTCATATTTTTATCAAGTTTATATCAATTTTATCAAGTTTTATCAAGTTTATCAATATTTCCTCAATTCTATTTTTTTATCAATTCTTCTACCCTTTCAGGTTAAGGAATAAACCTCATGCCTCTTTCCCATGAGGCATTTCCTTTTATTCTACCCCTTTCAGGTTAAGGGATAAACCTGACACTCGTTGTCCGAGGTGTTCCCGCTCAGGTTAAGGGATAAACCTGACCCTCGTTGTACGAGGTGCTCCCATTCAGGATAAGAGAAAATCCTGAGACCCCTTGTAGCAGCAAGAATGCTACCTATGAGGATTCTTTTATAAATACAAGTTTTGTTAATCTTTATTGATTTTCTAGATTTATATCAATTTGCCTTCGATAAATTTTTTTAAATTCTATTCTTTCCCCATTCAGGATAAGAGAAAATCCTGAAACCCCTCGTTGGAGCAATAATGCTACCTACGAGAATTCTTTTGTAAATAAAAGTTTTGTCAACCTTTATCGATTTTCTAAATTTATATCAACTTCTCTTCACCTTCTTAAATTCTATTCTTTTTCCCATTCAGGATAAGGGATAATCCTGAAACCCAGTGTTGGAGCAACGACGCTACCTATGAGGATTCTTTTGTAAATACAAGTTTTGTTAATCTTTATTGATTTTCTAGATTTATATCAATTTGCCTTCGCTAAATTTTCTTAAATTCTATCTTTTCCCATTCAGGATAAGGGATAATCCTGAGACCCCTCGTAGGAGCAATAACGCTACCTATGAGGATTCTTTCGTAAAAACAAGTCTTGTCAATCTTTCTTCATTCAATTTTTCTTAAATTCTATTCTTGTTCCCATTCAGGATAAGGGAAAATCCTGAAACCCCTCGTAGGAGCAATAACGCTACCTATGAGGATTCTTTTTGTAAATACAAGTTTTGTTAATCTTTTTTTATTTTCTAGATTTATATCAATTTCCCTTCATTTAATCTCTTTAAATTCTATTCTTGTTCCCATTCAGGATAAGGGAAAATCCTGAAACCCCTCGTAGGAGCAATAACGCTACCTATGAGGATTCTTTTTGTAAATACAAGTTTTGTTAATCTTTTTTGATTTTCTAGATTTATATCAATTTCCCTTCATTAAATCTCTTTAAATTCTATTCTTGTTCCCATTCAGGATAAAGGAAAATCCTGAAACCCCTCGTAGGAGCAATAACGCTACCTATGAGCATTCTTTTTGTAAATACAAGTTTTGCTAATCTTTGTTGATTTTCTAGATTTATATCAATTTCCCTTCATTTTTAAATTCTATTCTTGTTCCCATTCAGGATAAGGAAAAATCCTGAGACCCCTCGTAGGAGCCACAATGCTACCTATGAGGATTCTTTTGTAAATACAAGTTTTGTCAATCTTTGTTGATTTTCTAGATTTATATCAATTTCCCTTCATTAAATCTCTTTAAATTCTATTTTTTTCCCCATTCAGGATAAGGGATAATCCTGAGATCACTCTTAGGGGCAACCATGCTACCTGTAAGAGTTCTTTTTACAAAAATAAAATCAAATTTTCCTCAAATGTTCTATATTTTTTTCAAAGTTCTATAACCTTTTGTCTTCTCAAAGTTTATTCTTTTTATATTCCCCGTCACATACCTGGCCCATCTAAATAATAGATCATAAATTCTAAATTTTGTCATATTCCTTCTAAATTCAAATCTCAGGTCACCTCTTCATAAAATCTTCCATTTCCCCTTCAGGTTAAGGGATAAACCTGAATCATTCTTTTCCTAAATTCTCATCAAATGTATATTCTTTTCCCTTTCAGGTCAAGGAGTAAACCTGAATCATTCCTTTCTAAATTCTCATCAAATATCTATATAAAGGATAATCCTGAAACCCCGACCATTCTTCTTGCTTCGATCTCTAAATGTCTTAAATAGGCCAATCTCCTTCCCGACTCTCGGTTGGAAAAACCCGGTGCTCGCACTGGTTATTTTGCTAAATTTTCAAATCTAAAGATCAAGTTCAGTCCTCGTGCTGTTTGTTCCTCAGAAAGTCTCAAATCTTAGATCAGATCATTAAATCAAAGGTCGTTAAATAAAAGTTCCCAGCTACTTCGTTGGTCGTTAAATGATTAAATAAAATGTCCCAGCTATTTCGCTGGTCGTTAAATGATTAAATGAAATGTCCCAGCTACTTCACTGGTCGTTAAATGATTAAATAAAATGTCTCAGCTACTTCGCTGGTCGTTAAATGATTAAATGAAATGTCTCAGTTACTTCGCTGGTCGTTAAATGATTAAATGAAATGTCCCAGCTACTTCGCTGGTCGTTAAATGATTAAATGAAATGTCCCAGCTACTTCGCTGGTCGTTAAATGATTAAATGAAATGTCCCAGCTACTTCGCTGGTCGTTAAATGATTAAATAAAATGTCCCAGCTACTTTGTTGGTCGTTAAATGATTAAATGAAATGTCCCAGCTACTTCGCTGGTCGTTAAATGATTAAATAAAATGTCCCAGCTACTTCGCTGGTCGTTAAATGATTAAATGAAATGTCCCACTTACTTCGCTGGTCGTTAAATGATTAAATGAAATGTCCCAGCTACTTCGCTGGTCGTTAAATGATTAAATGAAATGTTCCAGCTACTTCGCTGGTCGTTAAATGATTAAATGAAATGTCCCAGCTACTTTGCTGGTCGTTAAATGATTAAATGAAATGTCCCAGCTATTTCGCTGGTCGTTAAATGATTAAATGAAATGTCTCAGCTACTTCGCTAGTCGTTAAATGATTAAATGAAATGTCCCAGCTACTTCGCTAGTCGTTAAATGATTAAATAAAATGTCCCAGCTACTTCGTTGGTCGTTAAATGATTAAATGAAATGTCCCAGCTACTTCGCTGGTCGTTAAATGATTAAATAAAATGTCCCAGCTACTTCGTTGGTCGTTAAATGATTAAATAAAATATCCCACTTACTTCGCTGGTCGTTAAATGATTAAATGAAATGTCCCAGCTACTTCGCTGGTCGTTAAATGATTAAATGAAATGTCCCAGCTACTTCGCTGGTCGTTAAATGATTAAATGAAATATCCCAGCTACTTCGCTGGTCGTTAAATGATTAAATGAAATGTCCCAGCTACTTCGCTGGTCGTTAAATGATTAAATGAAATGTCCCAGCTACTTCGCTGGTTGTTAAATGATTAAATGAAATGTCCCAGCTACTTCGATGGTCGTTAAATGATTAAATGAAATGTCCCAGCTACTTCGCTGGTCGTTAAATGTTTAAATGAAATGTCCCAGCTACTTCGCTGGTCGCTAAATGAAATATCCCAGCTACTTCGCTGGTCGTTAAATGAAATGTCCCAGCTACTTCGCTGGTCGCTAAATGAAAGGTTCCAGCTACTTCGCTGGTCGTTAAATGAAAGGTCCCAGTTTTTACTGGTCATTAAATGAAATGTCTCAGCTAGCTCCCTAGTCGTTAAATAAAATGTCCCAGCTACTTCGCTGGTTGTTAAATAAAAGGTTCCAGCTCCTTCGTTGGTCGTTAAATGAAAGGTTCCAATTTTACTGATCAGAATGTCCAAAATCATAAATTGTAACTAAGGGTCGCATCAAAATCTATATTGAGTAAATATTTCACATAGAAGTCATGAAAACTTTGCCAATTTGCTAAAAATATTTGTTGATTCCCAAATAAATCTCACTGCACAAAAGAATTACCTCGGATTACCTCTAGTATTTTCTTCATAAAAGGTGAAACTCTTTGCGGAAAAGAGGTAAAATTCAAATCTTTTTCCTGTTGATCAACCAAAAGGATGAAAGAAATATCCTCAGTATGATTAGTGAAATAAATATTCGATGACATTGAAAAGCCGAAAGCGAATTGATATTGATCATAGCTATGATGCATGTTTAAAGACGATTTCCTGGCAATTAGACAGTGGAAATATCCTAAGCCATAAAAGAATCCACTTAATCCATACCACCTTATCCAGTTTAAAGCTGCAATCAAATATCGGCAAAAGGGATCTCTCAATTGTCGTCAAGATGAAGGCGAATTAAGCGAGTAGACCCCCGGGGCCAAAGAAGATTTGAAACATCTCCAAGATGACGAAGTTTGTGACGGATCCTTCCAGGGAAAGTTCGGATCACCGTCGAGATGAAGGCGGATGTGATGGACCTACCGACAAAACCTAAATGATATTTGATTTCAGCTATCATCTAAAGACCTTTGAGCCAATATCATATATAATCCCTGAGAAAAAGAAGGATCAGAGCATCTCCGAGATGAAGGAGTTTGTGACGTACCCTTCCCTGAAAAAAAGAGAAAAGTCAGGAACATCCAAAATGAAGGATGATGTAAAAGCCCGAAAAAGCTCAATGACTCAAAAAGAGTGCAAAAAGATCATCGTGAGAAAACACCCAGATATCAAACTGCCGAAATTGCCAGAAGTCATATTTTCTCATGCAAAATTCTTTTATCAATGTCTTTTCACTACTTGCTTCTATGAAATTGAGAATATTTTATTCTCTTCTTATATCAAGGAAATAGATAGCCTCCTTGAAGAAAATCATCAGCGCTAAAATTTTGAATTTGACTCTTAAAACCAAGGAGTTAACCTCGTTGGAGGAAATACTCTAGGTAAAAGAGGGAATATCTTTGCACACATGTACACATTTTCAAGCGTTGAAGTCAACTATAAATTTATCTTATTGGCAAAATTTTCTAGATATTTCAAGATTGAAATAAGCATTCGATATCCATTTTGGTGCAACCTAACGTTGTTCATATCTTTCAGAAGAGTTAACCCATTCAGTTGAAGTATCTCTCCTGTCCCATCACGGTTTCGAGAAATCCGTATGGTTGTTTCCCACTCAGGTTAAGGGTCAAAACCTGTACTCCCTGCGAGAGGTCATTAAATTCAAAAGCTGATTTAGTCTCAACAATGAGACGTCCAAGTTCATCCCGTTTTCAAGGCTTTAGGGAACCCCATTTCCTTCCTCCTTTCACAAACCCCTTTCGGATTTGTTCGTCCAAACTCCGAAGGTCCCATCATGGTCTCTTCACCCGAGATTCCATATGGTCGTCCCCTTTAGGTTGTGGTTAAACCTGAATCTCGTTCCAACGAGTTTCCCTCATTTCGACGAGGTGTTTTCCTCCAGTCCCATCATAGTTCTTTCCATCGTGGAATCTGTACATCCATCCAGGACAAGATCTTGCTTTAACTTCATCACGAGGCATTTTCATAAAAATGTCCCATCAAAGTCCTCATATATTCTTTTCCCCATTCAAGTTATCTTGATATATCTTCGCCCCATCCAGGTTAAAGGCTAAACCTGAGTCATTCCACAAAGCTGATCTAGTCTCACCCACGAGACTTGATCTAAATTCCTTATCTTTCATCATTTCGATATCATCACCCAAAGTCCCATCACGATTTCCTTATTTTCTACTCAATCATATCACTTTCGAGGATTTCGTCTCCCTCAAGCCATTCAAGGATAAAGTTTTAAACCTGAAAAACCATGTCTTTTAAATAAATTCTTCCACACCCAGTTCAGACCTGCTGACTGGGGCATTTTTCAAAATTTGGAGTGTTATCTTTGCCACTAAGCTCGGCTTTCAACCGGCTTAGTATCAAAGAGGGGCATCTGTAAACACCCCAAATTTTTCAAAATCTTTTAAATATTCCCTTCTTGCCCCTAAATTCATTTTTTTAGCAAATAAGTCATTTCTAAATCTAAATTCGAGTTCATTTCTCTAGTTTTATTGAAATTAAATTCATTTCATATGTTTAAATTGATTTTGGATCTGGATCCATTGTACAGATCCAAATCTGAATCTCCTTGTTCAAATTTTAAATTAAAAAAAGTACCAAAAATAGCCTTTAAATAGCTCGGATAGTCCATTCGACATCTGTTTTGATCCATCACATTGTATTTCTCAATTCGAGTGTCAAAACTCGAACATTTTCTCAAAACCTGAGTCCAAACCCATTCTTCTGAAGAAATTTCCCCGAAATGGTCTAAAATTCTCAGAAAAATACTTTTGTAAATATTCCTCAGAAAAATACAAAAATTTAGTGTTTAAAACTTAGTTTTCTTTTAAAATCTTAGTTTTCTATTACAAAACTAAAAAAAATGGAAAAATGATGCAAAAATCAAAAAAAAATTGAGGAAAGCAAAAGGTTTTAAAAATTGAGTTGTTGCCAAAAACCTCTCTTGAACAACTCTTTTTACAAAAATTCTTTCAAGGGGGCCTTCTTTTGGAAATTTGGAAAAATCCACAAACGGATCACTCCCGCGCACTCGCCTTCTCCACCAGCCCCTGATCTTCAACCACCTCCCTCTCTCGAAGGCTCCTCTTCCCCTTTAAGAAGAGAGCACGCAGAAGGATCACAGATCCGTCTCCACCTCTCCACTTGCATTCTTCATCCAGCTTCACCCTCTCACATTCTCCATTACGATCCATTCCTTATCCTTCCACTGCAATATTCTCAAGCGATTCCATCGATCAACCTCCTTCCTCCCTGCAAGATCACAAGTAAGCATCCGATCTCTTGGACTCTCCATAGATTTTTTTTCTTTTTCTTTCTTCCTTTTTTTTGTTTTTCCTTCCAAGCTTTATCTTCTCTGCTTCCTTTTGTTTTTAAAGCAAAATGGTATAGCCGATCTGCCTATAGCAGAATCGACTCACCCCCTCTGCAACAGTAAAATGGAATTCCAACATTTCTTTTGATTTCTGTTTTATGTCTTTTGTCAGTTAGGCGAATTACTATTGCTTTATTTGTGACATCAGATTTAATAATCCTCTATAGTTCATTTGCATCCCAATCCAATCTTCTTGACAATTCCCCGTTTTCTTTTTTTAGTTCCTGTTTTGATCTCTGCTCTTGACGTTGGAATCTTTGTTTTTAGTGATTATTTTTCTGATTCTTATCGGCATTGAGATTTTTTTGTACCTGGTTATTTGCTTTTATTTGGATCAATATTATTGTTAAATAGCAGATCTGTAAGCCTCGTAGCTTCAGATCTGCATTAACATCATACCCCATGGCATTGACACCATTGAATGACCCATGTTGCTGATGATTCGATATGCATTTCGTGGTCTTCTCTTCTCCTGTTTTCATGACCTATGGGGTTGGAATTTTCTTCGGTATGTGAAAGTTTTGAGGGGTTCAATACCTCTCTTAGTAGTTCAGCCTCGACCGACCCCAACTTGGGATAACTCTTCTGATGATTGGTTCAGCCAATTTATCCTGCAATATGAGCATTGCTGGATGCAATCCCTATGCCATTAACGTTCTAGGAGTTTTAGCTGCTGTGAGGGATTAAGGTGGACATATCGGCATTACCGAATTTATCTTAGCTTGATTGATATCAATGTTCACGAGGTATTTTTTTTTTCTTCTCTCTATCATTTCTTAATTTGTTCTTATATTGATGGTATACATTTTCTTTTTGCTATGATATTGTCTTTTAACTCTCTTATCCCCTGTTACATACATATGTCCTGTATATACGTTCATGGATATCATATTTTCCAAATATCCTGTACCCATGTGTTCATTAGCTGTTATAACCCCTCATAAGTCTCCATTATAGTTGCACTTTTCAGCATTTCTGAATACATTGCCACCATTTTTTTTTTTGGTATGTTATATCCCTGCGTTTTGTTTTTATTATTACTTATGTTTTGCACCTACAAGATTAACTCCCTGTTTTGGGGACACTATGTCATCACCAACGCTTTATATTGTTCTCTTTTCCATGTAAATACATTTGATGGGAAACTCACTTTTTGCTTTTTTTTTTGTGTTTTGCAGGGTCAATTTCTTACTTCTAATATAATGTCGTCACTATTGTTTTTGTCTCTCTAAATCCTATGATATATCTTGTTTAATGGATTGATTTAACATCAAAATTTACAAACCCTATGTGTGATTCCACACTGCATTTTCATATTAGGTTGCACACAGCATTAGGGTCATCTTCTTTGCCAAATCTCTGCACAAACCTATCACACAGCAACACTTCTGCTGCAAGTTACATCCCATTCACCCAGTTATCACTTCTTGTAGCCCCTGCTATTACTATTATAGCCATCACAAACAGCACCTTGTTGCAATCCTACTTGCAGCAACATCACTGTAGCCTCTTTGGATTTACAACAGTACCACTGTCGTGCTCCTTCCTACACCTACAGCCATATAAAGTACTGCTGTATATACCAAGTGTAGCAACCTCCAACACTCTCCGGCACCATTTTCACTATATTGTTACCGCACCAACACACCACTACACTAATCACTCCCTGCAATTATACTTACCTATTATATAGCATCTTCAGCACTATTACATTCACAGCAGTACACACTGTTGTCACCCAGTCATTGCTGCACATTGCCCACCATCAGCACAACACCTGCTGCAACATTGTCTATGCATTGAAGCCCTTGAAAATGACCTGCAAAATTGAATCTTAGCAAAACTTCAGCACATCGTAGCATTTTTCCTCTTTCCATTTTCTGCAATCACTACTGTAGATTCATTAGGAACACCCACATCCACCCACTGTATTTTCAGTTCCGTGCACTGATATTGCTTTGATCCATGATGGTTAGTTGTCCTTTACATTAACTAATGTTGCATTGATGTATTTTAAATCCTTTGAGAACTGTTAGCACTGTATTTTATACCAACACCCACTCTACATCCAGGTCATATATATATCTATATATAAGTATATGTCTATATATATATACATATATATATATATATATGTATATGTGTATATATATGTACCTATATATATACATTAATGGCTATCCTTCCATGCCTTAGATCATCAATATTACTTCATCAAGGTATTAAGCACAAGGTAAGTATATGAATGCCTCATGATTTGCATCTTTGAAATCAAAATAATATATGCAATTCTTCTCTCTTCATACTAATCAGTTGCTTTGCAAGAAATCCGTGGAAAACATCATTACTTGGGATTTGTATTTTCAATTCTAAGTATTGTAATAAGTTAGGTCTTAAATGAGAAATTACATTTCCAGCTTTTAGATAGAATGAATGAGCATTATAAATATCATGAATCACTTGTTCTCATATTTTTTCCTTTATTTTCAAAAATTCACAAGTGGGAACACGAATGGCACGTGCACCATTTTCGTAAGAGGTAATTGACCATAAGTTGATGATCCACATCAATGGCCATAGTCAGGGTGTGGACAAAACTTAGGATTTTTATCTTTTACAAAATAACATTGGATCCACAGTGGATCCGTTTTTAAAATTCATCATATTTTCCTTAAATATTTTCTTCTTTTATCAGAATTTAACTTAAAATTAATTCAAAATATATACCAATGGCCATAGTCAGGGTATATTGAGAGTTAATTTCATTTTAAATTCTATAAAAGCACCGAATGTGTTTCATTTTTCACCTGAACTTAAATATAGATTATTATATAATACATTCGATGACCATAGTCAAGGATGTATTATATCTTCAATCTTATTTTAATTCATTTAAAGAATGGAATAGCTTTTCAAAATCCAATTTCAAAAATTTAATTTCATTCATCATTTAGGATAGAATTACATCATATTTTCAAAATTCTTTTCATAAATCCAAGTGATTCTTTTCTTCATTTCTCAGATCAAATCCCATTCATAAAATTCAAATTCAACTCTATTTCTCAAAAGGATTCAAGAATTCAATTTCAAGGTCCCCTTTGACTTTGAAGCTTCAGAATCATCTTGTATTTCAAAATTCCAAATTCAGTTTATATTCAAAACTCCAATCAAACTCAAAACTTTGAGATTCTTGATTCATTTTCTAAAATTCCAAATTCAAGCCCCAAATTCCAAATCCAATTTGACTTTGAAATTCATATTCCAAGTTCAAAAATTCTCAAATCAAATTCTAAATCCAAAGTTAGATCCTAAATCCAACTTGGGTCCAGATTTCCAAATACAAATCCCCACTTTTTTTTTTATCTCAAATCTAGATAAAAAACCCATTCTAGGATTCAGGATTCAACATTCACCTTGGATCTCAAATTACAAATCCAAAATCCATCCTAGGATCCGGAATCCAACTCTACTTTGGGTCTTAAACTTCAGATCCAAATCCATCTTAGGATCCAGAACCCAATTTTATATCGGATCTCAGGTCTCAGATTTTAAATCCATCTTTAGATCCAATTTCATTCCCAATTCTAGATTTTAAATCCAAGTTCATTTTCAGATCTCATCTAAACTCCCTAAATCCATTTCTATTCTTAAATACCATTTGATCATCTCAGATCCATTCCAAACTTAAAAATCCAAATTCAATTCCATCTCAAGTATTCATTTCCTTTCCTAAATTCAAATTCAAATTCAAAGCCCTGAAACTTCATTTCCTTTCATCTCAAAGCTTCAAGTTATTCTTTCTCATTTATTCTTCCAATCCTGATTTACTTCAAAAAAACTTAGAACTCCTCTGATCTATCTCAAGTTCTAAGTTAGATTCAATCATTTCTTCACTCCTTTACCAAGTTCATCTCAGAATACTTGGAAATTTCTAAATAAATTTTCAAAAGAGCATACATCCTTGCATTGCACAAGCATGATTCTTTGTGCATTTAGAGTTAGAATAAATTCTTAGATTATATTTAGGCAGAGCAAAAAGGCATAGATTCGATCCTTGGTTCGATTACCCCTGGTAAAGGCGCCAGGAACGGTCGAACCTCGTACCGACGAGCGAATCCCGTCTCTCCATTTTCCCACAAATATTTTCAAAACGGAGGCGAGTGATTTTCTAAATATTTCCAAATCAAGGTCAAGTGAGACCGCGTAAAATAGTTCCTCTTCTCTTTTTCTTTCTTTCTTTTCTCTTCTCTTTCTCTTTTTCTTTCTTTTATTCTTCTCCCTTCAAAAAGGAGGAGAATAAAGGTTAGAAAAAGGAAAAGAGAAGGAAGATAGAGAAACCACGAGAGAGGAAAAATTTTGTGATGATCACACTGTTCTCAGCTACTAAGGATCACAAAGTTTTCCACTCTTCTTTACAAAATGGAATTCAAAAGTTTCAACTTACATCTAAGACCCATCTACTCAGGATTGTGAAATTATCCAAACAACCTAACGCGTGCTTTTTTTTTTCACTTTTGAACTCATTTTTACGCTTTTGTTCATTTGCTTAGTTTTTCAAAAATAGAACTATGCATATTCATATTTGTGATTCAAAATAAATTCTAACATGTATCTATCATCATTTCTTCGAAATCTGCATAAACAACCATAATTTCTAGATTCATGTCAGAAAAAATTTTCACATGGGGCTTACAAATCCTCTAAAAACATTAGATTTGAAATAACATTCATATAAGTTCAAACTCTTTCTTTAAAAACCTACTTTTTATGAGAGATGTGTAAACATGTGCAAGAACGTAAACAAAAATATAAAGGTGTGCAAACTACACCCTCCCCCATGCTTGAATGACATTGTCCCAGTGGCACTCCTCCATGCTTATATGAAACTACATGAATGCACATAAGAGGAAATAAATGAAGGAAAAGAGTAGAAACAACTTGACATGAATTAAAAATGCACGCTCTATGAATGCAATGAATGCAATGTATACATGACATGACATGAAAACCATGAATAAAACAAAAAAGAAAAAAACAAAATAAAATCTACAAATTCTAAAGCAAATCTAATACTATACAAGATATGGGTTGCCTCCCATAAAACGCTAAGTTTCAAGTCCCCAGCGAGATGAATGCCTGAAAAAACCTTCAGTGTCCATGAGATCAATGGACATGAAGTATCGCTTAATCGGTCTCTATGAAAAAGAGTGTCATTTGTGACACTGCGCACTGTGTTTCCATCCCTTCTACCTCTAAATGTAATATCAAGACTCTGTAGATAAGAAGGATAAAGACTAGTCTCATCTGAGAGACTAGTCAGAAAATGAGAGTATAGGACCGACCAACTATCAATGAATGCAACTTCAGCCAAGTGGTGAATATGATCTAGCTTGACTTGGTCAAGCACCTTTTGCATCTGTATCTCTTGCTTACTGAAACCAAACGGTGATCCTAAAGGCTGAGAAAATGGGGCTTTATGAATATGTGAAGAATGTAACAACTGAGGTCCTTGCCCCTTCTCCTGGGGTTCTTGGAGATCGACTCGTCAGTGGAAATGATATGGGGCTCATCAGTCAATTCTCGAGTGGGGTAACATGCCTTCCCATGTTAAATGGATGCAACAAATTTGACTTGCCGAGGGTGTGAATCTGTGGGGTGCAAGTCAAATGACATGGAATCCTCTCCTTTTGTGATGACAACAGGCCTACTAGATGGGTGCCCCTTGCTTTGCCTACTGAAGGTCTCAACAACCTATCCCATTTGAGTCTCTAGCTTGGCTAGTGACTGCGTATGGGAGCTCAAAACTTGCAATAACTTATCTTGGAAAGACTGACTAGGTGAATGCTCATGAGAATGGGGTTGAGTATAAGCATGTTGGGCTAGGGGATAACTCGATTGCTGAAATCTAGGCGCATAACCGCCTTGCCTGGGTTGACTCTGGGAAGGGTTAGGGGGTGGACTGATACGGTGGTTTCGCCATCTCGAGTTATATGAAGGTGCAAATGAATCATGCTCGGTCCTAGCGAAACCTTGGGCAGCATTCACCTGCTCCTTTACGAATTCAGGATATAGCGATGCTGCCGGACACTCTAAAACACAGTGTGCAGGGCTAGCACAGAGCTCGCACACTCTTCCTACTGGACTTCGTGAAGCATTGGCTAGGAATTGATCTTATTTCCTAGGCAACAGGTCGACCTTGGTACACAAATCTAACTCGAACCCTACTTCGGAAATCCCTACTTTCCTAGGACCACTAGACAGAGGTGTAGTCTTATCGAGCTGTGAAGACAAAGCATGATGCATAGTGTTTTCACTCAAGGTCTCAAATAGAGACCACGCCTCATCCTCACTCTTGAGCATAAAAGTGCCCCCACAAGATGAATCCACCATTTGCCTGTCCTTCTCAGTCAGGCCATCGTAAAAATACTGCACCAGTTGCTAGCGAAGCACCTGGTGGTGGGGACACTTGCGGAGAAGATCTTTCAATCTCTCCTAGGACTCGTGAAACTGTTCTCCCTCACTTTGAGAAAAATTGGTTATAGCTTTACGAAACTGATTTGTTTTACCAATTGAGAAGTACTTTTCGAGAAATTCGTGTTGCATTCCTTCCCAAGTAGTAATATGAACTGTCTCAAGAGCGTTTAGCCAGTGCTTGACTTTATCCTTGTGAGAGAATGGAAACAAAGTCAACCTCATAGCATCATCTCCAAAATTATTGATTCGCACTGTCGAGCAAATCTCAAGGAATTCGTCAAGATGACGATATGGGTCCTCATTGCTAAGGCCATAAAACGAAGGTAGCATTTGAATCACACTGGCCTTAATATCAAAATGACTCGCTCCTACATCAGGTCTTGCGATATAGGCGGCGGGAGTATACGTATTTGGCATGAAGTACTCCCTCAAAGGACGGATCAAATGATGATCGCCAGCCATTGCGTACACCTTGGAGTAGATCGGTGTAGCACACGTCCTAACTTTGGGTTTTCTACCTAACTAACGCACTAAGCGGTCAAACCACACAAACCACAAAGCGAGTAAACTAACAAACAACAAAAACTAAACAAACACCACGCAATTGCACACAACAGGGATTATGCAAAGAAAGTTTGAAATCTATGTGTACGGTACCAATCGTACATAGTCACCTCTCAGTAGATCCTGGTAGGTGGGTTGTGCAGAAAAGTAAGCTTGTCTCTACGATATGCATATACGTGGTTATACTCCTAAATGCAAACAAACACAAGGCAATAAAGTGAACACTAGTATTTCGCCGTTCCCCGGCAACGACGCCAAAAATTTGATGTCTATTTGTAATCGTTGTAATTTTTGAAAAGATTTTTATATGTAAAACATGTGAAAACCAGACATCAAATAATAAAAACCGGTTCTCACTAGTGGATGAGACCGGGTCGAACTCAGGGAAAGGGAATATTTCGTATTCAAGCACACAAATCTAAACTATTTTTTATTGCCAAAATGTAAAATATAAAATGTGCTAGAAAACCAAGCAACTAATTATTACAATAAATGAATACCCTTCACAGAGGGCGTAAAATGCGATACTTACAAACCCAGAATTAAATTCCTAATTCTAAAAATAAAGCAAAAATCTTCTACTCTTGTGCTTCCATGTCACTCAATCGCTTCCACTCCACTCCTGTGTGATCCTGCACAAATCAAATGAACACGAGCAGTACAAGAGATAGAAATAGAAACTATACTAAGAAAGTATACTAATTAAATGCTAACACTGAAATAAAAATTCATTAAAAAATGCTGGACATGGAATATTATCACTTCCTAACTATTAAACTAACAATCAAAGCAATTAACAACTAATTAAATCTAGCTAATTCCTTACTAACATCTATATTATATTAATCACTCACAACTTACTAACTACTAATCTAAATGACTAACTCTATTACTCAAAATAACAAAAACCAATGAAATTCAGCAAATGAAATTGCAGTTAACATTCAGCCAAACTTAATTGGAAATTGTAAAAACTGAGTTCCATTCACCGAAAATCAGACACTTAATGATAACAGAGCTATCTTGAAAATGCAAGCTAGATGTAATGTTGAATGATAAAGCATTGGATTTAATTCATATTAACTCCAAATCTGTTCAGATACTTGCTAAAATTTTTCATTATATTTTCCAGAAATCAGGTAACAATACTGTCGGAACTCAGCTCTCGCTGGAAGCAATCAAATAGTAAAAGGACCGAGTTCACCAGAATTTCAGCCGGAGATCACACAGATATACCAGAATTCAACCGAAATTGCAACAAAAAATAATCAAAACTTGAAGCAACTATCAATTTAATCAGAGATGTGGTGAACAGTAATCACCGAAAATGGTAACTATTCACGATTCTAATCGTAAATTGAAAATATCAGCATCATTGATTCTCACTGGAATTCCACTCAACAGAATCGTTCACCGGAAAACAGGCACATCGTCATATCAAAATCCACCAGAAATGAACACCGCATCAGATATATTCACTGGAATGTGAATTTTTTCAGATTCTCAAATTGAAATCCAACGGAATGAATCTGCCGGATAGATATTATGGCAGATTCAGATTCAAATTTATCATTGTAATTTTCAATGTCTTGCAGATGATCTAGATTCAGGTGAACAAAAAAAAAACAGGAACAAGAATCGATCCAGATCTGGATGATCTGGATGCTCAAATACTTGCGAAAATATATGAAATCCGTCAACAAATTCGGATCACGGTAAACCACAGAGAACTTCTGGTGGATCCATTTTTTCCTGTTTGATTTCACGGTTGTTCTGCAATGAGGACGCTAGATTCACACTTTCATGGTGAAATAGCAGAGGATTTCGTCGTGAATCCATGGATCTTCTGTTAATTTTGAAATGAATCCGGCTAAAGCACTTTTGCTTTTCACGGCCGATCAAATTTGCTTCCATAGTGATTAAAAGAGGTAGATACTGAAGTAGTTTCAACTCATCTGAAACGGATTCCGGTAGCTTGCTATAGAGGATTTCGGTGTGACTTTGAAATGCAATTGACTAAAAAATAAATTCCTAAATTCTAGAATAACTAAATCAGATCAAATTTTAAAACCGAAAAGGAACATCAGATTTCAGATCAAAGTAAACTGGAAACAAATCTCTCGGCTACCTGTACGCACACTGCAATGCTGAAGAAAAAGCTTAAAAACAAACAAACAAATAGCAAAAAAAACAAATGGAAATAGAAATAATGCGCAGAATGAATCTACGAATGAAAAGAAAATATGCTGAAAATTCATATGCTAATGCTTATGCTTACATTTGATGAATTCAAAAATGAAAACTGGAATTGGAAAAGGAGAAGAAGAAGAATAAGAAGATAAGAAGATAAGAAGAAGAACTCACCGTAACTGGAGGGGTTAGAAGAGAGGTTGGAATCCTCTCTCTTGCTTCAGCCGTTGTCTGAATTCTCCACCGGAAAGAGGACAAGAAAAATAGGGGAAAATAGGGAGAAGGAGAAGAAGAGGCAAGAAGAGGTGGAGAGGAAGGGGAAGAATTGAAGGCTTAACCAAGAAAGCGAAGACAAGCTTCTCTTCCCCCTACGTAGCTTATTTATAAATTTGAACTTTTGTCCATATGTCCATCTTCTTTTTAAAATTGCATTTCAAAACCTCTCTTCAAAAAATTATATACAAAACAACTCAAAATGACTATGTTTTAGAAAATACAAAACTAAGTCTATTTTAACTCTAATTTTTATTATTTTAAACAAAACTAAACTACTACACTATGAAAAAAACTAAAATATGCATGAAAATGTAAAGTAAAATTATTTTTCATGCATTTTCTAATTTTAAATCATTTTAGCACATTTACTCAATAACTAGCACAAAATTGGGTTTTTAATATGTTTTCTAATGAAATCATGCATATATTAATAAGAAATAAACTCTAAAGTATATTCACGATCAATGATCCAAATCTTCTTTGGCCCCAGGGGTCTAGCTCGCATATTCATCTTCATCTTGACGACAATTGAGAGATCCTTTTTGCAGATATTTGATTGCAGCTTAAATGACTGAGGAGATATGGATTGGGTAGGTTGTTTTACTACCGAGGATATTTTCACTGCCTTACTGCCAGAAGAAGATCTTTAAGAATGTGCCATAGCTATGATCAATATCAATTCACTTATGACTTTTTAACATCATTGAATTTTCCCTTGGCCGGTCATATCGAAGATTTTTCTTCATCCTCTTGGTTGACCAACAGAAAAAACTTAAATGTTGTTCTTTCTTCACAAAAGTCTCATCCTTTTGGAAATAATACTGAAGGTAGTTCGAGGTAATTCTTTGTGCCATAAAAGCTTTGAGATCAACAACTATTTTTTATAGCAGATTGGTAAAATATTTTGGAAATCTTTGATGAAAGTAATTGCTTGACATCGAATCGACACATCCATGACTAAATTCTCCTCTCTTTTTCCCCAAAAAGCGAGACTCAGGCTTAGCCCTTACCTGAATGGGAAATACTCCTCTCTTCCCTGAGGAGGAGGTGTTTGCAAAACGGAACTTTTGAAGAGAAATTAAGTTTTCGTCACAACTCCCTATCCCTAGGCTTCTCTTATGGAAAGGCAGCAAAAAATAAAGCTGAAAAAGTATCACAGAGGAACGAGTCTGTCACACTCTCTCTAGAAGAGGGTCCTCTGTGAAGGGATTGGCCAAAAATGAGAAAATTGGGGGCCACAAAAGGAAACGGGCTTTCGTCAAAGCTCTCCCTAGAAAAGGGTTCCTTTGTGTAAAAATTGGGTTATTTTTTTGCAAACAGTTCACAAAGAAACGAGACCCTTCAAACTCTCCTTGGAAAAAGGGCTCTCACGAACGAAAAAGATGGTTGCATGAGAAAGGAACGAACTCCCTCGAACTCTCCCTAGAAGAGGGTCCTTCGCAAGAGAAAAAGATTGAATTTTGATAGAATGGTAACCGAAAGGTTGAAATTGAGATTTAGAGATTGAATTGTGATGAGTGGTTAGCGCGAAGACTAAACCTGAAGGGCTAACTGATCAGTCAGCCAGACACTAGCACGAATGCTAGATGTACCAGTACGAGCACTGGGTTTTGAAAGATGCGCCATCACAAGCACTGGATTTCGAAAATGCATCAGTACGAGCACTGGATTTTGAAAATGCACCAATACGAGCATTGGATTTTTAAAAATGCACCAGTACGAGCACTGGGTTTTTGAAAATGCACCAGCACTGGATTTTGAAGATGCACTAGTACGGGCACTGGATTTCGAAAATACACC
Organism: Nuphar pumila; assembly: GCF_984573655.1. Lineage (NCBI taxonomy): Eukaryota > Viridiplantae > Streptophyta > Magnoliopsida > Nymphaeales > Nymphaeaceae > Nuphar > Nuphar pumila. The sequence goes on along the minus strand of NC_143265.1, from coordinate 41,403,394 downwards.
AGTACGAGCACTGGATTTTTGAAAATGCACCAGTACAAGCACTGGGTTTTTGAAAATGCACCAGAACGTGCACTAGGTTTCGAAAGTGCACCAGTACGAGCACTGGATTTTGAAAAGCACCAGTACGAGCACTGGATTTTGAAAATGTTCCAGTACGAGCACTGGATTTCGAAGATGCACCAGTATGAGCACTGAATTTTGAAAATCACACCAGTACAAGCACTAGGTTTTTGAAAAGAGACCGACACTCCTAAGGTATTTGAAAATCGAAGCAAGAATGATTGTTGGTGTTTCAGGATTATCCCTTATCCTGAAGAGGAAGTTCAGGTTTGTCCCTTAACCTGAAAAGGGATGAAAACCCAAGTTCAGAACTCGAAATTTGCAAAGGAAAACTTTGGTCCAATACGGGCATTGGATCAAAGGAGAAATCCGAGTCGGAACCCAGAATCCCAAAATAAAAGAAGAAAAACTTGAGTTTAGAACTCGACTTTTCGAAGAAACAATTGGTCCAATACGAGCATTGGATTCAAAAGGAAGTCTGAGTCAGAACTCGAAACCTCAGAAATGGAAGATAAAGGAAAAAACTCGAGTCAGAACCCAGATCTTCAAAATAAAAAATAAAAGAGAAAATCAAGTTTGAAAACTTGAATTTTTGATGTAACAATTGGTTCAATGCGAGCATCGAATCCAAAAAGAAGCTCGAGTCGGAACTCGAAACTCCAAAAATGGAAGATAAAGGGGAAAACCCAAGTCGAAACCCGAATCTTCAAAATAAAAGATAAAAGAGAAAATCAAGTTTGAAAACTCAAATTTTTGACGTAACAATTGGTCCAATGCAAGCATCAGATCCAAAAGGAAGCCCGAGTCGGAACTCGAAACTCCGAAAATGAAATATAAAATGAGATCCGAGTCGGAACTCGGAACTTTCAAAAAGAAAATAAAAAATAAAAAATAAAAAATAAAACAAAAACTTGAGTTGGAACTCAGATGGGAAGGAGATAATTCCAACTCGAGAGTCGGATTCTGGAAGGATTGACAAAAGGTATGAATAGATTTTGACAATTACAAAGAAGATGAGAGATTTATTCAAGGTTCTTGACCCAAGATGGCCTAAAATTTTGAATTTATTTATGATGGTTTCCAGGGTTATCCTATATCCTGAAGAAGAGTGGAATAAAAACTTTAAGAATTGATAAAATTGATAAAGGATAAAAAGAATTGATGAAATTGATAAAGAACTTGATAAAGAATCAATAAAATTGACAAAAGATTGATACAAATTGGTAGAAGTTTGACAAAAATTGATGATGAAAGACTTCAGGATTATCCCTTATCCTGAAGGAAGAAGGACCTCGCAGGACGAGCTTCAGGTTTATCCCTTAACCTGAAAGGGAATACCTCGGGGGACGAGGTTCAGGTTTATCCCTTAACCTGAAAGGGAAAAAGAATAAAGGAGTATCTCATTGAAAAGTGGCATTAGGTTTATCCCTTAACCTAAAAGGGTAAAAGAATAAAATTGATAAAATTTAAAAATTGCTGAAAATTAATAAAACTTGATAAAAACTGATAAAATCGATGAGCGATGCGAATTTGAATGCAGGCTTCTGAACGTGGAGAGGTAATACTCGGTCCCATAAACGAGTTCTAAAGGAGTAGCATTGGTTGGAGTCTGAATGGTGGTTCGATACGCTCAAAGTGCATCAAGCATCTTCTCGTGCCAATCGAGGCATGTTTCCATAGTTCTTTCCAGAATGCAGATCAAAATCTTATTAGTGGCCTCCGCCTGACCATTCCTTTGAGAGCAATACAGAGCCGAGAAATGATGATGAATCCTAAACTTTAAACAAAAGGTCTTCATCCGCTCATTCTTAAAGTGGTTGCCATTATCTGACACAATATCATGTGGTACGCCGAAGCGGCAAAGAAGGTTCTTATAAATAAAAGAAACCACATGTCGACCTTCTACTATTTGCAGAGTTACAACCTCGACCCATTTGTTGAAGTACTCTGTAGCTGCAAGAAAATATTTGTGGCCATTAGAGGCAGAAGGAGTGATCGGGCCCACCACGTCAAAGGCCCACATTGAAAAAGGCCAAGGAGAAACCACATACTGCAAATATGTGGCTAGCGCATGAATGGAAGGTGCGTGCATTTGGCACTTGACACACTTCCTCACGAAACGATGGCAATTCTGCTGCATGATCTTCCAGTAATACCCTGCCAGGATGATCTGCTTGACGAGTGTTTTGTAGCTGACATGACCATCATATATTCCCTCGTGTGCCTCTTGGACAACTTCCCTGGCTTCGTCTCTGTCTAAGCATCTGGCGTACTCAGAACTGAACCCACGACGGTAGAGAGTATTGGCAAGGATGAAATAGCGGACGGACATACGCTGGATCGCATGTTGCTCCTTTCTTGGCATCTCCGGTGGAAATTCACCGGTCTCGATAAAATCCTTGATGTCTTGGTACTAAGGCTTCTCTTTTTGAGTTGCTTGGTTTACTTGGTTAGCCGAAATGAAGTGTAACGCCCCGGATTTCCAAAACGAAGCTAAGTTAAAATTTTCATGAATTTCTTTTTTTTTTCATTGCAGCGGAACTTAGAAAAGCTTTTAGCAGCGGAATAAGACGATAATGAGTCGTCAGTTTTAGAAGACCCCGAGCACGTTGCAGGTATGTGGCCAAGCAACTCATTGACCACCAAAGTGTTCCATTTTATCGAAAACCACTTGTTTATTACAACATCACTGCTTAGAAAAGCAGTATAGGTTCAATAAAAGGAAGCAGTACAACTCTGTCTAGAGAAACCCTGGAACTTGATGCCGCCTTGCTCCGCATATCGCCACGCAGGTTCAACATCTGAAATCCCCATTAAACGGGGTCAGAACCACTGATGGTCTGGTAAGTAGGCAAACACCTATCTATTCAACTCAAGTAAATGCATAGACCACTCAGGGTCGCAGTTCGTAATACGACGCTCAAGCCTCCATGACTTAGCGTATATCGCACAAGCCTCATCAGGGCTATGAGTTGAACATCCACGCAAGTCGTCATGACTTCGCATAAGCCTCTTCAGGGCTGTGAGTTAGAATAACCTCTCAAGTCTCTACGACTTAGCCTTGACTTCCTCAGAGTCACGAATGGATGTCTAGCTCAAGCCTTTATGCTTGGCACATCCGTATCCTACGAATCTAAGGACAGCTCTCCGAGCTTCACTTAGTCGTACGGATATCAATGGGGTTCTTTCCCAATCGGTCCAGTAGTATACCGACCATGACACCTTCACAAAGGTTATGCAGGACTGACTCAACAACGTCATCCACTCATATATTCAAAGTAGCGCTGTACCTAAGCTAATGCTTTGTTTCGATAATTGCACCTCCCCCTGGGCTTAGGGGACTCATATCTGGGCGACAACGCGACGATCTGGGGGTTGATTATTCTATGTATTTTAGATACCCCAGAGGCCTGTTGACCCCATCCCCCTAGTAGGACGGTACAACATACCGGAAGAGATCCTTACTAGGTATCCGAATGCATTCTGCTACTGCAGTAGTTGGGTTCAATCCTTAGATATTTAAGGATAACTACGACCTCCATACCTCTGAGTGACGAAGGCCATCAATGAACTCTATCAGGTTCGGGTGAAATATATGTCACTCAAGGCTGCGCCATCACCGTCTTCCTCGGTGAGAAATTCTGAAAGGGGCCTGCCGGTCTTACAATTACTTGACGAACATTGCATGCCTATAGGGCAGCCTTTGAGAAGTATGTACCCGACCCCAATCAACCACACGGTTTTCACCGTGGAATAAAGGTTTTATTCATATGCATGCTTAACTCTGCTCTCGGCACTTCGGCCTTGACGAGCACTTCACCTCTTTCGGTGGAAACAACACACTCCGGCTCAGCGGCCCTTACGAGTCTGGTTGTCTGATAATTCTCAATGAGCATGCACATGACTCGATCTCTACGGATCGGCTACTCGGCGTATTTTTACGCAACGAGCTCAGGACCTTGTCAAGGCGCTACCACTACTTTGGCGCAACGGCTCTTACAAGTATGATGCCTTTGCAGGTGTGAGGGAGACGAGTCATTCTGACATCGTTCCAACAAAGGACATCATTGTGCCACTTAACTGGTTTTGGCAGCTCTTCTGCCAACCATTCTGTCAACACCTTCTCTGCTCTACCGGCAGTGGTGCGACGAACCTTTCTACATTGTAGAAGGCGTTCCATAACTGGGTAGCACTTCTGCTACGTTCTTTCTGAGCCATTCTTAGCTCCTTCAGGAATTTCAGCAGCACTTCCTCTCTTTTACGGAGAAAGCGTGCATTTCTTTTATCCATTTCAGCGGCATCTCCCCTCTTTGGTGGGAAATCGCTACGCTTAACTCAGGAAATGGATGTGCACCGTTGTGCGTACTTTGCATCCATCAAGGTTGCAGGAACCTTGGGCCATAGCCAGGCCATACGTAATTGATTTAGTCTTTACGTAAAGAGCATTTTGCCAAAAGGCGAAGCCTTTCCAATAGGGGCTTCATTCGTCAAGCAGAATCTTGTACGAGGAGCGGTAAGGGAATCGCATGGGCGATTTTGGAGTTGATCTCCATTTGAACGCTCACTTACGCGCCATATATGTAATATAAGCAGAAGCCTGTGCTTTATACAGCGGCGGCGTAAAGGAAATGCATATACTATTGTTCAGGGTGTGTAACTGAACGAAATATTCTACATATATAACAAAGCAGAAGCCTTGGCATCGTTCGACGCAACGGCGTAAGTAAATACATTGCAGAAAGCAGGAGCCTTGGCATCGTTCGACGCGACGGCGTAAGTAAATGCATAATCGGAAGTGCAGTAATCGGAAGTACAGAAAGCAGGGAGCCTTGGCATCATACGACGCGACGGCAAAGGTAAATTACATGGCCTGTGCGATATAAGACGTGTCGGCAGTATCAGCAGATATACACCTAGATCTGTATCCAACGATAGTTACGAGGCGAGCGAGTGAACACTGAAGTGTCCTAGAGGGCTCAACCAAGAACTAGGGTGAGATACTATTTTGAAGAACGCATATACTGCGTATTCGAACATATATATCCGACGATAGTTACGAGGCGAGCGCGTGAACACCGAAGTGTCCTAGAGGGCTCAACCAAGAACTAAAGCAAGATACTACTTCAGAAAGTATATGCTATATACAAACAATCAAATACTTGAGAGAGATGGTTTAATGAAGCGAACTTACTTCAAATCGTGGAAGAAACGGCTCCGGGTTGCTTCTTTGGCTTCGAGCCTTCCTTCGAGAGGTCAGACTAAGTCAGATGAAGCTGACTTAGTTGAGAAAGAGGTAGAGCAGGTCAAGCTACTCAACCTAAGTGGTTTGAACCAAACAGGGTTCGATCCAAGTCAACTAGGTTCAGCAGGTTCGAACTCAGCTCAAGTAGGCTAAGTCTGGGTTCAGAAATCCAAACCGGAATCTGGACCAAAAAGGACTTTGACTTTGACTTTAAACCCAACTAGGTTCAAGTCAAGTCAACTGGGTTTGGACCAGGTCAAGTGGGTTCAGACCCAGGTCAGGTGGGTTAGGACCAGGTCAGGCAGGCTCAGGCCAAGTCAGGTAGGCTCAGACCTACTGGGCTAGGTAGGGGAGGTTTTAGGAAGTAGGAGAGAGAAAGAGGAGGCTAGAAAGGGGGGGGACAATTTTTTCTAAAGGGGAGGGCCTTTATTTATAGGAAATGAAACTTGGGCCCCAAGTTTCCCCTTTACCCATTTGCCCTTGGCTTCTTTTTAATGCCAAGAGGTTCCTTGGTGTGGGGCCCACTTGGATATTCCATGGGATATTTTTGTGGGTCCCACCAGATATTTTCTGAGGAATATTTCTGTGGGTCCCACCAATATTTCCGTGGGTCCCGCAAGAATTTCGGGTTTCCGGCGATTTTTTTCCGAAAAATTCTGAGTACGCCATTCCCTTCGTATTGATGTAACTAAGAAAGTTGGCTCGCAGGAATCCTTTGATTTCATTCAGGTAGGAAGTTATGGCTTCCAGAGTGTTTGAGCATATATTCGTGAAGATACGAATATCCTAAGTATATTTGGATCGCAGGAATCAGTTTGATTCGCTTTACGATAAAAACGCTATTTTTCACTGGAAAAATGCCTCAGGAATTTATTCAGAGTTATCTGAAAAATTGCGGGTCTTACATCATTACCCCCTTAAAGGAATTTCGTCCGCGAAATTCAGTTAAGAGTACTAAGTGCGTAACTCGGGATATTTCTCCCATATGCTAGATTCATAATTTTATTCACTTAGTTCAACATCGTATTTATTCCAATCATAACCTCATATCATGATTCATGATCGATGAGGTATGCTTCTCATATCTGAGTTCAAATTATGCTACAACCACGACAGTTTGTTGAATCAATGTTCTTCCAACCGGCTATTAACATAGTCATCTTGTGTAACTATTTCATACACACAGATCATTCTTCTAGAGATTAACCATATTGGAAGTCCCCTGTCAGACTACCTGGTATTGGAAACGTACCTCCTCACAGGTTCGCCTTCGTCAGACTTACCTGATATTGGATCAGTACACCCTCACAGAGTCATACTAGCCAAGCTACTGGTTTTGGAACATATACACTCGCACAGAGCTGTATACCCTCACAGGCTCACTCTGGCTAGACGATCTGATCTTGAATATGTAAAACCTCACAGGACTCTCTTCTTGGAAACAATTCCTCGATGGTTTATTTTATTAAGTGACTTTTATCGTTCTAATTACGCAAACTTAATTTCTCAATCATGGGGTCTATAGCCATAAATTTTGGGCATAAGCACTTAAGATTTTATTTTGACAAATCCAAAATTACTTTAGAGAGCAAGGATACATATCGATCCAGATGACCGTACACAAGGTCATAAGCCACTTGTCTCAAGTATTCATTGGATCTTGTCTTTCGATAGCTTTTTACCCATTACAACTCTATCTATCAAGGTATTCAGATTCCTTGATACGATCATTATCCGTGAGTTGTTCGGCTGTCACCGCATAAACACGACCTGCCATAGGTTTCTGCTCTATTCTGGATAGTGGCAGTCGTTGTTGTATTTATTGAGAGGGTCCTCCAGATCCCATATTTCTCTGTTGAAGATCTGAGGCCTTCTTGCGACATTCTCTCACACGATGCCCTGGTTTGCCGCAATACAGGCAACCTCCCGTATCGCGAGGACAAACTCCTACGGGATGATCTGAGCTACACCTCGGGCATCGAAAATTAGGCTGTTGGTAGGGCTGATTAGCTTCTACCATCTGTAATGGCTGCTCGGTCGGTGGAGTAAAGTTGTTCTCCCGAAAATCCCTCTTATAAAAAGCTGGTCGTGATTCTTGGCCACCGGGGAACGTCCTCTTGTTGTTCCCATTACTTGCTACCGGTCGCTTTACTACGACCCCTTTGCATCGCTCCCAGTCTGCACTAATCTTTGAAGCTGCTGCCACAGCGGCTTGAAATGTTTGGGGCATGCTAGTTATCACACGAGATCGCAACCCTTCTTGCAATCCATTTATATATTTATCGGCCCTTTCTTGGTCAGTATCGAATAACGTGGAGCAATATCGTTCAAGGTTTTGAAATTTAGTGGTATAGTCCATCAGACTCATAACACCTTGCTCCAATTCCAGAAACTCCATCTTCTTCTTATTTTTGGAGTGTATCGAAAAGTAATTATCCAAGAAAGTTCTCCAAAAATCATCCCAAGGGATGACTTCAAGCTGAGAGAACTGGATTATTTTAGTGGTATCCCACCACTTCCGTGCGTTGTCTTTCAGCCTATATGTGCCGAAGTTTGTCTTTTTCTCTTCCGGTACTTCCAGTACAAGGAAAGCGCGCTCTGTCTCCTCGATCCAGCTTTCTGCAAGCTCTGGATCGGCACTACCAATGAAAACAGGTGGGTCGAGTTTGAGAAACTTTTCATAAGTCACTCCTCCCAGATTCTCATTGCGAGGTGGGGCTGGTGCTTGCCTTGATTCATGAATGGCAAACACAAGCTTGTTGAGTGTTTCCAGCAGGAAGCCCTGTGTATGGGACTCCTCACTCAGCATGGTTCTCCTCGTCCTAGGAGCCATTTTATCTATTCACACAAATACACCCAAATCAGAGAAAGTATAAAATTTATACTTACAGTGCGATACCGCAAACACGACGGATCTTGAACCAGGTTTCTCAGACTCATGCTCTGATACCAATTCTGTAACGCCCCGAATTTCCAAAACGAAGCTAAGTTAAAATTTTCATAAATTTCTTTTTTTTTTCATTGCAGCGGAACTTAGAAAAGCTTTTAGCAGCGGAATAAGACGATAATGAGTCGTCAGTTTTAGAAGACCCCGAGCACGTTGCAGGTATGTGGCCAAGCAACTCATTGACCACCAAAGTGTTCCATTTTATCGAAAACCACTTGTTTATTACAACATCACTGCTTAGAAAAGCAGTATAGGTTCAATAAAAGGAAGCAGTACAACTCTGTCTAGAGAAACCCTGGAACTTGATGCCGCCTTGCTCCGCATATCGCCACGCAGGTTCAACACCTGAAATCCCCATTAAACGGGGTCAGAACCACTGATGGTCTGGTAAGTAGGCAAACACCTATCTATTCAACTCAAGTAAATGCATAGACCACTCAGGGTCGCAGTTCGTAATACGACGCTCAAGCCTCCATGACTTAGCGTATATCGCACAAGCCTCATCAGGGCTATGAGTTGAACATCCACGCAAGTCGTCATGACTTCGCATAAGCCTCTTCAGGGCTGTGAGTTAGAATAACCTCTCAAGTCTCTACGACTTAGCCTTGACTTCCTCAGAGTCACGAATGGATGTCTAGCTCAAGCCTTTATGCTTGGCACATCCGTATCCTACGAATCTAAGGACAGCTCTCCGAGCTTCACTTAGTCGTACGGATATCAATGGGGTTCTTTCCCAATCGGTCCAGTAGTATACCGACCATGACACCTTCACAAAGGTTATGCAGGACTGACTCAACAACGTCATCCACTCATACATTCAAAGTAGTGCTGTACCTAAGCTAATGCTTTGTTTCGATAATTGCACCTCCTCCTGGGCTTAGGGGACTCATATCTGGGCGACAACGCGACGATCTGGGGGTTGATTATTCTATGTATTTTAGATACCCCAGAGGCCTGTTGACCCCATCCCCCGAGTAGGACGGTACAACATACCGGAAGAGATCCTTACTAGGTATCCGAATGCATTCTGCTACTACAGTAGTTGGGTTCAATCCTTAGATATTTAAGGATAACCACGACCTCCATACCTCTGAGTGACGAAGGCCATCAATGAACTCTATCAGGTTCGGGTGAAATATATGTCACTCAAGGCTGCGCCATCACCGTCTTCCTCGGTGAGAAATTCTGAAAGGGGCCTGCCGGTCTTACAATTACTTGACGAACATTGCATGCCTATAGGGCAGCCTTTGAGAAGTATGTACCCGACCCCAATCAACCACACGGTTTTCACCGTGGAACAAAGGTTTTATTCATATGCATGCTTAACTCTGCTCTCGGCACTTCGGCCTTGATGAGCACTTCACCTCTTTCGGTGGAAACAACACACTCCGGCTCAGCGGCCCTTACGAGTCTGGTTGTCTGATAATTCTCAATGAGCATGCACATGACTCGATCTCTACGGATCGGCTACTCGGCGTATTTTTACGCAACGAGCTCAGGACCTTGTCAAGGCGCTACCACTACTTTGGCGCAACGGCTCTTACAAGTACGATGCCCTTGCAGGTGTCAGGGAGACGAGTCATTCTGACATCGTTCCAACAAAGGACATCATTGTGCCACTTAACTGGTTTTGGCAGCTCTTCTGCCAACCATTCTGTCAACACCTTCTCTGCTCTACCGGCAGTGGTGCGACGAACCTTTCTACATTGTAGAAGGCGTTCCATAACTGGGTAGCACTTCTGCTACGTTCTTTCTGAGCCATTCTTAGCTCCTTCAGGAATTTCAGCAGCACTTCCTCTCTTTTACGGAGAAAGCGTGCATTTCTTTTATCCATTTCAGCGGCATCTCCCCTCTTTGGTGGGAAATCGCTACGCTTAACTCGGGAAATGGATGCGCACCGTTGTGCGTACTTTGCATCCATCAAGGTTGCAGAAACCTTGGGCCATAGCCAGGCCATACGTAATTGATTTAGTCTTTACGTAAAGAGCATTTTGCCAAAAGGCGAAGCCTTTCCAATAGGGGCTTCATTCGTCAAGCAGAATCTTGTACGAGGAGCGGTAAGGGAATCGCATGGGCGATTTTGGAGTTGATCTCCATTTGAACGCTCACTTACGCGCCATATATGTAATATAAGCAGAAGCCTGTGCTTTATACAGCGGCGGCGTAAAGGAAATGCATATACTATTGTTCAGGGTGTGTAACTGAACGAAATATTCTACATATATAACAAAGCAGAAGCCTTGGCATCGTTCGACGCGACGGCGTAAGTAAATACATTGCAGAAAGCAGGAGCCTTGGCATCGTTCGACGCGACGGCGTAAGTAAATGCATAATCGGAAGTGCAGTAATCGGAAGTACAGAAAGCAGGGAGCCTTGGCATCATACGACGCGACGGCAAAGGTAAATTACATGGCCTGTGCGATATAAGACGCGTCGGCAGTATCAACAGATATACACCTAGATCTGTATCCAACGATAGTTACGAGGCGAGCGAGTGAACACCGAAGTGTCCTAGAGGGCTCAACCAAGAACTAGGGTGAGATACTATTTTGAAGAACGCATATACTGCGTATTCGAACATATATATCCGATGATAGTTACGAGGCGAGCGCGTGAACACTGAAGTGTCCTAGAGGGCTCAACCAAGAACTAAAGCAAGATACTACTTCAGAAAGTATATGCTATATACAAACAATCAAATACTTGAGAGAGATGGTTTAATGAAGCGAACTTACTTCAAATCGTGGAAGAAACGGCTCCGGGTTGCTTCTTTGGCTTCGAGCCTTCCTTCGAGAGGTCAGACTAAGTCAGATGAAGCTGACTTAGTTGAGAAAGAGGTAGAGCAGGTCAAGCTACTCAACCTAAGTGGTTTGAACCAAACAGGGTTCGATCCAAGTCAACTAGGTTCAGCAGGTTCGAACTCAGCTCAAGTAGGCTAAGTCTGGGTTCAGAAATCCAAACCGGAATCTGGACCAAAAAGGACTTTGACTTTGACTTTAAACCCAACTAGGTTCAAGTCAAGTCAACTGGGTTTGGACCAGGTCAAGTGGGTTCAGACCCAGATCAGGTGGGTTAGGACCAGGTCAGGCAGGCTCAGGCCAAGTCAGGTAGGCTCAGACCTACTGGGCTAGGTAGGGGAGGTTTTAGGAAGTAGGAGAGAGAAAGAGGAGGCTAGAAAGGGGGGGGACGATTTTTTCTAAAGGGGAGGGCCTTTATTTATAGGAAATGAAACTTGGGCCCCAAGTTTCCCCTTTACCCATTTGCCCTTGGCTTCTTTTTAATGCCAAGAGGTTCCTTGGTGTGGGGCCCACTTGGATATTCCATGGGATATTTTTGTGGGTCCCACCAGATATTTTCTGAGGAATATTTCTGTGGGTCCCGCAAGAATTTCGGGTTTTCGGTGATTTTTTTCCGAAAAATTCTGAGTACGCCATTCCCTTCGTATTGACGTAACTAAGAAAGTTGGCTCGCAGGAATCCTTTGATTTCATTCAGGTAGGAAGTTATGGCTTCCAGAGTGTTTGAGCATATATTCGTGAAGATACGAATATCCTAAGTATATTTGGATCGCAGGAATCAGTTTGATTCGCTTTACGATAAAAACGCTATTTTTCACTGGAAAAATGCCTCAGGAATTTATTTAGAGTTATCTGAAAAATTGCGGGTCTTACATGAAGGCAGGTTGATCAAGTCTGCCAATCTCGAAGGAATGACAGGATTCAGTCTTTAAATGACAAAATGGACCCCAGACAGGCCGAACCATCGACTATATGGTTATATTCCCTCTTAATGTGATTGAGCTGAAACTCTTTAAAGTTGCCTATGAGAGCTAAGGCAATCTTTTGATAGGGGATCAATTTTTAGTCTTTGGCTTGTCATTCAACATTAACTTAGCTGACCACAAGCAATGAATCACTGAAGGCATGCACTCTCTTGACATTGAAGTCTTCCAAAATTTTGAGGCCTTGTATTAGAGTTTCATAATCGGCCATATTATGAGTACATTAGAAGCTGAGCTTGAGTGAATAAGGGATCATCTCCTTTTCGGGAGTGATCAATAAGATCTCAATCCCTATGCCAGACATATTTCGAGCTCTATCAAAGAATAGGGTCCAGACAGAAGATTCTTGAATGTTGCAGATGCGATCGTCGGGAAAATCGTTTTTCCCCTTGATCTCTTCTGTCAACGGGAAATCTGCCAACTGATCTGCGATAGACTGACCTTTGACTAACTTATGAGATACATACTCTAAGTCGTATTGCATCAGGAGGACTTGCCATTTTGCAATTCGTCGAGTAAGGAAAGGCTGCTCAAGGATATACTTGAGGGGATTGAGCCTTAACAAAATTTTGATTTCTGAGGCCAACAGATAATGTCTCAGCTTCTGACACATCCATACTAAGGCTAGACATGTCTTTTCCATCTGAGAATATCTTTTCTCATAGTCGATGAAAGTCTTGCTCACATAGTAGATGGCATGTTCTATCTGACTGCCTTCCTCATACTGTGCAAGAAATCCGCCACATGCATTTTGGTTGAAGGAAATGTATAAGAGAAATGGTTTTCCTAATTCTGGTGGCTTCAAAACAGGTGGATTAAGAAGATACTGCTTGATGCACTCAAATAAAAGTTGACATTTTGATCCCCATTCAAATTTTACTTCTTTTCTTAACAAGTTATTGAAGGGCTCGCATCTCATGGTCAAATTAGAGATAAAGCGCCAAATCGACTGAATGCACCATTGAAGGCTCCTCAGCTCTTTGAGATTGGTAGGAGGTGGCATATGAATGATCGCTTTTGCCTTAGCTGGATCCACCTCTATTCCTTTCTTGCTGATCATGAAGCCAAGTAGTTTGCCTGACTCCACTCTAAAGACACACTTCTGTGGGTTGAGCCTCAACTTGTACAGAATGAATTTTTCGAAGACTTGGCTGAGAGCATCGAGATGATCCTCTCCTTCTTTGGATTTGACCAGGATGTCATCCACATAAGCATCCATGTTCTTATGCATCTGGTCGTGAAAAATAACCGTCATTGCTCTCTGATAAGTTGCCTCAACATTTTTAAGCCCAAACGGCATGACTGTGTAGCAAAAAGTACCCCAAGGTGTGGTAAAAGAAGTTTTTGACTGGTCACGAGCGACCATTTTGATTTGGTTGTAGCCTGAGTATCCATCCATAAAGGAAAATATGGCGTGGCCCGCCATGTTGTCGATCAAAAGATCGATATTGGGGAGTGGATAATCATCTTTTTGGGGTAGCCTTGTTGAGATCCCTGAAATCAATGTAGATTTGGACCTTGCCATTCTTTTTGGGAACTGCTACGATGTTTGCCAACCAGTCTGGATAATCGATAGTCCGGATGAATCCTGCCTTTAACAACTCCTTGAGTCCTTCTTTAACTTGCGGTGCTACTCGAGGATCCATTTTCCTTAGCTTCTGCTTGATTGGCTTGAAGTCTGGCTTCAGTACAACACGATGCTCGACCAACTTGAGATCTAAGCCTGACATATCCTCGTAAGTCCAAGCGAAGCCTTCTTGATGTTGCTTGAGAAAATGGATGAGCATTTTCTTCTCATCTGAACTTAAACTGGAGCCAATTTTGAGAATCTTCAGATCATCTTCTAAACCAATGTTGACATCCTCTGTCGGATCCTGAACCACAGGTGATGGCTCATCCTGCTTCTGAATGCTGGCAAATTCTGGCAACTCTTGAATCATTGAGTCAAACTCTACTAGCTCTTCAATCTGTTTTGCCATCTTGCTAAACCCTGCCGCTACCCTTGCCTTGCAGACTCTGGCCGGTTTGGAGTTATTTTGAGAAACATTGGGATTGATAATGAGCCTTTTGAATAGTTTAGGAGTCATGATTTAGCTATCCTGAAAAGCGCAAAGAAGGTTTTTGAGGAGAAGTAAGCAATTCAAAAATGACCTTTTGTACATAAACAAAGAATGATGACATAGACAAAAATGTAAGCAAAGAATCATATACACCAAGATGTGAAGAGAAAAGATCAAACTTTCATTGATAGGGTAAAAGTTGAGAATATCAGCTTAATATTTACAGAAGACTTTGACAAAGACAAAAAACCTGAGACTGAGTTGTCCCTACAAGATGACGAGAAAAGAAAGCAGAAAACAATAGCATTATCTTCCTCATTCTGCTCCTTTGATGAAAGTAGTGCGCTTGCTTGATGACTGACCCATAAAACCCAAACCTGCACCAGAGATATGTCAAGTGGGTATGATTGGCTCTAGGATGACATTCTCATTCTTACCAAGTCCTCTGAAGGGTTGGTAGCCATGCTTTATCAGAAGATTAAATCCCTTCTTGGCCTTTTCGAACTGAGGGAAAAGAGGATGATTCTTGAGAGAAGCACAATTAAAGCATCCTTCCAGTTTGAAGAAATGAGGTCCCTACCACTGAACCACTGCTGTGATATTCTCTATTGGTTGGACTTCCTTCAGCTTTAACATATTCAGACTATCACTCAAATTGATTTCATCAACTTCTCTGATGCTAGGGATGTCGACAGTGAAAGTAGGATGAGGAATCATGGGCTGCGGGAGTCTTTCTTCCAGATCTTCTCCCAAAACGGTGGTGATCATGCCTCTCTTCGACCATTTAATGCACTGGTGAAGGGTAGAAGGAACAACATTGGCATTATGGATCCAAGTACGCCCCAAAAGAAGACTGTACGTGGGCAGCACATTTAACACGTGAAACAACACAGTGTGCATTGAATAATTAATGAAGATTTCAAGGAAGACATTCCCCTTGGTTGTCTGCCCATGGTTGTCAAAGTCGTAGATTGTTATGGGATCTGGCACATATTCTTCTTCTTTTAGGCCCAAGGCCTTAGCTGTCATCTTCAGACAAATATTGAGGTTGCTGCCTCCATCTACGAGCACATGAGGGATAGTCATGCCCCTGGTCTGCACCACTATATAAAGAGTATTATTATTAAAAGTATGAGGCTTTGGCAAATCCTCATCCGAGAAAGTTATTGGTGTGTTCGTCATAGCTTGGTTGACTATCTGCGCCATGTCCTATGGAGTTGTGCTCGGCTTGACCTTGATCTTTCTTAGCAGATCATTCAGAACCTGCTGATGCTCAGGAGAAGCATGGGTCAAGTCCAGGATGGAGATGTTTGATAGAGCTGTGATC
This sequence comes from Nuphar pumila, assembly GCF_984573655.1. Taxonomy (NCBI): domain Eukaryota; kingdom Viridiplantae; phylum Streptophyta; class Magnoliopsida; order Nymphaeales; family Nymphaeaceae; genus Nuphar; species Nuphar pumila. The sequence continues at coordinate 41,387,978 of NC_143265.1, read as the reverse complement.
GGTTTCTGAACTAATTCAGATGTTTCACCCTTCTTTGAAGCTGACTTGATGAAGCGCTTCAAAAACCTGGGAATCTGCTTGGCAACCTCTGTTGTCGCTTTTGCTAGCTCACTGACTGGTTTCTTGTTGCTGAGAATTGAAATGATAATTACCCTCTTGGTGGAAGACTGTGCTTGACGCAACACTAGGACCTGATGTTGATCCTGGATGTCTTGGCTGGAACATGGCTGAATACTATCCTGAGGAAAAATTGCTTGCTCTGAAATGACCGAAGCTGAATGTCTTTGGAGAGGCTTGTACAAGATCTCAGGTTGCTCTTCGTCCTCATCCTCGATCAACAGATTCTTGTCGATATAATCCTGGATGATATTCTTGAGGGCAAAACAATGCTCTGTGTCATGTCCTACAGTTCAGTGGAATTTGCAGAATTTTTCCGTCCATTTACCCATAACAACTGGAGGATCAGCCACCTTAGGAAGTTTGACCATCCCCTTTGACAACATATATTCGAGGATATCCTCGCAAAATTGTTCTATAGCTGTGAACTCTCTGTCATAACTCCAACCATCGTGTTTTGGTTTCATTTAATGTTTTTCTTCTCGTTGTGGCATTGGCTGAACAGGCTACAGCTTGACGAACTTTCCCTCCTGGGTTGCAAAGTTGGTTCTTTTAGCCTTAGAGATTCCCGAGCCCTTGTTGCGGTTCTTCTTGTTTTTCTTGGCGCTTGCACCACTGCTACTACCTGAAATGTCCATGGAGTTGGTAAAATGTGTCTTCTTTTTCTGCTCGGGGTTACCTCAGACGAACGGATAACCTTCATAAAGGCCATTGTCTAGCCCTATTTCGAGTCATTCTGCTCACTCAATCAACTTGATGAATGATTTTTCAGGAGACGTGGAGATGAGATTCCTCAGAGGTTGGGAAAAGTTATTGAGGATGATTTGCAAGGCATGCTCCTCTGGAATGGGAACCTTCATCTTGTTACAGGTGCTTCTCCACATGTGGATGAATTCTCCTGCTCTCTAGTTCTCATTATGTTTCAAGTTATACAAATGGTTGAGAGTGGGTGATGCCTTAATATTGAGCATGAAGCGCTCGATGAATAAGTTCACTACTTTATCGAACTCTCGTAGTTCGATAGGGTTGATGTGGTTTGCATACCACGTGGTTGTTGTTCCTTCCAAGCTGCGTGGGAAGAAAATGAACAAAGCCCTATTGTCCTTTCTGAAGCGGCCGCATTTCGCATAGAACATGGCCAAATGAGCTTTTGGATTGCCCGTTCCATTAAAGTTGAGGAATTTGTGAGGAAGATTCTCTAGATCATCGTCCCCGTCAAGGCCATCGTAGACATCTTTGCCAGTGTAGGTCTGCTTGCCTTTTCTCTTGGCTTGAATATCTTTGATTGCTTGAGTCATTTCCCTCAATTGCTCTTGCATCGGGTCCTCAGCTGGGGTCCCATACTTAGGCTTGTTCACAGATTCAGGCTCTTTAGTGATCTTCATAAACTATCGCAGAGGGTTCTGACTGAAGACAAACTGCTTTTCTTCTTCTAACTCTTCTTCCATTGATTTTATATCTTCAGAAGTACTGTCTGGCTGAACTTTCTTTTTAACAATCCTGACCTGCTTTTTCACAGCCTTCTTCTTCAGTTTTCTTTTAGGAACTGCCTTTTTCAGACTGGCCTCGTCTTGCTCCGACATCATCCTGGCCATCATCTTCTGAAACAGACCATACATAGCGGGATCAATATCATCTCTCTTGTTCTGGCTATGTCCTCTGATTGATTTAGGAGAGTCCATTCCTTCCACCTCACTGTCGTTGTGCTGAGGAGTTGTTTCCTTTCCAGTCCTTGTCTGAACCATTCTGACAATGCCAATGCTTTCTGCAGAATAACGGAATGGTTAGAGCGAGGAAAAAACTTTTTCAAAACAAAATTTTGAGAAAAGAATGGAAGATGTGGCAAACAATTAAAAGAATTATCCCATTACCAGGGATTGGGTCATCACAAGATTTGTGACAATTGCATCATTATTCTCATAACAACTAAAGAATGTGCCTTGTTACCTAGGCAAGGTTGTCAACCATGATAAAGATACTGAAGAAGAACGAGAAAGATATTTAAAAGAATGTCCCCATTGTCGGGGATAAGGTCGCCACAAGCATTGCGGCTATTTATGCTTAAAAATAGTATTTGGCCAAAAATGTTTTTCAGTAGAACAAAAAGTAAATTTCATCGATAATAGATTTAGAGACAAAGAGAGGGTGGACCGACAGTTTGCCACCACTCTTGATATTCAGTAGATACATTAGGTCCAGGAAATACAGAAAGAGAAATGAAAGAATCCCAAGTGTATTTGGCTGCATGGTATGCCTCAGACCACTGATCCGACTGCAGATCTAATTCTGACATGTTGTCTGCTGGGAAACAAGTATTGACGCAAACCTACCACTGCGAGAACTGTCTGAGACATCTCTCGGGCTGATAATCGACACATAAGAAGGGCCCCAACAACCTGTGATGTTTGTCACAAGCATAAGTGTAGCGAGGACCTGATTCCTGCCGGTTGAAGTAATCCCAAACGATCTCCTCCTGATGCAGACTCCCGATCAAAGCTCGACACTGAATGACAGACTTTGACTTCTTACTGTTGAACCTGAAGGAACTGACCTTTGATGGCATGTGTCGTAGAAACCATGACTGCAGGGCATAAGTGCATCCCTCCACCAAGATGATCTCTCCAAGAGCAAAGTGAGCCAAGCCTCGATAGAGGAAGGCTAGAGCGGCCATAGAAACTGAAAGATGACGGGTTTGCTTGTTTCCCCATCTTCGAAAGAGTTGGACAATTCTGACTGTCCTTAAAGAATGTTAATCACACTGTGCACAGAACCATGGCATGCTGATTCTGTCCTTCGCTGCTCGGGACAAGGCGTCAACTTCCTCGTAAGCTTTGTACTTGCGATAGAGTCCAAACAGGTCAATAAACTAATTTCCATTGATCTTGGTGAGAGGCCAAGATCTGCTTCCTGTTGCTTTGGCTAAAGCTTCTCGAACATCTATCCCTTTGATATTGATCAGAAACTGTTGCTCGACAGGATCATCTGGCTGACCAGCTGGTTCTGGTAATCCCATGATATCATTGAAGTCATCCATCAGTAGAGTCATCTCACCCCATGGAAACCAAAATGTGCAGGTACGTGGATTCCACTGCTCTACCATAGCCTGAATCAGACTTTCGTTGATGGTCTGTTTGCCTACTGCCGATGCCATCTCCAATCCACAGTCATTCAAGTGGTCTGGGAACATACGCGAGAAGGTGGCGAACCAAGAATAATACTACCGGAGGAAGAATGAATGAGTCTGGATAACTCGATGATCTGGGGATCCGTCCCTTATCTGATGAAAGACATGATCTCTGGGAAAGACAACATCGAGGGAATTGGCTGCCATTGGAATAATACTGGCGCAAAGAAGAACGAGGAGAATCAGATAGAATACAGGACTTACAGATAGACTTTTGAAGAAAAAGAGAATAGATATAAATCCTGAAAATTTAGAAAAATTGAGGGAATTTAGAAAAAGGATTTTCAGGGTTTTGAAGAAAATTTGATATAAAAGAGAAAATGGTGTAGATAAAGGGAAAATATACACCTGGGTTTATGAAAATAAAGGGAAATTTTTAATAATCTACCCGGAGTTTTGAAAAAGTTAATATATAGGAAAATACAAGAAAACTTCACATAATCACAGCTACACAAACAAGGATGTGCACACAACACTCCCTAAAAGCTGACTCTAAATGCAATATTTGAAATGGTTTGTAGGACCTTAATCCTAACTCTATGGTTCAGATTATCTGATTTCAATCAAGGTACGCTGATATACTCAAGTTGAAGCTCGAAGTACGTGGCATATAAATATTTCTCCGATTCTAAAGTAATGGCTCCCCAACATCCTTGAGCACCTACCAATATACTTCGAACTATGACCCTTAAGTACGTGGCAAGGGGTTAACCCAAATAAGTGGTCCAGTTGTGAGGCTCTCTTCTGAACTATGGTTCAGTGAGACAGGCCAGCAACGTAAAAACCGGGACAATATAGGTAGGGATGTTTTCAAAAATATATTCAACATGCAATAAAACCAGATGTCTCTAATGCAAGTCCTAAAAGAGAAGCATACACTTGCATACATTGTTTTGCATTCAATCCCTAGAATTGAGGAGAGTTGTATTTCAGACCTAAGTTTAAGTAAGCATGCATAAATCTCCTCAATATGGTCCTACCAAACCATACTTAAATCCTATATGCATTATGTCACCTTTAGGATAGAGTCTAGGCTCCTAAGGTTTGCATGAAAATGAAGTTGGCATTTGTAGAATAAAGACTTAAATAATATCAAAGAAAAGAAAAAAAAAGGCACAAATTCGGCCGAACAGAGACGGGTCCCTTCACGGTCGCCAACTTCTGTGATCATTGCAAAAAAAATTCCTCTTTGGTTTCCCTTCTTTTTCCTCCTCTTTTCCTTTCTAGCCTCTATTCCCTTTTTGAAGGGGAATAAAAGACAAAAGAAGAGAGAAAAGAAAAGAAAGAAGAGAGAGGAACTCTTTTGCAAAGGTCTCACTTGACCTTAATTTTGAAAATATTTTGAAATTACTCACCTCTGTTTCAAAAATTTGCAGAAAAATAGAGAGACAGGATTCGCTCGTCGGTACGAAGTTCAATCGTTCCTGGCGCCTTTACCAGGAGTAATCGAACCAATGATCAAATTTATGCCTTTTTGCTTTGCTTAAATATTACCTAAGAATTTATTCTAAGTCTAAAAAATGCATAAATAATCATGTTTGTGCGAATGCATAGATGTATGCTTTTTTTTAGAAAGTAATTTAGAAATTTTGGGATTTTCCAAGTGATTCTGAAATAAATATGATAATGTAGTGAAGAAATGATTCAAAGAGTTGAAATTGCTTTGAAAAAGTCAGGCTTAAAACTTTGAGCAATGGATCTAGAAGAATAGACTTAGAAATTTTAAGTCTAGGAATAATCAGAGTTTGAAAAAATAGACCTTGGATAAAGAGAAAAGGAATTTAGAATTGGAATTTTGAAATAAGAATGAATTTTCAAAATCAGAATGGACTTTGAATTTGGATCAATTTTCAAGAATCGATGTTGAAAAGGGATCTTTACTTTTTAGTTTAAATTCAGAACCTGAAACAAGAACTGAATTTGGAAGTTAAATTTAGACATGGAGAAAAGAAGGTTTTGAAAGATAGAAGTTGAAATTGGAATTTTGAAACCCAGATTTAAAAATGAAATTGAGTTTGGAATTGGAAATCAGATTGGAAAATGGAACTGGATTTGAAAATATGGAATCCTAGATGGAATTGGATCCGAAGTCTGGAATCAAAGATGGAATTGGATCCGAAGTCTGGAATCCTAAATGGAATTGGATCCGAAGTCTGGAGTCCAAGACGGAATTGGATTCGAAGTCTAGAATCCTAAATGGAATTGGATTTTGAAAATCCAAATGGTGTTTTAAGGATGAACCTGGATTTTGGAAATCCAGATTTGAATTTAAAGGTGGGCTTTAAACTTAGAAAAATCAAATTTTGAGATTCAAAATCAATCTCAAAAACTTGATTTTGAATTGAGAATCAAGACTCAATCTTTAGATAAAACTTTAGAGATTTTGAAAAATGAAGGAACTTGATTTTAAACCTGAATCAGAAGATGAATCTGGAAATTCCAAAGTTTAACTTGAACTTTGAAATACGATATGGAATATTGAATTGAATTTGAATCCTGAAAGTGAATTTGGAATTTCAAAGTTGAACTTTGAAATTTGATTTGAGTTGGAAATTGAATTTTAAATATAAAATGAATTTGAAATTTCAAAGTCAAATTGGACTTTGAAATTGAAGTTTGAATTTTTGAAAGATAGAATTGAGAATAGAAAGATGAATTTTGAATCTACAGGTAAGAATTGATTTGAGGATTGAAGAAGGTATCTGAAAATATATCTCAAAAAATCACTTGGATTTTGAAAAAAAGAATTTTGAAAATATGATGTAATTCTATCCTAAATGATGAATGAATTTAAAAGAATTTGAAATTGAGATTTGAAAAACATATTTCATTCTTTAAGTGAATTGAGATAAGATTGAAGATATAATATATTTTTTACTATGGTCATAAAATATATTATATAATAATCATATTTAAATTCAAGTGAAGAATAAAACATATTTTGGTGCCTTTATAGGGTTTAAGATGAAATTAACTCTTAATATATCCTGACTATGATCATTGATATATATCTTGAGTTAATTTTAAGTTAAACTCTAATAAAGGAAAATATTTTGAAAATATGATGATTTTTGAAAAGGATCCACTGTGGATCCAATGTTATTCCATAAAAGATGAAAATCCTAAGTTTTGTTTACATCCTGACTATGGCCATTGATGCAAATCGTCAACTTAGGATTTAATCACCTCTTATTAGAATGATGCATGTGCCATTCGTATTTTCATTCATGAATTTTTGAAATAAAAGATAAAATGAGATGAAACAAGCAATTTCTAAGATATATTCATGCTCATACATTCTAATCTAAGGTTGAAATTAAAATTCTCATTAATACCTAATTATTACAACCTTGAATTGAAAATATCAAAAATTTCCAATCTAAGAAAAAAAATCAAGCTTTTCATATATTCCTGCAAAACAGAGTTAGCACAAAAATACAAAATGTAAAGAAGAATTAAAAATATTGTATTTAAAGCTAAAGACATACTTGAAAATGCCTATTCTAATAAAGAGAATATGCCAAGTGTAATGCCTAAGCTAAGTGGAAAAAAAAAAGCTGCATATGCTTATGTTAATGGTAGAATACATATATAGGACCTAAGTATTATGTCTGAACTAAATGGAGAAATGTATATGATCTGCATAACTAAAAAGCATGTAGCATGCCAAGGTGGAGATGCAGTGCCTTGTGCAAAAGGTGAGATGCATATGCCTAAGTGACACGCATATACTATTAATGCAATGAAGTGACATATATTTGGATGATCTGCAGGTATACAAATGTTGCCAATGAAGCGCAGAGTATAGGTGATAATGAAATGCTATGTTATGATGCAAATTGAAATGTGGGCATAGCAAGTAAGATGCAATGTATGATGTACAACAGATGCAGGTGCTGTTGAAGCGGGTGACAAAAGACACTAAATGCCTATATGCAGATATGGAAATGCATCATGCATCATTATAACAGATAGTGGGTGAGAGAACATGCATGGGAAATGTGCTATTAGAAGTAGGTTGGGTGTCATGTAAGTGTGGCAACAGGGAGGTAATTGCAGAGGATAGTGAAAATGGAATAGCAAGTATTCATCATATACGCTAGATATCATGAGACGACAATGATACACAAACTGTGCAATGGAATATCCATGTCACTGAAGTTGTATTTTGGATGACAAGTAATAATAAGGTAGAAGAAAATGCTGACAGCAAAAGACACCAATGGAAATGAGTAAGTGCGGATAAATTCTTTATCCCCACCCTGCAGAGACTTATCTGAGGAGTAACATTTTCTGTACCACACGTCAGCAATAGCACAAACTTGATAGAAGACTATTCTCCCAATGGGTAAAGAAGGATATCCTTCTTCTCAGTATGCATTGCAGTGGTCAAAGAGCTATGGCCTAAAGAAGGCTCAGCTAATGACACTAACCCTAGAACATGCAAACAGATTGATATGGTAATAATAGGCCAACTAGAGAAACTTCCCTTAATAAAGCAGTAGTTTTAGTTCATAATTGGGTTTACTATTCTTATTTTCTGCAAGCACTTGGGTGGTAACAGAAACTAACAGTATACAAAGCCCAAAACTCATCATCCTGCCGAATTCCTTTTCCATACTATGTGCCAGAGCTTAATGCATGTAATTCGGGACTGATTAGTCCAATGCTTTCATGGGAAAAGGGAATCCCAACTGGTGCTGTGACTGTTACTGCAGAATCAAGCCATTAGGTGAATAGTGTATTTGACAAGTGACTGTGCAGATGGGTGTGGGTAAGTGGCAATGATGAAATGATTGAAGTGATGGCATAATAGTAGGCATGTAATAACAGGAAGGTGATGTGTGTTGCTAATGAAATAATGTGAAGTGAGGTGTTATGAGCATTGAGTGCTGATGAAAGCATCATGCTGGAAAACAAATATCAATATAGAAAGATGATTTTAAATCAGAAGAATAACATACTTTTATCTCCTCAGTGAACAACAAACACAAAATTCTCGGTCTCAATTTCTGGCAGCTTATGCCTATGACTAAAAAGATCGAATATTGATTGTTTTATCTCCTCGGTGAACAACAAATTGTCACCCACTGCCTTAAGCATCAACTGTAGTACAAGCTTTTCATGATATAACAATCTAGGTTCAAAACTCAAGGCGAAAAGCTTGATCTCTATCATCTTATCTTGATCAAACCTTTTAATCAAATTTTATGGCATGAGAGGAACGACTCTAGAAATTAGCTAAAACTTTCAGAAATGACAAAAAAAAAATTGAGGCCCAAAGACATCACTTTCTTTTGTTGCGCTATCAGCTCAAGGGATTCTCATATGACTGTAAGAAGATTCGATCATCTGACATACTTCGTTTCCATTTTGTTTGGATGAGGTGGATTTATGGCATCATAGGTAGTAAAACCCTTTTATTCACTCAGGTGTGGTACCCCTTTTTATCTGCTCAAGACTAGAATCGAAAAGTTTCAGAGAAAAGAAAGATTGAAGCAAAATCGGATGGGAACTTTACCACTTTCTCAATCAAAATCTTAGCTGATGTCACCCCCAGATAGATGAAAGAGTGACAACTAAATGCAGGTTTTCCACTTTTACTAGCATCAGAAATCCATCATTGAAATACAATTGGGACGTGAATGAAATAAGGAAGCCACTACAATTCATAATAAACAAATGCAGACATTTCTCAAACAAGTGCCTGGACATATATGGGCTAATATATTGTATCATATAGAGTTTCCTTACAGCAGTTCAGAACATGAGCTTCTTGCGCAATAAATCCCAGATTATCCCTACCTCTTGAGATAATTTCCGAATGAGAGAGAGGGTTATTATACCCATAGACGATGCTACTATGAGAGTTATAAAAAGAAAAAAAAATCTTTTAAAAATCTTGAAAATTACCAGAACACCGATTGAGAGCTGAGATATTAAAAACTATATCATTTTTGGCCATAGATGCTGTTCAAATGCAAAACTCAAAACCAATACGTTGGCCATTTTCTGGAATGACAAAAAATAGGAAATGGTATTTTGCAGGCGTAGAACATGAAGCTACCAGTGATGATGAAATCCTATGGGTAGCAATACAAAGGAATGTGTACATACTGTGTGAGAATTTGAAAGATAGATGGACCACACGATAACATGGCATGAGTGTATTTGTCCCTTATGTAGGGTGTAAAAAAAAAGATGAGCATAATGGGGAGCGCACCCTGGTTTCTTTACCTGAGTGGACAATGCATAACAGCCTAACATTGTACCTGTATAGATCTAAGCAACAACACACTGATTCCTCGATCTTGCAGGAACTCCAGAGATGGATAGAGCTTCCCTCTTCCTTTCTTTTGAAACTTTTTTCCAACGAAGAGAGAAGGAGAGGAGACTCGATCGTGGAGGAAAAGGCGGGTGCGAGAGTCAGAGCCCCGTCCTCGATCCCTTCCCCTGTGCCTCATTTTATAGAGGGAGAAGAAGGATCGGGAAGGGAGAGGTCGTTGGTGATCGATGGGGGAGACGAGGCGAGGATGATCGAAGGGTGAGAAAGGGAGAAGACGATCGAAGGGTGGAAGTCCATCGCCTCTCCTGCAATTTTCCTCTCACAGATGGTCGTTGGGGTCTTTCAAGGGAGGTCCAATTTTATCAAAGATTTTTCAAAACAATGGTTTGCTTTCTAAAAAAATTTCAAAAGATTGTTTTTAGCTAAAAAAATGTTTTCAAAAGGAGGTTTTTAGGCTATTTATGTATATTTTTTTGGTTCTTTTCTTTGTATTTTCTATTTTTTTTGTGTTTTTATCATAAAACTCTAAAACTAAGGGATTTAATACCATTTTTATGAAATTTTTCTTAAAAAAAATTACAAAAGAGGGGTTTTCTGAGAATTCGGGGTTTGAATTTTAAAAATTTCTTTAGAATACAGGTGTTTGATCCGGGTTTTGAGGAAATATTCGAGTTTTGAACCTCAAATTGAGAAATACAGAGCAGTGGATCCAAATAGATACCAGATGGACTGTTGTAAACACCCAAATTTTTTCAAAATTTTATGAATATTCCCCTTTTGCCCCTGACCCCCACTTTTTGAGTAAATGAAGTCATTTTAAAACAAAAATCCAGTTTATTTCTCAGATTTACTAGAATGCAAATTCATTTTATATATCTGACTCAATTTCGGATCCGGATCCAGTTCAGAATCCAAATCTGAGCCTCGTTATCCAATTTTTAAACCAAATTTTATAAAAATACAAAAATAATTTTTGAAAGGCTTAGACGGTCCAGCCGGCATCCGTTTATATCCATTGCTCTATATTTCTCAATTTCGAGATCTAAAACTTGAAATTTTCCTCAAAATCTGGATCCAAACCCGTTTTCTTAAGAAATTCCTGAAAATAACCCTGAATTCTCAGAAAACCCTTCTTTTATAAATATTTGTAAATTTTATAAAAATAGTTTAAAAATCTCTTAGTTTTAGAATTTTTATTTCAAAAACACAAAAAAATAAAAAATATAGAGAAAATGAATGAAAAAATGAAAATAGAAAAGAAAATACAAAAAAAAAGAAAATGGTTTTGAAAACCCCTTCATTCTGCCAAAGTTGTCTTTATTATAAAACCTCTTTTTAGAAAAAGTTTTTGAAAGGAACCATTTTTTTTGAAAAATTTGAAAAATGGAAGGACATGCTTTGAAAAGCCCCTAACGGCCTCTCATCGCGAAGGAGAAACCACAGAGGCGAAGGGCGTGAAGCACTCCCATGTGCCTTCTCCCTTTCTCCTCCGTTCATCTCCAACGACCCCCTGTTCCAGAGCCTTCCTCTCCCCTCTATAAAATGAATGCAGAGGGGAAGCTCTTGGCATCCACCAACGCCATCGCCATTTAGCATCCAATTTTTTTTTACTTTCTCTTCTCCTTTTGATCGATCAAAGAAGCTTCAATCCCAGCCACAATAGCGGAAGGTAAGCAACTCACTCCCCTCCTTCTTCTTCTGTATTGTTTTCCTTTTTCTATTTTCTTGCTGCATCTTCTCCGACTCTTCACGTTTTTTCCCTTTTCCTTATTTTCATCATTCATCGAAGGCAATCTTGTATCATTGATGTGCCTATCACAGCCTCAATGATACACATTGCTACAACAACGTCGCCTCTAGCTCAATGTTCACTACATTGGAGGCCACAACAAATATATATGTATTATTTCTCATTTTCTATGGATTTTCTGCTTAAATTCTCGATAGATTGATTGAGTATATATGTTCATCAGGTTATAATCTGTGTTTTTAGTATTCCATCATCTTTGTTTGTTCCTGGCACTTTGGTTTAGTTTATTTCTCTTTTTATTTGTCACCGATTAGTATAAACATACTTCCCTTTTTTTTTAGTTTTGAAATCTTTCTTTTATTTTCAATTTCCTGTTTACATTATGGTCGGATGTTCTTTCTAATTTGATTTTCTGTTTTTATGCAATTCTCAATCTATATTTTTCTCTGATTTCTTGTTCCTTTTGATAATCATCTTTTGGTTTTCCTTCTGATTTTCAGTCTTCGGTTTTGCATTTTATAGATTCTCGATCTCCTATTTTGTTTTGATTATCTACTGATTATGATCACCTGTTCTGTCTGAATTCCCTACTTCCTCTCTTTATATTGTAGCATCGATTTCTCTGTCTCACCTGCATTAATTTCTTTATTACACACGGTCATGGCATAGTAAATGCAATTTAGATCTTGCTTCATTTCAGTTGCTTCTTCTCATCCGATTTCTCGTTTTTCCCTAATATCCCAACCATCTTGAGTCATCCAGATGGTCGAATCTTCTTATTATTATGTGTTTTCTGAAGGTAGTTGAGGTGTTTGATCAAATCAGTTGGTTCTGAAGGTGGCTTGGTGTTTACCCCATTAAGGAAAGCTATATGTCCTCCTTTGCACGATGTTCTCTTTCTTCTTCTTTTTTTCTCTTTAGTATTTGGTTTAGCTGTGAAGATAGAAAGGAGACAAGGTTGCTTGTTTCATATTTTATGTTCTGATTGACATATTCCATAAACCTAGTTTCAAGCTGTATGTCTTAGAGTTGCAGCAATCGTTTCTCATTGGTCGACCCTGGTTCATTGACAGAGCCATTATGGGATATAGTCGTAGTTCTCTGCCCTACTTATTTTATTCATGATTTCCTCATTCAATCAAAAGAATTTTTTTTCTTTTTTTTTCGTCTCAGCAATTGAAGCTTGTAATAGATTCCATAAACTGAGCATACTTAAGGAAATATTGCTGAAACTAGTTTGAACTTTTCATTGGAAATGTTGAAGAGCTTCCAGGCTTCTGAATATCTGTAGTCAGTTTCATGAAGCTTATTCCCTTGCAATGGTTCAAGAGATATTCGCTATCTGCCTGATTCACTGGTCCAATCTCTGCACATCAACACAATTAACGTGATCACATTTTATTCTCACCCATTTGGCATGAAACAGGGAAGATGTTCGTTGCAAACAATATGTTGGAAAGAATTGGATTCTTATCGTCCTTGTTAAATTTGCTGAAGAAGGGCATTTGCGATTTTGTAATGTGTTTGTTATAATTGCTCAACTACCTCGCCGACTAGAGATTGTTCGTCCATTAGAGGGAAGTTTTGGGATTGTTATTTCCAGGATAATGTTTAAAGTCGTACAGGCTATGCTGTCGCCGCAAAGTAGTTATCATCTTCGCAAGCTCCTAATGGGGGTCCTTCTTGGAGCACTTACACATCATCTCCTGTATACATTCTCTGTACTGGCACATCCCTTGTGCACATTTGCTTCCCACCACTGCACCCATCTCTACCTATCATCACCTCATTTTACTAGCATAGCCTCCTTGCATTCACTCTTAGTTATTTACTACTCATTGTCACTTGCACAACTTGTAAAATTCCCCTTTCACCTGTACATTAATGTTATCTCCTGCATATGGGGGTGCCATAAGTTATGTATCTACTACTACAACTTCATCCTAGGTGTGTCATTTACCTATGTGACTTGTATATCATTTCCAAGCATATACTATGTTTCATACATCCTGCATGTTACACACCATCTCACTACACTAATAACATCATCACTACTTTCCTGCATTTTCATCTCAGCAGTTACCTTCGCTTATTCACATAAACAACCCTACTTCATTTATATCTCCACAAGGGGTCCTGACTTCACAAAACCATTCATCTAAGGTCCAAAATGCATTGAATCATGAATCAGACATTGCCATGACCCAGCGTATGATTGGTGATAGTTGGACAGTGGTCCAATAGTCCCCCATAAAGGTATCTTCCATTATCAGAGTTACTCACTGCCTCTGAAAATTATGCTGACCTGGATAATATATTAAGCCTCCAGATCAAAATGGTCAGTATGAACTCCAGCTTTTGGCTAGATGAATTGCCCATTATAGATCAAAATCTAGGTGTTCAATCTTGATCTGATGACACTAGTGGAAATGTAACAACATCTGATGTACATATCATTCAACATATTTTCACCCCTTTACTTGCTAAGATCTCATTGTAGGTGTCCACAGAAGTGTTGATCAACTCGAGCATATTATAGCACCCACTCACCTCCTTTTATCTACTACAACTACAACAGTAGCCTTACCTTGCTGAAACCTCCTCCATAACACCTCACAACTACCACCCAATCCTACAGCGGCACCTCGCTGCGCCACCTCCCTGTAGCCTATCACAAGTCACATCATTGCCCACCATCAGCATATATCTTCCACCATCACCTGCTACAGCAGGGTCTATGCATTGAATCCATTGAAAACAACTGGCAAAATTGAGTCTTAGCAAAACCTCAACACATCATAGCATTTTTTCTTTTGTTGTTCCATTTTCTGTAATCACTACTGTAGAAACACCACTACACTAAGTTTGTACACCATATCACCTATTGTCGTCCCTTGCCCATGCACAGCCCCTGTGCACAGGGTATCCATCTCAGTAATAGGTCTTCATTTCCTACACCCATATGGATATAGCATCACTGTCACCCCTTTACACTTGCTGCAACATCCACATCTACCCCTATCATCCGAACTTATTTCATTATGTTTCACAGCCTTACACAGTATCATAAGCTCCTCCCACTTACCTGTTACTGTAAACACCCCAAATTTTTCAAAATTTTATAAATATTCCCCCTTTTGCCCTTGAGCCTCATTTTCTGATTAAATTGAGTCATTTTCACTCAAAATTCCAGTTTATTGCTCAGATTTATGGGAATCAAGTCCATTTTCTATATCTGACCCAATTTCGGATCCAGATCCAATATCAAAATCTAAATCTGAGCCTCGTTATCCAAATTTTTAAACCAAAATTTACAAAAATATCAAAAATAAATTTTGACAGACTCAGATCGATCCATCCGGTATCCATTTGGATCCGCTGTCTCATATTTCTCGATTTGAGATCCAAAACTCGAATATCTCCTTAAAATCTGGATCCAAACTCATTGTTCGAGAAAATTTCAAAAAATTTTCTCAGAAAACTCCTCTTCTTGTAAATATTTCTCAAAAATATAAAAATAGTTTTAAATCCCTTATTGTTGCCTAGATTTTAGAATTTTTATTTCAAAAACACCAAAAAAAAAGAAATATAGAGAAAATGAACAAAAAATCAAAAATAGAAAGAAAAAAAATATGAAAGCCTAATTGAGAGACTCTTTTTAGCTTGTTTTAGTAAAAAACTTTTTTTTGAAAAATCTTTTTTTTAAGAGAACCCTGTTTTTGAAAATTCGGAAAACTCACAACGGTCTTTCTCTCTCTTCTCTCTCCCGATCACGCTCTGGTTTTTCTCCCTCTCTCTCTCGCTGGCTCGACCCTTCGATCGATGGCCTTTTTTTTTCTTTCTTTTTATCCACCGATCTCCAACCACCCTCTATGTGCCTCCTCCTTCACGAACTTCTCTCTTTCTCTCTCTCTCTCTTGCTTGAACCCTCCATCGCCAACCGTTTGCCTCTTCCCCCCCCCTTGTCCGTGGATCCCCAACGACATCTGCCCCTTCCGGATCTTTCTTCTTCCTCTTTAAAAGGAGCGCGCAAGAACGATTTGGGATCATCGAGCATCACCCCACCATCCGGTTTCTGCCTTACCACTTCACGAATCGGTTTTCTCACCTCCCCATCACCCTCTTTCATCTGAAGTTTTCTTCTCCAGCTTCTCTTCTCACGCTCGGTTGACTGGAGAAAACCATCAGATTAACATAAAGCGATCTGGGTTCCTTCCTGAGGCATCAGGCTTGAGGATCGAGCAAATCAATCTGTTACATAACGACCTCACACCTCCCCCTTCCCCTGCAGCAGGATCGCGCCTCCTTCTTCTTCACTTTTTGAAGGAAGTTATACCATAGAGCTCCAACCTTCTCTTGGATCCTCAGAACTAACCGAAGGAAGAGGACCATTTCCGCAGTAGGATTAAGGTAAGCAGAATTCCTCCCCTCTCCTGTGTTACCACTTTCCTTGCCACGTTTTCTTTAATCCCTCGTGATTTTCTTTTTTTTCTTCTTCTTTCTTTTTCCTTTTTTTTCTTTATCTTCTTGTTTTACTACCTCATTGAAGCATCCATGGTAAGGTGGATCTGCTTATAGCCAATCAGCCTACCTCAATGCCATATTAACAGGGAGGAATCAACTCCGACATCGTTATTTATTCTTTTTTTTTATTATTATTATTCTCATTTCAGTTTCGATGGCATATTTAATTTTCGATTATATTTCAGCAATCGATTTTCACATTGGTCGCCTTCTCTAGTTTTGAACTCCTCAATTTCCTGTTTCATGTTAATAACTTGTTATGACATCTAGTTGATGACTATGCATCTCTTTTTAACGTTAGCATATATGTCCTGTGTTCTTTTTATTGATTTTGTTTAATTTCCCCTTTATGTGTCACATTGTAACATCTTTTAATCCCCTTTACTTCATCACTTCACCTTATCCATCTCTGCTGCACTTGGCATCTCAAGCCTTTTACAAATTTGCCTTCAAGATTGAGGTGATTCCCTTCTACCGGATCACGTGAGGATGCTTAGAGGCTGATGACTATGGTTACTGCAATAAATAAAGAATTATTGGGTGATGTTAAATTAGGAGAGTTTGATGAGAATGTTCTTCGACATTCCTCTAGTGGATCAAGGGCAGCGTTGAGTCCCATGGTTGTTGTGTTTGATGGTCTTGTTAGGCGAGAAATTGTACAAAGCTTACCTTGGAAAGCTCTGTTCCCTTTTCTAGCTCTTTCACCTTGGTTTGCTTGAGTTCCTTGCTGAAATCACTAGAACCTGGTGCCATTGAATAGTTGTGGTGGTCCACAAATAGTTGGTTGGATCTGATGCACCAGGATGCAAATTTTTTTTTCTCTTTTCTCTTTTAACCTGATGATGATGGGGGAGTCTCCTATGACACTCAAAGCAAATGTTGTTATTACAGATAAAAATGTTGTTGAAAAGAACTTCAGCAGGCATTTCTTCTTCAGGGATTAGAACATTGACTAAGCTAAAACAACTGTTGATGTAGCAGCTATTGTGTTGATTAGCCTCTCCCTTCTCGGGTGAAGAATCTGTGGAATCATGTTAGTCCTGATAATGAAAATGTACGATGATGCTTGGTTGTTATCATCAATACTCTGGATAATGTGAATGCTAGGTTTTATATTGATTCTAAGTGCCTATATAATCAGAAGCCACCCTTAGAGTCTGGAGTTCTGGAAGCCAAATGTAATACTCAGATGGTAATCTAGAAGATTGTGGGATTTCTAGAGAATCCCCAAGAAACAAGTGCCTATATGTATAGTGTACTATTGTCCATCATCCATTTACTTGCCACACCTATGGTATTATTCACAATTGTCGTCACTTCCACAGTATGTGCACGTCATCATTCACCCATACTTCCCCTGTCCATTGCTATATATATTTGGCACATTTACCTGTAATTCAACATGTTGATTCAAAAATCTGAGTTGTGTTTTACTGCAAAATGTCGCGGTTACCCCTACATGTCCAACTTGTAAGAGTTGGATATATACAGAGTTAATGTTCAGTTAACATTAACACTTGAGGAAAATGATAATCCTGATCATGATCAGGCTTTCTTTTGCAGATTTGAGCCCCTAAAAGGTTTTCATGAGCAGATGGTAATAATCATCTTGTTTTCTTCACCGTCGTAATTTCATTTTCGTTTTTTTTTTCACTGGCTGGTTTATTCAATGTGTTGATATTTTTTTTTTGTGGACCATTATGTAGCTAAACAGGGGATCGATATGTTTACCACAGTGTTGATTTGTGCATCCTCGATTGGCCTGTTTGTGTCATTCTAGATGGGTGCAATTGCTGAATGGTTGAAAGTTCTTTTTCTTTTTCACCTGTAACAGTATACCTAGTCAGCCTACCCTCCATTCCCAGCACCTTGCCATTACACACCTGCAACACCTTCATTCTCCCCTACACTTAGCTGCTACAACTATCTGTCACAACACTTCACTTTCACAACATCATTTGCCCTCTTCAACTCCACTTATCACTTCACTTATATCAGCACCTATGTACCCTTTTGCATATGTCCATTAACTTCACTTTGTGTGCTGCGTTCTTTAAAATTCTGCCTCATTTCCTGCAAAAATCATCAAGGGTCACAGGATTGTGTCTAGGGATACGGATTCCCTTAGCTGCCAAACAATCCTATTATTCGTTCATATAAAGACACCTTCATTAGCATATATGTGTGTCCATTATATATATATATGTCATGACACCACTTGAGCATCATATAGGCGTTGAAGTATGCATCTTCCCCATGAATCCAATGCATCTCATATATATTTTGAATCCATTTCTCTACCTCTGCTTAGCATATCATATGTACCTCCCATCATCAATACATTTATGTTAGTTTCAATTTAGTACTTCAGATTTCCTCCCATAACTATATTTTTGCTAACTTTGCTCTCTTTACAGGAAATGTATGAAAAGGGTTGATTCTTTCTTTTTCTTCTTCTTTCTTTTCATCTTGATTTAGGAATTGTAATTTCCATTTCAGTTTCAGAAATATAACAACTAGATTATAATGAGAAGGTTACATTTCCTGTCTTAGATTAGAATGTATAAGCATGCATATATCTTAGAAATTGCTTGTTTTCATATCATTTTTCTCCTTTATTATAAAATTTAACAAATGGGAACACAAATGACACATGCACCATTTTTATAAGAGGTGATTAAATCCTAAGTTGATGATTTACATCAATGGCCATAGTCAGGATGTGAACAAAACTTAGGATTTTCATCTTTTATAGAATAACACTGGATCCACACTAGATCCTTTTTCAAAAATCATCATATTTTCTAAATATTTTTCTTTTATCAGAGTTTAACTTAAAACTAACTCAAAATATATATCAATGGCTATAGTCAGGATATATTGAGAGTTAATTTCATTTTAAACTCTATAAAGGCACCAAAATATATTTTATTCTTCACTTGAATTTAAATATGATTACTATATAATACATTCAATGACCATAGTCAGGGATGTATTATATCTTCAATCTTATTTCAATTCATTTAAAGAATAAAATATGCTTTTCCAAAATCCAATTTCAAATTTTTCAATTCATTTCATCATTTAGGATAGAATTACATCACATTTTTCAAAAATTCTTTTTCAAAATCCAAGTGATTTTCAATGACCGCAGCAAGCTCTTGAGCAAGGGTTGAGACCTCAAGGAAAGCTGAAGCGTGAGGGGTAGGGTTATAATCACAAATTGACTCCCCTGGATTAGTTGTTTGAGATAATACTTGAGTATATGTTTACCAGTGACATGATCAAACTTCCAAAGGTAGTCAATCCACCAGTGGTCATGGGAAAAATGAAAGAAAGATTCTGCAAGTTTCACCGAACAGTGGGACATGACACTGAGAACTGTTTCATTCTAAAAAACATTATACAAGATTATATTGATAAAAATCTGTTGGTAGAAGGTGCTGAAGATGAGAAATGGGAATATTAAATCAGCCATTCTTTTAGCACTCGACTGTAATGATATCTGACTATCCATTTTAGCCACAGAAGCATATCAAGTTGTGCTCTAGTAGTGATATCAATATTCAGCATCAGGTATTAGTATTGCATAAGACCCAATCCAATGCCCAAAAAATGGACCTCGTTTTAGCTTTCAGCAAGTTGAATGTCTTAAAAGAGCCTGTTGGGGCCACCCCTGAAGTTGCCAGAAGAATGCCATGGCTCCCCAAAGTTTTAGCAAATTCGTGCCAGAAAAGGGCAAGGCATCAAAAGAAAAGGCGGAGGTAGTGCAGAGACCAAGCACTGCCTTCTCCAATATCCCAATCCTCGAGTTGGCACGCGCCTCTCCCAAACATCAACAAGTCCTGGATGACTTGCTGCGAAAAATCAAGGTCAAGCCTAGCACCACTCCAAAAGACATGGCTTAGATCGTCAATCAAGCCATGACCAATGCTCTAATCACATTCTCAGACGAAGATCTGCCTAAACCACATGCATTTCATAACAATGCATTATATATTATGGTTCAAACTAAGGGAATGAATGTGCCCCATGTGCTCATCGATGGAGGCAGTAACCTCAACATATGCCCTGAGATGACTACCAAAGCTTCGGGTATTAAAGAAGAAAAATATGCGCCAAATCCAATCACTATTTATGAGTTCGACAATCACGGACAGACCGTAAAGGGCAAGATTTTCCTAGAAATATTTATCAACTACTCTGTCTACACAGTTTTCTTTCATGTTGTTAATGTGCCACCAACATATAATATTTTATTGGGGAGAACATGGATTTACAACGCGAATGCAGTGCCCTCCACTTTGCATCAGTGCATCAAATGGTTCAAGAGAGGCATGATCACCACCATCTTAGGAGAAGATCCAGAAGAAAGGCTGCTATAGCCAATGATTCCCAGGCCGACTTATACTGTTGATATCCCTAGCATTAGGGAAAGTGAAAAGGTCATTCTCAGTGAAAGCCTCAAAATACTAAAGTTAGAAGTCACACCAGAAACGAAGCATACTGTAGCAATGGTCTGATGGCAAGGGCCACATTTCTTTAAAATTGGAGGCTGTCTAGATTACAACAGCTTCAGAGATCATCCCCTATTCCCAGAATTCATAAAAGCCAAGAAAGGATTTGATCTCTTACTGAAACATGGTCATCAGCCTTTCAAAGGCCTATGAAAAAAAAGAGATGGCCAACTAGAGCCAGTAATCCGTGATCATTATCCATGCAGGGCAGGATTGGGATTCACGGGCAAGAGATCTCATAAAGATACTGTCTTTATCAAGGGAATCTAATAGAAGCATCTGCCATCATTCTTTTTCTATTTCATTTCTTCGATATCTATATTTTGTAGGGATGATGTCCCGTTTCATTTCAGTTCCTTTAATGTCATCATTTCATTCAAGTCTTTAATAAAGTTATCAGTTTTTATTATCTATCTGAATGTCATCTTTCTCTTCTCTCTCTGCCATTTTATCTTTAAAATTTGTTATTATCCTTTTCATTTCATGCAATTTGTTTCATGATGAGCAAACTTTTCCTAAAAATACTATTCTTTCCAAAATTTCAGAATGTCCTCCCAATCGATAAGGAGACTGGTCGTCAATCCTTCAATCATGTCAAAGCTTGCAAAGATTTATCAGATTAAGGAAAGAACAGAGGATAGTAAGGTCACGAAGAAGTCAGAAGAACTCACAGAATTTGATTCATCTCTTTAAGAAAGGCCAGAATTCACAGTGATTCAAAAGCAAGATGAGCCATCGTCCCTGGTTTAGAATCCAACTGAAAACATTAATATTGGTTTAGAGGATAGTCCGAAGATTCTCAAGATCAGCACTAGTCTGAGCACAGATAAAAAAAAAAGGCTCATAGGTTTTCTCAAGCAATATCAAGAAGTATTTGCATGGTCTTACGAGGATATGCCAAGGTTAGACCCCAAATTGGTGGAGCATCACCTCATTTTGAAACTAGATGTCAAGCTAGTTAAGCAGAAGTTGAGAAAAATGGATCCTCGCATCGAGCAATAGGTCAAGGATGGACTTGAGGATTTACTCAAAGCTGGATTCATTCGGGCGATAGATTATCCAGATTGGTTGGCAAATATTGTAGCAGTTCCTAAAAAGAATGGTAAAGTTCGAATTTGCATCGACTTTCGTGATCTCAACAAAGCTACTCCATAAGATGACTATCCACTCCCAAACATCGGTCTTTTGATTGACAGCACGACTGGTCATGCCATGTTCTCCTTTATGGATGGGTATTCTGGGTACAATCAGATCAAGTTGGCTACTCGTGATCAGTCCAAAACATCCTTCACCATGCCATGGGGCACCTTCTATTATACGGTTATGCCATTTGGGCTCAAGAATGCTGGAGCAACCTATCAGCGCGCAATGACCATCATTTTCCATGATCAGATACATAAGATTATGGACACATATGTTGATGATATCCTGGTGAAATCCTAGGAGGAAGAAGACCATATCGATGCTCTAAGACAAGTCTTTAATCGACTCATTTTATTCAAGTTGCGATTCAATCCTCAAAAATGTGTCTTTGGAGTAGAGTTAGGCAAACTACTGGGTTTTATGGTAAGCAAAAGGGGGATAAAAGTAGATCCCGCTAAGGTAAAAGCTATCATCGATATGCCGCCTCCAACCAATCTCAAAGAGTTGCACAGTCTTCAGGGACATATGCAGTCGATCCGATGATTTATATCCAATTTAGCCA
This sequence comes from Nuphar pumila, assembly GCF_984573655.1. NCBI lineage: Eukaryota > Viridiplantae > Streptophyta > Magnoliopsida > Nymphaeales > Nymphaeaceae > Nuphar > Nuphar pumila. The sequence continues at coordinate 41,365,895 of NC_143265.1, read as the reverse complement.
TGAGGTGTGAACCTTTCAATTATCTACTCAGAAAAGGAGTGAAGTTCGAATGGGGGCCAGAGTGTCAGCAGTCATTCGAGCGTATCAAGAAGTATATTCTCAATCCTCCTGTTTTGAAGCTGACAGAATTGGGAAAGCCCCTTTTGTTATATGTCTCAGTCAATCAAACCGCTTGTGGCGGATTCCTGGCATAGTACGAAGAAGGCAGCCTGATAAAGCATGTCATCTATTATGTGAGAATGACTTTCATTGATTATGAAAAGAAGTATTCTCAGATAGAGAAGACATGTCTCGCACTGGTCTGAATGTATCAAAAATTGAGACATTACTTGCTAGCATCAGAAGTTAAGGTTCTTTCAAAACTTAATCCTCTCAAGTATATTCTTGAACAACCGTTTCTCAGTGAACAGATCGCCAAATGACAAGTTTTGTTGATGCAATATGACTTAGAGTATGTCTCTCAGAAGTCAATTAAAGACTAGGCCATCGCCGACCATCTAGCTGATTTTCCTTTGTCAGAAGATGTGAAGGCAAAGGATGATTTTTCTGATGAACGCATCTATAAAATTCATCAGTCTCCGGTTTGGAGTTTATTCTTCGACGGTTCCAAGAACATGGTCGGCATAGGGATTGTGATCTTATTGATCACACTCGAGAAGGAGATGATCCATTTTTTCCTCAAACTCGATTTTTAATGCACTCATAATAACATGGCTGAGTATGAAGCTTTAATACAAGGTCTGAAGACTCTGCAAGACTTCAACGTTAAGAGAGTGCACACTTTTGGTGACTCGTTGCTCATCGTCAACCAAGTAAAAGCTGAATGGTAGGTAAAAGACTAGAAGCTACTTCCTTATTAGAAGATCGCTTTAGCTCTCATCTCACGGCTACCTGTACGCACACTGCAATGGTGAAGAAAAAGCTTAAAAACAAACAAACAAACAGTAAGCAAAAACAAATGGAAATAGAAATAATGCGCAGAATGAATCTATGAATGAAAATAAAATATGCTAAAAATTCAAATGCTAATGCTTATGATTACATTTGATGAATTCAAAAATGAAAACTGGAATTGGAAAAGGAGAAGAAGAAGAACTCACCATAACTGGAGGGGTTAGAAGAGAGGTTGGAATCCTCTCTCTTGCTTCAGCCGTTGTCGAAATTCTCCACCGGAAAGAGGACGAGAAAAAGAGGGGGAAATAGGGTGAAGGAGAAGAAGAGGCAAGAAGAGGTGGAGGGGAAGGGGAAGAAGAGAAGGCTTAGACAAGAAAGAGAAGACAAGCTTCTCTTCCCCCTACGTAGCCTATTTATAAATTTGAACTTTTGTCCATAAGTCCATCTTCTTTTTAAAATTACATTTCAAAACCTCTCTTCAAAAAATTATTTACAAAACAACTCAAAATGACTATGTTTTAGAAAATACAAAACTAAGTCTATTTTAACTCTAATTTTTATTATTTTAAACAAAACTAAACTACTACACTATGACAAAAATTAAAATATGCATTAAAATGTAAAGTAAAACAATTTTTCATGCATTTTCTATTTTTAAATCATTTTAGCACATTTACTCAATAACTAGCACAAAATTGGGTTTTTAAAATGTTTTCTTATGAAATCATGCATATATTAATATCAAATAAACCCTAAAGTATATGCATGATCAAATACCCCCATGCTTATGTTTTGCTAGTCCTCGAGCAAACTAGAAAAATGCAAGAAATCAAACTATCACTAACTCACTTTTGTAGGAATCACGGTTGCATTTAGCATATGCAACAAGCCCTTTCAACCCCTAGGTTACCCCAGTGGACGAGTAAGGTCTTGTGAGGGTTTGCAGAGATGCTACCCACAAACATCTCTGTCATGTATGCATAATATTACACATCTTCACAATTAGTAGGTAATTAAAGACTTTGTTTTCACAAAATATTTTCTGTTATTTCAAAATCAAAACATAATTAGAGTCTTTATATACCACCACAAAAAAAGAATTTCTTTTACTTTTCTAACTATCACAATTATTTATGTTTTATTCTTGGAAAATCCAATAGAAACAAGTTATTATTTATTTATTCTCACTCATATGTTTTCTGCACAGATTTTCTCAATCACACTTCTAAGCACTAAACTTTTCTTTCTTTTTAAGCTCTTTTTTTCACAATTTTTCTTTTTGCGCATTCATTCTTCTCTTATAGCTTGCGTGTGGTCTGCTTTTATGCCTTGTGCAATGTCAATATCTTTTATATTTTTTTCAATGCATACCAAAAGATATCAACTAAGACATAAAAGTGACTTCCTTCATTCACCTTTGCAACGTGAGAGTCAAGCACTTCAACTTGTGTCTGTTCTCAGCTACTAAGGATCACAAAGTTTTTCACTCTTCTTTACAAAATGGAATTCAAAAGTTTCAACTTACATCTAAGTCCCATCTACTCAGGATTGTGAAATTATCCAAACAACCTAACGCATGCTCTTTTTTTTCACTTTTGAACTCATTTTTACGCTTTTGTTCATTTGCTTAGTTTTTCAAAAATAGAACTATGCATATTCATATTTGGGATTCAATATAAATTCTAACATGTATCTATCATCATTTCTTTGAAATCTGCATAAACAACCATAATTTCTAAATCCATGTCAGAGTTTTTTTTCACATGGGGCTTACAAATCCTCTAAAAACATTAGATTTGAAATAACATTCATATAAGTTCAAACTCTTTCTTTAAAAACCTACTTTTTATGAGAGGTGTAAACATGTACAAGAACGTAAACAAAAATATCAAGGTGTGCAAACTACACCCTCCCCCATGCTTGAGTGACACTGTCCTAGTGGCACTCCTCCATGCTTATATGAAACTACGTGAATCCACATGAGAGGAAATAAATGAAGGAAAAGAGTAGAAACAACTTGACATGAATTAAAAATGCACGTTCTATGAATGCAATGAATGCAATGTATACATGACATGACATGAAAACCATGAATAAAACAAAAAAGAAAAAACAAAATAAAATCTACAAATTCTAAAGCAAATCTAATACTATACAAGATATGGGTTGCCTCCCAAAAAACGCTAAGTTTCACGTCCCCAGCCAGACGAATCCCTGGAAAAACCTTCATCGTCCATGAGGTCAATGGACATGAAGTATCGCTCAATCGGGCTCTCTATGAAAAAGAGTGTCATCTGTGGCACTGCGCACTGTGTTTCCATCCCTTCTACCTCTAAATGTAATATCTTGACTCTGTAGATAAGAAGGCTGAAGACTAGTCTCATTTGAGAGACTAGTCAAAAAAATGGGAGTCTAGGACCAACCAACTATCAATGAATGCAACTTCAGGCAAGTGATGAATATGATCTGGCTAGACTTGGTCAAGCACCTTCTGCATCTGTACCTCTTGCTTACTGAAAGCAAACGGTGATCCTAAAGGCTGAGAAAATGGGGCTTTATGAATATGAGAAGAATGTAACAACTGAGGCCCTTGCCCCTTCTCCTGGGGTATCATGGAGATCGACTCGTTAGTGGAAATGATATGGGGCTCATAAGTCAATTCTCGAGTGGGGTAACATGCCTTCCCATGCTGAAGGGATGCAACATATTTGACTTGCACAGGGTGTGAATCTGTGGGGTGCAAGTCAAATGACATGGAATCCTCTCCCTTTGAGATGACAACAGGCCTACTAGATGGGTTCCCCTCGCTTTGCCTACCGAGGGTCTCAACCAACTGTCCCATTTGAGTCTCTAGCGTGGCTAGTGACTGCGTATGGGAGCTCAAAACTTGCAATATCTTATCTTGGAAAGACTGACTAGGTGAATGCTCATGAGAATGGGGTTGAGTATAAGCAGGTTGGGCTGGGGGATAACTCGATTGCTAAAATGTAGACGCAAAACTGCCTTGCCTGGGTTGACTTTGGAAAGGGTTAGGGGGTGGACTGATAAGGTGGTTTCGTCATCCCGATTTATATGAAGGTGCAAATGAATCATGCTCGGTCCTAGCGAAACCTTGGGCAGGATTCACCTGCTTCTGAACGAATTCAGGATATAGCGGTGTTGTCGAACACTCTAAAACACACTGTGTAAGGCTAGCACAGAGCTCACACACTCTTCCTACTGGACTTCGCGAAGCATTGGCTAGGAATTGAGCTAATTTCCTAGACAACAGGTCGACCTTGGTACACAAATCTAACTCAGACCCTACTTCAGAAATCCCTACTTTCCTAGGACCACTAGACACAGGTGTAGTCTTATCGAGCCGTGAAGACAAAGCATGATGCATAGTGTTTTCACTCAAGGTCTCAAATAGAGACCATGCCTCATCCTCACTCTTGAGCATAAAAGTGCCCCCACAAGATGAATCAACCATTTGCCTATCCTTCTCAGTCAGGCCATCATAAAACTACTGCACCTGTTGCCAGCGAGGTACCTGGTTGTGGGGACACTTGTGGACAAGATCTTTCAATCTCTCCCAGGACTCATGAAACTGTTCTCCCTCAATTTGAGAAAAAACGGTTATAGCTTTACGAAACTGATTTGTTTTACCAATTGAGAAGTACTTTTTAAGGAATTCGCGTTGCATTCCTTCCCAAGTAGTAATATGAACCGTCTCAAGAGATTTTAGCCAGTGTTTGGCTTTATCTTTGAGAGAGAATGGAAACAAAGTCAACCTCATAGCATCGTCTCCAAAATTATTGATTCGCACTGTTGAGCAAATCTCAAGGAATTCATCGAGATGACGATATGGGTCCTCATTGCTAAGGCCATAAAACAAAGGTAGCATTTGAATCACACTGGCCTTAATCTCAAAATGACTCGCTCCTACATCAGGTCTTGCGATGCAGGAGGCGGGAGTATACGTATTTGGCATGAAGTACTCCCTCAAAGGATGAATCAAATGATGATCGTCAGCCATTGCGTACACCTTGGAGTAGACCGGTGTAGCACACGTCCTAACTTTGGGTTTTCTACCTAACTAACGCACTAAGCGGTCAAACCACAAAGCGAGTAAACTAACAAACAACAAAAACTAAACAAACACCACGCAATTGCACACAACAGGGATTATGCAAAGAAAGTATAAAATCTATGTGTACGGTACCAATCGTACACAGTCACCTCTAAGGAGATCTTAGTAGGTGGGTTGTGCAAAAAAGTAAGTTTGTCTCTACGATATGCATATACGTGGTTATACTCCTAAATGCAAACAAACACAAGGCAATAAAGTGAATACTAGTATTTTGCCGTTCCCCGGCAACGACGCCAAAAATTTGATGTCTCTTTGCAATCGTTGTAATTTTTGAAAAGATTTTTAAATGTAAAACATGTGAAAACCAGACATCAAATAATAAAAACCAGTTCTCACTAGTGGATGAGACCGGGTCGAACTCAGGGAAAGGGAATATTTCGTATTCAAGCACACAAATCTAAACTATTGTTTATTGCCAAAATGTAAAATATAAAATGTGCTAGAAAACCAACCAACTAATTATTACAACAAATGAATACCCTTCACAAAGGGTGTAAAATGCGATATTTACAAACCCAGAATTAAATTCTTAATTCTAAAAATAAAGCAAAAATCTTCTACACGTGTGCTTTCGTGTCACTCAATCGCTTCCACTTCACTCCTGTGTGATCCTGCACAAATCAAATGAACACGAGCAATACAAGAGATTGAAATAGAAACTATACTAACAAAGTATACTAATTAAATGCTAACACTGAAATAAAAATTCACTAAAAAGTGTTGGACATGGAATATTATCATTTCCTAACTATTAAACTAACAATCAAAGCAATTAACAACCAATTAAATCTAGCTAATTCCTTACTGACATCTTTATTATATTAATCACTCACAACTTACTAACTACTAATCTAAATGACTAACTCTATTACTCAAAATAACAAAAACCAGTGAAATTCAGCAAATGAAATTGCAGTTAACATTCAGCCAAACTTAATTGGAAATTGTAAAAACTGAGTTCCATTCACCGAAAATCAGACACTTAATGATGACAAATCTATCTTGAAAATGCAAGCTAGATGTAATGTTGAATGATAAAGCATTGGATTTAATTCATATTAACTCCAAATCTGTTCAAATACTTGCTAAAAATTTTCATTATATTTTCCAGAAATCAGGTAACAATACTATCGAAACTCAGCTCTCGCTGGAAGCAATCAAATAGTAAAAGGACTGAGTTCACCAGAATTTCAGCCGGAGATCACACAGATATACCAGAATTCAACCGAAATTGCAACAAAAAATAATCAAAACTTGAAGCAACTATCAATTTAATCAGAGATGTGGTGAACAGTAATCACCGAAAATGGTAACTATTCACGATTCTAATCGTGGATTGAAAATATTAGCATCATTGATTCTCACTAGAATTCCACTCAACAGAATCGTTCACCGAAAAAACAGGCACATCGTCATATCAAAATCCACCAGAAATGAACACTGCATCAGATATATTCACTAGAATGTGAATTTTTCAGATTCTCAAAGTGAAATCCACCGAAATGAATCTGCCAGATAGATATTATGGCAGATCAAGATTCACATTTATCATTGTAATTTTGGGTGTCTTGCAGATGATCTAGATTTTGGTGAACCAAAACAAAAATAGGAACAAGAAACGATCCAGATCCAGATGATCTGGATGCTCTAATACTTGCGAAAATATATGAAATTCGGCGACAGATTCAGATCACGGTAAACCGCAGAGAACTTCAGGTGGATCCATTTTTTCCTGTTTGATTTCACGGTTGTTCTGCAATGAGGACGCTAGATTCACACTTTCACGGTGAAATAGCAGAGGATTTCACCGTGAATTCAAGGATCTTCTGTTAATTTTGAAATGAACTTGGCTAAAGCACTTTTGATTTTCACGGTCGATCAAATTTGCTTCCACAATGATTAAAAGAGGTAGATACTGAAGTAGTTTCAGCAGATCTGAAACGGATTCCGGCAGCTTTCTATAGAGGATTTCGCTGTGACTTTGAAATGCAATTGACTGAAAAAAAAATTCCTAAATTCTAGAATAACTAAATCAAATCAAATTCTAAAACTAAAAAGGAACATCAGATTTTAAATCAAAGTAAACTGGAAACAAATCTCACGGCTACCTGTACGCACACTGCAATGCTGAAGAAAAAGCTTAAAAACAAACAAACAAATAGCAAAAAAAACAAATAGAAATAGACATAATGCGCAAAATGAATCTATGAATGAAAAGAAAATATGCTAAAAATTCATATGCTAATGCTTATGCTTACATTTGATGAATTCAAAAATGAAAACTGGAATTGGAAAAGGAGAAGCAGAAGAAGAAGAAGAAGAAGAAGAAGAAGAACTCACCGTAATTGGAGGGGTTAGATGAGAGGTTGGAATCCTCTCTCTTGCTTCAGCCATTGTCTAAATTCTCCATCAGAAAGAGGACGAGAAAAAGAGGGGAAAATAGGGAGAAGGAGAAGAAGAGGCAAGAAGAGGTGGAGAGGAAGGGGAAGAAGAGAAGGCTTAGACAAGAAAGAGAAGACAAGTTTCTCTTCCCCCTACGTAGCCTATTTATAAATTTGAACTTTTTTCCATAAGTCCATCTTCTTTTAAAAATTGCATTTCAAAACCTCTCTTCAAAAAATTATTTACAAAACAACTCAAAATGACTATGTTTTAGAAAATACAAAATTAAGTCTATTTTAACTGTAATTTTTATTGTTTTAAACAAAACTATACTACTACACAATGACAAAAACTAAAATATGCATTAAAATGTAAAGTAAAACTATTTTTCATGCATTTTATATTTTTCAATCATTTTAGCACATTTACTCAATAACTAGCACAAAATTGGGTTTTGAATATGTTTTCTTATGAAATCATGCATATATTAATATGAAATAAACCCTAAAGTATATGCATGATCAAATACCCCCATGCTTATGTTTTTCTAGTCCTCGAGCAAACTAGAAAAATGCAAGAAATCAAACTATCACTAACTCACTTTCATAGGAATCACGGTTGCATTTAGCATATGCAACAAGCCCTTTCAACCCCCGGGTTACCCCAGTGGACGAATAAGGTCTCGTGAGGGTTTGCAGTGATGCTACCCACAAACATCTTTGTCATGTATGCATAATATTACACATCTTCACAATTAGTAAGTAATTAAAGACTTTGTTTTCACAAAATATTTCCTGTTATTTCAAAATCAAAACATAATTAGAGTCTTTATATACCACCACAGAAAAAGAATTTCTTTTACTTTTCTAAATATCACAATTATTTATGTTTTATTCTTGGAAAATCCAATAAAAACAAGTTATTATTTATTTATTCTCACTCATATGTTTTCTGCACAGATTTTATCAATCACACTTCTAAGCACTGAACTTTTCTTTCTTTTTAAGCTCTTTTTTTTCACACTTTTTCTTTTTGCGCATTCATTCTTCTCTTATAGCTTGCGTGTGGTCTGCTTTTATGTCTTGTGCAATGTCAATATCTTTTATATTTTTTTCAATGCATACCAAAATATATCAACTAAGACATAAAAGTGACTTCCTTCATTCACCTTTGCAACGTGAGAGTCAAGCACTTCAACTTGTGTCTGTTCTCAGCTACTAAGGATCACAAAGTTTTTCACTCTTCTTTACAAAATGAAATTCAAAAGTTTCAACTTACATCTAAGTCCCATCTACTCAGGATTATGAAATTATCCAAACAACCTAACGCATGCTCTTTTTTTTCACTTTTGAACTCATTTTTACGCTTTTGTTCATTTGCTTAGTTTTTCAAAAATAGAACTATGCATATTCATATTTGGGATGCAATATAAATTCTAACATGTATCTATCATCATTTCTTTGAAATCTGCATAAACAACCATAATTTCTAAATCCATGTCAGAAGTGTTTTTCACATGGGGCTTACAAATCCTCTAAAAACATTTGATTTGAAATAACATTCATATAAGTTCAAACTCTTTCTTTAAAAAACTACTTTTTATGAGAGGTGTAAACATGTGCAAGAACGTAAACAAAAATATCAAGGTGTGCAAACTACACCCTCCCCCATGCTTGAATGACACTGTCCCAGTGGCACTCCTCCATGCTTATATGAAACTACGTGAATGCACATGAGAGGAAATAAATGAAGGAAAAGAGTAGAAACAACTTGACATGAATTAAAAATGCACGTTCTATGAATGCAATGAATGCAATGTATACATGACATGACATGAAAACCATGAATAAAACAAAAAAAATAAAATAAAATAAAATCTACAAATTCTAAAGCAAATCTAATACTATACAAGATATGGGTTGCCTCCCATAAAATGCTAAGTTTCACGTCCTCAGCGAGATGAATCTCTGAAAAAACCTTCAGTGTCCATGAGATCAATGGACATGAAGTATCCCTCAATCGGTCTCTATGAAAAAGAGTGTCATCTGTGACTGCACACCGTGTTTCCATCCCTTCTACCTCTAAATGTAATTGTTGAGAAATTCGGTTTTGATGTCACATAATATGATACACTGTCTCATTTGATTTTATATGATATGATAATATGTTCTCTTGAAATAATGTTATAATATGACTGAATATGTTTTGCCATAAATCTAACGAGTATTTGATGCAAGGATATCTCACCCAATAAGGATGGAGACTTCCTGTTCAAGTACAACTATGGTGCAATCATACTCCTTGAAGAAAAAGCTTGATGAGCCATGCTTTCCTAAAGTTCAAATGAAGAGATCGGCTACCTCAAGATGAAGATTTTTTTCTTCTTTAGAGTCATTTGTAACAGAACCTTCAAGAACTTGCATATTGCATATTACATACTCATTCATAAACACTATATCATAAAAGTATACGATAGTTTCAAAAAGCTCCTTTTTGAAAACTAATAATTGTACCTTCTTACAACCTTTCATGAAAAAGATATTTTGTCATATAATAATTGTACCTTATACTATATACAAGACAACATGAAAAAAGGAATGTAGGAAAGAGACAAAAACATAACATCGACTACATGGAGAAAACAAATATAATATGATTTTGAAAAGACTTTAGTTTCCCTCTTTAAAGAAATATTTTTTATAAGAAGAAGACAAAAACATAAAATCGACTACATAAGAAAAACAAATAAAATATGTTTTTGAAAAGACTTTAGTTACCTTCTTTAATGAAATGTTTCTTAATACAAGAAGAAGACAAAAACATAAATCGGCTACACATAAGAAAAACAAATAAAATATGTTTTTAAAAGGACTCTAGTTACCTTTTTTCATAACCATAGAATGTCGACTTACTTGAAGTCATCATTCTCTCTACAAAGCATTAAATGCCTTCTGTAACAAATCCTTGTTAAATATCATTCTCAAAGAATGTCGACCTTCTTTTTGGTCCTCATTCTCTCTGGAGACTTTGAAATACACAACATAAAGAAAACACTTGACATGACTATGTACAAATAAATATCTCAAAGCACTCATAGTACTTACACTCATTTAAAGTAAAGAAGTACTAATGTACCTCAAATCATTAATTAGAATAAAGACAAAACTACAACCCAACGTTCAATGTACTATTGTAAGAAATAGACTTTTTACATAAAATATGTAGTACCTAAAATATTACAACGACTAGTGTACCCTCTATTTCACCTTTATGGAAAAAGGGATTCTCGAACTTCTCTAAAAGATGTTTTTGAAATGACCTAACAGTTCACATTTCAAAAAGTTACAATTCCAAAATGTAACGACTACTTTTTATAAGCTATATAAACACACACAAATAAACAAAAGGAAATGGAATAGACGTGTGAGCTTACAAAGAGAAAAATTTCTATTCGTGATTTGAAAAGAGAGCCTTGAAAAAGAAAGAGAAAAAGAAAAAGAAAGAAAAGAGAAAAAGTCAAGTCCAGCTCTTTGACAAAGAGTATCCTCTGAGTGACAAACAGAACATTCTTAGAATCCTTCATTCGTGCATTCATATCATTCTGAAGGTTCTATAGGAAGTATTGTAACTTTGTTATTCACTGTATTCCTTCTTTGTTTAAAGAAGTAGACCTCTGTGAAAGAGGGTGTTGCCCTTCTCTGTTGAGAGAAGAAGACCTCTTGGGAAGAGGGTGTGCCCCTTCTCTGTTGAGAGAAGAAGACCTCTTGGGAAGAGGGTGTTGTACTATTTATCCGGTAACTCGGATGTTATAGTGGAATCTCAAGTGGTTTGCTTGGGGACTGGATGTAGGTCTGGTTATTGACCGAACCAGTATAACTTCTGTGTTTTATGTGTTGTGCCTTATTGCTTAATTATTTTATTTTATCGATCATTATCATATTTCACTATTCACCCCCCCTCTAGTTGAATTTTATTTGGTATCAGAGCAGGTTTGCTGGTTTCGATGTAACAAGTCTTCCAGCACAAATGGCATCTACCTCTTATGCTCGTGATATTGAAGGTCAACACGCATCTCGTCCTCCTTTCTTCAATGGCTCCAACTATGGATATTGGAAGTGCAGAATGGCTATCTTTCTCAAATCCATAGACTTTGCTGTATGGAAAATTGTTGAGCATCTATACACATCTCCATCCGCAGACTATAACTTATGGTCTGATGAAGAAAAGAAAATGGCAAACCTAAATGCAAAGGCTATGAATGCCTTATATTGTGCCATTGATCAGAATGAATTCAACAGAATATCTATATGTGAATCTGCATATGACATTTGGCATTCTTTGGAGGTTATTCATGAAGGAACCAACAAAGTAAAAGAAGCCAAAATATCATCTCTTGTTAGAAAATATGAGTTGTTCAAAATGAACAAAGATGAACCCATCACAGAGATGTTTACCAGATTCACCAACATCACCAATGATCTGAAATCTCTGGGTGTAACATATTCCCAGACTGAAAAGGTGAAGAAAATCTTGAGATCTCTCACAACTGATTGGGAGAAAAAGACTACTGCTATTGAAGAAGCTAAAGATTTATCTAAACTTACATTGGACGACTTAATAGGCAATCTTATGGCCTATGAAGTCCACATGAAAGAAAGAAGCGAAGAAGAGCAACCAGTAAAGAAAACTCTAGCTTTCCCAGCCCTATCTGAGAATGAAGACTCAGATAAAGAATCAGAAATTGCGCTACTTACCAGAAAATTCCAGCACTTCATGAGAAGGAACCGGCTTCCAAACAGGCACAAGGAAAGAAAAGATCTTAAAGAAGATCCCATGTGCTTTCAGTGTAATAAGCCAGGCCACTTAAAACGTGATTGTCCCCTTCTCAAAAGAAAGTCCAGAACTGAGGAACCAAAGAAGAGGTTCTTCAAGAAAAAGGCTCTGCATGCTCAATGGGATGATTCAGAACCATCCACTAGTGAAGAGTCAAGTGATGATGAAGCCGAAACTGCAAATATGTGCTTCATGGCAAACGAAAGTTCGGTAAGTGAAATCTCTGATTTTTCCTTTGAAGAACTTCTAGATGCTTTTCAAGAACTATTTGAAGAATCTAGAAAATTGAGTTTCAAAAATAAAGTTTTAAAATCTGAAAATTTAAAGCTTTCTCAAGAGAATGAAAAACTCAGCAGTGAAAATTCTGAGTTGAAAAAGAAAAATCTTTTGCTTATGTCTGAAATTTCTTCTACTAGCTCCAAAATTAAAAATATGCAAGTAGAAATCTTAGAGCTAAAAAGTAAAACTGAGAACCTCATGAAAACGGTTTTCAAGTTTACTAAAGGTAAAGAGAACTTGGATAAACTCTTATCCTCTCAGAAGGTCTCTTTTTACAAGAATGGTATTGGCTATTCTCATTTCAAAAAACCTTCTTGTATAAATCAAAAGACCAAGTTTTTGAAAAGTTCATCTGAACCAAATAAGGAGTATTATAATGATAATCTTTTTAACTCCTCTAAAGAGATAGACAAACCCAAATTCAAATGGATATGGGTTCCAAAGTCTAACAAAAAAGGACCCGATTGGGTACCAAAAAGGAGATTTACTTAATGTTTTGCAGGCTCCAAAGAAGAAGAACAGATGGATACTAGATAGTGGATGTTCAAAGCACATGACAGGACATCCAGACCTTTTTGCTGTTCTTCATCATAAAGAAGGAGGAACCGTCACCTTTGGAGACAACAACAAAGGTTTGATAATTGGTATTGGAAATATTAGTAACATAGACAAACCTCTTATCAAAGACGTTCTCCTTGTTAAAGGCTTAAAACATAACCTACTAAGTATCAGTCAAATGTGTGACACAGGTTATAATGTTACCTTTAATCATGATGCATGCCTCATAGCTGACACCAATGAAAACATCATTTTAAAAGGTATAAGAAAGAATAATATATATAAACTGTACCTAGAAAACATCACAGAACATTGCCTCATAGCTAATAATGACACTCAACATCTATGGCACATGAGAATGGGCCATGTCAATTCTAAATACATGTCTAAACTAGCTAAAGATAAGTTAGTACGTGGGTTACCCAACATATCTTTTAAAAAGGATTATTTTTGTGATGCATGTCAATTAGGAAAATTGTCAAAATCTTCTTTCAAATCAAAAAATGTCATCTCAAGTAAAAGACCTTTAGAGCTTCTCCACCTGGACCTTTTTGGTCCTTCTAGGGTAGCTAGCCTTAATCATAATAGATATGCTTTTGTCATTGTAGATGATTACTCAAGATTTACTTGGGTAATATTTTTGAAAAACAAAAGTGACACGTTTTGTCAGTTTGAAATCTTATGTAAAAAATTACAAAACGAAAAATCGTGTTCTATTGTTAATATCCGTAGTGACCATGGAGGAGAATTTGAAAATGAACTCTTTTAAAATTTTTGTAACTTGCATGGTATTTCTCATAACTTTGCCTTTCCTAGAGCTGCACCTCAAAATGGTGTAGTAGAAAGAAAGAATAGAACCCTTCAGGAATCTGCCAGGACTATGCTCCAACACAATAATCTTGCAAAATCTTTTTGGGCAGAAGCTGTTAATACTGCATGCTACATAACAAATAGAGTTCTCATTAGACCCTTATTAAATAAAACTCCCTATGAACTATTCTATGACAGAACTCCAAGAATAGACTATTTCAAAGTCTTTGGATGTAAATGCTTTATCCTAAACACAAAAGATAGCCTGGATAAGTTTGATGCTAAATCTGTTGAAGGCATATTCTTAGGATATTCAAGTCATAGTAAAGCATACAGAGTTTTCAATAAGAGTCATAATATTATTGAAGAATCTATGCATGTTAGTTTTTGTGAATCTATTGATCAATCTGTTCATATACAAACTAATGATGATGATGTTGAAAGTACAGATTTATTTTTAGATAACACAGCTAAGTCTAATAAAGATGATCATCAAAGAACCTTTGTCGATATCAAAGATCATCCTCAAAAGCAGATTTTGGGAGAACTAACAAAGGGGGTTCAAACGAGAGCTCAGCTTGAACGGATTGCAAACATGGCATTCATTTCTCAACTTGAACCAAAGAAGATTGATGAAGCCATCATTGATGAGTTCTGGATGCTAGCCATGACTGAAGAACTGAATCAATTCCAAAGAAATGATGTTTGGGATCTTGTACCTAGACCAAAGGATCATCCAATCATTGGGACAAGATGGATCTTCAGAAACAAGCTAGACGAAACAGGTAATGTTATAAGAAACAAGGCCAGACTAGTAGCTCAAGGATACAACCAGGAGGAAGGTATTGACTTTGATGAAACATTTGCTCCTGTTGCTAGACTTGAATCTATTAGAATGCTCTTAGCATATGCAAGCTATATGGATTTCAAATTATTTCAAATGGATGTTAAAAGTGTTTTCTTAAATGGTTTTATAAATGAAGAAGTCTATGTAAAACAACCTCTAGGATTTGAAAATGAACAATACCCAGATCATGTTTTTAAACTCAAACGTGCTTTGTATGGTTTAAAACAAGCACCTCGTGCTTGGTACGAAAGACTTAAAACCTTTTTATTCAAAACTGTTTTTTCTGTTGGCAAAGCAGATTCTACACTATTTGTCAAAGTAGTGAATAATCATACCCTAATTGTTCAAATTTATGTCGACGACATCATCTTTGGATCTTCTAACAACACTCTCTGTGAAGATTTTTCTAAGTCCATGCAGAAGGAATTCGAAATGAGTATGATGGGAGAACTCACCTACTTTCTTGGACTGCATATTAAGCAAACCAAGGATGGAGTTTTCATCAATCAATCTAAGTATGCTCGTGAACTTCTGAAGAGGTTCAACATGAACTCAACTGCTTCAAAATCTACTCTTATGAGCACTACTACTGTGTTGGACAAAGATGAAGATGGTAAGTCTGTTGATACAAAGGTATACCGAGGTATGATAGGATCACTTCTTTATTTAACTGCTAGCCGTCCAGATATAATGTTTAGTGTTTGCTTGTGTGCTAGATTTCAGTCAAATCCAAAAGAATCACATCTTAAAGCTGTAAAAAGAATAATGAGATATTTAAAAGACACAGTTGATTTTGGATTATTCTATTCAAAATCCTCTACATTTGATCTAATCTCATACAGCGATGCTGACTTTGCTGGAAGTAAATCTGACAGAAAAAGCACAAGTGGAACATGTCACATGCTAGGGCACTCACTAGTATCATGGTTCAGTAAGAAACAAAACTGTGTATCCTTATCAACTACTGAAGCCGAATACATTGCTGCTAGCCTAGCCTGTACACAAGTCATCTGGATGAAACAAACTTTAAAAGATTTTTGTTTAAATTTTGAAAATACAACTATTTTCTGTGATAATACGAGTGCTATAAACCTATCTAAAAACCCTATTTTACACTCACGAACTAAGCACATTCAAATCAGACACCACTTCTTAAGAGAACAAGTCTTAAACAACATAATTAAATTAGAATTCATACCCACTAATCAACAGTTAGCAGACATATTCACTAAACCATTAAAACATGAAGACTTCACACGAATTAGAAGAGAACTAGGAATATGCAAACTAAGTGACTTATAAATTAATCACACTTATTGTAATACCTCTTATAAGTTTTGGTTTAAATTTTAAATTGCTTTCCTTCTTATCGATTTTTGTTAAGTTTCCATATTCACGTATTCTTATAAGACACATTTTTTATGTCATTCAACTTGTCATCTTTCAAGTACACATCCATTATAACTCCTTGTCCTATCTCCTTTCTCTCATATCCATAAAAACTAATTATATTAAAAGCCATCATAACAATGTTCACATCACTCAACTCCTTTATTATTTTTGTCCTTTTATAAAAACTTTTCTTACGATAAATTGTTCTACTTAGTTTATGAGAACTCATACTCTTCATTAGTTAAAATCGAATGACTATTTGGTTCCTTTAAAAGATCTAGTTGCTATATTCTCACGAAAATTGTTTTTTACTATATCATCTGTTATATCATAGCCCGACAAACTATCTATTATCATCTCTTTCGTATACAAATTAAGCCTCCATTCTTGTCAACTCTTGTTTAAAACTTAACCTTGTCGAGTTTCTTTAAGAATATAAACAATAATTCATATCAATCATAACTTTATGTCTTTCATCAATCATCTTTTATTACTTCTTTATCCTTCACAAAAATCCATATATGACATCTCACTTCTCTCTATGACAACTCACATTTATTATTCTTCATTCATAAATATTTCTTTGTCTCCTCATTTCATCTCTCGAATACATTTTTTATACATTTTTGAATCCGACTCCTCCATGTCTATTCTTATTTCAATTCTTATATATTTTTAACTCTTTCTCTTTTTTTTGTCTCATCATCTCTCTTACCACTAGTCAAAGTCAAAATGTGTCCTTCTCATATCCACGTATACTCATAAAAATTACAAATATTAATCATGAAACATTTTTTTTAAGGCACACTTTTCTTTAAAATGTCATATCTTTCAAAGTACACATCACATGATCACCCTATGACCTTTTTTTCCGTCCGTGACCTTGTCTCTCTCTTATTGTATATCTCTCTAAAATCGAGAATCATTATAGTCTTGTCTCCAAGCAAACCTTTATTCTAACTCTACTTTATGTCATATCAATATTGTCCTTTATCACCTTTCACTCTTCTCTACATATCCATATCATCTTTTTTTGTATTTAACTCTCCATTCACGAATTTAGAATCCCTCCACATAGAGTAACAAGTTGTTTGTTTTATTAGGCCATTATTTTCAAGATCAATCACTTTTTTTTTATTCAACATGACACCCCATACTCTATTAATGGCTTCTCTCACTAGTCGATAAACTCACCCATAGTAAAATCTATATATTTCAATAACTATGTGCTCCTCAATCTAATATAATACACTATCCTCAAACATTGATTTGATTTGTCATTCACAAGTCTCTTAACTTACTACTCACGGATTTCCTTATTTGACTAAAATCTAAAAATTACTCACTTCCAATGTCACTCAACAATTATTTTCTTCTTTTTATTTAATCAATTGGTTCATCTCTTACCATTCCATTCGAACTTTTCTATCCTTATACAAACTTTCTCTCGGTTCAAGCTCCTTTCTCTACTAGTGCTTTATTTTCAAGACATTCGATAATGGCCTCCTCCTCTACCAATGTGATCACCTCCGCTGATCTAAGGTATCCTGATTTGTTTCACAACTACAACTCACTCTGCTCTCGCCCCATTCATGAAGGAAAATTGATCAACTTTGACGACTTCATGTTCTTCGACTTAGACACCTATCTCCCTGAACTCAAACCTCTCATAGGATCTTTATCCCCAGCTGCCTATTATCCCGAACTAGTCCGATTGTTTTATACCAACTTCTCTACTGATCATGAACAAACCTCAATCACCAGCAAAGTCCGAGGACAGCTGATGATTTTCGATGCTTCCGCCCTAGGTAGAATTCTAAACCTACCTTCCAACGGTACCGACCTTAACACCATAGTACCAATCGACCGATCGGTACTTCGAAAAATACTTCTCTGCACGAACTGCTACCAACTTCCATGGCACATGAGGAATCTCCAACCTCATGCTCAGCTACTTGCCCAGATTCTTCTCCACAACATCTATCCCAAGCGTCCCCGCCAGGGATTAGTTCCTCGAAAAATCTCTCTTCTTATCTACGCAATCCTTTCTTCTCTTCCGATAAATTGGTCATCCATTCTTTTCGACCTCTTTATTCGTAATCAGAAATTTGAGCCTCTTCTTTTTGGGTGTTTTATAACTCCCATTCTCAAATACTTCCATGTACCACTTCACAACAAAGTCATTCTCCGTCCCTCTCAAGTCCTCGATGGTACCACCTTCAATCTAAGGTCCTGTAAACACCCCAAATTTTCACCCTTATCCAGTGTTTGTCCATTTCATAAGTCATTACAGATCATTGCATGTCATTGCATGTATTCTGCATAGCATTGCATGTCATTGCATAGCATTGCAGGTCATTGCATCTCATTTTCGAGATCCAGCACTCCTATTTCAAAACATTCAATCCAGATTTGAATTTTAAAGCTTTTATTTCAAAATCAATTTCAAAACCTGGGTCTTTATTCAATACTCTGTCATTTTCCAACCCCAGGACTTTATATTTCGAAATATTTTCTCAAGGAAACAATCTGGATTCATTTCAAATTCAAATTTTAATCGATTTCAATTCACAGATGAGACCCATTGAGGTGGTGTCGCTTCTGAATTCCTCTATTCATCAAATTTCTCAAAATTTTGAAAGTTTCAGTCCGATCAGGACTCTGTCTCAGAGACCTGATCCGGTCAAGAGTCTGTTTTGAAGTCTGTTTTACTTCCATTTTTAATCTTTTTTGTTTGTTTTCAAAATTTAGGTCATTTTACAGAGTCCAGTTAGTTCAGGATTCTATTTTAGAGTTCGGTCGAGTTAGGAATCTAACCCTGACTGTGTTTTCTGACTTATTTCATCATTTCTTGATAAAATCTTTTAAAATTCTTTCATTTGGCTTTTAAAATCTAAAATCTTAGAGTCCTAAGAGTTCAGGACTCTAACTCGGAGTTCCAGTTCGCATGAGACCCTATTTTCAAAAATCTTGAATTTCAAATGTCAATTTTAACCCTTTTTCAAAGCCATTTTCAGTGTTTATTTCAAAATTTCTAAAACTCGATGTGGGACCACTCAGTTGGCACCATATTCAGAGGAATTCTAATTCAGTTAGGATCCTATATCATTTCAAAAATTTCAATTTCAAAGTTTGCTTTTGAAAAGCTTTTGAAAACTCCTTCAATTTCAAGTTTTAAAATCGTTTTTTTTGAAAAACTCAAGTAGGGCCCACTCGGGGTGGTGCCATATTCGAGTCAGTCAGGGCTAGACTAGGGTTAGTTGATGTCTTGGTTAGTGTTAGAGGTTTAGAAGTGTCAAAACCATTTTGAAAAGCTCATTTTGAAAGTTAGTTTTTAAAACTAGTATTTTTAAAGGTTTTTAAAGGTGTTTTAAAAACCCAATGTGAGAAAATGCCAAGTGGCACCACATTTGGGGGATTTTTAGGATTAGCTAGGGGTTAATTAGGCATTATTTAGGATAATTTAGACTAGGGGTAGTTAGGTAACTCCACCCCAAAATCGCCCCCCCTTTAGAGTCCAAAATTTTCAAAATTGTCAATTTTTAAACCTAAAAAATTTTCTATAAATAGAGGCCATAGGGGGGTCGATTTTTCCAATTGGCTTTCCTTTGGATTCTTGGAGCTTCTCTCTCCTCTCCAGCCCTTCCTCCATTGCAGCAACCTCAAGGTAACTATTTTCTCTAATTTTTAGTTTTTATTTAATGTTTTTCATAGTTTTAAACATGATTTAGCCATTGGTACCATCATCTTCATGGATTAAACCATGGATTCAACCTCAAGAACCATCAAGAATCAGCAAGAACAATCCAAGAAGGTGATCCAACCCTGTTTTGGGTGATTTACAGAGATTTTAATTCATTAGAATTGATTTTAATATGATTCTTTGCATTAATAACCAATAAAATATATGATTTGCCCTTTTAAATGGGTTAAATCTATGTTTTAAAGGTGATATCAAATTCCAGCCATTGATTCCCTGTTTTTATTTTATTTTCATGGTTTATTCATGTTTGTTTTATGTTCTATAGCATAGAAATAAGTTTTATTTATTGTTTTATGGTTTATTTTATTCATTTACATTAGTTAATGCATGGTTTTTCAAGTTTCTTAAATTTCTGTGTGTTCTAGGTTTAGAACAGTAAAGATGATGTTATTTCGGATGGAAGCACTCATTTTTTATTTCTGATTTTTTTATATGTGGTGCATGCATGAGTTATTGAGTTACTGTAGAAAAATCAGAGGTTTTGCATCTCGGGAACCCTGTCAAAAAAAATCAGACATCAAATCGGATTTTTAAAGCTTTAAAATCGTGGTTAAAATCAAGAAGGTAACTTGCTGTGATGATATTTCTCTCATCTTATATCAGATTTTAGATCTGTAAAGTGCTATGGATTCACATTGAGTAGATTTGTCTGCTGTGAAAGTTTTGGATTTTGTTATCACTGTTTATTATTTTTCCCCTTTTAGAGAATCTGTTTTTAAATTTAAAGCTCGTTAGGGTTTACCAAAACCCTAATCGGACTTGTGTTAGTCATAAATCCCAAACCACAGATCCAATTTTAGATCTGTAAAAAGTGAGTATTGTTATTTTTTTGTCTACTGTTCGCCACTAAAAGTTCAGAATTTTTTGTTTAGGATTGCTATTTATTCCTGTATTTTCAATCTGGAATAGCTGTTTTAATCCCTCTTAAGAGTGATATATTTTAGCTCAGATTGCCGGAAGGGTTTCTCCCTAAACGGAGATGATTTTTACGATCTGTAAATTGGGAAATATCTGATTTTATTTCTAGTTAGTCTCTGTAAAATTTCATAAATTTCCATGGAGATTTGACCCCTGGTTCAGGTCTTGGACTGAAACTGGTTGGTGAATTAGGTCAAAAATAGCATATTTTTAGGGTTTAATGCAATTTTCGGATTAATTTAATGTCAAAAAATATTTTTTATAATTCCAATTAGACATTAGGGTTATAACAAGTGCAGGTACCAATTTTTATGGATTTTGGAATCCATTTGATGGCTGAATTAAGCAAATTGCAAAACCGGGTTCTTGAAAGATCCAAAACACTGCTAAAATCACAGTTTTTGAGATATTATTGGATTTTTGTTCATAAGCATATGTTTTTAGGGTTTAATCATGTTCATAATCATATTAGGATGTTTTAGGTTTAATTTGATGCTCATTTGATTTCATTTAGTGCATAAAACCTAAGTTTTTACCAAAAATCTATTTCTAAAAACCCTGATTTCAAGGCCATAGTCTTGCTATCGGGGGCAATTTGGTCATTTGACCTAAATTTCGAAATACCTAGCCCTAATTTCATATTTTTAATCATGTCATAGCATATTTGGTTTGAGTTTATTTCATTCAAATTTCAAAATTTGCATTTTATCAAAATATCTTTCTAAAAACCCTAATTTCAAGGCCATAGTCTTGTTATTAGGGGTATTTTGGTCATTTTGACCCCAATTTCGAAATTCCATATCTTCTCTTTCATATTTATTCCATTTTATTTCATACTTTATCATTTTTATTTAAGGGAATCAAGGAAGAGGCTTATATCTAGCAAAATCCAACAATTTCCTGATATTGTTGGATAAATCTAGAAAAGCCAACATATATTCATTAACCAAGTTTTCTAGTTTTGTAGGTACATTGAAGACTTTATTTTTCATGTATTTAAATTTCAATAGTGATGTAATTTGTAATTAAACTTTGGAATAAGAATTTACATTTCCTGCTTAGCTTAGGTTGCATTGCATATAGTTTATTTTTATAATTTTAATGTGTGATGGATGATGATTCATGCATATTTTTACAAATTCACCATGGTCTACACGAATGGCACATGCACTAGCTTCTATGAATTTTATAAACTTGGTGGAATTTGTATTTATGGCCATAGTCAGAATATGAATGATACTTAGATTTATAATCTTCACATTAGCCACATTCAGCCTACACTCTTAGGCTAACTTCAAAAATGCACTGCACTTCTCAAAAATACAAAAAGTATTTCTCAATTCCTCAAAATCATATTCATTCATTTCATGCATTTGCCAATTCCAATTCCAATCTCAATTCAAAGAAGTTCATTTTCTCAAAATCTCCTAAGTCTTATAGCAAAATCGATTTTCCCAAAGACATTGAATTTCAAAGGATATTTCAAGTATTTCCCAAGTTCCAAATTCAAATTTTCTAAGTTAGAATTTCAATTTCCAGGTTTGAATTAAGAGAAACCAAGTCTCTCAGAATCGATTTTCACCAAATGTCAAGGATTCCTCAAAATCGATTTTTATTTCTCTCAGAAGTATATTTCAAATCCCATTTCACGATTTCTCATGTGATATCATTTCCAAGATTTACATTTTCTGAATATTTCAATCATTCAAAGCAAACATCATGTTTTCAAATGTGCATTTTCTGAAAATTCATAGCACATGCCTGATTCTATGTGCATTTAGAAATTAGAATATGATTTAGACAATTTGAATATAGTAGAGCATAAGATTGATCCTTGGTTCAATTACCCCTGTTAAAGGTGGCAGGAACGGTTGAACCTCGTACCGACAGGCGAGTCCTATTCTACGGAATTTTCCCGCATTTTAAAAACGGAGGCGAGTTATTTTCAAAAATCTTTTTCAAAGGTCAGTTTGATTTGCAAAAGTAAAAATTTTGCGATGATAACAGGTTTGGCGACCGAGATGGGACCTGTCTTCGCCTGATCAATCTAATGCTCTACTTAGTTCAAATCGTCAAAATCGATTTCCATGGAATGTCAGCTTTGCTTTATGATATCATGTGAACCTAGGAGCCTAGACTTGAACCCAGCTGACATGGAATGCATATAGACTAGGTATGGTTTGGTAGGACCATATTGAGGAGAATTATTCATGCTCACATAGACTTAGGTCTAATACAACACTCCTCAATTTAGGAATTGTATGAAAACAATGTTTGCTTCTTCAAATATTTCAAAATTTTATCTCTTTAGGACTTAGAGCTTTCTGTTTGATTGCATGTGCTCATGTTTTTCAAAAACCACCCCCACCTATATTGTCCCGGTCTTCACGTTGCTGGGCTCTCTTCCAGAACCATAGTTCGGGACAGAGCCTCACAACTGGGCCACCTATTTGGGTGAAAGCCCCCCTGCCACGTACCAAGGGCCATAGTCCAACGTATATCGGCAGGTGCTCAAGGATGTTGGAAAACTTGAACCTAGAATCGGAGAAATTGATTTTATGCCACGTACATCGAGCCTTGGCTTGAGTATATAGGCATAACTGGATTGGATACAGATGATCTGAGCCTTAGAGTTAGGATTAATGTCCTACAGCCATTTCAAAATTTGTGCATCTAGAGTCAGCTTTTAGAGAATGCTGTTTGTGCATACTTGTTTGTGCAGAATGTGATTGAATATGTTATAGTCATCTCCTTTTATTTTCCATATTTTCCCCAATTTTCTAAAATTCTGGACGATTTTCTCAAAATTTCCCAATCTATGTCCATGTACTGTCCATGTTTTAAGCCTTGGACGATTTTCAAATACTCCATTTTATGAAATATTAAAACCCTGGACGATTTTCATGAAATTCCTCTATTTCCTTCAAAACTCCAGGTGATTTCCCATCTTTCCTGTCTTCTGGATCTCGAATTTCCTGCTTTATTTTTATCCTGCCCACATTTTCCTCAAAATTCCTGTATTTTCCAAGTCTTATTCCAAATTTTCCATGTTTTCCAGTCTATTCTGATGGCATCCAGTCAGCTTGATTCAGTCTTCCCTGAGGGTCACATCTCCTACGAGGTGCGACAACGTCTTCCCGAACATCGAGTCCTCAGCACCGGATCCTTCTTTCCCCGGTGGTATTATTCATGGTTCAAAAACTTCTCTCGTATGTTTCCGGACCATCTGGACGAGTGTGGATTGGAAATGGCGTCCGCAGTGGGAAAGCAAACAGTCAACGACAACTTGATCCATGCACTAGTAGAGCGGTGGAATCCGAGCACTTCTACCTTCTGGTTCCCGTGGGGCGAGATGACAGTACTGATGGATGAATTTTCAGAGATTATGGGATTGCCCGAGCCAGCCGGTCAGCCTGGAGATCCATTGGAGAAACAGTTTCTGATTAATGTTAAGGGTCTGGACCCTAAGGATGCATTAGCTCGCATGACAGGACGCAAGTCTTGGCCATTGATTGAAGAAGATGGAAATGAATATGTAGATCTGCTCGAAATCTATAGACAGCATGGGACATTTGTGGAAGTCAGTTCGTTGTCTAAGACAGCTCGAGAGAGAATTCAGCACGCGATGGTTCTTTGCACGGTGGGATTAGCTTTCTTTTCCGACGGACGGAATTACATGGATATCAGAATAGTTCAGCTTATGAGGAGATGGGGAAGTCGACAGACCAGCCGCCTCTCGATAGCCATGGTCGCACTCGCTTTTCTATACCGAGGGTTGACTCGTTTCGCACTCGGAGAATTGATTCTAGTCGAAGGGTGCACCTATGCCTTGCAATCTTGGTTCCTCCGGCATGTGCCAGTCCGAGCCAGTTCATTCAGATACAATGGAGAGAAGCTTCTTCCAGTTGCGCGATACCGGTTCTTGATCGACAACCTTCAGGAGGAAGAAGTCGTATGGGACTACTTTGATCGTTAGGAATCACCTCCCAGATACACTTATACTTATGGCAAGCGATTCAGACTACTTGGCCCGTTCTTCTGCGCATACTATCATCCCGAGCGGTGTGTCAGACAGTTCTCTTAGAGGCAGAAGCGCGTAGAGATTCGTCCACTAGCGGGGGTTCTGCCAGAATTCGATCTCGCATCAGATCAGTGGTCCGGAGCATACCATTCTGCCAGACATGGCTGGGATTCCTTTGTCAGTCTTACTATTTTTCCTGGTCCTCGTGTGTCTTCTGATTTTATAGAGTGGTGGAAAATTGTTCGTCCCCCTCCCCTCTGTCAAGTGTATTATTGATAAAATCATGTTTTTCCCCTCAATAAAATTCCTTTACATTTCACTTTGGTTTGACGACCTCGCCTAGGTAACAAGGCATATTTTCAGTTGTTTATCTTGCAAAGAATAGCAACGCAATTGTCGTAATCCCAGTGATGACTCAATCCCTAGTAATGGGATATTATTTCAATTGTCTACCAAAATTCTCAACAAATATTTTCCTCCAAACCAAATCTCCTCAGAAGCCTAACCATCAGTTCTGCCCTGCAGAGAGCATCAACAACATCCAAGAGAACATTTGCAATACCCGATGGTCAATACAAGATCCAGAAAGAAAACCACATCAGTTGAAGGTGTCGCATATTCAGTAGCTTCACAAGAAGAGATGGACTCACCTCGATCAATCCAGAGTCAGGGTCAGCAGGCGGATGATGGCATCGATCCCCAAATGTATATCATGTTCAAAAAGATGATGACCAAGATGCTGGCAGAGCAAGCTGAGGCCAGTACTGAGCAAATTCAAACTAAACAGAAAGATAAGGGTCAGGCCGTCAAGAATGTGAAGATCAGCAAAAAGCAGAGTCGTCACGAGGAAATATCTGATGAGTCAGAATCAGCTGACGATGCTGACAAGGAATGTGAAAATAAATATGAATTCAGAAGGTCGACTCAGGGTCAGGGGTCAGCTTACAAATCCAAGAATCAGTCTGTTGACGACCCTACGCAGTCACAACTGAAAGATGTGATGAAAATGGTTAAGGATCTGCAGGCCCGCGACAAGGGCAAGAAAATCTTCACCAGCGAAGACTTCTATGATGGATTGGATGGGGATGATGATCTCGATAACCTCCCCAAGAAATTCATTAAGTTTGATGGTTCGGGTGATCCAAAGGCGCACCTCGCCCTTTTCTTCGCAGAGTGTTCCAAGTTCAGGAGGAATAACAGGGCCTTATTTCTTTGTTTCCCTCGCAGTTTGGAGGGTATTGCAGCAAAATGGTATTCAGAGCATATTAATCCCATAGAGCTGAAAGAGTTTGTTAAAGTGGTCAATTTGTTTATTGAGCGCTTTTTATTCAACGCTGAGGCACTCCCGACCCTCAGCCACCTTTGTGGCCTGAAACAGAGAGAAAATGAAAATGCCCGAGATTTTATCCACCGCTGGAGGTCAGCTTGTAATAAAATGAGAGATCCCATATCAGAGGGGCATGCTTTGTCCTTAATTCTAAGCAATTTCTCGCAGCCTCTGAAAGGCCTCATCTCCACCGCACCATCCAGAACCTTTATTGAATTAACAAAGCGAGCCGAATGGCTCGAATTAAGTCTGGAGAATGGATTCTATGAAGGTTTCACTTTCACCAAGAACAGTGGCCAGAACGAGTCAAAGAAGAAGACTCACTTTACTAATTCTGTCAATAATAATAAATGGAATCATCGCAAGGGGCAGAACAGAGACTTCTGTTATGGGGCAGGAGGTTCAAACAGGAATGATCAGAAAGGGAAGTCGATCCCGCAATTCAATAAGCCGCTTCAGCTGGAGCAGGGACCAAAACCCCAAGAAAAAGTGAAGCATGAAGGATGGAGCTATGACAGGAAATTCACTCCATTAGATCAATCACTCGAGACTGTGCTCGAGTACATGTTGACCAAGGAGATGGTCAAGTTCCCAAGGCTGGCCGATCCTCCCGTTCCTATGGGAAAATTCAAAGACCAATTCTGCAAGTTCCACAGAACAGTGGGGCACAATACTGAGAACTGCTTTGTTCTGAAGAATATTGTTCAGGACCTTATTGATAAAAATCTTCTGGTAGAAGGCGCGGAAGATGAAAATATAGATATTCTAAAAGAGCCATTTCCTCGTCATTCTACAATAGTCATCACCGAACAGTCGTTTCAACCACAGGAGCATATCAGGCCATGCTCTGAAAATGACATGCAAGCTCAGCATCAAGTCCTGGTATTGCAGCAGGCTCGGTCCAAGGCCCAGAAGATGGACCTTATTTCAGCTTTCGGCAAAATTGAAAGTGTCTGACAAGTCCGCCGGGATATCTCCCGAGGTAGCCAGAAGTATGCCATGGCTCCCTAAGCATCTCATTAAGTCCACCACAAAGAAAAGCGAGACATCAACTCTAAAGCCTATTACAACATTATCAAATGTCTCAATTTTGGACTTAACTCAAGCCTCCGCCAAGCATCAGCAGGTGTTGAATGATCTGCTACAAAAAATCAAGGTGAAACCAAGCACAACTCCTGAAGACATGGCCCATATAGTCAATCAGGCCATGACTAATGCTCCAGTTACTTTCTCTGATGAGGATCTCCCTAAACCTCATGTATTTCACAACAATGCCTTGTATGTTGTGGTTCGAACCAGAGGGATGACAGTTCCTCATGTGCTGATCGATGGAGGCAGCAGCCTCAATATATGTCCGTAAATGACCGCCAAAGCTTTGGGCATAAAAGAAGAAGAATACATTCCAGATCCAATCACCATTTATGGGTTTGACAATCATGGCCAAACAGCGAAAGGAAAAATATTCCTAGAGATCTTCATTGACTACTCGGTCCATTCAATTCTCTTTCACGTGGTCAATGTGCCGCCCACTTATAATCTACTTCTCGGGAGACTATGGATCCACAACACAAACGCGGTACCGTCTACTCTGCATCAATGCATCAAGTGGTCAAAAGGTGGTATGATCACGACAGTCTTAGGCGAAGATCCGGAGCAGAGGCTAGCACAGCCCATGGTTCCCAGGCCCTCTTTCACTACTGATATCCTTAGCATTAGGGGTATTGAAGAGGTCAACTTCAAAGAGGATTCAGGAATAATGCAGACAGCAGAGCAGCCCGAGCATACAGTGGCTGCGACCCGATGGGGAGGTCCACAGTTCTTCAAGATTGGAGGACGAATTGATTACAACACTCTTAAGGGTCATCCTCTATTCTCCCAATTTATGAAGGCTAAAAAAGGATTTGATTTACTAGTAAAGCATGGCTACCAGCCTTTTCGAGGCCTAGGCAAAAATGAAGATGGTCGTCTTGAACCAGTGATTCCTCAGCACTGCCCTAAAAGAGCCGGATTGGGCTTTAATGGTCGAAGGTCTCAGAAAGGGACTGTTTTCGTTAAGGGAGCACATTAGAAGAATTCCTTTGTCTTTCTTTTTCTATTCTGTTATCGGGATGATATCCCATTTCATTTTCATCATTGTCATTTTGATTAATTCTATCTTTCAATAAAGTTGCCAGTTTCCTTTGTGTATCTTGGTGCCATTTGTCTCTTTATTCCTCAGTATTAAATCTTCACAAAATTGAAATCATTTTGCTCTTTTATCTTTCCAATTATTTTAAATAAAAGCAATTTATTTCATGATGAGCAATTTCCCTAAATCAATTTATCCTCCAATTTTCAGAATGTCTTCCCGATCTATCAAGAAGCTCGTCTTTAATCCAAAAGCTTGTTCGAAATCAGCAGTAATTCATCAGGTCAGAATAAGAGCAGAATGTAGTCAAACTGCAAAGCAGTCAGAAGAACCCGCAGAGTTCGATTCAGCTCTTCAGGAAATGCCAGAATTTGCATCGATTCAGAGGCAAGATGAGCCATCATCCTTGGTTCAAGATCCGACTGAGGATATCAATATCGGATCAGAAGACGATCCTAGAATTCTCAAAATTGGCAGTGGTTTGAGCCCAGGAGAGAAAGAAAGGCTCACTAATTTCCTCAAGCAGCATGAAGAAGTATTCGCATGGACTTATGAGGATATGCCAGGTTTAGATCCGAAATTGGTGGAACATCGCCTCGTTTTGAAGCCTGAGGCGAAACCAGTCAAGCAGAAGTTGAGAAAAATGGATCCTCGAATCAAGCAACAGGTCAAGGAAGGACTTGAGGATCTGCTTAAAGCAGGATTCATTCGAGCAATTGATTACCTGGATTGGTTGGCGAATATCGTAGCAGTTCCTAAGAAGAATGGGAAAGTGCGAATCTGTATCGACTTCCGTGATCTCAATAAAGCCACTCCGAAGGATGACTACCCGCTCCCAAACATTGATCTCCTAGTCGATAGCACAGCCGGGCATGCTATGTTTTCCTTTATGGACGGATACTCCGGATATAATCAAATCAAGTTGGCCGCTCGTGACCAATCCAAAACATCCTTTACCACGCCATGGGGCACTTTCTATTATACAGTCATGCCTTTTGGGCTCAAGAATGCTGGAGCCACTTATCAGCGCGCTATGGCCGTTATATTCCATGATCAGATGCACAAAGTCATGGATGCATATGTTGATGATATTCTGGTGAAATCCAAAGAAGAGGAAGATCACATCGAAGCTCTCAATCAAGTTTTCAAGCGGCTCATTCTTTACAAGCTAAGACTCAATCCACAAAAATGTGTTTTTGGAGTCGAATCTGGCAAGTTGCTAGGCTTCTTAGTCAGCAAGAAGGGGATAGAGATGGATCCTGCTAAGGCCAAGGCTATCATTGGCATGCCGCCTCCGACTAATCTCAAAGAATTGCATAGCCTTCAAGGACGCATGCAATCAATTTGGCGATTCATTTCTAATTTGGCCATGAGATGTGAGCCTTTCAATCATTTGCTCAGAAAAGGAGTGAAGTTTGAATGGGGACCAGAGTGTCAGCAATCGTTCGAACGCATCAAGAAATATCTTCTCAATCCTCCTGTTTTAAAGCCGCCAGAATTAGGGAAACCCCTATTGCTATACATTTCAGTTAATCAAGTTGCTTGCGGCGGATTCTTGGCACAATACGAAGAAGGCAGCTTGATAGAACATGCCATTTACTATGTGAGCAAGACCTTTATTGATTATGAGAAGAAATACTCTCAGATAGAGAAGACATGCCTAGCTCTGGTATGGATGTGTCAGAAATTGAGGCATTATCTATTGGCGTCTGAAATCAAGATTCTATCTAAATTAAATCCTCTCAAGTACGTTCTTGAACAACCATTTCTCGGCGGACGGATCGCCAAATGGCAAGTCCTATTAATGCAATACGACTTGGAATATGTCTCTCAGCAATCTATCAAAGGCCAAGCAATTGCAGACCAATTAGCAGATTTTCCTCTAGCAGAGGATGTTAAAGTTGAGGATGATTTCCCCGATGAGCGGATCTGCAATATTCAACAATCCCCAATTTGGAATTTATTCTTCGACGGTTCCAAGAATATGGCAGGCATAGGAATCGGAATTCTGCTAATTACACCAGAGAAGGAGATGATTCCCTTTTCTCTTAAACTGGATTTTCAGTGCACTCATAATATGGCCGAGTATGAAGCTTTGATACAAGGTCTGAAAATTCTACAGGACTTCAATGTCAAAAGAGTGCATGCTTATGGCGATTCTTTGTTAATCGTCAATCAAGTTCTGGCCGAATGGCAAGTGAAAGATCAGAAACTACTTCCTTACCAGAAGATTGTCTCAGCTCTTGCCAACAAATTCGAAGAATTCCAACTTTTTCATATCAAAAGAGATTTCAATCAAGTTGCAGACAGTTTAGCCAATCTGGGATCCATCATGTCTTTCAGGAGTGGAGAATCTTGTCGCTCATTTGAAATTGGCAGACTTGATCAACCCGCTTTCGTTCCAGTAGAGCAGATAAACCAGGCTGAGCAGAAGAAGAAGCCTTGGTATCATGATATCAAAAATTTCATTAAAACTGGTGAATTTCCTCCAGAATTATCAAAGAGAGAGCAGCGAGCAATTCAACGCATGTCTGCTCGATATTTTATTCTTGCCGACGTCCTTTATCGTTGTGGATTCAGTTCTAAATATTCCAGATGTTTGGACAAAGAAGAAGCCAAAGAAGTTGTGCAAGAAGCACATGAAGGCATTTGCGGTGGCCATGTTGGCTATCAGACTCTCGTCAAACAAATCATCCGAGCAGGATATTATTGGAGAACTATGCAACAAGATTGCTATCGTTTTGTAAAGAAGTGCATTCAATGTCAGATGCATGCGCCTTTTATTCATGCGCCAGCGACATACTTGCAATATGTCGTCTCGCCATGGCCATTTTCCATGTGGGCTTTCGATGTTGTAGGCCCCATCACTCCTTCAGCCTCCAATGGTCATAAATATTTTCTTGCCGCAACAGAATATTTTACTAAATGGGTAGAAGCAGTCACTCTACGCACAGTAGAAGGTCGGCATGTGGTTTCTTTCATCCATAAGAATATCTTTTGCCGCTTCGGTATACCGCATGATATTGTGTCGGATAATGGCAATCATTTCAAGAATGAGAGAATGAGGACATTCTACTCAAAATTCAGAATTCATCATCATTTTTCCGCTCCTTATTATCCTCAAGGGAATGGTCAGGCAGAGGCCACCAACAAGGTTCTGATTCGAATCCTGGAGCGAACTTTAGAAACGGGCCGTGACTGGCATGAAAAGATTCATGATGCATTATAGGCATACAGAACCACCATTCGAACTCCAACGAATGCTACTCCGTCAGAACTTGTCTACGGAACTGAAGTAGTGCTGCCTCTACATGTTCAGAAACCTGCTCTGAAATTTGCATCACTTCTAGAATTACCTCTTGATCAGTATCAGCAACAGCGACTGGTACAGCTTGATTTGCTTGATGAAAGAAGGCTCAGAGCAGCAGAGCATGCTCAATCCTATCGCCAGAGGATAGCCCGACAATATGCAAAATCTGTCATTGAGAGAAAATTTCGGGTCAATGATCTAGTGCTCAGATCAACAACTTATCTCAGGCATCGCCCGGGTGGCAAATGGTCGCCAAATTGGGAAGGTCCTTATGTTGTCAAAGAGGCACTACCTCGCAATTCATATCGACTCATCAATGCTGATGGAATAGAATTACCAGATCCCATCAATGCTCGACATTTGAAAACATTCTATACTTGAACAATTCTCTATTCTTTGTAATCCTTCCAAATTTTCTTCAATAATGATCAAAATTCTTTTCCCAGTTACACTGGGGCATTTTAAAATTTTGTTTCTATCTACAAATATTGCGTATGCAGGCAGGATAAACAAATATCTCATTTCACGCACTTGTGCACGCCTGTGCACCCATTTACATTCATTTGCATTTGCATGCATTCATTCGCATTCGTCTGCATCAATTTGCATTAGCATCGATTACCCATTCAGGATAAGGGATAAATCCTGAGACCCCGACAGTTGTCCGAGTCGTCGTGAGGGTGAAGACTGAAAATTTTCCATCAAAATCAATTAGTAATTCTTCAGGATCCAGTGTTCGTGCTGGTAATTTTTCAAAAATCCAGTGTTCGGGCTGGTAAACTTTCAAAAATCCAGTGTTCGTGCTGGTAAACTTTCAAAAATCCAGTGTTCGTGCTGGTAAACTTTCAAAATCCAGTGTTCGTGTTGGTAAATTTCCAAAACCCAGCGCTCGTACTGGTAACCATTTAAAATCCAGCGCTCGTACTGGTAACCATTTAAAATCCAACGCTCGTACTGGTAACCTTTTAAAATCCAGCGCTCGTACTGGAAATCTTTCAAAATCCAGTGCTCGTACTGGTAATCTTCCAAAATCCAGTATCCAAACTGGTACATTTTTAAACCAGTATGCATACAGGTATCTTTTCAAAATCGAGCACTCGTGTCATGTCAGTCGACCTCTTGAGTTCAGTCCTCGTGCTGATCACTCATCAAATTCCCAATTTCCAAATTCCCAATTTCCAAATTTCCAATTTCCAATTATCAATTTCCAAATTTCCAAATTTTCAAATTTCTAATTTCCAATTTTCCAATTTCAAATATCAAATTTCAAAATTCCAATTTCCAAAATTTGACCCTTTTGAGGCACCCAATACCAATTTCAATCATTTTCTCTTGCGAGAGACCCTTTGTATAGGGAGAGTTCGAGGGAGCTCGCTCTTTTCGCATGCTATCCAATTCGTTCACTTAGCCCCTTTTCAGGGAGAGTTTGAAGGGACTCGTGTCTTTGTGAACCGTTTGCAAAACAAAATTCCAAATTTCACACAAGGAACCCTTTTTATAGGGAGAGACTCGACGGAGACTTGCTTTCCTTGTGGCCCCATAATTTCAGACTAGGCCATTTCATCATGAAGGACCCTCTTTTCAAGGAGAGTGTGATGAACTCGTTCCTTCATGACCATTTTACCAACCTCACCAATTCCGGCCACCTTTCCATAAGCGAAGCCTAATGTTAGGAAGTTTTGACGAAAGCTTAATTTCTCTTCGAAAGTTCATTTTGCAAACACCTCCTCTTCAGGGAAGAGAGGAGTAATTCCCAATTCCAATTTCTGAATCTTCTCCTTTGGGGAAAGGAGAAGAGAATTTTTGTCAAAAATGTGTTGCGTTGTGCTTCAAATGCTCGATTTCACAAAAGGATTTCAAGAAAGTTTTGCCAATTTGTCCTTAAATATTTGTTGATTTCAAAAATCTTTATTGCACAAAATTATTACTTCAGAATACCTCCATTATTACTTCCGAAAGGGTAATGCTTTCGCGAAAAAGGATTCAAAGTTCAAAATCTTTCTATTGGCCAACCAAAAGGATGAAGAATA
Organism: Nuphar pumila; assembly: GCF_984573655.1. Taxonomy (NCBI): domain Eukaryota; kingdom Viridiplantae; phylum Streptophyta; class Magnoliopsida; order Nymphaeales; family Nymphaeaceae; genus Nuphar; species Nuphar pumila. The sequence continues at coordinate 41,332,271 of NC_143265.1, read as the reverse complement.
AATCCTCGATATGGCCAGCAAAGAGAATTCAATGTTGTTGCAAAGCCATGAGTGATTGATATTGATCGCATTCAATGGCACATTTTTAAAGACCATTCTTGAAAAATAAAGTAGTCGAAATATCCTGGGTGATACAGAGAAATCCACTCAATTTTCATATCTCCTCAATCACCTAAGCTGCAATTAAATATCTGCAAAAGGGATCTCTCAATTGTCGTCGAGATGAAGGCGAATTAAGCGAGTCGACCCCCGGGGCCAAAGAAGATTTGGATCATCTCCAAGATGACAGAGTTTGTGACGGATCCTTCCAGGGAAAGTTCAGATCACCGTCGAGATGAAGGCGAGTGTGATGAGCCTACCGACAAACCCTAAAAGATATTTGATTTTAGCTATCATTAAGAGATTTCCTACAAAAGAGCCAATAACTATCAAGATAATCCCTGAGAGAAAAGAAGGATCGGAACATCTCTGAGATGAAGGAGTTTGTGACGTACCCTTCCCAAAAAGAGAGAAAAGTCAGGACATCTCCAAAATGAAGGATGATGTAATTCCCAAAAAAATCCAAGAGAGCTCTAATCTGCTAAAAAGAGAGTGCAGAAAGATCATCATGAGAAAAGAATCCCAGGATATCAGACTGCCGAATCTATCAAGAATCTTCTTTAATTTTGTGAAATTCTTTTATCAATATTTTTTCACTAATAGCTCTCGCAATATCAAGAATACTTTCTTTCCCGTCCATATCAAGGAAATTGATAGCTTCCTTGAAAGAAAGCCAATCGCAAGCAATTTGAATTTGAATCTTGATTCTACGGAGTTAAGCCCAGTCGGAGGTAATACTTCATGTAGAAAAGAGGGAATACTTTCAAAACAATGCGCATCACTTTCAATTATTTTGAATCAACAATAATTTTCAACATTTTGACAATATTTTCTAGCTATCCTGGCGTGAAGCGAGAGCTTGAGGTTCATCTTTGGCGCATCCTGACATCAGTTGTTATCCCTTTTAGGACTTGATAACGGGAGTTTTCAAGATTCCTTCCCTTCTTTGGTATAATCTGAGCGCACGGGCTCTCAGATTCGCACACTTCCCTGTGTCCCCACTGTCCCACCATAGACAGTCCAATTTTGGCTTGAGGTTAAGCCACCAATTCCAGCAAAAGGCAATTTCAAAAGTTAATTAGTCTCAGCAATGAGGCGCCCAAAATCAATCCCTTTTCAAACTTTAGGGACCCCAATTTCCTTCCTTTTGCAAAACCCCTATCGGATTCATTGTGCGGAAATCCGAAGGTTCCATCACGGTCTCTTCTTTCGAGGATTTCGTTCATTTTCTGCCCAATCAGGTTAAGGGTACAAACCTGAGCATCCTTTGATGAGGTATTTCATTTTCAACCCGATCAGGTTAAGGGTACAAACCTGAGCCTCATAGGATGAGGTATTTTATTTTCAACCCGATCAGGTTAAGGGTATAAACCTCAGCCTCATTTGATGAGGTATTTCATTTTCAACCCGATCAGGTTAAGGGTACAAACCTGAGCCTCCTTTGATGAGGTATTTCATTTTCAACCCGATCAGGTTAAGGGTACAAACCTGAGCCTCCTTTGATGAGGTATTCCATTTTCATTTTCCGGTCAGGTTAAGGGTCAAACCTGAGCTTCGCTTCTACACGGGGTATTTTCTGTCCCATCCAGGTTAAGGGCAAAACCTGAATCTCACTTCTTTTTGAAATAAAATTTTCTCCATATTCCCCATTTCATATCTATCATCATCACATGAACTAATTCTTTCATACCCAGTCAGATTTATCTAACTGGGGCATTTTTATGATCCAAATTTGGTGTGTTTTCTTTGCCACTAAGCTCGGCTTTCAACCGGCTTAGCAGCAAAGAGGGGCATCTGTAAACACCCCAAATTTTCACCCTCATCCAGTGTTTGTCCATTTCATAAGTCATTACAGATCATTGCATGTCATTGCATGTATTCTGCATAGCATTGCAGATCATTGCATCTCATTTTCGAGATCCAACACTCCTATTTCAAAACATTCAATCCAGATTTGAATTTTAAAGCTTTTATTTCAAAATCAATTTCAAAACCTGGGTCTTTATTCAATACTCTGTCATTTTCCAACCCCAGGACTTTATATTTCGAAATATTTTCTCAAGGAAACAATCTGGATTCATTTCAAATTCAAATTTTAATCGATTTCAATTCACAGATGAGACCCATTGAGGTGGTGTCGCTTCTGAATTCCTCTATTCATCAAATTTCTCAAAATTTTGAAAGTTTCAGTCCGATCAGGACTCTGTCTCAGAGACCTGATCCAGTCAGGAGTCTATTTTGAAGTCTGTTTTACTTCCATTTTTAATCTTTTTTGTTTGTTTTCGAAATTTAGGTCATTTTACAGAGTCCAGTTAGTTCAGGATTCTATTTTAGAGTTCGGTCGAGTTAGGAATCTAACCCTGACTGTGTTTTCTGACTTATTTCATCATTTCTTGATAAAATCTTTTGAAAATTCTTTCATTTGGCTTTTAAAATCTAAAATCTCAGAGTCCTAAGAGTTCAAGACTCTAACTCGGAGTTCCAGTTCGCATGAGACCCTATTTTCAAAAATCTTGAATTTCAAATGTCAATTTTAACCCTTTTTCAAAGCCATTTTCAGTGTTTATTTCAAAATTTCTAAAACTCGATGTGGGCCCACTCAGTTGGCACCATATCCAGAGGAATTCTAATTCAGTTAGGATCCTATATAATTTCAAAAATTTCAATTTCAAAGTTTGCTTTTGAAAACTCCTTCAATTTCAAGTTTTAAAATCGTTTTTTTGAAAAACTCAAGTAGGGCCCACTCGGGGTGGTGCCATATTCGAGTCAGTCAGGGCTAGACTAGGGTTAGTTGATGTCTTGGTTAGTGTTAGAGGTTTAGAAGAGTCAAAACCATTTTGAAAAACTCAATTTGAAAGTTAGTTTTTAAAACTAGTATTTTTCAAGGTTTTTAAAGGTGTTTTAAAAACCCAATGTGAGAAAATGCCAAGTGGCACCACATTTGGGGGATTTTTAGGATTAGCTAGGGGTTAATTAGGCATTATTTAGGATACTTTAGACTAGGGGTAGTTAGGTAACTCCACCCCAAAATCGCCCCCCCCTTTAGAGTCCAAAATTTTCAAAATTGTCAATTTTTAAACCTAAAATTTTTTCTATAAATAGAGGCCATAGGGGGTCGATTTTTCCAATTGGCTTTCCTTTGGATTCTTGGAGCTTCTCTCTCCTCTCCAGCCCTTCCTCCATTGCAGCAACCTCAAGGTAACTATTTTCTCTAATTTTTAGTTTTTATTTAATGTTTTTCATTGTTTTAAACATGATTTAGCCATTGGTACCATCATCTTCATGGATTAAACCATGGATTCAACCTCAAGAACCATCATGAATCAGCAAGAACAATCCAAGAAGGTGATCCAACCCTATTTTGGTGATTTACAGAGATTTTAATCCATTAGAATTGATTTTAATATGATTCTTTGCATTAATAACCAATAAAATATATGATTTGCCCTTTTAAATGGGTTAAATCTATGTTTTAAAGGTGATATCAAATTCCAGCCATTGATTCCCTGTTTTTATTTTATTTTCATGGTTTATTCATGTTTGTTTTACGTTCTATAGCATAGAAATAAGTTTTATTTATTGTTTTATGGTTTATTTTATTTATTTACATTAGTTAATGCATGGTTTTTCAAGTTTCTTAAATTTCTGTGTTCTAGGTTTAGAACAGTAAAGATGATGTTATTTCAGATGAAAGCACTCATTGTTTATTTCTGATTTTTTTATATGTAGTGCATTCATGAGTTATTGAGTTACTGTAGAAAAATCAGAGGTTTTGGATCTCGAGAACCCTGTCAAAAAAAATCAGACATCAAATCGGGGTTTTAAAGCTTTAAAATCGTGGTTAAAATCAAGAAGGTAACTTGCTGTGATGATATTTCTCTCATCTTATATCCGATTTTAAATCTGTAAAATGCTATGGATTCACATTGAGCAGATATGTCTGCTGTGAAATTTTCGGATTTTTTAATCACTGTTTAGTATTTTTCTCCTTTTAGAGAATCTGTTTTTAAATTTAAATCTTGTTAGGGTTTACCAAAACCCTAATCAGACTTGTGTTAGTCATAAATCCCAAACCACAGATCCGATTTTAGATCTGTAAAAAGTGAGTATTGTTATTGTTTTGTCTACTGTTCACCACTAAAATTTCAGAAATTTTTGTTTAATATTGCTATTTATTCCTGTATTTTCAATCTGGAATAGCTGTTTTAATCCCTGTTAAGAGTGATATATTTTAGCTCAGATTTCTGGAAGGGTTTCTCCCTAACCAGAGATGCTTTTTACAATCTGTAAATTGGGAAATCTCTGTTTTTATTTCTAGTTAGTCTCTGTAAAATTTCATAAATTTTCATGGAGATTTGACCCCTGGTTCAGGTCTTGGACTGAAACTGGTTGGTGAATTAGGTCAAAAATAGTATATTTTTAGGGTTTAATGCAAATTTCGGATTAATTTAATGTCAAAAAATATTTTTTATAATTCCAATTCGACATTAAGGTTATAACAAGTGCAGGTACCATTTTTTATGGATTTTGGAATCCATTTAATGGCTGAATTAAGCAAATTGCAAAACCGGGTTCCTGAAAGATCCAAAACACTGCTAAAATCACAGTTTTTGAGATATTATTGGATTTTCGTGCATAATCATATGTTTTTAGGGTTTAATCATGTTCATAATCATATTAGGATGCTTTAGGTTTAATTGGATGCTCATTTCATTTCATTTAGTGCATAAAACCTAAGTTTTTACCAAAAATCTATTTCTAAAAACCCTGATTTCAAGGCCATAGTCTTGCTATCGGGGGCAATTTGGTCATTTGACCTAAATTTCGAAATCCCTTGCCCTAATTTCATATTTTTAATCATGTCATAGCATATTTGGTTTGAGTTTATTTCATTCAAATTTCAAAATTTGCATTTTATCAAAATATCTTTCTAAAAACTCTAATTTCAAGGCCATAGTCTTGTTATTAGGGGTATTTTGGTCATTTTCACCCAAATTTCGAAATTCCATATCTTCTCTTTCATATCTATTCTATTTTATTTCATACTTTATCATTTTTATTTAAGGGAATCAAGGAAGAGGCTTATATCTAGCAAAATCCAACAATTTCCTGATATTGTTGGATAAATCTAGAAAAGCCAACATATATTCATTAACCAAGTTTTCTAGTTTTGCAGGTACATTGAAGACTTTATTTTTCATGTATTTAAATTTCAATAGTGATGTAATTTGTAATTAAACTTTGGAATAAGAATTTACATTTCCTGCTTAGCTTAGGTTGCATTGCATATAGTTTATTTTTATAATTTTAATGTGTGATGGATGATGATTCATGCATATTTTTACAAATTCACCATGGTCTACACGAATGGCACATGCACTAGCTTCTATGAAGTTTATAAACTTGGTAGAATTTGTATTTATGGCCATAGTCAGAATATGAATGATACTTAGATTTATGATCTTCACATTAGCCACATTCAGCCTACACTCTTAGGCTAACTTCAAAAATGCACTGCACTTCTCAAAAATACAAAAAGTATTTCTCAATTCCTCAAAATCATATTCATTCATTTCATGCATTTGCCAATTCCAATTCCAATCTCAATTCAAAGAAGTTCATTTTCTCAAAATCTCCTAAGTCTTATAGCAAAATCGATTTTCCCAAAGACATTGAATTTCAAAGGATATTTCAAGTATTTCCCAAGTTCTAAATTCAAATTTTCTAAGTTAGAATTTCAATTTCCAGGTTTGAATTAAGAGAAACCAAGTCTCTCAGAATCGATTTTCACCAAATGTCAAGGATTCCTCAAAATCGATTTTTATTTCTCTCAGAAGTATATTTCAAATCCCATTTCACGATTTCTAGTGCGATATCATTTCCAAAATTTACATTTTCTGAATATTTCAATCATTCAAAGCAAACATCATGTTTTCAAATGTGCATTTTCTGAAAATTCATAGCACATGCCTGATTCTATGTGCATTTAGAAATTAGAATATGATTTAGACAATTTGAATATAGTAGAGCATAAGATTGATCCTTGGTTCAATTACCCCTGTTAAAGGTGGCAGGAACGGTTGAACCTCGTACCGACAGACGAGTCCCATTCTACGAAATTTTCCCGCATTTTAAAAACGGAGGCGAGTTATTTTCAAAAATCTTTTTCAAAGGTCAGTTTGATTTGCAAAAGTAAAAATTTTGCGATGATAACAGGTCCCTGCACATGCCCGGCTCTGATGAAGCAGATCCAATGTCCTCCTTCAATTACTTTTCTACTATGATGGATATCGAGCAAACTCAGGATCGAATCCTTCGTAATCAAGCCCTGTTGCAGCAGACTCGCAAGCGGAATCGTGCCAACCGACCACCTTCACCTTCTCCACCTTCGAGATAGACTCATTTTTGTTGTTTATAATAACTTTTAAATTCCTTTTATATTTGGTCTGTAATAACTTTCTTACTCTGATCCCTCCTTTTTGTCCATGACAAAGGGGGAGAAAACCTGTCTCCATTATTGGAGAAATATTCTCTTTAAACATTATTTCAAACTTTATATCATATTATTATTTCTATGCATAATGTCTTTTTGACAGGGGGAGCATATTTTGTCATCATAAAAAAGGGGGAGAATGTTGAGAAATTCGGTTTTGATGTCACATAATATGATACACTGTCTCATTTGATTTTATATGATATGATAATATGTTCTCTTAAAATAATGTTATAATATGACTGAATATGTTTTGCCATAAATCTAACGAGTATTTGATGCAAGGATATCTCACCCAATAAGGATGGAGACTTCCTGTTCAAGTACAACTATGGTGCAATCATACTCCTTGAAGAAAAAGCTTGATGAGCCATGCTTCCTAAAGTTCAAATGAAGAGATCGGCTACCTCAAGATGAAGATTTTTTTCTTCTTTAGAGTCATTTGTAACAGAACCTTCAAGAACTTGCATATTGCATATTACATACTCATTCATAAACACTATATCATAAAAGTATATGAGAGTTTCAAAAAGCTCCTTTTTGAAAACTAATAATTGTACCTTCTTACAACCTTTCATGAAAAAAATATTTTGTCATATAATAATTGTACCTTATACTATATACAAGACAACATGAAAAAAGAAATGTAGGAAAAAGACAAAAACATAACATCGACTACATGGAGAAAACAAATATAATATGATTTTGAAAAGACTTTAGTTTCCCTCTTTAAAGAAATATTTTTTATAAGAAGAAGACAAAAACATAAAATCGACTACATAAGAAAAACAAATAAAATATGTTTTTGAAAAGACTTTAGTTACCTTCTTTAATGAAATGTTTCTTAATACAAGAAGAAGACAAAAACATAAATCGGCTACACATAAGAAAAACAAATAAAATATGTTTTTAAAAGGACTCTAGTTACCTTTTTTCATAACCATAGAATGTCGACTTACTTGAAGTCATCATTCTCTCTACAAAGCATTAAATGCCTTCTGTAACAAATCCTTGTTAAATATCCTTCTCAAAGAATGTCGACCTTCTTTTTGGTCCTCATTCTCTCTGGAGACTTTGAAATACACAACATAAAGAAAACACTTGACATGACTATGTACAAATAAATATCTCAAAGCACTCATAGTACTTACACTCATTTAAAGTAAAGAAGTACTAATGTACCTCAAATCATTAATTAGAATAAAGACAAAACTACAACCCAACGTTCAATGTACTATTGTAAGAAATAGACTTTTTACATAAAATATGTAGTACCTAAAATATTACAACGACTAGTGTACCCTCTATTTCACCTTTATGGAAAAAGGGATTCTCGAACTTCTCTAAAAGATGTTTTTGAAATGACCTAACATTTCACATTTCAAAAAGTTACAATTCCAAAATGTAACGACTACTTTTTATAAGCTATATAAACACACACAAATAAACAAAAGGAAACGGAATAGACGTGTGAGCTTACAAAGAGAAAAATTTCTATTCGTGATTTGAAAAGAGAGCCTTGAAAAAGAAAGAGAAAAAGAAAAAGAAAGAAAAGAGAAAAAGTCAAGTCCAGCTCTTTGACAAAGAGTATCCTCTGAGTGACAAACAGAACATTCTTAGAATCCTTCATTCGTGCATTCATATCATTCTGAAGGTTCTATAGGAAGTATTGTAACTCTGTTATTCACTGTATTCCTTCTTTGTTTAAAGAAGTAGACCTCTGTGAAAGAGGGTGTTGCCCTTCTCTGTTGAGAGAAGAAGACCTCTTGGGAAGAGGGTGTGCCCCTTCTCTGTTGAGAGAAGAAGACCTCTTGGGAAGAGGGTGTTGTACTATTTATCCGGTAACTCGGATGTTATAGTGGAATCTCAAGTTGTTTGCTTGGGGACTGGATGTAGGTCTGGTTATTGACCGAACCAGTATAACTTATGTGTTTTATGTGTTGTGCCTTATTGCTTAATTATTTTATTTTATCGATCATTATCATATTTCACTATTCACCCCCCTCTAGTGGAATTTCAGTAATATCAAGACTCTGTAGATAAGAAGGATGAAGACTAGTCTCATCTGAGAGACTAGTCAGAAAATGATAGCCTAGGACCGACCAACTATCAATGAATGCAACTTCAGCCAAGTGGTGAATATGATCTGGCTTGACTTGGTCAAGCACCTTTTGCATATGTATCTCTTGCTTACTGAAAGCAAACGGTGATCCTAAAGGCTGAAAAAATGGGGCTTTATGAATATGTGAAGAATGTAACAACTGAGGTCCTTGCTCCTTCTCCTGGGGTTCATGGAGATCGACTCGTCAGTGGAAATGATATGGGGCTCATCAGTCAATTCTCGAGTGGGGTAACATGCCTTCCCATGCTAAAAGGATGCAACAGATTTGACTTGCAGAGGGTGTGAATCTGTGGGGTGCAAGTCAAATGACATGGAATCCTCTCCCTTTGAGATGACAACAGGCCTACTAGATGGGTTCCCCTCGCTTTGCCTTATGAAGGTCTCAACCAACTATCACATTTGAGTCTTTAGCTTGGCTAGTGACTGAGTATGGGAGCTCAAAACTTGCAATATCTTATCTTGGAAAGACTGACTAGGTGAATGCTCATGAGAATGGGGTTAAGTATAAGCAAGTTGGGCTGGGGGATAACTCGATTGCTGAAATCTAGGCGCATAACCGCCTTGCCTAGGTTGACTCTGGGAAGGGTTAGGGGGTGGACTGATAAGGTGGTTTCGCCATCCCGAGTTATATGAAGGTGCAAATAATCATGCTCGTTCCTGGCGAAACCTTGGGCAGCATTCATCTGCTCCTGAACGATTTCAGGATATAGCGATGCTGCCGGACACTCTAAAACACAGTGTGCAGGGCTAGCACAGAGCTCGCACACTCTTCCTACTGGAGTTCGCAAAGCATTGGCTAGGAATTGATCTTATTTCCTAGGCAACATGTCGACCTTGGTACACAAATCTAACTCGAAACCTACTTCGGAAATCCCTACTTTCCTAGGACCACTAGCCAGAGGTGTAGTCTTATCGAGCTGTGAAGACAAAGCATGATGCATAGTATTTTCAGTCAAGGTCTCAAATAGAGACCACGCCTCATCATCACTCTTGAGCATAAAAGTGCCCCCACAAGATGAATCAACCATTTGCCTGTCCTTCTCAGTCAGGCCATCGTAAAAATACTGCACCAGTTGCCAGCGAAGCACCTGGTGGTGGGGACACTTGCGGAGAAGATCTTTTAATCTCTCCCAGGACTCGTGAAACTGTTCTCCCTCACTTTGAGAAAAATTGGTTATAGCTTTACGAAACTTATTTGTTTTACCAATTAAGAAGTACTTTTCGAGGAATTCACGTTGCATTCCTTCCCAAGTAGTAATATGAACCGTCTCAAGAGCTTTTAGCCAGTGCTTGACTTTATCCTTGAGAGAGAATGGAAACAAAGTCAACCTCATAGCATCATCTCCAAAATTATTGATTCGCACTGTCGAGCAAATCTCAAAAAATTCGTCGAGATGACGATATGGGTCCTCATTGCAAAGGCCATAAAACGAAGGTAGCATTTGAATCACACTGGCCTTAATATCAAAATGACTCGCTCCTACATCAGGTCTTGCGATACAGGCGGCGGGAGTATACGTATTTGGCATGAAGTACTCCCTCAAAGGACGGATCAAATGATGATCGCCAGCCATTGCGTACACCTTGGAGTAGACCGGTGTAGCACACGTCCTAACTTTGGGTTTTCTACCTAACTAACGCACTAAGCGGTCAAACCACACAAACCACAAATCGAGTAAACTAACAAACAACAAAAACTAAACAAACACCACGCAATTGCACACAACAGGGATTATGCAAAGAAAGTTTGAAATCTATGTGTACGGTACCAATCGTACACAGTCACCTCTAAGTAGATCCTAGTAGGTGGGTTGTGCAGAAAAGTAAGCTTGTCTCTACGATATGCATATACGTGGTTATACTCCTAAATGCAAACAAACACAAGGCAATAAAGTGAATACTAGTATTTCGTCGTTCCCCGGCAACGACACCAAAAATTTGATGTCTATTTGCAATCGTTGTAATTTTTTAAAAGATTTTTATATGTAAAACATGTGAAAACCAGACATCAAATAATAAAAACCGGTTCTCACTAATGGATGAGACCAGGTCGAACTCAGGGAAAGGGAATATTTCGTATTCAAGCACACAAATCTAAACTGTTCTTTATTGCCAAAATGTAAAATATAAAATGTGCTAGAAAACCAAGCAACTAATTATTACAACAAATGAATACCCTTTGCAGAGGGCGTAAAATGCAGTATTTACAAACCCAAAATTAAGTTCCTAATTCTAAAAATAAAGCAAAAATCTTCTACTCTTGTGCTTCTGTGTCACTCAATCGCTTTCACTCCACTCCTGTGTGATCCTGCACAAATCAAATGAACACGAGCAGTACAAGAGATAGAAATAGAAACTATACTAATAAGTTATACTAATTAAATGCTAACACTGAAATAAAAATTCACTAAAAAATGCTGGACATGGAATATTATCACTTCCTAACTATTAAACTAACAATCAAATCAATTAACAACTAATTAAATCTAGCTAATTCCTTACTAACATATATATTATATTAATCACTCACAACTTACTAACTACTAATCTAAATGACTAACTCTATTACTCAAAATAACAAAAAACAGTGAAATTCAACAAATGAAATTGCAGTTAACATTCAACCAAACTTAATTGGAAATTGTAAAAACTGAGTTCCATTCACCGAAAATCAGACACTTAATGATAACAGAGCTATCTTGAAAATGCAAACTAGATGTAATGTTGAATGATAAAGCATTGGATTTAATTCATATTAACTCCAAATCTGTTCAGATACTTGCTAAAAATTTTCATTATATTTTCCAGAAATCAGGTAACAATACTATTGAAACTCAGCTCTCGCTGGAAGCAATCAAATAGTAAAAGGACTGAGTTCAATAGAATTTCAGTCGGAGATCACATAGATATACCAGAATTCAACCGAAATTGCAACAAAAAATAATCAAAACTTGAAGCAACTATCAATTTAATCAAAGATGTGGTGAACAGTAATCACCGAAAATGGTAACTATTCACGATTCTAATCGTGGATTGAAAATATCAGCATCATTGATTATTACTGGAATTCCACTCAACAGAATCGTTCACCGGAAAAACAGGCACATCGTCATATCAAAATCCGCCAGAAATGAACACCGCATCAGATATATTCACTGGAATGTGAATTTTTCAGATTCTCAAATTGAAATCCAGCGGAATGAATCTGCCGGATAAATATTATGGCAGATCCAGATTCACATTTATCATTGTAATTTTCGATGTCTTGCAGATGATCTAGATTCAGGTGAACAAAAAAAAACAGGAACAAGAATCGATCCAGATCTAGATGATCTGGATGCTCTAATACTTGCGAAAATATATGAAATCTGGCAACAGATTCAGATCACGGTAAACCACATAGAACTTCTGGTGGATCCATTTTTTCCTGTTTGATTTCACGGTTGTTCTGCAATGAGGATGCTAGATTCACACTTTCACGGAGAAATAGCAGAGGATTTCACCGTGAATCCAAGGATCTTCTGTTAATTTTGAAATGAATCCGGCTAAAGCACTTTTGCTTTTCACGGCCGATCAAATTTGCTTCCACAGTGATTAAAAGAGGTAGATACTAAAGTAGTTTCAACTGATCTGAAACGGATTCCGGCAGCTTGCTATAGAGGATTCCGCTGTGACTTTGAAATGCAATTGACTGAAAAATAAATTCCTAAATTCTAGAATAACTAAATCAGATCAAATTCTAAAACCAAAAAGGAACATCAGATTTCAGATCAAAGTAAACTGGAAACAAATCTCACGGCTACCTATACGCACACTACAATGCTGAAGAAAAAGCTTAAAAACAAACAAACAAATAGCAAAAAAAACAAATAGAAATAGACATAATGCGCAAAATGAATCTATGAATGAAAAGAAAATATGCTAAAAATTCATATGCTAATGCTTATGCTTACATTTGATGAATTCAAAAATGAAAACTGGAATTGGAAAAGGAGAAGAAGAAAAAAAAGAAGAAGAAGAAAAGCTCACCGTAATTGGAGGGGTTAGAAGAGCGGTTGGAATCCTCTCTCTTGCTTCAGCCGTTGTCTGAATTCTCCACCGGAAAGAGGACGAGAAAAAGAGGGGAAAATAGGACGAAGGAGAAGAAGAGGTGGAGAGGAAGGGGAAGAAGAAAAGGCTTAGACAAGAAAGAGAAGACAAGTTTCTCTTCCCCCTACGTAGCCTATTTATAAATTTGAACTTTTGTCCATAAGTCCATCTTCTTTTTACAATTGCATTTCAAAACCTCTCTTCAAAAAATTATTTACAAAACAACTCAAAATGACTATGTTTTAGAAAATACAAAATTAAGTCTATTTTAACTGTAATTTTTATTGTTTTAAACAAAACTATACTACTACACAATGACAAAAACTAAAATATGCATTAAAATGTAAAGTAAAACTATTTTTTATGCATTTTATATTTTTCAATCATTTTAGCACATTTACTCAATAACTAGCACAAAATTGGGTTTTGAATATGTTTTCTTATGAAATCATGCATATATTAATATGAAATAAACCCTAAAGTATATGCATGATCAAATACCCCCATGCTTATGTTTTTCTAGTCCTCGAGCAAACTAGAAAAATGCAAGAAATCAAACTATCACTAACTCACTTTCATAGGAATCACGGTTGCATTTAGCATATGCAACAAGCCCTTTCAACCCCTGGGTTACCCCAGTGGACGAATAAGGTCTCGTGAAGGTTTGCAGTGATGCTACCCACAAACATCTCTGTCATGTATGCATAATATTACACATCTTCACAATTAGTAAGTAATTAAAGACTTTGTTTTCACAAAATATTTCTTGTTATTTCAAAATCAAAACATAATTAGAGTCTTTATATACCACCACAGAAAAAGAATTTCTTTTACTTTTCTAAATATCACAATTATTTATGTTTTATTCTTGGAAAATCCAATAGAAACAAGTTATTATTTATTTATTCTCACTCATATGTTTTCTGCACAGATTTTCTCAATCACACTTCTAAGCACTGAACTTTTCTTTCTTTTTAAGCTCTTTTTTTCACACTTTTTCTTTTTGCGCATTCATTCTTCTCTTATAGCTTGTGTGTGGTATGCTTTTATGCCTTGTGCAATGTCAATATCTTTTATATTTTTTTCAATGCATACCAAAAGATATCAACTAAGACATAAAAGTGACTTCATTCACCTTTGCAACGTGAGAGTCAAGCACTTCAACTTGTGTCTGTTCTCAGCTACTAAGGATCACAAAGTTTTCCACTCTTCTTTACGAAATGAAATTCAAAAGTTTCAACTTACATCTAAGTCCCATCTACTCAGGATTGTGAAATTATCCAAACAACCTAACGCATGCTCTTTTTTTTTCACTTTTGAACTCATTTTTACGCTTTTGTTCATTTGCTTAGTTTTTCAAAAATAGAACTGTGCATATTCATATTTGTGATTCAAAATAAATTCTAACATGTATCTATCATCATTTCTTCGAAATCCGCATCAACAACCATGATTTCTAGATCCATGTCAGAAAAAAATTTCACTTGGGGCTTACAAATCCTCTAAAAACATTAGATTTGAAATAACATTCATATAAGTTCAAACTCTTTCTTTAAAAACCTACTTTTTATGAGAGATGTGTAAACATGTGCAAGAACGTAAACAAAAATATCAAGGTGTGCAAACTACACCCTCCCCCATGCTTGAATGACACTGTCCCAGTGGCATTCCTCCATGCTTATATGAAACTACATGAATGCACATAAGAGGAAATAAATGAAAGAAAAGAGTAGAAACAACTTGACATGAATTAAAAATGCACGTTCTATGAATGCAATGAATGCAATGTATACATGACATGACATGAAAACCATGAATAAAAAAAAAGAAAAAATAAAATAAAATCTATAAATTCTAAAGCAAATCTAATACTATACAAGATATGGGTTGCCTCCCAAAAAACGCTAAGTTTCACGTCTTCAGCGAGATGAATCTCTGAAAAAACCTTCAGTGTCCATGAGATCAATGGACATGAAGTATCACTCAATCGGTCTCTATGAAAAAGAGTGTCATCTGTCACACTGCACACCATGTTTCCATCCCTTCTACCTCTAAATGTAATTGTTGAGAAATTTGGTTTTGATGTCACATAATATGATACACTGTCTCATTTGATTTTATATGATATGATAATATGTTCTCTTGAAATAATGTTATAATATGACTGAATATGTTTTGCCATAAATCTAACGAGTATTTGATGCAAGGATATCTCACCCAATAAGGATGGAGACTTCCTGTTCAAGTACAACTATGGTGCAATCATACTCCTTGAAGAAAAAGCTTGATGAGCCATGCTTTCCTAAAGTTCAAATGAAGAGATCGGCTACCTCAAGATGAAGATTTTTTTCTTCTTTAGAGTCATTTGTAACAGAACCTTCAGGAACTTGCATATTGCATATTACATACTCATTCATAAACACTATATCATAAAAGTATACGATAGTTTCAAAAAGCTCCTTTTTGAAAACTAATAATTGTACCTTCTTACAACCTTTCATGAAAAAAATATTTTGTCATATAATAATTGTACCTTATACTATATACAAGACAACATGAAAAAAGAAATGTAGGAAAAAGACAAAAACATAACATCGACTACATGGAGAAAACAAATATAATATGATTTTGAAAAGACTTTAGTTTCCCTCTTTAAAGAAATATTTTTTATAAGAAGAAGACAAAAACATAAAATCGACTACATAAGAAAAACAAATAAAATATGTTTTTGAAAAGACTTTAGTTACCTTCTTTAATGAAATGTTTCTTAATACAAGAAGAAGACAAAAACATAAATCGGCTACACATAAGAAAAACAAATAAAATATGTTTTTAAAAGGACTCTAGTTACCTTTTTTCATAACCATAGAATGTCGACTTACTTGAAGTCATCATTCTCTCTACAAAGCATTAAATGCCTTCTGTAACAAATCCTTGTTAAATATCATTCTCAAAGAATGTCGACCTTCTTTTTGGTCCTCATTCTCTCTGGAGACTTTGAAATACACAACATAAAGAAAACACTTGACATGACTATGTACAAATAAATATCTCAAAGCACTCATAGTACTTACACTCATTTAAAGTAAAGAAGTACTAATGTACCTCAAATCATTAATTAGAATAACTTGACATGACTGTGTTTTCATCCCTTCTACCTCTAAATGTAATATCAAGACTCTGTAGATAGGAAGGATGAAGACTAGTCTCATCTGAGAGACTAGTCAGAAAATAATAGTCTAGGACCGACCAACTATCAATGAATGCAACTTCAGCCAAGTGGCGAATATGATCTGGCTTGACTTTGTCAAACACCTTGATGAATATGTGAAGAATGTAACAACTAAGGTCCTTGCCCCTTCTCCTGGGGTTCATGGAGATCGACTCATCAGTGGAAATGATATGGGGCTCATTAGTCAATTCTCGAGTGGGGTAACATGTAACGCCCCAACTTTTTATAGTGAAAATTTTGGAGTAAATTTTTTTTTTTGAAATAGCGGAAGTGCGAAAAACAAAAGTCGGGCGCATTACAGGGTAAAACAGAGAAGTACTAAACATGTCATTCATTAATCGAAACATTAATGTCATTAATTACATCCCATAAAAAAAATGTAAATCTACTAATCAGAGTTCAAACAGGAAACACTAAAAAACTGAGATCTCTTGACTACTTCCAAATGCAACGCCACGATGCTCCATTTATGCATTGCCTGAAAAACATTTAAAGCAGAAGGGTCAGACTCCCCTGTCTACGTAAGAAGCAATGTATTTATATGTGGTGCTCAGTGTCCTGTGTACAAATATGTGCAACTACTGCAGATATAACTAGCATGAAAGTTTATATCATTCTAAGAAGATAATTATGATTTCTAATCCATGATACAGTGCAAAAGATGACTGAACTAAAGGTATATTTATCTACATTAGTACAAGTTGTAGATTTCACAAGTTTCACTAAAGCCCAATCAACAGTATATAATTCTTCAGAGATAAGTTTTCAGTCAACTTAAATTATCTAATGCTTAACTTACTCTTACCCTGTGGGTACGTACAGGCATAGACCTCGTAACGAACCAAGACCATACGGTGAGACGCCTAGCTCTCACGAAAACACGAACGTCCACGAAGTTTGTACCGCCTACCCTCTCCAAGGTAGACCATGGGTCCAGTAACATACACCATCTTTCCGGTGTACCCAGAGCCCGAAGAATCTGGTAACATATACCGTCTTTCAGGTATACCCAGAGTCTCGAAGAATCCGGTAACATATACCGTCTTTCAGGTATACCCAGAGTCTCAAAGGTTTTATATTTCATTTTACATTTTTTTTGTAACCAAGTGCGAGTTATCGCACTATAAGGGGTCCGGTAACATACACCATCTTTCAGATGAACCCAGAGCACTGGGAAACCAGTAACATATACCATTTTTAGGTATACCCAGTATCCCGGAAAACCAGTAACATATACCGTCTTTCAGGTATACCCAGAATCCCATAATTATTATATATGTGCATAATTTTCATTCTTGTTTTGTTTGGATCCAGTAACATACATCGTCTTTCAGATGTACCTAGAACCCTGGGAAACCAGTAACATATACCATCTTTCAGGTATACCCAGAATCCCATATTTATATTATATAATGCATATTTTGTATTTTGTTAAATTCTTAGTGCGAGTTAATGCACTATAGGGTTTTCCAAATTCCCAACCCACATTCGGGGTGATCTTAGTGTATGCTCATTACCCACTAGAAACCCAATAGGCGACAACCATAATTTCTCAGAATTCTGGTTCAACTTTGTGTCGAGTACTAATACATTCGGCATTTTAAGATTTGTTTATGAGCTCGATTGTACGTTTCATACCCCCACTGGTTACGCCGCAACCTGGAATTATCCAACTTTATCATTTCTTAAGTGCTTATCTGGCACTCCCAACATTTAGCAAAACCACATGTTCATGTTTGAACTCCTATATTATCTTGAACAAGAAAATTATTTCATTGAAAATTCTTTAAAATTCATGGGTTTTACATCCTACCCTCCTTAAAAAGGATTTCGTCCGCGAAATCACAAACATCACTCGACAAAAAAGTTATGGTATTTCTTACTTATTGGCACGTCTTTTCTTTCAATGGAGTCGAATCGGCTTAAACTAAATTTTCAGTAGACTTCTTGGGGCAAAACTTAGCAATATGTCCTAGTTGCTCACATTTGAAACACTTGCCATTATAGAGAGGGCAAACTCCGAAGAGATGATCCTCATCGCACCGTCAACAAATTTGTTGAACCTTTGGTTGTTGTGATTTCCTTTGTTGTTGGCGGTTCGGGTAGCCTTCCTGTCGCATTCTCTTATTTATAGGTGGTGTGAACTCCTTTTCACTAGGATTTTTCTCATTAGTACTCACATAAACCTTGATTTGTTGCTCGAGTTTATTCCATTGGTTCTTTTGCTCTTTGACCCAGTCTTCTTCCAATAGGGTCGCTACTTCGATGGCCTCATCGAGTGATTTTGGCCCTCATGTGAACACCTTGGTTCTCAAAGCTGGTTTCAATCCACGAGCAAACTTCATTGCTCGATCCTCTTCCACGGTGTATACATTTGGGCAATATCGTTCCAGACAACGAAACTTAGTGATATAATCCGCCAGTGTTGTTGCCCCTTGTTGTAGGTCTAAAAATTCTTGCATCTTCTTACTACGTTCATGCTTAGGGAAATATGCAGAGTTAAAAACCTCAATAAACTCGTCCCAAGTAACCTTTTCATTCTGGAACTTGACCGCAGAGATTGTATCCCACCACTTCTCAGCGTGGTCCTTCAAACGATAAGTACCGAAGTTCACCTTTTGTTCCTCTGGAACATTCAAAACACAAAAAATACGTTCAATCTCACGTATCCACGTCTCAGCCGCTTCAGGATCAGTCTTGCCCTTAAAAACAGGAGGATCCATTTCCATAAAGCGCTTGTAAGTGACTGCACCAATATTCTGCCTATCTTGGGCCACCTGTTGCAGGTTTGCACCCACTTGTTGCATTGCAACCACCTGCTGTTGCACAACCTCAGCAAGGTTGTTCACAGTGTCCATGATGTCGTTGCACCTGGCCTCCCATGCCATCTATCAGAATAGAAGCATAATAATAGTTAATCGTTAGGTTACACAATTATGCTTGCTAAGTAATATTCTTAGCAATCTTTCATAGTTCTCAAATGTACGATACACAATTCAAACAATGTCACAATAAAATTTATTGGTGCAATAACTCATTTTATACATATATTCTTCGGACGACCTCAAACGACACAACATAAGGCCGCTATCGTCAGAAAATCACCATTCTAGATGACTCACGTTAGAGAACTTCCGCTCTAATACACTATCCGGAGAATTACCACTCCAATATCATAAAGAAAGAGTCATCACTCAAATGACATCGTTAGAAGATCATCATTCTAATGTCATTGTTGAAGAATCGCCACTTCATTAGAGAATCATCATTCTAATAACATTGTTAGAGAATCACCACTCTAACGATATTGTTGAAGAATCACCACTTCAACAACCTCATTAGGGAATCGTCAACCTAATGACATCGTTAGGGAATCACCACCCTAACGGCATTGCTGAAGAATCACCACTCCAACAACCTTCATTAGAGAAACACCACTCTAATGGCATCGTTAGGGAATCACCACCCTAGCGGTATCGTTAGAGAATCACTACTCTAACGACATTGCTGGAGAATCACCACTCCAACAACCTTCATTAGAGAATCACCACTCTAATGGCATCGTTAGGGAATCACCACCCTAGCGGCATCGTTAGAGAATCACCACTCTAACGGCATTGCTGGAGAATCACCATTCCAACAACCTTCATTAGAGAATCACTACTCTAATGGCATCGTTAGGGAATCACCACCCTAGAGGCATCGTTAGAGAATCAGCACTCTAACGGCATTGCTGAAGAATCACCACTCCAACAACCTTCATTAGAGAATCACCACTCTAATGGCATCGTTAGGGAATCACCACCGTAGCGGCATCGTTAGAGAATCACCACTCTAACGACATTGCTGGAGAATCACCACTCCAACAACCTTCATTAGAGAATCACCGCTCTAATGGCATCGTTAGGGATCACCACCCTAGCGGCATCGTTAGAGAATCACCACTCTAACGGCATTGCTGGAGAATCACCACTCCAACAACCTTCATTAGAGAATCACCACTCTAATGGCATCATTAGAGATTCACCACCCTAGCGGCATCATTAGAGAATCACCACTCTAACGGCATCGCTGAAGAATCACCACTCCAACAACCTTCATTAGAGAATCACCACTCTAATGACATCATTAGAGCATCACCACCCTAATGACAACGTTGGCATTACCCGGGATCACCACCTGAGCCAACTCAACTCACCACAATCCCTTTCAACTGTGGTTGGGAAACAAGAATTTCCACAACGCTCTTTCAAAAACCATAACACCCAGAAGTCTGGTGTTATGTAGTCCCCAACAATGACCCTCTCAGGAGTCGATTGCCATCATCAACAACCCAGAAGCCATTTGCTAAGCATATAACATCATTCACGTTCTCATCACCAAGAACAACTGGGGATCTACAACATCCTCCAACGAGGAACTCAAAGGTTTAACGGGCACAGACAAGGCTTTCGCCTTCTGTCTAAAAGATTATTAGGGAAGGTATCATTCATCAATGATAGAGTCACTAACATCTCCAACGAAGTTGGAAAAGAAAAAAAACATTAACTTAGAGCCTCATCCGATGACTCTTATCAAAACAATCATCGTTTCCAATACGATTGGGATAATTTTGAGACTAGTTACGATTCACCAATCATTTTTGAGAAGGTAGAAAACAAGCAGTCTCTGAGTTTCGGTCTAGAACTTCAACTCTCGCAGGAGTTGACACGAAACTAGCTTGGGAAGCTACGCCCTCAAGCGTATCCATATTTCCCATCTAGGAAAAAAAAATATCTAAACCGTACTTTAAGTGGCACTCATCTTCTATGTATCCTCTAATGGGTCTCATGATGTAAATTGTCACCCACCAGCTGCATTGCAGCAGCCTGTCGGCCTACCACTTCGGCCAGGTTATGTAGCATCTCCATAAATCATTGCAACGGTTTACCCAAGCCATTCGTTTGGGAAGTAAAAGGTTATTCTAACTTTAGTTATAACTCCATGAAGATATAATATGCAATTATATGTTTTTATCTCTACATTAAGAAAAACCACATTTCTACATACTTACAGAGCCATCGTGGTCGCTGAAAGAGCCAAGATCTCAGATTTTTTAGTCCTGCTCTGATACCAAATCTGTAACGCCCCAACTTTTTATAGTGAAAATTTTGGAGTAAATTTTTTTTTTTGAAATAGCGGAAGTGCGAAAAACACAAGTCGGGCGCATTACAGGGTAAAACAGAGAAGTACTAAACATGCCATTCATTAATTAAAACATTAATGTCATTAATTACATCCCATAACAGAAATGTAAATCTACTAATCAGAGTTCAAACAAAAAACACTGAAAAACTGAGATCTCTTGACTACTTCCAAATGCAACGCCACGATGCTCCATTTATGCATTGCCTGAAAAACATTTAAAGCAGAAAGGTCAGACTCCCCTGTCTGCGTAAGAAGCAATGTATTTATATGTGGTGCTCAGTGTCCTGTGTACAAATATGTGCAACAACTGCAGATATAACTAGCATGGAAGTTTATATCATTCTAAGAAGATAATTATGATTTCTAATCCATGATACAATGCAAAAGATGACTAAACTAAAGGTATATTTATCTACATTAGTACAAGTTGTAGATTTCACAAGTTTCACTAAAGCCCAATCAACAATATATAATTCTTCAGAGATAAGTTTTCAGTCAACTTAAATTATCTAATGCTTAACTTACTCTTACCCTGTGGGTACGTACAGGCATAGACCTCGTAACGAACCAAGACCATACGGTGAGACGCCTAGCTCTCATGAAAACACGAACGTCCACGAAGTTCGTACCGCCTACCCTCTCCAAGGTAGACCATGGGTCCAGTAACATACACCATCTTTCTAGTGTACCCAGAGCCCAAAGAATCTGGTAACATATACCGTCTTTCAGGTATACCCAGAGTCTCGAAGAATCCGGTAACATATGCCGTCTTTCAGGTATACCCAGAGTCTCAAAGGTTTTATATTTCATTTTACATTTTTTTTGTAACCAAGTGCGAATTATCGCACTACAAGGGGTCCGGTAACATACACCATCTTTCAGGTGAACCCAGAGCCCTGGGAAACCAGTAACATATACCGTTTTTAGGTATACCCAGTATCCCGGGAAACCAGTAACATATACCATCTTTCAGGTATACCCAGAATCCCATAATTATTATATATGTGCATAATTTTCATTCTTGTTTTGTTTGGATCCAGTAACATACATCGTCTTTCAGATGTACCTAAAACCCTGGGAAACCAGTAACATATACCATCTTTCAGGTATACCCAGAATCCCATATTTATATTATATAATGCATATTTTGTATTTTGTTAAATTCTTAGTGTGAGTCAATGCACTATAGGGTTTTCCAAATTCCCAACCCACATTCGGCATGATTTTAGTGTATGGTCATTACCCACTAGAAACCCAATAGGCGACAACCATAATTTCTCAGAATTCTGGTTCAACTTTGTGTCGGGTACTTATACATTTGGCATTTTAAGATTTGTTTATGAGCTCGAGTGTACGTTTCATACCCCCACTGGTTACGCCGCAACATGGAATTATCCAACTTTATCATTTCTTAAGTGCTTATCTGGGACTCCCAACATTTAGCAAAACCACATGTTCATGTTTGAACTCTTATATTATCTTGAACAAGAAATGATCTTCGTTGTGTAAATATCTGTATCATGTGTGTTCCATGTATTGGACATAATCTTAAAGTCCATATGTGAATCACATATTTAGTTTACCATCAAAACTATTCCCTTTATAGATATTTCAATTGCATTTTACCTAAAAAGTCTTTAGGAGAACTTTTCTAAAAGAACCCTTCATGAAAATCATTTTAGAAAACTCTTTACTTAATTTTTCAGGTTTATTAGTCGACCAATAGACTCACCGGTCGACCAACCTTTTTGATTCAAATCTTCTAAGCAAAATGTTATTTTTTTATAAAATTAGTCGACCGAAAGTTTTATCAGTCGACCGGACAGAATGTCTGTTTTTAGGAAAACTTAGCAGCAATCAACTGAAGGGTTTATCAGTCGACTGATCATAAAATTAGTCGACCGAAAGTTTTATCAGTCGAGCGGACAAAATGTCTGTTTTCTGGAAAACTTAGCAGCAGTCAACTGAAGGGTTTATCAGTCGACTCATCATAAAATTAGTCGATCAAAAGTTTTATCAGTCGACCAGACAGAATGTCCATTTTCTGGAAAAATTTAGCAGCAGTCGACTGAAGGGTTTATCAGCCGACTGATCATAAAATTAGTCGACCGAAAGTTGTATCAGTCGACCGGACAGAATGTCCATTTTCTGGAAAAATTTAGCAGCAGTCGACTGAAGGGTTTATCAGTCGACTGATCATAAAATTAGTCGACCGAAAGTTTTTATCAGTCGACCGGACAGAATATCCGTTTTCTGGAAAAATTTAGCAGCAATCGACTGAAGGGTTTATCAGTCGACTGAACAGAATATCAATCTTCTGAAAATTTTAGCATCAGTCGACTGAAGGTTTTATCAGTCGACTGATCAGAATATCTGTTTTCTGGAAAAATTTTAGCATCAGTCGACTGAAGGTTTTATCAGTCGACTGATCAGAATATCTGTTTTCTGGAAAAATTTTAGCATCAGCCGACTGAAGGTTTTATCAGTCGACTGAACAGAATGTCTGTTTCCTGGAAATTTTAGCAGTAGTCGACTGAAGGTTTTATCAGTCGACTGAACATATTATCAGTCGACTAACTATTGTCTCAGTCGACTAATTTTGTTGTTTTTCTGTAACTTTTAAAAGGGTGTATCTTTTTATTTTTCAAACATTTTGATCATTCTAAATGGACTGTTTTGCCACCCCTTTCATCCTCAATGTATGGAATCTTTCAACTATAAATATGAGTGCATTCCACACTCAAAAACATCGAATCCAATCGAATTACCCAATAGGAATGATATATCTTTATTTTACCATGATGTGAAATAGCAATCACGTATACATAACTTCAGACCTGATTAAAACCATTCAATCTACAAGGTATGAAAGGTGTATTGAACAAGAAAATACAACCAAACAATAATTTCATGAACAATAATCCAAGATACTTAAGGTTCCACGCCATTTGCCTACTTTATTTTTGTTTCGATCTTGAATCCGTCATGGCTAACACCCACACCAAAAATATTTGCATTTTCCTACATAGATTCGAACTGTAGGTTTTGATATGAGTACTACATATCACCAGGCACACAGATAGGAACAAAATGCCCTTACAAAGAACACCACAGTGCCCCAACGTTGGCCAAGGGTGAGAACCATTGGCTGAACCACTACATATTAACCTATTGGCGAGTAGGTGTTTTCGCTTATGCCACCTCGGTCTCGAGGCCCTAAACATTCCTATATACAGGTGGTGCTTGTCGCGTAAACTCCATGATATTGCAACATAGATGTGCAACAAGGCATCAACCACTTACATACAAATAGCAATGCTCCTTACCTCTTTGGAGTCTCACGATGGCAAGGCTGCAACCCCTTCTCTTCGTTAGAGCGGCACACACTTCGACAATGGAGTCCACACGTCGATAATGGATGTTCACGCATTCAGCAAGGGAGGTCCACACAGTCCAACAATGGAGGTCGACCACCACCGTGAGAGAGAGAGGGAGAGAGAGATATATACGTCTAATGTAACTCCTTACCAAAAATCTCTCATTTAACTCCTCTATTTAGGGGGAAGTTACCAAATTTTCAAAGCATTTAATCTTCACCCAAATCTTACGTTTTTTGTTGGGATAGCATCTCTTCCGATTTTGCCCTTTACTCCATGTGTCATTTTTTTTCAACTTCCACTCTCTTTTTTCCTTATTGTGGTACCCCTCATCCCTTGATGCATGGGATTCTCCTCTATCTTTGGTAAGGTGAGAGGAGTTGCTCATGTTTTTGGTGGAGAGAGACCAAAAAGGTAGGGTTTAATTTAAGCCCACGTTTTTACCCTTTTCACCAAGGTAGAAATCATCACTTTCTTGAAAAAAAATAATTTGTGCACAGGGGGTTTTGAACTTGGGTGGTGGTATCACACACCGTGTGTCCTACCACAACACCACACCATCACTTGGTGTTTACTTTTGCAGAAAATTCTCTTTATGTCACATTGGGACGTTTTCCTTGTTGATGGATTTCTTCCATTTTCAAGTGGATTTTTTCACCCGTTGGTTTTAAACTTGCGCTCGCTTACTTTAAATGTGCTTCGGATCTCACGCTATCATCCCGAAACCATCGGGTTTCCTTACTTGGCCTCGTGAACCGGGTTGGATCATCGGATCTCGTCAAGGTCCGGATACAAGTACCCTTTACAGTATTCGTTATTGGGTTCACTCGACTGGCCCACAAGCCTCAAAATCACATTGAATATCTCATAAACCATATTATCTCACGTAAACACACATTTTTATTTCATTGAAAATTCTTTAAAATTCATGGGTTTTACATAACATGCCTTCCCATGTTAAAGGGATGCAACAGATTTGACTTGTAGAGGGTGTGAATCTGTGGGGTGCAAGTCAAATGACATGGAATCCTCTCCCTTTGAGATGACAACAGGCCTACTAGATGGGTTCCCCTCGCTTTGCCTACGGAAGGTCTCAACCAACTATCCCATTTGAGTCTATAGCTTGGCTAGTGACTGCGTATGGGAGCTCAAAACTTGCAATATCTTATCTTGGAAAGACTGACTAGGTTAATGCTCATGAGAATGGGGTTGAGTATAAGCAGGTTGGGCTGGGGGATAACTCGATTGTTGAAATCTAGGCGCATAACTGCCTTGCGTGGGTTGACTCTGCGAAGGGTTAGGGGGTGGACTGATAAGGTGGTTTCGCCATCCCGAGTTATATGAAGGTGCAAATGACTCATGCTCGGTCCTAGCGAAACCTTGGGCAGCATTCACCTGCTCCTGAACGAATTCAGGATATAGCGGTGCTGCCGGACACTCTAAAACACAGTGTGCAGGTCTAGCACAGAGCTTGCACATTGTTCCTACTGGACTTCGCGAAGCATTGGCTAGGAATTGATCTTATTTCCTAGACAACAGGTCAACCTTGGTACACAAATCTAAATCAAACCCTACTTCGGAAATCCTTACTTTCCTAGGACCACTAGACAGAGGTGTAGTCTTATCGAGCTGTGAAGACAAAGCATGATGCATAGTGTTTTCACTCAAGGTCTCAAATAGAGACCACGCCTCATCCTCACTCTTGAGCATAAAAGTGCCCCCACAAGATGAATCAACCATTTGCCTGTCCTTCTCAGTCAGGCCATCGTACAAATACTGCACCAGTTGCCAGCGAAGCACCTGGTGGTGGGGACACTTGCGGAGAAGATCTTTCAATCTCTCCCAGGACTCGTGAAACTGTTCTCCTTCATTTTGAGAAAAACTGGTTATAGCTTTACGAAACTGGTTTGTTTTACCAATTGAGAAGTACTTTTTGAGGAATTCTCGTTGCATTCCTTCCCATATAGTAATATGAACCGTCTCAAGAGCTTTTAGCCAGTGCTTGACTTTATCCTTGAGAGAGAATGAAAACAAAGTCAACCTCATAGCATCATCTCCAAAATTATTGATTCGCACTGTCGAATAAATCTCAAGGAATTCGTCGAGATGACGATATGGGTCCTCATTGCTAAGGCCATAAAACGAAGGTAGCATTTGAATCACACTGGCCTTAATCTCAAAATGACTCGCTCTTACATCAGATCATGCGATGCAGGAGGCGGGACTATACGTATTTGGCATGAAGTACTCCCTCAAAGGACGGATCAAATGTTGATCGCCAGCCATTGCGTACACCTTGGAGTAGACCGATGTAGCACACGTCCTAACTTTGGGTTTTCTACCTAACTAACGCACTAAGCGGTCAAACCACGCAAACCACAAAGCGAGTAAACAAACAAACAACAAAAACTAAACAAACACCACGCAGTTGCACACAACATGGATTATGCAAAGAAAGTTTGAAATCTATGTGTACGGTACCAATCGTACACAGTCACCTCTAAGGAGATCCTAGTAGGTTGGTTGTGCATAAAAATAAGCTTGTCTCTACGATATGCATATACGTGGTTATACTCCTAAATTCAATCAAACACAAGGCAATAAAGTGAACACTAGTATTTCGCCGTTCCTCGGCAACGACGCCAAAAATTTGATGTCTATTTGTAATCGTTGTAATTTTTGAAAAGATTTGTATATGTAAAACATGTGAAAACCAGACATCAAATAATAAATACCGGTTCTCACTAGTGGATGAGACCGGGTCGAACTCAGGGAAAGGGAATATTTCGTATTCAAGCAGACAAATCTAAACTATTCTTTATTGCCAAAATGTAAAATATAAAATGTGCTAGAAAACCAAGCAACTAATTATTACAACAAATGAATACCCTTCACAGAGGGCGTAAAATGCGATATTTACAAACCCAAAATTAAATTCCTAATTCTAAAAATAAAGCAAAAATCTTCTACTCTTGTGCTTCCATGTCACTCAATCGCTTCCACTCCACTTCTGTGTGATCCTGCACAAATCAAATGAACACGAGCAATAAAAGAGATAGAAATAGAAACTATACTAACAAAGTATACTAATTAAATGCTAACACTGAAATAAAAATTTACTAAAAACTGTTGGACATGGAATATTATCATTTCCTAACTATTAAACTAACAATCAAAGCAATTAACAACTAATTAAATCTAGCTAATTCCTTACTAACATCTATATTATATTAATCGCTCACAACTTACTAACTACTAATCTAAATGACTAACTCTATTACTCAAAATAACAAAAACCAGTGAAATTCAGCAAATGAAATTCCAGTTAACATTCAGCCAAACTTAATTGGAAATTATAAAAACTGAGTTCCATTCACCGAAAATCAGACACTTAATGATAACAGAGCTATCTTGAAAATGCAAACTATATGTAATGTTGAATGATAAAGCATTGGATTTAACTCATATTGACTCCAAATCTGTTCAAATACTTGCTAAAAAATTTCATTATATTTTCCAGAATTCAGGTAACAATACTGTTGAAACTCAACTCTCGCTGGAAGTAATCAAACAGTAAAAGGACTGAGTTCACCAGAATTTCAGTCAGAGATCACACAGATATACCAGAATTCAACCAAAATTGCAACAGAAAAAAATCAAAACTTGAAGCAACTATCAATTTAATCAGAGATGTGGTGAACAGTAATCACCGAAAATGGTAACTATTCTTGATTCTAATCGTGGATTGAAAATATCAGCATCATTGATTCTCACTGAAATTTCACTCAATAGAATCGTTCACCGGAAAAACAGGAACATTGTCATATCAAAATCCACCAGAAATGAACACTGTATCAGATATATTCACTGGAATATGAATTTTTCAGATTCTCAAATTGAAATCCATCGAAATGAATCTGCCGGATAGATATTATGGCAGATCCAGATTCACATTTATCATTGTAATTTTCAATGTCTTGCAGATGATCTAGATTCTGGTGAACCAAAAAAAAAAACAGAAACAAGAATTGATCCAGATCCAGATGATTTGGATGCTCTAATACTTGCGAAAATATATGAAATTCGGCGATAGATTCAGATCACAGTAAACCACAGAGAACTTCCGGTGGATCCATTTTTTCCTGTTTGATTTCACGGTTGTTCTGCAATGAGGATGCTAGATTCACACTTTCACGGTGAAATAGCAGAGGATTTCACCGTGAATCCAAGGATCTTCTGTTAATTTTGAAATGAATCCGGCTAAAGCACTTTTGCTTTTCATGGCCGATCAAATTTGCTTCCACAGTGATTAAAAGAGGTAGATATTGAAGTAGTTTCAGCAGATCTGAAACGGATTTTGGCAGCTTGCTATAGAGGATTTTGTTGTGACTTTGAAATGCAATTGACTGAAAAATAAATTCCTAAATTCTAGAATAACTAAATCAGATCAAATTCTAAAACCCAAAAGGAACATCAGATTTCAGATCAAAGTAAACTGGAAACAAATCTCTCGGCTACCTGTACGCACACTGCAATGCTGAAGAAAAAGCTTAAAGGCAAACAAACAAATAGCAAAAAAAACAAATGGAAATAGAAATAATGCGCAAAATGAATCTACGAATGAAAAGAAAATATGCTGAAAATTCAGATGCTAATGCTTATGCTTACATTTGATAAATTCAAAAATGAAAACTGGAATTGGAAAAGTAGTAGAAGAAGAAGAAGAAGAAGAAGAAGAAGAAGATAAGAAGAAGATAAGAAGAAGAAGAACTCAATGTAACTGGAGGGGTTAGAAGAGAGGTTGGAATCCTCTCTCTTGCTTCAGCCGTTGTCTGAATTCTCCACCGGAAAGAGGACGAGAAAAAGAGGGGAAAATAGGGAGAAGGAGAAGGAGAAGAAGAGGCAAGAAGAGGTGGAGAGGAAGGGGAAGAATTGAAGGCTTAGACAAGAAAGAGAAGACAAGCTTCTCTTCCCCCTACGTAGCCTATTTATAAATTTGAACTTTTGTCCATAAGTCCATCTTCTTTTTAAAATTGCATTTCAAAACCTCTCTTCAAAAAATTATATACAAAACAACTCAAAATGACTATGTTTTAGAAAATACAAAACTAAGTCTATTTTAACTCTATTTTTTATTATTTTAAACAAAACTAAACTACTACACTATGACAAAAACTAAAATATGCATTAAAATGTAAAGTATTAATATTTTTCATACATTTTCTAATTTTAAATCATTTTAGCACATTTACTCAATAACTAGCACAAAATTGGGTTTTTGTTATCATCGCAAATTTTTTTTAACTTTTTGCGAGTCAAACTGACCTTTGAAAAAGTTTTTGAAAATAACTCGCCTCTGTTTTTAAAATGCGGGGAAATTCCGAAGAATGGGACTCGCCTGTCGGTACGAGGTTCAACCGTTCCTGCCACCTTTAACAGGGGTAATTAAACCAAGGATCAATCTTATGCTCTACTCTATTGAACTTGTCTAAATCATATTCTAATTTCTAAATGCACATAGAATCAGGCATGTGCTATGAATTTTCAGAAAATGCACATTTGAAAACATGATGTTTGCTTTGAATGATTGAAATATTTAGAAAATGTATCACATGGAAAATCGTGAATTGGGATTTGAAATATACTTATGAGAGAAATAAAAATCGATTTTGAGAAATCCTTGACATTTGGTGAAAATCGATTCTGAGAAACTTGGTTTCTCTGAATTCAAACTTTGAAATTGAAATTCTGACTTAGAAAATTTGAATTTGGAACTTGGGAAATATTTGAAATATCATTGGCAAATCCATATTCTTTTGAATAAGACTTAGAAGAATTCTAACTTCAAACTTTGAAATTGACTGCATAACTTTGGAAAATTGAGTTTATGAACTTGAGAAACACTTGAAATATTCTTTGAAATTCAATGCTTTTGCGAAAATCGATTTTGCTATAAGACTTGGGAGATTTTGAGGAAATGAACTTTTTTGAATTGAGATTTGAATTGGAATTGGCAAATGCATGAAATGAATGAATATGGCTTTGAGGAATTGAGAAGTACTTTTTGTATTTTTGAAAAATGCAGTGCATTTTGAAGTTAGCCTAAGAGTGTAGGCTGAATGTGGCTAATGTGAAGATCATAAATCTGGATATCCTTCATATTCTGACTATGGCCATAAATACGAATTCCACCAAGTTTATAAACTTCATAGAAGCTAGTGTGTGTGCCATTCGTGTAGACCATGGTGAATTTGTAAAAATATGCATGAATCATCATCCATCACACATTAACATTATAAAAATAAACTATATGCAATGCAACCTAAGCTAAGCAGGAAATGTAAATTCTTATTCCAAAGTTTAATTACAAATTACATCACTATTGAAATTTAAATACATGAAAAATAAAGTTTTCAATGTACCTGCAAAACTAGAAAACTTGGTTAATGAAAATATGTTGGCTTTTCTAGATTTATCCAACAATATCAGGAAATTGTGGGATTTTGCTAGATATAAGCCTTTTTGCCATGATTCCCTTAAATCAAAATGATAAAGTATGAAATAAAATTGAATAAATAAGGAAGAGAAGATATGAAATTTCGAAATTGGGGTCAAAATGACCAAAATACCCCTAATAACAAGACTATGGCCTTGAAATTAGGGTTTTTAAAAAGATATTTGGTAAAAATGCAAGTTTTGAAGTTTAGATGAAATAAACTAAGCTAAATATGATGTGACATGATTAAATATATGAAAATTAGGGTTAGGGATTTCGAAATTTAGGCCAAATGACCAAATTGCCCCCGATAGCAAAACTATGGCCTTGAAATCA
The DNA here is from genome assembly GCF_984573655.1 of Nuphar pumila. Lineage (NCBI taxonomy): Eukaryota > Viridiplantae > Streptophyta > Magnoliopsida > Nymphaeales > Nymphaeaceae > Nuphar > Nuphar pumila. The sequence goes on along the minus strand of NC_143265.1, from coordinate 41,300,840 downwards.
GGGTTTTTAGAAATAGATTTTGGTAAAAACTTAGGTTTTATGCACTAAATGAAATCAAATGAGCACAAAATTAAACCTAAAGCATCCTAATATGATTATGAACATGATTAAACCCTAAAAATATATGCTTATGCACGAAAATCCAAAAAACTGTGATTTTAGCATTGTTTTTTGATCTTTCAGGAACCCTTTTTGCAATTTGCTTAATTCAGCCATCAATCAGATTCCAAAAATCCTCAAAATTGGTACCTGCACTTTTTATAACCCTAATGTCGAATTGGAATTATAAAAATAATTTTTTGACATTGAATTAATCCGAAAATTGCATTAAACTCTCAAAATATGCTATTTTTGACCTAATTCACCAACCAGTCTCAGTCCAAAACCTGAACCAGGGGTCAAATCTCCATGGAAATTTATGAAATTTTACAAAGACTAACTAGGAATAAAAACAGAGATTTTGCAATTTACAGATCGGAAAAATCATCTCCGGTTAGGGAGAAACCTATCCGGAAATCTGAGCTAAAATATATCATTTTTAACAGGGATTAAAACGGCTACTCCAGATTGAAAATACAGACATAAATAGCAATCCTAAACAAAAATCTCTGAAATTTTAGTGGTGAACATTAGACAAAAAAATAACAATACTCACTTTTTACAGATATAAAATCGGATATGTGTTTTGGGATTTATGACTAACAAAAGTCTGATTAGGGTTTTGGTAAACCCTAACGAGTTTTAAATTTAAAAACAGATTCTCTGAAAAGGGAAAAAAAATAAAAAGTAATAAAAAATTCTTAAAATTTCACAGTAGATAGATCTATTCAATGTGAATCCATAGCACTTTACAGATATAAAATCGGATATAAGATGAGAGAAATATCATCACAGCAAGTTACCTTCTTGATTTTAACCACGATTTTAAAACTTTAAAAACCCGATTTGATGTCTGATTTTTTTGACAGAGTTCCCGAGAACCAAACCCTCTTATCTTTTTACAGGAACTCAATAACTCATGTATACACCACATATAAAAAAATCAGAAATAAACAATGAGTACTTCAATCCGAAATAACATTATCTTTACTGTTCTAAACCTAAAATACACAGAAATTTAAGAAACTTGAAAAACCATGCATTAACTAAAGTAAATAAATAAAATAAACCATAAAACAGTAAATAAAACTTATTTCTAGGCTATAGAACGTAAAAAAAACATGAATAAACCATGAAAATAAAATAAAAATAGGGAATCAATGGCTGGAATTTGATATCACCTTTAAAACATAGATTTAACCCATTAAAAAGGGTGAATCATATATTTTATTGGTTAATAATGTAAAGAATCATATTTAAATCAATTCTAATGGATTAAAATCCCTATAAATCACCCAAAACAGGATTAGATCACCTTATTGGATTGTTCTTGCTGATTCTTGATGGTTCTTGAGGTGAAACCATGGTTGATCTTCCATAAGGAGGGGTATCTAAGCCTAGATCTAGTTTTAAAACATTAAAATCATTAAATAAAATATGAAAAAGGCAAAGGAATTCATACATTGGAGTTGCAGCAATGGAGGAAGGGCTGGAGAGGAGAGAGAAGCTCCAAGAATCCAATAGGAGAGAGATGGGAAAATCGACTCCCCTTATGGCACCTATTTATAAAAAAATTTTAGGTTTAAAAATTGACAATTTTGAAAATTTTGGACTCTAAAGGGGGGGGCGATTTTTGGGTGGAGTTACCTATATGCCCTTGACCTAAATTATCCTAATTAATCCCTAATTAACCCCTAACTAAACCTAAGAATCCCTCAAATGTGGCGCCACTTGGCGTTTTCTCACATTGGGTTTTTAAAGTTTTAACTAAAACTTTTAAAAACAACAATTTAAAAACCAAACTTTAAAAATGAGTTTTCAAAATAGATTTTGACTCTTCTAAACTTCTAAAACTAACCAAGACACTGACTAAGCCTAAGCTAACCCTGACTTTCTCAAATGTGGCGCCACCCCGAGTGGGCCCTACTTGATTTTGTCAAAAAAATGATTTTAAAACTTAAAATTAAGAGAGTTTTCAAAAGATTTTCAAAAGCAAACTTGAAATTAAAAGTTTTGAAATGGCATAGAGTTCCAACGGGGTTAAAACTCTTCTGGATGTGGCACCAACTGAGTGGGCTCACATCTAATTTTGAAACTTTTGAAATAAACACTGAAAATGGCTTTTAAAAAGGGTTAAAATCGACATTCAAAATTCAAGATCTTTGAAAATAGGGTCTCAAGCGAACTGGAACTCCGGGTTAGAGTCCTGAACTCTTAGGACTCTGAGATTTTAGATTTTAAAAGCCAAATGAAAGAATTTTCAAAAGATTTTATCAAGAAATGATGAAATAAGTCAGAAAACACAGTCAGGGTTAGACTCCTAACTCGACCGAACTCTAAAATATAGTCCTGAACTAACTGGACTCTGTAAAATGACCTAAATTTTGAAAATAATCGAAAAAGACTGAAAATGGAAGTAAAACAGACTTAAAAACCAGACTCCTGACTGGATTAGGACTCTGAGACAGAGTCCTGATCGGACTGAAATTTTCAAAAATTTGAGAAATTTGAAATTCAGAAGCGACACCACCTCAATGGGTCTCATCTGTGAATTGAAATCGATTAAAATTTGAATTTGAAATGAATCCAGATTGTTTCCTTGAGAAAATATTTCAAAATATAAAGTCCTGGGGTTGGAAAATGACAGAGTATTGAATAAAAACCCAGGTTTTGAAATTGATTTTGAAATAAAGCTTTAAAATTCAAATCTGGATTGAATGTTTTGAAAACTGGAGTGCTGGATCTCGAAAAATGAGATGCAATGACATGCAATGCTATGCAATGACATGCAATGCTATGCAGAATACATGCAATGACATGCAATGATCTGTAATGACTTATGGAATGGACAAACACTGGATGAGGGTGAAAATTTGGGGTGTTTACAGATGCCCCTCTTTGCTGCTAAGCCGGTTGAAAGCCGAGCTTAGTGGCAAAGAAAACACACCAAATTTGGATTATAAAAATGCCCCAGTTAGATGAATCTGACTGGGTATGAAAGAATTAGTTCAAGTGCTGATGATAGATATGAAATGAAGAATAAGGAGAAAATTTTACTTCGAAAAGAAGTGAGATTCAGGTTTTGCCCTTAACCTGGATGGGACAGAAAATACCTCAAGTAGAAACGAAGCTCAGGTTTGACCCTTAACCTGACCGGGAAATGAAGTACCTCATCAAAGTGAAGCTCAGGTTTAACCCTTAACCTGATCGGGCGGAAAATGAAATACCTCATCAAAGGAGGCCCAGGTTTATACCCTTAACCTGATTGGGCAGAAAATGAAATACCTCATCAAAGGAGGCCCAGGTTTATACCCTTAACCTGATTGGGTGGAAAATGAAATACCTCATCAAAAGAGGCTCAAGTTTGTACCCTTAACCTGATCGGTTGGAAAAATGAAATACCTCATCAAAAGAGGCTCAGGTTTGTACCCTTAACCTGATCGGGTGGAAAACTGAAATACCTCATCAAAAGAGGCCCAGGTTTATACCCTTAATCTGATTGGGTGGAAAATGAAATACCTCATCAAAAGAGGCTCAGGTTTGTACCCTTAACCTGATCGGGTGGAAAATGAAATACCACATCAAAAGAGGCTCAAATTTGTACCCTTAACCTGATCGGGTGGAAAAATGAACGGAATCCTCGAAAGAGGAGACCGTGATAGAACCTTCGGATTTCCGCACAATGAATCCGATAGGGGTTTTGCAAAAGGAAGGAAATTGGGGTCCCTAAAGCTTGAAAAGGGTTTGATTTTGGGCATCTCATTGCTGAGACTAAATAGCTTTTGAAATTGCCTTTTGCTGAAATTGGTGGCTTAACCTCAAGCCGAAATTGGACTGTCTATGGTGGGACAGTGGGGACACAGGGAAGTGTGCGAATCTGAGAACCCAGGCGCTCAGATTATACCGAAGAAGGGAAGGAATCTTAAAAACTCCCGTAATTAAGTCCTAAAAGGGATAACAACTGATGTCAGGATGCACCAAAGATGAACCTCAAGCTCTCGCTTCACGCCAGGATAGCTAGAAAATATTGTCAAAATGTTGAAAATCATTGTTGATTCAAAATAATTTAAAATGATGCACATTGTTTTGAAAGTATTCCCTCTTTTCTACCTGAAGTATTACCTCCGACTGGGCTTAACTCCGTAGAATCAAGATTCGAATTCAAATTGTTTGCGATTGACTTTCTTTCAAGGAAGCTATCAATTTCCTTGATATGGACGAAAAAGAAGATATTCTTGATATTGCGAGAGCTATTGGTGAAAGAATATTGATAAAAGAATTTCACAAAATTAAAGAAGATTCTTGATAGATTCAGCAGTCTTATCCTGGGATTCTTTTCTCATGATGATCTTTCTGCATTCTCTTTTTTTTTAGCAGATTGGAGCTCTCTTGGATTTTTCGGGAATTACATCATCCTTCATTTTGGAGATGTCCTGACTTTTCTCTCTTTTTTTTTTTTTTTGGGAAGGGTACGTCACAAACTCCTTCATCTCAGAGATGTTCTGATCCTTCTTTTCTCTCAGGGATTATCTTGATAGTTATTGGCTCATTGGTTGGGAATCTCTTGATGATAGCTGGAATCAAATATCTTTTAGGGTTTGTCGGTAGGCTCATCACACTCGCCTTCATCTCGACGGTGATCTGAACTTTCCCTGGAAGGATCCGTCACAAACTCCGTCATCTTGGAGATGATCCAAATCTTTTTTGGCCCCGGGGGTCGACTCGCTTAATTCGTCTTCATCTTGACGACAATTGAGAGATCCCTTTTGCAGATATTTAATTGCAGCTTGGGTGTTTGAGGAGATATGGAGATTGAGTGGATTTTTCTGTATCACCCAGGATATTTCGACTGCTTTATTTTTCAAGAAAGGTCTTTAAAAATGTGCCATTGACTGCGATCAATATCAATTACTTATGGCTTTGCAACAACATTGAATTCTCTTTGCTGGCCATATCGCTGATTTATTCTTCATCCTTTTGGTTGGCCAATAAAAAGATTTTGAACTTTGAATCCTTTTTTGCGAAAGCTTTGTCCTTTCGGAAGTAATACTGAGGGTATTCTGAGGTAATAATTTTGTGCAATAAAGATTTTTGAAATCAACAAATATTTAATGACAGATTGGCAAAACTTTCTTGAAATCCTTTTATGAAAGCGAGCATTTGAAGCACAACGCAACACATCCATGACATAAATTCTCTTCTTCTTTCCCCAAAGGAGAAGATTCAGAAATTAAAATTGGGAATTACTCCTCTCTTCCCTGAAGAGGAGGTGTTTGCAAAACGAATTTTCGAAGAGAAATTAAGCTTTCGTCAAAACTTCCTAACATTAGGCTTCTCTTATGGAAAGGGGGCCGGAATTGGTGAGGTTGGTAAATTGGTCATGAAGGAACGAGTTCATCACACTCTCCCTGAAAAGAGGGTCCTTCATGATGAAATGGCCTAGTCTGAAATTATGGGGCCACAAGGAAAGCAAGTCTCTGTCGAGTCTCTCCCTATAAAAAGGGTTCCTTGTGTGAAATTTGGAATTTTGTTTTGCAAACGGTTCACAAAGACACGAGTCCCTTCAAACTCTCCCTAAAAAGGGGCTAAGTGAACGAATTGGATAGCATGCGAAAAGAGCGAGCTCCCTCGAACTCTCCCTATACAAAAGGGTCTCTCGCAAGAGAAATTTTTGGAATTGGGTATTAGGTGACCAAAAGGTCGAAAATTGGAAATTGATATTTGGAAATTGGAAATTGGAAATTGGGAATTGATTGGCTAAAAAGGTCGAAATTGTGAATTGGTTTACTGAGAATGACATGGGTTCTATTGAGAACGGCATTGGTTCCGCAGGGGTTCGACCTACGAATTATCAATTCCACAGGAATTCAACCTAAGGATCATAGCTTAAGAAGGAATGATTCCAACTTGTAAGCTTTGAATGGACCAGGTGCTAAACTGGGTTTTTGAGGGAATATTCGAATCGGAATTCAACTCTTCAAGGAAAAATAGATGAATTGGATTTTGAAAGAAAATTCAAGTCGAAACTTGCATTTTCTAGACCAACTCTGTAGGAAAAGAAAACTCGAGTCGAAACCCGAATCTTCGAAGGAAAACCAGGTCCCTTATGGAAGGAAAAGAAATTCGAGTCGGAACTCGAATCCCAAAGGAAAACTAAACTGGTTAAAAGGAAAAGAAATTCGAGTCGGAACTCGAACTCCTGAAGAAAAACTAGATCGATTAGAAGAAAAGGAAATTCGAGTCGGAACTCGAATCCCAAAGGAAAACTAAACCGGTTAGAAGGAAAAGAAATTCGAGTCGGAACTCGAACTCCTGAAGGAAAACTAGATCGATTAGAAGGAAAGGAAATTCTAGTCGGAACTCGAATCGCAAAGGAAAACTAAACCGGTTAGAAGGAAAAGAAATTCGAGTCGGAACTCGAACTCCTGAAGGAAAACTAGATCGATTAGAAGAAAAGGAAATTCGAGTCGGAACTCGAATCCCAAAGGAAAACTAAACCGGTTAGAAGGAAATGAAATTCGAGTCGGAACTCGAACTCCTGAAGGAAAACTAGATCGATTTGAAGGAAAGGAAATTCGAGTCGGAACTCGAATCCCAAAGGAAAACTAAGTTAACCAAAAGGAAAGAAGATTCGAGTCGGAACTCGAATCCCAAAGGCAAACTTAAACCGGTGTGGAAGGAAAGGAAATTCGAGTCGGAACTCGAATTCCGAAGGAAAACTAGGTTAACCAGAAGGAAAGAAGATTCGAGTCGAAACTCGAATCCCAAAGGCAAACTAAATTAGTGGACACTGAATTTTAAAGTGTACCAGTGCAAACACCGGATTTTGAAAATGTGCCAATACAAGCATTATGTTTTGAAAAATTACGAGTACGAATACCGGGTTTTGGAAGATTACCAGTACGAGCGCTGGATTTTGGAAGGTTACCAGTACGAGCACTGGATTTGAAAAGGTTACCAGTACGAGCGCTGGATTTTAAATGGTTACCAGTACGAGCATTGGGTTTTGGAAATTTACCAGCACGAACACTGGATTTTTGAAAAAATTACCAGCACAACACTGGATTCTGAAGAATTACTAATAGATTTTGATGGAAAATTTTCAGTTTTCACCCTCACGACGACTTGGACAACTGTCGGGGTCTCAGGATTTATCCCTTATCCTGAATGGGTAATCGATGCAAATGCAAATTGATGCAGATGAATGCGAATGAATGCATGCAAATGCAAATGAATGTAAATGGGTGCACATGCATGCAAAATGAGAGATTTGTTTGATCCTGCATGCATACAGAAAGTTTTGAAGATAAAATGAAAATTTAAAAATGCCCCGAAGGTGACACGACAACTGGCTTTTAATTGATTCAGAAGAGACTCGGAAGAGGTTATTCCTCATAAAAGAACATTTTGCCGAGGAGAATAAAAAAATGGCACCGAGCTTGCGAGAAAAATTGAAACTTTATTGATGTATTGAAGAAAAGGTAACAAATAAGGGAAAGACAGACGAGATTACATCATCCCTTTGAAATAATAAAAGCAAGATGAGAAATTGGGAAAGCACTAGTGTTATCAACTTTTGAATGATTGGGGAGAAACATGATCAAGATGAATGGTCCTCCTTTTCATCTCCAACGAGAAGATTCTTGTCAATGCCATCTTGAACAATATTTTTAAGGACAAAACAATGCTTGGTATCGTGACCCATTGCCCGATGAAATTCGCAGAACTGATCTTTAAACCTTCCCATGGCTGTTGCGGGATCAGCTACTTTAGGTAAACGGATCATATCTTTTGCGAGCATGTATTTCAGAACATTCTCTAGTGTCTGATCTAGAGGGGTGAACTTTCGATCCGTATTCCAATCCTTGTGCTTTGGCTTTTCTTGATCTTTCCCTTTATGCTGAGGACTAGATTGGAGAGGCTTATCATTGTTGGAGAACTTTCCTTTTTGGCCCTTGGATCCCTCTGAAGGATGATCATAATCTTTCTTGTTGCTTTTGCTATCATTGGCAGAGAGAGTGAAATGAGACTTCAGAGATCCGACTGTATCTTTTGTAAGCATGTATTTCAGAAAAGTATCAAATATTTGATCCAATGGGGCTATCTTGCGATCCTGGTTCGGATCATCACACTGCACCTCTTGTCGAGTGTTTGATTTTTGCTGAGACTTGGATAAGACAGTCGATTGGTATTCTTTCTTATTCTCAATGAAGAAATTCTTGTCGATATGATCTTGGACAATGTTCTTGAAGACGAAACAATGGTCGGTATCATGTCCCACTGCCCTATGAAATTTACAGAATTGATCCCTGAATTTTCCCATGACTGTGGGAGGATTTGCGACTCTTAGGAGTTTTACCAATTCCTTGGCCAACATATATTCAAGGATTTCGTCGAGAGGCTGCTCGAGAGGAGTAAACTGGCGATTGCAATCCCAACCGTCCCGCTATATCTTTTCTTTCTGCTGACTCAATTTTCCACTCTGCTTTAAAGATTTCTCTTTCTGACTTGTGTGATTGCCTTTGTTATCCTTGCACCCCTCGCGGTGGGCCTTGACAGAATTTGTCTTTTTTGAATCTTGATTATTCCTGACGGGAGTGATGCTCTTGTAGAAATCTTTGCCCGTGAAGACCTTCTTGCCCTTGTCGCAGGCTTCCAAATCTTTAATCTTCTTTGCCATTTCCTTCAGTTGTATTTGGATTGGATCATCCATTGCTTGATTTTTCAATTTATAGGGTGTCCCTTGTCTATGAGGGGATCTTTGAAGTGCTTGCTGAACTTCATACTCTTCATCGGTGTTACCTACCGATCCTGATTCATCCGATGTATCTTCCTGTTGGATATGTTTCTTGGATAGCTTCAGAACTTTCTTGACTGCCTGGTCTTTTGCCTTCTGCTTAACCCGAGTCTCTTCTATACTAGTTTCAGTTCGTTTTGCCAGCATCTTGGTCATCATTTCTTTGAACATAACATACATTCGGGGATCGATGCCATCATCCGCTTGCTGACTCTGACTGCTGACTGATCGGAGTGAGTCCATTTCCTCTTCTGAAGCGATCGAGTATGCCACACCTTCTACTGATGCAGTTTTCTTTTCGGACCTTGTCTGAACCACTGAGTATCACAAATGCTCTTTTGAATGTTATTAATGCTCTCTCTGCAAGGCAGAACTGATGGTTAGGCTTCTGAAGGAAATTTGGTTGGAGGAAAATATTTGTTGAGAATTTTGGTAGACAGTTGAAAGAGTATCCCATTACTAGGGATTGAGTCATCGCTGGAATTACGACAATTGCGCTGCTATTCTTTGCAAAATAAACAACTGGAAATATGCCTTGTTACCTAGGCGAGGTCGTCAAACCAAGATGAGATGTAAAATAAAGGAATTTTATTGAGGGGAAAAACATGATTTTATCAATAATACTCTTGACAGAGGGGAGGGGGACAAACAATTTTCCACCACTCCGGATAATCAGAAGATACATGAGGACCAGGAAAAATAGTAAGACTGACAAAGGAATCCCAGCCATGTCTGGCAGAATGGTATGCTCCGGACCACTGATCTGATGCAAGATCGAATTCTGGCAGAACCCCCGCTAGTGGACGAATCTCTACGCGCTTCTGCCTCTGAGAGAACTGCCTGACACACCGCTCGGGATGATAGTATGCGCAGAAGAACGGGCCAAGTAGTCTGAATCGCTTGCCGTAAGCATAAGTGTATCTGGGAGGTGATTCCTGGCGATCAAAGTAGTCCCATACGACCTCTTCCTCCTGAAGGTTGTCGATCAAGAACCGGTATCGCGCAACTGGAAGAAGCTTTTCACCATTGTATCTGAATGAACTGGCTCGGGCGGGCACATGCCGGAGGAACCAAGACTGCAAAGCATAGGTGCACCCTTCGACTAGGATCGACTCTTCGAGTGCGAAACGAGTCAACCCTCGGTATAGAAAGGCGAGTGCGGCCATGGCTATCGAGAGGCGGCTGGTCTGTCGACTTTCCCATCTCCTTAGAAGCTGAACTATTCTGATATCCATGTAATTCCGTCCGTCGGGAAAGAAGGCTAATCCCACCGTGAACAGAACCATCGCATGCTGAATTCTCTCTTGAGCTATCCTGGACAACGAGCTAACTTCCACAAATGTCCCATGCTGTTTGTAGATTTCGAGCAGGTCCACATATTCGTTTCCATCCTCCTCTATCAATGGCCAAGACCTGCGTCCTGTCATGCGGGCTAAGGCATCCTTAGGGTCCAGACCCTTGACATTAATTAAAAACAGCTTCTCCAATGGATCTCTAGGCTGACCGGCTGGCTCGGGCAATCCCATAATCTCTGAAAAATCATCCATCAGTACTGTCATCTCGCCCCACGGGAACCAGAAGGTAGAAGTGCTCGGATTCCACCGCTCTGCTAGTGCATGGATCAAATTGCCGTTGACTGTCTGCTTTCCCACTGCGGACTCCAGTTCTAACCCACAATCGTCCAGATGGTCCGGAAACATACGAGAGAAGTTCTTGAACCATGAATAGTACCACCGGGGAAAGAAGGATCCGGTGCTGAGGACTCGATGTTCGGGAAGACTTTGTCGCACCTCGTAGGAGATGTGACCCTCAGGGAAGACTGAATCAAGCTGACTGGATGCCATCGGACTGGAAGACATGGAAATTGGAATAAGACTTGGAAAAATACAGGAAATTTGAGGAAAATGCAGGCAGGATAAAAATAAAGTAGGAAATTCGAGATCCAGAAGACAGGAGAGATGGGAAATCACCTGGAGTTTTGAAGAAAATAGAGGAATTTCATGAAAATCGTCCAGGGTTTTCATATTTCATAAAATGGAGTATTTGAAAATCGTCCAAGGTTTAAAACATGGACAGTACATGGACATAGATTGGGGAATTTTGAGAAAATCGTCCAGTATTTTTAGAAAATTGGGAAAATATGGAAAATAAAAAGGAAATAACACATTCAATCACATTCTGCATAAACAAGTATGCACAAACAACATTCCCTAAAAGCTTACTCTAGATGCACAAATTTTGAAATGGCTGTAGGACCTTCATCCTAACTCTAAGGTTCAAATCAACTGTATCCAATCCAGTTATGCCTATATACTCAAGCCAAGGCTCAATGTACGTGGCATAAAATCAATTTCTCCGGTTCTAGGTTCAAGTTTTCCAACATCCTTGAGCACCTGCCGATATACGTTGGACTATGTCCCTTGGTACGTGGCAGGGGGGGTTTCACCCAAATAGGTGGCCCAGTTGTGAGGCTCTGTCCCGAACTATGGTTCTGGAAGAGAGCCCAGCAACGTGAAGACCGGGACAATATAGGTGGGGGTGGTTTTTTGAAAAACATGAGCACATGCAATCAAACAGAAGGCTCTAAGTCCTAAAAAGATAGAATTTTGAAATATTTGAAGAAGCAAACATTGTTTTCATACAATTCCTAAATTGAGGAGTGTTGTATTAGACCTAAGTCTATGTGAGCATGAATAATTCTCCTCAATATGGTCCTACCAAACCATACCTAGTCTATATGCAATCCACGTCAGCTGGGTTCAAGTCTAGGGTCCTAGGTTCACATGATAGCATACATTAAAAGCTGACATTCCATGGAAATCGATTTTGACAATTTGAACTAAGTAGAGCATTAGATTGATCAGGCAAAGACAGGTCCCATCTCGGTCGCCAAACCTGTTATCATCGCAAATTTTTTTTAACTTTTTGCGAGTCAAACTGACCTTTGAAAAAGTTTTTGAAAATAACTCGACTCCGTTTTTAAAATGCGGGAAAATTCTGAAGAATGGGACTCGCCTGTTGGTACGAGGTTCAACCGTTCCTGCCACCTTTAACAGGGGTAATTGAACCAAGGATCAATCTTATGCTCTACTCTATTCAACTTGTCTAAATCATATTCTAATTTCTAAATGCACATAGAATCAGGCATGTGCTATGAATTTTCAGAAAATGCACATTTGAAAACATGATGTTTGCTTTGAATGATTGAAATATTTAGAAAATGTATCACATGGAAAATCGTGAATTGGGATTTGAAATATACTTATGAGAGAAATAAAAATCGATTTTGAGAAATCCTTGACATTTGGTGAAAATCGATTCTGAGAAACTTGGTTTCTCTGAATTCAAACTTTGAAATTGAAATTCTGACTTAGAAAATTTGAATTTGGAACTTGGGAAATATTTGAAATATCATTGGCAAATCCATATTCTTTTGAATAAGACTTAGAAGAATTCTAACTTCAAACTTTGAAATTGACTGCATAACTTTGGAAAATTGAGTTTATGAACTTGAGAAACACTTGAAATATTCTTTGAAATTCAATGCTTTTGCGAAAATCGATTTTGCTATAAGACTTGGGAGATTTTGAGGAAATGAACTTTTTTGAATTGAGATTTGAATTGGAATTGGCAAATGCATGAAATGAATGAATATGGCTTTGAGGAATTGAGAAGTACTTTTTGTATTTTTGAAAAATGCAGTGCATTTTGAAGTTAGCCTAAGAGTGTAGGCTGAATGTGGCTAATGTGAAGATCATAAATCTGGATATCCTTCATATTCTGACTATGGCCATAAATACGAATTCCACCAAGTTTATAAACTTCATAGAAGCTAGTGCGTGTGCCATTCGTGTAGACTATGGTGAATTTGTAAAAATATGCATGAATCATCATCCATCACACATTAACATTATAAAAATAAACTATATGCAATGCAACCTAAGCTAAGCAGGAAATGTAAATTCTTATTCCAAAGTTTAATTACAAATTACATCACTATTGAAATTTAAATACATGAAAAATAAAGTCTTCAATGTACCTGCAAAACTAGAAAACTTGGTTAATGAAAATATGTTGGCTTTTCTAGATTTATCCAACAATATCAAGAAATTGTGGGATTTTGCTAGATATAAGCCTTTTTGCCACGATTCCCTTAAATCAAAATGATAAAGTATGAAATAAAATTGAATAAATAAGGAAGAGAAGATATGAAATTTCGAAATTGGGGTCAAAATGACCAAAATACCCCTAATAACAAGACTATGGCCTTGAAATTAGGGTTTTTAAAAAGATATTTGGTAAAAATGCAAGTTTTGAAGTTTAGATGAAATAAACTAAGCTAAATATGATGTGACATGCTTAAATATATGAAAATTAGGGTTAGGGATTTCGAAATTTAGGCCAAATAACCAAATTGCCCCCAATAGCAAGACTATGGCCTTGAAATCAGGGTTTTTAGAAATAGATTTTGGTAAAAACTTATGTTTTATGCACTAAATGAAATCAAATGAGCACAAAATTAAACCTAAAGCATACTAATATGATTATGAACATGATTAAACCCTAAAAATATATGCTTATGCACGAAAATCCAAAAAACTGTGATTTTAGGATTGTTTTTGGATCTTTCAGGAACCCTGTTTTGCAATTTGCTTAATTCAGCCATCAATCAGATTCTGAAAATCCTCAAAATTGGTACCTGCACTTTTTATAACCCTAACGTCGAATTGGAATTATAAAAATAATTTTTTGACATTGAATTAATCCAAAAATTGCATTAAACCCTCAAAATATGCTATTTTTGACCTAATTCACCAACCAGTCTCAGTCCAAGACCTGAACCAGGGGTCAAATCTCCATGGAAATTTATGAAATTTTACAGAGACTAACTAGGAAAAAAAACAGAGATTTCCCAATTTACAGATCGTAAAAAAAATTTCCGGTTAGGGAGAAACTCTTCCGGCAATCTGAGCTAAAATATATCATTTTTAACAGGGATTAAAACGGCTACTCCAGAATGAAAATACAGGCATAAATAGCAATCTTAAACAAAAATCTCTGAAATTTTATTGGTGAATAGTATACAGAAAAATAACAATACTCACTTTTTAAATATCTAAAATCGGATATGTGGTTTGGGATTTATGACTAACACAAGTCTGATTAGGGTTTTGGTAAACCCTAACGAGTTTTAAATTTAAAAACAGATTCTCTGAAAGGGGAAAAATATTAACAGTAATAAAAAATTCTGAAAATTTCACAATAGACAGATCTATTCAATATGAATCCATAGCACTTTACAGATCTAAAATCGGATATAAGATGAGAGAAATATCATCACAGCAAGTTACCTTCTTGATTTTAACCACGATTTTAAAACTTTAAAAACCCGATTTGATGTTTGAGTTTTTTGACAGGGTTCCCGAAATCCAAACCCTTTGATTTTTTTACAGGAACTCAATAACTCATGTATTCACCACATATAAAAAAATCAGAAATAAACAATGAGTACTTCAATCCGAAATAACATTATCTTTACTGTTCTAAACCTAAAATACACAGAAATTTAAGAAACTTGAAAAACCATGCATTAACTAAAGTAAATAAATAAAATAAACCATAAAACAGTAAATAAAACTTATTTCTATGCTATAGAACGTAAAACAAACATGAATAAACCATGAAAATAAAATAAAAACAGGGAATCAATGGCTGGAATTTGATATCACCTTTAAAACATAGATTTAACCCATTAAAAAGGGTGAATCATATATTTTATTGGTTAATAATGTAAAGAATCATATTTAAATCAATTCTAATGGATTAAAATCCATGTAATTCACCCAAAACAGGATTAGATCACCTTCTTGGATTGTTCTTGCTGATTCTTGATGGTTCTTGAGGTGAAACCATGGTTGATCTTCCATAAGGAGGGGTATCTAAGCCTAGATCTAGTTTTAAAACATTAAAATCATTAAATAAAATATGAAAAAGGCAAAGGAATTCAGACCTTGGAGTTGCAGCAATGGAGGAAGGGCTGGAGAGGAGAGAGAAGCTCCAAGAATCCAATAGGAGAGAGATGGGAAAATCGACTCCCCTTATGGCATCTATTTATAAAAAAAAATTAGTTTTAAAAATTGACAATTTTGAAAATTTTGGACTCTAAAGGGGGGGGCGATTTTTGGGTGGAGTGACCTATATGCCCTTGACCTAAATTATCATAATTAATCCCTAATTAACCCCTAACTAAACCTAAGAATCCCCCAAATGTGGCGCCACTTGGCGTTTTCTCACATTGGTTTTTTAAAGTTTTAACTAAAACTTTTAAAAACAACAATTTAAAAACCAAACTTTAAAAATGAGTTTTCAAAATAGATTTTGACTCTTCTAAACTTCTAAAACTAACCAAGACACTGACTAAGCCTAAGCTAACCCTGACTTTCTCAAATGTGGCGCCACCCCGAGTGGGCCCTACTTGATTTTGTCAAAAAAATGATTTTAAAACTTAAAATTAAGAGAGTTTTCAAAAGATTTTCAAAAGCAAACTTGAAATTAAAAGTTTTGAAATGACATAGAGTTCCAACGGGGTTAAAACTCTTCTGGATGTGGCGCCAACTGAGTGGGCCCACATCTAATTTTGAAACTTTTGAAATAAACACTAAAAATGACTTTGAAAAAGGGTTAAAATCGACATTCAAAATTCAAGATCTTTGAAAATAGGGTCTCAAGCGAACTGGAACTCCGGGTTAGAGTCCTGAACTCTTAGGACTCTGAGATTTTAGATTTTAAAAGCCAAATGAAAAAAATTTCAAAAGATTTTATCAAGAAATGATGAAATAAGTCAGAAAACACAGTCAGGGTTAGACTCCTAACTTGACTGAACTCTAAAATAGAGTCCTGAACTAACTGGACTCTGTAAAATGACCTAAATTTTGAAAATAATCGAAAAAGACTGAAAATAGAAGTAAAACAGACTTAAAAACCAGACTCCTGACTGGATTAGGACTCTGAGACAGAGTCCTGATCGGACTGAATTTTTCAAAAATTTGAGAAATTTGAAATTCAGAAGCGACACCACCTCAATGGGTCTCATCTGTGAATTGAAATCGATTAAAATTTGAATTTGAAATGAATCCAAATTGTTTCCTTGAGAAAATATTTCGAAATATAAAGTCCTGGGGTTGGAAAATGACAGAGTATTGAATAAAAACCCAGGTTTTGAAATTGATTTTGAAATAAAGCTTTAAAATTCAAATCTGGATTGAATGTTTTGAAAACTGGAGTGCTGGATCTCGAAAAATGAGATGCAATGACATGCAATGCTATGCAGAATACATGCAATGACATGCAATGATCTGTAATGACTTATGGAATGGACAAACACTGGATGAGGGTGAAAATTTGGGGTGTTTACAGTTTTAAATATGTTTTCTTATGAAATCATGCATATATTAATATGAAATAAACTCTAAAGTATATGCATGATCAATGATCCAAATCTTCTTTGGCCCCGGGGGTCTAGCTCGCATATTCATCTTCATCTTGACGACAATTGAGAGATCCCTTTTGCAGATATTTGATTGCAGCTTAAATGACTGAGGAGATATGGATTGGGTAGGTTGTTTTACTACCCAGGATATTTTCACTGCCTTACTGCCAGAAGAAGATCTTTAAGAATGTGCCATAGCTATGATCAATATCAATTCACTTATGACTTTTTAACATCATTGAATTTTCCCTTGGCTGGTCATATCAAAGATTTTTCTTCATCCTCTTGGTTGACCAACAGAAAAAACTTAAATGTTTTTCTTTCTTCACGAAAGTCTTATCCTTTTGGAAATAATACTGAAGGTAGTTCGAGGTAATTCTTTGTGCCATAAAAGCTTTGAGATCAACAACTATTTTTTATAGCAGATTGGTAAAATATTTTAGAAATCTTTGACGAAAGTAATTGCTTGACATCGAATCAACAAATCCATGACAAAATTCTCCTCTCTTTTTCCCCAAAAAGAGAGACTCAGGCTTAGCCCTTACCTGAATGGGAAATACTCCTGTCTTCCCTGAGGAGGAGGTGTTTGCAAAACGGAACTTTTGAAGAGAAATTAAGTTTTCGTCACAACTCCCTATCCCTAGGCTTCTCTTATGGAAAGGCGGCAAAAAATAAAGCTGAAAAAGTATCACAGAGGAACGAGTCTGTCACACTCTCTCTAGAAGAGGGTCCTCTGTGAAGGGATTGGCCAAAAATGAGAAAATTGGGGGCCACAAAAGGAAACGGGCTTCCGTCAAAGCTCTCCCTAGAAAAGGGTTCCTTTGTGTAAAAATTAGGTTATTTTTTTGCAAACAGTTCACAAAGAAACGAGACCCTTCAAACTCTCCTTGGAAAAAGGGCTCTCACGAACGAAAAAGATGGTTGCATGAGAAAGGAACGAACTCCCTCGAACTCTCCCTAGAAGAGGGTCCTTCGCAAGAGAAAAAGATTGAATTTTGATAGAATGGTAACCGAAAGGTTGAAATTGAGATTTAGAGATTGAATTGTGATGAGTGGTTAGCGCGAAGACTAAACCTGAAGGGCTAACTGATCAGTCAGCCAGACACTAGCACGAATGCTAGATGTACCAGTACGAGCACTGGGTTTTGAAAGATGCGCCATCACAAGCACTGGATTTCAAAAATGCATCAGTACGAGCACTGGATTTTGAAAATGCACCAGTACGAGCATTGGATTTTTAAAAATGCACCAGTACGAGCACTGGGTTTTTGAAAATGCACCAGCACGAGCACTAGATTTTGAAGATGCACTAGTATGGGCACTGGATTTCGAAAATACACCAGTACGAGCACTGGATTTTTGAAAATGCACCAGTACAAGCACTGGGTTTTTGAAAATGCACCAGAACGTGCACTGGGTTTCGAAAGTGCACCAGTACGAGCACTGGATTTTGAAAAGCACCAGTACGAGCACTGGATTTTGAAAATGTTCTAGTACGAGCACTGGATTTCGAAGATGCACCAGTATGAGCACTGAATTTTGAAAATCACACCAGTACAAGCACTAGGTTTTTAAAAAGAGACTGACACTCCTAAGGTATTTGAAAATCGAAGCAAGAATGATTGTTAGTGTTTCAGGATTATCCCTTATCCTGAAGAGGAAGTTCAGGTTTGTCCCTTAACCTGAAAGGGGATGAAAACCCAAGTCCAGAACTCGAAATTTGCAAAGGAAAACTTTGGTCCAATACGGGCATTGGATCAAAGGAGAAATCCGAGTCGGAACCCAGAATCCCAAAATAAAAGAAGAAAAAATCGAGTTTAGAACTCGACTTTTCGAAGAAACAATTGGTCCAATACGAGCATTGGATCCAAAAGGAAGTCCGAGTCAGAACTCGAAACCTCAAAAATGGAAGATAAAGGGAAAAACTCGAGTCGAAACCCAGATCTTCAAAATAAAAGATAAAAGAGAAAATCAAGTTTGAAAACTTGAATTTTTGATGTAACAATTGGTCCAATGCGAGCATCGGATCCAAAAAGAAGCTCGAGTCGGAACTCGAAACTCCAAAAATGGAAGATAAAGGAGAAAACCCAAGTCAAAACCCGAATCTTCAAAATAAAAGATAAAAGAGAAAATCAATTTTGAAAACTCAAATTTTTGACGTAACAATTGGTCCAATGCGAGCATCGGATCCAAAAGAAAGCCCAAGTGGGAACTCGAAACTCCGAAAATGAAATATAAAATGAGATCCAAGTGGGAACTCGGAACTTTCAAAAAGAAAATAAAAAATAAAAAATAAAAACAAAAACTTGAGTTGGAACTCAGATGGGAAGGAGATAATTCCAACTCGGGAGTCGGATTCTAGAAGGATTGACAAAAGGTATGAATAGATTTTGACAATTACAAAGAAGATGAGAGATTTATTCAAGGTTCTTGACCCAAGATGGCCTAAGATTTTGAATTTATTTATGATGGTTTCCAGGGTTATCCTATATCCTGAAGAAGAGTGGAATAAAAACTTTAAGAATTGATAAAATTGATAAAGGATAAAAAGAATTGATGAAATTGATAAAGAATCAATCAAATTGAAAAAAGATTGGTACAAATTGGTAGAAGTTTGACAAAAATTGATGATGAAAGACTTCAGAATTATCCCTTATCCTGAAGGAAGAAGGACCTCGCAGGACGAGCTTCAGGTTTATCTCTTAACCTGAAAGGGAATACCTCGGGGGACGAGGTTCAGGTTTATCCCTTAACCTGAAAGGGAAAAAGAATAAAGGTGTATCTCATTGAAAAGTGGCTTTAGGTTTATCCCTTAACCTAAAAGGGTAAAAGAATAAAATTGATAAAATTTAAAAATTGCTGAAAATTAATAAAACTTGATAAAAATTGATAAAATTGACAGTAAATTAATGAAAATTTGATCAAATTGAAAAATGAATAAAATGAGTGAAAACTAATAAAGATAACAAGATTAATTGAAAATTGATAAGATTTTAGGAAAAAGAGTTTGTCTGATCCTGCCTGCATATGATGAAGGGAAGACGGATGTGTATAAAATAAAAATGCCTCAGTATTATGGAGAAGAATATGAGAATCAACAGGAGATCATTGTTTTATTGAAAAGCCTCTTTGAAGAGTACAAAAGGCTAGAATGAACATTTTAAGTATAAAATCTTATCAAGTGCAGATCATTGATTGGATCTGGTAGTTCCACCCCATCCACGTTGATCAGACAATATGAATTTCCAGGCAATGCTTCTTTAACCATATAAGGGCCTTCCCAATTGGGTGACCACTTGCCCCATGGTCGATGCTTAAGATGAGTTGTCAATCTGAGCACCAGATCATTAACTCAAAATTTCCTCTCAACGACTGACTTAGCATAGTGTCGAGCTATCATTTGACGATAAGCTTGAGCATGCTCTGCTGCCTTGAGTCTCTTTTCATCCAATAAATCGAGTTGTACCAACCTCTGTTGCTGATATTGATCAAGTGGGAGCTCAATGAGCGATGCAAATTTGAATGCGGGCTTCTGAACGTGGAGAGGTAATACTCGGTCCCATAAATGAGTTCTGAAGGAGTAGCATTGGTTAGAGTCTGAATGGTGGTTCGGTACGCCAATCGAGGCTTGTTTCCATAGTTCTTCCCAGAATGCAGATCAAAATCTTGTTAGTGGCCTCCGCTTGACCATTCCTTTGAGAGCAATACAGAGCCGAGAAATGATGATGAATCCTAAACTTTAAACAAAAGGTCTTCATCCGCTCATTCTTAAAGTGGCTGCCATTATCTGACACAATATCATGTGGTACGCCGAAGCGGCAAAGAAGGTTCTTATAAATAAAAGAAACCACATGTCGACCTTCTACTATTTGCAGAGTTACAACCTCGACCCATTTGGTGAAGTACTCTGTAGCTGCAAGAAAATATTTGTGGCCATTAGAGGCAGAAGGAGTGATCGGGCCCACCACGTCAAAGGCCCACATTGAAAAAGGCCAAGGAGAAACCACAGACTGCAAATATGTGGCTAGCGCATGAATGGAAGGTGCGTGCATTTGGCACTTGACACACTTCCTCACAAAACGATGGCAATCCTGCTGCATGATCTTCTAGTAATACCCTGCCAGGATGATCTGCTTGACGAGTGTTTGGTAGCTGACATGACCATCATATATTCCCTCGTGTGCCTCTTGGACAACTTCCCTGGCTTCGTCTCTGTCTAAGCATCTGGCGTACTCAGAACTGAACCCACGACGGTAGAGAGTATTGGCAAGGATGAAATAGTGGGCGGACATACGCTGGATCACATGTTGCTCCTTTCTTGGCATCTCCGGTGGAAATTCACCGGTCTCGATAAAATCCTTGATGTCTTGGTACTAAGGCTTCTCTTTTTTAGTGGCTTGGTTTACTTGGTAAGCTGAAATGAAGGCAGGTTGATCAAGTCTGCCAATCTCGAAGGAGTGACAGGATTCAGTCTTTAAATGACAAAATGGACCCCAGACAGGCCGAACCATCGACTATATGGTTATATTCCCTTTTAATGTGATTGAGCTGAAACTCTTCAAAGTTGCCTATGAGAGCTAAGTCAATCTTTTGATAGGGGATCAATTTTGAGTCTTTGGCTTGTCATTCAACATTAACTTAGCTGACCACAAGCAATGAATCACCGAAGGCATGCACTCTTTTGACATTGAAGTCTTGTAAAATTTTGAGGCCTTGTATTAGAGTTTCATACTCGGCCATTTTATGAGTACATTAGAAGCTGAGCTTGAGTGAATAAGGGATCATCTCCTTTTCGAGAGTGATCAATAAGATCTCAATCCCTATGCCAGACATATTCCGAGCTCTATCAAAGAATAGGGTCCAGACATAAGATTCTTGAATGTTGCAGATGCGATCATCGGGGAAATCGTTTTTCCCCTTGATCTCTTCTGTCAACGGGAAATCTGCCAACTGATCTGCGATAGACTGGCCTTTGACTGACTTATGAGATACATACTCTAAGTCGTATTGCATCAGGAGGACTTGCCATTTTGCAATTCATCCAGTAAGGAAAGGCTGCTCAAGGATATACTTGAGGGGATTGAGCCTTAACAAAATTTTGATTTCTGAGGCCAACAGATAATGTATAAGCTTCTGACACATCTATACTAAGGCTAGACATGTCTTTTCCATCTGAGAATATCTTTTCTCATAGTCGATGAAAGTCTTGCTCACATAGTAGATGGCATGTTCTATCTGACTGCCTTCCTCATACTGTGCAAGAAATCCGCCACATGCACTTTGGTTGAAGGAAATGTATAAGAGAAATGGTTTTCCTAATTCTGGTGGCTTCAAAACAGGTGGATTAAGAAGATACTGCTTGATGCGCTCAAATAAAAGTTGACATTTTGATCCCCATTCAAATTTCACTTCTTTTCTTAACAAGTTATTGAAGGGCTCACATCTCATGATCAAATTAGAGATAAAGCGCTGAATCGACTGAATGCACCATTGAAGGCTCCTCAGCTCTTTGAGATTGGTAGGAGGTGGCATATGAATGATCACTTTTGCCTTAGCTGGATCCACCTCTATTCCTTTCTTGCTGATCATGAAGCCAAGTAGTTTGCCTGACTCCACTCTGAAGACACACTTTTGTGGGTTGAGCCTCAACTTGTACAGAATGAATTTTTCGAAGACTTGGCCAAGAGCATCGAGATGATCCTCTCCTTCTTTGGATTTGACCAGGATGTCATCCACATAAGCATCCATGTTCTTATGCATCTGGTCGTGAAAAATAACCGTCATTGCTCTCTGATAAGTTGCCCCAGCATTTTTGAGCCCAAACGGCATGACTGTGTAGCAAAAAGTACCCCAATGTGTGGTAAAAGAAGTTTTTGACTGGTCACGAGCAACCATTTTGATTTGGTTGTAGCCTGAGTATCCATCCATAAAGGAAAATATGGCGTGGCCTGCCATGTTGTCAATCAAAAGATCGATATTGGGGAGTGGATAATCATCTTTTTGGGGTAGCCTTGTTGAGATCCCTGAAATCAATGTAGATTTGGACCTTGCCATTTTTTTTTGGAACTGCTACGATGTTTGCCAACCAGTCTGGATAATCGATAGTCCGGATGAATCCTGGCTTTAACAACTCCTTGAGTCCTTCTTTAACTTGCGGTGCTACTCGGGGATCCATTTTCCTTAGCTTCTGCTTGATTGGCTTGAAGTCTGGCTTCAGTACAACACGATGCTCGACCAACTTGAGATCTAAGCCTGACATATCCTCGTAAGTCCAAGGGAAGCCTTCTTGATGTTGCTTGAGAAAATGGATGAGCATTTTCTTCTCATCTGAACTTAAATTGGAGCCCATTTTGAGAATCTTCAGATCATCTTCTGAACCAATGTTGACATCCTCTGTCGGATCCTGAACCACAGGTGATGGCTCATCCTGCTTCTGAATGCTGGAAAATTTTGGCAACTCTTGAATCATTGAGTCAAACTCTACTAGCTCTTCAATCTGTTTTGCCATCTTGCTGACCCCTGCCGCTACCCTTGCCTTACAGACTCTGGCCGGTTTGGAGTTATTTTGAGAAACATTGGGATTGATAATGAGCCTTTTGAGTAGTTTAGGAGTCATGATTTGGCTATCCTGAAAAGCGCAAAGAAGGTTTTTGAGGAGAAGTAAGCAATTCAAAAATGACCTTTTGTACATAAACAAAGAATGATGACATAGACAAAAATGTAAGCAAAGAATCATATACGCCAAGATGTGAAGAGAAAAGATCAAACTTTCATTGATAGGGTAAAAGTTGAGAATATCAGCTCAATATTTACAGAAGACTTTGACAAAGACAGAAAACCTGAGACTGAGTTGTCCCTACAAGATGACGAGAAAAGAAAGCAGAAAACAATAGCATTATCTTCCTCATTCTGCTCCTTTGATGAAGGTAGTGCGCTTGCCTGATGACTGACCCATAAAACCCAAACCCACACCAGAGATATGTCAAGTGGGTATGATTGGCTCTAGGATGACATTCTCATTCTTACCAAGTCCTTTGAAGGGTTGGTAGCCATGCTTCATAAGAAGATTAAATCCCTTCTTGGCCTTTTTGAACTGAGGGAAAAGAGGATGATTCTTGAGAGAAGCACAATTGCAGCATCCTTCCAGTTTGAAGAAATGAGGTCCCTGCCACTAAACCACTGTTGTGATATTCTCTATTGGTTGGACTTCCTTCAGCTTTAACATATCCAGACTATCACTCAAATTGATTTCATCAACTTCCTTGATGCTAGGGATGTCGGCAGTGAAAGTAAGATGAGGAATCATGGGCTGCGAGAGTCTTTCTTCCAGATCTTCTCCCAAAATGGTGGTGATCATGCCTCCCTTCGACCATTTAATGCACTGGTGAAGGGTAGAAGGAACAACATTGGCATTGTGGATCCAAGTACGCCCCAAAAGAAGACTGTACGTGGGCAGCACATTTAACACGTGAAACAACACAGTGTGCATTGAATAATTAATGAAGATTTCAAGGAAGACCTTCCCCTTGGTTGTCTGCCCATGGTTGTCAAAGTCGTAGATTGTTATGGGATCTGGCACATATTCTTCTTCTTTCAGACCCAAGGCCTTAGCTGTCATCTTTGGACAAATATTGAGGTTGCTGCCTCCATCTACGAGCACATGAGGGATAGTCATGCCCCTGGTCTGCACCACTATATAAAGAGTATTATTATGAAAAGTATGAGGCTTTGGCAAATCCTCATCCGAGAAAGTTATTGGTGTGTTCGTCATAGCTTGGTTGACTATCTGCGCCATGTCCTATGGAGTTGTGCTCGGCTTGACCTTGATCTTTCTTAGCAGATCATTCAGAACCTGCTGATGCTCAGGAGAAGCATGGGTCAAGTCCAAGATGGAGATGTTTGATAGAGCTGTGATCGATTTCTGAACTAATTCAGATGTTTCACCCTTCTTTGAAGCTGACTTGATGAAGTGCTTCAAAAACCTGGGAATCTGCTTGGCAACCTCTGTTGTCGCTTTTGCTAGCTCACTGACTGGATTCTTGTTGCTGAGAATTGAAATGATATTCACCCTCTTGGTGGAAGACTGTGCTTGACGCAACACTAGGACCTGATGTTGATCCTGGATGTCTTGGCTGGAACATGACTGAATACTATCCTGAAGAAAAATTGCTTGCTCTGAAATGACCGAAGCTGAATGTCTTGGGAAAGGCTTGTACAAGATCTCAGGCTGCTCTTCGTCCTCATCCTCGATCAACAGATTCTTGTCGATATAATCCTGGATGATATTCTTGAGGGCAAAACAATGCTCTGTGTCATGTCCTACAGTTCAGTGGAATTTGCAGAATTTTTCCGTCCATTTACCCATAACAACTGGAGGATCAGCCACCTTAGGAAGTTTGACCATCCCCTTTGACAACATATATTCGAGGATATCCTCGCGAAATTGTTCTAGAGCTGTGAACTCTCTGTCATAACTCCAACAATTGTGTTTTGGTTTCATTTAATGTTTTTCTTCTTGCTGTGGCATTGGCTGAACAGGCTACAGCTTGACGAACTTTCCCTTCTGGGTTGCAGAGTTGGTTCTTTTAGCCTTAGAGATTCCCGAGCCCTTGTTGCGGTTCTTCTTGTTTTTCTTGGCGCTTGCACCACTGCTACTACTTGAAATGTCCATGGAGTTGGTAAAATGTGTCTTCTTTTTCTGCTTGGGGTTACCTCAGACGAACGAATAACCTTCATAAAGGCCATTGTCTAGCCCTATTTCGAGTCATTCTGCTCGCTCAATCAACTTGATGAATGATTTTGCCGGAGACGTGGAGATGAGATTCCTCAGAGGTTGGGAAAAGTTATTGAGGATGATTTGCAAGGCATGCTCCTCTGGAATGGGAACCTTCATCTTGTTACAGGTGCTTCTCCACATGTGGATGAATTCTTCTGCTCTCTAGTTCTCATTCTGTTTCAAGTTATACAAATGGTTGAGAGTGGGCGAGGCCTTAATATTGAACATGAACCGCTCGATGAATAAGTTCACTACTTTATCGAACTCTCGTAGTTCGATAGGGTTGATGTGGTCTGCATACCACGTGGTTGTTGTTCCTTCCAAGCTGTGTGGGAAGAAAATGAACAAAGCCCTATTGTCCTTTCTGAAGTGGCTGCATTCCGCATAGAACATGGCCAAATGAGCTTTTGGATTGCCCATTCCATTAAAGTTGAGGAATTTGCGAGGAAGATTCTCTAGATCATCGTCCCCGTCAAGGCCATCGTAGAAATCTTTGCCAGTGTAGGTCTGCTTGCCTTTTCTCTTGGCTTGAATATCTTTGATTGCTTGAGTCATTTCCCTTAATTGCTCTCGCATCGAGTCCTCAGTTGGGGTCCCATACTTAGGCTTGTTCACAGATTCAGGCTCTTTAGTGATCTTCACAAACTGTCGCAGAGGGTTCTGACTGAAGACAAACTGCTTTTCTTTTTCTAACTCTTCTTCCGTTGATTTTGTATCTTCAGAAGTACTGTCTGGCTGAACTTTCTTTTTAACAATCCTGATCTGCTTTTTCACAGCCTTCTTCTTCAGTTTTCTTTTAGGAACTGCCTTTTTCAGACTGGCCTCATCTTGCTCCGACATCATCCTGGCCATCATCTTCTGAAACAGACCATACATAGCGGGATCAATATCATCTCTCTTGTTCTGGCTATGTCCTCTGATTGATTTAGGAGAGTCCATTCCTTTTACCTCACTGTCGCTGTGCTGAGGAGTTGTTTCCTTTCCAGTCCTTGTCTGAACCATTCTGACAATGCCAATGCTTTCTGCAGAATAACGGAATGGTTAGAGCGAGGAAGAAACTTTTTCAAAACAAAATTTTGAGAAAAGAATGGAAGATGTGGCAGACAATTAAAAGAATTATCCCATTACCAGGGATTGGGTCATCACAAGATTTGTGACAATTGCATCATTATTCTCATAACAACTAAAGAATATGCCTTGTTACCTAGGCAAGGTTGTAAACCATGATAAAGATACTGAAGAAGAACGAGAAAGATATTTAAAAGAATGTCTCCATTGCCGGGGATAAGGTCGCCACAAGCATTGCGGCTATTTATGCTTAAAAATAGTATTTGGCCAAAAATGTTTTTCAGTAGAACAAAAAGTAAATTTCATCGATAATAGATTTAGAGACAAAGAGAGGGTGGACCGACAGTTTGCCACCACTCTTGATATTCAGTAGATACACTGGGTCCAGGAAATACAGAAAGAGAAATAAAAGAATCCCAAGTGTATTTGGCTGCATGGTGATCATGCATATAATTCAGGGTTTATTAACATTTAAATATGCATGATTTTATAAAATAATGTTTCAAAAACCCAATTTTATGTTAGTTTTTGAGTAAAAGTGCTAAAATGATTTAAAATTAGAAAATGAATAAAAAAATAGTTTTATTTTACATTCTTATGCCTATTTTAGTTTTTTTAGTGGTTTTAGTTTTTATTAAAAAGAAAAAATAAAAAAAAATTAGAGAAAAATAGTTTTATTCATTTTAAGTGTTGTGTTTTTTTTAGAAAAGAAGAAAAAAAATATATAGTAGATTAGTTTCTGAAGTTCTTTTATAAATAGTTTTGTTTTTGAAAATTTTCATAGTTTTCTTTACTTTTGAAAAGAATAAAAATAAAAATAATAAATAAAGAAAAAAAATTTATCTAAATAATAATACAAACCGGGTGGAACCGGTTTGTATTTCTAAAAAGAAGAAAGTGAAAACCAAACCGACTGGAACCGGTTTGGAAGTTTTGAAAATAAACAATGGTTGTTTCAAACCGGTTTGAACCCTTTTAAAAAGGGGGGTAAAGCAGAATCAGGGGGGTGGCTTTTCATTTTTGTGCGCCAAAAATTTCCTCTTCTCCCTCTGATTTTCTTTCTTTACCCCCTTTCTCCTAATTGCCGGATTTCCTCATCTCACGCTACTTCTTCTTCTTCTTCTTCTTCTTCTTCTTCTTCTTCTTCTTCTTCCAGCATAGATCTTCATCATCCGGTGGCAAGGAATCTTCAATCGGTGGCAGTGCACGAGGTGGAGGCCACCTCTTCTCCGATTTCTTCATTTCACGGTAAGTGTTCAGAACTCTTTCTTCTTCTTCTTCTTCTTCTTCTTCTTCTGCAGGTTCCTGAATGAATTCCGTTTGTAATGCTGTGTAGTAAAAACTAAAAAAAAAAAAAAGGAGTTGAAATCAAAACGGAAAGAAAAAAAGTTTTGTTTACTCGATCATTTCTGTTTCCAATTTTTTTCCGATCTTTGATTTTTGTAATTGATGTTGTAGTTAAATGAACTTTGATTCGAAATTGATAGTCTGAAATCCATAATGTCACCGGATTACAATACTATGCTCTAAAAATTTTTGATCGATCACCTAGATTGATGTCTGTGTTTTTTTTTTCGGCGATAATTTTTCCGGCGATCAAGATTGAATCCAATTGTTGTTCGGTTACCTGATTTCAATCAGCTAGAAGTTCAGATTAATATCTGATTTCTAGTTTTTAATACATCTGATCTGTTTTTAGCCGAACTCTCTTCACATTTGCAATGAAAACCTGAGCCTTCTTGAATTGCCGGAACTATCTCTGAATCCATAAACTGATTGAGTATTGCTTAAATTGATTGGATTTAGTTTGATTGAAGTATCATCGTATTTGATTAATTGCCTGATAACTGGAATCAACATTTTTGATTTCCTGTAATTGACAACTGAACTTTTCAATTGATTAAATATTTTGAGAAATTTCAGTCTATCAGAATTAT
Source organism: Nuphar pumila (assembly GCF_984573655.1). Taxonomy (NCBI): domain Eukaryota; kingdom Viridiplantae; phylum Streptophyta; class Magnoliopsida; order Nymphaeales; family Nymphaeaceae; genus Nuphar; species Nuphar pumila. The sequence continues at coordinate 41,272,674 of NC_143265.1, read as the reverse complement.
CACTTTGCTATTCATTTTTCCGTCAAGAATGATATGATGCTGGACCGATTTAATTGGATATCTGGATTCAGTTGAGATATCGAATTATCTGATGATATGGATTAAGCTGATTTTCTAGATATTAATTAGTACTTAGCTTACTTAGTATTTTGATATTAGGCTACTTAGTTGATTGATTGATTCTTTGATATTAAAAATAGTTGCAAGTAGTTAGCTAGACTCAATAAAAATAAAAAAATATATCATTTGCATTTAAAATTGTCATTTAGATTTCTTGCATACTTTCATTCATATTTTAGCATTTAGTATTTTAGTAAAATTTCTATTTTTAGCTCGTGTACTGCTCGTGTTCGTTTTATTTGTGCAGGATCGCACAGGAGTGGAGCAGAAGCGATTGCATGACATGGGAAGTGCAAGAATAGAAGATGTTTTTCTCTTATTTTAGAATTTAGGAATTTAATTGGGTTTGTAAATATTGCACTTTACGCCCTCTGCGAAGGGTATTCATTTGTTGTAATAGTTAGTTGTTTTTACTTTTCTTGAACACTTTACAATTCAATAATTCGGCAATAAAGAATAGTTTAGACTTGTGTGTTTGAATACAACATATTCCCGTTCCCTGAGTTCGACCCGGTCTCATCCACTAGTGAGAACCGGTTTTTATTATTTGATGTCTGGTTTTCACATGTTTTTCATATAAAAATCTTTTCAAAATTACAACGATTTAAAAGAAGACATCAAATTTTTGGCGCCGTTGCTGGGGAACGGCGTAATATTAGTATTCACTTTATTGCCTAGTGTTTGTGTTGCATTTAGGTTTAGAACCATGTATGTGCATATCTTAGAGACGAGCTTACTTTTCTGCACAGCCCACCTATTAGGATCCCCTTAGAGGTGACTGTGTACGATTGGTACCGTACACATAGATTTTATATTTCTCATGCATAATCTCTGTTATGTGTAACTGCGTGGTGTTTGTTTAGTTTTTGTTGTTTTTAGTTTACTCGCTTTGTGGTTTGCGTGGTTTGGCCGCTTAGTGCGTTAGTTAGGTAGAAAACCCAAAGTTAGGACGGGAGCGACACCGGTCTAGTAAGAGGTGTATGCAAGGGCGACGCTCACTTGACCCTGAGCTGGTAGAGCCGATTGAGGACCCCGAGTCCCTTATTAGGAGAGCCCAAAGATCTGCAACCATGGCTGAGAATCAGCAGATTACTCGTCCCCTTAGGGAGTACTTCATGCCTAACACCTATACTCCCGCCTCCTGCATCACAAGACCTGATGTAGGAGCAAATCAGTTTGAGATTAAGGCCAGTGTAATCCAAATGCTACCCTCATTTTATGGCCTTAGCAATGAAGACCCATATCGTCATCTCGACGAATTCTTAGAAATTTGTTCGACAGTGAGAATCAACAACTTTGGAGATGATGCTATGAGGTTGACCTTGTTTCCCTTCTCTCTGAAGGATAAAGCCAAACACTAGTTGAAGGCGTTAGATACAGTTCGAATTACCACGTGGGAACATATGCAAAGAGAATTTTTAAAAAAATATTTCTCAATCGGTAAGACGAATCAGTATCAAAAGGCCATCACCAGTTTTTCGCAAATAGAGGGGGAACTGTTCCATGAGACTTGGGAGAGGATAAAGGATCTTCTCCGCAAGTGTCCCCACCACCAGGTGCCTCGATGGCAACTGGTGCAATATTTCTATGACGGTCTTACTGAGAAGAATCGTCAAATGGTTGATGCCGCATGTGGGGGCACTTTCATGCTCAAGAGTGAGGATGAAGCGTGGTTGCTCTTTGAGACATTAAGCGAGAATTCGATGCACCATGCAACAGCTTCACGGTCTGATAGAGTTGCACCTGTACAGGATAGTGCTAAGAAGGCAGGTATTTTCGAAATAGGGATGAACCTTGAGTTGAGCAACAAGGTAGACCAACTGTCCCAGAAATTAGATCAATTGTTGTTGGGTCCCTCTCCTGCCATGCAGGTGTGTGCGTTGTGTGCGAGTCCTGCACACCATGTTCTCCAGTGTCCAGCTGCACCACAGTATCCTGAGTTTGTCCAAGAGCAAGCTCAGATAGCTCAAAACTTTGCTAGGCCCGCACCCAATCCATTTGCCAATACTTACAACCCGGGCTGGCGAAACCATCCAAATTTCTCATGGCGTAACTCACAGACTCAAGCCCCTAACCCTTCCCAGAGTCAATCCAGACAAGGTGGTTATACATCTGGATTTCAAAGATCCAATGACCCTCCAGCCCAACCTGCTTATACTCAACCCCATTTTCAGGAGCCTTCACATAGTCAATCTTTTGAGGATAAGATTTTGCAAGCTTTGAGCTCACATACCCAGTCGATTGCAAAGTTAGAAACTCAAATGGGGCAGCTCGCTGAAGCACTTAGCAGGAGAAGTGAGGGAACATTGCCTAGTCAGCCTATAGTTAACCCTAGGGGTAAAGAACCTCTGCAGAGTTTGCATATGACAGATACACATCAAGAGCAAGCTCAGGCAGTAGTAACCCTTAGAAGTGGGAAGCAGTACCATTCGAGGGAGGCTGCAGAAGAAAGAGAGAAGAGAAGTAAGAAGCAGCCTGTCCCTGTAAACACCCCAAATTTTCACCCTCATCCAGTGTTTGTCCATTTCATAAGTCATTATAGATCATTGTATGTCATTGCATGTATTCTGCATAGCATTGCATAGCATTGCAGGTCATTGCATCTCATTTTCGAGATCCAGCACTCCTATTTCAAAACATTCAATCCAGATTTGAATTTTAAAGCTTTTATTTAAAAATCAATTTCAAAACCTGGGTCTTTATTCAATACTCTGTCATTTTCCAACCCCAGGACTTTATATTTCGAAATATTTTCTTAAGGAAACAATCTGGATTCATTTCAAATTCAAATTTTAATCGATTTCAATTCACAGATGAGACCCATTGAGGTGGTGTCGCTTCTAAATTCCTCTATTCATCAAATTTCTCAAAATTTTGAAAGTTTCAGTCCGATCAGGACTCTGTCTCAGAGACCTGATCCGGTTAGGAGTCTGTTTTACTTCCATTTTTAATCTTTTTTGTTTGTTTTCGAAATTTAGGTCATTTTACAGAGTCCAGTTAGTTCAGGATTCTATTTTAGAGTTCGGTCGAGTTAGGAATCTAACCCTGACTGTGTTTTCTGACTTATTTAATCATTTCTTGATAAAATCTTTTGAAAATTCTTTCATTTGGCTTTTAAAATCTAAAATCTCAGAGTCCTAAGAGTTGAGGACTCTAACTCGGAGTTCCAGTTCGCATGAGACCCTATTTTCAAAAATCTTGAATTTCAAATGTCAATTTTAACCCTTTTTCGAAGCCATTTTCAGTGTTTATTTCAAAATTTCTAAAACTCGATGTGGGCCCACTCAGTTGGCACCATATCCAGAGGAATTATAATTCAGTTAGGATCCTATATCATTTCAAAAATTTTGATTTCGAAGTTTGCTTTTGAAAAGCTTTTGAAAACTCCTTCAATTTCAAGTTTTAAAATCGTTTTTTTTGAAAAACTCAAGTAGGGCCCACTCGGGGTGGTGCCATATTCGAGTCAGTCAGGGCTAGACTAGGGTTAGTTGATGTCTTGGTTAGTGTTAGAGGTTTAGAAGAGTCAAAACCATTTTGAAAAACTCATTTTGAAAGTTAGTTTTTAAAACTAGTATTTTTAAAGGTTTTTAAAGGTATTTTAAAAACCCAATGTGAGAAAATGCCAAGTGGCACCACATTTGGGGGATTTTTAGGATTAGCTAGGGGTTAATTAGGCATTATTTAGGATAATTTAGACTAGGGGTAGTTAGGTAACTCCACCCCAAAATCGCCCCCCCCTTTAGAGTCCAAAATTTTCAAAATTGTCAATTTTTAAACCTAAAAAAAAAATTCTATAAATAGAGGCCATAGGGGGGGTCGATTTTTCCAATTGGCTTTCCTTTGGATTCTTGGAGCTTCTCTCTCCTCTCCAGCCCTTTCTCCATTGCAGCAACCTCAAGGTAACAATTTTCTCTAATTTTTAGTTTTTATTTAATTTTTTTCATTGTTTTAAACATGATTTAGCCATTGGTACCATCATCTTCATGGATTAAACCATGGATTCAACCTCAAGAACCATTAAGAATCAGCAAGAACAATCCAAGAAGGTGATCTAACCCTGTTTTGGATGATTTACAGAGATTTTAATCCATTAGAATTGATTTTAACATGATTCTTTGCATGATTAACCAATAAAATATATGATTTACCCTTTTTAATGGGTTAAATCTATGTTTTAAAGGTGATATCAAATTCCAGCCATTGATTCCCTGTTTTTATTTTATTTTCATGGTTTATTCATGTTTGTTTTACGTTCTATAGCATAGAAATAAGTTTTATTTATTGTTTTATGGTTTATTTTATTTATTTACATTAGTTAATGCATGGTTTTTCAAGTTTCTTAAATTTCTGTGTGTTGTAGGTTTAGAACAGTAAAGATGATGTTATTTAGGATGGAAGCACTCATTGTTTATTTATGATTTTTTTATATGTGGTGCATGAATGAGTTATTGAGTTACTGTAGAAAAATCAGAGGTTTTGGATCTCGGGAACCCTGTCAAAAAAATTAAACATCAAATCGGGTTTTTAAAGCTTTAAAATCGTGGTTAAAATCAAGAAGGTAATTTGCTGTTATGATATTTCTCTCATCTCATATCCGATTTTAGATCTGTAAAGTCCCATGGATTCACATTGAATAGATCTGTCTGCTGTGAAATTTTCGGATTTTTTAATCACATTTTAGTATTTTTCTCCTTTTAGAGAATCTGTTTTTAAATTTAAATCTTGTTAGGGTTTACCAAAACCCTAATCAGACTTGTGTTAGTCATAAATCCCAAACCACAGATCCGATTTTAGATCTGTAAAAAGTGAGTATTGTTATTGTTTTGTCTACTGTTCACCACTAAACTTTCATAAATTTTTGTTTAGGATTGCTATTTATTCCTGTATTTTCAATCTGGAATAGCTGTTTTAATCCCTGTTAAGAGTGATATATTTTAGCTCAGATTTCCGGAAGGGTTTCTCCCTAACCGGAGATGATTTTTACGATCTGTAAATTGAGAAATCTCTGTTTTTACTTCTAGTTAATCTCTGTAAAATTTCATAAATTTTCATGGAGATTTGACCCCTGGTTCAGGTCTTGGACTGAAACTGGTTGGTGAATTAGGTCAAAAATAGCATATTTTTAGGGTTTAATGCAATTTTCGGATTAATTTATGTCAAAAAATATTTTTTATAATTCCAATTCGACATTAGAGTTATAACAAGTGCAGGTACCAATTTTTATGGATTTTGGAATCCATTTGATGGCTGAATTAAGTAAATTGCAAAACCGGGTTCCTGAAAGATCCAAAACACTGCTAAAATCACAGTTTTTGAGATATTATTGGATTTTCGTGCATAAGCATATGTTTTTAGGGTTTAATCATGTTCATAATCATATTAGGATGCTTTAGGTTTAATTTGATGCTCATTTGATTTCATTTAGTGCATAAAACCTAAGTTTTTACCAAAAATCTATTTCTAAAAACCCTGATTTCAAGGCCATAGTCTTGCTATCGGGGGCAATTTGGTCATTTGACCTAAATTTCGAAATCCCTAGCCCTAATTTCATATTTTTAATCATGTCATAGCATATTTGGTTTGAGTTTATTTCATTCAAATTTCAAAATTTGCATTTTATCAAAATATCTTTCTAAAAACCCTAATTTCAAGGCCATAGTCTTGTTATTAGGGGTATTTTGGTCATTTTGACCCCAATTTCGAAATTCCATATCTTCTCTTTCATATTTATTCCATTTTATTTCATACTTTATCATTTTTATTTAAGGGAATCAAGGAAGAGGCTTATATCTAGCAAAATCCAACAATTTCCTGATATTGTTGGATAAATCTAGAAAAGCCAACATATATTCATTAACCAAGTTTTCTAGTTTTGCAGGTACATTGAAGACTTTATTTTTCATGTATTTAAATTTCAATAGTGATGTAATTTGTAATTAAACTTTGGAATAAGAATTTACATTTCCTGCTTAGCTTAGGTTGCATTGCATATAGTTTATTTTTATAATTTTGATGTGTGATGGATGATGATTCATGCATATTTTTACAAATTCACCATGGTCTACACGAATGGCACATGCACTAGCTTCTATGAAGTTTATAAACTTGGTGGAATTTGTATTTATGGCCATAGTCAGAATATGAATGATACTTAGATTTATGATCTTCACATTAGCCACATTCAGCCTACACTCTTAGGCTGACTTCAAAAATGCACTGCACTTCTCAAAAATACAAAAAGTATTTCTCAATTCCTCAAAATCATATTCATTCATTTCATGCATTTGCCAATTCCAATTCCAATCTCAATTCAAAGAAGTTCATTTTCTCAAAATCTCCTAAGTCTTATAGCAAAATCGATTTTCCCAAAGACATTGAATTTCAAAGGATATTTCAAGTATTTCCCAAGTTCCAAATTCAAATTTTCTAAGTTAGAATTTCAATTTCCAAGTTTGAATTAAGAGAAACCAAGTCTCTCAGAATCAATTTTCACCAAATGTCAAGGATTCCTCAAAATCGATTTTTATTTCTCTCAGAAGTATATTTCAAATCCCATTTCACGATTTCTCATGTGATATCATTTCCAAGATTTACATTTTCTAAATATTTCAATCATTCAAAGCAAACATCATGTTTTCAAATATGCATTTTCTGAAAATTCATAGCACATGCCTGATTCTTTGTGCATTTAGAAATTAGAATATGATTTAGACAAGCTGAATAGAGTAGAGCATAAGATTGATCCTTGGTTCAATTACCCCTGTTAAAGGTGGCAGGAACGGTTGAACCTCGTACCGACAGGCGAGTCCCATTCTACGAAATTTTCTCGCATTTTAAAAACGAAGGCGAGTTATTTTCAAAAATCTTTTTCAAAGGTCAGTTTGATTTGCAAAAGTTAAAAAATTTTGCGATGATAACAGGTTTGGCGACCGTGATGGGACTTGTCTTCGCCTGATCAATCTAATGCTCTACTTAGTTCAAATTGTCAAAATCGATTTCCATAGAATGTCAGCTTTGCTTTATGATATCATGTGAACCTAGGAGCCTAGACTTGAACCCAGCTGACATGGAATGCATATAAACTAGGTATGGTTTGGTAGGACCATATTGAGGAGAATTATTCATGCTCACATAGACTTAGGTCTAATACAACACTCCTCAATTTAGGAATTATATGAAAACAATGTTTGCTTCTTCAAATATTTCAAAATTCTATCTCTTTAGGACTTAGAGCCTTCTGTTTGATTGCATGTGCTCATGTTTCAAAAATCACCCCACCTATATTGTCCCGGTCTTCACGTTGCTGGGCTCTCTTCCAGAACCATAGTTCGGGACAGAGCCTCACAACTTGGCCACCTATTTGGGTGAAAGCCCCCCTGCCACGTACCAAGGGCCATAGTCCAACGTATATCGGCAGGTGCTCAAGGATGTTGGAAAACTTGAACCTAGAACCGGAGAAATTGATTTTATGCCACGTACATCGAGCCTTGGCTTGAGTATATAGGCATAACTGGATTGGATACAGATGATCTGAGCCTTAGAGTTAGGATTAACGTCCTACAGCCATTTCAAAATTTGTGCATCTAGAGTCAGCTTTTAGAGAATGCTGTTTGTGCATACTTGTTTGTGCAGAATGTGATTGAATATGTTATAGTCATCTCCTTTTATTTTCCATATTTTCCTCAATTTTCTAAAAATACTGGACGATTTTCTCAAAATCCCCCAATCTATGTCCATGTACTGTCCATGTTTTAAATCTTGGACGATTTTCCAAAATACTTCATTTTCCATTTATCTCTTCATATTTCATCAAACCCTGGACGATTTTCCAAATTTCCCTTAATTTCCTTCAAAACTCCAGGTGATTTCCCATCTTTCCTGTCTTCTGGATCTCGAATTTCCTGCTTTATTTTTATCCTGCCTGCATTTTCCTCAAAATTCCTGTATTTTCCAAGTCTTATTCCAATTTCCATGTCTTTCAGTCCGATGGCATCCAGTCAGCTTGATTCAGTCTTCCCCGAGGGTCACATCTCCTACGAGGTGCGACAAAGTCTTCCCGAACATCGAGTCCTCAGCACCGGATCTTTCTTTCCCCGGTGGTATTATTCATGGTTCAAGAACTTCTCTCGTATGTTTCTGGACCATCTGGACGAGTGTGGATTGGAACTGGCGTCCGCAGTGGGAAAGCAGACAGTCAACGACAACTTGATTCATGCACTAGCAGAGCGGTGGAATCCGAGCACTTCTACCTTCTGGTTCCCGTGGGGCGAGATGACAGTACTGATGGATGAATTTTCAGAGATCATGGGATTGCCCGAGCCAGCCGGTCAGCCTGGAGATCCATTGGAGAAACAGTTTCTGATTAATGTTAAGGGTCTGGACCCTAAGGATGCCTTAGCTCGCATGACAGGACGCAAGTCTTGGCCATTGATAGAGGAGGATGGAAACGAATATGTGGATCTGCTCGAAATCTACAGACAGTATGGGATATTCATAGAAGTCAGCTCGTTGTCCAGAACAGCTCGAGAAAGAACTCAGCATGCGATGGTTCTGTACACGGTGGGATTAGCTTTCTTCCCCGATGGACGAATTTATATGGATATCAGAATAGTTCAGCTTTTAAGGAGGTGGGGAAGTCGACAGACCAGCCGCCTCTCGATAGCCATGGCCGCACTCGCCTTCCTGTACCGAGGGTTGACTCGTTTCACACTCGGAGAGTCGATCCTAGTCGAAGGATGCACCTATGCCTTGCAGTCTTGGTTCCTCCAGCATGTGCCAGCTCGAGCCAGTTCCTTCAGATACAATGGTAAAAAGCTTCTGCCAGTTGCGCGATACCGATTCTTGATCGATAATCTTCACGAGGAAGAGGTCGTATGGGACTACTTTGATCGTCAGGAATCACCTCCTAGATACACTTATGCATACGGCAAGCGGTTCAGGCTACTTGGCCCCTTCTTCTGCGCATACTATCATCCAGAGTGGTGTGTCAAGCAGTTCTCTCAGAGGTAAAAGCGCGTAGAGATTCGTCCACTAGCCGGGGTTCTGCCAGAATTCAACCTCGTATCAGATCAGTGGTCCGAAGCATACCATTCTGCCAGACATGGCTAGGATTCCTTTGTCAATCTTACTATTTTTCATGGTCCTCGAGTGTCCTCTGATTATCCAGAGTGGTGGAAAATTGTTTGTCCCCCTCCCCTCTGTCAAGAGTATTATTGATAAAATCATGTTTTTCCCCTCAATAAAATTCCTTTATCTTGGTTTGACGACCTCGCCTAGGTAACAAGGCATATTTCCAGTTGTTTATTTTGCAAAAAATAACAGCGCAATTATCGTAATTCCAGCGACGACTCAATCCCTAGTAATGGGATACTCTTTCAATTGTCTACCAAAATTCTCAACAAATATTTTCCTCGAACCAAATTTCCTTTAGAAGCCTAACCATCAGTTCTGCCTTGCAGAGAGAGCATTAATAACATTCAAAAGAGCATTCATGATACTCAGTGGTTCAGACAAGGTCCGGAAAGAAAACTGCATCAGTAGAAGGTGTGGCATACTCGATCGCTTCAGAAGAGGAAATGGACTCACTCCGGTCAGTCAGAAGTCAGAGTCAGCAAGCGGATGATGGCATCGATCCCCGAATGTATGTTATGTTCAAAGAAATGATGACCAAGATGCTGGCAGAACAAACTGAAACTAGTATAGAAGAGACTCGGGTTAAGCAGAAGGCAAAAGACCAGGCAGTCAAGAAAGTTCTGAAGCTATCCAAGAAACATATCCAACAGGAAGATACATCGGATGAATCAGGATCGATAGGTAACACCGATGAAGAGTATGAAGTTCAGCAAGCATTTCAAAGATCCCCTCATAGACAAGGGACAACCTATAAATTGAAAAATCAAGCAATGGATGATCCAATCCAAATACAACTGAAGGAAATGGCAAAGAAGATTAAAGATTTGGAAGCCCGCGACAAGGGCAAGAAGGTCTTCACGGGCAAAGATTTCTACAAGAGCATCACTCCCGTCAGGAATAATCAAGATTCAAAAAAGACAAATTCTGTCAAGGCCCACCGCGAGGGGTGCAAGGATAACAAAGGCAATCACACAAGTCAGAAAGAGAAATCTTTAAAGCAGAGTGGAAAATTGAGTCAGCAGAAAGAAAAGATAAAGCGGGACGGTTGGGATTGCAATCGCCAGTTTACTCCTCTCGAGCAGCCTCTCGACGAAATCCTTGAATATATGTTGGCCAAGGAATTGGTAAAACTCCCAAGAGTCGCAAATCCTCCCACAGTCATGGGAAAATTCAGGGATCAATTCTGTAAATTTCATAGGGCAGTAGGACATGATACCGACCATTGTTTCGTCTTCAAGAACATTGTCCAAGATCATATCGACAAGAATTTCTTCGTTGAGAATAAGAAAGAATACCAATCGACTGTCTTATCCAAGTCTCAGCAGAAATCAAACACTCGACAAGAGGTGAAGTGTGATGATCTGAACCAGGATCGCAAGATAGCCCCGTTGGATCAAATATTTGATACTTTTCTGAAATATATGCTTACAAAAGATACAGTCGGATCTCTGAAGTCTCATTTCACTCTCTCTGCCAATGATAGCAAAAGCAACAAGAAAGATTATGATCATCCTTCAGAGGGATCCAAGGGCCAAAAAGGAAAGTTCTCCAACAATGATAAGCCTCTCCAATCTAGTCCTCAGCATAAAGGGAAAGATCAAGAAAAGCCAAAGCACAAGGATTGGAATACGGATCGAAAGTTCACCCCTCTAGATCAGACACTAGAGAATGTTCTGAAATACATGCTCGCAAAAGATATGATCCGTTTACCTAAAGTAGCAGATCCCGCAACAGCCATGGGAAGGTTTAAAGATCAGTTCTGCAAATTTCATCGGGCAATGGGTCACGATACCGAGCATTGTTTTGTCCTTAAAAATATTGTCCAAGACAACATTGACAAGAATCTCCTCGCTGAAGATAAAAAGGAGGACCAATCATCCTGATCATTCTCAATCATTCAAAAAATTGACAACACTAGCGCTTTCCCAATTTCTCATCTCACTTTTATTATTTTAAAGGGATGATGCAATCCCGTTTGTCTTTCCTTGATTTATCACTTTCCTTCAATACATCAATAAAGTTTCAATTTTTCTCGCAAGCTCGGTGCCATTTTTTTTTTTTTTTATTCTCCTCGGCAAAATGTTCTTTTATGAGGAATAACCTCTTTCGAGTCTCTTCTGAATCAATTAAAAGCCAGTTGCCGTGTCACCTTCGGAGAGCGCTCTTCGAACATCAATCATTTATCCTTTTGTTCAAATTCTTCTTTCCCAGTTACACTGGGGCATTTTTAAATTTTCATTTTATCTTCAAAACTTTCTGTATGCAGGCAGGATCAAACAAATCTCTCATTTTGCACGCATGTGCACCCATTTACATTCATTTGCATTTGCATTCATCTGCATCAATTTGCATTTGCATCGATTACCCATTCAGGATAAGGGATAAATCCTGAGACCCCGACAGTTGTCCAAGTCGTCGTGAGGGTGAAGACTGAAAATTTTCCATCAAAATCAATTAGTAATTCTTCAGAATCCAGTGTTGTGTTGGTAATTTCAAAAATCCAGTGTTCGTGCTGGTAAATTTCCAAAACCCAGTGCTCGTACTGGTAACCATTTAAAATCCAACGCTCGTACTGGTAACCTTTTAAAATCCAGTGCTCGTACTGGTAATCTTCCAAAATCCAGCGCTCGTACTGGTAATCTTCCAAAACCCAGTATCCGTACTGGTAATTTTTCAAAATCCAATGCCTATATTGGTACATTTTCAAAATTTGGTGTTTACACTGGTTAATTTTAAAATTCAGTAGCCCCATTGATTTAGTTTTCCTCCGAGATTCGAGTTACGACTCGAATTTCCTTTCCCTCTAACCAGTTTATTTTCCTTTGGGATTCGAGTTCCGACTCGAATTTCCTTTCCTTCTAATCGATCTAGTTTTCCTTCAGGAATTTGAGTTCCGACTCGAATTTCTTTTTCCTTCTAACCGGTTTAGTTTTCCTTTGGGATTCGAGTTCCGACTCGAATTTCCTTTTTTTCTAATTAATCTAGTTTTCCTTCAGGAATTCGAGTTTCGACTCGAATTTCTTTTCCTTCTAACCGGTTTAGTTTTCCTTTGGGATTCGAGTTCCGACTCGAATTTCCTTTCCTTCTAATTAACCTAGTTTTCCTTCAGGAATTCGAGTTCCGACTTGAATTTCTTTTTCTTCTAACCGGTTTATTTTCCTTTGGGATTCGAGTTCCGACTCGAATTTCCTTTCCTTCTAATCGATCTAGTTTTCCTTCAGGAATTCGAGTTCCGACTTGAATTTCTTTTTCCTTCTAACCGGTTTAGTTTTCCTTTGGGATTCGAGTTCCGACTCGAATTTCCTTTTTTTCTAATTAATCTAGTTTTCCTTCAGGAATTCGAGTTCCGACTCGAATTTCTTTTCCTTCTAACCGGTTTAGTTTTCCTTTGGGATTCGAGTTCCGACTCGAATTTCCTTTCCTTCTAATTAACCTAGTTTTCCTTCAGGAATTCGAGTTCCGACTCGAATTTCTTTTTCTTCTAACCGGTTTAGTTTTCCTTTGGGATTCGAGTTCCGACTCGAATTTCCTTTCCTTCTAATCGATCTAGTTTTCCTTCGGAATTCGAGTTTCGACTCGAATTTCTTTTCCTTCCAACCGGTCTAGTTTTCCTTCAGGATCCGAGTTCCGACTCGAATCTTCTTTCCTTCTAGTTAATCTAGTTTCCTTTGGGATTCGGGTTCTGACTCGAATTTCTTCTCCTTCCAAATTGATCTATCTTTCCTTCAGGAATCGAGTTCTGACTCGAATTTCTTCTCCTTCCACAATGGATCTAGTTTTCCTTCAAAGATTCGGGTTCCGATCCGAGTTTTCCTTTCCTTCAGAGTTGGTCTAGAAGATCCGAGTCTCGACTTGAATCTTCTTCTAAATCCAATTCAGAACTGGTCTAGAAGATTCGAGTTCCGACTCGAATTCTCTTTCAAAATCCAATTCATCTAGTTTTCCTTGAAGAGTTGAATTCCGATTCGAATCTTCCCTCAAAAACCCAGTTTAGCACCTGGTCCATTCAAAGCTCACAAGTTGGAATCATTCCTTCTTAAATTATGATCCTTAGGTTAAATCCCTATGGAATGGATAGTTCGTAGGTCGAATCCTTACAGAATCCATGTCATTCTCAGTAAACCAATTCACAATTTCGACTTTTTTTTAGCCAATCAATTTCCAATTATCAACTTCCAAATTTCCAATTTCCAATTATCAACTTCCAAATTTCCAATTTCCAATTATCAACTTCCAAATTTCCAATTATCAATTTCCAATTTCCAATTTCCAATTTCAAATATCAAATTTCAAAATTCCAATTTCCAAAATTTGACCCTTTTGAGTCACCCAATACCCAATTTCAATTATTTTCTCTTGCGAAAGACCCTTTGTATAGGGAGAGTTCGAGGGAGCTCGCTCTTTTCGCATGCTATCCAATTCGTTCACTTAGCCCCTTTTCAGGGAGAGTTTGAAGGGACTCGTGTCTTTGTGAACCGTTTGCAAAACAAAATTCCAAATTTCACACAAGGAACCCTTTTTATAGGGAGAGACTCGACGGAGACTTGCTTTCCTTGTGGCCCCATAATTTCAGACTAGGCCATTTCATCATGAAGGACCCTCTTTTCAGGGAGAGTGTGATGAACTCGTTCCTTCATGACCAATTTACCAACCTCACCAATTCCGGCCCCCTTTCCATAAGAGAAGCCTAATGTTAGGAAGTTTTGACGAAAGCTTAATTTCTCTTCGAAAGTTCGTTTTGCAAACACCTCCTCTTCAGGGAAGAGAGGAGTAATTCCCAATTCCAATTTTTGAATCTTCTCCTTTGGGGAAAGGAGAAGAGAATTTCTGTCATGGATGTGTTGCGTTGTGCTTCAAATGCTCGATTTCACAAAAGGATTTCAAGAAAGTTTTGCCAATTTGTCCTTAAATATTTGTTGATTTCAAAAATCTTTATTGCACAAAATTATTACTTCAGAATACCTCCAATATTACTTCCGAAAGGGTAATGCTTTCGCGAAAAAGGATTCAAAGTTGAAAATCTTTCTATTGGCCAACCAAAAGGATGAAGAATAAATCCTCGATATGGCCAGCAAAGAGAATTCAATGTTGTTGCAAAGCCATAAGTGATTGATATTGATCGTAGTCAATGGCACATTTTTAAAGACCATTCTTGAAAAATAAAGCAGTCGAAATATCCTGGGTGATACAGAAAAATCCACTCAATCTCCATATCTCCTCAATCACCTAAGCTGTAATTAAATATCTGCAAAAGGGATCTCTCAATTGTCGTCAAGATGAAGGCGAATTAAGCGAGTCGACCCCCGGGGCCAAAGAAGATTTGGATCATCTCCAAGATGACGGAGTTTGTGACGGATCCTTCCAGGGAAAGTTCAGATCACCGTCGAGATGAAGGCGAGTGTGATGAGCCTACCGACAAACCCTAAAAGATATTTGATTTTAGCTATCATTAAGAGATTTCCTACCAAAGAGTCAATAACTATCAAGATAATCCCTGAGAGAAAAGAAGGATCGGAACATCTCTGAGATGAAGGAGTTTGTGACGTACCCTTCCCAAAAAGAGAGAAAAGTCAGGACATCTCCAAAATGAAGGATGATGTAATTCCCAAAAAAATCCAAGAGAGCTCCAATCTGCTAAAAAGAGAGTGCAGAAAGATCATCATGAGAAAAGAATCCCAGGATATCAGACTGCCGAATCTATCAAGAATCTTCTTTAATTTTGTGAAATTCTTTTATCAATATTCTTTCACTAATAGCCCTCGCAATATCAAGAATACTTTCTTGTCCGTCCATATCAAGGAAATTGATAGCTTCCTTGAAAGAAAGCCAATCGCAAGCAATTTGAATTCGAATCTTGATTCTACGGAGTTAAGCCCAGTCAGAGGTAATACTTCAGGTAGAAAAGAGGGAATACTTTCATAACAATGCACATCACTTTAAATTATTTTGAATCAACAATGATTTTCAACATTTTGACAATATTTTCTAGCTATCCTGGCGTGAAGCGAGAGCTTGAGGTTCATCTTTGGCACATCCTGACATCAGTTGTTATCCCTTTTAGGACTTGATAACGGGAGTTTTCAAGATTCCTTCCCTTCTTTGGTATAATCTGAGCGGACGGGCTCTCAGATTCGCACACTTCCCTGTGTCCCCACTGTCCCACCATAGACAGTCCAATTTCGGCTTGAGGTTAAGCCACCAATTCCAAAAGGCAATTTCAAAAGTTAATTAGTCTCAGCAATGAGGCGCCCAAAATCAATCCCTTTTCAAACTTTAGGGACCCCAATTTCCTTCCTTTTGCAAAACCCCTATCGGATTCATTGTGCGGAAATCCGAAGGTTCCATCACGGTCTCTTCTTTCGAGGATTCCGTTCATTTTCTGCCCAATCAGGTTAAGGGTACAAACCTGAGCCTCCTTTGATGAGGTATTTTATTTTCAACCCGATCAGGTTAAGGGTATAAACCTGAGCCTCATTTGATGAAGTATTTCATTTTCAACCCGATCAGGTTAAGGGTACAAACCTGAGCCTCCTTTGATGAGGTATTTCATTTTCAACCCGATCAGGTTAAGGGTACAAACCTGAGCCTCCTTTGATGAGGTATTCCATTTTCATTTCCCAATCAGGTTAAGGGTACAAACCTGAGCCTCCTTTGATGAGATATTTCATTTTCAACCCGATCAGGTTAAGGGTACAAACCTGAGCCTCATTTGATGAGGTATTTTATTTTCAACCCGATCAGGTTAAGGGTATAAACCTGAGCCTCATTTGATGAGGTATTTCATTTTCAACCCGATCAGTTTAAGGGTACAAACCTGAGCCTCCTTTGATGAGGTATTTCATTTTCAACCCGATCAGGTTAAGGGTACAAACCTGAGCCTCCTTTGATGAGGTATTCCATTTTCATTTCCCGGTCAGGTTAAGGGTCAAACCTGAGCTTCGTTTCTACACGAGGTATTTTCTGTCCCATCCAGGTTAAGGGCAAAACCTGAATCTCACTTCTTTTTTAAATAAAATTTTCTTCTTATTCCCCATTTCATATCTATCATCATCACTTGAACTAATTCTTTCATACCCAGTCAGATTCATCTAACTGGGGCATTTTTATGATCCAAATTTGGTGTGTTTTCTTTGCCACTAAGCTCGGCTTTCAACCGGCTTAGCAGCAAAGAGGGGCATCTGTAAACACCCCAAATTTTCACCCTCATCCAGTGTTTGTCCATTTCATAAGTCATTACAGATCATTGTATGTCATTGCATGTATTCTGCATAGCATTGCATGTCATTGCATCTCATTTTCGAGATCCAGCACTCCTATTTCAAAACATTCAATCCAGATTTGAATTTTAAAGCTTTTATTTAAAAATCAATTTTAAAACCTGGGTCTTTATTCAATACTCTGTCATTTTCCAACCCCAGGACTTTATATTTCGAAATATTTTCTCAAGGAAACAATCTGGATTCATTTCAAATTCAAATTTTAATCGATTTCAATTCACAGATGAGACCCATTGAGGTGGTGTCGCTTCTGAATTCCTCTATTCATCAAATTTCTCAAAATTTTGAAAGTTTCAGTCCGATCAGGACTCTGTCTCAGAGACCTGATCCGGTTAGGAGTCTGTTTTGAAGTCTGTTTTACTTCCATTTTTAATCTTTTTTGTTTGTTTTCGAAATTTAGGTCATTTTACAAAGTCCAGTTAGTTTAGGATTATATTTTAGAGTTCGGTCGAGTTAGGAATCTAACCCTGACTGTGTTTTCTGACTTATTTAATCATTTCTTGATAAAATCTTTTGAAAATTCTTTCATTTGGCTTTTAAAATCTAAAATCTCAGAGTCCTAAGAGTTCAGGACTCTAACTCGGAGTTCCAGTTCGCATGAGACCCTATTTTCAAAAATCTTGAATTTCAAATGTCAATTTTAACCCTTTTTCGAAGCCATTTTCAATGTTTATTTTAAAATTTCTAAAACTCGATGTGTGCCCACTCAGTTGGCACCATATCCAGAGGAATTCTAATTCAGTTAGGATCCTATATCATATCAAAAATTTCGATTTCAAAGTTTGCTTTTGAAAAGCTTTTGAAAACTCCTTCAATTTCAAGTTTTAAAATCGTTTTTTTTGAAAAACTCAAGTAGGCCCACTCGGGGTGGTGCCATATTCGAGTCAGTCAGGGCTAGACTAGGGTTAGTTGATGTCTTGGTTAGTGTTAGAGGTTTAGAAGAGTCAAAACCATTTTGAAAAACTCATTTTGAAAGTTTGTTTTTAAAACTAGTATTTTTAAAGGTTTTTAAAGGTGTTTTAAAAACCCAATGTGAGAAAATGCCAAGTGGCACCACATTTGGGGGATTTTTAGGATTAGCTAGGGGTTAATTAGGCATTATTTAGGATAATTTAGACTAGGGGTAGTTAGGTAACTCCACCCCAAAATCGCCCCCCCCCCCTTTAGAGTCCAAAATTTTCAAAATTGTCAATTTTTAAACCTAAAAAAAAATTTCTATAAATAGAGGCCATAGGGGGGTCGATTTTTCCAATTGGCTTTCCTTTGGATTCTTGGAGCTTCTCTCTCCTCTCCAGCCCTTCCTCCATTGCATCAACCTCAAGGTAACTATTTTCTCTAATTTTTAGTTTTTATTTAATTTTTTTCATTGTTTTAAACATGATTTAGCCATTGGTACCATCATCTTCATGGATTAAACCATGGATTCAACCTCAAGAACCATCAAGAATCAGCAAGAACAATCCAAGAAGGTAATCTAACCCTGTTTTGGATGATTTACAGAGATTTTAATCCATTAGAATTGATTTTAACATGATTCTTTGCATGATTAACCAATAAAATATATGATTTACCCTTTTTAATGGGTTAAATCTATGTTTTAAAGGTGATATCAAATTCCAGCCATTGATTCCCTGTTTTTATTTTATTTTCATGGTTTATTCATGTTTGTTTTATGTTCTATAGCATATAAATAAGTTTTATTTATTGTTTTATGGTTTATTTTATTTATTTACATTAGTTAATGCATGGTTTTTCAAGTTTCTTAAATTTCTGTGTGTTCTAGGTTTAGAACAGTAAAGATGATGTTATTTCGGATGGAAGCACTCATTGTTTATTTCTGATTTTTTTATATGTGGTGTATGCATGAGTTATTGAGTTACTGTAGAAACATCAGAGCTTTTGGATCTCGGGAACCCTATCAAAAAAATCAGACATCAAATCGGGTTTTTAAAGCTTTAAAATCGTGGTTAAAATCAAGAAGGTAATTTGCTGTTATGATATTTCTCTCATCTCATATCCAATTTTAGATCTGTAAAGTACCATGGATTTACATTGAATAGATCTGTCTGCTGTGAAATTTTCGGATTTTTTGATCACTGTTTAGTATTTTTCCCCTTTTAGAGAATCTGTTTTTAAATTTAAAGCTCGTTAGGGTTTACCAAAACTCTAATCAGACTTGTGTTAGTCATAAATCCCAAACCACAGATCCGATTTTAGATCTGTAAAAAGTGAGTATTGTTATTGTTTTGTCTACTGTTTACCACTAAAATTTCAGAAATTTTTGTTTAGGATTGCTATTTATTCCTGTATTTTCAATCTGGAATAGCTGTTTTAATCCCTGTTAAGAGTGATATATTTTAGCTCAGATTGCCGGAAGGGTTTCTCCCTAACCGGAGATGAGTTTTATGATCTGTAAATTGAGAAATCTTTGTTTTTTTTCTAGTTAGTCTCTGTAAAATTTCATAAATTTCCATGGAGATTTGACCCCTGGTTCAGGTCTTGGACTGAAACTGGTTGGTGAATTAGGTCAAAAATAACATATTTTTAGGGTTTAATGCAATTTTCGGATTAATTTAATGTCAAAAAAATATTTTTTATAATTCCAATTCGACATTAGGGTTATAACAAGTGCAGGTACCAATTTTTATGGATTTTGGAATCCATTTGATGGCTGAATTAAGCAAATTGCAAAACCGGGTTCCTGAAAGATCCAAAACACTGCTAAAATCACAGTTTTTGAGATATTATTGGATTTTCGTGCATAAGCATATGTTTTTAGTGTTTAATCATGTTCATAATCATATTAGGATGCTTTAGGTTTAATTTGATGCTCATTTGATTTCATTTAGTGCATAAAACCTAAGTTTTTACCAAAAATCTATTTCTAAAAACCCTGATTTCAAGGCCATAGTCTTGCTATCGGGGGCAATTTGGTCATTTGACCTAAATTTCGAAATCCCTAGCCCTAATTTCATATTTTTAATCATGTCATAGCATATTTGGTTTGAGTTTATTTCATTCAAATTTCAAAATTTGCATTTTATCAAAATATCTTTCTAAAAACCCTAATTTCAAGGCCATAGTCTTGTTATTAGGGGTATTTTGGTCATTTTGACCCCAATTTCGAAATTCCATATCTTCTCTTTCATATTTATTCCATTTTATTTCATACTTTATCATTTTTATTTAAGGGAATCAAGGAAGAGGCTTATATCTTGCAAAATCCAACAATTTCCTGATATTGTTGGATAAATCTAGAAAAGCCAACATATATTCATTAACCAAGTTTTCTAGTTTTGCAGGTACATTGAAGACTTTATTTTTCATGTATTTAAATTTCAATAGTGATGTAATTTGTAATTAAACTTTGGAATAAGAATTTACATTTCCTGCTTAGCTTAGGTTGCATTGCATATAGTTTATTTTTATAATTTTGATGTGTGATGGATGATGATTCATGCATATTTTTACAAATTCACCATGGTCTACACGAATGGCACATGCACTAGCTTCTATGAATTTTATAAACTTGGTGGAATTTGTATTTATGGCCATAGTCAGAATATGAATGATACTTAGATTTATGATCTTCACATTAGCCACATTCAACCTACACTCTTAGGCTAACTTCAAAAATGCACTGCACTTCTCAAAAATACAAAAAGTATTTCTCAATTCCTCAAAATCATATTCATTCATTTCATGCATTTGCCAATTCGAATTCCAATCTCAATTCAAAGAAGTTCATTTTCTCAAAATCTCCTAAGTCTTATAGCAAAATCGATTTTCCCAAAGACATTGAATTTCAAAGGATATTTCAAGTATTTCCCAAGTTCCAAATTCAAATTTTCTAAGTTAGAATTTCAATTTCCAAGTTTGAATTAAGAGAAACCAAGTCTCTCAGAATCGATTTTCACCAAATGTCAAGGATTCCTCAAAATCGATTTTTATTTCTCTCAGAAGTATATTTCAAATCCCATTTCATGATTTCTCATGTGATATCATTTCCAAGATTTACATTTTCTAAATATTTCAATCATTCAAAGCAAACATCATGTTTTCAAATGTGCATTTTCTGAAAATTCATAGCACATGCCTGATTCTTTGTGCATTTAGAAATTAGAATATGATTTAGACAAGCTAAATAGAGTAGAGCATAAGATTGATCCTTGGTTCAATTACCCCTGTTAAAGGTGGCAGGAACGGTTGAACCTCGTACCGACAGGCGAGTCCCATTCTACGGAATTTTCCCGCATTTTAAAAACGGAGGCGAGTTATTTTCAAAAATCTTTTTCAAAGGTCAGTTTGATTTGCAAAAGTTAAAAAATTTTGCGATGATAACAGTCCCTAATGTTGTACCTCAGGAAAGCGAGAAGGTTCTTCCATTTGAGCCTTCCACAACCCATATTCCTAAAGCCCCCTTTCCTGAGGCGTTAGAGAAACCGAGAGCATTAGGTAAGTCGGGAGTAAACATGCAAGAGATGCTTGAGATATTCAAGCACGTCCATATAAACCTTCCCTTACTAGATGCCATCCAGCAAGTCCCTGCATATGCAAAGTTCCTCAAAGAGCTTTGTACGCAGAAAAGGAAGTTGAGGTCCCATGCGCAGAAGAAAATATATTTGACGGAGCAGATCAGTGCAGTATTGCAACACCAGACTCCACCCAAACTTAAGGACCCAGGGACCCCTATCATCTCATGTGTCATAGGAAACATTACTGTTGAGCGTGCTTTGCTTGACCTTGGGGCAAGTGTTAACATTTTGCCGGGTTTCTTCTATGACAAATTTGGATTGAAAGAGATGAAATCCCCACCTATGACGCTTCAATTAGCGGATAGATCTATTAATGTCCCGAGAGGGATACTTGAAGATGTGTTAGTCAAGGTGGAGGATTGTTATTTCCCTGTCGACTTCGTGATATTAGATATGGAGGGAGTTGATAGCATCAGACAGACTCCTATTATTCTGGGTCGCCCTTTCCTAGCTACCGCCAATGCGTGCATCAATTGCCGCACTGGTGAGATGGATGTTTCATTTGGAAATAGGAAAATGAGGATGAACATTTTTTGTGCATCGATGGAGTCTGATACTAAAGAAGCTTCTTTTGAGGTTGATATCATTCAGGATATTATAGAAGCTGAACATGATTGGTTGTTGAGTGATCCACCTCAAGAGGAGGTTGATGAATCATTCAAAGAGGATCGCCTTAATATGATAGATAGTGAGGCAGATAATGTCAGTGGGATTTGGCATTCTGAACCACTTCCAGAGTTAGCTGAGAAGCCCGCAAAGCCATCGATAGAGAGTCCCCCAGAGTTGGAGTTGAAGCCTTTACCAGCTTCACTCAAGTATGTCTTTTTAGGAAAAGAGCAGACTCTCCCAGTTATTATTTCTGCAAACCTGACAGATTCACAGGAGCATCAGTTGTTACAGGTTTTGCATGAGCACAAGGAAGCTATTGGATGGTCTGTGGCGGATTTAAAGGGGATGGACCCCTCCTTTTGTATGCATCAGATCATTATGGATGAGGGAGCTAAACCCTCAAGAGAATCACAAAGGAGATTAAATCCTCACATGAAAGAAGTGGTGAAGAAGGAAGTAGTTAAATTGTTAGATGCTGGAATTATTTATCCCATCTCCGATAGTCAGTGGGTGAGTCCTACCTAGGTTGTTCCCAAAAAGTCTGGGCTCACTGTGGAGAAGAATGAGAAAGGAGAGAGCATTCCCATGAGGATTACTACGGGATGGCGAGTATGTATTGACTATAGGAAGTTGAACAGTGCAACTAGGAAAGATCATTTCCCGTTACCGTTCATCGACCAAATTTTAGAAAGACTTGCAGGCCAGCAATATTATTGCTTTTTAGATGGATATTCCGGTTATAACCAGGTGGCCGTTCATCCCGAGGATCAGGATAAGACGACATTTACCTGTCCCTATGGTACATTTGCATATAGGAGGATGCCGTTTGGGCTTTGTAATGCCCCGGCTACATTTCAGAGATGTATGATGGCGATTTTCTCTGACATGATGGATGATGTCCTTGAGATTTTCATGGACGATTTCTCGGTTTATGGCTCTTCTTTTGATGATTGTCTCCAAAAATTATCTCGTGTACTTCAGCGCTGTAGGGAGACAAATCTAGTGTTGAGTTGGGAAAAGAGTCATTTCATGGTACAGCAGGGGATTGTTCTTGGACATATTGTGTCTGAGAAAGGTATAGAGGTCGATAAGGCCAAAGTGGAGACCATTGTCAAATTAGCTCCACCGACCTCTGTGAGGCAAGTGCGTTCATTTTTAGGGCATGCAGGTTTCTATAGACGGTTCATTAAGGATTTTAGTCAGATTTCTAGACCCTTGTGTAACCTGTTGTCGAAAGACCAGTCGTTTGTGTTTGATGATGCCTGTCTGAAGGCATTCTTAGCCCTAAAGGGAGCACTGACCACTGCTCCTATTCTCAGATCTCCTGAGTGGTCAGTGCCTTTTGAGATTATGTGTGACGCTTCAGATTATGCAGTTGGAGCAATTTTAGGACAGAAGATTGAGAAACGATCTCATGTTATTCATTATGCTAGTAGGGCTCTTTCTGACACACAAATGCATTATACTACCACTGAGAAGGAGTTAATAGCCGTTGTTTTTGCACTTGAGAAGTTTCGATCATATTTGTTATGCTCCAAAGTTATCATTTACTCAGATCATGCTGCATTGAGATATTTGATGAGTAAAAAGGATGCTAAACCACGTCTCATTCGTTGGATTCTTCTGTTACAAGAATTTGATATTGAGATTCGAGATAAGAGTGGATGTAAGAATCTTGTAGCAGATCATCTGTCTAGACTGACTATAGATTCATCTATTGATCAAGGACAGATTGTTGATTCTTTTCCGAATGAGCAGTTATTTCATGTCAAGCATTTACCTTGGTTCGCGAATATCGTAAATTTTCTGGTTACTACAGAGTATCCTGCGCACTGGAACCGGAATGAAAAAGATAGATTTTTTGCGCAGATGAAACATTATTTTTGGGAGGAACCAGAATTATTTAGATCCTGCCCGGACCAGATGAATAGGAGATGTGTGCCCGAAGAAGAGTATCATTCCATTTTATCATTTTGTCATTCTTTAGCTTGTGGAGGTCATTTTTCTAGTCGGAAGACTGCTGCAAAAGTCCTTCAGTCTGGATTTTGGTGGCCCACACTTCATAGAGATGCTCACGAATTCTGTAGGAAGTGTTTGCGATGTCAGCAAACAGGTCGCATTACCAAGCGCGACATGATGCCTCTTTTACCTATTCTGATTATGGAAATTTTTGATGTTTGGGGCATTGATTTCATGGGTCCTTTTCCGCCATCATTTGGATTTACATATATTTTAGTGGCGGTTGATTATGTTTCAAAATGGGTTGAGGCTGTGGCCACCCGGACCAATGATCATAAAGAGGTGCTTCGATTTATTAAGCACAACATTTTTAGTCGGTTCGGAGTTCCTAGAGCGATCATCAGTGATGGTGGTACGCACTTTCGTAATGTGCAGGTAGCTTCCTTACTTAGGAAATATTCTGTGCATCATCGGATTGCTACACCTTATCACCCACAAACCAGTGGCCAAGTTGAGGTATCTAACAGGGAGATAAAGAGGATTCTTGAAAAGACAGTCAGACCAAACCGCAAGGATTGGTCTCAGCGCCTTGATGATGCCTTGTGGGCTTATAGGACTGCTTTTAAGACCCCGATTGGTATGTCACCATTTCGATTAGTTTTTGGGAAACCTTGCCATCTTCCTGTTGAGTTAGAACATAGAGCATATTGGGCTATAAAAAAATTCAATTTCAACATGACCCAAGCTGGAGTCGAGAGAAAATTACAGTTGAGTGAGCTAGAGGAATTGCGTAATGAGGCCTATGAGAGTGCAAAGATTTACAAAGCTCGAACTAAGCATTTTCATGATCGATATATTGTTAGGAAACAGTTCGAGCCTGGGCAAAAGGTATGGCTTTATCATTCACGTCTTCATCTTTTTCCAGGTAAGTTGAAGTCAAGATGGAATGGTCCATTTGTTGTGCATAGGGTGTTTCCATATGGAGCGATAGATCTTTTTGACCCTCGTACGGGTGCTATTTTTAAAGTAAATGGGCAACGGCTGAAGCCTTATATCTCAGATACTATGACAGGACAAGACATTGAGGATGTTGATCTTTTAGAAGTTTAGGACTCACACATGTTTGTATATATTTTAAAATTTTGTAAATATTCATAGAAAAACAATTTTTTTAAGAGTACTTTCATATAGTTCATGTGCATAATTCATAAACCATGATCAGGGTAGGCATATTTTCACATTTTCGATTTCATTGAGTTTACTTTCTTTCCCTCATTGATTTTATCTCATGTGCATTCACTTAGTTTCACATAAGCATGGGGGAATGCCACTGGGACAGTGTAATTCAAGCATGGGGGAATGCCACTGGGATAGTGTAATTCAAGCATGGGGGAGGGTGTAGTAGCTCACCAGAATATTTTTGTCTACGTTCTTGCACATGTTTACACATCTCTCATAAAAAGTAGATTTTTAAAGAAAGAGTTTGAACTTATATGAATGTTATTTCAAATCTAATGTTTTTAGAGGATTTTTAAGCCCCACGAAAAATTTTTCTGACATAGATCTAAAAATTATGGTTGTTTATGCGGATTTCAAAGAAATGATGATAGATACATGTTAGAATTTATTTTGAATCATAAATATGAATATGCACAGTGCTATTTTTGAAAAACTAAGCAAATGAACAAAAGCGTAAAAAATGAGCTCAAAAGAGAAAAAAAAGTGAAAAAAAGCATGCGTTAGGTTGTTTGGATAATTTCACAATCCTTAGTAGATGGAACTTAGATGTAAGTTGAAAATTTTAATTCCATTTTCGAAAAGGAGAGTGGAAAACTTCATGATCCTAAGTAACTGAGAACAGATACAAGTTGAAATGTTTGATTCTCATGTTATAAGGGTAAATGAAGGAAGTCACTTTTATGTCTTAGTTGATATCTTTTGGGATGTATTGAAAAAGTATAGAAGATATTGACATTGCACAAGGCATAAAAGCAGACCACACGCAAGCTATATGAGAAAAAAATAAGTGCGCAAAAAGAAAAAGCGTGAAAAAAAAAAAAGAGAAAAGAGCTTAAAAAGAAAGAAAAGTTCAATGCTTAGAAGTGTAATTGAGAAAACCTGTGCAGGAAACATATGAGTGAGGATAAGTAAATAATAATATGTTTTTATTGGATTTTCTAAGAATAAAACATAAATAATTGTGATATTTAGAAAAGTGAAAGAAATTCTTTTTCTGTGGTGGTATATAAAAGACTCTAATTATATTTCGATTGTGAAATAATAGGAAATATTTGTGAAAACAAAGTCTTTAATTACCTACTGCTTATGAGGATGTGTAATATTATGCATACATGACAGAGATGTTTTTGGGTAGCATCACTGCAAACCCTCACGAGACATTACTCGTCCACTGGGGTAACCCAAGGGTTGAAAGGGCTTGTTGCATGAGCTAAATGCAACCGTGATTCCTACGAAAGTGAGTTAGGTGATAGTTTGATTTCTTGCATTTTTCTAGTTTGCTCGAGGACTAACAAAACATAAGCATGGGGGTATTTGATCATACATATAATTCAGGGTTTATTAACATTTAAATATGCATGATTTTATAAAATAATGTTTCAAAAACCCAATTTTATGTTAGTTTTTGAGTAAAAGTGCTAAAATGATTTAAAATTAGAAAATGAATAAAAAAATAGTTTTATTTTACATTCTTATGCCTATTTTAGTTTTTTTAGTGGTTTTAGTTTTTATTAAAAAGAAAAAATTAAAAAAAATTAGAGAAAAATAGTTTTATTCATTTTAAGTGTTGTGTTTTTTTTAGAAAAGAAGAAAAAAAATATATAGTAGATTAGTTTCTGAAGTTCTTTTATAAATAGTTTTGTTTTTGAAAATTTTCATAGTTTTCTTTACTTTTGAAAAGAATAAAAATAAAAATAATAAATAAAGAAAAAAAAATTATCTAAATAATAATACAAACTGGGTGGAACCGGTTTGTATTTCTAAAAAGAAGAAAGTGAAAACCAAACCGGCTGGAACCGGTTTGGAAGTTTTGAAAATAAACAATGGTTGTTTCAAACTGGTTCCAACCGGTTTGAACCCTTTTAAAAAGGGGCGTAAAGCAGAATCGGGGGGTGGCTTTTCATTTTTGTGCGCCAAAAATTTCCTCTTCTCCCTCTGATTTTCTTTCTTTACCCCCTTTCTCCTAATTGCCGGATTTCCTCATCTCACGCTACTTCTTCTTCTTCTTCTTCTTCTTCTTCTTCTTCTTCTTCTTCCAGCATAGATCTTCATCATCCGGTGGCAAGGAATCTTCAATCGGTGGCAGCGCACGAGGTGGAGGCCACCTCTTCTCCGATTTCTTCATTTCACGGTAAGTGTTCAGAACTCCTTCTTCTTCTTCTTCATCTTCTTCTTCTGCAGGTTCCTGAATGAATTCCGTTTGTAATGCTGTGTAGTAAAAACTAAAAAAAAAAAAAAAAGGAGTTGAAATCAAAACAGAAAGAAAAAAAGTTTTGTTTACTCGATCATTTCTGTTTCCAATTTTTTTCCGATCTTTGATTTTTGTAATTGATGCTGTAGTTAAATGAACTTTGATTCGAAATTGATAGTCTGAAATCCATAATGTCACCGGATTACAATACTATGCTCTAAAAATTTTTGATCGATCACCTAGATTGATATCTGTGTTTTTTTTTCCGGCGATAATTTTTCCGGCGATCAAGATTGAATCCAATTGTTGTTCGGTTACCTGATTTCAATCAGCTAGAAGTTCAGATTAATATCTGATTTCTAGTTTTTAATACATCTGATCTGTTTTTAGCCGAACTCTCTTCACATTTGCAATGAAAACCTGAGCCTTCTTGAATTGCCGGAACTATCTCTGAATCCATAAACTGATTGAGTATTGCTTAAATTGATTGGATTTAGTTTGATTGAAGTATCATCGTATTTGATTAATTGCCTGATAACTGGAATCAACATTTTTGATTTCCTGTAATTGACAACTGAACTTTTCAATTGATTAAATATTTTGAGAAATTTCAGTCTATCAGAATTATCACTTTGCTATTCATTTTTCCGTCAAGAATGATATGATGCTGGACCGATTTAATTGGATATCTGGATTCAGTTTTGATATCGAATTATCTGATGATAAGGATTAAGCTGATTTTCTAGATATTAATTAGTACTTAGCTTACTTAGTATTTTGATATTAGGCTACTTAGTTGATTGATTGATTCTTTGATATTAAAAATAGTTGCAAGTAGTTAGCTAGACTCAATAAAAATAAAAAAATATATCATTTGCATTTAAAATTGTCATTTAGATTTCTTGCATACTTTCATTCATATTTTAGCATTTAGTATTTTAGTATAATTTCTATTTTTAGCTCATGTACTGCTCGTGTTCGTTTTATTTGTGCAGGATCGCACAGGAGTGGAGCAGAAGCGATTGCATGACATGGGAAGTGCAAGAATAGAAGATGTTTTTCTCTTATTTTAGAATTTAGGAATTTAATTGGGTTTGTAAATATTGCACTTTACGCCCTCTGCGAAGGGTATTCATTTGTTGTAATAGTTAGTTGTTTTTACTTTTCTTGAACACTTTACAATTCAATAATTCGGCAATAAAGAATAGTTTAGACTTGTGTGTTTGAATACAACATATTCCCGTTCCCTGAGTTCGACCCGGTCTCATCCACTAGTGAGAACCGGTTTTTATTATTTGATGTCTGGTTTTCACATGTTTTTCATATAAAAATCTTTTCAAAATTACAACGATTTAAAAGAAGACATCACATGGTATGCCTCAGACCACTGATCCGACTGCAGATCTAATTCTGGCATGTTGTCTGCTGGGAAACAAGTATTGACGCAAACCTACCGCTGCGAGAACTGTCTGAGACATCTCTCGGGCTGATAATCGACACATAAGAAGGGCCCCAACAACCTGTGATGTTTGTCACATGCATAAGTGTAGCGAGGACCTGATTCCTGCCCGTTGAAGTAATCCCAAATGATCTCCTCCTGATGCAGACTCCCGATCAAAGCTCGACACTGAATGACAGACTTTGACTTCTTACTGTTGAACCTGAAGGAACTGACCTTTGATGGCACGTGTCGTAGAAACCATGACTGCAGGGCATAAGTGCATCCCTCCACCAAGATGATCTCTCCAAGAGCAAAGTGAGCCAAGCCTCAATAGAGGAAGGCTAGAGCGGCCATAGAAACTGAAAGATGACGGGTTTGCTTGTTTCCCCATCTTCGAAAGAGTTGGACAATTTTGACCGTCCTTAAAGAATGTTAATCCCACTGTGCACAGAACCATGGCATGCTGAATTCTGTCCTTCGCTGCTCGGGACAAGGCGTCAACTTCCTCGTAAGCTTTGTACTTGCGATAGAGTCCAAATAGGTCAATAAACTAATTTCCATTGATCTTGGTGAGAGGCCAAGATCTGCTTCCTGTTGCTTTGGCTAAAGCTTCTCGAACATCTATCCCTTTGATATTGATCAGAAACTGTTGCTCGACAGGATCATCTGGCTGACCAGCTGGTTCTGGTAATCCCATGATATCATTGAAGTCATCCATCAGTAGAGTCATCTCACCCCATGGAAACCAAAATGTGCAGGTACGTGGATTCCACTGCTCTACCATAGCCTGAATCAGACTTTCGTTGATGGTCTGCTTGCCTACTGCCGATGCCATCTCCAATCCACAGTCATTCAAGTGGTCTGGGAACATACGCGAGAAGGTGGCGAACCAAGAATAATACTACCGGAGGAAGAATGAATGAGTCTGGATAACTCGATGATCTGGGGATCCGTCCCTTATCTGATGAAAGACATGATCTCTGGGAAAGACAACATCGAGGGAATTGGCTGCCATTGGAATAATACTGGCGCAAAGAAGAACGAGGAGAATCAGATAGAATACAGGACTTACGGATAGACTTTTGAAGAAAAAGAAAATAGATATAAATCCTGAAAATTTAGAAAAATTGAGGGAATTTAGAAAAAGGATTTTGAGGGTTTTGAAGAAAATTTGATATAAAAGAGAAAATGGTGTAGATAAAGGGAAAATATACACCTGGGTTTATGAAAATAAAGGGAAATTTTTAATAATCTACCCAGAGTTTTGAAAAAGTTAATATATAGGAAAATACAAGAAAACATCACATAATCACAGCTACACAAACAAGGATGTGCACACAACACTCCCTAAAAGCTGACTCTAAATGCAATATTTGAAATGGTTTGTAGGACCTTAATCCTAACTCTATGGTTCAGATTATCTGATTTCAATCAAGGTACGCTGATATACTCAAGCTGAAGCTCGAAGTACGTGGCATATAAATATTTCTCCGATTCTAAAGTAATGGCTCCCCAACATCCTTGAGCACCTACCAATATACTTCGAACTATGGCCCTTAAGTACGTGGCAGGGGGTGTTAACCCAAATAAGTGGTCCAGTTGTGAGGCTCTCTTCTGAAGTATGGTTAAGTGAGACAGGCCAGCAACGTGAAAACTGGGACAATATAGGTAGGGATGTTTTCAAAAATATATTCAACATGCAATAAAACCAGATGTCTCTAATGCAAGTCCTAAAAGAGAAGCATACACTTGCATACATTGTTTTGCATTCAATCCCTAGAATTGAGGAGAGTTGTATTTCAGACCTAAGTTTAAGTAAGCATGCATAAATCGCCTTAATATGGTCCTACCAAACCATACTTAAATCCTATATGCATTATGTCACCTTTAGGATAGAGTCTAGGCTCCTAAGGTTTGCATGAAAATGAAGTTGGCATTTGTAGAATAAAGACTTAAATAATATCAAAGCAAAGAAAAAAAAAAGGCACAAATTCGGCCGGACAGAGACGGGTCCCTTCACGGTCACCAACTTCTGTGATCATTGCAAAAAAAATTCCGCTCTGGTTTCCCTTCTTTTTCCTCCCCTTTTCCTTTCTAGCCTCTATTCCCTTTTTGAAGGGGAATAAAAGACAAAAGAAGAGAGAAAAGAAAAGAAAGAAGAGAGAGGAACTCTTTTGCAAAGGTCTCACTTGACCTTAATTTTGAAAATATTTTGAAATTACTCACCTCTGTTTCAAAAATTGGCGGAAAAATAGAGAGACAGGATTCGCTCGTCGGTACGAAGTTCAACCGTTCCTGACGCCTTTACCAGGGGTAATCGAACCAAGGATCAAATTTATGCCTTTTTGCTTTGCTTAAATATTACCTAAGAATTTATTCTAAGTCTAAAAAATGCATAAATAATCATGCTTGTGCGAATGCAAAGATGTATGCTTTTTTTTTAGAAAGTAATTTGGAAATTTTGGGATTTTTCAAGTGATTCTGAAATAAATATGATAATGTAGTGAAGAAATGATTCAAAGAGTTGAAATTGCTTTGAAAAAGTCAGGCTTAAAACTTTGAGCAATGGATCTAGAAGAAGAGACTTAGAAATTTCAAGTCTAGGAATAATCAGAGTTTGAAAAAATAGACCTTGGATAAAGAGAAAAGGAATTTAGAATTGGAATTTTGAAATAAGAATGAATTTTCAAAATCGGAATGGACTTTGAATTTGGATCGATTTTCAAGAATCGATGTTGAAAAGGGATCTTTACTTTTTAGTTTAAATTCAGAACCTGAAACAGGAACTGAATTTGGAAGTTTAATTTGGACATGGAGAAAAGAAGGTTTTGAAAGATAGAAGTTGAAATTGGAATTTTGAAACCCAGATTTGAAAATGGAATTGAGTTTGGAATTGGAAATCAGATTGGAAAATGGAACTGGATTTGAAAATATGGAATCCTAGATGGAATTGGATCCGAAGTCTGGAATCCTAAATGGAATTGGATCCGAAGTCTGGAGTCCAAGACGGAATTGGATTCGAAGTCTAGAATCCTAAATGGAATTGGATTTTGAAAATCCAAATGGTGTTTTGAGGATGAACCTGGATTTTGGAAATCCAGATATGAATTTAAAGGTGGGCTTTAAACTTAGAAAAATCAAATTTTGAGATTCAAAATCAATCTCAAAACCTTGATTTTGAATTGAGAATCAAGACTCAATCTTTAGATAAAACTTTAGAGATTTTGAAAAATGAAGGAACTTGATTTTAAACCTGAATCAGAAGATGAATCTGGAAATTCCAAAGTGTAACTTGAACTTTGAAATACGATATGGAATATTGAATTGAATTTGAATCCTGAAAGTGAATTTTGAATTTCAAAGTTGAACTTTGAAATTTGATTTGAGTTGGAAATTGAATTTTAAATATAAAATGAATTTGAAATTTCAAAGTCAAATTGGACTTTGAAATTGAAGTTTGAATTTTTGAAAGATAGAATTGAGAATAGAAAGATGAATTTTGAATCTACAGGTAAGAATTGATTTGAGGATTGAAGAAGGTATCTGAAAATATATCTCAAAAAATCACTTGGATTTTGAAAAAAAGAATTTTGAAAATATGATGTAATTCTATCCTAAATGATGAATGAATTTAAAAGAATTTGAAATTGAGATTTGAAAAACATATTTCATTCTTTAAGTGAATTGAGATAAGATTAAAGATATAATATATTTTTTACTATGGTCATAAAATATATTATATAATAATCATATTTAAATTCAAGTGAAGAATAAAACATATTTTGGTGCCTTTATAGGGTTTAAGATGAAATTAACTCTTAATATATCCTGACTATGATCATTGATATATATCTTGAGTTAATTTTTAGTTAAACTCTAATAAAGGAAAATATTTTGGAAATATAATGATTTTTGAAAAGGATCCAGTGTGGATCCAATGTTATTCCATAAAAGATGAAAATCCTAAGTTTTGTTTACATCCTAACTATGACCATTGATGCAAATCGTCAACTTAGGATTTAATCACCTCTTATTAGAATGATGCATGTGCCATTCGTATTTTCATTCGTGAATTTTTGAAATAAAAGATAAAATGAGATGAAACAAGCAATTTCTAAGATATATTCATGCTCATACATTATAATCTAAGGTTGAAATTAAAATTCTCATTAATACCTAATTATTACAACCTTGAATTGAAAATATCAAAAATTTCCAATCTAAGAAAAAAATTCAAGCTTTTCATATATTCCTGCAAAACAGAGTTAGCACAAAAATACAAAATGTAAAGAAGAATTAAAAATATTGTATTTATAGCTAAAGACGTACTTGAAAATGCCTATTCTAATAAAGAGAATATGCCAAGTGTAATGCCTAAGCTAAGTGAAAAAAAAAGGTGCATATGCTTATGTTAATGGTAGAATACATATGTAGGACCTAAGTATTATGTCTGAACTAAATGGAGAAATGTATATGATCTGCATAACTAAAAAGCATGTAGCATGCCAAGGTGGAGATGCAGTGCCTTGTGCCAAAGGTGAGATGCATATGCCTAAGTGACACGCATATACTATTAATGCAATGAAGTGACATATATTTGGATGATCTGCAGGTATACAAATGTTGCCAATGAAGCGCAGAGTATAGGTGATAATGAAATGCTATGTTATGATGCAAATTGAAATGTGGGCATAGCAAGTAAGATGCAATGTATGATGTACAACAGATGCAGGTGTTGTTGAAGCGGGTGACAAAAGACACTAAATGCCTATATGCAGATATGGAAATGCATCATGCTTCATTATAACAGATAGTGGGTGAGACAACATGCATGGGAAATGTGCTATTAGAAGTAGGCTGGGTGTCATGTAAGTGTGGCAACAGGGAGGTAATTGCAGAGGATAGTGAAAATGGAATAGCAAGTATTCAGCATATACGCTGGATATCATGAGACGACAATGATACACAAACTGTGCAATGGAATATCCATGTCACTGAAGTTGTATTTTGGATGACAAGTAATAATAAGGTAGAAGAAAATGCTGACAGCAAAAGACACCAATGGAAATGAGTAAGTGCGGATAAATTCTTTATCCCCACCCTGCAGAGACATCTCTGAGGAGTAACATTTTCTGTACCACACGTCAGCAATAGCACAAACTTGATAGCAGACTATTCTCCCAATGGGTAAAGAAGGATATCCTTCTTCTTAGTATGCATTGCAGTGGTCAAAGAGCTATGGCCTAAAGAAGGCTCAGCTAATGACACTAACCCTAGAACATGCAAACAGATTGATATGGTGATAATAGGCCAACTAGAGAAACTTCCCTTAATAAAGCAGTAGTTTTAGTTCATAATTGGGTTTACTATTCTTATTTTCTGCAAGCACTTGGGTGGTAACAGAAACTAACAGTATACAAAGCCCAAAACTCATCATCCTGCCGAATTCCTTTTCCATACTATGTGCCAGAGCTTAATGCATGTAATTCGGGACTTATTAGTCCAATGCTTTCATGGGAAAAGGGAATCCCAACTGGTGATATGACTGTTACTGCAGAATCAAGCCATTAGATGAATAGTGTATTTGACAAGTGACTGTGCAGATGGGTGTGGGTAAGTGGCAATGATGAAATGATTGAAGTGATGGCATAATAGTAGGCATGTAATAACAGGAAGGTGATGTGTGCTGCTTATAAGCACTGAGTGCTGATGAAAGCATCATGCTGGAAAACAAATATCAATATAGAAAGATGATTTTAAATCAGAAGAATAACATACTTTTATCTCCTCAGTGAACAACAAACACAAAATTCTCGGTCTCAATTTCTGGCAGCTTATGCCTATGACTAAAAAGATCGAATATCGATTGTTTTATCTCCTCAGTGAACAACAAATTGTCACCCACTGCCCTAAGCATCAACTGTAGTACAAGCTTTTCATGATATAACAATCTAGGTTCAAAACTCAAGGCGAAAAGCTTGATCTCTATCTTCTTATCTTGATCAAACCTTTTAATCAAATTTTATGGCATGAGAGGAACGACTCTAGAAATTAGCTAAAACTTTCAGAAATGACAAAAAAAAAATTGAGGCCCAAAGACATCACTTTCTTTTGTTGCGCTATCAGCTCAAGGGATTCTCATATGACTGTAAGAAGATTCGATCATCTGACATACTTCGTTTCCATTTTGTTTGGATGAGGTGGATTTATGGCATCATAGGTAGTAAAACCCTTTTATTCACTCAGTTTTGGTACCCCTTTTTATTTGCTCAAGACCAGAATCAAAAAGTTTCAGAGAAAAGAAAGATTGAAGCAAAATCAGATGGGAACTTTACCACTTTCTCAATCAAAATCTTAGCTGATGTCGCCCCCAGATAGATGAAAGAGTGACAACTAAATGCAGGTTTTCCACTTTTACTAGCATCAGAAATCCATCATTGAAATACAATTGGGACGTGAATGAAATGAGGAAGCCACTACAATTCATAATAAACAAATGCAGACATTTCTCAAACAAGTGCCTGGACATATATGGGCTAATATATTGTATCATACAGAGTTTCCTTACAGCAGTTCAGAACGTGAGCTTCTTGCGCAATAAATCCCAGATTATCCCTACCTCTTGAGATAATTTCCGAATGAGAGAGAGGGTTATACCCATAGACGATGCTACTATGAGAGTTATAAAAAGAAAAAAAAATCTTTTAAAAATCTTGAAAATAACCAGAACACCGATTGAGAGCTGAGATATTAAAAACTATATCATTTTTGGCCATAGATGTTGTTCAAATGCAAAACTCAAAACCAATACGTTGGCCATTTTCTGGAATGACAAAAAATAGGAAATGGTATTTTGCAGGCGTAGAACATGAAGCTACCAGTGATGATGAAATCCTATGGGTAGCAATACAAAGGAATTTGTACATACTGTGTGAGAATTTGAAAGACAGATGGACCACACGATAACATGGCATGAGTGTATTTGTCCCTTATGTAGGGTGTAAAAGAAAGATGAGCATAATGGGGAGCGCACTTTGGTTTCTTTACCTGAGTGGACAATGCATAACAGCCTAACATTGTACCTGTATAGATCTAAGCAACAACACACTGATTCCTCGATCTTGCAGGAACTCCGGAGATGGATAGAGCTTCCCTCTTCCTTTCTTTTGAAACTTTTTTCCAACGAAGAGAGAAGGAGAGGAGACTCGATCGTGGAGGAAAAGGCGGGTGCGAGAGTCAGAGCCCCATCCTCGATCCCTTCCCGTGTGCCTCTTTTTATAGAGGGAGAAGAAGGATCGTGAAGGGAGAGGTCGTTGGTGATCGACGGGGGAGACGAGGCGAGGATGATCGAACGGTGAGAAAGGGAGAAGACGATCGAAGGGTGGAAGTCCATCGCCTCTCCTGCGATTTTCCTCTCACAGATGGTCGTTGGGGTCTTTCAAGGGAGGTCCAATTTTATCAAAGATTTTTCAAAACAATGGTTTGCTTTCTAAAAATTTTTCAAAAGATTGTTTTTAGCTAAAAAAATGTTTTCAAAAGGGGGTTTTTAGGCTATTTATGTATATTTTTTTGGTTCTTTTCTTTGTATTTTCTATTTTTTTGTGTTTTTATCATAAAACTCTAAAACTAAGGGATTTAATACTATTTTTATGAAATTTTTCTTAAAAAAATTTACAAAAGAGGGGTTTTCTAAGAATTCGGGGTTTGAATTTTAAAAATTTCTTTAGAATACGGGTGTTTGATCCGGGTTTTGAGGAAATATTCGAGTTTTGAACCTCAAATTGAGAAATACAGAGCAGTGGATCCAAATGGATACCGGATGGACTGTTGTTAACACCCAAAATTTTTCAAAATTTTATGAATATTCCCCTTTTGCCCCTAATCCCCACTTTTTGAGTAAATGAAGTCATTTTAAAACAAAAATCCACTTTATTTCTCAGATTTACTAGAATGCAAATTCATTTTATATATCTGACTCAATTTCGGATCCGGATCCAGTTCAGAATCCAAATCTGAGCCTCGTTATCCAATTTTTAAACCAAATTTTATAAAAATACCAAAATAATTTTTGAAAGGCTTAGACGGTCCATCCGGCATCCGTTTATATCCATTGCTCTATATTTCTCAATTTCGAGATCTAAAACTTGAAATTTTCCTCAAAATCTGGATCCAAACCTGTTTTCTTAAGAAATTTCCCGAAAATAACCCTGAATTCTCAGAAAACCCTTCTTTTATAAATATTTGTAAATTTTATAAAAATAGTTTAAAAATCTCTTAGTTTTAGAATTTTTATTTCAAAAACAAAAAAAATAAAAAATATAGAGAAAATGAATGAAAAAATGAAAATAGAAAAGAAAATACAAAAAAAAAAAAGAAAATGGTTTTGAAAACCCCTTCCTTCTGCCAAAGTTGTCTTTATTATAAAACCTCTTTTTAGAAAAAGTTTTTGAAAGGAACCATTTTTTTTGAAAATTTTGAGAAATGGAAGGACATGCTTTGAAAAGCCCCTAACGGCCTCTCATCGCGAAGGAGAAACCGCAGAGGCGAAGGGTGTGAAGCACTCCCATGTGCCTTCTCCCTTTCTCCTCCGTTCATCTCCAACGACCCCCTGTTCGAGAGCCTTCCTCTCCCCTCTATAAAATGAATGCAGAGGGGAAGCTCTTGGCATCCACCAACGCCATCGCCATTTAGCATCCAATTTTTTTTTACTTTCTCTTCTCCTTTTGATCGATCAAAGAAGCTTCAATCCCAGCCACAGTAGCGGAAGGTAAGCAACTCACTCCCCTCCTTCTTCTTCTGTATTGTTTTCCTTTTTCTATTTTCTTGCTGCATCTTCTCCGGCTCTTCACATTTTTTCCCTTTTCCTTATTTTCATCATTCATCGAAGGCAATCTTGTATCATTGATCTGCCTATCACAGCCTCAATGATACACATTGCTACAACAACGTCGCCTCTAGCTCAATGTTCACTACATTGGAGGCCACAACAAATATATATGTATTATTTCTCATTTTCTGTGGATTTTCTGCTTAAATTCTCGATAGATTGATTGAGTATATATGTTCATCAGGTTATAATCTGTGTTTTTAGTATTCCATCATCTCTGTTTGTTCCTGGCACTTTGGTTTAGTTTATTTCTCTTTTTATTTGTCACTGATTAGTATAAACATACTTCCCTTTTTTTTTAGTTTTGAAATCTTTCTTTTATTTTCAATTTCCTGTTTACATTATGGTCGGATGTTCTTTCTAATTTGATTTTCTGTTTTTATGCAATTCTCAATCTATATTTTTCTCTGATTTCTTGTTCCTTTTGATAATCATCTTTTGGTTTTCCTTCTAATTTTCAGTCTTCGGTTTTGCATTTTATAGATTCTCGATCTCCTATTTTGTTTTGATTATCTACTGATTGTGATCACCTGTTCTGTCTGAATTCCCTACTTCCTCTCTGTATATTGTAGCATCGATTTCTCTGTCTCACCTACATTAATTTCTTTATTACACACGGTCATGGCATAGTAAATGCAATTTAGATCTTGCTTTATTTCAGTTGCTTCTTCTCATCCGATTTCTCGTTTTTCCTTAATATCCCAACCATCTTGAGTCATCCAGATGGTCGAATCTTCTTATTATTATGTGTTTTCTGAAGGTAGTTGAGGTGTTTGATCAAATCAGTTGGTTCTGAAGGTGGCTTGGTGTTTACCCCATTAAGGAAAGCTATATGTCCTCCTTTGCACGATGTTCTCTTTCTTCTTCTTTTTTTCTCTTTAGTATTTGGTTTAGCTGTGAAGATAGAAAGGAGACAAGGTTGCTTGTTTCATATTTTATGTTCTGATTGACATATTCCATAAACCTAGTTTCAAGCTGTATGTCTTAGAGTTGCAGCAATCGTTTCTCATTGGTCGACCCTGGTTCATTGACAGAGCCATTATGGGATATAGTCGTAGTTCTCTGCCCTACTTATTTTATTCATGATTTCCTGATTCAATCAAAAGAATTTTTTTTCTTTTTTTTTCGTCTCAGCAATTGAAGCTTGTAATAGATTCCATAAACTGAGCATACTTAAGGAAATATTGTTGAAACTAGTTTGAACTTTTCATTGGAAATGCTGAAGAGCTTCCAGGCTTCTGAATATCTGTAGTCAGTTTCATGAAGCTTATTCCCTTGCAATGGTTCAAGAGATATTCGTTATCTGCCTGATTCACTGGTCCAATCTCTTCACATCAACACAATTAACATGATCACATTTTATTCTCACCCATTTGGCATGAAACAGGGAAGATGTTCATTGCAAACAATATGTTAGAAAGAATTGGATTCATATCGTCCTCGTTAAATTTGCTAAAGAAAGGCATTTGCGATTTTGTAATGTGTTTGTTATAATTGCTCAACTACCTCGCCGACTAGAGATTGTTCGTCCATTAGAGGGAAGTTTTGGGATTGTTATTTCCAGGATAATGTTTAAAGTCGTACAGGCTATGCTGTCGCTGCAAAGTAGTTATCATCTTCGCAAGCTCCTAATGGGGGTCCTTCTTGGAGCACTTACACATCAGCTCCTGTACACATTCTCTGTACTGGCACATCCCTTGTGCACATTTGCTTCCCACCACTGCACCCATCTCTACCTATCATCACCTCATTTTACTAGCATAGCCTCCTTGCATTCACTCTTAGTTATTTACTACTCATTGTCACTTGCACAACTTGTAAAATTCCCCTTTCACCTGTACATTAATGTTATCTCCTGCATATGGGGGTGCCATAAGTTATGTATCTGCTACTACAACTTCAGCCTAGGTGTGCCATTTACCTATGTGACTTGTATATCATTTACAAGCATATACTATGTTTCATACATCATGCATGTTACACACCATCTCACTACACTAATAACATCATCACTACTTTCCTGCATTTTCATCTCAGCACTTACCTTCGCTTATTCACATAAACAACCCTACTTCATTTATATCTCCACAAGGGGTCCTGACTTCACAAAACCATTCATCTAAGGTCCAAAATGCATTGAATCATGAATCAGGCATTGCCATGACCCAGCGTATGATTGGTGATGGTTGGACAGTGGTCCAATAGTCCCCCATA
The DNA here is from genome assembly GCF_984573655.1 of Nuphar pumila. Taxonomy (NCBI): domain Eukaryota; kingdom Viridiplantae; phylum Streptophyta; class Magnoliopsida; order Nymphaeales; family Nymphaeaceae; genus Nuphar; species Nuphar pumila. The sequence continues at coordinate 41,233,070 of NC_143265.1, read as the reverse complement.
AAGGTATCTTCCATTATCAGAGTTACTCACTGCCTCTGAAAATTATGCTGACCTGGATAATATATTAAGTCTGCAGATCAAAATGGTCAGTATGAACTCCAGCTTTTGGCTAGATGAATTGCCCATTATAGATCAAAATCTAGGTGTTCAATCTTGATCTGATGACACTAGTGGAAATGTAACAACATCTGATGTACATATCATTCAGCATATTTTCACCCCTTTACTTGCTAAGATCTCATTGTAGGTGTCCACAGAAGTGTTGATCAACTCGAGCATATTATAGCACCCACTCACCTCCTTTTATCTACTACAACTACAACAGTAGCCTTACCTTGCTGAAACCTCCTCCATAACACCTCACAACTACCACCCAATCCTACAGTGGCACCTCGCTGCGCCACCTCCCTGTAGCCTATCACAAGTCACATCATTGCCCACCATCAGCATATATCTTACACCATCACCTGCTACAGCAGGGCCTATGCATTGAAGCCATTGAAAACAGCTGGCAAAATTGAGTCTTAGCAAAACCTCAACACATTATAGCATTTTTTCTTTTGTTGTTCCAATTTCTGTAATCACTACTGTAGAAACACCACTACACTAAGTTTGTACACCATATCACCTATTGTCGTCCCTTGCCCATGCACAGCCCCTGTGCACAAGGTATCCATCTCAGTAATAGGTCTTCATTTCCTGCACCCATATGGATATAGCATCACTGTCACCCCCTTACACTTGCTGCAACATCCACATTTTCCCCTATCATCCGAACTTATTTCATTATGTTTCACAGCCTTACACAGTATCATAAGCTCCCGTCACTTACCTGTTACTGTAAACACCCCAAAATTTTCAAAATTTTATAAATATTCCCCTTTTAGACCTTGAGCCTTATTTTCTGATTAAATTGAGTCATTTTCACTCAAAATTCCAGTTTATTGCTCAGATTTATGGGAATCAAGTTCATTTTCTATATCTGACCCAATTTCGAATCCAGATCCAATATCAAAATCTAAATCTGAGCCTCATTATCCAAACTTTTAAACCAAAATTTACAAAAATATCAAAAATAAATTTTGACAGACTCAGATCGATCCATCCGGTATCCATTTGGACCCGCTGTCTCATATTTCTCGATTTGAGATCCAAAACTCGAATATCTCCTCAAAATTTGGATCCAAACTTATTGTTCGGGAAAAATTCAAAAAAATTTCTCAAAAAACTCCTCTTCTTGTAAATATTTCTCAAAAATATAAAAATAGCTTTAAATCCCTTATTGTTGCCTAGATTTTAGAATTTTTATTTCAAAAACACCAAAAAAATAGAAATATAGAGAAAATGAACAAAAAATCAAAAATAGAAAGAAAAAAAATATGAAAGCCTAATTGAGAGACTCTTTTTAGCTTGTTTTAGTAAAAACCTTTTTTTTGAAAAATCTTTTTTTTAAGAGAACCCTGTTTTTGAAAATTTGGAAAACTCACAATGGTCTTTCTCTCTCTTCTCTCTCCCGATTAGGCTTTGGTTTTTCTCCCTCTCTCTCTCGCTGGCTCGACCCTTCGATCGATGACCTTTTTTTTTCTTTCTTTTCATCCACCGATCTCCAACCACCCTCTATGTGCCTCCTCCTTCACGAACTTTTCTCTCTCTCTCTCTCTCTCTCTCTTGCTTGAACCCTCCATCGCCAACCGTTTGCCTCTTCCCCCAACGACGTTTGCCCCTTCCGGATCTTTCTTCTTCCTCTTTAAAAGGAGCGTGCAAGAACGATTTGGGATCATCGAGCATCACCCCACCATCCGGTTTCTGCCTTACCACTTCACGAATCAGTTTTCTCACCTCCCCATCACCCTCTTTCATCTGAAGTTTTCTTCTCCAGCTTCTCTTCTCACGCTCGGCTGACTGGAGAAAACCATCAGATTAACATAAAGCGATCTGGGTTCCTTCCTGAGGCATCAGGCTTAAGGATCGAGCAAATCAATCTGTTACATTCACGACCTCACACCTCCCCTTTCCCCTGCAGCAGGATTGCGCCTCCTTCTTCTTCACTTTCTGAAGGAAGTTATACCATAGAGCTCCAACCTTCTCTTGGATCCTCAGAACTAACCGAATAAAGAGGACCATTTCCGCAGTAGGATTAAGGTAAGCAGAATTCCTCCCCTCTCCTGTGTTACCACTTTCCTTGCCACATTTTCTTTAATCCCTCGTGATTTCCTTTTTTTTCTTCTTCTTTCTTTTTCCTTTTTTTTTCTTTATCTTCTTGTTTTACTACCTCATTGAAGCATCCATGGTAAGGTGGATCTGCTTATAGCACATCAGCCTACCTCAATGCCATATTAACAAGGAGGAATCAACTCCGACATCGTTATTTATTCTTTTTTTTTTTATTATTATTCTCATTTCAGTTTCGATGGCATATTTAATTTTTTATTATATTTCAGCAATCGATTTTCACATTGGTCACCTTCTCTAGTTTTGAACTCCTCAATTTCCTGTTTCATGTTAATAACTTGTTATGACATCTGGTTGATGACTATGCATCTCTTTTTAACGTTAGCATATATGTCTTGTGTTCTTTTATTGATTTTGTTTAATTTCCCCTTTATGTGTCACATTGTAACATCTTTTAATCCCCTTTACTTCATCACTTCACCTTATCCATCTCTGCTGCACTTGGCATCTCAAGCCTTTTACAAATTTGCCTTCAAGATTGAGGTGATTCCCTTCTACCGGATCACGTGAGGATGCTTAGAGGCTGATGACTATGGTTACTGCAATAAATAAAGAATTATTGGGTGATGTTAAATTAGGAGAGTTTGATGAGAATGTTCTTCGACATTCCTCTAGTGGATCAAGGGCAGCGTTGAGTCCCATGGTTGCTATGTTTGATGGTCTTGTTAGGCGAGAAATTGTACAAAGCTTACATTGGAAAGCTCTGTTCCCTTTTCCAGCTCTTTCACCTTGGTTTGCTTGAGTTGTTCCCAGCTGAAATCACTAGAACCTGGTGCCATTGAATAGTTTTGGTGGTCCACAAATAGTTGGTTGGATCTGATGCACCAGGATGCAAATTTTTTTTTCTCTTTTCTCTTTTCTCTTTTAACCTGATGATGATGGGGGAGTCTCCTATGACACTCAAAGCAAATGTTGTTATTATGGATAAAAATGTTGTTGAAAAGAACTTCAACAGGCATTTCTTCTTCAGGGATTAGAACATTGACTAAGCTAAAACAACTGCTGCTGTAGCAGCTGTTGTGTTGATTAGCCCGTCCCTTCGGGTAAAGAATCTGTGGAATCATCTTAGTCCTGATAATGAAAATGTACGATGATGCTTGGTTGTTATCATCAATACTCTGGATAATGTGAATGCTAGGTTTTATATTGATTCTAAGTGCCTATATCATCAGAAGCCACCCTTAGAGTCTGGAGTTCTGGAAGCCAAATGTAATACTCAGATGGTAATCTAGAAGATTGTGGGATTTCTAGAGAATCCCCAAGAAACAAGTGCCTATATGTATAGTGTACTATTGTCCATCATCCATTTACTTGCCGCACCTATGGTATTATTCACAATTATCGTCACTTCCACAATATGTGCACGTCATAATTCACCCATACTTCCCCTGTCCATTGCTATATATATTTGGCACATTTACCTGTAATTCAACATGTTGATTCAAAAATCTGAGTTGTGTTTTACTGCAAAATGTTGCGGTTACCCCTACATGTCCAACTTGTAAGAGTTGGATATATACAGAGTTAATGTTCAGCTAACATTAACACTTGAGGAAAATGATAATCTTGATCATGATCAGGCTTTCTTTTGCAGATTTGAGCCCCTAAAAGGTTTTCATGAGCAGATGGTAATAATCATCTTGTTTTCTTCCCCGTCGTAATTTCATTTTCGTTTTTTTTTTTCACTAGCTGGTTTATTCAATGTGTTGATTTTTTTTTTGTGGACCATTATGTAGCTAAACAGGGGATCGATATGTTTACCACAGTGTTGATTTGTGCATCCTCGATTGGCCTGTTTGTATCATTCTAGATGGGTGCAATCGCTGAATGGTTGAAAGTTCTTTTTCTTTTTCACCTGTAACAGTATACCTAGTCAGCCTACCCTCCATTCCCAACACCTTGCTATTACACACCTGCAACACCTTCATTCTCCCCTACACTTAGCTGCTACAGCTATCTGTCACAACACTTCACTTTCACAACATCATTTGCCCTCTTCAACTCCACTTATCACTTCACTTATATCAGCACCTATGTACCCTTTTGCATATGTCCATTAACTTCACTTTGTGTGCTGCGTTCTTTAAGATTCTGCCTCATTTCCTGCAAAATTCATCAAGGATCACAGGATTGTGTCTAGGGATACGGATTCCCTTAGCTGCCAAACAATCCTATTATTCGGTCATATAAAGACACCTTCATTAGCATATATGTGTGTCCATTATATATATATATATATATATATATATATATATATATATATATATATATATATATATATGTCATGACACCACTTGAGCATCATATAGGCGTTGAAGTATGCATCTTCCCCATGAATCCAATGCATCTCATATATATTTTGAATCCATTTCTCTACCTCTGCTTAGCATATCATATGTACCTCCCATCATCAATACATTTATGTTAGTTTCAATTTAGTACTTCAGATTTCCTCCCATAACTATATTTTTGCTAACTTTGCTCTCTTTACAGGAAATGTTTGAAAAGGGTTGATTCTTTCTTTTTCTTCTTCTTTCTTTTCATCTTGATTTAGGAATTATAATTTCCATTTCAGTTTCAGAAATATAACAGCTAGATTATAATGAGAAGGTTACATTTCCTGTCTTAGATTAGAATGTATAAGCATGCATATATCTTAGAAATTGCTTGTTTTCATATCATTTTTCTCCTTTATTATAAAATTTAACAAATGGGAACACGAATGACACATGCACCATTTTTATAAGAGGTGATTAAATCCTAAGTTGATGATTTACATCAATGGCCATAGTCAGGATGTGAACAAAACTTAGGATTTTCATCTTTTATAGAATAACACTGGATCCACACTGGATCCTTTTTCAAAAATCATCATATTTTCTAAATATTTTTCTTTTATCAGAGTTTAACTTAAAATTAACTCAAAATATATATCAATGGCTATAGTCAGGATATATTGAGAGTTAATTTCATTTTAAACTCTATAAAGGCACCAAAATATATTTTATTCTTCACTTGAATTTAAATATGATTACTATATAATACATTCAATGACCATAGTCAGGGATGTATTATATCTTCAATCTTATTTCAATTCATTTAAAGAATGAAATATGCTTTTCCAAAATCCAATTTCAAAATTTTCAATTCATTTCATCATTTAGGATAGAATTACATCACATTTTTCAAAAATTCTTTTTCAAAATCCAAGTGATTTTCAATGACCGCAGCAAGCTCTTGAGCAAGGGTTGAGACCTCAAGGAAAGCTGAAGCGTGAGGGGTAGGGTTATAATCACAAATTGACTCCCCTGGATCAGTTGTTTGAGATAATACTTGAGTATATGTTTACCAGTGACATGATCAAACTTCCAAAGGTAGTCGATCCACCAGTGGTCATGGGAAAAATGAAAGAAAGATTCTGCAAGTTTCACCGAACAGTGGGACATGACATTGAAAACCGTTTCGTTCTAAAAAACATTATACAAGATTATATTGATAAAAATCTGTTGGTAGAAGGTGCTAAAGATGAGAAAATGGGAATATTAAATCAGCCATTCCTTCAGCACTCGACTGCAATGATATCTGACCATCCATTTTAGCCACAAGCGCATATCAAGTTGTGCTCTAGTAGTGATATCAATATTCAGCATCAGGTATTAGTATTGTATAGGGCCCAATCCAATGCCCAAAAAATGGACCTCGTTTTAGCTTTCAGCAAGTTGAATGTCTCAAAAGAGCCTACTGGGGCCACCCTTGAAGTTGCCAGAAGAATGCCATGGCTCCCCAAAAGTTTTATCAAATTCGTGCCAGAAAAGGGCAAGGCATCAAAAGAAAAGGCGGAGGTAGTGCAAAGACCAAGCACTGCCCTCTCCAATATCCCAATCCTCGAGTTGGCACGTGCCTCTCCCAAACATCAATAAGTCCTGGATGACTTGCTGCGAAAAATCAAGGTCAAGCCTGGCACCACTCCAAAAGACATGGCTCAGATCGTCAATCAAGCCATGACCAATGCTCTAATCACATTCTCAGACGAAGATCTGCCTAAACCACATGCATTTCATAACAATGCATTATATATTATGGTTCGAACTAAGGGAATGAATGTGCCCCATGTGCTCGTCGATGGAGGCAGTAACCTCAACATATGCCCTGAGATGACTGCCAAAGCTTTGGGTATTAAAGAAGAAAAATATGCGCCAAATCCAATCACTATTTATGAGTTCGACAATCACAGACAGACCGCAAAGGGCAAGATTTTCCTGGAAATATTTATCAACTACTCTGTCTACACAGTTCTCTTTCATGTTGTTAATGTGCCACCGATGTATAATATTTTATTGGGGAGAACATGGATTCACAACGCGAATGCAGTGCCCTCCACTTTGCATCAGTGCATCAAATGGTTTAAGAGAGGCGTGATCACCACCATCTTAGGAGAAGATCCAGAAGAAAGGCTGCCACAACCAATGATTCCCAGGCCGACTTATACTGTTGATATCCCTAGCATTAGGGAAAGTGAAAAGGTCATTCTCAGTGAAAGCCTCAAAATACTAAAGTTAGAAGTCACACCAGAAACCAAGCATACTGTAGCAATGGTCTGATGGCAAGGGCCACATTTCTTTAAAATTGGAGGCCGTCTAGATTACAACAACTTCAGAGATCATCCCCTATTCCCAGAATTCATAAAAGCCAAGAAAGGATTTGATCTCTTGCTGAAACATGGTCATCAGCCTTTCAAAGGCCTAGGAAAAAATAGAGATGGCCAACTAGAGCCAGTAATCCCTGATCATTATCCATGCAGGGCAGGATTGGGATTCACGGGCAAGAGATCTCATAAAGATATTGTCTTTATCAAGGGAATCTAATAGAAGCATCTGCCATCGTTCTTTTTCTATTTCATTTCTTCGATATCTACATTTTGTAGGGATGATGTTCCGTTTTATTTCAGTTCCTTTAATGTCATCATTTCATTCAAGTCTTTAATAAAGTTATCAGTTTTTATTATCTATCTGGATGTCATCTTTCTCTTCTCTCTCTGCCATTTTGTCTTTAAAATTTGTTGTTATTGTCCTTTTCATTTCATGCAATTTGTTTCATGATGAGCAAACTTTTCCTAAAAATACTATTCTTTCCAAAATTTCAGAATGTCCTCCCAATCGATAAGGAGACTGGTCGTCAATCCTTCAATCATGTCAAAGCTTGCAAAGATTTATCAGATTAAGGCAAGAACAAAGGATAGTAAGGTCACGAAGCAGTCAGAAGAACTCACAGGATTTGATTCATCTCTTTAAGAAAGGCCAGAATTCACAGTGATTCAAAAGCAAGATGAGCCATCGTCCCTGGTTTAGAATCCAACTGAAGACATTAATATTGGTTTAGAGGATAGTCCGAAGATTCTCAAGATCGGCACTAGTCTGAGCACAGATAAAAAAGAAAGGCTCATAGATTTTCTCAAGCAATATCAAGAAGTATTTGCATGGTCTTACGAGGATATGCCAGGGTTAGACCCCAAATTGGTGGAGCATCACCTCATTTTGAAACTAGACGTCAAGCTAGTTAAGCAGAAGTTGAGAAAAATTGATCCTCGCATCGAGCAATAGGTCAAGGATGGACTTGAGGATTTACTCAAAGCTGGATTCATTCGGGCGATAGATTATCCAGATTGGTTGGCAAATATTGTAGCAGTTCCTAAAAAGAATGGTAAAGTTCGAATTTGCATCGACTTTCGTGATCTCAACAAAGCTACTCCAAAAGATGACTATCCGCTCCCAAACATCGATCTTCTGATTGACAGCACGACTGGTCATGCCATGTTCTCCTTTATGGATGTGTATTTTGGGTACAATCAGATCAAGTTGGCTACTCGTGATCAGTCCAAAACATCCTTCACCATGCCATGGGGCACCTTCTATTATACGGTTATGCCATTTGGGCTCAAGAATGCTGGAGCAACCTATCAGCGCGCAATGACCATCATTTTCCATGATCAGATACATAAGATTATGGGCACATATGTTGATGATATCCTGGTGAAATCCTAGGAGGAAGAAGACCATATCGATGCTCTAAGCCAAGTCTTTAATCGACTCATTTTATTCAAGTTGCGACTCAATCCTCAAAAATGTGTCTTTGGAGTAGAGTTAGGCAAACTACTGGGTTTTATGGTCAGCAAAAGGGGGATAAAAGTAGATCCCGCTAAGGCAAAAGCTATCATCAATATGCCGCCTCCAACCAATCTCAAAGAGTTGCACAGTCTTCAGGGACATATGCAGTCGATCCGACGATTTATATCCAATTTAGCCATGAGGTGTGAACCTTTCAATTATCTACTCAAAAAATGAGTAAAGTTCGAATGAGGGCCAGAGTGTCAACAGTCGTTCGAGCGTATTAAGAAGTATATTCTCAATCCTCCCGTCCTGAAGCTGACAGAATTGGGAAAGCCCCTTTTATTATATGTCTCAGTCAATCAAACCGCTTGTGGCGGATTCCTGGCATAGTACGAAGAAGGCAGCCTGATAAAGCATGTCATCTATTATGTGAGAATGACTTTCATTGATTATGAAAAGAAGTATTCTCAGATAGAGAAGACATGTCTCGCACTGGTCTGAATGTGTCAAAAATTGAGACATTACTTGCTAGCATCAGAAGTTAAGGTTCTTTCAAAACCTAATCCTCTCAAGTATATTCTTGAACAACCGTTTCTCAGTGGACGGATCGCCAAATGACAAGTTTTGTTGATGCAATATGACTTAGAGTATGTCTCTCAGAAGTCAATTAAAGACTAGGCCATCGCCGACCATCTAGCTGATTTTCCTTTGTCAGAAGATGTGAAGGCAAATGATGATTTTTCTGATGAACGCATCCATAACATTCAGCAGTCTCCGGTTTGGAGTTTATTCTTTGACGGTTCCAAGAACATGGTCGACATAGGGATTGTGATCTTATTGATCACACTCGAGAAGGAGATGATCCCTTTTTTCCTCAAACTCGATTTTTAATGCACTCATAACATGGATGAGTATGAAGCTTTAATACAAGGTCTGAAGACTCTGCAAGACTTCAACGTTAAGAGAGTGCACACTTTTGGTGACTCGTTGCTCATCGTCAACCAAGTAAAAGCCGAATGGTAGGTAAAAGACCAGAAGTTACTTCCTTATTAGAAGATCGCTTTAGCTCTCATCGATAGCTTCAACGAATTCCAACTTTTTCATATCAAAAGCGAGTTCAATCAAATAGCTAATGGTTTGGCCAGCCTAGGCTCCATCATGTCTTTCAAAAATGGCAAACCCTAACGCTCTTTCGAAATTGGCAGACTCGATCCGCCTGCCTTCATTCCAGTTATGCAAGTCAACCAGATAGAGCAAAAGAAGAAGCCTTGGTACCAAGATATCAAAATTTTTATCGAAATCGGTGAGCTTCTACCAAAATTGTCAAAGAGAGAACAGAAAGCAATTCAACATATGTCTGCCCGATATTTTATTCTAGTCAATATTTTTTATCGCCGTGGGTTCAGTGCTGAGTATTCTAGGTGCTTAGATGAAGATGAAGCCAAAGAGGTTATTCGAGAAGCGCACAAGGGCATTTGTGGTGGCCACGTCGGCTACCAAACTCTCGTTAAACAGATCATTCAGGCAGGATACTATTGGAAGACCATGCAACAAGACTGCTACCACTTTATGAAGAAATGCGTTCAATGTTAGATACACGCACCTTTCATTCATGCACCGACGATGTATTTGCAATCAATCGTATCCCCATGGCCATTCTCTATGTGGGCCTTCAATGTCGTAGGTCCCATTACCCCTTTTGCTTCCAATGGTCATAAGTATTTTTTAGCCGCAACAGAGAATATAGATACTTTTTCAGACCCATTGCCGATACTAAGTAGCAGTCACAAATTTGTATCCTTTTTTTATGATATTACGCATGGATCAGATATATCATGGTCAATTCTTCAGATTCCATTGTGGGCGATTCTTCCACAATGGAATCTGATAAGTGAGATTTCGAGTAAGTGTTTACAGAATCTTCTTCTGCCCAAAGAAATGATTCATCGAAATAATGAGTCACCCGTTCTGTTGAAATGGACACATCTGAGATCACCAAATGCTCGGGAGTTCCTCTATTCAATCCTTTTCCTTCTTCTTGTTGCTGGGTATCTCGTTCGTACGCATCTTCTCTTTATTTCCCGAGTCTCTAGTGAGTTACAGACAGAGTTAGAAAAGATCAAATCTTTGATGATTTGATCATACATGATTGAGTTGCGAAAACTTCTGGATAGGTATCCTCCACCTGAACTGAATTCTTTCTGGTTAAAGAATCTCTTTCTATTTGCTCTGGAACAATTAGGAGATTCTTTGGAAGAAATACGGAGTTCTGCTTCTGATGGCAACATGCTATTGGGTGGTGGTCCCACTTATGGGGTCAAATCAATACGTTCTAAGAAGAAAGATTTGAATATCAATCTCATCGATATCATCGATATCATCTATCTCATAAGTATCATACCAAATCCCATCAATCCAATCACTTTTTCGAGAAATACGAGACATCTAAGTCATACAAGTAAAGAGATCTATTCATTGATAAGAAAAAACTGCGGAATACATAGAAAGATTGTACACATACTCTTTCATTCCCATATACCCCTCTCACATAATATTATTATACATTATATGTATAAGGTGAAAGATATATGTAATCAGAAATATCTGGAGTTTTTAAGGATCCTTAAAAACTCCAGATATTTCTGATTACAATTTCCTTCATTTAATTGTGACTTGATAGAAGGAAAAATCCTCTTTTTCTTTTGATTACTCTAGCCAACGATTTATTTGTTTATAAACTGCAGTGCAGGATTATTGGATTGGACTTTCTGTGCTGCTCATAATCATAAATAAAATCCATCCATGAAAGCTACCCATGAAAGTAATTAGATAGAATAGCTTCTACCTTGTCAACTGATAGTGAGAGAACGAAATCGGGATAAATACCAATACCTATTATAGGTAAAAGGATACATATCAAAATAAATATTTCTCGTGGTTCAGAATCCACAAAGTAAGAGTTTGGAACATTGAATAACCTGTATCCATAGAACATCTGGCGTGACATAGATAATGAATAAATAGGAGTTAATATCATTCCAATTGCCATTACAAAAGTAATTAGTATTTTTGACACTACAAGGTATTTTGGGCTAGTAATTATTCCCAAAAATATCACCAATTCCGCAACAAAACCACTCATTCCTGGTAATGCGAGAGAAGTCATCGAGAAGCTACTGAACATCGTAAAGATTCTTGGCATTAGTATAGCTATTCCTCCCATTTCGTTAAGATAACGAAGACGTATTCTATCATAACTTGTTCCTGCCAGGAAAAAAAGTGCAGCACCAATAAATCCAGGAGAGATTATTTGTAAATTGGCTCCATTGAGTCCCACATCGGTTATAGAACTAATTCTTATTATTATGAAACCCATATGAGATACGGAAGAATAGGCTATTCTCTTTTTTAAATTGCGTTGACCGAGAGAAGTTGAAGCTGCATAGATTATTTTTTATAGTTCCTACTATCATCAACCAAGGAGAAAATATGGAATGGGCGTGGGGTAATAATTCCATATTGATCCGAACCAACCTGTATGCTCCCATTTTTAATAAGATTCCAGCTAGAAGCATACATGTACTGTAATGCGCCTCTCCATGGGTATCTGGCAACCATGTATGTAAAGGTATGATCGGTGATTTGACAGCATAAGCAATAAGGAAGCCAAAATAAAATATTATTTCCAATGCCACGGGATACGATTGATTAGCTAATGTTTCAAAATTTAATTTTGGTTCATTGGAACCATATAAACCCATACCTAGAACTCCCATTAAGAGAAAAATGGAACCTCTTGCAGTGTACAAAATGAACTTTGTAGCTGAGTACAGACGTTTCTTTCCTCCCCACATGGATAGAAGTAGGTAAACAGGAATTAACTCTAACTCCCACATGATGAAAAAAAGTAAAAGATCTCGAGAAGAAAATAATCCTATTTGACCACTGTACATTGCTAACATCAGGAAATGGAACAATCGCGAATTTCGGGTAACTGGCCGATCCGCTGAAGTAGCTAAAGTAGTGATAAATCCTGTCAATAAAATAGGTCCTATGGAAAGTCCGTCGATTCTGAGTCTCCAGTGAAAATCAAAAAGATTTATCCAGTTAAAATCTTCTTCCAATTGGATTAATGGATCGTCCAATTGAAAATGATAGCAAAATACGTAGGTCGTTAGAAGGAGTTCAAATAAGCAGATACAGATAGTATACCATCGAACTACCTTATTTCCTCTATGAGGGAGAAGGGCAATTAAGGAACCTGCAGATATGGGCAAAACAACAATGATTGTTAACCAATAAAAATCACTCATAGTAAAGACAAAATACACTTAGATTTGACCAGAAAAACCCGCGCTCGGATTTTCTCGAGTACGGGTTTTTGTCGGTAAAGAGGAATCAAATGGATTCAAGGGGAGTTTTTTGTAACGTAATAATAAGCTAGACCCATGCTACGGGTTGTCTCATGCCATAAATAAAGCCGTATACTTAAGAAATTCGTTGGACAAGCTGATTCACATCTCTTACAACCTACACAGTCCTCCGTTCTTGGTGCGGAAGCAATTTGCTTAGCTTTACATCCATCCCAAGGTATCATTTCCAAGACATCTGTAGGACACGCTCGTACGCATTGGGTACACCCTATACATGTATCATAAATCTTTACTGAGTGTGACATTGGATCTATCAATTTTTTTGGAACGTCATAAATTTTTGATCTGGTAGCTTTAG